>NC_132935.1:70134558-80134558 GCF_034638445.1 Ciconia boyciana | reverse complement strand
CTGTATATCTTTAATTTTCTCCCTAAGTCTTTGATAGAAGAAGAAGAAAGTTAAGATCCAAAATGGTGCAGTTCCTCTAAAATGTTCTTAGGACTTCTCGTTGCAGAGGTTTTCAGCTGCTTCTAAGATCATGTGAATTCGGAAGAGTTCAGCTGAATCAGGCAGTGCATCATCTTACACTCCAGCCTGCAGCAAAGTTTGGTTGTTCCAAGTTCTTGATCGTCTCTGTTTACATGTGAAGTGATTATGCTGTAAGTTATGGAAATGGTTTCTCAGGAAAACACCAGCTTTGGAGATATGTTATCCAAAGTCATCACTCCTTAAAAAATAAACAATTGGGTGATTAACTTGCCGTTGTGCACAGTTAATGTGTTGTTATTAAAAACAACTAAAAAAACTATTGGTTTGGGAGTTAGCCCTTGGGGGCTAAGAGGCTGTTAGTGGTAACTAGAGGTGGAGGGGATGGAGAGAAGGACAGGATCATTACCTCCCATGTACCCTCTGCCAAAAAGTACTATTAAAAAATTTCCTCTGGTTCCTGCTCCTGCATATCTTGAGCTCCCTCTAACCACTTGCTTTTGTAATGACAACTAAATGGGGATGTGTTTTATACTGAATTCTTAAAATGAAGAGTCAGTATTACACAGATGTTTAGCTGTATGTCCCAGCAGGCTGGGGAGTCTTAATGGTGGGAAGGGAAATAAGAAAATGGAATGGAACCAAAAGATAAATAATGGGAAATACTTTTTTTTTTTTGGTAGTGGAAATGTCTCGTATTTACAAAATGCTGCTTCAAAATGTGAAAATTTGAAAAGAATAAGCTGTCAGTAAGTCATACCACATTATGAAAGGTCATGCAGTATAGCGTTTACAAATGCACACCTGGTTGTGTGTATGATAGAAGGTGCACTTATTGTGACAGTTACTATTTCCACTTTGTAATTGTTTGAAAATCTGATTGCGGTGTCATACGTTTTCATTAATTTTCACCCTGATGTACTGGGACTCCATTACTGTGTTGAACTACATAGAGTAAAAATGACCTACTGAATCAGGAGAGATCTCTGCATGTTAATAGACTTCTAGAAAAGGTATATCCTGGTTCATTAGCAAATAAAAAGCTATTAATTAAAATGTTTATATGTTCAAGTACACGCAGGATGACAGAAATGGCTTTTTGAAGCATACAGAGGAATCGAGGAATCTTTAGAAAAAATTTTTTTTTGCTAATCTAACCTAAATTGATCCTTAGATAGGTACACTTTATTTTTGAAATAAGAAGTACATTTTACTTAAGAAGTACATTTTACTTATGCCCATTGTCCCTGATTTCAAAGTTGAGTAGGCTAATGATTTCTTAAGTCAACTCCCATTATTATATTGTCACTTGTTATAACATCCAGACAGTGGCCAGAGGTGCTACCACTAGGCAGATGTTTTGGAAAAACTGTGTTCTTGCTGAGGACACCCTTCAGCTAGAACTACAGAAACATAACTTTAGACAGCACTCTAGCCAGGACTGTGCTACCAGGTAGCGGATAAAGTCAAATGAGTCATTTTTAGTGTCTTTTTTTCTTTTCTGTTGTGCTCTGTATGGAAATGAGCAGTATAAAATAATAGTACGAACTACCAGTATGAACTACGAACAGTATTGCTGCTGTTTAATAAATATAAACTCAGCTAAGACTGTGCATGCTTGTTTTGTTTTTGTTCCTCAGACAGACTGATCTATTTGTCCTGTAGAACCAAAGTGAAGAAGCAAAGCTATGTGTGCATCACAAACACAAAAAACGTAATCTAACCCTGTTCTGTATGGTAGAAGGTAATGTTGCCAAGTGGTTAGCTGCAGTCTTGCAGGTGCTATAGTACTTCTTTAAGGAACTGAACTGCTTTAGCTATTATTAAAGCAATTAAAAGCCATTCAAACACATGAAGCACAAGGACATGACAGATCTAACAGACTGAACTAGAAAATTAGCAGTCGTTTTTGTTAGATTAACAGAAAAATCACTAGTGGTATTGACATTCAGGAGTTTGTAGTTGCTTTAAGATTTCTACATCCCATTGAAATGAATGGGTACTACTATAGAACGATATTCAGATTTAACAGCACATTGATCTGTTACACATTTGCATTGTCATGGCTTTTATTATCACTTAAAAAAGCTATACATTTATTTCAAGCTGAGTGAAAGCTTACCATCTAAGAACTCTTGAAATCCTTCAGATTGTAATGCTTTGAATCCCATTGCTATTGATTTCTTCAAGGTCATTTTCTGTGTATTTTCTTGTGTAAGTTCCAGTCCCATTGACATTAGTGGAAGTTTTGCAGATGATTGTAGTAATATCTGATGTTGACCTTCTGGATTAAACCCTTAAGATACATATGGAAGGAAGAAACAGCCTGTTCTGATTGTATTCAGGTGACTGGATGTTTCTAGATGGAAAATGAAGATGTTGCCTTTCCGACCGCCACAGCGCAGCAGCAGACGTAGTAATGGTAGTAGAGGAATGAAGTGGTTGCTTCCTCTCAGGTCAACGGAGGTCGATTTCTCTGTGGAGAAATTAAATTTCTCCAAGTTTATTTAAACAAAGATGTACCCTTGTCTGAATACCTTTTAGAGAACTTTGTTCCTTGTCTTTCGTGACATTAAAAACCTAGCTGGGCTAAGTTCATTAGGGGTTTGGTGGTTTCCTACTATTAAAAGTAAGCTGTTTAGTTGAAAACTTTAATTCTGTCTTCTGTTGCTCCTTTATGAGCTCTAAATAGAAGATTACATACTGAAATAATGTTTTCTTTGTTTTCCATGTCTGAATTAAGAGGAATTCCAGGTTCCAGGATTTACTGGTCTCTTATTCCTATGACAAGATTTATGCCTCTAGAAATGCCACTTGCCTCTGGAGAATAGGGAGAATTGTGTTGATAACTTTGTCAGGGTTTGAACTAAAGCAAGTTCCTGGCCAATACAGCCAGCTCACACCATCTTCAACACGGGATCAGATACTACCAGAGTGTCTTCATGACCATCCACAATGCCCTTTATTGTGCTCAGAACTTTCCCAGGAATGGCCCATTGACATGGGCAAGAACTTCATCACGGTCCATTCTGCTGTGGGCAGGGCTGTGAACAGCCACAGAAGTGAAAAAAATGTTAATTTTAGTTGGCATTTGCTTTGGAGAGCTTCACATACCAGTAGGGTGCAACTGCAGAATGGAAACCATGCAGAATGCGTGGTGTAAAATTGGTTTGAGAAGACTCCTCACTGCTGTGGCTGTGGAAGGTGATGTAGCGTTTATGCACGTGCAGACACATGCATGCACATCTGACTTTGTGTCTGCAGTGTGGTTTGGGGTAATAAGAAACAATATTGCAATTGTTCAAAGTGGGAGAGTGAAAGGTGCACATCTACTGAATAGTTAATGGCTTGAGAGATCAGAAAGCCAGATTCAGGTATGAACTCTAACAGGAAGGGTTGGGAAGTTCTGGGACACAGGTGTGTGTGTCTGAGACAAACACAGATTCACCTGGGCAGGAGGAGAAGATTTTCACCTTCTCATTAGCTTCTACCTTCTGTGTCTCCTTCATTGCACTGACATTGTGTATGCCTAGTACAGTGTCATGCCAGTTTTCCAGTTCCACTCCATCTTTTTCTCTGCTGGAAGATGGAGGAGCTACAGCAGTGCCGCAACTGGCAAATGTGTGTCTCTAGCTGAGACGCTGCAGTGCAGGCCCGTGGTCGTGATGTTCTCAGTATGGAAGCGTGTTGCTGTCATGGGAACATGCATGGGGATACACTTCAGCACTTGACTAATACGTGGAAGACTTAGTCCTCTCTCCCCTTTGCACCATGGTCTTTGCTGGCCATTTTGCAAATGCTTAAAGTCTACTCTACTTCACTCCTTATTTTAGAGCCTCGTTTGAGTTCTATCACTATTTAAGTACTGCTTGCTTTATGTCAGTCTTCATAGCTCTCATCTTTCCACAGTTAAGTGGCTACAGATATTAAGTAGGCTAATGCTGCAGTCGCTACCTGTGAGAAGTTTGTCACTGATGTTCACTAAGGGCTAATGTAGATACTGCGATAACAGGGTTGAACCCTAATAAATGAACCAGCAGTTGGAGAATTACAGACTATTTCTAAATCCTCTGAGTCTATAGAAAAGGTGAAATACTTAAATCTTCATTTTGTGATCAGAAGAAGGCATGAAAGAAAAATTTACTCTCTGATAGCAATGTCATGTACAGCAATATAGATAAGAGATGGTGGATATCTTTCTTAAATAATTTTCTTTTATGGCTAACACAGGCACTAAAAACAAAGATGAATGAGAGGCTGGTGAGATTAATCAGGCCATATGCTGCAATACGTTGACAGTGAATGTAAGAACAATGAATGTCAATCAGTTGCTATTAAATATAATGGCCAGTGATTTACCACCTCATTAAAAGATCAGGACACCCAATTTGCTTGTATGTGAATAGCAAAACAAATAGTCATTAAAATTTCCTGATAGGGCATGGAGTTCTTCCTTCAAACACATTAATTTTGCCTGCATAGGAAGAGGAGCAGTTTAGCAGAGTGGAAGCTATCTCATGGGGTATATCGGGGCACAGACTAATACAGGGGGACAAGAAAACTGTTTTCCAAAAATAGTGTCTGTAGGTATGTATATGAGTTTGTGTGAGTGTGTACATACATACTGCATTTCATCAAGATTTGGCATCAAGGGGAAGTATTGCTTTTTACTTGTTTTAGTATTTGCCACAGCACCTGAATTTCTTTGAGGTTGTTCCCTTACTGTATAATATACTCAGAGGTTCAACAGTGCCATCCTGTGGGTGATCTTAAAGGTTTGAAAGCTATGGCAGATAAATAAATGACCTCAACAGGATAAATTATTATAGAATATCAGACACTGTTATGTCCCCGTGCAATCAGCTAGAGTGTTTCCCTCTGGTAGTCAGTCAGACTAATTATTACTTTTCTGTCCAGAAAATTAATAACCTAAATGTATTATAACCAATGGGAAAGTATTTCAGGCAAGCTGATGAGCAGCGTGCTTGTTACTTTTACTCTATTGCTGAGAAATGTGTTTTTAATCATCTTGGAATTTACTTTCACAGACAATGCCAAAATCAAAGGCAACTATGTAAATTCAAATAAGCACCCCCTATAAAGAAGTATCTGGACATCTTTAAAGAGGCATTAGGCTGAAACCAAGACTAGTTAGCTTTCATGTTTCATAACCAGAAAATATGAATTCCTAAGCAGTCTTGAAGATTAAGCTGGATGGTTTGAACAACTGGCCAAAATGCTTTTAATTCCAAAAAGATAAGGGCAGGATTAAAGTCTGAAGTTTTGTTGACTGAAGATGAAATTCTGCTTAGAATATTTGGAGAACTTTCTGTTCATGGAGTGAATACCATGCCAGGACAAGGCAGAAAATAGCAAAACTTGCTCTAATTAGGGAACAGTTGGGGGATCAATGGGTAACTGCAGATCATACTATTTCATATAAGTTTTTCATTTCGTTTGCCTAAGCAACTTGTTAATGAGAGTGAATGATAAGTTTATGTGGAAATGAGCAAGGAAATAAAGGGCAGGCTGCTCAGTAGAAGGTTCTGCTCATTTTTCAAGTCCCTGCTGTTTTGGGGTGCTAGAGGGGTGAAATGCATGCTGTCTGCACGCTGCCTTTGCCCAGTGATTCAGGGAGTTGGGTGCAGCTCCAGATTCCGCGTAGGTGCCTCTTCAGGTTGCAGCCTGTCGCATGAATTTCTCCTTTGCTTTCCACAGCTAGAGGCCAACTATGAGTCACAGTACATGCTACTGGATGATTTGATTAACGGAAGGAAACCCCAAATTACAAACTCTACCGTTACTCTTTGGTAGTTAAAAATTATGACATGATTTGTGGTTCCTAAGTCTTTGAAAAACACATCATGCTATTAGTCTATATTTCATATGTCTGTTTGCCAGGCCCACTTAAACAGGAAAAGGTAATCGCCAGTGATAAGACATGATTAATTCCCATGAGTATGAAAAGACAAATATGAATCATTCTTGTTTAGAAGATTAGTTTAATGTAGTTTTTAAGTATTTAACATTTTTTTACCTATTTTGACAAAAACTGTTCTAACAAAAGCCTTGCATCTGTGTAGTTCTGTCCTTTTTAAAGTAGGCTAACCTGTTTTAAATGTTGGCATATTGGGAATCTTGAGACTGTGCTTGTACCCTGATTTACAGTATGTAGATGAATCGGATGTATCAGGAAAATAATCTCTTACAATATTTAATTGAAGGCAGAAAGGGTAATGACATACCGAAGTTTAACCTCTGCACAGAAGAGGTTTCTTTGTAGTCCTGATCAGTTTAAGGATAACTTGAGCCCTGGAGCATCAGCATTCATATAACTTTTACACATTTCTAATCTAACTGTTGTGAATGGGTTTGCATCATATAAATGTCTAATTCTGGTTTTAAATCTCACTGAACTCTTGATATTGATGTTGCCTTATTTCCAGGAGGTTCTGCATTTAGTTCTACGGTATTTTAAAGGTATCTGCTATTATTAGTTTTAAATGTATGTCTTCTACTTTCTTCAAGTGTCACTTTCTACTTATACTATAAAGAAGGTAAATGGGAACAATATTCACTCTTTTGTATACTGTCTGCAAATAGTTCTTAGCACTTTTCTCACGTAGAAGGTTCTCCATGCGCTCTCAGCTATTTTTTCCATCTTTACTTCTGCTCTGCTTCTTTACTTATGGTGTTCCTGGACTGAATACAGTATTTTGAATGAGGTATACTGTGAGGTACTATTTTTGCCATTGCTTTTTCTCATTCTTTATTTGTCTTAGCATGTTGTTTTCATTTTTCTGATCACCAGTGAACATGGAGCACTAGCCTTCTACACCGGCAGGCTGCAGTAAGACCCATTTTCCATTTCAGGAGCTTTTATAGTTCATGTGGAAAGGAATGATGCATATGCATGGTTCTATTTGCTGGTTAGTCAACTCTAAACGTAGGCTTTTGTTTTGGATCGCACTGTGAGTGGTGCTCATAGTCCTTCCTCCAGATCGGATCTGCAATTCAACCTGCCACTGGAAACTAGCATCAGATTCAGATCCATCCCGTCAGGTAGCAGTGCAGTAGGCAGTTCAGATGCTGCAAACAGGAGAGTGGCTGCAGGCATTCATCCCTTGTGCAGCTGTGGGAATGTGCTGCACTCTTGCCTGCATTTGGGACCACTCTTAAACAGCTATGAATCTGTGTAATCTATATATGTATACATGCATAGCCTCTGCACGTGTGTATGGGCATATACTGGATATATAGATATAGTTAATAACTATAAAATTCCCTGTTAACTTAGAAAACTAATTTATTCAGTTTCTCTATTTTAAATGGAGTTGCATAAATACTCATCTGCCCTGTGTATGTTCTGTGGTCTGTAGCAGATTTCGCAGTAATTCCTATGTCACTGTGTTTGTCTTTACAGTACGTCTGTCAGACTTCAGTTCAATCAATCCCTCTAAGGTGAAGGCATAAGATTTTAGTATTATTAATGCCTCATTTCATCTAGTTAATGATCTTTTCAAGTATTCAATCTTCTTTGTGATTTACTTGCAATGTCAGATAAAGATCTTATTTAAGCTAAGTATTATGAAATAATAGAAATCTTTATTTTATTTGAATACAATCAGGATAAATTAAGCCAGTAGAGAGTCTGATGTTAAACAGGTGCAGTTCTTAGCAGCATCGCACATGTAAAATCAGGGTAGGTTCTTTGAACACTCAGATCTTAACAGATGTGTTCTTTTTCTCCATATGTTATAATAAAATAAGGATTTGCTCTGAAAGTATTGACACGCACTCTAAGCAGTCTTGGCAAACATGCCGTTGTATTCCTTACACAATATCAGCTGTGGCTATTGTTTAACTTCAAATAAATGTGTACATTAAATAGCTGTAAAGCACATATATGTATAAACAAAATCAGTTTTTGTCAGAAAGTAATATTTTTTCGCTTTCTTGTTTACTTATGCCTAGACAAAGGAATGCTGCATCTTCAAAACAACATCTGTCAAACCGATTTTCATCAGATTAAGTATATCCTCAAAGCAACCATCACAGCTTACAAAATACTAGACATGTAGGTTGTGCTTTGCATAAAACACCAATAGAATTTAAAGCACTGGAAGTGTTTTACAAATGTAGCGATGATAGCCTGTGCATATTCTCCATTTTTGTTTCTATTTTCGGTAGGTTCTTGGGAAAGATAATGAGTGATGTTGCAACACTGCAATCCCAGTAGATGTCCCAGAGTGCAATTATGGAGTTATGGTCCTGGCAGCTAATCTGGGTCTGCAAAAGCCAATGGTTTGAGAGTCTGGCAGTAGAGATTGAATTTATTGTGACGAAGTTCATCTGTAGAAAGATTTCTTTCATTAAGAATGAAATTAAAGCGTGAGTCAGTGACTGATTATCCAGGCCTTTCTCTGATCCGTTGAATTCTTTATTAGTATAGATGCGTGATTATATATGCTCTGGCCTGATTCTGATTCTATAGATCATCAAAGATAACTGATAATATTAAATTTTTAAAGATCTTTTCTGGGACAATGTAATCTAGTAAAAATGGTGGGAAAGACAGTGGCTTTAGCATAGAACATCGATACAGACACACTCAGTCATTCACGTTTCTGGCCAGCTTCTGTCTTTTTCCCTGCTAGGGAATAATGAATGCATGAAAATGAGTTTCCTAATGGGCTGGTGTGTCTTCTGTAGGAGCGAAGCATTTTGCCTTTGTAATCAGTTAAGTTGAGAGGTGAAGCCTCATTACAGTGTGTGCCCGCAGCAGAGTGTGGGAACTCAGGTCAGCCAGAAATTAATGTTGGGATTTCTGTAAAAGATGCTTGTGGATGGAGGGTAGAGGCGCTCGAGCTGGAAGCCACGTCAGCGTTCCCATTAGTTCGTCCGTTTAGAAGCTGGAAATCTAGCGTAACACAAGAAGAGTCCAATCAAAAAGCCGTGGAGAGGACAAACAAGGGTGAAAGTTGAGGACAAATCTGTTCCAGCATCTGGATGTAGATACATTTTTACAACTCTGGTTTCCCATTAGGTTGCTTCCTGTGTGTCAGTGAATTGCCCTGTGCTATGCTAAAATGTTCCACATTGACCTTAGGTGAGATAGTATGAGGCGTTTTTCCCACACACCCGTGGGACGGTCCTAATTAGTGTCCTGCTCCTAAGACAGGGCAGCTGAAGACAGTCCCAGAACCAATTGCATACAGACAAGGCTAAATATGTTATTTCATGATAGAGTTCAAGATAAATGCTTTGTATCTGAAGGACATAGTTTTTACCAGGAAAATGGTATTGATGATTTTTGTCTTCTCTATCAAGATATGCTAGCTCATTCTGTGGTACTACCTGAAACATAAACCTCAGACTGGATTTTTAGCTTAACTGATTCTGAAAATGATCCTTACAGGATCTTCAGCCTAGTTCCTTAGACAAAAGAACATACACCTAAGTAAAAATAAGTATGAAAATGTACCAAATATGCTAACTTTATCCAGCTTTATTGTGTACCCAGGGAACTTGGCACTTGCAAGCTCAGGTCCCTTGAATATTAATAGCATGGCATTTTGAATAGGAGACCAGGGTTTCTGAGAAGAGTTTTACGATTTGCAGCGGGAAAAGCTGTGTTTGAAACAGCCATTATGCTAGAGATTCCTTCTGGTTGTCATTTTTGGCCAAAACCATGGAGCATTTAATTTGTTTTTAAAGCAATAAGTATGGAATAGACAGCAGATAATACAGTCTAGTGGTAGGCAGACAAGCCGTAGCACGTTCAGCAAATACAGTCTCTTTTTGGGAAATGTTGATTTGAATTTCATGCATCATCCAAGCGTAATGAACACTGAAAGGTCATGGTAAGAATATAAGGAAAAAATCCATCTGATTTGAATTTCTCACTATCCAATATTGTTAATAATACAATGTCAAACAAATAACTGTTTCTCTGAGCGTGACTAAAGCCAGATTCCATGTGTAGGTGAAGAATAACTTGCCACACTTTTTTTTTCCATTTACTGTTCATTTTCTTTATAATGTCATGGTGTTAGTTTATGAATGGGACCTTGAGCCACTGCGGTATATCTGTGTTTTCTCGGTCAGAGTTATTTCTTCGAGTTTGTTACTCAGCATCCAGGAAATCTCATGCAGCCTGTAACATACTAATTGGCTCAGTACAATTAGGATAAAATGAAAGTGTTTTGCTATTGATCTTTGCTTGTTATTAGTTTATACTAACAGAAAATTGGATTGAAGAAGTCTAATACGGTATCAAAATATTCTTTCTCGTTGCAGGAAATATCACTGGTACTCTTAAATGGAGGTATTTTAGAGCAGAACTTCCTTCCTTTCTCCTTTTTTCTAAGCCTGTCTTTCTGACTTTTAAAAAAATTTCTCAAAGGGATGATGAGTCTTGTTAAATAACTAGGGTGTTCAGAGACTGTGTAGCAATCCTGTGACTTAAACAGGGCTCAGGCAATATTTATTAGATCATTATATCAAGATCTAATACTGTGCTGCTTGTTACCTTAACTTCACTTAACATCGTACTAATAAATCTTTACAAGCTGTGTAGTTGTAAAGTGCATCACAGTAATAATTCCTGTAATAAATAGATTTGTGTTTGCTTTGTGGTGTTCCAACCTTGTCAGCCATAACATCACGGGGTAGGGACCCTTCTCGTGGTCCAATTAATGAACCACCTGCTCTGAGTCCTCGGTTATGGACATGCTCAGAGGGAGGCACACCTTTACCTCCACACCCTCCTTCCCTTTGCAATGCCTCAGGTTACATGGTTTTCTTACAGAAGTATTACCTCTATTGTGGAGATTTTCTGGAGCTCCTGGTCTCAATCCTTCTGCAGACTCCATGCAGATGTATGGTTTTACTTGCCCAGGAGACCACTGAAGTTGCTGAGTATTTATAATTTAGACACTGTGGCAATGCCCACCACCGGGGTCAACTGTTAGACGTGGCTGCACCTTGGCCGCCATGTGCAGGTGGTCAGTTCAGTAGATCGGTGGCCCATGGAAACTGGTCCCTCGTGCTGACCAAGCTTCAGAGTCGATTTCTACCTGTGGAGAATTTGTTCCTATTGGCATGGATGGAGGTCTGCACATGAAAAAGCAGGGCAGACTTTGCTTTCTGTTCTTTAACATTTGTTTTATTGCAGACGTGATTCTCCTTCTATGTAACAGAGTAGATAAATATCTGCTTGAAAATCTATGATTTAAAGTACTGGGTGTTGTTTTTTTCTGAGACTGAAAACCTTAATCCATTTGATTGACAGATATAAACTTGAATTTTATTTTATTCTCCATCACAGCAGTAAGTTTAGTCCAACTACAGTTTTCATTGTTGCAATACAAATACACTAAGCCTAAAGTACTGCTGGCAGCTTATATATAAAATTTGAGGATTAAGAAACCAATGCAAACAAAGAAGGACTCTCAGCTTTAAGTAGGGAACAGAGTGGTGTTGGACTAGCCTTCTGCTGCTGTCACAATTAATGTGAAGTAATAGCAGCCAAAACCTACAGGATTGTTCTTGGCTGCAATAAGTACTAATAAGGCAATAGTCATTTGAAGAGGAAATTTGTCTTGTCTATTTGAAACATTCATTAATTGCCAAAAATGCAACTTTTGTGTGCATTGTATGTGTGATGTACTTTTTTTACCTTCTAAATAATTTGTACAAATAATCCCTCTTATTTTTTTCAGCCCACCTAAACCGACGGTGTTCATCTCTGGTGTCATTGCTAGGGTAAGATTACCATTAAATTTCTTTCAATCATAGAAAAATGATTGTAGGATTTTCAGAATTATCACTGATCAGAGCAAAATTAATCTCTTTCATTCCCCTTCCTTTATTATGAGAAGCGGCTTTATGTTTTGTATATTTGTGTAAGTCCCTTTGAGCATTCTTTTTGGTTTTGTGTGAAATTGAAATTATTTATTGAAATTACTTCCACCATTTCACTTTGACTTTTAGCACTTTAAGTTTATTGGATCTTCTTTTCATATCTAAGCTAGATATTACTGCATTCATTTTCTTGGAAAGCAGTTGCATGTAAGTCTGCTGCTATAGCTTGATCTGTGATGAGGAGCAACACTCCTGCCTGTAAGGATGTGTGTTTGAAGATACGTGTTTCAGCTGCCATATGTGCCTTGAGGTACTTGGGATTCAAGGTGTTATTCCCTGGATTTTAACAGCAGGCAGGACCTGGAAATCCATAAGCTAAATCATTAGTATTAACTAGCCATCAATCGTATGATCAGTAATTCATGCCTTGTGTGTTGTGACAGGGTTTTTATCATGGCTTTACATGATGGGTACCTTTATCATGATGGCCTTACATCACTGGGGTGTGTAATGGGGTGGTTTACCTGTAAGATGCTGTGGTTGTGTCAGATCACGTAGGTGGAAAGAGCGAGCTGATGCAATTTTCCCCAGCCCATAGCAGTAGTAGACAGGCACTGCGGTATTTCCTGGACCTCCATCTGCACCAAGGTGGATACCTATTTAGGCATTTAGATGCGTAATTACTTCTAACTAATTATTGCATTAATGTTTAGTAATTTTGATAGCACTTCAACAATTGTAGGGTAGTGATGGTTTTTGGAGTGACATAGGAAATCTCAGACATAAAAAACACAGGCCCCCAGTTTAGTAGGTATGCAAAAGATTCAAAATTGAAAGAAACTATTTTCTTGGTTTTGTAACTCAGCTCTTCTTTAGCTAATCAGTTACTTGATAGGGTACTAAACTTCTCAGTAAGCTGTCAGCTACAGATTTATTTATTAACCTATGAAAAGAGCAAAATTGTTCTATCATTTTCTGAGACTTCATAGCTCCCAAATGTGTATCAAAATTTCTTTTCTATGTAATAAACAAAACCTAGCAATGCTTTTTTGAGCCCAGAGTAATTTTTCAATTATATTTCCAAGTTTCCTGATAGTTCTCATCAGTGTCAAGTGGAGGTTTCTACACTGTGACCTGTCCTGTTTAATGTCTTTATCAGACAGAAGGCTCCTAATCAAGTTTGTGGATGGCACCAAACTGAGAGGAACAGTTAATAAGTTTGAGGGCAGGGCTGCCACTCGGAGGGACCTGGACAAGCTAGAAGAATGGCAGGCAGCAGCTGGACACAACCCAGCTGCATGCAGGAGAGCAAGGCGGCCAGCAGTGTCCTGGGCTGTGTTAACAGGACAGTACATGGTAGATCAAAGGAAGGGATTATCCCCCTCTGCTCAGCACACTTGAGACCACATATGGAATAGTTCATCCAGTTTCGGATGCCCCAGTGTATGAAAGGTGTAGATAAACCAGAGCAAGTTCACTGGAGGGCTGCCAAGGTGGTCAGGGACTGGAGCACATGCTCTGGGAAGAGAGGCTGAGGGAACAGGCCTTGTTTAGCATGGAGAAGATACGGTTTCAGGAGGACCTAATAGCAGCCTTCCCACATCTACAAGGAAGTTATGAAGAAGATGGAGCCAGGCTGTTCGGAGTGGTGTGTGGCAGGCAGACAAGAAACAACAGACACAAATTGAAATGGGAGGGTCTGACCAGACATAAAAAAAAATAAACTTTTTCACTGTGAGGACATTTAGGCAGTGGAGCAGGTTGCCTGGAGGGGCTATTCAGTCTCTGTCCTTGAAGGTTTTCAAGACCAGACTGGATAAAAACCTTGAGTAAGTTGGTCTGATCTCATAGCTAGCTCTGCTTTGAGCAGGAGATTGGGCTAGAGACATCCTGAGGTCCCTTCCAACCTGAATTATTCTGTGATATTTTGATTTGAAGATAGGCATTTCCTGCTAACACTTACAGACTGACTCTGTCATCTGCTCAACCATTACAGCACCCACAAGTTGTAGAAGAGCTGCATTCACATCCCCTGTTTGAGTCAACAAGGTGTGAGGGGTCAGAGAGGTATGGAAAAGGCAAACGGCAGCATCAGGGGGAAAGAAGGTAGAAAATGTCAAGTCTGAGGAGATCTTTGAAAACTGGAAGCAACTTGGAGTAGAGAAAAATGTGGAAAAAATGTAAAAAGTTAACCTAGTGATCAAGATAAAAAGAAAAGTTATGTCAGAACAGAAGGGAAGAATTTGGAGTAGGTTGAAATGGGGTCAGGTGTGAAACAGGCCATCTGAGACATCAGCTTTGTACAAAGTACCTCTGTAAGGTTGTCAGCCCGTGCGCTGGTGGAATACAGGGATTTTCTGGCTTACGATATGTTTGTCCCAGTTTCTGAAGAGGGAAGTTGTGGTGCTATTCTCTTCTCCTTGTCACTGAGCACCGGTAGCAGTTGTTTCCCATTGCTTTTTTAAAACCTCATGGGTCTGACCCTGGAAATGAGAGTTGTAAACAGGTGGCGTAAAGGTTACACCTGAACTGAGCCTGCCAACAGCAGCATGTGAGAACTAAGAGTAGCAGACCTGGCTAAAAGAGCATGTTAAACTTAAAAGCTCGTTACCCCTAAGATTTGAGTCAAAAGCAGTTTTAGATCCTGCCTTTCTTCCCACAGAACTGGCATTCCTGCAGTAGGTTTCCTTGTGCAGGTAGTTTTTCACGCTGCCTTACCTTGTTTGTGAAATAGTCTCCTCTTTCTGGTTGCTCTATAGAAACCAAACAGGTCAAGGAGCTCTGACCATAGAGAGCCTGTGAAAGTGGCATAGCATGAGGAGCCATTAAACACTGGAGATAGGAAAGGGTTTTTTTTCCCGTGGGTCACTTTAAGATACTGAGTTCTTGGATGGTGTGTGTAATTGGAAGAAGTGAAACTTGCATAAGTGAAATTTTGAAGTTGGCTAAAAGAATGGCAAGATAGGATGTGTACACAGGGACTTCAGAGTAACATGCAACACTGTTTTCCATCTGCTCTTCACATTTTTAAAAACTTACGTCCACTTGAACTGGAAAGTATGCTTTTAGGATTTCTTAAATTTTTCCTGGTGTGTTCTTTGAACAGGGTGATAAGGACTTCCCTCCAGCTGCAGCTCAGGTGGCTCATCAGAAACCACATCCTTCTGTGGAAAAGCTTCCTCACCCGCAACATGTCAAACAGCACATCCACCAGCCTCGCAAGTGAGCTCTCCATCAAAGTCTCAGCCAAACTGCTGTCAGTGAATAAGTTTTCGAGAGAAGATGAAAACGCTTTAGGATTCACACTGTCAAATCAGTAAAATTGACCTCTAAAATAATATGCTGTTTCTTTTACTTTAATTCTCAAGGGTTAATAAGAATGAAGACATTGTTCAGTTGTTATCCTAGATGGAAGATTCCCTATTAAGTATTTGCTGATCAAGGATGGGTTTTTTATAAGATTTTTTTATTGACAAGATAAAACTTTAGTATGAATAATGAGCTTAAAACTTGTACTTTTAGTTGTGGCATTGCAATAGCAGATAGTTAATGTAGGTTTTTATGCTAAGCTGGTAAGGAAAATAGCCCTTTTGTACTGGTACCTTTACTATCTGGACGGAGTTTGTGTGTGTTGAGACAGAAATCGGTGGTTGTCTTGATTACATAGAACCCTTGCAGTCTTCAGTATCCTACAGTGTTACACCCCTGTAGCTGTGCCCTCTGATTTCAACTAGTGAGATGATAAAAGGGCCCAAAACCATTCTCAAGTGGGCAGAAATCCAACTGAATCTTCTTTACACCTCTTTGAACTTGCACAGTCTTGCTGAGGTTCTTCCATTTGGAGGTCTGTGCGTATGGAGAGGGGAGAGAAATCAGAGTTACAAGAACACCGCTTCTGTAGGCAACTGATTTGTCATCTCATGGGTCTCACTGGGGGCTGTATTTTTATGAGGTGATGATTTCTCAATTCCAGTAGCAAGCTGAAGGAGCTCAGGACCCTCCAGAATTGAACTTAAAATAAACTGGTGAAACATCTGTTTTCTTTTTTTAACTTACAGTTTGAGATCAGTGTTTGACATTAAGAGATACCATTTAGTAAATGTGTTTAACTTTATGACCCAACCTCTGTTGGCATCGTATTTTTTCCTAGTCTTCTTATTGTGAATAAGGACAGTAGTGATATGAGGGAATAAAAAAGTTACTTTTCAAATAGAGCAATCTTATTAGTTTTGGCCACATAATTAAATCTTTTGATTGCACAGTTCAAAATCACTTAGCTCTATCATTTTCCTTGTGCAACTTATCTCTGTAAAACCCAGGAAAATAATTTTTTAAACATTCCACCTACATTTTTAAAGTGTACTTCTGTTTTTAACTGACTATAAATACAGTACAGCCTTTAGTACCCTCTAGGTTTATAAAACTTCTAATAACATCAAAAAAGTGGGTACTGGAGATAGTGCTGCAAACATTGACCTGGCAAATCAGTGGAAGTTTGGGGTCACTTAGGGCTTTACTAGTTCATTTATGTTTAAAATCAAATAGTATAGAAAACCAGTGAGGAGAGTTTTAAAAATACTATTTTTAAAAAATTTCTGCAGATTAAATAATTATTTCCTGAGTAGCTGATTTAAAACAACAACAACAAAGTCATGTGAAATACGGTCCATTTCACCAGTGGAATAACTCCCTTCACGTGGGTGAGAGGGACCTGGCATTTCCATCTTTTCATAGGCTTGAAATGGAAATGATGTTTTGCAAAGGATATGCATGGATGTATTTATTCTACACCCAAGGAAGGATGTACAATCTGTTTATGCAGTCCTTATTTTCAATTTAATTAGATAACCATACTTGCCTTAAGGAACGAGCATTGTTTATAAAAATTATTCTGTATTAGAATGTGCATAATTTTTAAAATATGCTGTCTGTTTCTGATGTCGGTACGTCTGAGGCCTTGTTCATAGCCACTCATGAGTGTACAAGTGATTCACACATCAGTAACTCATTCATAAGGGTAGCGTTATTGAGCCTCATGGAATATCTGCATGAGGTAATTTGCTGGCAGGAATGTTTGCAGATTCAGGATAGAAAGTGATGGCAGCCCGTTGATGGTGCAGCCAGTAGCTGTCAGTGTGCTGCGTCAGTGATGCAGCAGGTCATCGCAGTTGCTTGGTACTGGTAGCTTCTGGCTTGAGGTGAGCTGCATAGTCTTGTTCCTACATCTGAAGTCGTGTCTAGTCTCCAGCTGTAGTCAATGGTGATGGAGTCAAGACAGTCAGTAGAGTTTAGGTATGGCGTCTTTGACCAAATGGAAGTGTCTTTCAAGATGAGCTGGATCACTCTTGACTCCGTTGACTGCAGTGGGAAACTAAATGTGCCTCGGTGTAGAAGCACATGATTAGGTGGGGCTGGGTACCTCTACTCTGTGTCTAGTAATAGCTGGTAGAAATGTCTATTTCTGTCTTCTGAAAGCAACACCACATTTCCATTCTAATACCAAAAGTTAGGAACATGGATGCTTTTGAATTACAAACTACTGCTCCTGGTTGTTAATGCAATATATACAGCATATATAGACAATACCTGAATTTTGTCTTTGAGTACTTAGATGGATATGTAAGTTTGTACAATGGAGTATGACTCTCAAGATAGCTTTAGTGGCTTTTAGAGTGCAGGAATTCCTATATGGTTAGAAAATGTCTCTGTATGAAAGCATATTATATATTGTTGGGAGGTATCCATGTTTATACATAGGTGTCCTTACCAAAGTATTACCTTGCCCAAAAGAAAGAATCGTAACTGGTGATCTGGAGTGCCTACTGATGGTTATTGATAATTTTAAAATATGTTACAATAACATACAAGCACAGGAGATGTTCAGATGTTACCTTGAAATGATTGCAAAAGAAATTTTCTGTAATTGTCAATGTGGCAATAATGTAACAATAAAGCATGAAGTTGTATATGGGGCTCTTTTTTCTGTAAGTACAATATAAATCAGCAGGGTGCGGTTTTGTGGGGTTTATGGGATTTTATTACAGAATGCTGCACCACTAATCAACATTTTATAGATAGTGAAATTTATTAGGAAGTTTTATGACACAGTGGATGAGCTGTTTTGGATAGTCCAGTCTCATTTAAAATAAAAACTAGATGCTGCCAGCTAGAATGGGAGTTGCTGTTTTCCACTATGAAATTGGAGATTCTCCCTTGATCTTTGCAAAGCTATAGAATCTAAGCCTGGTAATAAATCAGTATGGTAAAGGAAATGAAATTTAACATTTTCCATTGCTTTTCAAGTTCTAATCGTCTTTCAGAAAAAGAAAGTATTGTAATCAGAAATGGCAAGCTTCTCATAAAACTGCAGTTAACATTACATAGTGCATGCCATAACACAGGTGATTCTCAAAAGAGCTTGGAGAAATGGCCACAGTATTTCTGGAAGCTTTCTGATACTTTGGGCATCCTATATTTAGTATATGTGTAGTGTGTATATAATACAACAAATATATGTGATACAGTGCAGATATGATAGATTTACTGCCCTGGGACTATTGCCATGTTAGATCCTTAGACTCTGCACTCACATAATGATATGCTACCTTATGCAAAAAAGTCTTCTTTCATTAAAATTTGGGGAAAATACATGTGCATGACATCTGGCATGCTGCTGATTGAGTTGTTCATATTATTCCAAGTTCCATGACCCTGTTATCAGCAGTATTGCAGATGTTATTAGTAATTAGAAATTATTTACTTCTAGTTTCAACAGTATGGTTTACCCTTTTTGTCATTAGATGTCTTGAAACATAAGTCTTGTTCTTTCATCCGTGGTGGTATGATCAACACATGCTCCTGGCTGTTTAATGAAAATATTCACAGCAGTCTTTTTCATACAAAGGTGAAGGGGATGGATTGGACATACGTTTTTGTCCCTTTGGAATAACTTTATTCTGAATACTCACCATGTTCACGGAGGAGGGAGGTGTGGGTTTTATAAACCACTTCTCATGTCCCCTTCAGATTCAGGTATATCAAGTTTAAAATGAGATTCAAGTCTAGGCCAATGCCTTTAGCTATAGGATTAAGATATGTTAATTGCATTTTAGAGAATGTGGGGATGTCACTAAGGGAACAGTTACTTTTACAGCAGGAAGAGATGTTGCTGGTCAGATGCTGCAATGATGTAAAGAATTAAGATAAATCTCTGTTTTAGTTTAATTTCTTTGCACACAAACATCCTCCTTCACAAGATAGACATTTAAATATAACTGGTTACAGCTAACATTGTCTGCTCTGTCAGTAAAAAAAGAATCCAGATCATAGTGACTGGAGGAGCCTCGATGAGAGTCAAGTCTACAGCGATAAATCTTCATCAGACTTCTTCAACGGGTGGGTAAAATAAATCTGCATTGTAGCTGTAGCCTTTGGTAAGTGCTGTGCGTGATTGTATTATGTATAATTAGTAAAGATAATTACTAACTACCTGATTTTCTTTCCTAAACAATTCTTTTTTTTCCTCAGAATTTCTCTGACACCTCTGGTATGCACACGTTTTTCTTAGGAAGGTGGAGGTTTGTATTTTGCTTGTTGCTGTGTTCTTGGGTCTCCTTCAAGAACGTGTATGTATTGGTTTTCCTCCTCCCCCATCAGAGAAGAGACTGCATCTAGTGTATGCTATTTTTTGAGTCTTTTTGTAAAATGGTAGCACTAGTATTTAGATAGGAAGCCTGAGAGGAGAGGTGGAATGGGTTGTATTTGACAAAGCACTCCATGAACGAGGAAGTCAGTTCTGTTGCAAAGACTGTTTCCCTTCCCTTCAGGATGCGGATCAGAGGTGAGAACAAGAATACAATACCATTTTCTGAGAATGTAATTTATTACTGCTTGGACCTGATGGGCATGCATGGATGCTGATGATTTTTTGCAAAACACACTGCCAATACTGCCAGGAACAAAACTGAAACACAGATACTAAAGCCATTGCAAGCATAGATCTTTCAAGTGACCTTGAAAGAAGCCCTGTAATATAATCTCTGCTGCCCAGCTTGCGTTGGAGATATTTTTAGAAAACTCGAGTGGCTGACGTACTGTAGGTCACTCACGGCTTTAGGAAAATAAAAGCATTTGTAATCCACAGTGATTTTAAGGATTATAAAAACTGTTTAGCTGTTAACGAGCTGTGAGCTCTCTACAGCCAGCAGTAAGGGCATGTCTGTTACCTTTGGTGTATTCTCACAATGTTATGACTAAAGCTGGTTCAGCAAAATTTTTTATGCTGCTTTCTGGCTGACAAACAAGTGGCAGCTTCTAAAGGTATGTAAAACAACTTCTTACAAGCTGTTTTTGGTAGGGTGTCTCAGGTGTCAATGGATGTCTGATACTAATTTAAGTATGCAACTTAAATGGAGAGCGCAGCAACTAACCTGGCTTCCCTCTTAAAACAGAATTGTCTCTTGAAATACAGAACAATCGATGTAGTTAAAGTGAAAAGCAAAAGTTAGCTACTAATCTCTGCATGCTGCCAGCGGCTGAAATAACTAGTATCTCACTGTGGTTCAGATGTGACTGAAACCACAAATATGTTCAATGTCTTTTAGAGTAAAATTGTACCAGCGTGCTGTGTGTGGGTCTGAAGGAAGAGAGGCTTCAGTTTTCTCCTTGCTTTACACTTACGTGTGAATCTACTGTATTTACCTGAAAACTTTGCTTAGTACTTTAAAAAAAAAAAGCCTTATCTGAAGTCATGATCGTAGGCTTCATTTCATTTTTCAAGTGATGTATCGCTCTGCAGTGAGGGTTAACCTTGTTTGAGTTCTGCTGACCTTATGGTTCGTGTCTTTAAAAAGCTGTTCTAATCCGTGATTGTTTCTGTGAATTCAGAGCAGATTTTCCCAAAGAGGAGCCATGGACAGCGGGTTCCTGCTAAGAGACTCCTAACGCTGATGGATGTCGAGGAGTAAAGGGAGAGCCCGCAGAAGTGGTTCGCAAGGGGAGTGGGTGATACAAACAGCAGGCAGCCTTCAGCTGCCGGGGAAGGCCCAGGACGTAGGGGACAGTGGTAGGGACAGCAGTCTTGAGCCAGCAGGACAGAGCAGACATATGGGCCTGGTCTTTTTCACCTCCCTCTGCTGTCCCTGGCATCCGATACCCGAGTATTTGGCGTGGGCTGAGTGGAGCTCTGGTTCTCGGCTCCAAGCAGGTCTGTCCCCAGCGGCAGGGTGGGTCAGCTGGGTTTGTAACACGGTAGTGGGGAACTCTGCGGAAGCTAAAGGGCTCGTAGCTCGCTCTCGAAGACCAGCAGGCTGGGGCACATGCTGGTGGAATGTTGCGCACTTCATTTTATTTTTTGATGTATTTAAATCTGCAGCGAACAGGAGCAGTGACTAAAGCAGTAAACCCTCAAGTATTAAAACTAGAATAGTAAGTGGATCAGTGCAGAAGTGGATTCGGTTGTGCTCTGTAAAACTGTTGTTAGAAGATGATGAGGGAAAAGAAACTGAGCTATCGTCTCATTTCAGAACTGGATACTGACCATTTGTTATGCTGCTCAGTGACCTCAATTTCCACTGCCTAATTATATAGTGAAAGTACAATTCATTGATTTGTAAATCTACATGTCCTTCAATCGTTTTGCATGGGAGAGGCCTTTGGATGAGGAAAATCTGCAAATGCAAACGTATTTTAACAAACTTCTGGTTCTTTTAATGTACAAGATTTAGTATAAATAAATATATATTCTCTCTCTTTGCAGCACTGTGTGTATGTGCATGTAGGATGTGGAATTGAGACATATTCCAGTTGAACTGAGACCTAATTAATATTCTAGTGTGTGTGTACCTACAAAGAGAGAGAACAGTCAATTTTAGAATCTAATATTTTATTCATCTCAGAGGCATTAAGCAATGTGAGATCAGATTCCTTGGAACACACAGTCTGGGTGAACACCTTTCACATCCTTTTTGCAGGTAGCTTTTCACTGTGTTAAATCTGAGTTGCTAATAAAAAAAACTACATTAGAAGCTGATTCCTTATCTAATTTCTACTCTCTGGATAAAAGATAATGAATAGCAAATGCAAGAATTCTCTTTTAGGACCTGATTTATCACCCAGAACAGAATTAACATTACCCCACTGCTGATGTGACAATTGTGACAGCTGGAGGGGTCTGGAATGAAAGGCTGAAGCCTTAAATAAGCCTTTCAATTGAGCTTATTATGAGGACGTTCGTTAAACACACAGCCTCGCTTTTCACCATGCCAAATAGCTCCTACAATGTACGTGCTGGAAACCTATACTTCATAGTACGAGAGCTCTACTTTGCATGCTAATAGCTGGTTCACCATTAGCGAATTGTTGCTAAGATAAATATTTATGGAAAGTGTAGAGCATGATCTGACTATTTGTCATGACTCATAATATCCCTCTCTCCTAGGTTTGCATGTTTTGTTTGTTTATGGGGACAGTTTTTTTCCTGGCTGTCATTGTGCGCAGTGTGTGTCACCCTCTGACGGTCGGTCCTTTGCAACAGGTATGACTTTGTTCAGTGGGAGCAGGTTAAAAGGCAGAATCTATCCCTTAAAAGGTATACAAAATGTTACCAATGGCATCTAAGCAGACCTCTCCTGGCAGATTTAGGATTCATACAGATGTAGGTTCCTTTAAGGCAGGTTACTTTCCCATCCTGTGCAGGCCACCAATCTTTCAGAGAGGATTTCTACTTTGTGTTTATGGACTCCTGTTAATTTCAGTGATACTCTCCACAGAATTAAGGTACTTCAGCTTTATAACTTCAGATTTATTTTGCAGGACTGGAGTGTCAAACTAGATATTTTACATAAGGTAGGGACCTCCAAATGTGTCTCAAACACTGTAAGGCGTATGTCCTGGTTTTGGCTGAGATAGAGTTAATTTTCTTCCTAGTAGCTAATACAGTGCTGTGTTTTTAATTTAGTATGAGAATAATGTTGATAACACACTGATGTTTTAGTTGTTGCTAAGTAATGTTTACACTGGTCAAGGACTTCTCAGCTTCCCCTGCTCTGCCAGGTGCACAAGAAGTTGGGAGGGGGCACAGCCAGGACACCTGACCCAAACTGGCCCAAGGGCTATTCCATACCATAGGACGTCATGCTCAGTATATAAAGCTGGGGAAGAAGAAGGAAGGGGGGACATTTGGAGTGATGGCGTTTGTCTTCCCAAGTAACCATTACGCGTGATGGAGCCCTGCTTTCCTGGGGATGGCTGAACACCTGCCTGCCCATGGGAAGTAGTGAATGAATTCCTTGCTTTGTCTTGCTTTGCTTGCGTGCGCGGCTTTTGCTTTACCTATTAAACTGTCTTTATCTCAACCCACGAGTTTTCTCACTTTTACTCTTCTGATTCTCTCCCCCACCCCACCGGGGGGGAGTGAGCGAGCGGCTGCGTGGTGCTTAGTTGCCGGCTGGGCTTAAACCACGACAGCATATCAACCTGAAAAATGGTGGAGGAGACTTGCGGGCAGATCCTTTGCTTTGTGTGAGTTGTGTTTGTGGAGCTCTGCAGAGGAATGTCAGTGTTAGATGACTTTATGTCCCATCTTCAGTTCTGCGGCTTGCTGGCTACTAAACCACTTTTTTAACATTTGTTTCTGGGCTTTTTGCTGACTCCCAAACGTCTTGTAAAGCCCTGGCTTCAGGGAGTGAAATGAAATTTGTCATGCAAAATATGACCCCAGTCTGTTGTTGTGGAGGTCCCATGATTTCAAAAATAGGGGACTGGAATTCAACAGAGCTCCCTGGAAGGGGGAGCACCTGTCTATGCAGTGCTCCTTGCTGGAATAGCAAGTTTAGAAGAAAAGATGGTGTGAGTGAAAACCTGAGTTATTTTGAAAACTGCTTCAGTTGAACAAAATGCTTCAGAGTAAATTAGCTTACTAGATAGGAAGGGAAGAAAATCACTATTATAACGCACAGGTATACATGTACATCTTTACATGTTGTATAATTCAGTATTACCTGATTTTAATAACTAGGGGAAAATGTCCCTATTTTGCAATTCCTAATAAATGAGTGTACAGTATGTTTCAGCAGAAACAAACATAAGCCCTACCACAGCTATTCTTTGAGGAATGATATAAACTCCATGTTAATTTACAAAAGCAGTCCCAGGGTTACTGGTCTGTAGTTTCTCCTTTACTTACGTGTTGCTTTGTCTATAATCAAACAAGACTGCAAAGCAATGGGCAAGATATCTGCTCAGCCTGGAGATACTATTGAAATGCTTTTAATAGTCAGAATCAAGCAGGAGCTTCACTCTTGGTTTATTGTCCTTTATGTTCTGAAAATACAAATATTTCTGTGGCTGTTTGTAAGGAGCTGAGATTATAGAGTGAAAGGATTAAAGCACAGCACTTCAGGAAGAAAAGATATACCAATTACCCTGAGAAGCAATTCTAAATAGCATTAGTGACCTAGCACTACTGCTCTGAAAGGTCTAAATAAAGATGGCACCTTTGTGCTCATTATGGACTACTTCATTTTGATAGCTTATAATATGTACTCAAGGTAAAATGCTAGAGCTGATGTAAATGGAGAATATTACTTTGATAGCATTATAGTTCTAATGGGTAATATAAGCTACAGGCAATGAATATGAGCCCCATGTATTTTCAGCCATATTTGCTGGCATTAATAACAATACAGCTGAAGACTTTTTGCTTTCCATCAGCTGTGCAGCAAAAGCTCTGCAAGTGTAAAAGGAGAGGTGAACTTGTTTTTATGCTGCAAACTTAACAGAAATGCTTCTTAAGAACAAATCTTTGATCCCAGTGCAGCTTGCTGACAGCATCTGCTGGAGTTGGCTGGGGCATCACTTCAATGTGATCACTGCAGATTTGGGTGAGACTTCTTCTGGCTTCACAGCCTTTCCCATCAGCAACAACAAGGGAGAAAAGAGAGACAGAGAGAGAAGGATTCTGCAAAGACATCAACTAAGGGGTAGGAGGAGGGACTTAACATGTAAGCAAAACGTGTTGGACCTGGAGTCACTCGGAGGCAGCAGTGAATAACACATAGGCCTGTCCTGTCTGCTGGCATCTCGCTTCCCGGGGCTGCCACTCTCACTGCCACAACGTGGCCTGGCTCCTGCATATGCCTTGCAAAATCCCGGGTGAAATTTGGTATAGTGGCTGGTATTGTTTTGTGGTGGGCAGTAGCTGGGAGAGCATCCAAGGGAGAGACCTCAAGCTGAACATGCATCTTTTCACTCCCTAAAGCTGCCACAGAGTGCTGAGAGTCAGGTAGGCATTTTCTGTAGATTCGCAGAGGGATGGTTTGGCACACGAACAGAATCTGGGGAAGGTATTAACAAAAGATCATGGCAGCAGCTGGGCTCATCTAACCATGATATTTTGAGAGGGAAATGCCACAGCCTTCTTGGAAATGCACCCTGGAAATGTTGAAGTTGGGGCTGGAAGGAGCAGAAATGGGACCTCTTAAGGAAGGTGCAATTCAGAAAAGAAGTGAATGCAGCTCGCGTAATTATGCAGGACTACTTTGTCTACGGCACTTGGAATAAGCAAATCATGAGCATATGTTCTGTGGATGCAAGAACTATGACGGGGAGAAATAACCGCATGCGTGCCCTGCAGCTTTCACTTGCCTGGCCCCATCATTTCTGTGAGCACAGATCCCATCATCTTTGCCCTTCCCTTCAGCTCTTGCAGAAAAGGTAGCCCCGCTGTCTTGCACTTGCAGTCTTCTGGTGACCCTGTCTCAAACTCCCCTGTCCCGCTTCCCTGAACCTTATCACAGCTGGAGCTGCGCTCTTGGAGGGAGCTAGGCACGCTCCTGGCCGTGCATCGTCGCTGCCAACGTCCCAGATGAGAGCCTCTCAGCACAGGGAGAACAGCAACGCCGAAAAGGTGCCTTTGGCTTGCTTAGAAATTTCCCCTGGAGTCGGCTGAGTTGGGAGAGTCTGACAGAGGTTTGTACATGGGCGAAAAAACCAAATAGTTACTCAAAGAAAAGGCTTTTCAAGGCTGCCTTTGAGCACCAGCAAAGCCCAAAAGAGGTTATGAAGTATCAGAAAGTGGTTTTGAGTGTTCTCGACCGCCTTTCATATTAGAGGTGAGTTTCTCTGTTGTTCTGTCCCAGTCAGTTATATGGATGGTGCAGTGGACAGCCTTTGCTCTTAGCCAGAGACCAGCACAGAAGACCAGAATATGATCTCTGTACCCTTCCTTGGTGAGGGTTGCTGAGGTTTACACCCAAATGCTATTGATGTAGGAGTTTGGAGGGCCACTGCCAGGGACACTTCTCAGGACGCTGCCTTGCGTGGTCTTTGGGGCTCAGGCAGCTCCAAGAGCCCCAGCGTGTGGGGCGTTTCTGGTGCCCATGGCATCCAGCCGTCAGGTGCTATACTTTGGGAGAGTCTGTGAAGGCTTGTTGCTGGTGAGCAGCTGACAGGAGAGGGGGAGACAAGAGCGGTTTGGTCTGGACCATGGGATATGTTTTGAGTTTGCACCAGACATGAAATATGTGGGGTTACACACTACACGTGACTGCGTCTGCCGGTGATGCTTATGAGTAACGTAATAAAAGCACACATTGAGTCCCTCAATCAGCAGTGTTTACAGCAATGCCTAGAGCATGGTGTTCAGAATATGGACTCAGATTTTAAGGAATCTGGATTTCTAGCACATTTCAGTGGAAGCTTTTGTTATCTTTCATGGAAATTGATTGCTTGCCAGTAAAATGCATGCAGTTATTGCTACAATTTAATAGGGTTTGCCTGTGAAAACAGATGTGAAAAAGCCTTTAGGTAGCTACGTGACCTGCCAGTGTCCCAGCATTCGCTGCCTAACTCAGCAGATATTTTCTCAAGGGAAAGATGTCGATATAATTGAAATTAGCAGAAACACTTTGCAAGGAGTCCTAGGAAAGGTATGAGTGGCTCCCAAAGCATTTCCCAGGTGCAGACCTTGCTGCAGAGGTCTGGGTGCAGCTTGGTGCTCAAGAATTCCTGCTTCCCCTCCTTCCCACCACTACGGTTTTTTCAATGCTATCTTGAAAATGTAAGCAGTGTAACCAGTGCATTGAAATACAGGTTTGCAGGCTGCCTGAAACGATCTCTAAGAAAAAAGTACTCTTCCTGTGTCCTGATGGGATTGTTGGCTCCGAACCCCAAAGTTGGCGATTGGCAGCATCATTAAAACTGAAGCTGAAGGCAGGGTAAAACACATTCAAGTTCGCATCAAAATAAGATGTCTGACTACTGTACTGACTGTAGTATTTATTTTTATATTTAGTTCAATAACTTTGTATAAATTGGGTGAGAAAGTGCTGCGTTTCCTCCAGCCTGTGACAGGGTTTGGGCTCAGCTGGCTGTGGCGTCCCCAGGACCTAGTGTACCATCTTCTGCTTCATCCTCACTCATGACACTCTCTCGGTGCCTAGGACATTTTTTTTACAATCCCATCCAACCACCGCCTGCCTCAGCTACGTTTCTGGACAAGTTCAAAAGAACTGAGAGAAGCTGATGCTTAAATACTGTGCAGCCTGTTTAAAAAGTAATCTTGCCCAGGCTAGAAGTAGTGAAATATCTGCTTTTCTCCTAAAGCATTTCTCAATGCGTGCTCAGAGCATCTCATACTTGTTCCATAAGCTTTATTATCAGATGGTTGGGTTGGTTTTGATAACTGTGACATGACTGGCATGCCTGCTCTGGCACGGGGGAGAGGCCTTCAGGCCATGAGTGAAGGAAATGCTGCTTTCTTCTGCTCTTCCCTGGGCCTGGAAGTCCCAAGGCTATTTTGGGTGGGTGCAAACCCACAATTGCATAGAACATTTGTGTCTGTACATTAATGGGATTTTTAAATAACTCTGGTGGGAGATTTAACTCTGGTGTTAAATTAGAACCTGTCTTTGTTTGACCTGCTGCGGGGTTGCTGCTGCCGCCTCTCCCTCCTCTCTTCTCCTGTCCCGGGCTCATTTAAATTCCTTCTGAGTGTCGTTCCCTGATGTGTCGTCTTGGCTGGCACGAGGCTTTCAGAAGAGCCTAGCTAATGGGAAATGGCAGCACAAGGATTTAATGGCATTTAGATTGCATGGACTTGGCTTTCGCTTTCATAACTTCACAAATCTGTTGAATAGCCCACTGGACTCTCCAAAAGCTGGAGCTCTTCAGAAAAGTAGGATGTGATGGTGGTATATGATGCAAAACTTTTTCAGCCTTGCATTTCTAGGCAAAGCTTTCAGTGTACTTTTTGCAATACAGCAAATACTCATTTACTTGAGGAAAGCACTTGGTGGGAAAAACAGGCCAAAGACACCATCAGCTTCCTGTTACTCTGAGGGAAGTACTTCCCCCCCATGTCCCCCCCGCCATGGGTTTTGAAGGATGATGCCTTTAATGGTATATATCTATACTGTGGGGAATGCATGAGCACCCTCGCACTTCTTTGTCTTCAGGAGCTGTACGGGTTCAGCCACCTCCCAGCCGCGAGCAGCAGATGATCTACCTTCTGGACGTGTCTGTCATCATTTGACACCTGCAGACTACCATGGGGATCGCTCCAGGCTCCACTCTGGCCCCTGCCATCCAAACTGCCTCTACCATCTGTGAAGAACTTTACAGTGGTTTTCCAAAGCCAAAGATGACATGTGCTCTGTTTGCTCGACTGACATAGTTTTCATTATGTGGTTTTGTTTCTATGGGTTTTCCCACCCATCCTTTTCCCTTATTACCTGATAACCAAGAGCTGCCCTTAGGAGTTAACTTGGGATTTAGGAAAATATTTCTGTTTAATTGATGGGGCAGTTAAGGCACAGAGGAGACAAGCAAGTCTGTCTGGAACAAGCCCTGCACTCAATCCAGTATGTGCCAACACAGCTGCAGCTTTGGTGCTTCTGGAAATACCTGGATGGTGATGTTCGCTTTAATCTGTTTTCTTCCCTCTGTGTTTTCTTCAGCCATATCCCCTTGCGGTGGTGGTTTCCTTTCATCCAGCCTCACATTCTCTTTACTTTGGTCATATCCTAGCTGACTGGTGTACAACTCTCAGCTCTTCACAATGGCCTCATTTTGTTGCTTTTTCAATTTAACGAATTCTTGCCCTGAGGAAATGCCACTCACTCCCCTAAAAAAGAAGGGCGACCAATATAGCACATGTCCTGTGTCCTGGGATGATGGGCTTAGGAGGGAAAGAGCCAGAGCTTGCCTACCGTGTTTGTAGATTTTGCCTACCATGTTTATAGATTTTCTGTGGTTTTTTTTCTTTCTTGTACAGGTAGACATATCCTGAAGCTGAGACTTTTTTTAGTGACTAAAAATAGCTACAGTTATGGATGTGCTCTACACCTGGCAATTGAAGAGCATACCTGGAGATAAAGAAGGAATAGAGGTCTCCAAGCAAGCCCCAAGCTTAGTGTCTGGGAGGCGGGCTGTTTGTCTGCAGTACATGGTTAAATCCCATGGCTGTCTTCTGTACAAGCTGTGTTTTGTAGGAGGCAGCCTTGGGAAGACCTGCAGACAGGGAATTACTATAATCCAGCCTGGATGTCACGAAAGCATGGATTAATATTTCATCTTCTGCCTCCGACTGTTGTCAGGCTCACTTTGTTCCTGAGCTGGGGCTGTGATCCTCAAAAGACAGCCTTGAATTAAAGATTAAGCCAGTGTTTTACTTGATGGAAAGAGAGCAGTTCTCTGCGGAGGACGGTGACGATGCAGTTCTTACCCAGTGCTGCATGCAGGGGTTCAAAGTTTCCCAAATCCAAACAGAGCAAAGCTGCAGCATGGTGCCGGGGACTGTGCGAGGGGAAGGGTCTCTGGCAGTTGCAATCCACGATAATGAAAGTGAGACCAGTAATTAGCCGAAGGTGAGCAAGAGGCACTGAACTGCTCCAGGAGGTGCCATTGACTCTGCTGTGTGAGAGAGAGCTCACCAACAACAAACTGTAGAAGAGAAACAAGTACCTTACCGTCCTGTTGGAAAAATGAACGCTGCGAGGAAACCAGACTGCGTCGGCAGAGAGCTCGCGGCAGAGCCTTCCCCCAGGTCAAGGATACGGCCCTCTGCCCAGTGGCAGGGCAGCACTCTCCATTGAAAACAATTTAGTTAAGCTGCCACGACTCTCTAGGCGGAAACTGTGATTTCAGGATGAATGATTTATGTCACTTTAATCTCAAGCTGGTTCTGATTGATTAAGTCAAGTGAATATTAGCCTGATTGAAACCAACCCGAGAGAGTCTGTGCACATTTGTTCAGCTTCACTTTTCAGTTAAACTAGTTCAACTGTTTTTATTATTATTATTATTGGTTTTGTTTTTAAATACAGACAAGACCTTGCCATGATACCTGGCTATTTCTTCTTTGGACAGCTGACATGCAGTTGAAGTCCAGCACTTCATCCTTGGCTTTCTCTGAGCACAATAGCTTAGTCAGTCATGGAAACCCTAATAAGACAGTTCAGGGTTTTTAAGATTCATAAATGGGCAAGTTGTTGGGCAAGTGATTACCCAAGAACGTGGAGGACCCAGTTTGAGCGTACAACCCTAACTAGTGCCCATCAGTCACTGCGACTGAGACGACCGCTGTCACACGACAAAGCCTGGTTCTCATGGCTCGGCCACTCAGTAGCTGGCAGAGATTCTTCTAGCAAAGAGCAGATGCAGGCTCTCAGTAGTGCTGCTGCAGAAAACCCTACGTAAGCCTAAAAAGGCTCTTGCAGAAGGCTGCCTCGTAGTGGCTAGGAAACCACAGGCAAACACTGCTCATTGTGCCCATTAACGTAAAAAAAAAAAGCTAGTACAGTCAATCATACGAAGAATAAAAACCACAGTTTTCACAAACCACAAGTGAAAAAGTGATCGTGTAAAACATCCACAAAGCATTTTTTTAACTGAGCATGTTAGTAGAATTTGAGTTTGCTAAACAAATTTTTGAGAGCAAAACAAAGCAAAATTAGTTTAATATGACTGGTCTGTTCAGTTCTATTGCTCACCAAACAAATGTTGTTCTTTTTCACTTGTAACTATAGACTTCAGGAGGCTGCGACTACAGATTTTGGAAAAGGATACCAGGTGGTCAAAGACCACATATCCCTTGCACGGAAACTGGGTAAATCCTGAGCGACAACTATTCCACTGCACTTCCCTGGGAAAGCAGCCAAGCTATAAAACAGCATCTCTGCTTTCAATACAACTACATTTGTATATTCTTGTTTTGGGACAGAACTTTTAGTGGGGCTATTACTTAATGGCATCACTTATTGATTTGTGTCACGTTACCACTGTCACACAATAAGGCAGAGCATCCCTACGCTACTGGCTTCTGCAAGAAGCTGGCTTCAGTACAATGGCAGCAAGCACAAGGAAACCTTAGCTCCTGTTGCCACATGCGGTTGGAAAGTAAATATTTTGTCACCTTTGTCAGTAGAGAGCTGCGTATAGAGATTCAGAAAGCACCTTTGGCAGTTAACACTGCCCTGAGCGGATTTCGGTTACTACTTCCCTTAAAGTAAAAATACTGTACACACGCACACATGCAAACAGAGATGTTTGAGCAGTTCCTGCATCCCTCCCTTTATCCTCGTGTACAAGAGCTCACTGTTCGATCAGTGCCTTATGAGAAATTGCTGAATGCATCCAGGATGGTGCCTGCTAGCATGGATTTTGCGCATCTGCCTCTTGAGGGTTTCTGTTTATTTTTTATTTGTTTGGGAGGAAGGGCTTGTGCAAAGTAGCAAACTATCATTCATGTGGGAAGCTGCTAGGATGGGAAGGGGAAAAGGAACCACCTGAACTCATTTCCCCAACCTCTTCTGTTTTCCCAAGAGTGGACTGAAACAGCAGCATTTGGCCCAGTAATTATCCACAAACCTCTGCACAGTTTTATAGCCATAAAAGAATGTTACGAACATTGTAAATTCAAATGTGCCGAGAGAAGTGCCAAATTTAAACCTGACTAAGCAAAATTAATATGCATAATAACTTTAATTACCCGATGAAGTATGATTTTTCACAGAATCCCCTGCCTCTTTGCACGCAAGCGCTCCATAGTGTTCAGTGAAAAGGCAGCTGGCCTGTTTTCTCTTTGTAGTCTCTATATTATACCCTGAATGATTTGTTCCTCTTACAGAACAATTATTTAATGCTAGCTTTCTTAGAGACAGTCATCATTAACATATTTGAGTGCTTCACATCATCACTGGCAGGTGAGAGGCCTTTTATACGTATATATTTTATAAATCTCTAAACATATATGAATATATATAGATGTTATATATATATAGCACCTATTACTTTATGTATGAATGACACATATGTATGACTATGTTACCAATAGGTAGTTTTATAGGTATGGTTTAATTTAATATCATGTATAATTAATATAACTTAATTATACAGGTATTTTATAGCTAGGAAACTGATTTGGGGCATCCAGTTTGCCAAGTTTGTGATGTCCTTATTCAGTGTATTTAGCATTATAAAACACATCTTGGTCTAAGCACGGCTCTGGCTGACGTCATTTGTGCTTCTCAGTGGTCAGTCAGCAGCTCCACAGCCAAAGCAAAAAGGGTCCAGAGTTTATGAGGTTTTCCTTAAATGCCATGTTTAGCTGCACACAGGAATTCTCCAGGCAGAAGCAAGGCGAGTTGGCCCTTCTCATGTGCCATGAGACATTCTCCAGGCCTCCTTTGTGATAATGTGACAGCCAGCAATACCTTTGGAGGTGTCTGTGAATATTACATTTTTTGCTTACTTGGATGACTCAAGAGCGTGGTCAGATACACTTCAAACACGACACCTCTGAATACCTTTTCCCTGTCCTGTTCTTTGGTGGACTTTCCAAACTGTCTTTCCCTGGAAATAATCCCCCCTTGGCCTTCTGCAAGCAGAGAAGGTGCTATGAGAGGAATGGTACCTGGGGATGATGAGCACTTTTTTTTCTTTTTCTTTTTCTTTTTTTTTTTTTTTTTTTCATTTGGGTTGGGGGAGATCCTAGAGAAAAAGTGTCCCCAGGATCATGAGATAGGCAACGTTTACAGCTCCCGGGGGGGATCCAGTCGAACTGAGCTGATACAGGACTATCCCTGCATGGGTTAGTTATACAGCTGAACAGTTTTATTTCTGAGGTTTATCTCTGAGGAAGCCTTTGCCTCTCAGCATATTTGAAGCCCTGGTTTGTGTTTACCACCCTAGAAATGACCTCTTGGCCTCCCTACTAACACAGAGGAGCAATCTTAGACACACTTAAGGAATATGTCTGTACTGAAATCAATTGCTTGACGTCTCCCATTCTGAACGAGCTGATTTCAGGTTTTCATTGCTTGATCCGTGTGTATCCTACAGCCAGCCTGCCGCTGCTCTGCAGGCTGCCTCTGGTCTCCAGCTCCTCCAGCCAGCATTATTTCTCCAAAGGGCAGGCCTGGGCACCTTGAATATATTTAGCACAGGTACACAGGGAAGGATCTAAGTGATGTTGCTCGTTATTGGCTATTATTTTGATTTTTGTACTTGTCTTAACGCATAATGTGTTGGTAGGCGGGATGCTCTACAGCCTCGAGAGGGTCCCTGGTGGCCAGCCTGCTGGGTGACAGGTTTATCTGGCTTTCTTATTTTCAAGATGCTGTTGGAGGCATATTCCCCAACTTCAGATCAAGTCTTTTACAACTCTGTCCAAGGTCATTGCTGAGTAAAGATCTTCAAAAGAGAATGCTGGGAAACAGGAAACACTGAAGGAGGCTCATATTGAAACACTTTCTTTACAAATAATATATTCCGTAGCAGACCGGAGCAAGCCTTTATGGCTGCTTTTGACTCTTGTCTACACAAGTCAGAAAAATTTGGGTCAAAAAGGCAATGTTGTTTTAAATCAGAGACACGCCATAGACATCAACATATTTTTCTTTCCCCCTCACGGCCTGCATGACCTCTTGTCCACTCTTCCAGGGATTATCTCTTCCCGCTGTTATCTCTGATAACATTAGTTTAGCTGTTTTCAGTGACTTACTTAGAATTCAAAGATTTAGTTGCAAATTTTACCATATGGAGAGTCTGTCAAACTGTCAGTCCAGTTTTTGCTTGCCTCGAGAAGATGGCGGGCTGGCTGCTCAGCTGCTCTCTCTGCTGAATACACTCTCTGGGTGAGTAATTATCTAAGTAATGAAGAAACTCTTTAAATAAACCAAATGACCGTATGGGTTTGTAATTCTATCCGTGATGATTTAAAAGGAAGAAAAATGTGAGGATAATTCCCATTTCATCCAAATCTTTCTGCCCTACTTTATGGCTGAAGTCGCTGAGCAGCTCTGTTGCTGGTGGTCATTTAATCTTTCCAAAGAGGGCTCAAAGGAGGGGGGGGGGGCTGTAATTTTCCTGAACATCTGCAAACCAGTCCAAGCCCCTTTCCTTGGGGTTCTGAAGAGGCACAAATACCTGTAAGAGGGTGTCACCTCTGTGTGTCACACAGCTAGATGTTTTCTGGAGCTGCCTAACCTGTGCCCCGGAGCTCTTCCTCGCTGCTTTGGGCACAGCCAGGAGCACTGGCGGAGCCACCTGGCAGCTCTCTGGCTCCGAGTGAGACCGTCTCACCCTTCCCTTCCCTGCTTCCCTGCACTGGCTCCAGCGATTTTGTTTTGCTCGTTAAATTGGCAGGATACTAATCCAGCAAAATGCCAGGTTTGCTGCAGACAAGCAGGAATGGATGGGCAGGAGAGAGGGACATGAGTGCCCTTTCCAGCTTGTTCCCCACTTGCAGCCTCCTGGTATCTAACCAAACTGTGGAGTGTTAAGTTGTGAGGCACAGTGAGCAGACCTAGCAAAACCAGCTTGCATCGCATGAATTACAGAAAAAGAGTAAAGTCTTCAGTTCAGACCATCTGCAAATTGGCATATCCTGCATATTGGGTCCTAATTTCAGTCACAGCTTTTGGAAGTTTCCTGCTGAAATGTAGATGTTTAAAAAAGAAATACCCTCAAAGAATGTTGCATATCTGTATGCCATTTTTCTGTTCAAGGTGGTTTTTTACCAGCTGCTTTAATATCTGTCCCTTAGCAGGACAGCACGAGCATTCAGGACTATTAAGAAAAAGGCATTCAATGAAGAAGCCCAGTGAGGATTTTTGTCAAGGCTTAAGGAACAGTTTTCATTGGCCTAAAAATCCCCAAATGAATAATACATAGTGACGCGAGGAGCCAATTACATGTAATTCTGTGTTTCCGCCTGAGAAACCTTCCATGGGGTTGGTGGTCTCTTCCTTGCGACACCGTTGTTCTCCAGAGACGAGAGCACAATATCATTTTAGAGAACGTTGGGAAGCGCTTGGGGTTTCACTTTCCACCGTCATTATATTAAATCTCTGTTGCTTACTGCAGAATTAAGTCAGCCCATCGGGCTGGGTGCTTCCCGGCGAGTATCAGATGGTGAGAGGCTGGCTGTCACGCCAAAGCTCGAGCGTTCCGAGACAAGCAATGGCCATGAAGGCAGGCACAGCCCGTGCTCCAGTTTCACTCACAACGCTCAGGAGCATCGTTCCCACTAACGTGCCAGACTGCAGCCTGGCATTGAAGGCAGGTAGAAAACCTTCCTCTGCCCTACGAATCAGCGTCCCCTTCCCTTCTGTGGGAGCATCCTCCTGCAGCATCCCCTCCGCGTCCCCTCAGGGGCTCCAGCTGCCAGGAGGTGCTGCCAAGGGCTCGCATGCATTTCTTAGGAGGTAAACCATCCTGCTTGAGCGACCAGGAGCGATCTGAAGTACAGCCGGTATCGCTTGGCATTTCAGAGTTATGGGTCTCTTGGGGAAAAAAAAAAACACCACCACCAAAACACAAACCAAACCACTCTGTTTGTGCTGAAATCCAACAGAAATCAAATCCTCCTCAGCGGCAGCAGCTCGAGGGGGACGGATGGCGGGAGGAGAGCCAGGCGTGCCTCCTCCCCTGCTACGGTCCATTTGCCACAGGTTTCCAGAAGGATGTTTTGCAGGAGCTTTGCCCACTCCAACCTTCAGACGCTTCAGGCAGACAATAAAAAAAGCAAGCGAGAGGCGCAGCACTTTGGGTGAGGACGGTGATGAAGAGGAGGAGACGGCTGGGGGCGCAGTGAGGCAGCAGGGGAGGAAGGCAGTGAGGAGACAGAGACCTGTGCCTGCACTTCCCAACCCAGCAAGTGCAAAGCTTTACACAGATGCACAAAATGGAGCCACGCTGTCCGTAAGGATGCCAGGGGACTGCCTGCTTGCAGCAGAGCAATGTGGCTGTGCTTTCTTTTACTTGTAGGGAAAAATTCACAGGGAGTGGAAGCTAACCCACAATAGCTCCTTCCAGGGAAACCAAACTGCTTTCAGATGGTGCTGATTAGTCCATTGGTGAAAGTGGGTGGGCTTTTTTATCTACTGAAAAGTGAAAAGCAGCATCCCCCAACAGCTCTGAAGAATAAGGTCGCCAAATAAGTTTAACAGCTTGTGCCTCTTTTAATGGAAATATCACATATTTATACACATATACACAGTAAAGTACAAAGGGTTAGAAAACAGGCTTCATTTTCAGCCCCTAATTCTAACATACTGTATGTTAATCCCTGAGAGCACCTGTCAATTGTATGGGAAACTCCTGCAAGTGATACTGAGAGTGCCAGTTCAAGTGTTCACCTGCAGCACAGGTTGCTTTTCAGATACCGCATCTGGATGCTAAATCTTCGGTACGCTGGGCTGGCAGTAAACAAAAATTAATAGTTAAACCGTTCAATCCAGTGTACCAATTCAAAATCCATCCTGATATCTTTGCCACAGGCAGCTAAAAGATTGTCTTCCTACTCTCCAAAGAAATGAGTTCAGCTTATATTCTGGTCACACCAAATCCATTACAAAATTGGCGCCTATGAATTGCACAGCACCGATGCACTTGCAGACTAAAATCCTCTTTATATTTACAGGGCTGGGGAGGTTTATTAGCAGGGTGCATATTCCTCCAACTCTGACCCGGGAGGCTACCTGGCAATGCAGTCTAGCCAGCACAGCTACTCCAGCAAGAGGTACAAAGAACAGGCTGTGTGGAAAAATCTTTGTTTCACACATCTGCCATAACCTCTGTCAAGCCCTGACCCCACAGACGCTAGCTAGCAATACCAATCCGGGCGCTAGTTTTGAATCAACTGAATTTATTTCTCCCATGACATGCACAGTTTCATTAGAAGTTCAGTGAGACCGTGGCTGGCCTTTGTGCTGTGGGAGTACAGGATGGAAAAGTTTTCCCTCTCTTTAAGTGAAGGGAGAGGCTGGTGACAGCAGCAGCCGGGGTCTGCCTGGGCTGCACCAGAGCAACACCATCAGGAGGACACACTGCAGCGCATTTCATTTCAAATGAGAGCAAAGCCTCAGCAAAAACATAGCCTGAGCATGTGCTGTACGACTTGCTGTTTGCGTTTGACCTCTGCTTTTACGCATGCGGTCTTGCTTCAGCAAGCAGCAGGTTTACAGCCCTTCCCTCTTGGGATTTGCCGGGGTTTGGCATGCTGTTCAGACTGGCTGCTGGTAAAACCAAAGGAAGCCTTAACGTGGAGCACAAGAACCTCCAGCAACCTGCGGGAACTGCCACTTTGAGATGCGCTCATGTGCTAGGGAAGGCTTTCTCCCAGTGCTGAGACAGAAGGGTGAGGTACTGCCCTCTCCGGGCACCCAGAGGCATACTACCACAATACCACCGCAAGCTCACAACGACATCTGGCCACGGTTTCCAAACGCTAGTGGCCGAGCTGCCTGATACGGCATCTCTGACTGGATGTTCATAGCATATGGCTGGAGTTGATACCTGGGAAAACTGCTTGAACTTCTGGAAGCTGCGTAATTTTCCTGTCCTGGCTATAATACGGCAAGGCTCACAATAAACCCGGTGGTTTTTTTTAACAGGAACTTAAATATCAACCTGAAAAAAAAAGCCCACCTGTGGCTCACCATCTCTCTTATTTCACAGTTACATGCAATGACAAAAAAATTCCCTGAGACTAAAGAGGAGACAACAGATAGCGGATACAGGGAAATTTAACGGGGGAAGCAGATCTTAGGTGATGGTGGCATTCAAAAATTAGCTCAGCTCCTCTGTTGCTCCAAAGAAATCAGTCCCTGCCCCTGATTTATACTTGCAGAGGATGTGAATACCTCAACTACAGAAATATTTCATATGCAGCCCTTTTTATATTCAACAGAACAAACAATAGCATTAAGACCTGCATCCATACAGACTGTATTGAGCTGTACAGTTTAATACCTATCCTGTCTTAAACTTTGATTACTGGAATTAAAATAAAGTGCTTAGTATATTCAAAACAATTGTAGACCTGGGTTTTCACTGCCCACCAACATTGTGGTATATTTTAAACTTTTCATTATTACTATAAAACCTTGCAATATGTCTACCTAAGCAAGGAGAGGGAGGAATGTCTAGTGTCAAAAGCACAACTTCTTAATTTTGTCCATTACAAAATGAACAAACACAAAATATGATCCTTTCACACACATGTTGTTTTTCAAGCTGTTTCTCAGTCGTTCACCGGGAACTGGAAAAAAAAGGAAACCGCAAAAGGACTGCACCACTTAAAACTTCTTATGAACAGCAGACAGGTAAATGTAGTAAGTCTTCCACCTCAAAATACCTTCACGCTTTACCATCAGACACACTGTGGCATAGCCCTTGCCCTGTTTCTGCACCTTAAAGGCCATCATTCAGTATTCCAGCTACGTGAGCAGTGGGCATGCATGAGGGCATCCAGTCTGTTATCTTGCTAAGATAACAAGACTAATGGCTCTACAACCTTCTAAGCAACTGCCTTTAAATCAGGTCCTGCATCTGGCTGGAGACACCTGCCTCTGCTTTTGAGTCTCTGCTGCTTTTTTCTTCTCCTGTTCCTCTGCCTTCTTCCGCTCCTCTTTTAGCTCCTTGTATCTCCATTTGGGAATCTGCAAATAGGGGTCGTCCTTTGCACTGCTCCTCCTTCTCGCCTTTTCTGGCTGGAAGGTGGGTGGAGGAGCCTTGCTGATACGGACTTTGGGGATGACAAATCCCGGCCTGACGCTGCTCCGCCTAAGCAGGTGGAGTGGCAAGAGGCTTGCTTTCCTAGTGGCTACGGTGTTCACTTGAGAGACTGCAAGGCTGATGGGCTGCAGGCTGGCTCGCCGGTCCTTCTTCTTGGGGATCAGTGTGACTTTGGAGTTCTGAAATAGCTTCTCGTAGCTGCTAAAGTGGTCTTCGTCCTGAGATCGGATCTCCTTGGCTCTCTGCTTCCTAAGGATTTCTTGCACAGCCAGTCTGCGTTTCCCCACAGAAGGCGGGCTGCCTGGGCACACAGTCCGGCATGACAGAGCAATGAAAGGACTGCTCAAGCTTGTTGTCACCTTCACCATGTGATCAAGGACCCCGTCTTCTTCTGGGCCATAGAAAGACCGGAATGAGACGGCTGCCCTCATGCACTCGGAAATCCTCTGCAAACAGCTTTTTGGCTCTGCAGCCTTGGCAAGAAGTTCCTTCATCTTTGGCCATTCTGGTTTATATTGATCGCAAAACTGTTCTGGGCATGGCCTGTCCATCAGCTTTTGCATGGTGAAGGCAGATTCCGACCTTCCTGTGAAACAAGCCCATTCCCATGAAGTCAGTCCACGGCTTGGGTCAGTCGCGTGAACATTTGCCCCTCAAAGAAAAGAAAAACAATTGGTGTTAATTAATGAAACTGCCCGCACTTTTGTTGCTATGATCAGAGTTGAATCAGGCAGATCCCTGCAAGAAAATGTCACACACGACACACTACAATATTTGTGTCAAAATGAACATGCAACAAGGATAGATCATGGTTCCTGACTTTGTGAACTCTTGATTTATTTTAAAAAAGTTAAAAAAAATTAAGGCTGTATATAGGAATTCTCTTAAAACAATGCAAGAATGACATAACGAGTTTCAACTGCACTGAGCGTTGCCTGCCATTTTAAAATCCATTCAGTCAGGCTTGTAAGAAAAGAGTGATGACTATGGAAAGAAACAACTCTGCACACAAAAAATCCTTCCCACACAGAATGATGGGCTTTGCACTGATCGCTGCCACTCATAAGAGAGATATCTTGGGCTAATGTTCACAAGTTCCATGAAAATATCAACTCGGTGCTCACTAGGGGTCAAAATAGCAAATAATATACAAGGAATTTCTAGGAAAGCATTAAAAAAATAGAGGGAAAAAACAAAAAAAACAGAGAAAACACCAGGTGTACAATTCAGGTTCTCTTATCTCTGAAAGCACACTGTAGAATTAGGGAAAGTTGAGAGGATGGTGACAAGGTTGATCAAATGTAAGGAAAGTTTCCATACATGTCAGAGACTGGATAATGGGCGAGACGGACCTTCAGTCTGAGCCCAGAACGGCTGCTCTCATCTACCTTAGATTACCACCCCTGAGGAAATGAAGTACTTGTTAGCAAAAACACGCTATTATCCCTAGGTGGACCAGCTATAAGAGGTGACTGGGACACATGCTAGACAGCAGAGGCTTAGGCATTTGAAGTACAGTTTTAGGTCCTGGAAGGAAATGATTTCTAGTGGATATTATCTTTCAGCCTGTCCTCCCCCATTCCTAAATTATGGTCTTTATCCATCCAATTCTGATATCTGTCCCCATCACCATTCTTTCTTCTCATATTTTTCTGCATCCTTTTTCAGCTCTGCCTTCCTTTTGATCTCTCCATGTTCCTATAAGCCCCCTCACATGGGCTTCTACCCTTGTTCTTCAGTCTTTTGCTTTCAAGTGGGGTTAATTCTTCTTCTCCAGGGCACCTGGCTGCCTGAAGAGAGGATACCTGAGGGTGCTGGTTGACAGCTGGCTGAACATGAGCCAGCTGGTGGCCAAGAAAGCCAACAGCATCCTGGCTTGTATCAGGAATAGTGTGGCCAGCAGGAGCAGGGAAGTGATCGTGCCCCTGTACTCGGCACTGGTGAGGCCATACCTTGAATACTGTGTTCAGTTTTGGGCCCCTCACTACAAGAGAGACATTGAGGTGCTGGAGCGTGTCCAGAGAAGGGCAGTGAAGCTGGTGAAGGGTCTAGAACACAAGTCTGATGAGGAGCGGCTGAGGGAACTGGGGTTGTTTAGCCTGGAGAAAAGGAGGCTGAGGGGAGACCTTATTGCTCTCTACAACTACCTGAAAGGAGGCTGTAGCGAGGTGGGGGTTGGTCTCTTCTCCCAAGTGACAAGCCATAGGACGAGAGGAAATGGCCTCACGTTGCGTCAGGGGAGGTTTAGATTGGATATTAGGAAAAATGTCTTTACTGAAAGGGTGGTCAAGCATTGGAACAGGCTGCCCAGAGAGGTGGTGGAGTCACCATCCCTGGAGGAGTTCAAAAAACATGTAGATGTGGCACTTCAGGACGTGGTTTAGTAGGCATGGAGGTGTTGGGTGACGGTTGGACTAGATGATCCTAGAAATCTTTTCCAACCTTAATGATTCTATGATTCTATAATACAAGAGTAACAGGAGGAGCAAGCATCCTAATCTGCTCTACTGTATCCTTTACACCTTCTGTAGTACTATATCCAATGCTGCCACATTCTCTGGCAACCAGAAAATTGCAGGGAAGTCCTCTCAGTCCTGGTATTAGGGTGCAGCATGGGCATATGTCAATGAGGATGTCATGTGCTTAGTTCTGCTCACACAGAAGAGCTCTGTAAAGGACAGAGGAAGCTCAATACAGACAGCACCTTTGGAAGAACTGCTGCAGAACAATGAGCAGCAACAAGTGTTTTTGGAAGCTGAAGTCAGCAAGACTCTGTCGCAAAGGACCAACACATTACAGCTCGTGACTGCTAAAGGGCACAGAAGATCTGTCCAAAAACTAGCTTGCTGTCGCCAGTCAGAAAGAATCTCAGAGACATGATGAGGACTTGACAGCAGCATCGTGTTCTCTGCATCGTACCCAAGTGATCCTGGATATACCACCTGGGGACACACATCTTGGTGTTTTAGAATATATGGGTATGCGGGTGAATGAATGACATCAACAGGAGAATAAGTGTGAGTGAATACTCTCTGGTTTCAGGCAGTCACGTTCTTGAGCTGCAAATCCTTTGTTTTATATTCTGCCTTTAAACTTTGACTGATCTCAGTCAGAGCTTTGCATGCTCTAGAATGTCAACTTTGTTCAGCAGATCTGCAGCACGTTCCCTGGGACAGGCACGGGCACTTTGCCCAGCTGCTTTGAACATAACTCAGCTCTTTTACATTCAGTTGTGGTTTACACGTATCCCTGGCCCTCTACGTAATTTCAGGGTTCCTTGATAGAGTTTCAAGCTGGGATATGAACAGGCTACAACATTTGACTTCTTGAAGGGCTTCTCTATCAGCTGAAGCACCATTTTCAAACAGCCAACACAAAACTGACCTACACAGATCTTGCCACAAAAGAAAAGACATTCTGTCCCATTGCTTTGGAATAGGGAGATGTCCAGAGACCGAGACCTGAGGAAAAGGCCAGAGAAACATCATGATAAATTATTTTTTTCAGGGTGGATTATCTTGGTGACAGCATTTCAAACTAGCATAAGGGGCACTACATATAAGGAATGGTAACCAGGAACCAGTTTGCTCCAGTATAACCTTCCTCACAAAGGATGTTTTGTCATTACAGAAAAACAAAGGAAAAGGGAGAGCATGGGGAAAGTGATCAAAAGCTCAGTTTTAAGTCTATTAAGTACCAGTCGATTCCTAAGTCTCTGAAAAAAATCCCTAAGAAGAGTATACTAGAGACACAGACCAAGAGTGAATGTGGATGGAGACGCCCTAAGCAAAAGACCTGATCTCAGTTTAAGTGTAGTTTAGGTGAATTTTGCAGACCCGATCACTCAGAGAGAAATCACAAGGACACCACAGAGAGTCAAGCATGGGGCCCAGACTGGAAGGCAGAGAGAAGGCAAAGAAGAGGAAGATTTAATCCAAACAAAGAGTTCATTAGCTGTGGACTGAAGAAAGGATTATGAGATCTCAAAGGCAGCAGGGTTTGACGCAGTTCATGACTGCAGAAGCTCCAGACAACCAATGAGGGGAGGAACGAAGACATAAAAAGACATGTCCTCCTGCTCCACTAGACTGTTTTTGAACCATCCTACCCACATTTCCTACCCCTGAATCTCTCCCATCTCAGCCTAGCCTCTTGTCCTGTCCCCTTCTTAACACTTGCCTGTGTCTTCAGTCCTTCCAACTACAGCTGACTGGGAACACAGCAGATACATGGAAGTTGTTTCTTTGTTGTACACATAACAGGCAAGGATTTACTAAAGGAAGCGCTGTTAAAGGAATTGTCTCCAAATATAAATTTTAATGAACAGTATGCTCTGTTTGTAAACAAGCAAGAGGTATAAACAGCTGCTTACTTCATCTTCTTCATCTTCTTACATCTTACTTCATCTTCAAGAGAAAGACATGCCAGCTCTGATACGGTGCAGCTGTGGGACCTTGGATCAGACTTGTGCAAAAAGAGCTGTGTGAGAAAGCACTCACTGGGGGCTCCCCACCTTTGCTTGGGGGCTGCATTGAAGCTCAGACGCTCAGCTCTGGTCCTTGCCTGAGCTGTGCCACAGCTATGCCTGTGCCTGGCCACGTGCCGTGCTGATATGGACCCTGACCCACAGACTTAATTTCTTGTTTTGACCTCAGACCTACCTTGTCTCTATGGACTTGCCTTGGCACCATGGACTTGGCCTGGCAATCACTGCAGTACTGGCTGATCCTGGTTATTGTCACCAGCCCTGCTCCATTTCTTCATGAAGCACCTTTGTTGATGAGGCTAGTGCCTCTGTGTGCCTTGCTGTCACCCTTGGCTCACCTCCCTTTGAGGAGAAGCCCACTCCTGCTGCTCCCTGACAGATGTGTCCCCAGGTGTTTCGGAAATTGAAATCCCTATCTTTCAACAGAAATCAATGCTGACTTTCTACCTTGTATCACAAAATCTCTTCTAAGGCATGATTTACTATAGTGGTATTGATTTTCTGTACAAATCAGGAGACATTTCTGAACAAACTTGTCATTCAGCAGAATGCCTCCTCTGGAAGAGACATGAATCGTCATGTGCCTTTTAGAATGTGATAGCAGCCTTATTGAACTAATTGTCATTTCAGGGTAAGTATAGCCTACAAGTTTTCTTTTAGGAAAACTGCATTTGCCACTTGCCTTGATTTTCCTATGAAGGTTGCCCTGAAGATCATTTTCAGCACACCTAGTTTGAATACACATGCCCCTCTGGGATATCAATATCCTATTTGATTAAGAAGGTTTAATGTCCTTTGAGATGCAAAACTGACATCCTGAATTTAAAGACAGGGAGTGAAAGAGCTCAGGCATCTGTTACTGACCTGTTTTATATACAGTATTTAAAGCCCAGTCTCCAGATCCACAGCCACTCCAACGACTTTACTAAAGCAGCACTGAGTTTACACTGGAGATTACAGCAGGGCTTGACACGTGAATTACAACCGGCATTTCTGTGCTCCCGCTCGGGCTGGCTCGCTTGCTGAATGCTGGCAGCAGCACGGTCCTGGCAGCGCAGCAGCCTGTGACAAACTGCCGATGAGCAACTGGGTTCCCCCCTTACTCGCTGTGCACTCACAAATAGCAAATTCACATGTTCCAAAGACTCACTTTGAAAGAGCAAACATGATGGCCAAGTGTCTCAGAGCGCCTTAATCTTGTAGTGATTGACCTTGGCCACCCTCCAGCAACTCAAATTTCAGAAAGTGCAGTCGCTTTGACAATCCAGCTCCAACCATCTGTCACACGTTGCCGTTACCTCTTCCCCATCTGACTGTGTTAAATCCATGCTTAGGCGGCTAGGAAGGTGAGTTATTTTCCTTTACTGACCTCCTGCATTGCCATAAGTAGGTGCCAGTCAATAGGGGTCTTACCCAAGCCACTAAACAGATACTGGGTTTAAAAACCTCCTGGCTGTATTCTAAAGACACATACCTGCTTTGTAGCTATGCAAGTAGACCCACAGCTGATTATGGGTGTTTTCCCCCTATATTTCCATGCAGTTGTATGTTTTAACATAGAATTTTGCTGGTTTATTTGTGAAATTGGTTTTTTCACCAAATCTTTTAATAACAATTTCTTTCACCTTCTTCAGCAAACTAGCACTTTATTGTCAGCAGCCACTAAGTATCCCTTAAGCCCTGAACTACTTCTAAATACATTCTGAATGAGCAGCTCCCTCCCTCCCTACATTTCACCAGGCTGTACAGTGCTAAAAAATAATCAGATATTAAAATGGGTGCAGGCAATTCATGACACTTCCTTTGTGGCCCCTATTTTGAGCTGAAAATGTGAGGACCGGCAAAATACTCGCCAAAACATGTATATAAACTGCAATTTAGAAACTCAGAGTATATTAACTCTATGCCTCTTTAGCCAATGGATGATGTTTGGTATCCTCACTATCTCTGATGCACAAACAGGCTGATGATACAACTTTCTGTAGGTAAACTCAATATGGAGGCTAACAAAGCCATTTTCTGGCTGCCTAAAGGTTTGTTCTCCCCAGTATTCTGTTTTCTTATGAATCATGAAAATGAGAAGGTGGCTATTCAGATGCCAGAGGCAGCAACCACATAGTGAACTTTTGATTATATATCGATACATATATACATATATAAGTATATACATATATATACATATATGTTTGATACATATATCGATACTTTTGATTGTACAAGAAGGAGAATAACAAGGACTGAGTTATCTACAAAGATGGAAAGGTTGTGAAATAGCTTCTAGTGACCAAAACAGAAAGAACAAGCTTCCATCAGATCTCCAGTGATAATAATAGACAGCCATGATACTGTAAGGTCAATTTGACAAGTCATAAGGTCTTGGTATTGAAGTTTCATTTTAAGTGATAATTTAGAATGGGCACTGGAAAATTCTGAGCTAGCATCTGCATGAAGTATGTGTTAGTCCAGAAAGTGCATCTCTGTCTAGAAGTACTCTAGCTCTGACAGTCATTTTATAATTTTGTTTCATAAAAATTTAACTCCAAAATGAATGATCCTATTCCAAAGCCTTGATTCCAGTGTAAGAGGCTACAGAACCTTGCAGAAAACAACATGCTGGTTACCACATCATCCAAACATTTTCTGTGTCATATCAACATCTAGAAACTGGATATTATGAAAATGAATGAAAGTAGTATCACTATGCTTGATAAATGCCTGCAACTTAAAACACACAGATTATGAGGGGTTAGACCTCTGTGACAGCAAAATGACTGAAATAAACTACTTATTCAGGATATCTCTCAATGAAATAGAACTGTAGGATTCCTGGTCTAGACAGTAACAATATTCACATGCAATCTGTTATCATTTCCATAATATTTAATTTGTGTCAATTATCTGCAACTGTAATACAAGAATATATACTAATATATGCTAGTTATTTAATTATTATCTAATAATTTATATACCCATTACTTAATATAATAAAACATACAACATTGTGGCTAAAGGGTGCTGTATGCTGGGACTGCTCCTGTAGAGGCTGTTGTCCCGATGCGTCTCGCCCTTCCAAGTTTCCTCTCCAGGACCCCTTCACCTCGCAATGTATACGGCTGGAAGTTCAACCACAGTCAAGAGCCAACAGCAAGAAACAGATTTCCTGTTCTCAGATGTGAAGAGAGGCAGGTGGGCAGAGATGGGCCTGCTCACTCCCTGTGCCACGACTCCCTCCTTGCAGCAGATAAGGACCTGCTGGTGCCCTGTTGCCCATAAACCTGGAGACCCAACTCAGATCTGTAGAGGGGTTAGAAAGAGAGGTTATTCCCTATGTCACCAATGTTCCCTGTGGGATATGAACCCTACACCCAACTCTCCTGACAGGAGCCAGAGCTCCCAAAGCTCTGCACTCCCTGCCCCAGGACCTGCCACAGCTGGAGGGAGAGGTGGAGGTCTGGCTACGGTCCCACTACCATCACGCACGCTTGCACCGTCTCACCCACAGAGCTGGCAGCAAGAGACCTGCGTGCCTTTCCCAGCTGTGTCATGAGCTTCATTAACTCGTTGTCTACAAATCTTGATCACACTCCCCAAACTCTCCTGGAGACAATGAATGGAGAGATCCTGGATGAGCTCTTGGAGAGATCCTGGATGAGTTTCCACAGGCAAACTAAGCACTCCCACACCTGCAGCATGTGGCTTCACCGCCCTGTCTATGACTTATTTAAAAGATGCACCCGTTTCCAGGGAAGGCTGCACCACACCTCTCAGAGTAAACACCACAAGAGCCAATTTTCTTCTTGGTGTTTGTGTGTGACTGTCTAGTATTTACAGGCAGATTATGATGAAGAAGCAGCAAAGCACTTTGCATACCTGCCAACATCAAGGCTTTCACGCATTCAGTTCGGCCCTGCATCGCAGATTTCATCAGTGCTGTGAACCCGAACACATTCCTCTTCTCAATATCAAGCCCAGGAAAATAGTTCAACAAATAGTTTGTAATGGTTATGTGCCCTATAAAGAAATGAAAAAGCAGAGAAAATATGTCACAGAATTAAGGCGATGTCTCAAGGTTAAACCAAAAATTACTCCTGCAGGTTTGATAACTGGAAAACTGCAGATAACTAATATCATCTCTTTTCTTGATATCCTCGTCTGCTCATTGCAGTCATTAGCCTGAGGGTTAAGTGACACTGACTTGTGACCAGAGTGTTGGGCTAGGAGCCTGGAAAGGCTCCCACCTTCTCTCAAGTTGCTCTCCTCCCTGAAAAGTCAATTTAAGGTAAGGAATACTGGAAAACCAGAGATGGTCACTCTGAGGTTGCAAGGGGCCTCTGTTTCTTGACTGAGTCAGTAGCACTGCAAAGGGAATTCCTACAGCTTACGGAAGGAAGACCCATCACCTGGGGGAAATGACTGCAAAGGTTCCGCTTTTTCACTCCCCTGGTAAATTTGAGCCTTACTATAATGGTGCTTTATTAAAAAGTAATTACATGTGGTAGTTCCAGCCAGTAATACTAACAAACCATGCCAGGCCTGATATGAGACAAAAAAATATTTTGCGTAGAATCCTACGTTTTTATTTTTCCATCTGACAGTGTAAAGCCAGTTGTCTACTCTCCAGCAATAGGAAAATGGGGCTGATGTTCAGTTTTGTTAGTAAGATAAATTACTTGAGTTCTGTTTCTAAAAGCAACTGTTGTTGCCATTCATGTGCCTTGTGCACCAGGATAACTGGTGTCAGCAAGGGCGTACTGAGTAGTTGAAGACATCTCTGGCTAAATGGTTGGAAGACCAATTAAAACATCAAGTCTTTATAATTGGACTATCAGAACAAGATTGAGTATCTAGTGCCATTATGACTCATTCAAAACAGTTTTCCCTTCACTTGTCATTCATTTTATGATGCTTTGACGCTTTATAAAATAATGCAGTCTGTCAGGCAGCTGCAACAATTACAATTTAATTACTAGGAGCTGTAAAAATATTCTCTCATCTCACTCTGCAGTCCAGCTGAATATTCTGTGATGCATGTCATTCAAATTCATCTAGAAATGTTACTGAAGCAGACTATAATTCATACGGGACAATTTTTAAAGTCTATAGTGTCACATCTGGTGCAGTTTTCATCACCAGTTGCTTTGTACCAACACAGTCCTGCATTCACTTTGGAAAGCAAGTTAAGAAAGTCTTTACCAATTAATTTAAGATGTTTTCTAGGTGTTACTCTTAATCTCGAATTTGCTGGACTCTGCTACCTTGCTGCATAACTGGAAACTCTCCTGAAACCTGAGCAGATGTAGAGATAGCACAGATCAGCTTAGCAATGCCAGAGAAAACCAAATAAGGAGCTCCCTGACCCTTGCGCAGTCTGATGCAAATGAAATACAAAGATAGGGCAAACCGCAACAAACTGAACAAACCCAAAGTGAACTGGCTTCAGGGCAGGATCAAGTGACCCGGTCCTGCTTACTCAATACAGAGGCTTCAGCTTCACTGACTTCATGGCATAAGATCAAATCCTAACAGCGTATCGGTTACTACCCGGAGAATTTTTGTCTCCAAATTGTTTTGCAGGACATGTTCTGTTTCACTGGTGTACAGTGTGCGTCTTCATGATGGTTTTGGAATGGCTGAAATACTGCTTTTTGACCACAGAAGCCAGAGACAGGAACTGAAACAAGGAGAAATAATAAGACAGAAGATTTTTCAGCGTTTATTACATTACTAAAGATGTTTTTCCCTTTGCCAGAAGTATAGCTGATGTAAGAGACATTTTGCAAATCTGGGATGATCCTGAGAGTCAATCCTGAAAGACCTTGTTCAGCCAAAACTCTTCAGGGGACTACAGATGGCCTCAAATGAGACAGAAAAACACCAGCAATAAAATAACAAAGAAAATGAAGAGGTTTGTGATTCTCAGAAGTTTTGCGTCTCACGGATTCCTGCAAACCACTTCAGTTTTAATCTGCAGGAGCTTCTGTCCTCTGAGGTTTGCATCAAATTTCAAGTTCAAACAGGTATCAAATTCAAAGCAAAACTCAGAGCTGCCAAGTTTTTGTTCAAACTCTGTCATATGCTTTTGATTTAAGGCCATAAAGTTTGCTTCAGTTCTCCTGTGTCTGGGCGAACTAAAAGTGTGTATCTAAATCATAAACCAGGTGAGTCTTCTGTGATTTAAAGTCTGCTATGAAAGCTATATGCAGCTCTAAAATAAATTAGCCTTGCCTCAGCCAGTTTGGTCATACTGAATTTGTATCAGGCTCTCGCTGTTTGGAAGCCAGATCTATCTTCTACCAGAACTGGCGTGCTAAGGGTACACTTCTTCGCCTTGTGAGCCATATTTAGAGATCAGCACAGATGTCTGTAGTAGCTTAATTCACTTAATTGCTGCCACAGAGGAAATGCATATAATGATGACAATATTACCTAATAATCTATGTAATGCAGGCAGAAGGATAAGCTGGATAGTAAGGAAGATGCTCTGTCGTATAACATCACAGTTGCAAATTGTACCTGCAAAAAGCCTGTGTTTGGTCTATGGGTGGAACCGAAGACACCCAGAACCTTTTATCCTCTGGATGCTTTAGGTGGCTGTGTTCTCACGTCTCCCTTAATAAGCAGAAACTGGGATAACTTGTCGTTTTGTGTTCCCAGCTCTACAGCCTTGCCCCAAACCGGTCCCTGTAACACAAAACATCTATACTTTGTGAACAAATACGACTCTCTAAACACCAGTGTATGCCAATTACCATACGCTGCCACTGATGTAGCTATATCCTCAGCAGCAGCAGAACTGAGAAAAAAAATTTAATGTAATTTTCCTCCCTGTTCCTTTTTTTTGAAACCACTCTCCTTCCTTCCTTTCTTTCCACTTGTTATTTCAATCTCATTTGCATCAGTCTCCCATTTTTTCTGCATTGTCCTTGTACTGATGTTTAATGATTTTTCTTCTGCTTTAACAGCATCACCACCCATTTCTGGGCACCACCTGCTGCAGGCTGTTTACAGTTTTGGAAGGCAAGATCTCTTTGAGAAGGGATCCCACGTCTGTAAGAAATATTGAGAGAGCAAGTGAACAGACCAATTTTCAAACCTGACATTTACACACTAAGCAGAGCACTTTGCAGTTATTTTTCTATATGAATAAGCTTACTGAGAAAGTACTGCTTTTCACTGGTCCCTCCAGCCTATCTTTCTCAGGTCAGCCCATGCAGAAAAACTTCAGCTTTAGATACTTTAAGATGAAGATCTTAAATTATCAAAAGCAAATGGTTATGAGGAACTGAATTCAATTCTCTTCTGAGACTCTAGCTGGTCTTTAAAATAATTCTATTTAAATCAAGCTGATGCTCAGATTTGAGCATCATGTCTGGGCAGTCATGAAACAGCATAAGCAAGTGTGGATTTTAAACTCCTCTAGCAGAAGTAAAGAGGCCTCCCTGACATCTCCCTTAGTACCTGTACCTAGCGTTACAGATGCAGCCTCTGAAACACACAGAGCGATCCCTCAGGACCGCAGCTTCTTTCCCATCCAGCTCCTCTTCGGGGTCTGGCCATGCGTGATGGCCCACCTGGTCAGCAGGTCATAACAGAAATGGCAGTGCTTTCTGAAACCTTCTGATACTGCCTTACAATCAACTGAAATAATGTGGATTTGCTATTAGATTCCCTACAGGAAAAACAATACTTTCGGTATAAATAACAGCAATCTCTCAGAATAATTTATTTTGAAAAAAAAAAAAATTTCCATGGCCTAAGGATAACAAAAACCAAATAAACCCTCCACTAAAGGAAAGCTCACATAAGGTTTGCTTTCAGTTCTTTATAATACACTGCTCAGTGTTACTGCTTAACATTCAGCAATAATTAAGCAGCATCTATTGCACCGTAGCTCCTCTGGTTGCAATGTTAACCTCATGGTAATCTCTATTAACACTACAGCAGTATCTTGTGATAATGAATTAAATAACTGGTGTCAACACTGTAGCTCAGGATTATCATAGGCAGGGGAAAACATTCAAGTTGTTAAGCGTTTGTATAAGCTTCTGCTGACTACAGTCATTCCCAGTTGCTTTGGGGATCAATAACAAGTACTGGCAGAGAGTGTCAAGTCAATGTCAGCCCTCTGGATCAATTCTGAGCTCATTATCATGAGTTATAAAGGTCAGGAAGGAGTCAGTGTTAAAGTTAAACCTTTTGTAGTCCAAATTTATATTAGGGCAGATAAATAAAGTAGGTTAGAGTTTTGGAGACTCCTCCACTTTCTTTGGAAAGCTAACTATACTCATGACTTTGCTATGAAAGTGACAACTCTGGTCCAAATTCTTTCTTCCAGTATTCCAGACCTATCTCATAGTGGCTTCTTTAGCAGAGTTCACTTTTTGGTACAACACAAAGCAAAGTTTGGTATTACCTGGAAATGTCTAGTGGCAATATTACTCAACTAAAATCAAAACCTAACTGCTCCAATCTTCAGACACGGCTGAAGTGGACACAGGATGTCCATTGATGCTGCCTGATGGAAACTTGTTTCCTCCATCCAGCCAGAGAAGAACAGACAGGGTCTGGGAGGGAATACTATGTCCCATGAACTCCCATGAACATCCCAAATTCTTCATCAGTGAGAAGACATGATAAAGACCAAGTACACATTTCCTCATAAAGTGATTGCCTTTGAGGAGCACACCAGAGGGACGCAAAGGAAACCATGGATGCAGAGCCAGGCAGCCCTTGGAACAGCTTTCAGACCACAAAGGGATGGCCCCCTTGGCCATATTTTTCCTGATTCACATGCTTCAGCATTTTGTTAATACTTGTAAGAGAAAACTACAGCTTCCCTTCAAGGTTAAAGCACAGTGTTACAGTTTTAACAAAAATAATTGACTGATTGCTTTTTAACTGTACACTTGAAACTAGTAACTCTTTTGGGAGCATCTCTTACATTTATGTGATCTATTACACTTGTTCACTGAATATTACCATGCTGGGTGGGATAAAAGAAAACCTGGGGATAAACTCTGCTCTCACTCCAGTCTGCACCAGGATTAACATGGTCGATGTCAATATACTCAGTCTGTTATAAAAGCAGCATTGGCAAATGCTGAATCCTGCTGAGACTATATAAATAGGGGTTTTTTGCTTTTAACTACGGAGTGGTTGAAAAATGTCTTAGCAGCTAAGATATTTCTTCATGATGATACAATTTCCTACAGTCAGCAATTACTACAGACTCACTGAGGTAGGTGCAACAAGCATGAGAAAAGAGATGCTATGAGCACTGATACAGCACATTATATGGCCACAGTGCTGACTGGTTGCTTGGCAGAGCAAACATAGGAAAATAAGCTTAAAGGAACAAAGTAGTATAGTACTGCACACCTGGGGCAAGATTTTCTTTATTTTTAAGTCAAAATAGTTAATGGCATCTACTAGAAATGTATAGCTTTTTCTGCCTTAATCCATTGGATAAATATTACTGTAGATTAATTACTTCAAAGAAAATCAAGACAAACTTACTTGAGAGTGGGCTTGGCCAGGATTATTTTATGCAGACTAATTTCTTCTAGGGCTTTGACAAAAACCTAAAAATAATAGCCACGACACACATTCTTCCTAAGACCCTGTATGTAAAAAGTGAAACAAAGAGCCTTACCTGCCTGTGCAGCTGTAATTAGAGCCGTGTTCCCTTCGTTGTCCTGCCAGTTCACATCAAGGTGAGGGCATTGTGCTAAGGCTATTACAATATCCACATAACCTTGGTAACAGGCAACGATAAGACCATTCTGTAAGTAAAATATAAAGAGAGTTAGGTTTACCAGACTCAGAAAAGTTCACTGAGGAAGCATACTAGTTTGCTTTTTTATCTATTTTTTTTTCAGAATGAAGACCTGAGAAGGTATCAGCATAACTAGTGGTTAGCTCCAGGCACAATGTTCAGATCCAAAACACCACCTTTTATCTCTGCCCTTTGGCGAGCAACATTTGGTATTCCTCAGAAATACCTAAGAGAGTAGGTATTATATTATGCTATTTGGAAAGCAACTGTTTATAAATGGCTTATGTTTATATGACTATATAATCTAGATCCAAATGAGAATAAATCAGATTTTATTATATAATAAAATGAACCCAGCAGGTAAGATGAACTGGACCTGATCTGAATATTAATTCTCTGTAAAACAACTACTTGTTCTCTGAAGGGGAAGTGGTAGCCAAGAGTCCTGCTCATACTGCCTGTTGCTATCTTGAAATACTTCAGGTTTCCCATTATAACCAGACCTTTTTTATAAACATAAATAAAATAAAATTGCTTTTAGAGCTCCTGTTTAATGTGCTTTATGACAGCTGGAAGCTGTAAAACTTCCAGGAAGAAGCCAAGCCAGAAGGTAAACCTTATAACTCAGCTTGGTACCCAGCTAGTGTTTCACTCCACGGCGGCAAACTGACAGCTTCCCTAAAATACATCAAAATGCACTTGTCATTAATTAAATGGAAGTACAGTACTTATTCCTGGCTGCTCACTTGACCACTCAGATTAAAACCATTATCTCCGGTCTTCAGGATTACGCAGGCAGCCCAGTGTTCATCTGCACGGGGCTGATGGGTGTAGAGGAGGGCAGGTGCAGATAAATCAGTGCTCCCTGCAGCCCCTCTTCTCTGCCAATGCATGACTCGGTTTTCCTGCACTCAGCATCAGTATCTGACTATTGAAAAAATAAGGGCAGAGACACAAATCTCATCCTCTCTGGTAACCCTGCCTGCCTAAAACGCGCTCACACAGACATGCTGCAAGTTCATAACTGCAAAAGACTAGTGAGAAGGGGAACCCAGTTATGAAAGCTGAATGGCCCACTCTGACTCCTCCATCATTTTTCTAAGCTGCTCTTGCATAAACACTCTTTTTATTTCTTTTCCCCATGGACACTACTGAGACAGAGCCATTCAGCAAATGACAACAGCTGCGGTTTCTGATTTATTGTCATTATAACTAGTTAGTTAATATTTCAGTGTTCTGTTTCATTGTTATTCTGGATAGTCCTTTTCGTTTAGGTGGCAAACAGCTTCATTAAGAAATAGGCAATGCCAACTCTTTAGGATGCTCACAGGCTATGTACAGTATTTCTCAATTACATCTTTTGATAAAATTATTACTCTGATTTCTTTTACTCTCAATTCACTCTTGTCATCAGTATGAAACAACACCCACCACTGCTTCATAAAGAGCATCTCCATTTCCTTGTGAAGCACCTGTAATACTTCAAACCATTCTATTGAAATTGTACAGAGGATTCTGCTTAAAGATATATAGAGAGATATAGATATAGATTAGATAGAGATAGAGATATATAGATACACACACATATATGACCTGAAATAGGTCACTAAAAAGTATGTACTCTCCTGGTGGGATTGTTCAGATTAATCCAAGTTTTACTACAATCATTCTTAGCTTTAAAAAAATTGTGTCAGTGTCCACTTGGTAAGGACTTGAGCATTGTTTTAGTTCTTTAATAATTTCATCTTTCACCTGATGTTCAGGATATAGGTTTTTACAATTGCAAAAACTCTGCAGGTTTAAAACACCACCCAATCATTTAAAAAAAGGTCAATTACTAATGATAGCAGAAAACTAAGTGTACAATAGGTTGGAGACCTAAAATTCTTGACAATAAGAGGGTAGATCCTATTGTTTACTGAAAAAATTGGCATTTCTGAAGGGTGGTATTTTCAAAAAGCTGTAAGAATATCTTAGAATAGTTTTCATCTTGGAACAAACTGTTTCACTCAGTATCTGAAGGATATTTTCGCAATATATTTTCAAAGGACATTTTTGTGTTCTAAAAGTATTTACCAGATGCTTCAGGGGAAAAAAAAAAAAAGTTCATTTTTTCTCTCTTTAAAAGAAAACCAAACTGTAAAACAGTAAAACAAACAATAACAAACAATAAACATTAGCTCTTTTTTGCAAGAGGCTTTTGCATTATAGTATTTTGGGACTTTTGTCCTACTTTTAGTGGCTATCTCCATCAGATAGAGTGCTAAAGACATAACCAACAATGCCGGCATTCTGATTTCAGCAGATATGAGACACAAACAATCTCAAAATCAATCAACCTCATTCACCGTTCCGAGTTTACAAACCAGAAGGATTACTCAGGTATCAACATTTTCTAAAGTTTATTTTCCAAAGATGCTATCAAAGACTGCTTGCTTAAGGATAAGGAAAGGCAACAGAGAGTAGGAGCTTTCTGTGGGATTACACGACGCAGTAACACGGAAAATCATTTTTGGAGGACAGTTGTACGGATCTGAAGTGGTTCAGATAAGAGGCTGAGAAGCTGGTATCTGATGGAGCGTACCCAGCCCTCCCTGGCTGAGAAGCAAAACGAGCAATCGCACGAGGACGTTAAAAACAAGTCATTTTGCTGCCATGCGGTTCCCAGCACCGTCCAGGGCTGTACAGCTGATGCAAGTGCTTTCTGGTTACCCCCACCGGTTATGTTTCACAGGGAGGTGGGTGAGACAAACCGCTTGCTGAGGGTCTGCTTTCCTTTGCATAACTCCTGCAAATGTATCAGATATTGAAATGAGGTGCAGGAGGCTACAGCTTTAGAATGAAAATTGCAATAAATCCCTGGATTTGACTGTTATTTCCCAAATTCTGGTTCAAGGATACCATGATAATTTGTGGTTTCAGGTTGCTCCCCGCCCCCCCCCCCCCGCCTTTTTTTTTTCTCTTTGCATCCATTTCTGGCCCTGTCTGTATTCTGCTTGCTGAAAGTTAGTACAAGCAGATCAGCCAGGACACACAATCAATCAATCGCAACATGAGTTATTGGGGAATCTTTAACTTCATGTACCAATAAATACTATTATCCACAGCCATAATATATTACAAACTCTTTCAACAATCTCAATTAATAAATATAACTGATACAAAATTGCTTTCAGCGAACTGCTTTTTGAAGCAATCGGTAACGCAGTAGCCTGTATCACAGCAGTATGCAGGAAAATGCAGCTGTGCACTTAATGTTTTTTTAAAAGATAAAAACAAAGCAGTATAAATTAATTTTAGCTAGAAAATTCTGCACCTGAATAATCTGGTTATCCTTAGAAAGAGATGACTTTTTATCTCATTAGTGTTCTACCAAGGCATCAATTATTCTGCTCCTCATATGAAGGGTCATGGTGCAATTATGAAGTGGTCAGTGTCTGTGGAAAAAAGGATATATTTTTTAAATTGAATCTTACTATTATTTTGTCAGTAAGATCAATTCTCAAACATATTCACTACCTGTGAAAGCTTTAGAAGGAAGATTGATAATTCTTAAATGCATGTCCTTCAACCTTTCTCCTTCAACAGCATCCTTTTCCCTCTCTTCCCTTTCATATGTCCTCAACCACCACTTATTTTAAATCATAATAAAAACTCAAACTATTCCCATTAACATATAATAATAATCAATTATTAGAAGTAATAACCGTACATATGTCACAGTATGCAAGCACAGTATCCCTACTTTTCAAGGACTGGTTTCTTAGCTAAGACCTGCTCTCTCCCGACCAGTGGCCAGGGCTGCTGCCCATCATTCTCCCAGACCAATGAAACAGAACAGGCAAAAAAGTCTGCATTGATCCTCTGTGCAGAAGAGACCTTAAACATGAAATGAAATTGATGTCTTTGGACTATAGGAAAAGGGATTTCTTCATTACAGGAGACCAGGACTGCTGGCTTCTCCGAGGTTTGCAACAGATCCTATTTCATTTTTCAAATATCGCATACAGACTCTGCTTCACAAACAAGAAAGCGTGAGTCATCCCTCACGTCAACTACATTAGCATTTACTGTCGATTTTTCCACTAAGGGGGGGGGTTGAAATTCAGCTCAGTAATGAGTTTTTTTCTGAGTAGAAGCCATAATACTGCCAGGTGTTGAGGGCTCTGTCTTTCCTCTGTGGAATATTTGGCATTTCTCAGAGATTCCCCACAGTTTTCCTATAGTATCTGACATATCTTATTTTTATGTAACTAGCACAGTTTTGAAAGATGCCCCTTTGTTTTGAAGTGACAGAGCAAAATTAACAACACTTTATTTAGAATATATGACAAAACAGTCGGTCTGGGATAAATTACTTGTTTTCCTTATATTCTAAGTGAAGTATAACTAATTTTCTTAATTTCATTCCAGAGTACATAGATGGACATTCCAGGTGTGGGACTACCTGAAGTTAGTCAGATGTTACAACACCTTCCTCAAGCAGTGCTTACAAATTGTAAGAGTTTCATAGATGCTCTCCTGTAATCAGACTAAAAGCATTGTATTAAAATTTCCTACAAAAGCATAAACTTGAAATGTGCATGTTTGAAAAAGAATAAAATAGTCTTGGGAAACTTTTGATTCCTTTTAAACTTGATATTTCTTCACGTACCTTTGATTTCATGTGAGACTGGAATAGTGCTGCCACTGTAAAAATAAACTCTGCTTTGCTCAGCTGCGTTGGCTAATGACATAACAATGTGTCTGATTAAGTGAGGTCATGGATATCTCAGGAGACAGTTTTATAAATCAGATGTTATGACAAAATTACAGGTGTAAGGCTATTTGTACACTAGATCATTACATATAATAGAGCTCACAAGAAAAACTAGAGGATCAATAATGAACTCAAGCTGAACGGGAGAGCAAATCACATATAGCATGCAATTATCTTAGCTTTTAAAAAAATCTCTGCAGGCAACTTATTTTCCACCAAGATACTGAGAATGAAAACAGCTTATTATAGCTTTTCACCTATTACCCAGACAAAAAAGGGTCTGGCAAAAGACTGAATTGACATTACCCATTGCTTTTTATACGCAACGTAATAAAAAACTGTCCGGTTTGCTTTGCATGCGCCTGTAAGTATTAATGACAATTCTGCAAGGTTGGTTTAACAGCAATGATTAAAACTGCATGTAATTGAATTAAATGAGATAATGATTCATTGTACTTCATAATCATATGCAGGGACAACTATGAAAATTCTGTCTAAGTTAAAAGCATGTTACACAAACAATATTATGAATAATAGAAATGAAAGAATAATAAAATATAAAGGAATAAAAAGTTGCATTTAAACTTTTTCTTGTTGACTTACGAAGATAATAACTCATGTTTAATATTTTGTGTTATACATAACTCACTGTTGGAACAGAACTACATATAACTGTCACTCACTATAACATAATTCATTATTATACAAAGCAAAAAAAAATCAGGTCAAGTATTTCAAAATAAATGTCACAAAATTATTTGAGGGAAATTCTGATCTCCACTAAAAACTCTGCAACTCTGTGAAACTTGGGTTAACAGAGATTCTAAGTTTACATTGTAGTAAAACAGAGCAAAATTTAGTCTTGAGCATCACTATCCGCTATATACTAATTTGTGTATAATGCACAAAACCTTCCATCTGCATAAAGCAATCTGAGAAACTTTCATAAATGGCTTGCGCTTATATTGTAATTGGTTTAGCTGATTAGATCAACGGTGACTGAGATGAGGTAATTATTCAGGTCATCAGTCCCATGAGAAGTGGTGTTTATGTGCTACAGAAACCCATCAAGCACATAAGCTTTAATATTATCTGCACAAAATAATTTAGGCTGACCTTTTAGAGAAAGGGCTGCAACAGCTTAGTCACATACAAATTTATGTCAGGAGAGCAACAAAAAAGAGCTAGGAATTTAAATGAATTTTGTCCGACTGTTGCTTGGACAAAACCCCACATGCCTGAGGGGAGAGATGCTGATTTTGCCGCGGAAAGCGATCAGACAAGTGCAAAAGAGTATTCGAGCAGGGATGGAGCAGCGGCGTGCAAAACTCTCTGCCTCCTCTGCAGAGAAACACAGTAGCCTGAAGCACAATCTTGCACCCAAAAGCAAGCTTAAATGGCACTGCCCCTTCCTCCGCCTGAATACTGAAGGCACAAAATTGCCACCTTTGCTTCACAGCATTATGACCCCTCACAGATTCATTTCCCAGCATGAATTGCACTCCGCTAGCTAAAAACACGGACACGCAGATGATAACCCACCATTTTCCCCCTCCATTTCGTGGGATATGTTCGACTTCACTCGTTTCGTAAACACCTCTTGTGCCAGCCAGGCCACATGTCTTTAAGTAAAGGTATAGCTTAGTATGTGTATCATCTCTGCAGAAGTCCTTACTTAATCTATTCTAATCCAAATCTCTGTGATCACCTCTAAAAATACTCCCAGGAAAGTTCATTTTACTATGCCTGCAAAAGCTTGCATTACACAACAAAGAAAACCACTGCCACTTGTGTAATAAATCAGACAACCAGAAAAGGTAATAAAATTAGTGTGACTTTTCTTATTTACTATCATGGACATTGTGTGAATCGGTTTCAGCATTACTAGTGATATAAGCAGCTGGCAGAAACCTCAGGAAGCTACTGCCAGGGGCCAAAAGGGACACGCAAGGCGGATAAACACACGCTGTGAAGCCAGAGATATTCCAGTGGGTGGGATATACAGGAAACAAATTGTTTTATCATATGGCAGTACTGAGAGACGCTTATGAGGGATTAACCCTTCTCTATTTTTTTTTTAATATCAAGCCACATAATAAAAGCAAATAATTCAATGGGAAATCAAAAACCCTTGAGCTGATGGGGATTTGGGGGTTGTATACTGTTCCACAGGAGGCTGGAACATGTCCCCAGCTCCTGCGCTGTCCGACATCTTCTCCCAACGCCAGCCATCCGGCTGCCTCTTGACATGGCTCCCTTGACCAAAGCTGGGGGAGAGGACAACTGAGAAGTCAGATGATTGCATCTTCAACCCATGGGAAGCCTGATGGGAGGAAAACTGGAGCATTACACCAGAAGTAGCAATCCTTTTTTCTCCTCACTCTTGCAGGGAGTTCTCCTCATCTTCCCATCAGGGAAACCCCGGTTGAGACAACACTGGTTGCTCAGGAGCCTGTCACCACACCCCGTCCCCCCAGGGATGCTCCAGGAGCTGCAGAAGGCGGCTTCTCTCTCACACTCTTTCTCCCCCAGCATCTGCTGCCGCCTCTCACCCCGCATGTGCCTCCCCCAAATCACACCGTGTCCAAAGGTCTGGAGGGCTGCTGAAGTACAGAAGACATTTTTTGACTGTGTAGCCTGACCAACAGCCAATGCTCCCTGGCACATCCTCTCCCGACCACCGGAGAAAAGGGCCGCTTTGTTCCTCACTGTATCGCATCCTCTCGGCCACCCCTTTTGCTGCAGAAGGAGGCCAGAAGCAGAGGGCACTCAGGATGACATCTAGCAGTGGAAACAGCCCTGCAAAAAAATATGAGCTGAGGGACACTGTGTTGACTGAGTTGCAGGAGGCCTGGGTTGCATTGCCAGCTGTTTTACTACAAGTTAAGATGACACTTGGTGGTAACGTCTTAAAACAGTAATAACTGGACTTGTGTTAACACATGAAAATTGGTTTATTGTTCTTTCCCTTCTGAACCTCAGCTTGAAACAAAGAACTGAAGACCTGAACACATGGACAAGAACTAGTAGCAGCTACAGCTAACTCAGGTGTTTTTTAACATTGAGGTGCTTGAGTCAGGAAATTTAATGCAATTCCATTGAAATATACATATATATTAAAAAATGTATTTGCACACAATGTTAGCAGGTATACACATTCATGCTCAAGATCAATTTTGTTAAAATAATGTATTATTTTGCAGTGACAGCTGGTAAGACTGTATTAGGAATGTACTCATCAGTCTTAAGTTTCATCAGGTAGGAGAAATGCCTTTACCAGTGACAGCAGACTGTTGTGCAACAAATATATAGAATGAAGAAATTTTTATGGAAAGAGAGGAAAGTGGCATCATTTTTCCACAACCGAAAACAGAAGTGACATTTGATGTAATCCAATCAGTCCAAAATTAAGCTTTGCAATGTCTGTGAGATCTCTGGTCACAGCAGAAGTAAACAAGGTATGATTTTAGAAAAGGAATATGTAAGGAATCTTTAAGGAAATACTGTTTAATAAAAATAACACATACTTAAAATGAACTGACGGGTCACCTTGTGGAGCATATTACTGTTATCCATATGTTAAAAGGACATTATCTCTGGATTCAATAACACGGGAAATCAGCCCAGGATACCATTTTCAGGGAAAGGTTCTCTGTTCTGCTTATGGGGTGCCTGACTGTAAAGGACTGTGGGAAGATGGTAGGGTAAGTAACAGGATTTTTATCAGCTTAAATTTCAGTTTATTTAGACTGTCAAGTTAGGTACAACTACTAAGTAGTGATGATCCCTGACAAATAATGCGGCCTTACTAATCCTAGCTTTCCTGTTTGTATAGCACATACTAATCAGTGTTAATACTGTCAAATGTTAGTGCTAAGTTTTGATAGTGTTGACAGTAATAACACATGATACATGGCAGCCAAATTTATACATCCCTCTTTGCTATGCCTGTTTTTTGATAGCTGTGCTAAACACGGGTCACTCTGCTCTGGCTTAAAAGTAAGGGAAGAGATATTTATAGGAAAAAAGTGAGAGGTCTGACTTCAGAAAACTATGTAAACAATGTACTGAACTTTAACGGCGGGATCCTGATGTAAACCCAGAAGGCAGTTCTACCACGAACCCCATGTCTGCACTTGAAGGTGCTCTAAACATTAGCAACCCAAATCATTAACTGCAGAGGGCTGGGGGAGGCAATGTAACAGATTCCCACCGACACCAAGATCCTGTCCCAGTGAGCTGATTTTAATTTCATTTCTTTGTCTTTCATTGGCTTGCTATGCAACGTTTAGCAAGGCTTCCAAGGGCTGTAAACCATCCTGTGAACAAGGATAATATATTTCCGGATCCTTAAATGAACAGCACATTATTAAGCTTTGCTTGGAACAGGTGTTTCCAGCTAGCCATAGATTTAAAACAGCGAAGTGCTGACTGCTTCCTCCTGTGAATATATGAGGCTGGGAGCTCCTGCGGCATCAGCCAGTTGCTGTACAAAGCTGCAGCGGGTTTGGGAACCACTGAAAGAAAGAGAGTTTGTAATAAGGCTCAAACTATACCTTTTGTGGAAATAATTGTATGGAAAACATTTTGGAGAATCTTGATTGCCAGATTACTTCAAAATCCGATGTTACAATAGTAGTCTGCCTATCAATTATATCATGGAAGCATAATGGTTTTTTTCTTCAGAAAGGAAAAACCTCTAAGAGCTAAACGAAATGACAGTCAAAGGCGGATCATCTAACAGCATAACCCAAACCTGATGTGTCTTCAGTCCAGTGCACCCTCTCACCACATAAGACCTTTAGGAACATTCAGAAACCAGTTTAGATCTGAACTCCAAGTCCTGGGCCTCACAGACACTACTGTTAATTTATCTCCTGCTGTCTAAATATATACATATCTTCACACACATTCAAGATAAAAAAGGAGAGTTTGCAGCATTTTAAAAACGTTTTTTTGTCGTGGATTCAGAAGCCATGTGAAATGCATTTTGCGCATTGACATAACTCTGTCAAAAGTACTTCCTTTGGCTTTAAGGCATGTCATTCAACTCCTCTCTATGTGTTTAACAGATACATTTTCCTTTCTGTTATGTTCTGTCAGACACAGGCTCACTGTAACTTAGATCTGTTGCAAGAAGCTAAACACAGTGTTTGAATGTATATTTTTTCAGGACACCTCTCCAAAAGTAATGATTCACAAAATCCTTGTAAACAATAAATTTCAATTTGACACTGGCTGAAAGATAAATGCACAACCTTCTACTCCCTCATAATCTATCATTGTATGTAATCTGTCTCTTCTATAAACAACATTTTAAAGGCCGCAGCACATTTTCACCGTGGAGTTCTCTGAAAACACGTGGCCAGCGATGAGCTTGCAAGCACTCTGTTGTGGCAATGAGCTCCTGTTATGTTAGGAAAGACCTTCCCAAGAAGTTTCAGTTCCTTTCCTCCAACTCCTGTAAATTCATTTTGCTTGTGTTTCTCTGAGCCTCCTGGTCGTGGAATCACACCAGACCCAAACCTTTTAAAGAAAGAGCCCAGGAAGAGGTCTGTCCATCAGTGGTTAATCTGACACGGAAAAAAAAGGTCTCTTTCCTCAAAAGGAAAGCAACTTGATGAAGAAAAAACCCATCAGGGTGAAAGCTCTTCCTTGCAGAGGTCCTATACTCACCAAGAAGAGCAACTGCATACACTTCTTGGGACACCAGAGATGGGGGACTGCCTGCACGCTACAGACAGCACTGCACAGTACCACACACAAAAGTACCAGCTATTTCCTCACCCTTTGATCTAAAGAATCTGTAAGAGCAATAAAAGCCCAGTCTGGATCTTAGTCTGCCATTTGACAGTAAGTTTCGTAATGACATCAATGGATAAATAACACCCTCATTGTCTCTTCTTCCCAACCTCCCCCTATGCTCTGGCTTTTGAACCTCATTGCTTCCTTTTCTGTAACACTTCTAACAATAATCCTCCTTATTGATCTTGGATCTTCTAATAACAAGCCTTATTGATCCTGGAACTGACCTGAATGGACCAGGAAGCTGCGGTAAACTTTCTGCCCCAGTGAAAACAAAGAGAGGGGAGAAGACCAGCTGCCCTTGTACAGCAGAAAGGCAAGTGATCTTCAGATGACAGAAATGTATTAGTATTTCGCCTACAGGATTCACCTTACATACTTCACTCTAGATGTGTTATCACACAGCAACAGTCAGCATCCTCTTTTCAACCAAGAGGATAACATGGTAACAACAATCAGTAGTTGTTGTTCATGAAAACGCAAGCTAAATACTGATCTTCAGGAGGAAATGTATGCTGAAATATTACTGATTGACATGAAGAAGCTTCTCCAGCTGGACCAGGTGTTATTATTTTACTTCTATCAAGCAAAGATCCCACTGATGGGATCTCATTAGTTTGTCTCTTCAGATTATCATCAACTAGTGCAAGTAGCAATGGTTCTTCAGATGTTAAAGCATCCAGGTTCTTGAAAGCCCTTATTATGCTTTCCACAATGAAAGAGCTTCCTTTATTTAGGATAGGCATCTGGTTTTACCTAGACCGGCTTTCATCTCAGTTATGCACCTTCCTGTTTTTTCCCCAGCTCCAAGAAGGCAAAAGATTTCTTCGACCATAAATATGAAAAAAGTCTCCTGCTTCTCCTTAGAAAACAAATAAACTTTTTAAGCAATAGAGGCATCTGTGGTGAACTGATGGGAGGTGTCTATTTTTCAGTCAGAGACCTAAAGTGGATTTTGGTATGTATGGATTAGTGTCAACTCTCGTGATCTTAAAGGGTTGCAATCCTGTAATCCCATAGCTCCATGCAATGCAGCTACTGTGGAATATCACAGAAGACCATGCTGGAGGCTAAAACCTGGATTTTTATAAGTATTACTCCTTGGATTTAGGCTTGTGAAACTTGGAGGAAAGTGCTATGTTTCCTGACTTCATAAGAACTCTTTCACTCTTTCCCACCTATGCGCTGCTAATTACTAGCACTCCAGAATCAGAGAATCATAGAATCATTAAGGTTGGAAAAGACCTCTAAGATCACCTAGTCCAACCATCAACCCAACACCTCCATGCCTACTAAACCATGTCCCAAGGTGCCACATCTACACGTTTTTTGAACTCCTCCAGGGATAGTGACTCCACCACCTCTCTGGGCAGCCTGTTCCAATGCTTGACCACCCTTTCCATAAAGACATTTTTCCTAATATCCAATCTAAACCTCCCCTGACGCAACCTGAGGCCATTTCCTCTTTCTATCACTTGTTACTTGGGAGAAGAGACAGACACGCACCTCACTACAACCTCCTTTCAGGTAGCTGTAGAGAGCAATAAGGTCTCCCCTCAGCCTCTGCTTATCCAGGCTAAACAACCCCAGTTCCCTCAGCCACTCCTCATAAGACTTGTGAAAGAAAGAAATTGAATTGCACATAAGAAATTGCACTGAAAAGTGGGTCTCCACAAAGAGAGATGAGGCACCAATAACTATAATTGTTTAAACACCGCCTTCGTAAATTCACCCTTTCTGAATACCGGAGATTTTCAGTTCTGGGTGAAAACATTACCTTCAAACAAAGTATGCAATTTTCAAGTAATGCATAGTGAACTAGCATTGCTAATACTAAGAGTATAAATTTTATGCCCAAGTGTCTCATGTTTTATAACTGTTAGAAACACTGATGACTATGATCGCATTTTAAATTACAGCAGAACATGTGGGTTATGTTTCAGACACTTTTCTAGTTTTTAGGTAAACATACTTTGGTCAAGGGCAAAGCGGGTTGCGCTCTTGTGAGTTACACCTGCAAGTGCTCACGACTCCATAACGTTCATGGCTGGTTAGAGAGCAAGACCTAACTCCCGCTATAAAAACCATCAAACTACAGTTCTGTCTATTTTAGGAATAAAGTAACAGATAGGCTGCATACAGCCACTGGAGATGAAATCCAGCATGCCTCGGACTTCCCATTAAGGAATGGTTCCTTCCTGCAGGTTTAACATCACCCTGTGAAAAGTGCATCTGTTTTAACAAAAGACAGAATTACATTTTTGAAAGATCAGAGAATAGCACTTGGCTGTATCAAGAACACTGCTGCTACTGGCTTGCAAGTCCTAGCAAGCAGCCTTCACATTAATTTAGCACTGTATTTAGGGAATAGGCTCATCCACAATGATGCTTATCTGCAAGAGGCTCAATCTGATTTTTTGTTTGAGAAAACACACACTGTGACATCGAATTAATCTGTTCAGAGGCGATCTTTTTTTCCTCTGGTAGCTTGCTATTTTTTGGAGATTCAACTTTTTAAAAATCCTGAAGAAGATAGTTCTAAAGCAGCTTTTTTTTTTGTTTTGTTAAGTGTGCATTCCCATTTTAAATTTCTCTCTTTGATTATCTCAATTGGCTAAATATGGATTTATCATCCACTGCAGCTGTAACAGGTATCAGTGTATGAGCAGATAGTTCAGCAGAGGTGAAAATCATATTTAGAATATCCAGGTGAGAGACAGTAGCATCACCATCGTATCTGTCTCAAGTCAACTACAGTAAGGCGGGTTGAGTTTAATAAGCAAATGCAGCACACACTCGTAATGCCATTACCTAGCGGCCAGAGCTGAGTGAGGCTCTGCCTGCCATTGCTGCAGTCTTTCCTCTTATACGGAGCCTGTGACCACCCTGCTTATCTCAGCTGAGTGTCTCGCTCCATGCAGTAATGGCAGGAAGGCATCTTCTGCCTCTGTGTTTGGATCTAAGAATCTCATCTTCCAATGAACACCTCTTTCATCTAAATAATAAAGAAATGTAGGGAGGGACTGAACATGAATATATTGTTGAATTTGAAGTAAAGAAGATAGAATTAGCTGAAAAAAAGAGGGAGGAGTAATTTCACATTTATATTCAAATGTCTGGAATTACTAGAGATGACCTGCCTTTGTAAAAAACTGCTAACGCATTAATACAATATATCCATTTTATAGGACAGTTTCAGTCAAACAATCCAGAAACAGTCCTTCTACGTCATAAAACTGGAGAATATTTGGGTAAACTGCAAAACAGCTTCTCTTGAGTCAGGACTCCAGGATTTTATATAAGCAATCTACTTTTTAATTTAAGGACCTATATCTATGAGAGAAATAGTAGACATTTAAAACAGTTTTCTTAACAAAAGAACACCTTTCGTGGAAAAGAAACATGCTACAAAAAAAGCAGTATGTATCAAAGACATCTGATGGAGGTTTTTCAGAGCTGCTTGCAGTGAGCTTGACATGTCTCCGTGCCCCACAGCAGCCTAAGAATTACAACAGTCTGGCACAGAGTCTTTTGGTACTTCAGGACATTGCTCGACTGCAGATGGCATTTTTGTTGATAGAAGCTCACTAACGAGGGCAGTATCTGAACATACCAAGGGACCTTTGAATGATGCTCCAGGCCCCTGGAGAAAAAAAAAGATATCCAGTTTATAGGGAATTTTCAATGTATAGTTGGAAAATACATCCTAAAAAAAAATGAATTTTTTTGCTTAACTGGCTGCAAGCCATATAGCTTATAAAAGAAAATAAACATGTTCTTACGCCCATAACTCATCACAAAAGCTCTTTAAGCTCTCCAGCTGAAGATTTGTAAATAAATATCTTTATATAAAATAAAAGGATACAGAAGAATATTGGCTACCTGACACATTCCATCTCAGTTTGTGACAGCTATTACTGTTCACAAGATGACTATATCCTATTGCATTCAATGTTGGCCAAACATCATAGCAATTACTGGACTAGCACTTTCACATAACTAAGCATTTAGCCGCAGCCATATTATTCATGTCTTGAAAAAATTAGGAATTAGCAAATGGGCCTGCATATCCATCAGCTGTCTGTGTTGCTTTCCAGGATTTTCTGGTTTTCTGTTACAGGACGATACTTCCCATCAGCTCAGTACGGCATTAGGCCACACAAGATGTCATGGCTCATCTGTGGCTATTAGAAAGCACCGTCTAAGCAAAAAGGCTGGCAAGCTCAGAAAACTGGAAGTGTACTTCTACTAAAGGTATAAACAGAGGTACATCAACAACTGCAGAGATTTCTGTATGGTAAATGAGGACCTTTGGTTGAAATAGACTTGGTGGCTTAGAGACACTCGTCCATTAAAATAGTATAGACATGACCTGTAAACACAATTTTCTTCATTTTTGTGGTGCCCAACTCCAACGCACTGGAATTTGCTAAGAGATGGGAGCAAAGAAACACATTTACCTTGAAGAAATATTGCAAAGAAGATTCCATTAATATTTGTGCAATTTTTCTGTTTCATAATGATGAAGAGCATGATAGAGAAGGAAACTCTCCAACCATTGGATAAGCATAGGGTGATTAGCGGTAAACAGGAAAAATGAGAATAAAAAGCTGGGATGAAGATGTATTTCTGCATTTAAAAGGAAGATAGTAGGTGTTGGTGTAACTAAATATTCCATTATAAATTTGGCATTTTGTTATTAGCAATGGATGACATTCTTAATGTAACTTTTCAGCTGTGCTGTCTTATTACATACATTACACTGAGCAAAAAAAATTACATTTCCACCCCATAAATGAATAACAGTCATTTTTATAAAGTTAGCCCTTGTTCATTTAACAATCACTCACAGGCCACACTCGTGGACAAATCAAGCAGTTTTGCAGGATGCTGAGGCAAAACCAGAAGACTGGCATTTTTAGAGTTGATTGATTAAATATACCCAACCACAAACAACATGTTAAATGGTAACTATTTCGTCTACAGCTTTTTGTCATTTGGCTTCTTTTTGTTTCATCATAACTGAGTCTGTGGAGCACTAGCTGTCCTCCTTCAGGAGCAGATCCTTAGGAGCATCCTTAAGTCCATCTGTGCATGGTCCAAGAACAGTAAATCTCAGCAGCATTAAACCTCCCAGCTCCATGCAGAGCTCCAAAACCACCAATATGGGGAAAACTGGAGCATCGTATTATCTATGTCATCCTACTTGAAAGCTATCTTGCCATACCTGAAATAAGTATACAGCATGTGCAAATAGGTATTATACCAATTTTAGTATCAGCATAGTTAATGATTTCCAAAACCGTAACACAACAAATGATGCACTTAGTTTGGGCACTTTGAACTGAAAAGCCTAAAAAAAAAGGACGAATTAGGGGAACCACTTGAGATTTAGAGAAAACCTGGGCCAAGCAGTGGCTGCGTGGACTTCATTGGTCCACTCCAGAGAGGCTAACTCTGAGTAGGGTGGACATGAGCTCAGTCGCACACGTGCTCTTATGCCAGAGGTGGCTTCCTCTGGCGATGCACACACAGCCCGTGCTCATCTAGTGGGATTTTCTACAAGTTGACTGACGCTTTCCAAATCAATCTTTATTTCAAAACCAACAGTGAATTTTAGTTGGCGATCATGTATCACTTTTCTTTAGAGGAAGACAAACGTGTTTTAATGAAATGTAATTTAAAATAAACCTGATGCACATTAGGCTCATCTGGCACGAAGCAACCAACACCTGTAAAGTCATACAAGAGTTACTACTCAGTCTCACTATCATTCTCCTCTGTGAAGATGAAGTACTACCAACACGTAATAGTATTACAATAAATCACCTGATTTTTGTTGGGCTCTGTTACACAGTAATCGTTACCAAAGTGTGTAATGGGGCTGTGTTTTTTTTATCTTTCAGTCTATGTCTTCTTGAGTGGTAGAACAGATTTTGAACATAATAGTACCTGCTGAAATGTCTGGATAGATCCAAATAGGTACTTTGATTACTTGTACTCCTTGTTCAACATTTGTTAGTATTTATTTTCACAGTTTCTATTGTTCCCAAGCACACACACAAGACCTTGTGACTAAAATTAATTTGACAAGTGGTTCCTGTGCCACATGCAAAAGTGAACATTAACACATATTTCAAAGCCCTTTTTGAAATGTCCCCTGAAAGCCAGCGACAAGCCAGACTGAGTGAAAAACAAGCAAGTCTCAGATCTCTGAAAAGGGCACTACCGGATGCGGGGATGGGTGTCCCCATCCCTGCCTTTCCACCTGGCAGTGCTGACCCTGGTCCTCCAAGAACCACAGCCCACATCACCGCTTCCAGCACTAGCAGGACCAAAGGACGTGAAGGGAGCTCAGAGGTAAGCTCCTGATGATGCTGAAAGATGTGGCCCTGGGGACCTGCTGTCCCTCACGGCTGGCACCTGAATCCACCGCTCCTGTGGCAGACAGCTCTGAACCCAGTGCCTGAGACGGGAACGTTTATTCTTTCTTCCTCAGAGCCCCTGCTTTGAGACCTAAAGCCTTGATAGACGAGGTACAGGCAATGCCTTGCTGGTAGTTAGCTTGGAGCTGAAGAATTTGGGAACTTTGGGGCTTTTGGACCCACTTTCTTTCCCAGTGTACTTGAAGCACGGTAGCTTCTACAGGCTACTGAAACTCAACCAGGACCCGGGTTTTCAGAGCAATCAGATGCTTCTTAGTGGTGCTGTCTGTTTCAACTTCCATTTTCTTCCTGAGGAACAGTATTGGCATGCACTTGGTTTCAGGTCAGGCATGAGGCCTAAAAAGTGATTTCTACACAGAGCAGTATCCTAATTCAAGGAGCACTCCTTACCTGAAGATTTGAAACACCCCTCAGGCCAAGCATTTGTGCTACCTTAGGCTTACGGAGAAGTACTACGGGAAACTAATTTTTTTTTCTGTAGGTTAGAAATCTTAGCCCTTGAGGAGGGGAAGGTAGAAGAACAACAGTGCCCAGAGATGAATCACTTCCACTAGTGTGTATGTTGGTATGTCAGGTATCAGTAGAGTTGCTGGGATCAAAACAATGCAGGGGTTCTCCATATAATCATGCATTCTTTACATACGTTGATGCACACTGAAGCTGATTGAACGGCTCAAAAACAAATGCCTGAATACCACCACGAACCAGCATGGAGGTACAGCTTGTTTTAGTTTTGGTCTTATCATATCCTCTTTAAAAAAAGACAAAATCTGCTAATGAATATAGATACAGCATGGAAAACCTAAAGCAGCAAGAACAGCAACTGAAGGCTTTTGGGATTGTGAACCTCTGTGTAGTGTCATACTAACAGAAGATGGCCTCTGCTTCTCAACTTCTGAAATTGCAACAGCCATACTGCCCACATCCCAGATGTGGGATCTCTAAAATCACCCCTTTTAAACTCATTCATACCCCAAATAGTTTTTGAGCTCCAAGTTTTGTGGTTGGTTTCTGCTTAGGGGTGAATTGTAAATACAGCCAAACCCCAAGCGCCCATCCCTTCAAAGAAGTCCCTGACTTCTTCCTCTCTGGGAAGAAGTACTGGATACCTCTGACAGGTTTCAGGCTACACAAACTCTGTCACAGACATGATTATATTCTGGAAAGAGGCAGCACACTTGGCTCTGCCTCACAGGACTCTCAGTCCAAAGCTGGGCCAGCTGGAACACCCCTCAATAACCACCGAGCCACATGGGAGCGAGCTGAGAACAGCCCACTTCTCTGAAGCCACCCTGAAGCCACGAAGCAACGTCAACCAGCCATTACTTCAGGCGTCCCTTACAGTAAGGGGAACTCCCAGATCTTTTTGGAGAGGTCCAGTTTTAAGGCACCTTCGACGCTACCAATGCTCTGTGCAAGATACCATTTTATGGAGCTGAAAAGCCAGAACCGCAACATTTACATTTAGAGCAATAGTAGGGAGGCAAAGCAGAAACAGGAAGAAATTATTAAAAATTGCTCATTTCCTGCTATAAGAAGATACAAGATTGCTGGGATAGACAGCAAAAAGGCAAAATAAGTCTCTTTTGCATGTCCCAGGATGCTTCTAGAGTTTTCTTATCCTGTATCAGGCAGCGGTTAAAAACCTAAGTCTCCTGCATGGGAGTCTTGAGTCCTACCATATGCAAGGAGGAGAGCAATGTCACTGTCTTTTTCCACCTCCTTTATTGCAGGATTTAAACCTGACTTTTCTAAAGACAATTGCTCTTAATGGACTTTTCTGAAGCTCCTTTCTCCTTCTTAAGTTCTTTTAGATCTACTCTTTTTTGCAGCTTCAGCATCAAAAGGAACTTTTGTTGGAAGTTGCCTATTTACAATATGTATGCATTCTTTCCAAATAACCCTTCTAAAATACCAAGCTACAAGAAACCCAATTTTATCTAAGTCTTGAATTTTTGAGAGCATTTTATGCCTTAATAAAATTTCAGGGAAAGGATCTTAGGAACCTTTAAGGGAGAAAATGAGTGCCAAAATTCCTTCTTGGGTAATTCCTCCATGAGAATATAAATTTTCATTTCCTAATGGGATGAAGGAATTAGCAGTGTCACATTGTGCACTGTGAAATAAACCTCAAAGGTTCTCCTGGAAAAATGCAGTAAGGCATCCTGAGGTCACATTTCTTACCTGTGTTACAGACATGTTCTATTAAAGACACCATTATAGATCTGTCATAATTATTGATGACAGATGTGCCAGACAACCAGTCTTGTTAGACTACCATTAGATTTTAAATGCAGCTATATTTGATTACATCTGGAGTCAACCTGTGCTCAGCTGTGTAACCAGGATCATCCCTGCACCTCTGAGGAGCTCTGCAAGTCCACATACTTGATTTAAGATACTAACATGAAACACTGCTTTGAACAAAAGATTGCTATGACCTTTACTTCTGGGCTACCATCATGCTAAAAACATCTCTCCTGTTCCATTCACTTTACATTAAACAATTTGTCAAAATTCTTCAAGGAAACTACTCTTCATCTGGTTTCTCTAAAAGCTGCATCACTTGAAACTAGATTAAACTTGTACAACTTTCTCATGTTGATGAGGTCTTCAAATCTGTATCTATCAATTTCATTAAGAGTTACATCTGTTAGCTAATGCTGCTTTTGACACTAAGTACAAATTATATCTTACTACGTGTCTATTATTATATCTTACTACCTGTCTGTCCTCCTGCATGGAGGATGCAGCAGGTCTGGTCATGCGTTTCCAGTGGTCTGCTAAAGACCTGCATTTCCCTTCTTTATGTCTAAGCACCCTCATGGTCCATATTAATTGTTCCCTTTACTCCATAGAAATCATGTTCTGGGCATATACTTCTTCTTCAGTTAAGTTATTTTAAAGGATATGTTTCTGTGCCAGATTTACAACGGCATTACTCACCTAACACTTCAGATGAATGCAGACAAGGGCAGGCAGACAGCTAACCTGCCCACGCTCTTCTGACAACGCCTCCGAGTGCCTATCTGTATCAATCTGGTCTACACTCCGGTTAGCTCACCGAATTCCTTCTTAGCCAACTGACTTCATATTTTCCATGCTCTATCTACTCCTTTCTGATGGCTTCCCTTGAGTTGTAATTACAGGATTTGAAGGGTTCCCAATTTGTTTTGAGCAGCTGCTGTTTTTTGACATCTACTATTCCTTGCCTTGCCTTGCTCACTCACTTCCTTTTTAAACACATAGGTATTTCCAGGGACTTTTTTAGTGCATTTGGGTATTTCTGTACTTTCTTGAAGGATTTAGATTAGTTGACTTTTGCTGTTAGGGTCTTTTTAAAACTATTTCCACTCTAAAAAAATTCCCTTTCATGGTTTAGTGTCATGATGTTAAGTTTCGATACAATCCCTCCCACGAGAATACCTTGTATGAGAGAATATGAGGGAACTGAAACTGCCTATGAAAATATGAAAAAAGTTCCCAGCACTGTAGCAGACGACATTCTTCAAATCCTTTTTCTGGTATGGGATGACTTACGCTATGTGCCATGACAACTGAAAAGCGATATGTGACAGGGAGATCTTTATCCCTCACCACAAAATGCTCTACTCCTAATTTTTTATTTTTGCACGTTAGCATCGTGAAGATAACAAAATTAATAAAAACAGGTTAATGGAGTGTCACACAAGCTCTGATCCTTTTTGTGATATATAACTTTCTAGAAAAACATTATCCAGCACAATATTCCCTCACCCGGGAAGCGGGAACTGAACCACTGGCTCCCTGCCCTTCTCAGCCAGTCACAACTTTAGGAGCATAGCCCTTTGGCAAAGACAAATTCAGGTGTCAGCTCCATGGAGGATTCACTGTGCATCTCTCTGTGAACAACTCTGAAGGGTAATGCTCCCCAAACTAGCTGAGCTGCCCGAAGCAGTCTCGCTGTGGTAGTACAAAGCCTGTGGGCTCCTTGGCCTTGCTGAGGAGCAGTCTGCAGCGTAGGGCAGGGAGACCGCTATGACATGTCTGATGCCTCAAATGCCATCATGGGTCTGGGTGCCTGGGTGAGTGATGCCATTCCAAAACGTCCTTTTACAGCCAGCGACACACAAACCAACCTAGGCTGCGTTCAGAGAAGCTTCTCCACTCGATTGCTGATGCTCTCCAATGCAGCGTGTTCACTTCAGGAGGTATTCGTTGTGCCCAAACCATAAGTCTCATGTGCCCAGTCGCTGCAAACTCTCTCAAAAGTCAGCAAAGGGAGGCTTTCTGGCGGGGGGTGAGGGGACAGCAGTTAGAGCATGAGCATAACATAGACATCTGAATCATCCTCCGGAGAAACCCACTCCTCTCTGCTGAGGAGAGAAGGAGAGCAGGGAAACCATCTTCCTAATTCATGCACTACACCATGGTGTGAACCCTCCTCCCTGGAAATTTCTCTCTTGCTCCTACTTCTCTGGGCTTACTTCCACAGCTGGCACAACCCTACGTTCTCACGAGCTTTTCAAGTAGGTTTCTAGCCAGGACATCGCTACCTTATTTTTGTTTATTCAGTAACAGCAACTTTCAGGCTTTTGATGCATTGCTGTCCCTCCCCAGGACTAAGCATCATGAGAGGGGAAATCAAAAGAAATTTAGATCAAGAGGAACAAAGCCTTCAAACCCCTATCTTCTTCCTTCAGCAGAAAAAGGAGAGAGGGACAAACAAACAAATCCAGGCCCACTTGGTGACAGAGCTGCAGAACTATTGTGCCTCAAAGGAAAACTTACTCCAGAGCAGTACTGATCAACAGCAGCCTGGATAAAGCATTAACGGGAAAAGTTAACTGTGCTCATCTATGGATTTAGGAATATTTTCTGAAAGAAGAAAGAGCTTACAAGCTGAGCCACATAGATTATTTTGTCTTCACACCTTTTAAGGGGGCAAAATGAAGATCACAAATGTACGATCTCCACTATATGATGGTATACTTACAACAATAAACTGTGCAAATTGGTTCCTAGTTATCTACAGAACTGATGAAAGACTCATTGAACAATGACATAAAAAATGAAAAGCTGAAAAAGACTACAACAGAATATTCTCACACGTATGTCAACTTCAAAATATGGAGTTGCAGAATACCTGCTAATACAGAGTCTATCACATAGATGGTTAACACAAAACCTTTCTGAGGATGAGCTGCAGTGATTATTTTCAATCTGGCATGGGAATGTTCTTTGCCTTCTTTTCTCTCTCTCCCCCATCCCTTATTGGCTTCTCTATTGTCATGGCAAATTTCTAAATTTGCTTTCATTCTGCAGTTAGGTAACACCAGATTTTGAAACTCTGTCTTTCTGAATATATATAATCCTGGTCTCCAGGAGAGATTTAATAATAAGTTATATTAAACTTATGAGATGCAAATATCTGAAATTCTGGAAATGTGGCTAGTAAGGAGGCAAAACCAGTCCCCACAGCACGTGGAGAAAAGCAGCGTCATTATCGGATGACGCTCTGGTCTCAGCCAGGTCAGGAGATTCCACCAGAGCCACGATTTTATTTTTTCATACATATTTGCAAATCCCTCTCTATTGCCAGCGTGAGGCAGGTAAATACATCAACATTAATGAATGAGAGGCCACCCTGCATGATCTACAATTAGTATATTATATGCTGTCATAGATGTTTTCCAAATATTTTGGTATTAGATTTGGCAAGGAGAGGAAACGAGCAGTACCGAGCCAGTCTTTCAGGACCCATATACGGAGAGCAGTGCAACAGAGATGCAGGGATCAACCCTTTGGGGATCCTATGCCGACAATGAGATATAAACTGTTGTTGTCTCAACAGTAATGAAAACGAGACAGGGAAGGTACCGGTCTTCAGGCTACATGTGGTGAGTAATAAATCGGATGTTGTTGAGTCTGGTTTACTGCAGGAAGGTGACTTTAATGAAAACCTGCGCCTAGTGAGCGGTTCTGCAGCTCACGGAGAGAGCACGGGAAAAATACACTTCTGCAGAAATGTCACGAAGACCCACTATCCAGCCTCGGCAAACAGTCTCAAAAGAGAGAATGAATGTATTTCAATAAACAAGATTGAGGAAAATAAGTAAGGTTACCTCTGGATCGTAGCATTTTTAGAAATAATTCGTTCTGAATCTTAAATTTACAAACAGAATTGCTTTAGGGCTGAGGTCAAAATTTAAAAACAAAACAATGGCAAAACTCCAGCTGTTTGCACCCAATTCATTTAAAGAATTTAAGCATCAGGAAGTTTCTTCATCATGTTATGCTTTGAGATTTGAATTTAATTACTTTCAGGATCAATGACAATCATATGACATCGTCTTACTACCATAACCTGTTACGTGCTTTGTCTCTTTTGAAAAGAAGTAATTTTTGAATTATGAAAATGAAACTGCATTGTACATACTTAACAGAGGTTATCAGATCAGGGTTGTGAAAATAGTTAAGCTACTCAGTTGGACAGCCCTCCCTTCACCATCCCACTTCTCAAAAAGCAAGTTATTCTTCCTTCTCGCTCCTGCCTCGCAGAAAAGAAACAAGATCTTAGAAGAAACAAAAGTTCATCTTCTTTATTCACAGTGTAAAAATTAAAAAAAAAAAGAAAGAAAAGATGCTTTCCAATAAATGCATGCCAGATAGCATGGTAAACAAACATTATCCTGGTGAAAGAAGATGCTGAAAGAAGAAGCAGCCAACAGTACAGATTTCAGCAACTGAAAAATTTTATTAGCACAAGTGGTGTATGTAACTCCTTCAGTTACTTTTTAGCAGTAAAACTAAGTTTTACTTAGTTTTACTTTTAACTTTTCAACTTTTGTTTATGAGTAATGCACAATGATTTTATATGACATGCAAATTCAAGAGCTGCAAAAATTCCACAGAAAAGGCATTAAAAGAGCCGAGTAAAACTTCCCTTTTGTCAGGTAAAGTTCTGTGAAAAATGGTGGCTATTCTTTTGCAAAATAATGTGAATTTGCCCTGATTTTCTGAACAGCACTGGCTGAGAAAAAAATTGGGACTAGATGCACAAAATCAGAAGAGGAGTCAGTGGTTATTTTCTACATTTTCTTGAAAGACTGGAGAACAGACTGCAGTTTAACCAGGCGGCCAGCTTGGGGGCTGATCCCCTGCTCTCATGCCAGGAAAGAGGGGATGAGGAGTGCGCAGGCCTGCCCTCCCTGCCGCCGGGACATCGGGACCACAGTCACACCTGACGTTTCAGCTTCCCGGCAGAAAGGTTGCTCCCATCCCATTCACATCTGTCTGGAAAAGTTAGATCGTCCTGCTCTGTACCACTGTGAGGGTTCATATCCCCTCAGGCAGAGAAAGAAACTGAACTCATGTCTCCCAGATCATTAATGAGGCTTCCAGAAGTTGTTGAATTACAGAACTTCTTTGTTTTCATCAAAAATCAGAAAAGGTAATTTGATGTCAAAGTTTAATTTCAGGTCAAATGGAGTATTTGCTTAAGTAGAGAAAACCTTTTTTTTTTTTTTAACAGTATGAGCAAAAAAGAGGAACTTTCAGTTTGGATTCAAGCTTCGATTTTGTTTCTTTTCTGGGAAGTTGAAGAGATAAGGAGGAGTAACGTGCTTTTTGGGAAGTGGGATGGCGAAGGGAGGGCTGTCCAACTATGTAAATTCACTGTTTTCACAACCCTGATCTGATCACCTCTGCAGAAGGAGCTGCTGTGGGATGAGGGCTGATGACTACGCTGACTTGTTCATACCCCCTGACTCAGCGCTGCACAACCCCAGCCCGGAGGCGGAGGATGCCTCCAGCTTCACAGCCATCTGCGTACCCTCTGCTGGGTGGGAAGGCCACCTTTTCAGCAAGGACAGCCCTGGGGCACTTGGTCTTTTATGCCACAAGTATGGTGGGGCCAAACCTTCCCCACCATCGTACACTTGAGGCACGCTGCATCAATGGGCCTCGGCGGAGATGAGTGTCCATGCAATGCCAAGGGTGGGTTTGGGCTCCAGCTCAGGCCCAGACCTCATATACAGGACAGATGTGTCTGCAGGATCTTCAAAATCTCCTGTAACGTACGTTTGGATCTCACATGTTACTGATTAAGAGTATAACTACACCGTATGTTGGCCTGGGCAGAAAAGTTTATTTAAAACATTTCTACCCTCTGCTGCTCATTCCCGCCCCCAATGCCATAGGTTGCTGCCCCCTCAGACGTGTTAATACAACTTTTTCCATTTGTATCTTTTGCAGAAGCTTACTGTAAATCAGATCACTAGAAAATCTGTATTAAAAACAATCCTTTGGTGGGGAAGTAAAGATATTTTGTAGGAGAAATCCTACAAGTATATACATCTAAGACACAAAAAAATCCCCTCTCCAAACAGGTCCAAACCCAAATTATTGCATTATTTTTGATGCAAAGACCACTTATTTTGCCAGAATGTACAAGTCACTTGCCCAATTAAAATGACTTAGGCTTTCTTTCAAAACATTCCTGTCATAGACTAGTCATAGAAAATTTTTTGGAGATTGCTTATGCAAACTACAAGTAAAAATGTCTTAGTTTTAATATAAATTGTAGTAATACTAGTGAGAGGAGTTGCTGTTGCTAACCTTCAATGTTGTTGCTCAAACATCCCAGTTACGCGTTACCCAGGAAATCTTTCCCAAGTTTTCACCTTCTGGCTTAGTGAAGTACGTTTCTGTCCCTGCAATTAACTAAGTAACAGGCAAAAACTGAACCACAAACCTTGTACTGACACAACCCCCAAAACCAGTTCACCAGCAGCAAAACAAATACCAGGAGAACTCGGAAAAGTCTGGTTTTAGCACAGGAATACCCCAAGCCCTGCTTGGCATTCTAGGAACCGGGGGCAAGCTTACATTTTTTGGGCAGCTAACGAAAAAAAAAAGGAAAACGTAAACTTGATCGGTTGTTCAACTTCTCAAGGTGTACAGCGTGAAGCACTGCAGGGGATGGAGTGGCCAGCAAAGAGGAAGGTGTAGCCCTGCTGAACACAGCCGTGACTAGCGAAGCCACTCTCTCCCCAGTAAACTGCCGGAAAACAAGACCCAACTCAAAGCTGTCGGCGGGAGAACTGGAATCTCAACCTTTCTCTTTCCCATAAACCGGACCCTTGCTTTCCCAAAGGCGGAAAGTCACGTCTAGCAGGGCGAAGCTTCGCGCCCTTCTCCCGTCCCCGCTGCGTGGGCTCCCGTCCCCCGCGGGGCTGCAGCCCAGCGCCCCTTCGACCGAAAGCGGTGTCACCCAACCCACGCCCGCCCTCTCCCCCGGCTCCGCTCCCGGGGGGCTGGGGGGCGGCGCGGCAGCGGCCGTGCTCTCCCCGCCGCCGGGACGCCCGCGGGTGCTCACCCGGCGGTTGCGGTCGGTCTCCCGCACCTCCTCCTCCTCGGGGCCTTGGCGGATGAGCGCCTTGAGCACGACGGCGTTGTTGGTGCAGCAGGCTCGGAAGAGGCTGAGCGCCTCGGGGCTGTCGCGCCCGCCCCGCTCCAGGGACCAGCGGTCCTCGTCGTCGTCCTCCAGCCCCCCCGGCGGGTAGAAGGAGTCGTCCGAGGCGATGCTGCAGGTGTCGGGCAGCTCGGAGAAGTCCTCGTACTCCTCGCAGTCCTCCTCTTCCTCCTCCTCCTCCTCGTCCAGCCCCTCGGCGGCAGCCCCCGCCGCCCCCTGCTCGGGGCTGCTCTCCGCCTCGGCGCTGGGCATCTCCGCCGCCGCCGCCGGCGCGGGGCAGACGCGCTCCCCGGCCAGCTGCTCCCCGTCCCCCGACAGCAGCACCATGCTGGCCCCGGGGCCGGGACGCGGGAGCCCCCCGCCGCCCCGAGCGGCGCCCGGCCCCGCGGCCAGCGGCTCCGCCGGGCCGCCCTCGCCTGCCGGCCGCGGGGCGCTGCCCGGGGGGGCGCTCAGGGCGGCCGGTGCCCCCGCAGCCCCCGCCCGCCCGCCGAGCGCTGCCCCGCCGGGGGCTGCGGCTCTTCCCCGTGCGAAGCCGCGGCGGGCAGGGGATCCCTCTGCCCCCCCTCACGCAAGTTGCGGGCCCCTCCCGCGGGTCGCCCCGCAGCAGCCCGGCGGGCGGCCGCCCCCGGGCCGGGGCATGCTGCCGCCTGGGGCTTCCCCGGGGGGCCGGTCCAGGCCCGCTTACCGTGGCCGGGCCGGCAGAGCGGCGGCTGCGGTAAGCGGGGAGAGGCTGCCGGCAGGCAGGGCAGGTCTGGGGAGAGGAGGCACTTAGCAAACTCCTGGCCCGTAATCCGCTCAGCATCTCTTTGAGGAGATTGGGGCTCCGGCTTAGCGCGCTGACATCAGGGCGCGGTGCAAAAGCGGCTGGCGGGGGGGCGAGCAGCTGCCGCCGCCGCTCGCTGCGCGCCGCGCAACCCAGCCGCAGCGCACCGGTGCGAAACCTGCGCGTCCGGGCGAAACCTGCGCGTCCGGCGCGAAACCTGCGCGTCCCGAGCACCTCCAAGCTCCGCGTCCTGCTTCGCGTCCCGGCGGTGGTTGCGCTTCTGTGCGGAGAGATCGCCCACCGCAAGCCCACCCGCGGGTGGGAGAAGCGGGGGAGTGGGGCCATAGGTACCCGGGGCGGGTGAGGGCGAGGCTGCCGCTAGTCCTTCAGCACCAGTTGTGGGGGCCCGAAAGCCGCGATGGCAGCGATGTATGCAAAACTTTTCAGGACTACAACTTCTATTTTGAAATAAATATTGAAACTAAGGAAAACGATTACATAGAATTTGAATGCTTTGAGGGTGAGCTTACTTTAAAGCGAACAATTCATTAAATCACATAACACAGCCCCTACAGTTTACCAACTGTAGAGATGTCAGGCACTTACTTTTTCTGGAAGGCATTTGGAGATTAGATTGAGAGGAAAATGCATGTGTACATTGAGCTCCCGCTTTGTCACAGTTCTGAAACCTTTTTTCCCTTTTAAATGCCATGGATTAGCACCGTTCACTAGCAAGGAAACGCTGGGGGAAAGCCCTTTGGCCAACGAAACAGGACATTTGGTTTCACCTCACCGCACTTCGAAGCAAACCTCATATATATGGTATGCTTCAGCAGGTGAATGTCCAGCATCCGAGTCCCAGTCTGTCTGTAACGAGCTTGTATTTCTGCATGAGGCGAGGCAGAGTATGATACACACTTTTTACATTAACAGAAGGTATGAATAAAAAATAAAACGTAACTGTGAGTAAAGGGGCCTGAGTGTTTACTGTCAAGAAAACATCGTGGGAACCAGATGTCACGGGTGATACAAAGCCCAGTGGCTTCTTGCTGATCTCTAACTGGCGGGGTTAGCCCAGCGGCTGGCAGAAGGATATCTGTAATCGGAATTAGTAATAAATAGCTCCCTGATTGGCTGCTTCTGCAAAGAAGCTAAACTGGGAAGAAAGGAGATTAAACTATTTGCTCACCTCCAGACACCTCTGAGATCACAGCTGACGTATATTACCAACAACGTTCATGCTGATGCTGCCTGTCTTTGGTTATTTCTTTGTGCAAAGAAAGGCCCTTAGTCCAATACTGCTCTATGTGTCTGTTCCCAAATCAAAAGCTTCCGAGTTGGCTTTACCTGCAGCGTGACAGCTCCGTAGGATTAACTTCTTACGCTTATTGCCTATCAATTTCTTAAGTATTTGCATTCACAAAGTTTAAGGGCTCCATTCAGTTCATTTTTTGTTTCCTACTCAGTTAGTTGTGGCCACTGATCTGCCCAACAGAATGTTATTTCTTGGAGTAGCACTTGTATTTTGGAAGAACTTTGTTTTTTCTTGAGACCCTGCAGCTGGCGGGGAGCGTTTGTGTTGTTCTCAGCCTGAACTCATCATAAAAGCTCAGGAAGACATTTGGCTTTAGTAACTTTGAAAAGCAGAAAAAATGAAAAAACTAATTCTAACTAGAGAGGAACAAAATTTGGGGGGTGAAGGTTCAGCTCATCCACAAGAACTGATTCATCAAATAGACTTGCTTTGTTTCTGTCACAAGAATAAAGATTTACTTAATTTACCAGATTTTTTTTATTTATATGAAATATGTTAACAAAGATGCAGGCAGCAGTAAATTTGAATAGCAAAAAAAATTAAAACCCAACCGAAAACCCCTAATTCTAACTAGTGGGAAACAAGAGGTATTTCAATATAAGAAAAAATGTTTGTGAAAATTCATGCTTTTTTATCCTCTGTTCAGAGTTTATCTTATTGGCTTATTAATGGAGAAGAAATGAATCAGTTTGGTCCCACAGCTGTAGTGGTTCTGCAGGGACCTCAGAGATGAAAACTGTCTTCTCTCACCTAAGCTTGACGCTTTCATCCTTTCTCTCGAAGAACAGTGTTACATGGCTTGAGCTTTCAAAGCAAGGTGTCGGGCTAGTACAGAGCAGACACTGGGTTTGCCATTGAATTTTTCACTTTTACAACTGCTGTTGAGCCTGTGGTTCAAATTATTTAATCTCTGGGCAGCTTGTCAATAAGCTACCACAGAAAGGTGCAGCTATTTGGACATAAACTGTTACGTGGTTCTCTGAGATGATGCTGCAGCCCTTTATCTTGTCAGCATAGAGGCTCCCACCAAGGCTAGCCTGCTTGGGCACGGTTATAGATTTAAAATAGATTATGCCTGGTTTCGCAGCTCTTTCAGTGACACAGCTTGTATGTGGCAAACAGGGTTTCCTGTCGTTTGTGCTTCAGTGTGCAAATCAAATTAAAACAATGTGAAGAAAGGCCATAGAATAAGTCTGCAAATGCTTTCAAACTATCAAAACAAGCCGTTTTCATGGCATTTGTAAGAGGACAGCCTCAAACCTTTCATCTAGAAAAGATACCAGTTAACATTATTGAAGTTAAATGCTGGTATTTATAAACTTTGTAATAAAAGCAAAGAAATAAAGATTATAATCTTAAAGCAAATAGCCCAGAATTATTAGTCATTATCATCATCAGTATCTCATCAAAATTTATTGCTGGGAATTAACAAGGCAGGAAATTAAAATATCCAGAGCAGATCCCACCTGTCCCTACGCAGATAGAGCTTCCCTTGAAGAAATCGATTTTTGGAATGACTATAGCATCAGGTGCCCCCAGTTTGCCTCATTAAGGTTTGTAAGCCATTTCATTTATAAATAATTCTGAGATTGAGATTTAATGAGATTCATGTGCAATAGTAAAAGTAGTATGAAGACTGAGTGAGTGTTACGTGTCCTTCTCACATTCAGTAATTTAACCTAAGGAAAAAATTTGCAACACACTGAAAGTTATTGCCAGTATTCTTAAAAATGAAATCTAGTCAGAACAAAAGCATTGGTCTCCTTAATAAAAAAAAAATGTAAAAATATTTAGTTTTGGTTGCTTACATTGCTTAGGTATCTGAAATTTCTGATTAACAAGAAGCCTGCTTATGTTTTATTTTTACCCATCTGATGTCTATGCACTCACTGTTGAAATCCTGAGGGTATTTGTCTCTTCCTTAGTTTATCTGCCTGTAAAAAGCTACCAGAGGAGAACCTGAGGCTTAGTTAGCATTTGTTGGTAAGGCATTTATGCTGTTTATGCACCTTCCTGGTGTATTCCCACAAACTGGCAACTTAAGCAGTTTCAACGATGCAAGGGTTTTATAAATTCTTGCTTGCACATCAGATAGATAGGTTTTTCTGCAGCCACTGGCCTCCTCACCCATTGCTTTGTAGGTGTGTGCTGGGAGCAGCGTATCGTCACCTGGCAGTACAAGCAGTCATAGCAGTACCACACTGTTAAACATGAGAGCCAAATCGCTTCCTTCCTTTCTTTCTCTGTTGAATGGCTTGTAAAAGCTCTTTTTTTGAGCTGCAGAGAAGATGTTTCTGTGGGCGCTGGACCGCTCTTTGGCACTTCCACCAGAGCTGCCAAAGGAAGTATTCAGAGCACAAGGAAACCTCCCTCGAGCAATCTGCTCATCTTCACAGATGGGAGAGGAGCTGAAGCCTCCAAAAGGCCAACGTGGGGAACAGGTTTGGTGGCGTGACCTCAGCCAGCATCACCCCAACACTAACCTGGTCCATGCCACAGGTCACAACAGGTGCCACGGGGGTGTCCGTGGAGGAAATGTGGGCACTGAGGGAAACAAGGCACTAAAAGAGATGTGGTATTGCTTTTTACTGACAGCGTCTTTTTGATTTTTGGAGACAGACTGATAGCAATTTGTGCTTTCACCATTACTGCCTCCAAGCCTTGTGTTGGTCCTCAAAACAGACTGGTCACAGCTTCAAAAACTGTCTGCTTGAAGTTACTTTCAATACAATATTTACGCACGGATGTAAGCAAACTGGTTCCTGGAGTTGCTGAGTTCTTGGCAGGGCTGGCAGACTAATAAATCCAACCCCATGTTTATTATGCCAAATAATGTATTTTTTATTTGGATGCTTTGCTAGGACTGTAGCAGGATTGTAAACAGGCTAGCTGCTGTGAGGCATAAAAGTGCAATTAAGCTAGTCAAAAGACATTGAGTGATGCACCATACTTGAGTGTTACTGTTGGTGAGTTACGTGTGAAGAAGACATTCAAGGTAAAGATTAAGAATTAAGTTGAAGAGATCACTGAGGAGACGTTTCCTGTCAATTAGAAAGAGCCGAAGAGAGACATAATTTGTTTTCATATTTACCTGATTAGGGGGGTAGGTCAGGAGAGCATTTACAAATGAACAGATTCAGCAGATCTTGCTAAGACCACCCCACTTGCAAAGTCCTTTGGAAGGAGCAGCGTTGGAGCCTTGGTTTTCATAAGCTCTGGCCAAGATTTGATGTGAAATCCTGCTTGATCTAAGAAGTAACATCTGCTAAGGAGCTATGGGTGGAAGTTGCAATATGTTTCCTAGAAACCAAAGGCTTGAGCTGAATGATGAGAGTGGAGCCAGAGAATAAGAAATATTAGCAATCATCTTGCTAAATGTTAGTGTTTTCTCAGTTGCTGGTATTTTCCAGCTGGTGCTCAGTCAGATTAAATGTTTTTTAAAGTATCTGTAATACTAGCCCATTGGTTGGGCTGTAATACTAGCCCACTCTCTGTGCAGTTAATACAACAAAGGGACATAAGTGTAAAAATTTGATACTAGTTCTTGTAATTTCATTTACTAGCTACGAGTGAAAATAATTGGTGTTTGCTTTTAACAGGAATCTGTATTTTGTCTCTACTTGAAATCAAAAGCATGGCCTTTTCTAGAAAAAGACTGTTTCCTCAAGGCACTGTACTGGGTCTAGCTAATCTCAGTTTAGCTTGTAGTCGAACCTTGCAAGCCCTGCCAGTGCTGAGGTCCCTGAGGGCAGCAGCGGTTAGTAGTGGGTAGGTTTCTCAAGATAAACTGTGCTAGTCCTGAGCAGGCAAGGCAGTTCCCTGACAGCAACGAGCACCTGGAAGGTGTGCACCTACCTCCTCTGCACTGATTGGTGGGGCTCAGCTTCACTGGAGGAAGTTTGGAAGCTGCTTAATTAACTCTTTTTGGATTATTTCCTCAGGGCTGCGAAGAACAACTGTTGTAGCATTGGTAAGGCACATCAAATATGCTAATGTTGTGTTTTTATATGTTGTTTTGATATTTTTGAAGGTGGTGGGTAGAAGGCTGACAGTGGAGGAGCAAATGCAAGTGAAGGAGGGAGAGATGGATAGAGTTCGAGTTCCCACAGAGCTGGTTTTTCCAAATGTATGCTCCTGTAGACTGTGTTGATGGTGAAGATCTTTGAGGCTTCTCAATAATTATCCAGTGTGGAACTTCTGTTTTCATATTTCTCTTCGTTTCTGTCTTAGGGAATTTCTCAGGAGAAAACTGATGAAAATTTATTGTTATTGTTCAGATGTTGCTTTATTAAAATACTGAGGGAAAACAGAAGTTTGAGTAAGACCTTTGTCTGGAGCTCTGGCATCTCTGAACAGTGGATTACAGAAATGTCCACTTTGAAATACTTCTTTTTTCTTTTTAATTTGTGTATTATTTCTTAAAATGCTACACATGCACATAATAATGTGGAAACATTTCATTGTTTGAATTGTCAATGGCTGTCTTTTTCGTTGGACGAAAGCTAACAAAGATTGAGAATAGGAGAGCAAACTGTTTCTCAATTGATAGGTTTAATTTTCTTTTCCTGTATTTTGATACCTTTTACCAAAATAACACAATACTAGAAATTAATACATGTATAAAGATTATTAGGGAAAAAAATCCTATATATATTCCATTACTAGATTATAATTATTGGATCATCAGGGTTTTGTTAACTGGATTAATGTGCATGAGAATTTATTTGTGAACTGTTATGTTATTTTTGAACTCTAGTGTAGCAGAGGACTCCCCACATACATGTCTGAAAACATGTCTAGGTATCTAAAATAAATAAGGAATGTCCTCTTTACACCAAAATCTTTTGTTCCTCCCTAAAGGAATTTCTTTCCACATACAAGGAATAAACCATGCATTTGCTTCACATTTTCCTAAAATTATTCCTGTTCCTTTATTGTCAAATTATGCAACCAAAAATAGGTTGGGTTGATACTGGTATGAATAAGCCTGCTGATGCTATTCCATATGGAGAAAACATGTAGCACGTCTACCCTTGCACTTCTGAAGCTTAAGATCAGTTCCCTCCTCTTCTACAGATTTCCTGCCTGACTGTGGGGGCTCTGAGCCTTTCCATCCCTAAGTTTTTGCTCCTGAGCAACAATAATGGTACATCTCTCTACTCCTGGGATGTTTGGGACCTAAGAACTTTACAGTTTTGTAGAGGTGAACCTACACCTGTGTTTGACTTCCACCAAAGCCATGGAAGTACCACAGATACGTGTCCATCTGTCCTTACTGTTGCCCCACAACAGTAAACTGTAAAGAAGTCAGTGCTGAATTCATGCTAATTCTAATTTTTCTGGCAAACCCCAGAGAAAGCCTTAATATATGACCCAGTTTCTATTTCTGAACTATTATGTTTTTAATCCTCTTTCTATTTCAGTTTTGTCTAATTCAAACTGGGGGTTGGACACTGCTATCTAATGCAATCCAGTACTGGAGAAATATTGATACAAAAGCAGAAACAGAAATAATTTCACAAAGTAAAGAAATTAAGGGGAAGGTCTAGAAGTTTTGCTGCCATAATTTACTCTTAAATACCATCTCATTTCATTATCCGCCCTCCTGTGAGAATTTGGAGTGCTTTAGAGTATGACTTGCATCAACTGGCATGTTTCAGCAAAGCATCTCAGCTCATGTTGTAAAGGTAAATAACATGCTCATTTTATAGGTGCTGAAATTGAATTAGAGACTATTCAAATGCAGCAGAGCATTGTGTAATATAACTTCAAACATACAGATGTCTTGTTTTGGCACTACTTGAATACTTGAAATGACTCATGGTTTAAATGGCTTGTCCAAATCTGTATAACCAGACAGATGGGGAATAGGGAATGGCTCCTCACTGAGACCATTAGAGAAATCCATCTGAATACATATGGTGTAGCTCCATCAAGGGCTACAAGTGGTCATCTTGGAACTATTTCTCTTTTCAGAACATAATGAATGCTGGTAAGCAAATATTATAAATGGCACTTTATGACACACACAGTTATTATATTCAGTATACTGGATTTTTCTCTGTTTCTTCTACATTCTTAAATATAAACCACCACACTGAGAAACAAAGTGGTCTCCAGCAAGGCCACATGGATACAAGACCGCTTTGTTGCTTCAGTATGGGATTTCAGAGTTTGCATTTGTTTCTTTGTTCAGTATCCAAATAACAACACCCTATATTTGGAAATGTGATTCCTTGTATATGCAATGAATCATGCTCAGAGGATTTCTTGTTTTTCCTCTCCCACTTCTTCCTGAGATAATTGGTCTTTCTGGTGTTAACTGGCGTTTCACCAGAGTATGCAATCATATGATTAACTAGAGGCTTGTATTGAAAGACAAATATGCTTAAATATTCTGGAAAGCCTTTGTGCATGTATTTAAGTGATTTAGAGAATTAGTACCCTGATAAAGATATGTGTGGTCTGGAAACATTTTAGAAACTCATAGAATAACTGTGGGGCTATTATTATTTTCATATTGTGCACATTATCTACTAGGTTTCCTTGTCTCTAAGAGGATCATACTCATTTTCATCTTTGCAGAAATGCGATGCTCTTCAAGGAGATTATTTATTTAATGTTTTCCTGAAATCATTTAAATTGCCATACTGCCAGGTTAAAATAAATAGATGCTCATCCAATCGTTCCCTTGTTTCTTGGTGTTTTCATAATGCAATTTTCACAAATCACAAACATCATGTGACTTATCCCAGGAGATGCTCAAGTGAAAGCAGACTACCTGTAAAACATACCTCTGGAGAAACCATACCTCCCATGTGATCATTGTTTAAGCAATTTTAAATTTCTTACTCACTCTGTTGCATCTCTTTTTATCAGAGTTCCTCCACTTAAGAAAACAGATTTCCATTAACTTGCTACAGAAGAAGTTAGAGGGGCAAGTCAGTAGATAACACTGACCACACTTTTGTGGTAAATTCCATGCAGTTCCATTGGTTTCAGTTCTGTTACTATCCATACTCTTCTGTATGGATAAAGTGTATTAAAATTAAGAGCTGTCACTGTTCAAAGCATTTTATGCCATAGAGGGCATGTATGGAGGGTCTTTCTGACCCCCTCTACAGAGCTAGTTAACAAGTAGTACCAAATGGAGAGTGCAGTATCTCCTTCCTGCACTGTTCTCATTGCCTGTATTTTTCTTTACAACTCCAAATAAAGTCTGACACTGATTTAGTAAAGGAAATAGATGCTTCTGTGTGGTTGTATTTTCTCTGGAAACATCCTCTGGGTCTAGTGTAATTTCCTTTTGATTGCTTCTCGCATATCCAGCAACAAGAAAGTCTTTAACTTTCTCTGTAAGAAGGCAGCATTGCAGGATAAAATTTCTGTAGTCAAACTGCTTCAGAAGCAGCAATTAATAATCAGAAGACACTGAGATAGGTAAATATTGTTATCTCTGCTTTTCAGTTGGTGAAACTGAAATAAAGAGGTCAAGGTCAACGTCTTCCAATTTAAAATCTATGGTAGGACTTTGACAGCTAAATTAGTGACATGAATTGCAAACTTCTGAAACCTATAAAATCAAAAGGACTCCACATTCTTGAGCATCCTGGAAATCTGAACACTTATTTATATGCCAGAAGTGTTGTAGCCAAGTTAAACATTCTTGCTTTAATGATTAGGGCAATGTTAGGTCATGGTCAAAGATATCTTGAATCTCTTTAGATTTTGGAGTTTTGTCCTATGTTCAGCAGTAGGTATTTGCATTTAAATTACCCCCCTCTATTTATTTGCACTTGTGTAGTACCAAGATCTTAGGAGGAAATTTTCCTTAAATATCTTGGTTGCACTTAAAGTTAAGTTGTATTTAGATTTCTTCCATTTCCTTCACTACGGTCTGTCTCACATTGATGAAGGAACTTGCACACAAAAGGAAAAAAGTGTATCATCTACTCTGTGGGTGGCTGTGGAAAAGATGAAAACGTGTGCTTTCCTGATGAAGAGAGAAGAGGGAAGAAAGACCATCTTGCTTTACCAGAGGACAGTAGTAGGGAAGGGACAGGGCCAGACAACGCAGCTCTCTAGAAGAGGGTTTGCACTCGATTCTTTTCCGCATCCACGCAGTCCTGTTTGAAAGGGAGTCCAAAGCACAGTGGCAAGCACTGATGCAGACCAGGAGCAGCGTGACTGGTGTGTTCTCTTCGCTAATGGGTAATTTGTTAATGAAGTGCTGACCACATGGCTCTCCAAATGCATCACATGAATGCGTGGATTTTGTAGGACTCTTAAAAGTTGGGGGTTTTAACTGTAAAACTTGAATGTTTTGGGCTGATTGGCCCTTTTAGTCCTCTCCCTCACATTAAGGCAAATGGCCAAAGCAGAGGTTTTTCCATTTTCAGCAGCCATGACACAGAAAATATAGTTATGCTGCCTAATTGAGTGATCAGCGGTGGAAGAAGACAGGCGGTTCCTTTCTCTTAGCTCTGCATTCATATGATCTGACTCCTCCTTGTGCTCTATATTTCTCTTCCCCTGGCAGAGGAGCGAGAGTCAAGTCAGGTATCTCCTTTCTGGTTCTTGCCTGGAGGTGGCACGTCCCGCCTGGAGGCACTGAGCATCCTGATTGTGTTCTGCCCAAAACGTGGCCAGTTGATAAGGGGGAACACAAGCTGGGAGCCGCTGCTGAGACAGATGATAATTCTCCCACTGGAAGCCTGGAGACAGTATTTTGGCAGGCCGGGAAAGGTACATGCTTTGCCTTAATTGTGAATGCAGTTTGTTATGTTACTCATAAAAGTTTCATTACACCAGTTAGCATATTAGCATTACAAGCAACATAATGAAGCGTAATTGGTGCAAGGGCTCAGTGTGAACTCATTGATCTGGAAAAAATGCCATTTCGGAATGCAAATAGGAAAAATAAACCTTGACTTTTCCTAGAAATTTCCAGGAGGGATTTTATTTACAAAATAGTAAGAGAGAACTGAGAACTTGCTAGCAAGCTGATTTAATTTTTTTCTTGATTGGTTTATAAAAATGGCATCTTGCTTATCACCTACCAATGACATTTACCAGCAGGGACTCGTATGTTGGGCTGTGTTTGATGGCAAACTCTGCTGAAAATGTTGTTCTGGGAATAATAGGATACAACATATTTTAAAAAGAAAGACTGTTGCTAATTTTTGTTGTAAAGGTAAATTTCTTCAAATAAGGTTACTGAGATAGGGAAACCCATTCTAGCTACAACAAAGCTGTCAGCACTGCTGTAAGATTTTGCATTGTGCTATGCTGTACAGTGTGCTCTAAAGTTAAACCACAAGAGAAGTTTTTGTCAATCAAAAATAGTGATGTGGCCTTCAACTTAAAAACCCTTCTGCTGCACCTCTCTTTTGTTCTGTCCTGGTTTCAGCTGGGATAGAGTTAATTTTCTTCCTATTAGCTGGTGTAGTGCTCTGGCTTGGAGTTAGTATGAGAATAATGTTGATAACACACTGATGTTTTAGTTGTGGCTAAGCGGTGTTTACACTGGTCAAGGACTTTTCAGCTTCCCATGCTCTGCCGGGTGCACAAGAAGCTGGGAGGGGGCACAGCCAGGACAGCTGACCCCAACTGGCCCAAGGGCTATTCCATACCATATGGCGTCATGCTCAGTATATAAACTGGGGGGAGTTGGCCGGGGGGCAGCAATCACTGCTCAGGGACAGGCTGGGCATCGGTCGGCGGGTGGTGAGCGATTGCATCACTTGTTTTTTCCTGAGTTTTGTTCCTCTCTCACTCTCTTGTTGTTTTCCTTCTCGTTACAATTTTTTTTGTCCCCCAATTATTAAACTGTTCTTATCTCAACCCACGAGTTTTCTTACTTTTGGTCTTCTGATTCTCTCCCCCATCCCACCGGGGGGGAGGGTGAGCGAGCGGCCGGGTGGTACTTAATTGCCGACTGGGGCTAAACCACAACATGTTCTTAGCTAAATTAAAAATACCTTTTTCAATACTGAAAAAAAATAGAGATCTAACATTTAGTTTTACAAATTTGCCTTTTGCTTACCCATATGAAATCTAACTCTGGAACTATGCTACCTGTAAACTTTTCTTTGTGTTAGAACCAAAAGCATCCCCTGCATTTCTGTAAAAAAAAGAAATGAGCTTTTTAGAATGATAGTTGTGAAAGATAACGAAATGCCCTTTAAATAGCTAAGAAATATTTTCATTTAAATGAGGACTTGCTACAGCAATCTTGGTGAAGTTCAATTTTTTTTATGTGCACAAAGCACCACTATCTTTCTGCAGAGACAATCCTTTGCTGATGCCATGGGGACAACTTCTGTAGCAAGACGCAACAGTGTAAAACGGGCAGAGTCTTGGATAACAGGTTTATCTTGGATCATATGCATGTTTTCAGTGGGTGTCATTGGTTTTATACCACACAAGGCACTCCTAAATATTTGAATAGCGCAGTCAGAAGGCTCCTGACACTTACAAAGCGAGCAGAGTTAGCTTTCCAGGTGATTGCACAGCCAGGAGAGTGAGGAGCGAGGCCAGCACGGTCCCTGTGGGGATGGGGAGGGGGGCTGGGGGTTCACCTGGGTGAGGGGGACTGAGAGGAGACAAACACACTGTGCACCAGGAGGCAGAGCCACGTCGCCTGGCTTGCCTGTGAGCAGGTTACATCCTCCTTCCCTCGCGGAGTGACAGCAGTAGCTGTTTGCTGGGATTCAGGGTTCCTTCTAGTGGCATCCTCCAGGCTCTTCACCCCAGTTGTGTTTACCTCTGCCTAGTAAATCCCTGAGCAGGTAAGACAAATGCATTAATAACACTTTAAAAGACGTCAGAATTGCGAGAGACGCAGAGCTGAGTGCTGTGAGAGCCAAGTTCAATTCACACATAATTTCCCCATTTAAATGTTTTGGAGTGAGTCATTTTGGGCTGCGTATGCTAAGTGTACCGGCAGAAGTGTCGCAATAGGTAGTGTTTCTCTTTCTGCGTGGTGGTGTGTCAGCTCAGCACAGATGGTTCAAACCCTGTCAATGAAACACCCAGCTTCGTGCAATGGGTGGGTTTGCTTCCTCCAGGGGTGGAGGAAGAGCGGGTGGGATGGGCTGAGTAAGGAGACCTCCCCAGCCCAGCACCACAGCTCAAAACCACACCAGGCAGGGGCTACTCAGCAGGGTGCACCTGGCCTGTCAGCAGGGATTTGAGAGAAAATGAATTTTAACCATTTGTTAAATCAATTGATAACCTGCTTTCTAAATTACAGCATTTGAGCTCATCAGAAATGTGGAGCGGGGCACATTTCTCTGGTCGTGCTCCTCTGGTCTGTTTGGGGAGCGAGGCATGGTGCTGGCAAAGGTTCCTCATTCCTCTGGAGAGCACAAGGAGGACTGCCTTCTGCATGCCAATACCAATAATGTCCCTAGGCTGGAGACTCTGAAATAGGGATTATCTCCCAGGTCCATGTGGCCAGGGAGGCTTCTGATACAGCTGGAGGGTTCCAGCGGAGGTTTTAATGAAGGATGATGGTGAGAGACATGTTAATGATCTTTGGAAAGCTTTGAGGTTCACTGGGAGTAACTTCTGAGAACAAGATACATACTAGTGGGAAAACTCCCTGTGAATAATAGGAATAGGCCATGCTCCTGTGAAACCAACTGTCTCGGTTTCCAGTGGAGTCTCATGATGTTCCCATTTTTTGCTCAAAATCAGAGCTCCTGAAATCTCCTGCTTATCTGGAAATCACATTTCTAAACTGGAAAGGTGACCAAAAGGAACTATAAGTATGCTATTTTAAATACCTGATGATTTTGAAGATAATTTGGTGATTTATGTTGCTGAGTACAGGATCTTTGAAAGCTTGAGTGTGGCAGCCCCTGAAATCTGTGAATCCACTGTGATGCGTTTCCTACAAAACGATGCACAAATTGGGAGTAGTACCCAAATTTGTGGCGTGTCTGAGCTAATTCTGCTGCGATCTGGGATACAGATCCCACTTTCCCAATGCTTGCTGATGGTTACAGTGTCTCAGTGATCTCGCTAGTTATCAGTTATCAGTTAGTAAAAACTCTGCGTAATTTGAAATTTAGCAGTTAAGCATCAGTGGTTTGGAAGTACACCTGGCTGACAGTTCTAGTGAGGAACATATATTTATGGGTTAGTAGAACAACGGGCACTCCCACACAGTATTGCCCCATTATTCTGCTATATAGGCAGAATAATCTTTCAGAAATAATAGGCAGTCCAGCATCTACAACCCAACAAGGTCTTGGCTACTTTTCTGCATCTAACCTTAATTTCAGTTCCTGTATTGCAAGCTTTTCATGTGTGGCCCAAGGACATAATAAAGTGATTTCATATGACCAGCCTTTCATTACTGGGGAGCAGGTTTCATTAGCTATAGATCTGTGCTGGACTTTGAGAGAGAAGCGTCTGCAGTTCGTGATCAATATCAAGCCTTCCATAACACAGATTCAGCCTCTTGGGTCCTGATGTAATTAAGGCAGCTTAACACTTTCCCATTATAAGGAACCCTGTTCTGTTACTTAAAAATTCATCAAGTTTTAAATGCTCAGGCAAAATTCCTTTGGTTTTAGGAAGGTTGCTTTTATGACTTTGGGGGTTTTTTACCCTGATTTGGTTTGCTACTTTCAAGAAGGGAAAAAAAGAAAGGACAAGTGTGCTGTTCTGGCATGTTAAAAAACCTCTGGTGTCCTCTTTGAAAGTTGACTTTCGGTAAATATTTTCATGACTTCTTTTTCCCAGTGGTGTCTTCTTTCAGCCCTTTGAACCAAGCCAACTAGTGATTGCTAGCTGTGTGTTCCTGGTTTTCAGAGGGTCTTGATTCCTTCTTTTCAAAGTCCTTGATCCGGTTTTCAAAAATACTGATCATTCACTGCTGCAGCTGAAGCATACCTGTGCTAAAGCGAGAGAGCATCCTGTAAAATTCTTAAGGGAAAGATGAAGGTAATTAGGCATGTGTGTTAAGTATCTAAATACATTTACATTTTTTGCCTTATATGCACTGACAAAATCAAGGTCCTAAGCACCTCCAGCAGTGTACTCTAAATTAGTGGGAACTTATGATCCCTGTCTCTTTGTGCTTCATCTCCTTTGAAAAAGCTTTTTTAGTGTGTGACAAAATCTGTTTCACAGTGAACCTTTAAAAAGTCAGGCTTTACTTCACTTACATTACTCCTTTTCTCTCCTTCTTTTTTACCAGGAAATATAAAAGTTAAGGAGAGATGGGGACTAAAATAGTTTCTGAACTACCTTAAAAAAATCTGAATTTCTACCAGACTGCCTTCTCTTTCAGCAAACTCCTGTTTTTACCAGCCCTCCCTTCAAAAGTGTAGCTCAAAACATTTTTAATCGCGATTCCTCATGTGCCTGGCATTGCACTGTGGTCCCGAATTAGGCAGTGACACACTATTGTTTTTCCTACGTGTGCGGCACAGATGGGGCACCGTCGGAGATCAGCTACTGTGGGACAGGCTAAGTAGGCTCTTATCCTCCATGCAAAGCAGCTTCTTTGAGAGGAAGCAACGTACACACCGTGCCTGCCAGTCCATTACACAAGAATTTGTGAGACATCTGTGGATTACTGGCGTGAGGATGCTCAGTTTACGTAACGGAACCCAGCTTCCAGGCAGCACTTCTCATCAGTAGGTATTAAAGTGCTTTACACAAAAAAAGAGGTCCTCAACTTACTTATTCTGTGTCTGGCTTTGAGGAAAGAGCATTTTCTTGTGGACAGAGCAGTGGTAAAAGACAAGACAGCTTGTGCAAAGATTTAGAACACTTGAGCAATGTGTCTGAGTGAATGAGGCTTACTTATTAGGTACCTAAGACCTGTGTCTGAATCTGACACATGCCTGAATTACCTTTGTGTAACCTTCCAGTCATAAAATTAAATACTACTAATTACCTGTCTGTCTCTGACATCTTATATTTTGGGCTGCAGAAGTAGCAGTCCCTATAACTCAGTTTGCTTAACACTTTTTCGTACCAAGACCTTGTCTTCAGTTGCATGTAGTTCACGTGTGTGTGCACAACATTGCAGGTTGGGATTTGCAAAGCCGTCTCAAGGTGATCTTTAAAAACCTTTTAGAAAAAGTGCTTCTGCAAAAACAAGTCAGCACAAATTGAAGTTTGGGGAAAACATTCTTAGGCATATCACAGGGGAGTTTCAGCTTCGCCCTGTCACTGGACGCAGGCTGTCAAGTTGCCATTGCTATTTCAGTGTCTGCACACCTCATATGCCCCATTCCCACAAGCCCTCTGCTTTAGTTCTGCCCCTGTAAAATGCAATAACAACATTTCTTTCTGCAGTTTTTCTTGTGTTTTGCCTTTTTCACCTGTGAGCTCTTTAGAGTCTCTGTCTTAAACATACTGTCTGGCTTGTCTAGACCACAGTGTTACTCCAGAAACTTGCTGTAGATTCACTACAAGAAATTTATGCTAATATAATATTATTATAGGCTCTTTGATCAGCACTTCACAACATATTGAAAGAAAAATACGTTTAGGAAGAGGAGTGTCTCGTAGGAATGATCATTTGTTTGACCTTAATCTGTCATTGGCAAAGCTTCCAGGCTGCACTGTATTAGCAGATGGATAATCGGCTCCAGCTGAAATTACTTGCACAGTTAAGTAGTTTATTTTCTCATTTTCCTACAGTGAGAGTCTCTAAGAACAGGGCTGGTGTATAAGTGCTCACGTCCATTCCTGTACAAACGTGTCGTGCTCATCTTTTGGACTGTTTGAGTGAGAAGCCGAGGTGTTACCGTCTCTTCTCCAGTGTTTTGTGCAAGGAACAAAAGCTGGAGCCAGGTCACTGTTGATCTCCTTTTGGGGGGAAAGTCTGGCACAAAAGTGCAGCACCTACTTCTGCCTCATTTGGGACCTGTTCCAAAGGACACGGGGAGGGAGGTTTTCCACGGACTTCGCTGGGTTTTGGATCATCTTCAGGGTTTTTTTCTTATAATAGTTTGCAAAGCTTCTGTATATTGAGCTTTTCAGTGATGTCTTTGTGCCACGTAGAGAGAAAGTAATTAAAAGAGAACATTTACTATGGCAGTAGATGAAATTAGAAAATCACAAGATTCAGCAGAAATGGGATTCAGATGATAAAACCAGAGAAAACAATAGAATGAACACTCATTTTGCATGCATACAGTCTTATAGCCTATAACTTTTGTTAACCGGTTAAGGAGAGCTCTTTCTTACAAAGGTTTTTATAAAAGTGTAAGCAACATGAAAAACAAAAATTATCAATGCTGCTAATTACACAGCTTCCGATGACTTTGATATCTCTGTAAAGGAATTCCTCGCACCACTACTGGATCAGATTTGCATGGTTTTTTGTCAAGATGACTATTCCTCTAAATGATTCAAATATTATTAGAGCAGAATTAAGTGGTGTGCAATTCTTGTCTGTGTCCCAAAAATAGTCTCTCATTTGAATAGGAAGATGTAGAGGGCTATTGATTATCAGTTAAAACAATGTAAAAAAATTGTGTGCAAACTAAGTGGTGTATCCAAGAGTTTTGTTAGGGAAGAATGCATTTATTTACTCAGGAGTGACACAAAGAAAGACATTTGCATCTGATGAATAATAATATAGATGTTCAGTAATGTAGTTACAGAAATGTTATGGTTTTGGTATGGTAGAAAATTGTCATTTGAAGCTGGCTTCTTGCCTTGACACATAAACCTGACATAACTGTTACCAATGACATAGGGTAATTTTAATGAGACATAATTGGAAGAAATTGAAAGGCAGGTTGTATTTGGAACACCCATCTTAATTATATTAACTCTGCTTATATTAACTACAGACAAAAGAAATTCATTTAACTATGCTTTATTCCTAACAGAATCATGGGTAAATGACATTCAAAGAAAACTGAAAAAGAAAAGAAGAGCAGTTCCTCTGAATAGAAAAGGGATTTTTCTGAAAATAAGGAAAAGCTGTAGCAACTAGTGAAATAGGCACAGATCTTGCAAGGATGTTCAGTCACTCCAGATTTTGTGATGTAAAGAAAAATTATTCAGGAACAGACAAGATGAAGCCAACACTGTTGAGACGAATATGGGCTGCTGGTGCTAGTCTTGCAAATTATTTTAATTTGTGTATGAGTTGCTATGTTGTGCACCTTGTTAATATTTTGATACTATGAAGTTGTTTGGAGAAATCATGCTCCTTGGAAAGGCTGCTGCAAATGGAGTTTGCTTACTCTGTTGCTAGTCCATTGTACCCAGTTATTGAGGCACTGGACCTTAGTGTTGGCCTGAGATTCCTGCAAGAAGGGATTGCCCCTAAAGCTGTTTGACCATCGCCATTTTCGGCCTGGTTTATAGGTGAGAATAAAACAATTTACCTTTGGAGTGTATCCAAGCAGGGAACTGTTCTCCCTTCTCCACTTAAAAGATGATCTTCCAGTATCAGTATAGTAAGTGGATGCCTGTGTCAAAAGAGGCGGCAGCTCTAGTGGCCGGTGGGGAAAACCTTCCAAGAACTGGAGCAGTGAGTTTCAGTTTGGTGAAGTTTTTTGAAGCTTTGGGTTTGGGTGCATGATCCAGCTGTTCCAGTATGGGGCTAAGACATGCACTCGTTTTTGTCTCTACTCTGTTTTTTTTTAGAAAGGAAACTTGGGTGCAAAGGTTGGATGGGGGTTTAGAGGTATTCCAGCAAGTCCCTGCTGTGGTTAACTGCGGGAGCAGTGTGGTCAGACAACCAATGCTCAATTTAGAGGCAAGTAAAGAAATGCAGGAAGACCTGAATCATCTGGATGTAGAGCAGAAAGGAGTAAGCCATGACGTGAAGTCACAAAGAAATACAACGAATGTTGAGTAAAAATGGTATTGGGTCAGGAGCCACAGGTTTTTCAAAAAGAGACACAGAAAGCTTTGGCCAGTTTGGCACCCCTAAAAGAGCTGCTGCCTCTTGCATGGCAAAGCCTTGCAAACGCAGGAGCCTGCACTCTCACTTGTCCTGTGGCTTGCCCACACCTTTGCCACGCAGACCAGGGAGGTGCAGAGATGAATTACTCCAGCGCTGAAGCAGCGTGGTGCTGTGCGTGAGCTAGTTAAACCTGCCAAACTGGGCCTGGCAGTCAGCGCTACGGCTGGAATTTGAAGACTGGGGAATTGCTTTGAGGTTCAATTTTCTCTGATTGCAAATATGCATGTTTTAGTGAGGGGAGGGCATCTGCAGCATTTCTGCTACTGCTATACAGCACACAGAAACCAGCTCCAACAATAGGTGTGAAAAATCTTTCTAGATTGCTTTGTGGCTATATATGATTGACAAGATCAACAGAGCAGAAGTGGATGGGATACTTTTTGTTTAACTTTAGGGAAGCAAACAGCATAGGCTGTGTCTACATTAAAATGTTTTACACTGTGACAGGAGCAGGTCAGTGATCTAAATGGCCCTGAGCTCCCTACATCCGTGTTGCATGAAGCTTGGGATTTTCCCATGAGATGACATGTAGTCAGATATGACACAGGGCCCACAGCATACCTGTACCCTTCTGGCACAGCAGCTGGGAGGGAGGTGGGATGCTCTGCTGTGTCCACAAGGGCACGAGGTACCTGTACCTACATCTGAGACGGTTATGTGGGCTCCAGCTACAGTCAGCAGAGTCTTGCAAGGACAGTCGGTGCAGACTAGGTGTGACTCTGCTCTCCGCTGACAGCATTGGGTGGATCCTACACCTGGCCCAGATATAGGTACTGCACTGCGGCCACCCAAAATTAAGGAATAAAAATCTTACTTAGCTTTTTAGCAGTTAGCCTGACTATTGCAGCTCTGCCAGTGCTGCAGACCTCAATGGCATGAAGGAGGGAGAATTGCATATTTCTTGTACAAATTATTTGGAGGCTGCTGTTGGTCTCAACTGTTCAGGATTCGTCTAAGGGCAGGGAGAAAAGGTGTTGAAGAGTATACATGTGAACTGTGAGTGAATGCAGTAAGATTGGTGTAACTAGATATACCCTGCAGAGGCACGTGGAATTTAAAAAAAAAAAAGGTCAATTTTTTAATCTTCTAGCAACCTTGTAGTGTGAAGTCTGTTGTTCCAGTGTAAATAATTATATTCTTAGTTCAGTGGCTGAATTAAGTAAGAAATCATGAAAATTTTTTTGTTTGTTTTAGAATAAAGCATGGGAATTAATAAAATAAAATACTTGCAAAAACTATACGAAACTGCATTTTTGGTGGACTTAAAATTTACAGGTGACATTTGCTCTAGTTCTGATGAGTCCCTGGACTTTGCATAAATCAGCAAGCAGTGGCATTTTCTTAATGTCACTAATGACATTTTGGCCCAGAGGGTCTCAGCTGACTTTGTTCACTACAGAATTGTACACGGCGTGTCCTGAGGGGAATTATGGCATCACTGTGTTTGTTTTCATTACTCTTTAAGCTGCCATCCCCAGCAAGTGTAATTAGTTGTCCAGTGAAACAAGATCTTTCATTACCATCTTTCCTAATGCTTAATCGAGGAATAATTCCCTGGGATATTTGTTATACATGGAGTAAACAAAATGTTTCCTTCTCAGTGTGGTGAATAAAGTTACCGTTGTCAAATGCTGAATGATGAAAGACACAGTTTACCCAAAGGCACTGTTTTGTGGGGATAAATGAGGGAAACTGGACATTGATCTGATGCAATGTTGTCGAGGTTATTATATGGCAAATTTAGTGAAGAACATACTATTCCAGGCTCTTACAGAATTATATCAGCCAAGGGGCCAGCTAAGAAAGTAAAAATCTCTTTCCAGGGGAAAGAAGACCACACTGAGTATTTGATAATAACTGTGCTGTTACTCAAGTGATGGTGATGGATTAAGCCAAGGTTAATGTAACCTAGCTGAACCCGCAGCTATTGATGTATACAGGAGGGCGGCCTGGTAACGCCGCTAGCCACCATACTGCACCCTGGAGAACAAGAGGAGTGTGCTGACTGTAACAGTTGTACGTCTTTATCACCGCATCCAGGCAGACTGAGTGCTTATTCAGTGCTTTGAGGATAGGAAGGGAGTAAAAAGCGCTCCCACAGAGTGAGTGAGGTTTTAACAAAACGTCTAAATCACTTGTGAATCAGACTTGCATGAGGACTTGTAGGCGTAGACCACTTCAAGGGTGTTGTGAACCTGCACCCAGGATATCTGGCCTAACCAGTGGGGCAGCTCCGCCAGGACTGAATGTGAGCAGCGTTTTAGGCCGGCGCTATGCTTATCCCACCTTAGTTATTTTTTTTCCAATGAATGTGTATTGCCCTCTTTCTTCTGAAAAGGTCAGTCTCTGCCTAAATGGAGGAGTATGCTGTTACACAATGTGTGGTGTCTTTGGCACATTGTACTTTGAAGGTCTCGACGTCTTGTTCTTCGCTGTGCAGGCTGTGTTAGGGCAAGGCTGTGTTAGTACTAATATTTCATTGGTCTCAGAATACCATCATTAGAGGGCTCAACATAATAAAGTGCACCAAGGTCCAAGGGATATAAAAAACTAAGTATCTGACATCTGAGGAAGGCTTCAGTGCATAGGCTCTGTGCTTTCCATGCTCCATAGAGGTTAATTATTTTTTGGGCAAAAATATTGTCTCTGAATGGCATGTTCCCCAGGAGGTTAAAATACTCCCCTCTTTAATTGGGTTACTGATTCCCTTACCATTAAGAAAAATTGCATCAGTTTTAGTTGGAGAATAAGGCAGTAAAAGAGGTGACAGAAGAGCTCATTAGTCAGGGGACTGTGACCCATGACTCAGCGTCCATAGGCAGAGAAGGTGGAAAAGACAGTAAAAACTACAGAGCTGGGGCAGGGGAAATGGGAAGGTGATCCTGACATTTCTTTCAAAATCAAGGTGGTGAGCCAAGTCTTCATGTACACTATGTTTGATTTATAAAAGATAATAGCCTTGCTAATATTTTCGGGCAAATGAGCAACAGGGTTTTTTTTTTAATTTGATCAAAAAGAAATTTATCAAAGAAAAAGTAAGCAAAACATGAATTTTATCAGGCTGACACCAATGCAAAGAAAGGGAACAAGTTTGTATTTAGATTCTGATGCAAACAGGTTGGGCCAGTGGAGAGTTAAGTACAGTGCTCATTGCTCCTCCTTTAAAATGTTCTTCCCTTCTTGTCTAAACCTAGCTGCCCAATTTTCTTTTTAATTACACTATTGAACAACTCTACTGCAGTTGGAGTAGTCTGGAGGAAAGACAAGTCATCCCCTCGCTTGGACTGCTCATCTGTCATGGCAGAACCTATGGAGTAAGATGATGTCTGCAGTAAGGAGATGAAGATGAAGGAGATATAGCACTTGGCACGAACAGAGGACAATTTGCCTTGAATTGTGCCCCAAATAAAAGTAATGCAGTCTCTGGACTGCTGATGTAACGTGGTCCTTCCCCCTAATTAGGTAAAAAACCCTAATCAATTCTAGAGCACACACAGTTCAAACATGCTTTGGTAGTATTAATTAATGGTAGTCCAGGTATGTACAGACGGAGGCCAGAGGGCCACATCTGAGAGAAATTGTTCCAGCCAAAAAGAGATTAAATAAGTGACTCACAGAATTTGCAGAAGACTTCAGATGAGCAGTAATCCATCATCCCTCTGAATTACTCATATACCCTCAAGCGACCAGGGTGGAACCTACACGTGGAAGCAAAAAAGGTGCACCAAAGGCAGGCAAGTCTCTGCCAGCGCTGAACGATGGCTGGGTAAGCAATGGCCTTTCACCAGAAGGAGGTTCGCACAGTCTGCTCAAGAGACTTGAGAATTTCTACCAGTGCCCAAAATTTCTGAATTCCAACCAGAAGTGACATAGCTTTCAGTGCCAAGAGGCATAACACAGCTTCTGGGAGCAGCCTGAGGCAGAATAGCCTTCCAGATAGATACCAAATTGCCACAATGACATAGAGGGCTGATGGTGGTGGTGAGGGGGGTTTATTTCCATGTTGCAGTTGATAGCAGCCCAAATTCATCAAGCAGATGTCACTCTTGCTGAGATTTACTCATGAAGTAAAGTTAGCCTTGCAAAAAACCTATCTTAAGTGGAGGGAGACTTGCTACTATTGGAATATACATACGGAAACAGGCAGAAACACTACCTGAACTGTGTCGCACACTGATGCTTTCTTATTCGCTCTTCCTTGTGATGAGATGGCATCATGGCTGAACAACTTTAGGGAATACCAGGTTTCCAGTAAGTCTCCCAAACCCTTTTTTGTGAGGCTTAGTGTAAAGTAATTTTTAACTGTGCCTGTTGCTCTCTTTGTCCATTCATGAACTGTGTTTGATAAAGATTATGCTGTAAATACATCATCGCAAACTATGAGATTGGACAAGTACAACTGAAAGCATTTGGCTTACAAGATCTTATTCAATGGTGATTTGCACTGGAGGATGTTTTTTGAAAGAGCTGTTTCCCACCAAAAAAATGCAGATATTTTTAGATGCTTTGCAGTAGTGTAGCATGTTTAACAACATGCTAGGTGGGAGCAAATCTATACAATGGCTTTCACTATTTCACTGAAATATTTCAATAATGTTGTAAAAACATTAGAAGCAAAACAAGATACATATGTTCTGAGTTTACAATTGCAATGTATTCCATTTTGATTCGTATGTGGTACTAAAATATTGGAATATATTGTTATTAATTAATTTATTATGTATTAAATTGTAATATAAAAATTCAAAGTTGCAAATGCCAGAATTTCATTGCAGAACAGAAATTCTATTTGTCGAACAGCTCAGTAACCGGGTTGTTGCAGTCTGTGAAGATTGTAGCTTGGGCTTTCAGTTGTAAGAGCATGTTTTCAGGGATGGTGGGTGGTGAGTCAGGATGTCCCAGTGGTTAGTTAACACATTAGCTGGAGACTACATTTGAGGTTCATGCTGTGCAGACTTTCTGTGTGGCTGTAGATGGATCACTTGCTCTTTCTGGGCCTCATTTCTCTAGCTATAAACATGTGAATAATAGCAATTCACAGATGTATTAAAGGAGAAATGCATTAATGAATGTGACATGCTGAAGTATCATGGACTTGCAAATGACTGAATTGCACGACAAGTGGAACACCAATAATGCTGTTTCTACGAACACAATTTTTTTGAATTGGCTCCTAACAATGATGGGATTTTTCCACGGTGTTCCTTATATGTTTAAGTTAAGAACACGTAATAAAAATCAAACAAACTCTGACGTGTAAGCAGTTTGAGTCTTTTTTCAGTCTGTTTTCAAGAAAGCCACTGACAATTCAGTATTAACCTGGTCATCACAGCCTTCCATGAGAGACAAGAGCTTAATTTCTGCTTTAATGAAGATGCAAAACACGGGGGTTTTGTCAAATACTTGTCAAATCATCTTGAAATACTATACAGAGGAAAAAGCCACATGGCCAGCTATGGTTCTTTGTTTCTTGGCTAAATACCTGGAATGTGAAGGGAAATGGCTTTTATAATAGAAGAACATGTTATGGAATAAGTCTTTCCCAAGCAATTACGTTCTTTCACAGTAATGCTTTCATGAAAGATAATCTGATTAAATTCTTTTGGTCAGGAGCCTATTTTTAATTAAATACCCTAAGGATAGCTCTAAAAGATAAAACATTTAACTCACTTGGTTTTAATGGCTGTCAGTAAACCCTGAATGATTCATGTGGTCAAAGAAGCTGAATTTGTGAATAAAGCCTAACTCATCCCAGCCTGAATCTGTGGCTGGCAGAGGGGTTATAAAGTGAGTTAAGGAAACTCTCTCTGCTGCACAGACCTCTTGAGACCCTATACCTATAGGGTCTCAAGCACCTATACCTGCTTGCCCTGTCCCTGTGCTTCCCTATAGGCATCTGGTATAGGACATTTTCAGATGGACCACTGGTCTGATGCAGTGCAGCTATTCTTATGCTGCTATGTTTAAACTCCCTAGGGTTTAATCTTTTGCATACTCATCAGTTTTTTGGGTCCCAAACATAATGAGAGTTCAAGCAAACTCTCCAGAAATGTTTATGTGCTAGTGCTGATGATGTGCAGGTGAACATATTGGAGAGGCCAATCAATGGTTTAGGCTGCCTACATCTCAAATAGAAAGAGAGCTTGAAATGTATATATATACATAAAAAATACATTTACATATATATACATAACACATTTGAAGGTTATTCACACAGATTAAATGCATACTTGAGTTAAGACACACAAAGCCCACAGAGGTCTCTAGGAACGAGTGTCTGCAGATTTTAATATGATGTTATTAGGCACAGCCAACAGAGGCAGCTGTCTGGGCAGCAGTCTCTGGGTTCTGCTTTGGGAGCTCCTGGGAACAAGGTCCAGAATCATCGGGGAATACCTGGGAACCCTCTGAGAAACTGGAGGGTGCCTGCTACTGCCAGGCAAGGACAAGGGAAGGGGAGCCACCAGGGTGTGGGCCTGAGAAGCTCTAACAGCTCCTAATGAGCATGATCAGCTGCCCTTGACCCAGGGTTCCTGCAGCCTTTGTTGCAGCTGCCCCCAGTTAGGGAGAGTGAAGCACCCTTAGCCAGTGCTCAGGAGAACACTATATAAGAGCATGGCCCAGAGCACAGCTCCCAGAGGCACCAGTTTGTGCAGCAGGGCATAAGGAAGGGGGTCTCAGTTGAATTAGTACCACAGTAATGGTCTCAGTTATGGTGGTGATATGCCACCAGGCAGCCTGCCCAGCAGATATCAGAGCAGCTGTTGCAGCTAGGGCAGAGGCTTTGATGCAGACCAAACTCTGGATGATCAATGCAGCCTTCCAAGCCCTGGGCTGCAGGGAGTGCCTAGGGCTTCTCTCTGATGCCCAGAGAGATGGTCTGCTGTCCTGCAGGATGTGAGCCATCTTGGAGGAACTGTGCTGCCAAGTAGAGGACTTACAGGAGGAAGTAAGCAGGCTGTGCAGCATCAGTGTGAAAAGGGAGATAGATGGAGTCTTATCTGAGATGCATCAGAAGGGTCTGAAGAGCCCTAGATCCCAACTGCAGCAGAGAAGCAGGCAGTATCCACCCTTAATAGTAAGGTAAGTGCAGCTGCTGGAGAGGGGGAAGGGTGGAAGCTGATGACTTCTGGCACCAAGAAAAAGGCTCCTGCCCCACCAAAAGGCTTACAACTGCAAAATAGGTTCACCACCCTCAAAGCTAAAGAGAAGCCAGCTATGTCTTCAAGCAAAGCATTTGGTCCACCTGACCTTAAACCATGCAAGACCACCTGGAAGAAATAGTGAGTCCATGTACTGGGTGACTCCTTGCTGCAGGGATGGAGGCACCTATCTGTCAACCTGACCTATCATCAAGAAAGGCTTGCTGCCTGCTGGAGGCCAGGATTGGGGACATTGTGGAGGGACTGCTGAAGCTCATCCAACCCTCTGATTGCTACCCCCTGCTGTTATTCCATGTGGACACAAATTATACTGCCAGGGAAACCTGGCACAAGGAAGTCTTGAGGGAGTGCTGGACAGGGTCAATGAGCACAGAGCATAGGGTGATGTGACAGGAATGGAAGACAAAATCAAGAAAATGGGGTTTAAGTGGGGTCACCTCCAGTACTTGCATATAAGCAAGGAAGTGGCTATAAGGCACCATTATGGAGAAATCCCCCAAACCCTCTCCAGAAACTCAACATGCCGGGGTGCTGCTCTAAAGTGCCTGTATAATACACATGGTATGGGGCATAAACATGATGAGTTGGAGATCTGTGTGCAGTTGCAGGGCTATGATCTTACTGGAATCATGGCGATGTGGTGGGATGGCTCTCATGACTGGAGTGTTGTAATGGGGGGATCCAGGCTTCTTTAGGAAGAAAAGGCTGGGAAAATGAGCGGGAGTTGCCCTCTGTGTGAGAAAGCCAGAGGGCATGGAGCTCTGCCTGGGGATGGATGAGGAGCCAACTGAGAGTTTATGGGTTAGGATTAAAGAGATGAGAGGTAAAGGTGACATGATAGTGGGTGTCTGTTACAGGCTGTCTGACAAGGGAGAACAAGTGGATGAGGCCCTCTACAGACAGTCAGGAGCAGACTCATGTTTGCAGGCCCTAATCCTCGTGAGGGACTTTGACCACACCCTGAAATCTGCTAGAGAGATAGCAGGACATAAGCAATCAAGAAGGTTCTTGGAGTGCATTGACAGTAACTTCCTATTCAGGAAGTGACAGAGGAGCCAACAAGGAGAGGTGCTTGGCTGGACCTCGTACTCGCCAATGAAGGGCTTGTTGGGAATGTGAAAGTAAAAGGCAGCCTTGGCTGCAGTGACCATGAGATGGTGGAGATCAGGATCCTGAGGGTAAGGAGGAGGGTAAAAAGCAAACTCATGACCCTGGACTTCAGGATAGTGGACTTTGGCATCTTCAAAGATCTGCTTGGAAGAGTTCTGTGGGATAAGGCAGAGGGGTCTGGAGGAAAGAGGGGCCCAAGAAAGTTGGTTAATATTCAAGGATCACCTCCAAGCTTGAGTGGTCCATGCCAATGAATAGGAAGTCAGATAAAAATGCCAGGAAGCCTGCATGGATGAACAAAGAGCTCCTAGCTAAACTCAAACACAAAAAGGAAGCACACAGAGTGGAAGCAAGGATGGGTAACCTGGGAGGAATAGAGATATTGTCCAAGCATCTGGAAATGAAGTTAGGAAAACAAAAGCCCAAATGGAATTGAATTTGGCCACAGATGTGAAAAACAACAAGAAGGGCTTCTATAAGCCTATAGGTGACAAAAGGAAGACTAGGGAAAATGTTGGCCCACTGCTCAGCAAGACTGGGAACCTGGTTATGCAGGATGTGGAAAAGGCTGAGGTACTGAATACCACCTTTGTCTCAGGCTTTACTAGTGAGACTGGTTTTCAGGAGTCCCAGAGATCAGGAGGAAAGTCTGGAGCAAGGAAGATACACCCTTGATGGAAGAAGATCAGGTCAGGGAATACTTAAGCAAACTGGTCATATATAAATCCATGGGCCCTGACAGGATGTACCCATGAGTGCTGAGGGAGATGGTGGATGTCATTGTGAGGCCACTCTCAATCTTTGATCGACCATGGTGACTGAGAGAAGTGCCTGAAGAATGGATGAAAACAAATGTCCCTTCTATCTGCAAGGAAGACTCAGAGACCTACAGACTGGTCACCCTCACCTCAATCTCTGGGAAGGTGGTGGAGCAGCTAATCCTGGAAATCATTTCCAGGCACATGAAGGACAAGAAGGTCATCAGGAGTAGTCAGCATGGCTTCACCAAGGGGAAGTCATGCTTGACCAACTTGATAAACTTCCATGACAAAATGACTGGCATGGTAAGATGAGGGTAGAACAGTGGCTATAGTCTACCTAGACTTCAGTAAAGCTTTCAATGCCATCTGCTGTAAGATCCTCATAGACAAGCTGATGAAGTATGATCTGATTGAGCAGACAATGAGGTGGACTGAAAACTGGCTGAATGGCTGGGCCCAGGGAGTGATCAGTAGCATGAAGTCTTGTTGGAGGCTGGTAACTAGCAATGTAATCCCGGGGTCAATACTGGGTCAAGTCCAGGTCAACATTTCATTAATGACAAGGGTAATGGGGCAGAGTGCAGATTACACCAAACTGGGAGGAGTGGCTGATATGCCAGAGTTGTGCTGCCATCCAGATGGAGCTTGACAGGCTGGGGAAGTGGGCTAACAGGATCCTCAAGTAGTTCAACAAGGGGAAGTGCAAAGTCCTGCACCTTGTTGTGGAGGAACACCACCATGTACTAACATGTGCTGGGGGCCATGCAGCTGGCAAGCAGCTTGCAGAAAAGGACCTGGGGGTCCTGGTGGACACCAAGTTGACTATGAGCCAGCAATGTGCCTGTGTCTCAAAGAAGGCAAATGGTATCCTAGGCTGCATTAGGCAAACCATTGTCAGCAGGTTGAGAGAGGTGATCCTTCCCCTCTACTCAGTGCTGGTGAAGCCACACATGGAGCACTGTGTCCAGTTCTGGGCTCCTCTGTACAAAGACATGAACATACTGGAGAGGGTCCAGCAAAGGGCTACAAAGATGATGAAGGGACTGGAGCAACTCTCCCATAAGAGGAAAGGTTGAGTGATCCGGGACTCTTCAGCCTGGAGACGAAAAGCTCAGGAGGATCTTATCAACATGTATATAAATATCTGAAGGGAGGGTGCAAAGAAGATGGAGCTAGGCTCTTTTCTGTGGTGCCTAGCGACAGGACCAGAGGCAATGGGTGCAAACTGAAACACAAAAAATGCCATCTGAACATCAGGAAACACTATTTTTACTGTGGAGGTGACTAGGCACTGGCGCAGGTTGCCCAGAGAGGTGGTGGAGTCTCTGTTCCTGGAGATAATCAAAAGCTGTCTGGATGTGGTCCTGGGCAGCCTGCTCTAGATGACCCTGTTTTGTTCAGGGGGGTTGGACCAGATTATCTCCAGAAGTCCCTTCCAACCTCAACCCTTGTGCGATTCTTCCTGTTACTGCCACAGGGCTTTCTGGCAGCAAGACTAGAAGTGTATTACACATTACTGTGGTATTTCACATTTTGACTTCACTTCAAATTTTTCACTGCATCAGAAAAGTAAATTTGCAGAGTGTTACCTTGAGACAATACTCTAATGAGAATATGCTCATTACAGATGGAGCTGTCTGAGCCCATTAGTTGTACAGAGAGGAGCGTGTCTGAAACAGTCCTTAGAGCATTAAAAAAACTTTTGCCTGATTACAGCACAAGCTGAGAGACTAACACAGAGGCGTAGCCTTGTATGTAATGTGCTATAGATGGCCACACTGCATCAAATGGGCAACCACTCAGCAGCCCTAATGGTTTGGCCTTTGTTAGAAGAGTAATGGACTCCATCTTATGGTGTTATACATGTAATTTTAATTCAGCAGCTGGAAAGGAGGCTTACATTATGTGTGGTTAACTTTGCATGCTGGCTGTGCACACACTGATCCTAAAAATAGAGGTGGCCATATTGTCAATGGTACAGTGAGTTTACTTTAATTTAGGGCTGACACAGGTCAACATCAGCAAATGGAGCCAAGTCAGGAAAACATACTTTACCCAGAAGCAAAATTATAAAATTTACTTTGTTTCAAATTTAACTTATTATTATGCTCTGAAAATTTCCAGAAGATAAAAGAAATAGTACTTGGGTCTTATCTTCCATTGAAGGTTTATTGTTTACAAGTATTAACGAAATAATCTCCACAGTAAATAAGAGTAAAGGATATATTCAGTTTCTCTGACAAAAGTGAAGCAACCAAGAGCATAATGAGTTCCCCCAGGTCACACAATGTATTTATGTTCCATTTAGAAATACGGATATGACCTTTCCATTAGCTACAAGCCCTCCTTTTCTGAAAGCTCCTTGAGAAAATAACATCTGGATTAGGAGCCAAGAAATTCTTCAATCTACCAAAGCAAAGTTTGTAGTGCAGAAGCAGAGAAGGCTTGAATGCTGCTAATAAGCAATCAGTGAATCTCAATTTCTCCTGATCTTTGATGTATTAAAACAATTGACATGAAGTTTCTGATTAAAGTGAGTATTTCAGCAGGTACTTACTAATCAAGCCCATTTGTCTTTTAGTAAGCTTGAACAAATGTTCTGATCATATGCAGTTAACATGCTTTTAATTTAAAAACAACATATAAGCCTTAATTCAGGCTTCTATTGAAAATGTAACTATATAACGTATAGGTCCATCTTTAAAAAACCTTGTGAGTAACAGTTTATTTTTACTATTTAAGTATGATATTTCTTTACTAGTAACAGATATTAAGACCGATCAGGATTTAACCTACAGTGTTAAGAAAAAAAATTGTGAGTTATTACAACCAGCCACATCCTGAAAATGGTCACAACCAGCAGGCTGACAATCAAATTGGACTGTTTGGCTGAACTGCTGCAGTACTGCCGTATTGCTAATGACCAATTTCCACAGCAGTGAGTTTTCTTTCTGGTGCTGTTAATTTTTCCCTTGATTCTTTCATAGGACTCTGGTTGTCTTTTAGGCATGATACTGTCTTGCTAAAGTATGCTTAACAGTCTATAATGGCCATTTAAAGCATTTTTTCTTTTCCATAATTTTTACAATATGTTTAGGAGTAGAATACAGTGCATTGGATTAGAAAATGCGTATGTCCAGCTTGGCTATTAATTGCCTCTGGGGGTCTCAATATTTATCTGTTTCAAACCACAGGTTTCTCTTTGAAAGGCAGTCCTTTGCCTAAGCTGTCCTTTTACTGTCTTGGACACGAACACCAATGCTCACAGAGCCAACAGTGCTCTTCCACAGAAAGACAGTTGCTCTACGTATTAGAAAAATGGTCTTTTCCCAGCAAAGTCACACGATGGGGATCTGCTCAAACTCATCAAGGAAGACTTATGAAAGAGAGGTCTGGGGAAAGTAAAAGATGATGCTGATTATTTTTTTTTTAAAACATTTTAAATCAGAGCAGGTGCTGGAGGGATCAGATGGGAGAGAGGTCAGCAGGTGGGATGCAGAGCTACAATTCCACAAAGAGGGTCCCTGCGCCAGAAACATGCTTGGGGCTATTGCTGCCCTATTGCTTTACCTGTCCATTTTGTTGACTCACCTGTATGATGTGGTGTCCCTGCATTGCTCCAAGGGCAGCCCAGGCTCAGGCACCTGCTGAAAGTAGGTTCCTGCTATGTGCAAACATATTTCCTTGATTTTTTTTTTAACTGAGGACAGATGCAATCCCAAACTGGCTGTATGAGGGTCCCTGTGTCTGTTACTCTACTCTCAATACTGCAAGACTGCATCCGCCAGTGCTAAAGGGGGAAGTTTTCATCCTCTTAATAAATCCATTTCTGTTAAGGACCCTAAAGGCATCTTGTGTGACATTACAGCAAGGGCTGCTGACGGTAGATTCAGGTGAGACACATGCAGCCATACCTGTTGCCATTCCCCCAATTCTGCAGAGAGGAGCTTGCTTGAATGGTTGTTCAAGGGGACATAGGGCAGATGCAAGCTTTCCCTCTGCTGCGCTTGGAGGGGGGAAGAAAGCCAAAGTGCATGCCTAAATGTAGACTTGTGCGCCAGATCTGGACATCTGGGAAGATGAGGGCTCCAGTCAGGGTAGCAGGGTGCTCAAATACAAAGAGGTGAAAGGAGAGAGTGCTGCAGTACACTGAGACCCACAAGCAACATCTGTGGCAGTCACTAAAACAGGTCAAGTCCTCTCTTCTGAGCCTGACATGGTACAGTGTGCATGCACACCATTCTTCCCCCCTGCCTCCCAAAACCACGTGGCTGGGTGCAGACTGTTGATGGGAGCAGTCCCCCACTCACACCTCTCCAGTGCCTGGGAGCTCTTTGGCTGGGTGCTGGCTAGTGCAGTGAGTGATACGCTGGGGAGCATGCAGCAGCTTTGCAGCATGGGCGGCTGCAGGGCAGTGGCAGGGCTGGTGTCTGGGGCTGGGAGGGTGACAGCCATGGCTCTCGCAGCTGGGGACACGGAGGCTGCATGGAGCTGGCAGTTTGGGAGCAGGCATAGCAGCCCGGAGCAGCCAGCTGCAGAAGACCAAGCAAAGTGGGTTGATGAGGTGAATTAAATTGCTTGTTAAATAATTAACCTCCCCCTAAGAAAGTGCCTTTTAATAAGAGGATGAACAATGCCTGTGTATTGCTTTTTTTACAGGGTTTTAGTGTTCTATATTCATGCCACAGTTAGGATAGCAAAGGAAAACTTTTTAGTGCCTTCAACAATCTAGCTGCTTTCTGGGGAAACTTTGGCATAAAGAAAATTGTTAATAATGCTATAATATGATCATCAGTAATAATGAGTAGATGTAGTAGGCCATTATTATGTTATGCATAGGGCTTTTATTATGCATCGTATATAACTCCTGCTAAAAGGCGTCTCCTGTCCTGAAGGATTTAAAGTCTAAGGCTCTAGTCCTATGATTTACAGTATACGAGCGCATTTCTTAATTTGTATGCAATGCCAACATGATCAGTTGCATGGGAGCAGTCAATCACAGGACTACAGCCATCCTAGAGCAGAAATGAAAATTGCCTGGGAGGACCCAGTGCTCATTTTTTTTAATTTAGCTAATACGCTTTATTTTCTTGTAAAGTCGAGGCAGCTTTCACTCTTCCTAGGAAGAGTAGTGCAGTGCAGGGCAGGTCCAATAACTCACTGTGATTGCCAAGTGAATACTGTTGCAATGAGTCTCTGTAAATCCCGGAAGGTCTCCTGGATATACCATGCCTTTCCCTTAATTTGGAAATAGTTATTTACAGCCAGCAACCACACTGAGAGTACAGAGAAATGAACAACTCGCCTGAAGTGCCTGTAGTTTCTGCCCTCTGACTAGACAGACAGAAGCCCCTAAAGCATTGATCTTACTAGTAGTCTAAAAATTGTCATTAGCAAATAATTACCCTAATTTAGTAGTACCAACTTTACTGCAGGATAGATGTCTAAGAGAAGTCATAAATTCTGTTCGTTCATAGTGGCTAACGTTGGTGAAGGCACAGCACTCTGCATTCTTTTATGCTAACAGGTCAGTGGTAGTGGAAGGGGAATTTTGCCACGTGTGATCTGATGTTTTATTTGTCTGTTTGTAAGTTCACAATCGCCATTCTCTGGACTGTCACCACAGTTTGGCACCAGCTGAATGAGGGCTCACTTGGAGGGGACAAGAGGAGTCACTTGTGAGCCAGCGGGAATGGTACCCTTCAGGGCTCTGAACAGCAGCCAAAACCAACGTGCTGGCTCAGCAGCAGTGTGTATGGCCCAGCCTTGTGGTCCTCCAGTCTGCTCCCTTGTTTTGCTGCCCATGTGAAAGCTGCACAGTCAAGTCCCACATGCACTGTGAGCACTTCCTTGTGTATTTTGGAACACAGAGCACATATGCACAAGAAACTCACTTCCCCAGCTGCGTACGCAAACAGTTTCTGGAGTGGAAGATCAGAATAAGCCCTATTTATTGCTGTTGTTGTAGATAGCACCAATTAAAACAGCCCTTGAGAATCCCCATGTTTCATCACTCAAAAGTCCACTCTGACTACTTCTTTTCTTAGATTTCTAAAAGAGAGTGCCTAGAGTTCCTTCTTTTCTCCTCCCAAAAAGCTTGACTGGAGTAACTGGTATTTCCACTGTATCAAGCATTTGATGCAGCTATCATGCCAGAATGAAAATTAGCTGTGTGGGTTTTTCCATTAGTTCTGAATGTGCATAGCTTAAAACAGAAGAAAATTAAGTGTGAGGAGGGAAAACAGTGTCTTCATTTGTGATAGAATTTTTTTTAATCTATCATGTATTGTAGGGGTTTTTGCCACACTAAAGGTGGGTGAGACGTAGCAATACCTCTTAGAGCTCTTGACTCTGTTTCTTTTTACACTGGGTATCACAAGACTTCTTCAAAACTGAACTGCTGCCAGCTAACCTAAATTGGGGCTGTGCTTTGAGGAAACCAATTCCCCAGCAAGCGTGGGCGTAGCCTGTTGAGGGATGGCAGTTCTTCCTCTCTGTCCATCTGCCAGCTGCTTCAGCCCACAGTCTGCTATATTCCCAGCTGGGAAATAACGAACTTCAAAACAAGGCAGCAAAATAGTTGAACATATTTTGAAATAGCAAAACCATTAAAACAGTGATTTAGAAAAAGCCATCGTATTGGCTATCACAGCTTAAAAAGAGCAAAAATCTTTGTATTAGCCTTTGTGCTACTTACAGGTGAGATGATAATCAATTATTCTAGGGCAAGTTTACCTTCCAACATGACCAGTGAAAAGTACAGAAAGCAATACATATAGCAGCTTAAAACTATGTGCATTTAAAAGAAAAGGAATAAAGAGTTAAGGTGAGCATGATGAACAGTTAAATAGTCTGTCCCTCCATGGTCTTTTCAATAAAATTGTAGGTACAAAACCAATCTGTTTCCTCTGAAAAATCTACGTATTGACTGCAATTTACTTTGTACTACATGGTGATGTGTTGTTTTTCATTCTTTCTATGCATGTATATATGAAAGTATATTTTTTTCTCTCATACCAGCACTTAGAAGTTATTTGTACTGCTACATATATAGAAGATGAGATCTCAGAGTAGTACTCATACTGTGTAATATTATACTTTCCCCTCTGTCTGCTTTTCTGCTTACCCCCAGTCCAGCCTGATGCGTGCAATCGCAGTGCTGCTCGCCGAGTCTCATTTTTGCTACCAAAATATCTCCTTTCCAGTGTGAGATAGCCAGGGTGCTGCTCTGCGTGTGGCAGCATGGGAAGAGCAGACATTGACAGCAGTGTAACACAGTATGTAATGCAGAATCTGACTCATTGGCGAAAGTGTAAGAATATTTATTGACTGCGTTGGTAGGTAGAGTTGAGCAAGAACTGAAAGAAAGTGTGCTTTCTTTATGGATACTTATGGTGTTTTTACTCAGAGCTGCGGTGGGAGGTGTAACCCACCTGCACCCGAAGCAATGCCCCCGGGGAGTCCCAGCCAGCTCAGACTGAGTTCTCATCCCAGCTCTGCCGCCCAGCCACATCGCTGCCTTCCGCAAGCCCTGCTGTCTCCTGGCTCCACTCTCCATTTGTCAAGTAAGATTAATTGCAATCAGATTTTCCTCCCTGCTACCAAGATTAGAAGGGTAAAGCCAAGCACGTCTGTGAGGGACTCGGGTGGCATGTTGTTGAGAAACCGTTTTGTCGGTTTTGTGGAAGTCTCTCTTCGGCAACGTGTGGTCGGGCAGGAACGTCCCTGATCTCCCATGACCCTTCTCCATTAGGGAAACCAAGAGCATAATCTCATTAGCTAATCTGTGCTGCTGCACCTTTGTATTTTTCCTGCACAGTGTTTCGCGGAGGAGCGATGAAACCCTGGTCGCAGGGGAACACAGGAAAGACCCTGCCATCGGTGCCTGCGCAGAGGAGCAGCACAGCGATCTCCCGTATCGCTTACAAATCACAAAGTGTGAAATGGAGAAAGGAAATCTGACAGGGGCCTGCCATAGCACGCTTTTAGTGTCTAAAGGCTTTCCATGTAGAAAAACATGTCCACGTGATTTAAAGTGTTGCTTTCTTTTTCCATGAGATTCTTCCCTGATGCTGCTCCCAGGTTTCTACAAGAGATGAGGTCTTTGGCAACTATGCTTTTTCTCCCCGTCTCGGGATTTTTCCCTTGCAGTTAAGGGATTCTCTGACCCCATTAACAAGAGCACGGTGATGCTAGTTACCTGGATAATACTGTCTTCTGAAGTTCAAACACATAGTCTCGTCCCATCAAGATGTGTTTTATGGCTGGTCACCACAGAGGTGACATGAACCCCAGGATGCCATCTGCCCAAGCATAGGAGTAAATGTTACTGATGATGTCAGTTTAGTATTTAGCTAATCTGTACTTACAAGCTTCCAGCGCTGGAGTTTCCACAGCCTCGCTGACATCACTTTATTCCAGATCTCTCTCATTTTTGGACAGTGCCCAATCCAGGCATGTAACTCCTTACAAGCGCTCAACAGAACATAAGAATTACGTGCAGAATTACTTGCAGGTCTTGTTCGCTATCCTCCTGTTCATGCAGTCCTGTGTAGTGCTCACCTATTGCTCAGCAGTCTGCCACAGGCTTGTGTTCAGTTTATGGTCCACTGTAGTCCCCAGAACCTTTTCTCCAACACTTCCTAGCTATTTGGTCCCAATTTGTACTCATGAAATTGATTATACCTGCCCAAGGGTAGTGCTTTGTGCTTGTCTTGACAAAATGTTGTCCTCATTTTTTTGCAGTCTGTTTCTCCAATTTGTCAACTTTAAATTCAAACCCTGCCTCTGGCATATTGGGGAAGAAGCTAAAGCAGTGACATGGTCACGTTAAGCTCACACCCTTACAAAACTGGTAAAAAATGCAACAAGAGAAGAATTCAAGACTTGGCATGTTGTGCTCTGTTCTACGTTTGCAGACAGGAAAAGTAGGGACCACAAACTTTGTTCAAATCTGAAAGTTCATTCTCCAGCACAGTCAGTCGTAGCTGAGTCCTGCTCCTGCCCCTGGCTGCCCGCGCAGCCTGATGCTCTCCAAGGGTGACCTACACGGATGTCGGAAGATGCAGAATTTGGCAGGCTGCGCCCAGACACGCTCCAGCACGCGCTGTCAACACGTGTCTCTTCCCATTGATTTGAAGACACTGAAACTATAAATCAAGGCCTGCTTGAAGCTAAGCGTGCATTTGTGTGCTTTGCTGGATCAGGCCCTTAATAAATCTTTAGATGAGGTGTGAATACAGGAATGCAACGAAGATTATTGCAACCAGATTTTCTGACCTTCTGGTGAGAAGGATGAACCAAGCATTTCTTGGTTTCACACCTGTATTGGGCTGGCAGGACAAAGAGAAGTATGTTATAAAAGTTCATTATTGGCACTTAGGCAAACAGCAATGCATGCTTTTCAGAAAGGCACTTTTAATAAATATGCAGAATAAGGAGGTTGCACTTTTTATAGTCTTGCTTTAGATAGAAACATTGTCTCATTTACAGGCAGATTTGTATATTTGATAACGATTCCAGTATTTAGCAGCAGCTATTTTGGCCTATTTGTTTGGAAGCCTCTAATAGCTTAGTCTGAGCTCTTTTCAGAGAGCTTCCCCTAACTGTGGGACCATCTGTTATCCACCTCACTTTTTTTTCTTTCCTTGATTGGTTTCACACAGGCCCTTTAGTTCATTTTAAATTAGGGTTCTTTGGAGAAAATCATACTATAATCTGCAGTTGTGTTTTTTTCCCCCCACTAATTAGATGGAAAACATCCCATGATGAAAAGTGTTGTTGAATTTACCAGGCTTAATGGAAAAAGGGTGTGTAGGGATTTTCTCCAAAGCTGGAAGGTTTCTGCAGGTAAGCCTATAAAACCTGAGAAGAGGGTAATGATTACAAGCCTTTACTGCCATCCTAGGTGACCTCCAGTATTTTTTTTTCAAATAGACAGAACAGCTAAAAATATCGAGACTCTCTTTACTCATACTGTCGACCTTTTATGCATATACGCACATACATTCATACATACATATGTGTGTATATACACAGTCAAACTTTTAAATATATACATAAATAATAGATTTTATATTTATAAATGATATATATGTGTATAATATAAAAAAAATCTGTCTCATTTCCTTGGGGATTTTCTTTTTAATTTAAAAATCTCTGGCTTCCAACGCATACATGTCATGAGTGAGGCTGGTGAAGTATAAGGGAAATGAGGAGATATTAGAAAATTCCTAGGAGCCTCTTGAAAAATATCTCCAGACAGATGAACCTGGAGGCCTGTTTTGTTTCTGGAAATTGTTTTGGGTTTGTTGTTTTATTTTTTTGTTTGGTTGGGTTTTTTATAATTTCAGACTCTGAGCGAGAGCTAGAGAATGCTGGACTGGGGAATTGCTACTGTGGGGAAGATTTTTAGAAGCAATAGTTCAGAAAGAGAAGAGCAATGCCAAGCTGAAGGAACCTTGCCTCGCTTCCATTGTCATTTTGTCATAAGGAACAGAGTCCCGTGAAATCCTCTGGGCTTTAAACAATTCACATTTCAAACTGAGGGGGGAAAAAAAGATCAAGGAATAGCTGACAAGTTCTAATATCCTCTGTGTTGTCTGAAATAGTGTTGCAATAGGCCAAACCATTGCCACGCACAGGAGCAATCTTAATTTGAGATGTTAATTTTCAAAGCAAAAAAAGCCCACTCGCTGGCTGCAGGAAACAGGGGTTTTGCGGAATTGCTCATGGCACGTTCCTGCTGTGGGATTTGCCCAAGAGCAGCCATCCTGCCTGTCCCGCGGTGCCTTCAGTCCGAGTTTGGCACAAGCTCCTCCAGTTGAAATCTTCTCGTATCTCTATTTCACAGCCCCGGAGAAGAAAGCAGGCAAAATGCTAATGTCAGCTTGGAAGCATTCCCATTTTGGCTGGGAGTAGGGCACTGCACGGCTCGGGCTGGCTGGGGAGCCCCTTGGCAGGGGGCTTTGGAGAGCTGCTACACCTCTCCTGCCCGCAGCCCTGGCCCCTGCCATCCCTGCCCGCTCCCGGAGCCTGTGCGGGGCCCCGGGACGGTGGGAGAGCGATAGGAGAGTGCTGAGCTGCTGGTGGGACAGGGGAGGCTTCCAGGGTCCCTCCCTCCCTGGAGGCTTCCAGGGGGGTGGGAAAGAAAACACCAATAAAATGGGAAAAGGCAGGGTGAAGGATGTGCTCCAGGGTTACGACGGGAGGAGTTTGAGGGCTTCCCCCAGTGATGTAAAGACACCAGACCCCTGCAGAAGCTAAGGAAAGGGCTTGTGCAACTGTTTTATGACTGAAATCTCACTGCACCATGTTGCTATGCCTTTCGCAGGCAGTGAGTTGTGCGAGCCCCTACCGCTGCCTGCAGCAGCCAGGGCCACAAGGCAAAGCCCTGGACACTTTGTTGGAGGGAAGGGTGCAGCCTGTGCCCACAGTCGCTGCTGCGGGGCTTCGCTGTAGTTTCCATAGCCCCACCTGGTATCGGGCCGTGGCAAGGGAAGTGTTTCCCGTCCCAAAACTTCCCCCTGCTCTTCTCCTCCCTGGGCTTAATACAAACCGCTTCTCCCTGAAAGGCTTCGGAGGTGCTTGGCGAGTACCAGCGCCCGTGCCCAGGGCAGCGTGGCCCCTCTTCCCAGGAGGAGAGCTGGTACACCAGACGCTTTCTGGCTTTGCAGCTGCTGTGGGCAGCTGGGATTTCTAAGAAAGGATCAATTGGCATTTGGCTCTTATGCCTAGTATCGCTTACTGGGGTAAACTGGTGGTGGCCTTCTCATTTATCAGCGTGACCAGGCAGTGAGCAGCAACAAGCCCTGGGTGCAACCCGAAGCTTGCTTCTGCACCGCGGGGTCATGCGGTAAAAAAAAAATAGTGCACCGACTCAGTTAATCAGGCTTGCTTTCTATAAGTGAGAGGAGCCACAGCTAAGGCTTTTTTTAGTATCTGTATTTTTACGACTCGTTGCGTTGCTACCCCTACAGATCCCAGGGCGAGGAGACAGAGGAGGTAGCCAGGGAGCTGAGCTCTGCTCTGCCTCCCACCCTGCGGCTGCTGCCTGGGTGATTGCACCTGAGCAATCCCATGAGGAACGAGGGGGAAGCTCAGGTATCGGGGAACAGGATCCTGAATCGTCAGCGCTGGGGTTTATGTCTGCAACCAAAAAACAGCCTGGTTTGCAGGACCTCACATTTTTCAATGGTACACAGTAGCAGTTGCTTTTCTCCAATACTGAGTGAGGAATTTAAGAGCAGAGACAATGCTACTACACCTTGCACGAGTACCTGTTTTAAATCAGTGTTTCTACCTGACTCCTCTTCTGCTTTTCTATGTAGGCACCTACAGCCTAGGAAAGGCAAGACTGAGTTTAGGTATCTGAGCTTCCCTGGCTGCATCTCCATTCCTGTAAGACATGCAAATAGCCTTTCTCTTACTTCAGCAAGAAGGGAGTTCCTGCCAGGTTTGGGATGGGAGGTGCGGCTTGCAGAACAGCTCCAAATCCCCCAGAGGCAGCCACAGAGATTTTCAGAGGGAGCCCTTCCAGCCGTGGGCTCTTGCTTATCCTGCTCGTAATCATGGCCATACCCATTAAGATTCTGCTGCCGGAGCCAGGAATAGACCAGAGTAATCCTGGTGCCCGGCAGCCTTACTGATAGTTTTGTAATTCACAGCTGCGTGCATGACATCTTAATTCTGCTCATTCTGCCGGGGCGTTGCCATGTACAATACATTCGGGTATGATCTGCCACCCACTCGCCAAGGCACCGCTCTTCTCCATGCATGCCACAGACGTGGGAGGCTGCAGCACCGTGCATGGACCCTCAGCTACAAATCTGGCTTTTCCTACATTTGAGTTTGCAGCTTAAAAGATGTAGTTTTAAAGAAACTCTTTTAACACAGCTTACGACTGTGTGTATGTATGTGGGGGACCCTGGATTGATTATTGACATGCTTTTGCTTTGCTAACAGCTTTTGCTGATGTGAATGGAGCTGTTGTCTTAAGATATGTCCTATTAGCGTTTCTATATTGCTTCTGCTGTGGTGGGTGAGAGATATTGTGGGATAATTGCTGAGGTGACTTAGAAATTAGAACTTATATTCACACTTTTAGGTAAGGCACAGCATTGAAGAAGCTTCCCAGGTGGAATGCGGCTGACATGCAAGGAATCCATTCCATGGAAGTTCCCTAGGCCTGCAACCTTAGATGTCAGTAACGCCAGGGGAACTTGGTGTGCTGACTCTAAGAGGCGCTGCCCGGAGGGTGGAGCGGTGTGGAGATGCTGTGGCCAAGCTCTGTAATAATATGGGAACTTGAAGGTATCATGGAACTGATAAGCTGCATATTTACTACCCTGGGCCAACAGCCTGTCATGTTTTTGACAAAATGCTGTCCTTTTGGTGAACTTTGCTCATTATAACATCATTATAATACCAAAACACACCTCCATCCCAAAAGCTACCCGCCTCCAAGGTGCGACCACTCCTCACTGAGCTTGCGCTCTGAATTTTCCTAGCTTATACCTTTAAAAGCAAAGCAAGAAAACTTTATGCCAATCCTAAACAAAGGTATGTATGACTAGAGTCACTCAAGCTCCACCTGAAAGGTGAAAAATAGTATAAAATAGCTTAAGAGAGAGAGAATGTTAGGGAAGACACCATCATGTACCACTCTGACCTCTGGGATCAGTCGATGGGCTGAGCCTCTCTTCCCCCCATCGGGACGCCTTTGGGTAAGAGTCGAACACTTGGTTATACCAAGTGCCTCCCCGGGAAACTTAGAAATCTCTATAGAGTCACTTTATTATCTTTTAACACGTTTGTAGCCGGCAGTGTTACTCATATTCTTGGTATTTGCACGTGCTTTGCAGACAGTGAATTTATCACCGGTAATCCAAAGAATCTGTGTGTCTGTTGCTCTAATAAACTGCACTCTTCACTGACCTAGCCGTGGTAGTTCTCATTGAACATGACCAGACTCTTTATGGGTGGCCATGATGGTTCATGCAACACGACTAGACTGGGGGTGTAAGCGTGTTATTAGTGAATCTGTAATCATGAAGTTCAGTATGCTGGACACGACTGGACTTATAACGTCGTAAATTAATGCTGTCGCCTTAGCGAAAGCCCTGAGAGGGCTCTGGTTCTGATAAGTGGCTATACACACGGTCCTTAGAAAATAAACCGTTGACCAAGTCTGAGACTAAGACTGGACCTAGCTGCACCTAGACTCCTCTCTGAGAAGGAGTTTAGAAAGCAAGGGGGTCCTGTCTGAACCTCGTGACTCAACAGGAGGGTTCCCCCCCAGCCACTCCTCAGACTCCTATTTGTACGTGACAGTAACTCTTAATGCAACAGATATATCTGAGGTGAGACACTTCTCTGCACAGTGCATTTGACAGGCACAAAGAAGAGCACATGCGAGGTTCTGCCCGACTGTCTGGAAAGTGCACTTAACAACCGTTGAAAGAAAATAACCTTATTCTTCATGCACGCTTGCAGGGAAGCGTGTGCTGGGGTGCTGTGTGTGCATGCTGGGATGGAAGACGCACCCAGTGAAGTGGGTGAGGGTGGGTGCTTTTCCTTTTTACTACGGTCAGGCCACTGCTTGCTTTGCAAGACTGTGCCTTGTGAGAGACAAAGCGCCTGTTAGGGGACGTGCAGCAGGATGGTTCAGAGCTGCAGAAATAGTGACGGGCTGAGGAAAACAGGGTGTTTTGCTTGGCTGGGGAACATTTCTTGTTTGGAGGTAATACTGTACGCAGTGGAGCAGTTCCTACTTTTCAGTGAAGGTTTTGAATATCAGTGAACAGCATCAGAAAGACCTGGGAGCACACAGCTGCTGACATGATGGGTGGGGATACTGAAGAGGTGGGGATGACTGCAAAACCACGGCCTGACAGGGGAGGAAATTGGGGGAAAGCCTACAAAGAAGTAACAGCGGATGGAAAGAAGCCTGCACTGCGGAAGAGGGATGTGGAGACCACAGTGTGTGTGTGGTGAGCACAGTACTTTGACTTGTCACGGGTATGGGCCTCACGTAGATCACTTATTCCACTACTTGGCCTGGGCTAATCAGGAATAGTTGGGATTACGTACAGGTTGCTTATATTAAGCCCCTGACAATAAATTACAGGGCCACAAGGAGCAGATATATTAATTACTATTTATTACTATATACACGTCATACAGAGCTATCAGACACAATGAATAATAAAATACTAAGTGACCTGAGCAAGCATTAATAAGATTTACATACCGAGCCAGAGGTCTCCTTGCTTGGATGCAACCAAGTGCCAATGGGCTGGAAATCTGCTGGCTTTACACTCAATCTTACTTTTACACACCTTCATCTTTTACATAGGCAGCATAATACCAGAAGTTGTTCGACATTTATGTACCGAGTGATGTTCAAACAGGAAATCCTCTGTTTCAGGGATTCAAACCTACTTAAGCAAGCAAGCATATGTGAGTCTGCCTTTGCGGTTTAGCAGCCTATCCCTATTTGTTATTTGTTCGTGGGAGGCTTTGATGGCAATCAGACCGCTCCTTACTCCACCAAGGGCTTCTCTGTGCCCTGTGACACCCTCTCCTTGCCGTCACAGCCTGCCAATTATCTTTTTGGTTCTTAGTAATGATTCGTATAGCAATTTTCTTTGACAGTTAGTACAAGATTATTGTATATCATTAGTACATCCATTTTTTCTTAACATTGCTAGATGTTGATATCTAATATCCCAAGGGGTCTTACTAAAATTTGAGTTATAGCTTTTATACCATAGGACACACACGTTACAGTCTTCAACTGGATACTCTCACTGCTAACAAATGCAAAGTTAGTATCATAACAATGCATGGGTAGTAATAATGGCTTATGGCACCAAAGATTACTTGTACCTTGTGCTTGTAGGCATTGTTTCCAACCCAGGAACAGCCATCCCTCAGCAGTCCCATTGTTTCCAGGTTCCCAAAGACCCATGTAACAATGTCCATGTGTCAATCCACTAGCTATGTTACAGCATGTCAACGTTAAAAATCCAATTCTTTGAATAAGTTATCGAAACCTATCCCAGGCGAGGGAATATCAGATTCAGACAATGAGTGGTGATCAAGGTCTGCACCCAGTTCCTCAAAGAGCTGCAGTACATCCAATGATGAAGACTCTGAAAGTATAGGAGATGTTGTGGCTGTTCCATCGGGATTGGCCATCCCATGTGGTTGGGCAGTATCTTCGTCCCATCGGATAGTGTGATCGGTGCTAGTTCCTTCGCCAGAGTGTGTATCCAGACAGGTGGTGCACCTTTGAGAATAGTAAGGGTCTGTTGCATGACCACAGGGTACTGTCCATGATCAATTTTGGTGTCTGGTTTTAATGTGTGCACAGATAGGATTCCATCCCCTATGTTTGAGTTATCACTTTGGAGTAGTGGTGTAGTATGCTCTGTCTCCATTTTCTCTTGGCTTAATTAGATATTTACTATGATAGATATAAGCACAATAATGACAAGTATATCTAAAAATAAAAGTAGACTCCTGGTCACAACTCAGCATTGGTACCAGGATAGTTTTATAATAAGTATACTTTTTACAGTAAGAGGTCTATAAAGCCATAACATTGCTAACGTAGCCTGATCTTGTGATTCCATCTTCTCACTGTTTTGTGTTTCGTAGCAATCCAACTGATTAATTTGATGACTAGCACTAATGTAATCAACAAAACCACTCCTATTATCACGGGGTTTGCATAAGGTAACAAATCAAAAGCTGTACCAAATTTCCAGATGTTAGATCCTTGATTCCATTAGCTATGCCCTTGATAGCTCCAGCTGCAGGAGGCCAGATGTCTGCAATGGATTCTGACAGTCTATTTAACCATTGAGGTGTATATCCTTCACGTAAATCTATTCTCAGTAGTTCAGTATTTGCTCTCTCAGTCACATCACGAACTGAGTCCCAAGAGGAAGCCAGCTCGATTTTTATTTGTCTAAGATCAGCTATAATACCTATCATATGCGGTAAGCTGACTGACAGTGGTGGCATATGTATATTTTCTTGTATTACGGTATTTATTCTAAGGGGTGATTTAAACTCATATCCATAGCAAGTCACTGTCTCATTTACTGTGATCAGAGATGGCTGGTATGGTGGTATGCTACACTCATCCAAACTGGTCGTCACTATGTAATTCCCATTCTTCAATGGGCCAGTTCTAAGGTATGGGGAAACAATTGGTTCTACCATTATAGGACATCTGGATCCAGTTTGGTTACCACATGGCTCATGCTTGATGACCTCATCACAAATAAGATAATCTTGTTCATAGCATTCTCTTCTAAATATTTTACTTCACCACACCCTTGGGTTATTAGGGTACAGGGATGTTTTAACCAGACTCTTCCTCCTCTATTTCCAGTATATACCAGATGACCATAATTGATAATCTTCCAATTAGTAGAATATATTCTTCATGGTATAACAATTTCATAATATAGGGAGATTTCCCAGACTCCTTTTTCTGGTTTGTCAACCCGCTGTTGTATATCATAAGCCAATCCCCTGGCTGTTCTTCTTATTAAAGTCATAATTTCATCTGAGACTCGTAATTGTTCTTGTATCCAGGTTGAGTTTAAAATGTCCCAATCAACCTTGCCTTCAGTTAAAAGGATTCTTAAATTCTGTATATGAGAATGTGTCATTACTGCGGTAATGGATTGACTCATTTGAATCACATCAATTGTATGTTCAGGAAATGTAATAAGGTGATCTCGTAGCAGATGTAACCCTTTTGCTAATTATTTATCATTTAAATCAGAAATTTTGGCAGTTTTAGTAATGGAACTATCTGGGATCAGTCCGGCTGCTTGTATCTTTTGTAGATTAGTAATCGATCTCTTTCACTTAGTATGGCAGCCTTTTGATTTTTTAGGGGTGTCTATTATTGTATAATTTAGGAAGGTTTCATTTGTGCCACAGATAGCTTGTCCTCATGATATGTCTAAGACTGACACTGACTGGCATGTGGTTAAGTTGCACGGATACCCTTCTTCCTGTTTTTGTACAGATAATCTCTGCTTCATTCCGCTAATTACATCATCCACTGGATGTTTTTGTGAGTTAAACAAACATTGCTGATATAGAGAATACAGTGAATAATTCTATCACTGGACCTGCTTAGCTTCAATGCACCAGAATCCGGGAAATGTGTGATCATGTAAAAGGAGTCCCATATCTACTCCACGACTGACTTCTTCCATCCTGCTATATTTAGGGTATAATAAATATCACTGATCATAATATTATAGTTGGAGAAAATCTTCTCCAGTTGCATTTTGAATCAATCTGTAAAATTGACATGCATGTGGGTGTTTATGTGAACTTGTTAGGTTTTTTACAACCTTTTATGTGCGTTATATTTGCCCGAGTCATCTGACAGTCACCCTCCATGCATGAGTGTTTATGATATGTGCCATTCAGAAATACTGTAAGTTCTGGATGTCTACAAAATGACAGGTCATCCACGGGTTTGAACCATCTCCCTTTTCCTTGATCATGCCAATCATTCAGAAGAGCATCCTTTTTTAACTTCCCTGTTTTCATATCTTGAATCAGCTTCTTTATCTGAGTGACATAGGCCAAGAATAGCTCTTTCTGTGTCATTTTATTTTTGTTCCACAACGAATGGTAGGCATCATACATACACGAGTGCTCCAGTAAATGTCTCACGTCCCCCTAGTAACCTATATGTCTGTAGCCTTGCTCCCTGTTTTAACCTTTGTAGCCTTTCCTATTCCTGTTTCGTAATAGAGAATGGAGATTCTACCCAGTAGTCTTCACTAGCAAATAGAGGGTATCCTCCTCCATGGTGTGGACAGTGATCAGCTATTACTTGGGATTCTGGCCATTTTCGTTGTTCCTTATAATCAATCCAGTAATAATGTGCAAATTCATGGCAACGTTTCTTTTGCATATACTCTTGCTGAGTTTGTGGACCATCTAAAGGTATTTCAAAAGGTATTTCATTTAGGAGCTGAGTAAGAATTTCTTTTCCAACAGGATCTCCTAAATTATTTGCTTCAGCCATATGATCCAAATCTAGTATCAATATCTGGGATATGCCTAGCACCCTCTCCTTGGCCACTATCAGTTTTGGAAAAGGTTCCCAATATAGTCCCTGTTTTAATCCTGTAATAGTCACGTTTACCGGTAATGGATGATGATATAATCCTCTCCTAATTCTATTAAAAGATGGTGATTGATGTATTGTTTGATTCCAAGTAATTGTAGCGCCTTGTCTCTCTATAACATATTTCCATTGTAACCTAAATATTACTGTACAGGTTACTTCTAACATAATCATTAATATGGGTAAGGTAAATATAATCCACATTGCTATCCTAGTACTAGTAGCACATGCAGCATAGCCCGAATATCTGCATCATGTTGCCCATGTTATTTTTTTATCCGATTCTTCATTATAATTTTGGAACAGTATTTTAGCTTGTTCTGTCTTGTCTGGTGGTACTAAGTTAAGTGCTTTTCTACATCTGGTCTCCCTCTCCCACGCCATCCCCTGGTCCAGTGACACGGCCATTCTGCTGCTGATGTGGAGTTACCTTTAAATTATCTATTGATCCTTGTTTCAGGTTGCCCTTCTTGTCCACAATTTCAACAACTCGATCAGATAGTACCTTAATAATCGGAGTTGGTGGTTTCCATCGAGGTTGTAGTGGTCATCAAGTAGTTACCCTCTCCTGGACGAGAAGGCCAACCAGAGGATGCCATGAATGAGGTGAGCATGGTGGGGGGGATGTGGAGGTAGTCGCCAATGTATATTGTATTTCTGCTAGGAGAGCTAATTGTTCTTCTCTGGAGAGGTCTGAAGTAAGATTAAATTCTACATTCATTGGTACCTCAAAGAGTAACTCGAATGGTGTTCTTTTGATAGATGTTCTAGGTCTATTATTTAAGCCTAATTGTACTAGCAGAATGTAGGCATACCAGTTGCCAGGACGACTTCCCAGTAACTTTGTGAGAGCTGCTTTGACTTCCACGTTCGCCCTCTCAACCTTCCCACTATTCTGGGGGTGGTAGGGTGTGCTGTATTCCCATTGTACATTGTACTTCTTTGCAAACTCTTTGCTTATATCTGCCGTAAAGGCAGGACCTTGGTCCGAGTGTATTTTCTTGGGAATAGCAGTCTTGCAAAAATCAGTCAGGGCTCGCACTGTGGCTTGGGCTGTTGGTCCTGTAGTGGGGTACAGCCATACAAAACTAGTTGCCCCATCTATAATCACCAGAACATAATCCAATTGGCCAGGACATTTTGGTAATGGTCCTATATAATCAATAAACAATATATCAAAAGGAGACTCAGGGATAGTTCTTTTACCATGGGGGATGGGTGCCCGATTAGCTGAATTATATGTGACACATTTAGAGCAATACTGCAAAACTTGCTGTACTGTCTGGATCATGTATGGCCACCAGCAGTTTCATTTCAGAACTGCTAAGGTGGCATCTCTTCCAAAATGTGCATGTCCCAAAGAGGAATGAGCTCTTTCAGTTATCGTATGTCGTTCAGTAGCGGGGGGTATTTGAAATTCCCCCTCAGGTTTAGTAATCCAATATATTCCCTGGTCATCTTTATGACATTTATAATTTTTTTTTATATCCTGGTGGGTTTGGAGTAAGTTAATTAATGCATTGCCCGAGGTCAGTGTCTATTGTTGGCTTGGTATGTACCCTGTTAATCATATTGGCTTTCTTTGCCAGTGAATCAGCTGCTGCATTTCCAGCTCTGCATACACTGGTCCCGATGCATCAATGCCCTGGCTCATGGGTGACGTGCACCCAGGGATTAATTTTTTTTAGTGCAGAAATGCTTTTCCATAATGAGATATGGTGCAATGGTTTGCTTTTTGCATTATGAAACCCATTAGATTCCCAAAATTCTAGCTCAGAATTATAATCTTTAGAGACATAGTCTGAATCTGTAATAATTAATCTTGGGGTTTGGTCCATCGGGATTTGTTGAAGGGCAAATTCTAGTGCCGCCACTTCTGCATACTGTGCTTGATGCTGCCCTAATGGAATACTCCAAACATTTAGAACTTGGTAGTCTGGATTAAAAATGGCTTGTACTGCATCCATTCTGTCCTGCCTTTTATGCTCATTAGTTGTTGCACTTCCGTAGAGGTAATATATTTGTTTATATTCTGTCAATGGCCTGATCCTGACCTGTTTCTCACTGGGGGTTTGTAAAGATGCCAAGTCAGGTAATTCTTCATCGTAATGAAATTTGATTTGTGGATTCTCTATATGACTCATCCACTTTAGCCATCGTGATGATAAAACTTTTCTTTCAGGGATGGTATGTCTTTGTAATGTCTCAGGGCATCGTAATGGAGAGTAAACATGAATCATTTGTCCCTGAGCTATGTCAAAACTTTTAATTAGAGCATATTGCATTACAGTCAAGAGTTTTTCAGTCAGAGTGAATCTTTTTTTGGCTCACTTAAATATTATAGAAGTGTATTGAAAGGGAAATCTATCTGCCATATTATATAGCCTGACGTACAGCCTTCAGGAGAAGGCTATTATATAGCCTTCAGGAGACACATGTAGCTTTACTGCTAGGGGTTTGGTTGGGTCTCTTTCAGTTAAAAGAGCTGCTTGTTTAATTGCTGTGATTAAATCATCTAAAGCATCTTGGTTTCATTCCCAAAAGGATTCATTGTTATTTGCCTTAATGATGGCATCATGGAGAGATTTTACCAATTCTGCAAAATTGGAAATAAAAGGATGGGCAAAATTCAAAAATCCTAAAATACTCTGCAGTTGCTTAAGAGTCTTTGGGGGCTGTAAATTGAGTAGTTTTTCTTCATATTAATCTGTTAGACCTCTTCCCTCATTAGTAATTGCAAAGCCCAAAAAGTTTACTTCACGCTTACCTATTTCAGATTTTTTAAGGAAACTATGTATCTGGCCCCTTTCAATATTGTGCAAATGTCTTGCGGTTTTCAGATGTTCTTTCTCAGTATCATGTGAGAAGTATATATCATTCACATATACTGAGACGTCTGGGAATTCTTTTAATAAATCCACCACATCTGCAGAAAATAGGGCTGGTGAGTTTAGAAATCCTTGTGGCAGCTGAGTCCAGACATGTTGTTTTGCCACACCAAGTAAAGGCTGTTATCCATTGGCTATCTTTGGTGATAGGATGGGCCCAAAAACCCATCTAGAGAGGTCTAGTGTTGTTTTATACTTTTTCCATGTCAATTGCATTAAAATACCAGTTGAATGACAATTTTGTGCAGCTATGGCTGGGGTTACTTTATTCACGGCTCTGTAATCTAGTACTAACCTCCACTTTCCCTCTCCTTTGGGTACTGGATAAACTGGTGTATTCATTTCAGATGTTTCTTGCCTGGGGACGCCTTGTTTGAGTAAGTAATTTATAACTATTTGTATAGACGATATAGCTTGAGGATTTATTTTAAACTGTTTCTGTGGTTTCGGTTTTATTTTCCCTGCAGCAATGTTATGAGGCAGAACTGACCTATGTCCTACCTGATTTTCCGTTTCTGCCACAAGGGGCAAAACGATCCAAAATGCGTTCCCATTGCTTTTTCCCTTGATCTGACAAATCTGTTTGTTTCAGAATTTCTCTCTGTTACTTCTCAATGTCACTTCTAATAGTTAATTCTATTTCCTTCCTGGTTATACCTATCCAAGGCATATCTTTGGCTGAAATTAAAGCTTGTCCATCAGGGGATTCAGCCAGTTCTATCCTTCTGTTTTCCCATCAATTACAATTGTTGTGTAAAATACAGATACCTCAATTTCCCCAGTAATGGTAATTAGTTTAATTATTTTAATAGGTAAGAGACCTTCTAACACTTCTTTAGGTAATATCATTATTTCTGATCCTGAGTCCCATTCTGCCTCAATTATCTGTCCTTGTAACTGGACCAGAACTTTCATTGTCCGTTCTATTGTTATTAATCTTGTTAATTTTCTTCCTTATTCCTGAAGGACCTGTCATCTTATCCTTGGGGGCGGGGGGGCAGAAGGCCCAGGGCGATTGGATCCTAAAGACTGATCCCATTGGCTGTATTGTGGAGGAGGAGTAACCCTGGGTCTAAGGTCTAACCTCCCTTCGTAGGTTTTGTTCTTCCTTGAGATGCTGGATACCTTCTCTCCTCTGGTTTAAAAGGCTTGAATGTTGGAGGTATAACTGGAGCCTCTTTTGGAAATACCTTCTTAAAAGGCTTCTTGCCTTTAGTCTTACCCTGAGAAGAGGGAGAGGGATTCACTGGACTAGCCCTTGATGTTCCTGTCCTTCTTCCTGTAGGATCAGGGTCTAACATTCGATAGACCATATCCACTATAGTTTAAAATTGCCTTACGCGTTCCTGGTCACTTGGTAATGCTTCTAATCTGCGAGTAATTTCTGCTAGGGGAGCCTGACCGGGAACTAGATTTTTAATGATTCTCCACACATGTCCATAATTCTGATTTGTCATAGCTAATCCTAATTGGAACACTGTCTTTATACCTTGTTCACTGCTTATTCTCTGTAATTCCTCTCCTAATTTAGCAGTAGGAATATGTCCATGAGCTTTACTATATAAACATTATATAATTTGATCCCAAGATACACATTCCTCTTCATTTAATGATAATTGATAGGGAACTAGTGAGTTAACCACCTGCCGTCTGGTTGCATTATTCATGTGGGGCAATACCCCCTCTAATACATTAATCCTTTCAGCCACCCAGGAAAATATATTTTTAATATCCATGGGAGTGGGTCCTACTGCTGCTCATATATTACTAAATGGGAGAGATGTAACTTGGACTGGTATTAATGGAGCTCTAGCTCCTCCCGTTCCAACATTTGTCCTTCTTTGTGTCCTTTGTTGACTATATAATCTTGCTAATAATGCTGCCTCTATTCTCAAATTTGCTGGTTGGTTTAGTTGCTCTAATTCTTCCAAGGTTATAGGTAAATATCCTTCACAAATCTCATCTCCTGGAGTAAAAGGTTCACGAGCCATTGGCCCATGGCGATCCTCTCCAGTATTAATGTCCGGTGGTTGTCCTAACCAATTTAATGTTTCAGCAAAATTTGCATGAATTACAATTTCAGTTCTTTCTATTCGTCCATCCTGGTGTTGCCACTGGGGGATAGGCAAATTTGCCCCTCCTTGATCTTGCAATTCTAACCTTTTTCGTTTATATCTATCACCAGTTCCCCACGGACCATTCATAATGCATATGGTGATATTTTCACCATGTGTTGGAGGGCGTTCATACAACATCTGAACCCTCTGATTAAAACTCTCTAAATTATAGGGATTATGAGCCATACCTAGATCTAGGATTTATTCTAAGGGTACCAGTTATATATTGTGCTCCTTGAGCCCCACGTTGGGCACCAATTGTCATGGGTATGGGCCTCACGTAGATCACTTATTCCACTACTTGGCCTGGGCTAATCAGGAATAGTTGGGATTACGTACAGGTTGCTTATATTAAGCCCGTGACAATAAATTACAGGGCCACAAGGAGCAGATATATTAATTACTATTTATTACTATATACACATCATACAGAGCTATCAGACACAATGAATAATAAAATACTAAGTGACCTGAGCAAGCATTAAGTAATAAGATTTACATACCGAGCCAGAGGTCTCCTTGCTTGGACGCAACCAAGTGCCAATGGGCTGGAAATCTGCTGGCTTTACACTCGATCTTACTTTTACACACCTTCATCTTTTACATAGGCAGCATAATACCAGAACTTGTTCGATGTTTATGTACCGAGTGATGTTCAAACAGGAAATCCCCTATTTCAGGGATTCAAACCTACTTAAGCAAGCAAGCATATGTGAGTCTGCCTTTGCGGTTTAGCAGCCTATCCCTATTTGTTATTTGTTCATGGGAGGCTTTGACGGCAGTCAGACCGCTCCTTACTCCACCAAGGGCTGCTCTGTGCCCTGCGACAGACTTGTGTGTGTAGAGTCAAGAGAAACTGGCCAGGACATGGAGTTTGATGCTGTAATTCAGGCACACACAAATGCCTGAGGGCCATTTCTGATCACAAGCAAGCAGCACTTCTGTTTCGTGTCTCAGCCGAGAGGCTGAGCTTCCAAACGTGATGCTGCTGGGGTGCAGTTTTTGTGCTGAGCCTGATGAAATCCCATCACTGATGAGCTCAGCAAATAGGGTGATTTTGAATTATGAGTCCCTGTGAGAACTAAAGCCACACTGTGTTTTCCCCATTGGCAATTACTGAGCAGGATCTCTGTTTCTCCCTGCGCTTGCTTTCTCCTTCTCCCTGCACCCATGCGCGTGGGAAGCCTGAGGTGGTGTGACCATCTAAGCATACGCCAATCTCTTCAAAGGGCATCTGTAATCCCCTATGCTAATCCTCCTGCAAGAGGAAGGATGCTTGTAGGCAGCACTGGCAAATCCACACCCAGAATATTAAACCTGTTATAAAACCTGGCCTGTCGTTGCATCTGCTGACTCTTGTTTCCAAAGAAATTGTTGTGGGTGAGTAAGTTTCTCCTTCCTGTGGACCTCCTTTGAAATGTTGCTTCAGCTTAAAGTAATACTGCTTGTTTCACACACCCTCATGAGAAGAAATGGCAACACCTAGGGACAGCTATCATTATTCACTGCACTAATAGTGCTGAACACGATAGGCCACATTTTCAAAGCGACCTCTAAAGCTGTACAAGTCTGCAGATGCAGCAAAAGCAGGCAGCTCGATCCGTATGTGTCCGGACATTGCCTGCTAGCCCCATCGGCAAGGATCCCCCAGGGCCTGGGGCATAGACAGGGCCCCCAAGGGAGGAGCTGAAGTTCTCTGTACCAGCACAGAGTGGGGCGCACTTAGGACATGCCCACACAGCAAACGCAAAGGGGACTTTAGCACCAGCTGAAACATGCGGTGGACTCATGACGTCTGTGTTGCTCTAAGGCTTTTGAAGTGGTGTAAGTGCTAAGAGCGCTGTAGGTCTGTGCTGTTTTGGCTTCCTGTTGCCTTGCCCCACGTGGGCAAGGCATCTGGCAGAGTGTGGAAGGGCTCCAGCTGGCTGCGGTGCAGCGATGTAGGGCTGGGACTCAGCTGGCTCGCCTGGCAGTGTGAGGTGCTTCAGAGGTTGCAGGTGGCACAAAGGGAGGGATGGTGTCCCTCCCTGGAAGGCATTTCCACGTGTCCTGTTGACAAAGGGTTGGGTGGGCAGCAAGGGGACCACCTGCTCCAGCTGATCTTTGGCGGGCGATCAGCTGGGCAGGTTCCCCATGCTCAGGAAATACAATCCTATTGATGCACACCAGCCAGGGCAACAGCGACCCAAGGACAAAGGCCTGGCAGAAAGCTGGGACAGCAACACACGAAGCAGCATTTGTCTGCTGCTTTAGCCTCAGATGCATTCACAGAGGGAGGGAAATGTAATTTGGGTAACACCTTTCAGCTGTCCTCTGCCCATTGGACACGCAGACCCTGCTTTCAGACCTTCCCACAGAAGCAGCACTGGTAAGTGACCACCTCCGATGAACACACCCAGCACCTTCCTCTAAAGTCCTGGTTTATGACTTTGACATGGGAGGTCCCGCTCCAGCCTCCCTCGCACCTCTCCCAAACCCACCACACCTGTCCTCATGCCCACGCCTTTGGGGTTGCAGCCTGAGGCTACGTGCAATCCAGAGTGCCTGTGGGTATTGCCAGAAGGGGTCCATACTTATCCTGGATTGCACCTGATGTCGGGTGTGGTGGGTTGACCCTGGCTGGATGCCAGGTGCCCACCAAAGCCTCTCTATCACTCCCCTCCTCAGCTGGACGGGGAGAGAAAATATAACGAAAGGCTCGTGGGTCGAGATAAGGACAGAGAGAGATCCCTCACCAATTACCATCATGGACAAAACAGACTCGACTTGGGGAAATTAATTTAACTAATTACCAATCAAATCAGAGCAGGATAATGAGAAATAAAAACTAAATCTTAACTAAACCTTAACTTAATCTTAACTTAAACTAAATCTTAACTTAACTAAACCTTCCCCCCCCACCCCTCCCTTCTTCCCAGACTCAACTTCACTCCTGAATTCTCTACCTCCTCCCCCCGAGTGGCTCAGGGGGATGGGGAATGGGGGTTGTGGTCAGCTCATCACACGTTGTCTCTGCTGCTCCTTCCTCCTCACACTCTTCCCCTGCTCCAGCGTGGGTCCTTCAGGAACGGACTGCTCCAGTGTGCGTCCCCCACGGGGTCACAAGTCCTGCCAGCAAACCTGCTCCAGCATGGGCTCTTCTCCCCATGGGGTCCCAGGTCCTACCAGGAGCCTGCTCCAGTGTGGGCTTCCCACTGGGTCACAGCCTCCTTCAGGCATCCACCTGCTCTGGCGTGGGGTCCTCCATGGGCTGCAGGTGGATATCTGCTCCACCATGGACCTCCCTGGGCTGCAGGGGACAGCCTGCCTCACCATGGTCTTCACCATGGGCTGCAGGGGAATCTCTGCTCCGGCACCTGGAGCACCTCCTCCCCCTCCTTCTCCACTGACCTTGGTGTCTGCAGAATTGTTCCTCTCGCATATTCCCACTCCTCTCTTCAGCTGCAGTTGTGCAGGGTTTTTCCCCCCTTCTTAAATATGTTATCACAGAGGTGCTACCACCATCACTGATGGGCTCAGCCTTGGCCAGCAGTGGGTCCGTCTTGGAGCCAGCTGGCATTGGCTCTATCGGACATGGGGGAAGCTTCTGGGCCACCCCTGCAGCCCCCCGCTACCAAAACCTTGCCACGCAAACCCAATATATCAGGCTGCCTCTTCGTTGGCATCAGCTGGCTGATCTTGGTGGTGGCTTTGTAGCCCTGGTCAGCAGAGTGCAGTGGCTCGCAGTGCGACACGGAGCTTTGCGCACCGAGGGCTCTTCTGCTCAGCCCACAGTCACTAGTGAGGAGCTATCTCTAAGCGAGACAATGCTGCTCAGCAGCTAAGGCAGTGCCCGGGCTCCTGCTGGGACACGTTACACAGCCTCACGTCAAGCACAGAGCTGTAAAGCCTCCCCAGGAAGAATGACACATGGAAACAGCAAGCAGATGAGTAAATTGTTATCTCTTAATTTCAAGCAGACATCAATTGTACATGAATAGTGTGCTTTTAAAAGAGAACGGCAGGCTGCTCTGTACTTCCTGGCAAAGAGCACAAGCAGCCCCATGCTGGAAGGGCCTCCACGCCTGTGGCACACAGCTGAGTGCAAGCAAGGGCCGAGTCACTGGCCAGGAGCTGCCAGTTTCCACAGTTACAGAGTCTCGGCCACATTTTGGTTTAGTTGGTTTCCATCTCCATCTTGTGACAAAAAGTGTGGAAGAGGCTCTCGTTCTTCACAGGGATTATGCTTAATCACAACAGGTCTTAAATAAATGAATGTGCTGAATGAAAGCAGATGCCAGACTGTGCCCGTCAGAACATTAACAACCCAGGAGAAAAAGGCAGGTGAGGAACCTCAGCCCCGAGCAGGCAGTGGGCATCGCCCAGTCGGAAAGCTCAGAGCAAAGTAAGGGCAGAGGGAGCAGGCAAAGGATCAAGGATCCTTTGTCACAGTGCAGCAACTGTGAAGGTGCTAGGGCTTAAATGGAAAAACCCACGCAAGCTCAAAAACACACATACTAAAACTTCAGTGTGCAAGAGGATATTGGATTTACTTCTGGCTGTTTAATGGTGAATTTCCAGCTCTGTGAAGTGAGAATATTTTCCGTCCATATTCCTGCAGCGATACATCTTGTCAGCAATACTATGTTTAAGCACAGATGGTTACGTAGCTTCCATACAAATCTGGCACATGGAACACCAAGCTTTCAACTGTTTTATCTTTAAAGATAAGGATGATACCAGCCTGATAAACTGATCTAAATCTGATGAATCCATGAGAGATCACATGGAGATACGGAAAGAGGAATCAATAAGGCATTAACAGATGCTAGAGTTGCTGCCTGTAAATCAATTTGGAAGTGTCCAGTGTACTGCAGTTTGTAAAATACACCTTAGGCTATAGTTGTGAACTGGACTAAGCGACGAAAGAATAAGCATCAAGATCCAGGAGTCAAGGACCTGCAGCAGGCTCTGAGCGGTACACAGCTGAAGGAATAAATCAGCTCCGTTCCCCTAGCAGAGGAACCGGTGAGGTCTGAGCAGTCTCTGACTTCTCTGGTTGCCATCAGCACCTGTACTGCTCCACACCGGTGCTTTGGGCCGAGCTGCGAGGGCAACAAAACTAGACCTCAGAGAGCAAACGATGAAAATTAAACTCTGGTCAGGGGTGTGGTGAAGAGAATTTTGAAAAATCTGCCTATGCCACGAAGAACATTTCTAAGAACTGATTCATGTGTGCTAGAGAATTTCACCTCATGTCCCTGTAGATAATGAAGCTGATTCAGCTGAATCTGTGCTACAGATTTGGAGTGTGGCGTTTTAGCTGAAGTCAAAGATAGCAGAGAGTAATAGCAGCAATGACAAAAACCCTGAAATTCAAGTGTCTGTGTGCTTCATCCTTACAAAATCTCTCTCTACTTCAGTAGCTTTTGCCCATGCTATCAGCCTGGATACCACATCTCCTTCCCTGGAGAAAATGAGTTTGACACGTGGGCTCTAGGGGCAAGGGGGAAGAGGCAGTGTCACTACAAAGGCAAACTAGCAGAGCTGCTCTAAGATGAGTATGGTCAATCTCACCACCAGGGTGCTGGGACCCCCCCACCTCCCTATTCGACGTCCCCTGTTTCTGCAGTCCAATGCATGAATGTTAACGAAGCAGCCATGGTTTAAGTCCCCCTAGGGATGAGGTGGTTTCTGCATGGCGTACGCCCTGGGGGAGCAATCCCCTGCTGCAGGACAGATTGTGGTCTGCCAGGCGCTGGCTGCTTACTCCATACCCTTTGCTAGGCTAGATGCTGAGAACTTGGTTGCAACTTTGCCAAATATGTTGGGGTGGAGCCTAGCAAAAATCTGTCACAGCTGCAGGTCGAAAGCTGTCTTTTCTGCCTGCCAGGCCTGCATGGGCTGTCTGGGGCCATGAACCAGGCTGCTTCCATTTTGGCTTTTGAGTAGTCCCAAGAAGTTTCTTTTCATCCTTCAGCTTGCTTTCTCCTGCTCCCTGGCCCTTTCCCCATCCAGAAATGTGCATGCTGAACATGGTAAGACCTGAGAAAGCTGTTATAAAGCTTATTTTATTTATCTTTACCAGAAGCATGTTTAAAAGAATTAATAATTTGAGTTTTCACTTTTTTTTTCCTCATTTTCAGGAGGAACTGTGAACACAATACAACTCTAAGTAATACTTTGTATCTAAGGAATAGAAGGAATGCCAAATATGAAAACTGTCTTCTCTTCCACGTTAGAGAAAAATTAATTTTATTCGGGAAGTCAATATACTTCTAAATAAATAAGTGGCTGCAGAAAGCCTGCAAGGTTTTATTATCAGTGAAGGAAAAATCAAATACAAGCCGTGGGTGAGGGATGCTCCTCTCCATGTGATCTGTGTGGGGAAGGGTTTTGTTGCTCAGGATGAGCCTCCTACTCCTAGTGGATACCCGTCAGAAAGGTTTGGACAGTAAGAGCAGTGTGATTTCAGCATGGATTCAGCCTGGTGCTCTGGGGGGTACCAAGTGGCTTTGTTGGGTTGGGATCATTGAACTTGTATTAAGGTTCCTGCCTCAGGGTATGATCCCAAGCTAGGTGGTACCCAATGTGCCAAGAGCTGGATGATCTAGCAGTATAAATTCAATCTGGAAGAGGATACAAGGTGGTACATTTAAGGAGTTCTCCAGGAGCACTGTATGGTCTTTATATTGGCATAATGTACACACTATTTCCCTGTTGTGCCTTCTGCTTACCCTGCAGTTTAGGATTGTTCTGCTGCATGGTGACGATATTTGGGGCTGGTTCCCACAGAGACTTTCTCTGGAAATCAATATTGCCCAGAAAGAGCCTCTAGAAAAGGCTTTACCATGCTACCAGCATACTCAGCATTGCAGCTCTGCAAAGGGACTGGGCCATACTCATGTACTCCCGTTCTGGGAAGCTGCAACCAGGCGGCAGTCCTGCCTGGGGAAATGCAGCTGTGGAGTTTCCTCTCTCCTTCTCAGAAGGGACCATGGAGATAGAGATGTGTTAAACTTGATGGTACATTATTAACCACGCTGTTTGATGACAAAGTCCCAATGTTGCTGGCCTGAAGCCAGCATGGTGCTAGGGTGCAGGAGAAGAGGGTATGGCACAGACTGGAGAGAATCAGCTGGGAAAGATGATGTAGCTGAAAGTCTGTGGTGATCCCATCCCTTATTTGATGGGAAACCAATGTAAGTGTGCCATTGCCTGGAAAGAAAACTGGTGCTGTGAACGGCCTTTGTCTCCCATCACTCAGTTTGCTCCTGGAAAGGTTGCAGCCAGAATACATAGTGGCAAAATGGCTCACAGAATGATCTTCCTCCTGCTTCAGAGCATCTTGCTGTACTAAAAGGCTTTGGTTCATCTATTGTTCTTCATTTTCTTGTAAACCTATTCCAGAGGCTTAATCTTAGCCCCATGCTGTTCCAGGCCCTGCTGTGGTTTTCAGACAGTTTTCAAGACCCTGAAGAGGGTTTCTGCTCCTCTCCAGAACCCAGGTACTGTGGGTATGTCTCCCTGGGTCCCAGACAGTGACCTGGACACTACAAGCTGAGCACTTGGTCTCCACGTGGCAGCCTTATTTTGATTAGTCAAGACACGTCTCTGCTGCCAAGTGTGGGTGAGCTGTAATGTTACCCGGGCATTGGGTGACCAGACTTCCTGGCACGAGCTGCCTCCTAACTGATGTGCTGTATCACAGGACTTCTCCCAGAGCTCTAGGAAGGAAAACATTCATCCCAGTGGTTTGTTTCTCAGGCATTTCCCTGGATCCATAAAGGCCAAGAAAAAAAGAAGAGAGACAATATTTTTTGATTGTTTCATGATCCCAGGAACTGGTATTTTTAGGGGAAAAGAAACCCCTAAGATCATTTTGACTCATTCAAAATCTTGTTGTTTCGTAGAGCAAAACACCTATTCTGATCTTGATTTTTTTAACTATTAATTTAATTTATAAGTTAAAAAAAATCAAAATGTTGTTTAATCTTTACTCTTAAAAAAAAAATCTGCTTGGATACTTTGTCGAACTTGACTTTTGTAATTTTGGAGAAACAGTATTTTCCAGTGGAGATGGTCAGAACAATTTTGCCCAGCTGTTCTTATTACTCTTTTGATAAAATGTGCTAGTGTTAGCGAGCATACTCTAGTACAGCATAGACGAAATTGCAAGGGCAGCTGGGAAGTCTTCCACTGTAAGTATTCTGTATTGCGTGAAGTCAAAGATCCTCAGGCAAACGTAGCTAGAGACAGCAAATCTCTCAAAGGGCTAAAATCCCAGCTGAGTCTCAAATTCACTGTGCAGGAGAGAAAGGGCTGTAATCTGCTAACGAAAGCAGATGTACAAGAGTCATTCTGGCAGCTACATCTGTCACGCTGCCTCCCCCCCACCCCCCCACCTTGTTAAACCCACTCTTCCTTCTAGTCATATGTGCTTTTCTCATAGATGACAAAAATAGGCAAGCACAGATGTCAATCATGTGAAATTTATTCCTTAGGACAGGCATTCTTTCCCCATCCTACGTCACAGCCGTGCTGAGTCGTGATGCTCCCTCAGTCTCTAGGGGAAGGCTCTCAGAATTTGGCCAGGCAGCGGGCAGGACTCCCTGGGCTATGCTGCGGCCATGCAGCTGCCTCCCACACTGACCCCCGTGCTGCGCGTGCACGGGAGCGGTGCTGGGGAGAAACACGCACCCGGGGCCTGCACCGCCCAGCACGTGGCGGGGGGCTGCTGGAGGGGCTGCTGGAGGGGCTGGGGCTGCCATTCCTCGGCTGCAAGAGGGAATGGGCATCGGGGCCTCAACGGCCTTGAGGAGACTGATGTTCCTCCTGCCCCATCGCGAACAGGCATGTGCTTTGGGGGGCTGGCTCCTGCCCTGAGGCACCCAGGCAGGCTCAGAAAAGAAACTGGCCCTCGCTAAAGCTGGTGAGCAGCTCAGAGCTGGGTCTAGTGAAGAAAAAGGAGGCTGCCCTCAGCGTTTGCCCAGAAAGGAGCAGGAAGGTAGCAGTGCCCTCGCGGAATAACCGCTGCTGCCAGACTCCTCTTCCCCAGAGAGGCCCCAAGGTGCGGGGCACACCCCACCGCGGGCCTGGACCCACCCCGCCGCTGCTGAGGGTTTCCGGCTGCGGGCACTCTCCTCAGGCCCGGGCGCCCGGGCTGAGGAGCCCCTCCGCCAGCGCTGGGCAGCCCGCTGCGGGCCTTAGCCCCGCACACAGCTGCCCCCGCCGCCTCTGAGAGACAGGCAGCGGTCTCCGGAGCACGATTTCGGGCGCGGCACTTCCCCGGGCTCTGCGGAGTCCCCCTCCGCGGCGGCCACCTCCCGGCAGCCGGGGAGGGCGGTGGGACCCGCGGCCTCCCCGCGCCGCCCTTGCCCCCTCCCGCCGGTAGAGGGCGCGCGCTCGCCGCGCTGCGGGCCGTGGCGGCTGTCACGGCGGCCCAACGGCCACCTGCCCGGAAGTGACGGCGGGCAGGCACCGCACCCCTTGCCGCCTCTCCGCCCCGGTTCTGCCCCGGCTCTTCCCCGGGTCTCCCGCCGCGCCGCGCCGCGCCAGGGCTGCTGCGGGCCCTCCCCGCGCTAGGAAGGCGCGGGGCTGCCGCCCGCAGCGTGCAGGCAGCACGTCTTCCCTTCCGGAACCGGCCGCCGGGCAAGATGGCGCCGCAGCCCCACCATCCTGTGCGGCGGGAGCGCCCTCAGTAAACATGGCGCCGGCCCCGCCCCCGGTCACGGGACCTCGGCGGCAGCCCGCGATGGCGGCTCCCTGCGCGGTGTGGCTCGGGGACCCGGTAGGGCGGCGGCGGCGGCGGCAGGGCCTTCGCCGGGGTGGGGAACGGGGCGGCGGGGTGGCGGTGCGCGCTGACCCGTGTCCCGCCGGCAGGTGGAGCGGGTGCCGTGCCCCTACGACGTCCATCACCGCGTTCCCCGGGCGTCGCTGGAGAGGCACGCCGCGTCCTGCCGGCTCCGCAAGATGGGCTACTCCGCCGAGGAGGAGGTGGGCGCCGGGCCGGCTCCGAGAGAGTTACCTGGCGGGGGGCACACGGGGCTGGCGGCTTCTGCCGTGGGGGTGTCGCCTGCCCGGCTGACGGGCGGCAGTGGCCTGAGGGCGTGGGCGGGGGGTCCTGGCTGGCTGGGAGCGACTCGGCGGCCGAGCCCGGAGCCGGTATCGCTGGGGGCGGCCCCGGGGCCTTGACTGAGCCTTTTGGTCCTGCAGGCTGAGATGTACGACTCCAGCTTTTTCTACGAAAACCTGAAGGTTCCCACCGTCGCCATGGGTGAGCGGCAGCGCCCCCGGGGAGGGACAGCTGGGGCTGAGGGGAGACCCGGCGGGGGGGGGAGAGGATGGGGCTGAAGGGAGACCCGAGGGCCGCGGGGGGGCAGAGGATGAGGGGCTGAGGGGAAACCCCGGGGGGGCAGAGGATGAGGGGCTGAGGGGAAACCCCGGGGGGGCAGAGGATGGGGCTGAGGGGAGACCCCAGGGAGGGCGGGGGAGAGGGCTGAGGGGAGACCCCGGGGGGCAGAGTCCGGGTCCTCACAGTAGCACACCCTGCTGCCTTGCCAGCCATAAGCTCTCCAAGGGCTCTTAGAAAAACTGATTGTTTCCATCAGTAGGTTTATTTTCTCACCATTGTGCTTTGCTTTAATTTACCATCATTACGCATCTGTCACTGTGTAATTCTCTTCTGTAGGTCACTTGGCTGTTTTCATCATCAAATCCAAGGAGGGTCTTTTTTTTCCCCCTCTTAGGTTATTTTCCAGGTTCTTCTAATGTTCACCTTGCATCAAGTGCTGAAAGTGTACTAAAACATGCTTAGAAGGTGGAAAAACTGGCCCTAGAGTTTGTGGATATAGTAATGGTACAGAAGAGAATTGTAATACACATACCTTTATTTTTCCATATCCCTGTAACCTGGAAATCCTCCTCCTTCTTCTCCCACCCCCCCAGTTCAAATATGGAATAGATAAAAATGATATTTTTAGATAGGACACTCTCTTATGCATAAATAAAACTACAGTGTTCTGTAACATGCTGTAAGTCTCATAATAGGGGTTGGGGAATGAAGAGTAACCTTACCAAGTACTTGATGTAAAAGTTCTGTGATATTTTTGTCTTCTCTGCAGACAAAGATCTACAGTTTCACATTGTTAAGCAAGCTAGAGCTCAAAGTGTGAAAGAAGGTACAGGCTACAGCGAAGGTAAGTAGCAAGCAGATACTGAGACAACTTTATCAGCTCTTATGTGAGAGCTGCTCTTGTCTTCCCCTTGCAGCTTCGTTGTAGTTGCAAACTGCTGTGAGGAATTTTTTTGATTTATTTTTAATATTCCTTCCCTTGTATATTTTGGAGCATAACTACTTTCTCTACTCAAGGCAACTAGATAAGAGAATTTGAGTCTGTTGTGCTCACATCTTTAGTTCTTGTCATGACTGGGAAATCAACACTGCAAAATTCACGAGTTTCTTAAAGCGCTAGTCCTTCACTTCCCATCCCACTACCTACACTTTACTTTCTCCCTGTGTTTTCTGATGTTATCCTTCTGCTCTTTGTGGCCCAAACTCTTCTAACGCTGCCTCCAGCCTTGTTCTTCATGTAATAGTTCTTAATGTAACGTTTTGTTTAACGTTACATTAACGATAGATGTGAGCTGTATGTGCTTGTCCACCATTTCTCAGATTAAAACCCAAACAACATGCATATGATTACGTTGGATTGTTTCAAGACTGTCCTAAGAATCTGCAAATATGATGTTGTCTTTTACCACTGCTCCCAGCTCATTAGTCACTTTATGTTTCATTTTTCAGGGGGCTTTGTGACCTGTCTGGGGACCAGGTTAAGACTGAGCTATGCTTCTCTCTGAGAGTTCAGACCAAGACAGAGTAGAAAAGTAGGGCGACCTATAGAAACCACTGTAGAGCTGCAGCATATGGTTTGGAAATTACTGCAGCACCTGAAAGATACAGCATTTACTGTCTGTAGTCTTTTAGTGTGGTAAACATATATGTGCAGAAAGAAAAGTTTGTTCTACTTTCCTGACAGTCAAATACAGCAGCGCTTGCTCAGGCATAGTTTTTCATGTTGTCTTTGTTTTTCCGGCATAGCAAATGGAACCTTAACAGACAGTTCCTTGGGAAGGAGCTTTCATGTGATGGGTACTGTGTTTGGAGCACGTTGGGTGCATTTTCTCTGGAGGGAAGTGGTAACTCATTAATTTGACACAAGCACATCCAAGTAGACAAGAAACAGATAAACCCTTTATTAAGTGGTGCATTGCAAAGATACATCAGTGAGCCACTGGCTGCCAGTGTTTGCTATCCAGTTTTCACTGCAAGCTTGCATTTCTCTGAAGATAACACTAAAACTGTATTGGGGTGGTTTTCATTGTGGCATCTTGGCCTATTGTAAGATTTACTGACTTGGAATTGTTTGTTGAATTTAAAGTCTTGGAAACAGAAACAAATGGAAAGCATTTTTCATTGTAAATTTCCTTTTGACTGACTGTATGAAAGGAAGTAATTTTATTTGTTTGTTTTTAAAAAATTCTAGCCATATTTAGGATATTAGAATAGCTAGATAATAGGACAGGAAAGCTGGTCTTACTCACAAGTTGTGAAATTCTAGTAAAATCACATGGACGTAACTATTAGGATGCTTTTATGGGCTTCCGTGACCCTGTAAGAACAGAGCATTCTAAAAACGAAATTCTAGTGTTCGTGTTTAAATCTGTTAGTTTGGATTAGAAAAGTTCTGGTTTAGGCTCCAAGTACAGTAATGAGGAAATCTTGTATTTTAGGTTTGTTGTTGTAGAGTTATTGTGGCTGCTCTTCCTCTTCTTTGCTGTCTTTAGTGACAACAGGATGTGAAGGATTGCCCAGCTTCCATTAAGTGCTGAATAATCTAGACAATCGGTAGCTTTGCTGTTGCGAAGGCTCCTGCATACACGCTGTCTTATGCGTTGGCTCTTCTGTCTGCCTGGAGACATACATCTGTGTGGGATTGTGCCTTGCAGGGAGAAGGTTGCATTGTGGGAGGCCAGGATTATGGAGGCCAGGTCAATGATTGCTGGGAATTTGAATGTTCTGGAGTAAAATGCTTTTCTGCAGGCAATACCCTAGAATACTGCATCCTGTCTCTTTAGGGAAGTCGCTCTGCTGCTGTTGCAATGGATTGAGAATGGATTTATTGTTTGTTTGGAGGATGTGTAGGGAATGGGAAGAGTGAGTACTGGGCTGATCATTCAGGGAAAGAAGAGTGTGCAGGCAGTGTGTTTGTTTTCTTTACTTTAAAGTTAGTTATCTGAACTAATCTGGAGCATCTTGAAAGTGCGTTTGTAGCCCTTTTAGCTATAAAAGCCTGTGGCAGTCTGTTACAAAAGCTGTGTAGAGAAAGTGACAGTGTGAGTGAGACTGATTTGCACAGTGCCCAGTTATCTAGTCTCCTAGAAGCTTTCATTCTTGTTGGCAGAACAACAGGTATTTTGCAGCTAGTACTTTACAGAAAATTTTAGGAGTAAGACAAACCCACAAGTTAGAGCTACAGCCTCCTCTCTCTTGCTTTAGCTTGTAAGCCAAGAGCTGAAATGGATGGGACAATACAGAGTGTCCTTTTGATCTCATCTAGTATGTTCCCTTCAAAGCACATGAAAACCTGTAACAGCGTAAGCAGTCAAGAGAGGTTATACAACCTACGTGGGGCTGGGGAGGGATTTGGGCCTTTTTTTTCTTTGAGCAATTTTTATCCTTTCAAATGAAGAAGGATGAAACAAATATGTAGGGGAAGGATGAAAACAGCATGGGTGTTTACTGCATTGTTTGTTTGTTGAGCTTTTCGGTGTTTTCCTGTGTAATTATGCTATTTTACTAATAACAGCTGTCTGTTCGACCTCCAGGATCTTACTCATTACTGCCTGTAGAAGTTCCTCAAAATCACAAGCGTTTCACCTGTGACCTGACTCAAGCTGATCGCCTTGCTCTTTATGATTATGTTGTTGAGGAAACAAAGAAACAGAGGTCTAGATCCCAAATCATGGAAAATGACAGCGACCTCTTTGTGGATTTAGCAGCAAAAATCACCCAAGGTTTGAAGAATGGTCTATTGTTGAATTTATGGCTCAGAACTTTCACTTTGTGTAGTTAGATGAGTTTTGTTGAAAGCCAAACAGAATTGCTTGTGCTATTTTTAGTACAGCGTACTGTTCTTAAAAGCCACATCAGAGACCTGGCATCAGAAAACACTAGTTTGCTATCTTTTATGTTGTTTTCCTTCTGAGAAAGCCTTGGTGCTCTGCTCTTGGCACATGTACTGTGTGTATCTTAGTGAATGGATCTTTTGGTTTTGCTGCAGCTAACTTCAGGTTGCTTAATGTTGCCACCTTACTGCACAGCTTGGAACAGTATTTGCTATAAGATATGATGTGATTAAAGATCACTTAAGAATAAAAGCCGAACAAGAAAGGTTGGCAGTAGTCTGACGGAGCTCTTGAGCAATATACAAATGGGTCTGTTGGACCGAGGCCTCTCATCCACGTTGAGTCATGCCAGTTTGTAACTATACCAAGTGCAACATAAGCATCTGTGTTATCCTGTGGGCCCTGTTATGCCTAGGAGGTAGGAGATAGTGTTTGTCATCTACACAGGTAAATGTTTTACATAATCTGGCTTTCTCAATCTTTGTGTCTTATTGTAATACTGGCTTTGAAAACCAGGCCTGTATTTTTGTAGGCGTTTGACCAAATCACAAGCCCGTATATTGATTTGGATCACTGTCAGGAGACTGAGATCACGTAACAACATTTGCTTGGTGGCTTTTTAGTCTTGTGTAAACAGCTAGCAAGAAGGTTGGAGAGGAAGCTTGTGCTGAATTTGTAATAGGTACTAAATACTGGAGAAACTTCAAAAAGAACACAATATGTTTTATGTTTCAGATTTATTACTAAAGCACCAGACTTGCATACCTGCAGGTGCTAATGTCCTGCTAATGACCATTTGTTTTACTTTCAATTTTTTGCTAGATGATAGTCAGAAAGGTCCAAAGTCCCATCTTGAAATTCTGGCTGAAATGCGAGACTACAAAAGGCGGCGGCAGTCATACAGGGCTAAGAATGTTCATATAACAAAGAAGTCTTACACTGAGGTGAGTATCTGAAGAGAAAGCTATGATATTTTTGCACAAAAGTGCTTATTTTATATCAGCATAAGCAATGGTATACCCTTTTAGACAAGGAAAATGCCTCTTTTTCCACTGCCGTATTAGAGTGCAAACTATAGAGGAATCTCTTTTTGGTTGTGGTTTGTTGCAGCAAGTTACAAATAACAGGAGCATTTCTGACTATTAAATTTTGAATGTGAAAATACCAATAAGATATAGTTTACTGTCTGTTGTAAAATGATGCTATTAAACTTATGCTGAAATGCCTATTTCTGCAAATAAGACTTCCCATTGAAATGTCTGATGTGTAGGTTTTTGGGGGAATTTTTTTTGAGATGTATACCTTCTGCTGTCTAGTTGCTAGTTCAGGCCACTACCATGACATACTGCTTTTTTTTGTTGTTTGTCTTTAATATATCTTAATCTGCAGGTGATTCGGGATGTGATTGGTGTGCATATGGAAGAACTCAGCAATCACTGGCAGGAGGAGAACAGGTTGGATAATGCAGAGATATGTGAAGGAGGGAAGTCAAAATCTTCAGGAAGGTATGTCACAGTTGGCAAATTCCTCAGCGATGTCAGCAGCCTGATAGCCTGTAATGTTTTCCTATTACCTCTTTCTAATAGCACATACCAACCTTGGCTGAGACACATACACAGTTTATTTTATACTAATTCTGTTAAGCTCTTGCTTGAGAAGCTCTGTCTGCATGAAGGATGGGGAAAAATGAATTACTAACTTTCTTTCAGGGGTAAGGAGGTAAGTTGCAAGTGATCCAGATGAACAGGTAGTTTCTAGTGGAGCTGGGGAAAGAATATTGCTCCCTGCATGTCCAGGTGCATATATAGGTGATAACTGGGGACAGAATGACACTTAAATACAGGTACACAATTTCTTTCCCTACCCCATGACAGGAAATGCTGTGGTAGATATAATATAAAATACCTCAGAGATAAGGTTTTCCTAACTTAGTAAATATGGGGATCCTTTACAGCTTTTATCACGGTGAATGGGAGTGTGAATGTGCTAACTGGGAGTGTGTTTTATGTATACATATCTCTGTGTGTCAAGCAACACTTCACGCTCTTCCAAACATTTGTCACTGAAATAAAAATGGAATCATGATGACCATTATTCCTATAGCCTATTTGTGCTTCTTCAGGAGATCTTTGAGATGAAAATGTTGTTGAAACAAACTAAAAGGTGACACTTGAGGTGTTTGTTTTCAGCATTAAAATGAAGGTGAATGAAAAGGCCCTACAGATCAGGCTTGCTGGGTTCTCCAGCTGTAGGTAGCAGCTTAAGGCAAGTGGTTGAAGAGTTAGGGATTTAAAGCAAAACAGCAAACCCCTTCTACTGTCTCCTGTTTCATGAGCAGAGTTGATAAGACCGAGAGGCAGTGTTTGTAAGAAATAACTGGATTAAATTGAGATGTGCACATACAAGAGCATGGACTTTGGGCCTCCTTTGGGAGGGACTGTATTTCTTGGGGAGATAGAGAGGCTTAATAAAAGATGTATCCTCTGTCTTACAGCATTGGTAGGTCATTATATTACAAAACTGGTACAGATAACAATAGTGACTGTGAAACTATTTTTATTCAATAAAATAAATAACCTTTTTTTCAGAAAGGAAGACAGGCGGTCAGCTTCAGTGGACTCACGGCAGTCTGGAGGAAGCTATAAGGATACTGAACGCACCAGACATAGGAGAGAGACCAGCAGGAGTCCCAATAAACGAAAAAGGAGTCGCGAAAGAGGCAAAGACAGAGATTCTCAGAGAAGAAGAGAGAGGTGAGCATAAATAGTGTCAGCTGACTCCTGCTTCTGAATCAGGCAGCTGTAGCCATTGGCTATGAGATTTATTGCAGAGGATTAGAATATCTAGTCCAGTAAAAAAGCTAGGCTCATCTCATATACAGCATAACAAGCCAGTGGCATGAGGCTACTCATACTAAACAGAACTTGCTGTGCGATCATAAACTGTGATCCAGACTTCAGAATTTACTCTCACATCTGAAAGGTGACACTTTCAACAGCACACTACAGGATTAGCACAGTACTGTCGCAGGCTATTTTACTTCTTGATCAACGTATGCATAGGGGGACATATTGTCCATTTAAGCAAATAAGTGTGCTTGTCATGTCTAATACTGATTTCTGCTCTAGTTTACACTGGGACTTAATAAATAGGACTGTTTGTTTCACTAATATCATAGAATTATTTAGGTTGGAAAAGACCTTGAAGATCAAGTCCAACCATAAACCTAGCACTGCCAAGTCCACCACTAAACCATGTCCCTAAGTGCCACGTCTACACGTCTTTCTTTGAAATACCTCCAGGGATGGTGACTCAACCACTTCCCTGGGCAGCCTGTTCCAGTGCTTGACAACCCTTTTGGTGAGGAAATTTTTCCTAATATCCAATCTAAACCTCCCCTGGTGCAACTTGAGGCCATTTCCTCTTGTCCTATGGCTTGTTACTTGCGAGAAGAGACTGACACCCACCTTTCTACAACCTCCTTTCAGGTAGTTGTAGAGAGCGATAAGGTCTCCCCTCAGCCTCCTTTTCTGCAGGCTAAACAACCCCAGTTCCCCCAGCCGCTCCTGCACACAGTATTCAAGGTGCGGCCTCATCAGTGACGAGTATGGGGGCACTGTCACTTCCCTGCTCCTGCTGGCCCCACTATTTCTGATACAAGCCAGGATGCTATTGACCTTCTTGGCCACCTGGGCACACTGCCAGCTCATATTCAGCCATAATGTATATACATACAATTACTTGACTAGCTTTTCCATGGTAAATGCTTCAAAACAATGCTGTTGCTCTTCAGTAGTTCTGGACATATTTTTAGGGAAAAGGGAACAAATCTAGGCTGTACCTTATAATACCATCAACAAGGGCACATTTGCATCTGCAAGACCATAGGTGTGTCGGACCCTTGTTTGAGTAAAGACTTAGGCTGTTGAGCAGAAGAAATGCTGCATTGTCCCTAGCATGTAGGGAAGAAATGCTGTAGATAACTGCATGGATGGGAGTGCATGCTTGTCTCAAAATTAGCTTCATTACACAGTGATGCCATTCATCCTAAACTAATTGCCACTATGGCACCGTATGACAAGACTTTGATTAAAACAGCATGGGAAATAAACTGTCTTAAAGTAGTTTACTTACTTTCCTTAGAAGAGGACATGATTACATTTAATGAGAGCCTTCCATTTTCCAAGTGTTTTTTTCTTTCAGATTCTGTCAGTCTGAGCCTAACAGCACACACAATGTTTGTGGTTTTGTTTTGTTTCAGGGATGAAGACAAATATCACAGCCATAAAAGAAAGTAGAAGCAAGAACCTGATTATTTGGTTTGTCAGCTGTTCAAAAAAGTACTTGCACAGGAACTATCGTTACTGCTGTTGTGCCAGGGACAGTAATGCTGTGTACATAATATTGGTGTTGCATCACAGCTGTGCTTGGAGACAAAAATGAAACAGTGTTAAGGTTTGTCAGGATGGAAGCAGTATATGTCAGAAAATGTGTAAATGTGTAACACTAATGCATCTATTAATAAATTGTATTGATCTCTCTGATCTATCTGAGTTTAGTCTGACAAGGCTAAAGAATGAAATCTGTGACAGGCTGTACTAATTTGCCTTCCTGGCCCATAGTTAGTGGATATAGAACAGAGCTAATCCCTGGAGTCTAGGATCAATAACAAGTGAAAAGGCATGAAGAGAGCTCCCTTCCTACCCTCCCACCTGACATTGTCACCTCTGGGAGCAGTGTTCCAGAAAGACAGCGCTTACTGCCTAGTTACAGCATGTACCAGAGGTGAGAGGGCAGATTTCAGAGTTCTCCAACAGGCTAAAATATCTTCAACTGCAGCTAGTGGTAAAAGGACAATAATGGGAAAGTTACTGTTCCCAAGTTCATGCTCAAAGAAATTTAGGATCAATGTCGTCTGGCAAAGATGATGAGAATATAGCTCTCCACAGAAACCAGTGGGGAGGTACCAAGGACACTTGTAATATTACTGATTGCTGTTTTCAACCACCAGGTGCATACAGATTTCCTCCCAGAAATAATCAGGAGGAGTTCCCATCCTGTAGACTAACATGTAAGTATTAGTGATAGAGGTTGATAAAACAATAGAACTTAAGCATGGAGGTACATAGTAAGGGTGTGCAGGAGGGTTCCGGTTAGCTTCAGTGATATTTTTATTATATCAATTTCTAGTCCTGTTAATTCCTCACGCAGTCTGCTACAGCACGGTCAGTCATCATCAGCCAAGCTTGTTACTTCAACAAAATAAGCATCTATAAAAGAACAAGGTTGCAGATCCATCTTTCCTACAATACCTTCTGTTTGATTGAGTTGCCAGGAGAGGGCACTCCATATGCTCCTGGCTTTAGCCTTTTCTGGCACTGGAATCTCTCCGGTTTTACTGTAGCCACTAGTATCCTGACTCATCTCAATCGTTTCTGCCGTTAAGAATTATTACCTGTCACTAAATACTTAGTCCAGTTCTGATTGATTTAGACTTCTGTACCTACTACAGCTGTTCAACTCAAAACCAGGCTGAACTGTGTGTCAGGCATTTCCTCACCTATGTTGACAAATGCAGTAGCTTTTCTGTCAGAAAACAAGACTTATTTTAAACCAGATCCTTAATTAGAAAAGTCCATCTAAGAATGGATAAGGATATTAAGTTCTGAAAGGGTCCTAATTAGAAGGAAAACAACATGGAATCATTGCTGTCCTTTCTTGAGTTGATGTTTCTTCCAGCAGCTCAGCCACAGGGTTGTTCATGTTGAATTAAGGCTTGGTAAAACTATTCATTTAATAGAGCTTGTTCATTCAGACAAGGTAGTCAAAAGACAAGCTGTACTTGTGTAGGAGTCAAAAAAAAGTCAGTGCTATCCAGACACATAATGAGAAATGCACCAAGTATAGCTGTCCCAGTCTTCTCTAAATTTAATTTTGTGGTTTACTTCTTTTCTTACAATCACTTGTGAAGTATAGGTAGGAAGATCCATAACAAAATAGATTTTACTCAATATAAACAGATGAGTGAAGGTACCACTCCCTAGGTGCGAGCATCAGTATTTGAGAGGCAGGAGAACAGTATAACCATGTATTCAATTAACGTCCACCTAGGGCCATTTCAAGAGTGGGATAAAGAAAAGGAAGTGCCAGAGAAGAGGATCTTCTTGTATTGTAATGTGCAAATAACGGTTCTTTGAACACAAACTATTTTCTTGCACATATTTATTCCTTTTTTTTTTTTCCCCTCTCACCTAGTGCTGAAGAGTAGGCTTGATCAAAACAGTGTCGAGGGCTGGGTCAGAAAGTTTCTGAGCAGCACCATGCCAGTTTGTTGGTCACTGGAAAGGAATAAACCAAATGTTTTAGAACAACACTTTAACATGGTAAATCCTAGTGTGTTGGACAAGATACAATTGAGGGTTATATTAATTGCAAGCAAGAGCGGTGTAATTAAAAAGTGGTTCTTAATACAAATTGTCAGTCTGGTAACTAATGACAAAACAAATCAGTTCACTTGTGTGCTCCCATGTACATGGAGCTAAGTAGCAATCTAAGACAGAAAGACCAATTCCAGATAGATGGTAGGAATAGTCGGTATCTGTCTGCAAACATGCCACGTAGGCAGCACTTGGAGGACAAGCTTGTTATGGATCTTTTAAAATTGGTTAAAAATAAAGTGCATTTTATGTGACCTGTGTGAGACTATGGATAAAATGAGTGGGAGTTTATCACTGACAGCTGGATCGAAGACACTGTCATTTTCATACATTCCTAATGCTAATTCTAGCAGGAGTATATGCAGTATCTTGATGGATCCTTTCCTCCATCTGCTAAAAAGTTAAAAGGTTTTGACATTGAGTTTTGTGAGCATGAGACTTCACATAACCAATCCAAGTCTATTAGAGATGAGATTTTCACCTGTAGCAGTTAACATGAGTTAGGCCTGGTTAGTAGAGCTGTTAGCACAAGCCTATGAATTTTAAGCTTTTGCTGTTGTAGAAGTTGACGAAAATATGATCAACCATCTGTTTAAAGCAACAGAGTAGTGTTGGTGTGCTCAAGAAAAAAGGTAGCCAAACTATGCGAGTACCCTATTGATCATCATGAAGTGCAGGTGTCCAGAAGTATTCAGAACAAACAAGCTGTGAGCACCAACGATGGTGACAGCACATCAGAAAATGGCAGTGCACTTTGAATGGACTGATCACCAACAGGGTATTCTCTACCCCATCCTGTAAGAAGGGCACCTAATAATATTGGGGGAAACCATCATTTGCTAACAAACTACTCTATGAAGTCAAGAGGTGAGAACAGGGTTGCCTCTTCACTATGAAGCAAGCCAAAGACTACACAACAGCACAGCAAAGGCCTGAACACAGCTGTTGACGATAGCAAAATGGATAGGCGCACACAGTGAGTTTTTGCTCAACCTTCAACTTACGCATCTCCTGCTGTGAAGAATCACATCAGTTCGCGGCTTACTGACAAGACTGACGCCAAACTATAAAGCCAACCCCAGAGCAAGCAGAAAGAGAAACACAACAGACTAGAAGTGTACCCAACCACCCCAGCTTGGTACAAATAGCAAAACAGGATTAAGTCTTCAGGTGGGGCTATGTCCTGCCTTTGCCCTTTATATCCACTGAAGGCAACAAACACTAAGACCATTCCAGGAAGGACAATTTACCATAGCTAATACTACAGAAATTGAAGAGCCAAACCATTTAAGACCAAGCATACGCTAAATATTTCACCAACAAAATTTCTAGGGAGAAGTAATTCAGGAGAAACATGACAGAAACTTCAGACTTCAAGTGGGGACTCCCAGTTTCTCTCTCTGATTTATGGTCTACGTTAAATCAAAAGAGCAGCCCGTAAGATGCTGCTGGTTCCAGTACCAGTAATATGCAGATGATACAAACATGTATATAATTGCTTCCTACAGGGAAAGTTATACCACCAGGTAGTGACTTCAATATTTCAAAGAAAGATGGATAAATAATAATTTATCATTTAACAGTTCAGACCCAGATGTTTACCACTTAACAAAAAATAACTGTACACTTTCAATATAACTTTAGTCAACTTTTACTCTGTCATTGTGGCTACACCCAAAGTGAAGATAGACTGTTCACCTGAAATTAAAGGTTTATGGAGAACCCAGAGGTGATCCATACATTCAAATTCCATGCATGGATTTTTACTTACGCTTGTTCTTTAATTCTGTGGAGGAATGCTTCAGTTTTCTCCTCTGGTATCTCTCCATCGATACTGGCCAAATAGGAGTAGAGGAACGAGAATGTTTCGAAGGGAACGCGAGCTGCTCCCCCTTCTGGGTCCCTTGTTAAGATTTCACAGGCATGTTTCATTGAACTCAGTAAGGACTGTAGGGGGTTCAGTCAAGAAATGAAAGGAACAGTATCAGAGCCATGAACATCCTTTGCATACCACAACAAAATCCACTCTGTAAGGCGCTGAAAGTGAGTGTAAATGAGACGAAGGCTTTGTCATCATTACCTAGCTTTCAACCCCAAATTTACCCTTCAGTGCAGGTCCAGGGATGGAAACAATAATGAAGTTTAGTAGAAACACAAGTAAGAAATACCAGAATCCCATGATGTTTTAAGATTGCACAGGGTAGTCTGAGCCTTATCTCCAATATGGCCAAATTGCTCAATTGCAATATGGCCAATTCTGCTACTGTAAAAGCTCAAATGTCACTATACCTAGATATCTCTCTCTCTCTCGGGGGGGGGGGAGGGCGGGAACGCACACTATATATATATATATATGTGTGGTGTGTATGTATCTATGTATATGTATTTCTTATCTCAATGGATCTAAAGGAATTCTCAGCAGCAGTTAAGACAGACAAATCTACAAACCCCAGAAAATTCATATGGTTTGGATGACTTTTTTATTATGATATAATTTGGTATGATATTAATTTTTAGGAATGCTGATATTTACTATTGTCCGTATTTGTATGCAAGTTCCATTTTAGTAGTTAGTAGAAAAGGCAAAACAGCATTTCAAGAAGGTTTCAGTTTTAGTCAAAGCCAAATAACATCCAAGTTCCTTTAGAACAAATACGCCTCATAGTATTAATTCCAAATATACTTTTAAAAAATCCTTTACTCAATACAATGTCTATAATCCAGTGCCCTATGCATGCTGAGCTATACGGGGAAATGTGGAAAAGTTCAGCATTGAGCTTCATTGAGTCAAAGACTGGTTGGATGCCATTAAAACAAAGACACAAACAAACAAAACCAAAAAACAACCCCACACAGGCCTTTTTTAACTCAAGTAGTAATATTTTTTGTTATAACTTTTTCAAAATTTATCCTTACCTCTTCATTAATAAGCAAGCAATGAGTTTGTAAGAAATAAGTATTTCCTAACAGTAGAACAGCAATATTTAAAATAAATGCAGTATCTGTTCAAGATCCAGAACACAGGCCAGAGAAGTGCCATTTTATAATCCCTTAGCAATTTTACTTAATGTATTTCCTCCCCAGGAAGGCCTCTGTGGGGAAGGAGAGGCAGCTGCCTACATGATGGCAGACTCTACCCTCCGCAGTTTGCTACCCCTCTACTGCCGTTCCTGCTCCTGCCACTCCAAGCTGCCACTCGCTCGCTCTCACAGTGCGGCAAAGTTATTCACATCGATTTCCCCACCTGTCAAAGACAGTTTAGCAGGCTACTTGTGTGGTCATTTCTCCAAGGCTGTAAATACGCATCAGTGCTTTACAGCAAGAAACTTCAGATGACTAGTGTTTTTAAGAAGCTCATACTTGTCTACTCTTGTATCTTACCAGTGACCCTATTCAACTATGAACACCATTTACAGCTGCAGGAAAACGAATGTAGATTTGTGTGCACCTTCCTCTCTGGTTTAGGAAACTTACGTTTAGGTTTCAATATGTAGAGAAGAAATCAAATAATTCACTTTATCTGAAAGGATGGATAGATGGAGGTAAATTTAGACTGCCTAGTTTCACCAGAATGATGTTCCTGTGACTCTGTTTTTGTTTTGATTCTTGTTTCAAATAAGTAATGTTGCTGTTACTTTTTGTTTAAAAGAAGAAAAGAACCCAAACTACAAAATCATGCTGGGAGAGGGATTGGAATCAAGAAATACACAGTTGAAATGAATAAATATATATAAACACACGATTGCATCGCCAGGCCAGGTGAACATTCAGGGCTTCCAGATATTGCAGCATTCTCAAAATATTATTTAACATGTATTTGCTTTTTAGTACCCCTTCTTTCCTACTGTAGTAGTCATTAAAAATATTATACTCCATAAGAACATCAGCTTAGTACATTTTATAATCTCTCATTCTGCTGAAATGCTCTGCTGCGATTTTATTACTGACATTAAAAGAATTAAATGTAGATTTAGTAACGTTAACTGCTTCTGTGAAATTTAATTGACTACATAATCAATTAAAAATTGATGTTTTAATTTATCCCTCCAGTTCTCCTCCATGGACATTTACACTGATGCCATAAGCATCATTCCTCTATCATCCTCTCCCCTCATGGTCCAAGCTCCCCATGGACATGCTTGCTCTTCTACTGCCATCCCAGTAAACTGAGGACTTAGCCCTCTTTCTGGTTACGCTCCCCTGACCAAGAGCTGATGGGGAACAGAAGTAAACACGCAAGCCACTTTGCCAGCTGCTGCAAAAGCAATCGCCATTCCCCAAAGTCCATTTGCATTAATTGTTCTAAGGTCTACCTCCTATACGATCATATATGACTGCATTTGGATACGAGGGCTCCTGCTGTGAACATACCCCGCCGAGCACGCTGCACCCAAGTGCCAGAAACTTCATCCATTCCACCTCCTCGCCAAAGTCATCCAACTGCAGGATAGCTTTCAGTTGCTCCTCTGGCAAGCACAAATGCTTCCATTTTTCCTTGAGTTCCGCAACATTCACCATGCCTTTGGGAGAAAGCTTTAAACAAAATCATGGTACCACAATAAGAACTCCAAAAACCAGAATGAAACCAAGAACACAGTTCCTCCCCAAAATACATCAAATACTTGACAGTCAGTCTCCCCAGCCATCCCCAACACATCAGCATTCCTTGACAGCATTGTGCATTTGATAAAGGCCGGTTTGTACCTGTTTGTGCAAGATTTTAAGGAGTCCTGGGGTCAAACCAGCATCTGTTTTCTCTGTTGCTAAAGGCATTTCCATCCTCTCCTTCACAGGAAGGGGCTCGCCTTTTGACAACGCTGAAAAATACCTAAGCGAATGCGAAGAGCAACACACTTCAATGCCCATGGCCATTACAAGCTGCAGAGAAGTAAATGCTCTTACAGTTCAGTGAATGAACCTGCATGCTCCTGCGCAGGAGTGGCAGCACTCGGCAAGCCGCCACCCGCACAGCTCCCATCTCCCCATGCCCAGATATGACCTTTCTTTTTAGTGGAAACCACAATCTTTAGACTTTACACACTCCTTTTTATGATGATCTAAATAATTCTAACTTATTTTGTGCATGATATACTCAGCCCTTCTTGGCAAAGGCAGAGAGTGATTTATTAACATGAGAGTGGGCTTGCAAACCAAAGCACAGGCTTTTCCCATTGAATTGACGAGCACCTTAGGGCTGATTTGTTTAACATTCCCCTCACATGCTACCCAAAAAACACAACTGGCTATCTACACTGCAACTCTCTCATCAGTGTTTCTGCTATTTCTCTCCACTCCAAAATAAAATTTAAGACTAGAGCACAAAGGGAATTAGATGCATATCCTGTTAATTATAAAGCTACCACCACCTTAAGAGCAACTACCTCTGCCATAACTGGCCAGCAATCTGAACCACGCAAAAACCCCTTAGTTTTCATTGAGTCAATAGCAGGTCTAACTTAAGGGTTTCTCCACTCACCCTCCCTCATCTGCCCTGGTCACCCATGTCCATGCCCAGGCTATCCCATGCTGTGCAAATACTTGCCAAAATGCACAGTAAGCAGCACTGCAGAACTGAAGTAGTGTGACTCTATAGAAACAGACGCATGGTATGTATGTACATTTAATACCTGGGCTATTTTTCAGCCAGATCCATTTTCCTATCTCATTATTAACAGGGACAAGCACTACAACACCCACAGCGCGTGTGAAACCTGTGCCTACCCATCTGCAGGGGCTCCTCTGATGCAGCTGGTGTGATCTTTAATTTTAGTCTTAAGGGTTTAAGAGGTCAGGGTCTGGCCAGCAGCGTGGCCACGGCAGTGCCGTGCTGGCCCTGTTCTCACCAGCCCCACATCCCAGCAGGCTCAAGCTACCTGGCAGCTGCCACTCCTGAATGCTCGGCTGAGACAAGCTCCCTGCACGTCCATTGCCCAGAGGTACACCACGCCCCATCGCCATCATGTCCACATCACATTGAGATGTTCCCCCTGCCTTTCTCCAACACGGCAGCTGTAGCGATTCAGCTTCAGGTTTTTTCCTTTTTAATGGACTAGCCAGACTCCAGCCTGGCTTTGTTAACAGTCTCCCCTCCCTCACATACACAGCACAGACTTTTTTAATCCCCCCAGTTGAGAACATCTCACAGATACCTTTCAAGAGCTTGTCCACACAAACTGTAGGACAGGAAAAAGTGACAGTGAGCAGTTGAAGTAAAAGAAAAAAAAAAGAAGTTAAAGAAAAAGAAACATTTAAATATCTTAAACCAACTTTATGATGAGAGATTTATTATGTGGACTATCACCGAGAAGTCACAACTTTTCAGAAGTCACAACACATCTTTTCCTATTTCAGTAACATTTAAGGAGATTCCTTAATTTTGTTCCTGGAAACAACAACAACAAAAAGAAACCTAGGCAAGCTTAAGAATTAGAAAGCTATTTCTAGGTTTCTTTTAAATTCCAAGAATTGAATTAAGTTTCACATGAGAGGGGAAAAAAAAAAAAGATTTGGTCTTTTATGGTCTTAAAGGACCTCTTTGGTCTTAAAGGACAGAGCAATTAACAATAACAAAAAAATTAAGATGCATTCTTCTATATGGAAATACAACTATTCCAGAAATACACTAGTCCTAAACCTCAATAAAACAGAAAATAGATCAAATACTACACTATTTTTAAAAGGCTCACATGCTGCATTAATGCACAGAAGCACATATGCAATACACAGGCTGATTTAATAGTCAAGCCAGCTCCACTATACAATAAACAGGAGCAGCGAGATTTTGCGGGTCCACAGACATAGTGCTACATCATTATGTGAACATCCTACTTACGCAGCTGCCCACCGCAAAACATCACGAGGCTGAGTCCTAATAGCAGCTTTGGTAAATTGCTTCAGGATATCGGGTAGCTCAGGGGGGATTTTGATCTGCTGAGCACAAAACATGGTTTCTGGAAGAGGCATGGTCTGTTCGTGTTCAGTGACAAAAGACCTGAAAGAAATAGTAATAAAACAGCAGTTCACAGATGCAGAATGTGAATTAAAAACTGCATGTGCATATGGAGAGGAACATTGCTTGCACCCAAACTCCCTCCTGTCCTACATGACTGCTGGGGCTACTGGAGAACCTACAAACTCAGAATGGTAAACAGACGAGCACTGCGACTCTCTAAAAACCTTAAACTTGATGGCAATGCCAAGCAAGAGACTGGAGCTTGGACACCGACCACAGCTCCGGGTAAGGACAACTACAACTTTAACAGGTATCTTTATATCGTTTTAAACTGATTTTTCTCCTCAAACCTACCGCAATACGAATTTGTAAAACAGGCAGTCCAGACAAATCGCACCACACGTGCCAAGGTGAAAGCTAGCTATGTCAACAACTCACTCCTGCAAGCTAAGGAACATGTTGACGTTTTTGTACAGAAGCTGGAGTACGCAGATCACCAAGCTTCTACTGTGTTTATGTATTCAAAACACACTGTAGCAAAAAGTTATTAATTTGTGCTTGTCAGACTTTACATCAAAAAAATTACAGTGATGAACATTCATATATGCTGCAATTACGCATTGCACTTTGCTCATACAGCTCTACAGGTAGGTTTGTCTTATTCAGGATGTAACTTGCTGCAAAGAATCCTGTTCCCCAGGATCCAAAAGAAGGGACAGACATAGGTTATTGTATGGTCCTTATCCCATTATAGCACCCGAGCACATTTGGTGGGAAATCCGGGTGCTCTCCTCATCATTTAAAGCACAACCTACAGCCTACTTCAGCTGATTCAGCAAAAGAGCTGAAAACACGTCAGCTATTGGCAGAAGGGAAGAACAGTGAAAGCAACGGCGTCAAGAAAGGAATCAATGCAACAGCATCCTTTATCCCTTTAGATTTTTTTAATTTTTAAGATGAAAATAAGAGTATCTGGCAGGTGGCTTTCTCCCCCATCACATGAATTTTCCTGTATTGGAAAAAAAAAAAATATTAAAAGTCAGTGATGGAGGAATGGGACTGCTGTGACTCAAGGCTCCTTTGAGGATCAAACCATGCTCAGAACTTCATTTCTGGAGAAACACAGACAGGGTACAGTGTCTTCATTACTCCAACACAACAAATTTGCATCGGGGACAGACTTCAGGTGTGCATTTAATTACTACATTGGTCATGCACTTTCAGTAATGATCCAAAACCACAGCTCTAGCCAAGGGACTGAAGCTGAAGGCAAAGGCTGGGGATTCGGGGATAAGCTAGAGAACATAAAAACCTCGAGGAAGGAATACACATGTGTGTGTGTACATGTGCCCTTGGGAAGCAGTCAAAGAAAAGAATAAAAAACTAATCAGAAAAGAAAAAGTAGAGAGGGAAAAAAAGCACGAGAGCCGCTTTTCTACAGTAAACGATTAATCACAGAGTCACAGAAGGGTTGAGGCTGGCAGGGACCTCTGGGGGTCATCTGGTCCGAGCCCCTGCTGAAGCAGGGCCACCTGCAGCAGGCTGCCCGGGACCATCTCCAGGCGGCTTCTGAGTGGCTCCAAGGCGGGAGCCTGCACCGCGCCCTGGGCAACCCGTGCCAGTGCCCTCACACCGGTCACCCTCGCACCGAAGAAGCGTTCCCTGCTGTGCAGAGGGACCCTCCTGTACACGCACCCCCCTCCCGGGCAGACACGCAGGCGGGTCAGCCAGCCTCCCCAACTTTTCGCTATCAGGCCACGGCAATAGCTACCGCTTGTGCGCTAACGCGGCTTACTCTCTTGCGAAACACAACGGTCACCTAGCCTCTCTCACCTCCTCCTTGCTCGTATTTTTTATTTTTCCCTTCAGCCAAAACTAGCCCCAGGTGTTCTGGGTGCAAAGCTACAACCAACAAGCGGGCGCACGCAGACTGGACTCGCCTGGCCGCTGCCGACAGCAGCCCGCCAGCCCAGGGCCGCAGGGGAGCACAGCGGCCTGTCCGCGTCCCACCCACCGGCTCCGGCAAGCCGGGCCGGGTGCCCCCTCCCTCCGCCCGGGCCGCCCCGAGCGATCGGGAGCGCCGATTGTTACGAGCCGCCTGATGCAACGGCTCGGAGGCCGCCGCCAGGCCCCGGCGCCGGGAGAGCTGCGGCCGGGGGGGGGGAGCCCAGCCGCCGTCCCGCCGCCGGGCAGCGCCCCCGGGACCCGCCCGCAACGGCAGCACCCGGCCGCGGCCTCCCCGAGGGGCCTCCCCGGCGCCGCCCCGCCTCGCCCCCCCGGGGCTGGGGGAGGCCCGGGCAGGGCGCCTCACCTGCCCCTCGCCGCGGCCCCGCTGCCCGGGCAACGCGGGGCGGGGCGGGAGGCCGGGCCGCTGCTTAACGGGGGAAGGCGGGGGCCAGGCGAGGGTTGTTGAAAATGCAGGAGCAACACCTGTTTTCTCCAAACTTCTGAAGGGACCTGGAACACCCTAAGGGTAAGTCACCGGGCGGAGCCCGTAGCGGCGAGGTTGGCCTCTGGGTCCCCCGGGCTCCCTGCCGCCCGCTGGCCCCTGCGTGTCCCCCCGATCACGACGAGGCACCGCTTGGTTGGCAGCATGGGTGCAGCACAGCCATCGTGACTTCGGTTCTCTCGTACCTCCCTTCCGGGGCTGGAGGAGATGGGAGCAAACACTTGCCTGAGCTGCAAAATAGACAGAGGGCAACGTACTCCCTACAATTCCTGTTACTCGCAGTGGCTGCTGCTGCAAATGACAGCCCAGGTGCCCACTTCGGGCAGGCAGGAGCACCTCCACTGCAGTCGGCCTCAAGTCCCAAAATCCAGGACAGCAATACAGCCCCCAGGACAGCAGGCTGCCCCCACCAAGCACAGTATGGCCAGTGCCAGATGCTTCGAGCTGCTTCTCCGCATCTGCTGCTCCACACCCAGCACCACACATGCTGGCAAGCTGCTCCAGAACAGAGAGGAGCCAAAGCGCCCTCTCCATCCCTTGGAGATGGACTCCATGCCAAAGCCTTGGAGGACTACGAGGCCTCAGCTCTTTCCACTGCAGGTAAAAACAGCACCCGAGGCAACCTGAACGGCATCCTCTGTAAAGACGCTAGCGCATCTCCTGTCTTGATTATAAAGCAGTGCCACTCCTGTTCCTTCTAACATGGGCTGTAAGTAGCCCGAGCACTCAAATGAACCTGATAATAGGATTATTTGCTTCAGAAAGCCTTCACAAGCCATTGCTCCAAAGAAACTTTGGTGCTGCACGCATGAAACAGGCCAAACCGTTACTGAAAAAGAACATAATCTTATTTGAAGCCAGCCCTTCTTGATCCACATTATGTCCCCACTGATGAACGCGTACGGCCATGCAGGACAAACATAAAATGGCGGTCCCTGGAGAACAAAAAGCACACATTTTAACAACAGTTTAATCTTTTCATAAAACATGAGTACTCTGCATAGACTACAGGCCAAGTATTGGGCCTCAAAATACTTGGAGATTCCTGCAACTACATGAAAACAGTGAACTTCTGACATTCATGGCATATCTATTCTTTAAACAGGTAGCTGCTTTAAAACAATTAAGAACACTATAGCAAAAAAATACCTGTAGCAAACATCCTGCAGGGGTTTACAGAATGGAATTAAATTAATTTCACAAAGCAGTTTTTCAGAGGTGTCTAGGGATAACAGGTAAACAGCAGAAGTTTCATATTCTCTATGATCCGCAGTCCTTGGATGCACTTGGAACTACTGTAACGATGTTCAAACAGTAAGTGTCATACCCTCAGTTCTTCCAGCTATTTGGTTCAGTGCAGCAAAATCATGCATAAAGCTGCCAGACCATATTATGGGACACAGCAGCATGTAAGTGGAAAGAATTTTTATGAGTATTTAATGAAAAACTGTGTATTCTTAAAACACGTTCTTTTATATGAATTGCAAACTGTTGGAAAAAGCAAAAAGCTAAAACTTTCACACAAGAATGAAAAATAATTGGAAAATAAGAGACCAATTAATCACATGCTGCTCCAGAACATGCTTAATCTATAAAGGCGTGACTAAATTAATCTTGGTATAAATGCTTATGTGTAACAAAAGTTAACAAGACATACCGCATCAAGTAACAAAAAAACCTCTGGGGGATATGCTTGTTGATCTTCGCAGAAAGGAGCGCAGGCACTGCTCTCCTCTCTCCTTTGACCCTGACTGGCCAGAGATCATCATGTATTTAACTGCGGGGGTGGAAAGACATGACGACCAAAAACCAGCAGCTACATGAGTTACAGCCACCCTTACTATGTGGTCTCCTGATTTGTAAGCAGAACCAGATGTATTGCCCATTTGCTACTCGTTACTCCTGTGTTAACAGTACACAAAACATGAGTAATTATGCACATACTTTAAGTTTGGCATATTGGGTATTGAGTCCTTTTTAAGAAGCCATTTATACTTCAGGGAACTAATATTTTTAGCTAAAAGTAGTATGCTTTTCACATGTAATTACACTAAAACATCTGCTTAAAGATTACTGTAACTCATGGATCTAAAAGGAAGATGACTAAGACAGAATAACAAATAATAAAGAGTGAAATAACCTCTGAGATAGTTGGTGAGTAAAATTAAGATCAACAGGTAGGTGAGGGAAGGAGGCTTCAGCTTTGAGGGTTGGTGGTGTGACAACAGTTGCTAATTACAGGCAGGTTAATGCAAGGTTGTTTAAGGAAACTCCGGATTACACAGGTAAGTAATGTGGCTGTTAGGTCAACAAATCCCTTTCAACGAGGGGGTGGGGGGGAAGAGATCACAGAAAGGCACAGTGAAGAGGGACATTGATGGGTCATGTTGAGAATCTTGGCCCAAAGTTATGAAGGTAGTAAGGCTTAAACAATTTATGTTAAGAAAAAGCTTATCAAACTCTGTGAAAACACAAACAGTAAATACACAAGTGTAGCTTCAGAGAAAGAAGTAACTCAGATTCTTCCTAGACACCGAGTACCTCCCCCCATGCATTTTACAATTCCGCTTTTGTATAAAGAGCATTTAGAAGTATATCCGTGGACATAATTGTTGCTTTATAGCAGCATTGCCTGATTTCAGCTTAGAAATTCTGCTGCTGCTTCCACGATTCCTGGTCACTACTAGCTAAATATCCCATGTATATTCCATTATAATGCAGCAGTATTTTTAGATTCAGCACATTCCTTACCAAACTCAACCAGGCCATTTACACAATTTGCACCTGCTGAACAAGGCACACCAATGCAGATCTTCACTATCTAGGTTCTAATACATAAATTCTATTCAATATAAATAAATAACAAGGTTTGCAGTGTTCTCTATTTTTGTAAGCAACAAGGAAGTCTGTTCTCTCTAGGTAAAACTAGTGTCATTTTCTAGGAACAGAAACACTCCTTGAAAGCCAAGTGATTTAACATAAATCAGACAAGTAAGGTTAAGTGCCTCCTCCCCAATGTCAGATAACTCCAGATGTTTGATTTCTCCTTATGCGGGGGGGGGGAGTGCCTGTGCAGCTTTGGCATTGGCCACTACTCGGCAAGTAAGAGAGAGAACAGCAATTAAGCATACAATCAGCAAAACTGATGTGCAGAGTTGTGAGATAATCTTGTCATTGCTTCCATTCCTCAGTATTATATTAAATTCAAAACACTCAGTTTATTTTGTGATAGTATTTGACCTTTGGAAATACCATCTTCTAAAAATTTCCATTATTGAGTAACTTAGATTTCAGCGTATCGTTTCTCAATTTATGGTGACTTCTAAACAAAGAAATTAAAACCAGAAGCACAGCTTTTCTGGAATAATCATAGATTTAATAAAATTGCTGTAACTATGCAATCCTTTAGTTCCAGATAATCTAATTAAAAACTGAAATATCAGAGCAAGAGAGCTCTAACTTACCATTATGCTTTGTAAAAGTTGTTTCCTTATCTGTTTCAGAAGACAGCTTCCCTTTTTTCCATCCTGAACTTCATTATGCTACCAAGATTCAGGTCCCTGTTTAATGTTTATTATCTGTATCATCATTTCTGCTAAGAACCCCACTCACTGCTCAGGCCGTACGGTGCCCATTCACAAGGCAAGCACAAGAACGCTGACCCTGCCACAGAGAATTTCCAATCTAAACGAATGGACAGACAGGGGAGTACAAGGAAACCAGAGGACACTGATCAGCATGCCAGGCAGTGGAACCCACAAACCACTGTCATTTGTGTTTTGTAAGGTAAAGGGCTTTTTACGGAGTTCTCTGAAGAAGCGGGGCTGCTGTGCAGATTTTTATAAAGACATTTGCTCAAGTTTAGGGGAAGACAAGGAAAGAATTAATGCACTCAGCTGAAAAGTGATGCGAATACTGTAATTGGTGTTGGAGCTGTTATCTTACTGAGGAAGTTACTGACAGAAAATAGCTAGAGGTTCCAGAGGGCCCTCAAAAAGAAAATCAAGTAACTTAGGCTTTACCCAGTGGAGAAGGGGGAGTCGGAGAAAGGATGCAGTTTTCACTATTTTTAATCAATATAAAATAATCTGTGTAAAAACAGTTAAAACCATGCTGCAATTAACTTCTCTCAGTATGCAAAAGATAGCTACAGAGCCACCCGACGGTTCTTGGACAAAGGCCTGTAGAATGACTGACAGCATTAGATACTCAACACCGCAAAGGGGATACAATAAGCATTGCCAACCCCTCCAATTCAAGACCCAAGGTCAACACAAACTGTGGTGAAAGCGTGCACACACACACACACACACACACACAGAACTTTTCCCACTTGAAGAGTAATGTAAGACCACTGCATGCTGTATTACTCTAGCACAGATGGAAGCCACTGGTACAGAGCTTGTCAGCTGTCTTGGTAACAGCCACTTAACTTACATGCTTACTATCAAGTTTCTATGCCAGAGGAGCATACACAATACAGTAAGGCAAACTATTAAAACAATAAAAAAGTCATGTTATTTAACTCTTGTTCTATACAACCTCCATCATCTTTCCCAAAACACATGTAAAAATAAGGAGATAAGGAAATGGGATTTTTTTGGAAGTTCACAATGGACAGTTTCAGAAACAAACTTCACCTGGGATCTGTAAAGCAGTGCAAAAGCAAGCGCAACAGTTTGATTTGAAACCAGTTCTCCATAACAAAGAGTGAATACAGATAACATAAGCTACATTAATATAGTTACAGTTCACATTACATGACTGGCCCAGTTCAGTTTTTTCTGTCATGACTGGTAAAGTAACAGTAATAAGAAACAGCACAAAGGCTTTTTCTTAATAAATTTTAATGTTAAGACCAGTTTGCCTGGATAAAAACACAAAGTTACAAGAACCACACTACTGCAAATTCTGCATGATGCGCAGTAGTGCTTGCAATATTTGTGTGGCAAGACCATTTTGGAACTGTTTGGAAAGATGTCAGACAGAATCTTGGCGTAAACCAGTGGATCTCATCTTGTGAAAATATATCTGTCCCACAATGTAAACCACTGTAAATAGTCAAATGCTATATTTATGCGCATCAAAAATATATGGGGCGAATACTCGATTTAGCATTTAGTCAGCAACAGTGAATGAGAGAGAAATATTCTGGTTATTTTTCTATTATTTCATTTCACTGGAAATTGCCTAATAAATCACTCCAAAGGGTAATATTTGTGGTTCAAAACCACCAGGACAACAGTAATTTTTACAATAGTAGTTTCTGACCTTCAGACAGTGACGGCCCAGTCCTCCTGCCACTAGATTCACATGCATTTGGCTTGTGCTCAGTGCCTTAGAACACGAGTCCAGGCACCAAAAAATGCACTACCACCATCACAGCCTGGACCACATTAGCGCAAAACACACCAGATCAGAGATGCAACATCAATAAAAGGAGATGACACTCTCAAAGCAGCTACCAGATTCTCAAGTATTAATTATATACACATACGGTTAAGTACAGAATACTGAAGGACAGTGTACCAAGTAGCAAGTTAAATGTTCCATCAATTTTCTGATTACTGCAATGGATACTGAACATCTCCCCCATTTAATTTAGGAAAGATACTGCAATATAAGCATGTGATTTGATGCTACTTAAAGCTTTGTTGATACTGTTAGGTATTTTCTTTAAAATATCTACATAAAAAACCCCAAACATTACTGCAAAAGAACTCTATCTACATATAGAAATAACACAGACTTGATTTGGTGGCTCTTGTTTCACTGTGTCCTTGCAAAGAAATCTGCTAACTTTTCCTTGCCTGTTTAATAGCATGTATATTTCCCTGCCCACAGGCAATAAATGGTACATGATGAATCACTTCTTCAATATTATTCCCATAAAAATTCACAGTGACCACACACTGACCAATTCTGAAAGAAAAGAGATTTTTTTTTTGTTGTGGGCCCCCCCCCTTTTTTTTTTTTAAGTAATTGTGCAATATAAAATTCATACTACAATTTGCAACTTCGGTAACTTACAGGAAAAAGATTTCAAGCTCTTTAATTAAGGACCAGGTCAGAATGTTGCTTACACTATGCTCTTTGTTTCTGTGCAAACACATCAGATAAGGTTCATCCCTCCTCTTGAGGTCCTGAAAAATTCTATTATCGATAAGAAATTGGCTACAATTTAAGTTGTGAACCTATCTAATTTTCCTTGGTACCTTTAAATGCTTCCATCACCTAGCCTTAGTAAATTTTTTACTTACTGTTTCAATTCAGGAAATCCCGATTCCCAAAGCCAACCCCTGCCCCCCAACCAAACAGGAAAACCCAGCTGAGCCTCAACAAGTACATCTGAATTCTCAGAAGAGGAAATATTTTTTTGATTTAACAGCAACTGTACAATATTACAAACTCAGACACATGAAAAACAATCAGGCAATAGAAAATGTACAACAGCTTTGGTGTTATACAAAATAATAAAAAAGACTTGACAGCAAGATACATAGTTCATTATGTTGTCACCACAGCCACTTCATTGCTGACTGTAAGACAGTTATTTACTTTTGATATTCTCTGTGTGGCCTTTCCACTCATGAAAAATCATACTATATTACTACAATAAGAACTGTTATGAACACCATAAAGTAATCTCCAAATTTTATAAAAACATCTTGCCTCTTCGCACTATTGCTTTGTGGCACATTGTCAACAGAACAGCAGTCCAAAATAAAGTGACAACTAGATTTAATAAATTAATATACTTTTTTAAAGATGTACAATGCACATTCTTTTTAATCCAAGGTTTTAGGGTGTCAGGATACTTCTATTTACACATATACAGACCTCAGACAGCATTGATAACATCAGAAAATGCAGATAAGGAACAGAGCCTTAACTGCTATCTGGATGCTACTAACAGAAGCCAAAACACTGCTGAGAGTATTATTGGGAGAGATATCCAAAGACTGAAGAAGAGTCTATGAAAAAAGGACATGTAAAGGCAAAGGGAAGGTCAAGATGTTTAATATGACCATCTATTCTTGTGAAGACTGAGGTGGAGTTGTTGATGTGCCTTGTTTACCAGACTTTCGTTCATAATTCACAAGTCGTTGCCCAACAAGGTACCTGGGATTATAGTAAAAACAGTGAGAAATTAATAAAAGTTAATACAATTCTGTAATATAAATCCACTCTATCTCCTTTGCTGCAGAAGTAGCTTTCTCATTTCAATGACAGTTATTCTACAAGTGATCCCTCCCCCCTTAATGGTTTTCAACCATCCTCATCTTTTTCTCAACATTCAGGCATTTCGTAGTGGAATCCAGGCATTACAGGTTTGTGTTTACAGCCTTCAGTAGTCATACAATTCAGACATATATAAGCTGAATGAAGATATGAAATATAAAGAATGTGTTTGCGTTATTTATATACCCAGCCCCTTTGCTGGATGATACTGTTAAGAGCGTCTTAGCACTGTCTGAGCCACTGCCACTTGAACATCTGGAACAACAACTCAGATATAAAACCAAATGAGAGGTTCTAATGAGGTTCTAAGTTCAAAAAAGAATCTGCCACAATGCAGAACATGCATTGGGTAAGAGTAAGAGAGGCTCAGCTCATATATCCAATGAAAAACATGCTGCTTGAAAAAAGTAAATATTGTAAAGGAAGAACTTTTACTGCAGCTCAATCTTTCTTAAAGGGAGAGAAAATATCCTAATGCTACTCCATGTCAAGCCAAAGGGCTGCAAGGTTCCTTTATTTAAATTCTGTTTCAACATCTCACCATCTTATCAGCTTGGCAGTTTTCCTACCTTTCACATTATTCCTTACTTCCTCTATATCGTCATTTCACAGTCCTACTTTTTGCCATCTAAATCCCTTTCCGTGCTTCCTATTTGTTCTACATGTAGAAGAGCCACATACACCTATGAATTCTTCCCCTGAAACCTGCCATTTCCTTTAAAAACTTTTTCACCACCACTCCTTTTCTCATGGTACCATCACATTTTTTTGTACATTTCAGAATGTCACAAAAACTTGTCTATGCTTCTGACGTTTGTTATGTGAAAGATTTAATTACGCATATTTCTAAACCATAAATCTCTACTGGCTAGCATAACTATGTTTGCTTACTTTCTGACATGAGATCATTAAGTTATACAAACTTCTTGTCTACAAGGATGGTTATAGCATTTAATAAGTTAATTTAATATCAAAGTAATTTTCACTTAGATATATTTTCACAGCTTTGTATACTGTTTACATGCCTTATTTACGCCAGAAAGCAACTTGTAACATTAATGCAAGTTGCAATTCAATACGCATTCTGCCTGAAAGATACTAACATTTAGCTCAAACCCCATTTATAAATATAAATACCAGCTATACATACTACAGTAGGCCAAATACTACAGGACATGTTGTGAAGGCAGGTGGCAAACAGGATTTAAATCAGCTGATCAAATAAAAGGTGCTAAAATATAAATTGATCTGCTGAGAGTTTATTTGTAGTTACAACTCTCTTAATATTTCTAGATGCTATTAATTTCACATTTACACCAAACACTTAATATATCATTCACTTCCTAACATTTAAGATTCAGATAAGTTTATTTTAGGTTTGACTCCTTTTGTAGTCAGTGGAAGGCAAAACTGGTCTAGCGTAACTCAGGATATGAGCACAACAAACTCATTTATTCCTTTTCAATATAAAAGAAGCCTAGGAAGACTAGTTGTTGGGGTCCAAAACTTATTTTTCTAAATAACCAACACATAAGGTAATTAGGGTAACACAAAAAATAAGGTAATAAGGATAACAAAAAAACCTTAGAAACTAAGCAGGATAACCAGAAAAAAAACATTGGGAAAATTAATATTTTATCAGGCATCTGAGTAATACAGAGTAATAATTGCTGAAAGCATCAGAAAACAGTACAAAATTTGGTAAGGACAAACTATCAAGTCAACTGAACGTTCTTTAACAGGTTAATTGGACTAATGAGTAGAAGGAATAAGAAAAAGTTATGCAGAAAAGGTTGGAGAAATGGTTTTGGAAGCAGCAGATTGAGACATTATTGTACTTCCAGGTATGTCATAATTATTACATTCACTCGTCATTCAAGACTATAGAGGGGGAGACAAGCAAGCAATCAGCTTCATTTATGGTAAAACACAATCAAGTTAGATATAGGGGGAGTGACTTCCATTTACAAAGACAGTCTATTCCTGTGTTTATCTATCTGAACCACAAATAAAACATTTGCCAAGAACAGTTTAGGTCTGCCTCAGAGGATCATTTGTCTAGAAAGCTTCTTAAAATACCTTTTAGCCCTAAGTATCTACAACATCTGAATTCAATCTGAAGTCATCACAATTTAAAAAATTAAATTACTCCACACTATATACTCACTTGTCATTTTTAATATGTTCATAAAGGCGCTTGAACTGGCGGACTTGGAAGGAGAGAATTCCCATCAAAACCACCACCATAAGCAGAAAAGGATAAATCCGTCGCTGAACTAGGTTTTGCATTTCAGCGGTAACTCCTGCAAAGCAAGACACAACCCTCACATAATCTAGCATTGCTAAAGTAACACAGCATTTCTGCTTCTATACTTTTTGTTATACCATAACTTCAGTAGAAGGGCTATGAAATAAATAATACATCCAGTTATCTCAGAGATCCAACATGACAGCTGCTGTTCTTTTTCATGTGAAGCATTAAAGCTGAAAGTTTTCCATTAACACAGTGAAAATCCACAGTAAAAAAAATTGGGCTTATCAGCTCTTCTTGCTTACTGACTTCCGTATACCTTGTACCAGAAAAAAGTTGACACTATAGAAGTCTGCATTCAAACGAGAGGTTGAAGAATAAAATGGGACTTCTTGAACACGTTGTTAACATCAGAACTAACTAGCAACAAAGACAACTGTTGATGAAAAAGCACATCTACACTGCTTCTAATAAAATTTCCCTCAATTATGAGGGGATAGGAAAATACGAAAAAAATAAACTATATTTACAATTTACATTTTATTTTAATACTGAATGAAAACCTCAAAACAATATTTTCACCTGTTCTAAGCTTCCTTTAGAATCTGACAAATCAGAAAAGATGTCCTCAGCTCAGCATAGCTCTTAGAGAGACTAAAATTAAAGGTTGATTGTGCAAAGAATAAATTAATTAATCATCCCTTTCCCAAACTAGCTAGATACCTACATTTCTGCTGTTAGACATTACACAGTCCCATACTCTTGATTTATTCTGCACTTGGTTTATTAAAAAGCCAGTCAGAATAATGTATTGCATTTCTCAAAACCCCCCAAACTTTTAAGATGACATAGCAATCCTTAAGTGTTTACATTTGATGGCAGAATAGTGGGTGTTTTGTTGGGGTTTTTTTAATAACCTAGAGCTTGAAGTTTTATTTCCACAGGTATATTTACATTGCTCTAAACCATCAGATGATAAACAGCTATTCTGAATGTATACATACCTAATAAAGGTACAACACCAGATGCTATGATGTACGGTACACACAGGGAAAGTAACAGAACAGAGATTACGGGTGCTGCCAGTTTACGGATTATGAAGTGTAAATCAATGTTACGAATCCCATTTGCATATACCTAAGAAGAACAAGTCAGAAGTAGAATGGATCAATCAAGAAAGCCATGCTTTGTGCTTACAGTAGTAATTACAAGGTTTTACACAATTCTGCTTATGAGAGGAAACAGGTGTTCCCAACTTGAAGAAAACCATGATGGCCACAGTCAAAGAAGGAAAAACTCTGTGCCAATCTACATCATGAGGGTTCCAGGAAATAATTCAAATAGTGCCCAGGAAAGCAACTTAATCTGTAATAGTGTTGTGATTTGGTTGCAGGAGTGCAAGAGACCAGCTGAAAGATCATTAAATAGAGCTTGTGGATGGTGGTTTTGTGGGTGACCTGGGATTGCTTTGTGCTGTTAACTTGCTGAAAGAGGATCCTGTGTATGCTAATAGAGCAAAACTATTAAATTGGGTAACACGGGCAGAAAATAGGATCTTATTTTGTACTTGGATGGGCAGACCAGAGCCTCTGCATGTGGAGTCTGTGCCCTAAGACAGCTTCCACAGTTCTTGAGGAGCTAAAGTCTCGACATAGCTAGACTAATCACAGGAAAAGACTGATTTCAAATGGCTATCACATACAGCTAGACCATGGCCTCTGCCCCACAGCCTGGATGTAAGCATTTCTAAGGATGGCTCAGGAGAGTGTGTGTATAACAAAGAGGCCTAGGGAGAGCATGGAAGGTATGCCTCAGGTGGTATGCAAAGTACTCACAGAACTAAGACTACATTTCTCCAGTGTGACATGTACAGTGATCAGTAAATGGTTTAATAACTGGAACTATATGCTAGACTTAATCAAGAGAGGCACCTTTCGTACAGAGGTCAGGACATGCACCACAGCCATAACATATAGTGCAGGGCTGGAAAGTTACTTTCTGACAAACAATTGAGATATTTCATTGAGATGACAGGCGTAGAACTTAAAGGTTATAATCAAGAAAAAAATACTTCTGCCAAAGAAAGCAACAGGCTATGTGACTCAGGACTGCTCACAGAAACTGTTCTGTCTTGCTTAATAATCAAAGGGGAATGGAAATGCTGTCTTTCATATGCACTCATCTATGAATGAGGGAATCTCCACAGCTTTGGAGAAGGCAGAAATTCTCTGTTCTTGAGTGGTGGTCATAAACAATGTCCAGTATTTGGACACATGTGAATTCATCTGAAGAAATAATGTTGTTTCTCACTTTAATACAAACCTGATAAAATTGCAAATACATCTACACAACATTTTCTTGATTTCAGATTTCTGAGGTTTATTTTGGTTTTATTAAATGTACCTTAATGGATTAGGCTGTAGAATAATTTTAAATTGTATAAGACTAGTTGAGTTTTACTCAATAACTCAAATTACTCTATTACTACAACAGTAACTCCACCTTCTGACTCACACATTCAAAAAACGTTCAAAATGCGTTATACAGATAATTCACGTGGACAATTTTTTCCTACCTGTTCAATAACAGTTTTCAGCCACCACTGGGGACCCATCAGTGTTATGGCAGCAATTATTTTGGCATGCAGAACTCCAAGAGCCCAGTCCTAATTTTGTAAAAATGGACTGTTAGCATTGACATATTTTTAAATAGTTTAACAACCAAAAGCTTTTAGAGCAACTTGTTAATATTACTTATAAGTGAAAAGAATTACTTTTCTATTTAGACAGGACATTGTTTACAAAAGGTGACATCTTCTGCAAACTCCTAAGAAAAAGAGGATGGTCTCAAGCTTAACTGACCATAAAATAATATGCAGCTCCCTGGAACCAGGAAAATCAGTTACTGCTATTAAACCAAAGGCAAATACTTAAAGTGACAGACTAACATTCTGTTACAAACTAACTAACACTGCTAACATTGACCTAGAAATAAGTTATTTTGATTCCTTTAAAAAAGAAGAGAAACAAGATACAAACATGCTCACACAAGTCAGGAAACAAGGTTTTTTTTCTTCTTTTAAATTTTAATTGTTCACAAAACCCTACCTGATGTAAGAAAAACAAAACAAAGCAAAGCAATGCTCTTCACAAAAGAACGTCATACTATTCAGAGGAAAATTTATGCTTTAACATATACGGCAATTATTATGGCATGGAATTAAAAGAACACATTATAACTACAGGCTTCTAGTAAACACTGCACATCATGAGTCAATCCTTTCTGGATTACAGATATTTTTAAGAGATTCTTCAATAAAAAACACCAAAATTAGAATGCAAAGTATAGGCTGACAAGGCAGAATAAACAGCTACAGAACTGGTAAGACTTAAGACATCATAGGTTAGTTAACTTTCTTGAACTGCTGGGGAAATAAATTTTTTTTAACTAATTATTTAACAAGACAGCTTTTGTTAATGTCTATTACCCCAGATACGTTAAAAATTAAAAAACTTATTACAAAAAAGTCAGTGTTAAAGTTGCTTCGTGTTTGCTCAAGCATGTAACCTTTGTATAACTCTCTTTTGTGAAAAATGGAAGTTATTCTCAACTTCAATAGCTCCTTGTTAATTTAGAACAAGTCTCAAATCCCTCTAATCTGATATTTTGAGGAAGCTCTGCCACATGAAAATAAAGTCTTTCAGTATCTTTAATTACAAACTTTTAAAGAACTAAAAGGCAAAAATTAAGAATCTCTAGCATTACAAATTTTTTCCAAAACTGTTTGGAAACCATGATCATCTACCACTGCAATCATATGATGTCCTGACTTATTAGTCATTTACTTAAACAGACACCTCCAAAGTATACCTGTATTATAAAATAATGGAATATTTAAATTAGCAGTCAAATTTGTCTTTGTATTATGGCTTTCAAACATTTGGATACTGAAAGTAAATGAAAGCTTGTTTGTGGACAGCTTAGACAATCACTATCCCTGAACACCTTCTTGTTATTTAGTAATATGCATTCTAGGTCTTTTGAGTTATGGTTCCCTCAGGGTTTCTTTGAGTTACAAGTTCTTTCATAACTCAGCCTAGGTGATGCAAACATTTGTCACTCAATCCACTGTACCTTCATTTCTTCCACCAACTTGCAGGAAAAAAGTTTGCACTCCCTTAACCTGTGCGACTTGACTGAAGAAAAACAAAACACTACTACTGCAAAATCTTGTGTTAATGATCTGACACCTCAACCTAAAACCAGAATGATCGTAAAGCATATCAAAATTTAATTCATAGCGTGTATCATCACTGAATTAAAACCCTGCATGGAAAAAAAGATCAGCTGAACCTCTTGCTGCATAACAGTAGGCAGAAAGCTTTCCAGAAAGGTCAGACAGAGTATGTACGTCTGTGCATATGTACATACAGCTATACTAACTTCTGTACATAACTTCACAATTATGCTACTGAAAAAAAGTGTCTATCTGATCACTGAAATACAAAGATCCTCTGATGTCATCTCACAAAGTTCAGGTTTTCATACTTAAAATTCCTAAGCATAAATTCCTTTTGGTTTAAATAATACTCACATCCGGACTGTCTGTCTTTTCTCTGCTACATACATACATACTTATGGAAAATGCTCTGAAGCACTGAATCAAGATGAAACAAGAACTCCCATACCCCTTACTTCTAAAAAGAAATGCATCAACAGCAGAAGAACGGGAGCAACTGACCTGCCAAGGATAGAAGAGAGGTGTTTGATCCAAAGGAACTCTCAAAGGTGCAACGATGACCAGTTCAAACAGAAGACCAAGCAAAAGTGGAACCACACCAGCTAGCAGTATAGCCACTATTAATGTCTTCATTATCTAAAAAACCCAAGACATCTAATTAATATGTTTATCAGAGGATTCTTTTTGTTTAAACTTCAAAACATAACAAACTACACAAACAGATAAAAGCTGAAGAAAAAAAACCTACACAGACCTTTAATTCATACATAGACACCCCTATAAATAATTTTTATTATGTCCATAGTTTTGCAATGCAAGTTTTCAAGATTGGGTCCTATTCCATGCCCCCTCCAGAAAAAGGCATGACTGTGCCTACCCATGTCCATGTAGTTTTAAACCATAAAATCACCTTTGACTGTTATCAGTAGGGAATACTATCCAATGGCACTTCATTACATTGAGTATTTTTATATGTTGGAAAACTAAGAGAAGAATCTTTCCAAAACTGCTGATTTTTCTCCAGTGAAAACCAAACCTTAAAAATTTGCTCATTATGGAATATTTCTGACTTAAAAATGAAAGACTTGGAATACCATGCTTGAATCTTTCTTTATTCTAGAATTCTCTTAATTTACATGCATCATCCAAAAATCAGATACAAAACTGACTTAACAAAATCTGACTTAATTAACATGATCAGCAGAAGGGACAAAGGCCAAGTAGAGCATTACATTTTAGCTCTGAATTTTCTTAAACAAGCTTAAGATTTCCTAAATGAAAATGATGGATGAGATATTTGGGAAACATGGTAATACATGAAATACATACTTACACTGCTCTTCTGTCTGTAATAGTCCAATAAACACAAGCATGTCCACCACAAGATACCATTTATGCTATGAATGTTTAAAATTACTACACTTAGGCAAGAAATCTGCTATAGAAATCCTCAAAACCAAAACAAAAACATGGGATATAAATTTGTTGCCATGGTGAGAATCTGAACTCCTGGTAATAAAAAAGGATAATTTTCTTTAAAAATATTAATTTGAACACCACAAAGATCTGACAAATCATAAAGATCTTTCTGAAAATATGCATCAAGCTACTTTGTAGAGACATGTTCATCATCTTCTATCAGCTTTACTAGTATTTTATTTGATAATGTCAAGTTGCTAACTCAGTAAAGGTTAAGCTTACAGGTGTATGTGAAAATGTAAGTGTATTTGAGGACACATCACATATGGGATAATAATGCAACATATTAGCTTTTAAAGGAAAACAGAAAAACATACATATATCTATAAACATATATATGCAAATTTACACTGATTGCTTAACATTGTGTTAAATGGCTTCCAAAAATACAGCTACCCCTATGCAATGGGAATGTAACCTGCAAAAGCTTCAAAACGGTCTGAAAAGGAAGATGTATATGTTACAGAGTAAAACCTGCAAGCAGAAATAAAACAACAAGTTTTGTTAGCTACTTTTTTGGTAATTCAGTAAAAATTTTTTCTCAAGACTCACCATAAGAGACCATTCTTTGACCTTCTGAAAAATCACTCTACGACCCTGTGGCATCCAGGCGACCAGCACTGTCACTGCTCGGATAGTTAGCCAACAGACATAAAGACCACAAGCAGCTGTGTACAGTTCATGGATTTTGGCAGTCCCCGTCCAAAATGACATTAACCATCGGCCAGCAAATACTGAAAACACAAACACTGTTAAATAGAGTAATGCTTTTGATGTATTAAGGAAGGATGCCTATTAAAAAATACTTACCAAATTTACTGTTAAATATCAATGCACAAATGGTATTCAGCATAAAACAGTATTTTGGTACTCTACCCATAAGGCACAAATGTGTGAAGCACTACGTAAGTAGTTACACAGGTGATGCCAAATACATATGTAGAATGTGGTTTGTTTTTTTTTTTTTTTTTCTAATATTTCATTACACCAGCAATGTGATCTGAACTATGGCAAAACAAAGCACTTGAATACTGGACTATTCAGAGCCTAAACACTGATCTTCAGAACTGCAGAGGCAATAATGCATTAGAGTATAAGCTTGAACTTAAATCTTGTGAGCTACGTTTGGGTTATTTCACTACCTCATGTAATTTTTTAAGATGTACTGATGGGGCTTCTGAAGCTCTCCGACAAAAGTGGGAGACTCATTTGCTACATTTTATTTTAATAGTGTTTCCATTCACTAGTATTATAGTGGAATTATTTTATATACTACTATTAAAACCACCACAAAATTAATAACTGATCTCAACATATTATTTACTTTAGAATCATTAATACAAGGAGGTAAAAATGACATGGTACTACAGTAGCCAGGTTATAAAATTCACATGAGTTTACATGTCTTAATTTGTTCCAAATTATTAAAAAAAAACACCCTACAAAATGCTTTTGATTTGGTTAAAATACTTATTAATACATAATTGGGAAGTGGCATGTTTATCACTTCGAAGTCTCCTAGTGACCTGTCATGATGACACCTTCAGAATATTTAATTAAAGAAGGTTAAAGATAATTAAAGTAGAAGACCTGGTAACAACCTATATATTTTCCTTCTCTAAATGGTAAAGCAGGTGCAAGAGTATCAATTCTCTTTTTCTCTCAATATTACTACAGAGATTGTCTCAGCACTTGGAGCCCTGCCCTTAAAAGAAAATTATTCTACAAGAAAACAAAGGAAGTGGGAATCTCTGTCATTTAAATACAGGTATTATCTCTATCATTTAGATTTTAGACTATTACAATTTGGTGATGTATTGTTAAAAATGAGACATAATTTTCCATGCTTTCTCCTTTTAACTTTAAACAATGGTTTCAAAACATCTGCCATTGTTGAGCATGGCAACACTTCGAGTTGTTTTTAATCACAGTTTTACAATAGTAGACTTACCTGGTAAGGTAAGGCAGATAAGACTCGCAATCAGTAATGTTATGCACATGAAAACAATCAAAAGAAATATCTGAAATAGGAAAAAATCCCCAGTTTATAAAGAAAGTTACTTAACCAAAGACAAAAAAACATATATAAAGAGGTATCATCCTAGAAAGGCAGCTAAACTAGAATGTTCAAATACCAACTGATGTTTGACTGTATAAATAAATCAGCGATAAGAAACCTATCGATGGTACATGCAGCACACCTACAGTGTTGTGTATTTCTTTTAAGAGTTCGCATCAGTTGTCACAACAGTAAAAATTAACATTTGAATCCAGAATGACTGAAGTTCTTTGTTATGTTATATTAAAAAAATAACCTCTTTATTTCTGCACTGACCAGCACAACAACTCTCAATTAGGTTTCTAGCTCTGTATGCCAGTTAAGCAAGACAGTGGTTTTATAATAAGGAAAACCTTGCTGCGCAAGTTATTGCAGATGCCCTCAGGTTTATGTGACCAGCAGCTGATAGCAAAGCTGGTGGCTCCTTAGTCAGGTTTACATCTTATCAGAGAATTCTCATGTACTTGACTTCTTTAAATATTTGAATGTCTCAAGCATCTTGTGCTATGAAGTTCTGCTTCACTAATCAAAGCCACACAACAAGCAAGCTTACTATGGGAAAACTAACACCTTGTCATAACAGACTACTAAGATAAAGTTAAATCTGTAACACGTATTCTCCTTGATGAGACTTTTGGGGACAATGCAGATCAGTCTCATCTCTAGGTTAGGATCTTCAGCACTGCTTAAAGGAAGGAAAACCTTGTAATTTTGTAGACACTAGCCTGCATGAAGAGGGATGATTCCGCAATACCCAGTTACTTGCCAGGTGACAGCCACATACCCTTTTTCACACAGAATACTCTCTTTAGGGTTAGGGATCCCAAATGACAGAAAGAAAACCAGAGTACCTGGCAACTGGACTGCAGGCAAAAAAAATTCTCAATGGTGAGGAATGCATGGTGTGACTTGCTTGGAACCAATACTGTCTAAATAGTTACTGAGGGAACGCTGGGGAAAAGTCAGTCCATGTGGGAATAAACAACACCTGAAGGACTAAAGCTGATATGAAGCTTTTAAACACCATACACAGCTGCTTCTTGGGTCAGTGAGCAAGAGAACATAGAAGAAGAAGAGTAACTCTTGACTTGGACCTAAACAACGCACAGGCAGCTAGTCACTCGTGTCACAGAAGAAGCACTGACAGTGACCGCAACATTCAGACTCAAAGATGTTGCAAGGACAGCCCTCCTCTCTCCAAAATCCACCACAATAATATTATTTCAAAAAAGCAAACTAGCTAAAATGAGGACATTTATTAAAAGAATATTGAAAATAGTAGTCAAAAGGAAAAATGCTCACAGGAGATGCGTTTAGATATACTGAAGTGAAGGTTTGGCACAAACTCACACTACTAATCATGAGACTTTAAAAAAAGGTCTCCCCAAAGTTGTCACAGTAAACAGTAAAATAAAAATGGCTTCCAGAAGATACTTCCAGAAGTTGGAAATAAATCCACAGGGGGAGGGGAAAAAAACCAAACAAAACCCAAACAAAAAACCCCACAAAAACCCCAGAAAATGGATGAACTCTGGTAAGTGAAATTCAAAACTACAGTAGGACAAGCCAAAAGGGATTTTACAAATAACATATCAAGTCTATGAAAAGTAATGATAAATTTATTTTTACAGATAGGGTTTTTCTTTTTTTTTAAAGGTTCAACAATAAAGTAATAAAATCTAAAAATCCTCATAAGAAAGCTTGCCAGAGAGTTTGCAGGCTCTGCTGACAACTATGGATTATGAAAGGAAGGCAAGGCAGTAGCAGGAAAATCCAACGAATTCTGCACATCAGCATTTGTTCTGGAGAGGCTTTGGGAGGTCCTCCCAAGAGAGCCTCTGTTTAAAAAAAAGAATGAGTTGGAAAAATTATCTAGATTGCCTGATAAAACTGATCATAGGCTTTTATGTAGAATAATTTTTAAAAAATCCAATCTTTTAATTTTGTTTGAGATTAACAGTATGCACTTAAATTAAAAAAAAATCACACTCATAGTTTTACATGCTTATTTGCAACTGAAATAACATGAAGGATCAGTTCTTATTGCTTGCTCAATCCATACAGATATGACGAGTGAGTTCTAGTGGAAAACATTCATACATAATAAAATCTGAATATAAACCACCTTCTTCTAGGTTCTTACAACTTGGTTAAAATGAAAAAGTTTAATGAAAGCATAGAAGAGATCAGATGTTTACACTGTGTTTTTTCTTCTCAAATGCTTAAAATCCCAATTGAGAAAATAATTAAAATACAGTGTTGTTCCATAGTGGAAGTCTGTGCAGGAGACATATTTTTCGTAAGATGAACTTATCCAAGTAGAACCAAGGTCAATATACCAAAAATTGCAACTGAAGCACCTGCAGTGATCCTGAATGATTCATTATTTAAATATTTCAAACAAGTCGAACCAGGGACATAAAATCCTATCAGTGAGCTACCATGTGTTTGAGATTGCGCAAGTGCTTGTCATATCTCTTGATGAAAACAACTGAACGAAACTCCGTTAAATCAGATTTTATTTTTATTTCTACATTCTGTAGAAGTCTCCAAAGAACAACTTAAAATGTCTAGGCAAAGGTAAGTAGACTAGAAAAAACAGTCTTTGACAGCTGAATATGAAACTGCTCAGTTATCACCCGTTCAAGGTCAGCACCCCAAATTACTGAAAGCTTATACTATGCAATGGTTTGAGAGGGGGAGACGATTTCAGCACATGTCCTTACCCAGAGGCATCCACAAAAATAAAACCACCCATGCAAAGGTAGTTCTAGAAAGGATTTAATGAGTCCCTAGGTTAACACACCCTTTCTTGAAAGCAGCATGTCTACATTACAGTTGTTATATATTGCCAGGTAACAGTAAGTGAGAATCCACTTTACCTCCTCAGCAGCCAAACAGGGAACTAATTTCAATTAACCTGTCTGTCAGTCATCCCAGCAACTTCATAAGAACTTGACTCAGTCTAAGTGAAAATGTCACAAGTATCATATTTTCTTTAAAAATAACACTATAAAGTCTTATCTGAACTTTCAAATGTGTCTAACTGATGCTTTCTGCATATTACCTCAGTTTTCAGCTGGACCAGTTTCCTGTTCCAGCTCATCGTGTGTATGTTCTAGCACAGGCATTCATGCTAAGACAGGAAGAAAGGAGCAACTGCCATAGAAAGAAGACCCACACCACTTCTTTCAGCAGTAAGTGCATATTTATGCTAGATTAAATTGGTCTCAGTCAGGGCATGCTTTGACTTCCTGTTATGACCAAACTGAGGTAGCAGCAGCTGCTATGAGAGGGGCACATACGTTCTGCTTCCGTGGCCTTTTCATCCCTGAGCTAATTCCTCCCACTATTTCCTCTACAGCTCATGCATTCCTTTGGGGAGCCATTTTAGAGGGTAAAAACAGCAGTGAAGGGAATTAACTTTGCCCCCCCGCAAAAGCCCCAAGTTCAAACACCCAGAAGCTCCACAGTTGTGAAATCCTAAAATACTTTCAAATTCGCTTGCAGTTCTACTAGGTTGAGATTTATAAGAAAAAAAGAAACAACCCACACTTCATTTTCTACTTTGTTATGAGAATTCTGGTAGATTCAGCATTTTAAGGAAACTTCAGAAGCAATACTACACTGTTCTAACTTTAGCCATTACTTCCATTCTTGAGCTATACCTGAAACCATGGTAAATGAGCTGTGTTTAAGTTTATATTTGATTAACTCAGTTCTGGTAACAACAAACAATTTATCTAGTTTGACCTATATATTATTCTAGAAAGTTAAGTATTTGTCAACAATGTTTCCTTTCTAATTGTAGGGATTTAGAACTTTCAAGTATTATAACACCTTTCTGTGTTTAATATAGATACAACAGACTTTCTCCATTTAATTTCTTAATAAAACAAAAAAGTTTAAGATACACTTCAGCTACAAGACCAAAGTATGCCCTCTTGAAAGCCGTGCCTTGTTAGAGACACTCCTGAACTACCTGTTTGCTGGGGGGTTATTATATTTCTCTCCATTACTAACCGTTAGGAAAATAAGGCGTGAGCTAATAGTTAATACACAATGTGTATGGGATCTATAAATAAAATGGTAATTGAAGGTCTGAAGTTACAGACTGAAAAAAGCTATACGTGAGAATAACTGTAAGTCTACTTTTTAGAAAGATGCAAACTGTAGAAAAACACAAAACAACATGACCCACCACTTGACTTCTGATAATATGGGCCAAATCTTTCTTACAAAAAAAATTATACCCATTTTTCAAATGCTTTTCCCTTTTCTCCTAATGCGTTAGATATACCTACCCTGAGCGGGAATTTTAAAGGCCTACGATAAGGCTGGAAACCCACAGGTCCTCCTTGTTGAAGTATGGCTTGATGGGCTGCATGAAGACCTTCTCCCACAACTGGAATGGCATTATTATTGCGAGCATGCTGGTTGTTAGGCTGCTGGTTTGCATTGTTTTCATTCTCCTCCTGGTCACCAAGCAGGTAAGAATGGAGATCCCTGCAACAATCAAAATTTCAGTTTTGTTCCGTTTGATATGAATGAGAATCTTACAGAAAGACAGGCCTACTCAGAATGAGTACAAGTTGTACAAAACTTATACAGGAATACTGGCAGAATCTTGATAAAATAAAATAAATCATTTTCTGATAACGTACTCAATGTCATCCTAAACACAGAATTTAGAAGAAAAATGCTAGTGTGGATGCAGATTAGAACAGTGGGAATACAGCCACAAATAAAGATCACTTATCTGTTTGCTTTAAAAACAACATCTGGTATTAAAGTTGTTGTGCATATAAAAGGAAAACTGCATTGATATTTCGGTTCGTATAAGCAGGCAGCTCAACTGACAGCTTTTATTTTACTGCTATTAAGCTCTATTGGAAACAACTGCCTTCAAACCTAAACTGTACAAGGACAGTACTGTACTGCTATAGACATGTTTTCAAAAGTACAGAGTCAGGCAGAGTCTTTCAAGAAGATTCTAAATTGCTCAAAACTTGTTCACAACTTTCTAACACCACCAATTCTAGAAAGAGTCAATCTACTTTAAAAAGTATTCCATTGATATGTCCTGCATACATCATTAGCAAATAGATATTTTAGTCTGATTAAAAAAACCCCAAACCCAATATGAACATTTAGAAGTTAATTTTCCTCAGCTTTAGCAGTATTTTTATTAGCAGTAAGATGCATGCAGATATTCAATGGTCAGACAACGAAAACATTTTCACAGCAGTTTGCTTTTTAAGAAAAGCAGAGGAAAAGATTTTCATCTTTGTTCAACTAAAATTGCTGAAGAGATATTTCACAATTTTTCTTAACAGCTGCAACAGTGGAGAAAGGAAAGCCACTTCTATCATCATCCCCAAAATTCTCTTCTTGCATCATACTTAAACACTATCAAAACATGGACAAATTAATTCAAAAAATAACTTTCCAAAATGCAAACTAAGAGAACAGGGGTGGGGAGAATTTACTTATGAGAAGCTAAAATAAATACTTTGGATTGCAGTGGAAGAAAAAAAGTCTTTCATTCATTTTCTCAGAGTCTCAGACATAACTTAGCAAAGAGTAAGTCTTCATCCTAATAGTGCTGCATCGGTACGATCCACAATGAGCAAGACATGGTGGGAAAACGCCAATATACTTTGAAGTTAAATTTAAAACTTTATAGAAACAAAATCAACCTTAATTTTTTCTTGACTAATTTAGCAAAGAAGATATGAACTAAAAAATAACTTCATGTGCTAGAACTCTGCCTGGCAGACACTTTGAGACCTTGCTTTGTTTGACATTAAAGAACCTCACTTTGTATAATAATTTACTTTGGCTGACAAAGATACAAGTTTTCTACTTCTTTAGAGACTGAACTTTCAACTTTAAAATCCCCAATTTAAAGGTATTCACTTCTTCAGCTTCATGTTCTAAATAATTTTCCTTTTTTTTTTCCTTCTTATAGTAAGAAATGCCGGATGTACACATGAATGAATTTTACTGGGATGACTCATGGAAATGCTCTGCTGAGCATTTACCTCTAATTTTTCCATATAATAGGAAGTTAACAAGCTGTTAGTCATACTTTTATAGATGTTACTAAACAAATGCTGTAATAGCGTACCAAAAGAATTACTTGTCAAAGACTACTCCAGAAGTAGGTACAACTGCTGCTTCGAAGAAGGTACTTCCATAGGAAATCATTATAGAAGTTTTTCATCACATATTTATCTGTAAAATAGCTATTAAAGCTACTTGTTGGGATAACGCTCTTGAAAGCATGCCGCTTTCATGTTAAAAGGCTAAGCTGGACACAATGGTTGTAGTTGACTTTGGCTTTCTGTACTTACAGCAAGTATCCAGCAGTAACAGTCCATGCTCGTACAAGACCTTTCAACCACTGTCTTGTATGTCCTTGTTCTAGCAAAGCTGGAAGCACCACCTGAAGCAAAAGGAGCTCTAGGGAAAGTTCACTTACTGGAGCATCACTAGAAACAACAGGAAGAGCAGGAAGTCAAACATAAGGAACATTCTGATAGTAATCTTTTACACTGAATCATATTAACACCACCACAATAAAAAAATATATTGGATGCCAACCGGAACAATGCTTAGGTTTTTGCAGACATTTTTCCTTATATACTACGCTGAGCACAGGTTACGTCTTCATGAGTGTTTAGGCACTTAGGCGCACAAGAAATTTAAGAAACAATGTTGAGAAAGATTATATCAGAGAATACGATTTGCTTTTCTATTTGCTTCTATCATTGCTGTTTCAGTTGTTATTTAGAAACAGAAAGAGACTGCTATCATTAAAACGAAATGCAGTTACAGATATTCTTTTATTCTTGAAGCAATGATAATCAGGAATAAATGTGAAAGACAAACATGGCAGCAACTTCACTATCAAAAAGTTGAAGTGGAAAGTGTTTTGAAAGCATATAAAAACCAAATAGTTACCATTATGGAAGTAATACAAAATGCCTTTTATTTTTCTTAGTAGCTTTTTATTTGACAGATTGTATGATGTATCCACATCCTTTATCTTTTTACTTTTCTAGAACAATGAAGTTTAGATTAATTGAAAACAAAACATACCAAACTGTCACATTAATGCTCAAAGAGCACAAATAGACATTTTTCTAGTTATAGGGAGACTGAAAAAAACATATTTTTAAAATTAAATGCTTACCTGTAGAGCATAACATTATATGGAAGAAAGTTAGGCAGGAGATACTTAATAATGCGTATAGGAAGCCAGAGCATGAGCAGTACAATTGATCCAAAGACAATCTGCAACAAGGAAGTTAAACAAGTTAGTCCAAATAGCAGAACCAATCAAACCTAGCTTCCCACCCATCCCTCTAACATGTTTACTGTGTGTGGTGGGTTAGCCCAGGCTAACAGCCAAACATCTACCCAGCTGCTTGCTCATTATCCTCTCCATCTGAATAGGGAGAACATAGAAGGAAGGCAAGACGACTCGTGGATTGAGATAATGCCAGTTTAATAGCGAAAGCAAAAGCCATGTGCACAAGCAAAACAAGAAGAGGAATTCAGTCACTACTTCCCATCAGCAGACAGATGATTAGCGACCTCAGCATGCGTTAACAGTTCCTCAGGAAGACAAACACCATAACCATGAACATCCCCCCCTTCCTCCTCCTTTCCCACAGCTTTTACTGCTGAGCACGCTGTCATATGGTACGGAATACCCCTTTGGTCAGTTTGGGTCAGCTGTCCCAGGTATTCCCCCCTCTCAACCCCCAGCTTATTCACTGGAGGGGTGAGGGAGTAGGGCAGAGCAGGAAAGAGGAAAAGCCTTGATGCTGTGCAAGCACTGTTCAGCTGTAGCCAAAACACCTGTGTGTTAGCAATACTGTTTCAGTCACTAATCCAAAGTGCAGAAGGGCATGGGCCACTATGAGGAAAATCAACTCCATCCCAGGCAGACCAGTACACTATGAAGCCCTTGCCAAATAGCACTGCGGCTGAATAAGCACTGACTGGACAGCTCACAGTTAGGATGTCACACAGTTCTACTTTCTTCTCCCTCCCCCAGCACTGGGATTACTAATTTTGGATTCCTCTCTTTACTTAGTGGCTGATTTTTCAAGCAACTTGTAGAAGCCTCAAAAGATCGTTCAGTTTCTATTTCCTCACGTTTTAAATTGGCTGGAAGATCAAAATTTAGTAGGGGAGATCAGGTGCATGAAGACCATACACTTTTATAAATCCTGTTTCCTTAAGGAACCAGATTAAGAGTCAAGTACGTTTTAAACACATTCTTACACTTCATATAAATGCACCACTAGAGACTAAAAATGCAATAAAAATTGTGTTTAACTATGTAAAAAAGAAAAATCAAATCCCATTCTTCTCGAAACTTAATAGTTTATGTTCTACACAAGAAATTTCTTAAAAATATTGAGAAAGAAACACAATGTGAAGAGTGTGACTTGTTTTTTGAAATGGTAAGCTGTAAATGATCGCCATTCTGGATCCCATATTCTAGCATAAGGCTGGTAAAAGTTCTGAATTAATTAGCTAAGCAAATCAAAAGGTGAAGTTCGAGTAACCGCCAGTTCCAACACAGTCTGAGAACATACCTGTAAGACCTTTAGTAACAAGCAGATCTTTGCTTATATTTGGGCCACTTGCTGTGCCACAAAGTTTCAGGCAGCTAAAGCATTATGATTAAGGAGAAAATACTCTGAAAGGTGGACAGGTCAGATCCTGACCTGAGCACTGAAGTGCTCTCTAATAGAACTAAGATCTCTCTATGAGCTTTCACTGATCAAAGCACTTCAGGTGTATTAATACAGTATGTCAAATAATAATGTTTCTGGTATATTGGTTTTCACAGTTGACATGACATTTATGTCAGAGACAGCCCAAGACCCTTCCCTTACTGCATGCTAGGCGAACTTCAGACAAACAAGCAAAAGGAAAAAAACTTTCATTGTTTTCAATATCTTACAATGATAATCTGGAAACAGACACCACTGGCTAGATCAGCATCATCCAATCCAAAACTTAACTAGAAAGTTACTCTACCCCTGCTGCACTACTTTCACTGAATTGGACACACAATGTTTACTGCAATAACTAAGAGCATCATGAAAGAGTTACGTGATTTATAATATCCATAATAATAAACACTTGTTGTCTGAATATGCAAACATTTCCTGTGATTTGGCATAAGAAGATATCACAGAAAAATTTGTTTTGGAAGGGACCTCTAGAGGTAATCTACCCCAACCCGCTGCTCTGAGCAGGCCTAGTTACATCAGGCTGCTCAGAACCTTATCCAGTTAAGTTTTGAGTATCTCAAAAGACGTAGATTCTGTTGGCAACCTGTTCCAGTGTTTAATCACCTTCATGGTGAAAATGTTTTTCCTTAAATACACGGTAGCATATATGGGAGCTAATGTATGAAGTTTTCTTTCCAAATAAAGAAATTTTTGAGAAGAGTCCTTACCACTGATAAGATAAACCTCCTGAGATGTCTATAAATGGGCAAGTGAATCATTTCCTGCACAGGATTAAAGTCTGGATCATTCAAATTCCTGAGAAACCATAAGACACCAGGTCTCAATACCTGAAGTAGGAAATAAAAAACAATATATGAAGAGAAAATTATCTTTGTATTCTTTGTTTTTCATCTTGGATAACACTACTGCAGCAAATAAGTTTTAAACATAATAGGGGTATTTGTTGAACAAGGTTCAACAAAATGGTACAGAAATAGAACAAAGGAAGCATTATCATAGAGAAGTAGAGAAGCAATAACCAATTACAAGCTTAATTTTCAAGTATTAATCAATCTTAAACAACTGAAATGTATTTAGATTCATTTGAAGGCAACACCCATGTGTAAGGACTCTTTGTAAACTAAAAATCTCTAAGTAAAATATACTCTAAGTCATCATTTTCCACTGCAGTAAGTACCAGTGTGGCCCTTTTTACGTAAGGCTGAAATCCAATATACACACACACAACACAGTAGCAGCAATACCCACATGTGGAAGATCTAACAGTTCACAAATGCAAGCTTCTCTAACTATGTTACATACCAATCTTGTTCTTATAGACTTACCTCTCTCAGTAAAAGAATGAAGGATGCAAAATAAAAGACGTAAACCATTCCAACTAACCAGTGCAGAAACATTGTGGTACCTGGGGCAGACTGAAAGCTCAATTCTCTGTCTTTCAAAGTGGCATCAAACATCTCCTAGAAGGCAAGTAGTAAACAAATATGAATACAGTTTGGCAAACCTCCCACAGTTATTAATTTTGTTTACCCTAGTTCATATATACTACTAGGCATTTAATTTAAATGTCTGCCTCGTGCAGAAAAAAATTCAGAAAAAAAGGGAATAACCAACAATAAAAACAGCAAATAAAGATCAATTTCTGATCAGTTTCTTTCTTCTGACAGAAAGAAATCAACACTAACATACACTACAGAAGTTATAAATCAGTTCAAGCAAAGTGTCACTGTGATGGAAGCAAATACTTATTCCCTTAAGTATAATTCTATTTCTACTAAGGCTAGAAGAAATTAATTTTCTCCATTTGAAATTAATAAATTAATTTTTTTTTTCAGGACAGAAAAACTGTCCTTCTCAATTCCAAGCAAACACAGCATGTATGTTGTTCAAAACAGAAAGGGTTTGGACAATTATTAAAATATGAAGTCATTACGATTTCACATAAGATGGCTACATAAAGAACTTTATTCAGTACACAAGTTTGCCTATAAGTAAGTTCATTATCACAGTGGTCTTGTAAATGCAGTAAAAAGGATTAGGATCTTACTATTTTAATAATAGCATGTTAATTTGTATTTAGTAACATAAAGAAAAACAAAATTAGCATTAAGCAGTACCTAAAAACCCCTTTCCCTCTGGAAACACTATGTTTATAAAAGCAGAAGAGTGCTGTCAAACTCGTATCAACTCTCTTTTCATCAGAACTTTTCCTTTAAACATAAAACACCATTAAAAAAGATTTTATCCCATTTATTTCCATTCTTACCAAAGAGCATATATCCAGCCACCAGCCACAGATGAGAGGAAACACACCAATTTCAACCACCACTAACAAGGAAACCTTTAGGAAAAAAGAGAAAAGAACATCTCACTAGTTCATCAGAAATTGCTAAGAAAATTACAATGTAAGCTTGAGAGGGATTTTTGCTACACACAAAAGAAATAGGATTACCTTGACAACAATATAGCAAACTCCTAATAAACGACGTGATCGCTGGAACTTAACAAGTGCGGCCAAACCCTGAATAGTTTTGTCAAGAAAATAGTACTGAAAAATACTTTAACATAGTTTGATTAATATGAGACACTACATTATGTGGCTTTTAGCAACAGCAAATTTTATGAGACAAAAGTGAAATAGGAAGTATGTATTTTATCAGGGCTTTATTTTCAAAATTGGCTGTGACTCTGGAATTCACAATCTAATGTACTGGATAACCTCCCAAAACATGTATCTAAAATAAATCAATAAATAAATAAGTAATAATACCACCACCTTTCTTAAAGTAAGCATCCAAAAGTTCTCAAGAAATAAACACTTGCCTTTGAAAACGTCTGCCACAAGTAATCAAGTTTCAAAACTGAAGGCCTACCTTAAATGGTAGCTTTCCTTTTCATGCAGTCTGAAACAAATTCTCACTTTTTCCAAGAAAAGCTGGATGCATATTACAGTTTGGGGGGTTGTTTTGTTTTAGGAGGCAAAACACAGACATGCCAAGCAACTGTTTTACCACATTTGCACTGCACATTGGTATAGCGCGGTCTAAAGTCGATGTTAGCTTTGTGTACTCTTGAACAGAAAACTGCTAACAAATGTTTATTCTTTCAAACTGAAGCTGGTGTAGTCCCTTTAAAAACATGCAGCTAGGATGCAGACTTTTTACTTGCGACCAAATCCTTCTAGCTTTCAGGACTCCACCATTACTTAATCTTCTCTGTAATAATGAGGGTTATCACCTGAAAGAAATCCTTGCTGCAAACTCTCAGTGGTTCAGAGACATACAAGAGAAACTAAAACAATCCACACTCTCAAAATCTGGCAGGATCAAAACGATGTGAATAAATTTCCCATCATACCCTACGTATTTTCATAATCCCATTTCTCTTTCTGCTGCAACTACGTAGCCCACAGCAATAGTGTAAGGACAGTGAGTAAAACACAATGGTTCTACACTCATCTTCTCAGACTTTCAAAATTTAGTTGGAGGCCTTCAAGCAAGCATAAAAGCCTATGATTTTGTGTAGGTAAACATGTGCAAGTGTTCTGAAGAATGCAGTCACGCTGACAACTTTTAAACATCCAGGAGAACAGAAGAGACCTTTTCTTCTAATTTCACCAAAAGAGCACAGCAAAATGTTAAATTAATTGCATCTGCTTCATGTCTGTGCCTCCTCAAAATATAGACAGAAAAATAATTTACATGTAAAATCTGAGCCAGGCAACTGCTGCCAAAAGGATACATGACAAACAATTAGAGTCACTGCTAGCAGAACATATCCGACTATAGTTGTAATCAGGCCTTCAAAGTGAGATGCTTGAACCTGGAACAGAGGGAAAAAAAGGAAAAGTTTCAGTCTCTTAAAAGGTTACATCTCCCTTTTATGTAATTAAATTCCAAATCTCAACTCTTCAAGAAGAATGACAAGTTTCTTTAGTTTTTACATACGTTAATAGTCTCCCACTTTTTTGGTATCTCCATCAAGAGTAGAAAATGTTTACATTTTCTGGAAAAGTCTAACAACTACTTTCTTCAAACATGAAATAACCTCTATATATGAAACAAAAAGCGTCACCTTACACTACCTCACTACCTCCTAGCTTTCACTACCTATTATCATCAACTATGAAAATTACTCAGTACACAAATTAAAAATGTACACGAGGAACAAGATGCTGTTAAAAAAACCCAAAAATGTATGCATTTTTTTGTAAAAGGAGGAAACCTCACTTGAAATGTAAATAATGGAGGAAGTGGGAAAAAGTGAGAGAACATTTTTCATCATAGATTAAAAAAGGTTTGAGGAGAAAAAAAAATGAGATACACTCCAGGTTCCTTTTGCAATCACAAATAAAAGTGGAAGGATGCTACAAAAATATTGTGATTAAATAAATAGTGGCAGTTTTTTCATTTTGAAATTATAAAACAGTACTTACATACTCCTCAAAGCCCAGGCCAACAATGGAGAAGTGACCAATGTGATATGGACAAAATGCTGCATAATATAAGCAGAAAGAAGGGGAAAAAAAAGACCATGAAAACTGCTAAATGGAGCCTTATTTGCAGGATGTGTATTGTAACATCGTAATTATTTGACTTCTCATCAATTTTGTGAAAACAACTAAAAAAATTACTTTCTGTGCAAATATTTGCAAGTGTTATATTTCTGTAATTTTACAAACACTGAAAATCAGATCAGAATTCACACTGAAAGACTACAAACAATATAAAACTACACAGAATAAGAGGACAGTCTTTTCCTTCTTAGTTCATCTTGCTGTGTGTAAATTAATTCAAGTTCTCAGTCTTACATACTAGGGTGGTACTGGTCTCAGACTGCTGTAGGAACCTGTTCTATATATTCACTCTTTCCCATGCACTAAAAGACTTAAGTAGCCATTTTACATCTTGGCCAGATGGGACTTGCTTTAGCAAGGTTTTGGTTTTAGTGCTTTAATTCTTCAGAATACTGTGAAAAATGCAAGCCCTGCAGCAATTTGCAAAGAGAAGAGAAGATGAGGGAGAGAAAGACGATGCTCCAGTGAAGGGATGAGGAGCAACTGAGAAGTCTTTTACTTTGAATTAATGTACTAAGAACTTCCATAATTCCTGAGAACTCACTCTTGCCAATTCTGAGGTCTCAGGGGGAATGAATTAAAAAACACAGCACTTTCCCCATTTTTGGACACCTGTGTATTTGCAACAGGATCAAATAGCTGTTTTAGCTCACTCTGTGGTCTTCTAACCAAGCTACAAAGGACTACAGAATTAAACATCACCTTCCTACAGGTGTAGAGGGGGTCAAGAGGAAGTAAAGGGGCTGCAGTAACTGCAAGCTTTTATTTTCACCTATATTACCTTCACTATATCATGATAATCCACTCTGGAGACTACTGTAGACTAAACATACCCTCAAATGAAAAGTCTGGTGATTTTCTGTCTCCTCCTCATTTCCATATGACCAATATGTAAAAAAAACTGGGAACAGATTTAGCAGGACTTGTATTACCCTAATCAATGATCAGAAAGTTTTAATTTATGTCCCTTTTGGAGAAATCAGCAGTTACTGGGAATAGCAAAAACGTAAAAGATAAAGGGACGACTTGAGTTCTTCTTCCCCAGTAAGAACAAGAGAAAGAAAAGTGAAATGGGGGGGAGGGGAATCACACTCAACTCCTATAGACATCAGATCAGACTCATGACTTAAGTTGTATCTTTTTGACAGTGTTTTATGAGACTATAGTCCCCAGTGTATCATGTTTTTTAAATAACTTTCCTTAAAAGAGAATTTCTAATAGATCCCTTTTTAATAAAAGCATGAAGGAGCACAAACTCCTCTGCGAGTACTAAAATGAGCTATAGAAAATATGAATTAAGTTGAACTTAATTAAGATGTCCAAGAGAACATCATAGGAGAATTTCTGGACCAGTCATTAAGGTTCCAAATGCCTTCCTTCTGTTCTATCTTCCAGAAAGTACCTCCTGCGACATTTGAACTCACCAGGAGTGTAATTACGAGTAACTAGAGATTTGGCAGTTGTAAATTAGGCAGTATTACTTAGTGGGATAGATACTAAAAATAGGCTTGAGAGGCACAAATTAAATTCCCACATCTCCTGCTCGCTTGCTTGGGAAAGTCATTCCCCTCCTCTTCTCTACTTGTTAGTTTCCCACTTGCTAAAGCACACTTAGAGCTACTGAAAACACACCTATATGACAACCTTATTAATTATTCTTATTATTCACTTATTGAATTTAAATCAAGGATTTAGAAATTTCATAGTTATTATCTACTTATTAAAAAAGCCTACATTTTACAGCAGCTAAAGAACCTAATTAACTTCTGATAACTACAGATTAAAATAGACTAATTGTCAGAAATAAATAATTCAAGTATTTTCCAATTCTTAAGAGAACAGTTATAGTTTTTTGTGAATTAATTATACATGATAATTCTTTTTATTTTCTTTTGATCTACTGATTTGTTTCAGTAACTAAATGCTCAAATCACTGGTTCAGTATTGTGAGCTTTACTTTGCCAGCAAAAATTTCTTATCTACAGTACAACTTCAGTTTTTAAAGCTCAAACTCTTCTGCCAAGAAAGACCACTCAAAAAAAACCCCAAAACAACATAACCAATCCCTTTCTAAACTGGTAATTCAGAGCAAGTGAAATTTTGTGTTCAGTGTCTCTTCAAGTGTATAAAATGCTCTATCTTGTCACTACAATGCTGCTGCTTCTGCACACAGTTGTGTCAAATTAACAACACTAACGAGCTCGAGCACCATAATCCAAAAGCTTCTGTTAGCAGAGAAACAGGCAAAATTCAGGCACAGGGAAGAGCTGTTATTCTTCCATGTCATTCAACAGGTGTAAGGTACCAAAAAAAAAAAAAAAAGAATCTGAGTCACCATCTAATGCCTCTCAGGAGGGTCTTAAAAACAATAAATATTTCTAAATTTGTTACCCTCCTTTCTGCAGTAAAACCAGAGTGGAAATGCAAATTTACCCTACATATTTTAAGCAGTAAATATAAAATAGGAATTCCAGAAACTCTCAAGGGGGAGCTTACTGCTATTTACAATAAGGCAGGAATTTTACCCATTTCTTTTAGGGTTCAAATGACTGAGAAATCTACACCTACCGTTCGGGGATTTTTTAATTATTATTATTTATTTTTTTAAGCTGTGACAAGTTTACGTCCAAGAAATTTTCCTAGCACTAACTACACATGGAATCAGAGCACAGAAATATTCCTATCTTGTACTAGAAACAGAGAGTCTTGCAAACATTTAAGATTGCAGTTCAGCTTCAGCATCTACAGGAAGGAGAAAGGAAAATGAAGTAAAATACACTACTTATTAGAATTTACTGTTTTCTAAAATTTAAGTCAGTCTAAGTTGTATGAACTAAGGCAAGTTCTTCCATAGTAATTTTGGACACAAAATGAAAGTATATTTGACAACTCTACACAGTCAGCTATATTCTTGCATGGCCCCCTCCCTCCCAATTTTGAGCTCCAAAAATGGATTATTGATGGAAAAAGTGATTTAACTGTATCTAGCAAAAATGGTAAGGAGAAAAAAATATCAGAGCCATTCCTAAAAGTACTGCATTTGCTCATAAATTAAATTCCAGGAGGTTCCTCCTTTAATTTAACAGTATTCCAAACAAATATTATTTTCTGTGCTTTGGTTGACATCATTAAGCTTTTAGTAGATTTCCTATTTTAAACCTATTCACTTAAAGGAATTAAAATGACAAAACTAGAAGCAAAAAAGATTATTCATATTCCCAGCTTTGTTTGTTGTTCCAGTTTTAGACGTCACAACTTCACTTACTCTGAGAGAACAGCCTTAAAATTAACCTGCATTATCACTTCACAAAGAAGGATCTTTTTAAAAACTAAGAGCAAATTATACTTACCAAACACAAGTATGAACAATGTATTTAAAGATACCACCCAAAAGACATGTTCCTGTGAGGAGTATGAGGGAAGAAGGGAGGAAGACGACAAGGAAACATCAGTCATTTAAATTAGTGACTTTACTTTTGTATCTAAACTTCTTATTTCAACTGCCTATTACTACCAGAACTTGCACATCTCATGTTAGAGCCAAGAAATTTGCTCTAACACAAAGACCAAAACATGCAGGACAGATTATGAAAGCATCTGTTTACATTCATGGACATTTACCTAGATAAGAGCACTTATATTTGCTTTAACACTCTTATTTTGTAAAAATAAGCTTTTATTTTAAAATCAATAAATAGTTCCACCCTTAAAAACAATTACATGAAACGTATGTGGATATTTGTTTTATAAATGAGAAAATGTTCATCCGAACTTTTAGCAATTAGACTTTGTCACAAGAAACCCGTTAACAAAATTGACAGCTCTCACTCTAGAAATGACCGCACATCTCTATTTTTTAATATTACTTTTAGCTAAGATGTGAACTCAGCCATTAATACACTGGAATTTTAATTCTTTTGATATTACTATTTAAGATCACTTATGGATCTTAAGGATCTTATGGATCTCACTAAGGATATAAGCTACATTATTTTAAACATGAGACATTACATTAAAATATGCGACATTTTATTTCAGACATGAGACATTTATCCACTACAGTATCTAATAAACACATTGGTATTTAAGAATTATATTTCTTTCACACATTAAATAAAGTAAAATTTATACTGCTGGAAGAGAGTACAGATCTTTTTTCCCTTTAAAATATAAATGACTTCTCTTTTTAAAAATAAGTGATCTGGCAGATGATACCCAATGAATGTATGTTCATTGATGATACCCATCAATGTATGTAGCTGTGATGGGTTAAAGTTTTGCTGCCCTTGACTCTTTGCACTCTCTCTCCCCTGATCCTGAAGTCAGAGCTAGACATCTCCAACAGTCAGGTAGGATAGGCAGCAGAGAGAGGGCTTTGTTATAGTTTACTTGAAGATATGCAATATATATGTAAGAGTTTGTCAGGGAGGTGATCAACACTGGTTCACCCACACACAAGTGTTAAAAAGCCAATGGCCTTTTTAGGAGTGCTTTGCTAAATTATTGTAATCATAAAGATTTTTTGAACCAATTTAAAAGATACATGCTCCACAAGACAGACTGACTATTGTGAAGATTTTAAAAAAATATTTGATACTGATATCAATTAAAATAATATTCAAGAGGGGAAAAATTCTAGGGAGGAACAAAAAAATACCCAAATAAAGTCAAGAAACATAACTGAAGATCTTAAATTTTGAAGTCTAGTCTACACTGAAAATTCACTAGTGGTGCCCTGGTGATATTAGGGCAAATCAGAGAAATCTGAATGAGGATGCTATTTTAATCATAACAAAGAGCAAAACTTAAGGCTAGAACAGATATGTATTTTCAGTGTATGCTTTTTTAAAGGGTCTAATTTTTATTTTCAGTGGAATACGTGATCCAAAGTTACCTATGTCTTTTAAGAAATTCCACTTTTATGCCGCATACACACACACCTCTACTCTGTGAAACTCCTAAAAAAGACAGTTTGCCTGAACATGACATCATATGAAAGTCTCTTTAAAGAATATATCATATGAAAATAGGGACTTCAAATAGTATGATGTAATTTAAAAAAATATAGTTTACTTTAAAAAAAGCCTTCTACAGAAATTCTTGAAATGCAGGATTTCACTTACTAAAAAAACCAGAGATCCGTCAAGTCCAAGCATCTGTGAAGATAAGAAAGTTAATTTTATTTATTCATCAGAAAAACTAAGCAACACATATCTAAAATAAGCCTCATAGAAGCCTCTTTCACACCAACTTTTAATGTCCAATACGGTCAAAAGCCTTTTTTATTGCTCAACCAACAGAACCTGGATATAAATTCTTAAAGATAGAAACTAAGTTTGCATTCAACACAGTAAACTCAGTTGATCAAAGGCAGTGATATACATGTGGAATATCTTAATACACATATTTATATATGGCAAACCAAACATATAATCAATTATTTTATATGTTATTTCTCTCCAAGGCTTTGAAGACTCTAACAAAGATTTTGTATTTACAAAAGTTTTAGTGATTGAACTGCTATTTAAAAACATGTTTAAACAACTCAATACTAAAATAAAAAAGCAATTTTTTTTTGCTTCCTAATTGCAAAGTATCAATTTGTGTTGCACTGAGAAAAGTCAGAGGTTAATATTTTACCTTCAATGTATAAAAGCAACTAGTAACAGGATAATGTTGCTACACTGTATGTTATTAAGTTTAGAACAGAATTGGTTTACAGCTAGGGAAGACAGGAAACAAGTCTTCCATCACTCTGCACAGCCGTTAGGGGAAGCATTCACAGAACAGCCAAAAACAGAGCATCTATTAAAAAAACCCACCAAACCAAAACCTCTGCTTTCCCCCCACTTCAAGGATTTCTTACGATTTCAATCCAGACACTCCTACTCCACGATTACTGCTGTAAAGTACCAGGTTCAAGGCTATTTTGTACCAAAATTTTGCACTAAGTTCCAAGATGTTAGAGTTGCACCTATTTTACAAAGTAAACCAAGATGCAAATTTTTTTGAAAATTCAGAAAGCTTGCATGCTACTTTCACAAGATGAAACAGCAGAAAAGCCTACCCCACTTTTGATACTAAAGGCCAACTGGATGTCTATTGCCTATGCCAGTACATAGGATTGGCAATGGTTATGAGAGTTTGCTGAAACAGATTTCTATATTCATGGAGAGCCATAAAAATATATTCAATTAGGAGTACATCAACATTTCCCAGCACATAAATTGGGTTCAGAAATATAACACTTTCGTCTTGAGATACACAGTAGAATGGTTCAGAAACCTGAATTTATGTATGCCCTTTTTCACTAAATACCTTTCAAAACAAACTAATAAGTTTTCACTAGATACAAACCAAAGATCAAAACCTGTCCCTTGTGATGAAAACTGTATTTCTACTACACTGCAATCAAGGCAACAACTATATCACAGCCTAGGAATACAGTGACCAGCTTTCTAACTGTCTGTCACAGGCACTAGTGACACTGGTAAATCACATGAAGCTGCTGTATCTACCTTCAGGTAGATTTTGCTGCACGTGGTGAGCTTTCAACTCAGATGTTGGCTACTTCTGAACCAGCTACAAAAAACTAGTTCTCGAGTGTCTACACTACTCTATGATTACAGTATACGTGGATCTCATGCTCTAATTATGGAATTTGTGATCCATAAACAAATCAGAAGCAATGTTACATTAAAATGCTCCATAATTTTTTAAGAAATACATTTGCCTTTTGCAAATATGTAAATTAGCCAAAATGTCCCACTCTCTGTTTTCTTTAGTTTAATGCCTTCATGAATACAAAAATTAAGCATTAAACTATATGTAATGCAACACCTATGTGCTCCTAATCTGGCCTAGCATCCACAATGCAAGCTGCAATTCATTTTTAAACCTGGCCAAGTTGCAGACTTCAGAAAAGTCTGGGCTAGAACATGTTTTAAGCTGCTACTATATTTCAAATCAAAGAAATGCCTTTTTGATAGTTAGCAAGTAGCATAACAACATTTGGTTTTTAATACAATGACTTTTTTAGGTCACTAAAGCCTCTTACTGATAGTTTTAATACTAAACAATGGTATCCAAATCTATCCCAAATGGATTTTAACACAGCAATACTACAAATTATTTCACATATGAGTATGAATTATTCAATTCAAGAAAATGATTCTTACTCACTCGCTCCCAAGTAAGCTCTTCTGCTGCTCGATCCCATTCCAAAGCATTCCAGTTCATGTCATCTGAGGAGACAACGGCCATTTTTACAGCTGTTAGATTCACCCAAAACAAGATGTAACCACTTCATACTATGTTTTAAATGAAAAAAACCCAAAACTTAAGTGCATAACATTCAACTCATAACTGCTGATAGCTTTTCAGCAAGCAAATGCTTCAGCACTCAAAAGAAACGTATGAAATTTGCAAAAACAAGATAAATAAGCTGAAATGGGAATTTACACAGCTTCCTTGAATTATGACAGTTCTATTTTCAATGGTTTCATTTATATTTAAAAAGAACTAGAACATAACTGTTTTGAGTCACCTGTTACCTTGTGCTCCATTGTTTGCATCTGCTGCATCTTCTACGACAGCATCTTCTTCATCTTCATTATCCTCCTCCTCTTCATCTACTTGTTCTTCTTGAATTTCAGGGTTCTCACCTACAACTACATTCTCAGCAGCTGGGTTAGCAGGTTGATCAAGCACAGCGTTTTCAACACCTCCATTTACAACAGCCTGAGCCTGCAGAAACAGGATTTAGTATTCAGTTAAACTGATCAACCTCTCTCTGTATTTTATCCTGTATATAGAAAAAATTAATAGTATTAAAAAATGTTAATAATGTATTTCTTAGATAAGCATTAAATTTGGGACCACTAAACCTTTTAAAAGAGGAAGAGAAACATTCAGACTTCTTCACAGAGTAGTGAGGTTGGAAAGGGCCTCTAGAGATCATCTAGTAAACCCACCTACTCAAAGCAGGGTCAGCTACAGCAGGTTGCTCAGCGCTGTTTCCAGTTGGCTTTTGAGTAACTCCAGACATGGAGACTTCACAACCTCTCTGAGCAACCTGTTCCAGTAGTTGATCACACTTACAGTAAAAAAAAAACAAAACACCTACATCTGGTTTTTTTGGTGGGTTTTTTTTTCTGTTTGAATGGAATTTCCTGTATTTTAATTTGAGCCTACTGCCTGTTGTCCTGTCACTCAATACTACCAAGAAGACTCTGGCTCTATTGTCTTTACATCCTCCCATCAGGCATTTATACACACTGATAAGGTCACCCTGAGCCTTCTCATCTCCAGGCTGAACAGTTCCAGCTCTCTCAGCCTCTCATCATATGTCAGACACTCCAGTCCTTTAATCATTTTTGTTGGCTCTTCACTGCACTCACTCCAGTATGTCCATGTCTCCTTTGTACTGGCAGAGCCTAGAGCTGGATACAGCACTCCAGATGTGGTCTCACCAGTGCTCAATAAAGGGGAACTCTCTTGATCTTATGAAAACTATCATTATATTAGAAAGAGGCTAATTCAGGGACAAGGCAAGTCAGTCATCAAGCTGAGGATCTCTACCTCTGTCTTTTAAAAATTGAGATTTATTACAAAAGAAAACAAAATTTTAATTATTGCCCCCCTATCCATGTACTGCTTATATCATCTCTTCTCCTGCCCAAGAGGCTCCTATAAGCACTAAAGGGGTGCATGTGTGTGTTGGGGGGTGGAGAGAGGGCAGAGAAGCTCCTACTTCAGAGGTTTCAACAAAACCTCCAACTGCTTTGAGACCAGTGAATTGTTACCTCATGAACTACTGAAATATTTACAGAAAAGACAAAATAAAAGCAAGCTGCATCTTCACTGACTATGGCTGACAATTCAGCTTTATATGCACACAATTATCTTAAAAAAGTGTAAAGATACAGACATAAGAATCTAAACCACGTTGAAGTTACTTTACAAAAATTATGCTAGAACAAATCCATCAACATTCCATTTCACAGAACTTCACAAACGCAACCAGTGGTGTCACTGAGTTTACACAGGAACACATGTTCAACTTCTGCTAACATACAAATAAAGATACTCTGCAGTAAAACAACATTACTGTTGGGTTCTGATAATGTATTTATTCACAAAAACACATATTCTAAATTTATCATGAACTAGTGAGCAGTTAAGTTTTACCTCATTTTGTTGACCAACACCATTGAGTGGCTGTTGCTGATTTTGTTCTAGCCACTGTGGTGCTCCTCCATGGACGATCTGTTCACGTAACCAAACAAGGCTGATAAATGCACACAGAGTGCATGTTACCACAAAACAGCCCTGCAAACAGTCAGCCAGTAAGTTCTCCCTGTTATAGAAAGAAAGAAAACACCACCATTATTGACAAATCTATTTTGCTAATAAGACTAAACAGTCATTGTTAACTACCACAAACAGATCCTCCTAGTCCAAATCAACAAATAAACTGGTATTTGTGCAAAAAGCTGTATTTATTTATGTGTCTAGGTGAAGACAGTATCTAGATGTGATTTTTATTTAATTTTAAAAAAACAACTGTTCAAAGAAGGTTTCTTTTAGGAAGGCTGTATGTACCTGTGTACAAATGGTTTTAAGCGCCAAGATAAACACTGATTTGGAAAAGGTTTTATTTCCCTCTGGTTTGGTTTGTGAAATTACTACTGTTTAAACATAAACATTCCTGCAAAACAGGATCTGACTCAGTATGGAGAAAAGCTTCAAGAGTAGTTCAGGAAAAACAATCTTCAAGAACAGCAAAGGAAACACAACAGTTGCTAAGTAAATGATTTGGTAGAGTTAAAGGTCTGTTTAAATGGCTAGATGCATAATATACAGTCCACTGAAACATTTTATCTGCTGAGCTACCCTAACCAAAAGAATGGAACTGCAGGGTTTGCCTCCGACTGTTCTACATTTCAAGTAGTCTTTTACCGCAGATATTTTATATAAACTACCCAGTAGTTTATATCCCAGTATACCTCTGTACTTTAAAATCTTAATCTATCAAGTCATACAAAACTGTAAAGCAGCAGCAAAACAAAGTTCAGTTAGCCAACTGAAACTAGGGTTTCATGCAATGCAAGAGGTATTTAAATTGGCTTAAGCAACCCTCATCCCTAATTCCAGGTACCCCCTCCCACTTGTTTCCACCCTTGCACTACTCCCTGACCACAGTGAATTTGCTCAGGAAACTAACGAACTACAATACGTTCTTTAAAATAAGTAAGGAATATGCCACCACAGTACTCTGCCACCCCCAAAGAAGTATCAGTCTCCAGGCTCTCCATGCAGCTGCACAAACACTTGTGCCTGCACAGCACAGTGAATACCATGGGGACAAGAAGTCCAAAATGAAAAGATGACACAAGATGCTATTCAAATTGACTCTGCCAAAGAAATACATGTCAAAGCACAGCTTCACATGCCATTAAAATCTGACACATACTTGAGTCCTTCATTTTCTCCCTAGACTGTAAAAGACACGAGAAGAGGTGCTCTAGGTTCACTTGTTTCAGATTCTTCTCAGAAAAATAAAAATAAAATCTACACTTACTGGGACATAACAGGAAAAATACTGTTACTAATCTCAAGCAAGCATCTCCCTCCACTAATAAAAATTAATTAAATGTAGAATGACCTGATGTCTCAAATCAAATAGCCCAACTGTGCTGAACCACACAGGACATTCATTCAAAATTTGCTTGACTTGCGACTGATCCTATTCAAACCGAATTTCAGTTCCTCAGGTTCAAGATAATGAAAAAAGTAAGAACCAGCCTGAAACTCTATTGTGTTGGTATTTACTGATTCGTCAAGTAATATTGATTTAAAAAAGACGACGACAGACAATATTCAATAGCATATAGCGACTGAAGCATTAAAATCTAAGTGACAACTAGAAGGCAATCTGATAAAAAAAAATCCCTATCACATAAGAGACTCAGAATGGATAAAATGAAAATTCAAAATATAAAAATGTAACAAAGCAAGAAGAATGTGACATTAATATTATTAGCAATATGTATTAATATTCTACTATGCGGCATCCGATTTAAATTGTAGGAAATTAACTTTTTAAATTAAGTGTAATTTTGCAGCATAAGTTTTCTTGACATCAAATACAAATCTTCATTAACCAGGGCCCATTTTGTAAAGTCAGTTTTCCATCTCCAAAGGTCCTGAATAACAGAACTTCAAAGTGAAATGATTTCTACTGTAATATGCTGGCCATACATCTTGTTATGCAAAGGGTAACGGGCAGCTGCTTGCATAAGGTGATGGAAGATAACAACCATACCTGGAAGAAAGTTCCAAAGCAACCATTTTCACACTAATCTGACTAGAAAAGTTATTTGTATCAAACTGTTTAAGTACTTACGTTGACAGAATATCTAATGGCAGTGTCAGTAGTGAGCTCACAGAGCCAGTAAACAAGCACTTGTAGATACGACCTGCATGAAGAAACAGAAGCATGGTATAAATTAGATTTTGGTTATAGTCTCACTTGGAAAGGACCATAGGTACCCTGTTTTCACCTGGTGTCCTAACTAAATTTATGGCAAGGAAAAAAAATCTCAACTTTCAGTGAACTAACAGAACTCAAGACCATATACAACCACGTGGAACAAAGCTGTATTTATTTTAGCTGAACATTCTTGATAATGTATACATTCAAAGTGTAAGAATTGCCATATAGGTTAGACCCAAGATTCATCTAGACCTGTCTCCAGCACTGGTCACACTGACAGATGCCTAAGGAAGGATATGGAAACAGGTTGAAGATACTTGCAGCAATACTTCCTCAGTACATTCTCATATGCTTCACGCAAAGCAGCTCAGTTCCTGTGCCATAATACCTCAGTGCTAACTAATCCTTGATGGATTTTTTCCCCCCATTAATTTGTTCAATCATATTTTGAACCTGTATAAACTTTTGGTATTATGATATCTTGTAGCAAGGAGTCTCACCATTTCATACTTGATGCTAGTTAATGTTAGCTTTTTACCATGATTCTTCAGTCACATAATCTTAAAAGTGGGTTTTCAATGTATATATTCTACTTCAGAAAATTAGGTTCAGATCTATAGGAGGATGACACAGCTGCTCAGAACAGGATGATGGATGAATTAAGGTACCCATACCCAGAAAGGCAATTCTTAAGTTTCTCATTCCACTCTTTAGGCAGGCATAAATACCCAAGTGTACCCTGGCACACTACGGTTTCTGTGACCTAGAATAAATAGCTCAGTTATTACCTCTTGGTTACACTTGTTTGGAACTTATAGAAAGTTTATGTTTCTACATCGCTCATGAATCAATCCACCAGAAATGCCCAAAGGGTCTACTGTTTATGCTCACCTTTTATATAAGACATAATATAGCACTTGGAGGAAGTTAAAACTTACATTCCCAGTGCAATCCACCCCTCCCACTGAAGTTCTGACATTGGACAGAAAATAATACAAAATATTAATACAAAATTCAAAGGTCTAGAGAAAGTTAGAACACAAAAGAAACCACGGCTGTAGCTGATCTAATGAAAATGTTCAGTCTCACTGTAGTCAGTACTACTAACACATTATGTTGAACAGTCACTGAATCAAATTTAGCAAGCTGATACTGATCCTCTGCTGCCAGTGAGTTTCAATAGTTTGCCTCTGCCTGCTATCTAGCTACATGGTGGGGAAACTTCAAAGGGTCAAGATACCACTGTGAACTCTGCCAGGCTGAAAAGGTCAAAGAACACAAGCCTTATAACTCCCGGTTATGCTACACTGGTAGAAAACCAGTGTAACAAAACTCATTCTGAGATTTTATGGAATAGGAAGGGAATTTTATTACACAAAATTGCTATGCAAACTGATCTCTAAGCAAGCTATTTTTCCTCACAGATTTCACTTGCTCAGTCTCATACAAGCACTAAGACATGTATGGCCAAGTGGTCTGCACAGGATCACTTGTGGGCAACACTGAAGACAAGGGACACCAGCTAGTAAATCCTCATCATATCTCTTGGATTCTTCTTGATTGGCATTTATGAACTGATTCCAGACTTGCCTTTCATAGTCTTCGTGAGTGGATGCCATTTGGGATCTTTGCCTCATTGTTTTGTTTCATCCCTCTCGAGCCTAAGGCAAAATTCACAGTTCTCCTGTTTTCCTTATCTGTATATCTTATAACTCCAGTCCTGTTCTTCATCTTCTTGACACCTTATCTTTAGTTTGTTTGTTTTCCCTCTTGATTTTAATGAAATCACATATACAGTGCTCTTTGGCAAACAGAAAATACTCCTTTTAGCCTTTCTTCTGCTGTTCTTCTGATGCTTATATACACAGTTCCATTCATACTTTACTCATGCCAATTTAAGTAGTTCTATTACACATCTCTACAATCTTAACCACTACACAGTTACATGAAACGTGTATACAATCATTCTCTTCAGCTATATTGTGGTTTGTTTTTTTTTTAATGGCAACTGAATCACTCCAGAAAAATACAGTCATGTGCCATATCAGTGTGTGAACAGTGATTTCTAAAATTTGAGATAAACGAGGCACTTCAGACAACCCAGCTCCCGCTCTAGCATTTCCTACTGCCTTAGTGTACACATTCACTTTACTCAGTGTGTACACCTCTTTCTTACCCCATGTACTATATAGGTACCTTGGGTATTTCACTCTAGGAACCATGCAGCTAAATGCAATTATCACAGAGAATAAAACCACTTGGATTTAAATCAGCCCAATTAATCCTACTTCTCTGAACAGATCATAGCAAACTGTATAACTGGCTTTTTTCATCCACTAATGTAAATATGCTTTGTGCTAACAGAATAGCAACAGCATATCAGAGCCTGCTGGGATTAGGCTGAGGGTATGCACAGAGAAATAAATTCCTTTTACTCAACCATATAAGATGGGTATGCAATAAAGAAGTGAAATTACCAAAAAATAATATAGAATTCATCCCACAACAGGATAACTGCATGACCAGCACGTTAATCCAGAAGACAGATTTGTTCAACCATACATCTCCTTTGGTACGGTTGACAAATTTTTTATGCTGCATCTTTTTCTTCCAGACATAAAACAATGAGAAGAATACTTCCTTGTGAAGGCAGCCACACATAATTATGTGAGCCATATGTCAGAAACAGGGGAGGCAAAAGATTAAAAAGTATTTAAATATTACAGAAAATTAAAGATTACATTAAAGGCACTTCATGTAAGAAGACAAGACCTCCACAAAATCACATCCACGAGACAGATCCTGACAAATTTCAAAAGTAAATACATTTTTCAAGGTTTGTTAGACTGAATGGCTCTATCATTTTGGATATCTTCCTGTGCAAATATGTTACGCTTCACAGTACATTCATTTTTAAAGGAATCCATAAAAAGGGGTACATGTGCAATGTTAGGAACAGAAATTGAGACAAAGTAAAAAAAAGTGGTCACTTGTAAATCAAAGTCGTTGGCTTAGTAAATGAGTATTAAAAACCAAAAATGACATTTGTAAAAAAAACCCCAAAACTATATAACTAAGTTGCAGGTGGTGACTTCTGGTACCATTTTAGTATTACTGAAGAGCCAGCATCAGGTTTTCAGACAGTTATGAAACATAACTACCTTAATTAATCTGTTGAACATGATTTTGCTGTCCTTTAGAAGTTTTAGTAAGAAAACTGTATAACATTTGCATTTTTAAAAACAATGGTAGAAAACCATGATTCATCTAAAAACCCAAGGAAGAAATTGGAAATATTTTTTAGTTTCAATGTAAATCTTGTTTACTCCATGCCCAGAAAAGCTCTTTTTCTTGCACAGGAAGGACAGGCTGCAGAAACAGGATCACTCTTTCATAGCTGATGCCAGTATCGTGCTATTCTCAAACCAAGCCAGTGCCAGCCACAAATAAAAGCATAGAACATACTGACAAACTACCTAGGGAGATGCATTTACTGGCTCCCTGCTCTTTTTTTCAAGAGGTATATTACTGTTTGTAAAGATGCACTTCCAATCATTTCCTTGACTGAACACTATATCCCTTTTGCCTTTTTTAATCTTCTTTATTTTTAGCTTGTTGAAACATCAATAGTTCTCTGTCCATTTGTATTTTAAAAGTAAATTTCAAACTGGATACTATAGTAATTTAAATGTGTGCTTTCTTTTTCTATTAAATTCTTTTACTACTTATAGTAGTAGAGTTTCACTAATCAATTTATGTATGACTATAAAGGAATTTCACTTTTCACACTAAAAAAAAATACTGCACTTTCATTTACAGATGGTTAGAAAAAACAGGACAATTCTCCTAATCTAATATTAGTATACAGTATAAAATAAAAACTTCCATGTAAATTTTAAAGAAGATAATTGAAGAGAGGCATTTTATTGGAATATGAAGTTTAAAAGCCCTTCTGTGCATTTCCTCCTACCTCTTAACACCTTCCTGCATTGCACTACCGGCTTAAGAGTCAAATAGCTAGAACTTCTGAGTGAAAATAAGTGAAAATGTATTTGAATTTATGATTTATTTTATTTAAATAAACGAACAATGGTCTCACAAAACTCTGTTGCAGGAAGTGGCATATTTTCCTGCCTATAAGAGTATTACAGTACAAAAAATTAATACTTACATGCAGTAAGAGGTACTACTCCCAACCATGCAAAGGCCACAAGTGTATAATGAAACCAGTATCGTATTGCTGTGCCAATACTCGTAACCAGTCCAGCAAAGATGTCTTGGATAGGAAGCCGTGAAGGCATATCTGGGGAATAAACTGTGTAGAAGAGGCACTTATGAAATAATTCTTCCTTTAAAGAAGCATTTATGTAGAAGTCCTGCCAACTACAAAATGTTTGTATTTGACAAAAGCTTACTAGAAGAATAAGCATATTTTATAGATTCCCAAGAGATAACCCCAAACAAGTAACAAAAAACCCCTTCACATCATGTATTTGTTACATTGTGTACTGAGTGGAATGGGAAAATTAATAAATTCCATGCTAGTTTTTGAGTTAGAGAAGTTTTATTAATACCTTTATTTATCAACTGTAAACTCTGATTATCTCAAAATAAGCTGAAGCCTGCAAGAAAAAGCAGATTCTAAATTCAGTAGCCCTCCCACTCAGCGTTACCTCAAAGATATCCCTGTCTGTTACTTATAAACCTAATTCAAGAAAAGAGCACAAGGAACAAGAGTAATTAGCAATTTTGCATACTGTCAATTTGTTTGGACTAGATAATTTAGATTCCACTTGCTATCCAACAGCACAAAAAAAAAAATCAGGAAAATGAAAGTGCCAACAGACAGGAAAACTGAAGGGAACTGATTAAGTATCTTCAGACATTGGAATTTACACAGAATGACTTTTACTTTCAACAGATATCTATTTCACACCATGCAAGGTTTCTTCTAAGGTGTCACTCCTATTACAGAACATAACGCAAAACTCAGCCTGTATAGACATTTTCACAATAGTAAATTTTCTTGACTTTTTAAATTAAACACCAATATATTACCTAAACCCATCCCTACTCAAAAGCCAAGAAAAACAGTGACAGGGCTTCTTCTTTTGCAAACAATTAGAAAACATCTCTCTCTACCAATTTCATTACATTTAGTTAGCTTCTACACAGTTATATGGATGCCAAGAAGCAGTAATGCACAGTATCAGTAACAGATTTGAATACAGAAGACAAACTACAGTTAGGAGTTGCACAAAGACATTGCTGCCTGGATGTTTAACAGTTATGTTGGAAACAGCTAAGCTTGAAGACTTTAACACATTTAATTAAAGGACAATTTTTTAAAACATCACATAATTTTAACTACATAAGGGAACTCAATTTTTATAAGGGCTACTAGACAAAAGTTTTCCTTCCCTTTCATGGACAATCCTTCGACTTAAAAGTCCAAGAAACACGGCTTCATGCAATCTACCTGCACCCCCCCTTTTCTCTAATGAACATCCCTGCTACTTTTACCTACATTCCTAATCATCCTTTTACTAATCTCAGACAGGAAGCCTCTACAGGAGGAAAAACCTCTTCTCTCCAGGGATATTTCCCTAAGTTTCTGTATTGTAAAGAACTCCAGAACATAGAAAGCAGCATCAACGTGCAGAAGTAGCCAAAGAATGTAGAATGTTTGGTGCATTTCAACAACATGTGGATTATGTTTGACACAAAGTAACAACAAAACAGGACTCAAACACAAATTGCAACTGGTTTTAAATTTCGAAGGTTCTTAGTTGTCAGGTAACTAGCAAGGAACTGGAATTTGTAAAAAAAAAAAAAGGACTAAAAATGTAACACTAGGGAAGCGTAGCTGTGAGAACACAGAGCAGTAAATTTTGACATATAAATTTTGACATTTAAACATATTTTGACACTGTCTACCAATTTACAATTTTCTTATTACAGAAACAGATGTAGTATACAAATTGGTAGTACCATAGAAAATGCCAGTTGAAGACTTAGTAACCATCTCAGCTCACACTGAACAAACATTCTGGAAAATTATCAGAGGAGACAAGCAGACCTTTGTTAAGGGTTCCACAAGAATACCTACCTAGAGTATATTTGTTACACACTTATGGTATCACTTGGACAAAATTGAACTCAGCAGATACTTTGAGGCTTATTCTTTTCATTTTCAAAAAAATGTATTTTGATCAACACTTTGGAACTACAAAAGAGGCTACAAGGAAAACATTAACTATGCATTAAGCATTTATTTGTTAGGGGGAAGTTGGGAGGGTTTAAAGTTCTAAAAAAAAAAAATTACATCTTTGAGGAATTACTGAACACTCACACAGGGGATTGTAAAAAAGGATGCCTATCCTAACTCAGTAAAGCTGAAGTGGTTATAAACATTAGCACCTCTACACACTCATTTTTCTAAAGGCTTTAGGATTACAAGTGAGCATTCAAATAAATGCACAATGTAGCTACTACTCAGAGAAGACAAGCTACATCCCCCAAATTTTAACAATTTGGTGATTTTTTTATGATTTCAGGAGCTGGGGGCACGGGGGGTGGAGGGGAAGACTGCTGCTTTTCCTCTGCTTTGCCACACCTCAAAATATGTAAAGCTTCTACCACTAGAAGCTTTATACCATGATGATAAGATAAAGCCCTTCTATGTCCTACAACATTCGGGTAGGTGAAATGCAAGAATTCCTAGCATGACAGGAACCCCTGGTGTGCAAGCACACTGCAGCGCTGAAGCTTGCTGCCAGTGATTTTCATAGCTAATCCCCCTACTTGTGTCTCTCATCTACCACTATTTTTCTCTCCGCATTCCACCCCCTTTTATTGAGTCCCCACTACCAGTGTGAGGCCTGAGACTTTGACCCCTGCCACTGCAGTATACATCCTCTTCATTCCCTTTCACATACTTGTCCTCCTTGTCCTTCCTGCATCCCTTAATTCTCATCCCTGTAATCTTTCCTAAATCAGTCTGAGAAACAAATTTCCTGCATTATTTACTGCAGTTCCTCCAAATAAAAATCACTCTACTAACAGCCACTTAAAGCAACAGTTTTTTCTATTACAGCATGAAATTCAAACAGACTTTGGCTTAGCATAAATGAGCTTTCATAGCTTTAGTTCAACTTCTTTGAGCTGTCCAGGCCATGTTTGGCTGGTTGTTTTCTGGGGGTGGGTTTTTGTTCCACATCCCCCCCCTCCGTAAGCCTAACTTCTTCAGGAACAGAAATACTAATTTTGCTTCTCCAAAGCAGACAGCTCAGGACAAATCTGCTATTACACTGACACAAATAAGGCAGGAAAAAAAACAAGGCTGTCTTTAGAAATCTTCCTTCTCCTAGAAAAAATAAGGAAGAAAGATGACAATAATGATTAGTAGTTTTCAGGGAAACAGTTTGTCAATAGATTTCAGCTGACAAAAAAATCCAGAACAGGAAAGTGGAAAAAAAAAGTTCCAAATTCTCTAGCTTACCAAAGTGATACCTTCAAGTTTATTAGAGGAAGTATTCTCATTATTCCCATTTCCTCAGAGGCTATTTAGTACAAACATCACACAACTGTGCTTTGACAAACACAATAGGGACAACGTGCTGAACCTGAATGCTGGAATTCCCACCGAACTTATGAAGAAATAAAACAAACTCACACATTCAATTTAACCTTTCTTTCCCAATCTTTTCAAAGTACCAAAACTTCATCCAAATGAAAACTACACTGCCCACACTATTTCCCTTGCAAGGAGGTAGGGGGGATATTTAGTCATGACATGGGCAGTACAGAAAGGAGCTCTCATCAGAACAGTATCTGAGCAATAACAGGGGCTTTATAAATACCTGTATATTCTGTTACAATAATGTAATATGTAATGATAGTTATAAATATTAGCAATCCCGGATAGTTTCAGACTTCACTTTTGTAGCTTGTATTAAAAAAGAAAAAAGAAAAAAAGAAGCAGCAACATCAGGAGCACTGGCACTCTCTGTAGCTATAAATGCCAGCTGCACAACAGAAAGAAAATGACCAATACAAAGAGAACACCAGGCTCTTCCTAATACCGAAATTCTCTTGCTCCTCTTTCCTGTCCCACACCAGCAGTAGAATCCCCGTACAAACTCACCTCCACAACAAATCATCAGCACTGTGTAACTGGTCCCAAAGCAATTGGCCAAGACTATCCCTGTCTCCTAAGGGCTTACTTCCAATGAGTGAGAACAGGTTGTGCGGGTTTAAATATGTTTATCTCCCCCATTTATGGCTAGTTCTGCCACAAGGTAAAAAATGGATGCTTTCTGAGGCATGCAAACATTTGCAGAGAAGTCAGATATATGATCATTATGAACTACTATAAAATACAACGGAAAGTTATCCATAGTTTTCGTGCTACTGGCCAGTAGCATTTTGAAAATTCAAATCTTCCCCCAGAAGAAAATAAAGATCCTAAATGTATGTTCCCAGTTTATCTGTAGAGACCTACAGATTTCATGCTTCCCACGAGTCCCTTCCCATAGCACATCATCTTACTTTTCACTGAGGGAAGCAGAGCTGCAGAAAGACACTAGAAAAGCAACACCCTCCTAATATAAGCTGTATCAAAAAAACCCTTCCGCTATTTATTATGAAGGCTCAAATTTTTTTAATAGTCTTATTTTTCTCCACAGCTGTCACAATGCAACTGGATCCTATTTCATTTCTCACTCTTTCCCCACCTAAGTCAGCCTATTTATTTGCCCATAACCTAAACAGGTGCATGCTTAGTGTGGAATAAAGCAAAACATCTTTCTTTGATTAGGTAAAACTGTCTTTTGGTCTGCTTCACAGAATCTCCATGCTTACAGTCCTCTTACCCATAGATTTTTCTATCACACTTGCAAGCCATTTATATGCCACCTCAATCATCCTTGTGCACTGATCATGAAATTTACTATATAATTCATAAGTAAAAACTGTGTGTTTTATAGCTCATGGGTTAAAGCACTGGTTTGGTAAAACAGGGGTTGTGAGTTATTATTTAAGGTTGGACTAGATGATCTGCAAAAGACCCTTTCAACCTAAACCATTCTATGTTTCTATGTTTTACACTCTTGAGACATACACAGACTTTGCTCCAGACTGCTAAGGTGAAAGGAGAAAAACGCCACCCCTTCTCATGCAAGCCATGGGTCTAACAAAACATATGAAGTGACACTCATGCACTGCATGTTTACTTCACACCCTAGAGCTGGCAGCAGACATGTTGAATCCTGTGCCAGCATGTAGTATTTTGTTTCAGAAGTTTGTTTTTCCAAACTCGATTTTCTAGAAATGCTGAAGCTATGGACTACTGTGTTAAAGTCTATCAAAATGAACAGGTAAAAAAATTAGCCCATTATAACCTTCAATAAAATCTTAATTACTTCAAATGACGAGCCCAACAAAATGGGTCACTCATTTTAGTATAATTACATGGCTTCTTACAGATAATTTTGTACAAAATTAAAGATCCAAAAGTTTGGAACTTAATAAATTGTTACTACAAACAACATGCAATTACTAAGCAACGGTTTTTGCACAAGTTACTTAAAAATATGAATATATAATTTAATATTTTACAACTACAGAGTGATACTCATTTTTCTTTGCCTTAAAATCTATGAACCATGAACTCTTTCACATTAAGTTCGATATGCTAGTCATATCCAGAAGGTTTTAGGATGATCAAAACAATATCAAGGCTTATGGATTAATTAAAAAACCCCAACCTTAAGTATTTAACATGGAGAATCTCAGCGTGCTATAGGATAGCGTAGGAGCTAAATCATCCAAATGATTCACAGGAACAAATAGTTTCAGATCCAACAAACTTTCATATTAACTGTCACACGTGAACAAAGGTGGCAAACAACAAGAAAGAGGAAGAACAGTAACAAAACAAGGGTTACAACAATACAGCGAGTTCCAAGCGCGTGCAAGCCTTCAATTAGTAACTTTGCACACACAAATCAAAAGCTTATTTCAGGTTATAATAATTTATAAACTGAAGAACATCCTACCCTCATGGCTTCCCTGCATTTTACAATCTTTGTATTAGCTAAGCTTGTGACATCGTATCAACCACATACCAGCAATGCAGCTGCTTAGGAAGCAGAAGGATTAACCCATTCCAATCTCCAGCCAAAGATCAGGTTAGTCTACTTCCATATTTGTATATTTATGTTAATGATACAGAAAAGAGGAGTTTTGAAAACTATCTTCTCATGGGAAATACAGCCCCACCTTCTTTCATGGGTCAGTGTTTATGGACGTTTAGTGTGATATCAAGGAAAGTGCATCCTAGCACATGACAAAGGAAAGTGCATGTGTGGGGAGGAAAATAATAGAGTAGTTGCTCTTTAAAAACTCAGAAAGAAAACGTGCGAGTTAAAAATGAGCAAGCACCTTGACATAATTAAAAAAAGTTCAAAACTACTTTTTTTTTAATAGTTGCATTAATTCATAACTTGAAGAACTGCAGAAAAGGAATTAATTTTAAAACACATAAAATTTAGCTTCAAATTGTGCATTTGGAAATCGAGTCATTTGCTTACATGATTAAACATTTTTAGAGAATGATGCTATTATTCAAAAGAAAAATCAGTTCCTTTGTACTCCTGCCAAGATGCAAGTTGAACCTTCTACTCTTTCCTTCCTTCCTTACAAACAGCAACTAACCTAGCAGTTCAGATGCTAAAGGAGTCACAAGATGTTACAGAATTTGAAGATAGTAAAGGACTTAAAGAATATATGCACTAGGAATTTTTTATGAATACTCCATACATAAAAAGTTAAACTAGCAAAGGAGCATTTTTGACAGAATGACAGCAACAGCCTTAACAAGCAAACCAAGCTAAACTAAAAGAGAAGTTGCTGGTATTACTGCACTATTATTCTCAACTTAGTGCCTGTGCATTGAAGCACAGATACTAATTATGTACACATGTTTATTCCACCACATCCCACGGTGAATTAATTTATCTGGAAGTGCTTTAAACCTGGCATGGTTATAGGCCAGATCCAACTTCATTTTGGATGACTGGCATATACATCAATCTCATCTCTGCCTTATTCTCTCTTCAGCACCTGTGACTCTTTCCCAGCTCCCACAGGCAGATCCAGCTTCCAGACTGGACATCCAAATTATCTTCCAAATAAAGAGGGATAAGAGAAGCTAAGGAAACCATAACTGCATGAGTGTTGGGTGCAAGGGAAACAATGAAACAAGAGACACTGGATAGAGAGGGCTGGAGGAATCTGTGCTAGGTATCTGACATATGCTACCACTGTGTGCAGCCTGGTAGAAAAAAAAGCAGTGTGCAATGCGGAAAGCCAAGAAGAAAACATTATCAGCTGAGGGTGCTCAGTCTGGGGAAGGGCCAGTGTGTGACAGGAAGATAAGCAGACCTTTGCTAGAGGCTGAATGTGGAGGAAGTACTCTATTACACAGGGAAGAAAGAGGTTCACTTATTACCAATTTCAAGGCTCCTATGAGAAATGACAACTTGTTAAGCCACAGTAATTCAATTATGTTTTCTCACATGTCCGTAATCTGCAACTACATTACAAGCTGTGCTGGTAACAGCTATGTCAGTCAAGGATTAAACTTCTGCAGGAACACCTCTGTTTGATAAGGGCAGTGAATAAGCTTTCTAGTATCAATAGTAACACACATATAAAGTGCATTTCATTTAGAACCTCTCATCCTCTTTTTTCTGTATCCTAAGGAAAACACTATACATTTGTCTTTTTTTTTTCATACAAAACTAGAAAGTCTTCTTTCTTCTTAATAACTAGTAAATCACTGAAACACAGTTTTCTGTCTTGCACACTAAATTCTGTAGAGGACCTAGCAGCAGAATGCAACTTTGAAAGTGGCTAATTTGCTTGTAGGGAACTCCAGAACTGGAGATCACTCTTAATTTGCAAAGCTTCCAAACAGAAGCAATATAATGCCTTTATAAAAACGTTTAACAAATAAAACCTGCAAGCAGATGACATCTCTCTTACATTTCTTATGCAGGTCTCTAGTATTTAAGAAGAATAACCTGAAAACATTGCTGTGATCAACATAAAATATGATGTTCTCCTCACAGTGGTAAGACAGAGTTACTATTGTACATTTGACTGCTGATCATTTAAAAAATGGTCTAATGTGTTTAATTAATCGTTGGCAGAAATGGAAAATTCTGAGGTTCAACATATAGAAGGAAAGTGGATTATGGGATTTTTGGAACAGAAAATACATGAACTAAACCATTTGGTTCCTTAGCCTCAGTTTTCTCTACCAATGTACAAAACTAGTAAAGTACACTTTATTGTATCACACACCTAAAACCAGTCAAACCTCAATCTTTCCCAACTCAAGACAGCTTCCACAATGCAGATACTTGTCAGTTTAAAAACAATTTAAATTACATATCTGCACCATGAAGAACAGAGTTCAGCAGTTGTAAAGAATAAATCAGCACAAATAAATTTAATGAGAAAAATACATAGCACAAGAACCCTTTACCTGTTCAACAGTCAATAAGTTGGCAATACTAAATAATGAGCCTAGTCTGCCACCAAGCCAAAGGACCTCACTCATTTCTACTACTATCGGTTAAAGCGTAATTAAGAATCCTCTGGGAACTATATAAAGATACAGTCATTCTTCATCATAAGTTGCCTAACTTTAGTTGAATCTAACATAGAAGGTGATGTAATACTGGGTAGTTACTGTATCTTGACTGAAATGCAAGTGGAATAATGATAATTTGCATTATCTGTCAAAACCATTTTAATCGGAAACCGACAGAAGTCATGTGGTAGTGTTGCAGGTGGATAGTTCAAAGGTAACTGAAAACTGGTTTTCAAATTCAAATTTTGCTGTGGTTTCACCTTAACACTCAGACTTCCAAACACTCAAATTTATCAATGAAGCTGAAAACATGCCATACGCTGTAATGCTGGCAACAAAAGAATGGGACTGAGGCAGTCAGAAAAGGTACAGAATAATACTTCTTTTATGGCTCACATCAGATTGTGTGAATTGTTTAAATAATGGATAATCTGGTTCTTTCACAATCTGCAATAATATGCATAAGAACTGCAATTCAAACAAGAATATAGAAGTTAAAACACAAGTTTGGATCTATCACACTGAATAAAAAAAGTAATCACTTCATACATACTAAGAGAAAAAAAGAGAAGTTCTGAAAAAATAGGAGCAGTAAAACATACTTACTTGGTGTGAAAGCAAATCTGTGCTTACATAATTCACAGTATTCTTTTCTGCTGTGTTTAAGCCACTGAACTAAGCTGCAATAAAAAATGATCATATTAATACATGCTATTACATTTCTCTGCCTTATCCCTCTGTTAAGGAAAACACACCAATTCTCTGTTTTCAAACATTAATCAGGATATTGGTACTATCAAGCAGGACTTAAATTAGCATGTTTATTAAGTCCATTTAGGCCACCAAGTAAGTTTCAAAAAGTGAAAAAGGTAAGCTGACTATGAGTAATAGCGACTCTTCAATTACATCACGTACATTATTGATAAAGTACATTCTTTGAGTACATTATTGAAAAGGCATATATCCTGACATGGACACCCGCTAGTGACACCAATCCTTACAAATATTGCAAGATATCACACATATATGCACATACCTAAGATTTAGAACGGTTGTATCTGTGAAAGAATGGCTATTAAAATACCATCAGAAGGAGCGTGTGCTATAGACCAGAATTACAGTTTTCACTTTAGCATTTCGTTGATCATACACCTCAAAATGACCGAAAGGTACTAGGGCATTTTTATTTCTTGATGTGAGGTTAGATGTTCTTTTTACTCACAACTATAAGTGGGAAGAAAAAGCCCCAACATACTGATTTTTCTGCTTAGTTTTCATAAAACTGACATATGAGCAGAACTGTCGTCCTAAACACAGTTACCAGTACTTTATTTTCATATATAATTACTAAATTCTTTGTAAACTGCAATGAACCATCATGTAGAACACATCAACCCCTCTACCACATTTCCACTTAAAATTGGATTTTCTTACTTGTTAACGTGAAGACTTAGAAAGTATTGTTTTCAGAAACATGTTAATGTGTTTTATTAAAAAAATATATTAAAGACCCCACAAACACAGAACTCACCATTCCTGATGAATAAATTTAATACTGCCAGTACACACACACGGATGATAGAGGGGTTTCTCAGGAGTTCCTTCAGACCGACAGACTCTGCATATATCTGCTGACAAGGACATAAAGCTTAAACACTACTGCTTAAAGAGCTCAAATTTACAAGACAAATTATACAATTAAATTCTATAAACTTTGCCATGTAGCAAAATTAAGCCAGAATAAACTGAAAGAGGACGAAAGATAGATTTCAGCTGATGCAAGACATGAAGACTGAGAGAGCACCAGAAAAAGCAACAAGAATGTTATCTGCCTGATCACGTTATAAAAAAACACCAAAACATGTCTTATTATATCTTTAAGATGTCTAGGAAATAGACATAGTAAAACTACGTGCAGAATTGCTCTTTGCCTCAAAACCTTATCACTAAAACAACATATAGATTGTTAAGGATTGTTAAGGATAATCTTCTTGAAAGTGGAGACTTTGAAATGGAGAAATTCCATTTGAGTTTTGAACAAGTTAAACGGAGGCTGAGCAGAAGAGATTTACTAATGTCTAACAATGACTTAAACACGTCATTTGCTACTCTTGAACCTAACATGTATGTTCCTTGGCGCTCTTGATGAAAGGGAAAAAAAAACATTATAACAAACAGAAATAATTATTTTGTGAGTTTGCTACCTGAGTTGAATAAGGCCATCCATTTAGAAGTCTACAGTCCAGTCACAAGAGGGAAAATATTTTCTATTTCTTATTTCATAATTTCAATTTCAGTAATATTTCAATAGGTCCTGCACTTTCTTTATTCTCTATTTTTGACATTTTCTTACAACTACAGATTGCAAGATGTTTTGTGGACAAAGAAGTGAGCGTAAACCTCTCCCTCTAAAGAACAGATGTTTATTTTAATACCATTCGGTTATCCAGAGCATTTAAACACACAACCAAATAGAAATAAAAATCAAGTATTTTATTTGCTTATTCACAGATGCATGGTATCTTCCCTTTACTCCTCCTTCAATACCATTGCACTTTTACTTCTACTAAAAAAATGAACATGTCCATTTTTACAGAAGATTTAAATTTAGGCTTTTCTCTTTTGTTAATTATTTCTCTATCAACCACCATTCAGCAAACCTGCAAGAGCATAACAGATACACATCAGAGATCCTTGTTAGAAAAATACCAACTTAAAGCACTGATATAAGAATACTGAAAATATGCAATTTCAAGTGTGAATCACCTATCTTCACTCTTGGTTGGCATCTCCAAAAGTTAATGTATTTCTACAAAAAGTTCTGAAAGGTACCAAACATTAAAATATGACTGTTTTTCTACAGCAAAGTCACAATATGACCATATCCATAGTTCACACAGTATTAGAACAGTTTCTATATATAAAGCCTAAGAATTCAAGTGACTCCAAAGAAAAAAAAAATTTCATATCTACAAAAAGAGAGATTTTAATTAATTCATGCAGGCTGAAAACCTAGAATTTACAGAAACATGCATTCAATACCACATCAATGATGCTACAGAGAGACATAAAGAATACTTCCATCGCAGCCATATCAAGCAACGACGTATCACTGCAAACATCAAGAGTCCCTGGTTTCGCTGCCGACAAGAACGACCAGAACCACTACTTCACGTAATAAATGATTCTTTTATTATAGAGAGTATTTCCAGATGGCTGCACAGGACAGGTCTCTCCAACTGACAGGCAGGACCTACCCACTAGCTGTGGTGTGCCCACCTTCCTCCAGCATTCCTTCAAACAGAACTATTTCACTACAGTAAGTTGACAACTTTGCACACTGGATCAGCCTCATAAAGAGTCAGACAAGCACTAGAGCCAGCACAAGAGACAGGATGTGAAACCGCTGCTTTAAGAATACTCTCTGGCACCAAAGAAAGCAAGTTGAAAGCATACTGTTTTCTGAAAGACCCCCGTAGCTCTCTGAACCCACTCATTAATGGTCCCTTGGCTTTCACAGCAGACTGTTCACTTATTCTCAAGACTGTTGGGAAAAAACATAATATGCTTTACTGAAAGCAAATGAATCCTTTATTTGGAAAAGGATTTCCTCTGTTAGCTGTCTACAATAAGTTAAACCTAAATTTTATTTTTTCAAAGGCTACGAAAATTTCTAGATATTCCCACTTGTTTTATAAATCCAAATAAACCTATTGAGTGTAACAATCTGGACTGTTAAGCAAATGATAGCTTCAATAAACCCTGCTGAGAGTCAACATGTAAAGCTATGCACCTTATGACCTACTGTCATGTTCAGAGGGAATTCCATCAGGTAATAGACGCTATTTTTCTACTTGCACACACACTTTGCATCCTGTTCTTCATGCATGTGTTTTGGAAAGAATGACCTTGGCTAATACAGTTCTTTTTTGTTCCCCCAGAGAATGATTCTCTGCCTACCACCTCTCTAACTGAATATTCATCACTGTAATATCCAAAAGTGAAGATTATGTTCTTTAGCAACAAACTGATTTAACTAGAAAGAAACGGAAGTACCTCTCATCAGCAAACCCTGGTATCCGGTGCTTTCAGGTGCTACAGAGAAGCAACTCTCACATTCATTCCCAGGCAAAGAAGCTGACACTTAGGTCTGACTATTATTACCCTAAACTGCTTCTCTCATCTGAGCTCTCACCATCCAGTTAAGTTTTCTAGCTCCACAATACAATTCAGTCAAGGACGAAACCCATGAGAAACATAACGGCCATAATATTGTTAATGGGCTATCAATAATTAGGAAAGTCCATATAACACTTTGTAGCAAAAGTTCAGGCACACAATAATACAAGAGCATGGTCTTCCTCTTCCTTAAGGCACTAACGCAGTCTTTTCTGCTACTAGTGTTTAAAGCTTTCTAACCTTGGGAAGTCTCTTCAAGTGTTCTGGCAAGTATCATGAAATTCTAATAGTGGGAACTGAGGTTTGAAACTGTAGAAGAAGTTGTAACATTCTAGTGGTATTTATGGAAAGTGAATATATAGACTAGTTACTTTCATCCTACTACTCAGAGCTTTTGAGGGTAAAATTGATAAGACTACAACATAATATCTAAGGCTACATGTATATGTGTTTGTGTGTTTACATATATATACACACACACACAACCAGAAAAGTCCAAATTCCAAATGTAGAGTTTAACACGAAGGTTTAGTTAAAGGAGACAATGCCTTAAGATGTAACTAACAGCCCCCTCTTCTTTCTTTTCCTGGTCTCTCTGTCCACCTACTTAAGTCCTGTAAAAGCAAGTATGCTCAAAGGCTACCACTGTTAACAGCCTGTAACAAATTATCAACTACACTGTTTGAATTAAATCCACTGAGATGGATTTACCAACTACTGGAGTGGTGGGAACTCAGATGGTTATTTCTGAGTGTCCACTTCAGTTTGCAATAATCCAGGTTTTCTGGGCAACCAGAAGCCAAGCAACCAAAGTTTCACTTTGTTAATGTCATCAGTGCGAGTAACTGTTGGTCTAGGCAGGCATGACAGAGTTGCAGCAAGCAGTTTTAGAAGCTGTTAGATTTTAAACACGCTAATATTTTGATAAACCATCTGCTTTCACAAGTACTAAAGACGTCTACAGCACAACCTAAGGGACATTTCTACAAAGGTGCTGTCTTATTTCATCTGGTGTTTCATGTTTTTCCAGCTTTTTTTCTTTTTAATCCTCTCAAGCAGGAAAATCAGTAGATAAAAAGCTACATTCAAAACGATGCCAAAGTAACAAAAGCCAAGACACAAACCACTTTCCTTGGAACTGTCTTGCTACTGCAATATATATTTGTAGTTATTGCTTAAGATGACAAACAAAGCTCAAATACTGCAAGAAACATAGCACAACACACATCCTTTATTTATTTTGGTTTACACTACAATATCAAGTCCTGGTTTATGAAAGTTCTGCCTTATCAGCTTGAACTACATAGTTCAATACTACCTGAGCAGAGCAAAAGTGCTGACAAAACATACCCACATTTGACCTCAAGTAAAGCAATACCCTTAAAAATGGAAACTACACATAAAAAAAAAAATCACTATCTTTGACAACTTCTTTATTAAAATGAAGTTACTATGTATTAGTCCCTTGCACAAAAGACAGAGAAACATGTCAGCTCCTGCATAATTTTACTACTTCAATTTTTCAAACAGATCTTCCAGCATACGTAACAAAGTTAACCTCGCAAAAGAAGCAGCAGCAGCTAAAGCTGCTATCATTATTCCCTCAGAAATAGAAATTTAAAACTCCTTAAGTTACAGGACCGCGTATGACAGCGTCTGCCGGCCAAGAGAAAACTGGACCCGGCGAGGATTCTGCCCGACGCAAGGCAGTCCCTTCCACACGGCCTCTTACGCTGCCCAGTGAAGCACCCCGGCTTCTGCGTTACGCGCCGCGATTTCCTTTCACAGGACTCCTAACTCGCCCCCCAGCCCCCCACTCCCGCCAGCAAAGCCCCAGCCGGGAAAGACCGCAGCCGCTGGAAGCCTCCAGCGGTCCCCGCCGCCCGAGGCGGCCAGGGCGAGCACCGGTAACGGCCAGCCCCGCGCCGGTGCCCCGCGCCGGGGTGTGACCGCAGCACCACCCTCCCCTCCCCCACCCCCACGCAGCGCCCGGATCCCAACGGCCGCGGTTATGTAAGGGGCACTCGCGTGCGCACCAGCCCGCGCGCCGCCCCCCCCGCCCCCGGCAGGCCGGCGGCCCCAGCAGAGGAGGGGAGGGGAGGGGAGGGGAGGGGGAGCGGAGCGGAGCGGGGAGGGGGAGCGGAGCGGAGCGGGGCGGGCGGCCCGGGCACCTGCAGCGCCGGTGCGCGAAGCCCCTCCGGGCGTAAACAGCCCCCGGCCCGCCCGGCGGCTACCGGCCCCGGTGACGCCCCCCCCACCCCTCCACCCCTCGCGGCAGCAGGGCAGAGCCCCCGCTCGGCCGGGGGAGGGGGGCTAGCGGCGGGCGCAGAGCGAGCGCGGTACCTTCCTCGGCAGTCTCCATCTTGTCTGGCTGACGCAGCGCCGGCCGAGCGAGTGGTGTGACCGCGGGGGGCGGAGCCGCGCGGGCAAGCGGTGCGGGCACCGTAGAGACCGCACCACCGAGCCGGCAGGGCTAGAGCGCCGCTCTCGCCGCGGGCGCCGCCTGGCGGGGGTGGCGGGGCCGGGAGGCCCGGGAGCGGGAGGCCGGGCGGGGCGGCGGGTCGGGCCGGGTTACACCGTGCCGGGGCGGGCTGGGCCGGGCCGCCCGGCGTTCAGGCTGGCAGCGCCGTGGCCGCTGCTGCGTGGCTGCCCCCTCCGGCAGCGCCTGGCCCTGCCTCTGCGGGCGGGAGCGAGCAGGAGGGGGGGTCAGGGCGGCAAAGGGCGAGCGGGGCAGGACAGTTTGGCGGCCGCGGCCGAGGGACGCGTCCGTGCTCCGGGATGCGGCTGTACCGGGAAGAGCACGGAAGTCGGACAAAACACAACTAAAAATGATTGTAAATCCTACCCCAAAGCAAAGAGAATCACCGCATTCACACTTGAAGTCGGCCAAGCGTTTGGGAGGGTCGGTGCCTCGGGGATCGGGAATGCGTAGGCCACGGGTTTTCTGGTGGCCCTGGAAACAGCCCTCCGCCTCCTCAGGGGGAAGCTGGTACCTGTCCTCTTCTGCAAACCCCATCTCTCCTTCCCGAGCCTGAAATTTCCGGCAGAACTAACAGACTCTTCAGTAAAACACAAAAATTGCTTTTAGCTTAATCATTTATGTGTCCAGGTCTTGCTGGCATAAGTAGCTGAGACGGCGTACATTAAAACTTTGTACTCTGCCGGGTGCAGAGAAAGCTACCTGATGTTCTCAGATGAGTTGGCAAGAGTCTTGAGGAAGAAAACAGAAGTTCGTTGTATTAAGGGTAAACAGAAATTCTATGTTGACAAAATGCATGCATGTATTATGTTAGTTTTCCACTGTAGCATCTAGTTGGCTCATAACCCTTCTAGTTGGTCACGAGTTGTAGCAACTTTCAGCTCTCTTTACCGTATGACCCTTTGTGTCCAACCAGTCATCAAATCCTTTGCATTAAGCCTCCAGCCATCCCGTCAGCAGTAGAGTGGATGGTAGTTCAAGCCTGGACTTACAGTGCAGAGGTGGCACGTGCCCAAGTTACGATTTTATAACTTTTTCCTCAACTTTAACCACATTAGTACTTTCAAGATTACCTTCTTCAAGCACCAGAGCTGCTGGTGGGATATACGATACTGGCCTGCGTAAGCAAAAAAATTCAGGAAAATGTGAAGGCTTGGTGTGGCTCTCCAGTAGCTGTATAATTACAGTAAAGCGCTGCAATAAAACCCATGTGGGCTATGCTGTCATATTCAGCTCTTCTGTGTCCTCCCTCTCAGAAAGGCAAGGTGAAAAAACTCCCACTTAAAAAAACCCCACAGTTTATTTTAAAAGTAAGCTCATTTTCATCTTGACAAATTATCCTGGCATATTAAAAAAGTGCCAGCGTAGTACTGAGGATATGAGAAATGCCAGTATAGTCAATTTGTCTGAACAAGGAAAAATCAATGAAAAAAAAACAGATGAAAAAAACAAGAAATGGGGCACTTCAGTTTCCAAGTACATTCATAATTACCACTCTTTATTTCCCAAACACGTAACCATTGTTGATACTCTGTTGTGACAAGTATAAATTAAATGTCATATAAAAGTCTCTAAATTATCCTTCACATTAAAAAGGCCATGGCAGGATTAATGTATATAATTCTCCAATTTCGGTCTTTCATGGCAGGCTTTTTAAAATTAGATGAAAGCTTTTGAAATGAGTTGCTATGTGTTGCCAGTGAATTATTTCATTCCTGTCTGTATCAATCTCTTCAGCCATTTAAATTACCTAACAAACATTGCATGTATACCATCTTCTCAGCACTTAGAGAGAATTTATCCCAAAATTTTGTTCTTACTCAGTGTTTCAGTATGGGCTACACAATAGCTTACTGGTAAACATGAGTTGAAGGCAGACCATTATAATTTAAACAGAAAAGAAAAAAAAAAGAATATTTTATTGTAAGTTAAATTAAATTAAATCTCTCTCTTTCAGCCTTCTTGGTGTTTTTGGTGAACATATCATTAATCCTTGCCTATTTGGTAATATGTCAGGCATTCTTCACCTGAGAAATACCCATGGCTTAAGTAGTTTTTAATCTTTGGTATAGAGGAGGATGTTGGGAGATTGTTATTAGCTCCTGACTGTCATCAAGGTCAAGAATTAGTGCCAACAGGCACTGAGCAAACATACTGAAAAAAAAATCTCTGCTCCAAATAAGTTATTATCTGGATAACAGAGGAAATATGGAAATTTTGCAGGTGGAAACCAAAGGAAGTAATACATGTAACCTCAAATCACAGAAAGTGATGGCAAAAGGAAGGGCATATTTAGAGTGGGTGGGAAAAAAGACGAGATTCTTTTGAACATGGTTTTATTTTGGTAAAACATTTTGGTTTTGTAACATTTAAATACTTAGAACATATATTGTCTTTTTTGTAAAAGTTCTTTTAAGAGAATACAAAATAAATACTGCAAAATTGAAACTATCCAGCATTTGTACTATGACATTTCCATCTTTTCTCCCATTTTAAAATGACTTCATAAAAATTATTCCCTTATGTTTTTAGAGTTATTTTGAAAGTTCAGAGCATTGAACAAGCCAAACAGCAAAAGCTGTTCAGTTTTTCTTTAGCTGAACATTTCAAAAAGCATTTCTTTTCTTAACCAGTTGTTTGGTTTTTTTCAGTGCTGTCCTAGTTCTTTTCCTCAGCTGTCTGCCTGACTCTCACCACAAAAATGGTTCAGGTGCTTATGAACAGCAAGTTACAGAAATGTGGAAAACAGAATGGATTATCTTAAGGCAAACCAAATGGATGTCAGTTTATCTGAAAAAATCAGGCAGTATTTGGGGTGAACATGTGTCTGGTTCCCAAACAACTGATGCACCACTGCTAGGGAGGTCTAGAGTTTCTGTGGCAGGAAAAAACCTGTTAGAGCAGGCGCTCTGGTATATAGCACAAAGTATGGCCTACAGAAAATTACCCTGGCACAGTCAGAAAGCACAAAAGTCTGAGGACTACAAAAACCCACGGCAAAAGCCGTTGCCACCCTGGATCTTCCCCATGCACTGCAGGACCTTTAGAGGACGTGCTTCCTGGTGACTGGCCATTTTGCCGTGACTTCTCATAAAGCTGCCCCTAACCCACAGGTAGGTGCTGTGCCAGTGGATTCCTGGCACAGAGGTGGAGAGAAGTAGTCTCAAATGTACTGCATATGCAATGTTGACTGCTGCACCAGGAGATGGCCCAGGCTGTTGGATTGGTGCTAGATACAGACTCGGAAGCCTCAGTATTGCCCGTTGTGTTTCCTCTCAGCTGGTGTTTGCTTCTTACCGAACCTAGGCTATGATCAGGAGCTACCTGAGGAATCAAACTTCCTGAATGAAAATGTGACTTGTGATTCGTGTTTCGCACACCTGCTGTATGCTATAAAATGTGTAGCAGTACTGCACCGAACATACATTTGGGGATGGACATAATGGCTCAGCACCATCAGACGCAGCCATGATATAGGCTCCAGATCTGCTTATTTTAGAAAATATTTCTGAGGAGATGCTTGGCTATGCACCAGGGTTTGTTCTATGGATTATTAATGTTTCTATGGATTATGTAATGGTAGTGGGCATAAAGAAACTATGCTTGCTACCATTTCTAGTGAGAGGTGAGGTTTTGCTGGAGTGTAAAAAACCTAGTTTAAAATGATATTACAGGAAAAATCCCTGTTGAATAGGTTTGAGAAGAAGATCAAGGCTGTTTATCTATGTCTAGATTTCAAGAAGCTAGGTAATACTTGGATGATTGACACGTGTACTTTTCTGCGCATTAAAGAAGGATTTGCAGAACTTCACGAGTCTTCTCAAGGTCTGCAGAATGTGCATCACCAAATTACATTGCTTAAACACAGCAGGGATCTTTTCACATGTATTAGCTACAATGGATTTTCTGTTTAAAACATAGGCCCTATCAACTTGGTTGGGATCCCGCTGTCACGCTGAGAGTGGAGCCGATGGCTGTGATTGACCTACCTGTGATTCAGAGCTCTGCAGCTGCTGTTGCTTGGTGAAGGATTCCTGGGTTCAAAACAAAAAAAAAGGGCTGTATTTGTCTTCTGGAATATCCCATTCCTAATAACTGTAGTATCATTTGAGGCATACGGTTCTTTACCTAAAACACTTCCATCAACTTCAAGTGAACCTTTTAGCTAGTTAGATATTTCTGTCATTAGATTAGAATAATAATTTTTTTTTTTAATACTTCTCCTTGTTCTCCTGGGTAATAGAAGGTGTGGTGTGAAACACATTACCATTGTCAAATGACTGCCTGTAAGTCCTTCTGAGGACATGCTGGTTCTCATGTCTTTAAAAATCTGTGAAAATATCCTTACAGATGACTGCAGTTAGGGATTATCCTCAGTATTTTGCAGGAGCAATCTTATTTTGCCAGAAACCTTTTTCTTGACCTTCCAGATGTTATTGGAGGTTATGACTGCCAACCAAATTAAACTGAACTCCTCAGGGCAGGGTTCAGTTCTACTTCATTTAAAACTGTGAGTGTTGCCAAAAAGAGAATGTGTCTATTGTGGAGAATGATCCAGATAGTCACTACAAATACTTTCTATAACGACACCTATGTTACTGCCTCTGCTTCTCCTGCACTGACTAGGAGGGAAATACAGGAGGGCTTAGATTTCTAATGAATTGTCATTACTTTTTCTCAAACATTTGCAGCAACATGAAAAAGGATGAGAGTTGTCTTGGCCACAGAAAAGTGAGCTGTGGTCTAAAGGTCAGAGTTATTACAGGTTGATCAGAGTCGATGACCTCTGTTTCATGAAGTTGTCCGATTTCTGTAGTAACTTTCACTTCACTGTAGCTTGCACTCTGAGAATTTGGGCATAAACCGCTGCTTTTGCTTATTTTCCGACAGCAATAATGCATTTGCTGTGTGTACGGCCTTTACTGTAGGGTCAGGGAATACAGTGAAGAAACCACTTAATGCTTTTGATGTCTGAAGAGGAGAGCAAAAGGCTTGGCTCAGTGAAGTAGATTTTCAGTTGGGTCACTGACATGGAACATCAAACACATTTACTACTCAAAACTTATATTTTCTTGGCTCTCCTTTGTGGATCAGTTAAACATTTTGTTTTACTAATTTTTTAATGCAGTCATGATGTCAGATGGGCCTCTGCCAGGGCCTCAGCCTGGTTAAAGGTGCTAAAGAAAGAGTCATCCCACAAGGATGATGATACACACAGAAATGGCAGTGCATAGTATTTCTTTCTCATGGCCTTGTCCTCAGAGGGTCTGAAGAGTATCTGAGCAGCTCAGCTCAGTGTCCCCATTGAGCTCCTGAGAACAAGCCTGTTTGGAATCTGTCCTTTCCAAAGGAGGATGTCTGGAAAAGTCCCTACTTTAGAAGTAAGTGTCTAGTTTATCCCTACTTTAGAAGGAAGAGTCTTCTGAGAGCCTGTATTTTCTGATTCATTTTCAGCTGAGTCCTGAGAACACAAATTGCTGTCAGAAACCTGTACCAAATTTTATAGTCAGGACTCTCATATTCAGGGTGGCAAATGGGGTTCTCCTTCTCTTTAGTTTTTCCCTGGATCCTCAAGTTTTGTTCCTTTCCTCTTTTCTCTCAATGATCTTCTACCAGGAAGGAAAGCAGGGGTCTTCAAATGATTTATAGCCTCCTGAGGAGATGCACACTCTCTACTTTTCTTACACACTCCTGGTCCCCCTGAGCCAGTTCCTGATCCCGCTTGTATGGAAGGGCAGGGAGCTCTCCGGGAGGCCTGAACCTCACAGTCGCTTCAAGGAAAGCAAAGGCTCATGGACAACTCTCTCTTCCTCCCTCAGTCTCACTCCTGATGGGGATAAGCTGAAGCTGGGCAAATAGAGTTTCTCCTTCTGTACCAGGGTCCTGCCGTGCAGGAGTGCGGGAAGAGCAGCCAGGAGCTGTACAGATGCAAAGCATGGTGGAAAGGATTATGGTGAATAGCGTGGCCAAGATGAGTGTGGTGAGTTGGGAGGGGTGTGTGTACAGGTGACTGAGAGGAGAGGGGCTAGGAGAGAGACTAGAAGAAATCAAGAACTGGTAATAGCGAGAGGTCCTTGTAAATGGGAAAAAAGCAAGTGCCACAGCCACCCTCAAGGTGAAGAAGGAGAATCCAGGGAACTACAGGTCAGTCAGCCTAATCTCAGTCCACAGGAAGATTACGGAACGTGCAGTGAAAGAGCCTCATGGCAGCTGAGACCGGGGGACCAGGAGCAGGAGCATGGGCAGATCCAGAGAGGTGACAGCTCCATGGGTGCCACAAGAGGGCACCTCTGCTCCAGCCCCAGGAGGTGGTTTGGCGACTGTGAGAAGAAGGTGGCAGAGGAGAAGAGCATCTCTGGGGCCTGCAGTGGGCCAGCCAGTCAGGGACCACCTGGTACGCACCTGGCTGGGGCCATCTGGCAACTTGGTGGGCCATGAAATGAGCAGCTGCAGATGTTGGGAAGCCTGTTCCCTTGAATGCTGCCACCTGATAAGCTTATTACCTGAGAGGTCCCTGGGCATTTCCAGGTGTCTGAACCTTTACTATCTGAAGCCTTCACCATCTGAAGCAGCATCCTGCACAGCTGCCCTGCACCTTGCCAGCGCTGGTGGCAGCTGCATGAGTGAGTCACCGGGGGCTGCCGATCTGCTGTCCCCGCTCAGGCCGCCGTGTCTTGCTGTATCTTCACTAGAATAACCCCCAGATCACATCCCACGACTGCCAAAACCCCTTCAGCTGAGTCAGTCATTGCCTGTGGGGCTGTAGCGGTTGGGGAGAAAGATCTGAGGACTCAGTGCTTCCCGCAGGAGCGCCTGGGCGATGTGGCTGATGGTCTCTGCCTCCAGCCAGCCGCAGGAAGGGCTACGCTCCTTGAGCCCCAGCGGGGAGCAGTCCCAGCTCCTGCCCCAGGGACTGGCCCTTGTCCCTCTGTTCAGGGTGATGCGGGAAGAACGTGCTGGGAGTTTCCAACCTTGCCTTATTGATGTGGGCCCAGGCAGGGCTCACTGTCACCCTGATGCCATTCAGTGAACTTGTGGTTAAAATCTAGGAAATTCCATAGAAAATGCTGCCTGGTAAAATGTCCTGTCAGCAGTATCAAGCAGTTCAAAGTCGGGAGGAAAGAGAGGGGCTTTAGCTGCCCACCGGGAAGGAGGCAGGGGGCAGGGACGGGGGTGTGGGAGCGCTCCAGCACTGATGCACCAAATGGTCTCATGCAAGGAGCCTGTTGTGTGAGCCTGGCCATAAAGGATTGGATCTACTCTGGCAGCATGTCAGCACAGTCCTACTAGCAGCATGCATGTGTGAACCGATGTGTTCTCACCAGCAGCCTTTATCTTGCAATGACGGGAGGAAGTCCAAGTAGGTCAAGAGAGAGGGGACCCAGAGCTGTCTAGTTTGTCTAAGCAATGGGGATCTGTGAATGTAGGGGAATTGGAAATCTGTACAGCAAAGAGAGCTTGCGCTTGGTTTTCTGCTTTAGATTTTCTTACTGCCGTCCAAAATTGGGTTTTGAAAATGTATGCTTATGTTAAATATGTTGATGTGTTTATGTTAATATATCTTTCATGTTAATATATCTATATCTGAAATGTTCTTGGATCTGCAGTATACTTTGGATTGGCTTGTAGATTTTGGATGTAGTATCAATTCCAGATCAGCTATCATGACCAAAAAAAGGGTTGAATTTAGATTGTCACTGAAAGACACATGAGAAGACAGACATCAAAGACTCTTTCTGTTTTTGAAAACCCATATCTATAATATGCAGAGCAACAAACCATTTACTAAAATGTAATTACAGTTCAGTGTCTTTTCCATCTATTTTTCCACCACACTTTCCCTACCTGCTATATTCCAGTTGCTATATTGATCTCTGTCAACTTCTCAAAGGTATTTACTGATGTCCTGCATGTTAGTACCACATATAATCACAGACACTCAATAAGATTCTTTGCCTACTCATTTTCAGGTATTTAATATGACCATATTTTAATGAAAGTTGGAAGCTGAAAGATACAAATTTTCACTCACCTGGATGTCCATCCTAAATCCATTGTACTTACAAAATTGCCACATGTATTTAGTGTTGTGCTCCATGGGCAAACCAAAGTCCCTCCTGGAGCCCAGGGAATAAAGTGAGTGGGGCCTTGGGAAAGTGATATGCATTGTAGGACTGGGACCTGTACCAGCTTGGTTATTCTGAGCTTGGCTGGAGCTTGGCTTCTTCTTCAGCATCTCAGTTGTTCTTTTTTTTTTTTTTTTAAGTCTGGAGCTGGAAAACCCCATATATTTCTTGTTTTCAGAAAAAACAAATTCAGAAAAAAAATTTTCTTCTTTGTAAAATTTGCATTTAAGATAAATGGAGAGCCATTTAGTACAAGAGAAAAGAAAGTTACAAGTGTGACACGGTTATAATTGTTGGCTCTCAGCTGCTGTTGGGAGATCACAGAAAGAAGAGTTCATCAAAAAGATACCATATCTAAAGAATATGAAGAATTCCTAACAGCCTTTGAACTCTGCAGATTCTCTGGAAGGTTTCCAGGGGTAAGCAACATGACTGCCAATAGTTCAGCTGCCTGAAAGATGAACATAAACACATCAAAAATTACTCTGAACTGTACCTAGGTGAAACGTGCAGAGTCTAGTTTGCATTTAGGGAAACCAGTTGTTTCCCAAACTTCACAAAACCTTTTTATCCCATCAAAGCAGAAAACATAAACCAGGCCTTTTAACAAACCTATATTATAAAAGCATCTTGTGTGGTTATGAAGAGCCTTAATTACAAATGCCAAGGCAGGAGTCTGTTGTTTAATTTCTGACTTTCTATTTGCATAATTCACAAGTTCACTGAGGAATGTGCAGTTTCATTGCTATTTGTCTGAGTCATGCCATGCTTGCTGTTTGCTCTCAGCTCACATAATATGTGTTTGTCCCTGGGAATTCATTTAGCTCTCAGAACTTTAAGTTTGAAAATATTGGCATTTATGTCTTTTCTCACAGGAAAGAACTTATTACGACTGTGGCATAATATACAGAAATGGTTGTGCTCAGCTAAACCATGGGTTTTAACTCCGGGAAACTGAAATGAGCTGGCTGTGATTTTTTTTTAAGGATAAATACATATAATCAGAAAAATCCACATGATCAAAATTCAGTTTTGGTGCCACTTTTGAAGAAATTTCAGGGGAAGAGATCAGCAGCAGGCACCAATTTCTGCTTAAAATCAGAGAGGGAGTGTTGGAATAGCTAATAGTATACTGGTATCTGACTGGAACGAGAGGAATCAGGCTTCTGATTACTGCTCGCATGAAAACATAAGTGGCTGTACAAAGGCAGGATCTCCCAGAGAAGACAGAGGGTAAGAAGTAGCCATGTGGGTACGGCAGTCTCTGCACGAATGAGCATGGTGGAGCAGCAGCTTGAACATGGATCTCTGACCTAGCATATTTATGTTAAATCTTCAAGGCCACACTGAGGGCATATGTCTTGGATAGGAAGTCCTGTGTCCTTCTTTCATTTCTGTCCTTCTTTCAAGTCTGGATAGGACAAGCCTATCCAAGACTTCCTCCCACAGCATTATTCCTATCTCCTTTATAACCAAGTTTTATTTTTTGTATGGACATTCAGACAAATGCTACCCCATTAATGTCACTCTCTCATGAGAAAGAGTATGTGATGGTAGAGACAGGCTATAAAATCCTTCTGTGGAGAAGATGGCTAATTTACCTTTTTTCCCTCCCCCTCTTTATCCAGATAACAAGCCCAAAGATCATCCACACCCTGGAGAACTCATTTGTTGTTTGTATCTGGGCTTACGAAAACGTTTGCACAAGGGGGAAAGGAAACCCGCTGGGGTTTGGCTTGGTAGAAGCAAGCAGTGATTTCACTCAAAAAAATGGATCTCAGCTCCCCAAGCAAATCTACAAGCAAGCCGGGAGATCTGGGGAAGCTAATAAGTTGTGGTGCAGACGGCTGGTCTCTTTGAAGACAGGCAGGTGACTGGGGATTTGATTCCAGCTTGCTGGGGAGGGGTTTCAGGTTTGGGTTGGTTTTTCCTCCTGAGCCAGGAGAACAGGCTGTAATGAACAGGCAAGCTTGGCCTGAGGTCTGAGCTGCAGCTCAAGACAGGGCTCTGGAAGGGGCCTGTCTTATGGTAGCTGCTGTGTCAAGTACAGACAGGCCATCATATCTATAGCTTCCTGTGGGAAAAAAGGGAAAATCAAAGCACCTGAGAGAGGGACATTGTGAAAGATTCAATAAAGTGGCCCTAAGCTTTTTGCCTCATGGCCCATAACTTGTCAACTCTCTGAGACCTCGTTGTGGGTCTATCAGGGAACTGAGGTCCATTTGTTTCAGACCAGAAGGAAGCAGTACGCTGGAAATTGTCAGGACTGGAGGTGGTAATATCAGCCCTTAAGAGCAAATCTGATAAAGCCTTGAAGTTTCCTGCTTAAGCTCATGCTTTCTCCTCGCTGAAACCTCCAGTTCAAAACTCGCTAATTCACAAATGAGCTGTGGATGAGTGAGCTTGGGAGTTCAGTCTTTGTCGGCACAGCTGCTTTGGCACACATAGCCCTTGCAATAGTTTTAACTGTCCAGGTGGGCAGATGTCTGGGTGGGCAGGGGGAGACAACCTCTTCCACACCACGGAGTTAGATGCCACATGCAGCAGACGTCCTCTCTGAACCAGATAGGGTGGGCAGTCACTGCAGTATCCCTGGCCCAAGCCTTCCCTTCCACACATAATGCACATTGCCCGTGTGCCTGCCTGTGCCTGCCCTGGGCAGCGCTGGGCAGGAGACACGCAGTGGGCTGGCCCCTTCCCTGCCCGGACCCTTTCTTGCTTCTGAGATCCTCCATTACGTGTTTACTCCAGTGTATGCTCAGGGACTCTTCAAAACTGATTTTGTTAAACCGGCACAGACCGTGGGGTAGGTACACTCACTCCCAGCACAGACTCGACCATTTGCAGGATTACGCTGAAATGTAATTCCTTTCTGCTCAGCCACAGTTCATTATTTCGCTTTAGAAAAAGGGTAAGAACAGGTGCTCTTTGCAAATGTATTTAATAAAGTACCTTGATTGCTCTGAATTGATTTATGTATGGTAATTACCTTGTAATATAATTAGAAGTTCTTATATTTACTTTCCTTAAACTTGCTGCTTTGATGTTGCACTTGGGCGTCCGTACTGCTTTGTGGGATACAGTCCAAAGCTGCCTGGATCCAGTCCAACATTACTAATGCATAGACATGTTTGCAAAACAGGACTTTTAAAGTCGAGCAAACATGGGAAGAAGCGTTTTTTTTTCCCTGGCACTCTGTTTAAAATTTTGGAGTTTAAAACACTGATTTAGTATAGTAATTTTTGCAAGAATTGTTCAATAATCAGTGACAGTAGCAAACATTTCCCCTTTTTCCAGTTAGGAAAAAAACCCTAAATGTTCATCTAGAAGATGTGTAACCTGTGGGGGATCATATGTAAGTGGAAATGTTGGGGTCCTCTTGGCTTTAAAAAGGCTCTCTTGGAAAATCTCAGCCAAATCAAACTGTTCAAGTGCACACTGGGAGTTTACAGAGGAGAAGCCAGATATCTACTCATGAAAGTTGCCTCTTCTGAAAAGTGGGGTAAATTCTACTGGCACAAGGTGCAGCTTTTTGTCCAAGGCAACTTATTTGCACTGAAGACCAAAATTGTATTTCTATCTCAGTGCAAACACACTTACAAGCAAACAAAATGATCCCCTTCTCATTGATTAATCCCAGAAAGTTCCTGTAATATAAAATGAGCATTAGATGAGTTTTGTATGAGACAACTCATACCAAACAAAGAAAAAAAAAGAAAAAGAAAAAAGGATGTGTGCCCTGGAGCAAAACAGACCAAACATATGTATTTTTAAATCAACATTTTATGGGGAAAATTCTGCGTGCAAAATTCAGCTTTCAATGACTAAGTATGTGGAATGAATTAATCCTTGAAGGTAATAGTCTGAATGGAGGATAACTGAAAGGAAAAGTACTTTTTAGTCATTTCTGGATTCCAAAGTTTTGTAGTTTTAGAGAAGACGACAAAATATTTGGTAAGAAAAAATAACAGACATATTCTTAAATCATGCAAAAAATAGATGTTCAGGTTTTTAGAAAAGGAAATCAGCCCTTAATCCATGCAATTATCCATGTAATCTTAATTCTATTGTCTTGCTCGTGTCTCTATTTATAGTGTTCAGTGCAACAGTGATGCTGCCTCTGATCTGGGGTACCTATTTTGGAGCCATTGTTCCGAAATGTACTATTTTCCCTATATATTGCTGTTAATATTCATTATTATTTGGAATCATGTGCCTTGTACTGAAATTCCATTACAAGTGTTTCTTAATAAAGTGATGAGCTACTGAATAACCTAGAAACACCTGGACAGGGTTAGGTAATTTTAATATGCCTCTTTGCATGTCACCCGCAATATTAAAATAGTTTTCTGATTATTGCTTTGGCATAATTAAAGTTATACTCCACCCTTTTTCTATAAAGTTCACAAAACACACCCTCTGAAATCCCACAAGCTCTTTCGGCAAAAATAGGAAATTTGAGACTAAACATTCACAATTTATTTTAGGTAAAAATTAATCCACACCAGGCATGGGAAACCCAAGAAGCTGTTGAGTCAACCAGTTCTACATGCCAACAAGCAAATTAGCAACATACCTATTGAAAACATTTTTTTGCAGATCATCCTTCTGTCCCTGTGGTCAGATTTTAGGGAGAAAAGGAGTCGTATGCTCTGAGAGCTGACCCTAGCCTACCCAAAATAAAAGTGGGACACTCAGAGGGACATTAGAAGGAACAACCAGAAACCAGTTGGCACCAGTGGCTTCAAATAACTTACAGAAATGAAGTAGAGTGGAAAGCCAGGAAAGGGGGCGGATGCAAGGGGGAGATGGCCAAAGGGGAGAGACGATGGCTGTTTCAGTCTGTTATTTTTAGCAGCAAATAAAAGCGCAGGGGAGTGGGAGCATGGTGAGAGAAGAAGAGATTATTAGCAAAGAAGCAGCAATCGCCCTGGCCTGGGTCCTGGTGCCCAGTGAGGATCGGCGGGTGCTCTGCTCGGTGCAGGGAACACAGCGGTGCCTGCCAGCGCTGCACCAGATGAAGCAGATAAGGTCACTCCCACAGAGGAGAGACTTCAGAGCCTTTCTTCTTAGACACACAGGAAAGTGTGGGAAAGAGCTGGGATATGGTTCACTACTAACTAAATCAGAGAATTCCTGGAGATTTTTTTTAATGCTCCAGGCAAAGGCAGCCATGAACTCCAGAGAACCACGCTAGGTAAATGGTAAAGAACAAAATTGTAAGTGTGAGGCTAGTTTTTACTGATGGCAGTGAAAGTATCTGTACATGTAAACCTCCTGCCAGGCCTTGATTTGCAATAACAAGAGTTGGCTCGATTTCCAATGGTCTTATTCAAACACTGACTAGAGACCAAAACCAGAAACCTGGAAAATGAAATCAGATTTGTTAAACTATATTTCTTCACTCGCAAGTGATGACTCAGTGGATAAGTTTAGGTACACAGCCTTTTACTGGATGGAGGGAAAGGAATCAGAATAACATACAGAAACAAAAGCCACAAACCCAGCTCCAAATTACAAGCCCACTAATTAGGCCCTCTCTTTTCAGAGAAGTTGCGTGAGAGGGACTAGCTATGCTCCCCTCCTGTAGCCACCCAAGGCCCAAGGGATGCCTCTTGCTTTCAGAGCAGGTGCTGCGTACAGAGCCCTCACTGGCATTCCAGCTTGCCACACAGAGCTGAGCTGTTCTGACCCATCCCACCATGCATCTTCACTAAATCTTTGTGAGAGCCTCTCAACTGGTTCCTCATGAGGTACCCTCAGCGGTGATAACCCCTTAACATACTATAAGGCTGCTATAGCCGGCAGGACCCGCGCAAGATGAGAGGGGAGCCTTGCCATCCCTCTTGCCTTGTCTGCAGCTTCTAGGCTGCAAGCAGAGCATCACTCATCATAGGCGCTTTGAACAGTTTTTTTACAACATGAATATAACATTTGTAATTATTTCAACTTTCTGACAAGTCTGTTGCTACCAGCAGCACTCCAAGTACTGTACCCGGTGATGGTAAATGGGGCATGTTAAGCCTGTCCATTGGACTCTCCGTGGGACTCTTTCACTTCTGCTCTAGATGCCAGCAGAGTACTTGCCTGTCTGGGTTTTTATCTATGAGTAGTTGTCAGGGAGAGAATATTGTTCTATTTTGCCTCGGGACAGCAGGCTTGCGTGTCCTAGGATCTTGTTCCTTATGTTAACATACAGCTAAAAATGCAGCCAACAGCTGTGAGGATTTACTTTGGGATTTTATTCCATGCCCATTTCTATAAAACCAGGAGGAGCAATTGGAGCAGTACTGGTGCAAACCTCCAGGAAAAAAAAAATAAAACCAAACAAATTATTCAGGTGTGTTTCAGGTGAAGGAAAAATTTGACCACTGTGTTTTGAACAAGTGAATCTGTTGTGCTCACTCCAACCCTTGTCTGTCTTCTTCCTTTTTTTTTTTTTGAAAACCCTACAACTAGAGATGTTCACAGCAGCCTTAAAAAAATAAATGTGTAAGTTGCTTGAGACTGTAGGAAATGCATGTGTGCAATGAACTCCATAATCCTGAGTCCATTACAGAGGTGATTATATCTTACAGGGAAAGAGACAGTCTCTTCAAGTATGGGAGATCTAAATGATTTAGGATTTGCAGATCAAACATAATCACAGTGTGCAGGCAAAGGCTTGCATTACAGCAGAGCGAGTCCTTTGCTCTCCTTTCACCCTAACCACCCCCAATTAGAGACGTTGGGCACAAAAGCAGGATTTACAGTCATGAGATGCATGTGGGTCAGATGTCTGCTTCTGCTGGCCCAATCTGTTCCACAGGGGACTGCAGCTTGGAGGGACCCAAGTCCTGGGAGTGCAAGGTAGGAAGACAGTACTTCAGTCTTGTGTACTTCAGCTTGTCTAACACAGGTGGGGTTAGACAAGCTCAAGCAAGATGCCATTAATATCCAAGTATAAACCAGATCTTTTCAGTGAAGTCTCCCCACTCCCTCCCTTGCAACACAAGCAATCTTTTTAATGGTTTCTTATACAATCCTGATGTGCAAAGCCACTGACAGGTATGACAGGACAAACACCCTCTGTCTGGTCATGACAAACATTAATTCAGAGTTGCGTGTAGCTTCCACAGCACACAGAGGTGGAACTCATCTTGCCTGACTGATGATGCACTCAGCAGAGCAATCTACACCTGCACTAGGTGGGTAGGCTGCCACTAAACTCCATAATCAGCACAGTTGGTGGCATCTAGGGGACTATCCATTTCATTCTAAAGAAGACACCCGTAGAGTATACCCATAGAGTATGAATCATACCCTAAATCTTGATGACAACTGTGGGAGTGTAGACACCTTGCTGACATGCAGACATCCTCATTGTAAATGTCTGAAGTTTGGTGAACTGAATCCAACCATCGCCTTTTTTACATAGTCCTCAGATTACACAGTGGTCACCACCACACAGAGTACTGCTGAGGATCTACAGAGTGACTGTGGGACTTGCTTGTCATATACACTTAGGATCAAAATTTCTTTATTGATCTTTGACTCAAAATTACATTGTCATTTTCTTTGAGCTCTTTTGTCTCTCTCACTCCTCCCCCCCAACATGCACACATGCACAAACCACATGCACACACAGAGAAAATCAAAGCTGTAGTAGACATCAGCCTGAGGGCTAAGCTAATGTTCCTTGCATACAAGGCCATTATGGAAATAGGAATGGAAAATTTCAATGAGCCATCATCAATAACAACCAGCTCAGACTCAAATGTTTCTAACTTGTTGAAAGCAAGTCTAATCAAAAATAACCTGGAACACTTTTGGACTTGTTGGGAATACTTGTGGGTGTGGCTGTAATATGTTTAATCTGTTTGCTAGGGAGACTTCCATGATTTTTTTATCCTGCAAGTTTGCCAGGACAGATTAATCTTAATTTGGCACAAATTTCATTAAAGACGTTTATTATGGACAATAAAGGTGCATGAATATACTATAAGAAAATGCATCTCTGAATTTAACAATGCATCAGCAAATGCACCACTGATGCTAAATCGGCTATAAATGCTGAGGTCCAAAGATTCTGCAGTGTCTTAAATGGATGCATCACACACATCATTTGCTTTGTAGTGTACGCTCTGGAAGGGGATTTTTCCCAGAAAACTGAAGTGTGCTGATAAGAAGACTCAGCAGTCCTTGCTTTAACTTCTCCATACTATTTTGTTATGAATTACACATATTTAGAGAGATGAAAAAAATAAGTGCAGTATAGTGTTTGTGTGCATCTTGCTTTCTAAACTCCTTAAATAATAAATACATAAAAGGTGGAGTAAAAGGCAATTGATGTGGAGCCTGCTGCACCCTGCCTCTGTGCATGATCTGTCCCCACCCCTTCTGGTTGGGATGACTCCTGTGCTAAGCCTCTCCTCCTCACCTCCCAATCCCAAAGTCTGCAGAAGAGTTTAAGAGCACCTGGAAACCGGATGGCCAGCAGTGGGAGCAAAACTGTCAGCAGAACTGGTTTTCTTCTTCTTGTGTTTAGAGAAATCTAGCTCGTATCTCTCTGAGCAGAAGCAGTGAGCTGGGCTAAAACAGGATCCTGTACTCCAGGTATGTGATGGCAAACTGGTCCTAAAGACTGAGTTGGCAGCAGAGAAAGGCTAGCTACTTTTAACTGTTTTGAAAGGGAGGAATCTGAAATTGCTAAGCAATTAGATATAGCTCTTTGAAAAGGCACAAAACATTTAGCAAAAAGCACTCCTTTAAAGAGAGTGGTTTATTTGTTATTCTGATTTTCAGTTATTTTGGTTTCAGTAAAAAAATGCACAAAGACAAGTATTAGGGAGCGGATAAGGTGAAAATAAAGGTGTCAACTTTGGGACAGACTGGATTTCATTGTGAGTGCTTGCTGCAAGCTGTGGCACAGCAATAGTTCTGAGGACACTGGTAGCCATTTGATGTCCATCAGTAGCAAGATCACATTAAAGGACCATAATAATTTATTTTGCCCTTATGGTAATGAATTCCCATTCTTTTCCTTGTTTGGTCCATTGGAGCACTTACCATTCAAATAAATTACTGCTGGAGTTTAAAATGTTATCACTGGACCCAGGAAAATGGCAGAGATGTCACATCTTGGCATCACTAGTCCAAGGTCCTGCCAAACAGCACAGCACTTTGAGATCATGTGCTCATACTCACTTTCTGAGAAGTGGGGATTATCCTTAGGACTATCTTTGCCCCTGTTTTACCTGATTGGTTTTTTTAAAGATTTTTAGTCCCACTTCCCAAGTAGGGATTTGGGTTTTCCTTTTGAAAACTAAGACTCAGCAGGATTTAACCATGTGATTTGTTGCTCCCTAAAAATGTAATAGTTTGGGTCTGTCCTACCACTCAAGGGAGCTCACCTTTGCCTTGTGGTAATAGTAAATAACTCTCCTCAGTTTTTATGTTACTTGCACGAAAGCTGGATGGTATCGAGACACCCAATGAAGAGCAGAACCACTGGTGAGAAGGAGAAGCTACAAGAAGGCCTTCTCTTAATAAGCAGGAGGATGACAGCGGACTCATGGATATCACTCTTTTTTCTCTGTTAGCAGCAGTTAGTTTTTTTCTCTGTTCCTGGCTTTGTGCCAGGCCCCGCATCTCCTCTGCGCTGGAGCTCAGCGATGAGGAGTGGGGTGTAAAGGCGAGATGCTGCCTGCTTGGAACCGTACCACAGGGAAAGCAGGAAAAGGAAAAGTGTAATGGATGAGATTGGTGTGAAGAGGGAATGAGGTGAGACAGGACAGGTAGGAAATATCCTGGCTTGTTGCTTCGCTACACCGTGTGGCGTGGAACAAATTGGGCGGGAGCAAATAAAGCTTCTGACTGAACAGGATTCCATCAAAGACTTCTAAGCGGTTCAGGTGTGGCTGACTATTTACTAATTTTCTCCGCAGCCTGGTGCCTGGAGGAGAGCCAGCTGGCTAGGCATCAATTAAGAGAGGCCAAAGAAATGATTTCTGGGAAGCAACCAACAGATAGCCAGTAGGCTGTTTCACAACTAGTGCAAAGCTTAATGCCTCCTAAACATTACTTCCTTGAAGGGAACACCATAGGTTGTGCCCTTCTGAAGAAAAGACCTTAGTGGGGGCTGACTGTGGCTGCCATCTCAGAAGCCAGTGGTGTTAGCTGTCTTTGGGAGTGCCTGTGAATTCTCCAGGCGGTCTCTTGCACTTCAACAAGCTCATTCATCTTAGGTTAAACAAAAGAGGTAGGAAGTACTTTTGCACAAACAGACATCTCTCAAGCACGTTCAGGCCTATTATGGGGGGCTTAAACTGGGAGATACTCTCCCATGCATGTTACAACTTCCACTTTCATACAATGCCAAAACAACGGAGGTTTTAGTCCTGAAGATCAGGCTACTTTATGCTTCCTAGCACCAGCCCTGACATTCAGATGTTGAGAAAGGTGGGAGAACAATTAACAAATGCAATCAGCTCTCAGTTGTCAGTGCAGGGGATTACTCATGATATGAGATCATCTACCTCATGGCTATTTCTGAAGCAGCTTGATTCTAGCAGTAAAGCCACATTTGCCTAGTTCCTGTACCTCTACACCACACTCTTATCAGCCAGGGGTTTCGGTTGTAATCAAGCATATTTGCTCAAACTCGGTGCTGGCCCTCCCAGATCTGGTGACAGCAGCCCCAGGGTTGGGACAGGATGAGGAAGAACAGTGTCTCTGCACTATGCATTGGGAAGGCTGATTATCTTGGGTATAAGGCAATCTAAATGTGTATAAAATTTGGATGCTGTTATTGAGACTGTGTTAGTCATGCAAGCTGGGTAGTGTTGTGTAAGGCATAAGCAAGCGGTGAGTCTCTGCGGCATTGACTCTCTGTTCTTCAGTCCGCCTGCACCATGGTTCCAAATGTGTCCATATTGCCTAGGCAAAATTTGCCATTACTCAATGAAACCTAGCTCTCCGCTGCTGTGGTTAATGGAGAGCTGAGGATGGTATACATTTTTACCAGAATTTGTCACACTTTCATGAAGACTAGATAGTTTTCTGAAGTACATGTTACAATGCAAACAGAAATAATAGGCTGATGTAGAAATGATGAAGCGGAGACAGTCATAATGTATATGCGGGTGTGTGTAATGCATTCCCAAGGACAGTTTCAAAGTCAGTACATGGCTAGGAAATGCTGTTATTAACACTGCCCCTGCAGACTTAATTGGATTCCTTGTATAGATGCATTATAACACTACTTTTAATTACAGGATCACATTCTACTTTTTGCACAGAGTCTGTTCCAAGCTCCTGACACAGAGAGTCAGAACAACTTTTGACTTTAATCTCTCTAGCACAGCTACTGGCTCATTGTCTGTAATTGCTGTTTTTGGAGAAGGGACAAAACCAAACACTCTCACATATTTTGAATGAGATTTGCATATCTGCTTCTTTTCTTGCAATCCCTTTCAAGGGCATATGGGCCCAAGGCATTGGAATCAAATTTACAAATCCGTACTGCAGTCCTTCATCAACTGCACCTGATACATTGGTTCCCAGAACAGCTGTGATGCTGCTATGGAAAGCACAGATTAGCTAGCAGGCGCCAGCACTGAGAGAAGCACTGAACACTGTACTTTTCTGTAGTAGTTGAGTGCTGTGGTCCTTGCCCATCACATAATTCAGAGAAAACAGCATGGGATTCCCCATGAAGACATGCATGATGGTCCCATGCCTGAGGGGAGAGTGACATCTGAAGCCGTAATGCTTCACGCCAGTGCTGACAGAGTGGCATGGGAGCAGAACAAATGTGACATGAAAGTCGGGACCTACATGTGCAGGTTGTTTGTAATTTTGTAACTTTGCTGTTGGTATTTCTCTTCATTCTCATCTTAATAACACATAATGGACTAAGAGCCATTCTGCACTGGAACATTGCTTTTGCTTTTTTCTACTTTCTCCTTTCAGACAAGGATGTCAATGTTATTTACAGAAGTTACTGAACTACTCTCTGCAGATCATATTTGCCTTTACTTGCCCTTAATAATTTGTGTTAACAAATTATTTTTACTTTCTTGCTCTCTTTTTTTTTTCTTTTTTTAGGTTTCCAAATGGCTGATCCTTTTCTATATGATACTGGAGAAAGATCTCAATATGGGTGCCTTGGACATGAAGTACAAATTGAGCACATCAAGGCATATGTTTGTAGACCATCTTTTTTCACAGACAAAGCTGTGATTGTGATTCATGATATATTTGGATGGTTTTTCCCAGACATTAGATACATAGTCGATTTGATTGCAGGTCATGGATACATGTAAGCAACTGTCTTTCCTCTCTTCCTCTTAAATGCACTGATAGATCACCAGGCCCAAAGCTAAGCATGGCATATGATGTTTCCCATACACATAGGTCAACCATACAATTTCAGTCTGAGTGAATAAAAACGCAAAGGGACAAAATGTTCCCATGAGGCCACCAAAGCTACTAAAATTGACCCATCAAAAATGGCTACCTGAGCACAAAGCCACAAGGAGAGTTATGAAGTGCCAAGTGTTTGTGCTTATGTGTCAGTGTGGGTGACTAAAAGATAAACGTTGGTATCTAAGTTGTATAAGCTTTTCAGAACCAAACCTTTTGAACAGTTGCTTTAGCTTTCACTAGCAAAGAGATATATATGTGTTTATATAGAATCAGGGGGGTTGCTTAATCCCTTTACTTTTTTATTAAGTATGTCTAAGGAAATAACGAGAGTTTATTTGTGGGTTTTTTTCCATAGAAAGACATATACTTTTAGCTCTGCTGATTGGCAGAACAGGACCAGTAGAATATGATTCAGATAGTAACCATGTAGATGTGTACTCTGGAGTAGAAAATACATTAGGAGACATTTAGACATCCAAAGATTCTCCCCACCTGGATGTGAAAGTTGACTTGATTCCATGTCTCACACAGAACCATCTGCCCAGACTTCTTCAAGGGGACAGACCCCTGGAAAACTACTGATCACTGGGCTGACTTTGCTGACTGGATGAAAGATCATGATCCTATGAAAGTAGACAAGTAAGATACATATTTGTACTTGAACTTTAAAGAGCATCCAGCAAACGAGGGGAATTTGTGTGAAGTGTTAAAAGTGGCTCCTCACAGCAGGGCAAGCTGGCTGCAGGCACACAATTGCTTATTCTGGGCAGTTCTGTGGTTCTGGGCACTGTCTTGGCTGGGATTCGGAAAGGATCATCTGCTCCGTCCATCACTCTGCTCATTGTCCCCATCTTGTTTTCCTGGGCCCTTTTCTAACTATGTTATACTGGCCACACAGGCTCATAGCCAGTGTTTCACAGGCTATGAAGTACCCAGCACTCACCCACAAGTGCTGATTCTGCCTCCAGTTCCTCAAGATAAGGAGGAAAACTCTTCCACAACTACTCATGTTATCTGCCAGTTGTCACTTGCCCATCTTGCTTTCTGCCTTGTACATAATGATAGGTGTAGATGATATTCTCCTGAGCAGCACTAGATCAAAATTTGCACGACTGCCCAAAACCTAAGATACATCTGATGAACTATACTGTTTTTCTCAATGTGAAACAGAGGGCCCACTATGTGTAGAGTCTAGCAGTGCCTGTAACGTTTCCCTGAATTATGGGAGGCATTACTGTTTCTTCAGCATCTATCACCACAGCCTAAAACTTAAGATGATAGTGAGGCAGTGTCATCCTATTACTCAGCTATCATCTTGTAAGCCACAAGCATTCTTCTGACCCTTTCAAGAGGTCGCAGCGGTCACAGCCTAACTTCAACATCTCTCAGCAAAGCTTTTGACCATACAGTTGCAGAAGCTGTGACTGAATTTTTTGAAAAGACAAATGACTAACACCTGTAAAAAATCCTACTCCAAAGACTGAGCAGGTATGTGGGCACTGTCTTAAACAATTAAGACCTCAAGGATATGCCTGTGCTGTCTTTTGAGGGTTCACTTGTAGCTGCCCTCAAGGTCAGATCCGTTGCTCTTTCAGAGCACAAGGAATCCAACATACTCGTGACTTACTTAGTACCCTTCCAAACAAACTGAATCTGAGAGAGCCCATCCATTCACAGTGCACTCCCTGGCTACAGGCCTAGGACACGATCTCCTCCTTGTCACTCTCATACTGTTTTTTTTGGTCAGCCTAACCAAATCTGTGATGACTATACTAATATACCTATTATTTGAAAATATAGTTATTAGTATATGCAGTCTGCATTTAAAATTAATTTAAAACTCTGTAGATAATGAAAAAGATGTTAGCAATTAAAAGTTAGTAATTAAAGTTAGCCATTAAAAAAATAAGTTAGCGATTAAGAAAGTCTAAGAAGTTAGCAATTAAAAAAAAATTACCTGCTCTGGTCTACATTAAAACCAATTTTCATATTTTTTGCACTGTACCTCATGAAACACCTGTTTGTTTTAAACATTATAGTTACTGACAAATTAATTTTGAGTAACTGCTACTTTAGTATAGTATTATTGCATGTGGGCTTGGTAGGATATTTTAATATTAACTCATGCAATAAGAATGACATACTCAGGATAAATCTTTATATAAATAGGTAGACTCTGTAGAGATAACACAGTGAAGCTTATCTGTTCCTACAATCCATAATGCAAGGTGTTGTTCTAATTGCAGATATGTCTTGTCTTTAGTTGTCCTGTCCTAGACAAAGTGATTCAATTAAAAATTTGCTTCTTTTGAAAACAAAGGAGCAGGTCACAATTCAGGTAAGTATTTTAGTACCTACACCTGTACTTCCCTAAACTAGGACCAGAGGTGTTAGCTCCCATTTAAGAATAGAAGCCACTGCTCTGGGCCAAAATGTGTTTTTTAAGTATTCTCTGTTTTAAATGATTGAGGGGTGCAGACACAGAAAAAGTCATGTATCTCTTTTAATTTACTTCTTAAATTGTCAAGTATTGATTCTGCAATACATTCCTTAGTTTACTTTTGTTTATATGTCTTAGGGAAGCTGATGTTGTCTTGAAGTATCTAAAGGAACAATGCGGTGCAAAGAAGATTGGTATCGTTGGGTTTTCCTGGGGTGGAATGGCAGTACATCACTTGATGCTGAAAAATCCTCAATTAACTGCTGGGGTGTCCCTCTATGGTAGTGTAGAACACATGAAAATTTACATGGGCTCACATGACTATGCATAGTTTGTAAGTCTAGTTATTGCTTTGTAACAATTTCTGTAAATACTCAAAGGTGAGTTGCAGATTTTAATTATAGTTATTTCAGCAATATGCTGTATTGGTATAAAAATTTAAGAATGCTGTAAAGCAGAAAAAAATTGCTTCCTTTTGCACAGTAATTTTCTAATCTTTTTTTCAGTACTTGGAGAGTGGGGAAATATATTTTCCAAATGTTTTTTTCTCCATCCAAATAGAAACTGTCCTGATCTAAAAAAATGTACATAATGAGTAAACCTAAATAGAAATTTTGTCTTTTAATTTGCCATTTATCTTGCAAGAACATTAACCTCACTAACAGACTGTTTCTCAAAAACATTATAGGAATAATTAGGGACTCTGAAGAAAGATACAATTTACTAAATCCCACGTTTTTCATTTTTGGTGAGAAAGACCACACTATTTCTTATGATCAGGTAAGCTGTTGTACTGGAAATGCTTTTTCTTTTCCCATAGTTCTTTTTATCCCCCACAGAAATCCTAGCTTGTTAGAAACCATTTTCAGATACAAAAAATTAGACAGGCTGGATTGTTCTGATATTTCAACTTCCCCCATATCTTGCTTAGGTTATTCAAAGCTTCTTTTTTGAGGTGAGAAATGCAGTAAAGACCAGTCATTGGTCTCTGAGTGCCTGGACAAGCAGTGAAACTGGGCAGGGAGACCCAACTGGTACGAGCCTAACGTCTCAAAAACTTGGGTACTACTGCTATGGCTGAGAGAACAGGTAATTAAACCATTGAGTTTGGACTTCGAATGGAAAAAAAAAATAATTCAGCCTAGTAACTGAACTTTCTGATGATGTGGACCAATGACTAATTGCTTTTGGTACAAGAAGACAAAATGAACTGTATTAGAAGACTGGGTAAATTTTAACTTAGATGATGACATCTTGTTGACTCTGTTTTGACTCCTGGCTGCCATCTATATTCTGATATATCCCCTACTGTAAGTGTATCTGAGAAGTTGGATAAATATATGGGTAGGAAACTGGTGCCCTCTTCTGTGCATAACGTCTTTCTCTTCAGTGATGAGGATAACGTACCGCCCCTAGCATAGTTTGTTGTGTAGGAGTAGGGTCTAACTGGGGAACTGGCAGTGTGCTCTGGGAATGCAGAAGCCCATCAGTATTTACTTCTAACTGTGTTATTCAGCATATTAATCTGTACCTCAAATATGTGTCTCCTCTGCACAGGAAAACAAATCCTTCACTCCCTGTCTTTCTCCCAGGGGCACAATTTTCATAAATGCATTTTTTCCATCATGTGTTACACATTGAAACCATACCTTTTTCTCCTGAAGCTTTCTCTCTGAGGTACCTGTGCAGATTGTGTAAGAAAAATTCCTGCGTTTAAAAAACAATAAATCCTCAAATACATTGTTTTGTGCACTGAGCAATAAAGGGCTCTGTGGAAAAAAAAATGTGAACGTGAAATAAATTACGGTACTGTCTCTAATCTGCACAATGGGTAGAATTAAGCTTGCAAGGGCAAAATAAGTGTTCATTCTCCTAGTTTCTGACTTTTTAATGGAAATGAGCACAAAAATGTGTCTACACATGTATACATGTACATAATCATATGATTAGTACTCTGTGTGTAAGCATGTGTGTAGTTATCATCAAAAGATTGTGCAGGAGCAGTGTCTTTTTGTTATACACTAAACTAAAAAACCCCCTGTGTTTTCTTAAACTCTGTTACTAAGCCTTTCAAAATATTTTGGACTGAGAGTCACTGAAGTTTAGAGAATACGTTCGCTCAAGATCAGAGCTTAAAATTAGGTTACAAGCCATATTAAGTCTCTGAATAGAAGTACACCTGTTCCTTTATGGCAATGAGATTTACCAAACCATCTCTGCAGTAACTGTTGAGGTTCTCAGACTCACCCATACTTTTAAAAAACACTTCAGTCTTACATTCCAAAGAGGGGTTTTCTCATCTGTTGAGCAACAGAACCTGCTTCAAGTGTGACAGTTGAGAAAAGACAAAGATGTAGCAATATGAGAAACAGCAAGTTTGACAAACTAAAAAAAAAGCCACAATATAATAGAAGAATGCTTTCTTTTACAGATCACCTTACTGGAGGAGAAGTTGAAACAGTATTGTAAAGTTGCATATAAAATTAAAGTTTATCCTGGACAAGTGCATGGGTTTGCACAGCTGAAGCCAGAAGATATGAAACCTGATGATAAACCTTATATTGAAGAAGCTAGAAAGGATATGATTGATTGGATCAAAATGTTTATTTGACAAAAGCATAAAGTAACACTGGGCTTCAAGATCAGTATTTGGTTTAATTAAATTTTAGAGAAGAAAACAGTCAAGGGAAAACTATCTGGTTTTGAAAATTGTCACGCACAAAAATAGGAACAATTTATAGTTCTTAATTGTTTTTTTACAAGATTTAAACAAGATTGTGAAATCAAAGGACTAAAGGATGATTAGGCATTAAAAGTTGATTGAATTTATCTTGCTTTGTACTTGTTTAATTATTCTGCATTATGACATCAATGGTAATGATATTGTTTATCCATGTGTCTATGCTAGTGAGCATGACTTCATCCTGACTTTACCTGAGTCGTTTCAGGATTTATTTTGGTTTGATGGTTGGTGGTCATTGGTGTTAACACAGAAATACCCTGGTTTTGCATACAGGCATTTTTTGTTATTAACCACAAAGCATTTGCCTCCAGTATATTGCTGTACTAAGCAGAATTTCCCATGCATGAAACAAACATTTGGCTGTGTTAAGGAGTTAGGAAGGAATGATGTTGTTAGGTGGCAACCTCCGGGTATTCCCTTGGCAATGTTAAGAAGGGTACTTCTAGTATCCCTTCATCAACATCAAGGAAAAATGTAACTAGTCCCTCCTGGCTGTGGAAGTAACCCAGGAAGGCATGAACACTGTGGAAACTGGGTTTATTGTCCTGGTCCAAACTGTGGTGATCAAGCACAGGGGTGACAAATGTACCCCCACTCAAGCCTGATTATATTGTTTGCTTTATGTTATATCCCTTGTTCCTCTCTCAAGTTCTTCCCCTTTATCACCCTTATCTCCCCACAAGTACACAACATATAAAGAACAATAAACATCCCTGTTCACTCTTACTGCACTGGCTCCAGTTTTGCTGACCTGCTGACCTTTTTTTTTTTTTTTAATTTCAATGCCTTGATAATGACTTGGCAACCTGTGTTTACTCCGAGACCCTCTAAGGGACCCATGCCCCTTTTTCTTTTCTACAACATCTGTCAGTTTCTCACCCTGTTGCCTTGTTAATGTAGCCATAAATCAAGGCTAGCTATCTGCATGGATATTACTTTCCCTTGGATATCAGGAATGTTTGGCAGTTTCACACATTGCTATCCTATCAGTGTAACTATATGATCATGGTATGCCGGCTGTCTGCATACCTCAACAGAGTATGTTAAACAATGCTGCTGTGAGGAGATAAGTTACCAAGTTAGAGGCATTGTACAAACTGCATGTTGCTCAGCTCTCTGGTCTACCAGTCAGTATCTGTGTGGCCAGTCAGCATGTGTGTCTTTGCCTTTTGAGCAGCCATATCGATGGAGGTACAGCTATAGACATGGTGATGGAGGATGTTCAATAGTTAGAGAGAACGAAACTTGAAATGGAAAGTATAAGCATTGTGTTATAGCCAAGAGAGATGTCCTGTTGTGAGTACATGGGTATCTCCAGTGGCTGACGTTCTTGCTGGGGTGCTGCGCATCCGCACAGCTGGCAACAGCGGCCCTGTGCTCTGCAACCAAGCATCCTGCTCCATGCACCAACCTGCTGAAATAAGGTTCCTCCGACACCGAGACAGAAGGATAAAAGAAAAATGTGTGGGGGTTTTTTTGTAAGTACCTCCCTGGACGTGCTTTGCGAGTCTAGACCAGGTTTCAGGGGGTCCTGGGGGGACCTCCAGAAGTACCACCAATCCCCACACACACCTTTTCCACCCGCAGGCCTCGCCTCTCCCCCAGGAGACCAGGGCAGCCTCCCCCAGCGCCCGCCCGCCCCGGCGCTCCCTGCCGGCAGCCATTACCTCACGAAGGGCCGGGAGTGAAGAGCCGGCCTCCTGGAGCCACCAGTAACTCACCCCGCCGGGACCTCTCCAGCCGCTCCGCCCGGGAGGGTCCGCCGTGTCCCGGGAGCGTGAGGCCGCTTTCCGCTCAGAGCAGGAGAGGCGCCTGCGGGCGGGCACGTGCTGCTGCCGGGAGCCCTCGTTGGCGCGGATCCCCGCGGCCGGCGCCGCCCGTTGCACGCTTGGCGCCGGGCGGGCGGCACGCCGCGGGCGCGACCGGTAACGGCTGCGCCCTCAGGGGTGGGGGAGCTGGCGGCGGCATCGCCCTGAGCTTCCTGCGGAGGGGCGCGGCTGGGGCTCCTCTTGACGAGAAAGGCGCTGGAAAGCGGGAGCAGGGCCTGCAGCTGCAGGCCGGGGAGCGAGGCGAGGCGAGGCGAGGCGAGGCCAGGCCGGGGACTCAGGGCGGCCGGGCTGGGGGGCTGAGGGGACCCCGGGCTGCTGCTGCCGCCGCCTTCGCCCACCGTGGGGCGCGGGGGCGGTGGAGGGGGCCCTGACAGGAGGGCGCAGGAGAAGGCGAGGAGGCAGCAGGCGTCAGGGGAAGCGCTGAGCTCTGAGGAGGGGAGAAAGTTTCATAACCAAGCTCCGGAGCAACCTGCCCTGAGAAGTGGTGGGATCTCCCTCTTTGGAGAGTTTGAAAACCCCTCATGGTGAAGCCTTGAGTGGCGTGGTCTGCTTAGAAGCTGTCCTGGTCCACGGCGGGAGATTGGACGAGGTGGCTTCCAGGGGTGCCTTCAACCCCAAACCTCCTCTGACCCCCAAAATCTCTGTGCCGACCTAGTGCTTTCTGCATTATAACCTGAGTCTATGCTAGCCCATGTCCCCAAATGGCTGTACCAGGTCACTAGTTGTATCTTGTGTGGCCAAACGTCCAGGTCCTGATCCTGCAGCATTCCCACATACCCCAAGGAGAGCTCCAGGCCCTTGGCACCACTCCTGTCCCTGTGTGCCTTCATGACCTCAGAAAAATCCTCCAAACATTGTGAGTTTGTGAAGGCAGCGCCATACGTAATGTCATTTTTGTAGGAGACAAGGGGCAAGCATGAAGAATCTTCTGCTAATCAGGAAAACATAAATTTGGGGGAGCTGGGAAGGCAGTGTTTGCTGTAGCTTGTCCTGAACTGAAAAATGCCAGTTCTGTTGGTGGTGTTAAAAACCTGTTTGAAGTGGGCTAGAAACATGCATTGCATGTGCAACAGCTTTCTCCTGTTTGTTTTCCTAAATACTACACAGCTTCTTAAAAATAAGCATTCAGTGGGGAGCCTCCTTAGATGAAGCTAACGAGCCGGGTGTTGTAGCTGTGAGATAGCACATGTGGGACGCAGCTGCAGGTTGTGTAAACAACTTTTAGAGAAGAGGTGTGAAAGCCTGCCTCTACTCTTCTCCAAATGTGCTCAGCCCTGGGTCATCAGGGGTGGCACAGGGTGTCTCCAGCCATGCTTGGGTATCCAGGCTCTACTGCCATTCACAGCACGTGGCCACAGGTGCCATGGCTTCTGGGGCCCCTGCTAAATTGTTCCCAGGCTTGGCTGGTTGACCTTGGTGGTGGCGGATGCCCTGACCTCATGCCGGTTCATTGCCCTCTGCCCTCATCCCTCCTCCTCCTCAGTGCCCGGGTAAGGGGTTTGCAGGCAGGGCATAAACTTTCCTCCAGGTCTTTAAAAGCCATATTGAGGCAGGATTCCTCACACCTGCGGAAAGGGGAGGATGGTTTGCCTCGGGAGAAAGAAAGGAGGTGTTTTCTGCGCATAATCCCTAGCTGCTCATCCCAGACATAACTCTAGTTTAGGTGAGATCTGATGCAGATCGCTATCATAGCTAGCTTTTCAGTACTGCATTAAAAGCACTGTGTTTAACAGCTTCACAGCCATCCTCACTCCAGGAAATGTCCACAAGATGGGGCCCCTCTCCTTGATTGTCATGAAGAAGGCTTTTAGGGGGTTTGGCTCTAATTAAAATAATCAACACTCTGAATGGTGCCTGTCAAATCTTGCGGTAATGGTGCACTACTGTTGGAGGAAACCTGGCTTCCTAGTAAGTGGGAAGCTGTAGCAAGCAAAGCTGCTGTGTGTTGGCTCTGCGTGCAGCAAGGCAGCGTAGCCTGCTGGATTATCATAAAAGGTGGAATGTCGCCTCCACCGTAAGACTTTGGAGTTATTCAGAGGGAGCCCTGGTTGTGATACAAGATTGTCACACCCTGCATTTTGTTTTGCACTACTCAACGTTTATTGGTTTATCTCCTGGCAGGAGATTGCCATGTGCATGTACAGATTGCCTTGGGATATCATTAAAACTTGATAAGCCAATGAGTTGGAAGAAGCATGATTTGAATTGTACCCTGAGGGTATTCTGTTTATGCTTGCTCGTCATGAGTAAGATCTTTTTCCTCATACAAACACATATATAGAGGTATACTGAGCTGCTTAAGGGAATTTTAACCATGACAAACAGTATTAGTTCCAAAATGCTGAGTTAATCTCCTTGCAGTTCTCTGTTATTTAAACTTGATTGGCTAAATCGTACAAAATCACATTAAAATGGCTCAGCAAACTAAAACTCAATTGAGAGGGGAGGCACCTTAAGCAACCCAAATATATATCACTGAAGAAGTGGCATTCAAAGAATAGCAACTAGTAAATCTGAACTTCTGCCATCCAAGCACCACCAGCGCTCATTAAAGGTAGGAGAAGCCTCTGTTACAGTATAGACTCTTGTGGAGACCATTTTTTTCCAGTTTTGTGTCTGGCACTATCATTTGAGGTTCAGAGCTCGCTGGATGAAAAGAGAGGGAGTTGCCACCTTGATGACATGCCATAGATGAAGCAGGAAAAGGGCTGATGAGGTGTTTCTGAGCAATGGGAAGAATGAATAGAGGGATGAAGGACAGGGCACAGAAGTGTTTCAAACTGGAGCTGTTTTGAGTCTTGTTACCTATTTCTGTGTTAATGCTGTAGCCCCAGGCTCACCACTGTGGGTGGGAGAAGAGCACAGATGCTGTTGTGCTATGGCCGCAATATTAGAAGTTCACAGATTGGACTCTGTGCATAGACTGGGTCTTAACCAAAATTGTTTTACTATTTGGTTTTATTTTATAGAGGGGGCTTATGTGATAGCCTAAATCTTGCAACTGGGAAGGGTAGATCAAGGCAATGGAAATGCCAGATCTGGGCTGTAAATATGTCATGTGTGGGCTTGATAAAATGTGACAAAGTGTCTAAAACTGTGAGACTGTAAAGTATAGCAAATAATTTTTTGAAAAAAAAGCAAGGCGTGCAGCATTTTAAAGCCCTGATGAAATTCACACTTCATAAAGCTTTTAAAGAAAAGTCAAAAGAGGTGGGAATGCAGCTGATTTCTTAGACCGAGATCAAACCTGAGCAGTTGATATGTTAAAAGTCTTCATGTGTCTCAGCCACAGACAAGTTTGAACTGCATTTCATTTGAAGTTTCACAAATGCAAAGAGCTGATCTAAACTGCAAATACAATCAGATTCCTAAACTAACAACCTTCTGCTCATTAAATTTGTGGTGATTGAATTACATATAGGCGAAAGTTAGAATTCAATTAATAAGCAACTTTTCAAATCCTGGGTTCCTGCAATTTTTATTTAAATGTATTTTAGCTGTACCAGATAAATTCTACAGGGTGCAGGGAGGAAAAAAATGTTTTGTTCATGATCTGCTCAACATCTATATTAATCCCTTCTGTGAACTATTCTTATGTACTGTTGAAAATCTGCATCCATGTCAGTTTAATTAGTATTTTTTACCAAGCATTTACTCTGTTCAAAGAAAGGTTATTCTGTGAATTTTGGCATGTTTGTAGGGATAGCCTCAGCCGTACAAGATGATTTACCCCTTGCTGTGAATAATCCGTAAACATTCTTCGAGTAATTACATTTTTAAAAAACTTATTGATGTAGCATGTTGTTTTTGTTTATTAAACCTTGGCAATACTGTTATTTCTGTTTAAACACAGCTTGTGTTTTAACATGTATTTTTAAACATATTTATTTTAAAATAAGTCTTACTTAAATAGAGATCAATTTTTGTCAACTTACTGCTCAGATGAACAGCTCATGAAGGAAAACAGTTGGCAAGCACGATGGTAGGAGAATTGTTCTAAGTCTGGTCAGTTATACAGGGTGTATTTGAAGTCTCGTGCCTTTGCTTTGCCTGAGATTTGGAAAAGGTACTTCTGCCTCATTGTAATGCTGGCAAAGCTGCAGTCAGCCTAACTGGCAAGTTAAACTCCAGCTGCATCTTTTGGAGATTATGTGGTGATTGATTGCAGAAGGTCAGGAGACAAGCTTTGTTCAAAAAAGGCACTGTTGAGAGATGTCCTTAAAGGGGGCCAGTTCTTGGTGCTGGGAACCTCTCCATGTATCACCCCAAAGCGCATTGCCCTGTGAAAACAGCATAACTGGTGTAAAGAGGCAGGATTTGGAGTATTTTTTGTTGTTCACTGTTTTCTTGTTTTGGTTTTGTCGTGGTATTACATTTGTCGTGGTATTAAAACCTGTCCTGGTTTTAATACCATTTACCATGTTACACATGTTTGTGGCAGAGATATTGAAGAGGGGAGGGAGTATTGGAAGTGTATTAAAGGTCTTATTTGACATCTGTTGAAATAGTTAGAAAATCTAGAGGGGGATAAATGGTTAAGGTATATTCCTAACAAAAAATGGTTAAGTATTGAAGAGTGCTTTTGATTTTTATTGCCAGCATGCTACATTTCACTTTAGTAAAGGGGACCAGCCAGACCAAGGAATATCTTTCTAGTACATGCATTTACACGGAAAGAGAGACTAGCTCTTTTTAATAAGCAAACAGTGTCATTTTGATCGGTTAAGAGTGGCGGCAGAGCTAGGTTAAACAGCTTCTCAAATTAGGGTAGAAAAAAGGCTCTGTGTATGACCACCTACTGCTTGGTGGAGAGGGAAGAGTAGGGGGCATCAAAAGTTAGTTGGGTTTAGAAAGATGCTACAGTGGCCTATCGCCGATTCAAAGGAACAGGAAATTGACTTTGAGGGATCATTCTGAGAAGACCTCTTAGGTCATCAGCTCTTTGGAAATCTTTCTTCACTTGAGGAGAAATGGAGTAGTTTCCAGTTTGTCCTTTAAAATGTATACCTCTAGAGAAGTTACGTATCTGTGATGTGTGAGGGTGTAAGCACAACACTGGTGTATGTCTCTGTATTCCTCTGACCACTCTCAGTTCAGATTACATAGTGTGTAACTCAGAGAAAACCCTCTGCTGATTTACCTTCTTTGAGTTGATTTATTAGAACTTTTGGAGATGCCAGTTAATGATGGGTTCCCTGGGAAAGGGCTGTACGCATCAGGGGATGCAAGGGACCAGCAAAGTGCATGTAGGCAGCAGCAGCAGCAGCCTTGGATTCCCCATGGAGGAAGGGAAAGAGGACATGCACAATGAAAACTTGAAGGGAAAAAGTAGTCAGAAAAGCAGCATGCTGACAGTGGGGTCTCACAGAAGTAACAGCAAGAGGTTACCAGGTGCCAGCCTGTGAGGAGGAGCTGTAAGACCACAAGAGGAATCGTTATAAAGCACAGTGTGTGGGACCATCACATGGAAATGTAGTTATCACATGCTGGATTGCTCCAGGCACAAAGCTGGGAATGGTGGACTGACATAAGCCCTTCTTGTGGCCTTACCGCATTCCTGGGTTATGCTGACTGACCTGGAATTCACGAATATTTATGGCAACCAGAGTGGGCTGGTGTCAAGAGCCTGTTTACAATAAACACCTGGAGCTTTCACTTCTAACCTTGCAGTATCAAGTGGGTATTACTAGGTGTCTGGAGGGGACTGCAGGGACTGCATGAAGATTATGACCCATAATCACAGTTGTTACTACGAATAAATTAGATTACTGTTTATCCTTTTTGCTTTCCTGCAAATTCCTAGATGGCTAATAAATCAAGGCCCTGCCCATGTGGTATCGGAGACAGGTTTGACTATGGAGGCCGTGGGCAGGACGTACAAGTTCAGCACATCAAGGCGTATGTTTGCAAACCACCTGCCAGCACAGACAAAGCTGTGATTGTGATTCATGATATATTTGGATGGCAACTCCCAAACACCAGATACATGGCTGATATGCTTGCGGCTAATGGATACATGTAAGAAATCTTTTCTTCTCCAAGAAATCCCACTCTTTATGATTTCTAGTCTTATGTTAGAACTGTTATTCCCATACATGAGAGTAAACTATTACCAGAGCAGTTTGAGTGATATACTTCCATAATACAAAAACACAAAGGAACATTGCTGTGCGATGTTTCAGAGTACAGCATGCTTCCTTCATACTTTGCTGTTTACAGAAGTGACTGCACACATAGAATGCGTAGAATATTGAAAACATGATGCAGTAAAAAGTGATGCTGATAATTTTCCCAGCAATGTGAGATGGCTTTAAAAAAGTGTGTTCTGAAACAGAAGTGTGTATTCTGTTTTTTCTAAAAACAGAATTTTTAAAAACAGTCTTTTTAAAATAAACAGTCATTCAAGCTAAATTATATGATGGGATTTTAAAGAATTATCAGAAGTATGAATGAATGTTGTATTTTGAATATGATATTGAATATGTGCATATGAATGATTCATATGCACATATGGGGTATTAAATACAATCCCCTTCCCCCCTGCAAATCTTTCACACTCATTTTAGGTGCCTTACAGCAGTTAAATTCCAAAATGCAGCAACATCTTGCAATAACTGGATATGCTGCAAGGTAACACATTTGCAGTATACTTTACAAACATTCATACAGGGTTGGGACTGGCCTGCAGTTCCAAACAGCAAACCTCCACCTAATTCTGTAGTGGTCTAGTTTTGAGAGATGCTGCCTTTAATGCTCTCAGCCTATGGAGCATGAAGGGAAGTCGGATGTCAGCAGACAGTTGCCACGTGGCTGAGATCTGTCTGTGGAGCTGAAAGAAGTGCTATGTCTCTGTGAGATAAAGATACTCCCTTTGTGAGGATTAGGGTTTTCTGATACATTGGAACAATGAATTGGTCTATAGTCTGCTCCTTGCTACTGTCTTTCCTGAGGCCTTGACATCCCCTATTCTGCTCCATGGTTGGAAGTATGTTTGTCTTGTGACCAAATGCAATCATTCTCAACATGAGACTGGATGTACACCTTTCACCTGTGCAGGATACTGGCAAATTGCTAGTATGATAGTGTGCTTTCTTATTACAGTAAGACCACTCAGTCAAAAGTACCCAGTGTCTGATGAATTGGTATTTCTCAACACTACCTTACTTCCTGTAATTTTTCCCTGTGATTCATGCCATGTCATACTTCTTTTTGTAATACCTTCTTTCCCTCCCCCTGTACTGCTAATACCGCAGTGGTCAAGGGAAGAAGGCTGGGATTTCCATTGCTCTAGGCAGGAGGAGAGCTGAAAATTTTCAGGCAGCAGCATCTGAACGAAGAGAGGCCATGTGTGTCTTCCCTGATTGCTTCAGGATGCCGCTGAACTGGTGCACCAATGTTTATTGAGAGGAAAATAGCTGGATTTTTTCCTAGTGCAGTATGGGATGAGGAGCTATGAGAGCTGTATTTCAGAGACCACATTAAGACTGATGGCTGGTAGTGTCTTATCAGGCTAGTTTGAGTAGGGAAGAACCTGTTTTTCTACGTGGCCTTGGGAAGGTTCACTTTCAAAGCAATACATAGCCTTTCTGACAGGTACTTATCCAAAGGCTGTGCAATTTTGCCCATACCTTTCCAAACACAAGTATGCTGTGGATGTCAGTTTTTTTCACAGAAATAATCAAATACAGTTAAAAAAGAAAAAAAGCTTGCAACATACTTTGGTCTGCTTTAGGCCAAACTGATCTAGTCATTTCACCATGATCATTGAGATATGTACTGTGTGTCTGAGGAGGGAGAGAGCCAAAGGCATTTAGTAAGTGAAAGATGATAGCAGTTTCCCAGGGATCCCATTGCTTCCCTGTAGGCTGGGCTTGGTGGAACACACAGCAGCATCTGGCAGTGACCTAGTGATGGCAGCTTCCAGAGTCCCTGATTGTTTTCTTCTGCATGAGGAGACTGCATTATCCACTAGTGATTGCACCATCACAACTCTGCTGCTGGTCACACAACACATTTCAGCCGAGGTCATCCTGAGCCAGGGTTTGGGTACCCCCGTGATGCAGGAACTCCTTAGTACTGAGAAGACTCTTACTGTAGTTCCCTTTTTCCAGTCAACAAATTATGTCTGCAGTAAAACACTCCTCCCTTTCTTCCCACATGTTTTCCCTTCACTTGTTCTTTGCTGACCTCAGTCCAGCAGGTGTTTATTTTTTTTTCCTAGCCCATAAGTAAGCCTCATGATGTGCTCTGTGGTAAATAACTATTTTATGTAATTGTCTTTGTTTAAATGGAACCCATTAATGATGGATTTATGTTAAATGGTATTATGTTGTATGCAAAATCTAAAATTGTTGTAATCAGGACCTAGTTTGATCACCTTTTACAAGGTAGTCTATTGTTTTACTGTGTATAGTTTCAAAGTATGTACTCAAAACAGGTAAATACTAGGGATAAAAATATTCATATTTTCCAGATTTGTATCACAAATTGTGTTATGCGGTTTAGTCAGTGAAAAAAGCCTATATAGATACCTAGAAATGTTTTCTAAAGCTCATAAGCATTTCTGTAGAATAGTTAACAGTGATATTTAAAAACATTACTTTCTCAGGAAAAAGAAATCAAAACAAAATTATGCCTGCATAGAAACTTTCCATGCTATGAAGGATCAAAAAAAATCTCAGTGTTTGATTAATTCATTCAATTTTGATTTTTTTGTGTGTGTCTGTGTGTGCAGAGCCATCTGTCCAGACTTTTTTGCAGGAAGAGAAGCTTGGAAGCCTTCTGATGACTGGTCCAAGTTTGATGATTGGCTGAAAACTTGAGATGCCAGGAAGATAAACAAGTAAGATGTCAGGGAGCTGGATATCACATTGCCTGCTGCTGTCAGATACTGCTTTTCTTTTACCCCCTTTTTTCCTTCTTTGAAATGGGATGCAGCTAATCTACCAGTGAAAGTGGCCTTTTTTAATGACTCCTTAGAAGTGGATGGAATCTGTGACCTTTTATTTTGCCTTGAACACAGTTCAAGGACAGCTCTCTCAGTAGTGGCTTAGTGAAGAGTTTTGTCATCTGATGTTGATATCATAGACTGCTAATTGCTTCCTCTGCCTCAAAAAGCATGGTTTAAAAATTACTGGTGACATGAGCAGTGAGAAAGCATAATTCTCATCTTGAGTCTCACTGAGTGTAACAGACTGATACTTTAAGATGTTGTATGGAAAGAAGAAAAGAGTTTTTGATTGCACCATTGTACTTGCCCAGCATGGTCTAACTGGCCCCAGGTAGCTGATGGCTGGATCATCTGTTGTCAGGGTGCAGTGAGGGCTGATGGCTCCCTGGGGGACAGGGTGTTGGGAAGTAAGAGGATTACTAGCTGGCCGTGCCAGGGCCCCATCCCACAGTACTCCAGAAAGATGGGCAGGGCAGGCACCAGGATGGCAGCCAAGGTCAGCTGAGGCAGGTCTGAGGTCAAGCTGGGAATGAGGAAGTTGGGGTCAGGGACAGGTCCAGAGACATTAACCAGTATCAGATACAGTCCAGTGTTCACCAGGCAGGTCTGTAGTGATGTGGCAGGACTGAGGCCAAGCTGGGAAGTCAGTCTGTGGGTCCATGATCTGGACAGGGCTCTGGATCAGCAGGGCCCATGGCGAGGCACAGGCATGGCTGTGAGAAGAGCGGGAGCTGTAGCTCGAGCAAGGCTGAGTGGCAGAGCCTCAGCTTAAAAGCAACTCCCATGGAGACGGGGGTTGTCAGCCCTTGGTGAGGCTGCCCCACAGCGCTGTCTGGGACCCTCTCCCCATGGTCACTAGAGGGAATGGAGCAGCCCTCACCTGCACTATCTCTAGGTTGACCCTGGGTCCTGCCAGCAAACCCCTGGGGGAGGGAGGAGTGGATGTGTTCAGGGACCTGAACACAGATTTGGCATGCAGTCTCTTCTTTTCACTGTGAAGAATTTTTAAGACTGAGTTTGCTGTCATTTGAACTCATGGTGTGTTGGCTGCCTTGAAAAAAAGTGCTAACTTTGGACAATGTGAGGCAAGAGTCCTCTGCTAGCACCTTCGTTATATTGCACAGCTACGTAGCAGTGGGATAATAGAGCTGTTTGCTGCTACAACCTTAGAGTCAAACTCTTGGCTTAGCAAAGACCAAGGGAAAGGTACAAGCCTGCACTTACATGCAGACTATAAGCTCTTGTAGTTAGTGGGATCAAGGACATCTTCATTAGCTCCTAAAGATGTTATCCTGGCACCACTGCTGAAGAAACTCTGTTGGTTCCAGTTCTGTCCAGCTGTTGGTGGAACTGCATCCCTTTTCCTGCATTTTAGGATAGTTGACTGATAGCTGAGTTGACTTAAGCAGTGTTGGCGTTTTCTTGATTGCTCAGATTTCCTGCATGCACATCAGCCCAGTTATATCAGAATGTCCCTTGGGTTCCTTAACTCATAATTTACTTCTAGTAATGGAGTCTGTAATACCTGTTTTAGATTTGTCTTGCAGATTTTGAAACAGACTTTACTGGCGTCTTCCTGAACTATAGCAGTGTTTGCAGCACCTCTTGTTTTGCTCTTTCCTGAGAGAATCTAACAGGTAGCTTAAGGGCTTCTTCTCTGCCTCAAAGACAGACCATGTGGTCCAAATTATCGTGTCTCCTCACAGCAGAAACACAAAACCTCTGGAGAGAAATAGGAGTGATTTCTTCAGCATGCTGATAACACCTTGGGATTCTTTTGTTATTTCATGTGTCCTAGGCAGAGTGATAGAAAACTCTGTGACTAGAAGGGACACTGACAGACAGTTTCCCAAATTTGACTCAAAACCAAACAAGATTAAACATTTGAAGGGGGAAGGAAGAATGACAGCTGGAACAGCTGAAGTAATAGGCAAATACCAACTGCTGCTCTTCATTGAAAGAGTTTTGCTACTGTTTGTAGACCAGGTATGTTCTTGGGCTGTTGAACTCAGGCTGCTACAAGATGCCAAGGTCCTTTGCCAAGCAAAGGTGTTTTCTTCTCTGTAACTTGGACTAGAATCTTCTGGCCTCTAAATTCTGATGTAGAGGTAGTGCCCTGCAGCCTTTTGGCTGTTTGTATGATAAATGACCCTCATGTCCTCGGTAAAGAAGTGTGCGTAGAGACCATTGAGAAACAGAAGCTAATGCTTCACACATGAAGCAGTCCTTGAGGAACAAAGCTCAGGCAGTGATCTGTGACCTGTCGTGCCTTCCATTTAGCTTTGAATTTAAGCTGTTAGTTAATTGTAACTTGTTAATGTTAGCAAGTAAAGTCTCCTGTTGTTTTAGTCCTGCCCCCAAGGAGATCATGTCTTCCCCTCCCATGTGCAACACTGCCCAAGCATTTATCAGTAAAGACCTGTCAGTAGCAGAGGTGCTCTGTTGCCGTAATAGCACAGAAGGAAGCTGTTGGCAAGACAATACTGAGAAGGGGTCAGACTAATTAGAGACCAAACTAATTAACTTCCTGGGAGAGCAAATATCTTTCTTGGAATGTTGGGAGTAGCTACGTTGAAGGTTGCTGGGCTTAGGTATTTGGTTAGAAGGTTATGGGAGACATAACTGAATCATTTCCAGAAGGCTCCTGTCTCAGAGGGGTCAGTTGTCGGGAAACCTTTCAGTTCGGAATCTGTCCCCTCTCTGCTGCAATGGGAAGGAAGGTTTGGGCTCTGCCTGGCATTTCTTACAGGCAATTCACACGTTTCAAGTGTCAGCTCCAGTGAAGAAAGAATTTTTTGGCACTTAATTTGCTTCTGTGTGTGTTTGTGTGTTGGCAAATGACGTGGTATTTGTAAGGCTGATGTATCGATGGTGTATATAGCTTGCGTGCTCCGGGGCAAGGAACTGGGGCTGAAAATAGTCTTGAAGTGATATAAAAGACTTAACTGCTACCTCTCTCCCACCAATACTTTCTCTTTACTGCCTCTGCATGGTGACACCTACTTCAGGGGTAAATGGGTGTTTTCAGAATACAGCATCTGGGAAAGGCGTATTTCAAGCTACACTGTAAATTCTGAAAACATCTACCATGTTTGTTACATTGACTTTCCTGCAGCAAATATCTCAGGTGTTAACTTACAGTTATTGTCAGCATTTTGACTGTCTGATGAATAGTATTCTCTAGAGAGATTTTTATTACTTTTTCTATCTACATTTACAAAGCAAAAATTCATCCAGCCTCTCAGAGAATTTTAAGCTTTTTAAACTCTTAGGTAGTGTTTAATCAATCATCTACTTTCCATCACTTTAGGTTTCCTTTGATGTATGTTATTCATGTTGCGTTTTTATTTAATTCCATTCAGTTCTTTTTTTTTCTCTTTCTGATGATTTCAGATTAGCAACCCCTAATATTTGTCTAAAATAATGATTTCTTTAAAGTATATGAAAGAAAATATAGTAGCAGCATGATATGGGGACACTTACATGCATCTCTACATTTTCTTTTCATATTTTCAAATACCGGGTTTACTATGGGTGCTTAATTTGCATTTGCTTATATGTTCCAGAGAAGCTGATGCAGTCCTAAAATATCTAAAGGAACAGTGTGGTGCAAAGAAATTAGGGGTCGTTAGTTTTTGCTGGGGTGGTATTGCTGTACATCACCTGATGATGACATACCCGGAATTGAAGGCTGGTCTATCTCTCTGTGGTAGGTAAATACAAGGATGTAACACAAGCAGGTACACATGCATATGTATATTGTGTAGCTGAAGTACTTGATCTAGCATTATTTCTTTAAATCAGGCCATCAGCTGATGAAGAGAGATATTTTGCACGGGGAATGGTTCAAAGCTGCGCCAGGGGAGATTTAAACCGGACATTAGGAAGCATTTCTTTATGGAGAGGGTGGTCAAACACTGGAACAGGCTTCCTAGAGAGGTGGTTGATGCCTCAAGCCTGTCAGTGTTTAAGAGGCATTTGGACAATGCCCTTAACAGCATGCTTTAACTTGGTCAGTCCTGAATTGGCCAGGCAGTTGGACTAGATGATCGTTGTAGGTCCCTTACAACTGAAATAGTCTATTCTATTTGATTCAATTCGATTCTATTTTCAGCAGAGTAGGAAGGATATTATGCAAAGAAGATGGTGGTGAGGATATTTGTTCCTAGTTTCAGAATGGGTCATAGCAGCCATGTCTTTATTTCAGGTCTGGACAGACAGACATGTTGTCCTTCAGTCACCTTCCCAATTTAGCTCCCTTTTCCTGTTTGCTACTGCTCTGCATGCTGCAGAGTTAGAACTTCACTTGGGAGCAGAGAGTGTTATTTTTGATCTAGCTGCTCTGCAAAGTTAGATTGTGGTTATTTTAACACCAGCTTTCCTTTTATGCTCTGCTCAAGAAGCTGCGATAGCTAAGCTGGCCTTTGCTAACGTTGTCAGAATGTAAATTTTGGTCTACTTACTAAAGCACTGACTTTCCCAGTCAGTTCAAAAGAACTCAAGCTTGTATGCACAGAAGGCATCTTTCAAGTCTTATTAATTCAGATATTCAGGCTGTATCTTAAGAAACTGGCTTAAATAGAGTTTACAGTAGCTTGAAAGTAAAGCTAATATTTATGGCTACATATTGTATGAGACATGAAGACTTTTCACTGCAGAAGCAGAGTGCTGTATTTGAATCTGGATTTCACCTTAAAAGTCAATTGAAGAGTTTTTTTGTTTCTTTAATGTTTTCTAGGACTAATCAAGGATTCTGATGATATATCCAATCTCCTGAACCCTACATTTTTCATTTTTGCTGAAAAAGATGACTTAATTCCCCTTCATAAAGTATGCTAATAACCTCCATCTTCTTTCATTTCTGCATGTTTATATATCCATCCTGAATTGGGAGTCAAGACTCAGCCTCATAATAGTGTTTGAAGGTCAAAAAATAAGCAGAAAAATGGAGCTAGACATAGAAGGGCTAATGTAACCTAGGCAAAGAATGAAAACTAGATATTTTTCTTCTCCCTAAGTCTCTTTCTTTTGTGAAAGTATGGCTAGTAACCCAGGTAACAAAGTTTTATCAAAATCCCATTGCTGTTTTGGAGTACTCTACTCTGGGAGCTATCTGTTGCTGTTTGACTTTGTTTTCTAGAACCCATAAACCGTGTAGGATATGCCAAATTGCATCCATAGGTGTCTGTTAGAAGCTTTTTGTTCAGTTGTAGTGTATTTAGCATTGTCATATATTTCACATGTAGGAAGTACTTTTGTTATATCCATATCTTTGCAGATTGTTGGACTTGCCTTAATATTCTAACAAATTTTCTAGACCCTTACTGCAAAGGTGCTTTTTCTTCATATAATTCTACTTTTTGTTTTGCCCATATGGAGTGTGGTTATTAGTGTCTAGCATGAATGATAAATTAGGGGGTTGAACTATGAATAAGCTGAGGACTGGCAGCATGGGATATGGCTATATTAATATAACTACTACTATGCTCTATATTACAGGTCACCCTGCTGGAGCAGAAGCTAAAGAAAAATTGTAAAGTTGATTTTGAAGTTAAAATTTATCCTGGACAAACTCATGGTTTTGTACATCGCAGAAGAGAAGATATCAATCCTCAAGATAAGCCTTATGTTGAGGAAGGAAGAAAGGATATGATCAACTGGCTGAATAAATACATTTAATAGAAGAGCAAGCAACTTAATTTGTAACACAATTATGTAATACACTGGAAATTTTCAATAACACATTTTAGAAAATTGGAGGGGAGAGTTTGTTGAAACAAATTAAAGAAAAAAGCAAATAGCATATTTTAGATGTTTTTTGTCAGTAGATTGTAATTGATACTTTCATATTATGTTCTTTTGAAGAAGCCTCAGATTTCACCTAGCAGTGTCATGTTTTAATATGCTGTGAAATACTCTCCAGTTCCTTCAGGTTCATCTTAATGCTTGAAATAAGTTAGACTAATGGTAAATTAACCTCTTTGTGTATTATGGCCACTATTCATCTAAGTTCTACATAAATCACAAGCCCCAAATTGAGGGGCACAAATACATTGTTTGGTGAAGCTCATTTTGAGAGACTAGGCTTTTTTGACTTGTACTCTGGTGGCAGATGTGTATTTAACAGGTGACGTAAATGGGCATATCTTGTTTCAAAATTTGTGGCTAAGGTTATTCAGATGGGCTACTACTTTCTCAGATTACCTTTGGTTCTGTGAAACTCTATAGATGATTTCCTGGTCAGTTTAGGAATTCAGAAGTACAATGCAATCTGCAGACAGAGCATTTTAATGTGTGGCTTACAAACCATGGTTGCTGCTTAAAGAAGAAATGTTACATGTTTTTGCATAATGTATCTTGTTACGTAATTTTTCCATCGATGATACGACAAAAATCTCTGTGTTGCATCAGCTCAAGATGGCATCTACCTCAGCACCCAGCCTCCATCAGTGGCCAGCAGTGGCTGCGTAGGGCATTTCCCCTCTCACGCCGCATCCTGGCAGCCAGCCGTTGAGGGGATTCCTGAGCTGGATGTTGCCACTGGAGCAGTGTGTCGAATGGCCACGGATGGACCTAGCCTCTGTGAATTTGCCAGTCCCTTTTTGAACCTGCTTGAAATGCTGACCTCTAGTGCACCCTGTGACAGTGACTTCCACAGTGTAGTTATGCCTCATGGGGAGAAAGGCTTGTGTTCGTTAGTTTGAAACCAGCTGCCTAGTTTCTTCACTAGGTGCTAGTACTTCTAAAGTTACAAGAAAAAAAAAGAAAAGAATGTATGTCCCTTTTTACCTTCTCAGTGCTACTGATAAAGACTGCTATGTGATTTAATGGGAAGAAAATGTAATTTGGGAAAGCCTTAATGTTACTAATGACAATCTCTCAAACTGATAAACTATCAGAGAAATATACATTGTGGTGTGTCATTTAAAAATACTCAACAGTGTGTATTAACCAACTCTCTCTCAATGGGATTTTAATTTCTTTTGCTTTTTCCCATCTGTGCTTTCCTCCTTTACATGCTGCTCATGGCCCTCCGTGTTTCCTGTGGGGAGGCCTTCAGAGAATTCTGGCCTGCGACTGCTGATTAACTGTTGCTTTTCATCTGATACCATCTGTATGTAATGTATTAATCCAGCTGTTACCTGGGTGATAGAGCTCTCATAACACATTTTTCCAGCAGAAGAAGGTAGAGGTCTGGAGGTTTATTGTACTTTAATTACCCCAGTGTAAAACCTGGATAACTCCACATTAATGGAGTTCCATTAGCATTAGAAGGTTAGCTAATGTGCAAGAGGACGATCAGGTCATATATTTAGAGAACAGCAGTCATTCATAAAGACTGAAATGGCATGTGTACTGTAACACTAACACCGTGACTAAGCAAAAAGAAAAAAAAGAGATGCAGCATTTGTTTGAAGTGAAAGGCTAGCTACAAGTTACTACAAGTACAGCCAAATCTTCATGATAAAACTCTACGTCACTGAGTAAGAGCTGAAAATGTGAGATCCAAGAGAGGTGTGTGTTTACAGTACAAAGTGCAATCAACTACACGTACAGAGATCATGAATGTGTTGAATTAAGTTTTGACTTCTAAGTAAAAAAATTGCATGTAAAAAACCAGCAAGGAACATTGAAACAACAGGAAATCAAATTAAAAGCCATTTAATTTCTAAAGTTTAACGTTAATATTAAGGTAAAGGGGAATAGTCTTAACATGTAAAGAAGAATTTCCGGAGCCACATTACTGTAACTAAGGGAGTGGAAATGTGGTTAAGCAATTCCAGTGAGGAGAAGGTTCTGCAAGCTTTGCTGTCATTTCTCTTTTCTAGGAATGATTTAAACTGCTAATTTTTCTCACATTTATTTTACTACTGTTCTTTGAAGTTGCTGTGGAGTATCTAAGCTCCCTGTGTGCTATAATTTGTTGTTTATAGTATACAAGTGGGAAAAGCAAAAAAAACAAACCAAAACAAAAGGGTTGGGTTTTGAACCTTATGACTTCACTCTGGAATTCTCTGGTAGGCTTTTTTTCATTCATTTGACTTTATTTTAGGAATTGTAAATAAATAGCATTGACAAAGTTATTTAGAATATGGGAAAACAGCTTATATATGAGGACTATATTGTAAGGCTGGTCGCTTTCCCAAGGCAAAAGTGTGGTAGACTAACATGCATTTAGTGCTACTTTTTAGACGTGCCTCTGAGGAAACAGTGAATTTTGAATTGCTAATATCCTTAGATAAAGCTCTTTAAAGAATAATCCTAATAATCCCATAAAAAGAAAATCGGGAGAATAGGAGGGATACAAGGATCAGGCAGTCACTTTAATTCAAAAGGAAAAAAACATGTATAAAATGTCCTGTAATAGGATAAAAATGTATCAGCATTTTAAACCCTTATTATAATGATATGTACAGCAATCTGCAAAACAGTTACCTTTTTACGCGTTATTTATTTTTACTCTGAAAGCAAAAATATTTTTCCTCTACTATATAAGCTTTGTCTTATATAGAGCTTTGAAACAATGTCTCTACTTCACTACCTCACCCCGCTGATGACTTTAGATAGGTCTTTTACCAATGGATGAATAGTCTAAGGAAATAATAATGCCAACGTACTGTTTAAAAGTGATACTACCCCAACCTTTAAAAACAAAGGAACACGCTTTTAAAAAAAAAAAAAGTTCTGTCTGAATGAATTGCTCAGCTAAGTCAACATGTTTCCTAAGCTGAAAAGACAAGACCTCCAATGCTTAATGCCATTTTGTGTAACTTAAAAAGAAGGTTTGGTACTCGGCTGTAGCAGTACTCCTCACAGTAGCACACCTTGTCTACACTAGCGATTATATTAACAGCTTTAAAAAGAGTGAACTGTCAGTTTCGTGACTGCGATACGCAAAGGTAAAGGCAATAACTTACGTAACTCTTATTTGAAGAAACCTGATCCTTGCACTCACCCCTTTCATTTTATCGGTTAGCACTTTCTTTTGGGATCACATTCGGTGGTAACCATCCACGCTGAGCTCTTGTGGCTTGCCTCTACTATCTCGCACACTTGCTGTGCTACAGGTATGTGTGGGGTTTTTGGGTTTTTTTTCAACTTTTACAGCTTTCCCTCCTGAGAAATGTAAAACAAGTGCATGCCGAGGTCTGACTCAGCATGTTTGGGGGACTTTCATTTTTTCTACGTGCTTTTTTTAAAGAGTGCATGCTCATTTAAATGCTACTAGGGGGCTCCTTTCTTCCCTAATTGTTTGAGATGATGGTTCAGAACCTTCTAGTTTCCCTCCTGAGGTGAGGATGACCTGTCAGGAGGAGGACTCAGGAGAGTCTGTTGAAACTGAAAGAGCCGCACAGCAATATCTTTATATTTTTCTGATTGTAGGTTCAAGTTTCTGAAAACTGAAGTTATTGTTTGGTCTTCAAATAAATGCTCAAGTGCTTGCAGGTGGAGATGGTGGAACACCAAGGCTGTGGGTTTACAGATCCTCCTAAAAGAATAGCTTTGATGGATGTAAGAGAGGGGGATTCATTTTTAAGGAATGTTTCAGTAGCATCTCAGAAGTGGAAAAAGATACTATTTGTGTGTAATGCATACTATGGCAAATGTAGAAACACCAAAATGTTTTGATTATGCTACAAAGCTTGAAAGTCTATATGGCTTATAAACCATACAAGCCAACACTACCCCTTGCAGGCTTGTGTCTGGAGCTCTTTTCCTCAGCTGCTGTATCTGAATCTGTAAATATTTCATGCTTTACATTTTGCTTTACATTTTATCAGATAATGTGAAATATTTGCAATTAAAGCCTTTAAGGATATACTGACTGGTAAGGGCATTACGTTTGTGTTTCTGGAGTTCTGAAATACATGTTTATTTAATATTCAGTTGCTGGTTTTGTTATATTTTAGTCTAATCAAAAGGAAATAGTTTGTGGATGGAAAATTAGTTATCAACTCTTTCCTATTACATATTTAAACTGTATTTTGTCTTATATGCTCATCTATTAATTCATTTTTTCCTGGTAGACTTATTTTAAATTAGAAGTCCTATATGTGAGACTACATGTGGAAAAAAACCACCTATGGGTGCGTGTGTCTTATTTTAAAAAAAAATGGAGGACTTGTATAAATGTGTGCCCAGAGTTAATACAGCTTTTAAATAAGATACAGCTTGTCTTGAATTGATCTGTGAAAATGAAATCTCCCAAGATCTGCAACCCTAGCCCTTCTAACACTGCTTGGGATATTCTCAACTTTAAGGTGCAAATCCAGAACATCTTGGTCCCTGGAAATCTGTGCAAATCTCCTGGCTGTAAGGTTGTTTGCTTGTTTGTTTTCCTAAAGCTGTCCTTTTAGTGCCAGAACTATGTAAGTCACACTCGGTCAGGGACTGTTCAGTAACCTGCTTTTTCCCATTTCTCTCTGTGAGTATATTTGGCATAGTCAAGTTGGAACATCCTTGTTTCTGTAGTAGCAAAATTTTCTTAGTACACATGATGTATCTGTATAGAGTTTAGGTAAATCTTTATCTAAATTCTCTCCACGTTCTTTAATAATTTGGAGATACTCTGTGCATATTCAAATGTGTTATGCAAGTCATTTTGCAGCAATATGAAGTCAGTTCGCCCAGCTGGTTAACCTAAGGTCAGCAGCATAAAATCATTAACTTGAGACCAAGGAGCTTCATAAATCTGTGTTGGATTCGGCTGGTATTTTTTGACCTTTGTGAATTACTTGTTTATTTTCATATAAGCAATAGTTTGTAAAAAATTAACCATGCCCTACTGTTACCTTGTTCATAAAACATTTGGCTCAACTTAAGGATTTTTTTCCTTATGTTTAGTTTTCTTTTTTCCTGTCTTAGGGTTTGAATGCATTCCTTATTTAATATTAGATAAATATTATTTTATACTCTGGCTTTCACTGGTATATTTTTATTGGCACCTTCCTTAAGTATCCCCCTTCAAAAGTCTGCAATATCTGATGCTCAAGCTGGTTTAGAAAAATAATTTCTTGACACTGAAAAGGTCATCTGTGGAATATTTTAAGTCTATGGAGGAAAATGTCACATTTAATCTAAGTGTAATTGTATCTTTCTACACAGTAGCTGTGTTTTCTTTTTTTTTTTCTTCAAAATGCTGCGTCCTGTATTAAGCCTTTACAGTCTATACTAAAGAAAGTTATGCATTCCTGACAAGGATATACACACGATGAAGAGTGAAAGAACTGGCTTCATTGCTATTTAAGTAATTTGTGATGGTTGCCTGGCTGGTTGGTCTTAACTTTATTTTTACTGTATTACTGTAAGGCACGGAAGCCCTAGTTATGTACCAGGCCCCCACTGAAGAGTTCATAGGATAAGTAACTCTAACAAGATTATTATTTATAAAAAACAACCCAATGGGCTTATTGACTAATGTTGCATTTTAGATCTAGCAGTAATCAGTATGTTCACAATACTACTGTAATGATTAAAAAAAATCAATAATCTATGATATCGCTGTATTTTGATCTTTTTCAGTATGGTACGCTGTGATATTCACAACTGAATATTTTTTGTTCTTTAGTATCACGCATGGCTAATGAATCGAGGCCCTGCCCATGTGATATCGGAGACAGGTTTGACTATGGAGGCCGTGGGCAGGACGTACAAGTTCAGCACATCAAGGCGTACGTTTGCAAACCACCTGCCAGCACAGACAAAGCTGTGATTGTGATTCATGATATATTTGGATGGCAACTCCCAAACACCAGATACATGGCTGATATGCTTGCGGCTAATGGATACATGTAAGAAATACTACTGTTTTCAAAGTGTCTTTTTCATAAGAAAGAAGTTTGTTGAACCAACTATTTCCTTTTTTTTATATAAACCATACAAACACAAATAATTTCATAGGCTTCGCTTACATGTTTCTCTTTTAAAGAGTTTCCTGTTTGGTAAAACAGTGTAAGAAGTCTAACATAGTTGAGTAGTCCTACTGTAACGAGATAGCAGGCAAGCACAGGAGAGGGGAAACAGAGAAAAATCTTATTCTGCATCTTTCATCCTCCATTAGCCCGAAGCAGCCTGCTTCCTCCCTCCCGATGTAGCATCTGTGCAACTTTGCTGTTAGAGTAAAAATTCCAGAGAAGCTGGAAGTCATTCCATGAAGGTAAAGTGTACCAGCCTGTGTCAAAGAAAGAAACAAGTTCTCAAATAGGTGAAAAGCATATTGGGTATCCTCTTTCCTGTATTACTGCGTTAGCGTTCCTTCTAGCCCAAATGTATGTACCATGTAAATTGTAGTTTGTTTGTTTGTTTGTTTTTTTAAATTCAGTAGGAAACCACTAAGGATTTTCAGTTGCAGTTAACAATTTTTTAAATTTATTAATGAATTTTAACAGGGCTGAATGTATCTGGAAGTTATACTAAGTCTCCTTATTAGACATAGAAAAATAATGAGGGTTGCTTGTGTTGTGCTTTGATGTAGATTAAATTCTATCTGTATTCGACAAAATGAATTTGTTGTATAGTACACATGGAGTTCCCTTTAATCCTTTCTCAATATTATTTCATGGGCATAAAATGTTTTCATTTTTCTTGCAGAGCCATCTGTCCAGATTTTTTTGTGGGACAGGAAGCTTGGAAAACTTCTAATGACTGGGCGTCTTTCGATGACTGGCTGAAAACCCGAAATGCTGGCAAAATAGACAAGTACAACCATTGTTCCTTGTCCAGCGAGTGGACACCCTTCTTTTGTAGGAATTTTTGCCTCAGTAAAGATGCAGGATTAGATCCTAAATTATTAATGGGTCAAATACAGCTGGATGTCCACAAACAGAAATTTCATGCAGCTCGTAGGTCAAGCTCATACTTATGTGAAGGGTGCTTTTTGGTGAAAAGTAGAACTTTGAACAAGAATAAAAGTGCCCACTGTTCACCTGTGCAGAGAGTAGAATTGAGATGAATGACTCAACAGAAAAGAACCAGCAAAGGCTAGAAAATGCAGCTCACTCCTTCCACTTCAGTTTGATTCAGTTCCTGCAGGCAGGCACAACTTCCATGGATTTCAGATAGGATGCAAATGTAGTCACCAAACACTATTTAAGTAGGGTACATGAGTCCTGCTCCCCATCAGATTGCAGCCAGTTCAAAGCACACTACTTTCCCATTCTTCTAGCTATATTTTTCCCATTTTTATCTGACACATAGCTTGATTGCATAATGTTACTGCTGATTTTGAAGCAACAATTTCAAATTTATACCTATACTGCCGCTCACTCACTCCCCCAAGAGGGACAGGGGAGAGAACAGGGGGAACGAAAGCAAGAAAACTCATGGGTTGAGATACAGACAGTTTGATAAGTGAAGGAAAGAGAAAAAACAGGAGTGATGCAAAGACAGTCACTCACCACCTCCCACAAGCAGGCTGATGCCTAGCCAGCCTTTGAGCAGGAGCCACCTTGGAGGCCAGGGGAATAGAGCTAAAGCCTTAATTCACTTTCATTTGCATGTCTCAGAGAAGTTGATGTCATCCTGAAGTATCTAAGTGAACAATGTGGCGCAAAGAAGATTGGTGTCATTGGGTTTTGCTGGGGTGGAGCAGCAGTACAACATCTGATGCTGAAAAATCCTCATTTAAAGACAGGGGTGTCCCTCTGCGGTAAGTCTGAAATACCTATCACATTCTGAGCAGACATGACCAGTACAGGAAATTATTCTGTGGGAGTATTACTGTAACAAAATTCAGTGCAACATTGTATGGAAGAAGGTGATTTTATTATACAAAATCTTGAAGCAATTTGATTTTGCACACTCACATTTTTGCACTTAATCATAACCAGCAAGATCTATATATTCAAGTAGCATGGCCAGGATTGCTTCTGTGCAACCTAGCGTATAAGGGACACCAAATGCCAAGGCCGCGCTATGGCTCAGGTTCCTCTTGGCTGGCGATGACAAAATGGTTTCTGGGCACATCTTTTATATCTTTTAGGAGCCAGCAGTTACTATGAGGTGGATCTTTGCCACAGTATCTTGCTTACCTCAGTCTGCGTAAGTCTTAGGACAGGTTGCTGCCCACTGCCTGGTTTTCATTGTTTGGAAAACCTGTTTGACACACGTCTGTATTCTATTCCCCTGTTGGGCTAAGAGGGAAAGACATGGCAGTAGTGATATGCTGCAACCTTTTTGCTGTCCTTCTGTTAGAGTGCAGGGCCTTTTGCCAATGAGTCGTCTGGGCTGGGGGCTGCACAGGCTGCAGACCTTCAGGTCATGACATGAACACCTTATTCCTCAATGTTACTCCTAGCAGTGAGTAACAAGGGACCTTGTTACTAATATGAACCATTCTTTAACTCTCTGTTTTAACCCTTGCACTCTCACACTTCCATTCTTAATGCATTTATGACACCTTTAGTATTTTTTTTATAAACCTCTGTACTGCTATATAACCCAGAGCAATTTATTTTCATTTGAGGTGAAAGGAAGTTGAAGGTATTTTTCCAGAAAGTTTATGGGGACTATTTTGCTGCACTGATTTGCTGATCAGTTGAATCAATTCAATAATGCTACTTGCCAATTTTTTACTTTTCTGTTGTAATAATTTCAATAATGAAAAGAGTGGCCAGGGTGGTAGCTAGTTAGTTTTACTGTTACTTAAATTCAAATATATTTGAATAGTCAAAATTACAATATCAATTTGTTATTAATTTATATCAGTATAAATAAATGTATGCTGAAATCCTAACCATGTATCTAGAATGATGAATATTTACAATTATCTTAAAAATGGCCATGCCAGGCTAGAGGCAAGCAGCTCTGAAGTGTCCATCTTTCACAGGACCCCATCTCTGACAGTGGTCAGAAACAGATGCCCAAAGAAAACCACAAGAATGGGGCAAATGTAACAATTCTTCCCTGACTTTTTCAGACAGAGCTGGTCTTTCTATCTTTAATGACATCCCAAATCACAGGAAGTTCTCACAACAAAAAGGACTTTTAAGCAAAGCGTGTTTAATTTGATTACAAGCTGGTCAACTCTGATCAGAATGTCTTTTATTTTGACTGTATAGCTTTGGTAGTGATTTAACCACTTTAAGTAGCATGACTCATTGTATATGCCTTTCCTTCTTCCTTAGGAGTCATCAGGTTCTTTGAGGACAGATCCAGTTTGCTTCATCCCACCTTCTTCATTTTTGCTGAAAAGGATGACTACATCCCATTGGAGCAGGTGAGTTTCCCGTCAGAGATATTTGTCTTTTTAGTGCTTTTCCTGCTTGTTTTGTAATTTGATATTTAATTAAGAGGAAGTAGAAAACTAATTTACACTTTTCTTCCTCTTTCACTAACTCTTACAGTAGTTCTACACAAATTTATGTTGTTTATTCCCAAATCAAAAAGTTTTACAGTGACACTAAAAAATGTTTTCTGTTTCTGTTGCAAAATATGGATGATTTATATATGAGAGTTCCTAGAAGGAAAAGGGCAAGAATCCAAAGGAAGACTTCTGTCAAGTTTAAGATAGGAGACCCTCTTTAATCATACTGATGGTGCATAAAATCAGCAGAAAGTTCCCACCTGTACCTGGGGAACCACTAGTTGCAGGAGAATTAAAAAATCCAGTGACTATCCTTTTCCTTCTCCCACTGTCCTGCAGAGCTTCTCCTTCTGGCTGTCAACAGCCTTCCTGGGGAGCATGGGTGGAGAATGACTGGACAAAGATGATTATCTACCAAGGGGATCAATGAGGACGACACACTTCATTGAGTGGTGTTGGCTTTAATTTTCCCGCCAAAAGTGTCAGTAGCTTTGAACTGCCGATTTTGTATCTGTGCCTCTCCTCCCTCAATTTCAAATTAATTTAAAATCTTGCCCCCTTTTTTTTTTTTTTTTGGTGAGGTCTATCAGCAGTAACTTATACAGTGATCTCTACATGCTAACCTTCTCATGACACTGAGCAACAGGTGTTTTTACCTTTACTGGTATTATTACAGTAACCCATATACTTTTTTTGTGGTTTTATACAGTCACATGCTGTTATTTTACTGGAGAAAAAAGCCTAGTTAAATAAAGAAAGTAACAGAAATGCATTTGGATATAAAATTAGTAGAAGAGAAAACGATGGCAAGGACACACTGTGTCTGTCTCCCAGAAAAGTAAAAAAACAGGACAATTTGAGGACTGTAAATACATAACATGTTAACTCCGTACTCAGCCAACATGGAACATTCTGTGTTACAGGTCACCCTACTGGAGCAGAAGCTTAAACAAAACTGTAAAGTTGATTATGAAGTTAAAATTTACCCTGGACAGACGCATGGGTTTGTACATCGCAGAAGAGAAGATATCAGTCCTCAAGATAAACCTTATATTGAGGAAGGAAGAAAGGATATGATCAACTGGCTGAATAAATATCTTTAGCATAAATAAATGCCCATAAAATACATCAATTGTTGTAGGAAATGAGAAAATAATACAGACCATATTGATTAAAATGTTCTTAAAACCATCAAAATATTTTGTAAAAGTCTTCTGCAATAACACTACTTATTTGCACTTATTTTGTAAGTAGATGCTTAGAAATGGCTTTTCAAATGCTGATAGCTATAGATGTAAAAAATATTTTTAAATTTGATCTTGTGTATCTTAAAATTATTAGACTCTCGTGGGATATTTTCTAGAATCTGAACGTTTCACTTTTTTATATTAATGTCAAGATGATAAAAAATCATTGAAACTCTGCCCACACTTGAGAAATGCTCTCCTAAAAGATGTGTTTAGAGTTGTTGAGCTGTGAGATTTTCAGCTCCGAGATTTTCAGCTTTAAGGCAAATATAGTTCTGGTTTGGAAGGCTGCGACACTTTCTTGGAAACAGAATATCCTGTTCAGAATTCATAAAAACAGAGCTAGAAAGAGGGAAGGGGGCGGACAATGGGAAGAAGTGTATGCAGACTGAAAGGGGGCTGCAAAAAGTGGGGAGCCATGACTGAAGTGAGGAGACTAGAGGAACATGCAGGACCAGAGAAGAAGGACCTGAACAAGTGGGAAGAGGGTAGGAAACAAAGAGACTGTCAAGTGCAGGAAAACTCAGAGGAGAAAGAACAACAAAGTAGGAATAGGAGATTACCATCAGACATACACAGAGCATAGGAAGAAAATACGAGTGAAGACTTCCAATCCCTCTTCTCCTTCCATTTCCAGACTTGTCTAGTAGGGGAAGAGCTCAGGAGGGCAGGAGTTTCTTGTTGGCTGCCACCTTGTTATTTCCTTTAGCATCGTATTATCTACTCCATGTCTATCAACTGACGTCTGGATAGTCTGTTTTCATATCTTTCAGGCATTACCGGTAGCCTAAAAGTGCTACCGGTGCCTTCCTTTCTTCCACGGAAAGGCTGGCCTCTGTATTTGTCCTGCTCCATTCCCCGGGGACGTGGCACGTCTGCCCGTGCAGTCAGAGACATCACGGCTCCTGGTTCACAGAGGTGCTTGAACTCCCCGAGGTGAATTTCAAACCTGCCCACGTCTAGTTACTCTGTTTTAATTTTTCTGCCCTCTCCGTGCACCTGTACTCCTGTTTCTGCTATAAAATTAATTTCATTCGCAATATGGTTAAAATTAACTTTTGTGAAGATTGAACCGAACGGCTCTGGACACTTCAGTCTTTACCAGACTTTCTGTATTAGTTCTCCTTCCTGCTAAGAGCCAGCACTTTCCTTTTGCCCTTCTCTCATTTTTGATGCATTTACAAATACTTTTATTACTCGTTCTGAGTCTCTTCATAGCAGTAAGCTACACTGCTGCCTTAGTCTGTCTGTGGGGTGTGTTGTTCCTTTACTCTTGTCCTCAGACGCGTGCCTGTGTTTCCCCCCTTTGTAAGCCTCCTTTTTGATTCTGAAAGACTTGCAGGCATCTGGATGCAGCTGCGATGGCCTCTTGCTGTGCTGTCTGCCCTTCCTCCACATCAGGATCGTCTGACCTTTGATAACGTCTCTTTCATGAAGCACCGGTGTCCTCCGCTCCTTTCTCCCGCACATTATCTTCACCAGAAGCCCCAGCACCAGCTGGGTTTCTGATGCTGCTCCTTCCTTTTTTTCAGGAAAGCGCATTGCATCATTTCACAATCAGGTCAATGCAAGTCCTCTGTCATCTCTCATGGTCTCAGGCAGTTGCCCTACCCCCTGCCCCTCATTCAGAGTTGAATCTAAACCAACCTGGATGACATTACCTCCTCACCTCCACAAATCCTTCCAGCATCACCAGGTTTCTCTCTATTGTGATTTAATTAGGTATCAGGATCGGTAAGGCGCAGCCCATCCCTAGCGACTACGGGAACATCACTGTATTTCTGCTCCTTTGGTCCCTCTCAGTGTAATTCACCGTAATCATGTGGTGAGGTCTTGCCTGCATCTGTGATGCTGAGGGAATAGATGCGGCTAAGATATTGTACTGAACACAGCCCAGTTTCCCCGCAGTGAAATATTTGTAAGCCCAGGCAGCCCCTTCAGCTTTCGCAGACTGTTATCCTTCAAGGGGCAGCCCCTCAGTTGTTTCCATTGCCCCACAATATTTTTGTTTTCGCAGTCGCCTCCGCCAGCCGTATTGGCAGCTCCCTCACGCAGTCACCTTCCCTCTGGCTGTCCCCAAGCCGCGGGCACGCGCCAGGCCAGCCCTAGGGGGTCTGTGATGGAGCTGCAGCCGCACGCGCGTCTTTGAACTCCAGAGTGCCTCTGCTTCAGAGTCTCCCACCAGGTGGGTCCCACTTCAGGTCCCACATGCCTCAGCAGTTCTTCAGCCATCCCTCCATCTTGAACCCCTTCTTCATGTCACTCCTTCCCCTTCCTCCTGCAATGCACTGTGCATCTCCCGTGAGAAAATAGTTCTCCCTGCACCACACATAGTTGATGGTAAAGAAACTCTCCTGTCTTTCAAAAAGATTTCATGCAGACCCCTGAGGTAAAAGTGCAAAAGCTTCCCCTGCTGCTTGGCTTATGCCCCCGGTCAGCGATTAGTGCTGTTCTCTGGTTTAGGCACTGCACATTGTGTTCCCGTCGTCTTGCCGTTCGATTTCAGGAATGATGAGCCTGTTCTTAGTGGGTCTAGCCAGCACAGGGAAAGCCTCTTCAGGTCTGCAGGGTGTTGTTGCCATGAGTCGTGCTGGTAAAAACAGTCCCTCCACATCGGAGGTGAGAAGCTCCATGATGCCCTCCCTGCTCCTGCCCTTGGGCTGGATCTGTGTGGCTTCCCGGTGACCTACAGACGGGAGGGAAGGGCTGGACAGTGACTTCTGTGCTTCCTGCCGGTCCTGACATGGTTCTGGACTCAGCGTATAGAGGAGAAATGGTTTCATGGGGGAGAATTGCAGACACCTCCATTCACTCGTGCAGGCACGTCTGATGCGTGTGCCTTTGCAGCTCTGGGGTAACGGGAGGATAACAACGCACAAACCTTCCTGGAAGAAAGCAACGTGGGTATGTGCTTCAGATAGATAGCCTGTAAAGTGTGAATTCAATTCCCAGCTATGGATTCATGCCCAATTTATCAGGGTTGCTATGAGAACAGACAGAGATGATGAAATTGAACTCCCTACAACCATTGTCTCACATGGATTTTAAATAAAAGAGCCTTGGTTTCTCGGAAGGTAGTATCTTGGCTGGCAAACTATTCCGGCTTGGTTTTTTATGTGAATGAACAGATGTCTCAGGGAATTGGACTAAGATTTGCCAAATTTCTCCTGAGACAGGGGAAGACTGTGAAACTGAGGAGTATTTTGTCAAAATTCATTGTCCTTGGAGAATTCAGAGTGCCTTGCTGTAGGACAGGTCTTGCATTTCATTATGTATTTGTTTTTGTAGACATATGGCATCTAAGATGGATTAAGTGTTAACATTTACTTTACTAAAAACCACACACACATGCATTCTCAAAACTTGCATTTGAGAATATCCTTTTCTAGAAAGCACTGACATATAGGTGTATAGGTTAGACATTACAAAGTCAGGTTTGTAATATTCGGTTCTACCGAACTTAGGAGCCTCGATAGAAGGTAAATTAACTGCAGAAAAAACACCAGGGTAAACATAGTAGACATGTGTAAGGCCTGATCAAGGGACCTCGTGCAGATGCTTTTGTTCCCCTGGGCACTGTGCTGTCTTGTCAGTTCCTTCCTAGTAGCTTTAGAGCCCTTTGATCAATTCCAAACAAATTTGACAAAACAATGAAGTCCTCGGTGCTATTTAATTTCTAGAAAATCTGGATGGCACAGAGGAGACAGACTCACTGCACTGAGCAAAATAGTGTGGTGTGGATTCATCGGTTGTTTGTATGATTTAGGCTGCTGGCTGGCCGGTCAGCACACAGAAAGCCTGAACTGCTCGCGTAGGGTTTGGCAGAGGATACAGGAGGGCAGTGGGAATGGGCTGAGGGTTCCCCTGGGGGGACGGGGAACTGCGACCCTGTTGGGGGCCATCACACGGTACACGGACGAAATGGAAGGGAGAACCTAGAAGAGCCCTAATCTCACCGTTTGTAGACTGAGCGGGATTTTGGTCACCGAGAAGTTGTTATACTGAGGAAGGCTCATGGCCTGCATGCGAGGAATCCTTGATGCCTGAGGGAAGAAAGTTGTATGGACTAAAGTGAAAGAGGTCTCTCGGAGGAAAACCTGAGGGACTGGAGATAGACAGGACAACACAACATGGTGGAGATCAGACTCCTGAAGAACAAGACCACATATCCTATCCTCTGCTAATAATCTCCTCTTCACAAGAAGATTGAGGTCCTTTATATCAAAGAAAATACTAAAACACAGCTTTAATATGAACCCCTGGATCCTTTGCCTTCTTGGAAGTTGAATTCCATGTCCTGATTTCTGTTCTCTGGCACAAGTATTTTGGAAGCATCTGATATGTTTAATCAGTTTAATATTGCACAGACTTCACTTTTAGTTCTTCATTTGCTTACTTCTTTTACACATTGAGTGGGAGCTCTTTTATGGGTTTTCAGTTTGATCTTTATGGCAACAAATTTTAATCAACTTGATGACTCTTTGACTCTGCTCCATTTTCCACATTCCTCTCTGTCAAGTTAGCATTTATTGAGTTTTTTTAATGCGGTGTCTAAAATGGCTAGTCAGTATTTCACCGTAATAATTTTTCTCAGCTTTTTTGACTCCTAAACTCCAAACAGGAATGAGCATTCAGTGTGCAGGCCGTAGTCAGCAAGGACAAAGAAAAGCACTCCCTCACCGCACACACACACACACGTACACAGCAGTGCCAATATTCCTATGAAATGATGTGCACTCAGTCAGTATAAAAAATATCTAATATCTTCTGGCCTGCAGGCAGGATGGCATCTATGCTTTATGCTAGATTATAAAAGACTGTGCATTTGCTTTAAAAATATGTCCCTCTGCACAGTGCCAGCTTGTACCAGTGTGAGGAGCAGTTCTCCTCCCTCAGCTGCACTGATGTTAGTCAGCTGCAACCTCTGGCTCCGAGGAACTCTGCTGCTAGGTCTTGGAGGGGTTTTTTGACTTTGCCTTCTTCAGAAGAGGCCCTAGGGAGGGAGCTGAATGATTGCTGTGCTGGATTAGTGAGGCTTCAGGGCTACAGGACTGACCAGAAGTTGAACTTGATGGAAATTGAGGAATTGATGGAAAACGTGGTAGAGGTGACTACACCTGTAGGTTCAGCTCCAGCCCATCTGAGGGCCTTGGTGTAACTCATTTTGGCCACATCCACAGGCATCCTAAGCTTGTTATTTAGGACTGTAGTTGCCTACCTAGCACAGGTTTTAATCAAACTGGACTTGGTTCCTTTATGGATAGTCCTCTATTAGGACTTCGTTCCTAATGACATTTCAATGTGTTTCACCGCAGACAGTGAGTGGTAGCTTAGCCTCTAGAAAGGTGTAGTGAGGGGACCATTTTTCAGGGAAGCAGGTTTGTCACAGGGACACACAACAATCCAGCTTCATTTAATTTAAGGTAAGAAAAAATAGAGGTAGACCCACAAAGAGTACTTTGTTGCAGAGCTCCCATGGGAAGAGTGATGGAATTTTGGTGCCTGCCTCCTCTTTATGCCTTCAGAAACCCTCCTCAGCACATTTTACTTATTTGCCTGTTTCTCATCTTTAGCACTGAAGTATATCAAAGTCCAGCAAATAACAGAATGCTTAATTTCAGAAATCGGGGAGTGAAATGGGCTAATAAAGCTCCAAAACAAAGTTCCCCTTTCAGACCGTGGAGCAGATGGTGGCACCTGTGGCAATACATTTCCTTCCCTTCCCGCCACTGCTATATTAAGAACTGGTGAGGAAATTTTGCATCTGGGCTGGTAGTTTGCCATGAACTTCAGCAAAGCTATGATAATGTTATTTGTTAAGGGGATTGGAAATTATTTCAATTGCACTATTAAACTGTTCTTTAGTTTTTCTTCCAGGTGCTGAGCTTTAAGGTCCTTTCTTTTTTTCCAGAATCCTTAGAAAATTAAGAAAGTTGCCAAGATACCTCAGATGTGTGGCTAACCACAAGTAAAAACCCCATGTCCTTCAGTAAAACAACAAGGTGAGGCAAAATATTATTACTTCCTCTGACTCCTTTGAGCAAAAAGCTGAAGGTAATTTTTAGGCAGTGGTGTTTGCAATGGGGAAGAGGTGCAGGGGAAAGGGGTGGTTTGCATGTTGTCATATATATTTGCAAACACTGTACTTTGTAGGGCTCTGTGATGTTGCTTTAGAGAGCAGTGAGCTGCTGTAACTCTCCCTGCCAGTGGGACCGTCACTGCGAGTAGCTGTGTGCAGCAGCTAGCAGCTCAGGGTAGATGAGGATTGCAAGGTAAGGTGATCCCGTCAGATGGTTTGAACAGAACGAGTGCTTGCCATTGTCCCAGGTTTTCCCTGTTTTGCTCACCTAGCTGGTTTAACTCCAACTTTGCTCAGATTTTTTTCTTTCTGAGAGACACAGATAGCCTGGGTCAAAATTAAAGGGGCAGGCTCACTCATGTCTCTTATCCACTACAAGGGAAATCAACTTCTGGCTCTATAGGGCAAGGTAAAGTAGAGCTCACCTCTTGCTCACGCGTATTCTTGATGTATACAGGATGTATATCACAGCTGTATTTTCAGATGTGATAACCAGAGAAATGTTCTTTCTTTACAGTGGAACATAATAAATAGTGGAAGAAAAATTAAATAAATAAAATGATGGAACCCTCTTTGATAATGCAACTATGAAATCACATCATTGAAATCACTCGAAGCCAGAAAAAACAAAAGTAACAATGCCCTGCAGCAGTGTTATTTCTTGCTGCTCATTTCTAGCCCACGCTCTGCTGATGTGGCTTTGCTGTGTAACACCAAGGCAGAGAGCAACACTGTTGTGTTTGGCTTTGTCAAGGCTGTTGCAAGCAGCCACGAAGTTGTTCCACACAGCCTGAGCCAGGCTAAAGCTGCGTAGCCTGTCAGCAGGGCTTTACTTCAACAGTCTTAGCAGGTTATGTCAGATCGAAATCAGCCAAAGGGCTTCCAAGTGGGACTGGGCTTGTACTACAGTGGCTGGCAACACGGCTAGAGTGCACATAATCCTGTCTTTTTTGCCTCTGCAAAATGCTGCTGAGGCCCAGCCCTAATTATCTGTCTGTATAACACCTCGCTCTTCCACTTTTCTCTCTTTTTGCAGACTAAGTATTGGCAAGCAGCTACCTATGGCAGGTGAGTACAGGTGGAGCAGCAGAGACGACAGAATAGGAAGAGATGGCACAGCTTTAGGGTCTTTCCAGCAGGGCAGGGAAGAAGGAGGCAGAAGGAGACTTTGATGAAACTGGAGCAGGCAAAGAGTGAAGGTGGGATGAAGAGGGAGCACACAGTTGGCTGTGAAAGGACAAGGTGTGGGAGACGGGCACTGAAGAGAGCAGAGAGTGGTGCTTGTTGCTGAAAATCAGAGTTGTGGGAAAAGTAGAGGGTTCAAGGACCTCAGAGAGAAGGAAAAGAGACACTGTGAACAAGAGGAAAAGACACCTGACGCTGGCCCTTGAAAGCCACCTTCACTAGTCCATGTACATCTTACCTGTGCAGATTTTTTTTGCTTGCCAAGGATCTGTTGAATGTCTTGTCTGTCCATGAGGACAGAGGGGTGAAAAAACAAATAGGCAAGTGAAAGGTGTAGGAGGCTGATGGTAAGGCAGGACAGGCAGAAGTGGAGTGTCAGGGTGGGAAAAGACACTGGCAGTGACGGTGCTTCCTGAAAGTCACAGGTATCTCGTGCCTCCCCTCCATCTCCCTGACTTAATGGGCCAAGAATCAGCTCTGGCTGAACACTAGAAAACGTTAGCAGAGGTACCTCGGCTGGAGAGGAGCAAAAAGCCAGCAGTACTCAGTGGTGGTAGAGCCCCTCTGTAGAGAGCTAAAGGGAGATCTCCTTCAAAGGAGAGGCAGTGGGTCAGCAGTGGAGAGGCAAGGCAGGGGACATTTCTATTTCCAGGTGCCCTAGAGATTTGAGGAGATAAACACTCCTCGCTGTCGCTAAGCCTTTCTCCATCACACTGCGAGCAATGGCACTGTAAGAGACAGGTGGCCTTGTGTTGCTTCATGGCTGTTGCTGGGTGATTTGTAGCTCTTATGCCAAAGTGCAAAGTTAAACTTCCAGGAACTGCTGAACCCAGGATAATGGCAGGAAGTAGACAGCAAAGTTGGTAGGATGATGGAAATTAATCCTCAGTAAGACAAAAGCAGCTTGGGGAAAAATAGGCATCTGGGATTTTTCTGGGACCTGCCCCCTTCCTTCCCTTGCTGAGCCCTCATTTCACTGCCTCCCCAAATGTACTTATTCTGCTGGGCTGATGCCAAGTGGTACATGCAAAGGGGGTTGAAGAGGAACATGTCAGGATGTTTCAGCAGAAAGACAAGGAGCTGGAAAGCCATTCAAAGGAGAAGGAAATAAAACAGGAATGAATAAAATGGAACAAGTTTTAAATATTAAATCCTTCTTCCCCCAGGCAAAGTGGGGAATGGTGGGTCTGAAGGAAGGAAAAGAGCTGGAAGAGAAAGGAAAAGAAAGATGTCTGCACTGTATCAAGCTATACCAGTAGGAGGGAGGCAGGGAGGGCTCACCAAAAACCCCTGCAGGCTGAAGGGGTGGAGAGGGGACCATCCCAAGTCTTGTCGTTTTCCAGCTGTCTAAAATTGCTGGTGTTTGCTATTCCCATGGTATCTTTGACAGCATCTGTCTGATGTACTAATGACGAGATGCTCTATTCACCACTCAAGAGAAGGATTAGGACTGAAATCTCCTTTCCAGCTCGTCACTCACCAAGGAATTAAAATCTTCTTTGAATGTGGAATTTACTGACCCCGTGGGAGAGCCCAAGACTAAGGAAACGATGCTTTAAACATGAGATCACTGAAAGAAAATAATGCATTAGCTGGAGAGCTTTCAGCTTTCCAAACTGTGGGTGAAAGCCACTGGGCAACATTACCCAGAGGCACCTAATTCATGCTCCAGCCAGATCATCACAAATGCCCTAGCCGTTTCCTCCTCTGAAGGAATAGCAGAGTATAGTGCAGGGACCCCAAGAGATGGATAGTTTTTAAAGAGCTTATATGGCTAATATGGAAGAGGCTTTGATCTGTGCCTTTCCTAATGGAGGAAAATATCTACTTAATGTCCTGGTTTTATCACTGACAGCTGGTCGTGTTCACAAGTCTGGGTCAGTGGCTGTGGAGAAAAGCAGTTTGAATTTCATCTGAGCAAAAGACTGATGCTGATAGTGACAACTTAAGTGAACTTATATAGATGTGCCCATATGGGAAGACCAGCTTTCTGCAGTGCAAGCCCATGATCTCTGCTAGCTCAGCTACGCTGCGAGGTTTTTCAGCAGAAGTGAGCTGGTACTGAACTAAACATGCACAATGGTATAAAGAGCAGCAACGTCACTTATCTCAGGAAACTAGATGGTTGGGCAATGATACACAGTCACTTTGGGTACTCTGGGTTCCTCCAGAAATTACTGGCATTTGTGTTTTTAGGAAGTCTGTGGACACCCCTCCCCCCCCAATTTTTAAAAAAATATCTTTGGAAGGGTCGAGGAAATAAAATCCTTTAAAAAATGAACTGTGGATTCAAGTTCTTACTGTTTTGTGTTGATTGTGGGTTTTTTGTTTGTTTGTTTGTTTGTGGGTTTTTTAAATTATTATTATTCTAGGTCTAGTTCCTGTTCATACTACACATAATTTTGTTGGAGTAATTCTGAACTTATCTCCTTTGGAATATAAGTGCAATTTGAGCCAAAATATGCTGCAAATTGAAGCACTTCTGTTGTAGTTGGTGGAGTTCCTAGGGACTGGAAGGTACAAAGGAACAAGATGTGACTCGGGGCCAAAAACTCTTTTTCTGTTCCCTGCTTTGCATGAGTTGGATAATACATTTTAGTTTAGCATCTTGGTATATCCACTCCTACTGGCCAAGCCTGCTCAGGAGTTTTCCAAACCTGTTCAGTACATCCTTTCACAGCTTTCTGTTTTCACTGCCATATGTCAGAAATAATAATATGTTACTGCTTCACATAACATCTCTGGTGTTGAAACCTGTAACTATGAGCACAGTTTTGGGGTCCAGCTAGGAACAACGAGAAGATGAATTTGAGAAGTGCTGAGCACTGTTTGCTGTCTTCACCTCTAGTGTGCACTGACTTGCTGGCAGCTTTGATGCTTAGGCTTGGGCTGTGCAACTCAAGGAGCCAAAACTACAGACTTCTTTGAAAAGGTAATCTTAGTATCTGAGTTTTCTGGTAAGGAAAAAACATTCCAGAAGAACCTTCTATTTCATGATAACACGAACACAACAACAACCTGAACGTTTCAGGATGCAATAGGAAGGACATGTTTATCCTGGACATATCCTTTCTGCCTGGTTCTGTGATTAGAAACTGAGAATCAGAAGAGAAAAGCCTTTCCACAAAGTGTGGTAATGTTTTACCATGTATGTGAAGTTGCTGAGAACTGGTGGAGCCACCAGTTATGACAGGATGTAAAGGGGAGGCAGATCAGGGCTTGTCTGGAGGATCAGTTCCTTTCATCTCTGGAGCAATCCCTGCTAACATCTCAGCACCAGCAGCGCTCTCTGACTCTCTGATGGGGGAGGATTCTGAACCTCCCACAAGTGAAGCCTCAGTTTTCATGTGGTCACAGAGGCTGATGAAATCTCCTCTCTGGAAGACTTAAACTGCATCTGAGCTCCTCTCGGGATGAAGCACAGCTAGCGTCCTATAACTTGTGTCAAGCCTGCAGATCATCCCTCAGCTGGCAGTTCCCTGGATGGGCAACGCAAACTAAAAAGTCTCCAGGTACCACAGCAGTAGACAGGTCCTACAGCTCCTACAGGGCAGGATAGCATGAAGGTAAACCCAAGCTAGCAGGGACCATGGGCTGCTTGAAGACAGCCAAAGATTGTCCTGCCTCCTTTTTCTGTGGAGACAGAAGAATTGCGGTAGGAGAGTTGTTGATGTTGAAATCCATACCCCCCACCCCACATGTCCATCCAATGTCTCACCAGGGTAAGGACGTTTTTCTGCCTGTTTTGATTCTGTCTGCATATTTGCATGTCTCTTCCCTATTCACTTTTGTCCCAGGTCCTCAGCCATCCATGTATCTAGGTATTTACTTAGTGTCATCTATACCAGAGATGAATCATTGGACCACAGTGACAAGGAAAGCTGATGCTCAGACCCTGGGAGGTCCCCAGTTGAGAAGGGCTTAGATTTAACAGATCACTTCTGTGGAACTGAATTTCGAAGCAGCTAAATTAATCTGTGCACTTAATGCACTTTTGCTTAGTTTAATCTCACCCCTAAGCGTCACTTGCGTCCAGTTTCCACATATATTTTTCCAGACCAGTCTTGATTTCTTGCCTCCGCCCCTCAATAGTATCACCTTGCAGATGCAGCAACAGCCACACCGGCAGCCATGCTTCTGGGAAAGAGACAAGAGAATTCAGCTTTTGAGAGGTAGGTTTGCCAAGACATCAGATTTCAGATATTTCTCCCAGGGAGTTTAGGAAGCTTTAAAGCTCCTTTCTTTTTTGTCTGTCTGGGAGAGAAGCCTTGGGATAAAGTTGCTTCTTCCACCTTCCAGCAGAGGAGTGCCTTGTTTGGTGGGGAGATTTCCACTCCTGATGCCATAGTTGCAGTAGATTGGTCAGAGGAGACAGCTTAGTTTGAAGTAAGACCAGACAGATACTTTAAATGTTAATAAGTCACTGGGACTGCATGACATATGCCTGAAAGTCCTGAAGGAATTAAAATGTGGAACTGCGAACTTCTGGCCAGGCTGTATAACCTGTCATTAATGTCTCTGTGCCAGAGCACTGGTGGATCACCAGTGCAACCCCCCCACTATAAAAAATGGCTGGTGAGTCTGGCTTCCATCCATGGTAAGAGAGTGGTGTCTGTATTAAAGACTAATGAGTATGTGAATAACAGTCTGCTGAGAAAGAGTCAGTGTGGCTTCTGTAAAGGGAAATCCTGCGTCATTGCTGTGCTGCATTCTGTGAGGGTCTCAATAAGCACATGGATAGAAGGGATCCAGGAGACATAATACATTTGGACTTCCAAAAAGCCATTGACAGGTGCTTCACCAGAAGTTACTAAAGCAACTAAGTTGCTACAGGGTTGGAGTAAAGGTCCTTTTATGGAATGAGAGCTGAGTAAAGGACAAGAGGCAAAGGGTAGGGCGCAGGGGACGGTGCAGGGCAGTGAGGATAGCCCAGGGAGTGCTCCTGGGACTAGTTTTATTCAGCATCTTCATGGGTGACCTGGAGAAGTGGCTGAACTGTGAAGTTTGAGGATGACACTGACTTTCCTTGGGTGGTCAAATACGGTTCTGATGGGAAGGAACTTCAGAAGGATCCCACAAAACTAAGTGGCTGGGCAGAAGAGTGTCAGATGAGCTTCAACATAGATACATGTAAGGTAATACATTTTGGGAAAATAATCTAGCACATTCCTACATGATGCTGAACTCAGAGCTCAGATCTGCAGTTGCAGATCAGGAAGGAGATCCTGGAGTTGTCATTTATTACCCTAGACGATGGGCTTATGCAGCAGCAGCCAAAATAAATGTTGGGCATCACTGGCAAGAGTATTTAGAGTTAGACAGAGGGTGCCATTTCAGCACTGTATAAAACCTCCATGCATCCTGATCTTGAGCAGCGGGGGCTGTTTGGTCTCAAGGAAGACATGGTGGAGTTCGAGCAGGCACAGGGAAGGGCAACTACAGCAATCAATGGGATGGAATAGTTGCTTTATGAGGAACTATGGAAAAGGCTGCAGCTCTTCAGTTTGGAGACAGGAAGGCTGAGAGGAGTTATGAGTGAGGTTTATAAAACCTTGGAGGTGGTGGGTAAGGTGAATGCAGATCTATCTTTCACCAAATTCTGCAACATGAAGCTGAGAGCTTCCCTCAGTTACCAAGGAATTGTTTTCTAAAAGGCTGGCTCGCTGCCCCCTCCTCTGATACTGTTCCACGGACGATGCACTCACAGGTGGCCCTTGAAGAGAAAGGACAAATAATCCAGCATGCTACTGCTTGGGGCTGGCATCCACGCCTTCTCTGGAAACCCTCTGTCCTCTGAGGTCTCTGTTCCACCCACAAGGCAAACTCCCTCCCATCTTACCTCGTCGACCCATCTGAAAGCTCTCACCCTAGCAGGGAGAGGCTGCAAAGGTGACAAGCTAGCCCAGGACAATCACTCACCAGCTATTTAAATAGCAGCTATGGGGCTCTTTTGGGAGAAGTGGGACAATGGAGCTTACTGCTTTGCTAGCTTCGCCCAAGGGATGCTGCAGCATACTCGTGCCACCACAGCATTTCATTGGTGGAATGAATGAGAGCAGCTGAACCAGGTCAGAATAAAACACTGTTTAATCTATATCCTGGCTGTGAGACTGTCCAGTGGCAAATTCCTTGTGGAAGATATAAGAGCAAGGTAAATCCCCCAAATATTCTCCTAGCCTCCAGCAGTCTGAGACAGATGTTGAATCACTGTATTTAACTGTGCTTTTCCTCTGCAGTGTCTTCAACCAGTTATTTCATGAAACCACATAAACATTTATTACACATGCTCTCCTGAGGCAAGGTGTCCATGGCTGAAGGTGTGCTGCATGAGGAAGCCTTGTGTTTGTTTTGGACCTGTTTTCTTGTTTCTTGTCTTTTGAAGAGCCAGTGAGCAGTAATTTATTTTCATCTTATTTATTACCCTCAAGGTTTTATTAAACCTATTTATTATAGGTGTTACAGCTTCTCTCCTCTGTCATCTTTTCTTTAGAGAAGAAGGCAGTGATGCAGGCAGCCAGGAGCCCATGTCACGGGATGTCTTTCAGAGAATATCCGACAAAACTTTTTTCCAGGAATGACCTTGGCTAAAGCAGCCCCGGGGTGGGTGCCGGGAAGCACAAACTGGACTTGAGGGGGGCCTCCTGGCACCATGATGCTGCAATGCCCCTGGCCAGTGCCAGAGACAAGCTGACTTGTGTGCCCCAAATGTGCACCCACGAGTGCTCCCAGCCCCCCAGCCACCCAGACCTGTCAGAAAGCAGGCGCTTGCTGCTGACACCCCATGGGGAGCATCTCCTTCCCTCCCAATTTTGTGGATGGCCCCCGAGAAGCCCATGCACAATGAGACACTGACACTGGGGACAATGTCCCAGCAGCAGTGGTCCCTGGTGGGTGGTTGGTGGAAGATGCTTTGCGGAGCGCTGGCCTGCTACCCCATGCAGATGAAGCTGTAGAAATGAGGTGAGGTAGCACAAGAGGGATCAGCCTTCCTCCGGGAGCGGGAGCATCCTTTGCCTTCCAGCCACTGCTAGAGGCAGACATGAAGCTGCTGAAAAGTTGAGAGGTAGGCAGGAGCCATCATTTTGCCTTGCCCCAAGGGCACTTGATGGCCCTGACCAGCCTCACTTGGGCCTCCATCTGCAACCTTTGCCCATGGGACCAGGAACCCCATTTCAGCTCAGCCCTGGGCTTTTAGTCCCTGCCTGAGCTGTATCGTGGTCTGTCTCCATCTCTTTCATGGCTGTTTCTGGCCACAGACGCTGTTTGTCTGGACCCTGACACATGGCGTGATTTCCTGGCTTGACCTCAGACCTGCCTGGCAATCACCGGACTGTGTCTGGCACTGGCTACCACCACTGGGACTGACCCTGACCTGCAGATCAACTTCTCAGCTGGGCCTTGGACCTGCTTTGTCACCATGAACTCACCTGATGATCTGGACTCTCAGCTGAATCCAACTCCCATCCCTGGTCCTGCCCTGCTCCCACATTGTGGGACACTGTGGAACAAGCCCTGGCTGGCGAGCCCTGCCCTGCCAGCCTTGTTATCTCCCTTGTCTCCTGGCTCCCTGTCGCTTAGGAGCAGCTGGCTCCTCTCTCTGCCTTGACAGAAGGAAGCTTTCCCAGCACAACATGTTGTCCCTGTCCCACCACCCAAGTCCCACTCTTACTCCACAAGTCCAGCCTTTTGTCCTGCAAAGCCCCACCACAACCCTTCCCTCTCCAGGATCCATTTCCAAGCCATCCAGAGCCCCAGCCAACTTGGCACCAACTGATGGCACCATCTCACCAGGCTGGGGTGGGTGCTGCAAGATGAGCTGCCACCCGGACAGTCCTTAGCTGTACCTGTGGCAACAAATAAGTCACTGAGCTTCAGGGAGAAGGCTGATGTGCATCCTGGATACTGGATATTGTATATTGTTTTAAGCCCTGGAGGACAGGCTGGGAGAGACCACAACAGAAAAGGTTAAAAATACAGCTATTGTGAGTCCCTGTCCCTGTGCTGGGGTGGAAGGACACCAACCCAGCATTGCTCCAAGGCATTGGAATCAGTGCTTATGGATACCAATGTATTAGCCCTGCCTCTTGCAACCACTCTGCACCCAACAGCAACGTGAAGGGAGGAGGCTGAAATGGGACTGGGCAGGGTGTTTTGAAGCAGATGTGGTGGTCAGCGGGTGACCAGAGGTCTCAGGTGTGAGGGGCTCTGCCGAAGCTGGGGAGCATTGTTGAGAAGCACCTCTGGGGAGCAGGGCCTGGGCTCAGCATGAGCATGTTGTGTTAGCTGGCAGGCAAGGTGGGGCATTGTACGGTGCTGTCAGGAAGGCGGCCAGCAGATTCCTCAGCGATGGGGTAGCGCTGAATGACCTCAGAGCACAAATGGTCTGTACAGCTGGTGGACTCCTCCGAGCACCCTGCCTGTGCCGAGGAGAGCTCAGGGCCCCAGCTCTCTGTCCAGGAGGCAGCCCCCACCCTGTAGCACCCTGCAGATTGGCTTGCTTGCCTGGAGGGGAGGAAAATGTTGTCAGCCCACAGAATTGTTAATAGAAGTAGGAAAGCAATGGGGAAAGTCAAAGAGCTATTCCCACTCCAGCATCAGGCACAAAGCTGTTTCTGAAAAGGGCTGAGCAGAATTGAGTGCTGGAAATGAAGGGATCACGACTGCTCTGAAAGGCTGCTTATGGTCAGTTTGAATATATATAGACAACCTGAGCATTGCCATAGACTACAACATTAAAAGAGCAGTGCCACTTTAGGTCCTGGTAAAGGAGCTTGATGTTCCTATTTCAGCAGCTTTCTCTCACATATGTCCCTGCTGATAAGCCTCCATACCAGTGCGGTGTCAAAGAGTGCTCTCTTGGGTCCAAACGGGCATCAAATCTTTCATCACCCTAGATGCTGTTGGCACCTTTGATAGTACAGAATGGAAACTAAAGAGCCATGTGGGGTTGGGTAACTCTGAAACAGGAGCACAGACCTCTCTACCCAACTCACCTTCTCTGGAAATCACCAGCATCATTAGCCAGGGATATTGCAGAGAAAGAGTTCACACTAAGGCCAACACTTGAGACACTGTGTGTCCTGCTCGTGGTGTGTTGTAGCAGCCAGGCCCCTCAGTGGCTCTTTGGGAACTTGCTGGAGCCTGGTGGATTTCTCTTTGAAGGGGCAGTGTTCCGGTTGCAACCATACATCTGGCATTGTCTGATTTTGAGCACTCGCTAATGGGAATTCAACCCTGATCCTTTAGGGTTGTGTACAATGTGTACTTGAAGAACTGCTGCTGTTCTCATGGGAGTGAAATGGGCTGTTGTGTGTGTGCCAAGGAAGAGGGATAAGGGAAGAGAAGGAAGGACTGCAGAGGTGTGGGAGAGTCCTTCTTGCCTAGGTCCCTTCACTGCAGCTGCTTTAGTCCAGCTGTTCCTCATGCAGTTGTCACTGCTATGACTTTGTGACACTGGCTGCCACGTCTGGCTCTTGGGCATGTTCCATTATTTTTTTGTGTGCTGCCTATTCTGAGCCAGGCATGCAAGGGACAGGATATTTATCATGCTAAACCCAACAATAATTCAGAGGAGGAAAAGGATGCGTTTTTGTCATTGTTTAGCCTCAGTCGGCAACCAAGTACCACACAGCCGCTCGCTCACCCTCCCCCCCGGTGGGATGGGGGAGAGAATCAGAAGAGTAAAAGTAAGAAAACTTGTGGGTTGAGATAAGAACAGTTTAAGAATTGAAATAAAATAAAGTAGTAATAATAATGATAAATTGTAATGAAAAAGAAAACAACAAGAGAGAGAGGAACAAAACCCAAGGAAGAAAAAAACAAGTGATGCAACCGCTCACCACCCACTGACCGACACCCAGCCCGTCCCCGAGCGGCGACCACTGTGCCCCGGCCAACTCCCCCCAGTTTATATACGGAGTATGATATCATATGGTATGGAATAGCCCTTTGGCCAGTTTGGGTCAGCTGTCCTGGCTGTGCCCCCTCCCAGCTTCTTGTGCGCCTGGCAGAGCATGGGAAGCTGAGAAGTCCTTGACCAGTGTATGCATTACTTAGCAACGACTAAAACATCAGTGTGTCATCAACATTAGTCTCATACTAAATCCAAAACACAGCACTATACCAGCTACAAGGAAGAAAATTAACTCTACCCCAGCCAAAACCAGCACAATAATTCAGGGGAGGAAAAGGATGCATTTTCATAAAGTGTTTGTTGTTAGATATCATAGGCCATCCCCAATGCTTGTGTGTGTCACAAAGCATAAACATGCACCTGAAAGGAGTCTTTGCAGTGGACAATATTAGGCAATCTGAACAGAAGTGCCATTAATACCCACTTGAAATTCTTCCCCTCTTCCACTTTTCTTCTTCTGTTCACCTCCAATGGTTGCCTACAGAGTTTGCCTGAAGGATATGTAGAGATCCACAACCGACCTTGACTTACTGCTTTTTGCAAGATTCTTTGTGGGTCTGCTTATGGCGCTGAAGGCAAATTGTTCTGCATGGCTAGAGACAGTGTATCCTCAAGTCCACAGCTTGGGACCAACTTTCCGAAAGACAAAGGCGGTCTTGGTTACATCATATTTTCAGCTCTGCCAGTGTTGACTTTGACCAATATCCCGGTTGCCAGCAGGACAAAATGTGTGCAGCATGGGTGAGATAGGTGTAAGTTTTAAATTACAGAGGTCCTGAAATGCACAAATGCTGACTTCATGAGTAGGACAGCAGGCCCTAAGACTTCCAACAGGTGCTCTGTGCCCAATCCTCAGGGAACAGAGAGCAGGGAATCTCATACACACAAGATATTTCTGACATTTGTGTCACATCTTGCCTGTGTTGTGGGAATGCATGTGTGTGTCACAGATGTACGTGACATTTTCCCTGTGTCGTGGGAATGCATGACAAGCCCTGCAGATGTAGTGTCAGATGAAGTGCAGGTAGGGGGCAAGCCTTCAGTCAAATTGCCACTTGTTGGTGCACTGCAGGCAAGGCTGTGAAAGAGGTCTCTCCTCTGAGCCAAACCACTCAGCAGGTCCCACTCTCAGTAGGAATGGAAAACATAAGAAATCTGTCTCTTAAAAAGTTAGCTGGAAAATCAGGAAGACCACTGTGTTTTGTTCCTAGATCTGGAAGCAGGTTTGAGTTAGTGCTTGGAATGGAGGAGAGAGGGACTGGGGAGTCAGGGCACCTGGGCTCCTTTCCCAGCATTGTCTTGTACCTGTGACTTCAAGCAAGACCCCAGAGACACTTCTCAGTTCAACTTCCAATTTGTGTCTCGAGTAGAGGCAACAGTTTCTCCCATTCTGTCCCCCAGAAGAGCAGATAATACAGGGGCCATGTTCCTGGGGAGCAGTGGTTACACTACACCATTTATCCCAGTGCTGAATCCTTGGATAGTGGATAGGTTTCTCTTCTACACTCGCACCGCCCCCCGCTGTAATGTTCCTGCCTGTAGGGACTTTGCACATTGAAGGCCCTTCGCAATCACTGGAGCATCCTTCAAGAATGAGTGTGAATGGGCAGCTTTGAATGGCACAACACCTTTAGGTCATCAGCACCACAACCTCACTCCCCACCTCTTATCCAGAAGAACAGGGACAGCTGGGAGCCTGACCGTGCTACTCCTCTTGCCCTCTGATTTGCACCATCTCTGAGTGGCAGCAGACTCTTTCTTTGCAGGTCTGTGATGGCAGTCCAGTGCATCTCACCTTATTGCCCCTACGTAGGGCAGAGCACTGAGTGACAAGCCCTTGGTGTAATTCCCCTCCCTTCAGAGAGCAGGCGAGAAGGTTCAACCCTGTGCTGGAGACCCAGAGTACTTATGGTTATGGGGGCTGCTCTGCTCTCCTTTGTTAGAGTGTCTTTCATCTCTGTCCTCTCAGTCTTCGTCACCGTACTGTGCCCTCAGAGGGAGCACAGAGGCTCATCAGGTGCTTAAGCCTTGCAGGTCCCCTCCATCTCCTTGTGAGCAAAGCCCTGTGCTTCAGAGCCAAGGTCTAGGACCTGCATGGTGTCAGTGTCCCCAGGGGTTGCTTTCCTCTCCACGCTCAAGTGGAAGAAAGAGGACGCTGGTGCAGGAATACAGTCTGGGTGGAGGTACTGAGAACAGGTGAAACACCTGCAAGTCATTGTAGTTACCGTTAATAATTTCACGTTCTCCATAATGCTCTGGTGTGTGTGAGGAGCCTGACCCACAGGGCCCTGTGAAGGGACCTTGAACAAGTTATGGTTTGTGCCTGGTCTCCGATGCTCACTGACCCAGGCAATTGTGACTGGCATGTCTTCATCCCCTTTGGTGGCCAAGAGCAAGCGCTGGCAGCCCACGGTCGTTCTGAGCCCTGCCGTCACGGCCGTGCTCTTACTTGGCACAGCCCCAGATCAAGGACCATGCTCCAGCCCCAGGGAGCTGCTTTGCTCCCTCAGCTGTAATGAGAGACCAAGCTGGAGGGAAGGGCTGAAAAGGGTGGGTCTGCCAAAGGGTCCCTGGGGCTTATGATGGTATGGCTAGAGCAGAAACAACAACTCCACCCCGATCCCTGCAACACCTCCCCTGCTATGGCAGATGGATGCCCCCTTCCTCCCCCCACTCCCCCTCTTTTCTTCCCTCCCAGAGGTCACCTTCAGCAGGCAGGCTGTGTGCCCCCAGGACCAGAGACATGGGGAAGAGGCGGAGCGTCACGCTTAGCCCCGTAACGCCTGGCAGCCCCCTCCGGCTGCTCGGCGCAGGCTGAACCCAGCCCAGAGGCTGCAGCAGGGGAAGCAAGGCAGTCCACGGCCGGCCGTCAGTGCTGCGCTGCTGGAGAAGGTGAGAGGCTTGGTACGGATGGGGAGGGAGGGTGGGAAGAGAAGTTACAGCTGTGGCAGGATGAAGGAGACTGAACAGGCACGTAAAAAGGCACCCACCTCTCACAAACTGGTTTTGGAGACTCCGGTGTAGCGTGCCCGCACAACGTGGAGTGCACCCATTTCCCACGTCTGATGATGGTGAGCTCGTTAGGTGGCTCTGCCCGAAAGGTTGCTTTGTGTCCGGTTGTATCCAGTGGGATGGTGCCCCGGTACCGGCTGGTTGGCTGGGAGGAAGGTGTGATGTGGCTTGGTCCCTGCGAGATTGCTGCTGATTTCTGTCCGAGGAGGCTGCTGCGCAGAGACTGTGGTATACTGCTTGCTGGGGAGAAGCTTACGGGGCTCTCTCTGGGGAGGCTGCTAGGTGTTTCTGCCCAAGAAGAGCAATACGCAGTTCTGCTAAGGGGACAGTCATGCCGTTCTCCGCAGTGAGATTAAGCACTAGCCTGCTGACCACTTTTAGAAAGAAGCTCATAAATCTATCAGCAATAAGGCCAGAAACATCCACTGCGATAATCTGTTCTGATCCCTTGCCTGTATTAAACGTGGTTTGCACTAGAGTGGACCTTTTAGGGAAAAAAAAAGCGCCATTCTTGAGTCAAAACTTCCAGAGATGCAATGATATTCTTCCATACTGTTTGATGAGACTTTTAGGGACAAATATCCTTCTTCACAAAATCTGCACCGCAACTGAGGTCTGAAATTACCTCATTTCAGCTTCAGCTATTGGCTTTATTATAATGCTTTTACTTAAGTGGGAGAGCCCTCTTTAGTGAAATTCTAGTACCCACAAAGGTACATACAGATGATAGAGTCACTTCTTCGCTATCTGTTTGATAAGCTAAAAAGACTGCTCCCCTGGAAGTTTCCCCTGTCATTGTCAGCCCTGTTGTCATTCTCACGGTTCTTCTCTGGTCCTTTTTCCGTCAAACTGTGGACACCAGCGCTAGCTTGCTGAACTGTGGTCTCACCGATACCATTAAAAAGATAGAAAACATCCAATAGCTAATTCTGTTGACCTATCAGCTGGCCTCCAGAAGAGTTCAGGAAATTTACCCTAGAGAAACCAGGCTTTCACATCAGTATATTTTCAATATTCTAAAAAAAACATCATAAAAAGTAGATAAAGAAGAATGCAAAGCAGAGCAAATGGAAGGAATGCATTTCTAATAAAAATACAAAATCCACTGGTGCACGATATTCTCAGTTCTAGTGCAGAAGTCATTAGCAGGTGGCCAGCTCTTCAGAAATACAGCTTTCCTAACTCAGCTGATTTTCAGAGATTAAATTTCAGACTGTCTCAGGGCATCTGTGTGTAGGAACCTCTGCAGAAACTAGAGTTCACTGTAAGAGGCACATCGTCTCAGAACAGATCTCTTCTTTTGTTATAATCTATCTTTGTCTATGTAAAGCTGAACAGCTATATCTGTTTTTATGTTTACAGTGAAACGTACTTGCTTCATTTAGCATCTGGAAAATGCTAGTTTGCCTCTCACTGCTGATGTTTCCTGTGTCTGATCCTTTTTGGGCATTCTCTTCAGCAGAGTGAATGCAAAAGTGGAATCTGCAACATCAGTAACCCTTGTACTGTTATTCTCTTAGACTTCTATCTGTATCATTTAGGTGTGCATCTATATCACTGTAGATTATTTCTAGTGCAATTCTGTATCATCGTACGTATTAAGGCCTGCAAAGGAAGTGAGGCTATACCAGATCTACATTTCTGGGTTTCCACAGTGCCCATCTGCAAAGCAGCATGAAGAACTTAGATTTGTCTGATTAATATGACATTTCATTTTTTTTTCTGTCACTCAATGCCAGACTAAACTCCTGACTTCTTTGGTCATTTGAAACACTTTTGTATGTGTGTATGTGCATGCACTAGTTTTATCAAGCAATGCATTGTCTACCCAAACCCATTTTGTGTCACTTGCAAACATTTTCTGGATGATTTCAGTGCTTTCTTCTAGATCATTGAGAAAGGTAAAAGTATTATAATAGAGTCAGGATTTAACAAAATTAATTGTGTAGGGTGAGGACACCAATAAAATACGGTAATTTCCACTCTACTGGGCTTTAAAAAAATCCATTTAAAATGTGTCTTACTGATTTTGACCAATGCCAGGATGGACTTGTACAGATAGCTTTCAGGGAACGATCAGTGAATGGGATGTTTCTGGCAGGTGCTGTACAAACCAATACCAGGCTAAGAACTGCTCCGAACTCCCACCAACGATTTAGAGGTTGATGGGAACCCCCCGGAGGTAGGGTCCTTACACAGCCCCTAGACAGAAATGAACGCAGTGGTTTGATAACAACAGAGACACCAAGTGATCTGAATTATTTGATACACTAAGTCCATTTGAGCAAAATGTGCTTTATTAAAGGTGATGTAAAAGCATTCAGGTAGAAACAAGGCAGGCAACACCCAGAAAGGGATGTGAAGAGGAAGTGGAGTTTTTCCTAAAAAAAGCTGAGTAATTTGGAAAAACTCTGGAGTCATAATGGATGTATAAGGTAGTGCAGCTTCTCAGTATGGCATTCCTGCAAAAAGATCTTGGGGCCACAGCCTGAGGCAGAGGGTAATTCTAGCTGAATGCGTCACAGGAAGCATTCCCCCAGGAGCAGTTGGTGTTTTAACATGGGGGGTAGAAAAAATGGTGAGGCTTCAGATAAGAGCCATAAAACAGATCTGAGAGCTGGACAAAAGGCCTTGGTTTGAGAATTGGACACAAGGTTGTTTGAAGGCATTTAACCAATAAGAAGGCTGAGAGGTGTCTTGATCAGAGAGCATGGAGATGTTTATTAAAAATTCAAACTGTGACTATAATTTCTGGAAGCATCCTACCTGTATTTAAACTAACTAATGTGGGCACTACAGAAGCACAGTGTGCCAGATGGTTTGTGAAGCCTAAGTAAAGCATTGGTTAAATACATAGCCTGAGTTTCAGGCTGTACCCTGCTAGTTTTACTCAATCTAAGTAGTTAAGATATGTTCTCATAGGCTGTGGTCGTACCTCTGACCACGGTGCATATAAACCCTGAAAGAATCAGGAGAAATATAACAGGCGCTAAAAACCTCTTTTCTCTAGCTGAGAAACTTCAGCAGCAGGTTAGGTGAATTCAGATCAGTGTATCATATAAATATGTAACAGCAAGAATGTTAACACTGGCTTTTATAGTTGACCAAAGTTTGTCTTTGGATCAAGCCTGCATGACTTTTTGTAAGAGGTGCTCCAAATATTGTTGGTTATTTGGTTTGGGTTAAAGCTCTGTAGAAGGTCAGACAAGAAAATGGACCCTGGCCATGGCCATACGCTCAAGGCCGTTTTTAATGGAGCATCTTTGATATGAGGAGAGGCTGAGAGAGCTGAAACTCTTCACCTTGCAAAAGAGAAGGCTCAGAGAGGATCTTATCGGTGTATATAAATACCTGATGAGAAGGAATGAAGAAAAGGGAGCCAGACTCTTCTCAGTGCTACTCATTGACAGGAAAAGAGGCAATGTGCACAAATTAAAACACAAGGAATTCCAGCTAAACACAAGAAAACACCTTTTTTTTTTTTTTTTTTTCCCCCGTGAGGGTGGTCAAACAGCATGATAGGCTGCCCAGAGATGTTGTGGAGTCTCCATCTGTGGAGATATTAAAAACCTGACTGGACGCCTTCCTAGATAGTGTACCTCAGCTGCCACTGCTTGAGCAGAAGAATTGGATTAGATGATCTCAAGGGGTCCGTTCCAGCCTAAACACCTCTGTGATTCTGTCATCATAGCACCGTCTCTGTTGTACAGAGATTACACTCTCTTTGGCTCTTGACATGTATGATGTGCTTTTCTGGACCAAATATATTAATCATTTTGGTTGAAGAACCAGAATAACATTACCTAGACTAAGACACTGTATGTCCATAGGCTAGCTCCTCCTCAGCTCCTCAGGAAGTTGGGAAGCATCTCCTGATGGTGGAAAGGATGCAGATTTCTTGCTGCTGTAATTAGAGACTTTTGGGGGGAATTTGGGTTTCTCACACAATGAAGCACAGGAAGGATAGTGGAGGAAAGAACAGTTTTGAAAAGGACCTGCCTGCTGCCTTCAATACAGCACAGCCAAATGGTGAGTGCATCCTGGTCAGGGCCCTGGTGGCCTCCTCCCCAGTGCTTGTCACTCTGCAAAGGGCAAATGGCACTCTAGAAGGTAACAGAGGTAGGTGCAGACCACCCAGGCACACTCTACTCAGTGGTGATCCAAATTTAGCCCTCACTTAGCTTCCTAGCTAATGGCAGTGGTATCTCAGAGGAAGACCTGACAACTTTGGCTATTTCCTGAAGTATGGACTATGTCCTGTAATCAATTTCCTCGAGGGCAGCAAGGGCCAAAGCCTGCAAACTGTTCTGGAGTGACTGCAGGTGGGGCTTCCTTCATATGGAGCCCTGATCAGACCCACAGGATTGTCACTGTCCCTCAAGACACTCTATCCATATCCTCTGTCTGATCTATTTTTCCAAGCTGGCTATTTCACTTGGATGCTCTACTCTGTACCCAGACAATCTCCCCTCCCATGCCAGTGGGGCCATGCATGGAAGTAAGGATCCTTGCCACCTATATTGCAGTTCACTTGAAATGTGGAGTGGAAGGACACAAGAGTTTTTTGAATTTTTTTTTTAATTGCAAAAGTTTATGGACCGAAATGTTTTGACTCCCAAAGCTGGAGTGAGAACCAAGAATATGCAGAGAAGCAGTATATTGATATAGGAGAAGCACTGTCTCACAGAGAGATCTTTTGATATTTTTTTCAAAAATATAAATCTAATGTGTTCTGCACAAGACAAGCAGCCATCTCTCCTGTTGTTCCACTCCCTATTTAGTGTGGCTTTAGCCTATCTGCTATCAAGGGGAGGTCTATGTCTTTCAAATGTCTATTACATTTTAAGTTTTTTCTCTATCTTCCTGGCTAGGACTCTTTAAAAGGATTTTTCAGCTATTTGTTTTAACACCTAAATGTGGCAACACCAGTTTGGAAATGTCAGTGGCAGAGTGGGTTCGTTTGCAGGTTCTGTGATGCCCTCGCTGTGTGGAATTTCACAAGCTGTGCTGGCTGGGCAGCAAACAGGAGGACATCAAAACAAAATCTCTAAAATACTTTCCAGACTGTCTTTCCCTGTGAGTTTCTCCCCAGCCTTCCATTAAACCCCTCCCATACATGCACTTGTTCATTGTTGAACTCCCTACGGACTGAACTAACTTTGCTGTTGGCTCTCACACCAAGCCAAAGCCTTTGCAGAAAAGTAGGGCCAGTTACTTGGTACTTCTGAATTGGATGAGATTTAGCAATGCAGTCTAGGAGAGAAGGGAAAGGAAAAGAAGGGGAACTCTCCCACAAGTAGTCTGAGTCTCCTGTACAAATCCAGCCTTTTTGTAGTTTTCCTAGGTTTAAATAATTCTGTTGCTAAATTACTGGATTCTTATGAATGACCAGATTTAGCAGCAGCAGGGGCTGGAAGTGGAAAGAACTGTAATAAGCTCTGGTCACAGATAGAGCAATGTAAAAACTAAGGGAAAAGGCTTCATTCTTTCTGCTCCCACTCACATTCCCAGGATGCCATCTTCCTTTTTAGCAATGTGAGGTCCTATTCCCACCCCCAAAAGGCGTCACGTGAGTCAGAATGTTTCATGGGAAGAGATCCTGAGTTTGTAGGTGCAGAGGTGAGCCACTGGGTTTACACTGGAGCTCTGTCTCACTGCACACTGTTTAAGACACATCCAAGAACGCTGTAACCCTCAGGCTCTTGGGTTGCATCCTAGGCTGCATTAGGCAAAGTGTTACCAGCAGGTCGAAGGAGGTGATCCTTCCTCTCTACTCAGCATTAGCGAGGCCACATCTGGAGTAGTGGGTCCAGTTCTGGGCTCCTCAGCAGAAGAGAGATGTGGACATACTGGAACAAATCCAGTCCATGAAGACGATTAAGATATTGGAGCATCTCTCATATGAGGGGAGGCTAAGAGAGCTGGGACTTGTTTAGCCTCAAGAGGAGAAAGCTCGAGGGGATCATCTTATCAATGTGTATAAATGCATGTAAAAAACCCACACAGCCAGAGTCTTCTTAGTGATACTGAGTGACAGGACAAAAGGCAGTGGGCCTGAAACACAGAATTTCTATTTAAGCATAAGAAAAAACTTTTTTACCATAAAGGTGATCAAACACTGGAACAAGTTGCCCAGAGCAGTTGTGGAATCTCCATCCTTGGAGATACTCAAAACCAGACTGGACACAGTCCTGAGCAACCTGCTCTAGTTAACCTTCCTCTGAGCAGGAGGTTGCACTAGGTGATCTCCAGAGGTACCTTCTGACCTCGACCATCCTGTGACTTTGGTTCTGTGACCTTCCTCCAAAGCCAGGAGGGGCTCCCAGGCCCGGGGTGCCTGTCTTCAGAGCACAGGGTGGTAGTCAGGGGGAGAGTGCTGCCACAGGTGCCTTAAAATGCTGCCTTGTAGCTGGCTGGGGGGGACTGAAAAAGCATTTCTCTGAAATGGGTCTGAAGCAGCTGGCTGTAGCTCAAAATGCCATTGAAGTCCGAGCTTCCTTCCTGCCTAAGTTTCTTGGCTGGACAGATGAGTGACTTTGGGTCAGAAATGTCAGCAGGCATGTGAGGTACTGAGCTCCCTTTGGCTTGGTTGGAGCACGCTGCCTCTGACTAGTAATCCCTTTTTTGTCATGGGCTAGCTGTGCCTCTGCCTGAGGGGCAAGTCTATCTCTGCTGCTACCTCACGGACTTTCTTCAATAAGCAGTAGGGGAGCGTTTCTGAGTAGAGAGACATGATCTTGCTGCAGTAGGCTAAGGAGAGCAAGAGGACTGGGTCACGCTTGATAATCTGAGACTCTTAATGTTTTGCTTGTTGCCTAACCCCTTGGAGACTAGAATAAGAGGAGGCCTGGAAGGCCAAGCTTTAGTACAGCTGACACAGAAAGGTGATGCAGGTCTTTGAAATGAGAGGCCCCAGGGACTACAATTGGAGAGAGTCAAGCGTCTGTCTGGAGGCCAGAAAGGATTAGAGGGCTGAAGGAGGTTCGCTTCAATACAGAGACCTTTTATATGATGAGGGGCTTTGCCCAGAGGAGTGCTGTATAAAAGCACAAGCTCAACCCTAGCACAGCTCACGCTCCAAGTGGCAGAAATATCCCCTGCCGTGGCATGTTTGCGTGGGATGTCCAATCTGGTTTTCTCTGTGCATGTTGTGATGTTCCTGACTCGGGCTGTGGTGTTTCTGCAGCGCTCAGCAATGGCCGAGAGCTCAGCTGCGGCTGTGGCAGCGGCAGGGACAGCGGCACCAACCGTGCTAGATGAGCTCCTGGAGATCACAGCTCAGAGCCTGGTGCGCACCGAGGTGGCCGAGCACTATGAGGTTATTCGGGAGCTGGGCAGGGGCAAGTATGGCCACGTCATGCTAGTGACCCACAGGCAGAGAGGTAAGGAACCGACTGCGCCCTGTGAGCTACTGTGCCTTGCCTCCTCTCCACTTGCCAGGGCGGTGGGTGGGCTGGTGGCTCCTTGGGGCCAGGCACCAGGCACGGTGGGGGGTCCCCAGGGAGACCAGCAGGACAGGGACCTCCCCAGCCAGGGACCATCCCATTGCACCCAGCCAGGCAGCAGGTGATGCCGGGGGCAGGCAGAACATCAGGCAAGGTTATAGTGATGAGGCAGGTCCAAGGCCAAGCTGGGAAGTCAGTCCACAAGTCAGGATCAATAGGGTTCATGGCTAGGCGCCGGCATGGATGTGATATAGCTGGAAACCAGCACTCCCACCCCACAGCTCAGGCAGGGAGTGAAGCCCCAAGCCTGAGCTTAGATGGTACCCTAAGGCCCATGGACAGAGGGTGTGAGTGGAGGCCCTAGGTGGGCTTGGCCAAGGCCATTAAAGCCTATGAGTGCCCACAGGGCCCTGACACTTCTCTTCCCCAGTAGTCCCAGCTCAGGCTGATGGACCCACATAGCCTGAATTTCCCTTGCTCTGCCCAGTGCTCCTGTGCCTGCACTGACTGGCTCAAAACTCACACCAGCAGCAGTGCCTGCTCCCAAATCTGGTGTCCACAGGATGTATCCACACAAAGCTTCGGGCCAGAGACCTCTCTGTGGCTGTGAGTGTCCGGACCCATGGCTGCTCAGTGTCCTCCCTGTCTGGCCTTGGCGTGAGTGACTTTCAAGGGAGTCTAACCCACTCTCCCCATCCTCAGGGACTCCTATGGCTCTCAAGCTGCTACCCAAAGCCAGTACCAAGCTGCACACCTTCCTCTATGAGTATTGCGTGGCACTCTCCCTTGCCACCCACCCTGCCATCATCGGCATGTTTGGAATTGCCATCGAGTCCAGCCAGTACTATGGCTTCCTCTATGAACCAGCACTGCACAAAGACCTCATCTCTATCATCAAACCCCGGGTGAGTGCTGCTACATGGCCATGGGGACTGGGACTGTGGTGTTTGGCCCCTGTGCAGGCTGACTGAGTCAGAGGGAGGGAGATAAAGGCAATGGGCTGTGGGTCTCTCTGGGGTCTACACGCTGAAGCAGCTTCAGGCTTGCAAGACCAGAAATGTAAAGGTCTTCCCCAGTGCAGAGCACGCAGGTGAGAGCCCAGCTGGCAGGGCTGCCGCGGTGCCCTGCGTGTGCCACTCCGCCTGTCTCTCTCCCTGTGTGCAGGACGGGATCCCCGAGCCAGCCGCTAAGCAGTGTGCCAAGCAGCTCGTGAGCGCGCTGGAGTTCATCCACAGCCGAGGGCTCGTGTACCGTGACGTCAAGCCTGAGAACGTGCTGCTTTTCGATCCTGAGTGTCGGCGCATCAAGCTGACTGACTTCGGGCTTACGCGGCCCAAGGGTACGAAGCTCAAGCTGGTGGCCGGGGTAATCCCCTACACCGCCCCCGAGCTGAGCAACACCACTGATGCCCAGGGAGTGCCCATCGACACCAGCTTGGACGCCTGGGCCTTCGGCGTGCTGCTTTTCTGCCTGCTGACTGGCTACTTCCCCTGGGAGCAGAGCCTGCCGGATGACCCTTTCTTTGAGGACTTCATGCTGTGGCAGGAGACGGGCCTGGAGGAGGACCTGCCCCGCCACTGGAAACGCCTGACGGCTGAGGCCGCCCTGATGCTGCGGAGCCTGCTGGCCCTAGATCCCGCCAAGCGCAGCCCCGTCAGTGGTGCGCTGCGCTACGTCGATTGCCCTTGGCGGCTAGAGGACGGGTGCAGCGAGCAGGCTGCGGTGAAGCCCTAGAGCCCACTCCCCGTGGAGGGAGGAAAGGCGGGTTGCACCCTGCAAGGGGCTTTGGGGTCTGGGGCACCACGGTGGCCCAGGTGTGAGAGGCCATGGTGACCCAGAGAGCAACTTCTCTGCTGCCACAGCACCAGGCTCCTTCCCCAGCTGATGGTCCTCACCCCATGGCTCAGTGCTGCCCAGTGCCACCTCCTTGTGCTTCCTTGAGGCTTGAAAACTTCTCCTTTCTCTTGGAAATGACTGTCCGCATGTGAAGCACCCACTTGCTTCCTGGCTACAGGGACTCCAGGTCATTTTCTAGGGGCTGCAGCACCTGCCTTGTTTTAAAATAGAGCAAAATATGTACTTTTGTGTTTCTGTATGTGGCTCTTTTTCCCTCCTAATAAAATGCCTATGGGCACCCGCTTGCTGTGGGAGAGCAGGGGCACGGCAGAGCCTGTGGCCATCTCAGGACAACCTGCGCAAGGCAGGAGCCACCCTTGGATGCTGCCTGGGCCTCCACCAGGACCCTTGAAGGGTGGTTTCAGGCTGGTGGGGTGGAGGTGCTGGGGAGCCCCCGGCATCTGGCTGCGGATGGTAGCTGGGGGCTGATGATGGCGTTGAGAAGGTGGTGGGAGCCATGGAGGTGGGGTGTTGGAGAAAGCCACAGGGAATCACATGTTGTAACCTGCCCACTGCCAGGCATTTCTTCCCATTTCCTTGTGTTCAGGACCAGGTGACAGATGGGCTTTTTTGCGTGGAGGGTTGTTAGCAGCAGGAGTCTCAGTGTCAGTTTGCACAAGTGTCCCCCTCTAGTTCCCGTCACTCAGGAAAATGGCCTTCTGCAAATGCTGACAGCCCTGCTGAAGCACAATTCACCCCTCTCCCTCCTTGAGTGGCTTAGGTGCAAGTGGAAAGGTGAGCTCACTGCCACGAATGTCCACATTTATGATTCAGTAGCACTGTGAGGGTGGTCGGCCTAGGCGTCACTGGGAAAGGCTAACAGAGGAGCTGTAACCACAGGCTGCATAAATTTATCCATACGAATAACCCCAGCAAAATTCCCTTAGTGATACCTCCCAGCAGTCCCACACCATTGCCTTGCTCTCACTCCTCATCCTCCTCCAGACTGACTGCTCCCTCCTCATAGAGCCAGCCCCTCTCTGCATGAGCCTCCACTACCACTTCTTCCCTGCTGCTATTATCCTGAATCCTTCAGTCCCAAGGAACCATTTCCAAGACTATCCAACACCAGCCCAAGCACACCTCCTCCCTTGTACTGCCTTCAAGTCCTAAGAGAATGTCCTTCATGCTGTTATAGATGCCTGGTTACCCCTCTAGAAGACCTTCCTTCTCCCATTTCCTATCACCACTTTAACCCTTCCCCAGCAACACACCTCTCCTAATCCCCCAATGTCCTTCTAGGTGCACATTTTAATCCTAGAAAGAGATAGCAAGGAGAGAATTAGGGGTTAGAAGCCCTTCTTACTGTGCTACCTCTTTCCAGTCCACAGGATTATGCTGCTGATAATCCCTTCCAGCTCTTAGCCTGATCCTATTGCTGGAAACATCCCCAGCTCAGTTTCCATTCCCAGTGGCTTCGTAACTTCTAAAAATGCACTGTTCCAGCACCATACTTTCTAGCATCCCAGCTTTTCTTTCACCTCAGATTCTTTCCTGCACGCACTCTTCTGTAGTTCCCCAACCTCCAGCTTTCTTTTTCCAGCCTCTTCTCACCCACTGGCATTTTACCATTATTTACCATCCCCACTAACATGCCCTTTCTACTACCCATCACCTTCGCTCATTCCTCTCTCAGCAACATCACTTCCATACTACTCTTTTGTACTTTTCCTGCTCCCTACGTCGCTTATCCCTTGCGTCTTCCTTCCAACTCCCCAACCTACCTTATCAACCAGCATCATGCTCACCCTGTTCAAGATACAGTTTTCTTCTGTCTGCTTCCATCTCTTAGAATCTTTCATTACCCAAAAACGTAATAAATGCTGCTCAACTCTGGCCTGCTGAGATTTGGCTTTAATTACTCTTTGATTAATGTAGGAATAGCAGAGGAGTGTTAAGGTACCAACACGGTTCCTGTATTTAAAGTGGAGAAGCCCTAAGACCAATGGATCTGTAGGCCAGGTAGCTGACAACTATCCAGTGAAAAATAATGGAAAATCTGATACAGATGCTTGCTAATAGAGATTTATAGAACAGGAACATGGCTTTTTGGAATGTGACACTCAGCATTCTATTTGATAATAAAGTTGTGTTTGCTAAAGTAAATTCATAGCATTATGGTACACAATTTTTGTGAGGCATGACCTATTGATATAAAGAAAATTACAGTATGCTGTATTGATTAAGAAGATGTACTATGCATCATCAATAAAGCATACATTAAGTGAATTGGGAACTTTCAAGGGACAGAAGAAATACTTGTCAGTTGGGAGTGCTCTTTGGTTATTTTGGTTGATTTCTGCAGGGATCAACAGTTGAATGAAAACTGGTCAACATTTCTATCCATTATTTGAAGGTAAATACAAAACCACTGCAGGTAAAACCCTGCAGATGACACAAACATGAATAGGGTGATAAACAGCAAGAGGAACAGGCCATTCAAAGAGATCCAGATAACTTGGTAAGTTGGATATATTAAAAAAAAATACATTTTCTTACAGGCAGGAGAAATGTATTCAGGTAGGAACATGTGGGAATAAAAGCCATCCTTACAGAAGGACCCCTGAAAAAACTTTGCAAGTCATAGAGGATACACAAGATTGTATGAGTTCTCATTGCGTTATTCTGTCAAAAAAGGCTAACGGACTCCTTGTGCAGCTAAAGAGGGGCAGACACTCAAGGTGGTCAAATCTCCAGCAAAAGCAGCTAACAAGATTCATACTGGCCTAAACAGGAGTGTGAGAAGTAGGAGTGAGTGATCAGTATCTGATGCCTCCCAGGGCAATTCTGGGGATGGCGCCACATTTACAGGCAAGCTGGAAAGCTGGAGACAGCTCAGAAAAGAACCATGGTGGGGCTGTGGTTTAAGGCTGTAAGAAAGTCTTCTTAAAGAAATTAATGAACTAAACTGTCTAAAACAGGAAGACTGAACGGTGATTTGCTTATAGTATAGAATACTGGGAAGAAAATACCTACTACGAATGACCTATTTTAATTTGAGAAAGGTCCAAGAGCAACCATGAGAGGCTGGAGCCAAACGCATTCAAGTAAGCCACAACATTGCAGTAGGGAGGGTTCTCGCCTACTGAAAGAAACCATCATACAAGGAGAGGCTGAGAGAACTGGGACTGTTCAGCCTGGAGAAGAGAAGGGTCAGGGTGGATCTTATACTTCTTTATACTTCCAGGCACAAGTATAAATTGGGAGAGGAGTGGTTGGGGAGCAGCCCTGCAGAAAGGGATCTGGGGGTGCTGGTTGACAGCAGGCTCAGTATGAGTCAGCAGTGTGCCCTGGCAGCCAGGAGGGCAAACCGCATCCTGGGGTGCATCAAACACAGCATAACCAGCCCATCAAAACAGATGATTATCCTGCTGTATACGGTGTTGGTGCGGCCTCATCTTGAGTACTGTGTTGAGCTGAGTACTTGCGTTCTGGTCCCCACAATTTAAGAAGGATGTGAAGGTCCTTGAATGCATCCAGAGGAGGGCAACAAAGCTGGTGGAAGGGCTGGAAGGAATGTCCTGTGAAGAGCGTCTAAGGACTTTGGGCTTGTCTACTTTGGAGAAAAGGAGGCTGAGGGGCAACCTCATTGCTCTCTACAGCTTCCCAAGGAGGGGAAGTGGAGAGGGAGGTGCTGAGCTCTTCTCCCTGGTATCCAGTGATAGGACGTGTGGGAACGGTTCAAAGCTGCATCATGGGAGGTTTAGACTGGACATTAGGAAGCATTTCTTTATGGAGAGGGAGGTCAAACACTGGAACAGGCTTCCTAGAGAGGTGGTCGATGCCCCAAGCCTGTCAGTGTTTAAGAGGCATTTGGACAATGCCCTTAACAACCTGCTTTAACTTGGTCAGTCCTGAATTGGTCAGGCAGGTGGACTAGATGATCGTTGTAGGTCCCTTCCAACTAAAATAGTCTATTCTGTTCTGTTCTATTCTATTCTATTCTATTCTATTCTATTCTATTCTATTCTATTCTATTCTATTCTATTCTATTCTATTCTCATCAATGTGTATAAATAATCAATGGGAGGGTATAAAAAAGATGCAGCCAGAGTCTTTGCAGTGGTACTGGGTGACAGGACAAGAGGCAATGTGCACAAATTGAAAGGCAGGAAATTCCATTTAAACATAAGAAAAATGGCTTTATGGCAATGGTGGCCTAACATTGGAACATTGGTTCTGGTGTCTCCGTCTTTGGAGATATTCAAAAGTTGATTGGACAAGGCCCTGGTCAACCTGCTCTAGCTGTCTCTGTTTTGAGCAGCAGGTTTGACTAGGCAATCTCCAGACATCTGTCCAGCATAAACCATGCTGTTATTCTGCAACATTTTTTATTTTGAGGACACTCTGTGTTGCAGCTGGAGATGTGTGGGGCTCCCAGTGTCTCTGCTTTGAAACTGCTCAGCATGGCAGGCAGTGGTCTCAGCAGAGCTGGGCACAAGATGCAAAACTGGCTTGATAAGAACGGATTAGCAAGATTTTAGGGTTTATTCCAAATTAAAGCAAACCTGAACTGGTGGAACACTGACATCTTTGGGGAAACAGATCAAACTGTCCAATTCCATCAGGACCAAGGCTGGTTTTTTTGCAGGTGCCAATCATGTCAATGAGGATCAGGGATTCGGTGCTGCCTGACAATGTGACAGAGGCTATTGGCAGTGAGCAGTGGCGATGACCAGGATTGTTTCTCTGTCTCCTTTATCACAGAGCCTTGAGACTTTGGCAGAAGGGGTTTCTACTGCCAGAAAGTTGTGTGATATGTAGCTAAGTGATGAAACCAGCACTGTGACTGCATCGTGGTTGTGATGGTGGTGCAGACAGGGTTATAATGAAGCAAGCACAGCAGCGAGCACAGCAGCAAAAGCCCTACCCTGAGCCAAGTCCCCAGCCTGGACTGCTTTTCTTAGTGGCTTAATCATAACTGCAGCTGGATTTCTTAAATCAATGAATAAACAGACCTGTTGAAGCCTATCCCCAGGGGTCTGAAAAAAGATCTGCTTGTCCCCATCACCCCCGCAGCAGCTGCTGGGAGAGGCTGAATGGAACGGAGCTGCGTGCAAACACGCTGGCCCTTCGCACGCGCAGCCGCTGGCTGCAGGAGGGCTGGCCAGGCGCCCGGCGCTGTAAAGGGCAACATTTCAGCTAATGTAGGCACAAGGTATGGGGTGGATCTGGTGTCATCCCCAAAGAGGCATCAGGTGGCTCCAAAGGGGAGGGAAAGACGCAGTACTTCACTCCTCTCTAGGATGGAACGAAGAGATAAATTGGGTAATTACAGAGCTTGCCACACTATGTGAGCTCTGGCTGCAGTGACTGCGGTCCAAGAAGTGTGAATCCCGGCCCTAGTGCCCTGCAGCACACTGCACACACAGGCTGGGAGCATGGATCCCATGGCTTTTGGCAGGATGTGTGGTCTATGTTCCTGGATCCCCTTGTGCACCTCACTACGGATTCTGCTCCCTCTTCTGCACCGCACACTCCACATGGCTCCTGAATAGTCATGCTCAGCAGCAGCCTGGGTACTGCGATGCAGACTGGAGCCTGCAGGGTGTAGGGAAGGCATGGGCCAGCACTTTGATATTGCAGGGGCAGGGTGATGGGTTGAGCCTGGATCCGTTAACTGGACAGATCCCTTGGTCATAGCACTCCTTCCAGTTAGGAAGCGTTGGTAGGAAGAAGTGGAAGTGGAAGCTGTTTGCTAGACAGAGATGTGAAAATGCAGGCAGATATGAAAGTGATTGCCCTAGGTTGTGATAATGGTCAAACAGTGCCACAGATGAGTCATCTCAGAATTAAAATGTTGATTGTGGAAGAGAGCACTTACTTACTTAGACAAATTATTTGGGCTAACCACAGGTCAGCAATGTCTCCAACATATAGACTCTGCTGTGATGCTGGCTGGACTCAGGACATAAAAAGGAGGGTAGGACCAGTTTGGATAGCGCGGTCAATGTCATCATCTCCTTCTACAGGAAGACTAATGAAAGTCACTCTGTTGGACTTCCTGATCCAGTGACCAAAAGCAGGGCAGAGGTCCAGCCTTCAGGACCTCTCCAGTTAGGCTTCTGGTGCCATTTCTAGAAGCCTGCAGCATATAATCTATCTTCCTTCTGCCTTGTCGACTCTGACACTATGTTACTTCCATCCCTTCCCACTTAAAGCCTGTTAAGTATCATTACTAGGACTGTGACTGAAGTTTCTTAGGAAGGGTAGTGAAGGAGTAATTCTCCATATTCCCCAGAGTTCCCTCATAGCCTTGCCTCCTGAACAAGACCGCATGCTGACCATCCTGTGTGACCCTTCCCACTCTGCACACAGATGTCAGGTCTTGAGGCTGCAGAGGGACTGAGCACCAGATCCCAGAAATTAGTGGGGGAAAGCATCTCATGCCAGGGAATAGAATAAAGCAGATGCAAGACTGCATAGTGCCTGTGCCTGCCTCCTCCCACACTGCTTGTTCTTGAGTTTTGACTTTCACTTCAAAGGCAAAGCAGGCCAGAGCTTTGATAAAAAGCACAAAAGATGACCCTGTTTTGAACAACTGTTCTTCTGAGCACAGGGATGGAAAGAGACAATAGCTGGGGGATAAAGATGGTGAGAATTTGTTACCTTTCATTCTGACTCACATAGGGGCATGTTGGCAACAACTGCAACCCAGCTGATGTCTTCTAGAGCTGCCTGTAGCTGAGAAGCCATGAGAAGTCATAAAGCCCTGTTGTCATGCCAAAGGACAAAGAGCTGCAGGACTGAAAGTGGCTGGATCAGAAGGCACCGGGTCCCTGACTGGGAAACGTGCAATGTCTCATGGAGTTTCAGCCGTTAGCCTTTTTTTCCTCTATCCTGCATCCCTGAGTGGAGATGCATGAACCAGAGGGAAATGCCTCAGAGAGATCAAAGGAACTGCCTCGGTGTTTTCCACATTCTGTAGCTTGGGTTGCACAGTACCTTGCTACCCTTACGATAATTTTAATTCTCCTGTGCTGTGTTGGGCTATCTGTGTCAGTGCTGACCACAAGAAGAGGACTGACAACTACTAAATCCCATAACGATTCTCCAGTATCCTAGACTTCCCTACTTACAACCCATCCAAGGTCTGACAGCCAGCCACGCCAGCCAATAGTCGGGGCTTGCCCATATACAGCCCTGCCTGTTGCTGTGGGTGTGTGGTTTTTTTTCCCCTGGGCTGACAGGCAGCTGGGCATGTTTATAAACCCTGTGCCTTGGCCCAGCTTTGTGCAAAAGAGGGAGGAAGGGGGATTTGGCCTGGCCCAGGGTGGTGACAGAAGGTGGTCACAGTTGTCACACGGACTAATTGCACTTCTAACCCTTCTTTGCTGTTTACAAGCTGCCCCCCACCAAGGACGCGTGTGTCTGGCTGGCTCCTGTGTCTCAGGGTGGAATCACACAAGGCTCCTGCTCCCACTCTGGACCCTGGTAGCCACCTTCTGTCTGCTAACTCTGACTGAGTGCAGCTTCCACCTAAGTTTTGCTGACAGATTTCTTAGGGGATAGTGAGAAAGACGATCTGTGACTGAACAGATTTCTTTAAGTAAGTGAGGTGCTTAGGAGAAAATTTATCTTAAGTGATAAAACAGTCTGGTTTTTAGTTTGTGTCTGACATCTAGCTATATAGAGCTGGCTTAAGGCAAAGCAGTCCTGTTACCATGATTAGAGGCTGCTGAGAAGTCTGCAAACAGGCAGCTCTGAGTCCCCTGTCCTTGTCCCCAGCACTGCTCTGCGCCTGGCTCAGCTGGTTATCTTCCCTTCCACTGGCTGAGCAGGAGATGGAAGCAGAGCAAGGACAGCGATGTGTGGACGTTGGCTGACATCCGCTGAATCTGCTCTCTCCAAAGCCAGGTAGGGAAAAAGCAATAGCTTTCACATCCCCTTGTTCTGCCATTAACAGTTGTTGCAGCTGACACTCTGCCTTGAGAAATTATTTTATCTTCCTCTTCAGGACAGTACATCTTGCGGAGATCGCCAAATGCAGCGCTAACTCATAATCATCTTCCCCAGGGTGCATCCTGGGCAGGCTTAATTCCTCACAATTCCTTCTGCAGAGCCTCTCTCTTCTTTACCTTGCACCCCTCTCCAAAGCTACTGGAAGCTTCTGGCTGCTCAGCCCTCTTGGTAGGAACCAAAACACATTTAACTGCTTGTACCTTTATGATATGCTAAGCCCTGTGTCACCTACAGGTCAGTTCCCCGAGGCACATGAGTGTGGATGTGGTTACATGCCCAAACTCCTGAAAGTGAGCAAGGTGAGCAGATGGTAAACCTCCAGACCTTTGGACTGGTCAATACAGATTGAGCACAGGAATTGCACTATACACCAGATTTATATGATGGATCTGACCACGGACAGACACAAGACTGTCCTAGCCCAGGACTCATAGCATTATTGCATACAGCCACATGTGTATCATGGAAGCATGGCAGTCATAGTTGTGCTGTGCTCAAGGGTATATATTATCCTAGCTGGATGGTGAGAGCTGCTCCATGTATATGAGGCTTTGGTAACATTACAGTGCTCATGCTGCTATGGACTAACGTCCCTCACACTGAAGAAAGGCACTTACGAGGGAGTTCTTTCCTCCTTCAGCTCCTGAGGAGCTGTCAGGGATCTTCCTTTTGTGGTGCTGTTTCTTTTCTTTCCCTTTCTTGCTCTTTGCTCCATCTTTCTCAGTCCTTCAGCCATGTTTCTGAATCACTTGCCCATCCACTATTTCACCTTCATGGGGGTCATCCTGCTGCAAAAGGAGTATCCCTTGGTACAAAACCCTGGAAGACTTTATGCTGTCAAGTGTACAACTCAATAGCTCCTTTCACCTGGCTAGGAGAGTGCTACTCTCTTTCACTCATGACTCATTTGAACCCGTTAATTTCCTTGCACCACTGATCTGGGGAGCTGTAGCAAGAAGAGGCATATACTTATGTTCTCAGGTTCCCCTCCCTCCACACCCATACTGCTCATAGAACTTCAGAGAAGACTGCAGCACCTTTATGCCACCAGAACTGTTTATCACTCAGCTAGAAACATAAGAAACCACTTGCACGAAGCGCTGCTGCTGGCTGGGTACTGCTGGTAGCAGGGTAGGAGTGGACTTCAGCAGGCAGGTTGGGCGGCTTCTATTCCCCGCGCTGGAGGAGGTTAAGCCAGAGGGAAGCTGGACCTCCTGGTGACTCTCTGCATGTCTTTGAAGGTAGCTATTGCCAATCTCTGTTTGAGTTGACTGTTGCTGGGCTGCCCCAGGAACTGCTGAAGTGGTTAGTCTCTTCATAATGGAAATCCGGATTAAGTGGGAACCATGATAGGCAGCGATTCTGCCCTGCCCCTGAGCAGCCTGCCACCCTCCCACTGGTTCCTGGCTGCACAAGGGCATGTCACGAATTGGATAGGGCTGGCAGAGACCTGGCTGTAACAGGATGCCCCTGTCCTTTCCTTTCCTTCTGTCACTGTGGAAGAGAGATGAGTTTATGGCACGTGGTATGTGAGGGCTGCCAGGTGGCACTGGCCAAAGGAATGATGGGACCTCAAGAGGGGAAGGTAACTGGCTACCCACCACCAAGAATCAGTTTGGTTCAATGGGTGGAAACCTCACTGATGAGAAATTTTGACACAGAGCAAAGTCCTGAGCTGTAACTCAGGTCACCCAGCAGGCAGGAGCTGGGAACAGTATTCAGTAATCCTGACTTCAGGTCTCCTTAACCAGCAGACATATCACTGCTCTCCCAGAGTTAGGAAAAGAATTGGAAGTCCTGATCCCGACTTCTCATTTGCCTTTCCACCCCTTCCCTTCTTAGTATTAGCTCCCACCCCTTGGACTTCAGTTTGGGACTGTATTCTTTGAAACAAAAGCTTTGGCTTCCTTCTACCTTGTCTTCAGTTTACAATTCACTGGACTCCTTGCTTTGCCCGCATTGCAGTCACCATTGCTTTCCTGTTGTGTGTGCCAACGCCCTACTGCCTCCAGAGGTCAGAACCAGTATTTCTTGTTTGCTCTCACTACTATGTGATTTCAGCCAACATACGAAGAATTTCAATAGAGCTTTCTGTGTTTCACCACCTCAGTCCAGCAGCAGACTGTAGCCTTCCTCAGAGCTCATTTGTAAGAGACCTGGCCTTAGTCTCTTCCCATAAAGGGCTGTAATGAGTCTCACAGCTCTGGAAGACAATTCCTTAGTCCCTAAGTAGGACTTACGTACAGTTTGATCAGTGCTATATCAGAACCCGCCTGGAAGTCTCTGGGATGGCCATATTCTCCATCCAGGATGTTAATCTAGACACTGAAGCATTATCAGTTGGTCTCGGCACAGCAGGAGCTGCTTGGCGGGATCTCCACACTTAATTGTGAAGGTAGCTAGGAGTTCAGTCAATTGCTTGGTCTCAAGTCGGTCCACTGCCTCAGATCAGTCCATTGCCTCATCTATGCAGCTAAATAGCCGAGGAGTTCCTGGACCACCAGAGGAATTAATGGTTTAAGTATGCTAGGCGTGGATAGAGACAGAGCCTTGCCACCCAGCTACACAACAGTTATAACTCTAGGACAAACCCGAGTTTCATACTTGCAACTTTAATTCCATATCTCTTGCCACAGACCAAATCACTGTAGAAAGAAGGATATGAAAGTTTAAGTTGGTCTCATTCAAATACATTAGCATTTTGCTGTAGCTGCAATCATTTTTGCTGGGCTGGTTGGCCGATAATTCATGAAGTCTAACAAAGATATCTATCTGCACAATTCCACAGAGTATTTCCACAGAAGCAAAATATTTGGGGCACTTCTGTTGCTGGAGTTGCATTCCTAATGGAAGAAAGGCACCAAAACCAATACCTCTCTGTTTAGTCAAAACAATTTCCTCTGAACAGCTCCACTAGTTCCTTTCTGGGTCACTTAATGATTCATTTCTCTTGTCTTGATTAAAATAGACCAGGCTATAGTCATGCAGTTTGGATCTTAGATCAGCAATGTTAAGTGCATACCTCACCACAATCCATATAGGCTCTAAATTCCTAATGGTGGGGAAAGCAGGGGCAATAATGCCTGTATAGACCCAGGTCCTGTTTCCTGTGTTCCTGGGTTTTGGCACAGCTACTTATTTTGCCAAGCTCTGATAGAGATTTTGTTGTTCTTCAGTGGCTCTTGGGATTGTTTTTGGCTTGCTAGCGGAGGATGGCTGGGTAGCATCCACGTGTTAGAATTATGCAGGGGAGAGTAGCAGGTCAGGACCAATTCTCAGGTTGGATTAGGTTGGATTTCACATCCCTGCTTCTAAACTTTCAGCTTGTTCTTAAGGTCTGAGGACAATGGCATGGGGAAATCGCTACTTCCCCATAGGTAATCCTAATCAGATGATGGTAAAGAAAAAGAAAGAGAAATGGGAAACCTTTGCTAGAGGTGAGGAACCTTTCCTTACCAAGAGCAAAACCAGACCATTTGCAAGGCAGGCTCGCTTTAGGATGGATAGTGTTCAGCTCCCTTTTCTGGCTCTTCCCTTTATTCCATGGTCTCATGGGATGCTGGCAAAAATTTCTATGCTCATTCACATAGCTGTTGCTTTGCAAATCTCCCTCATTAAGCCTTAGCTTCATTGTCTTTGTGATTCAAACCTGTATTTGCTTCAGTGATAAATCTGCTCACCAATTCATTGCCAGATCATTTTGTTGCAATTGGGAACCAAGGGCTACTACCTGTCAGCCTGCAGACAAGGGAAGAGCTTATGTAGACACCTATTGCTTAGATTAAAAGACTAAAACTCACCCTTCAGTATACCTTGTCAGGCAAGCACTAACACACCAGTCATGTCTGGGCAGTCACTAAAGAAGATAATTTCTTGCCTGCGTCCTGGGGCTGAAAAGCAGCATTTAAGAACAGAAAATCAGCCAATACATGTCTTGAGACAGATTTCTTGATCTCAGAGCTGAGGAATCAGTTGGATTTTCTTCACATCCCCACATTTTCTTTCCTTATAGTGCTGTTGAGTAGGCTAATGATTAGGGAATAGCTATGAATAGTTCCTGAGAAAGGGCTTTATAGCCTTCTTAAACCCACTTTTTCAGGCCTGCAGCTTCGCCATGAGATTCAGTTATGTTAGTAAGCAGAGAGGATAAATGTACACATTTTCTGTCAGTGAGTAAACTGTACACAAGATAAATTCAACATGCCTGGATCAGGGGCTAGTAAACTTTGGCAGCATGTAAACTGGGATACGTGTAAACGATTTCCTTCACACCCTTTCTGTATCCCTGCTCCACAACGGAGCACAGCCTGGGCGTGCACTGCTACTGGTCACTCAGGTCCTGCCTTCCACAGAAATCCTGGCACATAGACCAGAAGCCAAGAGGACCAGGTCTCTGATTTGGACAATCAGGACACCAGAGCCGCTGAATTACCTCCTGTGTGTGCTCGACAAGACCTCTGCTATCTCATCTGTGGCGCTACTTAAACCTTCATAGGAGCTAGCCCGTCTTCCTTTAATGACCTGGAGCAGCGCCTACAGCTCAGGCTTGGAGGTAAGGATTATAATCCCACACTGCGCTATCGCTGGTGTGCAAAGGTCCTGTCCCCACTCTGCCTCATCCACAGAGCAACTTCTTGAAGAAAAGTGGGATCTGTTTTTTGTGATACCGTAAAGGGACTGTTTCACTACAGGGATTCTCATTACCACGTCCCAGTCCCTTGGATGCTCACACTGCTGCGCTGCGATAGCTGAAGCTTCCAGTGCTGGGAGTGTGCCAAGGATTCAAACACCCATACCCACTAACCCCTGCCTCAGGAATCCAGATTTGCCTGGGACTTAGTAACATGACCTGTTTTCCACCAGCTCTAAACTGCTCCCTCCAGAACCGAGTTTCATCTTCTCCCATGCTTAGTTTCAGCCAAGAAATGAAATCACTGCTAAACATCCACTGAACTTTGTTGGCCCTGTTAGCTTCTGCACTTCTACTCAAAAGCAATACTCAGTGCTCAGTTTTGGAAAAGGCACATCTCTGCTTATGTTCTCTGCTCTTCCTAAACAAGCAGGAGCTGGAGGGTACATACTTTTTCTATTAGCAAAAGAGAAGAAATTGCTGCAAACTTTCTTTGTCAAGGAAGAGAAGACAAGGCTGTGCTGATCTGTCCATCTCCTGGGCACTTGCATGGTCCCAGCATGAAGGAGCAAGAGAGAGAGCCTGACCCAGATCCTGAGCAGTCAGAAATGGAGCTCCCATGGGATTTGTAGCAGTAGCTTTTCTTAGGAAGTGAGTCAACATAGCTGAAAAGCGAGGCAGTGCGAGAAGTATTAAGAAGATGTTGCAAACTTGTGCTGAAATTGCTCAGCAAAGGATCTTTCCTAAGTGGGTTTTCAGTCATTTCAGTCACTCCTGCTTCCCCAGCGCTCGCCACACATCACCTTCTGTCCCTCTGAGCTCATTCCCAGTCACTAGCACTCGCACTCACTTAACCTTAACTATTAGTGCTGCCCTTAAATCAAAAGCAGTGCTGGAAACTTGCCTTTCCCAGCCTTTGGCCTTCTTCCAATTACAAGAGACGTGTTAATGAGAAGACCTCATATCTAACCGTCTAGTCAAGGCACTTGCAAAATGCCAGCCAGCACAGTAGCTGGATGTGAAAAACAGAAAACCAGCTAATGTCAGCTCAGACCAAGACTCAAATTCAAACAGCAGCAGAGAGCAGGGAGAATTGATGACCACCTGGGGTGAGCACATCGAGAGATGGTTCAAGGGTCCTTGGAGAAGCGTTATGTTCACTGGAAAACCCAGCTGAGTGTGAGGACCATCAGTTGCTGCCAGTGGGTTACGGGGACACATACCTGGCAGCAGGCAGCAGAGGAGTCAGTGGTGTACGCGTGGGAGAAAGGTCAGGAGATTGCAGAGGGCTTTTCACTTGCGAGCTGGGTGATGGGAACGGTCAGTGAGTGATGAATATGAGCAGCTGGCAGAGAAGTTCACCATGAGACAGTCCAGCTAGAGAGCAGGAACTCAGCAATTTTAATGTTGGACAGGTTTTTAGTGATACTCTGAGAACTAGGTGCCATAAGGCACATAAATCAAAGCAGCTTCTTGAAACCGAGACAGTCTGAGGCCCTGATGCCCTGAGATCAGAGCAGCTGAGGTGACACTAGATAGTCCCCTGTGTATATGGGCTCTGTTTGTGCCAGGAGGGAAACCACTCCCTCCTGATCTGGAGTGAAAAAATACACGCCATTTTTGAGGAATCAACTTGGTTAGTTACGAGTTTTAGAGAAACAGATGTTTTTCTTTGCATGTGTAAAAAGGCACTATACTGTATCAGAAATCACAAAATCTTTCAATTCAAACCAGACTTTTAAATATTTGGATTATATGTATTTTTCTTTTAAAACCAAACCATTTCAAATTAAATCTGAATTCAAGAAAACCTTTTCAAGACTGTTCATTTAATATCCAACTAATAAAAAGATTTAGAGGGAAAGCAATGCTGCTTCAGTGGCATCTCTGTAAATTTTAATGAGTTAAAGCTTTTTTGCTTATTGAATGGGTACAATATTGACCCAAATATAACATAATTTTATGTGTTTTCTGCCAGAAATTAGGGTATGGGAAGAATGTACTCTTCCTGTAACTTTGGACTATGTCCCAGGAAAAGAGGTACATTTAAAGGCCTCTTTAAAAGTCTTAGGCAGCTACATAATTTTGACAATTGCCTTACGAGAATCAGAAACAATCTGCAAGCTCACCAGTGTTAGCCAGTTATTCCTTGTTCTTTAAATCAGCTAGTTTTATCCATTACACAAAGTTTGAAAAGCTTGCCTCAACGTAGTTGTACTTAGATAACAAGAATGCCTGTACCACATCAGACCAAAGGTCTAATATAATACAATATCCTGTCTTTTAAAAAAGTAAAGATAAGAACAGGGCAATTATATCGTGATAATTCCTCAAAGACACTTTCCAGCTTTCAGCAGATTTTGACTTAAGAGGAGCCTGCAGATAGATGGAAACTGTAAATTTATAGCTTGATAGCTTTTTTTGCCCCTGGATTTGAGAACCAAACTACACATTTGTCGTGGTTTAGCCCCAGTTGGCAACTAAGCCCCACACAGCTGCTCGCTCACTCCCCCCAGTGGGATGGGGGAGAGAATCGGAAGAGTAAAAGTGAGAACACTCGTGGGTTGAGATAAAAACAGTTTAACAGGGAAAGCAAAAGCCACGCACGCAAGCAAAGCAAAGCAAGGAATTCATTCACTGCTTCCCATGGGCAGGCAGGTGTTCAGCCATCCCCAGGAAAGCAGGGCTTCATCACGCGTAATGGTTACTTGGGAAGACAAACGCCATCACTCCGAATGTCCCCCCTTCCTTTTGCTTCCCCAGCTTTATATACTGAGCATGACGTCATGTGGTATGGAATATCCCTTTGGTCAGTTTGGATCAACTGTCCTGGCTGTGTCCCCTCCCAGCTTCTCCTGCACCTGGCAGAGCACGGGAAGCTGACAAGTCCTTGACCAGTGCAGCAACAACTAAAACATCAGTGTGTTATCAACACTGTTTTCAGCACAAATCCAAAACACAGCCCCACACCAGCCACTATAAAGAAAATTAACTCTATCTCAGCTGAAACCAGGACAACATTGGAATTCAGGGAAAGGAATATATGGTCCTTGGCAGCACAGGCAGTTGGTGCAGAGAAAGAAGAAAGAAATCTCCCTTGATTTTGATGGAGGCAGAGAAGAAGTGAAGCTCCAGCCAAGTAGAATGAGAATCCCTGAGATATGACCACAGTACAGATGGGTAACGAAGTCCAGCATCTTAGTTCATGCCTAGCATTTTGAAGTTCCTCGTTGCTGCTCTCTCTTTAGCCACTGCATTGGGATACTTTGAAGATGAAGCTGATGCAGTTGTGATTTTTTTCTGTTGGCAGAAAACACTGTATCCCATTATGGGCCCTACTGCAAACAGAAAAAGAGTTAGAATCCACACTGAGCACTTATAATTCTGTGTTACTCAGCTGCTTGACTTTTCTGAGAGGGAGAGAGGGCTTATGGTAGTACCCCATCCCACAGAGCTGATGCCTTCAGCAATCCTTGATAACATTACCCACACTGACATCTGTTTTCCTAATATTTTATTCTTCTTTCCCTGACTGAAGTCCCAAGTGCCCACCATTCACTGCAAGCAAGTGATCAGATTGTGCTGATTTCCTTGAGGTTCCCCAGCTTTCTTTTGCTCACTCCACCTTTCCTTGCACGGCCCTTCTTGCTCATGCACTGCAGGAGAGCTGTCTTCCCACTGCCCATCCCGAAGAGTAAGGACTCCTTCAATGGCCTTTTGAGGTGCTCCTTCCAGACAACTTCTGGCCACTGTTCTCCTCCAGAGCTCCTTGACATCACTGTACCCAAGAAAGAAAAGCAAAGCAGGTCCAGCCGCGGTGACCAGGGTCAGTGAAGAGTCAAGATCACCAGGCAAGTCCAACTTGACAAGCCAAGGCTAAGGACAAGCCAGGAAGGAAGTCAGACCAGTATCAGTATCAGCAAGGCACAGGCATAGCTGAAACATAGCTCAGGCAAGGAGGAAGGGCACGGGCCTGAGCTTAAATTCAGCTCTGGAGCAAAAGTGGGAGGGCTTCTCCCAGCTCTTTCTCACTGCCAGCGTTTTTCCCAGCAGTCTGATTCAAAGTGACAGAGGCGTGCCATGCCAGAGCTGGCCTTGAGCACAAGTAGCCAAACCCCTGCGGGGAGCAAGGGGAGCGCACTCAGGGCCCTGACAGCAGTGTCCCATGTTCAGTGAGCACCCAGACACCAGAGAGCGGGCAGAGACCCTTTTCTCTCAGTGCCCATGCTGCTGCTGTTCAGCACTGCGGGGCAGGAGCCTCACCATAACACAATTACTGGTCCCAAATAGCTCAGGGAAGAATCTCACGAGGATGCGGATTCTAGTGCATGTACACCAGGCAGGTATCACAGGGTCCACGTCTTACAGAGAACGTACTAAAGCTTTACCCCCCAGGCATTTCAGTTTAGCAAACTGTCTCTCTTTTATCACGGAGATGAGTTGTTCACAAAGCAAACACTGTCAGTCCATTTAATTGGCTCTTTAACATGGTGAGAAATGTTCCCTGGCAGAGAGTTCCTGGGAAACCCTCCAAGATGTGAAATGGAGAGGTACTTCTATGCAGGGAGGACAAACAAGGCTGATCTCCCAGACCCAAACCTCACAACTGAATCATCCCTCCTTGGATGATGGTAAGAGTCCGGGGGGTGTAATGGCCATCCCCACAGCCAATATAACAGTAATTTTTAACTGTGCAAGGGACGGTCATGCCATTCTGCCACAGAGAAGAGCAGCTCCCACGGTGCCGCCTTTTCTGTACAGCCTTAGCATAAAGACAGACAGCCCGGGCAGGTTCTGGAGCCAGTCAGCTTAGTTTAGGTAGGTCTGGGTCTAGGTATCTGAATATCCAGATGTCTTGATATTACAGAGAGAGCTAGCAGACCTGCATGTTAGCAAGACTGCTTCACTTGCTCCACTTAAGACCCTATCTGTGGTTGCCTGTAAGCTTGTCAGATCGCGTCATTCAGACAGCAACTGCTCACATTATGAGGCATCTTTCCCCATGCAGAACACAGTCAGAAATTATCAAACAGCAGGGTTTTTTTCCTAAGCAAAGGAAAAAATATGTTTGTATTAAAAAGTGTCAGTTTGTAGAGCAACAAGAATGTTGTTTCACAGCTCTGCTTAACCCTATTCCTGAAAAAAATCCACTCAGACCTGATTTCTCTGAATCACTGCGGCGCACCCAAAGCCAGAAGCCCAGCCCTGGGTGCACGGCACCCCGCAGCTGCTGCGGGCCGGGTGTGACCCGGAGGGACGGAGAGGAATCTGCCTGCTCTGCTCCTGCCAGCCTCGCCTCATCCGCCCGCAGAGATGAGCGCTGTGTCAGCGTGGAGGTGCGAGAGATCGGAGAAGGAAAGGAGCCCAGGCCCCGGAACGCAACAGCAGAGACTAAGAAACGAGGCTGGGAAAAGCCGGCTGGTAACAGGGGAACTAGAACTAGCGGGACAAAGAGGCAGGGCCAGGGTAAGGGTCCTAGGAAGATGTGAAAACTTGGATTTAAGAGGGTACAAGTAACTGAGCCCTTGAGGGGAATTCAGAAAGATTCAGGTCTTGCTGATCACATACGTGTGCCATGTCAGCGATGCTGGGAAAGACCTGCCGGGCTCCTTCAGCTCGCTGTTAAAAAATCTGGATGCCGTCTGCTTCGGCAGTGGGACGCGTGGGTTGCCCTCCAGTGGCGAACCTCGCATTTTCCCGAGGGTAATGAAGCAATACTTGGGGACCGTGGGGCCTGTGGCCCTCAGCCCCAAACACGCGCCTAGGCAAGGCTTTTATTTCCTGAGGGTTACAAACACACCATGACTAATGTGAATATCAGCGTTTGTCTCCCACAACCGTATCATTATTCAGATACGTTTGCTCTGTTTTACTTGACCAGAGGCAGACCACAGCACAAAATCACAATACTGGTATTCCCACTGTTCTGTCAAAGCACAAATTCCGTGACTCCTGTTGTGGAAGTGTACCAGTTTGAGCTGCGCTGGTTTCATTAATTTGGTTTAATACTTTCAGTTGTGTGTTGCATGCAGAAGTACAAGCTTCTAAAAAAAAGACTTGCTTTTCTTACAATTTTATCGAAGTTCCATCACCAAGCTTCAGACTTTCCATACTGAGATGTGGCTGAACGTTAAAAAATATTTATATACAGAGCACAAACTGTTTATTTCCATAAGTCAGATCAGCAAAACCACATGATTTCAGAGTTTTAAAAATAAATTGTCCCGTGTTCCTAGAGGCTTCTGAATTGGGCAGCAGCTTACAGTCAAAACCTGCCCTTGGAAGAAAAAAAAAAACCCAAACCAACACACCACCACCTACTTCTGGCCAGGTCTCAGCTCACACATCCTCAGAAACCACCAGCACGTCATGCTGAACTTCCATCCAACGTTAGTGACTGTAAGCTCCAAGTTGCTGTGAACCACCCCCATGTACCATCTGCTTTTCTTCCCTCCAGTTGCAGCGTTGCCCGCACAGAGCCCTCCCTCCTCTGCCTCCTCCACATCTCCTGCTCAGGACATCCAAAAGCAGAGCAGTGGAAGCGGTGTGCAGTACTGCCCGTTTCTTCTTGCCATTTCACATTTTGAAGGAGTCACGATTTCTAAGCCATGCCGAAAGAAAATGTAACGGAAGAAGAGTTGATAAGTGAAGCTTTGAAACAATTTGGTAATGGGATTTACTGATGCGGACAGGACAGGCGTACTGGCCCTAGCTGGGACGGAGTTAATTTTCTTCATATTGGCTACTGTGGTGCTGCGCTTCAGATTTGTGACCAAAACAATGCTGAAAACAAACTTATGTTTTAGCTCTTGCAGAACAGTGTTTGCACAGTGCGAAGGCCGCCTCTGCTGCTCGCTGTCCCCGCCCCCAACAAGTCAGCTGGGGTGCACAGAAGGTTGGGAGAGGACACAACCAGGCAGATGACCTGAACTAACCAAAGCGATAGCCCATGCCCTATAACACCATGCTCAGCAATAAAAGGCTGGGGGAAAGGAGGAGCGGGGATGTTCGGAGTGATGGCGTTTGTCTTCCCAAGTAGCTGTTAGGTGTGATGGAGCCCTGCTTTCCTGGGGATGGCTGAACACCTGCCTGCCTATGGGAAGTAGTGAATGAATTCCTTGCTTTGCTTTGCTTGCGTGCATGGCTTTTGCTTTCCCTATTAACCTGTCTTTATCTCAACCCTCGAGTTTTCTCACTTTTACTCTTCCAATTCTCTCCCCCCTCCCCCAGCAGGGGTGAGCGAGGGGCTGTGTGGGGCTTACCTACTGGCTGGGGTTAAACCACGAAGGGGACAGCAGCTGAAGGGAAAAACTATAAAATGTAACTTCCTTTCTATCACATATACAACCACTATCAGGTGGGAGGGGTATATTAGTACAATTAAATTACTCCCTTTTAAGTTCTAACTACACCCATTTTCTTTTTGTGTTGCTGAACAAAGTAAGAGATGGCTCTACGTGAGCTAATGTATTTATGGGATTTTAGAATCACAATTATAACCATGAATCAATTCAGAATGCCAGGCTTCAGCAGCAGTAAAACTGATTAACTGTTGCTGTCCACTGAACTGCATGTAAATGAAGCTAATTTGGGAAAAGGCACAAGAATAACAATGAAAATGAACAATGAAAATAAAGCTTTGCAGGATTCTTCCTCAAAGAGCTCTGGGAATACACTTTATTATAACCAGTCCTGGAACTCTCCCACCATAAAAGTCAAACTTGTTATTTCTGCCCTTCTTTCTCTATCACCACTCACCAAAGGACCTTGTTTGACTCAAGTGATGTATAATCACAGCAAGTAATTAGAACAAGACCTGCTAGCTAACAGTGGTCAGTAAAAATGAAAGCTTCCTCTGCACTACTATGCTCTGAAACTTAAAAAAAAACTATGCACATGAAACGTAACCCAAGTGATGTTGATATTTTCAATACTTCCCTATCTTTTGAAATCTGGAAAAGACTTGTACATGAGTTCTGGTCTACCACTTGTTTTTTGCTAATAATTTCACAAGCGAGGCACCTTACTAGTAAATTTTACTCCACCCTTCTAAGATCATACTTGGGACTTACAAAGTAAGTGCACTCAATTGTGGTAGTATAGACAAGTCTTGGAAAAAAACCCCACTTGGCTGAATGTGTATACCCCTGAAAAAACTCCTCCCTGCATATAAATCAGGAACACACTGAAAGGGTACCACAAGAGAAAAAATGGAAGCAACTGGAAGCATGAAATACAGGTCCTTTAAATCTTCAGATTGAAACTTCATACTTGATAAATTTAACATATGAGAATTACTGGAGCCTACAATAATTTTCTGCTTGCTTCACTGAAGAGTCACAGACCTCTTAAAATGAGAATCTGTGGGCTTTGCTCACAAACAGCTAATGGAGTTAGCTGCAGGAGCAATGGAAAAGGACCCATAGAATGTTACTACTGCATTAGCAGTGGTTCTCTCGCCTATACATTCAATAAGTGTTTTCTATGAATATTCACACCTGTCTAAGAAAAGATGCAACGATACTTCTGAAAGAAGTCTTGAAACTACCGGTGCTAAACTGTGTTTTATTTCCAACAATTAGCCATTACAGTATCTGAAACAAAAAGTGTCCAAAATAAATAGCTGAAGATGAAGCATCAGAATACTACCGTCTTCGCTACTGCTGTGGCCCCCTTAATGTTTCTTGCTTTTCAGCCTTCACTCTTCAGATTCTCCAGGCCTACGGATATCATCAATCTTCAGAATCATTCTAACAACCTGAGTCGCCAGAGAAATCTGCTGTTTCTTACCAATCAAGGTTTCTATAACATGCTGCTGCTTCATATCTGCCAAAAAGACACAGAAGAATTAGAGACCCTCCTCAAATCTAGATATAACATTTAACCTGAGATAGTCATTTCCATGTTATTTTAAAGAATGTTTTAAAATTACTACTCTTGGCCACCGTAGTTGACAAACAATTTGTACAAACTAGAGTTTTATGTCTGGGTTCTTACCAAAAGTCTTGGAACATTAAGATCCAAACTCTTCCCAACTAAGTGTTCCCCAGTTGTAGCTTTTCCCCTTTCTGCATTATTTTTTGAAGAGTACAGTTTCTGTATACAAATGTTAGAAGCATCCTAATGGCTGAGCAACCACTAAAGAAGTGAAAGTTCAAATGCTGTAAAGCAGAAACACCTAATCATTGTGTTATGAATTTACATAAACACAATGTCTTATTGTGGAATTTGGAACATTGTGTTCCCAAATTTACCGCCATCTTTTCTGAAAAAAGCAACAGAATAAAGAGTGTGAAAAGTGTCCAGATGAAAATAAGTTTTCATACATTGGTTTCTTAGTCTTCGCATGCTTGTTACAGGTCTATATATGCATCTGTACCGGTGTGAACAACACAACCTAAACACATTTCCAACCTTTTGTTTACTTCTTCACAAGCTGTTTCTCAAAACAACTGTAGGGCTGTAGTGTCAACTGGATCACTAAAACTGCAGTATTTAAAACACAGCCTGCTCTTGCCTCATAGCGAGCAGCTCTTATTCCTGTACCACAAGGTCAGCCAACATCTTCAACTAGTCTTGCCACCAAATAAAGGGTTTTCAGGCAATTATACATTTTCTACCTGGTAGACACGCATGTATCTCTCCACCTGCATTCCCATTTATTATGGCAAGGGGCAAGAGTTCATAACTGAAGTGACGCACAGGTTAAAAAAAAGGGGGGGGGGGGGGGGAGGGCTGAGAGGCAAAATCGTAAACATTATGATCTTCTGAGAAAGAAAAACCTGTTATGCTCCTCCTCCACGCTGCAGTTCTTACCATTTGTTCCTTTCTGCAAACAATCAATACCAAGGGCAGGATTATTTTCTTTCACTTGTCTAGCCCGCACTTCGGTCATGGTCTGTATTGGATTCATACCACTGTTCTCCGAAAGTGCCATGGGAATTGCCTCCAGGGCATCCGCAAAAGCTCTCATAGCATACTGTTCCAAAGATGGGCACTAGGGGAAAAGAAATTTAAATTCATACAGCTATCAACTCCAACATTAGCAAAAGCAGATTTTGACACTAGCTACAAAATATATACACGATATGCAGATTTTCTTGGGAATATGCATCTCAATAACTGAATGAACACGTTTGGATGACAACTACTTGCAAATTAAAACAATTTTAAACCGCTCTTATCATAAAAGGAAAAAGGTACTGGTAATGACTTTTTACAGAGGGGGAAGGAAAACTTTTAACACTGGTTATCAGCAAATGTCAGGAAGTTCTGTAATAGGCACTTTCTGGAAGCTCTTTGAAGTTTTTTTTTTTAATCTCTTAAGACAGACTTAATCCTTATTTTCCCTTCATAAATTAAAGAAAGTTGTAACTGTTCCTTTCTTACCTTATCTGCTGCTTCACTGACCGCCAAGGCACAAGAAATTTCAGCTGCACCACCACCATATACAATACGATTATCACGAACAAGATTCCGGATTACGCACAGTGCATCATGAAGAGATCGCTTTGCTTCTTCAATAATCTGGAATTATAAAATAGCATACATTTTACAATATACACAACTGAAGTCTATGAAGATACATTTCCTAATACAGAAATGGAAACTGCAAATAAACTGTAGGATCTTTTCATGGCTCTAATGCAGCTATACTGCTGCTATGCTATATATTTCAAAATAAAGTCTTAGACATCCAGTGGCAGAGAAGGAATAAAAAATACACACCTTTTCAATGTTATTTGTTAAATCTATAAATTGAAACGACAAAAACTTACACGATAAGATTTTCAATCTTGCATATTTCCAAGCATGCTGGTTTTGGCTGGGATAGATTTAATTTTCTTCGTAGTAGCCAGTATGGGGCTATGTTTTGGATTTGTGCTGGAAACAGTGTTGATAACACAGGGATGTTTTCGTTACTGCTGAGCAGTGCTCACACAGAGTCAAGGCCTCTTCTGCTCCTCACCCCACCCCACCAGCGAGTAGGCTGGGGGTGCACAAGAAGTTGGGAGGGGACACAGCTGAGACAGCTGACCCCAACTGACCAAAGGGATATCCCACACCATATGATGTCATGCTCAGCATATACAGCTGGGGGAAGAAGAGGGAAGGGGTGGTGGGAAATGTTCGGAGTGATGGCGTTTGTCTTCCCAAGTAATTGTTAACATGTGATGGAGCCCTGCTTTCCTGGGGATGGCTGAACACCTGCCTGCCTATGAGAACCAGTGAATGAATTCCTTGTTTTGCTTTGCTTGCGTGCGCAGCTTTTGCTTTCCCTAAACTGTCTTTATCTCAACCCACGAGTCTTCTCACTCTTACCCTTCCAATTCTCTCCCCCACCCCACCGGGCAGGGAGTGAGCAAATGGCTGTGTGGGGCTTAATTGCCGGCTGGGGTTAAACCACAACACCAAGACACAAAACACTTAAATTTAAATGCCAACGTTATTTTCAGACTGCAATTTGTGTCAACTCCGAACTTCAACAGATGTAGAAGGATTTAACAAGTTACGCTAACCTTTAAAGCAGTAATTTTGCTTTCTTAAAGAACTCTTCAGACTAGGGGTTATGTTCTTTTCTTCCTAAGGTTTTTCACTCAAAGTAGGACTTGACCTATGCTAAATATAATTTAACACTAACAGTACAACCAAGAACCAGGTTAAGTACATAAGCATTTAAAAAGGTCTCATTCTGGGGGAGGGTGGGGTTTAGTTGGTTTATTTTATTTTATTTTTTTAACTGGACTAAATCAGAAGTGACATACCTAGGTCTATAATAAAACCAAACCTTTCAAAAATGGTAGTATGTCTTTACTCATAAAAGTGACTCTCCCATGAGAAAAAAACAAATTAAAAGCATCTATAGGTAAAATTATTTCTATATTTAAGAACCATATGGTCTAATAGAAAACAAAGTTTTCATTAAAAAACAAAGGATGTGAATCTAACAAATTACGTCTAACTCATCATCACAACTGCCTACAACCCTCCCCGCCTTCTCTTTGTCTGTATTGCAAGGAAAATTTAGACAAAACCAGGAAGAGTTAATACACTTTTGAAAGAAACTACACATTTTGCAACTTACGTATCAATCCTTCATAATAAAGTAAGCATCTCACCATTTTATTTCCTCCTCTAATGAAAATGGTCACAGCTCTGGAATTCTGACACTGTTCAATGACAAGCATTCTGTCCTTCGTTGTTCCAAAGGAGATCTCTCGGACAATACCCGCAACACCCAGTTTCTCTGCTGTGAGTTCACAGAAGCGAGGAACAATGCGTCCTCCAGTTGCAATGGCGATTAACTGAAGTTAAACAACCATCAGTTATTTTGAGAAGACTTTTCCATTATGTTTTTCATAACATAAAACTAGTGGAAGAGAATCTGTCAAATGCCTACTCCAAAAGGTTATCTTCCCATCACTTTGAAGTATTTCAGGCAATGCCTTGTTTCTGCAAACAGCGAGACTAAAGCAGAAACACCCATAGCCACATAAAACTTTTAACAATATGCATACACTCCAATTATAAACCATAATCCCATTCATTGTAAGTTCTTCCCACAAACCCCCAATGATTTTTCTCCAATACCTACCCATCTGCATGATTACACAGTTCTACCCAGAAAGCCTGAACTTTTAATTGGTACAGCATATTACTTAACGAATGTTTGAGAACTGGTACAAAGCCCAGTTTTAGAAGATTTTACTTACTTCTATTTCAGGTCCACCAACCCAACGAACAGCAGGCAGCTCATTCTGGAGCAGCAAGTGATTTGCCTCATCATCAAAACCCCACTGGCAAATAGCAAGGTTTGCACCAGTGTCTTTTATCTGAAAGCAACAAACAACATCAATCTTCTGATCAGAACTAACACAGGAATGAAAAAACAATCTCTTCATGGCTTTAATTCTCCTAATTTTCTCAAAACACACATCTGAGAAAGAACCATCTGGCATACATACAGATCAAAGTAAATTTCAAACCAGAGTGGTATCTCTTTCTTACATAAACTTAACTTGTATTCATAGCCTTACAATCGCTTGTATGTTTCCTCCTATCAGGATTATTAGCTCATTTCCAGAAATAAATCAATGCACTATGCTGTTTTGTGTAAAGGTTATGAAAAATGTAGAAAACAGAAATAATCTTCAAGATTACCTGTTTCACCATCTCTTCGAACTTCTCCTTTTCATATTTCTGCAGTGCCTTGTAATCTTCCACAGATGTGACATCAAGCTTATGCTTGGTTTTAGGCTTAGGTGGTTCGAACGGACAAGTAAGGATTGCAATTTTAGCATCTTTAAGCTCCTGTACAATTAAAAAAAAAGTTGAGTTTTGACCTCAGTTACATCTCTTTCTTATGTTTGCAAAACATACAGAGGTATCTTTAAAAACACAGGGATGGGAGGAAACTTGAAGGTAATTTGACTTATTCTAAAGTGAAACTAACTATAGACCCAAGTAATTCCATCAGACGTCTCTATAACCCACTTAGAACAAATTCCACAGCATCAAGACGCTGTTTAAGCTCTTAACAATCTTTAAACTGAAAAAAGACATCACTGGTAATGCTTTTTAAAAAAAAAACAACAGAAAAAAACATCAATGAAACCATTATTTGCCCTATCCACCGTGACCACTGAGAATACTACATACTCATCTTCATAGCCACCTTTTATGTACTACATGACTGGTATTTTCCACCAGTCTTCCTTTTTATAGGATAAGCAGTGTCACCTACTAGAAAAGTATTTTAGAATAGTAGAAATTTTAAGTTGCCTCAATTTTCTTTAAGTACGCTGCACAAAGACTTGGAGACCTTACCTACACCAAATATAATAAAAGGACAGCTTCTGGGGTGTTCCAAAGCGGACAACATGGCAACTCATAAAGCTTAACAAACATTTCTTGATACTGAGTTGCATTAAGCATCTTCAGCATATTAGACACTATGGATGATTATTTCTGCTTTAACATAGAACTCTAAACCTGTCCCCACTTAGTTGTACAGTAATTCCCCTCCCCATCATTTCTCAGTTTGTCAAGGTTTTTTAAATTCTAACTTGGTCTCTTCCAACATGAAGAATTTAATGCTCCTCTCCCCTTTCTCTATTGATATATGGGTGAAAAAACAAGCCAAACCACAACGCTGTTTAAATACTTAAGAAATGCTAGGACAGCATTTGAAGTGGGCTAGACAATCTTATTTAAGCCATTACAGATGACACACACACACAGGGACATCACTTACTTTAGGCATCTGTGGATGACTGAAATCTTTATCCACAATCACTCCTTTAACCAACTGTGTATCTTCCAGTCTCCCTCCCACTTTGCCTTGTACTTTGATCAGCTCAAAATCAACATCTTTACGTTCCATATCTGCTACTTGCAGTACAGCATTTACAGCAATTTCTGCCATTTGCCTGTGACAACGGTTAACTCTAGGTTTAAAAAAAAAATACAATAAAGTTGCATTACATTTCCACAATATGGAAGAAAAAAGTGATTCTGTCAATCTCAAACAGAAAAAAAGCATCACTAGAGCTAACAACCTTTGTACACTCCATTAAAAGAGGGGGTCCTGCTTGTTTGTTCACAGGAATAAAAGATGCTACATAAGGCAGAAAACAGAACACGCAGTATGGTTTCTCTAAGTAGTCTTTGTGGACAGTCTCAAGATACAGATTTGAAACAAGTGAGAAGAATTAACTACTAAGAAACATTCAAGTCACAGAAACAACTGTTAAGACAGCTCTGCAAAGGAAGCCTTTGTCTGAAGCAATGTCTGAATTTATATACTACACACAGAACCTATAATAAAAAATGCACTTATGGAACTATCCTACAAAAATTTTTTTAGGAAAAAAAACCAATAAACCAAACCTTTGAAATATAACATATAATTATTTTTAAAAGGTTTGCATTACTCTTGGAATTTGCTATGATGCAGAAATCTGGAACTAACAGGTTAGAATGACATTGATTTTGCAGCTGTTTAACCTCATGGAATTGACCCTTTAGAGAAAAAGGATTCACAGTTTCTTCTCCTGAGACATGAGTCCATTGAGAAATTAGCCAAAATCAAACATAAAAGAGCCTTCAGCAGCCACTCCAATAACACAAACAATTTAATAACCTATCAAAACACCAGGACTTCTCCTTCCAACTCCAAGTGTTTTTAAGGGAAACTTAAATATTCTTCCAAAGTTTTTGTGACTTACACTTTAGAACCTAGCGTTGTCTTTGCTGTCTGGATCAGAGGTTCAATGTTCTGTGGATCAACTGGAAAGCTGTCACTGATTTTGTCTAGATGCTCAATAGCAACGCGGGCTGCCTGCTCATAACCGTCTGCTATTCTGATAGGGTGAATACCACGATCTAGTAATTGCTCAGCCTGTTCCAATAATGCTCCAGCCAGAACTATAAAACAAAATTTTAAAATAATGTTTACTTTTCCACAGACTGAAGTATCATTTTTAATACATTATGAAACGATTAAAAAGTATACTTCTGATTTTTTTCTGTAATATTTTAACAGTTTAAGGTTTCTTAAATGACAAAACAACCCCCTACTTGCTATGCTTAGAAAGAAAACTGCATTATGTTAGACCAAAAAGAAGCACAGGCACCAAGGCGGGACGGGTAGAAAATTATGTAAGAAAATTATGCAGAAAAATCTTGAAAGTACGAAGAGGACTCTCAACACTAATTTAAAATGTAACCATACTTAGAAAAGACACAAAAGTGTCTTTCTGATTAAAAGACTTCTAATACAAGAACTGACAAGAATACTAAAGCAGTAAATACTCTAAAAACGTGCTACAGAAAAGCTACTGTTACTTCACACAAAATTTATTAAAATAGCTGAAGAAGCTTGAGTTTAAAGCTGGAAAAGCTAAGTTAAATTTAAAATCTTTTCTCACCAACGACTCCAGTAGTTCCATCCCCAATCTCATCATCTTGAGATTTAGACAGCTCCACCATAAGTTTGGCTATCTGGTGATCCACATCCATCATATTCAGGATGGTAGCACCATCATTTGTCACAGTCACCTCACCATCTTTGTCCACCATCATTTTATCCAAGCCTAAAAAAAAATAATATTCAAAGCACAAAGGAAAATCTAGAAAATCCCAAAAAAGGATTACTGAGAAAGAACCATTAAAATTATTTCATTATTACCATTGGGCCCAAGGGATGTTCTCAGAGTACTTGCTACAGCCTTTGCTGCCATTATGTGAGACTATAAAACAAAGAAGAAATAAGTGAAATCACTATCATGCATCCCAAAATCATAATATTAAGCTAAGAAAAACACAAGGAAAAAAAGCTAAGGTAAATATTGTAATTTAACTGACAACAGCCAATTATGACAGGAAACAAAAAATCAATATATATGTGTAATATTTTTATGCCAGAAACATTTCCCGTGCCTTTTCTTGTACAGCTTGCACTGCTAAAGCATGCAAAAGCAGAGCAGCCAAAATGACAGCCCCGAGGTTTAAAGCAGGGAAGCAACAGAAGCAAGCAACGCTAAAAGGAGAAGCCAGTAAAATTTTGCTCCACTCTTCCATCAGTATTTAAATCACACGCATTCATACAAGGCTGCCTACTCGCTCAGCCACAGCCTTTCTTGGGAACACCGACCGAGCTTCAGACGGGGGTGGGGTGAGGGGGTCTAAGGGCGCGGGCTGCAGGGAACCTCCCTGCCCGCGGCAACCAGGAGCCAGCAGGAGGGGTGCGCCGCATCTACAGGGGAGACGACCCCAAAGCTACGCAATTCAGGAGCATACTCAGGCCATAGAGACCCCACAGACCCCATGCCGCCGGTGGCGGATTCCCAGCCCCGGGAGCGATGCCTTCTCTCTCCCTCCATCGCTCCCGCACCCGCGGGCCTAGTCCAGACTTCAGGCGCCCTGCGCCTGACACGAGGCAGAAGAGAAACGCAGGACCACCTCATCCCAACAGGCTTCATCCTCCCGCCGAGGCCTAACGGCGCCCGCTCCCTGCCCCTAACGGCAGCATGGCGGGACGCGGCCCGCCCAGCGAGGGCCCGCGGGCGGATCGGCGGCCCCGGCGGCCGCCCGCTCACCTTGAGCGCCTCGAGCCCCATGAGGCGCGTCTTGCGCTCCTGGTCCTTGAGGATGAGGAAGGGGCGCCCATACTCGTCAAACGCCAGAGTCCCCATGGCCGACATGGCTGCCGCTACTCCCACACACCGGGCAAGCACGAGCCGAACGCAGCCGCGCCCGCCGCGCCGTGACGCAGCACGCTCGCCCGCGCACGGCCCCGCGCCTGCGCAGCCGGCAGCCGCGCGACACATTTCGCGGGCGGGACCTATATGGCGCCTCCAGCGGACCTTTCTGGAAGCATCCGGCGCGGCGGGAGTTGCGCGGCGCTCGCGGCTCCGTCCCCCAGCTGGGGGGAGGAGGAGGAAGGGAAGGATACTCTATTAGGTAGAATACGGGCGCCAAGCGCGGCAGCAGCGGCCTGCACCGGGTGACGGGAACGAGCAGGGACAGACACACGGCGGAAGGGTGCGCGCCGCTCCTCTCCGAAGCGCCTTCAGAAAGGTTTCGGTCCCCCCCGCATTAGCGAAGTGGTATTGCCCTCCCTTATAAATACTGCCGGCGGAGGACAGCTGCCCGTAGCTTCTGAGGGAGCTCACAGACCGTGGTAGCGTGGCTGGGCAGGAGCGGGTGGCTGGCAGGTGGCCTTGCAGATGTGGGCGTTGTGCTCTGAAGAAAAGTTCCTCCTGGAGGGAAGAACTTTATAACGTATAACAGGGAATAACTGCTCAGGGACGTTTCCCCGAGCGCGGGCTCCCGGGCGGTCCGTGGCGGGGAGGTCTCTGCCTGCGCCGCTCTTCAGCTGTTCGGGGCGCTGCTGCCCGGCCGGGTGGGAAGAACTACGGGCCTAAATGGAAACTGCTTTCCTGCCTTGAAAAATTAATCAGCTTCTGAAAAGCGGAAATAGTAACATTTCCCTAGGGTCTAGGAATCAGCTAAAGGGATATAAGGTTTTTTTTTCCTGATGTTCTATCACTTTGATACAATACACTGCTTTGTCTTAAGTGAGCGCGTAATAAAGCTGTTGGAGAAAATACTCTTTAACGTCTGTCTCTAGGTGTGATGTCCAAGGTGCTAGCGAAAGAGAGCCGTGGAGCAGGCCCACAAGAGGACTGCGAGGGCAGCTCTAGAAGGAGAAGCTGGGGGCTGCTGGTCACCGCTGGTGTCGGTGGCACCTTGGTGGCACTGTATGCTGTGGTCACCCCCTTCGTGACCCCGGCTCTGAGGAAAGTGTGCCTGCCCTTCGTCCCTGCAACTTCCACTCAGATCCAGAATGTGCTGAAAATGTTAGAAAACAGAAGTGGCTCCCTAGTTGACATTGGTAGTGGGGATGGGCGTATTGTAAGTTATGGGCATGGCCTTCCTTTTATATCACCTCTCAAAAAGTGCCAAATGCTCTAGCCATGGCTGCTATTGTTTTCTCATATTTATGAATGTCTTGTCTTTGGCATCCAGTGTTTTTGCTTAAGTCATGAAAAGGCTCAAACGGGAGAAAGTTTACATTCAGTTTAGGTCAGTAGTCAATATTTTTTGCTCCGATCTCACCTGCAGCTTGACAAGGTAGCGTACAAATTGATAACCTCATCCTGTTGACTGGAGGGAATTGCACTGCATTCACGTGAAAAGGTGCAATCAAAGTATTAGTACTCTGATTGCCAAAGAGCTGTGATTCCACATGGGTTTGTAGCTGCAGCACGTGAGGCTGTGAGATTAAACAGCACTGTGCTTTTGAAGCTGCAGCTCTATGCTTGTTGTATAAAGGTGATGGAAGAATAAAAGAGAATGAGAAATGAGTGATGGATTATAAAAATAAAAATTCTGGTATTGTTAGAACTGTAGTCTTCACACCTTTGTGCAGTGCTGACTGCCCAGCTTCAAGATCAATGTGGTGAAACTAGAATAATTACCAACAGAGATGGTGAGAATCACCAAAGCCAAAGTGGTACTGTGCTTCCAGGACATTGTCTGAACCCCAATTTGTGAAATGTGGTGGTGAGGGTATAGTGGAGAATGGCGTGGGCTTTTTGTAGCTGTGATATTTTGTGTACTGTTTCATAACCATCTGCTTCAAGTCAGTTTTAGCAACAGGATGGCGCTAAGTGGGTTTTTGATGGAAACAAGTAAGTTCTTGAATGCTACCTTTGTCCATGTTTCATGTGAATGAGTCAACCATTTGTCCACACTGAAAAATTCAGTTTGGAAATGCAAATCTGTGAAGGTGGCCTAGAAGGAATTGTGCCCAAGTAGGAAACAGAAGAGCATGTAGGTACGAGAGAGCTGCAGTTTCTGATGCCGTCTCTGCTCAGCATTCTGGCTGTTGACCCTCATCTGAGCCATGTAATTTGACTAGGTACTGCATGTTTAATTCTGATTTTACATATATATATATATGTGTGTGTATATATATATATGCCTAAAAGGAGACTGAAGACTACTTGGAGAGCCAGGTGCCTAAAATTGAGAGCTTGGTGTTACCTTAATATATCTGTCCTGAAAAAAGGAGCTTCTGTTCAGATGCTTTTAAATATTTAGCACTTACTCAGGTGTAAATGGTGGATAAATATTACCATATTTTTATTTCCAAGCATGGTAAAAATGTCAGATTCTTTTAGTATATTTGCAAATGCTGTGTGCATGATGGACGATACATTATTTTAATAGTGTGAAACACACTGTCCAGGTAATGCTGTTCGAGAAGTTCTGTTAAGAAATGTGTACTACTTCCTGATTTCACCTTGCTTGTTCTGTAATTCACAGTTCATCAGGCTTTTCCTGATTAAAACTTGGCAGTAACCTTTTAAATTATGACTTAAACCTTAATTCTAGAAACTGGTGCATTTTTGTATTTTCCTTTTTTTTTTTTCTTTTTCTAAAAAATCAGTAGGTTTTGATCTTGTTTGAAGATGTTTGCGATACAGTTTAACAATTCCAAATCTCAGCATCTAATTTAGAGGAATGTCCTTGAAAATCTATTTGTTATCTGAATTACTTTTTGCCTTTTAAAATGATATATGAAGCTTAGCATTGGATGAAAGCTATACTGTGAGATTTATGTGTGGGGTTTTTTACAATTTTTTAACCTACATTTACATTTTTGACCTACATTTTTTTAAATGTAGGTCAACAGATTACTTTCATACTCTTTCTATTGGTAGGTCATTTTGGCTCTGATTCAGGGGTCTCTCAAGTGCCTACCCATCACTGCTTTTCAAATAAGTGCTCTAATTTTGAGCATTTCTGCTTGTGTATTTCATTGTTCTCTCCATGGTCAATTTTGGTACTCTTTAATTCCAAGGTAGTGTCATGAATATGTTAAATTAAACTTTTATGTAAATCACAGACATACTACAAGCTTACAGCTTTGCCCTGTGAATGTTTAAGTGGTTCATTTTGTTCGTCTGAATATATCTATTAATTTCAATGGACTAGTCATAATAGTAAAATGTAGTTTGAGTTTTTGTTCACTATACTACTGACCTGTTGGGGATTAAAACCTGGGTGACTTACAAAAGTGCATTCCTTTGATTTATATTATAAATAAAACTATGTGCTTCTGTTTAGATGAATATACTTTCTCTGTTTCTAAGTGAAGATTTATTTTCTTCCTTGTAGGTGATAGCAGCTGCAAAAAGGGGGTTCAAAGCTGTTGGTTATGAATTAAATCCGTGGCTAGTCTGGTACTCCAGATACCGTGCCTGGAGAGATGGGGTACATCAGAACACGAAATTCTATATTTCAGACTTATGGAAGGTAGGTGGTGAAGTATGTAAGAATGAATCTGGGAGGTTTGAGAGACTTCCATAATTTAGAAATACTTTATTGAAAGAACCAGAATGCTAACTGGCCACAAGGTGCTGTATTGGGCTTTGAGAAAAGTACTTGAGCCCATAGAAACTAGACTCACAGCACAATACACTGCTCTGCTGGTTTTGTGCTTCGGTGAAGTGCTGTCCTTTTTCAGTACAGGCTCCTCGAGCATACTATGTCATGCTTGTGGCTGATGAATGATGTGGGGTGCTGTAATGTCAGGCTTCACTGAGAGCTGATTCTGTGGAGTCAGTAACAAGACTCTTATTCACCTAATGTGCAAGATCACAATCATCTGACATTTCATTAGACATGTGCTCTTTTCTAGCTGTGCAATGCGTTACCCGGTTTTGAGTGGTGCTTTAACGTAACTTACATGTGACTGAGATTTTTTTTCACAATTTTCAGTCATTTGAGTCACAGTTGCTTCTTTAAGGAGGCGTGCTTTATTGGGTCATATTTATGTGGGCCTCCCCCTTGCTATTCCTGTCAGAGTTGTGGGGGGTTTTTTTGTTGTTGTTTGTTGGTTTTGTTTGTTTGTTTTTAAAGAATGGCATTTTGTAATGGGTAAAATGGATACCAGGAATTTTTGGGAAAAGTGTGAATGTACTGTTTTTATCTTTATTCAGAGAGGAGCATAGGAAAACTTCATGGCACTGACAGGAAGAACCCAGGCACTGGAATGCCTGGCAAGTTTTTATAGCTAGCTAACATTTAATGAAAGTGGGGGCAAACTTAAAACGTACATCATTTTAACATATACAGGAGTTGTGGAAAAACTTAGCCATGAGTAAAATCATGTAGGTATTTTCTAAATTAATACTTTCTGTGCTGCTAGAATTGGTGCCATATTCTTGGCCAGGCAGTAGAAGTTTTTTGCTGTTCAAAAATATAAAGTTGTCTTTATGTGGAAATTTGTGTGATGAAAAGTTGTTATGGGATCTCCTTTCTTATTTTTGGTCAAAATCCCTGTTGAAAGGAGTGCAGCTAGAGGGATTAGGGGAAAAGAATGGTGAGAAACATCTTCAAATATAAATGCTGTTTTCACTAAGGCTTGTTCTCAAATTTTATTTTAGGTTTCTTTTTCCCATTATGCAAATGTTGTTGTTTTTGGGGTACCTCAAATGGTAAGTTTACTATTTTTGCATTGTTTTATTATTTTAATGCCAAGGCATTCAGTGTTAGTACATTCATCTGCAAAATGAACCTACCTGCAGAATATCAAAGGTAGTTAGTACTAATATTTTGATATTTCATTGTTGCTTATTAATGTCGATGATAAAACCTGGTAAAACTTGTGACAGTGTGCAGGCTGGAGCTCTGAAAATATACATGTGTCTTTTTGAGAAGTATTTTCTGCCCATTAGTTCAGAACCAAAATGAAAACTGCTGTGCTCAGGTTGCTTGGGGGAAGGTGATAGATTGGTTCTTGAAAATTTCAGTTTTTCATACTGAAAAAATGAGGAGTTTGCAGGGAGAGGATGGAGTAGGAAATTGGCTACAGCTGATTTTTGGGAACCTTGTTAGAGGAGGGTATTGAACTTTGCTTATGTTCTTCTCCAAAAACTGGATCACCTCAAGTAGGCCAGCAGCTGGTATATTGAAGTAATCCCTTGCCCATATTAGACTGTGAGGCTTTAGCAATTATACTTGAAGTATTTGTCTCCCTTCCTAGAGTACAAGTCCACAAATTCTTTGCCTTTTAGGAAGGCTTTGTAGCCTATGTTCATTGTGTCCCTGGGCAAAATGCGTTCTTCAAAACTGGTGTAGAAATAGAGCTGCTTTAGTGATATATTCGATAAATTCAGTCAGACTTTACATTCACTTTGGCTTTTGGCTTGATCTAGTTTTCTTTTTCTCTTTTTACTAGAAAAGAGGGAAAAAATCTTAAATATTTAAATATTCTTGATGTTTTGATTTATTAGAATCTTCTATATAGGTTGAATGCATATGAGGGAGTGAAACAAAAATATCCTATAAATGCTTCTGTATTGCTTCTTCTGCTAAGGCAGATGTGGGATGAAATGAGTGAAGAGCTTTATGTGATGCTATACCGTACAACATACACTAATAATATTTCTGTAGCAGTAACAGGAAGATGCAACAAGAAGCATAATAAAGCTTCCTTATTCTCTGCTTTTTCTTTAACAGCATTGGAATTAAATACCTACTTCAGATTCAAATTGTAATTCGTGTTGGAAACTGAAGTGAAAATGCTTTCTTCCCCCCCACTTTTGTGCATGGCGTATTAGTAAGAACTATGATGTTACTTGTGCTACAGGTGTTGCCAGGTTTGGATGTTATGTGCTCTCTAGCTTGAGTTCCGGGAGGGGGCAGTATAAATATTTGAATTTGCAGTCAGAAATTCTGCACTTGCACTGAGGGGAAAAGTGCAGGTGAAGAAAGATATTTCAGTAAACTAGAAATAAACAAATGCCCTGGGAAAATGTGAGTAAACCTAGCAGAAATACTGGCTTAACTTTAAATGTAATAGTATAAAGTGGGATAAATTAGTAACAGCTGTGATAGAAAGTAGCTATAGGGCTCAGAATAACTTAAGGAAATTCAGTAAATACTAGGCTAAATTCTTCCAATAAAAATACTGTCATAAATGTAACGTATCCAAACATATGAACTACTGTGTTTCCTGAGCATTCGTTTGCTCATGATCCCCTTTAAATTTACTTCAGAAGTTGTGAATGCTTAGCCTCCTGAATGACTAAATTGATTTTCTAGAAACTTTAATGCATTTTCTCTTTTTTTTTTTACCGAGGGCAATAGATCTCTTTAGCTTTTTTAATAATACTGGTCTGATTTGATGCTGTCACACAGTGCTTTTATTTCATATCCAAGATTAGCTTACAGAACTTGGATTTATTGATCTTCAGGGAAGACTAAGACCTCTCTGTTCTTGCAAGCGTCTGGAGGAAGGTGTGTTTATCTATGAGTCACTGCAGAGAGGCTATTACTTGTTCAGGGTGGGATGACAGAATTCTTACCAGAAGTTTGCAGCTTCTGTGTATTTTAACTGATTATATCCTGTACAAAAGGTTTACTAGACTGTATGTCTGTGTAGACATACCAAAGAAACCCAACCCTGGCTTGATATAAAATACACTATGATTATAACATTATAAAGAGATTTAGCTTAAAAACTAGTTTGTTTGGTTTAAGGATACAATTCTTTTTGGCTGGACTATTAGTGAAGTTTTCTAATTTGAGCTAATATAGACATGAGATGTCACTAATTTTCATAATTACTCATTAAAAATTAGGCTATGTCTATATTTGTAATTTCTGTAACAACGTAGTCCTTCCTTTTCTGGTGTCTCAGCTCAGTTTGAGATACCAAAGTGGGTTTATTTTTCTAGTTTATTTAAGGTGCAGTAGCAAAAATGTTTAAAAGCATTTGCTGTATGGATGAAATTGGAGCATAGAATGCTTAAAAATATTCAGAGGTAACTCTTTGATATATTAGATCTATGACTATAATTTTCCTAAAATATTCCATTGTAAGCTTAAATGTAGCTATAATAGGATGTTACATCAAAGGCACACCCGGCATGTACGTGATAGTGGAAGCTATCTGCAGCCTTTGGAAATACATTTTCTTCAGTCAGTCTTGTTTTCTAATAATGTTGTGTTGTGTTTTTTTTCTTTTTTTGTGAATTTTTAAATATATTTTTAGTCCATGACTTCAAGTGAGCTGTATTTGTAAATAATTACTGTCCTTTTAACATCTAAATGTTATGTCATGATATCAAAGTAAATAGATTTTTACATGTGATAGAAGTAACCTGTAGAGCTTTCTGTTATAATTACTCCCTGAGATAGATGCGGTATGTAAGAATAAAAGGAATTCCAAATGGATGTGCACTGAGCTGCTTAAGCATAACATCAAACTTTTCCAAAGGACAAAAATGGCTAAATCTATCAAGTTTCATTTTTTTCAGAACATAATCGCTATCTGGGATGCGAAAGAAATGTCTTTGAAGTCTAGATGTGTTAATTCATTTCTCACTTAATCCATAGCAGAATTTGCAAAGTACTTATTGGAGGTAGAGTATCTGACTGGGCAGGGTGTTGCTCTGATCTGGAAGAGTAGTGATATTTCCCTTGACTTTCATATCTGTTCAATTTTTGCGAATGGAGGAAAGCTAGACTGTAGGTCTTCAACCAAGGAGAGTTGCATAGTGGTATTTGACACGGTCCTCCACAACATCCTTCTCTCTAAATTGAAGAGATATGGATTTGATGGGTGGACTATTTGGTGGATAAGGAATTGGCTGGATGGTCGCATCCAGAGGGTAGTGGTCAATGGCTCAATGTCCAGATAGAGATCAGTCATGAGGGGTGTCCCTCAGGAGTCCGTATTAGGACCAGTACTGTTTAGTATCTTCATCAGCGACATAGACAGCGGGATCTAGCGCACCCTCAGCAAATTTGAAGACGACACCAAGCTGAGTGGTGCAGTTGATGTGCCTGAGGGATGGGATACCATCCAGAGGGACCTGATCAAGCTCGAGAAGTGGGCCCGTGTGAACTTCATGAAGTTCAACAAGGCCAAGTGCAGGGCCCTGCACCCTAGTATCAATACAGGCTGGGGGATGAAGGGATTGAGAGCAGCCCTGTGGAGAAGGACTTGGGGGTACTGATGGATTAAAAACTGGACATGACCCGGCAATGGGTGCTCGCAGCCCAGAAAGCCAGCCGTATCCTGGGCTGTATCAAAAGAAGCGTGGCCAGCAGGTTGAGGGAGGTGATTCTGCCCCTCTACTCCACTCTGGTGAGACCCCACCTGGAGTACTGCGTCCCAGCTCTGGAGTCCTCAGCACAGGAAAGAGATGGACCTGTTGGAGCAGGTCCAGAGGAGGGCCACGAAAATGATCAGAGGGGTGGAACCCCTTTCCTGTGAGGGAAGGCTGAGAGAGTTGGGGTTGTTCAGGCTGGAGAAGAGAAGGCTTTGGGGACGCCTTCTTGCGCCCTTTCAATACTTAAAGGGGGCTTATAAGAAAGATGGGGACAAACTTTTTAGTAGGGCCTGTAGTGACAGGACAAGGGGCAATGGTTTTAAACTGAAAGAGGGTAGCTTTAGATTAGATACAAGGAAGAATTTTTTTTACAGCGAGGGTGGTGAGACACTGGAACAGGTTGCTCAGAGAAGTTGTGGATGCCCCATCCCTGGAAACATTCAAGGTCAGGTTGGATGGGGCTTTGAGCAACCTAATCAAAGCAACCTTAAAGATGTTCCTGCTCACTGCAGGGGGGGTTGGACTAGGTGATCTGTAAAGGTCCCTTCCAACCCAAACCATTCTGTGATTGTATATCCTGTTTCATAGAGTACTGCTGCAGGGACTTAAATGCATATGTTAACAGGCTGGAGCCATCGAAGCTCAGTTTCAGTAGTATTTAACATACCAATACTTTACCATACAGTGGCAGCAGAATGTTTGCTTTGGCTTGTTGGCTGTATGATGTTTTGAGTGTCCCAGGATCTGTCTTGGAGTTAGACTGGAAATTATGAGAGGCGTTAGCCTTTGAATATCACATAATAGTTCATGCGACTTGGGGTGTCATAAATAGCATAAATTCAGGGGGCTGAACTTTCATTCTCTACAGAGAAGAATCCCACTGAAGAGAATCATGAATTGGAACATGCAAAATCTTTTCTTAATTTGTGGATTTTTTTATCTAAGGGATTGCCTACATTTTTTGATTGAATTTTTAGAAGTTAGAGTTACGATTTTCTTGATCTCACCAATAAGGGTACAATAACCATTTTCTACTTTTAGATATTCTTTGTCAATGCATTGAAGCCAAAACATATGTCATGAATACTTTCCTAAATTTTTTTCCAAAAATTCCTCAAACCTTGGACTTCTCTTGAACACTTGAATTAGATTCTAAAGAGAATGCTTCTGGTTTTTACTGCTTCTGAAAGCTTTTTACTGTTGTTCAACAGATGCCACAGTTGGAGAAGAAGCTGGAAGAAGAACTTGAATATAATGCCAGAATCATTGCCTGTCGTTTTCCTTTCCCTTGCTGGATCCCAGATCATACTACTGGAGAGGGAATAGACACTGTGTGGGCCTATGATTTGAAACATTCTAGAGGATGTGAAACAAAAAGCTTGGAAATTACACCAGAGACAGAGTCCTAAACATCTAATTTGGTTTTGTACTGAAATTTTTGGCTTTGACTTCACCTGTTAAATATAAGATTCATGTGAATAGAGCCCCAGGATATGGAGATATATATTCACCAAAATAACTGAAGTACACTGGTTATCTGAAAGCACACAAAGGTTAGTGAAAGGTGTAGTTATATGGCTTAATGTAGTTAGTAAAAATTACGAGAAAGTTTTGTAGAAGCGGAAAACTTTAATATGGAAAATGGGATAAAACACAGTTCACTGCTGTTAAGAGGAGTATATGTGCAAGTTAAAATGCTCAAATTGGTGAACTTAATATGTGCATTCTTTCTGAGCCTACATAGCATTTGTTATTGGTGTTGGAAGTGGTGTGCAAGTGGCTTTTCAAATGAGCCGTGGTTCCCAAATGTCTTCATTATGTATGCCAAGTAGGCATAATACTGCATACATCAAACTGATGCAGACTGGGTATGATGGTGATACCAATGTTTTACACCTCAGCCTTGAATGTGTACTTTTAAAAGTTGAATATGACACAAACAAATACAAGTTGCTTATTCATTATCACAAGTGAAGCCCTTGATTATATTCATGTATTTTTATTTGACTTGTTATGTGAAGACAAAACTGCAGAAATGTGCTCTTACTGAACACTTACTGGTATAAGCCTTTGCAAATGACCATGATTTTTCCTAACTGCTCTGATTTAGGAAGGGTTTCAAAAGTCACCTATTTGGCAGTGAAGTGTCACCACTTCTGTGTGCTCCAACCTTGCATAAGGTATGGGTGAGAGTTGCTTACTTGAATGTGTCATGAAGACTGTCTCTGATTCCAGAGTTAGTTGGTCTGGCTGGCTTGGTTAAATCTGATTAGACCTCATTTAATTTATAGTAAGATGGGAAGGGAGGTTTTCAATGAGGCTTCTTTTCCCCTCTACTTTTCTATACCATCTGATGAGATCTCAGAAACTCATGGCATTGCTGCGTGGCTTTTCCTTGGAAGTGAAGTGCGTTCTCCCTGTCTTTTTGCTGATGCTGGTTTGCTGTGGGGTACTGTCACTGCCGTGACATTCTCCTTTTCTAACATGGTTACAGCACTTTTCTATTTTGTAACAGTCTGCTTGCTTGGTCTTTCTTTTGGTTCCCAGGTAAAATTTTACTGTTTTTACCCATTAACAATTAGTCAAAGTTCATAGTTAGCCTCCCCTGGCCCCAGTTAACGTATAGACTGTTTGTTAAGCAGTGACTACCTAAGTTTGTCAGACCCTTGCATATATGATGCCAATAGAATGAAGCTAAAACAGGCTAGGGAATTGTCACCTGACTTCTAGGCAGTCGTTACCACAACTAAAATTAGCTCAGGCCAAGAGAAGTGCTGAGGCTGCAATTTCAGGTAAATACAAAGCCTGTGATGTTTTATTAGGCATTGGGAAAGCCCGTTTGCTGGACTATAGTATCTGACTTGAAGAGAAGTTAGAAGTTAGAAGTTAATTGGGATATGTAGTCTACAGTTACACCTGTACCCAGGCTTTTTATTTTTGGTGGGAGGGGAGGAGGAAGGAGAATTTGAAATACAAATCTACACTGATTTGAAATGGAGCAGTAGAATGGTTTTGTCCTGATAATGTATACAAAGCAGGAGAAGAAAGGGGCAAATGTATCTGCTCTGGAGTCTGCAAAGGAGAGATGATTTCAACCTCACATGGCAAGGCACAGCTGTAAACATGGAGACTGTATGTATTGAAGAACACTGATTTCTGGTAAGCAGTCTTTTATAGCCTTTCACTGCAGTGTAACATAGTGCATTGTAAAACTACACTAAACTCTTTCTCCCACGATTTAAGTGTTATGATTATTACACAGTGACAGGACAGGGCTACAGTGGCTTAGCTAAAATGGTTTAATTTACATTAATATCCCAAGGCTGTAAAACTGGAACCTCAAACAAAGGAAATCTGAAAGTATTTCTATTGGAAAAATACCATACAAAGGTGAAATTAGGTAATTAAACCAAGTCCTTCCCTGAATGATTATAAAGGAGAAGAGGAGGCAAAAGATTTTGATCAAGTGAACTGTGACTCATCTGGAGTGCAGTGTTTTGACCCAAGTTTCTACTGCCTACTTTTACTGAGTTAGTTTGCAGGGAATTAAGTGGATATTTACTTTTTCTGCTGTGTTTGACTATATATTTGTCTATTGCATTATCATTTGCCTGTTAAAAGGTAAAACTGAATTTCTCAATTCTGCCTGTGGTAAAGGCTTCGGGGCATGTACTTCTTAGTTACCACCTATCACTCCAGAAATATTTGTTGAGGAGGGCGAGATACAATTAATGATGTGATGGCCTCAGCTTTAGGAGCACTAAGTGCTGTCCTCAAGGCAAGGAGAGATTTATGAATGCTTTTAAAGTAAAGCAGAGGGCTGTTTCTTGCTCTGGCCATTTACTTTTGGGGCCCTACACTGAGATCAGAGATAGACAGTGCTCTGAAGGTTCAGAATTCCTTGTTATATAAGGAAATGTGCTGTATTTCCTCTTTCCATGGCTGAAGTGTTAAATGGAAAGCAACTTGCTCTAATTTACACAGGGGTACTGGGAAAGCATTTTCTTGTCATGTTGTCCTCAATTTTTCCATCACTTGCTATGTTCATTTGATAGTTTACAAGATTAAATACTTAACTGTGACTTCGGTTATCACTGTATGGATTATTATGTTGATACACTTCCAATTGCTAGAGTAATGTATTATGATTTCGTTGATATGCTACTTCAGAGTACAAATTTGTTTTTTCTGAAAACCAGGAAAGCCTTAGAGAACTGGCTTAATCAAATTAAAGTGTAGGTCTGAAGCCAAAAGAAGGAAACCTTCAAGCTACATACGCTGTTCAATACCAAAGTAATTCAGATACACAGAAAAACCTATAGTTTATCTTTGTTTATGTCTTCTAGTAGAATCACTTGCCTTTTGGGGGTTACTTGTTTTATTCCTTCCTTGCCCTGCCAGATCTTAGCAAAAAGTTGATACATTGCTGAATGAGTAATGCTTTCCCCCTCTTCTCGCTTTCCCCCTCTTCTCGCTTTCCCCCTCTTCTCGCTTTCCCCCTCTTCTCTCTTTCCCCCTCTTCTCTCTTTCCCCCTCTTCTCTCTTTCCCCCTCTTCTCGCTTTCCCCCTCTTCTCGCTTTCCCCCTCTTCTCGCTTTCCCCCTCTTCTCTCTTTCCCCCTCTCTCTTCTTTTTTTTTTTTTTTCCCCATTGAGACATGTTATGTCCCCACAGGCTTTGTGATGCAAGATCAATTGTACCAATGCAGCACCTGAGTGCTACAATTCTAATTTTATAGTTTTCTATTTTGCGTAAATTGGCTTTCTAGGGAGAAGGAGAGAGGTATGGCTACAAGAGATATCTGATATGCAGCTTGCTCAGTATACTGCATAGTCACTACAGCTACACAGCAATGTCAACCAAGCTTGTCCAGATTTGTCTGTGAAACGTGCACATATTTTGTGATCTTTAGGCATTTCTGTATTACTGGGTGTGTTGAAGTTCTTGACTTATCCTCTGGTCCGATTATATGCTGCCATTTAATCTCATATTGCTCCATTTAATCTAATATTACTCCAAGGAAGTTAATCCTCTGTCTCTGAGCTGCTGTTTATTTCCGACGCATGAGTTGTAGCCAGGTAAGAAGGTATAGAAACAAGTTTAAAATAAAGTACCACATTTCACAAGCTAGTTGAATGAGTATGGTCTGTGCAAAAAAAGTTCCAAAGCCCAGGCTTTGGGAGAGTCTTTCACCTTTAATGAAGGACACAGCTCGGGAGGCAATTGAGGTCTCCTGAATTCTGCATAAATTTTTTAAGAATGACTTGAACTTTGCTTTTCTCATGGGTGTGTTCTTTAAAAATTTTTACCACTGTAATGCCATTCTAAGATGTACAGGGGAAGTAAGCAGAGGTAGCATTTTTTTAATCTCTTATATTTTGAGCTATGGGAGGAAAGGAGGAAGGGAATGTTATGGCCCAAGTATGGCAGTTTGAACTATTTCAAAAGCAGTTTCACAAACTTGCACATCAGCTGTGTGTATTTCTCATTGGATAGGAGCATCCATACTAAGAATGAGCTGTGATGGGCATTCACTCAGAAATGGGTTCATGTCTGATACCATTACACTTGAATGAACATTAATTATAGATAGATCACCTCATACTTTCTGTAGTTTCAAGGGTGTTTTTCTGTAAACTAGTGGCTTTTTTTTTCAGCAACTTTGCAGGAAGAGTAAATATGTTAAGGAACATCCTTTTTCTCTCTACCATTTTAACATGTATTTAGCTAACCTCCTTGATTTATTTAGCAGTCTGTATGCTGACATAGCATGACTTTTGTTTCCAGTAAATGAAAGAAAAACACATCCACCCATATGGTATTTAGACTGAAAAATAGCCTCAGTCTACAACAATTCTGACTATTTAGTAGTTTTAAGTACTTAATTTCACATTTTTATTATATTTCATCACTTGGCAAAGGAATACAGGCCTTTTATCCATTCAGTAGTTCTTTGGATTTGGGTTATTTGTTCAGGTGGGACTTTTGCTGATTTCTCTTTTCTTAGTATAATGTTGGGGTTTCTATTAGAGGCTTTGGTTGAAATGTCGGACTGATGTTTTTCCTGCGAATTGCTGTGTAGTCCTTGAATTACTGTAACACAATCCAGTGAACTGCAAGCATTGGTAAAAATTAAGTAAAACCTGCTTACCAGTAAATGCACAGGGATATTTTTCAGCTTACTGTATATGTTGTGGTTTTTAAAAATAAAGTAGGTTTTTGAAGACCCATATAAAGCTTGTGGCATAAAGTTTTGAGGTGAGCAGAGGTCTCTGCAAGGTCAGAAGCAGTAAATTAATGGTTTTCAACCTGAGGTTTGTGGGTACCTTCTGAGGAATCCACAAAAAGTAATTTAAAAAGCAGATCTACTATCAGTAGGTTTATATTTGCTACCCGTGGTTGCATCCTTCCATTGGAAAATTTTAATGTGTCTGAAATGATCATTTGAAAATCCCTGAACTAAAAATACGGGTTTACGTAAGACATTAGTTAAATGGAATTGAGTTTATCAAAGTGAGGGTTTTTTTTTTTCTTCTTTCTGTTTTTGCTTGCATGGACTGTTGAGCCTTGAACCTCTGCAGTATACAAATATATGAGCCTCTCTGTCTCTTCTGGTAAGCATGTGACTTCATATTTCGCTATGTGAGAGCAGCCACATGTTTTTGCACATTCCCATTGCATTCTAATAATTCTAGCTTTTTAGTTAATCTATGATAGATCTGGTTTAAGGGTCTAATTGCCTTTTTTTAGGAACTGCTTAAACATGAAATTTACATTTTCAAAACACCTGATCAGCTGCCACTGAAGCATGTCTAAAAAGCTGATGGACCCCGTGAAACTCCTTAATGCTGTAATGTCTGTAGCTGTCCGTGCCAGAACTCTGGTTCAGATGAGCAGAAATGTGCCTAGCTCTTGCATAAACTCTCTTGAGTCTTGATTTCTTGATTGAACATGGAAGTGTGAGGAGAGGACACAAAATGAATGATAGAAACTTGAGGGTCAGTGTAAGTTCTGGGAGAGAAAAATGTGAGTGGTGTGGGATATAGCCAGAACCTAAGGGGCCTTCTCTGTCACTATCACTCTAGCCCCTAAGGTTTGATGCTGTCTTTTTTTCCCCCCCTAAGATTATGTAGCTCTTCTTGAAAGTATACTTCTTTTTCTTTCTCATTGTTTTTTCAAGCTTTTCAGAGTGTACACAAATAAAAAGACTTTGTATGTCCAAATGTACCATTCTCTAAATTGTCTGCAGGGACCCTCATCATCTGTGTTCGTGTGTATTTTATTGTTTCTTCCTTTTTTTAGCACACACAGAAGCCAAATTTATACTCTGACTACCTTTATGCTCAATGCATAAATAAGCTTTGTGGGTGTGATCAATACCAATTAAGTTTTTCTCACACTGAAGCAATTCTAAAAAGATTTTGAGCAGGACCAGGACAAGTAATGGTTATGACGTGAAAATATGAATGTTACTTAGTGACAGGGATGGTAGGGTCTCCTGCCATTGAGGTACTTTTAATTTCAGTTGTCAGCCTCATGTGTCAAGCAAAGCCAGGGAATGAAAGACTAGTAGCAAAGCAGCACTGTTGTGTGGTATTTTAAAATAAATTTATTTTCTAACACTATCATCAGAGGCTGCCTTCTGGTTTCATTTAAATTGTTAAGTACTGTTATTCTTCTGATAAAGAGTATGTTGGTGGGAGAAGATGATTGGCTGAGCTAATACAACTAGTGAGCATCTTGAAGTGTTTATTCTATAGTACTTTCAGATAATTTCTTTAGCCTTTCCTCTCCTCGCCCCCGCCCCCCCCCAAAAAAAAAAAAAAAAACAACCCACAAACCTTTAGAGTGACAACATTACAGATTTAAAATGGAAACTGTTTATCACCCTTAGAAATTAAAGATTAGGAAACAGCTTCCAATATGGAAAAAGTTGCTGGCTTCAGCATCTGGGTCTTATTTACCAGAGCATGTTAAGTACAATACAGGTCAGATCCAGACTGACTTAATGAATGGTTTAAGTTTCTTAGAAGAAGTTAGCACTTCTTGTGACTCTCCTGGATGTGCAATCTGAATTAGGATGTTTGCTTATTCTAATAAAAATGCTGATCAAACAGCACTCTTCTCAGGGTTATTTGTCTACTGCATGAAAATTAGGTAGTCTGAGCGCTTTCCAGGAAACCTGGATGCTGGATCTTTCATGAGGCTTTGTCTATAGCTGTTTTCTTCATGTTTGTCTGTACTTTGGGTGATGTGAACATCAGATGATTGGAGTGGGGACTTTTGCCTGCGTGGGTGATTTTTATGTGTAATGACAAAGGACAAATTAGAGGTTGAAACATACCTTTAATCCCTTTCAGGATAACTAATCCAAGTCATCCTTTCTCTGGTATTGTTTTAGTCTGACTCTGGTAAAATTTTCATTTCAGACATAAAACTAGATGTTTCTTATGATTCATTTATCTTTCTGTTCTGTGGTATGCCTGAAGAATCTATGTTGGCAATACAAGTCTCTTTCCATTTCTGTGTAAAATACACAGTGGATGTTTTATTGGCCGCGAGTGCCTTTATTCCAGTGGTGAGACAGCGTTCCCTCCTGGTGTTGGATATGCAGGCCATTTACTGTCTGAGCTTCTACGTACCAGGGTTGTGAATGATGCAGCTTTCTTGTTGGGGTGCTCCGAACAGTGCTGAACCCAAGGGTACCGGAGCTCAAGCTCCACAGCAGATAACCCAATCAAAAGTATTGAGCTTCACTTTGCATTTATGGTTGTTAGCAGCCGCCTCCTCCCCGATCACTACCCCCCACACAAAATAAACAGCTCCACCCAAACCTCATCCGTCAGAATGTGTTCTTTGGTTTTCAGCTGCTGGTGCAAACGACCACATTTACTTTCCAATTTTGTCTTGGCCATGGGCCTAGTGAGGCCTTCCCAGCTTATGTTTCAGCATAAGCAGGCTCAATTTTAGCTTTAGCTATCTCAGTCAAGGGTCTGCCTAAGAAATCCTCATAGTCTCGGAGGGCACTGAAACAAGCAGGCTCTGGGTGCTGAAGACTTCCTGAAGCTTGCTGTCTTAGCATGATGGGACACAGCATCAACATTGTCGTCAGGCTTTTATAAAGACTGCTTTAGCGCTGCTGAATTTGATCTCTTCCCCCAATTTAGGAACTCTGCAAAGCAGAGGATAAATTAACTCCAATTTTCTCTCTGCCTAATAGTAGTAGAACATTTGTGTTTTGTTTTACAGTGCTGTTTGTTTCTGGTACAGCCTAATCATAAACTTCCTTCACTGGAGGGAAGACCTAACGCCAGAGTCCTTCCTCTCCAGCACAAACTTAAGAGCAAGGCTCTTTAACTGAGGAGCTTCCCCTCTGGAAAGTCTCTCAGCAGCACAAAGATCCTGTATCAGTAGAGATGGGAAGGCTTTCTCACAAATTCCTGTTGCTGATACAGATGCTATTTGTCAGGACCACTACTAGGAACATCTTGGTTTTCCACCAAGACTTGGTGTAATTATCTGTGGCTTAAGGTTAGTGCAAGGGGGTTGATACTGGGTCTGGTATGGAGGCTTTGGAGTAGCAGGACTCTCAGTCTGTTTGCCTTTTTGGGGAATGTCAAAAATAAAGTTTTGCTCCTTATAGTAGCATAATTTCTTGTATATGTCAGTAAAAATATCACAATATATTGATATAATGAAAATATAAGAATAATCTTGTGATAATAATACTCTGGTGATAGACTAAGCTGAATGTTACTGAATGGAGATTTCTAGGTTGGAGAAAGAGACACAAGTCTGTTCTCCTTTCAGTAAGCACGTGTAGTTTCTATTAACGTTGAGGGAACTTGTTTGCACATGTTTTTTAAAAAAAAAAAAAGTAGATGTAGAAGATGGCAGTTGGAATGCTAGTTACTAGTTTGCATTCAGCCCAGCAGTAAAAGGCAATGTTTATACAGCAGTATTCATTTTCAAATTGCTACTGAATAGTAAATCTAGCAACACTTTTGTAGGGTTGGCTGGTATTATCTTCACCCTTTACAGCTGCAAAAACTGTAGCAAAGAGGTAATTTGTTCAAGACCACAAAAGTAATTGGTGGCAATGCTGCAATTAAAATGATTAAGACTGCAACTGCATGTCTGTGTCTACAGCTGGAAGAATGTATTTTTTAAATGGCTACTCCTGAGGGTGGCAGTACCTGTGCGCTTTCACAACTGATGGGGCCAGAGATGTAAAGGTCAGATGCTCATATATGCCATTTAGTGCCTTCTTACCGCTTATGACTGTAAAACATAGCACCTACAGTGGTTGTGTCTCAGGTTCATATCTTGGTTTTGTTTTCTTCAGTCTTACATTTTTATTAGCTGTTACTACATTTGATGTCTCATGGCTGCTGCTTTTAACTGCATTTGGATCCTTCTGTCACTGTATGTGCTACTTCATAGTAAAACTTATTATTTCCATTGGAGTATACGACTTTGCGTCATGTACTACATCTTGGTCTATTTTTGTGTGAGAGTCAGTCTGGTTCTTCTCTGTTTTGATGATTTCCATTTTTTATGGCAGAGAAGTTCAAAACTTTGAACAACTTAAATCTGTTGTTAATGGGAGTATTAAATATAAATTGGCTGCAATCCAGCATAGGTATTGTGACTTTCGTATCTTATGTTTTTACTTGCCTTATAACTTTTTTATTTTTAAACCTTTGTGCATGGTCTGTGTCTTAATTCCCTGAGGACACCTCACTAAACATAAATGAAACTTGATTTTTATGAAGTCATCAGATTAATCTGTCATGGCCTATGTCAGTAAGCCTACATGTTCTAATTTCTCACTTTTATTTCTATATTTGTTCATGGGTACAAATGAGATTAACTGAGAGAACTATTTTCCTTAGGCCTTAATAACTTTATCCTTTATCAAAACAGCATGTAAAATTGAATGAAGAAGTTCTCTGTTGGTGTGACTCGTCAACAGCTCTTGCTGTTATAACTTGCTGTCCTGACAAGCCCAAATTCATTTTATCCTGACATAACTATCAGTTTTAAGTACAGGTACTGTCTTGAGCTTTTGGTTCAGAAGCTGTTTGATAGTGATCAGCTTAACCAGCTCAAAACCAGCAGTGATGCATGTTATATTCATCTGCTTGGAAAACAGGCTGCTGAAATCACGTGTGGAATCTTACTAGATTAGTTGCTTTGACTAATTTTTCTAAAATAAGAGGCAACAACTTGACATCATCTCTAAATATGAACAAACCCAAGACAAAATACTTTCCCTACCATATGCAGGAAAATGCATATTGAGCAATGTATGAACAAATACACTGCCTCCACCATAGCAATCAAATCGCTTATCTACCAGTTAAGTAAATATAGTCAAATTTTGTTAGTCAAGGAATAACGCAGTAAACAGCATTGCTGGTTTCTGTCTCTTATCACTGAATCATGAAAAGTGATTGCAAAATCAGACCAGTCTTGCCAAATAAAAAAGCAATTCAGAATGGGTATACAGAAAAGGCTGCTTGAGACAGTTTTCTACACAGCAACATGAATTATTTGTTTGGTTTTCTTTTTTTTTTTTTCCCCTCCCCCTAGTTGAAAGATTAGTGACAGTCCTTCCCCAGCCCCGAGACTGAAGGACTTTCCTCTGCATCGCCTTATGCAGAATACTGCTTTGCTTCAGTACTTTGATACATGTAATTCATACCACTAGAATTACATAAAATAGGAAAAGGTGCTAGGGAGAACAGTAGTTATTACCAATTAGGTAGTGTTATCCAGCCGTAGTAATGCTTGCATGTTCAGCCTGCACTACTTCTGTCATGCCACGTTGATGGTACAGCAAGAGCCATAAGATCAGGTAAAAATCAATACACTTTTTCAGCTAGGGCCAAGAAGGGAATGAATAGTGCAGAAAGGCCAACTGAATTGAAAAAGATTAAATCTGCTTCTGAGGAGCAAGAAGCCTATATGCTACTTGCTTTCAAAATGTTTATTGAAAAGTGATAGGAAATTTAAATTGTTTTCCTTATTATGGAGTTGTTACACTGTCTTATTATATCCATATGCATTAGGGAGTATCTGTTCCATAGACTGCTTTAGTATTAATGGATTATGCTGATAAAAACTATTTGTGAAAAAAAAACAAACCCCAACATTTGTCCTGCAGTTTGTATTAAAAAGACAAATGAGACCTGTTCATTAAGGGTGAAAAGAATGTAGGGAATTGGTAAAAACTCTGCCTATCTGTACTGTAGCTTTGCCATAAAGAAAGCTGAGTTTGGTTTGTGGTTTTGTTTTTTTTTTGTTTTGTTTTGTTTTTTTTCCTTGAGCAATTGCACAACAGAACTTTAATTTTCCAGGATCAAATATCTGTATTGCAAATGCCAATTTTCAACATGTTTAGCTAGATAATCTACTGGAATAGATTACAGTCCTTATCTTTTAAATTTGTTTACTGCACAGAGCACTCTGAATTTATACCATATGCTAGTCAGTCTCAATAAAAATGTATTTTATTCGATATTGTGGGCCAGGCATGTTATTGGTACATGGTACCAATAGGCACCAAAGATTTCAGAAACAGATTTCAGCTCTTATATTTCATAATACTGAAGGCACTACGATTTCAGAAACTATGGCATTAATGCATCTGTTCTTTAAAAGTAACTTGATACCATCTCATTTTAAAATCAAATGTTTCAGAATCTTGGCATGTTCCATGAATGATCTATTTATGATTGATTGATGTGTTATTATAGGGGAACTGTAAGTTGCAGGACCTGCAAAGACTCTAATCCTTGTTCCACTTCTTTCAAATTGTTTTTGCTGCTTTCACTAGCCTTCCAATTTCTGGGTCAAATTATGTTAGTTGATCTCCAGATAGAGGTCAGACTTTTACCTGTATATCAGCAGGGCCCTATATGCCACTTGCCTGCCCCGTCCCCCCCACCCCCCCTTTCCTTCCTAGGTGCTACATTTATGGAGTTCTAGCTAAATTAGTACAGTTTTTATTTCTACATTAGATACAATTTCTTAGTTTAGAAGATACCGATAGGAGAATTTAAGTCAGTGCCTTCACCAAATAGGTTAAAGTGTATTTTAAAGCAGCCTTATTCCTGGATAGAAAAGCCCCTTACGGCAAATCTTTTTCAAGGTACCAGGGTCAAAAAGTAGTAAAGTAGATGGTATTTTCTAGAGAACAAAGTTTATGAAGAACTGTCTTAACGCCTGACCAAAATGAATCTTTAAAATACACTCCAGGCTGCAGTTGCTAATTGCCTCAATTAAAGAAAGTGGGGGGGAAAAGCAGAGACTGAAAATAATCTGATTTTCATATCTGAATATCCTGAATATTACTAGACCAGATGTCCATCAAAAATACACAGGGAGGAAAGAAATGTTGAATATACAAGCTTTAGTGAGTGGTCTTCATGTTAATGCTGTGCTTTCTTAAACAGTTTTGCTCTCCTGAATATGAGGATCAGAGACCATCTGCAAAACAGACTGACGAGGTGGCGTTTGTCCCTTTGCCACAGGTCCGAGTTGTATCTGTGTGTTGGCAGAGCCACAGCTACAGCAGCTGAAAGCCCCAGATCAGCGCACGTCCAGCAAGCAAGGAGAACCTGGATGCTCACACAGGGGAGTTTTCACATGGGCTTCTACCTCTTTTGGAAGGATCAGGTTCTTTTAATCACTATCTCCTGGTAGTTTCTGAAACAAACTGGGTAAGTGCATGCCAGCAGGCCAAATCCAAACATGAGACCTAGTTACAAGGATTGAAATACTACTAGACATGAAGAGAAGGTATAGCCTTCTCTGAAGTGCATACTGCAGAGGTCGCTAGCAATGACACATTACGGTGAGAAGCTCAGAGCTTTTTTCTTGCTATTGGCAAGACACTAATAGTTGGTAGTGTTCTTGTGACTTACAAAGTAGAACTAACTTTCTATCTCCTAAAATAAATCTAGATGGAGGGAGTAAAGATATTAATTAGCCTTTCCTAGTGATAAATCCCTCTGAAGTGCAATTGGTCTGGACCTACTATACTTACATTTGCTGGCTTTTAGCTGATTGAACAGTTCCTTGTCCTTTGGCCTATGGAAAATGAAGCTGATCTCAACACCAAGGTTGCAGACAACTTCTGCAGGTGGGGATTTATATGATCATATGCAGTTATGCTGAACCCTACTGAGCTACGCTGGATTCCTCAAGTTACTCTGACAGAATTTGATGAAACTGTAACAAAAACTCTGGTTTTATTCTAGTCTCTATTCTATGTCTATTTTTTACATACATTTAGATCCTTTAGAAGCCTCATTTTGGCTATTCTGCTTATCTGGCTCCTGATGTAACTTCCACAGTCTCCTTTATTAGTATTCATTCAGTATGGATAATATAAAAATACAGGAAATAAATAACCTCTTTCAGTGGGTTGCAGCCCTCATTTTGTATGTGAACCTTAGTGGAGGTCACTTAGTAACATTTGAACCTGTTGGAAAGAAAATTGAAACAGTAATTGAGATGCGGACTTTTAAATCAATAGTAAACCTTGTATCTAGAAGACTATCTTTTTATTGATATTCAATTAAACAGCAGCAAAGCAGTCCTTAGCCTTTTTCACTTAGTCCTAGTGATCGGTATTGCATGTCACAATATTTCTCATGCAACATATGTTTTACACTATAATCCTTATGGAGTGTGTTCAGTTTGTTGTTTCTAAGCCTTTCTAGATGTAGATGAATCTCTCTTCCTAGGCAAATTGTTAATGATAAGGTAGCCAAATAATAATTTTCTTGTCGTATGCAATTCTGTCTCCTAAACTGGGGACTCAGGTATTGAAAGTAATTGAATACAAGGCAGATGTAACACTTCTATCACAGAATTCTCTAGCTAAATGTCCATACTTAAACTATTTTATCCACTATAACTTGTATTTCAGTAACAGTTGGAAGACTGAACTGTGACTGAAGCCTGTTGTACTCTTTAGTCTTTACCTATAACCGTATGTGAAGAGACTTCATTGGCATAATTAAGTTGGGTGCGACTGTTTGCCAACTGTAGTAAGCACAGAGGCCCTCCGCGTCCACTTCAGCGATTTTCAGTGAAAAGTCATGATTTGGTCAGTGAACTTCCTGGGCAGACAGAATATGCGTCATCTTTTATAACGTAGTAGGCTTCTAATCATATCTGCAAATGGTTGAAGGAAACTTCAGAGTTCTCATAACCAACTAGTGCTGGCAGGGGCAGGGACTCAGCAGTCACAGGAGTATCAGCTGTTTCCCATCCTGACCTGCATCTGGCTGGAAGTGGGGCTGTGGGCCTGACGGGTAGTTTTATTTTATCCATTCTGTAAGTAAGAGGTTTCTGCTTCTTCATGCTCACTGTTCTGGATTCTGGATGCGCTCCATGGGGGCTCCCATGTTCTGGTTGTCTGCTCCTCATGACCTAGTTCCTGGTGTTGTCTAATGTAGGTTCTGGTTCTCAGTCCTGATACCTGTTCGTTATCAGCCTGCATCTGCCTTGTCTGCTTCCTTCCTGGCCCTGGACTTTCATCTGTCCTGTGAGCTCCTTGCCAGACTGACCTCTGTCAACACAGGTTGGTTAATGAGGGCTTGGAAGTTTATTCTGTTTATTGAGACTTGGTGTTTCAGCGTTGTTTTTACAAGCCATCAGTTTCCCAGCTTTAACAAAAGCAAATGATAAGGCATAGTCCTGTGTTTGCTTTGAGTAAGATTTTAAGCTTTTCATTAGTTTGAGCCATTTGGGTGTTACTGTTCTCTCCGGGAGGGGGGAAGGGGGCGGGGAAGATGTAAGTTTTTCTTACATCTAAACCATGTTCTGCAAAAGATTTGAACTCCAAAACTCTGTTTTGTTTAACTGTTTCTTTGTGTGTGTTTGTCCATGTTTTCACACTTTTAGGTACATTTCCTACTGTTTTTGTCATAATAACCAGACAGGTTGAGGCTTTTGTGCTTGAAACCCTGACCATAATTTGACTGTTTAACGTTGTAAAATAAGTTGTCTGTTAATATATTTGACTCTGAAACCATTATTCCAATGCAATTATTACAACAAACCCTTGTTTGTACTATTATTTATTTTATATTTTAGATGAGATGCTATGTTTTTTCTGCTTTTGCAATAAACTGTTTTCTCTTTTTCCTATTCAGCGCATAGGCTTGGGATTTTCTGCCATTACTTTATATACTCAGAACTTGCTGCGTAGTAACATGAGCGGCTTCATGTTGGTGTTTTATCAGCTTAATAAAGATTAAGCAATGGAGATGCAAATGCTTACTGCAATGCTGCTCCTCCATACAAACAGTGATTGGACTTCCTGGCACCCTCATGGTCTTTGCTTCTGCAGCATTTGCTCCTTCTACCAGGTAAATCGAATGTTTGAGCTGGTACTTGTCTAACATGGGTTTCAACTATTTTTCTTGATTATTTATTTAATAATTAATTTGTTACCTTAATTATGAGAATGGTAGCAAGTCTGTGAAAGACAGAATTGTTCATGATATATGTTAAGTGCTTAACTTTTGCCTCTTCCTGTATATTCCTGTTTTGTTCATAGTCACTGTGTGGAGGCTAACACTGATGTGCTAGGACCTGATCCAGAAAAAATTATACAATGTGTTTTGTTTCCTGCAAATGTCCTTAATGATATTTATTGTCATTAAGACAATATGTGTCTGAAAATACTCTTACTTGTGAAGGATATTTTTAAAAGGTGAATTTAGGGTACAGGTATTTATGTTGCCCTTTGCTAAAGGTATGCAATAGGGAGAAATTATATTGATGCAATGAGTTCTAAATCTTTGATCACCAGGTATTATAAAGGCCATGAAAATGGCAGACCAAAAATGGTTTTATATAGCAAAATGAACAAAGTGTAGATATTCTGAGAATAGCGCAGAATACTTAACTTGCCTGCAAACAAAATGTTTTTGGATTTTAACTTTTTGAAGGAAAATGTTGAAGGAAAACATTCTGACTTCTGTTTGTGGGGTTTTTTTTGTTTTTTTTTTTTTTACTTAGTTAAAGCTATTCACTGAATTGTGACCTAATTCACAAATAGCTTTGACCCTGGAACTGTATTTTCTGTAAGTAAGTGAGCTTTGATAAATATTGCACAGGTGTCTATGCAACATCCCATACAAAGCTGTATATAGATAATTCTTCTCTGTCTGGGCTCTTTTAATTTCTAAAATATGTGGATGGCGCTGCTGGTTTTACAAAAGCTGAGAAGGAGAAATCATGTATTATATGGCTATTTTTGTCCAGGTAATATATTATTTGGGAGAGTACTATTTGATACAATGGGAATAATCATATCTCATTTATGTAAATGTCAGATCTTTTTTATTACATTGCATAATTTTCCAAATTTTTGGCCTAACCACTATTTGGATTTCTATTGGATATAACTGGATCTAACTGAATTGAAGTATTTTTCCTTGCTGAAATCAAATATAAAGAAGTGTTCTGTTTTTCAGTGGAAAATACTCCAGTTGCCCAGACTGTAATCCTTTCTCTGCCTGAGGGAATTTGAAGTCTGTGCCCCTGACTGCTAGGGCACAGAACACTCATTCTATATGAATAATTAAGCAACGTCTGCTGCAGGGCCTGCGAGTTGGGAGTCCCACATCTCAGTAACCAGTACTGAAGGACAGCCTTGGCATTAAGATCCTACCACCTTCTCTACCACCAGGTAGCAACTTCTCTACCACCAGAGGAAAAGATCAAGCAGCAACTCCTTTAAACTTCTCTTACCCCTCGTGTCCCCTATGTTCCCCATATTTTCAGCATATCAGTGCTGTCCATGCATTATGGTGGTGTGGAAGTGACATGGAAGCTTCTCTGTCCTAGGGAGGCTTTGCCCCAGCATTTCCCCACTGAGGAACTGCTGTCTACTCTGCTGTCTCCTTCACCCAAATGAAGAGTGAGGGGTGCAGGAAAAGGTCGCTGCCAGCATTGGCCATGGTTTTCCTTGCTTCACCCAGCCCCCAGGTTTTGATGATGCCTTTGGTGAAGAGGACAAACTTGTTTATTTTGTGTCTGTAAACACCTCAGGCAACACTAAGGCTTCTTTTTCTGTCATAATTTATTTCATTTGATTATTTGATGTCTTGATTTCCTGATCTTATGTTATGCGTAAACTAATTGATATAAAAACTTAAATATGGAGTATAATTAACAGCTTCTTAATATTGCAGTCCTTTATGATGTGTTTTATAGTCTCTTACAATGCATAAGTCAGCGAAGCACAGTTGTAGCACAGTGAAAACATGTACAGTACCATGTTAATATACTTATTGTAGTCTACTATATCTTAAATAGGTGGAATTTTTTCTTTCCCTTTTTGAAATACTTTATTTTTTTAATGTGCTTTGGGATGACAGAAACTAAAAACCTGACAAAGCTTTAACTACTGCAGTGTTGCAACTGAGAAACATTATAATTTGTGGTAATTAATGGAAAAGCTTTTTTTATTTATCTTCAAAATGATTTGAAATATTAACAAATTTCCAACCAGTCTTTTTTAAGACAAGAGAGTAATGTATTTTACTTGAGAATACTTAGTCAGTAGATGGAACTAGGGTGCCTGTTTTGTTATTTACACGAGTTTGCATCTTACATTCACGTGAAGAAGGTGAATAAGGTATTTCATATTTAATGTAATTTACTTGAAAACTTTCAACAGTCAGTCCTCAATTCTTTTCCACAAATGGAATTCAAAATCTGTGGTTGAATGATACTCAAAACTATGATGTTACTTGGTGAAGATGGACGTTATTTGGAAATTAATAAACCCAGATGCTAAAGAGAAGAAAGAATTTGAGATAAAATTGGAAAAGTGGCTGTGGAAAGTATGTTAAGATTTCAAGTTACAATTCTGGTAGCAACAAAATGACTTTGTAAAGCAAACAGAATTTCAGTGCACAGTAAATTGCTAGTCACATCAAGCTAAATGATAAGAAAAGAAGAATGGGATAATACCAAGAATGTTGTAATTTGAAAGTAAATCTTGCAGCTCAATTCCTGCATGCTGTAGTGCTTGCTCTTTGTTATGAAGGGTTCCTATATAAATCCGTTTGTAGCATATCTGATTTTGTGTCATTTGCTCATCCTGACAAAGACTTTCTCATTGAAGTGTTAGCACATCATGAAAAAGCAATGATGGTTTGTTTACAGAGTCATAATTTTCCTGTAATTGTTGATAAAAGTCTGTAGTTGGAAGGTTTTCAAGCAGTTACTGTTCTTGGATTGTTCTTCTTAAATGGGAAATCAGTAAGTGTGAAGGTGTTTCTAAAATCGGAAGTTTTCATGCAGTATATCACCTCATGTTTTAGTCTTATGGTAAATAGCTTTTTTGAAAAATGAGCTGTTTAGGAAACCTTTGCCTTAACAACAATGATTTGAGGTCATGCATGCATATACTCGCAAAAAGTCGATTTCAGGCATTCCCTAACTACTTGCCTGCTTAGCTACATTTTTAGTAGTTGATTTCTCATGAAAGAGTGAAACCATGTTGACATCAAACAAAATAATAATTTACCAACTGTGTTCAAATCTGTTGCGTAACAAAAAGTCTCTGTTTTGATGTTGGTACAGGGAAACAAAGGATTTTTATTGCTGAAGAGCAATTTCAGCAAGGTGATTTTGCTGGCTAGAGTTGTCATGTAAGCACAACAACTGGAAGAGAGTTGTTGATGTCCTTACTGCAGAAAAATCGATGGATGCATCTTCAGAAGAGGTGAAGTTTAAATATCAGCTTCCACGTTAGATTTCTTTGAATTTTGTCAAGATTAATTTTGTCAAGATAAATTCTGTACTTTTTCAAAAGGTATGTTCAGTCCTAAAAAAATGAATGGACAGTAATTGTACAAAATGAGTGAAAAATAAGAACTTTAAGGTTTTTTCCCTAACATGATGGAAGATTATCACGATATCTTCTAAATAATGCAAATCATACAGAAGCCGTTGTTTTCTTAATATGTTTGAGGATAAACTTTGATATAACCAGAAATTAAATTTTTTACTAGTATTTTGAAGACATGAGCTTAGCCAGTGAGAGATGTCATCTGTTTTCAGAAAACTGGATGTCAGAAGATAGCTGTATCTGCATTAATGTTCTATATTTTCATGCAATCATCAGAAAACTTGAAGCATGTTTAATCTTTGAATGGAAAAATGCATATAGGTAAATAAAGAGATAACTGCATGAGGTTATTGGAAAAGTGAATAGAGCTAATTATCTGAACTCGGTAATCTGCCAATAATGTATATGAATATTGAGTTTGTGTTCAGTTTATTTTAAAAGTTGAAGATACAAGATTATTTTATGTTACTTCAGGCAGGTGAATGCACTTCAAAAAAGTCATTAAAAGTATTCAGATTACTGAGATAGTGCTGTGTCTGGCAATTTGTAGTCTGGGAGAAGAGTAATGAGTTATTAATTTGAAAAAATATGATTACATAATTAAATTCAAGATACCTGAACAGTAAGTATGGATAAAAGTATACTGAAGTTCTTAAGTCGATTATTTCTTTTTAAAGGCTGAAATTTCAGCTATGGGAAGGGGAAATACTTAACTACTTGCATCTTTTTTTCTTTTTTTTTTTTTTCTTTTTTCCCCCCCAAAAAAAAAACTTGCCTTAGAAATAGTTCTATAAAAATCCCAGGTATTTCTTACGCATTCACAAATTTTTTTACTTGGAACTCTGTCAGGACAGTTGGCAGTTCTTTGGACATGGTAAACTCTAGAATTACTTGCAGAAAACTGTGGAGAGCACAAAGGGTTATGAAATGTCAGGCATCCTCTTCAGTAGTTGTAAGCATCAAAGGAGATTTTACAGTAGCTGTAAACCCTTCACGGTTCCTTCTGACTGCTGTAAAAAATCTGGATAGCGTATCCATTATGAATTACATTTATTAGCTGGTATTTCCTTGGCAACAGTTGGTTTCTAATGTGTTTGTGGTGTGAGTCCTGTCAGTCTCCTCTGTGGAAACCTCTTTGGTCATTTTTAAATCTGCTCAAAAGTTTCTGCTGCACTCTCTTTAATACCATTGCATTGCTAACAGATTGAACAGGCAGGGAGCGTGCAACCTGTGACACACAGATTGGAAGACAGGAGCACTTCAGGACACTGGGCTTAGGTGTAGCATTAAATGGTCTGTTGTTTATATTTAGACAAGCGTCTTCCGATGTTCACTTTGGTATATGTTAAATGTTGTACTTTGCTTAATCTCACATGCCACCTTGAGCTATATGCTTTGTCAAGGACTTAGAAAAGATGGAAATACCCCTCACCTTCCATTGAGAGCTATATTTGAACAGCTTTGAGGGGATGAGAGTAACCCAGCTCCCGCTGATATCAACTGAAACTGTGAAAACCAAAACTCAGGCTTAAATCTGACTTACTTTACAGATTTTAAATTCCCATTGGATCCAGGTTCAGGGTTAATTTGAATAGTCAAAGTGGAAGAACTGCCTTACCAGACAAACCTTCAAGCTCAATAAAAACATTGGTATCTGAAGAAAATTAGTTTGTGAAAGCAAAACCTGTTGCCTCAATTTAAGATTATTCCATGAAATGTACAGAAGATAAACTTTGATCTGTTACCAGCAAACTCTGATAATAGAAGTCTTTAAATAGTTAATGCATTTACAGTTTTTTTTAATTTCTTTGGGTTTTTTTGTTAAGATGGATTTTCTAACCACCATTTCACTGATGTTTTATTAAATTCCAGATAATAGGAATTCAACTGCAAAGTTTCTGCCCTTCCTTTCTCACATGTTTCTTCATTGTTTGATTTCTTGGTTTTCCTCCTTTACAGTTTGCCTTTTATTAAGGAGTCTCTAGCTCTGCCAGTCAGTAACTGAGTGTCTCGTGGCATTGCTGTGCATCTTGGGACAACGGGAGAGCTAAAACCAGGCCAGGCGTAGTCTGAGGGCAGTGTCCATTTGTCAGGTCTTGAAGTCACTGATAAGACTGTGAGCTATGTCCAGCAATGAATTTGAGTGAGACAGCACCAAAGATTAACAAATACTTTTATGTTTTATTGGTAGTTTCATGACTCTTTTGTGTATAGTCTTGTGTTAAGAAAAATGGTTCAGATTTTAAGAGGAGCTTTAGCTCAGCTAATGTTTTTTCTTCTCAAGATTGTCATGGGGACGGGAAAGGTTCTTGAAATACTTTGCACCTGAAAGTAGTGCTGTTGAAGTGTTAAGTTAGGTTTTCATTTTAAACGTAAAATGTTCTACTTGTGTTTTCTTTATTAAAGGTCTGCATAAAGATTTACTCGTGGTAGTTGGCATGAGACAAAGCAGATGCACTCAGCTCTTTGAACCACAGTTAACTGCTTAGGACTGGAGAATGACAGGATCTTGCTGGCATCATTGACTCCCTGAGCTTATCTCTTTCATGGTAATTAATACAACACTTTCCATTTAGTTTCCTGTCAGTGCAGTTTGACTGCCTGAGGCTTCATTTGCCTTGCTGCTCAGTGGTGAGAGCAGCTGCAGCCCAGCCCACAGCTTTCTTGCTGGACTTTTTCTAATCACTATGAGTTTATGGGACAGGAAAGGGATTGCAAAAACCTCAGTATTCCTGAGCTGGTGAGAAGAGGTAAATTTGTACTTGGGGAGAAAACTCATTTCCCTGATTTAGCTTCCTTATTTCCCATATTCTCGTTGTGCTTGCATCCAGCATTCAGATTTGAAAGAAAAGGGGCTTGTCCCTTTCTTTGTGCTTTGCCTTTCCTAGAACCCTTTTTAATCCTGCTGATTCTTTACAGTATATTTCCATGTCCCTGTAATTTCTGTTCTTACCTATTTCTGTGTTCTTTGCTTAGATTCTAAATCTTGGTCTTCCAAAATGCCTTGGTTTCTCCAAAACACATATATTTTAATCTAAAAATCTCTCTTGAATGTTTTCCAGTCTTCTGCTTTCTCTTACACCTACTATGTGTCTGTGGAGACCATTAAATTGTTCCCTCAGGTGTTTGTAGAGCTCATATTTCTTGGTCATCTTTGTTTGCCTCAAGGAAGATTATGAAATCAGTAGGAATTTGGCTCTTAAGTTCCTGTATATTTCAAAATCATGTCTGACACCCACTCTTGCAAGTCAAATCAGGAGCTGCCATTGTCTCTGACACCATGAGCTAGATTCTGAGAAGCATAACGTGTTGGCACTGCTGGTATAAACTATAACGTTAGGTGCAGAGAATGTGCTTTTATAATTTGAAAACTTCTAAATTTCATAAAAGGTTATGTTTGGTCTGAGATTCATCATATGTGGTTTCAGACTGGTGTCATGTTTCTTTTAAAGTTTTACAAAAATTCATTCATCTTTCTTTTCTCTAAGTAGTTGCATGAATATGGATATATGGGAAGAGCTAGACAAGACACGCCTGAAGTTTTTATGCTCAGGTAATTTAAAACCAGATTTGTTTGAAAAGATTAAAAGTTTTATGACTTGAGCAGAGAAGGATTGGGTCATTGCATAAGCACGTATACTGTGAAAACAATGCCTTTCAGTAATGGTTAATAGCTCTTATGCAATAATATGCTGCTGGCATAATACAAAGGCAATGTGTATAGCTTTCCAATTAGATTAACACATAGAAGCCTTATTCTAGCATATTTTTTGCATTATTTTAAAAAATAGATTATTCAAACATTGCACTGCCTTCCAGATTTCCCATAATTCTTCCATTTCTGAAGAGACAGGTCTAAGCTAGGTCACATAAATACATCAAGCTGATTGTATACTGAATAATTGCTCTGCCTACTTGAATATGATGCTTCTTTGAGCTATCTTTCTGTTGTATGTTTCTGTGTTGGATTGAACTTAATGTGTAGTGGGTCAAGCCACATAAATGGATTTGTGAAAGGCATACAATTAATTATGTTTGCCACAACAGTCTTGATGTGGAACATAGCCTTTGTGTTGTGCAGCATGTTGTACCAGCTGATGGATCAGAAGAGTAAATATCAAACCATCATGCAGGTATCAGAATACAAACCAGTAGCTGTGATGAATGTGTTTTCTGGCAGCTGCTGATTATTTTAGTTTGAAGTAGTAGACTTGATTGGCTTGTAGTTCACAACAGTAGTTAACTTCATAAAAAGAAAGTTCTTGTATAAGACAGTCTGAAAGTTCTGAAGACTGAAGAAAATGTAATTTCTAAAAAAACCCCACAAACATTTTCCAAATCACATTTAAGCCCCATGGGCAGATACTGAACTTTTGATACTGTCCCTGTGGGGAGAATGTGATGAATGTGATTATAACCTACACTATTTCACCTTAGACTCCTTAGAAACCTCTGTTGCCTCAGCCATTGAAATCCACCAACAGCCCTGAGATGGTGCAAGTACTTTCTGTAATAAATACAGGAAAATAAGAAAAGCTTTAACTTCTTTATTTCAGTAGCATTTTTCCAACCTAAAGCTCTAGTCAATTAAAACTGAATTACAATTCAAACCTTTAAGTTAATTATTAAACATAAGTAATGTGACTAGTACCAATATTAGTGGTAGTAATATAGCTTTATATTATGGGCTTTTTGCTTATTTGTCTAAAAAGTTCAGTTTTCAACTTGTCATGGATATTTGTGTTTACAGCCCATAACTGCATTGTAGGACCAAGTGTGGGGAAAAGCTGTAGGCTTCTGTAATTGCGTAGGGAACAGTAGGTGTGATCACTGGGACCAGTTTGGGATCTTGCGTTCTCAAGGTCAGTTAAGGCTTTTGGCACATGCAATGCCCTTTTCTCTTTCCCTTGGGAATGAACATAAAGGTGTTTTATGACATCAGGGGACTTTGAAATCAATTTCCCATTCTGTAAAGTTTTAAGTGCACTTGCTTGCCTGTTCTGCTATTGGCTAACATAACAAATGGATGTGTGAGTTGTTTGCGCTGAATTATCAGCCATAAATTTAATAGCACTGAATAGCACTGTTAGTGCTGTAAAACTAGCAGTGGAATACAAAGTTAACGTTAAAGTCTGCGTTGAAAAGATCATGGCTATTCAAATCTTGCACTACCCTCACTCCCCAACATATTTGCAGGCTGAAGAAGTTACCATTTTGTTTTATGTTCTGTGCTACATTTGCAAGGTTATGTGTGCAGTCATTAAGCTGAAACCTTTAGCTCGGCATCCTTTATAGAGTGCCACTTATAATGGGACAAACACATGACCGGACTACTACTAGTTGGAATTGATGGTGATTCTGTGTGTCTGCTGATTTACTTTCGAAAGCTGTCGAGTTACTTAATCGAGACCAGTATATTATTATTGTTGATCACTACTCAATTGTGTTGAATTTTTTAAAAATCTGATACACAGATAAATATTCTCACAGCTCAAATATTCTTCCACTCTAATTATTGTCTTTAGTACAAATATTAGAAAGAAATCATACTTTATGCAGTAAGGGAACAGAAAGCCTGATATGTTAGATGTGAGCCTTAACATGGTGCAGTGATACCTGTAAAGTGGAGATCTTGGACATTGTTAGTTTATTCAGTAAAATGGTTCCTTTGCTTTTGAGTTATCTCAAGAGATCTTTGAGCTATCTGAAGAGACCATTACACTGATGAGCAATCCTGGGCACTTATTAACATGCTGATATGAAAGGTGGAGAATATGGTGGAAGGGGAAGCTCAAGGCCTATGTAAAACCCCATAAGCTTTTCTTTATGAGCTGCTTCATTTTTTTTCTAGTTGAGACAAACAAAAAACCCCAGCTGTATCTGGACATCTTTTATTACAGCATTAGCCTTACCTTCCAGTTATATGGAGACAAATACAACTCCATGCTGAAGGTGAAATACTAACCCATGCATTAAGGCAGATATGACCAATTTTTCCGAGCCTGTACACTGTAAAACAAAATCTGTCTGTATCTGAGAAAGCTAAGGAGAATTTTAGGACATGGTTCATGGGCAGGAAATAGGAATGACTTCCCCAGTTCTCCCATTCACTGTAAAGGTAGGGCTGGACATGGACATACATGTTGCAGCCAAGCAGTTTATTTGTGTTTGATCATTGGTTTCTTGTATAATGGGAAATGCCCTAGAAATTTCCTTTATTCCTTTTTCTTTTGAAAAGGAATTATCCATTCTCCATTCATATAAGCAGATGGCAACAGTTCTAGATCAAAGTTTTTTTCAACTGTGTATTTAATTCTTTCTCTTGACGTACAAGTAGAAAATAGATATAAGATAAAGATGAAGTTTAATTCTTTATCTTTCTGTGCTAAAGTTGGCAAAGAATGTTCATTTAATCAGGTATTTAAAAATGCTGTGGTATAGTATAAGGCTTATATTGTTCTAGGTCTGTATTAAGAACCCTGTCACATGTTCTTAAACAAATTTCAGTGCCTGACATTTGATTTCAGTGGGAGCTAGATATCTAAGGCACTGAGATTCAAGTCCTGTTAAGCATCTGACTTCTACTGATGCTGCTCTTGTTGATTCTGTGATTAACAGTGCCTTTCCTTTATCTGGATTTGTCTGTAAAAACATAGAGATATAAGAAGAGCTATTTGAAAAATTCTAAAATGCAAATGGTAATAATGAGGAAAGCTATTTTGAGATGTTAGCCACTCATATTCTGGGAAATCTAATTTTTTGCCTTTTTGCAAAAGTGTGATCTTTTATTTGGATAACATGTCAAAGGAATTTGGGATTTTTTTTTTTAACAGAACAATAAGCATACTTTTATGATATGTAAACTTTTTCCTTAAAGGACTGGGAAAATGTATTTATTTATTACAAGATGCTAGTGCATTTTGACCTTTCCCGGAGTATTAATTCTCCAGGAGAAAGCATCAGATTTATTTTGATGAAAAGAATTTCTTCAAAATATGTAGGACATAATAATAATTTAAAGAGTATTATTTCTATATACTCTTTGTTTGCATGTTTATATTTACCTGCAAGAACATGTTTTTGAATAGCCGGAGATACTGTTGGCAGTGAATAAGTTAGAAGGGGTTTGTTCATCTATCTGTAGCTGAAGAACTTCTAGAAATAACAAGAGCGTTTTTTGTGCTATGCCAGGAGAGAAAACAGTCCATATGGTCTTTAAAAGGCTTGACTGACTCAAAGGACTGATGATTCATTTTTTAATAGAGAGTTTGGAAATGGCATGGATTTATTGATCCATGGCTGAAACCTCCACTCCTCAAATAGGAAAAGCATTGGTTTTTTTGTTACTCTAGGATTAAGGTCTCATTATTTTCTGAGTTCAAAAACCTTAACCAAACCACACCCACGTGAATGTGATTCATTTGCTTGTTGCGTGCTACCAGTGGTTTTCTTGTTACTAGAAAAACCTTTTTGTTGACTGGGAAACACAGAAATATCATATAGTTTCAAGAAGGAAAACTAGTTAGGAGCAACCTCTGTCTCCAAAGCCAACATCAAACCCTTGAAGAAACTTCTAATGGGGAAAAGATTTAGAGTGTTAATGCTTCATTTTTATTTGCTTACTGAATTAGGTATTTAGAGAAGGAACAATTCACTCTCTAGGAATTCTCTTTGGACAGCTCAGTTCCACCTTGGGGTCTGAATTCCAGCTACGATTTCTAACTGCAGTTTTACTATGACTGCCTATTTCTCCTTTGCTCAAAACAGTTACAGTTTGGTTAATTTGTGAATTGTTGCTGAGATGGAAGTTTGGTTTGAGACGTATTAATCAAACTACATGGGAGAAAAATTTTCCCCTCTCTTTCCTCCCTACTGGTTTTGCATAAAGTGTTTAAAAGCTGACTAAACTCCTCTGAGGCTGCAGGAATTCCCAGAGACTTCCTTTGCAGAAAGGAGATCCAAGACAAGCGTACATCTTTTCTGTCAGGCTGCTTAGTCCAACTTTTAAGAGATGGTTGGGCATCTGAGTAAAGTATAAGAATCTGCTGGAGGCTGCAGGATAAAGATAAGAGGGGACTAATACAGAAAGGGATATTTAGATCTAATCTATACTGGCTTTACCAGCAAAGTCTACTGGCTGTAGATGCAGTTCGCTCTTGCCAAAAGATACTTTTTCCACATTGCTCAAATAACTAAATTACTTGTCTAAGTACACCATTAAGAAGTGGTTGTTTGGACTGAAAAGCAGGGGGACTTTAGGGTTCTCCTTTTCCTTTCCAGCTTCTTTGGGCCAGGTGCTTGGTTTTCTTCACTTATAACTTGGAGGAGAGAGGAAGGAAGGGCCAGGTAATTGTACGTGGGTCTCAGCTTGACATGGAATTAAGGACATGGCAGTTGCATCCACAGTATGGTCATTGTCAGTGTTTGCCCCCAGGACTCTTACTGGCATATAAATATTTGAGTATTTTCACACTGATCTAAGTACTGAAGTACACAGTGTGACAAAACTTTCACCAGTACAGTAAACATAGTTTTAAGTCCCAAGCGTGAAGCTAGATAACTAATGCTTTATGGGTAGATGAAAAAAGAGCAAGGCTAGAACAGTATAATTGAACCAATGACTAAATAATCTAACATTGCCATATGTTATTTAACAAACAAACAAACAAAAAATCCTTTCACTAGAAATAAATCCCTAAAAAACATAAATGAGCATTTGGTTTTTTTGGTTTGTTACTGAGCCAGGGCTGTGCAGTAGTGTCCATATGGTAATAGAAGGTGGTAACACAGAGCAACTATCAAATTACACATTTTCCTAACCAATTGCAGGATCTAAAATAGGGGGTTTTTGGGAAAAAACCCCAAACAAACAACAAAACACACAGAAAAGCTTCCATATAAGCACACTTTTCTTACTGTAGTTTCAGTACTGCCTCCTTTAAACAGTCTGTGGTCATGACCTGATTACCAAAATGTCATGAGCCTCATTTAAAAATCAGGAATTTTTAATTGGATGGCTTTCAGCTGTCTTCCATAGCTATTATTGCCATGTAACTTTCCTAGCGTGCTATTTCCACATGGTTACTTATGCAAGCAGAAACTTTAGTGAAAGTCATGAGCAGCTTTGCTAAGTATAGGAAACTGAGGGTGTAGGTCAGAAAATGTCTATTTGAATAATAAAATAAAAACATGCCTGAGGTGCACTTTCTTGGGTGAGTGTGTTTTATTCTCTCCTGGTACGTCTACACTGGAAAAATGAAAGAACAAAATAAAGCATTGTTCATTCAGGACATTCATTTACATTTACCTATCTGAACAGGTTGCGTGAATGCTCCTAATCTTCTAGGGCTTCATTTTATCCTGGAGACTCTCTTGGAGAGTCAGATGTAATTCTTTGATTTCTCCTCTTTGCTTAAGTGTTCCAGTCATCGTAGTTTGAGTTTTTGCCAAAGTGGATGAAAGGCTTATGATCTTTAAGATGTGCTGTGCAGATGCTTAAGGTGTAACTGACTTAAAAAAAAAAAACAACAAAAAAACCCCCATAAAACCAAAAAAACCCACACAACCCCAACCACCCCTACACTGGAATAAGTAAGAGCTAGATTTCAAATCTTTTAGTCTTGCAAATAAGAAGGAAGAGTTGTTCGCAGCTGAGCATTGAATTCTCTGTAACAAGCAAGCAGATTCAGACTCCTTTGTCAGTATGATCACAGGAATGCCTACCCCTGCAGCACTCTGTTCTGTTACCGTTATGCATTAATTCCTTGCTCCCTGCTATGTCTTTCCATGATGAGTTTTCATGCTTAATCTGAACATGAAGACAACATTTCTTTAGAAAACTATAAAGAAACTGAATATTCTTTCTGGTTCTCAGCTACTGGAATATTTAACATTTTTTAGTTTAAACAGGTACTTTGCTGTTCATCTGTTCTTAACTCACAGGATTTGTGTTTAGCAGGCCAGGCTTTTCATAGCCTCAGTTTTGTGAGAGCGAGTGCATCTGTCTTGTTGGAAAATACTTCCATCTTATGATTTAAAAACATTGCTGTATTTCAGCACACTATTTTCATGGCACTGGATCCAATTCTTCCTCCTTTTAAGTGCTTTTTCTCATAGGTGTCACTGGCAACAGAAACCATGGCCTTTAATCAGTCCTTCCAACACTGCTGTGTGCTAAGTAGCTGGAATGGGCATATGATTTAGAAATGAGTAACTCAAGCAAATGTGATAAATGAACTGCTGATCTCTAAATCTTTATTGGCAAATGTACAGGTTTGAACTGAGAAGGGATGAGCAGGAGCACATAAGATGTGAATTACTGTGAAAGTTCAATCTAAACTTGAAACTGAACTCAGTAGTTGTTAATGTTCCAAAAATATTTCTCATTTCCATGCCCTCTTATATATTTTTTTCCTGTGATATAAAGCTTGCTGAGCTTTGGGACAGCAGAGAGGCAGTGCAAGTACCCAGAAACTAGGAAATATAGAAATGAAAATTAGTTCAGCATTAGGATGGTGTTGAAGTACAAACTTTAAATTGTTCAGCAAACAGAATAGGAGTGCAGTTTCTGCACTGAGAGTTATATTTGGCCTGAATTAAAAAAAAAAAAAGTGTAACAACCCCTCCATACCTCACCTGATGCCTTATTTAATGAATGATTTAAATTTTCTCATGAAAAGACAATTTCTAAAACTGTTTCCTACTGTAGTATGAGTTTCACAAGTATCACAGAGATGCTGTGAAAAGAATATGCTAAGAGATGAAATAATTTGTCTTCATTTTACAGAGAAGAAAATGAGGTACAGAGAGATTTAAAGCTAAAACTGTCACATGTTCTCTAATTTTGTATGCTCTTTTAAATGCCCAGAGTATTTGGAATGATTAATTTTTTATTATGAAAATAGACTTCCCACTGTCTTCAGATCATCCAGATGCATGATCAGCATGTCTGGATCTCAGCAGATGGATGCACAGAATATTCAGTGATCAGCTGTGAGAAGTTTAGTTTGCTTAAGACTGAGAGCTCCAGGGCTGAGGAGGTAAAGATCAAATCAGTCAGGTCTCCCAGGAAGGCATTGAACTGCCTGTCGTGGTTTAACCCCAGCCGGCAACTAAACCACACCACACAGCTGCTTGCTCACTCCCCCCGGTGGGATGGGGGAGAGAATCGGAAGGGTAAAAGTGAGAAAACTCGTGGGTTGAGATAAAGACAGTTTAATAGGGAAAGCAAAAGCCACGCACGCAAGCAAAGCAAAGCAAGGAATTAATTCACTACTTCCCATGGGCAGGCAGGTGTTCAGCCATCCCCAGGAAAGCAGGGCTTCATCATACGTAACGGTTCCTTGGGAAGACAAACGCCATCACTCCGAATGTCTCCCACTTCCTCCTTCTTCCCCCAGCTGTATATGCTGAGCATGACGCCATATGGTATGGAATATCCCTTTGGTCAGTTGGGGTCAGCTGTCCCAGCCGTGTCCCCTCCCAACTTCTTGTGCACCCCCAGCCTACTCGCTGGTGGGGTGGGGTGAGGAGCAGAAAAGGCCTTGACTCTGTGTAAGCACTGCTCAGCAGTAACAAAAACATCCCTGTATTATCAACACTGTTTTCAGCACAAATCCAAAACATAGCCCCATACTGGCTACTATGAAGAAATATTAACTCTATCCCAGCCAAACCCAGCACATTCGCCACCCCTTATTTGATAGCATTTATGTCATGCTCAGGTCCTACGCTATCCAATACGTTGTCATTAACCACCACCACCCTTCCCATCCTTTGATACACTACACAGGTATAATTCCCTTAGTCTATGGACCACCCCTGTGAAATGTCTGTAAAAGGTCCATAAATGTCCACAGAATGTCCACTGAGTTCATTTAGTCCATGACTTTGGGCTCCATCTGTTATGGTGGTCACTCAGGACAGGAGAGGTGGTGTGTTGCGTGGAGTTATTGGGCACCAAAGCCAGCTCAATTTGGGTCACTGCTGCACTTGCACTGCTTCTTGTAAGGCTTGTCCTCCACTGGTTCGGGTGGTTCCTGCTATAGTAATTCCCATAACATGCAACTCAAATCCCGGGTTACAACAATTTAAAGGTATTTCCATTACAATCTCCACCCCTGGTCCCTTTGGACCAGACCATCGGGTTTAACATTGCAATGAACTCCTCCCCTTGCCCCTGCTCCAGCTTGGACTTATCCACGGACTACAGTCTCTTAAGGGAGTACCTGCTCCAAGTGGAGCCTTATCTAGGAGCCACAGTCTCTCCAGGGGTATACCTGCTGTGGCACAGACTTATCCACACCCAGAGAGTCACTTTGAGGTGCACCTGTTCCAGCGTGGCCTTCTCCATGGGCCACAATGCCTTCAGAGGTATACCTGCTCTAGCGTGGCCTTACCCACAGCCACAGTTCCTTCAGAAGTAAACCTGCTCCAGCATGGCTTTACCCGTGGCTGCAGTCCTTCCAGGGGTGTACCTGCTCTGTCATGGGCTTATCCATGGCCACATGCTTTGAGGTACTCCAGCATGGCCTCATGCACAGCTACTTGATGCTTCAAGGTGTACCTGCTGCAGCATGGACTTTATCCACTGCCACAGATGTTTCGAGCTGCACCTTCTCCAGCGTGGACTTATCCTTGGGCCACAATCCCTTCAGAGGTATACCTGCTGTGGCACAGACATAGCTACAGCCACAAATGCTTTGAGATGTACCTGCTCTGGCATGGGCTTATCCATGGCCACAGACGCTTTGGGGTGTCCTGCTCCCACATGGACTCATCCACAGGTCACAGTCCCTTCGACTCAAGTTCACACTGGAGTTCCAGCCTGTCCAGTACAGGAGCACAGAAACAGCAGCGATGTCCTGGCCATCTGCCAGCCCAGGCGCAAGGCCATTGCTGTTATCAAAACGTTCCCAGGCACAGCAGAGTAAGGTGATCAGCAGTACAGCAGCACGGCAAGCAGTGAAAGCAAAAAACCAGCCACTAACGAGCACGAGACTCTATATACGGTAAGGCAGGCAAGCCCCATGGCAAGCACAGAAGCCTGTTGATTAATAGCTAAACAGCAATAACAGCTATAAATTTGATCTAGCACATTCCAATCAAACCTGTTGTTATCTTGAACCCTTCAAACCCCATGTTGGGTGCCAAAAAGGACTGTGGTGGTTTAACCCCAGCTGGCAAGTAAGCCCCACACAGCTGCTCGCTCACTCCCCCTCCGGTGCGATGGGGGAGAGAATGGGAAGGGTAAAAGAAAACTCCTGGGTTGAGATAAAGACAGTGTAATAGGGAAAGCAAACACCGCGCACACAAGCAAAGCTAAACAAGGAATTCATTCACTCCTTCCCATGGGCAGGCAGGTGTTCAGCCATCTCCAGGAAAGCAGGGCTCCATCACACCTAATGGGTACTTGGGAAGACAAACGCCATCACTCCGAACATGACCCTCTCCCAACTTCTTGTGCACCCCCAGCCTACTCGCTGGTGGGGTGGGGTGAGGAGCAGAAAAGGCCTTGATGCTGTGTAAGCACTGCTCAGCAGTAACGCAAACATCCCTGTGTTATCAACACTGTTTCCAGCACAAATCCAAAACATAGCCCCATACTGGCTACTATGGAAGAAATCAACTCTATCCCAGTCAAAACCAGCACACTGCCTTAACCATTCTGTCTCCTGCAGTCCTGGGACTCATTTGATACAGACCTTTCCAAGTCCTCTAAGGCATGCCTCCTGTGCACGCATGCATCCCACAGACAGAAGACTGGTTCAGTGGGTGACTTCCAGGAGAGGAATCTTTCCATCTCATGCATGGAAAAAGGCAGGCTTCATCTGGAATGAGGGGGAGGTGCAGAAAAACTGAATGATACCACATTAGAGTTGCATGCAAGAGCGAGGAGAGTAGAAGTTTCAAGAGATTGAAGCAGAGATGCAGCACGGAAATAGACTGTTTAAAGTTTGGCAATATTTTATACCGAAGTGAAAAGGGGTGTTTCAGCTAGCAAAGTGTAGAAGCCTTCTTGCTGTTTATCCTGTCTTCTTCTAATCTCAGCTTTCAGAAGCAGCCAAGCATTTCTGGGTTTGTTCTACATAAACGTGAAGTGCGTTGTCAAAGGTCATGAGGTAAACCCAGGTGTCCTGAGTTTTAGTCCAGAGTTCTGTCCAATGGATCACAGTTGGGAACCACATACAGAAGATTAGTTGCCTGTCTACTAAATGGTATTTGGCTGATTTCTAAACTCTCTAATGAAGCTTAGTTGTAAAAGCCTTACTGCAGCCCAGTAATGCTGTGCTGTTATTCCAGGCTTAATTATCAATTTGATATAATGCTAGTAAATGACTGTAAACTTTTAAAAAATTAGAGTTTTTGCTGCATAATACACTCTGCTTTCTCTGTGAGCTAATTAACAGCAAATTATAAAACAGAGACTTATTTGACGTACATGGACAGTTCCAGATCATGATAAATACACTCTCACACATGCTTTTCGAGTAACAATCAAGTTGAAAGTCTGAATCATTAAGGAGGCATATTCTGTTCAAAACTCAGATGAAGAGCTAGATTAGCACTGTCACTTGCTTGATTAGTGCTCTCAGTTGTTTGACTTCCAACACTGAAATGCAATAAATGAGGTGACGCAAAGAGAATAGTGCATTGTAGTTGCTGTCTTTGCGGTGTCTATGCTGTCATACAGCAATGCTCTGATAGCCAAGGAATTCTGCAGTGTAATTCAAACATTATAAATTGGTATGAGTTCATTGTTTCTTCTTATTGCCAAGCCTTTCAAAATTAATGCTAAAATGTTTTGGGAAGAATTTCCACAGTAATTGGCATATTGTGTTTCTGTTGAAGTGCAGTTTAGTAAAGTATTCCTCTAAAGAAAACACCTTCAGTCTGTTCTGATGTGTACATGAATTTATTCAAGTGCACATTAGGAAAAAAATCCTGTCAGCCAGCTCTATCTGAGTGTCATGGTATGCTTTGAGTTTGCAATATATCTGCCTGGAAAAAAATCCTGCTTCATTTTGCATTTTCACTGTACTTAGTTCCACATGTAGCACCTATATAAACAGCCTTTAAAATAATGCCTGAACTCTCCTTTGCAAAGTCATTGAAAGCATAATCTTGACCTGCCTGGCAGCTCATTTATCCGAATGTAGTAACAATAACAAGCACAGCCCATCCCCTGAAACTGGCTCATCTGGAGGGCTCTGTGGGCAGTTCCAGCCAACTGAGATTCCCAGCTATCCTGTGAGGAAAAATGAAAGGACGTGGCTGCTTGCAGCAGTTTGTTTTACACCTTTCACACCAGATCCATTGGATTTAATTGCTGTCAATACTGATGCAACCAAGAATTTTACTGCTGCCCAGGCATCAGGTTCGAACCAAGGGATTGCAGTGTCTGATGTGCCTGCTACAAGGGTGTGCAGTGAAGGTGTTGCCAGAAGCCTTTCTGCTAGACTTTATTCTCAGAGGATAGCCTCAAATGTTTTACGTTAGCAGTGCCTGTTGGAGTCTTCAGTCCAGATCTGTTCCAGAGAAGAGGCTAGTGGGACCAGGTCTCTGCTCTGGACGTCTGAGGGAAGCAGCATGTGGCAGGCTGGGTAGCTGGGGTGGCCACGGAGAAGTCTACTGCAGGTCTGTTCTGATACATGGTCTGCTGGATGGCAACCTGGCTTCTCTACCCTTCCTGGAGCAGCTGCTGCTTCTGCAGGGCTGCCACCTGGTCCACTCCTGTTGTGGCTGCTCCGTACATAAATTTCTTGAGCTCGCTGGCTGGAAACACTAGACCTAGTCTTGGTGCCACAGTGAAATTTCTTCATTCCTGTGTTAAGACTCAAATGCATGACACGATCTTATTTCAGCAGAAAAGTCTTACTGAAAGTGTAAGGATCTACCATCTTTTACAATTATCTTTTCACTAGCACTTTCATCAGTAAGATCTTTTGGGTTTGTTTCTGGGGGAGGGGCAGAAGGTTCTTATCTTCCCACTATTCTGCAGCCCTTAACATTGCTCCTAAGTCTGCAAAGCTAATAGAAGGTTTATCCCATACCAGGACATGGTTACTATTATCTCCAGTCCCAGTTGTCCTAGCCAGGATCTCTTGTCTTCTCAACAGGAGCATTACTTGCATACTGGCTTAGGGTAACAGTGTAATAGATTGGTTCCTTCTGCTTCGCCCCCCCCCCCCCCCCTTTTTCTTTTCCCTTCCTTGGTTTCTTGTATCTGCTCTTGTTCAGCTGGATACTTGTCCCTCTCTTCTCCCTTCTTAATAGCAAGAAGGGATATTTTTAAAGGGGAATCCGTAACATGCAGAAACAATTGCCTGCAATTTGTAATTTAAGCAGAATTTGTTCTATTCATCTATGTCATCTCTGAATGGGTCTAACTTCCATCATAGAAGCATCATGCATGTGTAATTGAAATGTAACTTGATAAGAAGAGCACTATTAAGTTTTGCATTCCACTTAGGTTTTGGAAAGAGATCACAGCAGCAGTAAAATTGCAGTTTCAAAAGCTACATGGAATAGTTATTAATCCATTTTGTATATTTCAATATAGAGACAAAGTAAACATCTATGGTTACAGTTCTGCTTTCATTTTCACTAGCTGTCATATGAGATCTCTTTTGTGTTAACCAAATGTAATTCTTTTCTGTCCTACTTGAAATAGCTCCTTGCAAGTCTTCTGTATTTGGGGCAGAGATTATTTCTTACCACTCTAAATTACAGCTTTTTAAAAGAATTCATCTGCAACAGGTGCTACATTGTTGGTTCTTCAGGTAGCATGATAAATTGAATTTTGTGACTAAAATAGTCATATATCTGTTTTTAAAATTCATGCTGTTTCCCAGGCATTTTTAAAGTTCTGTTTATCCTGAATGGTCTTTTAATCAAACCTAAACACTCATCCCTCCGCCCCCGCATTTGCACACTTGTCTGTTAGCAGGACAGATTAAAAAATTGAAATGTTCATAGCATAATGTGAAATCCTTTTGCTATTTTCATTCTTGTCATTAATATATTGTGGTTTCCTTCCTTCCTGAACAAAATCTTACTTTTCCAGAAGTACTTATACTACTCATATAATGACAAGAGGGCCATTCAGTTAGAAAATGCAATCTTTCCGATTGTGGTTTCAGCAAAGGACTGAATTTTACTGGCCACCCAAACGTCAGACTTCTGTTGTGGGTTGTCTGTATTTTATTTATCAAGGAGCATTGGAATGGTACAGCATTTAGCTCCAGGGTTTTTAGTCTCAGAACAATTTGTGTATGTGCACACACTGATTAAGTCTTTAAGAGAGCAACGGCAGAGCATATTGAACACCATAATCACTTAAGCTTCAGTAGCAGTTGTATTTTAGGGGGGAAAAAAGATGTCATACTTTATTCAGAATGGTGTTGAGAACTAATTTTTACAACAGCTGATTAAGAATGCCATCCTAGATTGATACACTGCAGTCATAACTCGAATTTCAGATCCTTAATATGCTCCTGCCCATGAGTTAGACCTAAAATATTGTATTGGGTTTGCATGGCAAGGTTTTGGTAGCGGGGGGCTACAGGGGTGGCTTCTGTGAGAAGCTGCTAGAAGCTTACCCCGTGTCCAATAGAGCCAATGCCAGCTGGCTCCAAGACAGACCCACTGCTGGCCCAGGCCGAGTCCATCAGTGATGGTGGTAGCGCCTCTGTGATAACATATTTAAGAAGGGGTAAAATCTGCCACACAACAGCAGCTGGGACAGAGGAGTGAGAATATGCGAGAGAAACAACCCTGCAGACACCAAGGTCAGTGAAGAAGGAGGAGGAGGTGCTCCAGGTGCTGGAGCAGAGATTCCCCTGCAGCCCGTGGTGAAGACCATGGTGAGGCAGGCTGTCCCCTGCAGCCCAGGGAGGTTAACGGTGGAGCAGATATCCACCTGCAGCCCATGGAGGACCCCACGCCAGAGCAGGTGGGTGCCCAAAGGAGGCTGTGACCCCATGGGAAGCCCACGCTGGAGCAGGCTCCTGGCAGGTCCTGTGGACCCATGGAGAGAGAGGAGCCCACGCTGGAGCAGGTTTGCTGGCAGGGCTTGTGACCCCGTGGGGGACCCACGCTGGAGCAGTCTGTTCCTGAAGGACTGCGCCCTGTGGAAGGGACCCACGCTGGAGCAGTTCATGAAGAACTGCAGCCCGTGGGAAGGACCCACGTTGGAGCAGTTAATGGAGGACTGTCTCCCGTGGGAGGGACCCCACGCTGGAGCAGGGGAAGAGTGTGAGGAGTCCTCCCCCCGAGGAGGAAGGAACGGCAGAGACAACGTGTGATGAACTGACCACAACCCCCGTTCCCTGTCCCCCTGTGCTGCTGAGGGGGAGGAGATAGAGAAATCACGAGTGAAGTTGAGCCTGGGAAGAAGGGAGGGGTGGGGGGAAGGTGTTTTAAGATTTGGGGTTTTATTTCTCATTATCCTACTCTGATTTGATTGGTAATACATTAAATTAATTTTCCCCAAGTCGAGTCTGTTTTGCCTGTGATGGTAACTGGTGAGGGATCTCCCCCTGTCCTTATCTCGACCCACAAGCCTTTCGTTACATTTTCTCTCCCCTGCCCAGCTGAGGAAGGGAGTGACAGAGCGGCTTTGGTGGGCACCTGGCATCCAGCCAGGGTCAACCCACCACAAATACGGAGGCGCTTAGCATTCTTAGAAGCTGCCAATTGTATTCCTCTACATGTTTCTACCAATAAATTATCTTGAATTTATTCTGAGCATTCCTGTGTAATTCCATGTCCTTTATTTTTGAATTACAAGAGTAAACACCAGTAAATTTAAAAGTGAAATGAAGCACATACTTTTGAAAATGGGCAGAGTACTAGTATTTTTTAGCAAAAGATCACAGTACAGAAGTGCAGCATTGTGACTAAAATGTAAATCTACCAATTCCAGTTTTATCTCGAATGAATGTTTACTTCACATTTCAGCTGCCCAACTTTCTGATTGACTGACTGAAATGAATGATGTATACAGCATATTGATGTGCACTATGTTTTAGAAAAGTGAGATTAGTTCTATTACATGGCTGATGTTTAATTAAAACACTAGAAACTAGTATTTTAGAAATTGCAAAATAAGGTTCTTAAAGATCTCCACAAATGCAAAGCTACATGATATAGATGTTGAATCAAAGATGGCTTAGAAAAGTTTAAATGGCATATTTTGTGCATAACACGGTATTAAATGGTGAACATTTTGCAGGGAAAGCTGAGTAATTTCCTGTGTGTTTTGGTTTTTAGTTTAAATTCTGTAAACTCTGCACCAGTTGCCCTCTTCATTGATTTATTGGACTTCATTGTTGCTATCATTAACAAAAGACTTTGTTTTCTACGCAGGCATTAGCAAGCTCAGTTTTTGTACAAAAATGTAACCCTTTTGTTCTTTGTCCTTTTTAGATTCCTCTTTCCTCAGTCATTCCTTCCCCACAGCTTTTAGATGCCGTATCGAAATTTAATGTACATATCGTCTTCACAAACTCAATGAGACAGAAATATTTGATGTGATGGAACTCCACCCTTCTTCCCCCCCCGCTTTTTTTTTTTATTGCCACACCTGACCTAGGAGTGCCACACCCTGCTATTGAAAAGTCCTATCTGCGGCAACCATTATATGCATGTTGTTGAAGATGCCAGATAGCTGCTTTTCAGCACACAGTGTAACAAGCTGTCTTAATCAGTTTTCAGGGCACTGCTTCTACAGCATTCCTCACCAGCTATCTTAGTTTTGCACTGTTAAGTGGGGTTTTTTTCTGTCTTCTTGAATGTTGGTGGTGTTTCTTTTCTCATCCTTTTCTGCCAGAGGCAGTGGGGCCACTGCTCTTTGGATGAAAGCAGATCTGTGTGGAAAGTCCTTCATGAAGTATTGCTTCTAGCTATGTTTTTGCGTCCTGCCAGGAGCCTGATTGCTATTCCTGAGAAGACCTAAATTTGACCCTTGCATCCTGAATATCTGATTAAGGTGGGTAGCTTGTCAGTGTTTTGAATTTTCTTGTGTTTGGGATGTTGATTGGAACTGGGACCTTCAGCTCGTCTCTGCATTTTTGGAGCCTGACTAGTTTAAATTTTTTTTTTTTTTTAAGTGCCTTCTGCTACCTTACTTGCTCACTTTCAGAGGCAGAAGCATGCAATTAAGTCTGACACAGAGATATGCTGAACTCATCCCTCCTCCCTCCTTCCCCATGCTGTGCTCTCATCTGGAGCACAAGAGAAAAGAGCAGAAAGAACTGAGCAGTCTGGGGAGTCCACGTAGCTGGCAAGTAGCAAACACAATTTCTCTGCTCTTTTCTTCTTTTACATTTAGTGTAGGCAGGGAATTGGGGATTCTGCTAAGGCCTGTCATCACCTGGGAGAGCAGAGTGAAGAGTACTCGGAGAAGAAATGAGGCTGAGGTTCAGTCAGAACTGATGGGTTGAAGTCTGGGGTCAAAAACCTCAGAGAAGTTTGGGGTAGGCACCTGGCAGGTGTGCAGATTGGAGTTTAGAAAGGACTTATATTGTCGTTATATCAGAAAGCATTTATATTACTTATATATGGAAGAAAGGCCTGGTTTGGAGGCTGGGCAGTAAAATAACGGAGTTAGCAGGGAGCTGATAGTATTTTGACATTACTGGCAGTACTGAAATAGTGTCAGGTAGGCACTGTTCTTTCTGCTTGAGCTCTACAGTACCGCTCTGTTTAGTCTTCTGACTGTGTCTCAGCCCTTGGGATTGCTTTTCTTTAGAGGCACCATTACTCTGGCCAAGTAGCAACAGCTGGATGCCTCAGGGTTTTACAAATTCTGCTTGTGTTCCCCGCTCCAGTACATGGAAACTTTCATAGACATCAGGGAAGTTGTTATCCAAGAGTAATTTGATGCTACCTCTGTGTTTTCTCCCTCTCCTTAAAAACGTTTGGATTTACTGACCTTACTCTTCAACATCGTTCTCTGGTCCCAGCTCAGCATTCAAAAGGATTTTTCTTACAGATCACTGAAGGCAAAAACACGCAAGAGAAAAGGATCCCCCTCAGTATTTTTCTCAGCATGGTTTTCACCATCCACATTACCTGAACGTTCTGGGTGACATGTAAATTAAGTATTACTGCTACAGGAAGAAGACTGAATGGTTTGAAGGGCCTGGCAACAGGACCTGGAGATTTCTTTCTTTCTAGTTTCACTTAGTCTGCCCTAATACTTTTACATCAGCCAGGTGTTCCAGCAACCAAGAAGATAGTTTATCTTTCTTTGTGAGGCTGAGAAAAAGTAGAATGCAGAGGTCTAGGTAAAACAAACTAGTTCTCTGTTTTGAACTATATTGGCACACACAAGATGAGAAGAGGACACGGGAGCCACCAACGCCACTCTCCCTAAAACTGCAGGAAGCCTTACAGCAAAGCCTTTCCTCTACTAGTGCCCACAGAGCGTCTGCCCCAGGGCTCTTCCACTCCATGCCTAGACACTTCCCCAGCCTCGCAGGGAGCTGAATGCCTGTAGCACAAGAGGCAATATCTACAGCGTGCCATAAGGAGGGAGCAGGAGAGACGAACGATTCTGCCCACGTGTAGCCTAGGCCCCTGCAATAACAAGGGATTTGCCAAAAGAAAATGGGGCTAAAGCAACTTCTTCCTGAGCCTTGCACCAGACCGGCTTTTTCTTCTGGCCCTCCATCAGGATGGCTCACAAACTCACCCCAGTCGTATCTATCTCCAGAGAGCCATCCTGACCTCCAGGAGAGGCATGCCTGCCCTCACCTCCACTACGTAATCAATCCTTCCTAATCATTTTCCACAGTGTTTAGTATTTGATGACAGTTTGGGGTGTTTCATACAAGCAGCCCCATCCACTCACTGTAAGTGTCTGCATACCTTTTGCCTAGTTCTTGAATCCCGGTGCACTCCTAACAACTCCACAGAAACAACTACCATGATCACCATGCTCTTCCCTAGACCTGCAAGCAACAAGTGGCTTATGTGGTCTCCTGCAAAGGTCAGGCTTTTGTGGATCTGAATTATAAACTTTCCCTGGGACTCTGCTGGACTTGACAAAGTGCACAGTTATTACACCACCAAGAGCAAAAGGTGGGAGAAGAAAGAGGAGATTCCCCAGAGAAAGGGGAAGAAAGGCTGGGCAGTTCCATTCCCCACAGTTTTTTGATCAACCTTCAGAGATTTCAGTCAAATGCAGGATTGTAATGAAAATGTTACAGTGGATAATATTTTACAGATGTAAATTGTATATACCAGGTACCCAGTATACATACTATATAAAAATACTTTAAATAATTTTGTGCTAAACCCCATAATCTCCTGGAAGCGAGTAAACCAGAATATACTCAAATTCTTTGTTTAGCTCTCTTCTTTATGTAAGGTTCATATTTTCTTCTAACATGGTGGTAGGAGAATTGTGAAACACAAATAATTTCTCTTTTTACTCTTCACCATTATGGACAATATTGACTGCTCCCACTCACTAAGATTAGCTATGTTTTGTAGACAGCAAATGCACTTTGGCAATGCAGATTTTTTTCGAGGCTTTCTCAATTCTGCTAATGTAAAACTTTGCATTGTTCTATTAAAATTGTTCTTTAGTCTAAGTACCTTCTAAAGGGCTATATTCCTTTTCATGGCAATGACCATGGACTTTAAGCTGTACTTTTCACCACTGTTACAAAATTGTCTCCTTCCCCCAGGCCTACTACACCATGTTTTTGACCAAGTTACAGTTTCAGTTGAGAATTTTGACTTGTGATGACCCAAGCATTCTGGAAAACATTCCCTAAAACTTTGTTCTTTTCTTATTTTCCGGGCTTTACACTCTAACCTGGCATTTCTTGTCCAGAGAGATAAAGGCTGTATAATTTGTGAACCTTCCTAACGGGTTGGTTTCACAGTTACCTTTCTAGTATTTAGATGAGCATTTTAGGAATGTCAAGTATTGTTTAAAAGTCTAGTCCTGTACAGTATAAACATTATCTAACATTTTTTTTGTAAAAACCCTGTATGAAATGCCTGTGCTCTTCCAGGTGGTTTTCAGGTCCTCAATATACACTTGATTTCTCTAAGTGTTTTGGGTATATCTTAGTACAGGACCTTGTGACTTCTTCTATTCAGCCACAATCATGATCTTCACTACAGAAGCACAGGAGTGTTAGGCTCCTAAGGCAAGAATTTAATGCTTTTTTTTGGCACTAGAATGGTTAACAGCTGACATTATTGTTATGATGTCAATATTTCAACTTTTTGCCCTGGCTTGGGAGTTCAGTGCTGCTTTTGTTGCTTTTCCAGTTGCATATTCTAATTCATCTTGAGCAACACCCCCCCCCCGTCCCATATGTTCAGCTCTTTAATAAACTGTTTCCACTTGTATTGTGTGTGTAATCTATGCTAGAAGCACTAGTTGTAGATTTTATAGCTGTTACTTAGCTGGTATAAAAATCATCACTCGGTCTTAATTACCAAAGTTTGGTAATATAGCTCTAGTGTCAATGATTACACTATTTAAGATATGAAACAGTCAGTGTTGGTACAGCATTTTCTTGTTTAAAAAGACATTTGACAGATTTTCTTGGACTACAGATGCTTTGGAGAAATTAGTTTTTGAAACGTCGACTTTCCAACTGGACTGTTCCTTGAGTCGCAGCAAAGAGCAGGCTATCTTGCAACTAAGATGACGAAGGATGCAGTTGCTCCCTTCAGCATTGGTTTGAGAAGTGGATGGCTCGTGGTCATTTCTTCAATGTGGAGCATATAATGGTTGGAAAGGGAGCTGGTTCCATGCGAGCACTGCCTTCTTGCCCCTGTCCGTGGTGGAAAAGAGTTAGAGGAAAACAGGTTGGCCTAACTCCTGCCTTGTGCTGGGAAGTGGCACCTTTGCTGCTGTAGAGCAGGAGGTGTCAGGAAAGGGATTCTCTGTATTGGAGATGATGCTTCTGCATTGCATTACCACAGTGAAAAGGTGTAAGCTGATGGTCATCGTGTCAAATCTTTGCCTAAAAGTTTTCCTCTTTGTCAAATCTTTAGTCAAATCTTTGCCTAAAAGTTCCACACTCAGGTGGCTGAAAGGTAGTGGTATTTGGCTTTTGAAAGCAGTTCTTATGCTTTTGAAAATCCTACACTGCTCTGCTCCTGGATGGCAAAAACCCAGGGGTGTCAATGACTTAACAGAACCATCTTGTAATGTGTTGGCCTAAGCTTTGGTTTTCTAACGCCCCTGAGAGTCCGTTTGAATAACCATGTTTGTCTTTTGCAATTTAAAGTCTTAGTTCTCATAGCTTGGGGTTTTCCAGTCTCTACATGGTGGCAACTAACTCTTCTTCTTTGCTTTTTTTAGTTGCTCTACTACTATAACCCCAACTTTAACAGAGAGCATCCCCACCAACTGGAGAGGTGCAAGAGAAGAGTTGGCCTCAAGGGGAGAGCCCCAGCTGCATCGGGGCAGGATGCGGAGATGGATGAAAGGCAGCCCTCCCAAAGCCCAGATGGTCAACCTGAAGGGGACATGCAGGCATCTCTGCCCATGATGACTGCACTCACCAAGCGACGGGCTGAAGCACCTCCTGGCCCCGGCAGTGCCCATACATGTCCACAGGCAGCTGCTCCCACACTTCCAGAGCCTGCTGGAGCAGCAGGCAGTGAGAGGTTCATCCCTCTCGCATTCTTCTTTCTACCAGAGCACAGCAGCCAAACCCCAGCTGGCCTCCAGCGTGCTGCTTATGCTTCTCCACCACGTTTTGCAACTTTTCCACATGGGCCAGGATGTCCCACCTTTGGACCCGTGCAGCCAGAAGCCCCCGGGGCTGGCCTGCCTCCCTGCTGTCAGCCACGGTTTGCAATGCCCGTGCTGGCAGCAGCCTCAGCTCTGCCTCTGCCAAGGCCACCCCAACGCCAAAGCCCAACAGTCCCCCACTGCCCAACCTGCACCTGCAGCCCCAACACTGCAGATGAAGGCGATGGCGTTGGACCCCAGCGCGGCACATGCGCGAGAGAGTCCAGATAGTCGGTAGCAAGTCGGTAGTGTCTAATAGCATTGCTAATACGTAGAACTTAGTAGAGCTGGTTAGAAGTAGAGCCTAATTAAACTTGCTAATAAACTGTTTGAACAATAAGGCTTTTTCAGTTGTTGTGTCCTGTTTGTACAGCACAAGCCCAGAGTGCGATTGTATTTCACCCGTCCAAGTAGACACAACTGGTCCACAAAGCACTTCAATCTTTTTGCGTGGGGAGCTGCTGCTAGGGTGGAGAAGGAGGTGTTTGCACCGGTTCCACTGGAGGACACACAGGGTCTGCTCACAGAAAGTCCATCTTCGCCAAGCTAAAGCAACTAATGGCTAAAGCACGTCCCTGCATCTGCAGACCACAAGCATCTCCCCAGGCAGCTGCTCCCCCATTTCTCAACCCTGCTGGAGCAGCAGGCAGGGAGATCTTCTGTCTGCTGGTCTGATTTACAATACTGGTGTGATTACAAAGAGAAGAAGGAAGGAATTAGGAAGAGGAAAATCTGGCTCAGTATTTTTGCACCATTTTTATGGTGAATATTTACATTAGGTGGTCATGTGATTAAGAGCCTGATTCACAGCCCACTGAAGTGAACAAATGCCCTCTACATCAGGTAGTGTGGGGACAGCTCTTAGGAGAGGTGAAGAGATTTAAAAAAAAAAAAAAAAGAAAGGAGGAATAAGGAGATTTGGAAACTTATTACTTAATAGATACTTTTGTGTCTTGAATGGAAATGTTATTTAAGATTGTCAGAAAGTGGTGCCCAAATCAATTAAGTCTTGATTGCCTCTCAGGCATTTAGTGTTCTTTACCCTGCAAGAGGTTAATAGACTGAAAGATTTTTTCTGAGCTTCCTCAGAGCTAAGAAATCCTTTGGGCCTGTACATGTTGGAAGATTCATATCATAATTATTTTTAGATGCATCTGGGGCTTTAATTTCTTGCAAACATGTTTTTCTTCATGTCTTTACTCTTTTGTAGGGGGGGAAGGGGAGGCACATTTACAGAAAAAACATTTTTTGTGTAAAAAAATACAAAAAATATATTTTTTCCCCCTAATAGTGATGCCCATTTAATAACATTTCTGTTCATATGGAATATTGTTCATGTGGATGCTGCTCTGAGGGATAGCAGTGCACAGACTTATTGATGAAGAATTTGAACTTTTGAAATGTGTTTCTTGTATTAATCCCACATAGATTTCTTCCTTTAACAATTCTGAACCATATTCATTTTTAATCACTTGGGTGCTACAGATAATCTTGAATTTAAAATAGAGACTTTTATTTAGGGTCTCTACCATAAGGTTTTTTGTGGTTAAATTCATAGAGCAAATCTTCATATGAGTTATGCTTGTGGAACTATGTAATTCACTATTTTGCTAGATGTAATTCTGGTGAAACACCATAAAATATAGTGAGTTTTATGATTTAGATTTTAATCTTGTTTCTTTCCATTTATATTCAAGCCTCACCTTAAGATACTTCATAATAATTGAATAGCAGCTATAAAAAGTGCGTTTTTCTAGGTATTATTCCCGTGCTTTTGTCATAACACGTTACCTTTTTTTTATAGTTGGCGTTTTCTTAAATTGCATTTTCTTTGTATTTCTTTTAAGAACAAATCTTACTGTCCTCCGTAGTACAGAGTAATCTTTCTGTTCTTTTCTGTGGTATGAATTCTTAAATCAGTCTCTTCTTTGAGAAGGATATCAAAAGCTTAGGCCTGGCTTAACTGATTCCAAGTCTATTTCTGAGGAGAAAAGGTCTGCTTCTGGTGTTGGTCATGTTGGTCTGAATGAGGAGTCCTTTCAGCCCATTCAGCCATGAAATTAAAGGAAAGATATGCTAAACTAAATGAAAATACCATCAAGCCATAGGCCTCCTGTGTAGTAGTTATTTTTACCAGGCAAATCTGAGACTCTTGTCATGGGACAGTATAATTATTCTTATTTTATTAATGGATTGCTTGGGGTTTGTATGAAAGATGTGGTAAAGAAAAACTAGAATTAATGGGGTGAAATGAAAAATATAAATCCGGTTTGATTGTCTAAGGCAGATGGAATTTTTTGCTAAAATTGAAGTAGTATATTGTTAGAGGTTACTGTTGTCTTATGCTGATTTTGGACAGGTAACATACAAGATATAATATGTGGGTTTTGGGCAATGCTTTGTTGAGTGACAGGGTTCCTGTACATGGTTCTGGTGAGACTGTATGTGAGGATTTGAATCGGTATCATCCAGCCACAGTGCTGACTCTTTCATCAGTCTCTGTACTTCTTGTTACTATTCAATGTTTCCCTATTGCAGGATCCTGATCCTTAGCCATCACAGTTATTCTTCCCGAAGCTTTAAATCAGAGAGGTGTTTTCTGGGATGCCCTTGTCCATCTTCCTTATTGATGCTTACGTGAAAGTAGTTGATTAAACATATTTGGTAATTGTAAACAGTAATATTACTGTAGCTATTAAATGTATTGAACACTGCTGTCAGTACTGAAGCCTAATTTTGACATTTAGACTTGCTTTGTTGTTCATTAAAGAAAGCGATAACCTTTGAAAGATTTGCAGGTTTCTGCAGCACCTGGTAATGAACAATGATACGTATTAACTTGTTTCTTTCCATTATCAAGAAACCAATACTTGAAGTTATGCAGTGAAACAAGAATTGACTGTCAATAAATTTATCGGTCAAGAAGCTATCAAAGTAAGTTAGCAGAGAGAAAGTGGCCTTTTAGAAGATGCTTATACATTTGTTAATAGCGGCCTCCCATCCATGATGCAGCTGTAACAGTAAGTGGTGTTTATGAAGATCTACACAGTGGGATGACAGTAGGACAGAGATTTGCTGGATTAAGCAAGGGAAATAATTCTTGTAGGCAAGAATACACTGAGATCACTCACTAGACAACCTGCAGACTTAGAGATGCTGAGCATCCTCTGAGAGGTGCTGCCGAGGTCCTCTCTGTTCTATTAAGACTCCTTAGTTTGATCTTTGGCTGTGCTTTAAGCATAGCCAAAGCCAGTCTTAAACTTCATGTAAACTTCCTGCAATGGAAAATATTTGGTTGACATGGTTTCTCTAGTAACTAGAGAAAGCCTTTTCCCCTAGATACCATCCAGATTAAGGGTATCCAGCAGGAACACTGATGTATGAACCTTACGCCGGCCATTTAGATGATGATGAATTACATTGTGTGAAAGTAGTTTCCTCAGTCACAAAGTCTATTTTAAGATTTAATTTAAAATGGTGGCTACATACTGTATCTTGTATGCACGTTGCTATGTGTGTACTATCAGGTCAGATCATGCCTTTTAGATAATAAATGCAGAGCAGGAAACCCTACCTTTGTGCTTCTATGTATGTATGTTGTTCTTCTCTTTATCAGAGGTGATCTCAGTGGTTGCTTTCATGGCTGCTACTGGCTGTCATAGAGCAAATCTGAGTTGTATTTTCTGGATAGTTATGGTCAGCTCAGAGCCTGTCACTCTGTATGTCAAACCTCTTTTCTTTTTCCATATGCATAACTTTACATTTATCAACAGCGAATTTCGTCTGCCATGTAACTCTCCAATCTTGGAAGACAATTGTGTGAAGACAAAAACAATGCTGAAGTGCATGTCCTTTACAGGGTTTGTTTGGGGGGCCTTTTTCTTATGCAATTTCACAGAAGTTATTTTTTAGAATCTTCCCCCTCAAGGCTCAAATGCTATTTTTTTAAGAAACCTTCTGCCCCATCCCTCTTGAGGTTCATTCTCCAATTTCCTAACCTCAGTGTTAAATAATTAGTTTTGGAAGGCTAAGCAGAAAATAAAACTAAATTAATAGATGCATTTGAATGGTAGCTTTGTGCAGTTCCTCTTCTGCAATTAGAAAATTGTCTCAAGTGCTCGTCTTCCAAAGGTAATTATGAGCAAAAGGTTGAGTTCTCTTTTTTAATGAGTTCTGCCTGATGCTGAGAAGAAAATCTAGTCTGGTGCAGAGTATATTCAATAGTGCTAATTAAACTGTTCCTCCCACTTATTGTAAGTCAAATTAGTTTGATCCAATTGAGAAACTAATGTTTTACTAGGGCAGCTGTTTAAGCCTTAACAAAATAGTTTCATGTCAGCTTAAATAAGAGGGTTTTTTATGAAGCAAGTACCAATCTCCACTGAGTGAAATGGAGCTTTTTTTTTTTTTTAATATTGCAAGCTGGACTTTTGCGTAGCGTCTGCTAGTTAAGATCCTGTTCCATAGAAGTACAGTGATACCAATTATAATCCTAGGTGTGTGGCATTTTTTCTCATTTTTGCATGGTATTACTGTATTTTTATTTTATTGGAAGGAAAATGAAAAAATCAGGCATTATTGCTGTCCTCTCATAACTCAGCAGCTTAACTTGTTTTTATCTACTTACATGAAAGTAATAAAAACTTTACTATCAGAACTGCAGGAGACGGTTTATTGAAGCAAGCATCACTCTGAAAGCTCTTTAGAGTGTTAGGACCAAAAGTTAAAATGTTAGCAGCGTTGGATTTTTTTGAGGCAGTTAGTTAAACCAAGTAGTGTACCACTTACCGAATTTCAGCGGTTTGATGGGCGGTTTTGAAATACAGCGGTTTTGAAAATACAGCATGAAGTATTTTTCTGTTACAGTTATGCAAATATTATCAGTGAGTGGAGCGTACCAATATCCTGGGCAAAATTTGCCTTTACTGTATTGCTACGTGGTCTTGCCCAGGCATACTGGATTTAGGTAGGGGTACTGCAATACATTTTAAGGTACACCATCCTAAGGAACACCTGGATGTTCTGCTTTGGGAGGCCATTCCATGCCTTTCCTGCTGAGGTTGTATGACTGCATATGCATACGTTTAAAACTAGTTCACCTCTGCCCAGCATCACTGCAGAAAACCCCTCTGGTGTGGTAGAGGCGGGGATCTTGCCCCTGCCTGTTCACTTGTGGGGCTGACCCCCTGGGCGTGATCGGCATTTGGGTACAGTTTAGGCCCGGGGGGTGCTACTGGGGATCTCTGTTGACCCTGCTGGGGCCTGCACACGACTCCAGCTTCTGTTTGGCAAGAGCGGGATGTGGGCTGTTCTGTGCATGTCCACCCATGAGCTCCAGCCAGCCTGGACTCCAGGGTTGGTCAGCAGCCGAGAGAAGCTTTTGAAGATCCATATGGCTTCTGAGTGCTGAACTTTGTGGTATGTCTGTGTTACAGCAGCTGCATTTGGGGTGAAAGTTTGAGCTAGCTGCTTAGCTCAGGTACTGTCAATATTATAGCTGCAGCAGGAAAGCCATAACAGAAACTGGTTAAAAACTCTACCCACTGGCCTGAGCTTGGCTCTTTCTTGATGTGGCTGCATTGTTAGCAGTATCCAGGCTCTGTATTTCGGATTTCTCAAGACTGTCTACGTGAGCTGTTACAGTAATGAATGCCAGACGTACCCATTGCTCCTTGAAGGAGAAGTTAAGTGCCATAGTGAATATATGCTGAAGACTAAAGAGCAGTAGAGAACTAGTTCTGGAGTAAGGACAAACTAGCTGCATTGGTGCTACCTGATACTCTCTGTGGTTTTGATATCCATTCTGATTTTGGGGTACGGGAGAGTGCAGTGCTGATGCTTGTCCTTAGCGGCTTGCTTGTAGACTCGAGGGTTGTGCCCATGGTAGAAAATAAAATGGACCATAGTGTACTTATGCATCCACAACACACAGTCCTTGACCTGTCTTATCCTGCAGACTGTACTTAATCTCCCACTGCCTCGGAGAATACTAATTGCCAACTGTTGATGGACTATACATGTTAGAAGTTAAATGTTATGGATGAGTGCAGGCTGCTATTTGAGCCCTAGCCCTGCCCTTCTTTAATTTATTAATATAGACATATGCAGAGAATTTAGTGTCTTTTTACCAGTTCTGAGTATTCCCTATGACTTCCCCGGATTTGTCCCTGAGCCATTTTTGTATTTTATAATTCCACTACAAATTGGCTCTTTTATCCCCATATGCTCTCAATATGTAGCTAGATATACCATCGAACTCAGTAAGACCAAATGGCTGCAGCAGCAGTACTAAGTAGCTCATTGGCTTTGTTAAAGATGAGTGGTTCAATTTGAGTGCAATGATTAAAAAAGAAAACTGTTTCGCTGAAGGAGATAAGGTGGATCCCACCAATTAATGCAGTTTACAAATAAATTTATGTTTTTCTGTTATTTGAAATCACTGACCAATAATAGGCAAAACCACTTATGCATTTGGCATAATACTGGAATATGCAGATAGTGAATAAAGTGCATGGTAGGAGGCAGGCTTTTTAAAAGACAGCTTGCCAGGGCAGGCATCATATCCAGGAGTTTCCTTTGTAGTCAGGAAGGAGAAGCCAAATTCAGTGGTGTGTGTTTATTACTTGGCAGTGGGAACACAACACTGTGCCATGCTTGTATCAAAAAACATGAGCAAAATTCAGTATCTCGTTACTTTCTTACAGATCTAAATTAACTTTTTAAATTTGTAGTTTATTAATTCTTTAAGTCTTTTTTTTTTTTTTTTTTTGGTGGCAGGCTATTTTCAGTCTAATTTAGAAGTAAAAAATACTTGCATGGGAGAACTGCCAAAAAGTTGAGGGGTAATGTTAATGATTCTTTTCTCTGAGCAAATACTAGACACTTTTGGAACTCTTGTGTTGAAGGTGCCATGTTTATAAAAACAAAAAATGTGTAATACATCTAAGTGTATAGAAAGGGAATGGCATTTCATGCTGTTTTCTGATGAAAGTCTAGGCCACGTTCTGCCTATGAAAAATTGCCTTTCAGCGTTGATTTGTAATTCAGTAAATGCATGCAGTTCCTAAATAGGTGAAGTATTGTCCTAAACCATTAGCATTGTTTCCTCATATAGGTAACGTAAAGGGAGATCCTGCCATTTTGGATTAGTCCTTTCTCTAATGTGGTTACATTTATCCAAGGCGCTTAATGAACAAAGGGCGTATTTCATAACCCTTCTCAGCATTACTGTAAAAAGCAAGTTACACTGGCCAGTGTGATTTATTTCACTGATTTTCACAGAATCATTAAAATTTTGTTTGGAAGTGCCCCCTGGAGGCCATCTAGTCCATCCTTCTGCTTGAAGCAGGATTGTTAGCAACTCTAGATCAAGTCAGCTGTGGTTTTGGCTAGCCAATCTTGAAAACCTCTAAGGATGGCGATTCCACCTATGGGAATAATATATTCCAGTGCTAAACTATCTTTCTAGTGAATAAATTTTTCCTAATGTCCATCAATCTTCCTAAGTGCAAGTACTCCCTGTTCCCCTTGTTTTGCCATTGGCCAGATCTGATAAGAGGTTGTCTCCACTGTCATTGTAGCTACCTTTTAAGTAGCTGTAGGCTGTTATTAGATCACCCTTTTTGCCAGCCTAAACAAGCCCAGCTCTCTCAATCTCTTCTAATGGGTCAAGTGCTGACCATCTTTATAGCCTTTTACTGGACCCTCTTCAACCTCTCGGCGTCCTTCATGAACTGCAGAGCCCCAAACTGAATGTAGCTTTGCAGATAGAGCCTCTTCAATGCAGTAACTCCCTTGACCTGATGGCTACACTTTTCTTAATGTAGCCAAGTATTGGCTTGCCACCTTCACAGGGAGACCGCACCATGGCTCATAGTCACATTGACATCCACAATGGCCCCTGGTCCTTTCAGCAGGGCTGTGACTCAGGCAGCCAGTTTCCAGCTGTACTTGTGCATGAGGTTATTCTTCCCCAGGTGCAGAGCTTTGCAATTCTCCTTATTGAGCTTCAGGAAATTCCTGTTGGCCTAGTTCACAAGTTTCTCAAGACTGCTGTGAATTTAAACTCTACCACTCAGTGCATCAACTTTCCTTCCATTTAGTGCTGTCCTCACATTTTCTGGTAAGTGCATTCTTCCACATCACCCGGGTTGCTGACGAAGATAAGGAATGATGTCAGATCCAGAAATAGCTCTGTGATTCTCTTCTTGTTATTGACTGCCAACTGGACTTTGAGCCATTGATTACTGCGAGCCCAGTGTCCAGCCAATTTTCAACATATCTAACAGTCCAGTCAGTCCATAGTTTCTCAGCTTCCAAATCAGTGTTGTGGGCGGTTGTGTCAAAAGCCTTATGAAAGCCAAGGTGTATCATATCCACTGCTCTCCCCTGGTCCATACAGCTAGTCGTTTCATCCTAGAAGGCAATCAGGTTGGTCAAGTATGATTTGCACCTTGTAAATGCCTGATGACTGTTCCTGATTAACTTTTTGTCCTTCATGTTCTTGAAAATCAATTCCCTTTTATCTTAATACGAGTTTGTGGAGAAAAGATATATTCTTTTTGAGACAAAGGCATATAAAATGCAATGTTCTACTGGCTGCAGCAGAGGTATTTCATCTCCAGAGGAGAGAAGCAGGGATAACCTTCTTTATTGGTATAGACAACTTCTATTTTAATGAGGAAGAGAGATAACTCCATAAATGCTAGAGATTAGTCTTTGTTTGGCTAAGGTAAGATTTTTCCAGGAATATAGTGACACCTCAGGAAACTTATCTACCTTGGAAGAGAGTCCTAGAAGTATTTTAAAGTCTATGTTTGTAATTCACTTAGGAAACATTATATTACATGGTAGATCCAGAAAAATTAATTGACATCTAAATTATAATTATAGCCCCTGAATTATGAAAGTGAATGAGTAAATCTCCAGATCTTTAATAAAAACAATGATAACTTTATCTATTTTGGATGAAATATTGACTAGAGATCGTGAAATTAAAAGTTAATCAGTTCCTAAGTAAATCATTGGGCACTTGAGGTGAGAAAGTGTAACTCCTTTTGAGGGAGAAATATACTGTCTGAATATCTAGCAGGTTATAATTTTATTCTTTACTATATTTAAAATTCACCTTCCCATATAACTTTAGGGAAACTCTTTCATCCTGCCTCCATGTTGTTTAATTAATTGCTTTCTTACTTTCTCCTATGCCTATATTAAGGTGGGCAGAAACTATCATTCAGACTATTGAGAAGACAACTGCACAAATGCGTATCAAGTCCTAGGTAACACTTCAATTTCAACAAAGTCCTGATCTACTGTGCTACTGCAGCATTTGACAATTCCAACTTAGGGGTCCATATCACTATTTTTGGTTGCTCTATGAAGGATTCGGTTCTCAACCAAAGCTACATATGTTGCAGTTAGGTTTAAATGAGTTAAAGGAAAGTACGCCCCCAAAAGTTTGCTTGGACACTTTAAATCAGAACTTGGAGAGACCAGGTCCATTTTGTTTTCGTAGGAAATATCTTTCTTTGTTTCAGTCATCTTCTGTCAGACTTGCACAGTCCTGGGATGTCACTGGGTTTGTGCTAGGAGTGCTCAGTATATTTTTGCTACTCTTCAGAGGAGAAGATGGATTGGTTTCTGTGTTAGTATTTTCAGGTGAGGAAGTCACTGGATCCCATGGCTTTTTTTTTTTAAACAAGGGTTTCTGGAGAGGAGAGAACTTTTCTTTAATAGCAGAGTGAGTGAAAAATTTCTCTGCATAAGTTGCTTTTCCTGGGCAACCTATTCTAGCTGACCCAACTTGAGCAGAAGGATTGGACTAGACATCTTGAGAGGTCCCTTCCAACCTCAACACTTTTGGGATTCTGTGATTCAGCTGTGATTTCCAATTTTGACTGGTCAAGGGGATATATGATGTAGCATATTCTGGAAAAGAATTGTAGGGCTGTCTCATGACAGTACTTGAAAGAAGTCCAAAGCCTTGATGTAGAGAGATTTCGAGACCTTCTATACTAGACAGACAATATAATCATAGCGTCATAGGATAGTTCAGTTTGGAAGGGACCTAACCAAGCCTTTAGTCCAACCTCATGTTCAAAGTAGGGTCAGCTATGAGGTCAAGCAATGTTACTTAGGGCTTTATCTACTGTCTTGAAAATCTCCAAGGAATGAGACTGCATAACCCTTCTGAGTAACCTGTTCCAATGCTTGTCTGTCCTCGTGGTGAAAAAAATTTTCCCTTTAGCCAGTCTCAGTCTCTCATTTCAACTCATGCTTGCTGTTTCTCTCCTTCCCTCCATGCACCACTATGAAGAAACTGGCTGCATCGTCTTTGTGACCTCCATGTAGATACTCAAAGGCTGCAACTAGGTTCCTCTGAAGCCTTCTTGTCTCCAGGCTGAACAAGCCCAATTAGCTCAGCCTCTTCTAATAGGGCAAATGCTCCAGACCCCTGACTGTTTTTGTAGCTCTCCGCTGACCTCTACTGAACTTGCTCCAGTTTATCAATGTCTGTCTTGTACTGAGGGGGCAAAACTGGACGCAGTATTTGAGATGTGGTCTATAAACTGCTTTTGTCTACTAGCTATGATAATAGCTCCTGATAATACAACCTAGGATACCGTGACTTTTTTTGCTGCCAGGGCATACTGCTGGCTGTCTCCCTGAGGTCCTTTGCAGTACAGCTGCTCCCCAGCCAGTCACTCCCCTGCTGGCATTGTTGCAAGGGCTTATTCCTTCCCAGGTGCAGGACTTTGAATTTGTCCTTGTTGAAATTAATAAAGTTCCTGCTGGCCCATTCTCCAGTCTGTCTAGGTCCCTTTTAACAGAAGTCCTGCTCTTAAGCATATCAGCTGTTTCTCCTAATTTGATGTAATCTGCAAACTTGATGAGAGTGCATGCAACCACTTTCCTCCAAGTCATTGGTAGCTATATTAGAAAAGACAGGTCCCAGGATCTCTGTGGTACTCCACTTGTTACTAGCCTCCAGATACAGTATGATGAGCTATCTACTGTCCTCTGAGACTGATCATCCAAGCAGTTTTTTCCCATCTAATTGCCTACCAATCCAGATCATAACATCATAACTTGCATACAAGAATATTGTGAGACAGTCAAGCATATTTCTAAAGTTGAAGGTAAATGACATCCACTGCTCTTCCTTCATCCACGAATCTAGTAATTTTATCCTAGACGACAGTCTATACTTAGTAAATCTGTGCTGACTGTTCTCAGTCACCTTATCTAATTCATGTGCCCAGAAACATGCTTGAAAAAGACTTGCTCTGTGATTCTTTCCAGTGACCAAAGTGAGACTTGGAGCTCCCTGGCTTTTTCTGAAGACAGATACAACATTTACCCTTCTCCAGTCATGGGGGACCACTTAATCTCCACGAGCTTTCAAAAATAATAGAGAGCAGCCTTGCAAGGATGTCGGCCAGCTCCCTCTGCACTCTTGGATACAGCCTGTTGGATCCCATGGACTCTGTGGGTTGAATTACCTCAAGTAATCCTAACTGAGTCCTCATGCACTGCCGGTAGATCTCCATGACCCCTTTCACTAATCACAGAGGTATGGTAGACCTTGGTGAAGGCTGAGGCAAAGATGACATTGAATACTTTGGCCTTATTTGTGTCTGCTGTTGCTAAATAATCTGCCTCATTCAGCAGCCTATATATTATTTGTTCAGCCTTACAGCTGTTTTTCTGCTTCTAGTCTCCAATGAGACATTGCCTTTCAGCGAAGCCATTGTAAATCGATGCACTTCTTATACTAGAAAACAAATAAATGTGAAGACCTTTAACTAGATGTTACAGGGTTTACAAGTAGCAGGTAAAATTTTATTAGGTGACTGTGAAACTTGGAAGATTTAAACCAAAAACTGTCATGTGCTCCTGTTTACAGCTCTTGCTGGTGGTGTTGTGCAAGTTGTGATGGCCCCAGGGGTGCCACCAGCCTTGACTCTCCCTGCCCAGCCCTGTCCTAGCAATGCCACAGCAGGGCTGGTCTCCAGCTTGCTACAGGCCTGCCCTGCCCAGCCATGGGGCCCTTTGAGCTGGGCCCACATCCCAGCCCGTGCTCAGCCTGTCCCAATCCCCAGGGAGGTGCCCAAAGCCCAGGGCTGGGGGTTTCCCGGTGCCTTCCAGCTGCCCTGCTCCTGGATGGAGCGGTGGGATGGGCCCTGACTGGTGGGCTCCATGGGGAGCCACTTGTTTTTGCTGCTGACACAAGTCGGCTTTCCAGTAGGGTCTTTTGGGGATCTACTCTTATTTTCCTCTAAAAGCAACCAATACCAACTTTTCTGAAAAAGCTGTCTTCACTCATGAAATGAAGGCAAATTTAAATATTCAGTATTAAACAGTAATTGGTCAGGTGTTTCACATAGGATCGTAACACATTACTCCAGAATACTCTGGTGTGTACTTCTAAATGCATTTGTTCTGCATATAAATCATAGCTATAAATTCTGATGCAGGAAAATAGGGGACATTACTAAAGTTAATCAGGGACAAAGGACTGGTGTGACAAGGACACTATGACAGAAGAGTGGTAATGAGCCACTAGGTTTAACTATCTGGGTTTTTAATTTAAGAAATGATGCAATTCTCATTTCTATATTGACTTTTTTTTTTTCTAAAATGCTCTGGAGAAATAGCAAGAATGCATGGATGAGGGGAAATTGGATGTCTTAAGAAACAAAAAAAGAGATTGTTGGTGATGTTCAAGCTCTAATGTGTTAAAATTCAAAGTGGCAAAGATTTCAAATGCACTCTCCTTGGCATATAACCTAATACATTGCAATGTGTAAGGTTATGGTTTCCCATATCGCGACATACTGATTTAAAATAAATGGGAGAAAAAACTCTTTTCTCCGCAGAGTTAGTAATCTAAAACATTTTGCATGAACTGGATATTTTTCTTGTCCTTCAAATGGTGCTTCTTACCTGTATTTGTATTGTAGGCTTCCTGGACAACTCTTGGAAGTTTTGCAGTACATAGAGTATGTTTATTTCCTATCTTCCATTGTGCACAATACAGATAAGGCAGATAGATTGAGTATCGTGACATTTCAGTTACTCTTAGTTTCCTCGTTAGACATTTTTTGCGGATGATGGTCTCAGTTGTTTATCCTGTTGTTGCCTTTCTCTTCAGAACTTTTTGAGCTTATTGCCAGGTTCTGCATCTTCTGTCTCAACAGAGTATCTTGAGGATGCTGCTGAAGATTACCTTTTGGTTTTGTTTGACAGACACTTTCCACTGCCCGAGCCACATACTAGCTGTTCATGTTGTCTAAGGGATCTACTGCATTTTGTGTTCCTGCCTCTCAGATAAGCCCTGTGCTGGGAAAGGGATGGAATCCAAACCCAGGAGAACTTGCTGAAAAAGGTCAAGGGAATGTCTTCAGATCTTAGACCTCCCTCTTGACTCATTCACCTTCTTTGATCATGCCACACGTTTTGCAGTGCTAACTACAGTTCTTGTACTCTAAAACAAGGACCTTTCCTTAAACAAGTCAGTTATCATGTTGTCTTTTTTGCAGTCATCTAAGTAATACTGAGATCTCTCAACCTCTAGTAGTAATGATGAAGGCAGATAGGCTGCATAGCCTGGCCTTTTGACTTTGAAAGTGCTTGTGACCCCTGTGCTATGATCACTATGCACCACTCATGCCCTTCTGATGGCAATGCTTAACAGGAGATGGAATAAGGACAAGCTTTAAAATGCTCTTGATAGGCTATCTTCATTGCATTGTCCTTGAATGCCAAATGCTCCACACTCATCTTAGCTAGGTTGATGCATGCAAACAGATAACAGAAGGATTTTTCTCATTGGGAACCTCAGCTGGGCCTGTTAATTTGCAGTGTTCAGTGATGTGTTGCTCACAAAATAACTCTTCTGGTTGTGGGCCTGTTGCCCGTGTGCACAAATGGGTTCAGGGATGCATCTGAGCTCTACTCATCTTCTTGAGACAGAGGTTTTCTTCTTTCCTTCTCACCCTGCCCTGGGACTTGGCCTGTCTGGCGCAGTGTGCCTGATTTTGTCCTCTGGAAATACAACAAACCAGAAAAAGCACCACCAGTACTGAAATCTTACACAGGTTCAGAATAAGCCTTTCCACCTATAAGTAGGCTCCTGAAGAAGGATGAGCTGTTTCTCAAAGTCACAATGTCCCTGCACTTCCTATTGATTTCAGTAGTATTTGTGGGTGCTCAGCAGTTCTCTTCTGCTTGCTGATTGTACATGCATGGGCTCAATCACGCTCAGCTACATAATGAGACAAGCTATAGGGAAAAAAAAATCCCGAAACCCTACTCTTACCTCCATTTCCTCTTTCAAATGCAGGTGATGAAAGGCCTGAATTAATTACTGGAGAAGCTGCAGAACACCCAAGAGCATGTCTTGATTCATTTTAGGACAATTAGATGTAGCACAATTCATGGAGAATGACATTGAAGTGGGCAACTCTTAGGTAGCTAATATTAATTTTTCACTAGACACTCAAAATCATGCGCATTTGTATTATCTTTCTTCACTGTATTCAGTGCAGTGCATCAGAGCCAGACTTCAATATGAGGATTGCAAAATTATCTCCAGTGATTTTTCTTTTTTTTTTTTCATTAGGATCTGCCACTCTTAACAAACAGTGCATCATTTTTCAAGAGTCTTCCTTCTTCTTCTTCCCTTATGTGTGACATGCCTTCTGGGCTCCTTCCACACCCCTTATTGATTTAGATATTGAAATGATGAAGTTCAGAAGCCTGATAACTTCCTTATTACTGGGGCAGAAGTCATTATGAATGTTTCTCTCTACATAGCACTGTGAGGTGGGGTCTCTGCTCTCACTGTGCTATACCATTTGTAGCTTAGGTCTGAATATATGCTTGAACATATGATGCACATGCATCAGCTATGCATAAGAACCTCAGCCTATGCATAAATGCAAATTGCTGAGTGCTCAGCATTTGGTTGTTTGTTTTTTTTAATAGCAATAAAATAAACTGAGAGTAAGAAGTTTCTGAAGTGCCAGTCTGATTTCTGCTGGAAGATTCTGGTCCCAGAGTGTTAACTGTCCTTGCACTAGAGAGCAAAACTTTGGTGACAGAAGTAATAAATATATTGTGGGTGGCTGGTGGATTAATTGATTAGGTCCTCATGGAACAAAGTTTCCTTCCTAAGGCCCTACAGCGGTGGCCTTAGCTTTTCTCTAAACAAGGTTTCTGCCAGTCCAAAATTGAAGGGATTTTCTTCGATTCTCTAGAATTGAGAATTGTTTACATTTTGTTCTTACACTCTGAGTTTTCTCCTTTTCCTTATCAGTATGTTAATGTTCAGGAATGTTCCCTGCTTTGGATGTTTCCACCATTCTCTGCACTTAGTTCTAATTTTCTGTCTGTTACTAATTAATTTTCTTAATGGTTAGAGTTGCCTGGGAGCAGATGTTGTCTCCTTAAGACTTTATCAGACTTGTTGAATTTGATGAATGACACTGAGAGTCCGTTTTTTGCTTCCTGCTTGGCTGGACAGGTTATCTGCTATTTTCCACTCTCGGATGACTTTATCACTCTAGACAGCTCTTCCCAGTCTAAAAGCTGGGATCTCAATATGTCTTCCTAGACTCTGTATATGAAGTGAAGTCTATTTATTGGGTTTATTTTCTTATGTGGTGGGATGACCCTGGTTGGAGGCTATGCCCCCACCCAGTCACTTGCTCAGTACCCCAGTGGGATGGGAGAGAGAATTGAAAGGGCAAAAGTGGGATAACTCATGGCTTGAGATAAAGACAGTTTAACAGGTGAAGCAAAGCTGCGTGCACAAGCAAACCAAAATAAGGAGTTCATTTACTACTTCCCATGGGCAGGCAGACATTTAGCCACTTCCAGGAAAGCAGGGCTCCATCACGCGTAACCTGGGGAAGATAAAAGTGGTAGGCCTGAATGTTTCCCCTTCCACCTCCTTTCCCTGAGCTTTTATTGCTGAGCATGATGTTATATGGTATGGAGTATCCCTCTGGTAAGTTTGGGTCAGCTGTCCCAGCTGTGTCCCCTCCCATCTTCTTTCTCACCCCCATCCTACTTGCCTGGGAGGGCAGAGTAGGAAACAGGAAGGAAAAAAACCCCACAACCCAAAACCTCGATGCTGTACAAGCACTGCTCAGCCATAGCCAAAACACTGGTGTGTTATCAACATTTTTAGTCACAAATTCACAAATCCAAACCACACCACCATATGGGCTGCTATGAAGAAAATTAGCTCCATCTCAGCCAGACCCAGTATATCTTATTAAACTCGTGAGTCAAAGTCAGTATGTGCAGACTGATTTAATTAAGATATTCTTGGTCTGATCCATAATCATTAATTATTTAAATTAAAACTCGGCTTTGTTTTTTTTACAATGTGTATTTTATTTTGCTGTAAATGGTTGATAAATGGTATTTTTGTTGGATTTATGTTTCAGAACTACTGGGAAAAAAGCATGTGTAAGTATTAGCGTTCCCTTCTTCATTGACTGAATTGTAGTTAGCTCTGATCAAGGCCTTCTCCTCCTGAACTGGGGCACTCTGCCACTGTGGGCATGTTTCTCTTGTTTATATGGCCATGCACTGGGAATAAATCCACTGAAACTAATGGCACTTTACTAGTTCAGACATTGTGTAAAACAGATGTGGATTAAGCTTCCTCTGCAGTCATTACAGGTCATGCCAGCTATAGTTTTTCAGGCCTTAAAGAAGCAGAAATGGTTTTCAGTGCTAAACTCTTGATAAAGAAACCTCTTTGCCAAACTTGTAGTAATGCAGCCTAGTTCTGGAAAGATGCTCATTCAGCATTTCCTTAATTCAAAGGCCCTCAGCAGGTGAAATAGGAAAAGAGAAGACAGATCAACAGGATTTATCAGGGAAAAGAGTAAACCCCGAGTTTTGGGAGAAGGTAAAATACCACAGTTTTAATTAAAATATTGACTAAATGTCATTTGTCCAGCATGAAATTCATGCATAGTTCTGACTCTTTTATGTTCCCTTAATTTAGGGATACATGATATACTTCCATGGCTGTGTTTTTAGTGTTTGGGATTACAAAGATTAGTCCATCCCCTGAAGCAGGATTAGCACTAACTTTAAAGGAATGCCTAGCAGTCCTCTCTGTGAGCAGATGGCTTTCAGATGTTTTGCTTTCTAGATGATTAGGTGGCTCAGAAGTTAGAGAATCAAAAATGAAAGAACAGAGCATCTTTCCTACTACTTATCGAAGTGTCACCAATACTGTGAGAGAAAAAGTCTACCTCAGACCTGAGAGAAATACAAGATACTGCTAGAGTGAGAAGACACACAGTAAAATTTCAGCTTTATCCTGTAGATAATATCCAGTATTCCTAAGCTAAATGCTAGCTCAGCAAGACTCGGGAAGACCTGGAAGTTTTGGAGTGAGGAAGGAAATGAGATTAAGACAGTCATTACTTTGGTCTCCAAAGGAGTTGCCAGTTTACTGCTCAGCCTGTCACCGTTGCGAAGCAGGGGATTTTTCTCATGCTTGAGAGGAAAATGAGAAGGAAGTGTGCTTGATTCCTTGTTCTTTATGCAAGTGTTATTGTCTGAAACTTTAAATTCATTATGGATTTTTACTGGTGAACAGGGGAAAGAGCAATACAGAGCCATACGAGATAGCTGGAGGCCTTTTAAGGGAAGGAACTGTGCTGGCTTCTGGTATGGACAGCTAACCAACAGGCTGAAGCTCAGTTGCATTTTGGCTCATATGGAGTATTTTGTAAAACCACAACTCAGTTTTGGATTTGTAGGTCATAATATATTACTATTCTTGTTGGATAGCAAGTAGGCAAGTGAGCAGCATAAATGTTCTTACAGTGAGCCATTTACTTTGGCCAAATGTCAGTCTGGAACAAGTGGACAAGGGAAGGAGGACAATGTTTATGGAAAGAGAGGAAAAAAATGTGCTCCTACAGAAATGGGCTTTTTTTTTTGAGTATGTCTACCCCTGCTTCCCTTCTGAAGAGTAAGAACAACATAAAGGTGGTGCGCTGGCTTCCATCATAGCCATGGTGAGCAGTAGTCCAGCTAAGGAGACCTGCTGGCCTCCACACTTGCATTGTCAGTGTGATTACTTCAGCTAACAGACACCCTAGAGCCCTCCTGGGGTCATGTCTCTGAAGTGTGGGAGATAGACCTGCCCATGTTTTTGGACGTCTCCAGAAAACTGCAAGTGGTGTCAGGAAGGGAAAGTGCTGTTGAATGCTGTTGTGCTTGCTTTCATCAAACTTTGTACTGTGGGGATGCAGTTACTGCATCAGCAACTGAGACAAAAAACAGGTGTTGTGGTGAGCAGTAAAATGGGTTAGCTTACATCAGTTGTGAAGGTGTCTAAGTGATCTTAACTCACTTTGCATTTTATGAGAGCCTAGTCCACTGCAGGTTTGGCTTTTGCATCTCAGCAAAACATTTAGTAACTGCTTAAAAAGTTAGAAGCCATCCATAGTACCAGCCTTGAAGAGCCATAAGCAGGACAGCCTAGTCATCGGAGGGCTACTTGCAAGTATTATGGACTTAATCATTGGACTTCTACAGGCGATAGTTCCTTTTTCTTTCCTTCCTGTTAGACAATGTGTGTTTTCCAAATTTGTGCTTTGTTAGCGGGAACACCCCTGTGATATGATTTTAGCTTCCTAGATATATGAGTGGGCTGGCATTTGGTTTGATGATTTTTGGTTTTTATTGTTGTTGGTTTTCAGAGCATTTTATAACTAGTTGAATCTGTGCCTTTTTGCTGCAAATTCTGTATATCCATTCTTCCTTAAAAAGAATAATTGCTTATTTTGCATGAACTAGTAGCATTTTGCATCACCTTTTTACACTGAAGTATCTGACTCTTGACGATTAAATGGAAATTTGAATTCCTGGTATCTCCAAACTTTTACCTTTGAGGTGCTTTTATTGCTGGAATTTATAGAACACATATTCTGAAATTTTTTTAGACTTTAGAACAGTTTCTGAAACTCTGCTAAATTTCCTGAAAATTCTATAAATTTGGACAGAAATACTCAAAATTTTCATTGACACTTCACTCTCAGTTTCCAGTTATGCCACTGAGAACTTGTGAAATCTTCTGAAGTTTACCTTATCTAGTAAAAATCACAACATTTCCAGTTCTCCATATTCAGTGGTCCCAATAGTGGAGTGTACTGGAGTAAGCTACAGTATATTGTAAAACTATAACATAAAGCAAATGAGAAAATTTAAATTCTTCTAATGCAACAGTTAAACAATATAGATATAAAAGGTCAAGCAAATTAAAAAATATAAAGATTCCCTCAGTAATAATTACTTGGCTATGCTGAGTGATTTATATTATATAATATTGCTGTTAGTAGCAATAAGTGCATACAATTATATGTAAAGTGTGCTCAGTGTAGCAAAATTAATATTGCTCTTTTTATTTTCTTGACCTCTGCGTATTTAAATGTTTGCCCTTAATGTTGCATTAAGTCTGTTTTAATTTTCTTGGATTTTCAAAAAATAAGGAGTGCTGAGGAGGTGGGGCGGGGGGGGGGGGGGCAGGGGGGAAGCAGACAAAGACAGCTAAGCTGGTGACACAATTATATACCTTAACAGAAACAAAAGTAAACTAGGCTTTAATGCTGTAGGATTGTGTTTTGTGTTGGTGTTATGACTTCTCACTCTGTGAGAGTCTCTGTGGTTCCCTGATAGGTGGAATCATGTTGCGTGAGAAACACACAAGCAATTGGTCAACAAGAAACTCTGTGAAATGATTTTTTATATGGCAATGGGTGTAGTGAATCTCTTGGAATCCCATCATTTTAATCTGTATTGTAACAAATGTCCACCACCTTTCACTGATAGTTAACCTGAATTACTGAGCTGGATATGGGATCTCTAAGAGTGGAGAGGAACAAAGTGTGAATAGATTTGCTTTCAGCTTTCTAGCTGTAGTTCACGTGAATTTTGATAAGGTCTACACTTGTATAACCTAACCAAAATTGTGTTTGTCTTCTTGTATTTCTTTCTTTGCACGATTAACAGCAAATAATGATTCTGTATAGAGTGAAAAAAAAAAATAATTTATGCAGATGGTTTCTTAAGTATTACAGTTTTCCTAATGGTTAATTCCATGAAGCTTCGATATATTGCTTTTATGCACTGGATACAGTACCTTACCATTCACTCAAATGGGGCCATTTGTGTAGTAAAGTACTTTTCAACCTGAAAAATAGTACAGAACATTGCTCTGAGCTGATCAGTGAACATTATTCTTTACAGCCTTTCCTTTGTTGTTACAGGTAAAATAATATCTTCCTTTGTATCTTCAAGTACAAGAGCAAAATACAATCAAATACTTTACTGATTTTTTTGACAGCTAAATCTCAGAGTTCAGGGATTTGTTAGTCTATGTGTTTCCCTATCTTTTCTCCATTTTTGGTGTACTCATAACACTTAGCCTTGCCCTTTTTTTGCACAACTAGACAAAAAGCATCACGACACAGGTATCAACTGTCATGTTGATGACTGTTAAAATAGAGAGTTCAGTACCTCCATACTTTTATATACATAATATTGATTAAATGAAAGCCAGCCGTGCACTTTGAGCATTACACGTAAAACCACTTGTAACAGTACTTTAGACCCTTAGAAATGTGCAGAGTGAGTGGACATGTAGGGTAGGAAAGGACAGATTAGAATAGGGACTCTTGAATTTTCAAACAGTGTCAGGTGCAAACCAGAAATCCTTTCCCACATGTTACCCCAGATCCAAAGTTTAGAGCAAAATCTGTATTTGGGGACTCTGGTCCATCTTTGCTTTCTGTAACAGAGATGTTCTTCCTCTTTTGCAGACAGTAAGAGGATCCTAATATGGCATAGGTGACCTTAAAGCCTGTGTTCTCTATGAGGACAAGAGGATGTGTCATTGGACTTACAATTGGATTTGCAAAAAATCCAAAAGCAGGCAGAAGGGAACAGCTCACGGTTGCATAGAAATTAGATGTCTTAAACATTTATGTTTGAAGGGAGATCCTAGTTACTTCACCTTCCATTGAAAGCCAATGACCATTGCGGGATAACTAGCCCAGAAGCCAGTCTTGGGGCAGGAGCTGAAAGGAAGCTGTGTTACCCCTCTTTTGTTCTACCGATGGTGTGTCACCACTGGTCACATCACACTGTTTTCTTCTATGTTGCATCTTGGCTTTACACTTAAACTATTTATTTGCCACCAATAGCCTTTGCTCCATAAAGATAAAATATCTGGCCTGGCTTTTGAGGTTGCTTTATGCATAAGGGTAGCTGGCTCCATCACATGTATAGGATAGAGCTGAGGCTCTAGTTGAACTCAGGACACAATGTGCCTACATTTTTTTTTTGGACCGGCAGAATATTTCACGTGCTTGAACTCCACCAATGCCTGTTGCATAATCTCCCAACAAATTATAGACAAGTTTCTTGTAAGTGATAACGAAATAATCCTTGAATGTTCTCTTTGGAGAAACAAGCAAGTAGAGTGAGGTTACGGTAACACATATGAAGCTTTGCTGTGGGATGCTCTTGCTTGACGTGGGCTCAACAGATGGTGGCTGCTCAGTTTGTAAACAATTCAGTATACTCATAAACTACTCTGTGGGACAGAGACTGAGCTTTCAGGAAGAGGGGAATGATGCTGAGGAGCAGAGCTGTGAGAAATGGACTGCAATCTCTTCTCTTGTTAGCTATAGCTAGAATTGTGTGTGTCAGTCTCTTATTTTGCCCGAGTCAGCTCCTGAAGCAAGGGTTAAGACCCAGTGCAGTGAATCAAAATGGAAAAACAAACAAACAAACAAATAAATGAAAGCTGAATGAAAAATCAGGAAAATGCTTTGGTGATTGAAAGGATTTTTTTGCAACCTTAAACAGGCTACTTATTTTGTGTACTTGTAATAAAAGCAAGGTTCATATAGGACTTAATGCCAGAAACAGGAGGTCAAGAAGAGGCCGGTAGCCTGCAGACAGGGGCATTAACCTACATCTGAAACACAGAGTGTCAGTCTGTACCTCTGCACAGGTAGATTGGTATCCATACCTCCAGAGTGCTCTGTAACTCCTGGGCTAGGACATTCTGGGAGTGATGCTCTCTCCATCATAGTACCCCAGGTGCTTCTGGAGGTCTGTTTTCCACTGACCCCTTAAACAGCCATCAAATATGGTGAGTGGGAAAGAGTAAGCCCATTGCTTAGAGTCTTCTTCTGGAGGAAGGAGGCACATAAGCGGTGTTCTCTTCAGAGAGGGGAGAAAAAAGAATCCAGATATCTCCCAGCCCTGCTGAATACAGTAAAAATGGAGCTGCTGAGCAAAATGTGAGTGGTTGCCCTCCTCCACTAGAATGTGAACCTTGCTGTGGACCTTTTTAATGTGACTTTTATTGGAAGTGTCCCGGATGAAATATTTTGAAAATTTCAGACATTTGAAACATTTAAAAAAACCCCAAAACCCCAAACCTTAAACAGGGGTGGAAGAAAACCTTGAGGTTACCTAATTTTATTTCTGCCTCTACAAAGGGTTTTTTTTTTGTTATTTTTGGATGGGAGGATTTTTATTTCAGACAAAAATGCCTTTTTTTTTTTTTTTTAATATAGGCACACGATTCACTAAAAAATTGTCCAAACATCATATGTAGAATGTTTTCAGTGAGATAAAATTCTGATGTGCTATGCTGTTTTCTCAAAGCCTGGGTATCTATATTGGTTTTAGCAACATTTTGTTACTTTTTCTATTAAGGTCTTTGGCTCGCTGCTAGTTTCTGATCAGAAATCCAGATAGTTGAAACAGTGCTTTGTGAAATGTTTGGAGTTTTTTATGTTTCAACATGAAAGAAATTTTTAGTATTTAAATGCTGATGAGAAATGGAGTGGTCCCACTGGAATAGGTGTTATTATTTATTTAGTTTGTGGACCAAACGATGATTGACATTGTTAGTATGTTTTTGAAGCAAAGCCTAAAACTCTGTGGTATCTCTTCTGTGGTAGTATGTCTTAATAAACAATTTGCCTTTATTCATACACCCTGCAGCATAGTTGGTCTCTATTCTGGCTGAGGACTTCAAATAAGAAAACAAATAAGAAATAACAAAATACCTTGAGGGAACTATCCTCATGGTGTTTGTTAACTTAGCTAGATTAACTTACCATCCAAAATATGCTTGAAGAGGAGAGAAATGGAATATTGTTTGACTGCTGAATGATGAAAATCCTGCCATTTATAGCTGAGGGATTTGAAGTGTTCAATAAAGAAGTAACCTATTGTAGTTATAATTGCGCACAGCACAGTGAATTATGGTAAAGTGATTGCTCACCTAAGGCTGAAATTGCCAATGATGCATTGCTTGGGGTAGTTCTACCAGGAGAATAGTTTTTATGGGCACATTAATGATACCAGGTACAGGAGTAGCCACAAAGCACCAACACTGAGGATGGTATGCTCTCATAAAATACATGAAGGAGCAAAGGGAGGGGCACAGAGGTAGGAAAGGACCATCAGTTGTGCTGTACTGTTGGCAGAAAAACTATACTGATATATGCATATGGCTCTCTTTTGCTCCGATGTGAGGAGAAATCAGCAGAATGCACTTTCTGGAAGGGTGCTTCTGTGGTGATAAGTCTGTTAACTTCAAGAAAAAACACCCAGAAGAGTGCCATGATTCAAAATGCTCTACTAGTGATGTCCCTTCTCTCCCAGAAGCACCATCTTCAACATCACTGCCTCTTTGTTCATGAGGCTATTAAACAGAGAAAAAAATCAATACATAATTTATCTTTCCACATGTGGCAGAGTTCAAGAAAGTGAAAGAAACTGATAACAGCTGAAGAAAAAGGCAGTGCTTTTGGTATCGTGCTGGGAAGAAAAATCAGTTTTTATAGGAGAAGCTTTAATGTGCTTTTGTGCCTGTTGCATGCATGAAGACTTATGTGATAGCTGAATTTGTGCAGAGGTTCCAGCAAAAAATTCAGGAACTGATGTGCACTACTAGGAATGGGAGGTGATAATAGTAACATTCTTCTAATCAAGAGTGCAAGTCTCAGAGTATTGATCCAGAATATGAAAAGCATGGACTCAGGTCTTCCTCTGTCTGAAGAGGCTTTAAAACTCATGTTTCGCTTTCCAAGAAAAAAATAATTAAATTGTCTCCAGAGAGACAAGACTGTAAGATGTTTTCAAATTCTATTGACATTATTTTAGTACATATAAATATTTCCTGGCAATTCAACCAGAAGCCAAGTTCTCTTTTTCAAGGGAGCATTTTGGCCACTAGTTTAGAAAGTCATTCCTATTCACTGTCTCCTTCTGATACCACTTATATAAAACGGAACTAATTCACCAGGAAAAGCTGATGGACAGCCGTCTCAAAATATCCAACAGGTTGGTAAGTAAGGCACTCTCTGGAAGCCATGGCATAAATGGTACACACTGCTGTGGTCTGTGCAACCCTGAATGACGTTTGTAGTGCTGAGCTGCAGGGGTTCATGGTTCTTTCTTGGCCTCCCTACTTGGCTTTGTTCTGCTTGTTTGCTATTCAGTGGGATGTGGCAGGCCCTTTCAGGACCAAGCACTTTTGCAGGTGCTCTGCAGACTCTTTGCCTTCATGCTCTGGCCTGTTTGCAAAGGTTTTCACCTATGCTCCTTACCCTGAGGTCCACTGATGTATCAAAGTTGCTATGCAGTAGAGCAGGTTATACACAAAGGGCTTGTAGCCTGGACTTCTGATCTAAGACTCTAAACTTCAGCCAGACAGGAAGGAATATTAATAGGTAAATGCTGAAGGGATGAGAAGGTTTTCAGAGATGGAATGCTTTTTTTTTTTTCCTTGCTGTTTCAGAAGCTTGAAACCTAAACTTTTTTTATTTCTTAATGAAAAGCTGTGTGTGTATAACAGTGTGTACAGATTTGGTTTTGCACAGCAATATGTATTTGTCACTGTTATCCTTAAAGGAAGCTATAATGAAAACATGATGACTTACACCTATTGAACATACACAGTAATGGGTTTAGATATAAAGTAGGGAGCAGGATGCATTCGTCAATACCGTACATTGATTTACAGTCATGCCCTGTCGTTATGACTCTTGGAGAACCATGGAGTCAGTTTAGGTCTGGAAGGGAACCCTGGAGGTCATCTAATCCACTCTCCTGCTCAAAGTTGGGTGATTTCATAGTTAGATCGATCAGGGTTTTATACAGGTGAGTTTTGAAAGCTTCCAGTGATGGAAATTTCACAGCTTCTCCAGGCAACCTGTGCAAGCTCTTAACCACTCTCATTGTAAATGTTCTTTTTCCTTATATCCAGTCAGAATTTCTCTTACTGCAACTTGTGGCCATAAGATTTTGTCCTTTTGCTGTGTGTTTTTTAAAAGAGTTTAGCTCTGTCTTCTCTATCTCCTCCCCTGCTCAGCCCTGACTAGATCAGCCTGAAGCCTTCTCTTCTCCAGTCTGAATAAACTGAGCTCCCTCAGCCTTTTGCCTTACATCATCTGCTCTAGTCCCTGACTGGTTTAGAGGCTTCTGCTTGTCTTCTGGTTTGTCAATATTTCTCCTATATTGGGGGGGTGGGACAAAACTTGTCTTGTGGACTATCCAGATGTTTACAGATGTCTTACCCTTTGATAGACCTTAACTTCTGGTAGGAGTTATGTGGTATTTCAGAGTGGCTACAGGCTAAATAGCGCATTTCAGTTGTTTAATGAAAAAATACACATTTCTGTATGGTCAGAAAGTCTTGTGCTTTGCAGGATTGTGTCAATTTTGATGAAAACTCTAATAATAAAGGCTAATATTTGTGCTTGCTCACCCTTCTGAGGCACACTTTTGTATTCCTTTCTAAAGTTTACTTCTTTTCCAAACTATGGGACAGTAACCTAGTTCCAAAATTTTATTTTGTTTGTCCTTTGTAACCTCACCCCCCAAAATTCAGAGTTGGAATATCAGTTGTCAGTGACCTGGCAGAGCTATAAGAAGCTATATGCCCCTGCTATGTACCACACCAGCATATGTGAACAGGCAAAGAATGAGAATGAGTAGGGGCTTGACATTGCCAGATCCAAACCAGTGAAACCAAGAGACAGACTTTACAGTTAGTTGTGAAAGAATATTACTGCTGGGCCTCTACTGAGAAGCACCTTGGAAGGCTGAAAGTAGTTGTGATTTCATCTGTATGTGTGTGCAAATTAGTTAGTTAAAAGTATTTGGCTGTAGTAAGTTCATTGTCTTTAACAAAACACAATTTTCTATTTGCATATCTACTGTACATCTAGTGTGCTCTAGTGACTCTTGCAAAAAAGACAAGTTGTCTTCTCCCATTCTTCCGAAAAAAGGAAACAAAATCCACGGGGCTTCTCCTGATATGAACAGATGCTATTCCATTGACATGGATTGAAATGGTTCATTTTATTTCAACAAGGAATTTTGATATGGTAATATATAGCTTCTTCAGCTGTCTTTATTCCTACTCATTGCCATGATATTAGATTTGCCTTTCGATTTACTTTATTTTGCTTTGCCTTATACCTTTATTGTGCTGGATTCACCCCCATGAGTTTGATGTGATAGCTTAAGTGCAAGATACATCTCTATGGGAATTCTGCATGCAGGAATGATCCTCTGGGCAAGGAGATAGATCGCAGGATCTCCAGGTGGCTTCCTCAGAGGCTTATTTTGGGACCCGTCGGTTCCGGGTTTTGTGGACCTTATGGATAACTTATGGAAACAGGTGGATTGTCAGCTCCCCTGTCTCTTAGTTCCCTGTTGCTGTTGTTAAAGGAAGGGCTTCCTCATAACTGTCTGACAAGGTCTCTGCCTGATGAGAGAGTAGTCCTGTAATTGTGGCTATTGCAAATAATCATTTCACTGCCAGCTGTAAAGGATTAGCAATGTGTGGTTTGTGCACAGTGTGTGCTGTGAAACTAGTTGGCTAGAGTCAAAATGGAAATTATTTGTATTTTATGCAGCTATTTGCACTTTATGCAACAGAAATGTTTAACTGCTGTTAAACTATTGTGAAAAACGCTACCATATTTTTTCATCTTTGCACATCTCTGACTATGCACGGGTGTGGGAGACATGCCTAGTGTATCTTGGAGTTTCTGTTAAGTTTTGGGCAGCTGGTGTCAGGAAAGACAGGTCAGTTTTTCTAGCAGTCAGCCTCTATGACAGTGTTGCTGTACCTTCAGGATTTCCTCATTTAGGTACCTTCTTTATTGCTATGTGTGATCTAGATAGCTCACTCTAATTGTCGCTCTCAAACACAAATACCTTGACTGTGAACCTTCATCATTTTCTTGCAAACACAATGTAAACAGTGAAGTGTAATAGTTCTTCATGTAATATTAACTAATTCCCTTCACTGATGTTTTGAATCCAGGTAAACAAACTCATTAGACTGGCAAGCTGATGTTCTCAGATAGGTCAGGAGCATGGGATTTCTGCTATAGCTTCACTCCAGGCCCTGGTTATGACCATGTTTAAGTTTTGCAATTGGTCTCTTTGCTGGTATGGGCTTTGCAGGCACATATCTGAAGACATTTTGAGGACAAGATATCCAGATCTGGAAATTGTTAGATAATGAAAGTATCAGTGCCTATACTTCATTATACAGCCTTAAACTCTTCCCCTGAAGGAAGAGTTTCCTGCATTTCTCATATTTCCATTTAAGGATTTTTCAGATTAAAATTTTGAGTGACTTGGTGCCAACATCTAACTCATATTTATAGTTCTGCTTTAACAATAACATGATCTCAGTTCAATGAGTGTAGAATTTTTTGTTTGGCATACATGAGTGATTTTCAGTCTCACTACTGAAGTAATTTAAACCTTCCAAATAGGCTCCAAATGTTTCCAGAGATGAGATCTCTATTTACCTAATTTAGGGTTCCTGTGATTGAGTCCACTTAAATAATGTATGATGGAGAGATCTTCCTGTATCCAGTCATGATTAGAAAACTGTAGCACTTCCTTTTGCAGTTAGGGGACTTGTTGCCATGAAATTATCAAATTGGAATGAATTGTTTAGGGAGTACATCATCATGTACCCCTCCAAACATTTATATTGTTTTTCCTCTGTGTTTAGGTATCAGCATTTTAAGTAAACAATAGCTGGATATTGATCTCAATCTCTGAGGCTATGTGTACATTGGCAGTCTGTTTTCAAGCAGTAATGCATTTCTGAAGCAACCCCCTGGCTGTTTCCATTTACAGCTTGGTGGGCTCAGTTTTCATGGTGGTCATGGTGTATGTGAACACATGGTGTATGTGAAGATATCTTTCAGACGAAAATAATCCAGAATAACTCCTCAGACACTGGAACCCCTTTGGAACAGCCATAAGGGTCTGAACCAACAAAAGTGCCACCTCACCATGAAGTACCTAACACACAGCAGGAGGCTGTTGAACCACTGAGAACCCATGCAACATGTTGAAGAGGTTCTTGCAGTGTTTCAAGGACTAAATGTCATATATATCTACCTCTTTGCCATCCTTTGCCAGCTCTCAGTGCTTTGTTTCAACTGCTGCTCCTTCCTCATCCATCTACATTTTTCCTGGTGTGTAACCTTCTCTCATTTTCCCCCTATTTAACTTCTGTAACCATGGTCCTTTCCTGAATCCCTTTTTTCCTTCTGCACCATTTTTTAAGTTCTTTATTCTCCCCACCTCTCCTCTTCTGCTGGGGCAAAGTCTACCTACTCAGGTTCTGGTGAGGTGCCACCTAGGGCCTTGAGGAGAACCTGCTGCTTACTAATCTGTGTTATTAGGGTTGTAAATTTCTCATGTGTCAGAGTGGCCCATTGGCTTTATCAGGCAATCATTAGTCTTATGGCTACTGCAAGATGCAAAAAGCATGAGGAACACTGGATAAAATTACAGAAAATGAAGGTGGTACACTTGGGAAGACCCAGGACAGCAATGAACTTTGAGGTAGCACAGATGTACCTCTGTGCTGGAGAGCTTGAAGAGATTTTTGGGTAGGGTCACATCACCAAGCCTGGTGCTGGTTTAGATCTCTATACACTGAATCCTGAGACCATGATGTCGGAGAGAGTCTGGAAGAGCTGCTTTGGGATTTATGACTTGAGATCCTTCACAAGACCCCTGTGATAAAACATCCAGAGACACTTTTCTGATATGCTTTAGCAATGACATCTTGGTGCCAGCACTCTTGCCTTCACCCTGATTGAGTTTACTGCTTTTTCTGCACACATCTTCTCGAAGCGCAAAATAATTCTGGTAGGCAGAAGGCATTGGGGTGGGAGTTCTTGGGAAGCAACCCAGGGTGCATCATCTGTCTGACTGGGAGGGATCCTGTGCCCTTTAAAAGCAGCTCCCTGGAGCAAGTGAACCATGATAGCAAAATACCTATGTCAGAAACTGCCATAAGTGAAACTCCAGTGTTTAGCCAAATCACGGTCTTAGAGAAGATGCAGCAGCTATGTGCTCCACTGTAATGGAAAAGCCAAAACAGAAAATATTGGCAGTAGGCCTCTGTCTGCATAGATCACATTCTTCCGTTCTTTGAATCTTTAGGCTTATTAATGAAAGTTAAGTAAGAAATTAATGGTACTACAATGTCAGTAGCTTCTGTGTCTGACATGGTTAGGGTAAAAACCATACGACTGTTTCCCATGCAGAGGGGAAAAAAATGGATTGTAAGGGCTTTCTCCTTCAACAAAATAGCGCAACCTACTTTAGAAACAAGTAAGTTGCATGCTTTGAGATATTTTGTATGCCATCTTTGTAACCCTTTGATTTTATACAATAGCATGCATCGCTCACAGAGGATAACAGAAACTGAGAGTGACTGGGAAGAGCCAGTGCAGAGGCTAAGTATAATCAGCGCTGCCAAGCCTGTCAAATGGAGTGTTGTCTGCAGACATGCAACAGTTTAGTACATGTAAATGAGTTTTGAAACTTTTGGTGTCTCAGCCATGTCAATTTAAGGCGTGCGTTTCATGATGATGCTCCTGTTCCAAGCTGTCTTAATATATTGTAGAGAAGGACAAATGTGGTCAGTAGAAGAATTTCACAGCCCTTAGATACAGTAAGTTGCAGGGTTTTATTTCTGTAAGGGAGCTATACACTTTTAAGATTCAGCTGGACAGGGTGCTGGGCCATCTTGTCTAGATCGTGCTTTTGCCAAGAAAGGTTGGGCCAGATGATCCTTGAAGTCACTTCCAACCCTGTATTCTATGATTCTATGATTCTACTCATCAGAAGATGTTAAGGTGCTTACCTGTGCTGCTGAGCTGCATCATACAGTAGCTTAAGCTGAAGTGGGCAAAACGGGAAGAGGAAGGGGAATTGCTTGTGAATTGTGCTGAGAATGTAGCTTGGCTCTGTGGCAGCGGGGTCACGAGCAAGAAAGACTCCACCATCAATAAATTCTGCTATGCCATGCTTTGACATTAACACATAGGAAAGCCAATAATGTTTTCATTTTAATCCTATAAGGCAATATGGCAATTGTTAATCATATGATTGTTGTGAGAAAAATAAAAAAGAACCACAGTGAAAGTCTTAAGTACTTGGAGTTTGCAAACTATTATAGAAGGTGATGGTTCTGAAGGCTCTTAGAGGTTATTGAACCTTATTTTCCCATCAACTCCAAATTCTTCTAGCACATTGCTGAATTTTCTATTTACTCATTGATGTTAAGACATGTTGTGGGACAAACTAATAGAAAATGGTACAGATGTTCTTTCAGGCACACAGAGGCAAATTGTGTAGATTGTGGTTATTACGTACAAGGGAATTTCAAAGTGTCACTGCTTTGCTTGCCTAAACCGAGACACCATCGTCTGCACACACATAGACGGTAGCTGTACTCCAGCTTTGATATTGAATGCACTGTGCTGCAGGGAATTCAAAAGAAACTGGATTGTCTGCTTAGTGCTCAGATCAAGTTAGAAGTGTCTCATGTCGCTTCATTCTCAACAAGCCTCTCCTCCCAAAATATAGCTGGAGGAAATCAGAGATTTTTAACTTCTGCACATCTGCTGCTCTGACAGCTGTCTTATTTTGTATTGATTTTTTTTTTTGACAGTGCATGCCAGTTGCTGAGAATTGTTAGAAGTTGTGATATGCAAAGTGTTATTAATATTCTAAGCAACTACTATGTGGAAATGTGTGATGCTACTGTCTGAGTAGGGCATGGTGCCCCACTTAGTGTTACATTTTTCTTCTGTATGGTACATATTCTTTTAGGTGTACTAGGGTTCTTTATATAAGGATATTAAAAAGAAAAATGGACAAGATGTATTTTATACATCAGCATAAAAAGAGTTTATAGACTATTGATGAAATAAGAAAATAACACAGTTTTTTCAAGAATAAGCCTTTATTTTTAAAAAAACAAAATAGAAATGCATTAATTCATTTGTAAATTGAAGTAATTAACCTTTAAACATGCAAAACTCATTTATGTACTTAATCATAATCACACTGCCACAGGGCATGGGATTATGTTTTACAATTCCCTACCTAATTATATGGATCCAGAATATAAAAAGTAAAATGCATAAAACAGTATGACTGATAAATGCTCATGTAACTGCCTTTCATATTTTGATTGCTTTTAAGATGCACTAATGTTTGGAAGTAAAAAAGTTGAACAGTTTGTTCCTGCATTATTTATATTCTCTTTCCTACCAAATGAAGAAGGGGTTAATGATTGCTGTGAAAGCTGTATTATTCCACTCTGAATCCTATATTTGTGACAAAACATGAACTTTGATAATATTTAAACAAGTAAAAAACTCCAAACCAAATGATGCATCACCCAGTCTTTATTAGGCAGACTATCCTCACATTTTTATCTTGTTTGAGCTTCTCTATGATTTTTCTTTTTATTTTCATATTTTTATCTGGTTTTTGACTCATTTCTCTAGTTATTCTACATTTTCAGGTCAAATGTTGATCTACTTCTCTGTCTCACTGTTTTAAGTGTTATTCACACTTGTGGACTTGTTGTCTAAAACTATGTATACCAGTTAGGGAAATACTCATTATTAAATCAATGTTATTTTCTTAGTATGTTTTAGGCATTATTAACTGGGGATGGCTTCTACTGCTGGAGCTGTGGCCCATAAAACTAGTTTCTAAATTATCAAGTTGCAAATACTCTGTGACAGGTTTTTGCTTCCACTTGGTTGGTTTATCAGTAGGTTCATCAAGAAGTGTAACATAACTATGCCATTAGTTATTTAACCTTATATAGTCTATATATTTTTGTATACTTCAGTGAGTGTCATCAGTGTGCTTAAATTAAACCTGCAGAATGAATGTCTATGCAAATCCTGGTTGTTTATGCATAACCAACATGGACAGTTTTAATAAGCAGTTAATTAGATTTTGTTCTAACTCGGCAGCAGGTCACAGCCAATCTTGCTCACCACTTCTCCGAGTGCTATTTGAACAAGTATCATTAATGTTCCAGTGTATTTCATTACACAAATTGTGACTGGGCACAGGCATAAAATGGACTTCAGCTAGGTGTGGAAGTACTTATCCTTATGGATACTTATCCTTATCTTGGATACAATTAGGAGGCAAGGACTTGAATAAATTTAAAGCTTTCTTACTCTGGTGTGTAAAACTGGAGATAAGATACTGTTGCAGCCACCTTAAAGATGTTTTTGATTCACTGTTTTGTCATATCTTTCCCTCAAATTCCTTCTAAATGCTGTAATTAATAAAAAGAGTACTGTGGCTCTTCAGCTAAAGAGATTAAGTGCTTGAAATCTCTTCCCATAACAAAAATCAAGCTATGTTAGATATAAGAAAATCCACTCCCCCCTTTCCTAGAGTAGTGAGAAAAGTAGTAAGCTTAACTGACCATTGAGAACTATGTTTTACTAGTTCTCACAGAAACAGCCAAAGGACAAAGGAACTGGAAGTTAGGTAGTTAGAACAAGCCAGCTTTGGAAAAATGGATAACCACTGAAATCAGATGTCCAGTGGGGCTAAGAAGAGACTTTTACAATGAAGATATGACATATGAAAACTGAAGAAAAATCAGAAAGAGTGAGTATACACTCTTCAAGGAATTCCGCCATTAAAATTTAATATCTTATCTTGTCCAATGGGAAAAAAAGTGAATTGTTTTCAAATCAAACTTACTATAAAATGTAGGTCTAAGGACTCTCTATGTTAATCAGCATAATTTTCCCTTATCTATGCAGGGGAAGAATAGATAGACTAGACATTGGACTAGTCTTCATGGCCCCTGAGTTAGCTGCATCACTTTGCTCCAGGAGGAAAGAGGTGCCCTAAGGCTGGGGTTCAACAAAACTTCACCATCAGAGCAAAGAGAAGCACAGAGAAAAAGGACAGGATCTGCTTTAGACTAAGATGGATGTCTCTTCTTCCAGCTAAGGCAGTTCCATTGTATAAACTAACTTAATTTTCTTTGAGTAGGTGTTGGAAATTATCCCTAAATATCTCCTGATCTCTGGAAGGCTCAATAGAAAGGACAATAGTTTTAGACCCAGTATGTTTAGGGCAGTCAGATCTCCAGCTAATAGAAAGGGATATATTTCTGCAAAATGAATTGCACTTTTTTGCTCTACAATGTAGATATTATTAACATTGCTTTTTTAATATAAGTATTAATCTTAGAACACTTTATCCTTTGTGCCTAGTTCAATATTGTGCCTTATGATGTACCCAGAAACCTGATGGGGATTTCAGGGGCAAATATTGATTTCTCGTAGCAGGGGTGAAAAACTGATTATAATGAATGTGACTAAATTAGATTTGTTAATACATCATCAGGAAGATTTTCTCTGAGGTACATTTCAAGATGGAGACACTTTGTTCATGAGAATGGACAGTTATTTGGTAAATCATGCATGGTGGTATTAGGTAGGTTTCTGTGGCTTAACCAATAGACCTGATGAGGATTTTTTTTTAATTACTTGAGCTGTGGAGAGCAGGGACTTACATTTCCTGCTGTTATCACTCAGATGGATTTTTCCAGTTCCTGCTGCAAGTTCTGTATATGTTTAACAACCTGTCCCAAGAAGAGGTCTCAAGGGAGCTAAACCAGCATTTTTCATTCATAGAACCTCACCTCTGAAGTCTATCACTACAAGAAAACACACAATACGGAGATAGGAATTAGTGACAGAAACTAAGTATTCCTAAGATTTGTTGTAGCAAGGCTTTCCTTCAGCACTGTTTCCTCCATTATCAGTAAAAAGGTAGGGCTAGAACAGACCTCAGGAGGCCAAATAATTAATCCTTCCCCATTCATAGATTTTATTCCCCTGCAAGTAGATGTCAGCTGTATGTTTTATGCTAAGAGATGACTGCCTGATCTGTTCTTGGATATTGCCAGTACTGGAGATTCTACAGCAGATTCTAGCACCTGAACATGCTCACTGTTTTTCTAATACCCTGCCTAACTCTTCCTTGCTGTAGTTTACTTATTTTACTGGCTGCCATGGACATAGAGAACAGTTTATTCTGAGTAATGTTATGACTGAAGTTATCGTCCCTGCATTTTTTTTTCCCTAGCATATAGGAAAAAATGAACATGCATGTACGCACCCACACACAAACATATACATATACATACATATACATATACCTATACCTATACCTATACCTATACCTATACCTATACCTATACCTATACCTATACATATACATATATAAATGAACACACATAATTTAGTCTTTTGTCTGATCATTCTCGCTTTTCTCCAGGAAGCCTTTATCTAGTGCAAAAAAAAGTGATCAATACTAGACATACTACTCTCACCTTGCCAATTCTGGGGAGAATGGAAAGTTTCCTTTTCCTTCATAGATACATCCACACTGGGGATGTATCTATATGCAAGCATTGCTGAAGAGCTTTTCCCTGGGAATACCTGTGTGAGGGTTCCTTAGCCCATCTCTCTGCACGTGCTGTCCATGAATCATCTCTGAGAAGGACAAAGTAGATAGAGTAGATACTCTTCTGAGTTCACCTCAGTTGCTTCACTGAGAACAAAATTTTCCTCCTCTCAGAACTTGACCTGCATCCTAACTTCAGGTAGTACAGACTATTTTTTCCCTTCCAGCTCTTGAGCTTTTAGTATAGGAGGCCTTCTTTTCATGAGCTTTGTTGCTTTTCCTCAGATTAAAGAACCTTTCAGCCTTTGTGCAGTGAATGGCTGCTCTTTTCCCTGTTAGCTCCAAACATTGTGTTTCTTGTGGAATATTGATGTAGCTGCAGTTTCTCCTGCCGTGGTGTGAAGCACATTGTGACTGCTTGACCACTTCAGACACGAATTGAAACTATCGATATCTGAGGCATGTCTTATGCAAACCCACAAAGAATTGGCAAATGGTAATTTACCATTATTTTTCAGGAATCACTGAATGTCACTAATATTACTGTTACCACTAGTGTGGTGCTCAGAAGTTTCAGGAGACTTCAAGCTTCTCAGATGAGCTCCAAATTTCAGAAGAGACTCTAAACTGTGGAGGAAAAGGACTTGTTCAGTATTTGCACTGCTGAGATGCTGCTTTTCATGCACATGTACACATGCTAAGTAGCATCTTCTGAAATTTTGTGAAATCCTCCAGACAACCTCTTGAAGGAGATTGACCTTTTGGCTTCTACTTATTGCCATCCAAATTTCAATAGTATTCTATAACACCACGTTCCTTTTTATATAAAACATATATATATATAAACATATAAAATTCAGGATCCTGAGAGACAGACAATATATATTTTCTGTAAGGTAACAATGCTAACACAGCTATCTTGACTCTAGCAGCTGATTTGGTTATTGCAGAACTAGCTTGCAGTACTCACACAAATCACGGCTAGTATATTGCTAGAAAACAAGGGTAAGACTGTAGCTGTCTTGTGTGTGACACCTGCTGGGATTGCCAAGGTAGGTGATACCTGTGAGTCCCAATCTCTAGATGCATTTCCAATGTACTTCACATGCATTAACTTTTTTCTGCAGCTCCAGTGGTGGTGGTGAAGGCTGGCAGAGGAGGGCATGGTGCTGTATTCCTTCTTAAAGGTTAGCCAGGACATATGGTAGAGTGCTCACACAGGGTACAGATTGCACCTTATCCTGTATCTAGACTGGCTAATACATCTTACATTTAACAGTACCTAGATTAAAAAAATAGAAATAGCCACTGAAAAGGGAACAAAGCCATGCTCTCCCACATTCTTGAATGTGCAGCTTAATCACAAGGCTAAAGAATGTTGCTCACCTCTTCCTCCCTCTCTCAGCTCAGTGAATCACTTACTTCTGTATGCAAAGTAGGCAAGAGTGACAGTGATCTTTTCCCCTGTGACTCCATAGCCAAGTCTTTCTTCTGGAATATATTGATTGGTTTATATTCCCTTCCCTTCAGCACAAGCAAAGCTGAACTCAGGTTTCTAATATTGGAGTGAGATTCGCAGGAGAGGCGGTGCCCTACCCTCATTGTGATTTAAAGAAAAAATAATCCCTGCTGTGCCATTTGTTATCTGTTTTTTTGACTTTTTTTTTCTCTTTTTAAAGAATACATCCATGGGAAAAGTTTTGGACGTGAGTTCCAAGTAGAAGCACATATTTCCTTGTAGCCTTGATTTGGCTGTCTAACCCAGGCTCTTCAGGGTGCTAGCACTTCTCTGAATTTCATTATGAGGCCATTTGCGCTCCCTGTGAAATCTATTAGCAATCTGTGTCTATTGCATCACTGCAATCACTGGGCCCCAACACCTCTCCAGTTAGTCCTTTCGTAAGTCTGACCCTTAAGCTCAGCATAGATACCCTCTTTCTCACGGTGTAGGTGTTTACAAGGATAACTACAACTAACTTATGGTTGAATGTCTAATATTGTAAATTAACAGAAAACTAAATATAAACAGTTTCACCTGGATTTTATGAGCAAAGCATAGATCTTCTTTTAGCAGACGCACACTGCACCTGAAGAAAGGATAGCAATAACAGCAATACTCTTAAAGTATCTACAGTCTAGAGTGTGGAAATTATGATAAAATATCAGACTTTTGCATAAAACAGTGTCTGACAGCTATTTTTTCACCTCCTGTTTCACCAGTATCTAGCTCTCCACTGCTTGCAAGCTGTAATGGTGGAACTTGTCAAAGGATAGACTAAGAGTGAGTACTCATAACTTTATGCCCTTAACCTTATTCTGAATAGGTGGACATGGATGTGATGTGTACATATAGATGCAAACACAGCTACGTGTATGTCCATTCAGTCTTCAAACCGTACCAGATAAGTTCTGTGCTGCCTATTATTTTGACTAAGGTGTACGTTTTTAGGGAACAAGATGTGGCTATTTTTAGAAGAATATTCTTCAATATGCTAAGTAATGTAGCTTCTTCCTTTGTCTTGTGAGAAGCACATTCATTAAAACTTAAGACAGGAAAGATGAGTTCCTCTCCTCCCTCCCCCTCCTATTAGAATATTTATTTTGAGAGTCTGAAAGGCTTTTTGGAGTTTTCTGTCTGTTTTTAATAGTAGAAATTAGTCTGCTTTTTTGGTCTTGTTGCCACTTGTTTATCACTTGTCCTATGCGTTATAATTTTAGTGGAGAAAAGTATATAGGATTTTCATCCATTTAATTTAAATGCAGTGAATGTTCTCAGGCCCTCCAGAAAGCCCTTTAAAAATGGATAATCATCAACTTTGACATTACTGATATTACATTTGTCAAAAAAGCACATCTTCCCTAACATGTGGACATTTGTTTCATATCTGAAAGTGTAAGATAAATAAGCTCAAATCTATGCTTGTTTTTTACATGCCCTCTTTTATAATAGAGGGGGAAAAAAATCAATAGACTCTCCACTTCCTGAGATCTTCATTCTGCAAGTCCACTTCTACTCATCAGGAACCAATGCTTGTTGCAATCTGAGGATAAATATTTGTCCATGACTGGTGCAAGTGAAGTCCTTATTAGAATACTGACAGCAAATCACTGAGCTGCTTAACCATTAACAAAGGCAGTCTCAGTTTTAAGGGGTAGTGTCAAAAAGAATAGGAGAGAAGTCCAAATGTGAAGGTAAGAGGGTAGCCTTTTCACTAAGGACAGATGGAGGAAGTGTCTTGGCAGGGTATATAAAAATATTATCTTTCTGCCTAAAGAAAAGACTTTCCTATCTAAATGCATGGTAAAAAAATAGCATTTGCTCACGACATGTCTTCATAGCTCCATCTCCTCTGTCATGTTTTTATTCCTTTTGTTCTCCTCAGCTGAATAATTTGAACACTGATTTTGTGTTCTTGAACACTTTTTGTATTTAAGCAAATTTTTGCATTTCACAGCTTGTCATTTTGACCCCCTCAAAAAAATCATACTGCATGTAGACTGCAGAGTAAACAGTATGTAATCATAATTTGATCTGATCCCCTATCTTACCATATTGTATAGTTGCTTCAAAGAATACCTCTGTCTACAGAAATTTTAGTCAAATCCCTGATTGAAGTTTACTGTTTTACCTAAGAATATTCCTGAATCAAGCCTATAAATATGCAAGATACAATCAGTTTTTCCTTTAACTATAATATATGATGTAGCCTGCAAATTGCTCTTCATATTCTCAGGTACACCTTAGCAAAACCATAAGCCTTCATTTTTCATCTCCCTCATCAAACCCTTATTTGCTTTGATGGCATGGAAATCTAAAATTTTGGGGCTGATGCTTCTATTTGACTTCAGTGCTCACCAAAACTGCAAACACACCTGTTTCACTGTGTTTCCTGACTTACCTGTTTATGTTTGTTTCCCATCATAAATCCTTCACCGTCTGAGGCAAGGGTTTCTTTTTGTTCCATTTGTATCATGTCTGTCAGAGTAGGGTCATGTTATGATTAATTATTATTAATGGTGAACAACAATCATCAAATAATTTAAGGTAATATCAGATTCCAGCAGCAGTGGCTGTTTATGATTGGCACTCTGGAGTGTAAAGGCATTACATTTCAGATCTGTATGATCATTGCTGGTTTCTCAAACTAACCTCCAGCAGGGCAATGAGGCACTCTGTTCCTCAGCATGTCTGCTTCAGCTGTGTTCTTCTGTGTTCACCTTTGTGCTTTGTACTTGTTATACTAAGAGTAGGATTGTGTTGGATGATATGACAGGTCTTTTTTGGTTTTTCATGTTAGCTTTTCTTCAAATGTCAAATCATCTCTTGCTGCTTTCCACCTGTTAAATATGAAGTGATCTATTCTGTTCAAATTTCTATTTTTCATTTCTTGAAAATGATAAATAGTTCCTCTACACTGGTCTTTTCCCAGGAGAAATCATCAAAATGATGTCTAAAAGAAACTACGAACAGAAACTGTACTGAAAACTTCCAGGTGGATGGGTGATATCAGCTAATTCTTTGGCACAAAACAGATAGTCCTGCAGTAACATGTCAGATACATTGCACATCTCCGATAACAGCATTTGTTCTTGAAAGTACTTCTGAATGCATTAATGTGAAGAGTGTGTTTTATATCCTGCTGTAAGTATGGTATTGTAGAAACTGAAGATGAATGAAGGGAAAAGAAGGATGTTTTGCGTGTATATTGAATTGCATTCACAGAACGGATGTTAAGGTTTGCAGCAGGTCAGAAATGTTCTGGGACTTCCTTACTGCTTTGGAGGAAAAAGGCAGGAAAAGGTCAGACGACAGCTCTAGATGATGTGGGTATGTGGATAACCATCTCAGAACAGCAGCCTCCCGACCTGCTGAATTATGGCACAAACCACAGTGTGACACACCACCGCAGCTCACTATGGAATGGAGCTATAAAGTGTTTCTATCTTTTGTGCTTTTGCAGTACAAGGAGTAAAAATTGTGATCAAACAGCTAGGTTTGGAGAAAGAATAACTGAAATTTATGATGTCTAGTCAGCATCATAGCCATCAAAATGAAAATGACAATCAGTAAACTATTCAAAGAAAAAATTCGTATGTACCATGTACATTATATTCACATTCAAGTGACAGATGTGACAGCTTGCACTGCAGGGAAAAGATCAGCTCAAATATTTCATATTCGTACTGACTCATAGACTGACACATTCAGGTAACTTTATATAAGGACTATATTTGTCAGAGTTGTCTGTAAACCAGGTGCCATTTCCCAGGATTAGAATGGCATTTCCAGACCTGCAATGGATTCTCTTCCTTTCACCTCTTCCATATTTTTTGCTGTGTTGACTAATGCAACACGATATCTGCTTGGCCAAAAAAGGTCATAGTGCCTCTTCATTCTCAGAATCTTTCTCCACTCTTCTTGCTGGGTCCTTGGTTATTTTGACTCAGTGTTTCTTTTGAGGTCACTGCCACAGTCTCTTTGCAACAGAGGTAGCCAAAAATTCCAGTCCTTAGGTAGTTTATTTTTTAAAAGGGCTTTTTAGCTCAATTATTCTCCAACGTTAATTATTCCTGATGCAGCTGAATTTGTAGATTTATTGAAAGTAATCACGGCTGTGATGAATTCATATAAACCAGTATCTTTATTGTGCCACTGTTTACATTTCTGTTTTTGCATTTGAATTACAGCATTTAGCGTTACATTTGAAGTCAGGCTCTGATGAAGTTCATGAGTAACTATAAGAGTAAATGGCCTTTTAGAAGCATGCACTGAAATGCAATGACTATCAGAACACTGCTTTCACCAATTAGCGTTCGCAGATTGATGAGCAGCCTGAATAAATTCTCTCCTGCTCTCACAGCTTTTTTTTTCTCTGATGTTTAGCTTACCTCTTTCATAATATTTAAAGAATGATAATTCTAAGCTGTAATTGGGGCTTCTTAATCTTAGAAGCCTTCTATTACAAATTTATCATTGGCATAGCTTTGGTGTGTGAATAAGTTTCTAGAAGGTTTGATGTTTGTAAAGGGAAAAAAAAAGTCTCTAAAATTGTACTGGAAATTTGCTGATGTCACATCAACTGTGTGAATCTCTCCTTTGAAAAATTTTTCTGAGATCTCAAAGTTCCATTTATGGTTTCAGAAAGGCCAAGTAAGTAGGCAAAAGGGATATGAGAGCCATTTGAAATATTATTTTTATTTTTCAGGACAGATTGGTTTTTTTTAAAGACCTTTTATTTCCTAATACTCAGGTTTTTCTATTTACTGTTTTTTAATTTTCATCTGTCTTAAGAGAAAAGCAGACTTTATTTGTAATTCTTTCACAATGTCACTGAATTCTAATTATATGCTATTTATTCTTAATACAATAGGTGGACATTCTGGAGGGAAGTCATTTTGATAGCACGACTTCCAGCAGACATGTATGCACTCCTGTCTGGGCTTCAGTGTCCTGAAAGCAAATCAATATCTTTCTGCCCCACTGGCAGTTTATAACAGCTATCAGTATACAGTGTGTAAGCTGCAAAACTTATTTTCTAAAACAAGAAAAAAACGAATTTCAGACACCAAATTCTGTAAAAAAAAATTATGTGCAGTTAGGTTACTGATTTAATACTGCTACTCTAGTGTGCTGTGTTACATGAACAAATTGAACTCAAAGTTGTCAATAGGCAGCTTTTACAGTAAATACTGATTTTTCTTTTTTACAGATATATACTTTTAAAAAGGACCAAAATGTCTAGAAAAATTTTTATTACCTAAAAGTTCTCTGTCTTAAGATGTACTCAATCATCTTAAGTGTTTCAATTCAGCATTTCTGAGAGATTCGGGGAAAATAATATAATACAGAGTTCTTCTAGGTAATGTAAGAAATAGCAGTCTGAATCAAACTCTTAAGACAATTTATCACAAGGGCACTGATTGACAGCAGTGACAGCAGGAGTTCCTGAACCAAGTCTCTTTTGGACTTGCAAGTTGATTCTTTCTGGGCCATCTGGAAGCAAACCTGAACAATATGTCACCTTTGTGAGCCCAGATATTGCCTGGGCCCCGAGATGTCTGGGCTTGCCACAGGACTGCTGCCAGCCAACTGTTAAACAGGCACAGAGACAAAACTTCCTTCTTATCCCATGGCTGTCATCACTCTTTTTTTTTTTTTTTAAACTTTTGTTTTTGAATGATTCTTGCTAAGAACTGCCAACCTCATGCTAGTGCTCCCAAGAGTGCTGGAGATTCATTTGCTATCCCTCTAAAACATTAATAATACAAAGTTGTAGGTTAGATGCTGAGTAAATATGAAGTTGTAGGTTAGGTGCTGAGTAATGAAAATAGCAGTCAGTTGACCGGTCAATATGAGGGTGCTTCTCCTGGCTAATCATAATTGGCATAGATGTCTGAAATAGTCTATTTTTCTCCACCTCTTTTGTTCTCTGGTCACAGAGAATGTCAGGTATCAGGGTTATCAGAGGTACAAAACTTTACTTTGGAAAGTAAGATTCTCTTTTGGCATCTTTTCCTCAACTGAGTTCCTTATACCCAGATTTTCATCAGAGCTGTGGTGTGAATCTGGAGTAAACTTGGCATAATTTCACCAAATTAGCAGAGCTACTGCTGATAAACAGACTATTAGTTTGGTTTGAATTTGTCCCTCATCTGCCTCCATCCCTTGTGGCTCTTTGGAGAGAAAAGGTGACTTTTGTTTTTTTTAAAGCAGACTGTGATTGGCAGGGTTTTACCCACAGAGACACAGCTGATACACATGACTTGCCAAAAGCTATACATTTATGAAACACCCAGCAAAAGCAATACATTTATGAAGCACCCAGCTTCAGAGCATTCAGGGTCTGAATACTTCCAATCTACCCCTCAAACTGGGTTTCAATACAATGTGTGCTCCTTTGCCTGTTGGTTAGTTATTTATGAGCATTGTTATGCTGTACATGCAGCCTGCTGTCTTGAAGTTTTTCTGAGAATTGTGCTGATGACCTACATTGGGAGGCAACATTTCATTCCAGATTTTTAAATGAGGCATGCAATTTATAAAATTTCTGAATAAAATTACATTCTGGATCAATGTGAGCAAGGAGATCAGTAAAGCTCCCATTTATCTCTTCCAACACATCCAAAAAAAGAGTGAGAATTAAAGGTTCAAAAGCCTGAGATTTATTATTTTCCATGCCAATTGAAGGCTGTCTTCATGTTCAGTGTACAAAAGGCCATTTGGTTGTTACTGAAATTGCTGACTAAAATACCCAGAGCTGACACGTTTGTCAGAAGACTGACAAGCATCTGATACAATAAAGGTTTCCAGCCTTTTGTTTGACATTTTGGTGGTTGGTTATCATTGTGAATGGGATTGTTAGTGAATTATTTTAATCCTGTAGCTCATGCAGATACAACTTATTTTGTAGCTCTGCCAGCCCTAAAACCTAAAGCAACATTTTCTTCTTTTCCACGTGCACTTAGGTGAACTTTGCTTTTAGCAATACCATTGCTTTGAGAGAAAATACTTTTTAAAATCTGTAACCTCTCAACACTGCAGACCACCATCATCACTGCAGGCAGATGAGAGCCAAATCTGTAGGTCATTTTCCAGCATTTCACTTTTTTAATACCTTCATGTGACAGGACAACTACTTCAGAATTGCTACAGAATGCCCATGACAACTAAAAAGAAATGTAAACCTCATGCAAATATTTTTCCTCCTGTGGCAGGAAGCTAACCTTTGAGGTCCAACTGGTATGGACAGATTTTAATATATTAGCTAAGTAAACATTTGTAAAGTCATTTAATCCTTGATACAATACAGCAAGTATGCTGGGGATTGTAATGGGCTATCTTACAAAAGATCAGGTATGGGTCAAGAGTATTATTGCAAAGTGTTCTGAGCTATGTTAAATTAAGCCAGAAAGAAGAAAACTGGCTTCCTAGGTTCCTGTACTGCATTAGATGATCTTCTGTACATTATTTGTTGGCAATCCTTTACTGTATGAAGAATGCAGGAAAGGTAGCATGGAGAGCATAAGAAGCATCTCTCTGCAATCGTACAGCATGCTGCATGGACAACCTCAATAGCAGAAACCACTATTCTGCCTCTGAGTGATAGTGCGGCCCCAGTTTTGACTTTGAACTACAGCCTTCCTTGATTTATGTTCAAGCTCCATGTTTCTGTCTCAGTAGAGATGGTGGAGATAACCTTTCATGAGTATGCCACATGCAATGGTCATATACTCAGTTTTCTGATCCATGTGCTAGAAGACTCTGTCTTTTGGAGAGTGAGATTAAACTTTCTAATAGACTAATAAGGCATTGGACAAGAATCATCCTGAACCTCCTTGCACGTAAGTGAAGCCATTCTGAAGCTGACCATGTTTCCATGTCCTGCTTCCCATAACCTCAAAGAGTAATACGGGAACAGAAGGATGGTCATATTTCTGTATATTCATCTGCTGCTACCTTTCCTCATGATCACCGCCACTTCCGAGAGAAAAAACAAGGAGTCTAAATTTATGGACTGCAGGTGTCTGGAGACTTTGGGTAAGAATGTAAGCTTTTGTGTTCCTTTAGTTTGTCCAGGCAACTACCAGGACCTTCTTCTGCTTACTGTGAATAAAAGACCCATGGTGGCATCTGCTCCTATGTTCTGGGGAACATGTCATATCAGTTTGGTCCTAGTTCAAATCAGCTTTCATAGTTAAGTGCAACACTGAGTTGCCTCTGCTAAACACGATACATCCTAGGAATATTTGTTTAATTGCTTGAGGGATATGCATTCCTAGGTTGAAGATTTACTCTTTAGAATCACCATGTTTAAGGTGAGGATTTATGGTGTCCTTTGTTATTTGAAAAAGGCACTCTGATGTTGCAGTGTGCCTTTGCCTCCAGGTACCTGCCCACCTTTGTAGTTTCACCCGTTTGCAAAACCCCTAGTTTCCAGCGCCAGCCTCACCTCAGGTTCCATGTTGAGGAAAGCAGATGTAATAGATTCCCTCACTCAAGGCCTCTTCTGGCAGTGTATCCTCACCTGAGCCCTTGTTACCTTGCTAACATCACTGAAAGCCTATCAGAGAACTGTCACCCATCTCTTCCTTTACTCCTACTGTCACCACCTCCTGGTTTACTTGTTACTTTCCTCTTCATTTGGTGACAGACTAACTCACGTAGGAAGTGGTGCTCTACATCCTCTCTAAAGAGAAAAAGATGATAATTGATCCTTGACTAAAGGAGATAAAACTATTGTATCTGTAAATTTAAGAAGGTCACTGGCTTTTTATCTGATATCCATTCAAGAAGGGACTGATCTTAGACTCGCTGAACTTAACATACATTTCTCTGTCTCCAGGTAGGAGTGACACATGGAGAAGTTATGAACCCCAATGAATCAGGACCATTGCATTCAATGTTCAGGATTTCTGAGTTTTTTCAACATATTGTCTGTCATAGCTGCACTTGATTTCATCTGAGGTTAGCTGTTACTGCACCTAGATTTTTGTTCAAAGAATAGGTTCTTTATTGTCTACAGTTCTTGGACACCCAACATTTCAAAGTTGGGTCTCCAAAATTTAGACACAGCATCTAACATGTTTTACACTTGACTGAGATGGCACTGGATACTGTGGCAAAGAAAGCCTTTCTGCCTGAAACTAGTTTCCTTAAAGTAGCACTACAAGCTGGTTTATGATTCACAGAATCACAGGATCGTATAGGTTGGAAAAGACCTTTAAGCTCATTGAGTCCAACCGTAACTGCTCTATCCCCTCTGTTTCCAGATAGAGTGCATTTTGAAGATGTCTCAGGGTTACTATGCCTTCAGGTTCTAGGCTGAGTTTGGCTAAGGACCATCCTTTCTTCAGGCAGGCATCATCTCTATCAAACACAACAGTTCTCACAGTAATGCACTTTTTGGATTTTTGTATAGTTTGAGCCAGCATCTGTAAGCAGGTGCCCTTTTCAGCATCTCCCACAGTCCTGCTTTGATGTGACAGACCCTCCACAGACCTCCTGTTTGTGTGAACTATTTCATCATCCAGAAGGATGAGACTGGTTCTGAGGAGAATGAAAACCCCACATGAACATGCAATTTCAGAGCCTGTAGAACATTTTGGATCTTCTTCTGAGGTTGTCACATTTAATGGTGACAATGCTGTTATGTTCTATGCTAAGAAAGTGGTACAGGATTCCTGCTTTTCTTCAGGTGCAGGAGAAGATCCTTTGGTGAAATGGGAATTTGAAATGAGTAACCTGGGACAGGGAACTCCTCTGTGATGAATATCAAGAAAAATGGAAGTACATCTCAGATGCATTTCTGACACCAAGCCTGTGTCTTTCCTCCTCCCTTGCCTGTCCAGAAGTAACTTGAGAGCCTGCCCCCCCAATTTGGATCCATTTACTCAGCTTCGGTAAGGTGAGGCATCTTTCTGTAAGCACCTTTACCTCATGGCATGAATGTTGACTATCTCTCATCACTAGCACACCCCTGCTGTTCCTAGACAAGTAGAGCTTACTGGCAAAATATGAAGTCTCATATTCCTCTTAATTTCTTTTCTCAGTTCAAACATGAGTATTCTCTAGAGGAAAATACTTGCTACCACTGAAGGAGTCATCTTTCTGCTCAGCCAGAGTTTCTCTGGCTTGCCTTTCAGACCATCACCCTCCATGTGTAACCTCTGTGTTCTCACACCAAGCACCCCTGAGCTCCTGTGAACTTTGGGTAATACATTTCCATTCTGGAAGGACTTCAGGGGAACTTGAGGACTCTTATGGGCCAAAGTTTTTAATCTTGCTGGTTCGTTCACTGCTGCATTGTTTATCTGAAAGGGTAACTTCTGGTAGCTGTTATTTTGGCTTGCAAAGGGAGAGGAAGTAACCTGTATACTTCTGCCACCCCTAAACAGCTTATTTCAGTTAATGCATTCCTATGTACCTCTGCAAATTTCTTGCCGAGGTAGTTTCCAAGTGTCACCTCAAGACAATTTTCTTGGCTAAATTCAATTCCTGTAAGACTGAAGCCACACCTCATACTTTTGATTTTAAGAGAACTCTTTCTTCTTATGTTTACAGCACTCACTGCTTCAGATATTGGAAGGTCTATTTGAATTAATAGCTACAGGTCTGAAGAAAAATCCATTTTCACATAGTCAAAGCATTTTCTACCTTGACAGTACACTCCATTAGAGCTCAAGCTATGTCTGGGACCTCACTGAAAAATGTTTTCCATCCCAGCATTTGCTTAGTACAGCTCTGGGGCTGAATCCCAGTCTTTTAAGTTTTGCATTACTGCAGAGGCATTCATTGTGGACACGCCTTAGTAGGATGATCCTTCAGTTACTATCTAAATGAAGGACACCAAGACCCTGATAACTAAGCATGGCGTTCTTTTGAATTAACATTTCTGAGGAAATGGATGTGGACAGTCACTGGAAGAAAGATGTAAGTTACATCCTAGTAACTGCAGTTTGCACATAAATGGAACGCCTATGTGTAAATGTTTTGAAGAACTCTAGTTACTGATAAGTAACTTATTTTATCAACTATGGACAGTGTCAAGGAATTTGAACAACATAACATGTGTATGCCTTGGCAGGGTGGGAAAAAATCCTAGGGCTACAGCTTCTGGATGCTGCCCAGGAGAGAAGTTTTGCATTTTTGTGCTTTGCTTGAATACATTCAGTCACAACTGCAGGAGTGGGGAGAAGGCAGATACATGCCTCTGACACTTTCTAATGGGACACTGGTTACAGTTTCTTGTGTCACAGAGTTCTTTTGTATTTTTAAAAGAGTGAGAGAAGTATTTGTCCTCCTTTCAGTCTCCATTCCTGACTGGCAGTTCCTCTACTAGTACTCTCTCCCTGGATGGGTGTCTGGGCTGCTATCTGCATTTCTTCAATCACCCCAGAAAGGGGACAGGTCTGATGAGGCAGTGTGATTTAGAAAATCAAAGTTGCCTTAGTAGCAACCAGAAAGTTCAAAAAACGTTCGAAAGAAAGGCTGAAAACTTCAAGTTGTTTCAAGGTTAGTTAATAATATAATTTGTACATCATAAAACTGTATTATAAAAGTTAAATGAATATGAGTCTTATTTTGCTATAATTTGCAAGGGTCTCTGGTTTCCAGGCCTCTATGACATGTTTTTTATTCCTAATCAGTGCCATTCAGTATCAAAGTGTCTTACAATTTTTATGATTACATATAGACATTTAGAAAAATTTCTAGTGGCTATAATTTGTGGTAGAGTTAAAACTGTGATATTGTATTGCAGCTTTACTTTAGTCATCCTGTTACTGACCAGACTACAAAATTAAAGTTGGAACAAGGATTCATTTTGAATTAAATCTTTATGGTGACCTTTGAGTCCACTTGAGTCAGAGATGGATGAAACTTCCACTGTATGTTTTGAACTATGAGTGTGTGGGGAAAAAGTGTGTCTTTGGGAAGCTGTCAGAGAGGACCTACTACCAGTCAGTTTCCCCAGGAGCTGTATTAGGTCCCCAGTAAACAGGAAACGGTGGGAGAAAATGAAGATTTGAATAGAAACAGTGTCTTTAATATGAACCTTTCCTGCTTCAGGAAATGTTGGCAGGTTATAGGCTTGCCTGATTTTGAACATACCATAGACTGGTTACTGTTAAGAGCCTCCTTAAGACAGCACTGATAGGGGTAAGTATAGTTAACGTAGAGCTTGTTGAGACTGTAACATGAGAGAGGATCTGTAGGAAGTGCTATTTACGTGAAACTCCAACTGAACTTGAAACAGTGGTCTTGCTTCGTGATGGAGTTCATTTTATACACTCAGTCCTTAAGGGGTTGCTTAGCTTTGTCTAATACCATCTATTTGCTGTTGTTATAGACACCACTCATTTTTGCTTATAGCATGTCTGGATGAAAATCTATTAAAAAAAAGCTTGAAGCAAACACTTCTTATATTTATGCCCATCTGTTCGGCTGACCTGATGCCCTTTAAGACGCGTGACTTCACTGTGTGTTTCAGACAGACATATTTGCTAGCCAAGACTGACTTCAGAGAAGTCTGCAAAACACAAGCAACAGAAGCTTCCAGAAGAATCTTCTGTGTGAAAACAGCACCAGTCTGGGACCGTGACACAACAAAATTGTATCTGTCAGTGGGGTGTGACTGTGCCAAAGATACTGTCTTTTTGATGTGTCCTTTCTGTGGCCTTAACTCTGACCTTGGGATGGAGTTCATGATGAGCGCAAGATATGGAGAACAATGCTGTCCTCCTTTGTAGACACTGGAAGTTTTGCTAATGACCATTCCTGTTCTTGGAGTTCAGAATGTAGCTTTGCTTTATGTTCTGTCCTACTGGAAAGAAAACAGCTTCTCTTTCCTCTTGCTTGCCCTTGGTAGAAAGAGGGTTTCTTTTGTCTTGGAAATGGTTAGCATCTACCTCAAGCATCTAAGCCTCAAACCCATTTCCTCTTCCATCACCTCTGAGATGGGGCTTTTGTGTCTATTGAAGATGATGGAGCTATCTTCAGCTCAAATGTTTTCTTTTTTTTGTTATTTCTTTTTATTTCTGACATAACCCCTTTTCAGGATGTGTCTTGGAGCTTTGCCTATGGCAAAGAACTTGGGCTCTTGTGACATCTAACTCTTTGCAGCTGAAACAGCGGCAAGTGGTTTTTCTTGTCTTGAATTAACCTGGATTCTAGCTCCCTATAAATTCTCTACTCAGAACTTGGTTGTGTCTGCCACTGATTTAGTCTCTTGTCTCTTTGTGTTTATGTTAACCATTAAGAAAAACAGTCCCTCCAAACCTGTTGGCTTGAATCCTATCCTCATATTTCAAGGAATAATCTGCAAAATTTCAGAAAGTTTAGCTTTCCCAGAAGCCTAGAAGCAATTATAAGATTTTGGGGATTTGGATCTAGTATATAAATTTATTGAGACTAAACTCTCTATAGAAATGTCTAACCCTGAAGTTGCATCTTCTCTCCGATGAAGAAATGCACCAGAAATAGAAACACTGTGATAATATTGTAGAATGCTTAGTCTTGTCTTCTCACTGCAATTTCAGTCTGCTGACCCAAATGCTAAGCAACCAACTTATCACAATGCTGCCATCCTGCAATAAGACAAAATGAATTTCTTTCATTTGCTCTGTTATATGCCAAATGGTTGGCATCAGTTATTTTTCTTTCTTTCTCCATAATTTTCTGGCTTTCTGTGGTGTTACAAAAGGCAAATTTGCATAGCTAGTGAACAACAACAGATTTGTGAATCTGCCCGTGCTTCACATTATTAGCAAGAAAGTTAGTTTTGTACTTATTCTAGAATGCCTTGCACAGAAAACAATGTTTTGTTGGAATTATATGTGAGTGAATAATAGCTGAGACATATGCTTACATTGACTGTTTCTCTCTTAGCTTTGTTTCCTGTTGTACTTCAGGTAGTAACGCTACTCCTGCTGCTATTCTGTTCTGTTAGTTGAAAAATTCTTATAGAGTTAGGTCTTCCCATGATTTCACTTTTAGTGAGTTTTAGCTGAGAATAAATATAGTTGTGCCTTTTGAGTGCAAAACATGAATGACAGGATTCTAACTTAAAAAAAATGTATTTTAACTTGAGTTGGTGTGTGGGACTACTGTGTGAGGATAGTGACATAATTTCTCTTATTTAGGTATACTTTTTTAAACTTCTGTTTATATAAATATTAAAGGAATGCTTTCACTGTAATAATCAACCTTGAAAGAGATGATACACATTAATTTTATTGATGTAGTAATTTAAAAAAATAGCTTTGGTACCATTTTTTAAATTTTCTTTATCCATATTATGCTAATCAAGAATGTTAGTGCACCTCATTTGGAGATCGTGAGCTTCTTACCAATTGTTTTTTGTGGTATAAGCCTGTACTAATTCCTTGAGTGAATGCATTGTAATCTCTCTGACGGTTTTGTTGGTAGGTCCTTTGTACTTCAGTTCTTTTGCTTTCTTTGTAAATTAGTGGATCACAGGTATTTTCTATGGAAAACGTAATTTTATGTTGTGGTTTCACATGTTTTCTACAGAGGTATATCTGTATCCCATATCGTTGTAAAATTTAGAATTTGTGGTTTGAGATTATTACTTTTACTGGACTACCATAAGATAGGAAATAATGTAATAAGAAGTCAGTCAAAAATATAAAATTGTTGGTATTGCCATTATGAGTTTCATTTGGAAAATAGTCATATTCTCAATTTTTATAACTACAGCTTTGTGGGCAAGATGATTTCAGGTGAGATCTTGTGCAATGGCGTAGTGTGAGTACAAGATTCCTCATTTAGACATCTCACATCCTGTCTAGATAAGCACATTATGAAGTTAAATATCTAAGTGCTAATATTGTGTATGCCTCCACATAATTGCAGGCACCTGTAACATATGAGTGCCAAAAGCAAAGGCAAAGTTTTAAAAAAATCTGTATTTTTTTTTAATGTCTCATTAAAAAGGCTGGAAACCAATGTACTCTCTCTTTTTGCAAAATACATACTGTGCAAGTGAATTTATATTCTAAGCAAGAAATACCTCTCAGCACATGAACTTCCAGGCTAACGGCATCAGCAAAATGGACATAGAATTTTTTTCCTTTAATAGTAATAACATTTGCAGAGATGAAATTGTCAAGATAGCTATTAATACCCCAAATTAAATCTTACTTATAATCTACAACATGCTGAAGATAGTTCTTGATATATCCTTTCAGAAATCCATACGAAATACTTTGCCTTGTTTATGTCTGCTAAGTTGTAGCAAAGGTGCACACTTCTTTCTCTCCCTCACTTTAGCTGGTCTTTGGCAGCTGGAAATTCTTGATAGCCCTATGAAAAGAATTGTTATGCACATCTTAAGCTAATGCAATGACATCCTGAATTTGGGGTTTATTCACATGTGTGAATTAGAAAGGCCCAATTCAGTGCATTTATTTGGGAGTTGCTGACAAGGAGACATGGCAGCAACTGGCAAGTTTAATGTTGGAAAAGGAGGAATGGATGCACTGGACTTATGGTTAGATACATGTGGAACAGGAAAATCTGAGTTCTGTTTTTTCTCCAGTCAGTATATGGGTTTTAAAGAGTAGCGGACTGAAGCCATCCGTAAGCATAATCAGCAACACTCATTACTGACTGCTTACTGACCTGAATTTTAACTGATAGAGGCATATGCATATAGAGGTTTAGACATTTGCAAAGCTCACCAGTGACAAATGGATCTGTCTAAGAAATTTTCAGTATCTAGGAGAGCACTGAGGCACCTACTTCCCCTCCACATATCTGGGTTGAAAATTCCTTTGGAAATTTTACCCACTGATTTTGGTGAGACTTTTCACGCACTGAAGGGACTGTGCTAATGAAGTAGAGAGAAGAAATAAAATCTCCATAGCAGTACGTTGCTCGACTGCCTTCTGCTTGATGCAAACAATTAAGCAGCTTTAATTTTCAGTAACTGTTATCATCTGTCTGTGTCTCACTCTCTCATGTATTAGAAATGGTCTGGATGGTTCTGACAACATAAGATCTAGTTTAAATCTTTACTTGAACCTCAGGTCAAATCTTAATTGGTGTTTGAATACTTTTGACTTAATTATTTGGTCTGCCACATCTCTTTCAAAACAGGTGATGCACTAAGGACTACAGCTCTTTTCTGTTGTTTAACTGGGCACAAGAGATACTTGACTTTTTAAAGGAAAACCTTTCTTCAATGGAATTCTGTCTCCCTTTGCAAGCCAAAATTCTATATGCTTCTGAAAGAGCGTGAAAACCAGGCAAAAGTTTATGAGCTTTTTTGTTTTTTTTTAATGTAATGCGGAAGAGTAAATGTATAATGCTCAGAAGGGAGCAATGCACATATAATGCGATTCAATGGTGTTGACATTCAGCATTAGTTTATAGTTTCAGTACTGAATCTCCTGAGTTCTAGAAATGTGTATGTATGTGTGCATTTACTGGCGTGCCTATGCAGGAAAACTTGCAGAACTAGGTCCTTTAACATTACAAGAATCTCAAGACATGAGTCAGACAAAAGTGTACATTTCCAGACAATGTTAATGAAAATGTTAAATAATTCACACAAATCATTGCATAGGAAATACTTAGAATAGGTTTTGTGAAATTTATTTTCAGTTTTGTAATATACCCACTCCCATTTTTGAGAATTTTAATTTAAAATGTATAATTCAGTAATGCTTATAGGAGCTATTACCCTGGATTAATACTTGGGCATTTTAGAATGTTCTGTGTAAAACTTTAATGCCTTTGTTTTTATTAAAGTAATTTCAGAAAAAAAATTTGTCCTGCTCTTTGTGAGATCTTCGGATCTACTACTCTTTATCTAAGTCAAAGAAGTAAATGAATATGATGCAAAAAAGTTGTGATATTTTACCTTTTCCTGTGAAAAAGTAAATGATTATTTAAGTCATTGTATGGCAATGCCCTACCAGTTTGAAAAGTATCACTAGTTTGAAAAGTCTTAGCACTTTCACAACAGGGCTTATTGTAAGGGTCTGGGGTAGTGGGGGATGAGTACCAGTATGCATTGCATTTATTAATATAAATTTAATTTCTACTTGACAGCTCTTAGAACTTAACTCTCATTTGCCCTAATGTAAGTAAGGAGTCACTCTACTGACAGTGGTATGAAAATGTTCAATTTAATTGCTGAAATGCTCTTAAGCTGATTTGTGTCCACAGCGTAGGAGGAAAGCCATACTAGTTAAATTAGCACGAGTCTTGGTTATAAACAAAGACTCAGGTGTAAGTCTGTGCAGAAATTGAACCAGTTCCTGCTGGTTGTATTTGAACCACTGACGACCTCTGTGCATAGTGTTATTTCAGTTTTGACTGGCTTATTTTAAATTTCAGTGAACTCTAGATTTGAAATAGAATTCATTAAAACAAAAAGGCCAACCAGTTAAAGCGTCAAAGGCCAACTGCTTCCTGGGTTGTATCAGCACGAATATAGCCAGCAGCTCCAGGGAAGTCATCTTTCCCCTCTGTGGCACTTGTGAGACTGCATCTGGAGTACGGTGTCCAGTTTCGGATTTCCCAATATAAGGCACTGACAAATGGGAATGAGTCCATTGAAGGGCCATCAAGATGGCCAGGGAAATGGAGCACATGACATATGAGGACAGGACTGGGTTTGTTCAGCCTAAATAAGGGAAGGTTCAGGAGAGACCTTGCTGCTGTCTACAACTGTCTGATTGGAAGATGCAGGGAAGATGGAGCCAGATTCCTCTTGGCGGTGCACAGTGGTAGGATGATATGCAAAGGACAGAAGTTGGAACGTGGGAAACTCTAATTAGATAAGGATATAATTTTTTACCATGAAGGTGATCAAATACAGGAACATTTGCCTGGAAGACTGTAGAATCTCCACCATGGAGGTTTTCAAGGCTTGATGGGACACAGCCTGGGCAACCTCATCTAATGAGACCTGCTTAGAGCAAGTGTTTGGACTAGATACTTTAAGCCTATATTATTCTGTATTTCTATGAAAACATGCTACTTGGAAACCAAATAAGCATCCATACTGTACTCTGCTTTGGCTTCACAGAGCTGTCTTAAAGCCATTGTAAGTTTATGTGTAGATGGTGTCTTCACTGACCTTTTTTTTCCCCGATTTATCAATCTGGAAGATAATAAGAAGGTGCTTGCAGGCTAGCTAGCAAGAACGGAGACTTGGAGGGCTTTCTGTCCACTAGAATATCATACTCCAACAGCATTCTTCATTTGGTGGCTGTGATTGCATGACCTTCCCAAACTGATCAAAGCAAACAGGGAGGTGGGCAGCAGGGAAGTAATTTAGAAAAAAATGTAGAGTCTGGAGTTTCCCAACTTTATTAATACAGCATGTGTGATTCCTATGAAAAGCTGAATAAGGCCTGGCAACAAAGGATAAATTGCAGGCATGTAAACTTTTCTTATGACGTGTGGTTGATACAATGTTGTATCAATGTCAAAAATGTTTGGCCTGTTTGCAGATCATGTCAGCCTGGAAGGCATGTAAGCAGTAAGAACGGGGGTGTAAATTCAGGCAGCCAGTAAAGGGTGCCATCCCACTTGCTGCATTTGCATTTCATATCTAGGATCCCAATTCTAGGATCAAGGTGATTAAAGCGTACTTCGTAAGTAGTTTGGTGTCACTAATGATATATTCCTAAACCTATAAGGTGACTCTGGGACCTCTCAGCCTCTCTGGGAACTACAGGAGATTGTAAGACTGGGAGTCTGACTTGTGCTGCCCTACCTCCTGTGGCTTCAGGCTGCCAGGCTGAGGCAAAAATTAGCGTACCTGGGGGAATCCCATTCCTCTCCGCGTTTCTGCTACTGCCAAGAGTGAGCCTGATCAGGCTGTTCCACCAGCACTGCCTGGACCCACTCCTGCTCTGTCTTCCACTGGTCCTCACTGAGGTGGCACTGTCCTTCTGCTCCACAGCGTGGGATCTCAGACCACCAGGGAAAACTCCACTGTTGCTCCTGGCTTTCTCTGGCATCTGAGCAGCCCCTTCTATTCCATGCACTGCTCCCAGTCAATTTGACAGATTCTTCTTGGCAATATTTGTATCATTCCCAGGGACGGGTGTGATGCAGATGACTGTAAAGAGTTTTTGGTCTTCTCCCAGCTCTAGACCATCCTGAAGTTTTCACCAGCAAGAAGAATGATTCTGCCTTTCCCTTTTCTCCTTTTTGGTCTTGTTTGAATGAGATGTCCTCTATATGTGGGGAAATTTGCATACCCCACATAGTTTTAGTTGCAGTACTGCTATCACCTTTACATGGACACTCTGTCCTGGTCCTGTCCTCACTATCCTGGACAGGTTCCTTGAGCTTTGGACTTCATTCTTCTCCAAGCATGCTAGTTTATATTCTTTTGTTGGATGATCAACACCTGTTCAAAGATTTCTTTTCTGAGGGTGTCTAAATCACTATAGATGATCTCTCAGCCTCATCTTGTAGAAGCAAACAGCCACATAGACAGACATAGCATTTATCTGTGGCCTGGGACTCCTTGCCCGTCGCGGAGGATATCACTGATCATGGACCAGAAAGAAGGACCAGTTTTCTGAGGTAGACACGAGTAAGCATTTTCTCATTTTACCTGTTAACTGTACACAGATGTACATTAGACGTTATTTCACTGGTCACTTCTGTGGAGGTGGGGTGTACTGACTCATTATTAACAATAAATATGCACACATGCATGCATGAAAAAGCTTTGAAAATATTGAAGCTTCACTTAATTAACAGTTCTATATATTTTGATGATCAACTGTATTTTGACAATGTTTTATCCTGTTTTTTTTCCTGATGTCTTTCTGAGATCCAGGGCCAACTGTGTTTGAGGTAAGATGACATTTAATTAAAAATAACCTCTGAGACTTTTCATTCTTCCAGACTTTTCTGGGAGTTGGTTTCCTGTTTGTTTTCACATCAGGACAGAGGTAAGCATTTCTGCTCTAATAAGAAGGATGATATTATAACCAAGAAAAGCAAAAACAAATGGGTGATAACAGAATATGTTTGAGTCAGTTTGTGGTGTGAATGAAACCTTCGTAATATTGCTGACCTTTATCTCATGGTAACAAAGGCAGAAAGCAGCAGGCACTGTATGACTCATTTCACCTCCCAGAGCATGCCTGTGTTTTTCCCCATGCTCGCTTTTAGAAGGGGAGAAGGAACATTAATGCTTTACAGCACAAGCATTCTGCCTGCTCCCAAAGCGGTGTGCAGGGCAGGCAGCCCCTGCCTTGCGACTGGTGCTGCTTCACACAGGTCGTGTTAATGGCATTGCTTAGGTGACTAATTTAACAATAAGTTCGGATGAGAGCAGGAAAAATTGCTGTTGGCAACGATGAGCTTGAAAGATCACAGGGAATATTTGCCATGAATTTCTTCCTGCACCCAAGGTTTGAGCAGCGGAAAAGAGACATTTAGACATATGTCAGAGAGTGCTGTATTTTAAAATAATCTCTTTTTACTCCTTTCATTTTCTTTGTTGCAGAAATCCATTGTAATGAAACAATAGGTAGAATTTGTCTTTCTTAAATCAGCACATTTATTCCTGTACACCTGAAACAGGCTTTAAGTTTTCTTTGTGCTTAGATTTGTATTATTTCACCAGCAGTGCATGAAAGCATCACTAGTAGGAGATAGGAAGGTAGAAACCTAAGACAGTGAAAGCTTAAAGGAAGGAAAGGAAATGTCAGTAATGCTACTGGTGTATATATGGTAGCGTCCTGGAAATTCCTACTTTCCCTTGCCTGTGCAAAATGTATGCTCCTGAAAAGGAGTGCTTCACAGAATGGTTCAGCTGAAATTGGAGAGATTTGCTTTTCTTACCTGGTCAGAAGAACTGCAGTCACTCTCTCCTATGCCTTTGTAAGAAAGAGTTCAACTGACTGATTTAAATAGTAACACCCTGAAACTTCATGAGTGTTTTCCTAATCATCTTTTGTTTCTTTCTTTGTTTCTTACAGTTTTTTTCAAAGAATAGATGAGAACTTCCCCCCCACACCCCCGAAAGATGAAGATGACCAATGAATTAGGAGTAAGGATTGTGCCTTATTTTGACTACTGAGTCAAAGGCTCTCTCTTGCAGCTTTGGACTAAAGCCCAACCCCTGTCTAATCACAGCCCAGTTCCTGAGGCAGGTTACTGAACCTGGCTCTGAGACACTGTCAGGTTTAAGCTGAACTATCCAGGGCTGTGGCAACATCCAGAGCTGTATACCTGCATTATGTCTAGATTAAGTTTATTATTCTAGGACCTTGTGCTACAGGTGCTTGAAGTTCTAATACCTTGCTGAAAATGTTTGGATAAACTAATGAGATACTCTCACCTTTTTTTTAGAAAAAGGCTGAAATACTTTCTCAAAAGTTTCTAAGCATTTCAGATTAAAACAAATTTGAGATTAGACATCTGTCAGGTGGTTTGAAGCTGTGATCGCACTCAAGTTTTAGCACCTACTTATTGCTGAACTCGTTTATCTTTGTTAAAGAACTGCTCCAAGGCGCTTTTACCAAAAGACTTAATTAATAATAGGTTTACTTTGTATTATATTGTCCTGTAGCGAGCAAAGTAGAAAAAGTTTGCCAGTTTAGGAATTCCGTTAAGTAATATAGGTTTTAAAGGTCCATCTGGACCTTTAAAGTAATGGAAAAATGCTTCTCTCCCATCATGAAGTTACTTTGCTGTGGAGGTACAAATGTTTGTATTACAAAGGGAAATTGGAGAGGGAATTGGAATCTCTGTGAATATACCTTTGATTTTTACTCTTCTAGTATTCTCAAAACTCTTCATTTCATGATGAAGAAACTTACTGAATGTGTAAATTGGGAGCGATGCTGTAAGAGGCCTCGACTTCAGAGGCAAATAAAGTTCTTTTATCATACTTCTAAATTACTAATGGTTTAATCCTGCAGACATTAAAGCAGATGGATAACTTTACTTGTATGGAGTTCTGCTAGCTCTGTGAGATGTACTGAAAAGAGAAAAATTACTTGGGCCTGGATATGTACAAAGGTGGATCCAAATTAATGCCGAATCATTATAATAGAAAGTACCTGTGTTGTCTAGGTTGTACTGGTATGGTATAGTAATTCCAATATTTTAGATACATTTATTTTTTTCTACTTTTGTTTTACCTACACAGTCCTAAAGCAGAGCACATTTAGGAAAATAATAAGTTCCATAGTAGGTAGCAAAAGGTCTGGTTAGTCCAGGATGCTATTTTGCCTTAGAATGAGTGTGGGATGCTTAATGAGAGAGATAAAAATTGGGCAAGTATGGAGTAACATATTGTCCTAGATATCAGCCATTAGGTACAAAAATGTACTTTTCATCTTCCATTTTGTGCTTTGAAAGAGGACACAGATGATGATAAATACTCTTTTGCTTGGATATATAGGCAAATTTTTCTTCTCTCCTCTGTCTGATTTGAGTCTGGACAACTGTTATGTGTCCTCCATCTCCTGGGAAGCTTGTTATCTTTCTTCATCATTCTTTGAGAAGACAGAATTTTGTGTGTGGTGCAATTTCAGGACTACATCAAGTTCCTCTAGTCTTGTATTTGGAAACTAGGTGTGATAATTAATTGTATGGGTAAGAAAGCACCAGAATAATTGGTGAGGAATTTAAAAACAAACCAGTCCTTCATGGAGCTATGTAAGTTCTGCTTGAGAGTTTTTTGTACAATATTATCAGCATAGCACTAAAGAAAGACCAACTATCTAACCTACAGTAGAACTCTTTATTTCTGCCACTGTGCTAAGGCCATGAGAGATAAAACTTTGGCCAGTTAGCAGTCCAGTACATATGCTTTCCAGGGATCATATGCTGGAAGTGTGTCTTGCTGTATTTTTCATCGGAAAGGAGGGGAAGGAACGATTTCTTCTTCCTTTTGGACCATTTTCTCCTCAGCCACCCAAAATCATCCCTTTCCTCATGTATTCTGCTAACATAGAGAGCACATTAGCAGTACCTGGTGAGATAAGTAGATTTTTCTTTCCCTGAGTGCAGAAAGTATTGACCTTGGTTTTTTATCTGATTTTCAGAAATTCATGCCTCTGAGAAGAATGGGCCACTGTGAGTTATATTAGTGAAAAAAATCTAAGGCTGAAACATTCATAAATAAGATATTTTGTTAGAAAAGTGAGGGGAAAAAATTAAATCAAACAGAAGTGGTCTAAAAGTGAAGCCTCCCAGGAAGGTCAAAACCTCTACTGCCAGAGAAGAAACACAGAGCTGGAGCTATGGCCCCAGTATTGCACAGCCCCAGCTTCTCATTCTCAGAAACCCACTCCTGGCTGTCTCAAGGGTTACTCTAGTATATTATCAGTTTATTTCAGTGTGACCTGATGTGAATATGTATTTGTATCTTTGCCATGGCTTATACTGAATTTTGGGCAAGAGAAAATTTGTTAACAGTCTATTGTAAGAACTTAACTACTCTGTGGCAGCTGTGAACAGTAGTCAGTGCAATATCCCACATCGCAAGAGCAGTAAGGGATTCTTTATTTCCTCAGTTGAAACTTAATACTGCTTCTGCCTACTTGCCATCATATAACATAGTTTGCTGTTGTATGCATGTTCTGCAAGATGAAGTTCATGCTCCCCTACAAAACTGCTCAGTTTTCCTTTAAAATCAGGCAAGAAGTTGTGAATCTTCATTCGTAACACTGTATTTCACTCAGGTGTCAATGATCCTTGATATCAAAGAGCAATGTTTTGTGTGTTACACAGCCACAGTTGACATCAGTTCTTCAGCACATGAAAGAAAAAGGATGATGTGGTATGCTTATTTTTCTCTCTAAAATAACTGTTGGGGATTTTTGAGGTCTGGAGGTCAATGAGAATTGGAAGTAGCTGTTGTATGAAATGGGAGGGATATGTACACAATTACCCCTGAAATCTAGAGTGTTGTCTTGTCTCACCTACCAGTCAGGAGTATTTTTGTAATGATATACTGTTCTGTTGGTAAATAGCAGCCACTGATATTCCCCAAACCCCCCACTTGGAAGAACTAGCTCAGCTTACCTCTGGGTATATAGTGTTAAGCAATATTTGAAAGCTGCATTTGAAAGTGGTTATTGAACATTATCAATAGCAAATGACCAATAAGACAAGAAGATACCTTTCTGAAGAACAGGTGGCAGCTGTTTTATTCTGATCACCCTAAGGTGCTGTTGAATGATTTTATTACCCATTTTAATGACAAAATATAAATTCTTACAAGTTTGTGACAATAATCATGCAGCAGTATGTCTCTACTGAAAATGTGTGTTATAGACAAACAATGCAAGAAGACTTCCTTTTTTGAGTTCTCTGTGCAATGCTGAACATCACACCCTATGCTCATCTGTGTCTAAAACCTGTAAGTGAAATTTTAATGCTACTGAAATCAAAGGCAAGAATCCTGCTGATGTTGCTGGGCCAGGGTTCGAGTAGTCCTAACCATGCTACAAAGAGCCATAGGAATGTTCCCTCTTCTGAACCATCTGACAGAAATAGTGAGCTGTGGTGGAAAGGGAACAAATGGGGAGTTCTATCCAAAAGCAGCATAGAAGTCAGTGTCTTTGTAATCGGCGGAACCACAGAAAGCTTAGAAGGCAGGATGTCAACTGCTCACTTTGGGAAAATACAAGCTCAGAGTTATTAAGGCTTGTTTATGACTCTGCATAACCTTGTATCATCTTCAGCCTAACTGGCAACAGAAAGCTAGACTGAAGTGAGCAGCCTAAGGCTTTTATTTGTTTTGTGGCAATCTAGTTAGAAAAAACAGAACTGCAGCACCACTTTGGTGCTCTTCTAACAACAGATATGCTTCAGAATACCTGTCTAAATACTGAAGACAAGACTACACTTCTCTAACTTAAGATGCTGGGTGAGCTAGTTATGCAGTCTCCCTTGTGGTCCATGGAGAGAAGAATGCAGCAGTCAGGTGTGACTCATGGTCAGGTGTGTATCCTAGGATGAGGTAAACTTTACTTTGATGTGCCTGCTTCTGCTTATTGACTATAAAGGTGCTCTAGGCAGCTAGCTTGGGTGCAGTTGTCTGCTCACTAGACTTCTAAAGGTGAATGAGAACCAGTTGTATCCTTAAGACTGACTTAGATCCATTCCTCAATGCTTACTGTGACCTTATATTTCTGTTTTACCCTCATTTTTGCTGATTAGACCAGTATATTACAACAGTGTGAGTGCTTTCCACATTAACTTTGGAAACAGGCTGAAACACAACATAAATCTTGTGTATTTTTGTATTACAGTGGTTTTCTCTTTCCACTGTGGTTTGAATAAAACAGAAACTAACATGACTGTTAATATTTCAGTTTCCACTTACATTGTTGTAATACCTTAAATATTTCTAAGATTAGCATAGTAAGGATGCTTATACTGAGGATTACCATCCCAGGAATTGCACTGCATGATTGGATATTACTCACTACTACTTAGTGATATCTTAAGATCCTTCTGAGTTCATTCTTTCCTACAACCCAGCTTGCTGACATCTTTTAATTTAGTAACAATAGATGTTCTGTTGCATTATTCAGATGATTAATGAAAATCTCCAACAGTACTGGGTAGAGCAGTGTGGAGCCCTGTTAATACATAGCAGTAATGTGACTATTAGTTTTGCACCTTTTCTAGCTTTTGACCTTGGTTTCCTAGCTTCCTTACAAAAATGCTACATGAGATCATGCCAAAATCTTTATAATTTATAAATTCTACTGCCTTTCCATTATTCACAGAACATATGATTCTGCCAAAGATGCACATTACTTTGGTTTGATGTGACTTATTCATAAGGAACCTGTCTTAGCTATCATTTATTTTTGTGCTATCTTTGCACTTACAATATTTTTTATTTTACTACTTCTCTAGGAATTGATCTTAACTGAAATTTCCCCAGACTTTTACTTCCACCCTTTTTAAAGATATGGTCTATGGTTTTTTTTCTAGTCATTTGCTATTCTGTTTTCCCCTGAGGTCCTACAGATAGTCATTTAATTGTTGTGAGACTACTTCAGCCAGGTCTTTAAGTATTTTTACATTAAATTAATCCAAACTGGGCAGTTTGAGAATATTTATTTAGCTGAACTATTTATTCTCTCTTTTATGCTGAACTCCTATGCTATTAATATAATCTCAACTAAAATTGGGTGATTACCATAGTTAATGTCTTTTTTTTCCTTGTACTTTCCCAAACTTTTCTTCTTTCCAGTGCCATATATCAGTAGTTTTCTGTCTTGAGCAGTGGACCCATGTCATAACTCTTTTTCCATTACTACTAATAAAGTATTTTCTTATTAGCATTGGTATCCTCTGCTAGTTGCATCATGTTTTGTGCCTTGGTCTTTTATTTTTTTCTCATATGTTTGTCCTATTCTTTTGTACAAGTGATCTGACTTGTTTTTTTACTTTTCCTACGCTTCCTTTTCTTGTTTGATGTCAGTAAAACCAAGAGGACTCGTACTGCATATCTTTCCTTTGCAGTGGAATAGCCCTGAGTTATGTTCTTAATGATTTCACAGAAGTCTGCCTTTTTATGTTGGTTGTTTTGTTTTGCCCTTATTCCTTGTTTCCCTCCCAAACACTGTGAATTCCATTGTTTCATGCTTGCTCTCACGCAGATTGCTTTCCCAGTCAGTTTTTCCCTCTTGACTCTAAGCAGATCTGTAAGTTTTCTAGATGTTTTCTTCCCGTTTCCATATTTAACAAACCCAGAACTTCTTGGACACTTAGCATTCTGCTCTATTCCTTTTCCAACCAGTTAAAAAACTTCCCATTTCCACCAAATCTAGTATTTTGCTCACCAGAAGTCTGCTATTGGTTTCCTTCTCTAATCATCACTCAGAACGTTTCAGAGCTTAACAGCATAGACTTGAATGCAAGTTTATATATCCTTGATGTACCTGAAAATCTATTCTCCCTTGTTGCTCTTCATACTTTTCCTGAACTCACTGGAGAAATAAGGATAAAAAGTAACAGTGCGTGTTTCTTCTCAGGCAAAAATAATAAACTGTATGAATACAGAAAGGGGCAATTATGGTGCAGCAGTTTTGAGGACACGTTCTGGAGATTTTAGGAGATTGAAACCTGAGCAGATGATGGTGCTGTCCTTTGCAACAGAGGTAGATGCCATATTGGGCATTTACCTCTGTGAATAAGAGCACAACTCCAAGATGCATGAAGTAATCTCTTTCAGTCTAAATAAAGCTGAATGGGGTTCTACTGGAGTAATGCACTCATGTTTGGGAAACCTCCACCTCTACTAGAAAAAGCCCAAGGAAGAAATGAGAATCAAAGGTCTGGAAAACATAGTTAACCATGAGACTGAACAAACAGGGATGTTTAGTAAAAAGAAAACTGAAGATGATGTTATAGCTTTCAAGTATGTGAAAGGTTCTGCAAAGAAAAAGGGAATAAACTGTTTACTGTGTCAGGGGAGGGTAGCAATGGGCCTACATTTCAGTAAGGAAAATTCAGATTAGATGTTAGTAATTTTTCCTTAATGATTAGGACACTGAAGCCCTGGAATAGATTGTCTAGAAAGGCTGTGGAGTTATCTGTCACTGTGTACCTTTAAAAACAGGCTAGTCAAATTCTCCTCTGTTTTTTTATGGCAGAGGAATGGACTAAGCCATTTACTGAAGTTCTTTTTGGCTCTATTTTTCTGTTGTTCTAGGAAAGCTAATCTACTTTTTCTGCTGCAAAATCAGGCTGTAGATATTGTGAACAGAAACCGTGAGTTGTAGGTTGTATTTGCTGTCTTGTACTCTTCAGGCAACACTATGCAATGATCAGCCAGTTGTCAGCATCTGATGTGACACTCGTCTGTCTGTCTGCTGTAGGCAGTGTCAGGTTACTGAACAGAGACTTCTGCTGGGGTGACCCCTGTATCCCAGAATGGCTAGTCTGAAGCTACAGAGGAGTCAAAATGAGATCTGAGAAAGGACAACGGAGGGGAAGCTGACTGGCTGAAGAAAAATGCAGAAGACTTGTGAAATGTTTATACATGTGGACTTGACAGATTTGCTTTGGTTGTCACAAACCTCTTACATGAGACTTTATTTTCAGATCTCCTGAACAGGAGATAATGGAAACGTCACATTAGTCCTCTTTCAGCCTTCCTTGTGCTATGTGCTGATTATAAAATGTTATGTTCTAGACATTTAAATGAATATTTGCCTGTTCTCTGCAAATCTTGGCAAACCCTTTCTTCCGCGGTTATTGCTGCATGAAGTATTTGCTTATGGTAACACCTTCATTCTACAGCTTGACTATGTACAGAGCAGCAAACCAACTCCCCAGTTCTGCCATGTGTGTGTTAACCTCCCTGTACAGAAGAACAGCTGCTTTTTTTTTTTTTAACCCATATTTTTATCATGGTATGTGAGGCTGAAACAGAGCTCTTCCTTTTGGATGCACACAGGGAAAGGAGAATATAGGGAGCTTTTCCTTCATTTCACTGTCTTTTCAGAGCTTAGGCTTAATTATAGCCTTTGCATTCGCAGAGGCTCTAGTCAGCACAAAGGGGAAAGAGCAATCAGGGCCATGGCTTTGCTCCTCTGACTTAGCCAGCACAGGAGGCATAGCATGCTGTTCTCTTGAAAACACGGTAACAGTGTTCTGCCCCATTCCATCATTGCCAAGGAGCTTTCCCTGGAGCTCAGTATCTTAATTTCAGGTTCAACATAAATCCATGGCTCAACATGTCTGCATCAACTTTCTTAAAGTTCAGGTTATCACATTAATCAATTTCAATCAAACCTAAATGATTTGGGAGTCACTCTGAAGTATCTTCTATGTTTTTAGTGACTGACATTGTTGAGTTAGCAACTAGCCCAACACATCTTCAATTATCAATTAAAAATCTGTTATGCTTCTGTCTGTTTCAAATGGCAGAACTCGATAAGGAAGATATTAAAACTGAGAAGGAAAGAACTGGCATATGGGAGCCCTGTCTCTTGTGTAAAACACAGAATTGCTATGACAATACAACTATTTTTGTGTTAGTTTGTATGACTTCTGCTCACCGCTTGGAATACTTTTTCAGAGACTTTAATGGTCTTGACATCAATGGACTTACTGTCATAATTAGCTGTCAATCTTACCAAGTATTGCAGAATTTAGTTTTTTATATTAAATGTCTTTTAAAAGAAGGGGAATATTTGGATGGATGAGCGCCTTAGGATTGATAACTTTTAGATACTATCTTAATACATATTCAAAACATTTAAGTGGAGTTTAGATGGGGTACATATTATAAAACATTTAAGTAAAGTTTGGGTGGGGCAGAAAAACCAGCTAAGTAAACATTTATCAGTTTTAAGTATGTTCTTGCAATACAAATTTCACTTATTTCAGAAGTATCCACCAGTATCACAATAATTGCTCACCATTCTGTACTCTTAAGTATGATGTGGTTGTTTTCTGCTTAGGCCTTCAGAAACTGCAGAGGCTTATCTTGCCTTTGAACAGATATTCATATCTTTATAACTTTTTGGGCCAGAGGAAAGAAGGGCACAGGGAACGGTGAATAAAAGTATTGATTGTACGCAAGTCATCTGTAAATTCTGGAATGTAAATAAAATCTAGAACTCTTGAGTTTTTTGAACAGTTATTTAACAGGTGGTTTAATGGTGGCCAGCCATGCCAATCTTTTTGGAAACTTTTCAATGTGGATAGTGGCTGGTTTGCATGACAACTTTTAATTTATTTATTTATTTTTGATCACCAGCTATTATCATAATGCTACTTTGTATCTCTTTGTTCTGTAGATACACTATACGTTTTTCCAGAGAAAAATAAGCATATCAATTAACAGAATATTTTAGCCTTGTATACTTTGCAGTCTAAACATGTCTCTGAAGAAACCCAGGTCTCATACTCTGTTCATTTTGAGAACCAGCTCAGATTTGTTGTATTTTCTCCGTTCTCCATGAAGTCAGCCCAGATTGTACATCTGTGCCATATGGAATGGTGGAACAGAAGTTGTGCAAGAACTGAAATAGCAGAATCTATAAATCAGCAGAGTCTTTAGAAGCTGAGTGAAGAGGGTCTCCAAGAAATGTGGTCACTATCTTACAGCCAAGCAAGAAAAGGACTGAACCATAGTTGAGAAGCATTAAAGTTGTGTGGAATGTAGAGAGTTTCAGGTTACATTTGTCTGCTTCCCTATACACATGTGATATGTGTCAGGGCCCTGAGGGCACTAATAGGCCTTAATGGCCCTAACCAGCCTCACCTGGGTCTTTACCTACACCCTGTGCCCATGGGCCCAGGAGCCCAGGAGCCCTATTTCAGCTCAGCCTGTGGCTGTCGGTCTGTGTCTGTGCCATGTACACCTGTGCAGAGTTCTGTCTTCTGCTATTCACAAATTGTTGCTTGGATTTCCCAGCTTGACCTCAGACTTGATTTGCTGCCTTGCTCTTGTCTGGCGCCTGCTGATGAATCTTGGTGCTCTCACCAACCCACCTCTGCTTGCCTGCTGTGGGGCTGTGCCACGGTGAGTGGGGACCCTGTCTGTGCCGTGGTTGCTCTTGGCTCCTGGCTGGTCCTCCCTCATGGGTCAGCTGTGCAGCTCTCCCACTGCTCCTGTGTGACCTCCAGATCCTGCAAGGGGCTCTGGCTAGAGTACAGAGGTAGCCTGCAGCCCTTCAGCCCTCTTTAACATCCTCTGCACCCAGACTGACCCCTGCTCCTGCAGCTGAGATTGGGTGAGAGTATGGGGATTTATCAGTTGCCTGCTGCTAACCTTTGCTGCCTTCCCAATGCTCAACCTAATGGATATTAGCTGCTCAGCTCTTAGTGATGGCCCTAGACTGAGCCATCCTCTGTATGCAGCTGCTCAGTGTCCCCAGGCTCCAAGAGTCTGATGTCTTATTCAGCACTTTACAGCAGCTTTTTGGGGACTGTATTCATGCAACTGTGTCTGAGGCTGTCTTCCTGCAGCTCCAGCAGGGGAGTCAGTTGGCTGCTGACTACACGAGTCAATTCATGAAGCTGATTGTGGAAGCTGAATCTCTACAATTGTTGGGAATTGCTGAATTCCACCACATACACCCATTTTTTACTTTGGTGCAGGCATCGTTGCTCAGCTCGATAATATCATTGTATATATGAAGGTAACTTCTTGTTTCCCAAAAATAGTCTGTTCCTTTCTCAATGGTGGGACATTTGATTTAAAGGTTCAGCTGCAAAGCAGAAGGATAATTGTCTTTACATCTCTTCACTTGTGGTTGATTTTATTCATAAACCTTTGTGACTTCTGTTCTTAATGTGCTCATTCCTGGCATAAAATAAAGTGCTCTGATTGTTTTTGAAATTGCATAGTATGGATAAAGCTGTACAGCCATGAAGTTTGCTGAGATATAGCTAGTTTTAAACACAGCAAAGAAAGCTCCTTGAGCTGTTATTGTGTGATCAGATAGGGACATCTTTCTTTTTAGGATTATTCATTAATTTACAAGAGTGTTTGTTAAATGTCTTTCCATCATCAAAACCAAAAATTCTTTGGAGTACATGTCTTTATTGATCTATGGATTCATTTTGCCAATTGCTCTCTGTGTTTCTTTAAACTTTCTAAAAAACCAGATTTGCCTAGATGAGGAAAAGTAACCTCCTTCTAGTACCATACAGAATTTGGAAACAAGTAACCAAACTTGAATTTATTCACTTTAGGAGAACATGGTAGTGCTTTACAAGCTATTTTGATGTCCTAGGCAGTCTTCCTTGGGATTTCCAAGAAATTAATAGCTTAAGGCTGTAAGGTATGATCAGCTTCTATTGTCTTGTCACGTGATATTCTGCATTTATTTTAGCTCAGCATGAAAATATGAACATCTATTGCTTACCGAACTGAGTCTGCGAGGGCCACTGAATGTGATGTTACCTTGCTCATAAAGCTGATCAGTAATTATGGTTTACAATGAAGTGTTTCAAATCTAAAAAGATACTGTGTCATCATTTTTTATACTGCAGTTCTGTGTAGTTATAGTTTGTTAATGCTCAGAAAAGAGAAATTTAAAGTGTGGTTTTATTCCTATGAAAATCAAAGTTCATATTCCTCCACAACTTCATCCTGCCCCAGTAAATGTGTGTATTGGAGGATTCTTCATCATGTGCTTGTACAAAACTGTGTAGTGGGACATGGTCTTAGATAATAAATGCGTAGTGCAAAGGAATAATATTACCTAAAATCTTGTGATGTATTTTATTAATATTATTGTGTCTAACTTAGATTGCCTTTCAGTATTGCAGTCCAGTAACAGATTTTTAAAAAATGTTAAGTAGTGCATTCTTGGACTAATGCTGATTGTTGGCAGGGTTGGGTTTTTTGTTTGTTTGCTTTCTAACAAATAATTCCTTATTTTTTTCTGTAAGACTCTTCTTTCTCTATGTTTTTCTCTCTTAGTGCTGAAGTCATTTGCTACTTCTGGTCCAGAAGACAGGGTGATCACCTGCAATGATGAGGAAGGAACATACTGTATGTACATTAAAGTTCTACATAAGTAGCTACATTTCAGCAATCACTGAAAAACTGATGTATTTGAAAGTTATGAAAAAACTTTATAGGAGACAGGACTGGAATCCGATTTGGCAAGCCAAGCAATATGCTGTATTTTGCTGGTTTGAAAACAGCCCGTAATGGCATCCCTTTAAGCCTCAGTAGCCCCCACCCCAATTCATCCTCCTTGCTGCAAGGCAAATATTGCATGCATGTGGTATTTTGTGTTTGTAATCTCAGGCTACAGAACTGGATTTTTTTTCTAATCATCTAAAATATTCTGGTTTGGAGATATGGATCATTGCATTTCTATAACAAAGTTGGATTGAGAAAGGTCAAAAAAGCTTTATGTCTTTTCATTTACTGTCTGTACTGTTTTTCACTGGGATTTATTAAGAGCAATGCACACTACTGCAAAGGTAGCAATGTTCTCTGTAAGAAGGCTGCTGAATTTGTCCATTAGTAGCAAAGGATGGAACAGGTGCTTCATGTCTGAGTCACAAAATACGTTGCCATTCTGTGCCATGAAGCTTCTGCAAGGGACTGTTGCTTTCTGTGGAGCACTGATTCTCTGGTAGAGTGTGCTTTTACCTTTCTCCATGTTAACAGGTATGGGTAAAGGTTAGTACTTTCCCTCATAGAGCCCCCTTGCTGGGAATCTCCAGAAGTGGTAATTATTTGTGGACTAAATTATCTCATACTAGTATCAGAGCATGCTGAAGTTCACTAGGTGAGTACCACGCCCTCCTGCTAGCTCATCTCAGATAGACCATTCCTTGGCATCTCTTAACTCTCGTGGCCTTACACTGTAAATTCCGTATAGCTTACTGTCTCTGTTTCCTTTCCTCCCAACATCTTGTCAAACTGTCCTATAAAAGGATAGGGACTTTTGCTAATGGTCTGGCAGTTCTTTCTGAGGTGTTGTCTTTTCAGTCAGCAATTTTTAAATGCCAGTTTGTGGTTGCAGTGGACTCTGGCTTCTCATCCTTCAAGTGATTTCAACACCGTCCGTGTCCCCGTCCCCCCCCCCGCCCCCCCCCCTTCTACAGCTGGTTGGTGACAGATCGCTCATGTGTACCAATCTGGATGACTTTTTCCAGTCCTACTCCACCTAGACAATGTTTCTCCTGTAATACATCCAGCACATATTGTTGCTATGCACCAGTCTGCATGGCTGGCTCATTCTGGAGCTTCTGGCAACATTTGTTGTTGAAGTGTCCCTAATGAGCACAGAAGAGCTGTTTTAATATTATTTAAAAGAAAAAAAGTAATACTTTATATATAAAAGTATGTGTAAATATATTATGTAAATATATAAAAATAAATAGATAAGAGCCTTATCTATCTCTCAGCTCTATCATCTTCATTCAAAATATCCTGTATAGTTTCTCCAAGAATGCAATGTTTCTCTCTGTTTAAACTACGATGGCACTGTGCAGACATAGGATCAACTAAACCTCTGTGTCGTCATCGTCCTTAGCTTAGAAATAACAGTGGGACCACTTGATGGTTTTTGTGGGAAGACTATTTAGAAATCTGTGAAACAGCTGTTCGCAGAACTGTGCTTGCTGAACGCTACTGTTGTACTTCTTGCTAATCCTCCTTCAGAACAAAATTTGGGCATGCCTCTTTTGGGATTTCATTTTGTAGATCAAAGTGAGAGCTGATTCAGGTACAGGTGGTATTTTCCTAACTACATAAACTCTAGATTTGTTCATGCTAGACAAGCACGGTGTGCTTCTCAACCAATCTATCAGTGAATTCAGGAACAGGATGCTAAGGACTTCGGTTTTGCCTTCATTCTTGAAATGACTTTAGCTTTTATTAGTGTGTTACATATTGCAACCTGGCATATAATATTCTTCACTGTTTATTAAAATACAATACATTTCAATAAATTTCAAAACAGCAATACCTTAGCAAAGGGGAAGCATACCCGAGCATATTAGTGTTAGGTGGAAGGAAATGATGATCTGATGAATGACTGAGTTACCTATCTGTCATGAGCTGACCTTCCTGCTCTTGGGAACAAGATGCATGACTTCTTTTACTTAACTCTTTCTGTAAATATTGTGAGAAGGAGCTGGAAATATGAAAAGTTAATGTTGTTATATGGGTGCAATTGCAATACAGAGAAGAGAAAGGTAAAAATAGCAGGAAAGACTTATAGCTGGGTTCTTCAAAGCAGTTATGTGACTAGGCCCAGGTCCACTAAGTGTGTAGGTACCTAAATGGGAATGCAGTACTAAATATTTTTATATCCCACCTACAGCCAGCCCACAGAAAATAGTGGGAAGAGGTGTGTATGTAGAGGCCTTGTCCTTTCTGGGACTTGGCCTCTCCTCTTGGGGATGTGCCTGGGATTTGCAGCCCTGGTGCCCTGGGAGGTGTTTGTCCCCTATCTAATAAACAGCTGGGGAAAAACAGACTTCATTTGGGAGAAAGTTTGAATGCAGCTGATGCATTTTTTCTTAACAAAGTAGCGGGAATGGAGAAAACTTGATGCTTGCTACATTTCTCAGCTGGAAGGGATCGTACCTTTATTTCTCATCTTATAGTGATGTGCGCTTGTTGCCATGCTAGGCTTAGATAAGGAACTTCTTCCCTCCAGTTGTATCTGTACCAGTGTACAACAAGGAAGGTGGACTTCTCTGGACCTGAGTGAGTGAATGAAGGAGCAACTAAACTGTAATGGGATTTATGACACCTAACTTGAGGTGCCAGCAAGTAGGTATTAATTTTAGGCTGGTGCCAAAACTCCACCATAGTCAATGATGGAGTCAGCTAGTCATCAGTGATTCATCTGACCAACATGTCTGCTGTAGGATGAGTTAGTTGCTGTCTAGTCCTCTCTGGCTGTGTTGATTAGCCCCTTCTTGACTACAGAGGGAACCTAGACACCTCCATTAGGAGATGAATTCCATGCTTGATGTTCAGCTGGGAATGTATGGTCATCCTGTCCTGGCTTCCAGGTCAGCTGCTGTATTTTATCCAAGGCCCGCTTAACAGAAAATTCAATATAAAAATCCTCAAGTCAGGCAGAGAGCTACAGTTGCCTTTGCAGAGTTGTGTTCTTGTTAGCATACTCAGAGATGGCAACCATGCTAGTGCTTCAGCAAACTGAAGTAGGGGAACTCCCAGTTTCTGAATCCCATTCCTGCTATGGCATGAATGATGGACCAGCAAGGGAGCCGGTACTAGCAAGGCTGCTGTACAGACCCGAGACACTTCTGGGCATGCAGTTACTGTTTCAGGGCTTCAGATCAGAGACTGAAGTGCACAGAGTGTTCAGATGCATTCAGGATGAGGTAGAAAGCTTTCAACTGAGTAGAAAGCAGAGAAGGCATAAGTGGGTTGCAGCCTGGGATCTACTTGCTTTCAGTTTTGCCTTAGTCCCATTTTATGCACCTACTTTTTTTTTTGACAATCAGAAATACAATTCTGCAGTAAGTAGATTTGTTTTTCAGCATTTCAGTTCCAACACCTTTCTGAAACATGTTCTTCAGGGTTTTTGTCTATGAATAGCTTTATAGCTTTCTCTATTTGTTTTTGTTGAGGTTTTTTGCAAAGGATATGTTATACAATTATTTAAATAAGTATTCCTTCTGCCTGTGTTAATTTAAGACAATAGTAAACTACAAGTGATCTTTAAATTGTCTTCTTTCATCTCAGTTTCATAGAGCCTAGTGCACTTTTTCTTTCAATTCTCCTGTTCTCACTGTTATTCTTCTATGGTTTTTTGCATTCCTTGTGATGTTGTCACACTCCACATTCTCTACTCATTTTTTTATTTACATATATATTTTTTATCATTTTGCTTTTATTTTGCTATTATTTGCCTTTGATGCTTTTAATTAAGGTTCCACTTTTGTGCTGCTTTTATAACTTTTTTTGCCTGGAAGGAACTATAGCTCATTTATTGTCAGTTTCTTACTGATTCCCCCCTGCCCCCCTGTTTCAGAAGGTTATTTCTCTGAAAAAACAAAGGCATATGTTTGCATATATTGCTATTCGCATTATTCAATCTGGTGGGCATTATTATTGTCAGCTATTGATTAAATCCTTTTTGTAAGTAGTTCCTCTGGATATACTCAGTGTGATGCAGTACTGTCTAATTGTGATGCAGAGTTTGATCCTTAATACTGCTTGGTCTGTTCAGAAGACTTCAATCATCTTGTTTTTAACTGATTAATTAAATAAAATAATTTACAATTGTATGCTATCAGCAGATTTTTCTGCCTTGCTGTCTGGCCTCATTTGTGCTGCACACTATAGCTGTAATCACCAAAACAGCTAGTGAGATGATAGATGGGCACAAGACCCAAGAAAAACTTTAGCCTAGGGGAAATAGTTGTTGTTGGGGTGGTGTTTCTGGTTTTCTGTATGTGTTGTGTGTGTTTGTGTTTTGCTTTGTTTTCTTCCTAGGGGGTATAACTGGTTATGCAATGTGGACAGTATCTTGCCCTTGGCTGATTTTAGGTTTGGGAATGGGATTATCATGTGTTCCCTGAGCAGAAGTGCTTCTGCTTGACAGTAGCTGACAGCCTAGTAGTAAATTCCAGCTCCCTTATAAGGACAAGCCTTTTTGTGGAAAAGAGGCTGAGGACATGGTAGTTTTGAGTGTATGACTTGTCTGACAAACACACATTTTAGTTTAGCTTTACAAAAAGACATTTGGATATGTAAATGAAGGTTGCTGGAGCCAGCTCTAAGCTGTTTTCTGGATGTTATGGAAGGTTTACTGCAGTGATTACTGAGCATTTCCACAGAAGGGTAGCAATTACCACTGCAACCCTTACATTAGATGACACATACGCAAATAGAGAAATACTGGAAGAGAAAAATAAACCTAGTCTGAACAATACCCACAGATTAAAGCTTCTGTGAGCAGTGCATAATGAGGGGATCAGTGAAAATGAGGTGCTAGACCTTAACCTAAAGGATTTTCAGTAGCCACTTGATGAGTAGAGGACAGCTGTGGAAGGGAACAGATGTCTGGAAGTTCGGGATGCGAAAGCAAAGCACACCTCACCCGAGAGATGTTAGGTCATGGGTACTGGCTCCTCTGTGCAGTCTATGTGCCTTCCCTTTCCTCTGGCTGTCCTTCTCTTGCAGGAGCAGTGTGTTTCTTACCAGATTTACAGCTGAAAAATGACAGGATGGATAGGAATCAGAGCTGCAGGAAACAGCCCATCACCTGCACTTGTGCGCTTCCCTGCAATTCTTAACCTTAATTGACGAAGACTGGGAAGGAAGGAAATGGGGGACATAAGGGTGTCACAGACTCTTGTTCTGAGCCAGGCTAGCTAGATATGAAGGGATCAGTTGGTCTCTATATGCTAGCAGCCTTCCAAGGAAGGGCTGGGGAAAGGTCTGAGCTGGAAGCAGAAGGATTCTTTGATCTGGGTAGGCTACGTAGATATACTGGGTACAAAAGCAGTTTCTTTCCTGCACAAGTGCCGAAGATGAGTTTATTGCTCTAAGTACTAGCTGTGCTTTTGTTCTGTGTGCTGAACAACATGTTTTACTCCTCTTAGTGGTTATTACTTGACTTCTTCCCAGATATATCCTTGAAGATCACTTCTGTGCTTTTTCAGACTTTATATATACTTCAGGGAACTAATTATTTTCTTGTGATGCTAGTGACAGGAAGACAGAGGAAAACTTGGCGTTTCCAGTTATTTCCCCTTAAAATGAAATTAAGTTTTGATGTCTGCTGAAGTTAACACATTTCATTAACTCTGTTTTTAAACAGTCCTGTGCATGAATATAGACATTAAAAATGTAATTCGAACAACAAATTTAATTTAAAAATTTCCTCTTACATTTTTTTTATAAAAACAGAATTTAATATTTGGCAACTGAATTGGGGGTGTGTGGAGTTATCTCTGTTAGCCACTGACTTTCTTTACAGTTTTTTGGGTGATGCTTCTAGAAAGATGGGGAGAAATTATTAACAGGGGGTTGGATTAGAATGGAATAGTCTTTCTTCAGATGTAACATGCACTTAGAAATTATGTAAAATTGAGGGGCTATAACTCTGTGACGGTAGGAGACTGGATACAGAGATTTAAGGAGTAAATCTCTTTCTGGTTTCCTTCTGAGAAAAATCTAATTCTGAACTATTTACAAAGACCAATTTATTTTTTCTCAATTTTAATTACATACTTTTCTTTTAAATACTCTCATATCAGACAGTGAAGGCCTTGGGACATCTCGCTTGTCCTTAGCCTTTTGCAGAGAATACAAGCTAACCAGGTGAGCCAATTGAAATAAAGGGATGAACAGAAGATATGGCCCGTTAGGCAACTAGACAATGTAAGTGTTGCCAGCTCATCCGAGGAGTGTACTCATCTGGCTGAGGGGTCTTGCTCACGTTCACTGAGTGAATAAATATAGCTGCTGCACCTATAAAGGCACTGCTGCATCTAGTTTGCCATCCTGAAACATGCCACCACCTCTGCAGATTTGGTAAGATGTGTGTGCACAGCATCAATAGGTTCAGTTCATGGTATGATGTCTTCACACAAACCACACCTTCATCAGTGGTTTAAGTTGAAATACTGCACTCTGAACCAGAGCAACAGTGTCTTGCATTTCCATCTGTTGTGATAACCTCTATAGAAGGATGACATGGAGACTTCAGGGTGGTGATAGATTAAACCATTCCTGCTAGGTTTGTCAAAGTTCATCTGTCAGAACCCCAATTCATGAGTCTAAAAGACTGTTATTTAAAAAAAAAAAAAGCATGTGTCTGTTCAAACCTTGCTGAACATTTCTATGTGCTCTTGTCTGCTCCTGCACTTAACACTGGATGCATTTGAGTCATGATATCATGTTCTTTGATGTACAAGTTGGACATGAAAAAATCTGTTCATACTAATTAAAAAGTGTTTTAAACGGAGCTTGGTATTACAAATAGGTTTATATGAGATGACATCAGGAAAAAGCAGAGGACTAGACTTGCTGACCTGAAAAAGCTTCTGAGGATGGTTTGAAGAGTCAGTGTCACCTGTATAGTCAGTTTTCCCATTTCATTTATATAGTCCAGTTACTTGCATACATGTATGTCTTTGGGTCATATGAACATTTTTTTTCCCCTTCAAGTGTCAGCTTGTTAAGAGTTAACACCATACACAGTTTTCACTTCTGTTTTTTAAGAAATGTTTACCAGATGCTTTTTAATATTCCTGAGCCTTCCTCTTGCAATATGCTGTCCCAAACCTTACTATTTGCTCAGGTATAGCCCAGGTTTCCTTTCACATCTCAAAACTTTCTTCAGCAGCCCCTTTTCACTTCAGCTGGCAGATGTAGTCAGAAACATTAGATGGTTCCCAGATGGCTTATTTTTTCCCCTGACAGAAATGTAAACCCTATAGCTGCTGTAGCTCTAGAAAGAGTGCATCAAGAAACTCATGTTTGCAGCACTGCTTGAGAGAGACAGATAAATTTGAAGCATGCAGCGTTGGTGGCCAGCGCTTCCTATCAACCTCAGCCTGGATGCAGCTGGATCAGCTACTTGTTTTGCATTTCTATAGGAAGTAGCCCCCCCCACCCCCCACTCTTTTAGCGCTAAGCAGCAGCTTGGACCTTTCGTGAGAAATGTAAGCCAAATGCTCAGTTGAACTGAAGAAGCATCTGGGAGAGTCTGTGGTGGCAGAGCAGACCTCCCGCCTTCTTTGCCTATGGCCCCAGTAGAGCCTGAGCAGCCGTTTGCCTTCACGTTCTGCTGAAACACACAAGCAGGAGCTGCAGAATGCTACCAGGGAGCTCTTCCATGGGAAACGGGAAGATCAGCTGAGTGGGAATCTGTGCAACAGGCCAAGAGAGAAGATGTGAAGCAAAAAGGGAGGGAGGCAAGAGAAACAAAATTTAAGTAACATTTCAAATTTCACCTTCTTTTGAGAAGGTGGTGATTTTGGTGGTTTCTCTGCTCTGAAAGCATTTACAGCAACAAAGTCTTTTGTAGTTTATGTCAAGATACGAACTGAACTAAATGACCAGCTTATTCACTGTGACTCACTTTAACCACATCTAACCAAGATTTTCCAGAGATCATTTTTGTATTCTCTCTGTAGTAAGATTTTACATTGACTTACGCATTTTCAACAATGCTCCCTTGTCATGACAAAGATGTCTGCTTCTCTGCCATTATTTTCTTTCTTACTTGTGTCTGTGAGTCTAATATTTAAAACAGTTTAATTCTCCTCACAGTGAGACAAATAACCTCAAAGAAATGGATAAAAATGACCTTAAATCTCATATTCTTGCTAAATAGTTCTATTTTTCTTCAAAAACTTCTGTCAACAAAAGCTAAAACCCAATGTCTACACTGACTTTCCCATTTATTAAAGATAGATACCATAACTGGCTCTTTTGTATAAACAGCCATTAATTCACAAGAGGTAGTGGATTGTTTGAAGCACAGGTGTCATGAGTTAAAAAGACTGGAAACCATTCTTTATTGCATGATACTCTAAAAGGGTCTGTGTGAATTAAATTCATTGTAGATATAAAAGTGCCTTGTCTGCAAAAAATCTTTACAGCTGTGTTTAGATAGAGTTAAAATAATACTGCCCATCTGTGTTGTACTTTAATGTAATTTGACCAGCTAGTAAAACTGGACGTACATTATTAGAAACATATCAGTGATACTGCATAAATTCTCCAGAAATACCAAGGAAGATTTGTTTGATAAGATACTGCATTAGCTTTTCTTCATAAAACCAAGAAACAATCCCCTTCATTCTCTCAGTCTCCTTTTTAGAAGAAGATATGTCTGTCTTGTGGTTGGATGTGGATACCTCTTGCCTCTTTTTTTTGTTTTCCTTTTACTTCTTGGTAAACCAGGATACATGTGAAGATATTTAGTGCCCCCCATAAATGCTTCATAACTTGACCTGTATTGAAAAGTGCAGAGTGGTTTAAAACAGGTTTCTTGTATAGTACAGTTCCAGTACAGTCCTATTGTAGCTCCTTGGGCTGTGCATCAAAATCTACTCTGTCCTCAGCTCCTCTGTTCTGAGAGAAAAGCTCTTGTCATTCTTTGTGAAAATGGTTGAATCACTAGTTCAGACTTGTGAAAGATAAGTTTAAGTCTGAAAATGTGTGGATAATAAGTATGTGTGCATGCAACTTTTATGTATGGTGGCTTTTGTTGGGGTTTTTTTTTGCTTTTTTTTTTCCCCGTTTGCCTCCATCAGTTTGGTGTTGTGGTTAGTTCATTCATCTACAGAATTAGAAAGTGAGTCATATTTTTGGGAAGTGCAGTTTTCATGTCATGGCATGTAAGGTCTGATGAAATTGAAAAGTACAAATTAAGATCCATTAAAGAAGGATTTATATATGTTTTCTTTGCGGCAGCCTTGCAGATTAAGGAGAGCTTGCTGTGTTTTTGTTTGTTATTGGAATAAAGGAATTCATTAGGCAGCTTAGTTGCTAAAAAAGCTAATGTACCCTTAGTAAGGATGGCAAACAAAAAGATAGACTTTGAGAGCTGAAGCAAAATACTCCCATGCAAGAGAAAGGTAGTTCAGGGAAGGTTATTTGCTCAAGGCACTGCAGAAAAGTGTTAATACAAATGAAAGGTCTTGACTGTGCTCCTAACATGAAGATTTTCCAGGTTGTGTTACTGTGGTTGTAACCAGTGCACAGCCACAGGTAAACAGGTATGTATTGAGCATTTTAAACAACAGTTATGGACTGTGTGTATTCATAACAATGCATGTAACTCTGGAAGGCAAAGCAAATAGTGCTTCTGACTTCACTGACTAAGGCAGAATAGTAAATTCAACTAGTATCACAGTGCATGAGAATATTAAGGGTCAGCATTGATCAGCTTTTCTTATTATATGAGATATTTTTTTTAAAATAATGACCTTCATTTAAACTAGAAATTGAAAAAGATCCACTCGATTAGTGTCATTAAAACTTAAAATCAAACCTCAGGACTAAGAACTAGAAACATACTGCCACATAGGCCATCAGAGGGAAGACACTGCTTGAGGCATACTTGCTGAAAGCCTACAGATTTTTCTTTTAAGAATTGCCTAGAATTTCACAAAAGCAGTAACAGCACGTAGTGAAATTTAAGAATTTAAATGTGGTTCTGTCTGCTGTGGCTGGCAAAGCACAACCTATCATACTCTTATTTTTAACTTAGGTGCAGTTGCTGTTCTTACAACTGTTGTAACTCACTGCAATGCTATTTTAGGTAACCAGATAAAAAGGTATCACTTTATGATCTCAAAGATGTGTCCTTATCAGGTTGTCCCTTTTGTCTTAGAAATGTTTTTCTTTCTGCAAAAGCTTTCTGCTTTTTTTTTTTTCCCCTGGATTTGTCAGTTCCAGATTATCTCTTTTCAAAGAGATATTCTGTAACAGAATAAAGCCCACTTCTGCAGATCTATTAGGAAATGGCAAGATAAATGTAAGTTGGGCTGAAATGCAGACAGCTTTGAGAAATTATATTATAAAAAAAATACAAAAGTCACAAGCCTCAGAAATGCTGTTTTTTCCCCCCAAATGGTAACAATTCTGTTCCTCTCCCCTGTAGAAATCTTCCCCATAACAGAATAAGAAAAATGTTACATTTATACTGCTTTTTTTTGTCTAAGCTGAAAACAACTATTAATTAGGCTTTAATAATTTAATTAACTAAATTAATTAACTTTAAATAATAGTTGCTTCCAGCAGAAGTGGAACTTGCCACAGGCCTGCGGCGAGTGACCAGAAGTGATGCTTGGCGTGGAGGTCCCTTCCATGGTGCCGCATGGTGCCACAGGTGGTGGCACCCCTGGTGCTCAGGGCAGGAGCAGGGCCTGGTGTGGGCCGTGCTGGGTGGTGGCCTCATGGCCTCAGCTGGGCTCGTCCTGCACGGAGCCAGTGGTGACGGGAGATGTCCCATCCCAGTGCGGGGTGGCAGCAGGGAGCTCCCGCCCTGGCGGCGGTGCTCTGCCCCATGCACCCCACGGTTCGGCACCCGGCTCAGGTCATGGCTGGCGAGATGTGTCAGGCCCTGAAGCCGTGCCTGGGCCCTGCACTTGGGCAGGGGTGCAGGTAGATGCCCCCCAGGCACTCAGGGACAGCTGACTGCTCCGGGCTCCTGCCCCGGCCAGGGAAGGTTCCTTTCCCTTACACAACGGTGCAGTTTTTCCGCCATCCACAGAGGTGTTAAGGCAAGGCGCTGGCAGAGCCGCAGCCGGAGGGAAAGGCCATCGCACACCAGTTGCATACAGAGTCCCTTTGGGTGGCGGGGCAGCCCCAGGGCAGGGTTCCTGCTGGCTGGGCAGAGGAGCCTGGCTCCAGCCCCAGCCTCCTGCATGGGGCATGACTCGCCAGCGGCCTTCAACCACATCTCACCAGTGCTGCAGCAACCGGCAGTGCTAGCTTTAAAGCCCTGGCTGTCGCCTGTTGCTGCCCTCTTGAGTATGGAAGCGTTTACACTGGGTCCTTGCTCTACATGAAGCACAGCACTGTTTGTTGGGAGGGGACCAAGCCACCGAGGGTCGTGGTGCCTCCCTGGCTGCCAGCTGGTCCATGGGCAGAGGGGGGATCATCCCCTGCTGCGACCCCTGTGCCTTCCTCAGTCACCGGGACAAGCAGCTCCGGTGCCGGCACGATCTGCAGCGGAGCACTCCAGTGCGGTGCGCAGGGGGTAACCTCAGGGGGAGCAGAGAGACCCACCAGGAGCCCACAGCTCATGCGACAGTGGCTGAAGAGACCTGGGCTGTCCAGGAGCAATGATGGCCAAGCCCCCTACACCTACAAAAGAAGCCCTTAGGGAGTGCTAGTGACCAGGAGCACCATGAAGAGGGTGGGCAAACAGGGCGTGGTGCGGCAGTTTGCGCAGAAGGTCGTGCAGAAAGGGCGCTGAAGGTCTGCCAGCTCGAGCAGGGAGCAATGGTATCCACCCAGCAGAAAGCCATGGCCTCTCTGAGCTCTGCACCCACCACGACCGACTCAACTTCCCAGAGAGAGCGCCAGTGGGAACACGCTGCTGCCCAGGTGCCAGGCTGCAGGCTGTGCCCTACTCTTATGCCAGTACCGGACAGCAGCAGTGAGCACACCTGTGGGAGGTGCGCCCAGGTAGAGGAACTCCTCCGCTTAGTGACTGAGCTCCAGGAGGAGGTGAGTAGGTTGAGGAGTATCAGGGAGTGCGAGAGAGAGAGATAGACTACTGGAATCACGCCCTACCTTCCCTGGGACAGGCCCAACAGGCAGACAGGATGCATGATACGGAGGATTCCCGATTCTCTTGCTGCCTGGCTGAACACAGTGACTTAAAGGATAGGGGGCAATGGCGACAAGTTCCTGCCCAGCACAGCAGGCGTGTCTCCTCTGTGACTACCCCACCTGCCCAGGTGCCCTTGCATAATAAGTATGAGGGTCTGCAAGTGGAACCGAATGATAACGAGGACGATGGCTCCTCTAGCTTGGAGGTGTTGCTGAGGTTAAGTCGGCCTATGCCCTGCGTCAAAACTGCTTCCATAAAGAAAAAAAGATGGGTCATTGTCATAGGAGAGTCCCTTCTGAAGGGAACAGAAGGCCCAATATGTGGACTGGACCTACTTCTTAGGGAAGTCTGCTGCCTCCCTGGGGCCCGGGTAAAAGATGTGAAGAGAAAGCTTCCTACCCTGGTACAGCTCTCAGATTACTGCCCATTATTGATTTTTCAGGTAGGCAGCAATGAAGTTGCAAAAAGAAGTCTGAGGGCAATCAAGAGAGATTTCAGGGCTGTGGGATGACTGGTTAAGGGACAGGAGCACATCAGTGTTTTCCTCTATCCTTTCAGTTGCAGCAAATGATGAGGGAAGGAACAGGAAGAGTCAGCAGATCAGTACCTGGCTCTGAGCCTGGTGTCACCGGCAGAATTTTGGGGTTTTTGATCATGGGTTGGTCTACATGACACCAGGCCTGCTGGTGACAGATGGGGTATACCTGTCTCAAAGTGGGAAAAGGATCTTTGAACAGGAGTTAGCAGGGCTCATTGAAAGAGCTTTAAACCAGATCTGAAGGGGGAAAGGGATAAAACCAGGCTTGATAGAGATAAGCCTGAGGGTGGCAGGCCAATATTTGAGGGACAGTGTGCTAGCAAGGTCCTTTGGTCTGCCATCTCAGTGGAGGTAGGGGATGGAGATGCATGTGGCAGCAAAGATGCAAGGGTTATGGATGTGTTAGAAACCATGGAAGTGCCTCAGAATGGTCATGCAGGAATTAGGGCTTCTTCCCCTAAAAAGATGGCAAGATCAATAGCCCATCTGAAGTGTGTTTACACCAATGCACTCAGCATGGGTAACAAACAGGAGGAACTGGAAGCCATGGTGCAGCAGAAAAACTGATACAGTTGCCATCATGGAAACATGGTGGGATGACTCGCACAACTGGAGTGCTACAATGGACGGCTACAAACTCTTCAGAAGGGCGAGGCAAGGAGGGAGAGGCAGTGGTGTAGCCCTGTATGTTAGGGAGTGTTTTGATCATCTAGAGCTTGATGATGGTGATGAAAGGGTTGAGTGTTTATGAGTAAGAATCAGGGGGAAGGCCAACAAGGCAGATATCATGGTGGGAGTCTGTTACAGACCACCCAACCAGGATGAAGAGGCAGATGAAATATTCTATAAGCAGCTGGGAGAAGTCTCACAATCACTAGCCCTTGTTCTCATGGGAGACTTCAACCTACCGGATGTCTGCTGGAAATACAATACAGCAGAGAGGAAACAGTCTAGGATGTTCCTGGAGTGTGTGGCAGATAACTTCCTGACACAGCTGGTGTGTGAGCCAACCAGGGAAGGTGCCTTGCTGGGGCTGTTTGTGAACAGAGAAGGGCTTGTGGGTGATGTGATGGTTGGAGGCTGCCTTGGGCATAGCGATCACAAAATGATAGTTTTTGACTCTTGGAGAAGTAAGGAGGGGGGTCAGCAGAACTGCTACCTTGGACTTCCTGGGGGGCAGACTTTGGCCTGTTTAGGGGCCTGGCTGACAGAATCCCTTGGGAGGCAGTCCTGAAGGGCAAAGGAATCCAGGAAGGCTGGGCATTCTTCAAGAAGAAAATCTTAAAGACACAGGAGCAGGCCATCGCCATGTGTCAAAAGATGAGCTAGCGGGGAAGACGACTGGCCTGGCTGAACAGAGAGCTTTGGCTGGAGCTCAGGAAAAAAAGGAGAGTTTATGACCTTTGGAAGAAGGGGCAGGCAACTCAGGAGGACTACAAAGATGTCGTGAGGTTATGCAGGGAGAAAATTAGAAAGGCCAAAGCCAAGCTAGAGCTCAATCTGGCTACTGCCATAAAATACAATAAAAGATGTTTCTATATATACATTAACAACAAAAGGACAGCTAAGGAGAATCTCCATCCCTTATTGGACGTGGGGGAAAACATAGTGACAAAGGCTGAGGTACTTAATGACTTCTTTGCCTCAGTCTTTAATAGTAAGACCAGTTGTTTTCCAGGTACCCAGCCCCCTGAGCTGGAAGACAGGGACTGGGAGCAGAATGAAGCCCCCATAATCCAAAGGAAAATGGTTAGCGACCTGCTGCATCACTTAGGCACATACAAGTCTATGGGGCCAGATGGGATCCACCCAAGGGTACTGAGGCAGCTGGCAGAAGTGCTCACCAAGCCCCCTTCCATCATTTACCAGCAGTCCTGGCTAACTGGGGAGGTCCCAGTTGACTGGAGGTTAGCAAATGTGACACCCATCTACAAGAAGGGCTGGAAGGAGGATCCAGGGAACTACAGGCCTGTCAGTCTGACCTCAGTGTTGGGGAAGGTTATGGAGCAGATCATCCTGAGTGCCATCACGCAGTACGTACAGGACAACCAGGTGATCAGGCCCACTCAGCGTAGCTTTATGAAAGGCAGGTCCTGCTTGACCAACCTGATCTCCTTCTAGAACAAGGTGACCTGCTTAGTGGATGAGGGAAAGGCTGTGGATGTTGTCTGCCTAGATTCTAGTAAAGCCTTTGACACTGTTTCCCACAGCATTCTCCTGGAGAAACTGGCTGCTCATGGCTTGGACGAGTGTATGCTTCGCTGGGTAAAAAACTGTCTGGATGGCTGGGCCCAAAGAGTGGTGGTGAATGGAGTTAAATCCAGCTGGCAGCTCATCACAAGTGTTGTTCCCCAGGGCTCAGTACTGGGGCCAGTTCTGTTCAGTGTCTTTATCAATGATCTGCACAAGGGGATCAAGTGCACCCTCAGTAAGTTTGCAGATGACATCATGTTGGGCAGGAGTGTTGATCTGCTTGAGGGGAGGAAAGCTCTGCAGAGGGGTCTGGACAGGCTGGGTCAATGGGCCGAGGCCAATTATATGGGGTTCAACAAGGCCAAGTGCCGGGTCCTGCACTTGGGCCACAACAACCCCATGCAACGCTACAGGCTTGGGGAAGAGTGGCTGGAAAGCTGCCTGGCAGAAAAGGACCTGGGAGTGTTGGTCGACAGATGCCTGAATATGAGCCAGCAGTGTGCCCAGGTGTCCGTGAAGGCCAATGGCATCCTGGCTTGTATCAGAACTAGTGTGGCCAGCAGGACTAGGGAAGTGATCGTGCCCCTGTACTCGGCGCTGGTGAGGCCGCACCTCGAATACTGTGTTCAGTTTTGGGCCCATCACCTGAAAGACATTGAGGTGCTGGAGCGTGTCCAGAGAAGGGTAATGAAGCTGGTAAAAAGTCTAGAGCAGAAGTCTTATGAGGAGTGGCTGAGGGAACTGGGGTCGTTTAGCCTGGAGAAGCAGAGGCTGAGGGGAGACCTTATTGCTCTCTACAACTACCTGAAAGGAGGTTGTAGAGCGGTGGGGGTCAGTCTCTTCTCCCAGGTAACAAGTGATAGGACAAGAGGAAATGGCCTCAAGTTGTGCCAGGGGAGGTTTAGATTGGATATTAGGAAAACCTTCTTCACTGAAAGGGTTGTCAAGCATTGGAACAGAGTGTTTTAAACACCCTGGAGGTGTTTAAAAGATGTGTAGATGTGGTGCTTAGGGACATGGTTTAGTGGTGATCTTGGTAGTGTCAGGTTCACGGTTGGACTCTTTTCCAACCTAAACGATTCTATGATTCTATTCTCATTTTGACATTAGAGAGCAAAGTTACTAATCTATGTTTAGCTCCATGGTTTAGATTCACGTTAACTTACAATTCTGGAATAGGCTCATAGGACAGCAAGCTCTTGAGCTGAGATCCAGTTGTGGGGTCTTGCAAGTATCAGGACATCACTACCAGATTATTTTCTGGCATCCTCCCTTTCTTATAGTTTGTACTTCAAAATAACTTACGTTCCATTATTATAAGCTATGTAAGGTTGTAGCAAGTGCAGTATGGAGCTGGGATATTGCAATACCCTGTATATGCTATTGCTTGTGTGTTTCTTACCCTCGGGTGTTTCCAAGGGAGACTTAAGTTGATATGACTGCAGGGAAAGTTTTTCCAGTACCAGGGTTATTCCTAAGTATACCGATAGTTTTTGTAATCTCTTTACTGTGAAACGGACCCTCTGTGTCCCTGAGCTGCTCTTCTGTATTTGGTGAATTCACCCAAGGAACCTGATAAACTTTAATGGGGTTGTTGCTTTTAACGAACGTTCAACAGCATGAGTAAGGATTGCATTTTTAGGACTTTAAATTTTTGCTGTTTCTGTCAGTAAAGATACACTTTAGCCTGCTTCCTCCCAACACATTATTAGTCATTTGAAAAAGCAAATGATGTAAAAATCTGAAGATTATTAGCAGGAAAGATGTCCTGAGCAGAAGTTAAAAAAAAAAAAAACAACCAAAACATTTCCACTAGCACTGATTACAAGTAAAATATTGATGCTGGTAAAGCTTAATTTGAAATTCTGGGTACAGTAGAATTGTCTTGTTGTTTTAGGGAAAAAGAGACAAAGTGCATCTATAAAATTCAACTGCAAATGTTTTACCGTGCTGCCTCATTGATTCACAATATCTTGCTGTGCATCCTTTACAATTAGGGGTTTATGAACCATGCAGGTCACAGCATTGTTTCTCAGCTTTGGTTAATTCTTCTCTGCTGAGGGCTCTGGATGTGCTGTATAGCAAAATCCTTGGGCTCTTCAACACTGAGAGATTTCTACAGCAGCTTTGTGTTCATGTTATAATCTTAAGCAGAATCATAATCAGCATATCTGCTGGGGAATTCAGTTTTACTTTTCGGTGTGCTTCTATCATGTCTTGAAACTTTTGACTGCACCATAAAAAATGCTAGGGGAAGGGAAGCTGAAGACATTGGTAGCTGTTTAGTTTTCCATTGGACCTTTCCACCCAGAAAGGTGTTAGAGGGAGTTAACTTTGGACCACACTGTGAGCTCACTGGGAGAATGTTACTGCTAAAATCATCAGCAATGAAGAGGCCAAATTCACAAAACCTGTGTTGTTAACAGGCCATTAAAATTGACAGGAGCCATGTTTATTTCTCTTGGCTCTGCTCTTTCAAGCTGTCTGCAAAATTCAAGTGAATGACACCCTGAGATGATTTAGGCTGTTGTTGTACAAAGCTAATTTAATCTTTAGCTTTTCACTTTCCAGGTCTCTTTCTCTTCCCACCCCTGTTGCCCCCAGTACACAGACCATTGCTACCACCATGGGATGCTGTTGCCCTGTTAGTTCTGCATTTTTTTAAAAATTTTTTTGGTAACTGCTCTCTGAACTGTTCCATGGAATTAGGTTATTTTAAAAATGACCAAGTAAGCAGCCAATGTTCACTCTCCATTTTTTGGGACAGGCTGTGTATTCTGTGCTGCTTATTACTGCAGCCATAATAACCATTCCTTCCTTTTCTGTGTTTCTGAATGGAAGAGATTCCTGCTAAGGAGTGATGCAGATCTGGATAATAGCATGCTGCTTGTTCTGTTATGTGCAACAACTCTCTTGTCGCAGGACACGTGTGCACTGAAGGTTCATGCTGTTGTCCTTCAGGGATTTATGTAGTACTGAAAATGATAATTATGGATGCTACAGTATTCTAGCTCATTTTCCTAAAGGCTGAAGTTAAATGTCTGTGTATCATTTGGCTTGAAATATCAGATCATGTTGGTGTAGCGTTAGTACAGTGGCATTAACACAGATCCTCCCAGGTATCAGTTTGCCAAAAAGAAGAGGAAAGCTGTCCTAGCTTGATAACTTCTCTGTTTTCCCACTTGCATTGCATCTTCTGGTGCAGGTCACTTCTCCTCACATGAGGCTGCTGCCTACATACATAAAGCTCTAATTTAATAGCCTTATTGAAATTATCAAGGGAAGACTTTGAATTTGAAAATATAAGTCTAAGCGAACTAAGTGTTTTGATGGTAACTGTACAGGAAAATGAGTTCCTTCACTGAGGGGAATATCTGATTTTGGTTGAAAATGTAGAAGGTTACTAAACTTTATGGTGTCTCAGGTTGTTAGAACCAGAATTTGTTTTGATCACAAATAAAAAAAAAAAGAAACAAACAAACAAAAACCCATCAAAAACCCCTTTATACTTGCAACCAATAGCAAAAAATGGCTCTTCCCAAGGAAAAAGTGTGGCATATGTTGTTCATGTTGTCTCAGCATATCAAAGCAGTGAGTATGAGCAGGCTTGTTTTTTAGAACTGTATTTGACTTTAGCAATGAAGAGAACTTGTTTTGTCTGGGTTTTATTCTGTGCAAAAGCCAGATTCCTATGATAAGTTGGTAACTGTCTCACTAGCCCCTCCCCCCAACAAATTTAACTAACAATGAACTTCAATTTATCAGAAACTTAACTGAATAAATAATACCTAGCAGTAGCTATGCAAGTGTGAGGAAATAAAAAAAATCCTGTGGGGTTTTTTGTCCTTTGTTCACATTTCCAGTTTTTGAAAATTTAAATTTGGGGTTCTGGCTATACTAGGAAAAAATCTTTTGAATGGGACATGAATTCGAGAATGGAAGGAAGAGGAACCTTTGCTCAAAAAAACCTTTTATCACATTAGTTTGTTGCTATTACTTACCACCAGTTATGGTTTGCTCTCAAATGACTTCTGAGGCAACATCTCTGTTGCCTGAGTTTGCACCGATGCTAGTGGGGTCTGTTGGGAGACCCAGACATGGCCAGCGGTGAACTGGGCCCATGTCAGGCCTGTTGGTGTCCTCATGGCCCTGATATGCAATATCTCTGTGGGAGGATGGTGCTCAGCAGGAACCATGTGAACTAGCCCCATCAGGGTAATTTGCTTCCTTGAGTAGCAGCACCATTCAGCCCCTGCCAAGACGGGACAGAGCAAGAAAGGGATGGTGCTGCCTCTCCTGGAGGTCCTCCAGCATAGCCAAATCATTCAGCATGGGCTGGGCGCTGCTGCCTCAGCCATCAGCTGTGTCTTGCTGTTACCGGAGACGAGCTCTGACCTTGCTGCCAAAGTTCCCAGCGGAAGCCTGCTCAGTGGAAAGCATGGGACAATCTCCCTCTTTCTCCCTACTCTAATCCTGTCCACCAAAATTGACTGCCAGCCTCTGTTCTGCAGTTAGATGGAATTGTGTTTGACAAGTATGGGTTTTGGTGCAGTAAAAAGAAGTTTGTATCTTACGCTTTTCTTTGTTTTCTTCTGCTGTACTGGTCTGGGGGGCACTAGTCACACTGCTAATTAGAAAATTTTATCCAAGAGTATCTTCAAGCCAGAACAGAGGAGCTCTTGGCAACTCCAGCTGAAGCTGCATCTGGCCCAGGCTCCTCTGCTGCCATGAAACAATTTAAGTGGTTTCCTGTGAGTCATTACCCGAGGTGAATCAATATGTACTTCTATGAGTGTTAGAATTAATGAAGATTGGTCTCTGATGGATTTGTATCTTATGATTACATTCTCTGATGTCTACTGAAGTACAAACTCCAAATGAAACTTCTTGTGCAATTGAGGCACTGAAAATCGCTTTCTGTGCAGGTTTTCTGTTAAGGATGGCTGCTTTTCCTTTAATGGAGGCACTGATTGGGGTCTCTTTTCTTTCCAGTTTCCTATTTCCATGAAACTTGAGGATATAATGACCTTGGAGATTTTTATCCTTCTGTTTAATGTGTTTGAAATCGACTGGTAGGTTCAAAGATAACTGTGGAATGGAATGGCAAATTATCACATGCAGGCATAAGTGTAATTGCATGAGACTTGCTTCTTCAAGAAGCCAGGTTAAAAAGAGGTGGGAGAGGTTTCCTACAGAAAGATTGCCTAGACTGCAGGAACTAGAGGGCTGGAGAGCAAGGCTGTGATCTATTCTGTTTGTAAATAGAAGCTAAGCTTAAGTAAACAAGTATAATTTAACTGTGCACAGCCCAAGATTTTGTTTGCAGAGCAGATTTGGAAAGGCAAGGGCTTATTCCTAAAGCTTTATTCACTAGATTGGGACACTCTGAACATGATATTTAATGTACTCATAACTGGCAGTTGCAACTCAGGAAAAAGCTCTTGGACTTGTCATGATGGTCTTGACAGTTCTCTGAAATCCATTAGCTCAGTTTGCAGCAGAAGCCAAAAAGAGTTTTAAAAAAATAAAAAATCTTGGCCATCATCAGGAATGGTTTTAAAGACAAAATGGAGTGCATTATGTTGCTGTTGTGTAAAATCTTCATGCACTCGCATCTTGAGTACTGTGTGCAGTTTTGGCCTCCTGACCTGAAGGAGGATGTAGTACTATTGCAGAAGAAATAGAGGGAAGGGCACCTAAAATGATATAGTGGATGAAGCAGACTTTGAGGAGGGACTTAAAAGATACAGGTTTCTTCAGTTTGGAGAAAAGGTTGAGGGGTGAGGTGACTGAAGATTGCAAAATCATGAAGGCAAAGGATAAGTGTTGTTGGAACTGTCGTTCATCAATTCCAAAATGCAAGAATTGAGGGGCACTAGCTGAAAAGGGTACTAGATAAATTTCAAGCACTCAAAATAAGGTATTTTGCACTGCAGGTTGTGAACTTCTGGCATTTGCTACTACAGGAAACTGTGGAGACGGATAGTATCAGCAGGTCCAAGAGAGTTGCATGAATTTATAAACAACAGCTCCATAGATGGATAGTAAAAGTACAGGGGAGGTTAGTACTGTCCCTCATTACTAATTCTTGAAGTCTGGATGCTGGAGGAGGGAATAGACTGTAGAAAGTGGGCCTGTGGTATTTCTGAGAAGCATCTCTTACTACTCTGTTGCAGAGACAGCGCTGGGCTCGATGAACCATTGGCCTGAACCGCTGGAACGTTCCTTAAGTTCTTGTAGTGTCCTGAGCCCACATGTAAGGCAAAAACTAGCGTGTGGATTGGAAGCGATGGTATATAAAACAACAGTTAGATTCCCTAGTTTCATCTGACCTGTGTCAAAGGCAATAATCAGTTGCTCCCAAATATCAGTCTGGCACAATTATAAAGCCAAGAGGCAACGGATGGAACCATGTTAGGATCATTGCTTGAAGAATAGATTATAGATTTTTCTCAGCCTGCCTTCGCACATTATTCTGAGCTGCATGTTTAACCATGGCTAATGATGGAACTAAGTGCAGAAGACAAATGTTGGTGACAATTTTCTTTTACAGTGAAACCTGTGAATTTTCTTAAGCATACACTGTTAACCAGATTTTCTTCTTTGACAACAAAACGCCTCCTGTTTCAGCACTGTGCTATAAGATTATTTAGTTAAATGATGAAGTATGTAGAATAAAGCGACTGATCTGAGAGAGAAAAGAGAATTGTATTCATATGCTGGTAACCAAAATTTGCACAATGCATTTTGTGTGTGTGATCATAACACCCTAACCTCAAAGTGAAAAAGCTGACAGTCTGGGGGTGATAAGCTATTTCTGAAGCAATTTTTGAAGTATTTTCTAAATGGTTTTGCAAGAAGTAGCATCAAATTAAGAGCTCATTTCTAAGCCAGGTGCTAAAATAAAAAAAATTTAAAAAAAAAAAATAAATTCTGTGTTCTAATATGATGGCTCTCAAGATGGTGTTCTTTTCTCAAAGATAGCAAGAATAACAACAGAAAAAAACCTTCTTTGTGTATGTTATATATTACAGGTTGTTGCTTTGACTGTCTTACATCATGCTAAATATTTTTTTTTAATCAAAATGAATTTTTCATCAGCTTCAATGGCCACAGTAAACTACATTTAAAATAAGATGGAAGCCTAAAATACTTTGGAAAGTCCAGTGGGTACAACTCTGTAAGCATTTATTGGTTAGTACTTTCAAAGTGCTTTGGGCACAAGGAAATCCTTCGTCTTTTCAGAGAACCAGATAACTTACACGTGTGGAGCCTTTTTTGTCCTAATCAGTGAAACTTTTCATGGAGTAAATTAAGTCTTGGAGAAACATGTTCTTTCAAAACCAGCTGTTCTTTCTGCAAATGTTAGTCCTCCAACTGTTCCTCACTAGCTATCAGTCCATTTTAGGGCTAAAGTAAGCTGGCTTCACACTCAGTGGTTCTTAATGCTATGAATCATTCTTATAATGGGATTGTCACTAATGTAAATAAGGATACAAATCAGAAAGGAAGCATATGGTTGTTGCTCTGTTTTCTTTTTTTGTGTGTTTGTCTCCTGGAAGAAGTAAGGTAAAGACTATGAACAAAGAGAGAGAGAATCAGACATGGAAATAAGAGAAAACTCTGTATAAAGGATGCTTAGGAAAATAATTAGGGGCAGGGGGGAAGAGAAATAATGAATGATGAGAAGGGATTTTTGAATATTTCTGATGAAAGAACCTGCAAATTTAGTGGCATCCTGGTGAGTAAAGTAAGTGGTTAATCTTGCCTCTGAGATGACATAAAACAACATAGACATAAAGAGATCACTAATGGGCAGAGGGCCAAGAAGATTAAGGACTGGACTCTCACTGAGAGGACTTCAGCTACAACAGGGGCAGTGCCAAGCACTAGTTCCTACTGCTAGCCCAGCCAGAAGTCTGCAAAGAGCAGATAGCTCCTTACATCCCTTGAGATGCCAGGGCCATGCCAGATCCTGGCATGCCTGTTATTTCCTTGACTTCCCTTCTATCCAGATGCTTTTCATCAGATACAGCCTATAGATCTGGTCCAAAGTGAGCAGAGGTGATCAGCATGACAAGAGGTGGCAGAGGCTGGCCAGCCTGTCCCTGGGCCAGCATGTGAGTGGTGATGAGAGGTGGAAGTTGAGGTGCCTCCCCAGGGCAGCAAGTCAGGACAAAAGGATTAGTTAAATACCACATTATTTCTGCTGAGAGAAACATGTTTACTGTCGAGGCCAAACCTCTTTTGCTCTCGATGTTTGCATAGGCAGTGAGAATAAATCTTCTCTACTGAGAGTCTCATGTAATAGTACAAGGGCTGTCCCCCTGTCCCTCTCCTGTTGCTGGTATAGCAGTGTGGGTGGGCATGTACAGCAGAGGGCCTCAGTGGTCCCTCCTAAATGTGACATAAGGTTTTGAGGTGGCTGCTTTGCCATTGAGGGGTGGGGGAAGCTGTGGTCAGGCCCAGGGGCGTTGTCCGTGCTGGTTTGTGAGAGAAGTGTGGTGGATGCTCCGGGCTGGTTTCTGACAGGCGTGCGTGGGGTTGTTGTGCTGTCTGTGAATGCTCAGGACAGAGTGCTGTGTGGACCACCAAGTCCCAAGGGTTTCCTTCCCTTGGTGGGTCATTCCCGAATATGCTCTGCTTTTGCCATGCTGTGAAGCTGTGCTACACAGAGGACAGGAAAGGACTGGATGAGGGGGAGGCAGTAGGGAAAGGAAATCACATTCTCTGCCTGTAGCTGACTCTAGAAACTAGAGTTAATGGTCTCACTGAAACTGCCGCTGGCAGGCAGCAAGCAGAACTTTAGTTTGGGTCCCCTAGGATGTGATGAGTGGGGGGAAGAGTAACTGCAGAAATGGCAGGCAGCAAAGTAAATGAAAAGCCACACTGGGACATTGCTCTAGCAGTTTATGGAGAATAGTAGGAAAATACATACAGTCAGTAGCCACAAAAAGATATGAAATGGATGAGGACTAAACAGAGATAAGGAAACTTAGAAACACTAAAAGCAATTTTGGTTGAATAGTTTGGCTATATACCACTTTAGACTGCTCAGCTGGTAATAATAAGAAACAGATTTTGAAATTTTAAAAGCTCTGCCTAACAGTGAAAGGAAGCAGAGAGACAGACAAAGGTAGGGTTAATATGGGCTGGATTAAAAAAAAAACTGAGTAAGGAAAAAGAATCAGAAAAGGATGAGACATTAACAGTGAGAGTAGGAAGACCAGGATGGTAATTGAGTAGCTTGGCTGTAAAAAGCAGATTGAACAGATGAGCTGGGTTAGAATTAACAATGTTATAATTGATGAAGCCTCATTCAGTCAAAGTTTCTAATTCAAACTTCTAATAGTTTTAATATGCCCCTTCCCTATGCCTGGTATTTTTAATAAGTATTTGGTTTGCATTTACTGCTCCATTAATGTCTAGTAAGTGGCAGAAAAAGGAAGACACTATCTGTCTGGAAGTTACAACTCCATTTCATTTTTGTGTTTCTCCTCTAATTGCTGTTCATCTTCTCTCTTCAGCCTTAGTCTTGAAACAATGGGACTTCTATTCAGATGTGTCTTCATCCTGTGAAGGTCTGCAAGCTGCCATATGTGTTTCCGTTACAGAGAATAGTTTTCTGTCTATATGCTCTTGGGTTCCTGTCAAAATGGGAATTTCAGACTTGCTAAGTAAGACTTCATAGTTTCTCATCACAGGGACATAATAACTCTAGAGAAGATTTTTATCACAGAAATAATAGAAATTATGACACGGGGTAGTTTTACAAGGAATGTAAACTAGTTGATTTTTTTTTTTTAATTTGCACAGATCAAGTTAAAAGGCAAAATGATTTCTTTCCCCACTCATTTTGCAAGTAGAAACAATTTCTCTGTGAATCAGTGCATCTGGGCAGCCGGAAGAGCTAAAGGTCTAATCCAAACCCTATCTAATCTACAGGCTCCTGAATCCTATTGAATCCAGATGGCTTTACATCAAAATGTAAACTGGAAAGATAAAGATTTAAAATCAATCCTCATAATGATCAGTGTTCTGCTGAATATTAATCATAGTGTTGCTTTGTTCAGACATTGTGTTGGCTTTGTGCATGCTGTGGGGCAGACATGAAAAACTTTATCATTTTTGTTTGGATTGGTCTTATGGCTACAACCAAAGTTTGTCCAAATTATCCATTTTTTTGGCATCAATTTTTAAGGCTGGGAGCCAGCATGAGTCCTGATGTTTTTCTGTAGTAAGATTCTGCATTTTGCAGAAGTCTGATATTATTGTGGTTTAACCCCAGTCAGCAACTAAGCACCGCACAGGCGCTGGCTCACCTCCCCTCCTGCGCCCCCGGTGGGATGCGGGACAGAATCGAGAAAAAAAAGTAAAACTGGTGCGTTGAGATAAAGACAGTTTAATAGGACAGCAGAGGAAGAGAAAATAATAATAGTAATAATAATGATAAAAGAATGTACAAAACAAGTGATGCACAATGCAATTGCTCACCACCTGCTGACTGATGCCCAGCCAGTCCCCGAGCAGTGATTGCTGCCCCCCAGCCAACTCCCCCCAGTTTATATACTGAGCATGACGCCATATGGTATGGAATAGCCCTTGGGCCAGTTTGGGTCAGCTGTCCTGGCTGTGCCCCCTCCCAGCTTCTTGTGCACCTGGCAGAGCATGGGAAGCTGAAAAGTCCTTGACCAGTGTAAGCATTACTTAGCAACGACTAAAACATCAGTGTGCTATCAACATTATTCTCATAGTAAATCCAAAACACAGCACTATACCAGCTCCTAGGAAGAAAATTAACTCTATCCCAGCCAAAACCAGGACAGATGTGTATGTATCTGTTCACTTATGCAGTTATCTCTGTGATAATGACACAGAGATATGACATATCATATGTCATATGACACAGAGTCATATGACTCTGTGTAGTCATAAGATGAAGGTTTTATGTACATGAAAATGTATACAGATGAATTTTTTGTTCCCAAGATCAGTGATGGGTTTTAGGCAGGCAAGTGAAACAGAACTGTTGCCGGAACATGCTCCCTTGTGAGTCGTTAAGTATCCGTCGCTCTGATATGGACAATGTCTATCATTGTGCCTCATGTAGCTTGAGCACATTGGCGATGTTTAGCAAAGATGCATCTGAAACAATCATAATTTCTGCTTCCACTTTTGGATGAAATCCAAAAGCAGAACATTAAAAATGGTGAAATCATAGCTGTTATTCAGACTCTAAAAGTTTGGAAAATGTTTAGTTCATTAGAGGTTTGAGATAACTTAAATTGTATCTGAGTTCTCTTTGCTCACATAAGCAGCTCAGGATCGAAGGAGAGGAGGAGAAACGGAAAAAAGCAGAAAAGCTACAAAAGTAAAACTTGGTGTATATGTCAGAGTTAATACTGGCCGTTGAAATGCTCTTTGCTTTTGTCATTCTTTTGGGGCTTGAACTTTAAGTTTTAAAGCATAATCAGTATACATTTTAGTCTTAAAATTTGCAGAGTGCACAGGAGGTAGAGTGCAGAAAGAAGGCCATGAGTTGTATGCATTTTTCTGTGGAAGTAACCACTGAGGACAAAAACCAAATAAAGAATGCACAGGACAGACAAGCAATAACCCTGACCCAGTGCACTGCATGTACCTTCTCAGTTCACCTCACTGTCAAGCTGCCAGATAGATGTATTTCTTTTCATGGTGATAGGGAAAAGAAAGACTACGTAGGTTCCACTGCCCTCACTGTTCAGCTGCAGCCATTGTGGAAAGTGTTAGGAATGGGACTCTGGTCCATGTGGCCACCTCAGGAACTGCTGTAAATGTTACTTCATCTCCTCTTTCTCCAGTCTTTACCCATCCAAAAGGAGCATTTTCAAGTCACTGTGAATTGAGTACCCAGCCCCAAGCAGGTGACTTAGCGTGTTGCAAAATGGAGCTTCAGGAAGGGAAGAGTACTGTTTCTCATAGCTGACAGTAGATGTGATCAAAAGGAAAGCTAAGAGATAGAATCCCCAAAAGATGATGGTAGCATATTTCTAGAGTTACCTATAAAGTAAGTAGTACATTTATCTAACTATGAGATGCATTCAATGAATCCTATTTTAGGGGCTGGCTAATGAAGAACATAAAGCTGGGAGGAGTATTATGGATCTCTTGTCATTGAAGTGCTGCGACATGTTGTATTGGCTTTCTGTAAGTGGCCATAAAAATAGGAGAAAATACCCTCTGTAAAGGAAGGAGATGCTTTGCACTAATCCTCACTGCTTTTGAAATGGTAGTTGGTAAGCTTAAGACAGTTTTCTGTGCAAATGGATTCAGTTACAAGTGTACCCAAGTAAACTCTCAGAAGAACTGAGCCTGTGTGGTTGGATACAATTTCTTGAGTCTCCAAAAGTTATATAGGAGTTTATAATTTATATGTCTTAAAGTTGCTTTACTGATAACATTTTCAGCACTTTGTTTGACAGACAGCAGATAGTATACCTTAAGAATGTCTTGGCTCAGCTGACCTCCAACAAAAAGAAAACATGCTATGATATATATTACTCTTTTTTAACTCTTTTTGTCTGAATTCTCTAGGCCAGAAACAGGGTATTTTATGTGGCTCCGGAACAGTACCTTTATTTATTACATTAATAACTATTTCCTAGGAATACAGCCTTGTTCAACCAAAACTATTTCAAATTCTATCTGAATTAAAAAATAATTTAAATGGAAACTTTTCTGGGAGCCTTCTAGACAATGAAACCTGAAAGGGAAGAGTGTATTCCTCTATGCTGCTTTTATTCAGTGGTTAGCTCATTCACCTGGGGTATGGAAGGACTGCCTGAGGTGATCTGCAGTTATGTTAGAGTGCACGAGTTAGTGGTTTCAGAAGTTCACCTTGGTTAAATAAGCTAAAATCAGTGCTTTAAGTGGGTCTGTTGAGGAAGTAGGAGTATGGTTTGGAGCTCAGCACAAGTATGGAGCCCAAGTTACAGGTTATAATGTACATTAAGGCACTCTGAAATTGATGCTTAGTGGAGACTAGGAACCAGCAGTCCCATCCCTCAGCTGGAGTCTTCTGGTCAGAGGCAGTGGCACCAACCTGGTGGCTCCAGTGACCTTAGGGCTGAGCAGGATTTCATTCACGGATTGTCAAGGTAAGACAGTTTTGTCTGAGGCTGAGTGTGGGTGAAATGAAACAGTTCTTTGTTGTCAGGATATGTCAAGGAAATAATCCAGATTTTCAGTTTGAATCTAACTGAACTGAGTTTTGTAAAACTTCTTTGCAGGTTAGTGCTTGTTGACGCACACATTGCATCAGTTTAATGAGATCAACTTTAGCCTCTCACCTAATCTCACAGGTGAGTATTTTGCCACAGCCTCCAGGCTGGTACTTGATGCTTGCTGGTGAGTCACACATTGCAGCCCTGTACTGCCAGGTTTAACATCTAGCTATCTGTCCTTGACTTTATAGTCCATTTTCGCATACCTTCTGGAATTGAGCTGGCTCATGCAGGGTTGACTTGAATGTGACCATACTCAGTTTTCAGGTGAATTCTTGTAATGCAGAAGTGTCTTTAAGGGTTGGTTTTTTTTCTATAAAAAGGCTTTGCATTCTTTTGTAGGTCTAGGTCCTAAGCTAGGTACTATTTGAAGCAATTTTAAACAAAGAACTTCTGGTAACTTTTTTTTTTGTAACTGATGCTTTACAATATCTTTTATCAATACACTTACCCCTGGTGAAGATTTAGAATAATAAAATAATATTACATTTGCTTCATGTTTTTGTAGCCAGGTTCATGTCGTCTCACTGTATTACAGAAAGAATGTAAACAGAGCCCTACCTTACACTTGTAACTCTTCTGTTTGCGTGTGAGTGAGAGGAATCCTGGGAAAATTGGTAATGCCATAAATGTCTTAATTTAGAGGTATAAAGCCTGCAAGATATGAAAATAGATACATTTTTGCTCTGTGATTAATTTTGGGCCCAAATGTGTGAATTTTTCCATTAAAATTCCATCAATAATGAACCTAAGTTATAAATAATAAAATTAAGTAAGTACATTTCCGTATGATGACATTGATTTCAGTGGCTTTTAGACATTAAGCAACTATCTGAATTAAAAATGAAGTGCTTGCACTCCAGTTTTCTCCACTTTTTTTCCAAATTTTTGTGTGCTTTTTAAGTGAAACCAACAAAGCAGTAATTTGCTTGCGAAATAGACAATAAGCATATGTGTTTTGAGAAGGGATTTAAAAAACCCCGAATGCCTCTGTTTTGGAGCAATAGTACATAATGTGACTAAAAGCCCCTGGAAGTTAAAGGAAAGACTCACAGACTTCCACAGGCTTTTGGTGAGACCCTTGTGTTGATGGTTAATCTGTGCGGTAATGCAAAGGGTAAAATGACTCTTTCCTCAATATGCATAAAATGAGGACTGAATATTAAAATACATGGTGTTATCTCAGTAACTCTGTGCTCGGGTGTCACGTACACTTCCTTGTCAATAAGCAGACGTGACACATGATGCAACATTTAAACAGTGCCATGCAACCTTAAACAGTACCCAGAACTGCATTTCCTGTTCCTCATTATATTTTAATTAAATATTGATGGACAGTTTGTTTACATCAGGCTTTTATTCTGTTAAAAGTAATGCTAGCTCATTACTATTGTTAGTGAAAAAGCTGGAGCAGCAAGTTGGTGATTAGTGTCAATGTCTCTTGTGACCCAAGAAACTTGATATAAATAAATTAATTTGTAATTGTCAGTTGAGCTGTTTTGCTGGGCTGGAACAGACTTCATTTTCTTTAGCTAAAACTAGATGAATAACCCCAAAACTTTTTATCATATGTACCTTATGTACTTATGAACTTTATGTGTATTGTAATGAGGTGTGTGAACTGTGCTGTATAGACAGTGCATACTAAAAAAGAAAACTGCAAACATTATGCAATGCATATTTTTAGGTACAAGTCTGGGCCCAGGAACACTGCTTTTGTTGTCATAATTACCCTCTTTTCTCCTGGCTACACCGCATATCTTTTTTTCTTCTCTGACCACCTAACACATTCATAACTTTCATGAGCTTTGTATCTCAGTTCTTAAATTACTGAAAGAATGGAATAAAAAAAAAAAACCCACTTAAAATATATTACAGAAAATATAGTTGTACTAGCAATTGGAACTGCCTGTCCTATATTTTTTATCATATCTACTTCTTTTCAGAATTTTGCAGGAAATAAATCCTGATCTCAATATAATGTTTTAAGTGGTAGCATGGAATAACTTGAAATGCATGAAAAACACAGAAACCCAAAGCAAACCAGAAGAAACTCTAAAAACATAAAATTATGACTAGAAAAAGAAACATTTGTACTGGGCAGATGAAAGCAGTGATATAACTGAGAGCAGTTTATTATACAGAATATCTTTCAACTTCCTCTAGGATGACATCCCAGACATTGTTTTTTGTGGAAGTATATGTATTGATCATGTGCTAGGCTAATTAAACATCTTGTTCCATGTTACAAAACACACAGTAAATAATGATGAAAGTAAGATGAATTTTGAAACAGAAACCCCAGTTTCAGCTTTGTTGAAAAATCATTTTCTCAGCTAGCAAGGGAAACACTGCGCATCCCTCATAAATCTTATACTCATCAATAAAGTTGCTTAAATAAAAAAGTTGTCTATCCTTCCTAGAATAGCTTCTAAGCTATAGAAGAAGTTCCAGAAGAATAGCTTCTAACAAGCTAAGTCACCTTTACAGTTGAGTCTTCTCTCTTAAGTAATGGCCTAATTCCTAGGGAGCTGGTTTCCAGATACTAACAGATTCCTTAGATGTCAGAGAGGTGCTGTTAGCTGGCATGCCAGGGAGCAGAACATTTCTAGCCAAGCAGGTTGAAGAAAATAACTTTTCTGATATAAAAAGGTGTTTTGAGGCTTCTTGTAAAAAGCAAAAGAAAAATGAGAATATGGGAGGTGTTTATTATGTTTGTTGTTTTGTTTGTTTGTTTGTTTTTAAGGAAAGCAAGTAAATGGAGAAGAGTAAAGCATTTCTTAGAAAGGAAGGGTATGGAAAGGAAGAAATGGAGAAATGGAAAGGAAGATATCAATAAGTTGGTATCATTATGTATAATCATATGCTGATGTTGATTAGAAAGGACCTGTGAAGATCACCTGAACACTCACTCAAAGAAGTGAAAACTAAGGTGAGGTTGCTTGTCTAGCCAAGGTTTGAGTATCTCCAAGGATGGAGATTCCACAGCCTCTCTGGGCAACTGTGCCAGTGTGTGACTAACCTCATGGTGAAGAAATTTGTTAATACCTGATAAGTTCTCTCAGGCTTTCTTTGGATGTCATGTGCTCCAGCTCCCCACTCATCTTGGTGACCATCTATTGGACTTGCTTCAGTATTTCAATGTCTGGCTGGCTGTAGGAATGCCAAAACTGGACACGGTACTCCAGGTGTGGTCTCACAAGTATTGAATAGAAGGGAGTAATCCCTTCCCTTGACCTGCTGGCTGCACTGTTGCTAACACAGCCCTCTTCACCACAAGGGCAAGCTGCTAACTCATGTTCAACTTGTGAACTTTGCTTTTTCTGCAGAGCTCCTTCCTAGCCAGTGGGTGCCCAGCCTGGGGTTATTCTCTCCCGGCTGCAGGATTTTTGTTTTGCCATTGGTTTATTGCTGCTGAGCTTCTTGAGGCTCCTGTCAGGCCTTTTCTCCAGCCTTGAGGTCTGCCTAAAGGGCAGCCCTGCCCTCCAGGCTACCCTGAGCTTAGTATCATTAATGAATAAATCCATTGACAAATATGGTTGGTTCCTTGTGCTTACCCAGGTGCTCAGTTACTTCTCCTGTCTTAGCCTTTTGACTTTAGGCCTTGTGTATTAAAAAAGTTTCATTCTTTTAGCCTGGGTGATGAATGATAAAAAAACCCAAAACCCAATGCCTCCCCAAACCCCCACCACTTTGTTCTTAGTGTTCTGCATTAAGCTTCCTCTGTGAAAATCTACTGTGCCTTTCTGCAAGTGTCTCTTTTTCTGCCTGTAGCTGCCCACCAAAGTAGAGATGGTAGGCCTAGCAGAAATGATGGTGGTTATCTAAATAACTGGGCTGTTGCTTAAGGGATTACAAGGCAAGCATGATAAAGCTGTGCAGGATTTTGAAGTGAAAACAGGAAAAAAAATTCCGTAACCTTTCACTCCAGGATTCACTATATCCTTTTCCATGGCATGGCATATCTGCTCAGTGCTCATACTGGAGAAACAAGCTGGTGAGCTTCTGAGCCCTGCCTGCAACATGAGGTTTGTGCACAGGAACCATCACTTGCAATAAATTGTGCAAAGTTAGTTCAGGTTTTGTTTTGTTTTAGGTTTTTTTGTCAGTCAAGAAATTCCTTTTTTTTTTGGTCAAGAAATTCCTGGGGCTATCTGCACCCCTTTCAATTGGATTCTTCATCGTAAGTGATGTTTGCTTTGGTGGGCTTAAAGAGCATGCTGCCATTTGGGGATTTGGCACTGTGACTCAGTGGCTGTGCTGGCCTCTGCCAGGTTCTTTGGTTCATTTAGGAGAGAAGGAACAGCGTCATTTGCTTGCAGCAAAATGTAAAGATTTTGATCATCTGATATTGCTTTTCCTTCCCTGTTCTGACAACCATTTGCTTCAAGCAAAGTAAACTGGGTTACCTCCCACCCCCTGTTCAAATGGCTTGTGCTAATCTGCCTGACTGCCTGCAGCTGGTTAGAGGAACCTGCCCACAGGAACCTCACTGCTGACAGTGGCATGGCATGGCTGACACAAACCTTGATGTCACGAACGAAATGGGTCCCTGCTGTCCAGCCACCTCCAGGTGTTCACTTCTCTTTTAGGTCCATGACCACAGTGCTGTTGCACTGCTTACACAGTCAGTAACTACGCCTCTCTTGCTGGAGCTGTTAGTATGTGAGGTAGTGAAATTAAATTAGATGTGGCAGCATAGGTTGCAGTCTCAGTTCTTACTGCAGTACAGATGCTCCTTCCAGGTAGAATACAATATCCACACAGGGAATTAGTGTGCAACAACTGGGGTGTATTATTCATTTCATAGTTTATTTTCAACAGCTTTCTAGTTTAGGTAAACCCTAAGACGCTGCAAATGCAGGCATATTTAGTGACATCAGTTACAAACATTATACTGAGGCTAGCGCAGCAGCCAAACCAGCACAAGACTTTGGCCTTGTTTGCATAGGGTTAGTGCAGATTGGATGTGTGTGACTTTGTTAGATTAGGTATGCCTGACTAGTTCCTGCTGTTGCATACACCTCTTCCATAGTAAGAGTGACTTATTTCAAATTAGTTTAATACATGTTTGAAGAAAGGTAAGCTACTTCTGAAAAGGCACTATTAATCTGCAGTAGGTCTGTCCTACTGGGAATTGGTCAAATACACAGCCATTCCAAAATAAAGCTGTGTGGAAAGGGTCTTATCTTTATTTCATATAGTGCATTCAAGAGAATGGGTGAAGGTGTCTGTGCCACTATGCATGCACCTTCAGAATTAAGCCCAAAACAACTTGATTTGTAAATGTTTATTTTCTCCCAGCTTAATAGGAAGAGGTAACTCTTCTACAGCCTTCTCACTGTCACTTTTGAACCATACTGTGACAGGACAGTTGGAGATTTGTGTTGCACAGAATATTGTTTTGGTGGTGCACAAGAGGTGATCAGCATGCATAAGGAGGAAGCTATTACTGAAGCATTTGTACTCAAGTACTCCTGCAGCAGCAAAACTGATTTATATTAACCTGGATGCTAGAGAGCTTCAACTGTGAGAGTTTTTCCCAAACCATTGTGTGGCACAGCTAAGAAAGGACTGAACTGTTCTGAAGCACACAAACTGATGAGGGATGTGAGTAAACCTCATAACTGCATAGCCAGTAATCACAGAATCACAGAATCGCATAGGCTGGAAAAGACCTCCAAGATCGAGTCCAACCGTAAACCTAACACTACCAAGACCACCACTACACCATGTCCCTAAGCACCTCATCTAAACGTTTTTTAAATACCTCCAGGGAAGGTGACTCAACTGCTTCCCTGGGCAGCCTGTTCCAATGCTTGATAACCCTTTCAGTGAAGTAAAATTTCCTAATATCCAGTCTAAACCTCCCCTGGCGCAACTTGAGGCCATTTCCTCTCATCCTATCACTTGTTACTTGGGAGAAGGGACCGACCCCCACCTCACTACAACCTCCTTTCAGGTAGTTGTAGAGAGCGATAAGGTCTCCCCTCAGCCTCCTTTTCTCCAGGCTAAACAACCCCAGTTCCCTCAATGGAATCCCTAATGTATCACACTATGTCTTAGCTCTGCTTGCTCATTTATGCTTCTGTTTGTGCTGACTTGGCTTGCTGTGGAACCAATGATGCTTACATTGTATCGTACTGTTGTCTTTGTAAGGGTTATGGTCAGGACTGAAACTATACATATAAAATATATCAACTGCATCCCCATCTAGTAAATGTAATAATGCCTGAGTCAAGAGGGAGTTGAATAGATGGCTGCATCCTGTCCCAGTAAGACAGATGTGATATCAGTTAGAAAGGTACCTTAATGTGTACCTTAATGTGTCTGAGCACAGTCTTCTTGGCAAACTGATTTGAGATATTGATACCTTGCTCAATTTTTCTTTCTTTCTTAAAGGATCCAGAAAGCCAAAATGTAATTTCTCACATTTGAATCTAGCCTTAACTTAAAATCTAATCCTCTCTGTTCAGGTGATTTATGCCTGAGGATTCCTAATGATCACAGCAGGCAGAGTCTCTGCAGTATATCTATTTTAAAACTTATGGTCTCGGTCCTGAAATTTATTTTTATTGCAGCCAGTGGTGTTCTCATCATCACTAATTTACCAAATACAACATTAACTGGAGAAAAAAAGCTTTAAGGTCTTTTTGTTCACAGAATTTACACTAAAAGCCAGCTAGCACCTTTCCATCCCCCAAAAAACCCCTTGTGCATTTAGTTCTACTCGGTGGTGTTTTATTTGTATTATAACTTACTTTGCCTGATTTGAGGATTGACTATTTTACTGGGCATGCCTTCATAGAGAACAGTGCTGCTTGTATGAAGCAAATTGGTAAATGTCACAGAATAGATGTGATTCATAAACATTTTAACAGCCAGTTTCAACAAAGCAGTACTTGATAAGATACTAGAAATTATATGGTACAGATCTTCAGAATCAAAGAATATCCATGCCCTTTGTAGCTTGCTGGTGTTCTATTTTCAGAGAGAATCTAAGTCCAGGATAATTACAGTCATACTTCAGAAAACATTACTGTAAGTGCAATGTAACCGGGCTGGCCAAGGCTTTGAAGTGCACCTGCCTAGATGTTCACTTATTAACTGACTCCCCAAAGACAATGACCAAAATGGCTTTTAAACCCAAAAGAGCTGACTTTTATTAGAATATTGCTTAGGAAGAACTTAGTTTTTAAATAGAGGGGGGAAAAGTGAATAGGTAGGACAGATTAGAAATAAGGAGAATTCATAAATAACTCTCTCCTTGCCCACTGTGCAGAGGAATCAGGCTTTGCTTCTGTGAGCTTGGTGGTGGTGTGGATTACAGCATATTTTATGGAGTCTCTGTAGTGTTTAAAAAGATTTCTTTGGGGTTTGTTCTACATTCAAAGACCTCTGATGCTTCACAGCTCTTCTTTTACAGATCCCAGTTGCTTACTGTAATACCTGCTTTCTTTTTTTCTGTAAGCTGTCCCTTGGAGCCTGGAGACCATTGTCCCTGAATAGAGTCCATTGTATCCTAAAAAAATGAGCTACTCCCCGCGCCCCCCGCTGCCCCTTTTTTCTGCTGAGTTCCCCCGAGACCAGTTGCTTCTTTTTAAATTAATATGTACACAGTCTGAGAGCAAAAAATTAAACAAGTAATGTCCATCATAGTAAAATTATTAGAATTTGAGATTTCTTTAATACAGTATGCTGTTTTAAATCCCTTGGTTTTATTCTATTACAATTATAGATCTAACATATTAAAACATAGTGTCAGTAGGATTTAAGTTGTTTCATTTTTGACTGACACACAAATAAATGGCTGTAATAATTGTCATTTCTGATAAATACTCTGCACTAGACTTTCAAATCTGAGTATTTTTGGTCAATTTAGGTGAGCTGAGATTTTTTTTTTTAATTTTTTTTTTAAGCACTTGTGTTTCAGAGATGCACTGAGAGACCCCACTAGCCAGAGAGACAAATTCATTCATGTTCCTTCTCATACTGATTTCAAAGGAAGTAAATTTACCTATGTTCGCTGTCCAAATGTATTATCCCCAACCTTCCAGTTGGCTTTTGTTCCAATAGAAATAAATTCTGTTATATTTTCTAGGTGCATGTGATTCCTTATTGCACTGAAATCAGTATGTTTGTGTTTGGACAGTGCTTCTTAGCCCATGCAAATCTAGTGATTTGGGGCTACCTTTGACATGGAAAAGGTCACTTTTTCACTGAAACCAGTGCCAGTCATGAAAATCAAGCAGCCTTTCCACCACAGGCTTCTCCTTTTGATTATTTCTGTTGCACATTTGCCTCTAGATTATTTTGGTATCACCTTTACTGCTTTTGTTACTGTTTGAAAATTTTCAAAGTGTTGAAAATCATTGACTTTTATGTGGGATGCATGTGTTACCAGCATTGTTACTTACCATGAAACGTTACTTGCACACATCTTAAACTTGTACATTTGTAGTCAGTATCACTCCAGGATCAGCTATTTCCTCTTTAGGTTTTTATGTACTTTTTTTCTGAACAGCACATTTGTAACAAAAATCTGGAAGACTATTAGGAGAGACAAAGAACATGATAGTAAGAATTCTAAATTAAGTTTCTTCTAAGCAAATGAGCTTAAAATCTATGATAAATCAATTAATTATACTAGTTAACAATTAAGTTATGCTTTTAGAATAATATAAGTTCAATCATAAATCTCAAGATAAGTTCTCAAAGATCATCCTCAAAAACATTTGGTGAGGATGATCAAACATTATATGTAAATTGCCTAAAATCTCTTGAAGTAAAAATAGGAGATAACTGTGCCCAGCTGGTGTTAATTTTTTTTTTAACAGCCTTAAAAAAATAAAAATAAAAAGTAAGTCTAAAAGCGGACCCTCAAGTCTGCTGCCGGTCTTCATGCTCTCTTTCTTAAAATACGTTTACGCTTTTTTTCATATGACCTGGGAAAGGATACTGTGTACCAAGGCATATGTATATAACCTAAGAAAAAATGGAAAAACAGGTTAGAAAGACAGTGTTTGCCTTTCATTGTCCTTATATTCAGGTGAGCTTAATAAAGTCATACCAAGCTGAGTCACAGCACTGGGTGTCTTTAGCATTATTTAAGACAGCTCCATGCTAAAAACTGAAGTGGACATAGCAAGCAATATATTTCTTGGAACTACTGCTGCATTTTCAATATCAATAAAATCTCAAGGTCAATAAGTTTAATTTGAAAGTCTAGCTTAGATTCAGGCAACAGAGCCTATGCACAGGGGATGTGGATGCTGGGGGCTGGTGGTTGTTTTTTTGCTTTAGAGTTAACTCCCTTCCTTTCACTTTTTTCCTCCTCCTTATTGGCGTTCAAAATACCACTGCCAGTTTCAAATGAGCCGTTGTTGTGTAGGGCTGAACTCTACCAGAATATCTCATACGATACCAACCACAGTGAAACTTGAATTTAGTCTTTGGCATTCAACCTGTGATTCCTCGTAAGGTAAATTTGTTTCATTTTGTGGGCAACCTGGAATGTTTATTTACATATACAGCTGCTGAGATGTGTCATCAATTTGAATTTACTGTTCAAATTGTCTATGTGTATTTTCATTTATCAGTGAAAGCACTCCACATTCAGGCATATAAATTCACTAGCATTGTTGACTGCACACATGTATTGTCCTGACATAGCATATTAACAGTTCATATTTTCTACTTGTGACACAAATGAAATGTGAGACAGCTTATGAAATATAAACACACTTGTTTTAATCATATTTGAACTATGGCAGGTTGACTGTTGCATACTGATATATTTCTGTATCTAGAAAGAGGTCATCTTGATAGATCTGTATATCAGGACTTTGAATGATATATTTTTTTTCTACCCTTATATCTAAGGATACATAAAATAATATTGGGTATACTGCATTTTTCAAACTACAGATCTCTTACTGTTTTTATATTTTTATGAAGGTATAAGCAAAGTGCCTCGAGGTGATATGTGACCATAATCTGACTGGGTTTTGTAATATGTTTGTTTTGTTGTAACATGATTCTCCCAGTGTCCTGCGGGCTGAAAGTACACACATCACATGGGATCTGTGGGTAAATACATATTCCAGAATCAAATATTCTCAACTGGAAACACCCTGCAACAGGTCCCAACACAGTAAGGTTGCATGACTTAGCTGATTGTGTTTGTCAGAGTACAGGGGAAAGAATGAGTTATCTCATAGAAAGTTAAGTCATACTATACAGGGATATGTAAAGGCAATATTAACTCTCTGATTTATGTATACAAGGAATAGACAACTAGCAAAATCTAGAGGGACCTGTTGTAATGTTGTGTTTTAACCCCAGCTGGCAACTAAAGCCCACACAGCCACTCACTCACTCCCCACTGGTGGGATGGGGGGGAGAAGTGGAAGAATAAAAGTGAGAAAACTCGTGGGTTGAGATAAAGACAGTTTAATCAGGAAAGCAAAAGCCGTGCACACAAGCAAAGCAAAGCAAGGAATGCATTCACTACTTCCCATGGGCAGGCAGGTGTTCAGCCATCTCCAGGAAAGCAGGGCTCCATCATGCGTAACGGTTACTTGGGAAGACAAACGCCATCACTCCGAACGTCCCCCCTTCCTCCTTCTTCCCCAGCTTTATATGCTGAGCATGACGCCATATGGTGTGGAATATCCCTTTGGTCAGCTGGGGTCAGCTGTCCCAGCCGTGTCCCCTCCCAGCTTCTTGTGCACCCCCAGCCTACTCTCTGGTGGGGTGGGGTGAGGAGCAGAAAAGGCCTTGACTCTGTGTAAGCACTGCTCAGCAGTAACAAAAACATCCCCGTGTTATCAACACTGTTTTCATCACATACAAAAAACATAGCCCTGTACTAGTTACTATGAAGAAATGTAACTCTCTCCCAGCTAAAACCAGCACAAATGTCAACCCAGTATCAGGAAGGCCACCCTGTTCTCCACCAGTAGTCTCACAGTGTTCAACTAAAGTTAGAGCTATGGAGTAATAGTATGATCTAGGTTGCCAGAAATGCAGACTATTCTTTTTTTTAAACTAGGAAAAAAACAGAACTATGAAAAATGTATTGTTGCATAAAAACAGACTTAAAATATTACATGTAGTAGCTAGCAAAATCATCCTTGGATTGGCTAGTAGCTTCATAAAGGACAAAACCCTATTAATAGAAATTTAGACCTTGACACTTATGTATTCTCAAGGCCTTAGTTGAACAAACAAGGCGTTGTTTATGTAGTATTCAAGTACCTAATACTGGAAAACTACTTCAAACAAGTTGCCATCATCCTAAGAAAGCATGGGCAACCAGACATCTGATGGAAATGAGATGCAAGTTTGACCGTTCTCTCAACAGAGACCATCCTGACAGTCTCCTTCTTCTATCATCTTCCCATTTTACAGAGAAAGAGCATGTATATATTTAGCTAAACTTCATTATAAGCTCAGAGAATAATCTTCTAGAAATCTTGTAAAGGGGGTCATCAGGAAAATTAATAAAGACATCAGCAATGCACTGAGACTTTGGTGAAAGACACCTTTTAGAGCCGTTCTAATGTATAATCATTCTTTGCTAACCTCTGCCAGATTACTCAAATTAGTCCACCGTTGACTCCGAATAAGGCTGCTCTGTCAGGTTCATTTTATAGTCTGATGATCAGTAAATGAGCATTTAATTCATAGATCTCAATAAAGTGTCTGTTTTTGTAAAATATTTTATCTCTGTTTTGTAGGTGAGATAATTAAAGCACGAAGGACGTGAGGGAGTTACGCAGTAAATCACAGCAGAGTTAGGAAGGGGAGGAAAACGTTGTCTTGATTCTCAGAATAATGCCTTGGCTACTGGGCTATGAATTAACTTTTATAGAAACTGTGCCCTGTGCAAAATTTATATGAACCATAAAGGGAAAGGGTTTTATAATACCGCAGAACTTCCTCCTGACTTCCCTTCAAATTGTCTCACCTTCACTCTGCAGGAATTGCAGTCCTGATGAGGTTTTAAAATCCTCTGCTGTTTATTTCAGTTGTGGAGCAACAGTAATGTGATTTTAATTATAAGACCAGTTGTGCACTTTAGATTTCAAATTCAGAATATCACATGCTTCCAGACATTATCCTGGTGGATTGCTGCAAATTTACAAAGATAAGTTGCTTGCAGTAAATTTGACTACTTCTTCTCAATAGATCGACTATACAGTTTCCAGCAAACTGCTGTGTTTCCTGAGCCAGTGTTCATATTTCTTTGTGTTTCACTGTTCAAGATGGAATTTTCTTCCATTAGTTTGCCTAAGCCTTTTTTGAACTCATTTGTAATATTATAGAAAATCCTAATGTAACCAGGCTGTTTGATTACATTCTGTTAAAAGACTACTTAGTTCTGTTTGCTTTAAGCCCAATGCCTGATATTTTTCATCTGATGACCCTTAGCACTTCAATTATCAGCCGTGAATAGTCACTCCCTATTCACCCACTGCATGCTCCTCTTTGTTTTATGGATTTCTGTTGTACCCCTTTTATCATTACTTTTCCTCTCTGTAGCATCTAATTGTGTTCCTTTATTTTTTACACAGAGGTGGTGTTATCATTCTTTTTTCTTTTTCTAGTAATAGTCTATTTGTGAAATGCAGAGGAGCAGATAATTCTGGATTTGAGCACATTACTGATATATACTATGGCATAATGATCTCTGTTTTGTTCTCTACTTATTTTCTAATGTTCTATTGTCTTTCTGGTCACCAGTGAGCATTTTGCCATTTGTTTCCACAGAACTATCTACAGAGACTATAAGACCTCTTTCTTGAGGGTAGTAAGCTCATTTGTTACTGTGTGTGCAGTCACGTTGCTCATTACATGCATTTATTGTCACTGAATTTCATCTGCTATTCTGCCTGATTGCTCATCATCATGAGATCCTTCTGCAACTGCTTGCAAACTCATGAATGTTTAGAGCACAAAGGAAATGTTAGATGCAAGGAAACGATTTACTCTCTTAAATACAAAGATCATACATACAGTAAGTGTCTCCTTTCATGGCAGGTTTCCTATACAGCTTTCTGGACATGGGCAGAGTTCTTCTTTAGCTCCCACTACTGCTGCACAAGGTATTAATTTTTATTTAGTTCTACTGTAATTACAGGTCTTTCTGGACCTCTCTACTGGTCATCACAGAGAGGTTTGAGACTGCTGGGAGAAACTTTGACAAGCATAGTTTATATATTGGCCACCAGGCAGGATATTTTGTAGCCTCTGAGTAGCTCTGGGAAGTATTAGATCAATGTGCAAAGTGCTGTAATCAAGGCCGGGCACCTCGCTGGCTCCCACCTGCCTTAACAACAAGGGGAGCAAGAACGTGTCAGGCACCGGAATTGAAGGTGAAATGCATCATGATAACAAGAAAAAAAGAAAACAATAGTGTATGAAGTGAATTTCAGTAAGTTGAAGGGTGATGTGTCCATCGTTGCTTTGGGGGAACTGATGGTTTGATAATGCCAAACAAGCGTCATGTCTCACAAGCTCTCTTTACTAAGAGAGCTTGATATTGCTACTGACTATACTAACATCACATTTTAGGAAACAAGTGAGAGATGCTTTCAAGATCATCCTGTATTTTATGATGGTTCATGAAGACTGTGTATGTACTGCTTAGCAGTGGCTGCTATTTGGGGATCGTATCACGTGCCTTGACAATCATGTCTTGTGCAATTTTAGATGTCTTCTGATATCCTGCTTAGTTCCAGCTGCCAGACCAGAAGGCCTCTCATAGATCCTGTGTCACATTTGCCTCGCCCGCCTAGAGGTTGTGGGTGTCTAAAACAGTGCTTCCTTCATGTCTTTGTGAATGACTGTGGAGACTGAATGGTTACAATGGGACACTTGAAAAAAACTTAATTGAAACCCTAGTTAATTGCACAGAAGACTTACACAGAAAAAGAGCTTGATGATGACTCCACAGTAACAGCAAAACATAATTTAGGGAAAATTTTTAATACAGGGGATTATTTCTGTGTTAAAGTGGATATTTAATTTATATGAAGCTGCATATATTTGGCAAGAATGATTAGATTTAGTTGGTGTAATTGTTTTCCCCATCCTCTCCAAAAGACATCTTCTGACATTTTTACTTAGGCAATTTTCCTCCCTGCCCCCCGTCCCAGATCTTCGGCTCCAGGGAGCAGTTTTTCCTACTTTACTATGACGAAGGAAACCAGTGCCCTTACTTTGGGCAGGAACTGACATTCACTTGACTGGAAAATCATATGTAATTCTTCTGAATTTTCACAGTGCTTGTTCTCCTCTGAGCATGATGTGACATTTTCCCACAACTGCCATAACAAAAGAATCCCTTCAGATTTATTTTCATCTTTGTATAAATTCAGAAAATACATTGCTTTGAAGATTTCAATGTCTTGCTGTCCAGAACAGTGGAAAAAAACCCCAAAACTAAACCACTTTATGATGGCTCCACTCCATTTCCAGGCAGAGGACTACCATATGTAAGATTTCAGAGGCCAGGGGTTTTTTGGTATTTTCCCAACTTTTTTAGAGGTGATAACTTGGATTAATACATTTCAGTGGTTGGTCAGAAAGCTTTTTTTCTGAACTTTTTAACTAACCCAGACAGAAAAGGAATTCTGTCTTACAGTTTATTGGATGCAGTGTGTTCCATCAGTTACTGTTAATGGACAAACAAGATATCATTAGAAAAAATAGTGTGACTGAAGTTATCTTAAGTCTCTCTCTTCAGTAACTTCAGATGTGATGGTATGTTTTGCATACACAGAGGTTGTCACAAAACCATCTTTTGTTTTGTTTTGTATCAGTGTCTGCACAGCACAAACCACTTAATGGTTTGTATAAAACCAAGTAACAGAAAGAACCTGGGTTATGTCTGCTATAAATCTTAGAGATAGTTTAGTTTGCAGAGAGTGGTGAAAGAAGAGCTTACCAGAAGACAACTGTTGCACTGCCCTATTGCAGAAACTGGCTGTAGGGTGGGTAGCAGGGCTCCGTTTAACTTTACTCCTTGTCCGAGTGTTTACGCAGAAGTCCTGAATACAGCATTAGCTGCATTGTCATAGAGCCTTCCCTTCAAGGAAATGGAGAATTTCAGTAAATGGATAGCATCTTTTTGTGTTGAAAGTTCAGTTTCAAATCAGACTTTTTTTTTTCCCCTGGGAGTCTTGAGAATTAGGCGTGAACTACCAGATATATTTTATGGAAAAGAAAGGTAAGAGATTAGAGTTCCCAGCAAATCAGTCACAAAGTTAAAATTAGAGTCTGTTACTCCAAACTAGTGTGTTTGTTCAATTTATGATAAGTTTTAAGATTGATATTAACAGCAAAGAATAACAACAGTTACTCCAGTGTCTTCATTTACAGTTGTTGATAAATACCTTTGAAATGATAATTCTAGGATGTTCACTCATTCTGTCCTTGTGCCTTTGTAATGTTGAAGCTGCTCGGTGCAGAGAAAGAAGAAGAGAAATGGTTTTACTACTGTCTCAGGAAGGAACTGCTGACAGGTGTTTGTCTTTATAACAGTAACTTATTACGAGAAGCACAGCTGAAGGAAGGAGCCATTCTGAACTAAAAGCGGCAACCATCAGAACTTTATGTCAGCAATGAAAATAATGTGTATGTTCTCCTTTCATAGCATGGGGTGTGGGGTTTATGTATAAGCACTTGCTTTTGCAACTAACAAAATCTGACAGGGAAAAAATTTACAATGGAATCACATTAAATTCTGCTTCAAGAACATCTGATGTTTGCTGAAAGGATTTTGTTTGAAAGTATTCTTGTAAATGACTGATTAGCTTCTCAAACATTAAAAAATCCTCATAATGATCTACGCCACAAAGTGGAACAGATTCTACATTAATAATTTTAGAATTAATAAAACAAGAGAAATTAGAGGTGTGAGCAAATGATATGAAATACAAAATTGATATGATATATAAAACTATTTAATGGGCTGTGAAAGAAGGGAGGTTATAGCGTGATTTTTTTTCACAAGATAAAAACAAGCAAAATTAAGCCAATTAAACTAAAGCCAAGATACAGTATTAAGGATAAACTCCTCCAGTTACAAAATTAACCTGCGTACAGCAAAATGGTAGAAATGCATACAGAAACAGATACAATACAATTTGTTCTTGATAGTTTCTTGATACTTGGAATGGAATTTAAAGATTGCTACTGTGAAGAATTATAAAATCAGTTTAAATACGTAGAAATAAACCTTAGAAAAATGGATGCCTTTTGAGCCATCTAACCAGCTAATGACTTCTCTGCATATATTATATGAAAAATATTAGAAACAGTATATTTTTTTAATTATTTAATTACCTTATTTTATATTAGGTCATTTTTGAAGGAAAATTTGGTTTAGTAAGTCAAAGAAGAATATTTTAGTTTGTTTTTCACCTGTAGAACCTGCTTAAAAATAAGTATTAAAGCTGAACAGTATATAAACCAGCATAAATTAGTTACAAAATATATATATTTGCCTATACTCCTTCTGCAATCTTATCTCAGAGGCCTCTCCCAACCTAATGTTTCTTTTTTCTCAAGTACTCAGCCATTTGAGGAGTAGAAGATAAACATTCTTAAGCAGAGAGAGGGCAGTTTTCAAAATCAGATGATACACCCACTGTCTAGGTGGAAAGTCATGCCCAAGAGCTGTGTTCTCTCTGCAGAGGAGCTATCTATCACCAGCCTCTGAACTGATGCCTGGATGAAGCCTTTTGATTCCTAAAGCGTGTCCTGCTCCAAAGTCTTAGAGATACATGGAGGTAGATCATTAACAGCTTAGACACTACGAAAATGAATTTTAACATTACCTTAAAGTGTTGATGGTCAGGTTCTTCAAATCACGATTCTGAAAGATGCTGTACCCTGTATAATCTCTTCTGAGTGCCACTGCATCGAAGACACTGTACCAAGTTACAATCCCTTTCTGACACCTTCTAGAAGTCAACTCCCTTTTCTTTGATATTTTTGCTTTGACTTTTGTACTTTTGAGACACTCCTTCCTTGCCAAAAACTTAATAGCTGTGTTATGTTGGTGTGTGCCATTCAGCTTTGAAGAGGAGAGTAATGTATCGTTTTCAAATTCCTTCTCCTTGGAGGAAGTGCTCTCAGGCTTCTTGCTGGCAGTAAGAAATGGAACGAGACTCCTTTGTACTGTACATGTCAGCATCAAGACGAAGCTTTTGATACTGTGGAAGACTGGTCCGGTCCATCCATTTATGCTCCCATCCTTTACAAAGCAAGATAGGCTGTAATTTCAGAAAAATGGAACCTGGAATGAGTCTGCTTGTAGACCTTGGAGCCCTCAAGCCACCCTTCCTATGTGATGCTCTTTGACAGGTGTAATAGTCTGACTTGCCAGTGCCATGGAGTTGGTCCTTATTCATGCCTGGATAAAGGGGTTTGGAGCAGCTTTCTCCTCTTATCAGAAAAGAAAAGTGGCTAGAGTCTGACACCAGACTTCAGAGGTGAATAACTTGACTTTCTTCAGACAAAAAGTAGGAACAGTACCAGTAGTGCCAGGGTTCATAACAGAGGAGGGAATGGGTTCTGTGTTGCAACAAGGTCTTTGCACTGGGAGTGGTTTTGCTCCATTGTAGGCTGATGCATTTCTAATGTAATATGTTTCCACCTTTCCATCTCCACATGGCCCTTTGGATTTTCTCAGAGATCCTGGCATTAGACATCATGTCTATGGAAAGAGCGTTATTTTGCTCATGTAGATATTTGGTTCTTAAGAGACTGTGCCTCAGACTGAATTGTAAAGTTCTGCCTCTTCAGCACTCCATAGCTCAAAAGAAGCATGCAAAAGTCCTAACTGTCCAATATTGTTTATATATTGTTCAATTATAGTTCTGAATCTGAATACTCTTCCATGTTTCGTGAGAGTCCTGCCTCTCACGGGGTGGTTTCAGCATCTCAGTGTGGATTTTTAAGACTAATTTTCTCCCTTACTGCTCAAATAATATCATGCGTGCCCACTCTCAGAGGCTTGACCATTTGCTATTTACCTGATATGCAAAGCTAAACTGCATGCGTAGGGTATCTCCACTTTACATTCAGCATCTGAGTTGATAGTGACAAATGTGTCTTTCTTTGGCTAGGAAGTTCAATGAATCTGAATTCAGAGGCTGTGATGCCTGGCTGAGCACAGTTTAAAGTTAATGTGCCTGTTTGTTTTTTCCTTTCCACTTTGCTAAGTGCTGCCTATGAGTATTGGTGATCTCTCTGGCAAGGGCAGTAGGACTCTCAGTAACATGTCCAAGGACTATGTTCCTGTTCCCAGTAAGCTTATTTCAGACTTGTCCCTCAAATCATCCCCATGCTTGATGCTGCTGATATTAGATAGCTTTTGTGCTTTGCTCATTCCCTGTAAGATACCTTGCTGTTTCTATTGGTGCACAAAAGTTTTTATTTCTATAAAGTAAAAACTTTTTATAAGGGCAATTATGTTAAAAAATTGGATTACCTGGATGATTTGTAGAAAGTTTTGCAGGTAGGGTCTGGTCCAGTGGCCCAAAAAGTTGGGATCAGTCTCTTAGATGGAAAGTACTTGGACGTAGTTTCTCTCAGACTGAGTAGGATTTAGTTGATTGCAAATCAGTTATTACATTGGACATTAGAATTCAGCAGAACTACTGGGACAATGATTTTTGTGATACAACACCCATTTGATTATATTAATACATTTTTATATTAATTTCTGGAAGGCTCAATAAATTGAGCAGAAATGTATTTTCTTTATAACATTGTCTATCCATGATCTGTTGAACTTATTAAATAGAATAGGTGCAGAGTTTCAAAGCCCAGTAGTGAGGTGCTTCCTTTTACTCCACTAGCATCAGATCACTGGACAACAGGCAATCTCTGCCACAAACAAGCATTTAAGATGTGATCAAAGATGATTGTTAGATAAATCCTACCTTACCTGCTAAACACAGAATAAAGGATAAGCATACTTAAAATTGCATATCTATCAGTAACATACTGAGTATTTTCAAAGTTAAATTTTTAAATATATGTTCAAATAATTGGTTTGTGACAATTTTAACAGCACAACGAACAGTACTGTTTTTTAATTTAGTCAACTGCTTTTTGATGGATAAAATTACATTCTTTCACCTGATTAGACTCCAACATTCACTTGATGTTGAGTAGCTCCTATATGAACTTAGATCCTTGGCATTCATTGGATCTCTCTATTTTTAAGAGACAAAGCAGAGATGTAGTTTTCTGATGCTCTGTTGAGAACAGTTAATATTTCCCAAAAATAGTTTTCTGACTAGAAAAACTACAGGTCTGTAGGACGTAAATGGGGATTACAATAAGCTGATTTTATCTTTTTCCTTTATGAGTTTTGCTAATGGCAGAAACCATAAATGTTCAAAATGTTTGTTGGGAGCTGTTGTGTTTAACCCCAGCCAGCAACTAAGCACCACACAGCCGCTTGCTCACTCACCCCCGGTGGGATGGGGGAGAGAATTGGAAGAGGAAAAGTGAGAAAACTCGTGGGATGAGATAAAGACAGGTTAATAGGGAAAGCAAAAGCCACGCATGCAAGCAAAGCAAAGCAAGGAATTCATTCACTACCTCCCATGGGCAGGCAGGTGTTCAGCCATCCCCAGGAATGCAGGGCTCCATCGAGCGTAATGGTTACTTGGGAAGACAAACGCCATCACTCCGAACGTCCCCCCTTCCTTCCTCTTCCCCCAGCTGTATATGCTGAGCATGACGCCATATGGTATGGAATATCCCTTTGGTCAGTTGGGGTCAGCTGTCCCAGCCGTGTCCCCTCCCAACTTCTTGTGCACCCCCAGCCTACTCGCTGGTGGGGTGGGGTGAGAAGCAGAAAAGGCCTTGACTCTGTGTAAGCACTGCTCAGCAATAACTAAAACATCTCTGTATTAGTAACGCTGTTTTCCGCACAAATCCAAAGCATAGCCCTGTACTAGCTACTGTGAAGAAAATTAACTCTATCCCAGCCAAAACCAGCACAGGAACAAATATGGAAGATGATTATATTTTTCAGATGCAGTCACCACTCTCCCAAGAATTTTTCACAGAATCATAGAAGGGTTGAGGCTGGAGGGGACCTCTGGAGGGCATCTGGTCCAACTCCCTACTCAAGCAGTGCCACCCATAACCGGTTGCCCTCTCTGGGCAACCTGTGCCAGTGCTTGGTCACCCTCACAGTCAATAAGTGTTTCCTGATGTTCAGAGGGAACCTCCTGTGTTTCAGTTTGTGCTCATTGCCTCTGGTCCTGTCACTGGGCACAACTGAAAAGAGTCTGGCTCCATCTTCTTAGCACCCTCCTTTCAGGTATTTATATACATTCATAAGATCCCCCTGAACCTTCTCTTCCCCAGGCTAAACAGTGCCAGCTCTCTGAACCTCTCCTCATAGGAGAGATGCTCCAGTCCCTTCATCATCTTTGTATGTTCATCTCCCTTCATCTCTCCTCATCTGTTCACGTCTGTTCACATCTCTTGTACTGAGGAGCTCAGAACTGGACACAGTGCTCCACGTGTGGCCTCACCAATACTGAGTAGAGGGGAAGGATCATCTCCCTCCACCTGCTGGCAATACTTTGCCTAATGCAACCCAGGATACCATTAACCTTTTTTTGCAGCATGGACACATTGCTGCTTCATGTTCAACTTGGTGTCCACAAGGACCCCCAAGTCCTTTTCTGCAAAGCTGTTTTCCAGCTGGTCAGCCCTGAGCCTGTAATGGTGCATGGGTTTGTTCCTCCCCAGGTACAGGCCTTTGCACTTTCCCTTGTTGAACTTGATGAGGATCCTGTCAGCCCATTTCTCCAGCCTCTGGATGGCAGCATGATCCTCTCGAGTTTCAGCCACTTCTCCCATTTTGGTGTCATCTGCAGACTTGCTGAGGGTACCCTCTGCCCCATCACCCAGATCATTAATTAAGATGTTGAATAGGATCAGGCCCTGTATTGACACTTGGGGTACACCACTAGTTACTGGCCTCCAACTAGACGTCGTGCCACTGATCACCACCCTCCGGGCCCAACTGTTCAACTAGATGTGGTGGCTTTTGCATTTTTATCGGGGTTTTTTTGGTTGGTTGGTTTTGGGGTTTTTTTGTTTGGTTGGGTTTTTTTTATACTGTGATTCCTTTATTTTTTAAAAGCTAGTGAGTACCACCTTTATTTTCAGGCTATTAGTGTTTAGACAGCTCCCCTTGACAGTTTCAAATATGACATGGAATGCTGATCTCAAATCTAGATCAAAATTGTAAAACAACTTTTGTTTGTGTCACTCAGGTACAAATACTATCCAACTACATATTCTGTGAATGCTCACCAATAAGCTTCAGACCTAAGTGCTAAATTATATATGTTGTAAGTCCTACTGATTGCTGGGCTGACAAACATCAAGTCCCACCGTTATGGGATGCAGCAAGAAATAAAGTGGCTCACCTATCTTTATTATAGTTGCTCCTTGGGAAAGAGAGTAGTGTTTGAAGAGAGACTTAAAATAAAAACTCTATTAGAATTTCTTCAGAAAGGAGATTCCTGTCGGGAACTCTGTTAACTCCTTTTATTGATATTTGGGGAATTTAGTCTCAGCTGTAGACTGGGTATTCAAGTAAGCTGTTGAGTTAAGGGTGAGGATTTGGCCTCCAGTTGCAGAATGGCTTAGTCTAGCCTTTAAAAAAAACCCAAAACAGTAACAAAAAACCTTCCAATTGCAAGTGTGTAGGATCCTATATCAGCACCTCATGTCTTGTGGTTGTTTCCATAAAAAGACAGCACTGTCATATGTCGGTGTTTTCAATGGAATTGAAAAGAACCCAGTATTTTCCAGATTTGAGAGTTAATATTAAACAATATTAATTAGTAGTTTTAACCAACTGCATCTTGAAATACCCCATTTTAAACTGCAAACAAGTGTTCTGCTGGGTCAAATTCAATATTTCAGTGATTATATCCCTTGTTGCCATATTAATAACTGGAAGACCATCAGATGTTTTGTGTCCTGTTGCTTTGAGGTTGATTAATGACACCATACTGTGAAGTCCCAAGGCATTTTGTGGGCATCAGTTGAATATTCCCACTTTCTCATAGTCAGGAATGCCTGATGCTCTGTCGTTATTGCTATTACAGCCTTTTTTCTTAAAGCAACATTTCACCTGTGTATTGCCCTGGTGAACATCTGATTTGTAGTCCTGTTGCTGTGTTCTCTCATTCTTCCAAGTGTTGACAAAACAGCTTTGGCACCACTTCAGTAACTACCTAAATCTTGCATGCAGGTGATTGCCTTAGCTTCAATGTACTTATTTACTTAGTTAAAAGTAGGTATTTGCTGAGGCACCTGTAGGTTTTTGTCCATTTGTTAGGTTTTCTTTGTAAAAGAAGCAATTGAGTCAATCATCATAACAATAGTGCTGTTAAATAAGGACCATGGGTTTGACCTTACAAAAAGAAATGCTTTTTTTCCTTACTTTTTATGGAAGATATATTTTGAAATAAATTTTCATTAAAATATGCATCTATTTAGTCACAATATATAATAATACAATGTTATTATTTTCTATTAAAAAATTTAGAACTTGCTGACAAACGAAACAAGTCTAATTATACAGCAGGTAAAATAGTAATACATTAAATACAAATAGCTGCAGTAATGCCAAATCAGAAAATGATGGCAAAAGATTTTTCTTAGTGAAATTAACTATTCTGCAAGGCATACATTTTTAATCTGGTAATATCATAATTAAGCAATTTAAGTATGCATAAATACTAAGCCAAATTCTGTTTTCAGCTGTATTTATCTTAGTTTAGGAATAATCTCATTTATATCAGTAGCATGCATGTAATCCTGTGTTAAAAAAAAACCCAAATGCATGACTTGGCTACTTCCCAGCAAACTGGGATATCCTAGAAAAAGTTGTATTTCTGTGTAATACTATAAAGACTAATTCAACAGTGATTAACAGGTTAAATATTAAACAACTAAACCTATGTAAATATTACAAGAACGGATTCCTGTAAAGTTTATAAAAATCACAGATGACAAGATATGAATCAAGTAAGAAATCCCTTAAAGGAATTTCATATAGTTTGGTCAACCATAAAAGCTGAACTCAACACACTTATCCCCAGAATCCTGATATAATATTTATCATTCCTTATTTTTATTAATTAAGTTTTGTTTCATTAGGATAGTAAGCTAACAGAGAAGTGCTGAGTGCTTATAATAGGAGAAGCATGTACAGAGTCAGACAAAGTGTGACCTCACCTGAACTAAATAAGCACTCAGAAATGAACTGATGGTCTTTACCACTGAAGCATAACTACTAGTATGTCATTACAGCATTCATATCCTTATAGTATGTTTATTTTAGAAGAACCCTATGTATAATCATTTGTTTATTAATGTCTAGCTATACAGGGCTACAGAGACAAAATACTTAAATAGTTCTATAAACAGTAAAGTGAGTTAAGGGTGTCTTAGCCCCTTCATACTGGGTTTTTATCTGACTAACTCTGATAGTACATGATAAATTGCTTTCCAGAAATGCTAAGGTTTCAGATCTCCTTATTCAGATCTCTTGGTACCATTATTTTATTTTGTTTATTATTAAAGTAATTGTTTCCTCACAGGAAACACTGAATTATTGTAATTCCTTGGAACAAACTACAGAAAAATTATGAAATGCCAAATAAAACCAAAATATATTTTTGGAGTTTTCATTTAGGAAAAAAATACTCTTCTTGTTAAAACATGTGGCAGATTTTTTTTTCTGTGGACCTGGGTCCTTGAGGTCACACCTTGAAGGCTGCATGCAGCTCTGCTCCCTCTCTCTCCAAAGGAACACTCTGCCTGGGCTTTCCCCGTGCACTGTTTCCCTCTTTACATCAGGGATGCTCCTGCCTTTCTGCCATCATCTACCTTATGCGCCGTGCAACCTGCCTACCCAGCCTTTTTGGCAATTTGTGCTCTGCTTTGCCCTAAGCCAGCTCTGATCTGAAAGTGCTGTGCTGAGGTTAATATAATAAGCCCTTCTGAGAGCCCAGCACTTTTTGAATTGGAGCTGCTTCTGTCCACCTTAGCAGGATTGCCTGAAAGGCTTACAGACAGCCCAGCTGCTTGTTAATGTGCAAGGCCTGAGTGTAAACTTTATTTAGCTATTTCAAGACCCTGTTGGAGGGGAAGAGAATTCAAAATCTGGGGTGTGACGATTATTCAGGTTTAGCTTTTAGTCACATTAACACTGCTCTTTCCATAATTCCTCTGGATTAATTGCAATGAAGTTGATCAGCACCAGGGAATGTGTTCTGAACAAGGTAAAACCTCACGCCTTCCTGCTTGGAAAAGGGCAAGGTATCAGAGAGAGCTATAAAATTGGGACTGGCACAAAGAATGCGAGTGTGAAATAATTTAATCACTGTTTCTCAAAATACAGGGACTCGAGTCAGCCAATGGAATTATTTGATTTAAAACTAAATTAAGTACTTTTTCACACAATGTACCATTATGTTGTGAATTCATTCCCCATGCAACCTTGAGAGGGCTAGAAGTATAAATGGGTTTCTAAAGCGACTCTGTGAATTCATAAAGAATAGCTCAATTGGTGACTAAAAAACCCGTCTTGTCTAGGTGCAGACTCAGAAGGCCCATGTCTTACTACTGGGAGGCTATACGTAGATCTTTTTTTAAAGCAGTCTCCAAACATCTTCAGGTGGCCACTTTCAGAGGAGAGGATCTAGGGTCAGCAGACTGGTGTCCCAGTATTGTAGTTGTCCTTGTGCTTCATAAGTCCCCTGCTGCTCTGGCCTGTGACAACACGGTCCCTGAATGTGTGTGTGTGTCTGCTGCTGGTGGGGACCCAGACAAATACTCCACAGCAGAAAATAAGATGTAGGGCTAGACCTGCCTGTCAGGTTTTGAGAGGTGCAATAAAAACAGAGCCTGGCTGGCCACTCACCTTTTCAGCCTTTTAAGCTGAATCTTCAGAGAGAGGCTTTGGTGAGGTGTTAAGAGAGATCAGCGATGCAGAGGATGGCATTTGATTTGACCCTGAAAGGCTGGTGGTTTCATTTACGTGTTGGTGACCTGACACGTTGCTGTCCTGTGCTAGACTGGGGAATTATCATGCCATTTCTTGTGTGCTTGGAACCGTGCAAAACAATGTAGTCACTACAGACTTCATTCTTGCTACCCATGAATATAAGCAGCACATAACTGGATAAATAAATTCACTGTGTATAATATATATCCCAGCTGCCTTTGTTCCTCTAAACGTACAGTATTGACAGAAGACTGTCAGTACTAGGTGACTGCAATTCTAGTGTTCATGGAATAAAACTTGGAAAAAGAAAAGGTGAAGAGTAATAACAAGGCATATGTTTATAGAAACAGGTGGACTCAGAATTGTATCCTTTAATATTTCTGGGAAGGGAAGCTCAAAGTAAACTGTGATTGCTCTCATACATAAATGTAAAAATCTAATGAGAAAAAGCCATGATATGCTACCGGCTTTGTCTTAGCTCTCCCTACTTACACTAGTAGGGAATGACTTATCAATAGCAGTTATAATTTGTATATTCAAGGTATGTATATTCAAAACTAGTATATTCAAAATATACCTCACCTTGATTTCAAAGCATGCTTTTGAAATCTTCAGTAGACACCTTCATTTGTAGATACGTTGGAAAAATGGAGTCATGACACATTTGCAACTGAAGATTTCTTTGTGGGAGTTTATTTTCCTTACTGTGCATTATTTCTTTTAGACTGTATAATATTTGAAGTGTCTGGAAATCTGTTGTGTACGTTATGAAACATAATTAATATTAGCCCTGTGAGCTTATTTTTTTATTAACAGGAAAGACTAAAAAGAGGATTTAGGTGAACCAGGGACGTTGGAGTCCACCACTGTGATCTAAAACCTTCTGCTTGGTGGTAAGGTAATCCCAGAAATATCTCTGTTGACTAATTCTGTCTCTGAAGAAGTGACAATTCTGCTGATGCTAGAAATCTGTGTCAGTCTTATAGCCAGAGCTGCTTCTCTTCAAGAAGCAAGATGCCTGCCTCCCTGCCCTGGTGGGACTGGCACACTGAGCAGAGCGACGTCTCTCCTGATGTGACTTCTGAGCTTGCCAAATGTGTGGATGGCACCGGGCCTCTCACAAGCTCTATCTGGAAGGTGCAATGGCACGTGTGTCAGCGCCTGCCACCTACCTGACAGCTTACTGGTAACAGGAGGTTACCAGTAAGTTACCGGTCATAGTGCTTAACCAGGAAACAGAGGGCACAGGCTCTGTTCCTCTGTTCAGCTGGAGGGTACTCCCCACCCTGGCGCTTGCCCTGGCTGCCGGGCTGCCACCGTGCAGAACGGTGGCATTTTCCACTTCGGACAAGCTGGAGGCCACTGGAGGGGGAAGAATTAAAAAATCTCTCTAACCTAATAGTAGAAGGCACAGGGTGCCATAGTCCAGTGTTTCAGACAGTTGGCTGGGCACTGTGGCTCCTTGGACTCCAGCCACGGTGCACGAGATTCTTTCTGGTTTCATTTCCTGTAATTTTTATGCGTTTTGTTTTAAAACAGTCATTGGATAAAGGCCTCGCAAAGTTTCTTAGACATTTGATGCAAGCATGGAAAGGAAATTTGGAAATATATGTAAAAGAATTAGGGTTATTTTTTTGTAATGTCCAATACTTGAAAACTATGTGAAACACAAAAATAATTTCTCTTACTGTCAAAACCCAAGTTTACTGCACAGAAATATTGCATTTGATTTTCTGTTTTACTAATCATTAACTAACTATTAAGCTGGAGAGCATGGCACTTAAACAGTGGAGTCATATCTCTTTTGATATAAAACCTACAGTCCTCATTTTGCTGCAATGTATGTTTTTGTTCAGCAGTGGATACAGAGACCACGCTAGTTAGAGAGAATGATAGCAGAAACACATAGAAAGCCTGCAGTCTCAATGTATATACTTCTAGTGATGTCTAGGGCAATAAAATAGTGGCAGGGCCCCATGAAATGTTGATACATGCACGACTTTGTTTATGATTTCAGGAAACCTGGAGCTTATCTTCATTCTGGCCTCAGTCTTTCCAGCTGTTGGCCACCTGGATACAAACCAAGACAACTGATATTGCATACACTTACATATTTGTATAAGGACATGTTAGGCATGTATAAAGATCCATTAGATCTAGTCTTGTCTATGCCTAGTTACCTGACATATTTACTTAGCTTTTCCAGAGAAAGCGAGAGTGCGATTCAAACACACAAAATGAAGCTTTTTAAGTTTTACGCTTTTAATGACATGGTCTTGGACTTCTGTTGGTTGAATAGTTCTAAACAAAAGCATAATGAAAGGTGAGCCCATAAAGAAAAGGTCTGAGACATCAAAAGACACCCTTGTAGGCAATAGAGGATACTGTCAAAGGGAAAATGATATTACATTCAGAAAGATCAGGCACCTTTGAGAGAAAGAAAAACAAATACTGTGGAAGACAACTAAAAATATTAGAAGAAATTTAAAGGGAAAAGTGTACTAAAGGTAGCAAAGAAAACACTTATGGAACAGCCTTTTTTTTTTTTCCTGTAATTCTATTTAAGCAAATAAAAGGAGTTCAGAGAACAAAGCTGAGATAGCTCAGCTATCCTTTTGACACTATCCTGAGATAGCTCACACTATCCTTTTTGAAAAAGGAGATGGGAATGAAGACTAGGTTGAAGACCAAAGAAAATTAGGGCAGTAAAAGAAGCTAACAGAGAAGACATACACAAAATGGAATAATGATAAAAGTGTTGGGGTTTTTTTTCTTTGATATTTGAGAAGAGTATTTAGAATTTTTAAATAGGCTACATAACTAGCAGTGAGAGCAGTAGTAAGCCTCAGTAATTGAGCTCTATTGTTTTGAAAGGACATTAAAAGCAATCCAGTTCCTTGACTCACTACTTCAATGCATTATAAATCTCTACACAGAAATACATACATGGCCTACAGATGTTTGCTTGTTCATAGAATGAGGACAAAAAAAAAATGGTTCATGGCTCAGGTTATGTTATTGGTGAGAAATGAGGAGACAGCAAGCACCAGCTCTAGCCGATACAGTGGTGGTTTTCTGGGCTTCTCTGAGTGTTGCCTTCTCACAGAAAGTTGATGCGGAGGGACAGGATATGCTTTTCGGGAGGTTTACATGAACAGAAACAGGGAAAAGCTGAGCTTGGACTATTCATTGTTTAAAGGCTTCCAGTCAGTCCGTTCTTGAATGAATGCTTAATTTGAAATATACTTAGAACTAAGATCTTAGGCAGAAAAGTTAAAAAGCAGAGCAAGGGATTACTGGGAAAGCAGGTAGAGAACAGCAGAGCAAGGAGAAAGAAGTTATCATGTGCCACTTTAGGGAGTTTGTTGGAATTGGAGAATAAACGCAAAATATAGTGCAGTCCTGAATAAGTATGAAAACACACAAGAAGCTGACAAGACCTCATCCCTTGACTTTTCATTCCTTTGAAAATGACTTTTCATTTCTTTGAAGAGTCTAAAGACTCTTCTTTACTGAGGTGCGTGGTGTGAGAATTGGAGACAGTGCTTATTAAATGAAATGGGACTCTCTGACTGGATATAACGTGGTTTTGTGTTTTATTTTCTTTTGTGAGGATTGTCAGATAGTAGAACAGCTTGTGCAGAGGGGCTGTGGAGTCTATGACCCTGGAGGTTTTCAAAACCCTGAGATATCAGATGTGAATTCAATGTTAACCTTGCTTTGTGGAGGAGGCTGGACCTCCTGAGGTCCCTTCCGACCTGAATGATCGTGTGAGTCTGTTACATCTCTGTTCTCTTCATCAGCCAGAAGGAGAATAGGAGGTGGGGCCTGGTGCTTGTGTCCACACTGAACCTTGTATACGGAACTTTAAATGCTACTGAAAACAAACAAAAAAAACCAAGGAAAAAAATAGGTACATTCCTTTTCCCAGTAGTTCTCATTATTGTTGGTTCTCACATGTAAAATAACTGCAGAATTAAAGAGTATTTATTGCTTAGGGTTGTTTTAGCCAGATCCTAAATCCGCTGCAGTCCAGAGAAGTTTTTCTTTGGGTAGCTTCTCTATAAAGGCCTGTTACAGCAGCCTAGCAAAATCAAAGGACACCAATTATTGGAAACTTTAACAGCAGATTTGTGGCAGTGCTGGTTACACATCTGGCTGGCAATACCACTGCTGGGGAGAGCTGTCCCATCTGTCCAATGACTCTTCTTTCATGAGATATCAACAATGCTGGGCCACAGTGCAGAACCTAGCAGGCACAAATGCGGTTGAGATGCTGTTAAGGGTGATAATTGGGTAGTTTATCTTGTCATGGCTATCTGATTATGTAGAGTATTGCAGATATGGTGACCCTGATTTAAGAGGATACTTTCGTAGTGCATATCCTTGGTAACCGTTGGCCGGTGGCATGTCCATGGAGCAATAAGCAGAAAATAATATTAAAATCTCCTTCAAAAACCTTAGAAAAGGGATTAATGGAAAATAATGTATGTGTTCTTTGCTGTGTCATGTATAAGGATATAGACTGGATAAGGACTCTGAGACTATCACATGCAAAATGTCTCTGCTGGTAAAACCTGAAGCTGATTTTTCTAAAAAGCTGAGTGCTTTCCATTTCAAAATGTGGGTTAGTGAAATCACATACTCTCTGGCATTAGTTCTCAGTGTGTAAAAAGGTTCTGCTCTTTATGGCAGGTTAGCATATACGAACAACTGGGCTGAGAAAGAAGGGTAAGTGTAGATCCCTAATGGATTCATAAATTTTCTTACAGATACAGCGTCTAGACAGTTTATTGATGAACACTTTGCACTGGGAGTACTGCTTAATTGCATGATGGGTTTTGTCGAGGACTGGTCCAGAAATGCCCCCATATTTGTCCTGGGGCAGTTTCAAAAGTTTTTCCTCCCCCTTTCCATCAATTCCCTGAAAAAGTATCTCTGCAGTTTCAAAATTTTTTCCTCCCCCTTTCCATCAATTCCCTGAAAAAGTATCTCTGCAGTTTGTAGCTGCTTTTTTGTCTGTTTACCTTTCCCTCGCCTTTACTTCCCTGACTAAAGTCACCACTTCGCATTTACTGTTGTTAGTGAAAGCATCGTTGTATTTTTGAGCTGAAACCTAGAAGATTTCTTACCCAAAATCCTATTTTTCTTCTAGAAAATGTTTTGATGAAAAAGCATGGATCAGCTTCAGTTTTTATGTCTGTCTGTAAAGCATCCAGTATTGATTAGCTACTGGTGCATGCATCATGCTTGGCTCTGTAGAGGAATATCCATAGGCAAAACCCATGTTCCTTCAAAATGGAAAAGTTGTCTAACACTAGTCAAATTTCACATGAAACTTTTGCAATTCATTTTGGACATAAAAGACTGGTTTGATTATGGGTCAGAGGCAGAAAGCAAGAACGGCAGGCTCAAACAGCAGTCTTTTTATCAAGGAAGAGGGTAAGTCATCTTCAGTCGTACTTAAACTACAGTTATTTCTCCTTTCCTCACTAAAATATTGCTAGTAAATCCAGGATCATTCTACCAGACATGCAAAACTACATCCACTGTATAGAAGAGCCTTTGCCAGTGATGCTTTTTGTTTTGTTAAGGTTGAGGCTACTTAGAGACAAGAAAGGAGAGGGAATGATTATCAGAAAGGAAATCTGCAAGCAGTTCAGCATTTCTCACCATACTTGTTTTCCCTCTTCTTTTCTGGGAAATGTAATTGCTGATCTAGCTTTTGACACAACTTTTAGTTTGCTGCTAGACTGAATGTTGCGGGTTTCTTAATATGTGGTGTTCCCCCGCCCCCAGTTATGTACAATTTCTTTTGGCAAAAGGAAGCACTTTAACTAGACTGAACTTTGGGATGTGTCAAAATGTAAAGCCTGTGGGGCCTTTTGCATGTTTATGTTGCTTTTGCAAACATGCGCAGTGCCAGCTGTGCAAAATGTCCCCTTCTGCCTGAGGCTGGGCAGCAAACTGCACCCTGTCTTCCTACGCTTGGCTATACTAATCCATGTTTGTGATTGCCAAGCGTGATTACTGCAACGCATTGCACTGAAAAATCAAATTGCTAGCCAAGTTAATAGACCTAAAGGGAGAAATGGCAGTTTCCAGAGAGGTCTCTGGGCTTACTGGAATGCAAACTAAGAATTCTATGTCCAATGTTAACAAGAGCTGCCTATCCCATAGCAGCTTCCTGGCCTTTGCATGAGCAGTCTTCCACAAATCCAAAAATAACTAAAACCAAAACCTAACCAAAAAACTCTAGTTCTGTTAAATAGGTTCTGAGATATAATGAATTAGAAGAGAAGTGTTAGGTATTGTCATGCTCTGTAAAACCCAGCAAGGCACCGTTGCCTTCACTGCATTTGCTTTGTTCTGCTACTCATGGATGCCTGTGAACGTTCTTCCTATGCCGATAAGGTTCACTGGTCCTTTCTGCTCTGTAAAACTGTGTCATGTTTCTTGGCTGGTGGATTCTCCAGAGGAACAGCGTAGGTGAAACCTAGAGGTGTTGATGTCTTTTTAGTCCCTTACCTTTTACACATAATGCAGTTTCTTCCTGACTCGCCCTGTGCAGTCAGCCTCCTGTAGCCCCCAGCCATTCTTGTATTCCACATGAGGCAACAGTAAGCCATGTCCTCCTGTGCAGCACTAAGCTTTAGAGTCATGCCTTGATAAACTTGATATTTCTGGCTACCTGAAGTTTTCTTTATTAACAGAATAATGTGTATCCTGGAGTGTCTTGTTACTGTCAGTGAATGGATTAATTATTGTTACATATAGCTGTATGTGGATAGAGAATCTACTTTCTCTAAAAATGTTGGTGTGAAAGGGCGTGCAAATAATCTTCCCAATGTGAAATAAAGAACACTGAGAAACAGTTAAAACCTCTTCCTGACCATTTGAAATTTTGCATGTCACCATTTTATTTGTGACCCTTGCTCTTCTTTTTCTTTTACATTCTGTGAATGATTTGTATTTTTCCCGTGCTGCTGCCAAGAACTCAGTTGTTAGTGCCAGTTCCTAAACTAACAGCCAGTTTCAACTTACTTTCTCTCATATATAAAATAAACCTGGACTATTGAACATCCCTGTTTAATTTCTCACTCTAGGAAGTGGGTTAAAAATAGCTAAACAGGGCTCATGCAGCTACTAAGGAAGCCAGGTTGGAACTTTGAGACTGTAGTCAGTTTAAATTGCTACTTTTTCGTATTCTAGCCTCTACTTACCCACTGCTTGTCTTCACCTCCCGTTCCCTCCAGAATACCTTAATTTTTTATCCTTTAAGCTTTCACTTTCCTTCACAATCTGCTATGGAAAGGGAGTATGCATAGAGGTGTTTTACACTGACATGGTATATTTGTTTGTGGCGCATGATATTAAGTGTATTGAAATGTGCCATCCGCTTAGTAATATTGTGGTTTTGTAAAGTTAGTGTCTCAGGAACAACTGCTGAAAAAATGACACTGGTTGGCTGAGAACCAGGCTTGTATTGTGTAAGAATTAGGCAGGCGTTTCTCCCGGAGGTTATTAATTTTGTGTGTGTATGTTGAGGCACTTTATGTTTTTTAACCTAAGGTCTCTTTCACTTGAAAAATCTTAGAATTTGAAATAGAAGGGCACATACTTTATAACAAAAATTATGCCCATGGCAGTCAAGTATGAAGAAGCATATGGGGTAAAAAGCATCAAAATATAGTCCATTTTCAGTTTGATTCCTGCCCAGCAATAGTTTTTTGTTTTCTTCAGTAGACAACATGAAAGATAATCACTTTGTCTTTCTATCTAGTGAAAATAAGGGGTAATACCTATCGAACAATTGCTATGGAAGTATGTTTCAAGAAATGTTTGTTTCCACTAGAATTGAAAAATGAACTGAATACCAATATGACTCTCTTCTGCCTAGGGGTTGTCCTTCAAATATTTTATCATTTTTCCCCCTGTGATTACTCATTGCATACGACTGGAAATGGGTGTATTATTTAATCAAAGTAATAGCAGTAGCTACTATCACACCTTTTGAACATTCAATCGAAAGCCTTGTGCCATGTCTACAGTTTACATGTGCACACAACTCTAGAGACCTGAGTTATTTGACTGATGCCTGAGGCCTGGTATCTTAGGAAGTTAGACATAGGAAGAAGACATAACAGGGACACCAAGAGACAAATTATTTATAGTTTTTGTCTCTCAGGTTTGTTTTGTTGTGTTTTTTTTTTTTCATTCTAAAAAATACTGTTTAACTCCTTTAGGTCATATTTCTTTCTAAAAAAAAGTTTCTGGGTTGTAAATATTCTAGTCATCTTGCCTTGAGATGGGTCACAAGATCTCTTACTCCCACATTAGAGCAAAGACACATAAAATGAATACAAATCCTGAAGCTGTGCGTGAATGCCAATGCTACAGCCAGAAGTAAGATGGTAATTTGTGTAAAAATGTCTCAGCTGTGAACTTGCCAGCTCAGGTACTTCCAGCTGTGCTGCTGCTGTGGCATGAAGTGCAGTGCAAGCTGCAAACTCTCCAAATCTGGGTAAATACTTTAGACTAAACTGCACCTATGCCTTGGTGCTATGGCCGCGGGGCTAACAACACCCAACGCAGACAGTGCAAAGCTAGTTTTCCAGTTTCTACATTAGGTGCAGTCATATCTTGTATTACTGCATAGACATACTCTAAGGTGTTGCACCCTACATGTAGTCTGTACAAGCTAAAACAGCAAACATCAAACTAAGAATTCATTAAGTCTCTTGGTTTGGTTTTGCTTTTACTCGTGTTTTAGACATTTAATTCCATATAAAATAAGCTGCTGTGGCAGGTTGTCTCTGTTTTACAAGGTTAAAGTTAAAAATAATCATCATGAGATAACTGAAATGAGATCCCTGCATAAACCTTTGAACATAAAAAAAAAAAAAAAAAGATGTGTTTATTAAAAGACCGGATCCACTTATTTCTCTCAAATCCTTGTGCACCATCCTACTCTTCTCTCCCTGTCAGTGCTGAAGGTCCAGATTGTCATCCTGGGAAAGGATGTACTATTTCTGTAGCATACTTTTTTCTTCTACCTTTGATGACTTAGTTCTTTGCTCAATACCTGTTATTAAAATAAAAATCTAGGGAAGATTGAGATGATTCAGTCAAAGTGCTTTCCTGCTGAACTTTACTTGATGGAGATGACTATTTTATACTGGGTTCTCTGAAACACATATGTTTCAAATGTCACTGATAAAATGACCTATTTCTGTTCTGCCAAAACCTTTATTGTCTTAGGCTTACTTACTAGTTTATTTTTTCTGTTTGACCTTCAGTATATAGATTGCTGGGAATGCAGAGTAAAAGGAAAGGCCTCTTCTATCACTATCCATCCCGCATCTTTCTTTAAGGGAGGAAAACAAGTTGATCTCAATTGTTATGCTTATATTTTTGTTAGCTCTGATAAAGTCCAGTATGCAGGCTGTGGTCATTCATGCTCTGTGAAAGAAAAGTTTTCTTTCTTGATTGATCCCTTTATCTGACTGTAAGGCACAAAAGTAAGTATTTCAGTTTGCAGCTACCTAACCATTGCAATTTAGATTCAGAGTGAACATTACATTTTAGAAATATATTATTCACCATGTCACGTTGAAATAACACTGCACATGCAGTGTTATCAAACATTCTCTTTTAAAAGATTTGCATGGCTCTGATGGTGGTTTTTCTCCACATTTCACATGTTCCCAGTGCACGCCCTTTCTGTGATGTTCCTTCCTATGCCCTCTTTCATGTTCATTTCCTAGCTCTGTGCAGATAGTGTTAACTATATTCTGTTAACTTTGCATGGTGATTCAGTGGAATCCTGTAATAATGAAATGCTCTAGATACACTAACGGTACCTAATATTTCCGTAGCAGCACCAAAATAATAAGATGCCATGCATATGATGTGGCTTACGACAATGAGTTCTCATGCTCTTACTCTCTTTACATTGGTTTTTCTGTCCCCCGTGCACTGTGGTGCCATCTGTTACGGCTTATTAAAATTTAGTTCCTATAGGTGCTATATTACTAACAACTCCCTAATATAGTCTACTGTTGTTTTCATACCATCTTTTTTCATTCCAGATATTTCAGCTCTTGCTCCCTAATGTTTCATAGTGCCTTTCTGTGAACTTTCTTTGTGTCTTCCAGTATTCCAGTTTTCAGCAAAGCAGTCATTGACTTTCTTCACTCTAGTCTTGATAAGATAATATCTGTTATTTTATTTGTTATAATCCAGCATAGACCTTTATTTTGGCTAACTGAAGGCCATTCCCCTGGAAAATCTTCTGCAGTGAAAAGACTCCGGCTGCCCACTTTCTAATTCTAAGATTGAGATAGTTAAAGGGTCTTAACCCACCAATTACAAACCTCATTTCAGACTGAACTGTATGTTTCAGGTCAGAAGATGTATATCAGGAGTGTCTGTGTGTCTATGTTTGTACATAATTAATGCAGAGACCGTATTGCTCTTAAGAACTGACCTCAGGAAATGCTTAGTGGGAAGAAAAATCAAAATAATATTAATGCCATCTCCATTTAAATGATAAGTAAATGTACTCATGGATTCCTCCTTGCACAACCTTAGTCTGGCAGCAGAGGAAGGGGACAAGTGAAGGAGAGAAGTAGCACCTCACATGCACCAGGCTCAGGCAGGTAGCTGGGGGATGAGAGAGTAAGAGGCGATTTTACGCAAAGCTGCTGCACCATGCCAACCATTTATTTTTCTTTCTTCAATATGTCCCTCTGTGCTGGTCAGTTTGAGCAAATTTAAAATCTAGATGTTTAAAATCTACTGTTTCAGAGTTGGCGAGGAGCACACCAGTGACTGGTACCAGCAGAAAGGACAAACATAGAGCAGAATAAAGTCCAAGACCAGTAATGTCCACCTGGATACTCCTGAAGCCAACAGCTAAGGATGAGGTATTAGCAGCCCACAGGAGAGTGAGGAGACAACAAGGAAAGAAAGGGAAGGGTAAAGTGACAAAGAAGATGTCAAAAAAGCAGTATATAGTCCCTGCTACAGATTTATGGAAATAATTAAGACTTTTTTCAGGGCCAGGACCTGGTTTTGAATACAGCCTTAATGCAGCTGCTTAATAACAAGAAATGAGGAGCCATATCTGAATACAAATAGAAATGACATGAAAACAGCTATTAAGGGCTCATAACTTGTGTAGTTGTAATTCTGTCAAAGAGATTTCCCTGGCACGACATTGGAGCTCTTGCTAATACGCCCATCCAGACTAACCATCTGTTCTCTGCTGAATTAACATTGATGCACACCAAGATACTGCCATGAGAGGGAGATCTGCCTGAGGCTGCTCCAGAGCAACCTTTCTTATGTGCAGGGAGTATTACAGCCATAAGTGTTTGTCACAGGTTTGGGGGAGCAGTCATTTTTCCACCTTCAGACCACTGGAGTTTCTCACAGTGTCTCTGGAGTTCTTTGATTCTTCTTATTCATCCAGGACAGAGTGAATGAGGTGGCAGATGGCATCTCCCTGTTTTTTGTCTCTCGTGGTCACTCTACTAGCCGTTGGTCAATGCCGTTTGCCCTCCATTCTTCAGGTTTCCATTTGACTATCTGCATTGTTACTCCCCATGCGGCTGGCCTTTGGTCAGCTCCTCTTTTCTTTCTACACTGATACTTTCCATGCCTGTGTTGGAAAATGGCACTGATGCTGCTATAAATACATCTGCTAAGATATGGAGTCACTGTGTCTTGCTACATTGACATTTTACTTCTGCAGACTTTGGCCCGTCCCCTTCGAAAAAAATAAAGTGGTTTGAGAGACTCATCCTAAATCCCCAGTGGCCTTTTGTGTGCTCCCAAAATATCCTCTCATTTCACACAATAATTATTCAGAATTAAACCCCTCCTCACGCAATTTATTGATACATTTTGTCCTCATGAAGTTCATATGGAAAGGCTGTTCAGGATATGGTGGGTCATTCTCTTAAAGACTTTTCAGTCCTCCACATAATTCAACTCAACCAGCGCATTGCTACCACCCTGGGTTCCTTTCTCCATCATAACAATGATGTCCTTCATATTTGCTTCATGCAAGATAAATAGGCAAACTGACAGGAGGCTGACAAATCCAGCCTTTCCAAGTCTCTGAACTTGAAAATGAGACCAACATTTCCAATTCAATTCTGCTCATTCTTTTAAAAATATCTCTATAAGTGATTTCATCACAACACACAAACTGGAATTACTTGCAAACAGTGGTACACAGTCACAGTACATGCATGCATTCATCAGATGTGGTTTGATTTTTAAACCCCCGTGAAATATACTAAAACACCCTTGAAGAAACTTGGTTCAGTGCTTTCACAGTCATTAATTTTGACAGCCTGCTCTAGCAAGTCAGATTTTAAAAGTCAAATCTCTCAATTGTGTATTTTTGACTATGTTTGGTAGCTTATGTTTAAAGAGGCTTTTTACCAACCTTTGTGGCAGCCGAGGGAATGAGAATGGAGAGGGAGAATCTGAAGAGGAGCCTGGAGCTGCTGCTGGGAGGAGGTGGTCGGGTCTTCTGACCTGTGGCCACTTTTTGGGAGGGCTCTGTGTGTTCTGCTGAGCATCTGCCTCAGTAATGATTTCTATGAAGTGTTTTCTTCCTAACCTGTTACTCCTCCTCCATTAAGCGTACTAACAAAGCTCCCATTTACTATAGTGAGAGTAAAATTGAATCCTGAATTAATTAATTAAATTCAGTTTGATGTCGTTCGGATATTTTCTTGAAAGCTTTGGTTGAAAGTTCTTTTTTCCCTCTAGGAGGATATATTGCACCTTTCACTGTTACCACCAGAGCACTATAATTATCTATTTAATACTTCTGTGAGAAAAATTGCTCTTCAAACAATTGGTCATTCACATCTGTGAACACCGGTGAAATAAATAGAATGAAATGGATTCAGGAATGTCAACTTGCTCTCATTATGTGCTGCTGGTAGCGAAACACATCATGATTTAGTTTGATGTGGCAAATTAGAAATGAAAAACAGGTTAAAATGACAAACATAATTATGAACTATTTCACTGAGAGAGACTCTTCCTCTTCCTGTTCCTTAGCTTTTAGGAAATAACCTCCTACACCTCAAAAACCGGAAGACTGCAGAATTTGGAAATATAAAAAATAACATATTTTGATTGAATATATTTCAAATTTTCATGACAGAGAGATTATAGATCCATTAAAAAAACCCTACTTTGCACCTATGTCTCACTACATGGATTATCAAAACCTATATGGGTACAACGTAACTCTGAAGGTGCCTTAAATGCAGAAGTACTTATATTTCTGCTCTTAGCTATTTTTTTTAATACCTACACTTATGTGTGTTAACAGTGCTGTACGCTTAAATTTCTAAGACCTAACAGCACTGGCAGGCAGACATTGTTTTGCTGACTGTTCACAGAGCCCAATCCAGTAGGTCATTAGAAAACATACTTGGATCACCAGGTAAAATACTGCTGGCAAAGGAGAAGATGAAGAAAGTATCCTCTATTTTAAATAGTAAGACAGTATTTGGAGAGGTCATCTGCTGTGTTGGAAACACTGGTTCCTTTACCTCTTCATCCTCTGTAGAGATTTAAACCCACATCTCCCATAAGTGCTCTAGCTACTGATTTCTAGTGATCAGAGTTGTCCTAACTGGGCTTTGCAAGGAGCCATGGTACCACCAGTCACTCTTTCCTCCTCCTGTGCTTTAGAGGAAATAGTTAGGCACTTAGCTCTTGAAAAAATAAGGAATCTTCAGTAAAAGTAGGTGCTTTCTTATTTTAAGGAATTAGGTACCAAAGTCGCTGAAAGAGGGCATGCCAAGGCATAAGCTTCACATGTTTGCTAATTTAACTGTCTCTGCTACACACGATGCTTTCTGTGGACCTTTTTCTCTCCAGTGCCCCTTTTGCAGTGTGGCTGCAGGTTCCACTAGACAGGAAGGTACCTGGGTGCCAGATAGTGTAATGTTTAGCGTGAAAGTAATTTTCTGTCTAAATTTTAGTCTTCATCATTGAGCAGTTACAGCTGACACCCTTGAAAGTTCTTCCCTTTTGAGAACTCCTACCGCTCCTTTTGAGAACTCCTACCGCTTCTCATCTCTTGAATAGATTTTAAATATGCCCATTGTGTGTTATATTCGCCCATTTAAGAGAGATATATTGACAGTCTTGCTATAACATTTAGAAAGCCCTCAGGCTTACCAGCACTTACATCTGGCAAAAACAAGACAGTTTGTGTGTCCTGGTAGAAACTGCTGTGATACCTCAAGGGCTTAGAATAGTGCCTGGCAAGAAATAGTAGAGTGTTTGAACTGAAGATTAGATCATTCTGTCTGACAGGAATATGGGTACTTTGTTGTAATGAACTCCAACAGGTGGTATCACATTAGCGGCAGATAACTGAAATGTGTTAAAATATTGTTGAAATAAAAACGTGTCAGAAATGAACACTGAAGTGAATATTAGAGGTACTGTACATGTGAATTCTGATAAATTTCTTTCTGATGGGTCATCTGTAATGATTCAGGTACAGCTTTTAATAGCTGTTTGCAGAAAGTTAATTTTTACTATAAGTCCTGTTTTCTGCTCGTACAATGTGCCCTTTGTTACATTTTCTTTCTTGTGATTAGTGCCTGTAGTGTGCCTGTTGATAGTTCTCTTACTGTAGTTCATATGTAGAGTCTTCCTCTCAGTAATTTCAATTGACTTTCAGTTTTTCAGGTGCTTTTCTAATGTGAGAGACAAAGAAATAGTGTCATTTCTCAGTTTCTTACAACTCTGGTTCCACTCAGATGACTAGGATAGAAAGCAGCAAGGCTTGCACAGTGTGAAAGCATGTTCATTAAATTACATTACACTTCTAAGTTATATTACCTCTTTCAATAGTACTGCATGAATAATTGTGATTGTGGGATCAAAGGCTCAGAGCTTTGTGTATTTGGAAACCAAGATTATGTTTCTTTCCCAGAACAACATAAAAATCTAAATATAAGACTCAGGGGCTGATGGATAAATGATTTCTAACTGCATGGATTTAATGTGAGGTGTTCTTAAAACCAGGCAGAGATTATATTCATTTTCTGTGTAAGAATCTAGGTGTAAGTGACATTGGTCATAGTATTCAAGAGGAATGTAAAATAATTTCCCACAAAGTGCTAAGGGAAAGTTACTTATTCTGTATTTCGTATACAGTGCAAATCTTTTAAATGAGACACCAAAAGGCATGTAGAAGAATAAAACCAGTAGCAATTGCTACACCAGTAGCAATACCTGCATTGCTTAACTGGAGCAGGAAACATTATTAGCATCCTCTGATACTTGCACCCATTCTCTTTGGGGCAATCATATTTCTGCACAGAAGAAAACATAAGTGAATGATTACTTGCCCAAATCAAGAAAGAGGATCTGGATTAGGAAAAGTTAACAGCTCAACCTAGCATGTCCAAAAATACTGGAACAAAGAATATATATTACAGGACTAAGCAGCATAAGCTAGCAACTGAGTAAATTTTGTGGGGGTAAGGCCCTGGAGTACTGCATGCTAACAAAATTGACTGACTCAGCAAATCACTAGTAGCCCTAAGTGAATTATGTTTTGACTTAAAAGGTTTTATTAAGAAGGTAAACCTGAGTAGCCTTTCAAATATTTGAGTTCTGATTACCCTACTCTAAACAGGTTCATAGATCTCAACTGTGGTAGTTAAATACACTATTTGCCATTGTTTAGGCTATGCTATCATAGACTCATAGAGTTTAATGACAGAAGGAAGCATTGGATCACACTGGCTGACCTCCTGTATATCCTATTACACCTGTCTTAATAATCCAGAAGGCCCAGAGCTGTGAGTCTGTGTTGTGTATGATACAGAAGCTTTTCCATGCACAATAAATCCGGTTCATTAGGCTCACCTTCTGCATGAAAATCAGGGGTGTGTGATGTGCACCAGTTTCATGAGACTTATTGCAATCAAGTGTTGGAGCACTCTTTGCAGTGCAATCCCCACACCCTGATGGGCCCATGCTGTAAGACAGCCCCATATGGCAACTCATTCTATTTCACCATCTTCTGCCTCTATTGATCTGAATAACCTGTATCTGAGGAAATTTACACTTGACTAGAATATGTTTTTCCAAAGAGGACATATTAGGTAAAAGCTGTGCCTAATTTCTATTTTGAATTTTTCTGATGTCAGATTCTGCCCACTAGTACATATTTTTTTTCCCTTTAGTTTTAGGGCTCCGTTAGTATTCACTAATTTCTCCGCAATAAAGATAGTTGTACTGTGAGCAAGTCACCTTTCATTTTTCACCTGTGAGGAAGTGACAGTTTGAATTATCTAAGAACATTTTCCCCCAAACTACAGACTGTTTTTGTGGCTCTTGATCATCTTCAATTCTCAAAGTCCTTTTTGAAATACAAATATTGGCACTGGCTGTGTTATCTGAATACTACTTTCACTAAAGTTGCAGTCAGAAGTAATTTCAGCTTGCTACTACTGATCACCGCTTTCCCCTTTATCTGTCCTGTTGGCATAGTATGACACTGCGAGTTGTGGCTGAACTTTTTGTGCTCTTTCCCACAAGAGTGACCTGATGTCACTCGCTAGCCAGGTGACTTAGTGTGAAAATGCATCTTGTTTGAATGTCCCATTCAGATGTGAGCACGTGATTCAGTTTGCTCTGTATGATGAACCACTCTTCATTTTGTGTTCACTCAGTTTACATGAAGTGAATGCCTTTCCTGACCAACACCATGAGCCAGCAGTCATCCAGTCAACACTTGCTACCCTGTTCACATGACATTTCATTAGGTGAAGTATGGGCAAAGGGACCTCACATGTACTAGCAATCATGGCAGAGCGTGCATGCACCTACCTACCCTATACCATGCAAACATATCTATTGTTTGTCTTTTTGCTGATTTTTGTTTCATCTGAGTTTATTACAGCAGCCCAGATCTTTGGTGAAAAGTTTAATAATGTGAGGCAAGGTAGTTTTGCAGTGCTTTCCTGGCAATTCTCTTAGGGAAAGAAAGTTCCCTGCTATTTCCAGAGATTTCTAGAAATCTCTCTCTTGTTAGATGTTTCTCAGTTCTTTTTTGCCCAATAAAGTATGCATAAAATGACATTGTGTAGCATTGGCCCTTTGGTTAGTATGTCACATGGCACTAAATAAAATGCCTTATAGAATTCTACATTTATGAACAGCTTGGCAGTTATCTCCACTCCCCAAATTGTTATCTCCTTAAAGTACGAAATAAGACCTGAGAAGGCCTATATTCTGTAAAAAAACCCCTAACTTGTGTCCTTCAAGACTCAACAGTGCTGTCTCTTTACTCACTCTGGCATCAATGTCATATTCAGTAGCCCATTGTAGTGTATCTCATTCTGTCCATCTTTTTTGACTTTAACAATGCAAAGGGGAAGTTAATTTTTGCTCTATATAGTGTGGAATGATGGATTTGTTGCCCTCTGTATTAATATTTTCTGACAATTTCTTTTATTTTGCTGGGAAATTAATAGAAGTGATACGGAGATAGGAGATGGGATATTAAATGTAACTTACTGACAGGAAGATTGAAGTCCTCTTTTATGTGTTACTGAGGAATTGTTATAGCTAATTGCTGTGTTGAGTACTGTAGCAAGCACTGTAATGCTTCAGAAATGTCCTGTGTGCATTTCTGGTTGCTTGATGTGCAACCGGTAGCTCTTAGGAGAATCAGTGCAGAAGCTATACAGGTGCATGAGAAGGCAGCGTTTGTCTCATCCTGCTGTGAAATGTTATGATGTAAAATCAATGCAGCTTACAAAGAGCATTCCGGTAACAATTATTGTCTGCATAACATCCTTTGCTCTGTGTTGTCTGAGACATACAAGTTACAGGTAAGTGTTCATTTTCATATGTAGGTAAGTATCTCATCAGAGCAAAAGATACCCTACTTGAAGCAGACAAGTAGCTTGTTCATCCAGAAAGGCTGGCAGGAACTAGCTTCACAATCTACAGCTGTAGAAGGTACCAGCAGTAGAATGCTCGAATGACAAAAGGGCACGTGTTGATCTTTATTTCAGCAAGATCCTCCGTAGTTCCTACTACAGACGTTTTTATGATGTGGCCCACACCACCTTTGGATAGTGCATGAAAAGCTGGATGAGTACATGGCTTACTTTCTTGTCTACTTTTCTAGCCAGGAGAAGCTGAATAGATCTGAATGTGGGTAAGAAGCTTTACAGAAAATCCCCTCTGTGAAGGACAATTCTGTACCAATACCTCTGTTAAATATCTCTGTCAGCTAGTTCTTAATCAATAGCGTGTGCATAAAGTGTGATTTGGCCTTTATAAAAAAAAATTCAATTTGCATTTGAAGTAAGTGCAATACATCAAGCATTTTCTTATGCCACCTTTTCCCACTTGGATCGCGGTATTGTACTTTGTAGTGAAGGGAGATTAAATGCTTCTTTTGAACACTGGTTGGGAAGGGGTCCTTGTGTTTGAGCTCTAGATTAATATGCGGTCTGTCCTGTTAAAAAGTATGAGAGTCATGCAGCAGCTGTGGCAAAATCAGCATCAGGGAAGTGTTGCAACAGGATGGAGACAGGCAGCTCATTATCCCAGCACAGTGGCAAATCCCTTCTCCAGCCTTGCTGAGGCAGCACAGAAAGGGAAGGGGAAGTGATGATCCCTCTGGAATTTGGCTATTAACACCTGTCTGGACTGTATGAACTCCTATAAAGAGAAGGACTTATCTCAGAGGAACTTGCTCCCCTGGAGTGAGATGCCGATGAAATGCACTGAAGCTCTTTGGGAACTTCTTTTTGTATAAGGTCTCATTTACAGAACAGAAAGAATCTGTAGCTGATCGAGGGTCAGCAGCATGCTGGTAAGCCATGCTGCATGCTGTCTGGCTGCAGCTGCAGACACAGGCAAACTCCCATCTGTGCTGCATCAGAAATGACACTTAAGACCGGTAACTGAAAGGTGTCAACCAGACACTGACCATGGTTTGGGCATTTCAGTCTGATGCTGACCTCCATCTAGTACACATGTGGCAGTCCTTGTTGTTGGAGTCAGTTGCTAGCCATGTGTTACACTTGTGTAAGCCTGGTTAAGAGGGGAGATTCATTTTAAATTAATTTATCAGACCTGATTCCATTGTACATGAACAGGTAAAAAGACAAAAATATTTACCTGAAGGAATAAACGTATTTTCCTTTGGTAAAGGAAAGGCATGCAGCCTGTTCCACTGTTTGGGTAGGAATGAAATATGCAATAAATGTACAGCAAAATAAAACAGTCCTATGATCTTGAATCAAAGAAGCATAACTCAACAGTTAGATGTCCTCATTTGTGAGTCTATTGTGTGATATTTACATCAACAAAACATAAACTTTGCAAATTTTGCAAGCTTATGAAAAATCTCTTCTCTGATATAAGGCGATCATACGGTATGAACTGAGGTTTGAAATTCCTCTGTTGTCTGCATAGATGGTTGCTATTGCTTGTTTTGGCAAGTGAGAGAGATGGAGGTGGTCCAGGTACTTGGAGATATGTTCTAGGTCATTGAATACATTTCAGAGAAGCTTGGCCATTTTCTTATTTACATAAAATAAGAAATGTTGCTCCCCTGGGAGCAACCCCCTCCACTCAGTCATATGTAGCTTTGTTAGAGATACTGGTCTTATGGCTTGGATATGAAATAGGGTAGCACAGGAGTATCTGATACTCAATCCTCATCCACAGACAGACAAATGGGAAACTGTGGAGTGGGCCAAAGAATTTGGAGTTTGTGCTCTGGCCATGCCAAGCATCAGCTTTTAGCTGGAGGACTAGGGATGACGAAGTTAAACGTATTTTTCAGGTATATCACGATCTTGTAATAATCACAACACCTTCCTTTTCCTCATCTGGTGTAAATAGTTAAAATTGTCCAAGGTAATCTGGCCAGCTTTACATGATGTGTGCAACCTACACCACTAGCAGAGGAATGGCCATAACTTTTGTAGGTGATGGTGACAAGAAGCTGGGAGAGAAGAACTTCTAACGGGCACCACTAATTGGAACAGGATGTCTATCTGCTAAGATTGGGCTTGCACTAGATCATCCTTGTGTTGCAGGCTGATCTTTTCCTATACATTACTCCTTTCTCAGACCCTGCTTCTTACACCGTCTAGCTTATGATGGTGTTTAATAGTTCTTTCTATGTATTTTCACATGTGTGGTAGGTGGGGGTATGTGTAATCACTAGAAAGTGCTTTCTGTGTGCTGCTATACTGCACCAGATCATTTGTGTATTATGCTTACCTTTCGAAATAAGTACTGAAATCTGAGCTCATCAGAAAGATAATTCAGTTCTCTTTTATCTTACCTACTGAATGCCCTGTAGGACATACATGCCAGAAATCAGACTGTCTTTACAATCTTTCTATATAATTCTGTAAAAATGACAAGCAAGTCTAACTCTTAGATCTATTTAGTGCAGGAACTTAAACTTTTTCATTTGGAACAAGTATTTGTCCAGATTAAAAAAAAAGGAAAAAAAAACAAAACAAAACAAACAAACAAAAAAACCCCAAACCAAAACAAACGCCAGCAATCTGTACTCCCCAGGTCAGTATCAGAAGAAAAATTGGCTCAGTGACTGAGCTGTCAGTGCTGAACTCAGTGATATAGAAAAAGTATCTAAGCTTTAAACCTCCTGCTCTCTGAACAGATGCTATTAACTTTGCAGAAGGACCTGTTTTGACCTTTGTTTTTATGACTCAGAATCTGTGGTTCTTCTGTAAGTGATCCTCTGTATGAAAACCACTCTAGGTACACGTGGGTCCCTGTATACCGCACTGAAGTCTTCGAACAGTACTGTTGTTTGGCCAAAGTGTATGATCAGTCATATAAGTTCTTTCAGCCCTTCATCCAACGAGGACATAAAAGAAAGAGTGACAGCAGTTATCTAACTCCCTCATACTGCCTCTGAACGTCTGCTAATCTGTAGTTCATTCTCTAACCTTCTCGAGCCAGTAGGCATTAATTCCTTGTAAAATCTGCCAATTTTCATTCTGATTTTTTTTTTAATTCTTTACAAAATATTTCTCAGCATATTTTGCATCACAGTGATTTCAAAAGTTGGATTCAAAACATAAGAGACTCCTCCTCCTCCCAGAGGTGCAGAGCTTCCGTCTGCGTTAAGAAAAAACACTCAGCTGCTCCACCTGTCAGTCATCCTCTTCCAGGAGAAGGAAATACGGACACTCACAACAAAATGAGATTGCTCTCTGAAAGCAAAAAGTAAGAACTTGAAGCTTTTCTATCTCTGACTTCTATCATCTGTCTCTTGCTGTCAGCAAGGATGTAGTGCTCAAGGCAAATAACAGCAAGGCACTGGACCGGCTTGGTTCTTAGGGCTGAACTTCCTGCGCTAAGGAAGAGAAAGTACAGAGGGGTAAAAAAAAAAAAAAAAAGAAAAAAAGAAAAAAAGAAAAAAAAGAAAGATCCTGTTTGCCTATATTTCCTAATTGAGAACAGAGCTCAAAATACCATTTTCGTAGGAACACCAGTGAAGCTTGTTCCCCAGATTGTTCCCCAGCTCAGCTTTTAAGGGTACTCTAGTCCCTAGATTTAATATAATTTTTTTATCCCCATATATAGCAGTGGCAACACTGAAACAGGCTCTGCCTCATCATCCTAAACTACAGTCATCATTCTAAAAATGATTGTAGTTAATTTATTGTTGGTGCAAATTATCTTCTCTTCAGTACTTTCCAGAGTAAATTTACTGTTGAGCTTTTTAAGGTGCAGAAGCAAATTTCCTTCCCACCTTATCTGCAGGGTATGGCTAATTAAAATGGCCTAATCCTCCTGTGGCCTCAGTTTCAAGAACTCTCAGATAAGTTTTTAGAGACGGAGACGATGAACATCCAATAAACAAAGAAGACACAGATCTTGAATCACAAGGACTTACCCTGCAGCTTTTCCCAAGAACCCTTCATCTTTATCATCATGACATCAGTACACACCGTTCTGCTCTCACATTGCTCCCAACCGATCGCAGAGCTTTGCAAGAGGTGCCATCTATAGTTGGTACCCTGAAGACCGAAAAATCAATGATCAGAGAAAAAGGGCCATCAGTTATCAATCCATTTAGGTCCTGGAGACACGTTAGTGATGTTTATTAGAGAAGACATCTTGAAGTCATTTAAAAATGACACCAGCTACTATCATTCCAGATGCTAGGAAAGCTAAACAGCTTTCTCTAATGACAGCTGTTCCCAGGGATAAAGAACTCCAAAAGCCAGATTAAAATAAGTAAAGTAAGTACTCCTCTATTTCAGGCCAGCTGTGGCTAGCAAACTAACATTATTATGTAAATACTGCTTACTGACAGAACAAAGCATCTGCCTTTGTGAACAGATTTCAGTCTCAAGCTACATAATAAAAGGCTAAATTTTCTGAAGGATATCTAAGTTTCCATGAGTAACACTGGAAGTTTAGTCCTTACAATTACTTATTTTTCCATATAATTTACTACAGTGATTGTAATGATGAAGAGTTCATGAAAAATTCTGAAGAGAGGAGAATTCAGGGGAGGTTTTTCTCCTTTGAAGGCATAAACCTCTTAAGCAACTGAACATATGGCATGCAAAGTCCTAGGAAGAATATCTGCCCAAATATGTCCTGGTCTTTTGGTGGAAGCCCTTCAAATACCAGGGCCAGACAGCTACAGAGCACCTACAGTGATAACCATCCAGTTATGCTTTAAGAAAATAGTTTTCTTTTCCTTTTAAAAAGCTACCATTACTTACAAATGCAACCAACTTGTGATATAACCAAGATAGCCCAAGGTTGATATGCTAAAGAAAAGTGACAGTTCTTCCCAAACCCTGTCTTCAGATGTCATCTTTACCTTTTGTTTTAGGTTTGAGCTAGAATAATTGTTAGTCAGGCCCTAGAAGTCATCTCTTTTGGGTATTCTCATCAATTACAGATTCTATTTGTGGCTTTTCTCATCCTTTTCATGGTTGTCTTTCATGAATAGCATGTGAAAAAAAATATAGCCTTGCTTTATTGGATATCTGATTGATAGGAAACACCTTTGGAAATCAAGGAGAAAAGTCTACTACTGACAATTAGTTTCTCCAAAATAAAAATAAAAGTATTCTTTCTGTTTTTGACTTGAGAAAACTGGACTGCCTCAGACTCAAGATGGTAACATTACTTTATTCCTCCCTCCCTTTTTTTAAATCTTAAGGACACTTTTTAGCTTCCTTCAAGATGCATGCTTCCATACTGTGAACTCTTTCTTTCCCATAAAATATCTGCGATTCACAGCAAAGTAATATTCAGACTTTCCCCAGTGCTAAGGGTGTTTACAGAGTGTTCATCAACTAGTTGTGCAGATGGAGTTAATGCAGTTATGTCTATTCAATTACTTACTCAAAGCCATAGCTTTCAGGACAACACTACAGTCCTTGAACTTCAGCTTTGTTACAAACAGCTAAATCGGAGAAACTGAAGCAAATTGTCACTCACTGGAGCTCAAATGGACTGCAAATAGCAATTGCATACCTTCCAGACAAGAGATTTCCAGTCCATCTGGACAGTCATCTGTAACCTCAAGATAAATCTGTCAGCCACAGATTTCAGACTGTTTCAGACTGTTACGCCACATGTCAACTTGCACTTATGCAATGCCTGAAGCCAGACGTCACCCTTCCTCCATTACAGAGCTGGCAGAGGTTGGTATATCAAGCTGTGGAATATCAAACAGCTACGTGTGTCTCCTATCGCAGCTTAAACCGAGGATGTTCATAAAGATGCATCTTTCTCACAAAACCTCTGTTGCTGGTTTATATAAAGGGCTGCTCGCTGGGACCACGGGATGATCTTTGCTATATGAACCCAGAGGGAGATGATACATAAACATTGTGGAAGGCAAGGAAATCAGGGTAACCTGGAAGACACTCCTTCTTCCTTTAAAGATTTCCATTGACCAGATGTTCCCAGACAATACACCTCAAAGTCATTACGTGAACAAGTGTGGAAAAGCCCATTTGTTAGTTTCCCAACAAATGGCTGGCAAGTATTTATAATTTTTTTTTTTTCAGGAGACAATCTCTCCCCAGTTTCAAATGCTCTCTTTCATGGTCTATCCTTGGATCAATGTTTCAACAGTGAATAAGCCCAGTTAAAGACCTCTTCACTATCAAAAAGACCTCAGATTTTTTTTTTCTTGTTTTTTTTTCTGCAGAGTCAGATCTCAGAATGCTTGCAAATATCAGGAATGAGGTCTCATGCATGAGTTTCCTCTGATCCCCTACCCAGAGTATAAAAAAAGCAGAAGGAATTCAACTATGTTGATCCTAATAGCTTGTACTTGTCTGAGGCAGTTGTACCTATATGGATTTCTTGCAATTCATCTCAGCCTCTATTTAAAAAAAAAAAAAAAGAGAGGAATATTTTCCATGTAACTTGAGATGAGATAGATATAACCCTGAGCCTTCATTGCTTGAGAAAGCCTAATCAGTGCAGTGTGAATCAGGCCGTGGCACCGACCACTTAATCAGGAAATGGCTATCAAGAAGAAACAGTCCCAGGGTGTATAGTAAGCGTGGCTTGTACCCCCCTCCTTATGAGTAGATTCTTCCTTATGTGCTAACAGTAAAGTTTCTGGAGATATGTACATGTGTAAGTGATGATACTTGCTAGAAAACCCATGCTTCCGAACTCCTCAACAGCTTATTTTTACTGTCTTTTTTCCTAATTACTAGTATTCCTCTTTGAGATGCAGAATACCTAATGTACATTTACTTTTATCAGTAAAGGGTATGTGTTCGCTTCTAGGAAATCCTAGCCTTGGAGAAATGGGTTTCAGGGTTATGTCACTCTATGAACAATTGTAAAGGGATCTGTATGTGTGTAGAAGTAAGTAAGTGTTATGGTCTGAGAAATAATAAAAAAAGCATAGGTAGTGGAAGTTATATGAGGCTCTGAACAGAAAAACTGGGTTTCATGGCAGAGATAATGAGTAAGATTCAGGGGTAGGATGCATTTTAAACAAAAGCCTGAGCCTGCAATACATGCACACTAAATCCAGGCCCCTGCAGTCCCTGCAAAAGAAAGCTTATGGAGAGCATGCAGAACTGGGAGTATTGAGATAAAAAACCTGTGCAAATGTGAGTAGGCTCCTATTCAGTAGCATAGACTTGTTTAATCACTTCTTGTACAAGACACATCATACTCACAGGTAAAAGCTGGAATAAAAGCTGTGTAAGTAGGCTTAGGCTCTTAAGTTTTGAAGGCAGGATTGAAACCACAAATGAGTTAAAATATTAACACTAAATTCAAGGATTAAGGAAGTATGTAGAGTTCAATACAAACAAAGCCTGGCATTTTTAACATAGAAAATGGGCAAAGTCAGACTAGCAGAATTGCCTAGAAGGCCTGAGTGACTGAAAAATTAATTGGTAACTCTGTACAATATGAGAAAACAGGTGGTCTTTCCAGGAAGAAGAGAGAAACTGAGTTCACTAAAAAGGCCTTCACTTTTATTTGCAAAGTGACGGTATAAAATCTACTGAGGATATGCAGTCCAGGAAACATCTGGTTCTGTCCTTCTGACATATTTTATGAAGTCTGCCAACATCATTTATATATAATTATACTAGTTTTAGCAGGACTACTGCCTCTGCAACTCTAATGAGTACAAATATCTTGCAATGTTGGCAGACGTTTGTGCTTTTCTAAACTTCCTAAACTTCAATGTTTGTGCGAGATCCTAGCTGAGGAATTTATTTGCTGGGTTGGATCAGTTCAGCTTCCATATGATACAATGTAAGCATTACTTTTGTTATCATTATTGTTCTTAAGACCCCCAAGGCCAGATCAGGCTCTCACTACACATAACAGAGCATACTGTCCATCCGTAACAAAGGGTAAAAAAATGAAGACAAACCAGCATGTACAAGGAGATTATGGGACAATGTCAATCAAATGCGTTTGCCTTCCACACTCGCAGATTAATCATTACCAGTTGGTTTTGAGGAGGGATTTTTAGACACTACAGCAAAGAGGTGAGCATCAAGGGGGCATGGAAGAGAAAAGCCTAAAGTAATGTATGTTTATGGCGAGCTCCATGTAGGCTTGAGAGGTAGCATTTTTGAACAAATAAGCAGATGGGCAATATGTGGACTAATTAAAGCTTGAACCTCATCCCTGGATAATAAATGAAAAATGATTCATAGAATGAGAATAGCTGTCAATGTCTTCAAAAATGAATTTTTTGTTTATTGTGAGGGGAACTGTCAAAAATGCAAAGAGCTGTATGAGCTAATCGAACTGGTGGGTTTTAAAAACAGTCTTGGCAGCAGTGTATAAATAGATATGCCTGGGACAAAAATGCCTTTGTCAGGGCTAAGATGTTACAGTAAGTGAGTTGTAAAATAACTGTGACCTTAATGAGAATTTTAACAGCATGAGTAGATGAAAAAGGCCAAGTTTTAGAGATGGTTCTGCAGGCATAGCAAAGAGTCTAAATTAAACCTGGCATCCAGGTTATGGGTGTTTGAGACTGGCGGGATGGGAAGAGTCCTTTGAGAATCTGCAGAAGAGGCAGGGAAGAGACAACTCGAAGGTGAGACCAAGAGCTGTTTTAGCTATACTGAACTTGAGGTGGCAGCCAGGAACTCCCAAGGGCATGTCACCAAGGCATGCCTTGATCTTACCCAATGAAGGTAATGTTTTCGGTAAGGGAAGAGAGATCTGGAATGAAGCAGTATCTGAGATCCTTCAGATAAAGATGATAATGGAGTTTGTAGGTGAGATGGAACCAGGAGGGAATCAGGAAGAGAGGAACAAGAACTATTGGAAGTGTAGAAAATGTGACCTATGAGGAAATGATGAAGGAATTAGGATTTTTTTCATATATTAAAAAAAAAAAGAAAGTATGATTACTGTCTACATAATCATTACAGGTAGCTGGAAAATGGAGAACATTAACTGCTCTCCATTGCAATGAGGAAAAGAAGAGGTTGGTTTATGTTGTTACAAGGACTATTTAGGTAAAGGAGCACAAAATAAATTTGCAATAATATGGGTAGCAAACCATGAAGGCTGTGATACCCCCGCCGCTGGATTTTTTAGGAACAGATACACATCTGCCAAGAAAAGCAGGTACCAAGACCAGGTACAGCTGACTTTGCTGAGGGCTGGCAACATGGTTCTAATAATTTCTTGCAGTCTCTTCCACATTTACGCAAACTCGAAGGTCCATGAAAAATCTGAAAATGGGAGACCTAATGTATATTCTTCACCCTTTGAAATGTTCATATACATCCAGTATTATATGTGTTAGTTTCACCGACATTTAACACTTTTTCATGTCTAACATGATTTGAAAGGCTAGGCCATACTTATGAACTCCTGTAGTCGTTAACATGTAGGCCAGTAAATATGATTTTTGCCATCGCTAGCAGAAGGCCACAGGCTTGGTGGGCAGCTGGCAGTGCAGGGTCTCAGGACGTGTCTGGCCCTGCCTCGGTGGGAACTGATTTTAGCCATGGCAGCAATTGCCTGGTGGACACATGCCTGTGTCCTCCGTATGTTGGCTTCACCCCGGAGCGCCCGGGGCAGGGGGCTGGCGCCCCTACGTAGTCATTGCAGGACAAACAGCCCCTCCGGGGTCACGGGGCTGGGCAAGGGCAGCGTGCAGCTCCCAGACTTTGCTGGGAAGCAGGGAGAAGGAGGCAGGCTGTGATAGGAAAACTTATGAAAATAGCCCCACAGGCACCCCAGGGAAGGTGTTCCCACTCACCAGCATTGACTTAACCCTGATGAAAAACCTGGGATGCTGACAACTGGCTGTGATGCCCTTTCTTGCCTGAGGAAGCCTGGTGCCATCAACCAGAGGAGCTAGAGGGAAACGAGAAGGGTGATCATGACACCAGAGAAAAGGGACAGATTTTAGTAAGCTTTCTTGAATAGCAGTGTTTTATGTGTATTATTATTAATGAGATTTTTCTGTATATTTTGTGCTGTAAATATCATTATTATTATTATTGTAACTAGACTAATAATGACTTTTAGTTGTGTTTTTACTAGATGATTAAGATACCAGCACCATAAATGCTTAGCTGCACATACATGGTGTGTTGCCTCTTGCCTGTAAGCATGATCTTTTCATATGAAAGTTTGATGCCTTCCTCTTAAACAGAATTGCTTAATTTATTCAATGCCTTATTGTATTAAAATTGATAGGATACTTGATGGATAGGATACAAAGTTTTAGTGCCATATTTCAAAGACAAGATATAGAAATTCTTTGAATATTAAACTGTGACTCGGACATGCTTGGGTATTTTCAGTGGTAGTGATATTTATGCAAAGAAACTTCTGTAGCCTAGAATACCGGTGTTAATAGCCTTTTAAATTAACAGTGATGTGTAAATCGGTGGAGCCTTTACAGTATGAATAACAACCTTGGTCAGCCAAAACTCTTCTACAGAAGCCACACTGAATTAAACTGATATAAGGAAATAACTTGTTTTAAAAGCCCAGCCCTGTCCTGCAGCTACTTGGTAAACACAGTCTTTGAGTATTCCCTCTCTTCTGTCTCCCAAGTAGCTACCTGTTCAGCTTTTCTCTTAAATCTCTGAATAAAGGGGAAGGAAATGTAGACAGCTATGAACACACTGTACGTACTGGAAGCAATGACCCAGTCACACTTTCATACTCAGTATTAATTGAATCTCTGAAAACAGGAATTATCAGAAGAGAATCAAGTGCCTTGAAAGGATATTAGTCCTGGTTTTTGTTTGTTGTCAACAATATTCTGTTTTCTTGTCATTTTTATAACTTTTTATGTTTCTCTTTTTATTTGTAAAGATTTCTTCCAAGTTTTTTCAATGTATTCAAAAGCCAGAGAGACTTATTACATGAAGAATTTAACTAAGCTTTTCCACAAAAAGAGTTATTTCTTCATCCACCTTTTTTTTCATCATAACCCCCCTTATTAGTTTTCCTCATTTATCTCAGATAGTACTGAAGGGGTTTTTGGAAATGGTATTTTTATATAAATTAACTTATTAGTATTATTTGTTTGGTTAAAATGAGGAACAAAAAGTATGTGGAAATGCTGGCCAACCTATTATCTAGGAGATTTGTGTGTCTGAAATTTTAATGTTTAGCACGTCTTGACCAAAAGCATTAAATCATGTGTTCCTTACATGTTTTAAATTGTGGCCAGTTACAGCTGTAACTAGAAGCTGAGAGGAGTTGCACTGGTGCAAGCTGTGAGCTAGTCTGGCATTGTGCATTCACACTTAATGGTTGTCATTGGTACAGTTCTGTCACTGTACTTGCAGTTCCTAAGTAACCACAGCAGAGCTCTAGAAATAATCAGACTCACTATCTGACCATGGTTTAAAGCACTTGAATGCCAGTTGTAATTTTGGCTTGTATTTTTGGGGCACAACATCAAGCTCAAAAAGTTCTTGTCAGTATTCATCGCTGAATCTTAAACTTACGGCTCAAAATGATAATTTTGAACTGAATTAGTAATAATGTCTTAGACTCTGATGCTGTTCATCAAGGAAATAATCCAAGCTGTAGAAAATGGTTTGGAAATCAAAACCCTCTGTGTAAAGGTGGTAATCCTAACCATTTTTGTGGGGGTTTTTTTTCAACTCCATCAAAGATCAGAGTGGAATGCTATCTACATTTGTAGGTATAGCATTTTGTTGCATTTTGTTGAAGTGCTTGTAATACTAATTTTAACATTTCTGTTTAATGCAATCTGATGAAAATTCATCTGTTATTCTTCATGTACTGCAAGAGGCACTTGAGCATACACTGATGATACTGAGTTATTTTGGGTAGCAAAGATGAAGAGCAACTACAAATTCTACAGAAAGACCTCAGAGCATAGCGTGAGTGGATGATTAAGAGGGGAGATGAAATTCCACATATGTAAGTGTAATGGGATGCACACAGAAGGAAACAACCCTAACTTTGCATGAGCAGTGATGGATTCTGAAGCTGCTGTTGTCATTCAGGAAGAAGATACTGGAGTTGCAATAGCTACTTTTGTGAAAACCTCAGCTCAGCTCTCAGTGGTCGTCAAAATAGAAATGAATGTTAGGAATTAGTAGAAAAGGATAAAAAGCAACCCAGAGAACCTCCTGTTGCTTCTGTATGAGGTTTAATGCTATATAAATCCATAGCATGCCTAAGCCTAAAATGCTGTTTGCAGTTCTGATTCCTCCTGTCTCAAAAAGAATATAGTAGAAGTGGCAAGGATACAAAAAAGTGGTGGCAAGGTGACCAGCCCCATGAAATCACTTCTCCATGTGAACTATATAAATTACGCAAGGCCCCTCTACCTGAAAGAGACTGAGAAGACAAAAAACTGAGATTCAAAGAATTGTACGAGGTCTGGAGAAGGCAAATAGGGAATGAGTAGTCACTGTGTCTTATGATACAATGACAAGGGAAACTAGGTTGGAAGATGTTCAAAACAAAAGAAGTGTGCCTTTTCAAAACATACCTCAGCTTTGGCATTCCTCACCCTAGGATGCTGTGGATGCATGAAGTCAGTGATGGAATAAATTATGGAAACATAGGTCTATGAAAGACTGTATAAATGTACTAAGATCCTGTATTACTGGATGTCTGTAAGTCATAAATCACTGATGGCCAGCTGTATGTTTGCCTTGCTAAACTCTTTCTTAAGCATTTGATATGGGTGACCATCAGAGACAGGATACTTAGGCTAGATGGACCATTGCCCTAATTCCAGCTCTTACACTAAAGAATCTGAGTCTCTGGGCGGAGTGACTATCTGAATATTGTTTGGGAAAGGATGGGTGGATTTCAGGCATAGTACTGAGAAAACATTTTATTATTTGGTAGGCACAATGAAGGGTGACATTTTTTTGCCTTTTCCCTTTTCCTTACCATTCTTTTTTTTTGTACCTTACTGCTTTTCCTCATCTGCTGGCCTTTAATCTCTGCTTCTCTTTCATTTCTTTTTCCTTTGTACCAATCCTCCAGCCCTAAACACAAAATAGAAGTAAGCACCCACACTAGTGTATATACTCTGTGAAGCATTTCCAGCTTTCCTTCTTTGTTCTTGGCTTTCTACTGTGGAGCTGAGCTGAGCATAGCACAGAGTCTGCGGTCTTCCAGCTCTCAGGCAGGATCAGGAGACGCCGTAGGGGGAGATTTGTAGGGAGTTACGATTCTTGTTTAATGTTGTCCTCTGTTATTATTATTTGCAGAAGAACTTGCAGTCCGTTGTATGCTTGTTCACCTAGCGTTTAGAGATCAACTTAAAAAGCGGTTCCAGAGCAATGGCACTGTCCGAGCTCCTGGTCCAGCATCAGTGGCTGACACCCTGATGGGATCCTGGGGGAGTCAGCCTTGTTTGTACTGGATCTGTTATGCTTCCACTACGCTTTCAGCATTACACTAGCAATAATAAACATTTGGAGGGATAAAAGTTTTTCTGTTTTGATCCAGACACTGGTGCAAAGCTCTTGTTTTTTTCCAAGATGGAGCTTTTTTAATAAGGTCACCTTGAATTGAACTAACACAAACAAGTGGGGCATTGATGGATTTTCGGAAGTGGTGTACTGCTTCCTTTTAAGTGGGCGGAATAGAAGTTGGCCTACGGCAAGCTCCATTGAGAATCCAGTATTTAATTCTTGTTATGCTCTCATTATTCTTTTTAGAAAGTGTTTTAAGTGATATATACATACATAGCACAACATTTTCCCCCTTCTCTATTCTGAAATAATCAAAAGGACTTCGGTAAAAGACAGGGAATGTTTTTGAAATGAGACATGAGACGTTAATTTGGCCTCCACTCCTCTGCCTTGGCATTGGAATAGTAATTCATTGGCAAGTTAAAACATTCCCTTTTAGCTCCTGGTGACCCAAACTAGTTTGATCCCACAAGCCATCAGTTTTTCTTCATTTACCCTTCCTTCCTTGAGGCCATTGCTATTGATTTTATAACAAGCAGGGTCTGGTATCGTCAAACCCAGCTGTACACATGCTGAGTGATTGCTGTGACATAACAAATTACATTTTCCACAGGCTTTAGTCAAATGTGTTTTCATTTATAATCTTACCAGAAAAAAACTATCAGTAGGACTTGTTCATTCCTTCAGCACTTTAATTTCAGTTACAGGGAAGGGAGTTGTAAGGAAAAGGAGAAAATAAATACCAAGAAAAGACATATGTTTGTCACGTAATTAATTTCTGAGAAACCAAATGTACCCTTAAGGATATTTTAATTCGATATAGTTAGACACTCCATTCCTAGGTCCTGGCAGTGTTATGGGATTCTCAGATCTGTATATATGACCATAATATCTGAACACCTATGGCTTTTTCCCCATCAGATTTGAAGCGTTTATCTGTAACAGCCTCCCCAGAAAATCACAGTATGTAACTTCCTATCAAACAGAAGGACTGCTATCATTTTTTTTAATATAACAGTAATGCCCATTGGTAGATCCAAGCCAAACCAGAGTCCTGTTGTGCTAACCACTGAGTAAATGCACAGAGAGAGATAAACTCTTCTGTGCTTTCCTAAGGTATGATATTTATGGATGACAATGCAGTGTCAGCAGTAACCAGTATCGTTGTGCTCTTAAATAGATCAAAAAACTGTGCTCCTGATGTTACATGGTTATCAAACATAGGATATATGTTAGTTATCTGTATTTTTGGATGAGTGATCTGAATTTGACAACTGAAAGGAAAGCTATCATTTAAAGTGAGAAGACACAATTCTGATTTTCTTTCATGATCTCAACTAACAAATCCAAAGAGTATTTTGCCACCCTCTAATTCTTTGCTTGTTGATTTCTTCAGTTGTGTTCGCTATACAGAATATGCATTTGAATTTTGTTTTGTGCGTTTCTTCATAAAGAGTTCCATGCAGAATGTAATTGATTCAGCCTTAAAGGGTACTTTTTCATGCTGTGTCAGTTCTAAGACTTGCAGTGTACTGCAAGATGTCACTAAATACAGGAGGAACTTTGAGCTTTATTTATTTACAGTATCTATTAGTTTTCCTGTAATTGCAAATCCCATTGGTGTGCAACAAAATGTAGGCACTTCATTTCCTTAAAAGGCTTTTGGTTGTATCAATCTAGAAATTATATGACCCATTCTTGCTCCCAGTGAAGTCAGGAAAAAAAATCTTTGCCAAGGATTTGCTGTTGACCAAAACTTCAAAATGTTTACAGATGCTCTTACTGCATCTAGCGAGGAAGAAAGATCCCATTGAGTCAGCCAAGTGGGAGGCTCTTCCTGACAATCTGCTGTAAAGAATGTCCAGACATTCCTGATGGCAGCTCCATGCCTGCTGACCCTGGGAACATCAACCATTAAACATTGAGTAGAAGTGTTTGGAAGTTATGTTAATCTTGTAATTTCTCAGCTGTTGAGAAATAAAATTATATAAACAGCAGTACTCTATCCGTTCACATTGCTTTTGGTCACAGCAGCAGAATGAAAGCTTTTATGACCATAAAGAACTTTTCCAGCTCATACATTTTTTGCCTCAAACAATAGAACATCTCTCCAGTTCCTTCTCTAAAAGAAAAAAAACAACGTGAAGTTTAGAAAACCATCAAGACCAAACCTGAGTTCCTACACTGAACTCCCTGAACCAGTAAAAAGGCAACAAAATCGACTGATACGTCTTTTGGAGCCGCTCTGTGCTTAGTTCCTCCAAGTGAGATGACTTACTGAGACCACTTCTTTTTAAAAAGAAGGGTATCTAAATGTGGCTATCCTATACAAATATGTAGGCTTTGTTGCCCCTCCTTTTACAATAGTGCTTCACAAATCAGAAGAAGAAAAATTAGGTTAATTAAATAAACATTCAAAGAGCAAAGATGATTATAGAACATATTTATTTGCTGTTTTTTCATTACACTTTTACAATACAAATATTTGCTTTGTTGCTCTAATTTGGGAAAACTTATACATCTAATTTAAAAAAAAACCCACAACAAAAGTTGCTTTATGAAAATACAATGTCAGGACTTAAAAAAGCTTCAGTTTTCATCCTGGTTGCCTAAAATGATGATTAAGCTATCAGTCAATCTCTAATAGTCTTTGAAATCACTGAACAGTCCCATCTGGACCACAGAGCACATTTTTAGCCCCTGGCAGCCTCTCAGAGGCCACGTGCATGGTAGCTAGTAGTCAGCAGCAGTCCACTGGTCAGTCAGCCAGTACCCAGTATGGAGCTCTAGCCTGGTCATCACACCTGTCCCCTGCCCAGGTGACCAGCCAGGCTGGGGGGTTAGGTTGGGAGGGTAGGAGGCCAGAGGACATGGGGAGAGCAGCAAGAATGTGAGGGATGGAGGAGCATAGTTCACACATTTCCCAGCATATGGAAAGCAGGAGGACCTGAGTATTTCACCATTCAGACATAAGACACAGCCTAAGAAAAGCAGGCTTCAATAGGTCTTTTCACAGAGCTGCTTGTTTCCATGTGCAGCTGCCGTGACATTGCATTTGCTTCTGTCTCATGGCGAAATCACTGTGTAAAACTCACCCAGAACCAGATGCTAATGAATGTGTGGCAGATTTTTTTTTGCTAGACAATTTATCATGTTACAACCAGAAGCTGCCAATCAGCTACGATGTTGAGTGACTGCTTGCTTTTCTCCTATGTGTATACACTTTGGAACGAACATGTCTCTTCGTTTGTGCTAGTTATCCACTTTTACTAAGTGCTCAAAATGAATGGCTTTGAGAAGATTTTTCTTCAGACAAGTCCTTAACTTTGGAACTAGTTCCTATCTTTTGGTCTAAGTTGCTGTGTCTTTGGGGCATAAATACATAGCCTAATTTTGTGAAAAGTCAAGAATGTTGGCATGCATGGAGGCTTTGGGCTGCAGTTGGATGAATGTTATTTTTTTCTCCTTTTTTCTTGAGATATTTCAAGTTTTTTTCCACTTGTTGACTGAGTCCTATTATTAGCACTCTCATTTTGGTAGCAGAAGGAATTGATTATTAGAATAAAAAAGATAGTGTTAGCCATGTAGCTCCTATGTATTTCTTCCTTTACTCACTCTCTTCTTCTAAATTAGAATCTCTGTCCACAGCCGCCAAACCCGACTGAAATCTGACATCTTTATGCAAATTATTTAATTAACAGTTTTGGTGTGCTACAACTTTTAAAAGTTTAGCCTTTAAAGTCTTTGTAAACATATGGCTGATGAAAGAACCAACGCTGAACAACCTTATTTTGTTTATACAGCACCATCAGTGCACACTCCCCCCCACCCCCCCGCAAGCCCTCAGCTTCTGCTCTGAATCGAGAATGTCCATTAGAGACAAGAGGTACTTCAAGGCATGTGGACATCACAGTCTTGATCTCCTTTTGGTATCTTCTGGTGTGGACATCACAGTCTTGGTGTCCTCTTGGTATCTTCTGGTAGCATTTAAAGCGTGACGGTGGACTTACAAGGTTAACATTGGTTTCAGTTTCCTTCCTCTAACCTGGTCTCTTTAATGAACGCCCAAGTCCAATTACATAGTAAAAAACCTTAGTAATCTAAGTGGAACTGGGGCTAACTGAAAAAAAAACAAAAAAGTGGCTCTTGCTCTTTGATAGCATGTCTGGATGTCGCTCCTCCTGCTAAGTGTTTTGCAATGAGGCTTATTTTATGAAACTTTTTGAAAATCAAATTTTGAAAATCGAATTCTGGCTTCTTGAAGCTGACTCAGGCTAGGTGTTCCCTTCTTCAGCAAAATCTCTTACATGTTTTCATGTGTCCGCCAAATAATTAACACGATATTTTTAATAGAGCAGTTTTTATTAAGTAAAATACAAAGAAAAACATTAAAAACATTTTGAATAAATAACTGATTTAAACAATTTCAGTAATTACAACTGTTTCAGGCTATGGAAAGCAATAAGAGGGATACAAATTTAATAACTGAACTTATACCAAACATCTGACATTAGCAGAATGCTAAGGGCAGTAAGTCAAACACTCAAATGTTAGGTAGTACTAGAATTAGGATCACCAAGTACATATTAATTCCATCTTCCTGTAATGCTACTGCTTCCTACTTTTGCTCACGAAGGAGCATCATCTTCCTTATACCCTGAACTGGCAAAGTCACAGTGCAGGCTGATGCATGCATATTTGAATGAAAAAACAACTTATAGCAGAAAATAGCTGTACACCTTTAAATGGACTGCCTGCAATCAACAGATGCACCCTGCTTCGCCAGCGAAGTTCACAGCTGTTTGGGAAATGGTGGGATCCCTTTGGTTTGAGCATTGCTTGGGGACAGAGCACTGCGTGAAGGCTCAAGGTATGACTGCGGAGAGTTCAGCTCAACACAGATTTTTGGTGCTACTTAATAGGTGACTTTTGAAAGACATTTTAAAAATGACACTTGTGTACGTTATGGGAGGGATTTGGGGCAGTGATCAGATACAAACGGGGTATTAACAACAGCGTGATGTGAGACCAGTATCCACTATCCCTAATTCACCGCCCACAGCATCTGCTCTTGTAAATGACACTTGGTAGGGGGATTTCTCTCATGTATGTTTAACACTTACATGTTTGACCTTGAACAGAGACAGGCGGAACAGGCTAAATCTACCAATGCCAACCGAGATGCACAAAAACTTTGCAGGGCTGCGGGCTGGGCTTCCTTTCAAGTCTAGGATGACACAGGTACCTCCTTATACTGCTATTGCTCTAGTCTGACATGAGTTAGCCTAGTGATGGGACAGAAGACCAGAGTGTGACGGGGGTGCTTTAGTATCGAAGTAAAATCAGCAAAGTAAATGAATTCAGAAGGTGGGTTTTGTTTATTTTTAGTTTCTCAGTGATAAACACTCAGTGGTTTTAATTTATTTTCTCTTTTGTCTTTGCCTAATACTACTTCTATAGCCACTTTCAAGTTGTTAGGCATTTTGGTTTTTAACAATTCCAGACTAAAAAGACTGGTTGTAAATAACACCTTCTAGTTTTTTGCTAACAGACAACTGAACACAGTGTAGGAGCAACTGAGGAAAATATCCCTTGAATTGGACTTGTAACTTTTATTGCTGCTACTAAATGATCTGATCTGATCTGATAGGGAATGCATGGCTGGAAAAATGCATCTATTATAACATGCCATGCATCTTGTTAAGCTCCTGACTGTCTTACTTCCTACGTAAACCCTCTTGACAAATACTTCTAGCTTATTGTGTTCACTGTGAGTCTTAGAGAGTGAAAGGGCAGAGGGTGAGTGACATCTTGGTCACACAAATATGCTGTCTGGGTTTAAATAACGGGGTAAATGAACTCTCATTAAAGATAGTCAGTGGGACTCTTTATACGAAAACCCTTTTCTGATTAGTCTTTTTTTGTTCATTTCAATTCAATTTACATGCATTTTTTAGTGGATTTAAGATATGCTCAAAGCAAAACAAAAACGTTCACACAGGAGTTTGCCCTAATTTAGCTAAATCATTTTTTAAAAGTGACTTAGGGGCTGGCTTACTTGGAGAATTTACTATGAAATTCTTGTGCACGGACAACTCCACCGTCACTTCCCATGCCATACGCCTCGCTGCCTGTTCGGTGTGCTTTCATGGGGTAAATGTGATTTAGGACTCCTAATGCTAGATCAGTGTCACAGAAATGTTGCCCAAGTATGAGGGCTACACAGCTGGCTAACATTTCTTCTAAAAATTGTGATGGTCTAATTCTGTGAAGGCAGGAGTTACGCCAAGTATCGCCTCTACCCCTGTGGCCCCAAAAAGGCCAGCACAAAAGCCTGAAGTCCAGATAGATAAACTCTACATCCTGTGCTTTAGACCGTTTGGCAGTGACAAGGTCTTATATATGTGCTCTTTATCCAAATCCCACTTGTACTGCTGGGTGATGTAGTAACACAGGAATCCAATATTAATGAGTATGGCCCTGCAGACAGAGAGAAGCAACTAATGGATTGCTAATTCATACCCTGGCTTACTTTAAGGAGGTGTCTTGGGGCTAACAACCAAAAAATTAAAACTTAAATTAGTCTGTAGAAGAAAGTGGTGTAAGGCAGCAGAATACATTATCATCCAAAGTAGAGGAAAAACCACGCTAATATTTTTATTATGTATTAATTTAAAAATCCCTGAATCTAGATTCAAATGTAATACGACTTATGTCTTAGGTTTGTAACTTTTCACAATTTCAGTCAAATTCTGACCTATTTAAGAGACCAGAGTTATTAATATTTGCTATTATTTCTACTCCTCAAACTTTTTGGCTGGATTTCGCCAAGGCTTTCTTTGTTCTCACTCCCACCTTCCTCTTCATTTTGAAAGTATCAGTTCTGGGAAGTGGCTGAAAGATAGAAAAACACATACATAAAAATTGTTTGACTGCAGGTATTCATTGTAAAATAATCCTTTTTTTTTTCCTGGAGGAGATATGAAGGTGAATCAGGAAATGGATGGCTTTTTCGGATCACATGAATCAGTATCCCAGAATTCATCATTTTCACCAAATATCTGACTACTTTTAGGGACCTGAAGTTAGACGGCCCTTATTTAAGGCTCATATAACAACTTCTTTAAGTGCCTTATCTGTCAGAGACTTCAATGAAAAGAAAGAGGCAATTACTAAAAATCAGCTTGCACATTTATAAATGCAAGTGCACATTTATTCATGTTATATCGTTGTGTCGAAAATGTCACCTTAAGCATTCAGGAAATTAAACCATTTTGTTTATAAGGAGCCTAAATCATACAAATACCATGAGATATAGTACTTTATTCTCCCTTTTGATCACAAATGGTAAATATAAACTCATCAGATGAACATCTAGCTCTCAAAAGCCAAGTAATTTAAAATCTCATCTCACTGTTCCTAATCCCTAGATATTATAGGTACTAGTCAGTGTAGCCTTTAAATACAGCACGTAACGCGAGACAATAATTTGACAGAAAACAGGAGAGAGTTTGTAACTCTGGCATTTATTTCCCTGTGATTTACAGCAAGTATTGCAGTGGTGTCTGTTGCTAAGACAATTAAAATTTTGCTCAGTCTGGACTTGTCTTGTGCCTGCTACTGGGATATGCGCTACTGGGCTACAGCCTTGCACGTCCTGCTCTTTAACAGTATACTTCCCTACTGGAACCATCTGAGGATGACATTCAAATATGGCAGACTCATGGTGACCCAGCCTTGGAAGATGACTTTGCTCAAAGCAGGCAGGCATGCTGAGGATGCACACAACTCAAATGCAGGAGACCAAATACTTTCCTGAATCTCAATGGGAAAGAAGGAAGAAACAGCGATGTAGACCTGATGAACAGGTCTCTCAGCAAGGTCACATAAGCAAGGTGGGTTCAAGTCACCAGAGTGCCCAAACTCTGTGTTCTTTAGCATTGGTTCAGGAAAGGGAGCTCGTTCACATGCATCATGCTCCTGGCTGGTCTGCTCTGGAAAGTTTCTGGTTACCAGGAGGGTTTCTCCAGAGTAATAGATGATGTGGTTGAAAAAACAAAAACAGGCAATTAACTGTGAGATTTCAAAGTTTTTCTCTGCATGTTTCTCATGAATTGAACAAAAATAACTAATGTTTTCAATGGAGCAAAAAAACCAAAATGGAATTAAAATAAAGCCTTTGAACTCTGTCATTGTGAAGCAAGCAAGGTCTTTTCCCTACGATGGAAGCATAGCTCAAGGCTCGGTTTCACTGAAGCTAACTCCTCCCTCCTTTTTTTTCTTCTTTTTTCTTTCTTTTTCCTTTTAACCTAACTTAAACTTTGGGCTTACAGTATCCGACTTTGTTTTTCTAAATGATGAAAGACAGACATACTGTCCAAGGTGCTTTTGATGGGTAATGTGAAGACAGGCCTTCTCTTACACCATGGCTTTCCCACCTAAACAGATGGAAATCCACCCCCTTCCCTGCTTTCTAACACTCTTTATATCCTGCCACCACAGGGAGGAGCTGAAATCTGGCTTCCCACCAAACTGGCCAAAAGCCTGAAGGTGCTGGGCAGCTTTTCCTTGTCCAACTGCAGTACCTTACCGCTTTCACATGCTGCCATCCCTTAACACGCTAGGCTCTATTTTGTTGCAAGGAGGGATCAAGAATTAGCAACAGTGAGAAATACAATGACAGGAAAATACAGGGCAGAGGAGGAGGTGATCCATACTGGAAGGAAGGCTGGATGGAATTGGCACTTGGTCCTCTCAGGATTTTCTTTTCTTTCCTTAAGTCAGATAGTAGAGCTTCTCCTGCTTCTTTCTCCCCTACCCTCAGCAGCCACAATACTTCTAGATTATGTTAGGATACCCTTATTTATTTTGGTTATAGTAACCGGAGGCTTACCCTGGGATCGAGACACACTGTGCAAGGTACCTGTACAGACCCAAAAAACTCTCAGCCACTACTTGCAAGAGTATGTCTGGGGGTTGCTTTGCCTAAAATTGCTTGTCTCACCCAACTAATCTGATTTAACTCTGCACTTAGACATAGCACAGAGTAACATGTAACATTAAATAACTTCACATTTTGTAGCTTTATTTCAAACATGGTTAATCTCACGGCCAGTTTCATACGTCTTTGCCCATGAGCTTCTCAAAATAAAATAAAATGCAATAGAATTAATCATTGACATCACTACTGTTCCTCCATGAGATTGGTAGTTAGCTATAAAGCACATGACCTAAAACCTCTGGGGATGATATAGAGAAAGTATGATTCCAGTGGGATTTTTCTTAGGATGTAATGTACATCATTAATCCAGTATCATCTAAAGCTATAAATGTTGTGGGGTTTTTTTTGTTTGTTTTACATATATGTCCATTGGTTCATAGCCAAACCACAGAGGAATTGTTAGGGGCTAAAATGTACATCATTCCAGGGGCTAAAATTTTGATGCTTTTTACTGGCAGTTGGTTTTGCATACACAGTTCTTACTTTTCACAGACAAAGAGTGGATGTTTGGGGTTTTTTTTCCCAGTAGTTGGAAAAACAAGTATATCTTCTCTTTAAAAAGAAAAAGTCTAAAGTTATTGTAATAGGTGGAGATACATACAAAGCATGGGACTTGCTGATGTGAACAGATACGTCTTAAAAACACTCCAAACAAGTTAACGGAGTATATATGTGAATCATCCTATACCTGCAGTTACTTTGATGGCAATTTTTAGGCATAAAATGGATTATTTTATTTCCTATACAAGTATTTTCTGGAGCTGAGGAAATTTCACGGGAAAGTGATCCTACGTAAATATACATTACATTGGTGTCTTACAAAACTGTATTGTTATAAATAAGGAAACATCCTTGACTGTCAGGGTTCCATTACATGACTGTAATGGAAAAAAAGTTTGGCCTTTAGTGTTTGCTTTTGTGGTTTGGATTTTGGTTTTGTTGTTTTTTTTTGTTTTTTTTTTTTTAATACCAAGAAGCAATCAGAAAGACTGTTCCAAATTCCAGAGCTTCATTTTTAATGATAATTTCAAACTTTCATTAACTTTTCTCCTTGAACACGTTTCTTTTATAACGTAGCCAAATTAACATTCTCCCTTGAGCTGGCTGTTTCAGGCAATTTGGATTTGCAACATTTTGGCTTGCAGATAAGTTTTGATTCTAGTTGTTTTAATTAAGTATATTTTTATAGGATTACTCTAGCATGGATCAATTCCATGGTTTTGTTTGTTTTAATAAACTCTCAGTGCTTTTAGTCTTCTAAATGGAGGTCTCGCTGCAAACAACAGAACTCAGTTTCTGCTGCGGTTTGTAGCAGAAACGTGCAAACGCTGCCATAAAAGAAAGAAAACTTTGATGGAATTCATTAAAATACATGTACGAACAAAAACACCCTCCTGGTTTAATACAGATGGGTTGGCTAAACACAAAGGCATGCGTGGAAAACACCGTGAGCGCGGAAATGCAAACGTACGTACCTGGGGAAGATGCTTGCGCGCCGCGGCTGCCAGCCCCGCAGTGCCACGTCTCACCGCCCCACTCACGCCACGGGACCTTTATAGGGAACTCTCCCAGGGCCTAAAAATAAACTTTCGGGGCTGACACGGCGATCCGTGCCGTAGAGGGAGGGGAGGGGGCGGAGAGGGACTCGCCGCAGGCTTTTACGTGGTCGCAAAAATGTCAGCGCCGCGCTCCCCCGCGCCGAGCCGCGCCGCGCCGCGGGGGCTGGCCGCTCACCCGCGCAGCGGGACGGGGACGGGGCCGCGGCCGCCGGTGCGCGGCTCCCGCTGCCTGCGCGGTTCCGCGCCGGCCTCCGGAGGCCCGGGGCCGGGACGCTGGGCTTTGGCTCGCCGGCTCCCGGCGGGGGGGGGGTGGCGTGTGCGGGCGAGCGGGGAGCCGGCGGCGGGAGCGGGCTCCCGGGCCGCTCCCGTGCCCCTCCCGCCCCGGAGCAGCCCCGGCAGCCGCTGGCGCCCGGCTCTCCTTCGCCTCCCCTACCTGCTGCACCCAGGCTTCGGCCGCGCCTCCCCCGGCCCCAGAGCCCCGCTGGGCGGGGAGACGCGGAGCCCCGGGCACCGGCCGGGAGCGCCGCGCCCTCCCACCCCGCGGGAGCCCCTGCGGCCCCCGGCATCCGCCGAACTGCCCCTCGCCCGCCGCCTCTCCCTGCCTCCCTCCCTGCCTGCGGCTGTCGCTGCTGCCGCTCGCCAGGATTTGTTGTGCTTAGTTGTGCTGGCGCTGGGGCGGCCCTGCTCAGAGCTGATCGCGAGGAGAAGCCTCAGGTCATGCCTTTTGGGCTGCGGTAAGTAAGGAAAAAACCAGAAACAAAATAAAAGCAAAAAACCGACAACCAAAGCCCAAGCACAGATATCTCAGCCGGTTGCAACTTCTCGGCTGGCCCGGAGGGGGGAGCGCGGGGGAGGGAAGGGGGAGTAATGCGAGATCACCCCAGCCCGGGGCAGCGTCGGCCGCGGGCTGCGCGGCCACCCGCGCATCGCCAGGGACGGGCGGCCTCCGCAGCCGCCCCGGCTGCCGCTGCTCCGCCCCCGCGGCGGGGCGCCGGGTCCGGCCGGCGGGCGGGCGCGGGGGGCGGCGGGCGAGGCGCGCAGCTGCCGCGCCGCAAACTTGGTGGGAGCGAGCGGAGCGCGGGCGGCTCGGCGGGGCTGCGCGGGGCGAGGCTGCGGCCATGGCGGCCTGAGGCGGCGGCGCCGCGCCGGGGAGCGGGGCAGCAGCGCCCGCCTGCGCCGTGCAGCCCTTCGGCGCCTGCAGGTAACCCCCCCGGCCCCTCTCCCCCGCGCGGTGCTCGGGCTGGGGCGGCGGGGCCGTCGGAGAGCCGCGGGGATGGCGCGTCCCCGGCCGCCCTCTCCCTCCCCGCGGCCGCCTCGCGTGGGCTCCGCGGGGCTGCGCCACTGGCTCCGCCGGGGCAACCCGGGGGGGCGAGGGGGCCGGCCGGGGTCTCGGCCGCCGCAGCGGCAGGGTGCCGGCAGGGGGAGCTGGGAGCGAGCGGCGCGGCGGGGACGGTGGCGGTGGCGGGGAGCGCTGCCGGGGGTGGGAGCCCGTCTCGGGCATCGCCCGGCCCCACCCCCGAAAGTCCAGCGAGCCTTTCCAAACGGGCGGCCGTTCCCCCCGAAGACGGTGCCGTTTGCTGGGGAAAAGGAAAACCAGCCGGGCAGGCAACCGTATCGCAACGGGGCTGAACCCCGAACTGCTGTCCCCGGCGCTCGGCGCAGCGGGAGCCCCCGCCCCGCGCCGGTCGCGCCCGTGGGAGGGTTTTCTCGCCCAGGAGCGTGAGGTGCGTTGCGGTCGCTGAGCCCTGGCTGCGGGAGAGCAGCCGGTGGCCCCGAAACGTTTTGGAGGGGCTTTGTCACACTTCGGCAAGTGAAGTTTGCTCTGTCTCTTCTTCTGGTGAGAGCGGAGGAGAAGCGGCGTGAAGGGCACCGGCAGTTGGCTGAGAAACGTGGGGTTTTCAGTGGGATTTTCTTGCAGTACGATTTGAAGCCCCAGTGCACGTTTGTCGTCGCTGTTATTTAACTAGACTGGCTTCGGTCTGTGGCGTAACCGTGTTTTGGCATTTTCTGAATTGCGGAGTTTGAGTTGCCGTTCTGCCATGACACGGAAGGAAACACCTCGGTCTGTTGTATTAATCCATCTTTTTGTGAAGGTTGCTTACCAGATAAATGACAGCTGTTAGGGTTTGGTCTGTCATTCCAGATGCTAAGTATGCACGGTAGAGTGACACACCGATAGTCTCCCCGGCATCGTTCCTGGGGGGCAGCAGGGCTGGGGGGAGCTGTCAGTGCATCCGTTCCTTCAGCAAACCGACCTACTGGCAGGAGAGGTCTGTGCATGCATGCACACGCACTGTCGCGAAGATGGTTAGAATTTGCAAGGTTACAGCTAAGAAAAACATCCTGAAACTAAAAACTGTTGTTAAAGTTATAGTACTAGCGTGCTCTGGCAGCCCTAAGGTAGTGTATTTGAAGACCGTATTTTCTAAAAGCTGCCTAACTGCTCTTAGTTTGAATTTTTGTGTGACGGGCTGGTATGATGCTAGCCCAGCTAGAGCGCTGTAAAAATATAATTTTCTATAATGGAAATTGCACTCATATCTTAGTTCTAGTAGTTTCAGTGTCTTCTGGTTGTTACGTGAGACTCCGACTCAATTTAGCAAAGTTTGACTTACAAAGAATTGTTGAACTTGGTGATGTCGTATATCTGATGCCTACTCAATCGAAAGTGCATTGCTGCCTTGAAAGGCTGAGGTATGGCCTTAGGTACTTTGCTTAGCCTAGTGAAAGATTTTGGTAGACTTCTGTATTTTGTGCTGTGTTCCCGCCTTCCTCTCCAGCAGGTACTGATGATCTAACTTTATTACATTTACTAATGGATTCATCTCATTTTCTCATTTTAATGCTGAACAGCTGTGAGGAGTCCTGCTGAGAGCTAAGGCTTTGCTCTGGAGGGTGGCAGTTTACTTTTCTGTTTGAGAGGTTGTTTTGAAATAAGTAGTGTAAACACTTGCTTCTAAGTTGTACTGCTTATTCCTTAGGATGTTGTAACAGTTTTGTTTTGGTTGAGAAAGCTGAAGGCATTAATATCTGTAGTGTCTCCTTTCTTTTAATCTTTAACCAATGCTGTTTTCTTCAAATAGGTTGTTGGAACGCTCGTGCACTTTGTAATGATCCATAAACTTTGGTTATATCAGGTTTGTTGTACTCATTTCCTGTTGGGCAGAGATGCAAAGGGTGGTAACCATGTATTGCTGCTGTTTTCAGAAGAGAGTTGTGTGGTGGTTTTTTTTCTTTTCCCCCAGCTACTTAGGGAAACCACGTGGATTCTAACTTCTGTTGATGTAGTCTTATCCAAATACAACGTGTTCTTATACAAATACAGGATTTTCACTGAATGAAGTTCATTACTTTCGGGTGAGTAAACTGTACGTTACAAGCCATAAACTGCAGAAATACAACAGAAACCTCCTGTGAACTTCAGTTTCGGTGTTGGAGGTTGTGTGAAGGAATTCAGCCAAGGGAGCAGCTGAGCTCCCGGGATGTGCAGGAGCAGACCCTTTTCTGCACGCTGGTCTGCAAGGGCTGCATCACTCCGAGCATTGGCTGTGGGTTATTTCTATGCTGTAGGACACGTAAGTGGCTAGTTGATAGTACTATCAGTTGATAGTAGGTGTGTACTACCCGTACTACGGTTGATAGTGGGTGGGAGGATGTGTGTAATCCGATACTGTGTTATTTAACGTAAAGCAGTATCTAGTAATTAGTTAATATGTTGTGATGACTCACTTCTGAATAGCCATGATATATGATTTAGCTCTAGACTTAACATCTGGTTTATAAAATGTCGATATGATCTTGATGTTTGGTAATATATATTCTAAAGTTACTACAGCTCCTGAGACGAATTGGTATTGCTGCTACCGTAATTATAGGAAGCAGCACTGAGGAACTTCTCATTTTCCGTAACATCATTTTATGGGGTTGTTTCATTGGAGTTCCTGTCAGTGCTGAATTCTCCAAATTATTGTTAATCAGTCTGTTTCTCTTTGTTATCATCCTTTTATCCTCTTTGGCACGTGTATACGTTCCCATTCAGAAACAGTTTTCAGTTACAGACTGTCCATTTGCTCTTTCCTAATGTGTTTCATAAAGCTGTAACTGATTCAAAAGAACGAGGTGTGGGGTTTTTTGGTTTTTTTTTCGTGAAACACTATAAACATTTTTCAAACTGACCCTTTTGAGAGATGTTTGTCAACTGTTGGCGGTAGGCTGGGTTTGATTTGCAGGCTGCAGCGTTGCAGCTGTGACCTGTGAAAGCCAGGTGGCAGTCTGCTCTCTGCGATTCCTGGGGAACCTGGGCAGCCGCACCGCTGGAGCTGTGCTGTCGAGGTACAGTTTGCTGTTAAATCTGTTGTTGGTGAAACAGCAAACTGTTTCCAAAAAAGGCTGGGCCCTCTATTTTAGTTTGCTTCGTAAATGCGTCCGATTATTTATTTAAGAAATTTGCCAGGTTGCATCGAAGTATAGCACATTTGCTTAACATTTGTCAGGAAGGTAGCAAATGAAAACCAAGTTAATGACCCCCAAACTGCGGTCTAATTAGTGTCTTGGTCTTGATTATTTTGCTAGAACGTATATTCCAAAGTGTAAAGCACGTAAATCTTTCGTCATTTAGTGGATTTGTTTATGCATCTGTTCTCAAATTTGTGTCTTCCCTGAGGTACTTTGACTCAGTCCAGTTGTCTGCTGTATAAATCAGCTCTTTATCTCCATACTCATTTTTGTATAAATATATTAATAAAATGAATCTCTATTTGGGGACCTTTTGGGAAGAATTCTGTTCTTGTGTCCCAGTGTATATTAGAAAGTCGGGCAACTTCACAAAGGAGCTGATGTTTGTCAGTAATAGTAGCAGAAAGTTGGGATTGATATGAAGTCTGCACTCATGCCTTTGCAGGTGAAATTCTTGAGTTTAACTCAACTGTTAAAGCTTATCGTTTCAAAGGTTATCTTTTCCCTTCAACCAGTTTGAACGATTTGTTCTAGAAAAGTTTAAATGCTGTGTAACGTGTCAGCTGCACTATCATTTCCAAACTTATCTGTAGTTAGCTTTTCTCTGTTACGAAATTTCTTGTGTGATAGCATGATAATGTAGATTTTAATTCCTTTTCCAATTTTTAAAATCAGGATATATCCCGGAGCTCCAGTATACCTTAGAATTGTTGGATCTTCATTTCTGACAGAACTGGTCAACCTTTTCAACCTGGCCAACCCTGGGCTACCAACCCCAGTAACGGAAACTGCTGTTTCACTTGGAGGATGTTGATTGAGTAGCTCTGAATCTTTGGCATATATTTTGCTGATTTTTTTAACTCCTTGCTAGATGAACAGCAACATGCAGCCACTTAGCAGTATTTGTTTGGTTTAGGAGAAGCTTACAGAAATTATAACCTTCAGAATGCTGAAATGCAGCCTGTTGCTGTCCTCTCTCCCTGTAATACTGGGATGCTTTCTTAGGCTTTGCTAAATACATGCGGTGAATGAATTGGAGCATATGTGATGGCTGCAGGTTTGGCTTATAACGTGAATTGGATGGCCTGAAGAGATGGGCCATGCTGCAAATGGTGAGATTTTCCCACCTTCTTTTTCCCACCCCTTCTTTGAATTTCAAAATTGAGCTGCTTTCTGTGCTGCTGCCTTCCTTCTCTGAATTGCTAGTCTAGGTGGAAACCCAGAACGCTATTGTAATGTGCTTTCTGGTTAGACTTAGGTTTAACTGAGAATCAAGAATACTTAATGTAAAGTTAACTATAAGGCCTCTGTAGCTAGAGAGAGAGTATTTTAATAATTTTGGGCCCTGTTCTTCTGGCCCACAGTAAGATTGGTGGTGAATCACTAATTTCTATTGCTGGTGAACTCTACAGACAAAGGTATGCAAATCAATATTTGTGTTGTGGTTTTAAAAACGTTTAGGCAGTTGTTTTGCGCTATGTTTTCTCCAGCATAAAGTCACTTCAGAAATTCCTGTGCGCCTTTTTTTTTTTTTTGTGTGGGCATGTGTGTTTTCATAATCTGGATCATTTCAGTAACGTGGTTTCAATGGAAGCCCACTAACGTTTGCATTGGCAAATCCCCCTAGTTATGAAGTGTACCCTAGGAGCACTGCTGAAATGGCTTTGGTATGGGAGAAGATGTACAGGATGAAGCCCTTTCTGTTGTCTTTGTCTGATAGAAGTGAAATTGCTGAGTGCTTGAGGAAAACTCCTGGCCTTGCCAGTTACGGGAGGATCAGTTGTGTATTGCCTTGTGTCTCACGAAGTCTGGCCAAGTTTTAGGATTTCTTTACTAAGTCAGAGTCAAAGTTGGAGGCTGTGAAAAGGGATTGTCCCAGTCATTGGGCTGGTGTGTTACTTAATCTGAGTTGGGTTGTTGATGGCCTCTTCTGTTATGTCTTGTTTACTTTCTTATTCTGAACTTGCAGTAGGGTTATAGGGTTGTTTATTAGATTTTATCATCAAAAACAGTGTGTGTGCGTACTCTAATTTTTATCTAGCTTCTCTTGCTCCAGTACATGCTTTTCCTTGCTACTTTTTAAACCTAAGCAATGATACTGAAATACTTAATAAGAGTGTCTAGGAGAGAGTAAGCATGAAAAATTGCTACTAGCATCTGACGTTATATTACCCAGTACTGCAACATGGGACTCATAGTTTAGCCAGAAGATGGGATTTCAGCTTTGGAAGGGAAGAGAGAGGACTGTTTCCTGATAGTGCTCTTCAAGGCATATCAGCCTGGGGTAGCCCAAGAGTCTAATGACTCTTATGAGCCTTATGAACTAGCTGCCGTGCTGAAGTAGCTAAAGATGATGGTGGTGGTGGTGGTGTCTCTTGCGCCTGTTTCTGACACTGCAAATCCATATTCTGACTCTCACTTGATAAAATATGTCAAAAAACCCCAAACAACCAGAAAACCTCCTTAATTCCTGTCCTCTAATAAAAACTTCTCTTTGTGACCTGAAAACCACTGTATGCTGTGTTCCCCGAAGGCAGGCAGATATAGGTGGAGAATGCTGTGCCAGTCAGAGAGTGGTGTTGTAGTTTGTTGTCCTCCTTGGCAATTCGGGGTCTTTATGTCAGTCGTCTACTGGGTCCTTTTAGTTGTGCCAATGTAACTCTTCATGTGGAGCCATAATGTAAACAGTATCAGGAAACCGATCCTCTTAAAAACACTTTTTGTCTTTGAAGTACCTGTGGCCACTGATCCCAGTAAAGCCCCGTAGGTACTGGTCTCAGTGTAACTGCAGGTGTGCAATGAGTATTATCAGGTGAGGAGGGAGGGTAGAGAAGGATTGTGTGTGCACATAAAAATTCTGATTAGTCCCTCAAATAATGACGAAATTTAGGACTGGCAGAAGAGCTCTGGTGGATTTTACCTCAGTGGTTTAAAGTGTGTTCATGCATCTTTTTGTTATGTTAGTTTTATAACAGACAACAGGCTCCCTTGTGAAGCTTCCAAATGGACTGAGGCACAGATGTGTGGCTGTCTTCACCAGACCAGCAGTCTAAATGCATCTGCTGAGGACGGAGGTACCTGAGAGGCAATGCCTCATTGCGTTGCCCTTGAGTGTGTCAGGAAGTGGGGAAATTCAGGGTAATAACCTGTTAAAAACTGGAGCTCAGTCTTCCAGAGCTTGTCTGTCAGACCTTACTCTGTTGAAAAATGGTAATGGATTCTGATACATGCTGTTGGAGTTAATAGTATAAAACAATGTAACTGTTCTACATTGTTTTGCCAAAAGCATGAGATCATGGATACAGATCTAGAGATGTGTGAGAGGGGAAGAAGTTGGTGTTCGCGGAGAGAAAAGCTTCTCTTGATGAATGTGGGTATGAGTCCTAAAATGCTGTTACCCCACTTCATAATTTACCAAAATTCTACTGATTCACTTGTATCTTCTGAATCCAGTCAAATCACATAATGACCTCTGCCTTTAAAAGATCCCACTATAGCCATTGTGAAGGATTAATTTAAATTACATTTCATTCATTTTTTTCACTTTCAAGAAGAAGTTGCTCCATTCTGCCCTAAAGTCCAGCTTGCCAGAATAAAGTTAAGAAGTTTATGAATTTTAGATATTACACATAATCAATATTTGATGCCAACATTTCTTCGCTCTTCAAAGAGATGAGCTCTTTAGAGCTCAAAATAAAACTATCAACCAAGATGGTGTCCCAGCAGGTAAAATTGTTTCTGTGAGCAAGCCATGTGCAAACTCAGCCTTCAGTTAGCCATCGGAAGGTGTGCTGAGTGTCGTTACCTCTGTCACATCTAAGGCATGCAGGTCACCTTTCCTGTATTCCTGTAGCCCAGGCTGAGTGTATGGCAGTTGCTGGACTCTGGGCAAGCACAGGTGCTTGGGTTGGCAGGAACCTGCTGGCACCCATGGGGCTGTCTGTTTTTTTTCCTGCTGCTTTGTGTCCTGAAGCTCAGTACAGAGAAGGGCAGCTGCTGTTGTGTGGGTGGGTGGTTTTATTTATTTTTTTTGAAATGCCTCATTCAAGGAGTAAAGACAATGAGGTAGGTAGCAGGCAAGAGGGGAGAAGCAGCTGGTAGAAATAAGAGGTGGGAGAGGAAGTTTTGGATGAGTGGGAATGGAAAGCTTCAGAGGAAACCAGAGCCCGTGTGTCGGAGGAGAGCAATGCGGTGGCAGCTAGTAGACTGGATATGGGCAACTGCAAAATTGTGAAAACCTTTCTTCCTTCTCTCTGCCGCTACACACCTGGCACCCCACTCGGGCTCACAGCGTTACCCTCTTCAGCTCACCTTGGCTGTTCACAGGATCTGACTCCTTTTGGACTAGATCAAGAAACAAGGTTCCAGCTCACCATATCCACTGCTGCTGCACTACTTTTCTTAAGTACTTAGAGGTATACAATTAGCTAATGAAATGCTTACCATAGAGTTTCTCACACATATAACTGCGTGAAACTTGATGGCTGTGTTAATGTAAATAATTGGCAGGCAGAAGGAGTTGCTATATAATATGAATTACAGAAACTGAATCTCAAGTTGGAAAACTGGGTCAGGATAATTGGAGTAATGTCACCAGCTCTGAGGGTGGACACTGTTTTCATTTGCGTGTTGAAGGTCTGTGGATCTACAGGGCTGTCAGCTGTTTTCCAGGTATGAACTTTCTATGCAGCTTGTCCATTATTTGCTTTGTGTTTCTGCTGTGAATTATGATGTGCTTTGCAGTAGAACTCTACTACAGATGGTATGATACTATGGACATGTTACGGAGATAAACAAGTTAATTTTTCAAACTTATAAAATGCACGCTGAGTACGTGCTTTAATTTATGGGATGGCTTTGCTTATCTCTTTTGAGTTCCAGAAGAATGAAAAGAAGTGTGAAATGGAAACAACCTTGTTTGAACTCTTGGAGAGAGATTTTTGGTTCAGTGTGGTTCCTTCGTAACCCAGAGCCAGACTCTTTACTCTCCACCTTTTATTCCTTTTAAAAAAAAAAAAAAAAAAAAAAGCAATGTTTTTTACTGAAGCAATCAAAAAGCCAATCCTCTCAGTTGTCTGAGAACTTACAATCAGCAGAAGACCTATGAAGCATTATGGTTCAGTTTGGTGTGGGAGCATAGTTCAAATAGGTTGGAATAGCATGGTGGACTTCTGCCTGAGTTCCGTTAATTATGGCGAATATGGAACACAAAATGTTTGCTTAAATTATCTGTAATACAAAGTGTACTTGCAGATAATAGTAAGAATTTAAATATAGCTTCTTTATTCCACTGTCAGCACATCCAGACCTTTTTTCCCCTGTGTCTTTAAATATCTTCTTGAAAATCTTTCAAAGGTAGTTTTATTAACTTAACATAGTGCAGATGTCGCTAGCTGTGAGGAATAAGTCACAATGACTTGTAGTGTTGTGTCAAAAATATCATTAAGAAGCTTAGAACAAAGGGAGCAATTAATGAACAGTCTTCACTATGAACAAATGTCAGAGACTCCTCCAGGGCTAAGCTGCTTCTGTGCCATATTCATTAATTGCTCTTTTGAACAAAGTTGGTGTTGATGACTGGGTTTAATTAAGCATACCTGAGAAAATCCATAAAACCAGATCAGAAGTATTGGCATGAAAAATTTGCATTTAATTTAATAAATAAAGACTTTTTCCTTCTCAGGGGGGTTTATGCTTCATGTAACTGTTTCTGGCTGACATTTCCCCCTAACTATTGGGATTGTCTTCATTGGAGATTTTGGCAGAAGATATGTCTTATTGTTTGCTTCAGGATGCATGCCAAATACCATGCTCACATTTAATTCTCTCTGATTAAAAATGTATGAAAATCTGTCATAACGGAAGACAGCTCTCAGAACAGTCTCACTCTACCTGTTGAAATGCGGCAGGTAAGGGAAGAAGTGCATGTGAGTAGGAAGGTAGAAATCTTAAACCCTGATTGCTAAAGCTCATTCCAAACTTGCTAACTCTATACCTTGGTTAAAAATATCTCCTTGGGAAAACTGGACAGCAGCTCTGTAGTATAAACTCTTACGTAAAGCTCGGTTATCCATTGTACTCCAGTGACTTACAGGTCTAAATTGAAACTTCATGAATGGTGGTCCCCAACATCCATGTTATGATGTAGAATATAGTAATACATTTATCACCATGTGTGTTTGTTACATTTTTGATTCTGTTTTGCCACTCAATAAGACAGAGGCAGGTGTGGTCAGTATAGTATAGGCGCCTGGAAGAGTCTACCTAGAAGGTGAAGGCTATTTATGTATAATTTTTCTGTGCATTGAACTGAAAGTTGCAATAATATATGTAAAATACTGTTGTTTTCGGTTTTGATGAGAAAGACTTTGGGGGAGGAGGGAAGACATACACACCACAGCTGACCTCTTCTAATTATACTGTTCCCAGGTATTTATTTTGGTTTTATTCATAAGTTCTATTGTGTAAAGTCAATCAGAATATGAAGAAGAGTTTTGTGAAAGAACTTTGTAGTAGTTTGCAGTTTTGAGCTAAGTGGTAACTGGAAGCTTTAGTAGCCTTACAGTACCACTTTGGAAGTGGAAATGTGCCATTGGACAGACATGTCAGAACATAGTAAAAATAGCATATCCTATAGCGGGCATTCATCCAGAAATCTAAAATTAACATTGTATCCTGGATATGATACTGCAGGTGGTCACAAGCACTAAATAGTATTCAGCACCCTCTGTTATTCAAGCAGGTCTTAACATATTTATTTTAAACATTTTATGGTTTTATGCAAGGCTAACTTACTGTTATTACTGTTGTTCTTTATATGGCATCAAAGTGTGCAATGTGTTTCATAGGTATTAAAACAAAGTCTTGGCCAGAGATGTTTAACATGGTCCTGCATGAATGGAAGTTTGTGGCACAATTCCAGCTGACATCAGCTGGGAGTATAAGTAGGTCCTGATTTATTTCTGATAATATATATAAACACACAGTCAGTTGGTGGGATTGAGAGTGATTTATTTCATGTTATACTATTTTACGTGTAGAATTCCAATAGAGTTTGGCCAAATAAGCTTGAGGAAAAGTGCTATCCCCTGTATTAGGGGAACATAAAGCTTGAGGAAAAACAGAACTCTGGTATTATGGTTTGATTAATTGCTTGAATATTTATGCAAATTACAGTAGGTTCTGATTAGTTGTATGGGGAAACTCTGTACTGACTTTTTCTTTCCATTATCCTGCCCTCTTCTGCCCCTTTCTGGAAAAATAGAGGGACATAGGCTTTTTAAGGATAATGGGCAGGAGGTTTCTTTAAAACCCATTGGAATGACCTGTAGAAATAAGACAGGATTTTCTTATGACTTATTCATTGAGTATAGGTGTTACTTCTTGTGTTTGTTTTCAGAGAGTGGTAACAAGAACATGTGTTTCTTTCTCGCTCTCTCTCAATATATCTCTCTCTGTGTGTGGAGGGGGATGCGAGAGAGGCAACAGAACTGTGTTTATATGTAAATATTATCTTAGAGGACAAACATCCAGGAAAAAAAGGAAATTTTTCCTTTATTTGTTATTTTTAAACTATATATGACCATAACTTTTTTTTCATTCAAACATAGTATATTAATACATTTTTTGGAGATTATAACTAAAAAGACTGGCTTCTGGCTTTTAAAAACATGATTTTTAAATAAGGTGAGAGACTTCTGTTCCATGTTTTAAGATTTGTCTGCAGATCTTTATTGCTTTGCTTACACATTTTTTTAAAGCATAGGTTCTTATAATTTTTTGTCATATTGAATAGTTGTGAGCATTTTAACAACTTCTTGGGGGGTAAAAAAAGTTTCTTCATCACTAATTTAAATGATGTCTAATATTTTCATTTAGTATCACTTGTAAGGGTTTAGGTAATGCTGGGATGAAGAGGTTGAATTTTTAGATGTAACATTCACTGCTACAGTAAAGAGAAAGCTATTCACATGTATAGAAGTGGTGATACAACAGGTACAGTGGGTAAGGCAGAAGTGTAATTTGTCCAAAGATTCATGGCAGAGGTTTATTACGTTTATTTGCCATAGCAGGTTAGTGGCAGGCTTCAAAATAGTGATGGGATCTGAGCGGCACTTGTGCTTTGAAAGCTGAGGGGGGGAAAAACCTCACATATGAAATGTTTAATAAAGGTATTTTTAAATGATCACATTTTTTCTCTCTCCTGGCATTATAAGACAGTTTTTCAGAAGGTGGGTCTTCAGGACGGTGTTCTCTTTTCTCCTTTTTCTGCCTTCACAAAGCAGCCCTTGGGGAAGGGGTTTGGCAGTTGAATGCTGGCCAGCACCTGTACAGTAGCCTACCCTTTCCACCATGTTCTAAAGGGATGAGCTAGCAAGAACAACTTCCCTGGTTCCTCTTCATCTATGAAATACTAAGTTTCAAATGCTTCATGTCTTTATGGAAATGGCAGTGCCACAGCTCAGTAAACCTAAACCCAGTGGCCTAAGCAAGTTTGGATTTTTATTTTAGTTATAAGTCTTTGCTATTGCGGGAACACTAAATAAGTGGTTTCAGGAAGAAAAGTAGGCTTTTGCCCACCAAAATAAACCTGACCTTAACACACCTGTAGTATGGTATGGTGCCACAAGGATCTTGGTTTCTTATTTGCATCTCGGAGGAGCAGACGTTAGAGCCGTACTGCCATGGGAGTGAGCGGCATTACAAGAGCATCAGCCACAATGAAACTTAGTGCGTTAGCTTGGAGCAGAAATGAGTTCTGCAGATCTGGTTTACTTTCCAAGTGAAACTTATGTGTGTGTGTGGTTCTTGTTCTTCACCTGCAGGGAAGCAGTAAATGCAAGCACCAAAAAGAACCTTCTAAGAAAGTATATAGTACAGGATGAATTTTGGGAAAGCTGAATACCGTGTCATGGGATCTAGTGAAGTTATAGTTATTATCTTAGCATGATACCTATAATAAAGGCATATAAATGAAGAATTAACATATAATAGATTAAAAAAATACAAGCCTATAATGCCTTTCTCTGTCTAGGGGGAGAAATTAATTTGTGCATGCTGTTTGCAAAACCTTTTGTAAAGGAGTTCAGACTGCTTCAATGGAAGGTGCTATATAGGTAAATAGGTCAATCATATCCAAGTTCAGTGAATTTTTTTTTTTTTTTTTTAAAGTAAGCACTTAGGAGCTATTAATACTGTGATAAAGTGTCGTGGTTTAGCCCCAGTCAGCAGCTAAGCCCCACGCAGCTGCTTGCTTACTCCCCCCCGGTGGGATAGGGGAGAGAATCGGAAGAGCAAAAGTGAGAAAACTCGTGGGTTGAGATAAAAACAGTTTAATAGGTAAAGCAAAAGCTGCGCATGCAAGCAAAGCAAAGCAAGAAATTCATTCACTGCTTCCCATGGGCAGGCAGGTGTTCAGCCATCCCCAGGAAAGCAGGGCTCCATCACGCGTAATGGTTACTTGGGAAGACAAACACCATCACTCCGAACGTCCCCCCCTTCCTTCTTCTTCCCCAGCTTTATATACTGAGCATGACGTCATGTGGTATGGAATAGCCCTTTGGGCAGTTTGGATCAACTCTCCTGGCTGTGTCCCCTCCCAGCTTCTTGGGCACCTGGCAGAGCACGGGAAGCTGACAAGTCCTTGACTAGTGCAGCAACAACTAAAACATCAGTGTGTTATCAACACTGTTTTCAGCACAAATCCAAAACATAGCCCCATATCAGCCACTATAAAGAAAATTAACTCTATCTCAGCTGAAACCAGGACATAAAGAAAAAAATCCTGATTATGTTCTAGGGTTTATCTGGACAGCAACATAAATAGTTGAAAACCACATATAAAATAGGAAAATGCAGAAGAGCTTTGGTTTCTCCAGTCTTTCCTTTTTAAAAAGCTCTGATTGTTTTCTAAAACTTGTTTAAAAAAAACCCAAACAAACCAAAACAATTACAAAACCCCTCAAAACAACAACAGTCCCTGCCCCCTCCCCCCAAATGTCCAGTTTAATGCCTATTTCAAATACAACGGTTGTGCTGCCCTAGCTGGAGGGCTGGTGGAAACTCCTGAAGGCAGAGCTCATTTCTGGACTCTCTCCTTCTCCTTACCCCGCAGCTCCTGTGCGTCTTGGTAGAAGCACCCTACCAGAGTGAAGCGTTCTTGATTATCCCTGTGAATAAGCCAGATCTGTGGCTGGGATGGTTAATCTCCCTTTATAAAAAGGATTTAAACTTCACAGAAACGAATTATTCCCATATTGTTGTTAGTTTTAACATTAGTTTTAGACAAAGTTGCTTTAGATATGGGAAAAAAAATCCTCCATCTTACTTGTTTAGGTGCCAACTGGAGCCTTGCATGAGAAGTAGAAAACATGACTAGTTCTTTACGACGTGACATTTTAGGACAGATTGACAAACAGCTTGAATGACATTTGAAAATGCAAAATGTTGTAAGAACTCACTGCCTTAGCTATATGTAAACACTGCTGGGAGAAAAGCAAGCTTTTATTTAAAAAAGAAAAAAAGGTGGGGGAGAGAAGAGCAAGCTATGCTTTAAGCTATTTCCTTGTATGATTAACACCTGGACTGTCTTCAGAAAATTGCATATCTTTCTGGTTTTATAATTTCAGGGTGGTTATTGACTGAGCAGTAGGGTGCTTTTTTTCTTTATCTGATGCCTTACTGAGTTCTTTGCAGTCTCCTGACTCTGTTAGGAAGCTAAAATTGGAATTTTAGCTATCAGACATAGAAATCATTAACAACATTTATGGACTTCTAAACACTCTTCCATTATCTCAACGCTGTCAGATCACCCTTATCCGCTTTCTGCAAAGCATAATTGAAAACAATGACATTTCTCAACTTTTGTGAACAGGTAACAGACTGGAGAAGATTTTTATCTGAGAAAACATCATTCAAGATGAAGCTATAAGAAGCTGCATCTGCTAGCAGTAAGAACAGCTTTAACAAAGAAATCTCAACTAAAAAGGCTGTGTGCCTCTTCTGCTTTGTCCTTTGCATTAAACCAAGAGACATTTTGCAGAGGTCAAATAAGAAAGTTGTAATGGAAATGACACAGAAATCCATTAACGCTGACTTCAGATTTTTAGATTTCAGTATCTGTAGCTTCATTGCATAGCAAAGTTCAGGTTTTATGGTAACAATTAATGCTCTGGTTTCGATTCTTGAAATTTGATTTATGTATGAAACTCCTTCAAAAGAGTAGGTGCTCAGTGGCAAACTGCTTCAGGGTGAGGAAGTGAGTAAGAGGAATTAAATGCAGCTTTAAAGTAGTGGTCCTATTTATCAAAGAGGATTTTCCATGAGGAGTAATATTATCCTGTCAATGAAGAAAGGGTAAAGAGAAGATAATTAAAATTAAAAAGCAAAGAATTCTTTTAATAGACCAGAAAGTAGGACACAAAACTTAAAAGCTGAAAAGGAAGCATACTGTAAAAATGTAAACTCTTTGTAATACATTAACAAGTCAATATAATTTTCTTATGTTTCACTTTGTATTTGGAACTAAAGCAACTTACAGACACATCTTGCTGGAAATGTATGATTCTTTTTCCTTAGAAACTTGCAAGTTTCTTTGCATATTAAATACAGTGAGGGAGTTGGTAAATTGGTAGATTAGAGAGTTAGCAGTAAGTTAAAAAGAGACTTGGATGGTTACAGTTATTTTATATTGACTTTTACAGTCTAGGGATGGTAGGTTCTCCCATGTTTCAGAGTACACGATGTGAAAGTTGAGAGCGGTGACAAAAATCTGCTTTCTAATAGTGTGTTACAGTATCAGTTGGAGCAAGCCTTTGGCCTCTTTGGTACGGATTAAATCTGTTCTGAGGATGACATGGCTGGAGCCTTCTTTTTTTTCCCCCCTTTAAGTTAGGTGTTGATAAGCAAAATAAAACGCTGCCCCTATTTGCTAAGCTTTGTTTCTTTTCGTCACCTTTGTGTGCTTTTGGTCTCATAGATCGTCCCTCCTTGGTAAATTCACCAGACAATAACATCTTCTACTTAGAAGTCCTGTGCCACCAGACACTGGGAGATTAAAATGCTCATCAGATCTATGTATGTGAATTGTATTATTTGTGTTGATCTGGAAACTGTATTTATTAGTATACTTTCTGGATGCTGATTGTGTCATGCTGCCAAAGGAAAATAATCCTCCCTGCCATCTATTGTGTTTTGTTGAATTTAAGCAGCTTTTAGAACGTTTCTATCAGGTTACAGTGCTGTGGGTCTGTGTAGAATAGATGCTAAAAAATTGTGTGAGAAGGATAAAAGGAAGGTCGAGATGAGTGGTCAGGAAGTAGCAGGGTGTTAGGAGATGGGTTTGGAGTGAGTTCAGAGCAGAGAGGCTGATCAGGATGTGTGGGAAACAGATACGTTGTTCTCAGTTGTAAGATGCGGAAGGCTGGTATTAATTTGTCAGGAGGAATGTGATGAAAAATGAGACTCAGATAACTGTCTGAAGGTTTGAAAGCAATCTTTGATGTATTGTGAAATACGTGGCCAGTGATATTTTCTAAAACCAAGCATGGCATGCTGTCAGCTCTGCTTTACATGAGGACTTCTATTTTTCTTTCTTTTTTCTTTGTGTACTCTGTGATAATGATAGCAGTAAACAACGTTAAGACCATGGGCTATACCGGGAAGGTGACGCAGACATGCTGCCGGTGGCACCTGAGGCTGTGGTGTGGCACTGCACAGGCATAGGCAGCCGTCTTGCAGCCAGCTTCCAGGCTGCCCGGCTCGTGGGGGCCAGGACCCCGCGTGGGGCTTCACAGCGAGCTGGTGGTATTAGCTCGGTAAATAGCTCTAAGGCACGGTCCTGTTGCATCACTTTAAAAGGAATTAGAGTGATCATCAGGTCATGGCCAGAGCGATACTTCCTCCAGTTTTCCTCGGGCAGCGGTTTGCCATCAGCTTTGCCGAAGCGTGTCGCTGCGTACGAACCGCCCGGCGTCTCTCCGTGACCTCTGTGGTAGTTGTCTCTGTCGTTGGACGTGCGCGGAGCACAAAGGTAGCCATATACTCACTTATGGGTATTGTGCGTTCAAGTTTTCTACTGAATGTATGCTAAACTCAAATCTTTATGGGGCACCTGATATTTAAATAAAGAAACAAAATGCCTCAGCCCTGATAATTCAACTGCCTGCATTCACACTCATCATTTTAGTTACATTCACACTAATAATTTTGGTTGTACAAGAGAGGGAAGGAAAACTTGCCCCAACGTGAAGTACCAAGTGCAGCCTGACACCAGACTGCAGAAGGTGTTCTCAAGGGATGCTGGAATTGCAGTTTGCAGAAGTCCTGGTTGGGAGGGGTGGAGTGCTCGTTGGTTTTGAACAGCAAATTTGCAATGCTTGCTGAGACTTTTGCCTGGTGACCGTAGTTGCTGCTGGCCTCTTTGAAACATACAGAAGCATGTTTGCTGTACTGTGGTGATTAGAAAATATTAATTTTGTTACACACGAAAGTCCCTAATGAAAGTCCCTAATGAAAGGTTGACCATTTTCTGCCACTGTTAATTTCTTAACTTTTTGCAAATGTAATTGCTGCTATGATTACAGAATGCCAAATTGAATTTGGGGACATATGCAATATTCTTTTACCACTAGTCTAGTCAAATAATTTTTAATGAGACAGAGCTAGTTGAACAGCCAAATTGGTTTGTTTACTTCAGTAGCTTAACTGCATTAAAATCAAAGAGCTTGCATGGGCAGGGGGTAATCTGTGTCATTGCTGGACGCCATTAATCACCCCCTTGACTGAGGGCAACAGTTTTGAAAAGTGACTTATAGATGATTGAATAACTTTACTCTCTACACCATTAATGGTTCCCAGCAGGCTGCTAGTGTGCAATCACAAACATCTGTGTGTTTGAAAATTTCCACTTCCCCGAACAGAGACATATTTTATGAAGAAAAAAAAGAAAAGAAATAAAAAGGAGAATTTGTTTTTGCATGAGTAGCTTTTTGGAAAAAGGACTAACTCGACATGTTTCTGCTTTAACTCTTGTATGTGATAATATCATCTGAGTTTCTCTTTAGATCTTTATGCTTTTGATGGCATTAGAAGGTTTTTTTGTTTTCTTTTTTTTAAAAAATTTGTTTTCATTGTTTTGGCTCCATGGGATCTTTTTGACATTTGATATCCAGTAGTGAAAGAAAATGTATTCTGCTTGCCAAATAACTCATGGATGTTTGTGTTTTAACAGTGCGTTTAAAGTAAATGTAGCCACTTGCCCATAGACACTGCAGAGTGTGCATTCCTTATTCAAAGCTGATGGTTCCAGCTCTTTTGGAAACCAGCTTAACAGAACAGAGAACAAAAATTGTTTCTCCAGGCAATCCTACTACTTCTAAATTTGTCTTTTAGATAAGCATTTAAATACACAGGGAAAGAGCGCTGGGCAGTGACTACGCTTCCCCTCTGTATATCCAGTATGTCCCAGTGCCGCTTTGGTTGCTCACCGTACCCCAGGTGGGTGTTGTGTATTTGTTGTCTCCGTCACAGAATCACTGAGTGTAGGTTGGTTGGGACTGGTGGAGATCGTCTGGCCAACCACCCATGTTCAAACCATGTTTGTTTTCATTTAGCCTCTTCTAGCACATTTTATGGAGTATCTCAACCTTAGAAACTTTGTATTCTTGAGGACTTTCAGTACTTGTCCTACATATCCTGTAGAGAATTAATCCAAGACGAACATCTTGAAAGCCTGAGATTGATAGTGCTGTTTCACAATTCACTTTTCATTGTTCTTGCAGTGAAAAGACCTCAGCTAAGAGGACTTGGTAGGTATAAAAAAAGATTGGGGGAAAAAAAACCCCAAACAAAACCCAGAGGAAGGAAGAATGCCTCCTTCATCAGTCAAAGATAATTGGTTCTGTACTGAGCACACGTTTTATGTTATCTATGGGCAAGGATATGACAGGCTTAATGAGTTTCACGAAGCAGTCAGAATTCACTGTGTAATTGAAAGGTGAAAGGTTTTCATCCATTAATCAGATTGGTACTGGGGTAAGATAATCCTTGAGTTAGAAGTCTAACAATTAATAATGAAAAAGGAGAGTGAGATGAATTGTGTGTGTTCTCTAACAGCTATGTAGAACGGGACTCCTAGGTAAGTATCTGTTCCTCCAGAATATGTTAAAAAAAAGTTGGTGTATACTGGGAGAATAGGATGTCTAAAGCTTCTGTTAAATCCTCTTTGATGAAGCGAACTATGATCTTAAAAGACTGGGCTTCTTTTCTTATTTCAGCATTGTTACTGGGGGTGGGAAATGTTACATGGATGCAGAGTTCCCACCTCACTATCAAGTGGGGAGGGGGATTTTTCATGCTGTCTCAAATAACTTGTCCAGCTACTTAGATGAGACACCCTTTGTCTTTAATTTGCAACCTAAGAGGTCTTGTGTCCCTGAAAATCATCCTAATCAGTTCTTTGTGAGCTTCTAATCTGTTTAACTTCTGTGGCCCATGGTTTAAATGTAAGGAAATGTACTCGGTCCTGATGTCTTGGACTGAGCACCCAGGGGGTAATGCCCAATTCTGAGCAGAATACATGAATTTTGAACTCCTCTAACGTATTCTGGCTTGTCATCTGAACTGGTCATTCCTATTGTTGGTAAGGAAATAGTGGAAAAAAGTGTGGCTGGCAGAGGGATCATGGTGTGCCATTTTTTTTGCCCGCTAACCTCATATGTTTCATCTGTACGTGTGTTGTATTACCAGTTTCCTTTTCTTTAGATACAGAAAATTACTTTGTGATTAAAAGCAAATCCACACTAAGACAGAGGTGTCCCATGTACAAATCCTTCCCTGCAGAACTCCTGTAGCCAGAGGATTTTGAGCAGCTACGGTAGTAGTAAGGTGGCAAGGGTTGCTTGTAAAATCCCTGTGCCAAAAGTAGATTTCAAGTTTGGCCATACATTTGGCCATACCGATGGTCCTGATCCTGTTAAATGCCTTCCACTACCCAAACTATTTGTACACATATATATTTGTAATAAGCAAGACAGGATCTTTCTGTGTCAAGACCAGGAAAATGAGTTTTCATCCCATCTAGGGAGAATCGATAACAGGAGGATCATTAGCTACTGGCACTTGTCCTGGAACGTAAACTGCAGATGCTATTAAAAGAGTGTGGCTGTAGATTAAACCTCTCTTCAGCATGAGCATCCAGTAGATCATCATGAGGACAGAACATAAATCATATTTAAGTTTTAGAATGCTTTTCCTTATAAAACAAAGGAGATTTCTTTAATCTTATTTGTCCTGTGCGATTTCTTTTTTTCTTTCTTTTTCCCCCTCCTCTCGTGCTTGTAGGTCGTGTCAGATTATTCACATGCAAATAGTTTGTTGTGAATTTATCTCCAAGATTTATAGTTTCATTTCTTCTTTTTTTCATAGTTGGTGGCTGAAACTTAGTTACTTATCTGTTCTTTCTCTTCTCTTCTCTGCTGTAACTGTCAATACTGGTGCCCAGTTCTGCTGTTGGATTTAGGGATACAAAGCTGGGCTCCAACCGCCAGTCTTTTCCGTAGGCAATCGGCAAATGGTGATACCTACTCATCATAACAAAATGAGGCTAGATCTGAGACAGGCGGCTTTGGATACTGTATTTGCTCTTCGCTTGTGCACATACAGTTAGAATCATAGAATAGTTTGGGTAGGAAAGGACCTTTACAGGTCATCTAGTCCAGCTCCCCTGCAATGAGCAGGGACATCTTCAGCTAGATGAGGTTGCTCACAGCCAGAGCTGCTGTTTCATGTCAGCTCTGAGCTTTTCTAGTGAAATTTTTCATCGCAGCTTCTGAGCAGCCGTGCTCTCAGGGGGTGGGTAGGTCTCCCTGCGCCAGCCCCAACGCGTCCTGCGTGCTGCGCGGCGTGCTCCGGCCGTACCTCCCGCAGCGCCTCCGCAGGAGTGAGACCTTGTGGCTCAGCTGCGAGAAACCGTCGGGATCGTCACAGAAATGGGAGACTGCAGTAAGTGAAATACGCTCTACTTGGATCTACAGGTTTGGGCTTGTAGGTGCTCTGTTTTGGAGTTTGTCTTTAGAGACCATGATAACTGAAGCTAAACAAAGCCAAGCAGCCTTTACAAGAGGTAATACAAATAAACAAGCATGTACATTTCTCTTCCTGGGTATCTTCATTATTCTAATGGTTTTGAACTGAGGCTGTAATCTAATCCTCTAAAGTGTCAGCCTCCTTTGTTTATACTTGGCTTCTCTTCTGAATTATGAAGTCCCACCCTCTCTTCTGCTTTCAGCAAAGTTGGTTTGGTTTTTTTTTCCCTTCTTCTAAGTTGGTAATCAAAAAGCATGATCATATGTTGTGCTTTTGCCTAAGTTTCTTCTACGTCTACCTTTGTTGACACCAAGTGTTAATAACAAAATTTTATTCTCCCAGTGTTGTAGAGAATTTTCTAGCTGAAAACTGGACTCCCAGAGAGCATGGGGAAAAATAGCATCTGTGAGCAAAACCAAGCCTGGATATTAAAAAAAAAAAATCCCCCCAAACTCATACCTTAACTAACTGCTAAACAATCCTAACTATCTATAGATTGAGGTGCTATATTTTGTGGCAACATGCTTATAGTGTTCCCACCCCTTTGTCTTTGCTTCTTTTCTGGCTTAGGTGTGGCAGCAAAAGCTTTTTGCAATCTTGCACCGTGGCCTATGACATGGAAGTAGCCTGACTTCAACAGCTTTTACATATCTCTGCAGAATTCTACATTATAGTGATATTTTTAAAACAGTAGCTTTGCGTTGGTATACGAGCCAGCTTCTGATAAAGCAAAGTGCTGGGAGGAACATTTTGTTCTTCAAATAGTCCCCTTGAAGGACTAATTGAGGATTAAGGCACTAGTTAGTGATTAGTTTAAGGATAATGAGTTAGTAAGAGTTGCCTTGTAATAAAATACAATCAACTGTGTGAGATAAGGACAGTAAGGTCAATTTTGCATCTATTTGGAAATGACAAAAAATTTTCTCTTTGTATACTTATCCATTACTATTATGTTTGTTTTGAGTACTTTTGGTCTTATTCTGAGGTACTTGCATATGCAATTATTTTCACAGACTCCGTTGGGGTTATTGCGTGCATTACATTTACAATATAGCTCTAAAGAGTGTAGTTGTTGCTAAATTATTACATGACTATTTCATGCTTTCCATCTTCAGATGTGAATTTTTAGTGCTGAGTATTAAATACCAATATTTGTACTTAAAGCAAAGTATATGGTTGGTCAATAAATTGAGGAATTATGGAAGGAGTTTTGGGTGGTTTGAGATCACATGTCTTATAATCATGTTATCTTTGTATGAAAAAAATGGATATTTCTGTCTACTAAAGGAAAAAGAGTAACTTCTAATCAAAACTACAATGAGATAAATTATTTAATAAATTGGGCAGACCTATTTTGCTGTAGGTCAATTATTTGTGAAGCTACATCACTAGAAAAGTACAACTTTCCTAGGTGTATTAGTATAAAATAGCACTAGGGATGTCTCCAATGTTCACTTCACCCTTACTGACACAGAAGTCTTGGCTGGAAACTATTCAATAATAACAGTATCCCCTTTCTTTATTTTTTTGGTGGCACAGTTGGCACAAAAATCACAGAGTATTCAACGGGGAACAGTAAAATTGTTCTGAAACCTAAATATTCTGGTATATTAAATTTAACGCTTGACTTTCAGTGTCACGTTAAGTGTGGGGAGGTCCTTCTCACAGCGTGCATGGGTGTCTGGGGTAGCCTGGCCTGCCTGCAGCGTGAGCCAGCAATGCAGAGCGATCTGCACTTGTGATACAAGGTCTTGTGCAGATCAGCTTGGTGTTGCAACCACCATCGGTCAGCTGTTGTGTAGCAAAGGGGCTGGTGATAGGAGCCCTCTTCCACTGGGAGCTTGAGTCCTGGCTTTCGGGCTTATGCATGGAGATGTCAGCCTGAGTCTTCTGGCACTAAAGAAGTGACTCTTTCTGGCAATGCTTTAAGCATTTTTTGTTTTCAGTCATGTAAATTGTGTGTGAGCTGCAGAACAAGATCACCTGAGGTGTAAAAATGGGAAAATTAGAATGAGATTAGTGTTTTCTGCTTTGGTAAAGAACAGGTGGTGGAAATGACACACCTAGCTATTTTGTGCTATTCAGAATTGTGCTGTTATCATCTGGTTTGCATTAGAAACTGTGAAGGATACTGGTAAAAGAAGTGAATAGGAGAAACTAGCATCAAAGCTAACTACTTTTCCATATTTTAACGTAGAGATGAAAAGTCTGCTGACCTTTTTCATGCTTGCAAGCATAATTACAGCTTGAATAGCATCCTTATAGAAAACAGATTTTCAGCCTTGGGATACTTGGGATTGTGGAAGATAGGCTTTCAGAATAAAAACAACATGCTCAAGCATTTTTCAGTTTTTCTAAGAATATACAATAATTATTTCTTAGTTTCAAGCTATGGAATAAATCAGATAAAGCAGTGAGTTGAAAAACTCTCTCTCTTCTGCCCTGACCAATGGATTGTTGTCTGCTCTTCATATTCAGCTGTATACAAAGGAAGATGTCGAGAGAAGCCTTTCTTTTTCTCAAAAGCTTTGAAGGGTGCTGTTCTTTATTTCTGAGTGGGCTAGAAAAAGAGTATTGCTCAGCTTCAAGCCTTGGCTGCCATCTCTTTCAGCATGTATGGAAATATTCCCCAGCTTCAGGGAACAGACATGAAATCTGTGAGATGAAGGCTGCTTTTTAACAAACGTAGTCTTAGTATTGATTTGTGCACTTATTAACTTATATTTGGATTATAAGTTTTTTGTTTGCAAAGTGCAGAACATAATTTGTTGCTAAACAATTTATAAGCTAATGTAGGCGCTTTTTTTGCAACAAGGCATGTATGATGCTCTTATTTATTTTGATATCAAATACCATCTGTGTTCTATATGCTAATATTGCAGTTTTAACAGTTAGCGCTACATTGCTAGAGCTGTGTCACATATGTTAATAATTTCTTTACTAGTTGGCATTGATCTCTTGTTCCATGCTGTTAGTTCTGAAATTCGGGGCTCTGCTGCTTACCTCTAAATTACTGACCCCTCAGTCATGAAATATGTTTCAGGTTGTTTTGATACTATGTAGATGTAAACTTAGAATATTTTAAACCCAGCACTGCCGTGTGTGTTGATTTATTTATTTATTTATTTATTTAAATACAACACAACTTACCTGATACAGTGCAACTTGTTCAAATGCAGAAGACATTTGCAATGTCTCTTGCACTGTCTTTCTGGGAGTCACCTCTCCTTGAATAATTATTGTGGGTTCATACTTTGCAATCCTTATGCAAGTAACTTCTGGTCGAATTGTTTTATTTTGCAGTCAGAGTCCTTTGTTCACTGGACTGATCTGAGAGAGAGTGTATTTAGTTCTTTGAACAAGAGGATGTCTCATGGATTATCCACCAATGGCTTCCTCTGACCAAGAAAGAAGTGATAGTGAATACGGAGAGAGAATGGCCATCATCTCTGTTCTACTCTGACTTGAACTGTGAAGTCAGTTGGAGCTAATTGCATTAGTGTAATTCAGCCCTCTTACAAATTCATCTGAACTGATCAGAAGAGTAAAGATGGCTGCAGGAAAGTATCTGAATTGTTCACTCACACCGCTATAACGTTGAAGATGATGGCAATTAAAGAGTGCTCCCAGAACTATCCTGTTTCCATGTTGTTTGGTCCAGCTGCGTTGAATGTATTCTGGTATTTACAAAAACAAACAAAAACCCCACAACTTTGTATGATCAGAAGCACAGAGGTACTACTTCTTCCTTGGTGTCCTGTCATGCATCTCGTTACCATGTTCTGAATGTGCCCACACAACACTTAAAGGCAGAAGTAAGCTTGTTCTGTTTGTGGTTCAAGCTGGCTGGCTGGGAGCCAGCTACCATCTGAAAGCAATGCAACTTTTCAGTTCAGTGCAGTGCCAGACTTAAGTTAACACAACTCTGCTGTGTCTACAAGTCTTATTTTTTCCTGTGGGTTTGTTGGACAGCTTGGAGATCATGAGGTGTAAGCCATTCTGCAAAAGATGACATAGCTATGCTCTTCGTCACATATGTCTTTTGTTTCTTTGGCAAGCATGAATTGAGATTCTTGGTTAGAAACTTAAAGGCTGTTCACTTTTTCTCCTCTACATACATGCCCAAACCCATTTGCTGTTTGGAAATTTTAACAACATTTAATGCTTTTTTGTGCTCAATTGCTGTTTTTGTTACTGCAGCACTTCAAAAATGCAGTGTGGAAGAAAACCAAAGTCAAGAATTTGCAAGTTAGAGAACTTGTAGCTAACTTTAAAACTGGAGGATCTGACCAAGAGGTTTTATATCTGCATGATGATAGTTTAATTCACATCCCACTTGCAAGCTAGGCACCCAGAAAATAAGGGAGGTGCCTGTGGGAAGTTAGCATAAGTTAATCATAGCTGAGTGAAGGGATAGTGCTCCCCCCAAGCTTTGGCTGGAAACCTCAACTCCATCGTTCTCTGCTCTGTAACCCTCAGTGTTATCAAAGTGAGAATCTACCTGTAGATGACCTCTCCCTCCCCCAGCCTCTCCAGCTGTAGAGAAGTGTGGAACAGAAGCAGGGCTGAACATGGGAGATGTTGGAAGAGGACAGAGCAACAGGCTGGTGAGTGAAACTGAAGCAGCTTCCAGCCTTGGCTGATGAGCCCAAGCACGTAACGCAACCGAGTCCAAACATCAGGTGACAGACCAGTAGTGGCTGAGTAACAAGGAGTGGAAGCAGGAATTTGAAGTACTTATGGTCAGCTTGAGCTCTGTGAGGGTCACCGTTCCTGCCCTGCAAGAAAATTTTGGGTCTGTTGATTGGCTGCACTGTTTCCGTGTTTATCGCAAAGGACCACTTGTTGCAGGAACTTAATTGGTGGCAGGCCACCAAATTCCTTTGACCCTTCAAATTGGAGAGCAAAGGAAGCTTAAGTGACATTTTTTGTACTTTTTTTCCACCCTCCTCTAAGGGAGTCATGATATTCATGGGAATACAAACAGGATTCATTTTTATCAGCAACACTCTCTCTCTGCTGGTTTCAGAAGCTTGGAAGTGATCTTTATCAGAAATTAAAGGTTGATCCTTTTGAAAGAAGGGGTGATGAAGTCACGAGGGTTCAGGCATTAATCAGAACTGGTTGCTGTCAAGCAGGTTCTGTGTTCCCTGGATAATCGGAAACCTTGGCTGCTGCTTTGTCATTTAGAAAAGCTAGCATGTGTTTACAACTATAGAGGAGGGAAACTATTTTTTTTCCTAAAGATGCCTCTAGATAGCTCTGGTAATTTCTACATGCCTGTTAGCTGGGGCTGAAAACCAGAGATTAATGGGCAGTGTTCTCTGTAGCAAGGAAATCTGATCCTAGTTGCGAGATTAAAGTGTGGCCCACTCCTTTTTAACACCAGACCTTTATTTCAATATTTGTAGAAATTTGGTTGAAGGGCTTGACCTGGTCAGCCATTAAAATGTGGTTTTTTAACACTTGCTCCAAAACCTGGTAACAGTTTCTTTTTCTAAATGTGCAAGGCTGTGATTTACAGCCCCTGCTCTCCTGCCGTGGGTGGCTCTGTCAGGACCGATGGCTGCTCCAGCACGTGGATGGGTTGGCAGGTGTGATCGCAGTGCTTGGGCTGTGTCTTTTGATTCCACAAGAGTCTCTTGTCTATCAAAGGTGGTGTTGACCATGAGTTTCATTAGCTAAAAATATTTTTTTGGGTGGGTGGCTACAACCTTAGCACCTTTAACCTTGGATTTTGAAAGGTGTATTATTATTATTGTTATTGTTGTTGTTATTTATTTTAAAGAAATCCTTACCTGAGATGAGAGCTTGGTATCTAGTCATTCTTTTAATGGGCTACCTAAATTTAACAGTTCAATTACTTGAGCCTCCATTTATTTATTTATTTATTTATTTTATTTTTAAATTTTCATATTTGTTTTAACTCTTTAATTTCTCTTTTGTTGTTGTTGTGGGAGGAGGAATAGAGCTGATGCGTATGCAGGATCAACCTCTTGCTTATCTTTTGGTTCATAACTGTGTGCGTAAGAACCTGGGGGAGTTTCAGATTTAGCAGTTTGTTCTGCTTGGTTGGAAGGTCTGATGTTGACCGTGGTAATTATATGCATAACTTCCTCCTGCTCTTCACATCGAGGAAGAAGATGAGCTATGGATTTTGATTCTTCAGCTTTAATTGGGACTGGATGTGAGGGCAAGGAAATCGAAGATTACCTTTTCCTGCACTATTGGTTTCCTCTCATTCATCTTTGTGACTAGTTTTTTCAAACCTGCCTGTATGTAGCAGTATCAAGACCAACTTTTCAGTGATCCTGACTTTGCGGCTTTATAACTGAATTTTTACAGTTTTGGATTCAAACTTCTTTAAAAATTCTTGCGGGTGAAACAGTTATTAATCTCATCTTTCAGAATTTGATTTTTTTTTTTTAGTGGCTTAAATATAAGGAGTGTTGCCATCTGTTGCAGACCTGTAGAACTTTATATGTCTCTCTTATTGGAGATTATGGAACACATTTTATGGGTGGGGATCAGAGGAAAAAATGGGGGAGTGCATTTTTCCTGCCACCCTGAAGGTGGAAATAGGTAGTGTTCTCCAATTCAGAGGACCTCATTGCCCAATATTCTTCACCTGATATTTTAATGTACAATTGACACAGGGCTCTGTTACCATTCTTCATCTGCTGTTTTTAATAATTGCAGGGCCAGCACCCTGATTTGGAGGAGTTCATCAGAAATTGGCAGTTACAGGAGGGATGCTCCTTGCTGTCTGTCTGCCGAGGGCTTGTCCTCACACGTACCCTGGGCGTACCGTTTGCCAGGTTTGATGCTGGATTGGAGCGGGCCTCGCTATCGCAGACCTGGATTTGCTCAGTCTGTCTATAACATTTCAAATTTGTATTTACTTTTCAAAGTACTCAGTCAGTGTCAGATTTTGATCAAAAATCAATCTGAATTTCTGTTAAGGACATGTAGCTTACATTTGTGCAGCCTCTAGTCTCCTCTCTAAGCTTTACAAGAAGCTTCAAAATTTACAAATTTCCTTAGATCATATTATTATTATTATTTTATTATTATTATTGGTATTTTGTACAAAATTTTAAGCACTGCAAAGAGTAAAGGACAGTACATATACAACAGAAAATGTATGTGATACAATCATACAAAATATATGTCGCTGATGATTATGTGGCTACTGAAGGAAAACAAAGGAAAATGTGAAAAGAAAACAGGTAATTAAGGATTGTTTTAAAGAACAGGGACAGGAAGCTAACTTATTAGAATGGAAAATTGTACATAACTTCAGAGAATGTTTTAAGGAGGGTTTTGGAGTATCTGCAGAATGAACATGAATAAGTATTCTGTGCCAGAGGAATGTTTTCCTGGTGCCAGGTAATTTTTTTTGTTGTCCTAAAAAAATTCTTTTTTTTAAAATCATCTTAATCTAGATAAGGTTAAAAAAACCCACAAAAACCTCTTGACTACATTGTTCTCAATCTGTTTTTTCTGACTCTGTTTGCCTATTGACAACTGTGTCTTATCTTGGTTTTGAAACCCTGATGTTTTCTAGTCATGTGATGGAACTAAATAATATATTAGGCTTACTGCAAGATTTAGGATCAAAGGAGAAGTTTACAAGAGGCCAGTTTTCCAGTGTTACAGGTGACTCTTGTACTTGTGAAACTCTGTTCTTTATCCTCACTTTTCTGTGTGTCTCTGCAAAAAGTGTATAAATCCCACCTTTATGACCTGAGTCTTTGTTTGTTTGTTTGTTTTTAAATCCAGCAGGCCTGCTGTATGCATTAGAAGAAAGGTATCATGTGTGTTTGTGTGAAAAGTGTGTGATATGGGTCATTATCAATGCTTAGATCTATAGTGCAGATGACCCTTACATCAGTTACTGGAGGATATTATAGGGAGCTGATTTACTGCTCTGTGAACCAGCTTTGGGATAGACCAGGACACGGCCAGTGAATTTCAGGGCTGTTTGCTAAGAGGAGGCAGGGTGAAGGTTGGAAATCTATGGCAGGGTTGGAAGGGACCTTTAAAGATCATCTAGTCCAATCCTGCTGCCCTTGGCAGGGACATCTTTCACTAGACCAGGTTGCTCAAAGCCCCATCCAGCCTGACCTTGAACACTCCCAGTGATGGGGCATCCACAACTTCTCTGGGCAACCTGTTCCAGTGCCTCACCACCCTCGTCATAAAAAATTTATTCCTTATGTCTAATCTAAATCTTTCAGTTTAAAACCATTGCCCCTTGTCCTGTCACTACAGGCCTTGGTAAAAAGTCTCTCTCTGTCGTTATTATAAGCCCCCTTTCTATACTGAAAGGCCAAAATGTTGGTTTCCTGTGCAGCATCTATATGGGTTTTGCTATCTGGGTCACAGATTATTTTTTTGTTTTTTTGCCAATACAGGCCTGTAAGTATATTCTGTCTCTTCTGCTTTTTGAGCTTGTCCCAGTCTTGCTCATCCCCCACCAGTGCCTTGTTTTTGTTCACCTAGCCAGCCCGTCTTGCCTTTGCAGGCTTTCTGTGCCATGTCTGCTCTCTTTGTTCTTCAGTCCCGACCTGTCCTCCTGAAGCCTTGCTGTCCTGTCTCCTCACAGTCCTTCCCTCCCTCTGCTCCAGCTAATACCAAACTCATTACCCTGGATAATCTGACTTTCATTCTTTTTTCCTTCAGTAATGCAATGTCCTTCAGTTGTTTTTTCACGGGCCAACCTTTCCATTTCTTTTCTGTTCCATGTCTCGTTTCTTATCAAAGTTTGTTTTGTCCTCCTCCTCCCCTTCCTTTTATCTCAGGACTAACAGACCAGAAGATCCTGATTATGATGATTATTATTATTATTATCCCCCCCCACCCCCTTGTGTTTTCCCTCCTGAGCCTTATGTGTCTGTGACGGTCTCTTCAACCAGCCAAAAGAATCTGAATTTCAGGTCAAATGAAACCCATCTGTCGGGTAGGTAGTTCTCTGCTCATGCCTTTTTTTCAGGAGATATTGCCTCAACTGAACCATTTGCCTCCTGCTAAATAGCTTCCTATCCCTCTTCTTTTCTTCCTTTCTCACGAAGCAGCTTCTTTCTCTCCTTGGGCGTCTTGAGAGAGTCACTGCTAGTGCAAGAGAGTCTTTGCCTCCCACTCGCAGTCCTCTCTTAGTTTCATGCCCAGTGCAGCTGGATCTATGGTCTCGCTTCCACCGGTTATCATCTGAGGGAGCATGCTCTGCAATGTTCATGTGTAAGCAGGCCGGCCAACTGTTGGTGTTGAAAGATATGATTTATAATGCATGTATTTGTCTCATAGCGTTTGACTTTGGCCTAAAGAGAGAGGTAAGTGGAGAAAGCATAGACCTTAGCTGAAATACAATATGCTGCTGGTCTCCAAATATACTGTGTTTATGATCCAGGATAATTCAGCTAAAAGGATCTGGAACCCTTCAGACATAAAATGTGGCATTTAATGGTTATACTTCTTATTTTCTGAAGCAGTAGTAAGCTCGCACCCTTTCACTTTTTGATAGGTGAACCAGGTGGGGCTCAGAGGGTCAGAAGGGCCGGTCTGTAAGAGCAAAAGATCTCAGTGAATTTGGACAGGCTGTATTTGTTCCAAGAGCCGGGCCATACACCTGTGGATGACAGCTTTTCCAAAGAAGCCAGAGTTTGGCCAGGAAAGACTTCATTCTACCCCGTGGAGTGAAAGTGTTGTACTGACGGGGAAAAAAACTCAACATGATCACTCTGGACGCTCAGGATCACTCTGGACATTTTTGTTTTCACCAGCAGATGATGAGTGCAAGCTCCTAGTGCAAGGACTGGAATGTGGCCAGGACTGTGGAGATTGCTAGGCAAGGTACTTATGTGACTGAAATGCTTGGCCTGAGCCTGACATTGCTTTTTTTTCTCCTTAACCACCACAGAGCAGAGGTGACATGCTTCCTATTATTAGTGCACCATAACAGTGGTATGTAAAGGAGATAAATAACGTTTGTGCTCCCATCCCTTAACACACTTATTCAATGCAAGATGTCGAAATATGTGACTAACAAATGGTGGAAAGTCTCTGTGAAGAATCTCAATAGGTTTTCTGTTTTCTCATTTCCCTTTAAAAGTTATTCATAATACTCCAAACAGAAAGTGCTGTAAATGGTAGTAATTTTTCTGTGTGTTTACTAGAGAACTGCATGATAGTATCTGTTTAATAACTCTCAGTCAACATTCAGTCATAGGTGCTGAAGTTTAACCTTATAACACTTTGAGTAATGTGGAAGATGATCATCTCTGGCCTGTGCTCCAGAACAGAGGGAAACTGAAATGGGAGAATTGTAAAAATAGTGTGTCAGTCAATATTTGCCTTTACACAAACATACTGAAGTTGGACAGTGTTGTAGATGTTCGGCTCTAGGTGGTGTCTAGTAATTATGTGGAAATAGATTTTGCTTTTCCTTCTCCATCCTGACTCAAGATGCAGCCTGAGAAGATGCGCCCAAGATTGTCTGTGTGCTTGCTGCGACTGCAAGGGCAGTCCTAGTTCTGGCTGTGTGCCGAGTCATCCTCTATTACACAGACTTGCTTGGCTGGTGACCCGACTCACCCAAAAATGAGACAGTTTTCTGTTGCCCAGAGGGACAAACTAGCTTGCAAAGCATCGCAGTGAACTCTGAGGCGTGGACAAAGCAAGGGTGAAGGGGGAGCGGGTCCATCCATTCTGGCAGCAGTAAGCTCTTCGCTTAGCTCAGCCACCTCAGTTGACCGTATAGCAAATTTAGGTGGAATTCAGAGCAGCAATAGGAAGACACTTGGTGCCCCGTCCTTCCCCTGTTGCCAAAGGCAGCGGAATGTCTCAGAGAATAGTATTCACAAGGGTATAGCGTGAGCAAGACCCTGTATGTTCCATAACCTTGGCCCAGGCAGTGACTGAACTGTTCAGCTGAAAGTTCCCCAAACTGTTCAGTCTGCGGTTGCCATGAGAGGCTGCGGTCCAAGTGGGTGAAAACAGGATCTTACCATGTGAGGTGTCAGACGGCCTTGACAGTTGGCATCCCACTGTGACCAGCAGTTCTGCTGGTGCGGAGCAGAGGCAGGAGGGCATTGGGCGTGGGGGAAGGGAGGGAGGAGTGAGGAGGGAAGATGATAGGGAAGAACCTGGTGGAGGCAGAAGTAAAGAAAATGGTGAAAAAGAGAAGTGGAGTAGAAATGAACTCTTGCATGCTTTTTATGTTGCCTTAAGATTTTATAAGGACAATGTAGTAAAAAACAAATGATAAGAAAATATAATTATTCAGATTCCCAAAACTCTCTTGTCTGATTGCCCTGTACTGCAGTGCCTGAAGGATTCTCCTTTGGATTTCACTGAAAACGTTTTGGTTGGTCGGCTGTAGATGTCACCTCGGTGTCAGGTGGTGGTGAGGGTCACACTAGCTGTGGGACAGCTGGCAGGAGCACCCTGCACCGTCGCTCCTCCAGCCCCGCATTAGGTAGGAGGGAACGCGAGAGTTGTGCCAGCCAGTCTGACCTTGCTGCTTGCTTGTTCCGTGGGCCGGTGTGGGAGCGGGGCGGTTGGGATTGCTTTCCTTTCTCCTTCTGGGGTTGGTTTGTACATCCACTGGCTGTAACCGGGAGCAGCCCATACGCTCGCAGTCTGAGGAGTATCAGAGCACGCAGGTGGTGTGGGTTGTGGAGCTGAGGGGAGGGGTGTGTATTTTTAAACACTTAAAATAGGATGTGAACTGAGAGGATCTGGTATGGACCAGTCTGACCTGAACAAAGATTTGAGCTACTGCTGTTGGCTTTGGGGGGAGCCATTTTTCATGGAAGCTGCCTGGGAGGGCTTGCATCTACATTACTGTTATAGTCCTGGGCTGCTTAGCTGAAGCAAATCTCTTGATTATTACTGTTTTAGCTTGCATTTTGAAGAAACCTTGGATCACAGACATTGGATTCCTTCTCAATGAAACTAAACAAAAAGATGCTCTCTGTCTACTGTTGGACATTCACTCCAGGAGACCAGACTAGAAATAGAACGAAGTGAAACACCACAAAATATATATAGTATAGTTATGGACTTTGTGTCCTTAACTTTATTATTGGGGAAAAGCTTTATCCAGGAGAATAGCTTTTGGATATTTCTGGTGGCTCATTAATTTTCAGTGGCTTGATGTCCTTCTCACTTCAAGGGTGTGTGGCTATAGTTACGGATGAGTTTAGGTGAACCTTAGACTGGGGAACAGCCTGTGGAAGGGCTGGTGGTAGAGGAGGTCCGTTTCTGTGTCAAATGCCAATTCCAAGTGGATCCACAAAGACCGGCAGCTTTCTGCAGCCTGAGTTGGATGCTAAGGTGATCGAGTCCTGTGCCAGATAGTGACAGTGTCACCATATTACCCCGTGTTTATACCAACATTATAGTTTTGACTTCTGTTGCTATAATTATTATTCACTCTTGAGCCAATTGCTGTTACACCAGATGGCAAAAGTGATCACGCTATGACTCTGCTTTGCCTTGTCTGAAAGTTCTCAGCATCCAACAGTGCCTGCAAAAAATGTAATCCACTTACTACTGAGCACTTCTGGAGATTTGGCTGCTTTATTGAGGTACTTTAATGAGAGCAAAGTTCCAAAAAATCTAATTAGATTTTTTAATCTGCATGTACTGTATCATATGAACCTGCAGTACAGCAGAGTTTGATCTGTAGATGCATTATGGAAATTCATGTCAGCTGTTCTGAGCATATGCACACACATACATATGCACAAGACCTGGCCTTAGTTTCATTAACATATGATATATACATACGCATACACATAATTTTTTTCCTCTATTTCATTATGAATCCAGCAAACCTGGAGAAAGAACAGAAGAAATTTTGTTCCTGGTTGAAATGCATTCAGTCTTTAGAGTGCGTAAGTGGATGGAACTGCAAAATGTTAATTTGATTGTTGTCCAACCTCCTTCCGCAAATAATTGACAGAAAGAGCCTAGTCATTTTCTTATGTCATGGCTGACTGCAAAAGGGAAGACAAGTTACAGTGCTGCAAATGGTGCTTTAGTACATCGTATCAAAGTCACAAAACAAACTGGTTAGTTTAAAATTCCATGTAGATTGCTCCTTGGCAGATACGGTTACTGGAAGTCCGTTTTAGTAATTCCTGGCATCCCATGTGATAGTGTTTTGGGTTGGGAGATGTGTTTTAGTCTAACAACAAACAAATAGCAATCCCATCTTGCCTTGATTATAGCAAGGAAGATGTAGAGGAAACAATTCTTTGCTATGGGCTGAGGGGTCAGTAACTTTGAGGTTTTCTTCTTTGCCTACCTTTAGGAGAAGCATAGGCTTCCACTTCCTTTTTAATGATCATTTTTGACAAAATATAAATCTTTGAGGCTGCATCTCTACTTGTAAATTAGTGTGCCCAGGACTACTCTCTCACGCTGAAGCCAAACGGCACAAGGCATCCTGCACTGATACTGTTAAACTTTCTAGCCTTCGGAAAGGGGACTGTATACGTGGAATATTTCCTGGATACTGCTGGCTCCTGGAGCATGCGTAGGAGGTGTTGGGATGAATGATAGCTAGCTCTGATGGAAACTGTGCGGGGGGTCACTCTTACAAACATTATGGATAATGAAATTCCCAGTGCCTGGGAATATTTATTGGTACTATTTAATCAGCTTGTGCAGATGTAGCCTTGGTGGCTTCTAAATAGAGCACATACAGCTAGGTAAAAATGTTCCGGACAAATGATAATTGTATTCTGATGGCAATAAAATTGCAAGTTGAACTGATGGCACTTTCATGTAATGAGGTACCACTTGTGGATGAATTAATTTGTGCCCCATGCCGACCTTTTAGCTGTCTGGTTTTAGGTCCATTTTTTAATATATTGGTTTGGTGTGTGCATGTGTGGCATTTGTGCTGTGCAAAATCTTCTAATGGAACTGGGTTCAAGGTGTGACTGAATTCTCTTGCCAAATGTTGGTGGTACCTTTAAATGAAACCATGCTGTAGCCTGTAGTTAGACCAGCATCATTCTAAATAACTAGCCAGGGGGTGTACACTGTGTGTATACACAAGCTAATCTTCTGGATATGTTTTGCAGGATTGTTTAACCTATTCGTGTGAAAATTAAAATTCAGCATATTTTTATTCTTTATTGAATTGCATGAAAAACCATGATCAAATCTGTGGTGTATCAACTTGGTTATGGTAGGGGGAGCTTCATGGACAAAATGTTTTTTCTAGCTGCTGTCCCATTAGGAGCTGCAGGGAAGCTGGCCTGGAGATGCTTATAAGTTTGTAAATGAGGACTCTCTGCTAGGCTTCCCCTTAACCTGGCAAGAAAAGTGTGAAGAAGCTTTGAGTGTCTGCACCTTTCGGGGTCGGGGCACGTAGTAGGTATTAGAGGGAAAGGCTGGAGATACCTCCTTAGCAGAAGGGTTGATGTAAAAGGAGAGCAGGAAGAAGAGGACTGTTGTCTTTGCCTCCCTACAGCACCAGGAGCAGCTGTCAGAACAGAGGTGTAGTCACTCGCTCTATTTAGAAGAGCTCAGCTTTTACTCTGCCAGACTGGCTGTGGCCTCTGTTATCTGCATGCGTTGGTTTTGTTGAAGAACCAGGAGGAAGAAAGTTAATGGTGGCCAGTGCTCTTAGTTGTACTCTGAGACTGTGATTCACTTTTCAGACTGTCTTCAGAGCTGGTTTGGAACAGTTTCTGCAACAGCATTTAAAGATAAAATTAATTAAGGCTTCTGTAAAAAAAAATGTGTGCTGTAACAAATTTCTCTGCTTAATGGAGCAAAATCCAAGCAGGTATGCGTTTTAACCAGTAAATTTATATATTGAATTTTTGTATCTCCGTGGAGTCTGTCTGAAGGGCGGTCACGGGAGCAGAATACTGTCACTAAGCTCTGCCTCCAGGGACCACAGTTGCACATTTTGGAGCTGTCTCCAGGCCACCCTTGCAATCAATATTTACTGTAATTACAAATGAAATGAGGGAGTCTTAAAGTGGCGGGTGCATTTAATAACATATTATAATAGCATAGCAATGAATTGAGGATTAATCAAAACTTTTTAAACTGGTGCTGAATTGATTTAGTGATTTGCATTTGGCTTAGTGCTGTATGCCTGTTGACAATAATTTACTTAAAAAATTGCATTGCAATTTCCTCTTAATTGCACATGGTATGCTTCAGGGTGACAGTGAAGATATTAAAATATGAGTAACAGATGTGATGTTTGCTAATGGAGCGTCACATCCCATATATTTTCCTCATCCTGTTATTTATTTATCTGCAGATGAAGCCTTTGCCTTTTAAAAAGAGAAAATCCACTTCTTCCTATGAAGTTTCTGTTTTTTCCCAGTGGGCTGAACAGGTCATCTTTGCCTCCTAAATCAGTAAGTGAAGAATAGCCAAGTATTACAGTTATGTACAATAATGTTATTGTTACTGTAGGATTATCAAGTCTCAGTCTGTCCTTCAGAATTTTAGATGTGCAGCACAGCATTTGGGGTCTGAGCTAAAGATGCCTGGAGGTAATAAATGCTTTTGCATTCATGTCAGTGGGCTCTGTAGGAAATCCTTTGTAGCTGTATTCTGCCATGGATTCCAGATGTGGCCAGGTAAACTTGCTCTTGTCCTAGGTTAACTCTAGGGAAATTCTTTTTCCACAGGCACAGTTCTCTTATATTGACCGGGAATGACAGTGTGCGCAGACCTATATATTCTGTATCCTGACTTCTTACGTTGCTCCTGACACTCGTGCTCTGCCTCCTCTTAACTGCTCCATGCAGACACTATCTCTCTTGTGTGCCATAGGATGATACAGCACCTGGAGGAAGCCAGACTTCTTGAGGTATCTCTAAGAGCAGATACTAATTTTGGAGATCCAGTGATGGGGAGGTACTAAGCATGCTTCCCAGCTACTTCTCTGGCAGATTCTGACCCTTTCCCTCGAGAAGAGTGGTGTCTTGGTTTAAGACTTTAAAGAAATTGTTTCTTGAACTCATTGCTGAATCAACTTGAATTAGATTTCTTCTACGACAAATTGCATGTCATTGCTCAGTAGTAAGTATGAAAAACTTGAGAATTTGAAGGTTTTTTTCCCCCACTTATTTAAGTAAAGGAAGGAAAAAACCCAAACCCCAACACCACTCCCCAACCAACCGTTAGAATTGTATTAAAAATGCACTTTATTTTTCTACCAGTAACTGTTACCTGTGCGTTTACTTCTTTGCTGTCAGAAAGTCTGAAAGAAAACTGTTTAATAAAACTTTGCTATGAGAGAAAATGACTTTGAAAGCATAGGAAATCTAAGCCCCTTTGGTTTCAATTTCCTCTTAGTTTTCTCCATAGTTCTATTGAGAATGAAAATGTCCTCTAAGTCATATACCTGATCTTGTTGTGATGTAATAATATCCTTTAAAGTCCTTTTCTTATTCTAATATAGCAGCCTGCTTTACCACTTCTGCTAATACTTAGAACTGCAGCCCAATATATTCCATCGGTGAGAAGCTGGTGTTCTTATTTTGTGACAAGTAATCTCAATCCGTCACAGACCAACTTCATGGTCTGTGTAAGTTCTCATTAAGAATACATATTTTAAATATTTTTAATAGCTTAATTTAGCTGTTCCTGTGTGTTTCCATAGAGGCAGAATGTAGCTTTCAGAATAGTTTTTTCACAAAAAAAAAATGCTGCAAAGTATTGTGCTGTTAATCATTCTAACTTCTATTAATTTCTAAGACATCATCCTAGTTTTCTGATTTATTTCCTTCCAAGTTTTACTGCTCAAATTATCATAACATAACCAATTTCTTTACCAAACCTTAATGCTCTCTTATGACTCCGCACAATACATATTGCATGAAATAAGGCTAGACTGAGTATATACCAGCAGGTACTAGAAAAATCACTTTATACGATAGTTGTCTGGAAAACTTTCACCAAAAAGACAGTTGCTACCCCTGCAAATGGAAAATAACCAGGTGCTACTTTTTCATTGCAGTGATATTCCACATGATCCTACCTGAGGGGGATGGGGCACTCTATGCTGACCCTAATATCCTGGCTCAGGATAGTCCAGTGTAATCACAGATTAATTATTGGGGACCCCTTCCCACCTGTTGTAGACCAAATTAATGTGATAGTTGCCAGCGTTGAGCAGATGCATAGGATGACATGATTTACTTCCACTCCTGGTCTTTGTGAGTGTTAGGGCAGCTCTGGCTTGGTGCCTGGGTATTCATAGTTGCTAGCGCGTAACTACGTATGGTCTGGAAAGCATGATGTTATGTATTGGATCATGCTGACCAACTTCATTGTGTTTGATGGGATGTGTTTGAAGTGATAGGACAGGCTGACATTTAATATCAGCTTTATCTACCTGCGTGGCCTCTGCGTACTGTATGTACCCTAAAACTGATGTAGCTGTGCGGAAAGATGGAAAGGTGTGATTTGTTACCCAAGGGTTTTTGCTAGGAAAAGCTTTTGGAGCATTAAAATGAAACCTAAAGTTTTTGGCTTTCTCTGGGTCGTGTTACAGTTTTGCAGTATTGATACAGAGTTTAACCTCCCAGGGGAGGCTGTGGAGTCTCCATCCTTGGAGATATTCAAAAGCCATCTGGACATGGTCCTGGGCAACCAGTTCTAGGTGACCCTGCTTGAGCAGGGGCGGTGGACCAGATGACCTTCAGACCTCCAACCTCAGCCCTTCTGTGATCCTGTGATATCTTTGCCAGTGTAGTTGTCTCTTAAGTAGAAGGAGTAAAGTTGCTATACTGCTAAGGCACTCTTAATGTAGGCATGACCTGTAATAACTCTGCTCATGGAATGCTATACTGTACCTTTTCTGTCTGTATTTCATTGCAGTACCTGCTTTCTCCCAGCAAGGATTTAGGCACAGGGTGAGGATACTGTATGGAAAGCTGCGTTTTGGTTGTGAGTACATTCACTGAGCAGAGATTTAACAGAGCTTCTTGTACTGATAGTCTGGAATTTTTGTGACCACCGAGATCCAAGAGAGCTTAAAAAAATAAAAAACCAAAGGTGCCTACAGGTGAGAAACATTGAGGAATTCTTATTCTGTGTGCATTTATTGTACTTTTGATGGTGGAAAAAGTATTTCTGAATTTTTTTTTTTTGCAGCTGTGTGGCAAATGTAATCCATTAATGTGAAAAGCAGTAGCTTTTGTTTATGGCTGATAATACTGTTCTAAAAACAAGTTTGCTAGCTTCGGTCAAAATAAAACAACAGAAATATCTGTTTAGTAGTTTTCATTTTGACAAATCAACAAATTTTGACTTAATGAAGTGCTTTTCAGCCCTATCCTCCTTCATAGGATAAAGTTCAGTAGCTGAGCCTTGCCAGAATGAACTGTTGCTAGTTTTTGCCTTTTGTAGTGTCCTTAAGGTCCTAAGTAAAGTTGGTCCTAAACTGACCAGCTTTTTTTGGAAGTGAACAATGAAAATAAAAATGTATAGGTAGTAGTTACGATGAGACCTTAAAATCGAGTTCGTTGTAGAAGCAAACTGTCCTTGACAGTCCAGCTGCTTTTCTCATAAAACCTTTTGCAGACTTCTCTGGGTGTGGGGGGTGAATGAGTTGTGAATGTTTCATGTTTGTGTCCTTGTTGCCTGGCTGGGTGTAATGCTGCCTGGAAGAATAATGAGAGGGGCCACAATGCTTCCTCCCCACTCCCGACCCCTGTTTAGCCTGCCAGGGCAGGGACTAGCCACAGCTGCAAATTGTTTCCGACTGGTAGACAACTCCAGGGTAGATGGCAAGGAGGCGCAAGGAAGCGACCTGACTGCAGTCACTTCCTAGGTGCTTTTTCCTTCATTGCGATGCCTATTGCTTTGTTTCTATAATCAGTCTCTGGTTTGTGCTGCATAAAACATCCATGTGTCTGTTGTTTTACGGACTGGTCTGTTCAGAGCAATCTTGTGTCATGATAAGCATGGACTTGTGTAGCCATTCGAAAGCATTGTGTGACTGTGCAATATATACAGAGACAGGAGAAGAGCATATTTTGTCGTCTTTTAGAACATCCAGGAATTGTTTGTCTAGCTGGCTTTAAAGAAAATATTTTTCTAATGGAAAAATTAGTTTTCTAATGATCAGTTCAAATTACTGTGGATTTCTGAGTTTCATAGATAAGTTTGTTGTGGGGTTTTTTTGCTGTTTTTTTTTTTTTTAACTCATCAGAAGTGCAACTGAACCCTCAGTTGCATCATGTGCTTCAGTACTAATGTGTGTAGCACTTGTATTCACATAATCACAAAATAAGACACCTAAATTAACTGATAAAACCTGATTTGGGAGAAGCCTTGGTTATGAAATGCTGTGCTAACCACCCAGTCATTTCGCTCTCTTTGTAAATCAAGAACCAATACTGGTCTTTTTTTTCTCGAACACAATCAGTGTGGGTGTTTTTCTTCATACTTGCTTAACTATTTATTTACACATTCTTACCATACAAAGAAAAAAGCAAAAACTTAAGCCATCATTGTGCAACTGGGTAGTCAAAATAGGACTTTATTCAGACATTTTCAAATATGAATATGTTTTCTAAACTTCTACATGTTTTTATATATAAAGTCATTTATATGAGGGAAATAAATGAAGATAAATAAAGTCATTTTTGAGGGAAAAGGGAAAAAAGAAAAGTTTTCAACCCTCCAAGTCCTTTTATGTGAATGTCATTTTCATTCACTCTTTTGTAACGCCATGTGTCAAATATTGTGGTTTAACACAAAAGTAATCTTATTTTGTAGCATTCAGGGGGAAAACTATTTGTAATAGTGAAGTATTAAAAAAAAAAAGCAGCATAGGAGTTGGGAATGGGAATGTGACAGTATAATAGTATATTGAGGTAATATTTTGTTGACGAAATGAATAAAGAAATACTTGATTGGATATGGCCGATTAACAAGATGAATCTGGCATATCTAGAAGTGTGTGCTTGGAGCAGGAAGATTTTGAGGTTTTACTCCTTTTTTGTTTGTTTCATAGAGAAGGTATTGCAACCCCCCGAATATGCAAAGTACCTCAAAATTAGAATTATGTCCTATTATGTTCAACATAGTGACTTGTACATTCTTCCTGACTTTATAGGGCTAAAAAGTAGAAAAGGTTGAGCTCAAGACTTTCATGAAGCATGTTAGTGAAACAAATAAAAAGTTTGATAATTTAGAAATAACCAAAATGACCCTCCTGGTATAAAGGTTTAACATTTTCTTCTGCATGCATATTTATTTTTCACTATTAATCATTAATGTACACTTTGAAAACACAGGCAGACTTTTATCTTGAGGGTTTGTGAATCAAGGAATACAAATATAGATTTTTCCAAAAAAGTAAAAAAAAAGAATGAAGGCAAATGTTCAGAGAGGAGCTGAGTAATCACATTTGGCTTCAGTTGTGTTACTACTGTCTCAGGACCTGTGGCATAGCTCCTTTATGTAATAAATTATTCTGTCTAATCTGTTTAATTTTTATGCCTTCTCTAATAATAATACTTGAGCACTAATGGATAAGCACTTGTTAATAAAATCAAAATAGTTGTAAAGATGTTTCTCAGTAATAGTTTTGGCAATAGTTCAGTAATAGTGAGTCATACTGAGGTGCCAAATACTAGTTCTGTAGGTACGAAGTCTTGGGTAGGACCACATTGTAGCGGGCAAGTGTGACTGACATGCATGCAGATGTTCCTAGGCTAGTTTTCATATATCTATTTCAGGGGCTGATAGGTTGGAAACACTGGTGACTTGAGCTTCACCCCTAGTTTAGATTTGTAGGGACGTGGTCAGGTTCACGCCTGCCCTGCTATTGATACCTATGCTAACTAAATTGGTGTGTCTGCAGCATAGATGACCTCTGAAAAGAAAATTCAGTGAAATGCTGCCCTAATCAAGTCGGCCAGGGGTTTCCCCTGGCAAATGGTTTGCAGCAGTATACTAGAAGGAGAAAGGAGCATTTTTTTCTGACCTGTTTATGAGAAGTTCCATAATAACTGTAGCCACAGAATTGTATGGGCCTTTCTGTAAACAAGCCCCACCCTCTGTTTGAAGAGGATAAGTGTGCAGCCTTTTGCTATGTTACTGAGACTTTGGCCGTAGCACATTGCAGATAAGGAACTCTGTTTATCCCACACCTTACATTTACCTTGTGAATTTTGAGTCCTTTACAGCTTAATTTATGGATATTTAGGGAATGAGGACTGGCAGCGTTTGGTTTATGATTCAAACTGAAGTGATTTCTCTACTGCTTGTTAGTTGTGTATGTTCACGTAAAGAGACCAGAAAGGTAATGTTGACAGGAGCTTGGAATAATCTTACTATAACCCAGGGTTATAGGTGGTGAAGGTACAAATGAGATTAGGAGGACTGAGCCAATGATTGAACGAGTTCACCTTAAAAAAAAAATAAAAAAAATTGAAGGAGCTTGTTTTACAGAATGGGGTTAAACTTTTGGGTTCCCAGCTGCTGACATTTTGGGTCTAAACTAGTGTTCTGTTTCACTGAACATAAACATTTATTCTTTTCCTGGTGCACAAAATACTTGTGTGCCCACTCTGTGGCTCATGGGAAAGTTATTTGACCAGAAACTTGTAGTTTGCCCAATACTTATTTGTAGAAACAAGAACATCTTTCAACATTACTCATTTTGAGGAAATTTAACGAGAAAAGTAGGAAAATATTTCTAAAAACTTGTATTTAAAGTCATGTGGAATTTTCTGGATGAAAAAAAACACCATAGACTTGGCACATGCAGACACAAATGTTTTAAGTTTCTGTTTTGATTCTACTTAATGCGTATTTCCCAACTGCCAAAGTATTTTTTGCTTTCCAGTTTCCTCTCAGGGCATGAGTATTCTTTTAATCACGAGCTGGCTGCTCATGTCATTCCCTAAAACACTTGCTCAGCTGCTTCCAAACTCAGGATCAATAACTTCATAGATAATTAAACTAACCACCTCCTAAAGATAGATGTCATCTTCTATATACTTTACACTCCCACCCTCCCACTCATCCTTTTCGACAGCCTCTGCTTATGCTAATCTGCCAAGTTGAATATTAATACATCAGTGCCAGAATGCCTGGCCTTAGCCAGTGAACGATCCTGTGCAAACAGCTGCACTACAGGCATTGTAACTTCAGAGCTTGAAATGCAGGGACGTATTTATTTATCCTAAATATAGCTAACAGCAATAGAAATGCATTTTTAAAAAATTACACTTAAATATCAGCCCAGCTGTTGTTTTTTATGATTGTTTGCTTGAAATTATTGTTTCAAAAGTTCTGAAATATTTTTGAGACTTTAAAACTAGCATAGACTGCCAATTTTTTTTTACCTTTAGATACAATATTGAACTTGTGATTTATATTAAAGCACAACTAGATGACTGCCACAAATGCATAACCTTGAACAGCTAAACTGATGTGAAATTTATAATTCTTGTTATGAAAAATGACATTGTTCTGCAGCAAAAGACATTAAGCTGGTGTAAAAGAAGCAGTCTTCACTTAGAAAAAATGTGCATTCATGGTTTAATGGTTTTGATCTAATTCAGCACAGTTAGTGTACTTGTTAAATATAATTCTTCCTGAATTGTGTTTTCAGCTTCCCTGGAATAAGTCGTATTTTGTGTATAGATACTTCTAGTGGAAGATAAAGCAGATATATTCCTTCTTAAGGCAATTCCTGTGTTCTTTGGTTTTTTACTTCATAAAGTTTAACTTTGTTGTCTCATGTTGCCTCAAACAAATGTAGAATCCAGAACCAGACTTTCTCTATTAAAGATTTAGAGATGTTAGGAACAGGGATTAGACAAATCTCTAAAGAGATCATCTATAAAATGCAGATTATAGGCCTTTTGGTTATGTTTTGGAAGAGTATACATATTAACATTTATATTTGCAAAAGGTTAGGAAAGACCTTTTGCCAGATCAAAGAAAGTTAGATGTGCAAAACCCACTGATATAAATTGGGGGGGACACACATGACATTTTTATGCTTTGGTGTGAAAACTCTCTACTTTCAGTCAGTGATTGCTAATCAGTGACATTTCATTTTTGTGTAACTTGCTGTGATGCCTAAGATTTCTGGGGAAAAAAATTGCATAAGGTTGGGATTATTCTTAAAAGGCATTTATATACTTATAATTTTGTATCCTTACATGGAGAAGACTTCTGCTTCTAAAGTACCCTGAAACATAGTAGGCTTTTATCAGTGAAGCTACAAGTTTGTTTACTGTTTGGGGGGAAAAAAAAAAAAAAGTGACACTAGTAGGATAATACTTTCAAAGGTCAGTATCTCTCCTGGAGGAAATCCTACTTGGCTTCTCTGTAAAAACTCTCTTTTAAAACAAATCAGAATGGTTAATATCTGGGCCATAATGAAAGACCAGGTAGCTCTTGAGTTGTTGTCTCTAGTACTTAGAAGAAAAAAATGACCAGTGAGTCTGAGTATAAATTAACAAGAAATTCTGATTTAGAAAGTAGTAGGAACATATTTTTTATAAAGTCAGTACATGTCTTGGTATGTGTAGACAAGTTAGTATTTTTTTTTATATAGCTGTCCCCCCAAAAATTCAGGAATAAATCACCGAATGAAAAGGAAAATATGTTTGAAATGTTTAATAACTGTGCATTCCCATTCGTCTACTGCATCTTTTTAGTAGTGGAACACTTTTTAATATTGCAGGATACTGAAACTGATACAAAACTAATTTGTATAAATGTCCCTATGAAAACATATTAGAACATTCAAATGTAATGTGAATATTCTTACATGGTAATTGTATGGTTGTGGTGAACTCTTTTATTTTACTCAATTACTCAAAATCTTAATACAGTCATTTGGAGCTAAGCTCATGGCAGGGGGTGGGGAAGTGGGTTGGGGGGGAGGGAATGGGTTTTCTTTGTAGCAGCTGCCCTGGTTTGCTCATCCCTAATTCATTTTTCTGCCCTCTCACCTTCCTGGCAATCACATTTTAGTAAACTGTTAGTAACATAGTAACTCTTTAGATACCTTCTTGCTTAAAGTACTAAACTGTTAGCGCTATCCTAATGGATTTAATTGAAACAATTGAAAAATTTCTAATTCATAAGCAACTTTAATGCAAGTGCTGGCAGGTTTTTAATAAACTTGTTAAGTAATATGCAATAAAATATTATTGTGATTCTCAATATCATACATATTAAAGAAAAACAATATATTAAATGAAAATCAAATTAATTAATAACTTGAAAAATCTTTCTTGTATATTGTATTAATAAAATTAATAGATATCTACTGAGTGCCTATGCTATAACCCTGCCATTACTCTACCCATACCCACTTGGGGCAAATTATGTGCAGACAAGGAGTTTTTTCCTGAGACCACTGTGTTTCAGCATGGTGGTGTAAGCATGTTATGGGGGAAGGCATTTGGTCAGAGCAGGGATTCCCAAGCTTGTCTCAGGTAGGCTTGGCTCTTGCTGCTGACACCTCTCCAGAACAGCTGCTGCTGTCTTCTGATCCACCTTCTCCCATCTTGGCTGGCTTAGTGGGCTGGCCTCCCTTCCCTTGCCTGTACCTTTGCTGCTGTGCAACATGCACCCCAAAATAATTTGCTCAGCAGAGTTTATTGGCGATAATGGTCCACTGCATTGTTCATCTTGCATTTAAATTTGACACAGTTTTATTCTGAAAACGCCAGCATACTGGTATGACCAGCAGCAGCAGTTGAGTCCAACTGAAAGCAGCTCTAGGGCTAGAACAGAATTACTACACTTGGTGAATTAAGAAGTGGAGGGGAAAAAGCATGACTGGTATTATCTTTTTTTCCCCTCCATTTTTCCTCGCCCCTTATTTTTTGACCTCACTTAAGCCAGTGATTTTCCTATAGACTTCAGTGACAGCATATACATTAGAATTAAGCATTTAAATAGTAAAATTAATTGCAATCTAATATGAGCTGCCTAGCTCACCCTTTTCTAGTTTGTAGGCTCTATACAGGAGTTTGGTTTTTCCCATTTCCTATTTTAAAACCTCATCAGCTGTTGCTTTCTCCATAGTGAGTGGTTCCAACTGTTTATATATAAAGTATACGTATTTTCCCCCCTTTGGGGCTTTGTAGCATTCAAGTGGTGATAGCTAAACTGCTTAATTTTTCCCTTATTATGGATGAACTGCTTCTTTAAGGAGTTAATTTAATCCGTTTAGACATGTAAATGATAGTGTAACATTTTTCAAACTACATTGCCAGTTACTCAATACCTTTCAGCATGAAGTCTTCTTTACTAATGGAAATACTTTCCTTAGTAATGGAGAAACTAAAGAAAATTGAAATCAAAGCCTTATTTCATTTGAAATTGATAGTAATTATGATATTGGATGCTGGATATTGATAGTGGTAGGGTATGAGCTCTTGGAATGCAATAGGGAGGGGAAGAAGGAAAAAATACTACTGTTTGATTAAAAAAACCCAACTATTTTTAAAATAAACTATGCTTCTGAAAATGTGGAAGGTAGGCCCTTTGTTTTCAGCCTATTTGTTTGAGATCTAGTGAGTTTAAAATAGTTGTAGATGTTATATTTGACCTCAAGTCTCTGACTTATTTTTGCACTTTTATAGCCACACTATTTCTAAAAAGGACAAGGAAATTTTTTTTTTAAGTGTGTAACATTTGTATTTGTCCTTTAAAAGCCAGCACCATTTGCAGCATCATTTGCCAAAACTCTGAGAGCTTAAATCAACACAGAAACCTGAAATTATGTTCTCATTTGAAAATTTGACACGGCACCTGTGTGTCTGCCTTTGTGCTAAATATGGGTGATGAAACACAAGGTTGCACAGCAACATTTGGGAGCAGTACAGTGTGCTTTCATCATTGGTTTCAGCTGATCTAAGGGTATTTCCCATGGATGTGTGGTGAGTTGACCTTGGCTGGCTGCCAGATGCCCACCCAGCCGCTCTCTCCTGCCCCAACAGGGCCTCTCCAGGGGCTGCAGGGGCATCTCTGCTGGGGAGCCTGGAGCACCTCCTGCCCTCCTCCTGCCCTCCCCTCAGGGCTCGCAGGGCTGTTTCTCACCCTGTTTCCCTCAGCCCCGGCTGCTGGGCAGCGTTTTGCCCTTCCTTCCCCAGGCTTTCCCCGAGGCTCCCGCCCGCGGCTGAGGGGCTCAGCTGTGCCCTGCGGTGGGGCCGTTGGAGCCGGCTGGAACCGGCTGTGTCCGGCACGGGGCAGCCCCGGCTGCTCCTCACAGGGGCTGCCCCTGCAGACCCCGCCGCTACCAACACCTTGACACCTGCACCAGGTACAACATGCACAAACCTTCTGTCACTGACAAGGGCGGGCTTCATCTCTGTCCTGCAATGCCTCCTGCTCCCAGCTGTGTGTCCCTGGCCTTCTCTCGCGCTGGCTGAGGCGACTACTATGCTGTTGGTAAGTCACTTCAACTCACTGTAATGGCAACTTGCCGAACAAGCCCCCTGGTACAAAAGCAGTGGGGGAGGAGGAGCGGTTGTGCCAGCGTGCTGTGTCTTCTCAGGTTGTACTTGACAAGTGGCAGTGGTCTGCGCTGATGCCAACAGACGTTGTCCCTACTGGCTTTTTTATTCATCTCCAGAACCAGGGAAGAGCAGAAGCAGAAAGAGAAGGACTAGCTGGATTAGTCCCTGATCTGACTGACCTCACGGCTTTGTGAGCGATGGCACCTGCGCGGGCTGAGGGGCCTTGCCCCAGCTGGTGGCAGCTCAGAATCGGAGCGTTCCTGCCTGCGGCAAGGGCTGCTTCCACAGGCTCTGCCAGGGCCGGGGGGGCTTGCCTCCCAAGGACGTTGGTTCCTCCATCTCCACATGTGAGGTGACCGTTCTCCAGTTAGGAAATTTACATCTAGAGGATCTCCGTGGATGAGTTTTGAGTCTTGTTCTACCTGCATTGCTAGAGTTGGCAGTGATTTTTGTACAGTGTTTATCTTGCATGGTGGTGCTGAGCTGCTTCTGAAAGCATTGCATGCACTTGTTGAACGTTTCTCCACTAAATTCTAGATTCTGAATTTCTAAATACACCTTCTGGAAGACCAGAAGACTTCTCAAACGTAGTTAAAAGGGTTGATCCTGCTTTTCTTGCAGAGATAACGCTGGGTTAGGACTTTAAAGAATGCTTGTCACTATCAGGGTGTGTGCTTGCGTAGATGTAAGGTTTTGTTTGCATGTGTTTGGCCTGAAAGCATATCCCAGTTGTCACTACAATGTGTTACTCTGTTATAAGCACATAATTATTTTAGAACTGAATATAACATTCGCATTGCATTTTAATCAAGGGGACATGCAAATATTTCCTTGTGGTTGCAGTGTGAATTATGCACAGGCACCCATATAGATGCTTTTCTTCTTTCTACATCCATTAATCCAGATTGCCATTAACATGAACAAGCTCAACTGAGATCTGCTTTGGAGGAGGTTCAGTTTTGGAAGGAGAACACAACGCTGCAGTGGCAATGCTTTTCTTTCTTTGCCCACTGGCCAGATTGTTTTTATCTATCATCACTGGATCATGGTGTCAGGGTCATAAAAATTGCCTAGAATAAGAGTTACTATTCTTACTTCCTATAAAATGATATATGGGTGTTGAAATTGTGGAGTAGTTCTGGTAATACAGACCTCTGAAAATGATTTGTTTTTAATGTACTCAAAGAATGCTGTATGTTTAAATGATTAGACTCTAGTGAAAGAAAAAAACAGAAAAAACGTTCTTATTTTTTAAAAACAGTATTTGCAATGTGATGGATTTTTTTATGACAACACTTTTGAGATCAAGATGGTGATTTATTTGAAGTTTATTGGTCAGTGTGAAAATATCCTGTGAAAGCTGTCTGTGTTTGTCAGGTTAATTTTTCAGGGGTATGAAGTTCAAACTCTGCAAGTTTAAATATTTAGCATTGAGGCTGGAAGCTAATGCACTTCCTATGAAAAATGTTATAACTCAAATTATAAGCACGGTGAATTATTCCAGCATTCATATGGGTAATTTTTGTTCTATTTATGTGATTAATTAGCGCTCGTTATGTTCCAGTGAACTGCAGGATGCTAAAATGAAGACAAAATACTTTATGGTTATTGATTTAAGTTGATTATTTAAATATATTGGATTAATTGAAGTAAGAAATTACTTGGATATCCTGCAAGCATAATAATTTAGTTGATCACATTGTTTTGATCCGTTAGTCTTCAGAATATGTTTGTATGTTTGTTAATGACTTGTTAAGATGTCTGCATGTTTTGACATTCTTTGAAATAATGAAATTGCTGCATATTGAAGTGGGAAAACAAAGCTCTTCCAAAGCTTGTCAATGCAAGTGCCAAGTTAGAAATTGGAGCTGCTTAATGATTTACGCACGCACAGGCTCATCAGAAGTTTTGTCAAACATTTGAAAATTTAGGGGCATTGGCAGATGATTACTTAAACTTCAAAAATAATTTTGAAAATCCTTCTGCAACTGTAGAGCTCAGCCTCTGACTGGAAATGCAAGGTGCTACAGTCACTCGGAGTGATAATATGATAACTTAGCTTCATTTCACCAATTCTGAGCTTGCATGCTCAACAAAATCCTAGTAGTGTAAAAGTGGAAAAATCAGTTTCAAGGTGCCTGTTGATCTCTGTAAAGCTTTTGATTTATTTGTTTTACCATACTTTTGTGTTTTGGTTAGCTTTTGTATTCAAATAACTCTTTCCAAACAGATCTGTGTGGGGTGTTGTTTTTGTTTGGTTTTTTTTTTAGTTACAGTACTTGAATGTGTCTATTGTTTTCTTAGCTAGTCTTTTTTTTTTTTTTGTATGTGAAATGTTTTTCATCAAAAAGTTTATACGGTAGCTCAGAGCATCAGTTTTGTGTCTGGGAAAATCTGGATAAATATATATAGATATCATTGTGAGGATAAAAATTTTAATGCAGCTAAGATGACTTCATTTAGAGTTAATTGATCTGGGGGTGCGTTGACAGGAGTCTAAACATGAGCCATCTGTGTGCCCTGACAATGCTGAAGGCTAACAGTGTCCTAGAATCATATAATCGTTTAGGTTGGAAAAGACCTTTAAGATCATCAAGTCTGACTGTTAACCTAGCACTGCCAAGTCCACCACTAAACCATGTCCCTAAGCACCACATCTACACGTCTTTTAAACACCTCCAGGGATGGTGACTCCACCACTTCCCTGGGCAGCCTGTTCCAGTGCTTGACAACGCTTTCGGTGAAGAAGTTTTTCCTAATATCCAATCTAAACCTCCCCTGGTGCAACTTGAGGCTACTTCCTCTTGTCCTATCGCTTGTTACTTGGGAGAAGAGACCCACCCCCACCTTGCTGCAACCTCCTTTCAGGTAGTTGTAGAGAGTGATAAGATCTCCCCTGAGCCTCCTTTTCTCCAGGCTAAACAACCCCAGTTCCCCCAGCCGCTCCTCATAAGACTTGTGCTCTAGACCCCTCACCAGCTTCATTGCCCTTCTCTGGACATGCTCCAGCACCTCAATGTGTCTCTTGTAGTGAGGGGCCCAAAACCAGACACAGTATTTGAAGTGTGGCCTCACTAGTGCTGAATACAGGGGAACCATCGCTTCCCTAGTCCTGCTGGTCGCACTATTTCTAATACAAGCCAGGATGCCATTGGCCTTCTTGGCCACCTGGGCACACTGCTGGCTCATATTCAGGCGGCTGTCAACCAACACCCCCAGGTCCTTCTCTGCCAGGCAGCTTTCCAGCCGCTCTTTCCCAAGCCTGTAGTGTTGCATGGGGTTGTTGTGGCCCAAGTGCAGGACCTTGCACTTGGCCTTGTTGAAGCTCATACAGTTGGCCTCAGCCCATTAATCCAGCCTGTCCAGATCCCTCTGCAGAGCCTTCCTACCCTCAAGCAGATCAACACTCCACCCAATTTGGTGTCCTTTGCAAACTTACTGAGGGTGCACTCGACCCCCTCATCCAGATCATTGATAAAGATATTGAACAGAACTGGGCCCAATACCAAGTCCTGGGTTATGTCAGTGGGAGTCTTCCACCAGTAGGTGGAGGGAAATGATTATTCCCCATTATTCGGCACTTGTTAGACCGTGTGTGGAATACTCTGGTTTTTGCCCTCCTAGTACAAGAATAGTTTTGATAAACTTGAGTGAATCCAGTGGACAGCCAACAGGATGGTCAGGGGACTGGAGCATATAAGGGAGAGAAGTGGCAGAGAGAGACGGGTTTGTTCAGCCTGCAGAAGAGGTGGCGTGAGGAGGCCTAGTAGCAGATGCACGGTGGAAGAATGAGAGAGAAGTCCTGAATTGAAGCATGGAGTTTCCAATTCCAAAGGAAAAAAAAAATCGCTATGAAGATAATTAAGCACTGGAACTAGTTGCCCAGAGAGTTTGTGAAATCTCCATTCTTGGAGGCTGTCAAGAGCATGCTGGATGAAGCCCTGAGCAGCCTGGTATAAATTCACTGTTGTCCCTGCTTTGAGCAGAACATTGGACTAGGGGCCTCCTGAGGTCCCCTCCAACCCGAAGGATACTGTGATTATTTGAAATGCTAAATGATGAGTGCAATGCAGGACACACTATAGCTACTGTGCAAGGGCTGTAAACTGCTGAGAAGAGTTTGGTGCAGAGCTAAGAAAAGTTGTTAGAGTAAATTTGCAGGTAGAATTTCTGTTGAGGTTTTACAGTATGTGACTGTTGTAGAAATCTGAAGGAAATGTTCATATTCAGAATATATTTTGCATATAATATATAGCTATTTATAAAGTAGCTTTGTCTGATTACCGCAAGGTTTTATAGAAACTACCTACAAATTCCACTGCATCCTGAAGGGGTATCTTCTGTTCTCTGAAGGCAAGGAATGTATTTTCCTTTAAATGTCATACACATGCACATTTGAATTATTTTGGTTTATTTGCATTTGTGTCCTTCCTAGGTTTCCAGTATGTTTCCACTTCTGGTAATTAACCATCTTCCATCTTGAAAGAAAATAGTTCCCTGTGTGCCTGACTGCTCCTGCTTCACTTTTTTTTCCTCCTGCTAGACTTAAGATAGATAGTGGGGTTTTTGTTTCCCACTCAAATATTTTTTCCACTCAGGTATTTTTGTTTGTCTTGATAGATTGGTTGTTAAAACTCTTTGCTGTCACAGCAGTGACATCATGGACCAGTTCTTTCAGAATTCTGGGGTGAAAGCTATAATGTTTCTTCAGTTAAAGCTAATTTTGCCCTTAAAGGTTTGCTTCCTCCGTGGACAGTGTTATTTCCAGGTCTGTATTCTCATATTAGTCATGTTTTTTACCACTTGTTTGACATAAATATTTTTGTCTGGTAATAAGACAAAGGAATGGCTTTAAATCTAGGGTCACATCCAGATTAATCAGTATTGTATTACTATATATTTCACTGTTCCCCTTCTATTTACATGGCTAAAGGAGAGGAGGAGGAAGAAAACCCTGCATGCCTGTTCCAGTGCAGATGCATATGATATGTAGTTACAAGATCCCTGCAGAACAGGAGGTAGTGGGTGGTGAGGAGCAACTGTGACAGGAAGAGGACAACACTAGAAAAAAATAGAAGTGGAAAGGACATGGACCTGTTGGAGTGAGTCCAGAGGATGGCCACAAAGATGATCAGAGGGCTGGAGCACCTCTCCTATGAAGACAGGCTGAGGGAGTTGGGGTTGTTCAGGCTGGAGAAGAGAAGGCTCTGGGGACACCTTGTAGCCACCTTCCATTACCTGAAGGGGACCTACAAGAAAGCTGGAGATGGACTTTTTACAAGGGCATGTAGTGATAGGACAAGGGGAAATGGCTTTAAACTGAAAGAGGGTAGGTTTAGATTAGATATAAGGAAGAAATTCTTCGCTATGAGGGTGGTGAGGAATGGGAACAGGTTGCCCAGAGAAGTTGTGGATGCCCCATCCCTGGAAGTGTTCAAGGCCAGGCTGGATGGGGTTTTGACTGACCTGGTCTAGTGGAAGCTGTCCCGGCCCATGGCAGTGGGGTTGGAACTAGATGATCTTTAAGGTCCCTTCCAACCCCCCTGATTCTGTGAAAGGGAGATAAGTTGTTTGGAAGTGGAAAGGAGGAAACTGCTGGTTGACCCCTGATGTTGGTGGCTTGAAAGCTTCAGTTAGGTATTCACAAGAGTTACACATTCTTAGTCTGGGCATCATTGAGAAACAGTGGGACAGAATCATCATCATTTAGCAGAACAGATGCTGAAGCTCAATTCTGGAAGCAGTACCACATAGCCTTCCTCATGAGAGTTGAGCAGAAGAGTTTAAAAAGCCAAAAGTATCCCCTAAACTAGCTGTGCGCTTTCATGTAGGATCGTATTGTCACTGTGGTGCTATTTATTCAGCCCTCCGCTTTTTTTGTGTATCTTGCTTTTTGTCTTAGGTCAAAGTTACTGCCTTCAGTTGTGGTCAGGGTTTTTGTACTGCAGTCATTATAACTTACTTTCTAGATGCCTGAGCGATAATTAATAATGGGAATATTGTTATTGTGACTTGTTAAATATTTGCTGCATTTCAGTCCTTTGCTGACATTTCAGGGCTGTTGAAGTCCAAGTATGTTGTGCTCCTAGCGTGGGTGCACTAGTATGAATCTGTTGATAATTGTTTTCAAACTCTTTGCTGCAGAATTCACACTTACACCCTGTATCTTCTAAAATCCTTATTAGAGAAGAGAAATTTTAGGTGTGGAATATATATGGGTCTTTTGTTCTGAAAGACTAGATATTACTATGTAGTTTCATATGGTACCAAGTCTTTTTTTAAAATACATTTGAGATTTGAAGCATTTCCTTGCTCTTGTAGCACAGAGGATTCATTAAAAAAAAACCCCACAACTGTTACTGGACTGACTTAATACCAGAATTTTACACTGAGGGCTGTTTGAATAGTTAATGAAACCAGAAGATGAATTTTAAATAGAAAGAGAATTTAAAAAAAAAAAAAAAAAAAAAAAAGGTGATTAGATATGGATGTGGTATAAACATACTTTGTTGAAAATGCAGGACTAGCCAGTGACACAGTTGATGTCTTAAACAATTTTTACTTAAAAAAACCCCAAAACACAACCCCAACACCCAAACCCCCAAACACTACAGAGAAATGAGGCATTGACAGTTAAAAATGAACAAACATACCTCCCCTCACTCTGCACCAGAACTAGTAATCTTACTGGATTAAGATAAAATGAAATAGTTTTCAGGTGGGATTTTTAGTTTACTCTGGAAAAGTTTGGGGGGGGGGGGGGGAGGTATTGGATTTTGTTGTGGGTTTTTTAGGGTTTTTTTGTGGGGTGTTTTTTTTTTTAGTTGTAATTTCAGGTGTATATATATAGGATCTACGTTGCTTTTGCATTCAATGATTTCTCTCAAAAGTGAGTTTGACAGATTGCAGTGTGTGTAATGAAGGTGAAATCTTTTTTAAAAATGATCATTACAAAGATTGTTTTTCAAAATGCTAAGCATTACTGCTGGGATGACTAACATTAAAAGTATATAAACATCACCTTCTGTTTTATACATGAAATCCCAGTTTAAATATCAAAAGACTTAATTATAAGGACACAACTTCATTGTGAGTTGTGGAAGTGAAGGCCATGACTGGGCTGGGTTCCCTCATCTTTCAGATTTACCTTTCATCCATTTGCTAAGGCCAGTTCAGTTATCAGATAGGAGCAGATTGTTTGATATATAATGGCTAATTTTGGCTTTTGTCCAAATAAGCAGAGCCAATCTGAATATGTTTCCTGAAAGGAATAAGAGAAAATTGAGTATTCGCCTTGTAAGGCCAGTTGTGGGTGCATTCCAGAGAGTTTAGTTTGGCTTGCTGAAGAAGAGACCCAAAACAGGGAATCCGAGTTGGACTGTATTGTAAGGAATGTAGAATTTATGGGAGAGAATTAAGTGGTTTATATGGACCGTGAGATGCGTACCAATTCCCTAGAGAGAGAAAGACCAAAACAGAAGCATTCAAAACACTGAAAAAACCCACATGACTTTAGGCTGCCAGGGTGGTAATGGCTTGTCACACTGAGGTTTGTGAATAAAATAAAGCTGTTAATAAATGACATGCGTGGTAATGCAGTATAGTGTTCTAGTTATACATTTGCATCTTTCTGCCTCTCTCATAGATTAGAGGGGACTGTTGAATGTTAGTGGTAACAAGATGCACCTCATGTGCATGCTAATGGATTATAACTTTTTATAGGTGCAATTTGTACCTGTCTCTCAGTTGATTTGGAAAGTGGTGCATGAGGAACAGATCATAAAGCACCAGTAGCCAAGCTTTGCTAATTAGCACATCTTCAAGTGCCAGCCCTCTTTTGTCCACTGAGAGAGAATGTAAATTATGCCTGTTTTCTCCCTCAATCTCTTGGGCTTCTTGCGCAATGTATCTCTTTGACTGGAAGGTAGAGACTGCAGATTTGTAGTTTTCAATTCTCATGATTAATTGAAGAACATGCATGGTTTATTCAAAAGCAGGGATGCTGCCAAAAAGGATCTAATTGGTTAAATAAATAACCCTAAGCTTTTACTGCTCAAAGTGTTTTTTATTGAATTATTAATACTATATTACCCTCTAAATCAGTAGCAGTTAGTGACTGATTTGCCTGAGGCTATTAATATTTTTCCAATCAGTGGTAAATTGCTATGATGACTTCTTTTGCTAACTTGTAGCTCACTTTATCTGTTCACTTGGTAAAATGGTGTTGATTGTAAGAAAATACTGAAAAATAGCATCCAAATTTGAGCTGGCTTTAGTTTTTGTTTTGCTCCTGAAGAGAAGAAATATTTCATTCTGTTCAGAAGAGTGATTATGAAGAACATTTCTGGATAGGTGAAACAAAAAGAAGGAAATATTCTTTGAGAACTGTTTGGCATAGGTGGGATTCAAAAGCAGGTAAGCATAATGAATTTATTTAGAACCTTTGCTGTGAAAAAAGAGGAGGAATTGGAGCACTATACAATTTCATGGTGATAAAGAGTATTCCCATATCTGAATAGAGGTGTGCACAAAGAAGTGCTGCGGCATAGCATGGAATGGTTCTGAGCAAGTGGCCAGGAAAAAAAAGGTGAAATGGGCTCTGACCTTTGTAAGGCACTAAAGGTCTTAAAAATTAGGTTTGAATCCTGTTTCTTTATATATATTTAGTTTGGGGAAAGACAGTAAACCATCTTTGACTGCTTTCTTGTACCGGAGTAAGATAGGTAACCACCTAGTGTAACTATATCAAAGGGTTATTATGAATGGTCATGAAAACGCTGGCTATATTTCTGAGAACTCCTAATTAAATAAAAATGCTTTTAAAACCAGAAAAATGTTTGATGTTATTGAATATTAGTGAATGATATTGCCATGTCTGTATTCAAACTAATGTTGTTATGAGCTTTTTGTTTCAAATGTTAGCTTTTGTCCAGCACATGAGGTGTGAGTCAGGTGGCTGTGAGGTGTACTTCCTTTCTTCTCTTACCAGATGTTCAAAAATTTTTTGTCCTTTGAAATTTTTCGAAGTGGGCTACGCTGCAGCAAATAACTGAGCCCCTTTCCCTAGAGCTATTTGAGAATAGGGATGGATGAGTAGTCACTAAAAGATGGATAAATGCAGTAGGAGGAGGGAATAAAAAGGCCAGGGACTTTTCATGGTGGAGAGGAACAGACTCTGCGGGGAGAGGAGAGCTGACTGCGTTTTGGAAAATCACAATATGGAAAGTGGTGAACTGTTATTCAGTAATTCTCGCAATACAAGAACTGAGAGAAACTTGAAACTCCATGGAGCTTCGCACGGCAATGAAATCCTGGCACTTGCTGCCGCAGGAGGTAGCGGAGACAGAGAGCGTCAGACGGGATTAAAAAGGGGTTTGTCAAATTCATGGTCCATAAATAGATACTAAAAATACTGTTCTCCAGCATCTGAAGCTCTTGAATTAGAATAGGAAGGAATAGGCTATAGAAATTGGCCAGGCCTGTGGTTTTCCTGAGACGCATCTCTTACTGCTCTGTTGGAGACGCAGCACTGGGATAGACGGACCATTGGCCTGACCCCGTGGGGCATTCACTAACTTCTTAGAGATAACAGTACTGACATGTGGAACATTTTTAGCATTTAAAGATTTAAGTGTTTGACTAAATCCCTCTTCCTTAACCCATCAGTGCACAGGGAATATGAAGTTCCCTCAGCTGCTGTCCATCACAGTTTTTTATACCACCATAGCTCCTAAGCTGAATTTGGGATTATCTTTGAGAGGAAAGGAGGTGACAGTGCTTCTGTGTTCTGGTATTCTCTTAGCTTCCAGAGCAACCTCTTGAAATGATTGAAAAAGTGGATATATTTTAGAACAGCCTTGAGGATGTGCAGCCAGAAGATACCCAAAGGCTAAGGGGGTGGATGGTGTTTGTGTGGTGAGGAGAAAAGTCACTTTGTCACCTTTGTCCCTTTCTCTCCTTCTGCTTTTGTATGTGTATGTGACAATGCTATTTCCCTGAGAAGGTATTGAGAGGCTGGATAAATACTTTTGAGATTAAAGTAATGACAGTGCGTTTTTTGGAGTTCCTATGTTGATTTTTGTGCATTGGCACTTTTCATGCAGTCCTTATAAACTGGGGTTTTTTTCTATCCGTGTTGCTAGGTGAAAGACCCAAGGAAAACAAAATGAGAAGGTGACTGCCTTGCCCATTTTTTATATAAAATATAAATATTTTATATAAAATAAAAACATAAATATTTTATATTTTTTATAACTGCTCAGAAATGGTAGTTAGATGCATGGAGGGAAAACCAAGACTGCACTCTATTTTTTTTTTTTTAAATATGAATGGCATACATTTACTTATTATTATAAGGTAGCATTTTTTAGAAATAAATGTACTTTAAATCATTTAACATTTTTAACTCTATTTCAATAAAATGCTGATATAAGTCCATGATTACATTAAGAATCAAGTCTGTTTTCCTCACAGAGATCTAGTCAGGTTATAAAATATACAGTATTTTTTTCAATGCAAGGAAGGGAATTATTTGTTTCTTTGGCTTTTATGAGAAGAGCTACCTTTTGTATAAGACTTTTATGAAGTTCACATTTATAACCCAATCTAACTGGAAATGTGCCACATTATCTGAGAGCCAGTGCATTATTGTTCTAATCAGAGGTGAGGTTAGATGACTTGATATATCTTTTGCATTTTTAGTTTCTTTGTAAAGCGTATGGCTGTATGATGTAGTTTTGTCAGTGGAAGAAAGGTTGAAGAAAGATAAGAGAGTATGTACAGGCAAAGGGGTAAAGATAGAATTTGTTGTGTGGATTTCTTTAAGATTTTTAACACCAGTAGGTCTTTGTTCAATATATTCTTTTGGTTGTTACCTATAATGAAACAAGTCTTTTTTCTGCACGGTGTAAAGGTAGACAAATGAGTTAGGTACAAGTCTGCGTTCCTTGCACATTCAGTTTTCTTGTATTATGGGATCTAAAGCCTTGTCATCTTATAAAGAAACATAGCGAATGAAACTAATGTTTGCTTAAACAAATGGTTTTGGACTGTGAGTCCAAAAGGTCACATCATCTCAGCAGCTGAGTTGCTAGATGATCTGTCTGTAGCTTCTGAAATGAGCCACCTAGAATACAGCATTCTACAGCTGTTTTAAACTCTTGCAATGGGCATTGTATTTAATGTCAAGATTTTTGCTGTTAGAAGACTACATCCACCCATGAAAGTACTTTCCAGGTCCTTGTAATCAGGTATTTGAGTTTTCTGCAATTCCACTCAAAGATGTTCTCATCATGATATTAAAGGTAAGAAGAAATCTTGAAACAGAAATGCAGCGATATGGTCATGTCTGTGATCTTTTTCTTTAAAAGCCAAATCCTGGTGGTCCATGTATAGAAAATCACAGAATCGTATAGGTTGGAAAAGACCCTTAAGGTCATTGAGTCCAACCGTAAACCTAACACTACCAAGACCACCACTATACCATGTCCCTAAGCACCTCGTCCAAATGTCTTTTAAATACCTCCAGGGATGGCGACTCAACCACTTCCCTGGGCAGCCTGTTCCAATGCTTGATAACCCTTTCAGTGAAGTAAAATTTCCTAATATCCAGTCTAAACCTCCCCTGGCGCAACTTGAGGCCATTTCCTCTTGTCCTATCACTTGTTACCTGGGAGAAGAGACCGACCCCCACCTCACTACAACCTCCTTTCAGGTAGTTATAGACAGCGATAAGGTCTCCCCTGAGCCTCCTTTCCTCCAGACTAAACGACCCCAGTTCCCTCAGCCGCTCCTCATCAAACTTGTGCTCTAGACCCTTCACCAGCTTCGTTGCCCTTCTTTGGACACGCTTCAGCACCTCAATGTCTCTCTTGTAGTGAGGGGCCCAAAACCAGACACGGTATTTGAAGTGTGGCCTCACTAGTGCTGAATACAGGGGAACCATCGCTTCCCTAGTCCTGCTGGCCGCACTATTTCTAATACAAGCCAGGATGCCATTGGCCTTCTTGGCCACCTGGGCGCACTGCTGGCTCATGTTCAGCCAGCTGTCAACCAGCACCCCCAGGTCCTTCTCTGCCAGGCAGCTTTCCAGCCACTCTTCCCCAAGCCTGTAGTGTTGCATGGGGTTGTTGTGGCCCAAGTGCAGGACCTTGCACTTGGCCTTGTTGAAGCTCATACAGTTGGCCTCAGCCCATTAATCCAGCCTGTCCAGATCCCTCTGCAGAGCCTTCCTACCCTCAAGCAGATCAACACTCCACCCAATTTGGTGTCCTTTGCAAACTTACTGAGGGTACACTCGATCCCTTCGTCCAGATCATTGGTAAAGATATTAAACAGGACTGGCCCCAACACAGAGCCCTGGGGAACACCACTTGTGACCGGCCGCCAACTGGAGTAAACTCCATTCACCACCACTCTTTGGGCCCGGCCATCCAGCCAGTTCTTTACCCAGTGAAGAGTACACCCATCCAAGCCATGAGCATCCAGTTTCTCCAGGAGAATGCTGTGGGAAACCGTGTCAAAGGCTTTACTGAAGTCTAGATAGACAACATCCACAGCCTTCCCCTCATCCACTAGGCGGGTCACCTTGTTGTCGAAGGAGATCAGGTTGGTCAAGCAGGACCTGCCTTTCCTAAACCCATGCTGGCTGGGCTTGATCCCTTGGTTATCCTCTACATGCCATGTGATGGCACTCAGGATGATCTGCTCCATCAGCTTTCGTGGTACTGAGGTCAGGCTGACAGGCCTGTAGTTCCCCAGGTCCTCCTTCCAGCCCTTCTGTAGGTGGGTGTCACATTTGCTAATCTCCAGTCAGCAGGAACCTCCCCAGTTAGCCAGGACTGCTGGTAAATGATGGAAAGGGGCTTGGTGAGCACTTCTGCCAGTTCCTTCAGTACTCTCGGGTGGATCTCATCAGGCCCCATAGACTTGTGAGTGTCTAAGTGGTGCAGCAGGTCCCTAACCATTTCCCCCTGGATTATGGGGGCTCCATTCTGGTCCCCGTCCCTATCGTCTAACTCAGGGGCTGGGTACCCAGAGAACAATTGGCCCTACTATTAAAGACTGAGGCAAAGAAGGCATTAAGTACCTCAGCCTTTTCCTCATCCTTGGTCACTGTGTTCCCTCCCCCGTCTACTAGGGGCTGGAGATTCTCCTTAGCTCTTCTTTTGCTGTTAATGTATTTGAAGAAGTATTTTTTGTTGTCTTTTACGGCAGTAGCAAGATTGAGCTCTAGCTCGGCGTTGGCCCTTCTAATTTTCTCCCTGCACAGCCTCACTACACCTTTGTAGTCCTCTTGACTTGCCTGCCCCTTCTTCCAGAGGTCGTAGACCCTCCTCTTTTTCCTGAGTTCTAGCCAAAGCTCTCTATTCAGCCAGGCTGTTCTTCTTCCCCGCTGGCTCATCTTTCGGCACCTGGGGACAGACGGTTCTTGTGCCTTTAGGACTTCCTCCTTAAAGAATGTCCAGCCTTCCTGGACTCCTTTGCCCTTTAGGGCTGCCTCCCAGGGGACTCTGTCGACCAGTCTCCTAAACAGGCCAAAGTCTGCCCTCCGGAAGTCTAAGGTGGCAGTTCTGCTGACCTCACTTCTCCAGGTATCAAAAACTCTATCATTTCGTGATCACTCTGCCAAAGACGGCCTCCAGCCATCACATGGCTCACAAGTCCTTTTCTGTTTGTGAACAAGAGGTCCACTGGGGCACCTTCCCTAGTTGGCTCACTCACCAGCTGTGTCAGGAAGTTATCTGCCACACACTCCAGGAACCTCCTAGACTGTTTCCTCTCTGCTGTATTGTATTTCCAGCAGACATCCGGTATGTTGAAGTCCCCCACAAGAACAAGGGCTAGCGATCGTGAGGCTTCTCTGAGCTGCTTACAGAATAGTTCATCTGCCTCCTCATCCTGGTTGGGTGGTCCGTAACAGACTCCCACCACAATATCTGCCTTGTTGGCCTTCCCCCTGATTCTTACCCATAGACACTCAACCCTATCGTCAGTCTGTTGAACCCCCTGCAGAACAGACTTTCTCTTTATCATCATGAGGAATTGGATTGTTGATCAAGCCCATAGAGTGGCAGGTGTGTGTACCAAGATTTATATTGCTGTGCCTGTACATCAAGGCTATTGGCTGAGGAAACATATCCCTCCTGAAGAGCAACAAAATATTCAGCATCTGTACTAAGTTCTGGCCAGCTGGCACCTAGAATAGAAACAAACAAACAAACAAAAAACAAAACCAAACTTTGTTGCAGCTTGGTCCTTTGAAAGAAGATAGTGGGAATTTTCTTTAAAGAAATAATGAGAATGAAATAATTGGCATGATGCATTAGTCATAGCAGCAATACCATTGAGACTTATGAATCCAAAAGCCTCAAACTTGAACAAGTGAAAATGGCATCCTGCCTGTCCATATTTGCACAGTCAACGTCATCGTGGTCTGTGATCTTTGTATGTGGATATGCAGCTGATAATGATTTAAATCTCCATTTTGTCTAACATTTGGGCTTACATTTTTGGGAAGGATCCTAAAAAGCATATTTATCATCAGACTAAAAGGTGGTTGTGTAGATTTTATTATATTAAGTATATTTTTACTTCATGGTGTTTATTGCCTAACATTAAATACACAGCAGTTTTTTAAATGTTTTTTTTTCCAAATAATATTACAACCAGAGAGTTATAATATTATTTGCAGGACTGCAGAAATGCAGTGCTTGTTTGTGCAAGAAGAGAAGGTTCATAAGTAAATCCAACAAATAATTCTGCACTGAATTTTTTCAGTACTTTAAAATGAGGTTTTTATAGGTATATCAAAAGTCTAGTATTTTCTGTTCTGGACACTTTACCTATTTACATGTAGCACTTTGAGAAGTCCAATTCAGAACTTAAATAGAAAGTCAGGATTTTCTTTCTGTGGCCCCTGACTTGCCACAGACCCATTGGGTCCATCACACAGTTGATTTTCTACTGTACTTGATCAGCTGACACTTGACCATGCCTTGCTAGCTGCTACTGTGAGACAGTCCAGGTAGGAGGACTTAGTGTATATCTTGTTATGTCATTATGTTTGTTTCCTGATAAAATGGGAACAAAAGGCTCTTCTATCACTTGCCCGCCTCCCTCTTCCCAATAACTGACAAATCACATTTATGCTATTGACTTCTCCTTTAAAGAGCAATTCTTTAGTGCTTGGCAGCTGATGATTTCTACCTGTGTGAAATGACAGTAATGCAAAAATCTGCCTTGTTGCCTGTTTGTATGAGTTTATCTGAGGATAGGCACAGCACTTCTCCACTCAGTGTCTTACTGACTATATCAAAGAGTATGCCACATAAGTTTTTAATATTTCATCCTCAGTTCAGAGCAAATTATGAAGGCAATTTGCATCCGGCCCACAGCTAGAGTTTGTCTGAGGTTGCCTTCTAAGTCAAGGGCCCCTCTACTTACCTGGAAGGTTTGGTTTTTAACTTTTCTCAAGTGTCCTCACAGCTTGTGCTACTGAGGACCCCATAAGAGATACCATATATAGTGATTGTACATGACCAGGATAATCATGTCAACTAACTGTACTTGAATTTTTCTCTTGGATTTTAACAAAAGCAAGCCATATCTCACTTTTAATCTTTCCCTCTGATTTCTTCTTGTTAGTTCTGGGCTTTTTTGTTTTGTTCTGTACATGTATACACTCACTTCTGATTAGGGGCTACTGACTAGCCAAGTTGCAAGCTGGGTGTACTGAATGCAAAACAAATCTATTAACTATATTCAGTGTTGTGCAAATGCCTTTGCTGTTATTCTGCGGGACCCAAACTATCTGTAAGTGTAACCATTCGGTGTGTTAGCAGGGTACTTCCTAGTGCTCTGGGCTTTTGGAGAAATTGATTGGATTGGCTCCAGTGCCAGGCCAGCGTTGGTTTTTTTGGTGTTTTTTTTTGTGTGTTTTTGTGGGTTTTATGTTTTGTTTTGTTTTTTTCCTGGAACTATCCAGAACTCCAAGAACCTGCATATTTATGAATGCTGGGAAATGTGAAAGAAGAACCAGAAGATTACACATACTTGCCAGTTAAGAACTAAAATCTTATTTGAAACTTCAAATATAGCTTGGATTAAGTGACTTCAAAATACTGCTTTTTTTTAAAACAAGCTATAATTTCCCCTTAAACTTCTAAATCCAGTTTAGTTGTCAAGTTCTACTCTGGCCAAAACTGGATGAGGTTTTTAGACATAACTGCTATTTCAGTACTGGCAGAAATTCAAATGTTGGCATATGCTACACTGTCCCTGCTTGAACTGTGACCCTACCAAGGCATTGCATTTCAGCATGGACTGCGTCAAACTTTGTGCATTCCTGTGAGTTGCTGGTCTGGCTATTCTAAATATAAAAGCAAAACTTGTAACTTCCCTAATTCTTTTTAAGTAGGAAACAGCTGTTTTGAATAAATCCATTCAGTGGTACTCTTTTTTTTGCCTTTTTTTAAATTTTCCTTCCAGTGATATGTTTGCATGCTTTGTTTGATGGATAACTGCTTCCCAGAATGCAGAAATTAATAGTTTGAAAAGATGAATATTTATATTAAATAATTGGCTTATTAACTTAGTTTTTGTAATTCTCATAATGATTTTTTTTATTTACAAATGCTATTACATAAATTTTATTTAAAGTACAAAAAAAGGTTTGGAAATTGTGATTTTAACCTTGTTGTTTTGTATGGAACAAGTAGCCAATGGAACAAGTTCCATGGGTAGAGACGTATTTTGGATATTCTGACACTGACTTCAATCAGGAGCGAGTATGCAGCTGAATGCACTTAGGCCTAATACAGGGTGTTGTTAGTACATCCTTAATGCTTTGACACATTCCCAAATTTATCAGCTGGAAATCATGAGACAAATAGAAGTGCTTTATTACTACCCTGTGATAATTGCTTCTTACATCCCTGCTTCTTACTTTCCAGCTTCAACAGCATGTGGTTGATGTTCTGTACATGCATCTTTTGGGTTGTACTTGTCTCTTCCTCAATCACATGCAGTGGATTTACTACTTACCTCAATATTTTTCTGAAATGTCTGTTTGGAAGAGAGATGTTTGCTCTGATAAGGACGGGATAAGAAAATAGAGTCCAATTACAGGGATTTGTAAGTTGTACGTTTTAGGCTACTTACACAATGGTTTCATGGCAGTAAACCAGTTGACTCAAGGGGAATAATGCTGTAAAGCTGATTATCATAAAAATGTGAAGTTTAATAAAGAATTGTGGAAGATAAGAAACAATGGAACCAGTGTAGTCTCTTGTCCCTTGATTTTTATCTTTGCTTTTCAATGCAAAGTCAGAAGTGATGAATTTTATGTTTACAGTGGATTTCTGAGCAGCTTGAACTGACTGGATCATATTTTCATATATATAAGAGCTTGCTCTCTTCTAGACTAAAAGGGGGCAAAAAGTGCTCTGTGTAGACTCAGAAGAGTATCGTCTTGTCTATTGTGTACATCTGTATGTATAGGCATGTATATATGATGGTTAAACTACAGTGATGTCAGTAGATGTGAATGCAGGGGTGAGCCACGTTTGTCTAGAGTCTGCTGTAATGCTTTAGAAGTTCAAGGTGCTGGAGGAGCAGGGGATGCAAGATGATTGAAATCTTATGACTCTGAGGAGTTAGAACTCAAGCAAAACAAAATGAAGCCTGTTAGGTTTCTAAAGCAGTTGCTATCTGTTCAACATATGAAGCTGGAGAAAAATAAAGCTAAGGGAATGATGGTTTTATGAGCTCTAGTCTCAATTTAAAAAAAAAAAAAAAAGGGAAACAGGATGCTGGTAAAAAGCAGATTATGTGAAATAACCAAGATAGTCATGTTGGAATAATTTGTGTGTGAGTCCAGAAGAATAACTCTAGATAATACCCATGCAAAACCCATTAAGATCATTGCACATGCATTACAGATCAATTTCAATTATAAATAAATGTTAGTTCCCAAGTTACTTTTGAGAAGATTTGATCTGAAGTCAAACTTGAATTGTCTGAGACAAATTTCTGCTGTGATAGTAGATGCCAAATCCTGAAGTGTTTTGGTGAAGTACAGAATTGAAAAAAAACCCATTGACCCTTAAAAAACGAAATGTACTTTTGTGTTTTGTTATTATGGGAAATCAGGATATGAATGTCACTGAGTTGCTATATCCATATCACTGGAAATGCAGGTGATATGGGGTGATTTGCTATATGAGGAATAACTAATCTTGTCTTTCCCATAATCTGTATGTGGGCTTTGGAGGTTGACTTTTTGTGGGGCTGGTTCTTTCCCCCTTACTCACATGACAGGGGCACAGGTTTCTAGAAACTGGGGTTTTCTGTGTTGATGTGGTAGGGTACTGCAGACTTAAATGTGTGTTCTGAAGGTGCTTGTATTCTTTCACAGCTCTTCGCTTTTCTCTAGCCCTTGTACTCAAGTCCTCTATTACCGTGTTAGAAGAACTGGAATTACTGATTGCGTTGACTGGCAAGTAGTAGTATTGACAGCCTCATGCTGTTATGGGTATTTAATGAGGAATATAATAGCAGCTGATAACACTAAAGTTAGCACTTTGCATTTTGTAAGCATTAAGTAAATACTTGGTGGTTAGTGTTAAATGATAAGGGAAAAATAGTGAAACTTTGTATTTTAAAAAAAAATCTCGATGAGAAGATTTCTGGGGGTATCCTTTTGATTGCATGGTGATAATGAAAGCTAAACACCTGGATTCTTACTTTACTTTTTTTTGCCCCCAGTATCAGTTTGTTTCAGCATATTGTTTAAAAAATACCTGCATGTAAGGAATTAAGAGTACAATGTACTTGCCCTGAGTTTGTTACGGAATGCTCTTTGTATTAGAAATTAATAGATGCTGGTCTGTTTTCGTGAAGTCAAATACTGTGGGTATGTAGCTACTTCTGGTGAGACAGATTTTTAAAAATGGAAATAGAAATAAATTTACTTTTCTTATTATATGCATCTCAGCAAGCTTGTATTTTCTGTAATTACATAAATTGTAAGGTATTACTCAGTTTGGCTCTGTGCCTTATAAAAAGCATGCCTGTTCCTGTTTTTCGTAACGCAAGCCAAGATGGGCAGTTTAGCAGGCAGTCTCTAAGCTGGCAGAATGCCAGCTTTATAGAGAAAAACGCTTCAGATGCATAACTGATGAGCAGAACACTTTCTCTTTTTACTGAAACTGGGTAAGTTCAATGCATAGGAAATGCAAGTTAGAGATAACAGAGTAATACCTTCTTCATTGTAACCTTTAAAGTAGCTATTGCGCTGAAAACTCTGCTGTGTTAATGTACAGAGAAACAGTCCTGATGTGGTATTTGTTTTTATCTGCTGTATGCTTATAGTAGCAAACCATCTGTGACTTTTCATGCTAGATGGTAACACTCTGTCTTAGAAGATACACAGGGAATTTGTGCAGCTGTATCTTAGCTTAAAAGCTCAAACATGGTAAGTTATGCAGTTCCTGTCTTAAAAAGAAAAATTAAATTGAAACTGGAAATGTTGTGAGCTGTATCCTCATACACACTCATCTAATAAAAATGTAACATTTTAAGTCACTTAAAGGCAGAGACAAATGTTTGTTTTAATATGTTAAAATGGTTTAATTTTTTTTTTTTTTTCAGTCCTCAATGTTAGGTGTTTTATGTGTATGTTTTGAATATGTAACATACAGTAAGTGACTAGACATTGTTTTATATAGAAAAAAGCATTATAGAAACAGAGTTAAGAGGGATGCTAGTGAAGACGAGTGGTAAAAGTGGTAAAAATATAAAAGCCAGGAAGACACTTACATTGCTTACTTGGTTCTTAAGGAGAAAGATCTAGAGGAAGTAAATACCCAATTCCTCTGTTCCTGCCTTAGACCAAAAAAAAGCGTGTCATTGTATAGAGATATCGGACCTTATTTTTATGTGAAAAATGGTTTCCTGAAGACAGTCTTATAAATCATAAAGCCTCGTAGTATTGTTTTGTGTCTTTGCTTTAAGGTGTACAGAGGAGTTGTGTTGTGTGGCCTTCCTGGCATGTCCTTTGGGACGTGCCCGGCCTCTCTCAGGCATAGAAACCAGGGACCTGAGTGTCCAGAGCAGCCGCCCTCTGCCTGGTGCCGTTCCTTCCACAGCAGCTGGGTCTCGTCCTCCCTGTACACCTGAGGGTGATCCTCTGCCACCCGTCCAGACACATAATTTATTAGTTTTTCGAACTATAGTAGTTAAATGTCTGTGGTTTATAAGAGGCATCCTATCTGAAGTATTGCTTATTTCTGAATTATAACTGGTTGTTTCTAATTGTACAAGCCTACTGTGCTGATCACAGTGACTCCAGTTCCATAGGATGACCGGCTATTTTCCTAATATTAATCAGCTACATTAAATAGAATATTTTACTGAGCTTATAGAAATCAATAAGATGACTGAAATGCTTAGTGCTGAATACAGAGATGAGTTTTTTGTGATGTTTTAGAATGCTTTTCAATGGGATATAGATAAAGTTATCTCTCTTTAATGAGTACTTAATTAACATGGAACCATTTCATCTTAATTGTTGTTGAGATTATCTTTAATCACTGTGGTATAATAACAGTAGCATAAATAGGAAATAGTACGTTAAGTCTTGTTTCTTGCTTAAAGGGATTTTTGACTTATATCAAAAAGAGAATTATGTTCTTTATATGAAGAATTTTACTAAACATCTTCATCTCCTATCGCTTGTTGATGTTCTTCCTTTTTAGGGATTTAGACTAACTTACTAGGAGTTTTAATGTAGGAGGATAGGCTCTGGCAAGTGTGTAAAGCCATGATACTTCTTTTTATCCTGGTAATTTTATTGTTGTGTTTTCTTGCCATATGCAAATGAATTTTTAATCAGTTAATACAGCTTTTCATCCACAATCCAACAATCTATTTATGGTGTTCTGCTTTTATGAAAAGCGAACCTTTTTATCTTAGATGACTGTATCTCTTTAAAGATAATGTTCTTTAACATACACAAAGCTAATAGATTGCATTTCTTCTCCAATGTTGCCTGGGTTTCACACTTGTGCTGGTAGCTGAGGTCAGTCTGACATTTTCCGGTGCTTCCCCTTCTGACGTATATCCCTTACATTGGGCCACTTACACATATTGGATTGCTTACCTGGCACTCCATCACTTTGAAATATATCCATGTAAACTGTTTATTTTCTGTATGTGTATGTTCACTATAAATATTCTATGTAGATTTTTATGAAGGATATTTTATTATTGAATATTTTATTTTGAAAAGGTAATTATCATACAAAGTGGTCCCTGACCATCATGGTTGCGCCCTCAAATAGAGGGCAGAAGACAGATCCTTAATAATGAAGAGCTGTAATGAGAACTGTTCTGTTAACCACTGAGGAAACCTGGAACAAGGCAAAATGTTTCCACCTTAAAACAAAACAATGGATGATGAATGGAAGGGAGCACCCAGGAATAGCAAAACAAGTCTGTCTTGTGTTGTAAACAGCAGTGCTTGTGCTAGGTATTTTTTTTAAGGCATCAGCAAAGTAGTGCAGGGAGGGACAGGAGAACCGTGAAGGGATTTGCAGATGCTGACATGCAGCTTCTCTAAGAGGGATTGAGTGGGAGGAAGGCCTGATGATAAATTAGCAGCAGTGGCTGGTTGCAAAGGCAGGTTGGAGGTAAAATTGGCAGTTGGTTTGGGAAGAAGAGAAAGTAGTCCATGTAGGGGCCTTGAAAGATCTTTTTTTTTCAAGCACAGCTGAAACCTTCAGAAAGGCGGTGGAAATGGTGTCTTAGTGCAGAAGATGTGCTAGGAAAATTCTTGTTTACAGCCATGTATCTGAATGGATAAGAACAGGCCACAACTGTGTTTCACAGCTACTGAGGGATGTAGCAGTAATTGCACATCCTTTGCATTTCACCTCTCAAGCATGTTTTGCATAGATGGATATGAAGGACCAAGCTTTAAAAAATGTGTGTGGGAAGATTATTTGTACATTAGATAAAAGGTCTTGAGTTTCAGCTGCTTTCTGTGTTTTGGCATGAGAGAATTGCCTGTAGTGTTCCTCACCCTGTTGTCTGTCCATGGCCTTAATCTGCAAGACTCTCCAGCATATTAAAATATCAAGTGACTTTGATAACTGCCCTTTTTGTGGAAAGCATATATTGCACATTATTCTCAACTGTTGTGGAAAGGTGGTGGAGACGGCAGGGGAAAGGGTGCTTTAGAAAAGTGGCTGCTGAGGTAAGAAGTTACTTGCAACTGCATTCTGAAAGAGGAATGTCCTTATCCCTTAAAAAAAAAAACAAAACCAAAACCTACAAAAGGTTTTTAAAATATAAAGAATTCTAGTGCTTTTAGACAATTATGCCTCCAGCAATTACAGACCTTTAGGAAATTGTTTCATTTCTCAGGGAATTTTCCCAAGAGGTAAAATGCTAATCATTTTACAAAGCATCTTTGGGTAAAAGTTTCAGTGTTTTCAGTCTGGATTCAACTATGGGCTTTTGTAATTTAGCAGTATTTGCATTTATGAACCTTTTTCACATTGCTTTTAAAAACCTTTCCTATTGCTATATGCAAAAAAAAATTGTGAAAGCAAGAAATTCTGTTGATATAATCTGCGTGAAGAAAAAAGTAAATCTCTTTAAACCGGTGTTTTCTTCAGAATAAAAATTTATTGTGGTATAAGCTTGTGTGCCTTTGTTATTACAGCTGGGTCAGTTTAAACTTGTTTCTGGCCTTGGGTTCCCTTCTTCCCTCTAACCTCAGAGCTCACTCAGCCCATGGGAAGTCTGGCACAGAGGAGGAGGACACTGGCAGTGTTTGGACATGTGTTCTGAGTATTTCTAGATGTCCCAGCTGTCCCCAGTTGTTCTTGATATACTTAGGAGGAGACAAGCTCCAGTACTTTTTGCTAAATGTTTTGCTTTTGGTTTTTTTTTTCTGTTTTACTTTTCAAGAGGAAGGAAGTTTTGTTTTGCTTCAAGTACCCTTCTGTTGGTCCTCCTTCATCTGGTGAAGTGCTGGACTATTGATGACTGCGACCAGTGCTAAGAGAAAGTTTTAAACTACTAAGCACTTGCTATTTCCAGTCATTTTGCTGGAGAGTTTAGCTTTTTCAAAGTCCAAATTGAAAAGCTTGTGTTCATGTTGGGAAACGAGCAGCTTCTAAATAATATGCTGAGAGCTGCAACTGATTTAAAATGAAAGTTCATAAAGTTCAACAAGGTTAATTGTAAATAGTGGCTGAGTGTACGCAATGCATTTCAGGCACATCAGAGGTGAAGAAACTGTCCCATCATTACATATCTAAGCAGCTGAGAGAGGTGCAACTAGTGCTTAGGCCTTCTGTAAAAGAGAGTACAAAAGAGTCATTGCTGGTATTTTTCCCTGTGCTCAGGAAGGCATTTTTGCGCTGCATTTACAGTCTGAGGACTACTAGCTGCGGAAATAATGGAGATCAAACAGAGTGCGCAGTGGTCCTTGTCATTAGGCCATTGGTTTTTCATGGTTTTGGTGGAACAGCTGCTTTTTGTGATCAGATCTCAGTAAATTGTAATTTGTGACTGGCACACTGAGAATGGATTAGTTCAAACATCTTGATGGTGATGTGGTTAATCCTATGAGCTGATTCCTAATACTTCATCATTCCTGCAGACTTAATTTTGGGTTTTTTTGAGGAGGATTTTTTTGTGCTTGGCACAGAGATTGTGGCCCTTTCTGTGCCTCTCTTTGCAATAGTTACTTCTTGCAGTTAACAGAAGGTGTTATCTGTTCTGGTTAACACCTTGAACACTGTCCCTTTTTTTGGTTATTGTTGTTTCTGTTCTCCCTCCATTCTTACCTTCAGTTTCCAGATTGTTCTGAGTCATGGCTGCTGCTTTCATGTTTTTCCACTTTTCTCTGAAGAAGTGCTGTTTATCAATGGCAGTGTTAATAGTAGGATCCATAGTGTTCAGTTCTGCACAAGGAAGGGACTTTGATTTGCCCAGTCCAGGAACAGAAGCTTTAGCGAAGGTAACTGTCCTGCGAGGTGACTTTGTGCCTTGACTTGAAATGCTTCTGAGATTCTGAACTTCAGTATCCCGATTGCATCCTAGGCCAGGATGAAACAGCGTCTCTGGAGGCACTTTCTATGGTAGAAGCCGAAATGACAATGCAGTGTGTGGGTGCCTGGATTTTAGAAAACTAAGCTTCTCTAAAATCATGCCTTGGGACTCTTACTGTTGTTTGTTATTTTAATGTATACTACAAGCTTTTATTCTTAAAAGAAACACATTTGTTGGTGTGAGTCCTGAACTAATTATATGTGATACTCATAACTAGGGATGAAAGAGTTACTGCAATTTTCTAGTGACTTATTGCAATTTTCCCACTGTTTTATGATAAAATATTTTAAGACTTTTATATAATGGTTTTGATGATTATGATAAGTGATTCTGTCATTGCTCTATGTTTTATATACATACATGTGTGTACATATGTATGTATGTTAGAATACTTGAATTTTAAGGGTGATGGGAGATGATGTTAGAAATAGTACCTGCATATTTCCTTCTCTGTTTCAGTGCAATTTACCTATCCAAGCACACATCATAAAATAAAATTAAATGGTCATCTCTTGTGTTTAGGATTCGTGGTGGTGGTTTTACTTCTGCTTTCTTTTGCTTACCTACTCCTTAGTATTAAAATTGATGTTGTAGAAAATGGGAAAACAGTGCAACAAAAAGGAATGCTGGCATCCATAGAAATAACTATAAATCTTTTCTCCTTTTGTAGCCCAAAGTGACCAAGTTTTCTTAGGACTTTAGTGAGAGTTTAGGAAAAATATACGCTGGCTGGGTTTAAGGGATGGTTTTCATTTAGTTGCAGCTTTCTTTTATATTTTAAACGTATTCCTCCTTTTGGTTCAGTTTAATAATCCATGACATAGAAGCGGTTCTTAGAGCTGTTTTGCAGGACTAAGTTACGGGTTTTTTTTAACGAAAAATCAGGAGGGAACTCAAAGCTTGCCATCTGCAGGATGAGGTACTAGCATTTTAAATTAGTTTTTGGTTTGAACATCTGTTGGAGAAATCTCTTTGCCTTCCAAAGTGTGGCAGATGATATATTTAAAAAGAATTTCAGAAGAGTTGCCATGATATTTTGAAGTTTAATTTGACCAACCTTGCTATTCAGAAAAATATTTGAGAACTCCAGGGGACAACTTACCTTTGTTTTTGTTGCTCTTTGAAATGAGAGCTTAAGGTGATGATCCAAGATAAGTAATGAAGAATTACCTTGTAAAATTAGTTCATTAAAAGAGTGCAATAAAACACTGAAAAAACCTTTTTAAGAGTGGGCCATGAATTGAGTTTTTACTAGAATAATTCTGTTTGGGAGGTGATTTATTGGGAGCAATGAAGTGTTAGACTTCAGAGATGCTGATTTGCTACTTTTTTTGAACTTCACACATATGATAAGTCCAATACCTACAATGCATTTCAAAAAAGAATCATTCGTGCAGTGTGTCTTTGAGCATAAGTATTAGGTCTTCTGTGAAGGGGAAGAACATCTAGTATTTCAATAAATATAAAGGATTTTGCACCTTGGATGGTTTTTTTGAGGATCAAGCATAATTATTGCCTTGTAAACAAGAGTTTACTCGCATCTTCATATAAATCTGCTTTGTCTAAGTCTGGAACCCCATTTTGATGAGTAGGGAAGGAACCGAAATGATATAACTTGTCTGAACAAAGCAAGTTGTCAAAATCCATCCAGAGCCGTTCTTACATGACAGATAGTTCTCCCCTGTTCATTGTCTCACGTCCCATTTGTTTCAAGGGCGTTATTGCATTTTGTAATATATAAATAGAGCCATTTTGTGAAACAGATGGTTTAAAAATAGGACTGTCTGAGAAGAAAGACAGAGCAGATGAACACTCTTCTGCTGTAGGATGAAATGATTGGAAATGTTGGATTCATTAAAAATCCACTTCCCTCACTACCTCTCCCGGTGTTGTAAGGGTAAGCTTCGTCTGCTGCACAGTACCAAGTGTCTTGCTTTCTGATTGTCTGTCAGTATTTCTTATGAGATGGAGAACTGGCTTCCTCATTAGTCCTTTGGGAGTAATTATAGGTATTGAAAGGCTGAAGCTGGAGTTGAACGAATTCCAGTTTTGTTTGTTTGGTGTTTTGTGGAGACCAGTGGGAATGCCTGTAGTGACCTGAATGGAATTTTTACCACGGTTGCTACTCTCCAACTCTCCTTGTTCCTTTGCCATCGAGGGGACAGCTCTAGCATCCTTAACCAGTTTTTTTTCTCTAAAGAGGTGGACCGCACATCAGAAGTAGTGTGTCTGTAAAAATAAATTGAAAGAAAACAAAAACGACTCCCCTTGGTTATGCTGGTGCAAATGAAGGTGATGTTCCTTCTGAGGCAATTTCTGTAGAATACGTTCTAAAAAAAGGGGCGGGAGACTTACGTTATTGTTCTGACTTTTTCCATCTTTTCCTTTATTTGAACCATTGACACACAGAGGCAAGTCAAAGAGCATTAATACAGCTCTGGCATAATCTGTTCGATGGAAAACAGGCTAATGCAGAATGGGAGAAGATGCCTGGAGAAATAGACTTTGTCCCTGTGCACTATATAACATACACAGTTAGCAGTACTTGGTGGGCAACTAACTGGGGTTTTTATACAAGTTTCCCCACAAGATTTCCACTACGCACTTTGGGGAGTCAAAAAAGAGGTGCTGTTGAGCAGCACTAATTGCTTTTGTTGGCTTTGCATCCTGTTGTACAGATGAGATGCCTGGAAAACGAGCTTGTTAATTTTGCCATACTGCTGTCAAAAGACTTTGACATTTCTAAAGGTGTCACTCAATAGGCTATAGAGAAAGTCTTGTGATGACTCTAACTTTCTTCTTTAGCTTTCACTTATTAACTTTAGCTTTTATTGAGAAAGCCGATTTTAATTTACAAACTGCAAGCAAAGCTCTGAACCAGAAAAAACAACAGATGTCTTAAATCCCAGTGCTATATCCTCTGTTAGAAATTGTAGTAAATTCTACCGTATTTTAAAAAAAAAGGGAAACCATAGTGCACATGGCCTACCCATCAAATTTTTAAGTAACCAGTTGTCTGTAATGACTCTACTGATTTACAGATGTTTCAAGAGATGCAGAAATGAGGCATGAATTGGGATGTTGTCAGGAAACAGCAAATAGCACTGTCTGTTGTTGCAGTTTTAAGCATGTAAGAATGGGTAAACAAGAACAAGATACTTGGTGCCGAGTTTATTAACCTCCCACTTGATGACTTGCCTTATCCTTTCCATTTCAATATTAGTCTTGATTTCCTGCAGTTATTGAATCAGGATTTTCTCCTCTTCTCTCCTCTGCCTTAATGCCTGCCTCTCAAATGGGATCTGCTTTTGCATTTATAGGCTATGCAGTACTTTCCCATTAATGTTATATATGAAAATGAGTTGTTTTCTTGACTACCCAATATAAAAGCAGATGATCCTTATACTCTGTAAAAAAGGCAGCCTGTATACCTAAAACCAGTGTACCAAGAAGTGTTTATCGCTGTCTTTTCATTGTTAGTATTTTTCTGAGCTGCCATTTAGTGGATAGGAGGATAAGGAATTACTGAGCCACAGGAGTATAGCTTCTGCTTTGTGTTTTCTGCCTATAAACTCCATTCTAACTGCTCTGAGGTACATCACCAGCCTGCCATAACAAGATGTGTATAATAAAGTAAAAATAGAGTGCTCATATTTATTTTCCCTGCTCTGTTTGGTCTCTGCCTCCAGAACTGCCCAACTCTGTGTCCCAAACCACACTGACTGCCTGATTGTCTCTTTGCTCTACCTACATTGAGACTTTAAGCACAAAGTACAAGGCCCATAGGTCTTCTGATGAACAGCGTGTTCCAACAAGGGAAGAGAAACCTTTCCTGTTTTTTTTCCCAGTAATTCCCAGTAGTAGTATACAAAACAGTGTGAAAGATCTCTTTCTGGAAGGTGGTAGAGAAGATTTTCTTCCAAATGTTGCTGAATCTGAACCATGTCCTTAAGAGGATTTTTCAGGGAATGAGGAGGGACAGTGACATAGGTTAAAGTTGTATAAAGAACATTTTTACATATCTGGAGCCTGATTTTGAGTAACTGGGGGGGTGTATTTGGTCTCTCAAAGACCAAGTTCTCCAGATGCAACACAGTTAAGACTGTGACTTGAATCTTGACTATCATATCACTAGAGGAACCACCTGAAGATAACTCTTTGCATAGAAATGCGTGGACACAAACAAAAGGAAAAGACATATTTTGATTTTTGTCATCTTTTAACTTTATTTTGACTGGTAATGGAGGCTAACAGTAGCAGATAAACTGGTTTTGGTTTCTTTTCCACCACTGAGAATGGAGTGGAGGGATAAGAAAATAAACAAAAATGAAAGAGGGGGGAAAAGAAAAGCCAACACAAATACTGCTTTTTGGTTTTGTTTGTTTTAAATAGATTGATTTTGGAGAAGAAAAGATTTTTCTATTAACAGCATAGTATAGTCCTGAGCCTAGTTCAAACAGTTGCATCATTTTAAGTTGATTAAGACAGAGCAGAGCAAAGAGGCTTCTACAGTGGCTGGTGAAAACATTGCTGAGCGTCCTGCTAGGACACTAAGGCTTCCAATAAGTCAAGATTGCCTATTTACGAGTAAATTTTCCCTTTCGGTTAAGTCCTTCTTCCTGTTGTTTAAAGGAAGGAGAAGTTTGAGTTAGAATTCTGTTTAATCAGAGTGTTCACCATTGCTCAGAAATTCCTGAGGGAGAAAACCAGGGGAACCTGCTGGATGTGCACTTCTGGACCAGCACTGACTGTATGGTGTCATGATGGCAGAACAAAGAACACAGCTCCTAACCCCAAGGAGGCAGAAGTGCCATGCACAAAAAGGGACAGAAATAGTCCTGTGTTGTGGCAAGAGGAATTAGACATTTCTGTTAATCTGTTAACAGGTAATTCAAAAGGGTCTTTGTAGCTAATCAGATTTCTGGCTGAGAGAATAAGAATGCTTCCTTAGGAGAAGGTTGTAAGGGAGCTATGAAATGTATTCCTGCAGCTTGTGGTCTAAATTATAAAAAATCCCAACCTTCATATACCTGGCAAACCCCCCAAAAGTAAATTGTGTGTAATATATTCCTCATCTTTGTGAAAGCAGTGGCTTCATCATGAAATCATTTTATTGAGAGAATCAAAGTAAGAAAAACAATGAAAGAAATAAAAGAAACCTGAAATGTTCTTAAAAGGCAGCTGCATCTGATCTGGAGCTACAAGCAATATTTATGTGCACATTTAGTGCGCAGCATAAGTAAAGCAGAAATTTCAAGTGGTCTGGGAGTTTCAATGTGCTTTCACATTTCCTGATGTTTTCACATTTTTGTTCAGTTTCATCTCATCTGTGATAATGATTGTAAAATACTACAATTATTTTCAAAATTGTATGTATTTTTTATGCTATTACTTTAATGTTATTCTGTTTAAATCCCATTTTAACATTGTTTTTATCTGGGATAATTTAGTATAACCTTCTGTGTGGTCTAATTTTCATTTACAATCTCTATGTATCAATACTGCCTCCAGCACAATGTAATGTGAGAGCCAGATTAATTTGTTTTGAAAAACTTCAGACCTTGGGGTAGAAGGTTAGAGAATAAGTTAAGATGTGGGATGGGTAAAAGCACTAGCAAATGCAGCATGGGCACCAAGTGTATATATTCAGTCAGTGGTAGAGTTTGAACCTTCTCTTAGACAAAGCGTGATTATCTCTCAGATTTATCTGCGGTGCACTTTTCTCTTTGCTTTGTTGCATTGTTTCAAGTTCTTACCTTTGAAGGAGGATGAGAACTTCGGAACATGGCAACTTTTCCAGCAGTCGTCTTTGTATTTCTGAAGGGAATACCAGTCCTAACATCAGGATTTCCATATCAAGTCTGGGTGTGTCTTAGTTCTTTCTTCTCCTTATTTGTGCTATTTATTTCCTGCACTTGTTCGAGGAAAATTTTAGGGGCTTGCTCTGGTGCAGATGTTCTAAATCAAACGCCTTTTTCTTCTTATATAATTACAAGCGATCAGAAACAGCGGAATCGTACAAGTGCTTGCAGACAGGACATGCATCCTCCCATCCTGTCCTAGCAAGCAAAATCTTCTGTGTCACAATTCAAGTTGTTGAATATTCCTAAAGGCATTTCTAATAGGAATTTCCTGTTTATTGGGCAGTTTGCTGCAGTTAGTTCTGTATGTATTACTGATTCATAATATTAATTTGTGAATTAGCATCTAAATTGTAAGTGTTGCTTGGTGAATTGTCAAAGATAATGAGAACCAATACCAGATACTGAAGTTAACATTGCATTTTAATAAATGCCCCTCAGGATAATGTGCTTATGTTTCTGCATACTTTTCTGCATAAGTTCTCCCAACTGCTTGAGTGCGAAAACTCCAGATCATCCCCAGCACCAGCTACCAAAACCTCTTGCTCTCTTTATGTTATGTTTTTACATTAAATGGGTATCTCAAGCAGACTTGAAATACAGGAGCAAAATCAGATCCAGGTATTCTTTTCCTGCTGCCTGAGGTGAACATGTAGGACATCAGTGTGGCGAATGCAGAATCATGTACTTTATGCTCTACTTAGTGGTTTAACCTTCAAGAAAAAAAAAGTGAATGTAATATTCCATTTGCAAGTAAGTGTAGATTTTGCAAAGATTGGAGATACTGACAGAGGGCAAGGAGGGCTGTGAAAGGAATTTAGCTGTGGGCACAGTGCAGAGCAATTCTGGGATCTGATGCCTGCTTTGTCATTTAAGCCTAGTGTACAGCAGGGCATAGTAGACGTTTGCTTTTAATAACAGCTTATGATGAACTAGATGTTGTAATGAAATTTTTGACAGGGATCCTACTTGTACATTAAACTCTTCTCCTTCCTTAATTTTGTTAGTACTGAACACAAGAAAAAATGAATCTGTTGAAGAGGAGTTTAGAAATTATTATGTGTGTCCTCCATGGTATGATGCCCAGGACTAAAGTGTTTACCTCTGTATGTTTGCTTTGCCTGAGGCATTTGTGATTGCTTCAGCACTGAGAGCAGCCAGGGAGATGGGAGTGTGCGTGCATGTTGGGTGGCAAAGGGAGGGATAGGCTGCTAGAAGAATGCCAAAGCATTGAGTGCTTTCACTGCTGATGGGGAAAACATTTGGCCCTGGGTAAGAATATTTCAGACAAGTCTTGGAATGTGTCCAGATCACAACCACCATATTCTTGCTATCTCTACAGCCACCTAGAAAAAAAACCCCACAGCATTCGACTTCATGCTGAATTGAGAGTAGAAGAGCTAAGAAGCAAGCTTGCTGGAGAAGGGGGGAGCATCTATCAGTTTGCAATTTATGGTACCAGATGGACTGTGCTGTGTGTTCTGGCTCTGGTGATGGATATGTTAAGTTTTGTCTTTCTCTCATGCATGCTGAGATGGAAGAAGGGAAAGCATCCATCATTGATGGAGAACAATCTAAGCCAAAAAAAATTGAGGCAGAATATGAAAGCACTGTTGATTAAGAAACTCTTGTTAATTCTCTCTCTGATTCTTATATCAGAAATGATTCCAATACATTTGGGCTGGGAACCTAAATTGTCTGAAGCTTGTTGATGTGTTGCACCAACATCCCCCCCTCCCCCCCCCATCCAGTATTGTTTAAGAACTCTCCCCCCATTTGGAAAAGCAGACTACGGATCCTTTTTTTCCCTGATAAATCACAATTAAAATTAATAGACTTACCTAGGATTTAATATGGTCTCCTGTCTTTAAAATGTAGTGGATGTGATTTCTTTGAATCATTTTGGAGCATTTAGACTAACAAAGTGGATAAGCCAGCTTGTGGAATAAACCGACACGCGTGAAAACTGGCACAGTTGTTAAACACTGCACATTGTAATGGCATTTTGTTGGGGTATTATTAGTTCAGCTGCACAATTATGGGAGCCTGCTGCCATTAGCAGACGCTTTCCTCATAACCTCAAGCTATATGCACTGAGTTATTTTCCTCTTCAGACTATCATCTTGGATTCTCCTAGACTACATATCATTTCTTATTTTTCTCTGTAGCAGTGCATGCTGTAGGCAATAGTGAGTGTAATACTTTCTGCATTGTTAGGCAATGAGCATTATCAGCAGCTGCAATATTCAGGATTAGTCTTTTCGTTATTATTTGGCATCTGCAGTACCTACATGAATCTGTTCAGTCCTGTTTTTCCAGAAGGCAGCTGGGCTCTGACTGAGGGAACGTGACCATAAAGCTTTCCTGAAATTGTCACTATACTCAGGAGTTCACTCCTAATTGGAAGTGCAGTTCTCACAATGCAGTTCACTGAGATATAGAAAAACTTGCATTTTATTTAAAGAAACTGGGATACGTTAAAAGACATCTTCATATTTTATAATGGTGAAATGGGGACAGAGCAAAGTTCTCAAGGCTGCACCACAAATCAGTTGCTGAGCCAGAAATATAATCCAGGTCTCATAACCCCAAGCTTCATCCTTGGTCTGCTAGCAAGCAGATGTCTCTGAATTAAGTATGCTACAGAAAATATACCAGCTGCTATCCTGCACTACAGAAAATGTCTTTCAGAGTAGTAAATAAAACCCAGGGTTTTCCTGAGGGTTGTGGACTTTTTTTCTCTAAAAGGTGTCTGTCATCTAAGCTTCACCTGAATTTTTTAAAACTAGATTGAAAAGGTTCACTGGCTTTTACAAAATGTCAGATAAAACGTAATATTTTATGGTTACATATCTAAAGATGCTTTTGCTCAGGATTTGTCTTCTATAATACCCATACTTTTGGTTTTACCTTTCTTAGCTTACTTGCCTTCTTTGAAAAATAAAGTAGCCATATACTGGTTAATGAAAGAAAGGGAGTAACTGTTTGGTTTCATGCAGACTAAATGCATAGATTACAAGGAATTCTGTTTTGCTTGGTTTTGGTAAACTGGGATAGATATTAAAGCACTTACATGATGATCAATGACATTTAAGATTTACACGCCAACATCAGTTTTGAGTGTGCAACTTATATTTGAGAATCAATTAGATGGGACGTGAAATTACTTGGCAGAATTCCAGAAGAGGAATGACATTTTATTCCATGGACCAGTTGCTCTTGTCAGGGTGGGTGGAGTGATGTTGAGACTATTTTTCTTACAGGTGAAAATTGTAGAAGAGGTACCGTGTTGCATTTGGGGAAAGAAAGGAGATTTCTCAAGAAGATTGTTGCATGGTATCCTTCTTACAATATTCCCGCCCCCCCCCCAAAAAAAAAAAAAGAAAACCCAACACCACACATGTATTGAGTTTCATCTTAAGGACACACAAAAATGCTAGAAACATTGATTTTTATCTAAATCTTGTAGACATGCACACGTACACAATCTTGTGTACATTATGTTACAGTGTTTAATACTTCTCTTCATTGACTTTCATTATGAAGTTGATTTCTCTGGTCATGAAACTCTCAGCCTCTTGTGTTGTCAGTACTAACACAACTTGGCTGAAAGGTGTTATTCTTGTCAGTATCATAGAACTAGAAAAGACTGTTTGGATTATCAATCCAATGAGCTTCAGGTTTAGGAAACCAGGTAAGAGTTTGGAGATACGTAGACAGCAAATACCAGTGGCAACAGGGCACTTGAAATGTCCTATAGACTTCAGTCAAAGACCAGAAAAGCACAAGCATAAATGGTGTCATGCTCAAGAATAACTATTGTCAGAAGAAGTTTCACTGTCAAACTCAAGGAGATCAGAGTTGTATCACAACTGATTTATTTTAAATAAAAATACTCAGTTGTGTAATTTGCAGAAAGTTGGATAAAGGCCATGTTTTCTCCACTCTGAAGTCTTCATGAAAAACATGACTTCAGTGGGAGCAAGACCACAATAATTTCTCCTTTATTACTGTTTTTCTCCATCTCTACCATTTCAAACTGGGCAATACTGTTCATTCTGTCAGCAGTCTTAATAATGTATTATACTTTAAAAATTACTATTTTGGGAATCATGGTGGTTTTTGGCAAGACCTAAGTGCTGCTCTTGGACTATAAATCTGTGGTGGTTAGTTAAAAGGTTAAATTTACACTAACATGTCTTGTCACTTTGACCTAGATGGAGTTAAAGCAAGCAAGTAGGGCAAGTTCAGTGGCTTTTAATGAACTATTATTAGTCAAATCCCTGCAAAACCAAATAAATGTTATGTCATTCTGTTCTATAATTTTCAACCGGAGAACTCTGGCTGACTGGTGACTTCACATATTCTGATCTATGCTTTCCTGTCAGCAATACATTTCCCATCCTGGCACTCCAGTCTCTACATTTATTCTTATTTTGGCCTAGTGAAGAATAAAGTGATACTGTAAATAGAGTTAAAGCTGTGGGTAATTCATTAATCTGATTTTCTTTGTCAAGACCTTCCCTTTCAGAAAAACTGGAAAAAAGGTACCATGGCCAGTAGTATAGCTATCAATATGCAGACTATGACCAGAGCTCGTGTTCCTGAGCATTGGCATGTGTTACAGCAAACACTATGAGTCTGCTTTATGGGACTCTTCTTTTTCTTTTTTTCTCTGAAGATGATCTTCATATGGGCCGTGAGTGTCTTGTGTTCTGATTATGTTGGATTTACCATACTTATGAAGTAAGCCTGACAAACTCTGGATGAGTCAGTTCTATTGCTTATGTGATTTGCGTGTGGGAGCATGTGTAGCTTAAGGCAGTCCTTGTACTGCCCCTGTTTTGTCGGGATGTGATTTCTGAGTTGAACCAGAAGACATATCTGTGAACATCTGGACATTTCCCAGCCCTGTGTGTGAAGAAGTACGGGAGCAGGTGTAGCACTCCATACATTGACCTTCTGTTCTGCAGCGTGTGCCTGCCTGTTTGGGATACGTTTGTGTGGGCTGGTTCTGTGGTCTCAAACAGTGGTGGCTGGGACATGCTCAAGGACATTGTTGATATTTCTTTTGTTCTATTTTTTTCCCTAAGAATTCCTACATTTATTTTGTTTTGGTTTTACTTTACTCAATATTGTGATTTGAAAGGCATGTAAACAAAATGCAGCTTTATTAGAAGGGTATTCCTCTTTCTTTCATGTTCCTTATGCCTAGATTTAGCTTCATAATTGCCATCTTTCCACATTCATTTTTTAGTCCAGCAAATAAGCTGGATTTAATGAGATCTCTTTCCTTATGTGGGGACCTCTTCAGCATGAAAAGAGAGAGATAAGTAGTAGTATTAGCTAGCATACATTATAAGGAGAAATGTTAGTTTTTGTAGAAGGAGCACAAGGTTGTATATAGCAGCTGTTGTAACCATTCATCCTTGATTCATCCCTGAAAGTGGGATATATTTGCATAATGCAGGCATTTTTTGGAGGAAGGGAAGAGGAGGGAGGATATTTGTATCTTTTTTTTTTTTTTTCCCCCTCCATCCTTCTCAATTTTGGTACACTTTCAAGTTTGACATGATTTTCTCTCCTGCTGCCAGATAGCAACAAAAGCAAATAATTTTTTCAATAGTATTTTAAGCAGTACATAAAATTTACTTATATGTGCTCAGTTCTCCTGTGTGTAGACGGTGAGAGCACTGAAGTGGGGAAAAACCCTATCTCCCTGGTGCTCCTGACGCTTCTACTTCAGCCCCACCAATGTCAGCAGAAGTCACTTGGAGCAGCTTGCCTAACTCAGGCTGTGATCTCTGTGGAGCAAAAGCCAAGGCTGGCTGGTGGAGTGGTGTGGAGCAGGTGTGTTCTTATCCCTCTCAGTGTCCTTTTTTGCCTTGTGAGGTGAGCAATGGTTGCCATTAGGTATCGTATGAAAATCCTGGGTGCACGGGCAAGCTCCCAGCTGACTGGGTGAGGCGAGGTTGCTGCTGTGGCATGCTGCCTGAGCAGTGCCGTGCAGCTACAACAGAAGTGGGAAGTCTCAGCCTGCAGACAAGGCATGGTGTCTAGACATGCTATGATTATTTCTTTGCTCAATTCGGTGTGTAGCCAAATATCTTTCCAAATATACTAGACAGATGTGAGAGTGGTGCCTGTATCTATATGACAGTGAAGGCTGTGGGCTGCATGGGCACTCTGTTCCACACCCCCACCAAATTTAATCATACCACTTGGTCGTACCAATACTTCAGTACCACGTTCTAGCAGCAGTGGGAAACAGCACTCCTATGTGTCTATCATTAAATCTAGTGAAGATTTCTGGAAAACTTCCACTAGTATACACCTATGTATATTTTTATCCATTTGCAGAAGGTTTTTTCACCCTGTTCTTTTAAATTAATGTGCTTCTGGGCAAATAAAATGTACCATGGCTGAATTCCCCTCTTGTGTGCCTGTGTTTGTCACTGAGAGTAGGGAAAAACAGTGATTTGGAGAGTGAGTTTGTCTCTTGTTTTGCCTGCCCATTTTCATGAAAGTTTTTGTGTGAGATTGAAACTGGTCATCACTTTCAGAAGTCATTTTGAAAGGAAGGGGTAGGAGACAGAGGCAGGGAGCACAGCCACTGTAGCCTTTTTGCTTTAGCAAATGATGCTAAACCAAAGCAAAAATAAACTAAGACATGGTTATATACCCCCAAATAAAAAAAATCAGTGTGTTTTTTCCAGTCTTCTGATTTTGGTGGCTTAATTTACAATTTCTAGAAGATTGGTTTGGTGTGGGCTGTGTAGGCTGAGTTAGCCTAACTTTAGCTTAACTAAATGAATACCCAGGCTAATTTCTGGTGTTATCCTACCCACAGCATATACTGTATTATGCCCGATGAGAGTGATGCCACAGTCATAGGAACAGCAGGGTTGCCATATTAAGAGGGATAAGGGAAGTAAGACATGAATCTACAGAAATCCAAGCTTTACAAGCTTGTTTCTGTGTGTGTGTGTGTTTTCCCTAAATCAGTAAGGTGGATTCAGACTCTGCTTTCCAGTTTTGTCTAGGTAATTCTTAAGATTAGAACAAAAATAAATTTGCTAAAGCTTTTATTTTGCTAAAATAAAATCTGAGCTGTTTATGTAGAAATATGAATCATGAAATGAGTGGTGAGGGGACAGTGGGCGGGTTGAAGTGCATATAGAAAGCACTAGTACTGTCAGGTTTGTTTAGAAAAATTGAGGTATACAGCCTTCTTTGTAATGTTTCAAAGCATAATAATTCAGCTGTTCATTCTGGTGTAGTGAGTGCATACATAAATCACTAGCATACTGCATCTTAGAGATGGGTTGCTTGTAGTTGTCTGTAGAACTTAGTGCATGGTAACAGTTATAATTAATGACTTGACAGACTGAATGTCTCAGAGTACTTTGTCATCAATGTGCACGGGTGGCAGGTAGTTGTGCTGAGGTGTTCAAGATTCTCTGGTACATAGTAATATAAAAAGCAGAACTTGGTCCTCTTCCAAGATTTAAATTTGTCCTTGCCTTTCTGAAAAGTGGGAGGCAAAGAAAAGGTGATGCAATGTCTTCTCAACAATATAAGCTTCACCTGCTACCTTGAACTATGAAATTCAAAATGACCTTCCATCCTTTGGCTTCAGTTGATCCCTATGCCATGGAGAACACTATCTAAATCTGCTCTTGGCAGCTCCTACAGCAGAGTTTGACATCGCAGAATTTCGCAGAGGGGTGTGTATTATGTGCGCATATGATATAAATTCTTAATTTAGAAGAAAATATGTAAATGATAAAAATCTGAAGTACTTGGTGATAGGGAGCAGGGGGTTCGTGAGCAATTTTGACATGGTGAACATAAATCTGGATCTTCATTGTCTAACCTGGAGAGTTCTTCCTGCTCATGTGATGTTTCCTTGTTATAAAACATTTTTATGCAGTACTGCTTATGCATTTGGCAGATTTCCTGAGACTTTCATAGATCAGAAAAGCACTGGAAAAAAATCCTAAGCAATTCCAGTTATCTAGTACAGTCACTTTACCGAAGTGAGTAAACAGGGTGGAACAATGACTCCTTTTTGCCTTGTGCCTCTGATTAGGCTCAAGGGTGAACTGTTGATTGCTAGGGTATTTGTTCTGTACCATAGACATTCTCAATCAAAGAAATGAATGCTTAAACTGGATGGACTGTAGTTTGTTACTTGTGAAGTGAAGTACCTTTTTGTTGAGGTGTTGAGAGCAGGAAACTGCTATGTGATTCCTGTCTCTTGCTGTTTCAAGTAAAGATAGCACTTGATTGATTAGCAGTACCTTCTTTGTTTCAATAAAGAAAAAAGCAAGATAATTTTTTGAATGTTTATATTGTCTTTGTCGTTCCTACAAAATGGGTTAACGTCTTGAAGTGTTCTTAATGATGCATCTCTTTTGCTTGAAAATGTATTCTGTATTGTTTTGAGACATTAGACAGTAACAGTTTTTCTCTTGAACTTCCTGTTTTGTGGAAGGATGAAAGAACACTAAAGTTTTGCCCATCTGAATTTTGTCATGGATTTCACCTGGGGCCAGATTTCAGCCCATGTCTTAGGCACGTTTAATTTCAGTGGTGGTTAGAGCACCAAGGGAGATTTTTACCGTGAGGATTTTTCTCAAATTCATATGTCCCATGGATTTTCTTAATTCTGTGGCAAGTACTTTCTTTTCTGATTCTCATCCCCAGCTGCCAGTTATTTTAAAGAATGATTTTTTTTCTGCCTCTTTCTGTTTGGTTCTTGTTCACACTGTGTAGTTCAGTGCCTTACATTTCTAATTTATTGTCTTGAAAGACAGATGTTTTATGGCTGCTATAAATGTCTGAGAATTGCTGATGAGCTGTCTCTTCAATACCTATTATTTCTCTTTTATGTTTCCTTATCTCCTAGGAGCCTACAAGGTAGACCCAGGACCCCACTGTGTGAGGCTCTGCACAAACGCTGAACAGAGGCAGTAGATGATTACAGAGGGATGGTGACTACAAGGTGGGTAAGACTGTACAAGACTACAAGACTGTATTTTGTTCTGTGGGTAGACGGTGATGTCATGGAGAGATTGTAAGATGCTGTCTGGAAAAAGACTTGTGAGATGGCTTTGTAGACCTTTACAAGTATTTTGCCTTTCTCTCCTCCCTAAGCTAAGGAAATGCAAGAAATGGAAATGGCAGGAATGCAAGAAAAACAACCTGCAATTCTCCTTTCTTCTCCCCTCTCTTAAATTATGCTCAACTTCATAAAGGGAAACAATGTAAAAATGGGGATGTTTGTTTAAAGAAAAACTGAAAGGGCAACTGTAAGAGTAACATGTTTGTAGGTGGCAGAGACACTATTTCAGGATGCTGTTTTGGAGGCTCCACATAAATGCTTACCATCAGTCTAAAAAGATTTAGGAAAAGGAAGCCTGTATAGCTAAATGACAAGGTAGAGGAGACTATTAAAAGCAAGGGGACATCTTAAAAAAAGCTGTGGCTGCATTTGAAGAAGGAAAATAGGACCAAAAAAATCCTCCTATCAGGCTAAACATAAAATTAATAAATGCTTTTTTCAACTACACCAGTAGCAGGAAGCTAGTTGAAGAGTCTGTGGGGCCTGCGTATAATGACATTATGAAATGAGCAATCTGAGATAAAGCCATGGCAGAAAATGAAATAATTCTTGTGTGTATGTGCTCACCACTGAAAAGCGTGGGGTGGTTCCTGTTTTGCAACCCTTCTTATGGGAGGCTTATGAGATTGCCTTTCTCAGCTGGAAGGATTTGTAGGAGAGATTGTGGAACAAATTGCACGTTCCCAATTTAACAGGTCCAGATGTAGCTTACCCAAATTTTTAAGGAATGGAAGAGTGAAATAGACCAGCTACAGACTGTGGCTTTGAAGTGTCTCAGCAGTTGAGAACTTGAAGATGCCTAATTTGATGGCATTTTTTAGAAAGCATTCATGTGGAATCAGGGAGCCTAGAAACCAATAGGCCTCTTGTTTAACTTGAGTGGATTAATTAAAAAATTGGATTAGCAGCTGTTTTAGAAAGGACATTGGATAAATATGATGGAGATACTGTTTTTCAAAAGGAACCTACATTGCTTCAAAGCAGCAATAGCAATTTCAGAGTGGAATGGAGGAGTTTCCTTCTCTTTCAGAAACGCTGTGCCTGGTATGTAACGTAGCTGCGGACCACTGAGCTGCAAACAGCTCTGTACTGAAGTGATGAATTGTGCTGTACATGACTCTGCATATGAGGTGAAGGAGGATCAGAAAGGGATGGATGAGGTCATTGTGTCTAATGGAAAGACCCTTTGTTTCTTGCTACAGAGAATGAGCATCTTCCCATTAGAGCCTGTTGTTAAATCTCTGAGATTAATGGCATCTAGGAGCAGGGTTTTAACACCTGGTGTGAAATTAAATGGTCCTTGATTTATAATTTTAATATTTTTTTTTTCCTGTTTCTTTTTTAAAAATCTAGTTAGGAATAAGATTCAACTTCCCCCCCACCGGCACAACTGCCCTCCCTCAGGTCACACTTCTTGCAGTAGAGATGCTGCTTTTAAGTATTCCAGATATCTCTCAATTGCCTGAAGTCTAATGGGTTGCTTTCTCTTGTCTTGATCATTGAAAACATCAAAAGAATTTGCAGGAAAGGGCACTGTTTTGAGACCCTTTGAGCTGTCTCTGTTGATCGAGGTTTGGTGTATTTATATTTTTTTTTTACACGTGATACAGATTTTTGTACTTGCAGCGTGTGCATTAATGTGGTATGTATAATTTGTTTGCTCTGGAAGCCCTTTCTGTAACACCACTGCAAGCAGTTCAAATTATTTTTCACTCAGCTTCAGGTTGCATCTTTATAAAATATGGTGGAATCCAGTGCTGGAAAACATGCAAAGATTGTCAGCCCTGGAAATTGAAATTCCTGTTTATCCATGGACTAGATAGCACAGCCTAGCTGGAGCAAACTCTGTATCTTGGCAGTACGACTCATGCCTAACCTGCTGAGATGACCTCTGCTTCAGTTATTCTTTACAGAGTACTGAAGGTTTGCAAAGACTTTGCACAGTGTGAGCGTCATGTTTCAATTTGTGTTTTCAATATCTTTCTATATGATGTGTTTATTACAGTGTAAATACAGGTTTGTGTCTTTAAAAAGCAAAGAACTAGGAACTCTGCACTGGATTTCCCATGTAAAAGAGATGTGTTTGTCTATAGTTATATTATTAGTTGTAGAAATTGATAAGGCTATAGTGATTGAACTAATACATGATAAAATGTGATCTTTTATATTCAAAAAGTTAACAGTCTAAAAATCAGAATGCATCATGGTGTCATTAGCAATACAGAATTTCTGCTAGATCACTCTGTGACTGTGCCATCAACATCATGGTGAAGTGGTATGTAACAGAGGAGAGAGTTGGCCAGGTATGAAAGGATGGAGGGAACCTGTTGCTGTATCCAAACTATGCTTTTGGAACTCTTAGTAGCATGCAAGTCCCATCCTCTCTCTGGGTGAAGCATGCTGAGGTAGAGCATAGCAAGCACACCATGCTAGGAAGTTTGCTATTACTCTTTGATAAGTGGAGTATCATTCACATTTTAAATCTATCTCCTTGAGTCATGCATTTCCTAAAGCTGACATAAATTGCCAATTTTTTACCTGGCCAGGTGCATACAATATCATCAAGTTTCTTGGTTTGTTTGGTGTTTTTTTGTGTCCAGTCTCTCCCTTTTTGCCCCTTTCTAGGTCAAATTCTGCATTTCATTATTACACAAGGGTCCCAGTGGAAACGCCTTGCATCCTCAGCATTTTCGTTCTGGGCTCTTTATTTTGAATACCAACAATTCAATTCTACGGACCCTTCTCATACCTGTGATGCTTGTATCTTGTTGCACCACTGCTACGTAAACTGACACTTTTCTGCTCTGACTTAATCATTTTTCAACACCACACCTGCAGCCAAAGGGCAGGTTTTAGTTGGACTTTTATTTGTAAGACATTTTATTGTACTTGTGTTTTTCCTTGTGTCATTGACAGAGGCCATTTACAAGAGTTTAGTGGTTTTCTTTTTTTTTTACGATAGAACTTCTAGAGCTTTATGCTTGGAGTGTTGTTCTGGAAGTAGATTTAGCAACATGTATTTTTTGTAGCAATATGCAAATGACATCAAAGCAGAGAGTTGGTAAATATAGGAGAAGGAATTTAACTGCAAGGGGGTTACAGAAGAGCAGAAAAGGGGGAGATTGTAGGAAATGAGAGCATACTTAGTACCACTGACAGGCTGCCAAAAGAAAAACAAATACAGGAAAGAAAAGGTAGTGTTTTAGCATTTTCTATGTCTTTAAATGAATACTCTCTCCTGCTGATCAGAGAGGGTTTTGGTTGCCTCAGAAAAGAGTCACTGAGGTCTACAGTGACTGGAAAGCTGAGGGCAGATGTGTCAGTACGCCTTAATTTGTAGGGGAGCTAATGTATTCTCTTACTCTGAGCTCCACCCTTCCTTAGGGCATAGTGGAAGGTGGTGTTCACACAGTGGAATAGCTGGTCACCTGTCTTGAGAGACATCAAGAAGGAATGGGCTATTCCTCAACCACACACAGCATCTTGGATACGACTTTCCTAGCTTTCTTATTTACTTACATGTGGTACATACCATGACTGTGCCACATAACCTATGTCATGGGCACTGAATGGTCCTGTCATTATTTGCCAAGGCTCTGTGATGAAAAGGAGATGAGAAACCTGTCCAAGTCTCAGTGCAAGGCTCAGTTGCCAGTGTCAAGATGCTTTTAAAATCCTGTGAAAGAGCACTTCAGGATCTGTTGTCTTAAAATTGAACTGTCCTCTTTGCTTCTTTTAGAAATGTCACTGGAGTGGTGGGAAGGGCAGGGCTACTCAGAGTCATGCAGAGACCTTTCTTCCTTGTCTTCTAACCCACCCTTCTCCTCAGACATCAGTGCATCCAGTGCAGTATGCCAAATTTTTGTATCCCTAAGCAAATGGGCAAAGGGGTTGGTCTGGCTTGTGATGCGTGCATTGATTGGCAGGTCTGCAGCTCAGGGTGAACTAAGGGAGTGGACTCATAAATGTGCCATCCTCCTTGCTGCTGAGGAGTGAGTGGAATCTTGGGATACCTTACACCAAATTATGTTTCTGGTGCATGTTCATAGCCTGGGTTAGCCAGCACCCACCTCAGGTCTGGGACGGCTCTCTATAGCTCAGCAGAAGCGGGCTGTTGTGTTGCCTCTCTGCAGGGTATTGAGGGAAGGGGAGAAGGAAGCTGGGCTCCAGTGGAAGGAGAGCGGAAAGGGCAAGATCTGTGTATGGCAAGAGATCCAGTGTGATCTTCTCTCAGGGTTTACCGTTCCTATGTACAGCAGCTATGGCGGTCTTAAAAATGCAGCTGGTGGCCCGTTTCCTTTTGGGACAGGGGATGGCTTGAGGGAGAAAGTGGTGCCAATCATGAGTGAGCGCATGGATCTGGGTTGAGGCATGCTGTCATTAGCTGACACTAGACTAAGCTTTGATACAACTGACTGCTAGGAAGATCTAGATTGCTTGGGAGCTAGGGTCTTGCTCAGGGTGTGGTGTTGGAACAGGGACATAGACTTGGTATGGGAGAAAATGAAGGGGCAGGCCAGCAAAGGGAAGTGGAGGCTATACTGGTCTGCCTGGGGGAATGCCTTTGCTTATTGCTATGGGCTGTTGTCTAAGTGGGCATGTGGTCCTCCCAGCAAAGTGTATGACATTCAACTGTGGCATGTCAGCGTGTTGGTGTTGTGGTTATTTGTTCATCCCAGGAAAAGGATCCCTGCCTGTGCCATGTGTGCATTTGTTTTTTTGAGGAACACAATATGTGAGGGTATGAAGATGCTCAGAAAGTAGTACAAAAAGGGGTGCAGGCCGTACTATATGGCTTTTGGGTGTAGATTTTGGTGGTCTCAGGCAATGCTAGCTAAGGATGTTCTGACTGCAGGTCATCCAGCCTTGCCTGATGGTGTGCCAGAGAGCTGGCACAGTGGGGAGGGAGGTTTTCTATAGGCTATTGCTGTGGCACCCGTGAGTGTACTGTGTGGCACAAAATGTAGGGATGGTCAGGAAGTTTCCCTTTAAGCACCTGTAGGGGTACTAGAAAAATTCGGATGCAAGCAAAACAGCCTAAGAAAGCTGAAACAGTGCCTTTACTTGTAGAAAAAAGGGAAGACGTAATCATCCTGCATGTTTCTATTTATGAACTCAAAAGTGACTTTGACACATTTGCTCTCTGAATCTTAGATTCCTTGAAAGGAGGAGTCTAAGATATGTTTCAATGTATGCAATCTGTGCATACATACTGTATGCTTATAAGATTGCAAAGTGATAAATGAAAAATGATGGCTACAAAGCTACAGAAGTGTAAAGTGGTTTTGGATATGATGGAGACATCAGTGACACTTCATGTAGTCTTTGACTGATGGAAACTGTCAGCCACTGAGAAGCCATTGGGAAAGATGTCACCAAACAAATTGGATTTTCACAACATTGTTAGTTTCTGAAATAACCTTACGGAATAGATTTTTTTTCCTGAAAGCTCTTAAATGGAAATCATTAAAAAGAGCATCATCATTAACAATTAGATAAAACATGGAAATGTAAGTAAGTTAAAACAACTTTTTAAGAGGGTATTTCAGACTTGGAAAAAACAGACTATATATTTTTTTTGAGACACAAATACACAGAGCAGCACAATGTATGCTCTGAAGGAAACCCACAAGAGGCTTCTCTATATTGAAACAAATATGTCAAGAGCCATTCCTCATTTAACCTTAGGTTATTTGACATCTCCTTATTCGTTGTTTGACAGCTTCATTGGGTGCATTCCACCAGACAGTATATGACTTCTGTTGTGTCAAGTTTTACTACTTTTAAACAGACTTAAAAATAGTACTTAAATTTTTAACAACGATGTTGGAGGAGAAAAATACAACTATGATTTATTCTCTTTAGAAGGATTTTTTTTTCCTTTTTTTTTTTTTTTTTCCTGTCATGCCATATCTTAGGATCTAGCAAAAAATAAGCAAGTTTGTATTGACAGGAAGTTCAGGCATGTGCAGGGATGTTCCTCATGTGTGAAACCTTTGTATGTGAATACATGGGGTTTTAAGTGTAAAGATTGTATTCATTTGAACTTTGCCTTTTGTTTTTGAAGTCTGATAGATTGGATTTTTTAGCTATAGAATGGTCTTTGAAAATCTTTGCACCTTCCGTTATTTTTAATTTTACCTGGTTTATTTTAGGACAGGATTTATGAACTTGATCTTTCAGAGAAGGTGTAAAATATCTGTATCTGGATTCAGGATTTAGTGCAAAACTAACAAAAGGTAAATGAACTTTCAGAAAGATCTAACAGAAGCCATGATTTTCCCTTCAGCCTTCTTATTGCAGGATTTTGATAGCTTTGTCAGGGTTTCTTATGTTTCTGATGGACGTCTTCAGAAGACTGCATGGTTAGCCACACAGTTAATGTTCCTAATTAAGAAAAGGCATGTTTGTATGATGTCTCTGAATTACCTGGATATTAATGCAACTGAATGTGGCACAGAGGGGAGTTGTATGATTTTCCTGTTGTAGTTCTCAATTGAATCAAAGATCTAAATGCAGAATCTAGTATGGAAGAGTGTCATGTGGATCGGTGGGTCCCCTTTGAGGGCTATTGCTTATAATCATGGGGGGTTAATCGTGGGTTTGGAACATTGAACAGTGCTTTCATTTGTGTGTTAAATGTTTGTAAGTGTGTGGGAAAACTTTTGCTGGTGCATGAAAAAATCTAAATCGTCGTCTTAGCAGTGGTAATGTTAAAGAGCAAGGAAAGTGATGTAGTAGCCTACTTACCCTAGGCATTTTGTATAATCAGTGCAGAGACATTGGATGGTTCAGTCCACCTAAGCGCTCTCTGTAGGATACTCTCTCTGTTGCTTATCCAAGACCTGAAGGAGGAATCCAGAAACTTGGTGAGATGAGTGGATGTTTTGAGTGCTTACCTTGATATAAAAGCCACATATAAATAAATAGGTGGGGAGCAGAAGTGTTCCATAGTGGTGATGTGGCATGGGAGCTCTGAGCTGCCTCACCTCTCCCTTTCCTTCATATCAGTGAGCTAAACCTTGCTGTCACTTAAGCTGTTTCTGTAAAGACAGACTATGCTGGTTATTGATGGGAGGAAGTAAATCAAAAGCTGGTAATCGGCTAGGAGTTGAGAGGAGGTGGGAGTCTGAAATGCATTTGCAAATGGGGGCGCAGGGGTGAGTGGATTGGACATACAACAGTGTATTCTCCTCCACTGTATGTTGGTTGTCAAAGCTGTGACCACCATGCATTTGCTGAAATGTATTTAATAACCACTGCCCTTTAAAACTGTACCAAAGAACTTCAGGACTGAACCCACCATGAGAAGGATAAATTTGCCTGTATTATTTAACTGAAGCAGGCTGTCACAGTAGTCATTTCATGATATTTTGGAGCTCATCCAGCAGTTCTTTTAAGTAGGAACTACTTAAATATAATCTTTATTTTGGAAGTTTGCCTAGTATTAATGTGCAGAATATCCACTAGTAGTTTTGTTTTAGCAGTACAGTTTTGTCCTTTAGATTGGCGATTCACATTTAAAAACGTATTATATTAAGTCCTTATGAAAGCTAAATCCCAAGTACTATCAAGCACTTTTGTACAGTGACATACAAAATGGTAGAAAACTATTTTCAGTTGAAAATAAATTTTTTTTTAAAACCCAGCTGTTTGAAGTTGCTGTATTACTGTCTTCCTTCTGGTTTCTCTTACATCCATGTACAAATTTTGGCATGTTTTCCCGTACAATTTACAAATACAAAAAAGTATGTCCAGATGGCTACAGTGATAATCTGTGATGTGATGATCTTCTGTCTTAATTATTCAACATGTATAACTCTAATCTCTATGTTCCCTCTTCCCAATTTATGCAGAATGCAACAGCTAAACTTGCATTATCTCATGACCTCTTTTTTACCTGCTTCCATTAACCTTGCCTTCAGTCAAAACTACCTTTTATACATCTTCGAGATTTTACACAAATTTTTCATCCAACTTTAACCTTCATCTTCTTCATTCTTCTACCAGCTGATAAAGCTTCCCTCTTCCCAGCTGAATTTTTTCCTATGGTTATCTCAGTGCATGTCTTCTGCTGCTCTGTTGCATGGATGTCCTCCCAATCCTGAACTACTTCTTTTTGTTCAATCAACTCATGTTTTTAAACTTCCTTTTTTTTTTTTTTAAATATAGTTCCCAGTACAAGGCAGTTTATAATAATGTGAAGGGAAAAGAAAATGATGAAAAGCATCCTAAACTAAAGCATCTCCCCCTTCTCCTATCCTGCATCATACCTGAATTTGGGTAGAGGTCATGGTAGAAGGCAAGACACGTGGCCAGCTTTCAAAGCATGAACTTTCGTAATTTAAGAGTACTTTTTGTTTCATATATTGTGAAGTTTCAGTACATTGTTAATGCAAAGTAATAGTCACAGCTTTACTTGTAGTTGTGACTCTGGTCCTGCACAGATTCCTAATTCCCCCTGGTGAAATTTCAATATTCACTTTTTTTGTGAGCCCCTTATTATACAGGGAGCACAGATGCTTTTTTAGCAGAAGATTACAAAAAGTAGGTTAACAGTAAAGCTAGGGAAGAATAGAGTTTGAAGGCTGTTCAGGAAATGTCATCATTGCAGTAGTTCCCCTCTAGACTGAAACATTTTTCTTTGCCCTTCTAAAAAAATATGTAATTAGTTTTATGAAATCAATATAATTACATAGTTTAAAACAAAGGAAAAAAAACAATGCCATAAACTGAGACTGCATTTGCTAACAAATATGATGAAAATAAGTGTTAAAAATACTTTAATTGTCTGGTCATTGTTTTTCTTATTAATCCCTTTTGAATGAGGTGGACTAGTTGTATTTGGTTTGCATGGCAAGGTTTTGTTAGTGGGGGGGCTGCAGGGGTGGCTTCTGTGGGAAGATGCCAGAGGCTTCCCCCATGTCCGATAGAGCCAATGCCAGCTGGCTCCAAGACGGACCCACTGCTGGCCAAGGCCGAGCCCATCAGTGATGGTGGTAGCGCCTCTGTGATAACATATTTAAGAAGGGGGGAAAAACCCTGCACAACTGCAGCCGAAGAGAGGAGTGAGAATATGCGAGAGGAACAACTCTGCAGGCACCAAGGTCAGTGAAGAAGGAGGGGGAGGAGGTGCTCCAGGTGCTGGAGCAGAGATTCCCCTGCAGCCCATGGTGAAGACCATGGTGAGGCAGGCTGTGCCCTGCAGCCCATGGAGGTTAACGGTGGAGCAGATATCCACCTGCAGCCCATGGAGGACCCCACGCCAGAGCAGGTGGATGCACCCAAAGGAGGCTGTGACCCCATGGGAAGCCCATGGGAAGCCCATGCTGGAGCAGGCTCCTGGCAGGACCTGTGGACCCATGGAGAGAGGAGCCCACGCTGGAGCAGGTTTGCTGGCAGGGCTTATGACCTCGTGGGGGACCCACGCTGGAGCAGTCTGTTCCTGAAGGACTGCGCCCTGTGGAAGGGACCCACGCTGGAGCAGTTCATGAGAACTGCAGCCCATGGGAAAGACTGGCGTTGGAGCAGTTAATGGAGGACTGTCTCCCGTGGGTGGGACCCCACGCTGGAGCAGGGGAAGAGTGTGAGGAGTCCTCCCCTCGAGGAGGAAGGAGCGGCAGAGACAACGTGTGATGCACTGACCGCAACCCCCATTCCCCGTCCCCCTGTGCTGCTCGGGGGAGGAGATAGAGAATTCAGGAGTGAAGTTGAGCCAGGGAAGAAGGGAGGAGTGGGGGGAAGGTGTTTTAAAATTTGTTTTTTATTTCTCATTATCCTACTCTGATTTGATTGGTAATACATTAGATTAATTTCCCCATGTTGAGTCTGTTTTGCCTGTGACTGTAATTGCTGAGTGATCTCTCCCTGTCCTTATCTCGACCCACGAGCTTTTCGTTATATTTTCTCTCCCCTGCCCAGCTGAGGAGGGGAGTGACAGAGCAGCTTTGGTGGGCACCTGGCATCCAGCCAGGGTCAACCCACCACACCAGCATACTTCTATTATATTTAGGTTTAATGGGTAAATAAGATTTTTCACAAATAATTTTCATTTACTGAGGTGTAGAAATATGTAATATAGCATGTTCATTCAGGAGCAGCATTGCTAGGTCTCTGAAAGTACATGTTGCTTTAAAAATTGTTGTCCACAGCTTTATATATTATATTTCATCTCTCAAGAGTGTGCCAGGGATATTTGGAAACCATATTTGTGAGGGCCACTAATAACATCGCTGAATAAATTGAAAGAAACTTTTGAAATGTAATTTATGTCATGTTTTGTGACAGTTTGGAAGGAAGTCCAGTTAATGACTACATATTTCTGTTGAAGTTGAGGTCTTTGCTGACTCAGCTGTAAGCAGGAGACAGATCTCTTTCCAAACCGTAGGGCTTCCTACTGGATGGGTGAGGGAACATGAAAGAAAAAATGCTGTGGGCTGGCTGTTCTGGATGTTGTTTCTCTTTGTGATCACAACTCATGTACTGTAGTACATGCTTTGTAAAAAGCTGTGCAATAGATTTTCCTTGTCTTACAGTCAGATACGTATGTTCACTTTTCACTAGGCTTTATGAATAACTCGTAAATACAGACTTGTATGTACTGTACGGCAATACAAGTGAATAAAATACAACCAACGAATGTCGTGCAATGCAGAGCTCAGATCTTTGCAGAACATGGGAACGAATGGCTGTGCTTGGTCAGAAGTGCATCCAGACCAGCATCTTTTCTCTGTCAGGAGCAAACAGCCTGTGTCTTGAGGAAGAGGGTAAGACCCCAGCAAGCAGCTAGTAGGACTTTTCCTGACTATAGTTGCAGTGTCAGGCTGAGGAAGTTCCTGAATTTCAGACTGCAAGATGGCAGTGTCTAGGTATTTCATAACCATCAGTGCATCCTTTTTCTGAGGATCTGCCCAATCCCATTTTGAAGCTATGTTGAAATTAACAGGATCCTGTGGTAAGAACTGTCTACTGAACTGCTATTACTCACAACACCTGGAAGTTTATTACAGAACAGCTTGTGTTGTATGCCATGTTGATGGTGTTGACCATCTTTTGGGCCCTAAGAAAATGTGTTTGGTTTGCCAGGAAAAGTACCAACTGGAAAAGGAGCAGGCAAGTGCGGTATAGAGAGAAAGGAGAAGATAAAATGCGTAAGATAAGATGTGTGTGTAGGTACCTGAATTGCTACAGTTCTTCCCTCCCCATTTCTTTTTCCTGCACTAGCCGACAGTCCTGCCCTCTCCTGGCTCATTTGCTCTCACTTCATGCTTTTCCTTTGGCTGTTAAACTTCCTCTGATTTTCCTTCCAACTTTCTCCACTTTTCAGACCTTTATTTGCGAACAATGATTACTATTTTGTTTTTCTGTTGAAGTTATTTTGGAAAGGAAAAACTGTGCTGGCTTTATAGTGTGTCTGAGGAGGAGAATCCCTCTCTCCGCTGCCTCGCGCTGACTTCTGATGGCCCGACTGAGGATCACGGTTCAGTGGATGTCCCAGGCAACGCATGGGGGAAGGTGCTCTGGTGACGGGACCAGGAGACTGGCTGTGGGGGGAAGGACACTAGAAATGGGAATCTGGGGCTTGGGAGGATACCAGAAAGGCCAAGGAGCTAAGGGATAGCTAAGAGAAAAAGGGATTTGAAAAAAAGAGCTGAGATTTTGCTGGAACTTGGGCCTAGGCTGTGCTGATTTGACTACCTTTATATTCTTAGCTCTAAGCTGCTTGCGGTGCTCTTCTGTGTGGACCTGCTGGGTCGGCTGGTGCTTGCTCGAGGAAGCTGTGGTCCACTGGTGCTATGCCCCACTGATGAGGCAGACATGCCCACGACGTGATCAATGAGAACTTGCTTCGCTGGGGCCACTGTTACTGAAGCAGTGCTTCCTTTGCGGAAAGCACAAGTATCGCAGCTCTTTGAGCAGCGCTGGAGAACTAGTTTGATGACAGATTCTTTTTTTATGAGTTGTCACCATCAGCTACAGATATTAGCAGACTTTTGGCAGGATGTCACTATGAATTTAAGGATTGATTTTTGACTGTGTTAGTCAATGACAGCTGATGGGTGACTGCCTCTTGCAGATCTTAAAATTCATGCCACTGCAGAAATGAATGGCAATATTAAAAAAAAAGTTGAAGGAACTCGGTAATCAGTTTGTTAATTGAAGCTGACTGTCACTTCATGAGAATACAAATTAGATATGCTACTCTGCTGCATAGCAAACGGTCTGCATTGCTGGGCCCAGTGATGAGACACGATAGTGTACGGCTGGATTATTTCACTGAAGAAGGTCTGTAGCCTCTAGTCTCATCTTGATGTTTAATGAGGTGATCTTTGAGCTATTGCTCTAATCTAATTGTGTATCTGAGTGATATACAAATTGTTTTTCTAAAGCTGTACTGAGCAAGGGATGTATTTCAAAGTAATTATATTATAAAGAGGTATAGCTTTTATTCGTGCATTTGACAGGGGAACAGGATTAATCACTATAGTAAAAACAAGTGGTTGGTTTTTTTGGAAACAAGATTTAAATGAGTTTTGATATTTATTCACCTTGTGTCTATATATTATTATTATTAGAAGGGTGACTAAAAAAAAATCAGAGTTCATTTGTGGAAAAAGTGAAATGTGAATGTCTTTGACACACAATATTCACATTTTTCACTGGAGGAGAGGGGAGCACTGTTATTTTAGACTGAAGCAATGCTCCTGATGCCCCCTGCCTCTGCCTCCATCCTTTTTTCCTTCTGGGCTTCAGGGCTTGTCATTAGTGGTGTTGCCAGGACTGGGAATTGAGAGCATACTCATTGCCTGAGAATTTAGCTAGATTTTTTGGTAGGTGTGATGACAGGGTCTTTTTTACATATTCCTTTCTCTAGCAATCTTCCTCTCAGATGATTTGTATGAATTTGAGGAGTTTGGCTTTAAAAAATCAAGAGCCATTACAGAAAAAGGCACTGAGCTACATTGTAGGGGTGTTCATGTATTCCAGTTTTATGACCATATGACTGCTGATACCCTTTTTCCCGATTTGTCCGTATGCTTACTAGCAATACACAACAGTGTGGGCTTTTTTTGCTAAAGAGGAAACAACAATTCTCCCTGTCGGCTCATCACTTGCAGCAGCAAGAAAATGTTCTATTCTTTTAATAAATTGTAAAAAGGTGCCGCTAGCAGTACAGTAGACAAACTAGGTATTTTTAATAAAATTGACACGACCAAAGATGAAATTATTATTACTAACTATTTTAAAGTGCGTATAGTAGCAATATGGGACAACATCTTTCTCTGGATTCATAATTTTGTTCTAATGAACCCATACATTGTATAGTCTGTTTCATTAGACAAGTACTTTTTTTCAGATTCATGCTTGTGCACAAAGATGCATGTTATCCAGAGTAGTTAGTTAGCATGAGTAAATTTTTATCAAACTTTTACCATTTTGCAAACCAAGAAGTGGAGCGAAGCGCCCAGGGGAAGTGGAATGAGCCTCCCACAGCAAGTTACATGAGCAGCATCTGCAAGAGTAGACACTGGTGTGCATGTAAAGAAACCCCAGACCTGCTGGGGTTGCATGTACCTAGAACTAGGTACATGCCTGAAACAGGCATCTTTTAACCGTGTCAGACTCTGCTCTTTGTATACACATATTGACATAAGATCACTTCATCATTCACTCAAAGTGCGGTTAAACTTATACTTACAGAATCAGCAAAGATAATTATTTGAAAGCATCTTTGTTGCTGGACAGCTGCAGTTAGTGTGGCAACTCTCTTTTTTATACAGCAGTTTATTTTAATCAAACAAAAGAAAATGTACTTTATAATTCAGAGGTAAGTTGTAGTTCCAACATGGTGGATTTTAACTGATCTAGAAATATTGTCATCCTGATTATTTCATTTTGAATATATGACTTCAGTGCCTGGAGGGAATAGTCTCTAAATGAATCTGCTTGGACCTGGCAGTAGCAGTTACATGCCTTGCATGCTTAGCTGTTCACCCTTTTTCCCTTTAGCAATAAGTATCTTTTGTTGGCTCAGCTAAAATGGAAAATCTTGAATTGCTATTTTTTTTTCCCCTCATCAAATACTGTTGATGGAGAAACGAAACACTACATTTGTAAAAAATAATACCTTTACCTAATGGGCCTCATTCATCTTTATATTTCTTCTAGGCAAGCTAGATCAAAAACAAACTGAATGAGGGAGAGAGTAAGTGCGCAAGACCCTTTACATATAGAAATAAAACCCAAATGTATAGCAATAGTTAAAAAGATGGTCAGTGTCACTATTATGGACATGTTTTAAAGAGTTTTGACTTGACCATTATATTTCATTGTTGAGAGAGATTTGCATATGGAGCTTATACAGAAATCAAGGAAACTAGCCTCAACTTTTCATGTCTAGTGTTCTCTTGGCTTTTGTGTCTTACGCTCCAGGGTAACTATCACTTCTTGGCACAGCAGTTGCACTTTCAGTAAGGAGAAGGGCCTGTTTCAGGAAAGACTCCTTTGCCTTCTTCAAGACTTCTGACTCTCAGTTGCAGCGTTTCAGAGCTGCGTGGGTACGGAGTTCAGGTGCTGCCTGCACAGGCTCTCTCTTACAGCCGGTATCTCAGGCAGAGATGGAACTTGTGCGGCGATCCTTACTCAAGGGTGCGAAGGAGGGAGCAATCTAACCCCTGCAAATTCTGTGGAAAAGGATTTGGTTTTGACAGCTTTTCTAAGGTGTCCATCTGTTCATGCTGTGGGTACGTGTTGAAGGTGTGTGTTTTGTTTGTTGGGGTTTTTTTGGTTTTTTTTGGGTTTCGAGGTCTGTGGGTTTTTTGGTTCTTGGGGGTGGGTGTTGGTTTTTGTTCACATGTTTTGGTTTTTTGGTTGGTTGAGGATTTTTTGGGTTTTTTTTTGTTGGTTGGTTTGTTTTTTTTATTTTTATTTTTTTTGCTTTAGCAGTGTATTAGGTGCAGTCTTCATACTCCTTTTTCTTTCTCCTTCTATGCATACCATAGTGTAATGAAGTGGATAGTGAGTTCCTGTTCCTTCCAGTTGCTCAGCTGAATTAAAGCTTGTCCTTTCCTCATGCGAGAACTTGCGATGAGGTTTCTATCTGCTGCCTTGATTTACTGTTCTCTCGTTTGATTAGGGTCTCTGAAGACTCTCCTCTGAGTAGTTTCAAGTAAGCTTCTGCTTGCAGTTCCCTGCAATGTATGTAATACATTTAAATTAATACATCTAAAACAATTAATACACTTAATAAAAGAGGACAATACATTTGAACAGGTAGAGGTCGAAAGAGAGAGAAACTTAAACTGATACTGTTTTTCTCTGAGATTTATCAGAAGTGCATTCGCATCCTTCTTTGTCTCTCCTTCAAAGTCTAACCTTGTCTTTGGGTATTCTGATTGAGAGAAAGGAGTGTTTCCTGCCTCCATTTTTACTATGTGAGATACATGCAGCGAGAGAAGGAGTTCAGCTAGGTAGGAAGAAAATTCTTTGGCCCCAAAATTCTCCCACAGCTTGACTACACGTGTAAACAACTATGTCAGAGACCAACTATGGTGTGTAGGTAGCCTGTCCTTCCAGAGGATGCTGTTTGGATTTAGAGGCTGAGGAAAGGTATTGTTGTGAAGGAATCTTTGCTTCTGTTACCAAGTTCTGCACACAGGGGATAGGTGGGGAGAAATCCTCTCGATACCTGCAGGATACAAGACATCAGACCTGTCAACATTTACATCTTAGTCCTTATTAATACCAGGATTAATCCCATTAAAGTTAGTATCCTTTTTGTAATGGAAACCACGGCATCCATAAATATGTACAGATTCAGTATCTGGATGAAAAGTACTGGTCCTTTTCTTTCTTTCTGGAGAAACAGGATTCTCTTTTTGTTGTGTCCTGGGTAGAGCTGTTTTTTGAAACTTGGCTGGGATATAAGAGCCTGGTCATATAAAGACCATGGAGCTTCATTTACAGCCAGGGAGACAGAGAAGGCTGAGCTTCCAATACAAATGTTTCATTTTATTCTTGTTTAATTTCTGTCCATTATATTCACACTTTTATGGGTATTTCTGAGACTTTACAAATTAAAAGAAATAAAGTTTGTATTTCTTTAATGTGAAAGTACCATATTCCTAGGTGTTGGAATACCTGCTGCTGTACTGTGTGCAAGAAAAACAGCTTTTGAGAGTCTGTGATGTGGTATCTGTCCTTCATTTTGCTTCCTAAATACACATACATAATCTTACAGAAACCTGAATTAGAACTAGCTGTTAGTAATGTACTTGTATGATCTGTAAGTTAGTAATATCCATTAGCTATGATATAACCCACATAAACTGGTTGAATTTGGATAAGAATAGTGCATAATGCTCAAAATGTCACCCCTGCAGAAAATGAACTACCAAACCATTGGAACAGGCGCTTTATGCTCCTATATATGTGAGGGCGCAGAATTTCTATAAGCAGATACTGCCTGCTGTGAGCCACAAGCAATTTATGGGGACAGATTCGTATTGGAACATAACATCATAAGATATACTACTTAGAAAGGTAGGAATATGAATTTAACTGCCTAGAAGCTTCCCCCCCTTTTTTTCTGAAACATAAGCGAATTTAGCAGAGAAGCTAAAATTTACTATTAAATTTATGTACCACCCAGATGTATTATGTCTTTGATCTATTTATTTTAGTTTAAATTAATGAGGATTAGATGAGTCCAGGTCTAAGCTGGAAGGCTTCTAAAGACAGCAAAATAAAGTGGCAAGAGAAGAGCAGTTCATCTTATGATGGCTAGTGCTACAGTAATGTTACGGAGCAATGTTTACTACCCATTCTGCTTTCTGAGTGTAGCTTTTAAAACACACTGGTCTTACTGTGGAGTATCTTTTAATTAACAGCCCTTTGTTTCACGTGTTTAGGATATTTATTTTGCACAAAGAGAAAGTTTCCACCTTATTAAACAGCATACTGCAGTTCATTGAGATCAAATGTATTTAGAAGTCAATATTGCTGATTATTTTTTCCTGACTTGCTCCATTAATTAGCAGAATGACATTTCTGCCATTATGGAGTTGTCTCAAATCTCCAGTCTTCCCCCCCGAAAGGCAGTGATATCTCATAACTGTGTGCTATCAGCACGCAAGCTTGTGGGACTCAGTAAAGCTGCTAGTGGCAAAAGTTTTTTGGGTCGCAGCATTAGGTTGTTACTACTTGGGATGTTATGATGAAGCTAAAGGAATTGGGTTGGATCTAAAGTGGTATTGACACTGTGAATATTCTGGTACTTATAAAATAAGTGTCTGGTTATTGGATGTTTCAAAAAATCAGGGAGTTGAAACTTCAACTTTATTCTGGTACTGAATGAAAACTATTACATCTTTGATTGATGTCTAGATTTTAGTAGAAAAGGGTCTTCAGCATTAGAATCTGCAATATGCAACCTTGTCGTCAGTCTTGGCAAACGGGTAGGGATTAAGCCAATGTCAGAATCAGTGACCCTCCCTCCTGTAAAGCAAAAGTATGTTGTCAGAGCATTGAGGTGAACCTTGTCCTACCGCTTGCTGTGCTGTGCTGCACATACTCTACGGATAGGCAAAAAATACATGCTCTAGGGCTGTTGTTTTGTCAAAACAGTCAGTAATGTGAAGGAGCAATTACTTTCCTACCTTATACTCGCAAGGAATCAAAGCACTCTTTCCTTTGTGAGGAAAGCAGAGCGAGGGGCAGTGGATCCAAGTGAACGTGGAATATAGATTTAGATACACATGCTTTATCTGAAAAAAAAAAAAATTAAAAAATTTTGCAGAACATTATTTTCCCCACACACATTACAAAATGAAACTTTAAAGTAGAAGAGAGGAGGAATGAATAACAGTTTTTGAATCTTGCTGAGTGATAAAAGAAATGGGTTTTCCTAAATTGTGTAACTGATGATAAGTTTATGAAGAAATTAGAGGAGCAGCTGATAGTATTTGACTCCTCAAAAGTATGCTACACAGACAGAAAGCAATGATGTTTTGTTTTGTTTTAAGCATCAAAAATTGTATAATTTTTTCTGTGGTTTGCTCTTGTGCTTGAGTAAGTTTCTTTGAATTCTCAGGTGCTTTTCCCACATGAGTGCAAGAAGAGTAGCCAGTTAAAAGAAGTGACTGCTATGGAGGACAGCATGACCACCATGAAAGGAAGCTGCCTCCTCACACTGCTGTTGGCAGGACTTGGGGTATTAGGAATACTGGAGCCAACAACAACAGAAGATACCCACTGCCACAGAGCTGAGCACCCAGTTATTGCATACAAAGGTAAGGGGTAAGCACAAAAAAACTTTTCCAGAAGTAGGCTAAGGATTGTGTAATCTCTTCACGGAAACTTCTGGTTTTAATATATAATGATAATGGTATGAAAAAAAAAAAAGTGCATTCAGTGCTGTTATATAGTAACCTGGACTGTATTCCAGACAAGTTAAATTGGCTTGCAAAGTTTGTTCACAATTTGGTGCTGAATGTGTCATTTAAAGGTGGGTGACTTATTTTCCTCTGTGATTAAAACCAGCCTGTACTGTTGCATGGGGTTGTTCTTTCCAGGTGCAGGACTCTGCATGTGTACACTTAATTTCAAGAGGTTGGTCCTGGCCCATTCCTCCAGTCCATCTAGGTCGCTCTGGACAGCAGCCCTGCCCTCAAGTTTATCAGCTGTTTCTCTGAATTTGGTGTTACCTGCAAACTTTACAGGCTGTACTCTGTTGCCTCCCCTTGGTCGTTGATTAAGGTGTTAAACAGGACAGGTCCCAGGATCAACCCGTGTGATATTTCACTTGTTACCGGCCTCATGGTGGAGTAAGGTCCATTAAACATTTACTCTCTGGGCTTGATCATCCAACTGGCTTTTTAGACATCTGGTTGCCCACCTGAAGAGACAGACTGTAACATCCTAACTTGCAGTGAGACAGTGTTGAAAGCCTTGAGATAAATGACATCCCCTGCTTTCCCCTCATCATTAAAACTACTCATTTTATTATAGAAGGCAATTGGGTTGGTCAAGAATGATTTAGCGTTGGCAAATCCATACTGACTCTTCTCAGTCACCTTCTTCTCCTCCATATGTCCAGAAAAGTGCATTCCAGGAGGACTAACTCCATAACTTTCCCAGGAACTTAAGTGAGATTGACTGTCCTGTAGTTCCCACATTTGTTTTCCTGCAGTTACTGAGGACCTTCTTTCATCTCTGTGACTTCTCAGAGATGAAGAGTGGCCAGTTACCTCGGTGTCTGTGGATGCAGCTTGTCTGATCCCATGGATTTATATAGGTTGAGATCTTGCAAGTCATCCCTGACTCAGGCCACATCTACTGCTGGTAGTTCTTGGACCCCTTTGCTAAACACCAGATGCCTTTGAAACCTTGTTGATGAAGACTGAAACAAAGTCCCTCAGCATCATCTGTGTCTGCTGGCACTAGATCACTTGCCCAATTGAGCAACAGGCTTATATTTTCCCTGTTCGACCTTTCATTGCTATTGTAGCAGTAGAAGCTGCTCTTGTTGCCCTTGACATTCCATGCAAGTCTTAACTCCCATTGAACTTTGTTTAACCTGACACAATCCTTACATGCCCATGTGGTGTTTCTAAATTCCTCCTTGATCACCTTGTCCCTGCTTACACCTTGTACATACAGCCTTTTTGCATTGGAGCTCCACCATGAATTCCTTGCTTCGCCAAGCCAGTCTCTTCATACATGTGGTTGTCGTCTTGAGTATTGGGGTGAACTGCTGAGGAACAGTTGGAGCAAAGCAAAGAACACTTGGCGGATGTTTGTAAAAACCTGAGGCACTTAATAACTTATCTGACTTTTTTATTTATTTGAATTGAGATTTTTCCATTAGTGTCGCAACTTAGAACAAGTTCCAAATAATTTGGAGCTATGAGTATGTAGGGATTAAGACGTATTATATTACATATTGCATTCCTCCTGTTTTTCTAAGAAAGCACATGCGTAATTTTTTTGTTCCAATGAATTAGGATTTATTGAATTTTAATTGAAAAAATATTTGTTTCCATTCTTTTCATAAAGTTAGAGAAAATAATGTTGTGTTTTCTACAGAAGGTATTTTTGTTCTGGCATTTTAATGGTTTAATAAGAGTAATAGTGCCAGCTGTCCCTTTCTCCAGTACATTGGAGAAAGTAGTTACATTCTGTACCTGGGAACTGCAAACCATCAGTCTATTGCGAAGGACGGACCTTTATCTCTCATTTATTGATGGACTAAATAGTATGATTTATTCTGATGAAATATCTGGTTTTCTTGGTATTCATGTTGTGTGTATAATTTAGTTAAAAAATGTTATTTTTCATAACACGCACACACAATGTTGTAAATTAAAGTAGCACAGTTAAAATTCTGGCACTTAACTGCTTAATTTCACAAACTAAGGGATCACTGCATGTACTTTTTTTTTGGTATATGGAACTGTAAAAGCAAATAATTGAGTGTCGTGGTTTAGCCCCAGCCGGCAACTAAGCACCACACAGCCGCTCGCTCACTCCCCCCTGGTGGGATGGGGGAGAGAATCGGAAGAGCAAAAGTAAGAAAACTCAAGGGTTGAGATAAAGACAGTTTAATAGGTAAAGCAAAAGCCACACACGCAAGCAAAGCAAAGCAAGGAATTCATTCACTACTTCCCGTGGGCAGGCAGGTGTTCAGCCATCTCCAGGAAAGCAGGGCTCCATCACGCGTAATGGTTACTTGGGAAGACAAACGCCATCACTCCTAATGTCCCCCCTTCCTTCTTCTTCCCCAGCTTTATATGCTGAGCATGACGTCATGTGGTATGGAATAGCCCTTTGGTCAGTTTGGATCAACTGTCCTGGCTGTGTCCCCTCCCAGCTTCTTCTGCACCTGGCAGAGCATGGGAAGCTGAAAAGTCCTTGGCTAGTGCAGCAACAACTAAAACATCTCTGTATTATCAACACTGTTTTCAGCACAAATCCAAAACATAGCCCCATACCACCCACTCTAAAGAAAATTAACTCAATCTCAGCTCTCAATCTCAGGACATTGAGACTCATTACCAGAACCACATGCTAAAAGTTGATTAAAAATGTGTTGGTTTATGAATCTGATTCAGCCAACATTTAGGAGAGTAGCTTGAATTTAGCCCGATACCACCTTTTAGACCGTTATTGTTCTCTGTCATATTTAATTTCCAGTGATGTCCTTCCAGTTCTAAGTTACTATGCTAAGGCTTTCTGGGGACAGAGACCTCCTCTGTCATCTTGTTTCAGTTGCATCATTTGATGTAGCCAGAGATAGTGTCACAGTTAGAGTTTACTGAACAAGAGCAATTCATTTTTGCTGTAAATATATGTGGGAAATACAATTATATAGAAGCATTTATTGTGAGATTGTTAATATGAGATTTAGTAGGATTTTCAGTGCCAGACTCCCTCTTGAGCTTTGTGGTAAAAATATCATTAATCAGTATGTATCCATGACATACCTTCGCTTTTATGAACTGACATATCTTGAAAAAGTTTTCCTTCAGTTAAAAATATTCTGACAAGCTGTAGTTCATACTCACCACAATAATATGTTGGGAATCATCAGTAAATCTGAGAAAGTACATGTAGAAACATATTTGCAATGCAGTATACAGTGTGTGATAGCTAGGTAACATAACTGGTGTGGGCACACAGCAGTTGACTTGTAGTTGCAGGACTGCTAGGTAAGGGAAACCAGAAGGTACGAGACCAAAGGAAAAGCTGACTGAGAGGTTTGTCTTTGAACCTGTATGTTAGGAATGGACTACTTGGGGTATCAAAGTATAAAAAAAGATGTGTGTGAGAAGAGCTACTCTGTGAATGAATCCTGCAGTAGGAGTTGGCAGGATTCAACCAGCCCTCTTCCCGATTTCTGTATTCTTCCTGCAGCATTTACTGACTTCATGAATGCCTATAGGAAAATGCCCTCTGTATCTATTGATATTATTAGTGCTGCTAGACCAACACAGAGTCCTGAAATCAATTCTTAAACAGCTATGAAACCTTTAATTTGAATGCTGCATTAATACCCTTATTCTGTAAAGTCATCTTATAATAATATTAGATCCACCAGAGCTAAATGCTGTGTGGGATGTTGAACATCAGCCAAGGCTGAGTGGTATTGAGTGGTAGGTACTTTAAAGCTTGTAAACTCCGTACTACCTTTACAGATATATCAACTCTTTTGTTTTATTTATAACTGACTAAAGCCTTTTTTGGTAGTTTCTGGTATGCCAAAATAGTAATGTACTTACTTGATTTGTCTTCCTTTTGAGAGGCATGGTAGATGGAGTATAAACTATTAAATAAAACTAATGGAGTGAAAGTCTGGTGTAGCGTATGGATGAACAGCTGCAAAAAACTAATAAAAAGAAAAGTTAGTCCCCAGGAGCTGTCCTGGTGAAATATGGAAAGGGAGTGTATCTCCTGAAGGAGCTTACTTTCTTTCCCACTGCCCATCAAAAACTGCTCACTTAGGTGATGATCCTGTCAAGCTACCTTTTGTAGAGAGGCATATACTATTTCTATCACTGATTTTCCCAGCTAAATAGTTTTAGCTAAAAGACTGTGATATATCTCCTGATATCAAATGGCAAGAATTTCACCGACCAGTGGAGGACCTTTACTCAAGTACTTTGTTTGCTGGTGGAATAGGAAAGAGAATTTGCAGAAACAGGGGAGATGTGTGCACTTTCAAAGGATTTTTGACATGATCTAAAAATCTCTTTCATTTTATGTAGTTACAATCATGTTGTAATTTGTTTATCTGCATATTTAGTGTTAGGAATGCATAACTCACCTTTTTCTCTCTCCCAGAAACTATAATAAATTAGAAAGTCTACTGTAGATCTGAAAATGTTTCAGCTCTAAAATCTGTTGTCATAGGTCTTCCCTAGACTAGAATAAAACACTTAGTGTCTTCCCTGGAAGCTGGAAATTTCTTTTTCTCATTATTTAAAGTTGGTAGGAACTATCACAGAGATCAGATTTATATAAAAGCAGACCTCTAAGTATGAGATGGATTGACAGGATCAGCCTGGTAGCCTGCAGTTCAGTGTTTTATGTGGTGGGACTAACTGTGATGATGCATCATCCCTCCTTTAAGTTCCTTTCTTTCCAAAGAGGAGTCTGCCTCCAGATGTGCAAAGGTGTGCTAGTCTGTTGAAATTCAGACTTTAAAAAAAAAAATAATTTTTTTTTTAAATCTGTCTGTATAAGTTACATGCATGTACTGAGAGGATTCATCAGCTATGCTAGCGTAAGTCCAATAGGGGTGTTAAGAGTCAAGAGGTTAAAAATTGTGTGCAACTTACAGAATTGGGTGCAAGGAAACAAGGTGCAGGTGACAGAATGGACACACAGAGGCTCATAGTGTGAGATTATTGGTCTCTGCATATGTTTCCATATGTTTACAATGTGTAAATAAGTATATTTATGCTTGAAATAACAATTAAGAAAGAAAAAAGGCTGAAATAAGCTGGTCATTAAAGATAGAGCCTTACAATTGTCATTTTTATTATTTTTTTTAATCTGGATATGCTTTCATTTGCATATAGGTATGAAATGTTAGCTCTGTAAAGTGTATTAGGGTTAACTGATGGTCAACTTCTTGGAAAACACACACTTGTAATATAGTAAAGGGATGTGTTTAACCTAAATAGTTAGAAAAGGCTGTGGAAACCAAATTTCCTCTGGGTAGGAACAGTGAGGGGTAAATCATAGGCAAACAGTGTTTAGAAAAATAAGATGCCTATGAGAAACAATGACTGTTTATAAAAGTTGAACTATTTTTACTCAAAAAACAAAGCAAACCAGTTGAGTAGTGTAACGTTTGTCTAAATATTTCCATAGGTTTCAAAGCACTTAGCCACCTGCTCTACAGAACCTCTGTGGTAGATGGAGCTGATATTTTATTACTGATTAAAAAAAATAAAAAGTGTAAAAGTAGTTACAGTGGCACCTTGTTTTCCCCCCCACATTTGCTGAACTTTGAAACTATCAGACCTGTCAAAACTCGCACACTCAGCTGAAGACTCATGCTGTAGGCAGACCCCATCCATGAGGTAGAACTGAAGGGGCCATCCCAACTGCTTAGCGGTATATGAGAGTAAGCTGGAAAAAAAATTGACCCAACTGCAATTTCAGGTGTGAAGTTATAAGTATCGACTGTCCTGCAGTTTACCTATGTAAAGGTGAATTTTTTAGGCTTTTCTATCAGAAATAAAATGCAGTTGTGAACTTGACTTAATTGATGTTGAGGGTACAGGTGAGATCATCTGCTCTGGGGCCAATCTCACTTTTTTATGCTCCCATAAAGTAATCAGAATTTAAGGTTGTGCTGTCTCAACAAAAAAGCATCAGTTGACATAATTTTAGAAGCTGTATTTAGTGATGTTTTAAATACATGATGTGCTGTAAAGATGTTATCTGTTGAATAAACATGCTCAAAAGTAACACGTCTCAATCCATAGAAGAAATTAATGTGAACCCTTCATTTGTACTTAAGGTTAACCAGAAGAGAAAAATAGCATCGTTATTTTTTTGATTCCTTGGTTTGGGAATCCTAAGAAATATATTTTCCTAACCTTATTGTCTAACCACCACAGAATTCCCTCACTTGATGTTTGTCTAAGTAATATAGACTGAGTACATCACTCTGCTCATTTTATCGTGTGATTTGTATATGGAGTGTATGCACTTAACATGTGCCAAGAGGAAATAACATGTGGGCTGAATGAAGAAGGATACATGGTGTATGAACTTTTTTTTATTTGTACTCTCTTCTCTTTCCCCTAATCTTGCTGCACGCTAATGTTTAAACTAATAGTAGTCTACTAAGCTGCTCAGTTTTTATTGCTTTTTCCTTCTCTTTCTACTGGTTTTCAAAAATACACTTTAAAGACCTCCTGCCAGCTTCAGCAGTATGATTGAAGTGTATTGCTTTCCATCCCCTATCCTCTTTTGGGTTTTTCTTTAAATAAAGATGATTCGTCAGTGAAGAAAAGTTGATTGCTAGATATTGCAACTTTGCTTTGTCTAGATGATAGGACTACGAGATTGCTTGTACTACCCTGCGAAGAACCAGCACCTCTTAAGGAGGAAAATAAGTCCTCCACCAGTTGTATATTTTTTGTATGGAATCAGGTTTGCCTTCATTTTTGTATAGGAGACTAAGCGCCTGCTGGGGAATGGCAACTTTCAACTGCTTACAGTTAATTTTAAAAATTATAGCTTTGAAGACTGAAGAATACTATCCCCTTCCTATTTCCCTGAATCACCCAGTATCTTTGGTGTGCATTCCTGTAAAAAACAGGGTATGGCAAGGACTGAATTCTCTAAACAAAGTACTTGCATACCGGCTAACTTCTTTTTTTTTTTTTTTTTTTTTTGAAGTGATCATGTTTTAAAGCAAGCATTGATTTACAGTTCTTTTGGCATCCCAGCCAAGTGCTAACATCATAGAACGTTAATAATTTTAATAAGTTTCTGATAATTGAAAATCAGCAGTGGCGGCGATGGCTAGTGAGCTGCACAGACATGTCCTATGAGCCCTTCCAGAGCCTTTCCATGGCTGATTTCTTCCCTGTTGCCCTAATGTGGAAGTTTGGAGCATGTGAAATTTCCTGGTTGTTAATGAAAGCAGCAGAATGAGTGAGAGGCTCCTGCCACATTCCACTAGCTGTACAAAGTGGGCAGATGGAATTAAAATCTAGTTTTTTTGTTCTTTCTTTTTTTTCTTCTTCTTCAAAAGAGATGTATTTTTAATGGAGTTGGGCATTTTTACTGAAAGGTTGTAAAACATCCAAACTGGAATATGTTAAAGAAACAGATCAGCAACCAAGAAATAGAGCTCCTAAGCAGCTGAAGTTCTATCATCTTCTAGAAGTTTTGGTGTGTTTAAAGACAAGAGGAAACACAGTATTGCTTTGATTTTTCTCTATTTTTTTTTTTCCACCAGAGAGTACTTTGATTTTTTTCATAAGATTTTTAAGGTATACTCCATCCCTTCTATTGACAGCTGTCAGTGTGAGTATTCTACTGATCTACTGCTTGGAAAGGGCATTAATGAAGCATATCCATTGTTTCTAAATCATCTGGCTCAGTGTAAATTATGTTTTGTTGAAGTTTTAAGTTCTCTGTGCATGATCTCCATGCTGGTTTGTGTGAATTCGGTTCTTCTCCCTCTTCAGGGACTGCATTGCAACATGTCCAAAGCTAATGAGCGTTGACTGAAGAGGAAAAGCATGTATAAGGCTAGTTAGCATTGCACAGCTAAGGATCTGAGAGTTAGCCCTTTTCAGCTTGCCTTGGTGTAACCCATTTGTGCCCAGCTCTTCACGGAGCTTGTGTCTGCACAGTTGTCACAGCCCAGCAGGACACAGCTGTGCTGTGTGGAGCGGGTGGCCCTGCAGGCTCCACCGCTGGCGAGGGTGCCCATGCAGCCTGCCTGGCCTCTCGCAGCAGCAGCAGCAGCAGCAGCACAGCTCTACATTTCACAAGAAATGTTACTGGCCGCCTGATCCTGGGCAACTGTTTCCATACTTGGTAGTGACCAAATTTCTGGGAAGACTTGTCCCAGTGGTCTTCCCTTCCAGGTTCTGCACAGCATTTACGGGGACTGTCTTGCACTCACTCAGTGGTACCTGCTGCCCTTACTGCCCGTCACTGAATGTCGCCTTCTACTGGCGGTTGCGTTGGCTGAGAGATCTGGGGAAACTGTGGCCCACCCTTGGGCCTTGCCTGGAGGTCTACAATTTCCAGGAATCTTAGAGGCGTGGAGGAAAAACGTGTTAATTTTCCCTTTTCCTCCTCAATTTCTTAAATAAACTGTCAGAGATACTTTGTGTTCATTTGGCAGAATGGGGGGAAGTAGAGAAGTGCAGTCAGTGCTTCTTCGAAGTGATTTTTTTTTCACATGCTTTCTTTCCTGCCTCCCTTCTGCGGCGGTACTCATTTGCTATTGATAAGACTATAGGATGCTGAATAGCAGCTGATTTTGTTTGCGTGGCTGAACACAGTAGATACTCACTTGCTGCATGGCAATTTGTCACATGCAGGTGAGACCACGCTTGTATTGTCATAAGCTTGTCTTTCCACTTACAGTGCTCACTTCAGGTTTTGTTCTGAAGGCTTTCTGGACAAAGAAATGCAGTTCTTCTCTACCAGTTCTGAGAATTAGCAGCTCACCATTTTACAACTAGCTTACAGTAAATCGACTGAAGTAGTTGTTAATAATGACAAATACCTGGAATTTGACAGTGCCCTTTAGAACAAAAATAATTTCTACAAAGAGAAGTGCTGTTCTTTGTTTGTGGGGTTGTGGTTTTTCCTTTTCTTTTCCTTGCTTGTCACTTTCTTTTTTTGGCTTGGGGGCATCTTTTTGTTGTTGCGGTGGGGGAGTGGAGGGGGTGGGGAGTGTGTTCCACTTTGAAGTCCTGGCTCCAAGCTCTTACCAAGATTAACGTCAGGCTTTACCCTGTATGTCCTTTGTGTTACAATATGACTTGTTTTGTTGGTCTTTGTATTTTTTGCATGAAATATCTTCAGACCTGAAAGTATTTTAAGAGCTATAGTCTTGGGCAGAATTGATAGAATCAAGAAATTGTATTATGCTAAAACAATGTAAATGAAGAAGTTCAGTACGTTCATATACCAACATAGATAAGAATGCGTCATTGCAAGATTGTCAGTTCTAGAAACAAGGTCTTGCTAACTGAAACATAGATATTTCCCACACAAATAACAGGGAATTATTATAACTGTCTACAGGCAGTTGGCTTTATGCTTCTGTTTCCTACAATACCTATATAAAAATTGAGCAGGTTTCTTTACAAAACTCCATGTCGAGACCAAATACTGTTTTCCCATAACGATACAACATGATTTCCTTCAAAATGAATTCTGCGACCTGTTGCCAAAGCCTGCACGTAAGCATTAAAAAGTGAAAGGTTAAGCCCCTCTGAAGAGAGGGCATGACTAAGGATGTCAGGTGTGTTACGCTGTCAGTCTGTCCCTCTGTCACGTTCGGGAAGGCAGGCAGCAGCAGCACGGGGGCCAGAAGTGGTAACTGGAAGGGGACCTGTGCTCGCTGGGAAGAGTGTGTGGGCTCTGTGCTGCTTGAGGTGTGAAGTAACTGGTTTTTTACTGGCAGAACCTCCCCAGGGCAAAATAAGTCTTTCACCAGTATGGGGAAGGGCAGATGCAGCAATTAGTATTTCCACGTGTCAAAACACAGTTGAACTTAACGGCATAGTTTTCACAGCTCAGAAGAAGTCCTTATTATAGTAGCGTGCTCATCTCTGCCTGTCCCGCTGAATGAGTCCCTACCCTGATGTGTGGATCAGCTGGCCTGCAAGGGGATTTACAGTGTAAACTGGGTGAAAGTCTCTCTTGGTTCATCCTCCTCCGTTCACTGATGTTTTTTTCTCTCTCCTCAGAATTCTCACACCCTTCTTATGATTTTTTTTATTTTAGATCTCTTGCGTTGATTAGCTTTCTGTACTCTCTCCTCCCCCTTTTCTGCTCTTAAATCATGTTTCAGGTTTAGACCATTCCTCATTTTTAGAGATTGCATTGAGACATAATATTAAGACTTGATTGATAATACCACTGCTTTCTACAGCAGGTTCCTTATACCTTTTTTTCTGGGCCGTCTTGAACTAGCAGCTGACACAAACAGGATATTAAAACAGAAGGAACATAAGTCTGGTGCAGGATAATAATTCTTGTGTTTCCCTGAGGTTTTCTCTCCCCCTTTATCTTCTCCCCGGTGTGTTCCCATCATTCTTCTGGTCTTTCCCTCCATGCCCTCTATCTAAATCTTACATAACATGGTCTGTCCATACAGATGCTGTCCTTCAGGCTTCCCTTTCTCTTAAAGCATGTGAATTTAGCCTTACTGTTTTCTCACTGTGGTGCTGTTGGTCCGGAACATCCCCTGAAAATTTTTTTGAAACTCTCCGGATCTTTGCTTCAGCACCTTTCATTAGCACTGCACTGTCTATGTTTTTATGTTGTAAACCTTCTTGTGCTCCTTACCTGAACATCATCCCATCTTTACTGTAATCTGCTTCTAATCTGATGACAGGCTTCTGGTCACCTCTAATCTTAAAACTATTGGGTTTGGTTTTGTTTTTTTTTTTTTTTAACTGTGCACTTTGTATGTGTTTTATGTTTTGGGCCTGGATGTTTCCTCCTTTGCCCAAATATGTGTATGTGTTTATGCACAGGAATGTTGAGTTGAAGTGATACAACCTGTAAACCATTCCATCATGTGTAGCCTGCTAGAGTAAATTGGTTTTAGTAGTTTCCAGTGATCCCTCAGATCTCTTTGCTTCCTGTCAAAGCTCCTGCTTCTAATGCACGTTAAGCTATTTACTGATATACAGAAGACTCATCCTAGCTGTGAAATGCAATGGAGGTGACTCCTTGATTGCCCTTACAAGCATGACACCTGAAATCTGTCTTGTCATTCTCCAGGTGCCCCCCTCTGGAAATTCTTTGTTATGTTTGTTTTCTCCTCTGAGCATCCACCGCCCTGAGCTCCTATCAGTTGTACAGCCAGGTGTATACACAATTCAAGAAGAGCAGGGTTGCTAAATCTGCTTCTGACAGCTTCAAGAAAACAAAGTTTAATGATTACTAGGAGGACAGCAGTTTTCCGCAGCTGAGATGGTGAAGAATCTAAACAGCGAGAGGGCAGATTGCAGTCCCTGCTGTGTTTCTACACCAGTGGGTTTGAGTTTATGTCAAGGTGATGTCATTCAGGCTGCTACTTATGAATATTCCATTACAAAATAATGAGAACAGATGTATGCAATGACGAAATGGAGTAAGAATGACAGTTGAATCAATCTGCAAGTAGACGAACATGAGTCTGTATTGCATTTAAATGCATCTTGGGGGAAACCCCAGAACTGAGCCCCCAAACTCAGATGCTTCAGTTTTGGCTCTTCCCTTCTTTTTCCTTAATTTTTATTTATTTCTTCATGGTAGTCTGCTGGCATTATATTTTCATGGTTCCTAATTTGAACAATTAGTAAAGATTGGTAAGCCTTTTGCTTTAAAGCAGACCAGGATTTGGAAATCCTGTTTCAAGTCTTGGCTTACTTGAGAGTCACTTTACATTTGTTCAAAATATGGTGCAGAAGATCAGGCAACTGAAAATTTTTAAGCACAGTCCTTGGCAACTTAAAGTGTTGTTAAGCATACTGAGTTATTATTTTTAAATATAATGCTATCTTCAAATGACTGATACTGTATAATTTAAAAATATTATAACATCAGGTACTCCATTTTGAGTCAAGGGTTTGTTTCCTTAGAAGTGGGAAGGGTATGGTTAATGAGATCTCTTCCAGCTGGCTAGCGTAACTTTGCAAAGTAGGTTTTATTGTTTGTTTTGTTTGTTTTTTTTCTGGAATGGTTTTGGATTCTAGTTTCATGCTGTTTCTGTGTATGAGAGAAAGAAAACTCAAAGGGGCTGTAATTGTATATGGCTGATACCTTGTCACTGCATAATTTCTGTAGAACTCGCAAGTGATTCTGAGTATATAAAAACTGTGCTCGTAGCGCTGAAACCGCTTTCATCTAGGTGGGGGTTCAATCTTTTTTCCCTTACACCTTGTTGTATTTGTATGCAATGTGTGTGTTTGAACAATGAAGCATAAACAATTCAAACCCCTTGTTCAGAAAAATAAGAAATAAGTAGTCATTGCAGCAGATGTTGCTGTCTCTTCCCTGAGGGCACAGACAGTCAGAACCCAAATTCCCTTTAATTATCCCAGTAATAGACATATGCACATACATAAGAATGCAGAAATATGTACTTCTAGCTGGGGAAGCTCTGGCAGGACAAAGAAAACAGGAATGCAGGCTGGATTTTAGACCTTGAGACTTTGGAGGTTAGAGCAGATTGTAAAAGCAGGTCAGGGAACCAGGGCAGGGCAATTGCTGCGGCTGCGCCTGCCCTGCCTGCAGAGCGGTGCTCAGCTCGCGGAGGCCGTGACTTCGTGCCCAGTGAGAGAACCAGTGAAAGATGTGAGGAGTCGGGTAGAAGGAAGTAAGTTTACAGTAGGCTTAAGAAAGAAGTTCAAGTTCACTCATTTAAAGTCAAGAAACACGTACTTTAAGCATGCTTTATTTTCTGTTTTTCCCATTAATAATAAATAAATTGCCTATAGCCCTGCCTCATTACCTCCAAAATTGTTCTGAAGCTGTAATAGTTTAAAAAACGAAGGCCCAATAAGCAGGTGGTGAACTTTCTCGAAAATGTCAAGAGGTTTGTGATCTTGGGATTTGTTTTATTACAGATGATTTAAAGTGGAGAGGAGCTCAGGGAGCTGGCAGAGCTTCTAGATAAGGCTAGAGCTACATATTTTTTTCTTGGCCTCTGCAGTTCTCTTTGTAAGGAGAGGCAAGCTTCAGGACTCTGTTAAGTTGTGTTGGATAGTAGAAGGAAGGCAGCTGCCTTGTTTGTGATCTAAAGAGACCTCCAGAATACTGGATCTTGAAAGGGAGCTGTAGTTTTGAGGTTGTTTTTGTCTTTTTGTTGTTTGGTTTGTCCCCCCCCCCCCCCCCCCCGCCCCACCTCCCTGTAAGCAAAGATGAGCTCTGAACTGTAGTTGGAGATCTGACAGGTTTTCATGTTTCCAAAGGGGAACCAAATGTAGTGTGGTAAGACTTAAAAGAGGAATCTTTTAGTTTGTGGTTGCTGATTTAATCATGCTGGGCAAAGTCGTAACTCCATCTTTTCTTTTATAGAGGATTGGATTGCATTAGCTAACCCTGTCTAAACAATTGTTTTTATTCTTTTCCTTGGCGGGAAGGAATGATGTTTTATTTTCTTATATCTTCCTGGATCCCTATTTTAGAAACTCTACAGTTCTTACTGTCTAATTACCAGAATGCCTGTATTTTTCAATGTATTATCTAGATAAAAAAATATTCTTAATTTTTATAAGAAATATTTTAAATTTTAAATTTTATTAAATATTAGGGATTAGCTACTATAAATACATATTTTTTTTGTTTCCCAGTTATGATGTCCACATACTCTTAATTCTGTATTACTAAAGTCAGCGGTGTACACAGCCCCCGGTATAAATGTGTTCTGTATGGTAAGGTGTACATGCAATGTCTTTTTCATTAAAATGCAATACTGAGTATTGTAACAGACCTATCTGTCCTAATCCTTTCATTTTACAGAGAAGCATGAAATGGTGTCAGCTTATGCCAGCTTTTTGTTGTTGAACTAGTACTTTCCTCTGCATGTGTTGTGTCCAATCTGCTTCTGGTGTACTCCATTTAGATTATTAGAGCCTTCTGGTAGCAAAGACTGTTAGATCTGTTACATCCATGACCCTCCTTAGCCTTGACATCTAGATTTTTGTTCCATATATATGAAAAAGTGGACATGCCAACTATGTACTAATCTCAGTAACAGGTGGACCAGGAATTTCACTGGGGCATTGGGCTGGGATTGACTTGGCTTTTTGATTTTTTTTTTTTTTTTTAGAACAGATTTGTCTCTTTCTGTGAGGTTTAAATGTTAGAGTTGCTTTTTTCTTGTTTGTCCATTTGACTAAGGTTCTTAATGCAATAGTTTGTCCTTCTGGTATACTAAAAATTACAGAAAAGGCACCTTCCTGGCCTCTAATTCATCCTGGTGGAGTATTTATGTGCTTGGCATCTAAGGGTCAGATTACTTGGGTATTTTTTTGCTCCTTATATGTAACTTCAACTCTGGGACTAAAATGCAATGCCAGTACTACCTTTAAGCTCTACCGTTGTAAGAAGCATTTATTAATAATTGTAAGAATCTCTACTATTGTAAGAAGCATTATCAATAATTTCATAATAATAATTATTATTTTCTCTGCCTCTGAAATGCATGCTAAAGAAGGACAGCATTAGGAGTCGTGTAGAAGGCGTTAATGAATGCCCAGAGTGTTGACCCGAGGCTGTAACTATATTGAGTGCTCCTGGCTTTGCATCCTACAGGGAGTCTGCATGCACAGCCTAGGCAACAGGCACTCTACAGCATCTCCCTATGGGCTCTTCCCCAAACCTCCTGTGGAAGAGAGCTCTGCAGCATGGGCAAGACCCAGTCACCTTAGTGATACAGTTCTGCAGGACAACCTGCCTAAGCAGTCAGGATCATAAAGCTAAGGAGTTATGTGGTCCTGGAAGCAGATCTGCCAACATACCATCACATGTAGAAAGCCTATGTCTGAAATGAGAGGTTTTGGACAAGCAGCCTGTAACGGGCAGGCCTTCTCTGCTTTGCACTGAGCTGCTGCCTTCAAAGTGTTCAGCTTCTACTACGGGCCTTATGGAAGAATGGCAAGTAGCAGGGCAGATGTTGGTGCTCACATTTCAAGATTAGTATGATTAGCATATTGTTTTTGCTGGGGTACTTCTAAGTCCTAGAATGAGTCTTTTCTGTAAGAGAAATGGAAAAATATTTGCTGTGCTTACTATATTTGTTAGATGAGTTTTTTGGTTTATGATTTGCTTGTCTTGTCTTGTCTTTGCTTGTCTTTCTCAAAAGAAATGGCACTTTTAATGATTTCATGGTTAACGCATCCAACAAGAATATACCCATTGGGAAAACCCCGTTCTGGCCTGTTTCGCAACAGTGCTAGGCTAGGATAGAGGAAGAATGTCCAAAGTACAAATATGTAAAGAGTGACTTTAAGTCATTAGGTAATGTACAATAACGTACATTAAGTACAAATATGTAGAGAATGACTTTACAAATATGTAAAGAATAACTTGCATTTGCATGGGTTTAAACACTATGTACCAGAAATAGAACCACCATAGTTGTGGCGGATCTTCACGGCCCTGCAGTGTGAGGAGTGCACAAGGTAGTTTGTTCAGGTGGAGCATAGATTTCTCTTCACTACAATGACAACTGGACAAGCCCTGATGCCTGAGCTACAAGTCTATTTGCAGTTGTGTTTTCAGAAGCTCATATGAGGAAAAAAACACTTGTATATGATATCTTATATTATCACTTACATGTTTGTAACTATGGCTGCTTTCTTCCCGTTATTTACAACTTTTTTTTTTAAACCTTATTGCTCAAAATTATTTAAAACATGGAGTCATTGTACATGAATGCTGAGCAACACATGGCTTGAATAAGTCCTAGAAAAATAAGTTATGTATGTTGTTGACAAACTAAGCCTCAGCCCCTTTTGGATAAGCAGGGGTGAATTGTGATTTATTTCAGAAGTAGTACAGCCGTTCTTTGGCTGCACTGTCATGATGGAGTCCTCTTTTTTTTGTTGGAACCTGTGGAATAGTATTTGCACATATTTCCTTTCTTCACTCCAGCTGTGGTACCATTTTTCCTTTCATCTGCAGGGAGTCAACGACTTACCAGTAAGGGGGTGTTTAATGCATTTCTGTGAGGAGAGAATACAGTGAAAGAGCTAGGAAAGACTGGTGATTGGAAATGTAAGAAAAAAAGTATAGACAAAAGTGAATCGTGAAAGATGTGACAGGCTGTGGCATGCCATTTTTCTTCTCTTTTTTTCCAACACAGAGCAATGCTTGTTTTCCTGAACAGTTTCACTGTTCTGAGTGAATTTATTATTCAGGGGTATACTTATATTATAATAGGAATTTTAAAATGAGGACTTAACAATCACACTGAATTGATACCGATGATGCATAGAAATTACTGAAGAAAATCTTGTTTTTCTCAGTCCTAGTTTTAAAAAAGTTAGGGACAATGGAGTCCTGGAGCATCACAGCAGAGTGTTTACAAGTGCACCTAACTGTGTCCTTAAAGAGCGAATGTTGGAAATAAATCCCGAAACAGGGTGCGCTGAATGAGCGAACAGGTGGATCGCCTCTTGCCAGCCATGACACCTCGCTTAACAGATTCCCCTGGGGTTAATGGGGCTGGCACCAGGGCAGCGGCGGTGATGGAATGGAGTCAACGTGGCACATCACTGTGGAGACTTCTGACTTGCCTCGCTGCCTTTGAAGAGGATAGTAATGTAACTTGAGTATCAGAGGAAGAGAAGATCTAAGTTAGGCTAAAATCATTATACAGCTTCAGGAAGACGGGGATTATTGTATCATCCTTAGATTAGATACATTTAATTATAAAATTAAATGTATCTAAAAAATGTATCATAAAATAACTTTAGCATGCTGTAGTATATTTTAATTTTCCTGTGATAACATTAATGAATTTGTCGTACCGATGCCACCCAGAGACTTCTGTTAATATTGCAAATCTGCTAGTTTTCAAGTGTGGTAGTATTATTGTTGTTGTTGTTGTTATTATTTTGCTAACAGAGTTTCTTCAAGAAGGTGGTACTGCGCATGTGCTTAAATTTGTGCTCACTGTTTTCAAAAAGGACACCATGGCATGAGGTGTCACATGCATACACCATAAACACTACTGAAATTTTTAATATCTATGTTAATTTTTTAATGAAATCAGGAGGTCTTTATTGTCTTTTCACTTTGTTATTTACCATTAAAGGTCACTTTTTAATTCAGTTCTAAACATACCACTCTATTCCTTATTAGTATTTTCTCAATTTATTTTACTGTTTACTGCAGCTCTACTTTGAAAGGCTGAATAATAAAACTTAGGTTAGAGAGAACTTCACTATTTCATTTGCGAAGAACTGTAGAGCTCAGCCCTTGGCAAGTCCTTGGACAATGTAAACCAAACAAGCTATGGCCTGTTGGGCAGATACTAAATTTAAAGTAAAACTGAGATTTCTGAACTTTAATTTTTGTATGAGTATCTAACGTCCTCCTGCCCAGCTTTGATTGTTAACCTCCTTTGTCTTTAAAGCTGTTTAGGAGACTCCCTTGACCTTTCCTAGGAGCTGAGTGGACTTTGGTGGGTTTGCTTTGCCATAGGTTTATGAGCCGTGGCAAACTTTTTTTCCTATTAAATCTAAGCTATTACAAAAAAAAAAAAAAACATAACAAAAAAACAAACCTGAAACCCCCAGGAATACGCACAGCATGTGATTCACAGCATGTGAGAGGGAGCTGTAGGTTTCTCAGAATCCAACTTTTTCAATACCCATCTTTTAGTTCATGGGAAAACATGCATTTTCTTTTGGGAATGTTTTTGAGTTATAAGGCCTGCAGATTTCAGTCCTGTAATAGCAATTAAAAAAAAAATATTTTTTTTTTGCTAAGAATAAGTATGTCTTCAATATACTGAAAGGACCCAGCGTGTGTGGGAGACCGGCTGTTGTCATGACTGTATGTATACCATGACATAGTTTTCCATGGACAGCTTTAAGTCTGAGACCAATGTCTGCAGAATGGTAAACATGCATACTTAGTTTTAAAGGGGGAAAAAAAAAATCCAGGTTGAAGGTGTGTCTGAATAAGTGTTTTCAGTATCAGAAGTAAGAAGAGAGAAGTCACTAAAGGGCTAGGTATTTTACTGTGCTGCACGTGAACTGAGGGCAGAGGAAAGGGAGGGAATGCCGGGAAGGGGAGGGTTAGAATTGGAAAGGGCAGGGATGCTGCTGTTTGTCACCTGTGATCAACAGGCAGTACGATTAGGTTACATGTCAGCAGGCCAGTTCAATTAACTTACACATTTATTTATAGTACTGTTGTAGTATACAAAATCTATAGCTGTGTTATTTTGTAAGGCTTGTCATGTTGCATCTACGTCAGAAACATTAATGAAGTAAAATTATTATTGCTTACGACTTTACCATGAGTTTTTCATTCAAAGAAAAATAATTTATAGAGCTTTAATAGCTTGTTATGCATTTTTGACTCTAAGGAGATAACTTGTAACAGAACTGAAAGGTCTTGTTTCACTTAAGGCTTTTCAGCTAGATTTTGCTGTTTAGATGAAAATAAATCTAATTATTCTGTTGATTTAGTTACATAAATTTTCTGTAGTATAACTCAAAAGAGAATTTCACCAATAAGCTTTTACTTTTGCAGTTTACATGGGGTTTGTCTGATTGTCTTTTTTGTTTGTTTTTTGTTGGTGGTGTTTTTTATTTTGTTTTCCCTTACAGAAGTATCACAAAGTTGTAGCTTTATCCCATAAAGGCTTATTCCTGTGTGACGTGTGATGCCACTGTGACACGAGAGACAGTTTCAGAGCGTTTACTGAAAAAAAAACCAGCTCTAGCTGCCATTTGCTCTTCCTGACCTTATTCCCTCAAGCAAGAACACTGCTGAATGCAACAAAGACAGGATAAAATAATTTATATTTTGGAGGGACAGAGGGGAATCGTATTTCGGAGAGATTTCTTAGCAAGTCCTCATTCTCTTCTTGTTCTCTAGCCTGGGCTTGCCTTGCCCTGCCTGGCCCCTGCCCCCTTGCTCCAAACCTGGTAATGGTCTCAATCACCTGCTTGCTGTACCTTGAAGCTTTTATTGTGCCTTGCTGAGGCAGCAGGACAAGTGGAAAAGAATTGTGTCCTTGAATCTCAGACTTCCCTGTAGTCTTCTGGCACCGCAATACCTCTGTGTACTGAAATGTCCCTGGCCTACCCGTGCTAAGGGGAGCTACTGCTTTCCTCGTTTGACAGGAGACCAAGGGTTTAATTTGTCGCACCAATATGGAGCTGAAGTAATCCTGTTCTCAGCTGCTTGCCTTGTCTCTCTCTCTGAGACTGTTGTTTCCACAGCCTGTCTGGCTTCACCTGTGTGCAGATCTGCTGCTGAGCCAGTGGTGTTTTCAGCTCTGCATATTTGCACACAGCAATACAAATTTGAATGTTAATACATTGATAGCCTGAGTTGTACTTTGGCAGTTTAGGAGTAGGCTCGTGTGTGATTCTGCAAGATTGTACCTCAGAGGCAGAAACCTCTGGGCGCGAGCATAGGCAGAGAGAGCCCAGGGAGCCATGGCTGCCATCTCCAAGAGTGCAAATTCCCCGTGTGTGCGAGGCAGCACTTCCCATGGCTTGTGCAACCACGTGGAAGGGAAAAGTAGCAGCCGAGGAACTAAGCCCATGTCCTGGGTTGTCCTTCCAGCCCCTCTTGCGACCTCTGCCCACTGGCTTGGTTGGACTCCCAGCCTGGGTACTCTATTTGCTCTTTAAAACCCTGATTTTTTCCATAGGATATTTGTTCTGTAGTTTTATCAGTTTTTCATCAGCATGATGATTTTATCTGAATTTCTGCTATTTTATAAAATGTTTTTACATCCATTTCTGTCCTAGTCACAGTGCTTGGTACAAGGAAAAGTAGCCTCTCTGCATCTCTCAGAACTGAGAGCTGTTTCTGGTTGGGAGTGTGTGTGTGTATGTGCGTATTTTTTGTGTGAAGACCATGTGCATATTCTGTGTCCATGTGGGAAGCGTCTGAGGGAATTTATGGAGATTTTAGATACATTGGCTGATAAACATAATTTTATTTAGCTTTATTGTTTTTTCTTTTTTTATTCTTTTTCTCCAGTAAGTGGGATTCTTCAAGATTTACATCTGGATTTCCTCATCTTCGTGTCCTACCTAATTTCTCAACTTTTTAGAACTTTGTAATTTATTGTTTCATACAAAATGCATGACTGAAAAGTTAAGGTTGCAAAATCAAGTACAAAAAAGTTAAGAAATGCCTCTTTTGGGCTTGCCTGTGTAGCCTTATATATAAAAATATGAATAGATAAATAAGTATGTATAAGGCTACACAGGCCTATAATATGTGTGTGTGTGTGTGTGTATATTTTTTTTTCCTCCTATGGAATCCTGCTAGGTTCTACGCACAGCATCTGCAGTAGTAGCTGATGGCAGCTGTAATCATAGTTATCTAATATGTGGCCCCATCCCCTTTCCTGCCCAGTGTTCAGACCCTGATTTGAGAACCTATCCAGTGCAGATGGAATCAACAGTGAATTTAGCTACAAGCTCTGCAGAACATGTACAGACTGGCATTACAGGCCTGAAATTGCCCAGATGCATAGAGGCTGTCATTAAAAATGCAGAAGTTAGTTTTCAGACACGCAAGTGATTCTTCTGCATGGTTCCATCTGTTTTTCCAAAGCAGACAATGCTACAGCTTCTGCACAGTGCGTTTAATGGTTCTCTGCAATGGCTGAACGTGTTTTGATGCAGAATAACATTTTTCTCCTGGGCCCTCTCCTTAGGAATGGATGACCTACTTGTGACTTCCTAATATTTAAATTACGAACAAATCATCCTGAAACACGCACCAGACATGGATTATTTCAACCTAGACATTTGCAAAAGTAAAAATATGCTCATGAGTGAAGAAAGGCGCTTAGAAGGGTGGTGGCAACCTGAGCTGCAACTGGTGATACCAGTATCAAAAATTACACTGCCACGGCACTCTCGGGGGTTGGTGTTGACTCTGTATTCTAAATGGTCATGACCATGTGCTCACCTTTGGTCTTTTTATTGACTGTTTCACATCTGTAGTCTTCAAATAGACAGTTCCACAGCCCGTTGTGCCATACATACATAGCCCTCTTCACCTTTCACATATGTTCTGGACCACTGCTTTGTGACTACATTAAAAAAAAAAAAAAAAAAAAAAGCTTCCATATCCTGAGAATTGGGAGAGAAACTCTAGAGGAGGAGACTTTTGTACAGCTGCAGTTTTTTTGAAGAACCATTTATATCGTTATAGCAATTTTATGTATTCTGTGTGTCTCTGTAAAAAAAAAATAATCTTGCTCTGTTCCTAGAACGTTTGTGGTCATATAGCTGCACTGTTGTGTATCTAGCTAGTGATATGACTGCAAAAATAACTACTAATAATGCAAATATTTAAGGATTTGGTGTGCAGTTATTTGTATTTAACTTTGAAAGTAGGAATAGATTCATATTCTGAATACAAGTCATGCTCCTTGCTGATTTTCAGCAACTAATCCACTTGTCTGCCCTGTTTTATGTAGCAGTAAATTGGTCCTAGAAATGCAGGTTAAAAAAACAAAAAGTTCACCTGTATGTCAAGCATTTTCCCTTTTTTATTCCTCATGTCTCAACCTTTTTATTGTGACAATGATGAAAAGTCAAATTTCCTTGTTTTTCTCATTGTTTTCCACTTGATCAGATTCTTTTTTAAAGAACAAAGCAAAAAACACAAACCCCTAGTCCTCAGCTGTTTCTGATGCATGGAAAATTAATCTGACTTCACTTGAGTACGTACCAGTGAGTTGCAGTTGTACTGTGGTGTTTTCTGCTTTACCTAAGGAGTAAAACCACATCTGGCTTATAAATCAGACCAAAATTTGAATACTTCATTCAAGCATGTATTGTAGGTGACTGCTCTATATATTTTACAGGCCTGTAGTGTAAATTACATGGTATGGTGGTAAAAGTCTCCTATGTTTCCTTAGAGGACCATACTGAGAAAACTTGCAGCCCCACAGTATCTGCAAATGTAATGTTGTCTACCTGATGTACTACAACTATGACATTTACAGTAACAATTGTATTTCTTGATTGTTTTTAGAAATTGCCCCTTGGTTACATGTGTTCAGAGCTGAAGATGCTGTGGACTTCTCACAGTTAACATTTGACCCAGGACAAAAAGAGCTCATTGCTGGAGCAAGGTGAGAAATCTATTTTCTTTTCATGTTGCATCAGACTAGATTTTGTTCTTTGTTGATAAGTAATATTGAGCCAAATTCTAACATCAGCTTGCTCTCATGTGACTCCCCTGCCTTCCAGACCCACTAAACTGAACATTATGTATGTTTATTTCGCGTATTCCTGACCAAAGTTAAAAGATGGACTGCCTAGTATCAGGGATCCTAATAGCTTACACTATTCTCATTTTTAAGAGGACTGCCCTGGAGTATGCTCAAACTTTGGATGTGTGCAGTAGAGCAGGCAGATGCTGTATGACAATGTGACAAAAGTTACCATAGCATAAAACTTACGATGATCTCAAATTTGGCTACACCATACGGCTCTTTGTGCTTGGATGATTCTAATAATTATTCAGTACAATGCCAGGAACGATCTGTTAAAGACTGCAGAATTAGTGGTAAAGTTGGTGATAATCATAATTTTTGCACAGTAGGACAGTACTTTGCAAGCTGTGACACTGTCTTAGGTGTCAACATTGAAGCAGTGACAGTCCTTGAACACCATTTTCTTTCTTCTCTTAGCATATGAAGTATAGTAAAACATTTTGGTTGGCAAAAAAATTTAACATTCTAAACTTATTATTTAAATTCTGCCTTCTAAATATATTTTACTCTTGAATTAATGAAGTTCTAGTCACTTCATTTTTCTGTTAGATTTAGCATTGGCATATACTTCTGTTTTCCCATTTGTTTCTTAGTTGAAAATGAGGTTCAAAGTACAGAGTCATAAAATGCACGGCAAGAAAATTTTTTTTCTGTGTGCCAACGAAAGTTGCTTAGCTACAGGGGCAAAACTTTCTGACTGTGGAGGTATATATATGTCTCTGGCCCACCTGAAGTGGGATATCCTGTGGACTCATGTTGATTTTTCTATTCTGTAAGCTGCCAAATCAAATGAGGCATGAGGCTGTCAATTGGTGCTGTTCTGTAAAGACAGCCAGCGTAAGTCAGAGCTGTCTGAGCCTCTCCTCGGTCCCATGGAATAGTGTGTTGGATCAATTCACACTGTATAGATCTCTATAAGGGACCAAAAAAAAAAAAATTCCCCTCCTCTCTTTTTTTTTCTCCATACTGTTTATCTGGGCTCCAAATCTCAGCAAAGAATATGCTCGTTTAAACTTGTGCTTTTGATGAAGTCTTTTGAATCACTGTGGGATAAGCTTTGGATGATTTTGTTGAATAGTCAGTGACTATGAAAAAATGCCAGCTGCCAATTCTGCCTTTTGCAAAAGACCCAATACAGTAAAAGCAATAGGATTCATTTGGTTTCTCTGTAAGTTAATGCTCCTTCAGAGCTTCATATCTCTTGTTCTGTCTAAAATTGCAAAATTAAAAATATCCAGTGTTTTTAAAATCACAATGGAAATCTTTGTTCTCCACAGTCCAGTATAGCTGGCTGTTATTTGTTCATAGAATTTATTGGATTTTTCCTTTCCTTATTCTTCATTTCCATTCTAAATTCTAAGTGTCGTGGTTTAACCCTAGCTGGCAACTAAACCCCACACAGCCCCTCGCTCACCCCCCGGTAGGATGGGGGAAAGAATCGGAAGAGTAAAAGAGAAAACTCATGGGTTGAGATAAAGACAGTTTAACAGGGAAAGCATAGGCCACGCATGCAAGCAGAGCAAAACAAGGAATTCATTCACTGCTTCCCATCGGCAGGCAGGTGTTCAGCCATCCCCAGGAAAGCAGGGCTCCATCACACGTAACGGTTACTTGGCAAGACAAACGCTATCACTCTGAACGTCCCCCCTTCCTTCTTCTTCCCCCAGCTGTATATGCTGAGCATGACGCCATATGGTATGGAATATCCCTTTGGTCAGTTGGGGTCAGCTGTCCCAGCCGTGTCCCCTCCCAGCTTCTTGTGCACCCGCAGCCTACTCGCTGGTGGGGTGGGCTGAGGAGCAGAAAAGGCCTTGACTCTGTGTGAGCACTGCTCAGCAGTAACGAAAACATCCCTGTGTTATCAACACTGTTTTCAGCACAAATCCGAAACATAGCCCCGTACTAGCTACTATGACGAAAATTAACTCTATCCCAGCCAAAACCAGCACACTAAGCTTTTCCACAGCCCTGTTGCGTTTGGCCATGGAGACCTCACTTTACAATGACTGCACTTGCCAGCGGGTTTCTCTAATTGTATGTATTATTGATATTAGTATGTCCTTTTCACTACACATTTTTCGCTTCTTGAAGCATTGTGCCAGACTATGTATTGAAAGTCATTATATGTCATGGAGTCATAGATTCCGAGAATAGCAACCAGTTGTCAGGGTGCTGTAGTCCCCAAAATGTAAGTGTTGATCTTACTGATTATGCACCTTTTGCATGTAGTCCCTGCTATCATGTAGAATGAATCTGTTCACTGTGAATAAGATGTCTAGTTTTTTGCTCGTTTTGCAGGAGTGGTGTTTGCAGCCTTTCATAGTCTCAACTGGCTGCACGGATGTTTTTTTTCTTAACGCACCATTTGTAGTTGCTTTTCACCCAGGGCCATCTGAACAGAGCATTAATATTGCCATACTTGTGCTTTTGTCTGTGGGTAAAATTTTAGTACAAGTTTCTTGCACATCTGCCTCACAGCATTCACATATCTGAATAGCCATTAGAAGAATTAATTTTCTGTCCTAAGCCACAAATGTGCTTTCATGCAAGCAGTGAAGAGAATGCACTGTTAATTCCCCCTCCCTGGTGAAATATCTTTTGATACACAGTTATTTCTCTTAGACTATTCCAACTTTTTTTTTTTATTATTATCTTCTTGTACTAACGCTTCAGTACGGAAAAACTAATAACTATGTGCAATGTGATTTCAGTAAGATCTGAACAGTTAAAAGTTCCTGTTCAGTTGTGAAAATCATAATTTGTAGCCCTCTAACATGTTTTTTCCTTCTCTACCCAGTCAATGGTAGAGAAGGGAAATGTGCGATGTGGCACATGGCAAAGCTACATATAAACTTAGATTACTCCGTTTACACTGCCAAGAGAAGTACTCCCATTATGATTTACTTGTCCAGCATCCAAACAAAAACCGGGGGTGATGCTTGCACCTCTAGGCTTCTGCTTTAGTAAGGTGGTGTTCTTCTAAACCAGAGGAATTATTTTCACAATGAGGAGCTGTATCCTGGCTCAGCTTAAATTTATAATTGATTTTTTTCACCTTAGTGGAGTTTAGTGAACTCTTTCCCCCAATTTCTCTGTCTTAGAAACCAAACAAAATAATGTTGTGAAAGTCTGACACTCTAGGAAATTCTTTAATCCCTTTTCCATCACTGATATTCTCTGTGGGTGATTCTCTTCCACTTTTTTGAAGTTCTACAGCCTCTAAAGAGGTTCATGACTTGTTTGTCTTAATAAGCAAGGTAGTGAAGATCCCAGCTGGGAATCAGACTGGATTCCTGTTGGGACTGCCAATGTCATGCAGCTACGTAAAAGGACAGATATGATCCCATCATGCCTCAAAAGGTTTCTCCCGTAGTGACAGAGAACTATTGATATCGTTGCACAAGGTCCTTGGGAGACTTTAAACTGTAGTAGTGTGTATTATTCTGTTTATATATACTTAAACAAGGTTAACCGAAGTTAGGAACAGATGTAGGGAAGGGTTGCTAACAGGCAAATGAAGAGGGTTGGAATTGTAGTACAGGAAAACAAAGGCTGAGCGTGTGTGTGGTGCCTGCCCATAAATCCATCAGCAGGTACATCTAGGGAAGGAAATAGCTGTATAAACTACACAGTAGTGTTGGCAGAAAACCAAATCAGTTTAAGTTGGCCATGGGTAATTTAGTCAAGAAACAATGAGTTTTGTTACATTCTACCAGCGTGAACAAAACAAGAACAGAAATATTTTTGAGATAGAGATCTCTAAATATATGAAAGGGATCTCTAAATATATGAAATTCTATAGTATTTGCCATAGCAGGCAATGTCCAGGAAGGTAATTACTAATCCTATATTGCTAAGATTAGTCTTGCTTGTGCAGTTTGGGAAATAAAGGTGGTCTTCTGATGCCTGCGGGCATTCTGTAGGTGCTGTGCAAAACCAGATTTTTTACAATTTTATCTGCGCACAAACACACCACCCCACCCCCACCCCCCCCCCCGCCTCCACCTCCACAGGTTCTCTTCCAGCCCTTGTGAGAAGTCTCTGGTTGATATTTTATTTTGTTCTGCAAGATGTCCAGTTCTCCTATAGGTCTTAAGTTGATTAATTTGGAGTCTCCTAGCCTTGTTTCAGTTTCCTTACACCATCTGCAGCGATCTACAAATGTTACTGCTCCAGTACTAGCACACAACTTCACTTCAATCATCCAGTCCACCCTGGCACTGGTATTTCCCTTGTGCGGAGGAGTTGCCTAAGATTTGGAGCCACCCCCGCCCCTTCCCTGTCCCACCACCCGCATTAGGGAGAGAGGCTGCTGATCCCAATGAAGTTTGGTTTTGGCTCAGTCTGGCTTATTTCTAGAGTGTGCACAGTCATGTTCTCTGAACACAGTAGAAACACAGAACTGCAGCCCGTTTTGTTCACCTTTCAAATCCCTCACAAATCCGGTACCTCATCTGTGGAGAGTGTCTTTATTTCTTAGGTCACACTGATACACGTTTCCTACCATGAAGTCCAAGGCCTTTTAGTAGCGACTGCTTTAGTTTCTGAATACTGCTATACAGTACAGGTTCAATTATACCTCCTGTTTTAATTGTAAAAGGATCTAGCACAATTTTCAAGTTTAACAAGGCTTGCACTTGTCTTTGTGTCAGAGTCACTTGACAATCATTAATGCCTTCCAGTGTAACAGGTCTGCTTAATAACATATATTGGATCTGAAGTGTAAGTGTTGTAATACTTTTGTTTTAAAACAGTGTTGTTTGGTCTTCCCTCAATCTGCTGTGCAAAAGGAGATATATGTGTACCATTGGCGAGGGCTTCAGAGGGAGAGGAATATCTTCTAAAATGACTGATGAGTTAGCCTGGATCTCAGTAACAACCCTCACTTGCCCTGTGTCCTGGTTTCAGCTAGGATAGAGTTAATTTTCTTCTTAGTATCTGGTATAGTGCTGTGTTTTGGATTTAGTATGAGATAATGTTGATAATACACTGATGATTTAGTCGTTGCTAAGTAATGCTTACACTGGTCAAGGACTTCTCAGCTTCCCATGCTCTGCCAGGTGCACAACAAGCTGGGAGGGGGCACAGCCAGGACAGCTGACCCAAACTGGCCCAAGGGCTATTCCATACCATATGGTGTCATACTGCATATATAAACTGGGGGGAGTTGGCCAGGGGGCAGCGATCGCTGCTTGAGGATGGGCTGGGCATTGGTCGGCGGGTGGTGAGCGGTTGTATCACTTGTTTTTTCCTGGATTTTGTTCCTCTCTCACTCTTGTGTTGTTTTCCTTCTCATTACAATTTTTTTTCCCCCCAATTATTAAACTGTTCTTATCTCAGCCCATGAGTTTTCTTACTTTTGCTCTTCTGATTCTCTCCCCCATCCCACCAGGGGGGACGGTGAGCGAGCGGCTGCGTGGTGCTTAGTTGCCGACTGGGGCTAAACCACAACACGCCGCTTTCCTAGGACATTTTTGCACAGATTTTCCATGTAGAAAAATTCATTTAGATAGCTTTGAGAAATGGGGGAGTGGGTGGAAGGGGTGGGGACAGACAGGGGAAAAGTCAGAGGGAGAAATTTATCTTGCCCCACTTTGATCAAACAGCCTAAAGTGCATAGTGAAGACAAGCAAAGATTACCGTTCAATTTATGAAGTTGAATTAAGGGAAGAAGAATGATTTTTATTATGGTTGCTGTGTTTTAAAATTTACATTTGAAGAATGTAACAGATTTTTCAGTGTTATGTTAATTGGGTCTAGATTTAATGTAAAAGGAACTTTTTTTCTTAATAGGTATGTGCTAAATTGTATGAGATTATACATTTATGTAAAATGAAAAAAAAAAGAAAATAGATTTATGAGAAACACTCTACAGAGAAAATTCAGTATGGATGTAAACCAGTTGTTAGTACATTATGAAGACTATTGGCTTTTGACACAGGGCAATGTAGCTATATTCCCATGAAACTCTATCTTTAAAATTTGCCCCAGGCATTGTTCTTAGCATCACATATGACCAGGCAGATAAAAATAAATGAGTTCTCTTGCAATCTGAAACCTTCTGGAGAATTCATTTGTTTTCTTAAAAAAACCCCCCAGATGGCAGGGCAGAATTTACTTTTATAATTAAGTGGCATCAGCAAAGGATTACTCTCAGGGCATTAGCTCCTCAGTAAGCTCAAGGAAATGAGAGACTGCTTGTTTGTTTATTCTGATAAATCCTGATAAAATATTCAGATGAATATTTCTCTGTGTGTTATTTAGGGGACTGACTTAGCATCTAATCAAATATGATAATGATTTCTGTATTTTGAAATGCCAGTAAGCATGGAGATTCATGGATTTCCCCAAGAACAACCTTGCCTTCTTTTCGTATGTGGAAGCGCTTTGCCGTATGTCCTGCAGCGTTTTCTTTGTTTCTCCCTTGGAAAGGTCAATTGAGGGGGGAAAAGACCAGCTCAGGGGAAGGATACAGTGGTGTCTGAATTGCCCTGGCAAATTGTGCATTGCCTTTTTTTCTCCTTGTTCCCTGACAATGCACTAAACACTTAGCAGCTATAGTTTTTATAAATCAAAAACTGTTAAAAGTGTTCCAGCCATTTTGGTAAAACGAGAGTCAACTAGAAGCACGTCTCAAATGCAGTAGGTAGGGGCAAAAATGTTGAGGTTCAAAATATCTAGTTACATTTTCCTTTTAATCCATTCTTTTTTCTCTTTTTTTTGTGACTTTTACATTTTTTTTCTTAATGGTTTTATGCAGAGCATGCAAGAAGAATTATGTCAGAAGAAACTTGTTTGTTTAAAGGAAAAATGAAGTAATCTTCCTCTTCCCAATCTTCTTGTGCTTGAAATTATGAGCTGGTAGGAGCCTAGCTGGAGTTCATTCTTAAGATGTGGTAATTTATTTTTTAAAAGTCAAGTTGGGCTAGTTCAGCTATACTTTAAAATTATATAGTTACTTATGAGAAACGGGTCTCAAAGCTATTCAACTTTTTTTTTAATTGTATAATATATATTTAGACATATCTTACATATTTTTTTTACACAGAGCATCCTAATAATGGTGGCTTTCTCCTGTATGTTCTCCTGCAAGTTAATTAAACTTGCTTTGAGGGTTATAACTTGCTTTGAGGTGGCTTATTGCCTCAGTCACTCCTTATCTCGTTGATGGACTGTAACAGTATGCTTTTTCACTTAATTAGAGTGTGTTTGGGAACGTTAATTTGAACCATTACCACTACTTGCCATAATAACAGAAAGGCAAATTAAAGGATTCATTAACAGTGGTTTAAGAATCTCTAATAAAGGAATAAATAACTGTACAGGTTTGCTTCTTGCTGTTGTCTGCTCCCAGCAGGAGAATCTGAGAGCTTCTTGTTAATGAGATGCTCTGAGCGCTACACATTGGGAGAATATACAGGCACCAGGAATTAGTGCTATATTCTTTGAACATCCATCTGGGTTTTATTGCTCATCTAACACTTGGTTCAGAGTAATCAGTGTCTGTCCTTCCACAGATTGATCTAATCTAATCTAATCTAAGGTATGGTTTAATGTTAAATCTAAGAGAAATTATCATCCTACTGCTGTGGAAAGAGGAAGGTCTTTCTCCCCCTACTGCTTCTCTTTCCCACCTTGCTAATGGGTTCCTAAATATTTTGAAAAGCTAATGCTTTGTACCTCTCCTCCTTATGCCTTGTTCCACTACGCGATTTGCTCCTCCTTTGCACCAGCTCTGGTAATAGTCTGGTTGCAGAGTAACACTAGGCAATTCACTAACCCCACAAAAAGCACTCGTTTTCTTGTGCTGATTTAATGTCTTGCCATTTTAATTAGCGGAACTAACATCATCAGAGGAGCCCTGGAGTTGACTCAGGGTAAGATGAAAAGAGAAATGGCAGGGGTAAATGGAACTTCTTTGGCAGAGAACACTGCTATTTTAGTGTAAGCCATCTTTAGAAATTACATCAGATGAATGGTGTTCTGAAGGTACCTGTCTTTAATTGAAGTCATGACACATTTAATCTGTGCTAGCAGTAGTACATGTCCTGCTGCAGAATATGGCAACTTATGCCTTCTCTTGGTTCCTGGTTAGACTGTGTTCTCATGTCAGTTAGCTGCTCCTTTCTTCTGCAACGAATGTTAGGCCAAACATATGGTTTCTGTCCTACATCACCAGCAGTTTGGTCCTTGCTGAACTTGTCTACTTTGTGTGTGCCTTTATGGCACTGAAATGCAGGGCAGGGAGCTACCAGCTGGCCAGAGGCTGATAACCGTGATATAGAAGAAGTACTAGAGAGGTACCACTTGTGTAATCAGTCAGGAGCTGGTGGAAGGCCAGGACTTACATAAAGTTGATAAGGGGGATTCAGACTGGAACATGGAACGTCTAAACAAGAATTACTGTCCTTGGGAGTAAAGCACATCCTGGAGAAATATGTAAACTAATTAAGACATTTTGGGAACAATCTGAAACTACTAGTAGAAGTGTGATAAGAAGCACCCTCATGCGAACTATCCTCATTATAATACTAAAAGTCACACCCTTTGAGCTGGAGACCCTGGCCCAAGCAGACACCCCTCACCTTTGAGTGTGGGCAGAATATTAAAGTAGCACTGTAACTTTAAGTTGAAAAAAGAGGAATGTAGACCAACAGAAAACTGCTTTGTGTAATTACTTCTGCATATGCATAACTGGACTGTATAAATACTGTACCTGCATGACCAAACTTTGTGCTAGCTTTGTGGAGCTACCACCTAGCACCCATCTCTGTGCAGACGTGAAAGAAAATACCTCTGCCCCGTGTGTATATTGGTGTCTTGCACACGGGGTAAACGACCTCACACTTGTGGGATAACACTTGGAGCAGCAGTCGGGTCTGTGAAGGACTGTCCCTGCCTCTGAAACACTGGTGCCTTGCATGAGTTACTGCAGTGCCCTTGTGGATGCACTTGAGTGGCTGCACTCATCTTGTGAGTGGGCTGCTCAGATGCTAGGTAGGTGTGTGGGTTTCAGTCCTCATTCCAAGAGTACAGTCAGAAAATTTAACGGTGCAGTGATGCTTACTGTGTACATGACCTTCACCTCTCAAAATTGGATGGTAGCAAGATTGCGTTTTATAGAGAGACGTGTTGACATCATGTGCTTACCTTGGTATGCATCCTGCTTCTGAATTTCCCACGTACACTGAGCTTCCACTGAAGGGAAGGGCTCTGTTGGAAACTAATGGCTCTACCAGAGGACTGCAGCATGATCACAGGAGGGAAAATCAAGGCTGGCTTTGAAAATATGGGCCATTGATTTTAGTATCTCCTTCCTTTATGTACCTTTAGCGTTAATGTGATCACTTACATAGTTTTTGATCATTTTGTTGTTGCAGTTTCTTTTCTTAATAAAATAATAAAATTCAAAAAAAGCCCAAACTTTGGCTACTGTCGACTCTTCACCCACCCCGCCTCCAGAAAAAAACCCAGCTTAAGCAAACTTTATGTGCCACAGTTGATTACTGTAGGAAAGGAGGCTGCAAAAGGTGTGAACTGTCTAAATTTTCTATTTAAGCCCATTCCCATTATTGTTTGGGGGTTTTTTTTTTTGTTTGTTTTTGTTTTGAGGAGATATAACAGCAGCATTTAAATTTAATTTCAAATTAATCTTGAAAAGAAACTGAAGATTAATATGTTGAACAATGAAACGGCAACAAGACCACATAGGTTTTGCATGGCTTTTTATGTGGGTGGGTACTGTACAGTGTATGCCGTATCTGCCAAAATGTAAAAACTGGGGGCATGTACTTTGAGATATGTGTTGCAGCATTAAAAAGTATTAAAGGTTTGGTCAGCCACAGTTATGAAATACAGGGTTAACATTTTGGTTGAGGTGATATTTCAGGGTAAAGTTGAACCCAGCAACAACTTACTAAATAAATAGCTGAGTAAGCTCACAAACTTATCTGGACTAAAGCATAATATTCAGAAAAGCCTTGATCTGTGGTGCACAGGTATATTCTGAGGCCATCTCTAGCTGGGGAACTTGAGTGCTCTGTGTGAGAAGCAGAGGCCAACAGGAGAAGATGGTAATGCATGTTTGAGACAACATGACATGATGGGACTTCAGGAGGAGAGCGAGTTCCAGAGCTGCAGAGACAGGCTCCTAGTGCCTTTCTGCTTTTCCTGTAGAAGCTCATGGCAAGAAATACGTAGAACCGATGCCTGGCTGTTGTTGGACATCCGTGCAGGAGTGCTGTTTCAGGATCTCTAGTCGCTGCTGAGGCTGTATGTGGAGCCACAGGGAAGTGAATGTAGTAAGATTTGCTAATCCTGAGGAGAAACCATCAGAGAAGGAAATCAGGTTTTACAGGACCTTTGAGTGGATTAATTTAATTTATAATGGGATTCTTTCCTAATTGACTCCAATAGTGTTTTTCTCATTCTGTTTGCCATGCTCAGTTTCTCACTGGTCAGCCTATGATCACCTGAGTCTTCCTTTTGCCCTTTTGAATGTTAATAAAACATGGTTAGTCTTTCACTCCTCAAGAATGCCTGTAATTTTAGAAATTATTAAAAAAGAGCAATAAGAAGACCAAAAATCACTTCACCATAATTTTTAGGTTGAATTAGCATGACCTGCTAGTCTGAAAATATTTATCTCTGTGTATATGCTGTTTTCACATCTTTAGCATTTGTCAGTAAGCTGCTTATTTAATTATTCTCATTTGCTGAGACTTCTATTTCCTGCAAAATGCAGACAAAAAATTACATAATGACCATTCTGTTTTTCATTATTGTAATTTGAGCATTTTCATATAATAGTTCGACTAGACCACTTTGATTAGGTTTCTTTCATTTCCAGCGTATCGTCCTTAGCTTTTTCACATATTTTTCCTGTCGTATCGTAATGTAACCAAATGAATTTTCTACATCATAATTTTTTATTTATATTGATTATCTCATTTCCTCCTATTCCTATTTCTTTTTTCATTTTATTTCCAATTGCTGATTTTACTACACTGCAGAACTAGAATTGGCTTTTAGCCAAAACTTTCCTGTCTTGATTGTGGAATCGTGACTTTTTGCTTGATAGTTGATTCTTACAGAGCTTATACTTTTCATTTTCAGTCTTAATATTTTTTCCTTCCAGTAAATTGAATAAAATTTTCTTCTTTCATGTGAAATAGTTTCTTGAAAGAAGTGCACAGGAAGGAATCTTTTACTGGTTTATTTCCAGGAGATTTGGCAGTATGTTTGTATGTGTGGTCATGCCTCAGAGTTTCTGAGTTTCCTGCAACCCTATTTATTGCTTCAGGCTTTCAATTGCAGATGCATATGGGGATTTGGGGTAGGGGTTTTTTTGTTGCTATTTTATGAGTTTTTCAAAAGCTTAATCTATAGTAAGTTTTCCTAAGCTGTATGTGCCACCTTAATGTTCTTCTAATTCATGTCTGTATTTAATGCAACGGTATTTATTGTTGTTGCATTCACATTTTATAGCTTGCTGTTTCACAAAGAAAAGGGTAAAGTGCTGGATTTAACAACCATTACTAGCATGCTGTACTTTTGAATCTTTATGGGTTTTCAATTGATTTTTGACATGGACTTGTTTAGGAACATACAGAAGATTAGTTTTATGCTTTCATCTGTAGTCATACTGAATGTATTCACTGCAATAGATCGAAATACGTTGTCGTCAAGGAGGTGACTGGAGCATGCTTTTTGTGGTGCTTCTTTCAGTTCCCACTGATACCAGTGGAAGTCTTTGCCATTGGGTTTGAGCAGGCTCTTGATTAACAGGCTTTAGTTATCATAGTTCAGCCAGAAAAGTTGTTCAGTGCTGTGAATGTAAAGCAAAATGCTTATTGCCTGCTGGCTATCTGAAGGGATACAGGATGCTGCTTTGTCTCAGAGTTAGTTGTGTTTTCTTCTCATTACAGTGCCCTTCTGTTTGCAGATTTATGTAACATATTTGCTTTCCTCATTCGTTAAGCACCAAATGGAAACAAATTTACCAATTACCGCCAGTGTCAAATCAGTTTAATTCCAGCATGTAAAGTTGTATTTGTCTTGCTTTTATTACCACCATATTTGGCCAAGAGACAGGCCTACGTGCTAAGAGGTCTGTACCTATGCTTCAGAAATGTACTTGGTCATTTTTATTTCACATCCTTTGTTGCCTTCAAAGCATAAATGCACTAGAATAAAGCTAAACAGAGGTTGAAAAATGGCAATCCAGGTCATAATCTCAATAACATAATAAAAATATTGTCACCTATTTTGTGAGCAGCATAATGGCTCTGCACATGTCATGAAAATTGGCATTGACTTTTTCTTCGGACTGCTAGATTTATTAATATCATATTTCCAGTGTATTTTTTTTTTACTGTCACACTGTTGTTTTGGGGTTTTTTTATTATTATTTTTCTCATATATGTCCTTTTTGAATGAGTTCTCGCATGTTAGAGATGCATGTCTTAGAATGTTAAACAAATACAATAGGTTGTATTTGTTTGTAGAGCTAAATGTAGTCCTGCAAGTTTTACTGAAGTGGGCACATTTAGGTAGGAATAGCTCTGATTGCTCTCTGAGTGCTAGTTTGCCACTTGTCCTAGCATTATTTATGTAGTCACAGTCACTCTGTGCTGTCCATTTGCCCAGTTTACCTCTGTGTTGCTAAGGTGTAATGCTTTTGCTATGGCTTGCACATTGCTTTTTCTCTTATTCCATTTTCTTTCTGCTGGCTTTATGAAGCTGATAATAATACTTTAATTGGTTATTGGCAGCCACAGGAAGTTGAAAAATGTACACTAATTAGCTCTGGCTCTTGGCTCATTCACGTGAATATAGACGTTTTAGTCTCCCTAACACTTAGAGGGTCAATATTTCTAATTCCATACTGGATATATTAATGGGTAGAAGTGTCGTGCTCTACTGCATAAGATACAAATCTCATTTTCTAGGAAAAAAAACCCCACAAAACTTTCAGCCTCTGTTTTTCTTCAGGATGGCACTGTATGTATTTATTAATTTAGAATTTTTACAATTTGGGACAATAGTTTACTTTTTAATTGGCTGAAATGATGTCAGGATGAAAGACCATAAAAAGGATGTCAGGATGAAAGACCATAAAAAGACATTAATAATGTGATAATCTGTCTTAAAATGCCACATCAGTGATAAATCTTCAGCAGATATCTCAAGATGAAGTATGCATAGAGATTGACATGACACTATGCTAAGTACTGACCCAAAAACTAAAAGTGTGAGATCACTCTGCTCATATATTCTGCAACAGAGACTGCATTTATTTGTAGAGTGAGATGAGGCATTTATGTGCCACTCCTGTGAGTCTGATACCACTGAGTTAAGAAAACAGTTTATACCTGCTGAGGATGCAGTTCAATTTCTCTGGAAGACAAAAGTTGTTCTGCTTCTGTAAGTGGAAGAAAAGATTTGCAACAGCAGTGAAGTTGTAGGTTTCTTTAACTTTGATACCTGGAGTGAAAGAAGCACAATCAATGATGGTTGATGGAAGCTTATATGCAATGAGATGAGGAGCAGACTAAGTATTTATGTTCCCTGCTGAATATTTCTGAGCAAGACGTTTTGCAGTCCTGAAGGTATTTTTTGTCCTTGCAGAGACCGCGTAGATGGGTTAGAAAGACTATATGCATTGCTTCCTGACGTTTCAGTGAAAGTCTTTCAAGTCAACTTGCACTTAGCTTGTGGATGAAGCTTTGTGTAAACATTGTCCTGCAGTGTACTGTTTTCTTTGTTTGCCCACTTCAGGTCTCTTCATGACTCAAAGACAAGTATTTTAGTTATTTCTTTGTAGTGATTTATCTGTGCTAATAACAAATATTCTGTCTTTATTTTACTTTCTCATGAATTTTTGCCTGCCTCTTGCGTTTTGAGTAACTCCCTTTAGCAATATCCCTAGGAAAGACTAGTGACCTGATTCGTGTACATCTACAATTTAATTAGAATGTATATGTACCACAGTCAATAAATAAATACATATAGCTGCACCCCAGAGTCCATAAATAAAGCTGGCCATGATAGTGGTTGTGTTTCTGAGATACATGATTTGAAAAAGAATATTTTTTGTTTGTTGGACACAGTGTGGTTTTGTTCCCCCCTGGCTCATTTAAAAAAATTAATAGACATGTAAATTACAGGTCCTGACCATCTGTGCCTATTAGCAATACCTCATGCTTCTTTGGAAAGATTTAGAATTATTATCTCAAAAATTTGCCTAATTTTAGATTATACTTCTACCAGTTGCATGGATATAATAGTGCAGATAATTTGTGAATATTGCAAATATTTAAATTTAAATTTAATCACCTCTTTGTTATCTATTTTTTGTTACTTTAAGTGAATTTGTTGAAATCCTAGAAATTAATGTTACAGATTTGTTACAAATAAATTAAAATTGAATTAATTTATATTAATATTTCAAAAATTTCCTCTTTTTATTTTTATTTATAAAACAATCACTCTGTAGTGGCATTGGAAAATTAGAATTGCTTTAAATAAGGTAAAAATTAGGCAGAAGAGGACTGAAGAATATTATATGTGTTAAATGTAGTATAAAAAGGACATAAGGAAAAGAAGAAAAAGGGCTGTGAGAAGGAACTGAGAAAGAAAGAAAGAAAAATTGGGCAGGAGGAATATGGACACGGAGCGTGGAAGACCCCTGTTGCGGACCTAGCATGAAAGAGAATCTGCACGAGAGAAGGACGTGCTGAAATCAGTTCAAAGATGGTGTGGTATTCACTCATTTTTATGAGGGTCATGGACTGATACCATGAGTGCTACCAACAGAGCTCATTTATCAGAACAGGTGTAACAAGACAGCTGCTTTAACTAGGTAGACACAGTAAGTTGGGAGGAGTTGTGATAGCGCACATATATTGCACCAGTATGTGCTGAAGGAAGTGTTTTTGGTCAGTGGGGCACACTCACCTTTCTGAGTATCCTAACCCATAATTTCCCCAGGTTTTGAGCAGTGCCTTTGCATCACATCTCATTCGTGGTTTGCCTGAACTCCTCCCAGGTTCTGTAGGTGCAGCGATACTGCTGTAGAGAAAAAGTGGAGTGAGAAATCCTTTTGCAATAAAAGCATGGGATTTTGAAAAATATGCTTGATTTGTTTGTAGCTCCTGCTGTACATGGAGAAAAATCCTTGGGTTTCAAAGAAATTAGACCGGGTATGACAGGACTTCAATCAGAGTTGTGAAAACTCTGTGGCTTCTACAGACACTCCATTATAATGGAATCCTTTGCTTCAAACTTTACGTATCTGTGGCTGAGCTAATTGCATAAGGTTCCCATCATTGTGGAGAGAAACGGACAGCTTTAATCTGCCTGCCCTCTTATTCTTATTCAGACATCTAACACTGGTCACGCAAATCTGCCGAAGCACTGAGTATTTCTTCCCATTGATTCTAAAGGAAGACTGGAGCAATGACTCAGATGTACATGTATGCAGTATAAATATTTACTTTATTCATATGCAGCCAGTCCTTCAAGCTGAAAATCTGTTTTAGAAATTGCCTTAGTCCTTAGCCCAAAGGGCTGTATGTTAAGACAGTCCCTGAAAGAACTAAGTCCTGACTACCAGTCACTTTTTAATTTTTTTCTGTCTTTTATATTAATTACTTATGTTTTTACTTAAACACTAGTAACAATTTTTATCTACTATTTTTTTTTAACCCCAGAAACTACCTCTTCAGGTTGCAGCTTGAGGATCTCTCTCTAATACAGGTATGTTTTATGTTTGTTTTCTTAGTTCCTCTGCATGATGTAGGTAAGCAGATAATCAAGATACTCAAAAGCTTCATAACTACAGATAAGTATGCATCTGGTTTTGTCCTCTTTGCGGCCCCATGTTATATAAGTCATATTATCCTTTTTAATTCCAGATTAGCCTTTGTCGCAGGCCATACAGACCTGATGTTACCTTACTCTCTGCTGTGATTTTGTTAGAATGGATCTATACAAAATGGAGGCTGGGAAGAAGGATCATGTTCTCTTAGAAAAATGTTCCAACTTATTATTGTGCAGCTTCTGTATTCAGAATTTATTGTTACTATAGAGAAAAGATTTTTTTAAGTAATGATAAATAAAATATTTTGTTCATACTTGCTAAAGTTAAAGTAGGCAAATAAAACAGCAAATTTTCAAGGAAGAAATATAGTGTGAACACAGATATCAGAATCTCAGTTTGGTGTATAGGGCAGCTATCTATTGTTTAAAACTTGTTAGAGCTTGGAAGGTGAAACAAAGCCTTTTAGAGGCAGTTAGGCTTCATAGAAAGGTAAGTGAGCATCCCTGATCAATTTATTTTACCCTGAACATCATCTGACTTCCATATACCAGCAATCTCATCTTCCCTCAGTCTTCAAAGTGGTATTCCTTGCTTAGGTTTTGTTGGTTTTCTCTTTCATTATTTTTAACCTTGGCATCATGTCTAACCTTCATCATTCTTGTGTTCTCGGCTCTAAGAGTTGTTCTAGTAAATTTGATTAAGTTGACTAACTTGCCAAGATGTGGAAATAGAAAATCACAATGAAATAGAAATGTATGGTTTTTCATAATCTTTTCATTTATGCAATTTACAATTAACTAGCTTTAGATTCAGTATTGTGCCTATTATTTCACAAAGTAATACTATGCAGTTGAATATGGAAAACTAAAATGCATTCAGGTAAGGCTGTCCTTGTGATTTGTAGAACACCTTGTGTATGCTTTAATCAGGCTTGCAGACTTCCTTTACCTTCCCAGACTACTAGAAACAAGATCTGAAGTTGGTTTATAATTAACCAAAATTGCAGTATTGATAAATATTTGATTTTGTTGCTAGTGCTTAAGGCTGTGACACACCAAGCACTTTTAATATCCAGAACTCAGACTGTCTACTTTCACCTTATATGACATACTCAGTATCCTGGCAGATAATTTGGGTTAAGATTGTTGTTGAGAGGCTGCACTCAGAGGTCTCTGATGGTGCTGTTGTAGTTTATTCTGCTAATTCATAGATTAAAGTTCACAGCTTTCCTCTGTTAGGATAAGTATTAGTAGGCTGCATTCACTAATGAGGGAGAAATCTGTAGATTACAGAGGTTTATAATTGTGCTGACTGACTCGAACAAACACCCTCCCACCCCAATCAGCAAAAAATATAAAATGAGGATAGAAATCATACTGTTGATGTTATACTAGGGTACTAGGTTTTGGTCTTATGAATGTGCAGAAGCCTTTAAACAGTCTTCTCAAGTTGACTTTTGGTAAACTTTCTTATTCCATCTTCAATGCTGTAGCACCACTGGTTTGCCTCTGTATCTTTAACCTTTTTCCACAACCCTTTAGGGGGATTTTATTTCTAAATCAAAACCAAAGTATGTAATTTATTTTTTTTTCACCAGTATATCTTTACTACCCCACTTCAAGTATTCAAGTTTTTTTCCTTACTTTCAAGCCTACCGTTATGATTCCTTCATATTTGTTCTTCAGAGATCGCTTCCTCTTCTTGCCCTCTGCTTCCCTTCTGGTTCTGTTAGAGTGCCCGAGGACCTCCCTTATCCAAAAGATGTGCTTCCTTGGATGTGCCAGTTATGGCAGCTCCAAATCAGCTGTGAGGTGGCTGAAGCCTTTGTTTTGATGCAAGTAGCCAGGATGTCAGGCGTATTGTTTAGGACTCCCAAATTCATTACACAACACTCTTAGGTTGTCTTGTAATCTGGTATGAAAGTATGAAGTTAGTCACTGATCTTACAGCCATAAAAGTAGGTTTGGGAGAGTTCTTGAGAGGCCATTTAGCCCCTCCAGGTATCCCAGGGCAGGATCAGTGGTCAATGCTGCTGTTCTTACTGGTGGTTACTTGTCTGAATTCTTCTTACAAGTCTTCAGCCATAAAGATCCACAACTTTTGTCAGCCTTTGTTGGGAAATGTTAAGACACGAAGAGACTCTCTGTCTCACTCTGGAAAGTGTGAAAGCTTTAGTAATGAAAGAGACAATAACTGTCCCTGTGGAAACTTGGAATTCAAACCTACCGGCTACCAACCTGAATCCCACCTAGAGCTAAGAATGTATTTACCACGATTCACTGAGATTTACAGACCTTTCAGATAAGTTTTGTTGGAATGACAGAATCCTAGCTGTGATCTCAGTCATCCCAACATGTTGTATAGGGTTACCTTACGTATAATTGAAGTAAACTTTGATTTCTGAAACTTTAGGGCATGTGAAGTTTCTCCCATTCACGTGTGGTGAAAGAAATATTTTGAATAGGATTAGAGGACATAAAGTTTAACAAGTTAGCAGTTAAAAATTACAGTATTTTGAAGCTCCAGATCTTTCAAACTTGAAACTCTGTTATGATTGAGGTAAGTAGAAACAAAAGTGAAAAGCAAAGTAAAAGTTATATTAAATCCTTGCTCTGATTTGATTATTTGCTTTGATTATTTTAGTTTGATTCATCAGTTTAATCTTTCTTATAGTACGTTTCTATCTGGAAAATAAAGGGAATGCCTAAAACAATCTTGGCCATTGATGCACTTCAGCTATTTTTGTATAAACAAGTTTCCTCATCTGTCATGCTCAAGTGTCTGTTGGAATGTGTCATTAGTTTGTCCACGCACTGCTGTTATGAAGATAAAAGGCTTCATGTTACATGTAACAAACTGAAACAGTAAGACTCATTTAGTTATAGCAAATGTATCTTTGCAAATCTTTTATTTACAAATTTCTGTATATTTTTAAAAAGATAGACATTTTATAAATAAAGTGTTATTTTGGAATATTATCAGACATTGCAATATTATCAGATATTGTTTTATAATAGAAAAGCTCTCTAAAAAGGAATAAAGTAAAATAATGACTCTTTGTTTGCAAACTTTTGCAAAAATTACTTTTGGGCCAAAATATGTGTATGCCATGTTTTCTACAAGTGTATACCTGGAAAATAGTTTTGAAACACAAGATAACCTTCCTTTAAAAAAAAACCCAAAATCAGACAGCCATTTGAAATGCAAGTTGTCACAAAAGAAACGCAGAACAGAGATTCATCTATTAAAAGGGTACTATTCCATCAGTTTAGTGAAAGTTAATCCCTTGTAAAAGTGAGGGTTAGAGTGCTACCAGATTGCATCAGACAGGATGTGTATCTAAACGTGAGCTAGGACTATGCAGTGAGACATCGTTGCCCATTGTGGGTACATCAAAGTTGTCATCCCACATGTCATGGTTCTGTGCTCTGTACTTTATAGGAAAAGCCTGTTGTTTAAGTAAGCAAGTTTCATATGATAGTGTCTGTAGCAAATCAGTATTTGATGTGTCTCAGCAATTTCCTTTGTGTAGCAGAATAAAGAAGACTGAAATGGGTGAAAGCCTTTTAAGCTCTTGCCGGAGAAGTCTAAGAGTCAAATTGTTCAAAGCTGACTGTTGGAACAATGGGTGCATAGCGATTATGGATTAGGAAAGAAGCATTCATTGGGCTGTGGTTGTAGAAGGACAAATATTTTGTAACTCTTGCTACAGCAATAGTAGGCTCACAGTCATAGAAGGCCTGACTCTGCACGGTTTTGTTTTGTGAGTTTCTCTTTGTTATTGCTCACCTCACGTAACAGTAGAATAATCCATAAAAGCATTGGCCGAGGTGAAAGCTGGATTTCCTGAAAACTCTTTTATATTCCTTAAAATATAAAAGCAGAAATCTAAATAGTAGTGTTTTAGTGAATAGATTTGTTTTCAAAAATGTTTTTTAAAAAGATGATGTCTAGCCTAGCCAATGTCAGGATTAATAGTGGGGCTTTGACATCATGTAGAGGATGGCTCTAAAAAGTGTCTATTTTTCACCTTTTTTTTCCCCAAAATTATTTGAAAAGAGAGCTTCTAAATTCAAACATTTGTTTGTGTCTACCTACATGACAAGTTTGCTGATGTATCTGTAAAGAGTGAAAAGCTAATACATGCTGGCTTATAAAAGTGTTTATGCCGCAATTGCCATAAACATTTTTACAAGCCAGCACGTGTAAGCTTTTCACAAACCTGGTAGTACATATGCATCTCTTCTTCATCCGTAAGATGAACTTATTTACAAACTCAGATTGTTAAGGCATTTACAGGGCACATGCTTGAGTTTGCCTTTCTCATCTGAATCTTCCATCTGTGAAGCCTATTCTCAGTTTGAGATGTCCAGAAGGTTGATACGAGCCTGTTCCACCTGCTCCTGTAGTTACATAATTCTCCTGAGATTTTATTCTCATGCTGAATCTGCACATCTTTCAGTTAGAAATACTCATACCTCCAAGTCCATTTTTAAAGACAATTTTAGCCCTAGTTTACCGCAAGATTCAAATTAAATTCTTTTTGCAGGCTAAGAAAGTTGGAGGTTCTTTTTCATGTGTTTTATTCAACTTTAAATTCTGGGATCTTGAGTTTTGGGGTTCTTATATATATGTGTGTGTGTACACACCCATTAACGAGGCATTCAAGGAATTAAAGGCAAGACTGGATCTATGAATTGTCAGGAAAAGGAGCTACTTTGGAGAATGAGTTTTACCAAAGGGAATTCTTGCTGGTGTTTACATATGTCAAGAGTGTCTGAAATACCTGTTACATATGATAGTTCACTTTTATATGAGTCATTAATGGCTAGATGGTAGGCTAAATAATGAGTTAAGTAAATTGTAATATACTTTGAATATATACCTTGTGTTTATCTAGGTTAAACAAAGAGGGAATCTGACTTCATGATTTTTTAATCTTTTTTTAAAGGAATCAAATATTTATCAGGATTGTAATCCCATTTTGAAAATAACAATTGCTTGTTATTATTATAAACTGAGATCATATTACATCTTTTGTGAGAGGCTTTCATAACCTTAGTTTGTCTTTTTGGCTAAGGTGGCATTTGGCCCAATCTAGAGAGAATGGTGTTACAATAGAGTCACAAATCACTCAGACTCTCCTTACAGTTCATTTTTGGAACAGTGCCCTAGGGTTCCCTTTGCTATGAACAAAATGAAAGCTTGTAAGAAGTCATCATGTAGAATCAAATCTTTAATTTATGCTGATATTAAAAACTTTCCATTATAATCAACAACTGCAGAGATAAAGGTAAGGAAGCTAAGCTTTAATCTTCTAATCTCCTTAATTTGTTGAGTTGCCAAATAAATAGAACCCCTTAAAAGGTAGCTTAATGCTTCTTCTAAAACTTTCATTCACTGTATTTCAGTCCATTTATTTTTTGTGTTGTATGTTACTTACAGTCACGAGTTGTGTAATAGGTGTATGATTTGTGAAATACATGAAAGAAACCTAATGAATCATCATCTTATTTTGGGGTGAAGCTACCTGTGTAGAAAAGGAGATGCAAGAAAAACTTTCTCTGATTTCGTACTTGAAGGCATAAGGGAACTAACCTAAGGATGGCCTTGACTTGTGACAGCCGTAGGTTGGCAATATTGAAATGCAAAGCAGACTGAGATTTAACATTCTGTTTGGGTCCTTAAGTGGGGAAAAAGATCAAACAAAACAAATGAAAAAAACCCTCTGTTGGGTTCTCCTGTGTCTGGTATCTACTTATGGGTGAGGGGAATAGAGAGTATTCCTCCCTGTTACAGCTGTTTTTTCGCCTTCTTTATGGGAAGGGAGCATCAGCCACCAAAACATTTTTTCTCTTTGGGCCCTTCACATTTATGTCTGGGGTGCATGAATGAAAAATGGATAAGCAGAGCGGATAAGTTAGTGTTACTTCCGATGCTGCGCCAAGTTCCTGTTAAGCTTGGAAGTGGAGGGAGCAACTAGTGCTCATAAAACTTTTCCAAAGAAGACTGAGGTAAGTTGCAGAGTGACCAAAAGGTGATAGAGCAGGTGCAGACTTCTGCTTGGGTGCTCGGGATGACCAAGCTTGAGGAGGTATTTGAACTGTTACTTTTTGTATAAGGTGGTGCTGAGAGCAGAGTTTAAAAAAGAAAAAAAAAAAGAAAAGACAAAGTGCAGTACATCTGTGTATCACAACGCCACTTCTGTACAGTACCTCTTCCTCTTGTTGATACCTTTCTGATGGCAGACTGTTGGATTTTATTATACAGAAAGTCAACAAATAATTAAATTAGACAATTGGGAATTTAAAGAAGAGTTAAGAAGTATTTGTGAAGCCAGAGCTAGTCCTTTGTGGCAGGTAGAGATGGACTTGGTGGCTGCTTTAAGTCCATTCCAGTTCTTTTTCTGTGATACCATTAGTATTCTCATTATGTTGTTTTCTGCTCGCAGAACAGTAGTTTCTGACCAAACTTATAACTTGATTGAAGCCAGAAAAGGATTAATTTGGCCAGCAGTGCGTAATTTCACATATGTCTAATCTTTAGCCAAATGACCTCTTTTACATGCAGCTGAAAGGGGCTTCCTCAAGCTAGATAAAACATGTTAGATCACACAAATCCTGATCTTCACTCTGTAGTGGATTTATGGGGAAATCAATTACCAGCAGACAGTGCTCCATTTCTGTTGAAAAAAAAATTGCTACTGGAACAGCTGGTGTTCATAGGTTCACATAAATATTAATGCAGAAGGTGGCTACTATTCTGAAACCATCTTTGGTCGTATTTGGCCAAGTACTGATTCACTCTTCGTTCTGAATATTCTTTCCATGCATGGGATTTTTCACCCACATAGGTGTAGTTAAATATATTATCTCTGTTTGAGTTTTTTTTGTGTGATGTTCTGAGTTCATTTGCAGATCCCCATTACAAAACTACATAGAGGGCATATGAGGTGGCCAATTGGATGTATCACTCCTCTTCTGCTCATCTCTGCTTGGTATTCACTTACACTTGGCTTCTACATAATTGGAAGGTTCTGGTCTCCAGAATTTGTAATTGCCTACCCTTCAGTACAGCTGAAATTTGTCACGTAAATTTAGAAAGAGTCTAAGTGAAGCAAATGGATATTGGCAAATTGGCAGGGCTTTGCTGCTGCTTTGGCTTATCAGTATGTGCAAGTATTTTGGGAGATGGAGGAAGAGAGAAGAAAAAGAAAGCCAGGCAGAGACGTTGTCATTTGTCATTTATTTGCTGTATTTGTCATTGTTTTGTGCCAGTACTGAAATAAAAGTGCAAGTGCATTTCTAGACAAATGAGTCTGAACACATCCATTTAGTTAGAGAAGCTTAGCTTTTTTATTTCTATTTTTTCTTTCTTACCTCTGCTTGTTAGGCTGCATTTCTTGTGTGTTTACAGTAATTTTCTGTTCTGGTTTCACAGTAAAGAAGAAAAATAGGTACTAAAATTTTTCGCTTTCACTGGAGTAAAGCTTCTCTTTTCTTTAGATGTTAAACATTTGTGTTTTGTTTCTAAGATAAAGCGGAAGCCTGGATCACCTGAATATATAGTATGAGTGCATTTGTTCTCATGAGTAATAGAGGTGATATCAAAATATATGTGTGTACATTTTACAGCAGATATTCATGAAACAGCTGGTGTGGATTTTATAGTGATAGAACTTAGCCCTTTCTGATAATTTTTCCTGGTATGTATGGTGGTCAACCAGACTTTTAGTGCATTACATGCACTAAAAGTAATTGTGGAAACGTCTTTTCCTAAGAAGGTGGCACTCATGTTTACATTTTCACAAACATGAGTATAGCGATACAGCTGCACAAGAGTAATCACCAAGTAGCATCTGTTTGAAAAGAGATCAGGCTGCTGCTTTCCAAATATCTGGACTGTATAGGACCATGGCATACTGCAGCTAATCTGGACTAAAGCAGTATTCTGTGACAACAGGGCAATACTCGTGGAGGGACACGGGCTCTCTTTTGAAAATCAGTGTCTTTCTATGTAGTCTCTATACTGAAAAAGTGCAGGAATGTTAGCAGACTGTGCAGAAAATGAAAGCAGAAAATACTAATATGTAGACTGAAAGCAGATTGTCTTCATTCTTATATTGCCTGGCGCAGGTGAAGAGTCTGCCACAAGCAGTTGCTGATGGAGAGTTTCAGCTCTTTGGCACCTAGATGCTGCAGTGCCGAGCAATTTAGAAAAGAGATGGAATATGCAGTATGCTTTGAAAGAGATTATATCTGTAATACAGTGTCTACAAACATGATTATTGATTTTTGCTTACAGACATTGATATGGAACTTCATTGTCTGTTCTGGCATGTAACAACTAATTTGAGTTCAACCACAGTTTGTATGCCATGCATATTCAAAGAGTAGGCTTAAAGACACATCTTCTCAGTCACAGAGAGGATTGTGTTTTCCAGTACTGCAGAGATCCGTTCAACAGTTCTGCTAGGCTAACAGACATAGATGCTTTGGGGTAATTCTATGTATAGGAGGTGTGTTTGGCTTACACCTGTGTGTTAGTGGTTATCCATACCTAGCATAAGGGCACTGTGTGGTCCGTAGCATCCTCTGCCATTGCTTGTTGACCCATGAAATTAAAACACCCAACATTTAAACTGAGAATAAGAGGAAATGGTGGAGCAGCCTCATGTCCCTTTGCCACTAGGCAGAAAAAATAAATATTCGCATCTCGACACTGAGCTTTAAGGGGCCTTTGACACAGTGCTGTTAAAAGATGCACCCAGCTGCTCAACTATGGGAAGAACTGGCTGTTTCCATAAGGCAAAATGTTCTGCTCCCTTCATCCCTAGGTAAGAGGTGGAAAATTTTTCAAGGTCAGGAGACTAATTTTTTGCTACTGTGATTAGGCAAAAGCAGGATTCTGAAATATTCAAGGAAACAAAGCAGCCATAGTGAGGGTGAGAAACACGGACACTTGTTGCTATAACCTAAGGAAAAGGAAAGATCTGAGGAACCTGCAAAAAGGATGCTGGTGGGCAAGGAGCCCATGCAGGGGTGCATAGGAGGGAGCGTCCTGCTCTCCTAAATGGGTCAGGGCACAAAGGGAGGGTCTGTGCCACTTCCAGCATGTTACTTGCCTGGTCAACGCTACTGAGTCCAATGTAAGATGTGGATTGTTGCTCCTAAATGTTTGAGAGAGACACTGCTTAGTCATAGCATAGGAAGCTATTTCTGGTCTGAATTGAGAATAGAGGACTAAAGTTGTTTCGAGTTTTATTCTGATAGGCTTATCCAATCTTTTGGGACACCTTTCACCTTCCTTTTGCCTATCCTTATTTTTCTACAGCCTTTTCCCTCCCCTGTTTTTAGAAGACCCCTTCCCTTCCCTTCCCTTCCCTTCCCTTCCCTTCCCTTCCCTTCCCTTCCCTTCCCTTCCCTTCCCTTCCCTTCCCTTCCCTTCCCTTCCCTTCCCTTCCCTTCCCTTCCCTTCCCTTCCCTTCCCTTCCCTTCCCTTCCCTTCCCTTCCCTTCCCTTCCCTTCCCTTCCCTTCCCTTCCCTTCCCTTCCTTCCCTTCCCTTCCCTTCCCTTCCTTCCTTCCCTTCCCTTCCTTCCCTTCCCTTCCCTTCCCTTCCCTTCCTTCCCTTCCCTTCCCTTCCTTCCCTTCCTTCCTTCCCTTCCCTTCCTTCCCTTCCCTTCCCTTCCCTTCCCTTCCCTTCCCTTCCCTTCCCTTCCCTTCCCTTCCCTTCCCTTCCCTTCCCTTCCCTTCCCTATTGTTTTACCCATCCCAGATGGTACCACAATATGATGCTTCTGTTGTCGAGTCTGGGAGTGGTAAAACATGTCAAAATATGGAAATCAATTTATTTATTACAATTGAAAACTAGATGTGCTTTGAAATATCTGGTGTTAGACATATATATGAGATTTCTATATAAAATTTTTGGCTCTGCTGTTATTTCAGATTTATTTGAAGACAGGCAAACTGAAAACATTATTTATTTAAGTAATGTACTGACATCGTAAACAACTACGTTATTTCTCTTAATTGCTTTATGCATAAGATTAAGGCCTTTAGAGGTTCAATTTGATACAGTGAGCATTTGGGAATTACACTTGTTCTGTGGGGTCTAGACCTGCCTGCCCCATCACAGTATTTTTAGGTGTCTGCCCTCAGAATGAAACTTGGAGTCCAAGGTTAGGTGCTCAGGCTCTCTGTCCGGTGCGTTGGGCTAGCTATATACCCAAGCACAGGATCCACTGACATCTGAGTTCTGAGCTATCTAATACCACTGAGGAGGAATGCTGAGAGCACAGGGAAGCATAAATGCCACCCCTTTTTTTGAGTTAGGCATCTGTATGGAATTTGACAATAGGGATTTTTTTTCTGTGTCACCCATATGCAGCAGGCTTCCGTTGTGAGTAAATTGCATCTAAAATGTATGTTAAGCTCTTTCTGTCATGGTTTCTAAACTGAAATAGCAGTACGAAATTGAAGACTTCGTGGCCACTGTTGTGCATTCTTAAGCAAGGCTTCATTGCTGACTGAATGCAGGCTGGTCTATTACAGAATTAACCTTGTTATAGGTTTATTTGCTGTATGTTTGGAATTTTTTTTCATTTTCTTTTTCTTTTTTTCTAATTTTAATACCAGCTTCTCTAGTCAGTACTTCTGGATTTCACAGGTTTGCTCTAGTGCCTGGAAAACTATTTATTCTCTTCTCCAAATCTGTAAAATAATTATATGATGTGATGGTGGTTGGTATACTGATTTTCCAAACAAATGAACAAAATACTGAAAGCAAAAGAACAGATCATTACAAGTTATGGGAAATTAGAAACTGTAGGGTCTGTACTTGGGCCTGTTCATATATCTTGAGATATTTATGGTAATTTAGCTTGATATAAGTAATGACAACAATATGGTTCAAAGAAAACAAATGAATTAATACAAAATGAGTTTGTTTAGGGGTTGATATTTATACCTGCAGTTGTGTATACGTTCAATTATGGAAAATTACTTCCTTGATGAAAACCTAGTAGTCTTTTTCCCAGGGTATAGCTACTATTGTAGTAATCAGAAATAGTCAGCCCCAAAACTGTTTGTGTTTTGGTTTAGGTTTTAAATTGACTGTTTCAGTTAGATTTATTAAAAGGCAAATGAAAGACCAGAGAAAATGTCAGAATTCCATATTTATGTGGGTACCCAGGATAAAGCAACATTATGGAAATCAGTTCTAGGAATAATCAGTAACTGGGACAGAAGTGAAACAAATTTCTGTTAATTATTAGTTAAATAACAGCTTCATTGTGGCATTGACCATTTTTATGTGGTATGTGATTCAGTTCCTTAATGCTTTAGTCTATAAATGAAACCTAAGGTAAGTATGATTTTTCAGAGTTTCAAAATCACCTTGGAGATAAATTCATTTATTAGTAAATATTTCTCATTGGGAAAAAAAAAAAATTAAGGTGAGTCACTCTTTTCCACTGTTTTGGAAAAAATACAAATTTATGCTGTTATATTTTTATGACTTTCAAAGCTTTTAAATGGAGCATTTTGAATTAAATGCTGTGTCTGGTACATGCACTTCACATTGGTTTCTGTTAATTACATTTAAATATGAATGAGAGAATGCATTCATTCTGAAGCCACATTGAGTGCAAAATGCAGTAGCTGCCCAGTATTTGTACATGCCATTGCTTTTAGGATATCTGTCCATGGAAGTCCTGCTTATAAGGGTTATAGCCTTAGGCCTGTAAGCTCCAAGTCTTTGCCTAGATATTTTGACAGTTCTGGGCAGTGGTTCTGTGCCTTCTCATGCTCATCTCGGGGAGCTGAAATGATGAAAAGTCAAACTGTTCCTTAGTTCTTTCCCGCCCTGTTACTATGAGATGAAAACAAGATCTAGTGAGAGGAGAGACTTCGTAGGAAGTGGAACTGCGGAAGCTCATCTGCATGAATGGTCAGACTTTTGCACACATTTTAATTTCCATTGATGAGATGAAAGCTTCCTCAGTGAAACTCTTTCTAACTCCTAGATGCATGGTTATTTTTGTTACTCCAGTAGAATTTTGCGTACTGTTTTGCCTGAATACCTGGGCAATTAAGAAAAAAGATAAAAAATATCTGAATTAAGTTTTATACTGTCAAACACGCACAAAACTTTTTGCAATGGAATTTTTTCTTACTTTAATTAGGCCAGGATTTATTAATGAAGCTTTTATAATATGTCAGGACAGGTATGAAGAAACAATAATGCAGTAAGTTCATAGAAGATCAAAAATATGTCATCGTATGTTTATGAAGACTGCTCTAGGCATGATTCCACAGTCTTTTCTCACATAGCTGTCAGTAGTGTTACTTGTAGAATATTGTGCTACTGAGCATGAGAAAATAAAGCTGAATGAGTTGTATTCAACAAAACCCTGCATATGCATTGACTAATAAAAGCTGAGTGAAGAATTTCACATGTTAAAGTGTATGTAGACAAAATAAGCTGACTTTTAATTTAAGTAGTAGGGTCCATACTGATGAACAGGAAGTGAAGCAAAGGTATCAGGAGACCTGCATGGATGCATGAGTAGCTCCCAACTAAACTCAAGCATAAAAAGGAAGCATGCAAGTGGTGGAAGTAGGGACAGGTGACCCAGGAGGAATATAGAGACACTGTCCAAGCAGTCTGGGCTGGAATGAGGAAATCTAAGGCACATGCGTAGTTGAATCTCGTGAGGGAAGAGCAACAAGAACATTATTTTAAAAGAAATTAATCAGACAAGAACCAACTGCTGTCATGTTTCTCTTTAAGTTATATTCAGATTATACACTGTTAATACTCCAGCTATCCAGTGAAAGAGGCTGAGAAGGAAAGTTGAAACTTGGGAACTGACGCATGGAAAACCATTTCCAAATAATCTACAAAAGGAGGCTTGCTGTATAAACCAAGAATATTATTTCACTAAAATTTGTAGTTTCATTGATTTTCTGCTCCACACCCAGCTATGACACACAAAAGGAAGAACTGCTTTAATTTTTAATTGGAGGGGAAGAAAGAAGTCAAATCGTGTAAAACGTATGAAATTATTCATTGTACAATTGCATTCTAATGTAGGTGCACATTAATGTAAGGGAATAAGGAATGGTAAATCTGCCCAGGCAAATGTTGAACAAATATTTGTGTTGTCATCACCAAATATGCCAAAACTTCATTAACATCCGTGATCAAATAATGGGTAGTGTAATGAAAAGCTGGTTTCTAGAAGGTACATTCTCACTGGGACTTGCAAGCTGTAGAGAAGAATAACTAGACAGAATGGAACAGAGGAAAAGCATTAATTACTGTGAAGGAATCCGATCAGACTGAGGCACTGTAAATGCATTTTAGAGTTGATGTGACGTACAAAACTCATGGACAGCACAGTGCTATGGAAGGCTTGTCTCTGCTAATCACCCTTGTGTATCAGGAAAGAAAATGCATCTTTTAGCCTGAGAACACATAGGGCAAATGCACCTTGCAGATGGAGTCAGGGAGATCACGGAAGGGAAAGGTCATTGTTTACTGCAAGAAGTAAGTAAAAATGTATTATTTGTTTTTATCTGTGAAGAAGAAGTAATATTTACCAGACTTTTCCAGAACAGCAGGTATATGTGCAGTGCAGAACATAACAGAAAGGATCTTGGAGTCCTTGCTGGGAGAAGCAGCCATGCATAAACTCCCTGCTGCTTCTAAATAGCCATCTGAAGGAAAAGTACCAGAAAGCTGGAGGTAACTTTTTCCAAAAAATGCACAGATTGAATCTGGTTTATGTAGCAAATCAGAGTCAAATAGATGAAAGAGCTTTAGTCAGCGTAGCCCAGAAAACGGAGTTCTGGAAGATAAAATCCGAGGAGAAAAGAGGATTAAACCCAGTAGTTTCTTCAAGAAGAACATCTGGTCTGGCTGAATACATTGCACAAAAAGCAGGTCTTTAAAAATGGCCACAAAATGGTCACAAAACTAGAGTATCTCTGGAAGCCAGCCAACATGAAAAAACGTGAGAGACAAACCCCACCTGATCACCATGGCAGAGAAGACTCATGGAGTGCCGGAGCAGGTTGGAGGCAGTGTAAGCGTACGATGAGCAGACTGAAAGAGAAAGGCTAACGCTGTGTTTACCAGGCTGATATGCATAATTTTCAGCCAAAATTCTTACAGAACAGGTGGTTGAGACTCTCCAGATGCACATCTCTACAAAGATCTGCAAATGGCTGTGCAGATCCTGGGTGTAGTCATTCAAGTTTTCTGGCTGAAACATAGTCTGCCGAGAGCTGAGCAAAGCCCAGGGACTGTCTGAAGTTATTTACGACTCCTAAATCTGCAGTCAGGTCGGCATGTTGTACCTTGCATCTGGGATCACACAGCCCAACACAATCACTCTGTTACCTGTAGCTGGCCTCTCAAATGATACAAGACTGTTGCAGACAGTGAAGTGGAGTACTTAAATAAAAATATGTTTAGTACCAAAATAGGAAAGGGAAAACTGAAGGAAAGAGCATCTGAATCAAGTGACTCCCAAATTGCTCCTCCTGTAGGAAAACCACTATGGATTTTCTCATGTATAATGGACTTAGTACAGCTGATAAGCTTACATGCCCTTCTTCTGCAGGGCAGGATGTAGCAGGCATGTATCAAACCCCATTTTTAGAAGTCTTAAATCCATCTAAATTGGAACCTATTTTGGGGCCACAACTCCAAAGCAAAAAGTAACTAAAATAAAATAAAATGAAGATAAATTAATTGGAAGACCGCATTGTATCAAACAGTCTCATTCCCAGAAATAACCATGATTCTGAGATAAAACAGGATAGAGATGGCCAGTGAAAATATATCATGGATTAGAATACTAGAAGAGCTTAACTACTTTTCTATCTCATTTAGAGGTAGTTTGTCATATCCCTGATAAACATTTTTGATTGTGTGAAGTGGAACATCTTAAAGAGGCAAGTGAGAGCTGGAAAGTGAAATAGAGTTAATAGTCTAACAGCTAGCATGCTGCCTTTGAGTGTAAGAGACTGGCTCGTGTCTTTGTCATCTGATTCACAGCATGGATTTGGACCTGTCTCTTCTGTAGCTCAATTGAGTTTCCTAAACAGTAGGATTCAGAAGACTTTGTTTTTTCTCATTTTGCAGATATTTAATTTAAGCTCCAAGAAGCTTTTCTAGTAAAGCTGTAGAGAAACTTGGAAAAGGTTTTGGGAATGGTGGTGATGGGTGGATTTTTTTGTGAGTGTGTGTGTGTGTCAAATCAACACTTTTCACAGGCATTTTTGTTACTGTTGTTGGAAAAGGCCTGGCCAGATTTAATTTATTTGTGTGGTATAATGTTATTGCTTTAAGGGAGGGAAAGCCTGCAGGACTTCTCACATGTGCCTGTGGCATGCTTCTGGGGCCATAGGCTGGTGTACTATTAGTGCTGGCTAGTGTTTGTTATGCTGACATTCCGGTGACATAGCTGAAGTTTTGTAACTCTTCAGGTCTCTCATTTAGTTTATGTCTGTTTTGAATGATTGGTAGATGAACAGGTGGGTAGATTTGGATAACGCTGCTCTGCTACCCTCACAGTACAGTGTAGACCTTGCTAGAAGCACTGTAATGGTTATGCACATATGTGGCATACCAGAGGTGCATTAATCTGGCTAGCGTGTGGATTGATGGCAGCATTAGCTGTAGAAGCGTGGTCTTCTACACAGACTGTGCACCAGACTTCCTAATATCATGGGACTGGAGTAGCAGATGTTTGTGTTAATTGAAGCACATTGAGATATCCTTTATCTCACCTGTCTTGTGGTATAGACATTGCTTTAAAATGCCTGTTGAACAGACAGTGTAATTACTGTGTGGAAGTTTATAAATACTGTAATTACTGATTCTGATGTTAATGCACTATTATGATACCCATGGGAATATTGGTTGAGTCCCTTTTTCTGCTGGAATTTGTTTTCCCTCCTGTTTTGTTTTCAGAAGAGGAGGACAAAGATGAATTCTGCAACATAGGCTTCAGAGCAGTCAGACCATGTTTGGTATAAGTCACATCAAAAAAAGGCGTATCTAAATCTACTTTTTCTTGTCTTGAAAGTAGATAGACTTTTACAGGTGCCTACAGCAAGTTTTAAAGAAGTGGCTTGACTTGTTTTGTATTTGTTATCTGCTTGATTAGCAGAGACTTCTGTGACGTGCCTGAGACCATGAAGAGTGTTTAATTCTTCAGGACAGTGGAAAGCAAAGCCCTCACAGGGCGAATGTTTGGTTTCTTGTGTAAGTTCTGCTGCTGTTGCTGTCATCACTACTAGGACAATTGGACTGCAAAAATAAGCTTCTCCTTGAAGAAATGACTCAGACAGTGGCAATGTGTGCCTGTTTGTCTCCCGTGTATGCATCTTGCAGTGCAACCACTCTGCAAAGTTCTTGTAGAGAAAAGCAAACAAAATTGCCACCCTTACAGACTCCATCTAGGATATATACTTCCCTTCCCTTCCCTTCCCATGCCTTATTGCTAGTACTAACAGTCTATCAGGTTGAATAGCATGCTTGGTAATGCTCAGAGAATCGTGCAAATAGCTTATAAAAATGAGCTGATTGGACTGATTGGAAATCTGATGAATAATCCTGTAGGTAGACAAAGACAAAACAGAGCTGAGGTTGCTCTTTCATGGTGGTGTCAACTCTGCAGGGCTGTCTGGTGTAAGAAGAATGAAAACATACTAGTTTTGGAGAACAGATGGGCATCTGAATACACACGAGCAATTGATTTATGAACAGATTAATGCTGGGGGTAGGTTGCTGCTTTTAATAGGCATAGCTAGTTACGTCTTGACGTGCTTTAGTATCTACCTAATGACTAGAAGAAATTTGTGGCAGTTTTTCTTCTTTCAAGAGGCTTTTAGCATTATTTTACAGGACTTGAGGATCAATACTTACATGAACGGAAGCTTTTCAGCTATCCCCATGGGTAGCTATTACCTTTCAGAAGAGAAGGCATGTAACATTGTTCATATGGGAGCATCCTCCACACATAAGTCAGTGGCAAGCCTAAATGTTTACTGTCTGTACAAATTCTGTGTCTATTGTAAGTTGTTACTTTTTCCAGGTAGAAAGTATGAGACATCTAATGCCATTTCTGGAATGCTTATCACTCTTGCTAGTACAGGCATGTTGATTTCATGGTTGATTTTGATGTAGTCTTTATACAAGGAATTTTAACAATATTGCTTTCCTGATTCCACAAACTTAAAATAATAATAATACTTATTGCTATTACTAAAAATTAAAAACATATGCTACAGTCTCTCTTCTTGAAGTTCTCTTCAGAATGATTCTTGGCTTCCACATGTTCTTATGTTATAAGACTGAATTATTCACCCAGCTCTGGTCTTGCCATTTTAAACTCTGAGACCGTAGCCAGGACTTCAAGCAAGCACAAAGGACTTTGTTCTGGGCTTAAGAGACAAACAGAGATCTCAGAAGTTTAGCTCTTAAATAGATGAGGGAAAATGTAGTACTAAGAAAAAGCTTATCTATTACTTACTGTACTGGTTGTAGACAAGACTCTGTGGTAGGACTTATTTCTTGAAGAGACAAAGAGTCATGTTGTTATGAACAGATGTCATAACATGCACCAGAGCAGAACAGCAAGCGTATTGTACACACGAAAGAGGAAAGTGTTAAAAAACATTAAGGAAGAGGAGAGCAGACAGGTTGTATTAAAAGTAGTTGGCCAGAAACTACTATGAAAGAACTACATCAAATGTGAACAGGACTATAGCTTTTTACTGACTTAGTTATGTTAAAAACAAGTTGTGAAAATAAAAGTTTGGTCTATTTACAGAACTTTCTGATACACACATTGAAAATCCTTATTGGTGTTATTTAACGACAAGCAGGGTTGTGACCTTAGTATCTGTGTAAAGGAAGGTGCAAGCACGATGAGGATGGAGAAGAGAGTTAATTAAAGTAATGATTGTACTGACAAAGTGATAATGTCAGAAGTCCATACACCATGGAAAAATGTGTCTTGTTGTAAACTCCTTATATGCCTGTACTTCCTGTAAATTCATTGTGAAACTATAGCATGCATAAGTCGCAGGGACCCCAAGCAGAAGGTGGAACAGTAGATACCAGAAACTGCATTAAATTTGTGAACCTTTGCCTACTTTCTGCTTGAGAAAAGTACAAAACTTGTCTGCAATACATATGCCTGGATTTACATTCTAATTTAGTAATTCAATAAGTCTAGCAATTTAAAAACAAAACACAAACTTGACATTTAAAACCTGTTTTTACAAAAAAGTCACATTGAATGATAAAAGTAATCTTGTAGGGCTTCTCAGCACAGATTTACATGTAAACTTAGTAGCAAAGAAATCAACATGGTTAGACAATATTTATCTGTTTCTACCATTCTTCTTTGTATAGTTCAAGACTGATTATTTCTGTTCAATATTCATCATTTCTGATGTTAAAGAAAATTCCATTCAAGATACCCTCTTTCATTGGTTTAAGAATACCCAGTGTCTCCGTATACCTGAGCTGAACGTTTCACTTCTTACATTACAGTAAGATCTTACCAATTTTTGACAGTGTGGAGAAATTGAAACCATTGGTGAGAAGGAGACTTCACAGTCAGAGCGCTAAGTCCAAATCTTAACAAGAATTATAAAATTAATATAATGAGTGTTCTGCAGTGTATACTAATATCAGCAAACTTTCCATAGATATCCATAGATTTATATGGTACTGTGTGTGCTATATGTCTGTCCTTCTCACTTGCTCAACTTCCCATGTGTGCAGGACGGCTGTAGAGGGACACTCATTATTGTTTCAAGGTTGCTTATGAAATCCTTCTGCTCAGGTTCTAGACCATTTGTTTTATGGAATGATGGCATACGAGTACATCAAGTTGTATTATCAGCTGCACCTCTTATAACAAGGTCTTTATGATACAGTGTTCAGACAGCTTGGTTTCAAGTTTAAATTCTGAAGGTTTGAATCACAAAATGTTATGTCCCATATCCCTTTTTAAGTTCAATAAATGGGGAATTTATGGCTCCCTAAATGTTAGTTAAAGTCCAGAGACAAATTCTCTGTTCTCCTGTTTGAAAACTATAATACCCTGACAGCGTGGATGGTAAAGATTAGAGGAATGGTGACGGTAGTACTCAAATGTTAAACTTTTTATGCAACAGCTGGATAGCCTCGTAGGAGCTTGCCCCATGCCACTGCCTTCTCTTCTTTCCACTGTTCATTAAAATAATTTGCAACATATGAAAGGTTAATTTCAGGACATAAAAGTGTACTGATCTTTTTCACAAACTTCAGTCTTTCATGATATACTGAAGGTTTGAGCATGTAATCCTGGCTTGGGCAAAATTCACATTTATGTCAGAAGAGGCTTTACATCTGCCACATCAAGAAGTCTGGCTACTCTGCTGCCAGAGGGACATACAAAGAACAGCCTTATGTTGGATGTCATTTGGTATTTCCAGATTCATAGACAGAATCCTAAATCCATTGTTAGACACTGAAGAAGTAGCACTCAAAATGCTGAGTACTTAGTTCTTCTCTGTTACATGCAGTAGGAGTTGCGAGGCATGATATATTTATTTTAAAGTCAATTTAAGTACTTAAATACAGAGTCTGCTTGCTCAGGGGTAGATTTGCTATGGAGACTGGCAGAGAGAAAGGATGTGTTGAGGTGGCTTTTCTTTATCTCCATCCCTCTTATCTGCAAGTTGAGGCTGCATCCATCCAAACAGTAGTTTCCTAATACTGAGTGGCTGAGCCTCATAGTTTCCTCAGGTCTACTAACTTTCTTTAAAGGACCACCAAATGTTTTCAAAATAATAAGTAAATAAAACTCCTCATGGGTGATGAGAATGATGATAGTGTCAGTCTGACTGTCCTGGTTTCCTGTTGGTTTCATTTTCATTACAATTATTATTACAATTATTATTACAATTATTATTACAATTATTATTACTACTATTATTACTATTATTATTATTATCATTATTATTATTATTATTATTTCTATTATTAAACTGTTCTTATCTCAACCCACCAATTTTCTTACTTTTGCTCTTCAGATTCTCTCCCCCATGCCACTGGGGGGGAGTGAGCGAGCAACTGTGTGGTGCTTGGTTGCTGACTGGGACTAAACCACGACACTGACAGATCCTCAAGTGTCCAAGCTGCTCAGGTTGACAACACGATCTGATTTAACTGGGGATGTCAGCATTCCTACCCATCCTCTCTTGCTCTGTTTGTGGCTGAGCATTGCCTTCCTCTCCCACTCAGTGTGCTGACTTTTCTGATCTGTAAGGAAAAAGTGAATGTTTTTAGGCCATTTTAGTTGATGTAACCAGCTTGCTGTAGGACCATGCAAATGTGATAGGACAGAGGAGGAGGCAGGAATTTGTGGCCAGGAGCAAAATCAGTTTGGGGTGAAGGGGAGCACTGAAGAGACTCACCAGGATTGCCTGAAGGTGTTGTGGAACCACAGTGCTCTCATCCCAGGGCAGAACTGGGAATGGAGAGGAGAACCCACTCTTCAAATCGCCAGTTTATTACTAGACATGAACTCATCCTCTTAAAAACAAAATAAAACCAAAAAACCTCACCTGTTATTTGTTTTGACTAATCCTTTTTGTCTGTTTCTATTTATTGAAAAGAGGAAGAGGAGAGAGCTGTAATTTATTTATGGGTACTGGGTAAAAATACAGTGGTAGTGAATGTATATGCTGTTAAAGAAAACCAACCAACCAAAAACCCCAGAAGAATCTAAAACCTCTTAAGAACACTTAATCTTTTAAAATTAAATTTAAAAGGAAAAAAAAAATCTGAATTTGTGAGCTGCAACTGGTAGGGATGGGTGCATCAGCTTGGAAACTAGTTATATGGCAGAACTCCCCTGCCATTCATCTGCTTTTTTCAAGTGCTGCTGCTAGAGATTACAGCACAGCCTGAAAAGGCCAAAGGCTTGGACAGTTTAGAGCTTGAGGGAGAACAAATAGCATTGTTTTTTCTTTACTTATAAGATTCCAAACCTCTACTATCACTTTTCCTCTTAAACTGTTATCTCCTTGAAGGCATTTTTGCCTGTGCCGTTTTGAATGATCCATGTCTCTGGATGCAGCTGGACTGAAAAATCATACTAAAATAGCTAGGTTCCTTTCAAACAGAGTTACTTCAGTTGAAAATCTATTCTGCCAGTTTATAAATCTCTGTTTTGTCCTTGTCTTCCTTCAAACTGAAGTTGGCAAACTACCCTTGGAAGTTTCAGAATTTAATTACTTTGAGGTGTCTTGCTCTCCCAAGAATGTAGAAGAGGGACAAGGAAATAAAAAATAATCAGAAAGCAAAACCAACTCCAAATAAAGCTCCTAGGCACAGTAGAGGAAAAGCGTCTCTTAGTAAGTTGATGACGTTGGGCAGTTTTGCAATGAGGTGCTGATATCGACACAGGGCTGTAATGCGACTGTCCCAAATCTCACTGTTAAACTAAGTCATGTTTTCTGTACCATGGATGGCACTTCTCATCACGTGAGTTGTATGCTATGGAGCTGCATGAATTTGGAGATTCTCAAAACACCTTGCCCCCATTATGCTAATGAAAAAATATATTGACAGTAAGGGGTTTTATAAATACACAGCTGAGGAACAATGACTCAAATCATGTTTTTGAAAGTGTTAAAAATGAATGAGGAAAGTCACTGTATGCAGACAGCACACTTATTTGCAAAATAGGTATGTAATTTCCACCCACTCTCCTGCATTTTGGGAATTGATTCCCATCTGCTCCCCACGCTGCAATGTTTAAACAGTGTCTCTCGGGCTGTTCAAATTGCATTTTCATACACTAACTCTAAGGTAAGGTGCTGACTTTTGTTTAAATTTACACCATGCCTCAATATTTTATGTTGAAAGGCTAGCACAGAGGCTGGATAGACACCTAGGAAAATAGTTTTATGATTAAAAAAACCAGTTGTAGCTGGTCCTTGGCAAGCTCCTCTGTAATTTTTACTGGCAGAACTTGAAGCTATGTGGGTCTTTGTCCTGTGCCTAGGAAGTTGAGTGGAGCTCTGGCTGCCACTAACCTCAGTTCAGCCCTACTACTTGTATTTCAAGGACCTGCCTGGCAGATTTCTGTCTGATAGTAAACTCAGTCCAGTGTGATTCTTGTGAGAAACACTGGCTTGGTCACAGCAGCATGTTTCTCTCTTTAAATCTGCATCCTGGCTTTCAGTATCATAACATCTCAAATGGAAAGCAAATAGTAACTTGGCTTAAGCAAGTGTCCTGATGCCAAAAGCCACCATCAAAAAACCCAAACCAAATAAAAAATTCGAAACCGAAATGCCATGTTACATAGTTTGTGACTAAAGTAAATCTGAATAACTTGGCTATATTTCAAAATTGGGACTGCTTCTTGAGCATCTCAGCTGGAAGCCTGGAACTGTTGCAGTAAAAAACAGTGCTCATGCAAGACTCGGACAGAGCACTTGAATAATGCATCACGGTATCAGATGTGCAGAGCTACTGATGAGCAGAGTAAGAAAGACAGACTTCTTTATTTACGTTTATGCCTATTCATGTGGGAAAAACTCATCAGGTGTAGTTTTTTCCCACAGAGATAGTTAAATTCAAAGCTAAAGCCATGTACTGTTTTCTTTGATACTTATTTCGGCAAGTAGTCATTCATCCAATTTAATCTCATTTTAATTGTCTCATTTTACACTGACAATTATTAACAATGCCACATGATGTGATTTGGGGTAATGTTGTTAAAGGAAGAAAATGGGGAAGACCTACTTATGTTATAAAACCAGTAAGCTTGTTCCAACCAGTGTTATAACCACAGGACAAAACTGTGCTTTATATCTCTTTCAGTCTCCTTCAGAGTCTCGCTCTCTGTGGCTTTCCCTCAGTGACAGGCATAGCATCTCTTACTGGAATTATAGTTACCAAGCACTCATGTTTGCTCTTTGGGCCAAAGAGAAATCCCACCTGTGTTTGGCATTATGTAAACCTTTATCTTGAATGGAAGACTAACAAGATGACTGAATCTATTCAGAACCAGCATGTCCAAAGTAAAATGCGTGTTTAACCCTATTTCTAAACATACAAGGCAGAGTTAAGGCTAAAAACAGTAAAAAGACATTTATTCACATATCAGTTCTAGTTGTAACCTCAGTCTTTTCTCTGTAACTATTTGTTTGTTCCCTTTTCTCCAGCTAATTTCCACTTGCAGATTATCTGGATTCCTGTGTGATCTCTTAATCTATATGTCTCCTTTCTTGCCTGATAGTACTTGCTGAGCAGTGTTTAGTGTCCCACTTGTTTGTGTGCCTGTTTTTAGACTAGAGGTTCTTCAATATTTTCAGTAGGGTTCCTGATCCAGGGCTTAGCCTTGGAAAGGATAAATCATTCTCTGCCTGATTGGAGATTGATAAGGGATATTTTCCAATAAGCATCCCCTTTATTTTTAATCTGGAGTCTCTGTCTATGGCTTTTACTCCTTGCTTGTTCTCTTTTTTCACCTCTTTTGTCATGAGCAAACACTTGGGCCTACATGCTGTATTCGTAAAAGAAGCTTTCTGAAGGTTGTGGAGTTCAGCTTAAACTCAAACGTGATGGTCACAGGACCTTTGGGGTAGGGAGGAGACTGTTGGAAGCCGGAGAGAAATAGTTGAAAGACAATGATAGAAAGGTTCAGAACTAAGTGAAGACTAAAACCTGATAATTTTTGAGGATAGATGAGAATTTTGATGATGAAAACAAAGTGAATTCTGTCCAATCTTAGCGAGCTGTTGTAGCCAAAGTACGGGAATCTGGGTTTATTTTACAAAATATCAGCATGTTTTAACATTTCTTGAATGGAGCATTTTGAATTTTTCTTCCGGAATAGTTTGGTTTTGAAGAGACTTTGGTTTATACTAAGAGGGAAAACAGCTTTAGAAACTTGAACAAGGAATAGTCTAAACATTTTTGATTAAATTAAACATTCAGTTGATACTGAATTATTTAGAAGAATGAACGAGAAAGTTTTCTGTATTTACTTTGGCAGACAAACTGAAATATCCATTTTTACAGCTCTGTCTGGGACCTTGTTCTGCTGGCCATTGCAGCGTTGTACTGGCAAGTAGAAATGGTTTGGTCAGGACAGGGAGAGCCGAAGGGAGGTCATTGATAGACTTTAGGTAGACATTGGCAGACTTAGATAGATGTAAGCTTTCAGGTAAAAATTGGTATGTGCAATTGTGGCTAGATTGGCTCATAAATGTTAGCTGGATAAAAAAGCTCTGAAACTATTGAAGAGTTGAATTTGTAATTCTGTTTGGACTTCCAAATGCTAACTCCTATTTCTCTGTGAGACTTTTTAGGCGTTTATTCCCTCTACTTTCTGAGCTTGGATTTGCTAACATCACAATTTGATGATGTTTTGATCTTCAAAATGTACCTCAGACACAAATCCTTTCCTTTTTTATTTGGTGGGTGCTTTGAAAGGTGGGATGTCTTTTTCATTATTCCTTGTGAGAAATTCAAAGCTCTGACTTTGGCATCTGTGTCACACAAATAAAGTCCCTGCTGCAGGCAGAATGGTGCTTCTGCCTGGCAGGTCCATAGCTAGTTCCATGAGACAGTGGACCTATTTATAATATGGAACGAGGACAAGGCACAGCAAAGGCTTAAACAGAAACAACACAGTGATGTGATTCCTGGACTGGTGCCATGCAAGTGGAAGCAGGTGGCTAGCACTTCAATGCAATCAATGCAGTGCCAAGGTACTCTAGCACCAGAAAGTGAATACCAAAACCTGAAGCCTCTGTTACTGATTTGAAATAGCTTTTTTTTTTTTTTTTGGAAAGTAACATACCTGGATTTTTACTACAGATCAGCTAAAAATATGTATGGCAAGTAGAAATGGATGTGCATGGAAGTGCATCAATGAGCAAGGAGCTCCTAACTGAACTCAGAAGATATAAAAACAAATTCTACAAAAGGCGAAAGAAGGGGCAGGTAACCCAGGAGGAGTGTAGAGTAGCTGTCTGATCTTGCAGGGATAGGCTTAGGAAAGCCAAGGTTGACCTTGAGTTGGATCTGGGAAGGGATGTGAAGAGCAACAAAGGTTTCTAAAAGTACCTCAGCAGCAAAAGGGAGACTGGGGAAAATGTGGACCTGCTGCTGAATGGGCCAGGGGAACTGGTGACAGATGACATGGAACAGGCCAAGGTACTCAGTGCCGGCTTTACCTCAGGTTTTGCCAGTAAGACCAGCCTTCAGGAATCCCTGCCCCCGAGACCCATGGGAAAGTCTTAACTTCTTTCAGTGCTGTCTTTTCTTACTGTCCTCGTGGGGCAGCATCCAAGATGCTGCTGTCTTTTTCCCTCAGTCTTTTTCCCTCCCCCTGTTGCAAACATCAGCCTGCTTGAACCAGATCTAGATGTCAGCAGTGGATGCATATTACATTTCCCTGACTTGTCCTAGCAGGAGTGGCAAACTAAAAAAGGCCAGTGCAGATAGCAAGAATGTGTTTATTGCATGGGCGCCAGCATGGACACAGAGTGTAGCCAGGCAACAAGAAAACAGGACTTTCATTTATCAGACAGGACGCAGAACGATCTCTAGACATTCTTCCCTCTGCTTTGAATCAGGGAAAGCAATTTGAAAAAGGAAATGTGCAGAATATACAAAATTTTGCACAAGGGAAATTTCTGTAGCAAGAACAAATTCGAAATGGGGGCTACATAGGTAGAAAGACAAATTCAGATTCAGGTAACATGTTTATGAGCTCTGATTCATAACCTGCCTAGAAAAGAACAGATTGTAAGTCACTGGAAAAGTGCTTCCAGTGTAAAATAAACAACATATGAGGGAAGAGGAGGCAGTGTGTGCCGCTTGAGCCTGGCTGTTATAATAAAAACAGAACACATTTTGGGTGCAGTCAAGACTTAAGACAGGATTTAGATTATTGATTTTATTATCTTAATTTTAAAAGAAGACTTGATCCATATTTGATAAGCATTTCATATTATTTCCCTTGCTATGAAGAATAACTTTAGTGATGTTAATTATAAATGATGTTCAGCTTTCATGTTTGCTGAAATTCTTTTTAAACAGCATCAAAATACATCATTTCGATGAAGGTTTATTGCTCATTTGAAGTAAATTAAGCTAAGGCTGATAACGGGTGATGTAACTCTATTTGGAGTTATAATTAGAAGCTTATATCGATGCCTGGACTGGGGCAGATCATACCTAGTGTACTGTCTTGTCTTCAGCCCACAGCAGGTGCCTGGGAAAAGCCTAAACATGTAATGATACTTCCACAGAAAACTTTCCCAGCTATTTGAAACCCAGGAGCTTCCTGAGATGAAGGTAGTATCTCGGATGAGTTTTTACCCAGTCAGCTTTTCAGCTGTCACAGAGGATTTGCAAAGTGGGGTAACCACAAGAACAGAACCACACCACTCAGTGGCAGAAATTTTAATAATTAAACAATTATCTGTGTTTGATTTGTTTTTGTAGCACAAAATAGAATCATGTAATGAGAGCAGAGCAGATTTAATCAAGAGCTCACTTACCTGAGCAATATTTTCATGTCGGCTTCACCCTGTGACATTTAACTCACATCCACTTCTTGTATCTTCGTTGTCCTGTGGAAGAGAGTTCTGCAGCTCATCATGTGAATGAAGAACTTCTGGTTTTTTCTGTCATTAAATATTTTTACTATTCAAAGAACAGTGAATACACTTTTAATTCACCGTTAAAAATCAGTGAACGATATTCCCTGTGCACCTTTCTCATGATTGTATAACTGTCTATTATCTCTCTCCTCAGATGTCTTTTTTTCTAGGCTGAGGAATCAGTCTATTTAATCCTACCCTGTAGAGAAAACACAAAAAGCTGGAGGTCTTTTGTCGCCTTTCTATGCATCTTTCCTAGTCCTACTTTCAAATTTGAAATTGGAGGTTGGATCAGAAATGCACAAACTATTCAAAACAAGGGGGTAAATGGATTTGTTCCATGGTACAATTATGTTTTCTAGTGTTCCATACTTCTCATAATTTAATCTTAATTAATTTTTTTGTTATTGTAACTTAAGATTTGATTCTTGAATAGTAATGCTCAGTTCAGAGCCCATCAGTGAATACATGAAATTAAGTAATTTCATTATTTAAGGTTCTTTTTCCCGGTGTGCAACACTGCATTTATTAAAAGTGCAAATTAAATTCAATATAGATAACTAGCCATTCAGATTTGTAAGAGTTTCCTATAACTCTATACAGTCATCTCTCTGCTCACGTGAATAACTTGGTATCTTTAGCAAGTATTGTCACTTCACTGTTCATTCTCTTTTCTGCATCACTTAAGGGTATGTTCAGCATTTATGAGTTCTGACATAGATTTATGTGGGTCTCAACTGCTGACGTCCTCCCCTCTGAGAATTGACCAGATACCTACCCCACATACTTTTTAACCTTTTCTTTATCCATGGAAGAGCCTTCCCTCTTATGCTCCGATTGCATAGTTTCTTAAAGAGGTGCTTAAAAGTCCTTTGGTAAGAGAACTTGTCCAGTGCCTGTTGGAAATCTGAACAGAATGTATCATCTGGATATCCTTTATTCATACTTTGTCCATATCGATATCTATTTTTCTAGACAGTGTTGTTATAGGAGGTTATTCCATTCCAGATGCAGGACTTGGCCTTTATTCAACTTTATAGGCTCCTGTCAGCTTATTTCTACAGTCTGTTGAGGTGCCTCTGAAAAAACACCCCTGTTCTCCAGCATATTGATCTCCCATTTTCTTTAATTTTTCTATAATTTACAAACATGCTGAGAGTGCACTCTGTCCCATTGTCTAAGTTGTTAATAAAGACATTAAACAGTATTGGCCCAAATATCAGTCTTCGACTGACTGATAATTGGTTATCAGATGGATTTAGTGCTACTGAATGCAACCCTTTAGGCCCAATGATTCAGGCATTTTTTTCACTTGTGTTATCATCTATTAATCCAGTCAATATCTCAATAGCTGGGCTGTAAGGATACTACAGGAGACAGTGGCAAAGATATTGTTAAAGGTAAAGTAAAACAGTGTGCACTGCTCTCGTCAAAGAAGGCAATCGGTTTGGTAACGTGTGATTTGCCCTTGGCAGATCCGTGCTGGCTGTTCCCAGTCACCTTCTTGTCTTCCACATGCCTGGCCACGGCTTCTAAGATGACTTGGTCCATAATCCTCTTGGGGACTGAGGTGAGGCTGACTGGCCTGTAGTTCTCCAGGTATTCCTTGGCCTTCTTGAAGACTGGTAGACAAATACAATTTTTTTAATTGTCATGATTGCCCTGATTGCCCTGACCTTGTAAAGTTGATAGAGAGTGGCCTTGCAATGGCTTTGGCCAATTCCTTCAGTATGTTTAGATGCTCCCGATCTGGTCCCATGGACTTGTATACATTCAGTTAGTTTAGATGGCCCCTAACTCTGATCTTCCTCTGCATTTAGTAATGCTTCACTGCAACAGACTCTGCTAGTAGGCTCAGGGACATGCCAGACCTGTGGGCAGGTCTTACCAGTGAAAACTGAGGCAAAGAAGGCACTGACTACCTCAGGGTTTTTTTATGTCACTTGTCATTAGCTCCCCTACGCACTGAGCCGCAAGCTGGTGTACTTACAGATGTCTTTCTGATGCTGTTCACATTCCATCCTGGTTTCAACTCTGACTGAGCTTTGTCTTTCCTAGCTCCATTCCTGCATATTCAGGCCATGTCTCTAGATTTTTCATGGAGAGCTCATACCTTCTTCCACCCTCTATATTTCTTTTTTATGTTTCATCTCCATCAGGAGTTCCTTGTTCACGTGTGCTGGCCTTCTGCTGTGCCTGCTCAGATATCTGCATATTGGAATGGACCATTCTTATGATGTGAGAAGTTGTTACTGAGAATCAACCAGCTATCCTGAGGCCCCTTTCAGGGCAGTCTCCCATGGGATCGTACCAAGAAGATCCCTGAACAATCTGAAATCTGCTATTCTGAAGTCCATGACTGTAGTTCTAGTATTTGTTTTGCTTACTTTTCTCAAAATTGTCAACCCCACTCTGATCACTGCAGCCAGGGCAGACCTTACCTTTCACACGCCTGTTTTGTAACAAGAAGTCCAGAAGATCATCTTCCCTAGTTGGGCTGTCACTCCCCTTTGTCAAGGAATTGTCATCAATGTATTTCAGAAATCTCCTGGACTGCTTATACCCAGCAGTCAGGATGGTTGAATTCGCATACCAGGGCTTGCACAAAAGATGCAATCTTTATTCACTATCTTTATTACCTATTATATAGTTTTTGATAATTTTCTTGGTACAGAGATCAGCGCTGCCAGTTTCATGGGTCTTCCTGGAGCCCATTTTAGAAATAGGTGTTATATTTGCTATCTTCCAGTCCTCAGGTACCAAAGCAGTTGTAAGCTAAAGGTCTTACACTGATTAATAGTTCAGCACTTTCATCTCTGAATTCCTTTAATATTCTTGCATAAATAACCTTACTGAAAATCTGTTGCTTTTCATTTTATCTGTATTTTGTAACCTCTTGTAACAGCACTGTGGTTTGAGACAGAATTTTTGATGAGCACCCCTGCCCATTCTGGGATGAGGACTTCCTTGAGCTCTTCCATGATGAACTTGGACAGGGGGGGAAGTATATTTTTTCTGGTGTGGCTTTATCTTCTTAATCACTTCTTTGATCATTTACTGCTTCTGTGAACTGTCAAGCTTCCTGCTTTTAATGTGTTTGAAGAAGGATTTATGAGTAATATTTATGGCTTTTGCAAATTGTTCTTCAAGCTCTTTTTGGTCTGCATTGTTAGGTTTTTAGATTCAACCTGCCAGAGTTTTGCTCTATTGTTTTCTTCATTTTGACATGGCCTTAGTTTTCTGAAAGATACTTTCTTATATTAGCTACGTCGGCCCTGCTATTAATCTACACCAAGTTTACTTCTGCCCTTTTTCTCGTGTCTTTTTTTTTGATAGGCAGTGTTCATTTGGCCTGTGTCTCCAGCTAGGTATCCTTGAATACTGTCTGCAAAACTTTAATTCTCAGCTGCCTCAGCTCCTTTGTATCAAGCTTCTTCATACTGAAGAAGTTCCCTATTATGAAGCAGAACATGCTGTAGTGGATTTGGGTATTCAGTTGCTCCTGCAGTGATGCTGAATCTGAGTACATTGTGGTTGCTATTACAGTGCTATTCCTGCTTGCTGCTCAGGACAAAGTCAAGAGTTACTTCTTCACTCTTGGACCTCATGTTGAGTTGCTTCATGAAAACATTGATTTGTGTCTAAAAAATTACTCTTGGTGCCAGGCTTCAGGGCAATGCATACCCAGACTTTCTCAGGATAGATGAAGCTTGCTATTGCTACTACACTTTCTGACCTCCTAGCATCCCTCAGAATATGCATTTGGGGAGACTACCTGTTGCACTGGAGAGGATGCTCATCTATGTACCCCACTCGCTTCTGTTCCTAGCTGGCCACTGGAGAGAAACTTTCCTTTTTCTCTTTCCCTTTCTATCCTTGCTTTGTTTCCATAAGTAACTTTGAAGATGATGCATGGCATGAGCTATGGATCCCACTAAACTTGTCTCAGCTTTCTTTGTGCAACACCTGATGATCAAATCAGCACTGTACCTCACTTCTTTTTTGTTGGCTTCTCTGCTCCCATACATTAGCATAGGGAGAGAGAACCCAACACTGGGTCATTTTCCTCTCCTTCTGCTCAGTCACCTGCTACCACATCACTGGGACTTCTCTCGTGGCCATAGTACTGTCCTGGCGTGTCCCTGAAGGTCATCTCAACAGATGCCTGTATCTCTTTATCTAATTCTTCAACAGTTCAGTGCTTTCACTGTCCTTTTGTAGGTGTTTACAGTGAACTTTTCCGTCTCACTCCAGTTGAGGTTTCTCCCCAACTACAGTATGTAATTTTCTCAGAAAAGGCCAAAAGACGCTTGCCCTATCTGCTCACTGGGGCACATAATCACATGTGATAATGAGATACTCTGCCCTTTCAGAGGTACAGCATATTTACTCTGTGCAACTGCCAGTAATATTAGCTAGTGCCCTCTCTTCATCCAGTCCTGTTTAGGTTGAGGAGCATGCACGAAACATGTAATGTGGGAAGTGAAATTAAAATTATCTTGACTTGTTGTGCTAAGATATGAAAGAAGTTCCCTCTGTACTCCCTGTGCAGCACAATACATCTGTCTCTTGTGTGCAGAAAGTAGCCGACCCATTGAAATTTTTGGCTTGTTTAATTGTGTTAATTTATACAAGTGCATGTTTCAGTTTGGAATTGAATCTGAACAGATCAGCATTTGTGGAGAACCTACCTCCTAAAATAGACAAACTTTGATAAGAGATGTTATTGTGGTGGGGACAGTGGGAGGGATATGAAAGCATGCATTTTAAGTATGTTCAGACTGTTACCAAGTCAGAATTGTTATCTGTGCTCTGCCTTGCATCACATCTGCATTATCCCCCCAGGATTCTTGAGATACCAATCTCTCTTCATTAAAACAAGAACAACAGCCAAGTGATTGAGATTCCTACTTGGCTTATCACATTTGGAAGGCTAGCATTCTTTCAACAGTGAGACATGACAAGCTACATCTATACTAGAAAAATAATGTGTGTTAGAAAATAACTATCAGCTAGCACACCACCAAACATGATTTTGTATGTAATTGAGATTAAAAACATTTATTGCACATGCATTACCCTGTCTATTTACTGAGATCAGTTTGTATTTATTGATGCTATGACTACTGTATAGTGGGAGTTGCTCGTGTGAGCATTAGGAGGCATTTGGTGGGTTACTGGACTGGTTAGTTAAAATGTGCTAATTTAGTTAGCACATTTAGTGAGTTAATTCCACTCTAGAGGAGCTCACAGATATGTTTGGAAGGAATGAATCCATTTATGAGTACAAAAATAATTCCTAACTGCCATTAATCCAGTGCAGCAGTTTGTTGGTAGTGGATTTGGGACAGTGGAGTAAGAGAAGAGGATGAAAACTAGCAATGACTAAAGCTTTATGTCTTCCTCTTCCACTTCCTATATTTGCTCACTATTATCATAGCTTTTATTTTACATTATTTTTAGTTTAGGTGCTTTCATATTCTGTTAATACAGCTGGGCTTTGGGCATTCTCCTGCTTTAGCAGTTGATTCCAGCTGCAAGGGGGGCAGTCAGTGCTCTAAAATGAAGCATATACCCATCTCATTTTGGGGTACCCCTTTTTCCTTGTATAGTTTACTCGTTTGCTTTAATATTGCTATTATTGGTGTTACTGTTATTGTTGTTATTAGTACTAGCAGCAGCAGTTTATCTTTTAGGGAATGCATGATGTTCTTTCTAAGGGCGTTTTTTTTGGTGCAGAAGAATTTATTTTGAACAATTGAGTTTTCTTGCCTGAGGACATCAACCATCGCTATAAAGTTACTGAAATGTTATTTAAATGTCCCAGAAAAATGAGCAAAAAAAATGCAAAATTCATCTCATGTGCATTCATAATCCTACTTCTGAAGTTTTGCTACCCTAATAACTTTGTAAAATCAGAAGTTTTTTCTGTTCAAGCACAGAATAGAACTTCTCAAAAAGCTGCCTACTATGTTACCTTATTTTCACCCCAATCACTTTGTGATTGTGTGTATGGACGAAGAAAGAGGCAGAGAAGAGTTTTACAAATAAAACAACTGAAAACGTTTATTTTCCTCTACTCTCATTCTTACAAATAACTTCTTTTGCTCATATTCTCCTCTCTAGGAGAGGAAAATTTCAGTCTAAAAGGTGGAGGTTTGGAGGTTTCAGAAAGATGTGAAGTACCAAGAAGAGTTAAAAGCAGATTATTATACTAAAGGTCTGCTTAGCCCTGTTGATTAGTCATAAAACTATGTTTGTTAATTCATCATTTTCAGTGTAACCTAATCTATCGTTTAAGAATAGAAACATGCATATATTTTTGGAAGAGTGATTAAAAACCGAAGAAGTTATGAAGGTATGCATCAGAATCAATACTTTTAAGAGCTAAAGTGGCTGTGAGAAGAATTTTTTTGTTTGTTTCCTGAACTGATTTCTGGCAAATGGAGAGCATCATGCATGAAGATATTCACATTGGATTTTAGGTGATTTGAAGAGGGCAGCGTGCAAACTATTACCAAAACCAGTGCAGAATAGAAGAAAAAAATTGAAAAATGCACATATAATAATTCCATAATAAAATATATATAAATTTTGTATAATTACATTTTTATAATGTATCTGTATAATATATATACACCCATGTAATAATTCCATAATTCCAATACAGTGGCATGGCATTCAAGTTTTTGGGGTTTTTTTCTTGCTTCTGTTTCTCAATGGGGTGGCTGGGTCCTTGCTTGCGTACAACTCGCACTGAAGTCTATCTGCCACATCTCACAGTAGCATAGATTTTGTGGGATTAACTGGAACTGCTTTGTCACAGAGCTGCAACTTTCAAAATAATTTTGGATTAAAAAAAAGGGTCTTTACCTATATTTGTTGTTTGGAGTAGGGAAAAGTGTGAGGAGGAAGGAGTGGCAGAGAGAAGCTGTGAGGGGCTGACTGCAGCCCCCCATTCCCCATCCCCCTGCACTGCTGGGGGGAGTAGGTAGAGAAGTCCGGAGTGAAGGGATGAAGTTGATCCTGTGAAAAGGTGGTGGTGGTGGTGGGGAAGTGTTTTAGATTTTTCTTTGTGTCTCACCATCCTACTCTATTTTTAATTGGCAACAAAATTAATTTATGAGAAAGCAGCTGTGTGGGCATCTGGCAGCCAGCCAAGCAGCCTTCATCCGAGAAGGGTTTTTAAATATACACACACTCTTCTTTCTGTCCTGCCTTCCCTCTGTTTTCTCCATTAACTCACAGATTGGAATTAATATTAAAAGTATCTGAATTCAAAGCACCGTGATTAACACAGAATACTGATAGCCTGGGTGAACGTTGCCAGAAATTATTTAGTGCTATTTCTAAGAGCGTGGCTAGGGAAGAATGCATTGTTTTAATCCATTTGAAAAGTTATGTCGGCATTGTCCTTGAAAAGATCTGTCAGTGAGACAGGACGTGTCTTAGGTTACTGATGTGAAGTTCTTCTTCTGCTTGAGGAGTTGGTTGTGAAGATTCTCAGTAACAGTTAACATGCAGGCCAAAAGGATGTCTCTACCCTGGTTTTAAAAATGAGGATTACTCAGTTTCCTTTGCCACACAGAGCAAGCAAGATTCACTGATGTGCCAGCTCCTTTTTTGTCGGACAGTTCACGTACTGTAAAGCTAAAGTGTGGGTATTCATCTCTTTCCTTTAGCACAGACTCAGATCCTAGTCCTGCAGGTAACTTCAGGTACAGCCTTATTCTCTCCTTCAAGATCCCAGGCAGTATCCCAGCAGTGTGCTGGGAAACAGTTGAAAATTCAGGGCTGAAGTGTACTTCAAGAAAAGTTATTACAGAAAAGTTTTGTTTGGTTCTGTCTGAGTTTAGGCCTCAAATATCTTCCCTAGGGAGGCAATAACCTTGCTTGCGTTGCAGATTCATTTAAAATATGTGAGTTCCCTCTTCTTTAAATCTTTATATTCTTTAAGGCTCCGCCCCCCTCTTTTTTATTTGTAGCCATTCTGTTTTCAGAGTGAAAGAAACATGTCTATAGATGCAAGCTTTACCATGAGTCTTGGGCTCTCTGTGAGTTTTTATGTGTTCTTTGAATTTGGGTAAAAGAACTGAGTAATTTCAGTAGGCATTGAAAAATTTCAGCTGGTGTTTTCCATTGGAAAAAACCTCCACTGCAAGGAGAGGTTACAGAATCTGCAAGGAGACTGGCAGGCTATTCAGAATGTCGCTATTAAAATCTCATAATATCTTTCAAAAGCATAACAAGTCTTATTTCTTGAACCCAGTGAATTTTGATTTGGCTGCTATTAATACATAGAGCTTCTTCAGTGTGCATCACACTGAATATTGTGGAGAAATGCTAAGCAAATGTTTGTGCCATTGAATTATTTTAAAATAATACCTATTCCTCCCTGCACTTTAAGGCAAATACAAATCCAGTGGTGTTTTTTCTATGAAGTTCTTTTTTTTAATCAGAAATAAAGATTATCCTTTATTTTTTCTCTCAAGAATAGTGAGAAATCTGTATTTTGATATAACATCAAAATAATTGAATACTGATAAATCTTTATTTTAATCTCTATTTTGTTACACTTAAAATAGAAAATTAATTTTGAGTTTTTGGAGCTTTCTGACTTTGCAGCTTTGTAGAGGTGCACTCAGCCTGATCTGAGCTTCAAACCCATTTCACTATTCACGGGAAAGTAACAGCTATAAATGAGTAGACTTTGGTCTAATTCTAAAGTTCTTCAGTACTTCAGGAATTATACTAAGGGGGTTTCCCATTATAAGCTACTGTGCAGAAGCAGTCCATTTTCTATAGTGAATATTGAGAATGTTTACAATTTCAAGCCTTTCTTCTGTTCTTCTTAGACAAAACTCTCTTTGATTTTGGAGTGTTTTGCTATAGTAAAAGCTCTGGGATTTGGAACACTGTCTTCAAAGGACTCACTTCAGCAGAAAAAGCACAGGAGAATTTTTAAGAAATAATTCCTAGTAATAAAAAAGGTTTTTGTTACTTTCTGTTTATAATGCTAAACTAGTACCCAATATAAACCAGTGTTAAAAAGCTAAGAGCTATAACATACCCATCAGGGGACAAATTGTTAATAAGTTATAATTTGATGGGGGAAAGCTGATGGCATCTGCAAAAAGAAATAAGAGCCCCATGGCTGCATGGAAGTGCTTTATTAATAGTTGCACTGGGCATCCTGTTGAATGAGCTTTATTTATCATGTTTTTATAGCTACCTCCACTGAGCTTTCAGCTTCTGGGAGAAAAATACCAAAGTACAATATTGTTCTTCCAATGCAGCAATCAAAGGGTTTCTAAACCATGAAAAATGGAAAAGAGGCTGCAGGAGGAGGAGGAGGTGAACATCACACAGCTGGTTCAGAAATAAATTTCTTCAATTAGGCTCCCTGTGTGAGATTGCTACTAAAATTTGTGTGTGTCACTGAAATTTAGGAGATACTTTCTCAGCACTTAAGGGCTCCTTTACTTAGACTTTCTTGATATAAATTGCGATTTGAGCTTTGGGTCATTAGTTTTAAGGGCCTATCACCCTTCCAGTTTATTTCATGGATATGGGCGTTGCTCTTCAAGGTTCTGTCTCATTTATGATACCGGTGTTTTTGCCTTGCTTAGTGAGTTCTCCCATGGCTACCTTCTCCCTGTATAGCTTCCAGAAAAGTGCCAGCAAAGACCAACTGTGTTATTTAGAAGTGCAGACATGGGTCTTTGGGGAAGTGTGATGTTTTTTAAAAATTATTTGGGATTTTTCCACTTGAAAAACTGCAAAGAAAGAATGCAGTTAGAAACTTCTGCCAAATTGCTATCACTGTAGAATAATCTAGGAGCTCATCAGTAAAACTATTCACAAAGCATCTGATACGTTTAGCTAGGCATCAGTGTTTCATGAACTATTTTCTCTTTCTTTGTTCATGATCCTCTAATGCTAATGGATCATGGAGTAATGACAAACACAGAATTCCCAGTCTGTACACCAGGCATCACAGCGCATAGATTGTGATTGTTTTTCCCCTCCTCCGTTTTGATTTTAGAACAAAAGCTCTTTTGCAAAAATCATCAGAGGTTCACCTGTCACAGTGTGGGTTTGGGTGCACAGTAAATAATCACTGAGTAACAAGGGCATATACTGAATGGCTATCAGTTATTTATTAAGTTTCATTGCATAAAAACTTTTTAGCAATCTAATCAATGATTAATTGACTGTGTTACACAGTCAACCTATTGTTATAAGTGATTACTCAGTTTGTCAGATAATAGTTTTCATTCGATTACATAGGGCCATCAGCAGTGTTTTCTACAAATGTGCTCATGATGATTTATAACGGATTTCTCAGGTTTAAAACAACTGTTAATAATTTATCAAATCTATGAAAATTTAATCTCAGTCTGAAATACGAATTGTCAATTTAATCTTTTAAACACTCTTAGAAAGTAATGATTATTTTTTTCATCTCTCTGCCATTCAGAATACAGTTGATTGGTAGTGGACATCATCCACTGAGGAAACTGAAAGCATACTCAGTGACTTACGTTCCTTACCAGAGGAATTTTGAGGGACTGAGGTTTGTGGTGGTTGGCAGTAAACTAAGTCAAATAAAATTCCCCAGCTGTAGAGTGTTTTACCTGCAAATTACACTCTAGCTGCAAGTGTGCAAGGGACACAAAACTTATCCCCCTTTATCATATCTTGTTTGTTGTTGTTTTCTTCGGAGCACATTGGCTGGAATCCTTAGGCCGAGTCTAAAGGTTGAGTAGAGCTTCCTACAACTGTCTTATGGCTGCTGAAATATGAGGTCAGCAGGGAGGGAAATATGAGGGGGAAAGTTGGAGATGAATTGTTAAGAAATGATGATGATTGTTTCAGTGACTGCTTTTCCAAGATTCCTTGTCAATGTGGAATGAGGTAAACACCTTTATATATAACAGGGGTATTTACTTCCCTCTAAGCAGCCATTCTATTGTCTCTGCAAAAATAGCCAATTATGACTCATTTGGATCTGAATGTTTGTCTTTTAGAAATTGGATAGTAATGACCCACTCATTTCACATAGCTAATACTAGGTTACCAGATATCACTGACCTCCACTAATGAATAACTTGAATGATGTTTAACACATAACTTGGAGGTGAAAAGCTCCATGTGTCACTGACATTGCTCCAGAACATTCACTTGTGTCAAAAAAAAAAAAAAGAGAAAAATGAACTTGCATTCAGGCTTTTTCATAGCCTCTCTGTTATCTTAAAGATGATAAAAATCTTAAAAGATTAAATTGTGATTTAAAGTTGCATTATGGGCCTCCTTGTTCCTTCTGCTCCTTCCATTGCAATTGGAGTACATGATGTTCTCTTGATGACTTTTTCATATTCTGAGCAGATACTGTCCTTAGTCCTGATGCTCCTGTTTGTCTTTCTCACCCTTGATTTCTGTATAATTTAACAGTGCAGCTACACTCCAGTGATTTTCTTAGTAGCTATAGGTTCAAGCTTTCCAGTTTTAATAAGCATCTTTTGCTCTTTGTGTTCAATGAGAGTTTTTCTCAGTCTGCTGTTCTTTTTTCCTTTTCTCCACAGCTCACAATATTATCTATGTGTTGATGACACTCATTTATGTGCCTCTTTACTTTTATTCTTCTCCATATTCTTGCTGTTTTGTGTCTCAGATTATTTTAGCATTTGTCAAATTAAATCAAATTATTTTAAAGTAAACCTAACCAAAATAAAAATTACTTTGTTTCTTCTTTCTCTGAGCGAACTGTCAGTTGTGCTGCCGTCAGCCCTGTTGCCAATTCTTTGGAAATGTGGTGATGTTTTTCTTATTGTGTTCCATTTTGCCCCATCCACTTTCTAAATGTCTTATATATCTGTGTGTTATTCTTAAATGTCAAGAAGAAAAAATAATCTTGATTTTCCAAAATCACCTTTCTAGTCAATTAATTTAACTAGAAGGATGTAGAAAATCTCATGTTTGTGTCTCTGCTGTTGAACCATTTATTTCTTCACTGGCTTTTCACTGGACAAGCTGTATAAATTGGTGATTCTTACATTTCTTCTGTTGTTAGCATTCTGCTTTCTCTCTGCTTTCGTTTGTCTAAAATCTTCTTACCTTGATTTGGTTGCATATTTAATGGACATACATATGTTAAAGTTCCTTGAACAATTTTTGTCTCTTTACTGTCTTGTAAGATGCCATTTTTAGGTTGACTTTGCAAAATAGTTTTATTATTATAAATCACTATAATATTTTCTCTAGAACTATGGATGTGTATTAATATGAACAGAATCAAACCTGCCGTCACTAAAGCCTAAAGGCAAAACTATTTCAATAAATAAGTAAAAAAGACAAACAAAAATTATGATAAAATTGTTATTCGGCTCCTAATGAGACATTATGTACAAAATTATATACGTACATATAGAAATACATATTTCTTTTTTGTAGTCTCAGTTATTCAGTGTGACTTAGAAGATGTTATAAATTTCATCCTCCACCATATCTCTCAGGTTCATCTGTTTTTGTGAGCTCATATCTGGAAGCTATAATACAGCTGTCTGACATCTCAGGGGCAAGATACAGTATGTTGACTGTGCCTCTTAGAAATTATTCAGGAATGTTTTTGGTTTGCACAGTCTTCTGAAGTGTCATAACTTCCTTGACTGTCTGTGGCTGAAAGGTAAGGAGTGCTGATTCCTGGGCTACTTCTTTAATCCCGCATCCATGCCAGCATGGCTGTCTTGAACAGCAAGTTAGCATGGGACAAGATGGCACACCTTCCGGTGCCACCTCCTCCTTTCCCATTTCCATGTTTCTTAGCAGCAATGAGCGGTTGTACAGGAAAATAAACTTCTGCCTGCTTATGCTCAAGGTCCAAACCAACATTTTGTGGCACTCTGGTGCCAGGGGACTCTCTTTTCCACTTGCTCTGTTATTTAACCTAGGGGGTTGAGGAGTATGGAATTACATTGAAGTGCCTTTCCCTTCCTTGAAATAAAAAGAATTCTGACATTTCTCATCATCACCTAGAAGTTTAAAACACTGTTTGTAAAAAAAATAAAATGAAATGTTGCTTTCAAGAGGTCTTGGAGCCTACTAAAATCAATCTTATTTGCCAAAAAGCAAGAAACACTTTAAAACTCAGTGTACTAACACAGATGTTAAATCTTAAAGGACTCACATGTAATTTATTCAATACATTAAATTTACTGTATGTAGTATAATTTCAGAATGTGCATTAAAAATATGTTATGAAATCTCATTCCTACCTGCTGAATGGCTGCCAAGTTTGGTAATGCAAGAACATTTTGTTGGTTTACCCCTTCAGCACAATCCTGCATTCAATTTTTAAATGTTCATAAAAACTGTAAAAGCCTCAAAATGCCAGATTGGAACATCTAAAACTTTGAAAGTCACAGTGCAACAGTTTTGAGTTTTTGAAAACTCTCTGGGAGCAGGACTAAAAACCCTAGTTCCGAACATACTCGATTTTTAAGTTGTAAACTTCCATGTTTGGAACTGCATTTTCCTCTATAAACTTGTCTCTGTTAAATATAAACCAAATGGATGTTTTGTGACATTTAGAAATCTTTGCAGAAGACAAAGAGGAATGCACAGGTGGGTGGGTAGGTGGCATTTGTGAAAGTTTAGTCTTGGGCAGAGTCTTGTGTCATTAATGTCAGTGGAGTAGCCCAACACTGAGGGTTTGTGAAAGACTCAGTAACTAAATTCTGCTCTAATATGCTTAACTTTTTCTTTTAATTTTATTATATTAATTCTGACAATTTTCAACAACTATTTATTCAGCTACTTCATGAATTGGCAGGGTATGTACTTCTCTCCTCACTTTTTTTTATATACTTCAGGCCAGTATATTTGAAATAAAATTGACATCAGCTCCTTGACACCATATAAAGCTTCATATATTACTTGGTTTAAGCATGGAATTATATATCTATCAGGGGATCTCAGTTCTTATTGAATTCCAAACCCTGGAAAATTCGAGCATGATTTGATGTTTATTTTCATATATTTCACACTGCTTACTTTATAAGAAACTGTATTTTTCTAACTGTGGTTGAACAGTAAAAGCTGGTTCTGAACAAATGAAAACACACATAATGTTATTCCCAGGAGAACGGGCTGTTACATGGGGTAATTGGTGGCAAGATACTATAGTGACTATAGCCAGTTAGTAAAGTTGTCCATACGGTGTTGGACTTCTTGTATGAGCTGCTGGCCATTTCACTTCATATGAAAGCCTAACCAGCATGCCTTTAGTCCCCAGAAACCAGCTTGTCCTTTTTGGTGAGCCAAAAGGGAAAGCTGTGTTAAAGGGAAGTCCCTTTTTAATATTTTACTCTAGTTTTTCCACAGAGGATGATCACTCTCCGAAGCTCATTTTTTGTCAGGAGCCTATTGGCAAGATAGACAGCTCCAGCAATAATGGCTGCAACAACAAGGGGTCATGACTCTGTGGAAAGCAAGGAAAATGGTTCCTCTGAAGTATAGAGAGGTATAAATCTTCCTTAAGTGGCTTTACATATTTGCTGGAAACAAGGATGTCATTATACAAAAACACGCCTTAAAATTTCTGGTAACCATCAAAACCACCACTAACTCTGTGGCTGCTAATTTGCTGCTAATGTCTTGCTGGTGTACTTCTCTGTGGCTACATTCTTTCTTTGCATTTATGATCCTGACACTTTATGGCCTCTTTAAACTCAGCTTTTGGACTCCAGCATACATGTTCATTGAGAGCTAATTAGGCAGGCTGCAAGGCACCCTCCCCAAACAAGCCACAGCTTTTTGAAGCCATTCCGTTGCTGGACTGATGTGAACAGTAAGGCAATATTACTCATGTTTGTTGACATGTATTATTATGGTTATTACTATCATACCCCAACTCCGAAGAGTATTGTTTAAATACATGATATAAGAGATGAAAGCAAGCAGATAATGAAAAAGGAAATATCATGTAGTTGTTAATTTTTGGCATTGTGTAATTAAACCATCTTCTTTAATGTTATTTTTGCCAGTATCTAATTAGCAGAGCCATCTGCCTAAGAAGTGCTGGACCATCTGTCTGGAATACTGTTCTGTTCATTTTTTGGTTCTTGACTAATTAACTTCTTTCTCTATGAAATGTAATAGTACATTCTGTTTCTACACTTGAAAGAAGTTCATATATAAAAATACATATGGATGTGTACCTGTCTACATGTATATGTTATGAGTGTCTGTGTAGCTGTAGGAGCATAGTTCTTCCAGGAGGTTGGGTTGTACTCTGTGTGCAGCTTCCACTGTAGGTGAAAACCATGCATTTCTTGTTGACCTGTAAGTACAACTAATACATAGCTCACCTAAGACATTCTAATTGACCAGTCCTTCCTTGGTTGTGTTCAAATTTCAAATTTCCTGACTGCATTTACTGATTAAAGTTATAATTGTAGAAACGGGCTATATTAAAGTTAATTACTTAGGGGTTTGATTTTTTTCCCCCCCTTTTGTATTTTGTAATTTTTCTGGGAAATCATAGAATAATTTAGGTTGGAAGAGACCTCCAGATGTCTTGCCTGGGGACTTTGTTGCTGCATGTTGGGCATAAAGAGAACAACTTGATAGTTATTTCTTAAATGGAAGGGACACATGAACATTATTCACTGCTTCTACACTTTCCATGATTCTCTTTTAGTGTTCTTCTAAGGTATTTGGATAAATCAATTTACATTGGAGATTTTCTTTTGGTTTCTACTGGAGCTAATTTCTTTGCATTTATTTAGTTTGCCTGCTGAAGATACAAAAGTTTAACTTTTAAGCAAGACTCTTACTGTTCATCCAAACAGAGAAGTTACTGAAATATATTTGTTGTTCCAAAGAATATGATTAATTTTAATACTGTAATTTTTAGCTTAACATAGATGGGTAATGGATATATATTTGTCTTCATTTTGAAGATAATAGTTTCATTATATAGCTTGACATGGAATTTGTTTCTTCTCTGGCTGGAATTTCTCTCCTCCCACTACCCCTTGAAAATGCCAGGAGGGATTTCATCTGAAGTTTTTGAAGCACTTTGCAAACGTCAATGATGTAATGTTTAAAACACTGATACAGTTAATTACAATTGAGCATTTACAAAAAGATGCCTGCCATCAGTTTGAAACTTGAGTTCAAACTTAGAGTTACGTGTACACCAAAGCCATGTTTTTGTTCAGTCTGATTTTATGTAAAGTCTGTATAGAGCTTTGTGGTTAATGTATTTTTTTTAATTGAAGAAAGCAGTATGTGTTCAAAAGTGAACTGTGACTTCCTCATCGGACTACACTGGGTCATGTTCAAGTTGTAGGTGTCAAGTTCAGTCTTTAGAGTTGGCCACAGTGACTTTCACAGGGTTAAAATCTCCCTGCAGACATTTTGCACTGCTCTACTGGTGACTGTTACATCATTAAGGTTTATTTACATCTACTAGAATGTAGTTATGCTGAAGATTGGGAAATTAGAAACAAACTAAGCCAAGGCATTAAATTTATAGAGGTGCCTGAAAGACCATATTGATAGCAGGATTTGTAAAAGCCATGCCGCTGTAGTGTCAGCTTGCTATCAGAAACAGACTGATGTGCTACCTTAAACCCTACTCCCTAACCTATGCAGATGTTTCTTTGTGAAGATGCGTAGCAGTAGCTGATGTACTACCCATCCTTATCTTCTCTAGCACTAACGTTCAAATCCCTGTTTCCTCTTTCCCCAGAGCGAACAAACTTGAGTGTCTACAATTTGGTTCAATGAATTTTGTTGCCAGCTTAAGTAGAATTATAATATTAATTAAAAACAGTACACAGAATGATGAAGGTTGTATTTTGCCATGTGAAAAGTGGAGCTTCTTATTAAGAAATGTAGGAAAGAAAAGATCCTAACAGGATAAACTTTAGCTGCGTAGGCCTTCATAGTGAATCAAATATCCAGCATGGTATGGATATCATATTTGCACTGCTCATCCATACTTCATGGAAATAGTAGCAAAAGGTATCAAGCAGGAGAATATGTCAATGTAGTGCAAGCAGTGGATAACAGTGACATGTTTAAGTAAGCCTGGTTTTGCACTTGCTTTCTAAAATAACACAGTCCGTATGTGTCGGTCTGGTCTTTCAGAGTTAAAATTTTAAAGTCTTAATCTTCTACTGACAAAAACCACATTGTTATTATTGTGTTGGGACATTCTTTTTTGTCTTTATGTGCTGAAGATTCAGGACACATTTTTCTCCTCTTTTTTCCACACTGAAATGACATTTAACTTGAGGAGTTTTCCACTTGTCTTCCCCCTGTATATTACCAGTAGGCTGTGTTGAATATCTGAATTTCCATTTTGTAGGAAACTCCCCCGAGTTTCCTGAAGATTAGAAGAAAAAAATTAGCTATATATAGAAAAGTTTGTCTATACCTGCTCTTTTGATTTAATCAGCAATAGGACATATGTATGCATTACTGAACTATGTGGGGGCTTTAGGGACCAAAGTACAACAGTTTGAACTACTCAGCTCTCTTCAGATGCCTTTGTAATATTCTTCATTTGCATCCTGCTCTGTTATTGTCTCCTCCAGAAGTGGAACCCAGGGCTATAGGACTATAGGTACACTTGATTTCAAAGATGGCACTTAGCTTTGTCACCAGTGTGTCTGCACTTCTTGTCCAGACAATATTACTCCTTTGGCATATGTTGTCATGAACAGGGTTTTTCCAGAGAGTTTGCCATTTGGTTAACTTGCAAGCATATGGATTTTTATATAGTTACAGTAGTTTATTCTATTTGGGTTCTTGTATGTGCTGTTAACTATGGTATCCAGAAATATTACATAATGTTTTAATATTTAATATCTTTATTTAAATCTATGCATTTCGTGGATGTCAAAGAAAGAGAAGAAAGTTTATTTTCAGTTATGCTAATAAGGGTATTAGTGGTTTTGTGATGTGGTAGTACAATTATTAATATTTAAGATTTGAGAGGTCTAGCTAAGATGTTTATCCAAACTAAAAGAACATTTGACTAAAAGCTAACAGTCTGTGATTGTTTCCAACTCACCACTTCTGAGCTAAGGTAATACTGGGTGTGCCACTCCTACAGGCTCCACCAAGAGTCATATCTCTATATTGTCACATTGTTTACTCTGATTCCTTCTTAGAAGTGTGGCAGTTAGCAAGCTCCTTAAGGAGTCCATCCCTCCCAGGGATGGATACCTGGCTTTGCTAACATTGAAATTATTGTTTTTCTTCACCTCTTCTTTTTTTTTTTTTCTGAAACAGTATATAGGCTGGGTCTCTGTGATCACTTGGCAGAGAACAGGGGAGCATAGGGGAAGATTGCTGTCCTAATGTTCTCTCACTATGATCAGAGTTAATAAAGCTTCTATCTGACTTCTCCTAAATTTTACTTGCATTATTATGCGTTTGGAGTTCCCACATTCTCCAACCATGACCTGCTTGCAGAGATGCATTGTATGCTTTTCTCAGATATCGTGGAAAGCTTGAAGAACTGTCACTTTTGGCTTCTGAATTTCCCATCTCTAAAGTCTGTTGATTTTCTTTTCCAAAACTTTCTGTGCCTGAGAAATGTACTTAATTTGCTTGATTTGTGACTGTGTAATTTTTGCATTTCACATCCTTCTCCTTCAAATTACTCTTTTACCGTGGACTTAGAGCGTATTGAAAGCTGGGTATTTTGTCACTCAAAATTGATAAACGTTTTATCTTTAATCCAGTCTTTCTGTCTTCTCACTTCCTCCTGTTCATGCTTGGTATATTCTTCTCAGTTCATTTTTGGCAAGAAGTTTCCTTCAAACCTTCCTTTTAAGCACCCGTATTCCACTAAATCTTTCTATTCTGACCTCCTACTGGTAACTTTTGCGTTCCTCCAGGCATTTGAAACTTTTTGTGTTGTTTAAAGATAATATATTCAATATCAGATACTTGTATTGATTAGGAACTTAAGTTGGTCATCCAAGAGCAGTCTTTTGTACTGTGATCTCCATTATGGATGTAAATCACTTTTTGCATTATTCTATGTCAAAAGAGTTAAGGCATTGCTGCTTTTTTGTCTAACACATTGCTGCTTTTTTATCTAACTCAGTATGAGATTTCTTTCATGCTGCTAGATGCAGTTTGTTATAAACGTTAGGGTCATTCACAAGTGGATTCTTCCAGAAGTTTTCAATATATTCCCCAATATGCTGTAGTTGTTCATCTACAAAAGCAAACACTGTAAATAAGAAGGTTTGGGGTGTAGAAAGAGAAGTAATGGCATTAGTTTTTATAAGTCTTTTTTTTCCCCTGAAATGATAAAGCTCATTCTTGGGCTTGTTGAAACACAAATCAAAGAGTACTGCATAGTATACTCTGAACGCATTTTCCCCTTTAGTTGAAATAGGCTTTCACCCTATTATTTTTATTAATTTTAGAGTCTACTTGCTATTAATATAGTCTCCATTAAAAGACAGGTACAAAAAATTCCCTATATTAAATCTGAATGAATGGTCTTTCATTATTTCCTGGTAAATAAAAATTAAAAATCTGCGATTTCAATAATTAAGCAGCAGTGGTTAGTTTAGAAATCTCAGTTCTTCCTGATAAAAGGTATAGTGCTTTGTGGCATTTTTATCTAAAGAACACATGGATGTGCACTGTCGAGGTGAAAGAATGCAGAGTGATTTAAAATGCACTCTGACTACACAGCATATACAGGCATTCAAATATGTACATGTATTGGGACATAAACTCCAAGCATACGACCTGCTCCACTGAACAATAGAGTTCGTAAGTCATAGCTGTTGAATGTTAAATATGGGAATAATTGGAGTTAAGTCATGCAGTGAAACTGTAGCAATGCAGACTAGGCATTACAGTCCTGGCATAAATCTGTTGAAGCAGAGACAGCTCAAAAATGAGGATAAATTGCTTCTGCTTTGCAGTGCTCCGTTTCACTGTTGTCTTGTATGTCTGCCAATTGCTCCTTTCTCTGAATGGACATTTTAGTCCTTCTGATTAGTGCTGTAGTCACACCTTGAGAAACTAAAATTTCCATTTAATGCTTGAGATATTAGTGCTGCAGTCATACCTTGAGAAACTAAAATTTCCATTTGATGCTTGAGATAAATACTGCAAAAACAGTAACAGGGCACATTTTCCCGTGGCGCAAGGTCTCTGAGCAGAGCTGACCTCAGATGCTGTGTTGATGCAGCCCAACTCTGCTGGGAAGAGAGGGTCAGGCTTTCTCTGTGTTCCTAACTGCTTACCTTGATAAGACTCATTCAAAAGTGGCTAAATAGCATCAAATGTGTTTGTGGTTATTTCTCCTGTAGCGGTAGGTACAGCGAGTCATGGGGATGGCCAGCTTCACTTTGGATTAAGACGCTGGAAAACCATCAGCAGCAAAACTACATTTCTAAGGAGAAAAAGCTTGTAAGGTGATTATGGATAGAATCACCCACAGCTAATCACCAGTATGCCTGAAGCACATATCTCAAGCATGGGCTTAGATAGCTCTGAGGTTTGTATTTCTGTGTTGCCTGCATTTCTAACTAATTCCTGTTGGTTGCAGGCAGTGGAATGGCAATGTGATGAAGCTACTAAAAGAGCCTGCTACAGTAAAGGCAAATCAAAGGTAAGCATGAGACAGCTGTTCTGCTGTAATAAATTTTACATGTTAATAGCAGGTGTAGTTCAGTGTATAAATCTCTACCTTATGCATTTTTACTGTCTCCTTCTCTGAAGAGAGTTGTAGGAAAGGAGTCTGACACTAACGTATAAGCAAAGGAATAAAAAACAATATAGGGAGTGTGGGGTGAGAGGTACAGTTATGTGATTCTTTTCTAAAATGATCAAGAACATTAGTTTCCAACACTTTACTGTTTTGACTCTGCAACATGTCATATGTAATGGGCTGTATTCTCACTTCATTTTCAGTGCTGTAAATCCCTAATAACTGTGTAATTACTTTGTAAAACCCTCAATTTATTTCCCTGTGTATTAGATGCAATTTTAGGAACATTTATATTTCATACCTACTGGCGCTATGAAGAAAATAATATGAAATTCACTAACTTTTTAGACATGGAACTTGATATATTTTTAGTACTCAGAACCAATTCCTTATCTGGCCAACTACAATTTCTTTTATTCAGCACAGGTAAGTGCAATGCTAACTGTGCAATGGAACCTGTACGGATGCTGTGTTCTTTAGTGGCTGTCCTAAGCTGAAGCTAGTTGTCAAATTAATTATAAAAGCAGTTAGAAATGCATGCAATCCATGTCTGTAATTATTATACTGTTTAATGATCAAAGTTAATTGTGTTAAAACATAAAGGGAAAACACAGCAAGAGCAATAACTACAGAAAAGCACACTTGCTTTCAGGACCCATGTTCAGCAGAACATGTCAACATATGTTACTGATGTGCAAAACTAAAAAAACCCCAAGCTTCAAAACCATATTCCAAATGCTTCTGCCATCTAGTAGAGGAGGAGTCTCTTCTGCATAATCATCTAATCACTGACTTTTTAACTCCTCCCATTAAACAGTTAATTTCTGCAGAGGGACCTGGACAGGCTGGATTGATGGGCCGAGGTCAATTGTATGAGGTTTAACAAGGCCAAGTGCAAGGTCCTGCACTTGGGCCACAACAACCCCATGCAACGCTACAGGCTTGGGGAAGAGTGGCTGGAAAGCTGCCTGGCAGAAAAGGACCTGGGAGTGTTGGTTGACAGCCGCCTGAATATGAGCCAGCAGTGTACCCAGGTGGCCAAGAAAGCCAGTGGCATCCTGGCTTGTATCAAAAATAGTGTGGCCAGCAGGAGCAGGGAAGTGATCGTGCCCCTGTACTCGGCACTGGTGAGGCCGCACCTCGAATACTGTGTTCAGTTTTGGGCCCCTCACTACAAGAGAGACATTGAGGTGCTGGAGCGTGTCCAGAGAAGGGCAATGAAGCTGGTGAAGGGTCTAGAGCACAAGTCTGATGAGGAGTGGCTGAGGGAACTGGGGTTGTTCAGCCTGGAGAAAAGGAGGCTGAGGGGAGACCTTATCGCTGTCTACAACTACCTGAAAGGAGGCTGTAGAGAGGTGGGGGTCGGTCTCTTCTCCCAAGTAACAAGTGATAGGACTAGAGGAAATGGCCTCAAGTTGTGCCAGGGGAGGTTTAGACTGGATATTAGGAAATTTTACTTCACCAAAAGAGTTATCAAGCATTGGAACAGGCTGCCCAGGGAAGTGGTTGAGTCGCCATCCCTGGAGGTATTTAAAAGACGTTTGGATGAGGTGCTTGGGGACATGGTATAGTGATGGTCTTGGTAGTGTTAGGTTTACGGTTGGACTCGATGACCTTAAGGGTCTTTTCCAACCTATACGATTCTGTGATTCTGTGTGATTCTATGTACCCTTGGCCTATCAATTTCTGTTTGAGATTAAAGAGGAAGAATTGTCTCACTTCAGAAGCAGGGCCATGTTATACTGTGAGGAGAGAAAAATAATTACTTGGAAAAAAAAGCAAGTGTAGTGAATGTGCAATGTAAAGCTTCATGCATGGAAGATGATTGTCTTTATGGAGGAACATCTTTCACTGTAGAAATGAGTTTACAGTACTGGGAAAAGGCTTTGAGAATGGTGCTATCTTCTTTGTCCTTCTTCTTTCCCTTTCTTTCCATCCCAGTGTGGGAAACATATATTTAAGAGTTACCGGTCACTAGCTATTGAGGTGCAGGATTTGCTAGGTACATAGAAGATACTAGTAGCTGGAGAAAAGAAATGGGTTAGATTTTACTTAAAGATTTCTGACTTGAGTAGACAGACTCTGGTGACTCAAGTTATGTGCAGAAATAGCATCTAGCAAGCATTCTGATCTACAATCTTACTTGTCAGTTTGTACAGTGAAAAGAAAGAACTTCTGGGACCTCATACTTTAAGCAAATGTTTCATTTTGTAAGTTGTAATTTCTCCCTAGAAGATTCATGTTTCTTCATGTAATATTTCCCTCAAGCCTTCATCCTTAGTTTTCAGATGACAGTACTCTGAAGTAAGAGATCATGCTCAAGTGACAATAGGGTATGACAGGTTGCATTGATCAAGGTGCATATACAGTGGAATCTATCATGCTTGGAATGCAATGTGTAACTAAAAGTTTATGCTTCTGTTTTACAGTGATTTTCCAAGTTTAAAACTGTGAGAATAACATTCAGGTTGTCTGAAAGTCACAGTGTAGTGGCTGTGATCTAACCTGATGGATGAAAGTAATGGTAAATTTGAGACTATGGCAGTGTACTTTTGAATATTATGTTTACAATACTGTTTGTGGTGTAAAATCCACATTCAATTCAACAATGCAGAAGCATATGTTGCTATTAAATAATTTTGCTAGGAGAAATGCATTTAAGCGAGGACCTTAGTGTAGTACATATATGCAGATTCTCATTCATGCTCATCACACCCTTTTGAAGAAGCTGGTGATTGGAAGTTATGTTGTCACTGTAAAATAGTATATACGCTGTTCTAATAAGGACCTCTGAGATTGTTTCTTAGTATTGTTATTAGTCAGATAAAGATTTAGTGTTTCATTTGTATCCATAACCTTGTTCCTCATTCACATACTAGACTTGTTCCTCATTCACATACTAGAAGAGAAGTACAGTCCTTATATTTCATTATGTTTGAAGGTAGTCCTGGGATAAAATAGTTCTATTCTTATTGTTACCATAGGGCTTTTTTTGATGTGCAGACTTTGTGGCCTGAAAGCTTCCTGTACAAGTTACTGGAGAATGCAGAGATATTGACTGAGGCAACCTACCCAGCTGGAACGACAACTGTCTTTTTGAACTTTCCATGCCTCTTTTGCTTTCACTGGTGTGATCGAGGTTAAAATAAACAGATAAATTTAAGGCCAGAGAAAGGATAGCCTAATGGTGTTTGTCTTTTATTGCCTTATATCCAGGACTAATACAAGGTTGCTATACTTTCTGTATAAGGAGGACTTATGTATGCAGATGAGGAAAGCACCTGATCTGTGGCATGCTTCTCTTGCTAATCAAACCACAAAAGCCTTCCCTTGGAAAAACTGGGAATTATCAGACCAGGAGGAATTCACTCCAGTGCTACTGTGAATTGTCCCTCTTCAGAGGAAATCCCTTGGGAGACACAATTCCAGTTGCTGTTATTGGAAAGACTGCTTGCTTGCTTGTTGTTGTATAAATAGGTCCAGCCCAAATTGGAGAGTTGCTCGGGGTTGCACTTCTATAACATTTCTCAGGGCAACTTCAGATTTCAGGGCAGACACATGTGATTGTAGGGAAGGGACAGGAAAGATTGGAGACAAATATACAAGACCAGCCCACACTGTGGTGAAGGAGAGGTGAGGATTACAAGGATGGCTGTGGGTAACTTATTCATTCAAATCCTGGTTTGTCTTGAAGCTCTGCTGCCCACAGGGTAGCATGGGGGCAAAGAGTTCAGGCAGCAAAACTAAAAGTCAGTTTGCTGATGGAATGCCCTGAAACCAGAAGCTAGCTTTAAAGCCTGAAGCAACTCTAGTAGTTTTAAGATAATGGTCAGTTAAACACAGCTCTTTTTCGTTGTTGTTCTTGAGAAAGAACTGCACAGAATTTTTGCCTCTAGCTGTTAGCAGTAGTTGTTGTTCTGAGGTTTATGCTTTAGGAGCCAACGAGGGAAAAGAGCTGAAGGAGGAGATATATAGGGACATCTGTCACGTTTGACAGTGTAATGCACGCTTGACTTTTGAAGGCTGATGTTTGTTACTGAGACTTCAGACATTTATCCACCAATTCAAGCTGTTGCTTAAAATAGCTAGTGGCTCCAGGAGCGAGCCAGACAAATGTCCTTGTGGCCAGCATGCGCTAGCATTTAGAAGTCTGAAACACCACACATGGTTAAGAGAATAAATTTGGCCATTCAGACTGGCACTTGTGGTAGGGACTGTTATAAAGGAAAAATATAAATACACATGGTAAAAATACAATAAACCAAAGAGAGATTTAAAAAATATATATAATTGAAATAAAGTCTCTTATCCCTTGCTTATTAAAGATTCTAATGGCTGTGTGTGTTAGCATCTGAACTTTCAATAAAAGTATTAATAAATTAAACACAGGTGTGTTTAAAATGTTAGCCTATACAAGAAACATTGCTGCAAACGGATAACCATATGCAGGCAGATTGTCCTTGAACTGTCAAGTTGGTCTTAAACTTAAGTAGCAACCTAGCCTGCTTGGCTGCTGAATTGTTTCTAATAGTTGTATTTTCTTTTGGGTATGCTGATATAAAAGTAGAAAGTACTTGCTCAATTAATTTCTTTCTTTCAGAGATATTTTTATAGGATAATAGGAAAGTGTATGGCATAGAGGTCAAGATGAAATGGAGAGTAAGACTTTGTAAATGATGGCCACCAAACCTACCACCCAAACTAAAAAAACCTTTGAAGTCCTTTGCATTCACCAATGCCACTTCTACAACATACATCTCTTTTTTTGCACATCTAAAAAGTGAACCAGCTGAGCTTGACTCCAGAGCTAGAAAAGTGACTCTGAACAATTCAAATGACTGAATAAGAGTCCTTTTTCAGTATGTTTTTGGGTGATGATTGTTTTATTCATGACTAATTTTTTAAAATTCATTTTGTGTTATTGTGGATTTGTTGTATGAAGAAAATAGCCAATTGTAAAAGCTGTTCTTTCAGTTTCGATTTTGTTGTACTGTGTACCCAACAAAAATTTGATATGAGATATCTTATTTGCCCTGTTGCAGTATGGATTGTTGTGAAGTTGGCACAGGACTTGGGAACATTAAAGAGAAGAATCTTGTGAATCCCAGGAATGTCAGAGATTAAAAAATTAACATTATTTTTGAACAGAAAGAGTGGGTGATCAGCGTGCAAGTAATTTGGCAATGGCACTATTTCAGGGAGCTCTGGAATATGAAGAGGAGAGGGTGGATGGGCTGTAATGTCAGTACCCACTTATTTTTCCTACACTTACATTCCATGGCTTGCTGCAAAGGGTAGGATGGAAACAGCCCAAAGAATAAATTACTGTGTTATATTCTATGAACCTTCTTGAGCACCATTCCCACAAAAAAAGGAGGAATTCCCTTCTTTTTTTTGGGGGGGGGATGTACTTAAAACAACTTGCAACAGGGAAACAGCCCAGAAGTGAAATAATTACTTTTTAAAAGGCTTGTTGCACTGCCCAACTCTGTTATCTGGTTGCATATTAGCTTCTGTTTGGTTGAAAGAATATTCAGTTTTGGTAAGTTCAAGATAAAGATGTATTTTTACCCAATGCGAATCAAATCTTAATTCTAAGTTGTTTGACATTTACCTTTGAAGGCTTGAAGAGAAGCGTCTAAAAGCTAAATTTTCACAAGAGACTAATACAAATGTAGTTTTGGAGGGTATTTTTTCAAAGGGGTGTTTTTTTCTGAGATTTTACGGGGGGAGGGTTGTGGGTTTTTTTAAACTTTATTTTGTATAAGGAAAGGTATAGATAATAAATTCTGAGAGTTTTCTCAGAGGTCTTTAAAGTATTTTGCCCAGCTTGCTTTGCAGTCTATTTTGTGCCAGTTCAATTTATTCAGGATTACATTTCTTGTCTTCCAGGATGAGAGTCTATTTTCAAGATAAACAAGCAATACATTTAATATAACTGTAGGCCAGATAATGGGACTTCTGCACCATTACTATTACATGGACTTACATGATTCCACTTAATATCTGTTAGAATTGCATAGCTGTATTTTCACAAGTTTTTTTAATGCTTTACGTGAGACTATCTTGTGAATGAATGCTAGGGAGCATTCAAATGGAAGGTTCCAGGAAACTTTATTTTCTCCAAGCATGTTGTTGATTTTGTTCATTTTATTAGATAGGGACATTGATTTTTGCAGGAGGAGTGTTTGAATCTTTCCTACATATAGTTCTGGGAGATTTTTAGTACTGCAGAAAAAGGCTTTCTGTCTGAATAAACAGTAGAAATTGCTGTTGGTTTCTAGCTTCTGAAATGAGAGAAATGGACACCATAAAGCCTTCACACATCCTTATGAGGTAAAAAACATGTAAAATTATTCCTCAGGGGTGAGCATCTAAGTATTGAGGTAATGAAATTTATTGAGAAACTTCAAATTAACAGAAACATAGATGCTTCTAATAAAAAATATTGTGCGAATTATGAAACTAGTAGTGACAAATCTGCATCTGAACATCTCAATAATTTTATTTGTACGGGTTTCAACATAATTGTGTTACTGACAACCTATTCTTTCTCCCAACTTCCTCCCTTGGCCTGATCTATCTTCAAAAACAGCATCTGATCTCTTGAGACAGCAGTGTATTTTTTAAGTCAGCATCTATCACTTCAGAGTTTAGCTAAACCTTTGAAATATACACTTAGAAATCTTCAGTACTGAAGAGGTTTTTTGTTATCCTGTTAAGCACGTCTCACAAAGATTGATGGATGCATGTGTTGTAGTTAGGAAATCTATGTATATCATGATTGCTAACACATCAGGTATGCTTAAGCCTTGTTCCCCTAAATTCTTATGTGTGGACACATAACCATGGAAAGCAAATCGTAATTAGTCTCCCCTATCCTTTGAAGTATCACTGAATATAGTCTTTCTTTTCTGCATGGCAGGAGGAATGCCAGAACTACATTCGAGTCCTTCTTGTTGGAGGCAACCATCTCTTTACCTGTGGAACCAACGCGTTCACTCCTATCTGCACCAATCGGACGGTATGAGTTAAATGTTTCATCCCACAAACTCCAGTCCCTGTTCTGAGCCAGCAGAATAGAAGGCAGAGCATATTGTGGTTGAGTCCAGGCTATTTGCATATTGATGGGTAAGCTGATGTGTAAAAGGCTGATTTGGCTAGTGGCAGGCCAAAGAGGAGGATTAACTGATGATCTCTTTTTGAAATCTTTGCCTCATCTGTGGGAGAGAGCACAGCTATGACCAGCTCAGTTCTTCCCACATGCCAATTTTCATGAACCTTAGGTATTTCTAAGACTTCTGCCACTCTGTCAAGTTTGATTGGCATCAACTGGTTTAGTTATAAAACGTAGTTGGGTAGGTGCATATTGTGTATGTGTAGTTCTGGAGAAGATGGGAGTACCTGTATTAGTGGTTTCTGACTGGTGAGAATGAGAAATCTTGGTTGAGAAAATCTGTCATTCTGTTTCTGAAAAAAAACCCTAGTTTTAATTTATGTGTATCAGAGAAAGAGAGTCCATTAAGGATCAGTAATAGTCATAATAAAAATCAAAATGTCACTGTTTGGACTAAGCTGATTATTTGTTTCAGGAGGGGAGAGGCGTTTAAATACAAAGAACAGCTGTATCACCAAAAAACTCCTTGGCACATTTATTATATTTAAACCTATTGTACCTTTATTTTCAAATAACATATTAACATCATGCTGTGGTTTATGGCTGAAAGTATTAGGGCTACTAAATCAGAGAGATCTGCTGAACTGGAAGGCTTTTTAAAATCTCATTTTTCATGTGAGATTCTTTCCTAGAACACACCAACAAAACAAATAATAGATTTTTTTTTTTCATTGTTTGACCATTTGCTACGGTGAATACTTTAGTTGATTCTGGCAATCAAATCTAGTTTTCTTTTTCATAATAACAATCTGTGTAGAGATAATTAATTTTTGAGTCGCTTCTAATATAAAACATTTTAGGCATGGCGGCTAATGATTAACTTGCATGTTTTACATACCAAAGTGGCAAAAACGAGATCAGACAACATTACAGTAAAACTTTCTATATGAGACAATTTCAGATTGATGTATAGGTCAGCTCATTACTGTTGTACAATACCAAGGCAGATAACTGGTGTTTATGATAGGATTTTGCTCACATTGGTGCAGCTTGGCTGAAATGAGAATTTTCAGGTCATTTTAATCCCTTTTTCTCACTCTTTTACAGTTAACTAACTTGACAGAGATACATGATCAAATCAGTGGCATGGCTCGTTGTCCTTACAGTCCTCAGCACAACTCCACTGCTCTTCTCACTTCCAGTGGGGAATTATATGCTGCTACAGCCATGGATTTTCCAGGAAGGGATCCTGCCATTTACCGCAGTCTGGGGGCCCTTCCTCCTCTCCGCACTGCCCAATATAACTCCAAGTGGCTGAATGGTGAGTGCTGATGGACCATGAGACTCATCTCTTTTTAACCCGTATTCTCCATTTTCACGGTCTTGAAATTCCATTCTGAGAATTTGAATGTTTTTAGAGTATTGTTTATCTCGTTTTATAATTATTTTGCATAATACATTTTTTTATTTTACTAGTATAAGTATTATGGCATTTAATTAATATAGTTGCAGTTTATAGATGTGCACTTATATATTTAAGTCATGTTTGCAGGCTTAGGGATGAGCTGTACTATATCTCTCAGGTACGCTTACATGGTAGAGCTGAGTCAGACAAGAGCAGTAGCTTGCCTTGAGCATTCTTTTGTTGAGTCCGTCAAAAACCTAAGGCAGAAAATAAACAGTTTAGAATGCACTGAATTCTCCTGGGTTTCCCTGCAGGTCCCAGCCTTGACAAGCAGAAAAAGTTGTGCTTTCAAGTTGCTTAGGTGGCAGACTGATGTTTTTGATGCTCATTATAGTCAAAGGATAGGGACTATTCTGCAGAACATATCATAAAATCATGTTGTAGCAATGACTCCTCTGTCATGGATGTTAAGTCACCTGATGAGGATTTCCAGCTGGGAGAAGCTGTAAACAGATAGGTATTTCTGGGATGTAACAGGGCCAGTTGCCATTTTATGTATTACAGAAAAGAAGCAGATTCTTCTGAAAAGAGAATTATTATTTAGCATAAAATGTGAAATTACATATACTATAATTTGCCCATGCTTGTCCCAGTAGAAGAACCCCATATTTTCATAATGCATGCTACTGACAAAACAGTAACTATCAGTCCCTATCCCCACAGTACATTTCATGTTATGATGGGATTATTCTCATGTTTGAAATAATGTACAAATATAAATCCTTCTAGCTTCAGTACATTAGGTCAGCTGCAAGTGACAGACTTTACTTTGAATATTTCAGTTCTCATATAATCTGAATGCTGAATTGTGTGTATTTCCCTTGTACAAAGAAGCCATCAGAGGTAGCTTGGAGTAATTTGTGATCTTCTCTGAAGGTCAGCTGATTTTAGAATATTAATTAACAAAGCAAAATCAAACTACATGGAAAATAACAGAATTATAGCAGTGCAAAAGAAATGTGAGAGCAAAAATGAACTCATTGTATAGATATCCCTGTTCAGGCACCTTTAGTCCACACAGCCGTGGTATTGAAACTAATTGCTGTGCTACACCTGGGTGCTCCTGTCAAAGGGAAAAAAATCTTCACACTGAATTTTCAGTTTAACTGGATATATTTTATGCCAAAAGGCATGCTAAAATTCCCCCCCTAGACTCCTCTAATTAATCAGATTCACTGTATTTACGTTTTGTCTATTTAAAGCTTCAGCTGCACCTATACATTCTCTGTTAGAGCTCATTCTTCTGCCTCAAAACTGTGTACAGTGAAGTTGCCAGGAAAGTGTGGCTTTTATCTTTGGGGAGGAAGAACAAGATGAGTTTTGTAATTGGAGCCAGTTCAAGCAAATCCAATAAAAGGCTGGAAGCAGCCCAGTTACCTCCGTGAAAGGGAGGGGGAATGTCTTCTGGGGTAGTTAAGACTTGGGGATTCATCTGCTTGAGTTGGGGATTCATCTGCTTTTGTGTCAATTTGCTTGCTCATATGTGACTCAGTGCCAAGAAACTGCATTAGGTTTTCAGTGCTTGGATGGAAGTGAAGATTTTGCTGCTTTCAGTGAGAAAGTAACACAGATAATCCTGCAAGAAAAGTAAGGCATCAACTGGAATGGAAGCTTCCTAGTCAATATCTGTTCAGCAGCAGTAGCTGACAGTTACTGTAATTCAGCCTTGTTTTAGGTGTGCATGTGCATGAACATGTTTCTGTGAATGTTTCCAGTTTAAAGTAAGTTTTTCTTTTACATCCATGTTTGCCTCAGAGGCGCAATGTTTTTCTCACTTAGATTTTCTACTCTGCAAATCACGTTGGACCAATTCAAACCATCTCTGGGGGCGATGGCAGTACTCTAAAATGCAGCTGATTATCTTGCTCCATGTGTTATTGCTACACAATATAGACATTGTTGTTTTAATGGCTAGCACACTTCTCAGTGCATTCAGGGGTTTTCAATGCCATCAGTCAGGCCAAAGGGACATGCCCATATGCTTAGGCAGTCTGCTGTCAGTGTCCGCTGTAACTTGCGGTGAAGGATCTGGACATGGGAAGCCCTGAATCTTCAACACAGAAGAAACCTTGCTCCTAATCTTAATCATCAGAAGGTCAGTAATCACAGGAACCATGACACACAGTGTGGGAGGGGAAAATGGAGCTGATGTGTCACGTAGCTGGGGTGAGATCCCATATACCATGCTGTGATTTCAGCTTCTGGAATCACAGATATCACAAATAAAATAAATTTAAGTTGATGGCCTGTCTGAGCTTCCCCATTCATCCTGGTTCAGCCAGTCATGTATTTATTATCAGGTCCTGCCTTCTACTGGGGGCTTGATAGGTCTGGAAGCAATCCACATCAGCCGAATAGGTAAGTTAGCAGTTATTTTCAGCATATGTTACTGAACATCATTCTGATCGGGTGCTTAACCTTAGTAGAGTATGGAGAAGTCAGTGAACTTTCATTTCTGTATTATCATTTTCTTGATGCACTCAACACTCAATTATCTGGGGTGATGAAGAGTTGGGATAGCTTGGTTAAAAATATGAATTATTCTGGATATGTGTAAAAGTAAGCTAAAAGTATATACTGTGAGAGTATAACTGAAAGGAAAAAGGAAAGTTCAATGATCCCACAGTATGTGAAGCACAAAGATCTTGGGCAAGCACTGATCCAAAAAGGTAGATGGACAACACAGCAACACTGCCAACACAGAAATCCTGTTGTTGACTGGAGCTAGTTATTGTGGAGTCATCTTAGAGGGTCTCTGAATATGCTGTTTATTCACCCACTAGACAACCTGCTGATAATATTTAAGATTTTACTCCCCTGAATTTCATCTGTTTTGACAGTTTTTAATGGCAGAAAGAACAGTTGGCCAAATGTTACAGATATCCTCCCACTTCCTAAAAATTTTTCCTATTTTGGAAAATTTTAGAGTGTAAACAGTCACATCTTCAGTGATGGAAGAAAGGAGGCAGTTATGGGAGGCAGTTATTGAACTTACTCTCTCTTAACATTAAGAGCAGTAATCTATTCAGCTCTTGATTTTCTTTGAATACGATCGCCAGTTATGATTTTTTTACCTCAGAACTTCCCTCCTCTTCTACAAAAAGAAATTAATGCTCTGCTTCTGGAGCCTATTTCTGTCTTCCTGGTGCTCCTATAGACAACATTAAATGCAGCTGGCCCAAATGCAGTGAGCAGGTTTTTGACCAGTCGTCACCATGCAGAGATTTTGCTTGTCTCCATGAGGAGATGCCATTGAAGGACCAGACTACCTTAGTGTTATGACTTGAGCATTCACCACAGCTCAACAGTTCTACAGGTTAGGTCGCTCGCAAAGAATTTGTCAACTGACAGTGAAGAGACAGACCCCGTGTTATCCTCACCTTCCTTGCCAACCCTGTCAGTACTCTGTAACTCTTTCAGTATTCTCAATCAAGAGAAACATGATCACCCAGACGAGTTAACAACTGGTACAAACTAGCGCTCTCCCCATCCAGCAGCCCAGCTGGTTGCAGTATAGTAAACCTGCAAATGTGAAATGGAGAACCCATCTCTCCCTCTCATGATGTCATGTTCTGGCCTTCTCTCTTCCCATGTAGAGAAAAAAGTAAAGCTTGAAGTTACTCACGTGAATACATATATGTATATATATATCTATATGCACAAACAAATGAAGAAAGTAGAAAGGATGCTTACCAGTAACTTACTCTTTAAGGTGTGTTGTTCTGCTACCTACTCTCCTTTCTCTTTCTCTCTGAGTCTGTGTTCAAGTACTTCTGTGCTTGAGAGAAACGATTTGAGGTAATACAGTGCACATTGAGGATTATGTGTAAAGCAGACAGCTCTTCCATTGATTTCTTCTCCTGACCAAAGCAATCAGCAAGACCTTGAGCTTCAGCCAACTGCTCAGGTCAGTAAAGGGCAACATGTTGCCAGAACGTTTTAAAATTACTTTTGTGGTATTTCATAAAAAGAATAGTCTGCCTTAGCGATCTGCTTTGGACATTATTAATAGCAAATAATTTAAATCTTTCAGTAAGAAAAAAAGTACACCTTGATTTACAGCTGGCATGCTGTTTATTTGAGTCTCTTTCAGCTCTCAGTGTAACATAGAGTTTAAATCATATCCAGAGTTGACTGTTATAGTGTGCTTCTAATTAGACTTTGTTTAGAGTTGATCTGCAAAGTGCAGCAGGGGCAGAATTCATCACCGTTTGCTCTAGAGGACAGAAGTAAATGGAATAGTTACATTTGTAGTCTGCAAGCTGCAGTGGGTCCAGATTGGTGAGGAAAAGCCTCCACTGCTTAGACATAGAAACTTTTTCTGTAGTCCAACATTTACAGTTAGCAAAGGTATTTCTCCTTTCAATTCACCTCCGCAAATCAGTAAATGTTTGATCTGATGCCTCAGTGTGAAAGTTTACCTTAGTCTATTATGTCTATTTGCTTCACTTAGCCAATAAAAGGGCAAAACATATTAAAGAGAAAATGGAAATCCCAATCAATCCCTTTCTGTTTCTGGAGAAACACTGGGACATTTGGCTTCATAATTTGCCAGATGCCTTTGCTTACAATTGCTTGGGTATCCAACTATCTTGAAATACATTCTAGTTGTTTTCTTTAGCCTAGACACACAATGATAGATGCTATTGGAACACGTTAAATAAATAAAAACTTTGTTCTAAATGTCAAGCCACTACATCAGTGGGCAGACCACAGATGATTAAAATGTAATCTTGTATGAGATATAGCCCCAAAACAGAAAAAAATTAAATAAAATAAAATCTCCTGCAGATTAGAAACCTTTCCAGCTGAGAAGAGTATAGGAATGTTTGGATTGTTCTGCTCTGCTGGTAGACATAATATCACTTTTTCCTCTTGCTGCCCTAAGCATTTGGTAATTAGATACTCTTAAAATAGTTCTTCTGAAATCACTTTTTAAAAAATGTTTTACTTAATAAAAAACTTATTAATCTAGAGCAGGTACTTTTAGTCTTCGCAACTAGCAGTAAAAGTAAAATTCTTACAAAGGTGGTTTGGTTAGTGGTGTTTAATATAGCTCTGAACCCATTCCTATTGTTTGTTGGTGGACTTTTATTATAACTCTTGCTGCCAGTAGTATATGCGGAAAGAAATTATGACCTAAGAACAAAAATTAATCCTTTCACTTTTGCTTTTAAGGATTAATGGAAATGGCTATAATAATTCAGGGTTATCCTTTCATTTTTCTGTTTTTTTAATGAAAAGCCTTGTAATTACCTAGTGCAAGCTTTTCTTATTATGTAATATTTTATGTAACACAAAACCAGTGTGTTCTTGAGATATGCAATTTGGTCTTTAGCTTTCAGATAAGAGACCTGACTGAAAACATACAAAGCATATGCTACCAGTTGTTGCTTATTTTGCAAGAAGATAAACAATTACTTTCCTTTGGTTGTGCCACCCACAAGGTTGGTTCTGTTCTTTTGTGTGTATCATCCTTTTTGCCAGTATCCTAATATAGGAGGGAAATGCCTGCTGGTTTTGAAATCCAACCTTTAAGCGTCTTCACTGGAGCTGCTACCAGAGGAAACAATTTGAGCAGTTGTGCTGTGTTTTTCCTTTCAAGGCTGTGCATCTTCTCCCAAATGGCAATGACAGAGTAGGAGAGCAGTAAGTTGATGCAAGATGGAGGTGCCTCCCTGACCTCCTTTCTCCAACACCAGACTAAGTTATTACAAAACACTTTCATAGCATTTTCTCACCTGTCTTAAATAGTAGAGACAGGCAGCACTTCCCATAAAGGTGTTGGGTTTTTTTTATTTCTTCTTATCTACCCTAGGTAAAACAGCAAGGTCCACCTTCCATTTATGAAAAGACTAGGAGGCTACTGAGGACAGAACCTCTTCTTTTGTATGTCATCTAGCCTGCTCATGTCAGGTGCCAATCGGAGAGGCTGAACAAGGGAGGAAGAAAGGCACCCCTGCAAGCAGATCATCTGCGCCCAGCTGCAGAGAGGCATGACAGGAGCATCAGCCTCATTAATGCTGCAGAAAACTATAATACACAGTGAGCCAGACAGAATGAAAGAGCTTAGAACTGAAATACATCTCAACCAGGGAAAGGTGGAAAAAGAGACGAATTTCAGGGAACATGAGCACACAAAAAGCAGCACTCACCAAAGAAAGGAGTAGAACAGAAATATTGGAGGCAGAGGTAGAATTTCAGTAGCAGATATAGCAAGCCTTAAGGGAAAGGGGATGATAATGCAAGTGAACTCTGGTTTCCTTTCTGTTGGGGGGGGAGGGGAAGAAAAGAGGACCAGGTCTGCAGGGAAAGCCTTTTGATCATTTCCCTCCCTGCAAAACTACATCAGAGAAAAAAATAAATGGCAGTCCAAATGTTTGGAGAGAAATGGGTAAGCCATCATAACTGGGTTTTCTTTCTATACCATGCCTGCTGGTTGGCAAAATCTGCTGAAAGCAAGCTAGTTTTTTTGTTCTTGTGTATGTGGAATTCTGGATTCAGAGTTTTGAGTAACCATCCAAACTTCTACATCTTTTGATAGATCCCTATAGCCCAAACCTCTAGAGGTTCTGAGTGAATTAACGTAGTCCACTATATTTTTGATCCTCGCCCCCCCTCCCCAATATACTTCTATGCAAGGTGCCTATCCAGTGAATATAGGTGATGCAAACTCCAGATGGGACTCTCAAGGACTTGAGTAGGTATTAGATCATAGAATCATCATAGAATCATAGAATGGTTTGTGTTGGAAGGGACCTTAAAGATCATCTAGTTCCAACCTGACTGCCATGGGAAGCGACACCTTCCACTAGACCAGGTCAGTCAAAACCCCATCCAACCTGGCCTTGAACACTTCCAGGGATGGGGCATCCACTTCTCTGGGCAACCTGTTCCAGTGCCTCACCACCCTCATAGTGAAGAATTTCTTCCTTATATCTAATCTAAATGTACCCTCTTTCAGTTTAAAGCCATTTCCCCTTGTCCTATCGCTACATGCCCTTGTAAAAAGTCCCTCTCCAGCTTTCTTGCAGGCCCCCTTCAGGTACTGGAAGGTTGCTATAAGGTCTCCCCGGAGCCTTTTCTTCCTCAGGCTGAAAAACTCTCTCAGTCTGTCTTCATAGGAGAGGTGCTCCAGCCCTCTGATCATTTTTGTGGCCATCCTCTGGACCCGCTCCAACCGGTCCATGTCCTTCTTATTTTGGGGGTCCCAGGGCTGAATGCAGTACTCCAGGTGGGGTCTCCCGAGAGCGGAGTAGAGGGAGAGAATCACCTCCCTCAGCCTGCTTGTCACACTTCTTTTGATGTAGCCCAGGATACGGTTGGCTTTCTGGGCTGCAAGCGCATGTTGCGAAGTCATGTTGATCTTCTCATCAACCAACACCCCCAAGTCCTTCTCCACAGGGCTGCTCTCAATCCCTTCATCCCCCAGCCTGTATTGATACCAGGGGTTGCCCCGACCCATGTGCAGGACCTTGCACTTGGCCTTTTTGAACCTCATGAGGTTCACATGGGCCCACTTTTCAAGCCTGTCAAGATCAGAGTAAAGAATGGTTTCTGACACTAAGTTTGTCACTGGCAAATTTGCATCAGCAAAATTATGTAATAAATTGCAAAATATTATGCCATGTAAGAACACTGTACCTTGAAAACGAAGGAGGTTTATTTGAAATAAACAACAGGCAATAAACCAAGGAATTTTGTAATACCATATTTGAAAACTATTTTTCAGAAAAGAAATAATTGCATTTCAGAATTTATTAGAGTACATCAATAAAATGTAATGTCTAATGAGTGCATCCACTTTTATGATTATACTGAATTGTATTATAAAATCTATCAGCAATGTAAGAGAAGATTGGAAAAAATGTCTGGCATATACAGTTATAGTGTATTTTGCAGTCCTTGCTCTTCCATACCCATAAAATCTTCAATTTAGCAAAAGGAAAAGAATATAAAAGAAATTATGGAGAGCTGAGGCATTGCAGAAGAAATAGTAGTCCAGATAGACTAGTAGTGAGCTATGCTGTGACAAACTAGCATTTTAAACATGTGTCCTAGATAATGATGAAACACAGAGGAAAAATAGCTATTAATAAACAATGATTTCCACCAATTCTATACCAGGACTTAACATTTAAAAGTTCAGCTCCTGAGGATGGATATAACTATGATGACTACAAATTATATATTACTTTTAAGGTGTTTAATGCTGTAGGAAAATTTTACTCTGTGATTAAGATTTGTCCTTAAACATTCATGAGCACTGATGCCTTGATCAGCCTAATGCAAGATCTCTACTGTTTTCAGACAGCTACAGAGGGCTACACTAAATGAATATACTTAATGAATATACGGGGATGGCAAAATGCAAATAGGAAATGGACTTCATTAATTGCATCAGTAAGGTGAAAGAAAATAGACTGGCACATTTGGAGCTTAAATTCTTTCCATTATTTTAAGCTTCCCTTTGGGAAAGAATTTCTTTCTAGAGGTTGAACCTTATTAAAAAAACTCAAAGGCATCTTCCTAGAATTTAATGCCATTAAGTATTTGGCTGAATACAAATATTTGGAAGAAATGGGCCTTTAGAGGCCAACAGTATGAGGGTGTGATTCATTGATCTAGTGAGGTCAGTGAACAAGCTCCAGACAGATGTCGTTCAGCATTAGACCAGTATCTAGATTTCTAAGATTTTTAATATATTATACATGTATATGTCATAGAATCATAGAATAGTTTGGGTTGGAAGGGACCTTTAACGGTCATCTAGACCAACCATCCTGCAATGAATAGGGACATCTTCAACTAGATCATGTTGCTCAGAGCCCCGTCCAACCTGACCTTGAATGTTTCCAGAGATGGGGCATCTGCCTCCTCTCTGGGCAACCTGTTCCAGTGTTTCACCACCCTCATTGTAAAAAAATATCTTCCTTGTATCTAGTCTAAATCTGCCCTCTTTTAGTTTAAAATAGCCCTTGTACTATTGCAATAGACCCTGCTAAAAAGTTTGTCCCCATGTTTCTTATAATCCCCCTGTAAGTACTGAAAGGCCACAAGAAGGTGTCCCCAGAGCCTTCTCTTCTCCAGGCTGAACCCCAACTCTCTCAGTCTTCCCTCATAGGAGAGGGGTTCCATCCCTCTGAGCATTTTTGTGGCCCTCCTCTGGACCTGCTCCAACAGGTCCATGTCTTTCCTGTGCTGAGGGCTCCAGAGCTGGACACAGTACTCCAGGTGGGGTCTCACCAGAGTGGAGCAGAGGGGCAGAATCACCTCCCGCAACCTGCTGGCCACGCTTCTTTTGATGCAGCCCAGGATACGGTTGGCTTTCTGGGCTGCGAGCGCACATTACCAGCTCATGTCCAGCTTTTCATCCACCAGTACCCCCAAGTCCTTCTCCACCGGGCTGCTCTCAATCCCTTCATCCCCCAGCCTGTAGTTGATACCGAGAGTTGCTCTGACCCATGTGCAGGACCTTGCCCTTGGCCTTGTTGAACCTCATGAGATTCACACAGGCCCACTTCTCCAGCTTGTCCAGGTCCCTCTGGATGGTGTCCCATCCCTCAGGCATGTCAACTGCACCACTCAGCTTGGTGTCATCTGCAAGCTGGCTAAGGGTGCACTCGATCCCACTGTCTATGTCACTGATGAAGATAGTAAACAGTGCTGGTCCCAGTACGGACCCCTGAGGGACACCACTTGTCACTCATCTCCATCTGCACATTGAGCCATTGACCACTACTCTCTGGATGTGACCATCCAACCAATTCCTCATCCACCAAACAGTCCACCCATCAAATCCATATCTCTCCAATTTAGAGTGAAGGATGTTGTGGGGGACCGTGTCAAAGGCCTTACAGAAGTCCAAACAGACGACATCCGTAGCTCTTCCCTTGTCCACTGATGTAGTCACTCCATCAAAGAAGGCCACTAGATTGGTCAGGCAAGGTCATGCCCTTGGTGAAGCCATGCTGGCCATCTTGAATCACTTCCCTGTCCTCCATGTGCCTTAGCATAGCTTCTAGGAGGATCTGTTCCATGATCTTCCCAGGCACAGAGGTGAGGCTGACAGGTCGGTAGTTCCCAGGGTCCTCCTTTCTACCCTTTTTAAAAATGGGTGCAGTGTTTCCCTTTTTCCAGTCTCCGGTGACTTCACCTGACTGCCATGACTTTTCATGGAGAGTCCTTGGCAACTACATCAGCCAATTCCCTCAGGACTCTGGGATGCATCTCCTCAGGTCCCATAGACTTATATATGTTCAGATTCTGAGGTGGTCACGCACCTGACCTTCTCTTAGAGTGGGAGGGGCTTTGCCCCCCCAGTCACCATCTTGTGGTCCATCCACTCAAGAGGTGTGGGAAGAGAGGATGCCAGTAAAGACTGAGGCAAAGAAGTTGTTGAGTACCTCAGCCTTCTCCTCGTCCGTTGTTACCAGTTTGCCAGTTTTTATCATTGGGGGAGTACACTTTCTTTGACCTTCCTTTTCTGGCTGACATACCTGTAGCCCTTCTTATTATTCTTTGTGGCCCTTGCCAAGTTCAGCTCCAGCTTTACTTTGGCCTTCCTGACCCCATCCCTACACAACCGGGCAGCATCCCTGTACTTTTTCCAGGATACCTGCCCCTGCTTCCACTGCCTGTGCATTTCCTTCTTGCCCTTTAGTTTGACCAGCAGGTCTCAACTCAGCCATGCTGGTCTCTTGCCTTCCTTTCCTGATTTCTTACACCTGGGTATCGAGAGCTCTTGCGCTCTATGGAAAGCGTCCTTAAAGACCTGCCAGGTCTGTTCTGCTCCCTTGTCCCTGAGGACAGTTTCCCAGGGGATCCTATTGACTAACTCCTTGAACAGCTGGAATTTTGCTTTCCTAAAATTCAGGGTCCTGACTTTTTGCCTGACCTGTAACCCTCAGGACTGCAAACTCCACTAGTAAGTACATGGTCACTGCAGCCCAGGCTGCCTCCAGTCTTGACGTCACTGATTGACTTACTTGCATTGGTGACCAACAGGTCCAGTATCGCATCCCCTCTGGTAGGGCTGTCTATTACCTGGCTTAAGAAGTTATCCTCAATGCATTCCAGGAGTCTCCTGGATTGCCTACAGCTCGCCGTGCTACTTTTCCAGCAGGTGTTGGGGTGGATGAAGTCCCCCAGCAGGATGAGAGCCTGCGAGCATGATGCTTCCTGGAGTAAGAAGACTTTGTCAATAGTCTCCCCTTGATCGGGTGGCCTGTAGGAGACACCAGCCACAAGGTTCCCTTTGTTACCTCGGTCTCTAATTCTTACCCATAAGCTTTCAACCTGTTTATGGCTGTTCTTTAGAGACGGCTCTTCACACTCTATCTATTTCTTGATGTAGAGGGCAACTCCTCCGCCCCTCTTTCCTCGCCTGTCCCTTCTGAACAGCCTGTAGCCATCGATAGCCACACTCCAGTCCTGGGATTCATCCCACCAAGTTTCAGTAATGGCATCTAGGTCGTAGCTTTCTAGCAGCACGGTGGCTTCCAGCTCCTCCTGTTTGTTGCCCATGCTGCATGCTTGGTGTAGAGGCACTTCAGCTGGGCTGTCGGCCGTGTTACCTTCTTAGAGGAACACCCCTTAATTCCTTCAATGTATTTGACTAGTGTTTCCCTGTTGACTCCTGTTGCCTCTGGAGCCCCTGGCTCATCTCCATAAGACTTCAAGTGTGCTGCAGTGTACCCAGCAAGTCTCAGAGCAACAGGCTGAGGGCCCTCGCTAGCACCCCCTCCCTCTAACCTTGGCATGTCATCCCACAGCTTGTCACAGGCAAGCCTGATATTATACCCCTCCCCCTTCAAGCCTATATCTATGTGTGTGTCTTATTTTGTGTATATATATATATATAATCTGATCTGTGTCTAAATCTAACAAACTTCTAATTTTAGCTTTCTTTTCACATTTTTGGGGCTAATTTCACTTTTGACTGGGTCTCTGAATGCATCGCACTTGAGATGTGAGTGGTCGTTTCTTACAGGAACAGTCAGTGGAAATCCCAGCTCGCTCTTGTTCAGAGTAGGCTTTGGACCTTATAATCCTTAAGGTTAATTGCTGTTACCTCCAGAAATACAGATAGATCATCCCCTGTCATTTGGTTCACTCTGGAAACAGTAGCATCCACTAACTAGGTAAATTAAGTCATAGTCTACTTCAGAGGATGTGGAATTTTAAAGAGTAAAGAGCACAAGCCGACTTTCTTGCTCCGAAGCTCAGGAAGCGATAAGAGGCCAGGACTGCCTCAGATGCTCTTGTGGAGCTCTTTCAGACTCCTGTTTCCCATTGCTCTTCCCAGATAAAGTTTCTGTACAGTTCCTCTCATCCTTTTACCCAGTCAGACTACATCTATACCACTAAATAAAAAAGATGCAGGAAATAAGCTTACCCATGACACCCTTGGTCATCCATATTGCTTAATTGTTGGCTCACTTCCTAGCCTTGTTTTGGACCACTCCAGCTACTGCTTTCCCAGTAGAAACCTGGGCGTGACTCAGGGAAAAGTTTGCGTTATACACTGTTAGCAAGAGACAATACAGGTGGGGCTGCACCATTTTTCTCCTTCTGCCCTCCAGAGAGCCCCATCCCATTCCCAGTAAGCTTTGCACTCCCGAATCCCCCGGTCTGTCCTCACGCTGCCTCCCAGGGCATGCAGCACACCTTTGCTTTCATACTACAAGAATGCCATGCTCCAGGCTGCAGCATCAGCATGTGCTGCATGGTGGAGCTTCAGCCAGTCCCTACAGGAGCAGCTGGCACTGTCAGACAGAATCAACGTGGTCTGGCAATGAGTATGAACTTGGTCTCTTTGGTCTCCAAGGTCCCTGAGTGAGTGGAAAGGGAGAATAATCTAAAGGGCAGCATTGCTTCTTCTTAGTAAATGCCTTCTCATTAAGAACAGAAACCATGCTCCCTGGAAAAGGTTTGTCTCCAACCTTTGGAAAAACAATTACATTATTTCAGATCGAAGCACTATCTTGACTTTGTATGGTTCAGTCATCTTTTTGCAATAACCCAGAAGAGTCTGTGGGGAAACGTCCTTGTAGGACAGTCATGCTGCTTTATGAAGGAAGCCATAGAGATTCCCAGGTTTTGTGCTGAGTAAGCAAACTTCAGAAATATCACACTACAGCGTGTTTGCCCAGAGGCAGCACTAACTAGCCACCTAGTGCTTTCAGTGTATGGGCCTTGTGTATCTGTGTACCAGTGCTCCATGTTGTATGGTGGAGATCTTTGTCGCGTCACATTGACAAACTCATTTTCTTGCTTTCCTGATTCCATTGGTTCCATTTAATTTGGGAAAGTCTAGTCAGCCTGACGCATCCATAAATTGAATATATAAAAACCTATAAAGGTTTTATGTACTTGGTTTACAATACAAAGGTTTACAATACTTGTGACATTATTACCGGTTGACATTCTCATGTTGATCCATACTAGCTGTATCCTGTCACATACCAGAATCCTTGCACTTCTTGTGGTGATCTCATCATTCACAAATGAGATGCCTTTATGCTTCCAGAACTATTTGCAAATTCAGCAGGAAATAAGAGAGTCTCTTCATTTTCTGCATTAAAAACTTTGTGGGAAGTCCTCCATGTCAACAAATAGCAGTTCACAGCACAATATTTGGAAACATATGAACTAATTTTTCCTAGATGGGAATCTGCTTTTTCCTTTGAAGCTTTGAAGTGATTCAGTTCACTTTTCCCAAAGAGAAAATGAAATAAATAAAGTGTGACATGATAATCCCTCCATATCCACAGAATTCCCCGAGGTAGCTCTGATATTATTACATTTCATGCAAATGAAAACAGTTTTCACAAGTTTCAACAGCAGGTCACATTTTCATCAGTTCATAATCAGTAAAATATATGCATAGGTGTTTGCAGATGTATATATTGTTTCTCAGTTTCTAATCCATGAAATATGAGTACTAGTTTTTATTTATACATGTATTATGATTGTCAGTGCAACTTTAAAATATTATCTCTTGAAAGACTGACATGATTTTTCAAGAACCCTAAAAACATTCTGAATGCATTTGATGTGATTTTTATTTCTACAGTTTGTGAAGATATTATTTGTAATTCATTATTCTCCACACTTTGAGTGCTTCCAGTAGTGTTTTTGGCTCTGCAGTGAGGTTCTGTTGTGCCAGTGTGAGACCTTTTTACATCAGTGGGCCTCCAGCGAGAAGAAGCATCATCAGGCCTCATTGCAAGGCAGGGCCTCTGTGTTTAATTGTTGTACAGGATGTTTTTGTGGGTGGATCAAATTGATGTTGAGTATTTGCACAATAAGCAGAATTTTTTTATATCAGTTGAGATATTTTTGAGATGATTTCAAAGAGCAAGCAGGGTTATAGGCTACAAAAAGTCAAATGCATAGTTGGAAAATTTTACTTTTTCATGCTATTTCAGGTGGATTGTTTCTCTTAATGTCTACCTTTAGTGGATATTGCTTTAAGTAAGACCTAACCTTAGTACAGTGGACAAGTAGCCCAAGTTACACTATGACTAGTGAATGCTTTTTCTTTCCTCCACAGACAGTAGTTCCTTCCATGACCATAAGAACAATCTAAAAGGAAGGATATTGTGTAGAGTGAGGGAAGAACGTACGTTACAGATTAAGAGCAATAATGGCCAGGTGTGTTATGGATATAAATTGAAGTTGGATAATGAGGGACAGGGGGTTCTTTTTTTTTTTTTAGCCTGATATTCCTAAAAAGCTTTGCTTTCTAGTATACTTTAGTTAAATAAATACAAGTTTGTTCCATAGAGCTGAAAACATTGATGTATATTGAGAATGAATGAAACATAATTAGGCTTTATAATAAGAAAAAAACTTTGCATGCAAATATCTCTGGATATATGTTTAATATTTGATTCCTGCCAAAACTGTCTAACCTTTGTAGAATGTGATAGCATACAATTTTGTTATTTTTAGCCACATATTTTTGGCATCTTAGCATTAATACTTCTAATTAAATCTTATATATCATTCTGCCCTGCTACCTATTCAGCAAATGTGCACATTTTTAGAAAAAAAAAATTAACAAAGTTAAAACTTAAGGTCTTTTTTTCATCTTTCTCCAATTTCAATGTTTAGTGTGTAAATGTGTAACAGTATTACATGTTATATCTGAAGAATGAGAGCTCATGAGCAACTAAGAATTATTTCTACAAATCTGTAAACTCTAATAGTGAAGTTTAAAGGTTTTTGAAGACTTTGAAGCAAAATCCCTATGGTAATGGAAGTTTTACACACATGTGGAATGAAAATATGAGGTTCTAAGAGGGAAAACATTACTAATAGTTTAGCTCTTTGTATATTGTCAATCCAATTTTACCTTTATTGCTATCACTAAGTCCTGTCAAACTACTTTATTTTGCCTTTTTTTTTTCTTTTTTTTTAAAGACACAAATGCACTCGTACTATGTAACTTATGAGAGCTCAGGATACCAACAAGTTCTCCTCAAAAGTATTTGGTTGTTATCTTCCAGCAAAACACCTGTGCAGATCTGAGTGTGGGGAGAATGTGGTGTGTTACAGACTAATCTCAAAGAAGTGCTTAATATGATAATGACTGAAAGTTACAGGGAGGAGTGAGAGAACTATCGTATCTGCTCAGATTCAAATATCCTAGGCAGCTGATGACCACTGCTGCCAAAAAACCTGCCCTGGAGACTCTCTGCACAGCAGATAGAGAGGGAGGCAGCACAAGAGGACACATAAGCTTGGAGCTGGGCCGTCTTTGGAGAAGACTTGTCTGACAGAGTTTGGACTCCTGCATGGAAATGCCAGCTTGCTTGCCTTTCTAGTTCTGCTCAAAAATTTTGACAGGTTTGAGATGTTCCTGCAAAATGCTTAGATTCAGTTACAGCAGCTTTTTTCAATACAATAGTGCAGTCAAGAAGTGTTCACCTATTGAATTTCTTTGGAGTATTTCCTCACAATAGATGTTTTTAAAACAGTTTTGTTTGTTTCTTTGTTTTCCCACTTTAGAATAAAATTTGGGAATGAAAACAAAAATTTTGCTTGTTTCTCTGAGGTACCAGTGTTCTATAATTGTTCCTTATACAAGGGGGGCTCTTCTCCACAAATCTGTGTATCAAATTTGTCTTTCATTTAAGAACTCATCTAGTTGTCAGTCTCTCTTAAGGTCATGGACTCTCCTCAGTTTTAGTAATCCTTGTGGGAAATGGGCCACATGTTTATTGTCTTTGATATCCGCAGTTTCCTTTTTTTTCTTTTAAGAAATATTGCCATCTGTTGTTTTCTAGAATTTTTTTTAACATATTCTCTAATTTCTCCTGCATCACCGTCAGTTTCTTTGATCAGTTTTTAATTGATTAAAAAAAAAAAAAAGAAAAAACTATAATACTATCAAAAGCTTTAAGTTAAATAGGGCTGAAATTAGGTTATCTTACCATCAAATGCTCTTGTGTAGAATTCTCTTTCTTTTCATTACAGCCTCTGAGCACATTCTTAGTCACACTCGGTTACCATCCATTATTCTGCTAACCTGGAGTAATGGCATGGTGGCAAAGCAGAAACAGAGTTAACACAACAGGTAAAGCAATTACGTTGTAAAAATACACCATGCCCATATGTGGAGAAGAAAAACTCAGTGATGCTTTTGATGGTAGAGTACCGTGAGCTGGGCCAGGGCTGCCCAGCACAGTTATGTGCAATAGACACCCAGAGCAGAGAGTCTGTCTAGCCACGTTCATGTAGCTCATAATCCTGGCTGGACATGAGCTGGCCTGCTCAGATGTCATGGGGCCAGTTCCCTGCAAGGATAATAAAACATGTGTTTTTCTAAATCTAATGCTTGAAGATAAATACAACGTCCATGTTAGTATGAGTCCATATATCACAAGAAGGTAATAAGTAATCTTTTCTTCTGTTATTTTCAGAGCCAAATTTTGTGTCATCTTATGACATTGGGAACTTTACCTACTTCTTCTTCCGGGAGAATGCGGTGGAACATGACTGTGGGAAAACAGTCTTCTCTCGTGCTGCTCGGGTGTGCAAAAATGATATTGGTGGCAAGTTTGTACTGGAGGATACCTGGACTACCTTCATGAAAGCTCGGCTGAACTGCTCTCGCCCTGGAGAAATTCCATTTTACTATAATGAACTACAGAGCACTTTCTTCCTGCCAGAATTGGACTTGATCTATGGGATTTTTACCACTAATGTGTAAGTAAATTCCATGATATATTTTATTTTCTTGCTATTTGTGACAGTAAAAACTAAAGTTTCTGAGCTGCTCTCTTCTGCATATGCCAAGTAAAAGTCATAAACTCAAACTACTGTTTTGCCCAATCCACTGTCCTCTTGTGAACAAGTGTCAGTTCCAAATGCTTCCCACATGAATTGCTGAAGGCGTATGAAAGAAGGAAGAATTCTTAATATTTCCTTACAGCAGGGAGCCAGTTGTGTTTAAGACTACTCAGCCATCTTTTTCATACATTCTTATAAAGAAGTTGGTTTTTATTTTGCACACTATTGTAATACATAAATACATAATGTATTTATGAAAGAAATATTTTATAATTGTAATGTGACACGATCATGAATTTGAAATGATGTCATTTGACCGTGTCAGGAAGATCTTGCCTTACCCAAAAGAGCACAAGAGGTGCTCTTACATATTTTAAATTAGTCCTAACATATATTCATCTGAGTTTGAGGGTCAAACCAAAAATCTAATCTAATTTTAACTGAACGTGTTATATATCAACAAGGTAAAATTAAAAAATGTATATTTTGGTCTTAAAAATTAAAATTTGTTAAATATTAAAACATTGGATGGACATAAAAGCTTCCTAGACTCTGAGCTTGATATCAAGACTTGCTTAAGTCTTAGGAAAAAAAGAGACATTCATCTCAGAAACGTCCTTTGTTACTTTAAACATGATAACTGGAGGTCATATGTTGCTCAGTAAGAACAGCCCATGCGTTATGGCTGTGCAGCCCAGTTTTCAGACCACTGGAACAGGGTTTCAAATTTCGGTGTCTCATTTTCTTACCTGCTTGCAGTGTCTTGCTCTGTAAGTCAGTTTTGCCTAGAATTTTAAAAGGTACTTGGGCACCTAAAACATAGATCCATGCTCCTTTCTACTGCTGTAGACACCTGGATACTTACCTTCTATAAATATCCATTAACCAGGTGGAAACAGTCACAAATTAATGCCAGCAGATTATGATCCCTAAGTTCTTTAGACCATGAACATGAATTTGAGCTTGAGCTAGTTTCTTCTGCTTTTAGTACAGTCTCTTATTAACACATATAAGCAGCTTCCAGACTCAGGTTGGTCCCTGTACCACCAGCTCAGGCAGTGGGCACGACTAATGAGGCTGCTTGCACCAGGCTGTGATGATTCCTGACTTGGGACTTCGGGTGATGAGCTTAACCCTGTTCCTGCACTGGAGCAATGCATTGATGCTAAATGCTGGGTTTTTTAAAGAGAATAGTAAAGACTTTGGGACTACTGGGGATAAGAAAACTTGATGCTGTTTTCAACAGTAATTTTAATTTCATTGGTCTGTTTTACTAGCTAGTTTGAGTCTTAGAAGACAGATTTCTCAGGTGGCATGCTCATACACTGTTCAACATGATCTTTCATGAGAAGTCAAATAGCCTTGACACTCTCCTACCATAGAAAGCCTGACCAAAGGAATTCTGCTCCAGAAAATCCACAGGGCTCTGGCCACGGAAGGGGAGCAATGCTCTTCTCTGAGAAGGGCTGTCCTGGCAATTTGGAGAAAGAAGACATTTTCTGTGCTACAAATTCCAGTTTCTGAGGTTGTGTAAGGATATCAGGGCTGCCATCAGCACACCCTGGCTCTTCTGAGAAAGGACTCGCTAGTGTAAGACTACCTTTGCCACATGGAAGTAGGCAGTATTTGAAACCTTGCTGCTGCTTCACTCTTCCCCAGTAGCTCAGCATTCTGCTTTGTCCAACAAAGACGGACTATTCAAAGAGGAATTAATTACAACTGTTTGGAGGTGGGTTTTTTGATAGCTCCATTTAAATTATATTTGCTCCCGCCATCAAATATTGTAACTAAATTTTTGGACATTGTTGAAATGTTGTAGAGTTAAGATTGCTTCCCCATGTTGAGTACCTGTTCAGAGATATCTGCACAACCCATCTGATCCACCCTTCAGCCCTGTAACCTGACGGTGGAAAAGCGCCAGGGTTTCCCATGAGGCGGAATAACATAGTCCTTTCTGTTGGTGTAACAGCATCAGATATTACTGAACCACATTCAGCATTTGTCAATCTCTGTATCTTCAGAATTGCAATTATTTTATGGTACCCTAATGCTTTTTCTAATATACTGTGAATCATTTTGTGGGGAAAAAACTGAAGCGTTTCTGTCAATAAAGATTGAGTAATAGCAAAGCCTGCACCCTTTATGTGTGGTTGAGTACTAAGTCCACTGCTTCATAATGAAGCTGATTTTGCTTCTTTCAGACCATCCAAAAATCTATAAGCATGAGTCTGAAGTCCTTTAAGGACTTAAAGAAATTCAAGAAGACATTGGTATGGTTAATAATATTAGTGAGCTGCCTTTAGTGATAGTTTACATAGGCAAGGAATTATCAAATCCAACGATAATTGATTCTGCAGAAATTGTTAGCATGAAACTTCAAGATTTGGGGGTTCTTTGAAATAAGAGTGACAAGCATAAGAAAGCAAATTGCTCTTTTGTCCTGCTATTAAACCCATATATCCTAACCCTTTTTTCAGTTGTTCACAAATTTGATCCCCTGGGGTTACTTTTTTCTTTCCATCATTTTGGAGTTTCTATAGTAGGCTTTTTTAAGCCTTGTGTAAATTACAGGCTAAGTTTAAAAAAAGGAAAAAAAAAAAAAAAGAAAAAAAGAATGCCATGTGGATCAATTGTCAGCAGTTTTACCTGCAGTGGAAATTTGTGCAACTGCCACTTTCATTATCTATCCCTTTATCTCCAATTGTGGAAGAGAACAATGCAGTTTTCCATATTACGAGCTCTCATAGTCACTGGATTATATTGTTTACACTATGTGGAATTACTTTATTGTCATGTATATCACATTTTCAAGACAAGAACAGGAAATTGTATGTTTCGCCTGGCTGATGTTGTGCTAGTACCCCTGTACTAGCCCCTGTGAGTATGATGGTGCCCCTGTACTCGGCACTGGTGAGGCCGCACCTCGAATACTGTGTTCAGTTTTGGGCCCCTCACTACAAGAGAGACATTGAGGTGCTGGAGCGTGTCCAGAGAAGGGCAACGAAGCTGCTGAAGGGTCTGGAGAACAAGTCTTATGAGGAGCGGCTGAGGGAACTGGGGTTGTTTAGCCTGGAGAAAAGGAGGCTGAAGGGAGACTTTACCACTCTCTACAACTACCTGAAAGGAGGCTGTAGAGAGGTGGGGGTCAGTCTCTTCTTCCAAGTAACTAGCGATAGGAGGAGAGGAAATGGCCTCAAGTTGCACCAGGGGAGGTTTAGACTGGATATTAGGAAATTTTACTTCACTGAAAGGGTTGTCAAGCATTGGAACAGGCTGCCCAGAGAGGTGGTGGAGTCACCATCCCTGGAGGAGTTCAAAAAACATGTAGATGTGGCACTTCAGTGTAAGTAAAGTACGGCCTTGTGGTATTAGAGCAGCAGCAGAAGGTAGGAAGTTCTGAGTTTCTCCCACACCAGCTAGTTGGCAAGGCTGACAAAAATTTTAAATCCGATTTCTGTGCCTAAATCAGCACATCATGTATCATTATCTTGAGATATTATCTCCTGGCTGATCATATCTGCTTTGTTAATTACCTGAAGGATTGGAGAGTTACTGCCTTTTTTATTTATTTTTCAGCAAATGGTCTTCTTCATGTTGTTACTTAGGTTAATGTTTATATTTCTTTTGCAGGAACAGCATAGCAGCCTCAGCGGTTTGTGTTTTCAACCTGAGTGCCATAACTCAAGCCTTTAATGGACCCTTCAAATACCAGGAAAACTCTCGCTCTGCTTGGCTTCCATATCCCAATCCTAACCCTAATTTTCAGGTACAGATACGTGGGAGAAGGACAACAGTTTACAGGATGTTTTTTCCAAGTGCTGTATGGTTCATAGTTAGTAAGTCCAGTTTTGCAGTATATTATAGCCGAAGATCTTAAAAAGATTACCAAAAAAAAAAAAAAGAGTACCAAAAAAAAAAAAGGCTTAAGAGGTCACCTTATTACAACATACTTAATTTTATCCTTCCACAAAATAATTTGGGTTGAAAAGCAGATGTGCTTTGAAGGGTAGGAGAAAAAAGACTTAAGTTCCATGTTCTGTCAAAATGAAACACTGTAGTTATCTGTCAAGGTAACATTAATTCCTGGCTGAAGTATGATCAAACTGCTATTCTCTTTTACATTGTATTTGTACTATTAGGACCTGAAAAAGGAACATTGTTTGACAGAAAAAAGAAGGAGGAGGGGGAGGAGGGGTAAAGGAGGAGTGGTCAGGTTTTTGTATATTTTACTGTGCAAGGTGGTCCACACTCCCTGAAGGGTCCAATTAAAAGACTTTGTGACGTGGTGTGTGCCTCATTTGAACTTGTTGGCCTCAGAGGGTGTAATAGTCTGCAGTTTGCTGACAGCATAAAACTAATTAGTCCAAAGGGGGTCACTCAGTGGAACTTTCTACAAAAAGAAAAGGGTATTTCAGGTAAGCACATGCGCATTGTTTTCTTCTTCTGCATAGTCACCACTCCTACTAGGACAATTTTAGTGAGTGTGTTTCTAGCAAGGGAAACGGAAGGGAAAACAGCATTAATTTAGTGCTTAACAGTAACAGCTTTTCACCAAGATACTTAAGTGTATCCACCTTTATCCACCTTTCACCATCCCTTAATCTCAATGCAATTTCATGAGTTCAGTGCCTTCCCTGTCTTCTTGTAAGGGTCACGAGATCTTTGCAAGCATGAAACAGAATCACCCATCAGGGATTGCAGGTAGTTTTAATTATGTCCTGATTTATGCAAACATAGGAAAATAAGGCACTGAGTTTTGCTCTGAATTATAGGCCATAGCCACGTTACCTTTCCTAAATAGTATGTTTGGCATTAGCCCCAAGTGACAAGACACCACTTAAGAAAGCCATATTGCAGAAGCAGGCTATATTTGTATATAGCTTTTTATGTATTGTAGAAATATTTGTATTGTCAAAATGGTGACAGTAGGAGGGTCTAAGTGAGGCTAAATTTTTGAAGGAGAAAGCCTGAAGAAAGGCTTGTATGTAAAAATCTTATCTTCTTTCTGACTGGGTGAGCAAGTCCAATAAAAGTTATTAATCTCTCCCTACAAACCTTGTATTAATGTGTTGGTAATTTTTGTGAGAGCACTCCATACAGAATGGTACATGCAAACAAAGATGACAGCCTGATGGTTGTGTAAAAATGGTTTAAGTCTCTACTGTACTGTCGGTGCTCATCTCTAAATCACAGTCAAGACAGAGGTGTTGAAGAAATGTCTTGCTTGGATAGTCTGGCTGATTTTAATATGGCTGGTCCTTCATCAAATTTACAAGAACAGTGGCAACAGTTGTATCATATCTCATTGAGCAACAGCTTTGCAGGCCAGCGCTAGTGTTAAAAGCTGTAACGTGGCCTTTTACAACACAATATTGAAGCCAATTGCCATTAACTGATCTCTAGGTATCATTAGTGATGTCGAACTTCTGTTCGTTTGCAGGTGTTATGTTTTAACTTTCTGTTAGATTTCTGGCTCCATAACTGCAGCACTGGTATATATACCAGAAGCTAGTCTAATGCTTAGAGCTAAGTGTTACCATTTTTTGTGACTTGATGGTGCATTAGAGTACATGCTGCTCGTAGATAGGATATATTCATTGGCTGAGTCACTGGTTTCCTTCCCAGAAAGGAGGACTTTTCTTTTGTTGAGTGTTTATGATAAAATATCGGAAGTTCTGGTTGTGTAGCCTCGGAAGTAGGTTTATCTTCAGAGTATTCACCTACTCAGCAATAACAGACAGAAGTATGTGGTTTGAAGGAAGACCACTGCTATGTAGTGATAGTTACATCAGACTTTGTATTTCCAAGACTGGATTATATTAATTAAATATTTTCCAGATTAGAATACTATTGGAGTCCCAGTTTTGAGGAACACTGTTTTCTCCAGAGGTTGTTGCTTTTCTCTTTACACAGGATAATTTCCATTGTAAGACCAAGGACCTATGTATTTCAGTGTACTATAAGCGTTCCAGCTGGAATCTTTCCTGCTTGATAGATTCAGAGAAATTCTTCTTTGGCTTAGTTTATTTTTTTGACTGGCCTGACATAGGGGTGCTCACAGAGCCAGTAATTGTTTCCTGCCAGTTGCTTAACTGTCTTTCCTCATCATATGATCTCTCATTATGAAATTATTTATTTGAGTTTTTCTTAACATTTGTGGATTTGGAATGATCACTTAATTTCAGATTGAAAACATGGCAATAATGAAAAAATAACTGGTAGGGTTTTACATGCTGTATTATTTTGTTCATGCTGTAATTCATAGCATAATTTATGAAATAGTAGAATAGAATGAAAAAGTATGACTTAGGTATGCCTTTCACATCACCAACATATTTGATAAATGTTGTGAAGTACTGTTCTAATTCTCTGATGCAATTATGCATGAGTAAACATGTGGATGTTTACATATTCACATGCACTAAGCAGCTTTCTCTTTTGTGTCCTCAGTTGAAGACTTAAACACAAAGATACGGAAATTAACTGCCACTTATTTTTTCTTTGTTTATTTGTGTGTGCAATTAGTGAATGCTTTCCTGTAAGAAAACAGTACAGTTTTCAGATGTAAAATATGGTCAGTTCCAACACAAAAATGTCTTTGCCATGGATAACACTTTATAGATAGAGCTCCACACTGTCCATTCTTGGCTAGTGAATACAGGCTCTGAAGAAGCTGCTAGAACTGTGCGTGGTGCTGTGGCCTGGGATTTCTGTCAGACCCTGGTTGTGGTAGGACATGGGCTTTCCTTTGAAAATTTGTTATGTCTTTAGCACTGCATCTGTGTTAATTATAAAGAAAACCATTCAGAAAATTGTGTGGTTTGTTGGATGGTAGTTTTTCTCCTTCTTGCCCTGTGAGCATAGGATATCGCAAAATATTACTATAGCCCACTTGTGGTGGTCAGTCTGGTGCCCTGTCATATAGTTTAGAGTTAGGGAGCCTCTGCAGTACTGCCTCAGGGAAGTGGAGCTTCCTCCATCGCTGTGTGGACAGTTTGGTCAGCACCAAAATGAGACCTGAAAGTGGAATTCCACACTGTCACTACAAGATACACTTTTGTTTTTTATTTTCTTGTGCTGTAAATCAGAGAGTAAATCTGTTGTTATCGTTGACGCATATAGTAATGTTACTTTTCTGTGTTTACAGTGTGGCACCATGGACCAGGGTTTGTATGTAAATCTGACTGAGAGAAATCTTCAAGATGCTCAAAAATTCTTCTTAATGCATGAGGTCGTTCAACCAGTTATTCCAATTCCTTACTTCATGGAAGACAACAGCCGATTTTCCCATGTGGTTGTGGATGTCGTGCAGGGAAAGGACATGCTTTTCCATATCATCTATCTTGCCACAGGTATGAACTCTGCATTGCTGTGATAACTGGAGGTCTATGTGTTTAATGTTCTGTGAATCAGTTATGGAATATGTGTAGTGCACCTTGAACAACAGCTTTTCCTCTTTGACAGCATTAACTCTACCTTCTACCTTTTCTGAGTAGATGAATTCAGCAGTTTGCAATGTCTTTGTTTATATTGTGAACTCAAATTTTGGTGTCTATTTCCTATTCTCCTTTGAAGGTATGAAGCCTACATGCCCTTGAGGCAGCGAACAGTTGGAAATTCTACAAACAGGACTTCACAAGTTTCTCTGTCTTTTATTCTTTTTATGTAGTTCAGGGTAAAATCTCACCCAAAATAAGATGCTTTAGGATCCTCTGAGATAGAAGTAACTCTACAAATAGCAAATACAATTACTGCTATTGCTATTTCTGACTTTCCTGCTCACAAATGTTTTATTACCTTTCCTTTTCATTTCATTTTTAAGTCATTCATTATGCAGTTTTACACCCTGCCTTATTATTTGTTCATTTACATGTGAGCTTAGCAATGAAAGAAAAATAATCCTCCACCTAAAATTGCCTTGGATAGAAGTATTGCTTTCTTGGTTCAAAATTTCAAGCTTCTTAAAAATAGCGAGGGTGTCAGAGAACTGGTTTTGCCAAACAAGGATGTCCCCAGCTGAGACTGAAATACTAAGTTGGAGTAACATGTTTAGAGCCTCATAGCATAAGACTTAGGGGAGTTCTCAAATACTTAGTCCCATGCACATTAGTAGGGGATAGCTCATCAAAGCAATGGTTTGTTAATGTGAATAGTTTATCTCACAGTGAGTAGACACCAAATATGATAAATTTAGGGAAAGAATCCGTTGAGCAACAAGAGGAAAAAAATCCTAATCCTATTTATTTGATCTTGCAATCAATGAAGTGAATTTTGAAATTGTCATTGATTGAGTAGAAACTGGATCAATCCTTTTAATTGCTAAAATTACGATTTACTAATTAAAATTGTATATTCTGTAGTTTATCATTTATCAAAAGCCCAAGAAAAATGTGCATTGTGATTCAATATATGATTTAATTTTGCCTTGAAAGCATGATACCATTTTTCAGAGATTTCTTCTTTTGAGTCTGAAGAAATTTTATAGTAATCTGGTGCATTTGGGTGAGACAGTATTTCTTTGCATATTATCCTTGTAGCTTTCTCATTGTGCTCCTTGAAAGGCAGACAGTAATATAAAAGCTTTTAATAAGTTAAAACTGTGCTTGGATTTGACCAGTTGCAGTCAAAACAGCCCACTGGTTGGTAAATCACAGCACTTTAAGTGAAAGCATGCCAATACTAAATGTGTTTGTATTGTAGAGGTCTCCTTACAGAAACTGAATTACAGAAGCATGTACTGAATTGGTTTTATATGAAGAGACTATCACTGCATTGTGGGATATTTAAATTATAATGGCAGCACCAAGAATGATGTCATATGTCATAATTCTGATTGTCTTCAGTTTTGAGTTTCCCTTACTGTGTTCCCTTTTATGTTTGATTCAGTAAGTGAGGATCTAAAACTTTACGTTTCATGGTTCATTAATAAATTGTGTTCAGTAAAGGTTCTAGGTTCTTTTTGTGCATCTTTCTTGCTTCTAAAAATATATAGCTCCTATACTCCTTATGGTGTATGCTTGCCTTCCACTTTTATTCTTCTCTGTACCTCTGGTTTTGGTCATTCATGGAAGTAGGATACTACTTTAGCTGGATCTTTAGTCTGACTCCAGCACATGCTTTTACGTAATCGGACAGTGTGTGTTTAATGACTGTGAGAAACTGTACGATAAAAAACCCCAGGTAATGATATCGTGTTCTTGAAGTTTTCTTGACAGAGCCAATTCTGTTTCACTTCTGTTTCACTGAATCACAGTGGTTTTTGTTAACATTCCTTCTGCCCCCTCCCCCCCACTTGAGTGTAAGTACTAAGCTTTATTTTCCAATAAATATTGATATTAACTTTTCAGAAAAATTACCTTTTTGGTAGATTTTGAAATTACTGCACACATGTTTATATATAAATACCATACCTACAATACATAAGGGTAGTTTAAAAGTCCCAATATACCAAAATACACAGTGTAATTTACTTAAAATCTTATGATTTGAGGAGAAAGGCAGTATTTTTACCTTTGGGGTGCAGGTCATAATTTTAATTTCATGATATTGGTAATAATGCAGCATCTTAGTTCTCCATAGTCGTATCTTTGCTTGTGTAGAAGCATTGAGTTTGCATCCTAAACTACACATGCTAAAAGATTATTGAGAAAACACCACTGCTTCTGTAAACAGCAGAAACTAAAAGGCAGCGGCCTTAACTTTGGAAATAAACAATAACTTTAGAAGCAGATCAAGTTTAATAGTTTTGAATTCATCCAGTGTCTGGCCTTACTCCTGCATACAATGTCATCTACCCAAAGCTCCTAACAACATAAACCATGTGTATGTTTGGGAGAGGTGGAAGAGTGAGGTAACAGTCATTACCAGGTTGTCACTGTATCTTTTCTGATTTAATTTACTTGCATTTTTAAAAGTGGTGGCAAATTAAATTTGGAGTTAAATTTTTGCCACACTGCTCCATCTTCAAAAAAAGCCAAAGGAACAATCTGGGGAACAATGGGCTGGTCTGCATTCAGTCCCTGGAAAAGCCAAGGAGCACACCTCCTTGGAGCACACTTCTGTGGGCACATGATGGAGAAGAAGGTGACTGGGAACATTCAGTATGGATTTCCCAAGGGTGAATCAGGTGACCAACCTGATTACTTTCTGTGGTAAAATGACTGGATTTGTGCATGAGGAGAGAGTAGTACCTCAACTTTAGCAATGCTTTTGACACTGTCTCTCACAATGTTCATATATCCAAATAAGGATGTATGGTCTGTAGGGATGGACAACTGGATGTATAAAAACTGCTTGGATGTCAGGCTCAGAGGGTAGTTGTTAATGGGATGTATACAAGTGGTAAGGAGTTGAGTACTGTCCTGCTTAACATTTTAATCAGTCACCTGGAGGAGACAACAGAGTACCCTCTATCAAGTGTGCAGATGACACCAGACTGGGGTACCAGTAGTTAGACTGGAGGACAGTGCTGCCATCCAAAGGACCTAGACATGCTGGAGGGATGGGCTAGCAAGAACCTCATGAAATTCAACAGGTGCAAATATGAAGTCCCAAATCTGGGAAAGACTAACTCTATGCAATGATTGAGGCTGAGGACTGACTGTCTAGGAAACAGCTCTGCTGAAAGGACGTGGGGACTTTGGTAGACAGGAAGCTGAACATGAGCCAAGAGCATGCCCTCGCAGCAAAGACGACCAACAGTGTCTTGGGCTGTATTAACAGAAACATAGCCAGTAGATCAAGGGAAGATATTATCCCCATGTACTCCACTCACTTTAGACCACATCTAGTTTTGGCCTCCCTGCAACACAAGAAGGACGTTGATAAACTGGAGCAAATTCAGTGGGGGGCCACCTTCTGTTGGGGGCTGGAGCACCATGCCCTAGGAGGAGAAGCTGAGGGAACTGGCCTTGTTCATCCTAGAGGAGAGGCGGATTTGGGGGAGGGGTCTAGTAACAGCCTGCAAATACCTACAGGGAGTTTACATGAAGAACGGAGCCAGGCCCTTCACAGTGGTGCATGGTGGGAAGATGAGAGACAACAGGCAGAGAGTTTCAGACTGGATATGAAGAAAAACTTTTTCACTCTGAGGACAGTCAAGCACTGGATCGGATTTCCCAGAGAGGTTGCACAGTCTCCATACTTGGAGGTTTTCAAGACTAGACAGCAACCCAGTCTATGTTATAGCTAGCTGTCTTTTGAGTCGGAGGTTGGACTTGAGACCTCCTGATGTCCCTTCCAACCGAAATTATCCCCTGTCTATCGTATGCCAGTATGATGTGCAAATTGTCTTGGCTTAATTACATTTTTACTCAACCCTGTGATAATAAATAGCATTGTACTTTCTGCTGTGAAAAGGGAAGTGCATTCAACTCTAATAGAAGTACTGGCAGTAAGCAATTTACACCTACTGGTGTAAAGCAGGGTGGATCCAACCCATGCTGTGTGAGATGTACTCTGCATAACTTTTGTCGTTATAATTCATTACAACATTCTTACAAAAATTGTATTTTAAAATGCACAAAGCTGATTCAGTGGAAAGGTAGGCGTATAGATTGGATTGAATACAGATGAATGCTCTGCTGTCTTTATTACTCAAAGCAAAAATCCCATTCTTTGAAGCAGATGGGCAGTAGTTAAGATAAAATTCTCTCTCCCCCCCCCCCCCCCTTCACTTACCTATCCACCCTGTTATTAGAATACAAATATTACAGAGGAGAATAACCCTGACAGTATAAAAGTATAATCTAATTTCATTAAACCTTAAATAGATATAATATTACTTGAGGAGAGGCTGGGAGTAAGCAAACAAATGCATTAATCTACTGTGTCAACAGTTTTCATTTCCTAAACCTTTGCCAAGTCATCATTCTGCTAGGAGATTCTGATGTGCTGGGATTTAACAGCTACAGCTCATATCAAAAATATACTTTAGTACTTTGGAAACACATCTTAATCTTTCGCTGCACTGACTTCTAACACAGAATGAAGGTATGTATCAATTCCTGCACATTTTGTGTTGCTTAGAACTAGCAGTGCTGCTGGCTTTAGGCAGGCAGAAATCCCTGAAAACATTTTCAGTGATTCAGAAAGGAAAGTCAAGGAAAGCATTCACAGAAGTTCTGAACTAAAAATCATCTGTAATAGTAAGTTAAAAGTAGAGCAAGGTAGAGAACAACCCAATATTCTGACAACTTTTCAAGTTTAAAAGACTTTACTTCCTTCTTCATTAGAAAAATTTCAAAATTTCCAAAAATGGTGCTATGTATGTCATAGTTTTGTTTCCCTCCCTTTTGTCCCTTTTTTCCCCCCCTCCCATTTCTTTCTCCCTTTTATTTCTTCCTTTAAATTTAAATGCCTAGGTGTCCCATGGTTAAAAACTTTGCCAATATCAAAAGGTCTTCAAAGCATTTTTCAGAAAACAGGATGCTGCAACAAGAGCAAGTAGCCCTTGTTTGGAGGACTGTTGCAAAATGTATTGATTTATTAGAATGAGTAAGAAAATTATTAGGTATGGTGTCTAGTTTGAGGGTATTATGAAAACAGTTTCTGGTTGCTGTTTCTTGGGAGTTCAGAAAAGGTAATATTTACACTGTCTGAAAAGAAACTTTAAGGCCATATTTTAAAAATGACTTGGTGGAAAACTCCCATGTTTTCTCTGTTCTTCAGTCTCAGTGGACAGAGGGTGTCCCCTCCGTATCCTGAGTAGAAACGGTATATGCCCAGTGGTGGTTCTTGATTATTGGGATTTATAGTTTAGCATTGATGAAATTGGGGTATGGCTGACTTATAAAGAGTATGAAACCTGAAGAAAGATTTATTGTTGGCTACATTGCATGTCTCTAAAAGTGGGTTGTTCACTGAACTGAACCTGAATTTTTATGCCATAAAGCCAGGTTTTATCTGAGGCTTAAAGATGACTGGAGAATGTTACAACAGGTTTTGAACTTCCCTTTCAAAGAAGTTCTAGAAAGTGTTTTTCCCTGCTCTTAAGACCTTAAAATTACAAGTAGCAATGCAGAGAATAATGATACAAATAATTCTGATGAAACACTTACAGCAGTTATTATGAAGAACTGGATAGGTTTCACGAAGAAATTTCAAAAGATACTATTTGAAAATGCAGACGGATTTTTCATACCTTTGCCTTTAGAAGGGTTATAACAGGTAATAAATCTCCACAAATGTAACATCTTTCTCATGAAGCCCCAATGTGGTATATTATGCAGAAACCAGTCCCAACCTCATGAAGTGATTTGGAAGTATGCATGAAACTCAGTTTGGAAATGCTATACAAACTCTTTTGTTTGTATTTCTCCTGTTTGTCTTACTAGATGGGAGTAAATTGATGCAAAGTAGTGCACGATTTGATTTCTCTATGATTTTTGTTACAGTTCTATCTTTTTGTTTTTGTGATCAATACACAACACTTTTTGCTAGGGAACAACCCAAGGTCTTAAGAAAAAGAGTTGTGTGTGTGTTTTTGCTAAAAAATCTCAGAAATATTGTCATTTTCCTGGCAGACTACAGGTTCTGATCAAAGTGTGCAGCTTTCACAGTTTGATGTGCATGGTGTCATAATCTATGTAGTTAGTGAAGTTACGGACCTTAAAATTATAAGCAAAAACATATGCTTATACGTGTTTCATACATGGTGAAGATAGCAACAAAGCTTAAATTGACTACATTTTTTCCAATTTAGTGCTATTTCTGACTGTATTATCTCAAGTGTGTTGAGGTTATTGTAAGTAATATGCAGATAATTTTTGTAGAATTAATGTATGTAGAATGTTAATGTTTTGTAGAATTAATATATAGACATTTCCTCTCAGTTTGAGAAGCATCTTTCTAGTCTAGAAACTACAGTATAAATGCAATAATAGTAATGATGAAAGTAGTGGTAATTTGAATCACAAGTCAAGTGTGAAAGTGGTAGGTAGTCTATTTGTATGTATTACTACTTTCTAGTTCAAAAACAGAGAAATGGGGAAATCAGCATGCAGGTGGATAATGGGGCATATACACTGTGGCAGGCAGTTGTCACCATTTAAAACTATTTCTCATGTGTTGTAACAGAAAATGTTACAGAAAATGGTTGTAACAGAAAATGGTTGCTTTGTTTCTTATGCCTTTCCTTGACAAAGGTATAGGGTGCTTTTACACAGTTGTAAAGCACCTCTGCAACCTTTTAAAACTACTTCCCTGTAACTTCTTATTCTTCTGGCCTTATGCAATGTCATTTTAAGAGGCTTGAAGCAAGGACAGTCATCAGTTACTCTGCTGTCTAAAACTGGCACATGTTGGAAGGCACCAGTCCTAACAGCAGCATGATGATCTTAACATTTGTTTAAAAAAATCAAGCAGTAAACCGTAAAATTAATAACCTTATTCTCTGCTCCTTTTGGAGTGGCCACTACTTCTGATAAAGGAGAACCGTAGCTGAATGAATACTTTTTTTATATTTTTAGTCTTTCCAGGAAACATTTTGCTGCAAAGTTTAAAAAAAGGTTTAAAAGATTGCATGGTTTTGTCTTCAAGAGTCTAATGTTTGCTCTGGGATTTATGCTAATGTTACTAAGAATGTTTGCTATATATTCCTGCTAGAATATTTATGTTATTTTCCGTGTAAAATATTTTTAAAGACAAAGAAGGATAGTGTAAACCATAGCTGATTTACTATGTACCTTAAACACAGAAATGTTGATTTGCCACTGCCTTGTGTATTGTGTCACCTGCACTGGGCAAAGTGGCTTTAAAATGTTACCAAATGAGAATGGTCATGTCTGAAGTCCAGGGTACATAGTTATGAATTATACTATAGGGCCCTAGAGAATCAAACCCAGCATTCTAAATGTCCAGTAGTACTGATTTCCCTTGGCTTTATCACTGTGTGTAGAGATAAATCATTCTGCCAGCTCCAGTTGGAGAGTGCTAAAAAGGTTTCTTAATAAATAGATGGCTCTGACTATAGCTGGTTAAATTATTAATTGACAGCAATTTGTATGTGAGAATCGTAGCCCTTTATTTGGTTCACAAATTACCCACGACTTATTTGTAGTCATTTTTTGTTATTATAATCAACCCATAAATAGGTTATGATTTTGATTAGTTTGTTGCTGATATTTGCTCATATAGTTTGTTCATAGTTTAGATAGCATGTTCATGAATTGCCTGCTGCAAGTAGATAGCATTTGTATTCTCTTCTCTCTTGGGACAAATTTAAGTAGAAGGCCTTTTTTTCTGTTAACAAATTATCATTATGTCTTTATAATTGCCCAGCTCTATCAGATAAAGACTATAAATAAATGTCCAAAGAACATACGGTGTGTGCACTTCTGTGGCACCACTGGAAGTCAGAATTGCTGCAAGAAGCAGCTAGTGGCAGAACAGCTGGCTCTGTTTGCATGGGAGCAAGACTAATGCATGGGCCAGGGAGGGGAAAACTGTGAAGAGCTGGAGACAAAGCCTCAAACTTCCATTAAAAAGAGACCAGCTCCTCTTTATCACAGTGATGCTGAGCTTTCAAATCCTGTTTGACTGCTTTATAAACTTAGAATGGCCAAGTAGCCTTTCCTTCTTCCTTTCTGTTCTTTTTGGGGCTATCACCTGTTCTTCGTGGCAGGGAAACTAGACTTGATAACCCCTACATTCATTCGTTACTAGATAAGTCTAATGCACAGAATGTGAAGCTGCAAGTGAAAGAGGTATCTTACATGGTACTCAGTGTTGTCCTGCTGTCTTCAAAGCGAAGGTATCCATTAGCATCTAAGCCTATATTCAAATCTCTTGTTTTGCCCCTGCTAGCATGCAGTGCCAGTCAACAGGCTTGGTCTTAATTTTGAAAACAGCTATTGGAATTAACCTCATCTCGGGGTGAAGTTTGAGCTTTGAACCATGTAACTCTTAGGTGAGTACAGAGTTAGTGTTCAGGACTCTTCCCGAGAGATGTGGGGAGGAAGCCTTCCCTTTGAAGGGACTTGGCTGTATCAGAACTTTTCAGAATGGCTTAGGTAACTTGGCACGTTGCTGAACATTGTGAACATCTTTAGAATATTCTGCAAGGCCTTTTACTTTTAAAAAGCCTTTCATTTAAGGTGGACATGCATAAGAGTGACTCAATGAACCCCTGCCAACTAAAGAAGAAAGTGGAATAGTTAAATCATGGGGAGAAAAAGAAGTCCAAACCCTACATGAAACTAATCTTTGACCTTAAAAAGAAAAAAAAGAAATGTTGGGTCACAAGCATGATGATATTATATGTACGATATTTAGTGTGAGCTGTCAGTAAAGCAATTGTTAAATGGGGTATTCTACTGAACTACTGTTTTTGTTAATGTTTATGAGCTGCTTCATTCTGCAGCCTTTTTCCCAGTAAACCTCAATAAATCTAAATGTTTACAACTAAGCAAATACAAGCAGTGCCACTAGTAATCAGTGGGGGTTTTCCCCAGTAGTATTTGTGGATGTTTTTCCTTGTGTTTACCCAGCTCTGGTCATAGGACATGGCAAATCTTCATAAGCTAAAGAATTTTGCAATAAAGATATGCCTTATTTACTTTGTTCTGTGACTTGTAAGAGTCATCAAAATGTGAAGACATGTTATTCCAAATACACATGTGCCTTTGTGTGAATGCCTTTGTGTGAAGAGTCCTGTAACCTGCAGGCAGATTCACAAAAAGATAGATTAGGTTCTGTATGCATTTTACTGTATCAAGTCACTGGGTAAGAGTCATAATGTTTGGAGCAGAGACTCACTTGTCTACAGATTCATTCTTCTAGTTTTTATTATTTTTATTTTTATTTCTTATCCCATGAATCTTGGAAATTTGGTTCTACAACTGCACAACTTCAGGAGGAATAGGCATGACCCCAACCAACATAGTGGTTAGATCACTTGCCTAGGAGATAAGAACTGATTTTTAAATAACAAGCTGTGTGAGATTTCCTCGTTATTGCCAGATGTCCCAACTCCCTAGACTATTATATAAAGAATATAATGTAATATGATTATATATGTTATATACTATGGCTATTACTGCTTTAATGTCCTAGAGTAGTGAGATGAACGTCTTCTGGTGAGGGGTTTTTAGGTTTGTCTCTAATCCCAATTTTGCTTCTCTCTCTTGTCCATTTACTTCCTAATTTGCATTAGATTAGAAAGAAAAGCATTCTTTCCTCCTATATTTCTGAATAAAAGCCGTGCTTTATGCTGAAATTGCTGCTGGAATTCCATGCATATCATAATGGATTTGAACTGGATATATGTACTGGATTTGGCTCATCTGGGGACTGAGGCATAGGGGCATGTACTATCCAAACTGCAAATGAGTTTGAGTAGAGGATAGTCCCCGAAACATTCTAGTCAGCCAAGTTTATGAGGCTTCTGGATCTGTACAGTAGTCAGTTGTCTTTCTGACACTTCCAATGAAAACAGCCACGTATGACTCAGTTAAGAAATCAGGCAAGGTTTATTGTGGGTTATTATCTGAGAAGTAGTTTTCTCCACTTGTGCATGTAAGTGCTTCTTTGATCTGGGCACTGGAAAATTTATTCAGTGGGAAAACACTATTATATTCATAGCATGCGTTAGGTAGTACAAGGTATTTATTGTTGTGGTGGCATGAAGGAAGGCAATAAAAAATAATAGGAGCAGTAAGCGCTCCCTGTCCGATCAGATCCAATCAGAGTTAATACGTCTCAACTTTGGGAGACTGGCAGGGATCCAGGGCCTGTATTTGATAGTAATTTTATCCTTTGTGTACAGTGTGGCATTCTTCACTGCTGCTCTCTGTCAGATAGCAAGCTTTAAATCATAAGAACCACTTCATCTTGTGATTAATATCTATGTTTATTATCTAGTCTACTACTTTAGTTAGAGCTTACACATTTCTTTAGAGGTGCTCATCTCCACTGTCTGAGAAGTCCAGTCCTACCTACTGATTAAACATTTTAGCAGGTCTCTCCAACATTAGAATGTTTTCTCTTCCTGAGAAGAAGCTTATGGGAAATTAATATAGACTTTTTTGTTTCTTGCATCATGAATTGTCTTAGCCAGTAGCAACCTTATTGTTTTATTTCTTTCACTTTTCAGAATCCAGGATATCGAAATTATGCATCTCTTGACAGGTGTAATGTTTCCCATTCAGAACCATAAGAATTCTTGTGTCTTCTTTGCCTCAGGGCTCCAGGTTTTGTGTATGTATGTGTGATTTTTAGTACAGTAAAAGCTGGATGTTGCCAACACGAGTGGCTGTAATTACAATATATTGCCAAATGGGCATTCTCTAGAATAGGTGTTATTCACATGTAGGTCTTGATATTGAATCTCTTTAGTTATCATCTAACTGGCCTTAGGGAATAAAATTTTTTCGTGTTTGGGAATAAAAGAGTGTTGCCAGTCACACTCTTCTCAACCAGCTGTGTCTGAACTGCAGCCTGATTTGTCCTAATTTAAGTCTGTAATATAAACTAGATGGCTCACTTCAAGTACAACCTTAAGTACAGCCCTAAGCAATCCTTACATAATTGTTGCTTATGATAATGTGTTGATTTAAAAGAAGAATTCATATCCAATGGACTGAAATATTTGAGACTTCTAAAAACATCTATTAGGATTCTCGGTAAAGGTAGTCTCATAGCACATGCTCACAGGTTAATGTGCATATTGGCAGGATCTGTTTGATTTAAATACAGGAACTATGATCACAGGCAGTAAATATGTACATTTTGGTTTGGCTTTAGGTTTGATGCACCAACATAGTCTTGATATTCTATTTCATTTTGAACCTGACATTATTGAAGCGCATTCCTTTTCTGAGCTAGAAGAATGTGTCTTTTTCTGTGCCAAGTTACTTCAGTCTGATGCAAGACAAAAAAAAAAAAATGTTGTACTGGCCTTCTTTAAGGATGCTGGCTTCATTTGTCATGATCCTTGTAAACATTTTTTGTTACTGAGTAACTTTATAGACAGAACTTGGGTAAATTAAATACAAATTCAAAATGATATTATTGCTCAGTAAGATCCAGGACTTTGTGCTTGATGTGGTTATGAATCATGCCTTTGCTCTGTATTGCCTACCTGAGATTTCCTGATACTTCCACAAGGAAGACAAAGAGAACGAGTGTGGGGTATTAGAGCCAAACTTGAAATTGTTGTCAGTCACCTGTTTGCCGAGTCCTGAGAAGCAACTTTCTGTTCTCGAACTCATTAAAGCCTTATCTAAAGATTTTATGCTGTAGTTTTAACCATATCTTCTCTGCATGAACAGCATTTCTTGAAGTAATGTTAGGATCTAAAGTATTGTTATAGGTTTGAATTCTCACATTTTAATATAACTTTCTGAAGGGGATATAAATCATAGAATCATAGAATATCTTGAGTTGGAAGGGACCCATAAGGATCATCAAGTCCAACTCCCTGCTCCTTGCAGGATGATGATGATACTTGGGGGCATGATCAAGTAGCCGTGTCTTGAGCAAATCTGATATGCTTCCATGGGATTGTCCTCTGCAGTGAACACAGCAACAGGAGAGGGAAAGGTCAGCCTGTTGATACAGTGATCCAGATGGTAGCAACACTCATATGGGGTATGTAGAGCTGAGGTTTAATCTCTCTTGGGCTTCAAAGTTCAAAGACATCTCTTCCACTTCCTTATTGAATGCTTGATCCAGGAGGGAAGGGGCTGCTGTGGATGGGGAGGAGCCCTCCTGGATCCACTCGCTGCCATTGTTTTAATCTGCATGCAGAGCTCATGGTTCATCCGGCCTGCAGATGCAGGAGCACAGCAGCTCACAAGCCAAGTAGGCAGAGAATTCAGCTAGAGAGATGATGTTTAATAGGCCTTGCTCCCTGTTGCAAGGCCTATTAAAATATTTTTCTGATGCCTTTTTAAATAAGCAGTAAATGCTCCCTGAAATTCCCTAAGGACATGGAAGGTACCTGTTGCTTGCAGGGCATAAAATCACATTAGAAGCTGCTGAGAGTAAGGAAGAGGTGTTTTTCACAGGCTCAATATATTGCTTATCTCTCTCACCCCTGTTCCCAGCTCTTTGATTACTCTTCCCCACTGGTGTATGTTAACACAACTCTCAGAGATTTCATGATTTTTCTTGGCTGCCGCTGAGACTTTTCTGTCTTTAGTTCAACTGTCTCCTACACATCGAGGGAGAATAAGGTAACTGCCTGTCGCTGGTTTTGAATTTGTCAGAAAATCAAGTCAGTGTGCAAGCAAACAGCGTAACAAAAGAAGTTTTAAATCTCTAGTAGCAAAAGGTACCTTTTAAAGTATCTATAGTAAGATTTTGTTATAGTGACATAAAGCAGTTTTACAAAAAGTGAAGTTTCAAGTTTTAATTTTTTTCCCTTTAGATGGTATTACTGTTCTGAATACCAGTTTCACACATGGAGTCTTAAGAGAGAGAAAGCTGGTGATTGAACCCAGATCTCACAAGTCTCCAAATTGATCCATAAGAGCAATTTCTTCATTAAAACTTTTAACATTGAAAACTAATTAAATGAGATTGCAAATAAAAGGTCATGAAAAGATACCATTTCATAAAGTCTTAAAATAACTAATGCTTTATGTCATATAAATAAAAGTAACGTACCACAGATTGAAATGTTAATAAATGGGCTTTTATCGACTATAGCCTGTTAAGGAACTGTAGCTTTTGCTTATAGGTATTCTAAAAATATGTGTTAACTTCTGAGTAAGTTGAGTGCATGAACTGTTACGGATATATTCAGCTCCTCCAAATGTGAAAAAATTTTATGAACTTCTATCTTATCTCTCTCAGTCACATCTTTGTCAAGCTGAAAATCTCTTATAAGATTGAAAATGGAAGAGAAGTAGTAAATAAAGGTATGAACAATGAGCATGATTCGTGAAAAATACATACATTTTGAGATTGTTGAAATTACTTTTTTTCTTTTGTCAGGCAGGAAGAAACATCTGGTTTAGATCTAGGGAGGGTAAAAATTTGCCACTAGTGTATATGAGCTTCAATCTGAGAAGCTGAGGAAAAGGGGTGATTTGCTTTGATATGCTTTCTTTGTGAAGAAAACAGACCTAATTGGTGTGGAGGCTGAGATGTGTAATTCATGTGTTTTGTTGTTTAGCATGGGGTTTTGCTTGAACTTCTAGAAAAGAGCAAGGGGAAAGCAGAATAAAGAGATTTCGGTTTTAGAAGTTAGCAGCTTCAAGTTTGTAGACATAGTCTTTCAAAAAAAGGCATGCTGCTTTGGTTTAGCTGCTAGTTGCTTTGCATTTTAGTCTCAAATAAATCTGAATTTCCCTTTAGAACTTGAATTCTCTATTTATTTGAAAGATTTTTTAATAAATCTGACTGGAGCTGGCTTTAGATTCCAGTTCGACATAGAAGACATGAAATGGCCACTAGGGAATGGTACACAAATTGTACTATTTTCTAAAACATAGTATATTTTTGATTCATAGGAAACACTGCTAGTGGAACCTTAATTGTACGAACTTACAATCTGTTTTACTGTAAGGTGTGGTAGATGTTTTCTGTATTAAAGCAGGGTTTTAGCTCTTTGCATGGTAATTACTGGAAGAAGCCTTTGCTGATTCAACTGCAAATTGAGTATTTCCTTATGCTGTTGAGACATTGTAATACATGGGAATTAAGTCTACAGGGGATAGAAGTGTTCTAAAGAATGCATTATGTTTAAAAAGCTTTCTCTGGAAAACAATAAAGAGAGGATTGATATGGTAGTTGTCCTGATTTCCATAGATAGATAAATTCCAAAATTGTTGTATTTGAAAATCGAAACTAAATTTCTTTTTTTTAGGGAGTGGGATTGGGTTTAATCTTCAATAATTGTTGGACAGTGTTTGTCGTTAATTTGTATGTTCTTTTTCTGTCCTACCAAACACATGGCTTGCTTTGAAGGAAGCTCCTTATTTTGGAATAACTAGTATCTAGATGAGCGCTTTTTTGTTCAAAGGAGTCTTTGAATCAATATTTCTAATTCTTGTGTAGAAAAGTTAGTCCATAAATATTCCCTTCATAAAATAAATACATATTATATTTTGACATACAGCTATGAGAAATTCCTCTAGTTGCAGGGGTACAACTGATTTTCTCTTGGAATAGCCACTAGGCATTAAGAAGCTTGCTAAACATTTTGGAAGGTATGCAAATAGATTGTGGCTAAAATTGCACCTTTCCAATTCTTAATAATTGGCAAATGAGTTAAATTATCTCTCCTGCATAAAATCCTGGGGACCTGTAATAGACCATCATACCTCCTTTGTTGACAGGTATTATCAACAATGTGTCTCATTTCAGCTTTAATTCAAATTAATTTCCAATACTGTAAGGAAGCACATCAATATTTACTTGAATTGTAATAGGAAAGAGGGAATAAGAAGGAGTCAGAGCCAAAGATAAAGAAAGTAAATCTAAAATACCGTGCGGGCTTGCTTTTTATAGACTATCTTTGAAAACTGCTGTTGTTACATCCAAGAAGTGAAAAACAAAACCAAACCAGATTACAGAAATTACTAGGGGGTTTACCCCGAGAAGAATATTTTAATGTATGATTTTTCTACATTTTTCTTCTGCTGCTTCCAAAACTCTCTTCAAAGAAAGAGCTAAACCTTTCCTACTTCCTAAGTGTGATAGTTAACCAACCATTCTGTGCTTTGAAACTGTTAATGCACTAAACACTGTGTGGTATAACTGTTTGTATATAATTTAAAGGTGGCTTTTACTAAAACATATTAAAATGATATATGTACCATTTTAACACTTCCTTCTTTCTTTCTAATTGTCAAGCCATCAGAAAACTGAATGTTTAATTGTAGGATTGCTATGAACTGTGTATAGTATGACAGTAAGCAGGAAATTTTGATTGATTAGTTGTGGAAGTTGCTTTTCCTTAAATTTGGGAGCCTTTGCTTCCCTGCTCATTTTTGTTAACTTTCCTCTTTCTGCTAAACATACCAGCAGACTAACAATGACTATGTTTGTGCCTGGACTTTCCTAAAAGCTTTTAAGCTGTAAAAGTCTGTGCTCTTATATGGCCAAGGATTCTTAGATTATTGTTACTGTCTAGCAATAGCAGAAGTACATAAACAGCCTCTGAAATCCAAAGCCCTTGGAAATTTGGCATGTAGAGAAAATGATTTGGTTTAAAATCTGGGATCATTAAAAACAAACAAGCAAAAAACCAAGCCCCCTACTTTTCTTTCTGGAGTAGACCTAGAACTGGAAAGGACCTGTTTTTATATTTACTTCACATGGGGCCAAAAACTCCAAGACCAAACATATTTTGGGCTAAGGTCTCACATGAACAAGTTGCAAGATTTCTCAAGCCCCAGACTGTAGCTTTTTTAAAAAATCTAACATCTCTTGTTCTACTTATGCAGTCCAATTTCTTGAGACACATTGATGATGCTGTAATGGTTCAGCTAAAAATATAGCTCATTTGGTAGATTATGTAGATTTTTAGTTGCTTTGCATTCTTGCAACTACAAAAAACAGACAGGTAATCTAAGAACTTCAGTTAGGGCAGGCTCAGTTCTTGGTGGTTTGTGTATATTTTCTGGAAGTGACAGAAACCAATTAGTATTTTTTTTTGTTCCAGATTTTCAGTAGTATTAATACTACCTTTTATAATAACAAGTTTGTCACATGGGTTACTGTTGCTTCAGTTAATTAAATTTACTGAAATTCACTTAAATGTCCATGAGCAATGATTTGTGAGTTTTCCAGGTTGCTTGCATACTTTTTTCTCCAACAGTGTCCTACGATGGAGTAGGAAAACTAAGATACCTGAATAAGGGAGAGCTTAAGCTTTTTTATTTCCTCTAAGTGGTGGCACAGAGGGTAACCAACATTTCATTTAGCCTATTTAGTGTTTAAAAATGTCTCCATATTAGCAGGGCAGAACAATTTACAACATTTCTTGGGGAAATGCAACAAAGTTCTTTTTGTATTTCCAGCTACAATATTTGTTAGAAGCTTTTGTTATATAATTACATAATTACTTTTAAATCTAATAAATGCACTTTATATCTGTATTTCTGTTAATATCCACCATTGTCTTGTTATCATCATGATGATAATGAGCTGTAATAGCAAGGCAATCCCAGTAGTTTATTGTTGAAATTTTTCATAAGCTTCTCACCGTTTTTATTCTCTATCAAGGCTGCAAAACAGAACATGTTCAGATTTTTAACCTCCATTTTTGACTGACACTTGTAAAAAAATCACATCATGTATATTTTATTACACCAAGAAATTTATTAAAAGTAGAGAAAAAGAACAAATAAGCTAGCACACTGACCAGATTGTTCAAACAGTCATTTAATTTCAAATGGACAGACAAAATATGAACATGTAAAACAGGTCTGAAAATAAAAATAAAAAATTTTAAAAGTTGAAATTTATGCTTTGATAAACCATCAGAATTCTGTATTCATTTTTGAGGTTCACTTTTTTTTCCAAAGAAGTAATGAATATACATTTAAAAATATGAAAATATTTAAAGTAAAACTGTAAATTAAGGTGGGCATTTTAAAATCAAACTATATTATTTTTATTTTCTGTATCATTGTTGAAGTACTACACTGACATTGTGCTACAAAGACATTGAGGTGCTGGAGTGTGTCCAAAGAAGGGCAACGAAGCTGGTGAAGGGTCTAGAGCACAAGTCTGATGAGGAGCGGCTGAGGGAACTGGGGTTGTTTAGTCTGGAGAAAAGGAGGCTGAGGGGAGACCTTATCACTCTCTACAACTACCTGAAAGGAGGTTGTAGAGAGGTGGGGGTCGGTCTCTTCTCCCAAGTAACAAGCCATAGGATGAGAGGAAACGGCCTCAAGTTGTGCCAGGGGAGGTTTAGATTGGATATTAGGAAAAAATTATTCACGGAAAGGGTTGTAAAGCATTGGAACAGGCTGCCCAGGGAAGTGGCGGAGTCACCATCCCTGGAAGTGTTTAAAAGATGTGTAGATGTGGTGCTTAGGGATTCGGTTTAGTGGTGGCCTTGGCAGTGCTAGGTTAATGGTTGGGCTTGATGATCTTAAAGGTCTTTTCCAACCTGAACGATTCTATGATTCTGTGATTTACCCATAATATATTTTTAGTTTTTAAAGCAGAACAGTTGAAGCTCTGTCTTCCACTTTGTCCTTTAGTCTGTAGTATGATTAAAAACCTATTCCTGTAAATCAAGTATAAATACTTATCTCAGAAACCTGGAAGTAAAAGATAAATTAAGTTACAGAGAATGGTTATATTATCTTATCTTCTAAATGTGCCCTTGCTTTAAACCAAATTATACCCCACCTCCATGTGGGAAAACAGATTATAGAAAAGGCTTTAATTAACTATATTCTACTGATGATTTAACTAATTTTAAAGTTATTTTTAGGAAGGGCAAAAAAGAGCAGGTTTTAAATCCTCTCATGTTCTGTGTACCATATGCATCTTTTTTGATGTTACACAGATTGCTAAATAATAAGTCCTGGGCTTTTCCTTTGTAGGCTCAACCAGCTGCTGCATTAGCTGTTCCTGTGTCCTTTTTTCTGTGTTGAGCACACGTAAGCCCTTATGCAACCTAATACTTTCTATCATTGGAATAATTTTCTGCCGTTAACCAAGTGCACGTTCTGCTTTGCAGTAGGGCTTTCTTTCAGTTCCTGTGGTGGAGGAAAGCAAATACTGATGACACATTTTTTCGCAGTGACAGGATGTTTATCAATCACCTTGCACTTCCTTTGATTTTGTGCTATTATATGTTCTGTACATCAATTTTATGTTTGGCATTTCAGTTTATTCTTCTGAAAGACCTCTGCCTTGAAGAAAACCCTAATACCCTAATGTTTTCTGTTTCTATGGTGTTTAATTAATACCAATGTTATATGATGAATGTAAACACTGTTTATATACACATAAGGATAATATTTACAAGAAATTTAACATTAACAGATTTTTTTATTTAATTTCAGCAGTCTTAATACTGTCTGAATGCTTTTATTTTCCCACTGGAAAATTAATTTGTATACAACAAATAATATGCAAAATTAGATTAGAGTAGTGTATTTCTTGCATAGGTGGTACCTTATTCAAGTGCAATTACAAGTGTCACTTCAAGTACTGAATATAGCTTTAGCTTCCATTTTCTGTGTCTTCCGTTGACTGCCCCTTTCCTCTGTATTGACCACATTCATTCATCTGCTTAAGACATCTTGCTTTTCTAAAGAGTATTTTGTGGGGAAATTGCAAAATAGTCCCTTATTTACATTGACTGTTCTTAGTTTATAATTTGCAGTTGATTTAGCTGTTCCTTGAGTTTTTCTTGGTATATGCGAGGAGATTTTCAGATCTGTAAAGGCACCTTATTGTGCTCAGAAAGTATAGGAATACTTGTAAAGTCAGAAACATAGGCATATAACTGGCCTGAGGATATATTTGAGACTATTATAAGTTTCTTTTGCTGGTAACTCATATAGTTTAGAAGGCATCAATGACTTTTTTTGCAACATTACTGAAAGATGATACCGTAGGCTTCTCCTCTGAAAAACATTGACTTGAATTCTGTGTTCTGGTGCTGGTTCAGTTGCTTTCAGTTGGGAGACCAACCCACTCTCCAAGGTATTACGCTAAACTACAATAAAATGAAGATTAAATTACATTTTGTTTCACCATCAAATATGGCAAGACATAAGCTACATACCATAGTCTGATAAATATAGCTGCCAATTCAATCTGTGTCTGTCTCAAAGTTGCAGAATAAAAACAGATCCTCACCCTAGTTTGGCCTCCCAGGTGGTCCATGCAAAATCAGAGTCACAGGGAGGAGGAATTTAAAGCAGAGAAGATAGGTTATAGAAGGTCAGAAGTAGGAGAGTTTACTGAGGCAGAGGTAGATCTCAGATAACATCTTATTCCTTTTTACTGAACTTGCATATGACCCACATTGCTACTGTGAAGGGTAGTGTTTCTTCCTGACAACCTGTGGGATCTCTGGCACTGCTTCTTCACTTAAAGCCTAGTCATTTATGACTTTCAACATTTCTGTATGAGTGCTGATCCTCTTAGACAACAAATGGGAAAGGAATGATTTGGGAGATGCTGAAAGAAAGCAAAAGGAAGTGGGAGGAATGGAGACTGTATGCCAAGATAAGAAGGAAGAACAAGAGCAATGACAGCTGTCCTGGGGAAGGCATTAGTGTTGCAGTTCTCAAAGTGAGAATATTTTATTTCATTCTAGGGTAGTATGCTGCTGTAACCATATTCTCCAGGTTGTAGAACTTAACATAAAAAAATTGTAATTCTGCCCTCTACAATAAACAAATTTACTGAGGAGAAAAGAAACACAAAATATTTGGTTTTGATCATATTCTCCTGTCCAAAGCTGCACTTCTACATTAAATGTATATCTAGGCATGGGGGAAGGAGGCCTCCAGTCATGGTTTTTTTCTTCTCTTTTATCTTTGGGGAGGTGACAGCAAGTGACTCAGTCTGTAGATGCCAGACACAGCACAGTGGCAGGAAGAAATATCAGTCTGTACCAGAAGCACGTGCTGAACGCGTACCTGATTTTTGTCTCATGCAGGAAAAAGATGGCAAGCCAAATGCGATGTATCATGAATCATACTGAATCTGTTGTCTGCCAGTTAGACAAGTGATGTGGAGTTGTACTAACTGATCTATAAAGTGATACCAACTCATTTACCTGTGTAAAATGATCTCACTACTTCTTCTTTTCTTCCTCTGAGTACATTTTTCCAACTTCTGTGCTCCAAAAAGTAATTTGTTTTTTCACTCAGTGACTGTATTGGTTAATACAGCCACTGATTTTTTTTCTGGGCACTTCTCAGATGATATTTTAACCTTGAAACTTGCTGTAATTATAGTTGAGATTTTTCATCCAGCAATCACCAGTGGAAACACTGCTTGTTACGTTCTTCAGTTGAGCTGGTTATCGCTTAATTGTGAGACAAAACTGACTCTTGGCAAAGGTTTAATTAATTTTTTAATATAACTCTACTTTAGGTTGTTTGGAAAAAAAGCTATTGTCAAATTAGAAATTTTATTATATCAAAAAGGTTAAATTTTAATTAAAATTAAAATTGTCATTGAATAAAAGTATTTTTCTAACAAATACTCTTACATACAGTAAATCCTGACAAGCTTGTTTATACCAAGAAAGGAGAAAAATGTAAACAGTTATATGAAGTGATTATATTAAGAACTGAGAGGTCAGTCAGAAGACTTTAACATGCAGACATGATCTGTTATACTCAGAATCTTGTTATGGACAAAGGGGAATGCACATTACATATTGAGCTAAGCATTTACGGTTCACCTAATTAGTTTTGATTAGCTAATAAAATTAAGTCCATATTATCTACTTATTAAAGTTTTGTTAACAATACGTTTGTTAAAATCTTATATATAAACTTCCTACTAACCCCCCCTGTTATTTGGTGTTATGCTCCCCCTTCCAGTACTTCTCCAGATACTTCTCCTCAGGAAGGGGAAGACTTAAACAGTAATTAGCATCTTGATTTCTCCACCTCCTCTTCAGTTTTGGAGCCTGCTGGAGGCTACTTTTTTGTATTTTCTTAAGGTTGCTTACTTGCTGTTCCTCACCACTTCCCAGGCAAAGTTTGGGAAACGCACGCTGCCCTCCCCCAGCCCCGTGACCCCGGAGGGGCTGTTTGTCCCGCAGTGACTACGTAGGGGTGCCAGCCCCCTGCCCTGGGCACTCCCGGGGCGAAGCCAACACAGGGAGGCCACAGGCACGTGGCCACCAGGCAATTGCTGCCACGGCTAAAACCAGCTGTCACCAGGACAGGGCCAGACCCATGCTGAGACCCTGAGCTGCCAGCTCTCCACCAAGCTTCTGGCCTTGTGCTAGTGATGGCAAAAAACATATTTAGTGGGCTGCAGAACAGAGCATCCCAAACATTTGTCTTGCAATTGTTACCGACTCACAGGAGATGTTACAGTCTTTCGAGACTTCACGCGAGTAAGAGCTGATCTCAGTAAGTGTTTGCAGTGTTGCATCTTTAATATTTACTATTGCTGGCATACAGAAGATTGCATAATGCAGTTTTGGTCAGACAGCCATCTAAAATATTTATCAGTGTGAGAATGTGGTCCTTTGTGTTCAGAACAAATGTTCTTTGATATTTTTAAATTATTTAAAAACTTTGCATGACTGAATCAGAAGTCTCATCTGTCGTCTGACGCTGGTTTGTGATGCTTAACTGTCTTTGCTTAGAAATCACAGTAAGAATAGACAGGAAGAGCAAATGCTAAAAGATATGATTTTTTAGAGGTCAAAATCCAGATAAGCAAGGAGAAGGGATGCAGCCTCGTTTTATTGTTATATTCACCTAGACTCAATTAAGACCTGCAGATATTCATGCGTATGTGCTTTATTAAATGAATGCAGTACATAGCTAAACCCCATAGTTTTTAACACATAGAATTTTAAAACAGTCCGGAGCAATGATGGACTTTATTGCTTTTTAAACTGCTTTAAACATAGTAAAGTGTAGTACAATCTGATAAACTGAAATCAGTAACCCTTGCTGTGAATGTGCATTTATAACAGCTGGACTTGGAAAGCTTGTTTTCTAGTGAGTACTGCTGTGAAGTCTGTTCTGCACTAATAAAATTATTTTTTACTGTATTACATCACATAGAAAACTTTAATGGCTGTTTTCAAGTTCTTTTCACTGTACTATAAGCAATTTAGGAAACTCCAGTCAAAGTAGTCCCACATTCTGAGGCTTCATTGAAAACATCTGGCATGGGATGAAGATTTGTTCACTGAATGACACCAAGTAGGTAGAATTGCTAGTATGATTTTTAGTAACTCATTTTCCTCTTGCCTTTGCAGACTATGGCACTATTAAGAAAGTACTTGCCCCAATGAACCAGACTTCAAGCAGCTGCCTGCTCGAGGAAATTGAACTCCTGCCGAAAAGTCAACGAGAGCCCATTAGGAGCCTTCAGATCTTGCACAGCCAGAGTGTCCTTTTTGTGGGCCTTCAGGAACATGTGATTAAGGTCCCCCTGAAGAGATGTCTGTTTTACAAAACATACAGGTATGAAGAATCATCTGGTTTGATTTGATTGGAGAAAAATGCTTGCAGGGGCGTGCGGGAAACGGGAAGAAAAAATGACTAAGTAGGAATCCAAATTAATTACCTCTCTCAGCAATGACTTTCTATGTACACTGTTTATCAGAAGTGTCTCTGACTTCTTTTACTAACTTGTTAGGACTAGATGAGACTCTCAAGGAATGATATTTATATTTAAATGTTATTATACAGATTCTGAATTGTGAAATGATTTCTATAGAAAACAAGTATCTGATAATGTGGAATATAGCTGCTGGTTTAATATATTTAAAGCTTGGAAATTGGATAAATTTAAGTTGGTTTTTTTAAGCTGTATTGTAACTGAGTAAACAAGATATCTGTGGGTTCAGAAAGAAAACTGGATTGGATGAACTGAGAGTTAAGACTAGTTGGAAAAGTGGCTATTTAAAGGTAGTGCTGGATCAGGAAACCAAAATAAACGTAGATATTCCACTAGGTGAAAGTGTTACGCAGCTAACAGTTGTTCAATCAAACAAGGAAAATAACTTACAAATTATCACTTGTTTTTTTACTGTATTATGGTAGTTAAGGAATTTAAAGTTCAGCATACAACTTTTCCTATAGGTTATCTAAAAGTACTTCTGGGTTGCGAAACATATGCTACTAGAGATTGTTAATTTCATCTAATTAGTTATATCTTCCCTTTGATATCAGTGTGGTTCCAGTAATTCAGTACAATTGTTCTGTTTTACGTCAGATAGACTCTGAACCAGTGTGATGAGCTTTTTGAGAACTGTGACAGATGCATTTGGTTGGTTTTTAGCTTGTTCTGCTTTCAGCTTGTTTAATATATGTTCCTTTGAAAAGCTGGGCTATTAAAGGAGGGAGAAAGGCTGCCAGTTGCCTTTCGTGGCTGCTGCACTCAGGATCACAGGGACGTTATTTGTACAGCAGGCAGAGAGATTATACCTCCCGTGAAAGGCAGTGACCATTTGCTGGCGGAGATGTTTCTGGCTGACAGAGGGAACACGCACACGGTCACAGCAGGGAGGTGACCGCAGGACATAGGTGTAGAGCTGTGGCTCAGAGACCGTGGAAGGACTTTCCTGAGGGACCTGGCTCTACATAGGGATTGGTGCCATGCAGGAGGCCAGTGAAAGGCTTCTGGGTTGAGAACAAGACTGAAGGAAAAGCAGTGCCCTGGGAAACTGGAGTAGACGAGGGAAGGGGGGGATTCTCCTTATTACAGTTCTTTACCAGCCCTTTTTGTTTATGCTGTCTAATGTAGCCTGTTTTAGGTATTTTCTACTAAAATAGTAGTGATAGGACAGTCAAACCCCCATTGGAAGTCCTGCAAAGCTCACTTTAAGGAAAAGTTATATATAGGCAAATCTCTGCCTCAAGCTTTTAGTTGGTTTAGGGGCCAACATAGGACCAAGTTTCATCTTTCTTTGGTTTAGTGAGTTGAAACAGGATGTGTGGTGGTCCTGTAGCCCTTTTTGTTTTGTTTCCTCCTTTTTATTAAGCGAAGGACTTGTATGTTGGAGGGGGAGGGTTGTATGTGTGTATATCTGGCGAACTAAAAAATATAATGACATATTCTTGTGCTTCCCTCTTTTCATGTCATGAATATGACATGATTATGCTGTTCTGGTTATACAAGACATTAAACATGTTTTCTTAAGCAGATGTGTTTATTTTGGAAAGGGAGATTGGGCTGGTATCCTGTGTTTTCTTAGGGACTCTGTAAACACAGAGAGCTCAATAATACGGGTGTCCCGTATTTACACCAAGTCTGCACTCCACTTGAAACATTTCAAGGCTGGAGCCTTATTATGTTATTAGTGAGGTTTGAACTCCAAAATCCAGAAGTGAGACTTCCAGAGCACCTGCTTAACTAGTGCCTTTGTGGAGGTCCCGCAAGGTCCCTGGTACCTGTGCTTCTGTCAGGACAATTCCTGAGGCACATCAGTGCTACCCTGGCTGCAGGACCCAAACATGCTTCTGCCCTTGCAGGGTGGGACTGCTGTCTCAAATCATAGACCCCATACACGGCTGCAGGCTAAGCATTCTTCTCCCTTTTTGAGCAGCGGGGTCTAATTGACTAGGTTTTGAGAGTGTTTAAAAAAAAAAAAAAAGAAAGTGGTGCTATTCCCATTTTACTGAGTAGAACAGTAGTTAAATGACTCAAATCCTGCCAAAATGATAATTTATTCCTCTGCCTAGAGGTATATGAAGTCTTGTCTTCCACTGGAATGACTTACTTAAAAGGAGATAAAATTATTACTTGGGTTTTTCAGTCATATCTTGTGTAGTTGTATCACTTCGCTTGGAATAATTAAATATCTATTGCACCAAATGGTTAACATCCATGCTTTCTTCCTGGTTAAAGAGTTCACCAGCAATTCTAGCTCTGTTTTGTGAGAAAGGAGAGGATTTACAGCTGTGATCTAGATTAAATAAGGCATCTCCTCGTCATCTATCATTAGAGACTCACATCATTTGGAAAATGCAGACATAATCTTTCACTCACCTGTCACTTCTTTTGGCTTGACTAGTTTTTTCTTGGCTTATGCTGGATTTCAGGCATATTTGATTCTCTGCAGAGTGGTCGGAGTGTAGGGACCTTACTTGGGCCTATAAATTTCACTGAGTAATGAAACATCTGAAACTTAGTCACTGCATTGCTGGGTGCTTTAATATTCACATTCTTGTTACATGTTGCCAACTATTACTTCTATACTATAGCAATGGGTAAATAGAATAATGAGTAAACCTTACCTAAGGAAGATGCCTTGGGGGATTGTGGTTCTTTTTTTGGAGTATTTTATCTATTCACATTTATCATACTTAGGGCTGTATAACTGCGCCAAGGCTATATTCTGAACTTCCATCAATAATACCTAGAGTTTCTTCCCCAGATCAAGGGCACGTGTGGTCTTTAAAATCCACTTCACATAATTTTTGAGAAATACAGCATGCTCGTGTATAAATAACAGCCTTAAAAAAGCCAAAAGGCTGAAGATGTAGTAGCTCATCTGTCCTGCCTTTTTGTGTCAATGGCAGAGTACTCACCGTCTAATCTTTCCTACTCTTTTTGTTTAGGTTTATTGCAAGGGTTTCAGACAATGCAACTTCAGTCTCTCTGTTGAGCAGACCGTTCCAGAAACTAATATCTCAATGTCAAGATAATTTTCTTGATATTGTCTATTTTTTATTTTTATTTCATCATTCCTTGTTTTATCTTCATGTACCAGCCTCTAAAGTATGTGGTTATTGCTTTTATTCATAGTTTATTATGTCTCCTTAATTATCACTCTGATATGCTGTACATATCTAGCTAATTCGTATTTTCTTGTAAATCTGTTCCTCCAGCATTTTCTTGTCGTGGACTCCTCTGTGACACGGTGTTGCCTCTGACAGACATTCCTTTTGATTCAGGACAGTCCTGTTCTACCACCTCATGGCTCCACTCCTACAGACACTATTATCGAAGGCCCTTGAAAATAGTGTTTCACATTTGGAGACTAAATTTGATTTTGTGTGTGTGTGTGTGTTCTAGGTGCAATTCAGTGCACTTTATTGCTGTAACAGCAGACCATACCACAGGCAGAGCCTGTTGTCACACCTGTAGTTTGGATTGCTCAGCACTTTCCATTATGCCATGATGTTTTCGTTGTTTATGAGTTGCCCATGTTAGTTATTTGGATTGACAGTTTTCATAGAGGGGTCTTCCACAGACTTCTGCTCATGGCTGAGTAATTTTTAACATCCTGTCATAATCCTGGTGTTTTCAGGAATCAGCTAGGGAAAAATAGTTTAGGCTATGTGAATTCTTACAAACAGTTCTCTCAAATGCCCTGGCGTCTTCATGCTGCAGGAGGAAACAGCAGAGCAGTTACCTTAGTTCGGCTCTCCTTGGGGAAAATCCTTAAGATCTGACCAGGTTATTATCACCTGGGTACTGCAATTCACACGTGTCTATCAAAGTTTTACAGAAGACCATCAGCATTATTCACTGGAGCTATTATTTCCACTAAGAATTCTCCAGTTCTCTGTACTTCAGAGTTGAGTAGGCCAAGTATAAAACGCAACTGACTTTTGTAAACCCACTAATTAACTATAATGCGAGATAAATAGAATGATTATCATGAGAAGATAACTATTAAACTCCCTAAAGTTGCAGTGTTTGCTATTTACTTTGAAGGCTCAAGTATCTGGAATAAGGAATAAAATCTGTAGCAGGGGGGTGAAGACTGTCCCCTGAAAAAAAGAACCAGTTGGCTTTCTTTTATTGGCAGCTGTAGCCTTCAAAAGCAACCTTGGATGGCAGTGATTTCTCTGAGGCAAATTTGTCGATGTAATAATTTGTACTGGAGTTTTCAGTGCGTGAGTTTTGAAAGTAGGGGCAATGAAGGGTTGTATCAGCCCAATGTTCTGCAAAATCTTACCAAGCAAGGGTCAAGAATTGGTATTTCTGATGGAAGATAGGTTTCACACACTTAGAAGGCTTGAAAACTGATCTTACTGTGATGTTATGTCCAAGTAAATAAATAGTGCCATCTCTAAAAGCTGTACAAATAGTAACTTCTCTGGTGTAAAAAAAAAAAAAAAACAACTTTTGGAAAGTTTTGAGTATTGGTTTTTAAATTATATGCTTAAAATATTATTGAGTCACAAGATTGTTTTGCTAAGTAATGTTATCATAGCTATTCTACTGTAACCTTGACTTTTCTCTCTCTGTACTCCATCATTTTTATTTTGGCTTCTTTGTTAACCATCAGCTATGCCATCTGTACGTATGCAAAAGATAACTGTAGCAGCACAGTAATAAGAGGGGTACTGGATTAACTAACAGAAGGAAACAATTATTGCAAATTTGGTTGTGCTTTATTTCGTTCCTAGAACTCCAGCAAGATTATTGGATTAAGTATTTCAACCACTGTTGCATTCCTTTATTATTCCTTGGCTATAGATGTTGCTTCCTCAGGAGTACTCTTGCACTCAGTGCGAACCTGATTTCCTGGGAATAAAACACTGTGGCTATCATTACATAGTAGAATAATGAAGCCTATATACTAATATTATACAAGTTAACAACCAGTAATGTGGTCTAAACTATTACTAGGTGCTAATGTGTCCAGAAGGGCTTGCCAACATATGGAATTGAAATTGCTGTTTTGAAATAATCCTTCCAGAATAGTTATTTTTGGATATCCAGGTGGATTTCCTTATTTCAAAATATGCAAGCCTTGCTCCAGTTTAAATCAGAGAAACACGCTGCTACGTTAGAATGTTGGAACAACTTGAGGCCTGATCTGAATTAGTGATTCCAGAGTAATATTCCAGAATCAGAATCTTCATAAATTTCCGAAACTAGGATAAACCATAATCCTGGCTGCAAGACTAAATTATAAGCACATTTTAAAGATGTGAAGTCTTTTTTTAGGTATTAGATACACTGCAAAATTGTCTTCAATTGGTGTGAACTTATGAGAACACTAGTAAAGTCAGCAAAACTATGAAATAAGCACAGTTGAAACTCTTCCTCACTCAAAAGAAGTGGAATATTAGTCCCATATGGGGAAGGGGAATCAATTAAAAGCTCTACACATCTGAGGTTGACCTATATTTATTTCTTCCTCTGTGAGGACCAAGGGTTTTGCAGAAAGTGTCTTTGTCTATCTGGCCCACAAAATGCATCAGAGACAAACTATGCATTTACATTTTGCTGCATCTGAAATACTTAGTCGCAACTCTTTAAAGCGTGTGATCTATGTATGTATGTATTGTATTGTATTGTAGTGTATTGTAAGCACATGTTTTTGGCAAAGAACAAGGAATTTTGATAAACAGGTAGAATTTTACAGCCTGCTCCCAATGTATTTGTTGCAGTACCCTATAAGCACAAAGGAAAATGTCTTTTCCTTTTAGTTTGAAAAGTTGTAAGAAAACCAGATGGACTTGACTACATATTTGCAATTCAGATTTTATTAGTAGGATATTACTTTAAACAAAGAAGTGATCTAAGAAATAAAAATTTAAAACAGGCATGTGGTTTTCATACATCATGATGTAATTCATTTCTTTGCTTTAAAAAATACCAAAAGTTTGAGGAATTTTAAGTTCAGTGTAGTTACTGTTAAGATTTTCTTGAAAATCACCTGACATGTTTAAAGTAACCCTCTTTCCAAGAGATTGTTTCACTAGTTATTTGATACTTGGCAAGTGTATTCTCTGGAAACAGAAGTTAAAGGCACTGGATGGTTTAAAAACAAATGAACAAACAAACAAAGGCAAATCTGGAAGATTTTTTATTTTAAAATAATTTAACATATCAGATACTGGACTGCTATGCAGTCAGGCTGGCACATATCCTATGCATCTCAGCTTACAGTGCTCTGTGTTACACAGCAGTTGTTTTCTCATGAGAATTATTTGCAGCTCTCTTAATATTCTATAATCTTTTTGTGGACATTTTCATTTATTTGAAGTTTTACAGAAAATTAACATCCAAGTTTGGAGTCCACAATTGACCTGAATGTATGAAAGAGAGAGGGTATCCTTGATGCAGTAGTGTGAACTGTGGGCAGGATTAGATGACAGGAGTTTTGATGCTCCAGTTCTACGAGCCCAAACTGAGTGGCTTTAAAGGGCATCTGCTCCTCATAATATGTTGTCAGGCCAGTGGAGGTATCTACAGTTACTTCTTGAATGAGAGGTAATGGTGCCCTCAAAATGTTGAGATACCTACTATCTGGTTAGTACTTTTAAGGAGTCAAGTTGTACATCTTAAATCTGGGCCTGCTAGCTTTATAAGTTATTAATATTCTATTATAAAGTTAACCTCAACATTTAAGTTCAAAAGAACCTAGGTTACAGCTGACTAAAAGGATATGGAAGTTGTGTACCCTGTTTACATGTATATCCACTAAAGACATGCAGGTCTTTTAAAGACATGGGGATGCCATATGGAAGCAAACATGTCCAGCCTGGACAATCAGTGTTGCTGTTCTGATCTAGGAACACATCAGCCTGTGGGAAAATCCCCAAATGTGTTGCTCTTGGGTTGCCTTGCTATGTAGGTAGCTCAGATTTTTAGAGCCTATTTGCCAACCACAGATTTGCAGGCTCTAGTTTCAGCCCATCAAAAGGGCTCTGAAAACCCTGGCTGCACCTGGTGGTCCCAGCATTTCCAGGCTCCTACCTCCTAATCAGAGGGCTGAAAGCTTTGTCTTGGCTGATTGACATGGATGGGGACCTCAGATGTTATTTCTTTACAATGAATGGCAAGCCTACCTTCTCTTGTAGAGAGCACACTCTGAAAGTTGTCTTTCACATTTGTTCCAAGTAGAGCCACTTGGAAGCGTCTGCATTCATAGAATTGTGTGTTACAAAAAAATTTACTAAAAAAATTATACATAAATTCCTGATGCTGGATTTGAAGGGAGGTGCTTGTAAATTTAAGGCTAGTATTGTCAGTGCATGCTGCAAGATTGAATCATACGTAGATGGATTTTGATGGCCTTATAGAAATTCAAGTAGGAGGAAACAATAGTAGTCCACACAGAGTGGCTGAGGTGATTAAAGGATTTGACTTTTCTTAATGGTACAGGCAAGGGTTAAGCAGGATTCTGAATATTTGACATGCATCTTAGTTTGAGCTCCTAGGACTTTATAAATTGTGTGCCTACCATTTATATTCTTCTGCATCATTCGTCTATATCTTTAGATCCCCGTTCTTCATTGCATTTACCTATATACACACACACATATATCTACAAAACCAGTAGTAATGAAAACACCGATGGGTACCTGTGTACAGGAGTCCGGTATCAGATTCATGTATTCATTCAGAAGTAGATAATACACTGCATTTGGAACATGAGACAGGCTTTTATCTTGTCTGCTCAAATTTGCAGTGAGGAATCTGGCTTCTATGAAATAAAATGGTGACCCCAGTTCAGTTCCTGGTACACAAAGTGTCCAGATCTCACAGCTGACAGTAATTGGGACTAGGTAGGCATGGCTATCTCAGTAGAAACGATTTGAAAGGGTCAGGAGACTCAAATATTCTCTGTTCTCCAAAATGCTGTGTATAGGTAAAGACAGAAAAATGTTTCATTGAACAGTCTCAGAAGATGCACCTCTTAATGTTTATACATTCTCTGAATAAAACGTTACAGCTCAAGAGGATACCTGATTAGCACTTACAATGTATATTGATATGGGAATATATTCTTCCCCTAAAAGGAGATTTAAAAATCTCTTTGGAATCAGTGATGTCAGGATATAGCCTTTAATTTTAAGGTTTTTTTGTTCTTTGGAGCACACATAATTGAATTCTTTTTAGTCTAAAACTGTATGGGGTTTTTTATATATTTGGCTCTGACTGGTGTTCATTTCTGCCTCATTTTCTGTCTGAATAAATCATCTCAAATGTAACTGAAGTAGAGCAGTTTTGCTAGCCTGCTTGGTGATAATTATAAAGTAGCTGAGGAAAATGACCTGCTACTGCTGGCTTGCTTTAGAGTGGGGTGACTTACGGTTCTTTTACTAGTCAGTCAAAATCCATTGTTTAAGTGTTGCATGACTGTCAGTAGGCATACCGAACCATCGCAGCCAAATGAATGCCTTACAGGAGAGACACTCAACTGCCTATCACTTACATTTGGTAAAAAATGTGAAATGACAACATAGAGGAAAATTAGAATCAATCAGCAGAAGCCAAAACCTGTTTAATGTTTTTGTAGAGAGTGCTGACTCGACAGGATGAGGGTAAGAGTCTTAGAATGAACCAATTCACTTTTATTCCTGAATTTCCTTCCTGCACAAAATTGCCAGTTTTAGGAGCACTGGGACAAATCATGTGAAGTCTTAGAGAAGTGGGCTGGTGCCTACTGGGAGTAACAGACAAAGCATTCATTTTCATCTCTGGTGAAAGTGAAGTGGAAGGTAGACTTCCAGAGACAAGATGGCAAATATATTATCCAGCTCTGCTACTTCCAGTGTTGTTATCTGAAAGGGCCCTGTCAACTGAAAGAACTAATACTAATTTTAAAATGTATCTAATTTTTCAGCAGTAACATCTAAAATGGCTTTAATTTAGACAGAGATTTGGGAGGAGAAAGGGATAAAGATGTGTAGTGGTATCTAATTTTCGACTTTCCTTACTTACATGAATTTGACAGCCATTTTGTACAATTTCTTTTGTTGTTTCATGTGTACACTGAAGCTGTTCCTCTTACTGCTGTCTCTTGGGAGAGAGATTTATTAAAAAAGAGTTAAAACAATATAAAATTTTCATTGATGGAGGATAGTAAGGACATGTAATTGTGAGTTAATAATAGTCCCTTTAAATTTTACATTTCAGATAGAAGTTCTGATATTTTCATACTTAGAAGCTTTATTCTGTCCTAATTTTCTATCTATAAACTTATTTTGTTATCTGTTTCTTTTCTTTTTTTATCTAGGCATAACAGATCAAAATAATTAGCTGCTGTTATTCACACATTAAATTATCCCTCAAAGGAAAGAAAATGGTTTTAAAAGGTGACATAATTAAGCAAATACGGTTAAAAATTTACCCACATATTACCTCTCTTCTTCTTTTCATGTAAAAGAAAATATATCCACTTTGCAGAGGTATTGGTGATCTAAGCAAGTGATCTAAAAGAAATAAATAAGAAAACCCTCTGAGATATGAGGCAGGGAGGAGAACAGAAAAGGACTGTTGTGCCAGTACCTGAGAACAGGACAGCTATTTAAGCCAGGTCCTGCCTCATTTCATGAATATATCTGTCATGGTGAACTGAAATGCCAGAAAGAGGGTAATGATGCTGAACTACACTTTCGTGGTATGATTTTTCTGTCTGAACATAAGATTTCAAAAATTAAACTTTTTACAAGATGACACTTAGATATGATAATGACTGGGACAATCAATTAGAACATTATTTTTAAAAAAGGCAAAACTAGAGTTTCTCATGTGAGGATTACTTCTCAGACAAAATTTCCTGTTGCTTTGTTTGGAAGAGTTCATATGTTTCCAGGATTAATTTAAGTATTGTAGTGTAAAGAAAAAAAAAAATATTGAAGATTGTTAATGCCTCTCATTTTTGAGGAAGTTCTTCACACTTAGCCTCTTGTTCTCTGTATGAGGTTAGCTGAGTTATTAACTTCTGAAAATCATAGTTTTCATATGCTCAGTGGACCTTCTTAACTAAATTCTGAAAAGATTCACCTCACGATCTTGCTGCTGTGCTCTCCAACCCTGTTCAGTTACTGAAATGGCCGTGTTCTGTGTCCACAGAGTGATTGAACATGCTTTGTCCCAGCAGTGCAAGGACTTTTCAGCATTTTTTAAACTTTATTTCTTCCATGAAACTAAGATCTGTTCTGTTACCAGGAAGTTATAGGAACAGTCAAAATATGCTTTCGGTGCCCTACTTATAACTTCTAAGTGACATAATGAAAAGTGCAAGCCATTTTGATTTGCCTGAGTGGAAAGTAATGTGGAAACAAAAGCAAAAGAGGAAATGGGGTCTAAGATCAGAGTGGGAGAAGGATCAGCTTACTCCCAGGAAAGAGGGAGTGTGGTTCTAAATGAAAGGATACTGACTTTTAAAATATTTTATTTTTTAATAAAAATTGTCTAAAGCATAATAACTGCATTTAAAAATAATAACACTTAACATAAAGGAATAGTGAAGTTGGAAAAGTGAGCACTTCTAACTTTGAGAAATAGCACAGCTAAAGTTGCCAGTTGTGCATTATGTCACTCTTTAACTTTTTTTTGTATTCTTTTTTCATAAAAAGTGCTTTATCAGAGATACTCTGAAGGAGATCACTGAACATCTTGCCTTGCAAACACTGGAAGGCCAAGACACTTAAAACTTTCCATAATTTGCATTAATTGTCCTCTTCACTTTCTAGATAGTTAAATGGAAACATGTGCAGGCTGAGTTACAACAATGCTAAGTGCTTACGGCAACAAGAGCCATCAGTGGGAACTCTCTTCTGAACACTGAATCCCCTAAATCAAAAGCTTTATTTTTGAATTGGCAGCCTAATTAGGGGTACCTAATTAGGGAATTTTGGCTATTATGTCTCTTACTCTGTGCCCATTTTGCAGATGGGAACTATCCTCCCACATAGTACCGGCAATCCATGTTGCCAAGTGTACCGTAGAAAGAGTTCTTCGAAGTTTATAAGCACTAAGAATCCGCTGTGATGGTATTACGGAATAGCATACTGGGGAATGAGTAAGTCTGTGTTTTGTCTGATGTTAGCATGGAACTACATGAGGAATGCCAAAGATAAATAGAAATATGAATAAAACACAGGGTTTGTGAGGACACAATCACAGAAGGGTTAAGGTTGGCAGGGGCCCTTGGAGGTCATCTGGTCCAACCTCCTGCTCAAGCAGGGCCACCTAGAGCCAGTCGCCCAGGACCATATCCAGATGGCTTTTGAATATCTCCAAGGAGGGAGACTCCACAACCTCTCTGGGCAACCAGTGCCAGTGCTAAAGTCACCCTCACAGTGGAAAACATGTTTCCTGATGTTCAGATGGAACCTCCTGTGCTTCAGTTTGTGCCCATTGCCTCTGGTCCTGTCACTGGGCACCACTGAAAAGAGCCTGGCTCCTTCTTCTTTGCACCCTTGCTTCAGGTATTTCTACATATTGATGAGGTCCCCCTTCAGCCTTCACTTCTCCAGGCTGAAGAGTCCCAGCTCTCTCAACCTCTCCTCATAGGAGAGATGCTCCAGTCTCTTAATCATTTTTGTGGCTCTTCACTGGACAGATGTGATATGAACAGAAAATAAAAGAGAGAATGATAATGCTCATGGATTTGAGTTTGTCGTGGTTTAGCCCCAGCTGGGAACTAAGCACCACGCAGCCGCTCGCTCACTCCTCCCGGTGGGATGGGGGAGAGAATTGGAAGAGCAAAAATAAGAAAACTCGAGGGTTGAGATAAAGACAGTTTAATAGGTAAAGCAAAAGCTGTGCACGCAAGCAAAGCAAAGCAAGGAATTCATTCACTACTTCCCATGGGCAGGCAGGTGTTCAGCCATCTCCAGGAAAGCAGGGCTCCATCACGCGTAGTGGTTACTTGGGAAGACAAACGCCATCACTCCGAACGTCCCCCCCTTCCTTCTTCTTCCCCAGCTTTATATACTGAGCATGACATCATGTGGTATGGAATAGCCCTTTGGTCAGTTTGGATCAACTATCCTGGCTGTGTCCCCTCCCAGCTTCTCCTGCACCTGGCAGAGCACGGGAAGGTGAAAAGTCCTTGACTAGTGCAGCAACAACTAAAACATCTCTGTATTATCAACACTGTTTTCAGCACAAATCCAAAACATAGCCCCATACCAGCCACTATAAAGAAAATTAACTCTATCTCAGCTGAAACCAGGACAGAGTTGAACACGAATGATCAGTCTAGCATTTTTTATAATCTAGACAAAATGTTTGAATTTATTCTTTTTATGTGTAATTTATAGGTATTTTTACAAGTGTTAAAACAATTACATTATGCTTCACTATGATGGGACTTCCACCTACTTACTTATGTATCTGTAGCTATGAAGCTGCAGAAATATTGCCTGGACTGTTAATGCTTAACCTAACAGTAGCAGGAGAAATCTGCCATTTAATAGAGAAAAGAACTTCTAGTTTTGTACAGTGGGTCTTTCAGAGTCTGTAGGAAGCTGGACTACCGTCCTTCTCTCTAACCTTCTTTTTTGCTCCTCGTGTGCCACTAGGAGGGAGTGTCTAGGGCAGCACGTGTTATGTGAGAGGTGTGATGGCAGCCACCAGTGCCCCTTTGAACTTATTTCCAGGGATTCTATAGCAGTGCAGAAAACAAATCAGAGGGTTTTCTAATTCATTTTCAAAGACTAGACATTGTCATCTGATTTCTGACAAAGGTGATAATTCCAAAACTGATAGAGAAGACTAAGAACTGTAACTCCTGAAATATTCTTTGCTTGGAGCCAACAACATACGCTTTTTATGAATTGCTGTAATTCTCTAGTAATTATGTACAATAATCAGTCTTGATGACATACCATGCATGCAGCCAGAAATTCAGCTATGCACTTAAAAGAAATCCTAGCTTTGTGTAGGCATTCAAATTCATTTTTCTTCTGTTTGGTCATTTCATCTGTGCCATACCACAACTCTGTTTTAGGCCTGTGAAATATGAAGAGATGCCACATAGTTATTTAGAGATCTTTGGCCAGTACACATGAAGATAAATGTTCATGTTTTCTGATGGGTTTTCATTCACAGTGCATGCATTGGATCCCAAGACCCCTATTGTGGCTGGGACATGGTGATGAAGAAATGCACAACACTGGAAGAAAGTCTGAGCATGAGTCAATGGGAGCAAAGCATTACTGTGTGTCCAGTAAGTCCAAATACATTCATTTATCTCTTAAAACTTTTGATTCCAAGTGAATTTAATGAAAATGACCTGGCATAGATTTTTCAAGCTCAGAAAACTGTATTTAATGCTGTTTTCCTCAGGCCTTCCCATCAGATTTTAACAGGACATTCAGTTTGTTTTATATTTCTTATCAAACTACTTATATAATATGATCAAATTATTTATAGTACTTTCAAAGGGTAGTTGTTTTTTACCTGTAATGTCTGTGTTCCCACCTTGAAAGCAAATGTTCACTAAGATTAGAGATACTGACATGTTTTTCTCTGCAGGATTTTTCTCCATTTTGTACTTTGAAAAAATTTAATTGGTAGTGGTATAATCTTTTATTTTAGGTTTGTTATTGCTAATATGAAAGGCCATATAACATCTTTCAAAGTCCATGAATTTGAAGGGTGAATTATATGAGTTAAATCTCACCCACATAAATGACAGGAGTGATAATTATAATAAACTTAGTGTTAATATTTACAGTGCCTTAACACTTCTCTTTAAAAAATGTTTTGCTATATTGTATTATATTAAATTATATTGTAAATTAATATAATAAAAAACAAACAACAAAGTTGATCTATATCCCTCCTTTTTAATGTGGTTCCAGTGTTTTAATATTCATTCTTTTCCCTCGCTCCAAAGAGCACAAAAAGGGTGTTAAGAAGGACCTTCCTTGTGCTACTAAGCTCTTTCCTTTGGACACTCATGCTGCTTTGTCTTTGCCTTCTGCCCATGAAGAGGGAGCCTTTCCAACTCAATTCTGCTTTCGTTGCTTATAAGGACTTCTTGAACTTGTCCCCACTCACCACTGGAGCGCATGAGTCTATGAATTTATGCTCATAGACTTCCATGTTCTATTCTCCATGTTTTTAACAAGCGCCTGTTAACATCTTACTGACACTCCTCTCTCTTAAGATGGGCTTTGTTTAGTGAACTAGAGATGTGCAAAATTAGTGTAAAGTTCTTCCAGCTTTCACTTGTGATCTCTACATATATTGCAGCAGCCTCATAGATACAAATCACTACAGTGATTCTGAGGTCCTTGAGAACTAGCTCCTGTGTTCTTACTGTCTGTGTTTGACATTAAATAGTAATTTTTTAAACAATATCTTATCTTGTCCTGTCCTTTGCATCCATGCTTTCACATAGTGGCCTAATAAAAAAGGCTTGCATTGGATTCATCTGCATTAGCATTTTAGCTCAAATCAGGAGCAACTTTGGGGCAAATACTCTGATTTTTCCCATCTACTATTCTTTGGTTCACATCATAAAGCAGTCTTGAAGCACACAAGCCACATTACTTTCAGCTGAAATTAAACCAAAAATGTACTCCAACTACTACTAGGCATTTGATCCACGGCCAGAGCGAGTCCAAAGTAAAGCCCAAAAAATACGTACGGTGTATGTGTCAAGTCTTGAACACCAACTGTTTTATTTTCCAGATTTGCAGTTTATGTGCATACCACTTGCTAATATAGACATAGCCATTGTCTCACAGAAAGTCTGGATTCAGTCACTAGTGCAGTCCTTGCCTTCCTGATTGGCAAGTAACTAGATGCACTGTACAGTATATTCATTTCCAAGTACGTGGAGTGTATCATATCTCCCTGCAGTAATCCCACAGGCTAAACGTGGTTATGTGGAAGGTTTGCTGGTGGCCTAGTTGGGTTGCTGTTTTAGGAAAGATTACTGGAATGGATTGGTTGGTTGATACTTGCATGAGCAATCTGCCTACTGCTTAGTCTTTGAATTCTGGCATTAGCCCTTATTTTCTTTCATAGATACAAAACATGAGGCCAAGAGGGGGTGGAGGGGAAGGGAGGAATGGTTTAGAAAGCAGAATTGAATTTTCTGTTCTGTTCAACTGGAAAAACAATTATATATGACAGTTGTGTAGGATCCGACAGCCTAGTCAAAGCAGGAGAGCACCAAAGGATTGCTCAGAAATTCTTCCACAGCCATGAGACTTATTCTGCATATCAGAGATGAAAAGATTTAGCGAGCCTCCAAAGGAATTTGAGCAGATTGGGATTGCATAATATAAGGGAAATTTTAGAATTAACTGTCTAAATTGAAAAGCGTGATTTTACCATTTTACTGTCTTAAAGCCCTAAACTCTAAGTAACACATTATTGAACAAATTTGAAAACTTCATAGAAACTTTCCTTTGAAATAACACTGTATTCTGGCAAACTGCAATAGATTACAATTTTGCTTAGTGAGGCTTTCAAATATTTGTTTTTATAACATTTTTGTGTGCTGTGTTCACAGGATATGATGTAATCCTTACAAGCCAAGATGTAATGAATTTCATTTTGTAGGCAACTGAGCTATGTGCATCCTTGACATTTGTTATATACTTTTAAGATAATGTTGCAGGCAGAACATAACAGAATATTAGAAACGTTCTACCCTCCTTCTTTTGGTTCCAATTGGTTCCAATATCGTAATCGTTAGTAAAACTACACTGATCTTTTTAACACTATAGAAAATTTGTCAGGTTAATGCATGACCAGTTTCTTCTAAACTCGGATCAGAGAGAGAGGCCTGTTTATACACTAGTTTAGCCCAAAATTAAACGTGTGACCAGTTGCACTTGAGAAATTATTTCCTAGGGAATTATTCATATATCTGAATATTTATTGGCATGTCATGGTAGAGTAGGGAGGGGGCTAGGACAAGTAGCTGAGCCTCTATGTTACCATCTCTCTGAACATTGAAGATCATTTGTTACAAAGGTGGTTATTTTGGTTATCTTGCTTTGATTTAATTCTCAAGTTGGTTTTTTTGGTTATTGTTTCAGTTGGCATGACTACACCAATTGTGCACGAATATAGATAGTAATTAATGCTATGGCACATGTATTTACTTTGAGCTTCTTCCAGTTGGTCAGATATCCCCATTATTCATCCAGTATTTTTTATAGTAATGAAGGTTCATTGTTTTGCTGAAATATTTTCCAGTGGGACCGCTTGCAATCAATCACTTACTTAAAAATACACTGTCTGACATTATCAAAGAGCTTTTACAAGGAAAGTAAAAATAATTTTTTTAAAAGTTGGGGTTTTTTTCTTTACATAAGTATGCAACATGAAATGGCTTTATTTTTACAGCTGTACAAACATTGCACACAGGGAAAGAGTATGGTATGGGATCTTACCTGAATTCATTAGCAGCTTTAGGAAATACTCCAGAGCCACTGAATTCTACACAAAGTAATCTCAAACCAAAGAGCTTGTGGCAGACTTAAGGAATGAGTCACTGAAGATGTGACCTTGAGTCAGAGTGCAGAGGCACAAACCAGGAAGACAAGGTGAGTGCAGAGAGGCTCAAGACAAAGAAGATTGATATTTGGAGGACATTAGGAAGGAGGAAGGGACTAGAGGTATCTGCAGAAGGGAAAGGGTGACAAAAACAGGGTGGTAGAGAGGGAAAGCAGAGTGTAGCCGTGCCAGGAAAGTACAGCCATATTGTCTGCTTGATTGTGATTTTCCCCTTAAGGCTTGTCAGATGGTGAAAGGGGAATGGGCATAGATTCTGGTCAGGGCTAAAAAGGCCCCTCATCAGTACATTTTGCTTTCTGATAGTCCTACAATGAAATTGTTTGATACCACTTGGGAAAGGGAGATATTCATAGAGAGACAGAGCAGGTGAGTCATGGGGAACAGCAGAGACTGCAGTGGGATGATCTTTACAGGAGTAGGGGAAAAAAATGAAGAAAGAGAAACCACCTGCCATCAGCATGTCCTTCTGAGCTCAAGCTTTCAGCTAAGTTTTATGAATACTTTCCCTGCCATTTGATACAAATTATGGTAACCATAGACAACTGTAGCTTTGGTTTATAATTGTAGGTGCAACAATAAAGATGCTTTGGTGCAGCATAGAAATAGAAAGCAGTAAAGACATTTTCACATCGCTGACGTTAATTGGATTAGGGACATATCATTGCTAGTTTATGGACTATATATTTGTTAGACCAGCAGTGTAAGAGAGAATGGGCTACTTGTCACTTAACTAGAAGTAAGTATTTCCTGTTGTCTTATGAAGAACAACAGTGTATACTCTGCATGAGCAAAGGTCGGGGAGTTATTTTCAATAAACAGCTGTCAGCAGAATTTTGAAATGATGAATTATGGTTATGTCAGTGTAGTTGGCAGAATATACACATAGCTGTTCTGTGGAGAAGCTATATCTGTGAAAAATAAATCATGAGAAATGTAATTAATAGTGAAATTATGGAACCTTTACCACAGTGGAAAGAATCAGCCAGCACCCAGCGTGGCAGTGGAAACATGTCTTGTGCTGTAATCGAATCTCTTGTATCTTCAAATTATTAGTGAAATGTATACTTTCCTCGCCACTGTTAAAATGAAACAGTACTAAAAATAGCAGAGGGAGACACCATTTCAGACCATTCATGACAATCTACAACTCTAGTTCCTATTTCAATATATAAGCAAATATTAAAGTGTTACATTCTTACACATTTGATAAGATATGCATGACTAAAACTGATACATATTTATTTTTATCTAAGAGTGAATTTAAATGCTATTTAGCCTGCACTTGTTAGTATTGCTGTTTTGACTGAAAGTTAAAATGTGACAATCAAAAGACAAATCCTTTAGCATTTAAGTGAAAAAGTGGCCATCATTTCCATTTACAATCACAGATCAGTCAAGATTAACACCTTGCTAAAAGAATTAATAATACGAAAGCCTATCTTTGTTAAGAGAGCTGAATTCCCCATGTCCAGCCCCATTTTCTATATAAGTCCCAGTAACCATGGAGGCTGCTGCAATTTCCATTAGCACATTTTGTTTCATCTGGACAGTAAAGATTTCCTATTAACATGTGTTTTGGCTGCATGATGGAAGCATTCCAGTCAAGGGGAGAATGGTCCGACCCTCCAGCCAAAGCTGTTGAGAATTTACTTCAGTGGGAGCAAACTGTCTCATCATGTAGGGTTAGGTGCTACTTTTTGAAGATTTTTTTAGGATTTATACATATAATTACATCTAAAGTTTAGAGAGAGTCATATTTAAAACCACATTTCACTTTTATGAAATGGTGCTATAAGACATGTGCTTCAAAAAACTGTTGTCAAAAAAAGACACTCATTGTGGAGATTTGAGGTTGATTCATCCAGTTTTGTTACCCTGGACTATTATCCTCTGCTGCCTCTTCCTTTTGATCTAGATTTGGGTTTCCACAAGCATTCTTGCACATGCTGTTTTACAGTCGGTATCCAGGTTCCTAATCACAGGTAAATTTTAGGAAATAGGGAATACTGTCATCAGAAGATAATCGAGAAAGTGAAACTATCTATTGAATCACTGTAGGCAAGCATGGTTGCGAGAGGTAATGGTTAGTTGTGATTATTGTTACTGCTGTAGTGGTGGCATCCAGTGGCCCAGATAGTTTGGAGGTGGTGGGAATTATGCAGCTACAGAAATTATAAGGGGAGCTTCCCGTCTGGAAGGTACACCTCTCCAGGGAAGGTTTTACTGGTGGTGGCTGAAGGCTGTACCTCCATGTACTGCAGATTTAAGAGGTTGTATGAAGGAACTGTCAGGCCTCAGGTAAGCCTTTCTGTTGTGTTTGTTTCTAGATGAGGAATCTGACAGTGGATGGGCATTTTGGAACATGGTCGCAGTGGAAACCTTGCACTCACACCGACGGTGCCAGTGTTGGCTCCTGCCTCTGCAGGACACGTGTGTGCGACAGTCCTGCTCCTCAGTGTGGAGGCTGGCTGTGTGAAGGACCAACCATGGAGATTGCCAACTGTTCCAGGTACACAAAACAATTTCAGGTTCTATCATTTACGGTTTAAAAATTTTTAACTTATTCAGAATAGAACCTACCCTTTGAAATACCATCTGCAATCCTGTTCTGTGCATGAAACAGCTCATAGCCATGGCCACAGCAAATGAGACATTAGAAAGTATCTCTCAGACTTTGTGGGAGAGAGAATGAGCCGGATGGCAAAGAGTGATTTCAAATGCTGTGTACCAAATAATATTGTCCTCAGCTAATTTTAACAAAAGCTCAGAAAGAAAAAACTCAGTGTTAGGTAATATCCAAAGTATGATACTTTTTCTCAGTTCTGTAAGTCATAAAACTTTTTTTCTGGAAGTCAGGACTGTTTACTTTTTTGGAGGTCTCATGTCACCTTTGTATTCCCCCATTCTGCCTTGGGAAAAAAGTTTTCATTATATCTTTTGGTTGTATCATGACATCTAGATCTATTACTAGTCTGTATGCCTCTCTTTAGCCACTCTTTTGTCTTCCTCAGGCATGTGACAACTCCCAGAAAAAACAGTGAGAGCAGATGATTTCAAAGAGACTCAGAACACTGCATATTCTGAACTGCATTAGGAGTTCATGTTTAAAACATTATACATACTTTAATTGCAAGATGAAACTTATATACTGGTGCATTCTACTTATTTTCAGTGATTCTTTCTGCTTTTTGTCTCTGCTTTTTTTTTTTTTTTAATATCAGAAGCACATCATGGTAGTGAATAAAACTGATTATCCTTCTGCACAAGATAACTGCAAGCTCTGTAAGTGGAAATAGTCGATTTTAGGGAAATTATTAAAAACATAACAATATAGTATATAACATCAGATCAGGAGAATGGTAGAAAAGATAAGCATGCTGTGAGATACTGAACAATCAAACAGCGGTTATTGGCTGTCAGGTTTAGAAGGGAATTTTGGAATGTGATTTGGGACTTGATTCATGCACGACCATTGGCAGTATTACACTACTATTTTAACATCTTACTTCTGTTAACACTGCTATATTAGTAATTTATTCCCAGAATTCATCGATATCCAGATATTTTGTTCATTTTACCACTTGGGTCAGACATTGCACTTACAGAGATATTATTTTTTTGTCTGTGTTACCAGTGAAAGCTGATTATTTTTTTCAAAAGCTTTTTTTTTCTATGTTATCAACTCTTATATCCCTTATAATAACAAAACATCAAGATGAGTGAAATTTAAATTGGTAATAGTTGTGATAAATTACTTGAATAATCTCATGTCATTTTTATTACTGGATTTAATTAGTTTTCATTGTTAAAAGACTTATTTCAAAATCAAGTAAGGCACTATTTTAACTCTTGCTTTTATGATGAAAACCTCAAGAACTCATTACAGTTCAGTTTTATTTTTCTTAATTTCTGTTTGTCTTCTATCAATACAGAAACTGCAAGCTAGCCATCAAAAGGTTTTGGGAACTGCTTGAATTGCATCATTTTTTGCTTAGGACAGGGTATGAAATTCCTTTTGAGATGTTTGGTCTAGTATATTTTTTCCTAGGGTATATTGGGAAGGGGCAGGAGTGTCCTTTCCAGAAGTTCACAAATGCAGCGTACAGCATGTGAATGCCGTTAGCTTTTTTTATTACATTACAAATAAGGTATTGGCACCTTATCAGAGTAAACTATTGAAATTGCAAACTAATGCATTTTGACACTTACTTATTACTTTTTTTCCTTTAACCACTTTCCTTTCAGAAGAGGTAGCAAAACTTGACATTTTAATCTCCCTGAAAAAAAGACCCACAAATAATAATTAGAACAATATGTAATTAAAAGTTATCTTCAGAACTTTGATACAGGAGCTAGCAGATGAAGTTTACTCAAAATAAAGTGACTGAAAGCAACTAAATAGCTTCATATCTTTGTACTTAACTTCTTGTATAATGGGGTCATTTTAGCAGTTGCTGATTACAAAGCATGGGATATGGAAGGATCAGAGCACCTTTATTTTAGTTCAATATTCTCTAAGAAATGGAACACGATGCAGTATTATTGACTTCTACAGAAATATTAATGGGCCAGATTCTGCTGTCAGTCACACCTAATCAGCCATTCGCTATGTATAACAGATGACAGAGCCTGAGCTTTTTATTCTACCAGAAATGGAGGCTGGACACCATGGACTTCTTGGTCACCTTGTAGTACCACTTGTGGAATAGGCTTTCAAGTTCGTCAGCGTTCCTGCAGCAATCCAACCCCTCGAAATGGAGGACGCGTCTGTGTGGGACAGAATCGTGAGGAGAGGTGAGCTATCTTTTTTCTACTGGCTGTTTTAATTTATTCTGCTCATCTGTATTCCACAGGACATTTTCTCCTTTTACCTCCCTTGTTTTTCTCTTCCCTTTCCTTTCACTCTCTCTTTAACTCCACTACTGCACAATAGTAGTATTCCCATTAGCAAGGCTATGGGTCTGCAGTGGTTCTTTCATCTTTCACTTAGCTACATCCCTCCTGAGCCAGCTGAGAGCTCCTGGTAGTGCCAGAGAATTGTGCTGAAGCAATGTGCTGCTGTCCCTTGAGACCCTGAAAATTGATTCTCCTTGAAAATTGATTGCAGTGTGTTTGAATTGTAACTTGCCCAGCCTCAAGACCTGGAATTCAGAGCAAAATTTAGTAAGGTCACAGCACTATGTTACTGATGCTGTGGGTTCATTTTTTTCTGTCTTAAATGAATTAAGCATCTATATAACATGAAAGGAAGTTTCAAGGGCTTTGTTTTATATTCAATAAATATAATACACCTTGAACTCAAATATCTTTTGGTAAGGTTTCAGGGTTTTTTTAAATTGTTTGTGTATATATTAACCCCTGAGCAGATCAAGTCAGCTCAGATTTTGATTTCACCATCTACTGCCTTGGCACTGGGCTGGGTATTTTTTCACTAGCTCAGAATGTGAAGTTCAGGCCTCCGATTCCATTTTACATGCACCCTAATGTCTCTAATTTGTAATTTTTGTGTTAGGAATTTTGACGGGAATTAAATATTTCTTTAAATCAAACTCGAATATATTCTTATAAACTGCAACTCTTAGATGCATTATGTTGTTTCCCGAGGCATGCCAAAAAGCTAGATAGCAGCAGACTGGTGTTGGTGTAAGAATTTGGAGTACTGTAGTCATCCGTTCCAAGAGATGTATACGGATACGTTTCCTCTCAATATGCGCTTGCAGTTTACTTCAATGTTTCTGTAGGGATGATTTAGCAACTATATTGCTGTTGGATGAAAACAAGATTCAGTAACATTTATGATGAGTTTCAGTGAGGTATTTCATTAAACACCAACTCTGGCATTTCTTCAGATGGAGAGATTCCATTGAAGGGAAGTTGCATCACACATTTATGTATTAACAGATCATCAAGGACCTGGTCTTTCTAACTCTAAATGTAAAGGATCATCACAGAACATGTGAACACTTTTGCTGTTTCAGAGCCATGAATATTTACCATTTCATTGCAGAGGAGAGCATTTTGTTATTTTGTAAATTGCTTTCTGAAAATAGGTTGCCCAACCAAAAAGCCATCACCACCAAATGTAGATTATATCTGCTGTTACATAGCTCTGTCCAAGCATGAATAACAGTTATTGATTTTCTTGAACTGAGAAGTCAGTCCAGGGCAGGACACGATAAGACTGAATATAGAAGAAAAGAGTTTAGTTTGGATAGACTTCTTGGTGATGGACTATGAATGTTAGTAGTCATTGCTCATTTTAAGATTAACATGGAATAAAAGTCCAAGAAGGAGTTTCAGAGAAAGACGGAAAACCGTGAGAAGGACTTCCATAATTATAGGAGAACATGTCCAGTATTAAGACAACGGGTGTACTAAAAAAGCAGTTACAAAATGGAAAGTGATGCTTACAATGAGTTGAAATAATAGCAGCCTAGAAGGATTGAATTTTGGTATGTACCAGTTCTGAAGAAACAGCAGGCTTATGTTGCTTTGCTTTTGTAGCCTGCAGGTTACTTGTCCTTTCCCTCTTCGTGCAGTTCAGCAGCAACCTGGGATGTACGTGCCTGTGAGTTTACTGCAGGATGCCTTTTTCTCTCATAGTTCCTCTGTCACTGTTTCCTATCTCCTTGAAACACCCTCCACTCTCACCAGCCCTGCACCTTCCTCTCACTCACTAGCTTGCTCACAGCTGACCTTCCTGCCTCTACCCTGATTTTGTTTGTTATCCATGATGTGTGCTGATACTTTTAAAGTTGGGGTTTTTTTTTAAAGTAGTTTTAAAATTTATTTCCAGAAAGTGTGGTATGTTAGGAAGTTTTGTCATAGCATTTGTAAAGCAGCTAGAGGAATGAGGTATCAGTTATTCACCAGGATTTTTGTCAGTGTCAGGCCAAGTACTTGGAGACAAGTACTTGGAAAAAAGGAGAGAGTCCTGGGAAACTCACCAGCCAGGGCCCATCCCACCACCCCCAGCAGGGGAGTGGGGAAAGCCTGGAGATTGTGGTCAGATCCAACCAAAAGTCTAGATGGTAGGTGATATCATGGCCGTGAGGCAGGTCTGAGGTCCAGCTGGGAAGCCAAGCCACAGGCCAGGGTTAGGATGAGGTTTAATGGTCACAGGGTGGGTCTATAGCAACAGGGCCAAGGCCAGTCCACACATTGTGGCCTAGACCAAGGGGCTCCATGGTGCACCAGGGACAAGGTCCAGCACTTCTCTAACAGCACAGCTCAGGCAAGGTTTGAAGGTCCCTGGCAGAGCTTAAATGGAGCTCCTGGGCCCATGGGTGTGGGTCGGGGTCCCAGGTGAGGCTGGTTGGGGCCATTAGGGCTTTATGAGTGTCCTCAGGGCTCTGACAGCTTGTAGAGTTTTGAGCTGTGAGGGCAATGGAGTACCAGTATTTGTAGTAGTCCTAATTCACTGCTTCACTCCAGTACCACTGGAGATACATCTGCACCAAATGGAAACAGTTCCTTTGAGAACTGGGCCCAGTACATTTAGGCAGGCTATGTTCCTGCAAATATTCCACATGCAGTAACTCCTCAGAAGCGTTTACCTGTGTTTTGTATCCGGAGTACCAATAAGCAGCTTCTCAGATTTTCTCATTTAAATTAAATGATGTTTATAAATAGCCTAACATTTTACTTTCTTAATGGCCCAGCTCATATATAAAATGAATATATGTGTAGTCTTAGTAAAAATTAGAATTAGTTGGTTTGCACATTGTGTGCATTTGTCTTCAGAAAAGTGCATATTCACATCACCTTCACATGTTCGGGGCATAAATACGGATTCAGTTTCCACAGCCAACATTGTGCCAAACTTTGAAAGAGCTTTTCAACAAACAGTGATTTCAGTAGAAGTCCAGCGCATAACTCCATAGAAAGCAAACACAGAAAAGGCAGTGTATAGCTGAGGTAAATTCACCTGCAGATGTAAATGTATATTCAGTTTGAGAGTATTTGTTCATGCATTAAGAGCTAAATGTTTGTCTAGGTTATGTTTGTTTTACCTCATGAAAGCCATGGTCCTATCATAGCTAATGTATCAGGCAGCTCTATGCTTGCTGGCCATTCCCTTGAAATCAATGGCAATATTTACCAATTTTAAGTGTTGCAGATAGGTTAAGCTGTTGCCTGATCTGCTGCTAAAGGGATGTGGAGGGGGTGGAAAACAGTTGAGAGGTAGCAGCAAAGACTGATCTTACAAAGCCAATTCGCCTTGTAGAAATAGGTCAAAAGTGCAGCTGATATGCGTTTAGACAGAATACGGAGAGGGAGTAAAAATAGTATTTTAACAAAATTTGCTGATCAGATAAAACAATTTTGTAGTTAAGACTCCAGATGGAAGACATCCTGATAAATTCCTTAGGGGCTTAAAAATTTCTGTTTTTCTTGTATGAAAAATATTCACCGAAGCTGCTGGAACACTCTCTAGGTTTTAGTTTATAGAGTCTATAGTATCCTGTCTTGACTTTTTCATTGAGTGCAAATGTTTGTCCTCTCCTTTCTGTGGAAGATGCTGTGGGTATGGGCTCATTAATTCCACTGGTCTCCCTCCTATCTGTGCAGAAATGAGGGACATTAGAATGAGAATCCCTTGCTTTTAGTGAGTGTAGTTATCTTTTATTACATAGGAAAAAAAGAACGAAAAAAACCATGGCAAATCAAAAGTCGAAAAATAAATGGGCTGCAGATGGGGAGTAATTGTTTGAAAGCCCTGGAAATTTTGGGGTGTATAAGAAGATTAGAAGCAGTACATATTGTCACCTGTTTTTGTACACAATCCTCAGCAGATATCCAGAGCTTTTGGGCTTGTTTCCATGAGAAGGAGGAAGTGCTGAGAGTCAAGTGCCTGCTCCGTGTAGCACTGCTTGTTTCCAAGCAGTGCGAGCAAGCCCGGTCCCCTCCAGCAGAGCAGATCAAACACCGCGAGGCTTTGGGATTACTTGTGCTCCCATGGCTGTCTTGTCTGCTGGGAAGTGTGGGCTCCCATCCTCCTTGCTTTCTCTGCTCCCTCCTCTTCTTCCACAGAAGCCCCTGGGAGCACATGCCTCGGCTTCCACCACCTTCCACAGTCTCCTGGGTGGGGATTTCTGTTGATTCAGCAACCTCAGTCCAGTAAGGCATGTGTGTGCGTCATGTGTCTGCCTTCAATTAAAGGAATCCAGCATTCCCATCAACCTCAGTATAGTCTGTGCTTCCCAGTAAGTCACCAGCTGGTAATCACGAGTACCCACCACGTAACAGTATATTGCATAGGAATGGGCAGACAGTGAGGAAGGTTAGTTTGTTTTTCTTAAATACACGCTAGTATAATATAGTTCAAAATTAAGAACTATGTGTTTAAATTAATTATCATCTCTCTGTGGAATTTGTAACTGTCATGCAGTTAGCCTGTGGTACTCAGTGCTGCATGGCAACACTGAAATCAATTGGTATTTTACTAAAGGATGAGATCTTCATGGGAACAAGAACAGTAATTCCAGTTGTACTGGAATTGCCTGCAGTAAAAATTAAAAAATTACTGTAGGAACTAGTGCTTGTGGACACAACTGAACAGAGGATGTTCTCCCTTCCCCCAGTATGACAATTCCTTTATTAGGGCATTTGAACTTGGATTCACTGCAAGGGGAAACGGGAAGGGTCACTGTACAAAACCCACATTTCTCTGGGCTGTTCTCCCTTCTGACCTCATTGCAGTTAGATTAGGGGAGAGGGCAGTGGTTTCACAGATTCAAGTTTCTTGCATTGCATGTTTTGTTGAATTACTGTAAGATGTTAGCCCTGTGGGTCCTGAGAACAAAATTAAGAGGGGAAGAAAGAGCAAAAGGGAAAAAGGGTTACTGAGTGACTTGAAATGCAGCCAAGAAGAGATATAATGAAACTTGGCTCAAAGCCCTGTGCTGTAGCACAGCTCTCACAGATCAATTGCAAGGATGTCTCTAGCTGTGAAAACATACCTGATGTTTTCAGAGGCTGGCTGGCTGAAATGAAAATAAGATTCTACTTGTATGCTGTGTTGGGTTTGGTTTTTTTTCCTTTTACTGAAAAAAAAAGGAAAAATTGACACTCACTTCTGTTGTTGACTTTCTTAAAAAATTTTTTCCTAAATTGAAGTTAAGTAGCTTGCATAGGCATTTTAGGGCTTTTTCAGTTTCATCTTGTAGTTTCAACTGCATCTTTAAATAGTGTTGGTTAACAGAATTTGCCAGCCTTTGAAGTGCTTACTGAGTCAGTTGTTAGGTTTCTTTTCTGTCTTCCACTTAAGTGAGCGAGCAGATGATAGGGCACATTGAGACTGTATTGACACTATATAGGCACTGTATAGTGTCATGAGTCTCATCGAAATGAGATTTGTCACACCTAACTTCAGGTGTCCACGAATGTGAGTGCTTTTGTGCGAGCCAGGTGTCTCAACTTCCGCTACAGTCTGCAGAAATTTAGTCAATATGGGCTGTGGAGAACAGAGTGATTTGTCTCCTTCTGCTGTATATTCCTAAATTTGGTCAAATTAATCATTCTATCCCCCATAGCTTGTATTGACAAAATTTCCACTGGCTGTAATGGGAGCTTAGATGTCTGTCTTCCATGCAGCCTTTATAGTCAGTGGAGACAAATCAGTATACTGAGGGCTGTATTTGTATGACCTACATTAGACATTTGCTTTAGGGTGACATAAATCATGTTTTTAAAAGGGCTGTTTCTTTCCATGGACTGTTGTTCAAATTTAGGTGACTACTTCGTTTATAGACTGCTACACTGTACATGCCTCTATTTTAGAGGTGAGATGAGTCCCACCCTTAATTTTACTTTTTGCATGGCTGAATGTCGGTAATGGTCAACTTCATGGCAGACTTGCTTTATCCTATGTGCGCCCCCCAAATTAATTTAGCACATCTCCATTAAGAACTAATTAAATTATGCAAAAAATTTACTCATTTAACTAAATAAATGGTGATGTTGCATCGATGTTTCATTGGGTACACATTCTCAATAAATGATCACAGAGACAAACTAACACAAACATTCACATAAATGACTGCATGTGACAAAGAATGTGTGCAGCTGTTGGAGTTTTGGGGGAAGAATATCCAGGCGCAGAACATTCCTCTGCATCTTTAGTGATAGCATAATGCGAACTGTGAATTGCAAATATTGAACATGCAGGAGGAAAAAAAGATAGTTTATGTATAAGGTACAGTTGAAGAACATTTACCCAAATCATGCACTGAAGAATTCTGAGATAGCAGATTCATAAATATTGAGGGTTTGGGGTTTTTTTCCCTCAATTTACTGGTAAACAGCAGATGAGATCAATACAAGCTGTTAATAGTTTCCTTAACTATACAGAAACACAAAACTAAATGTCACTCCCCTATTTACCCGTTCCCAACCTTTTAAATTTTGATGGAGTTGCTCAGACCTAGGGACAAATTCTGAATCACAGGCTCCAGCCTATATCACAGCCTATATCCAGCCTATATCGTATATCACATACACAAACAACATTTTTTTCCCACAGAATTCTGAACATGCAAATTCCTTGGTAATGAAGAATTAGAGCTTGAGGATCTTGGGGTTTTCTGCAAAAAAAATGTGGTTATGGTTATTCTTGTTGAAAATGACAACAGTTTATACTGTCATTTCTCTTTTTGTAGAAAATGAATTACTGAAGTATTAGCGTCAGTTTTCATTGCAGGAGAGCACAGTGATGGAAACTTGTTAGAAGGGCAAGAAGACAGTGGATTTTAGATGGCTGGTGTAAAAAATGAGGAAATATTGTAAGAGATTGATTTGTTTGTTCAGGACAGTCAGTAGTTAGAACAAGAGCCATCCAGACACATCCATAAAATATTGGAGCACTCCTTCAGGGTCATCTGTTTTCTGAACATGGCATGGCTTTGCTTTATCTGAAATAACAGCTTGGTCTCTTTAAGAGCCCCAGTCACACTTGCTGGTGGCCCAAATCCTTTGGACCTATGTAGAGGGTCCTTACTAAGCAGCATATGCGACGGCTAGAGTTATTGGATGGCACGCTCAAAAAATCAGGATTCTTAGGTTTTTACAAAAAATGAAAAAACTCATTAAAAGTTGGGACCCTCTCACATATCTGAGTGCCTTGTTACAATAATGACAGCTCAGTAGTAAAATATTCCTGCTTCCCTCAAGAACCAGTAGGCCTCTGAATCACTTTGCAGCCCACTGGGAAATCCTTCAAAGATTATAATAGCTAAAAACACCCTTTAAAAGATAAAGTAATAACATTGTGAAAACAGTACAGTTCTTTATCCCTAGAATCAATGTTTTAGCTTTTATTTTACCCATAAAAGTGGAGACATTGCAGAAAGCAAAAAGGAAGTTTAGCTCTCTGAAGAGGGGAGAGGTGGATCCGAATCTATGCTTAGCTGGAGACTGATAAAAGACTGCCTGCATAAATGGTTGCCTTCCGTTTGGTTGACTCACTTCTGCCCCAGATGTATAGCCACAACTGTTTTTAATAAAGTAGTTGTCAACCTTGCTTACGTGCTTGCAGTACAATAGCATGGTTGTATCACATGCATTGTATAAAGGCACTGAATAAAGCAAACAAATGCTTCACCCACGCAATTACGGCCTAAAAAAGAAATCTCAAATGTTTAAACACTCTGTGCAGTGTGACAACTGTTATTGCAGTGCTTTATGAATAGAGAGGGGCCCTTTGTATAAAATAGTTCCCTGTACAAACATCTATCTGAATAACGCAAATAAGGGACTTTTGTGGGAGGTCTTGTCTTGGTACTAAATAGATTCTTTGCCTCCTTGTTTGCCTCTTCTCACAGGTACTGCAATGAGCATTTGTTGTGCCCTCCTCATGTGTTTTGGACAGGCTGGGGTCCATGGGAACGCTGCACTGCTCAGTGCGGAGGAGGGATCCAGGCACGGCGTAGGACATGTGAAAACGGTCCTGACTGTCCTGGCTGCAGCGTGGTAAGTAATTCTCAGCTTTTCCTTCAGCAAGTATCTATGGCCACATGCCATGGATGTCCCTATGTCCATAGGGCATCTGTGTATGTCTGTATGCTCTACCCCTAACATGAGTCACCAGAGCATGTTTATCCCTGTGTTGGTTGCTCATGTGTGCTGAAATTCACACAGTTTATCAGTCAGAAATATGTATAATTCCACTTTTTCACAATATCATCTAGAATATGAGCTTCCTGAGGCAAAGTTGGTGCAGATGTGGATGTGTCCTTGGCAGGTTTATGGTGTTTTTTATTTTTATCACCAGAATACGTAAGGACTCTAGCTATGAGCCCAGGACTCCAGTGTATCAGGTCCTGTACAGCACAGAAAAAGATAAGTTTAAAATCTAAATACATAAGGAGCCAATAAGTGAATACATGGAACCACCAGGAAATGCTGAAGTAAGCTTGAATAGCGATAGTGATCTTAGCACGGCAGCAGCCTAGCAGTTGTCAGGCTTTGAAGCTACAGTGGGATGATTTGGAATGAATAAAGTGCTCTATGGATACTCAATTTATGAAGATAAACATATGGGAAAGCATATAGGGGCTTTTTCTTATATCTGAACAAATATAGGTGGTAGGTTTCTTGTGATGGGAACATCAAAATGGGACATTGCTTTCTTGAAGGTGAATGAGATTTTCCTGGCTAACTGGGGAGGTCCCTGCTGACTGGAGATTAGCTAATGTGACGCCCATCTTCAAGAAGGGCTGGAAGGAGGATCCAGGGAACTACAGGCCTGTCAGCCTGACCTCGGTGCCGGGGAAGCTGATGGAGCAGATCATCCTGAGTGCTATCACATGACATGTAGAGAATAACCAAGGGATCAAGCCCAGCCAGCATGGGTTCAGGAAAGGCAGGTCCTGCTTGACCAACCTGATCTCCTTCTATGACAAGGTGACCTGCCTAGTGGATGAGGGGAAGGCTGTGGATGTTGTCTATCTAGACTTCAGTAAAGCCTTTGACACGGTTTCCCACAGCATTCTCCTGGCTGCTCATGGCTTGGACGGGTGTACTCTTCACTGGGTAAAGAACTGGCTGGATGGCCGGGCCCAAAGAGTGGTGGTGAATGGAGTTTACTCCAGTTGGCGGCCGGTCACAAGTGGTGTCCCCCAGGGCTCTGTGTTGGGGCCAGTCCTGTTTAATATCTTTATCAATGATCTGGACGAAGGGATCGAGTACACCCTCAGTAAGTTTGCAGATGACACTTAGTTGTGCGGGAGTGTTGATCTGCTTGAGGGTAGGAAGGCTCTGCAGAGGGACCTGGACAGGCTGGATTGATGGGCCGAGGCCAATTGTATGAGGTTTTACAAGGCCAAGTGCAAGGTCCTGCACTTGGGCCACAACAACCCCATGCAACACTACAGGCTTGGGGAAGAGTGGCTGGAAAGCTGCCTGGCAGAGAAGGACCTGGGGGTGTTGGTTGACAGTCAGCTGAATATGAGCCAGCAGTGTGCCCAGGTGGCCGAGAAAGCCAATGGCATCCTGGCTTGTATCAAAAATAGTGTGGCCAGCAGGAGCAGGGAAGTGATCGTGCCCCTGTACTCAGCACTGGTGAGGCCGCACCTCGAATACTGTGTTCAGTTTTGGGCCCCTCACTACAAGAGAGACATTGAGGTGCTGGAGCATGTCCAGAGAAGGGCAACGAAGCTGGTGAAGGGTCTAGAGCACAAGTCTTATGAGGAGTGGCTGAGGGAACTGGGGTTGTTTAGCCTGGCGAAAAGAAGGCTGGGGGGAGACCTTATCACTCTCTACAACTACCTGAAAGGAGGTTGTAGAAAGGTGAGGGTCGGTCTCTTCTCCCAGGTAACAAGTGATAGGATGAGAGGCCTCAAGTTGCGCCAGGGGAGGTTTAGACTGGATATTAGGAAATTTTACTTCACCAAAAGGGTTATCAAGCATTGGAACAGGCTGCCCAGGGAAGCGGTTGAGCCGCCATCCCTGGAGGTATTTAAAAGATGTTTGGATGAGGTGCTTAGGGACATGGTGAAGTGGTGGTCTTGGTAGTGTTAGGTTTACGGTTGGACTTGATGATCTTAAAGGTCTTTTCCAACCTATACGATTCTGTGATTCTGTGAGATGATGCATAGTAGTATATGGGTGAAGGAGAGAAACGTAGCAGAGATGTAGAGAGCAGGGTGACATATTCACTGCAGTACACAGGGACGATAACCTTGGTGTGAGTATTCCGGAATGGATAACACTGTCAAAGCCAGAGGAAGGAATATTGTTGCAGGACAATGAGAAGCTCAAGCAAAGTCTTAGTAAGCGTAGGTGAATTTCAGAAGATGAACCTTGGGGTGCTGTTTCATGATAGTTTTAGTTCTAGTGGTGGATTGTCACTGAAGGGGGTATTATGTAGAAAGCATAACCTGGGTGAAAATTTGAAGTGTCCAGAACTGCAGAAGACAGATTCTGCTGGTGAATGACAGATGGTGGTGTTAATCTCCTCAGTGACCAAGAATGAGCACAGCTCAAAGAAAAAATGAGAGTTTGGTTTTAGCCATGTTGTGCTTAATGGCCAGGCCTAATGTTGCACACTGAGAAACATGTACCTAATTTTGTTCCAGAATATTAAAGAGGTAGAAGAAAAATACATTTTTTTCACATATTAAACCAATTTTTACATGCCTTTGTTTCAGAGAGTAAGCTTAATTCTGAGGTTTGTCATTGTCTGTGGTCTATTTGTTAGACTGGAAGTAATTCAATACTAAAGAAAGGATCATTTATTACCTTTTTCTAATTTTAAGGTTTTGTGCATTTTCCCTGGCTTTGTCCTCTTTTTAACGTTTATCCTGGTGGTAGAATTGCATTTTCAGTACATTGAAAACATCCAACAAGTTTGTTCTTGTCTTTCAGCTGAACTTTAAGAATTAACCTAATAACTTAGAATTATACCAAGTTTTCAAAAACATTTGTCTCCCCCTGATTGTACACAAAGAAACAGACATATGGTCTAGATCTATTGTTATACCTTCCTGACTAGCATAGACAAGAGCACAATCTGAAGGTTTTCTGTCTCAGTCATCCCTGTTTATCCCATACTAATGTTTGTGAAAGAAAGCAGTATTTTGTTTTGCACAGAATCTTCCCATGGTCTGAAATGAAAAATACGTAGCTCTAATTTTCTTGGGAAGCTCCATGAGGAAAGTAGGAAAACATTTAGTGTAAAAATTTCTTAATTAGGACTGATTTGAGATTAATGTTACTGGGTTTTGTAATTTATTACCAGTCTTAGCAAGTTGTCTGTGCTGTGTCACAAACAGTTATCAGTTCAGCTGTGGAAATGTTTTTGGGGTTTTTTTATTAATTAGAAAATTATTGCGTTGATGGTTTCAAAAAAGCGCTTGGCTTTGGAGTACTTAGTTGTCTTGCTAATACTTAGACACCAATGGAAACCAACGTAAGGTAGAAATCCTCTATAAACCCTGGTGTTCTTGCAGGAAAAAGGACTTGGATATAAAGTCTGTGTTCTGTTTAAGTTTCAGTGCATTTGAACCTGGAAGTTACCTGTCCTGAGTCAAAGGTTTTGCAGCCATAGTAGGACCTTGTCAATAAGTGTACCTGGAGAAGAAAGTACTTTATTTCTTCTAAGAGTTTGTTTCATTAATGCAGGAAAGAGCAATCTGAAATATTTTTATGCCTTGTAGTTGTTGAATGGATGAAATACTTATACTAATAAACCCCTAATGAATGAGGAGCAGGAATATCAAAACTTGTTTATTCATCAGAGGTTCTTCTGCTTCAACCAAATTTCTGTTTTTATTGTTGTAGGTATGTATCCTTCAAAACAATTAGAATTATGGATTTTTACCATAGTGAATAAAGAAGAAATTATTGTGCCTTATTACTACTAATTTCCCATCTTTACTGGTTGTAGTGATACTAAATGTAGGTGGTGAAAGATATTTAGTGAATTTAATTTGTTTTTAACACCTTTTATTCTGAGTATCTCGGAGCACTTGGAAAGCTAAATAGTCTCGGGAAAAGTTGCAATGAAAGTGGTAGTAATCTGTCCTGTGTACTGGATATATGGTCTGGAGTAAAAGATGTTACAAGCCAAACCTTCACCAAGTGAATTAAAGGCATAGCTGAGAATAGACTCAAGGACTTAAAATGCCCAGTTGTCTCTTTCAACCATTAGATGATAAATTTAATCTAAAAGGACACTCTCCAGGTTTCTTATTTATCTTCAGTGAGGATGACATCTGGGAAACTTTCATGTTTGAATGGCATGAGCTGCCATAGGTCTTCTGCAGCTGTATAGTTCAGAGTCTGTGGTCTGTAAAGTCAAGACTTGTGTTCGTAAACAGTGGGAAAGAAAAATGTGTAGATACAGGACTGGATAACATATTTAAGAATATAATAACTATGTTAGGCTTCATTTCATCTTGAAATGAAAACAAATTTTTGACACATCAGAGGTGTAGAGTGGACTAAATGCTATCTTGGGACCCCTTTCAACTATGCCAATTCTTTGTTTTTCAAACCATTTTTCAATGGGGAGTCGGGGAAGAAAAACAACAACAACTGTTTTTATAAGGCTTGAGAAAGGAAGTCTTACAGCTTGTTTGCCAGCAGTATCAGGGGACCAGATTTTATGTTGTAGGAGAGCCTACCTCTTCTGTTTTCCAGTCTGCAACAGGCTGTGAGACTGCAGTATAGCCAATCCTAATCTATTTAGCTGTTCTAATTTTGCAGCTTTTACCATATTCATGGCTGTTGTCTGTGTCCACCTAATGATTTATACCACATAATTTTCACTGAGCATTTTTCCTTCCTTTTAGTTTGGTTGTATTGCTCTTAGTCTGTAATATCACTGCCTGTGTTTTGCTTTTTTCCATGTTTCTCATCGGTTGATTCCTTGGCTTTATCTGTCTTATAGCAGAACTCAACCAAGACACTTGAATATTTTTTGTCAGAACTCAGTAGTGAGTTCCCTGAAATTATTGCAAACTTAGCATCTTATAAAATAATAATGATAATAATAATAAATCTTTTGATGCATATAAATATTCCAAAGAGAGACAAACGTGATGATATTTTAAAGGCACGTCTCTCTGGAGTGCACTCAATACATCAAAATAGATGGACAGACACTTAGGACTGAAAGCATTTACACTGAATATAGAAAACCATAAATCGTTATGATATAGGAGAATTAGACCACAGAGACTCCTAAAGGTCAGAAAGATGAAGCTTGAAATCAAAATCTGGAGCCATAAGGACCTGTCAACGTCTTTATGTTAATCAAAGTTAGTAAAGAATGCTTGAAATTGTCTAATAAGAGGTCGGACCATCACAGCCAAATTTAAGAGCAGCTAAAATCTGGTCATAGAAAGCTTAAATGGATCACAAAACAGGTATTACTCTCATGTATTCAGGTGATACATGCGCTAGAGAAGGAACTGTGGAATTCTGTGGACTGTGCTAATATGACTCAGAGGACAAATATCTTCAGATTTTACAGCGCACTCAGATAAGTTGTACATTTGCTTCAGAAAATGCTTCTTTTCCCCCGAGAAGCATAATCTCAGTTGAATTTGCCTCAGGCCAGTAATAAAAAATAACTTTTTTTAAGAATCATTCCTAGAATAAGAAATCTAGTTTGAGACTCAAGTTGGGTGACATACTTTACATATATTTGTCTGTGTTCTCATTTCAGTCATGCTAACATATGCATTAATTTTAGTTTTTGTAATGAAAGACTGGTAAAGTGTATATACTTTCCATATATGAAAACAAAGCATGTTGGGTTTTGCTGTGGAGTAAAAAAAAAGGAGGAATTTTGTTTGTTTCTTGGAAATAGTTGCTAGTCTCACGTTCATATTTTTTGTTATTTCAGCATTTGGAAGTGTGCTGAACACAAAGCTTTGGGGAAAAAACCTATCTGTATTCTAAAGATTCTATTATGACACAAGATGAAAAAAAAGTCTTGGAAAAACAAATGTCAGAAATGTTTTCTTTCATTAAGTTTTTTAAGGGAATTTGAAGATGGAAGGTTTTCAGAAGTACGTTGTCCATCAGAGAGGACAGAGTCTGCCTTTAAAATACCTGCCATCTCACAAAACAAACTCCAAATGCCTAGTCTAGAGAAAAGGGACTATAAAAGAAGATTGTTATTATGCTTTTTTATGGTTCTTTTTCAAGTTTCCGTTTGACCTCTTTGAAATAAAGAAAAATAAAATAGTACATCATCTATTGCAAAATTGGAAAACATGTTCTCAACAAGCATGAGTTACAAAAAATTGTACTTTTTATATGACATTTGCCTACTTCATGCTCATTTCCTTTTCAAGTCCTTTTTTCTGTCTATAATGTAAACTCCGTTGAATGTTAGCTGGTTTTTGTGTGTTTTAAAAGTAGGGCCTGTCTTCTTTTGGTGCTGCATATGCTATAAGCAATGCCAAGTAATTAAAGAGGGTAAAACAACAAAAAAATCAAAATCACAAGAAATAGTTTCAGAACATGCTAACACATATTCATTAATGGTACATGTGGTGCTCAACTTTGTCAGTTAAGTGAGTTATGAACTTGACATGCATAGATGAGGTAAACATGAAATATAAACTACTTGAACTGATGTGCATATATATCCAAATGTGAGGTGTTTAAGGTAGTCTTTAGCTACATATCCAGTGATCATTTTGCTGTTTGATTTATTTAATTTTGAGAAAGAGGCTGAACTGCAAGTTGTTTGCTTTCTTGCTTAAAACAGAGCAGTGTGAAGCATCCACTTTTTTGAGAGGCATGTAATTTTAAAAATAAAGCATAGAAATAAATCTTCAGCTGCTGGAAAATTGTCTCTACTCCAATTCAAGCAATTCAGTTCAACCTATAACAATTGACACTGACTGCAGTCCTGTCCTGAGTTTCCTACAGCAAGCTCTTTCAGGGACTTCCAAGTCACGTGCTTCCAAGTCACTTCTTTTGTGCACCAATGCCAGTTGATTTGAAATCTCTTTCAAATCTAGTTAGAAAAGTTCTCCAAAGTGAGTATTGTCACATTCAAGAGCTTTGCATTGGACATATGTGTACCTGTGATACAGTTGATGTGTGTTTGATTCAGAAGTCCAAATCTTATTTTAAAAAAACATAGGAAATAAATTCTACTGTAACTGCGCACGTGCTTTCTCAGGGCTTTGGAGGTAGGGAAAAGCCAATGTGTCCCTCAAGGTCAGGGGATAGCCAAGTGCCTTCATCCACAGGGAGTCTTATTGATTGGAGAGATGGAGATAGGAGACCCAATTGCTACATCCAGAATTTACCACGCTGTTTCCTAAAACACCAAGTTCACCAGAGTGTGTCCTGTCACAGGTATTGGTATTTGTTGTAGTTTTCAGTGTCTCCCATGCTGTAGATGTAGTCTTTGTTATTGTTACTTAGATGTAATACCTTACACCTGGCTATATGAGGCTCTGTGTTTGAATTGTGATCATTACTGTATCTGACAACCAGAGAAAGCAGAAGTATCTGAAACCTCCTTCATTCTGCGCCCAACAGGCACAGTGTTGGGCTCAAGGGCTCAGCATTACGAGACGTGAATTTTTAGTTCCCTTTGACTCGGCTGTGTTTTGGATATGAATGAAAAAGGAGAAAGATATTTAGGAAGAAAGGATGTGGGGTGCTGAGGTTTTGTGCTGCACTAATTTTAGAATGAATTAATGAGTGATACTGAAGCTGGAGGATATTTCCTGGGGACTTGTGCTTCCTCCAGCCTGAGATTTTTTCATCTCTGTGAACCTAGAACATTCAGTTATCTCTGGAAAGTAAGCCATAACTTTGTCATTGTACACTAAAAATCAAAACAAAAAGTAGGTGGCGTGGTTTTAGCTTAGTTTCATCAAGTAATAAGGCTCACAGGATCATATTGTAGTCTGTCAGGTATTCTTACCCTTCTGCCCATAAGTAAGGAACTCACTCTCCCATTACAACTGTGTTTGATTTTAGGGCAGTCTTAGATGACAACATGGAATTGCAACAAGTTGCATGAAAAACAGTGGCCCAATAGGGGACAAAAACCTAAATTAGTTCCCACCTTGGGAGGCAGAGTTGCAGCTGAGTCCCTTATTTGGTCCAAGTGGCATCAGGTGCTGGTCAATGAATGTACATGTTAGCACACATGTATCTTGTGACTAGCCACTGCATGTCTTCTACTTTTTAGCAGTAGGACTGCTAAGTCCTACTGGCAGGAGATATAGGAAGGGGAAATGAGAGAAGGAAAAAAATAAAATATTTGAAATATAGACTTATAGGAAATCAGGCTTCATTAGTTCAGTGCTTATGGATCTACTTATTTAGTATTTGTAGTGTAGCTTTATTTGATACATAAGTAGTATTTCCATGAAATCAGAACTGACATAGACAGGAAGAACAGTAAAAAAAAATTACAGCGAGATTTCAGCAGACTCAGGGAATGGGTAATTTTGTGGCAATTGAAATTTATTTTGGGGGAATTTAAGCCAAAAAAAGAACAACAGGTGTAACACCCAGTGTTTCTACCAATCTGTTCTGGGAGGAAGTTTCTTCCTATCCTCCATTTAGCAATCATGGGAGTAGGACACACCAGATAGTCGTCAAGTAGCCCATCTAGTATTTTCTGTACTGTCTCAGAGTCCTGCCTCAGCCCAGTAAGGGTCCTGTCTTCAGTTGCAACCAGTCTCAGGTGCCAAGAGGAAGGTAAGGAATAAGATAAAAACTATGTAGACAATTTTGCATATGCAAAATAATCCTTCTTAACCCCTGAAAGCACCTGGCTAAAACTCAAAATATGACAGTTGGTTATAGTAATTACTACACTGTAGAAATGCACCAATTTATAAGTGGTAAATGTAATAGACTTATATGGACTATATGGACCACTAATTTTGAAGGAAGACGGAAGAATAAAGTAATCTCTGTCCTGGAGTACCGGAAGGACTAGAGCTGTATTTAATATGTTTTTTTTGTTTCGGTTTGTTTTTAGAAAGAAAAAAAAGATAGCAAGCCTCATATCCAAATTCAAGGAAAAGAAAAAAGTGATGCAGGTAGAGATGGGCTGTTTCACCTGATCTCTGATTTTCAAAATGCCAAACAACTTTAGGGTAAAAAATAATTCAGATGTAAATGGAAAGTGGAGTGCAATCCCTTAAGATATTACCAATATAGACCACTTCATACCTTTCTGTCGTCGTTCGTCAAGAAGGTAACAGGGTTCTGACAATCAAAATGTAGCAACTTCAAAGTATATGGTATTAAATTTGTGATACAGTGTTGCAAAAAAAGGGTCATCATTAAAGTGATATACTAGCAAGAAGGCATAAGAGTTAAAAGATGGATAAAGCTAACTGGGCATAGCAGTGGGCTGTCCTGGAAGGGGAAATGTCAGATTATTGGGAGGTTGCTCTACATTTCCTAAAGGGATGACTTTAGACAGATCTTACTTATTCGTGTTCTTAATAATTTTCGTAGACAAATTTGTATTACATTTGCTGATGACCTGAAGTTGTGGGGCATCATCAATACAAAGGTTGATTTGTATTGATGTCTTTGAAGGCTGAAGTAATAGAAGTGAAGTGAGTTGTATCATAATTGCAAAGTCGTAAACTTAACATAAAATTAGCAGAAACTCCTGCTCTCACCTTGAAGCACTGTGAGGAACAAGACAGGAGAATGACCCTGGTGCGTGAGTTGTTTATGATGAGCTTTTTCTGGCTTATACTATAAGCCAGAAAAGTTGTGCAGCAGTGAAAAATGTAGATTCAGTTTTAGCGTTTAGGATGTTTCTGCAAGGTATTTCCAGTAGAGACAAAAAAGGTAGTCTAGGGATTCATACAAACTAATCTCAGAAGGGATGACTGTAACAGTCTGGACTGAAGCTAGTTGAAATCACACTTTTTTTTTCACATATTGCACGTAATGTGATTTCTCCACCACTGCTGTTATCTTCAAAGCTGAGCTTATTTTGAAGCTGAATTTATCTGACACCATTGGATCAATGACTGAAGTCATGGAAGCTCGTTATGATTTCATCTACAAATTTTCAAAGTCTCTTCCGTTACAAAGATATGCCTTTGTAAGTATGCAAAAACCTTAATTTTACTCTGTAGGCAGTTCAGTAACAGCTTTAAGTCATTGTGCAATTGCAATCAAAATGGGAAAAAAGGGTGCATGAAGCATGGCATTGAAAATGACCTCAGAAACATGATAGAGCTGTTACATAAAATTGTTCTGTAGCCACACTTACTGTTCTTAAAGGATATGGCAAGTGGTGGAAGTGAGCTGAGCAAGCTGGAAAATGTCCCAAAGACAAAAGATTGGGATTTTGATAAATCAGAGGAGGCAGGGTTCTAGTGTATGAAGGACTAATATATAAATTAATGATAGGTTTAGAGAGGGAACACTGGGATTTCTGTGCACTCTGTATTGTAATATACAAATTTTAAGGAAATATAAAGCCAATTAAGGGAATTAATTTCTATCCAGGGCATTGTTAAATGATGTAACTTGTTGCAAGAAATTGTTGAGGCTTAAATCTTATTAATCAAAAAACCCACACACAACTAAAATTGTGCAGGATATCAGGATGAACTAGAATTATAATAGACAAAAAAAAACCATTTTAGGTAGCATAGTAATCACATTTTAAAGTTTAAAATCTTTTTTGGAATATTAACAATCAGAGTAAGAGCTGTGCTTTGGGCATTCCACTTATTTCTGTGCTGTCCTTTGACAATAACCAGGGACAGCATGTCTGATCTAGAATGGCATTTCCAATGTTCCTCTTTGTGAGTGAGTGTCGAATCAGCTTACAACAAAGTGTCCCTCTGATTTATTTTGTTCCTTTTAGCTTTAGCCACCTGTAGTTAAAATGCTACAGCGCAAACATTGTGTTGTGTAATTGTGTTTACATGTTTTATACCAAAAAGTGTGCTCATGTGTAGACCTGATGGTTAACACAAAGCAGAGTTTCATTTCAGTGTTCTTCAGTTTTGACCTCAGTAAATTGAGGGATGGATGAAGCCTGAATAAGTAATATGCAATATTGCCATTACAGCTTCACTACTGCAGCAATTGTTGAAGAGTGCGAGACTGATTTGTTAGCTGAGCTAATTGGCAGCAGTCCTTAGCCATCCGAGTGCAATTAAATGGAACTCCATCCAAATTAATGATATTTATCTGCCGGCTTTTATTTTCACTTAGTCTTAGAGCATTATAGTAATTTTTAATTTATTAGGCTGTGGTAGAATTCTGCTTTTTGTTGAAAATAGTGTCAGGCAGCCCTATTCTTACCCAGGTTATATCAGGTTGGGGCATCATTTAAAAAAAATTCTGGAATATTTATTGATGGAGTTATTAAAACTACCTGTTTTTTCCTGCTGGGTTGATTCCCACGTCCCTTCCACATGCGATTGTTGGCTTAGAAGACTTCTGCACTAATACTACAGCCACCAAATAAAAGGCATTAAGTTATTCAAAGCCTCTGACATTTATCCTGAACAATATGTTCACAAGCCTTTAAACAGGCAAACGTAAATTTTCATTGTGTTTATTTATAACTTATTTTGTATCTTCAGGATGTTGTGACTCAGTCTGTTGCAGCATTCTGAAATAATAATATTTAGGCCTGAATACTCCAGTAGATGGGATTGCATTCTTCATGTCTGAGAATATAATTTCATGCAAACGCTGAGCTCATTTACCAGTATACACAATGATTTGTCCTTGCAGCTTGAAGGGCAGGATGTAGTTTCACAGTCCCCCTGTCAGGACCCCTTATGGTACTTGAAAACAACATCACGTAGCATATTTCTTTTTTTGCCAGAGAAATGCAGCCGAAAGTAAATTTATTAATCCTGCAGATTCCAGAACAGAGTTTTTCTCATTCAGCAATACTTGTTACATCATCTGAAACATGAGAAAGGTGAATGAATTTGAAGTCATAAAAATAGGCCTTTCGGTTCACATTATGAAAATCTCCAACTTTGTTACTTATAACAATTTCTAACGTGAGAGATCAGGGAAGCATTTACTACTCTGTGAAGATAAAGGAGTTGATTTCTCTTGAAATTGGTGAAGCCCCTATGCAGACTGGGAGTGCTCCAGAAATAGGTCAACCCCAAAATGCAGTCCTTGCTTTGCTTTGTCAGAGAGGCTCTAGATGGAGAAAAGCAGGTGTAGACTATACCTTTATTTTTCAGCTATCTGATTCAGAGGAAGGACAGACTCACTTTGATGTCTTTGGGCTTTGAATCAATCTCCAGAAGGAAAAGTGGAAAAGAGACGGTAGAGTTGACATGCTAACTTTGCTAGCAATTTACTTGCATTTAAAATTAAGAGGAGTTGACGAGGTCCTCAGCTGGGTCAAATTGATGAAACTGTGTTGATTCTCTCTAGGATGCATGAGAAAACTTGCAAGTTACAGCTTGACATATTAATCTCCAAATTGTGAACATTTCTGCAGAATAAGACAGTACTAGGAGATCTTAAATGCCTTCATGGATCCTAGCTCAGGGTACCCTCATTGGCAGCTCTTTGTGCAGTTCATCCTGCTGTGCGGGTGGCCAGGCATTTCTTCCACAACGTGCCAGCTAGGAGGCTGCGCAAGTGTTGAGGAGAACCAGGCTGTGTCAGAGATAGTCCTTGAACTACTCATTTCCTTCATGGATTGGAGAGGAAAAGGAAACTTAAATCTCTCCCTAGATCCTACGGCACTACAGCTACTTTGCCAATTACGCAGGCTGGATTGCTGGGCGCCAGGTCAGATACAAGACTGTTACGTAGCCAACACCTGTGCAGTGCTCAACACAAGACTTTTCTGTGTGATTGCTCCTTTACTCACAAGCAACCCCAGTTTTAGTACATGAAGGTTATTTATGAAGGTGGTGGCAGATTCTAAGATTCTTTGTAAAAGTCCATTTACATGTCGGTGCTTGTGAGGACATTGTATATGGCTCAGATCTGCAATGTGGGAGCTCGGGTAGTGTGGCTCTGTCAATTTACTGTTCTGGTAATGTCATACTACTATGGATGTACCTCTTACTAGCAAAAATTTCATTTCCCATAGCTGAGTTTATTCTGTCCCCATCCCAATCAACACAAGCTGTATGAAAAACATGAGAGTTAGTCAACAGACCCACATCTCTTGGCTTTGCCTGACTTAGCTAAGTCTTTTCACAGCCTTGAATGACATGAGCCAGCAGAAGTCCAGAGAGTGTATCTGGCTGTTACTCTATCTGGAAAACCAAGACGTATAATCCTGCTTTAATCTGAAATTAAGTACGTTTACTCTATTTAAAGCATTAAAAGAGATTCAGTCAGAAATTTCAAAAACTTTCAGGCGATTGCTCACAAAACTAGAATTATACTGTATGCTTTCAAATAGGAGCACATAACCCTCTTTGCAAATTCACTAAGCTCCCTATTAAAAATAGTTAATTTATGTGTCCTATCCCTTCTTGAAAAGCTGATCCAGAATTCCCATTCACATATTGAAGCATTTGTGTGAGCTAGCTTGGCAGCATGAATATTTTGTTAAAGAGGTTTTAAAGTACTTAGTAAAAGAAGTAATATCAGTGCATATAATCATCTTCTGAAATGGAGGGCTAAAAGGAATATTAGACATATAGTGAAATCTAGCATCAGCAATTTGGTATGAAGTATAAAAATGATCCATTACACAGAATGCGAGGAAAAAAGCAAATGATGGATTATAGGAATTAATCCATCAAAAACCTTGCTGGGGGTCATATAAATGTAATTTTGAAAAAAGTAAAGAATGCAGTCCCATTTGGTGTCTTTAGTTAGGAAAACGTTTTCACTTCTTTCTTTTGTTTTCAGAATGATTGGCATTTTATTTACTGGTTAGTTTTCTAAGTAAAACTGAAGAAGTATAACCATAAGAGTTAACTATGAAGTCAAATCTGATTTTCTGTGATAGTCCCAAAATGTCAAGAAAAACTAACTTATGTTGCCTTAAACTTCATAGGAGGAATAATATGTATGAGCAGAATTTCCTGTGTTGTGAGAGGCAGGTAGGGTGAAATGTGGAGAAGAAAAGAAAATTTAAATCATGAGGGTGCAAGATTTAAAAAAAGGTATTTGACTTTGCTAAAGTCACAGAAGGGCTTTGCCTAAAATGGTCGGACAAATAGAGATGAAAATGCACTATTAATCTTTTGCCTTTGACAAGGTAGGCACCCTTGATTATTTGGGGGAAATTTACTGATGAGTTTAGTTCTCAGAACTGCATTCTGCCTGCAGTACCAGCCTGCTACAGAGTGTGCACTTTCTTAGCTATATACTTACCCGTTCCCTTTTCCCCTGCAATACTCCCTTCAGAGTGTTTTCCTGAAAGTAGACGACATTTTAGATACTACAGTACTTTCCATGCTGTTGAATATGTTTAACCACGCAGGTCCCAGCACAGACCATGTTGGACACCTTTCATGGTGAAAACTGACCATTTGTTCCTCTCTTCCATTTCCCATCTTTTAAGCAGTTAATTATCTGTGAAAGGATAATAGCTTTTCTCTTAGCTTGTGGCTGCAAGTTTCCTTAAGATACTTTGAGAGACATTGTGAAATGTCTTCTTGAATTCGAAGTAAACTGTATCAATTTACCTCCTGTATCCATATGTTTGTTGACTCCTTCAGAGGCTGTGATAGGTCTGTGGCTTCATTTTATAAAAAAGCAGGGTATATAATTTTGTTCTCCAGTAGATCATATTTGTTCATGTGTCCCCTAATTTCACGCTTTGTTATGATTTCCCGATTTGCCCGACTCAGATGTCATGCTCACTGTTTTATAGTTCCCCTGAACTTCCTGAAGTATTTTAAAAAATTATGTCACATTTACCATCTTCCAGGCCTCAGATAGGAAGGTAATTTCAAGCAAGAAGCTGTGTGCCACTAGTATCAGTTTCCTTATTTCTGTTTCCTTAGTTATATTCTTCGGTGACTTTTTTTCTTCATTTTGTCTGTTTGTTCCATAACGTCTTCGACTAACACAGCCTGCTGTGGTCTTGCCATTTCTAAATGCCCCTTGTATGCCTTCATAATATATTTGGCCTATAGACTCTGTAGCAATCTTTCTGTCCCTGATGTGCTTGAAATAGGATTGAGTTTTAGCTTTTATACCTTTTGAAGTTCCTCCTTGAATTCTTTTCTTGCCTCTCTTATTGTGTTTTTACATTTAATGTGCCAGATTTCATTATTCTTTCCATTCATTTGTCATTTGTACATGACTACAGCTTTTTGAAGAGTGGCTTCGTGCTTTTAATGACCTTTGTCTCCCTACTGTACAGCTTTTTGAAGAGTGGCTTCGTGCTTTTAATGACCTTTGTCTCCCTACTGTTTAGTTCTGCTGATTTCTTTTGCCCTTCCTCAGATTTCTTGATTGACAGCAAGCATTTACTCTCTGCCTCTAATACAGTGCCCATGATGAGCTTCCCTCCTGTAGCACGCTGGTGGTTCATGTCCCTGATTCAGGTCCCTCATCAATAGTTGTCCTGAACTCAGCTACCTTCTTTGTTCATTTGTACTGCAGAGAAGAGGTCAGGGACTAGTCCCTTAATACTTTTCTCTTGAGTGGAGTCACTGCTCAAGAGAGCAGAAAGCAGCAAAGGAAATTCTTTTATGTTTCTCTGGAAAAAAATAGTTGGCCAAAATGCAGTCATTTTTGTCACTGTATTCATATTTCTTAACCTTGGGCACCTAAGCCAGGAACTAGTCTGCTTAGTCAAGGGTAAAAGGTGAGCTCCTGCAGGGGACTTTTTGGAACTGCTGAACTGGGCAGTAGCTATATTACACTTAAAAACCCCAAAACACCCCTCCCCCACAGTTGCACCCTGATAAGCTTATGGTGGCTACGAGAGATCAAGCAAGAGGACTCAGAATCCGTGATCTTTGAAAGTCATGGAGAAAATACACCATTTGGTTTCTGTAGCTCTTCAAAATCATGTTATACTTCGTATGGAGTCACAAACTGACACACAAAGTGGTTTTAGTGCTTAACTTTCACTGCTAAAATGGGGCCTCATCCAAAAGGCACTGAAGCCAATTTAGTATTCCTCTGATTTCAGGGGTGCCTGAGTCAGTCTCAGACTTTCTGTCATTCTGACTGCTTTTTAAAAAAGATAAGGACTTGCTCATAAATGGATTCCTAACAATCAAAGAATTGGTTAACATTGCCATCAGAGATATTTTTTATGAATTGGATGCAAGGGGCTTTTGTTTGTTGGCTGGTTTAATTGTCTTTTTAGGCGTCTTCTTCTCTCTACACAGTTCAATAAGTATAACCAAGATTTTTTTTTCAAATCTAGCTTTATACTGTAAAATTGTCACTTACCAAGATCCAGTAAAATAGATGTCCTGTGAAGCTTTAAAGTTGCCATGTTCTTTTAGTGAAATGCCATTAAAGGCTGTGGGAGTATGAACAGTCCCTGATGAATTCACTTTCCAACTCTGTAAATGCACAAAATCAAGTACATACTCATTGGAATAAGGAACATGATTTAAAAAATAAAAAGCTCCAAACCCCACAGCTGGAGCACAGATGCCAACAAACATAACTTTGATGCTTCACAGATGATTTTGAATACAAAGCTGTTGCAATTGATTCCTTCCCTACATTTTCCTTGGAAAAATGTTAAGTGCTCTGTGGTTTGTTTGTTGTTTTTTTTTTCAAGTGGTGAAGAGATTATACAAGTTCCTAAAGAAAGAGTTTTCATAAATGGATGCATGCTTATTTGATTCCATTAATTAAAGTTAACAAACCATATGTCTGTATATTTTTAAGTGTACAGTACAAAGACAGTATAGTTTTCAGGGCTTTTCTGGATGTCAGTTTGAAAGGTAAATGAGGAAGTGGTACAGTTACACTATGATGGAAAACTCTTGAAGGTTTAACTCTGCAGAGTTAACCTATGTCAGAAGACTTTTTTTTTTAACCTTACAAAAGCAGATAGGCCTTTAAAGACCACCTCTAAAACTTTCCAATTAAAATCTGACAGTGGAGTCTAACTTTCAGGTAGTGTTGAAGTTAGAGAAGGTATGTATCCATATATACAGGTATATCTGTGACATATTTTGTGTTGTAATTAGCTGTTTTTAAATGTGTGTATGCTCAGGACATACATGATAGTTGAGCATATTTTAAGCTTTTAGTGAGAATCAAGAGCACAGCCATATTGGGAGTGAACAACAGACACCTATATTCTGGGGAGTAGCTTAATCCAGGTTTGTCTGGGTGGCTGCCCGAGGTAAAGGATACTGAAGGAGAAGGCTATGAACCTGATTGCAAAATGTTTAAAGGGTTTTTTTAGCTTTGACTTGACTGAATCGCTATAATTCATGCTGGGGTCAGGCTATTCTTTGGAGAACACACATTCATCTAGGTTTCCTGAAAGCCATTTTGTTGTAGAGAGGTGATTTAGAAAAAGAATGACTTTACCTGTTTCAGTTAGTGGCTTAGTTCACAGTATCGTTCTCATTTCTCTTATTTTGAATAGTACCAATCATTGCATGAGCTTGGGACTGTTTCATTCATCAAAAGCAGCAAAGCATGAATGACTTCTATGAATTACTGCCAATAAAATTTTCATCTCAGTCACCATAAGTCCTGTACAGTCCCAACTATAATTGAAAGTATTGCATAACAGGACTTTGAAACATTATATTGGCAGTATTCCAGGTTACACAGGCAGATTAGACAAAATACAGCATTTGGAAACATAAAAGTTTATCTTAAATAGCTTGTTTAATAACAAAGCTGTTATTTTCAGATCAGGAACCAAGGAGCAATAACTGTAATGCCTGTTGTACTGGAAGAGCATCTTCCTGACTTTCTGAATGACGATGTCCCCATTTTCTTACTCTTAAACTGTGTCTAGGGCAGAACAGTACACATTCAAGGATTTAAAGTACTGTAATTAATGTTAAAATATTCTGGATTTAGAGGAGAGAATTCTCAACACATTTTTTAAATTTAGAGCATTTTTGAAATGGCTTCAAAATTACAAACAAATCTGGAGAATATGTATTGGTGAGGAAGAAGCAAATGAAACAGCTGATAGTGTATGATGAATGCAGTTTTACCTATACTAGTACGTGCTACCGCTTCGTAGTTTGCCACTTGGTTATCATCACAGTAAGGTCTTGAACTAAGGAAACTAGAGCAGAATTGTGCCAAGACTTCTATTACTGTTCTCTTCTTCCCACTACCTAATTTTTTTAACTTCCTGGACAGTTTTTTGGTTTGTAAAAATGATTACATGTTAGGTCTTCACAATGTAGCAAACGAGGTAAATAATTTCATCTTTTTTGGCAAAAAAAGAAAGGGGAAACCATTTTTCACTCACCACTACGTAAGTCTTTAATGGGATTGGTTTATACTGAGAAGTCTTGGAGCAGAACTTCCCCTCCCTCCTCTGCTAATCTAAGGGCCAATGGCTGGCTGCCTGCAGATGAGGGATTAGCTCTACCTGATTCGGGCCTCGTGCTAATTCCTTACCTTATGATTTACAATATTCCCCTGTCATGGTTTAGCTTCAGTCGGCCACTAAGCACCACACAGCCACTTGCTCACCCTCACCCCCCCGGTGGGATGGGGGAGAGAACTGGAAGGCAATATTGCAACAAAATTGATGTTGATGGTTTCTTCCTTCTCAGTTTAGGATGTGGTTATCTTTTTTGTGTTTGCTAACAGGCTCTACACCTTACTTATTATTCATTGGTCTGCAAGTCCATATTGCATCTGAATTTCCTATGTAGTGTGTGTTTTACACATGTTGGATGCTTGTTCTTTGTTCTCTTTGCTACCCCTAAGGCTTGGCAAGAATGACTTACCTTACTCCTGAGGTTGCATTCCTTTGATGACCAGTAATTGGCCATCAGTGAGTTGTTTATAGCCCCTGGGCTTCAGGTATTGTCCTCTGCCTGTTCTTTCAAAGCTTCTGATACTCCTTTGTGCTGTGTTTTATTAAGGGAGTCTAATAGGTCATTCTACCCACAGTGACTGCATGTTACAAATACCCATTAGTTACAAAATACATATCACTGTAGACATTACATCACACAGTTATACAGAGCTAATGAAAAGTTAAAACAAAGTAGGTAATAGAGATCTGGTAATTAGATAATTGCTATTGCATGCAAAAACAAATCTTCAGGAAGACCAAGACAAGCACAGGCAAAGCAGGTCCCGAAGCCTGCCTTGTTAGCTTAATGCAAAACCCGTGGCCTGTTACAAACAGCAGTACTCCCAATTTACTGAGCTACAAAGCTAGGAAGCATGTTTGTGGTTTAGTTATGATTAGATTTCAGATGGACCATCCGTGTTGGAATGCAAGAATGGCTCCTCAGAAGGTTTAATGGTACTTGCCGTACCCATGAAAAGAAAACAAAACACATTGGATTTTCAGTATTTGAATCTCTTAGTATTCACATCAACGTTTCGGAAATCCCATTTCAGCTAGGGATTGTGATAGCGAACTTGATTTGAAATAAGTTCTCTGTTTCTGGAATTTATGCAGTAGACTTCACATCCACCGGAATAAATTACTTATCCCATGGGCAAATAAAGATATGTCTGGTTTTTTGGTCCTGGTAAGAGAAGGCTGGCCATTCTTATTTAACTGCTGATTAGTAGGTAACTCCCTTGATCAAATACAACTGTTGTATATTCATATCTCATCGTCTGTGATGCCAGGCAGGTCCCCATTTGCTCTCCCTTTGACAGAAATAAGATGGTACACTGTATTGATAAAACCACATAATCTTAAAATTACATGTTGGTGTTCTGAGCAAAAGAACACCCTGACTCCCTCTGAGCCAGATCCTTCTGTTTATCACTCAATTAAAGCATGTATAAAACACACATCTGTCCTTCTTATTGCTGTTCTTAAACTCCTATGCCTAAACTTATAATTTTTTTTTAAATTAATAATCTTCAGTGTATAAAAGGGGCACATGAGACCTCATTAAAAGAGTCTCAAAGAAATCTGAATTTGGCATTCATGTAAATCCATGTGACCCCCCTAGCAAGGAATTGCTTTGTTTTGTTAGAAATGCATATAGGCTCTGCACCCACTTGTCCTTCCTGCTATCAGTAGAAGAAAGGAAGCAGGGGGCTTTTTCAGATAAAACAGAACTTTAGGATGTCAGTGATAATCACATCTTGTACTATTATAGCACGAGATGTGGTTCCTGTATCTCAGCTTCCTCCTGTGTTAAGAATTGTTCTCTGAGGCTAAACTGGTGGAAGGAATGATGGGGATGTAAAGTATTTGAGGATGGTATTCTCATTTGACTTGAAATACTGAATGATTTAAATTTTTTTGAGCTTTAATGTCACTGAATCCTAGAAAAAGTAATTTGCATTTTCTGTAATGTTGTCTGTCTTTGAGACATGTGAGCAGCCATATGATTATAGATCCTGTATTCAAGTGTTAGCTAAACGCTCTTTAGAACATTCCCACATACAAAATGAAATGTCTGTTCGCCTCTGACCAGGATAAAGCCATGCCACCTTGGACTGATTCTTTCCAGAGTCCTTACTTAAAAATCAAAAAATTACCTTCATGCATCCGCTACAGATTCTTCCACAGGAAACAGGTAGTGAACTTTCCATTTTGTAAAATCAGAGACTTTCTTTGTCATCCCACAGGGTGATCACATTAACTTTTTTCCTTTGTCATGGGGTTTAAAAAAGCACTTCCATAATTTTAGAAATGTTTTGGCCACATCAGCTACAGTTCAAGGAACAATAGCTTCAAAGTTGTGACTTCTCACAGGCCTGTCCAAACATGAAGAGACAGCGATGCAATCTTAGGTGGCAAAACAGTTACAAAAATATTATTTTGCTTCCATAAAAAGTAAAAAAAAAAAAAAAAAAAAAGTTCTGTTCCAAAATAGCATGTATTGAAGCAGTTCGTCTAAGCAGTACTTGATCTTAGGAGTAAGAAAGCAGGGTAATGATGCATGATTTTGTACACCTTAAAGAAATCCTTAGCAAACTTACATGTATTGTTCCTGCTTCCTGAAATCCTTTTAGACATCTCTCTCCTGCCTCTCTACTGGCACACAAATACCTGGGTTGAATCTCTTAGGTTTCATATAGTATTGGGATCCATTAAAACAGAGAGCTGTCATTCAGTGTCTGCAGAGAGATTGCTTTTATAAACCAAGAATTAACTGCATAGCATATGGGCCTCATTTTCTATACCTCATCACTGCTACTGAAATATTTACTGAAACACCTACAACTTGCTGAGAAGCCACTGTCTTAAGATGTGCTAGAGACTGTGACCAAAACTTTGTACACATTTTTGAATTACAGAACTAAAAGATAAAAGATATACCAGTTCTTGTGCTTTTTTAAAACTGCAACAGTATGAATAGGTGAATTAGTTGGCATTAAAAAAAAAAACATTTGAGCCTAGTCAAGGACTTTTCCGCTTCCCATGCTCTGCCAGGTGCAGAAGAATCTGGGAGGGGACACAGCCAGGACAGTTGATCCAAACTGACCAAAGGGCTATTCCATACCACATGATGTCATGCTCAGTATATAAAGCTGGGGAAGAAGAAGGAAGGGGGGGACGTTTGGAGTGATGGCGTTTGTCTTCCCAAGTAACCGTTATGCGTGATGGAGCCCTGCTTTCCTGGAGATGGCTGAACACCTCCCTGCCCATGGGAAGTAGTGAATGAATTCCTTGCTTTGCTTTGCTTGCGTGCGCAGCTTTTGCTTTACCTATTAACCTGTCTTTATCTCAGCCCTCGAGTTTTCTTACTTTTGCTCTTCCGATTCTCTCCCCCATCCCACCCGGGGGGAGTGAGCGAGCGGCTGTGTGGTGCTTAGTTCCCAGCTGGGGCTAAACCACGACAAGTTACTGGCAGTAAGTCCTCTCCATATTGCTAGAAATATCTGAAATATGACATCGTGTGTTATCCAGCCCTTGCTTTTCCAAAAATTTAATGTGGGTTTCCATATTGCTTTAATAAGCAAACACAACACTACTACCCAGTGGCAGTCTGCAGCTTCAACATCCTGAAGGCACGGACCACTGGTAAATTTTCCAATCTCTGGCATGTAACTCAACTTGTATATTACTTGTAGCTATTTATGTCCCTTTTCTGGTTTGTTGAAAAGAAGAATTTTGGTAGAGGACATATTCAATGGCCTTTTTTTTCTGCCCAATTTGCACATGGCAGTGTAAATCAATCCTTGTTCATCTCCTTTTTTTTCCTCGCGTAAATGAGGTTACGTGAATTTTATGATAAGAGGTGGGGCAAAGCTGGCATGCGGAAATTCGATTTGGGACAAGACTGAGATGAGTGTAGCTGAGTATAAAGAGAAGCTGAGGATCCTGTGCGTGCATTAAGCAGTAAAGTTCTTCTGTAAGAGTTTGCATGAGTATTGTGTTAAGAAAAGATATTGTTCAACTTGTTGAAACTCATAAAATGCTCCATTTGAAATGTGCTTCTATTTAATTTTACCAGGGAGCCATACTCTGTTCCTGGTCAGTTTTTATTTTCATTACCACAGTATTTTCTTTCCTATTTTTGTACAGTCTATAATTGCTTTCTCCTTTTGTTTTCTTCATTAACCTTCTGCCTTGGGTGTCTTTAGCAGTGCCACCTTTCCCCTATATAGTGCTTAGCGTTTTTGCTGAGACTTCAAACAAGGTGTAAAATAAAAGGGCTTTAATCCTCTCCTAAGGAATTTCCCCAGAGCAGTGGAGCATAGGCTTCAGCAGTTCTGAACTGAAACACACAGGCTATTGTCGATTAAAACCTGATCTGATTTATTCTAGGGTCATGCCAGCTACAGAACAGCTCACATTTGAGGAGATGCGAAGAAAGCACACAGCTATTCTTGCCTTTTTCTTCCTCATACTGGAAATAGAGCATAATATGAAGCCAGCGTCCAATTAGTACTTTTTTTTTCCCCCCAGAAACATCTGTCTTACCAGGCATTGGCTGGAGATCAAAAAAAAGTGTTTTATTCGTAACCACAAAGTTCCAAAAATACAACATAGACAAATTAAACCCTTTGTAAATAAACTTTATATAAAACCGACAATATTAAAAAAGCTAAAAATGAAGAGTGTTGTGTGAGAGAAATTGATTTATAGGGAGTTTTTTAGATTGCCACAAATTAAATGGAAAATGTGAAACAGTTATTTAAATCAACAGGAGATTCAGTTCTGACATGATTCTGAAAAATGCCAGGCTCCATTGGTAGATGCAAGGGCAGGATGCAGATTTGCCTAAACAGAGACACATGTTGCTTTTTGAGAAGCCGTGGGGGATCTGGAACATCTGGGTGAAAGTGGAAGATACGTCAGAGGCCGTGTGAGAGACACACATGCTTCTAGAGCAGTTTGGAAGCTTGGTGAGATAACCCACAGCATTTAAAATAGCAGCAGAGCCCTGCATTTGGGCAATTGAATCCTATTCCTAAGGGTACAAGCTTTGAGAAGGTGCTATTCACTCATGAGAAAATTAAAGGCAATTGTGTATTTATATTTGCCTGTGCAGTTTCACTTAGTGAACGTGTTAAGCACAAACCTGTGAAATTTTGTAGGTCCTCTGAATTTACATTTATTATCACAACTAGAGGCATATTTTTCATATATCTATTTCTGTGTTTCTGCTTTTCAACCACGTAACCTGTAAAATTTTATGCTATTGTTTTGATTGTCTTTTTATTTTTTTGTGGGTTTTTTGCCCACATAGCCAGGGGCTCTGACAGATGAGTTACACTGACGCTTGCTACGGTGATTTAACCAGCTCAGGTGTCCCCCTTTGCTAGAGGTCGTATTTTCCCCTAGTGGACTTGGCAGAAGCAAACGTGTCGGCATCTCGGTTGCTGTGCTTCCTCATCCAAGTGATTACAAGCTATAACTGAAGATGGTTTTGTGTTTATACATTCGACTGTAGCAGCAGTGATTGAGGTGTGGGCTCACGTTCACGTCTGTCAGCTCTGCTGTTACTTCTGCCCTGGGGAAGGGCAGCTGTCTGTGGTGTGATAAAGTATTAAATTGTGCTTACGTGCATTTTCGGTTCAGTTATACTACTGTTCGCTTCAATGTGCCTGGGTCAGGGCCTGAAAAAGAGGTTTATAGCATAATTATTTTTTTTAACCTACCTGCTATACCCATTTTCCACAGGTGTTGTCCGCTCTCTCAGCATCTAGAAAGAGAAAAATTTTGCTTGAAAGGAATTTGGGGGATGGGGGTTTTGTTTGGTTTTCCCCTTTCACTCATTTACAGACTAGCGTGGCCTTTGAGCTAGGAAGACGTGGATGTTCATATACACATTAACTTACCATTCTTGACTTCCCTCCTAGTAGATAATTGTAGCTTCCTAATATTTGGAATTTTTGGAGACAACGGCAATCCATCTGGTGCTGGAGAGATCTCTGGCAGCTGTATTTTGCCACCTTCATTAGGCTTCCAAATCCATACTCAGATTCCCTACTAAGTGGCTTCATTTTCAGAAATGCAGAGCATACCCTTTCTGCTACCTCATCGGAAGGTACAGATGATCAAAATCTTTGAATGTGTTTCATCTGTGTGGCTAAATCTATTTTCAATGGATTTAAATACTTGCACAGTTTAATGCATTTCAACAAGCAGTTCTGCTTTTCACTGCAGCTCCTGGGTTTGGACTGGAAACTCTGAATTAAAGTTCATGGCTCCTCATCTATTCAGTTTGTACCATTTCCATCACTTACGCATTTGTCGTTGAGCAGCTGCTCTAACATTTAGAGTGTTATCTCAGGAGTGGTGACATTATAGGATTTTTTTCCCCAGTGATTTGTATATCATTTAAGTCATTCTTTGGAATGAAAAATACAGTAAGAATATTAAAATAATCAGATTTTCAGAGCAAAAACAGACTTCAGCTCTTTCCAACATTAGCTTTCTCAAATTTTGCTTCCATTTTTGTATAAAACACAGTTTATAGCTCTTTAAAATTAAAAGGGGGGAAAAAAAACCACAAGACAAGCTGCAATTGAGTGCTTGTTGTCTAAATGACTTCACAAGCAGTTAATAATTTCATACTCCCAGGTCTCTTTTCATGTGCCACTGATTAGTAGTTGCATTTTTGCCCTCAGATTTTGAGCTTAAAATGTGAAAGTTAAGCTGAACCTAAAAGATTGTGTAATTGTAGAAAATAAGAGTAATGATGATCTATAGGCTGATAAAAGGGTTAATTTTAATATAAGGCTGCACTGACAATATAGTAAATGACTATGGAAAAATAAGAATCTGAAAGTGTGCTCTATGGCTGGATATAAAATAGTAATAACTTTTATTTTTCTGCATTATTTGTTGGCTGGCTTTTCACACAGTTGATTTTCCAGGTCAAAATATTATGGAAGTAAATGTGTCCTCACTAAGTAAATTTCCAGAACTACTTTACCACTGTGCTTAATTTGAAAGTGACTTGTGAAAGAAATGAGCCATTTCTCTCTGTAGGAGTACAACCCTGGGTCCTTATCCTCAACCCCATGATTACAGGCTGTGCAGCTTTTACTTTCTTTTTCTCTTCTTGTTTCGCAATTACACATTGTTTTAGCAGCCTGTGGAGTTAGTGATATATGGTGGCAGACAAACCCAACTGAAACTTGTTTGCAGATTTCTCCCATTGCTAAGTTCAGGAAAAGGCACATTGAACAACCACTATAGCTAGCAAGGGGTGAATCTAAGAATCAGGAATCTGAGGATCAAATTATTTCCAGGTCACAAAGTAGCCAAGTAACTCTAGTGTTGCCTGTGAAAACTAAAGTCCCAGATTTGCTTCCACTTTTGGTGTTCAAAAATTTGTTATTGAGGATCTCCTTTTACAACAAGAATATAGCTCTCATTGTCTTTCTAGAAGCCTACATGAAGGAAAACCTATGCTGCAGAATAGAAATGAAGGTAATTTATGTGTGACAACAGATTTGCAGTCATTACAAAGCAGCAGTCTCTAAAATTGATGAGTTGACAGCCTTTTCATGCCTTTTTGACTATTGGATTATCTTTTAACATTCTTACTCTCAGTTAACAAATACTTGGATAGCCATTATTTCCAGTAATTTAAAAAAATACATTTTAAGTTAATAATAACTATTTCAGCAATTTATAAGATTTTTGTCAGGAGTTATAGGGCCTACGTGAAAAACTTTAAGCTTCTCAGTAAGACTATGTGAAGCTAATTGCAAACAATTGAGTTATTACAGCAAAGTAAATCACCCCTTATCCGTCTGACTTAATCCGCCTTCTTTTGCACTTGCATTTGCATTTGTAATGAGTAAAGCTGCATGCACAGATTGTTAGCATGGCCCAGCTGAGTGGTAACTCACTAAGCTGCAGCAACTCACTTGTTTCCAATCAGCTGATCATACCCCCCAAAAAGGAATTTTGAGCAACCCCCTTTTCCCCACTTCTGAAGTACTGAGTGATCAGGTAAGCAAAATCGCAGCTCACGGGAAGCTACATTTCTTTCCCTGGTCTTTTCAAATTGCAACTAGTACATTCTTAATTTTAAAGGTAAAGTTGAATTTCCCCTCTTTGTAATTAAATATATAAATAAAGATTTCAAAGCTGATGTTTACACACTAATTTTAAATGCTGATTTAAATTCTGGAAAGATTAATTTTGATTCATACACACATCATTTACCTTTAATGATATTTATATTTCACCACCTACTTGTGATGTTGTTGCTCAGATTTGGAGGTCTTGTCTTTCCTACTGCAGTTGAGGCCTTCACTTTGTGGCAATATAGTGCCTGCCTAACTGAAACCACTTTTGAGTCAGTTTTGGTAAATCCATGATGTCATTTATAGGTGCACAATCCCTTCAGCCTTATGGCCTTGATTATTTATGGTCCTGTGTGTTCTGTTTTCGTCAGCTCAGTAATATCTTATACCTCCTTTGTGCAGGCTTTGCAGCAGTTTAAATGACAACACTCAGGGCAAATATAACTGAATCCTTAGTCCTTTGACGGACACCTCTGGGCTTATCAAATTTTAGCAGGTTCAGGTGGTGATGTCCCCAGCTTCTCATCCCCCACCCCAGCCTTCTGGAGGTTCCTACCCTGCAGTAGAGCTGCTGGAACAGGAGGTATGTTTGTGCTGTGCCAGATCCCAATACAGCATACTAAACCATAGATAAGGGGGGATTTGCAGTAAGACTCCTGCCTATGAACTGGAGCAAATAAGCCCTGGACACCTATCTCCTAAACAGTAACTTATCTGCAAAACAGTAATTTTCAGTAGAAGGATGGGCCACACTCTTAGTAACAATAGTGCATAAACAACTTAATCAGCTTCCTTTACTAGATGGACCCCCTCCCCAGGGCTCTTTTAAGCCAGTATAATGATTTTGAGGACCTGGACTATTATTTATCAAATTTTAGGACTGGCAATTAAGTATCTTTGACTCCTAATTAGTGGCAAGTTCCTAACAACTACATGGCTGACAAAAATGCTTAAGTGTGACACTTAGAATTAGTGGTGTACACAAATGCAGAAAAGCACATAATTGCATGAATGTGGTAAAAATCATGAAAGTAAAATTTGTTACCTAAAAAAGCCCCTAAGTCAGGGAAAACCCATTTGCTCTGTTCTTGGGTGTAGTGAATATGTGATCCTTCAAAGCACATTGCACAGCTCGTCCATTTTGTGAGCTGTTTCATAGATCATGTGTAGAGTAAAAGGGAAGGATGAATGAGAGGAAGAATTTTCTGTTTAGGCCATGCATTTTTAGAGGCATTGCTTGTTTCTTAACTGTTAACAATGCATTCAATATCTTCAGTGCCCCAAGAGTGAAAGGAACAGGGTAATTCACAGGAGGCTTATGTCATTGCGGGCAAAAAGTAGAAGGTATTATTCATCAAAATAAAATCTAGGGTTAACTTAGTAAGAGAAGTCTAGAATTCAAAGTAAATCCACATTCAGAAAGGAACTGTGTGACAAGACTGAATATTAATTCCCCTTGTGGACTTGAAACACATCCCTGAAAGAAAGGTGAGTGTCCAGTAAAAACAAACATGCAGTCTCCTGTTTCAGCCTGTTCGGGACACTGAATTCTGAATAGTTATTGAACAAGCAGGCAAGTGCCAGAAGAGACATCTGTAACCAAAATTCAGATCCATTTCACTGAAACACATTACATTTTAAGTGTACTTCATTCTTAGTTTGAATAAATTCTACTAGTTGGTTCTTATCTGGTTTTGAGATGTTCTCCAATATTAAGAACATACCAGCACTGAGAATGGGGGTTTTTTGCCATTTTAGAGTTCAGGTTCCCATAGTGATTATAGCTTGGGACCCATTCCTGCCTTAGCAGTCTGGGAAGGACGGCATGGTTGCAGTCCCCTGGTCTTGACTTGCAGTTCGCTAAGGGGTTTAAAACTGTCGGGTTGAAAATCTGCTGCCTAGCATAGCAGGAAGCTAGCCTCCAAAGTGTTATAGTAATAGCATTACTGTTGTTGTCCTGCTGCCTGAAAGCTTTAATGATGAACCAGGATGCCGTTATACAAAGGCCTGCAAAGAGACAGTCCAAAATGGCTTCTCCTCCAGGGAGCTCATAGTCCGACCATGCAAGCGTTAAATAGGTGTGGAGGTTTGAGTAAGGGCTGTGTTAGCAGGCTGCTCTGTACACGGGGTATAGGAGTGGACTCCTCTAGTAGGAGCACTGGGATCACACCAGGGATGCTTGGAGAATTGGTACAAACGCAGCTGTCAGCAGGCAGACTTGCTGCTGTGGATTTACTGTGGTTTTACTACTTTTCATTTCTCTACGAGCAGTGTGCAAAAATACACATAAGTTCTTGATGTATTCAGTTATTTAAAAAAAAGAAAAGCACTTTACAAATCGTGACAGATTTGTCCTGTTTTGTATCGCATAACAATTTCATTTGCTAGGTGCATTTGAGTAGGGTGGTTAATTGTAACACAGGTCCATAAATGGATTAGGTTTGGAAGAATCCAAATTAACTACTATGCCTCTTTCTGTATTTTTTTTAAATCTCTGTCAGAATAAAGAAACTTCTTCTTCCTTAGACATTTCTAGTTTCATTTTGAATATGAGTTAATTCCAAATATCATGCTTTAAAATGAACTATTACACTATTAGGAATTGTCATACATACGAAATAAATGTTTATCACTCTAAATGGTTCTCAGGTGCAAATGTGATTGTGAACATCCGAGAAGCAGTACTTAAGAATAAAAACTGCACTTCCTCGATGCAGCCAGGCCATTCTGCTTGCTGAGGTGGAGCTGAAGGTGCTCCTACTAACCCCGTGCCCTTGAGATACTCAGTTAAGCTGCTCACAATTAAGTGGTTTAATTTTTTGTAACAGTTTCCTTCACAAAAGTTTGACTAGTTTGACATAAAATGTAGTTTTCGAGCACAGATTTACAGAAATGGCTGGTAGAGAAAAAGAAAGAGGAAAGTGGTGGCTTTACTCCAAAATTTGATGGTTTTATGAAGAGATGATGAAAGTAGGAACTTTCCTCATCTAAGTAAAATGAATTATGTTGAATATAGGAAGGATTTGAGTACCGAACTGTCCCAGTCTGATGACCTGCCCAACAGGCCCTGAACTCCTCAAGGGAAAATGGTTCCAAAACCAGCCTTTAATTCCTTTTAAGTTCCCCTTTACATCAATGGAAGTTTTTCCAATTCTTTTGTTTAAAATACACAACATTGAAACAAAAGGTTGTGCTCAGTCAGTATTTGCAGCCAAAAAAGAAATCCGTTCACTTCAGAAGTAACCTGTTCCTTTTGTGTAGGGTAAAATGATTTTCCTCCCTCTATCCATCAAAATATTTTAAAAAACCTGTTATGAACACAGCCTACCTACCCTTACTTTACAGCACTGAGGGATTGCAGCTGCGCTCAGCAATAGTCTCTGAAGTCCTGGTTCTACTGGAATCAATAGAACTACTCCCACTGATGTCAATTGAAGCTAAAATGCTACCTATAAACTAGGATATAGACGTGCCTTTGCATGATTAAAATACAATGGGGATCTTAGAAATATTTTGGGGTTTTGTTTTTTAAGTATAGCTGTGAAATTTACAGTGTAGAAGATGTTTTGCTTAATGACTTGGCCTCAGTGGAGTTTGGGTGTTCTTTCAGGTCATGCTTTTGAAATAGTATTGTAATAGAAAAATGACAATGAAGTAAGGTATATCTTATGGTATTTGGTTGAAGAACCTGGCTTTTTGAACTGTGGAAATAAATAGAAACATGATCAGGGACTTTCTTTTGTTTGTTTTAGTTTGAAAGTGGTTTTCTAAATGGAAAAGGCTTTACATTTCTGTAATGAAAATAAATGAACCATTTATTTTTTCAAGTTCAGTTAGTGACTTTCCTGAATGTGTTTTCCAACCACTGCAAGATAAATGTTATCTATCTTTTGGTTCTTGGAGAGGGAGATTATATTAGTCCTTCAGGAAACTTATGGTTTGATGTGTAAACAAGGCCCTCTATAAATGGGAACTTTTTTTCTCTTGAGTTTTATAACACTGTTGCATTCATTTTGGCCTTTGTTTTGATTGCATGTGAGAGCTATCCTTTCCTTTAAATACATATTGCTCTGACAAACTCAAAGTTTGGGAGATAGCTGAGACACTCATGTTCTTATTTCTTACAGCCCTGTCTTCTCCCAGGTGACATACTACCCCATTCAATTTATGAATCAATGACATTCTTTTCTACTGGTGTCTTAATATCTGAAAAAAAAAAAAAAATATTTTGGGCCAGACAAACTGAAGTTTAGCACGATGTAACAAAAAGCAAAAATTTATAAGTATTTTTTAATCAATGGACTGTTCGGTGATTCCAAAAGAATATTTGAGAACTAATACAATATATTAAAAGCAAATCATAAAAGATAACTGTTGGGCTGAAAATATCTAAATGGACTGTTAATGTTGATTTAGCTGCCTTATGAAGATAGTCTCTCACACTAACAGATGAGAGAGAAAAACAGAGATGAGAACAAAAGAAGTGCATTCAACATAGACATACTATATACATCAAAGAAATAAGAGTTTGTTAGGAGAAATCCCTCCATAATATAAACGTGATATAAATGGAAATAGAAGTCTCTATCTGAATTCTGTTTTTTATAAAAAATCGCAGTTCAAATGTAGATAAGATTTTAGCCTAGTTTCCTAAGGAAGTATCAGACTATCATGCTGTTTGGTTAATTAAAATCAAACTTAAACTAGGAGTAAAAGTCTCAGAGATTCTCAAAATTTGCATGAATTGACTAAAGTGGCTATGCAGAGGCAAAAAAAATTAGTCTGTTCCATGCCCTCCATGAGAAAACAGTAGAATTTTGTTCTACGTTATTTAGCAACAGTCTCCTCCAGTTTGAAATAAGATATTTTGGAAATAACATTTTAGTTGTCCTTTTCTAAAATAATACAATCAAATAATTCTAAATACGTCTTGGTACAAAACATGACAATATTCTTTTTTCATTATACACAAATATTAGGAAATATTATTTAAAGACAGAAGCAAGGTAGCTGGTTAATAGCATAATCAATGTTTATGTTCTATCATTCCAAATTATGTTTTTAATTTGTGATGCCTTTTCTCATATTACCACCAGTATGCTTCATGATGATTTTTTATTTTAATTTATCATTTTCATAGACATGTATTTTGTGATGTATGTATTTATTTGTGTAAAATTCCCAAATAACTGTTGAGCTGTCCCCTGAAATTTAACCTTTAAAGGTCTTATTGCATCTTTGCCGGGCATAGCCAGGCATAAATTTAACAATCTCAACTGACTAAATCCACTCTAAACTAAAAGCCACAATATGGTGAATGAGGCCACAAGTTTTAGGACAACTTGCAAAGAGAACTTTGAAAATGTGGTTAGGTTTGAACTATTGCAATTATATTTTTGGAGTCTGCAAATGGCCTCAAATAATTATTATTCTGAGTCCACAAGTGTACCCTAAGAACTAATGTACTTAAAACCCTGAAGTTTTCCTCTGTGGGTATCTACAGACCCCCCCCCACAGAAGAGCTCGACCCCCATCTCTTCCATCAGTCCATGTGGAGCACATGAGGAGTGTGGCAGCCACTGTCTCTGTTCCTCTCAACAGCCCTATTGAAGCAGAATGCTTCACTGCTTTTCCAGTTCTTTCTTACCACTGTTTTGCTGAGATGAGACCTCAATGTTTCATCTGAGACTTTTATTCCACTATGTGGTTGCTTTATTATTGTATCCATGACTCTAGCTGGTTGAATTGCTTTGGAGAGGGCGATATTCCTGAAATCCCACTTGAGTAAATTGTTCAAGTGTTGGACAAGGTGAGAAGAGGAGGATAAGCCAAGTAGAGATAGGAGTTTCCATATTCCCAGTCCCTGACAAATCCTTCCAATCAGGCTATGTCTTCATGCTAGCAGCACTAAATATACCCATGTGTGATCTGAATTGCGCCTTTTCTCTCCCCTCCTTTACTTCCAAATCTGAGACCATTCAGAGCAAGGTAATTGTTCTGTTTATACTGGGGTTTTGTAGCATCAGATCACATCAATGCTTTCATCAAGCATGATGCAATTTTCGATTGCTCTGTGGCAGAAGCAGTAGTTGGTAGAGGAGTGCAGCACTTGCTGTTTGTGAGAGAAGCCAGCAGGCTCTGCCAGGTCATTATTAGTGCCAGAACTTCATGGAGTCATCCATTGTTAGGATATTCCTCTGAATTTTCTCAAAAGAGAGATTATTTACTGCTGTAAATATTTTCTAGGTAATCTATGTGTACTTTTGTTTCCCATGCCATTCTGAGCCTTTCATGGGTGTTATCCAGTGGTTGAATAGACAGACATGACAGCAGACAAACTTTCTTACAAGCTATGCACCAAGCAAGAAGAAAGGAAAAACTAGCAAATGGTCTCTACAGATACTCTTGAGGAACATCTTTCTTTCCTGGCTCATGTAACAGCATATGAGTATACCCTCTGTTAGGGTGTGTGAAGGGACTACACATCCTGAAGCACACTGATTACTGGTAGTCTGTCTTTCTAGAAATGAGTGAGCTGGCGTGTTCATCTCAGATGTGTGTTAGCAAAGCAGCATTCAATACATTGCCACTAAATTAACTTCTTCCTCTATTGCCTATTTTTATTTGACAAAGGGTTTATTGCATATCTCTCACATTCAGCTTTTTGTGACCCTTGCCTCTCTACACCATATCCAGTAAAGAAAGACCTCACATTTATAGCAGCTTTTATTTTTGATTGAAAAATATCAATATAAAAATCAACAGCAAATGAGGAACTGAAACTTTTAGACCATTGTGACTGTATTGAAACAAGCATTGTAGTAGCTACTATACTGATTGAATTATTCCTGCTTATATGCTACTAGAAAAGAGCTTGTGTTTCAAGATGCTTGAAAGCGATACAGCACTTCTCCCAGACTGTCATTGAATTTTTCCAAGATGTTTGCCTTTGCAACAGAAAATACTTCGATTTGGAAAACTGAAATATATGGCAAATGTTAAATGGATTAAAAGCTGGCCCACTGACAAATTGAAAAATGTGGTGTTAATGGACAGATATAAATGACGGGGATGTGTCTGGCAGGGTCCGCCTGGAATCAGTTCTTGGGTCAATAGCACTTAGCGTTTTTATCAACAGTCTAGACAGTGATATAAGACATCTTCAGTAAAGCTTGACCATGACAGAGATTGTTGAGGTAGTAAATAATATGCTAGATAACTGCAGAAGCTAATAAAACATATTTTAATATTGCCAAAGACCAGCCTCTTGTGTGGGATAGGAAACGATATGTAGTTGTAAAGCTGTGATTTAGAGAAGGACAGGTTATCAAAGATAATTGGGTCTACTTAAGCTCTTTGTGCAATGTTGTGGAAGGAAAAAGCAGTAATGCAATAATGTATGTGTTAAAGTCAGACTGTCAGGTGGAATGCAGTCATGATTGCCTCTGCATGCTGTATTGATAAGGCTGCTTCTAGATTGCCAAGTCAAATTTTGGTGTCCAGTCTTAAGGAAAATAAGGAAATAGGACAAAAGGAAGACATAGGGATGCACAGGACCTGAGATCAGGTTTTAAATCCTATGTAGCTTTAAGAACTTCAGCTTAGTTTATCATTATGTATGGGTTACTTGGGCGTGAAAAATTTGTTTGTAGGTACGGGACAAGGAACACTTTCAGTATCGTTGATAAAGGTGCAGCAAAACTCAGTGACTGGAAAATTAAATTAAGGGGAAAATGCAGCCTTGAATTAACTTGCAATTTGTTAGCTTTGAGGATTACTAAATAGTGGAACAGCTGATGTGGGGAGGTGATAGACTCATCAGTGCTAGACATCTTTAAAAAAAGAAAAAAAAGAGGGAAAGACAGACTGCTCTTGCTAAAAGATGCACTGTAATCCAGCCACTGTAGGGGACTGCACTTTGGAGGTGAATAGCCAGCTGGGATGGCAAGCAGGGTGGTTCTGGCTGTTGCTGGGATTTGTGGATTTTATGATTTCCTTTTTACAGTTCATGTGCTGCAAGAACAGTTGTACATGTTCTGTCCGCAGTCTAAAACATACATGATTTGAACAGTTGCCTAGAGGAGTCATGAAGAAATTACTTCCTCTGCTGTACATAGGACCGGATAGTTTGCTTGTTCTTTGCTGTCTTCTGATCCAGAAACCAGTCAAAGCTGAAATTCGGATCCCGGAAAGGTTGATCCAGTCCTCTGTGCTGTAAAGGGATCCTCTTTCATAGATGGTCCCTGAGTATGGCTCATGTGCTCACCATTGTAGTGATCACCAGGTTTTAGGGTGGGAGAGGACTTTGCACAGCCTTGAAGAGTGAACAGTAGTAGTCCAGCTGAAGTCTTTGGGCTAAGAGCTCTTTCTTGCCTGAAGTATCACAAAACTATGAAACCAGAAAGTTTGTCACAAGTCCACCTGGCCTCAGAACATGAGAGTCTTGAACATAGCGCTGGGTTCTCTGGTGCCTTGCTGTGTTAGTGGGGCAGGGGTTTCTGGGCAATATTTTTTTTTCCAACTCTAATAGATGGAAAAGTTAGAAAAGCTTTCAGACAAAGAAGCTTTTAGATCTGAAATAGCAATGCAGCCTTTAAACCAAAATATAGGTTGAGAGCAATTCCTCTCAGCCTAATTGGATATGTTAGTAAGTTAGACCATCTGAGAGAAGATGTAGTGGACTGAGGAAAGTATGGGATAAAAGGGCTATTATCACCATGGGAAAGAGAGGAGCAGGTAATCTATTGCTTGTTGGAACGTGGTGATATCAGCTGGGGTAAGGGTTATGGAAGAAGGAGTTTGTACTGTGTGATAAAACCATTCTTTCTATTGTGTCCATATTTTTTAGTATTTAGTGGAATTACAAACTTTAGTAGGCTCCTTTTCAGAACGTACCCTCTGCTGAGTACCTCTCTAAGAGGTCAGAGGTAGAGAGATCTTTTAAAAATTGTCCCACTGATGCCTGTTTCTTTTTGTCTTTAATAATTTGTCAGTGTGAATTCATTCTGATATTTAATGGTTGTTTAATTTCATCCATATAGTGTACAAAGCACTTGCATCAGATGAAGCATATTGTGCTCTGGGAAATCAATGGGCAGGACCTACAGATCTTGATGATACTCATCAGAAGACCTATATTGTGGGGCTTGAGAATATTGGCAATTCTGCCTTTGTTTCTTAGGTGTGGTCTGTTCCTTTTGGTGCATATCAGTCCGCAGGGAATTTGCTTCTGATGATAGGTTTAGCAATGCTGGAGCTATGGGTAACATGCATCTCAGGGAGCCAGATTCTGTAATAGAAAACATTTTTTGTCCATTGTCGCCTTGTAATACATAAGCAATATACAAAATGGACAGTGGTTTGCTTATTCATATGCCACTGGATTCTGCCAAGGAATTATTTGCTGGTTTGTGTCTTGTACTTGCAGTTTATCAGAATTCCTCTTAATTAAAAGCTTTAACATATTTAGCTACACCTTATTTGGGGCTATTAATTTATAAAGGATGCACTTTATCGTGGTACTTATAGTGTTCAGCTTACTGCTTTTATGGATGTAATAGATCTAATTTGTACTGGTATATTATTGCTTTTAGCAGTATGATACTGTGCTTGCCTAGAAGCAGAAAAACACACTTTCAGTTTGAGATTGGGATTTAAAGTTTATTGATGATCACTGCTATTGGAGATGCTGGAAAAAATATTAGAGGCTTTTTTATTGGTTGGCTTTTTGTCTGTTTTGAGGGTTTGTGGGAGTTTTTTTAAGTCATATGTAATGATTATATTCATTATGACGATTTTCTTTCAGGAATATCAGCCTTGTAACACCAACGCCTGTCCAGAGTTGAAAAAGACAACTCCTTGGACTCCTTGGACCCCAGTCAATATTTCAGACAATGGTGGCCACTATGAACAACGTTTCCGATACACCTGCAAAGCGCGCTTGCCCGACCCAAATTTGCTAGAGGTGGGAAGGCAAAGGATTGAAATGCGTTATTGTTCCAGCGATGGCACCAGTGGATGCTCAACAGATGGTAAGCAAAGCTAGAATGGCTGCACGATGCCTCCTGCTAGCGAGGTGTCTGCAGTTCCATTTTCAGCACAGAGTGGAAGTTTTTGCTTGCTGATGTTTTGCATACTGGTACTGGTTTTGGCTGGGATAGAGTTAATTTTCTTCATAGTAGCCAGTATGGGGCTATGTTTTGGATTTGTGCGGAAACCAGTGTTGATAATATAGGGATGTTTTAGTTACTGCTGAGTAGTGCTCACACACTGTCAAGGTCTTTTCTGCTCCTCACCCCACCCCACTAGCGAGTGGGCTGGGGGTGCACAAGAAGTTGGGGGGGGACACGGCTGGGACAGCTGACCCCAAATGACCAAAGGGATATTCCATACCATATGATGTCATGCTCAGTATATAAAGCTGGGGAAGAAGAAGGAAGGAGGGACGTTTGGAGTGATGGCGTTTGTCTTCCCAAGTAACCACTATGCGTGATGGAGCCCTGCTTTCCTGGGGATGGCTGAACACCTGCCTGCCCATGGGAAGTAGTGAATGAATTCCTTGCTTTGCTTTGCTTGCGTGCGCGGCTTTTGCTTTCCCTATTAACCTGTCTTTATCTCAACCCACGAGTTTTCTCACTTTTACTCTTCCGATTCTCTCCCCCATCCCACTGTGGGGGGAGCAAGCGAGCGGCTGCGTGGGGCTTAGCTGCTGGCTGGGGCTGAACCACCACACGTAACAGAACTGATAATGAAAAGAAGGACATAGTGATCACAATGGGGAATCTAGCTTGTATTTCTTCTGGACATAGCTTCATCATTCAGACTAAGCAACTGTGATTATGAGATTTGCTGGGTTATTTTAATATTCTTTACAATAATCTGTGAGCCATGACATGGCAGCCCAGTTCTTGGAGGATTCTGTCACCTCCTTATACTCTCTCGGGTTTTTACTGGGGGAGAGTTTGTGCAACATTAATGTATTTCATAAATATTTAGCTAGAATATGTAGTACTGATGCTGAGAAGAACTTTTTGCTCAGTAATTCTAAAGTAACAACTGTAAGATTCATGCAGGTGTTTAACTAAATAAGGATTTTATGAACTGGATAATTTCTATTATAAAAGTTTATGTTATGCTATTGCTAGCAATTTAAATTTCTGTTTATTTCTGAGATGGAATACCGAACTCCTTCAAAATCTTTTCAACTTTAGAAGACTTCAAATTGCAATTATTTTATTTCAGAATTTTGTTCTTTCCCTATCAGTAATACATAGTTTTGAATAAATGTTATGTGTATATATATAAAAAATAAAAACTAGGAGAACTTCTGACAGTCACTCTAATTTTATTAATACGTTTCATTAATTATCCAGTTTTAGTTATATATCAGTGTTTCATTTTAAGTATTATATTTTAGCTATATAATCTAAGGAAATACTGATTTGTAATTATTGTATTTTAATATTTATAGACCTGCTTTCCACTTAAATAGCCTTTTGTATCTTCACAACACCCAGGTTGGCTGAAAAAATGTATAACTGAAGGCATTTAGCTTATCTAAGGCCACAAAAAGAGAATGGTTTCTGATTCCTTGGGCTTTCTAGTTCTCAATATTTTTTTCAGACAGACCAACTATTGTGAAAATCAGTGTTAAGTGTTTCCTGCATGTCTTGGGTTTATGTGGCAAGGTTTTGGTAGCGGGGGGGGGGGCCTGCAGGGGTCTCTTCTGTGAGAAGATGCTAGAAGCTTCCCCCATGCCCTGCATCCTGTGTAAAACCTTCATTGATTCACATTACATCTGTGCCTCTTTGGAGAGGGCAGGATGTTTATAATATTTTAAAGAAATACATAGTAGTGAACTGCATGAAATAATAATACAAAACCCATGGTATTCCAGATGAGACTTAGTTTACTCTATGTCATTTTCATTTCGGCTAATCTACAGTCTCCAGTGTTTACTCTTTAGGTCTGGATAGCAAGGCAGATTTTGGCATGGAGCAACTCTTATAACAAGTGTTTCTGCTATTCTGATGTTTTCATCCAAATTAAGTTTCAAACTAGCATTTAGCAAAGATTTTGCTCTGCTAGGATTGGTGTATGACCTACCTTTCTTGTGCTAAATAAGACTTTTAGGTTTCGGTGCTGCCTTTTGCTGTCTTCCAGCACTTTGACATTTATGACACCTATTTACAATTTCATGACATTAAATGACAAAGAGAATATTTTCCCCACCAGATAGTACAGAATTAGGAGAGTTATCACAACAACTAGAAGTAGAACTACAGAAGAATCTAGGTATATTCTTGTCTGACAGCTGATATGTCAGAACTTAAGAATGGAGTATATGAAAGCCAACGCACTACTTAGAGAGCAGGTTAGTAGGACAAACCAGTGCAAGAGCCAGTTTGTCTTAGATCACATTGCTGCGAGAAAATTAAGAGCCACCTTTCTCAGCTCTGAAGTCATGATCATAAGTCCTCTGCTGGCGTTGGATGGATAAGCTGACTCTTTCTTACAGAATATAGTCAGAAGTAACAGTACTGAGGTTTTGCTAAATAAAGTGTTCAGGCAGACAAGCGTGCAAGAGACAAGGGTGTGGGTTCAGGTGCTTTCTTTGCCTGATTAGCTTGAAGATTTTTCTTTCACTTCTGAACATCAGATTACTGAATTTCCTGGTGTTGTAGCTTATTTAGTACATCTTGCTGAAGCTGCTGCTTTGCTTTGTTTGGAAATAATTAATCATTGGACCAATGTATGGGAGTGACCCTGTTGCACAGTAATTGAAATGTTCATCTGGGAGAAGGATTTTTTCTGACTAATCCCAAAACTACTGAATATTTAAATACTTTAGATTGAGTAGTTGACCAGAGAGTCTTTAATTATTCTGTAATGAAAGATCAGAGCTAATCAGTGTTCCAAGTGGCTGCATTCACCAATATGCTGCTGGTGAAAAGAGTTTATGTTATGTCCCCTTTAGACACATTTTATTTTGAGCCTGTTTGCTTAGGCATTTTCTTATTATGGATGTCAGAATATATGGAGTGGAACATTTTTTTGGAGGGGGGCACTGTTTTGATTTGCTGGTGTGATGAAACTTACTGACTGCCTCTAAATGGCAGGATTCAGGAGCACTTCCTTGCTCCCAGGTTTGGATTTGAGTCAACACACCACCCCTCTACTGCTCCTCGATTTCATGGGAAGAAAATACATGAATAAGAGTCATGTAGTGTAGCTGCAGCTTTTGGAACAGAAGGCGCTCATGAGAATGGGAAACCATGAATTTTGGTGGACACTTTCACAATTTCTGGCTAGATAGCAAGGAAACATCATGACTTAGTTCCACCTGACCAGAGCCAGGGTACTGTGAAACATTCTTTTCATTATCTCCATGTTGAACTGTAGCAATTTGCTAGCTTTTATAGAAAGATTAATACTGGTACAGCATGCTTGGCATACCTCATTACCAAAGATGTGTTCTGCAAAGATCAGTTCTCTGTTCTTTGCAGAAGAGAGACATTTGTTAGAAATTTTCTCATTGCCTATAATCTCCCACTGCGCCACTATAGTCATGCTGTGTTAAACAGAATCATGTTTCACTGTCAAACACTAGAAAAGCGAACTTTCTTTGCAGTCTGAGCTTAGAGGTAGAACCTCTTGCCAGAAACCCATGAGACTCCTCCTGAGTGTGGTAAGATTTCTATCTCAATCAACCAAGCAGTAGCATTTGCACACTGTATTCATGCTTTTCTGATTTGAAGTTTGATTAAGAGGAAATAAAAATACATTCTGTTCTCTGCCTCTGGGTTTTCATATAGTGCTCAGACAGGGAAGGGACAGCTATTTCAAATAAACTGAGAGAGATTGTGGACATTGTTGCACATCTTAATGCAAATGTCTGTACAGTCCAGCATTAGAAGTCTAGAAATTGTATCACCATAGCCTTCAATGTGCGCTTATGAAACATATTAAATATCTACATTAAACACACTAACTGACTCTCTGTAGGATTATTTGATACATAAGCACTATGAATTGTATTTAAAACATAAGTGTTTAATCCAGGGATAAAAATTTCACAAGGGATGAGGTTACCTGGTTTTTCCAGGTTCAATTTATCTCACCTAACTCTAGACTCCATTGTGGTCTGCAAAGACAGCTAGCACCCCTGAGGAATGAGGGATCCATCTGAAGATAAGCATCTGATATAACGGGCACAAATCACCCTCTAGAGGTACCACTTTCTTTCCATGGTGTATACAAAGGAAACAGCGACGATGAGCTTAGACAAGACACTTGAATTTGACACGGCCAAAGTTAGACGAGGTTAGCTCCCAAAATATCTTCAGAAAACAATTAAACAAAGACAACCCTTCTAATTTCAGTCAAACAGTCTGAAAGAGTCTTTTATTTGCCTTTTTCCTTTTTTTGGGTGGTGGGGGCATGGGAAGGGAGAATAAAATCTGAAGAAAAGTCACAAATTCCTTAAAGGAGAAAAAGGCACCTGGAAACCTGATCTTAGATTCCCAGTTGTCACTGCTTTCTCTATGCCAAACTTTAAACAATAGTTGTTTTTGAAGACAGGATGTAATTTTGTCTGAAATACTGTTTTAGTGGCCACAATCTCTTGTGAAGAGATTGATTAAATCCTACTGTTACCCACAGGAAATCTATAGTGCATTCAGAATTTAGTACAGAATAAAACAGGTGCTGATAATCAGTAATGTCCTGTAGTCAGGAGGAGTACATGTTGAGATGTTATCTCTCATACTGTCTTATGGAAGTTAAACCATGGTATTCTGAGATAAGAACAAAATGAATTGTGGAAGTTAGAACTGAATTTGATGACAAATTCAAGTTTGATTGACAAAAACCAACTCTTCAGTTGTTTCAGTTTGGGTTGGTTCAGTTGGATTCAATTAACTTTGGGATTAAATATTTAAACACAGAAAAGCTAGGTACAAGAAATAAAGTTCTTGTGGTAACATAACATCCTCTATCTGCATACTGTTTGGGTTTTTTGAAATACATTATCTTTGCATTGCATTAATGTTTGTCATTGCATTTTACCATTTAAATTTTACTAAGTAAGTTTTGAAGGTTTATAAGGTTTTTATAAGTTATAGGTATATAGGCCTGAAGGTATATAAGTTTTATGCTTCAATGGTACTGTCAAATACTTGCAGAATATCTTCAGAAAGTGACAACACTAGAACAATCTTTGCTTATCCCTGTTACCTGCTGCACTTTAAAGTGTTTCATGCTGTCATTTAGAAATGATTCAGCATACTTGAATTTTGGCTTGAGATCATCTTTTCCCAAAGTCATGAACCTAGGCTGCTTGGATAATTGAATTTTCTTTGTTAGGTTTGCACAGGAGGACATAAGGCATAAATCAGTCAAGTAATATAATTTATTAGGTGTCACTGCTGCTTCTCTCTTATTTAGAGCTGTATTCCTTAGCTACAGGCTAGACTAGAGAATTATTATAAATATATGTGCTTTATTAGAGCCTCGCTTTTAAAGCAAATTAATTGAACTCAGCTGGGAATGTTGCAGTTTTCAAGAAGAATCACGCCAATCAAAGTCTCATTACAGGCTTTTCCAAAGGCAGATTTTTTCTCCTGTACTAGTTAGGGCAGGTGACTTTCATGTTAACATGTCTCCGAACAGGATTAATTTCTTGTGGAGTTATAAGACTATTCCAATTTGACCAAAAAGTTTAAAATATTACTTAGAAATTATCAAATCATCTTGGTTTAGATCAGAATTATATAACATAATTAGGCAATTTTTTTTCTGTTCTACATGCTTGCTAAGTATAATGGAATAAGTAAGTCAGCAACAAAGGAGAGCGAATTTCTCTGTAATTTTGCCCATATTGAACAAAGCATAAGCACTTAAAATGAGAGAATAGTCTTCTGTTTAGATGTCAGTTCATATCTTCTGTCTTCCCTGGTCTTAGAAGTTGATGGTTATTTTGTCCACAAAATCCCTGTGATTGCTTTTACTGAAGTTTTTGCAGTACTTGTTGTTACTTGTGGAATTTTTTGCTTTAGGGAAGCACAGCTGCCTTTTAAAATTGTACTGGGATTAAGTAGTTCAATTCCCTTTTCTAGCTTCAGTGTGCAGAGGTTTATTAATTGAGTACGACTTCCAAACAACTGAAAATAAGCCGGTTGGTAAACTGCAAGCAGAATTCTCATACATTCTAGTCGTTCACAGGGCTTTAAGTCAGCCATAGGCTTTCTGAGATTTAGTTTAAAACATTTGAATGATGAACCTGTCATAAAGGCCAGATCTGAATTTGATTCACAGCTGTTCTGTCTGTCTTGGGAAAACTATTCATTAGTTCATTGATGATGCCATGACTGATCATTCTTTTTGCAGATTTCACAACTATTTCTATAGAAAGGTTTTAAATAAGGAGAGCTTAGGGGGTTTTTTTTAGCAACTAGACTTTTGTTGTTACTAAGCAAAGGGCATTGGCTCTTGCATTCTGTTTTAGCCAGATATTTTCATCCTGGGGACAATAAGCTAAGAAATACAGAAGGCTTAATGTTGTTTTTTGTTGGGTGGCACAATTTGGTTTCTGTTCTTGGAGGTGGATGTGGAGCAATCAGAAAGTGATCCAAATCGCAAACACAGGTGGCAAGCAAGAAAACCACAGTTTAATGAGAAAAGTAGGAGTTTTCATAGTTTCATGCCACTTGAACTGAAATATTACCATGCTTTTATATTTATACCTTCTCCTATCGAATTTGATGTAAACTGTGATACAGATAGGACTTGGTTCTGTATAGCCACTTACTCTCTGAAGAAGTTTTTCTTGAAGAATTTCTACAGTATAATATTTTGGTTAGTTTTGCATTCCCCCCCTCCCCCCCCCCCCCCAGTTAATAAACAGGACTTTTTAGGTGAAGGACTCAGTGATTCTTATTCTACATCCATTTTCCATAGCCTAAGAAGTTACTACACATCAGTTGGCCAAAGAAAGAAGGGGATAGGACTTTTCATTTGCAACAGAGTCTTTGCATGGACAGGTACAAGAGCTCTGCAGACATGTAATAATTAGACCATGGGTCCTCTTTTTTATGTGTATATTTATATATATGTGTATATGTGTGTGTGTGTATTTATTTATTATACATGCATATATATAAGTATGAATTTGTGTGTATGTATGTATACGTGCACATGATTTATTGGATTGTCCTCATGCTGGTATTATGCTGGGCAAATTCACCCTAAAGATTCATACTCCATATTGGCTTTTCAAAATAGCATGTGAAAGTATCAATATTCTAATAATAAAAACTTGTTAGGGGGATGCCTTTATTGAATATTAGCTATATAGGATATTGAACAACTTTTAAATAAAAGAGACTGCATGATCTGAGTTGTAACACAGTGAAAATGCCTCAGAAGCACAAGGTCCTGAAACTGAAGGGGTTTGTTACAGAATGCTGTCTCATTACTTTAATTTTCAACGACGTCCTCTTTTCTTTTAGATGTCTTCTCTAGTATCTGTTTTATATTGTATCTGCTGCTATGTTTATATCCGATCGTTTTGTTCAGGTCACACTTTTTTTTGCATTGTCAATGAAGGAGATATTTACGGTTTTTGTAGAAATGCAGCGGCTGTGTTGATGGGATACTTACACAGAGTGAATTTTCTGTCATTGCCAAAGGTGCTCTTTAGAGTTTTGTGTTCAGAGAGGCAGCCGTTCTGTGTCTTGCCATCTTCTGAAAGAAATAATCTTTCTTATTCTTTTCCTTAATGTATCTGAAAGAGACAACCACCTGCTTAGTTTCTCTCCACACATCTTCAGAGGCCTAAACTCTTATAATACTCAAGAAAGATCCTTAGAATAATCTGTAAAACAGATTTATAATCTGTCTGTTCACGGTGTTTTCCTTTTACAAGAAGTTGCAAGTAACTTCTGAATACAATTAGCAAAGGAGATTTTAGGTGTGGAAAGTATGAATATGCAAGAATAATAGGAAAATAGTCATGTCTTGAATAATCAGTCAAATCTCCTTCTTAACAGAGGAAATGGATCATGTTTACTTTTCATAAGAGTCTAGGTAAAAGTAAAGCTGGGATCGAGAGTTAACTATTTCTACTTTTTTTTTCCCCATTGTGCTTAAATATCACTGAATCATTTAGGTTGGAAGGGACCTCTTGAGATCAGCTAGTCCAATCCCCCTGCTCGATCAGCGTCCCCTAGTACTGGTTGCCCAGGACCTTGTAAAGTCAGGTTTTGAATATCTCCACAGATGGAGACTACACAGCCTCTAAGGGCAACCCATTCCAGTATTTGACCACACTCACAGTAAAAAGGTGGGTTTTTGTGTTCAGATGGAATTTTGTGTGTTTTAATTTGTGCGCATTGCCTCTTGTCCTGTTGCTGGGTACTACTGAGAAGAGCCTGGATCCCTCTTCTTTATTCCCCCCATCAGGTATTTATACATATTGATGAGATCCCCCTGAGCCTTCCCTTCTCCGGGTTGAACAGCCCCAGCTCTCTCAGCCTCTTCTCATATAGAATCATAGAATCATTAAGGTTGGAAAAGACCTCTAAGATCATGTACTCCAACCATCAACCCAACAGCTCCATGCCTACTAAACCATGTCCCGAAGTGCCATGTCTACACGTTTTTGAACTCCTCCAGGGATGGTGACTCCACCACCCCTCTGGACAGCCTCTTCCAATGCTTGACCACCCTTTCAGTAAAGAAATGCTTCCTAATATCCAGTCTAAACCTCCCCTGGCACAACTTGAGGCCATTTCCTCTTGTCCTATCGCTAGTTACTTGGGAGAAGAGACTGACACCCACCTCACTACAACCTCCTTTCAGGTAGTTGTAGAGAGTGATAAGGTCTCCCTTCAGCCTCCACTTCTCCATACATACAGTTCCTCAGCAGCTCCTCATAAGACTTGTTCTCCAGACCCTTCACCAGCTTCATTGCCCTTCTCTGGACACGCTCCAGCAACTCAGTGTCCTTCTTGTAGTGAGGGGCCCAAAACTGAACACAGTATTTGAGGTGCGGCCTCACCAGTGCCGAGTACAGGGGCACGATCACTTCCCTAGTCCTGCTGGCCACACTATTCCTGATAAAAGCCCGGGTGCTGTTGGCTTTCTTGGTCACCTGGGCACACTGCTGGCTCATATTCAGGCGGCTGTCAACCAGCACCCCCAGGTCCTTTTCCACCGGGCAGCTTTCCAGCCGCTGTTTCCCAAGCCTGTAGCGTTGCATGGGGTTGTTGTGGCCCAAGTGCAGGACCCGGCACTTAGCCTTGTTGAACCTCATACAATTGACCTCGGCCCATCGATCCAGCCTGTCCAAAGATGTCCACCAGGGCCCCAAGATCCTTCTCTGCAGAGCTGCTTTCTAGATGGTTGGCTTCAAACTACTGTTGCATGGGTTTGTTCCTTCCCAGATGCAAGACTTTGCATTTCCCCTTGTTGAACTCCATGAGGTTCCTCTCTGCCTAGTTGAAGTGCGACACAACCCTCTGGTGTATCAGCCACTCTTCCCAGTTTTGTATCATCAGCAAACTTGTCCAGGTCATTAATGTAGGTGTTAAACAGGATTGGACCCAGTACTGACCCCTGGTGTACATCACTAGTGACTTTCCTGCAGCTGGACTTTGTATGACCCATCACAACCCTCTGGGCCCAGTTCAGCCAGTTTTCAGTCCATTGTACTGTCCACTTATCTATCCCATAGTTTGTTGACTTGTCTATCAGGAAGTTATGGGAGACAGTGTCAAAACCCTTACTAAAGTCAAGATAAGTAACATCCACTGTTCTCCCCACATCCATGAACCTAGTCACCTCATTGTAGGAGGGTATAAGGTTGTTCAAGGAATATATAGTATTGTATTTCCAGAATGTAAACTGATCTTGTTGTTTTTAATGTGCAGTTTCTGTCTGAAGAGAAAATTCTAAAAGCCCCTCTATGAACACTGTATGAATTACTGTAAAACTGTGAAAAGACTGCTCCTTGTAATAAATTTTTTAATGCTCTGGAAAGAAGAAAACACAGGGAAACACTTGCTGCAGACCAAGCTCCACATGAAAAGATTCTTTAGAATATTCTCCTGTTTCAGAGCTAAAGTACCTCAGAGCTTTCCCTTAGAAGATTCCCCTCCCCACTCCCCCATTTAAATCACAAGGAATCTAATATCATAATAGCAAATAAGGTCACACATTTTCCTTAGGACTGAAAAAGCTACACCTGTCCTGCAAAAATGACTTCAGAACATCCTAGTAGTGGTATGAAGTGATGCACACTGCAGTGTTTTATGAAGAAAATGACTGGCAATCTGGTATTGGCAATCTCGAAATTCTGATATTAAAAAATACCATTATTTTGGTCTCACAGCTCACTGCATGCATAAGTTGGGCATTTCCATGACCAAAGTAATAGAAAATTGCAAAAAAAAAGGTTCTTACAGAGCTGGAGAGTGGACCTGTATTCATGATTCCCATACTGTTTCTCTATACTTGCTCCCTTTTTGGATTTGAATGTATGTCATATTTCTTGAAATGCTGCTTTTAATATCTGTGTAATAGAATATGGCTCAGCAGGAGAGAAATAGTTACCCTCTATAATCACTGAAAGGTTTTACCCATTTTTAGTCATTTTTATATTGTTGTTCTGCTGTTTTCTTATTAATTTCAACAGTTTCTTATTACAAGTATTTCTGTGTCGCTGCATCATCATTCCAATATTGCCAGTTGTTATCAAGTGCTGAATAAAAATATGCAAAGTCTCGTCTACTTTGGGATGATTGTGAATGTACTTCTCAGGGCAGAACTTAAGCAGTATTACTAATGCCATAAGCACAGGTAGAAATAGGGCGTGATTGTTTCAATACTGGACACCACAAATGAGGGGCTCCTCCATTCTGGTTAGCCAGGGTACTGGTCCTGTTCAGTCCAGGACTCCTGTTGGGCAGTCTCTTCACAGTATTACTTGTAGCTGTTTTCAGTACGTGATTCAGTACATCTTCTGTTTCTTTAGCTGCATTTGATAATCCCACAGTGCCTGTGCTTGTGGGTAGGGCATAAAACAATTTCTTAAGAATAAAAGTTTGTGTTGCAGTTGAAGCTGCAAACAATCCCCTGCATTTCTCCACTGTTGATGGTACCGTTCATCTGTACTTACATTAGCAATACTGAAGCTCTAGCACAGGCAGGCAGTCACATCCTCTGCTGTTTTAAGTACTATTCATGGGACCTTCTCTCATCACTACTTAAATAAGTGCTTGTAATAAAAACAGCATTTAGTGGTCCATCGATCATAGAGTTTCCAGTGATGCTAGCTCTGGAGAAGGTGAACTGTTTTGACAACAGTAGGAAATCCCAGTAGTGTTACTGGAGATGCTTAGTAGTGATGCTTAGAGGTAATGCTACAGCTCAAGAGTGAGTTCAGTGTTGTGCTGAGTACAGTTGAGAGAGTCTTTTTCCATGCAGAACCAAGCCTGAAAGTGACTCAAATTAACTGCAGATTATTAGAACTTCACCCGGGGCTACATCCAGGCATATTGGTTGTATGTGGTGAACAAGATTCTATGTGTTCCCCTTTCACTGACAAATAGTGGACTTCAGTCTCCATCAGTGTTTAATCTAATGCCTTTTCTCAGTACTGAACTCACTTAGAAAAGATATTTTCCACTTGCCAGACGGTTATTTTAACTAGGAAGTATTCTATCGTGTGTGTCTCCAAAAGGCTGATTTCCGTAGCTTATATGTGGTTTAGAACACTTAAACTCAGTGGAAAATAAACTGTTTTTTAAAGTGGCAAAACATTGCTCTTCACAAAAGGCAATCTCCCTAGATTTTGTGGAATTATTGCTGTACATTGTCTAAAGTCTGACTGTGGTTAGGATAAGTACAGTGCGTTGCTTTCTAGGACACCCGTGAGCCTCTGGGCACAGCAAGCACTAGTGGAGGCAGACTGGGTGGATCAAGTGAGCAGAGCCCTGCAGTAGGACCAAGGGGAGCTGGCTCAATGCATGGTCACAGGCAGCTCAGTCCTGTCTTCTGTGCCACCTTCTTCCTCTAAAACAGAGGCAATAATACCTATGTAATGTATTTGGAGATTTTCTGATGACAATTCTTGTGCAAGAGAGAGATAATTTTTATCATCCTCAGGTGGAGTAAATTGACTTTAGTTCAGTCATTACTGAATCCAATGCAGCTGTAAAGCTTTAACTAAACAGTTGGATCCAAGTCTTCACTGTAGTTCTGTGCAAGTGATTATGAAATTTCTATTATGGAAGCGATTCTTAAGATGAAACTAGCGTTTAGACTGTGAGACTAAAAGACAAGACCCTCCTGGTCATATTACTATTAGAAGCCTAGGAGTAAATTTGAAGAGGAAAAGGTTGTTTTGGGGTGAGATACTGTTTTAATTCAGTATTGTTTTTTTCAATCCTTATTTTACTAGGATTGTCAGGGGATTTCTTGCGTTCTGGACGATACTCTGCTCATACCATCAATGGTGCCTGGTCACCCTGGTCTCCATGGTCTCAGTGCAGTCGTGACTGCAGTAGAGGCATACGGAATCGCAAACGGGTCTGCAGCAATCCTGAGCCCAAGTACGGGGGACTTCCTTGCCTCGGCCCATCTCTAGAGTACCAGGAATGCAACATTTTGCCTTGTCCAGGTAAGAGTCAACTGAAATGCGAGAAGCATGTGAAAATAAAATAACTCATCTTCAAGGCTATATCTTGCAATAGTTGGTTTCGTTTGGGTTTGGTTTTTTTTTTTTTTTTTAGTTGGTAGGTTTGGGGTTTGTTTTGGTTTTTTAATAAACTACGGCTCAAATTTACTTTTATAATAGTAAGTATATTTGGGTAAGATTCCCAAGTAATGTCAATCAGCTTATCATCAACAGTATTAACAGCTATGTCTTTTTTCTCTTGTGAGACTTTGACTGTAAAAATATAATTTTAATAAGTAAACTTATAAGAGAAAAAAGACATAAGAAATCTGGCAAGACATGAGAAATCTGGCCTAGTCTTTATTTAAACTCAAGATATCATTTTCAGCACAGTGGTTGCTGGCATTAAATCTGTGCTAGCTTTTGAGTGTAGAGCCTCCAGCAAATAAGGTTCAGGACTGATCACCAAACTAGATGGTAACTCAAGTAGGCCATAAAGATTGTTCTTGGAATCTTGAGCTTCTCCTTCATTGAAAGTTGTTTTATGATTCTATAAAAAGGGTTACAAGTAGAATATATGTTTTCAAGAAACTACTTTGGGTTATAAATCATTGTCGTATCTTAGACATTTGGGGAAAAAAAAAATCTTGGTTTCAGTCACCTCTCACCCTTCATAAAACAGACATCCAAATTCAAAGGCTTTTGAGCTTTGCAGAGGCTTTGTGGAAAAAGAAAGGGGAAGGATATAGGAGAACACATGAAGAAAAAAAGTGCAATTGGAATAGAAGGGAAGAATTCAAGGTAAGAAACAATAGAAAGAAGGATGATGACTGAGAGACTCAGTTCTTTCCAGTATCAACAAGTAAATTTAGAAATAAGCTTTCATACATCTTTAATTGTATTAATTATGTATAACAGTGCTGCATATTTTATTATTGAAGACTTGGAGCTTTTGGCATTTATTCCAGTGTGGACCTGAAGGATTACTATGGCAATATACATATTACATATGTATATTACTATAGTAAAACATACGTGTGTGTATTTATCTATGTCTATATATATCTATATAGTTACAAGTTGAAACTGTGTTCCCTAAATCATGGATATGTTTATTTTAATATGAGTATTTTCTTCAGTCTTATAATTGCAGTGCTTTCTCTAAGCTTTGTAAAGCCTTTGGCAGTCACTGTCCATTCTCTGCATCAGAATCTAAGCAGTAGATCTGTGCAGAAGACGGGGCTTGCCTTTCAGGAGGACACAGTTTCTTGAAAAACATGCTTCCATCTTGAATTGAACCTAAGTAATATGTTTTGGCAGATATCCCACAAACCCAGCAGCTCTGTGAGTATTCTGGCTGCTCAGTGAATGTGAACTTCTCTGCAGTTTTATGGCTAATGGGACAGCAGAATTGCTCAGCAACTTGAATGCCTCAGGCAGCCCCCTGAGGCATTCAAGCCTCCAGCTGTCCTGCTGGTGGGGCAGATACAACGGGAATTTCTACTGGGGATCCCTGCTTCAGTCTGGGTGGACACCCATTGAAGTTCTGAAAAAGGCACTTGAGCACAACAAGCCAGCACTTTCTGGTGAAATTTTCTTGCTGCATCCAAGGAGGAGGAAAGTAGCTTTAGATGCTCATTGTGTAGCTTCTCTATCTGGCAGTGTAAGCATCTGAGGAGATCAAGGAAGATATTATATGCTGCTTTCTGAGTTTAGAGGCATGATCAGTGAAGGGTGGCCATGTTTTCTACACCAAGTAGTGTGAGAGAGAGGTGAAAGGGAATCAGCAGATAACCAACAGTTGGCAGAGAATTATAAAATTGTGGCCCAAATCTTCTCCACATTTGCACAGCCCTAGTGCATGCTCTAATTCATTAGTTCCCAAACTGCAATCGTAACACCTTGTTTTTCTTGATGTCGTGGTTTAGCCCCAGCTGGCAACTAAGCACCACGCAGCCGCTCGCTCACTACCCCCCGGTGGGATGGGGGAGAGAATTGGAAGAGCAAAAGTAAGAAAACTCGAGGGTTGAGATAAAGACAGTTTAATAGGTAAAGCAAAAGCCACTCACACGAGCAAAGCAAAGCAAGGAATTCATTCACTACTTCCCATGGGCAGGCAGGTGTTTGGCCATCTCCAGGAAAGCAGGGCTCCATAACGCGTAATGGTTACTTGGGAAGACAAACGCCATCACTCCGAACGTCCCTCCTTCCTTCTTCTTCCCCAGCTTTATATGTTGAGCATGACGTCATGTGGTGTGGAATAGCCCTTTGTGCAGTTTGGATCAACTGTCCTGGCTGTGTCCCCTCCCAGCTTCTTGGGCACCTGGCAGAGCATGGGAAGCTGAAAAGTCCTTGACTAGTGCAGCAACAACTAAAACATCTCTGTATTATCAACACTGTTTTCAGCACAAATCCAAAACATAGCCCCATACCAGCCACTATAAAGAAAATTAACTCTATCTCAGCTGAAACCAGGACACTTGGATAATAAAATTATAAACAATTCTGTTTCATGTGGGTGCACTGTTAATCTGTGAAAAATTTTGAAGGTTGACAGTAATGCATTAGGTCAAAGATTTAGGAGGCCATTGTACTAACATGTGCAAGTCTCCCCAGGGCACACAGTAGGTGAAGCAAGCTAGAACGTAGCACCTCCTCATTGGTTCCTTCTTCCCTTGCAAAGGGAATCCCTCCATAAGACACTGCCTTCAGCTTTCTTTGAAGCAGGTGAGTGGAGTGGTAATAGCTAGCAGCTCTGCTCACAAGCTTTAAGATATCTGATTGTATTACTATACTGTAGTAACTGAAGTGCATTCATTAAATGGGCCTAGATTATCTGTAAAACAGGGCCAGATTTGTTGTTCATCCCTTGCTGTTGATTCTTAAATTAAATGCTGTCTTGAACTTTGTTGGATTTTTTCAAAGTTAAAATAAGTTAAAGGTTTTCAGAAGTGGTATTTTTAATTAGCTTTGCAGCTAGTACACTGTTACATTTTTTTGAAGGAAATTGTTCCAACCAGTAAAACACATAGTTACGCAGACATAAGTTTGACATAGAGGAGCTTGTTGTTTATGCGTTAGCCAATACCCAAAACTAAAATACATGAAGTTGTAAGGCAGAACTTGAAATTGTGCTTTATATAAAAATTATTCCCTCTTCTGCTGTCTCTGAATTTGAAAATATTTTCAAAGATCAGTTGGTATGAAGTGTGGTGGGCCTTTCTCAAGCAAGAAGGGGTGTCCTAATATATCTAATAACTTTCTTCAGAGACAAGTTTCATTTTTCTTTTTAGTGCAAAGCAAATTTTAATAAAGATGTAGAGCTTGAATGAAGTATTTAGATGTATGATAGCCTGCGAGGAATCACAAAGTTCCTTAGCTACAGAACTACTGTTTGCCAGTAATTAAGAAGAAATGTAAGGGGCTAAGTCAGATCTCAGATAAATCTGAAGGGAAAACATTGCAAGTGGTAGATGTAATTGATTACTTTTTTTTCTTTAAGACATGGGAGAGTAAAAACTGATTGCAGAATAAGGCTTATCCATAAATTAGACCTGATTATAAGTTTGTAGAAAGGGAATAATTTTTTATTAGAGAAGCATAGTGATGAAATTGAATTCTCTCGATTTTTAATGAAAGTCACAGAAAGTTAAATTGGTGCGTAAACATGGACATCTATTAGGTTGACATTCATGAGACTTCATCAAGAAAGGGGAAACATAAATAATACATGCGTGAAGAACCTTTGCTCCAGGCCCACACGTACAAACCTGGCAGACCCCACAGTAGGGGCACAAAGGAGACCAGCCAGCAAGAGAAACTATGGTTTGATCAATTTTCAGCCTTCTTGTTAACCACTGGGCTAGGGACTGGATTTCATTTCCTGGATGCTTATATTTAGGACAGCTATATAAAGTCGTTCTTATCCTAGCTATCTAAGTGACTTTCTAAAATGTCCCTGTTAGGTTTTGTTCACACAGCCCTTGTGGATGTTTATGAGAAAGGTTGGTGTAGGTGCAAATCTCATCATGGTATTGACTATACCCTCCTCACATAGATGAGGCTGTAGGCAGAGATGCAGGGACTGAGCAGGAGTAAACATGTCAGGCCCTTCTTGCCACTTGAGCATCGAGGAGAAAAACAGGGACTGCACAGTTCACTCGTGCCCATGTAAGCAAGTGAGGTGCAGACAGAAAGGCTAAGGAATGAGAAGAGATTTTGTTCTGACCTCAACCTGAAAGTACTGACCATAGTACTAGAAATAAAAATGCAACAAAGAAGAAATGGATGTTTTCTAAGATTTACCTGCGCTCCCTCAGAGTAAGGACAGCTTCACGTGCTCCCTGCTGGCACAGAACTATTTAGTTGCAGTCCAGTCCAGTCATTAGCCTTTCAGAAATATTCCGGTTAGGAGGAAGGGGCAAGAGGGCAGCCATAAAGAAACCTTCCTGCTAGTGCAGGCTCAGGTTCTGCTTTGCTCCCTGTTCTGCTTATTGCAGACAGGATCAAACCCTTATGATGTAAACTGCTGAGAAAGATGAGTGATGGAGAAATATACTGAGCAGTGCTTAACTCATGCTGAAAGTCAATAGGACTTTATGCTTCTAAATCAATTAATCTGGGCTCAGTGTCATCCTGGAAGATACTAAGTACTCTGAAGGACTGACACAATGAAAAAGCCCATGGAGCAATCACTGAGTGTCCAAGGCGCTCTCGTCTGGTTAACTGTCTTGTAGCATAGGTTTATATATACTTATTAATTAATACTTATATAATATTATATATACTTAATAATATATTAGCCAGTAATTTATGGCTAAATGTGTTGCAGGATCCCAGAACTTTAAAAAAATACTGAAGCCATCTAGAACCTACCTTCAGCAGCTACTATTAAATCTTTCTTGAGCCTGCAGGGGAGAGAGAAACAGTGAAATTTTTCCCACAGCTTGTAGCAAAGTAAATGGTCCACCGACATGCGGATTGATAGCAGTCACTGGGCAGATTACTTTTCATTCACAGTATTTGAAGGCTGAATATATAATAATAAATTGAACAGTGCCAGAGAATTGCCAGAAATTGTACCCAGGCCCGGGAATATGATTTGTCTGTATTGTGCAAGTTTTAGAATGATCCCTCATACAATTTTGCCTTTGACTAACTAGCACGCTCCCAAATAATCTGCAGAATTAGTTTGGAAGTCAGTGTAGGGTAAGGCCTGTTCCCAGTACTTCATTTCCATGTGGCCAAACTGCTCTGAGGGGTAGGGTAGGAGAACTTGCACTGTTGTCTTGCACTAGCAAATTATGCTTTGGCCCTGTGCCTTTGCCCCTTTTTTATGGCTCAGAGATGTGGTGAATAGAGTTGAGCTGGCAACCACTGAACAGCCTCAATAACTATGGAAAGGATCTGTGAATACTCACTGACATTTCTCTTTTCTTTCGGTTACTAATATGTGGTCAATATGAAAAGAAGGTAATCTATAATCAGACATATTAGGGGTTTGTTATCCTTGGGGACTTGTGAGATATTTACACTATGAAGACAAATAGATGATGAAGAGAAGCATTGTTGGAATGGTAAATCCTGCAAATTTACAAACATTACAGGAATTTACTAACTAAAAGATTTGTTTGCGTGAAAATAATAATAGCTAAACATAAGGAATTCTGTCCTAGTTCACAATATTACACGTCTCTTCAGTTATTACTATAGGAAAAGACAACTTTTTCTTCTTTATTGTTTTGTTTTATTTCTTGTTGCTTTCTCTCTTATTCTTTTGCACATAGAGACACTTGACCAATGTGCCTTAATTAGGAGTTTAAAGCATAGCTACATGAGTGCCATTGAGTAGCATGAGCTATGTGAATTTCTATTCCCTTTTCTTCTCAGAGCATAGTGGTGGATCAGATGGAAAGGACAGTTGCCGTCTCTTAGATTTGAAATTCTGATACTTTGTGACAATATTTTGGGATTTTGCCAGTTTAAAATTTTTACTATAGTAGTGTTAGTTTGGTTTAGTTATGACATTTTGACTGAGAAGAACTGAATAAATGTATATATCACTAAATGTGCTAATAACAATAAAGAGTTTCAGATATACAAAACTCCCTGAAAGACTGTTTAAGTTATTTATGCATCCCCTAAAGCCAGTTATTGCTTGTTGGTTTTTTCTTCATTATTGCTTTTATTTTTTTTCTCCTATATTTTTTTTTCCTTGCAGTCATACTTGGCCACAAGGAAACAGGATATATTTAAAGGAATGGACAAAATCTATCCTGCAGTAACTTCCTAAATCAGGGGGAAAAATTGCTCTGATCCAATAAAGCTTGTCTCTGAGGCTGATGAAGCCTGTCTCTCCCCATGAATTGATCTCTCTAGGCTGCTTCTGTAGCCAGTGAGGAGAGGGCTGAACTGCCCTTTGGAAGCAGCTGTTGCTCTTCTAACTTAAGAGTCTCAGTTACAGATTGAAACCCAGGTTGATCCTTAGATTTTGGTGTTGTATTTTCCTTAGAAGCATTCGTTTGCCTTCTGTGTTTCTGCACTGCACTATGTTGGCTGTTTCATCCAGCATTGCTTTTATGAATAAAAGGTAATTGTAGCATCACAGAAGCAAGACTTTGCCTTTGCAAACTATGATGTAAAAATTGCTCTTTCCCACAGTGAAACATATGCAGCAACATCCCACAGGATTAGGAAAAAGCAGTAGACTAAGTGATGTGGAATGGGATGATCCCCAGGTGTCTGGAAGGGAGCAGTACTATCCTAGGTCTGTAGGCTGCCAAACACGCAGTGTCCCCGAATTTAATTTTTACTGAGCCACTGGGAAGCACACCATCTGCATTTCAGTGGGTGGAAAGGACTACTGCCCCTCTATTTATGCTCCTTCATGCATATATAAAAGACTGACCTCTCAGCATTTTTTATTCTCTTTTGCTACACTTTCAAAAAGATGAACATGAGAATTTATAAACCTGAAGACAGACACCAAAAAAACCCAAAGAATTTTTGTTGTTGTTGTTTAAATTTGAAATGAGACCAGACAGTATATGAAGGAGCCTGTGATCCTATCTGTGTTCTTATGAAAGCAGGTGAGGTCAGGGTGTCTGCCCATGCTTCCTTCCACTTCCTTGTAAAACCTCAAGTGCATAGCAGGGTATCCAGTTTACTTAATTGTCTCTTGGAAATTCTCCAGTATTGTGGATGTTTTATCATGTCCCCAGGAGATCCTGTTTCTGTACACTGTTTCTCCCTAGATCATCCTCTTCCCTATGTTTTTTTTTTTCATTATAGTGAAGAAATATTTATTAACCACAACAGCAGCCAGTAGGCAAAAAGTTGTTTGCTTTACTATAAAGGAAAGACCATTGTTTGAGAGCACCCTGCTAGCTGAAGGGTGCCTTCTTCCAAAAGGGACCAACCTCAGTAATTGTCAGAAAATGTAAAAACTCTTTGTATTTTTCATTGTGGAACTGCTTTAACAACTTCCTTTTCTCCAACAGCTCTACAAAACAGTTATGTAAAGAAACTGTAGTGACTGGAACTTTCCTTGCAGCTGTGTATTTTTCCTCCTGTAAGAAGCAGAAATAACATTAAGGACTCCATGACAAAAGGAAAAAAGAAAAAAAAACCCAGATGGTGCTGTGTTGCTAAGCAACTTTAAAGAAAGATGAAAGAAACCACAGAGCTCTATTTAGGTCTTGTAAAAACTCAAGCAGTAAATACCCACTCCTTTGATCTTATTTAACCATGATGATGCTTTATCTTCCTTTGTTGCTGAGAAGGAAAAGTTCTGGGGACAAATAAAAGAGGTAGTTATGACAGTCCTTGAAAGGCCTAGAGATTTAGGATGGCAGCCTGTCAGTAAATAGTCACTAAGAAAAACAGTTATAATTACACCATCCAGCTCAACCATGATCAAATCTAACGTCTATTATTATGTCTGTCCTTTCCCATCTTCCCCAGACCTGCTTCTCCTTCTACATCCGAAGGCTTACAGTATAGCCATGATCACCGCGGTTGTGGAACACAGTGACATTCTTAGATATCACATAGTTCTCTGTGTTCTTGGCCACCTATAGATAGATGGCAGATGGCAGTTTCAAATGCATGCGCATTTGTAATTCTCACTCTGGTCCATTGAAAAGTAAGTAGAAAGTTTTGGGGGTCACTGTCTCCATTACAGTGAACAAGCCACAAGTAATGTTTGCAGACAATTTATCTTCTGTCTAGGCAATCTCAGGCTGTCATTCTGTTCCATGGAGGTCTATACACTGCAGCAGAAGTGCCTCTGATTATTCATTTGAGCTAGTCAAGGATCATTTTAAATAATTAAAAAAAAAAGGAGTATCTGGAAAGGTAAAGCTTTAATATCACATGAAATGAATAGCTTAGGTAACAGCTTCTGCTTTTATTTGACATAATTTAAAAAAAAAAAAGGCAAGTTCTGAATAAAAGATACCATGTCTTGAAATTGTTATAAAATTGCACAGTATATTTCACCTGCACTGAAGACAAATAACCTGTGGCTTTCTTAGATATGAGCTTGCATAATATTACATTAACTGAGTTATCTCAGGCAAAAAGACGTATTTGTTTTCCAGTGACTATATGAATAAGAGAACAAGTCAAGCACTCTACTGAGATGCAGTATTTATTTATGATAGGTGGTATAAAACTCTCTCATATATCTCTATAGCTGGATGATTTGGCTGATAAATATATCCTGGAAAAAATGTAGCAATCATTGAATTCCTTAAAAATGGAAATAATTTATTTAAATGACATACTTGGAATATAGTACCAGATTCCATGAATCCTGTGTGTCCAATCAGGCTATTCAGAGGCCAGATACATTACTTGCAAAAGTTTTTACAGCTATTGTTCTTAGCAAGGAAGTGCAAACTCCATGCTTTCTTGATTTACAGGATAATGTTGCAAACAGTACAAAGACTAAAATGTTATATGTTCAACAACTTCTCTTATAGTATTAGTTAACAGCCTTAGGTATGCACTAGCGAATTACCTGTTTGATTAGCAGATGAGGACCTGAGGGTATGTTGTATCTGAAATTACATTCAAAAATGCACGTATAGGTTTTAATATCAAAATATCCACATTCTCCTAGCTCATTTTCTAACTGTTGCAGCCTTTGCATAGAAATAATTCTACTTGATTCACAGGTTGCATTTGTGATATACCAAACATATACCTTGTCATGTCTGAACACCTGCGTGCCGATGGGAAGCAGTGAATACATTCCTTGTTTTGCTTTGCTTGCGCGTGAAGCTTTTACTTTCCCTATTAAACTGTCTTTATCTCAACCCATGAGTTTTCTCATTGTTACTCTTCTGATTCTCTCCCCCATCCTACCGGGTAGGAATGAGCGAGCGGCTGTGTGGGGCTTAGTTGCCGGCCAGGGTTAAACCACGACAAATGCTACCAAAACAAAATGAGTATTTTTTTAATGTTCTATGTCTCCATCTAAGGGAGTATTTAAATGCAAATACTGCACAGATATTTTCATTGTAAATTTTTTTTTTCATATTTGGAACCTCCTTTTTTTTTTGTAAGACATAATTACGGAATAGCATTTCAATAAACCAGTGGAAACTGGTTTACTCATTGAAAGGCTGTTTGATTAATTGAACAGAAAGGATCAAAAGGAGTCATTGTGAAATGATGGATGAATGTTTTGGAGACTTCAGTGACAATCAATTGTTTCAACAAACCATGAAGCAAAGTCTTAAAAGGAATGTCTTAAATGAGCACACTGTAAAAGTGTGTAAAGAAAATGTGTACTTACCTAGTATTTTTAAAAGTAGCCAATAATAAGTTTCTGTCTTGTGTGGTAAAATGCCCACTGCTGCTGTGAGTGATGGGAGGAAAAAAGGCAAAACTTCTGCTCGGTTCAGGGCTCTGTCGTAAAACAAAACTTTACTGGCACATTGCCTTTATTATACTTAGAGTCTCATCTATTAGTGTCACTTGAATTACACACACTCTATTTCTTTTAATCAGTTGCAGACATGGTAAATAATTTCCTTACTTAAGTATTAAGAAAGCAAGTGATAACACTTTAAATAGAGGTTTGAAAATAAATTAATTTTTTGTAGGATATAAAAATTTTGAAAGTTTAGTTTTTCGTTGCTTTTTTCCCCCCCCAAAAAAAAATTTGAAAGAGAAATGAACAAAATACTGAGATTCTTCCCAGAGGGAATGTTGTCCCTGGGAGAAGTACACCTGACTTTGTCATGTGGCTGCAGATAGGAAGCCTTTGGCAGATGGGCTGCAATATGGCCATAAATGCCAGAAATACATCCTGGAGCAGTAGCTTTAAGAACAGAGGCTGCAAAGGAGCCAGTCCAGTGCAGGCAATGAGATGAACTTTTATTAGAAGCCTGTCTAGTGGCCATGTGTCGAAAGCCGTCTGACAAATGGGGCTCCCGTGAAATCCAGCCTACGTTTCAGAGGAACCTTGTGAAAACTCAGACTGGAGAACAGTTTGATATACTGTAATCAGTAAATACTAGTGGGGGGAAAAGATATTATTCTTCAACAACCTGTGTTTGAAACTTTAAGTGGCAACTCCTTTTTGTCATTTGTCTGTTGCTTTTTCAAACTACTGCCATTGTTCTGCTGCTGGCATCTATGCTAGAGCTGCATTAAGACTGTAACATTATATTGGCCCATTAAACCTTACAACTGTGTTAGATCAATTGAAATGGGTTGTAGGGTTAAGGCAATCTCACCTGGGTTGCAAAACAAAATCTGGATTCCTCAGTCTCTGTTGATATTATTGGGCTAAGTTTTATTTTATGAATAAAAATTTACTTTGAGCTTATAATACTTCTGCTACACAAGCTTTGGTGTTTTATTTCCTCACAAGTGAGAAAAGAAAAGGAAAAGAAAAATAAAAGAGTTTTGACCTTAAAGCTATTATGGTACCCACTGAAAGTGTCTTATATGGATGAGTAACTTTGTTAGACTTTCCAGTATACCAGGAGCTTTTAAAATATGTAAATTAAATTGCATTGTGGTAAGATTAAATTTGTGGGCCTGTGTTCAGTGGCACCTAAAAATGTCCAATAACTTCAGTAGGCCATGAATTAGATCCACAAAATATGAGAAAGATGGGTTGGATTATGTCGTGTCACACATTAACTTGGAACAATACGATATTTTGTGTCTTTTCAGTGGATGGAGGCTGGTCTTGTTGGTCATCTTGGTCAAAGTGCTCAGCAACTTGTGGAGGAGGGCATTACATGAGAACCCGCTCCTGCACAAACCCAGCACCAGCATATGGAGGAGATATCTGCCTTGGACTGCACACTGAAGAAGCACTCTGCAACACACAGCCATGTCCAGGTATGGCAAATCAGCCGATGCAGCTTTGTTGTTTGTATGCTACAAAATAAGGCATTCACAGTTAGGCAACATAATGCTCCTTGATCTATTATTTAGGAGCAAATAATTTCTCTCCCTTTTTAAGTGCACAATCCGCTCTTACATGCTACAATCACAGTAAATCAAGTAATAGCAGGATATAGCCTCCAGGACACCACCTCCTCCCTCCCTCCCTCTTTAAAAATTAAAATTTAAGTTACCAGGTTCCGGGTCTGGATAAACTAAAATTGTATAATATTTGAAGTGGATCATGCAAAAGGCCTGGGAGACTTTTAATAACGATATCATAAAGAAGTGCATTTGTTGTAACACTAAACGTTCACAGCAAGCAAATTGCTGAGGTTAATATTCAACATGTGTTATCACAAGGTCCTTCAAGTAGATAATGTTTGCCCTGTTTTCATATAAAACACAGAGCAAACCTTAATGCTGTTTGTAAAATACCTTCTTCAGCTTTGGATGAAGGAGCAGACTTTTAAATGACTTTTTAAATGACTGTGGAGTACTTAGTAAATAAAATGTCTCAGCACTCCTGTTAGTTGTATGACATTATGGATCGTGACTTTTTCTGTAACTTTGACTCTGCCCTTTTACCATATTAAAGGAAACTGATTTTTTTCATGAAATTTAAGTGAAAAGTAGAGAGTAAAACCACACAAAACCAGATAAAATCATCAGAGAAAACAGCCAGTAGGAAAATTTATTTTCATGTATTGCTGATTAATGGATTACAGGTAACAGCAAAAGGAAATAAGCAGCTCTGATGCCACATTGTATTACTTGCTTCACTGAGAGCTCCTAGACTTCGTAGCAAAAGTTTTCTACTCATATGATGAGGCTGTGCATGTGAAGGCACAAGCCCCGTGGGTTTGAATTTATGGATCCTATTACCTGTGATGAACTACAATTTAAGTTAATTTCCTTTTCTCGGCATTGCATGTCCTGAAGCAGAATAAAAGTACCTACTTTGTCAGAATTAAAGCAGATGCAACACGCTGTATTTTGTTTAAAAAAACGCCAAACACAGAAATCAGTTGATTATTTGATTTTTCAAGACAAATAGTGTATATTTGTATGTAGAAGTTACACAGCTGCCTTGGGATCCTTAAGGCATCTTTAAAAGGTCAGAAATGGCTCATTCATTGTGCTAGTATTGTAGCTATTTCTCTTGTTGCGCATTTATTTTCTACCGCTATTTTTCTAGAAATGACAGTTTGCAAACATTTATAAATAATCTCTTCATCTTATTTTGACCTGCTTGTTACCCAAATTTTGGAGTAGATGGGGGGTGGAGGAGGAGGAGATTGGTTTCATTTTGGTTCAAGAAAGTGAAAATTTTTATAAAGCAATAACATTTCCGAGGGTGAAGTATATTTCTCACATTCTGTGATGTTTTACTAATATTTCAATCTCACTGAAAATTTGCCATAGGTTTTTGAAACAGCACATCATCAACTAGCTGTGAGAATGGCCCTTGCCTCATGTTTATGATGTAGATTTCAAAACTTTTTTTTACTGCTCTTATTTCACATTGGTACGGGACAAAAATAACTGCAGTGCTACACTGTCAAGTTTGGACAGACTCCTGCATCCCTGCAGAGCCATTTTCTTGTGGCGAGGATCATGTGGCCAGTGGTTCCTCCTTGTGCAGATCTGGAAGTACCATTGGTGACATTTGCTGCTTGAGTGACATGTTCAATATAGGAAGGGAATAGTAGTGACACTTGGAATCTAAGAACAACCAACCAACACAGAAATGTACATGCAAAAATGGAAATTATTTATAACGTTTCTTAAGTTGTGAAAAGAGTGAAGATTTCTTGGCATTTGAAATAGCACTTTTTTTTTTTTTTGGCCAAACAAAACCAGCAGAAAACTAAAACTGGAATCCTGATACTAAGGATTTTTTGAGGATATGGAGGGTTAATGGCAAATCCAACTGGAAGTATGCACTTACAAGAAAGTAACAGACTTATGTCTGCAAAAGACATCAGTTTTTCTCATCTTTCATTTTAAAAGCTATATCACCGTGTGTGTGTTTTTTTCTTTTAATTTATCCATGCAATCACATTAATATGAATGGAAGCGCTGCACTATTGATCAGTAGTGGTTTATAGGCTGCTTATCAGTAAGTGTAGTTGGTTGCAACAGTGTCTCTAATGAACTGAATAAAGCAATATTGTATATCTAAAGTATTTACTGCTCCTTTAAGAGGGGAAAATGTATTCTATCCTTGAATTGCTAACTCACACATGCAAATAATGGCTAAAGCAGATGAGCATTTAGAAATGATGGTGTAGTTCTGCGTGAAAGAAATTTATAATGTTACAGACTGGTGGCCTGATCTTTCTGAGATGCCTTCTTCACCAAGGGATCTTTCAGGAACTGCTTGGACTTAACCTGGCTTCAAAGGCCAGCCAGGACTCTGTAGGAAGAAAACACGACTTCTGAGTAAGCCTTGCCGTGTTAGAGGTGAAAAGCAGTTCCAGATTAAACACCTCTCCAGTCCACCCTCTCTTTTCCATCCTCGTGACTTTTGCAAAGAACTGAGGAGCAAGTTGAGAGGAGCCTGCCTGAGGTGCAAGAGAGCCTCAGATACTTTGAAGATAAAGAAATCAAAGGGATGAGGCAGGATAACTGAGTCTGTAGAAGTGCATGCAAAAGCTATGGGTTCAGCATCTATATAGTGGCTCCACAAAGAGCAGGTCTGCCAATTTGAAATGATACATCTGTCAGTCTTGGGTGCCTTACTTCTGTGTGACTCTCTGAGTTCTCAGCAGTGGCACTCCTCAAAACACAGGTTTGGTACCATGACCCACCGTTGCAGGGATGTCCATCCTTCTCACACTTGCGTGATGTCCCCTCTCTACTCTTCAGTGATTCTGTGTGCCAGAAGGAGCTGATCAGCATGGCACCAGACCCACTGACTACCTGTGCTGTAGTGCCTGGGTTGCACCATGGGACTCCAGGGTGGGAGGGAGATGCCCTGTGTTGCATATGTGGGAAGGTCCCGATGCACATAATGTCTTTTATAGGACCCCCTGCTCAAAACACCTTGACAGAAGACCTATGCCTAAAGGGCAGGCTGGAACAGTAGCCTTGTCCAGTCACCAGTACATAACCTAGCATGGTCTACACGTACTCTGAGGTTCCTATTTTGTCACGGGATGTAGCCCCTTCAGCAAGGAACACTGGTGGGCCAAAAGCACATTGGACAAGATGAGGCTGAAGAGTGCATCAGCCAACAAGCTGCATTTAGGATGCTCACGAGCATTTTGGCATCTGCTGCATATATCCCAATTGTACCAGGACTGGGCAAAAGTATTGGCTCTGGCTTAAGCATGCTCTCTGCCGCCGACGAGAACTGGGCCAAGATTTGTAATGAGCAGCATTCTTTTAAACTTGAATGAGCAGGGCTTTATTATTACTAAATATTTAAGGTAAGGATCCATGTACTTAGTTTGCATAGGTCCAGCAGTTGACACCGGTGGTGACAACAGCAATTCCTGGCTGTGCCACACTATATAAGCAGGAAGAAGCCTGCTCCATTTGCTTGACTCCCACCTCAGCTCTCCTACCCTCCTGAATTAGGACATTATATCATCTGCCTCCATGCTCCTACTACCCACTCTGCAAATGAGGCCCTCCCAGGACCTCTTCTAGGAAACAGAAGAGCCAAAGGACAGAGCCGAGTATTCTTGCTCCTCACAGTAACAAGACTCTACTGTTTGACATCAGCTGCTTGTGTCAAGGTATTTACCCTATTGCTCAAAGAAGGCCCCATCCAGACAGTTCCTAATTGTTCATAAATATCAATATCCAGGTTCTTACTTGAGCTGCTGAGTAAATCTATTTTATGAATAACTCTACAAGTGGTGACATGCATCTGAACAGCAGACTGCTAGGACTGATTGCTCCTGTCTCTAACCAGCACTCCTCTACTGTCTTGAAATGGTCCCAGGACCACCGCTTGAGATTTTCTGTGCTAAAGTTATGTCCATCTCCTCCATCCATTTCTTTTTTACCATGCTATTGGTTAGGAAGTGAATGTCTAACACTGTTATGGAAAACATCTATCGCTTGACATTTTTCAAAACTGCAATCTCAAATATGCCTACCAGAATCTGTTAAATTTTAGATGACTGAGAGTTTTTACCTTTTCCTCTATGGCCAAGGGGAAAGTAATGAGTAAATGCAAACCTTGTATGCTGGATTTATGCAATGTATTGAAAGGGGCCCAAAACAGAGCAAGGCTTTCCTGACTTTCCACCTGATTCACAAAAAGTGTACAAAACCTTCATGAATTTTCCAAATTATTCACAAATTTTAATGTTCTTCAATCTAACTTGAAACAAAATTAGGTTAATATATACTTCTTTGTTTGAAGCAAAATGAAATTTGTAAATTTGCTTCATAGTGACATAAAATCAATCAAAATTTTGAAGCAAAAAGAAAGTTGGTTTGGCATACTGCTAGGACTATTTAATGCATATCAAAACCCTAAAACATATCTGAGTGAGAAAGCCAACAGAAGAATAACTGAGCTCTGTCTCCTACTATACATGCCAAACTCAGAAGACTCCTATGAAGGCAAGACTTGTGCTTGAATTGTAAGAAAGCTGAGCTCAGTAAACTCACAGCACCTCATGGGAATGAGATCAATTCAGTTCATTTAAGGTAATTATTCTGAGATCATGCAGGCATGAAATAAAAATGTCGTAATCAAAGGCAGAGGAAGAAATATAGAGAAACAATAGAAGCTGATAATGAACCAAATGGGGAAGAGAAAGTGAGAATACTCGATGAGATCTCTTCTATCTACAGCAAAGAAATGGACCTGAAATAACAGAAGCTTAAAAAAAAAAAGTATCTGCAAGATACTACTGTTTTTGTGGTTAAATAAACATCCTGTTTCAGACCTGGAATACATACTCTTGTAGCTCTCACTGCTACTTGTCAGGTACATAAAAAAAAGACAGTGTCATTGTCCACCCTTACGACCTAGGCTGGAATTAACTCCACAGCAATCGCCCTTTCAGTCACCACCGCAGAATCCCTCCAGCTTCTCACTTCCGTACACAAAGGCTGTGGCAGAAGCCAAAGCTCTAATACATCTGCGACAAATTTACCATCACACTCTACATTTCAGAGACTTTTGCCAAAGCTGAACTGCCTTTGTTTTATCGTACTGAAAGAGCTATCCTCTGCTAGCTGGTGGTAGCTGGGGATGAGGCCTTCTGTCATAATTCAGAAATACAGGCTATTTCTCCCTCATGCAGTGTACTTGAAGCATTTCATTGCAGCGTCTGCATGTGTGTCCCTCTGCCTGTTGCAGACAGCTGGTCCGAGTGGTCCGAGTGGTCCGACTGCGACTCATCTGGCTTCCAGTTCCGCGTTCGTCAGTGCATCATTTTGTTTCCCGTGGGCAGCCAGTGCACAGGCAACACGACGGAGAGCCGAGCCTGTGCTTTGGACTCCAACTTCATACCAGGTGAGATCAGCCTGCTCCTTGAAGGATTAGTGAAATCTCTCAACGTTTCAGGGGCGAGGTTTAGTACTGTCCCAGACTGCACTGTGCAGAGCCGAGAGCTGGAACAGAACTTGCCTTTTGTCAGCCAAAGTGCATTGGTCTACTATGTAGAGCCGATGTTGCTAGATCTGGGGTCTTCGTGAAAACGTCTCATGGCACTGAGTGCTGTGGAGCTGTCCCTACTGTCACCGCCTGGGACTTCGGTTAGTCACTGTCACAGCATTCTGCAGGTCCCTCCCATCCTATTTGATAGCAGGGTGCAGGGATGGCTATAGAGAGCTAAAAGAAATAGTTTGCTTTTTACTTTCATTTATGGGTTTTTGAGACTTTGGGGTTATTAGAGAAACATTCCTCTAGGTTTTGTGCATATACAAAAGTGGGTGCTGTGGTAGTTAATCTGGAAATCTTTTCACAGAGTCCCTTAAATTAATAACTGCTTAGAAAGATAAATACTACTAATTGTGCCTTAGGTTCTTATCTCCCCCATGACCGCTAAGTACCTGATGGATAGTCACGTCATGTATTATTCTGTAGCATTTGTCGAAACTCATGACTGTACTCTTTTTTTTTTCGTTTTTTTTTTTTTTAAATCACAGCAGTCAATTTAAATCCACAGAACAGTATGGGTGGCCACATTGCATTGGTGTTAACAGTCATCTTTCCGCCTGTGTACATTAAAAAAAGCTAGCAGTCTATTCACATACAGATAAATTTACATTTTAATGTATCATTTGAAATGTAATTATGTTTACTCAGTGCAGCAACCTTTTTTTTTTTCTGTGACTATGCGGTACAATATAGTAGAATATAACAAAAAAATCAACAAATTTAAACACTGTTTTATGGATGGTGCATAATGCTTTAACTCCCAAATACTGTTTTTTCCTCCAAAACCAATGTGAAAAATGTCAGTGTGAAAGCAAAAACTCCCACATTGTATCTTCCCCTTTTTCCCAGGCTTTTGAAGCAGCTCCGTTAATATTCACATTCTGTGAATCCCCTGCTTAATCCAATATAAGCTCTACATCTTGTTTTGGAAAGTAGGCATTTTCAGAATCTGAAATGAGCCACCTCTTCTCTTGCCGGTCTGGTTTGTTTGCCACTTCTCCTCAAATTACCCATATCACAGCAGATAAGGTCATGCCCATTACTCTCACCTTAGGCAAAAAAACTTGCTTTCTTGGGATTGCTCAGCTTGCTTTCACTCCTCCAGGTCCTCCGACTCAGAGTTCTCTCCCTCCCTCCTGACCTCTCTTTTCTTTTTCTAATTCACCTCTCTCCTTTCCTCAGCTAGTGTGCTGGCATGTCCACCCTCATGTTGTCTCCTCCTCCTCCTGCTTACCTTAGCTCTGTTCCTCTGCAGAACTTAGTATATAGAGTGATTCTGGCAGAGTGCAAAAATGACTCCTCCTCGTCATTGCTGTTGCTGTGTTTTCAGAGTTAGTCCTTACCAACATTACCTTGCAGAGCTTTATGGTTTGCTGGTACATTTTTTTCTGCTTTTTGTTTGGATTGTGAATTAACAGTCTCAACCAGACAAAGTATGTTCTCACCCTTCAGCTCTCTGTGAGAGTGCTGTTCTGTCAGGTCTGATACTTTCTCATTTTTAAAATAGTTAGTATTGATTTAGCAAGTGAAGAAAGGTAAAGAATTATGGTCCCTTTAGCAGTAGCTGCATGTGGATCATCTTTTGGCAGTGGAGAGCCTACTCTGTTATTCCACATACAGAAGCTATTGCATACCTGTGGCCATCATTGCTGCCCTCCTCTGGTCTGTTTTTAGTTCTACTAGAGACATCCTTAGATGGGAAAACCAGAGCTGCACGCAGTGTTCATGGTGTGGACAACACATGGATTTGTAAAGTGCCATAGTGCTGATACACTCTCTTATTCACTATTGCTTTCTTGGTAGTACCTACCATTTGGTTTGCCTCTTCGGTTGCTTCTGACCACTAAGCTGGTATTTTCATGGAACAATTTGTCATAAACCCCCAGTCTCACTCATGAGTAGTAATGGTCAGCTCACAGCCCACTATTTTATATGTGAAACTCAGATTGCTTTCCACTGTATGTATCACTTTACACTGACCTACATTCTGTTTCATTTGTTATTTTATTGCCTAGTTTTGTAGGGCCCTTCTGCAGCTCTCCACAGCATGCCCTTGCCCATGCTACCTTAACTTTGTATCATCAGCAAACTTCAAACCCATGTTTGCCTCCTGCTTTTCTAGCTCTGCTGAAAAGCCTAGGTCCCTGCAGAAGTGGTAACCTTCCTCCATTGTTAAGAACTGGGCACATAGTTCTACCCTGTTTTCTATCTTTTCCTTCATCTCATTTGTTGCTTGGAAAGCCTTTAACAAGGAACTTAGAAGTTTTTTTGAAATCCAGGTAGACTGTGTCAGTGACCCCACCCATATGCGCACGATCATTGACCCTTTCAGAGAGTTTCAAGAGATTTGTAAGGCAGGACTTCACTTCATAGAAGCCATGGTCCTGAAGTAAAGAGTGGGAAAACTTGATTGCCAACAGATTTTATTCAGTATTTATTCAGAATGTTTCCAAAGTCAAAATGGTAAGGATACAGGCTTGGAATTACATTTTATTAGTTTACAATTGAGAACCATGAAATTGGCAGTCATCTTTTTTGAAGATTTGTAAATTCCCTCTTTTCACATTAGTGCTAGACATGACTTCTAGAAGTAATGAGCCCATTTGTACACAAGATAATTAAACTCTCATTAATTTTACTATTGAGAAAATCAACGGTTTCTCAACATGCTTAAACTCCACAAAGAATGTTTTCATGTGCACTTCATCTTTTTAATTCCAGAGATGTTTTGAGGCAAGAATTAAAAATATGTTGCTGCTTTTGCTTGGGAAACTAAGGAACCTGAAGATGTCATGGGACTTTTTTGTTAATTCTACCACATAGTCAAAATCTTTTTTACTTTGGATTTGGAGTGAATGTAGTAGAACAAATTATTAAATCCTTACTGTGTTAATCAAACTAGTACTTCTCTGTAATATTTTTTTCTCCTCGGCATAAGCGGTTTATTTATTTTCTAGAAATATCAGTGGCACGATCCAGCAGCATAGAAGAAAAAAGATGTGGTGGTAAGCTTTTCAGCTCTAGATGTGTCTTAAATGCTGAAATATTGATTCCCCTTTTTTTTTTTTTTGTTTCACCTTTTGCACTCTCTTAGTTTTATTCTACCTTCTAAATGCTGCATTCTCATTATTTACACTCGTGCAGAAAAAGACATGTAGTTACTATAGGATTTCTCATTAAATACCCATCTGCCATTGCTGACCTTTGAGACAAGAACATCTATTACTGGATGTTTGTATTTTCTTCCTTTTTAGTATGGCAGTCACCCTTGTCTCAAAAGAAATTCCTATTATAAGCTACTTATCAGTAGGTCAAAATTTGTAAAGTTGCTCCACCTTTGTCAGCATAATAATTTCACAAACCTTTTTTGGGACTCCAAATGAATAGCAGAAAGCCAGCCTGCTAACCCATTAATAGCTCAGACTGTATCTGGGACTCATTTTCAGCTTCGCTGCCAAAGACAAAACTAAAAAGTAAAAAAAAAAGTTCCGTTCCAGAGACTCCTGATGCTAGCAAAAATCTTGAAAGAGAAAACTGTTAAAAAAAGACAAACAATAAGAAGAAGAAAAAGGAAAAATGACCACTTTTTTGTGCTGAGCTATCACGCTTAGTCTGTGTCGTCATGGTAATAGGTCTGGCCGGTTCTAGTATTCTTCCATGCACAGATAAGCTGCATTTTTAACCTAATAAGGGACAATGAAAACACAGGGGTTATGCAAGGGTGCTACTGTGCATGGTAACTTGTTACAGGAGCCAGGATAATGCGATTTGATTTTTTTTCTAATTAGCAGTGGCACATTGAAAACATTTTGCCAAGTTCTGCAACAGTGGGAAACTCTCATAGAAGTGTAGAAGGATATTTCGGTGATAATTTGTATATCGGGGTAGTCAACCTAGTCACCTCAATATTTGTTTGTGTTTCTAAATACCCAGTAGGCATGTAAAGGTCCTACCTTAGGCATTTGCCAAAAATGGGACCCATGTGCTGGCCCATTTTTCTGTATTACAGTGAAAAAGGTCTAACAGAAGTTTTTCAGACTAGTGCCAGTCTTTAAGTTTAAAATCTTTCATTTGTGCATGTAGGCAACCACAAACAAATTTTCAGCAATGTTAAGATGAAATTTCCAACATGAGCTTCTCACTGATACTTCTTTCTTAATCGAAAAGCACAGCTCCAGTTTGAAATAACAGTGAAAAGCAGTGTAATTTGTTTATTTCCAGCTAATCCTACTGGTGCCACATCTGACCCGATTATCTCTGTTCAGTAATGTCAGGGGATGATCATGTTTTAGATTCCCCTCTACAGTTTCATGCAGCAATGAGCTTCCTCTCAGTTTTAATCCTTGTGTAGGTGGAGAAGGTTTCCCATCGTCTGATCCCATTGTATCTTTGAAGGGCAGAGCAGACAGGAGAGTGCTGGGTTCTGAGTTGTTGACTTTGCACTCTCTGGCTGCTGTGGTTAAAAGCACACTGAGCTTTAAGGAGTCTCTCGCTCTCTCTCTTTCCCCCCTTCCCCTTTTCCCCTAAAAGGCTACCATTTCTTCCTCACCCCCTCCTTACATACAGAAAAAATTCTGAAGGCTGGAGAAAGGAACAAATTGGCCATATATCAAAGATACAGAAACAGTGAGACCCAGCAAGAATCAAAGTAGGGGATGGAAAAAATGTATGCCACTGCTTCTGGGATATGCACCAAATAAACGGAATACGGAAAACATTTTAGGGAAAGCAGGATTGTGATTCAAAGATACCAGGATTTTGTTAGTTCTGCCACAAGTCATTATGTGTAAGAGAAAGAACTAGAAGAACGGCAGAGGAGGTGATACTGTAGTTCCCTGAAAACGAGCTATGTATGTACGTTTTATATGTAATTTATATATAACCAGGCTTTGTTACACAGTCTGAAGAAAGAAATTTTGCTGAACTATTCAAACATACAAAATGCAATTCATTCATCTGTTATTTGGGTTCTGAACTTGTTTTAGCATCTTTCAAAAATCTCAGTCTTAATACTTACAGAGTTGTATGGGTATCTAAGATTCTTATAACGATCCTTTCAGGGAAGTACTATGCATTTGCTGCTGTAGGGGTAAACCATTGCAGTTGAGATGTTTCTGGGAAACACATGAAATTTCCCTTATCCTTATTTGAATAAAGCACTTTACATTTTTTCCCAAGCTTAAGCTTTTATTGCTACTTCCTTTAAGATTGTCTTCTGCTCTCCACTCTGCAGAGTTCAACATGTTTCATATGATCGCAGTGGGATTAAGTAGCTCAATACTTGGTTGCCTTCTTACCCTGCTTGTTTACACTTATTGCCAACGATATCAACAACAGTCCCATGACGCAACTGTCATCCATCCGGTGTCACCAGCTCCTCTAAATACCAGCATTACCAACCATATCAACAAACTGGACAAATATGATTCTGTAGAAGCCATCAAGGTGAGAAGTGGATTGGGAGCTCTATAATGCACAATGTATATGGTCCTACACAACAGTTCTGCTGTATCAAAAGAATGCTACTTGCTAGTTTTCTGCAGTGGCGTTTGGACTCAAATTATGCTGATTGTTAATAACGAAAATACATTTCACTTGAAGCATTGTAATTACAGATCCTTTCCTTTGTCAATCCCTGTTACACAGGAAGTTAGATTTTGTGCGTATGCATAATTTACACAGCAGCAGCCTTTCCTGGAAAAAAACAGACCACTCAGGTTTTGTTTGGTGGGGGTTTTTTTCCTAATTGTGTTCCCTAGTGGCTTGTTCAAGAAGTAAATAGGGCCATTAACAATCATCATGACATATATTCAAGATAATCCTTTGGCTCCAATGATATGGTGTCAAGGGCAGTGTTCATCTTCCTGCACTATGTCTTTATACAGGAGATGTATCTGGTGAATATATTCTGGGTCAGACTCTCAGCTAGTGTTCATACGCAAAATATTCTGTAAATGAGCAGTACAGATTTACATTAGCTGAGAGTCTGGCATGATATCTATATCATATGATCATTGTTCCCAAACAGCTATTTTCTTTTTATGACCTTTTAGAATAGCTCTGCTTTTCAGATCTACTGAATTAAGGAAGGATGAGTGTTCTGAAAATACCTAGCTCAGTATCTTCAGATTACACAGTTTATTCATGCAGCTTCAAAGCTTTTTGTAAATGGGGATTTTTCTTAAATCCTACCTGGATAATCCAGTTTTTAATTTCTGCATTTTTCTTTCTAATTAAAAACATTTTAAAGAATTTCATTAAAAATGGCAAGAAAAGTCTAGAGTTTGTAATCAGTGGTGGAATATGTACCTAATTTAAAGTGTGCAAATTCCACTAATCATCTCTCTGGATAGCTACAGAAACAAAAAAACCACCTTTGAAGGTTTGTACTCTAAATACCCATATAACTTTTAAAAAAACAGGATTTAACTCTTAAGACCTTCAGACATTTGTCCTACATATTGCATTTGAAAATCAAGGAATTAATGCAGTAAAGAGAAAATAATTCTTATTCAGTAAAAAAATGAGTGAATCATTCTAATAAGAAGAACTGAATATGTATGATTAAAAAGTAGGTTTAGTCATAAAGTTAGTTTTATGATATTGGGGGAAAACTGCCTGGCTCTACTTTATTGAGTTGCATTGCTTTTTGTAGGAATGTTATTACGTAAGCAGACACATGCAAATGGAAGTTTTTGTAAATGTGCAGGTATTTGTCAATACCTTTTTGACTGACTTACTGTACACAGATATTTGCCACAAAAATTGCCTTGCTGAAAGAGCACTTAGTGGCTACCTTTCTTCTGTCCTTCCCATTTTCTTATCTCTCTCTCTTTTTTTCACAGGCATTTAACAAAAACAACCTGATTCTGGAGGAGAGAAACAAATACTTCAATCCACATCTTACTGCAAAGACTTATTCTAATACCTATTTTACAGATTTCAATAATTATGACGAGTACTAATGGGCTTGTGTATTTTCTGGCCTCCTGTAACTCCCCAGTCCCCAAGGCCTGTGCTACTTGACTGCTCATGTGATTGAGGCTTCAGAGATGAAGTTCAGAGACATTTCAAGCACGATCCAAGCCATCAATGTCCCATTGTTGCCAAAAGCCCAACACCTGTTTGTGACATGATGTTTTCTTTGCAGAATGCAAGGTTGGCCTTCAGCGTTGGGTGCAGCTGTAGCCCCTCGGTGTCGCTGGACCACTCACGAGGATTGCATCACTTCACTCAGTTTCATAAACTTCCAGTCAGATTTCTCTAACAAGTGACTAAGTAATTCCTGAGCTTAAAAAAAAAAAAATAATAATGTTACCCCTTAAAGCTGCGCCAGGAGTACAAATCTAATTTTCTTTTTAGGCATTGTCTTTTATTTCCATGAGGTTTGAAAAGGGAGCTCTGCTGTTAGCCACGGAGCCCTCTGCGCAGTCTCCTGAAGCTCACACCACCAAAAAGAGCTCGCGGGGTGCTGGGAACGACGACAAAAAAAACCATGGTGGTTTAGCGATGCTGTGCAGCAGCTCTGGGCTCTGTAGGGCTGATCTTCCTGCGCTGTCAATCACTCCAGCTGCAGTACAACTGTTCAGAGTGCAGAGACTAAGGCCGTATGGAGGGAAGCAATCTTGTAATTAACCCAGAAAGCTACAGTGTCGGTGGTTTCCAGTTGCGAGCCAAGCCCATAAAGCCTTCACTTAGTTGGGTTTTAAATTTTTGGGAGGGTGTGGAAGGGCATGTCCCACAGGGAGGCTGAGGGAAGAGGGCAGATATCGGAGAGGCACGCTGGAAGGTTTTTCTGTGTGTCGTTAGTAAACCAGCCTTGCTGCAGCGTGCGGGTTTGCACGAGTCACGGCACCCCACAGGCTTCCTCTCCCCGGTGCGTGCGTATGGGAACCCGCTCGTCTCTCTGCTGTAGCACTTGCCGTCAGGCTGGTCATGGAAAGATACGACTGCACTGCATTTTGTGTGCCTTCTCAGGCTCTCGGGGGTACGTAGGCATAATCATAGATCTGCTTTTCTCTTTCCGGCTTTTACTTTGTATGCACGTGTCTGACAAACAAAGCTGGCTCAGAAAACGCAGATGTATTTGCAAAGTGTTGTCTCATCTTGCTGCCATGCCCGACCCATGCTAGTCAGCCCCTAGAGGAACATTCTTACCGTGTTTTCAGTGAATATCTTGTTGGACTTCCTTGATGTAAATATTTAAAATAATGTTTGAGTTTTAAGTTATCAGTTTTAATTCCTTTTGTAGTGGCAGGTGAGGAAACACAAAGGATTTTTATACCTTTTTTCTTTGTTCTGTCTGTTTTCACCCACGTTCATGACATTGTTATTTTTGTATCTGAAATTCCAGATGTAAAGCTAAAAAGAAAAGGGCAGGGATTTGGGCCAGATTTTCCAGAGTACTTTGTAGTAAGGCAGCATTTGCTATTCTCAGAAGCTTGTGAAAAGAAATTAAAAGTGAATATTAAGGATTAAAGAATTGGACTTCCATTTTTTTGAGCATGCTAGATGCAAAGATCATCGCACCAGAATACCGGGAAGGTATGCAAGGAGAAGCAGAGTGGAAATGTTTCCATTCTGTGTTTAGAGACATTGATCATTAGGTTATGCTATGATAGGCAAATAGAGAAAAACATGTACATATTGTAATGATTCAAAACTATGTACAAAAAAAGCAAAAAGTACCAAGAAACATTGATCATGTGAGACTGCATTTGGGCACCACTTTGGTGGTCGAGCCACTTACATAGCAAGGACAAACCCTGTATCTAATGACAGCAATGAGCAACATTTTTGAATGGGGATAGATCTGAATGTAGCACTATGCTTCCTAACTCTGTTCTGCAGTAAAATGAAAAAATGCAAAGCAAGTGCAGTAAAATGAACACACATTTACCATCTATGAAAATAATTAAGATCAGCCGCCTATTTTTTCCAGCTGAATAGTTCTCCCTGTTACTAACTCAGTCAAAAGAAAGCACTCTACCCTTGCACCAGTTCATCTCCAGAAAGTATAATTATACTGGTTCTCTATAATTTGTGATTTTTTTTTTTTACCGTACATTAGATTTGGTTTTCCAGGAAGAAATTAGCTGATTGCCCTTGGGTAAGAGAAATTTTCTCTGCAGGAAAACTCAGTGAAAAAGATAGAGGGGGAAAAAGCTCTCCAAATCATAACCAGTCCAGTATCAGAATCACTCTGTTCATGCCAAAAGATAAAATTTTACATTTAAATAAGATAAAGAAAATAAAATATATATTGCTGCCACTGCCAAGAAAAAGCAGCGCACGCACATACACACATATGCACAACACTGTTCCTCTCTGCCCCTGTCCTAAGAGCACATTAGTCTGACTTATGGATTTTATATTTAGACTTAGTTATGAGACCAATATCTTACGAATATTTGAACTATGTATTTTTATTTTAACCTTTTTTAATTAAAATTATCTGAAATTAGCTTTTTTAAAAAACTCTTCAGTAGTTTGAGGCACACCTATCTTTACAGTGATCTATTTTCCATTCTTTTCATGGATAGATACATATGTTAGATATGTGTTATATATGCAGTAATAATACCCTAGGTTAAGTCTGCATGATCATAGGTAGAAGTGGATTTGGCAGATGCTCAGTCTGCTCACATTTCCATCTCCCAAAGGAGTATTTCAGGTGTTCCAGATCTTTGAGCAGCTCCCATGTGATATCATTTAAACATCATGCCAACTTGTCAGAAAAGTGTTTCTTTTAAACTTTTTTTTTTTTGGTGATTTAGCTTCCTAAATTACATTGTTCTAAATCACAGGCAGAGGTATATTCAAACCTCTCTCTAAAGCAGTAGGGTAAACATGGAAATTTCACAGCGCTTCAATGAGAAAAAACTGATGGCAAGATCTCCTTGTCAAGGTAGATTCTGAGACAACGGGTTTTAAAGCCATTAGATGTTTGTGTCTTGGATAATTTTAGAGGACCCCAGATGCACTGCCTATATCGGTATTTTCACATCTGAGGTCTACACAGATGCCCAGGTAGTTTAATACAGCCTTTCCTAATACATGGAGCGAAGCAAAGAGCAGTCTCTATCAATTTTCAATTTACTTTATTTAACATTTTTTCTAAAATAAGCTACACACATTTTGGTGAAAAGCAGATTTCTTCATGAAGGCTCTTGTTTTTCTTTTGCCAAAGATGTAACAAAGTGGGCATTTGCCTGCAAATCTTTTTTAAGCTGATGGAGCTCTCAAATTTACACAAGGGTAAAATTTGGTTCTTACATCATTGTTCTGTTCTTGGAAAGGGAGAATCAACCCCCTTGCCCATTAAATGCCATACTTAAATACCCCTTATCCTTTCCCTTGGATAAGGTGATCTTTTCTGGATAACTAATTGTATTACCTCTGATGCCAATAGTTAATATTACTAAATCCCTCTTGCACTGATGGCATAAATTTAAAAATGTTTCTCTATTTTGAATGCAAACATATCAGCAGATAGATCAAAATTCTCTGAGTAAAGCTGTTTCTGTGTAGCCCTGCTACATGGAGTGAGGAGGAAGCAGGATTGCCAGTCAGATCCTGTACAGTATATACTTTCATTGGATAATTCAAAGTAGAATTGTGCTTGAGTACACATTTTGGGCTTATTTTCATGTCTGATACATAGCGTACGTTCCTCAGTTGCTTAGAAAATGGACTCCTGTGCTTGCAGATTTATCTTGTACTTTGATTTGAGTCTGACAACCTCTATGGCCATTTAAAGTTACTTTACGTGGAAGCTTTTCCAGCCGTTTGCAGTCACCCGCTGTTGGAGCAGTGTGGTTTGGCTAAAACTAATCAAGAGATTTTTGACTAGGATTAGGATTTTCATAAGAGAGTGGTAGAAAGAATGAGGCTTAAATGGCTTTGATTTCCAGGCTATTAAGCAGTACTGATTAAAGTCTCAGATGGGTGTAGGACACTGTGCATTTAGTCAGCTCTACCAGAACTTCACAGTAACCTGTGGGAAAATGCCACGTCGATGTACAGATCAAGAGCTACCAAAGCACTTACGTTAAGTGAAGAAAGTTCTCAGAGCATCAGACCATATGGCTGTTCAAACCAGAAAAGAAAGTAAGAGGTCCCAGATGCAACAAAAATGTTAATGGGAATAAATGCTTCAATATTTTTTTCCTTATAGTTATAGAATAAATATATTCACTTCTTTAAATGTGGGACCAGTTTTATTAAAATCAGCGCAACATAAGCACATTCCTAAAGTTAATTGTATGCATAATGGCTTTGCTGTATGAGATCAATTCTGTAAACAATTTAGTCCGAGCTTGTCTCACTCTGCTTGGGGCATCTGACCAACTTCTGATTGTAGCTGCCACCAGCACCCTCTATGTCTCGTCTGGGAGAACATCCTTAGATGGACAGAGTTACATCCTGGCGAGGACTCGTGTGTCTCCACCAATACTATACTGAGCCTGGAGAGTCACACTTCTAATTTTCACTGTCATTTGGATGCCTAAATTTAGATTGGCGAAAGCTAGGCTCTTGAGTATGCTTTTACTCATCGCATAAGTAACCACACTGAGTTCAGTGGTCTGGATGTAACAAGTTACTTATTTTAATGTGTTTACAGGATTGAGCCCAAAATATATTGCTTCTGCACAAATCCATGCACAGTACAAGATGACTTCAATAGTAAGAAAACAGATTCATTTGAAATTGTTCACAAGCAAATCTGCATCTTGATATCAGGGAATAGATATGTGTTCATTGTGTGGGGTATTTGAATTCATTCCTTTCTTTGCTAAATAAATGAATGATAAAACAAGATACTGCTTGACTTCATTTAAAAGCCATTCTTCCAAATAAAGAAGGGTTCTGGGATCTGTGAATGTTTTCCCTTTCTTTCTCTCTTCGCTTCTCCACAGAAATGAATCTGTGTGCAGCTGAAATGGCCTTTAGCTAGACTGTTCTGTGCAACTGAATGAATGCTTTGCATTGTGTTGCCATGCGACAACATTTTCTAACTGGGATGGTACAAAGAGGTAAATGTGCTAACCTGGGAGGTTTGGCAAAGATTTCAACCCCAGCAGTAGCAAGGGTAGCCAGAAGTGGAAACAGAAATGCAGGAGAATGTGACTGAAGGCTTGGCAAACTTGTCAGTAAACTTTCACAGAAACTTAGAGGCTTTTTGGGACCTGCCAAGGGCAAGGCTGTTGGGGTATAACCTGAACAGTCAAGCCAACTAGTTGCTCAAGCAAAAAGCAGGCTGGTTGCAACAGGTACTCGTGCAAAGTTGTGACTGTTACTCAGAATCGGGGGAGAAAAATGCTTTCGCAAGCAGTAAGCGCCACAGTACAGGTGGCATTTTGGCAACATCTGTGTTGGCAGGAAGAACAGGGCAACAGGAGCAGATCTGTAGAGCAAAACAGCTGGTGCTGAACTCCTGGATTTTGGACTAGCTCCAGGCTAGTCCCACAGGCTGAACACCACTACCAGTTAGAGTGTACCCCTTTAGTTTCCCTCATTCATTTAAAAAAAAAACAACACCTAAACGAAACACACCAGATGGCATGCTTTGAGACTGCTCCGTGGTGCAAACGAAATCACAGTGAGAGGTGTACCAGGAACAGATAAACCTTTTGTTTCCAGTTGGCTCTTGGGATCCAGGTTGAACACTTTTTTGCATACTTCTCCCCTTGCCTTTTCTGCTTGTGGGAAACTGATTACAGCTCTACCTAGCTGCGGATTTGTCACTTTGAAGGAGTGATTTTATACTAGTACTGAAGTCTGCTAGAAATTAGTATTGTAAAACTGATATCAAGGGCTGTGTGAAAACTGTTATACTGATACTGAGTCTGGTGTATTTTAATTGTTCTTAAACTGAATGTAATATAGCCATTCCTCAACTGATATGAACATCTGAGCAGAGATGGTAGTGTCATAACATAATTTCAGAAAAAAATTCAGTGTAACACTCAGCATTCTCACAATCCAATCCTAGAGGCTGATAATACAGAAAGAAGCTGTTATTTGTGCTTTTTTCTTCTCCAAAGGATTTCTCCACAAACTTCATCCAACAATAGCTTCGGATTTTAAAATATCATGGAAGGTAATTAACAGTAACACAGTATATGTTCCAGGATTCAGCAACCATATTTGCTAATTGCTAAGCCCATGGTTTTGAATTAATTCTCCCTTTTGTTAGCTGCAGCAGTAGGCATTGACTGAAAGTGAAATAAATATCAAATTTCAAATAAATGGGACATTTAAGTAAATTTTAAATAAAGCTTTGAAGCCAGTAGACCTGCAGAAGAAATTGCTTTTGTATCTGTGTGCCAAAAAGTGCCTTCTCTTGTCATGGTCCTATGAAATGTCCTGTACAGTGGAAAAATTGTTTTTAATAGTGATATACCCAAGATAAAATAACTGAAATAGAGCTCAGAGATTTTTAGCAACAGTAAACACTTTTGGTTTGGTATCAGGAGAATGCCATTGGTTATTGCAATAATGGGAGTAAATGATCCCTGTACAGAATTATACAGGGAATAACTTTCCCTTGCCATTAACTCCTTCAAAACCAGCTTCCTTAGCAAAACTTCTCAGGAAAGCTGCTGAAGATACTCACATTTAAGAAGAAGCATCGGTGCAGTGGCTCGAGCACAGAAGCATAGGTGCAGGGATATAAGCCAGTTACAACTGCAGAGTCGTTCCACTGACACGGAGCTCACTTCAGATTTACACCTACTCAAACAGCTCACCGAATCTGTATCCTAATGGCTGTCCATTGACTTACTTAGTACTACAGGGAGGTAATTTAACATGTTTTACTGATTATCTGGAACACAGAGAAGAAGCTCAATTGATGGGTAGTGACACTGTTTTTCCATCATATGTCTACACCCTATATTTCCCTCTCCAGTGGCATTTTTGGGTATTTTAAGTGCTTTAACTCGATGAATTAGCTGTTATCAGATTGGATTCTAGGTTTCGGGGGGTACCACTTTTCTAGTCTCCATTACTCATACTGATATTATTTTACTGTCTTGATTAGTATTCACAATTCCTTCCTGACTTAGTGTCTTTTTTTCAGTTTTGATTATAAGGATTTTACTGCCTTTTTCAGGTCTTTAATGTCAGCATGACCTGAACGTCATCCTTTTGTGCTCATTTAACACTTTTTCCCAAATCAGAACACTTATCCTTAACACACGTAGTCAAATCTCAATCACACACCTGTGATCTTCTAAGTCATACTTTTTGTTTGCTTGTTTTTTGCACTAGTGGAAATGGTACTAAACCACAAGGTAATACCAAGATCTGCAGTGATAAATTTGGTCTCTGTACAGAAGAAAAGAAAAATCAACTTCTTTACCTTTTTATATTCCCTTTGAAGCTTCCTGCCTGGCGCTATTCAGGGGCCGTAGTGTATGACTATATTCCTCTGTAAGAGTGCTCTTCAAGTCAATGCTTACAGTTAAAGCTGTGTTTATGGGATTTCCTGATCCCATGAAATGTTAAGTGTGTTTGATATTAAAACAGACATAAACTTGCCATCAACCCACAGCACATAGATGCGTAGAAATATTTTCAAATCTCATGATTTGGCCCCAGATATGGATTAGTCATTCATTCCCTTGATTTCCTAGAAATATTCATAACTTCCCAAGACCATTCCTTGTATGGGTGGTTTTTTTGAAACTTCATCAATTATTTATCCACAGCCATAATAAACCCACCTTCGCCTATGATTTCCCATGAAACCTGAACTAGGATTTCCCCTGAGGTACAGATTAGAGCAGAAGACACTTTCTAGTAATAAAGACGTTGCTGTTAACATATACCTTGCTGCAGAAAGGCACAGGTTGAAGAGAGCATTCTCTTCTTCTTTCCATTGGTGGCAATTATGTAGAAAATGAAAATAGAGGAAAGTTAGCTAGCTTGGTTCGCTAGGAGTGGTTTTGGAATATAAATTCCTCACATAGATTACAGTAATTAATGTACCATAATAAGAGCCATCATGCCGGGTAAGACCAAAAGCGTCTTTAAGCCTCTCTTCTGGCAGTAACTGAGAGCATCTATATTTGTGCTTCAGTTGTTCCTTATTTTGCTCTAATCCTTTTAAAGGATAGCCTTTCCTTGCTATGGAATCAAATGATCCTTCATTTTTTATTTTTATTTTTTCTCCCAGGACTTAGGACTCTCCAAGTCGTAAAGGGACTGCTTCCTGCATAGCAGTCCCCCCCACACTGTAACTGCAAAGCCCCTCCACCTGTTACCCTGTGCTAGAGCAGTAAGTTGGTGCTGTCTTGCAACCCTTATTCCAGCACAGGTTTTCAGACATTTGTGTGGTTGCCTCCATCTTATCTGTTTTCAGTCAGAAGCTGGTTTCTGGTTATGAATTTTAAATCTCAAACCTGTGTACTCCCTGGTTGGCTGTGACTGGGTTGCTGTAGACTCCACCTGACAAGATGTGTCGGTTCCTCAACAAACATTTGATTTTGGAAGGCTCAGGTGGGTACTTAGGGGCAGACAGCATTATTGGGGTGTTGGTAGTTTTTAAGATTAAGATAGAAACATTTTTCAAAACAAAAACATGGTAGGCAAACAAAAATGAGTGCAACCCTCCACGTTAACAAGTGTTTATGCCATGGAAACCTGTGTTTTAGATTCCCAAATCTTACACAGCCCTAGTAATTAAAATTCATAGGAGAGTTTGATAAAAAACAAAACCAAACAACAACAACCAAACCCACAACAAAGCCAAAGAAATCTCAAGAGAGGAAAGTTCATCCATCGTACCTGTGCAGTACATTCACTTGATCTGGAGTTCAGCATCTGCTAAGAAATTAAAGGCAATTTTTAAATGCTCACAAACCCCAAGTAAATAAGTGAACAAGCAAAAAGCAACCCAACATTCAACAGAGCTGCACTCCTATCGTATTGCAAGAGGTCTGTGACAACATCAGCCAGTTACCAACCTGAAAAACCTATAGATAATAACATTTAAACAGGAGGCTGTTTTAGCCACCATGAGGAACCTTCCTCAAAGCTTTCCTGGAAAAGCAGAAAGACTTGTGCTGCTAATTTGATTTATTTCACCTGCACATTTTCCACAACCAATAGTGAGTGGGATTCAAGGCTGGTTTTTTTAGCATAACTCTCTCGTATGTATCTCTGCTCTCTCATGTCTGTAGATGAAAAGGCTCTGCTCGAAAGACAAAATACTGCACAATTGCCTTATGGCTTTTTACCTACTGTTTGTAGCCTGTTTCTGAAAAAACGTATATGTCTTTGTCTATCTGAACTCATGTCCTCTTTGACCAATGCACATACGCATGCAGGCACATACAAGTCCAGCACGACAAAGGGAGACTGGGATAAAGATTGCTGAAGTCACTGTCAGATGATAGTTTTAGCTTTTTGTGTGTGTGTAATGATATTTTTTCTGCATGTTCCCTGTGGTCATGTTTCTTACTGATGCTTGAGAGCTCACACACTGACTGAGATCTGGTACATAAACACAAAACAGAAAATCAGGTTTCTGTGTGGGAGTTGTTAAAATGAGTTGCCTCAATATTTGAGCAGTAGGTGCTGACAGCCTTTGGTTTAAGTAATGTGTTGTTATCTCTGAAGAAAAGCATCTGAAGGGTTACTCAGCCAGTCAATATAAATTGAGTTCAACATCAATTTGATGTATGAGGAAAAGGCTGAGGTACTTAATGCCTTCTTTGCTTCAGTCTTTAATAGTAAGACCAGTTGTTTTCCAGGTACCCAGCCCCCTGAGCTGGAAGACAGGAACAGGGAGCAGAATGAAGCCCCCATAATCCAAGGGGAAATGGTTAGCGACCTGCTGCATCACTTAGGCACACACAAGTCTATGGGGCCGGATGGGATCCACCCAAGGGAACTGAGGGAGCTGGTGGAAGTGCTCACCAAGCCACTTTCAATCCTTTATCAGCAGTCCTGGCTAACCACAGAGGTCCCCATTGACTGGAGGTTACAAATGTGACGCCCATCTACAAGAAGGGCTGGAAGGAGGATCCAGGGAACTACAGGCCTGTCAGCCTGACCTCAGTGTTGGGGAAGGTTATGGAGCAGATCATCCTGAGTGCCATCACACAGGCATGTACAGGATACCCAGGTGATCAGGCCCACTCAGCATGGCTTTATGAAAGGCAGGTCCTGCTTGACCAACCTGATCTCCTTCTAGGACAAGGTGACCTGCTTAGTGGATGAGGGAAAGGCTGTGGATGTTGTCTACCTAGATTTTAGTAAAGCTTTTGACACCATTTCCCACAACATTCCTCTGGAGAAACTGGCTGCTCATGGCTTGGATGGGTGTATGCTTCGCTGGGTAAAAAACTATGTGGATGGCCGGGCCCAAAGAGTGGTGGTGAATGGAGTTAAATCCAGCTGGTGGCCAGTCACAAGTGTTGTTCCCCAGGGCTCAGTACTGGGGCCAGTTCTGTTTAATATCTTTATCAATGATCTGGACGAAGGGATCGAGTGCACCCTCAGTAAGTTTGCAGACAACACCAAGTTGGGTGGGAGTGTTGATCTGCTTGAGGGTAGGAAGGCTCTGCAGAGGGACCTGGACAGGCTGGATCAATGGGCTGGGGCCAATTGCATGGGGTTCAACAAGGCCAAGTGTCGGGTCCTGCACTTGGGTCACAGCAACCCCATGCAACGCTACAGGCTTGGGGAAGAGTGGCTGGAAAGCTGCCCGGTGGAAAAGGACCTGGGTATGCTGGTCGACAACCACCTGAATATGAGCCAGCAGTGTGCCCAGTTGGCCAAGAAAGCCAATGGCATCCTGGCTTGTATCAGAAATAGTGTGGCCAGCAGGACTAGGGAAGTGATCGTGCCCCTGTACTTGGCACTGGTGAGGCCGCACCTCGAATACTGTGTTCAGTTTTGGGCCCCTCACTACAAGAGAGACATTGAGGTGCTGGAGCGTGTCCAGAGAAGGGTAATGAAGCTGGTGAAGGGTCTAGAACACAAGTCTAATGAGGAGCAGCTGAGGGAACTGGGGTTGTTTAGCCTGGCGAAAAGAAGGCTGAGGGGAGACCTTATCACTCTCTACAACTACCTGAAAGGAGGTTGTAGCGAGGTGGGTGTTGGTCTCTTCTCCCAAGTGACAAGCCATAGGACAAGAGGAAATGGCTTCAAGTTGTGCCAGGGGAGGTTTAGACTGGATATTAGGAAAAATTTCTTTACTGAAAGGGTGGTCAAGCAATGGAACAGGCTGCCCAGGGAAGTGGTGGAGTCACCATCCCTGGAGGTATTTAAAAGATGTGTAGATGTGGTGCTTAGGAACATGGTTTAGTGGTGGACTTGGCAGTATTAGGTTAACAGTTGGACTTGATGATCTTAAAGGTCTTTTCCAACCTAAACGATTCTATGATTCTATGATCCTCTCAGTTTCCTCATGAAAGAAAATATCACCAGGTTTGCAGGGACCAATTAGTCATCATTAACAGGGGTACCACTGGATTGCTAACAAGCTGTTCTGCCATTTCTGCTCCAAAACTGTGCTCTCTGAAGTTTCAGTGAGAGCCAAGTTGATGCTAACAGAAACTAAAGCACCAGTCATGAAACTTTGCCTCTTAAAGCATCCCTACTCGCAGGCAGCTCCCAGGAGATCAGCAGCCTAGAGCATCAGCTTCCCTGGTGGATGTCCACCAGATCTCCTCATATGCTGAAGAGTAATTATTTTTCTTATCCTTTAGGTAAACAGCTTATCTCTGGGTTGTGTGTGAGGAGTGAAAACAAATCTCCAAAACAAATCAGAAGACACCCTGGGAATTATGGATTTCTTCCTTTTTTTCTTTCTTTCTGGACCTCTAGGTTTTCCCCTTCCTGTTGCTGTGGTATCAACTGCTCTTCAGTTCTTTTGAACCACTGTCTTTGAGCACAGTAGAACAATTTCTCCCATTTCAAATAAACCTGTTTTTCCTAAGAACCACAAATCTCTGCTAGGCACTGATTCAAAGTTGAACTAGTATTTCAGGAGGAAAAAAATACTGACCAGCAGTAACAAGGCACCTCTGCTGTGGGCTCTAGGCCAGGAGTCTTACAAGTTTATGAGTAATAAAATGGACCTGATGTAGTGAACTCAGAGCTATTGTTAAAAAGCGAGCAATTGCCTCACCTAATGTGAGACCTTACACATAAGTGAGCCAACTTCCAAGATTACCATCAGCATCACCACCATGGTTTCCCTGTAATAGCAGACTCAATGCATATCAGAAATGGAAACTGTACTTGGAGGTTGGTGTTTGTTAGTGATGTGTCCAGATGGTAGGCTTCAGTCTGCTTTGTGCATATGATAATAAACTCTTGGTTTCATCTCTGCACCAAATAAAATTTCTGCAAGAACATTAGACACTTTAGCCAGTTATTAATTTGAATTAACTTCAGCAATAGCCCAACAGGCTTTTGAACCAACTAGTAACCAACCAATAATGACCTTTTCCTCACCAAAAACCTAGAGTACTAAAAAATAAAGAGAAATATTATTTTGCTGTCTGGCTTCTATCCACTACGAGTATTAAAGTTAAAATGTTCTTGTTCAGTATTTTTGTCATGCTATCTGCTTCAGCCAAATCAACAAACAAAACAGGCTATTGCCAAGAAATTTTATCTTTATGCAAACATGTGAAATAATAGAATTTAATTTACCTAAGTCTGAGCAAGTGTTAAATTGTGAAAGCCTGTTTAAATACAATGAATGCAGCTGCAAAACAGTTTCAGTCCAAGAGGACTGAAGCAGAGTCTAAAGTAAATATTGAAATGCATCATTGTTTATGCAGCGATTTCTACTGCTGCAGCTCCGTCCTGGTGTTAAATAGGATTAGAAGACCTCGTGTGAGAATAACAAACAAACAAATAAAAAAATGGTGAATATTTACATATGTCATCAGAAAGAAATGTCATGTAATACGCAGGAATATTCTTGTGGCTCTTTCTTACAAGTGCTAGTAGGTGAGACAGCTAAGTGACCTTTTACCCTTTTACAGTTGAATGGCTTGAAATTATTTCTGAATCACATCCAGATCATAAATCTAGTCCACAAATTGTTGTGAGGGGCAGTCTTTGTTCAAGAGAAGCCCCAGGCAGCTGGCAAAGACAGAAACACTTCCTTCACGAGAACAGATTGAAGATGGCACCTTAGTTTTACAATAAACACTGCAGTACTTTGTGGGTTATATGTACCTGTATGCTGGGGATGCCCTTACCGCATTTCAGCTCTGCTAACCAGCCATAAGCCTACCTGTGCCGGCTGGTTAACGGAGGCTTCCAGTCACTGAGGGCTGCCGGTGAGGTCTGACAGCTGGGATAAACTGGCTCCTGAACTTTCTTTCTGTAATTTGACTTTGCTGGGTTGCACTGGTTGCCCACACTGAGGCACCAGTGGATGTGCTCACCTTCTGGTTGACCCACCCACACCTGATCCTCACTCTCAGCACTGTGCAGAATATGGCAATGGGATGGGAGAGGGGTCTCACCTACCAGCTCTCGGAGCATCAGCAGGCAGGATGAAGAAGAAGAGGTGGTACAATCCCTTCTTACCAATGGGGGGTGGGCAGTGGCATGGCAAGATTAAGGAGCAGTTTTATCAAGGTACGTAGCTGAATTGCTCTCACTGCAGGGAGTTAGAGCTCTACATTTGTTTATAAATCTAGCCCCCGATAACTTCCCTGAGATGCAAAACTTGTCTTGTGGCAAAAGAAAGCATCAAACCCTAACCTCTAACCTAGAGGTTTATTCAAAAGAGATAATCCTGTATCTCACAGTGATAGTTTTGAGTTTAAAATGTCACTTGCTCCCCATCTCACCTGTAAGTGTGGTCTCAGTTTTGCCTGCATGGTCTGTCACCAAAGAAAAATCTGAAGCAAATTCAAGCACACTCTTTCTGATGGCTGGCCGAAAGCATATCACATTTTGACGTATTCTTTAATTTTGTTTGTCATGTCATAGCTCATCAACAGCTTTGGCAAAAACCATAGATTTTTCAAGCCTTTTTTCTGTAATGTAGTGCAGAAATCGACTTTGGCATTATCCACCTCAACAGCAGGAAATGTGAGAATACTTGAGCAAATATGAACAGTCCATCATCTCCCTCAAGCATTTATAAATTTACCTGCGGAACCAGGATGCTATAAATCTGCACATAATTAGGAAAATTCTCTGCTGAACTATCTGCTGAACTATAAGCTGAACTATCGCTGTGATCCTTGAGAAAGGAATAACCATTAACCTGTATGAACTTGGACATGCCGTTTAGTGCCCTGTTATTCCCCTCTCACATTCCATGTGCTATCGCTTAGCAATTTCACTGCAAGGCTAAAACAATACCACCGGTATGAAACAGATCAACACTGGCTAATTGATAGGTCACTAGCAAGGAATTCTCCTCTGGATGGAGAGTGTTTTTAATAGGCTTCCACAGAAACCTATTTTCACCCCTATGTTGTTTAGTGCTTTTTGTGTTGGTCAGGAAAAAAAAAAATGCTGAAGTTGCTGATGCAAAAATATGGAATTAATAAATAAAGACAAGGAAAAGCTACAAAAACAGCACACTGTGCGAGCAAATAAACCATATTTTCACATAGCTTAATGCAAGTTCCTAATTATGTTAGGAATAAAGACACTAAGCCATATGCACTATTTAGGGGAGTCTGTTTTGAGAAGCAGTGAATAAAACACAAGCCAGGGCCATGGTGGATAGTTAAATGACCATCACCACAGGTATAGGTGGAAGTATTACAGGATCGGGAGTTTCCATCCAACCCAGTAAAACGGCTGCAAATTAAAGCTAGGGACATTTTGATAGAATATGTTGTATATTTTGAGCATATTTAGATGAATATTATTTATAAGGTATAGATAACTTGCATATTTAGAACAGCTAGGGTAATTAATCATTAGATTAACCTCTAAAGGGATGTGCTTTTTCCAAATTAATATCAAGCTTTCAGATATTACTGGAAGTTCTAGGGCTTTTTTTTCTAATTCAGGTGCAACACATTCAAGGCAGTCCTATACATTCTTATTTAGAAACCCACCAAAGAAAAGGAGTGTAGCTCAGGCCTTTCTTCTATTCCTGATGAGACAGGTTATATTAAGAGCCCACACTTTCCTGCCACATCCTAAGGCAAGTTTATAAGTCATTTGAAACAGCGCTTAGTGTGGAACATATGTATCCGATAAAAAAAAGTGAAGATACAACAAATATGGAACCTCATGCTGACATCTTTAAGAAGCCTCTTTAACTTCTCCAGCATCTCAGTTTTTTCACCTGTAACTAAATATTGATATTTACCTGTCTTATGGCTGTGTACATTAATTAATGTTAAATTGTAGTCTGTTCCTGAATTCTCTTTTAATGGTAAAAATCATCATTGACAATTTTGTGATGTCAAAACTGTGCACATATTATCAATAAAGTTAATCTTCTTATCCTTCAATTACTTATCACCTGTTGATCCTCTTGTGACGCAAATGACTGAAGCTGGATGGTCTGCACTACCCAGATGCACAGTAGCACAGAACAGCCAGGCACACAAACAGCACCAAGCACCTACAAGGACATTACAAAAGAAATGAGTTGTCAGAATTTTTTATGCAAGCTTGCAAAGTTTTTACAAGTGTGGCCCGTTTTTTCAGACCAAAAAAATCTTGTGTGCTCCCTGAGCCCTGACACAAATATCAGATGTCACTGAAGTTCTCTTGGGCTTTTGGCCTTAACTTGAATAGCCACAATGCAAACTGGGATTATCTTCTTTAGTCTGGGGATCTTTATTCTAGATGATAGTATTTTACAGGGTGGTGTGGAAAGTAGTGCTGATTTAAAAACAATTCCCTACACCAGTGATTCCCAAACTTCTTGCAGACACCAACAAGGACTGGAAAACTTTGAAACTGATTTTGTGTTTGAAAGCAAGCCAGTTCAGAAAGTACAGAAAACTCTGCAAGCTGTTTGCAGAGCCTTGCGTATCCTTTCTTGGACCCATGCTTTCCCACCTGAAGGTAGAGCTTGATGACTGCAGCTGATTGTACCTAGGTGTGAAGCCAGAGGTCCTTGGAAAGCTATGACCAGTTGCCTTGATTTGAGGAAGCTATGACCTTTCTCAAATCCAGTCACCACCTGTGGTCAGTGGTGTGGCTGTGTGTCCGACAGAAGGGGATAATGAGTATCAAATAAGGGAATGGGGGGATAGGGGGGGGGAAATAATATTTTTGTCGCTAGGGTTATTCAAGGCTTTGGTAGAGCAGAAATGTCCAAAACTATTGTTAGAAATGCTTTCTTGAAGTTTTAGGTATGTTGTCCTTTGCCATTACCCCATTCCAGCTGGATGCCAGGATGGATCATTTATTACATAAAGACTATTGTAACCTTGGAGTTCTTTGTAAACTCTGAGCATGTTCCTCTTGAGCCTTCTTTTTTTTTTTTTTGTAATAACAAATACATAAATCACAGAGATTAATTTGGTTTGTTAGGCAGATAACACTGGAGGTTTAAAGATTAAGCTGAGGCGTCATCCAGATTTCCAACAGGCAGCTCACCAAGGGGTGATACCACCACATAAAATGCAATCACTAAAAGCATGTAATTTTAGCTTCAATTTTAGCTTTAATGGATGTTTTCTAATGGTATAGTGTATGTCCTTAACTTGCCTCTCTGTAATGTGAAGCTGATACCCTTGAATAAGGAATTCGGAGGCAAGCAATTTTTTTTTTTCCCCAGTAGCATTCTTCTTTATTACGGAGGCAATCAGCATTAAAAGCAAGTCTGTAAAACACACTATTTTTTGGATATCTGTAGTGACTAGATGTCAGTTTGAAATGCAGGTGTTCGTTACTGAATGAACTGTAAAAAGATCTACATGCAAACTTTAATAACAACATTAGAGACAGTGGGAAAGGCAGCCAAGGATGTGAATCAAGACTTGTCTACTATACAGAAAAACTGTGGAAATTAATATGCCTTGAGTGTAAACAGAATTGAAGGATCAAAAGTGAAATTTGGGGCAGGACTGGCAGAACAGTGTCACCCAAGAGCTCTGAAAAGGCTGTAAGAGGATCCCCCAAGCAATGCAGTTCCCAACAGGACGTCCTCCTGAGACGTGCAGCCCTTCGGCGTGAGCCATGCAACTGCTCCCACCAAAGCCTGAGGTGCCCAGACATCTGTAAATGTAAAGCACAGGCATGTGCACAGTACTAGTGTCCATGATTTTCCTCCCTCAGCCAGGGGCCACCCGACAGGCCTCTCTAAGCCCCTGAAGGATGTTGGTGGGTGGATTTTCCAAAGGTGGGTGTAAAATGCTGCTGTAAAATCCGACCTGGCAGATTGCAGTCACTCCATGCAGCTGCCAATGGCAATGAATGCTGGAAGGCTGGCGGTGCTGATAATGACCAGCAGCCATATTTTCTACAGGCAGAAACAGACTTACAAATGAAAAGGAAAGGCAACACCTGGATTGACGGAAGCTCTCAAGCACAGCCAGCAGAGGCAGCCTGATACTGGGAACACAGAAGCGCGAAGGCTTTTCCCTCAGCTACCCTGTCCTGGCTCCTAATAGTGAGAAAGTGACTTTCATTCTGACAGCCAGCTGAGGTTTTCAGCCACAGGGTAAGCCTGGTTGCAGTGTAAAGCTAGTGGAGGTCATATGAGGTAGCTCCCAGCGGGGGGCAGATGCTTGTGGGGGGGAGATGCTTTACCACCCCTGTTTCCCTTTGTCTGACAGGGACTGTTTCATGTACTGTGGTTTACAGAGCTGCCAAACGTCATGCAGGGAATCTGGCAGCTTTCTTCCACCTCTCTACAGCCCAGCCTGACCCGCCGTTCATCTGGCTGTGCAGTAACACCATGCTGTATTTGGTTGAGTCAGCTGCCAGGGACCCTGTGTTGTTGGCTCTGCAGAGTCCTGCAGCTGTGCTGCTTCCTCCCTCCCTGCCCCGTCATCCCCTCCTCGTAGCTCCACGACAGCAAGGCACAGATAACAGTGGTCCTGAGATAGAAAGATGGGGTCAGAAGATGATGAGGGGGGAAGGGATCAAACACAGGAGGAAGGGGAGGAGCACAGGAGCACCCGATGCTCCTGGGGACCTCACAGGGTTGATGCATAGCAAGGGATGACAAATTCCAGCCCCTGGACTGGCATATGTCAAATCAGTCACAGCTCTTGACATCAGTGAAAGAAAGGTGCCTCTGGTATAAAGGTGGCCCCATATGGACTGAAGTGTACTTTGGACGTGCCAGGTTTGGCCAAGGCGTCTCTGTCTGTACGCAGCTGGAGCAGGCTCGGTGTGTGCACGGTTCTTGGACCCTTTGACAAAAACAAGAAAGCACTGTGAGGAACAGCCACATTTTAAAGAATAAAGGTCCAGGTCGGAGTTGTGACTGCAGATGCAGTTTCTGCTCTGAGAGCAGATGATGGCAGAGTTTACCAAGCCTCAACCTCATTATGTTCATCATCAGCTGTGGGCAAGCCAGACAGAAATTTCTCTCTCCCTCAAACTAGGTAAGGGTGAAGACTGTGAGATCCAGTATGGGCTGGCTTTTTTACTCACCTTTTGTCTCAAGAATGTGATGTGTAACTAGATCAGGAAAAGTAGGACAGGCTGACCATGTATATTACAATGATGTTGTATCCACCTGACAGTTTTCACATGACTTTTGTGCGTTACATCTTGTGATGACAAGAACTGGACTAATTGTTTATTCTGTTTCCAGCAGCTCCCATGTTACTACTTAGATGGACACACATGTCAGGTTAGCATGACTTAATTAATTTTTATTAATCAAAATTATAAAAGCAATTTTAAGATAAAATCTGTAACGCTTCTCAGAAATGCCTGGATTGCTGCACAATGCGTTACGCTGGCACATCCTTCAGAAGAGATTATTTTTTTCTCAGCCTGAATAAGTAGGATGCAGTCTCATTTGCAGAAAATGATTGTTTCTGCACACCTTTGATCTCTGTATCAGTCTTGCTTTATTCTGGAAAGCAGCTAATCACAAACCCCCAAAGTTAGAATAAACATAATACCTGCTCCTGCTGTTTTTTTGCAAAAGTCAATAGATTTCCATCTGGGCAAAGGCTGAAATATTGACCTCTGCACTCAACACCACTGAAATCTTCCTACTCCCCGGCCCAAAACCCGGTGAACCCCTGGAATAATTATCCTATCTATATCATGAATGTCAAAGATAAAAAAGACTTCTTTCCCTGTCCCAGTCTGTCTGATGCGATCTTCTGATTCCCAGAGACACTGCCAGAGAGAGCCAGCAGCATGTAAGGAGCCAGGACCAACCCCTTAATTTGCAAGCGGCTGTATGGGGGCAACAGGGCAGTGGGGGAGGTGGTCTGCAACTGATATTTGCATGGGAATATTGCTGCCCTGGTGGGTTAGGAGAAGGTGAGGCGTGGGTGCTGGATCACAGCTGAAAGAACCAAGGACAACTAGGGGCAGGGTTGTCAGCCTCAGATGCACAGAAATCCAAGGAAGTCCTCCATGGCCATGTTGGGGATGGGGGAGAACGTGCTTCTCTGCACACAAAGAGGCAGGGGGGAGGGATGGGGAGGCCACCCAGCTCTCTACTCTTTGAGGACAGACTGAAAAGAGAAGTGAATGCAATATGGGACATTCAGGTGGGAGCCCAATGACTTTGTCAAACATGTCCTTACTACAGCAGTGTTAGCCAAACCCACAGCAGGGATTGCTGGGCACAGCCTGGGCAGTAGCCTCACAGGTGAGGTGCCAGAGGGACAGGTATCCAGACAGGCACATGGGGAAGCTCATTCCAGACACGTGTATCAATAAAGGAAAGAGTGGAGCAGTGCATTGCAGATCCTACAGCAGAGAAACTGCAATAGATTTTCCCTGAGAGCAGTTGCAGCAGGCTGGAGGCGAAGCAGATGCACATTTCTGAGGGAGCAGAAAAATCAAAATCTTTTGCAGTAAAATGTCAGTTTTGAGAAATGATTTGACACAAGTTTTGAAGTAGAGCAACAATTCTACGTTTACTTAGGCTGGTTTTATTTCTATTTCTGTTTACTCAAATTATTTCAGCTCTGATTTCATTTCTGCTTGTAATTGATCTTCAGCTACCCAGCTGCATTTAAGCTTGCATAGAAATAGTTTTCTTTCAGCGTGACCGGTCAATCTTTTTTGGGGTTTGCCCTGTGTTTCCATTCCAAGGAGCATACAGTTTTCAGTCTTGCTCATTTTACACAAAAGACCACTGCGGTGGGGTGACAGCTGTCACTTAGACTGGACTCAGTCTCTGAAATCAATAATAGGCATCACTCTGGATCTGAATGTGTGGCAAAAGGAGCTGCGATTGCCACTTTCTGTGGCTGACTCTCAGATGTTAGATGCTGATGTGAAACAGTGAATACTCATTTATTTTATAATATAAACTCTATCCTCCTTCCCTGAAGGGATGTGGAATGAAATTCAAGTATTAGGAGTTATCTCATTTCCTACGAAAAAATTTAATACAGCATTTATCTCACCTTACAATGAGTGCTGCTGAAGTGCTGTGTTAATTGGGAAGATCACAACATAAGGCTGCTCAGAAACAACATTCTTCCATGTAAATGTTTCAGGAAAGAAGAAGAAAAAACATAACGGCAAGGTCTTGACCTTTCTTTTTTTGTGCTGGTTGCTGACTGCTTGTTACAAACCACCTTTGTGACAATCCACAGATGAGATGAGGTGCTACAGCCCTTACCGTACAGAGAAGTAATACACTTTTAACTGTGCAGGTGCCTAGCTCAGTGCCAAGATATTGCCACAATGTGGACGCTCAGCATCCAGGGACTGGAGGGGAATCACAGTAGAAAACGGTGGTCACCACTGCTGGAATATTTTTCTGTGACATAGTCAATGGCTAGTAGTAAAAATGAGTAGACCATAACACATTCCTAGTAAGCGTTAGGGACTGGCCCAAAGAGTATCAGTCACAGCTACTTCTAAAATATTTCTCTACTTCAGCTTAGAACATAGTTCAGTGAAGGATGTAGGTATTATTCATAATGCAAAGCCAAAAATAAAAGCCACTTTTAACAACTTTAAAATACATTTTTGAGAGGTGTCAATGAATGAAATGCATATTCTTTCCTTTCTTCACTATGACATCTGTTTAGCTTAAAAAAAAAACAAAAAAAAACCAAAAGAGAAAAGAGAGGGAGAGACGAAAGATACGCAAAAAGTAGCACATAGTTGACTCCCACAAGCCTGGGTTTAAGATGATGACGAGAAGCTTTCTGTCCCCCACCCCATTTGGTCTGGGAAATGTTTCAGGGGAGAAGGTACAATAGTTGGAGTAAAAGCATAGGCTGCATTCTCAGGAGGAATGATGTAGGGCTGCAGTAATGCAGCTGTAGTTTTCTGCTATACATGCTTGCATCCTAAACTGTGCTAAGCAACAAGGCAATAATGGCCACTCGGATCTCCCACTTTCGGTCAAAGTCATTCTTTTCAGTAACACTAAATAATGCTAATTAAATTAATGACTTTAATTTAATTCAACAATAGATTTGTTATACACACACATATTGTTTTATAATACATTTATTATAGTTATGTAATATATGTTACAATACCATACTGCACATTACATTATATATTATCTAGTATATGATTGCACATTATGTATTCATATGTGATATAACATATTACAACTTCATGTTGTATGAAAATAAAATTACATTAAAATAATAATTTATTTTAATAAATTACAATAATGTACCAGTGTTCCTGAATCAACATTCCCTTCTCCAACACATTTGAAATATACTTTATTTTATTCATGGCATAAACAGATACTGAAATGCCATTCTCTACCCAGATCTATTTTTACAGGAAGGTGTGAGAAGTGCTCATGTTGCTGTCAGGAAAAGGCAGGGCAATGAGACACTGGAATAGGTGCCTGGCTTGGGTGAGTAAAAGGTATGGTTGCTCTGACTGCAAGGACTGCAAGGAGGTGGGGTGGAAATAGCAGCACCCAGAAGAATCAGACCCTGGCCTCTTTCTTCATGCTAGATGTCTTAGTTTGAGCACTTCGATCACATTTAACATCAGCCCTACCAAATGTTTCCCCACTGTTTGGACGACAGTAGGGTTGAGGATAATGCTGTTGCCTACCTTGTATCTAACCATTGCTCGCAAGCAACCTGTATCACAGCACTGCTCACTTCTGCACCAAGTGGTGCCCGCCGCCACTTTGTGCTAGCAGCCTGCTGACCTCTGCATGCCTGCTAGGTCCCACCAGTACAGCTGTTGTCTCAGGGACCAAGCTTCAGCCAGCTGGGAACACCAGCTGATGCACACATGTCCGGTCCTTTTGTGGTGCACTGCATTCATGGCCATGGTCCTGCCTCGCCCTCACTTCTCCAAGATCCTCCTGCAAGAGCCTTCCTGGTCCTCACTGAAGCTACTGTGACCCTGTTGCAGCAAAGTTGAGCATGCAGGTGGCTTGTCAAAATACCACCCCAGGCTGTTGGTTGGGTACGAGCGGGAAAGCGCACCGTGGGGGCTCTGGCGGGAGAGGGGCAGGCGGAGATGCTGGCTGGTGTGCTCCGGCAGCCTGCCTGCCTGTCTCGGGGCTGGGCACTTCCCTCTGCTGCCTGGCGCAGCTCCGGCGGGCAGCTGTCGGGAGCCCACCTTCGACTTGCTGCTTTCCATGAACGCGTACAGCCTTCACTCCCGGCCCTGCCTGACCACAATCATACCACCCAGCCCCTCTGACAATTAAAGAGAAAATTAAACAGCTAGAGTATCTTTGGCTTCAAATATCATTGATTTGAAATGAAAATGAGTAGTTGAGGCATTGCAAATGCCTTTCAGTAGTCGGTCGTCCTCGTTCCCTGCAGATAGCATGGCTTTTGTCCTTCTGATCAAGAACAGCCACAAATCACTGCTCATTTGATCACAGCTTGAATCCTTGTCATGAAAACAAAAATAATCAATTAAAGCTCAGTCTGCTGCATGCTGCTCTTTCATTTTTAATGATAGTTTCATTTGCTACCTGCATGCTTTAGCTCAACAGAAGGGCTACAACTCCGTTTTATTGCAATCTCAGGGCATTTAGTTCTGCTGACTGTTCATATTTGAACATGGAAGACAGAAAAATCCTCCAACAATTTTTTTGATGGGACATGGTCTGAGGTGATTTGCTTAGTGCTTCCCTGGTGGGATGCCCCAGGTTATCTAAAGAGCTTTTAAACTGAAAAGGCTTTGTTTTAATGGAGCTAGTACTCTTTAAAGTAGAAAAAACCTCAAAATTATTAGGTCAGACCAGCGAGAAATAAAAAAGGATTTAATATTCTTACCCACTGCGGCCTTGGAGGGTGGGTGCATGCCCCAAGCTTGGTTCAACCTATGCACGATAACTTCTGAGTTGTGTCAGACTCTCATTGTACCCTCTGCTGTCCCCTTGTCCCCAAGGCAGGGCTGCCCATCGGTCCCCAAGGCAGCCTCCCCAGGGCTGGAGGGCTCCTGGTTCGGTGCGGTGATGCTCCTAACTGCTGCACTCAGCTGCTGTCTCATCTCCCCAGCGGCCAGACCAGTCACCCCATAGCACAGCACCAGGATGAGCTGAGGCTCGTCCTCCTATAATAGGTAAATCAAGACCCAGCAAAGAAACTGTTTATTGTAGACCTAAAGAAAAAAAAGTCAATAGGGAACTTGTGTTAGTAACTAGCCTTTCTTCAGGGGTGCAGAAGAGAGGTTGGGGGTGGCATCAACATCCACTGCTCAATCAACCTGCCTGGCATTCCCGAACAGGTAAAAAAATTAGCTTCTTCCCCAAACCAGGTTTTGTGTAAGCCTTCAGCCACTTTTTCCTCTCCTTTTGAGAACAGTGAGCTCAGAAAATGGAAAATACTTGCCAAAGCAAACTGAGTATATATTTGCCTTTCATAAAATGAGACATGGTTTGGATGTGAGTTGAAGCAGACGTTCAAGTAAGTGTCTAATACCGAGGTCTACACAGGCCTTCCTGATACATCGTACAGTGGACTACTGAGTAAGTCTGCTTGGGACTTCTTAAAAGAAAACCTGAAACCTGGGCTGTGTTTAAGCAAAGATTATGTGATGACAACAGCCCTCCCTAGGAATATGGAGCCAACTAGGTATAAATTGAAGTCAGGCAAAACTTGCCAGCTTGAATTAAGTTTCATTTTAAGGTTTATTCAAAACAGGAGTCAGAGAATAGTTGCTATGGCTGCTGAAAAGCTGGTTTTACTTTGCAAAAAAATGTTAAAAGGACTTTTGAGTGAAATTTCAGCTATTTCTTTGCCAGCACCCTGCTCCCCATGCTCCCACCCCAAAAAGAAAACCTCTCAACAACAGAAATATTTATGTTGGAAACTTTGCAGATAACAAGGGGAGGGTAGTTCTCCTCGGAGAGGAAATGCAGATAATGAAGAAAGGTAGTTCTTCTCAAAGGGAAAATACTTCTACTCAAAAATTATTTGAAGACCACATGAATTTTGCCCCTTTTTTTTTTCAGTAGTTTACAAGTATCTGAGATTACTCATCATGCACTGGACAACAAAATTGATTTGGTTATTGTAGAAAATGAAGTGAGAATGAAAGGGAAGTATCAGCTTTTGATCTCTTGCACTTAAAAAAAAGTCATCTTTCCCTAAACAACATGAATAATTTCTACAGCTCCTGTGAGCCCTGGCACACCTGATGGGAATCTGTCAATACATTGCTCTTGATAAAGTGCAGCACTTATAAAGCAATGTGGCAGAACGTATACTGTAAATTTCTGCTTTCTGAAGGCAGTTGGACAAGACATTTGGTCTGACTGTGAAGATTTATTCCTTTTTCTACTCCCTTGGACAGAAAGAAATTGTTGACAGCTACCAAGGGGTGCATTGGTAGGGGTGCACTGTGGAAGGAGAAATTTGAGTAAAGAAAAAGAAAAGACTGAGTGCAAATACTTTAGTTAAGAAATAAATCCAGAATTTTTGACTGAATAAGCCCTGTTTCTGGAAGTTATGAAGAGTCTGAATAGGAAAACAACAAGTTGCTTTAAGACTGAAGGAAGTCCAAAGGGGCTTTTTACCTAATTGAAGCAGTTTTCAACCTCTCTGAGAGGATAAATGATGAAAAAATCAATGAACAGCACAGAGGGTGAAGCAGCTTTGAGCAGCATGACATTGACAGTGTACCTTGATAAAAGTAGAAATGTGTTTTCTTTCTCTTTGGCAAAGCTAGGCACTGCATCTCCCCGTAGCTGCTTTAATATTTCAACTGTCTGAGAGTTCACTTGCTGAATATGCCCCTGTGTACGAAGAACTGCAGCTGAGCAATTTAAGGAAGTTTTTCTTTACCAGCCATATTTGTAGGCAGGTGGTAGTGATTGGCCTGGAAACTATATGCTCCTTATTTCTCAGTATTTCAATCTGGATAAAAACAAATCTGTTTTCTTTCCTTAGTGCTGGCCTACATCTAGCCTTTTCACACCCACACAAGATAGCAGAAGGAACAAAATCCTTAAATCGCAGTTTGATAGAATATCATCATAATTGGATAAGATAGCTAAAACCAGAATCAGCATGCTCTATAAAAAGCTTTAAGGAAAAAAAAAACGGTAACAATTTCATACGAGCAAATCCTTGCATTTCTGGAAAGACAAACACAGTCTAAAACAAAAAAAACCCACAGGTAACATCAATTTTACTCATGTTAGCATAGTTTTCTTGAGTCTAAGAGGGCAAGATATTATACATACAGAAATACACAAAGAAAATTTGGAAATTGAAGTATACAAAATTTGTTTTACTGTTTTTCAGGCTTGTTAAAGCTAGAAAGTGTAAAGCTAATGGAAGCTAATGGAAGTTTAGGGTTGACTGTTGTCTTCATGATGTAACGGGTTTTAAGCAGGTAATCAAGAACATGCTACTATTTCTTTTCTCATTCTCTTCGTCTCTCTCTCTTCCTCCTTCTTTCTCCTCCTGCTTTCTCCACCTCCAATAATCTACTTTTGTGCTGCCTAGATTCCATCTCAAATTCCTTGTTTGTGTATCTGGCTGTTTTTCGCTTTCCATAATTCCTCCTCTCACTTACTTACTGAGAAATGATCTATTCTTTTCAACTAATTTCCTCCGCCGGCTGGATTAATACTAAAATGAAAGCCTAACGTGAGAAGAAAAAAAGATGGCACTGTACCCTAGGAGATTCTGTTAGTAACTAAGGCTAGGTTTGAAAGAGTTTTGTTGCACTTGTTCTTGTAGCATATACCTTTGAACCAGCTTAGCTACTCAGGATTATGTCTAGCCTTGTCACTTTAATCCTTCTTGTGATCTTTTTTTTCCCCTCAAAACCTTTCAGTGCCTTTTGCATGTTATTATACACTGCTTTTTTCCTTTGGAATGCTTTTAATTAACTGGGGCATCATAGGATTTCCTCCTTGAAGCTGATGCCAGGAGGCATGAGTGGGCAGTGCTGGGAGGATGAGACACATGGGTGTGTACCAGTAAGAAATGTTATAAGCAGATTATTGTTTTATTTTCTCATCAGGCTTCTGACCAATATATGGTGCTACACCAAATGCAGAGAGACCTCTGTAAGAGAACAATGTATGTGGTGAGAGAACATGAGGTTTTTTACTAGCGTCATCCTAGTCAAAACACCACAATATCATCACTAAAAATCTGTGAGTGAGATCTGTGGATCACCTTAACTGAACTTCAGTGAAATCTCTGTAATTGAATTGGATCATTGTGTGCTTTGTTCATGACATCTGTATTCCCAGAAAGACTACTTAAGAGTTATTTTAGCAATTACTTTAAGGGGTGATGAGGCATGTTGCCCCTGCTTAGATAATTAGTATGGCTACATATATACATATAAATATAAAAATATATTTTAAAAAATATTCCCTTGGAAATCCTTATTTAGAAGATGTCTTTGAATTTCTTTCTGTTTTTTTTTCACACACTGGAAGAATTCGAATCAACATGTGAGTGAATATTTTTCTTTAAAGAAATCCTGATGATTCTAGTTGCATATCATGCTCTCTTTAAAGTTTTATCATTCTGTTTTTAATGAATTTAGTTCATTTATATGTTCTGGAGCCAGGGTCAAACAATTGCATATATTGGAACAACACTTACTGCTTCATTTTTTCCAGTACAGGAGCTAATATCACTGAGCAACTACGTATTTTTATTTGCAACAGAGTCAACAGAATTCTTGCGTGCTTTCAGACAATCTGGACAAATACCATCAATGCTTACTGGTTTTCTGATGTTCACCAGTTTGCTAACATATTCCATCAGTAGGCAAGGAGTAAACTGAAATGAAAGAGGTTACTCACAGGGTAATGGTAATCCTCTCTGAGAAGTATGCTGTAACCTTTCAATAAGAGTAGCAGAATATGCCCCTAAACTCTTCTGCAATATTTTCTTTCCTTTTTTTTTTCAGCCTGTGGTCTTGATGGATTTGTCATATTTCATCCTCATTTTCTTAGCTGGATCTCCATGTTCTAAGGCTCTGCTTATAGTTTCTATAACAATATGTACTTCATTATGGTTTCTCTTTCCTTGATTTTCTGTTTTCTTTCATACTTTGCATTTGCAGCTGTGTTGTGACTTCATGGTGAATAAAATAATTTTGTTTTAGTTTAGTATAGCTTCTTTTAGTTTAAAGACCTTCTGCCATTCTTTTCTGCTTAATAAATTTTAAGCTTACAGTTGATAACATTTAAAAAGCTTTTGAAATTGAGGTGAAACAATGAGATAGATAGCCAATATTTTAACAATGTGTGAACAGGGAAATTTATGAATAGTAAGAAATTGCTCAGAATAAAGGGTCCTGGAAGTTTCAGTGTTTTGTGGGTTTTTTTTTAATGGAAACATTCTGTCCAATCCCTTTAAAAACAAAGCATTAGTTTTGAATATACAAGTTACTTTCTGAGAAAATGCAAATAAGCTCATTGTTTAATTACGGGTAACTTAAAACATCTTTAAAAATGTATTATCTGGTCAGTAGTTTGTTTGCCCTGAATGATCTTAATAGAATAACAAAGAAAGACAGACATTTAAAATAATCAATATGAATATGTGCTAAAAGATTGTAACTAAGATAAGTTTAAATGATACCCAAGTGCTACAATGGTAAATAGGCAATAAGTATTAAACTTTTCTCATTTGTGGGCTCCTTAAAAATTTTCCACAACATTTTGGTGAAACATTTAGGTTTATCTGTTTGAGGCTACTAGGAACAGACTGGGGGGGGCTTGTGCTGAGAAGGGTGTTTAGTTATCGTTTGCAGAGTCCTTATAAGAAAGGCCACGAACTGCAGTGGTCCACAGACCACGATTTAAAAACCACAGATACTGGGCTATAAGCAGGGCAGAGCAAAAGTCAGATATATTTTAAATAGGACTTTTGTGCCATCATCATTAAGGCAGTCAGTTGCGATGAAGCTCATTTGCAGCTAATTTGCAATGAAGCTTTCTCTGCTACAATACTGTAGTCGTATGATAAAGGTTGGCCACATACACCAGAAGTTCTGGGAAATTACTTGCTCTAGCAATCCCAACTATTTAAAGACTGCATTTGACTGTTTGCCACTCCTTTCACAGCTCTCCAAGCCAGGAAGTTAAACGCAAGTGCAGGGCTGAGCTTGGCCGCGTGCTCTGCGCTGCCCTGCCAAGGTGAATTTGCAGATGACTTCTTCCGTGCCTGCCCCCGTCCCAGCGAGGCGAGGCCAGCATGCTGATACCATCCCACATGGAGGAGGAGTGCGTAGAAGGAAAGGAGATCGAGAAGTTGAAGCAGCTGCTTTGGGGCATAGGAAGGCCTCTCCCAGGACTTGGTCGTCTGCTCCCTCCTGGTTCTGCCAAAGTCATCACATTCTTGAAGGCTCTGCAGTGCTTTGCTGCTGTGGAAAATCTATCCTTGGGTGTTTGAACTGCCGAAGTGATTTAAATTAAACGTGGTTTCCTTATCATCATTCCTCTATTGTCAGCCTCAGAAATATCGTGCAGTAGCATTTGGATTTCTTTTTTAGGATTAAGGAATGATGTATTTTAAATTTTTCCTCTGATGAAGAAATACTACAAAAAAGCAGCTAGATAAAGTGGAGCAAGTATTATGCAGGTATCTGCAAGTATAGAGGTGTTAGAATTTTCCTAAAATCAGCATTGTAAATCCAGGGGAATCTGAATTTAGGTTTTACTGAAAACAAATCTGCTTATGTTAAGATGAATAGCCTACACACAACCTTTATTCTGGCTTATACTACCATCACGAGTGGGGGGGAGGAAGAATGCAAATGCCAATCTCAAGACTTTAAAAGTCTAAATTAAGACCATGAGCAATGCCTTAATCACAGTTATACATGGATCATAATCTATAAAATTATTATGGGGTGGGTGCATCACTGCTCAAAACTGCAGTCAAAGAGTGATTATGGGATTCTGTCAAACTAGAGGGCATATCAAGGAGGGGCCCATGAGGCTCTCTTCTGGACTTGGTAATATGCAATAGCAGCACTAGCAGTTAGGATGACGAACAATCATTTTCTTCCTGAATCCACAGATGACACCAAAGGGGAAAGGAACTGCAAATACTTTAAAAAAGGGTCCAATTTGAAATGATCTTGGTAACTTGGAGAAATAGCCCCAAAACACTGAGATGATATTCAGTGAAGCTGAGTACAAAGTACTGCATTTAAGAAGAATGACAGAATTAAAACATGAGGAAAAACTGGTTAGGCTGCAGGCAATGTGGAAAGGATAAGTGTTTATTGTGGACTAGAGACTAAATATGAGTTGAATAACACAACACATATGCAAAAATTGGAAAGTCATTTGATATTCTCAGCATTAGTGATTTCTCAGCTGGGGTACTGACGTCCACTGCTAAGAGAAAAGCCAGACAAACTGACAAAGAATAAGATGCTTAAAAAAAGACAAAGAACAAAACCTTTTTTAAAAAAGTTGAGAAATTATCTGGATTTTAACTGTTTTAAAGCATTAAGAAAAAAGCATGACCCATATGGAAACTTGAAGGAATTAGTTTTATTAAGCATTAAAAAAAGGAAAAAAAAAGATTACTGGGAGCATGTTTCACAATATTCAAATATATAAAAGACTTCTATGAAGAGGGTAGGCTCAGCGGTACTGTACATCCATGCAGAGTAAGACAAGAGGTAGTAGGGCTTAACCAACCCTGGGAAAACTAAAGACTGGCTAGCAGAAAAAGCTTTTTGGCTATCTCACTGGTTAGCAAGAAACACTGAGACATGTGTCTTTGAGGGGGCATAAAAACTGGAGATACATCCAGAAAGGACCTGCAAAATATCCTTGAACCTGTCTCAGAGCAGGAGAATGGACTGGATGATATCTTGATGTCCCAGATTTCTATAACTGCTCACATAGTATCTCCCAAAGGCGATATGTAGACATTTCCTCGCCATGTGACTCTCTACATTATAAGAGAGTAATTTTCCACATAGCTGTGTGGAAACATAGTGGATGTCTGGCAAAAGAAATGCAAAAAAAAAAAAAAAATCATTGTATGCTTTTGATATAACCAGAGATCAAAAGCATTAAGTATTAGAGCAGTAATAAATTTTTCAGGGTGCCAAAACTGGAATTCTCTTGTCCTGTATTATTTAGATTTCTTTCAGATCACTGGAGGAAAAGGCAAATTCAGGATTTTTTTCCTAATGACTCCAGAAAGATTTCAACCCAAGGGTCTCCAAGTCTGAGTGTACCTCAGAGGAATCACAGGATCTGCGTATCTATGTCACATTTGTAGATTGAAACCACACCATCAAACTGTTGGCAGGCTAGCTCTCCTTCGGGTACCTATAAATCTTGGTTTTGGTGTGTGAGGATTGGGTCCAGGGGTAAATATTTCTTCTTGACAGTTTATCTGAGGTTGTGATAGAGGAGATGTATGGATGCAGACACCACCTGGCCAAATCAAAGGGTGAATGTAGGTCCCAGCTTCTTTCCCTAGTGTGTCTTAGCACTCACCTGTAGCAATGTTTTGGCAGAGATTTGCATTCAAAGAACATGGTCTTCGGGGAAGTTTATGCTTATACATGGCTACAAGCTCTTGCTATGATTACTGGACTGATTAATCCTAAATACAGTTCCACAAAGCTCTGTGGCCCAACTATATCTCAAGGAGACTGGTCACTAAGTGTTTGCAGGTAAGATGTCAAAACCAACACTTTTTCTTCCAGCGATCAGTATCAATGCAGCTGATCACAGAGCACTGGTGGTTCATGTCTGTGGTAATCAATACTACAGGTAATTTCTCTCTACTGTGAAAGTCTGAATGACTTGAGCATAACCAAATTAAAAAGTACTTTCTGAGCAATTTGATGATGAAAGAAAATCCATTATGGAAAAAGTTTGCCCATGCGCTAGTGTGTATCACCAGCTGTTTCCTTTCATTTGTATTCAAAGGGCATGCAGCTCTGCTGTTTAGATTACTCAGGGTATTGGCTAAATGGATGGAGTGGGACATGTTATTTGCATATTGATTTGTTTTGTATGGAAATTATTTTGATGAGTTTTTACCTTATTAGGTTGTGCATTGTTATAGTGTGTATATGAATACAACAATCTCAGACTGGGGAGCACTTTTGAAAAATGGAAATGCAAACACAAACAAATAAATTCTATTTAATTAATATGCATTACATAATTCATTAATAAATTCTCATTAATTTAGGGATTGGAACTGGGAAAAACACAAGATTTAAGAACTTGTAGGTATCAGGTGTGAGCAGGTATACTAGGTGTGGAGTCATTGGCTACCCCCAGCTCAACGCAGAGATGCTAGCTGAGGTCTTTTGGGCATGCTAGCAAAGGACTTTGTAGGCTGGGTGCTTAACTTTCATGCAGCATGCTTCTGTATTCTTGTTCATGACAATTTTAAACCTTTACTTAAAGACGTAAGCATGATGTAGGGTCTTACACAGGTGACTCCAGAGGTCTGTGAAGGGCAGTGTATTGGTTCTAGTAACAGGGGACCAGATTTGATTAACAAGCTGTTCTCATGATTTCTTGTAAGTGATCATGATTTCTTGTAAGTGAATAAACTATTCAGCAGCAGATTAATCTTGCAAGTAATTACCTTATGTATACACATATATAACACTTTTGGCATTCCAGAGATAAATGCATTAGTGACTGGAGTATGCCCTGTTTAGCTATGTATGTCTTTCCACATAAAACCAATGGGTGCTTGCTTCATTGAACATTGACTCAAAGATCAGTGAGGATTTAAAGACCACATCCACAGCTATTTGTGTCCTTAGACACAGTTGTCAGGGGGACCATCTAATGGTGTCATGTCCAAAGCACAGCCATTCTGGCTAATTAACTATTAGCCTGGCGGAAATCTCTTCTCAATGAAGTTTCAGTACAGCTTGTCTTACTTTCAAGAAGCAAGTCTGATACAATTTCACCATCAGTGCCCATTTTCTTGTTTGCAGTGCATTGTAAGAGCCTAATTTGTTACCTTACAATGCCTCTGTCAGACATCAAAGGGTAGCTGACCCATTGCATTTAACTGTTTTGTAGAGGCTTATCTCAGAAAAACATCAGAAGATGGAAACCCCAGTCGAACATTGTAGAAAAAGAATGTTTGTTTCTATTAAATAGCTCCTTCCATTCTCTAGACTTCATAATTATATTGTCATTAATGTGAAGCCTCAGCATTTGTTAGTAGAACCTCTGCATTTCTATTCTATTTTTTTTAACATGTTAACTAATCATGTAACTGCTGGAGACTTCAGAAATAATTTTTTTCTATAACTTGCAGAGTAACTCTGAAGACCAACAAACTGCAAAGCTCAGAAATCTGCCAGATGGTCCAAGCAGAGAGAGTGCATTGCTCCTGCACTTTTAGTAATTAGCATTGAAATAGTGGGATTTGGAATGGATCTGAAAATGGCCTCTTGGGTTGCAAATCTTATAAAGAACAAAATAGATGCATTATTAATAAATCATTATTGTAAGCATTGTACTCCATAGGAACATACACTTTTACCCTTGAGGACTTTTTGAGAGACCTCAGCAGTTACCCAAAGCTTAGGCACTAAGCAATGAGTATACTGTGAAGATTTCCCTTTCTCTAAGAGAAGTGGTACGTTCCTCCTCTTAATGACCCACTGCTCCTCTGTTACACCCCACAGTCCCCATGCATTCAATGGAAATGGTATTTAATGACTTTGGCTCAATTTTTTATTTTTTAATTTATGTTCTTTTATTCAGTTACTCATTTTTTTACAGGGCTATGTTTCTCACTCTTGCAACCAGAGAGCCAGTTCTAAGGGTGCGAAACAAAGGCGAGAACATGACTATAGACAGTTGCCAGAATTTCAGCTTGCTTTGAATAGGATAAAAGGAATGAATTGCTGATGGTGTCCTGTCTTCTAGTTGTGGATAGTACCATTGATGCTATTAATAAGACCTACAGAAAGGACAATGAAACAAGGAAAGGGAATGAGCAGGAGATAAGTCTAACTCCACCCTCTCTGCCACAACGTTCATCAGCTGAAGGGCAATAAAGCTTGAAATCACGTTTTACAAACTGGCCTGGTCAAAATCCCAGGACCCATGCTTGTAGCCTGTAAGAAATCCATCTCAGAACCTCATAGTCTCCAGACATTTTTGGGAGCGTGCTTATGTCTTCTGGGAGGCATTCAGGTACTCACTGCAGGTGACAGGAGGAACAAGGAGGGAGGAAACACAGGATAAGCAGCAGGTTTCTCTTCCCAGAAGTTTCAGCGTTTGCGTTCTTTACACTTTAATGCGTGTGTAGGGGCTGTTTTGGTAAGTGTTCAGGAATGGCATACACATGTTTGGTGCCTACTCTACCAGTCTTTGAAGTCGATGGGAGCTTTGTCCAATGATTTCAAAGGGCTTTAAATTACAGCTTTAAATTAGTCCAGTAATGGAAGTTAGCTGCATCTTTAAAAGTTCAGGGATTTCTGCGAATCCTTCATGAGATGAGTTCTGGAGATATGGTCTAGTTATTGATGGTTGTCATCTGCTTTTGAAACAGTGGTTGGGAATTTATATAATATCACCCCAGAATAAAGAGGAGAAATTTATAGTGGCCCAAAGAACAGAAATGGCTAATGTAAAGAACTAGGTTTTGCTCTCTTTACTTCAAAGGGGTATCTCAGAATGTATTTTTGCTTTCAAATTAAAGTAGCCTGTACTGGAAAGCCACTTGAGATGGTAGCCTGAAGCTATCAGAAAAAGACTGAAATTTAATTACTTCAGCTCTGCCACGATGTCATTTCAAGGACATACCTGCATGATCAAAAACTACTGAAATGAAAAAGTGCCAAAAGCTCTTAATGAATCAATGAATGAACACTCCAGCTCTTCAATTCAGTGTTTCTAAATAACTGCACAATGATAGTGATCAATAATACAGATAATTCAGTGTGCATGACAATCTTGCTTTTGAAACTTATGCTTGAATGTGCAAACCAAATTAGAACTAATGATTACTCTGAAGTTCTTTCTGTACATGACCTAGGAAACCCAGCATGATTTATCACTTCTTAGCTGCATGCAGTTTCAATGTAAGCTTAATCATTTAGAAAACAATTGAACCAGGCTCACCCCAGACTTCACCTGCCACGGCCACACCAGTACACTGAAGCCTGCACTAGAGGCAAACCACTATGGATTTCCTCAAAACCAGCTTCCTCTTTTAATACAAAAATCAAAACAAACTAACCATGGCAGTTTTTCTAAGCTAACATCAGCTGAGGGGTATGTGTGTGTGCCCCTGTTTCCTCAAGTCATTTTTGTTTTCTGGCTCTTATGGAGCAGTTTAATTGATCATTGTGTCTGACTCATAACAGTCCATTCTTATCAGTATAAATATCTAGCAACATACTTGAATCTCTTCTGTAGGTCATATAATATATAGGAGGTTGAAGACATTATTGATACTTGAGTAAGAGAAATAATCCTCAGTCTTTTGCTTTCAAAAAGAAACCACTAAGGCAGTTGGAAAGCTGCATATTCCAGGTCTAAGGGCTCAAAATGTCAGTAAATAGGGATAGGGAATTTAACTTTTTGCTTATTTGACTGCTATACAGTTTTGCCTTCATGTGTACTGTAAGTGTAAAGTAGTGTCTCATCAAACTAAAAGAACATTTTACTTTACACAGAAGTATGTAACCACTCATCAGCAAATGAGGATTGATGCATTGGATGGCACATGGTGGGAAGATCATAAGATAAGCAGTATCATGAGCTACAGCACACTCATGGCTCAGATCACAGAGGAGCTATGAGTTGTGACACTCTCCTTGGGAGCCACCAGGGCACTCTGACAGTGCACTCAACTTGCTCTGTGCAAAGTAGCTTGGGACTGAAAGTAGCACAGTAGCATTTGTCCTCATGCCCAGTTAAAGTCCTAGGCCATCCTACTTTCTAAATGCGTGCCCTGTTTATCAAGTTGCAGGGGGAGTGATGGTGGTAGTGCTGTTATTAGCTCTCTTTCAACCTGTGTTTTGAAGGAGAGGAGCAAGCCAGATTGGCTTTTTGAAACAAATATTTATCCAAATAAGGATTCAGCCCTGAGCAGAGGGAACATGTAAATTTATGAAAGGTATCTAATTCTGTACTGTGCTTCCTTCAGTGGTGGCCACGTGGCTAAATCCTTTAGTTCTACTTGCTGTTCAATCTGCAAGATGCACAGATTCTTCCCCCTCCTTTTGTTGGTGTGTTCACCCCCATTAGTAAGAACAATACCACTGATTAAGGCAGAAGGGCTTCCTCCTTCTCTCCCTTTTTCCCCACTCCTGTCTCCAATGAACTCTTGCAGGATTTGGGGTACTTTTTTCAATGTTGAATCTGTAGAGTCTGCTTTTATTGAAGCCTTCAAGAGAAAGAGAAAAGTGTAGTTAGCACATTCTACTTTGTGCTCCTTTGTGGTAACATGATAATTAATTACCATCTCAATACACTTCAGTCACTAAAAGCCAGTGGCTGCAAAGAGCTAATTTTGCCTCTCTTGCTAGAAATTGCTGTGAGCATTTTTTATTTTTTTTACACGATCACAGTTGTTGCTTTATTTGCCAAGTAATATATCTCTACTGAGCTGTATGTATGGATGCATGTGCATATTTTAACTTCTTATTAATACCAGAACAGCAGGTCACGGAGTTCGTACAGTCTGATGAGAGTCCCAGATCAAGCCTCTACTTGCCTCCCCTCAGGAGTTACACGCTAGGAGTTGTGAGAAGCAGCAGAAAGTGCAAGGCCATTAATCATAGGGAGCAGACAGACTGGCAGATATGCAGTGTCTTCATCCTCACACCTGTACCCTGCAGTCAACCAAAATCGTTCGGCTGAATTAAGTAGTGATATCAATACATCTGTCTTCTCCATTTTGGCATGGTTTCAGTAGGCTCCATTTCAGTGCATAGAGTTCTGTTGGGAGTTACTATGGAAAAACAAAGATAAAGAACTATTAAACTAAAGCCAAAGCAAGAGCCAAAAGTACTTTAGGTTTTCCCTTCCTGCAAGGCTGAATTTCATCCTCCTGACAAAAGGCCACCATGCTTAGATTCCTGTGGCTGTTTTGTCCTTTACTCCATATTTTCCCATTCTGATATGACTGGGAACATAGAAGTAACCTTCAGAAAAAAACAGGCTTTTTAAAATCAGTTGCAAATACACTCAGGATCTTGGCTAGAGAAAAGGATAAGAAATGTATTAGTTTCTCACTCTGAGCTTGGATACCACCAGCACAGTAGAATCAAGTTCTTCCAACACAGAAAATGAAGTTTCTCAATATGTGTGATAGAGACAATGTCAAATTGGCTGAAATAACCTGACAAATCTCAACCAAGGGCCAGATCTTACACTGTCACTATGGAGAGCAGAGCTTTAAGCAGGAACAGTTCTACAGAGGACTTCAGGTATGAGGATATAGGAAATACTAGACACCTGAAGGATACCCAAACTTAATGTAAGAGAACAACAGTGTTTCTCCTTCATAACTTGTCTTCTAAAATGAAAAATATTTTACCATGCTTTGTGACTTTTCCCAAATAGTCTGTTTTATATATCTATTCATGTTGTCAAATTGTTTGTTAGACAGCTTTCACATGCATACTTGAGCTATGTTTGCATGCTCTCAGTCACAGAAGGTTTTGTTTAGGAAATGGAAGGTTTTGTTTAAATTTTGGAGTTTGCTTGGAATTTGTGACTGAGCACCTTCACTTGAATTCATCCCATCTAATGTCAGACAATTCTCTAAGACACAGGCCTCTTCAGAGCACAGCTTAGCCCACCTGAGGTCTGCAGCTTTCACTAGCTACGCAGAACTTGTCCAGGGAAGTGTCCAAGCGTACAAGTTAGACTGGTGTGATAAATCTGGAACTTGGTGATATTTTGGTTCTCTGGATGGTGTTATCATTATCAAAGATTTTCATGGAGGTGCATTCTGTTTGTCTGAAGAAATACTGTGTTTATTGGTTCTATTAAATGCACCTATTTTCCAGAGGCCCAAAAGTCACTGCTAAGCAAAGCTTCAGAACAAATACAGGTCTTAGTAGCTGATCTTGCTTTAAAATTGCAAAAGAGCATGGCAGTGCATGATAGCGTAAGTACATGAAAGACCTGACGAAAAAAGACAGAATACTGATTACTGAGAAATTAAATTATTCTGACACTTCCTCTGAAAGCACTAATGGGATTAGTAATGCAGAGTATATATTTTTCCATAGCTGATAAAACAAAGAAGTTAGGTAAAATAGAATAATCAAGGGTGGGTATTAGGGGACCTTTTTATTACAATGGATGAAGAGTGAAGTGCTCATGTCTCTCTAACAGTAATGGCAGATACTATGTCAATTATTTCTCTTGCACATCATCCCAAAATAATGCACCCCTAGGTGTTTTGTTCTGCCTGATTTTCATGTAAGTGGTTCCTGCAAATTATGATATAGTTTCAAAATGACCTTAATAAATCCCTTGGGAATAACTATTTTAATACTGTGCAAAAAAGACACCCTGTAATGTCCTATGTTTCATGTTTGAATAGAAGAATGCATTCTCATCAGTTTAAGTAATGTAATCTGTAAAAAAATCAGAAAAATCAGTGATTTATGTGAAAAATTTTGGCCTAAAAAATTGTAATAGAAATTTAAGTTTTTACAGAACCAGAAGGGTCATATGTTAGTCTCATAAATCTTCTTTGAATAATTTTCTGACATTTAGTTCACATGGCTATAGGGATCTTAGGATAGAAAAGTACCTGCTAGGATAATTGTTCCATCTATGTATCCTTGTAAAATTATTTCCACAGTGGAAATATCAATAACTTATTCTACCTTATCTATCAAAGAGCCGTCACTTTGACATCCACAGATGACTTTCAATTTAGACATGCTAGGTAGTGACACTGACCCGTTTATTCTGCATGTAAGAAGGTCTCATCTCGCATAGGCAATCTAAAGAGCTACTTTATTTAGCATTTGTTATACTCTTCATTAGTTATCCTAAATGATTGTTCTTTATGTTGTTATTTTCAGATCATGAAATACTCTAATTGCTGTGCAGACTGTCATACTCTTAATCTTTTCATAAATCAGACCCTCAAAGCTTGCTAACCCCTTTCATTATTCTTTTCCATGCTCCCAGCACTGATAGAAATGAGGCAGTCTGAGCTGTGCACATCATCCATTGCAGGAGCATGTCCAATCTTGGTTCTGCAGCTCTGCTTACACCGGCTCAAACCAGCCTGTATGTAGTTGGCCAAGTTTTTGAGGCCTCGCATTAACCCTGGTGGCATTTCTTTGTTAGAATATATGTGACGACAATTTTTTATCACTTCATTGTATCAATTTCCACACTTCAGACAATATTGCATTTTCAGAGGAAACCTGCTGAGTGTGTTGTCAATCGGAGTACTGAAGGCAGCAAATGAGGAGGAAAGAGGTGTGCCTCTGCAAGTATTTAGTAGAGCCATGGCTTTAGTCCATCTCTGACTGTCAGCAAGACAAAGAACTGTTTGTTGGCAGCAGCTGGCACTTTTTGCAATAAATGTGTTCAGCTTTCAGTTTTGCTCATCTCTCCAAAATGATCAATATGCTGTACTGAGAAGGATTGTCTCTCAGGCAGCAGTAAGCGTAACAGGGAAAAGTATATGGAAAAAGAGGAGAGCAAGGAACACAGGGTAGATGGAGCATTTGGCAGCCTAAATCCTACCTGTATTAAAGCAAGAGAAATACAGGATCTTTGGTGGTGGTGGGAAGGTGAGAACGGGGAGCACATAATCCGAATTCTTGAAACAGATAAAATAGGACAAGGCAGAAAAGATGGGTGGAGTTTACAGCGTGGTTAGGAAAGAGAAAATGAAAAAGCGGTAGCGGGATAAATGCAGCTGCAAAAATAGAGGAACATCTGAGTGGTGAGCTACTGAAAGTTGGGAATAGTGCAAACAGCCTCTGCTCGGAGCAGCGTGGAGGAGGCTGCAGCGAGACGAGACACAGGTGAAAACACAAAATTCCAGCTATGGCCTCAGAGACAGAGGGAGCTGGAGACAGCGCACAGCACTCAAGGAGGGAAGGGCGTTTGGGAGGGAGCTTCTGTGATGAAGAACAGAGGGATATAAGGAGTCCTTGAAGCCACTAATGGTCTTAGCCACTGGAAGCTAAGTGTGTAGTCTTCTTTTATTCTGAGTTTTCTGTTTAACAGTACCTTCATATACATCCTCAGTCATGTAAGGGCATTCTGGCTTTGCTCTAGGAAAGTGTCTACAAAGGTAGTTTAGTTCAGAATGGAAACATTCACTATCTGCTAGGTCTTTACTGAATTGTCTGTCATCTGCACACCCATTCCTTTGATGAATTGAATTCGTAAATCATGGAATTGAATTGATAAACTTTTTGGTTTAGAAGCAGTTTGAGTTGAGCTGTGATTCATTTATTCCTCATAAAAGCCAATTATAGGCTGATAATTGACCCGGTCCTTTCCAATGAATGTGAACTAATTCACACTGGAAATCAGTTACCTAACTTCCCAAAGGTACTTATACCTTGTAAAAAAACGGAAAAGGAAAAGATTTGTGAGGGTGCTCAAAGGACAATGCTGTAATTGACATTTGTGAAAAGTGTAGATTTCTCCACTTTGTACTTCTCCACCTGACAACTTGGAGAAAATAATGAGTGCAAGTATTTCTCTCATTTTGCTTTGAATTATGTAGCAAATAATTTGTTTTGAGCTTTCTAGATTATGGAAATCCTGTGGAACCATGGAAGTGCAGGGGAGGAGATTAAGAAATGCAAATTTTTGTTTCAGCTGTCAGCTCCATTGTTTTGAGCATTGGCCTCAGTTGAATTAACAGCAATCACAGATCATCCAAGTCCTGAACACCTTGAGGATGCAGCAGTTCTAGACGGCTGGAGGTGATGATGTTGGTCTCCATGTTTACTGACAAACCCTCTGTTCTCCTGCCACTCTGATCTTGCTGGAATTTGGAATCCAGCCTCAAGCATCATCAGGCCATAATGGAGGATATCATGAAAGGTGGCTGGATGGGGACTTGGACCGCAATGTCCTCTCCTATGTGATACAGCCCTCTTGCCAACATGAGACAAAGCTTTCCCTCACTCTCCTCCCTTCCTCTGATCCATGAAGTCACACTGAGCTCATGTCAGAGGATCTGCTGTGACACTTTGGTGGAGTGATAGAGAAGCATGCTACAAGGAACATGGAAGACAGATGCTGGCCTCCTCATTCCTTGAGTGCAGAGGGATTTTTAATGCACTGCACATTCCCGTGTTGGCTCAGCTGCCATTCCTTGCTTGGCAATGATCAGGTCTGGAGTGTGGAAAAAACCACCTGCAATGAACACAGCTAAACTCCACAGTGAACTAAGAAAATACAAATTTTCAAAATGATAAATGTAGCTGATGAAAGATGCAGAGGGTGCGAAGACACCCCAGTTTCCCCCCGGACATAGCACTGCTCAGTCAGCTTCTGCAAGTCCTGTCAGGAAGGCCTACACATAAGTTAGGTGACTAAAGGCAGTTCTTTCTGAAGCTGCAAGTCTTCTTTGTGTTTTTTGTTTTGTTTTGTTTTGATTTCTGTTTTCCTCCTGCTGGTCATGTGCTGATTCTCCAATAAACAAGAAAGCATCCAGGTTAACTACTTAACGCCAAGGTCTTCCCATCTCAACAGATATGGTTCCACAAACACAACTTGACCACTACTGCAAAAAAGAAATATGATACTTGAGGGAAATAGCTCATGTTTGGCTTACTGTAAACCTGTTTTAAAGGTTAAAATGTTCTCTGTTCCATGTCAGTTTTTAGTTGAAGCATTTTGAATGGTGGGAAGAAATATTTCATTTAGTTCAGCTTTAGTTCAAGAAAACATCCAACTAAACTTGAAAATGAAAATTCAGAGTCAGACTGAGAAAAAATAACAGACTGGTTTTTTAGTTAGTGGGAGTTCAGTTCAGCACCCCTCTTTTCCTCTGCAGTATCCTACACTTCTCTCCAGATTTCTCTCTTCCTTGACTGAATAGCTGAGTTTCAGCTAATTTCTCACTGTATTACCTCACAGTTTTTCTATTTAGATCTTCTTTTACCTTCTCACATTTTGGATATCTCTAGTTCCCTTTGTATTATTCCTCTGCTCTCAGGTGTATTTGCAATTTCTGTCAATTTGTTTTGAGTGAATTTCATTAAGGTTTTTATTTGTTCTATTCCCTAAATAGCTAAGGGTAAATTGCCATATTCCCAACACGTGTTTCCCCCTGCATTACATTCCTTCCTGTCAAGTCCCTTTGCATAAAAAGTTTTCAGTTATATGCCAGTGATCTTACACAGAGTGGATATGAATTAATTTTCAGACATGATTTAAATGATAACAAACCCAAACAGTTTTCATAGACCCTTCCAGCTTTGCTACCAATTTTCTTAAACAAAGAGTAAAAAAATCGAGTTTGTCTGGAGACATTTCTTCATTTTAAGTCTGCCTGCTTCCACCAATGATTCGTTCCTATGCTTATGCTTTGGCCAGTCACCAGAGACCTTGAAAGTGAAGACTATGGTGTGTTTTTTTAATTCTTGGTTTTATCTTGAATCAAACCAATATTGTATGTATGCATATTTGTTTGCCTGAATCCACAATACCACTTGCACTGATTCTGCCCAGGAGGCCAGCTACTCTGGTGTTCCTGCAGCTGATAATGGCTAATAGCAGATGCCTTGGTTAGAGCACAAGGGCAAGGACAACACGTAACATTACTTTCCCATCACACCCTCTCAGCCTCCAGCAAGCAACTCGTCAGGGACTTCCTGGGACAGAGCTGTCTTTGGATTGAAAAGTCTCAGTAGGATTCTTCTCTCACAGCTTTGTCTGGCTGCTTTTTCAACCCATGCATTCACAAACTCCTGTAGCAAGGAGTTTCAAAACATTAGGTATATATTACATGAGTGGCATTTCAGCCCAATTATCTTGCATAGAAGTATACCCAGGTACTCACTTAAAGTAAACTGACAAGTCTTTTCCTTTAATTTCTTGGCTGTTTTCTCTGTTTCTTGGCCTTTTTTGCCTTAAAATAACTTTGTTTTATAACTACTCCAAGGAGGTAAAAGCCCTGAGGAGAATCAAGCTGAGGAAAGCAATTCAGTCAGTTTATGAGGTTGAGACTGCCCAGAATTGAATAGGACTTTAAAAAAATGTAACCCAGACAATTACCCCAAGAGAGTCTATACTCTTGCTCTGTAATGTAGTCAGACAAATATACTAAGGAAGAGTAGATTAAGATATGAAATCTGGTTAAGCTGCAATTAAATATTTACATTAGTTTTCACTAGAACGCATTTGATTTGCTTCTCTTAAATGGACATTTAATGGACACAGCACTGAGCAAATGATGAGTCATAAATTACCCATCCCAGGAGGCACACCACACTGGGCCAGGTTCAGAGACAGCCTGCCAGTCATAGGGCTACCTCCTGTCTCCTCCTGAGTTTGGTGGAAGCAGCAGCTAGTTAGAAAGTTAAAAATATATTGTTGTGTTTCCCAGTGAATCAAAATAAGTCACGGAGACCAGCTGCTGCTTTCTTATTTCCCACCTGCTCTGGTATGCATGCATGTCCTGATCAAACTTCAAGTCTGGCCAACTCACAAAAGAGTTCTCCTTTTTGCTGCCTGATCCCGTGTGCTTGAACTGCTACTGCGTTCACCAGGGTTTGGCGTCACAGTCAATACTCCCATTAAAGTTTAAACCTCAGAGCACTGAACAGTCTGTCCTGATGTAACATTAGCTAGGACTTGTTCATTTATATTGAGTTTTTATCTTGTCTGCAAAGAATGATTAATCAGTTCACAGAAAACCATACCTGTTTGAAGAGGGAAATCTTTGCCCTGTATTAATGTGAATTATAAAGTATTTTTCCATTGCCAATCCTGATGTATTTGTGGGTGGGTGGAAGAAAGAAGGGAAAAATAATATTAGAAGTATTAAAAAATGTTTTAATAGGCTAGGAAATAAAAAAAAAGGAAACTTTGTCTATACTGTTTGAGTTTCTTCTAAAAATATTATGTCTTGATGTAATTTTTAGTTTCACTGGTTACAGGGACTTTGATGTACTCCAGTTACTGTCTTTTAGAAGAGGATTACAGCAGCTTTGGGGTAGTTTGAAGGTGGTGAAAGAGATACTGCAGAATCTTCCTTTCAAATATTAAGTATACGTATTAGCTATAAAACAAATGTTCAGTGTTACACCTTTCCCAGCTTTAATTATCCACCTGAGCATGCAGATTTTCTGAATGAGAGAATCAGTTTCCTTTTGAGTGAGTACAAAACCTTTTCTGGTAATGAATGATGCCATGTAGTTAATATCATAAGTAAGTCCTTTATATGCTGTTTTAAGTCATTATACAGCACAAAAATCAAATCCTACACCAGGTTCTTTTGCTTGCATAACAAAACCAAAGTTTTCATAGATATATGTATTCATTATGCTATCCAGACATATAGCTCTGTAAGAATAATAGATTAACTAGAGGATGGAACTGAACCTGCATATTGAAAGCCAATGATATTTTCCCAAAGACAAAATTGCTATTGTACTAAGGGACTGGAAAGCACCCATTATTTTCATGAAGTGTGTGTATGGGAGACAAAGGCTGCTAAAAACATTGTCCTTATCACTGTTATGATGTTGCCAAAGATTTAGAAATAGTAAACATTTATTTTATATTTTTTCCAGCAAAAGATCAAGGCTAAAGTTCCATAAATCGGTGACTAGGCTTCCAAGGACGGTATATGAAGAATATGATCATAAGTTAACTGTAAAGTGAGTGAATGATAGAGATTAGAAGCCATTTAAATTGATGGGCCATTTTATCCAGAAAGTATACAGAGCAGACAGAAGTACTTAGAAAGGCATGGGAAAAATAAGCAAATTTATTGCTTATGCAAACAAACATTTATTCAGTTCATGGGAAACCATCAAGGATAAGAAGATGGCTGAAGAATTACATACCACCATTATTTCAGAAAGCCTTGGGATATACCATAAAACTGCAAACAAGATATACAAGAAGCTACACTTATTTTTGGAAAGGCCTGCCTTTGAAGCAGCTGAACTATGGGTGGTGAACTGCAGTGATATATTAACATTCACTTGGTGTCTAGTCTGTAAATTAAGTGGAAACCAAAGTATGTTCTCTGTGACACAGTAGTTACAAGAAAGAAAATGAATCCACTAAACAGACTTGTCTATTCAACAAGACATTAAGACCAAAAATTAGTCATCTTATAACGTAAGTCAATTAAAGGGACTGCAGTGTTCAGTTGGGTCCTGCTGATCCTTTCTGATGTGCATATTACCTCTTTTCATTCCTGCTGCATACATGTAGAGGGATATCAGCTCAGGAAAGCCTTGCAGGAATGAATAAGGGGAGGGGGGGGAAATACCATTTTGCATTCTACCATGAGGAAGAGAGAGTAAGATAAGGGGAATTACAGTTAAATAATTTAATTGACGAATTTCCAGTTTCTATCTCCAACTTGTCCATCAGTGTCACACTTGTTTTCAACCCACATTTACTAATTGTTTATGAACATACCTCTCCCATTTCAGTTAAATTTCTTATAATATACCAAGGGAGAAATACCTCTCTAAGAAGCTCTGAGAAGTGTGAAGAGAGCATGATAAAAAGGTATTACAAGTTTTGCTAGGAGCACCAGATAGCTCTGAAGTTACCTTCCAATTCAGTTGTTCATACATATGGTTATAGATAAGCTGAAATGTCCATCTAGGATCTGCTTCAGACAAAACAACCTTGGGACATTTGGAACTGAGGCCAGAGAAAAAAACAGATTTTTTTTTCCCTTATGAATAATCAGTATGATGGCTTTACTTGTAATATTCCACTCCATGTTTTGGAGTAAGGGCTTGAAATATTGTTTGGGAAGAGCAACAGCTTTTTCATGGGCAGTGTACTATTTATTTGCCCAACAAATCTGACAACATCCAAGCTATGCTGGGGGGAGCTGTGAGCACGCAGGAAAGGACAAAATACTGGGCCAGTATTGTGGAAAAGGCAGTGGTTGATCAACAACCCTGCTGCTGGCAACACGGGGCAAGCCTGCGATGGGGACCCTGGATATGGGTGAAATGGGAATCGCTAGGCCATCAAACTGGAGTTAGGATGGGAAGTCTGAGGAGCGCAGGTTGGCATTGAACTGGGATGAAGGTCCAAGGACTTGGGTCTGGACCATTCCTCATTTTATATTTTTATAGCTGATTGATCCTACTTCAGTTGGCACTTGTCTGCACTGAACTGCACCACACCTTTCTTTAAACAGCAGATGATGGACCCAGTTTTCTAATAACTTTTCCATCTGCTTTTCAGTAGTTTTATCTAAACCATGTTTCCTTGGCTCGTTGAGGATATCATCCCTGTACATGAGCAGCATGAAAAGAATTTGAACTGTGTGATTACATTTTCTGTTTTCCCATGGATTCTAGTCTCTCTTTGCACACTAAATTCTACTTTTGGGATGAATTAGGGGTGCGTGATGAAATAGGCATATTTTCTGAAGGATCCTTGCTTCATTTGTAGCAAAAGCTGAAAAGTGTGTAGAGAATGGAAAAGGAATTGGGGGAAAAGAATGAATAATTGTCTACTGGCTAAGGCTGTTGAAATCCACCCAAGAGACTGGATTCTAAACGTACATCTGCCAAAAAGTTCTCAGTGTGATCCTGGGCAGGTCATTCACCCAAACTTCTCACAGGTGTTCTCTGGTTGTGTTTAGTATCTCCTGATAGGCGTCAGTACAGCTGGGCTCATGCAGTTGGATTGCAGAAGTGTCAAGTACTCACAACTCAGACTGCAAGAAGTTTTATTATTTAAAGGATTTGAAGATTTTGGAATATGGGTTTGTTCCAAATCAGTGTATATTCCTCAGATTAGATAATTTCTGGTAGGTCAATTTTTACTAAACAAGCAATTTCAGATTGTTTAAACAGAGTAGTTAGATTTTAGATTGTATTATCATACAAGAAGTCTATCATCTTTTTAAAAGTTTGAAGCACCATAAAAAAATCAAACCTCATTAGGCATTTGACATTCTCAAAATTCAATCCTCCTCAAGATAAAATTTCAGTGAGTACTGAAATAGAACCATGTTTGCAAAAAGTGTGGTTTCAAGAGAAGTGTCTGTTCTAGGAGATAGGATTTCATTTACATTTCCTGTCACCATTCACAGTGACAAGTCAGTGGTGTGGGGTCTTGAACACACATTGCTTTATAGTGTTGATGTTCTGAAAAGTTAGGCTCCTGGAGTCTCAAACTGGCCACTTTAAATGAATGGTTATTTTTAACCTTAATGCATCCATGCCTTGGTTCTCCAGCCAAAAAGTGAGGATAATAAACTCTCAGGAGTTTTGTGGAAATATTAGAGATAACAGTAACAACTGTAATGAAAGAGGCTATGAAGAAGTTAATATTTCTATCTTTTAGCAGGATTTGGATGTTGTGCAGTAAATAAGACCTGGGGCCATACTCTGCAAAATGAAAAAAAACAAGTAGCTTATCAGTAATTAAGCATCATTTATTCTGTGCCCTGATGCAGCTGAAGTGGCATGGACAAAGCAGTACATGATCATGCACTAAAAGAGTATCATAAACATTAACACCAAGGAACTGAGTTGAGATTTTACAAGGAACTGAATTCTGGTCTCTTTGCTCTGTGAGAGTTTGCAATTTAGGAAGGATTGCAAGTTATAAAGCTTAATATTTCTGCTAGAAGAGTAATTACAAAAATTATTTCAATTGAGTTCAGGTTGCTACAGACTATCCTACGCTTTTAGTAACTTTGAAAGATAGCTATATATAAATGATATTGGGAGAAAACAGTCTATATTTATTTATAGTTTGCTTGCTTTTCAAAGCAAATTGTTCAGACTAATTAATGAAACCTGTACAAAGTATGTACTCCCCTAATGTGTCCAGTACCAGCAGATTTCAAGAGAAGTCTTTCCTATCTGCAAATCCTTATTTATTAATTGTAGGTCCAGCTGTAGGCTCTGGAATGCAGTTTCAAAATTTCTGATATGCTATCATAGTCCAAATATTTTTATATCATATTGGAAAGAAAGCACTGAATGCTAGCTGCTACAAATCCCTATAAAGAGTGTTTCACTAGGCTTTTAAGTTGTAAACTGTGAGTGGAGCTACTAAAGAACTGTTGAGAACATGTAAGAACTGTTAAATGAAAAGAAAGATGCTGTTGCAAAAAGCCTCTCTCCCTTCTTAATGAACACAAAGAAATCGTTTTCAGGGAATCTCAAAGGGGCCAGCACTCAGATTTTCAATGCTATCCAAACCTAAGAGAGAGAGAGAGGTCTTTCTTTTCCACTTTCCCATCTCTCTTTCCATAACAACAAAAAAAATTCAGTTTGAACCTTACCGAGGATTTAAAAATACTCTCATTGGAAAATGGTTGTTTTACAAACACAATGAAGATTTTAGGAAACTTTTAGGAGAAGATATACCCATCTTTCAAAAATATTTTTTTAAACTATAAAAATGATATCAATATTATTTTCGTCATTGTTACTATCATTATTAATACAATGTTAACATTCTCAATATTTATTAAATGAGAACCTGCTTCAGTACAGAATATTTATATTCACTTGAGGATTAGCTGGCTATAAGGCATTACTTATGCAACAGACCTTCAAAAATAAGATAGACAACGCTCTCTTTTGAATTTTTAAGAACTGTTTGTATGTCTGTGGGGACTGTTTATGCTAAAGAATCACTTTAAGAATTGTGAAAATTCAAACACTGCATTTGGAATGACTTGTTTATAAAAACAGGCAGGTTTGGACTGATTTGAAACAGAATTTCAACTTCTGTTAAAAGCTAATTCAACTAAATAAATATCTGAGAAAAAGTAGTGAATAAAGGAAAGACCTGAAATTGGAAGGATCCTGCCGCAGGGCACGTGTATCCCCTGCACGCACATGAACCGAAGAAGCTGCCAGCACTGCCGGTGTAGCTGCTAAGCCAACAAAGAACGGCAGCAGCTAACACGCAAATTCAGGGGAGCCCTGGAGAGATGTTCTCACTCTTGTGAAACTATGGAAGGAAGAAGGTAAATTATCTTTGGATGAAGCAAGAAAAGCAAAGCGCTCTTCTTATATTTCACCTTCAGTTCCTTTGCTGTCTCAGCACACTCCCCTGCCTTTTTCAAGTAAACAAACAAGAAGACAAGGAAGGAAGCTGCCTGGCAGCATCATGAAATGTTACCTTCTGGTTCACTGTGACTTCTGCAATATAAGGGTATCACCTTACTACCATCACCAAGGTATAAAGAGCCAGAGAAAAATTGCGTAAACCCACTGATTACATTTATCTGTTTCTTCTAATGATCTAAGGAAATACTAAAATGTCATTTTGTTTTAAATAGCAGCAGACTCTCCTGCTGAACAGCAAAATAACTCAGACTGTAACCTTTGGTAGTGGGTTACAGTAGATTCAGTTTGCTGACTCAAGGCAGTTCCACAGACAACTGATTAACTAAATTTAAATACTTCTTTTGATTTTATCTATCTATCTGTCTTATTTATGATCTTTTCATTTGGGTTTTATACATAATAGGTGAGAGGAACTGACAAACACTAAATGGACTTCTCTTGATTGACTACAAACTGTGCTGTTACACCTTAAAACAGAAGCCAGGTCTTAATTTGAATAAAATGTACTTCAACATTGACTTAGGTGGAGAAACCCCCCCTCTCAGAGAGCACACCTCTCTCCAAATTGTGACTTTTAGTGTATAGAGGAAGCCGGAAGCAGATGTTTTGTCTCTTTTCTAATGATAAAAGAACAGCAGTTGGTACATCTGATTGTTTTGCTTCTTTTTCACTCATGGTATCCCTCCAAACATTGCAAAGAAGGAATGTAACTAAAATAGTGAGTCACACTTCTGAGTGGCTTTTGAGGAAAGTAGTACTTAAGATCCTGTCTGACACTTTCTGTTTCTCTAAACAGTACGGTGAGGTAATTTCTTGGTATGGCACTAGGTTAAAACTACTCTTTCTGCTCTGCCAGGCTCTTTTAACGTGATGTTGTCCATGTGTAACACACACTGGGGCTAACTGAAGGACTCGAACGCAGAGCAGGCCAGCTTACTTTTTACTTTATATGATTAACATTATAGCAGATTTAGCGCTGCTAGGTTCTGTGGTAAAAATCCCATTGCATTCTGGCAAGTGTTTCAGAGTTGTTTGTGCTGACGTCCAGCACTAATTGGTTTTTGGCACTTTGGAGGACATTTGAATTCAACCATCCACCCTGTAGATTTGTCTGGGAGAGTACTCCAGAGGGCCATGTAGTCTATGCACAGATAACCCCCTAATTAGCTTCTCTGAAGGTACTTTCCCACGTGTACCAGCTGGGCACAATGTTGTCTGTGTAAGCAGGAAGTGCCAGGCTGATTTTAAATGCTTTTTCTCAATATAGAGAGTACCTCAGAACTCACTTTTGCTGCACAGCTTGACTTTTGCTAATAAATTTTAAAAAAGGAAAAAAAAGAAAAAGCTGATAATTTGTAAGAGAAAAGTACAGGTTTATGATTTATGCTAAAACCTTCTTGGTGTTTTAAAGGTAGGATTTTCCAGGTTGAGCTCAGATCACCTAAACCTGCCAGGTGAGTAATGCCCTACACCTTTACTCAATGCCGCAGAAACAGACTGATGATGCTAGTTAAAGGATAAGACAACAGTGTGGCAATGTATGTGTGAGAGGTGTTACTCATGATGAACACGAGAGGCATTTACCATTTAAGGAGCTGATGTACGAGTACTAATTTGGAGGCTCATCTGCCTAGGCCTAGAGCCTATGGAGAGCTGACCGGGTACCACGGCGGGCTGTTCAGGACACCTATAATAGGTTCCTCTGCTCATTTGCCTTTCGGCCTGTCATATTACATGCTATATGCAGGCATTCTAGCAAGACTAGCCTCCAAAGGTGTCTTGTATTAGCCAGTGTAAAGACCATTTTCCCTTCTCTCCCCACCCCGTGTCAATGTCAAGACAGAGAGACTGCTGTTTCGTGCTGATGAACAGTGAAACACATGACCTTGAAACACTTGGAGATAGGAGGTTACATGGAGAACAGGAAGAGGACGAGAGCTCTGGGATTAAATCTGTGTCTTCTGGCAGATGAGCAAAATCAAGGGAGATAGCAGAAGTAGGAAGCAAAGCTAAGAGTAGATGGGGGACAGACTCATGTTTTCATGCCACCAGAGCACCTACTGAAAAATAAAGTTGAGCCTTTCTATGGCTGGGCTAACAGGTGAAGGTTGCTTGAGGTGATATGGGTCAGCTGTGCACCACTGCTGATAGTCATACTTGGCCTGAGGACAAACTGGGGCACAGATGCAAGAAAACTTTGCATGGAAAATGTTCCACTTGTAACTAAGCCAACTTGGACTGCTTTGTACTGGAGAAGAGACAAAGTAGTTACATGGTAGCCAAGAACAGAGGCCAGAAACATCAGCGTTGTCCCGCTGACTGTCCAGCCTTTCAGTGATGTAATGGCACAAAGCTTCTCTTAGGAATTAGCTTTTTTGCTGCCAGATCTCCTAGTTCCATCCTATGTACAGCATGAAGCATATGGTGTGGGAATACAAACAAGAAACAAGTCTGTTTTCTTCATTTCGGATACTATTTCCAGCTTTCTTCAGGGGAATGCAGCTGCAGATGTAGGTATACTCAATAAGAGGGCTGAAGAAATGGAGGTTCCCCATGTTGTAAGCAACGGTGAGCTCATGTTTCCCCTGATCTCTGTAGATAATGAAGCAATAACAGGGTGAGGAGCCCAGAAAGAGTCTCTGCTTTGTTCTCTTTAGCTAGAAGACTGTGGAAGCAAAATCAGACCAACACCACTATTCAGAAGAACTCACAAAGAACAGAGGTTCAACATGTACAAACCATCAGGGAAACAAAACAATGACAGAAGTGATGAAGAAATGCTTTAAACTAGATTATGATTATTCAAGTTCTTTCAGAAAAAAAGTTGGAAAAAATATTCTTTGTTAATATTTGCTTTCCTTCTTTTAACTTCAGAAAGGCTGCTGGTGATCCTTCAGCAGACTGACTAAACATGTTAGGCAAACTAACTGAATAGTTTATTTTTATTCCAGATGTGTGTACCTACTTAAAACAAACTCAGCAGAGCAAACATAAATCCTAAGGAAAACAAAGTACAAGTATGAAAAATTCTAATTCAGACTTTAATTGTGTTGCATCTACAACAGCTGTAGTGCAGCTACCACAGAAACTAATTTAATTCCATTGTCTGAGCTGAATTTCTTTTTCAGTCTCAGTTTTACCTTAAAGAATATGGCTGTGATTTTCTTATTCTGAATGTAGATATTGTCACTGAAGCACCTCCAAATTCTTTTAATTCACCAGGCACTGGAACAGCTGTTTACAGAACAGTCTGTTGTCATCATCCAAAGATCTCATGAGACAAGCAGGAAAATTGGGTTTATTTTCACAGTGGGAAAAAAGGCACGGTTGTGAAGTGTGAAAGAAAATATGCTTTAATCTAGGCAGTTGCTTCTCAGAACAATATGACTTTGTTCAGAGTTAAGTGTTTCAAAGGAGAACTAAGAAACATGGTATATTTACTTCTGAATGGTATGTTTTGCCCTGGTTTCCTTCTCAAGGTTTGTAGAGGGCAAACTCTCCTCTTTCCAAATTGAAAGGATGTCTTAGAGGCAAGGTTGTTCGCTTAGGATCAGACACCTCTGGGACATGTTTCTTATTCTGCTGCAGATTTATTGCATGAGTTTACATAAGGCATCCAGACCAGACTTGAAACTAATGTCAAAATGCAACACTGAGGCATCACTGACATTCATAAAGTCCTTGCAGAGTTGTAAGCACAGAGAGGCATGGCACTGTTAACTTTTGCCTGTGCATAGGTGATATTCTCAAACCAAGACTGGTGTGTTGAAAGCACACCTTACAGAAATGAGCAGCTGCAGAACAAGACTTTTTGGGATGGCTGTGTGGGTTTTTTTATGCAATAAACCAATGTCTAGAGTATCATTCTGGGCTTAGATCACCATTGTCCCTTATTAAAAGTAAAAAGTCGACCCATATCTCCCACATCTTAAGAGACAAACACCAGGCTGTTCGGTGCTGCAGTGTGTTGCTCACAGTCACTTTTGGAAGCTATTCTGTTTGGGTTTTTTTTTCTAAATAATTAAAACATTATGTCTGAGAATGAAGAAAGAGCTCAAGAAGCTGACTGTCTAAGCCAACTGGCAGGCAAGAGAGTTTAAATGAAAGCTCCATCTTTCTCCACGTACTTTCCAGCTGGCTGGGTTATACACCTTCACAGAATTACAGGACCATTGAGGTTGGAAAGGGCCTCTGGAGTCAATAAGACTTTGAAGCTATAAGTTTTACTCTTAGGCTATACCTAAACTGCAGGACATGGGAACACTTCCCAGCTCCAAGACCTTCTTGTCCAATCTAGTTGCACCCTGATTCCATGTCAGGGTGAGATTTAGGTATGCACTTTTTTCCTTCCTCACCTCCCCTCCCCTGCTGTCATTTACATGGGAAGAAACCCTTGGTATACAGTCTGACAGGACCCTGGGTTTGCATTTGTGAAGTGAGGATAGAACAACGTTACTAAACAGTAACACTTAATGAGTTTTCCAAGGATTTAAGCCTCATGAGGGTCTCGGATGAGCAATCACTCCTGCTCAATTCATTTCTTCCACTTCATAGTAAGTAGTAGAGAACAAACATAATTTAATCTCTTTGAGTCTCCTCCGTTTCATAACATGGAGATTTTTGTAGGTCTGGCTCTTATGTGGTCTGCTTTCCATCTCGTTTCCAAACCTTGGTGCCACTGTATGTACATTCAGCAGGAAATGAGGGGAGGGCTGTAAGAGATGCATTAGTCTCCACCCCACTGTTGAGGAGGATGTCCTGCAGCGTAGGCACAGCCCTTCCTGGTGCAACGAGGGCTGCAGTGCCCCTGCCGCTCCCAGCATCACTGGAATAGAAACAGCACCGAGCTTCCTTCTCCCAAAGATAACGTCCTTTCTTCCAAGTACAGGCTGCTGATGGTATCATACATGATACATTGTAAATCTACACATCACTGGCCAGAATGAAGTCCCAAAGGGGAATTCATTTTGTGGGAAAAGGCTGAGAGAGCTGTGCTCTTTCTCAAGGGAGAGGAAAACATTTCATGCTGAGCTAAAAGCTTGTATTTGTTATTTTTAGTCAAACTAATAAATCCTCCATGTTGGCAAAGATAAAAGCAAGGACACGGGAAAAGAAATACATGGACAAAACCATGTCATGTTAGAGAGAACAAATAGGCGGAGTCATATCAGAAGAGGTTCTAAGGAAATAAAAATACAAATGCTTTCCTACATTTTATGTGAATCTTCATTTGGTTCATTTTATTCCAGGACTGAGCAAAACTTGAAATGAGCCAGTATTTGCTTGTGGGAGGGGGCTAGCATTTCTCCCAGTTGTACTAGGCAGCACATTTTCAGTCTGCAGCTACAAGATCCAGCTAGATATTCATCTTTGTTTTCATTTAAACAAAGTGAAGGGAGAATGGTAGAGGAAGGAATACAACCACCAACACCAGTAACAGCCATGGTCCAGTCAAAGGGAGGTTGCCAAGAGATTTAGCAAACCTTGGCATCCAAAAAAAATCACAAGGAAATGCTGCAGATGAACAGCCATCTGCTGGGAAGGCTGATGGGAAAACTTCTACCAATGCATAATGTGGATGTAGGAAAAGTGTTTTCTTGCTGAAGGAGTACGATGTGGAAAAAAATGTGGCAAGGGGATATCTTAATGAACTATACGATTAGCAAATGGAAAGAAGTAGCACAGATGAATGACAGAAAGAAATAACTGGTGGATTTAGAACAAACCCCAAGAAAAAGAAAACAAAGAGGAAAAGGAGAAACAGTGAATATATGACTACAAGAGGGAAAGGAGTTTTGCATTATAGTCACTAAATACAATATTCTGAGAAAACAAATGCTTAATACTTCTGTCAGCTATGCATGTCAGAAAAATGTAAAGGCTTGTCCAGTTAGGCAGCTCTAATGATATCACCTGAGGTATTTCACAAATCACATCCAAAAACCTGCAAAGTTTTACAGTCACTCTCTGAAACAAAGCATATGAATGATTGATTCAGTCTAAATTTATTTTTTCAAGTGGGCAATCTGCAGTGCCTAAGGACATCCCACAAATAGAGAGGGTCTTCACTGGAATAAGTGATTGCTCAAGTCAATTTCTGGTCTTCAGGATAAAATACTTCACTTACAAGGAGACTTAAATTCTTTCTTTGATAAAAAATAAGGTCCATAGTGAGTAATAAAAAGGAAGTGTGATACAAAACCTTATGATTATAATTTATGTTATAATAACAACTGTGGATTATTAATGTTAGCAAGACATTTTCGGCAGTTTCACAGGGTACAACATATGAAAATTAAAGGTTCGCAGATCAGAAGAATATGAAATTTGTTAAAGAAAGCTCTTAAAGGCCCAAAGACCAAACTGCTATTTGCAGAGGTTCCTTGAAAGTCATTCTAGGTCCGGTATTATTTAGAGTTTTCCACATTCTAAATTTCCAATTTAGAGTTACAGTCTACATTGACCTCAAGTGATAGTTATTAGGGGACATTCCAAAGCTGAAATTATTACAAATGTTTGGAAAGATAGAAGTGAATCAAATAATTAGGATGATACTCAACAAAAATAAACATTAGTTCTCCAAACAAGATTTATGACAATTACAAATGAAATTATTTCATTCATCAGATGTTCCATGTTGCACCTCTTGCTAGAATTGCTTACAAATGTAACCATTTCTTTAGCTAAGAAGTTGTGATTGCAAATGTAATACATGTGGAGAACTAGTCCTAGTAAACTTATTCCATACAAAATTCACCCACTAGTTTAATCATGCAAATTACATTTGCAAAAGAACTGACTCTCCAGTCTAAATGATCTGAGATTATGAATGTGCTTTTTATAAGCAGGTGATAGAAAAGGAGTTAAAATGGTAACAAGAAGGAAACTAATTGTAAAATCCAACACACATGCACTCTATCAAGAGAGTGCTAGAACACCAGAACCTGGCAGGCCAACGTAAGGAGAAGAGGAGGAATTTCTGCATGGCTTTTCAGGAGGTGCACCGTTTGATTTGTTTGGTTTGCTATGAGCAGAGCAGGCAAATCATGCAGAGTTGAGAGCACTGCTTATGGTTTTAACTTGATTGGTAAAATATTGCAATTCATTATCACTTCTTGCATCCCACCTCTCCCCTGAGCACTGATTTAATTTAATCTTGTTGAAAGTTGAGTGGAATTTCACCCTACTTCACTCTAATGGAGAAGAAGATCTGACCCCAGGTTGGAGATACCATAAACTAGAGAGTGAACTGTTGTACAGATAATTAATATTTGTCAAAGACAGAAACCATAAAATATATATTACTTGGATGTCACTTGTTTTCTTCCTCCAGCATTTCAGAGCCCAGGTAGTTAAGCACTAGCAGAATGATGGATACACATGCCATTCTCAGCATTTAAACTCAGGCAATGACTGATTAGGCATGAGAAAGGAAAGAAGCAGATAAGGTTCATATCCAGACAAAGCCATTCAATAGTAATTTAGTAAGGAAACAAGGAGAAATTTGGATGGTCTTTAATTAAACTCACAAAAATAAAAGGTTGCCAGTCTACACTTGAGATAAAGAGCAAAGTCCATGCCGTAAAAAAGTACAAAATTAGAGGAAAAGCATCTTTATCCTGAGGTTGAAGGCGAGAATTGGTAAATTAATTTCTTCTTTAAGACAATCAGGTGCTAAAAAAGAAGAAAGAAAGGAAAGTTTTTGTACCCTTTTATTTTGTATGGTCAAACTATAAGAATGATTTGATGCATTCTATAAAGATATTTTCCAAAATATTCTTAGTTTTTTCCTCTCCTGTTCCCTCTGAACACTTCATGAGCAACTGGAAAACTGGTAAATTTATGACATCAGCTGCAATGCAGCTGTTTCCTTGAGGGAGAAGTAATTATTAAGCTAACAACTAGTTTATAATATACTAGTGACTAGAAAATAGAACATTATTTAAAATTCAGTTTTCTATTTTTTAACTCTTTCGTGAGTTACAATTTAATTCTAATGCCTGGAATAGCAGCTGTGAGAAGGAAAAAAAAAAATCTCTGTTAAAGACTCAAACTGTCTGATCTCTTTAGGGAAGGCCTGAGACAGCTCCCCAGCCAGTTCTTAGTTAACCACAGGGACTTTTCTAACTGAGCCAGGAATTACTAAGCTTGACACTAAAGATATATAAAGCATGTGTTAAAAGAATATAATCTTTTTACCACCCAGAAATTACATTTAGAATCATGAATAATTTAGTTTGGAAGGGACCTCTGGAGGCCATCTGATCCAACCTCCACTCAAAGCAGGGCTAGCTTTGAAGTTTAGTCCAAACTCAAATTCAGATTAGGTTGCTTGGAGCCTTGGGCATGCAGGTTTTGAGTAGCTCTAAAGCTGGCAATTCCAGCTCTGGGTTACTCATTCCAGAAAGCACAACATCCGTCATTAATTCACGGGAGAAGTGTTAATACAGATTTAAAGCCTCTTTTCCTCTGACTCCTCCCTTTAGGCAGAATTCAGTAGTATTGCTTCTAACTCTATCCTTCAGATACAACAAAGTTATAGAAGACCATCAGGGCACAAGTCTCTTGCTGAACACAACCACCAAAAGTCTGCCTGGGGTAATTTGCTGTCATACAGGATTTAAGGGGGGGTTGTCTCCATCTTGGTGGAGGACACAATAGAGAAATACCATGTGGCCTAGCTGCTTTAAGGAGGAACTGTGCCCTGGAAATCCCCACACTTTCCTCTGAACTTCTGTGATTTGGCACCACACCTAAACTAACTGAACCCCTGGTCACCTACTGCAGCCCAGTTGCAGTCACTTTTCAGCATGCTCCAGACCATGCAGGGAGAGGCGATTGCCATGCTCGTAGCACTCCAGGCGTGTGTTGAAATGATGTTGAAATGTGATGTTGAAATGCCTTTCCAGGGTAAGATGTTCAGTCTTTAGACTAGTAGCTTCTTTTATAGAATTTATCAGAGATTTAATTTGGGCAAAGATCACTGACTACCTCCTTGATCTTCTGTGGAGTAGATATGGATTTTGTGTCTCAGTCATATTGCCAATTGTCAGCTCTCGTTCCATATATATCACTGCATTGCTCTAAAATCCTTCTGTGCTAATTATTTCCTATGTAGAATGGCTTCTACCTCCTTATGAATCATACCTCTTAATTGAAATTACTGAGCCAGCATTTAGCTTCCTTTCTAATTTTCAAGTAACACTATAAGAAGGTGGTTATCTTTAAAAGTGCGCAAAAACATGTGCATATATGTGTCCGTAAGCTGCAGTCCAAATAATTTGTCTACTATCACTGGGTAGTCATTAAATGAGAGCTTAGCAGCAGTGCTGTCTCTTAGCTAATCTAAGGAGATCCAGCAAAACTTTGCTATGGGTGTTACGCAGACCTCTGCTTTGTTCTTTACTGGCTCTCCTTTTCTAAATACTGCTTGTGTTTGCAATTCCAAATGCTATTGATTTTTAACTGATATCTAAAAAAGGTATAAAGCCCAGCACCTCTTGGATTGTGTCTTCAGCTTTTAGCTGTTTATACTGTGTGAGTCATATTGATTTGAAGGGCAAGTAGCTAACAGCAGCACTTGTTTTTAGATCAAGAGAAGTATTTACCTTGAACTTCTACTCCCTTTCGTGGAAAGAAAATCTGTGATCTGAAAACTAATATAATATTTATTTGCCACAGCAGTCTTGGTGAAAACACAGAGTCAAACTGTGTTCTGTAAGAAGAAAGACAGACAGCAATAGTTAATACTCCAATCATCTCCAATAATTTACACTTGAGTACTCTTGTGGAACAGGGCAAGGGCTGATAGTTACACAGAGAGAGTATACTCTTAATGGACAAAACCTAGGATGCCCATAATGAATATAATACTTTGTTATACATAAAATTCCCATGGTACTTCAGAGAATTAGTAGTGTGCTGAAGAGGGATAAAATAATAATTGGAGAGAAATAAATGAGATTGAGGCTTTTGTTAACTGGAATAGCTGTTTAGATATTTTGCTCAAATCTTATCAGAGTGTAATACAGATGAACAAATATATATTTTTTTCTGCAATAATAAGCACAGCTGCTGATCTCAGATGGTGCAAAGAAGTACTTTGTAGTGGCAGTGCTACCTCCTTGTAGGGAATCGTGGAGGCAAAGTGCAGATGAGTGACACAGCTGCAGTTCGCATTGATATCCAAAGCAGAGCAGTACAGAACCACCAGCAAGCATAGAAAAGTCAATTACGACGTGTCTGACTACAGTTGTACTAAGTAGAAATCAAAAAACCTCTAACAGACGACAGTCTGCAAAATGCTGATGCAAATAAGAGAAGAGTTCGAGGGAACAGGCTAGATTGCATTACTGGTGCCTGGTTTGCAAGAAATATCCTGCTGCACATTATAAAGAAGGCTGTTTTCTGCCATAGGAGTTAATGTGAACCTCTCACCCACTCAAGGCAGTATCGACTTTAAAGCCAAAAGTGCAATCTGCCTCTGGGATAAGGCCTTGGCACTGCTGGTACAACTGACCCCTTAGAGGTTTGGGCCCCAGACACGGTGTTGGGTGCTTCCAGCTTACCGCCACCTCGTGCCTGCACCCAGCACCCAGCAGCCCCGCAGCCCTGGCTGGAGTCAAGGCTGAGTGCACCAACCAGCTCGGGAGGACACCCAGGAAGGAGCAGGAGGAGCGGCACCACGTAAGCCCCAGCTCACTGCACAGCAATCACGAAACTTGTTAACAGAGGAGAAGCCAAGGCAATTCAGGAAGCATTGTACCATTTCTGATGAATGTTGTGTTCTGTGTAGGATGATGTGCGCATGAAAAGAGAAGGCATAAGGCTTCATGCAGCTCTGGAGGAGCTGGGAATATTCCAGCTGTTTGGACAGAATCTCTAAACACGTTTGTTTTTGAACACTCAGATTTCTTTAAAAGTGCTTTTGAATGTATTAATTAATTCTCACACAAATATAAGAACAAATTAACTAAATAAAATTATTTGTAAATCTCTTTTTCATAGTTTCCTTTGCCATATCATATCCATATTAATGTCCATAATTTTCATCTGCAATGCCAGTTGCTTTGGCTGTTTCTGTGTCAAATCATTTGTCTTTCTCTTTCTATCACACAAAGTACAAGAGCATTTTTGAAATTGCTGTCCCATTTGTTCCTTGATGGGCTATAATCGTCCTAATCAATATTGTGTTGGAGTCCATTTGGCCCACAGCATTGTCATTTTTTCAGCAAATGGGAGTCATTTGCTGTCTCATACAAAAATAAAAAAGAGATTTATACTTTTTATTCTTGCAATTAACTCTGCTTGTTCTTTGTGCAGAAAGAAAGTAATAAAAGGCAGGTGTGGTTTTTTTTTTCAAGAAGAAATCAGCAATAAGTTTTCTGTAAAAAATGTGGGATGGGAAGGGGGAAGACAAAGAACCTCCTGCATGGTGGACACCTTCAAGAAATTTGTCACTGACCATCTTCTGTAAGAGTAGGGTTAGTGCTCATAGCTGGAATCAGTGTGAGAGAGTCTTTTCTGCAGTTTTCATTTTATATGCTTGGAACATCACTCTGGGCTTGACATAAGTTTACCTGGACGTCAGCTTTAATATCAATTGATGTGTTATAAGCACACCAACTGGAAGGCAGGAAATAATTTCCTATACCTTTTTCTCACAGTGTTCCCATTTCTTATCTTATTTCATACCAAATGCAATCAACACAAAATTTTTATTTTTAAAAATAAAAAGCTATAAAGGCCAAAATAAGCTTGTTTCCCAGATCCTTCCCTTCTTCTCCTGGACATAAGGCTCCCATTCACGGTGTATCTCTGGATCAATTGGCAGACAGAGAACACGACATTCAAAAAGCTAGGCTTTGCAGAAAGTTTCTGAACACCTTCTTTATTTAAAGATAAAAACAGAAGGGAGGACATCTTAAACTAAAGTCTCCAGCTCTGTGTTCTTTTTCCTGTTTCTGTTTCTGTACCACTCTGAAGTATTCCTTCAGGTTGAGGGCTCTGCCAGGGCGCAGAGTCATAACTTCTGCAGAATCACAGACCCCGTCCATTTTGAGCTTGTTAATTTTGCAGTTACGCTGAAATACTGTCTGGTACAAAGCATGTCTGTAGTTTTCTCTCTTCTACTTCTATCAAAGTTCTCTGTGTGGCTCCATGGTGTCTGTGAAACTTTTCAAGCCTTTTTCTGCACTTTCTGACTTAGGGATTTTTCCACTACCTGCACTCTTCTGCCTCTGTGGAAAGCCTTCATTAAACATCTCCCAGCTCAGTCACCCACCTTTACAAAGTCACGTGTACACAGCAGATTAACTATGACCCGTCTTCCCTAGTGCAGTGGAAACATTCAAGGTTTTACCACCAGGACCCTGTATTCTGCCTCCTCACAGAGGCAAGCATTATCATACTATTAACTTTCTAACATCAACTGGCTATTCTCAGAGTTCTCAGTCATTGCAATGCCACTCAGTATTTCATTATCTCTGCTTTCCATTATGTTCTAGTTCTGGATCGGACACAGATCTTCATTCCATCTGAAAAATCAGTTCCTTTCCCCTTTTCCTTTCTCTGCCTTTTCCCACTTTGGTATGTTATATAATCTTCATCAAAATAAATCTCCACAGAAAACAGAGACCTTTAAAAGACAATTTTAACTTTTGCTGTAAAATCTGCAGCAAAACCACATGATAAACTAAATCTTTATGGAGTGGAATACGAAAAATGAGTTGTTAATTTTCTGTCTCTCCTTCCTTCTTTAATTTCTGGAGAGATTTTTATTTATCATGTAACAGTGTCTCAAAGGACATAAAATTCCACATTCTTCTTTATTATGTGTCTTTTAACCTCATGTACATATTAGATTTTTCTCACGTCCCCTCTGCAAAAACAAATTCTGCTAAAAGCAAAGCTTTATTTCTGCCTTTTATTTACAAAGTTCTGGTGACATCAGTGTACAGGACTGCAGGTTTTCTCTGACTTGATTAGTTTTCATTGATTGTTTTAAAGCTTGCTCACCAGTAGGAATACAGAACTTCAGTGTACAGTTACCCAAATGAAAGTAAAATTAATGCTTCATGGCCATAGAAAGGACTCTTCACGAGCTGAGATGGATCATTCTTTTGGCTAAGGTTGTAAGTGAAATCTGCTTGTATTAGAATTTGGGATTGCACTTTTTTTTTTGGCTAGCAACTATATTGTGTCCCTTTAAGAAGACACAAATTGGGTTAGGTCAGCTTCTCTGGAAAGAGGATGAAATTGTTGGAGAAAATGCTTGGAGAAGAAGACTGGAGAGTCTACCGAGGGAGGCAGCAGAATCACAGCCCACTGTGGGGGCTTGCAGTTCATACCAAGAGAGAACACTCTGAGAGCAGCAGGGAGCTAACAACCAAGACAGCAAAGTGAAAAAAGAGACCATCATAGGGACCAGATGGGACGGGATAAGATTTGCTGCAGCTCATGAAGTCACTGAATGGACTGAAACTAAACCTGGAAATGAGGACACCATGAATTCAGGGAGAGCTGAAGCTTGTAGATGCTTTTTCCCTACTTTAGTTCCACTTTTTGAGTAATGGATTTGATTCTACAGTTACTCTGTGCTTTCTACCTTCAAACCCACATTTTGGTCTCTCTGTGCTGTGCAGCCTAATAAGTGGGTAGAAAACCCTACAAATGATGTTTCATCAGACATAAAGAAGATTCTATTTCTCATAAAGTCAACCGTATGCTACAAATTCATGAGCTGTGTATACACATAATCTGATCTGGCGATCAGTGGCTAGCAGCAGAAAGTTGCCTTAAAATTACTTTACTTGGACAAAACCTGGTGAATCTTGGGGCCAGGTAAGATCTGATTCTGTGCACAATGACCTTTTACTCATAGGAATTTTGGCCTAAAAGCATCCCAGTATCTTGAAAGGCTTGTATATGTGTTGTGACACCTGTGACTTTCTTCTGTTTTCTAGTTTCAAAGGTTCCTACTTCACATGGGTAAAAGGAGCCATTTTCACAAATCTTTTGAAACCAGACTTGCCATTAAAGTAAAGGAGAACTAGGTAAGTAGAAGTCTTGGCATATGTTTAATAGTTCTAAGATCAGAAAAAGCTTGGCCTTTACAAATCTCATTTCAGAAGGGTTCATTTTTTCTTTCCTGCTTCTGCAAATAGCTAATGTCAATCAGTCAAATGCACACCTAAATGCGCACCTAAGCCACGAAATATATATCTGTCAAAAGAGGGACCAAATATTGTGATTCTGTCTATTTGTGTTTAAATACTGATGTTGATGTAGCAGTCTTTCTCCAAATTTTATCTAAGATTAAGCTTTTACTATTTCTTGTCTTTTTGGAAAGGCAATGTTATTTTTTCCATTGAATAGAAACAGAATAAAACAAGACTGTACTAAAAGTTTCTAAGAGATAAGTGTCAGATGTTTGAAAGAGTTCTTGGAAATTGATTTAGGTTTTTTGAGGGGCATTTCATGGACATAAAGGTTATTGCTTCTCACTAGAAGAAGGAAAGGGAAGGTTAGTGAAGGAAAGGATGGGAAAAGGTACATATTAAAACAGAGTAGAAGTCATAGTAATGTCAAGTAAGGGAGTTGTTTAATTTTCATAGATGTTGTGAGAGAGATTCCAAGCAGAGCTTTATCTAATTTATTTTGAGAGGAACCCATAGCAAAATCCCTAGATATTTTCGTACCTAGTCATTTCCTGAAAGAAAGATTTTAATACTTAGTACATATATTCAAGAAAGACTTTCTATCATTTACCCATAACTGTTGTACTTGCAGGCTGTCTTTGTGCCAAAACGTTGTCTGTACAATCTTTAGAGGAACAAGAAAATACCATTCAGAGTTAAATTGCAGAAAATTATTTTTCCGTTAACTGATAATGTTGAACTGACAATTTTGAGGACTAAAGATAAAACTAGAAATGAAAACAAGTGCTTCATGCTAAAGCAAAGAGCAGGTGGAGCGAAAGTGCTACTCTTTTTTTGTTGAAAATCTCCCATTTCTAACCATGCTGGATTTGCAAACATCAAGGATGTCAGTAGCCCAAGATATAACACTTCGGTCCTTAACTGTCAGGCCATTTTTTTCTTGATGGAGTCAGAAAGGAGAAAAAGAATGGTGGCAAGGGCTAATAAAAGATATGACAACTTTTTGAAGCTGTTCAGAGGTTTTAAGTGTTCAAAATAATCCTGCCAGAAGTGGGTTGGTGTGCAGAGAGCTGGCCAACAGTTAAATGCATTCTAAAATTCTGCTGAGTCTTCAGCACTGTTTGGACAGTGTGCATCACGGCAAGCATGCATCTTTGTTATAGCTTCCCATAACACCTGCAGTTAAGATTACCTGCCTGTTTCTAGTTCAAAGAGCCTTTTCGTTGTTTGAAATGCTATCAGACTCTTAACTTTTGGTGATAAAGCATTCCTCCTTTGGTGCCTGGCCATGAACACTTATTTTTTCTAAGTTTGAATGAAAATACATCAGTCATATTAAATGACTAATGGCATCATATATTGCCACTACCATGCATCACAATAATTTGTTTTATGGCATTGTACTTTGTCAGTTAAAGAAAGCATTTTAAATTAATCACAGGCAGGGACTGAAGTTTGCATATTTGTATTCAACCTGAGGGAAATCAATTTCAAATTGAAAACATTAAGAGTATGAACACTAATATGCTTTGATAATTTTATTTTGTGATATATCTCAGTGCTATGTTGGAGCTCTCTGTGTGCAAACAAAATGAGCTGAATTTCACTGCTTGTTTTCAATGTATAACTGTAACAGAATGTTACAGTTATACATTGAGTAATACAGTGAAAAATCATTTTTGTGCCTCACTTTACATTACAGTTCTGTGACAATTAGCAATTCTGTCCTGTCATTTCAGTTTTTACCCATAGTTCCTCTCTGTATTACTGTCTTAACCAAATCTTGTTGCTTCAGTTTCCTGCCATTAACAACTAACCACTGACAAAGCTTGATCTGAAAGTGTCAAACATAATGCAACATTATTACGAATGAGACAATTGTCTATTAGGACTTTCTAGAGAAACTTTCTTTGGAATTTATGAAGACTATTCTTGTCCATCAGACACACTCATAGGAAAAAAAAGTTCCTGTCTTCAATTAGATATTCTATATGCACCATGGAGTTGGACATCTGTCCTGGTTTTGGCTGGGAGAGAGTTAATTTTCTTCTTAGTAGCTGGTATAGTGCTGTGGTTTGGATTTTAGTATGACAATAATGTTGATAACACACTGATGTTTTAGTTGTTGCTAAGTAATATTTACACTGGTCAAGGACTTTGCAGCTTCCCATGCTCTGCCAGGTGCACAAGAAGCTGGGAGGGGGCACAGCCAGGACAGCTGACCCCAACTGGCCCAAGGGCTATTCCATACCATATGGCGTCATGCTCAGTATATAAACTGGGGGAGTTGGCCGGGGGGCAGCAACTGCTGCTCGGGGACTGGCTGGGTATTGTTTGGCGGGTGGTGAGCAGTTGCATTGCTTGTTTTTTCTTGGCTTTTGTTCCTCTCTCTCTCTCTCTCATTGATTTACTTTTCATTACTATTATTATTATTATTATTATTATTATTATTATTATTATTATTATTATATTTCAATTATTAAACTGTCTTTATCTCAACCCATGAGATTTCCTCGCTATTACTCTTCAGATTCTCTTCCCCATCCCACTGGGGGGAGGGTGAACAAGCAGCTGTGTGGTGCTTGGTTGTTGACTGGGGCTAAACCACGACAGCATCAAAAAGAAAAACTTCTGAAAGCACATTTAATCCAAAGGTAGCGTTCTAACCCAACCATTACTAAGTTAAATCCCACTCATGCTTCCTTTTGTCTGGACAGCATAGGAAAGCTGAGAAATTACCTGATTTTCCCCCAAACTATTAAACTACAATTTGCCAGGTATTATATTTTATAATACCCAATTCAATCTGTATTATATCATTGTCAGGAAAGAAGACCTTTAAAGCACAGACCTCCAAGCAACCAAATCTTATGGGCCAAAGGGGAAAGAGGAATAAATAGAAAGAGAACATAGTTTGATATCTGGAATATTGACTGGGGATGAAAAAGGTGGATAACTCTTGCCACATTAATTACGTTCCATTTGACTTCCAGCTTCCCGAGTTTTATGCTGCAAAAAGGCATCAAAACAGTATTTTGAAATGATGAATATTTCCGAAGTATTTCCAGTGAGTCAGACAGAAAATTAAACATAAGGTGAAGAGTACTGGAAATGAGATGCATTTAGGGAGCTTTATTTTTCATGGGGAAGAGTGACAAGCTTTAGGGAAGGGAGAAAGTTTGCTGATAAAAGTCCGTCTTTTTGAAGTGGTCTACAGGATCAATTAACATCTGCTGATCACATAATCACAGAATCACAGAAGCGCTGAGGTTGGAAGGGACCTCTGGAGTTCAGGCAGTCCAACTCCCTGCTCAAGCAGGGTCACCCAGAGCTGGTTGACCTGGACCATGTCCAGACAGCTTTTGAATATCTGCAAGGAGGGAGACTCCACAACCTCTCTGGGCAACCTGTGCCAGTGCTTGGTCACTCCCCTAGTAAAAAAGTGTTTCCTGATGTTCAGAGGGAACCTCCTGTGTTTCAGTTTGTGCCCAATGCCTCTGGGTCTGTCCCTGGGCACCACTGAAAAGAGCCTAGCTCCCTCTTCTTTGCACCCTTCCTTCAGGTATTTATATACATTTCTAAGCACCCCCCTGATGTCAGGTAACACTCACTGTACCACTTGTCCTATTTTTCTATACAGCAAATAGCAAAGAAAGTAAACCCCATTCTGCATGAATTTAAGATGACAAGGCAAAAGGTTTTCAGGTAAGGATCCATGGAGCTGACAGCAGTGAAGGATTTCTAGTAGCTATTGTAAAAAGTTCAATGCAAATTCCAAAGTAAAACGTTGAAAGTTGAGTGGCAAAAGATAGATATTGGGAAAGAATGGTAGTTATAAGTGATTCATGGTAAATAATTAGCAGCAGTTAGATGACAATCAGAAAATGGCAGGAACAGAGGATAATCATTAAAAACAAAGTAGGAGCTAATTGCTGGTATCTAATAATGTCAATCAATTGCTTAGAAAAGACAAGCAGTTGAAATGAAATAGCAATTGCTTAATTGCGATGGATATAAAGAGATGTTCTTGGGTGGCAAAGCAAAGCAGATGGAAAATGAATGTAAAAATGGTAAACTGATAAAGCCTGGTTATACTAAACTGAATCAGCTAAAGTGGCCTAACAGGGAGAGGGATGACTATGCAAGCTGAGTAAACAGGATGAGTAAGGTAGACAACTGAACAAATGTGGATAGAAAAGTCACTAAAGCTGTGGTGTTAAAAACCATTTTTCTGCACTGCCTAAAATTCTTCCAGTGGAGGTGCTGATCTACAATAAATTTAAGTCTATAAATGTTTAATATTAATTTGCTGTAGGTACCAGAATACTATAGATCAGATTGAAAATTACTGCTCTCTGACAAGGGACTGGAAAACAAAAATTGCAGTCCTAAAATCCTTAGTCTTAACTCTAAATGAAAATATGTGCAATGCTTGGGAGCAACCATTACAGTGACAGCAGTGCTGACATAAAGAAAGAAAAAGCAGTTTCTGGTACTAAAGAAATAAATGTGCAATGAATTAAAACAAGATGAGACAAAAATGCCGAGGAAGATAGAGATCCAAGTAAGCCTATTGTCATAAAGCCTATTCCATAGTAACAGTTTTTACAATTCTCTGCCTTTGCTCAAATAACCCATTTGGACATGAGCCATGGGAAGACGTTAGCCTGTTTCAATGATGTGTTTAATCCCAGCCCGTTTTCTGTCTACAGGCAACAGCGGAAGCAAACCTGTCAGCTCTGAGAATTCGTTGATTTCCACTGTGGGCTGGATCTAAACACAAGGATAGAGAAAAAAGCCATTTGAACAAATAGAGCAATTCTAGCTGGTGGATTTTCAAATGCTTCTTGAAGTTGCTGTATTTCCTTCTTTACACTTCCTGTGTTGTAACCTTTCATAAAATACATTGGGTTTTCTTTCCAGTATTTAGCTTAAGGATCACTCACTGAAACTGGTGAAGAAGAAATAGAGTGGCAATATAAAAACACTAAGAAAATATTACTTGGACTAGGTGATATTTGTGACTTAATGAAATTAGGCTTTGGTATCTGGTGGTGGTCTCTCTGGGGGAAGAGACAATCTATGAGACTTTAGCTCCATGTTAATCCTTGTTAGCACCACATAGTAGAGTAGAATTGCATATCTGCATTGCGTGACAGTGTCACAGCTGTAATAGTCTCTAAATAAGATCATGGCTGAATTTCTCCCTGACAGTGTTGCATTTAGGGTTAGGGTGTAATATTCTTACCCTTTTGCTCACCTATTCAGTTCAATGTTGTATAAATGTAAGTGTGAGTTTGTCCAACTAGTTCAATAAAATAACTGTAAAGAGTCTTAAACTCTTTATATTACTAAAAAATACAGCATTCACCTTCTAAACTAAAGCAAGTAACCAAAGCACCACATGCCAGCTTGTTTAAATTTTCGTATTCCATTTGGGAATATTTTTCTGAATAATGTAATACTTACTTAACATGTAAAACAAGTGAGGATTAGGCTGCCCCTTTTTCAAAGATATAAGTGTAGAGTGAATGCTACAAAGACAGACTGTTATATTCTTGCTGTTCATGGAGGCTATGCTCTTCAAAGTAGCAATGTTTGGAACTTTGCAGGTGATTCTATCTATTGTAAAGAAATACAAATAGTTATCTATATATATCAAAATAGTATCAATATAAAAAAGTTTGCCCGTAATTCTGAGGTAAGCTGTGGTTGCCAGTTTTATCAGTCTGGCAAAAGCAATGCAGCTTACCTGGGGAGGAAACAGGCTTCAGACAGGGACTGACTGAGGACTGTATAATGTAAAACAGAGACTTTTACAGACTTTAAAAATGTCTGGTATCACAATTTTTTTTTAATATCTTTCCTTTTCCTATAGAAGTTCAGAATAGTTTGTGTGTGTCTAATTAAATAACATGAGAAGAAAAATATTCCACTGCACTCATTCTTCCCTATGGGAGAGAGGTTGAAAAAACAAACATATGGTACACGTTAATTACATTCCTTCAGACTTTATTTAGGAAGTGTTTTAATGAGATGAATATGACATCAAAACTTACAGAACAGAATATACTTAATAGAAGTATTAATATGCAGAAACCATAATTTATGCTTAAAATGTTAAAAAAATCCTTATAAACTAGGAGACCCACTGCTATAAAAAAAGTCATTTCAAACCCAGATGATGAGTTGAAGAGACTAAAATATGAAATAATCCTTGAGAGAAAACATGTTTTTTCCATTCATTCTTAACATATTCAAAATCTCTGTAATGATCACTTAGCCTTCCTTCCCACAAAGTTCTTTGCTGTCAAAACAATCAAAATATGGACAATGGAATGAAAATAAGGTATTTTAAAACACTGGTTTGAAAGCATACAGTAGATCATCATTTCTGTCAAGCTAGAAAAAGCTTCAAGGATACTGCCTCGAGTGGGCGTAAAAAAGCCTAGCATACCCAGAGGACAAGTTTGGTATTTGGGATTCAGGGTTCAGCTAAACTCTCCTTGGGAAAGGTGACATTATGCCACTCCAGCCTCCTGGACTCCTAAACTGGTGCCCAGTAAAACAGTCAGTATACGTTGGACTAAATCCAGGGCTGCTAGAAGCTGCAATTATTTGTAATAGTATATTACTGTAGTGTCAAATCCCCTGTATTATAGGAATGTGTTACAGATATTGCAAGCTTGTTCTTTCAGAATCCCACAGTAGCTTAACTCAAGTATCTAAGGGCAAACCAGAGTCCCAAGAAAAACCAAACATTAAGTAACAAGGTTTCCATAAAATAAATCAACCAAACTTAATCAGTATTTCATTCCACATCTTTGATTATTGTGATTTTGAAAGTCCCCTTACAGTACTTCAAAAAGCTCACTATTTAAAAAAAAAAAAAAAAGTTAACAAATAGAGATTTAAATGGTAATTTTGGGCAAGTATCATCATGCTGCCATGAATCTCTTTTAACTACCTGCCCCAATTTTCTGCATGTGGCTCCCATGAATGGAAGAAGGATTTATGGCAGAATTAGAATTTATGCATAGAGAGAATTCTTGCTCCATACTTCTAATCTGTAACTGGGTCAGCTTCTTCTCAGAAAAAACAGTAGGAAACCAACAAAAAGTTGCTAAAAACTAAAAACAGTGGAATGACTTTGAAATACAAGCAAGACAATTCTGGAAAAAAATCCATTGTGTGACAAAGGACATCACTTTCTTCTACCAACTTGTTTAAAAACATATTCTCTACATGCCAATAACTGGCAGACAAGTGAGCAAAACATGAGGAACTCTCAGACGTACTTTTGAGTGCAGCAGCCAGCTTCCAAAGTTTAGGCTTTCTTTACAAATGGTTACACAAATACAAAAGAAGAAGTTAAAGGACATTTCAGACCTTGCTAAAATTAAAGCAAAAGAGTGGTAGATTTGGAGCACATAGAAGTATTTATTTGAGAATTGTTCAGTTTTCTGTTTCTGGTGTGTAAAAATATGTGCTGAAATGAAACATTTCATAGGGAACCCATAGCCTCTGAAAAATAAGATATATTCAGTCTAGTACATTCTAACGGTTAAATGTTTTCCACCCCAAAGCCAGGACACACAGTATATGTAGGACAGTAGCACCAGCCTGACAGGAAAACAAATTCACAAGTTTGTTGTTGGCACCAAGGGGATAAAAGGGAACACAAAAAACTTCTGCTTTAATGAAAAGAAGTTTCAAAAGTCCAGGATCTACTAGGTTTTCTCAGATGTTCTTTTAAACTTTTCCAATGCAAAGCGTGCCGGTGTCAGGATCCTCTTCCTCCCAGGGCTAGGCTGCCTGGGCCAACGTGGGCAATGTAGCTGCCTGGCCTTGAGAAGCCTCAGCAGAGGTCTGTCCCTCCTTCACAAGCTCAGACTCTTGCCCTTGGTCTCTGCCTGAGAGATGCTGCAGCCACTGCTGTGTGTGGCCATGTCCTTCATTGAGCCAGACCTGACACTGGCTTGTGGACTGGTCTTCCTAGTCTGACCATGGACCTGCCTTGTCACTGTGGACTTGCCTGATGACCACCAAACTTTGGCTGAACCAGGTTGTCATCACTGTGCCTGCCCTGCTCACCTTGCTCTGGTGCTCTGGGACTCCCTCCACCACCACTGCCTCTGCCTGCCTTCCTGCCATGCTCGGCTCCCAGTTGCCCTTTCTGTACGAAGCATCCCACCCTTGCCACTCCCTGACAGAACTCGAGTTTCTTCACTGTCATCGTGGCTTTGATCCACAACACTTTCTTCACAGGTTCTTTCCCAGGGATATAATCACTATACTGAATATTGGATGTGAGGTGTGACTTAGCAGACAGGAAGCTCTAGGAAAACTGTAGGGCATTGCATAGTCTAAGGGACTGAATCTTGGGCCTAAACAAAGCAATTTGTTATTCTCGTGAACCTACTAAACCCACTTAAAATATCCAAGAAAAAAATGAAGGTTCAAAAGGGCATGGCCATTGTGAACTGGGTAGAAATTAGATCTAATATTTGTGTATCTGCGTCCTGGTGAGTGCACCAACAGAACCAGTGTGCTCAGATGAAAAGCTAGAGTAGGCAATGGGTATTGCTGATGGTAGGGTAGGTAGGTAGATCTTTGGTCTCTTCCACTCTTGGAAGGAAGTTTCCCTTTCCTTTCTGTAAAATGTAAGACACGTCAGTGGAAAGTGCCCTTTAATGCAGTCATGCAGTGGAGCAGGAGAGAGTAAAATTAATTTCCTTTCTTTGGGCAGCAACCCAAGACAGAATCACAGACTCCACTGGGAATAAACCCTAATCCCAAAGGTATGGACAAAGTTAGGATAGCGTTTCTCTCTGTTTTTTTGGTTGAGGTGACTCAATTCAGATTTAGGGAGACAAAGTCAGCACCAAAGTCAGCAGACAAATGATCGAACTATACATAATTTGCCTGAGAATATTCTTACCAAGGATCATGAAATCCACAGTCCCACCCCTACTGTAAGAACTGTGAATACATTGGGCCATATTGTTGGTACAGTGGCAACTCTGAGTAGCGCTGATAATGTTCAGGGCTCATTTTCTTTGACGTTGATGTCAAAAGCTGAGGTGCTTCAGAAATTTAGATGCCTCAAGAGCTAGATGGGGCTAGCTACAGGAGCCTCCAAAGATTTACACCCTGAGCATTGAAATTGTGGTTGGATATCATCTTAGGCATCTGAATCCCAGTCTGGATCTGGACCTATGATATTAGTACCACTAGGCCAATCAGAGTCTCTCCCAAATACACCAGTGTAAGCAGTGTTACATGGAAGGCATGCTGAGATATGGTTCCAGTTATGCAGGAACTGTGGACTGAAGTCCCTGCCTGTCACAGAAGCAAGACACTGATAATCAGCTGTTTTACAGTCTCTCACAGCTCTGAAAGAGATTGGTTGCAATAACCATAGACATGTTTGCCTTTCTACTGGCTCTCCTGTGAGATCTAACTCCAACAGCAAGTCAGAAAAGGTTCTATCTCAGTGAGACCTATGATCCAGGAGTCCTTGTCTGTAAAAGAAGCAAAGTACTGCTTGGCTGATCTCTTGCTGCCACAAAAAGCCCAGACTTTCAAGCCTCCCGATTCCAGGGAGTTTACAGGGAACTCCTGAAGGCTTTCTAAATGGAACTGACATTCTGATGGGGCCAGGCACACTAAGTAATTGTGTTGCAGGGACTAAAAAGTCTAAGAAACTGAAATGCACAATCCTTTCTGGCCCCTAGGAAGTTTGCTTTCTGTTCCTCTGAGGCTTGATCATCAGTTTCCAGCTCTCCACATCCTCTCCTTGAACTGCAGACTCCCAGCTTCTTACTTGCTACTTCCATTTGGAAGCTTCTCTCCCTTCAAAATGCTTTTTCATCCCTTGGAAAATAACCAACTCCCCCTACCTTCAGAGGGGTCCATCTCATTCAGTCACTCTCCTTAAAGAAATGAAACCCAGAGCCCAAGAGGAAACCACTAAGAGACGCTGTCCCTTGTACCAGCCAGTGAGTCAAAGTTGTGATAGAAAGTAATAAAGAATGTATGGAACAACAGGTGTAGAAGGAAAGTATGAGATCGTGGTGGGTTGACCCTGGCTGGATGCCAGGTGCCCACCAAAGCTGCTCTGTCACTCCCCTCCTCAGCTGGACAGGGGAGAGAAAATATAACGAAAGGCTCGTGGGTCAAGATAAGGACTGGGAGAGGTCATTCACCAATTACTGTCAAGGGCAAAAGAGACTTGACTCAGGGAAAGTTAATTTAATTTATTACCAGTCAAATCAGAGTAGTGATGAGGATAATGAGAAATAAAAAACATATCTTAAAACACCTTCCCCCCACTCCTTCCCAGGCTTAACTTTACTGCTGATTTCTCTACTTCTTCCCCCCCAAGTGACACAGGGGGATGGGGAATGGGGATTGTGGTCAGTTCGTCACATGTTGTTTCTGCTGCTCCTTCCTCCTCAGGGGGAGGACTCCTCACACTCTTCCCCTGCTCCAGTGTGGGGTTCCTTGCAATGGAGACAGTCCTCCACGAACTTCTCCAACGTGGGTCCTTACCACGGGCTGCAGTTCTTCACAAACTGCACCAGCATGGGTCCTTTCCACAGGGTGCAGTCCTTCAGGAACAGACTGCTCCAGCGTGGGTCCCCCACGAGGTCACAAGCCCTGCCAGAAAACCTGCTCCAGCGTGGGCTCCTCTCTCCATGGGTCCACAGGTCCTGCTAGGAGCCTGCTCCAGTGTGGGCTTCCTATGGGGTCACAGCCTCCTTTGGGCATCCACCTGCTCCAGCATGGGGTCCTCCATGGGCTGCAGGTGGATATCTGCTCCACCGTGGACCTCCCTGGGCTGCAGGGGGACAGCCTGCCTCACCATGGTCTTCACCACGGGCTGCAGGGGAATCTCTGCTCCGGCGCCTGGAGCACCTCCTCCTCCCGCTCCTTCTCCACTGACCTTGGTGTCTGCAGAGTTGTTTCTCTCACATATTCTCACTCCTCTCTCCAACTGAAGTTGCTGTTGTGCAGCAACATTTTTCTCCTTCTTAAATATGTTATCACTGAGGCGCTACCACCATCACTGATGGGCTCAGCCTTGGCCAGCAGCGGGTCTGTCTTGGAGCCATCTGGCATTGACTCTATCGGACATGGGGGAAGCTTCTAGCAGCTTCTCACAGAAACCACCCCTGTAGCCCCCCTGCTACCAAAACCTTATCACACAAACCCAATACAGAGATTTATCTGAGGAGCCAATCATCATCACAGAATTTTATGATTAGCACACAAAGTTGTGGTCTCAGAATGAAGTTTTCTAATAAAATTGGGGTCGGTACCATATCCCTGGACAGTTGAAAATGCAGTACTTACTTATATTTAAGAAGTCAAGAAAAAAATTACTAAGACAGCTATAGGATCATTAGTATAATCTCAACAGGATGAAAAAGGGTAAGAAGAAGAAAAGTATAACTGAAATCATGAAGTTAAAGAGAGAATGGAAATAATGCAATGGACTTTTTGCCAAAGGTATAGTACACCAGATAACCTAATAGCTTCTTATCTTACAATAACTGATTTTCTAGACTAAGAAAACCAGATTTAAGTCAAATGACAATACTGGAACAAACAAAAATAATTAACTGGCCATTATTCAATTTAACCTGGAAACTGGATGGAGTTTCCTTTTGCTAAGTTTCCTAACAATTTAAATTCAGGACTGGAATTTTTACTTGGGACTTTAAACTTGTTCCTTGTTTTTCCTGTAGTGGTCCTTAAATATGTCTCACATAGCTATTTCAATTAGCAAACCTACTTGAGCAATCATAATGTGAACATCAAGTAGAACTTCAGAAGCTCTTTTATCACTTTAAAAAAACTAAAATTGGGCAACTTAAAACTGTATTGGTAACTTAATGTTATAGCCTACATTTTCTGAGAACTTTGAACACCCTCAATAAATAAGAAATGTGATGACCAAGTGGAAGCATAAGATTATTACCTGAAAATGTCATTTGGTAGAAAGATACTTCAGTTTGTCAAAAGACATAAAATAAATATTTCTATAAACCAAGGTAAATTTGTTTCTATACATTCTTGTAGTCTCCATAGTGAGTAATTAAGCTGTGTGGATAGAATTTTACACCTAACTTAGATTATACAGTCCATGTGCTACCTCAGTGTTTTTTGAGGAATCAGGAGAGAGGGGGAAGAGGGAAAACTGTTTTTATGGATTCTCTTGGAAATTATTGCTTCTTTAGTTTCTAACTTCACCCTTAAAATTTTAGAGATCCATCAGTCAGAGTTATTGCTAGAGTGCTAGACACTCTCATACTTCCTCAGACTTAGAAATCACAAAGAGGAAAATATAAATTGATCAGCAAGGTGGTTAAACAAACAAGCAAGCAGATGATATGTATGGGGAAAAAACCTCTCTAGGTACATAAAACCCCACTAAAAAAAAAAAGGTTATTATCTGAATTAAGCTATTACGTCACTTTTTATTAATTGCTTTTTTCCTTCTTCAGCAAATACTAATGTGGCAAAGAAAAATGTTACCGAACTATCTTGGAAGTAATTAAAAGATATCAATACCTGTTCGTTACATTGCAGGTAAAAATCAGGCTCATCATTGCAGTGATGCTGAAAATAAGGAATATTAAAATACCAGTTCTGCAAGATTACAGAACTACAGCATTATTTATGTGGAAGAGACAACATGAATTTACAGAGCAAACAGCTTGTAGACAGTCACACAATGCACCTCTTGTTCACTTTGAATTGTAGACTAGATCACATTCAAGCACTTATTAAGTATATGAGACGCAGGCTGCATGCCCACTAAACAAACATACAGGGTGAGATAAAATCACTTGAAGCAGAAGAAATATCCCCACTGACATCAACAGGCTCTGGGTCATGTCCAGATACAACATTTCTTGTATGAACAACATTAACGTATAAACATATTCTTGTGTTCACTATCAATAAGTTTGTCAGACATCCCCCAGATGCACAGCATAATGCTAGCTACCGTATCACAGAGCATAAAACACATCTGAGCATCAGTGTTTCCCAGTCTGTATTGCTCCTTCTAGGACGCTCCGCTATTAATATTTCATTGGAGGCCTGCAGATCTGCCTTTGCAATGGAGTTGGGTCATTCCAGATTTGGTATGAAATATTTGGATTCTCAAGTGTCTTGTTGTGAGACTGCTAACAGCATGACAATAGGAATTCTAGGCTACACCACTTATTTCTGTACATTAGATTTCTAATAGATGCTACTGATGGATGTCCTCCCAGATATTGTCCATAAACTATTGTTGTAGCACTGCAATCAGAAGCAGGCCCTATAGATTTACAGAGAAGACATATTTGAGCCACTACACATCTACTAATGTTATTATTATACTGATGAAAATAAACAGCTCAGGTCCTCTGTTATTATACTGTTAATAAATTTAATATTAGCTACATTTGACAAGTGAAGAAGAGCTCATCCCCAGCACACAATGAAATTAAAAACTGCATTCAAACATTCTGCAAATTTTAGCTTAGTCTTGCAAAATAAATCACTGTGACAAAGTAAGAAAAACACTCTCCTACCTTGGAGCAAGAAGAAAAGCTCTCAACAGAGAAAAGTCTTTTTTTTTTTTCTTTTTATTTTGCCCTTCAGTACAGATGTTTTATTTATTTGTACCACACCTAACTGCACATGTAAATTATATTCTGGCCATTTTATCTGGTCTTCATTCTTCTAGGAGCATCTTTGCTGTCTTACATTTAGTTTAGATGACTAGTGTCCTCTGCATTTTAGTAGGGCTGAACTCCTGCAGCAAGAAAACATAAACTGTCATAAAAAAGCAAAACATAAGGAGTCCAATAACAATCTGTATCTAAAAATGAAAGCTCTCGTGAAGAAATTTAGATTATAAGGCTTGGCTTATTATTTGTTGATTCAGGCTATGAGGCCATTCTGCAGTTGTCAGATTCACTGATAAATACACATAATAGCTTATGATACATTTTCAATGCAGAAAGAATGAAAACTTCCTGATTTTGTTTTCACTTTCCAATCACATTTTTCATTGTTTGGTGGTGCCAGAATTGTTGCTGATTGTAATGAGATTAACTAGTATTTTGAAAAAAAGAGGCAGTGTGTCTCAAAAAGAACTTTTGTCCTATACAGCTTGCTTTATCACTAGTTTGAGCTTCTAATGCTAGACATTAAATAATAAGAATACAGACTAGCAGTTTTCCCAAATACGTTTACATCATCAGGACTAAAACTGAGAAGGTTCCTGTCTTTCCTCCTGCCTCCAAGTAACTTGCTTCCTTCCCAAACCCTCCCACCAGAATCAGATGGATTGTAGCCCTGAAAACAACAATCTAGTTGGCTTTTGAAACAAAGAAGTTTCTGGTGAGAATTAGTGTAAGTGCAAATTAATAAAGAACAGAATTAGCAGACACATGGATGAATATGATCTCTTCCCAATGGGGAAGAGTCAACAGGATGTCTGTAAAGGAAAGTCCTTCATAAACCCATTAGGGTTCTCTGAAGGGATTAAAATCAAATGGATAAAAGCCAGTTGCTTTAAAGTAAGCTAAGCACTGCAATGCTGTGCAAGCCAGGAGGGAAGGCCCTTGCTTGCACACAAGTCAGGAAATACACAAGATGAAGGAACAGCCAGTTCTTGCAAGGAAGGGATGAATGGCAACTACAGGATCTGTGCTGTTCCACATATTCATAAATAACCTGAAAAATAATACGAGATCAGAGGTAGCAAAATACGTTAATGACACTAAATTATTTGGAGTAGCAAAAAAGAGGGCCAATTTTAAATAGGGCCTCAGGGAATACATGACATGACAATAAATAGCACATGAATTTCACTGTAGATGAACTGAAAAAAAAGTTTTCTGTTTTTTACACAGAAAAAAAAAGTGTAATCTCATATATAAAATTATGATGAGCTTTGAATTGATTGTCACAAGGAGAGTGGGTTCCAATCCAAGAACTACAGGGCATCATATGAAACCAATATGAGCAATTTTCAAATAAATCCAGTGTATGTGAGCTCAATATGACCAAGTTTCATAACAAACAAAAAGAGAAAGTTCTTTCCACAACTGGAGATAGATCTGTGGAACTCATTGTCAAAGGATGTTGTAGGTGCTGGAGTTTTCCTTGGATTCCAAGGGAGGCTTGACAAGTTCACAGAATAGAAATCTATTTGGTGGTATTAAATACAAAGAAATTTCACCTGGCACTGGAAATCCCTTATCTGAAAATATCTGTAGGCTAGGAACTTATTAGGGCTAAATATATTATATACGGTCACCCTATTCCTACTTTCCCTTAGCAATGTCCTGTGGAAATTGTTGAAGGCAAGATGTAGATCTTGGTTTGCCATTCTCACTAAACACAAACAGTGGGTCAGTTACAATAAGTGCTTCCATCAGTGACAGATCTGTCTTTGGAGGTCCAGTCAATCTGGAAGAGGCCTCCATACCCTCAGCTGTTGTGATGGAGGAAATGATGATAATTTTTTCAAATTGATAACCACTTCTGCATATAAGATGACTTTAACAGACCTCCATCTAATTCACCCAGTGACCCACTATGATCCTGTTATTCATACTAGAATGCATTTATTGCTAGGAGCTGGGAGATTCATGAATCACAAATAAGTAACACTAAGAAGTACATTACCACACTGAGTTTATATGTTCTTGAAGTAGCACCTGACCCAAAGCTTATCTGGTTCAATGAGCATCTATTCCCTGAGTTTTGTCAGCCTTCTAACAGGCTGCAAATCTTGGATTTGTGTGTGTGTGCGTGTGCACGTGCACACGCGTGTATGGGTGTGACTTGAATCCCTTGGGTAAAAATGAATGTAATTATTTAATGTAATTAATGTAAAGAGGAGCACCTCTTTGAAGACCAAGTACTCACTCTGGGCAACATTCTTCTCAGCAGATTGAAAAAAAAACATTCTAAAAACACCTTCTAGTTAGAAGCTGTTTCCGTACTGTTTACTTTGGGCTTGTTTGGTACTTTCAAATAAATATTTTCAATCTAATAAGTATTATCCAAAAATGTAATGATATGATGATAGTTATTATATGTGTATGCTCCAAGCCAGACATTTTACCACTGAATTTCAGATATTTTCCTTTAATGACTTTTGTATTATTCCAGGAAATGCATAACTGTATTAATTCAGTTTCCTCTCTCTGGAAGATATTGTGTAAAAAGGCTGCTTTTTAAAGAGAAGCAATTTGATATGAATACTGATGATTATAAAATCTAAAATAAAGACATTTTTTTCCCAAAGTCCCTAAGCAAAAAAAGAAGCCTATTCTATAAAAATATTGCAAGAAATATCGTTAGGATGAGTTTTGGTATTCTCTAGGCATTAATATTGAACAACATGAAAATATTTTCCATTCGGTGATATCAGGCTTGATGAATAGTTGAAGTAGTAAACTGTTTGAATGTAAAGAGCCTCTCTTCTCCATGGATTGCTGACTTGTTCTGATTGCCTGTGCCTGAGAACAGTACACCAGAAAGCAGCTTGACATTTGACATATTATTTAGACTGCAGTATTGGGTATTTTCAGATCAGGATGCAATTACTTAGGAATTATGCAACAAGCTGGTACCTGCCAGTAAAGAAGAGAGGAAGAGAACTTTGATTTAGGACTGTGACTAGAAAATTAGACCTTTTCTTAGGTCACTCTTTTTTAGGGTCATTATTTAACAAAATATCTCAAGTAAAAAATATCTGACATCGTAGCCCTCCATCCTTCTAGATTAAAAATCAGTTTACAAAGTCTATTTTTAAATAAACTTAAAAAAAAAAAAATTAGAACACAGAACACAAACACTTCTGACAAAAATTGAAAGATCATACTTCAATAGTTCACGGTTTACATCCTAGTGGGACATAAAAAGCACCATTGTAGTTCTGAGAGTGGATATGCACAAATAAGAGTACAATATGCTAGCAAAACTGCCTGTGAGATATCTATTTTGCTTCTCATTATGGCCTGAAAACCCACCTAGTTGATTTAAAATATGCAGAGATTAAAAATGACTGCTCTACCTAAATAGAGTCAGTGGAAATAGCAGAAGACATCTGGGATATTCTCATTAATTATTCGTTGAGCAGTTCTTTCCACCCTAATTTATAAGGACACTGTCACAGACGGTGATCCAAAGTATGACTTGTTTTTGTTCTTCTTCCAGTGAAATAGATGTCAATTTGTTTCCTTTTTTTTTTTTCTTGTTTGACACTCATGCTTCTGATTAGGTGTTAGCCTTGATATAAGTATGTCATCTGGTTTACATACTTTGTGATATACATGAGGAACTCCAACTATAATTTTCCATGGTTAGTCATAATGTAGAACACATCAACTCAAAATAGCTTCCATTTGGCTATGTGCATTTTTGAGCAGTTAAAGCATTTAGGAATGGTTACCAGAAATGCTGATTCCGTTTCTCCAGAACAATTACTTCCGTTATCTATGCAATGTTTTGGCTTATGTTTTATGTTCTTCTGTATGTTGAAGGTGACATACTGTCATGACATTTTTTGCTTTTGTTTTTGTAAGAGCTAGGCTATTTCTTCACCTTATTTTAATTCTGGGTTGTACGTTTTTTGCTTTTCAGGACACAAAAATGCTATGTAAGAGCCCGTACATATCTGAATAGTTGAGATAAGCCATACTAAAACATGGAATGCTGCTTCTGTATTTCAGTAGCACTCAAAAATATTAACTCCCAAAATTTTTCCGTAATTTACAAGTAGCCGTTAAACTTTTAAAGCCTCCTTTTTGCCACAGTTTTATTTTTCTCAGTCTTGTCTGCTTTTTTTTTAAAACAGTGAAATCTTACAAGACCAAAGGAATATAGTTTGCCACTTGGGATGCAATGCTTTCGTCACTGAAACCTGTTGCAAAAGTATAGCTGAATTCGGGCGTCTGCTGCTCAACATGTCATTTCCTAATGATAGACTTAAAATACCAATGCTTAGTTTGAATGGCTGGACTACAGACAGTGAAAATGGAGGAAGGGAACATGTTTATCAGAAGAGTATCTCCATAGCATGTGAGAGAAATTTCACTCCAAAGATAAACAGACACCACCTCTGGTATTTTTTCTTCTGATTAGTAAATCAACAGTGAACCTGATTTATTATCAGACATTGGTCCTGGGAGGATGAAAGCAAGAAAACTGCAGTACCTTACTCCAGGGCAAGCATTAAAAAGTCACTTGCAGAAGAGAGAAGAAATGAGAAAGGCTGAATGACCCTGATATCATGAGCATCAGGTGGCTGCAAATCAGACTGGCCTGGAGTTCTAATTGTGAGGTTATCAGAGATAAATCAGTTTCACTGATCAGTAGCTGCTTGGAAAGAGTGGAGTCATCAATGGAATGTCATAATGCTGATGACCTCACATCTCCAGAGGGTTTAGTGAGGATTAATTTCAACCTGTCGTTGTCAAAATGGTGATACAAGAGAAGAGGGACAGTTAACAGTGTTTTTCCAGTTTTGCTACCACTTTACAAGGTAAGATGTAAATCTAATGGATCTCTTCAATATATTTAGAAAGAAGAGATGGCTGTTCATCCTCTAGTTCTCCTGAAATTTCTCCCTTCTATATATCTGCACGTGCCTACATTTGTGTGAGGGAAAGCGGAAGGGGAATCTCAAAATCTGGGCTGATCTTCCTTTAGTTTTCAAAATCTCTGAAGTTCAGATGTGTCTGGATCATGTTTTTGTTTTGATTTATGACTCTGTGTAGGTGGAAAGGTGCAGCTGCTCTGAAATTCCAGTCAGGATTCTGGCTTAAATCTAGGTTCTCTGAAGTGAATGTTTTTTGAATTGGGCCAATTTCTAACTTGTGAATTTCAGCAGCTGTGGAAATGAAACATCTTTAAGACAATAAGAGACAGATGACATGGAGAACTCAGGGTTGCCTTGTAGCTAAGGCCAAAATGAGATGGGAATAGACGAGTGTCAATAAATACCCATCAAAGAGCAGTGTCCAGAGAAAAAGAGAATTGCTCTCACTTTGATGAAGGGATAGGAGTAGCCTGAAGCCAAGTATAGAGATATATAGCTGAGATAAGAAAAGGTAGAGATTCCATCACTTATTTTAAGGTTTTGAAATTCTGCACAGGCTGATTAATTTCACTGCAAGACAGTACATGCCATGGGAATGTAAGGGCAGCTTACAGAGAAGATGGTTGTTCAGGTTGAGGAAAGAGAAAAGAATTATTTCCTAGCTTATACATTCCCTTCTTTTTCTACATGGGTCATTTTTATTCATACCACCACCACCACTACCCAAATCCCTTCTTTGCTATCACAACTCAGCCCTTGTACTCTTATGCAAGCAATAAGGAATTTCTTATTTTCTGATTCAAAGACTGCACTAGTTAACTTCAGCAGGTGTCAGGAAAGATGTCCTTTTCCTCTGATCTTAACATGTCAGTTGAACTATAACAATTTTTCCATAGTTTCCTCTGAACACCAGACATCCACCTATGTGATAAGAATACATCCGCTCAGCCACAGGATCCACAGAGTTAGTTGTGGAGCAGTCATGTCGCTTGATCATTCAGTTACCAGCAAGCCTTGCTTCTTCAAGTATCTGGGATACAGAATTACACCAGCAGAAACTATGGCAAAGGTAATGCAAGTCTTGGCTGTGGGACAAAGTCTCTCATTGCAAGATCAGCAGCAATGCCAGGTGTTCCAGCCTCCCAGTGCTCAGCTCTTTCAGCCAACATGACTATTTTGGGGTCAATATATGGCTGCCACCAGGGAGCTGATCTAGCTCAACGTGTACACACAAGAGAACAGCAACTGTTGTCTGAGCATTCTTCTTCCCTTAGTACACACAACTGAAGGATGAAGTAGAGTATTGCATATGGTGAGCTGCTAACCTGAGGGAAAGGACAGAGGTTCCCCTCTCTTAGCTAACAAAGACAGGTGCCCTGAGTCTTCTAGTATATTTGGAGACATGGTTGTGTTGCTAATCACTTGCATATGCTGGCAGTGCTTGGAAACTATTGCTGGACAGAGGTCGTGCTACAGCTCTCGGAGAGGCAGTAGTGTCAGTGTTGGAGGATATTTTGTCTGCCATATGAGCAATCACTTACAGTTAATAAAACTGGTCTGTAATTCAAATGATTTATGGGGGGTGGGGGTGTGACTGCCAGTCTTCTCAAAATTGCTTGAAGCTCATTAACAGGGAATTCTTGTGGTTTCGATAGCAACTGCTCTGTGGCGTGGATGGCTGGACATTTCAAAACATTTTCATTGTGAGTTGCAGGTCCCTCAGGTCTTAGAAATAACTTTTATGAGGATTAAAATACACAAGAGCTCTAACTGTTATGACTGTTGTTTACTCTTGGAATCAAGAAGTAAAAGAAAAAATGAATGTAACACTGTTCCTCATCTCTGGTTTTATTAATTATAGTATTAATTCCCATGAGTAGCTTGGATTTTTAGGAGTATCTTAGGTCAAAGTAGTACTTGCATAGGAAAAATGGCAGGAAAAATTATTGCAGATAAACACAGCATAAGAGTTTATATACATTTAAATGACTGATCTGTTAAAAGATTTTTATCATCAAATGAGGATATTTAAAGAGTATGAGAGTTCAGTGCTTCACTCTTAGCAAATGAAAAATGAGTCTAAATATGGAAATTCTCTTATATAACTTCAGTCACTGAAATGTTGTTTCACTGTTTTTAATGCTAGTTCTATTAGCCTTGTATGTGAAGATTGACAACATTTATTTTAAAATATTGGTTGTGTGGGATTTTTCATTCCATTAACTTTTCAGGAGAAAAGCTACTCAAATGAAAATGAGTTTGATAGCCTAAAAGCTGAGAATCCACAGGGAATGTCAGCATTGTGGGACTGGGATCTGTGCAGAGTTCCCGGGGCTAGACTGGGAATTGGAGCAATACTGCTGCATTACTGTGGTGCTCCATTTGAAACAAACAGTTGACAGAATTGATAACCAAAATTCCTTTTTTAGGCTTTGCTACTGCCAATGTTCCTCAAGGGAATAAAGCGTTGTCCTCTGTGCAGAGCTGAGGAATGGTCTCTCATGGCAGCCTGTGTGGGAGCAGGGTAGTACAGACAACCCTCCCCATTAGCACAACTGCGCCTCAGAGGATGCTGTAGCTGAAATGGTGTAGCAGAGAACTCATGCACACACGAAACAGGATTTGCAAAGATTCTTAGCATGACCGAGAATGGTTTATGTGGATGTGCTAAATGATCCTGATGCAGTTTCTATCTTTTTGTTGCCTAGCAAAAGGATATCTTTTCTATTAGATGGTTATTTTTGAAATACCAGACATAATAAGTATTCCTATTACATCTTCTATCAAAATCTACCACAGTCTAGATGGAGGCAACCAATTCTCATAATTCCTTTAAAAAAAAGACCCAAAACATAAATCTTATATCAGGTAAACCTATTGAAGTCTTGGGAAACCCATTTCTTCTCTTCCTGTCAGAATGCAGAAGTTTACTAGTCTGAATTCTAGAATTGAAAAAAAAATTATTCTCTACAGCAGTAATCTAGTCTCATTATGTAAAACATGGTGAGATGCTCCAAGTTGTAATTTCTGCTTAATAAACCAATTTACATAACATAGTTTAATTAAGACATTCTGACTGTCAAATACATTTTCATTATCCTTCTTTCAATTGAGTTGTCTCTCTGACTACTCTTTTCCCAATGAAAGCCCATTATCCACTAAGAAGATGACCTGAATCCATTTTGTCTGGCTGGTTTGAAAAAAAGCTCACCATAGAATCATAATGATATGACTAACCAAAGTGTACTGGCACAATGGAAAGTTCATTCTACCGTCTTCTTAGCTTGGGAAGTTTTATGCTAGAAGTATGAAATTTCCGCAGAGATTTCTTTACTGAGCTATTTATTCTAAATTTGACTTAAGGACCAATAATTCAAGTAAAGCATGATGGTTGTTCTCCATTTCCTCCCTGTCCAGCTCTCTTCTCCAGTATGGAGATGTCCTTGTCCAGACAGCCTATAGATGAATGGCCCACTCATTTCAGCTTTGGTGTGCTGGACGGAGAAGCGGGGTCAGAACCTGTGTACTTTCCACTGTTCTGTACTCCTGTGAGCATGCAGAAGACTAGAGAACTTGCAAGGTTAGGTTAGCTAGTCTGGTTATCTAGTGCTAGATTGTAAAATACAAATGTATAGTATCTGATTTCTTTTACTGCCTGAACTACTGTTTACACAATATACTGTGTATAATTTTTCTCCATGCTTCCTAAACTAAAATGAAGATTGATTTGTATCAAACATGTCCAAAGTGAAAGTGTCGATATAGCCATCTCCATAACACTGTGACGCACCTTGCTGTATTTCCTGATGAGAACTGAAGCACATGGGAAGGTCATGGCCTAGCGCTGCCTCGAGCATGACATACAGTTCACATCACAAGGAAAAATAAGTTTGGATTATCGTGATTCAGAACTTATTCTGGATTTAAGTCTTCCAGGATCGTTTTTTGTCTCTCAGTCTTTGTGATGTCAAAATTTTGTGATGTCAAATTAGGTGTCTGGAAACATCAGGATAATCCACATACTTGAGTGCAAGTCTCTCCCTTTGGTCACTACGTCATTATTCCCATGGAGCTAAGCTTAGAGCTATTCAGCGCTGTCTCCTATAGCGTTACCTTTTCAGAACACAACTCACAAATTAACTAGCTGAAAGATAAGCTGTATTTTAGGTGAGTCACATAATCTTTTTGCTATAATTACAGGAATTCTCCAGACTCACCAGAAAGACTTATGAACTAGATTAGACTATGAAGATTCATGGACTCTAGCAAATTCCCAGCCCCGAGAAAATGATATTTTTTTTTCATCTGCTCGCTGAAGAATTAAGGAACTGGTGAATAATTGCCCTTGTTGATCAGTCTCACTGACAAGCTTCAAAGAGCAAATGGATTACAATTACTAGTCATGTTCCTCAATGCACTCCTAGAACGTACTGAAATCCAGCAAGGGGTACAAGCACCCAGTTTATAGTAGAAAAAGCAAAACCTCCACTAAAATCTGCATAAGAGTCATAACCAGACTTTAAATACCAAACCCTATGATTTTTTTTCAGTTAGGATTCACATCTTTAAAATACATCAGCTGTACCTCAGACAGATGTTATTTGCAAGCATACAGTTAATCTGAACTAGCATTATAGCTCTCATGTCAACTGGCAAGACCACAGTAAAACTGGTCAAGCTGATTGGGAGCTGACCAACCATCAGACATAGTTAGTTATGGAAACTATGTCACTGGAAAAGAAAAAGACTAAATGACAAGCATGTTTTCCATTAAGAGTGGCTTTTTACAGAATAAGTGGAATTCAAAGTCTGAAAGAGAGAATAGTCAGCGGGCAGGTCTATGTGTCTTGCAAGGACTTCAGCCTTTATGAAATGCCACAGTATTGGAAAGACACTATTACAATGAGTTGCACTTGTTGTGCTCCCAAGATCATTTATGTTCTTGGAAGAAATGGCAATTTAGATGTTCAGAAAGAAACATGAAAGAGGAAAGAGTAAGACTATGTTTTTGAGTAACAGAATAACCAGGATGGAAAAGGTGGGTATAAAATACGTATGAATCTCAACTCTCTACTCTGTCTTCGTAGAGACTACCTTCAGGGATATTAGATTGTTTTCCTTCTATTAGTGGCAACTTTACAGTTAAGATAATTCCTTTTCTTCACTGCTGGCATCAAATCATACTGTTCAAATGTACTGCAGGGGTTTGTGGTCAAGCCTGAAGAGACTTTCCAAAGCAAAAATTCTAGTTTGCATATTGCCAGCATGAGTATATTCTATGGACTGAAATAAAATACCTGTCACAGGCTTGCATTTCACATGAGCAGCTTTTTCCTCTTTAGCCTTGACTCCTAAAGCCGCTTCTGCAGTCAGCTTTACTATCAGTGCGCTGATTTAGAGAAGTTTATTATTGTGTTCCTGCAGTCACACAGGAAATATTGGATCTCCTCTGTCCCAAAGGTGTGATACCCTTTTCACAGGTAGCAGTGCAAGGGAAAGAACAACTTCTATGCATCTGGCTGAGAACAGTGGTTCACAAGCTCTGCTCCCCTTTCTCTAGAATAAAATCTAATATCACCCTGCAGCAGCAGCACCTGCTTCTGGAACATTTGCAAGCCTCTCCAAGTTGGTACATTGCCTTTTCTAGCTTGGCTGGTAAATTAAAGTAGTGCTTATCTTTATGGTCAAAGTAAAGCCTTTCATGTACTATAACAAACAATCCCATATCCAGTCATCTCGTCTAGTCTTCAATCCAGACTTGGCTTTGCATCGTGCATACTCAGTAGGACACATCTCTTCACACCTTTCTCTGGAGGTGTTATTCTAACCGGCTGGTATTGACTAGACAGCTTTCTTCTCTCTGACTGATTAATCTTTACCAGCTTAAGGGCTTCACTTACTTCGCAGCTGCTCAGTTGAACTTCCATTGACATTTTCTGGTATTTCCAAATGGAAATCTAGCCTGGTACCTTGTGACCTGCAGGATTTGTTATAGGCAGGAGAATTTTCAGAATGCAAAGTTTTAGCACGGTTGTCTGTACTGCATTTGAAATGAAATGGTGACTGTGGGGAAAGTGATTGAGCTGTAAACTGCATAGACATTTTTTTCTGTTTTCTACCTCTTATCCTTATTGACCACTTTTGAAATGCATTATGGTTTTTACCATATGTTTTCATGCTCTTCAATCTATACAATTCCCTGTCTGAGTAGCACCTTGGTATGTGTATTCAACTTCATCCCATGGCACACAAGATTTCTTCCAACACTTTTGGAAACACACCTGTGGTTCTAGAAATTCCTTAAGCAATGCCTATTTGTCTTGTAAATATGAATTCTTTGAATGAAATGTTAGCTACTCTTTCAGTCTAGGACTGTGATCTAAATCTCATCCATTTCTTATTCTGAAGACTTATGTAACCTAGGTGGTGCTGGAACAGCTTAATAGTAGGATACTTGGGTCCTAGACTATGAAGAGACATTGCTAATGGTTGTTTCAGAAAGGCTGGATGTTCATAGTTATTCAAAAACACATTCACAAAAAAGATGGAAAGGACTTTAGATTGAGTGAATCAATTTCAACTCGTATTCTGCTAACAACAACAGCAAAGGATTGTTTTAGAGTAAGGTAGGACTTAAGACAGCGTACCATAAAAATATTAAATCTATAACAGCTGTTTGGCAGGTCTGGTTGGCTGTGCACTGGGTAGCCTAACACAAGTTTAAGTAAGCCATTTTTGGTTTGCCACTTCTTTCTTTTTGGCACAAGGCAGTAAGCAATGTATAGGCATAATGAGAATCAGGAAACAATGAACAAATAAAATCTGGCAATGGCCTGACAATTAATGTAAAACTGTCTTTATGATTCATCTCCACCACAGTGGCTGAACTAAGTGAATTTCCAAAGCCATCTTAGTCATGCTGTTTTATCTAGTTTGAAACATTATCTCTTACTGTCTCCTGATGCAGATGCTTTTCTGCAGAATGTCCTTCAGAAATGATTTATCTGAAACTTTAATTGGCTTTTGTTGGTAGAAAATGACAGCTACATGAAAATATGCTAGATAAATTACTGTTAGACAAATAGAGGAATCTGTGGCTGACCTGCTACTGAAAAAAAAGTTTTGTCAATTTTCACATTTGAAGGCAACTCTCTAAAGATTAAATCTGTGTGAAGAGCTCCTCTTCAACAATTCAAACTATGCCTGAGATCTTAATACACCTTGCTATTTTGTTGATTCATCAGGTTTCTTCTGGTCTTAAACTGTGGGTTTCTCTTTTTATATGTAGGATGATGAGTTGTCCTTTTTTTTTAACTAGCCCATGGAATGGATTTATTTCCTGCAGTAGATTTTGGTGAGGACATTAAGTTGCTGAATTGTCATGGTAACAAGAAGTAAGTAGTAGCTGATGGAATAGCGAGACAGGCTTGTATTAAGCTTGCTATCAATATATACAAATGCATTAGATTTTGAACATTTTCGGTTCCTTTCATGGAATAATACTGTGAGGTAGTTTATGTTACATGGCAGATTTACACTCTGTGGACTATAAGGGGCAATAAATTTCAGAGGAACAAGTGTTTTATTTTTATATGTGGAGAACAATATAACTATGTGGAGAACGATATAATTGTACGACTAGTACAGCAGACTTTTCTCTGTCTGACATTGAATTCAAGTGTGCGACTTTATGTGAAGGAGGCACTACCTTTCATGATCCTTACCTGCTGATAGAATCATTTGCAGGCTTCCTTTTCCAATCATTGACATGGCTAGCAGCTCATCTGTCTGCTGGTTAAGGTCTTCTCTGCTTCTTTCTCTCCACTACGTAAGAGCCATAAAATATCTTCTTATCTTTTCTTTTCTGGATACAGAAAAATAAAATCTGCTTTCAACAGCTGTTCAAGACTCCATGTGCTTGTGAAAGTAATAGCTGATAACACCCACCACTGTGAAAATGACTATGGTAAATTCAGTGTGGCATACCTGCTAATCCAAACCAGAATGTGCAGGCAAGTTCTGCTAAACCATAGTGTTTGATGCCATGCCTGTTCAGCAGGCTTTTTGCAACAAGTAATGCTTCAGCTGGTCCCAACAATACTGTTGCTCATCCAAACCCCTCATCAGACACAGGAAATGAGCCTTGCATTGATTTGAGCAAACATTCAGATAAGCAAAACAGAAAGCTACTTAACCATCTCTTAGAAAAAGATAAAGGTAAATCATATTTGCTCTTTGTCTAAGGTAGAGAGGAAACAAATTAAAAGAAACTAGAGCCATAAACACTTTACACAGAAGCTGAGAACAAGGAAATTCTGTGCAACGTATGTAAGAGAATATACATGGCTTTATGCTGTCTTTCTGAGTTTTACATTTCTGGATGGCTCTAGGAGGCACATCTTCTAGGCACATCTCTGCCCAAAATCTTTGCTCTGATGCCCTGTCAGCTCTGAGATGAGGAGGCCCTGCCCTGTCCTTTCTAACTTGTTGGTAAAGCACATCTTGTATTTATCTGTTGGACTGCCAGTCCTGGAAGAATTCCCACAAGAATGTCCTTACGGCAGCATTTTACCTACTGAGAAAAGGTTGCAGTAGGAGTGAGAGTATTAAAATGCAGGATTTCTCTTTACTGTCTTATAGTGGCTAAGTAAACAGAGCAGTGTATTTTCAGAAAGGTGTCACACTGCTAAAAAATACTGATTTCTACTGCTGAGAGTAATTGATTATTTCTTCATAAGTAGCGCTCCTTCTCTTACAAGCGGTTGTAGATGTCTGTTGATGTACCAAAAAAAGTCTAACTGATCCTGTCATTTTGTCTTTACAAGTTGTGTTGCAAGTTCTTTTCTATGTCATCCTCTACCAAATTTGAGTTCTAAGAATCCAATAGTAAAATATTTTCTACAAGCTACATATAATTCTTGTTGCATAGTTCCTGTGTGTGGGAAACTTCCACTGCAATTTATTTTAATTATAAACATTTTCAGTGAAAGCTCATGAGAACAGATACAATTAATCCAAAAGATATGACATTAAAATGTTACTTTTTTTGAAAGAGTAACCTGCTCTTAGAAGAGACAGACCTTTTATTTGCACATAGCAGAATGGGGACCCAAACAGTTTAGAGACCCCATGTAGCACTGCAGTACAATAGACAACAAACTGAAAATCTGAGGACAGGTTTTGTCTCTCATCTTCAGAGAAATTGTTTATCAAAATTTTCATGTGCACATACTCTTTTCCAACTCCATGTTTTATTTCAGAGAGAGTCTTGTTAATGTGGCCATTTTACTGAAATTTCATTTTGGCTGGAAGTCACAGTTCCTGCATATGTACAGATGAACTCTGCAGCACTGACATAGAAAATCCAGAATTTTGCATTAGACCTGCTGCTATGATGTGTATTCAGTTTACAACTCTGCAGTAAGTGCTACAGATACATTGCATTGACACCATGTGAATAGATCAATTGTCTAGGACATGCACAGTAGAAATGGATCTCAAACATGCTATTACGCATGCTCTTCAGGAAGCAATTATACATTTTTCTGCTTAGAAAACCCAAAGCAGAAATATAGCAGCATTACTTTGTCTACCTGCAAAATTAATATCTAATCTTTCCTATTTGTTTCCACATGATATCTTCTGTTTCCCCCCACCCATCCTGACTTGTCTTCTCATTCATGAGCTATAACTGCTCTTTAATATTATAAGCTGCTTTTGTATAGGAGGTTCTCATAGAGTACATGTTTCTACACTACCTAGAATAGTGCAGACCAATATACCTGAGATATTTATGTGCAAGTACAAGCCACTCTTTAAAATAACAATGAAGCTTTTATCATTCCTCCCCTTCCAAAACTAACTTTCAGAACTGGAGATTAGTATTATATTATTTGCAGGTAATAGGAATCTTTTTGTCAGCATGGGCACATTTCAGTACTTTATCACCTGAAGTACTCAGGAGCATTTAGCAATACACAATTTGTGGTTTGTTGTTTGTTCAGTATTATTAGGAAAGAGCAAGATGTTTATCAATAAATAGGCCAGTGAGCTAAATGTCTAAAGCCTCATAAATTAGTTAAAAAGAAATCAGATCTGATCTTTAGTGGATCCAATTCCCACTTCATTAATTGCTAATTGTCTTGACAATAAAAATATCAGTTTGAATAACAAGAAGTGAATTACAATAACTGCTCAAACGTCTGTTTAGATAAGCATGAGAAAACATAAGTAACTTACCATAAAAATTACAGTAAAAATGTATTCAAAATCCATTGGCATAAGTATTAAGCTAGAACTGTTTTTCTTCATGCCAAAGAATATTATATTCTATGGAAAATGCCTACAACAGGAAAAAAGCTATCTCTGGTAACAGCAGAGTAAAACACATTGTGATGATCACCCTTGTAGTTTTGAATATTTCAGCTAATTTTCTACTGTCATGGTAATAAATATTTAATTGTGTGGAAGGAAAGAGAAAAATAGAAGTTAATTAGATTTGCATCATCCAGGAACTTTTTGCTGTTATTTTTAATTTCTGCTGTCTAAAGCAGCTCATAAAACTTTACAGCACAGTTGAGTCTGATGCTTTTGTGAAATGCCATTTCCACTCCCTATTTAAATGTGAAAATCTATATTAATGCCACAATTGGAGTGAGGATTTACACAGTAACAACTTCAGCACATCTAATGTTATGTTCACATAATAAGACTTTTCTTATACCCTAACCTAAACTGCTAATGAATAGTTGTTTTGAATTCCAGAAAGGAGCTGCCTTTTCAAATTCAACTAAAAGATTCTTGATTCTTCACTGTTCAACAAAGATACTGATGCAAGTGCTTGGGGAGGTGGTAAACCCTCATTGGAGTCATCATTTTGATTTGCTGCTGGAAGTAAAACCCTTTTCCTAGTGTGACATGATTTCCAATCCTGTGCAGTGTGAAAGCTTTCATGATGAATTCAGAGTGAACAATTTCTCTCTACTCCTCTTTTTGACTCTGACTTCAATTTGTTTTCTTAAAGAAAAAGAATAAATCTCACCTAGGCCTGCGTTCCAAATGTCATTGCACGTGTGGTGGCTTAAGGCTCCTGTAGTTTAAGATACCTCATGAGAGAGTACAAATGTTGGACAAAACTTGTCTAGATAGCCAGCGAAATTCACTGCAAATGTTGTCCCTCACAACCATTCATCTCGGCTCTCATTTTCTTTCTACGAACAAAGACATGTCTTCAGCACAGTGAACACCAGCCTGTGACTCACTTATTTTAATGTCTTTGGCATTTTGACTCAGTTTTTCAGATTGTCAGACTTGCAGACTCATGAATAAGCTGTAGCTGCAGCATGTGGAGTTCCAGGGGAAAAGTTCTTAAAATTGTTTTTTTTTCTTTCCTTCCCACTTCAGATCTTAAGTATACATAATCACTAGCTCCAGAAAAGCATTTTGACATCATTTTGCTGCTCAGCTGTCAGGTTACATTCAGTACAGAGACCAGCATTTCTTATCTCAGCATCTTTGCTGCGCACAGCTTGTGGTCACAAATTGAAAAATGCAAAGTAACAGGTATTGTTTGTCTTTAGAAAATATTCATTATTCTTTTTGGCTCTCCATTTAACACTGTGTTTTCATTTCACAGTGTTATTATGTTTCTAGCTATGCCCTTAAATATGAAAATAGATGTAAAAGAAGATAATTTATTTCTTCCTCTGGGGTCATGCAGTCCAATATCCCACTAGAAGGCAGACAATCACCAACACAACCGGGTTAACCATAGCTTTGTCTGGCTAAGTCTTATAACCCCCAATGACAGAGATGCTGCTCCCTTTCTGGACCACCACCAGTTCCAGAGTTGTATGACACTCCTTGTGAAACGATGAGAGGAGACTAGACTATCATCTCACACATAGCAGCAAGTTTCAGGGCCAGAAGACCTGGACAGATGACTTCAAATAGCAGCTAGCACATTGTATGCTTGCCTGCTGTCAGTTATGACAGCATCTTTTTTTTTTTAAAAAAGGAGTTGTCCAAAAAGTGCTTTTCTAAGGCTAAATTTAGAATAATCTCATTGTTAACCCACTGTCATCCAAAAATGAGGAAAAATAAATTTGCCATGCTATGTGTAAGGAAGACATGCAACTGCAGACGTACTGAAGCAAAAAATGTTTTGAAATAAATTTTGACTTTCTTTTTCTCTACTAAATTCTCTTTTCATCTCATTTCAGTCAGGTAGGTCAGGCATCTGGATCAGCAGTGGTACAAACACTGCTGTACTACTGATATGGAAAGCAACAGTTTCAGTACATGTTTACTTGTTCAGTCAAGAATAATGACTTTTTTATTGTTGTTTTTTTCTCCTACTGGTGTTGAAAGTGAACAGAACCCTACTCAGATTGTTTACAGAATAAGAGAAGAGAATAATTTATTTCAATGTAGTTTTGGCATTATCCTTTTTACAGTCCCATGTTTATGAAAGTTAGTGGAAGAGAAGAGAGAGAATATGAGAAAAAGTGAGACACATCTGAAAGAGGCAAACTTAGGTGTCCTATTAAAGGTGGGATATTCAGTACAGAAGATGGTTAATAGGCAGAATTTTTTTTTCTATCAGTGGTCAATGCAGGGCTTGAATGGTGAGTTAAAACACGTGCCAGTTAACATTGGAAGCACCAATGCCAGACTATGTCAAGGGCCATCTTGTGTAGTACTTATTCATGTGATGAATGTCTTTAATTCTGTCCTTCTCCATACAGAAATCAATTTCAGTGGTACTGCTTGGATGAATTCAGACATTGCACAGCAAGTTAGCAAGCATATCTGAATTAATAGCTTATTTGCAAGTGTCAAGCTGCAAACAGTGTAGGCATCATCCTTAGCATTGATCATGACTAGACAGCACATTTCTAAAGCAAGTTTAATACATCTGTGGTAGCTGCTAAGTGTTAAACAGTATTCTAAGCACATGCTAATAAAAATGCATGAACTCGTATGCTTTAAAATAATACCAATTTCCCTAGGCCTAGGGAAGGCTAACATGCATAAAAGTTTCACATTTGGGTCTTACCCAGGATTTTTGCTGCCAACTAAAACACCACTACTTTGAGGTTTTGAACTTTATATATTTAAATTTGCCCTTAAAGGAAAATATACACTCAGCTCTCTCTCAAGATTATGACCGAAATATTTCATAGGAGATTTTTACAATTAGGGTAACGTCCTGATAACACTCTTCACAATAACTGAAATGCTAGTCTTCTGCTGGCAAACCTCCAACCCAGACAATACAGCCTGTCTCTGCACTTTCACTGGCATATACATTCTACGCTCACTTTCATAAGGACTGTTGTCTAGTGCAGTCATATGTTTAATAGCTACTTTTCCTGTCATGAAAAACTTAATTTCAATAAAGAATAAAATTATTGGGTGAGGTGGCTTGGAAGCATTTTCAGGATTATTCTGATTTTACAGGATTCCAAAAAGGAAAGGTAATTGCTCCTGTCAGGAGCTTTTTAAGATGTCTAGTCCACATTTGCTTTCCACCTATGAGCATGTATGTGCCTTGCCAATGAAGATAGGAAACATATTTTCCTCCAGTAACTATGGAAGTCACAATGAAATTTACCCAGCACCATTTCATATCCTCTTGACTGCCTTAGCAAGACAAAGTGCCCAACTCCCATGAGTTTCTTCAGCTGCATGGCAAGTTTTCCCTGTTCATTTTGCCCTGGGGAAGAGTTTGTATTGCACCTCAGTAGACTTTCAGGCCCTTGAGCAACTTGAGGACAAAACTCTGTCCTTGAACTCACATGCAATGTACACTGTCTACTTCAAAGGAACAAGTTCCTGGTGCATGATCTATCTTTATTCAAAGTGTAGAACACAAAAAGGTCTTAAAATGCAGAATTGACAAATATGGCCATAACTCATAGACAAAGCGCAAGTGTTCAAATCCTGATACCACTACATCCTCTTAAACCAAGAGGGGTGTGGATTTCAGGACGGTAGTCTTGGGAGGAAAAAATGCTTCTTAATGTGGTATGCCTCAGGGTTGTTTGATATGTGAGCAGAGTATTCCAGTTCTATATCCAGGGTGTGCATATCCCAGCATTGACATCATGTGCTATATCAGCAAGTGGGGATGAGCAAAGTTCCCATTTTCTGCCAAGACATGTTTGCTGGATGGGACTGGTATACAGAAAAACAAATCCACTTATCTGCATGGTTCTCTTAGCCATGATACCCATTCACTAGTAAGCAAACTCAGATGTTGTTTTCTTTCTAGAGCACAAATAAGATCAACTCCAATAGAGTTTGGTTGATTTCCAAATATCATCCTTATGATGATCTCAGTTTTGGAGAAAATCTAACATAAAAGATTTACTTTCCATATCAATAGGAAGCGCCAGCAAGTCGGTATCTAGGTCACCTCTGGGTACAATTTTTGTTGCATCTGCATGCTTGCTGTCTTTCTTCAGATTCTGTTGTTATCAAAGGTCCTACCAAGGTAAAATAGAAAAAGGCCACATAATCTTCACAGTTCCAGTATATCAAACCAAATTCACTACCAGTACTCCTACATCTTGTCTTTTGGTTTCTGAAAGCCCTGTCATTTCTCCTACAGTAATTGATGAAGAAGTTAGACTGGTTCATCCCAGGCCCCAAACTCTCCAATTCACAATACAGAAGTTAGAAGATTTTTTTTTCTGACACTTTTTTTTCTTTCTTTTCTGTTGAAAGATGACCTCACAAAGAGTCTAGTCTGTATACTCACTTGGCTAAACTGTCTTCAACGTGCTGTGTCTGTTGACCTATTTTCATTTCGAAACTGTTAGTTCCAACTTCTTTGAAACACTTGTTTGAACTCAAAGTACCCTGTCCATAGCTCCATTAGATCCAGATACTGAAGCACACTCTGATATTTACTTTTCCACTCTTTTCTTTTCCTGTTGATTCCTAGATTCTCTGCTTTATTTTCATATCACAAGTTTTCAGATTTCTCAAAGATTACTTAAAATGCTTCCTCCAATAAAAGATTCCTTGCCCTCATGGAAATTAAGTTTATTTCTATATGTACTTTTGGGTCCCTTTCTTTGAACAATTGCTCAGATAAAATCATTCACTTCTTTGCAAATCAATGGATGTTGTTTTCTTACCTGCTGTGGTGTGAGGAGGGTAGGGGAAATACAAGCATTTTGACAGTCTGTATGGCAACTTAGGGAGCCACAGTTTTCCTTACAAATAATGGATTATCTCTTTGGACACCACTAGAATTTCTCCTACTGTTGTGTTTGAATTTGAATTTTCCTTTAGCTAACTTAATTAAGTAACTGCGTAGTTTTCTTTCTCAAGCATCATGTCTTTACACCAGAATGTGCTGTTCTTGTGCTAAGGGTTATTAAGGCTCTCTTCTTTTATAATCACATGTTCAGACTCTCCAGGAGATGACCCAAACTGTTTCCATCCAATCTTAAAAAACCCAGACTTTCAACCATTTCCATACAAAGATTATTAAAAAGAATAGCAGTTTGCCTTATTGTATGCTATGAGACTACTAAACTGGATTTGTCATTCAGTCAGGCCATCCTCCAGATCAGATCGCCGAAAGAAATCTTCATCTTTGACCACTGCTGCCAAGCTGATGTGGAACATGAAAGTGACTGGTCAGTGACATCCACAGAGCGGTTGTACACGTTTTTTTTCTTAAAGATAGAAAGCGAGGTTACTCATAACTGAAATTCCTCAGGTACATTCCCTTTCCATTCACCTTTCCTTTCACCTCTTTCAGAATCCTTCAAAATTCTTGAGAGTTATATTTTTTTTGCATTTGAAAGAACAGTAAAATAAACCTGGGTGTATTCTTCTCTATCTAACTATATGATGTGCTTCAGGAGTGGGGAAAAGCAAACAAGCCCTTCACAAAGAGAAAAAAGATTTCTGCACATAATGGCAAATGCACACAGTGTGAACAAAACATAGATTGCTTGTCTAGAAACACTTCAGTTTCTGGTTTCTTACATCTCTTTTTGAACCTACCTTAACAAAATTAACCCTTAACATATTTTTGAAGCCTTGTGGCTCATTTCATTCTATTACCATTACTCATCTATCGGATGTCGAAGTGGCAGCCTTTCTAAGCTGCTCTAACTTAACTGAACAGAAGACAAGCCTCAACTTGCATGAGGTCTCTCACCACCTCATGAGAAGTAGACATTTAGCCACAGAACGGGGACGCATATCACCAAAACTGGGAACAAAACTTAAGCTTGCAAGCTGGCAGCACAGAACATGAAGAAGAATGTTTTTCAACAGACATTTCTCATTATGAATAGAGTGAAAGAACCAGAGCTGACCTGGCAGCATGCTGAGGGCTCAAATTACCCAGCACTTTTGACGGGCAAGAATTTCACTGAAAAAAAAGTATACAGAATAATTTATCATAGAATCGTTTAGGTTGGAAAACACCTTAAAGATCATCAAGTCCATACCATACTTTAATATGGGAAGAGGGTAACCAGTCTCAGTAATTAAGTTTTCTTCTGGGGTTTGTCAAGCATTATTTTGCTTTACAAAAAGAGAGTTAAAATATGTTAAATGACCAGCATAAGGAAAAATGGGACACTACAGTTCTATGCACAAATTATGACTTTTTTTGCTGGTAAATAAATGTTTCTTTAAAGGATTCAGTTTACACATAACTTTTTAAATACCCCACTACTAATAAATAATACTGTTTCTTTATAATTCACAACTCTGTCCCTCCAAATCATGACACTTTCTTCTACTTGGATAAAATCCAAACCCACAACATACTTTTCTCTGAAACACCCCTGCTGTGTGAGCTCTACCTTTCATATCCCTTCTCTCTGATCAGGCCAATGCAGGCATGCTCTTCCCAAAATCTAGCTTGTATCTTTCCAAACTCCTCTGTGGATCTCCAGAGGTGTACACCCTGAAATTAGTAGCAACTGCCAGACACCCCAGTTCATATGTGTACTGTGGGTTTTCATGTCATTTCCTTTTTTTGTACATATACCATAACAAATCAAGGTGATCTCTCAATTTCCTGCAGGGACAGATATAGCAAATCCTTAATATGAAGAACTCTTGCTACTTTGACTCTACAGAAGAATACAATGACCTGCTGTTACCTAAGACTTCTCTTAATCTTATCTTTTTTATTTCTTAACCACAAAGCAAATTCATTATTGAGGGTTAGAAGTATTTTGGGGAGTGAAAAAAGAATTCACATGTTTTCAAGAAAGAAATGTTTTGTAAAAGGCAGTTTATGAAAACTGCCAAAAGTCTTCCAGCTGACATAAAAAGCTGCATGACAATTTTCAATGATCAATCCTGCATTATCATGACACTCAACCAGAAAGAATATAAATTACTTCTATTTGCATTTACAGTTTTGTTTGTTTTTTGGATCATTGAGAGCATATTTGTTTGTACTGAGTAAGCAGCAGGATTTTTAACAGGACCTCCTTATTTGTTCAGAGCTTTTCCCTTTGGAAAATGAAAAAAAGCAAGTGCCAGAGGGCCTGAACATTTATTTCATCAGTCTGGTTTTGCTTCAGCAACAGCTTTAGTAGGTTTGAGTTCTTTCAATGTTTGCACCCCATGGGGTGTACAGTTGTCTATTTTTTGATAGAAGAGAGTAACAAAACAAGACATATAGTATTATTAAAATGTACTGGGAGTGGTGTAAGGGATACTTTTGTCCCAGACAGGAAGTGACAGGAGCCACAGCCCTGACTTCCAGAGGAAGCTCTGCCCCAATAGCTGTCACATGACTCCACTGTTTAGGGCCTGGGCATCACCATTTTAGAAACCGTTATACCCGGTGTGTTCAGAGCCATCCCTGCAATTGGCTAGCAGGACCAGGCTACCCAGAAGTACATCACAACAGGAAGCCTCTGTCTACTGCATACGCAGAGGCTGACAACGGTGACAACATCGTATTTTCACACTGCTCTGTGATTGGCTGGTTGCCATTTCTTGACCCCATCATATGCACATGATCAGAGACCACTCTCTGATTGGCTGCTTATTTCCTCTGGGCCACAAAGTGCTCATATATGAAAGTACACCTTTCCCTTTCCCTTTCCCTTTCCCTTTCCCTTTCCCTTTCCCTTTCCCTTTCCCTTTCCCTTTCCCTTTCTCTTTCTCTTTTCTCTTTCATCTTTTTTATCTTCTTCTTCATCTGCATCTGCACCGTCACCTTCATCTTCCTCTATCTTTATCTTGATATTAATATGAATGCACAAACAATAGATACAGTTTAACAGGGATGGCTTTCATTCACAAGTGCTCATAAGAATGCACCAAATCCAAGTTGGATTTCTTTAAAGTATCCTTGAATCAAGGTCTTTGTCTGATGTCAGCTGACATCTCTATTATAATCAATATAGTTGAGATCAGCCAATGAGTTAGCCCTTGAGAAATATATATCAGGACATATGTAACAGATCAATGAAAGAGAATTCATAGACAGGGTATTGGGAATATTATTTATGAGTGAAAGAAATACTTTTTTCCACTACTCAAAATATTTCTGTCTGCCGTCAATGGCAAGTGGCTCTTCCCCTTCCTCTCAAATCTTTTTCCAGTTTATTTTGGATAAAAAGGGAAAAAGTAAGGTGACTAACAGGGGGTGAGAAAGTGGGAAGGTACACCATAACCAGAATACAATAAAATAGAGAAATAGAATATGAAGATTGGATCAAATTAGGATTTAGAGCCAAAACAACTGCATAGAAGGAAATTATGTTCTGTTTCTGGACCAAGAGAGTAGAAAGTTGACCATAATATATTGCTGAAATACTGAGGCACAACACAAGAAGCTTGGGAGACTTTTGAGAAGAAAACTTACAAATCTTAAAATATAGCTGTCATTTTTTGCCAGTGGGTACCAAAGTGCCTACAATGTATTAGAAAAGTAAAGCCCAGGATTGATTCAGGGCTGTGGAAAATGGAAATAAAAATGTTTGTATTGATAAGAATGGAGAGTGAATGTGAAGGCATGGGTTCAAAATACCAGCAGAAGGGTTGTAAAGATGGTATGTATTGCTGACAGCTACAGCAGCCGGTCATCAAGATCTTAGCACACATCTACCTGTGATTTCTCAAGACAACCAGATCTGAAATAATGACTAAATTATGATCGGTCACAGAGGTGGGACAGGATAGAGATTAATCACAGCTTCTGAAGGGTATGGTGAGACACATCCAAATCCCGCACACTCCTAGGAAGAACTCAGTGACTGTGGGGAAGGGTGCAAAAACTGATGTCCATTGTCCTCTATGTCATTGCAAGCAATTTTTAATAAATCACTTATTAATCACTCAATGAAATTGTGATGGCGATGGACCAGACCACTTTTTTTTCCTTTTAAATTGTTGCTAGAAGTACTTGCCACTCATATCTGGATTTTTTTTCCAAACAAAATATAACTCTTCTCTAAGTTTTATGGAGTCTTACATACAGAAACTAGTAAAGAGTTTGTTTGTCCCATTTCTGCTGTTATTTTTTGACTAAAGTTTGATTCTTTAAAATATCTTGAGGTTTTTTAATCACCAGTTGAGTCAAATCTCAACATTGTGTAACTAGCTGCCATTCATTTTAGATATAATAAAAAGGTCTTTGCAACCTAAACAAGAAAACTTCTTATTAACTGGATTAATTTTCCTTAGAAAAGAATGTGGAAAAGTCACCTATCAAGAAAAAATTGAGTATTGTCATTTCAAACCCCTCTATAACATGCAATCCTGTGTTTTATTCAAGCCTTTGAGAGTCTTCCATTCTCATTTTCAAAACATATCCAACAGCTGTATACAGTTATTAAGTCTGTTTGGATTTGTTTTATCAGCATTTAATTTAAGAAAACTAATTAACTTGACTTTCTTTTAAGAGTCTGAGGAAATTGTTTTAGGATCCCTTTTAGGATAGAATGTCCTAAAGTAATTACGTCTTGGAGGTATTCCCATCTCATTCTTTTCCATGACTAATATAATTCATATTTGATTAAACCTTATTAGGCATTTTGGTTTTCTTCCAGTGAGTGGGAAATGACCTCTAGGTGTGTGAAATCAAAATCATACCAAAGCATCCAATGTCAAGTCCTACAGGAGTGGTGTATACCATACATGTTTATTGGGGAGGGAACCCCATCTTGGCAGTCATGGAGTTTGAGAAGGGTAAATTCTCATCGCTAATCACATCAGTTCCCCATGTAGCTCTTTGGCCAGAAAGGGCTAAGCTAACATTTGTATGCACATACAGAAGAATAATCCTTCAAAGTAAACAGGATTGTGTTTCATTTTGCTCTATTCTGACTAGGGTAGATTTTCAGTTATGGTGTCCATAATTCAAGCATTAGAAGACAGGCCTTAAACCAGGCATGGCTGGTTTTCTTGAAACACTCATGAAAATAATTTTTTGTTTGAGAGTCATGTATCAAGGAAGACTGGTAAGAAAGGTAAGGATACTCTTGACATAACAGAGCTCACTGCTGAGCTGGGTAGGCGGTCAACCTCTGAAACCCGGTGATACCAGCACCAGTGCCTCCTACTAACTTGCTTCCTCTCACACCTTCTTTACCCTGAAGACCTAATGCTAACGAATGTGTTGCAGTTTAATCATCTCTGCCAGAGAGGTGCAAACACATGATCAAGTAAACTTCTCTTTGATAAGTTAAAATGGGTTATTTCGTCAAGGACTGTAAGAACCCTAAAAGGAAATAACAATTTGATAGTATAGGATAATATAATGGTCAAGGCTGTGACTAGATCCAACCACTGGAAGCTGAAGGTAAACAAATTCAGTGCTGAATAAAATTCTGGTTTCTGTATCTAATTTAAAAATTACTTCAGGGAAATAAACATGTGTTGTAAAGTGTTAAGCCTGCTAGTGTTGAAATTACTCCAACTTGGCATACAGAAAGTTGGAGAGTCAAATTCTTGTAACTAGCATAATTCATGATGCAAGTAATTTCAACTCAAATTATATAATTAATTCAAATTATATAATTAGGTGCTGAACACATATGATGTCCAAGAAGACCCACAAAGGGCAAAAAGTCATAAGAAAACTAGGTTTATGACATGAATTGCTTGCATAATATGTTTAAAAATGTACTGTTGCAAAAGGTTCACATAATCAGAGAAGCCTCTGACAGCCTGGGATGGTGCATTATGCTGCATCAAACTGAGAAATGTTTTTTAACAGAAACAAAGGGCTGTTCATTCTCTTCTTTCCTGATATGACTCTAATATTCTGTCAAGGAAAAGTTAGTAGGAAATATTAGTGTCTAATTTTTTGAGGAAAGGCTTGGAACTCAGTCTATTATTCCCTCAAATTGTGAAGAAACAAGAGCAACTAGCTCCTTGTCCTAACATTTATTGCTATCTCGTGGTCTGTAAGACAATCAGCTGCTTTACTGGTCACACTATAAGACCACAAATCACTTTGCACTTAAGATGTGGAGAGCAAAACCAAAACACTTTGATTATCTCTCTCCCTCCAAGCTACAGGCAGGCTCCTACGAAATATTGTTGTCATATCTGTCTTGGGTATGTGCAGCATGTTACACTTGTACCAGGCAGTGATACACTGGATTGCCCAAAATACTGTATTGACACATCCTATGTATAAAGACTATGATGCTCAAGTAGTATACTAATGCGGAATATGCTACAAAGCAGCGAGGTAGAGAAGAAAAATAACTTCAGGAAAGAGATAATGAGTAAAGGGAAAGAGGGTAGAGAGGGAGGACCTGCCTGTCTGGGCAGATCTGAGCTTTGTGGAAAGTTAAGAAAAGTTTTGTGAAAATGTGCCAAGAATATTGTGACTAAAGATGATGACAGATAGAAGAAGGATTATCATTTTCTTAAATCTACTATTCTGTGGTAACGTAATCTGATGCCTTTCCCTCCAAATGCTCCCTTAAATCAGGGAAACAAAATGCATCTGAAGTTAGAGAGATATTGAAGCTCTCAGTTGTGTAACAAAAGTTAATAATTTCCTCTCTTTGTCAAAGTGCTTTGGGAGTTCTTGTCAGTAACACAATTGCACCCAGGTCTTGCCCTTTTCTCCCTATCGTTTCTCCTTCTCCCTGTGGTAGAGTGGAATATGTTGTTTAAGATTCATTTCTTGATTTTACCTTTCTATTTTCACTGAAGTTTTTACACTTGAAACACCTGTCCCTCTGTCTTGCAGTTTTGTTCTGCTGTTGCATGCTGCTTTGTTTTCTTATTAAAAAGACTTTGTTCCTTTCTGAAGGTCTCAACAGATTGGCTGCTGACACCCCGCTTCAAACATTATGTTCAAGGTAGTAACCTGAGAGTGCATCCTCCTTGTAAACCTATGCTTTATCAAGAGAAGTTGCAAGCACAGCTGACATTTCAGCCATGGGCCAGTGCAGTGATTTGTTGATGCTTTTTTCCAATTCTTCCCTCCTGCTTTGTGTGCATACCACCCTCCAGACATATTTTTCCAGAATTTGTCCATATTTGTGTTATTTTTGTCTCCTGCTTCCCATCTTCACCACTGTCCCCATGCTCAGCATAAAACAAAAACAGTATTGTAACAGTAATACTATTATAGCTTAATAAATAATTGTTTAACAGACTCCCTGTCTTCCCAGAGGAGCTCTTGGTGCCATCTGAGACACTAAGAAATAAGCATTTAAAAATAGATAATAATAGAGAATAAATTAGTCAGATTTAATAAAGTACAATCTTTTGGTATTAGACCTTGCCCGACCCTTACCCCATCAGACAATTGGGCCAAAGCCCCCAGTTGATAGCATAGCAATTTTATTGTCTTCTGATGAATAAGGAATGAATTATCATTCCAATATATAAAAGATTTTATCTAGGATTTGTATAAGAAGCAAAAGCATATTACTGGTAAGCTAACACTCTTCCAAAATGATAATATATACTGTGGCACTGTTAAGCGATAATATTCTAAACCCTCTATGTAATTTTTGCAACATAGACTATTAACAGTGGTATTCAAAGCAAATAAAGCCCAATATGCAGGTCTTGCAGACATTTTAAGACACTGAGTCAGTCTATCATTTAAAATAAACTTATTTCCCTGGTGGGGCCTTAATCTCCTAGTTCATACATACTGTCAGCAGAGGTTCACAGGATGGCTGAGCTTTCCTGCTCAAAGCGGTCCAAACAGGGGGACACTTTGCTCCAGTCTGTACCCTGCCGCCCCTCTTTGCTGCTACCCTTGCATCAGCTTGGAGCTCATCTACTCCCCAGGAAGGTGGTTCAGCTTTTTAAACAAGCAGAAAACAAACCCTTCAGCCAATGCTCAGCTGTCTTGTGAAACTTCAACCTAAGATTATTTCAGGAAGTGGCAAGTATAATAACAGCGTATACAGAAGACTGCCAAGTAAGCATTAGGTGGCAACAGAAATAGAATTTTAATTGTAAGAGATTTTCTTATAGGATAATTAAAATTAATATTGCTCTGTCAAAACTGCAAAAAGATACACATTTGGCAAGCCTCCCCTGCATCATAAAAAGAATCACGACAAAAGAATCCTTGCATAAAAAATAAGCAAATGCTACAAAAATCTTTTGAAAGACAAAACATTTCAAAACTTGAAGGGAAAATTGTTTTGTGTATGAAAACATACTCCAGTATTGCAGCAGACACTATGTGCCTCATATTAACTCCACTGGGATTGAACAGCACCTGGAAAAGGGAGAGGGCATCTTCTCAAAAACTAGTGAAGCAAAGATATATCTCCTTTCATATGTTCTGTATTTGGCTGGATAAGTCAGCAAAGATTGGGTGTCCAAGCAGGTAGACAAAGACAATAAATGCAAATATGCAATTAAGGCTATATCTGCAGTGTCATCAGTAGTGTAGATATATTTGTCACCTTGTTTTCTTAGTGTGAACATGTATCAGCACACTATATATCTTCTTAGTGTGATTTCAGGTTTCAGGCATGCTGTATTTGCCATCATGCCATAGAAGCTTATTCGTATATTCAGGCCATGGTCAAGCTAGGGGATTCTTAAGTACTAACAGTGGTGTTATGCTTATTTACTATTATGCACATGCTCAACTCCAGACAATGAAGAATGTATTTTCTGAGAAGAAGTCTTTCTACCTATTTCTAGCAGGAGTCTTTTGTAGCTATTCCATTGTGGTAATGTTCACACAGCCTATCCCTGCCAAATCTTTTGTATTAAGGTTTATAACCTTAATACTTAATATTAATACTTAATCTTTAGGTATTAAATGCTAACAACCCTTGTTAATAAGAATGTGATGTTAAACATTATGTGTGTGTGTGTGTGTGTATCAAACACAAAAAACTGTGTGTTTGCCAAAACCTGATCATGTTTAAGAGGAAGACTGCCATCAGCAGGATTAAACAGTAATTGGGGAAATTTAAAGATACTTTTGAAACAAAGAATAAATTAATCTTAAAAGAAGTATAAAAGAAGCATGAAAATTCACAACAGGAGGCAGAGACCTTGGAGTGGAAACAGCACCCATCAAAACCTGGTTTGACACTGCCAGAAGTTGCCCCACCAGCATCACACCTTTGCCTTGGCCAGCGAGAGCAGCCTCCCCATCGGACACCGTGAGCTGCCTGCTCCGCAGCTGGTGCAGACCACAGCAAGCAGGGACCCACACCTCAGATTTGTCTGTGTGCATGCACTGGCAGGATGCTTTCTCACCTGCTTGTGGATTAATAGGTTGTAGAGAGCAGCACAGATACCCATAAAGCTATAGCACCCATGTCTCCTTATGGGACACATGCAAGTGGGCTAACCCATACTTCCGAAAGAGCGATGGTGCTTGTAACCCACACATCCTTTGAGGGAGGGATGGGTGTGAAGTTAGCTCTGTGAATGCGTGGCTCTGTGTGTGTGTTTGTGACTAGAAATTTTGCGGACTGGTTATTAAAAAATATTTAGAAATCTGTAGGTGCTTACTAGAATTTTGAAAGTGTCTAGTATTGTGATTTATATGTTGTATTACTGATATTGAGTCTGAAAATACAGATGATTGCTTGTTAGTTTTATGTCATTAATAAACCCATAATCTGCTTCTATCCTGATTCAGTTTAAACTAAGTGAACTGAGAAATTTTTCCTTGTGACATACTATTTATTTCATCCATTTTCCCCTTAACTAGCTCCAAGGACTTTCTGGCTGAGTGTACATATAGTGCAGTCTTCCCTTATATTGTTAAGTTGTCTTTTTATGTTGTGTTCTTGGAGACCACAGTGTTTGTACAGATACTGTCCAAAACACTATATTTCCAGCATGCACCCTAGGAATATATGAAAGCAGCAAACTCCTCATTCCTCGCGCCATTTTCTGTGTTTTGAAACAGGAGCATGATGAGAATGAAAGACAAGCTGCTGTTCTTTGTCAAAGATCTTGCAAGCCTGTCCAATGGAAAGGTGGTGTTGTAAGCCAATACTCTTTTTTTAGGCTCCTTTTTCAATAGATAAGTGAGAAGAAAATACCTGTCAAGCGATTAGAGATAGATCAAAAAAGGAAACATCTGGAAAAAAGTGAAAGTCTGCATCATATTTAAGGCTTGGAATGTGGAAATACCATAGGTAACATTGGTGAAATGATTTATTTGCATGACTTTCAGAGAACGCAGGGCAATAAGAGATTCTGGCTTAGAACTGGAGTCCAGGCAACCCTTTAAACCCTCATAGCATGATACAGAGGTCTCACGTTCTGGGGTTTCAAAGGTTAACTCCAACAAGACAATTTTACGTGCTACAAATAAAGTAAAGGTACTTTCTTTTGGAAATCAAGAGTGGGCTAAGGTGTGCTGTGACCACAGCTTATATTGTTCCAAACTATACTCCTTGTTACTATATTCAAGCTGTTTCAGGGCCAAAATTTAATACCAGCTTAGTTAAAAACAGCGTGACTAACACTACTACACAGGTCTTAATATAAGTGATAGTAAAGGACTAGCAATAGGAACTCCAGAGTTTGAAACAAGGAAACATCCAGTATAAAGGAGACCACTTCCGCTTTAAGCATCTGACATTTCTAGCATATCATTCTCCTAAAACACAGATGACTGTTTGACAGAAAGATTAGAAACATCTGAAAGTATTGATGTAGCAGCTGGTTATTATGTCTCAGCTGAATGTCATTCTATTAATGCTGGGTCTATGCAGCATATCATTATAAGGAAGAAAAGTATTGAAGTTCCTGTTGAATAACAATCGGGTGTAAATTCCTTCAGGGACTCCAGATGATGTACTGTTCTGAGGGCTGGTTTGTAATTGGGACAGTTCTTGAACTGCACTTCATCTGCTTAGAGATTCAGATTTATATCAGCTGGGATCCTTTACATATCAAGAACAAATCTTATCCTCACATTTAACTTGCTTGTTCTAGCTTCCAGGTAAATAACCTGAACTTCCCAGCTTTTATCCAAATAACCAATCACCACAAATGCCTGTAAAAACATAATTAATGAAGTTTTTGCACTGTAATTTTAATATATTCCCATGCACATTCAACTTTCTACTGGCAATAGTTCTGTGCCTTCACTTACATGGTTTATGTCTTACCTTATCATGTGGTCATGTGGTGTAAGTCCAAGAAGCAAAATCATAGAATCATTGAAATGTAGAATAATAGAAAAGTCTAGGGTAGAAGGGACCTCTGGAGATCATCTGATCCAACCCTATATTAAGTCACCCAGGGCCCTGTCAAGCGCAGTCCTGTATATTTCCAGCAAGGGAGATTCGTCACTTCTCTGGGTAGCCTATTCCGACATTTAATTGTTCTCATGGTGAATAATCTTTTTCTTATGTATAGATGGAATTTCCCTCGAAGCAACTTGTGCCCATTGCCTGTTGTCACTGTGGATCCTTGTGAAGACCTTCCCTATAAGTATCTTTTAGGTTTTGGAAGACTGGATTCCCTGAGCCTTCTTTTTCTAGGCTAAACAAACACAGGTCCCCCAGTCTTTCTCCGAACATCATGTTCTCCAACACTTTACTCATTTTGGTGGGCTTCAATGGACCATCTCAAGATTTTTCAAAGACTCTCTTGAACTGGGGAAACCTAACTGGACATAGTATTCCAGGTGTGGCCTAACAGGGGCTGAGCAGAGTTGAATAATCACATCCCTTGATCTGGTAGCTATAATCTTGCTGATGCAGTCCAGGACATGGTTTGCCTGCATTGCTGCAAGGGTGCACTGCTGGGCAATGTTTAGCATGCTACTCACTAGGACCTGTGGTTCTTTTTAACAGAGCTACACCCCAGCTGGTCAGACCCCATCCTATACTGTTGCTTGGGATATTTCTGTCCCAGGTGCAGGACTTCAAATTATTCTCATGCAATTCTTGTTGGTCCAGTCTCCCTCCCCGTCAAGGTCTTTCTGAATGGTACCTCTTCCTTCCAGAATATCTACCTCTTCTACTAGATTGCTGATATACACAGACTTGGTGAGGATACATTCAATCCTATAATCCGGTTTGTTTTAAAGATACTGGATTGTATCAGACACACTATTGACCTGAGAGAAACTCCACTTGTGACTGGCTGCCAGCTTGATTTTGAGTCATTAACCACTATCTTTTGAGCTTGGCAGTTAGCCAGTTTTTCATCCATCCTCTGGTCCATCTGTCCATGTCTTATCAGTTTACCAACAAGGATATTGTGGGGAGACTAAGTCAGATAAATTACTATAGCCTGACATTGGCAGCTTTGCCCTTATCCAGTGAGCGAACTGTTTTGTTACAAAAGGCAATGAAGTTGGTAAATCATGATTTACCCTTGGAGAATCTTTGTTGGCTTTTCCCAAACACCTTGTTGTCCTTCATCAGCCCAGCAATAACTTCCATGAGGACCTGCTCCATAATTTTCCCAGAGACTGAAGTGAGGCAGACTGGTCTGCAGTTTCTCAAATCTTCCTTTTTCCCCTTTTTGTGCATGGATGTAATACTTGCCTTCTAGTCATCAGGGACTTCCCTTGTCCTCTATGACTTTTCAAAAATGATGAAGAGTGGCTCTGCAGTGATGTCAGCCCCCCTTCTAGCACCCTTGGATGTATCCTGTCAGGTCTCATAGACTTGTAGATTCCAGTTTGTACAGATGACCCCTAAATTGACTCTCCTCTGGGGTTTACCATTTGCTTTGCTGCTGCTTCATGGCATAGAGACCTGGGGGCTAACTTTACCCATGAGGGCTGAGGCAAAGAAGGCATTGAGTAAACCAAACTTTCCTGTATCATTTGTAACTAATTTGCCAGCCCCTTTCAGCAGCAAACCTACCTTTTCTTTGTACTTCTGCTTGCTACTAGCATACCTAGAAATGCTTGTTATTCTTGACATTTCTTGCTAGTTTGAGTGCCAGCTGAGCCCTGCTTTGCTGCTCTGGGCCACCCCACTTGCTGAGGCCCAGCTAAATAGCAAGCAGAAGCTGCGCACAGGCATCTGCTGGTCCTGTGTGAGGCCTCTGCCCCATGCGTCCCTTCTCAGGACACGATGAGCCCCTCCCTTCCCCTTCCCCCCAATACTTTCCATGTGTGGTTTGCTTAGCTTATGAGTGTAGTTGCTACCACATGCCCATGCGGCCCTCACAGCAAAGTTTAGGAAGAAATCACTGTCTAGTAACTTTATTCTTTTCTCCAGCTGACTTATTTTTATAGATAAGCTCTTTCAAAGAGTGGAGTCATTCTCAAACACCAATTGGCTGGAGTGGGAAAAGTAGGGAATAAAAATCCTGTATTTTTGGTTTGTAAGCTAATGAGAGCAAAATATAGATAGGGCAGAAAAGTATATGTATATTCATCTGTACCAGACTAGAAAACAATAAAAAGTAATTTGTCTTCCTGTTCAAAGAGAGATAGCTAGAGATAGCTAGCTATCCTGCTCTGCTGATGGCAAATAACACATCACATTATAGTGACCACAGAAATAATGAGGAGCACAACTGTACTGTTTAGAATAAATTCTCGTATACCCCATTAAACAAATTCCAGACTGGCTTCTACACTTTAAATATGTTAATATGACATATCCTTGTGCTTTCATTTTATTGATCAAGACATTCATGCAGATTGCCCTGGTCAACATGGCATTAATAGACGATGAAATAAAGTATTAAAGTATGCAAAGTGCATCTTTTTTAATCAGTTCTCAAAATAAACAAGCACTATCAACAATAGTAATTATATGTCATGCTGCATTGCTGGAAGCTCTGGGTTGCATGTTTACACATGAGCAATCTAAATGATAGTCATGAATTACTGAAATTCTCTTTAACATCTGCAACACTGAAAAAGTATTATGACAAAGTCTTAAAAAATGTGTTGGCTCTAGTATGACAAATAAATTGAAGGAGTTGTGAGTCCGTCAACTAATTCTGCACACAGGTTAAATACTGATTTCAGTAATATATACATTCAAATGTGCATGACCAACAGTGTAATATAGGATAAAAGTTGCATTATGTTCAAGTGCGGAGGACTCTGTCTTCTTATTACAATGTGTTTATATAAAAATGATGACTAAATGTAGGCCTTGTACTGTACTTGGAAGCTATGTAATCTTTTGCCATTCAGATAGCATGTATTGCAGAGTGGTATAATCTAGCCATTATGGTCATTTTTCAGGAAGGGACAACGATTAGGAAGAGGAAGAATGATTTAATCCATTGTCCTTCATCCCTGTTTTTCATTGCAAGGACTTGCTACCGCATGAAGGGTCAATCTCTGATCCTGAGATCTTTCATATCCATAGAATTATTAAACGTTTAGCATTTGCATTACACTGTTGTCACTCTCTAGAAAGACAATACAAAAAGCACCTCCAAAGTGTTTAAACATGTAGGTCAAAACATGAGATTCCACAGATATGTAAACCTGAATATGCAGGAAAGGCAGTCAACTCCTTTCACACACTGAAACGGGACTCCCCCTTCTGCTACATTATATAACATTGTCATCTCTGGATGAATCTAACCTGGAAGTTCAAACATTATCATCTATTTTAGAGAACAACTGATGTATATCACTTTGCTGTACCAGCATTTGGTATTCAGTCTTCCCTGGAAATTACATCGTTGTTACTTGGGTTGAACTGAAATAAACAGGCTGCAGAAACAGTTACTTTCTTTTTCTAAAAGGAGACAATGGGTGATACACTTAAAAATTCTCATTTTCCTGTAGAGAAATGAAATGTGGAATACTCTGACATCAGCTGTGTTATTTGTTGGTATGATCAGCTGTAGTACAGAATTAATAAACAATATTGCACATGCAGAAATGCAGTAAGAAGTCAATGGTTTTAATACTAAGATGATAATTTTTTCATTTGATCTTTCTCCGTATTAAATAGTAATATATTAAATCTCAAATACTAGCTGTAATATATTAAATCTCAAATAAATGTTCTCAAATTTTGTCTAATACTCCTGTAAGAACCTAATAAAATAGCAATATTTCATGACAGAATTTCACATGTGGAGTATAACGTTATGTTGTACTCAAGCATGAACTATTTGCTTTTAGGTAACTAACATTACTTAAAGCAGTTTCAAGCTTAGGGAAATATATCATAACTTTTTTCAATGTCTAGTTTGGCATTTCAAAGTCAGGGGGTTTTTTGTTATTTTGTAGGAAACAAGGTTTATGATTCTGAGGACGTGGCATTCTCATAAATATAAAACAGATTCTTTGGGTGTTGCTTGCTTAGCTGGTGGAGCAGCTGAATAAGACTTCAGTGCCTCTTTTCTTTGCAGGTTCTATGCCAAAACATTGATTTACATACATAATTACCTCAGCCCCCATTCTCAAGAGGTTTATACAGAAAGAGAGTCCTTCTTCCTCAGACACTCCCCTGCCTTCAAGTGCAGAAATATGCAAGTCATTTTTGAGCTCTTACTGGAATAATTCCTGGGTGGCTGAGTATAGGGTGGTCTAAGAGATTCTCCTTTCTGCTGCTATTTAAATTGAAAGGGAAATAACTTGGACTTTTCAGCTCAGTCTGTCCTTTTCCTTTTCTCTCCCTCCCAGCCCCTCAGCACTACTAGACTACTGTGCAGTTGCCTGAGGCTTCATGCAATTTAAAAAACAGGGAACTTTTTTTTTTTCCTGTTTTTTCTTCACCCCAAATGTTTCACCATGTGGCATTGTTTCAAAGAGAGATGCAGTTTCTGTATTTTTTTCTTATGTAGCCAGTCATTATTGTATCATTGGCCAAATTATCAGTTATTGAATTGACAGTAATAATGTCTATTTCCATTTAAACTGTTGATATTCAGGAGTTCACATTCAATTAATCAAAATCTACTAAGTCACTATGGCCATTTTGAAATCTGTCAGACAATGAATTTAATTTAGACATTTTTATTATATTTTCACAATCATTATTTTGCAGAGATCCCTGAAGGGTCCATACAAAGGGCTTCGATTAAACTCAATCTGAAGATAAAGATGGAATACTAAAGTCCGATCTCTTGGTGTAGTAATTGCAAATTCAAGTAAGGATTAAAAACAACGAAGTCTTATATTGCTGTTTTTCCATTCAGCAGTGCATAAGTGCATTTTAAACCTATGAAACCACAAGATATCCACCCACAGTATTTCTATGTGCATGGATAATATACATTATGTAAAACATCTCTCAGTTCCTTATCTTTAATTTACAATGTAATTTATACTGACTGCATAAGTAGATTGACTTTATTTGTTCAGAGTAGTTATTCTTTATTACAATTTTTGAAATGCAATCACACCCTTATGAAATGAGTTAATAGGTATATACAAGTCCAGTCACAACAATAAAACAGTAGAGTTAGTTTCTGAATTACTTGTTCCTTACGTAGGCAAACCAGGTCTAGCAATATGTATTAGACATTATATTAATTCCTAAATTAGATTAAATACAGCATATAAAATTAGACTTTTAATACTGCAGAAAATGAGTGTTCTTGTTTTCATAAAAAGAATGAGTATATATGCATTGACCATGCAGTACAAATTGTCTAATTGTCTGTGGACGTATCTTGTACATTGCAGATACACAGCGTTAAATTATGTGTGCTATTAGAAGAACTTTTAGATATGCTAACTTAAGCAAAGCTTTTTGAGATTACAATTTGCCTTTTTTTCTTTTTTTCCTGGTTCCCTTGTTTTGTTTGGACATAAGTGTTGTGATAAAATCACATGAACTTTTTTTCTTTAAGTTTATGTAAGATATTTGGTAGTGGATAATTTCACTCTGTTTGAAAATCATCAATATTTGCATGAATTACAGAAAAGAGCCTTTTATTAGGAGGAGTATGAATGCAATAAGCATGTTTTTAGGTACAAAATCTTAAGCCAAAGCCTAAAAGTTGGAATGCTCGAGATATTTTTCTAAATTGACTTTAGGCACTGATGACTAGGTAAAGATTGATTGCAAAATGTATTTGGCAGCCTAATTTAAAAGCTTATATGTGTGGAAGCTCCGTGTAGTAGCTGGCTTACACACTTGAATTCAGTGTAATTCTGAAAAATATCAAGCAAGAAGGATTATAGTATTAGCTATCATCGCGCAAGTTGCGATGTGCATGTGAAGTTACTAGGAGTATCAGAAGCTGGACATACAAAAATAAGAGATGGAGTAACATATTGATTAAGAACTAGATGTTTGAACTGAATAGCATAGAACAATCTAATACGTGAAAAAAATTTCATTGTTCACCTTAGCTAAATCTTATTGAGAAATAAGAGCTAAATTATTTCAGCTCATATTGCCCAGCTCCAGGCTGTGGGAGGAGAATGCTGTTCTCAATAGCTCTGTGAGCCATACAAAAGGAAACTCTACAGGAGATGGAGAATTTGACAGATGTATTCCACTTTCTGCCTACACAACAGAGAAATTTATTCCTGCTATAATGCTGCACATGTCGATAGACCCTGCTGAATCTAGGACTATCATGCTGCAGAAGTCACATTAATGTAGACATAGCACTTGACATTAACACATTTACTACATTATTTTCAGAAAAAAAAAAAAAGCCTTGTACAGGGTTTTTAAACCACCTACATTCAGTCCTGCACAGTCCAATGGTGCACATCATTTGCTGTGAATATACTAAAACATATACTTCTTCCTCAAGTCATTGTTATTCATAAGCCTTTGAACATATTTTCCAAAGCTGTGAGGTTTGATAGGATTTTTCAATAGTTTGCTTAGCAATTTGGGAATTCTAATACCCTGCTTAATGGCACTTTAAAATTTAAATAATGAACACCTTTAATGATCTTGTGGTCTCTCCCGCAGAATCAATAACATGTGAATAATTGGTAATAAACTGTAATCTATATCACAAAGGCACTAATTCTTTTCCTGCTCTCAGATTCTACCCTGTGTTTGTCTTATGATCTTTCCTATTTAATTTGAAACATTGCCTTGAATCCATTCATAGGCTGATACACTATTGCAACAAAACACTTTAAATTAAGCACAGAATGAAATTAAGTTCTCTTTTGTACAGTAAGTACTTATTAGAAGAAGGAATTCGGGAAATTGTTTACTAAACTTGAAGAATAAGCTATTACCATTTATCTTGACTGTTAAATTCAAATGTGACATATGGATTTTTGAAAACACAGCAGTGTATTAATGGCAGATTAACAAAGTATTGCAAATATATTTGTGCAGCAAGTTTAATGGAGGCAGACCTTTGTCTCTATGACACACCTGACATTTTTCCAAAAACATACCAAATTGTGAGTTGGTAGAATTTGCTTAAATGAGACATGTTGGTGACTGGCCTACCTCTGAAAATTATTGTCTCTGTTGATTAAAAAAAAATCAATGCCTATCAGGCTGAATATAAATGCATAGCCAGAAAGAATCTCTCTCTTTAATCTTTTTTCTTCGGTATAGGTATACCGTGGAAGTGCAATACCATGGTGATTGATGAGAACCACTTACAGAACACACATTAGTTAAGCCAAAGAGTCTTGTTTGAATGAATCATTCAAAGCCATAAGTACCAGATTCTAATGAACACAGCTTATTCCTAGAAGAGCCCTTGAAGATAGGATTTTTTATACTTCTGAAGCTGGTGGAGCTCTGAAATGCTGATTAGATCCACCAAATGGCTTTTAAAATAATTTTTTCTGTTAAATTCACTGCCTTTTTAGAGTAGCGAAGGGTGCGTGTATAGCACCCTTGTCTGTGCAATAGCATGTGAAAGAAAAACAGACCCTAAGGATAAATAAAGCTGGCATCAGCTGATTTTCTTCACAGCACAGAATAGAAACCAGATAAGAGTGGAACACACTGAATTGCCATGGGAGAAGTTAGCACTGCTTTCACATTTGGCTTGCACTGCCCTGAAAGTATTTTTGTAGTACATCACATCGAAGTTCAGTCTCTAAAGCTGACTCCTCTCCATCTGGATGTTGTTGTGTTCAGCAGTCCCCGAAGGATCTTTAATTAGGCCAAACAGTGTTTGCCCATGAAGAGCTGTGCTTGGAGCATTCCAGAGCTTGACTATGGACTTGTAGAGCTTCAACCTTCGCTGCGATGTAAGCGCAATTTTGTTGTATGTTTGATCCATCGTGCTCTGTGCTACAGTGGAAACATCACGGGAACAAGACATAATGGCTCATAGTTCACAGCACTGATGCTGAAACCAGCTTTACCATCTGCTGGTGTTTATTATTAGATCATGATCAGCTTGGTTATATGCTAGTGAAGTGGGAAAGATAAGCAGCGTTCAGCCTTTTTTCATGTCTGCTGGAGAAGACAGTTTCAGACATGAAATTCTGAGGAAACCTGTCAACCTACCTGCAGGGCACTCATTTGTGTCCAGGGAGTTTGGGGTTGTGTGGTTATTGTGCTGCTTATCTGCTACAGTTTGTGCATGGGGAGAAGTGGGTCCACTGTGCTTTAGGTTTGTATCTTGTTTTCCTCTAGATGCCAACACGGCAACCAGAACACCTGATCTTAAAACACAAATTTAACTTTCTACAATAGGTCCTTAACACAAAAAAAGATCCAAGAAAGTAAATGTTCACAATTTGGTAACTAAGAAATTTCTATAACCAAGCACATGGAAGTGTTCAAGTTGCAAAAATGTCACAGGGTTCAGAAGCAGTGCCAGATTTTACATGTTATTTCCATGGCGGTATTAAAGCTCTTGTAACTGTATGTAGCTGGCTTTCCTTTCCACGTCTGCTTGCACGAAAAAAAAAAGTCTTATTTTTTTGGTCACTATGAGAGAGCAATTGGATCTGTGCATACATATGCATACAATCTAGGATAGCCTGTATACTGGCACAAGGAAATAAAAAAAAATTGAAATCCAGGTTTTGCATCAATTCTGTAGCTATACAAAAACATTATTTAAATCCAAATAAAGTGATTTTATAGCTTAAAATTCCAAACTTTCACAGAAATCTACCCTAAGAAATCTATTCACAGTGTTACAGACTTACTATTGAAAGACATTTGATAGTGTATAGGGTGTAGTTGGCAAGGTGTTGGTAGCAGGGGGATGGGGAGCATGTTGCAAGGGGCCATGTTGCAAGGGCAGCCCCAAGTCAAGTCTGTTTTTCTAGCATCTGGTCAGTGTTTTCCTTGTCTTGATTTTGATCCATGAGTTTTCTCACTCCTATGCTTCCTCTTTTCTCTCCCGTCCCACGGGGTGTGTGGGGGCAGGGAGATGAGCAAGCGTCTGGGTCGGTCCTGCCTGCCAGCCTGGGCCAACAACCCAAAGATAGCAATTTTGAAACTCTTTAGCATTTTAAGCATAGATGTCAAATTTGTGTAATTGTTAATTATTTTTTTCCTAATACATACAGTGTATAGTGTATTTTTCAACTACTAATTTCAAAGTGCCAATCCCCCATCCAAAAGAATTTCCCCATCTGATAATTACCTCTCTTTTTCCTTTTATCTTCCTGGAGTACAATAAAAATGCAATTTAAAAAAATCCATACTTTACTGTTTTGCATTGAGATTCCTGACTGTTCTGCTTAAGATTGCAGCCTCTCCCTTTGACCTTTGTGCTGGCATATTAGTGTGGTCAAGCACGGCTCCAAAGCTGGATCAGTCCACGATAGCCTTTTTACATGGCAGGCAGTTCCATTTTTTAGCAGACCTTTCCCATTTCTCTTTTTCTGAACAGTTTAGCTCAACTCACTTTCTATCAGACTATCAGTATAGCAGCATAAGGCAGTAATGCTTCTTAATTAAAATACAGGGCTACCTGCAGTGTAATTTGAGCAGAATCCAATTGTGAGAGGAGAATTTTAGTGGAAGCACACATTTTTTATATCTCAGTGCTATTAAAGTGAGTTAATGTAATTGTCATTGATATGACATTAAGATATTTAGGGTTGCCAGAATTTATGCTACTGCAACATAGAGATAAAACATGAGTTTAGTTTTCTAATGTTTTGTTGCCAAGTTTTCAACAATAAATAGAACAGTACAAAGCACATATGCACCCAAAATTCTTTTTAAACCTTTGCATATGGTATTTGCAAACCAGTCTTGCTTATAGTCAACTACTCTTCTAAAACTGATATACAGCAGCTATATTGATACAGGTTTTGTTACATCTTAAACATTAAAATTGCACTCCTCTGCTTGTTGAAAAGCCAAGCATTTGTTCTGCCAGAGCATCTAAAGTATCCATACAAAAACAATTTGGCTTATTAGTTTTGTATTTAGATGAGCTTTATATATATAATAGAATAATCTTATATTTGCATTTTTATCTGTGCTATATTAAAAGCCAAAAATTTGTAATCACAGAGAATGTAATGAATGAGATTTTAAGTACAAGACTGTGATTTTCACATTTCATTTGTAATTTTTTTTTTCTTCTGTTTAGGACTACTTTTTAAAATAAATGACTAGGCTTTTTTCAGAAAAAAAAGGTGCTGTGATTGATCTTAATAAAAAGGCTTACATCATATAAAATGTACTATGACTTTTAAGAGTACTTTTCAAGCCTACTTTTACATTATAAAAATCATCTTTTGTTCAATTTTGGCACATGCAGACATGATTCCAAAATCTCATCTGGAAATCATTTAAAGGAAATTTTCATAAGAATTATGAACAAATAAATACCAAGTTCATAATAGGAATGTTATGTTCTACTGCCATATTACTAGGAATGATATAAAATTTAGTGTGTCTACTTAAATCCAAATGCTGAAAATACCTATAGATATCCACCATAATCTTAGAACAAACCTGAACTAACAAATCTTAGTTCTTTATTCACAAAAAATTATACTCTTTTACTAGCCTTCCTAAACCGATAGTTATAGTTCACCTTATAGTTCACACCTTTTAACTGCAAATTTTTAAAAATAACTTTTCTGCATTTTCCTATGAATATAAACTTTCAAAGAACAGTAGTTTAATTTAATTGTATAAAATCCTTGAAAATTTTTCTCTCGTAAGCTGAGAGTTTAGGATGGGTAATGGCTTTCAGGTACAATGTATGGAGTATAGCTCTGATCCCTTGCATGTATCTTAGCATAGAAAGTTACACATAAGAAAATTTTGACTGCATCTCAGAGAAGAGGCTATAACTCATTTGCTCTTTGAAAACTATTCAGTTTAGTAACAGTTAGTAAACAGTTAAACCATGTTTTTACATTTAAAATAAAAAACTTGCAATATTAGTATTACTGGTAGAAGATCTATTACTTAACTATCCCATTTAGCTTGATTACTTCAGCATACAGTCTTTTTTAGTACAAAATAAACATTATAAAAAGTGTCCTGACCTCCATAGAGTTTCTCTGTTTCAAATATGTTTCTCCTTGACACTGCTTCCCTCACAATCCAACATCAATATTTTACTATAGCAAAAAAAATCGAAAATGCTTAGGGAGGCCTCTTACCTACCTCTTTCTTGCCTTCTTCCTTGCCTTGCCTTGCCTTGCCTTGCCTTTTCCCTGCCTTGTCTTGCCTTGCCTTGCCTTTCTTTGTCTTTCTTTGCCTTGCCTTGCGTTTCTTTGCCTCGCCTCACCTCGCCTCGCCTCGCCTCGCTTACCCTTTCCCTTTTTGTCCTTCCGTCCTTTTTTTTTTCTGTTAGAAATCTCACATCTGTAACACAGTCAACTACTTTAAAGAAATAAACCCTAATAAGAGGGCACTGCACCAATTCATATAAACCAGTCATCCAAGGAGAAGCATTCACCGCTCTGGTCAATCTGACAACCTGGCACAGATGTGCAATATTCTCTGCCCCACAAGAAACTAAGAGCGTATATGCTTGATGGAGGGGGGAGAGAAAGCCTGCAAAACCCCAATGCTAATGTCCTCCATAAAACTTTATCAAAATAAGAAAAGAAAACAGTCCTGCAACAGACCTGGTAACTGAATCTGACACTAATCCCCAGAATTAACATGCAATGAGACTGCTCTAGAATGCCTTTGTTGTGCTTTCAAGTTGCAATTAGCACAGTGTTAATCCGATGCTTTTTTGGATTTTTTACATGAGTGTGTGTTTTTGCACAAAGTTACACAGGCCTCCTTAATTTCATCATTTCTGACTTCTGAAGACTTGGGTTTACTGCATTGCTCTACTTTGAAAACGCTTGTGGGGGCCAGATTTTTCCCATCTGTACTATTCACTTATTTGAGATGGTTCCTAAAAGCATGGTGGTAGGTTATTGTAAGCCCATCCACCACTTTAAAACATCCTGGGCAAAACGAAATGGACATTTTTGAGAGTGCCAGCTCCATTCAGAATACTTCAAGTAATTACTGAGAGCTGGGATGCTGAGAAGCCTGAGGAGGACCAGAAGGGATATTGCTGAACAGCTTTGGGCAGGCAAGACTTCCCAGATAGCTGCTCCCTCTGGATATTGAGCTCAGCACAACACAAGAAATTATGCAACTACAGAGGAGGGATCCTGCCCAGCCTGCTGCCCTTCTGGGGTATAGAGAAGCCCCTGCTGCAGCCCAAGGCCACCACCTAGCACCAATGCAATACCTGTGTAGCTGCTACCAGCAACCCCCCCTTCCAACAGCCCCCTGGCTGATCTGCTTGGAAACATCTCACCAGTCTGATAGGTCTAGTTAAGAGCTCTCACTGAAGTCTTATCCCAGCAGGAACTATCGGACCTTGGTACAGGAGCGAAGTCTTACCTCTCAGAGAAAGGCAGACCCTTCTGGGTCCCATTTCCCACCAAGCCGGACAAAAACCTGGCTAATGAGTCCAGCTGCTACTGAGCTAGAACCATACTCCCATAAGTCTTCTGCCTCTCACACTGAGCACTTGCAATAACTTTTGCTCAAACATACATTTCTACATGCTATAATGTCTTCTCATGTCCTATGGCAACTGTCCTTGCAGCATTTCTTCTGCTGTGCTTCTGCTGCTGACAGGCCCATGACCAGAATCATCACCATTGCATAGCAATTTTCTTTGACATTACATCAGAGATTAATTTGTTTCCTAAAGCCTGCGCCATGATTGAGACTTTACTAATTAAAAAGCAATGGTCTACATTTATTTGTCTCCCCTCTACAGGCACTGAACCAAATTGTTTTCAGACCATTCAGCTGAAATCCGTACTCTTAAAATTAGGTCATTGCCCTGATAAATCCTTGCTAACTATATATCCAGAGAGCTGATTAAAATCCAATCTATCTGACATTATAATTAAGCCTCACATCTAGTTTACAGTTTTATAATTATAGCTCTGCATCCTGAGAAAGATCAGAGGTCTCTCCTGTTCAGCTGAGGGATCAGAACAGTTCTGCTGAGAGCATCTGAGGGGAGGCAGTACTGGCCTTTACATATATGTAGGAGATAGACAGACACTGCTGAAAGGGGCCCTTGTTGATTAGCAGATCTGCCCAGATCTGCAGATGTGTCCTGCAGGAACAGTGTGGCATTTGGAATATGAAGGGGAGACTGATTTTCCCATGCGACTTAGCAGGCACATGTCAGTGACCACGAGCAACACGGACTGGTTCTTTGTTATCAGTGTGGTATGGTTCAGCTCTCTACAAACATGTAAGCAAACCACCAAGTGTACTGTTACCCTTATTTTTCTTGATTTTCCTATGCCTGGTTTTTCCTGCCAGTTTTTGCTTTTTCCTGCCAGTTTTTGCTTTTTCATGTTTCTCCAAAGCAGGTGGGGCACAGGAAAGGGGGAGAGCTGCCCATACAGCCCCAAGGTTTTGTCTCATTCTGAACTTACCTGAAATATACCCAGAGGAAGTGGAAGCTTGTGCCTTTCTTCTGGCTTCAATGACTCTGAAGTTATTTAGAAAGTAAGGGGAGAAGGCTGAGATATGGAGTCACTACTACTCCTACAAATCCCAGCAGAACCAGCACTCATCCTCCAGTAAGAGGCACAAAAATCCCTCACATTTTCTCTGTTAGACAGCCACTTTCATTCCACTGGGGTGTCTCCTCTTCAATTAGAAGTTTCTTTTGTTCAATAGAGGCCTGTTCCTTATCCAATATGGCCAGTGCTGGGAGCAAATAGAAAGCTGATGCTTTCAACCTCACCCAGCATTAATACTCCGGAGCTTTGCTATTATACCATGAGCTGGAGCATGCAGTCCTCCTTCTGCAGAGATCAGTACAATCTGGTGCACAGGGACAATTCAAGCATAACTTCCATTGGGAAGATGGCAACATCTGCCCTTAAATACTTTAAAGATCACTTACCTACTAACCTGTTGACTACCTGCATGAAAAGTAGTATTATATTGTTCACCACCATTATACTGTTTGGAATAAATGTGAACAAGGGCACATGGGAGGAAAAAGAAATATGCATGGTAGCTATTATTGCATCCAATCAGAAACAAAGCCTCCACGTGTCCATTTGTCCTCATTTCAGCTGGGATAAAGTTAATTTTTTCCTAGTAGCTGGTATAGTGCTGTGTTTTGGATTTAGTATGAGAATAATGTTGATAACACACCGCTGGTTTAGTTGTTGCTAAGTAGTGCTTACACCAGTCAAGGACTTTTCAGCTTCCCATGCTCTGCCAGGCGCACAAGAAGCTGGGAGGGGGCACAGCCAGGACAGCTGACCCAAACTGGCCAAAGGGCTATTCCATACCATATGGCATCATGCTCTGTATATAAACTGGGGGAGTTGGCCGGGGGGCAGCGATGCTGCTCAGGGACGGGCTGGGCGTCGGTCGGTGGGTGGTGAGCAGCTGCATCACTTGTTTTTCCTGGGTTTTGTTCCTCTCTCTCTCTCATTGTTTTCTTTTTCATTACAATATTATTATTGTTGTTGCTGTTGTTATTATTATTATTATTATTAATATATATTTCAATTATTAAACTTTTTTATCTCAACCCATTAGTTTTCTTACTTTTTTTCTTCAGATTCTCTCCCCCATCCCACTGGGAGGGGAGGGATGATGAGCGAGCAGCTGTGTGGTGCTTGGTTGCCAACTGGGGTTAAACCGACACAATTTTAGCTCTTCAGCACTTTACTTCAGCTTTCTTTTCAAAACATACCAGAGAGACTCTATTTCTAAATCAGCCTATTGCCCATACCAGCCCAGTAGTCAATTTTTTCCCACTGACATATATTTAAAAGAGAAAAAAGTTTTATCAGGTTATTAACTTTAGAAAATTTCTGGTCATTGCAGAAAAATAATTCTCACAGCTGTTATATGCAGACTGGCCCAGACCTTGGTTGCATTTTAGCTGTCCCAGGAGTCAGTGGTAGTTTGCATTTATTGCCTGTTCTATTCAGTTGCCATTACTCATGTTACATAGCGTCATTTTGCTACCAGGACCTTTACCTCTGTATTGCACAGCAGGATGAGGAAAACGCACTGATCAAATATTTTTCCCATTCAAACAGATGGTGTGCTACTCTTCATTACCCTGGGAAGCTTCCCAATTCATCCTAGTCTAATTTCACTCTTTCCTTTTTCACTGTAAAAAAAAAAAAAAAACAAAAACCAAAACTAAATAGCACTATAGTTAGCTCTCCAAATAAACCGATTTGTCAGCTTTTGAAATGATATTGCTTTTAGAAAGTGTGGTGCTTCCATACATAACATTTTCATTTGATTTCTACTGTACTACATGCAGCTTTAAAAAATAATATTAAAATGTTTTCTCATACTTTTGTGATCAATTGCTTCAGCGACTCCAGATCTTGTTTTTCAGTGAATGCAAAGAATTCTTTACGGGTATTTTGATATGCATCAGAAAATCTCAAATAAGGCATTTCCTCCTGCTTTATCATAATATTGCTTGCTGTGTTTACCAGAATACTGTATGTGTTCCGATGTTTGCACTGAAGAGATTGGGGAGTATCGTCTTATCAGGGCTTTCTCCAGCTGAAATCTCATTTCCTTTCTTGTACATGTTCCTGTACAGTGATCTCCTTTTGTAAATGTATTTCTAAGTATTTGCAACTCTGGAGTTATCTACCCTTTTTATCAGGCAAATATATATTTCAATATGATATTAAGTGCTTCCTTTTCTGGTAATCTGTCATATCAGTGGGCCCTAGCTGTACAGACATGTATACTTTTTTAAATCGGGCTTTAATTTCTGCAAATGGTCAGTCACATTCAGACTTTATTTTACAACCCAGACTAACCAGAACATAAAATACACCTTGTATTACCTCTGTGATCTGTAAAATATGCTGCAGTAAGACAAATAAGGTTTTTTTTCTTCTGCATGTCTTTCTCTTGCCTATTTGATTGGTAATATATATCTCTTGCTCCATGACAATCAACCCTATCTGTTTCTGACAGATTATTTTTCCTTGCTTCAGTCATATAACTCAGCTTGTCCTTAGTTATCTGCCTTCTCTCTCCCTCTGTCAGCCATGAATGAATAAAATTCATGCGGTCTGTTACCTTCCAACTACAGACACAGAGGCAAAGTTAATGTAATGTCAGCTAACAGGACCACATTTGGCAGCACTTGTTGGCTGGGGTCGGTTTCATCCAAAGTCACACTTTCCTGTTGGGAACCCACGAGCCATTCAGCACTGTCTCTCTCAAATACAGATCTGTGCAGCGCGGTGGCAATTACAGTTGACACAAGGAGGTTTGATCCTGTTGTTACCATTTGTTCTTCATTTATGTAGACCAGTCTGAGTTTCTCTTTTTTCCTACTTTCTCTGTGTGCTAGTGCATGTGAAGAAGCTTAGCCCTGCAATCAAGCTTGAAAGAATGGAGAAAAAGAATATTTAGGTAAGTCAATAACGATTCTCTCTGAGCTCTTTTCCCTCCATGCAATTACTGTAACCATAGCCATGTCTGAGACACTCAGACTGAGACCATTTTTCTTACCCATTGCTTTGTGCAACCAGGAAAACATTTACATTTGTTTGTTATGTGTTTGTATAGGCTCTAGGCTTTTTTTCATATCAATACTAACACTACTGGGAAAACAGTTAAACAATTTCCAGCTAGACAACTGTCTAAATCCCTAATTCTATGAGGCACTATAATTTTTTTTATATATAAAAATATATAAATACAAGAGTGTGTGTGTACATATATATATATATAATTTTTAAAAAAAATGATTAGTTCCATATAACTTGAAGTTCTAATACATTCTTCCTCCCCACTGGCTTATGTAGCTCACCTTTCCAATTGTTTGACAACAGATACTCATATTCACATAACAATAGAGACTAACCATACTTACTGAAATTCTGTCATTGATTGGCTAGACAACACTAGATAGTTAAGTCTAATTCACATCTGTTATCAATGCAACAGCATCATGAGGAGAGTAACTGAAAACAATCAGTTCAAAAAACGGAATTAATTGGAAGAAAAAAACCCTGTGTATTTATGCTTCAGTAACATTCCCTGCACATTGATTACTAAATTGAATGACATTGATTACTAAATTGAATGGATTCCACTAAAAATTTGGTTATAATGGAAGCACAATGACAACAAGCACAGTGCTTACATTTGACTGTTATGATTCTTTTTCCTAAATACTGAAGTTCTGCATTTTCAGAGAGAAGGTGTAGCAAAAGATGGCAAGAGAATGAATAAATCTACAGTACTAAACCTTCGTGCACTCCTGGCTATTATTTTGAAGATGTTTATAGTTGAATTTTCATTCCAGAAGTAATTGCCGTTGTAAATAACTTGTGATAGGGAATTAAAAGAAGGAAGTATGCAAAGTTAAAAAAAACAGAAGAAAAAAAAAAAGAAAAAAGGAAGATGGTTCTGGTACTATTTAAACACCCTGTATATAACTTATTTGCTATTTATTCACTTTCAGAAGTCAAAATATTCATCTAGTTAGTTTCTCCACCTGCTGATAAGCATTTTTATTTTTTTAAAAATGAAAGACAAACAAAAAGGAGGACTAAAAACATTTTATCTAGCTAATGAGAATGACAAATTAAGCATGACTGTCCAAGTGTAAAATAAATCCAGTCACTAGGGATAAGTGTTCCCTGTGTGCACAGGATTTTCGAAGGAGTTATAACTGAGTCATTTCTATTATGATAGATTAACTTTTTAATGCAAACTTTCTTCTCTTGTTGATATTTCTTTTTATTCAGGAATCTAAAGTCTTGTGAAATAGAGAACTGTACAAAAGTTAGCATCATCCTGAGCAAAACGAAGCAAGAAAGTGGGAAGCAGGAGAATGAGTAACTATGCATGAGCAACATCTAGTGGCTAACATCTCATTACGAAGCATGGAGGCACTGGACATTATTTTAAGCTCATTTTTGACACTGAATGCTTCTGGGAGGAAGTGAAGCATATGAGGGGGAAAAGCAGTTCTGCCTGTTGGTGCAGCTTCTAAACTAGAAGTTCCCAAGAGCTCCTCTTGACTCTTCACCTTGTGGCCTCAAGTAATAAACTGTGCATTTGAAGGATAAGTCTATACCTGCACATGGCTATACTTTGGGTTGACTGGAGAGGGAATGTGACAGAAAACCCTTTTTGTGGTGTGCATTATGGCACTGCATCTCCATTCCTTCAGCAGGCTGGAACTTGTCCATAACAGCCCTTTCCAGCTGTGCAGTAAGAAGAAAGGGTGGGAACTCTGCATCCCTGTTTTCTGAGAGTCATTTTCATTCTGCCTGAGCAGTGTCTGAACTCCCAAATCAGCCACAGGTTGTGCAAATGAGGAAAATGGTCCTATTATAGTCCCATCTTTCATGCTTTCTCTTCATCAAGGACCTAGAACTGGGGTTATTTAAAGGTATATATAGATATTCTTAAACAAAGTTGTCTTAAAGGAATTTCTGGTTACTTTGCACTGCCACTGAAACAGGTGACCCAAGTGATCAAATAACCATAATCTGGTCACCTCATCCCTTTGGAGAAACAGAGCAGCTCTAGAGAATGAGACCTCAGTGCCCTCGTGTTCTTCTACCTAAGGGGGGAGGAAAAATTGTCAATACACAACCACGAATATTTTTTACACCTTCCAATAGGAAAGCAATAGATTGGATATCCACACATGTCCATGGACAATCTTTAAAGCAACGTTAAAAGAATACAGTGAAAAAAACAGGTTATACTCTATGCAATTACTTCATGCTATCTCATTTTCAAAACTTTGCAGATGGACTAAATAGTTAATTCTCCATGTGAATCTGTGGTAAATATGAAGTAGGAATGCAGTATTACCAGACATATCAGCTAATAAAAAATCTTGAAAAAAACTACATACATCACTGCATGATTGTACCTTACGAGATGACACTAAGTGCATAATTTACTCCAAAGAGTTACAGTTTTTTTCATTCAGAATATTAGTTTTTCCTACATTTCTCCATGATCTCATTCACAATTCCTTCAAACACCCATTTTCTGTTGCTGCTTCTACTGAACCAAATCCCACTCCCTCAGATCTGCTTTAATTTTTCCCAGTTACGTGCTAGAAATGGATAACAACATGCCTTCCTTCAGCAAGATTTATCTAAAATTGCCATAAAAAACATCACTGCTTAAAATATTTATGCTTAAACTGTATCTCCTACTACCAGTGTTTGAGACAGAATACTGCTCTGGTTGGAACAAGGGTCTGAGTATATTTTCTAGTGTTCTTACCTTCTTATTTCTTCACCGGCTTACTGTCGACAGCATTATCACTGGAGTTTTGCCTTCTTCTGTAGCTAGAGTAGATCCTTGTTTCCTTCTCTTTTCCAAAGCCTAAAAGTATTCTTAGAAGTTAACAAGCAGCTATGTGAAGACTGTAATCTGGGGAGTCAGCACGGAGTGCTCACTGAGAATCCTAGAGAAATAATAAGTTGGTCTCTGCAGTCCCATGAGAGGTGTGGGTGAAGACAGCAGGTTACATGACTTCCTTTGACTTATTCCATATTATGAAGGCCTTCTAAAGTAAAGGAATTATAACAGATGCTGGCAAAGGACACAACTCATGCGCTAAGATCATCAATCCAGTTCCTGTGTAGTGAGTCTGGAGCCACAGGTTCCTTTTGCCAGGTTTTGATGTACAAAAACAGATCTGTACGAGACTCTTGCTGAATGTCCAGGTAATATTTCAGTGTTTGCAGAGAGTATTTTTCATAGTTTAGTGGGACAGATGAACACCAGTATCTATTCTGTTCCCTTTGCAAACCCTGAAAGCACAACAGAAACAAAAAACATGCCACAGCAGGACAAGTTAGGAAGCTCCTTGTACAAGTCATAGCTCTCTAGCACAAAGCTGGACAGATACCCACAGATATCTGTCAACGCTGGTTATCTATAAAGACATTATATTTTGTGGAAATGCACAGTCAATTAAAACCATTCCTTCTCATTTACAATGCAAAGGCCTCTCCCCATGGCTGTTGAGCCCATCACAGTTTGGCAAGAACACACTATGGGGAATGCATCCTCTAATTTTACAATACATTGAACACAACACCTTTAATTCCAGCTTACCCTGCTTTTGGGAAAACAGCTCTGCTTGTCTTAAACTAATAAAAGTAATTGAAAAGCTATTTAGAAACTTTCCTTATCCCTTGTTATATGTCCTCCTGGCAAGCTTCAAGAGGTGCCCAGCTGCAGAAGCCATTATCAGGTGACTTCATTAAGCAGTTGTCTTTCCCATGACAAAAGTTTTCCTGAGACAAAGCAAAGGGAAAATGCTTCTGTATTAACTCTGAGCTGTGAACTGCTACCTTTTGGCATCCCATTGCATCATGGATAACATGGATAAAAAGATAACTGAGGAGGCGGCAGACCCACTCTGAACGGGAGGCTGTACGATGACCTCCAGACCACCCTTCAGTTTCTTTAATTCTATGAAATAATCTCACACTGAGTCTCCAGGCTGATGTATCAGCCCATAAAGGAATCTAGTTAGAAGCAGAATTGAGAAGCTGAACAGAGTTCCCAAAACAGTAGTTTTCTTCATCTCAAATCCTCAGAATATATCACCTAATTGCCTCCTGTCCTCAGCTGTCACTTTTAGTCCTTCATACTAAAGCTCTGACTGAACTCAGAAATGTGCTACTCATTTTTCTGCAGGCATCTGTCAGATCATTGGACTTTGTGCCATATTAGAAAGCTTTTTCATAAAGGGTCAACAATCCTCTCAGGCAGTGCTGAGGAAATACAAGCAAGGACCATGCTAAATTGCAATAGATCCCAAATTACATATTTTGCACTTTCAAAACGTGGTTCACAATTTTCTAGCTCCTCAGCTGACATATTTTAAATTGGTACTTCAAAATATCTGCCTTTTAGCACCCAGATGCTGACCTCAACCCTGTTATCCTTGCAAAAGAAAAAAAAAGAAAAAAGCAGGAGGTAAAAGGACGTATAAACTCCAGAAAGGATATAGGAAAATAGCAGGAAAAAGAGAGAAACAGCAAAAATCTAGCAATGTTCTCAAAGCAGCACAGGTCAAAAAAGGAAAAAGGCAATGAAACTAGGAAGAAACCTGGGAAAGTGAATGGAAATGCAGAAAAGCTAATGCAAGAAAACACTGCCTTATTGTAAATCTTTATTTACTAGAGGAAGTAAATTTTTCTGTGTATATTTGTATTCTGTAGTTAATATCAAGGTGATACTTTGAGATAATATTCAAGCAGTAGCAAGAAGTCTTAGTTCCCATTGTCAGTGTGTGTTCACTGGTCTTTTTCAAGTTTGATCTGTTTAGGCTGTAACAGAACATCCAGGAATTTTTTGTAGGGCAGTTTTTCCTTGGAAATTTTAGAAAAAAAGAGAACTGGTACATAACACTATAAGAGGAAGAACTATTATTTTTATATCTAAAAGATCACCATGTCATATACTTCAAGAAAGCCCAAGATTTAAGAAGCAAAAGCTCAGGCAATCTTTTTAATGTGTATGAGTACCTGATGGGAGAGACTAAGGAAGAGGGAGCCAGACTCTTCTCAGTGGTTCCACTTAAAGGGCAAGAGATGACGGGCATAATTTAAAATACAGCAAATTCCATTTAAACATCAGAATGTATTTTTTTTTACTGTCAGGCTGGTCAAACCTCTCTGGTTGCCCAGAGAGGTTGTGGAGTCTCCATTGTTGGAAATATTCAAAACATGACTATGCAAGGCCAAAGAATAATGAAGGCTAGACTAGACATCTTCAGTGTCTCCTTCCAACCTCAATGATTCTGTGATGCTAAGAGATTGGGATATGGGTCTTGGGAGAGACCAACACTGTCTGGAAGCAGATTAGGACTAGAGTTTGCTGGGAAAGCAGCAGGACAGAAGAGGAAAAAGAAGGGAAGAGGAGGAAAACAGACTGCCTGAGAAATCATATTTGGATTCGGATAAATCTTCAGAGCAGTTATAAGAGGTGATTCAAATAAAGTAAAGCTCCTGTGAAAAACTGTGTGATCATACTTGGCAAAGACATAATAGCTAAAAGGCACAGGGAATCTCTGATTTTGTTTCACGGAGCAGCAAAGACAGGGTGGTTGCATGAGTGGGGCTGAGCTGGAAAACAAGGGTGACCACATGGGCATCAGGAGACAAGGCTGGAGACAAGAGTGGAGGCAAGGCTATAACATAGGACCAAGGTCTATGCAGGAGACAGGGCTGGAGACAAGCTACCTACAAAGTGTGTTCAAGATCCACCAGGAAACACAGCCAGAGAGGGGGCTGGAGACAAGTACACTTACAGCATAGTTTATGCAAGCAAACAAGGCTCAGGTCTGAACTTAAATGGACCAACAGGCAGAGTATGTGTGCATGGACATTCCAGGTGAGGCTGTTCAGGGCAATTAAGGCCCATTTGTGCACACAGGGCCCTGACATGTTGACACTTTCTGGTTTTGATGCTCGGCTTTGAAGCTGGGTCATCAGTATGATTAGCACCGCTAGAATCCTTAAGGTTACTACTATTTGTGTTACTGATGGTAGATCCTTGAGAGCAATAGAGACAAGGGTCTCTGGCTTTACCCGTATGGATCAGAGTTTATCCACACTCCATTGTTTAGCAGGTATAAAACATGCAGTGCCTAGTCAGAATAAAGACCTGTGAGGGATTAAAGCATATTCCCTGGAACAAAAGCAGAAATTTTACCTACTGTACTCTATATAGTATCCATGGAGTGTGCATGAACTGGGATTATTTTCAAAATTAACTTTGAGTAGTTTTTCACTGGGCCATCAAAAAGCATATCTGCCACAATGGCCACCTTTTAGGACATTTCAAGTGCCAGTATCAGAGCAAAGCAGCACTGAGAGTGCAAAGAAAAAGTAACTAGTTTATTATTTAGTTCAAATATTGGTATAGTTAATATTGCACATGTTTCTCATCATCTCATTGTCAGGACTTACTTGCTTGATTCACTTCCAGAATAAAAACAAGTCTTCTCTTCAGCCTCAGGCAGAACACCAGCACAGAGAATTTCATTCCCAGCCTTTACCCTTATAGAATATGTAGAACTGACCCATAATAAAGGCTATCATGGAAATGATCTGATAAGATTAAGTAATGTCAACAAACCCCCTCCCCTAATATTTCAATTGGATGTATGGTTTGAAATCCTGAAGCTTCAATTTATTATCTCATTTACTGAGCAGAAACAGCTTAGGTACAATAATACAGTACAGTTCTGCTTATACAGCAGTATAAGCTTCTCAGTATTAACCCTATAAAGGAACTCTAACCCTGATGATGGAAACCAAGCCACTCAAAAAGGCAGTAACTTAAGACTGTTTTTTTTTTCTGTTGTTTCATTCTCTTTGAGTCTTCTAACAAGGATGTAATTCAGGACCAGTTTTCCTGGTTTGGATAATACCCACCTTATGTCAATACATTTGCCACAAGTGAATCCTTGTAGAGAAGAACTAAAAAAATTTTCAAGTCATAATGCCTACCAGTCATTTGGTGCAAATGTCAACTAAATTTGAAAGAATGATTTGGAGGAAAAACACAGGGATTTTTTGAACTATCCACTCTCTTTTCTGTCATGAAAGTATTAATACAGTTAAAAATGGTCACACTGAAGCAGGAGTAGGAGTGAGAGATGTCGAAATGAAGACAAAGGTATATTGGCACATTGTTGTGATAAATCTGTATGTTCTTATTTCCTATTCTGTCTAGAAAATCCTTCCTTCATTTTTAGAAGGAAATCCTCCCCACACAAGTATTGAAACAGATGATAGTGGCTTTCAGAAATATGTGAAGAAGTATTAGCAATATCATATATTTTTGAGATATGAACTCTGTGTAGGATGAAATATTTAACAGCTTTATTGTGCCCCAGATGCTTCTGAGATAAGAAATGAATCCTAAGAGTTTTATCCCATATAATGGGCAGTGACTGATGACTCATTACCTGACACCATTGAAATTAGCATTAATATTTGTCATGCAAAAGGTGTGATAACAAACTTTGGTTTTATAATCTATTTAAAGTCAATTAAAGTGTCAGCTAATAACAAGAATTAATTATTATACAAGCATGCATCCACTCAAAGGTCACATTCAGTGGTTCCTTCTTCTGCCCTTCTCAGGTGTTTCATTCACTGAGATAAAATACTTTGTGGCTCCATCTATTATGAACATGGAACTGCTCTATAATTCTTTCCATATTTAGATCTGGTTGGTTGAGAAGTTTATTATTCTACTTCACATATTTTATTCAAGTCAACAAATGACTGCTCAGTGCAAGGAACAGGAAGGAAGGACTAGCTCAAGCTATGTAACTCCTCAGTAGTTGCTTGACAGCAGTTAGGCCACCAGTTTTGAATATTTGGCCTCTGTTCCTGCCAGCCTACAACAGTATTTAAACCATGAAGGGAGGAAGGCCATGATGAATAACAAAAATCAAATGAACTATGGTTAGTTTATGAGGGAAGATTCAGGCAGTAAAATAGGACCAGTTCTTTGAAGGAACAAGAATTGAATCTAAGCCCTCTCAGAAGTACCTCAAGAAGTTTTGACATGTCCTTTCTTATAATAGACCAGTGTGGAGGACTTTAAAAAAAAAAAAAAAATTAATGGTTTGTATTTATAAAGAAGAAAAACAAATAGAATTTTTGTTTTGAGAAGACTGTTTTATCCTCAGATGTCACTTATAAAAGTGCAAGAAGAAACACAGTTTGGACCTCCAAGGAGAGAACTGCTATTGCCACAGTCCAGAAACCAGTCTAGGAACAAGAGAACTGGCGAAATTCCACCAAGGAACAGGGAAAGGCAAAACGTCTATCACGTAGGAGGACAGCATGGAGACAACAGGACAACAGCTAAAGGTGAATCAAATCAAATCCTTTCGTATGAACCCTTGACATTTTCTGGATAAGAAAATCAAGAATTTTTTAATTTTGAAGGGCTATATTTTCATAGAAAGGTATTATTATTCACATTACACATAGGATTTAACTGTAACTGAATATTGAATTTTTAAGGACAAATTTCACACTTGCACGGGTGCCAAAACTATTAAACAAGGACCAGGCCACCATAATATTTCATTTTCTTCTAGTTTCTTATGTGGCCTTCTACCTGACAGTAACTCAGCAACTCAGTATGTGTGACATGACTTATATCTGTCCCATATGGGTTAATCTTGTCCTTACCACGCTCCCAGAAAGAGAGCTGCATATTTTATTCTTGATGTGTTTTTGTGTTGCTATTCATTTAGTTTAGAGGATGCAAAATTGAAGAACAGCACCCACACTTGGAACAGAGGTTGGGGAAGTTAGGTAGCTCCAGTGTGCCACAACACTCTGGGACTGACCCTTCTCAACGCTTTGCTTCCCTCACAGGTGACTTCAATCATTGCTACAAACAGTACTGTTGTGCCTGAAGGGAGTTACTGACTGTTACCATAAAGCTTACTGACTGCTATCATAAAGCTTTGGGACATCTCCTTATATGGGGTCTAGATCACTGGGTGGCTTATAAGTGAAACGTTGAATTTGGGGGTAGGGAGAAATGCAGTAAGTTCATGGTAGCCTGCAAAGTAGAAAAGCTGCAGCATTTTCTGCTGTAGGAATAAAGTGCACTTTCCCCTATTCTTGAGGGCAAATCTCACCAGTAAAGGAAAGTCTATGCATAGCAACGTGTTAAAAGCCACAACGGTACATTTTTGTCTCTCTGGTTTCAGGAGATATTCTCTGCTCTTGATACTCAGCCACCTCTCTCCTCCCTTTGTTGCTTTTCATCTGGCTTTGGCTTAAAGGCATATAAGGCACAGTTGGTTGGGTTCTCCTATTGTTCAGTTAGAACTTTTCAGTGGTTCCTGTAAATTAATTTGTTCAGTTCTAAAGGCTGGCTATATAAAATAAATGTGTACTGTATAAAATGATTATTTCTATTAAAGCAAAATAAGCAATTCTGCGTATGAAAATCTTTGCTGCAGTGTTCTGTTCCAACATTGTAAATTACTTGGAAGCCATTAAGGCATTTCTCTTTGAAGATTCATGTATATAAAATGCATTATTAACTTACTAAATGTTATTGAAACGTACAGTTAAAATAACGTGACTAACGGAATACAGACAGTGACTTTAAACACAAATTGTCCTTTCTATTATAAAGTAGAGTTTTCCCTTTTTTTACAGACTATAGAGGAACTTAGTTTACTAACGGAAAAATTTTAGTTTATAAAGGGAGTATTTTACTTCTCTCTCTCAGCTGAAAGTATTCATTCATGGTAAAGCCTTCCAAGCATTTAAGGAATAAAGAATGGATTTGGGACAAAGAGATTAAAATGTGTTTCAGCCTTTTTAATCTACTGATGGTAGAAGCAAGCTTGTGGAAAATAATATGAGCATGTCACCCCACAGTGACATCTGCAATACACAGGGAAAGCAAGAGGCCAACAGGGATGTTGGACCTTGCAAAGTTCCAGTTGGATCCTTGCAGTAGAGGGATGCTGGCAAGCAAAAGTAAGATAGATTGTACAGTTGGCTGCTTTTGTAACAGTGCTGAGCAAGCCACTATTACTCACATTTGTGACTAGAGGTACATGTGGGCTACACCTAAACAGATAGCCATGCACATGCATCCTGGCTGTGCTCCAAATCTATTAGGGGCAATATCTTGCACACACCATCTTTTGTGTCTTTTTTTTTGAGGGAAGAGAATCTGGTTGAGTGACAAGAAAGGTGGTTTACAACTCTCTAGGGGGGTCCCTGATCAGGACTGTCAAGGCATCAGTGCTGCAGAAAACACCTCGATGTATACTTGCTCTCCATTCAGTCTAAGAGAGGATGTAAAGGGTGGCCAGAAGCCACAGTTCACACAAGTTTTCAATTACTTGAAGCCAAAATTTTGAGATTCTCTCATAGTCAAAAATGGACCTGATTCCTTGCTTTAATCTATGTTAATTCTTTTTAACCAGTGAATCAGTGCAAGTCTTCCCACAGTCTTCAGTGTTCTTTAAATCAAGTCCAATAAATAAATACAAATATAGATATATCAAATGCGTATAATCAAATATGTACAAATACATCAAGTTGGACTAGATGATCCTTATGGGTCCCTTCCAACTTGAGATATTCTATGATTCTATGAACAAATATAAGCTAACTCAGATTTTGATGTTATTACATGACTGCAGAAGTCATAGTGTTAGGTGGATACTTGTCACCTTGATAAACTGACCTGAGGCCCTTGCAATCACCACTGGTATAACTCTATGGGAACAGGACATGAGCTTTCATTATCTGTACCCCTCTCAGATTATCATGTTTGGTCACACTGACAGCTTTCAGACTTTGGGCAAGTAAACAGACTTCTTTATGAAAACTTGGTCTTGGTTCTTTCTATGTAACCAAATCTTCAAAATCCCCTAACTTCATTTTTCTTTGTACCCATTTCCTGCAAATCCTCTTTTGAAAAAGCTCTACTGCCTGCAGAACATCAGGTTTTGGAAAGGATGTAAATATCATTTCTATGCTGACATACATCTGAATGCCACCTTGTATTTATTCTGTTTTGTGTTTATATTGGGGTAGAACTAGAGAGAACCAACCACAGGCCTGTGTGCTCTACTATGTACAATTAAAAAAAACAGTGCCTGACTCAATGAGTTTACAGTATAATCAGTGAAACTCTTTTCTTTGCCAGTATATGATGATGAGTGGCTGTGTCGAAGAAATACATGTTAATATGTCAAAGAGGGAAAGCCTGGCATTACTTGTATATATTTGAATAATTCAAGTAATGCAATTTCAGTGATCTGTGAAGTATCAATTCACAAGGATTTCAAAACAAATCAAGTCTTTTGGGTCACCTGGGAAAATGCACTAAGTTTTACACTGTTCCCTGCAGTGAAACATGAAATTACGGAAAGAATTATTTACAGCTTCAGAGATCTGCATCTGTTCTTATTTTGCAATATTAACATGGCATGTACACCTCTTTATAACTCACTTGATCTGGTATTTGTCTTCCATTCTTAATAATTCACTTCAACCTTCATAATCTATTAATATTGCAGCCAATTCCTGTATTTATGCCTGCAAGAGCTCTTCAGTGATCCTTGTATACATAAACCACTAGCTAACCATACAAATGTTAGAATCAGATAAGTAAAGTTGTACATTTCTAGACAGCTTTGAAATCATTAGCCTTATTTATGGTATTATTGCAGGAGCTGTTATGCATCTGAGACTTGCGAGTTGGTGGTAATTGTATAATACACTAGCCAGGAACATGTTTTATTAAATCAAAACTAGCTTGAAAAACAGTTCAGAACATGTATGTATTTTTATATTGATAATTGGAAAGAAATAAAAAAGCTCTTTTTAGTGGTTTTAGTTCTAATGATAGTTAATAAGACATCCACAATCTTCAAAGGCTATCTGCTTTTATCTTTTTAGCAGCTCTAGTTTTCTCACCCTTTCCTGACTATTAAACAGGACACATGCAACCTAAGATCAAAGAAAAAAATAATACTTCCTTCAAGAACAATATATACTATACATTCACTGAGTTTAACTGCTTAAGTAGAATGTATTCCCAAATGATGCAGAGGAAAGCAAGCAAAAGATTCTTCATCAAAAATAAGAAATGAGGAATGACAAATTTCAGGTTTGATATGGAGAAACATTATGCGGGTGACTCATTGGAATATTTTTAAGATTTCAAATGTGGAACGTCCTGTCTCCTGTTCCTTTTACCCTAATCCTAGTCAAACATATACCAAAAGCCTGGGTTTGGGCAAATGTTCAAGCCACTTTACTTCATCTGAACTCTTTTACTCAAAGAACAATGAACATCTGCTGATACTGTTGTGGTCTCTTGGGTCAGCAGGCTACCCTTCGTTGCTGCTGGCTTTCATTGTCAAAAAATGGATAGTGATACCCTCAAGAAAAAAGGAACTTATATTCTTGGTTTTATTAATATATTTTCTATTCCTTGTGTTGTGTGTTGTGTTTCACTTCAGCTTGCACAGAGACAGACACAAGTTTCACAAAATGTTTGCTCTCAGTACAGATGTGGTACTGCATTGTGTGAACCGGACAGTTTTCAAGTGTATGTTTATTTATTCTAGCATTGTGTTTATGTCTTGGTATGCATTTTTAATTCTATCATCTTTTTTTCAGATTCTTGTTTAAGGATAACAGTTTTCACTGACTCTGAAAAATATCTTTGAGTCTTTGCAGTATCCAGAACCTATGTGGACCAAAATAGATTAGACAGCCATTGCTCTCACTGACGTTGAATGTTGGTTGTTTTTTTCTTTCATTTGTATAACAAGCCATTTACTTTCTACTTAGTGCTTTACTTACATATGATTCACAATGCTTTTCATACTGTGGCGAGAATAAGAACAGAGATAAATTACAAAGCCTTCAACCATTCAGTCCAGAGCCACAAATTCCAAAACCTGGTTGAGACTTTTCAGGGTACATAGGTTCAGAGTTACGACCTCTTGGGCTGCAGTGAATGAATCAGCTCTTCAGATTCCTGTAGATGATTCTTATTATAAAGCCCTTTCATGCATTATTTCATTGCCATACTTTGATTGCTGCTTTTTTATGTGTTGAAATATGCCTTTCTCAAGGGATACTTGTAAATGGAAGGCACACCATCCAGTGGTGTTTTTTTCCCCATAATCTTTCTCTCTAGCTAAGTCTTGAGTCTTAGGAAGACATGTTGTGTATGTGATCATTTTATATTATTTCAAGAGACATGTTCAAAACTTTTGGCAGCATGGGAGAAGAACAACCATTAATACTTTCCTATCTGCTGTTAAACATATGTTGACACAAAATTATTCCTCCATATGCCTGAATGAAGGGATTGTTTTGCTATGTGGCAGATCATAGTCTTTCACCTGAAGTGTAAACATAATTGAAATATTGTTAATGCTTCATGGCTGAATTCACCTCCACGCAGAACTCCTTCCATACCTTAAAGAGGATACATCATAAAACAACATCCTAGACTTTGTCATTGTGAATGACATCCTAGACAATGACAGTCTAGGATACTGTTTTTTGTATCTGACAAATACCTCTTGATTTCTCTGTTGTATCAGTTACTTTCAGGAAATTTAGGTACATGAAATGACCTTTTCTAATTTTATGTAAGAGTCCAGTCAGCCAGAGAGATACAGTAGCTTTGTCTATTCTATTTTTCCATAATTAATGAAAATTATTTTTCTCTTGGTACTATGTAAGAACAACACAAAGAATGGGAGTACAGAGAATTTATTTAAATTTCTGTCATACAATAAAGGCCGGAGCTATATCTGGTTCCAGTGCCTATCTTTCGTGAATCACTGTATGGAACTGCATGGGGTGCCTCACTGAGAGTGGGAGTCAGCAGCCATCTGGGTGGCCATTTTGCAGTTAGCCAAGGCTAGCCCACCATAAGAACTGAAAAGGACTTATGCATATCAACAGTCCTGAAACTAGTAGTTGTCACTATAACTACTCACTAGGAACAAATGTTTGCAAATGCACGTAGCTAGTACATTTTTTATAGATGCTACATTGCTTCAAGCAGTACATCACTGTTAAAGGGAGAGAGACAAACCATTGCTTCCTCCATCATCAGTGACCTAAACTACAGGTACAGTATCTTTATGGATAACTGTATCTTTACAAGGAGGAAAAAAATCTGGTTAAAAGAGTAAAAATACTCTTCATTCCATACGTCTTTTTTGCTGTAGTGACTACAATTACTCTCCTAGTGTCTTTACTCTTTAATAATTTCAACTTTAATTAATTTACTAATTAAAAGCCCGCACTATCTGTAGACACTATTCATTTGGAAAGAACAAATGAGAGCAGGTTTAATAAGACAGAATTAGATAACAGTCATGGAAACTGTAAAGTTAGCTCAAGCTGCTTTGAAAGAGACAGTCACCGTCTCAGTGATGGATGAAGCAATGAGAAAAAAGATGGAAAAAAATTCACCAGGAAAAAGAAAAGAATATCTGCTTTACATTTATAAACGTTGCCTAGCTCTTGGCTATTTTATATTAAGCAAGTAAAATTTTTGTCCACCATATATAGCTATTCCAAATGAGTTCACAAAATATACAAAATAGGAAAATGAAAAATCAAGAGATACAAAAAGAAAAGTGAAGAGTGCATAAAAATCCCTAATTTGAAGAGAGGAATTTGTTAATCTTTCTTCATAAAGTAAATGCATTTTAATGTTATCTTGCTAGTTTGGATATTTATAGAATGTCATTTCTTCCCTAATTAATAGATCTTGGAAGTCTATCAAGTGCAAAAACATTATCCAATGATACTATCTTTTTTATTTGTGAATGAGTCACAAGCAGGCACTGACTTGAACATCATAGTCATTTATCCCTTGTGTCCTGGTTTTGGCTGGGATGAAGTTAATTTTCTTCCTAGTAGCTGGTATAGTGCTGTGTTTTGGATTTAGTATGGGAATAATGTGGATAACACACTGATGTTTTAGTTGTTGCTAAGTAATGCTTACATTAAGTCAAGGACTTTTCAGCTTCCCATGCTCTGCCAGGCGCACAAGAAGCTGGGAGGGGGCACAGCCAGGACAGCTGACCCCAACTGGCCCAAGGGCTATTCCATACCATATGGCATTATGCTCGGTATATAAACTGGGGGGAGTTGGCCGGGGGGCAGCGATCGCTGCGTGGGGACTGGCTGGGCATCAGTCGGCAGGTGGTGAGTGGTTGCATCACTTGTATTTTTTTTTTCCCCCTGGGTTTTGTTCCTCTCTCTCTGTCGTCATTTTTCTTTTCATTACAATTTATCATTATTATTATTATTATTATTGTTGTTGTTGTTGTTATTATATATTTCAATTATTAAACTGTTCTTATCTCAGCCCACGAGTTTTCTTACTTTTGCTCTTCAGATTCTCTCCCCCATCCCACTGGGAGGGGAGGGAGGGTGAGTGAGCAGCTGTGTGGTGCTTAGTTGCTGACTGGGGCTAAACCACAACATCTTAACAAAATAGACTTGCATGTTTGCAAGGAGTTCACAGAATTGTTTAAAAAACTCAACATAAAACTTGCAGGTTGGAGTGAATCTGAATGGTGGATAAATACAGAAAAATTATGATCCTTCCCAGTTAACAGAAGAAGCTAATTTAACTGAGTAAATTATTTACTCATCTTCAGTCTTAAGCGGCCTTGCTAAAATAACATTACTTTCAACTCTACAAATTTAAAAATTATTAGCTTGTTGAAATGATGTTTCTATTCCCATTATACCTGTAATAAACTTCTCTTACACTCAGCAGTTTTGTCTGTCCAAATTATTACTACAGCCCTTACATTTGGCCATCAAGAACTACACTGAAAACTGCATGGCTAAAAAATTTATGTACTGTAGCTTTACTGAAATGAAATTATAGTGTTACTGTAAAACTTCAAAATTTAGTATGAAAATGCACTACCATCTTATTTACTGATGGTTTTCATATACTTTTGTCCAAAATGTAATAGGAACAGAGATCTATGAGGTGATCATTTTACATCTTAGTTTTTTGTGAAGAGCAAAATGTGCAAAATACATGATCTGTAAAACCCCTTTGCTATAAGCATAATTGCTACATAATAAGAGTGTTCAACTGCTAGTTAATGCTACTCAAACTTCAGGAATGTAAAGGATTAGGAATTGTGTGAATACTACTACTCCTATTAGAAATAGTCCTTCAAATCGAGGAACAGGAAGAGCAGAGACACTGAATTATTTTTATGAGGTCAAACCTGATGAGAGTATATGCACATTCAAAATTATGAAAACTCAAAAGAGTGTAAGAAAATAAAAAAACCTTGAAAGTACAGTACATAGGAGATCTATGCCTAAAGTGTCTAAAATGCCTGGGCGTGTCCACATAACTAAAACATAATAACAATTTGACAGCTTTTTTTACTTGAGTGGGATGCCAAAATATATAATCTTTTGGGATGTCCCAGAGTCCTTCTTGGAGACAGTAGCAGAGGCAGTGCATTTCTGTGGTGTGATACATTAGTTTACAAAAAGTGCTGTGGTTTTTACATCAGTTTTTCAGCATGGAGCCACACAAGATAGTTGATTTATCTCTAATATATATGGTAAAACTAAATATTCACAAAATTATACATCCTTTTCCTTGTAGCAATTTATAAATTAGGCAATGTAACACAAAAATATAGTTTAAAATTTTGTGGTGTAATAGGAACTGTATGTTAGTGTTTTATTTTAACTTAGTTGGTTTGAAATAATTTCCCTTTCAATGAACAAATGTATTTCAACTCTTCCTTTCAGAAAAAAAGATGAAAACTTAAAAAAAAAAATTAAATCTAGTTGGAAAAATGAACTATTTTGCTCACTACATAGATGCATAAATAGAAATAATTCATAGGCATCAAGACACAGATAACTTCAGTGTGTCTTTTTTCATGACACAGAAGAAAGAACAGTGATACATCTGTATCATTTCTTTGATTTTCAAGAAACCACAGACTTCCATGGCCTGTTGAAGAAATGTAATTTGTGAGACAGGTGAAAGATAAAGTTTTCCCAGATTCTACCTTGGGCAGAAGTCCTGTTCTCACAGGAATGACTCTGTCTCCTATGCTTGTTGATTGCTGGTCAACAGCTGTTCCAGACAGTGAATAACTGTGATATATTTCTCCTTTTCAGAGGGAAACAAAGTAAACGATAATTGTACTTTCAATATAAAATCAGGAGTCTTACCTTAGTGGCGTAAATTTGAAAATGAATCATGTTCATGCCAGTCAGAAGTTTCAGAAGACAAATATGGATTAATTTATTCTGTTGATAGTCTAAGATCATCAGATAATGAGCCTAAGCTCCTCTTGTGCTTCTAGACTGTCTTTGTGTTCCTGAATAATTTGTGCAGATATAATTTTGAACTTCCTTTTGCTACCTGTAGATTGTGTTTAAATTATTTTATTTCACTCTTGCATTTCAAGTTCAGAAGTAATCTCATTTTTCATTAAAAATAGATTGATCCTACTTGGATATAAAAGCAGCAAAAGAGGAAACTATCACACATAAGAAATATATGTAATTAGGAGGCTAAGAATTTTGAATTAAGAGCTTGATAAATTGTTGCACATACTATGCATCGTGTGCATGTTATTTACTAAAGTAGATTGAATCATCCTCACAGGCTATTTGCATTTAAATTCAGCTTAATGTTTCCGTTTACTACAGGGATGAGTAAAGAGGCTTGTCTAAAACAAGAAATGGCCCAAGGCAAGAGTGCTTCTTAAAGTTTTAAAAGATTTGATTAGTCTTTTCTTATCTTCATTGTTTTCATGCATTTGTCCTAATCTTTAAAGGGTTGCAAATGGATGAGAAAAATACAATGAAAAATAGGAAAAATGTCAGAGAATCTAAAAAAATGCAAATGAGTGTATCTTATTAAAATCAAAGGAAATTACAAATGTTTACCTTGACTATGAACCTGGCCAACTGTTTTTATAATGGAGCCTAAACAAGCAGTATTTATAGTTTATCAAGACAATTCATCCTCAACCATTCCCTAGTGAAAAAAACCAAACAACAGAATACATATATGTTTCTGTTATTACGTACCACCTTATCCAGTACCTTAAGACAACCTTAGGAAAAAAGAGAGGAAACAAATAAGATGAACAGCAGTCTGTTAACCCAAACCAAAGGCACAGAATGTCAACTTCACTTGCACCTGGATGGTGTTGTTCATCCAGTTTGCTAGCAGTCTTTTCAAATCAGAGGAAAGATATCAAAGGACTGTAATGATTATAAGTTGCACGGATTTCCCATTCTCAGGAGCTAGCTCTGGTTTGGATACTAAATCCACAGCCCGTACAAAGGTTTCTTTCTATAAATATAAATCTCTCTACTCGTGATGCATGGAACATACCTACCAACATAAGATATTAAAATCATCCATCAGTAGCCTTATAGTAATCAAAAAGGTTTCATCACTTTCTTTCTGTTGGTTGGCTTTCCTGAAGGCCAAATAGAACTTTACTGGATATTCATATCTCAGAGGAACTGTGGGTCATTAAACATCTCTGTACATAACAATTCATGTGAGAAAACGCTGACATTTGCACTGGCAGGAATAGCACTGGTTAAAGCGTTTTGCTTTCATTCCTAATATTTCTTTGACCAAGAAAGCCTAGATTTTAGAAACAGAGAGTTTTCTCTCAAACTTCTTGTGCTATTGAAGTTCTTTGTTTCTCCATGCAAGTATGTAGATCTACTGTTGTTTAACTGTGTAACAGGGCAGAGATATATTATCTTGTTAGCATGCCTCTCTGACAGATAAGCTAATATATTTTGATGTGTGCTAAAATAACTGTGAGGAAGGTGTATGTAGGTGTAGAGTCATGTACTCTTAAAATGGATGCTTTCTCATGAAATAAAATGAAGGAAATGCAGAAGTTAAATACAAACAACTGCAAAGTTTTAAATTTAATCTTAATAATAAAAATATTTATTCATTCTCTCCTAGTATTTCACTCTTCCCTTTCTATAATTCAGAACTGAAAAGTCAACACATAGTTCACTGTGTCACAGTCTTTTCTACATAATAATTTATCAGACCAGTAACTAAAAATATACTAGATCAAAGTATTTGAAGATAATCACAATTATCTTGTTCCTGTGGTTGCTCATGTTTGACCAAGCTAATTATGCCTTGCTTCTTTCCAGATTTATCCAGTAATTGCCAAAGACTGCTTTTAGAAAGATGGCTGCCAGAAGGGCAGAAGAAACAGCTTAGAGAATGCTAATGGGACTTATAAACAGCAGCTTTTAAAGGGCTGTGACCTATCATACCAGAGTATCTTACTGCTGCATCTTAAATAAGGGCAGGGGCGTGGGGACAGTAGCTCAGTTTTGTGACTTGACTTGAAACTGATGTCACTGCTTCAATTCACAGAATAACAAAATTTATGTAGCAGAGCTCATATTATTTATGATTCACAGCAAGGAGTAGGTGCTGCCCTAAAGCTCATTCTAATACTTCACCAGCAATGAATATCTTCATGCATAGCCAGATCAATAAGTTAAAAAACCCAAATGGATTCATTTTCCATTGAATATGTTTGTTTATGCCCAGTGGGCACTTGGTTTCAAAAAACAACCAACCGCTACAGTTTTGTATAGATACTGGAAAAAGTTTGAGGCTTGCACAGATGAATCTTGGAGAAAGTGACATGGAACTGCAATTGCTAGAAGTTTTGGTGGGGAGACTAATTAATAGCTTACTTCTTCCCAGTTGTGGAATAAATACAATTCCAAATTTCTTATTAGATCAGCTACAGCACATTGCAGTGTCTTGAATTTTTAATATCAGGTTATTGACATTCATGTAGAAAAGTGTTTGCAGTCAAACCTTAATCAAGGAATACTTGTTAAAAAGTAAGAGTGTAATTTTTAACCTCTACTAAATTCAAAGATATTACCCTCTACTTAGATGTCACAGGCAAAAAAGTGTCGTGGTTTAGCCCCAGCCGGCAACTAAGCCCTACACAGCCGCTCGCTCACTCCCCCCACAGTGGGATGGGGGAGAGAATCAGAAGAGTAAAAGTGAGAAAACTCGTGGGTTGAGATAAAGACAGTTTAATAGGGAAAGCAAAAGCCACACACACAAGCAAAGCAAAACAAGGAATTCATTCACTACTTCCCATGGGCAGGCAGGTGTTCAGCCATCCCCAGGAAAGCAGGGCTCCATCACGCGTAACGGTTACTTGGGAAGACAAACGCCATCACTCTGGACATCCCCCCCTTCCTTCTTCTTCCCCCAGTTTATATACTGAGCATGACGCCATATGGTATGGAATAGCTCTTTGGTCAGTTTGGATCACCTATCCTGGCTGTGCCCCCTCTCAGCTTCTCCTGCACCTGGCAGAGCATGGGAAGGTGAAAAGTCCTTGACTAGTGCAGCAACAACTAAAACATCTCTGTATTATCAACACTGTTTTCAGCACAAATCCAAAACATAACCCCATACTAGCTACTATAAAGAAAATTAACTCTATCTCAGCCAAAACCAGCACAAAAAGGAAGCTAAAGTTGAGAAGCACATTATTTATGTTTGTTTTGTCCTTTAAACACACAGAGATGCAGCTGAAAGCTGCAATATAACTCTGCTAACCTAGGTTTTCTGTTTCCCAGCAGTACTGAGCTATTAAGCTACTGCTATTTCCTAAGCAAAGCAGGCTCCTAGAAACAGATCCAGAATGTAAACCAAAACAAAATATAGGTCTAACCATGACTGAGATTTGAAGTTGCAAACATGATCCATCTTAATACAATAGTTTGCATTAGGAAAATCCTGACCAATCCAAGGTTATGGGAGACTGAGATCCAGCTCCACCTGCAACTTGATACAGTTTAAATTCATTCTTTGAATATCCTGGAGGGTGCTAGGCTGCTGGCCATTCTGGGTCAAAGCACTGAAATTGATGATTTTTGTTAAAATATTCAAAATGCAGTAAACCAGAGAAAGGAATTGAGTATAGCAGTGAGCATGACTTCAAAGACTAATGATTAAACAGGTAGGATCAAGGGAATCATTACTGTCAAACCCTATTCAAAGAACTGGTAATGTGCTCCATATAGTGACTTTATCTGAGAACAATGCTCAGATTTCCCATTGAGGACATCATTTTTGTCATGCTTGGACCACCCTGTTTCAGATATCATTGAGCCAAACACAAAAGGAAATGAAGGATGTGCTCTGAAGACCCAGCAGCTGACTAGCAAAAGTCCAGTGGAAGTACGGTGTCTGTGTACACTATACAGTGATATTCTTGTGATTACTTGGTTGCTTATATACTCATTTTTACTCTTAAAATTCCAGTATTTTGTCCATCAGCGTATCACATAAGATCTTTTGTCTCTTTATGTGATATTTTCTGCAGTACTTCTGATTTTGCAGGATACACCTAAGATTAGAATCTACTGTTACAAACATCTAGTTTGTATTGACTGCACTTTGTAGAAAGGTTATGAAATTTTATGATACTAAAACATTTAGTTAAGCATCAGCACTCAGTCTCCCAGCACTGTCTTGCAAGTAATATGAATGACTTTCTTCTGACACATCACTGATTTTACTCCATTTTCTTGGATATCATTAACACATCTAAGTATTAAAGCTAATAATGAAATCCTAAGATGGTGGATTTCACTAAGCCACTGGAAGTACTGATCAATCAGTAGCTAGGCAGTGGTGAAGCTGATTTACTTTAATATCGCTGAAAATGGTCTACCTATACAAGATGTATGAGCTATAATTTAACAGCTTAAATACCCCCTCTATTGAATTACTGTATTTTATCTGTTTTGTACAGAAGATGCAGTGTAGTAGTGTCTGAGAAACCATGTATGGTATTTTGTGATATTTTAATACCTTCAGGGTACTCATCTACCAGAAATTCCAATTCTGATCTAATTAGTTATGGTAATAAGCTAAATGTGGGAATGATTTTCCATTCTCAATACACTGAGCTCAGTGAAACAGTGACAGTAAGGGTAATGGGGTGAGACTGCCCACATTGCTGTTTTCAGAGGGTTCTTTCAATATGACCCTTTTAGTTAGACCATGCAAGTCTTGTTGATAGCATTATATTAGTGTGACTTTATTGCAGAATCAAACAACAAATGCTTAGATTTTGAAAAATTTCTTCCTTACCAAGAAAAAATGCTTGCTAATGAATGAACAAAACATTGAGACTATTCATCATCTAACGGCTACAAAATGTATGGCTTGTTCCAGGGACAGTTGATCTTGTTCCGAGATTGATGCTATTAATTGTTAGAAAAACCTTTCAGGAGTCGTGCACTTGCACACAGTGCTGGAAGTCCTCTTTCCTACTAACTCATCATTGTGAGCAGGTCCTTCCAGAGTTGCCCAGACTACTTACTGTCTCTGGGATTTCAACAGAATGGCAAAAGGCTATTCCTTTTAACACAGAGGTAAAATAAATCAGTCCCCAAATGAGGATAGTTTAAGTTAGCTTTCTAATTCTTGGACTGAAAGTTGCATGACAGAATTTTTTCAATCATATACACTGGTGATTTAATACAAGAGTTTGAAGATGCTGGATGAGCATCTCTTGGCAGTATTGATGCTGATTTTCAATAGCACCTGGAACACTGGTAAAGATGCAGAAGACTGAAATAAAACAAACATCATGCCCATATTTTGAAAGAGAAACAGGCTAGAAAAATGGTCTGACAGGAACATAATGCAGTTCAATAAAGAAAAATGCAAAGTCCTGCACCTGGGGAGGAACAACCCCATGCACCAATATATGCTGGGGGCCACCCAGCTGGAAAGCAGCTTTGCAGAAAAGGACCTGGGGGTCCTGGTGGACACCACATTGAACATGTGCCCTTACTGCAAAGAAGGCTGATGCAAAGCATTGCCAGCAGGTGGAAGGAGGTGATCCTTCCCCTTTATTCAGCACTGGTGAGACCATTCCTGGAGTACTGGGTCCAGTTCTGGGCTCCCCAGTACAAGAGAGGCATGGAGCTACTGCAGAGTGTCCAGTGAAGGGCCACAGAGATGATTAAGGAGCTGGAGTATCTCTTATATGAGGAAAGGCTGAGAGAGCTGGGGCTGTTCAGCCTGGAGAAGAGAAGGCTGAGTGGAGATCTTAACATCATGTATAAATACCTGATGGGAGGGAAAGAAGATGGAGACAGGCTCTTTTCAGTGGTGCCCTGTGACAGGACTGGAGGCAATGGGCACAAACTGAAACACAGGAGGTTCCCTCTGAACATCACGAAACACTTTTTTACCGTGGGGGTGACTGAGCACTGGCACAGGTTGCCCAGGGAGGTTGTGGAGTCTCTATCCTTGGAAATATTCCAAAGTCTTCTGGACATGGTCCTGGTCAACTGGCTCTAGGTGGCCCTGCTTGAGCAGGTCTTGACCAGATGACCTCCAGAGGTCCCTGTCAACCTCAATGGTTCTGTGATTCTGAAGTGGACAAGATTTTTGTAGTTCTGTCAGCTCAATGTTCATGTTAAGCAAAAAAATGGAATAACTGGTACAAGTCTCATTCAAGAGTTGAAGGAGTGGAATATAAATGAAACACATTGTGACAGTTCATGTGTGGTTTAGTTTTTCATTTCATATTACAATGTCCAATCCTCGAAGATGAGTGTGACCAGATCATGTAGATTTTTATGGAGGGAGACAGAGGTGGCTTTTTCTCCTCAAATCATCTGACCATTCTAACGCGAAGAAGAATTAAGTGTGGGATGGAGAAAGCAGAAGAATTATTGAAGCTGATTTTTAGCACAACATTGTTTACCCCTTTTATCAATGATCAGAAAAGAAGTTACTGATACAGTTTGCAGATGACACAAAAACTGGGGAACCAGTAAATAAAGAAGAGAACGAAACAGCAAGACAAAACATTCTGAGTTTTAATATGGCCAAATATAAAGTCAAACCTATAGAAAAGAAGAAGGGTGGCCATGCATAGCTGGCAGAAAACTGGCTCTGAGAAAGCCTTGTGGGTAGTGGTAAACTATCATAAACTTCATTGTGACCTAGAAAAAGTCTGTATGACATTGTTATATAAAGCTGCTCATTGAGATTGAAAAAAATAAAGACAGACTAACTGAATTAGATTGAATTAAAAAACCCTACTGATGAAGTTCCTAAACAGTGCCAAGAGCACCAATGGTAAAATAAAAACCTAGAATCAAATAGAAACAGACTAAAAATAGTCAAATGAGTGAAAAACTTAGTGACAGCATTTCTCACATTATACTGTTTGGGCTGTTAAAAAGGGAGACCTCATAGTGGGTTTGTGTTGCCTGGAAAAAGCACAGATTGACATCAATTCCAGCGTGCATTGACTAAGTTGACAGAAACAAGTCTTGTTTCACTGTTGCCGAGCCAACTACCTGAACTCTAGTCTACCCCAGTCAGAGTGAGAAAAAAGGACCCCAAACCCAGTATATACTGCATTGCCTTCGCCCACCTCTACACATGAGGGGAGCCTTGGCTCCTGCTGCCACTCCATTCTGTGCAGGTCCTTCTGCTTCCCCTCCTTATTTCTCTCAGTTTTCTTGGTCTCACACTTTTTGCATTGTATTATGAAAAACCTAGCTCAGATAGTAAAAAACTTCATTACTTAGAGTATTGTTTTGTGCAGGCATACAGATAAAGAGAAGATCTTGAAAAGCACAATGTTTGTACAAATGTGTCAGGTCTCAGAAGGCCTTTGTTTCCAGAGCAAAAGTTGTAGGTGAAGGTTAGACCACTTTGCACATTTAATTTAGGGTTCACGGTTTTCTCCTTTTATGTGCATGTTTATTTTATTGTAAAAGGGGCAGGATCAGAGTGTAACAATGATCATGACAACAATATCCAGCTTATTTTTAAGTGACTTTCTCATTATTCAGAAAGACTATTTATAGGTACCCTTAGTATCATTAAAAAGGCTGCCAAACCCTTGTTTTCCTTGAAAAGTAATAAGAAGAAGTCTTAAAAAGAAATCCTTACTTAATATTTTGCATTTTGACATTATAAAGGTTTCTTTTTCTGCATCTTAACTGAAGAGGATTCTAAAAGAAATAATCTTCATTGATGCCATAGAAGTAAGCAAATTGAGTTCTGTGCACTTGAAATGACAAATGTTATTTATTTAATATTGTACATGAGTAGGTTAAACTTGTTATAATTCTAGGTCAATTTATTTCATCAGAAGTACTGCAACAGCTCCAAGTGCAATGATTAGCCCAAAGGAATAAAGTAATACTCTGATCTATAAACAGGGACATCTCAAATGGCAGCAGGTTGACTCCCTTACCTCTGAAATTGGCACTGCAGCAAATGCTGAGCACAGCAAAATGTGACACCACCATGGTGTCACAGCAAAATAAGAATGTTAATACATGGGAGCTGGATGAGAAAAGAAGAAATGAGAATGATTAAAGATCTGGGAAATATTTACAGAAAGATATCTTCCAATTCTATATAATGAAAAGAAGGGTAATAGTTTTCTTGATCATAGTCCATACATAAAAAGAGAAAGAATCTTTTAATTAGTAGAAGAATTACAGGAGCCTATAGCTGAAAAATGACAGAAGGAAAGTACAAACCACAAAAAATTTGCTCTGTTGTAGCAGTTATGATATTTAACTATTAAGCCAATTTTTTTTCAAAAGTGATGTTAGAGTCCTCTTTCTGTAGTAGTGTTTGAATTGGGATAGTAGTACAAGTATACTCCTATGTTAGACATTAAATCAGACTACATTATCACAGCAGTCCACCCCAGTTTTCCAACCTATGACCTGAGCAGTGCCCATTGTCATATGCAGATGAGACAAAATTCAGAATCCAAAGTAGTTACACATTTTTTGTTCAATTTCCTCTCCCAGCCCTTTGTTGGAAATAGGCAAATTACTCCAGAGCTTCAGCTTCAGAACATAACAGTCCCTTTAGGCTGCTGGATGTAAACGGACTAGGGTAGAATCCAGGTAAATTACAGCACACAATCTTTCTGTGTATTCCACAAAAGACTTTGTAATGTTCCCAGAAAAATTGAGTGAGTTTTCCCCAAAATATCACCTGAGTTACTTGTGCTCCAGTATGGGTCTGTCTTTTTTTTTTTTTTGTCTTTTTTTTTTCACTATCTAATCTTCAGGATTATACATTCTAGACTATAACTTCATGAAGATCTGATGAAGATCAGTGTTTTTAGTTAAATAAGAAAACGTATCTTTTATAGGTAACTTCATGCCATTTCCTTTGGTGCGTTAACAGCTATAATTCACCTCAACCTAATGGACTGCAAAATCAAAAGATTCATTACAAATAATTTTCAGACCTGCATGTAGCAGCATAAACATATCTGTATTATATTCATTGTGATCACTTAGATGATGCTACTCAAATAGCACATTGCAAGTTGTCATAGTGTATACTCGAAAGGATTTATACAGAATAGTGGACAGTGTATATTTCTGTTTAGGTGGTAGTAGTCTCATTTGTATAGCTTGAACGTGTATATACACCACTAATGTAATATTTCTGGAGTGTACACATTTCTGCATAGAAAGGTACATTTTCCAAAACCTTCATGTGTACAAACATTTATTTCAGCTCATGTTTTAGGATATGCACAGCATTATATGCATGATCTGAAGAATAAGGCAACAGGCAATGTGGGGCTAGAAGGGTGTAAACACCATATCAAAGATGTATAGGGTTAACTCAAAGAACTAACCATAAAATATTTTTATCTTATCTGCTGTTTCTAGACAATCTTTACTTTAGCATCTAGACCTCTGATCCCCTAAAACTTAGTTAGGCCTGATGTATGAGCTATCCAGGGTTGCTGACTCAGGAGCTGCCAATTTACTCTAGCCAGATGATTATTCTCTAGACAAAACTTAATTTGCCTCCCTGTAAGGGTCCTGCATCCTCTATAGGACTACAAAGAGCATTGATCTTGACATGTATTTCCCTCCATCTTCTTGTCTTTCCGAACAAAATGCCTCATCCACATGCATCAGCAGTTTTCAACTTGCATGTGTGGGCTGAATATGTGATAGGTACTCATAAAATGTTTGTGATTAGGGCTGGTTGGTCAATGGGAATCTCCTTCCCTAGCACCTGTGTATCAAAAGTAACTTTACTTTCTCCACAAACATCTACTGAAAATGTTTGATTAAGACATGTTTAGGGCACATCCCTACTTTCATCCATTCAACTATCCTACTTGTGAGGCTACATAGTGTTTATGTAGCAGTTGATTGATGGGGTTCAGCTAGTTGGTGTACTGGAACATAAACCTAGCAGAAAGAAAAGTTCTCTGCCAAATCTAGATCTGACGCATCAAGAGTCCAGGAACTCATAGCTAGTATAGGGGAAGAGGGAGAATAGACCAGGACTACCCTTTTTCAAGACAGTTTTCTGTTATATTTTCTTAGTCTTTACATCAAGATACATCAGTACCCAGAGGTATGATACTACCCAAAGCTAAGAGAAATTTTGAGTTGTATCCCCCAGTTTGATTTAGCACAACAAGCTAACTAGATTTGTGTAGGAGGTTTATGATGCTGCTGTTAATCATCACATTATTCAAGTTCTGCCTACTGAAAGTCAATAGTGATGCTCCTGTTCCTTATTTAGGGCTGGGAAGGTGCTAAAGCTGTCACGGAATTAGATTTCTGGTTTTGTTAAATTTTATTACACTTACTTTGTGATGTCAGTTTGAGTAACTGGGGGAGGCTTGAATATCAGGCTCCAACTTGGTAAAAAATATGTAAATATTTAAACTAGCTATCAATGTCACAGCTGGAGAATATGTTAACATTGAACTTGCTGCTAGCAATTCATGAACAACAGTGAATTTGCCTAAACATATAATTTTGTATTATTAGTAATACAGTTTGCTTCCTGAGGAGTGTTAACATACTTAGTGCAGGTAACCATAGGCTATTTTCACAGTTATTAAATAAAACATCTTAAAGAATTAAAAGAATAGATAACATTCTAATTTACTCATAAATGTTAGACAAACATTTCAGGTTTTAATAGGAGATGCCCTTCCCCTTCCCCTATGTGCATAGATAAATCCCCCTTTACATATTTTGATCCTCTCAGAATTTGTAGTGCATTGCAGAGAACACGTCTGTTCAGCTGGTTAGGCACAGCTATTAGTAACTTAGCAATTAGTAATATCTGAAAGAAAATTTTACAGAATCCACTGAATTTTTAATCCTACAGCTGAATCCAAATGAAACAGAATGACACCGGATAGTCTGGTCTGGCACAGGCTGCACAGCGAAATAAACAATGGGTAGAAGAACTCATCAGCTTTTTGATATTAGGTAATACAGTTCAATATTTATCTTTTCCCATCTGTCCAACCTTGCTGATTTCCCTACAGAAAATTCGTATGCAAACAACGATATTTAGGTAAGGAAGTTTTTAGCACACAGTTGTCAATTCCGTTTACTGATGCTCCTTTTCTTGGCTTTTATTTCAAGTGCAAACAGAAGGTGTATTATCCACTGATCCTTGTCCGGTCTCCTGTGAATATTTACTGAACATCAAAGGAAAAGAGCAATGTTCCCTGAAGGTATGGTCTCAAAGGACATGAACTCTCTAAACTGTCATGCTTAGGATGCCATCACAGCTTCTGAAAACACTGCGATGACTCTTTCTCCTGCATCGGCAGACTTATGCCTTAATCCATTGCTGACTAAGTAATAAAAATGAGACACAGTGATATGCCTGTAAATATAAAGTTAGCACAACTTCTAACCTTTTTTTTCAGCTGGCTTAGGGCATTTTTTTAAGCAGTAAATTCTCAGAGTGAAAATGGAGTTCAGCAGTGACCTGGACACTGGAGTTGAGTGCGCGCTAAATAAGTTTGCCAACAATACTAAATTAGGAGGAGCTGTTGGTTCCCTCAAAGGTAGAGAGGCCTTACAGAGAGATCTCGATTAGAATAGAGTACTGGGCAATCACCAACCATATGAAATTTAACAAGGACAAGTGCTGGATTCTGCACCTGCAGTGGTGTACTCCTGGATGTATGTATAGACTGGGGAACAAGAAGCTGGAGTGCAGCCCTGCAGAAAGGGATCTGGGAGTTTTGGTTGATGGTCAGCTCGATATGAGTCAACAATTTGCACTGGTGGCCAAAAGGGCCAACCATATCCTGGGGTGCATTAAGCACAGTATAGCTATCGAAAGATGTGATTGTCCCACTATACTCAGCACTGACGCAGCCTCACCTAGAGTGCTGTGTGCAGTTTTGGGCCCCCCAATATAAGAAGGACAAAAAATATTAAAATGTGTCCAAAGGAGGGCAACAAAGATGGTGAAAGAACTAGAGGGCATGACTTACGAGGAGTGGCTAAGGATACGAGTTTTGTTCAGCTTAGAGAAGAGACTGAGGGGTGCCCTCACTACTCTCTACAACTTCCTCATGAAGGGGAGCAGAGAGGGAGGTGCTGATCTCTTCTCTGTGGTGTCTGGTGATAGGACACAAGGCTTAAAGTTGCATCAGGGGAAGTTCAGATGGAATATTAGGAAAAGTTCTTCACTTAGAAGGTGGTCAAGCACTGGAACAAGCTCCCCAGGGAAGTGGTCATGGCCCCTAGCCTGTTGGTGTTCAAGAACCATTTGGACAATGCTCTTAGATATATGGTTTAACTTTTATGTTGCCCTGTGTGGAGACAGGATTTGGACTCCTGTTTGTACAACAATTGTTTATTTTATAAGCTAAGACAAATCATTCTACTTTAGCATTGAGTCATCTATCTAGTTCTAATTAAGCACAAGCAGTTTCTTATCTTATGCATAGACCATTTACATGTCTGAACAACAGATTAACATGCTTTTCACATTCTGATTTTGTGCTCACACAGCATCCTTGCCCTTGAAAAGCTTTAACTACTTTTCTGATTCCTTGCAAAGGTCATAGTTATGAGGCTTTTGCAGCAGTGGGACCTCCTGCTTACAGTAAGACAAATCACAGGCTGGATCCTCAGAAATTTTTGGGGATCTCTGCTGTGTGACTATAGGCAGAATTCAGTATTACTCAGCACAGTAAATAGTAATATTAAGAATACATGTGCTGTGCTAAAACAGTAGTTTAAGACTACACATGCTGTGTAATTTTGTATTGCTTTTTTTTCCTTGCAGTGGACAACACCCTGTAATGAGACACAGTATGAATAATTTTCTACATCCTTTTCCTGGATTGGCTCCCTCAGTAAGTGAGGGTTAAAAACCCCCACAAACGTGTAGGCAATTCCCAGATTCTCCATTCATCCCATAGATTGCTCTTCTCTCATTGGCTGAAAATCTTTTTAAAGCTTCAGATGAAACGCAATAGGCATTTTTGTACAACGTATAACACATAAACTATTGTGACAGAAGAAACTTCTCCTACCCCTCTTCAGTTTCTTGCATTCTCCTTTCATTATTGAAAACTCTTCAACCAGGTGCATCTATTGCATTTTAATCACATTCACTATCTTTTCTTTAATTTAAATTTATTTTTAGTTTTCTCTCCAATTAGTAACTCCTGCTCTGATTAGCTTTCTGGAACATTTCTTCATATACACTTTTAGCATTAACAAGTATGGATAATTAGAATTATATACATTTAAGTGGTGTACTATTTCACAGCTTTGTACACAGAACTATCAGCATGTTAGACTATTTAAAAAGAGACAGCCTGAGAGATTCCTCTTACCTGCTCAACACATTTTCCTCAGTAATTTTATATTGCTCTGTTAATAACATTAACAGGAAGCATTAATAGGAAGTCCAGCTTACAGTAGGAATGTGATTGTTTAATTCAGTTTAGAAGTTCCACAATGATAATCAGTAGAAGCAAAGCTTTCAGTATAACTTGGTGTAGGGCTCTGTCACCAAGCTGCCACCTGATGAATCCAGATAATGTGGCCACTGAGGAAAGAAAGAGATATGAGGCAAGACAGCACACAATGTAGGGTGGCTGCAAAATAAACTTTTAGGATGCAGTAAGTAGTTTCTCAACTGCATAAAAGATCTTCTAGGCCCCATAAATTCTCCTCCATACCTGAGATATTATGCAAATGGTTCACCTTTCCTCAAGTCAGTTCTCATAATGACTCCTCCTCTCATTTTCCTTTCAACAGAAGTTCTTGGTCCAGAAGTGTGTCCTACATCCCTGCTATGCAAGCCGAGTCTAGCTTACCTGTGCTCCACAGCCCTCCTGCATTTCCAAAAGATCTAAAATGAACCTTAGCAGTGAACCAACCTGGTTGAAGAGTTGACAATAATGAAAGAAGAATGCAGGAAAGTGACGTGGGGTGAGAAGCTTCTGCTGCCATAATAATGTATGTGTTATATGTTGTACAAAATGCTTATTGTGTTAAATCTGAAAAATAAAAAAAATTGCCAGTCAGTGAGGTGTCTCTTCTTGTAAGAACAAGATAACAACAGCACAGATAATGTGCAGAAAATAGTCCCCATTTCCCATGAGAAGTGTGCTGACTAATTGCTGTACCTGACTGGAACCTTCAGTATTTTCACTTTGAGGACAGAGAATTGATACAGCTTCCCCACACATCTGTAAGACAGAAACTTTACAATGAAAGTTTCAAACTTTGGGGGTTTTTTGGTTATTCAGAACTTTGGTTGAGAAATTTAGCCCTCTCTGTCCCCTCAACTAACTAACTGTATGGAATATTGAATATGATCTTACTGGACTGCATTTTCTGCACCGAACCCTAAGCAGAAGACTGAGACAGTGTTTCTGCTCTCACAGTGATTCATAGTTGTTCCACTAAACCTATGTTGGCAGTGCGCTGAAGAAAAACCTTTCCCAGCCTCCCTGTAAGCAAGGGGAAATAACTTCTTAGGACTTTCCATGTTTTCCTACTTCCTGATAGGTCTAATTACTTTGTTAACAGTTCAGCCTTAATACACTTAGCCAGATAAGCATAGTCAGCATCTTTCAGCTGTATTCAAAGTAGCACCAGTCATGCATTATGTAAAGTCCAGGCTTTGCCTACACCACAGTCCAGTTCTAAATGACCTGCTCATGGCCACACTGAAAGTTTATAGCAGAGTGCAGAACAGAACCAAGAAAGACTGCCAGGGATGCTAACCACGGCACATTTCCTACCCCTCAGTTCAGTACAGTTAGGTACTATTTAAATTACCAACATCTTAAGTACAAATTTTACAGATTTTTGTGATTCTTAATATCAAGAAATCACTTTCCTTCTCTGATCTAGAGTCTATTGATAAATCATCATACTTCAGAAAATCTGCTCTATCCCCTAAAGAAAAAATGTTTTTACTGCTGAAACCAACCTTAGTAGCACTGTTGCTGTCTCAGGGGTGAGAATACAAAAGGACTTTTCTTCCCTTTAATGGATTGGGAATATTCAGTGAGGTAACTGGTCATTTTAACAATGAGGATTAAATGACATGTTTTTTAAAAAATATTTACAAAAGAAGAGCACAGAACTATTAGACAGCTAAGTTAAGCATTCAGCTGCTTTCATTTCCAGTGTCTTCATTTAATAATAATGGAAAACCTGAACAGTATGACTTTCAACTAACTTTCACTATGTTTCATATTAGTTTCACTCTGAGTAGGAGACAGTATCGTGGTGCCCTGACTTGAGATAATAACTGGCTGTATGTTGTAACTGAGAGATTTTATCTGTAGAAGTCCACTGTAATCAAAAAGCCAATGAGAACTTCATCATTTACCTCCCTGGGAACAAGGCTATACTTACATTTCCAGTTTTATACCTTTGGTACATCACTGACTTCATCTCTGTTTGTTTGCATTGCCTTTTACAGTTGTTTTTAAATTCTTTCAAGAGCATATTCAACACTTCAGCGTTACAAGGAACATTTCCCAGAGTATTTACTGATCATTGAACTATAGTACTATGATTACAAACTCGTTTTCATACAATTTCATGTCACTTAAAAGATTAATGTGAGTGCGTAATATGTCTCTGCTGCCTACAGTCATACAGATCTGCAAGTTCTCCTTCACTTGTGACCTCTTTCTTCAGATACATAATTTCCTAGACTTAATACTAAAAGTCTAGTCATAAAATGCTCTGAAAGAATTTTCCTCTGGAGCTATTCTGAGATTTTTCCAATTAAGTTAAAAAATGACTGACGCTATAAAGGTCACATATTCCATCTCCTCTTCTGTAACACCACAATGTCAGAGAAGTGTTTGTAATAGTCACATACCATAAGATCGTTTTTGTCCTAGCAATTTTTTTAAAGTTTCTTTTAATTATGATGTAACAAGACTCCAGTGCAAGAAAGGAGCAACAATAAAAAATTAAAATACAAAAACAACAAAAAACCCTGCGACCAAAAAAAGGCAAAAAAAGCTTTATAAAAAAGATTTTCTCTTGGAAGACACCTAAATTACTGATATCAGACTAACTTCCTAAGCAATTATAGTTTATAACTGCAGGTGCACGTATGTTCCTAGTACTTTTTGAACTGATTTAAGATGCTAAAACCAAATTCTTCCTATAGATGTTGTGGAGATAGGTGGAGAGGAGAGCTCTCATCACAAGAAAGGCTGTCTCATTCATATCAGACATCAGAAAATCCAACTATAGGAGACTTTCACAGTGAGCAAGGTTTCATTACTGCTGTTATACATAGAATTAATTGTTTTACATGTTTTAGCTTTATTAAAAGACTCTGAAAAATATAGAAGAAACTCAGCAGAATTTTCTTCAGAAAATAGACATTGGTTCCTGCCAGAAAAGGCAAGAATGGAGAGGTATGCGGTTTTTAATTAAAATCTGTCTTTGCTATCAAATTGTAATGGTATTTGCATGTTTCAGTATGGTTTGCTTTTCAGATTTACAGCTAATTTGTGTGAAGACCTTCACATAAATTAAGCTTCATAAATGGTCAAAGAATTTAATAACAAAGGAAGCATTTGGATTTATTTTTAGCTTAAAGAAGGTCCTTGAAAAACTAAGGCGTATTTCTGCAGTTGTTGCTTAAGTATTAATTTTAGGTAAGCTATGCCATGCTTCACCTCTGCTTTGCTTTTTCTTACAATAAGATACTTTTATCATAGGCACATTTTATCTCCATATCCAGTCATTCTCACCTAGCCTGACTATACTTCTTTGGCAGGAAAAAACACAAAATATCATTGGATAACTATTGCTAGTGACCTCCATTAGTTTCTTCTCAAAGATGGAGAAGTTGAAATCTCACTTTTTGGTTGCTGGTGGCCCCAGTTAATATTTTTGAACAAAGTTTTAGATCTGCTTCAGAGCGGAGATAAGAAGAAAGTATGGTGGAAGTATTTCTGGAGGAAACCTACCAGTTCTCATCATGTCTCCTCAGCACATTTACTGAGACCAAGTCACCAGATCAAGCTCTCTCAGTAATGAAAGCAAAATGTGGCTTCCTTGACACACGTCAAGGGTCTGCTGTCAAAGCAATCTCACTGGGAACATGGGATACATTTTGTAAGGCTGCCATAAGCTTCTTTGGAAGTCTGGCCATTGGAAAAGCAAGGAAGTTAACGTGGAATGGTGTCCATGCATAACACTGTCTTATATCATCAGTGTGACCCTGGGAGTAGTTAAGGATTCAGTGAGATTTATAGAAATTATAGTCAATATTTGACAGGTTGACACAACACTCAGAAAGATAATAAAACACGTAGAAACAGCATTCTTTTTCCCTCATTTTTTAAATAAAGATTGTTGAGATGAAGTGTAGTGTATTTATTGGAAGGCTTCTGTCATCCATTGGAGAGGGCCATGTTGTTACTGCACCCTCATATCACTAAATGCAAGGTGCTACACATTGTGTTAAAAAAACAAACCAATGAAACTCATAAGAAATGGAAAAGAAAATTGGGAAAAGCTTCTACTGAAAGAAAGAACAAAGTACAGTAATACAGTAACTGCTCAGGGGATTAGTAGAGCATGCTGCTTCACTGATGGCTCAAATTCACCTCTGGATGATACACAATTATAAGAATTCCAAGTTTCAGATAAACACAAAAGGCCCATGCAAGGCTGTGGAAGAATAGAGAAAATCTAGAGAAAGCAAGGAGGAATTCATAAAGAGGCTCTACATCTCTGAAGACAGAAAAGAAGAAAGACTGAAGTACTTTGTGTAGGACACTTTCAAAAACAAAGATGTCCTGTGTTGTTTTTTTTTCACTGTGCTGATGACAGAGGAATTAAAACGTAAATGTTTCCCTATAAAACATTTTTATAGGGAAAAAAATATTATTCTGAGAAAATACCTTAACTGTTTGTACCTGCAGTGAAGCATACCACAAAACTGCAAAGGCTGCTTCAGTGATCACTTCTAAGCCCTTCTTGTTGTGGGGAGCAGAATACTAATCAGTCCAGGTTGCCTGTGTCTTGCCCTGCGTACACAAAAAATTGCAGGCAGTGTTAGAAAACCTATCTCAAGCCTTACCCTGGAAAAAATAACTGCCTGTTTTCAGATTTGACTATCAAAATGCTCTGGGCACTACATCATATGTCCACCAAAGCATCTGTCATTGTATTAAAGCACGCCCAAAACAATTCTGTTATTTTTAAGAGCAAGAACACATTCTGCAGTCGGTGAGAGGAAGACTGGGATTGAGAATTACATTGAATTGCCACTTCCTAAGAAAGTGCACCATAAAAAAAATGGATTTTTTTCCTCAGAATTTTTAAATTACTTTAGTGAGAACTTTTCTGAAATCTCCACGTTCTTCTCAGCAGTTTTACAGGTAACTCTTCCTCTGATTAAACACTACTTTCACCTCATCTTCCTTTTAATCACTGCAGATCATTCCATTCTTGTGAAATTATTTTGATGTTTTTTCCTCAACATGTGTTGACAGAAGGTGTTATCCATTAGCCCATCAATAGGATACGACTGTCCTGGTTTCAGCTGAGATAGAGTTAATTTTCTTTATAGTTGCTGGTGTGGGGCTATGTTTTGGATTTGTGCTGAAAACAGTGTTGATAATAGAGATGTTTTAGTTGTTGCTGCACTAGTCAAGGACTTTTCAGTTTCCCTGCTCTGCCAGGTGCAAAAGAAGCTGTGAGGGGACACAGCCAGGAGAGTTGATCCAAACTGACCAAAGGGCTATTCCATACCACATGACGTCATGCTCAGTATATAAAGCTGGGGAAGAAGGAAGGGGGGGACATTCGTTGTGATGGCATTTGTCTTCCCAAGTAACCATTACGCGTGATGGAGCCCTGCTTTCCTGGGGATGGCTGAACACCTGCCTGCCCATGGGAAGTAGTGAAGGAATTCCTTGCTTTGCTTTGCTTGCGTGCGCGGCTTTTGCTTTCCCTATTAAACTGTTTTTATCTCAACCCTCGAGTTTTCTTACTTTTGCTCTTCCGATTCTCTCCCCCATCCCACCGGGGGGGAGTGAGCGAGCAGCTGCGTGGTGCTTAGTTGCCCGCTGGGGCTAAACCACGACAACGACAGAGTTATTTTTTTAACTGAACACATCATCATGTGCTGGAAGCAGTTTTTCAACTTAACACTCTGAATTTAATATTAATAACATTAGCATTCTAGCTATGCAAGGAAATATAACGACACAGGTTATTAAACTTCATACTGGAGGGAGGAAGCTAATTGTCTGTAGAGGTCAGGAAGGAAGTTCCCTTTCTACAGTCTATTGTCTCACAATAGGTTGTTGTATTACTCAAGAGTTCGCTTTCATCTAGAGTATCAGCTTCAACCTACCTCTCAAGGGAGAATACCAGCTAAGATGAGCCTATGTTCTGCTCTTTTATAGGCAATCTTATATTTTTCTTATGACATTTTATTTCTTATCAGTTACTTTTAATATTAGACAACTTCATGTTCGATACCTTACATGTTATGACCCTTTGCCCCACTCAATTACACAAGAAACATGTGTCTCCTATGATCTCCTCATTTTGGTTGAGAATGCTGTTTAATTTAATGACCTACACTCCCAAAATCATGTGCTGAGGAACTACAAAGTCCCCTAAAAAGCAGAAAAAAAGTATTAAATATTATACAAAGTATTTGTCAATGCTTTTTCAGTGTACATTTTTCTATTGTGCCATTTATAGTGTTCAATTTCTGATGGCACAAAGCATTGCTTTATAAATACTAATCACATATTCAAACATGCAAAGCAGTTCATTCTATATTCCAAAAAAATACATTAAGTATAGCAATCAACTTACTTACTTTTTTGTTACATGTACAGATGACTGCTAGCAATATTCTAAACTCTGATAGGGAAATGAACTGATGCAAAAAGGTGTGTTTATGAAGAAACATGTAGAAATATCTGCCTACCTCTTGAGAGTATTTGAAGTACAAATACTCTCTAAACCAGTTGATATTCCTTTGTGAAATAATTTCTGTTCATCTTAATGTAATGGTAATAGTCCTTGCTGTCATTTGTAAGCTGTTTTACATAGCTAATGTTTGTGGGTGCTGCAGAGATATAAGGTACCAGCTGTGCCCATGTGCCCTAAGACCCAACTGTCTGCTAGGCATAGTTGAATATGCTGGACTTCGGGACACTGCCTGGTCCACTACAGCTAAACATGGTGGAGTCTAAGATCTAGTGGTCTCTTCCTGTCCCAGTCCCACAGATGGGAGGCTGCTGCTGTTGTGTGTTCCCAGGTCCAGCTAGGAGTGAGGCTGAGCATGTACTCCCAGTAGAGACACACATACATATGCACACACAGCCAGCCACACAGACCAGCACGGTTGGAGAGCAGTGACTTTTACATGCACTGCACATGTTCAAAGTTCTTGGCAAAGCCATGCCCGAGACATTCATGAGTAAAATTAAAATTCTTTATGTATGTACCAAACAATTACTATGAGTTTCCTTCTATATGAAAAATAATGCTCTGTACTTTACACCTTTGAAGGCTTCAGGAATGGACTAGTTAGAACAATAGCAAATAGATAAACATGTAGAATCACCCATAAGATTGGCAACCAGAGATGTAACGTCAACTTTGCAGTACTAAGGCAAAGTAGGGAGCAAGAGCCCAACGATGTTATGCTGTCATTGCAATGTGAAACCACATTTGAAACTGAACATCCACGCTCCACCCCAATCTGTCTCAAAGCCCACAGAGAAAGAGGAAATCTGTAGAGGTCTTAATTTGTGAAGCCATAATGCAGAATGAGGCTTAGCTTTATATATCTCGTGTAGCACAGTATTAGGTTATTCAAGTGTCTCTGTTATGCAGCACTTTCTTTTGGACTCAGAATTTGTTAGAACAACTCATAATAAACAGCTTGACACTCAGAGACCTGGGAGAAAAAACCTGAAGTTACCTATCAGCCAGCTCTTGGGAAAGAGCATGGTGGCTTTCCACACCCAGCAGGAGGTATCTTTTTTCTTTATTGATGAGCTCTTCATTCACATATGTATAGCCTTCTTTTCCTGATGACTTCACTTTCCCTGCAAGTTTTCAGTGATTACAGCAGAGCCCATCTATCCCATCTTGCCAATACACCTGATCTTTGTGAAGTGAGTCTTGAATCAATGAAAAGCTGCTACTCTTACTTGCTGCTGGATGAATGTGACTTCGGGGCAGAAAATGCATGTATTTGCTGTCAAAGTCTACTAGTGACATCTCTCAGCCTTCCTTTGAGTTTGACTAGCTGAAAAGTCAGCCTATCCTGCAAAGCATGACTAGCAAAAGCTGAGCTCTGATGGTTTGGACATAATTTAGAGAGAAATTGTTGAAACAGCCAAACAACTCCTGTGAGCAAACTGGAATACAAAGAAGGGAAGTCTGGCTTCTCCTTGAAGTACTTCTGAGGCACTTTAAAGACAAATTTTCAATAAGTTCAGCTAAAAACTATGTCCTGAGTTTTAAGTGACAAATAGGTAAGTAAGGAGTACCGTGACAAGAGTGAGCATAGATCTCTTTCAAAAGGAATCTGTAAGATTCTGCAGGATGCACAATATGAAGGACTCAACAGACTGGCTTATATGCTGGATGCAGCTGTGAACTGCAAGATGAAAGGCACTTACTGTGATAGCCTAGGGTAAAAGAGCAAGAAATGTGCATGGCATACACACACCACCAAGTCTGACTCCCTTCCTGCCATTATCTTATAGAATCATAAAATCACAGAAGAGCCCAGCTTGGAACGAAAAATCATCTGTCCAACCTTTCATGGGAAAGGGAGCCTAGATGAGATTATCTAGCACCTTGTCCAATTGCATCTTGAAAACCTCCAGTAATGGGGACTCCACTACATCCCTGGGGATGTTGTTCCAGGGAATGATTGTTCTCACTGTAAAAAATTTCTTTCTTACGTAGTGATAAAACATCCCTCAGTGCAACTTGTACCTATTGCCCCTTTTCTTATCCATGTGACTTGTTGTGAAAAGAGAGCCTCCATCCTCTTTGAAGCCACCCTTTAAGTACTGGAACACTGTGATGAAGTCCTCCATGAGCCTTCTCTTCTCCAGGGAGAAAAGATCTACCTCCTTCAGTCTTTCCCCATAAGGCAGGCTCTCCATCTCTTTGATCATCTTCATGGCTCTCCTTTGGACCCTCTCCATTCTGTCCATGTCTGTCTTGAATTGTGGGGACCAAAACTGGACACAGGAATCCAGGTGTGGCCTGACAAGCACTGAGTAAAGTGGGAGGATCATGTTCTATCTCTGCTAGTGATGCCCCCATGGATGCAGCCCAGGATCTGATTTCCCTGTTGCTGCAGCAGCACACTGCAGACTCATGTTCAGCTTGTTGTCTAACAAGACCCCCAGTTCCCTTTCAGTGAGGCTGCTCCCCTGCCACAAAGATCCTAGCCTGTACTGGGCTCTTCGGTTATTCCATCCCAGGTGCAAGACTTTGCATTTGTCTTTCTTAAACCTTATACTGTTCTTGCTAGCCCACTCTTCCAGCCTGTCCAAGCCTCTCTGTAAGATGGCTCACCCTTCTGATGTGATCACCTCACAACCCAGTTTGGTGTCATCAGCAAACTTGGTGAGGGCGCTTTCAATCCCATCATCCAGGTAATTTATGATGTTGAACAGTATGAGGTCCAGTATCAATCCCTAGGGGACCCCACTTGTGACAGGCTGCCAGCCTGAGTAAAAAACATTGATTACCACCCTCTGAGTGCAACCTGTTAGCCAATTTCCTACCTATCACACAGACCATCCATCCAATCTGTATCTTGTCAGTTTGTCCAGGAGAAGGCTGTAGAAAACAGTGTCAAATGCTTTGCTCAAGTCCAGGTAAACAGCATCCACTGCTCTCCCCATGTTAACAGATGTTATTTTGTTGTAGAAGGTGATTGTGTTTGTCTGGCATGATTTATCTTTTGGAACACTCTTCACCAGTGTGTCTGAATACTTCTCCTTTCATTAGCTGCCATTTGTATGTATTGAAATGGCACTTTATGTTAGTCACTAATATGTTCAGGGCTTAGAAACCTTATTCTGAATGTTGTTGTTTCCTTCTTTAGGTGACTTCTTGAGGTTAACTTTCTGACTAGGGAACACAGGCAGTGAAAGCGAGTGAGCCTGACACCAGAAGGGAAAGGATTTCTTGTTGTAATCTAATTCTAGAATTACTTTATCTCCAGGGCAATCAGTTCTTTTTTCAGTCCTTCTTTCTCACCTATCAACTATATTGGGCAGAAACTGGAGACAGGATACTATTAATTACTGCTTAATAGCTGAGTCAGAGTTGCATTGCACTTATCTGCCCTGCCTCTGCAAAGAAGAGAACGCTGCATACACCTTCCCTGCTGACAAATCCTTCAGGATAGTGTATCCAGAAATAAAATAAAGTGGATTGCTAATCAATAATTCTCCCCACACTCTGGGCTTTCAGTGTTGGGAGGAGAAGTGACTGGTTGTTTGCTAATTCCTAACAAGATCATTGCCCACTCCAGCCAATTGAAGTTATCACAGGTTGGTTGAATTTGCACTGAGATCAGGGATCCACAACAAACTCCTAACAATCTTTACCTGTTCTTTTCTGCTTGGTAGGTGACAGAGCAAAGACTTTAACCTACCAAACGTATTAGCAGTGCAGATTATTTAGCACCCTCCTCTACACCATCTTTTCAAAGATCCAAATAGACCAAGAGCAAGCAGAACATTTTTGTGTTCAATACTATGATTTAAAATGTACTGCTATAGTCAGGAGAGATGGAAAATTTCCTTGCTGAAGAAGTGGCCTTGTCTCTTACATTAACTAGTTTTCAGTGATGCAATGCACTGAGTGGGGCAGTCTAAATTCACTCTGCAGACAGATTTACAACTCATCTTGCTAGAGCTGAGAAGAATTTGTATAGATGAGCTTATTACTCGGAACAAGTTCATAGTCTTTTCTTGACAATTTACTTAGTAATTTTAAAAGCTTTTTGTATGCAGTTATATAATTTTTTTTGTCACAGTGCTACCTTTCTGTTAGTGCAAAGAACATTATAGAAGCAATAAGACTGACCGGATCTGGAACTATAGGGCAGTTACATTGTCAGTAGTGAAACCGTACATATCAGTATGCTCAGAAGGATTACAGCCTTTTGATTGTTCTGAAATCTGATAGAGAGCTTAGTTGCTATCTCAGATGTTGAAATTAAGTGGCCAAGAATATAATACCTATTCACTTGGTCTTGAATAGGAACCTGCATCTCAGAAATCTTTGCTAGAGACTTGTTACAGTGGAGTCAGGCTTTGCTGGTGGCTGTAGTGCTTCTTTTTCTATATGTATCAGGAAAAAATCTCTTCAGAAATCTGTTTTTCCTCCCTTATATAGAGGTCCTCAAATACGCTGACTGGACTTGCAACAATTTACTTGAAAACTTCAGAAGTAGGAGACAATATTACACAACTGAGACTATTTCTCAGCTGAAGGTAACTTATGCCTTCGCTTATCAGGTTTTTAACTGAAATCATACAATCACAGAAGGATTTACTTTGGAAGGTAACTCCAGAGATCTCTGGTTCAAGTTCCTACTGCACGAATGGCTAACTTCAAAGCTATATCTGGTTGTTCAGGACCTTGCCCAGTAGAGTTTGAAGACCTCCAAGGACAGAGTTTCCACAGCTTCTCTGGGCAGTGTTTCCCCATGCTAAACCATTCAACAAATGAACAATTTGCCAAGTATTTATTTGTATTGCAGAATCATATCCAAAGGCTAACTGGCACTACACAGACATGTAAAAAAAAACATTTGCTGCCCCACTGACCTATGAGAGAGGAGTACAAAAGGAAAGAAAGACAACTGCTTAAGTAATTAACTTCTTGATAAATTTGTATTGGGAAGCAGCTGGTTGCTCCTTAATGGCCTTCCTCCTTAAAGGGAGACAGAATAGCATTGCCTCTTTTGACATGGCTAGCTAATTCTTGATTCTGACAGTGTTTGCCTTCAAAGCAGCAAATCTGATCACAAATGAAGACTGTAAGGTGGTTGGCATGAAATTAAGTCAACAGACCACAACATCCAGTTCCCATCTCAATCATACTTGTAATTTGTCTTGTTACAGTGTAGATTATTTCACATGGTGTTGATTTCCATCATAAGTCACCTTCTACATCAGGCCTTCTCTTTTTCTCTTCCAGTGATACACTTGGCTTCCCAGTTAATGCTCAAAATGTCATAAATTTGTCATACTTAACTGTCCCCACTCCGCCAGCATATAGCAAATTCATCAATGTTTTTGATTACCTGTGGTTAGCCTGTTTCCTACTTTGGTGCCCCTTCTAGCATTGCATTAAACCACCCAAACATTGAAGAGAATATTAAGCAACCAGTGATATGACCTTATCAAAGAAATATCACATCAGGAACTTGAATCTACAGCAGCCACAATACTGATTTGTTGTTGTAAGCATGTGCTTGGAGCCTCAAGGTTTATTGCCAAGTCATATGAAGTATCACACAGAACATAATCATAGGCCAATTCCGTTCATTTATTGCTGTATCCCAAGGGTGTGAATGCTGGCAGAACATCTTAATTTTATCTAGCACTGATGTAGTTCATTGGGTTTTTAACGTGCTGTTCTCACAGGGAAGGTTTACATCTGCTTAATTAGCAATTGCCTGAAGCCACCTTCCTCAATAACATTCTATATGTTCTCTTCTTCCAGAACTGTTATTGATTTTAAATTTGAAGCAGTGACAGGTCTCCTTGATACCACTGTAAGGAATGTGAAAACATCTTTAGAAAATATTCAGCAGCTTGTCTTAGTGAGGGCGCTCAACTCCTGCAAAGTGATTAAAGGAAGGTTCTGGCCCTTAGTCCAACTTTATCCTTTGTACTGAAATTAGTGTTTCTTTCCCATTCTCTTGAACGACTTCTTTATTGCCCTAAACATCTTTTCTCCCCACCTATGACCTAACAGGATCTAAAAGACACCACTGACCACTCCGTCACCTACGTTTCAAAAAGGGAAAGAAATGGAGATGCTGCTTCTCACACTGCTACATGATGATAGAAGCCTTACCATTCAATGTGGCCTGACCTGTTGTGTTTTTCCATAGTCTTCACCATCAGCTGCAAGTCCATGTCCTTCTTCCCCTTTCCTCCTTTAATCCTTGTGTAACAACTATCCCCTAACTAAATTCCCTGCTCTGCCTAAGCCATCCAGCTCCTCAGAAGAGTGATGCATTTCCACAAGTATGAGTCTTTTTCAGTAACACTGACATCAACCAATTACTTTCTTACTGATACAACAGTAAAAAAAAATGGAAAACAACCATCTACTTTACAATGGCTTCCAGCATGATGTATTATCTGATTACTCCCAAAAAAAAGGAAAACATTGTGTCTATTGTCCACCCCTTTCTACTCATGAGAATAATCTTCCATGGTTCTTCCAAGCCCCTGCTGGAACCGTGCCTTGGCAACAGGATTCATTTCAAGCTGTTTGTGCTGAGCACTTGCTGATGGGAAGCTGGTTTCTGCATTTCTGTTGATAAAACACTAGGCCTACTCAAAGTGCAGGATCATGACTTGGTTTTATTCTTTTTGTTACCATTAGGATATTCCTCTCATGTGGCACACTGGGAACAACAGTCTTCCATGTGAGCCAGCCCCCATCCACCTTTATCCTGACAAACTGAAACCACCACCTGAGTGCATTGTTATCAGAGGCATCACAAACGATTAGGTGCAAGATTCTTTATTTACAAAAGAGGATATTCAAAATTCACTTTCCTTGTGTCTATGAGGCAAGAAGTGGGTATTCAGGTTTCCAAACCTCTGTTGAGACATGGTCTCAGTTTTTTGTCAGGGTCACCTTTCAAACAGTTTTCAGATGTCTGCCACATATACATCAGTTTTTCAGCATTCCTGCTGCTATACCCACCACACCAAACCATGCGATTACCCTGTGTTCATTATTAAGAATAGTGCAGGCACTATTCCTCACAGGTATCTAGTCCCTCACTAATGGCTTCCTACTTTCTTGCCTGGTAATAAACATATGGACATTTAACTGTTTCCTCATTCCGTTTGACAATTCCAACGAAATAACTCTGTTTGTTGTTTGTTCCCTGATGTATTAGACTACTTAAATCTTATATTAATTTTGAATGCCCCAGGGAAATGATCAGGTTGCTGACTAAGCCCTGGCTTCAGGTTAACTGAACAGAACATGGGGGACTACTGCATATGATATTAGAATCTGTTGTATGTGTCAGATAACAGTGTAAAAAGGTGGCAAAAGTTAAATAAAACACTGTGCAGGATGTCTGGACTTCACAGGTGGCTAAGCGAAAGTCAAGTGAGAAACATGGCCAGACTTTCCAGATCATGAAAGGGGAGTATTGGGGACCTTTTGGGGAGTGGAGCCTTGTGAGGCAAACAGTACCTACATAATCATATCAGTAATATCATGTATAGCTAGGATCAAGGTAAAAGTATCAGAAATACAGAATTTGGGTATAGTAAAATCAAGATCAATGGGGAGCAAGTAATTAGAAATGGGTTGCTTATTTGGGAGAAAGCTGGAGTGGAGAAAGGGTAGTATAAGAGCAGTGAAAAGGAGGGTCCAAAAAAATGGAAAGGGGATTAAAAAAAAAAAATCATGTTATTGGTGCTGTCTGGGGTTACCTTCAGGGCAGCCCCATGCTTGATCACTGCAGCTAAAGTGACATAACAAACCAAATCTGTTGTTCTGACCATGCCACACATGTCAAAAATGCTTCCACGATCAGGAGGAATGGGCAGGAACTTTGCCTACCTATCTGGAAAACACCTAGATGAATAGATTGAGCATCCTGGTATTATGATGTCAGTGCCCATGCTAGACCTGATGGCATCAGCATCTTCCCAATCACTTATTAACAGTGTATTATATCCTTTACATTTTCGTACTAGTTTCTCAGGGAAGCTTGGATGATTGTTTCAGACCAAATCAGCGTCTCCTTGGAAACCCTCTAGGAATCAAGCTAAGGAACCATGAAAAAAAAAATTAAATTGAAGAATTACTGCTATGTTTTCATGTTATCGACCTGGAGTAGCATTAGGTTCTGACATATTCCCAGACGTTTACTGGAGAGACACAGAAAATGTAACTTTCCCAATTCGCTTAACACAGTATCTGTAGAGCCAAACTTTCCAATATTCACTTTCCGCAAACATTCACACAGAATAAATACCCACAAAGTTGATATAGCATCCCACTTAAAAAATCACTACCAATTTGCAGTACTTTCGTGTCCTTTTTATCTCTTTTTTTTTTTTTTTTGTAGATTTGCTTTTACTTGTTTGTGAATGTAACATGATTACCCTATAACTTGACATTCATAAAACACTTTTCCGCAGTTCAACTGCATTCCTCCTAGGCAAGGTGGAGACTCTGCTTATGTGGACAACTTTGGGGAGTTTGTTGCTTAGTGCAGTTGGCTGTGAACATTCAGAAGTGTAGGTCAAAAGATACATGACCTGATTTATGCAACACCAAGATTCCATTGTTATTGTTCATGTAGAGGGATCTGACAGTGCTACCTACAATTTAAGTTTCCCAGCATCTCCAGTGATATGACTGTTTCCTTTTTTTTCTTTAAATGTAAGAAACTACCAATGAAATTTAGGAAATGTGAAGCCAAAGCTAAGAAATGCCAGAACACTCTTTGTTTAACATTGTCTTACCTTTTTCTCCATGTACGATTTACAATATGATCTCTGATTAAATGATCACATAGTATTTTTTCCGTAGTATCCTGTCTTACTCAGTACACAAAGTAGTGTTGCTGTACTGATTCTTTGTCTTTGTATTTTCCCCATAGCAGCCCTCATAGTGCTGTGCTTTGTATTGGTAGCTAGAAAGGTGTTGATAACACACCAGTGTTTTGGCTACTGCTGAGCAGTGCTTGCACAGCATCAAGGCTGGCTCTTCAAACATTCCCCCCCTCACCTAGTAGGCTGGGGGTGGGCAAGATCTTGGGAGGGGACATAGCCAGAGCAGCTGATCCAAACTGACCAAAGGGATATTCCATACCATATGACATCTGCTCAGCAATAAAAGCTAAGAGAAGGGGGGGGGGCGCATTTGTTGTTACGACATTTGTCTTACAGAGCAACCCCTACGCATACTGAAGCCCCGCTTCCCGGGAACCGGCTGGACATCACCTGCTGATGGGAAGTAGAGAAAAAATCTTTTGTTTTCCTTTGCTTCTGCACATGGCCTTTGCTTTTGTTTTATTAAACTGCCTTTATCTTGACTCACGAGGTTTTTTTCCATCTTATTTTCTCCCCCCCGCCCCATCCTGCTGAGGAGGGGAGTGATAAAGTGGCTTGGTGAGCACCTGGCATCCAGCCAAGGTCAACCCACCACAGTCTTTTAATAAAGGAAGTGTTTATTAGTAGAATCTTTGTCTCTTTTGTTGCAGAAACTAAAGGTATAACAAATGAGAGAGGAACTGCAGGAGCATAAAAAATTGTTAAAGCCATTCAGTGTTGTCTAGAAAAGTGCCATAATATTCTTATATTCTGCCAAGGTTATCCTTTTTTGCCTGATAAACTAGAAATATTCTTAAAACCTGGGACCTACACAGCCCATGTTGGCAGTCAATCTCAGATAATACTAGATGGCATTTCCTCATCTATTTGAGCAAATGCATTGTTTATGTAGTATTCAAGTCTCTAAATTCTCTTATTTGTTCCCCATTCTAGGTTCAGATAAGCATCGCATCATGTCGATTCCCTGGCAAAAGTGTGAGAGCTTTTCCCGCAATATTGTCCTGTCAGCAATTCCTTACTTGTATACATACATTGGGGTGGGCCCCCTTCTGCCTTGTTTTGATTTTTTTGAAGTCTCCCTTGTCCACCTCTGCAGAAGTGACTTCTTACTGACTACTTACAGCTCTTTTCTCTATGTACAATGTCATCACTTCTGCAACAGGAATAGGAATCTCTGGGACAGCCAGATTTTCTACCCAGGATGTTAATCAATAGTTAAGCATAAAAAATGGTCTCTGCTCAGCAGAAACTTCCTGGGAAAATCTCTTGAACTGTCCAAAATTATCCCCAAGAGCTCCTGTAACAATCTGTCAAATACTTAATTGTGAAGGTGGCTATGTGTTCAATCACCTACTTTCAAGTTAGTCATGTAGAGACAAGTTTTAATGTTCCCCTAAGTGGTAAATTGAATGAGGTCATTCTAACAAACCATATTTTTAATTTTAAGGCACCATGATGCTTTGGTTCCTTGTGGATGTCTTCCAGACTGGGACAGTCTGTCAGACCCCTCAGGATCCAATGTAAGCCTGGTTCCACTTAATATTTTCATGAATTACTTCAGCAACACATGAGAGAACACATTCATAAGTGTGTGGAGGGAGAGCAGCAAAACTCTACCTTTTGGTTGAGGTACTCAATAAAATTCATTGAAAACCAGTCCTCATCCCCACCACTGATGTATCCTTTTAATACAAGGCCTTTCCTCCAGTCCAGCAGACTTCAGTGGGTTCAGCAAACTCTGCACATGTCCACTCATTCCTAAGAAAAATCTTCTGCCTGTCACCTCTGTCCTTGGCTGCGTGTGCCTTCTCTACCCCTCTCATAGCCTCCCAGCTTGCAGACTCCACTGACTTCCAGCTGTCTGCATCATCCCCCTGCCTGCTCCACCCTGGAGCTTCTTCCACTTGTGTGGGCCCAGGGACCCTAAGGGGAGGTCTAGCCTCCCCTCTCTCCACAGAGGTATGTGTGAACCGAGGTGTAATATCCAAGATGAATGAAATAAAGAGCCTGCAAGCAAGTAAACCAGAGTTCTACCAACTTTTATGTTGTTAAGCACCATAACTTAAAAATACAAACTATGTCTAATAATCATTTCAGGCAAAGAGACATTCAGCCCTCCGGCCTCTTTTCTAGGGCAGCCATCCCCTTGAGCATTAGGGCCCAGAGAGTGCTCACAGGGTCCAAGAACAAGAAGGGTGTCCTTGCGGCTAGGAGGCAAAGCCCCCAGGGGTCAGTCACACAGCACCTGCAGGGAGGCACTGAGGTGGTAGGGACCTACTCTCCTCTTCCCCCCTAAGGCCTCAGCTGAAGCTGTGTCCAGTTTTGGGTAGCTCTATGTCCAGTTTTGGGTAATGTAGGTTGCAAAAGTCTCTAGGAAGCTTTCTCTGGCTAGTCTGAAGGTTGAAGGAATTAGGTTTTCTTTAAAAAAAGGATAAGCTATCAGGAGAGACACATAAATTGTCCTTTGTGACCACCAGAGAGGTGTGACAGGAAAAATGAGCTTAATCGACAAAAAGACTTGATAGCAGGGTGATAGGAAAAACACTGAAACTGTAGGATGATGGAGGAGTGAAACAGAAAACCTAGGAAAAAACAGGGAAAGTGTTCCTTGGTGTTTGGGATAGAGCAGTGTCTGTCAAGGATGGTCTGTCTCCTTCCTCAGTGCGTGGGATTAAGACTAGATGATCTCTTGGACAAGGCCATTTCCGGATCTCCGTTTCTGTGACTTCTATTAATTAAGCTATAGGAAGTGATCCCTGCAAAACTACAAAAAAAAAAAAAAAAGGAGCTGCAGCTGAATATCCATACATCTCAACACACACACTGAACATACAGCTGTTTTCAGTTGGCAATTGCAGCAAATATAGGGTAAAAATGACGTGGAATAAAACCCCCTTGATATAAAGCATATTTAAGTTTCATTCACCTATATGCTTATATAAATTATCATTTCCAATAAGAGATGCAGATAATTGTAATAGCATTTATCTACCCCAGAGATGGGTATGCTATTGAGCTTGTATTATGTGCAATTACTATTACAGCAGGCTGCAGTAGGATAGACAACACCAATGGAACATAACAAATAAACTCCCAGTGGGAATAACAATGTTTCTCAATGAGAAACAGTAAGAACTCTTGCTTAACTCACTTCAAATTCATTTATGCATTCATACATTCATTTATGCTCTTGTAGTTATTGCTTAACCTTGAGTAACCTTAGTAACACGCTTTTTTATTTAATGAGTGTGCATGGAAGAGTGAAGGTTAATGAGGTATTAATATGATTTATCCACTTTAAAAATATTTAGCTCAAACTATTCTTCTTGGGGTGCATCAGGCTTATCTGCTTTGGTGGCGCCAAAAAGGTCAACAGGTATAGCATACCTGAGTCGCATAAAACATAATTACAACATCAGTGCAATAAACCCATTATATCTGTAAAACTAATACATAAAGATGTTATCCTAAAAGATATAAACAGCCCTGAAAATGGTTGCACCATTGCTTCAGAAACTGTTAATTGCTTTTTGAAATACAGCTCCTCATAAGGAGGTTTTAATTGATTTTGTAAGCACTTTCAATTAAAACACCAGTAGAGAAGGATGAATGTTGAACTCCATTTCTTTAAGTAAGCAAGTATCTTAGAATTATTTATACAGCATGTTGCTATTAGAGGTACTTCATCCATAGTGGTTCATGGCCATGACTTCCACATACAGGGGCAATTCCTCAGACGGTGCAAACTATTGTAATATCAGTGACTTCACCAGCATTATGACAGTGTGCAGGGGCCCTGTCCCCACTGGGTTCTGATGCCTTGTAATTCCTACTAATTGCCAGTCCACATGCAGTGTGCAGAATTAAGGAGTTTGGGGCAAAGCGTGCACTCAGTCCCCAAGCTAACATAACAGTACATAGATACATAGCACATGGCTCTCCATACTCCTCTTTTATCAAGTGATGTTGTCAAAGAAGCCAGGTCATGAAAACAGCGACTGGTTGCATCAACCATAAGCACACTTCAGGGGCTCTGCACTCTGAATGGTGAGATCCTAAACCCTCTTCCAGCTCACAGACAAGCTGCCACAGTAGCAGGGATGCCTACTTTCCTTACAGCCAAAGTTGCATTGGTTATGTCACCTTACCTGCATTATCCAGGCCAGGATACAAGTCTTCAAACACTCTTTTCCCTAACCTCCCCTAAGCAGCCTTAGTGCTCATTGTCTAATGATTGTGAGACTCCAGGCTTTCTACCTTGCACAGAATGAAGGAGGTATTGCCACAAAATTCTCACTCTATGTGTGCAGTTATTAACATCTGTACGTATTTCTCTTTTTGAAGGACTGACCCAGAGCACTGTAATCTGGAAACTGCAAACAAACTGTCAGTTATATTACTAAATCTATCAGAACTGGTACTGTCACACATCATAATTCTAAGAGCCATAGCAAATGTTCTAAGCAGAATTGAGCATTACGATGAAAAACAATGAATAGAACAAGAATATGGGACATTAAGAGAGTTACCAATTCACAATGTGAAAATGATGTACCAAATCCACACCTGTATGAGTTTTGCTTAGATCTCATGGGGTTAAGTTATCTTTTTTCCCATGCTTGTTACACATTCATTTCAGAAATAATTTGCACTAGATTTGAAGCTATTCATTGCCCTTTGCAATCTCAGATAACACTGAATTGACCTATTATTGCAATAATCTTTGTCCACGTTAGCTCTTGTGTTAGATATTCCCACAACTTTACATCACACAACCACATTAGAAAAGTTATGTTCAATGACCTTGCCTATTTTCCTTTGAAGAGAAAAAGAATATTCTTTTATTTTGTGTGAACTTCTCATTTTTGAAAATTCATTTAGTTGACTGTAATTCCCATCACATCCCAAGAAGAGTGGGATACCACTTGATACCACTACATTTGATTCAGGCTGGTTTTGGAGGATTGATTTCTCTGCTCTAACAGTTGATGGCAAGAACTTTTTAAAAATGCCACCAGTGTGTCCTCTCTGCCAGGTCCCATCCAGACTTACATCATGACCTCACGTCCACTGTTCTGAGTCAAAGTAAGAAAGGTCTTTCTGCAACAGATGGTTCAGATCAGTATTCAAAGACTATCATGACTACTGTTACAGCAGAAATCTCAGGAATTAAGTAGTTTTCTGAAATAATTTCAATCAACTTATCTTGTTTTTCCTTCTAATGTGTTAAACTATTAATTATCGTCTTTGTCATACTTGTCTTAGTATTCATTAATATATGATGATTTTCATTCAGTGATATCAGGAGTAATCTTCTTGATCCAACCCTGCTAAGTCAAGATAATTGCAATTCCCTTTGAACAACATGACAGCAGCCCTGCATAAGCATACAGTCTCTTTTCCACCCTCTGTCTAACATACAAGCCCTAAAGGGACACAAAAAACATTTTATTTTTAGTAGTAATTTTACTCCACGCATTTGCAAGTCTGTAGAGGCCATGGACTGATCCAAGGCAAAATTACATTTTCTTTGAGGAAGAGCAAGTATTTCTGATCAAAACATTTGTCTTTTTCCCTGCAGTTATATATTATCGACCATCCTCTGTTTGTTGTAAAATTTTGATTTGTGGCACAGTTGAGTGGAACTTTTCACATGTGACTGTATATTGCTGGAAAAGAGGCTTCAAAAGAACTTTTTTACCTTTTTCTTTACTAGTGATTAGTCTGCTCATGATTATTCTCTGAAGATCAAATATATGTTATATAGAGATATTGGAGTTCAGAGATCAGGGAGGAGGTAGGCAGATGGACAGGAGTTTTGCTTGGTACACACAGAAGAAATATCTGGAAGATTTTAAACATCATATTATAGAATGCTTGATAGCAATATTTACAGAAGAAGAATTGTGGTTCTTTTGTCTCTAAAGTATCTAATGCTTGGTTCTTTCAGAAATAAATATAGCCAGGAAGAGGCCTCCTGGGTTGCTTCTTTTCTTGTCACAGGCAACTACATTAAAAATGCCTCTTCATAAAAGTAATAAGATTATCTCAAAATGACCTTCTAATTTCCAAACTATGTTTGCTCCTAGTTACTTCATATCCATTGTTCAATACTTTTAATAACTGGGGAGTCTATCTATTCAGTACAAAAGTATTTACCCATTCTTCATTGTGCTGTGCTAAATAAACTAATTGGTCATTGTGCTACTGAATTTCACATGGATTCTTTAAATCTAATCCTCAAAATTATTCCTTTTATTATGTGCCCCATTCCAACCCTCCTGTGTATTGGCCTTCAGATTTTGCCTCACCAACTTCATGTGCCATGGAGTTTGGATTGTAGATTGATGGTACCAAGAATTTAGATGTGAGGGTCATTTTTAGCAGTGCAATATAAGCACTGACAGCTATTGGATTACATTAAGTCCATGAAGTTAATCAGCGCACTTAATACCACTTCTAGTAAATTAATGTATACAAGAGCAGTTGCTCTGTGGAAAAACTTCATGACAGTGAAAAGGATAGTGTAAATGCAACACACCAATGCAATCTCTATTTCAAATTAAAACAGATCCCAAAACAGTGCATAACATCTCTGATAAAGGCTTAAATAATTTCAGAAGTTTCTGTAACCAGTGAATACTTTCTGGCACACAATAAAAGACTGCCCTGGAGTATCCTCATGGTGTTTCAAATTTCACATATACCAAGATTTATTACAATAATTATTTGAAACAACTCAAAAACTGGGTCATCTTAGCCAGATATCGGATGTTGTTACTGATCTCTTGAGTAAAATAGAATAAAATGTTATTAAACTTTGTACAAGGTGAATGGTTTAAGTTTCTAGCAGAAATATAGGATACCTAAAAATGTTTTCAGATAGAATATGATAGGACTATTTACGGTTTAGTCAATAAAACATAGGATTAAATATATGAAAAGGCCAAATTCTTAGATTCCTTCAAAAGGACCTAATGTAGTAATCTTTCCTCTTTATTTTTTAGCCCCCTAGGCATTATTTTAGCTCTTCTCATCTATCTAGAGAAAAATCATAAAGAATGTCAAGATTTAACCTTGTTTCCAAAGCAGACGTACAACAAGTCTAATACTAATGTTTGTATACAGAACAAAAGCATTGCACAATCAATTCTCAGAAAATACACACTTTGGGAAGTTCTCAATAACTTAATATGAAATATTTAATGCTCAGCTGTGGATATTTTACCCTGGGCCTTTATTAGGATACAAAACAGAAAGAAAGCCTGAGGAAGCAAAGGTATTCTCAACAGGTTCACCATGTATAATCAGAATAACATGCGAATTTAAGAAGGATTTTGTAATTACTGTTGCTACTTTTCTGGAAAGCTAATAAATGTAAAGAAGTTTCATTCTTTAGAAATAATCCCAGTAGAACACAGAAAAGTTAGAAGTATCACAGTGAAGCAACATATTTTATTAAACTATTTTGCAATAACATTTTATTCCATGAGCTGGAGGCATAGATTGCTTTTGCAGCAACCACTGAAAGCAATTCAATTATATATTTACAACAGTATTTACCAGAAAACTCTCTGTTGCTCAACAGAGTTCTGTTTAGAAACACAATTGCTTTCTTTCAAAGGGCATCAGAGAGGTGTGCCATTTGATTGCTGCCTGCTCTATGTTACACTGGTCTCGAAGATGTTGAAACTGAGATGTAAGAGTGGCTGAATTGACAAAGACCTTGTATTCTGGAGTAATTCATATGTTCTTATTCTAATTTTACAATAACTCTAGAGGTAGAATATGCTTGCTCTCTAACCCACAAGGGAGGGTGGAAATGCCTTTTAAAAATCTTGCTCCATTTCCTGCAAACGTAGGACTGTTCTGTGGGAAACAATTTTCCTGATGTTTATATCTACAGTCAGCGAGAAGTGTGGGGACTCCATAGCCAGTTTGCATCTTGCCAGTCCTTACTGTTTGGTGGGAATTTAAGCTATCATATCATCACAGCTGTATTGCATTGTCATGGAATACCTTCACTTAACCTTCTCACTCCATAATGACAATCTTCCGCAAAAGTTTTGTGACTGATTTAGTATCTCCCCCATAGCAGAACTGCATTTTTTCACTTACTTAATCATTCCCCACAGGCTGCTTCTTCAGCATCTTGACATTTCGATCATTTTTCTCTATATTTATTTTCAGATTTTGCTGAAGTAGAGCCTAGAACTGTTGCAGATACCATTAGCAACAGCCATGAACAGTAAGAGGCTGATACCCTCTTGCTGTGTGCAACTCACAACAGCTTTGGCCTTTACCTAGGTATTTTACATAGCAAAATCATTAATCTCTTGCTATTTAGTATCACCTGTCCTTGCTCTGTATTGCTGATTTCCTTCTCCTCTTCCCTGTCAAAGGACCTCAAGCCAGCCAGAGATCTGAGGGAATTTTGCTCTTTGATCCAATCCAGCTTTAGATGCTAAAATGAGGTTTTATAACAACCCAGACCAGAACAACGAAATTCTTAAACAGAGAAAACACAGCTCTTCTGTCTGAGACATAAATAAGAGGGCGTGTAAACAAGACTCCTGCCTGTCTAAACTATCCTTGCACGGTCCTTCAGCCCTGCCCTAAGTCCAGGAATTTCCTGAAGCTTCCCAAGTTCTAGCAAACTGGACAGATCTAACAGGTCCTTATAAATTGTTTTTCAGGCCCTTCCTTCCAAGTCCTAGCTGCCTGACTGCTCCCTGTGCTTCACAGGAGTTGTCTCAGTTGAGTCCCTTCACATCCATTGTTCATCCCATCCCGCACTACATGAGCATTACTCAGCCCTGAATACTCAGGGAAGGTGCAAGGACCCCACCTTGAGAACGGCTCATAAAATCAAGTGCAAATCAGCCATGACAAATCAAATGGACAATTCCAGCAGAATATCCAGGGTCGTTATGGGTTCCATTGTGATGATCCAATGCACTGGTGGAAAATGTGTGCTCCCGTGTCTTCTAGCCCTTGGCCCGCTTTTTGTTTATTTTAATGTTGAATCCTACCCTAGTGTAGAAACTCCAGGGCTTCCTTGCAGATATCAGTTTCACTGTGCATAGAGGAATTTCTACTTCCTGTGTAATAAAAAGCCAGTTTCTTATGGATCAAAAGCTTTGTTTTTTCAGTCAGCTCTGCTAACAAAAGCAACTAGAGTGGCAATGATTTGTGCTACAAGGTACATTATTTGTGAAAGATTTATCAGAATGGCTCACTCCTCATAGAAACATGGAATGCCCAGAAACATGCTAATTCGACTACATGTGAACTGGGTGACCTCTCATCAACAATTCTTATGCTCATTTTGTTCCCAGTGAACAGCTGATCAGCAGTGAGTTTTATTTTGTGTTTAGGGTTGAAAGGTACCTAAGAAAACCAATGAGTTCTGAAGTCTAAAACTAGCCTTTTGAATTTCCTTTCTGTATTCCCCGTCTTTTGTTCTTCCTCATAGTTTATTTTAGATACATCTCAGTGTTCATTTGGCGCTAGCCAAAGAGTAAGATATTACGGAACATAAAACAATTGCAACAATGATTGATTATTTCATTGTGCTGCATAAATTGTAGCAATCTTTGCTCTGTTTCAAGGAGAAGATGTGCACACCATCGTATCTCCTCTCATGGGTTTTATTTTAATAAGAAAGGGTCAACATTAAAAGCTTTCTATATGAAATCACAGATTGGCCAATGTAGCTGGACCTCACTCCAAACCTTAGTGTGCTTTATGTAATTTAGAAACTAAGGAATCACACTTCCTCTGTTTAAAGAACAGTAATTACTCTTTGGCTTCCCGCAGGATTTGAAAATTGGGTAGCAGAAGGGGCAAATGGCAGCCCTTAATGTTCTTATCCCCCAGTAGGATGGGGGAGAGAATGGGAAGGATAAAAGTGACAGAACTCATGGGTTGAGATAAGGACAGTTTAATAGGTAAGCAAAAGCTACGCATGCAAGCAAAACAAGGAATTAATTCACTACCTCCCATGGGCAGGCAGGTGTTCAGCCATCCCCAGGAAAGCAGGGCTCCATCACGTGTAACGGTTACTTGGGAAGACAAATGCCATAACCCTGCACGTCCACCCTTCCTCCTTCTTCCCTCAGCTTTGATTGCTGAGCATGATGTTATATGGTATGGAATAGCCCTTTGGTCAGGTAGAGTCAGCTGTCCCAGCTATGTCCCCCTCCAACTCCTAGCACACCCCAGACTACTTGCTGGGGGACAGAGTGAGAAACAGAAAAGGCCTTGAAGCTGTGTAAGCTCTGCTCAGCAATAACTAAAACACGGTTGTGTTATCAACACCATTTTCCTCACAAATCCAAAATGTAGCACCATACAAGCTACTATGAAGAGAATTAACTCTATCCCAGCCAAAACCAGTACATTATAAAAATAAATAGAATTACTAACAGGCTTTAAGGTAAGCATGAATTTACCTGCTTTGCTAAGATGTTTTAAGTGAGGGCTTTTCCCACTTTTCTCTCAGCTGTAGCTTAATAAGCATGTTGCAATGTATTTGCATACAAAACCATTTTAAAATAGGACTTGGACACAGTCAGCTGAGTTGCCTCTACATCATTATGGCTGGAAGATATGGTAACTGAGGGCTTCTACTATGGCTTCTATCAAAACAGCACATCAGACTCAAAAGTATGGTGTGGTTTACAGTAAATATATATACATACATCTGTCTGTACCAAGTCACCTGATTTTTGTGTGCCTCGCTGTCATGCTCTTCAATAATAATTCTTCCCGAATCTTTGGAAGGATTCTCTGTTCAAAGCAGAACTCAGGCTTTGAATGTTCCTAATTTTTTATATGACAACAAAACTGTCTGTTTAAATGAAACATGAAGAAACCTTCACAGCAGGAGATTGCTGTGAAACACTGATGTATTCATCTGACATTTTCAGATGTGTTGCCTGGGGTTACATCCAAATACTTCCCACATAGTTGTATTGAGTGCTTGCTCCTGTGTAACAAAACAGAGATAACATTCAAAATGTACATAATTATATTTCTATTATCTTCTGCTTTCAAGTGAGAGTGTAAGAGCAAGGCTCATAATGATGCTGCAAATCAATGGAAAATTCAAGAAAATCTTTATACCAGAAAATAAAAATCAAAGTAAAGTAATTCATAACTCAGCTTTTTACCCATTAAACTGTTGAAAAATTGGATGAATAAGGAAAGAGCAGAAGTATGACTCTCTTAAAACAATGGGTGGAATAAGCATGTCTTATTTCCTCCTATGTTATCTACAACATTAAGCCTTTTAATGTGTAAGTATTCAAGCTCCACTGATACTTTTCTTGGTACTGTTTGCTGGTATATCCTGGAATTTGATTGATACTTTGAGACTTGGAGCCACATCTCTGATACCTATTTTCAAATATATTTGATGTGAGTCTTCTATGTTTAGTGTCTTGCAGTTGCTCCATCATTAGGCAATATTTTGTATCATTGTCAATTTCAAGGAGATTTCCATCTACAAGTATTTATACAAGATTAGGCAGAACCTAATACATAGGTAGTAGGTTACACAGGCTTACATGGCTTAAGACATACAGTGTCTCATAAGAACATGTCATCCTAGTTCTTCTAAGTTTGCTTTGCCTTTGCCAGATAATTCTCATATATTTCTCAGAGCTTTCATATGAAAAACTAAGCCTGTTTAAATATGCCAAGGAATAAAACAAGAATCTGGGTGTTTAGCTATCCTCCAAGCCCCTTCTGATATGCATATCTCTGCAAGCTTTGTTTTCTTTAGAGGCGGAAATGTATGCAATCAATCCCCTATCTGTTTCTCAGTCTCTAAAACTATTAAAATAAAATGTAATCTTGACTAATGAGGGCTACAATATTTCCCATTAGTAAGAAATATGACAGTGTTGGATAACGCTGTAAGAAGCCAAAAAGAATTAGCACTATTGAGATATTATTTGAGGAAGTTATGTTTGCCTCAGCTGGGAAAAAAAAATTAAAAAAAAGAACACAGACAGTTTATAAATTGGATTTAGATGAACACAGAAAGAATCCAAAAGCCCACTTGAGATTGTTAAAGACATCCTGGAAATTTTAGCATATGTTGTCTAAAACTGTTCTACCAGGAGCTGTGGATTCATAAGTAAACGTCTGAACGCATCAATAGCAGACTGAAGGATACCCAGCGGCTCCTTGTACATGATAGAAAAGGAACAAGGACTGCATATACACTTCTGAAAACTGAGGAAATACACATTGTTTGATAAAAGAGAATTGCTGGAGACAAAAAATTAAACATGTGGTTTGAATCCCTGAGTATCTGATGTGTTAGCATCTCCAACGAGATCAAAAAGGGAATGGAATTGTGAATTTTTGCACTGTATTGATATTGGTATTTATCTTACGTGAAGGTTCCTCTGGTTGTCGGTGAGAGGTAAGAAAACATTGCTCTGCTTCTCTCTGAAACACACATGATTATGAGAACTAGAGGTATGCTGTAAGGTGGCACAAAGTGGCATTATAATCTTTGATCTCGCATCTCCTGCATGCTCAAGACTAATCCATTCACCAATGGGCAGGGAATGGCAGGGAATTTTCCCCACAGGGCAAGCCCTATGAAACCTCCTTTTGGGAGTGTTAAGGGAGTCTGTTTCTTAGGAGTAAGTGGGAGTCACTGTTGCAGGGTCCAGAGATGCCTAAGATTGCTCCTGACTCTCTTCCAACAATAATTGCCACCTGCCTGTGGACCTATGGGTCCATTGATGTTTGATGTGCATGGGCAAGCCTGTGGAGTAGCTGTCCTGTGGAGCTTTCTGGATTGCATGCCTCAAGGTGACAGCCGTCTGTGGGAGGAGCAGACTCTGGGGTCTCTGCCGATACCACTTTCTTCTCTTCCATCTGTGAAATGAACCCATGACGCTTGCCGCTGAACTCAGCTGACTAGTTTCTAGAAGCAGTCTAGTATGAGGGAGAAGGTTTGAGCTTGAAGCAGGTGTAAGGAAGGTCTAAGCGGGTCATAATTCTTGTGCTTTGCTCCATGGTCTTTATTTCCTGCATGTATTTGTATCAATTTCAGTGAACAATTTTGCCTGTACCAGGTGGAAAGGGTAAGAGAGAGCAGGTGCAAAGTCCCTACCACAAATTTGGGCCTATTCATCTGTAGCACAGGAGCCTCAGAGAGGTGCGATGCAGCCAATACCTCTCAATGAGATATTCTCAGCTGAATCAGACTGTGCAATGAATACTGTTTGAATGTGAGACATACAGATGGCCCCCTTCCGGATATACACAACTCCCCTTGCACAGAGTTAGTATTCTAATTTATACATAGAAAGGCAGAAGGAAAGTTTCAGATCTTACACAGCACATCTCTAAAGGTACAAAGCCTCATAACAGATCCTTGTCCTTGCATACAAGCAAGGGAGAAGGACCAGCTGCTCTCCCACTCTACTTAATACATAAGTTATCTTCTTTTAAATCTAATATGATGCACTCAATATTTATTCCCTGCTTGCACTGGTCAAACACCTAGTGTCACTGGATTTGCCCCCACCATCACTGCTGCAGCCTGCTGTATCCCTTAGCTCCTTATCAAAAATGTATAAGCACCTAAATAACTGCAAAAAGCTCACACTTGTCATGGCTATGTATCAGGAATCTCTTGACAAAACAGCCTAGCTGTGAGCACTACTTTAATCACCCTCAGTGAGTCTTCAGGAAACTTGATTTACCTTGTAGCTTTTGCCTGTCCTCCGTTTTATCAATGTTCCTTCTCTGGCTAAAACCATTAAAGTAAAACTGTAGTGTGCGTGAGACTTTGAGAGCACCCAGAGGACTCCACGTTTAAAGGAAAATCATGTTTGGCTTAACTGCAACCATGCTGATATTGTGCTGTAATCTGGCTTTGACTCTGCAGGATAGTGATGAATAATAAATTCTATACAGAGTCAATTAACCAACAGACAAATTTCTGGTATTCTCTTGGTACAAAGCCTTGCATTTTCATGTTAATGCCAAAGTTAGTGTGCCTGCAAGGATCAAGGCTATAATCATGATGCGCTGAAGTAGTAATCTATTCTACCTCTGGGTACAAATATTTAATACTATGTATTTCTGTCTTCTCCTTATCTGCAGTGCTGGTGGTTTGCAGGATTTGATATTACCAGTTTTCTTTAAACTGTAAAATCTTAACTGAAAAAGCTATCTGTCTCTGTAGGTCTCTATATATTTATCTAGCTATATATATCAAACTCAGCTGCAGAAAGATGAAAGCCAGCAAGTAATTTAACTAAAAGTTAAAATAAAGGATTATGAGAACACCATGAAGGGAATACCTCAGTAACTCAAACAAAAACTCATAAGAATCACATTGGGAAAAAAAACCCAGCAGTTCTTATGAAATGCATCAAATTATTCACAAACACCAAATAACTATCCCATATATTCTTGCTGTGATCGAGAGTGCCTTTTTTGTTAGATAAACTTTCATTTTATCGAAATGATATTGAAAATAAGAATGGATGGCATGTTTTTTATTTCTTTGTTTGAACTTCAGTATGAAACATGTCATGTTCTTCTAAGAAGAGAAGGACTGTGTCAGGCAACCCTCTGGAGGAAGGAGAGGAAGACTGCTCGTCCCCCTGGGAGTAACCAGGGGTTCTCCAGAAAAGAAGGTGGACAGTACAGAGTAAGGCAGTCTAAAGGGGAGATTTCCTTGAGAAGCAGGGACTGAGGAGCACCAGCAGAAGAGAAGAGGAGGAATGGGTGCAGTCACACCCCTGAGATGAGGAGCATCTCCCTGCTGACTGAAGAGGACCTCACAGAATCTGTTGCTTTCTAGGAAGACTCTGAGTTAACTGAAACCAAGCACAAGAGCAAGGGTACATCCTCTAAGGGTACAGCAGTAGGAGGAGACTGATTTATCAAACCTGCTTTTCTGTCCTGACTTAGTAATTTTGCGTTTTCTCTATTTTAAAAGTTAACTATTCTGTTTTATAGTCCAATAAAATCTGTCTTGGATTTAAAGCGTTCTTGGTTTTATAGAAAGACCTTGCTCTCACTCCTAGCAGAAGGTTTAGGCAGGTTCACCTCATAGCTCTGGATGATTTGCATCCCCATGACAGAGACCATCATGGTTTATTAAATAATTAAAAAAGAAAGTGCGTGTGCGCACACGTGCACTCGTGTGTGGCGTGTGTATGTTTTGTTTACATTTCACTAGAAATAAGTTGGAAATCTGAATGCTTAAGGACAAAAATTGGCTAAATAGTATCAATGGATGTCTTTGTGATTTTACAACTTCAGAATTATTAATTTTTCACCAAAACCTGCATATTCTTTTTCTATTCTTTACCATAGAATTAATGGTCTTGACCTCCTTCTAGAAAGCCCTTGGAAGTCCATTGATGTAATATGTAAGGTTAAGGACTTATTACTTACAACTACTGTTAATACACCCCTAGCACTACCATGATACCAGAGCCACTGAAACTATATTTTGATTAAGTGAGCAGCTGTTTGGGGTGATAAACATGTTGGCCTGTGTTTGATAAAAGGGTTTAACAAACAGAATGTCCCTGTCTCTTTGCAAACTTCCTCTTTTTTCCAAACATCTGTAACACACTAGCAATGTTGAATTGGTGGGCTTTATAAAAGGATGTCAGGTCCTTTGTTTCCTCATGTATAGAATTAATTTTTCCACTCACATTCATTATTTTCTAAGAATTTCATTTCTATTTCATCCCTTCCCTTTCACCTCTTTTTAAGGACTTTATGCAGGTCTGTCATTTAAAGAAGGCAAATTCCCAGGCTGATTTAAACGACTTGAATTGAAATGGTAGGATTTGAATATTTTCTGCAACTCCATGAGATGACTAAAACACAATAAGACTTTGGAGATTTGTATAACAATAATGGATAAAAATCCATTTTTTAGCAGAGTGAACATTTTTTTGCAATGATAAATGAATTTGCTCCCCATTTGCTGAGAACTGTAAATTTATGTCAGGGAAACTGTTAGCTAATTTTCCTCATCTTTTTCCCACAGCCATTTCTTAGCATAGATTGGGTTTTTTTATATCTTTACATTTTTAGCAAATCACTACTTTTATTTTGCTTTTCTTGTGATTAAATAAAATGTCTTTTGTCCACCTCTTCCTTCCTACGTCTTCCTTACTAATGTACCAGGGATGTCTAAGACACAGTCATGATCCAGGTATTGGTTTAATGAGAGGCTTTCCATTGGATTATTTTTTCATAGGTGCTGTGAATTGTGAGGGTCCACAATGTGCTATTATATTATTTAAATAACAGTATATAACTTATTAATACCTCCTTTACAGGAAACTACATTTTAGTCTTTTCCTTTCTAATGATTCTGATCATTCAAGTTTTAGATGTTCTTGATTTACAGTTTCCAACTTAAAATACTTCCTAAGTTATTTATCTTACAATTAAAAGTCGCTGATGGTATAGTCTCTTTATACAAAATCACAGTAAGTCTTTGAAGAACAATTAACAGAAGGAATAAAAGCTAATAACTTTTTCTCACAGTATGTTAGGAGCAGAAAAATTAGCAGCAAGTATTTTGGGCTAACTGGAGATGAACACAGAAAAAGGAGGCTCAGAAAAGATCAGGACCTTGCACAGATACTAAATGAGTTGTCTGTCTGTGTTCACCATAGAGGAATCTAGGAAAATTCCCATGCTTGATCCCTTCTTTCTGAGGGAATGATCAGATCATTTGCTGAAAATTGAAAAGAGCGTAGAAGAGGGTAAGAAACAAACTCACAAAATGAATAATAATAAATCACTGGAGCCAGATGGCATTTATCCAAGAGTTATAAAAAATGAATGCAGGCAACTGTAGAACTATAAAGCTTAGCATAGTGTCTCTTGCTTGAAATTGTCTTGATCTGGCATCAACTTTGAAAGAGGCTTCCAGTGTCACTCTGGGAACTACAGATCTGTAAACCTGAGGTCTTTAAGGACCAAATAGCAGGAACTGTAATAAAGAAGAGAACTGGTAAGCACTGGTAAACATGATCTAGTTAAGAAAAGTCAACATACCTTTTTTTGAAAAATAAGGCAGGACTAGACAGAATCACTGCTGTTCTTTGAATTGGTAAACAAACAGGTGGATAAACGAGTCAAATTGGATTTCTGAAAGACTTCTGACAAAGCTCCTCACCTACAGGCTTTTAAGGAAACTAAGCAGCCATGGAATAAAATGGAAGGTTTTTGTTTGGATAAATAACTGTTTAAAAGAAAGAAAACAAAGGGAATGAAGAAACAGATAGTTCTTACAATGAAGAAAAATAATCAGAGAAGTTCTGCAGGATTTGCTTAACTGTCTGGGTACTGGGCACTACAAGAAAGACATTGAGGTGCTGGAGCATGTCCAAAGAAGGGCAACGAAGCTGGTGAAGGGTCTGGAGCAGAAGTCTTATGAGGAGCAGCTGAGGGAACTGGAGTTGTTTAGCCTGGAGAAAAGGAGGCTGAGGGGAGACCTTATCACTCTCTACAACTACCTGAAAGGAGGTTATAGAAAGGTGGGTGTCGGTCTCTTCTCCCAAGTAACAAGCCATAAGATAAGAGGAAACGGCCTCAAGTTGCGCCAGGGGAGGTTTAGATTGGATATTAGGAAAAACTTCTTCACCGAAAGGGTTGTAAAGCATTGGAACAGGCTGCCCAGGGAAGTGGTGGAGTCACCATCCCTGGAGGTATTGAAAAGACATGTAGATGTGGCACTTAGGGACATGGTTTAGTGGTGGACTTGGCAGTGCTACGTTAACAGTTGGACTTGATCTTAAAGGTCTTTTCCAACCTAAACAATTCTATGTTTCTATGATGTCCTGCTCGTCTCTTATATGACATCATATCTGTATGGCCATTTGTTGCTGCTATATAATTCCTCTTCTTTGAAATCACTCTTTGCATACATTCTCTGCATACATTCTTTCTTCTCTGTAGAGTCCTTTGTCATCAGTCTTCTATTTAATTTGGTCATGGAGGAATCTTTAACTTGATTCTTACCCCTAACTTCTTTATTTTTCCATCATTCCTCCTTTCTGTCCATTCAGGTCTTTATAAAGTTCAGGACAATTCCGCATTGAAACATACTGAGTGTTCTCAGTGCTCTGTCTCAGGCTTCATAATGACGTTCAAGATGTCAGTGCCTGTTAGCTGATGATGTCAAAGCACTGGTGCATAATCTCCCATCATATGAGAAGTCATTGACTGGCTGTTATCGTTGTTGCTTCATCTTTCCCTGAACTGGAAAATGGCAGCCTCAACTCCACTTCAGCTTCCAGTTTCAAATGTTTACTCCTTTGGGATCATTAGTTACACTTGCTGGCTTTTATTGATCTACCTGCAGGATTTGGTGCTTTTCCCTGGTGCCATGGCCTAGAACCAACCCTGTGATTCCTTTCTGTGCTCTGTGTTCCCACCTGGATGCAAATTCCTTTACTATTTACTGATCCATGAAGCACTCCCTATGCCTAGCTAGTGGTAAAGATAAATCCCACTATGTTCCATGTTCCTCTCACAGGTACTTTAAAATTTCTTACTTGAAAAAAAAAAATCCTTCAAAAAGCCCTGGTGCTTTTTCTTCTTTAGAATTAGATGCCTGGCTGCTCTGCTTATTGGCAGCAGAAAGCAATCCCTTGGTTATGTAAATCATCTGAAACATGGATTATTGGAGCATTAAAATCTCAACTGTTTCTGATGTTAGGAATTAAGTATGATGTCTACCAATCTATCCAGAGTAGGTAATTTCTGGCATATAGCTGTATAAACATGACAAATTGCTGCCAAAAATATTTCCATGAGAAAAGTATGCTAAATTGAAATATGATTGCTGTTTAAAAATTATATACCTATCCGAAATGTGGTGCTCAAATATTGATATTCTATATGGAAGACACTTTAAACGATATCCCTGCCACTTTATCTTTTTAACAAAGGAACACTGGTAGAAAAGTGATGTTAACAATTGATTCTAAAACTAAGCGTAATAACTTCTTATTTCTAATACATTCAAATAAAGACAGTTTCTTATACAGGAAATGTGTTATTTTTTTATGATGGGATGGTTTAATGGAGATTTATTTTTTTAGTTGTTTATTTTTAGATTCATATAGCTCATCAGATTTTGCCCGAAAAGCTGTTAAAATTACTGTAGGGGAAAGGTGCTTGCACAAAACCAAGCATAATCTGAATTTATTCTATTTCAGCAATGAAAATAGTTCATTTTATGAAACAATAATAGAACTCCAGCACAGGATGAATGGCAAGCACTGCTTGCATCTGGATTTAGGTCCAGGAAGCAATTCATTAACAGCTTCACCTTAATTTTAATCTATCCACATATTTCATTTATGTTTACATTTCAATAACATTTAATCACTATGTTACTTAACCCTGTCCTAATTCTCTAATATCAAACCACCTAGTCTTTCACCAGATCTCCTCTGCTATGAATGTCTGTTTTCTCTCTTTGTTCTATAGCTGAGCTGTTGTACCACAAAGCAATGAAAATATTCTCCAGCCCATTCAAACTGGCTTTTCAAAAGATTGATGACCCAACTCCTCAACCAGTAAAAAACAAATGCTATGTCAAAAGTAAATCACACTTTTTCTACATCCACTATCAAAGCTTTACTTTACTACACATCTATTTTATAAAGCCAGGCTCTTTTCTTGCTTATGTCTAACTAAAATCATCTGTATGAATAGCAGGTAAAGATAAAGACAATCCAATTGGTACTGAAATTGTGGATTGGAGCTCAGCTAGCCATATACAGAATGACAACGTCTAGCCCAAAAGACATATAACCTAAGTCAGCTCAGGAAACTGAGTAAACAACCCAGGTCAACTAATGGAAGCAACTCAAAAAGTGCTAAGACTGTCAGCAACAGTAAGCAATGATCAATGTGTCAGCTTTTTAATTTTTGAACACAACAGCAAAAGGTTTAGCACCATCAGTTTTCAGCCTTGGCCAGAACCAGATCAATAGATCGTTCTTCCAGGAAAGATATTACAGCAGATCAAGTCCTGCCAGTTACAGTCTAGAGACTGAAAGAGGTTGGCATTGCAAATAGTAATGCTGAGTAGTGCGGTGAAGAAAGGAAGCAAACCTGGGATACACCTGTAAGGCAATGATAAGGTCTGATTGTGGCTTGGTGGGGTTATCCAAGCTAGCATTGATTTAGCTACATCAGATCATGACTGCAGTGGAAATAACTTATGAACTACAGACGTTGTGTTGGACCTTCAGATTTCCTAGTGCAATATGTAAGCTAATCATTTAATGGTCTCTAGTAGTGTCTTTTAAAATGTGAAACAAATGCTTCTCTTTTCAGCCAACTGGGGCTATGTGTATCCTGGTCTGGTGGGACTGACAACAAATGTGAATGTTGTTCACTGCTGTAAAATTGATAACTTCAAAGGTATTAAACTGTGATTTATTTTACTAGGACAATTAATTGGCTGAACTCAAGAGGTTCTATGCAATTTAGTATTGATTATTATATATATATAATTTATTTTTGCTCATGGATCTAGTAGTATAGTTCCATAATCATCTACTGACCCTATTTTAAAACTGTAAGTCTACAATAACATTTATGTTTTAGAAAAGCTCTGGGGAAAGAAAAAAAATACCTGCAATTTTCTTTTCCTGAAACACAGGGCACACAGTAAAATTAAAATTAATTTTGAATTCAAATTATCCACTGCTGGGTTGCTGCTTTTTTATGTATTTGACTCCTCTATTGTACAGAAAATTTATTTCTAAGTTTGCATCAAAGTTTGCCCCAAAAGTAGTTCTTTTTTCACAGCCTAACTATAAGTTAATCAATGCTGTATTTGAAGGTCATCTTAAGAAATTAACTAGGAACAGTCATCAACTTTGTGAATTTACAATACCATGGCTTTACTCTACACATCTTGATGAATAATTCATCCTCATGATACAAGCAGCACAATGAGTTTCAAGAGTAATACTAGTGAATAAACAAAGATGATTAAGACGTTAGCACACAGAGAGGGTGCGGAGAGCTCACTTGTGTGATGAACAAGAGACGATCTATATCACACAAGGACTGTGTGAGCTCCAAGTCATCTCTGATATTCATGGAGGTTAAACATAGGCACCAGAGGTGGGACACCATCACACCCTTTACATCTTCTGAGCAGCCATATAACGTGGACACATGTTCAAATTTCTTTTTTGCTCAACTGCTGAGGTTCTGTGTATACAGGACATTAGCAATAATTTTGTCTAGCACTGGGAGCAGTTCACGTAAGAGAAGCATACCTATTCATTTTAAAGGGAGCTAGACTGTCCTTTTTGGGCAACTATCAAAAACATGAATGAAGCATGCTTGCTTTGATCTCTTTATAAATTCATTAACAATGGCATTCAGATCTGTCTTTCCCTCCCTAATGTCCCCAAACCAGTGAAAGAGAAGGAGAAATGAAACCCGTATTTCCTTTGCTCCAGCTGTGAGACCAAAACATTACAAGTGGAATTTACTACCCTCACTATCCACCTCTAACAGTTTCTTCACTCTACTCTTCAAAAAACATTTCCCAATTAAAAATATGCTGTGAACTTGGCTTAAACTTACTAAAAGCTTGGGGCATGACAGAAGAAAATATTTTAATCAAATTTACTATTTGTCAAGGGAGAAGAGAAAGTCCAGTCAGAATAATTGGCAGGTTCGTTTGATTCTGAAATCCAAACTAAAAATAGTAACAGCATAAGTAATCTCAGTTCTCAGATCTTTCCTTTTTGTTTTCTCCTGAAACAGCAAATTAATTCAATTAGTTGGAATAGGCCATGCGTATTTAATGTGACAATTTGAAATGGGAGTACTACCTTTTAGCCTTGAGAATTCTAATGACATCATTAAGGTTGTTTATAGAAATCTACAAAATTAAATGATTGCTATTAAACATCATCATCTCTGAGATGGAGGCTGTATGACTCCTGGGTCTGATAAGAGGAAACAGTCTTTCATTTCTAGATCACTGCTTTGAATTTGAGCCAGGATCACAACAATGAGAAGTTATTAACAACAAAAGACAGGCAGCATACTCTGTGAAAGGAGTTTATGGTGTCATGCAGTTTCCTAGGGTGCTGGTACCTTCCTAGAAAGTGTGTTTTGCATGCAGTACGGCTCTACAAGGACATGAAGATCAAGCTACTGCCTAGCCGAGAGTACAGTCCCTACTCTTCAGAGACAACTTAGATCCAAGTATCATCAAATATCCAACTTCGACCAAAATTAATTTTGTAAACCAGAGAGTAATGGCCTCTATAATACAAATTGTTTATCCTTCTGAGAAAAAGTAATCTACAACTACAGATAAAACAGCCTCTGTGATTGGGAGAATCTTGAAGAACATCCCTGGGTGTGACTGGCCTTGTATGCTCTTGATCGGGACCCTAATGTTGACTCACAGACTTGACTTTCTGGCTTGACCTTGGACCTGCCTCATCACTTTCCTGGAGAGCACTGAGCTGTGGCTGACCCTGGTTACTGTCTCTGGACCTGACCTTGACCATGGCTGTGGCTTGCTGACTTGACTACCTTGTTTGACCTCAGACCTGCCTCATCACTGCAGACTTGTCAGGTGATCTGGACTTGTGGCTGGACCTGGTGGTGACTGTCACCAGATCTGCTCTGCTCACCTTGATCAGGTCTGTGGGACCGTTCCCTTGTTAGTGAGGTCTATGTCTTTGCCTGCTTTGTTATTGTGCATGTTCCTGGCTACCTGGCCCTGGCAGAGCAGCCTGCCCTTGCTACTCCCTGACCCTGTGTTTTGGGCATAATCAGCAGGGTTTGGGTAGCAGGACCTGTGGGGTACCCTGTGTGGAAGGAGGTGATGAACCACCCTGTGCCAGTCACAGTCAGCTCCAGCTGGCTTGGCAAAAGCCAACACCATCCCACTGCATGCCAAAACTTCAGCTAGAGGAGAACATAGTGCCTCTGTTGAAATATATTTAAGAAAGGGCTAGGGGTAGGAGACACAGAAAGGGCGCCTGCTAGTGGCAGGAGACACAGGAAATGTGAGGACACCCACAGGAGGGGACATAGAGGAAGATACAGGAGGAGGGACGTGGAAGATGACATTTTGGGGGACACAGCTGGAGACCCCACCTTGGAAGGAGTCACTCCTTGCTGGAGCAGGTACAGCCTGAAGGGACTGTGGAGGACACATGGTAGAACACAGGAAATGAGTAAGAGGGAAGGAGCAGCAAAAAAAAGGAGTAAGAAGCAAGGAACGACAGAAAGCAACCACTGTTTAAGTTGTCTTTGTTTCTCAATACCTGAATCAGTAATTAAAAGTTTATGTTATTTGGCAATAAATACATTCTGTGAAATTCCCTGAGATGAGGTTTGTTTTGCTCATGACACTCTGGCAAACAGAATGACATCAAGTTACCCAGACTTGTTCTCAAAAAAGCTAGTGCAGTATTCAGTCTGCTAAAGTCCTGGTGTGAAAGGCTATGTTTAGAAGAACAGCATGCTTCTAGATGCCCCAGAGACTTCTCTTTAATGACAGCGTTAAGGTATAGCTTGATGAAATATTTTGCATGCAGGAGAGGTCGGCAAAGAGGTTAGCTGTTCAGAGCTTCTTTCTGGAGCTCACCTCTCAGTTCTGCTTGTTTAACTGTTGGTCTAACTAGTCTCTAACCTGGTTCTGCAAGACACAACAAATCCCTACCATACACATTTAAAAATATGTAACATCTTACCAAGCCTTTAAAGACCAAGGATTATCTCCTGGAGTAACATCTGGCAAAAAGTCTCATTTCCTTAGAATATTAATAGATGTTCTAGAAAAATGAGTGGATGACAAATGATGCCACAATATCGTTATTAAAGAACACATCTCTTCACACAGTTTGGTACTTTTAAGCTCTGACATGCCATTTCTAAAAATACAAAATTTTTATTCAAGTGATTATTTATAGAATTTGGCTTTAATTTTTGGCATAAACATTAAGAAATTATCATTTATATGAAGAGTTCTGTATTTATGACTCTGAAATTAGCTGAACAAATGGCACTGAGCTAGTTTAAACTGTTATATTGCATGCTAGCTGTTCCCAGGGAGACTTCTGAAGTGCATAGTACGTCCTTGCTTACATTTTTAACAGTTTCTCTGAGTTACAGCATGCTAATGCAGACTGTATGAAAGGATCATTCTTAGATTGCCTCAGCCTCTGAAAAGACTGAATGGGTTAATGATTTTATTTCTCTTTACAGAATACTTCCATCATGATGTTATTTAAACTATTCTTTTTCTTTTCTCCTTCCAGAGCAGCGTTAGAAAATTGCAGTGGTTATAAATCCTTCACTATGCCTTTTCAAGCTGGAAATGCCAAGGTGCATTCACCATTTACCTCAATAGGCCTGCTCATGGCAGCTATTACAAATGAGGTGAAATATATGTCAATGTCATGCAGCATTATTCTGACTTATCACTGCAGCTATCTTTGTAAATAACCTTTACAACACCAGAAATATAATCTTCTACTATTTCAACTATTTAAACACTTGTTTTATTCTCAAACTTCCTTGTCCGAAGAAACATTTTAAATGGCATTTCAAGGAATTGCTGGTAGCCTTCAATTACAAACAAAGGTTGTGTACCGACTACTGCCTGGAAGCAAATGCAAACTACATGACTCCTAGTTATTCACACTGTTCGATTGCTCCTGAGTCCTGCTCTGGAGTGATCTAACCAGATCCCTGCGGGACCAAACTTGGTAGAGTTGTGGGGAAAGGAGCTTCGGAAATCCCACCATATAGGTGGTAGGGTTGAGACTGACCCACTTTATCTTGCTGCACTTGGCACAGTCCTCTCAAACTATGCCAGCAGGCCTTCCAGGCTTATTTGCCCTCACACTATGTTCCAGGGAGTGCTACACCACTCCAGCATGACATCACAAAAAACCAATACTTTGGGAAGTTAGGTAACATCCATCCATGCATGGAAGCTGCATGGGGAGTTGAGGGGACTATGACAGAGGTTTCTATCCACAGACAAGTTGCCCAAGACCTTTATGGGTTTGCTGGCACACAGGTTTGCCGCCTCATTGTATGCAGCTTCCCACAGTACTAAGCAGAGCTGCTCTAGTTAAAGATGAAGGCACATATACCAGAGCTTTTGCAAGACTACACAGCCAAACATCGAGCAATACTGAAACAGCAGTGCTTCCATTTTGTAAGGAGAAGCTCAGCTGCCCGGATACTACCTCTTCTGCCTGAATTGCTTCAGTTCCAACTGAAAGCTGTTTAGCTCCCCACATGTTTGTGATCTTCCTGGAGCTCCTGGGGTAGCATCACATGCTCCACCAGGCAGTGCCCCTCTGAGGCAATCCCTGCCTGCCCCAGCTGGACCTGCTTTGAGCAGAGGGCTTGGCCTGGATGATCGCCGGGGGTCCCTCCCAACCTCAGTGACGCTGTGATTCTGAGATCAACGCTGGAGCAGCAGCTCAACTCACAGACACTGTGGAGATTGTGAAAGGATGTTAGGAATGCTGCTCCTTCAGGTGGACTCCCGGACCCAGGAATTCCTCCTTCCTAGCCACCCAAATTCAGCGAGTGCATGCTGAGGCCCCGTGGTCTCTCTGTCCTATTCCCGTAGCTGTGGACACTGATGTTCCTTTTTGAAGATTTGACCAGAAGGGAGGCTAAGTGTGTATCCCAGACAGGCGCACACACATACACTAACACAGCTGCCACAGTCTGTCTGCCCTTAGCAGCATTCAGGTACCACCACCAGAGCTCACATAAAACATAAGCAGAGAAGTACAGAGAGCCCAGTCCTGTTCTCCTCTCTGGCTGATCAGGATTGGAGTTCATTTGTGAAATCACACACACCGTCACTCTCTAAACTTACAAGCACACTCGTGTTCATGGATCCCTCAGGTATCAGTGTGTCTAATATCCATGCCCAGACCCTGGCCCCTTTACCCGGTATACAGGTCTCCTGCACACTGCCCAGTCCAGCTTGATGTTCACTAGCAAAGCAGATGCAAGCACACACGCTCACTCATCTCACAATCACCCCAACAATCACATGTCCCTCAAATACTGTCACAGGCTCTCTCAGCCTGCCTAATATCTATGCTTGGACCCAGGGCTCACTTATGGCTCTGACCTTGAGATAGACACAGGATTAGATTCACTGTTGAATAATAACCACACTTAGTTCTTTCCAGTTCCTGGCATTTAGACCCCTCATGTATACACATATATTGGTGTCCCTCCAGTTGCTGAGCACAGAGCTATGGGCCCTGTGGCCTGAGCTGTTTTCTCCAGTTGCAGGCACCCAGAACTCTCTTGCATGTGGGTCTCTCCAGATCCTGACATACAGACCCTACAGCACTCACACATATGATAGAGAGTGGGTTTACACAGGAAAAATTGTTCAGAAAAATGATTTAATAGGAAGATAGGATAGGCTGAGGTGATCAGGCACAGGGCTCAGATGAGCTAACTGACTGGCAGCCTGTTTACACGTGACTGGCCCCTTTTCTTGCCCTTTTCTCTATTTTCTCAAGCTTATTCCTCCTGGATCCAGCCTGGATCCAATTTCTCTACCTTTGGCCCTTCCCTTAGGCTTTCCATTATAAATTTTGCAAAGTCCACAGGGCCCCTCAAGCACCCCATAATATTCAGTCTTCTTTCCACCTTCTTATCAGTTACAAGGTTCAGGTTGACCCTCTTCAAGACTGTGCCTGAGTAGTTTTTCAGTGGCCTATCACTCACTGTCTGAGCAGTTCTGGTTTTCGTTACTGTGTCCATTATCAGCTACCCATTAGATTTGTGTATCTGTGTGTTCAATTTATCACCTTTCTTGTTATTTAATTTATAATTAATGGTTCTTAACCAGGTAACTTCATGAGGCAGATGCTCTCACATTCCCCATACCTTACAACCTAAAATTCCCCACATTTTACAATGATCAATCAGTCTGAATGGTCTGCAAGTGAAGTCCAGGATACATCATGTGAGATAATATGTTTTTTTCTTTATATGTCCTTTGATTTCCAGAGTGTGAATGGTACATTTTTTCTACATTAAAGTGTTGTACTATGTGCTTTGTGGGGACCAGATGGACCCATTGTATGGCCTCTCCAGACTCTGCTGTGACAATGAGTGAACAGGCTCCTATAGCCACATAACCGCAAATGGAGAACTTTTATATTTGTCTGTTTTCTCTGCTCCATGTTCAACTGTGGCAGCAGTTTCAGGCTGGACATACAGAAGCTGGAAGACCCAATCCTGCAGCAACTGGTCTATAAGGAAAGGCAATAACATCCTCACACAGGTTTGCCAAATGTAGCCAGCACCTTGTATGGTCCTGGAGATCTTGGTGTCCAGCCTCCTCTCAGCATTTGCCACCTTGCAGGCAGCTGAACATACGCACATGACAGATTTCAGAGTCCAACCTATATTCCATGGCTAGAAATTTCCACTTACGCTGTGCACAAGGTCTCCTCAGTGGTCTACCATGGTTTGCAGGATGACTAAGTGGTACTGCTTGCAGTTAATGTCATAGGAATATTGTGGGCAACATGGCCATAGTTAAAGTGGGCAAAGGCTCTTACCATCTCAGGAAGGCAAATGACATGATGACTTGTGAAAAGATGGTCTTGGCAAAGGCTTCACAGTCTTCTGTCATGATCAGACCCACTGTGGATTGATTGGCAAGAGGGAAGTCCAGCCAGATCCTTCTCTCCTCCTTAGGTATAAATCAAGATTCTCACAAGGACAGTGGCTGGTGCAGGGTGCTAGAGATGACAGACACTCACAGGTAGCTCAGCTGGATCATCACAGCACTTCCAGCCTACCCCACGTGCAGAGCAGTGGAGACTGGTTTTCTATTTCCCAAATCTCTCCCCGCTGTGGGAAGACTTGGCCACAGCAATTCAGGCAGCTCACCAGACTGATGCTACTGACCAGGAGTGGTACACTGCATTTCTAGCAGTCATTCTGGTGGCCAGCCTGCATCTCCTGGATGTCTTGCTCGTATGGCACGCTAGGGAACAGCAGGCAACTTGCCAGATGCCATTGCAGACAGTGAGAGTTCTGCCACTGGCCTGCAAAGGTGCTAAATCTGTCTGGCAAAATGCAGCAGTGGCCAAAGTATCAGAGTTACTAGCAGCCTGCAGAGCAACAGAAGAGGCAACAGGCAGCCTGCTGTTACTGTAGGCAGCAGATATAGACTGCCTGGCTGCACCCCTTTATGGAGGTTACTGAAGCAGTCACATGTCACATAGGGAGCTAATAAGCAGTGAGCATGTTGTGTGTTAGAGAGGCATCTCAATCAGTAGGCACAAAGCTCTTTCTGATGCGGTATGGAGAAAGATATCCCTTCAAGTGCAATGCAATATGGACACAGCACTTCTCTCTAGAGTGCTTTGAGCAATATACACATAAATGAGTCCACATGACCAGTCCTGAGCGGCAGGGAAAACTGTCAGAGCTGAATACTGTCAACAGCATAGACACAGAAATATTGTATTTAAGATGGCAAGGAACAAAGAAATATCCCTATTTTTTCTTTTCTTTTTTTTTTTTTTAAGAATCAAGCAGATCATATACTCTTTTTTTGATCAGATTGAGACACTGTACAGAAATAAACATGTCCCTTGTAGGTGGAAAATAAAGAAAACTAGATGAAATAATAACCTTGTTATTTTTGGTGCTGAATTGCAGTACCACAGTACTGTTATAACAGGATGATTTAGCTCAGTATAATACTCCCAGTTGTCTTATTTTCCTGTTAACAATGTTTGTTTCTTTCCATGGCTGAAGTAACTCTTCAAGATTCTGCAAGACTGATGTACGGAAACTTCTGCTAGTCACCAGTGACTGCTAGTGGGGGAAACACTAAGGAAATATTCTTCTTCATCCACACTTTATTATCTAGAACATAAACCAATATTTCCTGGTGAAAGGAAGCAGATCAAAAACATAAGAGAAAGGGAAAGACAAGGAACGTCTGAGAGGGTTGTTCACATTCTCCGCAATTTTTTCAGTGCTAAAACATGAATATGAAGAAGTTATATTAATGTCTGTGATTAGGAAAATCAACCTTCAGGCACTTTCCAAATTAAGTGTAGAGTATCGAGGTGCTTGCATTTCCACTAGCCTTGGATTAGCACTTGGGCTCTGCTGTGATATGGCTGTGATCTGAAAAGTTAAGGCTCTAAAGCAAATGCGTGTGGCTAGTACCCCCTTGCTTTTTTTGAGTTAAAACAGAAGGCTTCTACTGCAACAACCTCTGCCATGGAAGCAGACCTGGCTTTACTTGGAGTTGGAGCAGGAGGAATTTGGGGGCCTCTAGTCCCCTCCAGCTACTGGGGAGCATGTTTCTGTGTCCTCTTCCTCTCCCCCTCTTCTTCCCTCTCCTCTGCCGTGTTTGGACTGGAGCTGCCTGCCCTTAATTTATGAAACCTCACCCCATGGAAATAAATATTTTTGCCATTGAAGTCAATCTTTTCCGCAGCCATCCTCTTGTGCTTCCCTGACACAAAGATTTCAGGATCATTCTTCTGAGCCATAGCAGGAGGTACTCGTGTGCTCTTTGATGAAATAAACAAGGCAAAAATGTCTGTATAGGCATACAGATGTGCGTGTGTGTGAAAAGAGAGACCCAGACCTTTCTGTTTGCCCATGGTCTTTACAAGAAGTTGATTTGAGCCACAAACATCTCCAAACATCTCTGAGTTCTCCAGTGTTTATAATCGAGATGTGGCTTCAGTTTTAAACAGAATTTAATAGTTTGAACATATCTCTACCTTGCATAAATCTTTCAGCTAAACCTAAAAACAAAATATCACTTTTCAGACTATCATGACAGTGATAGGTTCTCCCATACCTTTGTTTCTCAGTGATATTGGCTGAAAAAAAAGGAGAAATCATGAAACTAACATCCTTTTGAACACCACATCTGGAGACGACTGCTTAAAGTGCAGCATTTAGAGAGAGCACTTTGATTTGTGGCACTGTTTCAGACTTTCATATTCACAAATCGAGTGAAAAATTACGTTTTTCCTTTTGCAGGGTTCTATTCTTTTAACCTCTGACCTGACAATATGAATAATGTTAATTTAACAAAAAATCCAAATATAATTCCACTTTAGCTACTTGAAATATAATGGATTTTCTGTAGCTTTCAGAATGTCACTCACAGATCTTCCTGTGCTAGTTAACAAAAGGCTAAAACAATCTCAAAGATGAGGTAATTGGTGAGTTGGCACAGCCCTTCTAAGTGAAACCATTTCAGAACATTACTGTACCCTACTGGAAAAGACACAAATGTGCCTTACAGTGCACATCCTGGGATTAGATATGACATTCATTCCCAAGGCTGCTTATCTTAACTTGATGGACTCAAGATTCAAGTCCACAATCAATAAAGGCTTTGAGCAGATAGATACTTTATACATGCAAGTTGTCCTGTTGTCTTCAGCACTTCCTATCTGTAAAAATGAGAAACAATGCTGCTATTCCCTGTGACAGTATAAAGATGTCAGTTAAAGCTTATGAAGATGAATTCATTAAGCATTTGAATATCATAGCGATAAGTGCACAAAAAAAATGAAGACATTATTATTAGTGTCAGAGAGGGATTTGGATGTGATTCAGTAAACAAAGCATGCAGCCACATGCTGAATGAGTACAAAAAGACATATAGGACAGCTGGTTCCTCCCTTGAGCACCATCTATTCTGTGTTGCAAGGCCCTGATCCAAAGTCAGTGCTTGCCACAAAAAGGTTCCAGCTAACAGCAGTCAGCTGTGGACTAGCTCTTGGCGAGGAAGGCATCTGCTCTAAAATTAGCAGAGAACTCTCTCTAAAGACTTACAGCATATACTCACACAGGCAGGAAAGATCCTGGAATCACAGAATAATTTGTGTTGGAAAGGACCTCTGGAGGTCTGTAGCCCAACCTCCTGCTCAAAGCAGGGCCAACTTCAGTGCTAGAACAGGTTGCTCAGGACCTTATCCTGCCGAGTTTTTAAAATCAACAGCATCTTTAAAGCCACCGGGCAGCCTGTTCCAGTGCCCAGCCACTCTTGCTGAGAAACCTACACAGGGAAACATCCTTCAGACACTTTCTAGCTTTTTGGTGTTAGATTTTGCAAGTATGCTTTTAGAATAGCTACTTTTTCAAGTTCATATCCAAGGCCACATGCATATATGGGTAAGCTCTTTGAGATGGAGTGGCATTTCGCACAAAGCTTTTATAGTGTCCATTCTTGATTGGTGAGTTTGGTAACGAGTGTAACACCAGCCATAAAATTAGGACGTAAAGTAAGCAGGATACAGTCATGTTTTACATTCAGCGGTACTTTTGGTGTTTCAAGCCTCTGTCCCTTGCTGTGTTAAAAGGTTCTTTGCCGTGGAGACAGGAGTGGTATGTACCCTCCAAGAAATCACTGATGTAATGGAGAAACACTTTACAAAGACCCTTTGTTCTCTAATGCAAACATGAAGGTTTTGCTATGCTAGGACACTTAGAAAGGTGAGATTGCGTAGTTTTTAATTTAATAACACTTAAGGATAAAAACTTCATGGGGAAGAAAGGCAGCTCTTTCTAAAAGGGATTTAGCTTTTCTGTCATTTATATCTCCCTAATATCACTGGGTGGTGCAGCACCTGTTGTGACACAGCTCTGTCTGTTCAGAAGAGAGCTGTAGTCTGCCTCCAATGTACACACAAAATAACAGTGTTTTTTTTCCTCTTATAGAATCTATTTTATAGATTTAACATTCTTGGCTTATTATAAAAGAAACAAATTCATTTCTTGTTGCCTGTTTGTTTTATAATTAAGTTTAATTTCATATTCTGTTTTCCATTGTAATGCTTAACCATGATCCTTGACTTGGTAAAAGTTGTTAGCCATTTTCAAAAAACAGACTTGATCTAAGGACTGTAACCAGCACATAGTATCAGACAGTTTGCATAAAGTCTCATTTTCTGGGGTGTTTGCTTTTTGTGGACCATTTCATTATCATGCAAATAGAGTTGGACCATTTTGCAGACAATCTAATTGTTAGCATAATATGTCCTCATTATTTGTATAGTGCAGCAGTTTGCATTAGGCTATTATCAAGTATAACAGGAACCCATATAACAGCATGCGCTTTGAGAACTGGAGGCTATTTTTTATCAAAGGCTGTACGTACTGGGTACCAACTACAGTCTCGAATCACCAACAAACCTCAGTGAGCCTAAACTGCACAGCTTTTCTGGAGTCTGAACATGCGCTGTTTGTGTCAATAGGAACAACATCAGTTTCCTAGCCCATACATTTGAAGACTTCCTCCCCTAGTGCTTTCATTTTTGAACAAGCTTTAGCTCTTGAACCTTGAAGACAGTATTATGCTATGCCTACATAGTTGCAGCAAAGGAATTAAGATAAATAAAGCACTACTAAAATAGCAAATGGAAACCAAACTGATCTCCTTTTAGCTAGTAATGGGAATGCAAAGGCTTAAACTTTCATTCTGTTTCCAAACAGTAAATCTTATCTTTTCAGAAAATGCTGCCAATTTAGCACTGTTGAACTTTGGAATACAGCCATCCACACATAAACACATTTGCACATTATTTTGGTTGGCTCTTGCTAAAGCTATATGCTCGGGGTTTTTTATTTAAAAAGGCACCTCAGAAAAACTTCCAGTGCTCACACAGGATAAAACATCTTTCAAGGTTCTAATATGTCAACAAAATACTAAAGTAGAAAGAACAGTTTTCTCCCTCCTCCGATGTTGTAAATAATGCTTGCAGAGTGGATTTTAACAACCATTTTTACTTGTTTATGAAGACACTTTTCAGTGTTATGCAGTAGTTTGAAGTGGAAAAGAAGACATGGGAAAGTGACAATCAAGGTTTTCATGCAGCAAGGATGGGTCACTTCTAAACCACATTGACAGGAAATAAGCACTCCATGCTCCTTTGCCATTTACCAGGGTCATAATCCTCACCTAGGTAGCACAGAGTGACAAAGCAGCTAAAGATCAAGGGTTATTTTTCATTTTCTGACAATATGCAAAATTATTTAATGTAATTGAGTAGATCAGATCTGAAGTATCAGAACAGGGTTTATATTTTTTCACTGTCAGCTTCCAGCTGAAAATGTACCCTGTAAATATATATGTTGTGCTAACTAGGAACAGATTAGACTGCAAGTACCATTGTACCTCAAACATGAAGGAATTTGTTTTCTTGTCTCCTTTCACTTTTGGCACTAAACTTGTGGTTTATTGAACAATATTGGATGTTGAGTGTGGATTTGCCTCTTCTAGTCATTAGGAAGTGATCAGTCACTGTTGAACTGTACATATAACTGCAGGGTATTGAGCTGCCGTCACTAGTGCCACTGTTTCTCAGCCAGAAGAGGGGGCAGTCCAGGTTCCATTGCCTTCCTTGCACAAAAACATTTAAACCGACTTCTCCAGTCTTCCAACAGCTTCCAGTTTGCCAGGCTCTTCGTTTTCTGGAAAAGGCTCAAAAACCTTTTCTTGAATCAAACCAAATATTTATTCCTTAAACAGGACAGAGAAAAGACACAGATGAATGAGCCAGCCATGTGGTGGGGCTCCAGTTCAAGTCCTTGCTTCCAGCAGGAACTCTACTGCTGATACTGCTGGAGGGGTTGCAAGGAACCATGGCCCCACTGCCTGTACTGGGGAGGGTGGGGGCACCCTTTTTCCTGAAGCCTCCAGCTAAACACTTTCATGCTTCAATAAACATTTATAACTGTAGTTATACAGAGTGCAATAGTGTCAATAAAATAATTTGTCACCTTGCCTCTCGTCTTATCAAGACTAATGCATAGCCTAGTAGTAACGGCACTCCCAATGGAGGTGGAAGATAGACCTGGTTTGACCCATTTGGTTGATAAATACAGTTCAATTTGACAGCTATAACCAGGAGCTGAATCTTCAGATCTTAACCAGTGGTTACTAGGTGGAAGCAGACTGATTATACATGAAAGGCATTAGTTATTGCTCCTTTTGGTTTTGTCACGACTGCTCTGTGGTTTGCTTTCCTTATATTTGTTGCTGCCTTTGTTACCAATGCCTGAATTGGTAAAAAAATAAAAAGTTTATATTTTGATTCAGGCCTAACATTACATGCTTTTATTTTTTCAGTTGGAAGGACTCACCGTTATGTCATCTACTCCTACAATCCCAATAGCATGCTGTACACTTACTTTACAAAATATATAGTATTACAAATTGTAATGTAATCCTAGGATTGAATCTGATTTTTGTCTCCCTCCAAACTCCTTCAGTTCTATGCTTACATTTTTTATGTATTTTTCTGCCAGAGACATAAATTGATACCTAACTATTAAAGGTATTGTCATAGTCTTTAGCAACATCTTTTTTTCCCCCTCTTTTCTTTGTCATTTGTAATAAGCATTGACTATGTGTGAAGCTTCTGTTTGATCTCTGGTGGCAAAGTGGCTCATTCCTGTCTCACAGTTTTTCCTGCTTCTCCAGCTGAAGAGGTTAGGAGTTGAGGATGGCAATGAAACAGAAGCAGTGTGACTCAGAGTCCTCTAATGAACTGCACAAATTTGTACAAGCTTCAGCACTTAATCTAACAGCTTCACGAGTCTGATGCAGCTTGTTATGAAGTGAGGAAGAACATCTCCCTGTTCCATACAGATCAGTGCTGTCTTTCCTGAGCGTTAATCAGCCAATGATTATTCTAAGTGGAGATTTATGTCTATAGCAAACCTTGGCAGCACAGAAATCTAGATGCTTTGGGGAGTGACAGATGTGCTGTCAAGAGCATGCGTGCATAAACACTGATACAGCTATGGTAAAGGCTTTTGTAGTATCAGAGCAAGCAGTACTTCAGTGTTTGTTCTTTTCTCCTCTGCAGAGACTTCTGTATCCCCTTTTCTCCCTGGTGCCAGTGATGGAAATGCTTGTAGCCTCCTAATCTTGTCTCAGGTTGTGGGTGGGTTTGGATGTGAGTCAGTTTCTAGAGAGCAGTGCCAGCTGGAAGCGGTGAGAGGCTTCAGGCTGCTATTGCCTGCCTCTGGGTTAGTGCACACCTTTGTACTATCATCCCTGCTACCTCACCTTCACTGTATTCAGTTCAGCCCTGGCTCAGATCTGGCAGTGTTTCTCCAAATACTCCTCTGAGCCTCTTCCTCTTCCCTCCCAAAGCTTCCTATACAAATACTGACTGATTGCAGTGGTTTTATAGGAGACAAGAAATACATTATTATAGAGCCTTCCAGCAATTTGATTTATAGCAGTGCAAACACTCTGGTAATTGTGTGTAATAAGTTACTGGTCCAGACTACAATATCTTGCACTTGTTAATGTTGAGGAAAACTCTTTTTGCTTGTAAGGCTTTTCTGAGTCTTGCCCACTCTTCTTGGTTCGCTTTTGATAAATTTTTAAAAGGATGCTTTGTCACACTGGGAAAACTGTCTGATGGGAAAGTCCCTCAGTGTACTTTGTGCTGAGACAGTACATTTATAAACAATATTTCAGATATATTTCAGCCTTTTTCTACCTCACATATTCTCATCAAAAAGGTCGATGAATGTTCCTTGTAAACTTTTGGACTAAATTATGGTATAAAATAATAAGATTCACAGTTATAAAGTATTTTGTTCATCAGTTTTAAACTTGTTGTGATTACATCATGTGAATTAGTCCCCTCTTCCTGATTTGTGAAAAAGAGTGAACACTGTACACTTTTCAATCTTTCTGTTTCTGATTGGATTTATTATTCATCTTGGATCCCTTTTTTTGGAAATCATGTTGACACAGGGAAGAATCTGAAAGTATTCTGTCAATGTACCTAATAGTTTTATGTTGTTTTAACCTTTCTGGGTTTACTCCTCTCTTTATTCTTCCTCATGTTCTGTCTTTGCTTTTGCACTGAGCTAAGAGTTTTTATTTCCTACCTATAGCAACCCACAGCTCTTTCCACCTGTTACAGTTAATCTAGAGTCCATCAATACATCAAGTGGTCAATATTCCTCTGGAATTTGTATTTGTCAACAATGAATCCCACCTGATGCTACGTTACCTGCTTACCCGACCTGTTATCTTTGGGTCTCTGAAATGCCTCCATCTGCCTTAGTCTAAACAACATCCTGTCATCTGCAAACATTTGCTTCTTCTTAGTTATTGGCCTTTCAGGCTTGCTAACACATTTTAGAGCAGTGCAGAAATCAGTTATGTTTTCCCCTGTAAAAAGATTAGAATTTTCAGAGAAGCCTTGAATCCCAAGTCATAACAAAAGATCACATGGAAGGAATGGATGTCAATCTTGATCTGGAAGATGTGAAAGAGCTTGAAACTGAATTGTCCAATTCATCAGGCAGAGGCAAAGGATAACTAAAAATTGTTTCTGCTAGAGAAATTGGGAAATGAACAGAATTTTTCCTGTTTGAACAGCGATTACTGTTCAGTCTGCCCAGGCAGGTAGCTTTGCACTCTGCTCAGCTCCACAGACAGTACAGCGGCAATCTGCAAGCAATACCAAACTAGGAAGAACTGAATGAGGACTGGAGGAACAGGTGATCTTGATGAAATGGAGAAACAGACTGAAAAAAATGTAATTAAATTGCATCTAGATACAATTAAACAAGTGCACATATACATGGTAAGGACCAGAAGGAAAGGATCTGAAGGTTATTATACCAAAAAGCAGTCAATTCCTGTTGTGGAAGAGGCAAACATACAAATAGGAGTACAACCTGCAAGAACAGTAAGCAGTCCTCCTGCTCTACTTGGTAAGGCTTTAGCCAGAACTATGTTCATGTTGCAGTGCTTTTTTTTCCTGGAAGGTCTTCATAAAGTTGAGAAAGAGGGAGACCAAACAGAATGAAGTCTAGAACTGGCTTTGTTTAGCCTGATGAAGAAAAGACAAAGGGGATAAAGGACAACAGTTTGCAAATGCATAAAAAGCTGCTGCTAAACAGAAGGAAATAATGTTTCCCATGCCCATGTGACTAGTTAAACAAAATAAGAGTCTAACATTACAACAAGGGAGAAGCAAGTTGTATGTTAGGAAAAAAGAATCCCTTCTAACAGTGAGCACCAGGCGGGATTGTTGGAGAGGCTGTGAAGCCACAGGAGCTCTATAAAACAAATGTCTGTTGTGAATTTCTTGGGGCACAACATAGTTGGGATTCATCTTGCCCAATTTTATCTGTCAAAAAGCATTCACGGTTCAGTTTATCATCTGGGAAGCCTTCACAGTCAGTGGGGACACACTTAATGCCAGCAGCAATTTATCTTGTCCTAAATGAGGTATCTAGACTAGGTAGGGTGAGGGGGTGTGCCCTTGGTTAACACAAAAGCATTCTGGAGGCACCATAGAGTTTTGGTCGTGTGACTGGCTTCTGTGGTATTTTTTTAATGGTTGTAAGCCGAAGGAAAGGTGTGATACTCTCTGAAAAGCATTATATCCTGCTTGTTCAAAATGTCTGCATCTTTAGAGCTGCATCAGTGACATATGGAGAGGTTGCTAAATTCTCCTGTGACTGAATTAAAAAAAGGCATGAGACTATGGTTTGAATCAGTTGTTGTTCATTTAAATTATGGTTCATCCACTTATTGAAGTAACTGAGGAGCTCCTGATTTTTCAAAATCTTTAGCATACAGCTTTCTCTGAAAGACACAATTGTAACGGCAATGATTTATTACATGCTACTGGCTCCTGTTTTGGAAAGCTTAACCTGTGCAGGCAGAGAGAAAAACTCCAGTGGAACCTTTGTGACTGTCTACACACCAAAGAAAATGAACAGTTTAAGAGAACAACTTACAAGCACTCCATGAAAAGATATTAAGTCATGTATTGTGCACTTAAAAAGCCTATCTGCATTCAAAAATGCAAACAAAGGCTAACCTCCTTGAACAGTTTATTCTCCAGGAGTGATTTGATTGCCTTTAATAATTAGTGCAGAAAAAAGCCAACACAATAAGAGACATACGATAGGAAGGAACATTGATCCTGAGCAAAGAACAAAAAATCCGGAAACAACTTTCTCACTGTGAGTTGACTTGTAATGTTGGTATAAATATACTGACAACATCTTAACTGATACTCACACTAAGTAACTTCCATTTGCAAGCAGTTCAGGTAGGAGATTAAACCAGGAAGCATTAAATGTATATGATCATTGTATATGAAATTTCTTACCTTAGAGAAATACAAACACTTTGGAAAGAAAAGGCCATATACGTGGCCATGTTATCCTTCCACTGGCACCATGCTAATTATTATTGATGGATTCACTGGGAGTAAATCTGGACCCCAGATATAAGGGAAAAAACATAAATAATAGAGCACAAGTACCCTTTTCTTTTCCTTTTTCCTCCCCAAGCCAGGCTGCTCAAACAGGTTTGCAGTCCAACAGCTACACTGAATGTTAATGAGTGCTGAATCCATGCAGAAGTTACTCTTATATCCCATTTCAGGTTAATAACATAGAAAAATTTCCCTTTTACCAGTAGTAAGTTCACACATGGCTGATGTGGGAATAGATGGAATATGTACTAACTTCCGAACTGCCAATGCACAGGAGCTGTAAGCTGTCAACTCTCTTTCACGTCATCCAGCTACAACAAGAAAACCTTTGAAACCATTGAAGCTTTGATTAAAGCATTGATCTAAGCCAGTAGAAATAGAAGATCAATTAAATGTACCTGAAAATAATTACTTTAGAATTAGCTTGACATTCACACAGCTAAACTGGAAATAGACACTTTCTTCAATATAGAAGTGAAACAGAAAATTAGATTTCACCCAGGCAAAAAAACTTACAGATTCTAATCCAGGAAAACATATGCTTACAAAATTGATCATGGGTATAGTAACTGATCTTGGACAATTGCAGTGTAATTGGCTGTCATCCCTTGAGGACTTTGTCCTAAAGTTACAAGTAAATTCCTATAGACCAGTGACGTGGGAAAAAGTCATTAAGGTTCATATTTATGGTGATACAGTTTGTGCAAGATTATGGCTAAAATAGCATAGGATAGGTACCTTGCATAATGGCATAAATACTTCCTGGGATGGTGAGCCTCTAACAAATTCGAGGTGACATGCTCCTTGGAAAATCACTGTGGAAATTTTGTTTACTGACACATAAAACCAGCTGTAAATCAATATGAAGTGGATTTTTTTTTTTTTTATTAGGGAAAGAATCAAATCATAAACATTAACGTCATAAAGTGACCTACATATGACATCATTGATGTAGTAATAGGTGGAAGATAGCATGTAGGCAGAAACACATTGGTCTTTGTTGGCCTTTGTAGTGTATAACACATTATCCAAAGGATGGGAAAGATGAACTGCAACTGCATCTATCTGTACTTGAAAGATGCTTTTGTTTTTCTTTTAGCAATACATTCAACAGGAAACAAGCAACACACTAAAAAGTCATGTTTGACTACAAACAACTTCTATGGTGTCTCACACAGTTTAATACAAGGAAACTGCAAGATGCCACAAAGCCATGGAAATTTAAATTATGATTAAAAAAAGCCAGTCACACCATTCATTATAAAATCAAATCATGTATAGTATAAACTAACATCCTAGAAACACAAGGTTTGAGATTCATCTGCTATAACTTTGGACAGCTTTTCAGAACTATCTGATCTATATTAGATACCCACATTCAGATAAGAAGAATTTAACTCTGAGATTCTCTTTTTTCCTACTTGGCAATAAAAGGAATCTAGAAAACTAACAGTACATTAGACATCTACAGTGCAATGTCTACAACCGCATTATTGCAATGTACATTGCAATGTTGCAAAAGTCTACATGCAATCATGCAATTGAATGTCAGTCTAAGAGAGTTTCTCTGAATTTGGTAATATTAGAATTGCTTGCATTCCATTAATGTTAGCAGAATGTCTATGGAAACCAGTGTGAAAGCAGGCCTTTTCCACCTCAAAAGTTTCTATGTGTCAATAGGAAACAGAATATCTTTATCTTCAATTCTCAGCACACCATACAATCTGTAAGGGTGTACCTATGGCAAGGAATGACGGCAGAACACTGCAGGAAGCACAGCGTGCAGACAGTGTCTTCTGCACAAGGGAAAGCCTATTAGCTCAGGCAAAGCATAGGACTTACGGGGCTGCCCCAAAGCAGTAGCCCCAAAGATGAAATATTGCCTTCCACATGCGTAGTTTGAACCAGGGTTACCTTTGCAGATTTTACTTTGTGTTGTATTGAGCAGCATAAGCAAGTACTGATTATCAGAACTTAGTTATCTGTGATTATCAGAACTTAGTACCTGGGAGATACATCAACTGTTTCAGAAATGTCATCTCAATTTCAGAAGTGAATAAAAGAAGAAAAAGAGAGGGTTCCCCGCAGTCATGTGGGGTAAATCTGTGAGTGAGCTTTCTTACATCTGCTGTGTCAGTACATCGGGATCACAGAGTAATATCACGCATACCAAGCTTAAACCAGAACACTGCTTATGAGACACAGAATTACTATGGCCTGTACAGATATTTTGGCATTCCAGACCTTAAGCCAGCTGTTGTACTGTATGAAAGAGCCCTTCCAAGCAGAGATTCTCTGGAGAGCTAACAGAATTAATTTTAACTGCTAATTAACTAATAGTAATTAAATAGCATTAATAATTCTTCATTCTTAAATCTTTCCTGTAAAACAATGTCTTACATAAACTACAGTTTGCTCATTTAAACTTAATCTATATGGAGAAAGGTCAAACAGGTCTGTGTGGACCAGAGGTCATAATCCACTGGATCAAGTCATCACCACTGTTTCAGCCTCTGTGTGTAAGCAAGCCAATTGTGTCATGGTATCAGCATCCAAAGACAGTTGTACAATCTACGCTCTCAGAAGGTATTAGCATCAATTCCAGATGTTCATATAACACCACAGAGGTTGCTGCCTCTTATGTGCTTATTTTGATACATCTGCCAGGCAATTTTTAGGTGGTGTTTTGCATGAATAAGAATATTTGTGCAAAACATGTAACACTACCAAAAACTGGCTTATTCTCCACTTTGACTCTTGACTTACAGTTAGCATTTTTTCTGTATATCATGGTGTGTTACTTCCATGCCTTGCAGATCTGAGGGTGAATTGCTGTCCAGTTGTGGATGGCTGTCAAATCATAGCATTTCTTGCATTTTGCCTCAAGCTCAGTAAAGCTGCTAGAGGTTTAGAGGGTCACAGTAATGCCTGCTAAGTGACAGTTCTGCAATCTGCTCTTTTACATTCACGCAGAAAAAAAAGCCTATTGCAAATGCAGCAGCCAGTATTCCTTGGTAATAATTTGGGTGACATGAAAGCTCAGGATATACATAAAACAGGTAAATTCCTAATCTATTCCAGGATCCCTTTGTCTGAATGATGACTAGGCCTCTGGAAACATATATCCTGACTAATTAGGAGCCTTGCTTCAGTTTGTTACTGCATTTTTTGTGACTGCTATCCAAGCTGTATTGCTACAAAACAATCAATTCTGTAAAGCAGTCCAGGCTTCTTCTAAAAGTATGTACCACATCAAAACTTCAATCAATCCAAGTATCTAAAGAAATGTTATGTTCTTGTTGCTTATGTTAGTGGTGGATGGTTTATGTTGGCCATGATTTCAATTTTGCTGTCATCTGGCAGTATTCCTTCTGAAGACAGAAGGGATTTCATGTGATTAACTTAGATTTCTGCAGGCTGGATAATATCTTGATTGAACTTCACATAGTCTGTTTGGCTCCTTGCCATCACTTGTATTTCTGATTGTGTTCTGCCTGAGTTGACCACACCATTAGCTGTTTAATACCCAGTACCTCCAAACATTTTATTGTTCTTTTGCTGAAACTTTTCATTAACTGGCCCTAATGGAAAATATAGACAAAAATGTTTACAGCAACTGGGTGCACAGTTGAGATAATTTCTCATTTAAACCAAATTGCATATATCTGACTTTCTTATCCATACGAAAATGTTAACTGCCTGTTTGGGTCCAAATATATGTTGATGTAGAAACAGAATAATTCCAACTCAGTATAGCCTTGATAAAAACTGGTGGGATCCAAACAAATGCTAAAAATGTAATCTCTCTAAGCATAACAACCCCTAAAAACATACGACTAATAATAAAGCCTAATGCCTGACCAAAACCAACAATAACCCTAATCCTTAACCTTAACTAATAACCAACCAACAATAACCCTAATCCTAAAACTAAACCAAGCCCTAAACATAGCCCTAACCCAAACCCTAAATCCAACCCAAATTTTAAACCTAACCCTAATCCTACTCATCAATCTAAGCCTAACTGCACCCTAACTAAAACACAAAATCTAAACCTAAAGCATAACAACAGCCTTACCCTAATCCTAAACCCTAACCTTAAAAGCTATCCCTAACCCTAAACCCAACCATAATGTTAAAGCCAAACCCAAATCCTAACCCAAACCCAATCACTGAACTCTAGCCCAATATCTAAATTGGAACACTAACAGTAAACCATAGCTCCAACCATAAATGCTCCTAACTCAAAACCTATGCCTGATCTCTAAACATAATGCCAAACCATAATCCAAATCATTGGCTGCAAGCATAGCCATAACTCCTAAATGTAATTCTAACCTGAAGCCTAGTTCTACTCTGGCCAAACCCATAATCATAATTGCAAGCCCTAATACTAAACCTGGCAATAATCCTTAGCCATACCCTGTTACCCTCACCTCAACACTAAATCAAATCCTCAACTTAACATTAAACACAAACACAAAAACAAACCTAAACTGTTGCACTGAACCCTAACCCTATAGCTATCCCTAAATTTAGACTTAGGGCTTTGGGGGTTACAGCATGCATTAGGGGATGGAGGTTAGAGGTTAGGGGTTTGGCCTTGGTCTGGCATTAGGGATTTAGGGTTTTAATTATGGGTTGAGTTTTGCTTAGGATAGGGTTTGTAATGGGGTTAGTGGTTGAAGTTTGTGATAGGGTCTGGGGCTTGTGCTAGGGGTTAGGGGTTGATGTTAAGATTGGCATTATGGGGTGATTTTCCATGGCATTGGAGATGCCATGGAAGAATAAATTTTAAATTGAAATGTTAGTAGAATATTCAAAGAAAAAAATGGCAGTAATATCAAATCACTGGCACAAGACACTTTTCACCTGGGCATTCCTAAGAAACTGTAGGGTAAATTAGCTGAACTAGCAACTCAGGTTTGTAACCTCTCACAGAAAACTGCCAGAAAACCAGAATACAGTGCTAATTTTTAATTATGTTAGTGGGATCCAACAACTACAGACCAATACATCTGATGCTCTACACAGACAAATCAGTGGCAATCATGATTAAAAAAACAGAATTAGAGAAGTCACAGATAGTTGTCAGGCACTGGGAAAGTCAAGAAATCTTTTGTAGAGTTACATCATGTATCTTATATCTCTAAAAAAACCATATAAAGTGTTAAAGAGGATAGACATCCTATTCATAAGTCTATTTAGACTTTCAAAAGACATTCAACAAGGTTGGTCATCAAATGCTCTTCAAGAAACTATTCTGTGATGGGATAAGAAACAAGTCCTTCATATGATTGAATAATTATTAAAAGGTTGGAATTAATGATCAATTTTCTGCATATATGGAAGTTGCAAGTGGAGTACAATCTGTTCGCTATATTCATAAAAGATGTGGAAAGTCTTGATGGATATTGAGTGACAAAGTTTGATACCTCAAAGTATTTGGGATATTAGAGACAACGACTGAATGTGCAGGAAGGCCTTATGAGACTGACTGATACAGAAGAGGGAAGGAGCAGAATGACATTCAGTGTAAAACTGATGTAAAATGACACAGAGAGAGAAACAAATAACTTCAACATTATATGTAGAGTGATTGACTCTGCATATGTTCTGAGTGGTAATAGATTATTACCACTTAGGAAAAGGTCTTCAAAGCTCTTCAGAAAAGAAAACAGACTATCAGGCAACTCTGGGGATAAAATAAAATAGAGCAAAAACGTGATAATCTCAGTGTACACAGGAGATGTGTACCCATTCTTAGAGTACTCTATATAGTTCCAGTACCTTCTTCTGAAAAAGGACAAGTAGAATAAGAAAACAGAAAATAATGAGAAGGGTAGCCAAACAACTGAGATAGTTTCAGTACAAAATCAAATTAAATAGCCTAGTACTCTTCACTTTGGTAAAGAAAGCAGGGTTATGAACAGCTGTTCAGTGTCTCTTCCAATATAAGAACTAGGTGATACCTAACACAACTAGATTCAAAAGTAGTGTAAATAAATATATAGTTAAACTCTTGTGCTGGTTTTGGCTGGGATACAGTTAATTTTCTTCCTAGTAGCTGGTATAGTGCTGTGTTTTGGATTAGTATGAGAATAATGTTGATAACACACTGATGTTTTAGTCGTTGCTAAGTAATGTTTACACTGGTCAAGGACTTTTCAGCTTCCCCTGCTCTGCCAGGTGCACAAGAAGCTGGGAGGGGGCACAGCCAGGACAGCTGACCCCAACTGGCCCAAGGGCTATTCCATACCATATGGCGTCATGCTCAGTATATAAACTGGGGGAGTTGGCCAGGGAGTGGCGATCACTGCTCGGGGACGGGCTGGGCATTGGTCAGGAGGTGGTGAGCAGTTGCATCGCTTGTTTTTTTCCCCTGGGTTTTGTTCCTCTCTCTTTCTCTCGTTATTTTCCTTTTCATTACAATTTTTTATTATTGTTATTGTTATTGCTATTGTTATTGTTATTATTAAACTGTTCTTATCTCAGCCTATGAGTTTTCTTACTTGTGATCTTCAGATTCTCTCCCCCATCCCACTGGGAGGGGAGGGAGGGTGAGCGAGCGGCTGCGTGGTGCTTAGTTGCCAACTGAAGCTAAACCACAACAACTCTGGAAACACTTTGCTCATGAATGTTGTGGTAAAGTTGACTGTAGTTCAGTAAATGGCTGGCTGATTTGTTGAAGAAAAGTTGACTGTGTTATGAAATGCAAAGACATCTCTAACCCAGGAATCATAATTTACCAGAGACTAGGAGAATTTCTGCAGAAGTATAACAAAATATTTTCACCTACGTATTTATGGCCACTGGCCACTGTTGGATGCAGGATGCTAGCCTAATTATAGACTCTGATTTAATCTGGAGTGGCACTTCTAAAACTTCAGGTTGATAGAATGGATAAGGAGCCAGAGCAGAGTGGATGGATAAAAGGGAAAGAAATAAGTGAATGAAAGCAATAGAAGAATGAAGAACAAGTCGTATCATGGAACCGAGAATAGTGAAAGATGAAAAAGGAACAGGAGAGCAGTGATGGAGAAGAAAAAAGCAAATAAAATACAGCAAACAATACAGACATCCTTCAACACTCATGAGCTCAGACTGAAACAAGTGTAGAGAAGGACTGCTGGGGTAAATAGGAGAACAGAGGCATGTATTATCAGAAAAGACAAAAAAAAAAAATTGTTCCACCAATCTAGCTGAAAAGTGAGTAGAGATATGAATGTTCTACATGAATATGTTTACATACATCAGGAGCATGAGCTGAAAGACAATGCTGTCATGAGAATGAATAGGTGTAAGGTAGCCATGAATAGATCAGGGGTGGAAATTCAGTCAGCAGAGCACTGAGGCTCTGAAACAGCCTTTGAGTAGGAATAGTTGGGGCTGTTTCCAAAATGGTTATAAAATACAGTGACATGTCAAAACAGGAGACTAGAATCAATAAGCCTAGTGGTCCATTACAATTCTAGGTCCCATGTTTTAAATACCAGAAAAAAAAATTAAGAGAAAATATTTCAGACTTGTCTCATTTTTTTTCTGGGATAGGTTTATGCATCTCTGTACAACATAACAGGAACAAACAGATTCATAAAGCATAAAGCTTGCAGGGACCTAGTGACCTTGTCACTAGGTCAAGTGATCAAGTGACCTAGTTTGATGTCCTGTAATCACAGGCCATTACATTTCCCTCAGCTAATTCCCTCTTGAGTGCAATAAACTGTCTTTGTCAAAAACACATCTTCCAGGTAGGTATCTGAGTTCAGCTGAAAGAATTCAAAAGACTGAAAGTCCACCACTGCCTTCAGAACTTTGTCCCTTTGGATGACCATCTGCACAGTTAAACATCTAAACAATATTTCTAATTTGAATTGCCATGGCTTTAATTTTTTACTATGCTGTTCTCCATGATGTTAAAAATCACCTCAGGAACTGATATTTTCTGCCTCTGAAAGTACTTATACAATACAATCAAGTTAACTCAAATCTTCTTGAAAAGATAAAAAAGACTGAGCTAAGCCATTTGTTGTCATTTCCTCTAACCCACAAATACTGCTTGTGTATCTCTTCTAACTTTTCCTGTTTTTTCAGCAATCTTCTTGAAATATGAATACCAGATTCGTTTGCATAATTTCAGGACCAGTCTCCTGTGCTGGAGCTTACATTTTGGAATCATAGATCTTTCAAAGACAGATATATTGACAAATTATATATTATTAACCTACAAAATATGGCAAAAGACTGTAATATCAAGGTATCACTGCTATATGCATCTGTTTTCCTGTCTCAATGAGTGATGATTTTTGGAGAAACCACTGCAAAGATGAGGGGAATTACTGTGAATCGTTACTGTAAATGAAGTACATTCACCTGTGGAAATTTCCACATTCAAGAGGCATAAAAAGTAAGACGTGTAAAGAGAGATCAAATACAGGACACAGATACTGGCCGTGAAGGAAAGTCTGGAATTCAGACCAGACAAACCTGTATCAGTGTCAGAGTCCAATATTCTGACCAATTTGCTTTAGCTATTCCACACATGGAGGATTTAAAGTTTAACAGCAAATTTACTTATTTGAAGCTCTTTTGATGTTACATTGGATTTTGATTTTGCAGGGGGATACAGCAACATACTTAAATCACAACACAACTACAAATTATCAGAGTACAGCAATTGCAATATATAGTTGAATCATAGTACTAACATAATTCTGTATAGTGTGGTCACCGTCACAACACCGGCTATCCTCAGCTGCTGGGAAAGAATATGTGAGCTGAATCCAGATCAAGTCTGTTGCGCTTTTCAAAGTCCTTTTTGTTTGTTGTTCAGTTTTTATACTCTGTGTTGGTCACACTATATGTTGGGTACTCTATTACAAAGTGTGCGACTGGTTCCACTCTTTTGATTAACTGAGGGGCAAACAGTTATACAAGTGGTTGATCCATTCAGCTGATACAGTTGGTTGTTTCACCCAGCTACTATAGCCAGTTCATCCAGTCCACCAATATAGCTGGCTGACCCACTCAACTGATGTAGCCATTTATCTAGAAGAAAGACAACCCTCCAGTCCCCCTTGTGCTAAGTTCAGCTTTCTTTGCAACAGCCATGACCATTCCCTACATCCCTCCCTGAGCTTCAGGAGCATGTCACCCTTCCCATCTCCTCTGAGCCTTCTGCCATTGTAACAGTTCATTGATCAGTCACAGTCAGACAGGGCCTGGATAAATGCTGATAAGGTTAGGAACATATAGACTGCGTATTGTTTAATATTTTTTTCTGCTGCACAAACCGCATCTGCATTGCAAAAATTAGTCAGTCACTAGCTAATTAAGTTATTTCTTCAAAACAAAAGATGAATTGCATGTGCAGAACAAAACTTGGACCTGAGGAGATGGCAGATGTACTGGAGTCATAATACTAGTCTTGTGGGACAAGAACATTAATTCAATCAAGAAAGGTGAAAGGTAGGAGATTGTGATATAAATCAGGACTACCTAAGGCAGCCTCAAGTCCAAAGTAAAAGTATGTCTTTGTCCTGGGTTCAGCTGGGATAGAGTGAATTTTCTTCCTACTAGCTGGTATAGTGCTGTGTTTTGGATTTAGTATGAGAATAATGTTGATAACACACTGATGTTTTAGTCGTTGCTAAGTAATGTTTACAGTAATCAAGCACTTTTCAGCTTCCCATGCTCTGCCAGGTGCACAAGAAGCTGGGAGGGGGCACAGCCAGGACAGCTGACCCAAACTGGCCCAAGGGCTATTCCATACCATATGGCATCATGCTCAGTATATAAACTGGGGGAGTTGGCCGGGGGGCAGCGATCGCTGCGTGGGGGCTGGCTGGGCATTGGTTGGCGGGTGGTGAGCACTTGCATCACTTGGGGGGTTTTTGTTGTTTTTCCCTGGGTTTTGTTCCTCTCTCTCTCTCATTATTTTCCTTTTCATTATAATTTATTATTAATATTGTTATTTTTGTTATTATTATTATTTCTATTTCAATTATTAAACTGTTCTTAGCCCACAAGTTTTCTTACTTTTGATCTTCAGATTCTGTCCCCCATCCCACTGTGGGGAGGGAGGGTGAGCGAGCGGCTGCGTGGTGCTTAGTTGCCAACTGGGGCTAAACCATGACAGTCTTTTACACTTGTGCCATGCAGAGGTAAGTCATCTCAATGTCCCTTCCTCATGCAACCAAGGATTGTGTTAGCCTTAAATTACCACAATACAACATGGGAGCTCATAGCGAGTTGTCTGTCAGTTCTGCTCCTTAAATTCTTTTCAGAGACACTGCTTTCCAAGCTACCACCTTCCATTTTTTCAGGCAGTCCTACTTATGATGTTCTTTACCTGAAAAGATGTATAAATAGAGTAATCCAAATTGTTCCTATCTGGAAAGCTGCTTTCCAATACACCCCCTGCACTAAGGATAGATACTGCACTCCAGGGTAGCTGCGCTGGCATGGTAGGGATCACCAAGGAGCCCACACTGTCACACCACTCAGCCTGGCTGTACTTCCATGGGCCATGAAGAGCTCTAATGCCCTTGAAAGCTGCACCGACTTGTGCCAGACTGCCACATCGCAATCCAATGGAGCAAAAGGACACTTGTCTTTGGCTGGTAACAGGAGATCTGAGGCTTTATGTAAATTGCTAGGTACTAGCAAAGAACACCATAATAGCTGACATTGGTACCAAAAAGGAAGAGGGAAAAAGATAGATTACTGGAGATAGCCCTGATTTGAAAGTTATTAACAAAGTAATGAGAAGATGAAGGAGGAAGATCTAGGATAACAGGAAAAATATACCCCCAAAAAAATGTATCTTTTTAGATTGTGGAACTGCTGACAAAGGAAAAGGCTGGAAGATTGATCAAAAAATTCCTCACTAAAAGAAAAGGAACAAGAGGTACTGGCAGACCTCTTCTGTGTCTTATATTTTTGTTCCTATGGTTCTGTTCAATACATTCATGTCACATGTGACTGCTTTATATATAAATTGGAATGCAATGACAAAACCAGGTGTCTCTAATGTCACAAAGTATATCAGACTCATAGTACATTAAGAATATTTTTACAGAACTGCACATTCCAATTTACCTGAATGTATTATAGTTACAACCAAAACGTATTATTTGATTTAAAAGTTCTTTTTTTTCTTCATCTTGCTGAACTTTTAGAAGAGCTGTTTATTTTATTTGTTATTCAAATAAAATAATAAGATCAAATAAGGAGTAAATTCTGCATAATGGATAAAAACTTGTCTGTGGAAGAATAACACATGCTAAAATAGTATCAGAACCTCAGCCCAAAGATGGTTGAAATGTGTTTTTATCTGAATATGTGACTATGGAAATAGATGTAATCTATATACCACGTGTTCGATTAAAAAAAAACAAACCAAACCTTGAGCTTGATTCTACTTCTGCTTTAGTAAATATGTGTTTTTTCTTTACTTGAATTGGGACAGACAGCTTTTTAAAGCTTTTTAAGCTTTAAACTTTTTAAATATAGTAAACTTTTTAAACAACTTTTAAAATATAGTAAACTAAACTAAATAAATCAGTAAACAAACATGCATACATATACCTTAACTTAAAAGCAAAATAACCAGATGACAATACAGTCCATTTCTAGGTGTGCAGTTTTAGACGACATAAAGATTTTAACATTTTACAAAGAAGTATGCATGTGGCTCACTCACAGAATATCAAATCTGCTAAATGGAAAATTGGCTAAAATTACTACATCAGACTCAAAAGGATATTGTTGTTCTGTTGTGTAACCGAATCCACAGAAGTAATGCAGTTTAGTGATTTGTTTGGTGTATTTAACAAGCTGGTAGAAATCTACTATTACAGAATGCACTGGGTTCCTGAAAACACAGCAATATTGAGCAGTGCTGGATATATGGACTAATCTCAGTTCTCCTATAGGACTGAGCTCCAATTCAGGAAAGCAGGACTTTCTGTCTAGAAAGTACTGCCCTGTTTGTATCAGTCAGCATACTAGGCTTCTCACTCATAAGTCATCCACTAAATATAGAAATATAAACAACCCAAAACGGTGAATTGTTAAGAACCTGGAGCAATTCTAATAACAGAGAGAGGCTAGAAATGCTATTGTCTTGTACAGTAGCTAGATAAGAAGCCTGTGAGGGACATTTACAGGAAAAAAAAAAAGTTTTTTGTCTTTAAGCAAAGTATTCCTCTCTTTCTGACCTTTTTCTCACTCTCTGGTCACCTTCACTCATTTTTGTAAGCAGTTTTCTCTGTTTTCAGGGTGCCAGTTCACAAAATGAAGCCCCGCTCACTGGACTGCAGTAAGCAGCTGGTTGCACCAGCAGCTGGATTCATCTCCAGTTCCCTGAACCGAGCCAGCTCAGTGCACAGCTACACAAGCCCCAGCGACAGCAGCATGGAGGGGGAGGAAACGAGCAGCCACAAGGAGGAAGGTGGTGTCACTCTGCCTCTGTAGCTCTTGCTGTCACCTCGCACACTTGTACCACACATACACAGCTGTCCAGGTGTCTGCGTACCCAGCATCCAAGGCCCTGCTCTGATATGGCACAGCTGCATAACCTGGACTCAGACTGCTCAGAAAGTGCTGTCTACAGCCAGGTAAGAGAGTAAATGTTACAGACAGAGATAGGACTGTTGAGACAGAATCAGCAGCAGCTGAAAGTTTCAAGGTCGAAATCACCAGCATGGAAAGATGCAAGATCCAAAAGGAGAAAACAAAACAAAACGAGGCTAATGAGGATGGTCAGTCTAGTTGGGACTTCATTGGGAATCATCAGGTCATCAAGCAGAGTTGTCAGGGTCACCAGTTTTGGCTGGAGCTGGTGTAAGACAGCAACTCAACAGCAACTACTTTCCAGCAAGAAAACTCTTCTGCTCCTGTCTGGTCAGCAAAGACTCTTCAGATGCCTCATCAGGTTGGTGAGCATGCTCATGTTTAGCCTGATAGCTCATCACACCCCAGCTATCTTTGGTGTGTGTGTTAGCAAGTAAATAACTGCTTTATACTTTTGTCCTGCTTGCAGAGTCTCTTTGCACTGGGCTAAGGGTCCTGAACAAACCAACTCAAACAGGGGCCAATAACAAAGGGTGAGAAACATCATCTTTTGGCAGCAGACTGCACCATATCAAGTGGTTGCATAGCTATGGCTCAGTCTGTAACATTGCTTAATCAAATGCCTGTTTACTAGAAGATGTAAGGAATTCTTTAGTGTTGCGCAATATGAATACCAGCATGGAGATATGGCTCTGCATATAACCCAGAATTGCAAGTAAAGGGTTTATATAAGGTAAACACATTACTATATTTCTTGGTTCAACATCAGACAATGTATTTCCTAATATCAGATCTCAGTTTTCTCCACCTTGCATTAATGTCTTAGTGCTTTGCCCTGCCAAATTCTAACTGTTGAAGATAAACAGCATTGAATGCATATATATTTTTAATAAGATGCTGCCAAAATATTTCTTGCTGAGAAGCTTAATAAAAAGTACTGGGATCATGATGGATGGTACTTTATACGGCTCTGTCAAATAAGTAATGCCCAATTTGTTGCTTTCTGTATATGAATCATTTTCTTCTGTTGATTACATTTGCATTTGTTCACAATGTGGAAGCTGTATCTTAGCATAGCAAGATCTTTTTGCTGTTATTTACGAGAATGTCAGCCTTGATGATTCTTCTCTGGGAAACTTGATATTAATTAGAGATATTCAAGTATCTTCACTGATTCTTGTCTCTCCCTGTCTTTTCATAGAAGACATCCTGCCTTTTGAGTCTGTAATTTTGTATAGAAAGAGCAGAGCTAGCCACTACAGTCACATTTGGGGTAGCAATGGCTGCCCAAGGAAAGAAATTTGATACAGTCCCAGCATATTTCAACAGCCTTTTGTAGATCTTCTTATCTCCATCCTAGGTATGGATCAAAAGGCAGCTGCAGTACAGATGAGGGAGTGGGAGTGGATAGACTATGAGCAGTACCAAGGCTGAGAAACTTTGCTCACAGATAGTTTAGTGGTAATTGGGCACCTAAATGTCTCCTTTCCTCCCACTTCTTTTCTCTTCCTCTCCAGCAGCATGCTTATTGTTATGCTATTAAGCATTTATATCTACATTTCATATTTGTTAGAAACCCTCCTGTTGGAAGCTGAGGCATGTTGCTAACTGCTGCATTGGTAGGAGGTAAGGAAAGCCATAGAAGGATCGTTATAATCTTCCTTTAAGGTCTGTTCAAGAATTTGACTATACAGGTACTCTTCAGAGCATCCCAATGGAGCTACATTGCTGCAAGGACTCCCAAGGAAAGAGCAGAGGGTCCAAGGACCAGCATGTTATGTAGAACCAGCTTCCGCAGGAAATTAGGCCGGGGATCCAAGCCATGGGTACATTTCAAGTCTGACCTACATTGTTCAAAGAGTGTCATGCACCATAATGCTGGGTGTCTTCAGGTTTCTGTGAAGGTCATGGCTAGTATTGTCCAAATCTTTTGTATGAAGTCTTTCTCCCTCGTATTCCCTTCCATCATATAAAAAATGCACTTTTTGCCCACCTCATTGTCATAAATTTTCACCTTACCACTTGTAATTCTGCCTTGACCGTCTCGTATCTCTGAGTGACAATAGATATGAGTCACATGAATCCATTGTACCCTGCTTTATGAACTTCTCAGAACCTGTGTGTTGTGCCAGTTTATGTCACTTTGGTGACTGGATAGATGAAGATAATGCATTCATGTCATTGCCTTGATGCACAGTGGTAGATTGCACGCCGTTTGCACAAGCAGGACTCTTGCCCATGGAGGCTGTCGTCACCTCTGTCATTGGTTGGGTCTCTTTCAGTGCTCTGAGCCCAAAGCTGTTAGTGGAAGTATTTCTTCCACATCTTAAGGAAACATTTCACCTGTTTAACCTCCCTGTACAGTCTGAATCTGATTCTAATGCATTGGGCTGTACAAATTTATTTATGTTTTTTTTTAAAAAAAGAACTCAGAAAGGACATAAACCCTAGAAAAAAGCCCAGCTGGCTGCTTCTGCCTGGGACAGAACTGTGTCTAACAAACTACAGAAGCCAGATAGGTAAAAGTGAAGAGTACACAGCTATGCACTAGGAAGTGAAATATCTAGGACCATTATGTGATATTCTTTGATTAGAACATGTAAGTGAAGGATAGAAAAAAAATGAAATATGGTAACAAAAGCAGCATGAATAAATGCTTTTACATTTCCTGGCACTTCATAAAAAAAGTAAAAAACTGCTTCTTCTCAGTGTGAAAGGAATTTTATTTTTTGAATTCTGATAATCCACTAGGAAATGGTAGGAAAATATTTTGATGTTAGGTAAATACTTTCTTTTACCTGAAATGGAATGCTTTTCTTTGGTTCAGAGCATGCTTTGATATGTAAAACATTCAGAGAGAAATTAATAAGCAAAATAATTTTAGATCAAATTAACTAAACATTTTGTGGTTTGGGTTTTTTTTCCTTCACTGAACATGCTTAGATATAAAAAAAGTTTCCATTCTTCCCTGGAAGGCATCAGATATATACTTTTAGAACATTTCAGAAAGAGCCAAGCAACTTTGCCCTTATGTTGGCTGTGTGTTAAGCAGTGCTCTAACCACTACCTTACCCTGAGATAAGCAGTTTTCTCTTTCAATAGAGACATGCTTACATGAAGCACTTCACAGGATTAATATCAGAAAACACAAATGGCCAAGAAAGGAGAATATAAATAATCTGATTACTGACCTTTGATATGCAGGTAAGGGTTCAGGCCACAGTCAAAAAATTACATTAATCCAAACTCTTCTACTCAATGTATTTCAGAAGATATTTTTGAATGTTACCTAGAAATTTGAGAAACAATTCCCAGTAGAACTAATGGAAACTATGCCTCCAATTCCATTGCTTTGAAGGTCTTGGTCACTGAATTGTCAAAAAAAATCCCAGAAGATTTGAGTCATATTTGCAAAGAAACTACAATTATCATTACAAGCTCAGTTTCAAAGTTGAGAACAAAGATGGGACAAAGTCTTTGGGTAATATTTTCAACTAATCCTAATCTTTAATAAGACAAGTTTCTAACAAACTTTTGGGATTTTTATAAAATTAATGTTTATGGATTTCAAAATATGTATCAAAAAGACACAAACTTTAGAGACCAGTGACTTCAACACCTATTTCCCTATAGAGACTGGCCTCCTCATATAGCAATGATTCTTATGTCTGTTCTGCATAACATTTTTTCACAGTATGCAATTATTTTGCAAATAAAACACATTCAAAATATCTAGGGAACAAATACCATTTCAGCAGAATAAAACCTCACCAAAAAATGCTCCAGAAACTAAAACATTGCCATAGGAGCAACACCTGAGAAAATTCTCTCTTCATCATAAGCAGATACCAGAGAAAGATTTGAGCAAACTTTGTCATTTACCCAGTGTTCAGGTCCTTGACCTCAACAATTTTTATAACGACTTGGCATTAAGTTACAACATTCCAATTACTTTGGGTAGTCAACTCAACTAGATAAAACATATGAAGACAATTAACGTGTCATTTCCCTTCAAGTGAAAGTTTACATTTCTTTCATGAGGTTTATTGCTTTTTTAGATTAAAATAACTTCTTGCATGTAAAAGTACCACTTGTGTTGTCTCAGATGAGTAATTCAAGTTTCCTGTCTTATTCTCTTCTTCTACTGACCTTTGCCACACCTCTTTCTACATTATACCTGACAGCCCTCCGCTAATGAAAAAGATTAATAATTTGAAGGAGTTTGGGTTTGTCAGCTCAAGAAGTCAGAATTTTTTGCTGAGTTAGCATAATGTATGGTGAATTACTACTTTCACATGCTCACTGGAATCAAGACAAATGAACAGAAGCACATTCTGAACACTCATCATTTTTCTAGCGAGCTTCAGCCACATGAGAAACTGTTTAGTATGCACAGAATGGTTACAATTAATTTTTATATATTTGGTTAAGCTTAATAACCCCTTGCTTCATAGCATAGTCTGACCGCCTCTGGAATTAAGAAATATTTAAACATACTTACAAGATGGATGTCAAATATGAAAACAGTAAACCTTTCATCCTTGCCTAGTAATGTCATCTACAGCAAGTTATAGCAAGGGTTTATTTGCCCTTGAAAGCTTTAGTGTCCCCTCCACTAGAGACACTGCACTTTCAAAACTAAAATGAAGAGCACCATTGCACAAACCATAACACAGCAAGGAAACATTTGCTGGCATAAAGATCCAATATGATAAACTATTTTTCTTGGCTCAAACTCCAAACCCACTATTTGTTTTATTGTACTTTTATGTTTTTCTTTCTGAAAATGTATGTATCTTCCTTATATTTGTAGCTTCAGTGATACAGTTTGAAAAAATGCAGTGCATCTTGTTGGGGCATGATCTGTTGCTTGCTTTTGTAGTTGCTTCCATAAATATGACTGTAAATGTATGTTAACTTTGCACCTTAAAAAGAATTATGAACAAATTTCACAGTGGTACACCAAATGAGCAAAACTCATCTGATGGGTTGTAGTGGGTTCTGATGGAAATGACACTTAGACGTTCTATTTTAGCCCAAACTGCAATATGAGGAGTAGAGAGGTAGAAGGTGAAAAAGAGAAGTGACCCTGAAAGTCATTGTATTGCCCACTTTAAACAATAATTAGACCATCCAAAGCTTACAGGTGCTATCTGAACCAAGCTATCTGGATGGGTGCTTGGTTCTCAGCAGAACCATTCCTACTAGATGCTGCAGTAATGGACAATTTACCACGAAGCTAGCAGTTATTACATGCCAAGTCTTCCAATGTAGTCTTTAAACTTCTGATCATCAATTAGAAATTGCTCTTAAGTCAGGAGGAAGTATACTGTATCTCCCAGACACCACCGAATTCTAGATTGTACCTTCGTAGAGTAATCAATTTTTTGTACCACACTGTCTCTTTAACCAATGAAGTTAATGTATTTTCAGGGAACAAGGGGGACACAAATCAAAACACATGTGACCAGTGCATAGGGTCCACATAGCTATGGTTGTGCAGTATCAAGATTACCTTCTTTTATTCTGGCCAGCAGCCTCTGTATGATTTATAAAGCAGTTTACTAACAGGTTGAGAAAAAAATATTTACAAAATATGAGACCACAAATGAAAAATTGCTGTGGATAATGGAATTCCTTTAGAGTGATTTTTTTTTATTATCCTCTTGTTCTTAGGTACATTCATATGGAACTAAAATTTCAGTCTCTGCCCATTAACACCATAAACCACATTAATGTCCAGGTGTATATTTCAAAGATAAACATCTGTGTAGTATTATAAATTAGGTCACTATTACAGTGATAAAAGTGTCAAACATTTGCATGCCTTAGATAAATCAACATGCCAAAGGCTTTTTTTTTCATAATTTCTTTTGTGGCAGAAAAAAAGCCAGATGATTTCTCCATTTAGTTTGGGCTTCCAGTTTATCTGAGCGCAAATGGATCTCCAAACTTGCCAGTTGTGCTTGCAATTCCCTTGTTTTCTTTCACTCACGTTGCAGGTTTCCCACAGGCCCTGAAAGCAAGATCTAGATATTACTTAGACCTTGTTGTACTATGCCCAGTCCTACAGCTGGTTTCTCTAAATATCTCTTAACATCCTCAGTGCTGGGGTAATTCCTTTTCAGTTTTGCAACTCGCCGCATTGATGAAGCATCAGACGAACCTCTGCACAGACAGGATCTGTGTAGTTTGCTGTGGGGAAATCCATCCAGGATGCATCCGATGCTGCACAGATGTGGGGTTCCCAGCATCTGGAGTGATGTAAGACTTAGTTGCTATCTATATTCCTTTTTTTAGTGTATCATCTTATTAAAATCTTATTAAAACAGCTGTTTTAAGCCATTTGTTGTCAGGCCTTTATCATTGAGAGCAAGAAAGAACCTGTACTGTCTCTCTCTCCCTCCCCCACCATGCCCCAGTGCAGAGCAGTTGCAGCCTCTGCATGAGCATTTGTGAAAGTGGCTGCAGAAGGGATTCTGCTTCAGAGCAGTGCTTGTGAGCGGCCCTATTTCCCTCCCTCTTCCCTCCTACTGTGCACACAGTGCACAGTAAAACCACCCATCTTTGTAATTTTTAAAAGACTGAGAAAAGGACAAATTTCAGTCCTTGTTTGGATTTTCTAGTGGTATGAGTCCTTTTTCCAGCCTTATGCTGAAAATAAGCAGGGTCCTTTGTCATTAGGGCTGAAAGTGGAATTTAAAAACATGTATAATCTTCAGCTAGCTATTGGAGGGTTCTCCTTTTTTATGATGACAGGAAACAGGAGATGTCTAACTGAAGTTCACAGCCCAGAACTGTCTGAAGTACTTAAACAATTAAAATAGTGTAGACTAAGTTCCACAGTTTTATAGGGAAGTGCATCCAGATGGACTGTAGCTTGGCAGGGGAAACCAACTGAAAAATAAAAATAGAGGCTGAGAAGAAGGAAATAACATTTCCAAACCAAAGACAGGGTGCTTTTTTTTTTTTTTTTTTTTTGTCTGAGTAGCTTCAAATTATTTTCTCAGATCAAGAGCATTATTTCTGGCACGCTTCCTAATTAACTTCCTTCTTGGGAATATTCCGCCAAGGATACGACTGTGCAATGATCATTAGTCTGAATCTTAGTACAGAGCATGGAGTAACCCAGACAACAGATATAAAGTCCCTATACAGCGCAAGGCTTTGCTCTTTCAGACAGTAGTGACTATGCTGTAGATGTGGGGTAGAGCACCAGTGAAAGGATAAGTACAGGTGGTTTGTACTCTAACCCACCAGGCTGGGGGTGATTTTGGCCAAGAAGGACAGGAAAGAGGCAAAAAGTGAGATGGACTCAGCAAAACTCAGTAGTATATGTTTTCCCTCCAAGAGTTCCCTCTTTTAATCCCCACGACCCCAGGACAGTTCTTGATGTGGACCATAACCTCCCTGTAAATGTTTGCATCCTCAGAAAATCTCTCTCAGGGTTGCTGAAGACTTTGTGCCACCCAATGCCTTCCCCACAGGCTGGTGTCCTCCAGTTGCTCTTTTACTACCACTGGTGGGTAGCACAGCAGAAGTCCAAACAGAAATAGGAGAAGGCAGTGTCCCCCTTTCCAAGTCACAGTCACGTTGCTAAGTGATTATAACACTGCCAGTTTTAACACCATGAAATGTAGCAAAAAATGAATTCCACATATGCACAAATTTGGCTTTCACTGTCCATATCTTACAGCCTACTCTTTCTTAAAAATAACTGGGGTTTTAGTGCTGCTAAGGGTCAATACACCTTTCTTTTTGCAGAACAATTGTCTAGGCCATCCTTGCAATCTGCTTTCAATCTTCTCAGATGCCACATGTCTCAAAGTACTATGGAATTTATAAGCAATATAAAATTCTGAACAATTTCAGAACATTGAATACTCCTTACTATAAATTGCATAAGGGAGTTAAGGTTCTCTCACCTGAGGCCAAGTGTATCACTTCCTTAGAGACTAAATAAATGATGCATACACCAAGTTAGGCAGATACATTGTCAGGATGAATTCATGGGCTTGATTCTTCTTTCATTATATAATTATACAGGTTCTATTCATTGCAGTGGTTAACCATTTGCCCTTGCACCTATTAAAATGCACACTGACATAAGAACTCAACTGCAATTGTATTTAGGGGAGCAGGGAGGGAAAAAAGAATTATTCTGAGCTCAGCATGAGCCAGGAGCTACTATCTCGAATGGGCAAGATTCTGCTATGAGCTCTGCAGTGACACTATGTATGTTTAAAGATAGTGTCCCACAGCATAAAAAACAACCATGTGCCTATGAGGTGTGCTGTGGATATTGTTCAACGTGCTGTCATTGCCCTGTGTGCACTAATAGGTCTCGATGGCCCTGACCAGCCCCACCTGGGGCCTCCACCCCCATGCGTCCAAGGACTCCATTTCAATTCAGCTTGCTTGTGCCTGGCCATGGATCCTGTTGATCCAGATCCTGACCCCTGGACTGACTTCCCAGGTTGACTTCAGACCTGCCTCATCACTATGGGCTTACCTGATGATCACTGGGCTGACCCTGGTCACCATCCCTGGACCTGATCCTGACTTCTGTTCCCAGTTCGACCTTGGACTTGCCTTTTCACCATGGATTTATGTAGTGATCTGGACCCTTGGCTGACCCTGGCTGCCTTTTTCAGGCCAGCCCTGCTTGTCTTGACATGGGGCTGTGGGGCTGAGCCTCAGCTATCAAGGTCCCTGCCCCGCCCTGATATCACATTTGGTTCACCATCTGTTGGAGAGCAGCTGGGCCTTTCTGCTCCCCAACACAACAGCGTGACAGTCTGTCACGCAGCTGTGTACTACTCTGATCACCGTACATGCTATTGGTTATTGAGCATCTTAAAGGACAAAATTAAAACTGATGTATTGGCTGTGCAGCCCTTCTGCACCAGGGGAGAAAAAAACAGATGTAAAATAAAATGAAAGCTCAGATGAGTGGTTCTTCTAACATCATTAAAAAGGCAAGAAGACATAAAAGTGAAGGAGAAAATTAATAAATACCAGAAATAAAGGTGACAGTATTTGAATGTATCTCAAACTTTAAATAATTCCTAGAGGCTAGAGGCTCCTGGGATGATTTACAATGAATACTAAAAAAAAAGCTTGTAGACCTTAAGTAAATAAATCCATGTCTCTAAAGGGTTGTGCTGGTCTGACATAATTCAATATGCATAGTATAAAAAAATGTGTAAACTGTCCAGCTCACACCTCACAAAGTAATAGATGTTGTCAGATGAACACTGAAGTCAGGATGTTATTGGTTCTCAATAAGAAAAAGTTACTTCCAGAACTCATCTCATGCTCATTCTTCAAGACCTCCGTAGGGCACTGTTTTGTAACTAGATATATGTATTTCTTCTTTGGAATTTTATAATATTTGAAAAACATGATTCAGATCTTCACTGTTTCATGAAAACACCATAAAGCTCTCAATGTTTCAGCAAATGAATCTGGGTCCAACCATCCTTTCCAGTGAAAAAGTGAGGGCAAGGATGGAAAAATTTGAGAGACAAGGCTCACAGACTTAGCTCTTCAAGGAAGATAGATCATTGTTTATTATCCCTATGGGGACTCTTTTTTAAAGATACACAGGAGAATGTTGGAGTAGCTCTGTGAAGAAATGAGGGTGCAAGGCCTTTATCTTCTAGAAATTAAGTATCAGTGAGGAAAAAAGACTTTAAGACATTCACTGTGAGTCCTGCACCACCTTACCTCTGACAGCAGGAGACTTCAGGAACCGTCCTGTTATTGTTCTCCAAATTTTTCACCTAGGTCTTAAATCAGAATATGAAGGGTGAAAGCTAATGACACTAAAAATGAGATTAATTTACATTAATTTTTCCAACTTTCATTTCAGTAGTGTGTTAGAAGCCAGAATCTAATGTCAAATTCTGCATATCTGCCGCTAACCAGCTGAAGAAAAGAGTGTGTGGGGGTCTTATCTGCACTTGGTTACTGGTGCTTTGCTACTGTTCATGTTGCTCTGTGCAATAGCAGGCTCAGTCAGAACCAGGTCTCACTGTGTAAAATCCAAAAGACAGAGTTCCTGCTCTAGAATTGATATATTCAAAAGCTAAAATCTGACAAGGACACAGTGCACACACGCACAATAAGACTAGAGTGAGAAGTATTAAAATTCCACTTATCTTTCACTGAAGTTGTGTTTAATTAACAGCAATTCAGTTATTTGCTAGAAATCACCTTGCAAATTAAGACAAGGGGTATGAAATGCTAACAAAAATACTAATTATATATGTAGTTCATATCACTTTTCCAGACTATAAATCTTCATGGTGGTGTTTGCTCCCAACTTCAGCTCTAATAGGTCTTCTTTTAATGTCTTTGTTAATTTTGCTTTGTTTATTGTTGTAAATGTATCACAATTTTCCTGCTTACTGAGATAAAACTGCATCTTTTTTTGTTGCTGCTGTTTCCCTAGGAGTCTGAAATACAAATGAGTTACACCTCATCAAACCTCACATTTTTCTTCTGCGATACAACTAGTCATGTTTTCTTGCTGGTACATAATTCAACTTGCAGATATCTCATCAGCCTCCCTCTCTCCTTGACACCTGTCAACTGTTTGTCCTCTTGGTGAAGGTGTTCAGTGTATTATTATTATTCCAATCTGAGGCAAGTCCTTGGGAAGTGTCTGTCAATAGGCTGTGTAAGATCATTGAAATACAAACTTACACTTTTCTCTAAGCCACTATTCAGGAATGATGACATGAGTCAGAATGCTAAGGCTATACAAGAAATAGTCATTAAATCCCTTGTGCATTAAACAGTCAAATCATATTGCAACATGTTCTGAGGATCCTGATCCTGCAGTGAGCTCAATGCATGTATGGAGAACCTTGAATAGGTAAATTGGCATAGCTGGCTGTAAGATTTAATTTTGAATTACCTGAACTGAGTGAAACTGTTTAGAAAGTGGCCAAAATGTTTTTTTAATTTCAGTCTCTGGAGTAAGGCTTCCAAAAAACATTCTTCACCATATTTATTACCTGGCACGTTTTAAAGGGCAGAAGTAGGCAGCATGAAGAAACAGCAAAGGTTAAAAAAAATAAAGTTAAGATATGTTACTGACAAGGATTGATGGCTTAAGCAGAGATGTCACTGATTCTCACAAGTAAGCAAAGGACAAATGCTGACAGGTGAGATCATCACATTTTTGTCAGAAAATTATGACCTTCAGGAGTCGTGCAGTAAATTTTTCTAGGCATGTGATCTCTTCTAAATTTAGCACAGCATTTCTGAACCACGCTAGATTGACAGGCATGGAGACGTAAGTCCTCAGCAAGCATTCACACACAGAAAACAGAGAAAGCAGTCTGGGATCAGCAATCTCAGACCTGTTCTGAAATGACCAAGTCTTGGAGTAACAGAATCATTAGTCTCCAAACTGTTTCAATGCCTGACCTCTGCTGAAACTGCCAAATAGACATCAATGCCAGTTATAACATCTAATTGTATAACATAGACATCTGTCAGCTGAGAATTAGCCACCATCTACATTTCAGTTAAGTCACCAAAGAGCCATCACTCAAAGCATGCCTTGTAGACAAGCCTGCCCAAGCCTGGAGTAAAAGGTACTCTAAGTTTACTTCACTGGGGTTTTTACCTTTTCAAATAAACTAAAAGATGCTGCATTGAGCATAAGCGAACAGAAAAGAATACATCAAACACCTCTGCAAAGAGGAGTAGTCACACAGGGCTTTGAAATTGAGAAGATCCAGATCCAGATATGATAGAACATTGGAAGATGAAGGAAGGAAATGAGAGGATCAGATCAACGTGACCTTAGACACCGAATTTCATAAAGGGCTGGGTGATGTGTGCATTTGGAAAAGCAGGAAGCAAAAAGGTGACAATAGGCATTGAAGGATATTATGAGAGCCTAAATGGGAGATTTGGAAAAAGGTGATGAAAACGAGGTGAACTGGGGGAACATTGAAGACAAAAAAGCAGCAGCACAGGGGCATCTCATGGTTATCTGACGTAAAGGAGCAAAACACAACCTTCAAGTTTTGTTGTTCAAAGTTGTCAGCTGAACGGAGATGGAGGGGAAGAGAAGCTATGAAAGAAATTTAAGGCGTTAATTTTTGGTCATATTGAGTTAAAAGAGATGATGACTCATCCCAGGTGAGATACTGGGGATGCCACCATCAGCATGAGATTAGAAAATTCATACATCAGCACAGAGCAGATGTGTATGGATGAACTTCAGAAATAATGTACTTAGTGGGAGAAACAGAGAGTGAAGCATAGCATTTTGGAGTACCTCAGAGACAACAGGAGAAAAGAGATGCCATCAAAATAGCTGATAAAAGAACAGTTAAAGGAAAACAAAGTGAATGGACTATTATCCTGAAAGCAAATGGCCCACAAGCAGCAGCAACATTGCTAACAACTCTCAAAGAGAAGAAATAAAGCCAATTCCCCCAAATGCAATAGCAACTAACGTATTACTGGGTTCTGCTTCAGCTTAGGGTAGTACACAGAAACCCAGCAACAGGAGGGCAGTAGAAAATCAGCAATATCCAACTCATGTGAAATCAAGAAAGATGACAGTGTATTTTGGGGCTCTGATTTTTTGGGTAGGAACAGACATTACAAGCAGTAGATATGTACAATGCACATCTAGAGGAGGGAAGTCAGCATGTACACAGTGTGCCTAAGGAACAGAATGGAACATCAGACGAAGAGGCTGTACTTTACCTAAAATATTTCTACTTCTTTTTAAAGAAAAAACGGAACTTGACTGAGTTGGTTGGTGCTATAGCTCAGTATTTCAGAAATTTCAGGTAATAAAAAACACCTCAAAAGTATTCATCTGTTTCCTAGAAATAAATGCAGCTTATAAGTATATGCATATGTTTATATAAAAATATGCCCAGTTTTGTCCACATGTATGTCAAGAAAATAAACAATAATGTGAAAGAGAAATAGTTTACAGGTCATAGAAGAGATTTTTAACTTGTGATTATATAGAAGGGCAACTAGAAGCTAGTCTGGAGTTTTAAAATGAAGGATGCTTGTGGACTTTAAGTGTTTGCAGAGTCAGGAAGAAGTAGAGTGGGGACTGGGGACTCAGCCACTGGGTAGATTTAGACATCTGAATTCTACCAAAGTTACACTTTATTCTCTTACTACACATACTGAATCTAAGCCTTAGGATTTAATCAAATTGCCTAAACATTGGTCCTCTCTGTAATTTGTGATTCCCTAGAATGTCCCACAGGGTCTCTGGCTTGTTTTCCAGTCTAGGTCCATCTATGAACATAAACTTGAGGTCATCTTCACTCCAGTCCTTGAGGGATTTTGCCTCTTTTCCATTATTCTTAAAAACCTTCCACGTTTTAAGCAAGGTAGTAGGTAGCAAGAAATTCACTTTCTGGACTTCAAAGTTTTTGTGCAGGGTTCATCTTAACTGCAATAGGCCGAACCTTAACTGCAATAGGCCACACAATTAAACTTGCATTTCACTCTGCTTGGTGAAGTGCTACATTACTACCAGAAGCCCTATTTGCTCCAGAAATGTTTAACACCCACCCTGCCTGAATTCTGCATGGCTTTAGGGCCTTCACAAAGGAGTAGCGGTTTTGATTTTAAAAAAAGATATATTTTTAGAGGAAACTTCTGGTATTACAGAAAATGAATGCTAAAGGCCATCTGTGACACAAACACAGCTTTCTGTAGCAGTGTGATTAGAGCTAATTTTGTGCTGGAAAAATCCAGAACAGCCTGTGTACCAGAAACAGTTCCACCTGTCAGCTGTCCTGCCATATTATTTGTAACTTTTTATGTATTTATGCTCCAAGTGCCTGTCTCCATATAAATTATTCCTACATGTATTACATTAAAATAAATTCCTTTTTATCTCAAAAAGTATTCCAAGACTACTGTGTCTAAAAATAAGTATTTAGTGTCTTCGCCATGCTAACAGAAAACAATGATGATAATAAAAAGATATCGTTCTTCTTCTTAACTGAAAAATAAATGGACTAAGGAGCAGCTTCACAGGGCCCTCAGTGTAGAACTTTTTCCATTTAAATGAGCTCTGCCAGTAACTTCAGCTGTAGCAACAAAAAGCCTGCAGTTACTTGTTCTCTGTTAAGGTTTCAATAAACTTTGATTGACCTACGTATACTTTGCTGAATTCAGCAGTACAGCATAGTAATCAATGCATTGTGTAAGTAAGTAAGCTGCTATTTTAGAAGCACCTGTCTCTCATAACAAATCTGAAAAATTCTTAAAGAATAGGCTATTTGTTTCATATGGCTCTGGAAATAGATACTCAAGTAGCATCGATCTGTTTATTTTTATTTAATGTGAAATCCTCGAATAAAAACATTTCCATAAACTATGCAATCTCCTATTCCTTATTTTCATTATACTGAAAGGGTTAAATCCCTGACAGTCCCTGACTAAGACCTTACTGTGATACATAGACTTGCATTTTTTTAGTTTCACTCGCATCCTTGTTCTCTTTTGTTCTCTTCCCCTGCAAAGATAGTTTTGGTTACCTGCTGAGCAGAGTTGATGGTGGGACATTTCCTGTGACTTCTTACCTGATAGGACTAAGCAGGCCTTGAGCGAGCTCATTAGGCTTTCTAATTAAATCACTGATAACAGGAACTCAGGTCGATTGTGCCAAAGGTAAGCACCAAAGAACTAGCTTAAATTGACCCCCTTGTAACATTCCGAGGCCGAAGGACTGATGAGCTAACTCAGTGACTATATATGGACAAAGGAAGCCCAAAGTTCAACTAGTGGACAATGTGAGGAAGACTATGGAAGACCACCGGGAGGGTGAAAAGACCCTAACCCTAATTTTACTGCGCATGCTTGGACTATGTAAATGAATTCCGGGAACTCATCACCATAAATCTGCCCTTTTCAGGAAATCTGATGAATATGTATGATTTTTCTGTATATGAACTGATGTGTTGTGCTAACCTGGCGGAGCACTTGTGGCGGAGTGATCCCCAGTGCTGCCCAGCGCTGCAATAAAGAATACCTGCTTAATAGTCATCCCGACTATTGAGTCCTGATTTCGGCTTTTCACGGCAACAATACTAAAATTAACCTTCACGTTTCAAGATAAATTAATTACTAGAGAATGCAAGCAGTTGTTATTTTATCAAAATCACCGAGCAAAAATTGGTGTCAGTGTTGAGTCTAGAACACAAAGCTGAGGGAAGATCAACATAAATCTGTCCCACAGGGATTTTGCACGGAATGCTGAGCTCAGACACGCGCCATGCGAATTGCTATGCAAGAGACACACTGTGAATTGTAAACACTGTATCACAAAGCTGCTAGCTTCAGGCTGCAGGCTTGTTTTCTTTTTTGATAGGCATTTCATTGGTGGTTTCAGAGGACACCATGGATATTATTCTCTCATATCCAGCCCAGTTGAAAAGTTAGCCAAGACACAGCATTCCTGCGTTATTTGTTTTTGAGGCAGTTCATTCAGTAAAGCTGACAAAGACATTTAACAAGCAAATAAACCTCGGTATGCATGGCATTGTCCTCCCAGTACTCAAAAGGCTGCTGTGGCTTGGGTGCAAAGGGCAGTGTTACCCCTGAATGAAGAAAGGGGCAACATTCTTCTCGACTGATCTACTGCAAAGCATTTATAAAGAATAATTATCTTGTGCTGTAATAAGAAAACAAGAACAAAGGAAGCTGTTACTTCTGTGAAATGTCTGGATATCTAGGCAATAATGACAGCTTTAGGTCAACTCCCAAATAAGCTAGAACCTGCTCCAAGCATTAAGATTTTGAGTCTAAAGCTCAAATAAGTAATGAGATTTAAAATATGGATTGGGATTTTTTTCTTCTAGATATACTTTTGCAGCTATATACTTCTATCATGTAGATAATAACAGGAGGAATAAGGAGAACACTGAAAACATTACAAGATATCTTCTTTCCTAAATATTGTCAATAAGGTCATAAAAAACACTCACACTTGGCTGCTGGTCCAGGCAAAAAAAAAGAGATAACGTAGCTCAAGATAAATCACCAGAAACTCCCCCTCTTGAGCATTTTGTACAGGAATGGACTGATGGCTTAGTTTGCCAAGACTTGCTTGAATGTAGTAACCCCATCCACCTATCAGTGCTTGACTCGGCTAGGCATCCTAAGGCCCTCTTGAGACAGATGAATCCAAGAAAAAGTTTTCTTGGGAACCAGACTAGCTGGCACAAACATGTTTTCACCAGCTTCTTAGCATCAGTAAATGGGGAACATTTCTTTCAGCAATTATCACATAGTTAATTGCAAGTTGGTATGCTAACTAACATCAATCCCCCAAAAAAACTTCCACTCTAGTGTAAGTGGACTGCTAAGGGCTAACCATCAAAGAAAAATGCAAGACTCTAAAATGCCAGATGCTTGTCAAGTGCTAGTGCTCGGCAATGAGTTTTGGGACTCTGAGTTTTGGAAAAGAGAGCAGAGATCTTTGGATTTCTTACTTTTTTACACAATATGGTCTTTAAGTAAACCAAAAGATTTTGGTATCACCCAATTAGTGGTTACAGGGAAGCTCCATGTAACCAGCTATGCACTGGACAAAGTGTATGCAGAAGTATTTACAGGCCATCTGAGTCTATGAATGTCAAATTTTGCCCATTCAGTTCTTTGGTCAAAAGTGTTTCACATGCATAGGCAAATTCTTAATTAGATTGACATTTTAGGTTGTAATTGTGACCACAGTGAATCCTTTCAAATCAGATTTATATGCGGAGTAAAAAAATGGAGAATCAGCAACACTAGTTAAAGAGACCCTAACACTGATCCCATGTATTTTAACTTAATAAGGTCATAATCCAGAGGCAACAGGTGCACTCATATAAATTTGAGATTCAACATTCTCTAGCATGCAATATTTTAATGTATTATTTTAAATAAAATATCCTAATTACATTTGACTGCCCATTCCTATTAAGTTTAATGAGGCAGGGGAAACGAACACAGAATAAAAGCTAATATTGAAATACATGGTTATATATATTGTATGTGTTACATTGATTTTAAACTTCTATATACATGAATTCAGCCTGAAGCAGAACGTTTTGGGTACATGATCTTTTCCAGAACAAGTATTAATAATAAATATGTTCATTAACTATATACATTGAAAGTAAGTGTCCTATCAAATATTCTTTTTGGTCTTGGTGTTCTGAATTACCTTAATATTCACTATCTGATTCCCAGCCATCCAGTGGTTTACCTTTCCTTTTTTTTTTTCTTTCAAGTTAATTGCTTGCAAATTAAGTTGATATGTGAGTAAATGTTAGTCTAGCTATTCAACAATCATTTATTCCAGGATGCAGATTTTTATCATTTATCTGTGAAAAAATAACATAAATGAAATCAGATTCATTCTGCGTTCCAAAATAAAACACAAACAGTTTTATTTTAGAACAAGTGCTCATTAGCTTCCCAAAGTAGAGGAAATTTTAGTGAATGCATTTTTTGCCATAAAAATATTTTTGGCAATTCCAGAAAACATGTCTAATGTTTTTCTGTCTTTTTTTTTTTTTAAATCTATGTGTTGGTTATAGGTGGATACATGACATAACAATTAGGCAAAGTTATTAGCAATGATGTGAGCTTTTTGTCCCAGGCATATTCCCCCTAATTGCTAATAAGCAATTTCCATCAGCTTTGGTGTGAAATGGATCAGACAAAGTGAATATATATGTATGAATGACTCACCCCTGTTGACTGTTTGCAGCTGAGAATGGCCATATGCCCCCAGAACTGCTGACAGTCTTTATGGACCTTCCTTTAGGTAAGGGAGTAGGAGCTTTGGGTATGACCAGCAACTCTTCTACAGCAGTTTTTACACTTCTCCCTTCTTCAAAGTACAGTACAGAAGTGCAGCTTTGGGGCTTTAGACTCAAATAGCTGCAAAATCTTATAAAGTAGAACATTATCTCAGTCCTTCACTAGCAATTACTATATGCTGAAGAAGGCTACAGACATTTAGAAAAATCTATATTAAATTTGCATATCAGAATCTTGTTTCCTCTCCCTTCTACACCAGACTTTAAGAAACTTCGTTCCCCGGGTATATTCCTCAAACGTATTTCAACAGATTTTCTGGCAGATTTCACCTGATGGTGTCTCTGGTGATATTGAAGAATGGGATAGCCTGCATTACTTTAATTTTTCAAATGTGGTGTTAATAAAATTGCCTACTACTGATGGCTATAAAATATCTCTGGATTTTTCCTTTTTAATTTGCTTAGCTAAATTAATAGCAGCTAAGTTCATGTCCCAATTCATTTTTTCTGTGCTCATAATTTAATACATTTGCATAAAGCAAAGAGGGAAACATTGACTAAACTTTCGGCAATTTTAATAACCCTTAAGGATACATTATGATTATGCTAAGAGACTCAGGGGCAGGTGCTAATATTAAATAATCATATTCGTACTATATGGGCAATGGATTAATGTTTGGATTAACCTGTCACAGGAAACCCAAGGCACAGACCTCTGTGGGTTTTTTTCCCTTTTATAATACATATGCAGTTTTTAAAGCATTCTCAGCTACCAGGGAAAGAACCCTTGCTTCCTTTTGTATCCTTAAAAGCTTTAAAATATTCAGTTCTCAAGTTAAGTACAAATAACTTGATGAAGATAAAAAGTGTTATCTGCCTTTAGATAACTCTATTCTGGAAGATTTATTTTTCATTGATGAGCCACCTGAACTAAAAGAAGACGGGCAGGAATATTGCATTGGTTTCTTGGTTTGCCCAGTTCAGGTCTCTCCTGCACTCACAGGTGCTTCTCATATCTGCCTAACCTCCTTCCGACCCGCTTTCCCACATATCAGTTCTCTGTGCCAGTCTCTCATTCTGGCTAGTCCCAGTCTTCTCCTTAATGTATTTCCCACTGGTAGGGGAAATCCTTCCTCTCTTTACGTCTTTGCACCAATCTCTCTTTCATGACAACATTAGTCTTGCTAACTCTGTCACTTTGGTAATGGGCCTGAACTAAAGCACCTGATTAAAAACTTTCAAACATTTCTGTAGGTGATCATCCATTAAAGTTAATAAATGAACATGATTTTTCTAAGCTTATTAGAGCAACCTAATTTCTTGCAGTAAATGTCCTTTTTCTGGTACTACTAGGAAGGGTAAACCATGTTGCATACTGTATTTTGGAAGTCATGAGAGGAGAACATGCTCTGTAAGACAGTCATTGACCTGTTTGAAAGTCCTCATTTTTTTTACAACATTTTAGGGTTAGAATCTTATGCAGTAGACCAAAAGAAATCCAATTCTCTTCATATTGAAACAAATAATTGATACTTCAATAGTGATCACAAAAAATGACCATTATGATTTTTCATTTAAGGGAATGATGTTTCTGTTATGTTATCCCAATAGGTAAGTACTGCAAGAATCTAGGGGAAGAAGAATAGGAAGAGTGACCTTGTGTCTTTTCTTTCTGTTGATTTCAGCATATCCTTGTGCTATGTAAGTAATTAGTTTCCCATTGCCCATCACATTATATTCTTACTTGTTCAGAGGCGTGCCCTCACATTCACTGAAGTGTCATCATCGTCAGTGTTGTCCTTCTGCTTTCTCCTGCTCACTTTTCCTACAATTTTGTTATCCCTTCACTGTCTGTCTTTTCAAGAAGGATCTGTCTGGCTGAACCTGTCGTATGAGGTTATCACATGCTTAACTTAAATCTTCTCACCAAAGTGAGAAGGACATTTGTGTTGTCAGGCAGCCTGACATAGGAATCTATAAAGTAAAACCACTGTGCTGTAAGTGCTGTTTAGTTCTTTCAAATTTACTTTATCTGTAGCTCTTTCTTCGTCCTTTTGGTTAGGGTTTAGGACAGTCTGTTCACGAAATGACAATTTATACGTACCTTCTGGCTTTCAGTGGAGACACTAAATGTAAATTAGCCTGTTCTTGCAGATCCGCATTTCTTTGTTTGGCTTAGAAAGGATGTATGAATATTACTGATTATAAAGATGTTAGGTTTGTTATCTCCCCTCTCTCTCGGGTTTCATTAATTGTTCTTTCCCCAATTTTTACTATCTATCTCCTATATATGCAGGCAGCCTAATGGAGATTGCAGCCTGTAAGTAACACTTCCCTTCTCCTGGTCTCACTCCTTAGTGTGGGTGCCATGCCTATACTATTATATTACACAGTCTCAATAAATTTTCTTAGGTGTTGGAATCAAATTTCTGTAGAGTTACCTTGCTAGATTGGTCCCTGGCATAGTTTTGGTCTGGGCCAACTAGCACACTCCTGAACAAGTTCCACATATGGTTCAGGAATTAAAATGGGCAAGTGGCTCTTCCTAACTCTTCCTAGCAGAGAGTTAAAAAGTGGTCACTTCATTTCAGAGGCTAGATTTCATTAGTACACTTGTGGGCCAGGAAGCGTTCACATTTAATTCACTGCCATAGACATTGCAGATCTACAGAAAAGTTCAGATCAAACATCAGTGGCAAGCAGTGAAATGTTTTTAGCTGAAGGGTGGAAATGCTGATTATTCCTCACATTTTCAGTTTAGCTGATGACTATGATGTCTACAAAGTACTGGTTATAGATTTGTTACTGCTCCTTGTGATATTTGTGACTTTCCTGGACATCATTTTTCTTCAGTGTAACTACATGGTCAGTCTTTTTCTAAAATCTGAGCAGGCTCCTTTATCTTTGAAGGTCCTTTATATTTTTATCTTTATCTTTATCTATTTTTTTATCATCTTTTTATAGTAGGCTATGTGACACTCCTTCTCTTTCCATGACATTTCAGTAAGAGCTGGTTGGCAGTGAATAATACCATAAGTAATAGAAAGATATACAGTGAGTTGCTGTTTAGGATGAGTAAAAGAGGTGGAATCACTTTTCGCCTAGGCTTATATGACAATGTGTTTTTGTACAAGACGTGAGTTATGCCCTCACCCGCCAGTCTGGGCTTTCTGCCTCAGAAAGCAAAGCAGACCAGGGATTCAGAGACTGTATATCTGTCACTTTCCCTTTATGAAGACCTTTCCCATGCAGTCAGCTAGCTTTGGTGGCCAATGCTTAGATATGTGTCTGTAATTCTTCCTATCCGTCTGTAATTCTTCCTATCCATGCCTTCTTTTACATGTTCAGGGTACTAGAGAGAGCAGGAATAGACTAGACCACAGCTATGCATCAAGCAAGAGCCTTGCCCTCTCCACCTGGCAATTGCATACTTGAATAATACATAGAATCCAGCAATGATTTGTATAGTATAGCTACTAGGTTTACCTTCATTAAAGGCTTGTACTACAGCAGGTCATGGATTCTTCTGTTGCATTGGGAAAGAATGTCTTCAGTTTCATATTTTCTCATCATTGACTTCCAGAGTTAGGGACTACTACCTAGCTGACAACAGAAATTTCCCGTCTTGCCATTTCTTCTCACTCAGGTTGCAGAGATTGCGATTGCTCCTTCTCCTGAGAGCTGGTGAGCTGATTCATGGTTCCCTGGTTGCTTGTTTGTCTGTTTTGGTTTGCTGGGTTTTTTCGGTTGGTTTTTTTTTGAGGGGGTGGGTGGTATGGGGAGGAGCAGGCTATCTACATAGTCTCATTATTCAAGTTTTCCTTCTTGGACTTTCTGAACTTCTTATTAGTTCAATACTTTTTCTAGTTTGACTATTTTCAATATTCATCTCAATGTCTTCTATCATTTAACTTACAGCAGTCCTTCAAAACATCAGAGAAACTGTCATACTCTGCCTGAATGCCACAATTCATTTAATCCATCATATGCATTTTAAAACTCTTTTTCAGTGCACGTTCACATTCTCTACCTTACTTGTTGGACGCTTCATAATTTGTCTTAGTTCCAGCACATGCTATTAGTTTAAATTAGAGCTGCTGTAAGCAATTCATCAACAGGCTGATGTCTGATGAAAAAAGCTTCCTCACATTTTTGTATAATATGATTATAGCTGCTCTGTTCTTATCTGAGCTAGTGAAAAAGTGCAGACCAAAGGAGGGAAGCAGGAGTTGGGGGGAGGAGGGGAGCAGGGCGGAGAATAAGTTAGAAATACGCTGGAATCATACCAAACAAACTTAGAAAGTCAAACTGCAACAGTATGAAATTCAGTGAATAAGAACAGCTGCCTGTATTTGCAATTACAGATTTATAATGCATTTGCCTGTTAATGGCCCAGTTAAATCATGAAGTAGATAAAAATATATTAGTTACACAGATAATAAGAGAGATCTCAGACTATGAATTTCCTTTATATGAGGACTTTTTTCCATGACTTGGTCAATGCATCAGCACAAAAAGTCTTCACAGAAAATAGTTGCTGTGCTGGTAGCTTAATCATCCATTCTCCATCATTCTGTTTGGGGAAGAATACTGCTCACCTCTTCCATGGATCACTACTGTTGCATTTAGAAATGTAGCAGTGCTTGACTCAATAAATCTATGGATACCTATAATTTTCTCACTGACTTCTCTACGGCTACCATGCTACCAGTCTGACCTGTGCTGAACCTTTTCTTAAGGGTTGGTACATGTGATACACGAACTCTCAGATTTCTTGCAGACACTTTATTTCATGGTAAGCACAGTTCTATCTGCATCCTTCATTCTGGGCTGAAAACAAACCATGGAACTAGGCACATCTCCCAAAAGAATTCCAGAAGTACATGCAGCTTTCACAAAAAATGCTTCTACTACACCCATGATTGTACGCCAATTGCCACACAGTTCTGGAAAACAATGACTTCTGAAGCTCCCAACACACTTTTTTAGGCAGGCTGTAAATAAAACCAGGATGGAAAGTTGATGCAAAAGTAAAATAGCATAGAAAACTTATGTTTCCTTTTCATGCAGTACAGCAAGACTTCTCTGTAGTTCAGTTACCAGTAGCCACAGGGTTAAGTCTAAGCTAAATGTCTCTGCAGTCAGCAGACCCTACGGACTTGAAGCCATGGGCCAAAGTTCACTTTTCTGCTTGCTGATATTTCAGAGATTCTCACATTCTCCCACTGTGTTTCACAAGCAGGAGACACTGCAAGTAAAGTTAGAAGAAAAGGAGACCTCTGTAAAGTTTGCTGAGACAGTGTTACTGGAGCTGGACACCAAACAGCCTGGGATCAGTCAGTTCCACAGTGCCGTGCTGAAGCAGGTCCAATGCCTAATTGCCTCTTTCTAGACCTGTTTGTCATAGCATAGTCTGTTTCCCATTTCAGACTCACTGGAATCTACCTGAAAAAAAGGGACTATTCTGCAGCCATCTTGACAAAACTTCTGTTTCCTTCAGTCCAGCACAAAGTATTCTACAAATGACTAACTCTAGTTAGCTCCATTTTACATAGTGGTTAAATACCAGAGCTTGAAGGACCAAGCAGCAACCCAAAATCCATTCTTAGTCTAAAATTGCTTGACTGTGAGAATGAAAGGCTGTGATATTAAGATGAAAGAGCCAACACTGTGAATTATATAGTGTCTTCAAGGAAGTTTGATATTGATGGCAGATTTCAACAAGGGCAGAATCATATTCAGCTAAGTGTTCTTACAATCAATATAAAGAATTTGCCTTCTGACAGCCAAACTTCTGAATAAAAGAGTAGAGCCTCTATTACAATCCAGGTGTTGACAGCCAGGTATCCAAAGCCTCAACAAAAGCATTAGGAATTCCAATGAATTCCAAAATTTTATTTTCCTCTGCCTTCCTTCCCTGCAGTTTGGATGTGTTAGACAATAGTCATTGTTTCCTGACTATTTACTCAAGAATGTGTTTGAATACAGTCAATTTCCATAAAATTCTTTGCTTGCACTTTCTGAGCAGAAGTTCTTTTGGTTTGTTTTTTTTAATTTTATTTTTTTGTCTTGTGTGTGTGTTTGTTGTAAAAATTGGAAATTACTAGTTTGAGATTAAAAGGAATAAAGAATGTTTAGGATTCATCTCAGAGGACTATATTTACTTCTGTGTTTTAAATTAATGAGTTTAATGGTCTTACAGGCACTGTCATTACACAAAATTCCTACATCTATAGGAAAGAACTTCCTGCATGTGGCAGAAGATGAATAATTTCCTCACTTCAGGTTCATAGCTATTTTTGGAATTTGCATAGGAATTTACTTACCAAGTTCCCCTCTATTCAAATGGCCAATTTATTGGCAGAGGCCCAGGTAACAGGATCTGTCTGTCTCATCTATTTTAAGACATCTACAATGTGAACTACCTTCCTAGATCTCTTTCATAACAACTGGGGAGAAAGATGTACTACTAGTAAATTATTTATCTCAACTCAAGGTAGGCATCTGAAGTATATCAGATGAATCATGCACCACAAGACTTACTCTCCTCACAAAAGTAATATAGGCAACTGACTCAGACACAGATGTCCAAAATTAGATGTAAAATTCTTCCTTAGCATTGTTCTGTTGCAAGATCAAAATGGAGACTAAGAATAGTCCTTCCATCTTTGGATCATTAAATACACTTTAGCATGCAGATTCTAACAGGCCTTTGAGAGATGAAATGCTTGGAGCAAGCAGACCCCTAGAACTGAAGTGAGCAAAACCAGGACTTAAGCTGCCGTAGGAAAGAGATCAGCAGGAGATAATTCGTAAAGGCAAGTCATAAAAAGAGGCCAGGAGACATCTGGGCACAGAAGAAAACAAGGGATGACATAAAGCAACTACATACTTCTTCAGGTAGACGAACTGCATGAAGAAGTACAGGAGGTTCTTACTTTACTGCATATGGTTATCTTTCTGACGGGCAGGTGATACACATGCACACATTTCTCAAGGGAAACGACATTTTCCTGAACTACAGGACCAGAGGAGCCCTGTGGAGACAGGGAGGTTCAGTAACTTCTATGTGGAGTCCTGCTTCCAGCCTAGCAGCTCCAGTTTTGCTGAAAAAGAGGAAACTGGAGAGGTTTATCAGTACAGCTTCCAGGAAAATCAAAAAACAGTGTCACTGTCAGGCTAGCAGCTTCAATGTACCCATGTGCACACCTGAGAGAGTAATTTGTGATATAGGTACAGGCATACGTATAGGTATAAGCACTATAATGGGCCACAGCCTATGAACCTATAAGCTATGTTCAAGAAGGGTTTTAAAATAACACAGGTGTCATCTTTATCACCTGGCTTAGAAATTTGGACTCCTTTACTCTTTTCCCCACAAGTTCAATTATTTGCACGCTTCTGTCAAATTATCTCCAAGATACTATTACACCAATCTCACTTTTCTAAACAGTACAGTCAGCGTAAACAATGTCAACCTACAAACTATGATACATAGAAAACCTGCATGCCAGAATACCCATCTATATAAACCAGCTACTATCCGAAACATACAACAAAAGGTAAAAGATAGAGGTGAACCCTCTTATACTATTGCATTTGGTTTGTGATAGCCACCTTAGTAAATAAAAGAGGACTTTTATCCAACAAAGATACCTAGAGAAACAGATCATATTTGTAAGAGCCCCCTGAACACCACATGAAGGATTATCTAGCTATAAGGAAACAAAAAAAAAAATCCCACTTAGTACATACTATTCTATCCTGGAACTTGCCTAGAAAGTCATTAAACAGAGCCTCTATTGGAAGAAAATCCTGGAAAGAAATCTTTCCACAACCACATTCTTGAGCCTTAAGCAGCTTCTCAGCCTCATGAAATCAATGAAGAGCAAATTCTCCGTAATCCCAACTACACAGAATATAGGCTGTACTTATGCAGCAAAAGTGAGACTCGCCAACATGTCTGTACTATTTGTTATTAATACTCCCTACAGCAGAACCATGAGCATCTCTGGATGCCACACCTGCACTTGGACAAATATAGAACATTTCGCCCAGTGCACCAGATGTTATCAAGGCATATATGTAGTTGATACCAGGCAACTATTATGCACCAGCATGAACTCATATATCCAGGCTATGCATGACAGAAATACCCAGCTGTCAAGGAAAGGCGATTTCCCAGAAAATAATCACTCCATCTCCGTCTTTGTGGAGATGTTTTCACCTCCACAAAACAAACATAACAAACACCTTCTAAAGACAAACCTAAGAACTCTCTTTATAGCATATTATAATGTCTCACGCCAGCATTGACCTCTCCACACAGACTATACATTGCGTGTGTCTTTCCCTTAAGTGACCAGTATCTATTAATCTCTTTCAGCTTCTCTTGTTTTTGCTTTCCCTTTCTGTTTTTCTCTCCCTTCAGTTCTTTCCACCCTCCCAATGTTCCCTCTGCTCCCTAGGTAACAAGACCTATTTTTTCCAGAGACCATTTAACTGATATTTAATTAAGTAAATTCTGAATAATTGTTCTTAACGTGTATTTTGTTTCGAAAGCTGCTACTTCTATTTTGAGAGCTGGCAGAGGCTTTGGGTGCATGCCCAAGATTATTTTCTTTCCTCAAGGATATTAGTAGGTCTAATAAAGAACACTACATCTGCCTACAAAAACCTGTCTTGCCTATGGATTTTTAGAAAATCATGACAAAAGGGTAAAATATTCTCATGATTAGTTTTCCTAAATAGTTAAATTTCCTAAACAAATTTCCTAAATAGTTTTCAAAATACACAATTTATGAAGTTATCATTTGTTCTTGCTTGTGCTGTGTAATGTATTCATGATGGAGTAGCAAAGAGATGAATAGTCAAGTTAGAAATTTTTGCTGATGGTATTAAGTTATTCAAGATAATAAAGATGAGGACTGATTATGAAGAAGAACTTGATACTGAGTAACTGGGAAATAAAACAGTAGATTAAATTCAATGTAGATAAATGAAAAACAATGCACGTGGGTAAAAACAACTCGAATTTTCTTTATGAAGTGCTGTGCTCTGATCTGATGAGATTGTGGGGCTGTGATAGATAGTTGGATTGAAAAAGGTCATTCAATAGTTGTCAAGACAGAAAATTAAATGTTAGGAATTATTAAGAAAGTAACAGAGAACAAAATAGAAAGTATCATTATGGTGTAAACCCATGGTGCACCGCCTGCTGAGATACAGTGTGGGATTTGGGTCTCTCCATTAAAAAGCGTAAATATAATTTGAAAGGCAAAAAAGTGGGATGAACAATTAAGGATTTGTCAGGGATTCTGTATGACAAATGATTAAATACATTAAATAGCCTCTTCAGGCTAAAGAGATGACAGAGAGGAGAATGGTGTGGCTATGAAATCATGTGTGACATGGAGAAGGTGGACAGTAAAAAGTTCACTCCATCTTCCAGTGTAAGAATCAGGGGCAACAAATATGCCTTACAACACAAGCCAAAGGGAAGAGCTTCCCTTTGCACGCAATGCACAGATGAGCTGTGAAACTCCTTCCTTGAGGATACTGTAGGTAACAAAAATTGACATTGTCTCTAAAAAGGATTGACTGATGGTAGAAAAATCCATTGAGGGATATGGAAAACAAAAATTACTTCCAGCCCAGTAAGTTTCAGGGCCACAACAGGCTGAGGGTCAGCAGAACAATTTGGGGAAGTATCACTGCCTGCTGTCAGGAACAGGATATTGGTCTACATGAACCTTTTATGTGAGTCCACACAGACATGCAGCAGCTTTTGCTGGGGCTGAATTGCCAAAAAGTTCTTACGGGGAGTCCCTGCTGCCCCATAATTGATAAGGGTTGGGTGACTTCTTCATCAGAGTTAACTCAGAACAGCTGTCCACTGGGCAAGTTGTTTGCCAAGGTGAACAATTTTAAGGATCCAGTCTCCTCTGATGGCAGCTAGGATGTGAGCCAGAATGACCTCGTTTTACAGGTGAAGCCCTTAAACTGATAACCTTGGGCTGGTAGTTTTATACTGCCTCGCTCTAAACCTCCAGCACTCTAAGTATCTCAGGACGTTTAGCCCAAAAAGTTTTTGCAAAAGAGAGAGCAGAGTGGTGCTTGCCTTCTAGCACGATACATACACACCAACCATTTTGAACCAGTATGTGTGAAGCTTGTGTAGAGTTTCCACAAACTGTCACAACCCAGCATCCCCAACACCTTTAAAGAGGTGATGTCAGGAAGATGATGTCAGCTTGCTTTTCATAATATTTGCTATGTCTTAAGAAGACAAAACATCCCATGTGCATTTTAATTGATTAAACACTCCACAAGGCTTCAAATTGTAATTCTCAACTTGAATTAATTCTTAAAATTGTTAATGCTATTCATGGGCTCCAAAAACATTATTCTTCAAAAAAATCCGAACACTTACAAGCTCACCTAAATTAGAACACACGATTTGCATTATTCATGTTAAGAACTTCATTTGTTTCAGTGGTATTATTCATTAGAGGAAAGATTGTAGGTGAGTACAATCAGTGGACTCTAACTGCAGTTATTGTTCTCCAGTTTGAGCTGATTCACCTCCATTTACTTAGCTGCTCATAGTTCTTTAATATTAACTATGATATCTGAAGACCTTGTTCTTTGTCACTTGCTCTTACTGGTTTTTTTGTGTGTGTGGGTGAAAGAACAGCATACAGAAAAAAAAAAAAAAAAGAGTGGAAAAAGTAAGATTACAGAGACAACCAATTTGCTGGCTTCTGAAAATTTTAGGCATCCTGGTAGCACACACTCAGGGTATCAAGGGTGGATGTATTTCCATGTCTTTTAGGGTCATTAAGAGTGCACTCAACAAGTCTGTTAGGTGCCTTTTCTGGTCGATGGGTGAAAAGTGTAATTTTTCCAGTCCTGAAACAGACTTTAACTGCAGTACCTGCACATATATACATGTATATATGTACACATGCACATATCTATGTGATTGTCCACTGTTCATCCTAAGCTAACTATAATAAGTTTAGGCACCTCTGGGTCTACTCTTCAGAAGTCTTTGGTGAATGTAATTATCAGGCATTCTTCTTGAAGCTAAACATTGTGAATGTTTAAGCAAAGTATTAGGATATAAAGGACTTTTGAAACAACAACTAATTTATCCTATCTGAATCTCCATTGTCCTGTGACCATGATTTAAGCAAGCCTCATTTCCTGAGGTGTCCTACAACATCTTATGTCTCCACCTCTTTTCTCCTTAATAACTCTTCACTTTCTCCAAAGACAGTCCTTCTCAAATTTATCTTAACTTCTTTTAAGAGTTGTGTGTTGTACTGTTGGGTTTTTTTTAATTTCTGTAAGGAGGGCTTGCACCTTCTCTGGTACAGGAGGGAAGATGTCAGTGACAGGTTAGTCAGAGCAAAACATTTTCATTTTAGAGAGCAAATGGATGAATTCTGCAAAGTCACATACATCTTCTAGACCTCTTCAGAGACCGTCTGAATGACGATCTATAGTACTCCTTAACCCAGGGAAAAACATAGCTCCCATGTATTTCTGTCCATCCTCTCTGCCCCAGTTTAGGGACCAGGTTCAGGTAGACGCTGAAAATGTCCATTAGTACTGAAGCTGCACCCATGAGCAGCTAAGAATCGGGTCTCCAACACTCATCTGTAATTCCATTTCAGCCTCCTCCTTTCAGTTCACAGTAGGGTTCACCTTTTTATTTCTTGACCTCTGATCAAACACTAGCTAATTACCAAAGCAGCATGAAGCTTGCATGATTGACAGTTAACATCCCATGAGAGAATAAAAAGCTGCATTTTGAAAAGACAAGACGATAAAGATATTTCAACAAGAAGTCAAACAGCAGGCTTCCACCAGAGAGTGCTAAAACGCTCCCAGATCATCACACCAGAATGGGTCTTTTTCAGCTGGCTTCATGAGAAGTGACCGCCTCAACTCAGAGTATTTGATCAGCTCTAGCTCATTCGTTCAACATGTGAGGCAACTGAGTTCAGTTACTAGGCTTATCAAAATGAGCAAACACATCTCTAGATCACCACAGGAGAGGGGCACTGCAGGTGCCTCCCAGAATTGCTTGAAAAAAGTTGTAAGTTTCCTGGAGGCTGTTGGAGAAAGGAGAAATAGAACACAAATAAGTGTTCAGCATACCTCCTCTTTGTAACTTCTTGGGAGTGGGTAAGGAACCGATTTGAACTGAGTTAACTAACACAGCCACACAGAAAACACTCTCATTCCTAAACCAGCATATAGAAATAACATATTGTTGCAATGAAGTGTTACATCCATCAAGCGTGGCTTTTTGTACAGTTATTTTTAAGGCAATTCTAATACGCTTTCTTATTTCAAAATTATATTTTAAATTATATTAGATGCAATACCCTAGAAGAACAGTGTTTATTTGTCTGGAACACTGATTTTATCAGGATTTTCTTCATGGTGATGCAATTATAGTTACTCATCTCTGTAACAGTCAAAATAAACTGGATTTACTAATTCTACAAATTCAAGATGGCAAAGTCATCACAAGTTACAAGTTGCCACTCCATTCAAAATTACATTTACAGGACTACAGTAGTCCCCCTTAGTTATATGACAAAGAGCAAATTTCAAATAAATCATTAAATCCAAACCCAAGTTCTACCATTACAGTCAGTTTATCAATCAAACAGTCTATCCTTAATAACCTGCTGTGTATAATGCCTATAAAAATCTTTGGGACACAAGCCTATTTCTCTCAGTGATGTCTGGGTTTGAGAAAGAACAGAATTCAAAGCAAAACTTCTGCAGTCTTCATTTTTAGGAGATCATTACAAAGATACATGCTTTTCTATCATAATGTATTAGAAGTATTAGAATTATTTCCTACTAAGGCCGTTACATAATTGGAAAGTAAATAAACATGAGCAGAATACTCATACTCTTTCTATCTAGTACTAGCCAAGAGCTAGCCCATGTCCAGATGCAATACTTTGCTTTGTTATGCAGTGGAGGAAGTTTTCTGTGATATTTTGTGAGTGGGCATTAATACAGAAAGAAATTTCTATATGTGTTCTTATTTGTCTTAGGAGATTTTAATCATGTTTTGGTCTGACATAAAATCTGTGTTATACATCAGTAATGAATATTCTGTGGTTTGCACAAGAGCCTCCTGTGTCAAACAGTAATAGGATCAGAAGATCCACCTTGGTTCATGAAATTATATTATATAATTGCAAAAGATTAGAATCATGCAGTGTGTTAGTAATCATATTAAATCACAGTATGGGTGCTGATTTAGCAGATCATTTTCCGATTTTTAAAATGTGTCACAGCAAAACCATAGATCTGAAAATATAGGACCAAATACAGCTCTGGGGAAATAAACACACTTTAGAAGCCTTGTGCTTTATTTAAAACAATATTAAATTTCTATTTAACTTATATCTCAGAGAGTACACAAAACCAGTTTGATACTTCCCAGAGGACTGCTAGTAGTGTTTCAAACAGTGATGTAAAACATATGTGAAAATGAGGTAAAAAAAACCCCAAACCCAAAAAGAAACATAAAATATCTTCTGCAAGTCATAAAAAGTGTTATGTTGGTATACTGTTATAGAAACTGTGTACACAGGGCTGAGGAAAAAACCACTCAACTAGGTTTCTTCACATTTAGCATAATTTTGGAAAAGAAGTTAATAGGCTGCCCCAATATCCCAAATCCCTAAATTTAGATTTCCTGTTTTGAGGATCAGCCAAGTGCAAGTATTTGCTTCTCCAAGTGCTTTGAAATGCTATGATGCATTAGTTTTACATATAGATACAGAAAAGAATTTTGCTTAAGCACTTTGTCTTTCTAATGAGAGAAGAAAAATACTGGATTCATACACATCATACAGCCCTAAGAGCAGGTCAAATCCAAAACTATATTTGATGTGAACTCTAAGTATTATTTCATGTTCTCTGTATGGTGCCAGCACACCTAAGAGGAATGAAAAAACAGTACATGTCTCCCACTTTATTTATAAATTGAAGTAATAATTTAACTTGTTAAGAGCCAAGTGCTATTCCTTATCCAAAGTGTCAGTCTCCTAAATCTTAGACAGTCTTCATGCTGTTCCATAGGTTTTCTGCCCAAATTTCCAGTTAAAAGCCTTGGCTGAGTATTCTGCATATCGATTGCTTCTTTCCACTCACACAGGAAAAATGCCAGAAAATGGCTCATTATTCAAAATCTTCCTTTCCTTAGTAGTCTTTCATATGTTTATCCTGAACACAAGTCCTAATGCAACTGATGTATAGACCAGCTTTGTGATACAGTATTAGAAGTCAAACATTTCATTTCCTTTTTCCTTCTTTTTTCTTCCAATCTTGTTCACAATTATTTTTCTCAATTGACTTGTCTGTAAAGTCTGATATCCACTCCAGTAAAGATCCAAAGACTATGCTACACAGTCTTCAAAGAAATTATTATAATTCATATCATCTGTAAGTTACTTTTCAAAAAAGCTATTTTTAAATAAAAACTAAAATCAAAACTTTTTCAAGTAAACAAAGTTGTTGAACCTTCTATGTGTTTGTGCCTTCAAGAATGTGTTCAAGAAAGGTTTATGTGGAAACTACTTTTGTTTTTCTCTTTGCCTTTTTATGTATACTTTTAAAAATTAAATACTTTACTTCTCAATCGATACCAGACAAGATATTTCTACTAGGAATATAATGGTTTGAGGAAGTCATGAGAAACAAAAAATAAGGTTAAAGACGAAAATGCCAACTCACATATAAACTGCAGCTAGCTGCCATGATGTTGCATTACAGCAATACAGTTGCATATTTTTACAGTGATGAGTACTGTACTTTGTCATGACTGTTTTTTACAGCAATTAAACATTATATATTCAAAAACAGTCTCTCATTGTCTGCAAAGCTGTGCTGCAGTCCCATTTCAAAATAAAAAATTAAATAATACTGCAGTTAGCCTGTTCATTAAGGTCTAATAACAATAGTGGCATCAACATCAATGGAAATTATTGGCACCATTGAAGCATTTCACTACTCTTAGGAATTTTTTTTCAAGATAGTTGAGTATTGTACCAAAAAAGATAACTCCTTAAGGAATACTATTTGTTGAACACACTGCGATAATAAAGGCTTCTAAAGGAATCAGCAGCCTATCTTCATTTAAAGGCATAAGAACTTGGAGCTCTACATATATGAAACATCACTGCCAGAGAAGCTAGAGTCATGTTAGCTAGAGTTTGTTACTTCACAATGAATTTAAAACTCCTTTCATTCATTAAGCCTTCATGTCAAAGGGACAGTAGAAAAACATATTAAATAATAATTTTAATATAAAAATATTCAATTTCTTCAATTGAAACTTGTCACTGGTGAGGCCGCACCTCGAATACTGTGTTCAGTTTTAGGCCACTCACTACATGAAAGACATGGAGGTGCTGGAGCATGTCCAGAGAAGGGCAACGAAGCTGGTGAAGGGTCTGGAGCACAAGTCTTATGAGAAGCGGCTGAGGGAAGTGGCGTTGTTTAGCCTGGAGAAAAGGAGGCTGAGGGGAGACCTTATCGCTCTCTACAACTACCTGAAAGGAGGCTGTAGCGAGGTGGGTGTTGGTCTCTTCTCCCAAGTAACAAGCAATAGGACCAGCAGAAATGGCCTCAAGTTACTCCAGGGGAGGTTTAGATTGGATATTAGGAAAAATTTATTCACTGAAAGGGTTGTCAAGCATTGGAACAGGCTGTCCAGGCAAGTGGTTGAGTCACCATCCCTGGAGGTATTTAAAAGACATGTAGATGTGGTACTTAGGGACATGGTGTAGTGGTGGACTTGGCAGTGTTAGGTTTACAGTTGGACTCAATGATCTTAAAGCTCTTTTCCAACCCAAATGATTCTATGATTCTAGAGAGCCATCCAGCAGAAGTCATTAATGGGAGAGTATAGCTTCAGCTTCAGTGATTAAAGGACTATTAAATACAGCATATACCCTATGGCACAGATACTGTTGAGTCAAAAGCAGAAACTCTATAGTAAATGCACAAAGAAAATATCTCCTTTCAGAAAAAAAGCGTGTTGGTTGTGCAATTCCACATAATGTTGATGTTAGCAATTCAGTGGCTCTAAGGGATGCTTGTGAGCAGCTCTGAAGCAATGCCTTATAACATACTTCAAATTCAAATCTTGCTTTGTTCCCAAACCAATTCACAATACCAAGTTTCTATAAAGCTGTCATGAGAAAAGGTTGAATAAATGAAAACTTAACTAGTAAATAAAAGCAACAAAATATGGCTCATATTTACTCAAGGAATCATCATCTACCCATGTGTATACATTTTGCAGCATATTCATAAAAATGTTTACTATTTTTTGAAAGACAGCACTTGCATAACAGTTTGTTATGATACATTTCATTGAAAGACTGTGCCTGGGTAGCACAGGGAAAGTTGCAGCTCTTCCAGTATTTACTACTACACTCTGGGGCAGGTGGACCCCTCAGAAAGGAAGGGGAAACCATGTTTTCCCTGGGGACATACAAGTGCCCTTCAGCAAACAGAAGCTTTTAGAGTGCAGGGAGAAAGTGAGAGCTCCCGCAAGTGGAGTTTACAGAGCAAGAGATGTGGATCGCTTCAAAGGAGAAAGGAACAGACATGCCATGAGACCTCCAAATGGGTGGAAGGACAGAAGTCCTGCAAACAGACTGTCTGTGCTCGGCTGCTGCCTAGAAAGACACTTATTTAACAATTTAAAAACAAATCCAGGAGGTAGGATATGTCCTGAAAAGACAACACAGACAGAGAAGATTTGTCAGTGATGACTTTTTTTTTTTTTTTTGGTCTCCTTCAAGTGACTTTGTGCTTTCTCTGTTTTAGAAAACTCCATGGTCTGCTGCTGAGTAACCCCTGAGTTTTAAGTGCTGTCACTTCAGAGGCTCAACTTGAAGTGCTGTCACAAAACCACTCTGGAAAATATAATAAATGCTAGCACACATTATTTTTCTGAAAAGCTTCCCTCAAAACTGTGTCATTCATTGTATAAAGGATCACATAATTATCAGAGGCCACCTAGGTCTCTCGTTCTCCACCTCCTCCTTCCCTCAAAGTTTGTAGGGAACAATACAGTAAGAAAGCCCAGAGAGCACGTCACCCACACGTAAGAAACGAGAAACATTTCCCATCTCACTATAACAAACTCAGTAAATCCTAGTATGAAAGGCAAAATCTACGAAGAGCTAAGGTACCCTAGGAAAACGCTTGAGAGATCAGAGGCAGCTAGTATGTTCTAGGTTAGCTGTTTGTTAAATGACAGTTCTGCCACTACATTTCTGATAAAGGTATTTCTGTGCCGCTTCAGGACCTGACAAGACCCACAGCTCCTACAGACCACTGTGTAAGCAGAGTAACACTTCTCGGGTAGGAAGCATGCCTGCTGTCTGCGCATAGGAAAGGCACAGGGAAGCACCTGGTGGTGCTCAGCAGTTCCCAGTGATGCCCCATGACAGGCAGGTCCACAAGCCTGCCCAGACAATGCCACAGCAAGGACAGCAATCTGCTTCTAGTCTCTTCCCCAGTGCTTTTCCTCCCCGTTATGCCTCCAACCCACCCACCCCTCTCCAAGTCTCAGCTGCTGAACCATCCTGTCTGAAGTCTGCCTCCAAACAGTCCTTCCAGGATATAATCTGTAAAAGAGAAGCACCTCCACACGTGAAAAGTTTGTGCCTGTGGAACATAGGTGTCTGCAGTGGGAATAGATACAGACAACCATGCACTGAACTGTGTCTCCAACTCTACTAAAGATTATTGATTTACTTTTTTCTTTTCTTTTTTCCTTTTGAGGAACATCCAAAGGGGAGATTTCTATGTCCAAGCCCTGTCCAGGGTTGCCCCAGCTTGGATTATGAGCTCCCTGAAGATGAGAGATGGGAAGCAGAAGCTCATCCACATAGAGGCACAATCAATATTGGCAGGACAAATGGTCTGTTCTGACCTGGGAAGTAATGGCTTGATGTGACTTCTCTACCACACACTTTTTTAAAGCAAATTTTTTAAATGGCTGGCTATTTATAAGTGCTGGTTATTTCTTTGAAGTCATAAATATAAGAATTGTTATCAAAAGATGGGCACATCAGCCCAGCTCTCAGTTTTTATCATTTCTCATAAGAAAACCCCGGGTATAGTAAATATTACTTTAAGTAAAAACTAACTGCTAAATGGTGAAGGAGGCTACCACTTTAAGAGTAAAATTTTTAGGCAAGCAGTGTTCATGAGTTCACACTGACACAAATTCAAAAGATAATACATGCATTTATTTGGCACCTGGCAATAAAAAGCTAACAGGGGCAGACAGATAGCAAACATCAGTTTATGGATAATCTCATTATAAGGTGTCCTTCAAAAAGAGAAAATTAAATTTATATTTATATCTGTATTAACCTAATCAAGGCAAACAGTACAGAATTAAAAATCTGGCTTAGGCCAAGAAGTGACTCTATGTAAATAAATATATTCAAACAAACAATCTACAAATTTGGTACCCTCCTTAGTAACTTCATTTTTCTTGTTAGAAAACCGGAAATCTCGTGAGCGCCAGATCTTTGTGTCTTCAAACCTCCTCCTGTGTGCCAGGGAGAAATAAAAGGATGGGTGCTTAAGGAAATCCCAGGATGATCATGACTTCCTAATGGGAAGGTTGAAACAGAAACTGCCATTTATTTTCTCTATTGGCAGCACCGTATGGTGCAGATGCTGCAGTAGTAGACGTAGTAGAAGTTCATCTTTGTAACATGAGTCTTTTTCTTTCCAGAAGATGAGTCCCTTGGGAGTGTTGCCTGTGAGGTGGGTCACTGTGCTTTGCATGGGAGGTAGAGAAAAAGCAGCTGACCATATTTTAGCTATGACTCAAATTTTTTGGCAAATCTGTTTCAAAATTATTGAGGAAGAAAGGAAAATGTACTGTATATTTCCCTGTAAAATATCTTTACAAGAAGACAAGTAAATGTCCCCCAGGTTGGACACACAAAGTTCAGTCTTAAAAATCATCCTGATTTTTCATGCAGGTGGAATTTTGAAGGCTAAGGAGTTACAGACCTCTTTGATTATTTATCTTTTATGCTCAAGAGGCATTTGATTTTTGCTCAGGATCAATTTCCAGGTTAATCTTCAGCATGCTGCACCCCTGATTTCTGGCAAACACCTTTGATATGTCTGGTGTTCTGTCACTATCAGAGAAAAGTGATGCAGCTTTAGGCATATTTCAAATCTGGAATTTGTTTTCACTAATTAAATCTACAGCTCACTAACTAAATCAGCACAAACTTACTCATATTAAAGCCTGATATTAAATTCAATTTATTTTATGCTTCTTACAATATTTTTTTTTTATGTTACACAATTATATGCTGAGAACATACAGCTGCATTGGCTGTTGTCTGGGGAGATGTACTGGGTTTAACTCTTGTTTTGGACTGGGCTTCCCAAACTGTAGATATAAGAGAATATATGTGTAAGCAAAATGATTTGAAATTATATTTTTTTAAAATGCTATTGAAGTATCCATGTCTTCAGTTGCTGGGGAACTCAGTAGAAGAGCTATGGTAGGGACACTAGATTTTTGTGTGGCCATTTAAATTTGGGGTTTGCTAAAAATTCTTTGACAGGTTTTATTTAAACTTATAGCAAATCAGATTTCTACAAGACTGTTGAAGATAAATGTGCTCCTCAAAAATGTATAGCAAAGTGATTGTGAGAAAAAGAGTTCCTGTGGAATGTGAATTATTTTGTTAATGATTACAGTATATTATAAATAGTATATATATGATAAACCTTATGTATTTATATTTCATTAATTCATTTATTTAATTTCAGTGACACTACAGCTGGCATAACAGCAAAATCTAATATCAGCTATCTACTGAGCCACAAGGCTCAGCTGTGGCCACTTGCGCTCCAGCCACACTGATACAATAAGGATGAGACTATAAACGCAAGCAACTGTGAACAACAAACCCTGATCATCTGAATGCATAAAATAGAATGCTAAGGACTCATAATAGAGATTTAATTCCAAGTCTAATACCCACCTACTCATAGCACATATGCTGCTAAAAGAGGAAGCCAGTTTTCCGCCAGTTTTCCACCAGATTCAGTGAAATGTAGTTGGGTGACCCCTTCTTTCCAAGAGATTGTTTTCTCTTCCCAAAATATATTTATCAGTAAAAAGACCTTCCTCAGGAGCAGCAGTTAAGAGATCTTCCCTCTTTTCCAACTTGTGCAAAGTCTTGCAGGACAAAAAACAGATATCAACAAAGAAAGAACTGAATCTTCTAGCTCTCAAGAATTCAGAGCACTGTGTTTGGCACTCAAGCTGTTTACATAGTGCCTGGGCAGGGTTAAGCATCTCATGGTAGAAATCAAAATAGCCTAGGTTTTCAGCTGTTCATTCCTAAAACAGTGGAAGATACTTAGAGGTAGAGGTGGCCACTGTGAAGGACTTCCATCCATCCATGATGATTCAAAACGAAAGAGATCATAAAATTCAGTGGGAGAATAATTTATCTGTATAACCATGTTCTGTGTCCTGAAATGTTTACCTTTGTGTGGCACATACAACCATAAGTATAATCTTAGTTCCAACCAAGAGTGCTATTTGACAATTAAACCTCATATCCTTTCAAGGATAGAGTCTATCCTCAAAACTGAAAAAAAAAGTATTTGCAAAGGCATGAAAATTAACATTTGGTGGGGAAATAAAATGTACCCTTTACTCTAGGTGGTTTCTAAACCTTAGCTAATGGCGCATATGTTCCCTGGCAGACTCCTCAGGGAACCACAATACCAATGTTGGATAGAAGCTTTTAGATGCAACTACTGTTGTTAACTCATATATACTGACTAGCTTTCATCTTTAAGTATCCCAAAATGCTTGACGTGATTTTTTGCATAGATCCTTTCATCCATCAACAAAATGCTGCCATTTTTGCAGTAGAATATGATATTTTGTTCCATGAGCATTATAGATAATATTTAAGAAAAGATCTTTGCAAAGATTAATTACAAAAAGGCTTAGCTTTTCGTACTCTAACTACAGTGAACATTTCATTAACAGCACTGAGGCAATTATTTTAGCAGGCTCAAGGAGGAATAAGAATAATTTCCACTAACATCCAAGTTTGCCTTAATGGATTCATTTGATCTTGGTCATATTCAACCTGAGATTGCAAGGGGGTATGTCCATAAGCATTAGATGCTAAAAATCTAACAAAGCATAATGTCGTAATGTTTCTAGAAAAATCATAAAGTCATCATGCTCTCTAACTAATCAAAAATCAGTTCTACAGAGAACTGGATGGGAATTTTTCAAAAAGAGTTTTTTCTCACAGACTGGAAAATACTGATCCATCAGAAATAGGGCAAGAGTTAGTGATTGTACAATTTAGGGTTCAGATCATTCACTTGAATAGAAATAGAACTAGATCAGACTCTCTGCTTTGGTTAACATTATATTTAATATTTAAAAAAACTAGAAAGACATAAAAGATACTGGAAAGCAGATGTCCCTGGCTAGCCAATACCTACAGGACTGAGTCTTTTTCATGAGAAGAGGAATACCTAGAGTTCAGACTAAAGGCTGAATTTGGCAAAACAGAAATCTGAACCAGCAGATCACATTCCAAGTGAGACTTCTCTCCTGAAGCTCATTGGGTCTTCTGTGCTGTCACTCTCATTTTTGCAGTCCTTGTCAGGTTTTGGGCTAGCTTACTCCACAACTGGAAAATCCTTGAAACTTCAGTAAAGTTATATAAAATGGTAAAAATTGTTTCTTTTATAGCTCTAGTTCCAAACATTTTCTTATAATCCCATCAGGAATTCATAAACATTAAAATGGATTGGGTAAATCATATTTTACGCTACCTGTTCTCAAGACATGTTTTTGCCAGTGTTCATATAAGAGTAGTTTAATATATATTCTCCACTAAAAGGGAGAAGCCCTCAATATCAATACACTTCTCACTTACAAATCATATAAATTTACTTTACATCAGAGAATGAGTCACTGAGGATTAAAAAATTAAATTTAATTCCACTTTTCTCATAAAAAGAAAAATAAAGTGTTTTAGCTTTTCTCCTGGTTACTTAAAAATGGTATAATTGATTAGCTTTGAGAGGGAATGCTTATTGAAATTAACCTTTAAGTTGTCAAAGATCAAAATATTAAAAACACCCACATAAAATGCCTCAAAATTTAAGTTTCAGTTTTACAGATTGTTACTACATCTCTGAGCAGATGGGTAATTGCTTAAAAGTGAGCTGATCCACTGCTTTCTCATCAGATGTACTTATTTCCTTGAAAAAAGTTCTAAAGACATGACAGACAGGAATGCCTCCAGAAAGCTAATTTTTACAAAATCACAGTTCCTGTGATTTTTAAAAGCACAAACTTGTGAACCATTTGCTTGAAACTCAGTTTTATCCTATGAAAATATTAATACAAATGTTGATTAATATGAAAGGCTTTATCAAAATGGCAGTTCAGTGCAGTTCTAGTGCTGGAAGAAAATTGGGTTATGTTTGATGATTTGACAGAGCTGATTAAGGCAGGAGAAAAAGAAGATTAATGTTATGTTTAATTTGGTAAAGCTATTAACATTTTTTTTAAGCTTGTAAAATAGAATGTTTTATTACATTTTTCTTTTCCAAATGGTCTACACAACAGTCATGTGATCACTACTAGCCTGTTTCTAACTACAACCTTGTGAAGGGTATTAAGTCACTCATCAGTTTAAATCCAGTCATTCTGTAATATGCCTTCTTTTCTAAGACTGACATTTACTTTAAAGAAACGTATCTCTACTATCACAACATAGTTTCCTTCTTGCGATCATGACCTTTCTGAGATAGTGGGAATGATGTTGTAATGACATATACACTAAAACAGACAAGAAAGTAGACCAAGTCAAGATAAAAAAACTCATTATGGGAAAAAAAAAAATCATTGCTATCCCAATGTATGTGAAAGACTTGCTTTTGTCTTTTATATTTTTCATGGCAGGCTCTTGGGCTGAAAGATCAGAGGATGAACTGGCCCTAATCAGCAGAACGCAAGAGATTCCTTTTATAAAATCTTTGCCTTTCCTCTTCTCCCATCCTTCCAGAAACAATCTTATTATTTCCACTTTCAATCGCATTCCTCAGAAAAGAGTCTATATTGTTTCCAGGTTAAATCTGCCTGTGTCTTGTGAAAGATCATGCCTTTCCCCACAAGCAACTGAGATTTTTCTAATAGGTGATAGAGTTTCTGTGGCCACTGTGGTAGCCAGGGATTTACCCTGCAACTTCTGGTTTTGCAGTGCCTCCTTGGAGGAGAAAATTTATTGCTGTAAAGAGAAAAAAAAGCTCACTGTGGAATAACTTCTGCATGGTAATGGTGTCTTCTAGCTAAGGTAAGGCTGAACTGGGGTCTGCATACAGCTGGAATTTTAGGCCCTCTGTTTCTGCTAACACTTAAGTTATGGGGAAGATGACATAAGCAGAAATCAAGACTAACTTTTTCAATAATGACTAACATGACAGGAGATTCAAAGAGTACACACTCCCGCAAACTACCAGGCATGCAGGTCAACTACTTGTTCTTCCCTTTAGCAGCTACAGTGGCTGTGACAAAGAATGTGAAATAGCCATTGAAGCACTTGCCAGGAACCAACATCTGTCTCAGTCCCACTCTCAGAAAAGGATAAAATGTTGCCAAAAAACTGCATTAGAATTTTGCTGAGGCCTTTGGAACAATTTTGTACTACTCTGCTCCCTTCAAACCAGAACCCTTCCCTGTTCAGCCTGGATGCTTCATCAGCTTCTTCTAGAGTATTAATCTTGAGACACTCACTGAGAAAGCCATGCAATCCACCATGTATTTAGATCACTTAGTTTGTAAAAAGCTAAGTGATGAGCAAGGCAGAGATTTTTGTGCTTTCCTCCTGTCCTCTCCCCTGCCCAGCTTTCTGCAACAGGAGCAGATTCCCTGCTTTGCTCTTCACAGCCTTCTAGTCAATCTACATTTCCACAAGGAAGGTAACTAGTATAATTTAAATTAAAGATTACATCTTCTCTCATGTTTCCAAAACTGTGATGCGCCTATAAGTTCCTTCTCCACTTCAGGAAATATTTATTCTCGCAAGACAGAGCAACAGGCTCAGGGAAAGCTCTGACGGGCTCCAGTGTAACCAGTGCCTGACCAGCTTCACGCAGATATTTTGAGCTAAGTGTTTTTAATATTCAATGTATGGGAAAAAGATTGATTTTTTAAAATATATCATAGACATCTACTAGAAAAGATGAAATATCATAAATTTATTCTTGCATAAATAGGATAACTTATTTTGCTTTGTCTAAAAGTATTCTAGGATTATATTTAAAAAGACTGCAAAAACAGGGAAAGGATAGCAGAAATTACAAAAGAAATTCACTGTAGACAGAAATATAAAAGTGAAAAGCAGAAGTGCACTTATTTTTAGAGATGAATCCAAAATCCTGCACACGAATACTCCTCGTGTCACAGGATTTGTCTTTTCAACCCACCTAATCTTTGTAACAAATGGAACTAGCACCTACTCCCTAAATAAAACAAAGCTCTCCAGCTTTTACAGCTCTTGCTGAGTTACTGTAGTCTGTCATAGCACGCTCTTTTATCCAGCACAAACTTTTAGATACCATGTCCCACCTGGGCCTGTGGTGGAACCAGTCACTGATTTTGTCTCTGGTCATTACTCTAAAATGCAGTTCCTCGTTTGCATTTCTGTATTTGAGACACCAGACTCCAAACTTGAAGTGCCAGTCATCACCAAGGTCTGAGCTGTACCTCCCAAGCCTCCTGCCATTGTCCAGGTAACTCTGAAGTATAGGTTAAGAGTTTGGAAACAATAACTTAAAGTGAGGAGAAATCATTTTTTAATTTTCTTTCCCCCCAAACAAAAAAATACCTCTATCAGCATGAATGAGTTGCAAATGTTGGCAAAACACAGACTTCTGAATGCAATTCCTTCCTTCTTTCACTCCTGGGAATGACTGATAGTTCTGCGTTTTTTGTTGATGTACTTTTAGAAATGGCAAAGTCTCTTTTGGCTCTTTTCCTTATCAACAAGCAGAGCCTTGACAAATGCCTGGCTGACTTGACTCTCTCTCTCTCTGTACGGTGAGAAACACCCACACCTTCCCCAGCTGTGTTATACATCATGGTGAAGATACACGCTTTCCAGTCTAGACCTGCCCTCATCACACAACACAAAGTACAATCAGAAACAGAGTTTCAGCCTGCAGTGCAGGTCACAGAAATAAATTAGATTCACAAAACAAACTTAAGTTCACAGACTGGCACACACTTATTCCAAAAGTTGTCATGTAACTGTTTTGGTGTTCAGATTTGGGTACAGAATTGGATATGATCTCACTCCATTAATTTCCATTCAAGCACATGTAACAGCTCAGTGTACCCCTCCTGAATTAAACCTTATTCTCTGACACTATTGAGTGTGTTAATGATAATGACTCTTGATGTACCAACAATACGACATGAAGACACAAGAAATATCTTAGTAGAATGAAGTCAATAGCAGTTTTCCTTAAGTTGACATACACAAATTATTTTAATCCTCTAAAAGCCAGTTTGGCTGAACTTGGAAGGCAAGGGAAGGCATCTTGCCACATGGGATCAGGAAATTAGCATCTGAGACACTTTGGGGACTGCTTTTTTTAAAAAAGGATATAGAAACTGAAAGAAAGAGTTAAAGGAGGCCTTCAAGTACACAATGCAAGGTCATTTTTTGGGGAAAACTGCTCGATGAATCAGGACTGTTGCATGGGTAATAACTCTGAACATCTGACTTCAGTGGCATCACTTTGGATTTCCACCTGAAGCATGACCTAACTCTGAACTCATATCCAGGAAAATTAATATTAGCCCAATTTTGGTGTAGCTTACACTGATTGGAATAACTGTTTTAGCAGAGCCTTCAACTTCTCAAATTTCTCAGTGTATGCTTCTGGCATTATTAAGCGTCGTGGAAACTCCACCTTGGCATTCTATTTCTCTGTAGCTTGTAAGGCAGACTCTAGACAAACTTCATACGTGTTTTGCTGAATAATTTTCATTGAGCTACAGAGATAAAACCTACAGGATAAAATCTAAAAGCTACAGACTAAAACCTACATTAATCTCTGTACTTTCAGGTATGAAATATAGAGAAAACATGACATTTTGACACTATGGCTTCTCTTAGGACTCTAATTGGTCTCCTCAGAACCTGTGAGAAGAAACTTCTGACATCTTCTGTGGGAACATCACTGAAGCAAGAGGAGAAAGTTTTGCTTTTCTCTTTCTTCTGTCTCTCCCTGAGCTTACATGCATAAATATAAACTTACCTGTGTATACGTATGCATACATTAGTGAACAAAATAGAGAAAAGCTGCTGCTGTATGGCATACAAAATATTTAACTCTGGGAAAATTGCTGGCAGACATAAAACTGGGGTGAGGTACATTACTTCTAGAATCCACATCTAAGAGAACATAAGCTTCAATATGAAGCTGACATAAGCTTCAAAATGAAGTCACCCAGGAAGCAGGCAACAATAAACTGGTGCTACTGCGTACTGGGGAATTTGAAAAGACACAAAGCAGTCAGTCTTGACCTTACACAACTGTTCAGCATTCCTCTGATGCACATGCAGTTGCTCCTTATTTTTATCAATGGCACTGAGATAGGTATCTCTTCAGGGTGTTAATTTCCAGTTTCTCTTCTCCTCCAGGAATTTTTTGGGCGTACAGAACCCATATAAGCAACAGTGGAGGAGCTCTGTACACAGCTGTCTCTACACAACGGGCTGGATGGAGCCAGCGTCACAAAAGTTCACCACGTGAGGAACGTGTTTATGGATAACTTTATTCCTGCACTGGAGGTGGGTGTTCTTCAGTTAGTGGCAGGGGCTGTTTTCTTGGTGCCAGTTTTAGTGCACAAAAAGGGCATGCAGTGGTTTGTAGTAGGAACAAAACAACACTCCCTCTTACTCTTGGTCTAAGTTCTTGTTTCAGAGTGAACTATATATGTATCCAGTATATACTTCTCTTTTCATTTGGAGGAATTTTGCTCTGGCTGTGCCACAGGGCTTATAGACAAGGCTGCAGAATATACTATGCATCTCCACTTTTTCTAGCCACAGATAAACACAATCTGCTACATGTGAGTGTTCAAGTAACTTAATAATGCTGCAAATACTCCTGTTGGTATTACAGACACTGAATGCTCTAAACCCTTTTCAGTGAGCCCATTAGCTTCATAGGGCCAAACAAGAATGCCCTCAAAACAGAAACAAAATCCTCCTTCCATTAATTTCTTCAGCTTTTTTTGGGTTGTTGTTTTGGGGCAGGGGAGGAGAGTTGTTTTGTTTTGTTTTGTTTTTCCTGCAGATTCCACTAGAAACAGTAGGAAAACCATGGAATACACTATTGAACATTAGTGCAAAAATATAGTTTTATTTTGTTTTCATACCTTTGCCATTGGTCAGTGTTTTTTCTACCACATTTCAAAGCTGCTCAGAATTATTCACAGCAGGCAACTGTCTGGGCTTCACTGACTGCAATTCATTTGATGCAGGGACCAGACCACTAACTGATAGTATTTTTTTCCTCAGTATATTTGTGTTTAAAAATGAGTTTGGGAGAATAGAGACAATCTGGAAATCAAAATTTCAAGGTATTAAAAGAAAGATTTTTCCAATTATGATTTTATCAGAGAGCTCTCAGAGATTTTATCACACAGAGCCAGAACCTGCTAAAATCCATATTAACTATAGTGAAACATATATAATTAGACTGGGAAATGACCTTAAGCTTTTAATCATAGAAATATCATTCAAGCACCTTTTAATTATAGAAAACATACTATAAATTGGATGAGGAAAATATGAAACCCTGAATGCTTACTGGTTTTATCCACTCGTAAAACAAAAATGTATGTCTCTTAAATTTCTGGGTGCACTGTTTTTTGGTTTTTTGGCTTGGTTGTTTGTTTTGGTTTGGTTTTTTATCTGTGTTGTCTCTTTCCTGTTAGTTCTGAATTCTGGTTAAGTTTTTATTCTGGAAGTCTTTTGTCATTACTGCAATTATCTTTTCTGTCATGAAATCTATTTTCAAAGAACATGCACAACATCATATGCTGCTATTATGTATGTTTCATGACTGGCAAAGCTACGTCACCAGCATTTCCCAGGCAGACTGTGCGGGTTGTCTCTGACATATTTGCATTCTTAGCTTTCCATTTACTCCTTTTTAAAATAAAATATAATCTAACATGATTTCTTCCTAAAAGACTCTATTTTTTTCTGAAGGACTCTGTGTGGAAATAACGGTGAACAATGAAGAACTTTGCTTGATATACTTCAAATGAAACATCACTGATAATTCAATGAAATTATTCCACTGATGGGCTTACGAGGAGAGGCTAAGAGAAATAGATTTGCTTAGCCTGGAGAAGAGAAGGTTTGATGGCAGCTGTACAGAAGATGAAGCCAGACTTTTATCAGAAGTGTACAAAGACAGTACGAGTCAACAATTGCAACTGAAGAATTTCAATTGGAAATAAGTGTGGTTAAGCACTAGAAAAGGCTGCTTGTAGAGGTCATAGAATCCCCATCCTTGAGGATTTTCAAAACTCTCCTGGACAGGGCCATAAGCCACCTGATCTAGCTTTGGAGTTAGCCCTGCTTGGAGCAGGAGGTTTGACTTGATGGCCTTCAGAGGTCTCACAGGGCTACAGATAAGCAGCAGTAGAACTGCTAACATATACTAGAAAGAATAGTTTTTGTTACAGAAAACATAGCTGCAAATAATAAGATTAACTTCATACATTGCTGAAGTGCAAGTTACATTAAACAAGTCTAACATTTTCAGATCCATAGGCCCATGAAATCATTGTGGATCACCTGTTAGTAACATCTGCTGATAATCTTGTGTACCTGACATATTCCGTCCTGTTTGAAGAATTTTTACAAAACTTTTTCTAATACATATAAGAATTCTTCAGTGAAGAGACAGAATACACTTCTGGAAGAAAAGGGCAACCCGAGGAATAAAGCATAAAAACCAGTTTAACTTAAAAAAAAAAAAAGTTCAACAAAAATTAAAGAGTGTCCTAAAGACAGATCTTGACCAATCTTCCTTTGTTCCACTTGTGTTTGTGCTCCTGGCAATAATTTGCTTTTGCTCTAATTAGAGGTCCAGCTAAAAGTGTGTGGGCATTTTTAGAGACACATCAGCGATGTTCAGAAATTTTGGGGATACACTACAGTATTCATGATGAAAGCACAGACTCTTAGAAAACTGTTTTGCCCTAGCACCTCTGTACAGTCATTAGAAATGGGACGATGCTGCTGACAAAATATAACTAGTTCTGTGCAACACCTTGAACCCCATTTCTCCTCTTTGCCAAGATTTCTGCAGTTTTGATATAGTGATTTTTCATGTGGCAAAAACTGAATGTGACAGTTTGGGAATGTAATTGACATTAGCCAATATGTCCATAACTCAGTTACAATATCACTTTCTACCTAAAAGGCCAATAAAAAAAAGAAGACACCTTTAAATTCTTCATCACCTTCTTAAACTCCTTATCTGCTGATGTGGTGGCTCATCTGATATATTTGTTTATATATTGGTCTTGCACAGACATCTCTTGTGCACAGAATATTTATGCAAATGGAGAAAAACAGTTACAGGGGTGGCTCTGGTTCTCAAAAGGCTTCTCTTCAGATTGTATGTGCAAGACTTAAACACCCAATATTCTGAAAACCAAAGCAGGTTTGTAGCAGTATTATTACAGGTGTGGCAATTGTAAATGAAATGTCACCTTTTTATGTTAACTTTGTAAAGTAGATACAGTTGGGAGACATCTGGAAAGCAGGAACTACATAAACATTTTAAGTTATCTGAGTCTGTGCCACTGCAACTTGCAAAAAATGTAATCAAAACTGCAGTGCCATCTTCTGGAGTATGGTCATGATTCTGACCTTTAAAGAAATATCATTCTGCTCTTAGATGATGTCACAAAAGACCCCAAACTATAATGGGAGTGCTAAAGACCGTGGTTTCTGGGGTTTTTTTCTTTTTTTTTGTTATGTTAGAATATGACCCACTTCTGAATTCTCCACATTCATGCAGTTGCTTCAGAAGTACATGCTTTCAACAGTCCATTGAAAATCAGTTCAGGCTTTATCCTTTCCCCTTTACACACTACCTAAAAAGTGAAAATTTTGAAATTGTGAAAAAGTATGGTTTGATACTAGATGAAAGGAACAATACAAAAATCACTTCAAAGCAGTCTAGCACGCCTTGGAATCACAAACTCACCTTCCAGCATGTGGAACATGAGTTAATACCTAATGTTTTCTTTCATAGCGCTAAGTGATTCTCAGTGAAAAGGCACTCATTGAAAATGCTTATTTTAGTAGAATAACCTTAATATCTCCTTGCATTTTCTTGTATAACCCAGATTTCCTGGGGTGAAATCCTAACTACTTGTAATTTTGGAGACTCTGACAGGATATTGGAGATTTGCCCTCCCTTTTATTTATCATCACATTTTTCACTGTTGTTTCCATGCTGATAGTCCCTCTGCAAAAAGCTGGCTTTCTAACACATTAGTTCAGTCCCAGTGAAAAGCACAAATGGGGTGGACTACAAGCAACTCAGGTACACTTTAAGAAGTATACATCATTGAAATGATCCAGGAGAAAGTTAATTATGGTAGAGTGATGAGGATTGCTTTTTATTTCATGGATCCAGAAATTCAACACCTAAGAGGAAGATCCCCTTGCATTCACATCTGACAAGAAAATAACATCTATATAATTTCATTTATACCAAATAACTTCCAAACTGATGAAGGGAACGTAGCAGTTTCCATATACTCTTTCTAAGCAATGATTATCATAACCAACTCTGCCATACTAAGAAAGCAGAGACATGTGGGTCCAATGCCAGTCCATTGTTCTGCGAAGTCCTAAAGAAAGTGCTTCTTATGTCACAGAACAAGGAGTAGAGGCTGGAAAAGCCTGCCCTGGCCCACAGAATCCCAGAAGACATGGTTAGATGGGACCTGTGGAGGTGTCTAGTCCAACCTGCTAAAAGCAAAATTAACACCAAACTACATCAGGTTAGCTGTAGCTTTGCCTAGCCAAGTCTTGAAAACCTCCAAGGATGGAGATTCTACCACTTCCCTGGGTGACTGAAGAAATGTCCAATCCAAGTTACTCAACTTGCAACTTATGGTTATTGTCCCTTATATTGTCTGCCACAACCAAGAAGAGTTTCTTTGCAACACCCCTTCAAGCAGTTGTAGACTGCTGGGAGTTTGATTACCACTTAGCCTCCTGTTTTCCAGACTAAACAAGTCCAGTTCTGTCACCACTCAAAACTTCTGTGCTCTGGGCCCTGACCATCTTGGTAGTCCTTTGCTGGACCCTGTGTAGCTTACTGACCTCCTCTTGAAATGGGTTATCAAGTCCCATATGCTTCCATCACAAGACACCATGCAATAGATGGCCAGTTCAGAAGGTGCTAAAGAAAACCTTTTAAATGTGCCTGACACCGCACACTCAGTTACTGTTTACTGAAGAAATGCAACTTTGGGAGTGGGGTAGAACTGATTTCAGGACATGACAGAGGAATATATATACAACATACTGTATATGGTGAAAACACAGAGAAGATGACAAAAGAGGGTAAAAGACAGTCACAGCCCCTGTAAGAACAGGAACAAAGGAAGAACAGATAGACAGGAATTGCTCCAGTATTGTGACCCTCAGTTAAGGACACTGCTCTGGACTACCACTAATTAAGCCCCAACAAGTTCCTTTCCCTTTGGTAGAGTGGTAGAGTTAATCTTTTTGAGTTGCCATTTACTACATTTTGTTACTGCAGTCTCAGCAATCCTATTATCTTTTACTGTATAATTGGGTTTAGTAAATGAGATTTTTAAAGAGCAGCGTATGTGTCTGTGTGTTTTCTGCTCCAACTTTTTTCCATGACAAGGTAATTGATACTGCAGCACTGAGTCAGAGTAAACTCAGTGGCAGCACCAGTAACCCTTTTTTAGTATTCAGTGTGAAAACATGAAGTCTGTTAGTGCTTCTGCTGTGCCTTCAAATGCCACTGCTTCTGACTCATGCTGCTACCTGAGAACCAAAAAATCACTGAAGGCCCATCACTGAGTTTCATTCTTTGCCACTAGCTGGCTAGGTGTCATTATGATTCTGATGTTTGACTTTCCCAACAGTCAGTGGGAGGCTTCCCTGCATTATATTGAGAAATGCCTTACACTATTAACATCAAATTTTCCTTGGGAATTGTAGTCTGGCTAAAGACAGACACAGAATGCAAATTGGAGATAGAAAGAAAACTTAATTTCCCAGGAAGTTAAATAAAGTGGGTAACAAAATCAACCAGATCCTAAAAAATTTAGTTGCAAATAAATAATAGTACATGAAACACATCTCTGATGTAGTCCTTTGTAAGTCTCATCATTACAGATCGTTAGCAGAAATCACCGCTTCTGCATATGAACAGCACATTAAAATGTTTTTACTTGTTAATGTTTATATTAACTGTACAGGTATGGGAAAGAGACACTGTATTACACAAATCATCCTTCTCGGCTTTTAAACTGCACTTTTTTCCCCAAGTTTTTTTCTACATTAACACCTTCAGATTATTCTGTTTTCTTATGTCATGTCAGGGAATTGTGTAATTAGTTTATGTAAACTAATTGTACAATTTATTTCTGGACATAAGTACTTTATAATGAACTCACTTGACTTAAATGAAGCACTGACAATTCACCCTGTCTAAGGATTTATCATCTCTGTCTTTTGAAATTGTAATTTTTGTATAGCATACCTAGTTTTCAAACTGCTATCATTCCTGTCATATAGTGTTTCCTTAGCAAAATGCATAATAGTGTAAAATACTTACAAGAGCTTTATGGCTCCTCTTTCAAAACAACAGGCATTGTTCTTAAATATATACAGCTTTTTCTATATTAGACAATAGAGCATGCATAGCAGGCTCTTTTACAGAACATGTCCTATTACATGGCTCACTAGAGAGCCTGTAATGTAATATATATATTTCTGATGCATTTCTCAATCAGAACAAAAGGATTAAGGCTAAAAGCATGTTCAAAGCAAACCAGGTAGAAAGTTTCTTTTGTATTAGTTCATAGCTATTTGGAAATTCTGTGTGTTCTGTGCAGCTCATACCTGATTTAAATGCTGGGAAGATGTGACTTTCTTTTATTCAAGACTAAAACACACATTTTCATACAAGTACATATAAATAATTCAAGTATTGAAATAAAAGAGTATTTCTGCAGGAGTTTGTATATGATACTATTACACATACCTATGTTCTAGCAAGAGTTTGGGGAGGAAAGGGTAACAAAAGGAATGACAGGAATGGCAGGAAAACCAGAGTGGCTACACTGAATTTGTCTTTCTAATCAACTCCTGATGCTGAGTCAGTTTTCTGGGACTATGGCTTGTTTGTTTCTTTGTGATGCAAGGTCTAAAAGAGCATTATATTGACTACTCCTTATCAAAGGTTTGTTTACCTATTATGAACACAGAAAGAACACTTAGATGTGACTCAGTTTTGATGTCACTAACTTCTTCCCAGGTAGGAAACTGGCATGAAAAAGCTGGGCAAGCACACAGCTGCTTTAATTCTGAAGGCAGCAACACATTCAAATGCTGTACAACAGGTGCAGTTATGTTGTCCTTGCCATATTGAAGTCTTGTACGTCAAGGTTGTCTTTTAGGCTGGCTCACTAATCTTGAGCTTTTGTTTTGACAAGAAATGTGAGGTAGTTTTATACATGCTCCTTCGGAAGGACACAGACCCTCTGAGGAGGAGGAGTTGCCCTTTGTAACAGAGAGCAGCTGGAACAGATGGAGCTCTGCCTGGGGACAGACAATGAGGGCTTCCACAGGAATATGAGCAGCAAAGGGAAAACTAGGGAATGCTAGGAATGCCCCAGTGCCGAATGGGGCAGAAGGCCTGGTGATGAGGGGCATGGAAAACACTGAGGTCCAGAATGTCTTCTTCACCTCTTTATTTTTCTGGCAAGAATTGCCCTCAGGACTACCAGGACCTTCAAACCCATGGGAAAGTCTGAAGGAATGTAGACTTACCCTCAACAGAGCAGGATCAACTTAGGAAACATTTAAATGAACTAGACATGCACAAGTCTGTGGGACCTGACAGGATGCACCTTTGAGTACTAAGGGAGTTGGCATTGCGAGGCCACTCATTACCATCTTTGAAAGGTCGTGGCGATGGGGGAAGGTTCCTGAGTACTGAAAAAAGGCAAATGTCACTCCTGTCTTCAAGAAGGACAAGAAGGAAGATCCAGAGAACTACAGCCCAGTCAGCCTCACTATATTCCCTTGAAAGGTGATAGATCAAATCCTCCTGGAAGCCATTTCCAACCATATTAAGCAGAAGTCAGTCATTGGGATTAGTCAGCATAGATTTACGAAGGAGAAATGCCTGACCAGCCACCCTTCTGTGATGAGATGACTGGCTCAGTGGACAAGGGGAGAGCAGTGGATGTTGTTTATCTTGACTTTAGCAAGACTCTTGACACTATCTCCCATGATATCCATAACAAATTCTTCCTTCTTCTCTAACGTAATTTCTTCTCCCTCTCTCAAAGATACATATATTGATGTGCTGAAATTTTATGCACAAATTGTGGAAATTATTTCCTGTCGAAGTGACTTTGCCTATTTTGTTCAGATTACCTCTTGCCCTCAAAACTGAGTATTAATCTATGAACATATTCATACTGGAAATTGACTGGCATGATAGACTATGTATTTATTTTGTCCATGGCTTCAGTGCGGCTTTTAGCTCATATTCGTATTTGATGTTAGCACATGGAACACGCGTCAGAAGATCTGAGAATTAGGATGGCATAATAAAGTTGACAACAGAAATATAATCAGGAAAACAGATATTTTTCAACAGGCATTAGCATACTATGCACTTGCCAATAAAACCCGAAGTCAGAGCAACACTGACATATCATACAGAATTACTGATACTGAAACATCAATAAGAAAGCAGCAATGTTTTAAGAAATACTCTAGAAATTTCTTAATTAATATCTGTCTAATATGCTTTTATCTGTAAAAGTAAAAGCTGCATTAATTTTTATAATTAAGGAAGATTCTTCTGTGTTAAAACACTACAGTTCTTTGGTTTGTATCATAAAAGCTGGCTTGTACTCTTTCACATCACAGATGTTGTGTTCATATAATGATCCCACATGCCACATTATGCAGATGACTTTGTTACACTTAACACACTGACTGAACCATGCACATCTCAGAAAACCTCAGAAGAAACACTTTTTTTCATTTGGAAACTTCTGAAAGTGACATTATAATCAATGGAGTGAAAAATATGGGGGAAGCACAGAAAATTGGAAAGTTTTAAGAGATTGGTGCTTTTGAGATAGTAGAAAATACTCTAGCCCTCCTGACCTTTATCTTAAAAGTTATAAGGAGATCAGCAGTGTGGAAAAGCAGAGAGTGCAACCAGAGATGAGTTTAGGTGACAGACAAGGAGAGAAGCAATAACTGGAATAAGTAACGGACCTGGAAACAGAGGAAGGATTCTACAGAACGACACAATTATTGACGCAAAAACACACCAGTATTTGCGTTTGGCTCTGTGAATGGGTGTCCAAGATATTTCCACTTGTTTCACCAAGACTAGATCAGTCATCTGTACAATTAAGTGTTAGTCTGGGGAAAGAAGATATGGTATAATGGAGGACAGTCAGGAATCTTTATTCTAGCAAACATCAAATTTCAATTTAAAATTGAAGTTGAAAATTGAAACTGAACCTTCAAATATCAAATATCAAATTTCTCAGTTCTTAGAAAGGAGTGGAATATAGTGAAAGGAATATAGTGACATTCTAGCTTCCATGCATGTCATTTTTCAATAATTTATATAATTCATATAAATCATCATCAATCATTTATATACTCTATAATCCTGTTAAAAAGCAACACATTTTTACTTTGTTAACCATTACAAGCACACAGTCTATTAGGCATTTGAAAGCCAACTTGAAGATATAGTCAACAACTAAAGTTATATCTCTTCATAGCCTAGTTCAGGATATACTTTCAAATGCTTTTTTAATGTAAGACCCTTGCTTTCAACATGTGGCAGAGAAATCTGCAGATATAAGTAGCTGAAACAAAAATGTCCAATAAGATTTAAAAACTAAAAATATTGTGCTTTTTGCATCTTATGTTCAGTACACTTTGGAACCTGTAATGTTCAGTAAGGAGGTCTTAGGTTTACAAAGAATTTGGAGTATCTGTCTTTTATTGGATCAACAGAAAAGCTTAGAGAGATAGGTCAGATTTACGTAATCATTTTTTGGAGCAGAACTACAATTCTGGCTCTTCTGAGAGATAACTGAGGCATTTAGTACATAACAAGGAGTGGTAGCCATTTCATACTGCTCACACTGCTCAATATGGTGTATATATAGTATATTTATGGTATCATAGGATGTGGCCATGGCCCTAAACTCTTCCTCCAGTTTAGACAATAGGTCCACCCAGCCCTGCAGTCTGCATGCTTTTTTGTGCGTGTGTAACAAGATGGTAAAAGAGATGACAAAAATTTTGCTACATAAAGTACATTTCTGGGTAAGAAACTATATAGCAGGTTCTCAGTTCTGAAAAATTAAATAAGAAGATTAAGTTAAACTAATGTTATAAATACAGAAGTTCAAGTTAAACAAAATGTTCATAGTGTCAAGCTTCAAATCATTAAGGGTTTTTTCACAAATAACGTACACGAGTGCAATTATTAGAAAAAATTTTTATGAAAAGCAGTGTGGCTACTTAAGGCACAAAACTAAGGTTGATTTTTCTCTAGAACTGAAAAACACATTCTACATGAGAATCAGCCTGATGGTCATAAGACATAGAGCTGAATACCTTAGGCCTGCCTGAGGTGGCTAAATTTTTAATCACTTTGGAAAATTCATCTGGTATGTATTTTTTTATTAGTACATGTATTACAGCAAGTCCCAGAGAATATAAAATGATAAATGCATTAAAGTGACTCAGGATAGTCACAGTCTGAAGACCATTAGGCCATTCTGAAGACCAGCCTTGATAATCAGGCAATTCTTTGCTTTTTAGGCAGCAGTAGCCTGGACTCCATTCAGGTCAAAGCTCAGTTGGTAATAAAATAAGAGTTTATTTCAATTATACTTTTAATTTCAATTTGCTGTCACTTCCACTGCACGTTTCTTCTGTCATCACTGCAGCTCCTGAAATGCAAAAGCACCTGAAATACTGCTCAGTTTAGGCTGAATTTGTGGTTTTCACTGGAAACCTGAACACCAAGGCAGACAAAATGTTTTGCTCCAAATAGGGGCCTAAACCCCATAGGCTTCTACATTCAAGTGCCCTGAAAAGGTACAGCATCTCAAAAGGAGAATGCAAAATTGCTGTTCTTATTATTCTGTTCTACCCTAGTGTCCTGGTTTCAGCTGAGATAATTTTCTTTATAGTGGCTGGTGGGGGGCTATGTTTTGGATTTGTGCTGAAAACAGTGTTGATAATACAGAGATGTTTTAGTTGTTGCTGCACTAGTCAAGGACTTGTCAGCTTCCCATGCTCTGCCAAGTGCACAAGAAGCTGGGAGGGGACACAGCCAGGATAGTTGATCCAAGCTGACCAAAAGGGCTATTCCATACCACATGACGTCATGCTCAGCATATAAAGCTGGGGAAGAAGAAGGAAAGGGGGACATTTGGAATGATGGCGTTTGTCTTCCCAAGTAACCACTACGCGTGATGGAGCCCTGCTTTCCTGGAGATGGCTGAACACCTGCCTGCCCATGGGAAGCAGTGAATGAATTCCTTGCTTTGCTTTGCTTGCGTGCGCGGCTTTTGCTTTCCCTATTAACCTGTCTTTATCTCAACCCTCGAGTTTTCTTACTTTTGCTCTTCCGATTCTCTCCCCCATCCCACCGGGGGGGAGTGAGCGAGCGGCTGTGTGGTGCTTAGTTGCCGGCTGGGGCTAAACCACGACACCTAGAGTAGTTTTTATGCTGTCAGTTCTGTTTGGGTTCATAAAGGGAAATAATGTGGGAAAGAAATGAGAAATTAAGAACAGGTTATAACAAAAAGCCAAAGGCATCAGAAAAGAGTGGTAGTGTTATAAGGCATTGTATCCATGACCCACCAGGCCACTATTTTATTTAAGCACAAAAATATCTGTCCATAACAGTCTTATGAGCCATTGCTTGTAATTATTTAACCAGTTAACTTCCTTTATAGCTCATTTTGAAACTGCTTTGGTATTATTGCAAGTTCTTTTATCAATATGGGTGCATCTACTTTTATAAATTATCAAAAAGCGAGAAATCAACTTTAAAGCAGATATGCACCTCATTTAAACTTTGCATTTACTTTGAAAGAATTATTTTATTGTGCAGAGTGTGTCAGTGAAGCAGGTGTCATTTCTTTCTATCATAAAATTAGCACTTTTAAGTCTGCGAAATCCAAAAAGCTAACGTTTACACAGCATTTAGTCTGAAGAATCAAGTACTCAAAATTCAGAAGAACATATTCCTATGGCATTGCCTCAGTCATATGGTACACAATGCCACGAAGCAAGTGGGGTATGGAAAACCCCCTTGGAGGTTTTCAAGATTCATCTGAACAAAGCCATCACTGACCTGACCTTGTATTGGCAGCAGCATTGCTGCAAGTCAGAAATTGGACGAGCCACTTCCAGTGGTCTCTTCTAACCATGCAACGTCTGTGATTCAACAAAATATGCCTGAGCACTGTCAGCTGCTGCTGACTTTGGCACTATCCAGGAAAAGAGAAATGAACAGCAGCAATGATTCTAAGTAGCCCAAGGGTGGGAATGGGACATCCAATGCTTCAAATACCTCTCCATATTTTTTTAATTGTCTCACTATGGCTCAGACTTCCTGTCTTATTAAATCAGAGAGGATAATGCCTGCAATTAGTAAGTGCTTAACTTAACCCAACTACCAAATCCAACAGGAACAAAGTAATTTTCCCTTGGAGAATTGAGCCACCTGTAGCCCATTGCCCAGCTGTTCATGCTTTGCTTAAAGGAAAGAAAAAAATGCATTTTGGTCATAGTGAATAGCAAACTAGTCATTAACTTCTTGTGTTCCAGCCTACTATTGCAGGATAAAAACCATGATAAGTATAATTTGAACTGTAGCATGCCTTGGACTGCATTTTCAATAGGGTCTTCTGAACAAAACTTTATTATTATTGATCAAATTCAGCCCAGCAACAACACAAATTCCTTTTGGAAAACTTGATAACACACAATATATACACCAGGATGATTTTAATACAAATAAAATGATATTTAAAAATATGTTCAACTTTTCTGTTCTGATGGAGAGTAGTACTTATTTACCTACATTTACCTTAGTTGCTGTTGAAAAGCAGAGACTGCAGCCATTCAGGAATGCTTAATACTCCAGACAACCAGCAAAGCATAACTGCTGATAGCATTGCCACTTTTAAAACAACCTTTATAAAAAGGCATGCCTGTTAATACTTTCAGTACCCGACGTACCCAGTGAAATGCAAATGGTCTGGTTTCTGGTTTCCTCTGCCTGTCAGCCATGACCTTTAAAGGTGAAATTTAAATCAACAATGTTTTTCAATAAAATTATCAATATTATCTTACATTATCCTAACAGATCAAGAACTGTTACTTCTCCTAATTTATAGAAGTGTAGCTTGTCACATAGAAACATTACAGGAGCTGATGCAGAAAAGAACAAATGTTTAAAGTGGGATCCAAAGCCTACTGAAGTCAACAGAAGTATCTAGAAACATTTTTACTTGTGTGCCTAATTTGCATACAACTGACCTTTTATTTTCTGGCAAACTTTATAGACCACAAATGTAGACCACACAAATTAGCTAGTCACGGGCACAGCTATATATAATCTCTAGGTACTGGTGATAATTACACCTGCAAAGAGTTCTACAGTGACTTTTCATACGCACCTTTGAAAGGTAATCTATGTATGACTCAACAAAGGACAAACAGAACAATTTAAAGACATGATCTGGACATGATCATGGAGAACTGAGCTTCTTTTTCCCCATTTTATTCATTGATGTCTCTGTCCAGTGAATTTGTCAAAACGTGGGTACTAGAAGCTCCGTTGATAATCTCTGCAAACATTTCTTCTTTCAATAAAAAAGGTTTCCCAATAATCTAAGTTTGTGTGCAAAGCCCATCACATTTTCCTACACACCTCACCATCAGAACAGTGTCCATATTAACCCCTTACTTTGCATATAATTTTACCACATCTTAGATCTGAAAGTGATGATACAAGAGCAAGTATAGTTCTGTATTGTCCACAATTTGAGTATTTTCTGTTTTAAAGGATCAGATGTCTCAGGCATTTTCTTGGCATTACTTCTGAATTCAATATACTCTTCTTAATAGCCTGTCTTCTTATTTATTGTATTTTGCAAAACTTGAAGTATCTTTTAGGGTGAAAAGGGATATGATTGCTGTCTATAAATACATCAACAGAAGTGCAAAGTCTGGGAGGAAAAAAAACTATTTAAACTAAAAGACATTTTTGGCACAGGAACAAATGGTTCTCTGTTGATGAATAAAAGCATGCCTGAATCTAGAGGTTTAATTCTACTTGAGTGAATTCTGGAACAGCCTTTTAAGTGACACAAGGGAGAAAACACATAATTTCAGAGGAAGAAAAAGTATTTGTTTGATTTCAATATTTTGTGGTAAACATCTTCCCTAAATGCAAAAAGAATTGTCTCCAGTTACCAGGTGGTATTCGGTTATGGACATGCCACTGCAAACTGCCTGGGAAACAACCAGGGGTGGAACTTCAAATCAAATTTGCTTCTGAGCCTTGTGTTCAACAGGACTACTGATTTCACTCGATTGATTTGACTAATTTAATTTTGGGCGAGTCCTTCTCTCCAGTGAGAATCTGATACTATCTTTATCCAGGAATTTTAAGGGGAAAAATGTGGCTGATGCTTTAGATCTTACTCTGCCTTTCAAACTCTTTGACCTATCTGCTACTTCCTCTTCAGGAATGTCCTGCCTGGGAACTTGCACAACATAAGACCTTTTCCTTTCAGTTGCATACATGACCACTGGTTGCTTTCACTATTTAAGATCTCTTTATTTTTTATGTTGTGCCATTTGATATGAGAAACCCTTTAAGATACTCTACACAAAGTTTGCTCATGTGGTACAACTTTTTGGACGTATGTCTTAAAAAAGGAGGCTGCAGTGTGACCAAGATATTAATACCTACACAATACTGCTGTTTACAGCTGCAGTTTCCTCACACAGGATGCTGGAATTTGGCAGTGCTGTGATCACTACTAAATACTGTAATCTCGCAAGTCATTCTGTTAATTCACAGCACCAGAGCGCCTGTCGAAGCCTTTCTATACTATTAGACTTCGTACTGTTGGGTGTAATAAACAAATCAAAGAGAAGTTGTACGTTTGGTCTGTGAGGTATTTTAAGTCAATATAAGCCTCCAAGCACAGGAGCTAATTCAACACTTTTAAACAGTCAATCAGACAGGACTTCATTAGCAGAGGTCAGGGTAAGAACCACCACATGATTTCTAGGACACTCTTGCTTTCATTCTCTTTGCAACAAACAGAATGCCACCAATGGGAAGAAAAAATAGGTGATTACAAGAGAACTTGACTCAGAATGAGGAGTCTTGAGAGAGCAGCTGAGAGGCTTTTTGAAAGCTAATGGTTACTGGAAATTGTTGACTTGATTGTCCAATATTTTCTATCTTAAAACTAAGATACCTTTTACTCATGAACTTTGCCATACTGATGCATTCTTAATACATTGCCTTTGCCTATTATGCTAGAGAACACACTGGCTTTACTTAAATCTCTGACTGCTTCCACCTATTACCCTCCACTGGAGCAATTAATTAGCTGCTATGAATTTCACTTACAAATGCTTACAGTTGGTTTCAAACTGCACTTAAGGAAGCAATAGTTTGTTGGCAGGAATTAGATGTCACTAGAAACTCTCCTTATTTAATCTTTTCTGGATTTGTTTTTCAACTAAATTAGCTGAAATTTAGTTGGCATATTCACATGTAAGGACATGAGGGTGTCATAAGACTTTTTGAGTCCTGTGTGAGTCCAAGAGCTATTAGCAGCTGTACCACAGCTAATTTTACAATAGATAGAGTTTAATACCAAACACAGTATCTGTAGGTCATTAATCTGATGAGAAAAGCATATATCTCTTGATCATTTGAGAATATTGGAGAAGTAACATTTTATTGGTATGCAGCCCTTTTGAAAGAGCAAAAAGAAATACAGAATAGCATGATAAATTGAGCATTTTGATATCCAGCTTCCCGGTACTTGAATAACTAGGTCCCAAGTTCTGAATTTCAGTTCCTGAGGGAACATGGCCACTATTAGTCCACATGGATTATGGAATTAATGTCTTTATGCACAGTTGCTCTGTGTTGTGTTTCTTCTGCAGGGATACAAGTGGTTCCTTTCTTCAGGCTGCTATGCAGAAGGCTCTGTGGCACCCACTGGAGCAGCAATTCCTGGGAGCAGCTGTGCTTGGGAGACAGATGTTTCCAGACCAGCAAGACAAAGGAGGACACAGGGCAGGAAAGACCTAGCCAGCTGGGAGCCTTCTACAGAACCAAGGGCCTCCAGGCTGTGGAGGAGAGGAGAGCACACATATCACCCCAAGGTGGCAGAAGAGAGGTGGGGCGGGGATTTGCACCATCCAGTATAGTCTCCGAACTGGCCTGAAAGACGACCTGGCAGAAAAAGCCACTGGAATTTAAAGGTCTGTTTGGAGATGTTCACTTTAGGGAAAAGGACAGTCTGAACAGCCCAGCTCAAGCATTCAACGTGACCTAACGTCCCACCACAGTGCCTGTGAAGAAATACAGCCTGCATGACTGTAGCCTTCTCTGCACCGTGAGACAGTGTTCATGTGATAAGCCTACAAGAAGGTTCCCAGAAACGCAATAAAATTGCTGCTTATATCTTCACCCGTCTTTCCTTGTTCAAAGAACTTGATCAACATTCCCTAATGCATCTGGGAGTTCAGCTCCGTACAGGTAAGCACTATTAGCACCCACAGCTTCCTTGTTCAGTGTATCTGGCATGCGTATTTTCAAAGTAAATAAATGCAATTGCAAATCAATGACCATTTCTACATCAACGCACAGTTAATTCATCTAGAGAAACAATGCATCAGCCACACAGGCTATGAAGCAATAGCACAGCAGGCAACTTGCATGCTTGTCTAAACTGTGTTGTCTAGGTGTGAGGAAAGTGCCATTTTTGTGTCCTTCAGATGCAGTGGTCAGACATCATTTCATTTAGTGTGGTTAATTTACTGAGAAAAATACGGTATTTTATGTTGCTGTCAAAAATAGCTCCTGTTATTTTTTTTTGAGTGCTCAAACACCAGGACTGTTTCCCTGATGATTTCGTAGTGTCATAGTGCATCACCAAATGGGACTGGTTTTGCCCCTTTTCCTGTGCTCTGAAATCCCCACCCTTTTAGCTATTAAAAAGAAGGAAAGGACTAAGAGGCAAAGGAAAAATCTACTCAAAATTTGATTAATGGTAGTTATATTTGTCTCACACATGGCCAAGAACCAGTCACACACAGAGCACATTTAATATCTGGCTGAGAAAGTGTTCATTTACATTTATTCCATTTAGGTCATCCTTCATATCAGCAGTGCATCTCTGTTGTGATTTAAATGCCAGGCTTTAATATAGCAGTATTAACATGTTGGGTGTGTGGGGGGGAGAATAGGGTGCTTTATCATATAGTCTCATTTTTATTTGTTTATGATTTCAATATTCATGATGGGCTGACAAGTTTATGAGTTCAATTCTGGGGATGAAAAATATGAAAAGGGCTTGTGGGAACATAGATCCTGAAAAGATTTCACTTTCAAATTTTGCAGACACAACTTATATTCATCAACACCCTCATATAAATGATCAACCTTTAAAGCCCACAGGGATAGTTTCAAGCTTCACTCTGTTGTAACAACATGTCAGCCAGAGAATCGTTAGCGAGCAGATAAAAGTGATGCAGTTAGTTAGATCTGAAGGTCTCAGGACTGAAAGGTATGAAATAAAAATCGTAAATGCTGCAGCTGGAGTTATCGAGACTAGAATTTGCCGTCATTCAGAAGCACAAGGTGAAAATGGAGAATGTGATAACATGATAAATGGAACTGATCATATCTGTGACAGTCTTTTGATCTTCAAAAACCCAGTGGGCTTGAATTTTGCTGATAAAGCTTGCTATAATTACTTCATGTCATTCAAACTCTATGCAGCACAAGATGGGAGAAGGCTGTAGGTGATATTGTTATGGAAAACAAGGGCTTGTGAGCCTTCTGATCACTTCTGCATCGAAGTTGACAGGAAAAAACAAGCTGCAACTGATGGGATTTGCACTGACGAGTAGGTTTTTACTGTTTCTCATGATCCCGGGATTTCTTGGTCTTTCAAGCAGCTTTAGGAAATAAGGCTCGTGTATCTTTTAGACGCACTGCCTTTCAGAGAGATTTAACTTCTCCAGTTCAGTGGGGGAAATACAAATTCTCCAGTATTAAAGTAAATTCTACTGCAAGTTTTTAAGTCCTGTGTTGATTTGCTACAGTGACTTGACCTGTAACTTCTAATCTTTATTTGTTGAAGTATGACTTTAAACCAGTGATTAGGATAAGCAGGAGCACATGAAAACAGTCCCTTCTCCACGAAAAGCTAAAGCAGAGATTTCTCTGTGTGACATCTGTAATCGCCAGACCTGCTCAGCAGCCCTCTAAACCCGGTCTGCTTTACTGCCTGTTTGTACAGGGCAGTCAGGTACTGTTGGCCACAGCAGGGAGTGAGGGAAGATGGGCTGACCCAAGTAACCTAAGAGGGGCTGCCTGGAGCATCAGGATCCCAGCTCATGCAACATCACCGGGACCATTTGAGGATCCAGAAAGGGCTGTCTGAAATGGGATCAAACAAAGTGACACAGGGGCTCCTCTGTCTCTTGGGCGAAAGGCACTGTGCTGGGTGGCCAGCAGTTCCCACTTTCCCAAGGGTTGCCTCCTGCCAGAGAGGAAGAAGCATCCTGCATGTACAAAACTCTCAGCAAAAGGGAAGGAGGGAGATCTGGAGTGTTAACCTGGAATCTCACCCCATAGGGTTAGGAGGACCTGGGGTAACTACAAATAAATACAATGTAGTATATCATTTCAAGGGTAGACTAAACTATCTAAAGAAAATTATTTCCAGCAGGAGATGGGCAACCCAAGTCAGAATGAGTCAATGCCCATGACTGCTATATGCTAGCAGCAAAACGTTTCTAGATACTCTGAATTCTAGCAGAAGGTAAGGAAAAAGGATAAAATCCAAATCCTGTGTCTAGATTTCATTCTGCATATTCTTGATCTATTTATTTCTAATGGGAATTTTGAGAGAGAAAGATTCTCAAAATGTAGAGCTTCTGTGAGTTAGAGACCTACCAGAAGTACTGTCTTGAGGAGTTTTATCATCACTCTACAGCAAAGAAAAATGAACTTACCATCTTCCAGTAAACAATAACACATGTTTTCTGTGACTAACAGAGAGAGGGAAGAAAGAGCAAACACAGCAGCACTGCTATTGTTTATTCCCAGCAGCTGCAGTAGCCAGTTCTTTTGGATGCAAACAAGAACAGTGATCCTTAAAGAGCTGATTAAACAAACCCTTACTATCCAGGGAACCTCTGGAAAACACGGATTCTGGAAATAGCAATTCATGTGGAAAAAAAGAATATTTCTTCCTGTGTTCATCTTAAACCAGACTGTAATAAATTTGACAGACTCTGCTGCCATGGTGGTCACTTCATTTGGCAAAGGTACAGAAGACAGAATGGCTCTGGCAGAAAATTTGGTGTGTGGAATAATTGTCTGCACCTATTAAAGGAGCCTGTTCTTCTAACTAATTAGAATTTCCTGAAGTAAAAAAAAATAGCATACATGCAAAAGTTATCTATGTACATTCATTAATCATAGAAGACTGCAGAGGACTTCCTTGGAAAATGCACAGGGTAGCATTAAAAGGTGTTCAGAAGTTCATCCAGTCCAGTCAGGTTTGTGAAAACTAGAAGTCCAGTCATGACAGACACCATAGCACTTGGCCTACAAGGAATCTGTGCTATTATGAACGTGTGCCTCTGCACGTGTCACATGGAAAACAAGTGTCATTTCTTTCTGAAAATAGCACACACTTCACAAGGATAGTGACTAAAATGGATTTTTTTTTTTAAAGGGAAAGGTAAATTCATGTTGGAAGATTATTGAAAGAAATTATGTTTAAGTAGGATAAGTGTGAAAAACTAAAAAAGGGGTTTTCTCCAAAAAATAAATTTTCCATGCTAACATAAATTGGAAATTAAATTTGGCATATTATTAACTCAAAATAAATCTGTAAAAACCATTTAATATGAGGGTTCATCCCTGAACTAGAGCACCAAAAAAGGGGAAACTGTTTGTTGTTTTCAGTCAACCTAAAATATAAAGGCACACCATATTTATTAGTCTGAATACTGCTACAATGTGTTGCACCAATTATCACTGGTGTAAGAAAGATACATCATTACTGAATTTCTAAGGTGCATGCAGTACATGAGCCCTTCTACTAACACCAAGATTAGAACTGGAATTAGCTCCCAATCACTTCCTCAAAACTAGCTAACCAAATAGACACACCAGGCACTGTTCAAAAGTATTTCAAAATAGTTCAGAGCTAAGATTCAGTACAAAGGTTCTCTATATAATCTAAAATTAAACTATTAATGTCTCATTTTCAGGCATTGTAGGATCTACTGTAATGTTAACTAGCACCATGTCTCTCTCACTGCAGTCACAATCACTTCTGTGCAAGCTAAAACACAGCTACATAACACCAAATCGACCAGAGGAGTACACCGTATACTCAGATTTGGATGGATGGCATTCTGGAAACCTTACGTCAGAAAATGTTTCCTTTTATCTGAAGGCTATGCAGTTTGTAGAAAGTCCATGGCTTGTTTGAACTTGTACAGTTTGACTGGCTAAAAACTCCTAATCTTCAAATGCTGGGCATATTGAATATGTACCTATATATGAATAAATACATACCTTACACAAATAATATATTAAATGCTTACATATATCTTGATTTTTATTTGAATCTGAGTTTTCCTGTGACACGGAGATATGTGGGAAATATATAAATGTTTATTCAGGGATTTTTTTAACTGACGGCATATTTATCAGCTTTGTTTTCTTCTACATCTAAAACAAGCTTTTGCTGCATTTCATCTGTAACGGTTTCAGATCACAGGTCCTGTAAGAATACTTTTTAACGTGGTGCTCCAAAACTTGTAATGTCACCAGGAGCCACCAGAGGACACAGTTACAGAAAGTGCCTAAGAAGAAACGTTTTTTATCAATAGTTCCTTTTAACAGATTTCATGTATCAGTAGAAAAGTCTGTGTCTGTCTGACTATCTTACTGGGGATTATTTTCAAAGATTTTGCCTAATAATTATCTATCCACAAATAAACCATTTAAAACGTCAGACATTATAAGGAAAAAAAATGTCACTGCATTTTTCTGTTCCTAGTGCCTTGGGGTAGGGCAGTGAAGGGCTTGTCCAAGCTTCAGCACGTTGCACTAAGCTATGGCAGCTGTTTCACAGATTTTTCAATCAAATTTCAGGCCAGCATAAGTCCATTCAAACATAAAAATGAAGATATAAAACTTCTCCTTTCACTCAGAAAAAACAAGCAGCTCTTGAGACAATGATGGGGGAGAACAAGCTGAGGCAAGGCAGGGGACCCCTTAGGAAGGAAGAACTGTGGGATAAAGCGTAGCTGAGTGAATGAACTGTGCACGAGAGGACAGAAAGCTGGAATAACAACCCAAACTGTTGGCTGAAAGCCCCAAGTCTCTGTCTGATGCCAAGTTGCTAGATCTTCTGAGAGCCCCCGATACAGAATCCCAGCCAATACAACCATTGCCTGTTTGGACTTGACTGCAAACTCCCATCTGCTTTATTAAGATGCTCTCATTTGATCTTTAGCCACGTATGTCTCTGCAGTTTACTACAAATGGAAGACTTTCTATCTTGCCAATGCCAATGAGCATTGCCTGCCGGGGCTGACAACTGCGAATTGTACGGACATGAACGCATTCAGAAACCCAGCAGATGAGGCAAAACCATTTGCAGTTTGACATAAATCCTAACAATACCTGAGTAAGAAAAATACAAAGCTTCCAGTAACATTATGTTAGTATTTCAGTGATTGGATAGTGGAACTGAGTGAGTTAAAATACCAGAGATCTATAATGTGTCTGAAAGACTGCAGAATCCACACCCCACAATCAGTCAGGCAGCCAGAATGTGCCTTGTAATAACTCAATAGACTAAAATGCACAAAATCAGCAAGAATTTTAAATTGGTTGATTTTTTACTGTACTGGTCACTTATTTACAATTTTGCTTTTTATATATGTCCTGTTATATATTATGTGAATATGTCTATTTATAATTGGGTTATTTGAAGAATAGATAAGTGAAATAGTTGTATGCTAATGCTCTCGCCATCTATAGAAGTACCCCAAATCAACTACAGTTTTGAGGTAATCTCAGTAATGAGCTTACAGTGAACTTCTGTAAGAATGGCATGGTTTTAAATGAGACAAAGCAAAAAAAGAAAAAAAAGGAAAGCAGGTTTTATCTTGTGTCTAAGAACGTAGAACACTTAACTTTTGTCCTGGTTTCAGCTGAGATAGAGTTGATTTCCTTCCTAGTGGCTGGTGTAGTGCTATGTTTTGGGTTTTAGTATGAGAATAATATTGATAACAATGTTTGGCTGTTGCTAAGCGGTATTTACACTGGTCAAGGACTTTTTTCAGCTCCCCATGCTCTGCCAGGTGCCCAAGAAGCTGGGAGGGGGCACAGCCAGGACAGTTGATCCAAACTGCCCAAAGGGCTATTCCATACCATATGACATCATGCTCGGTATATAAAGCTGGGGAAGCAGAAGGAAGGGGGGGACATTCAGAGTGATGCTGTTTGTCTTCCCAAGCAACCATTACGCGTGAGGGAGCCCTGCTTTCCTGGGGATGGCTGAACACCTGCCTGCCCATGGGAAGTAGTGAACGAATTCCTTGCTTCGCTTTGCTCGCGCGCGCGCGGCTTTTGCTTTCCCTGTTAAACTGTCCTTATCTCAACCCATGAGTGTTCTCACTTTTACTCTTACGATTCTCTTCCCTATCCCACCGCGGGGGTGGGGGGCAGTGAGTGAGCGGCTGCGTGGTGCTTAGTTGCCATCTGGGGCTAAACCACGACACTTTCTAAACAGAGAAAGTAAAAGGTGACAAAACCCCCTAAATTATAAAAATGGGCAAACCAGACATTTTAAAAGCTCATAAACCGTTTTCCCCCCTGTCTATTGTAGTCTTGCTTTCAGTTTAATCAAGAACTTTTTGGACTGCATGAAACTCTGCACAATCCTCTTTAGCCTTTGGGTTTTCACTCTGTCACCTCTCAGGTGTGGGTTTTGTCTGTTCCCTGTTCCTCCCAGTATTCTCTCCCTGTGAACTTCAGGCTCCAGTTCTTTGCCTCTGGCCCCAAGTCTGTGGGCTCCAAAACCCCTCCAGGAACAGTCTCAGCTGCTCCCAAGAGAAAGGACAATCTGCCCTGGAGGGTCTGATCCACTTATTTGCTTTTTGAAGGAACATAGCACACAAACTGCAAAAAAAACCCAAACGAATGGATGCTCTCCATTGCACCCTGCAAGCCCTTGGATACAATTTGCATTGTGGTCCAATATCCAAACAATCCCTGTAGTTCGCTATTCTTCATGTACACAAGCAACTCTTTAAAAAAAAAAATTGCTATGTCTTCTGCCTTATAGCAAAACCATATAGGAAAAATTCTTAGAGCTTAGAATGTAATAACTATTTATTGAGATGGATGATTAGTCTGAAATGAACATTTTTCCCCTACTGTCCTCTGTCAATAACCTATACAATAAACTGGCTGAGTTGTATTGCCTTATTTTCATTATATGATGTGCCTGATAATTTTTTTGTATTTCTGACTCAGAATGTTATCTTTTGAAAAGACAGCGCACCCCTGAAAGCAAAGAAAACACAGGTAGAAAAGCTTAAAACAAAAATCAAACTAATTTTGTATAAGTAATCTGTTCTTGAATCAAATATGCTGTAAACACACTGCTAGTCCTTCTGGACAGTATTGCTATACATGGTCTTTTAGAGACCTGAAAGAAAGAACATTTAGTAGGACCTAGAGATAGAGCAACCTGAAGGGAATCAGTTGTTTTGCCAGCAGCACATTACTGCCTTGAAATTTGTTTTCATTAAACACTAGAACACCTGCAGAAACTTTGCACAATATTATCTGTAAGAACTGAATTGTTTGGAACTGGAGATGAAGTTGGCCAGGGAGTGGGGAGGAAGAGTCCACTCACGCAGCTGTGAAACTGTCTGAGATGCCTTTCTCCTCCCCACAATTTTTATTAAGTAATTTCAACTTTAACAAAGGTTCCTTTCATCAAAATTAGTTTTGACAGGTTCTTAGTAATAGCACTAACAAGTACACTGAAGTGCATCAGTTCCAATGAAAGCCTCTCTGATTCCACCACATCCCAGTTATTCCAAGGAATTGCATGCAGTCTCATTGGCACTGCATACAGCATCTGTAGATGTTATCTACCTGGACTTCAGTAAAGCCTTTGACACTGTCTCCCACAGCATTCTCCTAGAGAAGCTGGCGGCTCATGGCTTAGGCGGGTGTACTCTTCGCTGGGTAAAAAACTGGCTGGATGGCCGGGCCCAAAGAGTGGTGGTGAATGGAGTTAAATCCAGTTGGTGGCCGGTTACAAGCGGTGTTCCCCAGGGCTCTGTGTTGGGGCCAGTTCTGTTTAATATCTTTATCAATGATGTGGACGAAGGGATCGAGTGCACCCTCAGTAAGTTTGCAGATGACACCAAGTTGTGCGGGAGTCTTGATCTGCTTGAGGGTAGGAAGGCTCTGCAGAGGGACCTGGACAGGCTGGATCGATGGGCCAAGGTCAATTGTATGAGGTTCAACAAGGCCACATGCCGGGTCCTGCACTCGGGTCACAACAACCCCATGCAACGCTACAGGCTTGGGGAAGAGTGGCTGGAAAGCTGCCCGGTGGAAAAGGACCTGGGGGTGCTGGTTGACAGCTGGCTGAACATGAACTGGCAGTGTGCCCAAGTGGCCAAAAAAGCCAACAGCACCCTGGCTTGTATCAGGAATAGTGTGGCCAGCAGGAGTAGGGAAGTGATTGTGCCCCTGTACTCGGCACTGGTGAGGTCGCACCTCGAATACTGTGTTCAGTTTTGGGCCCCCCACTACAAGAAGGACATTGAGATGCTGGAGCGTATCCAAAGAAGGGCAACGAAGCTGGTGAAGGGTCTGGAGAACAAATCTTATGAGGAGCGGCTGAGGGAACTGGGGTTGTTTAGTCTGGGGAAGCGGAGGCTGAGGGGAGACCTTATCGCTCTCTACACCTACCTGAAAGGAGGTTGTAGTGAGGTGAGTGTCAGTCTCTTCTTCCAAGTAACTAGCGATAGGAGAGGAGGAAATAACCTCAAGTTGTGCCAGGGGAGGTTTAGACTGGATATTAGGAAAAATTTCTTTACGGAAAGGGTGGTCAAGCATTGGAACAGGCTGCCCAGAGAGGTGGTGGAGTCACTATCCCTGGAGGAGTTAAAAAAATGTGTAGATGTGGCACTTTGGGACATGGTTTAGTAGGCATGGAGGTGTTGGGTTGATGGTTGGACTAGATGATCTTAGAGGTCTTTTCCAACCTTAATGATTCTATGATTCTATGATGTCCCAGCAGAGCCATCACCCTCCAGCTTGATGGCAACCTTTCCAGGATTAAGAAAGAATCACTGAGGGCTGCACCTTGAATGGGATTTCTGTTCTCCAAGCTGCCTTGGTTTTCACTGCCTGCCTACAATCTCTCCCCTTGCAGGCCTCAGTCAAGCATCATGTACAGCAGAATACATGAGTGATGGGAAGACATGCAAGGTGTGTTGAGGGGTAGTGGAAGGGATTGGGGGGGTCAGTTCTGAGTACAGGATCCATCATAGACAATAACCTGGGGGGGACCTGGAACAGCAGACAGGGCTGCCAGAGCTCAAGGCAGAAAAGAAGGATGGATGGGGTTGGAAAAAGGAGACTCATATGAAAGCAGCTTATCAGGGAGAAGCAGGGGGACTGTAATAACACAGGAAACAATAGAAAGAAAGAATTAAGAAACATGGAGATAAATACAGAATAACGCTAGAAGGAACTCTTCTGAAAGTGCAAAACGGTGAAAGATAGGAAAATGGACATTTCAGATAAGCATAGAAAGTTCATGTCAAAACGTAAAACCTAATAACATTTATTTTGGTTTAAACTACTTCTGCAGCTTCCTTGCAAACTTATCTCTTGGTCCCAAAGACCACACGGTCGGTGAAAGGAGAGACTGTGCAACATGAGTCCTCATGTTGGTTCAGTAGGTGTTCTTTTTGATGCTGGGTCTGTTTCAGCCTCTGACAATGTAAATATCTGCTTCCAAAGTTCAGGCTGCTGCTTTACATCCTTGTGCTTTATCACTCCTTGCTCAGTCTCCTCCCTGTCTCCTGCTACAGATGCCACAAACTCAGTCAAGATTTCTCTTCTGGAGGTCCTCAGTCACACAGAATTGGAGGAACTCCAACGCTATCCATGCGTGATTTGACAAAGTGCTACACACCATATGAATCAACAACTTTTTTGCTTTACTTCTAGTGTCTCCTTCGCAAAGGAGGAGTGGCAAAAAAACCTCTCAAAAATGCAAAAAACTTTGAAAAGTAGAATCTCGTGTGAGTCAAATGGTTTTTCTAGACCATGAACTCTCTCAACAGGTCAAGAAAAAAAGAGTTTGTGGCAGCTTTCCTAATGATCTTCAACTACAACAGCCTGAAGCCTTGGATATTACATCATGCCCTGGTTTTGTCTGGGATACAGTTAATTTTCTTCCTAGTAGCTGGTATAGTGCTGTGTTTTGGATTTAGTATTAGAATAATGTTGATAACACACCGCTGTTTTAGTTGTTGCTAAGTAATGCTTACACTGGTCAAGGACTTTTCAGCTTCCCATGCTCTGCCAGGCGCACAAGAAGCTGGGAGGGGGCACAGCCAGGACAGCTGACCCCAACTGGCCCAAGGGCTATTCCATACCATATGATATTATGCTCAGTATATAAACTAGGGGAAAGCTGGCTGGGGGGCCACTGCTCGGAAACTGGCTGGGCATCGGTCAGCGGGTGGTGAGCAATTGTTTTTCATTTGCATCACTTGTCTTTCTTGGGTTTTATTTCTCTCTTTGTTATTTTATTTTTCATTACAATTTATTATCATTATCATTATCATTATCATCATCATTATCATTATCATTATTATTATCATTATTATTATATTTTGTTCCAATTATTAAACTGTTCTTATCTCAACCCACAAGTGTTTACTCTTGTTCACTTTTACTCTTCTGATTCTCTCCGCCATCCCACCAGGGGCAAGTGAGTGAGTGGCTGTGTGGTGGTTAATTGCCAGCTGGGGTTGAACCACGATACACTGTTAAGAGTTGCAAGTTTTAAATCAGATTTATAAGTGCTTCTGTCTTCATTCTACCACGAATCTCCTTCAGGAACCACCAGGGCTCACATCCTGTCTTGTCCATGATTGCAGATGCACTAAGTGCTGCCAAATTTTGAAAATTCTTTGATGCTTTCCAATAATTCAAGCCAGGCGAGTGGTTGTCAGCTCTCCACGTGGGCTGCCAGGGTGGAATATTAAACTAACCTGAGCATTTGTTTCTGGTCTGCTCTTGTCAGAATTGATTTGTGTATGAAACTTCCCAATTCTCAGCCTATACATTTAATACATTTCTCCAGTGAAGTGCTTTGAATGATCTGCTAAACAAACAGCCACGGGGATTTCTTTAGATTCAGGGAGAACAGCATGAATTCTCACTTTCTGGAGAAACTGGGCTAAACCCCAGTGATCATTACCAATATTTGTGAATATACAACAAAGGACGTGGGGAACTTACTTCATGTCAGATGCTAACTGTTCACCTTCAGGGGTCAGGAAAGGATATTCTACCCAAATGTAGGATAATATAATTGTCCAGCCTTTTTATTACTTTTCTGGAAGTTAGCTCTTGGCAGCTGCTGGATACAGAGGATGTGACCAGCCAAATTAAGTATTTCGAAGTAACTGGAAGGTGAAATGAGTTGTTTTCTTATTTTCTGTTTGAATTTGGAGAGCTTTCCCTGGGAAGCCAGAAATTACGTTTTTGGGTGTAAAACCATGCATTCCTAGCAACACAAATACAGCTTTATTCATGTTCACTAAGGAAAAAAGATGTGGCATGTGATTCAGTTTCATTCTGAAGTTTCAGATGAAATTAGTATAAGTAGATATTAGATCCCTTCCTTCCTGGAGGAATTCTATATAATTCTTAATAAACCTGATAATTCTTGCAACATGGATTTCTGACACTAGACATCATTTTAATGAAATGCATGTAAACCTTGTGGGCACTTTCTCCAAACTGGTGCACCAGGACTCGTTTCAGCCTTCCACTCATTCCACACGCTTACGGCATTGTCCTGGTCCAGGGGACAGCACATCATCCCTGATGAAGGTTCAGAAAGGGTTGCCAGTTCAGGCACAAATCTATTTCACCAATATTTATGGGTGATTGAGTCTAATGAAGAAATGTTTTATTCACTGTCTTTCTCTGATTCATAGAGCCATCCTCTGGATAAATGACAGGAAATTAGAAATGGCTGGTGTGTGCAACTCTACAACACATTAATGCCATGCCTCCAGGATAAGCCACAGCAGGCCCACCTATTATTTTCCATTGAACATATGCAAAAAAAGGGATGATTTGTTGCTTCTAACACTATTCTTTGTGTTACTGTGGACCCAAAGGAGCCCACAGACCACTGTTCTAGCCATCGTGTAAATGCAGTAAAAGTTATAGCATTTTCTGAAAAGGTTGTAATGCAATAGCAAGGTAAATACAAAGTGGAGGAATTATCATTATCATGTTTATACAGCTTGGATTCTGAACCTACACAATTCTTCAGAGGCTGCATAAGAAGTGTGTGGCAGAACCACAAATTAAAACAGATTTTCTGAGTCCTGTACAAAAGCCTTACTCACAAGGCCATTCTTTCATGTTTTCTCTGTACTCATCATCAACAGTTGATGGCTTGTAAGTACTGAAGGAGCACGCAATTTGCAAGTCACGATTTTCCTGACTGACGCTTATTAACAAAAGACAATGCCTACAAAAGGTCAGCCAAAAAATAAATAAGTAAAGCATATGATGACAGAAATAATCACTGGAGACAGAGAACTCTGGCACTGGACAGAAAATCCTACCAGTAAATCATCCCATTAATACACACACGCATGTTGTACTTTGATAAAGTCTCTGTGTGTAGGGATAAGCTTATTCCAAAAAATAAATAATTCAAATAAATTATTAATTTAGATAAAAGGAGGAAGGCTCCTAGATGTAAAATTAAATGTGAGGGATTTTGTATTTTTAAATAGTAAATTCTCAGGCTGGGAAAATCTCTCATGAAAGTACCAGGTAAACTAGACTGTTTCCAACAACCAACAGATCATCTTCTATGAAAAAAGTGGCATGGGTGAAGCTAGTTTTACTGATTTCATTTATAAACTAAATAAACAATAAACAATACTTCAGCCTATTCTGCAACAGCTTCTACTTTTATACCGTGATCTCCATCTTCCTGTCCTTTTGGGGCTTCTTTCACTTCCTCATCTCTGGGCTAGATGTGAAAAAGTAGCACAGAAGAGCCAGTGCCCATGAAGTGAAGCATAACCAGCTTCAGTAATTTTCTCCAGGAAAATGAGAGAGACCCAGCTAAGAGAAACTTGAAAAAGTGTGGCATAAGGGGGGAGTATAATAATGTAAATCTGAGAGCAGTTGAATGCAGGTATCATTGCGTAGTGATTTTATCCATCAGACTGTAACTGCGGAGAGGGGACACCAATGTCCAGTGCTCATGACCTCATCTCTAGAGTGTTCTGTCAGAAGGACCTTCCAACGTCACAGCGACCATGTGCCCAGTGGGACCTGCCAGCCTGACAAAGAGGCAAGGAGCCAGCCAAAGTAGATGCAAGCCAGGCTTTACCTGTTTTGTCACAGGGTACAGCACCCAGGCTGTCACCTGGGACTTTGGAGCTCTCGTGGATGAGGTAGTGAGAGCAGCAGCAATGGGAATTAGAGGAAAACAGCAAAATGCATTATTCCCCCCCCCCAGGTAGGTCCGACGAGCTTTGAATTTATGTAGGAACAATTAGTGGAGGCCCTCCTTTTTAGTGATACTTGAAAGCAAGAGGACATTTCAAGCTCTTCCTAGATTTCAGACATGCCAGATTTCAAACAGTTCAGATCTAAGTTTCTCATTTTACCCTTTCATAGGAGAACAAGAGATGCTAAAGCAAGTACTGCATTGAATCTGCTCAGGATTTTCATTTAGACCTATCTTTGGCCAAATACAACTAAAGAGAGGCTAAAATGAGGAGGAAAATATACAGGAATGAAGAGTTTGTGATGTTTTCTGCAACAGGACACTCAATCTCATAAATATCCACAAGATAGCAGGAGAGAGAAAGGCCATTTACAGCATCACAGAACACTGGGTAACTAATGAGAGGTTACTTAGGGTACCGCAGGGCTGATGACCTCCTCTTGGTAATGTGTTTGGCTAAGACTGACTGCTATCTCTGAAAGAAGTCAGCGTGATGGGATTGCAACATTTGGGGTCTCTCATTCTCAGAGATAGGCTCAGACAGTAACCATAGGCTTCTTCTGATCAGCTGATTACGGGTGATACTAGCAAGACAAATGGCACCTTTCCAGGAAATTAAGAACATATAAGGCATAATTTTGCACAACTAAGTCAGTAACAGCCTGAGACAGAGAGCTCTGCTGTCTCTTTTCCATACACTCATCCTCTTGTGGTGTTTCTGACACCTTTTCTGTCTGTCATCTGTGTTTTTGCTTCATATATTTTTCTCCTTGTGCTCCACTTGTGCCCTTCTAACACTTCTGAAGCAACTCAGCTAATATTTTAGCACTTAGATGATGCATAATCAAATGCAGACTTATGTGGTCTTTCTTGCTGTCCTGAGCCCTGACTATCTGGGATCACTTCACTCAAAAAGAAATTCATAATGACTTGGGTGAAAGCTAGAAAGATGAACAGACCCAAATAGTGTACTGTGAGGGGAATTGAGTCCAAAATGCTGGCATTTCACAGTTCAGCTGCTGTTCCCAAATACTGATACTATGGTGACTTGTTGGGGGTCCCAGAGGGGATCCCATCTTTCCTTCTGGCTCCTTTTGTACCCGGTATCCAGAAGTGGTGCTTGCACAAATGAAGGTGCAAGCACAATTGCATCCACCAGCTGCTCCCCACTGTCACCATAACAATGGCATTTTTTCCACAGACTTAACAATGAGTAGTCAACCAAGTCCACAGGCACCCAGAGAGGGGGAGAAAACAAATCTCAGAGATCGTGAGGCTTTCTGTGTCCAGAAAAGCAATGGTTTAATCTATTTTTTGCATGCTTATCATGCAGAAGAGCCAGACTACAAATCTTGTCCCACCAGCAGGTTACTCAAACAGATACCAAGTCAGGTTTTCCTAGCACATAATGGAGAGATCTTTGATGGCACTTCAATTCTGCTTCATTCTTTATGTAAACATACAATTGTAAAGGGGACGGTCTGCAGCAATTCATCACAAATGGACAAAACAGGTTGTTTCTTTAGGACAAGGTTGTTCATACAGTTTATAAATTATTTATGTTAGGACCTTCTAATTCAAACATTGTCAGCAGAGTGTGACCCTAAGACAGTGAGTATTGCCAGAAGTAGGTCACTTAGCTTAGGATTCACTTTATTTGTTTACCTGAGGTGGGACAGGGGAGGCCAAGGAGTCACTTTTGATAAATCTGAGCTGTGCCTGTAGGATCCTGTGTCTTAAAACTGTGCTGCTCCTTTTTAGCTGCCATCTGATGGCAAAGTTAAAGCTTAACATTTGGCTTTAGGGCACAACAAACTTGGGTTTTATTGTCTTAGTATGGAAAGTACATTTAAGAGCCTGCTACACCTCTCCTACCTCTTCCCCATCTTTCCCTGAAATACTTTTCCAACACAGACATTCAAAGGCAGGAAATATATTTATATAATTTAAAATTATTCTTAAACTATATACCACAAAAATGAAATATTCACTTTCATAGTTATTTTATTATGTGCTCAATCTTGATGTAATAACAGCTCATTCTAAAATCAAACTCTGTGACATACAGCTTCAGTTTTTAGAGATTGTGTGATGGTAGTTCTTAAGGTAGTTCATGCCCACCGCCTTCACTTTCCAAAACATTGAAATCTTAAACCATTTTTTGAATTAAAAAAGAGGTAATATCACACTTCTCAGTCAAATCAGTTCTCAAAAGAACACAGGTTAAAAAAAATATTATTTCTACTTACTCTCTTGCTTTGGCTTGATATGTTACTGTTTTACATAATAAAATTTATTTTTTAAGTGAAAGTAGAAAGTAAATAAATAAATCAAAGTTAATAAGAAACAAAACCCAATTATAAATAAAAGCAAATAACACCCCCCCCAAATATTATGTAAATAAGATATTATTTTGTTATTATTATGACACATGCTCCAATTCCTTAATCATCTTTGAGGCCCTTTGGCTGGACATGCTACAGTATGTCCATGCCCTTCTTGCACTTGGGAGCCCAAAACCAGGCACAGCAGACCGGATGTGTCTCACCAATGCTGAGCAGAGGGAAAGGATCACCTCCCTTGATCTGCTGGAAACACCTCTCCTAATGCAGCCTAGGACGCTGTTGGCCCTCTTTGCGGCAAGGGCACACTGCTGGCTCACGTTCAACTTGTTGTCCATCAGGACCCCCAGGTCTTTTTCTGCAGAGCTGCTTGCCAGCCACTTGGCCCTCAGCATATGCTGCTGCATGGGGTTGTTCCTCTCGGTGTTCAGGACTTTGTATTTCCTGTTGTTAAACTTCATGAGGTTACTCCTCCCACGTGCAGGACTTGGCATTCCCCTTTGCTAAGCTTCATGAGATTCCTGCTGGCTCCATGCTCCAGCCTGTCAGGGTCCCTCTGAAAGGCAGCACATTCGTCCTGTTAATTAACCACTAACCTCCCTGGCCTGGTTCTGCATTATTTGCCATCTTGCCCCATCTCCAGGGTCATTAATGATGTTAAGCAGGACTTGACCCAGTGTTGGCCCCTGGGGCACACCACTAGTGGGTGGCCTCCAGCTGGGCTTCTTGCTGCTGATGACAACTGTCTGAGCCCAGCAGTTTGGCTAGTTTTCAGTCACCATCTACTCATCTACCCTATACTTCATGCGCTTGTCTAAGAGGGATGTTATAGGAGGAAATGCTGAAAGCATTTCCAAACTCAAGATAAACAACATCCACTGCTCTCCCCTCATCTGCCAAGCCAGTCATCTCATTGTGGAATGCTGTCAGGTTGTTCAGACTTGATTTCCCCTTCATAAATCTATGCTTACTACTCCCAAACACCTTCAGAGTGCCATTATAGTCCTTTTGATGTGGGTAAGAACCCGTATCTCTGCCTGTAACTGCAGCCACAGATTCTCTGCTTCTTTCTGGTGTTATGTTTCCCTGTAAACTTTTTCAGATAATATGATATGACAATCTGCAAAGAAATCTGTTGCGAAAGGAAGATCTGGGGATAAACTGGAATTTTACAAGCAAGTGTCCAATGACTTAAAAGAAACCTGCTTTTAGTTAACCCAGAAAATTTACTTCTACATACACTACCTAAGAAAGAGCTCATTCAAGAAAATCACATTGTCCTAATACCAGAAACACGTTTGCAAGTGCTGAAGTGCTTATAACAGGCTGTCACATAATTCATTGTCATGCTTCTTTCTAGTGTTATTACAACAAAAAGTTTCATCCCTTCCATTGCAAAAACTTCACTTGTATTAATTTAATATACTTACTATTTCCTCCTTTGCAGTGGAGTAAAAGGGGCAATTTCTGAACCACCGTCCATATTCTCTGTTAATGTTTTTCTGGTTTAGCAAGCGATGACAACAGTTGATTGTTCTCCAACAATTACTATTCTTTTAAGTAGAGAAAATGTATTATTATGCAGTAAAAACACCAGCACATACTAAGAACAGGCTACTACAAAATGTAAAGTAATATTGACAGGAAAGAGATGGAATTCAGGAGGTACAATAGACATGAAGAAAAGATTGTTCCTTAAGAATAAGAAATACTTTCAAGACCAGCTCTTTACATAAATCAAGTCACTGAGGAGATGTTTAAATATTAAAACTATAGAAGTTAAATCCTATATAATGAGATCTTCAGTCAGGAACCTCTCTTCTGGTTATTGGTAAGACAGCCAAGAAGTCACGTATAGTAAGTAGTATAGACACATTCAAATATCACAGACTCTTATAAATGAATTTACCTCATCATTTTTTACTAATCAAATAACATACCTAAAAGCACACTTCTTTATGTTAAAAAATGTGTCCTGTTTCAAAGGCTTAGAATTACTCTCCGTCTAAAATCACACCTATACCCTGCCCAGTTTAGTATACTCGAGGTTCATTCCACATCCCATCTTGCACAACTTTTACAGTGTTTATTCCATGTCTGAGAAGTGGCAGAACACCACAAACTACAGGAAAGCAGCTCCTCTCGCCCTTTCTATTGATTTTACAGATATCATAGAGTAGATCTGCCCATAGAAGGTCTGATCAAGGCCTCATCTAGAAAGCAATTGCTGCTTGCCTGCAAACCTTGAAACAAATCCATCCAGCAAAGAGGATGAAATGCCAACATGCTCAAGGAAAAATCTAAGGGAAGTGAAATCCTGCTACATGTCGTTTCGGTTCCAAAGGGAATCTGGAAACCTTACGTGAGAGCAGCCTGCGGGTGACCTGCTGAGGAGCAAAGAGGCAGGCAGCCAAACTGGCCAGAAACAAGGCAGAAAGATATTTAATATTTTCTGAAAGCTTCATCAGTGTTGACACATTTCCACAGGGTGTTTCACCTTCGGTGCATCAGCACTCTGTGGTAGAAATGTACCTGTGTGGAAAATTTCCATTGATCCTAAAGCCGGTGGCTGTGACTGCACTCAGGTCTGCTCTTTTTCCCTGATGCTTGCTGAGTTCAAAAAGGTTTAGAACAGATCCTGAACAATTCGGTAGAAGACCACCAGCAAAGCTGTAAAACTTTCTAAAAGTAAACCAGATTTTATTAAAAAGAGACCATCTTCCACTCTCTTCCATTAATTCTCTCTGTGTAACAATAATAGTTTTAGAATTTGAAATGGAATCTAAACTTTGGAAAGTTATACTGATGTATGTATAGATACATATCCTTCTCCACCCTTAGCAGTTTTCGAGACAGCTGGACAGTGCCACAACTGACCTGAGGTAGTGCTGGTGGTAGGAGTGCTCTGAGCAGGAGTTTGGACTAAAGACCTCCAGAGAAGGAGGTCTTCCGACCAAGAATTCCCAATGTTGCCTTACTTTCACCATGGAAAAAACCAATGTTGGAAAGGGAATCTAGTTTAAACACCTTTGAGTTGTTCTAGAAGAACATATCGTGAGATAATATCTTCTGAACACTAAAGTGAAAGCCTCACTAAAATTAATGAACTATTTTACTGAACTGTAGCTACAAATATAAAAGAATTACATGAAAATACGTCAAATCAAACTACTTTATATTATTTTTATAATATAAAATCAAACTGATTTCACAGTTCAGTTTGAGTAAAATTCACAATTATGATGTTTATTTCCTTTTGAAGCCAATGGAGCCTATTGTTTTCTGGTTAATACATACTCTTAACAGAAATGTAATGAAAAATTTGCATTTACCCATTTAAATCTGAGAATATTTTTTCAAAGCTAAATTTGCCACAGGTACAAGAAAATCAGTCAGTGTCTGGATTTTATTATTTATCTGCTTTAAAAGCTTCCATGGTTTGTAACTTGACTGTCTGAGAGAAAAATGGGCTGTACAGGCTAGATAAAGTAATATGCTACAAGGAAAGAGATCATTATCTCAACCATTTTAAATTGAATCCTGCTAACACTTGGCATGCAAGCTGACAAAACAAAGACCTGACTGCCAATATTTGTTAATCATTTGAATTCACTAAATCCCTTGTGTGTTGGGAGAAAAACAGAACAAAATTAAAGTGCACATTTAAATATACAAACTTTTCAAGACCAAAGGGTGAACTTAAAAAACATCCTAGTGTGGTGCAGTACCACACTGCAAAAAGACTTTGAACAGTATTTCTATATTTCCATGTGTTGTGGTTTAGCTTCAGTCAGCAACTAAGCCCCACACAGCCACTCGTTCACCCTCCCCGATGGTGGGATGGGGCAGAAAATCGGAAGAGCAAAAGTAAGAAAACTCATGGGTTGAGATAAGAACAGTTTAATAATTGGGAACAACAACAACAACAAAATAATAAATTGTAATGAAAAGGAAAACAACGAGAGAGAGAGAGAGGGGAACAAAACCCAAGGAAAAAGAAAAAAAAACAAATGATACAACCGCTCACCACCCACCAACCAATGCCCAGCCCGTCCCCGAGCAGTGATCGCCACTCCCTGGCCAACTCCCCCCAGTTTATATACTGAGCATGACGCCATATGGTATGGAATAGCCCTTGGGCCAGTTTGGATCAACTCTCTTGGCTGTGCCCCCTCCCAGCTTCTTGTGCACCTGGCAGAGCAGGGGAAGCTGAAAAGTCCTTGACCAGTGTAAGCACTACTTAGCAACAACTAAAACATCAGTGTGTTACCAACACTATTCTCATACTAAATCCAAAACACAGCACTATACCAGCTACTAGGAAGAAAATTAACTATCCCAGCTGAAACCAGGACAGTAATAACAGGACAGTAACTCATAATGAAAATGGACTCAAAGTGTAAAAGAATAAAAAAGACTTCATAACAAAACCAGGACCTGTGGTTGCTCAAAACAGCATGGTGCTTGGTGCTTCCTACTTCATCACTTTGGGAGTTAGACCCCTGAAAGTTCTGACACAGTCGTCTTAGTCAGCCTTGACCAGTTCCCCCACAGTAGTGATGACAGCTGATACGAAATCTGCTCGGTCGTACATATTCTCTAGACCTAGTTATCTTTTAGCCATATACTCTGTCTTTATCATTAAGTATTGCTATTTGCTAACGGCTTTTTTGCCTCTCCCAGCTGCGGGAAGGACAGTTTGCTTATTTTCTTGCTTACCTGGGCACATGCATGCGTACAGGTAACTGTGGTTTGCATTTAGCCTTATGTGATTAGACATGATCATAGACAGGATCATCAAAGGATTTAGGTTGAAAGGGAACTCTGACTGTCATCTAAGCCCTTCCTCCGCTCCAGACGAGGCTAACTTCCAAAGCTAGACTGGGTTGCTCGAGGTCCAATTCAGGCACGTTTCAAAAATCCCCAATGACAGAGATTCCACCACTGCTCTGCGCACCTGATCCAATGCAGCATTTGAGATGCTCCACTCATAGTGGTAGTTTCCCTTGCCGACACAGAATCAGGCTGTAACAGATCTTTGTCCACTAGCTTGCAAACTTCTCTCACACCATCTTTTCCCAGTTGTGATGGAATATAATGTCCCAGAACTGCAGAAGAAACAGCAGCCTCTGAGACAGGGAAATGAAAAGTTGGGAATATATACATGGGAATCACGACCTCTCTCATGGAGAGAAAGTGCAGGTGTTAGCCTGTGCTCAAGGAGTCTGTCCAACTGGAAACCATCAAGAATTCAAATCTGATAAAACTGATGATTCCAGCAGGAACACACCTATATGATCCAGCAGAGTGTAGCTGCAGACACCCAAGCCGTATATCCCACACGTGTCACTGCAAATGTGAGCTGATTCTCTCTGCTGCAGGGCAGCAGATTTGTGCAGTACCGTGCCCAAGCTCAGATAACGCTATGTCTTTTGGCAGCTTAGTCAGTCTGGTAGCCCAGCACTGCATAACTGAACATATCTACCTGTAGTGCGGAAAGAGAACACAGATGCTGATAAAGCTCAGGTGTGAAACAGGAAACAACAGTCCCAATGAAGCCCCAGGTGTACAGGGGGCATCAAAATAAGCAAACAGACAGGACCACTGAGAGGATCAAGGAGAAAACCATCTGAGCCTCAAGCACTTGACCATCACGCTTAAAGCCATGTAGTCACGCTTGATAAGCTACAGGTGTCCTCTGGCAGCATCACTGGTGACCTCATGGAATAGCAGCAGGGATTAATAGTTTGAGGACTGGCTAAGCCTCAGGAGTTTCTCCAGACTCTCCTGAATTGGAGCCCCTGACAAAGACGCAAACTGACCCAGGGGACACGTCAGGTTGGCACATGGGGTCCTCCATCCATCTCAGCAAAGAGTATTCTTCCAGCTTGCCACCTCCTCCTGGTGCTGCTGCATGCCCGAGGTTCAGCTGATTTGGATGCCTCATTAGACAGAGGTCCCAGCCCCTTGTCGGCTACCAGGGCTCTGAGTCCATCTTGTAACATTTGGGTGGAGCAGGAGCCTTTCCCCTGGTGCCAGAAGTTGCAGCCAGCTTTAGCCACCCTGGGAGTCTCCACTTCCAAACCTGATAGGCAAAAACTCTGCCTGCCCCTCCTTCAGTGCAGTGGAAAAGTCGGGCTCTTGAACCTGCGGAGTCTCAGAGAAGGTCCTGTTAATCTCTTTCTCATCATCTCTGATGCTGTGCACTCTTGTGACTACCTCCCACAGCTCCCTTACTTGGCAGCACAGATCCTCAACAAGTGCACGTCTCCTGCACGCTGCAAGACCATCTTCCACCGCCCAGGCCCAGCGAGGGGCCCCAGGCATGCCCTGCAGCCTGAGACCTGCAGAGAGGCATCCTCCTTCTGGAGGAAAGTAAAAATACCCATCTGCATATGTAAACTTTAGTGGTTATTCCAGCATTTTGTAATGAACACTTCCATTTAAAGAATGAATGTGTTAACAGCATTTTTTTGCCACCACAGAGGAGAAGCTTTCGTCGTCAGGAGGATCAGTGCAGGGACAGAGTAAGATTCTTTCCCGGGATGGCAAAGGAGCACCCAGATGGATGAAGTGAGAATCCTGTGTTGGTTTCCATCCCAGGCCTGAAGGCATCAGTCAATATCCTCCACTTGATAACAAAATCCAGAGGCCCTATTCAACTTAAATTTCCCTTTATTCTATTGTAAACATTTTCAGTCACTTTGCAAGCTAGAAGGCTGTTTCATGCAGACTTTTTGCAAAATGACTGAAAACAATAAACAGCCATTATGTTGCAATAAGTTTGCAGCATGGCATGGAATTGGACCAGTTATTAACTGGGAACTTGTTATGTGAACTTAAATCGTTTATGGACTGTGGTGTTAAACCTTCACAAATAAACAAAGAGACTATTACCTGTAACATTTTGAATACCTGCGAAGCAAATTGTTAGCAAAAAGGAGACAAGTTTCTGCGAAGTTTGGGAAATTTCATGTCACTGGGCATTTTCAGGGCTTCTGCTCGTAGAGTCTCAGCGGTGAATGTTGTTCTGCTGCTCAGGGACATTCTGCCGCCATAGACTGAAGGCACCTGCCACAGGCAGGAGGACCTGAGGTTGGCAAACCAGTTGTTGACGCCTAGGGCTCACCAGAAGAGCAAAGCGGGTGGAAAATTCTCTGGTTCCAGAGAAAACTGGACAGACAGAATGAAATGTTGTGATGGAGCAATCTCTCCTTGAGTAGTAGAGACAGCGTGGTTATCTGTGGCTGCAGCAAGCACAGACACTGAACATCTATCAGGTTTGTCAGTTCAGTAGAGCTGATAACACAGAATACTAAACCTAACCAACCTTATTGTACAGGCCGCTGACAATCACTGACAGCAGCAAGTTCACACTTGAGATCAGTACAGAACAGCAGGTTTATAGCAAAATTTTAATCCAGAAAAATGGCTGGTAAATTCTTGGTAAACAGATGAGAGGGAATTCCCACAATCCGTTCTTGTGAAGTAGTGTCTGCCATCCATATCACAAACGTAAAGGTAATATTCTCATTGCAGTAATCACCTAAAAACTGGCTTTGAAGACGTCTTAGCTTCTCATGTACCACTACAAGCCACAACTGTAAAAACTTTCCTTCTCGGATATTTTATTATTTACTTTATTCAGTTCTGGTGTTTCTCTGCAGCATGTAAAAATTCTGAAAATCAAAAAGATATCACAAGTTGAAAGCACACAGTCCCTATTAATCCCTTGCTATGAATCTGGTAGTGCAAAACTGGGAGATGTGGTTTTGGATGAGTTATCATATGCATGGTTAGCATGGAAATGGAAGAAGCAGCTTGCTGTATGCACTCGGGGAACCAGATTTGTTACAGCTGTTTGTGTCCAAAGATTTCCTGAAGAGTTGTTTTGGGAAATGGGCCTGATTCAGGTGCCATGTAACACACAGTTGCCAACATCTCTTACCAAAGAGAAGAGAACAAGGGTTCTCATTTACTTCCAGAAGCCAAGTTAAGTTATTATGAAGGACACAGTCTTCAAACAGTAATTCTGAGTAGAAGAAAACTCCTAGAAGAAATGACAGCTTAAGACTTTCAAGCTGAAGCCTTGACCTCAGAGCAGAAATCAGAACCAGGAAGGGCTTTTCCTTTAACACTTGCATTTGTTCATTGCTCCTCTGAGTAAAAGAAAACTGCGGGAGATGCTACTCTCCATGACATACTCGGCTTTTCACTATAATAGTATGACTGAATGTCCAAAAGGCCCTTTTTCACATTACAACTGCTAAAGTGACAATAGCCGTTTCAAAGACGCCTGAAGCTTCTAGCCTTTCATGGTGTACTTGAGGAAACATTCAAGGAGATCAACAGAGGTCTTCTAAAGCTTGAAGCTTCGGGTCAGTTAGCAAAAATGACTGCTTTCAGAATAGCACTGCAACATAATAGGTGAATGGGTTCATCTCCCATTCGGTTGCAGCTTTTATATTTTAATGGATAGGAAACGTTATTACTTAATTTATCGGGTTTTGCACACGGCATTTTAAACAGATCAGCTTGGGGTTTATGTTGCTAATATTGCAACTGTGTGCAAAGTTTTTTCATTATTTCATTGACAGATCAAAACGCTTACTTAACCAGTGCTGGCTCAAACACAGTCTGAAAAACATAACAAGAAAATAAGAAAGGGGAAAATTACATTTGCTAATACATTTGCCATAAAAAATAAAAACAATAAAGAAACGTCAAATAAATAAATACAAAGTTGATAGATGTCTTCAGGTTATTAAGTGCCAAGACTCAAATTTTGAATTTTAGCTAATTTTGGTATATTTTAAAAGTGTGCAGTTGTTTCTTTTCCAATACACACACACACACAAATATTTAGCCCTTCCTACGCTCACAAAACTCAAAATTATTTTTTTCCATATATTAAGCATGTTTGTTTCCTATCCTAAATGTGAACGAAAGCAACTTTATAAGCTTTATCACAACTATGCTTAATACCTCCAAATCTAGATTTTTGTAAATAAATGAGAACACCTAACTTCCCAAGTCATACTGAAATCAGTTTAGATTATGTGAATATTTCTGAGTTTTAAGGGTAATTTTCATTCAGGCTCTCAGCCCAACCTCTTACATTTCAAGGAACTGAGCATGTCGCTTTCAAAAAAAGGATACAAGCACATAAAACTTCCCTCTGCTCGATGTTAAAACCTACAGAATTGCACATTGTACAAAACTATTACCTTTACATTGATTAAGTATCTGAAGGCAGATGAGCCTTAACAATTATACTTGGTAATAAAATAGATTGATCTATTTACAGGTAATAAAAGTAGAATACATTTTAAATATTGGAATTTTCTTTTCCAGTTCTCAAACTATATGTACTCCTGAAGAAGGTACTTCTCTCTGTAAACTATCTATTGATTTTCTGGCAGCATCAATTGCTGCTTCATGTATTATCCAAAACTATAGCTGAGGAGATAATGGGATCCACTATAACTCAGTCTTTTCATTTGTATTTTTTATTGACAGGCAGAAAGCATCTGGTTTTCCCGTATGTCCAAAGAAATAGGACTAACAACTATTCCTCTCATGCTCTTCTGCAGAAACTTCTTCCACAAGTCAGTGGTTGCTTTTAATATTTTTCCTTGCAAAAGTCTCCAGTGCTGAATTCCTGTTAAGAGCAAAGACAGAGCCCTGAAAATGTTATTGAAGATAGACAGAATAGCCATTCAAAACTGGGGAAGAGGATTCAGACTACAATCTGATGCAGACTACACTTCTTCATTACTCAAAAAGTGGAAATAGACATTGTGGGTAAATTTGTCCTCTCCCTATGTGGGAACAGGAGTGATGGCCATGGTTTTTGCTTGCCAAATGAAGGTTAATGATTGATGGCTGGCCTTTTTCCCTCTATCTCTGAGGTAAACTCACTGAAAACGATGATCTTGCGAAGTGAAAGGGCTGCACCAAGTATTCAGCTTAGATAGGTCAGGGCAAACTAGTTCGACATTGAAGGAGGTCCAGGCAGCTTCATCAGAACTTTATGCAATAGTGTGGCCTGCTCTGATAGAGGTCTCAGCCAACTGGGCAGTCTAGGGGACAGCAGGTCAAATGAAAATCGAACTACAGGTCCTGAAGCCTCTCATGCTGAAGCCTGGATAAGTGACATTTTTGCTCTCTGAAGACTTAGTACCAACTCACTTACACTATACCACAGAGATTTGATTTTTGCACATGTTTTTATGTGGTTATACCTAATGGGCTCCTACTATCTAGAAACCAGAGCAAGAACTTCATGGGTTTCTAATGTTAACAGGCAAGTACTGATGTGAAGTAAAAATTATACCATCCTTCAGCCCCAACCAAATGAAGAATTCCCATCATTAGGAAACCTGCTTACCTCATCATTTTTTTCTCAAAACAAGAAAAAAGATGAGGTTAAATAAAATACAGAATGTCTGGTATTTCACTGCTGGTATTTTCCAGTTTCCCTAGTGAAATGGTTCAAATTCTCACCCTCAAGGACCGTAATAAAATCTACAGGTTTTTGGCTTTTGGAGATAAAGAAGAGATCTCCCCAAGGTAGAATCTGGGGACACTTTAATTCAAAAACAAGATGAATATTCAGATTGTCTTTTCTTTGTTACCTGTGATCTGGAGAGCTGACCCCGGGTGATGACCAGCCTTGCCTCCAGCACTGCCTGTTGCAATGGCAGCACCCCAGAGCTACTTGCCTTCACACAAACAGAAGCAGAAGCTCAGAAAGGAAACACAAGGTATTAGTCCTTTATTCAATTTCATACCTCACATTTTTTTCCTTAGATTTTTGTTTTCCAAAAATTAAAACAAAAAGATTGAAAAATAGGGCAAGTTGGCTTCCTCATTTAAAGAAAGTTACTTTATACTACCTTAACAGTTTATTAGATGGGTTTTACCTAACCTGCTATGCATCCTTACTGACTGGATTCAAAAAAACAAAGCAACAGAAACACACATACAAAATCCTTTTTATTGTCTCTCACAAAAAAAAAAAAAAAAAGGCAATAAATGTAGATAAATAGACTTAAGGTTGAATGTTCAATTGCTTTTGTGCAGTGGGTACACATGTTTTATTTATACTAACAACTGGTATCGTGCCTGGTTGTTTTGCCTCAGTGCAATCCTGCAAACATATATCAAACATGATACAGATAGTCTGTAGCTATCTAATGGCACCCAGGAGGTATTCTAAAATTGTATCAAAGCTGATTTGTTCTGGCATTTTGGAATTCCCTACATATGGTGTTCTGGGAAGAAACAATGCTTAGCTTAGCTAGTAGCATATCCACACTCTTCAGCAAACTGTTTTCTTCATAATGAAAGAAAGATCATAGATAATTCCATCCCATTAGGGATGGATAATTCCATCCCCTGATAGGGATCCAAAGTCACCTCCATCATTTTTCTCACATTACATTTCATTACAAACTATCACTAAAAGCAGAATTATTAATGCATCCCAATTCATACATCTTCATAGGAAACAGACTTACACATAGGTACACTCACATGCACATGTATTATGAAAAAACAATTCTCTTAATTCCCAGCTTCAGGTGAGCTCCAAACTGAGCACCTTTTCAGAGGGTGAACAGGGACACTGATCAGCTGGGCAATTGTGTCTTGCCACTCAAGAAACAGTATCTCCTGGCAGCTAGAGCTCCTGAAAGCTCTTTGGCTTTGTCCTTTCCTTTCTTACTGTAATATGCCACGCTACCCTCTCAAGACAGCAAGGTTGGCTCCCACTATGCTGCATACTTCAATATACGTATAGTGAAAGGGAGCGTCCCTACTTCAGGTGGCTGCCCTGATATTTAGGCCTAAAGATGAATTTTGACTCTGCAAGTTATACCATGTTCATACGATCATAGGATAATTTGAGTTGGAAAGCATCTCAGCAGGCTTCTAGTCAAACTTCCAGGTCAAAGCAGTGTCAGCTACAGGTCAGGTCTTTATCCAGTCCAAACTTGAAATAAACCAAGGATGAAGGCTGCACAGCCTCTCTGCTGCTTGACACTCCTCCTCATGCTGAAAAACTTTTCCTTATATTCTTCCTGAACCTTGCTTGTTTTAACATGCCCCTTGTCTTGTCCTCCCATTATGCAACACCACTTTGAAACTTCTGGTCCCATCTTTTTGCTGTCATAAGCATCAGACAGCTGCTATTAGGTCCCTCTAATACAGTCTTTTCTGTACTAAGGGGCCAAAAATGAATACAGTATTCTAGATGTGGTCTTACAAGTGCCGAGTAAAGCGAAATAGTTGCTTCCCTCACCCTACTGGCTGTTAACACAACGAAAGATACTGTTGGGCCTTCTTTGCTTCCAGGGCACACTGCTATCTCATATTTAGCTTGGGTCTACCAAGACCCCCAAGTCTTCTTCTGCAGAGCTGCTCCCCAGGCACTCAGTCTTCCAAGGCAGCTGTTGCTCAGAGACTGGCTGGGCATCTGTCTGCTGGTGGGAGGTGGCAAGTGATTGCCCTTGCACCACTGTTGTGTGGGGTTTTTTCCCACTTCTTTCCTTCACTTATTAAACTGTCTTTATCTCGACTTGTCACCGAAATCAGCAATCAAACTCCTTAACACCAATGTAGTATTAAGAAGCAGGCATTCTTTATTATGGCGCCGGATGCACGGGGGATCGTTCCACCTAGCGTGCATACCGCAGGTTACATCAGCCGAAACTTATATTGTCCAGTTACATACTGTCGTGGTTTAGCCCCAGACGGCAGCTAAGCACCACGCAGCCGCTCGCTCACTCCCCCCGGTGGGATGGGGGAGAGAATCGGAAGAGCAAAAGTAAGAAAACTCGAGGGTTGAGATAAAGACAGTTTAATAGGGAAAGCAAAAGCTGCGCACGCAAGCAAAGCAAAGCAAGGAATTCATTCACTACTTCCCATGGGCAGGCAGGTGTTCAGCCATCTCCAGGAAAGCAGGGCTCCATGACGCGTAATGGTTACTTGGGAAGACAAATGCTATCACTCCGAATGTCCCCCCTTCCTTCTTCTTCCCCAGCTTTATATGCTGAGCATGACGTCATGTGGTATGGAATAGCCCTTTGGGCAGTTTGGGTCAACTGTCCTGGCTGTGTCCCCTCCCAGCTTCTTGTGCACCTGGCAGAGCATGGGAAGCTGAAAAGTCCTTGACTGGTGCAGCAACAACTAAAACATCTCTGTATTATCAACACTGTTTTCAGCACAAATCCAAAACATAGCCCCATACCAGCTACTATAAAGAAAATTAACTCTATCTCAGCTGAAACCAGGACACATACATATGCATCAAATTTCCCGGAATGAGCATGCATATTCATTCTATTTCCTGGAACTAATTATCATATTCACGTGGTCATTACGCATGCATCCTTGAGCTCCGAGGGGCTTCCGTGGGGGTCTCTGGTGGTCCTTGGTGGCCGTACAGGTGTGTCCTTTAGTTGACCCCTTCTTCTGGACATGCGCAATCCCACCTTGCTTATGTAACCCGTTTTCCTTCTTCATGGTGCATGGTCCCTAACAATGATTTGGCACCCTTAACACAAACCAATTATTCTAACCACCCTCGAGTCTTTGTCAAGATGGGCTGGGGCTGTACTGGGAACATAGCAGCATGTCTGTACTACTCCTTGTCCAATTGTCTTTGGGCATAGTAGCATATCCATAGCCATAGGTGTACAAACACAATATTAAAGCATTGTCTAACCTGCTCCTGTCTCTATGTTGCTTAGTTACAAAAGAACGAACTAATCATTTTGGTTACATCTGGTTACGGACTGATGATTTTTTTCACTTTTGCTCTTCCTATTCGCTCTCCCGTCCTGCTGCGGGGAGGAGAGGGCTGTGAGCAAGAGATTGTGTGGTGCTTAGCTGCTGACCAACGTCAACACATAACACTTAGGTACAGAAATATTGTGGAAGACAGTGCCAAAAGTCTTTCTAAAGTTGAGGTAAATGACATCCACTGTTCTCCCCTCATCCACAAATCCAGTCATGTTATTCTAGAAGGAACTCACGCTGGTCAGGCATGATATACCTTTGTTAAAACCATGCTGACTTTCCCAATCAACTTCTGCCCAGACATGTATTCCAAGAAGACTTGCTCCATGATTTTTCCAGAGAACAAAGAGAGGTTAATCAGTCTGTCACTCCTCTAGTTGTTCTTTTAGTTTGTATTGAAACTGGTGCAATGTTTGCTTTCCTTCAGTCACTGGGGATCTTCCCTAGTCTTCAACATGTCAAAGATGATAGAGCGGCCTCACTATGACATACATCAGCCAGTTCTCTCAGCACTTTTGGATGCAGCCCGTCTGGTCCTCTGGGCTTGGATGAGTTGAGCTTTCTCAAGTAATTCCTGATCTGATCCATATCCACTGCTGGTAGTTCCTTCTCTTTAAGGAGAGGGGCCTGAAAGACCTTGTTGGTGAAGACTGAGGCAAAACAGCAACCGAGTATCTCAACCCTCTATGTTTCAAGTGGCACTAGAGCACCTGCTCTACTCAGCAATGGGCCATGTTTTCTTTGCTCAGCCTTTTGTTACTAATCTAGGGGGATAAGGTCTTCTTGATGCCCTCAACATCCCTCGCAAGTGTTAACTCCTGATAACCTTTGGCTTTCTTGATACCATTCCTACATGAATGGGCAATGTTTCTAAAATCCTTCTTTGTTGTTAGTTCTTGCTGAAAACCAAATCTAACACGTATTTAAATACTAGAGCAGAGCAATGAGAAAGAGTGGGTGGGAAGGGAAAGATAATAAAAGATAACCAAATAAACTCAAATGCTAAAATGCTAAGGATAGGGTCAACTTTCTAAATGCATCCAAGACAATTATACGTGTAAAAAATTAAGCCCACTTGAAAAATCCTGCCAAGTTCTGATATGTGTCTATCTTTGGGAAAGCAGAAGCACCAATGTTCATGAAGGTTTCCCTAAACTAAAGCCCAGCGAGGTCCAGAATTCCAGCTCCCAAACTCTCTCACTGCCCAGCTTCTTAGTCGTTGCAGTTGCCTAAAACTTAAACACTACAGTTAAACCATACTAAGAAGCACAGATCCAAGCTTGGAACAAAACCACCAGTTTTGAAAAACAAGTTGCTGCTTTAAAACCATTTTCAAACTCATTGGTACTTTTTTTTTGACATCTTATTAACAGCAGTTTCACTACGAAAGATTGTATCTCTTAAAAAGAAAATTAAACAGGGCATCAAGATTGATGAATCTCTTTTGTAAGATGTGACTTTGTGGCTGCACTAGGCATTTGCTTTACCTTCTGTTGGAGAGCAATCCTCCCATATTGACCTCCAGGTCAATACAAAAGATTTCTGCTACAAGGGTTTTAAGAGGCTGTTTCAGGCGTCAGCCAAAATAGATCATAAATCAAGAAGTCTATCTGTCATTGCTTCTGAAATGAAGCTAATTCTACCAGCCAAAAATGATAAATAGAAGTGCTTGAGGTTAAATTTGTTAAACAGTCTCTGGACTTTGCAATAATTTTCAGCTCTTCTGAAATTGTTCTGAACTTAAATCAATGGACAGACTCATTTTGCTTTCTCTCCTACTGTTTTCTTTTAAAGTGATCTTTTATTTACTTCTGAACATTGTCATGATACTTTCAACTCTCCTTACAAAGGTCATCACAACAGGTATCTCTTTATGTGCATTCTCTCTGGTGGTCTTTCTGTTTGCATGGTACTGATGCTATTGACGCTTGTCCACCTGAGCAGGAATAGTACAAATAATACAGCCACAAAAATCAAAAGAGTAAAACTAGCTATAGCTCTGGTATTCTTTCTCTGATCCAATTGGCAAAAATAAAACTGTGGGAAAAGGGTAGAGGAATATATACGTAATGAGAGGTAAGTGGAACAGACTGAATGTAAAAATTTGCAGAAAAGGGGGATGTCAGGTATTAGCTAGACTAGAACACAAACAACAGATGACAATGGATCATAGCAATAATTATTCATTGTGACAAAATGAGGATGGGACACTGCAAATAACGTGTTCGATCATCTGTAATAAAGACACAATGGATTGCTTTTATGCTTCACCCTTAACATTATGATGTTTTCACTGATGATTTCACAAAAGACTTGGGTTACAAAGAGGCTGTGCCATCCACCCACAATCTCTAATTTAGGACGACAGAACTCCGTACTGATGCCCGAGCACAGATTTCTGCTGACTGATAGTATTATTTGCTCAGAAGTTCCATCCCTGTTCACTTCTGATATAACACCATATTTTGCCTTATCCTCTAAAGCAACTGGACTTTTTTTTTTCCTAGTAAATCTGTGCTATGCTTAGTCTTTTCTTTCTGCAACATAAAGTCAGACAGCTTCTTTTAACGTTACCCAGGGTGCCATTTCCAAAAGCACTTTGCCCTTTTCATCCTTCCTCACCTTAAGAAACATAGGTATTATAAACGCCATCAAAATATATTCTCTGGCACTGCAGCTGCCCAAGGGCCTGGCAATGAGTGATCAGCGATGTAGGTTTCATGTAACAGGGCAAGAGTGTTCAAGGAGCACAGGAGGCTGCTGTTGCTATACTCAGTAGCATGCAACATGGGAACACACTGCAGGACACTCTTACTCTCCTGGCGAGGCTGAAGAATTCACTGAAGGCAGATGCACATGCCACTCTCCAATAAACACTAGCTCACCAGAAACATAAGTTGGCCAGCAAGCACTCATCCTCCAAAGCAGGTGATTGACTGTGTTAGTTCAGCACATTTCCCATATTGCTGACTTTGGTGGAATTTTTATCTAACTTAAACGGCAAATTAAAGCTGACTGCAAGACAGCAGAGTCCCCAGCAGCTGACAGCAGTGCAAGCATCCCCTGCCTCCTCAGAAAGCAAGTCCACCTGTGGCAGAACTGCTTTTATTCTATTCCTCTACTACAGTTTGCTAGCTGAGATAAACTGGGCAGTGTGTGCCAGGAAAGCCACTGTGTTTACTTTGAATGATGCAAGCAATGAATTACAGGTGCCCTGTCAAGAAATCTCTCTCAATCCCAGCATGCAGCAAGGAGACAAAAATCTGAGAATGAAAAGCAAGTATACTGAAAAGTAATACTCATGAGTCTTCAGATACATTATTGCCACTTTAATGATCCTTTTTCTCCTTTCTTCAAAAAAGGCTCTTGCATATGCCATGGGCAGATTTACAGCAACAGAAATCTGTGTATGCTATATTGATCATTGATTGCTTATTTGCTGGCTTGCCAGGGGCTGATTTACACGCACACACACACACACAAACACACTGCCTGGGTGATGATAAGAGCAGGAAAAAGAGGATGCACACTCTTTTCTGTCATCTTACATGTGGCCAGTGCTGGAGGCATGTATATTATGCATGTATATTTTTTGTTTCCCTTGACAGGAGATTTTTGAACCTGGAATTAAACAAACCCAAAGGATGACATGGCTATCTGCATCATATTCGCTAGGAGTTCACCGGTATCAGTGCTAGAGAAAATAATATTTCCACCTCTTTCTCTATTTTGTATGATCTGTCAGAGAAAAAGAAGGGCATATCCTCTGCAGAAGACAAGCCAGAATCTGTGGAAATTCCCTGCTATGAGTTCAGAGACATAGAATCAATTCATTAAGAGACAAACAAAGCATTTGTCCTATAAAAAAAAGGGGGATTTTATAGCAATCATTTCTGAAATACACAGCAAGAGGTAGGAAAAAGTTCTTCCATTGCTGACTCTTGGCTTTCAGCCATTTCTATAGGCTTCTTTACACTTTATTGCAACAGAAGTCCCAGATCTCTATGAGAAAAAAAGACAGAATTCCAGCCTAGATGCTACCATTGGAATTATTGCCATGAAACACAAAAATGCATAGAAAACATGAGATACCTTCCGGAGGGCAGAATCATCTTTGGAAGTAGATATGTTCAAATGCAAATATTCAAACTGCCAACAGGATACCTTCTTGCTTAAGAAACACAGCCACAAGTATGTGCAGGGGAGAGAGGAGAGGTTATCAGAGGAATACATGCATCTGCAAAAGTAGATAAGCAGATGACAGAAGGTATACATGAAGGTGCAAGGACAAAGAAGCAAGAAAGAAAATAAGAAAAGAGAAAGATAAATTAACTAAACCTTTTCAAAGATTCCACAGGGTTACATTATAGAAAAAGACCTCTTTAGTCCAGCTTTTCCATACAATTAACAGCAGGAGTTGACACTAAGGTATTATACAAGAACTAAGAGGCAAGGAGGGGGCTTGTACAATTTGACGATGGAGGATTGCACCACACAAGATAAATTGTTAAATTAAAATGTGCATAATACTATAAGGCATTTGAAACATCTTGATTTACAGTGGTTCACATTTATACTCAGAGTTACACAGAATCTGAAAACTGGTTATTTAACAAGAATTACATATTTTTGGATATTTTATGGATTTTAATGAGAAAATAATTTAAAGCAACTGTGTTGCCCCAAGTAACCATAACTCATCAGTGAGGGGAATTCTTACACTCATCAGTGTAAGAATTTCACAGAGATCTTTGGCAAAATTAATCAGAAGTCCTAGCAGTAATTTATCTGCTATGTTATCACATACAATAAAACATGGATTGGCATGATGCACATACAAGGTGATGACAAATAACTTGTGAAACAGTTCACTTTATTATTCGGCCATTACCAGGTGATAAATACAAGAATTTACAGAGTCCCTCAATGAGAGGAGCACATGCATTCAAAATCTGGGAGTTCCTTATTTCAGAGCACTGAGAGTTATCCCTGTACATTCAGCTATCTATTAACATGCACTTTCTACTTGAAACTTTCAGAGATGTTGTCTACTCTGCACATCAACATTACAAGTAAGTATTAAACATCCTCTTCAGATGCATTAGAAATTTAATTATAAATGATCATCTGAAACTCACAATTACCTGGATCTCTGTCTAGATCAAAGCTAGATCAGTGCTGCAGAGCTTGAATACATGACTCAAAAAATAGCAATGTAATCATTCTATGCACAAGCCCAACAGTAAAAATACAAACCAAAATTCCATTTATTAGGCCAGCTGGCATGTATACTTTGTCTTACTGAAGCCTGTATGCACCCTTTTTTGCAGCCTGACTCACAGTACGTCAACCAGTTTGTTTTTAATTTAGCTCTGTTGAGGATGAACTTGCCCATATGTACTGAATTGCAGAAGTTCATACCATGTCTTTAATATTTTGTTTGAAGAGATTAATCTGGCTTTGGCCCAAAACAAAGCAGGAACACAAAACAAATATAGTCACATACCAGCGCTCAAGCTGCTGCTGTAAATCTTATAATGGAAAAATACTGTTGAACTTCAACATCAAGTTTTATTAGGAAACAAATATGATAATTTTTAATGCAAACATCAGGGAAAGGGAAATGGCTCTACGAGATAGACTGCAGCAGTGGTCCATGAAATCCTTTCCCCTGCCCACCCTTTCCAAATATGTGTAATATTGAACATTTCAGAAAGCATTAAGTGTCAGGACAACAAAATGTAGACCATAGACCATCACACAATGCTGTAGATATCAGAGGCATCAAAGAACACGTCAAACTCCCTATTGTGCAAGCTTTGAGTAACTTCTACAGGACTCCCTCTTCATTTGCAGGTTTCCTTGGGGAATATCTTTCCATTGTCTGAAACTCAAGTCAGAAGCTCTCTATCTGGAGGAAACTACACTCCAGAGCTGACAACAGTCAAGTTGAAGACAAGCACTTGCAAAGGTCACTTGCAAGTGAGATTCCTGTTGTCTCTGTGCTCCAGCCTGTCAGGGTCCCTCTGAAAGGCAGCACCTTCATCGTGTCTATCAACCACCACTGCATCACCCCCTGTTCTGCATCATCTGCCAACTTGCTGAGTACACACTCTGCCCCATTGTCCAGACCATTAATGAAGATGTTGAACAGGACTGGAGCCAGTATTGTCCCCCAGGGCACACCACTAGTGACTGGCATCCAGCTGAGTTAATCACAACCACTGGAGACCAGCAGTTCAGCCACTTTTCAATCCACCCCACTGTTCACTTCTTTAGTCCATATTTCATCAGTAAGACAGTGTTGAAAGCCTCACTACAACAGAGATCAAATGACATCCACTGCTCTCTCCTCATCCAGCAAGCCAGTCTTCTTATTTTAGAAGGCTACCACATTGGTAAGCCCTCTTTATCCACGATGACTAATCCCCGTCACCATTTTGCCCTTAGAAATGGTTTCCAGAGGATTTGCTCCATCACCTTCCTAGGGATCAAGATGAAGCTGACCAGCCTGTAGTTATCCAGATCTTCCTTCTTGTCCATCTTGAAGACAGGAGTGATATTTGCTTTCCTCCAGCCCCCAGGAACCTCTCCTGGTTGTCATGACCTTTCAAAGATAACCTAGAGTGGACTCACAATCTACATGTTGAATACATAAATAGAAATATTGGATAATAACCTATTTACAAAATACACAGGTTCTCTCATCCTCCTATATTTTGACAGCAATGTCAGTTGGTAATATGTAACTCTACAAAAGCCTTTACAGTTAGTGAGATTAATATGGACTAGATCAGCTGTGTTTCTTCATGTTTGAAAGCCCCTAGCATGCTGTAGGCACTATAAGAAACAATGAATTAGGGAAATATTTTTTTTCTACCGCATCTGTACAGCAGTTTATAGATTTATGCCCTTCTTTTTACTTACCATTCGTGCATTCATAAGGTTCTTTCTCCCTGCAAAATGAAAAAAGTAAAGAAAATCCTATATTCTGATAGCACTGAATGAATAGAGGGAACTACCCGGCAGCTATTTTTTCTTGGAAGTGTTCATTTGACATTTTCTGAATAGAGGTCTATCTATATTTTAATAGTAAAATACAGCTGTGTAAACTGAACGACACAGTTATCCAGATAGATATTTCAAAATATGTCTAACCTGTAAAGTAAGGACAAAAACTAAATTGAGATCTTGGTAATGCATATATATATACATGCATGTGTATGAAGAAAACAAAGATGTTTTACACAGCCCATTAAAAAAGAAAAAGCAAACCAACTACAAACTGCTGAAAGAATTATTATCCCCATTTCCTATGAGTTCTGAACTGACTTTTGCAGGAAGTTTTACAAACATGAAAAATGTTTCCATTTCTCTTAAAATGCAATACTCTCCTTCTGCAAAGCTGTAAGAGTCTTAACAAACTTGCCCATTGGTAAAGAAATATAGCTATTTCTACTTTGGAATTAGCTTTTTCTTTGGGAATTTTACAAAAATAACTTAAAAAAAATCAGTGTGTTCTGCTTCTCCTATGAACAGATGTTTTAAAAACCAACTTGTGTGAAATTCTTGGACATCCAATCATTTATTTAAAAAATGTAACTGGATCCCTTTCTCTCCCTCCTATCTGTGTTTGCTCCAGCTGTTCTTAGGCAAGGAAAACCTAAAAATTTACTACCATCAAGCTGTGTCTCTGGGGTTTCCATTGGCATCAATGCCACCCCCTTCCAGCATGTTTAGGAACTGTAACACAAAAAAGGGAGAGAGATTCTGCCTTGAAAACAGTGTCTTCCAAGAGCCACAAGCTGTTTATCTGCCTGCAGCTTCAGTAGCTCATATACTGCTCCCTTCTCATCTTTACAGAAAACAAAAAGGAGTAATGGTGACATAAAGAGTGGGTTTTCTATAGGAATCTGTCCCCACCAAAAGAAACAAACAGAAGAGTGCAGTATTATCTTAGTCTCAAGAAGTAGTTGTCTCTAAGAATCACAAGCAGGGAGCTGGCATTTAGCTGGAAGACAGTAGTTTTACAAACTACTGTCTACGGAATAGACAGTATAACTACATTTCCGTAGTTATACAAACACACGGAAAGAGAGACATGGATGCACAAGTGCCTACTTCAACATCTGGCCCTGCCCAGAAATGCTGAGTAGTCATAGCCCCGTAATTCTGCTTTGGTTTGGTAATGTTCATAAATGAAGGACAATTGACACCGTTTTCTCACAACACGTGAAAAACAATTAGAAAATGCTATTGTCCCACCACTAAGGAGAAAGTACTGGAAACAGCCCTGCTGATCTTCTAGTAAGTTACAATAAAATGCATTTTAAAAAACCCAAACTTAAGGAAAACCAATCGATCATCTAAGCAATAGAGTTAAAAGCAGATTAGAAATTAATATCCCTGACTGATGGAGCCTTACAAAACTGCTGTTTTCAAACCAGCTTAGAACCTTTTCTTTTTTAATAAGCACAATTGGCTTTGAGTGCTTTGTCAACGTGACAAACCTTTTCCAACAGAACTGGAGCATTTATTCAAATGCTAATGAAAGTGAATGTAATTTGTAGTGGTACTGAATCAACTTTTCAAGACTGCAATTTGCATTTGTATAAAACTCCAATTTTTTCAATATGAAACATATTTGGATAGGGTTTTGAGACTAAACAAATTGACATACTGCTTTTGTCATAAATTTAAAAGTACTTTGATTTCTTTACGATAGGCAACTAATAATACTGAGCAGCTTTTTATATTTACACATTTTCTTCAACTGGAGAGCAGGCCCTCAAGATTCATTAAAATAGTCTATAGCTCTTATATTAAACCATTGTATCAACTAGCTCGATTTTCAGATACAAATCAATTGCTCATACTATTCTGCCAGTGTAGGTTCACCTTTCAATTCACCATAACTGACCAGGGCTTGTAGACCATAATTTTTAGTGATGTAATATTCTTCCTATAATCACCAGCAGGCATGCAGCAATCCTCCCATTTTTATTCCTCCCCAACACCCCAAAAACCAGAACAGACTAGAAAATAATACTGAAAATATTATGTTGTTATTTATTATATAATCACTGTCATGTCTGAAATTGGACTACTGGATTCAGTTTTGGTCTTCCCAACTCAGATGAAGCATAACTGGAGTGAAATGGATCCAGAGATGGAGGCAGAAAGTTTCCATTTGAAGAGCAGGAAAAAATCTGAAGCTGTCAGGTTGAGATACAGGATGACACAGCTACTCAAAAAAAAAAGTCCCTTTTATACAAGAGACATCCAGCGAAACTGAGCCACTAATAAATTGGTTGTGCAAGGCCATCAACATATCAAACTGCTAAATGCATAAATATGCAATGAGAATATCCATATTTACATTCTAGAAAATAAAAGTTGCAAGCATATGACTTCCTGGGAACCATAAAGCTCAAAGTTGAGCCTCAGGCAGGTCATTTCACATCTGCTTGCTATAAGTGTTCTTTTATTCTTCTTTAAAAAAAAAAAAATCTCCTCCAGAATAATGGACTGAATATAAATGGTTATTGAAGTGGAATTTAGCACAACATACAGCTGCAGCTGAATTCGTCCATTCAAGCAGAGGATTTGCGAGTCAGATACATTTGAAATTATCTATGGCATGGTGTTGACAAAGTTGTGTGCTTTTTAAAAAGCACAAAGTCTTCAGGTATAGGCATCTGATATCATATCCGCCATGAACACTACTTTATCCAAGCACGGAATCTGACAAAATATTTCTGTCCTCAACAGCACAGAAATACTATCATCTGGGAAGTGGTAAGGCTACACGGTAACATTTAGATAAAACATGCAGTGTACATTTTCCGTATGGTTTACGTGACAACACATCTTTGTCTACTAACAGTAACTGCTATTAGGCAACATAAAATATAACTGCTGGAGAAGTACTTGCATAACATTCAGGAATGGTTTCAAAAAAGGTAGGATTTTCAGAATATTTACAATAACTAACAGCACAGTGAGACACTGGTTAATGGAAGAGTCCACATAAAACGTGCACAGATGCCACCGGCTACAGCATTCCACGCATCTTCTGCCCTATGCAGCAATATGAATGACCTCAAAGACAAGTAGGAAACTGAAGAACATCTAACAAGCAGAAATGGAATTTTTTTTCCATTGAATGTATTAGAAGAGTAACACTTTTACTGTCTTGATCGTATCTTACAAGCTGGATAAAAACTGAACAGTATAACCTGCCTGGTAAATGCTCTTAAAAGCCTTAATAGAAACTAATTATCACTGCTGGGCTCTATTAAAAAAAATAATCTGAAAGCACAAGAAAAATACATTAAAATAATTACAGAAGAATGAAGGGCCAAGTGAGGAAGACGCTTCCACCAGAAGAAATATCCTGCTGCATGGGTATTTCTGTTGGGTAAGGAAGAGAAAAATCCTTCTGTCCCATGAGTCTCCCTAAGAGCAGGACATATCTGAAGCTAACACATAACAGTGAATGCAGCCAACGGGAACAATAAAAAATATACCTTGTCAAAAGACCAAGCAAACAAACAATCAAAACCCCACAACATGATTTCACCATGTTCCCGAGCACAAGCTAAGTGGTACCTGGGCTTCAGAGACCTCCAGCCTGGAATCTGCACAAGGGCACAAGAGGTACTGCCACATCTGACGCTGGTCACCGAGACACCCGGCGTGACTGGCATAGGCAGAGCAAAAAAAAAAAAAAAAAAAAAAGGCATTTTAACTAACCACCTCATAGTGGCTTGAAGAGATGGTGGTAGCAGCTAATGTGTTAATCACCAGCCATACAGCTACACTAGGAGTAGCTGGAGAGTAAAAAGGATGTCACAGGAGTAAGAAACGGCTCCTGACTTTACTGAACTTCTGCTGAGCCCTATATATATGTGCAATCATTTGTGAAACTGGGGCAGGCGGGAGCAGGCACGAGACCTCTGCTACAAAATCTGTGTGTGGTTTCACATGTAGAAAAACATGCACGTTCCCACATGTGGCCTCACCTTCAGTTACACTGGATGCACTAAATGCCAGGTGATGAAACATTAAAAAAACCCCCAAGCACTAAGTTTTGGCAAATATAAGCTTGCAGTTTTTATTTTAAAATACATTTTAAAGTGCATTCTTTCAGGGACGAAATTCAATGGCAAGAACATTCCCTGGTATACACATATATGCCTGCCTGTATCAGGCCCTGATCTGAATAAGTCCGGCTTGATAACTCACCGACAATCCCACACCGACACAGGTACCCTCACGCACCCATTGCCGGCACATCTGGCACACCGGTCCCAGGATGGAATTTGTGCAGAGCGCAGCGGGACCCACCCCTTCCCACAAAGTCTGAGGCTTAGATTTTCCATCCTGTACACAAGTTACTCAAACTTATTATTAAAAAACACCTCTGCGTTTTTGGAAAGTAACGAGATTTTCTGTGATATCAGACAGTGCAATAATTGAGGAAATGCATGAGAAAGATGGATCTATGAGGTAATCAGTAGCATGGCACTTGGAGAAACAGCAGCTCAAGTCTCTGTTCATCTCCTTCTTTACTTTGGGCAATTCAGTAGCCTCTCCTTGCCTGGGTTTCCCTTTGTATAAAATGAAGGTAAGTTTATCTAAGAGCTGTGCAGAGTAATAGCTGTTAGGATCGTGTACACAGCTGACAAGTGCTCAGACAGAATAACAGAAGCAACCAACCAAAGACAGAAAGGGAGTTATGATTCCTAATTACATTACTGATAAGACTTACTAGTCTCACTTTCTCTTAAGCTAATACTCTTTTCCCCATTTCTAGTTCCAAAGTAAAACTGGAATGCAGTTAAGCCAAGAACTGTGGCCTTGGGGCTTAACTTCCAAAGGAAAGAAGCAGACAGCATACACTACACATTCCCCAGGAGCAATCAAAAATAGGATAAGGCTTATGTATGAAACAGGTTCAACAAGCACAGCACACAACGTGACATTGTTCCTTTGAGGTAAAAAGCAAAGTTAATCAGCCAAGGGGGTTTTTTTGCGTGTTTTCTTTTTTTGTTTGTTTGTTTTAAAGTCTTTTCCTATCCTACTCACAAAATTGGGCGGAACAAAAGCATTTACAGAGGCCAAGTCATTTTTAACAAATAAACCAATGTTTGCAGAACCCCTCAAAATGTTTCAGCTCAGTGATCTAAGTTTTCTTAGAACAGAACATTTCATTTTGGGTAAAAAGCTGTCAGATTCATCTCCAAATCATGGTTGCTGATAACTTGAAACGGTGAAAGAGGGAAAAAGCTATTTCCATATTTTCAAATTGCCTACAAACTATATGGTTTGCAACACAGCCCCTGCCTTATTCCACAAGCTTATTTTATTTTGAGACTTAATTAACTTGGGACTTTTACTTCCAGTAACCTCCCCCGCACCCTCCATCCCTGTGCCATTCAACACCTAAGGTGCCATTCAGTAGCTAAGTTCAATCCTTAAATTGACACACTAGTCATGTTCTGTGATTTTGCCATTTCTCTCATGTGGCCTCGTCATTTTTCAGAAGAAACTTCCGAAGATGCTCGGTATCTTCAGAGACTGCTAAAAAGTCATATTCATCCTACTTCTACCAATATCCTAGATTTCCTGAAAACTTGGGAGAGAAGGGGGAAGGAAAGGGAGAGGAAATAGAGGTGCAAGAAACATGGAAATACTACTTCTGCTTCCAGGTGCAGTAAAGTCAGCTTGAATTTAGAAGCAGCAAGCTGAAAAAAAAATGGCATGAGTTTAGTAATTTGAAAAGTAAACCCTCTTTTGAAACTGTGGATTAAAAGAGAAATTGTAACATCAACCCTATTTCACAAATTCAGCATAACATTCAAAGACTGATAAGAACACAGGCCATAAGGAATGCTTCACCATTAATGCTTCTCTGGAACAACAGCTTTAGCATAACAACCGGTCCTTGTTACCAGTATAAAGACTGTAAGCCTCTCAAATATAAGAGACAGCAACAGCACACAACCGTCACTATTTATTTTAAATGACAAAGGAATTCTGTAACTAATTTTGGAATTACAAGGAAAAGCACATACACAGTATTTCTCTAATGAAAGGAAACTAAAAGATGTTAAAAAAATCCCCTGCCTAGCTTTAGGAGATATAGTAAAATCCACCCCTGTATGCTTTTCTAAAAGACACACTGAGGAGGAGTCATAAATCAGCACTATCCAATTATACAGAGACACAATTAATTAAGAAAAACATACAGTTCTTATTGCAAGCCTTCTCCATCTCCATGATTCCTGTATCTCAGAGGTCCTTTCCTCCCTGCCTTTCCTACTGGTTCAGTGTCACTGAATGTGAACGCAAAAATACTTCCTTCAGGTTACACATGGTGGTGTTTGTTGAGGTTATTTTAGTTTGTTTGAACTTTGGGCTTTGCACCATGCAGTCATAAATTTAAGAGCAAGCTGCAACTATTTTTTGTTGTTCTAAGAGATAATAATAAAGCTCATGTGCTTCACTATGGACTTACCACTACATTACTAAATAATCCAAGTATTTTAGTTTTGTAGAGAATTGATAACAGGAGAGGGGAAATGCATGGATACCAGTTGTATATCAGACCCTGTCACATGCAATACACACAGTCAGAAAAGGACACTCAACAGTTAATATCCCAAAAGGTGCTATGCTATTACCTGTAGGATTATTAAAATGGTCATCACAACTTCTGTATTGTGATATTTAAGTAACACAAAAATGAATACCTGTAAGAGATCTGGGAAAAGCTGCAACTTGCAGTCAGAAAAACATTGTTTTCTCTGTAATCTCCAAGAATTTCCAAGTGGCACTGAAAATCATAAATCCTGAGAACACACATGATATAATAAGTGCTATTTCCAAACAAACTCCAGTTAACAGAAGGTAGTTAATGATTTATCTTTACTATTGTAATACTGGTAGCTTTTTCTTTTATTAATAATTTTTAAAAACATAAAAAGGTGATTGGCTGATGCAAAATGTTGATGCTTATATCACCTTAGTCATCTCCTTTAAAGTTTAAAATTGGAGTACTGTTCAAAAAGAAGCACTTCTTTCCTTCTTACGTGCCAAAGATCAAAAAATGCACTGTTTGCAATTACTGTAAGCCATCTCTCCCTATGGAGCTTTTTTTGTAGAGATTACTTGAAAGTGATTGATATAACCGCTCTCCTGAAGAATTTCTGCACAAAATTTTAGTTGATCACTTCCAAGGATATTTAAATAATCATTACACAGGTTATATCAAAACCTTAATTCCAGGCACTTCACTAGAATGTTTCTTCTTCAAACACATGATTTTTTTCTAACCGATCCTCATATTTTTTCCATATTTTTTCTTTATTTACCTACTGATTAACTAATAATCACTAGACAACCACAAGACTTGGAATAAGTGATGTGGTTCTGATTATGCATAAGGCAAAAAACCCCAAGAATTCTCCCCAGGAAATAAACAATGATTTGTCTAAAATATTCTCTCATACTTTGTGTTTATCTTTAAAGATCTAAGTATGACAAGGAACCAAGAAGACAACATGGACGTTTAGAAGTTAGAAAAAGCAGAGGGAAGAGAGGAGGGATCTGAAGAGAAGCATGAATGACTTACACTTTTACTCTTCCACCTATTTGCACTCCAAATGGCCCTTGTTAGAAAGAAGACCAGATACTTCAATTATTTGCTTTCAACAGCTTGATTTTTGCAGTGGATTGTCATATGTAAGGGCAACTGCTTTCAAAACACCATATTTTACTATGTCTTCAACTTAAAAAAAATTAGTTTAGTAATCTGAGAAAGTATTTACCAAGCAATATTTCTCCAGCAACCAAATTCAACCCAACTGGTGAGTTTGCTCATAAATTAAACCACAAACATTTTAAAGACAGGAATGAAAATAATTTCAAAAGAATTATGCAGGAAAATCTAATAAGGATTAGCTTGGAGTGTAGCAAAACTTTGAGATATGATGTAATGATGGAATGAAAAAGCTAAGTATTTAAAGAAAACTTCAGAATTGAAATTCTGCAGTAACCCTTCTGTGCAACTTTCTGAACATTCATTCCTTTTGGCAGTTACTGTCATTGTGCAAGCTGGAAAAATACAAATAGTCTCACAAAGTATCTAGGAAGCGTTCAAATAAATCTTGGCAACTCATTAATGTATTTGATGACGCATAGATCAGTGTGTAACATATTTACTCTGTAGCTTCTTTATGTATACATTATAGGAAAAAATGTATGATGTAATGTAAACATACAATTGTACAAGTGCAGAAGTTTTTACTTTCTACATTAAACCAATCTTAAAATAAGAGAATCAAGGCACTGAGACAGTCCATTTTTAACATGGTTAAAAAACCACACACTTCAAAAGGCAGCCTGGTTTGTTGTCATTTAAAAGGTTTCATATTTCTGCTTGAAAGGTCAATAGAGAAAGTTAAGATTTGGGTGACTACAGACAGCACTTTTGACAATAACTTTTAGTCAAAAGCATATGTGTGAAATGAAATCTTTTGTGTTACAAAGGCAGAGGAAAAGCTAAATATTTAGCTCCAAACATCCTGCAAATATCGTTTTGCTTCTCGAAGCATGGCCAGGATTTTCATTGCTTCCAATCTGTCAACTTCCATTTCCATGCTTAAAATGTCTGCTACAGCATCACTTACACCATCAGCCATGTGCTTCTTATCTCTGAAAACAAACAAACAAACAAAAAACAACAGAAGGAGAATGCATAATAATGTATTTTTCCTTTTATCAATAGCTTCAGAGGCAGGATAATATTGGAAAAGAGGCATTAAAAAAAATCCCAAACAAAAATATAGCTTGTATATTGTATGGCAAGATTCTCACTGAGTTTTCATGTAGCTGAGCACTGACAGTAAACGAGGGTTTCTGTCAATCAAACATTACAAAGTTTTCAGCACGCTGTGATTTAGAAGAAAAAAAGCTTGGAACCCTAGTTGAGCTGTCACAGAATAATTGTTTCCTTTTAGGAAGAATTGGAACTGCTGAAGTATTTTTTATTATTATATCACCATATGGTTCCAATATAAAAAACAAATAAACAAAAAAACAACCCTCACTTATTAATAATGCTATTTTTAATACAAATGGCTGACATTTATACTTGCAGGAGAACGTATTGACATTGGGCTCTATATTCAAACAGTTTGCCCATTTATCAAACTTCCTAAACATTTTAAACCTCCAGGTAAGTTATCATCCACAAATAAAAATTCCCACTGTAAAATATATTACTATTACAGAGCTTTAGCATTCTGGCCCACCCAAGCCTGGAACACAGCAGAAGACTGCTGCAATCTCACAGCTGTGAAGTTTATCATCACATGTATTCAAATATCTCATTTTCTCAAGAGAAATCTATTAGCTTGAAACCTCCTGCAGCTTAACTGAGTGCTAAAAAAGTAAAAGAAATACTAAGTGACTAAAGCAACCAGTGGAACTGTGTGGTCACAAGCTATACTTTCAAGAGTGTATTGGAAAAAATGGACATAATGATGAAATTCTAGCATTCCAGGAAGGCTCTTTCAGCATCATGTTGGTCCTTTCTCTCAGACAGCTCTAAGTCTTTCTAAAGCCTCAAACTTCTGCTAACTCTGTTCCCTTTCTGAGACAGTCCATCTCCACTCTACTCACCCACATACATAGAAGTAACCTCTTTCTTTCAGCAGGACTCTGGCAACTTCCTTAGCATAAAGCCTAATGACATCTTGCACGTATTTAGGCGGGGCTACTTCTGCAGTTGAAGAGTCTCTTGAGAAACAAACCTTAAGATGAGTTAATGTGCCATTTTCAAGAAAACATCTGAGCTCATCTCTGAAAGGCAATAAAAACTGTTAGTAGTGGCTCAGAGATAAGCATTCCCTCATGAATACAAAATAAACGCTAAATAGTGAACTTGCTTGAACAAATAGTCTCGATCCTGATGCCGACAACCAAAAAACAGCCATGTCTCTCCAAATTCCCAGTCTGTATGATCTTCTCTAAGCTTTTGCCTAAACAGACAAAAAAAAAAATTTCCAATCCTGTTTTATCAAGTGCAGAATCTAAAACATCTATAACCTAATTCTCATTTAAAGTAGTGCTTTAATAAACCTCTGGATTGGCAGAAACGTGAAATGACTTAAGGTAAATCACAGTCAAACCCTCCTCCTTTGATTTTCTTGACTACTCACTTTTGGCCCAGCTCAAAATCAATCAACTTCAAAGGGTTGGTTTTCTTTTTTTGCCACACTTTCATATCGGAATAGTCAAGACTGACACTTCCAAACATCTCAGAAAACAATCGTGACTGCTGAATAAGGAGATCACTACCCTTTATCCTTCATTGGAAGCCCTGTAAAAACACCTGGGAAAACTCCGCACAAAGCAGTTTTAGCATGCTTTCCATTTAGCTGTAGAAACCTGCTAGACTTTATGAATAACAATCTATTTAGTACCACATAATCAGAAGAGTTATTGTATTTTCTTGAAATAATGCTGAAGATATTACTTTAGAGGGGTTTTAGCTGCAACTTTCTAGTTACATTTTGAGACAGAGATTTCATTTATCATTGATCAAATGCTTATGAAATGCTATGAATCCTTTAAAATAAAATGCAAAATACTTCTGAGAGATAAAGATATATTTGGGAGTTAAAATTAAGGAGTAAGGATTGTACATAATGATTTGGTTAAAGCGGAAGCATGGAGTCAGAAACACCATGTCAAAATTTCACTTTTCTCTCAAATAAAATGGTTTCAAAATAATTGTTACAGGATGCAAGAAACTCCATTATCTTGCTGGAACTAATGAGTCACATAGGAATGATATGTGTTTGTTACCTATAAAACTTGCAACCATTCCCACCCAAATATTCCACACTTCCCGTTCTTCTTTTCCTCCAAATGATCACGTTTTTACATATTCTTGGTGATGTGATATCTGTCACTTTTTGAACAAGCAACTCTTTGCTTTGCAAAATTACTCTGCTGGAGTTGGAGGCGAAAAAAAGGGATCTACCTTCCCTCAAATACAAACCACAAAACCCAAGACTACTGCCCAATTGAGGGTTCAGGTGCCAAGCTCCTCATCTTAAACCATCAAAATGTGTAAACACACAGAAATAAGGCAATGTGGGAGAAAACTTGACATTCATCATGCCAAGGCTTTTAATATAGATGCCACTTCCGAAGGAAATGGATTTTGAATACCAAAGTCAAGCCAATCAACACTGTTTCTAAAAACTACCAACTTCTTACAGGACTTCCACTAGCAACACACAGATAAAGGATTTAATTTCTTATTACTGTTTCTGCAATTCACCCAATTCTTCATATATCCACTATGGATATTAAATAGTCAGATGAAAGGGTAAGATTTACTCATTTGAAAACCAAATAAATACACAAGCACTGCTTGTTTAAAATTAATAAGACTGTTTCTAATCAGCATACTGTTATAAAAGTAAAAAGAAGAAAAAAAAAAGAAAAAAAAAAGATTAACTGCATTTGTACTCAAAATCTGAGGCTGTATTTTCTTCAACATAAAAAGGCTGCTTTCCAAGTAACAACTTGGTACATACCTATGTTGTAGGAAACCAATAAATGGTGAAATTCCTGTTCCTGGACCAACCATCATGAACGGGACAGATGGGTCTGCAGGTAAGTGGAAAGTATTGTTTGGACGAGCAAAAATAGATATCTAAAATGAAATTAGATAGAATACAACTGAAGAATATTCTTAAGCAGTGAAAATACCATGAAATTTTTAGAACTTTCAGGATATTTACATATTGTATCTGTCCACATACCCTTCCAAATCCTGAGCTTCAGAGTTTATTTTTAATGCCACACAGACATTTAGAATAAAATTTCACATAAGTTTCTGAAAAAAAACCACACCATATTTAGAAACCTATTAATCCATCTGGAGGACAACTAGGGAAAACCACACAAACATGAGTTTCTGAATATGAAAGTTGACTGCACCATAAATTTGGGGAATACTGTTACAGAATTCATGGGAAGTTTGGTGTTGGTACTCAAAGGGAAGTAAAGCTAGTTTATCGCTATTATAAGCAACTCAACCTTTTTTTACATTGTGGACATCTAAAAATATTCCAGTGGAGGTAAGGATTTGTTTATAGTGAATTGAAGCCTATTGATACTGAGCTTGCTTTCTTAATTTTCATAGAAGTTTTACATGATCTCCAAAAATGCATATGGGTGAGGGGAGGCAGATAACTGCTCAAAGGTCTTGGAAAATGGTTTATATCATTCCACTGATAAACTTTAATTCTGATCTTCACATCTGTGTCTGAAAGGAAGTCTAAATATAATTTTATAGGAGCTTCAGAACTATTCTCTGAGGTCTGGCTAACATAATGCACAGAAAATGAGACATGACTATTTTCAATTCTTTAAAAGATTATTCAAGACTCAATAGCAGCTATAGCAGAGCTTCATCCATTAAAGTCATAAGCAAACATCCCATTTATTTTGCATATTGAAAGGATTTGAATTTACTTTCAAGTTTAAGGAAGGAGTGAAGCACTAGACCAAGTTATTTAAACTTTGTTCTGTAAACCTGAGTGGTTTAGCACTACTCATTTCTTATCATTTAATTCACTACAGATACAACAACGTTAAACAGGATTATTTTTCTGTTTTCATGACGATAAAAAATATTATAATTCTTGCTGGTGGGGGGCAATATTTGTATTTCTGTTATACTTACTACTTCAAACCACACTTGAGTTAGGAGGCTATTTTACCTATTAATGATTCAAAACTGGTCATTCCTTTAAAAAATACTGCAAATAGTAAACACATTTATACCGTAAAGTGTCTTCAATTAATCTAAGGTATTTTTGCGTAAGATCACACTCACCTATTTTGTATTGGTATTCCACATATTTCTGCAATCTACGTGTATTGCTGCACATTTATCTATGCTGAATTCTAGCTTGCACAGCAGATGCAAATAGTTCTGAACTTTATTCAGACTCATTTTGTAATAATACTTTTTTTTTTTCAACTCCACCTCTTTTTCATGTTTGATCTTTAATATACTGCAAATCAATTATATTTTAAATAAAGAGCAGATGTGAATACTGGAATAAGATATATGATGCACATATTGATCGTTTTGTCTTTTCAGTTAGTTTTAAAAAATTAAGATAACTTGTATGGGTTTTCCTTCTGTTTTGCCGGACCAACATCTTGAATTATTGGCACAGTTTTCTTGTAACAAAATTCTATGCTTGTTTCCATTTTTTTAAATCAAATCTAGATTAGACTGGCAAATAGTTCTTTTGTCATATTAATTATATAGTAGGATTCCAAATTTTTAATAATTAGCTCACACCCAATAACTTTGAGACCTATTAATTACATTGATTCTCTGCCACAAAAGGAAAAGAGGCAAAAAAAAAAAAAAGTACCTTCTCCTAATAATACCCACCATGCCAAACCATCTTTGATGCACATCAGAAATACCACAGACGACTGTCCCGTGTCATATTCAATAACTTGGCCTTTGCAAACTGTGCGAGACCTGACAAGAAGCGAGTTTTACAATTTCTCCCCTATTATCTGCCACTCTTTCCTAGAAGTGACCAAGTGCCTCTCTCCCACAACACTAACAGTCATAACCATTTAATTGCACAGTGGTATTTTAGTCCATGAAAACATCCTCCAAGACTCGCTTATGACTACAGTGGGGTGGAAAAGAACTCTGGCCCTTTAGCAATGGGAAGTTTCACAACTCAGGTATCCACAGCTGAAGTAAAACGTAAGTTTAGCAACTTAGCAATGAAGTTCTAGACATGTTACAGAGGGAAGGGTAAACTTACAAGTAGGGTAGAACTGCAAAATTAAGGTGTATGCTGCCAAAACACCCACATTACATGAGAGCAGTGAACAAAGAAACCTGCAGTTGTTTCAAACATGCATAAATTTAACTGTTAAGGAGTTTAGATCTAATATTCATACCTTTTCAGTTGAAGAGCTTTCTCCCTTTGTATCCGGAGTGTTTTTATTGGGGTGCAGTAAAGGTGCAACTAACTTAGCAAGCCACCCTGTACATACTCCTTTTCGTGAGACTGGTCTAGCAGGACAGGCAGGGAACTCCACAATATTAAATACAAAGCACAGTTTTCCTGGCTGATGTAAGTTTGAACTGCGAAGACAAAAGTATAAAAAAAATCCCAAAACCTGAGAGATAGCTGTACAATCTTACAGCAGGTCCATTTGCAGCCCAAACCACCTCATCTGAATCGAGATTCCCAGTGTTCAGCTAACTATGTGATATTTATATACAGTTAGAAAAAGTCTTAAGGTTGGACTCAGAGGCCAGTGCCTACAGAAGGGAAACCAAATTCCTACCAGATTCACATGTGTGTGCGCTTGTTCGAGAACTCCACCAAAGTCCTGCCAGACGCTCAAAACAATGTTGTTTGAAATAGTCAAACCCTGTGGTTTTTTGCAACAGGGACACAATCAGTTTTTCCTCAGGTTTTATCCTTTGTTTCTCTCTTTCTTCTTTAGATTATAACGTACACACACACATTTGAGAAAAAAGCATACCTAAATTACCAGGGAGATATAATTTGAGTATTTCATTACCTTGACGCTGAATAGGATCTGGCTTGTAATTTAGGAAGATGTTCTGGGGGGAAAAAAAAAACAAAACAAAAAACAAAAACCAAAACACATAACTTATTATTTGATTCACCCCAAATGAAAATGAAAATATCATATAATGAGTGTTTACACTACAACAGATTACAAGCATATTATAATTTAACTGTAATTTTACTCTATTAACATCCAGTGTTTGAGGTTCAGAAATAAGCTATTAAGACTTGAACCGTATTTTGAATGTTTTTCAGACTTTGTGGAACATGTGTTACAGAGCCTATAAAATGAGGCCACAACAGTTAATTTATGGGGTTCTTGGTCAATTAAAAACAACTGTAAGGTGGACAAAAGAGATGCCAGTAGCTAGTGAACAAGGTGAAGCTTGAAATTTAATTTTCCCTACCTTTCACCTAAGAGCTCAAAAGCTCTCAGAATAGGACTTGCTTCATTGAAAGTTTCCTATATGTAATGTCCTAGAAGCAGATGTGTCAGTTCAATTTCAAACCACTATGAGTACCTATGCAAACTTTTGAAATCACAGCTAAAAAACCAACAACAGAGACAGGAGTCTACTGGGCATTTTTTCAGTGAGAAACCCACTATATATATCACACACACACATTTATATCTACGTATGTATGTACATATACAGAAAAGGTCAAACTCACTGGTACCTTCAAAGGAATGACTTGCATGCAGACTGCACATTTTGGCTGAGGAGAAGGGCATATTAAAAGGAGACAGACACATCGCTAAGTGAACACTGCGGTGGGGAATGGTGACAACAAGCGAGCAATACCAGAAAAATTGGGTGTAGCAAATGCCGGAAAACATACAGTGGAATAACAGGGTAACATCAGTTTAACTGCTTTTTAGCTGTTTTTCCACATGTACCACCCTTTTGCAGATGTTCCAACCAGTACATGGACACCCTGACATATTTTAAAGATGCTCTGCTACATAAGAATGTTGCAAGTCAGAGTTAAGAAAAGCTAGTTCAGTGAAATCACTTAAAGACGACACTAAGCCCATTCAGCACATTATTTCCCTGGGGGAACACATTTAAAAAACTTTCAAAATTTCCTTTTATTCAGTTCAGTTGCTACAGCACGTTCCATACCACCTTTGAAAAGCTACATGCTTTTGCTTTCACTGTGAATATTCATGTATTTGTATAAAGTGGAGCAGAGCTTGTATTTATTTTTTTAAATCCCCACAGTGTACTAAGAAGGAGAGATTTGGGGTAGGCGATAGAAGATAATTGCAAGAACATAAAAAGCAATCTTTTTGTTTCATATAATGAAACTTATTAAGAAATTCTGTTTTTTAATCTGGAAAATAACTGCCACTATTTTCAGATGTATTTGAGATTATTACAGTTGGAGTCTCATTCCTTCAATGTTTTATATACGGAACCCAGCGAGTGTGTTGGACATTGCATAAATACAAATATACTGGAAAAAGCTTTCCATTTTAACAGGTAGAAGTGCAAGAGAAGAACACGTAGGCAGGGAAATCAGGAGTTGTAAAAACATGTCTCTTTTAATTGTAAGCACTTGATGAACTGTTTCTTAAAGACCCTAATCCTGCAAACACCTTACACTTATTTTTTTATGCACAGGAGCAATCCAGAGTCAACTGAAGCATAAGTATGTACCTAAGTGTTTGCAGAATGAAGGCCAAAGACTACAAACTGGAGAACAGAGCTTTGTTCCCCAACAAGAATTTTAGTTTGATCACTATGGATACTATAATATTTCTAAAGCTGTTAGCTGAACAGTTATTCCCCTTTCTTGGGAAATTGAACATTTAGTCTGATGCATTTTCAGAAACCAAATCTAATTAAATCTAAATCAGTTACTTACCAATTAACAGGTTAAGTGAAGGCTTGCAGCTTGGAAAAGCATGAAGTAAATCCAGCAAGCAAACATTAGAATCTCTAATAAAGCGTGTGTAATCAGAGGCTCCTTGTCTGCTGCAAAGTTCTTGAAGCCTCCGTTTTTCTCCCGCATCACTGGTACATTCTACAAGAGCTCGCAAAAATGCCTGCAGGGAAGAAAATGAGAGTGAAGGGTAAAAAAACTTGTCCATTTGGAAAAATGGTCACAAATCTGGGAAAAACTTGGGATGCCTGAGGACAGAAAGCAGTCACCTGACAGGTTAATGGATAATACAATTTATTTCCCAATGCACACTTTCACCTATTATGAAAAATTCACCTTTTTTTTTTTTTTTTGACTGCTCCTCTAATGTCTGGGACAAGCTAGCAGGTCAGACAACCCTACTTAGCCTGCGCGGGGGAGAGAGACAAACAGGCACAACCCATTCCCTGAAAAATCCCAAATTTATGAAAGGCTTTCTTATTTATGTATTTCCACTTTAGTTAAGTAAACAGCTCCATAACACAAATTAATTCAAGACAAAACACCATTTGCTAAGTTACAGAAGACAGGAAAGGAATAATAAAAAGTCTTAGAAGATGTATCACTGTAAATAAAGTATGGTATTTAATGAGTCATGTAAACATCGCTGTGGTGTTTTATTCCATACTTTATGCCTACATAATGGTACTGCAAGCTTTTCTTAAGAGAAAATTAAATTGAGCATTGTAAGATAAAGTAAAAGTCAGATGTAAATAGTTACAAGTGTTTTTCCAAAAGCAAGGTGGAAATAGACACAGTCCATAAAAGAAAAGTGATCCAAAACACCCAGTGCAATCAGACGACATATTCTACACAAAAGAATACTTGGAAAGTAATTTTAGTGTGCTGGAACACTGAGCTTCCAGACAATAGTTTTGAGTATGGAGTTACATAAAGCACATTCTACACTGAACAGGTAATAAAGCAGATAGGTTACAAAAACTGGCTTGGGCGATATTCCCGAGCCAGCACTCTCTGCCTACTCTTATTGTTGAGACAAAGTTTCAAAATTGTTAAATGCAGTTTTGAAAAGGTTGAAACAATTGGAAGATTCTCTTCTCTTCTGCTGCGAAATCCACTAAATTGAGTGAAAAGATCCTTCCAAAAACTGATTTCCCTCAAAGACCCAACCAACACAACTGCTTAGCTTCATCCTTCATACAAATTTATCTTTAGAATGTGTTTTGACAATAGCAGAAATATGTATGCATTTCCAGATGCAAGCTTCCAGTTTTTTGCAGGCACAGAATTAAAGGAAAATAATATTCACACATTGTGAGAACAAATACTATACAAGCAAAAATCTTTCTTCAAATTCTGCCAGGTTACTGAAATGCTAAAGAAAAGCTTTAAAATAATTTACAAGACATCATGGTATGTTTGCATAGAGCAACATGCATATTTTCAGTGACAGAACTTGACAGATATGGCTCCCTCTGATTAGAAAGAATGATTTCTCTAAAATGCCTATGAGGCCAGGTTCAGTCAGCCTTCCAGTTATCTGGCACCAAATATCTAATGCTTTTCTGCTTACTTCCAGACTAGTTATGAATCAAGGTACTGCAGAACGGGAATAGAGATTTCAGTATCTCATAGTTTGCCAGATAAAGTACTAGAAGTGAAATTTCTCAGAATAAAGTACAAACAGCAGCATCAAACTGACAATCCTTATTCACCAAGAAACGTGGTAACTACACATGAAGCAAGGACAGATCTGTAAGAGTCCATACAGCACAGAATTACGGAGGATTTATCTTTAAAAGAACAAACACATAAACACCTTTTTGGGAATTGCTCTTATTTCCAGACACCAGGTTAGAATGAATTTCAGAGTGCTTCTTTCAGGGATGTGTTGTGGATGAGCTGCTCCTAGTTCAGTGGGAGAAAAAAACAAAACAAAACATGCATCTATTAACATCCAAAAATGGTATCACAGAGTGCTTGCTCCTTCAAGAAATACAAGAGCTAAACTGCATTCAATTTTGTATGTTTGAGCCCCAGCTGGTTAGTGGAAATTATAAACTAAACGGCAAGACAGTTTTCCAATAAAGTATCAACGACAATTTTCCAATTAAAAGTCAAAACTTATCAGGAAAGCAGGAAACAAAAAAGGGGTATAATATATGAGCGTTCAAATAAATTTCATTGCTAAACCACTCAAGGCTTTGTTGCCACTTTCCACCTTGAAGAAATTCAGAGGAATGCTTACCAGGAAAAGGAACATGCACATTTTTTTCCCCTCCATCAATAAGCACTCCTGAAAATTGCTACATGCTGAAGTTTTCTAATGATCTAACCAAAGGTGTATGCAGCCAGCGCCAAGCTGGAGCTTCGGAGGCCCAGCAGATCCAAGGGGTTTTGAACAAGCAAATAACCCCTCCTGTACTCTATACAGGTTCCATTTCTGGGAAGAAGGTACACTGACATCCCATCTATCCCTTCATGGAATTGGGGCAGGGTGCAGCCAGGCTTATCAGCCTCATGCCATGTCATACTAAAGTGGCTATTCTAAGTTAACCCCAAAAGCAATGTAAGGGCATTTATGTGACAAAACACCTTTAATTAATAAGCTCTGCAGGTCCCAAATTGCTTCCTTACAGACCCAACTTGCATGTTGGGATTTCTCTTGACAATGTTTCTTGGCTTGACATCTAGCTACTGATTCTTACTATGCTTTCTTCCATGCTCAAGAGCCCTTTAATACTACAGAATTTTCGCTCCAAGAATATACTTATATAACTTGCTAAACTACCTCTTTGTATCAGCATTACTTGACTGAACCCTTGCTACAAAGAACAAAATTTACTTTTAGAAGATAAGAGGATTGGCATAAATATAACGCAGGAAAGAAGCATCCATTTTCACATTTATATAAACTTCCTTTTCTTGAGCATGCTGACAGCATGTTACAAGAAGTACTTAATCCTCCTCCTAGGATGCTCAGACCTATAATAAAAACCCAACTACAGAAATCCAGTATTTGAACAACAGATGTCGTACCAGACTTCAAATAATTTCTGTTTTGTCCTCTCAATTTATCTCACCTACTTCATCAAAGAATTCAAAGACCGAACAAAGAGAGGTTGTGAACAAAATTCAGTGGAATTCCTGGTAAATCTTGAAGATGCAGCAGAGGCACAGCCTGCTCTCCATGCTCTTCTCTTCTCCCAGGTTTTTCAGCTCTCTTCATTCAGTAAACCCACAACCATAATAGTTTGTAGTAACTATTACAAATTCCTCAGAAATGTGAATGCAGTTAAGAGACAACCATCTCAAAAGGAAAGCAACTCTGGAACATTGCTCGGAATTGCAAAGCTGCATTATAGAGCTGAATTCTTTGGTACAGATTGGCAACAACAAGTAATTAAGTTATAGTAACTTAATGAGTCTCTGCTCACTAGCACATCTCCAAAGAAATTAATTTGGGTTTGATCCTAAACCATTTAACTTCATAACTGCAGTGGATGGAAGTCAGTGTACAAGCCATGATTGGAGATGAGTGGATTAGCAGCAACTTGCTAGGTCCTGGCCAAGTATCCAAGGCAAGTGTAAAAAGTCAGCATGATTTGCTCTGGCTCACCCAGAAGACTCAAGAGCAGAACCAAGAACTTTGATTCTCTGTGCTGCAACCCAGTGCTATGATCTTCCTTTCCATTACCATTCATTAAGATTCACAAACAGGCATGCCATTTTACATACAAGATATGGCAAAAAGTTGCATAGATAACATATAATTTCATCTTTTTTCCCTGATTAGTGTTACATTATGCAGCCAGAGATGCAATAACCTGGATTATTTACACACAGGATGAGAGCACTGATATTCCAACATTCACTCAATAGTTTTACCAACTTTGCCTTGGAAGGACAGGTTTTTTTGGTATACAAGAACAATCAAGGGGCTAAGCTATGTCCACTTGGCTATACAGGCTCTGTTCCACATGGAAAGTGCTCTGACACTGATGAACTCAAAGTGCCCTGTTAGGGCAGCTTTACGTCCTTCCTGCAACATCAGTATAGCAGAAGAAAGGGAACTACTGTAGGCAGGAAGGAGAGAATATCTCTCTGTGCCTATTCGAGGAGACCTTCACTTTGAACATGCTGTTCAAATTCAGAGATTCAAATTTTATGCAGCCAGGTAGCAGGGCTCTGATTTGAGCAGAGAAATCTACTAGCCTTCAGGTAGGATAAAATTTCAAGCCCACCTTCCTATGAAGATCTGATGCTTTTGGCTCTCCACTACATCTTCCTTCACTATACCCTTCCCTTTTAATTGCTTCCTTTGTAAATGTGCTTGATTCTGTAAAATCTGTAAATAGTGTAAAGAGTAAAAGTAGCATACCTGTTAAATCCCCCCCACACCACACAATCTCTTGCTGCTTGCCTGTGCACGGTTGTTGGGCCCTGGACGGGGTGAACAGCTTGAGGCTGTTCAGGACCAGCCCTGATCCAAAGGGCTGGTCCTGATTGTTACAAAGCTGGGACCCTCCTGGGACTTCTTTTTTTTTTTTTTTTGGGGGGGGGGGGGGCGGGGGGGAGAAGCTGGTGTGTTTGGAGGGGGTCTGTCCCAGAGGAACAAGGACAATGGGGGTTCCCCAAGAGTGGGAGTTGAGGGGAAGGGGGTTCAGCACAATGGGGCTGGATAACAGCCAGACCAGCCCTGCAGATGCAGGGCTCATCCCCAGTGCAAGGACCAGGCTGTAACTGATACTGGCTCTGCACCAAATCTAACCGGTGACCCCTACCAGCAGAGATTAGTTACTGGAGTGGGGGTCAAGGATGGGGATCAGCTGGGCCTGGACATCCCATATAATATGTTACAACATGGCCTGTCATGTAAACTCACCTCATTAACAAGTGAGTTACTCACCAATTCAAAGAACAGGGGTCCATTTACATCTCATACTTAAGGGACAACTTGTGTTGCCTTCAAGGATGCAGGGAACCTCACCATGGGAACTGATTTACACATAGACTGGAACAACAAAGAGCCCTACCCCATCTTGCAGAACTAAAGGCACAACTCAGCAGCACCATTAAGACACCAATCGCAAGGCAAGAGAAAAGTAATTCTCACAGGTCCAGCTGGGCAGTCACACAGGCGTACCTTGAACCTGCAGCTACCCTTTCTGAGCCGTGGCATCATAAGACTCAGCAGAGCAGATCCACATAGACCTAAAAGCCTCTTAAAAGGCACCTTGCAGCAGCACTGAGTCTTCTGCTTCAGGAGAGAGGCCCTCTTAGGATGTAAAACAGATTGATGTGAAGTGCTGTGTCAGGAGAGCTTTTACTTTCAAGTGGGGGATTGTTAGGTTATGTGATTAAAGATTCATCTCCATAAACATGAAGGAGCACAGAGGAAGAATGAGATGGATGAATGCCAATGCCAGGCTCAAGCTCCCAGTCAGAAGCTAACTAATCTATAGTAAAACCAGCAGCAGCATTCTATGCATCCTCTCTTTTTTAACACATCTCTGTGACTTCCAACATGCCTCCGTGAAATGACAGCTGTGTCCCACTACTAAAGATAAAAACATACAAAACTATGCATATCAACTACTACCAACACAGAAAGGAGTACTTGTTCATGACCAGTGCATCACACCATACCTTTCTTTTTAGTGCCCTGCTTAACCTTTACGCAAACAAAATGCTCTCCTTTTTCAGAAAGTCCCAAGATGTGAAGAAGTTCTTCCACCTCACTGACATTGTTGGGACATATTACACAGAAAGCATCTCCAGGTTGGTAGTCAAAGACTGTATCCTGTTTTAAAATATGAAATAATTCCTATTAAATTGTATCACAAACCAAGTCCAACAGCATCCCCACTCCTAACAACAGTCTTCCTACTATCACAGTCACATGAAGTCATATGTTCTGTTACTCTATACTAGCGCTTCACTGTTTGGAGCACATCAGAAACTACTCGTGTTTTCTTTTCAGGTTTAACCTTACTAATTGGAAAAATCTTTCCTTATCTGGTTTAAATATTTGGACACTCTTTAATAAGAACTGCTCAGCAGCCTAAACAGAAGGAAAATAAATATGTATTAAGAGGATGTGTTATATAATCAGCCCAGATCATTAATTACTGATATACTTTGTTTTCTGGTTTGAAAAGAGCAGAGAAATGAAGTCTTCATAATTAATGCAACTTTATACAAAGATACATTATCATTAAAAGAAAATTTGCTGGTTAAACTATTTGATGAACTGTGACTGAAATGCCCCCAACTGTTTTTATTTTCTGGAGGAAAAAAGAAAAATAGCAAGAGAAGAGCACAATGAAAATTAAAAGGTATCTCAGATCTTAAGACCTTGATTCTACTTAGTTGGCTGAGGTTCTTGTGCGCAACTGCTGAAACCCTACTCAAGCTTCTGCCTGTTATAGGAACATACAGAATTATACTTGCATCATTATGTTTCCCTTATGTATCAGATGAGGTGGCCTGCATACACAGACTGTTCAGAATGTTAGGAAAAAAGGGCAAAAAAATGTTCAAATTTTCAGTGCATGCTGATGACAAGATACATGTATACATACAAATATATGCAAAAAACCATGTCATCTCAGTTGCTCAAAACTTAATAGACTCTATTTATAGCTGAGATTTAAAGATGTCCCATGGATACGGACACAGATTAGGCTAATAGAGTCCAATAAAAGTTACTGACAAAATCACAATATCCTAAAGGCAGTATTCTACAAATTTGGAAAACCGCTCAAAAGCAACATATTTTCCTTTTAAAGATTTCTTGTAAAGTAATGTCGAGCACTCTCTTCCTTTCTTCTTCAAACCAGTATACAAAATATGATCTTCCCTGAATAAACTAAACCAGTTTTTACACCTAGGGTAACAGAGGTTGACAGTTTGAGTAGTATGTTAACAAGTCAGAGCAAATGAATGCCAGAAGCAGAAACAGTGCTCAAGAGCTAACGATTCTTATCACTTGATCATTCTAGTCAAATTATTACTTGTGTAGATTACCTACCACAAGGAATAGTCACAATTTACTATACAGTTTCTGAACATTCCCTAAGTTGTATACTTACAAACTGAAAGATTATTCATTTTCAATATTCCCTGCCTGCCGTTCTCCACTGCAAATTCCCTTCAAAAAGGTATTTCAGTCAATACAATATCCATGAAACAACAAAGAAATTAATTTGACACTTTCTTTCTGTTTTGACTTCATGGAGTCATATCTTTCAGTGAACAAATCAAGCTTTGCATTTAGAAAATGGATCAGCCTAAGCTGACACCCTGTTGACACCTGTTGTATAGGGAATTATTTTTTCTTTTTAAGCAGTCAAATAAATAATTTTCAGTTATTATACATAACACACATGCTTTTCACCCTTTATTTTAACCCACTAAAGTAAAAGCCATCACTAACTTACTGCAATATCAAGTTCTAAAAGCAATGCAGTTTTTATCGCATCTTCTCTAGTGAGCTGAACTGCTTTTGTAACAGGCACTTCAAAGGTTGTTCCCTCTGAAATCAGTGAGGACAGATGTGGATTCTGAAAAAGAGGACGCAAAAACTTACACTAAAAATGCAAATCAGCTGAATGACAGCTTACTATGACATACAGGAATTACTGTTGGTACAATTTTTTTGAAACAGTATTAGAAAACAATTCAAAACAATGAGGAAAAACATGAATCTTCTATATACATAGTGTTTTGCTCTACATTTTTAAAAATCATATCCAAGCAGAAACACACATATATTCAATTATAAAAAGTCAGTAGGATTGAATGGTCTAATGGGCCTAAACTACTACCAAATGCAGCTAGCTGTTTCCTTTTTCAAGGGCTGCCTTGAAAATAGCCAATTAGAGAATGACATTTATGTCAAAACCCAGAAAACTCCCCCCTAATTAAAGGATTACTAGGTGTACAGAATGGACATAAGCAGTAAGAACAGAAGGTATTTAAAAACATCATTGCAAATTTACAGATTAAGACTTTGGGGAGCAGATGGGGCTATTATTACAGGCAATTTATAAGAGGAATTTTAAAAACTACAGCTAAATTTAGAGCTAATCAGCAAACTCCAGACTACAAAACAGCATCATGTTATGCCACATCATTTCCATTCAGGTGGAAACATGCCCCAATCATTGTAAATGGGCACCAAGAGTAATTCCAGATGACCTCTGCCAAAGGCTGTCACTTGAAGATCAGACTATGGCCCTCATTTCTCCATCACTATTGTCAGCAAGCTTCCTTTGAGATCAATACAGACAAAAATGAAAAGACAGAGGGGACAGATACCAAATGTCCATAACGATACTCTTGTCAAATGGAAAGGAATTATTCTACCAGGAAGAGAATATTCCTTAATCTGAAGATTTCCTAATGAAAAAAAAGGAGACAGGAGAATCACTTGAGACCAACAGTTGGAAGTTTTATTATTCTCTTAAAATTTTGACATGGTGATTAACGGCTTGGGCCATATCATGTTATTGTGCATCAGCTGGACTGTGATAACTGTCTGCATTCATATTCCCTCCAAGTCAAGTTCAAGGCATGATGAGATCAAGATTTAAGCTAAATTGTATTATCTTACACTTGCCACAAAGGCTTAAGATGCAGACCATTACTGCTCTGCTACCAATAAGCAGCAGCTTGTTAATTCAACCCTGAGACTCAACAGCCCAAGACATAGATCATATAAGTAACCAGAGAGACCATGTACCCAGCCTTCTTTAAATGGTAGAGTGTCTCTTTCTGGAGATATCCAAACTTCAAGTTGATGCATTTCAAAGCAAGCCAACTTCCACTGTGCTTGGCAAAAAATACCCATGGTTGTTGCAATATAAGATACTGGAAAAGGACATGAATTGTGTCATACTTGTAAAAACAAACATGACCCTACATAGACCTACTTGTTGACAAGATCTAGCCAACTATGTCAAAAATAGCGCCAAAGGAAAAAAAACAAACCTGCATCTGATTCTTTCCAAGGCTCAAGACAACCATCCAGCTTTATACCTGAAATCTGGACTATAATTTTTAATCTGTCACTGAATTCCAGATTAGCAGATTCAGCTTTTTCAATTTGCTGTTTGAAAGCAAAATTTACTTTTCTTCTATTTACAGAAAAGTTAAGGCATCTATATTAGAACCTGATCAATTATTTCAGAGATCAGCCTGAATATATGCTATGACTTTAAAATAAGAAAATGGGCTCTCTTAACCACTATAGCACCACTTTCAACCCAAGTACTAGTCTTTAACCAAAGAGTAGTTCTAAATCACAAATCTTTGTTTCAGTAATTTGGATTATTTAATTCAACAACCTGAGCAAAACCAACCACAATATGAGGTTTAAAAGAAAAGCAAAATTATCCAGTGTTTAAATTCATACACTCTTACATAATTATATTAGCTAGACTAAGTGATTCTCTCAGCGTTAGCATTGACACCCTCAACAGAGAGAGTGTCAGGGCCCTGAGGATACTAATGGGCTTTCATGGTCCTGACCAGCCTCACCAGAGGACTCCACCCCCACTTCTGCTCACGGGCCCAGGAGCCCCATCTCAGCTCAGCCCTGGGTCTTCAGTCCCTGCCCGAGCTACATCACAGGAGTACTGGTCGGCAGCTCAGCCACAACCATGCCCACAGCTGGCCACAGATGCTGTTGATCCAGGCCTCGATCTGCAGACCGGCTTCCAGGCTTGGCCCCAGACCCACCTCATTCCCACAAACTTGTCTGATGATCTGCACTCTTGGCTGATCCTGGCTGCCATCTCCTGGTTTGCATTGCTTGGGTATCGGGGAACGCGGCTGGCTGTTACCACACTCGGCTCCTGGCTCCCAGTCCCTTGAAGAGCAGCCAGCCCTCACTGCTCCCTTGCACAGACAACCAAAACATCTGCCCTCTGACAGGCAACCAGAAAAGTTTGAGTCACGCTTTCCAGTTCATTTTGAACACTAAATATGCCAACTGGAGGTGATCACCAGCTCGTGCTAATTCTTCTCTTTGTACAGCAGGTCTTTGTTCAACATGGCTTCATAGGAAAAAGCACACTGGCTTTCAATCTACAGTTCATCTTCTGTTTTCAATAGTAAAATTATGATCATGTTTTTACAATGACAAGATTCTCTGTTATTAAATATGCAGCAAGATTTTGAGCAATTTTACACCCTCCTAAGGCATTCTGCAAGTACTAAAAATTTGAACAGAAATTGTACTATGCTCCTTTCTAGAGGAAGATGTTTTCACCATCCTAACATAAGCCACTGAGGATTTTAATTCTTCCATTCCTGGCACTGTAATGCCATTCCTTTATTGAATTATTATTTAGCTAAATTATACTTTTACATCTGTGTCCATAACTTATATGGTGGTAACTACATTTTCACAATAAAAATGGACCTTTCACTTACAATTCAAAAACCTCCTGCGTTCAGGGACGTTATCTCCTTTATTTAAGTATCCACTTGCTCTTTTGAGCCAGGTGTAGGAATACACACTCATGCTCCTACCAGAGCTGCAGGCTTTCATCATTCAACGTGAAGTCCTTACCTCACCATGGGCGTCCTGAAACTGCACCTCTATATATTCGGGTGGCAAGGCAGGAATATTAAGAGCAGACTGAGAGACAGGAGGGACAGAATGAACAAGTGAAGGTTCGGTGTCTCTAGCTGAAGCCACAAGATGGATGTCAACCAGTTTCTGTGTCAGAACATCAGAACTCCTCACTCTTTCATCTTCTAGCTTCAAGTTCTGTACTTCTGAGCTTAAGTTTAGTTCATGCCCAACGTACGGGGCTGCAGAGAGAGAGCTAGAAACAGCATCACTACTCATGCCTTCTTTTTCTTTCTGCAATAGAAATGCTTCCTCGAGGGCAAGCCAAAGTCCATCAATCCAAGGATCAACCACTAGTTCCAAACTGGGGAGGGAGGAAAAAAACAAGGAGGAAGGAATGGGTGACTTATTGTGACTTACTGGACTGTTAACTTACAAATAATGAAAAAGACCACAAAAGCTAAAAACACTATTCATTTTCCATTTTTTAATATACATCTGCAGCTGTTACCAAGATGACTTGTTAAAAAAATATTTTCATTTAATTATTAAATGATCATGTAAATCATGTAAATTTATAGAGTCTAAAGTGTGTAACAGCCTCACGCTTCTTCCAGTTTCTCATTTTTATTTTCTTATGCTGAACTTTATGACAGGAAGTTGAAGGGATGGTAGCAAAATATGCAACTTTTCACTGTGCAACAGCAACATCAATAGCTTACACTAATGTTCGATTTTTATTATTTTAGAACACAAGATACAAGTTTTATGGTTATGGCAATGTTTGTGTTCAATTGCCTCATATCATCATGCACAGAACTGATATAATCTGCAGTTCAAAATAAATAAGCCAAGACTGCAGCCTACCGGCCAGGAAGAGCAACAGAACAGGAAGGGAGTTGTTTTCTTACATAATTCCTCTACAATGATTTTAAAAAAAAAAAGGATGTTTTACAGAAGAGAGAAAAAAATTAAAAAAACATTGTAGGGTTTGCCTAAAGCAGCTATACTTCAAGATGTGAGCTTGGATAAAAGTCTGATGTGTATGTAGAAAGAGATCCCATTACCCAGTACCACACATACTGGGAACTGGATTTATTTTTATTTGCTTCAGTAAACAGACTGTATTTTTAAACCTCTCCATGTATTCTGAATTACTTCATTTCTAAAACTGCTAAATAGTCTCCATTTTTCCGGGCATTATAGATGTTTGCTCATACTTTAAAAATGGAGTTTTACTTAATGTCAACTGAAACTGAAAAGGCATACTGTGTTCAGACAGGACTCATTCCTATGAGGTGCCGAGTATTCAGGCTCAACTGATTTCAAAGAGTTCAGAATGTTTAGCCAAATTCACATGTAATTATTGCATCTTGAAGAAATAAAATCCAAACTCATTCAGCTCTTACCCTACACAATCATCTGCTAATCCTGTGTCGTAGAAGTGCTGGGCACCAAGTTCTTGAAGTCGTCGGTCTACTGTCTTTCCACCATTACAAAAGAATGTGTACTCTGAATCTCCCAGACCTAGCAAATTCAAGGAAAGAAGAATCATGTCAATTAGCCAGTCACCCAGGCTACACAGACAAAGATCTGCAAAGACAACATAGGATTTTCTTGCAGGCAAACAGAAGAATCTGATATAGCAAAGTGCATATTACCAGGACAGTTTTATGACCTTCAAAAAAACCATTGTGTTTTTCCCAAACTAGAGCTGAAAAAGTGGTTCCTCAGCTCCACTTTTTCAAAAAATCAAACACAGGAGTGATTTTAAACAACATGAAGTAAGAAGTGTAGGAAAATACGCATAAGGGAATTTGGTCCAACATGCTCCTCCACAGGAATCGAAGATTTCTCTGTAGATCTTGTTTTCACTGCACTGGGTTTTCTACTCTTTAACAGTCATGAAGATGTTCTGTTAGAAGATGATGCTCTTTGTCATCAGTCAAATAGTCAGTGTACTCAGGAGGTATGTTCATGGAAGACCTGAGATTTTAAGACATCAACTAAACCACTGACCCACCCTAAAAGTGATCAACCACACATACCTCATCCTTAATAGATGCTTACCTAACAATCTCAAAGACCACTGGTTAGGTAGTCTTCACAAATTCTGTAAGTAATACACACCACTGTTTCACTACCCTAACTATCACAACTTTTCACAGCCTGACCCTTTCTTGTATGCAATTTCAAACCACTAGATCCTTATCATCCCCACCTAACAATGGACTACTTTCTCCTTTATAACAGCCTTATTTTTCTTTTTCTTTTTCTTTTTTCTTTTTCTTTTTTCTTTTTTTTTTTTTTAAGACTTCTGCTCCCTCTTAAATACTGTACTTAGAGTGAACACTTCATTGGACAAGCTGAAATGGATACCATGAATGTGTTTTAAGACTGATAACTTTTTAGACTAGAATCACAAAACATGTTATAACTTAGATACTATAATAATATCTGTTACCACAAAAATCAGTATTAATACAATGCTATCTTCATATATGCATATAAGCATTCAGTCAGCTATGAAAAACCTAACCATTTCACAAACTGTAATGTATAACTAGGCAATAGCATAACATCTTCTCAAAACACTACATGATTAGGATGCATATATTTCAGGCTTCCACATTATATATCCACTAGAAACTTCCTTCTAGTGGGTACTTTCCTCACTAGAAATCTAGAATTTTCCTCACTCCTACCTACCAACTTAAACTTGTCAGGCAAAAATAACCTAGGTTCAAATAGAAGTTTCTGGAGTATGTTTAAACACAACCTGAAAACTCAAACTGACCTTACCGTGAGCTCAAGATATATCAGATACATTTTGCCAAATCTGTATTTTGCATATCAATCTTTAACCTGAAGTTACATTCCTTCTACTGACGAGTGTGACATTCAAAATTAAAAAAAATTATTGCAAATTTAAAGGGATGGGATGATCTTAAAACCTTATTTTTTAAGAACATTTTATACTGCCTTTCCCTCTGTATAGAAAAATGCCCAATTACTTGCAAAGTCAAGTAAACTCATCTAGTCCATAGAGACTTGACACAAAATTAAAACTTCAATAATTATAGATAGCTTATATCATATTTTGTTTATGCAAAGAAAATTAAACTATAAAAAATTAAATTGGTAGCTTACATTCAGATCATTTCTGTAACAATTCTCCCTTATTGCTCATAGAGGACATTACACAAAAAAGCTGTTCATGTTATAAAAATAAATGTTTTATAAGCACTTAAAAAAAACCCCAACAACTTATTCACAAGTAAAAAAATATAAAAATTATTCACTGACAGACAAGTGCTGTAATAACATAGAAAATACTAAATCACCTAGCAATCCATACTGGAGGTGTGCAAAATGATCAGGTGGCAAGGTCGTGTCTCGAATTTTCTTTACAAACTTGCGAGCAGTGTCTGGTGGATCTCCAGTACCAGTAGTGGAAATAACAATAACTACAGGATCCTTTTCTGTTTCCAGGTTATACTACAAGTAATAGAACAAGTAAGTTACAAAGTGCCATTTGATACCTATTTGTGGCCTTAGATATTACCTTCCACCCTTCCTCTTCCCAAAGGTACACGGAAAAAATGATTAATCTCATCTTACCTGTATTAAACCACAGAAAGTCTTTCAAGTAATTACAAGTCATTTTGGGGATGCAATGTATAATCTTGGTTGAAGTTTTCAAGACCAGACCGGGTAAAGCCTTGAGGAACCTGCTTTGACTTCGGCTGACCCTGCCGCAAGATGACCTCATGAAGTCCCTTCCAACCTGAATTATCCTATGATCCCATACACAAATGCCAAAGGGCAGCATTTTGAGCAGGCTAGTACACACATGAAGAATACTTCACAACTGCACTCAGACAGCTTAAATACACAATTCCTACAGTATTTGCTTTGTCCAGTGGAGAAAGTATTTTTGTATATATGATCACAATCACACAGTTAGCCATAATCCTGATAATTTCACACAGATAACTGGGGTGTGGCTGTACAAACTGTGGAGATCATTCCTAAGTTCCATTAGGGATCATTTGGTTCTGTCTGATAACTTCCATGTTACATCTGCCTTTGCCAGAAAAAAACCCCTGCGCTTTGGGGGACCGAAGGTAGCTTCTGAACAGAGATAATCAGTCACCGTGCTCTACAGTCTGATTCATTTTGGCCCCGTCACCCTGCCCCCAATTCATTTCTCTCCCCTTTGCTAACACCAATCTTTCACGTTTCCCATGGGTTTATGGGGGCTACTCCCATTATACCAGGTCGACAAGAACTGCCTGTACTTGGGACTGTGCATCAGTTCCATAAATTCAGGTCTCATGCAACCATTTATTACTTCTCAAGTAAAAAGCATTCTGTTTCTTTGATTATTCCAGCGTTCCACCAATAGTAGGCTGCAGCACTGTGCTAGCATGGTGTCTGTCAGGTCACTTGCACAATGCGCTCTTTCACAGCACCCCTACGGGCTACGGGTTTTGAATCACAGGGACAGCTAGGGGCCTATGTGAAAGAAACACAGCTCCACAGAATCACAGTTTGGGAGTGACCTCCGGAGGTCACCTAGTCCCACTCCATGCTCCAAGTGGGAGTAACTGCTTTAGGTCAGCTATGACTCTGGCTGAATTTTGAAAACTTCTAAGGGTAGAGACTTCACTTTTCTGGGCAGCATCTTCCATCCAGAAGAACTTCTCCACTAGTGTCAAATCTGAGTTTATCAGGCTGCACTCAGTGGATTTTGCCTCCTGTTGTAGAGTCTTCTGCTGCCAAGAAGAGTTTGGCTCAAGTAGGCTGCTATTAGGTCACTCCATAGCCTCCTTTTTGCCATAATAAGCAAACCAAGCTCCTTTTACTGCTCCCTGGAGGTTTCAGTTTAAACTCTCTCCCAGCATTCCAAGTTTAATTAAATAGTAGGGTTATAAGAAAATATAAATAATGACTGAAAGAGATGCTATGTTTCATTTCAAGCAGTTTCAGGACTGCAATTCAAAACTTCAGAATTTGAGGAATTAGGTTCTAAACACTTCACTCAATAAATCACTCAAACCTTACTGCCTCCTCAAGCCATGTAAAAAGTTAGCCCTTATACCTACAATCCAAAAAGGTTAGGAATACAAAGAAACAGAGTATCAAGGGGTTTTTCTGTTGTCATTTTTTTCCAAAACCTTCCTGAAGAACCTAAAAGCAGTTGCATGAAGCAACTTAAATTACCATCTGGAACAGTGTCCTGCCTCTCACAGTGGCCAATAGCAGGTGCCTAGAGAAGAGAAGAAAGTAAGCATGCAAGGATATTCCCCAAGTACTAGGCCAAACTTCAGTGAGTTGTGGTCCAGGGACATTCCAAATAGAGGTTTTGTCTTTTACACGTTCAGGCAAACTCCAAGTTCCCACAAATTCCCAAAACTTCCAAAACTGAACTATAAGTTGTGCAAAAAAAGGCCTTAAGTGTCCTGTTGCAGTAACACAGATTTTCAAAACTTCCACAGCTGATTTGATAAGTACAAATACAACAGATTCTGCAGTGCATTGTCAGAGGTGACTACTGCATTTACAAACAAAAGCAAATTCTTCAACTAAAAAAAGCAAGGGTCTACTGGTATCACATATTTAGATTAAATTGTGTTCCATTAAAAAAAAAAAAAAAAGAGACAAGCTCAGAAAGTAAAACGTGGTGTATTAGAACAGAGGTATGATTAGTTCACTAAATTCTTGCTTGCTCCACTGCACATTCTCCTCTGCAAGCTTAAAGACCTTTTGGAAGCCAAATGTTTGGTGACAGAGGTCCTGCATTAATTTGTGACAATTAATGGGAGGTCTGATATATTACTAGACCAACAAAAACCTTACACAACTACATAGTGTTTTACTTTACCTTCCACTTCTTCCTATATCCTCAGTGTTACCATTCTTTCTCTTTCCTTCAAAAGTAATCCTCAAGTGAGGACAGCAATCCCACACAACAGCAGTGAGCAGCCTGCTCAAGCTGTGAATGGCTGCTGAAGGAAGAGGATGGGATCAGACACCCAGATACGTCTTATCCAGAACAATACGTATTATCATGGCAAACATGCTTATTCAGATAACTCATCCAAGGCTGACTATATGCACTGTGACCCAAGATGATCTCCATTTAGCCTCCTATTTGACTGCTCCTACCTCACTTCCACTTTATTTCAGTCTTTCATCAAGCATAAAAAGTAATCACAGTAGACAACCAAAGTAACCAACCAAACCTTTTCTCACCTATGAGAGTGTAGATGAGAGACACTACTTGGAAACAGCTAGTGTTTCTGAGACTTGAGCAGTACTTGACCATTCATTTTTGTATGGCAACAGGACCACATTATGACTATTGACTCTGTAGCCACCTATTCCATCCATAGACCTTCACAGCAATCCCTTTAAGTGATGACAAGGTCTGGAAAATACCCAACAGCCACATAAAGACGGGCCTTCTAACTGACAAATATGGACAAAACAGAAACCTCTTACTTCCTCACCTAAAGCATACACACACACCTCTCTGAACTGTGCATGTTGTGGAATAAACTCTCAGATCTAACATGCCCAAAGGACTTCAGAAGAGGTCCCACCAAATTCAAGCAAGTTCTTGCTCCAGTACATTATGCCACCCTGCCTTTCTCTCTCCAATTACACTTAAGCTTCTAGAAGTTCTCTTTATTCATAGTAAAGGTTAAGGAAAAGCTTAAGTGATGAAATCTACAAAGCTGCAGAAATTACTTTTTTCCTCAGTGCCCAATTCTCAGATTCTCAATTCAATACATCTTTCTACCTCACCAATAACTCGCAGCTCTGAGTTGTCTTGCCAAATTTGACAAAATAGATTTATCAAGTGGCAGGCCAATAACGGGGCTAGAAATGTCGTGCCTACCGACTTCCTGAAACTAATCTCCAAACCTGTCAAATGCAGAAGAAATGAAATGGAGGAACATAAGGACAATCTTCACATTCCCTGCTGGCTGCATAAAAGTCTCTTTGTAACACTTTGCTACATACTCAGTGAACATTCATTCAAAAGCAGATGTCCAGATATCCAACATGTAGTGTATCTGGAAGAAAGCAACTTGGTAAAAGGGAACTAAATTATTTTTATAAACTTCTCACATTTTCAAGTGCATGCATGGTGTTATTTTCTGCTCATCTCATATGAAATACCAGGCTACCAAGTTTTGTTTGTTTGTTTTTTAAATGTTTTTGTTTGAGGACATACAGTTGAAAGTACTTTATGAAGGAAATTACAGTCCATATTGCTTTTAGTTACAGACAGACACTAACAGTTTTCAGATCCTTACCCTTGGATAACAGCAAATAATAAAAAGCCACTTCCTTGCTCCAGCCAAGCTTTTTATTTCTTTCTAGAATACAACTTGAGTGTATTCCAGTGTGAACTGGAGTGAGTGCATATGCTAAGTAACTCAAGAAGACTCCACAAAAGCTCAGGGTCATGCTGGAGCCCACAGTTAACAGAACACAGGACCTCAATGCAACACAAAAACAACAGAAAAAAAAGCATCATTTCTAACAACAGGAGAGCTGACCAGTAAATACAGAATTCATTCGCTACTGCATATACAAAGTTTTCAAGAAGTCCCTGCACTGTTGTTAGAAGAGAGATCAAAGATATATTCATTTACTGTTCTAATAAGAAAAATCACAAGAAAGATGTACCTTTGGCAGAAGGCTATTAAGCGTCTGTTAGTATTGGTCCAAATTACTGATTCATAAGAAACAAAAATTTAAAACTAGATGGTACATTTTAGGTGGGTGCATGTGCTCAACCTTCACAATTATTAACAGCCACCACTCAAGCACATGAAGAAAAATGCAGCTCTTAAATACCTGTTTTTCAAAACAGCATGGAGTATCTCACCTTGTCCATTTCACTTATACAGTGCATATCAGCTTCAAGTCCATGGGCACCTGCTTGCTGCCATATTTCCTCAGCTATGGCTTTTGCCTGCCCCTTTTGTGTTGCATAGAGGAGCAAAAACCTCCTTTTTAAATCACAGCACATTTCCCAAAACAGAGCACTTATTTTTTTTTAAAGACACTGCAGGGTTAAAAAGAAAAAAAAAAAGTGAATTTATTGCATGCATAACAGCAAGATTTTGCTTTGCTTATTAGATTAAAAAAGAGATACTTTAAAGGAGAGAAGTATTGGTGTTTAACTTGGAAATAAGGCATCTACTATGAAGAAAAGCCATTTCTCACAATCAGGCTTTGTAAGCCAGGTTGCAAAGGACTCATTGTATTGGTCATATGTGCTGTACTGCCTTGATGTTGCAGTAATATTGCAACATCTTCAGTGTAATGTATATTACATTATATTACCTAAAAATGTTAATAATTACCTTAACAGTCACTTTAAATAAATTCATTAAATAACTGGCTTCATGTGCATGTGCACAGAAGAAGATGCATATGCCAAAACAATCCACAAAATTATTTTTTACCCTCCTTTTCCAAAAGAAATATGAAGAAATTTGATGACACACAAATTATGATGATTCATATGAAATAGTTTAAATACAGTTTAAATACCCTCAGATCCCTGTAGTAATACAGATTAATCCTAGTCATGTGCTATGTTTTCACCCTAATTGTTCTCTTGTCAGCAGGTGGCAATGCGTGACTATAAATGGAGAAAAACAATAAAGATGAAGTGGTGTTTCATTACTACATTCTTTCTCATACATCAGAAAGGGAGAAAGATAACCAGTTTTCCACTGGGACCACTTCATAGCACAGAATCCTTCTATACACAAAAAGCTGAGGGGTAAGCTGCCAACATTGTAGCCAGGGGATTACCAACAGACTTCAAACAAGAGAGTCAACTTGGGAAGACATATAAGAAAAGCATGAAAATTTGCAATAGTAGGGGGAGAGGAGAGAGCAACAGAAAGAACAGCGGGCACGATGTGTTTTGACATGGCCAGATGTTGCCCTAACAGCACTGTGACCCCTGCCCAGCTCAGGCAAAGCAGCCTCCCCATAAGACACTGTGAGCTGCTTCCACTCCAGCTAGTACAGCAACAATAAAGGGTGCAAAAAGCAGCTACCCACATCTTGGGTGCATGTATGTGAACTTGCAGGGAGCTTTCTCACTGGTGTGTGGACTAGTAGATTGCTCAGAGATACAAAAGTTAGAGCAACCAGATCTTCCACAGAAGGCGCGTGTAAGCAAGAGAACGCAGATGGCCAGAAGAGGGGATCATGCTTGAGATGCATACCTCCCGAGAGAGGGAACTGAGTGTGTATGTAACAGTGCGAGTGTGTGCTTGTGCGAAGGGGGGAGGCCACAATTAGACAATTCCTTGGAATTAGATATAGAAGGCTTTTTAAATATTTGTAGGCATTTATTAACATTTTGTAAGTGCCTAGTATCGTATCTGTTGCATTGTTACTATTGATCTTGAATATATAGTTCAATTAACTGATTAAACAGTAGTTAAATTAACTGTCAGGCAGTTAATTATATCATTAAATAGATCAATAAGCTCCTTTGATCCTGATTTGATCTAAACTACACAAGTTGAGGAGTTTCTCCCTGTGAGAGCATCTTTTCTCTGTCATCAACCAAAAGAGCTTAATGCACAAACTGATCAAGTGATGCCTGCTAAAAGAAAGGAAAATTAGTCATGCCTACCTGCAGATGAACACAATCATAAACCAGGAACACACTTGCACTCAGATGAACATACTGTCCACATTGCTCTTGCTTTGCTGCACTATACACTCTTCAAAGATGATATGCCACTTCCACTTATGTGATCTGAGTCCAACTGAAATAAAGAGGGGAAAAAAAGGTAATTCTTGACTATCGAACTTTCTAGAGAATGCCTCTAACTGTAATAGTATTACCACACCAGCAGCCTTTAACATGTTGATGTGTTGGTAGTTGCACATCAAAAAACAAAACAATGTTTAAGCTGGGAAAACAACCCAGGATTTGCTGGCTCAAACCAGGGCTTAACATGAAACTAAGGATGAAATTCCAAATTACAGCTCGTCTGATCCAGTACTCAGAACAGTCAGAAAACGAACAGTCCACAAAAGATTAACAGGGAGTCTGTCAGCCCAATAGGCCAACACACTGTAGGAGCAAACAAGCTGTCTCTGGATGCCAGCCACGCAGTTTGGCTGAACCAGATGTGCTGGCCCCAGCAATTACATAGCTGTACTGCAAGGCCAGACTACCTACTTCATGCACCTGTCAAAAATGTCAAACAGGATGGCCGTGGTCAGGATAAAAACGCAAGAAACTTCTGCAGTAGCTTTACAGACTTCTGCGTGGCTTTAAACCGGGTTGTGGGACCGTGCCTTCAGAGCCATGAAGCCAGCCCCATATCATTTTGTCATGAGTTAGTGACTTCCTCAGAATCATTTTCACTCTATGACCAAGACAAATATAAAACCCATAAAAACTTCAATGAAACCCGCGTGGGAAACCCTCCACGGCCCAGGGCTGACCTTCCGTTCAGAAAAATTTGGTTGGACCAACCGACGCCCCTCAGGGAAGGGGGAGAGCTGTCCCTGAAGAAGCAGGGTGATTTTAGGGAGCTAAAGCCAGCTCCACACCGGAGGCTTGAACGCCGCTGCAGCCTCCCAGAGAGCCGGCGCCGCCGGGCCGCGCCTCACCTCACCTCACCTCACCTCACCTCACCTCACCTCACCTCACCTCACCTCACCTCACCTCACCTCACCTCACCTCACCTCACCTCCCGCCCGGCCCCCAGCTGTCCCGCGGAGCGCGCACCCGCCGCCAGCCTGCGGGGAGCGGGATTACTTTCGCTGAAGGACGCGCTTTTGATCAGTACGTACACGGGGACAAATCCGCCTGCGCTCCGCACCCGCCCGGGCACCGTCGCGCCACGCCACACCTCTGGCGGCAGCGAGGAGGCGGCCGGGCCGGGCCGGGCCGGGGTGGGGTGGGGTGGGGTGAGCCGGGCCGGGCCCCGCGAGAGAGGCCGGCGGCTGCCGGCTCCCCAAGATACGCGCCGGGAGAGCGCCGGAAGCTCCCGGCAGCCCCCGCGCTGCCCGTCATGGCGGCGGAGGTGAGGCTCCCTGCGCTCCCGTCGCTCGCCTCCCGGCACCACCGGGTGCCCCCAGCGGCGGAGGGAGGAAGAGGAGGGAGGGGAGCGGCGCGGCGCCTCGGCCCACGGCAGGCAGCAGTGGGCGCTGGGGTGGGAGGCAGGCAGGCAGGCAGGCACCTCGGCCCGTGGGAGGCTCGGGCCCAGCCCGTCCCTCGCCGCCCTCGGTGGAGGGAAGCGTTGGGCCTCTGAGGCGGCGGGGGTGGAGAGGCCCCCCCCCGGTGCCGCCTGGCGCATGTCAGATTCCCCCGTCGCCCCCCGGCTTCGCAGCTCCGAGCGCCTCGTAGGCCGCTCCAGCCGCGGGTAGCGGCAGTGCGCCTCTCCGCTGCCCGGCGCCCCCGGCCCGGGAGGGTAAAGAGAAGCGCCGGCGGGCAGTTCCTGCTTGGGGAAGCGTCCGCCCCGTGGTGCCCTGACGGAGACACGGGGCAGAGATGCCTTGCAACCTGTCACGCAGGTCTCACCGCTCCCGGCAGTTTCATCTTCTGTTTGCATTGCCCTGTGCTGGTGCTCGTGGGAGAGGGGTCAGCGCAGTCGTGGCCAGCTGCTACAAGGTTTTTTTTGCTGTGTTTTAATGACACTTAACGCTGTTTTCCAAACTATATATGTATTTTTCTTCCTCTAGGTATCTTTTGAGAACCTACTTGATCCACTATGGCTTTGATTAGCCGAAAAAGTTTTCAGTTTTATTCATCCAGCACACCAGCAAGCAGGTCCATTTTGATGACCCTAAGGAAAAGGTTGAGCTTTATCAATGGGCAGCGAAAGCCCCAAAACTGTAGCTCTGTAGCCATGAGGATGCCATGTTTCAAAGATAAATCTCAGTATATGTTTTGTAGAAAAAACCATGTACAACTGCGGATACAGTCTCTGTCTGTTAATGAAACTGTGCATCTTTGTGGAGATACTGGGAGTCCTAAATCTGATAACAGGTGGATGGATGAACAACTATTTTTCAAGAAGTTGAACAGCCTTTGTACAGCGAAAGAGATTTTTGACTTTCTTAGCTCTCTGGAAGTCATGTCTGATACTATGGCATCAGGAGCCCTGCAGAGGATTTCTGAAGTTGAGGTGGATGACAATGGTCTGAAAAACCCTGAAGGAGTGTTAGAGAATGAAGTTTTCAGGGCATTATGCTTCCAGTTTGAATTTGAATCCTCAAAACTGTCAAACACTGGGCTACTGAATGCATTGCAAGCCTTGATAAAACTACGTATAGATCCCCAGAGTACACTGATGGCAAGCTTGCTTTCAGAGGGTGAGGAACGGCTTGGTAAAGGACAGTTGACTGTTAAAAATCTGTGTGCTCTTGGAGAGAGTTTGCTTGAGTTGGAAGGCCCAAGTTGCGCGACACTGGAACAAATTATGAACCACATGCAAGAAAAAGACATTGAGAACTGGAGTCCTAGGGAAATGGTGATGGTTTATAAGATGCTGCAGGTGACTGTCAGGGAAGGAGAACAATACCAAGACTTGCTAAACAGAATGAACAGTGTCACTTTAACCATAGTTTCCCAGCTAAGCCCAAAGTTCACAAGCATAATACTGAATTCACTGGTTGTTCTTCATCAGACGCAGGCAGTTCCCTTAGTGACAGCACTGTGTAAGCATTCTGTGAAGCATATTCCATATTTCACAGGTGATGAACTGGTAAATGTACTGGAAGCCTTCCTGTACTTCGGACATCGTGAACAAATTTTTACAGAGGCACTGGAAACACATGTTCCCAAGTCCATCTTTACCATGCATCCTCAAACAGTCAGCAAAGTCATGCAGTATTGCTGTCGAAAGATGATCCTTTCTAAGCCCATCTTTGATGCAGTGGCAGAAAGTTTCATTTCCGATGCTGACAGATTTACCACCGACCAGATTGCTGAGTATATTATACCATTTGGGACTCTTAACTATCTCCCTCCAAGTGCTTCTTCCTTGTTTAGGAAGCTTGAAACCATACTGCATACTCGCTTTAGTCACTTTCAGCCTCGCACCGTGCTGAACCTGCTGCACTCATGTGTCCTTATTCAACGTTATCCAGTAAATTTTCTGCCAAAAATATTCAGTCCCTATTTTCTGCAGCAGCTTCAAGGTAAGGAGCAGTGTTTCTCGTGCTACATTCCGCATGTCTTTCTATTACGTGGTGTGTCTCTTGTCAAGAGCCCATTTGTTATCAATTACATCTGTCAAATCACCAATGACCTGATTAAGGTGACTGGAGAATAGTGATCAGGAGGCCAAAGATTGTTGCTTCTTTGTCACAGTTGCAGTTGTCTTTCAGTTTATATTATTTAGAGGAGTTTGAAAATTGCCCTATACGATCTTAAACAGAGATTTTAAATCCTTTCAAAATTTTATTTCAGTTAATCCTTTTGCTTTTCTAAAAGTACTGACCTTCTGTTTTCCCTCATGTTTGTCCTTTGTCTCATACAGGTTTTAGATGCTAAGTTACTCTGTGCAGGAAATGTGTTACTTTTAACGTTGGCTGTTTAAACTTCTTTGCCTATGCAGGGACTGATGTGAATACTCACACTGAAGTGAGATTATGTTACTATGAGACTGGTAACAGTCTCGCTAGGAAGGCTAGGAAGGCTAGGAAGGCTAGGAAGGCTAGGAGGGCTAGGAAGGCTAGGAGGGCTAGGAAGGCTAGCGAGACTGGTTATTATGGAACTAACAAGATTGAGACCAAAGTGGTAGATTTTTTTAATGACAATGATACTTGGAATGATGCACAAGTAATGTAAAATATAGTTTAGTGATTCTGGTTTCATTTTTCTCTAAATTGTTGGATTGTAATGACTGGCACATGCGATGTGGCATAAAGGTGGAACATTGCATAGTGAGTCCTGAGATTTGACTTTTATTCTGGGTGTAGCCCGCCATTTGCTTTGTGGCTTTGGGAAGTCACTTCACTTTTCTGTATCTTTTTCTTCCCCCACAATTGTTTGCTTTGCTTACTTGGATCTCGTAGCCCTCAGGATTGGGACTGGCTCCTAGGTATCTTACTCAGGGGCTGGCCCAGGGGAGGACGTATTTCAAAAAACAATAGGAATACTAGTAGTACTGATTGTGAAGCTAAAATAATTACCTTCTGCTTGTGCACTGCTGGTTAGATTTAAGATTTCACTGCCTGTCTTTTTAAGGTTAAGTCCTCTGTGACTTTGCATAATCCTTATTTCTGGATACCTTCCTAAGCATCCAAACCACTCTCTTTCTGAGGCTCTAAGGGCGACGTTCTTGATCACAGTTGTCAGAAAACCTGTTCATAGCCTTTAAAATTGGGACCAAGTTATAATATGCAAGAAAAGTTATAATAACTGTTCCACAGCTTACTTACAATTGTGTTAGCAGCAAGCTCACCTGTTACTACAGAAATAATTCATTGTTATATTTAAAAAACTAGTCTAAAAATCCTTATAAACTTTGTTCAAGATTAGTATAAATTCTAGGGAGAAGTGGATGAAGTGTAGTATTGGGACAAAAATAATTTAAATGACTATTATTGATAAGAATGTGTTACAGTTACACAGAATTTGTAAATCTCAGGCAGTACAAAAGGTGTTTTTCAAATACTACTTTGCCTTATTGTGCTGGTTTTGGCTGGGATAGAGTTACTTTTCTTTATAGTAGCTAGTATGGGGCTATGTTTTGGGTATGTGATGAAAACAGTGTTGATAACACAGGGATGTTTTAGTTACTGCTGAGCTGTGCTTACACAGAGTCAAGGCCTCTTCTGCTTCTCACCCCACCCCACCAGCGAGTAGGCTGGGGGTGCACAAGAAGTTGGGAGGGGACATGGCTGGGACAGCTGACCCCAACTGACCAAAGGGCTATTCCATACCATATGACGTCATGCTCAGCATATACAGCTGGGGGAAGAAGAAAGAAGGGGGGGTGTTTGGAGTGATGGCATTTGTCTTCCCAAGTAACCGTTACGTGTGATGCAGCCCTGTTTTCCTGGGGATGGCTGAACACCTGCCTGCCCATGGGAAGTAGTGGATTAATTCCTTGCTTTGCTTTGCTTGCTTGTGCAGCTTTTGCTTTCCCTATTAACCTGTCTTTATCTCAACCCACGAGTTTTCTCACTTTTACTCTTCCGATTCTCTTCCCCATCCCACCGGGGGCGGAGTGAGCGAGTGGCTGTGTGGTGGGTTTTAGTTGCTGGCTGGGGTTAAACCACGACACTTATGATTCAAATAAGGTCCATTGCACGTAAGTGATTCTAGTGCTTTATTCCTTACCTTCTGTCAGGCTGCGTCGTGTCCAGCTTTTCAGGTGGGGGTAAGGTAGAACTGGGTATGGACTTCTGCTGTCATCTCTACGCTTCTGTTCTTTCAGGATAAGGATTATTGTATTCTGTTCTTGCTTCCACTTGGTTGTATTTCTCTTTCATATTATGATCAGCTTGTGAAAGCTGAAAAGGGTAAATGGATAAAGCTGAAAAAATTAATTTGCAGTGCATAATTGTTGGCTTAATTAAAATAGAAGTGAGATCTGAACCAGTAAAATTTAACAGCATCATAAATGTGAGCAGTTAAGGATGGGCTGGTATGGGTTTTTTAATTATCTAGGTAAAAATGTAAATTGAATTCTAAGGCTCACATATGTTTTAGCAAGGCATAAAGATTGGTGCTTTGTCCTGGTTTTTAAATTACTTTTAATCTAGAATCTGATGCCGTTATGTAATGCTTCTTCCCATTGGCATCCTCTCTGCTGACTACACTCCTCTGGTGGAGGTTTCCTGTGCCCATCTGTCTTCCGTGCCCTGAGTTCCTTTCCTTTCCACCTCTGAGCGAGCACTACAGTCCCATCCTTGGCCCTATGACTTACTATACTGAGGAAAACATTACAAAATTTAAAAATCTACCCCATGGTTTATCCCATCTTGCTTAGGAGATCTCAGAGTCTGCTCACCCACTGCTTCCAAGACTGTCTTGCCTCCAAGGGCTGCCTTCACCTAATTGTTTGGGGTTTGGGTTTTTTTTCCCTGAAGTTTGTAGAACATCCCCCATGTGATAGCCTGTCCTTGGCTGTAACTGTTACATAATCCAACACTTTTGGACACAAACCTATTATGAACAACACAGTTCTAAGCTATAGATTTTAAGTAATTCTGTGTTAGATAGTAAAGCGTATTTAGCAGCATTATAGGGATATGTAAGCTATGCCAGAAAGATGAGTGAATTCTCTAGATCTCAGCTAAGATTGCTCTGTTAATAAAGCTATATAGAAGGTCAAGTTTTCAACATGATTAGAAATTTTGGTCACTCAATTTTTAGCTGTTCAACATACAATACCTTAAGAGGTTGATTTTTAGGAAGCAGACATTCCTCATATCCTAAAAACCAGAATGTCTTTTAAGGTTTTCAAGCTGATACTTTGAAAATGAGAAACCTCATAGTACCAGTTACTTTGAATACGTTCCTTAAAATCAATATAAAGGTATTCCACTAGAGTGGTCAAAGTTCAGAACAGGTCAAAGTTCGAGAAGGTGACCTGCATGATTAGCATCTTATACTACACCAGGATTTTACCATTCTGTAATAATACTTTGCACATAACATGAAAGATTTTTCAACTATACACTTGTAGACAAATCTCCAGAAATGATTCAGTATTATCCACTACTTTCAGAGAAAAAAAAATAAAAATCTGAGACAAACAATGAGATCCTGGGATTATAACTTGGGGAGAGGGGGTTGTAGGAAGAAGGAAATGGGATATTTCTCCGAGACCGCAACTCAAACTTATTCCTCCCTGTAGAACGTTCTACATGTCTCAGATCCTCATTTTTTTTGTGAAAGAGTATGGCAGTCTTAACTAAGATCTTGCTAGTTGCATTTTTTTTTTTTAGGTTGATGGTATTTCTGTAAATAATTTCCTTATTTTTCTAACTATGTCATTTCACAACTGATGTTTCTGTTCATTCACACAATGATCAAGGATGATAATGATCAAGTAGCTTCTCTGCACGTTAAACTGAATAGCTTTTCCTGACTTCTGCGTGATGGTTTGTGTAAATATACTTTGTTGAAGGTACACCTGAAAGCTTGAAAATTTTTGTTTCAGCTCAGCCACCTGGTTTGGACAGGATTGTTACCTCCCAGCTAACCCAGCTTTTTCTGACTGTCACCCTGGAGTGCCCATTTTATGAGGTATGATACATATGAAACCAGAAATGATGTTAGCAAGAGGCAATAAGGTCATTAGGGCCCTGTTGATAATTAGTTGAAGACTGTCTTTCCCATAAAAACATTGGAATTGGACAAAACAGCTTTTTTTTTTTTTTCCTTGATGAAAATATGAAGCATTTCTACCTGTTTGATTGACTTGATATATTTGTATGTTTGACAGAACTGACTAGCTCTAAGTTAAAATGCTTTCTGAGTATTTCCGAGTACTTTTCCAACAACTATTCCTTTTTTATGTTTGACTTGTGAAGTCTTGGAGAACAAAAGAGATCAGGCACTTTGATGTTGGCCTGACTGCAGAGGAATGGAAACAGTTGTGCATTTCTCATGAGCGATACGTTCAGCGTGATAGCATGGAAGCTTGCTGAGGATATTCTGGTGGTTGGTTTTTTGTTTTGTTTTGGGTTTTTTTTAAGTTTCTAGCAGATCATACCTCAGACTGTAAGTCTCTCAATAGACATGGTTTTGAAATGCACAGAATACATTTTGCTACATAAATATGAGGTAGCAAAAATGTTATCTCCCTTCTTCTTTTCTTGGATTTGGTTGTCTGTCATTATGTAGGGTCCCAAACTCCTTCCAAAGTATCAAGTAAAGGCCTTTCTTGCGCCTCACGGTTCCCTGGATGTTCACCTCCTCAAAAGAGTGAAGACTGGATTACTTTATTTACTGAAAAAAAGAATGTATTTTGCATCAGAGGTATCAACACCATATTTCTATACAGTTGGTAAGTAACATTTCTTTAGATTAATAATAAAATGTGTACTTATGCTGTCAAAACTTTAGGCTCAGTTATTTTCCAGAAATAAAAATGATTGATTTTACTCCCTTTGTGTGCATTCTAAATTGTGCAAATATGGAAAGCGTAAACTGGAATACAAAACTCTGTAGAAGGTCTGAAATGAGGAAACATTATGGGAACTTTAAGTAAATGCATTTTCAAAGTGAGAAAGAAGAACAGGGAGAGAAAAGAACTGCAATAGTACTTGGAATTTACACAGCCAGTGTGCACTGAAAATAGCTGCTAACTCTTGTATTCTGTATTTTTACTATCAGCTCCCCTTTTACTTATCCATTAAATAATTTGTATAATGTAAAGCAAAATGAGGCAATGCCACTTGCCTGATCTCTCTGCTTTGGTGGCGAGTAGAGAAAGGGAGAGTGGGAAGGTTGTCAGCCCTCTGCCCTGCTCATCTGGGCTCCTCTCCCCTTAGCAAGAACTCTTGACTACATATAGTCAGTGTGGGTTTGTGGACTGAAAGAATGTTTCATGCGCCAGGAAAGGAAACTGAGAGAAGGTAATGATGAGGAGAGATGTGTGCACAGGAGGGGTGGAGGATAAAGAAGGTGTTGAGGGAAGGGTCTCTTGGACATCGTAGGGATGAAAAAAAAAATCAAGAGAGAGGGATGAATTCCTCTCCAGAATTACTCTGCATTTTAGCTTCCACATGGGGTTGAAGTTGGCAGGGTGTAGGTCCCAAGCTCTGTTTGCAGATTGACATCATCTATAAAATTAGGGAATTAGTGAGAAAAATAAAAGGCATAGCAGGGGGAAGAGAGAGAAGAGAGAGTCTCTCCCCAAAGCCCTCAAAATTCCAGAGGCCCTAGCCAGCCTAGCAAAGTGCCATTTAAATACATTATGGTTTTAGTGGACTTGGAATACTACTTTGCTGTTAGCATTATGAAAGGATGAAGTGTTACTAATTATCACTCATTTGTGTTAAATAGTCTATACACATCTTCTGCAAGCCTCTGTGATTCAGAGAAAAGTATTACGACAGTATTGTAGTTATTTTATAAAACAGTGAACTGTGAGAGGATGAGAATTACAGTAAAGTTTGTTATATGAAATGAGTTTTAATGTCACTTGTCTTTTCATCTATACTAGATATTGAGATTAAATTAGATGAAGAAGGTTTTGTATTGCCTGCTGCCCAATGTGAAGAGGTACACAGACGGTAAGAGAATAAGAGAACCTACTGGTAAAATGTTAATATTGACAAAGAGCATCCGGGGTGAAACCCCAGCAAAATTTAAGCTAATTGGAGTTTTGCCATTGACCTCAACAAAGCTCAGGTTTCACACTGAAACCGCTGGCAAAAGGACAAAGTTGGCAAAAGTAATGATCTGCACTTTTTCCTCATTATTTTGCCTCCTGACTATACAGTGTCAGACAATTAGTCTCTTTACCCAGTGACAGTCAGGATCAAAGTGATCCTGATTTGGCTTATAGTAATGTATTTTGATCTTCTGTAATTAATTTTCAAATTAAACCCAAATTAATTCTAATTGAGCGTGTCCGCATAGATTTAACACAGTTTAAGCCAGTTTGAGTTCACAAATTTACTTCTGTAAGGAATCCTGTGTAATGAGGATATTTGCTACAGATGCTGTTTTTATTGAAAAATTGATAGGTGTTTAAAAAGTATGTTAAACAAGGATTATTTTGAGAAACCTTGGATACAAAGTTAAGCAACCTGCCTGTGTGGTATTTGCAACTGCACTTCTGTGGATAAAGCAAAAGTCTTTGAAAAGGTTATGTTTTCTCCAGCTTAACCTTCACAAGACTCACAGACTAATACAGGTTCTTTCAAAAATCCCGTGCTTAAATGTTTAAGAATGGGCTTTGATTTTTTAAAATTACAGCTTTCATGTGTAAATAAGGTCACAATATACTTAACATACTGAAAATTTAAGCAACTTTTTTACAGTGGATATACAAATTTTGGTTTAAGTTGATGTGATTTTTATCACCAAGGAGAAAAAATGTAGTTATAATCCATGATGCTGCCAACCATACATACAGGTTTAACTTAAACAGATATAGTTTAAACTTAACTTTAACTTAAACTCTAACAGGTTTAACAGTTACACTAGTAAGTTGAATAAATCTAGCTGCTGAAATGTTTTCAAGCTGAGACAAGTATTTTGTATGTTTTTCCTTCTAGAAGAATACAAAACAGCTTACCAATAGTAGCACTAAAAATATCAAACTCTTATTAACTTGTATTGTAATTTTTGCAGAGCACATGAACAAGCTTTTCAGATCAGTTTCACTAAGCTTCAGGCTTTCCCCCTCCCACCCTTAAATTGAGTGATTTAAATTGTCCTGAACTAGGTTACTCCCATCCTACAACATCTAACTCCAGGAGGTATTAGGGAGTAAGAGGGGAGGTATTGTCTCATGCTTCTTAGGAACTGCAGTAGTTGTGGTGATTAAAATAACTTGATTTTTTTTTTGATACTACACTACACTTGTGCTTGATTTTAGAATTGCCCTCTGCATTGATGGTCAAAATAGATTTTGCGTTAATAACCACAATCTGTTGGGAGAAGAAGCTATTAAACAGAGACATCTTCAGTTACTTGGTTATGAAGTTGTGCAGGTAAAGTCCAAAGACAGTGGTTTACTTTTGCTCTGGCTAACAAAACAAGTGAAAATGATTGTTTTATAATGCTTAGAACTGTAGTTGCAATTATTTCCCAAGGCAGATGTAGTCTTGTCCTTTCTATATTATGTACTCTCTGCCTAGCTTTTGCCTCTTGAGGGTGTTACAGAAATTCCTTTTTCTTCCTTGGATCAATTAGTGTATTCTGCCTGTGTTTTCTGCCAAATAGTGGCTGCTTGAAAAAGTACTTCTCTGCAGTGATTAAGGTTCAAATCTTGACTTAAAGGAAAATGTTGTCTAAGAGTTCAGTAGAATTGGGATTTTTAATTAAATACTTTTTACAAAAGGTCTGAATTTGGAGTTTAAAAAGAGGAGTTAAAAAAAAAAGGAACTGCTTTGTATTGTAAATAATATTTTCACAACAGAGTATATCCTTTACTTTGCCTGTTGAATAAATAGGGGTATTTTTATCTTTAAACATACTTTGGACCAAAACAGTTACTTTTAGATATTTGAGTTTTTCTTTTCCGTTTATAAACACTGATCACATAAGCTTAAGCCCGTTATATTTAACTTAAGTTCAACTGTAATGGATATCACTCTTAGTTTTACAGTAATCTCTATTCAGGTGATTCACAGATCAATAATAAGGTTAGGATTAAATGTTTAATTTTAAAACAGACAAATCTTTGATGTGTAGTTTTACATCTGCTTAATGAACATCAGTCTTACCCAGTTGTTTATTAAAAGGTATTTCCAGCAATCATTTTTGTTTTGTTTCCAGATTCCATTTTTTGAGACAGAGAGTCTACAGAATTGCAGAAAAATGGCAGAATATCTACACAAAAAAATCTTTCCTCATACATACGGACTCAGCTGCTGACACTGGAGAATAATACTAAATCACAGGTTGACCTCCTGTACTATAAAGTGTAAATATTGTGCATGGAAGAACAATTCTGTTTTCTAAATAACTCCACCTAAGATGATTTGAGCTTCTGAATGTGAGACCTTCCAATATTTGGAACAATTGACATGTAAAGAGTAATAAAGAGCAACATATTTTCTTAAGTTTTGTGTAAATATTTATTACAAGCTAACAGATGTAAGTGCCAGACAGTCCGTGCTACGTTTCCTTTGTATTTTCACTGGTTCTAACTCACAACTTCAAATGGACAGATGTGGCTATTCAAGGATACTGGCTGGTGCTGAATGTACAGAATGTGCCATGCTACCTACCAATCAGGGCTTTTCTTGACAGTGTAAAAAGAAATTGTGCAATTTACTCATAGCTGTTTGTGTGATTTCCCAAGTGTTTCATAAAACTAAAATTTGCAGTAGTTGCACAAGCAGTATTGGTTTATTGCTCATACTTAAGAGATGTAGAGGAGTGCTGTTCGCTAAATAGCAATGCCTTACAGAAAATGAGAGCGTTTTTATTAAAGAGATTTGCTTTACTTCGTAAAAGAACAGCTGCCACAGGGTAGTGGACTTGCACAGCTGTCTCTGGGGGCCACCCTAGGCTCTGGGTATGTACTATTTGTAGTTTTGTCTTTGGTGGCAGTTTTAGCTAAACTGGCTAAATGGGGTCATGTATGCACTCCAAAGTTCCTTCAGTTTACAGCCTGCCATTTGAGCCTAAACTGCAACTCATTACGCTCTGAGGCTCAGAAGAACTATGTCCTATGTAGTCCTTTTTTATGTATAAGTGTAAATTCTGGCAGAAGGGTGGAACTGAGAAGTGGAACCACTAACCACTTCAGCTGGAACAAGCATGCCCTAACTTGCGTCAATGTGTTGCTTCACAGATGGATGAAGGGAAAATAACATAGCCTTAGTTCCGATCACATAACATATACTTGATGAACTGCCATGTAAAACACATTTTCAGGTTAGCTTCTGCATCCTGTCCTGTGTGGAATTACTATTTCTGAGTAGCAAAGCAGAATTCCCAGCATCACCTGGTTTGATTTTAACTATTATGATTTGATACAAAAAAGGTGAAACTTTTACATCCTTGAAGTTCTATATATTCCACTAGTAGATACAGAACATGGCCATTTTTTCCTTCCAAGACTACTGTTAATAATTTGTGAGTTGACAGTGTCTGTCAATTGTCCCAACAATCCCTGGAGATTTTTGCATGCAAAATCCAGATCCAAAATATGATTTACATTCTGTTCATGTTAATTTGTTGCATGCATGAAACCCTTACTCACAGTAGTATGTTGGCACTGATAGGCGAGGTAAGGCTATTACCAAGAGGTAATGAGATACTTTCCAACAGTGTAATCGGAAGCTTACAGCACATCGGTAACCTAACAGTTGTCATTCTAGCAAAAGAGAAATTGAAGGAGAATGACTGACATGTCTTTGCGGATATTTATAAGGAACCTCTCCCTAATACAGAAGAAATCACCAGGGTATTCTTTTGACACTAACTGAGCACTGAAGGGAGAGGTCAACTACTCAGAACTGAATGAGAAACAAGTAGTAGGAAACCTGTGAAAAGCTTTTAAAAGTGAGGAGGGATGTGAAGGGACTGAAAGAGAAGGGGGTGACAGAAGCAAAGAAATGAGAGAGGAAACCTGATACTGGTGTCGATGACTCCTGTCTTTCGCCGTGGTGGAAGTGAGCCGGTGATGCTTATTTCTCACATATGCCAGAAGGTGGTGGTGGTGTCAAACAGATTTGATTTCCTGTAGGTTGTTTTTTTTTTTTTCAAACACAGATGGTTTGTAAATATAGTAAGACTACTTAAAAGGAGTAATTTGTACTGACTGTCCCAAACTAAAAATAACCTGTCTAGAATATGGCCATTTTCCATCTCATTCTTCACTGGTATACATTTGATACTGATTTTTGAATAGGCACTCTGGTATTGTTAGAAAACATTACCTTCTCACTTTGTTCTCACTGTGATTCCTCTCATTTAATGCCGCTGGATGTGTTTAACGAAGTGTTTATTGTTGAAAAGGAATGTAGCAGTTACTGCCCTCTTGTCCCTAGCTCACTGAATATAGAGGAACTTGCAGGTCATGAATAATGAAAGTAATAAACACCTCTCGGAATGGGCTGCTCTGTGTGCTCTGCTTCTCACGTTGTGCCAAACAAATGCTATTGATTGCCTAATTTACTACTTATCCAGGCCCTAGATTAAGAAGTTCTTTGTTTTTATTATTTTTTTCTAGGAGACTCACTGTGTTCACAAATGATATAGGTTTCCTATGTGTAAGTACCTGAGAGAACTTCAGTGTCAGTCAAAGCTGTGGACTTCCAGTCCTTGTTCTGGTATGACCAGTCCGGCTGTTGTTCCTTTCTGAACAATACTGCCTCAGCTTTAAACGACAGCAGGATCAATGGCTCTTGAGAACCAAACTGATGCATACCCTGCAGGAGATATTCCTTCTCCTGAAATCACCTTATAACTTTAGTACTGGATTCAGTGAGAATACAAGGCACTAAATGTAAGCGGGTTTACGCATTTACTCTAAACATGCTTTTTAAATGACTACTGCTCAAATCCTTGTGTCTTTTCCAGCCTTTCTACCAAACTATTTAGTGCTTGTTCTCCTAGTATTACTTTTTTTTCTTTTTTTTTCAGCATTGGATACAGGAGCAAAGATGATTTTTCTTGTGACGCTCTTGAACAGATCAATCCTTCAGACACCATTCGTATAGTGAAAGTCAGTGAAATGGATGTTTGAAATCAGCTAAGCCCAGATTTTGTCTATTTAAATGCTAAGTACTCAGAAGTTCCCTTTAACTTGACTTCCACTTGAAGTCTACTGAAACTGCCAAGCACTTCTCTGAGTCAGATCATTTCTGTACTTGCCCATTTATGGGTAAGCCTGTCCATTTTGGAAAATCTGGGTTGAATCCCCATTTCAGCTGTTGTGCAGATAAAATAACACCTAGCAATTTTGTACCAACACTGTAAGGATTAAGAAGTCAGTGACCACTCATACCTGGAGGAGCAAGCTCGCTTAAATGTTAAGTCTGTGAATAGCTAATGTAGAATAGCTAACGTCACTGCCTAAAATAGCAGAGACAGCTGTTGACCCAACAGGTCTCATTTCCAGTCTTGCTACCTAAAATGTTCAGCTCTTGTTGATGCTCTTCTTCATGAGATTTTTATAAGACTATAAGGAGAAGACATGCATTTGAAGTAGCATGAAAAAAAGTACAGCTGCTATTTCATCCTATTTTTAATCCAAATCATTCTCATTAACTAAAATGTAGAGGAAAAGGCAAAAGCACCATATTGCTTTTTGATGTGAGGTGGGGTTTTTTTCCACATAAATGTTGCTGGTAAGGACAGGTACAAGAGATTTAGCATGGATCGAGGCTTGGAGAAGGTTTTTCCAATAAGCAGGTGATGCCATTTTTCCTGTAGAATTCTGCCTGCACGTGATTAATCCTTGCATGATCTCTGGTCGGCTGCTCTATGGGCTTATTTATGCGTCTCCCATACTCTGAAGATGACAAAACAGCGACAGGTCTTGCCATTTCCTGTGAAAATATAAAATTCTCATTATAAGAAAATCAGAGCGCGAATACTTGGCAGTTTTCTACTGCTAAATGTGCTGTGGCCAGGGGCAAAATGCTGTATGATTGGCTAGGGGCAAAATGCTGTACAGACAGAACTGTACAGCATCTGCTATATGGATGTATATTTATATAGCAGTGATCTGCACTCTTACTGTTCCATCCCTGACCTAGTTTTTTATGTATATTAATAAACCATGAATGTATCACTAGATGACAAGATTATAAGATATGGAGCTGTGCCATGAGTTACTGTGGACTGATAATTTTTTACACACTCACACACACACACAGAGCAGCGATTACCATGTCATTACTGGCAAACTACACGCTATGCTACTAGAAAGTGGCACAGATTTTCTTTTCATTCTTATTTTTCTTGTGCACTGACTAGCATGATTCATTTGAAAAATAGGAGAGATTTCATTGGTATCCCTTGTTACAGGAACACCTACCCTGCTTGCACAATTCAGTGAAACCACTGCATGAAAAAAATCAAAGCCTAAAGAAAAACCCTGAGCAACCAGTAGTCCATGCAAGCTTTCCCTGAAGGACATAAAGCAAAATACTACTGTATTTTTGCACAATGAAAGGTTTTACTAAAAATGCTTGTAGCTGTAAGATTATAGAAATAACTGCTCTGCAATGATGGGAAGTGGACTTGGTGAAAAACAACCTGACCAAGAAAAGATTATTTTAAGCTTGTGCTTAGTAAACTGCACTTTAAGTGACTGTGCAATCACTATCTGCAATCTGCAGTTCCTTCCTGTGCTACAGCAATGGGGAGCTCTGGAGTCAGAAGGGAAAGACAGGATTTGTTTGTTTTTCTTTCCCTAGCCAAAGGTCTCAGATTTATCAGGCTGCTTGTATGTTTGTGCACTGGCTAACATAGTAAGCCTTGGTCCCCAATGTGTTTACCTAGTCTTACAATATAAATAATATCTACAAGGAGAATCAAAATGCAGATGCCACACCAGTTCAGGTGCAAACAAATGACTTCCTTGCTACAACAGACGCAAGTCTGAGCCATGTCAGCACTTATGATAGAACCTGTGAAGCACATGAGCCTCTGCATTTCCTGCGAGGGTGAAGGTGGGAGCACAGATCCGAGGGGTCTCATAGCAGGGCAGTCAGATGTGAGACATTGCCAGGCTCATGGATAAAAGTAGATCTGAGATTCTTGGGAAGATGCTGCAAACCCTTTTTTTTTTTTAAAAAAAAAAAACAACCAGAAAAGCCCACTCCAAAACAACCATTCATTCCCCAACTCTCCCCCTACCGTTCCTGCCTACCTTGCTCCACCTCATTAAAAGCTATTCAGTACACCAACTTATAACCCCACCAGAATAAAAATCAGGTCAAGAAGAGTGGCAGGCAAAAAATAAGACCATTTCCTCCCCCACCCCTAGTTGTGGATAAATGTTGTAAAAGGAGAAACGACAGAGTCTTTGTACCATCAAGAAAGACTTTGCTAGCAATACAGGGTTTGCAGTGCTAACGACGGGCAGCAGTATGTAATTCTGATAGTTTGTGTTCCCTTTAAGTAAATAAGATTCAATTTTCAGCATCCTTAGTAGCATAGCACTGACTGTGCACAGTGGCATTTCATCTTTGTGGGTTTGACATTCAGCAGATTTCAGATTTTCCAACAGTTGGCTGTGAAGCGTCCCGCTACATGCCTTTGCAGCGTGTAATTCTAGCACTGTTAACGCTTGAAATCAGCAACGGCAGCCTTGTGCAAACACTCCACTGCAGTCACTGCGCTACGTGTAGCTAAACTGAGTTTCTGTGACTGTACTGTTGGATTCCCTGGGTGCACCCAGACTCTCTGCAGGAAATGAAGGGCTTACTTGCAGTGGTTTTTTTTTTCCCACTTCAAGGAAAGGAGTGTACTGTTGTGGGTTCAGCCTGTCTCCTTTCAGTGTTGTACTAGAAAGATGTCGATTGCAGCCTTTTTATTTATTATGTTTTATAATATAGTTGTTATTATATAAAGTCTGTGAGGGCCACTGAGGTAATTAAAGCACAGGAGTTGAGTATGTGACCCGCACTTAGTTATGGGTAAGTCCAGCATTGGGTGTCATCACGTGCAGGAGGATCATGTAACATTTCACAGCTGTGGGTTTGATGTGGCTTCATGCTAATTAAAGGGCTGGATTAAGGGACACCTGTTCAGGCAGAGTCCCTTACGTGCACTGCCCAGCAGAGCTCGTATGAATTCTGGCCCATATGCATTTGCTTTAGGAAGCAAACTGGTAGGAAAGCGAGTTTTGCTGATACTGAAAGGACACAAGAGCTCAGTAAGAAACCTTAACTCTGCCCTGATAAATGGTTTCTACACAAATTTCCCAGCTGGAGGTTGGGCTTGGTATTGGAGGAGGGGGGTTGGCTTCATTTTGTTTAAATAAAAAGCTCATTTTTAGTTGAAGTAGTCATTTACACGGCTTTTGGCCTCACGCAGATTTTCAGTTGAGTTACTAGGCATGAGCAGGTGATATTAATGGGAACTCCTGAGATTCCTTTGGGAGCACCTAATACTCTGTGCACTGTCAGAGTTGAAGGGCATTATGGCTATGCACTGAAATGTCTGGAATCACAAGCAGTGGCCTTTTTCCCAAAATCTCAACAATTTTATTACAGAGCAGTTACAGTAATTGTAACTTTTGTCTCTCTCTTCCTTCTTCCATCTCTATCATATATAATCACCAATATGGGCAGCCATTCTTAGCCTACCCACCTCTTTACATCCCATGAACCCATCAAGGTTTTGAGGCCATTAACACACAGAGGTTGCACTTCATTTGGTTTTTGACAGCATCTGCCTCTGTGTGTGTTTGTGTATATAAATATAAATATATACACACACTTGTGTATGTATGTGTATTACTCAGATGCTGCATGGAAAACCACATATTTATATATATGTATATATATTATAGTATTTCTGTTTTCAAGGCAGATATTCAGAAACATGGCTGTATACTTCCTTAGCTATCAGGCTGCCAGATTCTGCTGGCCTCGAGTGCTTTGCCCAGATTTTTCCAGGCATATCTATGGTCTTGTGATTGACCGCTCCTTTGCGCTAGCTCCATATGAATTTCCTTCCTCCAGGGCAATCCGGTGTAAGTTAGTGTAACAAACTCACCAGCTTCAGAGACCTGGGCTCTCTCAGCAAATGCTGGTGTAGGGAGGGTGGATGTCAGAGGGCAGTGGTTGAGTCAGCACCCCTGAATCCAGTCCTCTCCGGGAGAAGAGTTTTCAAGCATCACGGACATAGCTGCAGGACCACCTGAACTGCAACTCTCGAGGGGCACAGAAGGTTCAGAAGTCACTCTCAGTGACCCTGAAGCTCTGTAAGAGGGTTTGCCTTGCTGTGTGTCTCTTTCCCCATGCTTTAACTTGCATATGGCTTGTCACCTGGGAATCTACAGGATGTCAAAGAGCAGGAGCTAACTCAGCTGTCTCCACTGGCTAATGCTTTCTCCTAAACCTCCAGGCTGAGGACAATGCCATTCTCCTTTCGATTCCTTTGATACCATATAGGCTGCATTATAAAGGGTAAAGCAATGGCTATAGTCTCCAGCCATGTCAAAAAGTACAAAATACCTTTAACAAAGATAATTATGAAATTATCAAAGGGTTACCTCTTCATTAATGTTAAGACCACGACTCTTTGCATGTTGTCTGTCACATCGGTGAAGATTTTTGTTGTAACCCTCTGGTCTTTTAAAAATGGAATCATAAGTGGAAACATCTCCTGTCTTGAGAAAAGGGGAAAAAATGGCTAATTCACAGTATTGCTTAACTTTACAGGTTACAGAATATATGTAGTCAAATCAATACTTAATAACTCAATACTTCATATTTAATAATTAATAACAGTGCACATATAGCATTAGATGATGGCAACTGTAATGTTACTGAGCTACCATTAGCAAGTTTGGGTGACTCCTTTGAAACAGTCTGCAATAAAAACACCTAATGACATGTGGTATCTTTTTAAAGTCTGTTCAGCTCTGAAATTTCCCTTGTGGCAATTTACCTCAATTTTTCCCTGTAATCTGTTGTAACTTTTGGAAATTTAACTGCTTTGTTTGTTTGTTTGTTTTACTTTTCTGAACTTTATATTCTCCTTCTTAAGTTCGTAAATTTGTCAAATGATCTGGCACTGTAATGTAAAAGGAAAGCAGGCAGTTTCAGAATTCATTTGGAATGAAAAAGACAAAGGTATCCTGCAGTGGAATCACCACTTAATTTCTGATTAAAGTGGAATTGAGAAGAAACATGCGACACTGGTAATCCTGTGATCCAGTAGTATGCATGTATCTGTCACGTATCAAAATACAGCACACCCCAAGCCAGAATAGTACTGTATGTATGATACCTGTTGACATAGTTGCATCCAAATAAGCAACATTAAAGATCTGATCTGCTAACAAATGCATTTGTGAAATCCAATCAAGAAGTTCTCATCAATGGAATCAAAGGAATTTCAAAACCAAAAAAGTTTTCAAGGAAAGAAAAGCAAAATCCTCTGTTGAAATATGCTGTCAGTTGTTAATGAACTTCATTAAAAAGTCTATATTCTGGTAAACATGTCAATCGATCACTGGTTTTGTGCACAGCTGACTACAAATTTGAAAAATTGTGCATTTTGTTGGGCATTTTTTTACCTCTAATTTTACAGTGTGCCAAATTTAGCCTTTGAAAAACTCTTGTATTTTGAGTCTTACAACTTACAATGCTATCCTCCAAAAAAAGTCAAGTCAGGGCAGGTCAAGAAGGCTATAGTGGTTCTATTAAAAGGAAAACATTGGTAAGAGCACTAGTGAGGCACCACTGTAATCACAGGCTTCTTTTGGAAGGCTGTCTCCATTACTTGGTTCTGCCAAGAGGAGAGGTGGTTTGATATTTAACCTATCCATCCCTTAATTTCCCAGAAACTATCAAGCGTCACAGAATTCCAGGCCCGTTCAAGAGCATCCTGCATCTGATTTGTCACCTCCATTATTATTATTATTTCTGTGCTTCCTTGCTTCTCCTTTCCTCCCCATGCTACCAGTTTCATTCAGAATTTTAGTGGGCATCTAGTTTGTACTCAACACCGAGAATGTTATTTGCTCCTTTGTTTTTATGCACGTGTCATTATTTGTCCATTATTTGTTCCCTGTGTCAGAGCAGATAATTCATTCTTTCTGGAACTCGCAGATAGGTAGCCAGCCTGTTATGTTAAAAACTAGCCCTGTCCCAGATGATCTGTTTAAGATCTTCTGCCAGATGTGTAGAGGCAACACTTCTGTGCTCAATATACTGATAACTTTTTGCTGTTGCTTCTCTTTGTTGTTAACAATGCTGACTTGGTTGGCCTAGGTGGTGGTGGTGGGGAGCTGTTTCTTAAACCCATCAGAGCAAATGAATCACGCAGAGCAGACAGTAAATTTGCACTCAGGGTGGGCATCCTCTGTGTACTGCTACTAAAGCTAAGCACTTTGCAAACATTCATTAATATTCTAGACACACATAAAATAGGTAATATCTTTCTCCATGTCACAGAAGAGGAAACACCACACAAACTGGCTACAGTAACTTATGTAAAGCAATTGAGGCAGCAACTGTCAGCCAAGGGATTAAAAGGCAGGGATTTCTGGCTTCTGGCCATATGCAGAGCACATCTTCCTCTATTCCTCTCCACTTCCGTCTCTGACACACAGTTGGTTTTAGGTATTTAAGCTGCAAAAAGGAATGAAATTCCTTTTCCTGTATAAATAAAAAAATTCAAATTATCCAATTCCTTAATTGTGCAGAAGAATGGGTTGAATCTGCTTCCTCCCCTGTGGCCAAGGTCTGTGCTGTGAAGAAACCTATTAAACAGCTGTTACCACTTTCTGTTTCCATGCCACTGGAGCAGCATTTTCCACAAACCAGGTCATTGGGAGTATGAGAGCAGACTTTATATTGTAAGCAAAAGCTCTACCATATGGTTGCTAATTCCGTGCAGACTGGATAGACTGTGAGCTCCACTAGCCCCAAGTGCACCACGCCAGCCCTCTGACCTGCACTAGCCTTACTCTCGTTGTGCTCTCCCTACCATGTTTTATTAAGCGTGGCACTAACTGTGCCCACTCACCTTTGGCTCAGAGCACCTTCCCAAGGTGCTGCCGAAATCAACACAAAAGAGTCTGAAATTACAAATCTACCTGTCTTTCAGCAGGGCCACCCAGTCAATGCTGGAAATCGCTTTTGCTGTTCCTTTAACGCCCAGCGCTGTGCTGTGGTCTGCACGCTGCCCACATCCCAGGGCCACAGGACCTGCAAACTCTCACAGGTCGCCAGTTGTCGCTGCCCAGGGCTCTGCACATTCAGCAGCCTGTCACTTGGGTGGGGAGGGGATTCACAGGGTGTATTTATTGTTATAAATAAATATAATATTACACTGATATAATAGACGTTTCAGAAATTTTAAGTTTTTTGGGTGGGGGGGAAAAGCCGTTAAGTTCAATGTCTCATATGACTCTTTCCAGAGAGAGAAAGGTTTGCTACCCAGGAAGCAGAGCCCAGCTGAGGCTGAAGGTGTAAGATTGTTTTTATTTCTGATTTTAAATATGAAGACAGAAAGAATGAGGAAAAAGGGTGATATAACGCAGCAGAGTGAGGGGTGAGGCTCCCTGCTAGGCTACTTGAGTTGCTACATACTAAGTGTCAGTGTAACACCTTCAGAAGCATTCCGTTATCAAGGCATATATCAATATTGTTTGGAGTAGCACTCTTGATTTTCTTCATTAAAGCTGAGCATAGGAAAAATTTGTGCGATGTACATTGAAAACCTTTTCCCTTGACTGAAAATGGAGCAGTTTCTTGTTAAAGGGTCCCCAAGAGTGTGCGTTACCAGAAAAACCACAGGTACTGCATCCAACCCTAGTGACAGAAGCTGCCTTTCCTAGTGTTCCCCCTAAAGACATCTTGCATTTCGGTGACACCACGTTGCCTGTTGGTCCTTAATCCTTGGCAAACCATGTCTCTGCCTTCTCTTGCAGTGAAAGACATTACCCTCATTTTCCATCCACAAGTAGCAAACACCCATTGCACTTTGCAAAGGCCTCTGAAGATAAATCCTGTTCTTTAGGGATTAGATAGCTTAGCTAGCGACTAACGTGCTGCAGTTCCGCTGGCCTTTGAAATATTAACGGGATTTTTTTAGACACCTGCCAGCCCAGGTCCCTCACGATGAGGGCTGAGCCCTTGCACAGGGACTGAGCACAATGTCATTACGCTGCACAGAAACCCACGGGGAAGGCTTGTCCCTCCAGACCCGCCGGGCCCTGCGAGGCTCCCCGGCTCTCCCCCGGCTCTCCCCGGCTCGCTCCCTTCCCTCCCTCACCTTGGCCTCCCGGTGGAAATAGCTGAGCTCCGGAGGCCCTTCCCGTCTGGCCGGGATGCAGCTGAAGGCGGAGAGGGGAGGCCGCCGCCTCCTTCCCGCCGCGCTACCGAGAGCCTCCTCTGCGCCCCCCGACCCTCCTGCGCCCGGGGCCCCCGGGGCGAGCGGAGGCGCAGCCGGGGCGGGGGCGGCCATGCTGCCGGGCGGCCGCTGTTACCCGGCAACGCTCTGCCGCCGCCCGCAGGTCGCCTGGCGGCCCGCGGCGAAGGGAAGGCCCGGGCGGCGGGGCCGAGGCGGGCAGGGAGTCCCACAGTCGGCGGGCTGCCGGCACGGGGAGCACGGGGTTAAGCCCCTCCCGGGAGTGACCCGCAGTCTGAGGCAGCCTGACAGGAACCGGCCCCCCGGGCGCGGCTGGGCCTAGTGGTGGAGGCCACGGGAGGTGCGGGGCAGCTCTGGGCGTTTCCACAGAACGGTGTTAAACCTGGAGGTGTGGGTTCGCGGACACCCAGACGTGAGGTTTCGGGCCCAGTTTTGAGCAGGGCCTCGGGGCCATCTCAGCGGGCAGCCTGACCTGCGGCCCGGCCCGGGGCTCCAGCACTGCCCTCCCTCACGGCTGCCTCCCTGATCCCTTACTGTCCGTGGAAGTGGGGAAGAAGGTTAGAGCAAAGCCTGGCCGAAAGGGACTGACTTTTTCCCGTGGCTGTTTGCACTAATCCAGAAATCCCCTTTTACGTGGAGAGGTTGAATAAAACCAGACCAAAACGTGGAGTTTCCACCAGAACGCAGATCCCGAGTCTCGGGGAACTTGGGGTCTCTTCGGCCTGCGCCTCCTCGCCCACTTGGGCACAGGTTTTAACAGGATGTTCAGGCATTTCAGGCAACGTGGCTGGAAATCTCTCTCACACACAAACACACATGTTGAGGACACTGAAAGTAAGTGTCTCCCGGGTGCAAATCTCTATCAACAGATTGACTCTAAAACTGCTCTGCCCTGGTAGCACCTGGCTCCTAGCTGCCATATTCACCTCATGGTTATCCTGCTTTAATACATAGACATAACTGCGCTTACTGTGCCGCTTCGGGATCTGTGACGAGCTTGGTTTGGTTTACCTTTCTTTTTTGCAACCACAGCTGCAGAACTAATGTGCCGTAGGTACAGCATTACTATTATTATTGCTACTAGTATCTTTTGGCAAGCACTTTCACAACAGCACTCTTCCAGGCATCTTATTTTTATTGAATATGAAAGATTTATTTAAAAAAAAACCAAACAACATTCAGGGTACCAGATCTTCGCAACCAATTCTTTTGGGCATCATGGACACATGCAAGAATTCAGGTCTACTGATGTAAAAGTCCCATCCCTACTATATAGCTGCCAGTATCCCATCACTAACACACTGAATAATGTAGCCTCTTGCTTCTTTTCAAGCACAGTGTGGAGGTATTTATACTCTACAGTCTTGTGTGTGTGTTTTTTTTAATCATTCGTGACAATTCCCATCTGCTTATCTAATAACGTCCCTCTACCAATTAGGGTCCTCTTCTTTCTGCAGCATGGGCCAAATTAGCGCAGCGTAAGCGAGCAGTGGAATTGAAAATCCAACAGCTGCCTAACATCAGCTTCCTACGCAGAGACACGTTTGCTACTGTGCAAGTGCTTTTTTCTGGTTTAGTCCGAGCACCAAGAGATAGCAAGCCCATTTATAAAAAGCAGCTCAGCTGAAGCTGCAGCTATAAATAGAGCTGCAAGAAACCCTTCACCAGAAATCTCAATTAAGCTAGGCGAGAGCTCTGAAGTCAGATCTGAAATGTTTCTTGCCAGTTTTCCTTCTACTGTTCACATGTAGCTCATTTTGATTAACATTTAAGATGGCATTAATTGAATTGCACTATCTGGATGCAGTTCAGATGATTGTCAAAAATGCTGTGGGATGCTTGTTAGAGATTTGTCCTAAACCAACCATTTGAAATAAATTAAAATGATGGTTTTCAGTTCATTTTTCCTTCCCAATGAAGGTATAATTCCCTTTAGAATTATTTGAATCTTACAAAGGCTTTTTTTTCCTGGTCACCTTTTGCAGACTCCCCAGAAGGAGGATATGAATGCCCAGGCGTTTTTGTTCCAGTTACAACCAGACTTAGATCATACGCTGATACTATGCTACTGTTAAGTGTATGTTCCTGTTACAGAGTAGCACTGGAGGTCAGTCTGTTTCCTTAGTAATTTAAATAAGAGCATGCAAACAATTGTGAGAGGGCGATGGAGCAATTTTAATCTATATGGTCAAAAGTAAGTATTCAAATACAGCTGAGCTCAGAGACCAAAGTGTTAAAAGTTGCTTTGAATTCAGTGTCTTAAGGAGGAGAAGTTTAATAGCCTGCCTTTTTAGGGATTAGCAATATCCCCCCCAGGTTCCACTGCCAAGGTTCCTGAATTTCAAATATGTTGATATATGCTTTGATAGTTATAAAAGTGTCTCAAAGGCAAGGCCACTGTTCTGAAACGTCAAACTGGCTTATGGAATAACTTCGCAAGAAAATTCCTAAAAGGAATTTGTGAAGCAAATGGTAATGGGGGTGGGGGGGGTGGGACAGGACATGACACACGGGATGGAGATGACAACAGGTGGATGGAGAAGGGACAGACACAAGAGGACAGATGACATATAACTGGACAGGTCATTGATACACAGAAAAACCACAGTAGATGCTTTCTTACTACAAGCTGACATACCTGTTTCAAACTCGTGTCACTTAGAGCTGAGATGGCTAGCCTCAAATCAACGCTTAGCAATTCATCTCCTGTCCTTGCTGTTTGACCTCAACATGTATCAGATCGCTGTATGTTCCTGACCCTCAGCTGATTCATGAAGGAGAGACAGCCTTTGCCAAGAAATGCTGCATCCGATGGCCCTTGAAAAAGAGGCCGAAACAAAAATGGCTCAAAAACTCTGTCCCCTTTCCACTACCGTAGTTTTGGTCCAAGCCGGTCATTTCACACAAGTGCTTGTTTCTTCCAGACCCTGAATTAGTGACAGATTGCCCATCTCAAACAGCAAGGCTCTTCAGAGGTTTTCTGAAGGAGACGAAGACAACTGCACATCACCCACAGAAGTCAACACACCTTTGGCAATCTTCAGGGGGTTTTTTTGTTCATGAGCTACTCAGGAAATTTTTTAATTTTCCCTGAATATATCTGTTGTTTCAAATAATTCTCTACGCATTTACTACGACTGAGCCTTGGTCTGCAGATTGCAAACAGGCCTGGTTGGCCTGTGACTACAATTTAAACTGCTTGACTGGAGAATTAGGCTTTTCAAATAATTATAATTATTTTTATTTTAATAATTTAAAAATAATTATAAAATGATAACTGGTTAACTGCTATAATTTCAATTATTATTGGTATGCTGACTGATATCTGCTGAATGGATATTCCAATTCACCGAGTCAGATGAATATTCCGTTCAATTCTGTGTATTATTCCACTTACCAACCATCTTGGTAAGTGGAGTAATACACAATTTTATACATGAGATGGACATTACTTTCATAACAATTGTTATTTGTAACACTGTTTTGGAAGGAAAACATGAAAATTTCTAGTCCAGGAATGTCAACCGTTCAAAATACTTCCTGTGCATTTTTTCCTGTCAAAACAGAGATTTTCATGAAGAGCATCTCAATGGCTACAAATATATTTGAAAAATACTCCATCAAAAAAATTCAAACAATTCTTGGCAGAATCTTTGTTTTGAACAGTGGCATCCTACAACATAAAGGGGTTCATATCTTCATAGTTGCAAACAGGATTAAAATATCCTTATCTTGCATTTTGACATATTAAAAACTAAATTGACCTGAATAACTCCTGCTCCTAAATTTGAAAATATCTAAAATTAATATGTAGCAAACTTTAGGGTGAACAAGCTACAACTGATTTATACACCAATTTTGACAAATCCACACAAATTTGAAGTACTTCAAGGAACAAAAATACTCTCTTAATTACATGTTTTATTTAAGGCACATATATCTCATTCTACATTTGTATCCTCCCCAGAGCCACTCCACTATTTTAGACAAGAAAGAAAAAATAAAACTAACAAGGCCTAGTCTTAAAATTGTTTGGGGTCCACTTGTAAAAAGTGTTGAAGGGTAGTATCTAGGTCAGGTGAAGGAGAATCTGCTATCTGAAAATGAAAAAGTATCTTCATACAGAAGTACAACCAAAAGGAAAATGACATATCAAAGGACAAGGTAATCATTGCTTTTAACAGTAACTCTGCTGCTATATAAAGTATCCTGACAACATAGCTAATTATTTGGCCTGATATGAGGTTCTGGAAACAAAACAGGACAGACTTTCAACAACTCTACCTTCAGATGTGCACAGCTGTTGCTTTAGAAACGAGCAGGCTGAACTCCTACCTGCGCCTCAGTGGAAAAAGGGAAGGTCTGTAGATATTTTACAAAGGAGAGGAATCACAAAGGAATATAAAGAGAATGAAAAATGCTTTTCACACAGCATAAATATGATGCTAATGCCTCTCTTTAGAAACAGCAGCTAAATAGCATTAATTTACAGGTAATCCCAACTACTTTTGTAGTTAACAAAAATATCTGCAAGTCTAATCTTTCTTCCTGTCCCTTGGTAGCCCTCCATAAATTGGAGCAAAGCATTGATTTTGAAAAAGAAATCCAGCAGGCTCCCCAGGTGTTCCCGTTTGGATTTCATTTTCCCAGACCGCAGTGAATCACTCTTATATTGATCTTTTGGCTGCTGCCTCACGCTGTGAAATACATCTGCATTGTACTTTTGGAAGTCGCATTCTTTGTGGTTTGCTAGCGACCTATGAACTACGCACCAACACGGAAGTCATAGAACTTGAGCCTTACTGTGATGGAGAATATATGGCATCTCAAATACTGGTTTGTATGGTTATCATAAAGCTTTTCAAGTTACACACTGATATCTGAGCAGTGTTAGTTATATCCAGTTATCGAGGCAGACGAAATTGCTGTGGGAGAGGAAGAAAGAAGATACAAAAACTCTGGGTCAATCCAGACAGGGGAAAAATAAAACAGTATAAACAGTAGATGTAAAATGCATTGGAAGACAAAAAGTATTTATTGGATACAAATAACTTCTCGGCACTAGAAAGATAATAATAATAGTCCGTAAGTGAAGGCTGGAGAGAGGATGGTATGCACCTTTCTTTGTCTGATTATACATGCGGGCATCATACTGCACATATAATCATCTTTTGCCCGCTTTCTTGTTCTTTAGCAGGATTTGTCTGCAAGAATCTGAATGCAACTACAAAATGAGAGAACACCAGTGAAACATGAGTGGTCTGAACAAGGGCATTTTCAACATGTGCTTGAAGGGCATGCACATATCTTTCTTTATATTTCATTGGACCAGTCAGCTCATGGCCATTCAAATGTTTTCATGTTTCATGGCTTACAGAAATATAATATTGTTTAACTTTTATAAAAATCATAGAAACAAGGCTGTTGAGTTAGGTACAAGGTTTGCTGCTGATGCCCAAAGTGTGCAAGAATACAAATGAAAAGCAAAATCCTGAAAGTACAGGTTATACCTGAAAGCTACACATAGATACAACAGTACAATATAATCAACTTTACATAAAGGGTTTTCACCCACAATAAGAAATGATTGCTTTGACCTGTGATAATACCAGAATGATTTTAAGGGCCCAGAGTACATTCAAAGTCTAAAAGATTTTTTTTTTTTTTTTTTCATTTTTCCTAGGACAAATTTATAGTAAGTGGAGCAGAGGGATTTAGGAGAAGTCTTAAGCGTAGCTAAGTGATAGCTTGTTTTAGGCAATGACTGGGACATTGTTTTTGCTGCCATATGAGCTATTTGGCAAGTCTTTCATTCCACTGGAAAATATTTATCTTAACTTATTCATTAAAAGGAAGAAATCATAAAGGCCACAAAACATTGTTAATGAGATTTTATTAGACTGACCACCTATCTTGAGAGTTACTGATCAAAAGTCTCCAGCTCTGGGTGAGGCGTCAAGTGTGTCATGTTGGACATAACTGAAATAGCTTGCATTTTGCTTTTAGTCTAACTTAAAGGGATCAAAATTCAGATTGTCTATTTTACTGCAAATGTAGGCATTTGAAATCTACTGCCATTCCAATTTGCTACCGGGCAGATGGCTGCTGTGAGTAAACTGTGCCACACTCAGTGAGACTGTGGCCTGATGCCATTTATTTGTGACCCACAATTTTGAGAACTCCTTCTGAAAGGACACCAATGCAATACAAATGTAAATATATGCTTCATGCATGAGAAATCTGCATAAATGTAAAATACTTTTTACATTTCAATAACATGCCAGAGCTAATAGTGCATAAGTTGACTTCTATATGCATATGATATCAGTCAGGAAAAAATCTTGTAATTATATGCTATTTTTTAAATAGGAGGATTTTATTAATTTTGGTCTTGTTAGGCTGTTATGACTAAAAGAATATGTTATTTCAAGTAGTGATAATAGCAAAGCAAAAATTAATCTTTACTACCTATGCTTCAAAGGAGCATAGATAGTACAATTACCTGCTTTTCCAGTCTTTCCCTGGCTTATCTATGAAAGTCTGCAAGTGTGATACTTTTTAATTCAACGAGATTTAAATTGATCTCGAATATCCACAAAATAGCATTTTGTGTATCTTCTGCTCATACCCATGTCCTGGTAAATTATTCTAAATATCCCATGAAATCCAGCATTGTAAAGGTTATGTGAAAGGCATGCAAGGGCAAAAGAAGTTGTCAAAGTGCAAAACAAACAAAACATTTCTTCTCTTGTACAGCTTCTCCTAGTTATTGTTTAAGCATTGCAGGCCAGTTGCAAAGTAGCAACACGGCTACTGTCTCCAGTATCCCCCACTTTGCTTGTGTTTATGGATTTGAGGTAAGTCTTCTGTATCACCTAGGGAGTAAATGACTGCAAAGTGCCTAGGATGCCACCCAAGACTGAAGACAATAGAGGTGATTCAATTTCTGAAAGGCAATAGCAAGTCTAGCAGATATTAGTGACCGAGGCTATTGAGATAGCTGGCCATAGCCTGCTCAACATCTAACTGCTCAATAAAAAGCAGCAGTGGCAGCAGCAGAGGACGCGCAGGTTTAGAGCGACAGAAGCCATGGAAGGAAGCAAAACTAAGAGACAGCAACAGTAAGACAAAGTACATATAAACTTTTAATGAATTAACCTTACAAAAGACAATAGCTTCAAAACATTTGACACGTTTGTACAAAACTATTCCAGCATTGTTAGCTCTCTCTTCAGAAAGAATGCCAGCAAGCCACCCAACGTGTCCCTGGCTATGAGATGCAACTGGTGATCACATCCAAATCATGTGTGGACAGAGTAAACTTATTTACAAATACTTTATACTTTAATACCAGATTAGTAGATGCTATTGGGGAGCGACTGTATTTTCCAGAAAACACCATGCATCAGAAAATAGTATGCACCCCTAGCTTTATTGCCTTTTTTCCCCGCATTTGTCACTAGCATCTCTTTTTAGTCCTTTCAGGATGAGTTACCTCCTTTTAATTCCTATTCCTTCTTTTCTTGTCTTTGAATAACAGTGCAAGTTGCAGTACAATCTTCCAGTCCTATAGCGTACATCGCAACTGTCCTTGAACATAGGAATATCAAGGTGCAAAATGATGGCTCATGGGACTATTCTGCAGCCATATTAAAATAAGTGCCACATACCAGAAAATAGCACGCATGTTAAGGGCCAAAATGTAGTTTAAAAGTGCGTGATACTTTCCTGAAAATATGGTATTGATGACACATACAAGCATTCTTCAAGATGCCACATTCCCTTGTGAAAGGGATCTTGTCATTTCAGTATGTACAAAGTATGTCTTCAATTCTCCTTTTCCTTTTACATTTATTATTCCTCTGCAAGTGCTCATGTACCCCAGTGTTTGCAGGACATTGTTCGTCTCCTCTGTAACCTGCAACAATACAGTAATACAACCAGCATTGATAACAGAGCAAAGCAGAATCTTCTTCCACAGTGTGAAGAGAATATATGTTCTGAGCAATTATAAGGGTTTTGCTATAATACTTATAAGTCCTTTAAGGGTTTCAAGTGAGGTTTGAGCACCTGATCTTTCAAATAGTCTGTTGCTGGATGCCCATTCTAATCGCTTATATCAAGTATCAAACTGGGTATAACCCTTTCTGTACCTAGGATTGAAAACACAGGGCTTGTAGACACACGAATGGCACTAGGGACAACACTCTTCCTCATACAGCATTTTTCTCAACTTCAGGAGCTGTTTTTCATTTCAGTAGACCCAAGCTTTCCCATCTTTTTGCAAATGCTAAAGCTGTGTGAATGAAGTGACAGTAAGATATTAGCATCATCTGTCAGAGCTGCTGTTGCCAGTTTCTCACATAACTGGCAGTGAACCAAACCAGTTCTGCCATTTTAGGTGAAAGCCCGCTAGGACAGAGGTTGTTCAACAGCATCAGTTGTCTCAGACTGTCTGTGTTTCTTTGTGAAGCAAGCAACTGTTTGTAAATGTCATTGCTTTGACATCCCTTCTGTTTTCAGTTTTGACCAACAGCTGGTAACTACTTTTCCATCACTGAGTTCTGAATAGTCTCAATCATAGATTTGGAGTGCTCTCAATCATATGTTGGGATCCCAAAGTGCTAGGCAGCATACTAGGCAGATACTTAAAATGCGATCCCTGACTATGGAATCACTGAAAAGTTAGTAAATTGAGGGTCTTTTCTATACAGGTCTATCTATAATCTATACAGATAATAATCTATAAAGTTTATTAATCAGCATGGTTCATTAAAAGGGAAGTTTCATGATTGCTTTATACATTTAACTTAATGTACAGCAGTTATGGTCATTTCCTTTATTTAAAAATAATTAACATCAGGAATGCCCTTCAGAGATAAGGTAGTGAGTATTTCATGAGTTTAGAAATTCACAGAATAGAAATGTGATTTCCCTCAAATCCTCTTTTAATCTAGGGATGCATTTCCAGGCAACCCATGACTTCCGGCACTGTATTCCTCTGTAGGGTCAAGACAAAGTTTTGATTCTCCTCCCATTTTCCCTATAATTTTCTTTTAATTCTTTACTTTCCTGCCCAAGGTCTAATTCTTTTGAAATGTACAGATACAGCTGGTAGGTAATTTTCTTCTGTAGGCATCCTTAGCTCCAAAACACAGACCTGTTTAATGTACAAATATATGATGTTTTTTAAGCACCAAACTCAAAGGATTAAGATAAATACTAGCACAAAACCAAGACTTACCTGTATTTTATCTAAGACACCAGTGCTGTCCATCCTGCTGGCCACGTTTACTGTATTGCCCCAGATATCATATTGTGGTTTTTGAGCTCCAATTACTCCAGCTATTACAGGTCCATGGTTGATACCTGGAAAACATCAGAACTTAACATTAAAAAATAAGATCCACCAAACAAGGACACACAGTGCATCTGGTAACATACCAAGTCAACGAACATGGTATTTGGCCTATGCTGAATAGCGACTACAGCAACCAATGGCCTATTCACAGCTGTTTTATCAACCATTTACAGCAGGAGGATGTTAGTTATAAAAATGCCAAAAGTTATTTTATCTAATTTTAGTTTTACAGCTCCCTCCCATCCTGAGTAAATTTGATATTTTCAGCCATTCGTATCCTAATAACCTGCTACTGCCTTTATTAGACAGCATGAGGAACATGCTGTGGGGGAGCAGCAGCTTCTGGGAAAACAGATATACAAGAATTTCTTTTCATTTCTACTTGTAGTGAAAAGGACTTCTCTCTGCAGCAGTTGACGGCCAAATCAAATCAGTTGACGGCCAAATCAAATTACTTTTACAGTATTCTTTGCTTCTTAAATGTAGAATAAACTAATGTGAATGAGCTGGAAGGATTTGAAGCTTTGTTCTGAAGGCTGGATTGCCCATAGAATGGTCCTAAATAACTAAATAAAGCACTAGGGACCTAAGAGTGGAATCCACAACAGCCATCTGCTGAGTAGCCCAAGCTGGCTAGTAGGGAATACTGAAGAGATGTGTGTGGCATACACTCTGCCATGGTCCAGAAATTAGGGTAGTGCGGTGGGACTTTCCTACAAAATATAATGGGCAGGAAGTGTCTTTTTTTTTCTTTTACCTCCTTCCTGAACCACCACTGCTGATGGTTTGAGTAATACCTCAGGGGCTGGAGAGCCAGGTTCAGATCCTTCCTCCTTCGAGGAGACATCTAGCCCTATCTCTTAGGAATGTGTTTTGGCCACCCAGGCATTCTGGGATGTGCTGCTCTATGTCATTCCTGCTAGTGCGCGTCTCCTTCGCATGGCACACGTGAATGTTCAGGCAAGGCTGGAAGAGTAGTACTTTCAGTCCAGGTGAATGCTCTAACAGATGGTGATACCATCTGTCTCTTTCTCTTGTATCCAAAGTGACATTTAATTATTCCATGAAAAGGCAAATACTGTTCAGCAAACACTGTTCAGCAGGACAGACAGAGAATATCTCATTCTAAGGTATCCTACAGCCTGGGCTCATAGCATTCTCCAGGGAACAGGGATCCCCATGCTTGAGCAGCCTCAGCCAAAAGCAGAAACCAAATTAGGTTCACCTACAACACAGACAAATGTTCTAACCATGAACCTATATGGAAAAAAACATATCAGCCTCTATTCTGTTCAAAAAAAAAGCAGTACCTGTGCAAAACTTGCTGCAAAAGCGTATCTGAGCTTGTCTAATAAATCAAGCACCTTAGCTAACAGAAGGGGAGGAATGCCAGAAATATAATCTAGGTGCTCCCCTCCCTTGCCTGACAATGTCAGGGTAGGCTGTGCACCTCCTAAGGCACAACTAGCATTTCAGGCACTCACAGAAAATGAAGGTTGAAAGCTGAGACCTCTAGCGAGTTGCAACAATTCTGGGGTTAGATGCTGGCCGAGAAAGGCTTTTACAAATGGCAGTTTGGGTTTAAAGCAGAGATTATGTCAGAGGTAGATGCTCAAATGTTTCTGTGGCTCTAATTGCTATGGGATATTGGGTGCTTTCATGGTCAGGTGGCAGTGGGAAGTGGAGAAGAAGCTAAGATGGGAAGTGAAGATCTCAGTGGTGCCTATATTGGATTAAGGTGGCAAAAGTGCCAGTTTGGGGCCTGTGTCCCTTTGTAGATTTAATCGTTCCTCATTTCATGAAGCAAAGGACTGTGACTTCACTGGAACCTATAGTAAACACTTTAAAAATCACAAGTAGGTGTCTTTTTTCCCCCTAGAAAGTTTGCTTCATGATCCCCACTTTAAAGGAGTCAGTATTGCTTTAATCAGTTTGCGGATTTAGCCCTGACACTCATCAGCTCTTTATCTGTACTGACACTGCTGATATAAGTATGTTTGCAAGTATGTGGCATGTGTCGTCTATGACAAGAAGAGAGAACTTTTATTCTGTACAGAAATACAGTATCTCTACACTTTTTTTTTTAAATCCATAAACTTCTCTAACACTTTGAGAAGGAAACATACTTCAGATTTGCTTTGTCATTTTTTAACTCTAGCAAGGAATACAAAACATACAGGCAAAGGAGTGCTCTCAGGAACATATGAATATTTGAAGTCAGAAGATAGCAAGTTTTGCCAGTGGGTGGCACTGTGAAATAAACGTGAGAGGAGCAGCCAAAAGGCAAAGCAAGCGGTACAGCAAGAAAAAGACAAGACAGGAGAATAACTGTTGGAAATCAAATACTTCTGACATGTTTACAGGATTTATGGGTTTCCAATATTTGTTTACTGCCTTCATTTCACACTTTCCAAATTACCCATTGCATTGTAAAACTGCTGTGTACTGCTATCAGGAAATAAACATTTTGGAACAAATGGTTCTTGACCAGCTCTGAATTAATTTATTTCACCATGCTTTCCATGGCTTACTGCAGCTGCCTATTGCTTTTTTAAAATACCATGATGCACAAGTAGAAGCAATTAGACGCTGAAATATAAGGGATATCCCTTTCAAATATAAACAACTAGTCATCTTTGCTCTTATTTGTCAATAACCATAGAATAACAAAGAAGAGAAATATCCTGCTTTATCTAACACTAGGAAGGAAAGGGTGCACTCTTGTATGCTTGCTTGAGTTTATACATCTAAAATATTTCAAACTCCAGCTTCACTGTCCCCTTATAGCTCTTGTCCTCCAAAACCATTTATTCGGTTTTGTAAAGCCCCGTCTAGAGTCTTCTTGTGTCCTTTGATAAGCTTAAAAAATTTATGCCATTCACAACCTCTAGAATAATTATTATAGAGTTACCATAAAACAATTCAGAGCCATGGGAATGTATTTTTCAACCATTCCTTACTTAGGAATACTTCCCTTTTCTGAGTCCTGCCTTGAAACACTCCTTGCCACAGCAGCTATGGTTAACAGGCAACACCACGTAGGCTGCCTTTAAACAGAGTAAAGATGGTGCTATTTACTTTCATGGCCCTTTTGGTCAGTTCCACTAACACTTTAATCAGCTGGTACTTCACACTGAATTCTCCCCCTCCTCTCCATGATATTCTCATAAATATCCTGTGATACATACCTACTCGTAACTTGAAGTCATTGAATGAATGCTTGTTTATGACATCCAGTTTCGCCACCAAGGCAAATGCGAACTCCACCATGGTTCCTATGTGCATATACTGTCGTTCAGGTTCCTGAATTTAAACAGCCAAACAAACAGAATAAAATCATTTTCCTTAGCCTTAGTTGCTGGGAAAATACAACCAAAATATGCTGAACACTCGAAAGCACTTAAACCCTTAGGAATGTCCCAGTAGGCAGCAGAAGAAAAGTAATGTAGAAGACGGTGCCCTGTCCAGCATCAGTTAGATCAAACACTGGCCAATAGACCAGGATGCATTTTACTTACACAATCAGGCAGTCTGGAGAGGATAGATCCAAAACATTTCTAATCTAATGTTTTGATTGTCAAATAACTGATTAGCTGCTATCTAATCTCTAAGTCTATGTGTGCCTAGGATTTGCTCATTAATTTTCTCTAAGAGTCTGCTTCTATTTTATGTCCTTTAATAATAAATAATGCTTGTGGACAGCCCTAGAGACTCCTCACTGTCACTGTTGCACAGCTCAGCACCCTAGTTAATACTTAAGTTCCAGTGAAATTTACAATTTTAAGAGTTCCTCCACTGATCTTATCTGGTAGATAAGCAAGCACCTCTGAGAACATCTAATAGACCTGAAAATGAATAAAATACAAGAGGAAGAGAGGAAGAAGGCAACCCATCCTCTGCCCCCTAATTTACTAGCTCAGAGCTTATACCACCTATAAAGGCTATAGGCTTAATGTCTCCTGTGTAGCCTGATTTCTAAGTACTGGTTTGAGTCCTCTCAGGCTGAGGAGCAAATTGATTTTTATGCTCCCACAGCCCAGGGCAGGACCCTGACAAAAGAATGATTTCATAAGAGATGAACTCACTGATCTCTATGAGAAATGACTGAATCTTCTTCATTTCTTGAGATAAAGTGACAGAAGAGAAGGACAGATGACAACTTCAGGAGATGATTCATAGAGTAGATGTATCAACCTAGGTGGGACAGTAGTGGTGCTTGCCAGAGCAGCTGTTTAGATGAATGAAGCCTGTTTCCTTTGGAGTTCACTCCTAGCTAAGACAGATCGTTTCCTGTTCAGTTGATGTATTCAGACCCCCTCCTTAGGCACTTAGTCTTCCTTGGGTGCTTGTTTTAAGCTGGGAGCTGTTCCCAGCAGTATGCCTAGCAGTCAGTCACTGCCACACTAGGTACTGCAGTATCTGTGGATCTTTGGGCATCTGGACTGAAGGCTGCTGAGTTTTGGTGGATTTCCTTTGAAAATGTGTACTAAATCACCAAAGGAACACTAAAACTTGGATCTCTTGATTCACAGTTTGTGGAAATAACTCAAACGATAAATTTCTTCCTGTGCTTACACTAGTGTTAGTTGTGATTGAGAGTTCCTCTGTGTCTTCTCATCTCCAGTCTACAGTTCTGCATTTCGTTCATCCCCTTCACCTCCCTGTATTAAATGTCAGAGCTAATTTAAAATAATTCTTTTTTTGCCTTCAGGATCCTTAGGGTCTATAGTTCAGGTGTTAATTGCTTCTGTCTAGAAGGAACATGAGTTTGGCAAGAGCACATTAATCCTTAGCAGAGAATGTGTTGATTTATAATTGCTGTCTCTCTGTTGCTAACCTGTAGTACTCTAAAGATCATGGCAAAAGCAAGGTTTTTGCTTAAAAGTTATGAATTGCTCCTCTGAACTTCATTTCTACTGACTGCAGTTCCCAATCCTATCCTATTAAGTAAACCAGAAACAAAGGAACAGGTTCTCAGTGCTGAGCCTGAGGGTTCTGTAAGTCTACAGTTAATACGGCTACTCAGCCCTCCCAGCTTACAAGGGAAAATACTCATTCTTGCAGTCTTTTGTACACTCTATAAATCCAGTTCTGCTGCAGCATGTAGGAATAAAATGCTGTACTGTATTTAGAGTAGGAGGCCTGTTTTAGACTTAGCAAATACAGAGGTGGCATTTTCAAACCACAATATGAAGAACAATAATTCACAGAGACTACTAAACAAAAGTATACACTTGTCTAGTACATTACAATCCACGTTAATAAGAAAAAAACTAGGCCACAACATTATACATAACCTGCAGTTTAATGAACAGAATTTTAGCCTTCATTTGAACATGTTTTTTATTAAGCAGGAACCTTTTCCTGTACCTGACACTGTTCTTGGTTGGGTGTAGCACTCAATCCTGTTGCTGCCATGTAAGTGCTTCCAATGGTCTTTATCTTTTCAACTCCACTGAACTTTGGCTTTGACAATAACTGTAAAACAAGGATGGTTATTCATTATTCAGATCAGCAGCCTTGTTACTCTAACAGCATTGTTACTCTAACAACATTCAGAGCATCAATTCATAGAACAGTCTCTTAATAGACCCCAAATGGCTTCACAAATATATACAGGATGAAGGACTTAAGGATGGATAAAACAAAGGTTACAGCCTCCAAGGAAAGGGAATTTCTGTCTGCTAAAATACCTTTCTATTATAAAGGGACTAAATTTATATCAACGAGAACAAATTCCACCTTATTGTACATACAGCTCTTCAAAATCAGTAGACTTTGCACTCATTTGATGTTGGAACTGAGTCACCATGCAAGCCAACAGTTCAGTTTTAAGCAGCCTTCTGAAAGTAAGCATCTCTTCCATGCCAACGGGTGGTCCATGCCAATGGGACTAAAATCCGAGAATTTTAGTTCATACCCCAGATTGTTTTAAACATTCCAATGCTCTCCAAATGGGTTTGCTGCTAAAATACCCTCTATAGCTGCAGATCCGCAAATCCAGACTGTGCTCTCTGAGTCATGACATGATCTTAACGCCTTCTTCTGGTATCTTCATCACTAATAACCTTCTTTAAGACAAATACTGTTCTCAGTGAGACCTTTACAGCTGCCTTTACACAATCCATCTGTAGTCATACTCTGTACTTGCTTAGAACTTCAGAGAATGGAATATTAAAACTTTAGAATCCTTTGAGTTACTCATGTATCAACTGATCAACGCTCTATATAATGAGAGCAACACAGATCAGGTATAACACAAAGCTGTATCATTTTAGGGGACATCATAGATTTATGTACCTGACTTCAGGCACTAGTATTTAGAGACTGTAGTTATGCATGGCATGCAATATGACTGCCTCATGAACTGCAGCTAAAGGGCAAAAATTTCTCCATCAAATATACACATAGGTTTCTCATTATAGTGAATCAAAAGCAATTGCATATGATGTCAGATCAATATCTGATTTATCCCACATAAATCTCTTTTTCCTTTAATACTCCCTGTAAGTAACTTCCATGTGACTAGGCACACAAAAGTTCTTTTCTGACAGCTCCTCCACTCTCCCTTTCAAGTATGTTTGCTTACTGTTGCATACCCTGGGTTATTAAGATTGAAACCATATGTTGATTGTTGTTAGAAGTACATACATCATCAAAGTCAGCAATGATCTCATTTAGCAGCCTGAGACATTCCAAGCCTTCCTTATTAACATCAGACTCTGTGTAAAATTCCTTGAAATCCGGAACAGAGGCAAACATGACACAGACACAGTCATATGACTGATGATATAGATCCTGTTCAAAAGAAAACAGAATAAAGAAGAAAGAATCTGTCATACCCAGCTCTAAATAAAAGTTTCCGTATTAATATGCAGTGTCCTGGTTCTGAAAAGGGAGGCATTGCAGTGGTTGGAATGCCTTAAGACGGTGGTTGAGTATTTTTTGCATTTAGTTGCATTTATTAATTTTAAACAGGGTATAAAGTGTTTAAAGAGACTCAACATATACAGCTGAAAATATTTTAGTGATTTAAAGTTACCTTTCTTTCCTCCTTAACATTAACTCTATGAACATAAAATGTTCACTAATTTATTAGATAGGGCCCATTTCTGAGGCTTCTCATGTAGAGAATTTGGTCTGGCTTGTATGCCTGAAACTATATTTTGCAAAATAATCTCTAATTTATTATTAGCTGTTTGTGTTATTGTAATAACTAGAAAACTAACCCAGTTACAAACCCAATGCACTACAAATGCATAATGCAACACAATCCTGATAGTTCCTACCCTAAAATGACAAGATGCCTAATCGGACAAAATAATTGTCATTTCTTTTCCATAACAAGGAGCTGAGGCAAAAGGAAAGAAGTCACCTGAACTAAAACTTATTTATGTCAGATTCTCCACCACCTTGTGACCACTGAAATGAGAACACCTCTGCTCCACAGGAATATTCTGGTGCTAAAAATGACCAACTACGCCCCCCTTCAGTTTCCTCTCCACTGCCCTTAAACGTTATAATATCTCTTCTTTCAGGATAAATTCATATCCTGAAAAAAAGGAAAGAAAGAACATTTATTAAGCTAATACTTTTTTTAAAAAAATCTATGCACAAAGGTAACCACAGCAATAAAAGATGCTGCAAGCTACTACAAAGTCAAATTCTGTTCAAGTTATTATTTGAGTAAAACAAGGATTTCAATACTCATGTGAATAAGGTGAATAGGATTTGTTCTGTGATTTCAAGAAGCATCAGATATTATTTTCCTTTTTACTTATCAAAGCTTTTTTTTGCAATTTCACTGGCAGTATGTTTCTTTTTGAAAGAATGTGGTGTGTCTCTGCACAGATGTGTACAGACATAGTGAATCTCTGTTGGTGATGTATAACTAAAAAATAGCAGAACTACGGGAAAACTGTTGACTGCCTCATCCCAGAACAAGTGTGAGGGAAGTTTCTGGGGAAACATGAAAATAATGGCGGACAGGGAGGAACACGGGCAGCTGGAGGAGGTAGATGATTTATTACTAGATTTTTCTGCCCCTTTATTTTCTAAGGATTCCATAACCAGAGCATCACTGAAGCTCCACCATGCCTCTGTGCAGTGGGGATGGAATATATTGTTGCAATTCACCATTATTATTTATATTCTTAAAACTAAGCCAGTTAAAATCACCCATCTGTACCTGACATCCAGCTTACAGCCATATATACAAAATCAGTATCACTTTAAAGTGACCTGATTGTGCAAATGAAAAGCAACTAAAAATATCCAAGCTGATGAGTTCACTGTCAGATTGCTACTAAACTTCAAAGGAGTTCTGGATATCCATTGTCCCCTTGTCAAGAGAGTTTTTCATGAAGAACCAATATTGTGATAATATTTTTCTGCCAGCTATTTTATCCATCTCCATAAATACCTGGTTAATAAATTTAATCCACATAATAAAGTAATCAAATGGTGGGGAGAGGGAACCCCTCTGGCTAGGTGACGTGAACTGAATTTAGGCAATTTAAGCACCTGATTGAGGTATTTCATTTGAGAGCACACCATCCTATATGTCCTATATTGTCGGTACACCAGATGTGCCTATCTGGAAGGTCATTTTAATGCCAGATGGGCAGAATCACCTCAGATAGTGTTTCTTTCTCTCAGTCAGTTATGGAAAAAAGGCTAAAGAGGTAATTTTTCCTCATGTAGGCACTCAAGAGAAGTGCCTGAAACTATACAGGATGACTCTAAGAAATTCAGAAGCTCAGGCCCAAAATGACCTCTCTTTGCTCCAGTCTCTTGCACTTAAAACCAGGTCCACTCTGTAATACTGCAGTGACATACACTGGCGGCTGCTTGAGTATGTATGCACCTAGACTCGGTGCAGATATACTCAAATTAACTTGAAATTAGTTAAGTGGAGCAGCAGAAGAAGATTAACAGGCTCACTCCTCAAATGTTTAGCTTTTGCAGTCTGCATTTTGCTTCACCTACTTAAATTTACCTCAGGCATGTCTACACTGAAGCTACAGTAACATTTGCATATAAATATACTAAAAAGTTAAGATCTCATGTGCTGAGTGCTTTTCATAGGCAAGTTAGCAGAACAGCTCCAGAGGTGACATTCTGTGGTTAACTCAGCTTTCCTTCTATTTCCTCAAGTCACCTTCCCCGTAACTTGATTTCAGTTTGGGGTGAAGGAATTCAGGCCACACACATGGTGCTGGTTATTAAAAGAGGACTGCATCAAAAATATAGGGCCTTGGTAATAAATAAGGGGAAATTCTCAGTGTTATATAAAAGACTGGAGGGAGATACAAGAGTATTTCTAGCAGAATGTAGATAACTAATACTCAAAACATGGCTTATTACACATACTTTTGACCTGACAAAATAAACAAGTTGTATATATTGGTGACCAAATATTTTTTTAAAAAATAATTTTTGTTCATATTCCTACCAGCTTGAAAAATCCACTAAGTTAAATCCAGCCAAAATAATACTACAGTTAAAATTAATACACAATTCTACTGTCCTAGTGATTCTGTTAATTAGTAAAAAAATATTTGTTTTAATTTACCAGATAAACATTAGATGATAGTTTTATTTGCTTTACTGAATCCTGCTGATTTTGCATCCTGAGAATGTAAAACATGCCAGAATTACACTACTGATGAGATACTGGTTGTAAAGTTTGTGAAACAGACAGAATCTGGGCACAGAGGTGATACTGGGACAGTGCCATATCTGAAATAGTACACGGAAACTAATGCCATGTGAAGGTTTATTTGAGAATATAACTTCACGTCATAAGAATACAGCTCTGTTAGGAGCTACAACTGAACCCTTACAGGAAAAGGAGACCAACTATGCAGTGCTGCAGGCATATGATATTACTGAATAATATGAAGCGGAGATGGTAGAAGATGGATTCATTTTACCACCTCATAATACAGGAAGCAGAAGATAAATAGAACATTTAAAAGAAGAATAAGGAAAAATATTTTACATACGAGATATATACATGTGTATGTCATTGCTATTCAAAAACATGAAAGACAAGAGCTTAGAGGATTAAAAACCTGAATGCTTCTATGAATACTAGAAAAATACATAACTAGGAAGTGTATAAAAAGCATCTGCAGAAGCAAAACATGCCCTTGCATTTACAGGTAAAAGCAGAAGAGTGAATAGGACATTAATCTTCAGCTGTTCCTTGAACTTGTGCTGAAGTATCTAACACCGGATACTGCCTGGGCCCTGCAGTTGACTGGATTGCTGATGGGTGGCAACTCCTGTCTTATGATTGCCACTGAAAAAAAGTCTGTCTTACAGACATTAAACACGGAGCCCTAATTAGCTATTAGGATGTGCCTTTGCTGTCTTCCCTGGAAGCAGAAGTGTTGCCCAGAATAAATCATGGCAACTTGCACAATGCATAGTCATCAGGAAGAGAAATGTGACTGAGCAAAAGACAGGAGCAGAGATTCAAATAAAAGTGCTGCTGTGACACAGGAAGATCAGTTTGCTTTATGCTGTTGGCTGTCTACCCACTACGGGGACAAACAACCTGTAAGAAAGGGTTGCGTGCCTGACTGTTACAATTGCAGATGCAATTCTTCTTTTTCTATAACCAGTTATCACTCCTTCCTCTCCTCCACCTCAGAAATAAATGAACACATTGTATGTGAACACTTGTTATACGCTGAAGCTCAGCAAGAGTGTCCCATTTCTCTTCCTTCCCCTCTAATACTGGGGCAATATCCATCCCCAGCAATGCTCTATAGCATAGTACCAGCATGGGAACAACAAATGGCACTGTTTATAACCAGATGAGTAGTAATTGTGGCTGTCACAATAAATGTCAGAGAATTTTAAGGAGGCATTCCCAGCTAGTTTATTTTAATCATTCATAATAATAAAGGCTGTAGCAATTGGGTGTCTTAATTTTCCTATGAGTACTTCTCTTGAAACAGTACTCTCCAAAATGTTTAAGCAGAAAATTAAATGCAACACCATTCCAGGAAGGAATGGCTTTGCTTCTTTCAACCAAAATAAAAAAAAAAATCACCCTGTCTTCTGCAGTCAATCCCTTTTTTTTTTTTCCTTTCTTTTTTTCCCTTTGCTAACATCTGAATTTCTGCTAGTTGGCTCTCCTTACTGTCCCCTCTTCTTCTCCAGTGCCTGGAGACCTTCTTGGGATGGAGGAGGCAAACTGGTCCCATTCTACCTCTTGGAAGGGTATGGTGGTCAGCTTCTCTGGGGTAGAATTTCTGCTCTAAGTAGGGTGCTGGCTCCATCCTGCAGCTAATGAAACAGGATTCCTCTTGCTCAGTAATGTGCTTGCCAGTTAGCTTGCAGCACAAAAGCTCCTGAGCACTTTTTACTAATAGGGAATCTGGATCCTAACAGCATAAAGGAAAAGGCTGCACAAGCCAGGTGCAGATATATTTAATCCTGGCCCTGTTTCCTGCTTTTCATTTTATATTTATTCCTATCTTTCTCTCTCTCAACTGGAAAGTACCCTGTTTGGTACCCAGCATGCAGACTATAAGCAGAAACCCAGTTCCAGAGGTTCTGGTAAAGCAAACAAACCTTTATTACACTTTGCTCTGAAGTAACTTTGCTTTTACCATATCAGCATTAGTCAATGTGTACCCTGTTATGAAAAGACCTTTGTTGGTCATCTAAAAGTACAGTCCCACTACTCCCAGTTAGCATTCATCCACTCATTTTTTCCCCTTTCATTCCTGCTGCCTGTTCTCTAGCAGCATACTTCGTCTTCCCTTTTCTCCGTACAGCTGCATGCATAAAATTCTAAGAGAAGTAGTATTCTGAAACAGACTGTTCATCCATTAGATTAATTTTAATCTCAAAATCTGTTTTAAACAGAAAAGAATATACATAAAACCATATTAACATCAATGTTTGCAACTAAGGAAAACATGGACAAATTTAAATTCAGTATCTGTTTACCTAAATATCCACATAAAGAAAACAAAGGCTTGATCTGTCCTAACATATTCTTAGGTGTATACAAATACAGACATACAGAATGTCCTTTAAGGCTCAACACATCCTTGCTGACATTGAAACAAATCTGAAGACCTGACAGATGCTTATATTCCTGAACATTTCCAGGGATTTGAAAGGTTCCTCCCTCTTTGAAATCTGCATTTAGAGATAAACAAAACAAGAAACAACTCAAGATTTTTTTTTTTCTTTAAAGGGATGCAACTAAAATTATGTCAAATCATTTTTACTTCAGCTGACATGACAGATTGGAGGGCTCAGCACATTACAATTTCTGATCTTCACTAAATTTACTAAAGCTCATTCCAACCTAAGAATCTTGAGGGGTGACAATATAAATCCAGTTGCCAATACAAAGGTGAGCAGATGGTGTTGCTCTGCTGGGGAGCTGAGTGGAATAGCACATAAATGAGAAAGCAATCTCCTAATGGTTTGCTGTGTTTAATGCCTGAACTGAGAACTGGAGCTGAGCCAACCTGGCTTCTAGCCAAGGTCTTCACTGGATTCAAAGGAACCCCACAGCAGTTTTCATTCGACATTAGCTACCAAATGAATATTTGCAGGTAGTACTAAAGTACTGATATAAAGTACTGATTAGTATTGCTTAATGCAAACCACAGCGAAAGGGAAGACATTGTCCTTTTTGACTCAGGAGATCAAAAATGAATCCCTAAAGCTGCCCTCTCCCCTCTTTTGTCAGTTTTGGAACAATTGTTTGGTATGCACAAGTAATTCAAACTATTGCATTTAAGATCTCTAGAACCACTACTCTCTCTAAATGCTTTTATTTTTTCATCCTTTTTTGCTTTATTAAAACTGTAAAGCAATATTAGGAGCAGTAATAAAGCAATAATTTCCACCAAAGTCAACAGGGGTCTCTTGGTTGACTTTTCTGGTGGATTAGGTCCATAAGCAGCGAGTAAACAGGTAATTCAGCGTTCAGAACCTCTTTCCAGAATTAACATAGCCGCTGTTTCAGGGAAAAGGTTAATTTTCACTCCAGTAAGCAAGGTCTCCAGTCACCAGAAGAAAATTCAGAACCTGGATGCAGTTCCACTCTGATCACAAAGAAGAAAGTATCTGAATGCATATGATTTAAATTTAAATCCATGTTGATTCAACCATCCCCTTCTCCTCCTCACTCTTTTTTCCCCTCCTTCAAAAGGCAAAGTGCATTGCCACTTAAGCTAATTTCACATTTTTTACTTCAAGGTACTAAGGTGCCTGCAGTGCTGTAAAGCAAACCTTTCAGGTAGGTAAGGGGGAATGAAAGTGACTGTAAATCTGTAATCTCACTGTATGGACCTACTGCTCAAATCAGCATTAAGTGGTATTTCCAGGATACACTGCTTTCTTACAGAGCAGAGGATATACAGAGATGGCTGACCTCATTCTTCAGGTTTCTTGCCAAGAAGTGTTCAGCTACGTGGGCTGGAAGCACATTCTCCAGAAGCACCCGATTTAGGTTCTCCATGGTTTCAATCTCTTCCCGCTCTTTTTTGAACTTGTTCTTCCACAGGAAGTCTAACCTACAGTAATATTCATTCTGTTACAAGAGGACACAGAGGTAAAGAAACAATAGGCATCTTGTCCTGCTGGAGTACAGGTTTAAAAGACAAAATAAGCACCACCCCTACGAGGCTATTATTTGCCCACTCAAGTACAATTCCAGATCCCACAGAAGTCAAACCCCAAGCACACACTATGTGATATACATTTCATCAAACTTATAAGCCCCTCCCCCAACAAAAAGGCCCATAAAAAGGCCCAGGAAACAAATAAAGTTGCAAGGTGCCTTAAACAATAGCAGATTTATTTATTTACTCTCAGGCTTTAGTAGAAATCCATTCCAGAAATCAAACACTGTTATGGAAACAATTTACAGTTTTGCAACTTAATATGATGTCTTACTTATCTGAAGTGTAGAATTTCACTTACAATAATGGGCTTTTCAGGAAGACCCTAACTTTTGCCAACTTGAACTTATGTCATGCAATTGGCCTGATAAAAAGTGGGCAGTACAAGAAAAAACAGCTTATTTATGTAATATCCTTCAGTTTATAAAATCATTATCAGATTATCAAAAATGGCCCAGTCAGTTGGCCAGTTTTTTTTTTTTTAGACTGCTTTCTATAATACTTTATCTTTCTTTTCTTTTTGTCCCAAAGTTTTCATAATTGTTTTTTAACATGCCCAACAATAACAATAACTGGAACTATATGCAAATGTATAACATTCTTGGAATATTAGTATTTTTGGAGATCCGATTTAATTTAAAAGATGTTGAAAAATTAATAAAAATGCATTTTTGTGGAGCTCTCTCTACTTCTCTTCAATATTGCTAATGTTTCATAAATTCTATGGCATTATTTCTACAGTAAAGCCTCCACTGGCCTGACTATCTCATTTGAGTTGATATAAATCAAGATATAAATCAATGTAGTCCAATGGTTTAACGCTATCATGCAGCCTCAATGAAGACTACGTTATTAACCAGGAGAACACGATTGTGATGACAATCTTACTATAGAAAAAACTAAAAATGCTAGCTAGTATTATTAGCAGTCAGTAAGCATTCACATCAAAATGAGAGTAGTCTTTCTGATTGGACAGTGGCTGTCATAGCTCAAAATGATTCACAGATATTTTGTTGAGGTCACAGCCGAAGCTAGAGTAGAAAGTTGAAATGAGATGGTATTAAAATGACTTGGCAAGCTTTTAAATGTAGATTATATATTTATACATCTAAGTTCCCCACATAGATGATAAATTCAAATGCCACCAACTGTATTCATGCAGAAAAAATCCAATAAAAACCTGGGATGTCAAAATTATTTGCATAAATTGACAAAAGTAAACTGGATGCCTGGCATAAAACTGAAATTAGGTATCCATACATTGTACCAACTTTGTATTGAAAAGAAAAGGTCCTAGATAAGCTGAAGGCTTCAAGAAGATAGGTTTCTTCTTTAAGACCTAATATTAAATGGATAATTTATTTACTGCTTTATTATTTATTGAATGAAACTTAGGCTGCCACAAAAAATGGCAGAAAACTCAGAAATCAGAAAAAATACAGCAGAATGTATTCTACAATTTGCTTTGAAATTAAAAAAGTCAACATATCATATTTCAAAATGCCTATTCAGACTTTAAAAACAAAACCACTACCTTATTAAAACTTACTTTAAATAGTGGGGTTTTTTTGTTTGCATGTTCTAGCCAATTTAGTATACACACCATTAAAGATCCTGTTCCATCTTTGTAGTCTTGCAGTCGTATGAAAACCAAGATTGTTTCCTACTTTACATGTTATCTCCAGAACTTTTTCAATATATCAGAATGAAAATATCTCAGAATGGCCCTTATACATCTGCAGGCACAATATCCTTGAGATGATACAAAATTTTCCTTCTTCACCTTATGCTGCTTTACTTGACAGCACTTCCCAGCAGGTGAGCATAGTGGAACGCCCAGGGAGGCATGAAGGACACTGCGTTCCTCTGGGCACCACAGAGCAATTGGCTTCCTCTAGAACAAGAGACTACCATGCATATGTGCAAGGCAATGCAATGCAACCCCAGAGGTTCAAATCATTGGTAACTTCTTGGGCAAAAGCAGTTAAGTGCAACAAGAACTGATTCATGTCTCCTTGATTGCACAGAGATGGGTTTATCTATATTTTTAAATTCTAGTGGGACACTCACCTGGGTCTATTTTCAATATTTGCCTGAGTGAGGCAATGAGCTAATTCTCCTCACTGAAAGAATGTCACATAGAAAGTCAAGATAAGCAGGTCAAGAGTAGCTGCCTATGCCTTAGGTGTCTAGAGTCAGGGGAGATGAATGCTATGGCATTCAGCAAAGGGGCAGCAAAGGCAGCACTAAAGCAGGTAAGATCACTAGAAATTAAACCTGGGTTTTCATTCAGGCGAGGGAGCTAAGGAGATTCCACCTCACAGCCATTACTTACAGACAGCAAGTCTGAGAAACTGCCTCAACATGGAGCCTCAGCAGAAGATGTCTTAGAACACGTTAATAAGTTGATCAACAAGAAGTCATCAGCTCTAAAGTAACCAAAATGAAAAGCTGCTGGTCTGAAACTTGTGGTGGATAGCCTGATCATTCAAAACAGCCACAGTGTCAGAAAACTGACAAATGGTAAGGATATAATGCAAATCTTTGGAAAAGAACTGGGGTGACCCTGGGAACAATAGAGCAAGGTACTTCGGAAAAAAACAATGCCAAGGAAAAGAGCCATTTAGATATATTAGCTAAAGCTGATACAATGGAGAAGAGTTGACACCTCTTCTGTAAACATGCCTCCACCTGTTACAAAGAAGTCAATGGGCATGTGAACAGGAGAGAAGTTTGAAATGAGTTTTCATTAAATTATTTCAGAAGAGGCTCTTGAAAAGACTACAGTATCTAAGAAGAGAAGGATCCTCTCACAGAATAAAAGCTCACTAAAAAACAGAACAGAAACTACAAATAAACAGGTTTGATGGCTGAGGGAAGCTGCCATAAACATCTGGGCAGTAAAACAGGCAATGAAGTTCAGTGTTGCAATATAATGAATCATGGGAAAAACAAAATATTCACCTAGCCTACAGAGTAATGGGATATGTGTAATTTTAGGTACTGATGAGAAAGGAAGTCACAGGCTATGTCAATACTGGTAATTCAGACTGGGCCATAAGAGAGATTTAATGCTCAATAGTATTGAAATGTGAGCACATTCCTTACACAGTCTAGCCCATACCAATCTGCACTCTCCCAGGCAATGACTGGGCAGGGTGCAAGAGTTGCCATTCTCACTATATCGTCTGCTTGCTGCCAGCCTATTTTCAAATAGCTCTAACGGCATGCATGCAGAATGAAATGCGTCACTTGATCTCAGTGCCAGGGAATGGTTGTAGCCCACACTGGCATGACCATCAAAAAAAAGCAGTTTTACTTTCTCTACCTCACTTCTGGCTGCTCGCTCCCATCCTATGCTCATTCTTTTGGCACAAGCATTGCTGCAGCCACACCATAAGACCAGATCAGGAAATAGATCTGGCTGAAAACCAATCATTTTTCCAGGGTTAATTGTTAAGCCAGATCATTTCCCTATTTTGGGCCACCATACAGCTCCACAGGCAGCTGTACCAGTACAAATGAGGAGATACAAGGATAAGAATGAGTAGCTGAGGGAAGGCCTACTTCTTTCAGTAGGGATGCTGCTGGTTGTGCAGCTAAAAGTATTAGCTGAACCTGAGAATTAACTTGGCTGGTATAACATCTAATGATACAGTAGCTCTCCCTCTAGCCATCCCCATTCAACCAGAGACACACATTCCCCCTCCTGCTTTTGCATCAGGATGGACATCTCTCTGACCAGTGGTGAGCAGGTTCACAGAGCTAGGCTTGTAGCAAAGCATTCACTTTTTGTTTAGATGAACTTTCTGGTTCCTCACTCTGGGGACAGAGGAGCACCAATGCCAGCTCAAGGGAAATGGAAAGACCACCATTTTCATCAGTGGCTGTTATCTTTAGCATTGTTAAAATAATCAGATATTAAGAGAAGAGAAAAGATGTTATTATCTGCAAAGTAGAAAAATGCAATAGCAAACAGAGAAATTACTTGTATATTACCCTCTGTGGAAGAAGGGTAAGGAAGAATTTTACTTTGCCTACACTGCCAAGATGGCTTGATAGCATTCTGCAAGTGCCACTCAATGAAAGTAGCAAACAGAAAGTTTAAAAACAAACGAGAAGATGGATACTTTCACATGACTTTTTATCAAATTGTGAAATTCATTATCAGACAATGTTGGGAAGACCAGGAAGATAAAATGGGTTAAAAAGGGATCAGACAGTGTAACAGAAAGCAGAGCAACCAATAGCTATTAAATGTCGCCACGGAAATGCCACCTTGCAGAAAGTGGGAAGCATATGTCCCTGGAAAGGTCACTCTATGCAGGTTCACTTCCTCACCTATTCTCTTCCTAAGCATTTGCTACCAGTCAGTATCACCAACAGTAACTTACAATGGCAGGTCTTATGCCAGGTATGTATTAAAATTAGTTCATAACATTTTCTAGTTATCATTTAGACTTTGCTTGAGAGTGAAAACACAGAGGTTTTTTTATCCTTCTTCTTTAAGGGAGAATAAATTAGCAGAAAAATCAAAGGCAACAGACTGAAGAGCCACAAACAAGTGTTATCATGACAAGGATTCTGGACCCACAGCTCTGAAAACAAAGACTTTTTCCATTACAGAATCATTTTTCAGTTGGTGTGACAGGGAGCAACACACACACTGTTGTTGTATGCAAAACAAACTTTCTTGTTGACGTGACTGAACCCACAAAGAAATACTCTCCTTGCCCAGTGAAGATGACCTTCTTTCTGTCCTTTTTTCTTGGTGTTGCACCCACCACCTCCATCTGACACCTTGGTTGACAAGGATTAAATGTTCTCAACTGGTGCGATGAAGTATTTATCCCTCTCTCTGAGTGGACGTAGCTGTGCTCCAGCCCCACTCTCTGCTCCCGTCATCAAATGAGCAAACTCTAATACAGTGCTGGCAGCAAGGCAGATGAAGAATGTTATTTCTAACTCAAGAAGGATGTTCCCCACTGCAGCAAATACTGGAGAAGCTGCCAGAATTTTTTGCCTAGTAACCTGCAGGGCCTGCTTGGCAATTTAAATTACAGTCATTATGTTTCGGGGAATTGTAATGTAAATGAGTGATTTAAAGACAGTATGGGATAAGATCCTTCCCAAGGCTGCAGGCTATGGAGGTACAGGCTGTTCATGAGATTTCACATGGATTGCCTCTTCCATCTCAGAGCCCTGTCTTGTGCACTGCATCATTCCTGGCACAACAGGCTGGAATTGCAGCTGTTAGCCACGGATCATGGACAGACCTGAGGATTTAGAGAGAATTGCCCTTGCACCTGCCCTCAACTTCGTAAAGGGCAAGACCATTGACATCACGTTTGTACTGAAAAAGCACAACTGGGTAGTAAGAAGTAGTAGTTTCCTGTTGGGTCATACTTTTAGTGCAACTGTGGCCTCAGCATGTGGTACACTTCTGTGTGCGTGCTACATTGTTTCTGTGTCTGCATCAAATGGTAATAACTGTGAAGAAAATAGCTTGTAATTAAGCAACTAGGGAGACAGCAGATGGATGCAGACAGATGGGAGCACACTAGGAAGCTATGAGACGATACTGGTCAGCATGACAAGCAATAGTCACAGTACACTATCAGCATAATGTCTACAGTCTCACTGACAGTTATTGGTGAGTTTTAAGGGCATATTGGAAGGTAATAAAGAAAAATAGCTTTTTAGATGCTTCTGACACACCTTTGCAAGGGTGTGGGGCAGAATGGAATAAAAGGGTTTGTCAGAAAATCTAAAAAATGTTTGAGAAGGTGAGAGGCTGCATGTGGAGGCTGGCATTGTGTCCACTGAAGCAGATGAAGAGAAATGTGCATCTTACCTGTCTACCCAAAACCAGTAACGTGATGAAGAATATAAACAAAGAAATTGAGCCCATTGTCTTCAGGTCTTTCAGTATTCCTGGCCTATAAAATAAAAACATAAGTAAAGCAAGCTCCTCAAAAGTTAAAACAAAATTACTTTAGCACAAGAATAAGACCACAATTTATACCACTTTCTGGTATATAAGCTAAGACCATTTAAATATGGTATGCTTTATTATTCGATGAAATATTGTTTCCATTATGTAACTTTAATTACTTCTACTACATTCTGTGCAAATGTGCCTACATTTTGAAGTCCAGTAATAAGATGAGGATTTAGTAGAAATAATACCCTTATTTGCTTACAAATGGAGAGCATTTGGTGCTTATTCTATACAGGCAGATTAAAAAGAGATTTTTTTAAATGTAGTAACACTACTTCCATAATCGAGAGCTTGACTGTATCCAATGAATGTGAAGAAACAGAAACTAAAGCACTTAACTCCCAAGATGCCTTTTCACCTCAGAATTACAGGAGGCACAAACTAGACCTTGTACAGAGTTTATTAAAAACTCTGCTTTGGGAAAAGACACTAGAGTAATGGGAAACAGTTCGCACTAGCACTCTCCTGCTGATGCCGCTGAAAGAAGAACCTTGGTGAAAGATTTAGGAAGGAAAATACCAACAGACACACAGCTTGACTGGCAAAATCAAGGCTGCCAGAAGCACATGCTAAATCTAACCTGTCACATGGTTCTCCATCCCATCACAGAGATATCCTTTCCACTAACGCAATGGAAACATAAAGACCTGGGTTTGTTTATTTAATCTTTAGATTTAAGAGCAAAGAAAACATATACTTTTTAAAAAATCCAGATCCTTTTCCATGGTTGTCTCTGTGTCCTAAAGATCTCGAGCAGTTTACAGCACAGGAAAAAGGATACTGAAACTCTACTCCAAATATTCAGTTTTTCTGTTGTGGAATATGCACTGCACACTCAGCTTACATAGAAGAGAATCATGTCTTTCTTTTGAAAATGAAGTAGAAATTAAATGTGTCCAAAAATTATTTTACACAGCAATACTTAAGAGTCATAATTTTGGTCTGATATATTATCACCTATAACAAAGATTTCAGCAGTCTCACTGAAAATTTAACACACAAAATTTGAAAGCAGAGCAAAGAAATATCCAAACTGTTAGTCTACCAATTTTTTCAATAGCTAAGACTGCATTTGTAAAGTTTTAAGACAATGTACTAGTTCTGAGGAAGTTGATTTTCTTTGGCTTGCAGCAAATATGCTTGAACAGCCTTAATTATGTTCAGCCTTAGGCCTTAACAACCTTAATGATGACTTCTTCCTAATGTCCTTTATTACAAAAATGCAAATTAAACCATACTCTATTTCCTATAGTATGTGATTTAAACACCTTGCCCAGACTTGTTTATTTTATTCTAATGCTCTGAGGTGTGACATTAAATCATATACTAACTGCAGCATGACAATGATTTTAATTGTGACTTGTAGAATATATAGCCAAACACAGAAAAAAAATCTGTTCCATGACATAAGAACTGCCATAGGTAGTATTTAATTTCTATTAATTTCAGAAGGACTGGAGTTATCCACCTACCTTCTAAGAGGTGCCATTGCATACATAAATTTACTGTAGTCATCCAGCATGGGTCCATGAGTGTGCAGAAGGATAACATTGTAGCCCACCAATGCAATCAACATTATCACCATTTTCAACTCATAATTTATCCTCAGGAAAACAGAACAGGAAATGAGCCCTAATATGCAGCTGTATATAAAATACTGGCAAAGAAAAATCAAATGGAAAATATTTAGAATTTGGCTCTTGAGTAGAAAATCATACATAATAAAATGCTCAGGCTAGTTTAAAAAACAAATTATTGACTGACCACTTGAGCATGGAATCTTTCACAACCTGGGACATTATGGTTTACAGACAGTCAATAACCGGATGTTGGTATTTCATAAAATAGACCCTCTTTCTTACCAGGCTCCAATTTGCCCAAAACTCAATAGAATCCAGATTATGCTCCTAATTTATGCTCCCTAATTTTCGCCCTTTGTCACTTTTGATTTACTCATCTGCAGTAGTGAGGAGTGCCTATTCGTGGGACACCACTCCTGGTGTTGAAGTCTAATGCAAGAGCCTACTGCCAGCAGACTGACAAAAGATTTATTCCTGTGCCACTGTACAGTTTTTACTCGTGCTTGAGTTCAATAACTACCCTGTATGTCTTACTAGCATAAGGGTCAAGGTAAAATGTCTAAAGATCTGAAAACAACAATTTCATTGCCTATATTTGCAGTATTTATATATTGATGCAGTACACAGTTGTTACGAACCTGATAGATACGCAATTTTACAAACTCTAGAAATAAAGCTCAGATATGAAGAACATAAAATTATTATATTCATGGTCTATGCATAATATAAATTAAAAAAATCATTCTGTCAAATCCTCTTGAGTTATGACTACTTAAGAACACATTCAATTATTAAAAAAAGTCTTGACTTTCCTATGTCATGTATATCAACACCAATATGTATGGTTGAAGTTAAATTCCTGTAAAAATATTTTCTCTGGATACTTTCTGGAAGTGGATTAGGGCATCAAAATTAATGCTAAAAAGGGGAATAATACATTCTCACTACAATCATTATCTTAGTCCTTAACATGCAGCACCTTTGCCAAAGACGCTTCCTGAAAATTACACTCCTGCACCTTGTAAGGAAGTTATCTTTTCTGAAACTACAAAGCATTCTATTTCTAGATATGCTATTTTCAGACTACTGTTGACTTGTTGATGGCAGTACTTTTGACAGAACCTGAATCACTGTATACTAATTTTGGAGGATCACTAAGAAGAATAATTTTCACAGCACCCATCAGACAGAACTGATCTGCCATCTGAATCTCTGCTGTTACTGTAATTTGCTTGCAGATCTGCTTGAAATAAGAAATAGAAAGAACTGCTGTTCAGAATCACCAAAAATAAAACTTCTCTGATGGCTGCATTCCACAGGAGGTCACACTCCGAATTCAGTGCTACGTAGAAGTAGCAGCATCCATTTTTTACTCTGTAAGGCACTTGTGAAATTAGTTTTCCAAAAAGAAACAAGCAAACAAAAGGCAGTCTTGAATACACAACTGAATGCAGTTTGACAAAGACCAAGAAACTTCCAAGTGGAACAGACAGTCTCTGTTAGTGTTCCATAGGAATACATAAACGAGATGATTGAAAATTTCAGCTAAGGTTTCAAACAAGGGTGGATGGATTAGAGAAGAGTGGCACAGCCACACATTTAAGAATGCAGATTCCGATATTGTGTATTGCAATGCAATATTGCAGTAAGCAACAAGCAGATCTGTAAACGAGTCTGTAGGCAACTCTGCTTGAACAGCCACACCAGGTTATGAAGCTTTTTTTCAAAATTGCCACCGTAAATAAACCTTTTTCCAACTGTATCTTACACATATTCATTGTTTCCGAGTGCTCAACACTGCAAACAAATTTTTCAATTCCTGTCAAAGGAATTTAAATGTCACCCTTTTAATAACAGAATTTGCAAATTTTAGTAGATGCTTAAAGTATTGTAGCCTGAATCCTTCTCTAACCCTTTCAGCTTTTCAGACTAATGCAAAACGGCTTGAAAAAAATCAGAGGAGGAACTGCAAGACAAAATGCTTCAGAAGATACACTGCAGAGGTAACTGGCATTCTAGCTAGCTTCTCAGAAGGATGCATGCAGCTACAAAGCAGGCAAGGCACTGTAAAACAGTAACAATTTGGTGAAGGAACAGTCAAAGTAGCCATACAGAAGATCAGGACTGGCAGAATTACTGTCATATGTATAGCATGAGAGCTCTGGTCTTTGTCAAAGCACAAGAATTGCAAGTTGCCAGACAAATGGCAGCCTGTCTCCTGGGCCAAGCAGTCTGCTCTCAGTTCATCAAAGGAACATGAACTTTCCTACAGAGGAATTAATGCCCAGCTGGGAAAAAATTACGGCTTTTGTGTGTAGGTATACTGGGCTTGTTTCTTAGTGAAGATCCATTTCAAGCTTGTTCATCCTACACCTCTGTACAACCTACTGAAGAAAGAAAGAACTCAGACTACACAGGCATTGAGGCTTTTTCCAAGGCAGAGAGTTGCAGTGATACCAATCCTTTGTACTGACCCTGACCGGAAGATCATAGAATCATTTAGGTTGGAAAGGACCTTTAAGAACATCAAGTTCAACCGTAAACCTAGCACTGCCAAGTCCACCACTAAACCATGTCCCTAAGTGCCACATCCAAACATCTTTTAAATACCTCCAGGGATGGTGACTCAACCACTTCCCTGGGCAGCCTGTTCCAATGCTTTACAACCCTTTCAGTGATGAAATTTTTCCTAATATCCAATCTAAACCTCCCCTGGCACAACTTGAGGCCACTTCCTCTTGTCCTATCATTTGTTACTTGGGAGAAGAGACCGACCCCCACCTCTCTGCAACCTCCTTTCAGGTAGTTGTAGAGAGCGATAGGGTCTCCCCTCAGCCTCCTCTTCTCCAGGCTGAACACCTTAAGTTCCCTCAGCCGCTCCTCATAACAGTTGTGCTCTAGACCCTTCACCAGCTTCGTTGCGCTATTTTGGACATGCAAGACTGCAGAGTTAGCAATCCACATGGCAGCGAAGCTGAGCAGGCGCAGGTCTGTGCTGTGCTCTGCGTATCCCTTGGCCATGGCATAACGTCAGCCAGCTCAGCCAACTTATTGCAACCAAGGAGCCTGCAGGCAGCTCCCACCTGGTAGTGGCGGTTAAGCCACCTGTGCGGCCTTGACTTTATCTAAGAGTGCAGCAGCAAGTTCTCATGGATGTCGTTTCTGTCTGACAGCAGAAATGATGAAAAGAAATGCTTCCTTTTAAGGAAATCCTGTAAGAGCTCAGAAGAGGAAAACACTGGGTAACATCTCCACAGATCTACACCACATGGCGTCCCTGACTGGAGGACCATCTGATGCTGTACGATTCAGAGTTCCCGCATCTGAAGGGATGTAACTCCATCTACTCTCTTTTTCCTTCCTGTGCTAGCTCCAATAAATGGTATTTTAACCAATACCTTACAGAGTCTGAGTGCCTTTCTTACCAGGATCAGAGGCCCAGTGCCTTGCACAGGTGCACTACACCCTTAGGATCTTATCTCCAGCCCAGTGCATTTGGCCTCTTCTCTTACATTTTAAGACCTACAGTTCTGTGGTTATAAAGATCTTTACTAAAGTAAAAAGGAATTCTACTCCAATATGTCTATGGAGAAAAACTTGAGAAGAAAGTAATTTTGGAATTCCCTAGTCAAATAAAGTGTATTCCAAAACTGCATCATTTAGAAGTCAATATTATGACTTTTATTTATTTAACATGTGGAGGTGGCAGCACTGATACCACACTGTATTTTATCACAGGAAGAGATATGCACGACTTGAAATCTCCCAGGTCTAACTTCTATTATATGGAAACTACAGAAGCATCATAGCAAAAATAATAACCAAACACAAGCAAAGTCCCTAAAACTTACTGCGTAATCTTTCCTAAGTCTTTAAAAAGAGCAAGAAAGCAAGCAACACAACTCAGAAAATTTATTTTGGGGGGTGGAGGAGCGGCAGACTCAATTAGTTTACTTCAAGATTAACTAAATTCTATTGGGGCTGAAATACTTCAAAAATCTCTTATTCACTCATTTTAGATGACATTGTCAATAGATCTGTCAGGTCCACTATCATAAATCACAGGAAGTTTATCTGCATGAATAAAGCTTAAAGCTAACACACAGATTCAAAAGACTGCATTTTTAATTTAAGGAAACAAACATTTTTCAGATTAAGTATTCAGTATCTCATTCAGTAAAGAGAGAATAATTTTATTTCCAGATTTTTTTAAAAAAAGATCAAAAGTAGTAACTGTGCTGGTTTTGGCTGGGATAGAATTAATTTTCTTCAGGGTAGCTAGTATGGGGCTATGTTTTGGATTTGTGAAAAAAAATTTTTGATAACTTTTAATTTTGATAACTTTAAATTTTGATAACTTTTTAATTTTTGAAATTTTTGATAAATTTTGATTTTGTTTTTGATAACACAGGGATGTTTTCGTTACTGCTGAGCAGTGCTTACACACAGTCAAGGCCTTTTCTGCTCCTCACCCCACCCCACCAGCGAGCAGGCTGGGGGTGCACAAGAAGCTGGGAGGGGACACGGCTGGGACAGCTGACCCCAACTGACCACAGGGATATTCTGTACCTTATGGCATCACGCTCAGCATACACAGCTGGGGGAAGAAGGAGGAAAGGGGGCACGTTCAGAGTGATGGCATTTGTCTTCCCAAGTAACTGTTACATGTGATGGAGCCCTGCTTTCCTGGAGATGGCTGAACACCTGCCTGCCCATGGGAAGTAGGGAATGAATTCCTTGCTTTGCTTTGCTTGTGTGCGCAGCTGTTGCTTTAGTTATTAAACTGTCTTTATCTCAACCCACGAGTTTTCTCACTTTTACCCTTCCAATTCTCTCCCCCATCTCCCAGCAGGGGTGAGCGAGTGGCTGTGTGGTGCTTAGTTGCCCGCTGGGGTTAAACCACGACACTTATGACTCAAAAGGAATTTGTAGCTTTTTCAAGCTAGAAGATGCAAATGAGGATGAAAATGATGTGCATTTGAGAGCTGTTTCATAAAAAAAGGGAAAAAGTGTTTAAAAACTTTAGCCAACCTAACCTTTTCATTTATTATTATCAGAAGTGACATTTTTAACATAATTTTTGTGCCAATTTATCACGGACAAAATTTATTTGATGAAAGAATGCATTTTAATAGTTTAAAATCTATAAATCACTAAATTGTTACAAATGTGCCAATCACATGAAGAGCTGACAAACATCTTAGTTATACGTGGGAAAACAAAGGAAAAAGACACACAAAGATATTTTTTTTTTTAAGAACAGCAGATTGAATCTTAATAATAAGTATAATTTATGAAAACTGTATCCTTCAGATGCTTGTTGGAGAACTTACTGGTAAAAATGAAAACAAAATACCTTTCAAGATGTTAAAAACTATAACAAGTAATATAAAAAAAGATTACTAGAAAACCTGCTAACTAAAAAAGCAAACAAATATAAATAAGCATTGGAACAATTTATTTCTATGTGCTTGTGAGTGTGAACATATGCAGAGGCTGGGAGAAGGACTGCATCACTTCTTCGACAACAAGGATAACTTGATGTCAGGGCCAAAAGAAGACGTAGGCACCTATCCATACCTGGTGGTATTTAGTTAGCTAAATTTGAAAATGAGAAACAGAAACTCATGCTTTGCTGTTGCTTTATCAGGGAGGTGCTGAAAGTTCATAAGTGGTGCAGTTACTGCCACTGTTTTTTTTCCAGGAGAGTTCCATACATAATTAACACCTTGCTTTTGTGCATGCTTAGGATTGTTTAACTTGACATGGTGAATAGCCGTTTCATGTAAAACATATTGTGTGGAAATCAGCAGACACCATTCTGGTACTGGTCTCTTCAATTCTGCATAGAGATAAAATAATCTCCCTTCTCCTCTCACTGCCTCCTGCTTATTCATCCAAAGACTATTGACCTATTTTGGCACAATATACAGCTTGTTATATTCAACTGCAGGTCTTTTGCAATCCCTTTAAGAATCATTGTTCTCTAGGAAAGAGATCCCATTTTTTTTCAGGAATGTCCTTCCCTCTCTTCTTGCATGTGCCGCTGTGCTTTTGTTCACACCAAGACATCTTCTTCAGATCAGTTCAGATCTTTTAAACAGTTTATATAGTGGTACGTGAGTGTTGTATTTCCCCCCTCTCACCCCACCCCTTAATGAAATATGCAATGACAGAAGTGTGACGATCAGAGATTTCACATTTACTGCCAGGTCAATGATGAAAGTGGTGAATATTTTCAGGTCTACCACTGGTCCTTGTGAAAACCATCTGCAAACTGACCTAGTTTTCTCACTGACAGTGATGTGGAGCTTTCAGTGCACAGTCTGCTTTGCAGTTGCTGTGTGTTCTCCTGATATCTCGTATTGCCCATTTGTTGGCATGGGTGAGCTACGCTTTTTAGTTATCAGACTGTTTCCTGCTTTTCAATCTGACATTCATTAAAACCTCTATTTTCAGAAGTACTAACCTCCTTTAACTTCCCACTTCCCTCAAATGCAGTAGCAGGTGACTGAAAAAAAAAAATCAAGCTTTTGCTGCAGTCTTAAAAACTGGTGGGTGTTTAACTTCAAGCAGATCCGGCAACAGTCAATTTAGTGTAATTGTTGTAAACAAACAAAGAAATGTAAAATGAACTTACCGGTAGGAAAAAACAGTTGTTTTGTATACACCACCGTGTCTGATTACTTGAATTAGGAAAACTTGCATTTGATGAATTAAGAACTGAGGGAAAAGCTTTCACAGCATTATCCAGGAAAAACTAGAGAAAAACAACATATAATCCATTAGCTTGTCAGCTGTTTAAGGTCAAAACAGAGAAGAGAAATGGAGAAGCGGAGAAAGCCTTGCCAGTAATCATTTAACTTTGGTATTTCACTGCAAATTGAAATAGAAAAGGGAAAATGACATCACTTGATTACTTGTTCCTGCATGCTCAGACAAAAACAACTTTGTTAACCTCCATCTGACACTTTCCATTTGAATAAAAGACGAAAGGCTCTTATTTGTTATGTTACTTTCATATATCAGAAGCTCACACACACGAGAGACAATGATGAAATATATTCACTATGAATAATTCCTGGGTTTACCTCAACTGAACCTCCTATTTAAACACAGGAAGAATTAAAGAAAGAATAAGAAGTCTTTACTGAAGTTGATTTACACAGATGTAATCCTTCTCATAATAACGATGGCGATAATATTGGTCCTAATGTTATTGAAACAGAAGAGTGGAACCAGTATCTCCTGGGTCATCACATTCAGCCAGTTGATGTCACAGGTACCCACCATCATACAGTACCCTCTGATGTATTGATCCGGTGCTTTCTTAACAAGTTAGATTTGACTACATTAATTCCACTGCTTTGAATCTCACCACTTAAACTGTTTCTAAGTTTAACCAGTATTCATGGCCACTTCCCATGTTTTTTTCTTCTTGTGTTAATCTCATCCTTTAGCTTTCAGATAGCTCCTTTCTCACCCTAGTATTTATGTTGCCAATATTTAATGCCATCTCAGCCTTCACTATGCTCAGCAATCTATGTTTTTCTAGTTTGTTCCCAGAAAACAAGCTCTTCATTCCCCTGATAATTCTAGTAGTCACAGTCTGTACATACCTCTTTCAATTCAACCTTCTGGGTGACCAAAACTGTAAACGCACTTCCCAGACTTTATCAGTGAGTCGTGCAATAGCATTAATACTAGTTCTGCAGAAAATATGTTTTCATACATCCTTGAATGACAGCTCCTTTACTCACAGCAACAAAACCTTAATAGCTCACCGTACCTCATGCAAGTGGAGCTCAGACAGATCATGACGTTATAGCAGCTTAACACATTGCTGCACATTGACATAATCCCAGCCACTAACATCATGCTCAGCAAATGTGAGGTAGTTTTCCTTCATTGGGACTCACAGGTAAATGTGGTTTATACTTACCATGAGGTAAGAGCAGTCACATGGATGGTTATTGTGATTCAGCTGAGTTGTCATTAAACCCACATAATTAATTAAAATCCTGAACTCATCGCATCTCCATCTGATGAGCTTCCAACTTGTATCAGAATTTCTTGCCACTGGTCTGTCAGACCAACCCTAATCTTGTGCTCTGTACTGCTAAATTGCATCCTTGTTCTTTTACTCAAATCCTCAGCTGACTTCTTCCTTTCTAAAATCCCAAGCTTTCCTTCACAGACATTGCTTGTCCCCTTAACTTCATTACCAAATTTCACAGTCCCTCTCATACACTGTATATGAAAATCCACACGGGGTTGACCATTGCAGAGCTCCACAGGTTGCCTCCCTCTCATCTGTTGTTCTCTGCAGGTAGCCAGTTTGTAACCCACCTCTAAATTATTTCCCCATCCCCGTCTTTACCTACTGCCCCAGGGAAAAACTACTCAGTTTCACTCAGAGTAACAAAATGTGGATCAAAATGGTTTATTGATTTACTAACACTAGATCTGGTGAGCCACAGCCCTGTATAGCCAAGTCTTGAAAACTTCCAAGGATGGACACCCCACAGTCCCCCTTGGCAACGTGTCCCGGCACTGTTCTACATGCACAGTGACTTTTTTTTCTTTTTAAAGACTATCCAACCTCCCAAGACACCACCCATGGTCAGTGCCCCTTGATATGTTTTGTGGCACTGCTGAGAAAGGTTTGAAACCATTATCTCTGTAACACCCCTTCAAACAGAAGCAGGACGGTTGCAGACTTGTGAAGGCAATCAATATGCCACCTGCTTGGGATAACACCAAGACTGCTTTAACAAGAAGTTGGTGCTCACCTTTGTTTGTACAGTTGCACTTTCAGGTTGTCTTCCCTCACTAACATGCTTCTCTGACTGTTTCTGTGCAACTACACATAATTAGCCCGCAGTCAGTGAACTACACATTCAGGATCAGTATCAGTAATACAACAGATAAACTGCAAAAACAGACCCTACAAAATGTTAATAAACACCTACAGATTTTGAAACACCCTTCTATAACTGATCCCAAAGAGCTCTAATCACACACACAGAGCCATATGCATAACTGTCCCTTCTCACAGCACACGTGTGGGTTAAATGCACACACTCCCTCTTCTGGGAGCGTGGCTTACCCTACTTGCACACCTCTCCTGTAAGGAGATGTGGGTGCTCCAGCTTTACATGCACCTGTGCAACTCCCTACAAATTGTTCATGCACAGGCTAGTGAGAAAGCACCCCGCAAGTTCATGCACACAGACAAACCTGAGGTATGGGTCCCTGTGTGTCACAGCCCGCACTGTTGCCCACCCAGTTGCAGGGCAGCCAGCACACAGTATCTGACAGGGAGGCTGCTCTCGCTGGCTGAGGCAGGGGTGTGATGCCAGAGGAGTGACTTACGGCACTCCTGGCACAAACCAGGTTTTGACAGTCAGCTGTTTCCACTCATAGGTCTCTACCTCCTGTTACAAATTTCCATGCTTCTTTTATACTTCTCACACTATTTTCTTCTTTACTTCAGAATTCCTTCTGAAGTCCCTTGGTTACTGTTTAACCCAGCTGATGCTGGTCTTCCTCTTTAACAAGAACAATTTGGGGCAAAGACCCTCCAGACAGCTTTAAGTATTTAATCCCCCTCCCTGGCCCCAACTATTTAAATTGACATTCTCATCTTAATAGGTGTTGTTAACCAGGTCATTTGCCAAGGATGGGCAGAGAGAGTCCCCACATCCCACTAATAGCGCATTTACTTTTTTTGCAAACATGAAATCACTGTATTTAGTTTCAGAATCCCTTCCCATGCATGTCCACAGAGCAAAAGATTATATATCATGAAGAACTCAAACAGTTATATTACATAAACATATATGTGTATATATATTCATATATATGAATTTCTATTGAAGCATTTTAATTTTGGTTTTGAGCTTTGTACAGGACATTTCTGACCTATAAATGTTACCTGTATACATAGAATGCTATATGAAATGTGGTATATCTATGAATACATAAATAAATATAGAAAGGAAAAAAAAAAGGATATGGAAATGTTGTCATCTCCCATGAGCCAAACAACACTTATTTCTGAATGATGTGTTTGTACTTGTCTTTCTTGTCTCTCATCAGTTATCTACCTCTGCTATCACGCTTTGGAGATATATATTGTTCTTCAACATAGTATTTTTTTGTAAGAGACAGCTCAGTCCTACTAAGCAGTCACACCTACTCAAATGACTCAAATGAAAGCAATATTTTTTATGAATTCCAATGTTTGCCAGGGAACATCTGAGCACACTACCATTAAATCCTCATTTTAACTTCATATATTCTAACAGCTTTTTCTTTTCTTGTGTTCATATAATCTGCAATCTTCAGTTGTGAGGTTTTTGCCTCACATGATGAAAATACCTGCTGTGCTGCTATTTCTTTCAATAGGAGCCATGTGGTGACAGACCCTCCCCCCACAACATGGCATAAGCAAGTTGGTGCATCTCTCTTGTTATCTGACCAAGAATCTGCACAAGACTACATAATACACGAGTTTAGATCTTACTAAAAAACAAAGCCAACTTTCTCACCAAGGTACTTTCAACCCTTCTCTACAATCCACAAGGCACCAGAACCAAGGTGTCACAATGAACATGGCCTGATAGCCTGTAAACATGGCCAAGTTGAATGGGTTGTATCTCACCTTACTAAGCAAGTGGGCTTGCTGATTTCCAAGTTAATGTGCATAAAATAGCATCCTACTGAGAAGAAGGAAAGGTGGCAGAATTTAATATTAAGTGCACTAATCAAATGCATACTGAATTAAATTATTATGGAATGAACAACAAAGTGTGTAAAGTTTTAATAGTTCCTATGTGAATGGGTTGACTGATAGGTGGGCAGGAGGGAGAGAGCTGGGAAATACCCCTCCATTGAACTACTGAATCACAGAGTAAAAGGCAAAATTAATCAATTCAAGTGCCACAGATAGTTCAACTGTGGTCCTGAAACTGTGGTAGCACGATGTCATGCAGTAGCCGTCTGTAAAGACAAATACTAATATCATTTTCTGGGCAAAAAGAAAGCATAGGCTACCCTCAGAACACTAACAGGTGCCCTTTCGCACACCAGCAAGAACCCTGCAGCCCAGAGGTAAGCTCCTTAGGAAGGAGGTGCTCCAGGATCAGCAGTTCCAGAGCAGAGCTGTGCTTAATCAGTGGAAACACATAAACAGCAAAAACAAAGGTCTGGCATGCTACCAAAAAATGCAGCTCAATTGAATTTACAGCTTACATTTAATTTGATCCCATCATTGTTTTCTCTTCCTTATTATATAAAATTACACTGGAAATGGACATGTGAAGACTATAGAGAAAAGTATAAAAAACATCTTTGTCACCATCCCTCTCTCTCCTCACTACCTCCTTGCCTCATATGAACACACAACTATACTTTAAATTAATTTTCTGCTGTTCCAGAAGAGTTATGCAATCTCCTCAAGACACAGTGATCTACGGTTTTTATAGTGCTGTTGTAAACAAAGTTGTTCATGTTTGTGCCCTACTCTTTCATTCAGCAAAAGATAGAGTGAGAAGAGTATACTTTTAAGTATAGCAGAAGCATGCAAGTCTGGTATCATAGGTTGAACTAGAGGATTTACATTTTTCTTAACACAAAAAAAATGAAGCAATGATGCTTTTGTTCAGCATTGATCTTTTGTTTGAACCTCTAAGGAAACATGCAGGACTCCTCTTCTTTGTTTTTAATTTTTCTACCAACTCTCCAAATTTCCATGTGGCTTAGGAGAACTTTCTTCTCAAAATGCGTATCATTGCTTCCTTTGAAAAATGCCAGTTGGTCTGGCAGCTGAGTCAGGAATTTATCCCCAGATCCCCACATGAATGCCCCAAGAATAATATAGAGAATTCCAAATTTGGGTATCATTCCTTGTCTTCACAAGCTCATAAGCCGAAGTTTAAGGAGAGCCTGGAACGCTAAGTACCTACCTAGACTATTAATTAAGTGTTTTTTGAATAAACAAGAGGTGATGCTGAGATACTGGTAAGCTGGAAAAGGATGATGAAGATCCAGAGAGTACTACACTGCATCAAATAGGATTTTTAGAGCATTTTGTCTCTGGGTTTGTACAAGACTTCTTAGCTTCAAAGTGCTCATGCATCTGTGTTATTTGGTGTCCTGTGGTGTGTCTCTTGTTAACAGTCAAACTTACCAAATTCAAATTGCTCAGTAATTTCATTTAATTTTTTATAAAAGTTTGTGTGCCAAGTGAAAATGCATAACTATCTATATGTCCCCATGTACTCAAGTCCCAGCCTCCCCATAGGGGCAATGTGCAGTGACAAGTAACTGCCTTGTCCATAGGTCCCAGCAGCATTAGGTAAGAGAGACAAGGAGTCTCTCTTACCTAATGAATTTGTAAAGGCTGGGTCTTTACAAACTCAGATACCATCGTGGTATTTGACAGATATGGAGTGGTGCTCACTTATGTGGGTTCATCTTTGCTGGACTGTGGAGCAAACAATCATGTGACAGCACGACTCTCTCTCTCCCCACATGCTTGGAAGACACCAGAACTGCTGTAAACATTATTTCAGGATGGCATCTCACCTGCTAGTGCATCTCTGCTAGTCCAGTGTACCTAGACTGATACTGATTTTAGTAAGTTTCTTAAATCCTGTCTATAATCTGGAACGGATTTGTGATGGGGCCCTGCACGTACTACTTAAATAACATGACTGCAGCTGTACATTTCCCTTTCTCCTTCCAACTCCTAGGCCAGGTCAAGCTCTAGGCAGTGTCTGTTTATTCTTCTTAAAAGAAATGCATTAGCCACCGTCCAAAACAGAGTCTTCAATGTGCTAGGCACTGTGGGGATATATAATTAGAGCGTATCTGCCAAAGAGCTTGCCTATTAAAAATACAGCACTGAGCAAGGTCAGCAACTGTATTAACAGAGTTAGCTGCACTAAAAGGAAGGTATATTAAAGAACCCAACTTTCTACTATGAGAATGTAAGCAGGTTTGCTTAATTATTTGTCATTATTAAAACATGGGATATCAGCCATGACTACAGGGAGAACAATATGGGGCCAATACTTGCATCATTTAAGGCAGCTCGTGCTCACAGATGTACATTAAACAATGGAGCAAAAATACTCAAACCTATATCAGTCTTCACATTTTTAAAGACATATTCTTTCAAAGGCAATAGTCCAGTTGTTCAAAATTCACTGGACAAAAGACAGGAAAGCAAGTTACATCTACAGGAAGACCACAAAAATGATCGGAGGGGTGGAACCCTTCTCCTATGAGGAAAGGCTGAGAGAGTTGGGGTTTTTCAGCCTGGAGAAGAGAAGGCTTGCGGGAGACCTTATTGCAGCCTTTCAGTACTTAAAGGGGGCTTACAAAAAAGATGGGGACAAACTTTTTAGCAGGGCCTGTTGCGATAGGACAAGGGGTAATGGTTTTAAACTAAAAGAGGGTAGACTTAGACTAGATATAAGAAATAAATTTTTTACAATGAGGGTGGTGAAACATTGGAACAGGTTGCCCAGAGAGGTGGTAGATGCCCCATCCCTGGAAACACTCAGGATCAGGTTGGATGAGGCTCTCAGCAACCTGATCTAATTGAAGATGTCCCTGTTCATTAAAGGGGGTTTGGACTAGAAGACCTCTAAAGGTCCTTCCAACCCAAACTATTCTATGATTCTATGATTCTATGATCCTGAAACTGAAAGCTGGTAGTTAGGGCACCCCCTGGGACAGTATAGCTTTGAGATCCTGTTGCTGTGCCAAGAACCATTCATGCATTTGATGCAGAAGTCACTGAACAAAGAGTTGTTCCAGGCCTCTTTCATCATGCCATGTTCCTCGAGATCACGAGTCCCAGAGGATGGTGAGGCACAATAATTTGATGTATTGTATAGAGTCATTCATTCAGCTTCCAAGAATCAACCCTTTGCAGTCATGCAGTCCTACTGTCTCTCTGAGATGTCTAGATCGTTCCCTGAAATATACTTTCTCATGTTCAGTTTAATGCAGGTCAGCTTCGCAAAAACAGTTTTCCTCAACCATTGATTGTTGCCCTACTCTATATATGGCACCAGATCTCAATGGCTCAATGGAAGCAGCATTAGTCACCCTCTCCCTTCAGCTAAGAAGTATTTGATACTTATGTCATATTATCTGTTTTTTAACTTCCCTCCACTGATCATGACTATATACCTCTTAAACGTGAAGACTAGATTCAGATGTATGCTGAAACAGCTAATCTGAAATAAAATTGCACCCCCACTCTTTTCTAATGTCCCTTGACCATAAAGACTGAATTTTATTTGACATTTTGGTCTTAATTATGATTTATTAGGTGTGAGATGATTAGACGCTTTTTATCTCCATTAAATCTTAATGGCTACATTTTGCCTTTTTCTACTGAAAGAGTTCATGGAAATAAATGCAGTTAATGGACTCTGCTATTAAGTACATGTTGCTTGGAGATATAATAATGATACTTCAGAGTCTCTCCCACAATTTGCTATTAATATTAAGGAAATGCAAATTTCACAATCACATTTAAAGTCATTTTTGCTAGTCAAACTATTAAGGTTTAGTTTCAAGGTGGGAATTACACTTAAAATGATCATCTCATGAATATCATGGAACATGATTATTTGTAATACTGCAGTCATTACTGATAAGGCACAAAGACTTTAAAATACAGCCTATTAAGTTTTTCTGTAACATTCAGTCCACATAAAAGTGGACTTGAACCAATAAAACTAAAAACTTTTTCTAAAAATGAGGTACTGAACAACTGCTTTTTTGCTAAAATGTCTTTTACTAGCTGAAAGCCAAATTTGAAGTGAGCTGTACACAACAGTCGAACTTCAGTCCAGGGAAAAAACAGTTGGTGACCATATCTTCTTTTAGCTTAACAACTAACCATATGGTTGCATGACCTCTAACTTAAAGTATGCTTTAAACCCAAGTAGGTTATTTCATTTCATCTTACACAATTATATAGTTCAAAATAAGAGAAAGTCTAATGTGACCTACATTTTACAAGCTACTCCATCTCCAGGTTTTGTCCTGTCGTATCCCAAATAACTTTTGCTTGGCTAAAGGTTATTGTTCATAAAGGCTGCTCATAAAGACTATTGTTCATAGTCTTCAGCTGAGGACAAGAAGTGATGGAGAACCAACAACTTTTCAGAATAATTTGTTCCCATTGCTAACTGCCTTCACTGCTAAAAAGTGAGCTTATTTTCTCATTTTCCAGACACTGCTTCTTTGAGTTTTTCCTCTACCAGCCTCAAACACCAAATTCAATTAGCTGAATTTTAAATTCTTGAACATGGAATTGTTTTTGGGTCTATCTTGTCTCCTTAAAAAAAGCAGGAGAAAGAAAGGAAAATATCTACTTTCCTGGAAAGAAAACCAACAAAAACAAGACTAGGATCATTTAATAGAACAAATGGAGAGAAGGTTCTACCGGAAATTTCAAGTGTTCACATTTAAAAGCCCACATTACATCACTACATCATTCTGACAAGTTTAGTTCTTACTGTAACAAATGATTGACTAAGGGTGCCCTGAAACGTTGTGGAAAAAACAAAACAGTGTAGGTATTATCAATCTTTAAGTCCTTTATGAACCTCAAGTAACAAAAGTACCAGCAACTCAAGGAAGCGCTAGAGTTGCAATTTCAAAAGCACTGAAGAGCACATCTCACTCACTTGAAATGTGACCAATATCTATGCATTAATGTTGTAATGAAAACATTACCTAAATAAATATTACAGTTCCTATTTTGCAGATACAGAACTGAGCTGGAACACAGGTTTATGAATAGGGCAGGGTCAGCCAATAGGGCAAAACAAAGGAAATTTTTTGATCCCATATGCTGCTCATCCCATTAGACAACACATCCTTCAGAATAGATGAGGACATTAAGATTCAGGCTTTATGCAGACTAATGACAGATCTACTCTGTATTTGCTAGAGTTACAAAAGAATAATAGAATTACATGGATTTTGCCTATTAGGAGAGAAATGAAAAACACAGGTGGAAATGCCTAAAGTAGAGGTAAGCCCTAACAAACTTGTAGTTCAGTACTTTTGAAGTTTCAATGTAACTCTGAATTTTTTTTCCTTTTTCAAAAAAAAAGACAATCATGAAATTCAGTAATGTATACATTATGATCATGTTGTGATCAGCAGAGGAGCATCACAAATCTGAATAAAGCTTAGTTTGTTTTGCACGTTTTCCACACATCCTGTGAGGAGATACTTCATTCTTTGAGCAATACTCTGTTTTTCTAAGCAATGCATAGATGAGCAAGGGATTTGAATAATTCAAATCTGGGATTTAAGTATTTTCTATTCCTTATAAATTACATTTTTCTTTAATAAACTTAGCCAAGATCCAAGGTCTTGCTGAGCATTCTGTTTGCAGAGGTCCCCATTGTACAGTATGTTTTCTGTTGCTCTGCTTTACATTTCTGTCTCTGGCAATCACTATCATGTAGGTTCCTGGCATAGTCATGTGCCATAAATTCGACATCTAAACAAAAAAAAGATCCAAAGACAAAAAAAAAAGATCTTAAAAGAACAAAAAAGCCAAGAAAAATTACCCCTTTTTCCCTTACCATGTTGAATACAGCCATAGTTAATATTATAGCAGTGGTTGTCAATGTAAGAGTGATCCGTGGCCAAGGACGGTTTGCAATTATTCCAGATGATTTCAGGATCCACAACAATGAAGCTGATGCCTTCTTGCTACATTGCTAAGTGCAAAGAGTTTAAAAAAGAGAAAACAAAAATAGCTTTAGTGTATTTAATTACTGTAAACAAGGGTAGAATTAAGAAGGCTCAAGATTGAGGGCAGCATTAATCTTGAGACATTGTACAGAAGTATTCAACTATTATATTCTCATAAGAGTTACAGATCATGATTATACATGAAACTAAATGCAAATTTAGTTAAAATATCTGCCATAATATAAATTCTGTTAAATAATTATAATTTGCAAGTACCTTATTAAACATTCAATATATATTACTAATAATAGCAAATACAGAGTTGACAGCAGTGTCATTACCTCTAATATCTGTAGAAAACAAGCAAACAAACTGACCTCCCCCAGCTCAATTGAAAGAGCAATATTTAGTAGCCTCTGGAAACTTCAGAATGCAAATAATGACTCTGCAAAGTCTTTGACAGAGAGCCAGAGGTCTCCTCAAGCAGGATAAAGGCTGTATACATAGATATCTCCCTGGCAATCTACAAAATAGTGGGGTTTCTGGGTTTTTCTTTTATTTGTTTGGAGACTTGTTTGATAATTCATTTTAAGTGAAGGGTAACGCAGCAAAACAAATCAACCTTCCCTAAAACTATTTAGAAAACAAATAAGCATGTCATACAACTATCAGACTTACAATTTGATACAAAGAATATTTAGTGAATAGAAATTTTTTCTTATATAGTGGCAAAAATTAACAATAAAAAACTCTGACTCATTTAACCTGTTTCCAAGAACACATTGCAACAGCCTCCATTCATACATACATAGTGCCTAGAGGCACAAGATGCTCACACAGAATAAACAATTTGTGGCACATCCAATAAATATTAATTTTCCCAAAACTTTAGCAATGAGGAGATAAGGTTGCCTAGAAGCATCTTGTGCCCTTTCCAAATTAAACTTCTGTAAAAAAGGCAATGAAAAGTTAAGGAATGTGACAGTCCCACAAAAGTATTCGCTTTTTATCAACTCGTTTTCTCTATTTACTTAATATTATCACAGATCACTTTACATATTGTTTTCACCCCAGCCACAGCAATCAGCAGAGATACAAGCACAGGAATCCTCTGAAATGAGAACACAAGCACTAAAAACTACCAAATATAGGACTTAATTTACTGCACTTATCTATTAGTTCAGGGTCAATAGCTATGGCACATCATGCTAAATTACACTATTACCCAACACATGTGGTGTAGTTCACATGAAGGTCTTTGTCATACTGCACATAACTATTTCCCTCCCAATTACACGCTATTTGGACAAGTCCACTGTATATCTAGAACTTTTTTTACATATTATTTCCTTTTATGACAGGGAGTTTTGCATACTGGATTGTACAGATTCTGAGTGAATGAAGTCAGTTTCAGGAAGGTCGAAACAATAATCAGAATCTCAAGGATGGACATTAAAAAAAACCCACATAAACTCAAGGGACGTGCATTTTTGAGCAAGAAACTCCTGCTCAAATGCCTTTTTGAACATCCAAACTTTGTTCTCCACCCCTAAGTACACAGCAAATTTCAGGATAATTTGAATCCACATGTAGATCTTAGAAAAGTTTTGTCATCCTTGCCACTTTAATAAAGTAAAAAGCACAAAGCCTAGATTGCTGCTCTTGCTACAGAAGGGGAGTGTTCAACTGGACACAGGGAATGGATCTGTGTGAAAATGGTCATTCAGTTATCTGTCTAGTCTGCCTAAAACCTAATGAGTCAGGGACCATGGATTTATGGCAAATTAAAACAGTCATGAAATCATGCCTTAAATTACTCTTTGTCTTTGTTATAGCACACTGGAGCTTTACTACAACAGTAAAATTCATAATGAAATGTATCTATCTGGTTTAGGCCAGATAATTTTTTTTTCATCATTACCTTCTTTTCTTGGAATTTCTTATCCTAAAGACTACATTGTTCTGTGATTTTCTTGGAAGTTTAGAAGTAGCTGGAATAGGTTGGATTAGGGACAAAACTAGGCAGGAACACTAAGAAAGTACAAGGAATATAAAGTGGATAAGAAATGATATAGATAAAGCAGTACATCATGTCGTCCTTCCTGAATTATGTTACAGGGAGCTATACAGTTCAAGGAAAGTCTTTAGGACAAGAAATTCCAAGAAAAGAAGCTAATGATGAAAAAAAATTATCTGGCCTAAACCAGATACATTTTATTATGAATTTTACTGTTTTTAGGTTATCTGACTAAAGGCTAATCAAATTAAACACAAAGACCTGGTGATGATCAAAAGGACAATGATAGACGGTGGAACCAAAGTAACCTAATCAGTGAAGAACAGAAGCCACTGAATCTGTTGCTCCTAAGACCATTGAAGGAGAATGTTTCAGCCATGGTTTCTGATGGGAAACCTACCAAGAAGCCTCAATGAAAAAAACTCCCTTTCCAGGATGCCCTGCAGACTAAAGGCAATTACTGCCTAAAAGGATAGGATGCCAGCATGGGGCAGATAATTTTGCAATGGAGCAGAGAGAAACTTTGGATGGTGTAAAACATTATGGTATGTTTTAAGGGTATTATGGGTATGTGGAAAACTTACAGGATGTTTAGGGAGTGGTGGGTCAAATGTGGGTCAGGGAGGAACAAATGTAGGTAACTGGAGAAGAGAGGGCATGAAAGGAAATGGCTGCATGTAAACAATTGTCTAAATGAGTCTATTGCATATTCTTATTAAATCCTACCTCTAACCGTCTTCTGTGTAAGTGCAGTCCTTATTCTGAGCCTGCGTGTGTGAAAATGCTAGCAAACTTCATGCTGGACTAGATGGCAAGTAGCACAGCACAGGTGCCAGCCACTGGAGAGAGAGAGATGGCATGTCTGAGGCAACTGGGGGCCTGGGTGCCAGCAACTGAAGTGTCTCAGACCAGTCCCTGGAGAGACCCATAGGGTGTGTGGGGGGGGAGTGTGTGTGTAACCATTAGGAAACTTCAAGCTGGACTGGCTGGTAAGTAGGACACCTACATTTGGAGACACCCAAGGTTTGAGCTAATCACTGCAAAAGGGGGGCAGAGGCTGGGCATGGACTTAAAGTCCATAATGAGTAGCCCACAAACGCGAGTGTGCCTGTGGATGACAACAGTCAGGGTGTGTGTATATTCCACTAGCAAACTTCAGTCCTGATCAGCCAGAAAGGAGGAACTAGACCATCAGTATTGTTCATATTTGCATGACTGCTGCTTGCTTTTATGTGGGTGCTGGTAAAAGAGCTGCTCTCTCTGTGTATCTGTGTGGCTGCTCCTGTGTGTACAGTATATGCCTGTGTGCTTATTGGGAATACGTGCTCAACATCACTAGTGGTTGTACCTAGGACACGATACTGACAGCCTTCCATCAATGGGAGCGGGACAGGAAGATCCCCTGGGTCTTTAATTCCATCAAATTGGACTCCAGGGGACCGTGAAGGAGCACTCCCATGACTCTTGAACTCCACTGGATTCAAGAAGCTCTAGCACATCCCATTTTCCATTTCAGAACTTTAAAAACCATGGCTCAGTAACAGATGCAAAACAATGTCATAAAAAAGATGCTTTCATGTTTTTCTAGTGCTAAGCGACATAAACTGATGGTTTCCTCTGCACAAACGAACAACTTGTGTTATGTTAATTCTGAAGATAAAATTAAGTTTCACACAGAAAATCTCTGTTGAATCCCAATATCTAAATACACGAATGTTGGCATCAAGTGATGGAGGCTTCTCAGACTTTTCTACTTTAACATCAATGCTTCCAATTGTTAAATTTGAACGTTCTTCATTTTTTTAAAGTAATCATTGAAAAAATTACAGTACACAGAATTGCTGAGATTACTTAGCAATGTCCATGCTGAGAATTGCATTTATTGCTGAGGACTGCGTTATTGCTTTCCAAGTACCTGTACACTTTTGAACAGACTTATGCAACTTCTGTACCAAAATTCCTTGCAATAAGTCTAAATTTCCTTTGTTTACAAGATTTTTGATCAATGTCACCTGACTTTGCTAATGTATTTTTAGCAAGGAGGAACTAATTGGACTGACTTTCTACATTTGTTTAAAAAGCTATTTTTCTGCTTCCTTTTTAAAAAAAAATATGTTCTCTGGGCAAATTTATCACTACGAAAAGTTCTGGAGAATAAAATAAATTTCAGGAAACAACATATCATTCAGCCAGTGTGATTAATCAATAAAGAGATTCCATTCTTCCAGCTGCTATTGCTACAATTACAGATATTGCTGGCTCTGGCCTGAATAAAAATGTGTTGTTACACCGCAGCTTCAAAAATGAAGTTGTAGATAGTTATTTCCACTTGTAATACAGAAGCACACCAGAACTCAGTGATGCCTTTCTTGACAGGCTGTTTAATGCACAGCTCTGAGCTCTGGCAGGGGAAGGACCACTGTTTATTTGGTACATCTGTCATGCCCACATGGTTTGTTAAAGAGATGACAGGTCTCTCTAATTAGCAGAGAGAGCAGCCTACATAGGTTAAGCCAATGAGGCTCCTGAACGGAAAATTTGTGACAAAACCCTGATTCACACTAAAAATCTTTAAACCACTGAGTAGAAATTCCTTGGAAAACATGAAAGAATACACTGTTGATCAGTAATTCTCTATGTGAATTAACAGATTTGCTGAACTTCATTTCACTTTTGAGCAGTCTTAAGCCAGTCCATATATAGCACAACCGCAGCAGTTCAGTACTGCTGAAAATTTAGGGAACTACTGGAAGCAGAACTGGAGTGGTGGGGTGATCATTAAACTCAGACTCTTAATAGCACTGGTTGAACTATGCAGGTTTATTTTGCTGATTCATAAGCTTACGTCAAACACTTTTTCTTGTAAATGTTGTCTCATTTGCAATTTTCTTAAAAAAAATGAGAATGAGATGAAAGGAATAAAGTAGTCATTTCTAGAAAGCATGCAAGAAGGGTAAGACATCAGATCTCAGTAGCATTAGCTTCTCTGTTTATTCTACGCGGAGCTGGCAGAATATGGTTCAGTGTTTATCATTTACCAACTAGAAATAATAGGTATTTGTAGTATGAAAGGTGACTAACGTATTACCTTTTCATCTGAACATGTTAAATCTGATGTGACAGCTCAGCATGATAGTGAGTAATAACTTATTTTGAATATTCAGATTATTAAAATGTATCCTGTGTTGTCTTTCCACACACAAAAGCCTACTTCAGCATTTAACAAAATGAATGCTGTCTTTCTGAGTGAGATCAAGGAACTGGTGCAAGAATTAATTGTGACAGCTATGTTGTAGATGAAAGACAGTGTCGCAAGAGCTGTCACACTTCTCCTTCACATGCTAGCAGAGGTTGGAACATCTTGACTGAAGACCTCTTATTTACAGAACGCCAGTGAATCACATTTTCTATAGTTCTATTATTGCTCTTTTCATTTTGCATTCAAATACAACTTAATATTTTACTAATACTGATGTTACAAAGAATGAAATCAAGAGAAACAAAAAGCCCCAAAATTCACTTTTTTTTTCACATGCTCATTTTCAGTCAGACTTGAAGAAGACACCAAAGTTCAAATCCAAAGAACTGGCTGGCAGTGATTACACTGACCTAAGCTTGGAGAAGGGTGATTTTTGTAGAGACACAAGCTTATACTTTGCATACTTTCTAATGGTCCTATTGTTGATAAAAAGGACCAAAGCACTTCTAAAATGAGTACTGTAACACCAAACTTTTGAACTCCATGGTGGCACCTGTAAATCTAAGCCAGGCATTTTGAATCATACAAAATGCATCCAGGTGAAGAGTCTGCTCAACCTATATTGGATACAACTGGTTTGACAAAAGCTAGAATCCTGAATAAAGAAATAACAGGAAAAACTAAAGTCAGTATCATGTTTTTAATTTCACCATACTTTGCAGTGTTTATTATCCTTCATAAAGGGTCACGTTAAAATGGCCATGTGCTTCATTTCAACTGTCTAATTCAAAGGAAAGAACACAGCAGTGAGCCGTATAAATATGCCTTTAGGCACTCAGAGTTCAGTCCTGGTACTTCCTGTGCTGCTTTCCTCAAGAAAACGTACAGCCGCTGTGTTATATTCTATTTTAAGGTAAGACGTTCTCAGTCCCTCCTGTCAAAGTTTTTCTATGTCACATGAAATATTTAAAGAGCCACTGGTTTTGAGAAAGAGCAAACCTGAATGACTTTTTAAAGACAGTGCTCAGGGCACTGAACTAGAGGAAGAAAGAAGTTCTGAATGCTACGTTCTACGTTGACCAAGTCTTGATCTCCAGGTAAGTTGCTACCACCTAAAAACTGCCTCGCACAACAGAAGCCCTGACCTGTGACCATACTGCGGTACTTACACATCATGGATATCACCTCTCAGGTAATACATGTAGAAGAACCTTCAAAACAATCTGGATGCTCTCTGCTTTCATCTTTCTTGTTAATTAACTGTAGGGAAAATTCTTTGCATACTGGACTGTTGGTATTAGGAAGCACACTCGGATATCTCTTTATTTGGAGGTAATTTACAATCTCATCTTGGGCAAAGACAGTAAAAGGCAGCATTGCCAGATTTTTAAAAAATTCAACATAGTCTCACTCATCAAAAAATACTAAAAGAGAACTTATTGGCACAACAGACATAAGAAACTTGTGGTTTTCACCAGGTTAGCCAACTTCTTCAGTTGGTCACAATCACATAACATGTCATAAACATATAACTCAAGAAGGAGTAAGAAGAAGGATTTTTGTTACTTAAATCAGTACATTTCTAACAGTTCCTGAAGTCTGAACACAGTACTTAACTTAGTAATGATGGATTTGCTGTTGCAGTGCCTGTGCTAGAAACTCATCAGAATGACTTTTAGGTTTGATGACCCTCTTTCATGGACCCTGCTGTAGATGCCAAAGTGCCTCTCTGGGTTCTCCCTGCCTTCCCTCATCCCTGTTTTGATCTTCATTCACAAGGAAAGCCTTACTATTGAAGAAACTGAAGGACCCCGATCTTTCATTCTTATCTGCATTGAGAGACACTCTCATCAGAGGTAATATTCCAGGTCGAAAATAATTTCCAAGTAGTGCTGGTGCTGATATTCCCATCCCTGTAGAGCTTTTAAGTATCTTAAGTGTACACAGTCTTTCTGACTGTTAAGTAGCAATGCCAATTGCTTTAGAGTAAAATACAAATCCCTGCAAACAAAGGCAAAGATTGTATATCACTGTTTATACAGTGGTGCGGTGTAATGCAACTAATAAATAACATGCTCTCTTCTAGAAGGGACAGGACTGCTCACATACTGGCTGCAATCTGTTAGATGCTCCAGTGACCTCAAATCCGAGCATCTTTCTCAACTGTGGAGCCAGTTATTTTCTGATATTTGCTTTGTTGGTATTGTGTTCGGCTAATTCCATGGTTCAATTGGATATTTAAGAGAGACTATAAACATGTTCAGATGAGATGATAGGAAAGAAATGCTTTTACTTCTAATCTTCCCCATTAGCTGAAGTAGCTAAATAGGTTTGCAAGGTATAAACATATGCAACAAAAAGCCATTTCATATTCATGGAAAATAACTGACACAAAGAGTATGTGGTATCAATTAAGTGCACGCATGTCCCAGGTAATGCAAAGAAATTTTTGAGACAGTATTTGAATCAATGCACAAAGAACATCTGCTTGAGACTAATACTTCCTCATCAGGCTACCTCAGCTACCACAGAGAGCTATCCTTTACGTGCTTACTGTGTTTTTTTTCTATTGATTGCATTACATTTTCCAATGTATCATTTAGGTAACCAGATCTCTGCTTCCTTGCATTCACATCAGGAGGTAAAACACATCTAACAGTTGCCAGGTCTGAGACATTTCACACTTGTTCTATGAACTCGTCTATACTTCAAGAAGATAAAGAGAAGAGACACAGAAAATATATGAGCTAAAGGACAATCACTGTCCTCTATCTGCACGTAATTCGGGAAGGAAACCTCTCCAGGAAAATTCAAAGAAAATATTCAAAATTAACAAAAAAGAATAGCCTACATTTAAAATATGAAAATATAAGCCAAAAAGGATCTTTAAGACCAAAAATGTTCATAATCTTAAGATTTAACTCTGAATACTGTGATTATCTAAAAAGGTAAAAAAAAAAATTAAAAATTGCATAGGCACAAAGAAGTAATTAGAATACAAAGGATATAAATCCATGTCAAGTTTCAGGACATACACCAATTTTAGCTAGGGTTGACAAAGGTTTAATGCCTATGGGCAAACGACTGTTTCTATGAGAACTGTCAGCCCTCCCTGCCCTCGGCCTGTTTGCCCAAGGCTGGCAGGGGATGACACGCCGCAAAGGCAGGATCTGGAAGTCTGTAACCTTGTTATTTGTGCTACTGCTTTGCCGCATCGTTTGATGGAAACATTCCTATTCTTATTTAATGTCTGATATTATGACTCCACAACAGGTTGAGTTGGACTGTGCTGCAGTGCTGCTGAACAGTAAAATCAACTAATAATAAACTCAGAGTGAAAGAGCGGGCAAAGATGTCTTCTTACAATATTGTAATTAAATTCAATAAGAGCTAGTAATTTTAGCATTACAGTCTGGATGGTTTTTTTCATTTACCAATGAAATGAAAATCATACAGAGAACCTTGTTCAAAGTTGGGGTTTGTGTGACTTACTCTGCGGTGGTGACAGCCATTTATAATCGGTGGAGACTGAGAGGGCAAAGTGTCAAAGTATTGAGAGGAGCGCATAATGCAGTGACAGCCAGGTGTCCCAACTTGAACTTAGATTTTGCTGTCTTTGCCAGCACTACAGGTCCCACTCTATAAATCTCGTAACAGCCAGGTACTACTACTGCACGTTTATGTACCGGGTGCAGGTGCCCAGGTTGGTGGTGGGGCCTGCAGGGGCGGCCTCTGTGAGGAGCGGCCGGGGCTGCCCCGTGCCGGACACAGCCGGTTCCAGCCGGCTCCAACGGCCCCGCCGCAGGGCACAGCTGAGCCCCTCAGCCACGGGCGGGAGCCTCGGGGAAAGCCTGGGGAAGGAAGGGTAGAAAACGTTGGGCAGAGAGGAGGAGGGAACAAAAAGAGTGAGAAACAGCAGAGGGAACACCAAGGTCAGAGGAGGAGAAGGAGGAAAAGGTGCTCCATGTTGGAGCAGATGTCCACACTGCAGCCCATGGAGGACCCATGCTGGACCCAACTGTGGTGGATGTTCCTGAAGGAACTGCAGCCTGTGGAGATCCCATGCTGGAGCAGGGCGAAAGTGTGAAGGGAAGAAGCAGCAGAGAGAAATGTTTATGTACTGACCACCCTCCACCCCGACTTGTGCTGCCTGGGCAGAGGTAGAGGAATCTGGAGCGAAGGAGTGAAGCTGAGTTTGGGAGAGGGGGGAGGAATGGTGTGGCTTTAATGTTTGTTTTTGCTTCTTACCACCCAAATCTATTTTAATCGGCAATAAATTAAATGAATTTTCCCCAAGTTGAGACTGCTTTGTCTATGACAGTAATTGGTAAGTGATCTCCCTGCCTTTATCTCAACCCACGAGCTTTCTCATCCTATTTTCCTCCCCCATCCTGCTGAGGAGGTAGAGTGAGTGAGCAGCTGGGTGTCTGGCCCATAGCCAAGGCTAACCCACCACAGCTCATCTGTCTGGGTCAGTCAGGCCCAAAAAATTCTCTTCTCCTTCTGTGCGTTTTTAGAAGAGAGGTATTTGGTCATTTTAAACTCTGTAATTACGTGCAGGTGGGTGTACACACAAGCACATCCACATTTACTACATGCATTCTGCAAGGGAATCCAAAACATACCCTTTTAGAAAAAGATGTGGGAAAAACCCACACTGGCAAAAAAAACCCCAAACCCAATCGGGATTAGGATGATAAAGCTTGATTTCTGTTAATGCTGACACTATAGTGTTAAAACTTAGATATTGATACTTGTTCACTTCAGAATTTCAGGCTTTTTTTTCTAGAAATAAAGTATTTACAGTTATGGGTCAGATACTGCAATGGATATGCTACCAAAACATAACATACAGTGTCACTGTGGTTAAAGCTGCAAAACAATACTTGGATTTTGACATGAAGGAAGAAATCTTAGGGAGAGGACAGCGGAAAGATAAACCTACTGCCTCTTGTTAGCTGCCTCTCATCCATCACCTTACAGGACTACATCCATGCTCATGAAGGAAAGGCAGCACTGCATCAACTATGGTCATAACTTACTTGCTGAAAGGCTTCTTAGCAGCCTACCTTCAGCTTTAGAGCAGCTGAACTCATAAAGACATAGAAATAAATAGCTCCTCTTCAACCTATTTAGGTTAGAACATGACATCTTGCAAGTCAACAGAAATGCAATAATAGGTGTCCATTTCTGGAAAGTATTTACAGTACATACAAGATATAGGAAAAACAGCATTGAACGTAGGTGTTAGACATTATTCAAGTGGCACGACTCCTCAACACTGACTTGGGATATTTGCTTAGCCATCCCTTTAAATGCAGAAAAATACATGTGTATTCCTCCTAAGCTACATTATAAATAAAAGCCCCAGGAGAGTGTATATCCCAACACTTCTTGACACCATTTCATTGGCACCTCTTTTTCCTACAGGAAAAAGGCTGGCTTTTCCTTGAAGGATTTTTTTTTTTTTAATTTGCTTATTCAACAACAGTACTCTGACTCCATCATTTTACTCCTATGTCAATAAAAAACAGCAATCAAGCATGACATTACATGAGAACTAATTTTTGCTGTTAAGTGATAGCAATACCTCTAGGACCTCACTCCAAGGATTTAAAATATTTAAAAATACGGTTGCATTATATCTCAGGTTAATTCCTGCGCAGTGGCAGCATCCCTACCTTATTGGAAAGACAACTGAAATGTAGATTAATTACATTTTCTTAAAAACATGTCCTGGTTAATTACAAGCCTCACAAGGGAAGAGGGAGAAATTATAAAATCCCGTTTCCTCTGTTTCTTGCTTCAACTGCCAGGCCACCTTTCCTTACTCTTTTACTGCATAGTGGTGTAATTGCCTTTCCCATGTGCATGTTTTGCTTTTTTATAAAAGATCTTTCTCTCAGCTTTCTCCATGGGAGCTTGTGGAAAAATACAAATATAGAGGAGAAGTGGGGATTGAGTAACAAGTATACAGATAGCTTTATTCTAGGTTACATCCCAAATTCAAATTGCATTCACTTTCTTACAAATCCTGAAATACCTTGTTCTAGATGGAGTTATATGTTGGATCTATTTGAGAATGACTGGAAGGAGGACAATAAAACTTGTAAATTACATTGTGAAATACTGAAAGGTTTGTCCAAATCTTCAATTAATTAAATTCTCAAATTCAGCATATTATTGGGTACACTAATAGGCATTACAATAACACCTGGACCATTTAATGGCAAAATTAGAATTTTACTATAAAATTTTTATATATCAAATTAAATTGTTATTGTGAAATATTCCCTAAACTCAGAAAATGGTCTTATACAATACTTAAACAAATACACAGTCCCCCAAATTAAAGCACTCATGAGTCACCTGTAAGCAGAATAGCAAAAATTTTGAAAAGACAATCAATCAAACAATAATGCAAACCTCTCAGAGGATCCAGCTTCACATGGGAGAAAGAGAGTATCAGTGTCGGTACAGACAGTCACTGCACTGGCATTTTCTGTTTTTCAGATAAATGAGGACATTTTATAGTAAGTTAACATGGACAAAACAATGTCCTCTGAAGCCTGAGTGTGCAAGCCTTTCTCATTTAACTGGTACTCGCCAAAGGCAGAGTGACTTGGCAAAATCAGAACATGTTATTTAAAAGAAACCATTAACTACTGGATTACATTTCCTTGAATACCTACCAAAAGCTGTCCAGCAAAGCAGATAAACAAAATGAAGGAAAGCAAGAGAAATGCAGCCCCAAATGAAATTCCAAGAATAGATGTTCTACAAGAAATAAGAAAACATGTATTAATTTCTCTGTTACATTTGTAGCATGACCTTTCTTGGTGTATAATACTGATGATATGAAAAATTACCGTGTGCAGGTTGCAACTTCTAAACATCAACACCATGGAAAAACGATTCCAATCCTTACCAGAATGACAGACCTTTTTCCTGCCACTTTCTCAACTCAGGAATGCTTGAATTGGCTTTACCTCTCACTTTGCAAAACAATTACCATGAGAAGATAATGATTTCCACACAAATAATTTAAATGACAGAGTGCATTAACAGCAGCAATGTTTTGTTTTGTTTTGTTTTTACTGTAGAAAGCCTGTATTAAATAATATCCTTATTGCTGTATTTTTATGCTGTTGATTTTATAATTTAAGAGTCTAATATATATACAAAATAAACTTGTTGGTAGTGTACATTCCCCCCGAAAGGTAGGAAAAGCAATAGCATGGGACAATGATGCCCAGTTTTCAGTGTCTTGCAGCTAGAACCTGTGATATCTGTGATGCTACAGCCTCTCAGTCAGCAAGGGCCCTAATATAGTGACTGCTATTTCATGAATAGATAGGGATTCAACACCTCTGAAAGCTCCATTTGGTATCAAATTTGACTGGCTGGCCAGCAGATTCTGAAGTATCAGAGGACAGGATAGGAAGGAAAACAACGCCATGAAGAAAAGAAAAAGCAACAACAGACTAAATGAAAAAAATTGAGTAATCTATACTCTTCCTGAAATCATCCTTATGCAGCGTTCTAGCTCATCCTTTTCTTGTGTGTTATAAATAGGAAAGTCTAGCCAAAATAGCATCCCTGGATACTCAGTAAACAGAAATAGGAATGCAGAAACAATCCGTGAATGCATTCATTCTGCAAATGTGGAAATTTCTCTATATGAATACCACAGTAGAGCGTGATTGCTCCATCAGGCACCATACGAGAGCTACTTAGCATGGCTGCCTAGGGAAAGATGCAGTGGGACCTAATTATGTTTAATGAATGCCAAGAGGAGATGAGAAGCTCTGGACCAACTGAGTTGTTTAAGCAAGGGATATAGATGCCGTCATGAAGTCCCTCACCTGAGAGTCTGCTTTCAGTTTTAACCACAGATTTGACATTTTTACAGAATTAAAAAATATCTCTCAACTCCTTTGAGCACCAGCAAATATCTTATTTTATCAAAACTTATATGCTAGAAACATTGGCATGACATTTTAGAAATAAGTTTTATATGCCTTGCTTTTTCCACAAAACCATAATGAATGTTACAGGTTAAGTTAGCTCCTCCATAAACGTATGATTCATAATTAAAATACATTATTAATAAAAGCATACATCTCTCTTCTCTAGAGAACATCACATCTGAATTCAAATATATACATTTTAGAAACTATAATACTTAAAATTTAGGAGTAGAACTCTATGGATCAATTTCCTTAGATTACGTACAAATATTGGAAAACATTTTGATCTGTTTCAACAACAGTGTTATAGAAGCTATTTTCAGGAAAGAACAAAAAAGCATTAACGTCACAAACCAATTTGATGCCGTATTGCTGCCATTAAAAGCATTTTGGAGAATAATTTATGAGATGCCCTGCCAATCATTCAGAGAACCTCTTATATGCTAAGTATTCATCAGATTTTGGGTTGATGTGAACAGCTGATGAAAAACAAACAACTGGCAATTCACAACATATATTAATCTTGAAATAATGTTGCTTTTAGAAGTTATTTGAAAATCATTATTGCTTATGAATACATGTTCTCCAAGAATTTTTCATCGAGACTGAGACAGTAAGCTGTACATCAGCGTATGTAAAACTAGTCTCTACCCTTAGGAATTTAAAATATAGTAAGCAGCAGACGAGATGAAAGAAAAGGAATGTAATTAACAGGCTTATTTTTTATATATGCATAAACACTTCCAATCATATATGTCTTTCAGTAAGATTCAGGTAGCCGTTCCTGCATTTCAAACTATTGCTATTCTCTGATACGAAGGATACACAAAATGAGCCTGCACACCTTGAAAAATGATTCAACACAAGAATAGCCTTATGAGTCAAGTTTGCAGTGCATCCTTGTAGAAGAAGAAATGAAGATGTTTGTGAGAGAAACTGGAGAGCAAGGGAAATAAAATTAACATGGCATAAGGAGAGCTTATGTGAAGAGTACTTAATCACGCGGGCAACAGGAAAGAACAAAAGGTCTTTGCAGCTGTTTTACATGAACAATGATGTTATTGGGGTGGCACAAGAAAAAGAATTACATAGCAAGGTGAAGAAGATTCTGATTATCAGGATAAAGAGAAAAGGACTAAGGATAAGGAAAAGGAAAAGTGGTATCAGAATCCAGATCTGAGTGGTGAAAAGCTGGAGATTAGCAAATGTGACATCCATCTTCAAGAAGGGCTGGAAGGAGGACCTGGGGAACTACAGGCCTGTCAGCCTGCCCTCGGTGTCAGGGAAGGTTATGGAGCAGATTATCCCGAGTGCCATCACACGGCATGTAGAGGATAACCAAGGGATCAAGCCTAGCCAGCATGGGTTCAGGAAAGGCAGGTCCTGCTTGACCAACCTGATCTCCTTCGACAACAAGGTGACCCACCTAGTGGATGAGGGAAAGGCTGTGGATGTTGTCTATCTAGACTTCAGTAAAGCCTTCGACACCATTTCCCACAGCATTCTCCTGGAGAAACTGGCTGCTCATGGCTTGGACGGGTGTACTCTTCGCTGGGTAAAGAACTGCCTTGATGGCCGGGCCCAAAGAGTGGTGGTGAATGGAGTTTACTCCAGTTGGCGGCCAGTCACAAGCGGTGTCCCCCAGGGCTCTGTGTTGGGGCCAGTTCTGTTTAATATCTTTATCAATGATCTGGATGAAGGAATCGAGTGCACCCTCAGTAAGTTTGCAGATGACACCCAGTTGTGCGGGAGTGTTGATCTGCTTGAGGGGAGGAAGGCTCTGCAGAGGGACCTGGACAGGCTGGATTGATGGGCCGAGGTCAATTGTATGGGGTTCAACAAGGCCAAGTGCAAGGTCCTGCACTTGGGTCACAACAACCCCATGCAACGCTACAGGCTTGGGGAAGAGTGGCTGGAAAGCTGCCCGGCAGAATCGGACCTGGGGGTTTTGGTTGACAGTCAGCTGAATATGAGCCAGCAGGGTGCCCAAGTGGCCAAGAAGGCCAATGGCATCCTGGCTTGTATCAAAAATAGTGTGGCCAGCAGGAGTAGGGAAGTGATCGTGCCCCTGTACTCGGCACTGGTGAGGCTGCACCTCGAATACTGTGTTCAGTTTTGGGCCCCCCACTACCAGAGAGACATTGAGGTGCTGGAGCGTGTCCAGAGAAGGGCAACGAAGCTGGTGAAGGGTCTAGAGCACAAGTCTGATGAGGAGCGGCTGAGGGAACTGGGGTTGTTTAGCCTGGAGAAAAGGAGGCTGAGGGGAGACCTTATCACTCTCTACAACTACCTGAAAGGAGGCTGTAGAGAGGTGGGGGTCGGTCTCTTCTCCCAGGTAACAAGTGACAGGACCAGAGGGAATGGCCTCAAGTTGCGCCAGGGGAGGTTTAGACTGGATATTAGGAAATTTAACTTCACTGAAAGGGTTATCAAGCATTGGAACAGGCTGCCCAGGGAAGTGGTTGAGTCACGATCCCTGGAGGTATTTAAAAGACATTTGGATGAGGATTAGGGACATGGTGTAGTGGTGGTCTTGGTAGTGTTAGGTTTACGGTTGGACTGGATGATCTTAAAGGTCTTTTGCAACCTATACGATTCTGTGATTCTGTGATTCTGTGAATACAGAGGAAAAAAGGTGTAAGATTTTTGCTCCCCACACCCCCTTCTTTTCTGGGAACAGGAGGACTTCTGTTTCAGTCAGGCTAAGCCAAAATAGTTTCATGCTGCTCCTAGAAGGAAAGAAGTGGGCTGAAAATGCTATAATGGGAAGCAAAATACTAAAAATTAAGTGCCACCATAAAGAAGTCTCACCTGAGGCAACAACCATAGGAAAGCCATAACATGCATTTATTTTTTTGTCACTGGAACATTACAAAAACAGTACAGGTCTTTACAGTAAACTAATCTTGCCTTTATTGTGCAGAGTCATCAAACGCATTGCACGAGTCACCAAATGCATTGCATTGACAGATTCGGGCATACCGTTTTGTCAAAAGAGCACCTGGGACCCCATAAGCCAGCTAACTTTTTACCTGCCTCTTCCTACGCTTCAAGGAATGCCCTCATTTCTGAAAGGTCTGCTCTCTGCTACGGTGCCCCACCAGGAACCCTGAGAGGACAACCCTTGACAATAACCTACAGAGGGACAGAGTTTAAAATTGAGGAAACAATATGAGAACTTCCCAGGCTTCAGATAGTTCCAAGTATAAATAATTTATGATCTTGGCTATCCTTCTCATATTTTTCTGGTTTCATCAGTAAATATCTGTTTTGAATAATTGTTTTTATCAGGTGGTATGAGATTGGAAAAAAACCTGTATTTATACATACTTATGTCTTGTTGGTAACATTTTAACTGAAAAATAAAAATTTATTATGAAGATAAAGATACTGAAAAATGGAGAAGTGAACGTATTATTTCTACACTTTTGTAACTTTTAGGAAAATATGTGACTTATGGCACATGTCCCTTAATGGAATGTATAGAATTTCCTTAGCTTGCCAGGTAATTAACATTCATGTTTTGAACTATTTGATTGCAAATTCTCTTGAGGTGATAAAAACATAATGAAGCAATTACAAATGAGAATTATACAAGGCAAAACTGAATTCAGACTTTTTTGGTATCTAATAGTAACTATTTCTTTCTTAATTTGACTGATGCTTTCACTAATCCATCAATGGATTCAATGACTATGTAGACTAATTGTATGGCAGTTTCAGTGTTAAGAAAAATCATTTGAGTATTATAACTCCACTTGAGATTTTTTTAAAATCAGATACAGCAGAAAAATAGCTAGTAACGGTGGTTTTCTTTTGTTTACACTGTCATATTTTACACGCCTGCTTTCAGACAAAGTTTTTAAGTACTACCTTTTCTATGAAGAAATTCAGCTGTGCCTGACTAGAAATACTATGTTAAGGCCTCCTAACCACCTTCCATGGTAACAGAACAAGATGACTGTTAGTTTGGCATGACTCAGGACAAAAGGACACAATTTCTTGAACATAGCACCCTCAGAGAGCGAAGACTTGGGAAGAATCTTAAATGTAGCCCCAAACAAATCTCTTACTTGAATAGCACAAGAAGTAACTCCTGTTCAACAGGAATATACTTTCATCAATTCACCAATGTGCATTTCAAAACCAATTCTGTGTTAGCTGACTGCTTCCCTAAATAAAGAACGTAGAGTTGTTGTGAATTTCTGGAGATAATTCTGTCACTTGGTAAACCAAGAATGCTAGAGAGCCACTGAAGCCTGTTCCGAGGAAATGTAATGATGAAGATTTGTGTCACTTTAATGTCACAATAAAGACCTACTCCTCATGATACATTTCACCCCAAGATATTGTTTACTTGATTAAATTTATATTTACCACTTTGTGTAAAGTTTATTACGAAAACACCACATCAGTTTATTGACCCCAGGAAAATTAAAACATTAATAAATTATTTCAGCCTTGAAATAAATGTCTCGTGATCTTGGAGATATTACTTATTCCTTGCAACTTGCTGGATGTTACTCACCATCAAATATCTCCAAATCAACTTTAAAGCAGCAGGTGGTGTGCCTGCACAGAAATCAATGATATTACACTGCTGCAAAACCAGATTAATGGAATAGTGAATATAAAACCTAATGACAGATGTAGTTTATCTCCCTGTCTTCATTAGATCACAATTTAAAAATCCTGTAGAATTTTTGGAAGAAAACAAAAAGCCTAGATAGAATTTTAGACTAAACTATGATTTATTTATTTTTTATTTATTTATTTTCTGCTGGAAGGAAGTAACATTTGCAGCACTGGAGTATGTTCAATTTAAGCTACATTTGTGATGACTACATACACTGGTGATTTTTCAACTTTTTTTTTTAATTTGCGATGCTCCCTGTTTTCCAGCAAAGATGCAGATGCCTGTACAATACCTTGCCTGTCTTCCATTTTTGCATCTCTTAAATTAATCCACAGACCCCTTGAAGCTGAATACCATTTATGTTGGTAATACCTGATTTTACACTCCTGCTTTTACAATTTAATATGCAACCCTATAAAAGGAGCAAAAGATAATTTATATTTTGGTAATGAAAATGATAAACTATATGTATCTTTTGCTATGATGTTAGAAAGAGATCATGTAATATAAGCATATGCTTTTACAAGTTGGAGGACACTTTCCCTGGTTGAATACAGCTCCCTAGAGTTCACTAATTTCAAGTATCTGATGTATTTTAATGAGCTACACAATTGGTTTAAGAGACATAATAAGGATATAGAAAAATGAGCATCACATATCATCACATGTATGATAGGTGATAAATCCAGATTCATTTTCATGACTAAAATCAAAACATAAAAACAGATTCATAAATCATACTGCTGGAAGGGACTAGTTAGATCCAAGTTTGGTTTTTGGTATATCACAAACCATGAATTTCCCTGAATTAATTCCTGTACTAATCAAAACACAGTATGAACTTGTAAAATACACTCATTATGCAAAATGACAAATAAAATTAGTCATGAGTCTTAATTTCATATTTTGCAATAGTAATGCCTAAAGTCAGACTGAACTATGTACAGGATACTGCTGAACTGCTGGAAGAGTGTCCCTTTGTGGTTTGTGTCTCCATGTTAGAAACTAGCTGGGAAACCCTTTGCAAAGAAAATGCTGTAACACCTGAATAGAAGTCCATAAAACTTTATACATGTTATAAAACAAGTCTGCAGTATGGAAAGTCAATTTATAATGACCTAACAGTTCCTTCTGGCTTTGAATTAAAATGTGAGTAAGTACTACAGCACAAGACCAATCAATCAACTGAGGTTATAAATACTACTCCTGAAAGCACTGCACAGGAGAAAAGACTATGAGTGAAGAAATACTGTATCACAGGGAATATACAGTGTTGGCTTTGGAAACAATTGCTATAAAACAAATATCAACTTTCCACTATGTAAACAATCAACAGCAAAATCTCGTTTTAAGAAGTCTAATAAAATATTATTTATTGGAACTGTCTTCTATTTTTCTCAGCCTTTCTAGAATATGCACAGATAGAAATATAGCTGATTTATATGCACAAATATAAATTAGCTCATAATATATAAATTCTGATAAAAATAATTATTCCAGCAATTGATTATATTTTAAAATTAATTTTAAAAAGAGACATTTTATGAATAGTAATGCTCTGTTTGCATGCTGAATAGAGCAGTATTATCACAGTAATATGTTAAATACATGTATTTAATCACAGTCCCAATTCTGCAATCCATTTTGTCCCATTTTAGCATCCAATTGTCACACTTACTTCACATGTAATTTTAGTTGCACAAACTTATAGCTTCTATTACTTTTTTTTACACATATGAATTTCATTCCTGTCATCATCACACTTTTTTAAATGCAAAGAGAAAAACTAAAATGAATGAAGGATTGTTACTAATGCTTGGCATCATGCTATTGACAGCGTTTAAAATTAGAAACAAGCATAACTTTGAAAATGCGCTGAAATCCTCAGTCTTCTCTGTTCAATTTCATTTCCATGAATTGACCTCTGCAATCTGACAATTCCAAAATTTTTTACTTATACATTTTTATTTGTTACATTAATGAGCAAATATACATAGGAATGAGTACACGTTAAATACCACTTACTTTGGCAATACGAGAATCTGCACAACAAAAATGCAGAAGAATATGAGACAGGCACAAGTCACATAATACTTAAATGCAGGCAGAGTCGTTGCCCGATACTAGAAGAAAAAAAAGCAAATGTTAAAAACACAATTTCCAAAGCAGATAAAATATCACGCAACTGAAATTTCAGCTTAAAGATGTAGATATGTATAGGCAGTCTTTAGCAACAGTAAATTTCCTGTTGTTCAATGTCTTCCACATCCACTCACACAGGGCTAGGGATTATCAGGCATAGTACTGAATCCTTTTACTTCTTGAAGAACAGCTTAAGTAGCCATGTCAAATACTTTTGTCTTGTTCCTCCGCAGAACAGGACTATCCCAAATTCATCATAAAAAGTTTAATTAAAAAAAAAAAATTGTAAGTATTTTTAGAAATATTTTTTAGGAATGGCCAACCATTTTTAGCCCATTCCAAGTTCCTTAGTCGTTAATTTCCCAAACTGATTTTCAATTATTAATAAATACTGAATGGGCTGAAACAGTTATAAAAAAACGTAACAGTCATTTAGACAGGAAACTTCCAAGCACACAAAGCAGCAAAGTGTAAACTGTGCTACAGATGTGTATAAACGTTCTATTTCCAAGAGCATAGCTAGCAATCATACTGATATTTACTGGGGCTATATTATTACTTCAATTAAAATATTTTATGTCTGTGTTAAAAGGCCTCATATGTCCACGGATGCTACTAAACACTTGATATTCTTAGGAGAGAGTCAATCTGATCTGCTTTGTCATGAAAAAAATCTATTTATGAATCTCTAATTATCCTGTCTAGAGACATAAGAATTAAGCAATGAAATATTTATCAGAGTTGTTCTGTTATTTGAGATAGATATGTCTAGATTGAAACCAATTAAGTACTCAAAGGGAAATGACCTAAGTATTGGGCCTATTAAAGTTACTTATCCTATCGAAGTTTTTTTCAAAGGGTAGAAGTTTAAGATTTGATTATTAAAACAAAATGTACCAAAGATTATTTTCACAAAGTGCTCCAAATGCAAACTTCATAAAATGGACTGTGCATGAGCTGTTGCTTTCTAACTGCAAGCACACAGCTGTGTCTTTGTGCTTACTGCCAAGTTCTGCCCTTGAAACTGGTGCACCAAACTTTACATGAACATATAGAAATTGAGTTTAGCAATCCAACAGCTTTGTTTCACTTTTGAGTTATATGACAAATTAAAAGCAATTCTTATCACATACCTAACTGAATTTCAAGGGACAAATATGATTTTGCTCAATGGGTACGTTTGCAGCAAGTTTTGTTCTTCCATCTGTTGAATATGTTTGTTGTTCCTTAATGGTCTTGTCCAACAATTTTGGACCTTGAGCTGCTGTTAAAATCTCAAAAAATTGCAACCCACTGGTAAATTCATTTCAGTGTTTCACACTTCTCCAGATGCTTCCCAATGAAGTCAGGCGACTCGCTCCTTAGGTTAAATAATTATTTTGCTTTATTACCTTGCTGTATTTTCAGGTCCTACAGGGCCTGAAAAACTCCTGTTGAAATCAAAAGTAGGCTTCTTATTGAGTTCTTTAAAGTCAAGACTGGACTGATGAGCCATTAAAAGGCAGTGAAGAAAGATATTAAAAAGCCAGATCTGAAAAGAACAATTAGTTCTTTGCCGTTCCATAGCATTCTACAGGCTAAAAGAGATTAGGCTCCTACAGAGGTTATCTACACAGCTGAATGACTTAGCTCCCTGATTTTCTCCCAAGTCCCTACTCCCTGATTGTCCAAAGTGCACATATGATGGTTTTCTCTCAAGTTCTCTTTCAGAATTTATCGGTTAGTACCACCTACATTAAAATCTGAATGTGCTCCTAGGCACACCTTTGATCCACTCTGTGTACCCTTTAAACACTATGGATGAGACCACACCGGGTCTAGCACCTTCTCTCTTATGCCATCTTCTAAACAGCCTCAACAAGCCTTGAAACTTTTTTCACCCTAATGCATTGCCAAGGGCATACAACACATGCCTTTGGCAGCTGGCCATAAGAACACCATTCTGCTGAGCTGTGAAAGAATTTGAAAATTATTTCAGATGGTTTGAACTGAAAGATATCTACAAAAATAACTAAATATGTATTTGACCACCACATGGGATCCAGAGGATACTTGCACCTATGCTGCACAGTGTGAACACAGCATGGTAATACTTCCTCTATCCCATTCTCATCAGGTTCACTCATACAGCCAGCTGTGGTCAAACCTATGTCTTACTTCCCTGAAGGACAGCATAACTGTTCAGCTATCAGCTGTCCTATGCTTATGAAAAAGCAGAAAGAGGCAACTCTCCAGTCTTCCTGCTGAAGCTGTGGCAGTATGTAGAAATACAATCAAGCTCTACAAGGCCATAAAACAAAGCAAAGGCCTAACTGTCTAGGATAGTGGTCATGAGAGTCACCTAAAAGGGAGGAATCTTTCATTCTGATCATTACTCCAAGGACTAGAAACAATATCATTTATTCCATCTGTACATGCATGTCTCAAACATGTTTTATCACACATATTAGTCAGAAGAACATTTAGTGTGTTGCACCCAAGACAGCTAGGCATTTTTCTTAAAAAACATTTACAGTACTGTTTCCCCGGAATGACTGTGAGCATCAAGTGCATATGGAGAAAACTAATGAGCAACTGATGTCATTACAAGACTATCAATACTACAGGTGGAGTCTCTGAGACATGGCAAAAGACAAAAAAGTTTTTAAAAGTGGAGTTTGATAAATGCCTTTTGAGGATGTAGGTGATGGAAGTTAGGAATCCTTTGCTCCAGTTACATCAAATTTGGACTATCAAACCTCCTCCCACTTCTGCGAGACCATGAAAATTTCAAGAAATTCAAGTGAACTACAGAGCCCTACAAACAGGAAAGCAGTCTCAGACATAACATTCATAAAATTTCTTCTGTAAGTGAGGTAAAATATTATTGTAAGGTTTGAGCATTTCTCCCTGCAGGAAAGGTGCTGTGGCCATGGCTCTGTGTTACAGAAGCAAGGGATACAAGCCTCACTTAGGATGAGGCAAAGAAGGAATCAACCGTGAATTTGCAGTGAAAATAACTTACTTCTTTTTCCAAAGTCTTATTATAGAAAAGAAGTGATATTCTTTGAATGTCTTCAGATTTAAGCCACTGCCTAGAAGAGAAAAGAAACATTATAACTGACATAAGAATAAAGTAGTCCTGTCTTTTTATATTACTGAAATGCAGTAAAATAAGAAAATAATTTTGAAGAAAGCAATGTATATGGTGAATTGCACTGACAGTAAAAGCAGAAACTACAAATCCCCTCTCCCTTTGACTTCTATTGCTAATGTACACATGAAACAAAAGCTCAGATGAACCACTTTTTCTGTGGATCATTCCTAAGGACAGTCAAGGGAGGAACTTATATGATGTAATTCTGACACTGATATTCCACTCGTGTCCAAAATACTGTAGTATATCCAGTGCACAGAAGAGAACCTGAGATAAAAACAGTCCTTCACAAGGTACCTTTAAGAAGCGCACTGTTACAATATGCAAGAGTGGCAGGTAAATTACACTTTACGAACTCCTATTCTGAACGAAAATATAAAAAACATTATTAAAAGAGGTGGAGTGATTTTGTCTTTGAGCTGTATTAGTATCTTGACCACGACCCTGTACTCTAAAGGTAGATTTTGATCTTTTTACTAATTATAAAAACTTCTTCCCTGCTTAAAGATGAGAAATACAAAATAGAATATGTACTTGCAATGAAATGACAAATCTATTTTAAAATAAGTGAATCTTGACAAAAGCTTGACATAACTTTTACAAAATGAAATGTTCTAATATGAAAGTCTACATTTATTTTAATGGACACTGGAAAAGAAACAGAATATTTAAATTTCAAGAGGGTTAGGTTGCTTGCGCCTAAAGGGGAATAGGCAAATTTGAAAAAAATATTTAAGCAGACTACTTCTGTAACATGCAATATTTAAGCTTGAACAGTAATAGCAGGGCTTGAGATTTTTTTGCAACCTTTCCAGCAATAACTTTAAGTCAGGTTCTATGCTAGTAGTATAGCTAATGCCTTCTAAATAAAAGAGAATGTCTCAACTGACAGGCTGCAATGCAAGTAAGTAGCAGCAATGAATCACAGTGGAATGTATCCTAAATTAAGGTCCTGGGAGAACAGGAGTGGACAGTGTGGAGTGTAAGCTATTAGTTTTGATTTGTGAAATCTAAAATATTTGTTTCCTTGCCTGGGAGACTGTCCCTGTTTTGGTGCAATCAGTTTCATTATAAAAAGGGGCTGAAAACATATTCAGTTCTAGGTATGCTGAATTAAAAAATATATTTCCCAGTTTTCGCTGCAATGTCTCACATATACATCTGATCACAGTTAGGATTCTGAGAAGAAACAGATACGATGATAGGCTCTTGTACATATAGCATAATTTTGTTTGGGTCCAGCTGTAATCTACTGGAGAAAACATTCAGTTTGTGGAACATTTTTGGTAAACTGTGAAAATTAAGTGCAAGTCTTTTTCCATTTAGTTATAAGAATTGAACAAAAAGTAACTGTCTTCTCCAAATTGTTAACTAATTTCCCTTTTTTTCTTATGGTATCTGACAGGCGGATTAATTTAATTACCATTACCACACTGCTAAAAAGTTCTGTCTGCAGATCTACTTCCAAAGGCCTAATTTGGTCTGTACACATTTGATTGCATGTGAAATCAGTAGTACCATTTAGAGCAAATGCTGCCTCATACTCCACATTACAAGCTCATGTTTTCAGGAGCTTTTAGTTCTATTTTAAAGCTCAGAAAAAAATATACTGGTTTTAGGTAGCAGGTGCCGAGAGGTCTGAGATGAGGGAAACAGTATAACACAGACAAATGAAAGTGGAGAGTAAGTACAGAAGAGGGAGCACAAAGTCACATACCTTGGGCAAAGAGATAAGGGCTGAAAAATTCTGCCTACAGCCTTACTCCCTGATGAGCCTAAAGGTTACCAAAGTATCTGCAAGTACGTGGGGATATGCCCCCTGGGAAGCTAGGTACCAAATTTCTATTTAAATTATTTTGCAATTCAAGGAACAACACAGACAGACAGCTAAATTCTGCCTGTATCCAGAGGTCTGTGGTTTGATAGGGCTTGTACTGAGTGACAGTGTACAGCAAGGAATTATGCACAGAACATTGCAGCCACCATGACTTAAAAAAGAGAGGAAAGAGAGTGTGTCTCTAACATTGTAACCTACTTATCAAAGAGCAAATAACTTTAGTTTAGCTCCCTCTGTAGGTATATATTCAGCTAGCAGATGGCTATCCATCCATCACATGTCCTACAGAAGTCCCCTAACCACTGAGGTTCAGGGTGGCATAGCTAGGGCTACTCATTCCCCTCCTGTGCAGGATGGGCACTTTGTAGCCAGGAATACTTTGTTCAAGGTACAGGGAAAAGAAACGTGGAGAAAGTAAGATGTTACACCCTAATGGCTAAGGTACTCAGCTGAGAGACAGAAACTCCTCATTCCTCACTCGCTCTTTTAAATCTGTATTTACATATCTTTTAATGTAGTGCTCTAACAGAACAATAATGAATAAACAGGTCACAACTTTCCTCATGCAACTTTGCAAGGAGCATTGCCAACTGAATCTACTACTCTGAATCATGCTATAAGGCCAGCGGGCTGCTTTTTAGATGCCACAGTTTCATTTGCATTCCAGAAGAAGGAATTGAACCCAGGCACCCCGAGTTACTGACAGTGTGCATGTGGCGCTTGGCAGTTTTATGGAAAGATAGCTAAGCTAGCTTGTGAACCAGCAGGACAGCAGCGAGTGAGGGAGCCCAGAGCAAATGCTACACTGCTTTAAAAACCTGAGGTACCATTTCAATATGTACTGCACTATTTTACACCATGTAAAAACAGTGATCGATTTGGACTACAGCTGTGTCTTGGACTAAGAAGATCCAGACTCTACATTCCCTTATCTTCCAGTTACTGGCTGTTAAACTCCTGGGCATGTAATGTCCAAAGACCCACATATTATGACCATTTGCTTGCAACTAGTTGCTTTTTTCACAGAATGACACATGGCAAAGAACCATGATGTGGATGAAAAAGCCAGACCATGCTGACAGCTCAGGGTGGAAGAGACAATGGCTCTGTACAATGAATGTTTACTTTTGAATTAATTTCATGCAATTTTCTGATTAAAAAGGTTAAAAGAATGGTAATTTTAATACCATATTTTATGTGCAATAATTTTTTTTCATTTTCTTCATTCAGTCATAGACCTATTCGCTATACAATCCAAACTTTACACTTAAAAACATTTAGAAATACCAGTTTTCTCATAGAATTTCTTAAAATCTTGCTTCTTGATTCACAAAAGCAAAAGATTTAGCTTCAGAACCACTCCATTATATTAATTGATAGTGCTATTTTCATTTTACAGCCAAAAAATTGAGGCACAAAAACCCCGCACAATTATAAAGAAAATAAAACGTGATTAGTTTTGTGTCCTAAATGTAGGAAAACTTTTATCTAATTTTTCTGAGTGCTTAGCATTCACATAGTTAAAATATTGAATTAACTTGCCATTTGGGGAATCAGAACTTTTGACAACTTATTCTCAGGTACCCAATTGAATAATATTGTTTCAGTGATTCATTCAGCAAATCAATGCAGGGATAGGTAGAGAATCTAGTTTTGGAAGGTGGCATTCAGCTTCTCTGATATATGACATCATTCCTTATCTTTCTGCAATTCCCCATGTAATTCACAAAATGCACTGAAACTTTTTCAGAAACCTTTTTTATCACACAAACATCTTTTATCCCCAAGTTTATCTGAATTTTATGCACTAATTAGATAAGACAGCGACGCTCTGAGATAAAACAACATACAGTATGATCATACCAATACTTTATTTTAATGCATTTATCCAGATGCTTTACTTTTGAGATCAAACCATTATTTTTACAATCCACTTATCAGAGCAAGTGTATCTGAAGACACATAAAAACTGCCAAAATTTATATAGCCGGTTTAGGCAAGTCTAGTATAATCAAAAGGTTTTGCCTATCACATGACCTACCTTCTTTCACTGTATTCTTTGTATGACCTATAACTATCAACACTCTTTTCTGTAAATAATAACTGTAAAATATTTTCCTAAAGCCAAGTACCTTTTAATAGGACTATCAGATGCAAAAAAACAAATGTGACATATAAGCATTTAATAATTAGGTGTAATACTCAGCTGATTAAGATTCTGAGTAACAGAAGTAAGGGGGAAAACATGTAATTCATCACAATTATTGTCCACATTTTTGAAGGGCAATTCCCTTATTTCATCAGATAAGTATAAGAAACCTGAACACTTAGTTTGGACTGGTATTGATTTTTTTCTCAGTCTTATCTATTCACCAGCAAACGGAGAACATCAATACCACCTCCAGCTCTTCCTAGGACATAGAAAAAATACATGCCATGTTGCCTCCCCCAACAATTTCAATACGCCATCAAGCTTAGCATTCTCTAAGAAATCAACCAACCAGTTGAAACAAAGAGATATTAAACTATGATTTTATGGAAAGTTTCTAATTCTGAGGAGATGTTTCTGTGACAATTATGAAGCATCAAGTTTCACGTCATTCTGATTCCCAAGCCAGCTATTTCTTATGTCTTACTTCTCTGCTCTCAGATGAGATAATTCTGTAGAGTTACGGCTATGAGTGTACATACAGACACAGAGTTACAGAGCAAAAATCCCTTTGCCATGAAGATCAAGACAAGCCAAAACCTCTGTCACACCATGATTCACAGGCACTGTCTTACCCCATATGGTAGAAAATGTTACTGTACAACCTATCTTCACAATGTGCAGAGCTTCCTATGCCACTATTAGTGACAACTTTACTGTTTTCAGACTTCTGTGTGTATGTGGGAGTGAGAAATAGTAAACACTACCCTCTGTTGCAGATTTATGTCAAAGTTGAAGGAAGGAGACAACAGAGGATAAAAACATACTTTTGAGCATTGATTCCATCAATGGCCTGGATCATCCTCTCATTCAGTTCCTCCTCAAACCTTCTTTTCTGTGATTTTGTTCTGAAATGAAAAATGTGGGAAGTTACTTTGGAAAATCATTACATGGTTAATAAACATTAACTTTAAACAATGGGGTGATAGCTGGCATAAACTTGTGAGGATAATAACAATTTTTTAACATTTATGCTTCAATAGCGGCTATAGGCTTCAGGCACACTGAGCCTCATAATAAGCTCTTAACAAAAACAGCATAAGCTACAGAGTCTTACACACACACACAAATCTAGAGGTTAGCTATTAGGGACCACTTTAAAGAAAAACACCAGAAAACATTTCGTAAAAAAACCAAACCAAGAGAGTTCAAGAAATTCTGGTTGAAGGGAAGTCTTCCACAGTGTTATGAATTCATTGCAAAGAATGGGAATATGCTCAAATTCATAAAACATTCCTGTTTCTTGTAGTTATTTTTAAAAATCCTTGTCAGAATTGTATGATAAACAATAATGTGCTAGTGCACTGAGGCATAATAAGTATGCTCTATTGAAAAGACTGATCACTCTTCTTTTCTTGGAAATATTTTATTATTTTTAATAGGAAAACTGAGCACCAAGTCTGAAATTAATTTCAAACATATGTCATGTTTCTCTATTTATAACTTATAAGACAAATACAATGAAAAAAAGGATCCTTTCTTTTCACTGGACTCAGCATGAACCCAACAGAAGATCATCAGAATGGGTTTGTCTTTGCTAACATATGTTACTGAAAACATCATCAGTCCTTTCAGCAGTTGCGCTCTCCTTAAAAATGGAATATTACAAATATTGCCAGATTATGTCTCTGCCTCTTGAAAACTTAAATCCAATGTTAACTTAATAACAGTGTTTTGTAAGAAGTCAACAGTCAGATCTGAAATTTGACTCTTTTTGCTTACCAAAGTTTTCTTAATGTACAAATTGAACCCTGTCAAAGGTAACATGGATTTTGTTCAACATCAAGTTTTTGGGTTATTTCCCCAGAACTGATAACCTGTTGCAGGATTCAAATTCATACAGAAATGATATTAATGTACTTACAGTAACTTTAAACAACCCAACTGATTTCATGCCTATTCATTGCTATAGAATTTAGGTAAGAAAGTGTTTACAACTTATTTTTCACATATGAAACAATCTGCCTAGGAGAAATAACTAGACAGATGAGGAGACATTATCTAATCACACTTAATCCTCTTGGCAGATCCCTAACAACATAAGACTATCATGTAAGTAGATAAGAGCTAAGATTGCCACAAACAAAAGCCTACAGTCAGGCTTCAAAACCCACATTTTCATATTCTAATATAATACTGATTTTCAAAGTGCTTATTATCATAATAAGTGCTCTCTCCTGTGGGAATGACTAACTAGCTTATCTAGAATCCTAGTTACATGCCTCACTATGGACATTAGACTCCAGTAATGGTTTCTAGAAACTCCTTCCATAATGTGGTATCAAGACACATGATAACATTTGTACCTTTTGGATCCATTTTGTAGTGGAATTTAGAAACACAAAAGCAAGAACATCTCAGAATCTTAAAGAATTGCATTATTTGCAAATACCACAGTCCAATGGTCTTTCTTTTTACCACAAGGCTGATAGAAGTCCTTTTGACATACTGTCCAAATGTAAATGCTCAGTTTTTAAATCAGTGACTGTTTTTATTAATATCATGCATATTCAGTCAAAACTTGTTCATCTTCTGGAATTTAGCAATATTTTAGGTAATTGCATAGCTCTCCAGTAACCTGTGATTTGTTGAGGGGACATTTACCACGCAGAGAGATGGGGAAGGAAGAGACAGAATGACTTGTTTGCATAACCAAAGACAATAAAAATACAAAATTTTAAAGGGTTCTTTCAAATGATTTTATGGTATTTGTGATGTTACTTATAATTTTGCAAGAAAGACATTATCTATCTGAAGTGTTATCAGGTCATTAAAATAAAAATTAACCACTCCAGGTTTCTGACAGAGCTAAGCTTGTTTTTTAAACAGATGTCATTCTTTTCTCGACTTAAAAATTCTGGGTGTTTTTAAAGAAGTGATCAGTTCAACCCTGTTTCCATTTCTCACCATCTTGCCCTAGTCATTGAAGTACCAAGCAGGAGAATTAAAACTTAAAGCTATTGTGATTTTGCAAACATTTTGTATAGCAGGAGCACTACAGGAAGACCACAAAATACTTTTTGAATATTTACTACTGCAAACATACTACAGATTTTGAAATAATAAAACACAATACAAATACAAAGCAATTTAAAAATATGTAAAATGTCTCTTTTTGTACATATTATTAGCTGTTGTAACACAAATTATTAACAGCGCTTTCCATCTTCCCTTTTCTTACCGCTCTGTGCCTCGTCATATAATTTTCTCCTCACTGCTAGAGTAATTGGGTTGTTAGGAGAAACGAATAGTAGCCCATCAACATACTTATACTAATTCAGAATAATGCTCCTTGTTAGCAGGAAGTGTATTTGCAATTCATAAGTAAGTAACATGTCTGCCAAATCTGTTTCCATAGCCCTTCTCTGTGTAACAGGTATCAGCTGAAAATAGTTTGGGTGAAAAATGGCCCTCAACGTTTGAAAGCATGCCTTATACACATATGAACGCTTATGAATGTATATGTATTTATATGGACTTTATATGAATAAGTGATTTTTAAAAATTAATTTACCTCTCTCTGCAACGCTGAAAATGATATTGCCCCATGGGAACATCCTAAAAAACAAAAGAAAATACCTATGAACTATAATAGACTTTGACAACATTAAGTTGCTTTAAAAATAGTGTTGAAAACAGGGTCAAGTAAGGAGAAAAGTTTCCAATACAAATACTTTTAGCATTAGATTAAAACTGTCTAAAAGAAAAATCCAGCCAAGAGTGAAGATTGAGCAACCTGGAGACAAACTGATCTATCATTATAAACACTAAATAACTAATACAACAGTCTGAATCCAAGAATGTTTTGCTTTACTAGAAAGTCACTGCTTCAAAGTCACCACTGTTTTAATGTAGCCCAAACTCCTGCCAGCTTCAGCAAAAACCATTGTTAATTGTTTTCGAAAAAAACAGACCTGAGTGGCCAAATACAGGCAATGGTCATTATTTTTTATTGATAAGCAACAGCAGCCATCACAGCCACATTTATTTTGTGAATAATAGTGATGGCTGGGTACTTTCTGTAATGAACACATCACAATCCACATTCTGATGCCCTGTATTTATTGAACAAGATGGGTTAGGTGGCTCAATCCTATGTTCTCGTGTGTAACAGGAACAAAACTGAATGCCAATGTTGAAAACTATTAGAATTTACCTTTATGTTTGCACTTTATAGAAGCAGAAGATAATGCAATGTACAAGCTGTGGACTGACAGTGTCTCACTGACAGCAGTAAAATAGTGTTAGTAAAATTAAAAAGAAATCTTTTCTGTTCAGTGTAAGAGATGTAACATTGCACTATAGTACTGTGAAACTCAGGCCATCAGCCATAGCTGATGAGTGATTAGTGCACCTTCAAAAGGTAGATGTTACAGTGAGTACGGATTTGGTTCCCAGAGAAGTCTTGTAATAATGTCCACTCCAGGTACCACAGGGATATTCTAACTTCACAGCCTTTACTCCAGGTTTGGACATGTTCCAAATGGAGAATGTGGCTAAATAGCCAATAAATCTCAGGGAATGTCTCTGTATCAAAAGTGTTCCACTCTGGCTTTATGTTCAAAATGTCTTGCAAAGGTGTTGCACTCTGGCTTTATGTTCCAAAGGTGTTGCACTCTGGCTTTACGTTCAAAATGTCTTTCCACAAGGTGAATAGCAGCCACTGTACACGCTGTGACTGGGGCTCAAGCTCAGAGGGTCAAATTGTGTATGTTAGTAAGTACGTTGGACTCCTTATAATTCAGAGATGCAGTTATAGCAAGACAAGGCTCCTTAGAGTCTAATCCAAAGCTCACATGCCGATGGAAAAGCTCCCAGCAGCTTCACTGGGTTTATGCCCTGTACAAATGCGTGTATCTTCTTCTATCAGAAATAACCAGGTATTTAGCAGTGAGCACCTTTTTGCTTTCAAATATTGCTAAATTGTATGAAATGACATAAGTAGGACCCTACTGTTGTGCTAATCTTGCCGTTTTCAGTGGTCATGCTGTCCCTGTGGTGCAAGTGTGCAAATGGCTTGGCTGCTCCCCAAGATTCCAGGTACCGGGTCATGCGGACAGAAGCTCTCATTTTGGCTCCATCAAGAGTATGTCGAGGTCTAATGTGGTGCTGAGGGCTTCGCTTCTCTCCCTGGTTGACAAAGAATAAAAGGTGATATCAGTCTTGGTGTTCATTACCTTTTGAAGCAGTAATGCATCATCTGGTACCATATTTCTGCATGCTTAGGAACTTAAAAATTGAAAGATGCTAAGAACCTGCAATCCTTAATGATATTGCTGGGAAATATCAGAGACTTATTTCTGAAGAGCGGGAAAGATTTGCAATGCAAACATTACATATTTGTAGGCATCAGTAATAGCTCTGATCAATATCTTATGGTAGTGAAATATTCAATAAAGAGATTAGTGGTCCTGCTCAAAAATAACTATGACTGGCCACAAAATAAAAGTACTACTAACCTTAGGATTGATTACAAAGTAAGTCTTAACATTATGCTCTTTCAGATATGGGTCCCTCACATCTCCATCCCCATCTTCCACTTTGTAAGCTCCATTCAAATGTGCCAAGGTGACTGAGGTGATGTGAACTCGGCTGAAATTATATTTTAAAAGAATGACAGAATTACAAATACCAATCAAAAGCATAAATTGAACCTGATCAACCTTTTTTACTAGCTTTTGGATATACTTTTTACATGCTGCTCACTTCATTTACAGTTCCTTTTAAGAAGCTGTAATGGGCATAAATCTAAACATTTCCATCCACAAAAAAATACTCTTTAAATCACAGGAAATACTGAGTGCCTGTTCATTTTTTTTTAAAGACAGCACTAAGAATTAGTTCAGGCTTCTCCATGAAGGCTGATGGCTGAAGACATGGTACCTATGCATTTCTCCATGGTACAAAAAGCCATGTGTCCAAAGGTTAACAGGGAAGCTTCTTACCCTGGGACTCCTCCAGCTTCCATGTGATTTGCCAGAGTAACATCGTGTGACCACACATCGTACTGCCACTTCTGTAGCCCAATAACGCCGCAAAGCACATTCCCAGAGTGCACTCCTACGCGCATATTAATATCAACTCCAGTTGCGTCTCTCACTTTCCTGTAGTTGAGAAGAAAATCTGTGTTAATATACATAATAGGTCCTTTGTTTTCTTTTAATTTACCAGGCAAATTAGCAGTAACAACAGTGATAATATTTATTTCTTTTTAGCATTGCCTCCATTCTTTAGGATTATTTTTATATATTACCTTTACTATTATCTATATTTGCAACTATTTGCAGTAAATATTAATTCCCAAGTCCATGTCTAAAGTCCCTTCTTTTATATTCATTTGAAATTATTTGAGAGGGCTGAACTAAGTAATGGAAATGTTCGGTCTCATGGTAGAACTTAGGGACTATTTTTGTTCTACGGGCAGCCTTTGGTATGGCTTTTAATGCAGTGACAGTCCAACAAACATATTTTGGGGATCTCGAACTACTGCTATGCACCTTTCTATCTGAAGATCCTAATATCTACGTTGGAGACCTTCTCATATCTGGCTTCTGTCAGGTCCCATCACTCTTGCATACTTGCTTGCAAATGGTTCTGCTCTGAGAGGAAGGATGAAAAACCCAGCACCTCAGGATATTCTACAGGCTGGTGGCTTGTACACTTTTTGGGGATATGGGCTCAGTTCCATTCAGGCTCAACAGCCTTCCACATGCTTGGTGAATGCTGTACCCACTAGATCGTTATACAAAGAATGAGAAGCCACCCTCACTGTCCAGATCACATCTAAACCTTTGACCTTTCCAGTGACTTTAGACAGAGTTGAAGTATCTGTTCACCCCAACCCAAATCTCAGAAGAGCCCTATACATAAGATAGGCATTAATCTTTCCAGAAGAGGCTTTTCTGAATCACAGGTGGGTGACTAAAGTCAAACAACCAGAATGTTTTCAGACATATGTCACATGGGTACCTAACGACATATGTAAAGAGTTATAAAATTAATCCAGATGTCTACAGGCTTATACAGTTCTAAAAAATGGGAAGATTGTAACTTAACTGGATTTACGTATTTAAGACCAAACTCATGTAGACCAAAACCTAAGCAGTAGTAAGGAACATGTACATACATTTATCCTGGGGGAATTCAGGGTGTTGATGGAAGGAACAACTATAGAATAAGAAACCCAAATGGCTCCTGTAGATGAGTCAGGTTCATAGTTCTAGCAACATCTTCAGTCTCAGTGATGAGAATCATCAGCTCTGTACCTTCTGAATTACAGAATTAAACTGGCCTGTTTCTCCTCTTTTTTTGAAAGGGAACATAGAACTTAACAGGCTTAATTTGATATGGTAAATCCTATGTGTAAGCAGTAGTTCTAAACTGTTCTTTTTCTGGGAAATGAAAATAACAGGAGCATGACTGAAAGTATTTTGTTAAACTGCATTTTGAAGTTATTAAAAAGAAGAGAGGAGAAGTTTTTTAATGCCCTCAGTCTCTATGAAGTGTTTATTGATATCTCTTTTCACTTTGCCATTTTACACCGCTCTTCTGTAGCTGACACACTTGAACTGCTTGTAAATGATTTTTGTAAGCAGTCGGCAAATGACAAACACCACTTTGCTCTGCACAAGGAATATGACATAAGCTTAGCACTTTGGAAAAAAAAAAGTGTTTTACAAAACTGGGCAAAGTGGAAGAGGAACATTTATCCTCTAGGAGTGCTTGTCAAAAGGCTGCCCTGCCATATTCTGGAGAGCAAGCCATAAAGTTTACTTTATAATAAGCTCTCAGGAGTTATGGAGGGGAGCAAGTAGAATATGTTCTGGAACTGAATCTTCTCTTCTGTCTCACAAATTAAAGAAACCACAGAAGATTTTAAATTAGAAGTGTTACTCTGCACCAAATTAGGGTTTAGTACTTCTTCTCTCCTGTGCTCCCTGAACAATTGCTATAACGATGCAGGCACTGAATGCGTCTAAGAATGTAGCCTATTATATCCCCATAGGACACTTACCTTACACAAGTATATCTGAAACTTCCCACTATTATTTCATTTTCTGCTCCCACGATCTCTCTGGTTTCCCTCAGCACACCACAGTCAGTGTGCCCATCCTGGCTGGGCAGTCAAAATACTCATCAAGACTATATTTTTCCTATAGCAGCCTGAAATTTGAGTTTGTAAGGATTTTATGTTTTTCACAGGCATCGTTAGCTTGCAGGTAGTTGTAGAATCATAGAATCATAGAATCATTTAGGTTGGAAAAGAACTTCAAGATCATCAAGTCCAACTGTTAACCTAACACTGCCAAGTCCACCACTAAACCATGTCCCTAAGTGTCACATCTACATGTCTTTTAAATACTTCCAGGGATGGTGACTCCACCACTTCCCTGGGCAGCCTGTTCCAATGCTTGACCACCCTCTCCGTAAATAAATTTTTCCTAATATCCAGTCTAAACCTCCCCTGGCACAACTTGAGGCCACTTCCTCTTGTCCTATGGCTTGTTACTTGGAAGAAGAGACCGACCCCCACCTCACTACAACCTCCTTTCAGGTAGGTGTAGAGAGCGATAAGGTCTCCCCTCAGCCTCCGCTTCTCCAGACTAAACAACCCCAGTTCCCTCAGCCGCTCCTCATAAGACTTGTTCTCCAGACCCTTCACCAGCTTCGTTGCCCTTCTCTGGACACGCTCCAGCACCTCAATGTGTCTCTTGTGAGGGGCACAAAACTGAACACAGTATTCAAGATGCAGCCTCACCAGTGCCGAGTACAGGGGGACAATCACTTCCCTAGTCCTGCTGGCCATACTATTCCTGATACAGGCCAGGATGCTGTTGGCCTTCTTGGCCATATGGGCACACTGCTGGCTCATATTCAGCTGGCTGTCGACCAACACCCCCACATCCTTTTCCACCAGGCAGCTTTCCAGCCACTCTTCCCCAAGCCAGTAGTGTTGCATGGGGTTGTTGTGACTCAAGTGCAGGACCCAACACTTAGCCGTGTTGAATCTCATACAATTGGCCTTGGCCCATTGATCCAGCCTGTCCAGATCCTTCTGTAGAGCCTTCCTCCCCTCAAGCAGATCAACACTCCCACCCAACTTGGTGTTGTCTGCAAACTTACTGAGGGTGCACTCCATCCCCTTGTCCAGATCATTGATAAAGATATTAAACAGAACTGGCCACAACACAGAGCCCTGGGGAACACTGCCTGTGACTGGCCACCAACTGGATTTAACTCCATTCACCACCACTCTTTGGGCCCGGCCATCCAGCCAGTTTTTTACACAGCAGAGTATACCCATCCAAGCCATGAGCAGCCAGTTTCTCCAGGAGAATGCTGTGAGAAACGGTGTCAAAGGCTTTACTAAAGTCTAGGTAGACAACATCCACAGCTTCTTCCTCATCCACTAAGCAGGTCACCTTGTCATAGAAGTAGATCAGGTTAGTCAAGCAAGACCTGCCTTTCCTAAACCCATGCTGACTGGGCCTGATCACCTGGTTGTCCTGTACACGCTGCATGATGGCACTCAGGATGATCTGCTCCATAACCTCCCCCAACACCAAGGTCAGGCTGACAGGCCTGTAGTTCCCTGGTTCCTCCTTCCGGCCCTTCTTGTAGATGGGTGTCACATTTGCTAACCTCCAGTCAACTGGGACCTTCCTGGTTAGCCAGGACTGCTGGTAAATGATGGAAAGTGGCTTGGTGAGCCCTCCTGCCAGCTGCCTCAGTACCCTTGGGTGGATCCCATCCGGCCCCATAGACTTGTGTGTGTCTAAGTGGTGTGGCAGGTAACTAACCATTTCCCCTTGGATTATGGGGGCTTCATTCTGCTCCCAGAATGTAAAGTAAAGCAACTTTGCAGCAACTTTACTCCACACAAGCAAGAGTTCAGGTCATTAGGAAAGCATCTACTCTGTTTTTCTGAGCTTTATTTATCCATAATTCTGGACTGATGTATCAAAGACTCACCTAGTCCTTTCTTACGCACTTTAACACAATCGGTGAGCCTTGAGCACTTAGTTCCCTGCAAATTGCCAGCTTTAAAAGCATAGTTCCTTTTTGGATCAGACCTGCAGGAATGACATCATTCCTAAAAAGGATAATTTTATTTTGTATCTAGCTTTCAAATTGGTACAACCATCTCATCCAACAGTTTCTTTCACTTTCCTCTGAAATGGAACTCATTTCACGCTACCAAATCAAAGACAGCCTTTGAGAATCTGTGGCTGAGAAATATGTAAATTAGGAAGTCACCAAACAGACAAGGGGGTGGAGTTTGGGCTGAAGGAAAACAGCACATATATTCATACACAAACATATTTTGCCTTAACAGATAAGCTCTAGCCTTAAAGAACCCAATTAAGGTGGCCAGCTCTCAACATCACATGCAGCACTGGCATCTATGGCTTGATAAGGTGAGCATCCCACTCCTGGGCCAGCAGGCTGCAGACTATAAGAAACATTGGATTTGTTCCAACATAGAGCAGAGAAGTAAAGCAATTAATCAATGGGACTAGTAACATGTTTAAGTGGAAACAATCCGTAGTGTAGTGAGGCTGAATTGCTCAAAATGGAGCTACACATCATTAGGAAACAAGACTGAACAAGGCTTTGTACTACAGATCGCCTAGTAATTTGGTAGAATTCTTCCTTTTTGCTTCAAAGACAACTGGAACTGAAACCATCTTCAGATGGTAAAACCTATATAGAACTGTTAATCCAAACAGCAAACTGCTTTATTTCAGTAACTTACACAATGAGGGGTCAGTTTGCACCTCAGTGACTGAATATAACAAAAACTCATATCTGACAAAAAAGATTTTTTAGACAGAGTGAGTCAAACATATATTGAGTGACACACTTCCAACAGCAAGAGTATTACTACTTCTAGTTTTACAGGCCACAGAAGTATTTCAGGAGATGCTTCCACACAAACATGCAGCAATTACACATCAAAATACGGAGTTGATTAATAATCAGTAATTTCTATTCACCTGCAGGCTGCAACACTTGACATAATACTTTGAAAGCATTTCAAAACATGGGGTACAGGTTCCTCACTTCTTACAGAGATATAAACAGGCTGTGATAATCAGGCATGTGTCTACAGGAGCGTTGTGAATTCTGACTACAGTAGTAAAGTCAGATCAGAATGTGCTATACAACTAAAAGATAATTTTCTACTCTGTAACGCTGCTCTTACCAAGGAGGACCTTATCACCCGGCATTAACAATGAACATAATTGATAGCAGCTTGAGCATAAAGTTATTTCAAATAAAACTGGGAAGTTCTGAAATGTGAGGAACTGACAGATTGCTCTCTGAGCTCATGTAAAGCATTGCATTGTGATGTGTAAAATTATACTTTCAGTTCTTTCTAAAGGGCAAGTTATGGCTTGAGCTTAGCATTGTTTTTCCATCAGCCTGATTTTTAAGCCAACCCCAGAATAGGGGGAGAGTCAGAACTTAGGGACAGAAACTCTTTTACCTACTGCTCTACTGAAGGGATGTCAGCTTTAGTTCCTAATAGAGTAGAGAAGCAATTGGTTTCATTATAATAATGTTCTAGTATATCTAAATAAAAAAGAGAAAGCATCCAGTGAAAGCAACTGAGGAAACAACCAAATCTGTAGATTTTAATGCTTGGCAAGGAGAAGTACTCCAAGTACCATTTAAAAAAATAGATTTCTTTGGACACAATGTAAGGTACGACCATATCTGGATGAAGAAAAAACAGTTTAGAAAATGCAGCAACCTGATTCCTGTACAGAGGTTAGTTTTACAAAAGATCCCTAAAGCAAGGAGATAAAAATCCCAGTTTCCACAAATACTACACCTTTTCCATGAATACCTTAAAAGGAAAAGAACCAAATTTGCATTAATCAACCTACCCATACAGTGATTACCCTAGACCAAATCACAAGACCAGGCAACTGAAAGCTGAAACCCTCTTGTGACTACAATTACACACATATGAGGACAGTATTTAAGGATTAGAGGATTCACTTTTGTATGCCTGTTTAGTTAATCACTGAGACAACACTGTTCAACATAACTACCCATTTCATGATGAGGTGCACACCACACATATACCTCACAATGATGAGGTAATTGCTTACTTTGCTACCTGGGCAGTGGTAAATGTGATTTGGGGAAAAACATCAAAATTGGAACTGAAACTTACAGAAGAGCATACCAAGTTTTAAAACCAAAGTCCAGCTGTTTAAAAAAACAAATCACACAGATGACTACCAAATATCCAGACCTCCACGTGATACATATTTTTGTAAAGTGTAGCTCACCTAGATATACTGTAATTTTAGTCAAAGGAAACAGCTTTCCTACAGAAAAGATATTTGTGCCATTAATGATAACTGCTATAAGTAACCATTTACAGTATTTTAACTCCTAAAAGCTAAAAAGAACTTCAGGTATGAATTACAGACAATGACTTATCTGACTTTAGCTAAAAAAAAGAAGTGGAAGGTTTTTTAATTGTCCTTTCCTCACAAAATGTTTTCTAAATAAGCTAACAGAATCAGACCCTTGCTTAACAAAGAAACTACAATACTGAGCTGAAGTTTCTGGATAGGCCGGTTTAAGACCCTTCAGCATGATGTGCAGACATCCAGACTAGGTTTAAGTACCCTCATACTGAAATGTGTCCAGCTTTAGTGGCAGAACTCATTCAGGGCAGGCAGCTTACCAAAGAGTTATTTCTACTCTGCACTGAGAGTTCAGACAGCAGTCAGGTGAAGAGATGAGGGGGAGTAAAGCTGCCCTTTCGCAAGACTTCTTTGAAGTCCCATCGTCTTCAGAACTGCTACAGTTGCCTATAATCCCTTCCCAATCTACTCTTCAGTAATAAGCTAGAGGATTCCTCAAGTATGCCTTTAGTTGTATCCTCAGATGCCTTACTAGTGTCAACCCATCAGATACAACCATATTTCTTTTTCCTCTTTCACAATCACATCAAGTCTCCTGTTATTACTTGAGTTACTTGAAGTAAGTTACAACTGCTAATTCAAAAGCAATAACATTAGGATTCTCAAATACCTTGTTCTGTTTTCTGTTTCAAAGACAGAACAAGCACAATGATTTTGGGAAAGAAATAAGGGACAAATACAGTAACCCACAAATCCAAAATACTGCTGATAACCACAGAATTCTCAATGGTGCCTTAATGCGTTAACTGACAAAACGTTTTAGAAAGTCCTCACCTAAAAAATGAATTACAGACAAATTGAAACTAAACCTAAACCTGGGGTCTAGTAAGACAGGCACATTTTATTGCTTATTTAACAACATGGGAAGTAGGCCTCTCAGCCTAGGAATCTGTAAGCTGTTAGAAATGTCTTTGGTAGACATGCTCAGTATCACTCCACAGGCTCAGAGCTTGAGGTATCTTAATTGTGGAGGGCAACTGCTCCTGACCGCCACTGAACTCCCAACTCATGAGGAGCCTGGAGCTCTGGCCTCTCACAGAGCCGTTTGACTAACAGGTGGGTGGCAGCATCATGACTCTGCAAAAACCAAAGCTTCCCAAGTCTTAACTGATGTCTATTGGGATATTTACCATTTCGTAATCATAGAACCACAGAATAGTTGAGGTCAGAAGGGACCTCTGGAGATTGTCTAGTCCAACTTCTGCTCAAAACAGGACCAGCTAGAGCAGGTTGCTTAGGGCTGTACTAGTTGGATTTTGAGTATCTCCAAGGCTGGAAATTCCACAACCTCCCTGGGCAACCTGTGCCAGTGCTCAGTCACCCTCACAGTGAAAAAAGTGTTTCCTGATGTTCAGAGGGAACCTCCTGTCTTTCAGTTTGTGCCCATCATCTCTTGTCCTGCCACTGGGCACGACCAAAAAGAGCCTGGCTCCATCTTCTTTGCACTCTCCCTTCAGGCACTTAAATGCATTGATGAGATTTTTCCCCCTCAACCTCCTCTTCTCCAGGTTGAACAGTCCCAGCTATCTCAGCCTTTCCTCATATGAGCAATGCTCCAGGCCCTTAATCATCCTTATGGTGCAGTGACGAGATAGCCTGGCACAACTCAACATCGTGAAACATTTCTTTGCTGAGGCTGAGATCAAGATTAGCGTGCTGGACCTTGTAGTGAAACACACCAACTACTGCAGGTCTGTATGTTTCAACCAGCAGCACAGCTACAGATAGAAAAGAGACAGAATTTTTATTGTTGAATATTTAACAAAAAGTTCTCTACTTACTTAATGGCTTCACACATGTCCAGACCCATTTTCACACAATTCTTGGCATGATTTTGAAGAGATATAGGTAGTCCAGAAACACAGTAATAGCAGTCACCAAGGATTTTAATTCTCATACATTCATTTTCCTGAAGGAAAAAGCAAGGTGAGATGGTCACTTTCAACTTGAATTACATAAATGAAGGGTTACTGTTACAGAGACTGACCTAAATGATATTAACAAAATCATTCTACTTAAGCTTGTTTCAGTAGAGAAGGATTTGGCTTGCTAAAAAAGTGCTGTCAGAGAGTTTTGTACGGATCATTCCTCCATCTATTATGGTCCTTAATGGACAAAACCAGAAAGCAAGTTCACTGCAAAACATCTATCTGCAGTGTTGTTCACACCTTAGATTAAAGAACTGAGCCAAAGTATCATGTACTCAATCTAAATAAAGTCTTTTTGTTTGAAATATGGAATCAAAAGACCTAGCCTTCCACATTTACGTCTTTGAAGATGTACTATGCAATACTTCCTTAAACTAGCAATCATAATCTTATTTCTATCTTTTGTACTCTAAGGCAATATAAAGATTTTTTTATTTTAATCAATACTGGACAATAGTTTTTGAACTAATAAAAACCACTGAAAATTTTTATCTATTTTAGTGTTTCCGATTTCACCTTCACACATAGCATGAAGTTTTATGTAATTTTTATAAAAATGACACCTAAATAAACAGAAGAAAATATTCTGATTATATTTGAATCTTTTCTTGAGTAATCAAGAGGCTGTGGTCAGTAATTAAAACTGCTTCGATCAATGTTGTCTCCCTTGTCCTTCAGTCTCTTAAATGCTTTTCCAGAGATCAGAAAACTGACTGTATCAGTTTCTTAATCCTTATTATTGTAAAAAATCTATTTAAAGAGCTGTCCACCTTCCACTAAGCTTTATAAAGCTCCACAAGCTGTCTCTATTGGTCCTATTAGAGAGTGCTATCTTAGGTTTCACAGATTGTCACACTGGCACAAACACAGTTACAGTCAGACCAGAGCCAGATTTTTTCTGCACACATTTCAAGTCCAATCTTCCTGCCAAAGCCTCAGAAACGCTGTCTGACGGTAGAAGAGTCCCCAGGAAGAAAAAATATTTTAAAGATGACTTATTTAAACTAATTGTAGCAGCCCAGTAGGAACCCACCTTTGCAATCTGGTCAAACTTGCCAAACAGCTCATTTAGCATGTGCACCAATTCCCCTGGCGAGCAGTCGCTGGCCAGGCGAGTGAATCCCACAATATCAGCATACAAGATGCTACAACAGAAATGAACAGAAACTTGGTCACAGTTTCCTTCTGCAGAACTCAGTTTTATCAATCAACAGCAAAACCTGAAAGTAGGCATTCTGGACTTCACAGAGGTATGCCTGTACGCAAAACAGCCACTGCTAAATGTAGGGCAATAAATAGAACTATATTTGTAGGTTAACCTATGTTTACTTTTACAGGTGTTGCGTTTATATGTAATATATGTCTATTTTTATCTTTATAGGTATTACCTTCACAGGTATTACCTTTACAGGTATACCTATATTTATAGGTATTTACAGGCATTCTGTACCTATATTTGTTACAGTGTATTCAAAAAATTGAAACTTTTTTCCTACTCACAAATTGGCAATATCTATAATGGCAATTGTTTCAATAAAGTTGTTTGTTATCAGAAATTGTTTAATAACTTTTTATCATTGTAGGCATTTTCTGTCTAGATTTACCTGTCAATGATATGCAGCATGGAAGTCTTTGTTCACGTATTACTCAGACTATTAAATTCAAGCTTGATTGCTACAATATTTAAGCCATACACTATGTTTCTATTCACCAAGAAAACTTGACCAATTCATAGAATCAGGCTAAGGAAAAAGTATTTGTGCTCGCAAGTGAAAAGGAACTTCCTCAAAAGTCCTGTAATACTTGCTTTAAAAATGTAATTTCTAAGAATGTCATTCAAATTAACTTGTCCAATCAAAAAACAGGCAAAACAACTTGTAAAGATGAAAGAATATTTGAAATAAATGGTGAATTATTTTTCTAACTTCTAGAAATTTAGAATTAATAAATAATTAGATTTGTCAGCAGAATATTTTCTCTCAGGTACTGTGTAAAATACATATGTGATACAGCTGCCTCTATTTACATTATACAAAACCTGAGAAATTGCTCCAGTTAAGAAAATTACAAATCCAGAATAATATAACTGACATGAATTACAATTTTGACTAGTATACATGAAAGCAGGATTTGGTACTTTACCCTGAAAAATTAAGACATTATGAAGAAAGCCTGTTAATGCGTGGCTTTTTCTAAACAACCTCTTTGTATTATCACCTTTGTTGCTCTTCTGGAACACAGAATTTTTAACATTTGCTCAAATTAACGGATATTAAACATTAAGTTGTTGAAAAATATATTAAAACAATTATTTTCTTAATTGCTCTCTTACCATTTTCTTTTTACAATTTTTCTGAATGTTGTTGATACATTTTATTACAGTACAATACCTTACATTGGTGTGCCTTTTGACATACAAATTGTGGAAGTTGTTGGTGTTTTCCAGCTGGCCTGCCTTGGGACCTTGTAACCTCTGAATGATCTCTGCTTTCATTTCCATGGCAATGTGAGCAGGCAGTAAAGAAAGTAGAAGACGCTCCTAAAATTTAAAATGAAATGCCCACAATTTCTTTAAGGAGAATGAAATTAGCAATGGAAGCAATACTGTGCAAGGCATATGCTATTGTCAATACCCGAGAACATTTTGATGAGGCTTGCACTCAGGCATTTGCCTTGTACAGCCTCCAAAAGTAATCAGTTCCTTGGAGAACTTGACAGAGGTATACACACATTTCAAGTAATATCTAACTTCTTCAAGGTTTTGTGTATATTAGAAAAAGCTTAAGCTAAACCTAACGTCTGATGAAGTTATGTACAGTAATCTATTCAATATCTGAGTAGGATGCAGGAAATATGGATTAGCAAATAAAGCAAGAGCTTCAAGGACTGTTCAGAGGACTTCAGGGAAATGCAGTCCAATTCAGGCAAGAGTAGGCGAAATCTTTTTTCTTTAATGTATTTGAAATATTTAGTCATAGTTTTAGCAGTTGTTAGACTGAAAATGAAAAGATAAAATCAGGCCACAGAACATACTGAAAATGTTGGACTTTTGCAGACTATTTTGAAACATACTCTCCCCTTACTTTAATATGGCACTTGACAAACTAAAGTTTTTTGAAAGTATTAACCTAAAAGGAAATTGAATACTTTTTTAAAAAAACTACATATTTTTCCTTATCTTTTGTTGGTATTATGCTCATGGTCTTCTCCTTGTGAAGCTCTCTTGTGTAAGTACATTTTAATTTTGCCCATTTTACCTGTGACAGCTTTTCATTGAATTCCGACTTCTCTGGAAAACTGAATCAACAAGAGAATAGCTAGAACTCTGCAAAAACCCCTTCCTGCTTTGATCATACTCCACCTCAGAACTGAGCAAGAATTTCCCATTTTCTCGTAGGCAGAGGAGAGAGGCTAATTCTGCCTAAGCACAAAAACCAGAACCCTGAACCAGTGAGGAGGGGGAAGGCAGCTGTGAAAGCCTATGATGGAGTCAGACAGAGAAACAGCTATGCCAGAAAAGACGATGACCTCAAAATGTGTGTGCATGGTCTGCAGGTGTTACTCACAGTGATGCATTCTCTTTGGTTCACAATGTGTATTTCTGCAGAGTTTGCAGTTCTATTCATGAAAGTACCAGAAGAAGCGTAACCACTAATCCAATGCTCAGCCTAGGATAATTATTCCTGTTCAGGTCTAATGACCTTGAGTAGAGCATGGCAATAACAGGGCTATAGACTCTCTGGTATTTGCAGCTACCTTGGCTATCTATCTCTGTAATGTATAATGTAAACGTATTCCCATTCCCCATAGCATTTGTGTACCTGTAAGCATAGCATTAACTTACATGACTCCCTATGAAACTGATCCTGCACACACTTTGTAAAAAAACTCTATTTCAATGAATCAAGACAGAATCTTGCTTTGTTGCTAAATACTATTGAACTATTTTTTTTTCACTTTGGTGAGATCTAAACATAATTTTGATACAGATATGTCTGGACTGCTCTTTATTTTGCATACTAAGACATATCACATAAACAGTAAAATGAGTTATGAAATAAATGCTCAAGGTAAAGCAAATCTGTCTCTAGCCTGACTAAAGGAGGCAAGAATAAAAGATGTACTATTTTCCTACTGCTAGCATCTCAGATTTCACACATTCTAGCTGAGAAGAATATATACAATTGACTTTTCATCAAAATGTTAATGTGGCTTTATTTCTTAAATGCAAGATTAATTTAGTATGTTTAAGCATTTCAGCAAGTACACATCCAAGAGGTCGATGTACTTTCATTTCTAATGTAATCCACTGGTCTTTGGTGGAGGTATTTTGCTAACTTACAAAGAATGCCTGAAAAACCAATGGATTTTTTTCCATAATGAAAGCTTACTCTTGCAAGTTGCTCTTTATCTAACAAAAAGTTGCTGTTTTGTGATGTACAGGACAGGTCAGCACTTGTTAATAATTATCATTATATAATTAACAAAGAGGTGAGTGCTCTTAGCTCCAATTTTACATCACTGTGCTCCTGTTGTACCATGGCTAGTAAATGCCAGCTAGCTCACTATCTTCCTATGACTCCGTTATGATTCCAGACATGCAGTGAGGCAGACACTCAACGTCCAGGTTACTGCTTATGTCTTTGAAACCCAGAGAGGCTGGCAAAAGGTCAAAGAGAAAAGCAACAGAAGTTTTCAAGAAAGCAATAGAAAAAGCAAGAGGAAAAGTTTTTGTAGAAAGCAGCGTAAAGTCAGCTACCACTGTTGAAGCTGTCACCACACCAGAACTGCCCTCCAAAGAATGTTTTCTTTCCTCCATTTCCACTGTACAGAAGATAAGGTTACAGCCAGAGGTGGCTTTAGAGAACTGCAGCAGGTGAAGCACCCTGCAAAATATCCTGCCATGCCCAGCTACACCTAAACACTTCAGCCAACCTCTCCATCAAGCAGGCTGCGAGTGCTCACATTTCAGTCCTGAAGTTACCACTTGTGTGATAACGTGTTATCAAGTCACATATTACATTTCACGCAGATTGCTAATTTTGGTTTCTTTCAGTAGAAGACAACTGTGAAAGAAGCTGAATCTCAACTATTTATGAAGACCGTGGCTGGGCTGGTCAGCTAGCCAAATACAAAATGGTTACAACTACATTGTTCCCTCTCTTTCTGCTAAAAGGTCCTCAGAAATGCAAAGCATTCAAGAACACCTCTTCCTTCATGTTTTGTCATGTCTGGTGGCTAAAAAGAGCATAGTGGAAGGATCAAAACCAATTACTAATTAGATCATAGTGCCTGATGTTGTGCACTGAAATTTCTGCAGACTGGAACAGTGTGAGGAACACAGCAAATCAAGACTGCTGCTTATGATGGCTTTTTATTTGATAATATATTCTGTACTATTCTCTCAAAAAGATAGAAAATCTACACATCAAAACCTAGATGAACTGACACACAAGATGCTGACTTTGAGACAAAACACTTGTCTATTTGTAGTAGACAGAGAAGCCATGCTCAGAGCTACAGTCTGTAAGAAAAAAGCCAAAGTAATTCTGAATGCAGGTCAAGATGCAGCATTTAAAAGTCTTCAGACTAAAAATAACGGTACCCGCTTCTGGTGAAAGAGAAACTGCGGTGCTATGGCAATAATGAAAATCCCCTCACAAATGTATTTCCCTGAAATATTACCAACATGACCTTACAGCCAGTACATGTGATTCATGCACACAAGGCCAACTATTTCCTGACTGTTCATGTTCTCTGGGGCTATGCTTTCCCCTCACACTCAGATCACTTGTAGCTGAGATCTTTAAGTCCTAGGGCTAAAAGACAGAGCACACAATCCATACGGAATACAACATTATAGTGTCTTTCAATACTATAGGGTTAAGTACTCCTCTCTTCTCAGAACATGTACATCTGGATCCCAGAAGATGGCTAGCAAGTAGTCATTCTCCCTGGATTCTTGAACTGAGGATTTTCAGTGTTATCTGTCAAACTGTTTCTTGAGTTCCTGCTCTCTCAGACTCACATCCAAGTTGATCTCCTTGTCAGAATTTTCCCTAGATTATACAGATGACTTTAGCAGTCACTGACAGTTACTCATCACTCCCCTAAAGCTTGATAAAGGATGTTTGTTTAGCTAGAGTAAGTTAGCATATATCAGTTAAAGATCATAGGACTGCGTTGGTTTTTGCAAGGTGGCAATTGCATTTGCGATATCTTGCACGATAGAGGTCATGTTGTTGTTATGCAGTAAGCAAGCCAAAATATCCTCAAATGCTTGGTACAGTACATTTTCTTAAGTGCATATTTCACAAAACAAACTCTTCTTGGCCTGAGGCAATAATGCTTTATTTATTTGCTCATTCCTGTTTTGTTATGTAAACTACCAATTCTGATTCACTCATTTGTACAAGATCACATGACTATCAACTCTTCTCTTTACCAAAGGATAAATAATTCTAAGAATTTATAGATTTAAAGGCCAAATACTCTTCCATCTAGTCTGATCTCTTGAATAATATAGACAACAGAATGTCATCATGGAGAAACAAAGGTATTCTGATAGGGCTCACTACATTAAAATTAGCTTAGTGCCTGACTCTCAATGGAGAGAAACTGTCCTTCAAGGCAATTCACAGAATCTAATACTGAACTCCCATAGGGGGCAAGTCTCTCTCTCTCTCTCTCTGTTGTCTATGGAGGGAACTGTAGGTCCAAATTTTGGTCTTACTGGAAGAAATGTTCATCTTTGTTGTTGAGCTTCTGATGTTGAAGAAGTCTGCAGAAAAACTACATATACGTAGATCAATGAAGTGATACAGGGACATTTTTGTCCCTATAATCCCATATAGGGATATTTTTGTCCCTTACAATGTCATTTAGGGCACTGAATATTGAATTCTACTTTTCTGTGGGCTGGGCTTTGTTTTCAGATTCCTGTGGCATATGTCTGATCTTCTATTTAGCAAGTTTCACAAACCAAGCCAAAAAGTCAGCAGTAAGAGCTCTAGAAGCAATTAGCCTATACATGCATCCAGCTTCACAACAAAGTTTACAAATAAACATCGATAAAATAAAATTTTCAGCTGCCCTTGAAATGTACCAAGAAATAACCTACAAGAAAGGAATTTTGTGATTCCTGATCACAAAATGCTGAATCAGACATGTGGCTGATAGAGATGGTGATCAACAGGGTACTTGTTTGGCAAATTATGGTACTGTTTACCCAGACCTCATGCACATTCTCTTAAATAAACCTACTGGGATAAACAACTGTAAATTGTTTACTGTATTACTGTATTACTGTAATATTGTATTACTGTATATTGTATTACTGTATTTACTATCAGACCAGTATTTGGCTTTTCTTTAAAAATGACTGTCTGTGATTTTCTTCATGTATCTCCTAGATCATTAATAAAAAATACATAATAGCATAAAGGATGAGAACTGGTTCTTGCAGAACACGACACACATGTCAATTCATTGAACATCTCCACTGACAACTTCCAGTTACCCCACACAAAATCCATTAGACTGTGCTCTTTTGATGGGAACCAGTGTCAGTACTTTTAATCAGGATGCCCAGCATCATCGCATGAAACATCTTACTGAAATCTACTGCTTTTGGAAAGTTATTAACCCAAACCTGTTCCCCATTCAAAACTGAGAAACATTTTCATATGACTCGATTTCCTACAGAGTTGTTGAGTACATCACTATTTCTTTCCAAATACAAAACCATCATAGCAGCATCTTATTTCATACTGATTGTTTATACTCTTCCTATCTAGTGTCAGCCCCTTCCTTTGTTAGGATGGCTTTTTTCCTGAAATACTTCCAAAATGCTGTAATCGGCCTTGCCAAAAACAGGCAAGGATTTTTCCTGACATCTAGAAGTCTCCTACATATCACAACTTTTGTCATATTGAACCTTTTTTTAAATGTATTTAATTGCTGCTTTTGCTTTCGCTTGTGGCTAGTACAGGCTTTACACCACAGCTGACATCTTTTCTGATGACAGAATTATTGAACTCTCATCTGTTCATTAACAGCCTCCTAAAGGGCTCCCCATTGCTAGCAACATTCATCCATGCTTTTTTTTTTTTTCCCTGTGGAAAATGAGTTTTTTCAAATCCCCCAAGCAGAGCACCATAAGAGTTTTTATCTTCATGATCCTGTAGGTGAAATTTCAAGGCTGGCAATGCCAGGAGCCAATATCAAAACCAGAAAATCAATGCACACAAGCAGAATGAGAGCACCATCCTCTCGGTCCTTGCTGCTTCACCAGCCATGGGACGCAAACTCCCTCATGAAGATGTTTTGCAGAAGACAAGTTGTAGGTGTCCAGGAGCACCAGTGAGAAAGGGAGCCCCGAGTGGGGGCTGCCAGTGGGGCAGGGCCCAGCCCCACGGCCAGGTGAGTGGGGCAGGCCCGGGATGGCCGCCAAGGGCCCGGGTCACCAGCCCAGCCCATGGTGATGAGACACGTCCACGGGGGAGCTGGGACTGGGCCGGGGCGGGCCAGGGTGAGGCCCAGGGAGGCCCGGGAAGTCAGTCGCAGGTCGGGGACTGGGGCTGAGGCTGGACCAAGGGCCTGCGGCCAGGCACAGGCGTGGCAGCGGTTTCACGGGAGCTGTAGCTGAGGCCAGGCCAAGCAGCAGAGCCACAGCTTGAAAAGCAGCTCCCACTGGAGGGGCCAGACAGGATCTGTCCCCCGTGCCCTCCCTGCTCTGGCCCTGAGCTCCAGCCAAGCCTCCAGGAGGGGGCACAGTGTCTTCAAATCATTTTGTAATGGCAAAACAGCTGTGGCATGACCTGCTCACTTAGCAAGAACGGTACAACCGACCCAGGCTTTCGACAGAAATACACGTATTGGTTTTCAGGCTAAATATGCACCATTCTGCACCCTCAGTGTGCCCAGCTCATTTGCTGCTGAATAACTCTGCGAATGTGCAGTTAACATCTAGCCGGTCACCTTCATCTCCAAATAACACTAAAGCTACCTGAAAGCACCGCTTCGGTGCAATGGTTTCAGTGTATGGGTCTGAAAGCTCATTTAAATGCACAGGCTCACCACGTATTTGGCAAAGACAAATTCCTTCAAGGAACTTAGGGGATGCTTAATGTTTATGCATAGACTACAGTTTGCATATGCAGGCTGTCTATGACTAATTTTGCAAATGAGGTTCACTACACCTTCAGAATACGTGCCTATCTTGCGGCTGTTCAAGAGCCGAGTCATCAAACAGCAAAACAATAGAGTAAAAACAGAACATAACAACATACACAGCCAGAGCTGCTTCATTAATTGACACAATTTCAAGGTTTGGTTCAGTCTGATCCTGTTAACTCTTGCTTTAAGTTTTATATATCTCACGACCACTGCTGAATAGACAGAAGCAGCATTTTGCAAAGAATCTGTTTGATGACATTAACATGGTTATTACTATATCAACCTTTAATAATGGTGAAGTATTACAATGCTGACATTTGCTCAATACAATTCTTTTAAACACTAAACCCTTTAACTCCAGTACATCTCATTTCACATTTTGATGAGAAGAGTAGGTTATTTTTTCACTAGAAATGAACAAAACCATACACAGCTCTCTCTTCACATCTTTTCCTTCTTCCAAATCATGCATGGGACATGTCAGGGAAGTTACTGGAGAGTACTGCTTGAAAGGTATCTATGCAGCCCTTTACCCAAAGACAGAGGTTTCCTGTTCAGCTGCCCAGTTTAGAGTCAAACCTTGTGGTTGAAAGCATCAAATTCAAAGTAAACCCAAAAGCATTTCTAAGGCACAGCATTGCACTTAAGTTAGAGGATCATGTCTGAATCACATTGACAGCATAGCTCCTCCATGCTCTTCTAGTTAGCGTGAAACTGGTTGTTTTTACCTCAGACTTTGCCTGCTGATGTTTTAGCAGTCTGCTTACAGAATACCAACTAAGCATGCAAGAATGGATTTCTTTCTGTATTTCACTTGGAATTTTCCAATATTTTGTCAGATACCATACAGATACCACACATTTGTGTGATCAAATGTTAGTCACCACACAGAAGAAGGATCAAAACCCAGGATCAGTCACCCAACTACTCCTCTCAGGAGCTCATAAACACTTCAAAGTGGGTCAGACACAGTGGTCAGAAGCAGGGCAAGACAGCAATAAAAATGAATCAAAACTCTCAATCTCTGCATTAGATTAGTCAAGAGTAGAGGTAGGTAACCATAGGTTTGGCCCATACAACAGCCTGTTTAAATGGAGGGAGAAGTTTATTCAAGCAGAAGTCAATTCAAGAAATTTATTTCATCTACATATGAATGAAAAGTGAACCTACAGTGAGGATCTGTCCTACTTCTTGTGAAACAGCGATGATAAATTTTAATGACGGAAGCTGTATATTTTAACACCTTTTTTCTGAGCAGCAGTAAGCGTCACCGTTCATTCAGCAGCTCACTTCCTAGCCTTGAAGACAGAGGAAGCTGACTCACCCTACGTAGAAATCAAAGAACAGGCAGACGTCTGGAGGGTATACACTGTTACTGCACTCATAAGCAGACCTTTTGTTTCCTTACAATGGTCTAAATAAAAGGGAAGAAGAATGACTTGTATTATATCTCTATCTCGGGAAAGAAAGTTTCTCTTTTGCTTATTCACAGTATATGTATCTTGTAGAAATCTCCCCGTTGCTCTTTAACGATTATATTCACTATTCACTAAATATAGAAAGTTTCAAATGAAAAACTTTGCTCCCACTGGAAAACAAACAAGAAAACCAGAGTATTGAAAACCAGCTATCTTTATTTTGAGGAACCTGATCAGGAAAAAAACCAATAACTTACTGTACGGCAGATACATGACAAACTATTAATGAACTAGGTCTAACTTCACAAAACAAAATTTAGCATAAATCATAGCAAGGGTTAAAGCTTTCACAATTATCTTGGTTTTATTTTCTAAAATGCCTAAACAACATTTTCCATGTTACTGTGTGTACAATTTCCAAAGTGTTTTCTATGCTAGGTTCCAGTGGTATTTAGGCATATAAGGATGCAGGCAGAAACTCAAGCTTAACCCACAGAAAGACTGGGGTGGTAAATACCAGACTTTCCAGTGCCTTGTCCCCTAGGGAAAGCAGATCCCAAGAGGACAGGCACTAAGATTGTGTGTGCAATGCAGAGAGAAAATCAGAATCCTAAAAATGTGACCGAGAAAAATTAGAGCTGAAAGGAGAGGCCACATAAGTAGGAAATGCCCAGAAAAGGGTGTTGCTTACGATTCTGTACTCAGAGCCACCAGGTGCTTAGCTCTGGGCTGCAAGGAGGCACCTTTATTTACTTGGGACTCTGTTGTGGGCAAAACAGTCTAGAGTCTGGGAATGTTAACTGAATTTATTGTAAACAAAAATAAGCCTCTCATTGCTGATTACAGTTTTGAAAAAAAAAGAAAATAAACACTGAGACAAGCACGCACACAATCTATCCTCCACACTTCCCAATCCCAATTTCCTTATTCTTGCTGTGGATTATACTCAGCCCATCAAAACTCCTGTGGCAAGGCGACAGGCAGTGTGGGAAGTTGAGGTGGTATCTGTGATCGTTTCTGCCACTCTGTGCTTAACCACTTCTGCTGTTCCATGCTTAATGGTTTCTGCTGCCTTTCTCCTCAGTGTCCCCGCTCCAGCCTGGGACACTGATGGGCTGCAGTGCCCTCAGGTGTGTCCCTGCTCCAGCGTGGATTGTCCATGGGCCGGAGCCCCTCAGGGGTGTAGGTACCCTCTTTTGATGCAGAGAGTCCTCCACACCCAGCAGCTTGCTTCCAGCCTCCAGCAGCTGCCTGTTTCTTTCTGAACCATGTTTGGGCAGGGGCACCAGGGGCCTCTGATTAGATAACATGCTCAATGGGTAAGTTTTTGTACTCAAAGCAGTTTTTTCCTTGGTTGTTTTCATGCGCCTCATGGTAGGCTGGAGGCAGCTTTGACTGGCACGTGGCGATTCACGACGCCCACCCCGCAGCTCACCACCGCGGTCCCCTGCTACCTGCAGCTGCTAGCACAGGCTCAGTACAGAGCCATAGCTTCCAGCACTGCAGAAACAGGGTGTCCGCTCCATAAGTTTTCATGTTTTAGCAGGAGATCGAGGGGTTAGACGCTGCGCTCCGTGAGCGACCAATGTTCAAAACAGTCCTTTGCCAAAAGAGACCTCCTCTCTCTTCCTATCCCCAAGGAAAAATGCTTATCAGTGAGTATGAAGTTATTTTGGAGGTAGAGCCCTAGCAGCCTTTTCAGGTGAAGCTAATCCACTCCAAAATGAAACGATTTAGCAATCACTGAAGCATGTACTCTATTTCCTGTCTCCGCAGCGCTCGGGGTGAATTCCCTGATCCCGGGGCTCCTGCACAAGGGCTGCTGCGCTCCCTCTTTCTTTCTCACGGGAGGCACAATCCAGGGGAGACATTTGGCAAATGTCGTTCAACACAGGGAAAGCTGGGTTCCAGTTTGTCCTCTTGTGGGATTATGTCCAGACTTTATGTCCAGACAAGATAGCCACTTGTCCAGACTCGTGGCTATCTAAAAGCCTCACATGTTGAGGGGTTTTAAAAGGGTCTAACTCTTACCAATTCCACATTTTATTTCTATTGCTTTGGAATCCCAGTTTACACACTGATGCCAGCACATTTGTACATGTGAATATGAATTAAATAGACTAAAAAAACAAACACCAAAGCTGCAGCTGATTGATATTGGCAGTGTTATTTCTAATGGCAAATATGATGTGGAGGAATTAAACCTGTTCTATGATTACTGCAGTTAAATAACTTCCAAGCTTTTGAGAAATTTGGAAATGGTTTCTGACTTCTTTACCTAAAATCCTTTTTGATAATTGCCAGCATACATCATCAATATACTCCATGCCTTTATTTAATTTGATTAATTTTGAAACTCCACATTTTAAACATGGATTAACACATCTATCCATTAGAAAAACATGTTGACAATGAGGATTGTGTTGCTATTCAAAGAGATAAAATTAAAGGAAACCAGAAGGTAATTTTGAAGACACACCCTTTTCTGAGTATATATAATAACTGATAAAATTTTACCATGTAACTCACAAGATCATAATTTATTATTTATCACTGAAACCTCAGCAATACAGGCACATACTGCTGACTATTTAGCATACAGGAACCATCATTCCTGAAAAGGGAGGCAGAACTTAAAATTTACATCTTTAGTGTAACAGGATGCTTATTTTCATATTTGGCTCCTGTTCCAGTCCTCTTGGTGAAATTTTTTTACTGCTTAAAAACTCTTTCTGCATGATGTTAGCAAAGGTTACAGAATATGTACTTCTTTTTCTCACTAGCATTGCAGTTCCCACCATTTACACTATATAATTTTGAAGAAAATGGCAGGAAAAAAAAGGCTTCTGCATGCTTTCAGCCACTTGTAGTAAGAAATGCTATAAAATATACTTTTTGATTTTTATTAGCACACTATTGTCATTAATAAGCCAAAGGGAGTCAATTTCCTTTTCAATTCTGATTTGGTAAAGCCTCCAGGGTACACCTTAAAATGGTCGTCCTCCCCATGACAGCCTCATAGCTGTATTCAGCAGCACTTGCATTGCCACATCCAGCACAGCTTAGCAACATGCAAATGCTAAGTCCTGCCAAGAATCCACAGAATATGTGCTAAATACACTGATGTGCTCTGATGAATCAGGGCCTTCCTACAGAAAAGTGCCCTATATATTCGGTTTGGGTCACTGAAGAACTTACTTGTTTGCAGTTTACAATCTCAGTATTTTTTTTTTCCCCAAGGGGTGTGACTGGAAGGGAAGAAAGGAAAACCAAAACCAAACGTTATTCTCCAAATGCTGCACTCTGTCAAGTGAATCCATCTAAATGAGAGCCACTGAGAGGTGCAGCAAAAGGAACCTTTCAGAAGACAGGATGGAGCAAGCAGGGAGAGAGCACGAAGAAGCAGGATATTACCCTGCTGCATGCAACGGACTTCTGCAGAGTAGACGGTCAACCAAGCGTGAAGGAGACAGGAAGATTTCCTAGAGACCCAGAAGGGACTTGCTGAGGTTGTTTCCATGCTGGAAGTCACTGGAAGCTGTTGAACTAGAAGGGCTTTCTAGAACAAGGCTGAAGGAAACTCTGCCCTGCAAGGACTCAATGAGAGGTTCATTTTCAAGTCTTGGTATTTCCTCTGTTTCATCAGAAATTTTGAGTTTTCCTTGGTTGAAGAGTTAACTTATTCTAAATAAGTTAACTTCTAAATAAGTTAACTAAGAGTTACCTTATTCTAAATAAGTTAACTTATTCTAAATAAGTTAAGTGTGCTGTAAATAAAACTCAGGTTTTTTTGAAACTGGAAGTTATTCCACCCAACGACCTATATGAGTCATGCTCTGTCATACCAAGTGTGGTTTAAAGTTTGAATAAACTCTCAAAATGATCCAGCAAGGTTAAGCCTTTGCAGCTACACCTACTCCTGTATGGATTGCAGCCCATGCAACGAGCAAATTCTATAAATCATTTGGGGGCAAAAGGTTGTTTCATATTTGGGCAAGTCAAGAGAAACTTTCATTGCAAAACCTCATCCCTTAGCTCATAACAACTGCTGTTCAAAGAACGACACTGCACATACACAAGGCAATTCTTATTTAACACTTGACAGATAAAGGTATGCATCTTATCTGTCTGGTGTGATAACAGTTCTGCTATTCTCATGTACCCTTTTCCTTGTGTAGTCTCCAAATAAGCCTGGTGCTTTAGTCTGAGACTGAAATACTGAGTATGCTGAAATACTGAGAGCTGTTTCAGTGCAACAGGTCCACCTTTCTTTGGCAAACTTACAGCTCTTCCAGCAGGGCAAAATTCGTTGGATTCAGGAGAGTAATAGCCACTCAGACCAGTCACCTTGTGTCTTCCAGCACATTTCCCATTAGCGTTCTTCAAATGCTTGTTTTTAGTATCTAACAGCAGCACATTGAAAGGATGACTCCCCAGAAGTACTTTTTTCATTCAAGTGGTACAGAAATCCAACAGTGTATGCAATACGGTATTATCGTGTTTCTGCTTCCACTGCAGAAGAAGGGAGTAAATAGAAAGGAACAAAATACGGCCCAGGAGGAACTGGAAATCATGTTTCTTCAGTGTGATACAGGAGACAGAAAGGAAAAATGGCTGTGCTAGCTGGCCAGATTTAAAATACCTTCAATTACCTAAATCTGATGGTTTTGCTTTTTTTTAAAATTGTCAACAAGAAAGCATGGAGCTACACCAAAAGCTGGGGCCCAAGCTACACTGTAAGATGTAGCAGTAAACATAGTTGTTATTTTCAAACACTAGCCAGAAACATTTTCATGAAGAAGCAAGGAAAATGCCTGCTGTTAATTTTACAGTAATAACTGCCTCTACCCTCCCTATCCATGTTATTTCATAAGCAAATATATCTGGCTACAGTAAAGGGAGAAAAACACCAGCAAACCCGCACCTTATGAATTCCAGTAAAATTACTCTTTCAGTATTCTTTTCATGTTCTAGAAATGTGCATAAACTACCATCTGTATACTTGCATACTCAGGCTTTATTTTATACATGAATAGAGATCTAAAAATAACTTACCTAACAAATCAAATTTATTTACAGATTTACTTTTGGTAGCATAAAGCTCACTGTAAAAGCTGACAGATCGCCATGCTATGGTGTACTATGCAATGCTAAAGCGCTTCTGTGAATAACACTCTGCAGACTGGTGGAACGTACTCCAACAACAAATTATTGTTTCTGGGACTTGTACATATTTTATGGTTGATAAGCAACTTTCACTCAAATCTTTGCTTTTTGGAGCAATGTGGAAAGCTACTTGAAAAATAATCTGAGCATAAAAGAAAATGAAAGGGACATATGAGGGAATTTTTTAAAAAATACGTTTTTAAAAAATTTCTCAATTGTGAGAACTAATCAAATTAAAAATATTTGATCATGCGAAGACAGTTGTCCTGCCTCATGACTGCTTACTTTCTTCAAGACCCTTTTGTGAGGGATCTTGTCTTCTAGAAATCCAGGCAGCCCATATCAAGTGGATCATTCTCACCCACAGGATTGCCAAAACCTTCAGATAATTCTTAGCTTTTTCTCTATAAAAGCTGTCTTGACTCTTCTTCCATACCTCACCCTCACCCAAATGTGCACTGATCTTATATTCTACTTCCACTAATATGCCCAAAACAGACATTGGGTTTCTAAGTTTGTAGTCCTCCAGTCTCTCCCGGAGCTCTGCCAAAACTGTCATCACAGTTGCCTCCCTCCTATCCTGCAGTATCAGCACAATTCTTGGTGAGAGACTCCACACAAGAGGTAGCAGCAGCATTTCAGCTGTTTCATTCCTGAGTTTCTTTAGATCTCTCTGCTAAATACACAGATATGAGGATTTATTACCGCTTATTTTATTTAGCCTATCTATCCCTTGACCTCTCCTCCTCACACTTCACCTTGAGATAAATGCTGTAATGAGTCATCCATCAACATGGGAAACTCCTTTCTTCCACAATGAATGCAGAAGCATAAAAAAAATTATTTACTAGATTTACTACGTGGAATCACATGGCATAGTTCCTGGATATGAACTTACTCTGAAAAAGACAAATCAGTTCATTTCTATACAGTTAAAAACATACTTTATGCTTCTTTTTAATCATTGTTAAACTTACAGTAACATGTCTCTTTTCAAGGCTAATTTAATTTGCCAAAAAGATAAAAAATATTTTTCTTATTTTTAAAATTTTTCAGTATCCCCTTTCATGTAAGCAAAATTTCAGATGCTCTTGCATTTATTTAAAATTACTCTATTACCAATTTGTATTCATGATAACAAGGTATTAAATATTAAGAATGGATTAAATTGAATGCTTTTCTATTCCTTTCTTTTTTCCTTTTTTTTTTTTTTCTTTTTCTCGTGGTTGAGAACAATTAGCTGGTCTAGAATCAACTAAATTAATATTTTGCTTTCAATGGTGGAGGGAAAGTAGCTTTCTTATGATTGATTTTTAACATTTTAATATACTTCCAAGAAGACGAAGCAGGCAAGCTACACAACACAGCCTAGTCCTTTAAAACTTTTACTATTTCTTTTTATATGCACTTACATTCTGTATCAACAGGCACTTGAATTCACCCAACATGACTTACAAGACTGGGTAACTTCAGTGTGTTTAAGGCATGACTGGAGATACCTTTCTGAACAAGTGCCTAACTTTGTTCTATTTGTGATTTACAAAATTAAGTACTGTATACCAACTTACAAGTTCAAAGGGCACAGATATGACAGAATGCCTTAAATTTGTATTTTTCAAACTTCTTAAAGCTAAGACTAGCATAATGAAATTAAAATGAAATCAAAACACAAATTAACGAAAGCCTACCATGCCATCTTCTTATTCTGCTGTAATTTGTACAATAATACTCTTTTTCATATATATATATATATATATAAAAATAAATATTTTATTTTCAATAATACAGCGTATTCAACAATGGATGCTATGTAACATTCAATATAAGTTATCTTACATCACGTCTAGTCCTTTTGAAAAAAGCAATTAACCCAACACCACAGCTCTACAGTTGAAAAGCTGAAATCATCCTTTTTTCTGAATGAAGAACACTTACGAGCATATTCTCCTGCATAGGTCTTGCCCTGCACAGAGGTATTGGACACAAGACAGATGGGAACGTGTGGCAATGGGGACAGAATGGCAACACTGCACCAGTTATAATTACCACAAAGCGATGGATACAGTGGGGTTACAGCAGCCCTTGCAGTGCCATTTGCTAATTTGCTCAACAGCGCATCTTTCACTGAGGGGTAAACAACCCTGCATCCGTGTTAACACAGGCAGTGACTCAGAAGTAGCTGTCACTGTGCTCACCCTGCAGCTGATGCCAGAATGTTCCCAACGCCAAATCTACCTCACAAAATAAAAACCTCTTTAGAGGGCAATTTAATTTTTTTTTTTAATATGTGGGCTTTTCAGACCAAGAAACAGATTCATTCATTAAAGCTAGGCTAAGCACCTGACCAACTCAAGCACGCGTTTCCATGGAATTAAAACCTTGCATCATATCATACCAGTAATCTTATTTTCTTTCGTACTTCTTAAAAATGTGTCTTATTACTTACCCATATTAACAGGTTGAAATTCCAGCATCATTTAAGATAAGCCACTGTACTGGAGAACTGCAAGTAACTTTGTGCATTTCGGAAATAATAAAGTCGACTTGTCAACTAATGCTAGATTTTCAGTTACACTACCCACTGTTTCTTCCTCTTGGTGAAAATGTGTCTCATTGCAGGTAAATGACTAGTTGTTGTGATATTTTTAGGGGAAAGAGTTTAATTTATGAAAGAAAGTTTCAGATATTACGTCTGGAAAGGGAGGAAGGCAGTGAGTCACTTTTAAAAGATGACAATGGTAAGTAGAGTCTATGCTTATGCTCAAGAAGAGACAGAAGAGTTTTGGCAATGGTTCTTTCTTTGAACCCAGTAGCAATGGAGCTCTTCTCTAACTGTAAGAAATGTGGTACACTAGACAAAGACAGTGACTGAACCATATGCTGATCTTGTAACAGATTTTTCATGAGTGTTAAAGCAACCAAACTTGCTTGAAAATTACTATTTCATGGTAAATCTTAACGAATTCAGCTCCCAGAAGAGGAGGTGGAAGAATGCCCTTTGAAGCAGGGATATGAGGATAAAGAGGCTACATAAGCTGACAGGAGGAGGATGCAGAAATGAGTACCAGATGCTAGTTGGGAGAACTCTGGTCGAGTACTTTCATGGACGAAACGGTTGGCCCTTCCTACACATAGCAAAGGTACCCAGGCTATACCAGCAACGGCCTTTCCAGATCTGAAACCACAGCCTGAGTAAGGCGGTTTTGAAGTCTGCTGTGTGTGCACATTACGTCTTTTTCCACTTTGCCCCTGCACCGCAGCTGTTTATGATGATTTAAAGAGAGTTTTCTGAATGTCTTATAATCATTTTCAGTGAGGATTTCATATGTTAACGTGTTTTTAAATCTGAGAAGTTCCGCTGAACTAGAGCAATTCATGATCAACTCAAAGTTTTCTGAAACAGGGTTTGAGGGATCGCCTACAATGCTCCGTCAGGATCAGAGTCATCTTCAGGGCATCTGCTGATACCTGTAGAGGATAAAAATCCTTTGGTGCATGCTGTTAGGGCTTTCTTGATTTTAACAGTGATGTCAGTGAACAGGACCACATTTTAATGTGATTTTGGGGGTTAAAAGGATATTGAATCTCTTTTGAAAACTTTCAGTCTACTTTCAGTAGTGGCACACGTTGCGGCCACTCCTTCAGCTCCCTCCGTCTCTTACAAGTTCACCCCGTCTCTCCTGGCTCTCCATAGTCCACAGTTTGTCTAGTTGTCCTGCCTCATTGCTTATGTAAGATCCCAAAAGGGTTGAAGTCCTTATCCACTTTCATAGCGTTGGATTTTTTTTATCTTGTCACTGACACTCTGATCACTTAGTTTACCCCTACCAGTATGGAAAACAATAGCATGCTTTTTCTGGAAATCACTGTAAATCAGCACTATGACTAACAGACGCTTATCACATGGCTTCTACATTTTTATCATAATCTAGAAAAGTCACCTTCTTCCTCAAAATGGATAGCTATTTTCCTACACATATTCATAACATACGCTTTTTATTTTTACCAAAGTTTCAACAAGCATCAAGCTGACCTGATTCTTTTTTTTAAGTATGTCCCTAACTATATCATAAAATTTGCAGATCTTACAACTGTCTGCATTTTAAGGCATCCCAAACATGTGCAGTTGACTTAGCTGTCATCAGACTTTCCTGAGATTCACCTACTGCATCCGTGTTTGCATTCCAGACGTATTACACTATGGCGCTGCCACTTCCTTTTCTCTTAGGTGTATCTTCATTCATACTGCTCACACCTGTCAACCAATTCACCTTCAGCCAGTCATATCTTTAAAATGCTAATGTATGCTATGCTATGCAACAACGTACTTATGTCTTTGACAGGCTGGATAATAATTTTAACTGAATGAAAAAATTTAGGAAGAAACTGTGGTGCAATGATTTATGTAAGTAAGCTATAGTACATCTATTTATAGCCTTTTAATGATAGTCTGTTGGCACCATTGAGAATCCTTGCGCAGAGCTTGGACAAAAACACTAACAACAACAATAATATTTAATTGCATTTTATATGCAAAAATTAATGGGACGTCAGCTAACAGCAATATGTTATTCATATGCTACTGATTCTAAATTGGGTTATGACATATCATTTGCTCCTCAAACTCATTGAAGATGCATGCATTAATTTACAAGAACTCTAGAAAATGCATATGGGGAAGAAAAATTAGCTCTACAGTTTACACAAAATGAGGAAAATGGAGAAAAGGTTTATCACAGGACACCCACAAGATAAGCAATCACCTCTCATTAGAAAGGCATATATTAATAGAGCAACAAAAGATTAGATATAAAAGAAACATTTAACATAAAAAAGGTATAAAAAGAAAAACAAAAGCGTGTGATTTTTTTAAAATTATCTTGTTAGAGCAATAAAAAACCCCAGACATCCCTGGACATATTTGCAGAGTATTTGCATGTCACAATAACAGTCCCAGGCACATTAACACTTCCGTCTTCTATTTTTATAACTACTATAACAAGCTGAACATATTTTTTTCCCTATGGTACCAGAAAACAAATGTTCATTCTTAATGTATGATGACTGTGCAAGGATGTATTTTAAAATAACCTGGAAGAATATCTTAAAATGAAGGAAGACTACTGGTGCAAATTTTTTTTGTAAATATGGAGAGAAAATGGAGTTGTTATTAATTTAAAATTCCATTCTTCACAGACAGATTTTGTCCAGCAATCTCTACATTGCAAAATCAGAGATGAGGAGTTACTCATCTGGAGTAAACCTCTTTACTGTAATTGTGCTTTTAAAGAGTGTTTTCAGTGTGGATTGCATTACAGCTGCACATAATCCCTATGAGCACTAGGCCTTTTTTTTAATTAATTAAAAAAAGAAAGCCCCAGTTGTTGCAACATATCAGCCCTGGGCTGCCTGAGGGTTCCGTTCAATGCTGTAAAGGGCATTATTAAAGGTATCTGTGACAGACTGACTCATGCACAAAACCAGACGTGACCTATAAAGGAAAGGGAATTTAACAAAGCCAAGTTATATCTTTATTTTCCCTCAGTCTTCTCACATTTGAAAGATCACAGCAGCCAATACAGCTGAGAGTTGGGATGGAAGGCAGGTGTCAGGATCTACTCTGGTTAGAGCATTTCTAAAGGATCACACATGCGACTGGAGAAAGGCAGTCTTCCAAAACTGACATTCTTTCCAAACATAGGAAATAGAGAAGAGCATAAAATCATGAAAAGGCATGCAAAAAAGTTCTGGAGAAAGCAACTTTCTCCGAGCAACAGAAACAGAGGATTTTTGTTATCAGTTGGTGGGGCAAAAGGAAGAGTAAGATGCCCTGCAGGAAGACTGCTGAAAAGCTAGGTAACTTCTTTCATGCCTACCAACAAGAGGAGATTGGGAAGATGCAAAACCATTAACTCTGGGATATGAATCAAAGAAGTTGATACAAATGAATGTGGCACTAGGACAGGTTTTAGAGTGAAGTGACAAAATGAACAGGAACAATTATCAGGGCCAGTTTTTTTCTGATGATACAAAGTTATTCATAACAACTAGGAGAAAGACGGGCTGTGAAAAGCTGCAGAAAGGTCTCAGAACATGGAGGCCATGGTTTGACAGAGGCCACGGAAGCCATGGTTCCATCACGGGACATACAACACAGCGTACCCACCAGGTGTCACCGAGAGCTCCCTTCCAGCCTCCCCCACCGCTGTCAGCCATTACGGTCCCCACCTCTCTTCTGTGATACCCATGTGTGCATTGGGCGTGGGTGGCAGGGCTTTGACAGCAGAGGAGCTGCAGAGGTGGCCTCTGTGGGAAGAGGTCTGTGGCTCTGCAACAGACCCACTGCAGAACACAGCTGAGCCCATCAGCAAAGCTGATGGTGTCTCTGGGAAAACATGAGTAAGAAAGGGCAGGAAATGCCAGACAGAGAGAGGAGGAGGGAACAAAAAGAGTGAGAAACAGCAGAGGGAACACCAAGGTCAGAGGAGGAGGAGGAGGAGCTCCATGCTGGAGCAGATATCCATGCTGCAGCCCATGGAGAAGATGCCAGAGCAGATGGGTATGCCTGAAGGAACTGCAGTCTGTGGAGACCCCACGCTGCAGCAGAGGAAAACCATGAGGAGGAAGGAGCAGCAGCAGAGAGGAACCACTATGTACTGACCACCCCTCTATCACCCCCATGCTGCTTGAGGGAAGTAGAGGAGTTGGGAGTGAAGGAGTTGAGCCTGGGAAAGGTGGGAGGAAAGGTGTGGCTTTAATATCTGTCTTTTTTGCTTCTCACTAGCCGAAGCTATGTTTTTTGTCATGAGATGATGTTAATTTTCCCAAAGTTGAGTCTGTTTTGCTCACAATGGTAATTGGTAAGTTATTTCCCTGTCTTTATCTCGACCCATGAGCTTTCTCATCCCCGTTTCTGTTCTATTTTCTCCCCTTTTCCTGCTGGGGTTGGGGTGGAGTGAGTGAGTATCTGGGTGGGAGTTTGGCTGTAGGCCATGGCTAACCTACCACAATATTCCACTGTTTTCTAAATACTACAGGAATCTTCCTATTCGGTGCTACAAGAATGTTTGGGCTTGTCAGCCATCATTAAAGGCTGAAAATTCATTATCCTGTGTAAAGTCATCAACAGAGTAATTTTCCACTATCTGCTAAAAGCAGAAAATTAAAAAATGCTATACAGATTTGGTACTGTCTTACTGCTTGAGTAGTCACATTTGATGACCTATAATGAGAAAGCTGGTAACTGCTGCAGTTGAAAAATCCAGTGAGAGTAGCAAGGAAGAAGAAACTTTAAAATAGGCACAGAGCGATCTGGGCTTTAGACTATTTGAGACTGACTTAAATGGGCATCAAATAAAAATATGCAGGCAATGACTAAAACAAACAAAAATAAATTATTTTTCACGCCATATGCAACTGAGCTGAAAAAGTGTGCCATAGGACTTGTGGATGTCAAAAATTTACACTGTCTCAAAAAAGAGTAGACAAATTCACAGGTGGAAAATTGTCAAGCACTTTTAAATGCAACATCAATTCTTTTTTTGAGAGAGAGATTTTTTAATTGGAGAGATTTTACAAATCTCTCCAATTAAGTAACTGAGCCACGGATTTCTTTGTGCTCAGACAGATTATTGGGGAAGTATCACTATATGCTGAGATTATCTTTTCCACTTTCTCATAGGCATAAGCTACTGGGTAGCAACAAGATATTGGGCTAGATGTTCACTTCCTTTGTCTCAGGGTGCCTGTTCTTACGCTCTTTATTCCTAGCAATCTCTTTTACTCTGCTTTTCAACAACTTTTCTCTTTTGGTCTATTTAGAATACTTTAAATAAATATACTTGTCCTCTGAGCCTCTCGTGTGGTGGTTTAAATAGTCTCCATGTCTCCTTCCTGCCTTTTCAGATTTCAAGTTATGTCCTAAATGCTGTTTTCAATCAGTTTCCTGATTTTTGTGTAGTTCCCTTTTTTTAAAGGTAACATTACTTTTGTGTTGGTTTTTTCCCCTTTTAACCATGCAAGGATGCTCACATACAATGTTTTGTACTAAATCAAGGCTTACTTGCCTTATGGGATTTCTCCAATTAGCTTAGTTAAAGAACTGAGAAGGAACTTAGCTTAGTAAGCTTATGCCCGCACACCTATTCATGCTGTATCATAACCCATAACAGACCATGGCCCACAACATCTACCCAGCCCATACGGATGTGACTGAAGCCTCCTGCTGTTGTTGCATTTGCCACAGGCAAAGATACTCTCACCTCCCCGAGCAGTTCCTTGGCCTCAGTGAGAGGCTGAGAATATAGAGTAGCTGGGACTTGACTTCACCTTTCGCATTTTAGTGTTTTCAAAAGAGTTCATCCTTCTTTGCACAGACTATCTAGGGGGGAGTAGCAGGCAGGTTGTTTTACATTTTTGAGGTTTTTATTGAATGGCCATTAATGGCCATCTAAAAAAATGAGAAGTGGGGATAGGAAGGTGAATAAAGTTTGAATAGGACCAGCATATCAGACACTCACAAATATTTACAAGCACTAATCTGACTAATCCCCCAAAAGGAATACAGTAGTAGGAGTGAAACTGATACGTTCTCAAAGAGTAAACCGGTCCTGGTTTTTATAGGGTAGAAGATCTCACTGAAAGATTGTACACAAAAAAAATGTACTTTAAAAGTAGAAAGATATACATGAGGAATGTAGGAGATGTCCCAAGAGATTAAAAGAGGCATGGAAGAAGACACCAATATATTGGCAGAGAGACATGAAAGAAGGAAACAGAATGATATTTAAGAGTATAAAATGCATTTTGAGATCCTTTTAACAAGATTATCTGACAAAGTAATGATGCCACAAATGCAAATGACAGAGGAAGAGGACTGCTTCTTGATGAAGTTCTTTACAGGATGGCTTTGGGTATTCGATACGATGAATCTGGGAAAAGTCAGCTGCAATTCTTTGCTCCATCAGATTTCATTACTTCATTAGTAAAAAGAAAATCCAAAGCACTGGATACAAATAACAGCACGTGGGAAAGGCAACAGTTACTTTATTAAAATACAGAGCAGTCACAAATGCATGTTAGCTGGAAGTAGAAGATTCTTACACAGTAGAAAGAATAAGACGATGAAAGAGCCTTCAAATACAAGCAGTTGCAGCAAAAGACCTACCTGGTGTTAGGAGGAAGGCATCTAAAGTTACAAAAAGGCTGAGACAATATATGTCCTTGCAATTCCAGGGTACAAGATTTCAGGGATCTTGCAGACTTCCCAGTAACTGACTAAAGGACACCGGTGTTGCAGCCTTTTTTTTTCTTAGATCAGGGTAGTATACTACACAGACAGCCAAATTGTATTAAATATATTTAAAACATGGAAGCATTTAAAATTACAGTAGTCTAAAGTGCCAGAAGAGATTTGCTTTTTCTCACTTTAGGAGGAAAAAGATAAATACTGCATATTTCTATTAGATTTTGGTTACAGCAAATAAAAAAAAATAAGTTGTCCTTGAACGAAGATCTTCTGTATTTCACTTAAGTGCATGGTGGTTTATGTAGCTACACTCCGAAAGCAGGAAAACTACTGCGTAGAATGCAGTGGTGAGAGATGAATTAAACAGTGAAGACATTTCCAGTCCAGCACTGGTAGACAACAGAACAGATTTAATTGCTGATTCTATCTGACCTCCAGTAATTTGATTTTTAAACAAACTTTGGGAAATGCAAAGGTGAAAGGGCAATAGCACATTATATTCCAAGGTCCTCTGAAACGTCAAATTGAACTTAAGAAACATAATGCTGCCAAAGTGTTGTAACATTACAGAAAATCACCTGGACGGTATGACAACACAAAATATCAGAGGTCCAGAAAACACAGCCTACAAGCCACAGTGGAAGAAACTGGGCTTGTTTGCCCTACTAAAGGGATAACTGAGGGGAGAGAGGGCAATAGCCTTCAGGTGCACAGAAGGCTGTAATAAAGAGGAAAGGAATAAACCTTATTCACATCCACTGTGAAGTGCATTCATAGGCCTAGATTGCATTGTGGGATATTTAAGTTGGGCAAATATTCCCCAAAGATAAAAACTGAGGGGAACAGATCGGCTAGGAAAGGTGTAGAAGCTCCAGAATTTGAACAGCTGGTTAGACAGACACCTATTGAGAATGTTTCAAGTATACTTGGTCCCACCACTGAGCAAGGAGAAGGATTAAATAACCTCGTCACGTTTGAGACTTCTTTTCCTACATTTTACAAAAACATTCTGAAGTAGGAATAAAATGTTCTATAAATTATATTTTGAAAACAGACCTAGTAGGGTCTACTCTACAATTCTGCTTCTGCTCATGAAAATCGGTTGAACATTTCAGTTATACACAAATCCCTCTTTTTAAAAGGAACAAATTAAGTTCACAAAATGGGTTTCAGTAGATACCTAAGAGGTGAATGTAAAAGTGGTAAGTGGTTAAATCTGCGGACTTTTGCTTTCTCTCTCACTTCTCTTTTTCCTCTTGATTCCTTTTTGAATCTCTATCATCAGAAAACACATTAAAACTGGAGGAGGCTGAAAAGAATTCATTAGTGGCTCTGGTAAGGGTTTAGAAGGAAAGTATCAGGCTTCAGTGAAATAAGGAAATACAGGGAGAGGAAGTTCAGGGAGAGTGTTTACTTTTACCACTACAGCATTTTAAAAAGGTTAAGCAGATTTTTATCAAGATGTCAAATTTACTTTCAGCTATGATCATACATAAAGCTTCATTTCAACCAGAGCTACCTCAAGAACTAAAGCAGCTGTAATTTTTGTGTTTGTTTCCTTTACTACTGCAGTCAGACTTTTTTTTTTTAAATGAGAGGACATTTGTTGACAATAAGGACAACTGTTCACGTGATAATTTAGATTTATACAAACATATGATTTAGTGTTGTTCAACAGTCTGGTTTAAAAATTAGCACAGTAGCACAGATTGAATGGTTTATAATCCAGCTTCCTGGCAGATTTTAAAATGCAATTTACTGAGAAACATATTGTTATGTTGAGTATTTTGAGTAGCATGTCTGAGACATCACAGGTTTCCTTAAAGCTATTTGATAATCTGGAAGACTAAACAATTTTAATGCTTTTAACAAAAACCTACTTGCCTCAATGTCCATATTCTTTGAGAGCTGTTGTACATAACCATGCTGTAGGTACATATATGGCCAAGCATCTGAGGTTGGACATGCACCTTTTAGCTCTAACAGTATCAGCACGTCCATATCACATCCCCTTACCCCCATACAAAGTGAGTACATTCCTCTCAATCTGAAAGACTCTTTATTCAAAAGAAAAACAAAATATAACAAAACATAAAACTCGGCTCTGAGAATCATCAAGGCACACAGGCTGTGAACATCTTTCAGGGCAACACAGTTCACAGAACCCTCTACTTACTAGTAAGTAGTTTTTCTTTCTCATTTCAGTAAGCATCCACATGCACAATTCTAACCAATGCCTCAAATATAAAGGGGTTGCCTGAAGAGAAGCCTGGTGGTCTACAGGAAAAGACTGTCATATTCCCAGCACTGTCTTTGAGTACAAACTGCTGAATCCAATGGCCATTCCAAAGGGAAGGAAAGGGTTTTTCTTTATAAAGGAAAACCCAAAAGATCTTTCTGAGAAATCACACTGTATTTAAGAAGGCAAAGACATTTCAATACCCACTACGAAGAGTTGCCCCTGCTGAAGATGAATGCCATCTGTGAAAGAAAACCCACCAAGAATGGAACACCAGGCAGAACGTCAGTTGTGTTCTGTGTCTCACCGTGCCCTGAAAACCTAGTGTAACTGGGACTGGTTATGCCGACCTCCACCTCTTCTATACTTGTAGCTGAATCATCACTAAACACACAGCTTATTTCATGAAAAGGTTGAGGAGGAAACAAGAAGCTATTTCTCAAATGATTTTCCTTTTATACTAATCAAACCCAAGTTAGGATCCCACCACAAATATCAGATTTTTGTCCAGTGGAAAAACCCAAATGAGTCTGCTAAGAAAACATCCTGCAGGCAGAGGAGAAAAATCTGAACTCCATCATTTTGACAAGTGCAAGCCCAAAATAACTGTAAATGAAATTTTCCTGATTAGATAAAGAATGGATATCTTAATTCTCAAAAACATTTTGGAATCAAATGCAGAGGGACTTCCTCAAGAATTACTGAAGAGTTAACACGTCAATCCAAAAAAAGTACATTGCCACCCATAGAAACTTGATGGACTCTTGTTCTTCTAGCCATGAGGATCTTCTTCATTCTTCATTTAAACACATCATTTAAAACCCCAGCACTGTCAGGTTCCAGATCACAAGATGCAGAGTTCTCTCCAGTTCCTTCATGAGGAGATCTAGCCCAATGCCAAGTTTCACAACAGTGTGCAGAAACAGATGAAGAAAGTCCTGAAATCAGATGCCTTCTCTGTGCTGGGACAATTAAAATCATCTTAGATGTGTCTTGCACAATACTCTGGGGGTGAGAGGATGAGCAAAAAAGTAAACATCTGATAGTCCATCAGGATTGGCTTTGGAGCAAAGAACAATCAGGAGATGAAAAGAGTTGTTTGTCCAGCATGACAACATTATCCTGTAGATCCATGGTAGCCACTGTTTGATAGGTATTAAGGTATTCTTATGTCACCTTCTGTCTTTGGCTTTCCTTGAATGACCTGTGACCTCCCAAAGTTGGGGTAGACTCACCAAAGCTACGACAGAGCCTTTTGTGGCTGGAATTTGGCAGGCCAAAAGGAGTGAATAGTGATGGAAGAACACCTTCCCTGTTAATTTCACAGGAGGCTGAACCCTTGCTTGAGATCCACAAAAAGGTTTCGAAGATGTTTGTTTCTTCTGTCTAGAAGATGGGTTTAGATAAAACATCCAAGAAATAGTCAAAGTACAATTGATTTGAGGATGAGATGATGAAGCACCACACAAGAAACATTAGTCTCCCTAACTGTCACTGAGCAGCAAGAGCAGACTGTTCTGCAAGGGAAGGCAAGCTGGGGGCTAAGAGTCACAGGACTCCCCAAGAGTCGGGGGCCAAGAGGCAGGACTCAAGATCTTACCAACAAAGTCATGTTAGCAAGTCAGGGTGAGGATCATGGTTTACTGGTGGACTTGGCAGTGCTAGGTTTATGGTTGGACTCGATGATCTTAGAGGTCTTTTCCAACCTAAAACATTCTATGATTCTATGATCATCTCTGGAGACGGTAACCAGGGTAAGCCACAGTCCAGTGATCTCCAGTCAAGTGTATTGTGACAGGCAGGTTTGAGGTCAAGCCATAAAGTCAAGTCTGTGGGTCAGGTTCAGGGTCCAGATCAACAAGTTAGATGGCACAGGCATGACTGCAGTGCAGCTGCAGTGTAGCTCAGGTGGGGATCAAGGGTGAGAGCCTCAGCAAAAAAGCAGCTGCTAAGGGAAAAAGCGAGGAGACCCTGCTATAACTTCTTACAGCTTTCTTCATAACAGCTCTTATTAGCAAGCTGGCCTTGCACACAACCAGCTGAGATCCTAGAAGGTAGCAGAGTGAGCTTCTAAACTTGACATCTACCACTTGGTATGCGCTTTTGGTTGAAAGCACCTGGGAATAGTATATTTTCTAGAGTCATGTTTTTTTCCTTAGGAGTGTTTCCTACAGTCTGAAGCCCTTCGGATTTAGGGAAATGCTAAATGGAGATAAGGGTTTGGAGAGAAGAGGAAAGAAAGAGATTACAAAAAGAGAAAGGTAATTGATTGTCAATGTGAAAAGAGTTAGAAGCAATATCTAACTAGGCCACTGACAAGGATATGAACTTCCAGAAAAATGTCCCAATTTAGCCAGATTGCTGAGAAGACCTTAAGACAGTGAGCACACCTCTCCCCTTACCTGTGCAGAATAGAGCAAGGAGGAAGACTACAGTGGCACATAGGGTTAAAATGTCCCCAACTTAAGCTGTTTAGCACATGTGCACTGCCAGTATGAATGTTCATATGGGGAATCACTTGAACGACAAAAATATTTAGAAGTGACATAAAGAATAACAGGATTATTAACAATGCTAGAAAAATGCAGAACTATTTGTGAGCAGCAGTACAGAATGTATCTAAAATACCCAAAGGAAATTAATTCAGAATCAGAACACCTATTTACAATATGGAAGACTGTATGCTGGAAAGCAATAATTCTTCAAATACAGAGTTCATGGGACTTAAGCTAATGAGCAGGGTCTCCCAGCATGATGCTGCTGCTAACAAGGCCAATGTGACCCACAGACTTGTAAAAAGATTTCTTTATGGATCTTTACCTCTTTATAAGATATTCACTGAGAGCATTATTGACAACAGTGTGTTTAGATATGCTTGCTATAAAAATGATATAAGAAATCATGAATGAATTCAGTAAATGGCAGAACAATGATCAGACGCCTGGAAAATCTTCATTACAGAGAAGCCTTTAAGATGTTCAAGCTATTTACAATATTATAAGGATGTTTACAACATGACTGAGCAATTCTGTATGTAAAAAAAAAAAAAAGATTGGAAGAGGCCTCTGGGTTATCAAAATCTATGTGTATTTTCTGTAGGCACAATATCCTGTAATCCCTACTTGTAGAGAATATTTTTTAATGTAGAGAGCTGAAAAAGACATAGCAAGAATAGTAAGGACAAAGGGATCTAGTTGGATTTAAATAATTTTTCACTGGAAATAAAACAGCAATTTAAAAATGAGGCAATTAATTATGGGAATAATTAACAATTGAAAACTTTGGACTCGCTGTCAAAACGCATTCTCCTTCTAAAAAGAGCTACATTTTAGCTATTAATTTTAGTTTTTGCCAAGTGTCTGACAAAATCGCAGGTGGCATGACAAAAATTAACATTTGCCTGCTAGCTGTGTATTTCATCAGAATTAGCAGGACATCTATGAAAACGTGGCAATTAGTATCTGCTTAAACTACGTATTTTACTCTTAAAACGAAGCAGCATGACTCATCAGTTTATCTGAGGATGTTAGATATAATAAATTACTGCAGATCAACACACAGAGAAGCAGCTGAAGTCTCATCTACTTCACTGCAAAATGGCAAATGACCTTTTCTCTCTATGAAGTCCTGAGGTAGGGAAAAACATTACATGCAAGAACTGCAGTGTTTCTATTGACCTGTGCAGTAGGTACTTGCACAAGGCATTTGCTAAGCCATTCATTTAAAAATAGTGGACAATGTGAGTGTCTTCATGTAGATAACTAGACTTCCAATAATGGTATCTTTCCCCCTAACAATGAAATATACATTCCCTGGGGTGAAAGGCACAGTTTATAATATTTCAAAACATGACAAGCCTTATTTCTACATAAGGGATCTCTCATAGCTCCTAAAAACAGTTTAGCAGAGCGAAAATCAGAAAATAGCTGAAGAAAAGTGGTCTTCTGTCAACAGTGTTTCTCTACAAACTTCAAGGTCATTTCTCAGATCCCTAAAAAAGCACCAAAAGGGCAGTATCCCACACTTGATGGACCTCTGGAGTTTTCCAAAGGGGTAAACGGAAAAGCTGCAGACAAACAGGGCTAACCAACCACGCCTCTTCACGACTCCATCTCTCCAGGGCAGAAGCTCCTAAGCAACTTTTGAAACAGTGAAGTATTACGAAAGAAAAACTCCAGGACTTTAAACAAGATGCAGGATGCTAATGTAGTACATGATCCATTTTCAGGCAAGGAACTGAGTATCCTTTTTACCTTACAGAAGCACTGGTCTGCAGGGCATATACGAAGCCTCTGTATCTCCTATCACTACCCTTGCTATTGTTTTTTAATGTACAGGTCTTGGTTGTGACATAAAAGTAAAGCACAGTAACTGACTTTGATAATAAAAGCCTGGAGTATCCACTCTGTCAACATGTGCTATGCAAAGAATGTTCCACAGTCACTTTTTGAGGCTCACAAGTCATAGGGAGCAGGAAATCATTTTGCCAGTAGCTATGACATTTATGGGCTAGTCTATTGTCTCAGACCTTTTTTCAAAAAACACAGTGGTGTGTTTAGAACTATGAAAGCATCAATTGAACTAACAAGCAGCATGAAAAGGAATCAAGAGAGGAAAAAAAGGCAATTTCAGCCACGAAAACTGCCTAGTGAATTTATTGAAAAGTTTGCAGCACTAAAAAAGAGGGTCCAAGAATTATAATCCAATGTGGACGTGGAAAAAGAAAAAAAAGCAAACATCTGGGAAATATTATATTTTTATAGTATATCCAAAGCAATTGAAAATAAATCCATCCACTTTAATGCTTTCCAGGTGCCTCTCACTTACAATATCATCATCATCTTCGCCACAAATTACAGATACTTCTTTGGTAATACTGCAATGAAATACTTGTTATTACCAAATATAGAATGTATTAAACTTGTGCACTACCTCCCCGTAAAAGAAAATATGAAAATCCATTTTTTCTTGTTTTCCTAGTGAATAATGAAAACCAGCATGAAATAGGCTACGTTGAGACGCCTCCGAATACGACTGAAGTAAATGAACAGTATAGTCACTATTAAAGCAGGGTAAATGTCAGAGATACATTTACAGCACATGCAATGAAGTTATTAAGAGAATTAGTCTATTTAAAGAAGTGGAAAAATCTTTGGGGTAATCCAGTAGCTAGTGCTGAGTCACTACAAATGATGGTTAAAGTTTCAGTTGTTCTACTAATATTGCCAGGAGAGCCCTAATTATTCTCTATAGTTTCTTTACATGCATTTAAATACACCAATGCTTTTTTTTTCCCCCTCAGAGATATTCAGAAATTAAATGTCTGTTCCAGAAAGTGGAAAGAATACTGTTCCATTGTAGCCACCACTTTTATGACAAACTAATCCTTAAGAATATATTTAGAGAACACAAAACTTTGCTGTAGAGAGATGAAAAACAGATAGTTTAGCGCTGGTGCACTAGGCTTTGTAAATATACCTCTAGCAGGGAAATGGTGGTGAACTGGGACAAGCCCACAATTTCATTCTGAATACATCTCTTTATCAGAACTTGACCAATTCAGAACAGCAGCTTCTTCTGAAAAAAATGTTTCAAAGACCATTCTTGTTGAGAATCGCGAAGGTATAGGCATCTTGGTAGAAGAGGCAGCAGAATACCACATCCAAACATCAGTGCAAAAATCTAAATCTATTAGTGAGCGTAAACAAAGACTACGAGCACAGATACTGAAATCCCTCTATTTTCCCAACGTCTGAAGTGTTAATTTCTGAGGCCAAAAATAACTGTCTTTGAACGACCGTGTATTGGGTTTGTGTGGCAAGGTTTTGGTAGCAGGGGGGCTACAGGAGTGGCTTCCATGAGAAACTGCTAGAAACCTCCCCCATGTCCAACAGAGCCAGTGCCAGCCGGCTCCACGACGGACCTGCCGCTGGCCAAGGCTGAGTCAATCAGTGATGGTGGTAGCACCTCTGTGATAACATATTTAAGAAGGGGAAAAAAACTGTGTAACACCAGTGGCAGTCAGAAGAGAGGAGTGAGAATATGCGAGAGAAACAACCCTGCAGACACCAAGGTCAGTGAAGAAGGAGGGGGAGGAGGTGCTCCAAGGTGCTGGAGCAGAGATTACCCTGCAGCCCATGGTGAAGACCATGGTGAGGCAGGCTGTCCCTGCAGCCCATGGAGGTTAACGGTGGAGCAGATATCCACCTGCAGCCCATGGAGGACCCCACGCCAGAGCAGGTGGATGCCCGAAGGAGGCTGTGACCCCATGGGAAGCCCATGGGAAGCCCACTCCATGGGAAGCCCCTGCTCCTGGCAGGACCTGTGGACCCATGGAGAGAGAGGAGCCCACGCTGGAGCAGGTTTGCTGGCAGGGCTTGTGACCCCGTGGGGGACCCACGCTGGAGCAGTCTGTTCCTGAAGGACTGCACCCTGTGGAAGGGACCCACGCTGGAGCAGTTCATGAAGAACTGCAGCCCGTGGGAAGGACCCACGTTGGAGCAGTTCGTGGAGGACTGTCTCCCGTGGGAGGGACCCCACGCTGGAGCAGGGGAAGAGTGTGAGGAGTCCTCCCCCCGAGGAGGAAGGAGCGGCAGAGACAACGTGTGATGAACTGACCACAACCCCCGTTCCCCGTCCCCCTGTGCTGCTGAGGGGGAGGAGGTAGAGAATTCAGGAGTGAAGTTGAGCCTGGGAAGAAGGGAGGGGTGGGGGGAAGGTGTTTTAAGATTTAGTTTTTATTTTCTTGTTACCCTACTCTGATTTGCTCAGTAATACATTAAACTAATTTCCCCAAGTCGAGTCTGTTTTGCCCATGACAGTAATTGCTGAGTGATCTCTCCCTGTCCTTATCTCAACCCACGAGCCTTTCGTTATATTTTCTCTCCCCTGCCCAGCTGAGGAAGGGAGTGACAGAGCGGCTTTGGTGGGCACCTGGCCTCCAGCCAGGGTCAACCCACCACACACCAATATCGACAGAACAATATAAAAAGAATAATTGTAATTTAAAAAATGATTGACCTGCGGTGCTGTTATGTACTTATCCATTTTTCTGACAAACTTAATGAAGTTGTATGTGACACAGTGGTTTTTGAATGAAATCTTTTAAAAACAGTCTTCCACATTACATTAGAGACAAAGAATAGAGAAGCATACAACTGAAAGGATTCTACTTTAAGCTGTTCTCCCTAGCTCCTCTTCTGCTAAATGAGGCTTCCTACTTTGTGGTATAATGCTAATGCTAAATTGCACATGTATTTTACCTCTTTCACACATAGCATTACACCATAATCACTACTAATGTTCATTAAAAATATTATAGGGGTCATAAATAGAAATGACAGTACTAACCAGCTACTGTATGATGAGAAGGATAACTGAGACTGAAAAAGCAGAACGGTATCATAAATATTGTATGGTCTATTTTCACCAGTAAACGACTGATGTATGATGTAAAATTATTATTATCAGTGAAAAGTGCTTTTTAAAACACGACATAGCTCAAAACCTAAACTAAGACAGCTGGACTATCAAACATTAGTGCCCAAAGCAGGTTCCTAAATTCTCATTTTGGACCCTTAACAAGTGACCTACTTTTTGTCAACAGTCTACACTAAATGTTTCTGTGTCTGGAAGATTTTCGTACAATACTGTTAATTTTAAATCTACTAATATGTACCAATTCGCTCTTTAAAAACACCATTTATGTGAAATGACTCAGCATGAAAATAATAAAGAAGCAATTCTAAAATGCAGAATCAACAGAAGTACTTCTAAGTCTCCAGGTAGGAACCAGGAACCTTTTTAGCTGTTTCTTGAAATCAAAGTTTTAGATTTTTATTGAAATATTGAACCTTGGGGGAAAATCAATTGCAGACTTTTAAATAGATATCAGAAAATATTCGTCTTATTGCAATATCATCATGTTTATGTAATCCATTTCAACTTCTTCAGTGACTGGGCAACCTGAATGTAATGAAGTCACAACGGGTACCTTTGTAATTTTGAAATCACTCAGTTTTTTATAACAAACATACTCTCCTCTTGCAAAATTACTATTATTCTCATCAATAAGTTGGAGCAAAAATGGCTACATTATTTCTGGTGTTACATTTCTGTAAGCAGAGTCAGTATTAGAAACTTGGAAGAATTTCAGTAGTACCTGATAGGATTTTTTGTTGATATAAAAAACATTCATCTGCCATTATAGAATATGATTCAAGGGGACACTTACCTTTTCATTTCTCTATATCTGAAATCACAGTATTCCTGTGTTTCGCAGCACTCTGCTATAGGAAAAACATTAAAGAAAACTACAGACTCACTGAAAGATTCGGGTTGGAAGAGACCTCTGGAGATCTATAGTCCCAATATCTTCTTCCAAACAGGGCTAACTTCAAAACTAGATTAAGTCGCTCAGGGCCTCTGTAGCCCAGAAAATATGATTTTTACCGTAACACCACAAGCTCTGTATTCAACACAGGATCTCCAGACTTCTCTGAGCTTGCCTTGGCCTGATTTTCAGTCATGGCAGCAATTCCCTGGTGGCCACGTGCCTATGGCCTCCCTGCATTGCCTTCGCTCTTGGAGCACCTACGTAGTCACTGCAGGACAAACAGCCCCTCTGCGGTCATGGAGCTGGGGAAGGGCAGCGTGCGTTTCTCAAACTTTGCCTGGGAAGCAGGCTGCGATAAGAAAACTTATAGCCCAAGTGGAATAAAATTGATGAGGAAGGGGGTCCAAACCACCAGTATTTACCTCCTCCTGATTAAGAACTTGGGACACTGACAACTTGCTGTGACGCCCTTACTTTCTGCTCAAGTAACATTGGTATCATTCACCTTAGGACCCAGAGGGACATATGAAGCGTAACACTCAAAACCTTGTTTATGGACAAAAAGGAAATAAACCTGATTACAGATACACACACGTATATATCTAAAGCCAAGAGTTTATTGTTAATTTATATTTATTGTTAGTATAACTGAAATCTTAATAGTCTAATCCAAGAATCATTATTGTTCCTGCTCTAATTATTAGAGAAAAAGAAAGAAAAGAAAACCAAATAAAGAAAGAAATACATCTATATTAAAAAAGCAAAGTCCCAATAGTAACAATATAGTAATAGATACAGTTCCTAGTTTCTAAACCTTTTTCTGGTAAAAGGCTCATGCTTTAACTGTTCCTGTGGGTCCTAAGGTTGGTGGCGTCAGCCTGGCAGTAGTGGTGAGAGAAGATTTTCAGCAAGTCTTCAGCATCTGGAGTCCTTTCTGAGGAGTGTGACACTGATGTTGATGCTGATGGTTACTTCTTCCTCAATCTAGGATCTCCTTGGGGTAATTTTTTATATATATATAACACACATTTATACCTTTCTCTTTCTTTGTTGGTCTGCAAGTCCATGCTATAACCAAATTTAATATATATGGTGTTTTATATGTGTTAGAACTTGTTCTTTGTTCCCCCTAAGAACACTTTTGTCCAGATCCCGGTCTGCATTTCTTTAACTGAGCAGTGGTGAACTACCTATAAACCTGTGGTCTCCAGTGCCAAGCCTGTGCCCCATCTCCAGTCATTGCATGCCTGTATTCCTCTGCACTGCATTTCTGTGTCTCCACTTCTTAAGGCTTCCACTATGACACCAGGTCTGTATTTTTCCACATTATGTTACAGTTGTAAATATCTCATTCTTCACAGAATAGTTGTTCTTTGCTATTATCTGTATAATAACTATGGTTTTACCATGCCATAAGAAGAGTAAAATTAATTAACTATAGCCACCTTGCCATTAGAAAAAATGGTGTTACAGCTAAATCAAGTAAAAACAAAGCTCCAGGAAGGTAAAAAAAATTCAGACAGCCTTAACCCTGAGGCCTTGCAAACGCAATACAAAGCACATGGCAATGGCAGTACTGTATTGCAGGGCTACGTGGTTACAGAAGACTGAGGATAATACCACAGAAAAAGGGGATATACTAGACTTTCTGCATTACAGTTTTATCTGCATTTACACTTTTCTGTGTTAATTAGGTAACGTGGACTGTGACTGTTATTATTATTGTAACTGAAATGCTACTCATAATTGTTGTATTTTCATTAGATTGTTAAGACTTTACTTAGACTAACAATAGATTCTGAGCTCTGTATTTATAGTGTGTTCCCTTTTGCCCACAACAAGAGTTGAAGTGTAACAACTTGTCCAGTTGAGTCTTGAAAATCTCCCTGCACACAGATTCCACCACCTCTCCTGGTGGCCTTTCCCAGTTCTTAATCCCTCTCTTGGGGAAGAATTGTTTACCTCCTTCCACCCAGGATTTGCCCTGATGCAACTCGTGCCTATTGCCTCTCAACCTTTCACTGTGTGCCTTTGAGAAAAATCTGACCACATCTTCTCCGTAAGCTCCTTCAGGCAGTAGGTGGATGTTAGGTGTCCCCCCCAAAGCCTTTTCTTCTGCAGGCTAAATATCGCGAGTTCCCTGAGTCATCATCTGCCACGAGCTCCAGTCCCCTAATTATCCCTGTAGCCCTTCGGTGGACTCTCTCCAGTTTCTATTTGCATACTCTATGCATCTTCCACATGGTCTATCATCCAGAACTTGGCACTTAAGTTCTTCTTCAGAACAGCCTTTAATTCTGGTTATGGCATGTAGATTAATAGAAAGGATTGACATCTCACCCATGTGCATGTGTACAAACACGCCTGGAGTAGAAAATAGATTCTAAAATTTAAAAGACCAAAACTAGTTTTTGTTTTTCCTGCTTACTAGCCTTGAAGCTATGTAGAAAAAAAGAGGAAAATGAGGAAGCCCTTAGAAAAAAAATATTCTAAGTTCATGAAAATATTAGTAGCTTACATTTTAAAATGCATTAATTGAACTTACAGGAATCCACATTTTATATATTAGTTCCAAATAATGTATTTCACATGTTTCTGTTCTTCACTAACAGCCTCAAGTCTCAGAAATGTATGAGGCTTCTCTGTTTTAGATGAATTTAAAAACAATTTTTAAATATTTCAGTTCCTGTAATGAATGGTATACTTCACCATGTTTCGGTGAAAAAATTAAAATCCCACTCAATGATTTGAAACCTCATTCATTTTCATCTGCTACCTGAGTGTTGTTTCTAAAACCATCATTATACTGCCTCCTTTTCAAAGACAGCATTTTAGAGAACCCACTGAACACCAACACCTTACAAACACCTCCCTGCGATGTTGTAAGAATTTCGCAGTGTATATTCCTATGTCTCATGATTCAAAGCACCAGAAGAGAGAGAGAAGAGCAATTATGCTAACTGCTTGTCAGCGTTAAGATCTTGCACTCAGTGTTCGTGAGTCATTACCCCTACAAACTGTCAGCCAGGCTGTATCAGTGAGACAAATAACATTATGAGAGGCTATTTTAAATATGTATCTTGAAATAAGGCTGCAAATTAATAGAGGTCAGAATAGTTTCACGTTTCTCTTTTATATACACTGAAAAGATAGAAAAGCTGCATGAGAAACACCAAAGTGGGCACTGAAATTACTGCCTTTTACCACAGGAGTTTAAAAGTGACTCTCACAACAAAGTACACTAATGGAAATAAAATCCAGAGTGTCCAGTGTTATCAAACACAGCCATACAAAAACACAGTTCATAAAGGTGGGGTTCGGAATACGCATAAACATCTACACATCTACACCTGCAGGCAAACACACATTATATAGGGCAAACCCAAGCCAAGCATAAGTATGATTCCTATGCAATAAATCACGTAAAATTGTAAAGGCCCTGGGGGCACTGACTGGCCTTACTGTCCCTGACCAGCCTCACCTGGGCCTCCATCCTCATCCTCTGCCCATGGCCCAGGAGCCTCATTTCAGCTCAGCCTCTGCCTGAGCCATGCTGTAGGAGCTGGCTGTGGACCCTGTTGATCCTCGCCCCTGGACTGACTTCCCGGCTTCACCTTGGACCTGCCTAGCAATTGCTGGACCTGACCCTGAGCTGTGGGTTGGCCTCAGACCTGCCTCATCACCACAAACTTGGCTGGTGTTCTGGACTCTTGCTCGACCCTGGCTGCCAGCAACCGGGTTTGCCCAGCTCACCCTGTGCTGTGGCACAGGGCCCCGGCTGGTGAGGTCCCTGCCCTGCTAGGAGGTGTCATCACCCATGGCTTCCCATTCCTTTGGAAGCAGTCAGCCTTTGCTGTGCCCTAACAGAAATACACAGTGGTGTGGGTACAATATGTCTGACTTGTACCTCGGTATATATACGCGCACCCCTATTTCACCAGATACTAATGTACGCTGGTCTCACTTGAAAACAGTTGATTTGATGTTTCTCTTGAGTTCTTCGGCATAATTGTTGAGTGGTAATTCAATATACTTATCTATTGATACAATCAAAATGGTATTCTCAAAAAGGCTATTCAAAGACACACAAAAAAACCCTAACTGAAAAACAACAGTTGGCTACATTTGTATGAGACTACTTTCAAACAAAATAAGAGGAAATCCATGGAATAATTTGCAACATAAATTGTACATCTTTCAAAAACAATTATAAAAGACATGATGTCCATGATCTGGACAAATTTGCAAATTTGATCTGGAGCCCTAAGCATTTAGAAGCACATCCTACGCTCTGCACTTGGATACAAGTAGCTTGTGTTACTTCTCACTGAAGTACATTAAATTTTTCTTGTTAAAGAGATGTAGAATCAAGGGTCATGCTACAACCTTTCACAGGCTAATAAAGGCTTTGATCAAACTGGATGTTTTTTAAAATGCACCTGCTCCTACTGTTTCAATGTATCCCAATCCTCTAAAAATAGCCGGCAATATGATTGACTTGCTCCCTGAATACTAACAGTGTGGATGATCTTCTGTATCTTCTTGGCAAAACAAGCAGTCTTAAAAGACAGACTAAAGTACATCCACTTCTGGACTAAAGTTTGCAAACAACGAAGTATGTTAACCCTGGGAAAAAAACCCACAACTTATCAAATTAATGCTCATTTACCTTTCCACATTTAAATATCTAGCATTCATAAGTGTGATAATAAGGATGTGCACCTCCTTGTCTTTTTGGTTGGAAAAACTGTGACACAAGATAGATGACATATTATGGGGTTGAGAGGATAAAGGCTAAAGAAATCTATGTAGGAAGATCTGATGAGCTAATGGTTCACTGGAGGTCAGGAAGATCATTAACATTCATAGAATATTTCACTTACTTCCGTTTAACGAGACATTGATCCATTTCTTATTAATCCAGACCTCCAATACACTACTTAGAGCTGTGTAGATGTCTTAACTAATTTGAAATATTTATTTCTATCAAAACACAAATATGACAACACATACTTTTTTATATATATATATAACACAAATACGTACAATGTCCTTCATTATTCTATAACAACAACACAATTTATCAATGAAAGATGGCTGTTGCTGCTTTCCATCTTGCTGCACTCCAGCATATTAGAAACACAACTCCTACAAACCACAAAGAGGAAGCATCTGGCACAGGATTCCAGATATTTTTGCTTCTCTCCATTGTGAGGTTCTCAACCATTTTTGCAAGACCTTCAGAAGTGCCAGGAAATCAAAATTACTTACTTATGTCTTTCCATAAAAATTAGTAGTCTTTAGGGAATAATACACATTTACAGAAACCACCAGCTAGAACTATGTCTGTTCTAACTACTGACTTCTACAAGCAGCATTCTTACCCCCTTGAGTTCACCTACTGACAGTGTCCAGTAACACACCCTCCTGATTCTGGCAGATACACCAATGCATTTCCTATGCCTGTAGGAAAAAGCAAGCAACAGTAGAAACCTGGGCCCTTACAACTGTGCTCAGGAAGCTAAGAGCTCAGGTCTCTCCTGAATAAGGGAGACCTTGATGCCTGCTATGAATTACGCTCTTTGATTATGGTCTGCATACATTCTTCTGGCAGCAGAGGCCTAAGCACAGGGAACAGCATTAACCATCTTCTACAAAGTCACCACGAGCCTAGAAGCCATCCCATCAGCCCCACATCATTGGAGACTGCCCAGTCTGGAGCAGTACTGCTCCCAGATACCTAGCAGTGGTTGCTCTGTGCTCACAAGCTGTCTCACTGGAACTAATTTGGAGATACTCTCACCCATATTCTCAATAGACAGTAAAATGTGCATTGTGTACTATCAGTTATAAAGCCTACTGATTCACTTCACACAGCTCATGGGCGCAGGGATGGAAACTTATACATGACTGCTCTTACACAACCTCTCCTGCAGCAGTACCTTATGCAGATTTTGCATCTAACCATCAAAGCCTGCCTCTACTGTAAAACATTCTCCTTAAGACTACCTTAAAGGTTTTGCAGCATCTTCAGCCAGTATGCAACCCAAGTGCCCAGCAGAATAAGGTTAGTCCTTTGAACACACATCCCTTGTTAAAGTCCTGGTATGGACTCTCCATCTGCTTTTTCTGCAAAAAAAGCGTCGGCAATGGATCTTGAAAACCTCCATTTAAAATGGCTGCAGGTATTTGTGGGACAGACATGACAGTTAAGGTCAGCTGGGACATACAAGATGTACCTCTCCATGCACTTTTTATGACAACAGAAATGTGTCTGTGAAGGCTCTATTCTCCAACCCTTAACAGTTCATAGAAGTTTGAGTCTGGTGACCTTCAAAGCAAAATACACCTATCTTCTTTACTACTTGATGAACTAATTTGTATTTCAAATTCTCTTAAATGAAGCACCTATCTATCAGGATGATAGGCACTGTACAGAACTTGCAAGGAGAAAAAGAACTATATAAAGCAATCAGAGAAGCCTTTTATTCAGCTGCTACAATAAATGACAGATAGTCTCATTATGCAATTCCCTTAGCTCCTCTTAACATACCTGACCCCTAGAACTATATCACATGATTCATCAGTATTGTAGTTTCAACTGTTTTTCAAAAACAGTGCAGTAATATCTTCTCGCAGTTATTTTGCAGTATTGGTCTTGGGCATGAAGAACTGACGATTCCCAAAGCGCACATGTACATCTCACAGCTCATTCAGTGAGGACAACAAAAGAGTGTGCAAACACAACCTATATAGCATTTTCAACTTTATTTATCATAAAATATTTCCATAGAACAAATGAAAGAAAACATGCATTTGACAACAGAAATAATTGTAACGCCTTCTTATATTCAGATGGAAATTGTGCACAACCCTGTTCAAAAGACTTTGCATATTTCGCTAAGTAACTTTCAGTAATTCAGTAAGTGTTTTTGCATTAGCAAACTGGATTATATAGTGATGAATAGGAGGATAGTGTGAACACAGCAAAACAGACCCAGACGTGGGTGTGACTTTACCTGTTGCCTCTTCTCAAATTCTAACTTGATACGGGATTTGATGCAGTTGCACGTGTCCTGATACGTCTGCTGCAGTGCAAGTTCCATGAGGTGTTTGTGGTATGCTCCTGCCAAGTTTCCGCAGATAAAGATGATTACATTTGCCAATATCTAGGGGATAAAAAAAAAGAAGTGTCAGGGAATTTATATAAACAAATTAACAGAATATAATCCTAACCTGAAATGAAAGGTTGCTGCAGTTATGTATTTTGCTTGTGTTTGATTTCTAGCACAGGTTCACCTTTCTAAAAGCCTTCACAATTAGTGGTAAAATCCCAAGCAGTAACACCATTTTCATTTAGGATTAAATAAGAATGATAACGAACAACATGTTTGCCTATTCAATGAGGTATACATTGTCTGAAAAAGAAATTCAGTTCATGTTATACATCCACTGCCGAGTATTAATTAGGTGGGATCATGATCTACTGATGTAAAACAATAGCTATGGCTCCTAACAACAACATCAGAAGCCATGTTATTGCCATGCTCTTCTGGCGAGACATTTTCTTTTGCAGTGCCATATGATTAAGGGGTGAAAAGATTCACTTACATCAACAGCCTGACCTGCATTTTATCTCAGCCTGGCCCACTACTATCTGTCAGTCAGCTATCAATATTAACCTTGGTGATGCTAAGCAATGTTTAAGAAGTGAGATCTGACATCTCTCTACTAGAATATACTTTTCACTACTACCAAAAAACTGCCTTTGCCTAAACCACGAAACGTAATCTATAAAATTTAGGGTCAAACTTACAGCATCAGATACTCAGTGTACACAACAACACATGAACATGAGAAATAAGTTTGCTTAAAGAATCCTGTTTTATTTATTAATTGTCTGGGACCTTTCAGAGAAAGTAAAGAGAGGAGAGAGGCAGGCCTTTCCTGTGCTTGAACTTCGAAAAGGACAGAATACTGTGTGGTGATGCTAGCGCTTTCAGCTGTCTCCAACTTATTGCTGCAAAAAGAGACATATTTACCCATCCTAGCTCACTCAGAGCAGAAGAAACACAGCAGAGTAATGAAACAAATTCTGAATTCAATAAAAACCAGATAATATTAAAAGGGAACTGAAATTGAGATACAGCTGCAATCTGATCAGAGTGGGTCTCTATCTGCAAGGCCCTAGTGTATCATATAGCCTGGATTACAGGTACCACATGATGTTGTAGTGCTCACGGTCTGGAAGGGAAGGAGGAAGAAGGGAAGTAAAATTCCATTATTTCTCCACAGTTAATCTAATCATGAGGTTTATGATAGATTTCCCCAGTGATCATTCATGGTTGGTTTTGGTGTACTTATGTACCAGGCAATCCTTTGTGGACTGCTAGTAGTGAAAGAGCCAGAGATGTCAGAAAAAAAGTCGGACAGTATGCTACAGTGGTTCAAAAACAGAAACTGTCCTATTAACAGAAATCCATCTCCTTGAGGAATACATTTTATTCACAGAAAAATACATGAAGTTTTAATGCTCCTTTTATAAATGCACACCTTAAAATGAGAGTTTTAAAGAAATGCTTTTATTTTTCTCACAAATTATAACATCATTACAGGCAATACCTGTTCCTCCATCTCTGACATGTCTGACATCTCACCTCTCATGGTTCCACAAAGCTAAAAGCAGGAACTATACACCGTTGCCACAAAAAGGATTGATGTTTTTAATTTGATAAAACTTTTCTTTCTTTCCCTAAAACTTTAAGATCATGGCATTATAATGTTTCTAAAAGCAAAATTTGAGGTTTTAAAATTTTCTAAAATACATAAAGATAAAAAAAAGGAGAAAAATCTACATTTCTCACTTTCTCCAAAGAACCTCTTTTATGAAGTAGAGGGATAAGAAATAGTTTAAATGAAACATTTCACAACAGCCAATATTTTAAAAAGCCATAAGAGATGACGATATAAAGAAAAACATTTGAACTCAAAGTATTTTTATAATTCTTTGTAAATCACAACTGCTTGATTCTGTTTTGATGTCAGCAATGTCACGGTACTCTTAGCAGACATGGATTAGTGAACAAAGATCTTGCGTGAGAGATTACAGTGCAGGGGTAGGGTGTTCCAACTGGCAGTCACCGCTGGTTTTTGAAATGAAATTATGAAATGAGAACAAATGCCTGAAAATAAAGATTGCTGGGCATAGAAAATTCTCAGATATGCAGTAGGAAGGTTTAGTAACAGAATGAACACTCATTTGAACTGAAATCAACAGTGTGCTGTCATCATCCCTATGTACGGATCATTGTTGAAAAGCCACACACAAACTTACTAATGTACTGTCCAGCTTCATAAAGTTATAGACTGTTTAAAGCAAAACTTCAGGAATATAACCAATCAAAATAAAAAAAGTACACTATGATAGGTAGATGGAGGAGTAAATTATGAGTATCATCTTCACAGCCATAGAAAAACAGATTAGAGTTTTATGACTGAACTAGCTGAAGTGAGAAAATAGATGGAAACAAGTGACTGACAGGCAAGGAAGCTAATTAACCAGGCTTTTCAGATTCTCAATGGGTAATTCAGCCCACATGAAGCTCTGTGCTGGCTTCCAGTACCTGAATTAGGCTGTTCAAAGACAAGTCAGAGATCTCAGCCATTGCCATACTTAGTGTACATGTAACACGTAAGTGTATAAGTGAATATGTAGATAGAAACTGTTCAAAACATCGTTTATTTTTTGGCTAGCATGGAGTTCATTCAGAAATGTGTCACTAGGGTATTAACTTAGAACAAAATTTCCAAGAAATGGATTAACTCGTTTCTAACTCAGACCAACAGATTTTTTGCCTGTATGTGGTCTGGCTTGAGTCAATATTTCTGTATTTGTCACTGAAGAGTTACTGAGTGAAATACGTATTGTCAGTAGACTGTTAAATGGAAAATGCAATTAACATTACTAAACAAATTAAACAACATATATACTTCTTGCTGAGTATCACCTCCTAAGTCTTGCATTTTTCATGTGGATGTTGTGGATGTTGCACTGCAGTCCAGTTCCAACATGTGAGCTGGAGACAAGCTCCATCCCAGGTTTGCTCTAAAGTCTCACAGGCATTCTCCTAGAAGGAACAGGTTCAAAGTTTTCCCCAGTCCAAAAAAAGTAACTGAGCTTCCTATTTCCTAAGCAAGTACTCTAATCAGTATGCAATCATACAAAAAGTTCCTCCTGTTCAGGCACCTGCTCTGAGAAGACTCCATGCTGTGAATCCTACCTGGACCGAAGCACTTGGAATGAAATCCTGAGTCAAACCAATCTTCTACCTTGTCATTTCTCTAGGCTAGGACTTTGCAGCTCTTCCTCTTTTCCTCTTTTTTTTTTTTCTCCCCACCCCTGCCTTCCTCTGCCCCAGATGAATGTTGGATAATAAGAGAAGATGTGGTGGATCTTCTGGTAAGAAACTCTGCATCTTGCTGTGAGAGCTCTGATCAACTGTGCAGATAAAACTGTAGCCAAGAACCTCTATAAGGGAACTAAGGGGCACCTGAATAGACTACACAACATGGTTAGGGCTTCTGCCGAGGAGGACAAGCCTGAGCTGTGGAAAAGGGTGTAACTAATGATGGTAACTCAACAGCAGAAAAAGACCTGGGTGACCTCAAAGACAGTGTTGCATGAACCTAGTTCATTTCCTTTACAAACAGACACTGTATGAAAAAAAAAAAAACACCAAACCCCACAATATACCTAAACTCTAGTAAGCTCCCATTCAATTCACCATATGGAAACACTGAGTCACACAGCAGAAGTTCTAATCTCTCTGTACAGCCACTGGAGGGGCAAGTCCATCTCCTGGGCCATCTGCACCCTTTAGATATATCCATTAAGTGTACACTATGGTGAAGTTTCTGCTTAATCAATGAATAAATTCAATGTCTACAGAAGGTGATCTAAATATGAGTCAAAAATTAATGCAAGGAACGCCAAGATACCATCGGGAAGTATCTCTAGGTACTCCAAGTACCAGCTTGTACCTCTAATCACTTAAGGAACATGGTCATGCCTGATCTCTCTTCCATTTCTTGTGACCTACAGAAAACTGTAAGCACTTCCAGGCAATAGGGCATTTTCTAAATTGTATTTTTACATTCAAGCACATGTATTTTTCAGTATCAGTGAATATAAAGTAATCTGCTGTCTAGTGCTTAACTATCAAAATAGAGTGTATTTAAAAGCAAATGAAGACAAAGTTAAGTAGCTATGACTAATTTCTCAAGAGAGTACTAAAGTTCACTGAGTTGCTCAAAAAAATGTAGTGTATTATATAGATTACACAGTAATGGTACATCTTCCTAGTTCAACTGATGAAAGCTGCCTACAAAGGTATATGTATACAAGGAAATATTATACCATATAAAAATGAAAGAATTATAATCTAGGTTGCTGATTCTGAACTGAAGCATAAATCATTTGTTAAATATCTTAGTAACTCTTGTTCAAATACTGAATATAAAAATCAGAGTTGTCTATAGAGTTTCCCTATGTGGAAAGCCTCCAGTTTATGAATTATTTTGTTGCATTTCTTTCCTCTTAGATATTGTACAGCTCCTTCCTGCAATTCTTGCATGAACAGAATTTTTACCACACCCCCCCCCCAACACAAACAATTAATAACTATTTTAATAGTTAGATTCCACTTTTCTTCTGGATAAGAAAGCTGAAGAAATGGAAGCTGGGGGGTGGGCAAGAAAGGCTATAATTTATATCATCTGCATGGAAATTAATGGGAGGAAAAAGAATTCTGGTGTCATTGCCAAGGCGCAATTTCTTTAGCTCTGCAAAGATGAATAGTCTTTCTCCCTATTTGATCTTTCATTTGATGGTCTGTGGTGTGACTAACCAAGCTAGGGAACAAGTCTGTACTTTTGGAACCTGTACAGTTTTAGATTCGGACAAAATTCAGCTAAAAAGAACAACACTGGGTACACTTAAAAGAAACTGAAAAGCAGCATTTAAAAAGGAAATGCTTAGCCACCATGTAAATTAGGCATTCGCATGGTCACCATGTACTATGCCAAATACCATTATTTTAGTACATGTGTTCAGAAGGTTCTCCAGCTATTCCATGCAACACTCTTGCCCATGGAGCTCTGGCCAGTCATATGATGCTGACTTGTTTTCTTTCACATTTCCGGACCTATGGAGGTCCAAAGTCAAGAGTTCCAACATTTTAATACAGTTCAGCATCTGCAATATCTATAGCTATGTGATAGCAAACAAGGATGACAGAATTGAAAACACAAGACGGTTTGCCCATAAGGCAGCCACTGTTTCAAAAACAAGCAGTTTGAGGAGTAGCAAAATTAATAAAGTCTGGATTCCTATGGATTTGTATCGTTTGCCCATTTATTTCCTTACTTACACTTCCAACTCCTCGAACAGGCCAAAGATTGTTATAGCAATAGCACTAAAACTAGTGATCACGTGGTGCCTGGTCCACCAGCTGCTGTTACACCCTGTAACAACTGGCCTTTTCCTATATTTGTCTTAGTGAGATCACTAAATTGGAGTGTCTATCATGAAAGCTCCTGTCTTTCATAAAGGAATGTAGCAATATTTTGGATTTCTATTTCTGTTTCAGAGCTGGTGGTAAAAGTTCATGAATTAAAAGTTATTTGGGTACAGAACATGACAGGCTGAGGGACAGACAGAATATGGGCAACTGGAGACTTACTTCCTCAGCAATTAAGAGTAAAAATCAATTCCTTTAAAGACTGCAACATTATATTTAATACTCTGAAAGGTAAAAGGTATTTAAATCCTTAAATACTCATGAAGGCCACAATAAGATGAAGAGAAGAAACAGGAAGCTCCGGTATCCTCAGACCATTTGTCTATATCAAGGAGAATCTCAAGTGTTTTTCAGAAAGATAAGTAGAAAAACAAATTGCAGTTTTGCAAGAAATGACCTGATTAAAAAAAAGAAAATGCTAAAAAACCCCAACAACCTAAGATTTCTCAAAACAACTGAGAAACAACAAAAAAATAAGAGTTTTAATTACTCATTATTCCAGACGTCAGCAAACTGCTCCATATTTTCAGTGCTAAAATAAACTTGGTAAAAAGTCCATTTGTGGAAGGGTAATCAATGTCATTTTACAAGCTGGGAAGTTGTGACGCTGTCTTCTAATTTGCATGTGTAATTCTCTTTGTAGCTTTTTGCAATCAGAGCATTGTGGACACGAGCAGGATATTCCTTTTCTGTAATATCTATGTTATTTGATGTGATTTTCTTTTTACCATTATTACAGATTGAAGTTTCTCATAGCTCCAGGCTGTTCTGTAGAATGACTGGATTTATTTTATTCAGCTTTGTGCATACACAGAGCCTATCTGTATGCCAGTGTAGATGAAACCAGATCATTCAAGCTCTTGAATCAAAACCAGGAAAAATACACCAGAAACAAGAATCAGAGTTACGGTCCCTTTAGATCACTTCCGTGTAATACACATAATCAATATCATTGACTCTAATTAATAACTCTTCATATTTTGAATCTAAAATAATTTTTTGCCAGAGGGGAACTCATACTCTCTTTGTTCAGAAGGAACCAGCCAGCCACTCCACTCCCCTTCTTGCCTGCAGAGAGCTCTTTCTGTGTTTACCTGCACCTCTGGGATAATTTTATTTCTTTACTACTAAAACTGTTCAAACACATTTGAATATACAATTAATTGAAACAAACAAAAAATTCAAACCTATTCAGATATATATTTAGGTAAAACTAACAGTAACTTTGGGTTTGGCTTGAATCTTGGAAGCAGAATCTGTAAACAACTGATACTCTCATACATCTTAAAAACTAAAATGTTATCCCCAAAAGACTGAGATTCATTTTTAGGTCCTGGATCTCATATAGGAATGAGTACTAGTGTGGTATAAAACAAATGACATTTAATACCATAAATTTTAAACAATTTACTTTAAAAAAGTAATCTATGGGGTTAATACATCAATCTTTGATATGTTACAGAAATAGTACCATGTCTGATTTTTGAGATACCCTCAGTCTTTTCCAATAAATTAATCTGCTTCACTCTTTAAAAAAAAAAAAGACTAAAATCTGTAATATAAATATATTTACTTACAGGACCAGAAACACGCTGCCAAATCTACAGTGTAACAGTAGATTTCTCCTTCCTTTCCCTCAGCAGAAGTATTACTAGGCTATCTCTCCTGTACTAGCTACCAGTTTTCATGAAGTTTATTTCATATTATTGTCTACCAGCCTTCATGAAATTTCTTCATATATTATATATCTTGAAACATCTCCCCTTCTGGCAAGTTTTACAGAAATTAATCAATAGGTTCAAAAGCTACCAGGAGAAGGCAGGACAAACAGACCAATGAACTGATAATCACATATGTGCTCTTTATTAATGTACTAACTTCTTGTATGCCTAACTGGACATGAGATTACCCTCAAAACCATAATGATGATTTCAGCTTTCTTCCCCAATCACTGTAGTTTCTATTGTGTGTAACTGCACTGTGTATTACATATGCTACATATGCTCAGTTATCAATATATAATGACATTAAAATCAATGGACAGTTTAGTATTACATGATTAAATTACAGTAAGAACATATACTCAATATAATTTTTCTATTGCATTGCAAACTGTTGGCAATTAATATGTGTTTTAATGTAATTGATAGACAACAGTAATTAGGCATTTTGAAATAGTATTTTTTGAGATATCTACCTATATGAAATTATGATTTATATAAGAATGTTTTTCTTCGGTAATATTTTTCTCTATCAGTATTCATAATGAACTGGATAAGCTTCAAGTATTTGTTCTGCTTGTCTGATGACTACAACAAACTTTTATCAAGTTCATTTTTCGTAATTTGGCAGCCTGTGCTAGGAAACAGTAGTCTTTGGCTACGTACTTCGCAAAGAATGATGTGGAGCAGAAGGGAGAATAACAATAGTGGTGTATAACCAAGGAAAGTGATAACCTACAGAATTGGATTAAATTGATTCCAGAATGTCTTCAGAGCCAAAGTTTTTAATGATGACACTCTTATATGTGTTTGTAATGTTTTTTAAGACCTTCATTAGCATTTTGAACTATATTGAGATCTCCAGTCAGCATTTGGTTTAATTCTTAATTGGAAGGCATCTAACAAGAAAATTTACTCTCAGGAAACCTTAAAGTTCAATTTTCTGGTGTCAGGCAAATGCTATCAAGAGTCAGCAAGTCAGGACAAAGGAAGTACTTGATTTGGTTTACATTCAGGAAGGAATGAAGTAAATATTAAAACTTCTTCATCCTGCTGCCGCCAGCTCATTCCATCTTTACGCAAAAGGTGCCATTTTCTCTCCTTCGTGCCTCAAAACTGCCAAGATGTCATTAGTCAGGTCAGGCTTTCTATTCCAAAGCCTTAGTGTGAAGCACGTTGGACATCCTGAACCAGTTTTTTCTAAATCACATGGTTTGTGGGGATATATTCTGACTAACACCTCAAAAGTTAGCACAGTACCTCACATTCATACTGGTATTAGTGACAACCCCTGTATAGCAACATGTGGTTATACATTATCGACACCTAAAATACTACAAAGCATTATTAGGAATAGGCTATTATTCTTAAACTAGCTGAGAGCAATGATTAAACAAATGGAGGTACTTGTCCAGGGAAGAGACATTCTCCATGCTTCCACACTTGTTCTGTTCTTTAATTCTAAATATAAGAACCTATCATTCACTCCTACCTTCTGTTCCTTGTCTTTTAAAGGACTATTTACCTATGCGTGGATCTTCCCTGCCAGCTACTCAGTTCACTGAAAAGGCCTGGGCAAAGGACTCTTTCAAAGGTCTTTTGGAAATCCAGGTAGAGCTATCAATTAAATCAGCCTCATCCACGTGTTCGTTGATGCCTTCAGACAACTTCAAAACATTTTTAAGGAAAGACTTCCCTTTACTTCTTTCAAAATAGGATGCATTTATCCCATTCTCTATTCTTACAGCTTCAGGTTTTGCCTCATGAAGACATTGAGTTTACAGACCTACAGTTTCCCTGACCCTTTCTAGAATCTTTTTTTGAAGTTTATTTTCACATTTGCTACCTAATAGTCTTCAGGAACCAAGGTCTATTTCAGACCAATCTATATATGCCCTCCTTCCCCCATCCCTCTGAGAAGGATTTTAATGCGGGAATTTCTTCAATTTCTTCTTCACTGAACAGGGACACAGAAATTGTTTCTCTGTGATCGCCTTGTCCTCCCTGAATATTTTTACAACCTGGATGTCAAATGGCCTTACAGACTCCCTGGAAGTCCTTTTGTTACTCAACTCCTGAAAGAAGGATTGAGCATGCAAGGAAGGGGAGATTGGTTTGGTTCACTGCCGTGGCTCTAGATGGTATCTAATATAAATTACATACTTTTAGATATATGTTCTTCAAACTCCTGTCTGATCTGTGTAACTGCATACAAAGGCATTTTGCAACACTTTAAAAAACATTTGTACAGATTAAATGTTTTCACTTTGTCTGATGAACTTCAGTGGAGCAAATAGATTCTAAGGTTGCTGATAAAGCATACCAGATCACTGCTAATTAGCAGAATGACTTTTTCTAGCAGTAAAAATGGCAACTACAACAGGCACAAAACACAAGGTGAATTGAGATAGCTCCATAAGCTTTTTTATAGTTAGACTACTGTGCACCTAGGACAAATGTTATTTTAATTGAATTACAATTTAAAACTGTTTATGATTATGTAATATTTAAAGTAGAAAATTTAATTTCCATATTATAATTTTCTGACAGATTTTGAAATACCTTTATTGCTCATATTTTAATTTACTCTTTCCTGGGTTCAAAATATTCTCTAGAGGTTTTGCTTTATGAATGAACCTACAAATTCTGTGCACCATACAAGAAGCAGGTTTTAGGTAGTGAATGCATGGAGGGAAAATTAAATTCTGGCAGTGAACATGACAAAGTCTTCCCTTCCAAAGAATGTATTTTAAAAATCAAATGGGTTTAATACTGTGAACAGGAAGACAAATACAAGCCCATTAAACTGGCAATAATGCCATTTCCATGATAACCTTGTCTATTATTACCTACAGGTCTGCCTTAGTAGCAGATTTTGCATTTAACACATTTCTCACAGATTGGCTTACAGTTTGTATACTACATTTCTACATATTTTAGAAAAGACAAGCTGTGAGTCTATTATTGAAATACATCATGATGCTTTGCAAAAACTGACAGGCCTTCCTACATACAAAGAGAAGTTACCAGTAATATGAAGGAAAGAATATTCCAATTTCCAGATGACTGCAGTCATATTGTTATTATATTTATTAATTTCTGACTTAATTCCCAAATTGACTGAAATAGTATTGGAATGCTATGGATAAAGTAGAAATAGTCATGTGAAAATACACTCTCTTTTTACGAATTCTGATGTACATGTAGCAGCAAAAAATAAAAAAAACAATTTCCCTTCTCTAATGTTTTTCATCTCCCACAGGTATTTATAAAAGGTGCCTGTTTTGAACCTAGCATGTTCTAAGGTAATAGAAAAATTACATCATAGGTGCTCCTGAGCAGCAGTATGAACCATGTGGAAAGTGTATTTGACTTGGGGGGTTTTTCACTGTATGGAATGTCTCCAGTTTTTATTCTTCATGAGAAAAATAATCCTGTACAAAAAGAAAATTCCTACTTAAAACCCACCTGTTTCAGTTGCTAATACAAGTTATCTTTTACAGCAGAGTAAGTTTCACCCTGCAACCTACCTTTTAATAGTACAGCCTGCCATTAGAAAGATTTGACAATACATCGTGAAGATATAAAGCAATGCTACACTAAAAAAGACCTGGAGAACTGTGTGTATCTCTCACACACCACCCCTTCTCAATCAGAGAAGGGTGCTGGAGTATCCACATGTTGCGAAGTAATGTGCTATCTCAGGGAAGCAGTTCTCAGCACCAAACACAATGGCAGCTTTCGTTTGCTTTTCAGTTACGTAAATCAGTCTTTTAAATGTAGTTTCCCTAATCTCTAAATCCACATACACATTAAGTTAATTTTTCCTTCTCTAGTTTTCCTCACTTAACATTAATCTCAGATGAATTTAAGTGTACGGACACTAACCATGCCCACCACTGGGGCTGGAGAACAGTCCCTGCTCTCCAGTTAAACATATTCACATGTTTCTCAGCTCTCTACAATGGGCACTCATTATCTCTACTTTGAATATCCCAATCTGATCAGCAAACTCTGCTACCTCATGATTCACCACCTGCTGCAGAAAAAGGTTTTCAGTCTACTCTTCTCTTTGAGAAAGCAACAAAATCACATCTAGGAACCACCAGTTATCCAATGGCTCTAAAAGAGCACACACACTGACTCCTTTCCTTCCCCACTCCCATTGCTTGTTAGACATTTCTACAAGCTGTGGGATGCTGAAGAACAACACAGGCTAACCTAAGGTCTTCCATCTCTCCCAAATTCATTCCAGCACAAGATTATCACTCTGCACAGAACTTCTCTCCAAGCAGCTTTCTGAGGCAGTCTGCAAGCAAATGCAGCTTAGATATCCATGCACAAAGTTGAAGAACTTAGTATTTGGGTACTGGTGTCATAGGAGGCTAGTACAGTGGCTAATCCAGTGCATTATGTGTTGCCAGATCCTAACAAAAACTGACATGCTTTCTCCCTTTTTTTCTACACATAAATCTGATTAAGATGTTCCAAGACTGCCTCAAGACTCCAAACAACAGGCTTCATGGCAAATAGCTAAGGACACCGCAACAGAAGGCTTCAAAATGACCAGGCAGGATTTACCAGATAAACTCCAGTCTCTGAATGGCCAGTTAGATGGGCAACACCAGTAGGTCTGGCTTTTCCAAGAGCACAAAAACAGGTTTGTCCCCTGCCATCAGGGCTTCTTGAAGCAAAAGCATGAGAATGAATATGATCAGCAGCTCACAGGAGAGCTCTTTAAATGCTGCCCCCAAGCCAGAATGAAGGGAGCCTCATGTAAGGGTCACACAATAGGACAGGCAGAAGACACCCCAATACTTCATTGCTTAAAATCCCAGAAAAGGGACAAAATGGGTAATGGCTTAAAGTGCCAGAAGAGGATTGCAATGAGTAAGGAACTTTGCTTCCTCTGGTAAAGGCTTAAAAATTCCTGCTTTGGGTTTTGTTAGTGCTCCTTAATTCAGTCACTTTGTTTAGACTTTTTAGTTGGTTGCTCCAGGGTTTCTTTGGTTTTCAGTTGTGTATACATTCAAAATCGTGACTTTCTTTTGTGTTCCTACAGATTTCTTCATCTTCCTCCATCTCCACTTGTCCACTTCTGTAGTAGAAGAAAGATATCCAAGTTTGCACTGTGCAGGTAGTGTAGATAGTGTCCACGGAGGTAACACAAAACTGAACAGTGAATTACTTCAAAGTGGTCCTTTACAAGGCACTCTTCAGTAAAAGCAAGCAGCAGCAAGAGTAATGGCTATTAGAGACAGCTAGCTGGGCAGCACTGGAAAAAAGTTTGAGAGGCTGAATCAGTCCTGAGGCACAAGTTGTGCATGAGGCAACCATCTTTAGCAAGGCAAACGCAGACCCAGATGCAAAGTAAAATATCAATGAATAGAAAATAAATTTACACTTGACAGAAAATAAATATTTGTTACTCTTGTTCTGTTCCTACTCTGAAAGAATCTTCATCAAAACTACTTCACAGGCTGACAAAGAAAACAGTTGTATGCCTTTTTTTTCGGTGTTTTGTGGAGCTGCCAACATTGCTTGTGTGGCTGAGGGCAGATGTATCCCCACTGCAGTTACAAACATGTATAGATGTTTCTGTACTTAGCACTGTGCTGAACATACTTATTGCCTGCCAAATAACAGAAAAATGTTTGCAGAAAACACACTAAGGCAGTGCACGCTAACTGTACAAGCACTCTTTGCTTGTACAGCAGGGCATCACAGATTATTTCCTGGAAAAAGTATTTTTTTCTCCAACAAAATCTCAACATTCTTTCTTTCATCCCATTCTGGTTTGGGAAGCTACAGCCTCTCAGGTAATATGAAAATGTCTTTTAGTGTCTGACTTTATCCTAAAGAGAGAAGGTAATAAAATTGAAGTGCTCTCTTTGTTAGCAAGAGTTTACCACAGAAAAGGAATTATATTAGTTCTGAAACTGAAGAAGCATTCTGAGCCAATGTCTTACCTACAACATCACCACAAAAATCAGCAATGTTATATCAGGGATCAATGTGGTTCTCTCTTGTTAACAAAATGGTGTTTTTTCCAAAAGCAATCTGCCATTTCCACATCAAAAACTGTCTTTTGATTTATATTCTTTCCGCATTTGCATATCACACAATCCAGATCAATAGATTTTTCTTTGTCTTTTCTAAATCAGAATGCCTGGAGACGGTCTCAGATGCAAAAGATCCAGCATACTGTTTTCTCATTAGGTTGTTAGAGACCTCAGTCGAGCTCCAGTTGAAGGTCCAATTCAAGGACATGATGGGACGCAAGCACAAAAGCTGAGAGAGCTTGCTGATATCACTACAAGGCCACTCTCAATTATCTTTGAATGGTCATGGTGATCAGGGGAGGTTCTTGAGATCTGGAAGAAAGCAAATGTCACTCCTATCTTCAAGGAAGATAACTTCACCTTGATCCCTGGGAAGGTGATAGTGCAAATCCTCCTAGAAGCCATTTCCAACCCTATGAAGGACAAGAAGGTGATTTGGATTAGCCAGCATGGAGTTATGAAGGGGAAGTCACGCCTGAACCACCTGACAGCCTTAAGTGATGAAATGACTGGCTTTGTGGATGAGGAGAGGGTGGTGGATGTGCCAGGGCCTTGAGCACACTCATAAACTCTAACAGCCCTTACCAGCCTCACCTGGGGCTTCCACCTACATCCACAGGCCCAGGAGCTCTATTTAAGCATAGCCTAGGGCCTTCACCTCCTGCCTGAGCTGTGTCGGAAGAATGCTGGTCTCCTATTAAGCCTGACCACAGATGCCCTTGATCTGGACCTCAACCTGTGGACTGCCTCGACCTCAGCCCTGCCTTGTCACTGTGGATGTCCCCAGCAATTGCTGGGCGTGATCCTGACCTATGGACTGACTTTTTGCTTTGACCTCGCACCTTTCTCCTCACCAGGATTTTGCCTTATGATCTCGATTCTTGGTTGAACCTGGTTCCTATCTCGGGGCTTGCTTTGCTCAGGTGCTGTGGGACTGGGATCTGGGCAGCGAGGCCCCAGCCCTGCTGCCTTGTCCCTTATCTGCTCCCTTTCAAAGAGATCAGGCCTTCCTGAGCCCTAAGCCGAGCACCATGGAGCTTCTGAAGAAAGCCATGAGTCAGCATGACAAGGACAAATTATTTTGACTATCCGTAAGAAAAAAGTTGTAGGATCTTTGAATGATAATTTTCAGAGAGTTGCGCCTTCTTCTTGTACCATTTTATACTAAGACTCGGACACAGCGTTGCACTGGCAGTATAACCACTTCACATGTTACTCTGAAAAGAAATGCAATTCAATTCACTCCACTTTCATTAAAAGAATATGATTCACCTAAGAATTTCAGTTCACTGCCTTCAAGATTTTCAAGTAATTTCATCGGATTCAGTATTGAAAACATAATCAGTACTTCATAAACAAACAATGACAGGGAAGAGTGAATTCATGAGATATTTCTATTTGCTACACATTAAAATAGCATACTAAGCCAGGAAAAGGACATAATGTGAACGGTACCTATTCACTTTCTATAGCATAGGTACATCAGCAGAAACATTTTGGACAATTAACACACCAAGTTCCATCCATGTTCCATGCAAGTATCTTAACATTTACTGAATAAAAGTGCATTGAAACATTAATAGTTTTTAAAAACATAATTTCCAGTTACTGTAATTATACCCCAGGAGCATTTCATGTGGATTAATCCTTAAGAGTTGCCTCTACATCATCATTTCTAGAACTCACCAATGTTCCCAAACTTGGGCTTCAATCATTGGTTTCATATATGCTTTGATGAATAACAAGTTATACCTGTGCATCAACTTGTACAATAAATTATTTTACTGTACTAAAATATAAGCATAACTATTAGCTTCGGCATACATAAGCAAAATAGAGTTTTCAGTACATACTGATATGTTGGTAAAAATCCAAGTTTATAAACTGTCACATGAAGTACTGCTAAGTAAAAGCTCATCTTCTAAACTGCACAGATGATATAAGATTGGGAACTTCAGCAAACTGGAGTTTTGACTAACATCAGTGCTAACTACTAGGAAAGCTGATTTTTGTACATTCAGACTTATTTCCCTAGGAAGGACAACTTACAAAATATGTTGAAACAATTTTTTTTTTAAAAGTGACGTAAAATGACTAATACAGTCATCAAATTTTTCAATAATTTTCATGTAACTGCAGTAACCTATGCTGTGTTTGCAAACAATAGAGATAATGTTACTATATATAAATATATTTAGACAATATAAATGCTACCTCTAGTTTGGGAAAACAAATAACCTATTTAAAATTGGAAAAGATACAATTCTAAAACTACCAAAAAGTAATATAGCTATCTAATCCCAAATATTTTTAAATGATTGAACAGTTAATACTGCTGTGAAGAAAGCCTAAAATCCTAAGAAGCAAATCACATATTAAGTACTCATTTATGAATAATGGTTGTTTCATCTTAATCGAAAGACATCCTGCTTAAAAAGTATTATTTTATTAGTTTGGTAAAAGCTTAAACAGACCATCATTTTAGCAAACAATGAGCTGCGCTGCCATACACTAAAAGATAGAAACTAGAAATTAGTTGCACAGCCTGCAACTAATGAACACGACTGATAGCTGAGAGACACTGGTGTGTTGCAAGTTGTCCTACATATCCTGTAAAGGTGGATCTGTATGGCAAATGGCTAACCACAAAACTGCAAGACCAAAACCCAAAGTTTAAAGCCTTAGAAAATATACTTCTTCGACCAAAGACACAAAACTCTACAGTAAAGCAGTGGTCATTTATCACTGCCAGCACACTACATCATTAAGTGTCCTAGCAAACTTTCCCAAATTATATCACATGCTCCAGTGCAGGTAACTCTCCATCCTGTTACCACTCCCCTCCCCTTAATTCCCCTCTCAGATGTCCTTTGGGATGCCACAGAGAACATGCTGAGATGCTGTTACCCTCTGTGGGACGTAGCTATAGCTGTACACCATGGTCAGCTACTTTTGTTTCGAGGTAACGTAGTTTGTGGCATGCAAAACACTCTCTTACAGAAGAGTTATTCTAGGATCATGAGTATAGTTTAGCCTGAATCCCACTACTGCCATACTGGAAAGTACCCAGGCTTGGAAGTGCTTTATGCAGTCAACCAAATACGCCACTGTGTAAGAGCATAGCATGACCATACCTCAAGTATTAATAGTGGTCTACCCCTCTCAAAAGGAGTGGAACAAGAAAAAAAACATGTGGAGAGAAGAGCCATGAGAAATACTTTTCAGCTTAGAAAAAGGACAATATTGTGGGAACATTATGAAGATCGACACACTCCTGGATGGACAGAGCACAGACTGCACAAGGACTGACTGTTCACTGGCCTCACAGTAAAAGATCTGGAGGACATCAATGAAACAGGCATATAGGACAGGCGAACTGTGCAGTTCCTTGGCATGTGATGCTGAGGAAGCTGAAGTTTATATTAACCTTAAGTCAACTGGAAAACTTATCAAAGAATAATTGACCAACTTTATTAAATACAAATATACTATCTTTCACCTAGGAAATGCTGGCAGCTGAGGGAGCAGGCTTGGAAACTATTATAATATTCTCTGCTGGTTTTGGCTGGGATTAATTTTCCAGTTAATCAGTTAAATTATCCAATTAAATTAACCAATTAATTTAATTGGTTAATTTTCTTCATAGTAGCCAGTATGGGGCTATGTTTTGGATTTGTGCTGGAAACAGTGTTGATAACACAGGGGTGTTTTAGTTACTGCTGAGCAGTGCTTACACAGAGTCAAGGCCTTTTCTGCTCCTCACCCCACCCCACCAGCGAGCAGGCTGGGGGTGCACAAGAAGCTGGGAGGGGACATAGCTGGGACAGCTGACCCCAACTGACCAAAGGGATATTCCATACCATATGGCATCATGCTCAGCATATAGAGCTGGGGGAAGAAGGAGGAAGGGGGGACGTTCGGAGTGATGGCGTTTGTCTTCCCAAGTAACCATTATGTGTGATGGAGCCCTGCTTTCCTGGGGATGGCTGAACACCTGCCTGCCCATGGGAAGTAGTGAAGGAATTCCTTGCTTTGCTTTGCTTGTGTGCGCAGCTTTTGCTTTCCCTATTAAACTGTCTTTCTCTCTACCCATGAGTCTTCTCACTTTTACTCTTCCGATTCTCTCCCCCATCCCACTGTGGGGGGAGTGAGCGAGTGGCTGTGTGGTGGGGCTTAGTTGCCGGCTGGGGTTAAACCATTACATATTCTTACTTTTTTATATATATATTTATTTTTCCCTAGCCATTCCACCGCTGTGCTGGTGACAGGATACTAGGCCAGACAGAGCTTTGCTCAGGCTTACTAAGGCTATTTTTCCTGGTCCTTATCTTCAGTGTTGTTGGTGACCAGGCTGCCCTTCAGCTGGAGCAAGCTGTTCCACAGCAAGCACGCAGGGTATCTCGCCCACCTGCCTGTAGGCTGATGGCACTCTGCAGCACCTTAGACCAAAGAACCATTGATATAGCCTCACACATACGTGTAAGTGCAGTAACAGTGTGGATATAGTAAAGCACCGTGCTAGGCTAATGAAAACGTATAGATCCAATGTATCAGCCCATTTCTACAGAAAGTACAGCCAGGCAAACGGCATTCTTTCAGGATCATGCCACACACTGCTCTCTCATTGCTGGCCAGCAAAACTGTGCTGAGCAACGAGAGAAATTCAAAACTGGCCTCTGTATTTCTACTCCTCTTACCCACCAAAAGTAGCAATCTGACAGAACGCGTGCAGTGATTCTGCACTGAGTATGTTAGGAGTGTACCAAACTCAAATGCCACAAAGTTAAATGTTTTCTCCTTGGAATTTCCTGTAGTTAAAGCTCAGAAGCATCTTTTATAATATCAAATGCTACAAGAGATTACAAAATTACTTGTTTTCAACTGCAATACCTGTAAGATCATAATCTTTAAAGTGTTTACCTCTAGAATTTTTTGGGGGGTAAAAATCACTAATTGTTGTTTTCTAAATGGAGGTAGAACTGAGGTAGCAAAACTGCATTTGAAGTATATGTAGACACTATGCAGTTGCTTTTCCTGCACAAGTAGCTTCAACTTTGTCTCACCTTCCCACCCTACAAAAATAACAGTAAGACTTTGGAAAGTAAGCCTGGAGTAAAATTCTCTTTGTTTAGAAAGAGTATCAAAGCTGTACTGCTACTAAATGAAGTACCTTTATGCTTTGCTTTCTTTATAGATAATCCAGGCATTCAATGGGTAAAAATGAGGGACATCAGGTACGTTTTAAAGGGAGCTACTATACTAGCTGGGTTCCAAGAGCAGTTTTAGCTGCAGATTACAGGCAGGGAAATGACACTATCTGGTGTTTGTGATGGACACACACCCATTAAAAATCAGAAGAGAGGGGGCCAAATATTGGTCTAGTCAGATTTTAAAAATCAATAGTCAAACCTAGCTGAAAAAGGCATAGTAAGTTCCTCCATGCTTTTAAAATACTGTAAGTTTTACTAGCAATTTTTCAACATTTCTTGCTAGTGAACAATTGCAATATGTGTCCAATAAATTATTAAATGAATGGAGCTTAAAAATGATTTTTTTAAAAACAAATGCACAATAATCAAAGAAAAATCAAACAAAGTGCTTAGCAGGAATTAAACTAGTAAGAAATAAAAACAGAGTTAGAACAGTTCATTAATTTATTTAATGACTGTGCATTAAAAGCAAATTAAAATTGATTCTAAAAGCATCTCAAAAAAGATCTAGCCGGATTTAATGAACTTTTATTCAGCAGTCTATTCTTTCATAAGTTCTTTGTATGCTTGCCTGTTATTTTGTATTGTAGGCAGTATTAATAGAATTTTTAAATGATCCTCCACCAGTCTTTCAACATTAATTTAATATTCAATACAGAGCTCATCACAAGCGACATGCTTATAGTCAGTTTGAAAATGCTCAATGGATAAATCCAACCAACCACAAGTAGTCAAGTCAAACAAAAAAAAAAAATTCACCTCACAACCCAACACATTATCATTTCATATGGTTAAAAACACATCTAAAAATAAGCAAACTATAGCAGAGTAGCTGGAAGTCAATTGAAAATTTCTGCTATGGATGAAAGAAAAGATTAGTCTCCTAGCACAACTAGAGGCTAGTATCAGATAGACAATTAAGGACTGAAGTACAAAGGGAATACAAAGATTAGTGCAACCAAATATACAGAACAAAGACAGTGAAAAAATCTGTTAGAATTCTTGAGAAATTATCTCACAGTAGAAGAAAATGTAAGAAAATTTAAAATACAGAAATTATTTCATTCATTATATTAGCTTCTGTATTACTCATACTTGGGAGAAATATTGAAAGCAAATTAACTGCCTTAAAGGCAGTGCTCAGATTGAAACATGATGCTGACCAAGGTGGTTATAAAAACACCAAGACATCTCACGGCCCTACAGTTATAGACATGGCTGTAAGATGAATTCTGGATTCTAAACGTCTCCCAAAAGTAATACTTTGTTTCACATAAATTATGTTTATGCTCTCCACATTTGATATTGTCAACTTGTTTTAATAGCTTGATATTCAAAATATCAAAAATATTCTATCCCACCCCCCATCAAACAACTTCTTTTATCCACAGGTCCTTGTTTTTCAAAGAAAATTAACAACCTTACATCAACGACAGGAAAAGTAGAATAAAATTAGCAAACTACAGAGCCGTCAACCATCTTGCTCTGCATCATATGACGGGGCGTAGCAGTGCCTGCTGGCTCGCAGGGTAAGGTAGCTGGAGAAGGTGGTGCCCAACAAGGACGGTGCCCAACAAGGACAGTGCCCCTTCCTCTGCTGTAACAGTGATCCTCACACGAGGATCACTCTCCTCACGTGATCCCCAGGCAGTCTGCCCAGATCCCATGCCAGAGTGGGTCCCCAGGCAAGGAAGAAATTACAGGCTGCACAAAATAGCATGTAATACAGGAACTGCAGGGGAAAAAAAAACACAAAAGGGAGAGTAGGTGGCAAATGAATAAGCTTCATGTGCTGCATTTTAGATGAGACGTGCCTGTTATTGCTGTTAAAAAAACAAACAAACAAATTAAATACTCCAGATTTGTCTCCCATATAGAGTGTTTATGGTAGTTACAGGAACTTCTATCATGTCATGGGAAATGCTGCCATAACTGAGGAAATTTAAATCACATTTGAATAAAGATGTTTTGGAAACAAATTAATTGCTTGTATTTTAGCTTGCCTATGCTGTGCTCAGTTGTTCTTTTTTCCAAGGAACTACTGCAGCAGGGGACTATCAAAATGTGTGTGACATTACCTTACACATGGAGATTCGGTCTTTAATTAAGGTCAGCATGATCTAGATCATAGCAAACATCTCCAAGCCTTAATTATGACGGGAAAATCCATTCACAAGATAGAATCAAGTTTCCTCTATGTTAAGAGAAACAAATCAATCTGGATTTTAAAGCACAGGTATAGCGGTGTCAAAGTGGATACAGAAAGGCCCTTTAGAAGCTCCATGACAGAAGAGCAGAAACAGATTTTGCTTTTCTTCTTTTTGTGCAGCTTCAAAGGTTGTCAAAGGCAATCACCATCAACACTAACTGCATGGGGAAGGAGCCAGAAACCTGTATGAGAATTGTCAGGTGAGGAACATAATATTGATCTGAGCAACACTCGCAGGCTGCTGCCTAAGATTATTTCTTACTCTTTTTTCCCCTGGTTATCAATCATTTCAATGTAAGCCTTTATTCAGAGCCCAAATAGCCTCTTCTTGTGTCAGTCGTCAGACCGAAAGGCCCACTCAGCACCACTACCTGCTGGTCGTGCCCCACTCTAGAAGTACTGGCTCCTAAAACTTCACAATTCATGGCAAGGCAAGGGGAAATCTGTTTTAAAAATGTCTAGGTACCTAACTCACGTGGAAATCAAAACACTTTATAAAATATTCATAAGTGACTTTTAGGCACACAAATATCTTTGAAAATTTGGTCGCAGTTCATTTACATTGAAATAGCCTATTTGCACTGCAGTCACGTCTGGCAGCGAGCAACTCGGGAGACTATTTTATTCCAACTCCTCTCATCCTGTTTCCTTCTGCCGATCACTTCCCCCTCCTCGAGTTTGTATGCATCTCATGAAGCAGTCTCAACCATCTGGAGCCCATGCCTTGCCTTTGAGTAAGTCAGTAAAGCAACTCCTCCTCTCAAAATTAAGGCCGCTGAGATGCAGCTCACATGGCAGAAAAGCCCCAGCCTCTCAGGTTTTCTAAGACCCACCACTGGTTCGTTTGCTTATCAACCCAGCCCTGGCTCAGTGTCTACAAGTCAGTTTGTGTCACTAGCAGACAGCAAGACAGACTTCCTAGGGTGTTTTGTATGGGAGCTGCTTTTCTTCACAGCTGTGGCAAGAGGGCTATTTGTTATGGTGGTCTTGCAAAGCTACAGTAAGATGGTCAGAGATAGTCTGTGCAACCAGATTTTACGGTGTTTTAAACTAGAAGTTCAATAACAAAGATCGATGGTGGTCCACAGGAACTTATTGTGGGCCCACAGCAGGCCAAGATTCAGAGTGGGGGAGCCACTGCTAGAGTGCAAATGAAAACTGGTTCAGTTAAGCTATACAAGACTATAACCTATGGCACCAGATGATCCTCGCAGGTCCTTCTGGCTTTGTAAGCTACACATTAGCCTTTACTTCTGCTTGATCAGCACACTTAAGGCCCTAAGGCACTTTCTGGCCCTGGACGAGTAAGGGTTATCATAATTTCCAGGCTCATAGTGATGACACAATGCACATCCTGTTCCAGGTGCAAAGTGTTTACATTCCCCACAGTGCAGAAGGAGACAACAATCAAAATCACAGTAAGGAAACCCATTAAGTTATATTGATTTTTAGAAAACTTTAAGAAAGCAGGATGACTTTTTATGTACCATATGAAAGATCTTAAAATAATACACAATAATGATATTCATCAGATCTGTTGAGAGTAGACAAAACTACAGCCAAATACAAGGCGTTCTTTTCCACTTCCAGATCTGAGCTTTTCCTTTGTAATAATCTTCCTCAAAATAAAATATTATAGCATTTTACAAACGTTATATAGCATGTTTGACGTCAGATTGTACAAAGGTAAATATTAAAATCAGCATTTAGCCAATAAGGAGATGGACGAAAAGGAGGTATATAGCAGAAAGATGATATTTCAAAGGACTTCAAATAAATCAACAAGACTTCAAGACACAAAGCCAGAGATACAGGTCAGCTCTTCTGAATCCCAAAGCAATGTCCCGTGGCACTTTGGCACTGATGAAATGTTATTACTGCTCTATCTTTAGAAAACACAGAAGTTTAAAATAGTTATGTAACTGAATACAGTTTTGGATGTATTTTTTTTATCCAGCTCAACAAACTTCTTAAAAAGTTGAAGAGCATTAACTTCTATGGAATGTCTTTTAATTTGATTCTCTACAAAACTATAAGGAAAGGGAAAAAAAAACCCATCCAAAACAACAGAACAGGCAAAGCTGGCTGCCACAATAGAGTATTAATCATATTTGCTGTTCTCTTTCCAAAAGCTTACTTATGTAAATGTAAGAGTGCAGGAGACTTACCAAGTATTAAAAATATCTAGAGTTTTTGAGGAGAATTATTTTTCCAGGTACACTACGGTTTAGCGCTGTCCCTTACCTCTGCTACCTCCCCCGCAAAATGCTGTAAATGGCAGTGAAAGAAAACTGAACATCAACACTCCCAATCTATGTAGGAGGTATATACGCTACTTGCTCACCTAAGCCTATCCTGCCCCTCCAGATAGTCTGACTCTCAGAGGCAACATTGCATTCATCGTGTGGTCTGTGTTTTAAGCTATAAGTAATCAAACCTGATAGCCTGTTGCTCACCTCATGGCAAAGTGCATGAGGCTGATGAACAAACAATAATGCGAGAAAAGACTTCTATACTTGGGTTCAGTCCTATGATATTCAGATGTGCTTAATCCCAGCTGGACTCACTGAACTAAAATGGAAGGTATGTACACACAAACCTAACCAAAAAACCTTGCTAGCCACAGCTGAAACACAAGAGTATAGTATGGAAGTATTATTCTCAAAATACAGTCCAGAGCCTTTGATTTGCTACTAAAATTGCATGTGTCGGAAGAGGGAAAAAATACATGTATTTATCTGTACTACATATAGTTATATATATATTATTTTGCATATACACACATACATACACTAATACTGTCAAGACGTCATACAATGGGAAACATTTCTTCACTGCTAAAATGTTGAATTCCGCAGAATATATCATGAATTTTACCTGAAAATTACTGTGAACTATCTGGTATCCATAATATGAACATATCTGCAAGCCTGAGTTCAAGGAAATATGTATAAGCTTCAAGCCATACATGCTGCAGTTCTACTTTGATCCATGTCTTGGACGTTTGTTAAGGGAAGACTCTAATATCTGAAACGTAACACCCCTTTGAGATGCTGCTTATTGCTCAGTCTTTTATGAACTGAATTTGTCAGGATGAGGCACAACATCCATAATGCATTCTGAAAATTCTCTCACCAGCAGCTACATTATTATCGTTGCCTTCCTTTTGGCATCCAGTTAATGAGCCACTAATTGCATTATCATTCAGATACACTGCAATTTTTCTTTTTTTGAATTCATGCCCATTTATATGTCTTTATGGTGGATACAATTTTTTAAAAGAGGAATACAGTTACCTTAGAAAAATCAGGAATATCAAATTATTCCTCCTGGTCTAGGAAGGATTCTTTGCCTGCTCCAAAGTATGGATTTTCATTCCTGAAATCCCAAGTAATATGGCTATAGAAGCATAATTTTTTTAAAGATTCAGTTTCCCAATCCTTAAATTGGCATTGTTCAAATAATAATAATTCAATAATCATAATAACAACAACAACAACAACAATAATAAATAATAATAATAATAATAAACCAATAAGCAACAGCCCTGCGGAAACAATCCTAACTGCTCAGGTTTTAGCGTAATGCAGTAGAATTATAGTCACTCTTCTCTCCTTTAGAATTACTTCTAATGAAAACAGACCATAACATTTTAACTTCTGACATGAAAAGCAAATGTATTTATTTCTCTTACTTCACTCTAATAAATGCATAACAATTTTTTCGAGCCTCCTTCACAAACCACAGAAGCATGTGCATTTTGTTAAGCAAAATATTCTAAGTTTTCACCTCAAAATTGCATGGGTCAGGTCACAAATTTTTCATTTGCTTCACTAGTAAGATTTCAGCTAATTTGCTCTTGCCTTGAGGATGAGGCTTATAATTTTTTTCTTTATTCAGGGTCATCAGAATTTACAATGACCTACTTCCTTACTAAACAAGCATGCTATGAAGTATTAATGGATCTTGTGTCTTACAGACTGTGCTTTCATATTGTGTAAGGGAAAACTCCTTTCAGATCAGAGAAAGGCAACAAGGAAGATCAAAGGTATAGAATGGCTTCTAAATAGGGAAAGATAAATAATTTCCAATTCTCCAGCCTGGGAAAGAGATGAAAGGGGAGGTGTGACAGAGGTTTATAAAATCATAAATGTCCTGGAGGGGGTGAACTGAGATCAACTGTTCAGCCTTTTCCATTGTAAGAACTTGGGGGACTCAGATGAAACAAACAGATGACAGGTTTGTGTCCTGGTTTCTGCTGGGATAGAGTTAATTTTCTTCCTAGTAGCTTCCTTCCTATTAGGTGTGTTTTGGATTTAGTATGAGAATAATGTTGATAACACACTGATGTTTTAGTCGTTGCTAAGTAGTGCTTACACTGGTCAAGGACTTTTCAGCTTCCCCTGCTCTGCCAGGCGCACAAGAAGCTGGGAGGGGGCACAGCCAGGACAGCTGACCCAAACTGGCCCAAGGGCTATTCCATACCATATGGCATCATGCTCAGTATATAAACTGGGGGGAGTTGGCCGGGGGGCACCGATCGCTGCTTGGGGTCTGGCTGGGTGTTGGTCGGTGGGTGGTGAGCAGTTGCATCACTTGTTTTTTTTCCCTGGGTTTTGTTCCTCTCTCTCTTTCGTTGTTGTTGGTTTTGTTTTTTTAAAATTACAATTTATTATTATTATTATTAGTTCCAATTACTAAACTGTTCCTGTTCTTATCTCAACCCACGAGTTTTCTCACTTTTGCTCTTCCGATTCTCTCCCCCATCCCACCGGGGGAGGGTGTGAGCGAGCGGCTGGGTGGTGCTCAGTTGCTGACTGAAGCTAAAACCCAACAGTTTGAAACAAGCAAAAGATGGTTCTTCTTACAATGCAGTTAAGCTGCTGAACACCTTGTCAGAAGATGCTGTTAAACAAGATGCAGCATACTGAAGGATTTAAAAAAAAATAAATCCCTAAATAAAAATTTTTAAGAAAGGTCCTGCCAGATCAGAAAAAGAAGTAAGAAACAGGTTTGTAAGAAACAGGAAATTATAAGCAAAAATGGATTACAAACCAGGGTGTGAGGGAAGTAGAAAGAAGAAATAGTGGGAGAAAACTTTCAGCAATTTACAAGGAAAACATCAGATTCAGAAGGCTAAAATAATATAATGGTATAAATAATTGGTAATAATAATATGGTAAACGTCTGACTTTTGCTAGTTTATAGCCAATATGAACGAAAGGGTGCCACTTTCAGAGCTATCAATATGAAGGCCAACAGTCACAGTTTTTAAGAAGGGAGGATTTATTTTTCTGTCCATAGTGCAAAAGAAGCCAATTTAACTGCATGCACTTTGACTGCGAAAGAGCATTGCAGATACAGAGGAGCATCACCCTGAAGCAGTTCAGTGCGAAGGCAAGCAACCATGGATTTTCCAACTCTTGCTTTACCTCTTGGCTCCCCAGTTCCCTAAGATACCCCATTATGCCTCACACCAAATCATCCAAATTGTGCCTAGCATTAATGAGAATCTGGACACCGCTATCTTCCTGGTACTGTTGTCACAGACTATCTAACAGGTAATAACAATTTTTAATGATGATAGAAGGAACCGTGTCAGTCATTTTAGGGATGGAAAGAGCATTCATTACTGTAGATCCCTTTTCAGAAGCTTTATTAGTCAATCTGTTTCTCAAAAAGTTTTAAGAACATTTCTGGCTTAACTCTAACAGTCTGGGCTCACCTCTGTTCTTTATCCTTACATTTCTTTCAGTGCCCATGAAGAAAAAAAAAAACGTACACCACCGCCTGAATGGATGCTCAATGTCTCTCTAGGGACAGCATTTTCCACTCTGGCAGTTAGCATAAGGAAAGCCTTTCTCTCGACATACACAGTCCCTTCTCTCTGCACACCCACAAGGACTGCCTGCGGCAGTCTTTCACTGTCAGGTATCGTATCAGTCCAGTAATTATGGAGCAGCATTTTCACACTTATTCTCATTCTTTTTAACTCTGGTACTATTGTGGTTGCCTGGAACTCTGACACTGATCAGCAAACGTATAGTGAAAAATCAATTATCTTGTCATGCAGTAATACATATGCCTGCAGCTCCCAGAAGGAGATATGAAAATTTAATGTTTCTCACTATGACCATGGCTTATGGATTCAGGGCTTAGCACATCCCGCATATGAATATGGAGGAAAAGGATGACCAGAGAAGGAACTGCCCCCCTGTCATGTGAGCATATGTCACCTCAAGTAGTGCCAAAGAGCAGAATCCCTCCTCTGGAGATTTCTGTAGATGGAAAGAGACCACAACAAACTTAAAACCACAACCATGCTCATAAAAGAAACAATCACATGCGTTTTTCAAGGAGAAGTATATGGTTTTAATTACATAGTACACATGGTTATACTGATTTATTCACGCAGAAATAATTCTTTGACTTAGTTTTGTTAAGAGTGACCAAAAGAGAGTGCAAGACATTTAAATCGTTCATTTGTAAAGAGAAGAAAGTTAAATCTTCATCAAGATCACTGAGAAAATCACTTCCTACACAAAAGCCATAATGCCGTTTAAAAATATATGGAATGCTATTTGAAAATATATGACTCTGGTCTATGTTGGAGGTTCCTGGATCCGGTAGCCTGACAGAGGTGAAGCTGCTGCAGCACCACGTCCCCACGTCCATCCAGTTGTGAGGCATGTGGGCACACGTGCATACAGTACATATATACATATACCCACGGCCAGCCATACAGATCAACACGGACCAAACACACAGCACTCAGGCAAACACAAGCTGCACCATGTCCTGATCCTGCTCCCCTCTCCGGCTGACCAGGATGAAGCACAAAATACGTACCTAGATACATTATGTATTGCTCCAGTAACGGGCCATGGATACCCAGTCTGTTCAGTAGCTGGCCCCTGAATCACACACACACACAAACAGGTCTCTCCAGCCCAGCTTGGACCCCCTGCTTCCTCCAGCAGCCAAGGCACACAGCCTCTGGCCTCTCCAGTATCTGACCCAGGCTTGCAGCCTCGTCTCCCGCTCTCCAGCTCGTCTGGCCTGACCAGTGATCACAGATGCGGAGATACACACCCACAAAATAACGCACGCAGGACAGTCTCTCCAGCTGCCCCTGCTCTCGGGCCCCTCTGACCCACGGCCCCTTGCCCCGTAGCTGGTACTGAGACCCCTCATGCACTCCAGCCTCTCCAGCTGCTGCACCACAGACACATGGGCCCCTGTGACCCATGGTGCCCGCTCCACTTGCTGCATGCAGACCCCCATACATACACACGCACACGGAATACAGTTCATCCAGTTAGAGGTTGAGAAGATGACAGGACAGACAGCGCGGGTCAGGCACAGGGCATGGCCAGATAACTGTACTGACCAGCAGCCTGTTAACACATGCTCAACCCCTTTTATCGCCTTATCCCTCTCTTTTCCCACACTTGTTCCTCCCCCAAACCACTATGACCCCTTCCTTCCCTCACCTTCGGTTCCTCCCCAAAACATCCCATAGTGAGTCTTGCGCAATCCAAAAATGGCCTATCTCTGCATCCCATAATGAGACCCGCAGCCTGCTGGCAGCGACCCCCTCCATCTGTAGGGGAGCTGGGGAGCCATTCCCATCGACCCACCTGGTTGACGGTCGTCACACCTAGGGCCTGGGGCTAATGGCTGTCCTCTGAGAGCCCAGTGAGGAGCTGGGCCAGCGTGCCCTCTTTGCTCTGGTTGGGTTATTGGGGTTCCTCTGTCATTGTTCCCCTGCTCCTTCATATTTTTGCAAATTAGCTTTTAATTAACATAGACCTGACAGTCTATCCAGCTAATCCGATCTGAGAAGAGTCAGTGGAGTTTGGGAAGTACAGACACGGACATCAGCAGAAGGCTGTGACAAGGGAAGTATCCAAATCTCTTGTGAAAGTAGGCGCATGTTTTTTCCAGAGAGGACCAGCTGCGTGCAGCTGCCATGATTTCTTAGCCCAGTAGTAGTGTGAGGAGTGTTGGAGTCACTGCTGGGGCTGCTCCAGCAGGGCTGAAGATGGCTCTCCACCCCACCTTCTGCTGCCTAACTGTGGTCTCCTCCCATCAGAGCAGGGAAAGCGGCAGAGCTTTGCCGCTCGAGACCCATCAGCACCAGTTGTGCATCCAGGCCCTGCATCAGGCAATTCAAATGCAGAGCCGGGTTTAACACTGACTCTGCTGAGGAAAGGGAGGTCGCAAAGTAGTGGGATCTTCATTTGCACTCTGCATCATGCACTCTGCTCTAACTCAGCAGGAGCTTAAAGGTTACTGACAAAGCCCAGGACTGTCGACACAGGTAGGTCCAGGGAGGATTCAGAACATGTTTACAAAGGTTGCTGCTTGCTCCCCCGCTGTCCCAGGCAGGCCAGCTCTGCTCGCGTGCAACCCTGGGACTTGACTCAGGAATATTTTTAGCTAATGCAGCTCAATGGAAGCTGAAATAATGTAGCAGAGAGAAAATAACTAGATAATGATTTAGGGGACTACGTGTGTAGCATGTACAAGAGACTCTGAAGTGACATGGTCAATACCAATAACAGTAGAAAGGAAATCATCTCTGCATTCAGAGGTCATCAGTGCAGCATCAATGCACTGAACTGAGGTGAGAAAGTGAACTAAAAACCCAAGGAAAACATTCACTGTTTAAACTGCTGGATAGCAGAAAAAAAAAGGTGTCATCACTGATGACTGAACAGCAAATGAAGCAAAATCTTAGAGCAAATAACGCAGAGCATTATCAAAGGTGCCTTATTATCCACCTTTTAATTTTTCAGCATTCCACTTCTCTTATTAGCATTTATGCTTTTGTCACCATTTTTGCATGGATAATTTCCATCTGTTTCTTCTTGTTCCTCTTGTCCTTTTTGCTGCATGTTCTTTTTTTACATCGTGACCATTTCTGCTCTTTTAAGACTTTCAAAGTGTTATCCTATGCTTATTTTACTAAAAAGAAGGGGGGCAGGAATCCAAGACAAGCCCTAAGGGCCTTAACCAACCTGAGTGCATTTGATGTTACAAAATTGATTTAACGTGATAAATGAGTGGACCATTTATCCATAAATGACATAGCATGTCAGCGCAAAAGAACCGGAGTTGAAATGTCACCACTTCACTGCCCAGTGAGGCTCAGAGGACACCATCAGTACAGCAACAGCCTCCCCGGGTGTCACACGGGGAGGACACCATCTCCCCTCCCCGCTCCTGCCCACTGGCCTGTGTGAGTTGGCCGGAGCACACAGACAGCCTGGGAGAATTTATCGTTGTTGCTATGGGCTGTTCTTTCCACAGACCAAATTTTAATGACTCTTTCCAGAGGCCAAGCAGTGTGTAAGTATCCAAAACATGTCTCGCAGAAAGAGAGAGTGCGCGTGTGTGTATGCAAAGGTCAGCAACAGCCAGCATTCAGAGACCATCAGCAAAACCCCAACAGACCTCTGGCAGAAGCTGAAACTCCATCTCACCACCCACGTACTAGAGGAAACGGAATTATTGCACACCTCATATTTGCATTCAGAGTGTGAAGCTCTCTCACGCAAGCTGTTGCAAACCTCCTTGAATAATCCAAACAGTTTCACTAGAAGTATGTATGTGAGTAAATGCTCATCAGCACACAGTCTCTTCCTATCTGCAAAAAATCTGGGCAAGATCTCATCTCTACGAGTCTTGGGACAAAGTGTGGCAAATAATGCTAGTAAATAGGACAGCCAAATCCTGCTGTGGTTAGCCTGAACAAATGTTGCTGTGGTAGAGCTGTTGCTGACCTACGACCATACAGAGTGAGACTATTCAAGACAAAGAAGATTATTCAAAGGTGGCACTTAGAAATCTTTTAAACAAACAGAGCAAATCTCTTCAGAGCATAAGTTGATTTATCTCTTCAGAGCAAAACTCAGTTTTGGCTTCTAAAAGACAAGAGTGCATCTGTGTTGAGGACCTCAAAATCTCACGCTTCAGCGTTTGAGCTACTCATTTGCATGGGAACTGGCTGTAATAATTTCCCCCAGTTTAAAACTGGTCAGATGAACTTTTAAGTTCTTCTTTTCATCCTCTTCTGAAGTAGAAGGTACTGGCAACAACTGTAGGAAGGACAGGCACTGGGATCTTGAATAGCTAGTCTTTTGCATGCATGGAAGTCTTCCTACTTACAGGATCAGTGGAACCAATTATTCTTGCTTAGGAATCAAGGAGAAAATTTTCTCTGCACCAGATTGATAGGGATGTGGAGGGCATATGCTTTCTTCTTCAGCACTGAGAACAAACATCTGCTGGGATCATTTAGGGTGATTTTGCTCAGGTGTTTGTTTCTTGCCCTGCAGAGGCCTCAATTACTGACCACTTATCAGTCTTAGTTCTGTGCATCTATAAGCTGTTGAGTCTTCTGGACACCTATAGTGTTTTGACATTGGTAAGTCTAAATTATTTGTTAAAACAGTGTCGAGGGCTGTGGATTAACTGTGCTATCGTATATCCAAAGACACGGGAGCTGGCCTAAGGTTCAGGTTCAGACATACCTCTGCATAGCTCTGTGTTTCCAGAGCAGCATAAGTGCTCTCCTGCAGCCTGAACTCCCAAAGCCTGTGGACCTGAGCTAGCTTGGTGCAGAGCCAGCTTGCTTTCTTCCAGCCTGTGTTCTTGTGGCTTCTGAGTTGATAGACTGCTACACATCTATGAGAAAATACATCCTCAGAAGGATGAAGAAAATAAAACTGCAAATAGATTCACAAACATAATTTTATGTCTGATAAACCATAGCCTATGCTGTTTTCAGACTGCTGCTATCAAAGTTAAAACATATAGAACAAAACCAGTAACAGTGGAGGAGCCAAATATCGGTTGTAACTAATACTGTCCCAGTCAGAAACCAACAGGGCTAGCAGAGCCCATGCAGGTGACCACGAGGCAAATATGCAGTATATAGTCTTTAGTATACCCATAACCTGTCTAAACTGACAGCAGATAAACATGATTTATCATACATAACTAGTGAGAGGCAGGGGAGAGACATGATTCCTTCTCAGGCCCACACAGAACAAATACTGATGCCATTCACTGGGTGTGCAGTAACAGATGTACCTTGAGAAGGGAAATAATATGCTGTGTAATAACCAAAGGTGCAATCCCTGGGAAGAATTAAGAATTACTTCAGGGTTTGCAGATGATGTCCTCCAGCTGTGTCTCTGCTAGTAAACCAAACAAGACTGGAAGGCAGTTTTGAGCTCCATGATCATCACTGCTGTATAGATGTTACCTTGTTCACTAGCACCATTTTGTTCTGGGCCAGCCAACATTTTCCCAGAGCCTTGACATGTCTTAAGGGGCAGAACACGTCTGGAATTATTCGGAGAAAGTTGACACCTGGCCACCCTGTTTGGGGAAGGAAGAAGGGTGGGAGTTTAGGCAGATAAACACGAGCTGTGCTGTGCCACCCAGCTCCAGGGCCAGAGAACGGCTCCCCTTCTACCAGCAGCGTAGCTGTAGCCACTAAGAAAAAAAAAAAATATGTGGCAGAAGTTTGTGTTACCTCATTTGCTTCTGGCCTCTGCCTGCTTTTTGGGAGCATTAACCGATTCCATCACACGCTTCCACGGCGCCTACAACATTGGCACTTGGAGACTGTAGTTAATAATTAAAAGCCAGGTAGCTCTGTAGCCAGCACGTCACTGCAACACGCTGAGGACCAATACATGGTAGAAGTGGGCTGAGGGAAATGAGGGCTATCCAAGGACTCGTGTGAACGAGCACTGGCAGGAATGCACAGGAGTGCAAATTTTGGGAGGTGGCTGGAAGAGGAATGACTTCTCCTGCCTGACCAGCAGCTTAGCATCAGGGGACGGCAGGGGCTCAGAGGACAACTTAAAAAGATTACATCCTATTGCAGGTCTCTTCGAATAGAGCGGGGCTTGAACCACTGCAACTTCGGGAAGTCAGTAATTTGGGGAGGGTGGCATCTCAGCTGGATTCTGACTCACCAAAGGCTTCTCTACGCAACAAAAGGCGTTTGTGCTCCTGATCCCTCTTCTTTTATACTGCACTAAAAGTGGCTGACAGGATGGGGAAATGTGTCCACATCTTGATAGTGAAAGGCATTTTTCTTCTACTGAATTCTTGAAAATAATGTGTAGGGATAGATGATAACTCTACGAGTACATAAAATGACAAAGCATCATGTCTAGAGCGAGTATCTCACCCAGAATTTTATGCTTCAGCTGCAATAAGAAGTAATTCACAATAAATTTGACAAATAATACCAAGCCATAAAGGTACTATGTAACTGAAAAGGCTAGGCAATGTCTGTGAAAATGGAAAGAAAACAGCAAAACTAACTCAATTGAAAGAATTAAAGATTCTTTACTCTAGAAAAATTACCTGGAAGGACAGTGTTACAAAATTCTGAATGCATAGATTTAGCCTTTCACTGGTAAGTTATTTACCTTAATGTAATCCTTAAAAAGATATGGAATACATCGCCATTGAAAAAGGTATTCTATACGTTGAGAGTTTAGCTGCTGCTCCAGCAATATTATGCGAGAGAGGAAGGTACAGCCGGTATAGCACGCTGCTTTCTGTTCCAGTTTAGAAGTACTGGAATTTCCAATCCCCTGTTTAACTGTTTTAGGTTTTTGGAGGTATAGCAGCCTTAGGATTGAGGATTCTAACCTAGACATTTTATAATTTAATTAATATACTAAAGGACTGTGGACCTGTTCATCAAATAAATTTCTATTTTGAAAAATTAAAACTGCTAAAAAAATTTGTCATTTTTAGGATAAGAAATGTGAGCTAAAATAGTATAAGAGTGATAAATAAATACACAGGTGAAATTTGTTGCTGATAAAAATATTAACTTCAATGGAGCAGACACAAAAGGCAATCTGACCCTTTCAGTAAAGCTTAAGAATCAATGCTAACTGGAGATATTTCCATGATTTTCAAAAAAAGGAGGCATTTATTACGTATCTTCTGTGCTTTGATGATTTCCTACACATCTCACCAGAACTATTTTCTATGCCTTTCTTAGATGCTGATTTTGGGCTGCAGGTAAATGCTGCTTTTGAAAACCCACATGGCCGCCTGCACACATGATTTCATTTCACCATGGCATTGCAATTCTCAGCCTTTGCTGAATTTTCCATCATATTAATTATTGCAGGACTTCTCTTTACAGCCTTAGGGACTTTCTGGAAGATGTTCACATTCTCTATGTTAATGCTTCAATACTATGAAATGCAATTATGCATTCTCCTACATATCTATACTCTTGTGGGCAAGTGGGCTCTTCATAAGCGTATCCAAACTGTGCAGATTGTCTTAAAGAATGAGTGAAACCCAAAGTATACCTGCAGATTGTAAAAATTAGTTAAAAAAACATAGCAGATGATAGATAGCATTTCAATATCTGCCTAGATTTAAGCATAAAATAAAGAGTAAAGAAACATGCAATAATAAAAAATATGCCTACTGTATTGTGCTATGCAGGACATAGCATTCCTATCTCAAAGTGGTTTGCAGCTGCTGCACAACATGGTGAGCCAGACTACTACCGGGGTGGGGAGGGCAAGGGGAAAAAGGGGCGAGGGATGGGACATCAATAGCTGCTGCTACAAGAAATACAGTCTCCCTCCTTCAATAGCAGTCACTGCCCTCCACCCCTTCAGCAGGGATAACAGCAATTCATCTCGTGTAACTGCAGGAGAAAGCAAGATTTGTTTAAGCTGCATTGCCTTCATGAATAACCGTTCCCCATCTCCTTCAAAAAATGGTATTCAAGGGAGAAGGATAAATTCAACTCACAGCAACAGCTTTTAGCCATTCAGACTACTAAAATTCCTATGTGATTGAAGCTTTTACTGTGTAGCTATACAGCCTCAGGGGTTATACAATAGTGAATGTACTTAAAGACATGGTCTTTTTTTCCAGCCTTTTTTTAATAAACATGATTTTTTCTTGTACTGCATGATAACAGCATAAACCAGCTTCTCTTCTATTTCTGAGCCCTAGAGCTGTACATTTTCTTCTTTTATTATTATCAGTGAATACTGATGCTTTTTATTTTTATTTTGCTGTTATGCCACTCTATTACATAAAACATTTTTTTGTAAATATCATCACCTATTACAAATGTTCAGTTAACAGATTAGTTTAAATCACTAGTCTAAACAAAAGGTATATGCCTATACGCTGTGTGGTGATTACAACACCTAAATGTCTATTATAGATGCCATATCAAAGCTGCCCATCTTTGAAAATCTGGTCCACCATCTGATACTGTCAATTACATATGTTCCTAGGACCTGATGAGATATAGAAGCGTAAGAAGCACTACTAACTCTGAAAAAGCTAAGTAGATCTATGGAAATATTTGTAATTTAGATATGGTATGTTCTTTTAGAGATTTCCTGTACGTATGAATTGCAAAACATGTGTTAAGCATCAACTCATGAATCTTGATAGAAATAATCATGTAATTATTGTTAGGTTAAGTGATCAAAAGCTGCACACACACACACACACACACACAGACAGAGGGGCAGAGAGGCACAAAGGCAGGCAGGAACCCAAATTAAGGACCCAGAGAAAAGGGACACCCTGTCCAGCCCCCTCTCCAGGCTGTCCCAAGGGGAGCCTCAGCCCCAGTGTCCAGGTGTGACACCCATCCCCATGGGTCATCAGGAACCGCTCTCCAGATCACCTCGTGGACTAAGGGAGGTTGCTGCCCTGGGGCATGGACACATGATGGATGCAGGGCAATGCAAGACTTACTTATTATGGGATGTTTAGGGCAGGAACCAAAGACAGGCAAATGGAGAGATCGTGGTGGTTTGGGGAGGGACAACAAAATAGAGGGAAAATAGAGGGATAAGGCGATAAAAGGAGTCAGTCGCATGTAAACGGGTTACTTGTTGGTACGCTGGCCAGGCCATGACCTGGTCAGCCTGCGCCTGACCACTCCAGTCTGTCCTGTCTTCTCATTAAACTCCATTTCTAACCCTTTTTCTTGGTGAGGGACTCGCTAGTCTGTGCGAACGTGTGTGTATGGGGGTCTCTGTGCAGCAGCTGGGGTATGGCCATGGTCCACAGGGTCCCCTGGGTCAGCGACTGGAGCAAGTGCAGGTGTGCAAGTGAGTGTGTGAGCACTAGCAACAATCAAGCTGGACCAGCTGGTGGGGAGGTGACGTGACCTGGGAGACTGCCGGAAAGATGTCCATGTGTGTGTGCATGGCTGTGAGCGCGGGGGCTGTACCAGCAGCTGGAGTGGGGCTCGCACACCCAGGTGCCAGCAACTGGCAAGACTGGGATCCAGGGGCAGCTACTGGGCAGACTGGGTGCCTGAGCGCAGCTGCTGGAGGGATCCGCACGGTACATGTGCATTGATATATGCAATGTACCTTATCCACTGACAGACCTTCATCCTGGTCAGCCAGAGAGGGGAGCAGGATGAGGCCACTGGTTCTGTTTGTGTTTGTGTGAGTGCTGCATGTGTCAGTCTGTGTGGCCAGCTGTATGTATATGCACGTATGTGTTGTGTACATATGTACAAATGCAGCACACTTTTGACAAACACAGATCCTATCAGATTAACCGGTTTCCCTTGACAAAACACATGAATTTTCTGGACAGAAAACACACACATGGCAGATCTTGTATTTTAAACTTCATAAAAAACTCCACACAGTAGAAAACCACTGGTTACTCCAGAAAAGATAGGGAAGAGTATAACTGCCATCTGTGGAAGAAGATATACAATGCAAGCCAGAAGGCTCGCAAGGCTCGCATTGCTGGTGGGAGGCTGGGACAGTCTCGCAGAATCAGTACGGCAAAACCAGAGGGGTTTTGTTCATCAGGGGGTACCTGCTGACAGTGCTCTGAGGGTTGAAACACTTAATGAGCCAACCACTAGGACCCCAATAGCAGGCTTGTGAGTAGCCAAAAAGAGGAAGGCCTACCCCATGCTATCAAAATTATCATCTACCTAACTTTGAAGAGTGTCTGTAAAATTTAATCTATCAACATTTGCAAAGAATAGGTGAAGTCCCATTGCAGCCTGCAGAATCAGGTCCCAAAAGGAGGCGTCTGGGCCACTGACCCCTCTACACAGGAACAAAGAGGTTCTAGTAGCAAGACAGTTAGAGATCCAAACGAGTAGCAAGAAAGTTAGAGATTCCAATGGGCAGGAAGATTTGCCTGACTGCTAAGTTAAAAATTCAGGAAAAAAACAAACAAACAAACAAATCAACAGTGGGTTGAAAAAGGGAAGAAAGCTTTATTAAAAAAAAAAACAACCCACAACAATTTCTTAGTCACTACAGATCTTGAAATAAATTATACCAAAAGCTCATGAATCAGAAGTCAAGCAGAAACCATAATCTGGATGTACGCTAACACTAGTTAGTGCATATACACCAACAGATCACATAAGAATAGGTAGCAGCTTCATCTTCAGCTGTCCATAGCACATAGGATAAAATTCGTATTCTAATAGGAGACCTCAGCCTAGCTGGTGGTAAATGCACAATATCTCGTGGATGTAGCCTTGGAACTTCCCAATTCAAATGTTCTTGAAAATAACAAAATTTTCATTTAGCAGTTGTTTTTGCCCACCAGGACAGAACATTACCTAAGGATTTATACCAGGCTACCAGAAAGGAACTGATCACACAAGCAAAGACCAAACACTACTTACATAAAAGTTGTTACAAATTGTTTCTTTTTGCTATATGCATTCTTGAACAGAGTCCAAAAAAAAAGAAAAATATATATATGTACCCATTCATGCTGTCCAGTTACAATTTTGCGCCTCTAAAAGGGACCCCTTTTATAGTGCTGCAAGGAGCTGCCAAAAAAATCCCAAAAGGTAAGAAACACTAGTTTAAAGAAAAAAAAAAACATGAATGACAGTTTGTAGTGAATTACCCAAGGTTTGGAAAACATTTAGCCACAGCTACTGAAAAAAGATTACAAGAGCAACAAAATCGCTTGTTGAGAGACTAAAACAATACTTTTTTAAAAGACTAAAAATCACACTCCTCATATATAACATCGGGAAAAAGAAAAAATGGAAGCTTATAGGATGTTTAATGATTTTGGTTAGCTCTTTTTTAACAAATTAAGAACAAAATGACCTCTAATGATAGTATCAACCCGTTATGAGATCAGAATGGTTGAGCAGTTGATAATAGAACAGGAAAAACACAAGTATTTGATTAGAATCTGTTCTGGTTTGGGGAGAAACAGGTTATGTGTTTATAGCAAGGGATAGCAGTGAAATACTTTCCATTCCAGCAATAACTGAAAGGGATGTTAAGTCGCAAAAGTCTTCTGAGCCAAATGCCTTAATGCCGTAATTAGAGACATGTTCTCTTGCAGCAGTCCTACCCACCAGGCTCCCTGGAACAGACAGAACAACATCCTCTGCTTGGCAGTAGGATGCTCACCTGGAAAGAGGGGGCAGAGTCCCGGATTCCAGACCGTGTGCCTTGTAAGGGTTAGGATTAAAATTTTCAACAGAAAAAAAAACCACGTACACTGTTACCTTTTCATAAACTGAGACTGGAACACAGGACTCTTTTTCCTCCTCCCTGTCACAGATCCCATAGCTGTGCATTAAACTCCCCACAGAACTGCAAGGGGAGACTAACTGGGTATTTTACTGTAGAGCCTGTGTCTCCACGCTGAGCCCTGCAGCACACTACCCCCTTTGTAGACCTAGACCCCTATTAGCATTTGGGGGCACTGCTGTGCCCCACAGCACTGCTGTGGCTGCTCCTGGCATGTTCCTCTAAGGCTAACGTCCACATTGCAAGAAAGATGTTGATGAAGCACAAGTCAGGGCTCAAAGAAGAACTGTGAAACCGGTGAAAGGCTTACCTAGTGCAAAAGCAAGCAACTAATTTATTTTACTGACAAAAAGGTTATGAGGCAAATTCATGATAGTCTAGAAGTACTCTCATGGGAGAAACAGAAACTGGATACTATTGGGTCTGTCAGTCTACTGACCAAAAAATTGAGATCCAGATGCTGGATGACAAGGCTAGACAAACTCCTAAGAGGAAAGAGGAAAAAAATTTTAACACTGATGGTCAACAACCATGGAAAAAATATGAAGGCTTGTGGAAGATCATCTCCATCATTGTCAATTTTTAAACCGAGGCGGATTCTCTCCCCCTGCAAAAAGCATGCATAGGTCAAACAGAAACTAGTTCATGTAAACAGCAGAGCGTGTATTGAAGGATTCTTTATCCCAGCAGGAGGTTTTTATCTCAGTATCTCTGACTGCAGCCGACACTGGATAATCAAGAGCATGCTAAGCCTTTCAGCTTTACTGAAACCAATTTTGGGTGTAGAACTTCACAGAGGACAACAAAAGGAATGACAAAACCAGTAAGACAGATAGGCTCTGCCAAATATCAATATAAGCAAATGCTTCTGAACATTGATTTTTCTCTACTGATAGACTGAAGGTATGATTAACTTCCAAAATGCTGCGGGATCCAACCAGAGTCACTGGAAGATGCTGAAAATTTGGAGAGGGTTCAGCAGAGGGCTACCAAAAGCATTATAAGGCAGGAGAACTCACCATAAGAAGAAAGACTGAAAGAACGGGGTTTGTTCAGCCAAGACGACAGAAAGCTCAGAGAAGATTTAATCAAAGTCTTCCAATACATAGGAAGTAGTTATAAAGGAGATGCAGGTACTCTCTACAGAAGGATACTTGCTATATATACAGGATATATATGCTATAATATCTGATGTTTACCTACAGACAGATTTGTTATACCACTGTCTTTCTGCTTCTTAAGTGCATACTACTTGTTCCCTATCTGTTCTCTAAAAAAATATCCATGCCAGAAGGAAAATGCATTGTTCATTGCTAACATTGTCATGTATTTTTTTCTGTTTTGTTGAGACAAATCAGTAGCCCTGAAATCAAAACAATGTATTTTTGTCAAAGCTAAGTGTAGCTCCGCAAGCCAGATTTACTCTACTTAGCCCTGAACATGTTTCTCTAAGCTTTTGAATTTCAGTCTACTGGTAGTTCCTCATCTCCGGGCTTTAGTGACTGAACTCTGCAAAGCAGCTTCAGTCCAGGCCTCACCAATATATAATATACTATATACTATATAATATAATTATATGTAATATATAATTATATATAATATAATAGTAATTAATTGTTTTTTCCCCAAATCCCCACATTCAACAGCATGGTCCTTTTAAACAACTATACCCCAGCTCTTTTTTGTTGTTGTTATTAATTACACACACTTATCCTATACCAACTTGAGGTATACCATTGACAACTGTTATTTCTCTTTTTAGTGTAATCGGTATCTCTAATCTAATCCTTTATTTGTGGTCTCGATTTTCAAAAGCAAAGAACACAAAACAAACATTTTTTTGCTTACACTCCAAAGTATAAACAATAGTAATCTAAAAGTGTACAGAGGGCAAATGGACTGCCATAGTGGCATTTAGCCCCTTCCACACATTCATAAGAACGCAGTGCACTCAGTACTTTCAGTAACTGCCAACCTATTCAGAACATTTAATACATTTTACAACGAGAAAATAGAAAATAAATAACATCCTGGAAATTAAATACTCTTAAAAAATTTACAAATTGCTCAATGACTTCCACTCTTTCTGAATGAAACAGGAAGTTACAAAAGAGATGAAAGACACTAATTGTGCATCACAGCCCATGATTTATTTCTTTTGATTCTGGAGACATGATGTGTCTAAAAATATAACATCTTCTGAAAGTACTGTTCTAGATATACCAAATTTTAATGGTCTAGAAAGATAGGCAAGAAAAATAAATTCTGCAACTTTACAGCCACTTTAAACCCAAAACGCTTTTATGGAAGGAGTGCCAAACATTAATACTGTTTTAGCAGCATATGTATACCCAGAATAAAAGCCATAGGTTGACATAAAACCAAGAATCACATTCTCCCTGATTTATTACACTACAATTATCAATAACTGTTTTACTGAATTATTAAAATACTACATTGACTGCAGATGACCACAGTCCTTGCTTAACATACAGCACAACTTGGCAAGCTTCACAAAAAAAACACAACTAACCCAAATCAGCAAGAGAAAAGCAAACCCACTTATCTCATCATTTAAAACTTCTACAGAGAACTACATCTTACAACATATTTTGTTTATGGGACTTCAATTTCAATATTCCATATAACACAGATCTGCAACTCAATTTCAATATTCCATATAACACAGATCTGCAACCATATCTGGAAATAAAATGTATTTTCCTGAACAACAACTTACAAGGCACGACTTTTGTAAAATCACTGCAATTTTGAAGTTATCCTGTGAAGCACAATGTTTTTCAAAATAAGGCTCAAGTAATTTAAAAGGTAAGTAAGTAGAAACTATTTGCTTCATTCTTCATGCTATTCACAATAAATAGCATGATGCCTAACTTTCTTGTTCTACTGCTATGTTTATAAAAATGTACTTACTTTTAAGCTTCAGTGTCATTTTGATGCAAAAGTTAAAATAATTCTGTTTCCCTAAAATGACATAGCTATATTAAAAAAACCCCATGTATTTGCTTTTCAAAATGAAATCTAAATTTTTCCTTAAAAATACAGATTTCTATCAAGACAGCTGCGATCATCACGGTACTACAACAAAAGCTGCAGTATTTCACCGTTTAAAAGATCTTCTGCAAAACAGTAAGGAAAACCAACTCCTAATATTTGGATTTTTAAAAATTATTAATCTGCAATATGTCATCTAGTAAAGTATCAGAGTTGAGTTACAAGCCGAGACCCAACTGCAAACACAGATGGGTTCCCTAAATGTCATGGAGTTTGGAGCCAGCCAGTCCCCTTTAGTCACGGGGCCCAGTCAGGAGGAAGCTGTAAAATTCCTATAAATGGCTGAGAGTTACAGAAGAAGGACAAGCCCTACAGCAGACTTGCAGACGGCAATGTCTTCACAACAGACCTTTAACCCAGCAGACCTCAGGCTATTCAAAGGAACAATGCTTTTTTGAGTCAAAGAAAGATAACACTGACACCTGGAAAAAATACTTAGTCTTGGAAGTTAGGCTTTAGTGACGTGAGGAGAGGAGCAATGTGGTTTACATACCAGAGTGGTAATGCATCTACCAAAATACGGCTGTATCACATAATTTTTTGAGCAATGTTAGTTTTTACATTGGTAAGCGCTACATGGCTGTAGATTCTACCACTTAAGCGTGTGATTCAGCAAGACACAACATTACTGACACCCTCATTGTTAGAAAGTGACTACTGCTGAATTAAGTCTGTAGCAATTCAGAAATGAAGAGAAAAATAAGTTTATACTCCCAAGCACCCACTGAGGCACTCCCGGCTCATTTACCAGGCTATTCAGTGCACAATTAATCATTAATTCCACAAAGCACCTACCTGCCAAACCAAGTGTTCCTTTACAACAGCTGTACCCGATAGACAGACGCTCAGCACAATCGTATGAGATGCAGAGGTCAAGACGCTGGCAACTATAGCGTCCCTCATGTTGAAGGGCAGCATGGTATACACCACAAAAATAATGAACAAGAAAAATGAGACCTGTGCAAGACAGCAAGACAAAAAAGAAGCATGTCAAATTCACTTTGGAATAACATTTAAGAAGTAGCATTTAATTTTAAACTGTCTTCAGCATAAAGTTACACATCAGTTTTTTACAGGAAAGTTACTGCTAACAACTGCAGAAAATCAATTTAGGAAGAATCCATTTAAAAAAGTGTTGGAAAATTTGCATTATATTTGATTTAAGAAGTGCAGTTTCAAGATACTACATCATGGTTCAAGAACTACACAATACTCCAAACTTTTCAAATTTAACTTCAAATTTATCTTTTCAGATTTTAATTTTATTAACACACTGTTTACAGTTAGAGTGTAGTTCTCCTGGGACTGGTGGTTTCTGATTGTGAACTGCATTACAAAAAAATTTGCCAAACCCCCTCCCTCCACAGGGCCTAAATTTCAATGCAGAGATTTCATTCATCCTGATGCACTAAAAATTCTCCATTTAATATAACATGACATTATGCAAAAAAAGCCCAAGTTCAGCCCAGCATTTTGGTTTAAGAAGATCATACTTCATGTGTATCTGCATGACGTATGTCAAATTCCATTAAAACACTATATTTCAAGCTAATACATTTATTTGAACATGAAAAACAACTTCAGACAATCACAGCCCATAAGCAGAATTACTGTTAGCTTTTTTTGAAGGGTACTAGCATCCACACTAACTTTATGGAATAAACTCTCCAAATGCACAACCCAACCTGTAACAGCAAAAGGGATTCCTTCACTATACATACAAAAGATAATATATTTGATGGTATGCATATGTTCCAAACTCCACCACATATTTGAGAAAATGTAACTGGATTTGGGACACAGATTTTGCACAGATTAGTAAGTAGGCAATTCTGAAAATGTGCCAGCTTGCATATAATTATATCCCTACACAAGCCTTTCCATCAGTTTTAGTTGACTTGCAAGCCTATTCACCATCTAACAGTTGTATCCACACAGTATTTAACTCAGAAAGCTCCTAAGCAGGTATGAGCAATAATAATTTGCTGCTCACTTCTCTTATTGTCAGTTTGTTTTCTTCACATCTGCATGTGATGATTCCATAGTCAAAACTGAATCCTAATGTATGTGTATCTACAAGACAGTGGAGGTTTTCTTCTCCATCATGGAGACAGAATTGGATGTCGAAGGAAGTCCACTTCTGTTCTCCACTCATCTTTCTCCCATTCCTCCATTAAGATTAATCCAACTCCTTCCTGATCACTCACACTCTCTTTGATGCTGCCCAACCGTCCAGTATGCTCAAGAATCAAAAAGTTCAATGGCATGAAATGAAACGGAACTGCAAAGGACATGAGGGATAATAAGAAAATAAAGTAACAAAAAGGCAAAGAGAAAACTTTGCTTCTCTACTCTTCCAATCTACCAGCTGATAGCACAAGGAAACAGAAGTGTTTGATATCTGTTCAGTTTCAGTCCTCCCTAAAAGTTTTAACTGTGATCAGATGTTAGTAAAACCAACAACAAAGAAAAGGGTGTACAAACTTGGTCTAGATAAGAGAAGGGTTATGTAAGTATGATGTTTTCAAATTGTCCTGGCCAGGTAAAAATCAGCTGTGATACTGAGAGAACTAGCTGATAGTCTCAAAACTTGGAAAAGATGTAGAAAGTTCTGGTGGGCTAGAAAAGGGAAACACAGCATGTGTCTTTGAAAGGCTGGGAAAAAGGCTAAGGAATTAAGAACTCATCAGCTTAGCTTCAATTCCTGGAGCAATAACAGACCAAATAATAAAACAATTCATAATCAAGAGTTCTGAAAGTTAAGAAAAACGTAAGTAACAGCCAATGTGATTTTGCTGAGAACAAATCATGTTAAAGCAATCTCATCTTCTTCTGTCACAATAACAGGCATCAGGGTAGGGGGAAAACCTGAATAATGAGTTAGGCGGCAACAAGGGATGTGAAAGGTCCTCTAATATAGGCATAAGATGAATGGATGCCAGAAGCAAAATACCTTACCAGCATGTAAGACCAGCTGCCTAACACGTTTCCAGTTAAAAAATGGTTTGAAGAAGAATCCTGGACCCTAGTCCTGGAAGAAGGATTCCAAATGCCTCCAATCTCAGTGACTTTTCATAAAAACAAGGTTTTGTTGTCTCTAAGTTTAGCTTTCTAATTGACTAGGAGGAAGATTGCATTTACATATTTGTGAGAATTTTATGATTAGAAAATAAAACATTATCCTTCTCTAACTCTCTTCTCTCCGAAAAATAGAACTTGCATATTTTCTGTGCTTGAATACGGTTTGACTTTATAGCCAGACTAAATGATCCACCCCACTTGCGAGGTATATGCTAGGTGCTTACTAAAACTCATTAGTGGATATAAGGTATAATATGATGCTGTTGCTTTTCAACTTTAACATAAAACAGACTACTAAGCACGCAAAAAAGATTGTGGTATATTGCAATGCTTCTAGTGGTATCAGCTGTTTCAGCTCCAAATTTGTTATACTGCTGTAAACAAGTATCCTTTCTTTAAGTTACCCCACTACTTTCCTTGGTCAAAATAAATGGATAATTTCAACCTTCCACAACTACAAACAGAGAGTTTCTAGAAGTTTCAACCCCTCTTGACTCTACATATTCAGACCTCAAATTCTCCATTACCTAACATCAAAAAGGCTGAGTTGAACTGGAACTGTGTTAGAGAACACTTGATAACAAATTGACCTGTCAATTCTCATATTTGCATCTTGAAATTTGGGTCTGAGAATGCTGCTGCAAAGCAGGAGAGGTGTAAGTCGTGTTAAGACAGAAACTCTCATCCAAAATGCATGTAGGAATGGCTCCTGTCAATAGTTCTTGATTCTTGGCCACACTCCTTTTCTCTTATTTCCACTAATGGTCTAAAGACACAAGGAATTGAGAGCTCCGTTTATCACAGAGGTTCCTTTTTTATTTCACCATGGCTCAAGAATATTCTCCCCAAGTACTCTGAAATAAGATGCTTCTACCCTTCATCTTGATAACAGACATACATAGTATGTAAGGCTTGGGACTGTTCAACATATTTCAAAATGTCGCTGTATTTAAGTTTGATACTGTAGAAGTCGATACTCAAAGGCTCTTGAGTAGGGTGGTTCTTCAGGTAGAAAGAGGACACAGGCTTTCTGGACTGAGTTACAGCCTGCAGAATGGACAGCAGCCCTTGACCCTTTTCATGATCTTTTTGTAAGAATTAGCAGAATATTGCTGATAGAAACATTAAAAAGCAGCGATGCCAAGCTCTGAAGGACCCCACTATCCCATTGCAAGAGTTGCTAATGCGCATCACTGCATGTCTGCACTTGGTTTGTGTATCTGTCAGTAAACGCAGTATTAATTTACAGTGCACTATTTTTGACACTTAAAAGCAGCCTGTTCCACCAAAGTGTGCCATAACCCAAAGCTTGTCGCTGTTCTGAAACTGTGTTGGAAGCAATCTTTGATGTGAGTCATCACTATGACTGCCTAGTTGAAACACACTTTTTGTCCTGATCTGAACTTAGATTGCTTTAGGAATTTGATTCTCAGAGACTTTTTCGATGAGCTTATGTTATCCATATCTTGGAGATGGGGAGTATTTGGGCACTGATGGTATGCATCACAGCATTTAGCATTCGCTTTTGGTTAACACTGGTGTAACATCTTACAGAGAAGTATGTGGCTTTCCTGCTTTGATTGAGGAGTATCCAGGACTCTTGCCCATCATTCTTGACTGCCAGAGCTTAGCAAACTCTGAGTGTGTTTGGTGCTCTGGGTACCTCTTCTCCCACACTTCAGTAGTGCCACATTTTCACCTATTATGTAAACAGTTCTTTTCCACAGTGATTTAAAGGATGATGAGCTGCCATAGTGTGGCTGTCTAGATGGGTATGTAACAGACTGTTTTTCTGCAGATTTTGTGCAGCTGCTTTCAGAAGGGCAGCGAAAGTTCTCATACAGTTTGGGGTAGTGATGCCATCAGAGAGACTTGGACACCAAATAGTATAATGATGACAGCATGGTGCGGGATATCACTGATGATCACGACCACTCACAAACGCTCATTCTTGTCACAGAACACAACATAAAATTATAGATAAGCATCTTTATGCATCTTGCAAAATGGAAAGATTTTGGCTATACGGGATAGAGAAGTAGTTCCTTCTTCAAATCAAGGCCATTCTGAGTATTTTTAATGATGGCATTTTTGTCCCAGCATCTCCAGATGTATGTTGGCCACTTCAGCCTCTGACCTATACTGGTGACTGTGATCTAGGGGAACTAGTATGAAGTTGATAACACTTGGTGGTGCACAGACATTGCTGTTGGAAAGGTCACTGGTTTGGACTGTGATGGCACAAACTGCAGTGGACCCAACCCATGGACCCAACCCGTTTTTGGAGCCCATGGACCCAACCTGTTCTCAGAAACCTTGTCTCCCTGGTATCACCAGTTTCTGCTCTGAGTGGCATCGCCTTAGCTGTGAAGGGTATCTGGAGTAGAAAGTTTAACATATTTTACACATTAAAATTGTCTTTCCTAGCATATAGGGTACCACAGGGGATGTTGCTTTTGACACTGAGAACAACTGTACAAAAAGATACTAATAATTCATTTTATACAAATTATGTTCCAACAATGACTCACAATTTCCCAGCTAGACAGCCTTTTTAAGATTGTGTTAAATGGTTAATCATAACCAGCTTGGCATATGTAACATTCACTCAGCTTAATGTTACTCCGACCAGAATTTCCCCTTGAGGAGTACGACATCTTGGCACTGAAGCAGGCATGCAAATCTAAATGTGCTGTTTCAGTATGAGTTAGGGGAAAGCACTGCTTTGGACACAGACAGCAGTAATGAGGCTACAGCTAATAAAATACCTGTAGTTCTTTGGGACAACTCCTTACACACAAGTGTAATGACAACAAAACACTTGGGAAAATAGTGCTAGCTTTTCACTGTGTAAACACAAAAGACCCTGTTCCCATAATTAAATTGTTAGTCTACAAATATTCACACTAAGTGGGCCAGCCCACTACAGGATCACTTTCAGAGGTTTGTCAAGATCAGCTTCCTCCTTACTGTGTAAAGGGAGTAAAAATTCATCATGTAATAAAAGAATTTTCCCTTGGAAAGATACTTGGATTACAGCTACTGATGTCAAATGTTGTCTGTATGCCTAATTGCACAAAAGAAGACACCCTAGTTTTTCTAAATAAATAACTAGGTTTCATACATAATTGGCAGGACCTACTAATCTTACAAAATAGTTACAAATACTATATTCATGATTTAGTAAAATGTATGTATTAAGGTGTCAGAAGGGTATTTATACAAGCTATAAACTATGTTAAAACTTTGTGTAGGCAGAGTAAAGGTTGCAAATACATAAAGGTCTTTGCCATTCTACTTCTTCTGAATTCCAGACCTCAAATTTTCAGACTCAGACTTTTAAAAGCCAGGCAATGTTCAAAGAACAAAACAAGCTACCCACATAAAACAAAAAATTCACTGAGTACTAAAATCAGCTTCTGTTCTGGGTCATCTATAAAAAGGCTTAAATTATGAAAGCGTTGGATAAGGTGAAGGTGGAACTGTTGTTCACCAAACCCTGCAACACTAGAACAAAAGGGCACTCAATGAAACTACTAGAAGATGGATTTATAACAGATGAAAAGAAAGTACATCTTCACCTAGCAGACAGTGACCTTCTTGAACTTGCTGCCACAGGAGGTCATAATGTACCAGCAGGTTCAAAAAGAGATTAAACAAATTCATGGACACCTTGTCCATAAACTAATATTCAAAAAGACAGGTCAGGGATGTACCCTCTGACATTGCTAACACAACTGTGGAGGCTGGCAAGGTATGAAGGGACCAGACCACAAAAAGTGATCAAGCTTGTATGCTGCCTTTTAATAGCAGCTTCTCTTGCCATTCTTGGAGACAGAATACTGTGCTAGATGGACCGTGGTCTGACCCTGCAGGAAGTTTCTTGTGTTCTTATCCTGAGTCAAAATGTACTTCAAAGAGGGGAAGGGAAGAGAAAGGGGAAGGGGAAGGGGAAGGGGAAGGGAAAGGGAAAGGGGAAGGGGAAGGGGAAGGGGAAGGGGAAGGGGAAGGGGAAGGGAAAGGGAAAGGGAAAGGGAAAGGGAAAGGGAAAGGGAAAGGGAAAGGGAAAGGGAAAGGGAAACGGAAACGGAAACGGAAAGGGAGCAGTCATGACATCGTATCCTCCCTGACTTTAAAATAAAGCAAGGTAATTCAGAACAAGAACTGGAAGTCCAAGAAGACTATGAACAGAAAGCATTGTAGAACCATCTACTAGTTGGAATGGAATTGTGAGAGGATAGTTCGACTTTCAGCAACAACAGGATAAAATACACAAGAAGCTAAGTTTTTGATTTATATAAAACCATTGTTTCTCAAGTGTCAGGTATATCATAAACCTCAAGAATAAAATAAAGCAGGAAGAATTTGCTTGTGGTTTACCCCACAAAATTATGTCCACAGTAAATTATTACTTCACTCATTTTTACCAAACATAAACTTTTATTTTCCAATTATTATCATAAAGGTAGTAAACAACCCTGTAAATCATGTCTTCTTCTTGATCATGGAGAAATCTCAAACTAATAATCCCTTTCTTTTGTGTAGAGGTCTGGCTTTAAATGTCATCAGGAAAAAAACATTCATTACAGCCTCTGCCAAAAAATTAACCACAACCATTAGCAAAATAGGATAGAATAAAAGCAAGTTGACTGCAGGAAAATAGGTATTTTAAAATAACTGTGCAATTAGTGACCTTCAAATGTGCTGCTAAAATCACAGATTAATATGACAATAAGATTAAAAACTCCAGAAAAGGAAGGAAAATTCACATTTGAAATAATCATGCATTCAATCAATGATAGCGTACTGTCTACTGTGTGATTGCTTTCTGTGTCAAAGAATCTTTTTTTTCACTGAATGGGATCAGCAAGAGGGATATGGGATCTAGAAGGAGTGACGGAAGGACCATCAGCAGTGACCCAATGATCCATAACAATTTTTGGTCCTTCCTGCTACAGAAAGAGGGGACTGAGCTACCATCATCTCTACCAGCTTTGAGAGTATTCCTGAACACACTCAGAAAAGAAAGAATTTGTTTCACTCCATAACGCCTGTTTGTATTATCATTCTCTTCCTCACTTAATTCTCCTCTTTCTGCTGTATCTCATCAGCTTTGTTTCAACCACAGTATAGTCTAATTAGTCAAGAGGACAGATTTGTCCCTTTTTGATGCTGATAGGTCCCTGCAAGCAGAAAGGCAACTTCATAAAGCACTATATAGCCCAACAATGGCATGTGTTTGCAGTGATTTGAGTCTCTAACAGGATCAGATGATGATAAGCTATGCCTTTTTTTTTTTTTTCAGTGATGAGACAACCGAAAAGCACCAGAGATAAAGAATACATCTTTCATCCTTGTTATTCTTACCTTTTGTGTTTTGCCCATAAATATTAAGATCAAAAACCTACAACAGCAGTAATGGTTCCTGATCATTACAGCTATCATTTTCTCTAAAAGGGACAGTTGATACCCTGTTTAATGCTACCTTAATAATTTTTCTTAAAATGTTTTTTTATCTACAGCCAGTGGGAAAGGGATTAGAGCATGTTGTTAAAACCAAAGCCTTATCTTCCCATGCCACAGTAAAAGTAAAACCAGACATATTTAACTCTGGCTAAGCCCATGCTGCATCCTCTTCAGAACAATACTACATAGCAGCACACAATTCTAAAGTAAACTGCAATTAAATTAATGTATTTTAAAAGTGGAAAGTCAAAAGAGATCCAAATGATTATACAGTACATGTAAAAAGGCTGAGGTCCAAAGCAATAAAAACTAATTTCACTCGGACTATTAGGGAGCTAATTTTACAACACTCAAGCACTTGTGCCTCCAGTTTAAAAGGAGTCTAATGAGAACATATATTGAAAACATTTTCAAAGTTGCCTTAAAAGTGAAGAAACATACACAACTTGGAAAAAGCATAAATTGCATAAAAACCTAACCTGGCTAGAAAGGATGTGAAAGTCCATGTTAAAATATGCACGCGTGCACATATACAGAAAATATGAGCAATGACAGCAATTAGTTTAAATCAGAATTATAATAAGCTAGTAAGGGCAGAAGATGAATACACTACATTTCAGGGGATCCAAGGAGGTTTTTCTGCATGTTAGGCATGAAAGAAGTCTATCAGTGAATTTGATCAACTATTATAAGAGAATGTAAAACTGTTAATTATAATAAAGGAAAAACAGAACCATCAAATAAAAATGTCTGTTCTCTATTAAGGGAAAAGCTAAATGATATATTTACATTACCCTACAGAATAATCATGGTACAGTTTTCTGTTCCAAAATATTAGCTTACAAGTATATAAAGCCATAGACACTAATGTTGAGACATTTTTAAACAGGGGGTCCAATAAACTATGCTCAAGCATCTTGTAAGAGCTCTGGATTACGTCTGTTGATTTTCAGTACCTCCCAAATACCAGGAGCATTCCACAGAACTGGAGGCAAATTAGATTGGTAAAAGGTGAAAATAGGAAATGAAAAATAGCAAATAAAAGGTCAATTTTTACACTGAAAGGACTGTGTTGGAGGATTCAGAGGATTTATTCACTGTCTTCCTAAATGTTTTGTAAAAAGGAGCAGAATAGTGATGTGACAATGTTTGATGAGTTTTTAATATTATTCAGGGTATTCAAAAGCAACAACACATGGGAAAAGTTGCAGAAGTGCCTCACACTACTGTGAAGGCCATAAAATAGCAGATGAAATCCAACATTGATAAATGCAAAATAGCAGGCATGGGGAAAACAACTTTAACTGAACATTTACAAAAGCAGGCCTCACCTTAGTTACTACAACCTCAGAAAAAGATATGGGAGTCACTGTGAGCAGCTCTTTGAAAACCTGAATGGTAGCAGCCGTTGAAAAGGTAAATAAAAGGGCAGCAATTATTAGGAAAAGAATAGAAAATCAAGCATCACGATGACATTGTATGAATCCATGGTGTGCATATTTCTTGAACAGCTCATGCAATTCTTTTCTCCCCATCTTAAAAAAAAAACAAAACACGTTGATAACATCCCCCTGAGCCTTCTCTTCTCCAGGCTGAACAGCCCCAGCTCTCTCAGCCTTTCTTCAAATGAAAGGTGTGCCAGTCCCTCAGATATTTTTGTGGCTCTTCACTGGACTCACTCCAGTAAGTCCATATTTCTCTGGTACTGGGGATCCCAGGACTGGACCCAGCACTCCAGATTTGGCGTCACCAGTGCTGAGTAGTGGGGAAGGACGATCTCCCTCGACCTGCTGGCAAGGCTCTTCCTAATGTAGCCCAGGGCATGTTCACATGACCGGCAAAGTACCACCGAAAACCCTGAGGAAGTCTCAGCCCTGACAGATGTATGCCTCTGACATACTGACCCCCAGGAATTTTGCAACCATCAGAGTAGCCTTAAGAACACATTGAGAAGCCCTGGAAATCTTCTGTGTTCGTGGTCATCAGAGAACCCAGCAAGAGCAATGCTTGAAAGTGAAAAAGGGAAAAGGAGGGGTCATGGTGAGAAGCAAAAATGTAGTGCAGCTCAGCAGAGTAACTGCAGCTCTGCGTGCTGAGGTGCACGAGATGTTTAAGAGGGCAAAAAGTACCCAGGATACGGTACCCAGTAACCCAGCCACTTCCCACAGAAGGGGGGCATGCCTTTTCCTGACTTCATCTGCTACCAAGCAGGAGCATGCAGATGATAACACTGAGAAGAGTAGTCACTCTCTCTGGAGAACAGGAGGTCTCCTCTCCTTGAGATGTGTGACTGTCAGCAAAGGACACAACCTCCGGTGAGCTGACGTTTGCTGTGACAGGTGTCAAAATGTGGGGAAAATAACCAGCAGGGTGATAAAGGGTCATGGTTGGGGTATATCTGGTAGAAAAAAACTAAAATAGCGAGGAGCTTAAACAAAGGAAACTTGGATTGCCTTTGCACAGATCAATAGTGCACAGATCAATAGTGTCGTCTAACAGCTCAAGACAGAATCTGCTGCAAAGGAAAGACGTGGTAAATTGAAGTGACTGAGCAGCATGACTCCACTTACAGAAACCTGATAACCTGAATGGTTGGGTTCTCGCAAGCTATGTTTTTCCCTAAGCATATATTTTTGGGCAAACCAGAGAAGAAACACAAGAAATTGCTAAGGAAAGGAGCCTCTCGATGACTGCCATGAAATACTGTGACTGTGTACCAAGTGGTAATAGCATAATGCTAATAGAAAGGAAAGAAACAGATATCTTCTTTAGGAGAGGTGCCAAAATAGGACATAACACCTCCTTGGAAAATTTTATTAATCATAGAAACAATATGCCTATGATGTAAGCCTATAATGTCAGAAGAGTGGACAAAACCATGTTAAGATAATCTAAACTTTGGGCGGGGGGGGGGGGGGGGGGGCGGAATTCATAGCATTTAATTGTCATGAGACTAAGACAGGTTCTGTAGCACTTACTCAAAAATCTGTTTTATTCCCCTGCAACACCTGCCTTTCCCAAAGGTTTTCAAGTCATCTGCTAATACATTCCGAAATACTTTAATACAGAGTGAGATTACCGCTTTCATTGTTGCACAGTGCCTTTGGGACCTCAGCCTTTTGTATTGCTCAGAGCTTTCTGTTTGCAACCTTGGCTGTTATGCCCATGGGCCTGCACATGCCAACCCAAACAGTGTTGCTGGTGGGTCCTCATGGGAAAGGATTGCCACTGGCGTGGGCACCACCTCTTTTTTCCCCTTTTCCCTCTCTTCAGTTGTGGTTTTTGGGTTACATTAGGGGATCCAATAATAAGCATGCAGGGAGCTTAACAGCCAAGCAGCACACATCACCTGCCCCTGACATAAACATGCTCCAGTCAGCACTAACAGCAGGAACAATCAACGGGAGGTTGAGGACATCCTGAAGAAAACCATATAGTCATCATGGGAAAAGTATTATAGGGAGAACCACCCACTGCACTAGCGAGGACAAGGATGCTCGTCTGGGGTCACCCCGATGCTTCTCCTCCCAGCTGGACACTGAGGAGAGTTTATCCTTTCCCTTTTCTCTCTCTCTCCTATTTTGTTTTTGTTTCTTCACCACTAGAGTCAATGCATGCCTTCAGCTACAAACCCTGCCAATATACCTTTGCGCATGTGAACTTGTCCCAACATCCTGTATGCAACATTGTCTTTCCCCTCAACTTTTGAAAACCACAAAATGATTTCCAACTTCAGAAAGTGGTCAGAGTTTGGTAGCCACTAAGACTACAACCTTTACATGAACCCTGGGGAGCAACAGTGCTAGCAACCTGGATGCTGCTTCCTTATGAAGAAAGTACTGCTGTTGTGAAAGAGGCAGCCCAGGTTTCCTTTCCCCTTTCACTCCAGACAAACCTTTTGGCAGGGCAAAAGGCATAGGTGTGAGATGAAAAGGTTGAACATTAATGTAGGAATGCACATGTGCACCAAACCTAGTAATAATAATCATCATCATCACCATCATCATCTCTTTTCCAGTTTTAACATGAAAAAATTGCATGTATACTATTCATAACACTCGCCCAAGCAAAACAGAAAGAGCGAGAGGGTATTCATACATTTATTTCCCACTGCCCCATTTTTCAAACAGCCTTTTTTAGGAACACTAATCCTTACTAGATTCATAGATACAGATCAAAGGTGTTCATTCTCTTATAGGGATTTAATTTCAATTGCAATTCAAGAAAAAGATGTGGGTAAAATTATTTCATGGTAATTCACAGAAATTTGACCTGTTTTGATAACATAAATAGGCCTTCACTTGAGAAGGTCTGTCAGAGGTTTGGCATTTTTTACATAAAGACTGAAAGAAGAAAGAAGATTAAATTGGAGAGAAGCTACACAGGCTTGAATTGAACCTGACAGCCAAGCAGATTCACCATGAGCACAGTCATCCCAAACTTCTCTCATTGCCTGCCTGGGTACTGTTCAAGGGCAAATGCTTTTCTCAGCCCAGGTTTTTCACAATAAGCTTCTTTTCCTCCTAAATCCAAACCTTGTTGTCATAATGCAGCTGGTGTTTGTCCTCCAGAGATTTTTGTGGATTTCTTTTGGAATTGTGAGTATAGTGATGTGGAAATCAATCAAAAATTAGAATATAGATAATGTCTTTGCTACTGAGAAATTCTCAGATTAATTTCACGCGCGCATGCAGACACAGACACGCTCTTTGTTATGGAAATGAAAAATATAATCCTGGTCATTTCAGCATAAAATTAAATAATTATAAACTGATATTCCTTAATATAACATCTGTATTTAAAACAATATTATGTAAAATGTAAAGCAATTTGGCAATAGAGAGCAGCAGTGGAGCATATCCTTAGGCTGGGTGACCTTAATAATCTTAACAATCCTGATTTTAAATACAGAGTCCTTCACATTCTAAATATTGTAATTATTTTTATAAAGTGTTTATTGATTTAATGAATAATGTAGGCCCAGATACTCATGGACTAGTGATCTGATTTCATATGCAACTCTTAATTGTAGCTATCTTCTAACTACAAAGAGATTCATTACGTAGCTGTAGGATTAGTTAAATATGGTAGACTAAATTAATCCCAGCAGGATGAATATAGAGAAAAAGTTATTCCAGTCTGTTTTAACAAGCATGGGGTTTCATGTATCACTGCATTGCAAATATTAAAATTAGTCAACAACTAGTTTACATGTTGTTTTGCAGAAGTTTCCAGCCATTGCTTGCTGAAAAGATTGTGTTATTTTGTTTCATACCTTCCTTTTCACACCTTTCACACCCAAAGCTTTTTCTTCTCAGAAGTTTTCAGTGGAACAATTTGTATGGAAGTTTGGGTGCCCAAAGGAAATAACAGCATACTCAACATCCCAGAAAACATGTCACAGATTTCCAGGAATCAGAATAACACCTTTTTAGTGAAATGTGTCTAGGCAGTGTATACCACACACATCACAGTAAAATTTACCTGAATTAAACAATGAAATGTTAGGCATGTTTCTCCACTTAATAGAATCATAGAGTAGTTTAGGTTGGAAGGGACCTCTGGAGGTCATCCAGTCCAACCTCCTGGCTGGTTTCAAAGATAGATAAAGTTCAGATTACTTCATATAATGGGCAATATAAATATAATTTATTGTTGTCTACCAAAACTGTATGTGCTTTTATACAGTGATAAGTTAATTAAAATAAAAGCTTTAAACAGAGAAATATAACATAAAAACCCAAACTGTTCTTTAATTTTTTCTCTTATAGTAGGAAATAACATTTGTATTATCAATAATGATGTTCAGTTTTGCAAGTGAACAGAACAAGGCAATTCCCCCAGAATGAGAGGAATACTTTTCATCTCTTTTTGACATAGCCAATCCCAAATCACTATGGAAGCCAGACCCCCAAATCCAGTCAAGTTCCTGATCTTAGTAGATATGACTGGAAGAAAATAACTGCCAAAATTAGAAGAGTCACAAAGTGTTAAAAAATAAATGGTCACATTCTGCCTAAATTATGCCACAGTCTCACTCAATGGAACCTCACAACATGAAAAGTAGCTGCAAAATAAAGGCAAGAATTTCTACATACTGCTGGGAGTGCAATGACAAAAGGGACACTCCAACAGAAGCGTGAAATACAAGAGTGCTCCTCACAGGTATTACAACAATACAGTCGTGATCTTCTCCCTTCTTTTTTTGCTTTCGGATTGTTCACATGCACAGAAATAGATGGAAATATACAGATATCCACATTAACAGATATGGCTAAAAGCTACCTCCTAATAAATGTTTGTGGATCATGCTATAGAAATCAATGGAAACCATGCACGACTTGTAGAAGAATACAGTCATGAGATGATATTCTCAATATATTTCTGAGGAGACTGGCCAACTACAAATGAGTGCTCTATGTCAAATCCAAAGTCACTGCTGACCTGATTTAGTGCTAACAAAATAAATTAAAATAATATGCCATGCACTTCAGAAGCAGCTGGACTTCACACTACCTCCATGACAGTTGAAGCAAAAATACCTATTATTGCAGTCAATTCAAAGGTCCAAGCATTTAAATAAGCCAGAGAAATAAACCAAAGTTTAAACTAAACATAGGTCCTGTATCCTGCATTTCTCTCCCAGGCAGCCTATCCAGAGGACTAACACGCTACCATCACCAACAAATCTATGCCAATGTATATTCTTACACAAACTAAGCTGCCTCATTCCTTCTCCCTGAATGGATTCAGCTGCCTGACCAGTGGTACAGAGGAACCTTACAACACCCAGCACAAAGAAAGCTTCATTCAGGTCAGTGGGAAATGTTTCCTCTGTTTTAATTTGTGTTTTCTCTGATGAAAAAAAAAGAAGGGAACTCCTTGGGAGCAACGGGATATATTTTTGCTTCTACCCATTAGCATGCCAACTGTCTCCCGCTATTGCAGTGGCAGGTTAAAAGTCAGCCATAGGAAAGTGACTGATTACCACTGTGTCTACTCTAAACCAGTAAGCCACAGGTATTAATTCCACTTAAATGACTGGATAAAGCAAGACTGACAAGCTACAGCTGTAACATACAATATAAGGTTCAAAGACTGAAAAGACTATACACGGAGCACCAACACTGCCCTGACTGGTGAAGGAGAGTGTTTCACCTCACCCTAGGCTGGCAATTTGCAGGTTAATAATTTTAACACAGCACTGGGTCTTTCAACGGTCCAGTGGGAGGGGACTTAATAACTCTCTCTGCCATCAGGTAGGAACAGCTTTAGCCAGGCAAGAAAAGAGAAAAGGATGATGATGTGAATCTGAACAGAACCATAGGCCAGATTGTGTGTAAAGGAAACATACACATCCAGATCAAATTTCTGTTCCATGAATAAAAACGTAGAGTTTGCGTAAGAACAGGTTTCCTGTGCATAAGAACGTGATGCCCAGCCACATGATTGGACGGATGCTGCAAACAACCAGACAGAAAGAGAGAAGCTTTGGAGTTGATCTAAGGATACCTAAACCTAAGTTTGATCTTCCTTTACTTGTTGTATCCCATCTCAAAAACATTTGCAACTGTGTAGCTTCTATTTTCCTATTTTGCAAGTAAATTACTTATTTTACAATTATTTTAACCTGGATTGTGTTACGGGTGATTGGTAGGTAACTGGCAAATACTATCCCTGCCAAAGTGGTAATCCTTAAAAATGAGATACTGAATCACACTCTCACAGTACTCAGTACAACTCCAGAGAATGTAAAAATAAGTGTCAAGCTAGATAAAATGCTTGGAAACTGGGTCAGCAGGAGTTTGTATGGAAGAGATGTCTTCTGATGATATGCACAGACCAATGACTTTAGAAACACATGAGCAATGGCTTTACCTCCAAGAGTCTTCCAGCAAGCTTGGAGTGCCTATGAAGATAATTCAGTTTATTTAATCTATTCCCTTGCATCAGGAATAATAATTCACATCTGTTTTTTTTCCATTCATGCTAAGGACATCAATGAAAGCAATCTAGCTGCAGCAAAATGCCAAGCGGGTGACACAGAACAACCAATTCTAATACACTGGATGTTCAAATCCATTGATAGTTACATACCTCCAAATTTTACAGACGCTACTCTTTTTAGGCGCAACACAGCTACATCAGGAATGTGATTTAGCAATTGGTAAGCACTGAGAAGGCACAGACAGGTTAGATAAATGTCATTATCCTCAGTGCTTGAAAAAAGCCATTGCATGCCAGTACACCCTAACAGCATCTGAAAGAGATGTGTCGGTACTTACCAAGAAGGGGAAGCAGAGAGAAAATCAGGTATCGCAAGACTTCAGTGTTCCCATACTCATACTTCTAAACATTCATAAAAGTACTTCTGAACTCTCATTACAGCATCTAATTATACACATCTTACAGACACTGTAATTATTTTGCCAATATGAGAGGAGAAATCTGAAACAGAACTCCACAGCTTCAAGATGCAATTTTCTACACTTTGAGGTACTAATGGACAAATCTCAGCATTATTCTGCATTGAGTCCAACTCTGCAAGCAGCTTTTTCCTAAAGGAATAGTTTAGTGAAAGCTTTATCTACAAATGGAAAGAAGAATGAATTAAAGATGACAGGATTAAAACTTAAAAACAGACCACTATAAAAAGTGGGGCTTTCAGTGGCACCTTTTACAATCATTGCTTCTCTAAAAAACAGCTCTCACAAGAGACAGCTAACTACATTTGCAAGGCAGGCAATATTTGTCATCACTGTACCGAAGTTGAACAAAAAGATAATTTATGTATCCCCTCATCTGTTTCTAGGTGAAATTATCATTATCCCAATTATAATTTTCTTTTAACCACAGACATCATAATTTTTATTCCTGAGACATTTTTAGTGTATTTAAAAGCCATGCAAATGCTTCTTTTCCAGATCAGAGCATTTTCATTTACATCTTCATATGAGAGAATATATTCTCTACTATACCCCAACACACAAACTGTTAAGAGTAGGAAAACCCTCCCAGCCCCTGGCACCAAAGCCTAACAGTACAATATCCAGTGATATTACTGCAGATGTGTGCAAGGATTTTCCCTCAGATTGCATCCTGGGGATTCATGGCCTAAAGGATTAAATTTGACAATTCCTTTCACTCCTATCAATGCTACTGGAATACATCAGCTTTCCCTTGTTGTCATGTAACATTATAGAAATTAGGTACTTCTTTCTCAGTAATTTCCTTCCTCTTTTTAAGTATTATCAACATAAGAGATTTTTTTTTTTTCCATAAACATACAAAAACTATGCCCTCCAGAGTCAGTGTATCTTTATCAAATATTAAAAAAACAGAGTAAAGTAACTTGACTCTTATCACAGCACACATCCCACAGAAAGGGGGAAAAAAAAGGCTCCGTTCTTCTGTTGCTGCCACACTCTGACAGATGTTTCCATACTACAGGGAAAAAAAGATACAGTTTAATGCAGGTGGGATTGAATAGGACTAGGAAATGTTGAGAATGCAAGAATTCAAAGCCCCCTTCCATCCTCACGCATGAAAAGCCAAATCTCTCGTGCCCTTTGAAACTTTATAGTTAAGCTGTTTTACAAGCTTGACTTACCTCAAAATGGTAGTCAGATATTTTAGATACTATACTTGCCACTGTTCATGAAATAATAGTGCTTTTTATTCCACGATTTACTTTTACACAAACAGCAGAACACAAAATCTTGTTGGGGAAGGAAAAAGTACAGGCTTAATTCTGTTCTCACTTACCTGGCTATACTAAGTTGGTAGCAGGGGAATTATTTTTGATAAACAATAGTGTGAGACTAGAATCAGGTTTGATAAGTTAGGAACAGATTTGGATTCAGGCAGTCAAACTAAAATTTCTGTTCATTTTTATATTTTATTGACTTTACATATTTTAGTATGCTCATTTAACTCATTTCGGTAGCTGGGCAATAGCTAAAAAACATCTTGTAGAAATCATAAATAAGGTGAATTTGAAGCTAGGAGAGGTACAACCCCCCCAAAACTTCAGAATGAGAATAAGGAGAGGAGTAGAGGTCAAAACATTTACGTTAAAATGTTATCAGATGGGAGAAAACTATGTTATATGTCTAAAATGAATGAGAAATCACAGCATGCATTAGCTAAAGTGAAATTTTATCAACAATGCTTTTCTTTTGCAATATAGTGCAGCGTTCTTTTCTTAAATCCACTTATCTTTTTCCCATACTTTTACCTTAGGCCCACAGACTTATTCACATACTTCGGATTAGGCACTGAAATAAATGAAACAGTACATCGGTTTCTGCAGAACGGATCATTTTCAGTATGCTTTATTTTCTACCTGCTCTCCTCACACTTCTTCCCATTTCAGTTTGGAAACACTTATTGAACCAAACATTCAAATTTTGCCTCACCAAAAGAATCAGTGACGATCTGCCAGAGAGTGAGGAGCATCAGTACCATTTCTAATGTGGAGACTGACAGGCAGAGCTGAAAATGCTTCCAGTGCTCCACCTTGAATGAGGCCACCTCTGCATTACTCAGGTAACTAAAAATGTTAAATGATTTCATCTGCCTTGCAATATTCCACATGCTTTGCAGAAAAATATCTTAAAGATATTTGACAGAGCTCTGCATATGCTATCATAAGTGGAAGTTTTAAACGGAGAAGAACTGATAGGTTTTATAGCTCTTACACAGCTACCTAAGATGGGTTATCAATACCTACTGTCACAGTTCAAAGGTTCGATACATTCAGTCCTGCTAGGGACAGACACAGGTTCTGAGTGGTAATAAAAAACGAAGAATCTCCCTTTCTGGAGGGTACTAAATAACTATTTTTAGCCTGGGTATGTTATTCTATGTATAAAGAAAATGTCTCTGCATTTTCAGTGTAAGAGTGTGAAGGAATATGATGTTCAGTGTAAAAACACTACTCTCTATGCCCAAATGCACTACCCTCTATTCCCAAATGCCTGCTAATGCCATAAAAAATAATTACAGAGACAGACAAGATCCCAAGCCTCCAAAGCAGCCAGGCATCCCTCTTCCCGGGTGCTGCCCTTCCTTCGTGATGATGTCAAGTCTTTGCCTCTTCCAGTCGCTGGTTCGGGTTTGCGGGAGGAGTTGGGGGTTTTGATTGACTGGCAGCAGCACAAAGGTGGATACTAGAAACAGGTAAGTCTGCCTTAAAAACAAAGGGAACACCCACATACCCAAGCCAAGAAGGTGAAATAATTTGCAGAAAAGGGAAGAAGGAAGCTGATAACTGGGAAATAGCTGTAACGTTACCAGACTGTGACAGAGTAAATGCAAAGAGAAATGTACGTGCTTTCTATGGCAGCGTGCTGGACCTGAGCTACCTAGGTTTACAAGCTCTTCTTTTTAACTTTTTGTTGCAGGCAAAATGGTCTCAACTTGTGAGATTTTTTACTTAATTCATTGCCAGCTAACACCAACTTCTGATCACTCCTTTGGTTACTGGAGAAAAAAAAGAACACAAACAAGCCAGCACTGCCCTGGTATCCGTGCCCCAGCATGGGTCACCCACGGCCGCAGGCTCTTCAGAAGGGTGCCCATTTTGGATGGAGTGCTTCCTTCCAGGAGGGCACCTCCAGCTGTGCGTCTCATCGGCAGCCTCTCCCTCCCTGTGTCTCCCCAAGAGCATCTCCCTGCCTGCCTCTCCCCCCCGCAGCAGCTGCCACTCCAGAGGTGCTGCATGCTGCTGTGGCTGGCATGTGATGGGGTGCCTACGCTGGTTTCAGAGATGTCTGGACCCCACTGTGACCAGCACAGGGCACCTGCAGCCCCCATTACCAACCTCTGCCACGTATGCCCCATACACTTCCCCAAACCGCTCTGCTACTTGGTGTATCTTCTGAGTTTTGGTTACTGTTAGCTTGCTGCTTGTAAAAAAAAGTCTTCTGATGTCATTTAAATATAATTGTTCTCGTTTATAATTAAATGTGCAAATGCATATCTACAAGAGTCTATAGCTCTGCTAATGTTTGAACTTATTTCTAAGTAAGTAAGCCAGTTAAAAAGTTCTCGAGCACTTTCCCACACAAACCTATCAGAGTTATACAGCTGACAGCACTAGGCAGAAGAATTGTTTATCATACAAAAAATGCCTACTCGTTTACATATGCTGCAACACAGATACCTCTGCATGCACTAGCGAGTGGAAAAGAAATCTAAACAGGACACAAAGCCTTCCATTAAGGCCAGAAACGGAAAACAAAGAGTGGTAATAATTTAATTGTGAGGTTAGGAAAAGGTAATAAATATCACTACATATTCATAGTGCTACTTAATTAAATAAAAATTATTTAAAAACAGTATTTTGGAACATTCCATTTCCCCACTTTTCAGTGATTTGTATTGCAGAAAAGCTTAAAAATGAATTCTCCAATAACCAAGCGCTGGGCAGGCAGAAGTTTGCACCCAAACTGAGCTCCACTGAGGTTCTTGGGCTCCGGATGTATTTGTTTCTCATTCATAACAAAAAGCTGGATCATGTGAGCTAGTCTCGCTCCCGGATGAGTAATTCCATATTGGAAAGCCCATACTACAGTTTTTACAGAGCAGAAATGTATACAACTAGCACATCAATCTTAAGAAAAGACTAAGTAAAGGTAAGCTAAGTTTTGCTAAGCCAAGCAAATCATGGCTGAGTATATATTCCACAGTGGCAAAGCCACAGGTCTTGTTCATTTAGCCCAGTAAATATGACAAGTGCCCACTAATGCTGTAGAAACAAACTTTAAAAAAAATCTGTGTGACTTTTCAAGGTGAAATACTCTATCAATGTGACCTTGTTTGCCCAAAAACTCTGAAATGAGCCATTAAAACAAGTAAAAGTCAAACTGACTTTCAAATTTTCCTTTTGATATTAATAAATAAGGAAATGAAAGTGCAAATAAAAATTCTATTGTTTACAAAACTAATTCAGTTTGATTACATTAATAATAAACTAAGAAAATAATTTAAAACTTTGTTGGGTTTTTTTAATGGCATTGTTCCTTTAAAGGCCTCCCTTGGAGAAACTAAAATCTGCTGCTTTAAGCACTTCTTTTAGACAAATAAGTAGGTCCACTGACCTTGGAAATAAAACACTTCACACCTTCTGATGTGTCATTAATTCCATCCTCTGGGGAGGTTATGGAAAAATAATAATTAATGTACTGCCAGAAAATGGTCTCAGATTTAAGGCCGTTTCCTTAGCTACCAATTGATGTGTTAGTTATTTTCCTTTTATTACATGTGTAAATCAATGGTCACTGTTTTTTAATGGGGATAGTAAATAGCTTTTTTGATTTAAACTGCCAACTTTAAATCTGGACCCACATCTCCGCTCAATAATAATATTCTGTTGAAATGCTAGCCTATATGTCAAACAAAAGCCCCACACATAGATTCTGCTTTTGTTAAAAGGATTCCTCTTTTAGTTTTCCTCTATGAAATCTAACTTTTTTACAAGAACTTTCAAACCATGTAAGATTTGCACTTTAATTGGTGAATTTTCACTCTATACTCCAACCACTGAAATCTTAAAGAGAAATTTGCTTTCATCTCTGAAGAATTAATGTAAGGCACTAATGTTGGAAAGGTAGGTAAAATTCCCTAGGAACAGTAATACAGCTCTTCAGAATTCTCTCCCTTACACCTTTCTCATTGCTTTTCTTATTTTTTTCTTTCTTTATTTTTAGATTTGTGAAGCAAGGATAAACAAAGACATTGCTCTCAGAATGTCAGGTTATTTGGCACAATTAAAAGTACTTCCAGAGAAATGTCACATCACAGTAAGATTAGTTACCAGCTGCACATAATATGGTTTCACAGTAACTTACTTCTTCAAAGGCTTATTTAAGACAGGTGTTTTAGTGTCCTGGCAGTCAAAAATTTGGCCTTGAATTTGCTGGGTTTACTTCTTAACAAAATCCAAACATCTTCTTCTCTTTCTTGTCTTTCTCTAGGACCCCATTTACCAGTTGTTCCCAGACAAAGATGAGAACCGCCACAAGAAGACACTGCTACAGCATTTCTAGTCTATTTTGCCTTCCCTCTGACACACTTCCCTGCTCAAAAAAGCCAGCAAGCCCAAATAATACAGAAGCACTATTAAAACCTGTGGTTGGAGTTGTGCAGGAAAAAGACCCCCTCCATACAAACTGTAAGACTAGATGCCTGGAGAGAAAAAGAGCCTTGAAGAGTGAACAGAGAAGGAACATAAAACTCACCTCCCTGAGCCCTCAGTCCTCTTCCATAGTACATCCCCATGCTAACATATGCATGGAAAGCTAGTGGACAACCTCCCAAAAATGGTCTTTTCAGGGAAATCCTCTTACGAGGGCAGCAAGAATATTACAGCGCATCTGTATTGCTGAAAAAAGACCCAGTGCTCACCGGAGTGAAAGGGATCCTCCGGACAATACGATTCTTTTCCTTATTTACACTGACTCTGTGAATGCTTGCATTATTGATGCTAGTGCAGCTGCCTGCTAGCACGGATATGCAAGAAGAATCAAGTTGTGCAACACTGGTGAAACGCTTTCTTAACATAATTATCACGGTATTGCAGTAGCCCTATACTAAAATATGCTTACATTTACTATTCCAGTACAAATGCTCTTCCGTAACAGGAGTTTTAGCTCATGATGCACACGTTAATGAAATGTTACCGTAATTTTCATCAAAAAAAGAGTGCTAATGCGATGCAAAGTTCTATTGATGCTTCATTTTCAGATTGCTGTCTTCCATATATGTCTTCCAAGAATAAGGAACTAAGATGCAGCATCCAGAGTTACTCATTCTGCCAGCAAGCTCCCTATTCATCTCTGCCAAGAACAAATTCATTCCAATGCAAACACTCCTCTTACTTGCACTCCTGAGACAATGTCTCACCTACAGCTTATGGCAATCAAGAAGAATTGTGTGTTGATTTACTTGTGGAGTAAAGACAAATCACTAGCTACTGTGGAGTCTGGTTAACCATGCTGCATGCCACCATCTTCTCTTTTTGATGCAATGCTTCATGTTTTGTACCATTTTATGAAAGGTGGGAAAACGATGAACAATGCAGTGGCATAGTATGGTTGCTTATTCACAGGGTAGGGAATTAAATAGGGCCTTTCATCCATCCAACTAACAATTTTCCTTGTGTGGCAGTACAGTTGTACTAGGACGTTTAGTAAGCCTGGCCTTTGAAAAAAGACCTCTGGAAGAGCATGAAACTTGATTTAGAAGGGAAAATGGTCCCAGTTGTTGGGAGTTTTTGGTGGGTGTTTTTTCTTATCAAAAGACCAGGCTCTTTTTGCACATCCTGATTACTTCCCAAACTGTCCTTTCCCAAGCACGTTATTGAAGTGTCCTTGCATCTTCAGGCTCAGCTCTGTTCACACAAATCCTTCTGCTGCCCAACCAAAGATAATCTTTATCTCTTATTGCTGTACTGCTTCCCACGCTGTCAAAAAAACCCAAAAGAACCCAAAAAAACCAAACCAAAACAAAAGACCAAACAAACAAAATTGTCAGATTGGCTTTGCTTCAGACATAAAAAGACTACTTTCCCCCTGATTTCTGGTTTACTCACATGCAGATTATAGACTGTTTTTCCTAGCTCTTCTGTTTGCAGTCATCAAGGCCAGAAATTTATTCTTCTTAGGTAAAAGCTAGGATTGTCTGATGCTAGAGTCTTTGCCTGTTTTACCGAGAACCCTAAGATTAAAAATTAAAAATACTTACATTCCCTCCTTTTTCTAAATTTGCCTTTTACTTCCTTCATTTATTTACCTTAAAAAAAACCTCCACACCTTTTTTCCACTCACCTTTCATCTTTCTCCCTAACATTGTGAACATTCCAACACATGAGGTTTTCTCCCCCCCTTCCAGTGCTCTCTTCTACTGACGGAAAGCAATGTTTCCTACTACTGGAAGTGACTTCTCAGTTTACAATATGAACTCTGAAGACAGAGCTCAAGCAGCCCAGCTGCAAAAACAGCTACTGGACACGCACAACATGCACCCGTGTCAAAGTCGCCATGCTGGGTGGAACAGGTGTCTACCCAGAGCCTTCACACCCTACTGGGAAGATAAACCCATTGCTCCTGGTAGAGCGTGCTGCAGCTCCCTCCTTCCCCATGTGTCTGGACTTCCTTCCAAAGGAAATGGCAATGTGGAAAGAACGATACATATTCAGGTCTTGTCAAAATATGCCATTCGGCCAGGATTCAACCATGGGTATCAGGTTTAGAAGGCGTACGACAGAGTAAATCAGACACAGTCTCTCAGGCCTAAACGATACAAAGGCTGGCTTGCTTTCTCTGTCTCTCTCTCTTTCTCTGAGGCCTTCTCCTTGCTCAAGAACAGCAACAACAAAGACCATTTAAGAAACTGTTAGGCAACATCGCAATGGCCAGTCATTTGGCGGAAACGGGGAGAGTAGCCTCAAAAGAGTTTTGAACAATCTGAACTAGATAATACCGCTAACCTGCCAGTAGACTCAACCTGTTGTCAAAACGAAACTCTGACTTCCCAAAGACAAGACTAAAGAGTTTATTAAATGATTCAAACACAGGAGGGCCCAGGAGGCCACCCAGGAGGGGAAGGGTTTGAGGAAACATACAGCGAGAGAGATGAAAGCTCATCTCCGAGGCAGATGATCAAACACGTAACACACGGGCAGCCAGACAGACCGTATCGGCTAGCCAGGGACAACTTCAGACCATCAGCCCACAGGGGTGTACAAAATAGGGAACAAACCTTCTCAACCACCACCAAACATACCAGAATAACTTTCAGAAGCAGAAACTTCTATCCATTCAAGACTCAGAAAAACTTATGTTGGAGAAAAAATGGCTGCCAAAATTTCAAAAAACACTCGCATGGTTATACTATGTAGACACCTAAAATGTACTGAACATTTAAGCAATGGAGATTTTCCACCTAGTAATTAGACTTATAAAAAACAGGGAGTATTATGTGGCACATTATTTTTAAGTACCCTGAAGACCATACAGAAAATATCACATCAACTTGCCTAGGTTTATTCATATGAAACCTCCTACTTAAGTTCTCATCAGCAGTAAAAGTACCAGTTATAAACCAGTCCTCCCCTCACATATGAAAGACAGCTGTCCATCGAGAGTACCAATTTATTCCACCCAAATCTGGAAAAAAATTAACTCTGCATCCACTGAAAATATTAAAAACTCTACTTTCAACACAATTCAAGCACTGATAACCATAAGATCAATACAGTACTGACACATGCTCTGCTTCTGCTTCTCTTCTGTTACTAACACCAGTTGTGAACACATCATTTCTCAGTAGGATTGATGCCATGCAGCACTTATTTTTCAACATTGACAAAAAATAGGTAACAAAAATCTGTAACACATAGATCAGTTTTCGTCTAAGTCAAAGAAAAGAAAAGCAAAGCTCAATTCTTTGCCTGATTCACATTTACACAATCAGGCAAAAAAGGATTGTTTTCTCTTAAGTTTAACCATATCATCTTGAGATGATTTGCTCAAGAGAAGGGAAAACCAGGTTTTCTCTTATCCCTTATGCTAGCCTGCAAATGAATCAATAAACTATTAATTTATATATCAAATTTCATGCAGATATTCTCTTTAGAAGCCATATTTTGCAAGATAATAATTGTTTTGAAATGAGAAACCTCTTCTACAGGCTTTCCTAGGAGAACAGAAAGATCTAGTGCTTTGCAGAAGGCTCCCAGACATCTTTATAGTACAGGCAACATATTTATAGGGATGGTTTATCTCACAAAGCCATTACTTTTTGGCATTACTATTGGCAATTGCAGAGACTAGATTCATTCCCAACTGTGAAACATCCCCTAGCAACTTCAGGAGCTGTTTACATATGGGAAAATAATATTGAGATCATATTTAAAAATTTCAAACTCTGCTCAGCCCATTTTTGGTTTTTGAAAAGACCTATGCACAAGACATCTTCTACGCTTTATACAAGGATCAAAAGTCATGCTGACTACCCATAAACTTCAATAAGCTGAGAAATGGTAATATTTGTCCAGAAGAAGAGCATATGCATAACGTGTGCATATTGACAGTATGAGAGTTGTGGGGAAAAATTAGCAATTATCAACCACTCAGGTGGAAATAAAATTATGTTACTGATTTTTTTGTAACAAGTTCTAAAATAGTTTTCTCATCAGTCCTGTTGTTTTTTTCCTCCCTCAGCATCCTAAAGGTTTAAATCAATATATACTAGCAACAGAGTCAGTCTTATCCAGCAGAAACATACCGAGCACTAACACAGTCCTCTTGTTTATTTTGCTGTCTGGACTGCAGCTGCCCATGGTCAATGAAAAGATGCCTGTGTCTCATAAATGTTTGCTGTTGGTGTAACTTCTTTCATTAACCCTATTTTCATGACTAATGACTTTCATTTCTAGGATAGCATCTTTCAGTATGGCATTCACTCAGTAAAGCTACAGCAGTGTATCAGTCTAAACACACTTGGTGTTTGGCCTTCAGTGCTCATGAAACATGAATTTAAATACAAGGTAAAATATCTACTTCAAAGTCAGTCATATTTTACACCGGTCTTTTGTAACAGAGGAATTCAGTCCTTAGTGGTTTGGGGGTTAGGAGAGGGGGAGGCTACCATCTTAGGAGAGATATAGTCTCTCAGGTTTACAAAAGAGCATACATAAATTAAGGCAAAGCAATGACCCATACGACTTCTCTAAACAATTCAAGTTTCTGAATGCACAAAATCCTTACAGAAGTGACCGGGAACGACTCTATTTTAAGGCTGACATTCTAAAATCGGCTTCAAATGATATCTGCAGTCGTGTTTTCCTCTAAAAGCTGATGTTTAAAATCAGTCAGAAATCTCAGACAGAATAATTGTTTAACCTTCAGACTTCTTGGCAGTTTTTGCTTGCTTTCTTTGTGCACTTTTTAAGATAAAATGTGGCTCTTGAAGAAATCATTCCTTGGCAGCCCTGCTTTTCATTACTGACCAGTTATCTGCAAGAAAATGTCACCTGTCCTGCTAAAATAGGAATCTCAAATACATCACATAATATAAAGAATGTTTTTGAATGGTTGGATTTAGTATTTTTTATCAATAGGTAAAATAATTAAATGGATAAGCAGATAAAAGTTATCATACATAAAACATGTTACATTATAATGATGTCTATGTGCTGCTCACACAAACATAACTGGGCTGTACAAGGGGGCAGCTACAGAGGAGGAACCTAGAAACAGTAAAAGAAGAAACCCAGCATACCTGGTCCTCATTCAATGTCATATTTTCTGCCTGGTTTTGTTTGTTCTTTTCCTAAAACAAAGACATATTGGTGTTGATTTGCTAGCATCTAATGGCTCATTTCTGATGATCTTTAGCACCGATGTATGACTTAGGAATTCTGATCAATTCTATGATGTCAGCTTTTATTTAAAAACTGTAAACAAAAAGGTCTCTCTGTCATGAGAGGCTTCCTATAGCATCTACTAGCTAAAGGGCAACTGCAAAACCTCAAGGTTTGACACTGTTTCAAGCAACAGGGGTTATGATGAGGGGAACCAGGAGAATTTTCTCCTGCCTCTTAAGAGGAGAATGCAGAATGGAATTTCCCACCAAGGCAGAGAAAGAAGCCTGGGAATTTTAAAGATCCCTGGCATTAGACAGAGGATATCTTTGACTCTTTTTGACAACTCTTCAGATTCAGATATCTAGGAACTATCTAGACATTACATATCTATATAGTTATTTAGATATTTTGAATTTGAAAATAGGCAATTGCACCTGGCGGAGGCTGTAAGGAATGGGGACAAGAAGATGGGAGGATTTGATGCTAACCCATCATGCTTGTAGTGGCAGAGGGAGCAGCAATCACAACTGGGAAATACGGGAAAAGCAATATCCCACACTTTAAATGACACAGGACTTAAGAGCACACAGTGGAAAATTCCATGCTACACAGAATACAGCTACCTGGTGTTTCAGGTAGCTGGTTATTTTGGAATTACTAAAAGTTCTGATAGGTTTCTTTTTCCTGATACTATTTTTAAAGATTTTTTTTAAACAAATGCCATATACTTTATTTTTTAAGTAGCACAGAACAAAGGCCAGGTGTAGTCCCCTAATGAGAATGTGACTATGAAATCCATATATGAGCGTGCAGTCTTAATTTTTCATCCGCTAAACTCCTGACAAATCCATAACGAGGGCTCCCAAACAGCAGATGGCACATAAACACTCTCAGGTTCCCAGAGCTGCTGCTGCTGTTGCGAGATGAAGTATTCAAACAGGAATGCTTTAAAAACCTTGATCTAGAGCTTTAGAAACATTGTTCTACAAACTACAAATATACACTCAAACTGGCATCTGGAACATCAGCTGCTTTCCTCCTGCATCAGACACCGTCCCTTCTGTAGCAATTCAGCCAGTGTTAGGTAAGGCAGCACAAACAGCCAGACTTTCTGCTAAGCATTAGTTCTTTCACATGGGTAAATCAACTAACCAAACATAACTGAAAGACATGCAAAATATTATTCTAGGCTCCATTACATTGATTTCACAGTAGCATAACTATTAGGATGTTTCCAGATTGATTTCTGGCGTGTTATTTTGCTGATAGTTCCTGTATTGGATTTAGATTTGTTCAGTGATGAAAATGAGAATTCAGAATTACTCAAATGAACATCTAGAAACACTAAAGTGGGGGACGGTGGGTGGAGGAAGATCTGAATATGTGCCCCCCCTTCATCCCATTTATCCTGCAGTGCTGGTGTACCTCTTTGAAGTGCTGGCATGGGGGAAGAAACTGCATTACCCAAATACCATTTACATAATCAGTTTTTCCACATCTAAAGAAGACATTTCTCTCTGTGTTACTTTAGCTATTCCTTGTAATCATACACCTGTGACAATAAACATAAAATATGTTAATTTCCTCCATCCCTTCTACTTCAAAAAAAACAGGTCACCTCTAGGAAAGCAAGTATTATCTTTATGGCACTGACAGAAAAACTGTACGTTGACTGGCAATTTGTTATTTTGCTTGTCTGAATCCCTTCCCTATCCTTAAGAGGAAAGAAATCTCTAGCTACTATTTACAGTTCTGAAGCTCCAATCAAATAGAGATAGCTAGATATATATAAATCCCATATCTATGCCCAAGTTCTGGGGACCGCATAATACAAAATAATGTGCATATCCATTTAGAAGTTTGTTGCAGCTGAAAACAGAACGTGTATCTACGTGAAGATTATATTCACAAAGTACGCTTGAAAGTAAGGCTCTGATGCACCTGACAGGAGTAATGGGTCAGGATTGCGCTGCAAGTCTGTCTGTATTATTCCATGCACATGGTAACTTGTGTGTTTGTTATCATCGCTGTCCAGTATATATGAAGGCAGTTAAACAAATTCAGTGTTTTCATACCCTGTAATGATGGGATATTATCCTTAAACTCACCAAGACTATACTGGAAGTATTCATTTGTGTCATTTTTTTAGGTGCCAATGTCATAGCCTGGATCCTGTGAGGAAAGCCTTCAATTCAACCCAAACTAAGTAGAATTATCTTCTGTGGGTTGCTACGCATGTTAATGCCCACCTTCAGAGCCTTTCATCAACCCTCCGTGGCCCCGTGCTCCCTCCACCAGCAGTGAGAACTGATCAGTGTTGGCAACACTGAGAGATGCGGAGAAAACAGATCCAGAAATGTGTGCTCTTCTCCTACTGTAATATCTTTAGACTGAGCACCTGCTGCTGTAAATCCTACTCGATTTCCTCTGCTAGGAAATGCAAACACCAGGTTCCCCACCAACCCCTGCTGTACCGCTCTCTGCCATGCCCCACGGCCCGTTGCCCGCTGCGCCCCTGGGTCACCATGCAGAGCGGCCGGCAGCCCCCAGCTCTCCCGCGAGCCTCACACCGAGCACGCCAGGAGCCCACAATGCTCCTTCATGCCACCCAAGGTCGGGGCAGCACACCGCCTGCCTGCTGCACGGGGAGGGCACATGTCGTGGTTTAGCCCCAGCCAGCAACTCAGCCCCACGCAGCCGCTCGGTCACTCCCCCCCGGGGGGGATGCGGGAGAGAATTGGAAGGGTAAAAGGGAGAAAACTCAAGGGTTGAGATAAAGACAGTTTAATAGGGAAAGCAAAAGCTGCGCACGCAAGCAAAGCAAAACAAGGAATTCATCCACTACTTCCCATGGGCAGGCAGGTGTTCAGCCATCCCCAGGAAAGCAGGGCTGCATCACATGTAACGGTTACTTGGGAAGACAAACGCCATCACTCCGAATGTCCCCCCCTTCCTTCCTCTTCGCCAGCTTTATATACTGAGCATGATGCCATATAGTATGGAATAGCCCCTTGGCCAGTTTGGATCACCTATCCTGGCCGTGCCCCCTCCCAACTTCTTCTGCACCTGGCAGAGCATGGGAAGCTGACAAGTCCTTGACTAGTGCAGCAACAACTAAAACATCCCTGTGTTATCAACACTGTTTTCAGCACAAATCCAAAACATAGCCCCATACCAGCCACTATAAAGAAAATCAACTTCATCCCAGCCAAAACCAGCACACCACAGAAGAGGAAAACAAGTCTGTCTGCAGTGATTGCAGCCAGACCCCATCTCTATGCGTCCTGATTCAGCAAAAGGTACCCCATTTCTTGGTGCAGATAACAATTCAGGTATCGCTGCAGATAAAACACGTTCCTCTTTTTCTCATTGTACTGATGGCACGGAAGCTCATTATGACCATCCTTCGACCTAAAATATACTGCCTTCCCCATACCCACTTTCTCCCACATACATATGGATTACAGCTGTCGTCCAAATAACCAGCTGTGCAGGTGTGCATCAGACAACCACTCTGTTCCCTGGTTTGTCAGTACACGTCTTGCTACTGCCAGAACTATGCTGCAGGTGAGCAACCACACTTCTGATAACCTCATCCAAATGGGAACGCTCCGATTTCTTTCCTATCTGTTTTCCTACGCTATTTAATTATTTCAGCCAACACCATGAACACATCTCTGATGCAGCCGCAAAGGCTCGTCCAGCTGGAAGAGCTGCCAGAGCCGGCTCCTGATCAGCAGACTGGCAGGCAAATGGTGGCAGCACCGGTCACACGAGATGGCTGCCAGTTCGTCAGCCCTGCCCAAGCTCCGACAGCACCGCACGGTCCTTCCTCAGCCTGCCCCGCACAGGCTTTGCACGCTCTTTGCCACTTCTGCCTTTGTCACCTTGCCACCTTATATGCTCTCCCAAATCAACGCCTGACAGGAATACTCTCTCTACAGCATTACCTTGATCCATCTCAAAGCGGTCCTTGGAGGTTTTACGCCGCTATTGAACTGCAATAAAGTAGGACATTGCCGAAACGCCACTGTGACAAGCGATCGATTCTGCTTTGCAAGGAAAAATCTGAGAGGTAAATGCTCGTGACGGCCGCTACTCCACCAATACGATCCAATGAGGAATTTCCAGTACTTCCATCAAAATTATAGCTATTGTTACAAGTAGCTGAATCTATTCTCCTACAGGTAAAAACTTCACTCTGGACATCAATATAGACAAAACAGTACTTTTTAGCCATAAAAGCTGCTTCTTTTACAGAAACATACAAAAGATGCCAGATAAAGTAATTCACTATTCCATGTTACTCAAAAAAGGGAACTGTTCTGGGGGAGAAGGAAGATATTTTATTAAACATCATATTCTGCAAGTGGTAAATTGATTCCTTCTCCCATCAAAGCACAACAAGTGGGAAGCCAAGACAGTAAGTGCAGAATTCAACAGTTCTTGGCTTCTGAGACCAAGCTTTTCTGTGTACCTTACTGTTTTTAAAGGACTGAAATGAAAATAAAAATAAATAAAACATTTTAAAAAATAATTGCAATATGGCATGCAATTTGGCCAAATACATTATCTCTTGAAAATCCAGTGTAGTCAGAGCCGAGCAAACATTACTGTTGATATATTCAATAACCTGTCATTTTTTTTATTCATCTGAAAGCAATCTATTGAAGACTTCATCACAAATCTCAATGCAGTTGGTAACAGACAGTATCTGTATCTCATCTGAAATGTAAATGAGTCATTCTTCTCTTTTGGGGGACTAGGATAGAAGAGACTGCTCTTCAGTCTTGTGGTTAAAAATAACTTTCCACTCGTCACACACAATATCCCCTTTAACGATCCTTGCTCAGTATTACCTTCATGATGACCTATTAAACAAATGGGGACATGACGCATCCTCCAAAATTCAGGGAAAGTCAGATATTTAAAATAAAAATAAGCACATGTAACGCAAGACCAGGTATTGCATTATATCTAAAAATACCATACTAAGATTCAGGAAATTTAACAAGGACAAAATAGGGGTATGAGATGCTGCACAGAAGGGTTTTGAACTATTGCCATTCCTGAATGTTCAGAAGAGATGCTGCTCCAGCGAAAATCTCCTACTCGGCTTCAGACCCTGCCGAACATTGGAATTGTTCCAGCTGGTTCCTCAGCTGTTCTCCCTTCCCTTACGGTAAGCTGAAAAGCCATTCCTCCCTGAGTACGAAGAGGATAGATCATATGTCACCTTTGCCTGTATTCATGCAAACATCTTCTGATAATCATGATAAAGCGCTTGCCCAAGCACAATGGATTAATGATTGCAACATACTCTCAACTGAGCTCTTCTGCGGTAGTTTGTCAACATTAAAACTATGTAAGTGTCAAAGTGGACAATGGCAATACATCATCTGGGAATTTCTAACTGTAGTAATCTAATTACAACCTTTATAACATTTTTTTCTCACTGCAAGAGGTTTAAACTGTAATGAAGAAGAACTCGAGAACAATCTTACAGGAGGCTTCTTTGTAGGTTTTAAGCCAGTTTTCTGGACTAGGGATGGAACAAAGCCTTTTGCTAGGAGGATGGATGGACAGATTGGATCAGAGACGCTATTCTGGGAAAGATTCCACTCTGGAAACATCAGTGGAAAGAATCACTGTCCCACATCACGCTTGCCCCATTTTGGGGGTCCTAAGAGGACCCCCCTACACACTAAGAGGCATGTAGAAACAGTCGCTTCAGCTATATCTTCAACTGTATCTGAATTAACTCAAGTACCAGAGGCTGCATCAGTGTGCTAGCAGGGGTTATATTATAACGGGGTTAATTTACTGTGTTGACAAGGTCCACTGTCAGTGAATCCCAAACCTTCAGGATCAGATAGGACTGCCCACCATAAAATTACTAGGCACCAAGGTGGGGAAGAAGCTCTCACAAAACAGTGGTGATTATGTCTTAATACTGCATAATGATTTCTGATCTGCTCTACTACAGATGTTTTTATGCATTCACAGAAATTACATACTGCAGTCACTCAGGTTTTTTTAATTCCCCACATTTTTTTTAATATTATTTTTTCTCTAATAGTAGAAACCTTCTCTTTTTAACAAACCCTGAGAGACGTAAACTAGCATATTCTGAAAGTTGCCTAAATATTTCAGGTATGCACTATCCTACAAGTTTAAAGGAAAATTAGTGAGATGGCAATCTGAAAATCAGAATTAATCATTTGAAATGTTTCAGAAATTATAAACAAGCTTAAATGCATCATGAATAGACCTGTTGTGTCCCACTGCTCTTCCTGCCCTCAAGAGTCTTGTCCAAAATGATTTGATAAATAACACCCACATGAGATATTTAAACCAGAGCAGAAGTTGTGGCTATGCATCTTTGAAGAACAACCTGATAAATCAGGCACAGCTATTTTTAAAGACCAACTAAAGACTGCTAATCTCCTGGCAAGCAGCGGAATACCATGGCACAGTGGAGTGAGAAACTACAGTAGCACTAATGCTTGAGCAGACAAAACTGTGGCAAAAAAAAAGGATGGGAAGCCTAAGAAGTAAGGGACAGAGACACGGCCTGAGAGGGGAGCGGGGAACCTTGACTATGGGGTTTCTGGTTAGGAGGACTTAAAAAGGAAGAATGGAAGGAACGGGAGGAATTACTGAGGAAAGTTTGGGAAAAATTTAGGAGATGCTTTGGAACAGAAAAGGTTGGATATAGGAGTTGGGATGTGTTGGAGGAGTGAGAGATTTGAGCTTTCAAGGAAAAAGGGTGGGAGCTCAGGAGCAGAAGATAACGAGGACCTGGGCTTCCACAGGGCAGCTTGGCAGCTCTGCCTGCTCAGGCACCGCTGCTACCGTGGTTTCTCACCCCACCAGCTGCCCAGTGCTGCCTCTTCCCTAACTCGTGGCTTTAGTTGTGAAAAATATATAGCCCTAAATATTAAGTTACATGAAATTAATTCAACACTAAAAATACTCCAATATCTCTAGTCAGAAAAACGACGACACTAAGAAAGTGTCACTAGTTTGAGAACTGAAAAATGGGATTTTCAAGTAGTAATTTACTTAATAGTAAGAAGAAACCTAACTAGAGCAACATTTTAATTGCATAGACACAGCTATGAGTCTTTTACTGTGCGGTTACAGTTTAGGTGATGGCTTCTTTTGGAGGATCTTCTTGGGAGCAGGTTAAGACTGCTCAGGATGAAGGAGGGTTAGAGCACTGCTGCTTTAAACAAGATTTGGGAGATCATTTAGCTAATCTACAGTTCAATCATGATGATGATACTTTGCCAGTTAAGGGGATACTGAAAAGGTAACTTCACTAAGAAACATTACATTGCGTTTGTAAACTTTTTTTTTTTAATTCCAAGTATAACACAATACGGAAAAGGCGACTGGGGGAAAAGAAAAACTTCACTTTTATTACTGGTAAGTCAATGAAGCCATCACATTTTCAGCTGTATTTCATAAGAAGAACATTTTTAGACAATTTTTTTTGCCCAGAAATTTCTTTGCTTTAAAAAATTTTCTAAAATTGTGACAAGTTTAATGTATTACTTCATATTGCATGACTTCAACAACAGACCTTGCCTAAAAAGAATTACTTCCTTATGCATATTCTGCATTAAAATTAATCTCTTCAAAACACACACCCCCTCTTGCTAGCATTATTTTTTTTTTAAACACCTGGAGAGTCATATTAATAGTAGTGTGCCAAGTGTTAAACTGTATTTAAAAATATGTAAGATAAATTTCAGTATGTAAAGTACTTGATGTGGTGCACCTAATAAGCAATTTCCTTAACAGCAAGAACCCTTACTATAGCCGCATGACATAAGACACAGCAGCCTGAAATACACAATATTGTTGACCTGCTGTACTTCAAAATTGTTCCAACTTTTATAACTCCTATAGTATTTTTGCAGATTGTTGTTTGCCATCCCACTTCTATCCATTGCCTCTGAGTATACAAATAACAAGAGTTGAAAGTCTATTTCCTATACACGCAAAACGCATGCTGCTCCTTGCCTACTCAAACAGGGAATTTATTTACCATCGGGTTACACTAACTTTTCCCTAACTAAGGATTATATGTCTTTTACAGTTTTAACTCAACCCTTCTTATTTCTTCACCCTTCCCTTCAGCCATTCTCCCTCCGCGCTGCTGCCCAGGAACCATCTACTGTCCAGGACTGTGTAACCAACTTTCCCAGCTCCCAGAAAGAAGGAAAACACAAGAGTAGCAGGGAAAGCTGTCTGCTAAAAAATCAACAGGCACCACTTTCACACAAGCCATTACTTCGCCTGCATGCCCAGATCTCCACGCTGCAGGAGTGGAGGGGCACGGTTCTCACCACGCTTCTCGGTGGCTTCTTCCAAGTACTGAAACCCCAGGACCTGGCATCAACCCCCAAGGGTGGTGGCCAGTCTAACTTGCTTCCTCCGTCCTCCGTAACAACCTTACACAGCGACTCCAATGTTTCTCCGGCATCCGGGGCTCAGCCTGTGCGCACCGAATGGCAGCCATCTGCCTGTGGGCACAGGGCTCGCCTCACGGAAGCAGCGGGAGGCAGAAGCCAGACACGGCGGTGGTGGGCTTTCGTCCTGACTTCAGTCCTCTCCCGCGATCGCTGAGACTGCAGCCATCCTCAACAAAGGGATGCATCTGGCCTGGAAATCTCACTCTTTTTGATAAAACAGGTCCCCAGAAAAACTCTCATGTAAAATTGCAACACAATTGCAAAGGTACTGAAAACTGAAACCTGACATTTTATTTAAAAAATCCCACTTTATTTATAAATCCCTAAGATATGTGGTTGCTCAGCATGGTAAAAAAAGGAGAATACAAACCCTACAACAACATAAGAGGCAAAGCTGTTTTGTTCTGCATTTCTACACTAATCTGTGATCGCTACTGCTGGATAAATACTGAATCAGAGAAATGATGCAAATTCTATGGATGCAAATTCTATGGATCCAGAAAGATTTTCCATTTATAACTGACTTCAGTGGCCACTACATGTCCCTGCAACACTGTAAGATGCCATTTGCAGCATGTTCACATGGCTTGAGAAAAGCAGTACTTACTGAAACGTGGTTAAAAGTAAATAAGGAGAGGTGAGAAGAAAAGGAATTAAGAGGTATTAAAGTACAGATTCTTTTGCTAGCCCCTCTGGAGAAATATATCCTGTAACCGTCTGCCTACATCACCAATGAGTATGAAACTCTTGTGCTCTTCTAGAGCATATTACGTGGTAGTAGAGAAACAAATATGATTCACACATGATAATGTGCATTAATTGCACTTTTCTGCATTTGGGGCTTTCTCATCAATCAGAATTTCGCTTTCCAGTCTACATCTGACCAAAGAAACATGATCTTTCCTAATTTTTCTTGTGCACCAACCTGACCTTTTAATGGCATTTAATATACAAATTAATATCATGCAGACAACGTACTTGCCTTCCCTTGTCAAGACCCTGGGTCATCCTGGCAGTTTAGACCTGGCAGTTTATCCACATTGGACCTGACAAAGACCCAAATTCATATATGATATTCTTAAATAAGTTTCTAAATGCTGAGTAGATTCAGGTTATTGCAAGAAGAAAATAAAAAGCATCCATGTGTATCTAAGTAAGACTGTAATCTCATCTATGTGAAAGTCATTTAAAACACCATATTATACTTGTTTATATATGTGTGTAAGTAATATGTACACACTGACAGGAACTGTCATTAGATAACATATGCAGTCATAATGGGTAATCAGAGCGTGACATGAGGAAAAAAGACTTACTCAAATCTCTACCTCATTTAATTGCGATAAGATCTTTTTTTTTAGTTCTTTATGGAAAGAAGAAGTTTTCAGGCACATGTATGTTTAATATGATTTATTTAGATATTCACCTTCTTTATACGAGAGACTGTTGAATCCATTCCCTTCATTACTGTAAATTATTTGGAAAAAAATTTGATTATCAAGACTAACAACAGCATAATAAAGAAAAAGGTATACAATACTGTCACATAAGAAGTACAATCCTATTTACTTAGGATCAAATCTATCCCAGATTATCAAAACAAAACAAAAATTACAGGATCTAGAAGATAAAGCCGTAATCTTTTGCTTGGTTATATTACCAACAAAGAGAAAAAAAAACCTTTGCAACACAGCTTTTATCTTTTTTCGGGGAGGCAGAACTGCAAGTGTGGTCAAGGGGAATATCACAGAACCCTAATTGAGCCCTCAGATATTTCAACTTGCAACACTATCATTGTCACTAACGACACCTAAAAATTGTTATTTACGTAGATTCATCCGATTTGAATGAGGCAAAAAATATTGTTATGAAGACTACAGCTGGCTGCAAGACAAAAAATACAGGGTGATGAAAAATCACAATGTATTACATTGAAGAAAGGCTGTCTTCATTAATAAGTGGGAGAAGAGACAACTGTCATGGTAAATATGAGAAGGTGCAAACTTAGGAGGAAATGTATGAAAGGAAGAGCTGAAACAGGAATTCAAAGGAATTGTGAAATAACCAAAACAAGCAGAAAATAGTCAAAGGACATTCAGACTACAAATGTGCAAACTGATATATTACAGAAACCATCTCAAATTGGGATATTACAACAAGGAAGAAATCTAGAAAGCACTAATGTGGAAAGAGACTGTGCAGATTACAAAATGCAAATTACTTTGCAAATGCCACATGAAGACATTAGACAGGGAGATTGTAGTTACTAAGTCATCACTCCACCTGCCATCTTGAATATGATTCTTGCAAAACAAAGACATTTGCAAATCGGGCAAATGTTACAGAAATCAGAACATTTAAGAATAGATTCAAGTTTGCCAATTTAAGCAAAGAGAATGCCTTGAAAAGTAAGATACAGAATTTATATATATATATATATATATATACAGCTTAGCTAAAATGGTAGTACAAGAAGCAAATGAAAAAATGCAATCCAACATGATTAACTTGTAGTCAAATTTTGAACTGTTCAAACTAACTCTGCCGGAACAATATAATTCAAGAACTTCAGATATTACACAAAATTGATGCTACTGATAAATGTGTTATTTTACAGGAAGTTTATTATAAGCTGTAAAATCAATATGAAGCTTCGTAGTAGTAACAGAAAGAAAACCTTTTTCCTAACTGGCACAACAGCGCATGCTGCATTCCATGAAAACTTTTTTTTTTTTAAGCCTTGTGAATGCATGTATGTGAAGGGAAAGAGGGTGGGGGTTTTTTCTCTGATAGACTGAAAAGGTGTTTCTCCCACTGTCACATATACTGGGCTGTGTGCAATTCTCTTGGCTTTTTGGTTGCTCTGAATGAAACCTCTAGCATTTCAGTTTGTTGTTTTGGGGGGGGATTTGTGTTTTTTTTTTTTAAACATATCCCTGTCCCAGATTCCCCAGTCCAATGAAGCCCAGGCTGGGCTTTTGCTTACGCTACTTAATATTCACTGTTTTCACCTGGCAAGTTCAGATGAACTGGGGTGACTGTGCCTCCTCCTTGTTACTGCTCATCCTTGCACAACTACTGTGGTCAGACTAAGACACTCTGATCAATGCTTCTTCTTAGCACTCAAGCACTTTTTATTTTTGCAGAAGAAGCAAAGCTTTTAAAAGACAAGCAAAGTCCTAACTGGTATCTAAGTTCCTGTGATAGTGACCCAGGAGGCTTAGCTTTTCCACAGTAATGAAGCTGGGAGATGTTGTGTCCTTCTCCCCAGTTTGGATCTCCCAAGTAGTTACTGGTTCCCTGTTGAAAGACTGCTCCTTTTGAAGCCTGCCAAAGTCCTCTTGCCTTTCCTGTTCTCAGCCCTTCTCATATCAACGTGTAAATCAGTCTCATGCATTACCTAAAGAGGTAGCAAAATCATAAAAGATAAATACTTCTGGGATTGTTCCTCTGCAGCACTGAAATGTTTTCTGAGAATTGACTATTATCTTGTTCCATTATTTTTCTCCTTCCTGTTTTTCTAGATAGCCTATTGATGAATTAAGCCAATATAAATATAAAAGCTATGTCCCAATAAACAAGCAACACACAGTGCTTTGTATACAAAAAAATTATTTTGTCACATAGTAAAATGAAACAAAAAACCATTAAATTAACACAAATAATCTCTTGAAAGCACATCTATTTTCTAGTTCTCAATAAATCTGCAATTTAAAATTTATCTATTATTTATATAACTTACATTTTAATTATACATTATTCTTAAAAACCTGAACTTAAACAGATTTGAAGTCATACAATAACACAATTCTATGACAAAATTATATTTGTGCATTTAAGATATCTATAAAAATTTATTCACATAGATTTTACAAACTATATTTTTTCATATGAATATATAAAACTTAAACATACATCTTCTACAACTCATATTGAGTGAGCCTTACTACATCAAATGTATTTCTACCTCTATCTCTTACTTTTGTAAAACTCTACAAACAGTTTAGAGGGTTTAACCACACTGATGAATCCGTTGTAAATGCTGCCAAAAAACTTAAGATGTCTTCTGTGCTACAAAACCTCTTTCTGACATCTATCAGAATTAGGACGTGCTAAAGCCACAAAATTGGTTTAAATTCAGGTCTAAGATCAAGTTTTTTAATTTTAGTAACCAGAAATAGAAGACCACTATAGTACAAATATTTGTGACTAATTAATGTAGGAGATATATTTCTCTCATATATTTTATTTCCATTTCATTACTGAACCTGCCCATTCTTATTCATGGAGTTACCAGGATGAAAAGTATGCTTAGCACCTTGCTTGTCAACAAATTTGTAATCAGCAGACCATATCGCTTTCTTTCAAATATTAGTTAATTTAATGTAAGCAATGTTACCTAATCTCTGCATAGCATTATAGATTTGTATACTGGCAAGTGAAACTGAAAGGTGTTTCCCAGCCAGCATATCACAAAGTGCAAGCACATGGGGGGAAATTCTGTTACCTGCTTCCTAGACTAAAAGAGAAGTGATCCTCTGACAATCCAGATACTAAGATTCATTTATTTAGCACAACAGTTGTGGCTAAAACTTCATAAAAGCTACAGAAACAGGGAACACCCTCAAACAAGTAAACTGAAGTCTTCCTATGCAGCTTGTAGGAAACATTTTCACCATCTATTTTATTTTTTCTTTGTGTAACAGCTCGCTAGCTCAATTATTACAGCAACAGAACCTGCAAACAGAAACAGATTTGAGACAAATGGTGAAAAATGACCAAAGGTCAGGATCTATGATGCTACACACCTTCATTACCTAATTCACAAAAATAAAAATGTAGAGTAGCACATCCAATGGCCACGTACAGGTACAAGCTTTTCCATAGCAGGCAGGTAAGCAAAGTCAAAGAGCTCAAACCAAGAGACTCACGCAGTGTGATGCCAAAACCTTTCCTCCTGGAAGTCAGGTAAACTGTCACATTTCTGAGTGGAAAACAATTCCAATGAAAGGTAAAGGCTTGCATGGCTACCCTAAATTATACTTGCTAACAAGAAATTCCGGACAGCTTCTTTAATGGTTCTCTGGTAGCTGCATCATAGAAGTAATTGTTAACTAATATCTAGTATGAAATTATTAAAACATTTATTTCCTAACGTCAAATCAATTATTAAGCACATCAGAAGCCTTATGAATGGCTTAAATTATTAATTTCCATTTGTCATCTGGTCTCTCGACTTCAGCAACATCCGAACAATATGATGATATTTGTAATTAGTATTGCTTAGTTTCAGTACTCTCAGGAACATTAATGTACTTATTGATAAGTGTTATTTCCCATCCGAGAGAAAAATCTTGCCACATTCGGTTTTGCATATTTATCTGAGACTCACATTTTTATTGTACTTCGATGGAGTTACCTTAACGCTTCCTTTAGCAAAATTCATTCACATGACTTGCACAGCAAATATCACACCGCACACAAACTATGCAATAATCTTGATGAAATCTACAATCAGCTCAGCCCTTGTACTTAATTGTATGCTCCGAGATGGAAAAATCACTACAGGAAATGGAGTAAAGAAAAATAAACTAGAAAGGAAACAAGGGTTTCATCAGGTTCTTCTGACAAAGATGCAGGACACATTCAGTCTGTTCTACTTTATATTACACTAAACCGCTCTCATAAGCCTTATAATGAATGCCTGAAGAGATCAGAAATATAGCAAGATTATTATCCCCTGATGTTATAATTTTTAATTTCTGCTTCCAGCAGAAGACTGCTGGAAGGATAAAAGACATTTAAATAGCAAAAAGCCGTGAACTTTTATGACTCAGAAAATCCATCTCTTCAGTTTTTAGATGAACTTCAGGCACAGGTCAAAGTAAATTGTCATTTAAACTAGTTCAGTAGTCCCCAGATGCACGTAGTGCGTAGGAATAAAGAACTAAAAGGATGCTCCTGGATCACTGAAGTCCATGTCCCTGCTACTGAAGCCACTGAATGACTCTCAGCTAAAGTCAGCATTCCACTGTAAAACCAATTCATTATTTTAATCCTTATTATCCTGAGGATATTAAAAAACCCAGTGCCCTAATGGTTAAGGGATTTATTCTAATTTCCAGTTTAAATTTCATTAATGGCTGGCTGGATTATTTTTTGTGTGTGTGTGTATGTGTCAATAATCTTTTATCTTCTGTAGCTTCTCCTCAAATCTGATGTTTGCAACCACGGGTTATCTGTAGATGGCAGTCACACCACTCTCAGCGTTCTTCTCTTCTGCTGATCTATACCCAAGTCAAGCTCTTCCCATCTCCTCTCACAAAACTCTCCTTTCTCCTGGCGATCTTGCTTGGCACTCTCTGCATTTGTTCCAGTTTCAATCTATCTTTTTGAATGCAGGTGACCAGAAATGTACATAGTGCTCCCGGTGAGGTTTCATCCTTAGCTGGATACTTCGCCATCATAACTGAGCCTTTTCTGGACGGATAACCTCAAGACCCAGTGACCAATTAATGCTTCCCCTCTTCATTCTGCTTGTCCCTGCTCATTTGGTATTGATGAACTCTTGGCCTATAGCTGAAATTTCTGCTGTTAGTTCCCAAATGCAGGCACCTCACATTTCCTACTATTAAATTTCATCTAGTGGCTATTACTACGGTCCTCAAGGTCATGTTTTTCTTCCCCATAATATTCTGATCTTTTGCTGTATTAGGAATCTTTTAACTGGGTCTTCAACAAATTTTATTACAGCGGTGACATTCTGTCACCCCTCCACTAGTAAAAAGCACTAATAAAGGCAAACTTTCCCCAGAGAGCTCCCTGAGAAATTCAGCCAGCAATCTTCCTCCGGCCTGATGCTCTCTGAAGTCACACTAGCTGCCATCTCCCCTCACCTATATGTACAGTTACTTTAATAATGCTCATCTCCTTTAGCAGTGCTTCTAGTCTTCCATTTGGCACTAAAACTGATTTATTTTTTTTACAAAACTGCTTTCCCTATTTAAAAAATAAATCAGTTCTCTTTCCATTAACAGCTATCACAATGCATTGCCATGACATACCAAAGGTTAACAATGGCACATTAGTGCTAGCAGGGTGTTCCAAGGCTCCACACACTATTTTACTATATTAATCTACTATATTACTGATTTTAATGACTAACTGGCAGGTTTCTAATAGCTCTGCTTTCTCCTGTCTTCTATATAGATATAGCCATACCAGGCTTGATAAACACACTTAAATGTTTTGCTGTTAAGCCTGTGACTTCATATGCCTATAAAAAATGAATATTGAGATAAAAATCATCTGTTCTTGTCCTCGAATATATAACTGCAAATATGGCTTATACTTGTGGATTGTGGGTTTCTTCCTTTTCTAACACCTACTCCTAAAGCACAGTATCATCTGCTGGGCAGTTTCTTCCCATTTCATACAAGCCTCCTGCTTTTCCTTATGTCCTTTTTCAAGTGACTGTTCACCTAAAATGTACAGAACCGTGCTCCTCCAAGATTTAGTTCCTTGCTCGGGATACTCATTCCTGATAGTCTGATTAATCTTAAACTTGAAAAAATGTCAAGTCTCCCCCGCACTCCAGCTCCTGAGCCGGCAGTACAGCTGACAGCAACTCATCCTTGCTTTCCTGCGCTGCAGGGACTTCACTGACACCCGCCCTGCTCTCCTTCTCAAACGTCTAACTCCTTTTGTTTGCACTGCTTAACCACACAACACGTTATTAATAATTTACAGCAGGGCTGACTTCAGATAAGGCAGGTCCCAAGCGAGGTGCGGAAATGGCACCCAATGTAATTCCGTAAAAAGAAAATTCTTCCCTTTCTGCGGAGCCATCAGCTCGCCCCGCTGCCTAATACAGGAGCTAATTACCACAACCGCAGAAACTCTGTGCAGGCCCTCACCCCTCAGCACAGGATAGACCGATATCCTCAGGTGCCAAGAGTGTATTAAAAAAATTAGAATTATAAATACTAATACAGAAAATTTTGCCCGCACTTCGTAAACCAGGGCTGCTCCAAGGCCCAAATTAAACCATTCCATACCAACACATTAAAACAAAACAAAAAAAGTGCTTTAGATTCAGCTCAAAAAGTAGCATTTAGGCTAAAAATAGCCAAACATATATTCTAAACACACCACTCTGTGGATAACTTTTTTCGGAAACCAGAAGTGTCAAATCCTGCTTGAAGTAATTTTTGTGCTGTAACTTAATATAGACAGGGAGGAACACATCTGGTGCCTGGGCTGTGCAAACGTATTTATAATTAAGTAGAACTGAATACCAAAATCCAGCAATGATAGAATTCATTAGACTAGTATAATGCTGTATAATTACTCTCTTTTTTTACATCATCCACTGTATGCTTTAAGAGCTCTTTTTACCCATTGATATCAATGTGCTATGACATATTTACATACACCCTGTATAAAAGGCTGAGGAAGTATTAGGGATGTCAGAGGATGACATGGAAAGGCGACTGTTGTACAATAACTACACTGTCAGCGAAACAAGAGGAAACTAATTTAAATTCATTCCCTGGCATGTAACTCTACAGATAGCTACTGGATTTACATTTTGTAAGGAAAGGTGCTCCTTTCTCTACTAGGGAAAAGTCCTAACACGGCAAAATCAATACATCACCTTTTTCCACCAGCACCACTTCCTCAGCTTGCCTTCTTTGCATTGCTGGCCCTCCACCAAACACATCCACTGATTTCCGCACAGACCTTTCTAAGCATCATCCTTGGGTCTGTCCTCACTGAAACCATCTCCACGCATTATTGCTCACACCTTAGATTTGGAAAGAACCTCCAGCAGGCAATTGCTCTCTCTGAGCCTCTGCATGACTTCCTTTGCTCTGCTTCTTTCCTACCAACCCTGGCCAGGTGCCCCACAACTCCTACCAGACAGCCCAGCCTCCCTCCTGGGCTGTAACACAGTGTAGTGTGTGTAGCTCCTATCGAAGCACCCAAGTCCCCTGGGCCACCAGGGATAACCAGGGGCTCCACTGCCAAGTTTGGCACCGACAGAAACTTGGGCTGACACCAACAGGAGGGGGATGCCACACTTCTTTAAAAAAGTTTGCCAGGTACCAAAGACATTTGCCACCACCGTCTTAATTTTTTTCAGGTAAAGCCACCCACTGCCTTACTAAGGCACCCTCCATCTCCTTCTCAATGTACTCACTTCTCCTCATCGTCCGTACAGAGGAGTAAGGGAGCTTGGACTAACTCAAGAGGTAAGTTAGTCAGTAGGGTTGGTAGCGCAAATCTCCTGGCTCCTCTTGTAGCTGGGTTTGTGGTTGTGCCCACGCAGCCCAGTGACAATTACAGCCTTTGGATCAGGCTCAGCAGGCAATTACAGAGCCAGCACGGGGCTTGCAGACCGGCCCAAGGGAAAGAGTAACCGTCTACAGCCGTGCTGCCTTCCCCCTTCAAACAGTGCCCAGATACCTACCTGATAACAGCTTTCCCTCCAAAGCTGTAGCTGCAGCCGAACAAGAGACAAGGAAATGCAGACAGATAAAAGCAGTCTGCAGGGACAGCGAAAAGATAGCTGAAACCAATTACGATTTGCACTTATTTCACATCAGCCCACAGGTTTCTAACAAAAAAAAAAAAACAATGGCCCTGACCAGCCGCCTCATTTCCAGCCCTCTACTGTTCGTGAAAGTTATTTGAGCTATGTGCCTGCAGGCTCAGGAGGAACAGCTCCACATTAAATATATATTGAGTTCATAACCAAAATAGTTTCTCTGAAGTGGTAATTTTATTGTAAACAAAAGCTGCAAAAGTTCACACCTAAGGTTCCTTCAGACAACAGAGAAAAACTGCATTTAGCAGCTGCAAACAGCCAAAAGGAACATTAAAATCATTAAGCCAAAATTTAAAGGATGCGGGGTTGTCTTTTAAAGGGAGAAGGCTTGTGCACGAATGAGAGAATAACATGTTCTTTCTATAAACTACGGTATGCAGAACATTCATCTTTCAGTAGTTACTAGTACAATTAAGAAATGCCATATTTTTAACAAGCTTAGGATTCAGAAGACATGAAAGATATGATGAAAAGAGTATTTTTAAACTCTGCTGGACCAGAACAAAAGTTAGGCTGTAATTTGAAGAAAATTAAAATAAAGCACTTGTTTAGTAAATAAGTGTGCATGAACTGGCTCTTTTTTTATTTTCATTTTAATAACTTTCTAATTAGCTATGTTGACAAAGACATATTTGAAACAGAACTAATTTAAATTTTACATCATATTTCTTTTCTTTCATAAAAAGGACAAAGGAACAACAAAACCACCCTAATAAGCCCAGCAAAATGTTTTTAAAATTCACGAAATTTAAAACTTCAACAAAGAAACTGTCAGTGATCACTGAGGAAGGATTTTTCAGATTCGCTTTCACGTATAATTCTAGGAGAGAACACCGATTATTGACCTAGGTATTCCTGATGCGGAGCAATCAAAACACCAGCATCACAGGAATACACAGCAGTATTTTACCGCTCACTGCTTTTTCACAAACGGTCACAAACATCAAACCTGTGATTAGCCTGTTGTGGAAGGTGTCGAATTCCCGTATTTCCATAGTTTACTCTTAACAGACACTAGGTGAAAGTATAGCTACAAAAGTGATCAACAAAACAGCGCTGCCATTGGAAGGGGGGAAAAAAATGGTTTGGGGGAAGCAGAGGGTTCCACTGCTGGGAGCCACAGGACCTCCGACTCCCAGCAGCGGCCAGGGGCCACCCCGCCAGATGCCGAAGACGCCTGCACGGTGGAGTTAAGCCATGTATCTGCAGCCAGGTCCAGGATTTCTGGAAGAGCCTGGCCCGCTCTGGGCTGGAGCCTGCACAGCGCTAGGCGAGGCAGCTGCCGGGAGCCGGCTGCTGCTGGCAGAGCAGTCAGCGCAGCTCCCTCCCAAATATCCTCTTCTCCAAGCAACGCTTGCACGCAAAGCAAGGAGCAGACTGAAACATCAGAGGACTTGTGTCCTGGCAACCTGCAGGAAGACAATGCCTTTCCGCGGAGGTCTGCAGCCCTTCCTGCCTCCCACGGCCAGCCACGTCCCTCGCATGCTGTGGGAATGCCTACATTTTTCCTAAGAGGAAAGCAAGGCAGGACAAACCATCTTCACAGGCTGAATACAACCCCGGGACCGAGACATCGGCATCCCTCTTAGATCTCTCTTATGCCACGTGCTTTTGAAAATCATTATCGATACCTTTCAAATAACAAAATTAAACCCAGTAGAATTTGCAATGAACAAATAACACGGCTAATTAAATCTTTGCCTCTAAGCTTGAAAGCCTGACATATTCTAGCATGACATCCCGCAACTGGCAATGAAAATAAATAAAACAAAAAAGTAAAACCATGGGAATTATCTAGACTTGATATCACAAAGATACAGGGACTCCCAGGGTGAAATCCGTATGTAGAGAAAAATACTACATGTTTTGATTTGCTTTTTATTACATGCAAGTGTGGCCTGGTTTGGTAGTTTCAAATACTTTAAAAAAAAAAAAAGGCAGGAAGGTGGTTTCATAGCTAATTAATCCCTGAACCTTCCAAGAAAATGAGAATATAAAAGTCACCCACAAAGGTAAGGGCTCTAAAACTAATATTACCAACATACACCAGTAATTTAAATCATTCGATTTAAAGCTTTTAAAGGAACTACTCGCATACTTAAAGTTCAGTATTTGCATAAGTCTTTGCAAGATCTGAATAACAAGTCAGAGAATTTGTTTCAAGTTTATCTTAAAGACCTAGAAGGCACCCCAGATACAGCACTACCATTTAAAGGTTATTATAAACTCATGTGATCAGCATGAAATTTTCAGAAGACATATAGATATATTTTAAAGCTTTTTTCCATCCTTCAAAGGGTTTTACAATTATTATATCAGGAGTATTCCCAGGTAGAGAGGCTTGGGAAAAGGAAAAGGATATGGCAGAACACAGAAGAACCGATCAGGCGCAGCACTGGATATTGCACATCATTTATTGATATTTCAAAAGTGCTGCTATTAAAATGCAATTATATTTTTGCTTTGTCTTCATTACAAAATTTAAAAAATGTGAAGGGTACTTCACTGTTTCTCTACTCATTTATTTCCCTAGAAATGCAAGGAAACTCCCAGTCCTTTTTTTCTCACACATTGCTAGGGAACATCTTGAAGACCACAGAAAGCCTACACTGAGAGCTCGAACATTTTAAGCTGAAGACGACAGCATCAGCAGTCTTGAACAAAACTAGCATTTCTGCCATGTTAATTGGTCACTAGAATCAAATATGCACTATACAAAGAGGTTGGTGACTGGAATCAAATGTTCATTATGCAAAGGAGCTTAAAAATATAAAAGCAAAATCCTTCAAATATTTCCATATTCTAAGTATGCACACCTCTTCGGTATTTATAAAATAGATGCGAGGAATCTCGGCATGCAAACACTTAGTCACAAAAACATTTTATGAGATGTCCCACAAAAATCAATGTGAATACTTTTGCATAGAATGGTTCTTGGAAATGTACCCAATGAAGTAAAATTAATAATAATGACAGTCTTACCTGGTCCCAGGGACAGATGATTCCTCCAAAACACATAAAGAGATATCCCATGGCAACAAGGCATACCCAGACCACCAGAGAAAATATACGAAGCAGCTTCTTAAATACAGGTTCTACGCAGACAAGGATAAATATAGCGAAAAAAATTGCTAGGGCCGTTGGAACAGTTATTAAAAATGCCACATGGTCTTCAATTTCCTGGAAACAGAGGAAAATGAAAAGGAAGTTAAAAACTAATGTACTTAAAGGTCAGACAGCACTAACATACTCCAAACTGACTGCACATGGAGAGCTCAGAAAGACATGGCTGAATATCAAAAGTGAGATGAATCAAAATTGGATTTCTTTCACTGTAAGAAGCTGTTATTTGGAGTATTAACTTCATAAACAGCTATTAACCACACTACTGCATGGTACTTCTTTTACTAAACTGAGGAATTGAAGCACATTGAGAAAACTGTAAATCACACTACAGTGATGCACCAGGCCCATAGGATTAAGCAAATTAAAAGGCAAACCCCATCTGCAGAAGCGGCATAGCCTTTCTGCTCCAGAATTCAAAAGATTTCTCTGATTAGTGTGGTTTGCAGGTGAAATTCAAGCACCCCCATTGAAGACTGCAGCTGTCAGAATGGCTCCCAAATCAACTATGTGTCCATAACTCCATAAAAGCCTTTTTGACAGTGGTATTTGCCAGGTACTATACATTTTGCTTCTGTTTAAAGTATTTATCTGGAAGGATGGGCTCTACGTTACATATATACATTTTCTCCTAGCAACTGCTTACTTCAGAATACACAACAACACCCAGAGCAAGGACTAGAATCTAACTTGAAGTGAGATTCAGAATAAACAATATTTAAATTTATTTACAGAACTTACATAGAAGTTACTACACTAATATCTTTAAATCATCTAGTGATGGATGCATTAAAAAAGGATAAATATTTGATTTTATATTCCTGTATGTGTTCAAAAGTATCTCTGGTTGAAGTACAACAGCACTATATCAAAGTCTGGTCATAGGATCCCTACTCATTCTGGCAGCTGTTACAAATTTTAACAGCCTCATTTGTAGCAACAAGGATTGCAAAAGCAGGCCCCAAACGCTGCTGTTGCAACAGCATAAAATCGTCCACTAACCACACGCTTCATGCAGAAAAGCCTCATATCCATTTATTCGTGCTGGTGAAATCTTGGGAACAATCTGAAAGTATCTATTTGATGACTTGTAAGACATCTAAGCACAAAGAAATAACATTTCTTTTTCCCTAGTTTTGTAGTTACTTCCTTAGTGCCCCGATAAATCTTGTTTATTGATGGGTTTTCAATTTAAATACTTAACATTTTACTTAAAAGCTTTTTGATGTGACTTTTTTTCCTTTCTTATAAGACTTCTACAGTTAGAGCAAAACTAAAAATGTACAAGTACATTTGTAAATTTACAAAAACGTACAAATGCTGTCAGCATTTTTTTTTTTGTTTTGGGGGGGGGTTCGGCCAGATCTAATAAGTTTTACAGCCCAACATCTATTGAGTTTTACAGCCCAACATCTATTTTTTTTTCGCCAGATCTGATAAGTTTTACAGCCCAACATCTATTGAGTTTTACAGCCCCACATCTATTTTTTTTTGCCAGATCTAATAGGTTTTACAGCCCGACATCACTTGCTGTAAGGTTCTTTCCCCCTCCTCTCCAAAATTCTTTGTTTTCCTTGCGGTCCTGACTGCACTTGTACTGGACATGGCAACACCCGCCTGCTGCACCAGGCAGGTCTGCCCGCTCCCCGCTGCTGCAAACCCAGCACCCGTGCCTGCACCTACCCCAGCACCGGGCAGCCCCGCGCCAGGAGCTGCTCGTACACACAAACCCACAACTGAACCTCAACAAATAACCTCCGTATTTCAGCAGAAGATGAGAGGCACGGATCGCCTCTCTGCGGAGAGCGTTAGCTGAGGCTCTACTCTGTGCTGACACTGGCAGGTTCAAACCAAGGGGAAACACCATGATGAAAGTCCATGTTTTATTGAAAGTCCACATCTTATTGTGCAGACTGCAGATTATCTTTCACATACCCCACCCTGCCTGACAAAAGGCAGCTCATCTTTCAACTCTTCTAATTCTTTCTTCCCTTTTAAATTTATGAAGTCACACATTTAGGCAATTATCATTGCAGCACTGATGATCAGGATATAAGCAAAAGAGTCGAGAAACTAAGTGATGGTGCTAACTTTGAAATGCAAACAGTCATCTTCCAAATATTAAATACACACATTAAGGCTTTCAAGCACTCAGGTAGTCGTACTGAAAACAAATTTATGGGCATAAAGTTAGGCACATCAAATTTATGGGCTTAAAGTAAGTGTCCACATGAGTACAGAGCTGTATGAAGTAAGATACGTGCAATCTTGCATAGTAAGAGACAAAATATAAAACCTAACTAGTAGTAGTAAGAGCTACTGATTTATGTCTCTGAATTTTGTGATTTTTGATCGTTCCCATCTCTGAAATTTGTTTCAGTGAATTGATTAGTAATGTCTCAACCAGTGTCAGCCCAGATAACACCAAAAGCATTTAACTTCAACCTTTGACTTCTGCACTTCCAGGTGGGATTGTAAAACTCTTGTTACAAGGTCAGAGGAATTAGTCCCTTCACAGGTGACAGGACATTACGTTCCTTGCACCATCTGTCATGCAGTCAAGGTCGCAGCACCAAAGGAACCTGCAAGCTCCTGGAGGAAGCAGAGACTCAGGAAAATCACAGATTTAAATACTGGCAAATTGGTATTTCAGTGATAACGATCAGGCTACAAATATATTAGCAAGAATATCCACATGTACTTTAACAGCATGCTTCTCCATTTCAGTAAAAAAACCCAAAGTATTGTGCTTTCTAGGGCAACCTTGCTTCAAAACAAATCAACAATATTTAGATTTCAGTTTAGAGCATATATAGCTACATATTTCTAGATGTAATCTATCATTAGATCGAGCCATCAAAATGTTTGTTGCAAATTAACAGCTAATCAGTCAACTTTCTTTTTTTAGGCGTACGCTGATCTCAACACTTAGCTGAGCCATTTTGATCACTAAATCTAAAATTTTATTTCTGCTTTCTCGCCTTCTCAGGTTGGGTATCGCACAATTTTGCATTTTTTGTTCGTATAAACATATGCAGGACAAAAACCAGACCACAATGTATCAGCTCCTCATCACAGGTAACTGCATGCAGCCTCACTGACTGCAGCGGGACGTCACCTCTCTGAGCTGACTACAAAGCAACCTGCTTCCGATGTCGCAAGCTGCTTGCATCTCACCGTACGCTGTGTGAATTCCGAAGTAAAACTGAAATTTAAAGACAGAATAGTATACACATTCGGCAATTTAAAAGTATATGAGAAAACAATTGTTACTACAATTCGAATCCTTTCCAGAAAGCCTTAATGTGGACAAGGGGATTTTTCACAATCCTGCCTGTAAAATACACGTTAATGTCAGGTCAACAAAAGCAGGCCATGTGAGGCAGGGGTTTATTTTGGAAACTACTTTTAATAATATTTTTCTATTACTTCAGAGGAACTAAATGTTTATGAAACTGTAACTTGGAGAGCAGGACATTGAAAACTTGTAGCTTCCTGATCAATATCTGCAATCATCGGTGTGTTTAGCAGGTTAAAAGATGATGTTGGGTGCAAAGACAAATCCTGAAGGCTAACTGTTCTGTTTCCCTAACCGTTTCCCAAGGAGGTGGGGGGAAAAAAAAAAACCCAAAACACTTTCCTTCTTTTTTGTTGCTAGTCTCAGAAATTAAAATACACCAGAGCTAATGGAATTAAAATATCAGCATGACGCTTTTGAACATAATGGCTAAGCCTGCAATACATGGATCTTGCCTGACAGCTCTGTCTTCCTGAGTGTTTTCTATCTTGCTGTCTTTTAATTACTGAAGAAATTAAAAAGTCTACCGTTAGAATTTTTTCCAACCCCCATAAATTCTTCAGAAGTCTGTGATAATCTTATCACCACTAAAGTCTGAAGAATCACTTTCACTCATCTTTCCAAGGCCCACAACCTTCTCTCATTCTACATCCTCTTCTTTCCTTTTTGCAGATAATGCCATGCCCTCAGTTTAATTTTAAACAGCAAAGCTGCTGTAGAGCACTTCACTGTTTTACATAAAACCATACAGCTTGACAAAGTACTCTATAAAAATGAGCAAACAAGCATTTAAAATACCAGTTTTAGCATAAAATCTTTTACCATGGTCCCTCATTCTTTTGGTACGTTTTCCTTTATTCTTTTCATCTACTGGAATTTGACAGCAGTTTATATACAGAGGACTCCTGCTGGGATCTGAAACACCACACACTTTGAATTAACTCAAACCATTTACTGTATTAAATTCCTACTAAAATCACTTTTTGCTGAGATCAATGAAACACTTTCTAAATGTAAATATAAAAACAAGTAAATAATGTTCTTCAGACATTAAAACTATGTATGATTTCATACATTCATTTTCAAAAATGTTGAGTGTTAGAAAAAAATGTTACAGGGCTCAAGAATTATTAACTTACTGACCTCTCTATCAAAACAGGACAACATCTTCCTTTAACCAGACTAACTGACTGAAAGAATCTATAGCAAAAATTGCCCATTTTTCCTGTAAAGCCTCTTCCAGGACTTCAGAGAATTAGAAACATATTCAGTAGACGTACCATCACCCTTCCCTTCGTAAAAGTGGACAGCGTTTCAATTCTCTAACACCTTAAGAAATAGTTCTCTACAAAGCCAAAAAGCTGCAAAAGTCTTCTGGCAACTTGTGACTCTTATCCCATGGTTTTATATTTCAGTGATTTTGCTTACGGCTGACTGCACTGTGTGCCATCTGCTAGACAGCTGGAAAAATCTCTGTTTTATTAGGAGGTGCCGTGCCCTGCTCCTGGCCAAGTAGCTGCACAGCTTCATCTAGGACTTCATCATTTAGGACAACAACTGAAATGTTCTGGCCTGCCATCTCAGATTTCTTTTCCATCAATTCCATCATTATTAGTCCATCTTCACTTCATAAATGGCGCAGTGTCTTTAAGCCCAGATGCTGTTTCCAAGCCCACATGGTATTTTCTGGATCCACAACTTAGAAAAACTCCTCTGCCTTCCGTGCCCACCATTTATCTTTCATAACACAAAGCTTTGCTTGTTTTTCTTGCTTAGCCGCCTGGTTAGAAGCTTTTTCGTGTGTCTATTTTTTAAAAAAAACTTTTATTTAGCTTTGTGCAACATGTTCAAGGACACTAGCAGAAAATTAATTGAACTGTACCTTTTAATCAAACTGTCCTGAAGTTTGTGTCAACGAAGCTTTTTATTTTCACTAAGGCCCTATATAATTGCATGCCTGAGATTTTTTCCCTCTGATTCAGCATTCCCTTTTTGGCTTGGTAGATCAATGATAACAGCATCAAGCTCAAATCCAGTTGTTTCATGATGTCTGTTGTCTTGAGAAATTCAGTTCTCTCTATTAATGAGTCTGATGTGCAGTCTACACTTGCTGTTAGCACACAGTGATATTTGACTCCTCAGTAGTCCACAATCAGTCCTGCAATTTGCACATTGCATGTATCAGGTAATTCTGACCAGCATTACAACTGCCAAGCTGCTGCGTGATGTCATATATAGCCAGCAAGAAGCAGTTCTGCATTCATGGCTAGATTCTAGATCATTTTGTATTTGTTAGTATATTGTGACACTATTATAGTGGTAAGACTTCATTCAAATCCTTCAGATGACATTCTGGTCACCTGGAGCCTCTCCTCAAACTTAAGAAGTCATGAACAATGTGCACTGTAAAATCCCCCCTGTATGAGAAATGTGGCATTTTGCAACAGTGCAGTAACTCTGCTGAAAACAACACGAACTGTTCTTTGACTTTACAGCATCTGTCCTAGTTAGGACATAGGACTAACAGTGATAGTACCGTGACCAGCCATGTAGGTATTGTGAACACCCTTCTGACCACCTATGTGCTTGACCACAGTGCCAAGCACTTTTTGCCAGCGGATTCTTTTTAGTGAGTCCAACTACAGATAGATATTGTTCATCTTCTCACTTGCTCAGTAGAAAACAATTGCATCCAGATTTTTCCAAGTTTGCCTGATAGCTATGAGCGAACCTCGCCTGCCTCAGTGTTGTAGCAATGATTATCAGGAACACAAAGTCTGACGCACCAGAGATCACAGACTTCTCTGCTTAACGCAAAAACATCAGGCCTCACAGAGGGTTTGGAAAGGCTCCTTGGAGGTGCTGAGGAAGAGTCAAAGGCCATGGCTGCTGTGCGAATAACAGGAACATAAGGAAGGTTAAAAGAAAGGTTCTGGAGGCAAAATATTGGTTGCTAGTGAAGAAGCAGAGAACTCTGGTAACATTCCCATTCTCTCAAAACGAGACAGGTTGACAAGCAAAAGTTCAATAAGCAGCTATGAAAATGTGTTAAAAAGGGAATTCAAAGAAACAGGGAAATTTTGGGAATAAGGAGGGAGCCTCTAGAAGGTAGCTTATGAGTTTAATCTAAACCAGAAAAGAATTAGTTTGGTGGCACTTCAAAGGTCATAGGAAAGCATTCAAACTGAAGAGGTTATAGAAACATAGTACATGGTTTAAGAGAAGCAGTAATGTCATGGAGGTCTGTAATTCTCAACTAAAGAAAAGGACAGAAGTTGATTAAACTCAAGCAGAAAGGAAATGGCAAAGAAAAGCCAGAACAGACAGACTCTTTTAAAAAATTTTCCAGAGAAATAAAACACCCACATGAAAGTATACACTCTTCTATATAAACACTAAAAGCTTAAGAAGCTAGATAGAAGAACTAAAATGCCTGTTGTTAAAACAACATTATTTACACAATAGTCTTACTGAAAACTTGGGGGAAAAAAGACCATCAGCAGAATACTGAAAAAGCAGAAAGACTGAAAGCCATACACGTCAGCAGGGATTGAGGAAAGGCTTGTATTAACAATCTAGGAGAATCAACAAATAGCATGAAGTTCCTATGAACCGAAAAACTAGACTGAACAGCAAAGGCTTATCAAAACAGATGACCTAGAGGACTGGCCATCCAACCAGGATGGAAACTATTTGAGATTCTATGAAACGCAGAGATAAGAAAGGCTGTCAAAGAAGAAAACACAACAGGACAAGGGATACTTCAGTGACTCCCAGCTAGAATGGCTAAGGATCGCAACAGCAGATGGAAACTGAGACCACTGTCTGTGTCTCATGCACAGCTGAAAAACAAAACAAACAAACAAACACCCATACAAACAAAGAGAAAACCATCAATCTGATCTCAAGAAGTGGAAAGAACCTGGTTCATAAAATATTACTATTGAGGAGCTGCTTTATAACAATGACAAAGCTTGTTAAGCAAACAAATGAAAAACAAAACCTAAGCTCTAAAATTGAAAGGGGGAGCTATAAACTTACAGATTAAAATCTTTGTAGGTGGCCTGAAGACACTATAAAACTCAGAGGCACAGGCCAACAGCTAATGAATTCCCAAAAATGACTTGAGAAAGACCAAAACACAACGAGAACGCCTGAACAGCCAAGCAGTGAAGCTTCTAAAAACTATCGTAAAAAAAAAAGGAGATAATAAAAGGGATCATAAAATTTATCAGGATTACTATAAAGACTCAGTAATGCAGGCCAAGAAAAGAGCTTGAGAAATCATTTTTAAGAGTATAAAAATAAGTAGTATATTCTTTTTGAAACTTCATCAGGAGTTGGCAGCCTGATAAAGGACTTCTAAGGAAACAGATGATGCAGGTATTAAGAAGACCAGTTAGGGAAGAGCAAACTGCAGCAGAAAGGGTTTGGGGTTTTTTTGTATCTGTGTTCAGTGTGGGGTAATTCTCATTCCAGAATAATCTATACAGGGGGAACATATCAGACGATCTGTCTCAAATTGAAGTATCAGTATAAGGCATTACAGACAAAAGCAAGAACAGGAAATGTAAAAAGAAACACCACAAGCAGATAGGGTTCACCAGAAAGGGCCAATGGGACTCAAGGGAGAAAGAGCTAAAACTGTAGTAACACATAACCTCCACCCAAAAGTGCCCCAGTATCCAAAGACAGGAATGTGATGTGATGCCAGTCTCTCCTGGGATCCCTCTCAAAGACTAAGGGAAGTAACAGTAGGTCTGGTATCTATCCTGGGAAAATTTGTTAAAAACAAAGGTCCCAAAGTGCCCACAAAAGTCCTCAGGAATCCTAGGGCATATGTTGTTCGGCATATGCATAAACAATTTGGGAAAAGGGGTGAACAGCAATCTGACAAAGATGAGGGCCAACTATAAAGAATTACAAAAGGATCTCATAATAGTCACTACTGAGCAAGAAAATGGCAGGTAAATTTCAGTGGAGGTGTATGTGAAGTGATGCAGCTCAGACAAAACAATCTTAATTCTATATACATGACAACAGGCTCTTGGTTCACTATTAACACTTACAAACAGAGATATTTGGTGTTTATCATAGGTAGACCCGTGAAAACATCACTTTGGTGCTCACTAGCAGTCAAAATACAACACAAAATGCAGAACGTAGAAAAAGAATAAACAGAGAGAACATTATGATGCCACCTCAATGCATGATGAACACCATAAACAATTCTGGTCCTACCACCACCACCACTTCAAAATGAATACAAAAAGAACGTGAAAAGATAGGTTTCCAAGGATGGTCAAAGCTGCAACACAGTGGCTAGATACTGATGGAGTAACATTTGGTTTTAAGGTTTCTCTTCTCTGCATGGAGTGAGCACAACTGTCCTTTGATACAGCTTTTTTGATTTTTAAAGGTAGTGTCCATCTCAGACCAACAGGGAACAAGCTCCACTTGAGCTACCTGCATGCAAATGTGTAGCCAGGGAACCCCATGAGCCTGTGACCATTCCTACTGTATCATATGCCATGGGAGAAAGGACAGACACCTATCCCCGCCAAAAACACAATTAGCAGCATCAGGGCGTGTGTGCTTGTACATTTTAAATACATAAATATGCCCTGTGCAAACCCCATGCACCCAACCTGAATGGGGAGCAGCTTTTCCTATTTCTTTATACATGCTCATTTGCCCCATCGGCAGTTTTCTTTCTCTTGGTTTATTTTCCATTACTTTGTATCCTCTCATCTTGTTAACCACGTTATATAAAATCTGTCAGTCCATACAACCATTTATTTAATAAGCTGGGGTTCAGAGGGCCCACAGAGGGTCAGGGAACATGAACGGGACTGTAATGCCTTTCAGTCATCCAGCACCATCTCAATCTTCTCTTAGGCTGGCAATTATCAAAAGTAGTTCTACTTTAAGACATTTAACAGCCTATGAAAAACAAGATGGTCCAACCCAGTTACTAGTGGCTACAACACTCAGCTGGTGCACTTACAAAATTGTCCTACCCAATGACACTAGCTGGCAGGCACAGAAGATAAACCACGTCCCAGAGAGCAACGGCAGTTAATTACATTCTGCTCCCTGAAGTGTCCCCTTCAGAAAAGGGCTGAGACAATATGCAGCAAAGCGAGCAGAAGTTTGTACTCCGATGAAACTAATTATTTCAGGCTCCAGAGCTAATTAGCACCTACTTACACCATTTAGATTTTTTTAATGTAAATGCAGTGCTCAACATATCCTTCTTGCATGCTTTATTCTACATGTATTTGTTCTGAATTCCTCTCCAAAAAAGTGGCTTAATAACTTAGTTTAGCTTATTTTTCAGATGTTCTCAAAATCCTTCCTCCTCTTATTATTATCAAAATAATCTTAAAGAAACTCTCCAATAAATACAACTACTATTTATACAACATCCCAAAATGTGGATACACAAAGATAAATTGAGTAAAACACTTACGAAAAATGTATGCTTTGCAGTTAAATATATTCAAAATATGTCATTCTGGAAAGAACTCCATCAGTTAAACATTATAGATAAGACGTTACTTCACAGGACTCAAGGACATGTTTTTCAGATTAGCCACACTGTAACACATATTAAAAGTGAAATTATGGCCTTCCTTGTACCCATATAGATCTGTGGAAGTCAGAAATACTGAGGTACTCGTTCGATTCTTTGAGCTATTTAATACTGACAGTTACATACTTTGGCTGTCACTTTTAAATCAAAGCTAAAAGGTGGCTTTCCCTCACCACTTTACTCCTGACATAATAACTTGAGAATCTGGCTGTAATCAAGAAAAAATGTCAAGATGGAACTTGCTTAAAAGTAAGGATCACAGAATTTGAACCAGGGAGCACATGAGTTTCAGCACATGAGGAAACAAGTCCTCATTTTAAAGGTCTGTTTAATGAAGAAAAAGGTAAGCTTAGGCTTCTTTCTCTACTGGGTCTTTTAAAAATACATTTTGCAAGAATATTCCACAGATTTAACATATCGGCATAATAAGGTAACATGAAAAATAGTTTTAATATTGAAAAGTCACTACTGTCATTGTGTAATTACTTTTCAAGTTTTTCCTAAGGTTTTGCAATTACTTACTAAACACAGTTGTTATTGTCGCAGAAAAGGTTCTTAAAGTTTAATCCCCTAAGGACACTTTCTACACTCTCATACGTCTCTCAGTTCAACTGACTTCAAACCAAAGAGATTTCTTATTTCATTTTTGACTCCAGGATCAGGCCCACATTCTGCAATGGGTATTACTTCACATAAAGGTAACGAACATCTTAACTTACATTTGAAATACAACTGTGCCAAATAACAGCTCTATAAAGGAGCAAAACTTCAGACACATTCATATGAAATAGAGCAAAAGAGATTCTGCAAATCCAGGCATTTCTATTCAGTGCTAGCTGAGGGCTTATTTAACCAGTACTGTTACCCCATTTCATTAAGGCAGAGGTAAGAAAATACTAAAATTCAAATAAACCAAAACCAATCTGGTAAATTGCTTTAGTGTTAAACAGATGTCGCGTCACTTGAAGTGAATCCCACCATCTACCAGTTGGGGTTGGAAACTGCCTGGACTCACTAGGGCAGAAAACAAGCCCAAGTGAAAGACTATGGCCTCTTTCTGGCAGAAGCTAGTGGGGTGCCAGTGGGGATTACAGGACCAGCTACTGGTCTGGACAACCTACCACCACCTACCTACCTACCTGAGCACGTGGACTGTGCTCAGACCACTGTGCCACTAGAAAGCACCACCACAGTTGGCTGCATCAAAGAAAGGGAATACATCCACCTGCCAGGGTATATAAAAGCAAGAGGAGCCACTTATGAGGAGCAGCTGAGGGAACTGGGGTTGTTTAGCCTGGAGAAAAGGAGGCTGAGGGGAGACCTTATTGCTCTCTACAACTACCTGAAAGGAGGTTGTACTGAGGTGGGTGCCAGTCTCTTTTCCCAAGTAACAAGTGATAGGACAAGAGTAAATGGCCTCAGGTTGTGCCAGAGGAAGTTTAGACTGGATATTAGGAAAAATTTATTCACAGAAAGCATTGTCAAGCACTGGAACAGGCTGCTCAGGGAAGTGGTTCAGTCACCATCCCTGGAGGTATTTAAAAGATGTGTAGATGTGGTGCTTAGGGACACAGTTTAGTGGTGGACTTGGCAGTGTTAGGTTTAGGGTTGGACTCGATGATCTTAAGGGTGTTTTCCAACCTAAATGATTGTATCATTCTATGAGAGTGGGAGCACTAGCAAGCAGGTGCTGAGCCAAGTTCAAAGAGCATCTGTTTTCCATACACACCTCTCAGGAGAAATAAGGTGACCAAGTCTGCACCCTGAATTCAGTCTTGCTGGAAAAGGAGCTGGGGGAATCTAGTCTTCCTAGAACTTGGCTGCAGGGCTGACCAAAGTACTAGCAAACTGGAGACACGGATGGGGAAATTCTACCTGGAATGGAAGGAGAGCAATCCCACTTATCCAGTCAGTGGGCAGGTCCACTGTGCATGCCATAACATTTGGGTTCTTGAAGAGGTCCCACAGCACACAGTTCAGCTGCCTGAGGAGGCAGGTGGAAAAAACGAGTTCTAACTACTTTTGCAAACCCCAGCGAGTGGCTCTGAAAAGCCATCAGTCCACGTGGGATCTTATGGGACTATCCAATGATCAAACACCAGACTGGTTGCACCTGAAGCTATAAGGGAAACACATCTGGGCCAGAGCACATCTTACCCCAGCTGCCCTCTGGAGCACACTCTGAGCATGTAACCAGAAGCCATTGCTCCTGCACTCTGGAGCACATCTTCCAGGTGAGAGAAACTTCAAAACTAGAACCATGGGTGGTGGCAGAAGTGGATGCTCAGACAACAGACCTGAGGGCAAGGCTGAGAGGCCAGTGGTGATGGGTGCTGCTTCCTCTGCTTCTACCAGACACAAGCCTGGAACAGGTTCTCACCAGGAACAGCAAGGGACTTTTATATCACGTAGGCACCACTAAGAGCAAGAGTTCTGTTTAGAGACAAGAGATAAAGAAAATGTTTCTATACAGGTTGGAGAAACAGACAAATGGGAGGATAAGCGTAGAGACAGCCTCACACTCCTCTGCACAGATGGTGCAATAGTCCCTTGAATTTTCAGCATCATCTGAATAAGGTTCAGTGTCCGGAGATTGCTTATTCAAGATATAAAAATAAAAGATCTGGAGAAGAAAATGTGTGGAGCTGTTTTTTTTTCAATAGGATCAGGAGCGATGCTCAACAAAAAAAAGAGAAGGCACGGAAAAGGGGCAGAACTGTGCTAATTCACTTATTTTGGGGTCCAGATCTCCAAAACCAGAAGTTTAATCTGTTGACATCTTCTCATCATCACATATCAATAAGGCTTGAGCTGAGTCAGTTCCTTCTGAAATATGCAGAAGCCACTGTGGCAGCACTTAGCTTGTCTGGGGTCACAGCTTGGCTATGGCTGGGGATTGAGGCACAGGATGAAATACTACAGGTGTTCAGCTGCACTTTGTTCCCATGCTGCTGGCATACCCAGCCGCTCCAGAGATTTGCAGATCACTTCTATCTGGGTTAAATGTCCAGCCACCATCAGCTTGGAGTGATGCACAGTGCAGTCTGGAAGATTCCAGTGACTGCTACCATTATAACGAGAAGTTGTTTTCTTAATCACAGCATAAACGTAGGGACTGTGATCTCTGGTTAATGTTCTTAATCGAGGAGACCTCTCGAAGGCTCAACCAAAGAAACCTATTCACCATTTTTATAGGAGTTTTAAGATACCCACAAATGGGTCAGATATCTTTGTCCACAACAAGGAACTTGAAACTGATTTAAAAAATTTTAAGCAAGATAAGCAGACAGGTATTCACAGGTCCATGGCAGATCCACTATGAAGTTGCCAATACATGATTTGTGAATCCACATACCTGGCTTGATGCTGATAAAGACAGCAGACAATCACAGCCCAATCCATCATCTCTCTTATTCCCATTGCACCTCAGTAAACAACAGTTCTAGTCGGTATGTTATTTGTCATTTTTGTCAGCTGCAGTAATGAATAGGAGTTGTGGATCCACCGTTTTGAGTCACAATTTGTGACATTAAATAAGCTTTCCATTGCCAGGGTATCCACAAAACTTTAATTTATTAAGATTACAGTTCAAAGCTACGTATTTTTCCAACATAGCCATACCTATGGTTTTATCCAGTTCTTATTCAGTATTCAGGTTATTCAATTTGAAGGATAAAATAGAGGTACGCAAAGTGAGGTTTCCACTGGCACCTCATCATCTTGATGGCTCTCTGTTTCCATGCTTGTTAGGGACTGGCAAATGAGACAAGCTCTTAGCAGCATTAAAAGTAACCACAGACGTACTGGGAGTGTCATTAGCAAATGAAACAAGAAAAAGCCAGACTGATGTAGTACTGAGGAACGAAACCAGACACAAAGCTAGGCAATTCCTGCTTCAGACAGGAAGATGCAGCAACCTTTACAGGCCTGACTAAAGAGGCAATGCTGGCTACAGAAGTCATGCTCAGACAGCCAAAGATACTACTGGAAGGAACATCTGGCAGGGACAGCAATATCGTAAGACTGTATCAAATAGCCAGCAACTATAGCTGCCAAATAGTCAGCAACTATAAATGGAAGAATATATTGTAATATGATGGTGCCTAGAGACAAGAAAAAAAATTAGAAACATAGGATTTCCTCACAGAGCATTTTTAATACGGGACTTGAAAGCAGAACTGTATGCTCAATTATAGCTGGAATTATGGAAAGAAAAGGCATTATAAACACACTAATGTTTTGAATTCTTCCTCATCTTGGTAGTGGCAATAATCTGGCAGAATGAGTTTAAGAAGAGGTAGGACACCTCCTGGGCACAACAACCACAGCATCAAGCATGCCAACAACCCTGTCTCTGCTTCTCCTTCAATTAGTGAGGATTTTCTTACCTCATTACCTTTTCTGTGACTTAGCTTTCTTTTGGGGGGAATGGATATGCTGAAGTTTGAAAACAGTATAGCAGATGCTTTGGCTTACTTTCAGTCTGCAAGGATTCCAAGGAATGCTTTCAGACCTTGAGTATTCTTGGACTTTGGGAAGACAGTTGGTGCTCTTGAACCAAAAAAGCTTTAAATTACACAGAGCTGGTCTCAAAAGATTTCCTAAAATTTAGAGTACCAGTGAACTTACAATACAGCTGCATTATTCTATGCAATCAGGTTAGAACAGAGCGTCTCATGAATAGGGATATGACATCACCACAACATCAGTGTGGTGACCTTTTGGTGTGGACGTATGAATTTTTCAGATCCAGAGTACTGATGAGAACATTACCAGAGGCATGCAGCAGATGCCCTTATGCAGACACCTAATCACTTGAGACACTGCAATGAGAATGATGGAACATGTCTTCCAAAGCCACATGAACCTGAAGACTTTTCCCCCTCCATTTCAGGATGAGATTCTGATCATGGAAATCTGGAAGGGTTTGGCTGATGTCCAGTTTTTACCAGAAGCAGCGAGTTTTTATTTTAGACAGAGCAAGACCAATTGGAGGGAGGGAGGATTTGCTGTCATTCTGACCAAGGCCCCAAATAAATGGCACACCCCAGTTCAAGGCCCAGGAGGCTTACAGGACTCTTCTGATCCTCTTCTCTTTGCACAGAGTCAGGTTGGCAGCTAAATTAATGTGCTCTTTCAGAATGAGGCAGCTACCTCTGCTTCCATGCAGGATCAGCTGAAGGTAAGTAAATTCAGTCAGTCTGATGCCAGAAAACCAGTTCCTACAGAATATCCATCTGCCATGTTGCAGGTACACCTCCCTAGTTAATTGTACTCCCCCTTTAAGAATGATTGCCTACTCCCACTTTTGCTACAGAAGGTATTTGGGCATGTCAGTGATGTAGGTGTGCAGCCAACCTTTAGTGTCTTGGATTTATGAATGAGTAAAAAGGTGCAGGAATCATGAGGTGCAGGAAGGTGCAGGAAGCATGGATTTATGAATGAGTAAAAAGGTGCAGGAAGCATGATCATGAACTTTTCAGGAACTTCAAAGAAGTGGTTGAGGGGGATAAGTAATACCTCTGCTCCACAGACAATCATTAGACAGCTAACCCAAAGCCACCTCATGGTGCTTTAGAAGAGGGAAGGCATCAGAATGCCACATTTTCACTTTAAGCATTTTCACTCAACACATACTCCACTTGAAGCGTGCAGCTCCACATCAACGTCAACACATCGACAACCACATCTTAAGAGATTTACAAGGTCACCTGTAGCAGCAAGGATTCGGGAGACAGATAAGGGCTGCAGACTAGTGTTAAAGGTAAACATGCCATAGCAGGCTTGCAGCCTTTGAGCAAGGGGCACGGGCCAGTCTAAAAGAAAACACATGTATATCTGGCACCAGATTGGTGGACCCTGAGGTTTGGGAAAAAGGACAGAAAGAACTTGGTCTTCTCCCACTTAAACCACAAGTGCTAAAAGATTCCGATATCGCTGAAGTGTAGGTTTTTATTGAAGCCTGTATCTATGGACTGGGCACTCTTTATGTCAAGAAAATACATGGATAAAGGAAAGTTATGGCTTTCCAGTAAATTGTACAATTTGGGCATCATCCCTGTTTTCAGTCAGAGTTTTGTTTAACCACGTAAGAAACAAAACATCACAACTTCAGATATTTCAGATACACTCACATTTTACATTATGAAATTAAATATGGCAATTTTTTTTCTCCTACAAATTGCAGTTATAATAGATATGCTCTGGCCAGAGACAAAACTGTTCTAGATACCACTAAAAATGGTCATAAGTTTTTAGTACTAAAAAGGGAGAGAGGGGCACATAATCAGTTTGTCCTACATATTATATTGAAAGAACAAGACAATAACCAGACAGAAAATGAAGCTTACCTCTGGCATTTCTAAGCACTGGAAGGCTTTCACAGATTTGGGAAAATAATTTACTCTTTATCGATTAAAGCAGCAGCTAAACATGGATGACTGATCTCAGTTGGCCAGTTTTCAGTTCACGCCAGGTACAGAAAAATAGAGAGGATATTTTGACACAGCAAATTCAAAGGTTGATACTATCACTACATTATTTAGAACTCCAAGCTCTGAATGGTCATCTTCCAAGCAGACTTCAGGAGTCTTACATCTAGTGTTTGAGAAGATAGAGTGCTTAATTCCAAAGGTCAAAATCACAATATTTTTCTGAAACAAACAAAAGCGAAATCTCACAAGAAGCCTCTCTCAGTAATGATAGCAGTACATTGAAAGAAAAGTAATCAGATTTCCAGGCACACTTTGTAAGTAATCTTGTTTACGGTAATTGTGTAACAGCTTTTACGAATTTTTCATCTGAAATCAGGAAGGCTACAGCTCGTATTCTGACAGGTTGAAATAGCTGAGTAAGTGGAATACATCCCTGTGTGGTTGGCTGTGTTTGGGAACACTTAAGAATACATTGCCAAAAAAAAAAAAAGGCAACTCAGACATCACAGTGATATATTTTAACAACCGAATAAAAAATTAAAATAGAAGGAAAGCCTCTCACTTCCATAGGTTTCAGGTTTTTTTTAAGAAAGCCTAGAACATACAATGTTCATGCTTCACGAATATCCATTTTTTCTGAACAATGTCTGATCCCCCGTTCCACGTTCTAAGCTGTTCTTTGAAGTACAAGTGAGAAATACGAATCGAGTGTTATGGTGAGTCATTTTGGAGTTTTGTTTCCACAACGGGCTTAAGTAATTTTCAGTAAAACCTTTACTGCTTTGTACAAAATCTAAAGGAAACAACTGTTAAGAAAGATTTCCTTTAACTTCAAATGCACAGCACAGACCTACAGAGAACTACCCCACTTCACTTCCATTGCACCTCCTTTAGAAAATTAACTCTTCTGTCAAAACAATCGCGTACGTACTGGATGAGCAAAATAAAGACAAGAATATTAATATTGGCTCTTGTGGCTCAGACACTCATAACTGCTTGCCCCTTTTATATTATCAGGCACCAAGAAAATTATTAAGATTCCACAGCTATATAAAAAGAGTATTCTTTATTCAGGTGTGGGAGAAACAGATCTAAACCTTCAGGAATATTTTAATCACAAATGCAACCAGAGCTAGACTATAATAAAACGCTTTTAGGTGAAACTCTGGGCAGGGCTCCAAAGGATTTTGCCCAACATCCTGTGGCTGGAAGTCCGTACAGGCAAGCTTTCTCTCCGCCTGAAGTTACTTTCATCTGTTGACTGGAAACTTTAAGGATGAACCCCACCTCTCTCTCCACTCGCCCGTCCAGTTGTTAGCCACGGGAAGATAAAGGCTCAGGAAAAAGGTTTTAAAAGCATTTTCTTTCCTCTTCCGGTATGTCTGGAATTCCAAATGCAGACTGAACTATAAAATTCACTCTTTCTGAAGTAGTAAAGCCTGGCAAGATTCGGCCAGCTCACAGTTTTGTTTCCATAACTTTCATCAGTCCTTCAATCTGGGCCCAGAGTTACGCCAGCGTTGTTATCGTGAACGATTTACCTCAAGAAACGGAATTAAGAAAATAAGCATGTGCAACTTGTAAACGAGCTGTAGACCGTACCATGACTGAAAGGTATGAAATTTAGTGCTAAACGCTGTCAAGCCCAAGTTCTGCCGCCTTGACGGTAGGCGAGTATCATGTACGTCTCCACACCTAACTACGCCTCAGCCTTAGTATCTGACGGACTTCCATTTCCATCATCGGTCCCTTCAGCCCTGATGGACAAGCACCCAAATTAACACACCAGAATGAGATATGGTGTCGACCCTGTATTTTGTACACGGAGCTCCAAAACTGAAACATTTAGGCATTAAACAACTGAATTATGAGGCATCACGATTACTGGCCTCACATTAGCTCTTCTACAACTCTTCTGTATTTAGGGGGAATGGCACTTTAAACAAAAAGCTCAAAAAACAATTAATACAAATACCAAAAGGAAATAAACCACCAATTAACTCTAAGTTTAGCTAATCCTGCAAGCAGTTCCTGCAGTTTTTAAGACAAAAGTTTGGTTATAACAAGCAAGAAAGCAGGATTGTCTGTCTAAGCAAACACTGTTATGTGCAGTGCCTCTAGAAGACAATCCATTAGATTTTACTAACCTACTCATCCTCGCTCTTAGAGATCACTAGCTCTATTCAATAAACATTAAGCTTTCCAGAAGACCATTAGAAGATTTTATTTACAAAACAAAAAAGATAAAAAAATCTGAGACCCCTCAAATCCCCATTTTTTACTTCAGAAGTATACAGTAATGCAAACAGCCTGCCTCTAATCATTAACAGCAGGAAAACTCTGTAAGGAGCAAGAATTTTACTGCCCTCTGCAGCTTTTCCTTTGCGTTCAACGCAAGGGCAAAACGCCACAGATTTCTGGGTGAGATGAACTGATACCGACTGTCATCTGCCGCTGTGACATATTTTTCTTCCCAAAGGCTGGAAGCCCCGCACTGGACATGCAGAAAAGGTATCCGACCGACCGAACTGCATCTCCCTCAAAAACGAAGGCTGCGCTGCCCCAGAAGCTTTCTTGAGAAAATGGGTCAAACGCTAGAAAATGGTATGATGAGGGGGGAGAACAAGGAGGGAACGGCCCCTGCTTACTTGCCAGAAAAATGTTACTTCAGATACCGGTACGGACTGCATTTTTGGGCGGCGATTTAAGCCCTGCCACCGAAAAGGCCAAGACGGCTAAGCTGCCAGTTGGAAGGGAGCGCAGCCAGTGAATTAAGTGAATTAAACTCGATGCGCTCCTTGCCTCAGTTTTCGCCCCCTCAGCCGCGCTGCCGCTGTTCCAGCGTCGCCTCAAAACACCAGGCAGCAAAGTTTGGGCGGGGGGTCCCCGGGCCCCGCCGCCGCTGCCCGCCGCCACCCCGGCGCCTCCCGCCACCAACTTTCCTCCGCGGGAGCAGCGGCACCGGCTCTCGCCCGCCCCGTCCCGTCCCGCCCCGCCCGGGCCGGGCCGGCTCGGCTCGGCGCAGGGCGCCGGGTGCGGAGATGCCAGCCGGGCGGCGGCAGCGGGGATGCCGGGCGGCGCGGGTCCCAGCCCGGGAGGGCGTCTCTTACCAGCCCGGAGGCGAAGAAGACGGCGAGCAAGGCCAGGCAGGCGCCCATCACGATGAGGAGCAGGAAGACGATGAGCGGGTGCTGCTGGCTCATGCAGTAGTAGGACTCGTAGAGCCAGTCCCGGGAGCGGGACTGCTCGCCGCTCGCCCCGCAGCCGCCGCCGCCCGCCTGCTCTGCCCGCTCCAGCAGGTAGCGGCGTCTCCTCCTCATCATCATCGCTTCTTGCCACATCGGGCAGAGCCCGCGCAACTCCCTCAGCGCCGCCGCCGCCGCCGCCGCTGCTGCAGGAGGCAGCCGGGGAGTGGAGCGGGGCGCGCTCCCGCGCGGGAGGCGGAGAGGAGGAGCCGCGGCGGCGGCGGCGGCAGCGGCATGGTGCGCCGGGCGGCCGCGGCCGCCGCGTAGCCAGCCCGGGGCTCGGTGCGCCTCCGGAAAGCGCCACCCCGCACGCACATGCCGTGCCCGGCTCCTCCGGAGGTGGGGGCGGGAGGCTCGCTCCTCCTCGCCGGGGAGGGGAGCGGGCGGCGGCCCAGAGCAAGCGCCCAAGGGCGGCGGCGGCGGGAGCGGGAGGCGGCTCCGCGGGCGACCGTGAAAGCGGCCCCTGCCCCGCGCCCCTCCGCCCCGGCGCGGGGAGATGCTCAAGGGGGAAGGCCACCTGCCGCGGCCGCCGCGCCCCGCCGCCACCCTCCGGCCGGGAGACCTCGCTGCCCCCCGCGCCCCCGGAGGGGTCCGGTGCTTCCGCAGGTGCCTCTCCCGGCGGCGCCGGTGCGGCGGCAGGTAGCCGGGGGGCGCGCCCTGTGCCGCGCCCGCCTCCCGCGGCCCCGGCCCTGCCCGGCTCCCCGAGGGGACGCGGCGGCGGGGCAGCTCCGGGGCGCGCCGCGCCGTCCCGCGGGTGCGGGGCAGCACCTCCCGACGCAAGAGGGAGATACCTTTGAAAACCTCTTTGAAATTACTCCCGCGGGCGGAGCGCCTGGCAGGTCTCTGTTTCACTGGGTGCCTCTCCCGGAGGCTGAATCTCCTTTTTAAAAATCGTACCTCAGTTTTTGTCACAAACAGACGTTCAAGTTAGGAAGCAGCATAACATACGTTTTCCCCAGCTTTCCTTGTTCTGAAGGTCTTCGTTATTCCTAAAAAAGCAGGCGCTTGAAACAGACTGGACATGTAACTCACTAAAGTTACATGTCCACCATGCACCGCATTTACCAGCTAAAGTTTTGTAAGCGCATGCATGCAGTTCTCCTTCCCCAGCCACTGCCTCACTGAATATCCCTCCCCACAGGACAAATCCCTCTCTGCTCTCTCTGACCCACTCGCCAGCCTCTGCTGTTGCTTTGCCACATCCTTTGTCTCCCGGGGGATGCAGGGCTGCCTAAGCTCTCCAGGGAGAGGAAGAGACCAAAGCGACGTGGATGCTAGTGGGCCTAAATGTCCCAAGGGTGGCTCCTGGTGACTGGAGTAATGCCAGGAGCAAGAGGGACTTGGGAGTACTACGATACTACAAAAGGTGAAAAACTGGGGCTACCATAAGTGGTCATAAGTGAGAGATATAGAGCAGAGGAGTAACCATTAAGCAGGTGGAAGAGAAGGCAGGTAACTAGGATGATATGGACCAAAACTGCCCCTTTAACGCCTAGTGCTCCTTCTTTCTCTGCCACTGCTCACGTTTTCATCCAGAAGAAGAAGTGCATCAACCACCAGTGGAACAAAGCAGAGAAACCTATAGTACATATAGCTCGGAAGCCCTGGCCGTACGCTTACACTTCTCAGATTCCTCCGGTTTGAAACAAGGATGAGGCCTGGGCTTCCCTGCCCCCTGTTCCTCTCAGCTGGCTGGAAGGAAGAAAAGCTCCTTGGCTTTCACTCTTCCTTCCCCTCAAGTGCTTGCTGGGGCAGAAGGAACAGATGAGGAAGAAGTGGAAAGTTACAACTGCGCCCACTGTTCTGGGAGAGAGAGAGTGAAAAACTCTCAGAAGCAGCAGTGATAAGATTGAAGGATGAACACAAATCTATGCGGGGAGAACATTCTGGCAGAATTAATTGCCGGGAAGGAGTTAGTAGAGGTGGGTGTGAGAATTTTTGCAACATGAAAAGGCTTTACTTGCAGTCACTTCAAAAAATTGTGGAGTTGGCCACCCTCACTGTCACATACACATATATAGTGGGATAAGCAAGGGGAGTTAAAAAAAAAAACAAGAGACAAACCAGAATTACAATATAAAACTTCTTTAAAAGCAGATCGCAATATTTGGGATTTGAAGGCATCTGAGTTTTGATCTCTCAAGTGTGGGAAGACCAATATCACATATGTGCTTATTTACAGTACAAGATTAATTACATGATTCTGTACGGACTCACAAAAGTGTAAAAGACCTGAACAGGCAAAATGAAGCATGTTCTCTGTACCATGTATACAACAACCATCACCAAAGAAGTACTTGAAGCTTACACGGTATGTTAACACAGGTGACCGTACTGGTTGTCTTTCTTCCCCAGCTGATTCTGCTTGAACGGCTTTCCACTACTTTCCACCTCTCTGGACTTGAACAGAAAAGGCCATTCCAAAGAGTTTACTATGACAATCATGTCATTTGTCATGTCATATTTCAGTAAGATCTTATGCCTGTAACAACTAATTCCTCATTATATGTCTCATGCAATTTCTCAGGAAATAAAATTATAATTCCACAGCAAAAACTTAATTAACCCAAAGGTTCCCCAGTGGTATCTTGTGCCTTTCCAGAACGATGAGTTCAGCATAACTCTCTTCTGGAGGACCAGACATAAGGTGCTTCAACAGCTGAGCAAGAGGAAGTACCAAGTTACATTTTCATTTGACTCTGTGTTTTCTTGCCCACCTGATGGACTCACCCTCTCTGCTTTCCCTCTCCAAACTAGAAACCTGCATCTTTCAATTCATTCTTCAGACTCCAGCTAGAAACATCCCACACCTTAATGTCTAGAACCCACATCAATCCTTACAGCAGATCTATAGTTAGAGGCAAAGGTCCAGTGAAAAAAAATACCATACTGTAATGTAATTAATGACTGCATGATTCTCTATATGGACAAGGGAATTAAAACTGCACAGTACCTAAATCTGAATTTGACCTTCTAATTTGAATGCTCTGCTTTTTAACTAACATATTAACACTTCTTTTTTTCCCCAGGATGCATTTAATTAAATGAACATTATTACAGTCAAATTACAATTATGTCATTGCTAAAGTTGAAATGCCGTATGTTTTTAGAGACCAATTTCCCTAGGTAGCCTAAAATATGCATCCTTACTTGGCTCAACCTGAAAGTTTGCTGTGCCTCAGGGAAAAGGAAGGTACAGTGAATTTTATAATCTGGGGTTGAAAAGCAAAAGACTTCAGAAAAAAAGTTCTCCGTGTATTCCACCTTATTTCTCTAACAGGTAAAAAAAGCAAAGCTAGCACTTAAGATTGTCAGAAACTATCCACTGTGTACCCTTGAGACTCCACTAACATCAAAGAATTTGTTCCTTGAGCAGCTGGTGTCTAAGCATCTGCTGTACCCCTCTGGAGAAGCCAAACAAGGCAGAACAAAAGGTTGAGGTCCACAGATGCTTGTGAAAGCAGCCATGTGCCAGAGGCATTACACTTTCCAGTAGCAGATTGATTAACCTAGAGAACTTCTATCTATCATCTGGACCATCTCCAGAGGTCCCTTCCAGCCTCAACTGTTCTGTGATTCTGTGATATCACAGCTTATTACTAGTGTCAAGGGATCTGTGATAGGTCCTAGGGAGAGAGCTAAATAGGAACAGGAGATATGGGAGAAGCTCCTGTTCCCTGCATCTCTCTCTTTGCCACTCGGGCTTGACCAATCTCCATCACCCCTTTCCTTCATTTTCCTTTCTTCTCCTGCATGGGTGTTCTGGTCAGGGGTGCACACTAGCTCTCAGCAGAGGGAGAGGAGAGGCAGATCATTTGCTCTCAGTTACTCTACTCGGCTCTAGGACATCCCTAGCTACAGAAGATAAATTGCAAGGAAGAGATGTTGAATCCCACAGTCCTGCAACATAGCAAGCACTCAAAAGAGCCATAGCAATTGGCCTGAGCAAAATACACTGCCCACAAGTCCACTGGTGGCCAGATTCCCCTCCTCAGCAGCTGGCCACCAAAGTTGCCCAGAAGAGCAATCCCATTGCTATAGTCTTGACACTGTACTGCCACTGCCCACGTCCATCAGGCTACCTTACGCTGAGCTGCAATTGCAGGCCAAGTTGTCCTGCCAGTGAGATTACACACGACCACCGGCTGAAATGCACTTCCAGAGCTCAGCTGTGGCAGCACGGCCAAAGACAGGTCAACAAGCCCTGCTTAGTGCTGCCTCTTGGGGTACACCAACCCATGAGCCATCCCTGCCATAAGAGCAATACATCAATACATCTGGCTTCTCCACAATTGTAGAAGGGGGGATTAAATTTTGTGCAGGGGGCCTGGCTCTCCCTGTGACCTTGGAGCACATAGGCTGAGGAACAGTAAATCTGCATGGGCAATTACTCAACAACACTAACTTCTCCATCAGGGATACACAACTTTTTAACTGAATTTTTCTGGATTCATTTTACTGAGTTCAGTTATGAGGACTTGCTCTCTCAAGCCTATAACTGCAGCTATATGTTACTGTTGCTCTTCAAAAAATGATGACAGAATTTCCTACAGAAATATATTTGATTTCACACATCTAGAACCCAGTGAAATTCACCTTTGATTTAGATACAGACTTGCCTGAGTGTTTAACATTATTGTTTCAGGTGCTAAATTACAGTCTGACTGATCTATAATTAATTCTTTGTATTCTTTTACTTTTCTTCCTCCCGCTTTTGGAAGCTAGTATCTAACTTTGTGCCTCACTCAGTGTCCATAAACTTTTAAGAGTAATTACTAATAAGTTCTGAGGTTACTGAAGGAACTACTCAAGATCCAGATGATCTGAAAATACCTCAGTAGTCTCCCTTCTTCCCTGTTTTCATCACAGATGGTAACTACATTGGTCATCTAGCCATAGATAACCTTTTTATTAAAGATTGAGGCAAAATATAGATCAGTATTTTAGATGCTTTGGTACCATCTGTTATTAGCTGAATAGTGGGTCAACTATTCCCACAGTCTCCTTCTTTCAAAAAGCATGTGATGAATACAAAATTATCCAAAAGAGCATTAGTTTTCTCTCTGCTTGTACCTTGCCCTTTCTTCTTTTGATCATGCTGTTCTTTATACTCACTGTTGTAATTTGACTTAGTTCCCAAATTCTGTACTATATCACAGTTTTCCAGTTTCAAGACATTAACCTCCAGTCTTTCATATGGACAGTTTGCACTTGTGCAAACTTAGTAGAGTTACTTAGGAAAACATCTAGTCCTCCAGATAACCTGTTTTCAGGTAGGAGATCTAGGGAAGATGGGAGGAAAAGAATAAAACTCTTCAGAAATTTAAAACAGCTCAGACAGTTTCATAAAATTCCAAATTAACTGGATAAACTCAAGACCAGTATCGTAGGCAGCTCAGGCAAGACCTGTTCAATACACAACTACAGTCAAAACACTTTTACAGCATTAGAATGCATAAAGAATAGGATTATGAATAATTCAGAACATACAATAATGCCTTTATATTGATCAATCATACAGCTTCATCTTGAGTCCTATTATCCTACTTACCTGATTTCATAAAAAATATTGCAGAACTTAGAGACAGATTCATCAGAACACAAGTAATCGAAAACAACAAGGAAGAGTTTCTTCTATTTAACAAGTGTATAGGACTGTTATCCACAAAAATGAAAACATAAGAGGGAGCATAGTAAATGCACATAACATGAAAACTTTAGAAAAGACTACTTGGAATCTTACGTTTTCTTTATCTTGTTTTTTTAAGAAAAAAGACAGACTGAAAATTAAAGGAATTAAATGCAAAATTAGTAAGTGGGATATGTTATTTCACACAGCCTGTAGTTAATGTGTGGAACTCTGTCACAAGAGGCTTTTAAGAACAAGAATTTATCAGAGTGACAAAACAAATTTGGTTTTATATGGTTGTCAAAATAAGTCTGATAATCACCAATAATAACATAAGTTACGAGGAATATTGATCCTATTGTTTCATGAGTAATGTCAGTGCAAGGCAGTAGATACAAAGATGAGACAAAATTATGAAAGGCAGATTATGCCACAATGGGTTTCTTGCATCTTTTACTGAATCGTAATGTGGCTTTTTTTTTATTTCCAGAGACAGGTTATTGGACTAGATTATTCTTTATTCTCATTCAGTTGGGGCAAATGGTGTTCCTATCATTTTAATTTATTAAAGAAGATACTGATTTCCTGAGTATGGGGCAAAACCATTGATTCAAAGACCACTGACTCACACAACACAATCTACATATTCTCCCTGCAAAAAGGAAGGCATATATATGGTAAAATTATTTTGTTTATAGACATTTTATTATGATCCTTACCTCATCTGCACAATCCACTGAAAGTAAAACAAAATGCACCGAAAGCAAAATTGTAACTATGCAACCCTTCAAAATTATTGCAATGATCAAATCTGATACTTAGCACTTATTGACCTGTACAGGTTAATCAGGTTAACCCATACTACAGAACAGAAACATATACATCTAAATATAAAATGAGCAGTTAACATAAATAAATACATGTAGCTACATTCATATCAAAGAAAACCATATTCATATGTATCTAAAAAGCCATTTTTGCAAAATCTCTGTCATTGTTTCAGTTTTTCCCTCAGTAGCTGTCATAGTTATTTTAAAGGAAGCTCCCTCCTTTAGGGAGGTGCAAATGACAGTGCAAATTAATGGTACAATCCTGCAAAATTCATGATCCCAGTTCTGAAAATACTTAAAAGCAAACACAAGTCTACACACGTTACCTCCAGGACTCCTGTGAGACTTTTTTAAAACTTGGAATTAATCAGTGAAGTAAGGTTTTACAAGATGGAATGACCAGTATTTTTCCTAAATAAAACATTTCCTGCTGTTAATTTTACAGTCTTCTTGGCTCCAAGAAAGTCAGTCTGGACTCATGTTTTTATAATTATTGTGCTATTATTTATTTAATGGCCATCAGTTACTATTTTGCTTAGACTGAGAAAGGAATACTCTAGGAAATGCTATCAACAAGTTAATATTTAAATTGGGTTGGACTTAAGCACAGAAGAGTTGCACATCACTGCAGATTTGGATCTCAGGTAAATTTTGCCAGTAATTTTCCCACTTGCCAGAACTATACTGTCTCTCCCATTCCTGCAGAGTTCCTGCATTTCTTCCTCTCCTTCTCCACAGCTTCAACATGTTCTGATAGACAAATGCTGCATGTTCCCTTTGGAGATGGAGCGAGCACTGCTTGCTTTCAAGCAGACCTCTGCTGAGCTGCTTAGTGACCTTAGTAAAAATGCGTTAACCACAGATAGCTTCCAGAATCGCATGAAGCAGTACGAGGTAATGGTTTCAGTTGCATATTTCATAAGAGCGCCCAGCTGACAGCAGAAAGTTGTAAGAATTGGTAGCATTCCAGGACCCAAGTTCGGGGAGTTCTGCCAAGAGCAACGGTTCCCAAGATTTTGGAGCAAGCATTGCTTCTGGAGAGAGGCAGGAGGGACTGAACTGCTTCTGAGGACAAGAAGTTACTCTGGCCATGAAATCCAGTGGTACTGGATGAGCGATAGACTGGGGTGCTGGGTTTCAGGAGGCTGGAGTGATTTTGTGAAGGGAGGCTTTGGGTGTGTGGGCTGAGTCAGGTCCTGGCACGGTGTCACACCTTAAACATAACGACTGTGGGTTGAAAGCACAGCTTAATCCTACTGCAGCTACTGCTGAGGAATGGGGAACTGTAGAGTAAATGTCTTTGGCAAACACAACCCAGCCCTTTTCCTCGCTAGTGAGGCCTACTTCATGTTGGGAAAGCTCCTCTAGAGAATGTGAGGATTACCTGGCCTTGTTTTGGATAAAAGATACTGATATTAATCAATAAAATACTCCAACTTCAGAATTTTTCTTTAAACCAACTGATTGATATACAACTGGGTACCGCTGATGTGTATTTGAAACAGAAGCTTATAAATGGCTTCTATAGCAATCTCTCAGATATTTCAGCCATAGAATACCAGGTTGGAAGGGACCTTGAGGATCATTTGGTCCAACCTTTCTTGGCAAAAGCACTGTCTAGACAAGAAGGCCCAGGACACTGTCCAGCCAGATCTTAAAAGTGTCCAATTTGAGCACCATCTTTTCACTAAGAGTCTTTGTGTAAATTTTTCCATTTTTTGAGATCAGGATCTCAAAAACTAAAGTACCAGAGAGATGAACTTTTGGACCTCTCCATTTCACAGGGGCTTTCTGTCTCCTTAGGACTGAAAGAAAATTCACAGAATCACAGAACAGTTGAGGCTGGAAGGGAACTCTGAAGATTGCCTAGTCCAAGCCCACTGCTCAAAACAGGGGCAACTAGAGCAAGTTGCTCAGGACCATGTCCAGTTGAGTTTTGAATACCTCCAAGGATGGAGACTCCATATCTACTCTGTGCAACCTGTTCCAATATTTGATCACCCTTACAGTAAAAAAGCTTTTTCTAAATAGAATTTGTTGTCTTACATTTTGTGCCTGTTGCCTCTTGTCCTTTCACTAAGCAGCACTGAGAAGAGTCTGTCTCCATCTTCTCTGCCCCCTGCCCCCATCAGGTATTTATACACACTGGTAAGATCCCCCTTGAACCTTCTCTTCTCCAAGCTAAACAGTCTCAACCTTTCCTCACATGACAGATCCTCCAATTGCTTAATCAACTTCATGATCCTCCGTTGGACTCACTCCAGTATGTCCATGCCTCTATTGTACTGAGAAGCCCAGGAATGGACCTAGCACTCAGATGTGTCTCACCAGTACTGAGGGGAAGAATCATCTCCCTCAGCCTGCTGGCAACACTCCTCTTAATGCAGCCCAGTAGTCTGTTGGCCTTCTTTGCCACAAGGGCACACTGATGTCTTATGTTCGACTTGTCCACCAGGACCCCCCCGGTCCTTTTCTACCAGGTTGCTTTCCAGACAGCTCATAGTATCAGATATCAGGTAAAGACTTACATGTTCTTAAATCCTGTTGTTCCCTCATATGTATCCTTATTGATTGTTAATATTATGGTAGGATTAAAACAAATTGGTTTGCTAATCCAAATATTTCCAATGTTTGTTTTTTTTTTCTTTTAGTTCCTGAGCCTTCATTAGGTATGTTTACTAAATTTCACATATGTTTTACCTCAAATAGCTATGAAAAAATTCCCAAGTTTCTAAAGTATTTTGTGATCTCTAGGAAAGAAAAGTAGTACAAAAATAAAAAGACATTCTTTCCTGCTTATATAAGGTTGAAACATTTTCCATAGGGTTTTTCATCAAACTCTTAGCATAACACAATGCTTTTCTGTTTCTTGCCAGTATCCAGTACATAAATGGCACAAGGTTCATTGTGTCATCTGACCAGCACTAAACTGTTTTTTAAAGATACACTTACTGATCAATTAGTAACTGATTTTGGTGTTGTGTATATTTTTATTCAATATGGGTCTGTTATAATGATCAAAGGTTCTCGTTTTAATAGTCAACCATTAGAACTTGCATGAGTGTACTAAGTGTTTTCTATGATACATTAAAATGCAGTGCTCAATCTCACAGCCATAAGAAAGCATCCAGTAAATGAGTTTTTTACTGGAGTAAATGAGTTAAAAACAGAATAACCTTGATTATACATTTTATACCAATACTGTCAGTCTTGTGCTTCTCAGATGAATGTTTATTGGTCATATGAGTTATTTACATTGTTACTGGGAAACCACCCATGCTAGTTTGAAATAACCACTTACTGAACTGCTCTTGAAGCTATGCTAATTAGGTGGACATTAGACTGTTGTGATTACATTATGCTTAATACAGTAAATTATACATAATAACTGTCGCTATGCTAGTATGGTAGAATACTTCTACAGTATCTCATTTTCACTTTGAGGGCACCACCAGTGATTCCTGAACCAAGAAATTATGGACTTTTATGTATAAGGTAATTCAAAATAATGCACAGAAGGAAAAAAAACCCTAGCAGTTATATTAATGTATACATTCATGTATCAATACTCTACACCTTGACTACTCTGCACAGTTCCCATCTCAAAAAAAAAAAAAAGTATTGAACATGAAAAGGTATGGAAAAGAATGATGATCGTAGTGTAGAGACTTAATAGAACAGGACTCTATTCAAAAGAGGACATATCCTTCCAATCTGATTGAAGCTGTAACAGCAGTGAATAGAGAATGACCATTCATTATTTTCTATAATGCAAAAACTAACACACACCTGGTAAAACTGTCATATGGCAGGCTTAAAGCAAAGAAGCATTTCTTTTTAGAAAAAAAAAAATCCCACAATGTAATTAAATTGTGGTATTCACTGCTAGTCACTGTTACGGAAACCAAGTATAAATTCATTAAAAATGGACTAGAAAAAAAAAAAGGAATTAGTTAATCAAAGGCTATTAAAAATTATAATCACGGTATAAGAACTTGCTAGGGAAGACCCAAACAGGTTGATCTATGGAAACTAAATAGTTAAACCAGAGGGAGTATTATCCTATACATGTCCTGTTCTTATGTGCCTTCTCTAATCTTCACTGCTGATAGGCAAGAACTTGTGCAAGACTGAATGGACTGTCTTATGATTTTTATCCTTGTGGGAAAGAGGTAAGAATTAGTCATAACTAATTATGTCAGTTCTCATCAAATTATGTAATTCTTGTATTTTATTATAAAGTCCTGTTTCATTATAAGCTCCTAACATCATACCTGTTATATGGAGTTAAATTTCCATGTAGGTCTCTGACTGCAAAAAAACCACCCTTTTCTTTTGGTCATGAAAGAGTAAATTCTTTGTGATGCCAGTGATTTAGCTATTGACATCATTTTTTACTAGCAATATGTTTTCTTATATGTGCATTCATAAGTGTGTGATTATCCAGTAGTGGGGTTGTGTATAGTCAGACTGGCCATACCCTTATTGATTCAAAACAATGTAGCATCTAAAATTCATATGCAGCTAAAGGCAGCAAAATAAACAAAACAAACGTGACAGAGAAATATTTTAAGGATGTAAAGTATAGATGGGACTATATCAAGTAGTAGTTCAAAACAAATTTGAGACTTTGGAAAGAGAATTTATAGAGCAAGTCACTACTTTTAAAGATAGGGTAGAAAGAGTCACAGAATAAAGAAATAAACAGACTCACAAATAAAGAACAAGCAACAGCTTGACGGCAGCTACAGGAAACCAGTCAAGGATCAATATGAAACTTGGAACCTTTGTCCAAAGGCCAGCATCAGTCTCCAGCTGAGAGGTAAGGTCAAAAGCGGGCAATAGGCTGAGGAAGAAATATAAGAGAATGCTTACATGACTTGGTAGAGAATACTCAAAGACAGCTGTGACAGTAGTGTAGGAGTATTTTGGAAAGTTATCAACATATAGAGAAAAGGATAAGAATTATAAGGTAATCTAATAAAGAATAAAATTAGAATAAAATATTCTGGTTACAAAAAATATCCAATTATAAGACAATTAAGAGAGTACTTTACAGAGGTCCTTCATAGTGAAGCAGACAAAAAAAAAAAAAACAAACCAATACCAAAATTTGGCCATTTTCTAGGCAGCTAAGGCATTTATAAAAGAGTAAAATTTGTAAGTGTAAGTTTAAGTACAAGTACAAATTTCAAAAGGCAATCAGAATTCCCAGGAGTGAAGCATGAAGCATTCATAATTGTCATGCTGAAATACTAAAAGTAAGAGGAAAAAATCTAATGCAATCTTATCTAATTCATAAACTGATTGTGTTGGTCTGCAAATTTGAAGGTATCCAAAGGAAGGGAGAATGATAACTTGCTCAATCTAAAATAAAATAAAAAAGAAAAGAAAAAGACTCTTGCAATGATTCCTAGCTCATAGGCTATAAAATCCTGGTTTTGCTGTTGCACTATAGTTTTAAATTTTAAACAGAGGAGAAATACAGTAGTTTTCTGGATCTGTGGAAAGCTGATCCTTTTAAAATTAAAAATGCTCCATTCATTGACTGCTTGGGAAAAAAAATGAAAATCTATAAAAGCTGCAAAAGTATTTTGATTAAGAAAGGCCACAGTAATAGATTATGAGGTTGTAGGGAGGTCAGTACTTGTTTTGTCTGCTATTAATACCTAATTAAGCTAGGGACCTGTTTTTCTGCCATTTTCCCTGAAGTAGCCATGCAAGTGTCCCTTTCATTACCAAATTCACAGGTCTGGTAGGAAATAATGACTTGCACCAGCATTTTTTTAGAAGACTAATGATCTTTGGTGCTATAGAAAAAGACAGAGGATACAGTATAACAGAAATCAGGACTTAAACATATTATTCTTCCACAGACCCTATTTGATCTTAACCTCATTTATTTTATTAGACTAACAGAGTTTAGTAGGGAGAACTGGAAGACCTTTCAGGTATATGTGTTTCACTTACATCAGTTTTCAGGTCTCAATCAAAAGCTGTAGATTTTATGTTAAATATAGATTAGAGAAATTCTCCTGATTTAAATGAGATATTTCCTTATATTGTGCATAAGCAAGGTGTGGAACTCTTTGCTGAAGGATGCTAAATCTTTCCAAGGGTTCAAATAGCAACTCGAGAAGGTTGTGGGCCAATGGGAGGAATCTGCTGGTGGCTATTAGGCTCAGAAACAACCTTCACTTCAGAAAGTTCCTGAACAATTGTTTTTCACAGCCACAAATTACTGAAGGCTGAAAGGGGAGTCAGAGGAGGCATCACTACACATTTTGTCAAATTTTTATACATTTCCCTACTGTAGCCTTATGGCCCAGCCAATCTGGTATTTTAAGTTGGTTTTAAGTGTAGCTACAAAAAAAATATGTGAAAAGTTTCTTTTGCTCTGTGATCAGATGGCTATTGTCCAGGTTGTCACAGCTGTAACAGCAAAACTACTCAGCTCCCAGGTGTCTGCTGCCTGTCCTGTAGTTTTAAGCTTGTTTTATATCTGATGTTACCTCACTCGTTTAGCTTAATTTTTGCTTAGCTTTGCTCAGCTGTCTAGTTCTTCTGCTACTAAAGGAATCATGGCAATAAGATGTACGAAACCTAAGTAACCATCATATAACTAACCCTGGTGAAATCAGGAAACGTGAAAAAATAACTCTGAGTAAACCCAAGGAATGAACCTTCAACGCTGTATTCCTCTCTGCAAAAACTCAGGACACTGACAACTTGCTGTAACAATCCACTGGAAGGGTGAGAGCTTACAGGGCAGACACTGTTGATTTTATTATATTACTAATGACCTTTAATAAAATTAAGAAATTTGGATTATAAGTGGTAACGTTGTTGTAACTGGACTAAAAATAAGTGGTTGTTATATTTGATTAGACTGTTACAGCATTAGACTAGCAGTAAAGTCCAGTCATGGATCTTCACATAAAGTGTGGTCTCTTTGTTACTCGTCATGAACTTCTGTGTGTAATACTAAGCGTCTACTACTGGCCACTGTTGGAGACAGGTTCCCAGGATGGATGGACGTCTGATTCCACTCAGCAGAACCTTTATTAAGAAGAGGCCTTGGGAGAATTATCTCAATGGAGTGCCCAAACTATTCCCCTAGAACCATTTCAAAGTTTTCTCATCTTGGACAGCAGCAATTTGCACAAATTGTAATGCTCCTGGTATTATAATTTGAGTTTCTGGAGTGTTTCAGAAATCTTGGAGGATAGTCATTAAGACTGGTAATAGAAAGCAGATATCTTTTCAACAAACAGATCAAGGGATGCAATTTAAGTTCTCACCCATGCTGTACTCTCATCCAAAACCCCAACTCTATAAAAACAATAGTTAAATTCAATACTACATAAGCATCATTCAAAAGTGAGTTGCAAAGCAATTCCCTTCCTCTCTTTTACCATTCCTAGAGAATTATCCATAAATTAACTGGTCAACCAAAAAACCCCAGCCCTTATTCAGTTCACCTGGAAGGTGAACCCATCCAGAAGCTGAAAAAGATCTGCTTTTGAAACTGACCAGATGACTTCTGGCCAGTGAAGAAGGGACTATGTTGTCCATGAAAATTTTAGATCAGATATTCCTTTCATCCTTCTCCCCTCTGATTCCTGTACAGAAATGGCGCAAGCACAGCTACAACACAACAGGAACAGTCTTTCTTCTCTAAAAAAGGCAGACATCCATAACAATGATAGAAAAGCACAAAAAATATTAGTCTTAGCATTATGCCAGCAACTTTAAAATGTGAAAAACTAGTTAAAGGCAAAACAATTTAAATTACACAATTACTGCTAGAAACCATCACTTAAAAATAAGGTCATTCTTTTATTATTGTTGGGTCAGTTCCTGAGGCTGTCTAAATACTGATAAATCCCATTGAAATAAGTCTCACAGTCCTCAAAGGTGCCAAACATCAACACCTTGATACAAACTGTTTCTGCAGGGATGCTCAGCATTCCTAGGGGTGTGATTTATAGAACTCCTCCAATCAAAAGAAAAATTACTCTACTTTGTCTTTATGTTTTCTTTCAGCCATACCGATTGCCAAAAAAGTAAAAAGCCTTCTGTATGAACACTACAAATGGACTTAAGTCACTTCTATATTAAGTATCACTCAATTCATAAACCCTTAAAGCATTCCTTGGCAAACAGCATCGCTCATTTGAATTCCTGCAAAATATTGGAATGTTTTACATGTGCAGATGATGCATAAGGTTATTCTGGAGAATATCTGAGAATATGCTTGTGGTGATCACAGCCGATCGTTACAGAGTGAAAATCTGGAACTTCCAATGGCAAGGGCATAGTTTGAGAATTTTCCAACAGGTGGGATGATAGTTCAAAAGAGAATTCCAAAAAAAGAACATTTGTGACATGCAAGTGCCATCTAAATTAGAGGAACACAGAAATTAAAGTGGAAGAGGTAAATAAATCCATTCTTCTCTTTATGTCAAATTCTTTAAATAGATTAATTAAAAATGCACGAAATTTCTGGGGGAAAAGACATCACCATCTTACAGATGGAAAAACAGAAACACAGAATGAGTGGTATAATCACTCCTTGGTAACACTCTGACACTCCTCACTCTCCCTCCCTCTCTGACAAGGATGTGTTTTGAGAAAAGTATCTGTGACTTAAAAAACATTAGCTATGAAAGATCATAGAGGATTTGCATTAACTAACCCCCCCTCCCCAGAACATACTGATAATATTAATTACACATTGTCATTTAGCTAGTATTATAATAGAAAATGTGCTAAATACCTATTAGCTTAAGGAGCTCCTAAGTGAGCCTATGAGAATGACAAAAAAATTGTTTTCATTAGTACTGCACTTGCAACTGATGTTGCAAACTAGGGTGAAGCATCAGTAGCAGAGAAGCTGTAAGAGTGAGTAAATGTATAATTAATATATGATATGGTGCCAATGGATAAAGCATAAAGGGCTTCCTGTAACACAGGGGGCCTCCTTATTGTCAGAGGAAATCAGACATGGGGAGGAAGGAACCGCAACAAGTATGATTGAGTTTGAAGGTCCTCAGACCCTTTGAATGTTGACAATGAGTGCTGGTTTTGCATGGACACAAATTAAAAATAAAGTATGTGAAGTCTTCAGCCTGAGAATAAAACTTATTTTGATTTTCCAAGATATGTGAGGACTGAAACCAGAGAGTTTAGCTCAGAACAAATATTTATCCTGACTGAAATCCCATTTGGGTAAATATATTCTCCTGATTCATTCAGGAGAGTCATTCCTCATATAAAATATTCACTGTCATATTTGCAAGAGGTAGCCTTTTCTTCTTCCCTCATCTATAAAAAAACTGCTTTACTTTGTTTTATTACTGAAAATATTGCTTCACTTTGCTTAAACAGGAGATATGATTATCATAACATTGTTACTGTTATTAGAAGAAAGACAATAGCATTAATTCAATCACAAAGATGAGAAATCAAGTGCTGAAAATGCCGGAGCAAAGGCTGAAAGCTTTAACCATGCCTCAGGTATTTATTTGTATCCCCAAGAAACAGTAATATACTATAAAAAAAGTGGAATATCTTATCTAGCATAACAAACCTTTATATGGAGAATGTATATTCTTCCTCAATGTGTTTGCTTTATAGATTTGTGTGATCTACAAAGCATGCCATGTTTAAGAAAAATTGGAGATTAGCATAATTGGGAAGGAATAGTTAATCTAAAATTTTAGAAGAGAAACTTCTTATGCTTGGAGCTGTCCAAAAAAAAAAAAGTGAGAAAGATTTATTATGTGAATGGGTTGCTAACTTGAAATGGAGAAAAATGAAGTAGCCTAGTGCCAAATAATTACATAAGAAGAGGACAAGCAACAAAACTGTGCAAAGTATCAGGAAAAAAATAAAATTGCTACCAAAATACACAGCAGTGTGACTTATAGGTCAAATGTCATACAGTCCACTGGACTGTGAAAGTGTAAAGCCCACAACTTCATGCTTTATCGTTAACATGTTGGCAGAAAGAGTAAATTCATTTTGCAACAAAGGCAGATTCACAAGTGTTGAGAGTTGCATATTACACAGATCATAAATAATGCAAACATTTTGTCTTCCTGGTGTCTTGATACGACTACCACTTATAGGAAAAGGCAGCATGTTTGAGTATTCCTGGGATCAGTACAGCTCAGCTCAGAGGAAAAAAGAACAACAAAAGACACACGACATTTTTCGGAAGAAGAATCATGATGTTTGTAGTCAACATTAGCCGGAACCCAAGAGAAAGTTGTGCAATTCTGGATTTGCTATAGATTTCTGGAATTGTATCATTACAGGGAAGTGATTTCCCAGCTTCCCAAAACTGTCATGAAAATATAGAGGTTAATTTAATATTGGAGTACCTCTTGTGTACTGATGGCCCTATTACTAAGCACGGTGTAGAAAGTGATAGCTTTATAATGTTTAAACAGTCCCACAAAAAGTTATGCACACCTTTGTGGTCTGGAAGACATACAGAGCAAGCAAGATCACCTGTGCAGGGCTGGGTATAAGGATAAGAACAGGCATTTGGGAGTGGCAGCAGATTGCCAGGTGTCAGTCCCAACCACCTCTCCTTGGAAGGGTGGTCCTGGTTTCTCATTCTTGGGTCAATACATTTCTGTTTTTTCCATAATTTTGCTTTAACACTGTGCCTGTCTTGCAGAGCATCCATTGCACTCGCTTTCCACACCTGTGTCTATATCAGAGGCATAAGAACCCCAAAATAAAATCCTCAGAAGTGCTGCATTTTTTTCCAGGATTTGTTTCATGGGTTTAAGAGCAGGCAAACAGGCTAATCACAAGGTTCCTTCTATGCTCCTGCTTTCCTTGTCTTCTGTTTGGTTTCACTTTTTCTGTTTGGTTGGTTTTGTTTCCTGACCTTTTTTTGTTGGGGTTGTTGTTGTTGTTCTGGCTATGCTATCCATGTTAGAAAATAAATGTTTAAGTCCACAGAAGAAGTGACCAGGAAGTCTAATATTAATAACAGTTTTTTATACTTTTCCTGTTGAACAACTTTGATGAAGTCTTAGAAAATGTACTTTCATTTTTTTAAAAAAAAAAAGTATGCGGAAGAAAAATCTGGGCCAGATTAAAAAGATGAGTAGAAAAACAGTAATATGAAAAAAAAAAAAAATCTATGGCACGAAATAATGTATAGGAAATGTAACAGTAAGACCTGTAGTGAGAAATTATTTTTTTAATGACTTGAGTTGTGAAATCAAAACCAAAGACCTACTGAATATGAGGGGATGCTATAACAGGCTCTATAGAGAGGCCTGATGGTTAGAATAATTTTTTTTCAGGGTCTGTTGCAATCAGATGGCTATCAAAGTAAACATAATTAAGAAAAAATTAAGAGTCCACTTTCTAGTAGAGAGGGAATAACTGGATAGAACAGATGCTTTCAAATCAGCTAGACCTGTTTTAATTTCATCCTGGGCACTGGTCGATGACGTCTGATTTCTGTCCGTGACAGGGTAACAGACTTTGGAGAAAGAAGATGGTTGAGTAAGGTTTTTAATACCATCTCAGATGGTATTCTCATATGCAAACCAGGGAAACAATCCACAGATTAAATTATTAATCTGGGTGCAGAGGGAATCTGGCTGCAGTGGGTGCAGAGTTGCTAGAGATCAGAAAATCTGCACCAAGAGAGCAGCTATTTCTGACTCAGTGTCTGAATGAATGGAGCGATCCAGGAAGATGCTGTGCAAGTCTGTCCTAAGTCTGGTTCTGTATCATATTTTCATCCGTAGCCTGGGAAGGAGATAAGAGAACAGATTTATTAAATCTGAAGTGAGATCAAGCTGGAAGAGGACTCAAGTATATTTGAAATGAAAATGAAACTTAAGAAGCTGGGGATATGATACAAAAAAGTAGGATTCTGCTGCACAGGGGGAAACACATGGTGCTACATTTAGGCAGGAGAAATCCCCTTCATACAGAAAACAAAAACCAGCTGGTCTGGTACAGACCTGCAAAAAGGGATCTAAAGATTGTTGCAGAACAGTAATCATTATAAGTTCCCTCGAAAAGCTACATGTCCAGCTGGAGTTTATAAGGAGAAATATAGCCTCTAATTCATACCGAGTGACTCTGCTGCTCCACTGGTAAGGTAGCAGCTAGAGCACTATGTTCAGAGTCTGGCACTGCTGTTCAAAGGAGGAGCTAGACCAGAGTAAAGATAATCTATAACAGAAAAATGAGAGTGAGTAAAAAACTGGAAAACACTCAGGGCAGTTGGGGGAAAGAGAAAGAAAAACCTCTGAAAAAGAAGAGAATAATTGGTTCATATGATTAATAGGGAGAGAAGTAACAGGTTGTAGGTTTAACAGGGAAGATTTTAGCAAGTCTGTAGGACTTTTTTTTGTCTAGAAAGTTTCTTACCTCACTGGAACAAGTGAGAAAGCAGCTGGCAGGATGTACATAATGGTCAATTATTCTGTTCTGGGCCATGGGATGGACTAAATGACGTCTTGAGGCTTCTCTTCCAGACCTATGATGACTGCTGCAATGGTGTGACCATCAAATTCAGATAATTGCAAGTTCCATACTAAATGACTGGTTTTAATACTTGAGATCTTCAAAGCAACTCTGAAATATGCAATAAATTAGAAAAACTATTTTGGGAAAAGCTTGGTTGAACATCGTCTTTATTTACACAGACTAATAACATGTCTACTAGTACTGCCTTATGTAGACTTTAAAAATATTTCACCAGGTGGTGCTGTTACACATAACCTTCCAAATCTTACCCTACTACCTGAGCACATGGTAGTTCTGGGAAAACATCTGTGGGTTATGCAAGGGTGTCTGGAGAGGCAGAATTACTTTTTACAATCAGTCTTTGGTATAGCTGTAAGAGTTGTGGAAAGAGGAATTGTCTAGAAGGCTGCTTGGCAGACTTAATTCCAGATTGCATAAATTATATGTATAAGTATACGTATAAGTTGTGTATGTGTATGTATACGTATGTGTGTGTGTATATATTTTATAAACATAACTGCTTTACTCATTTCTCCTTCCTTCAAAGACCTGGACATGACTTTGCAGAGGGACCACACAGCCTCACAGCAGAACTCTGGTGTCCATGACTGGTGCATATACAGCTGTAACATGTAAACACATGCTCTGCGAATATATTATGAAAAGCACAATTAAGATGAATTCATTTAGGGACTGTTTTTATCGTACAGCATAACAAAGCAAGCCTTCTGTAGTACATGGATAGCAAAGATAAGCCTTGTATTTACATTAAACCAAACAAACTATGGGAGACTGTATAATTCTGCATTCTAAATATAGAAAATGTTTATATTGTCTTATAAATGTTCTCTTTTATAAAATGAGAAAGTTACAATACATTAATACAGTCAATCTTTTTACATTAAATTAAAAATATAGAATAGATATAAACTTTAATTAAAACTATGAAAATATAAATCATAGAATCTATAAATCTAGGCTAGAAGCAACTTCTAACAATCATCTAATTGAGGCTCAGGGCCTTGTCCAGCTGAAAGGATGGAGATTCCACAACCTCTCTGTGCAACTTGTTTGAGCGCTTAACAGCTTTTAAATAAAGCTGCTTTCCTTGAATCTAATCAGAATTTTCTCTGTTGGAACTTAGGTCCATTGCCCCCTGTGCAATGCACTCTGCACCTCTGAGAGAAGCCTAGCTCCACTTTCTCTATGCCATTCTGTTAAGAACTTTATAAAAGCTGTAAGAAATCTTCTTGATGTCTCATCTCAAGGCTAAACAAACTCAGTTCTCTCAGTCGCTCCTAATACTTCATGTGCTCCAGCTCCCTAATCAGCTCCACTGCACTCACTCCAGTATGGCAACATCATTCAGATGCAATTTGTGCTGCTGCTGTTGCTTGTCCCATCCCCATCTGTCTCTGAAAAGAGTCTGGCTGTGCTTTCTCTACACCCTCTTATTAGACAGTTCAAAACAATAAGATGTCTCCTCAGCCTTCTCTTCTCTTAAGGGTGAACAAACTCAGTTCTCTCAGCCTCTCCTCATATGCCATGTGCTGTAGTCCCCTAAGCATTTTGATGACCCTCCACTGGACTTGCACCAGGATGGCAATGCCTTTCTTGCTCTGAGAAGCCCTCAAGCAGGCACAGCAGTGCAGCTGAGAATAGCCTAGAGGGGAAGTATCACCTCTCTTGACTTGCTGGCTACACTCCTGCTAACACAACCTGATATGTTGTTGGCCATCCGTGCTGTAGGGACACATTTCTGACCCATGTTTACTTTACATCCTTCACAAGAAGGATGTAAATATCACACCAGGATTCCCCACCCCTTTCCTGCAAAGCTGCTTTCTAGCCAGTTGGTGCCAACCCTGTATTGCTGTACAGTTATTCCACATAAAAATATAGGACCATAAATCTGTGTTTGTTGAACTTCATGAGCCTCTTGTCAACTTATTTGTCCAGCTCATTGAGGACCCTCTGAATAGCGGCTGGGTCCTTTAGTATATCCATCTCCAATTTGGTGTCATTCATTAACTTGCTGAAGGTGCTTTCTGTCCCATCAGATTATTAACAAAGACACTAAAAGTATCACCCCTGTATCAGCCTCTAAGGGATGCCACTAGTAATGATGACCATTTGGACTTCATACTGCTGGTCACAACCCTTTGAGTCTGAAGGTCTATTCAATTATTCACGCATCTTACAGTCCACTTTTCTAGTCCATATCTTATCAAATTGACTACAAGAATACTGTATGAGACTGTGTCAAACGTTTTGCCAAAGTCAAGATAAATGTCATGTACTGCTATCCCCTTCCCACAGAGCCTGGCATTGTATTATAATAGGCAGTCAGGATTTGCCCTTGGTAAATCTATGCTGGCTTTTCTCTATCACCTTGTCGTACATATGCCTGGATAGGGCTTTCAGGAGGATTTGCTGCATAATCTTCTGAGGACAAAATTTAGGCTGACAGGTCTGTCGTTACTTGGGTTTGCCTTCTTGCTCTTCCTGAAGATGGGTGTGATATTTGTCTTTTTGTGCTCATTAGGAACCTCACTCAGTTGCCATGACTTTCCAAGGATGATTCAGTATGGCCTTATAATGACTATGGCCAGCTCCCTCAGCACCCTCAAGTAAAGCCCATCTGATGCCGTGGATTTGTGTATGCCAAACTGACTTGATTGCTTCCTTATTGTCTTCCTGTACAATAGGTAATGCTGTATTCCCAGAGACTCTGCCAGTAGGCTCAGTGACCTGCGAAGCCAGATATCAGACCCTGCCAGTGAAAAGGAATTGGGTACTTTGGCCCTTTGTATGTCCTTGTGTGTTGATGTACATACAGAAGTTCTTGTTGCCATTCTTTCCATCATTATTAGTTTCAACTACAGCTGAGCTTTGACTTTCCTAACTCCAACACTGCATACCTAGGTAACATCTCTATGTTCCTCCTGGGTAGTCTGTCCATACCTCTGCCTGCCATGGCGTTCCTTCTGGAGACTGAGCTCGATCAGGAGGTCCTTGTTCATGCTGACTTTCTGCCTGTGCATCAGAATGGCCTGTTGTTCTTTGAAGAGGATATCCTTGAAGGTCTACCAGCTCTCCAGGGTTCCTTTGCCCTTTAGAGCAGTTTTGCATGGGATTTTACCAAACAGATCCCTGAGCAAGCTGAATTGTATCTCCTGGAAGTCCATGGTTCTGATCTTTCTATAGTTTTGCTCAGTTTTCTCAGGATTTTAAATGCCGAAAATCTCACCATCAATGCAGACAAGGCTGACCTCAGCTTTCACATCCCCTGGGAAATTCTTCCTTTTTTGTGAGTAACAAGTTAAACATAGCATTTTCCCTGGTTGGTTCATTTATCACCTGGGTTAGATCTACGTTCTAACTTCTAAGATGGGGCTGCTTTTTTCTCTTTTCCTTAATTCCTTTGTTAAAAACATATTAACCTTTAAATTACAGACAGTAAGCAAACAGACAGCTCAATAAATATTCAATCTGTTTCTCTGTTCAAGATAGAAATAAAAAGGGTCATAAGATAATAGGATAATTCAGGTTGGAGAGGACCTCAGGAAGTCATCTCCTGCAGGGTCAGAAGCTCCTGACCTCAAAACAGGGTGAACTATTAGGTCACACAATGTTACTGAGGGCTTTGTCCAACCTGGTCTTGAAAATTGCCAAGGATGGTGACTGCACACAACTCCTTTAGGTGATTAGACCCACTGCTTCACTGTCCTCATAGTGAAAAAGTTTTCCTTATATCTAGTCTGAACCTATCTTGTTTCAAGTTATGCATGTTGTTTCTCATCCTCTCACCCCTGTGAATAGCTTGGATCCATCTTCTTGATAACTTCTTCACGGGTACCAGCAGACTGCTGTTAGGTTCCCCCAAAGCTTTCTCTTCTCCAGGCTGAACAATCCCCATTCCCTCAGCCTCTCCTCATATGGCATATGCTTCCTCAACATCTTATGCCAGCAGGTTTACCATTTCCAAGTCAGTTTGCAGCATTCTGTGACATCAGGACCAAGCTCTCCTCGTGTGTCATTCAGGGAACCTTTAGAACCTAGTTAGGTATTGGAAATCCCACTTTGGTAACAGATCACCTGGGACTCAGGCATTGCACTGATGAATGTGGCAATGCCTAAAAATCCTATCAATCAGAACCTAAGCTGATGTATGTAATTTTTGGCATGGAATGGGAAAAAAAGAAAAGAAAAAAAAGGGTGAAGAAGCAGAGTACCCTAGCAAGACTTTCAGAGATAAAGACCTAAGAACATTAGGGAAGGCATCCTCATAAAATAGTAAATATAGTAACATTTCTAAAGGCTTTGTGTCTTTTATCAATTTAAACTGTGTAGACAAGCTTCTTAATTTCTTGAAGATACAAGGTAGACCATTAAAGTCATTAACAGTATCAGAGGTATCGTCTCACTGTAAAGAAAACTCCCACTCAGAGATAACTGTGTCCTGCTACCACCTAATATATTTGTTAATTTCTGAATAGCTAGAGCAATTCCAGCTGTTTACAATTTGGCCATACGGTAAATTTAGTATTTTCTTCTTATACATTCATATGTGCTTGTTCATTAACCCCTCCTTCCCCCCAGGAATTTTTTCCCCTACTATATCTAACTATGTCAAAAGTAAGATACATGGTGGCGTTATAACTTTCTGTTGTATTTTATCACAATAAGGAAATGTTATCTTATTCCTTTGGATACAGGGAAAGTAAAATAATACATATTATATGTAAATGGACATGACTGTAGTTCACGACTGCAGTGATTGAAGCCTACCAAATGGTTTAAAAACTACGTTCTCATAATATTGCTTAAGCGGGATATAAATAATACAGATTTTTGAGCCATCTTTTAGCTCAGGGACGAGTTTCACAGATTTGTTAATTTATGTCAGCTGTATGACTAAGGACTTCTAAATGGTCTCCAGACACTTTTAGCAACATTAGAAATGAGTGGAACTCTTTTCTTGCATTCGTTAGGATTTTTTTTCTAATTGGTAACTTTTGTGAATTGGTCAACTATTTTTGATTGAACGTAATCCTGTATTACAATCTGTCTTTTGTTTGAACTCCTGTATATTTACCTCTAAAATATATATATACGTAGAGAGAGAAGTATTTGGGGATATGCAACAAGCCAAGTTTGTACTCACATGCAAAGCAGGCTGGAAGAACAACCAATCAGGTAGTGCAAGCTGTCAAAGAGGTTTCAAGAATTCAATAGTCTGAATTGGTTAAGGATCAGTTGATGGAAAGAAGAGGAAGAATATATCCTCATAGACAAAAAAGGTCCTAAATTTCAGTGTCGAAATGAAAGGGCTGCTGAATGGTTTTATGCAGTTTGGAGGGTGAAAGAAATTTGTGTGTCATCCAAATCCTGGAAATACTGACCCAAATGCACCTGCTGCTTCTGGGCAGTCTCCTGTTATTCAAAATAGGAAGTCGTTTGTTCCTATGATGGTCAATGTCACCAGAAGAACCTAGAATTTGGGGGTTTTAGAGGTGTTACTTTGTTTGACTGATTATTTGTCAGATATTTTGACAAATGTTGAGGCAACCTAGAGAACCTAGAGAATGCTGCAGATCCAGTACCACATTTTCTTTGCACAGATTAACACACGGTTTACAAAACCGTTAAGAAAGTTTCACGACAACTGTTACTGCTTTTAGTAGACTTGCTTTTGTAGATTATTGTTAACCAGAATAAGTGGGGAATTCACAATCTAGCCCTGATATTAAACATGCCATAGAATAGAAAGAGTAGATACAAACTATCTACTCTATTTCAAGCATTTGAGTAAGGCAAATGCCATATCTTAAATTGAACGCATTCTAAAAATATATAGCTCTTTACACAGAGACTTGTGTTAATGATAGCTCAAATCTAGAGATGTTAGATCAAAGCATGACATCAAAGGAATCCATGATGGCAATTCTCACTTGGTTTAGAGCTGACTTTGCCATAAGAACTGGATCCAGCAATAAACATGTGGGAATAGTTATCCAGCTGAGCAGTTGGGAAATGTTTGCAAACTTCCAGGCAGATAAGTCTTGCTCTAAAAAACACACTGTTCTTAATTTTTTGTACTACTTTTATTATCACATTGCTTGTGAAAGGCAGTCATGTATCAAATTGTGACAACTGTTTTGTTCTTCCTTGACCTCTCTTGGTCCAAGCTATGACTGCAACTTCCAGGATCCCAACACTCTGTCATCACGCTGCTCTTTTCCACTTTCAGATTGGTTCAAGGTGGACATGATGCTTTCCTGGGGAGGGGACACTTTGTAGTTGAAATTCATTCTGTTGATTACAATACCTCTCCCAAGTGCACTTTCTGAAAGAGGAAGAGATAACTTCCATGCTTGAGAGAGCATTTCTTCTGAAGCTGGAAATTATCTAGCATCTGCTGAGCTCATAAATGCTCTGTTTAACAAGTATTGCTTTGTTAATGCCTAAAATAATGCTTTTAAAATAGTTTCACTTCCCTTTCAGAAGTAATATTATTTACACCTTTCAGAAATAAAGATAGTATGAACAAATTGGTATAAACCAAATGAAACTGTAAGGCCATGAAAGAACAAAAAAACCCAAGTGTCAGCATGTAGTGCTCCTACATTACACGTGTAGTTGTCTTAATACTTATTTAAATGCACAACAATACTATTTGAATGACCTATTTTTCATTTTCTAGTATCCTTTTTTCTGGTAAATATGTGGAACTTTTCACTTTTAAATGGTTGACCAGTTCAGAGGTCCTTAAATCAACAATTTAATGTACTTAAGAAAAATAGAAAATTTCAGTTTAATAATTAAAAAATGTGGTCTCAGACCTGCAGACATGTATTCTTTTATTTACTCATGTAAACTACTCCACTTAATTTATCAGGATTACTCACAGTGATGATATTAAACATGCACATGGGATGAATACTATGATATCTGTAGACCCCTTCTGGTTCTATTTTCTAAGGTTTCTTTCAAATCTCTGACCCTTTTAGTATCCTCATTCAGCAGCTTACTCATTTGGGAAGTATATAAAGGAGACAAATCTCACTTGTTGAGAATGATATCATTGCTTTAAAATGAAAAAAGGGCCAACAGGGACGTTTTGTTGTTGTAATGTTTATCTTCAATTAGCAAAACCTTTAGTTAGCCATCATTAACTCTTAAGTATGAAAATTAATTGCTGAAATTAATGCTTAATACATCTTCATGGCGTTCCTTCTACAAAACTCAAGGGTTTTTTTTCCTTATTTCAGTTGCCACTGCTCTAGAAACAGCAAAATATTATGAAGAACAAGTAAATGTAAATAATTTAAAAATACTAAGTATAAAATTACATTTCTAACTAATATAAAGGGCCTTTTTCTCCTACAACATGCCGTCCACAAAGAATGAAAGAATATCATATCCCAGGTCCCACATACAGTCCATTTTGCTGAGAGCATGCAATGCAGGTGATATAAATCTCATCATAGTTTGACATTGTAGAAAGTCTTAAAGAGTTTATCAATATTAATTCCAAGCAAATTGATTTTAATTTATCTTCATACACTTGTGTAGTTACTTCTAGTGTTGCAATGATCAGTGTGTATTCTGGTCACTGATTTTCACAGCAATGGAGTGAAAATGCACATGTAGTTCACTTGTTTGTGTTGAAGCTGATGAAGCTTTGCCCCAGTGGCTCTATTTGGTCTTAAGTGTTATTAAAAGCTGTTCAGCCCAGCAAGGCCAGGGTCACAGTTTCTGAGAGCAAGAAACTATGCACACAACAAGTCAACAAATAATGGAATAATTCATGCCAGTATCATCCAGTCAACAACCCTATACCACTGATAACCTACTTAAGAATCCTGGTTTCAGAATTCAGGAGAGATCACGGGAAATGCTTGGGGGAACAAGGGGACCAAGTTTGTGGACACCCAAGTGAAGATGGACTCACCCAAGTCTTGCTGACTCTGAGGATACCCTTAAAGCAGGTCAATGCACATGTTGAGGATGGCAAGTCAACCTCAAACTCTGTCCTGACACTCCTGACGTGACCAACTCCTGAAAAACCCATTTATGATTACTGCCTGATGCAAAATATGCTATAAAAAACTGAGAACAACTATAAGCTCTTCAAATGATCATGTATTTTTCTCTTTGTAACTGTTTCAGCTGTTTGATGAAGGCTGTCATCTTCCTCTTAAGCATTCTCTTCTTTAACCTAGGAAGTCCCAGCTTGTTCAACCTTTTCAGATGATATGTACTACACTTTAGCTTCTTTCCATTTTTATAATCTAAGCTTCCATTAATTGCTTTACATCTTTCTTGAAAATGAAGGTTTCCTAATAGGATAGAGTACTCCAGCCTTACCTTACTTTGTACTACACAGCAGAGTTACTTAATATGTCTGTTTATACTTCCCAGAGTGATGTTTATCTCTTTTCACAGTACCCTGACATTGTTGTGTCACAGTCATCTCATCATCCTCCATAGTCTCTTATATGTTTTTCTGCATAACTGCTAGAGAGCCGCTTCCACTGATCCCATGCAGTCTTCATGCTGTTTATTTTTCCTGCATAGGATTACTTTTCACCTTCTTCTGCTGAATTTCATTTCTTTCATATCTTTCTCTAAGTAATTTTGTAATTTTTTTCTTTAAAAAGCTTCATTGAAGTCAAAGTAAGCAAAATTTGTAGCTTTTCCTCTGTCCAAGTAGAGCAAGAAGTAGTGGACTTCTGCAGAGGAGATTCTGATTAGGTATTCAGGAAAGATTTCAACTGCTAAGAACAGCAGAAGAGTGGGATAGAGTGGGTGTGAAATCTTCATTGCTAAAGGTCTTTCAGATCAGGATCGACAGGCATCTGTCAGGAGTGACATAAGTAAAAGTACAAAAGTACTTTATTCCAGTAATGGAATAGATGAGGATCCTTCCAATGACTCTCTGCACAGAGCAAACCAAGAATTGTCTTCAACCACATGAGACTGCAGAGTAATTTTACCACAGAGCAAGTGAAGGAAGTCTTGATTAGAGAACAAAAGCTACATTTTAATCACATTTGTCTACATGAGGCCTTCAAAATTATTGGAGGATAATTTCCAAGGAATTTCTAAGGATTTCCAAGGAATCTGAGGCATAAGGTGTTTGGAAATGTACATGTATGTAGACAGAAGCTATTGTTTGAATTGCTTTGAACCATTTTTATACAAAGGCAAGGCATCAAAAATTATCTTTCATTAAAGGTGGTTTTTTCCACAAGATATGCTGTTGACTAACTTTAATTTGATATTTAAAATAGTTTAAGTGACCGTCAAAAGTTTGTTTCCATTTCTGGAGAAAGACATTACACACCTCTTTGCATATGTTTTCTCTTTCAAACTTCACTTTAGAGTGTTAGTTTGCATTTCGGTGGCAGAAAGTTTCAAGGCCTGCTGATACAATCATAAGTTTTCATAGTGATATTCTTTGGGGAACAAAAGTAAAATAAACTTAACACTTCACATGGTAACTACCATGCAGCAACTAAGATGTGAGTCAAATTCAGCAGGTTGGGTGGAAGGGGAGAGCAGTCTATCTTCTATAGTTGGCAATGCTTCAAGTGCTGGACTTCATTATTCTCTGGTTTCTGCAAAATAACCTCGTGATTTTGAAAACAATAATTCAGAACTTGCAAACTTAATGCAAGCAAAGTTCCCCCAAGGAATCAAGAAGTCAACCTGTATTTCACAATCACTCATTTCTCCTGCAGTCCTCCTTTTATTCTAGCAAAAAGGATCCTTTTACAAGGTTAGATCTTGCAACAGTATGAAATGTGCAACTGCAAGCAAGAAATGTCATAAGAGTAACTGTATGTAAAAAAAAATTAAGTTTTAGCCAGTATGGTCATGATATAATAACAACTAAAATTATACTGAAATTATTGTAAATACCTATGCAGAAATAAACTGCATTCTTTGCTTCTTTTTCCTGGGACTTCACATGCACAGAGATTCTTCCCTCTAAGCTCTGGCACAAAGAAAGCATACCATCGACCAAAGGAATATTAGATGCAAATTCATAAAGCTTTAGGGAAGCATGTTTATTTCAAAACTGCAGCTTTCTCTAGCAACTACTGTAAGTAAAATAAAATACAATACTCAAATCTGAAATAGTAGGTACAAAGTCAAACCTTTTACATTTTAAAATGTCTATTTAAAGATAGTTTCCTTTTGCTTAAAAATAATTGATTCCCAAACATATGATTGAGATCAGCCAGAATTGCATGCAGCGTTGCTATAGAAGGGACAAACTACAAGACTGTAAAACTAGACTGGAAATAGATTAACACACAGAGGGATGCAAGCTTCTAAAATGAACCTAAAATTTTTGAAATTAGTTTCTCCTCAGGTTACTGGAGATCTCCGTGCAGCTACCCTAGCTATATTTAAATCCTTAGGTCATTTTCCTAATAGCGGTGTAATGTTGTTGCATAATGTACATTACAAATACGTGTACTTTTATGTGAGCAATTTAGTATACAGCCCAAGAATGCTTATTTTAGTTCTGAAGCTAAACTCTAAACGTTTGAATGCTGCTTTTTCCAATTGCAGATAGTATTTGTAAGTTGTACCCTAAAAGCCACTCTTTCCAATCAAATGGAGTGCTGCCATACATGTGATCTGCTGTGGCAAGTCTTGACGACTGCTGTTAAGCTGAACTGAACAAATGGTTTTATGTACTAGCAACAACAGCAAAAAATCATGCTCCTCTTTCCCTTCTCCTGCCCCACTGATATTCTGCTTATGAAAGAGCTGCAGGGTCAGACAGCCTCACGGAGATAGTCTCAGTTCAGCTGTTATCTTGCATGTGAGAGGTTAACTTAAAAACAAGACGATAAAACTATCACAAGGAGATCTAACAGAAAAGCAATAGTGTACAATAAATGACACATTAGACATGGTCAAGGAAAACTAAGTAAGCAAAACGACTTTGCAGCAGAGGAGTGTCTGCTGAGTAAAAGAGAGTTGGGAGGTACAAGAATTGCAATAAGGCAGATGTAAGAAATACCTTGAATTTGTGACTTGAGTGAGTGGCAAATATGGATATTAAAACTTCTTCCCACAACTTTAACTTCTAAATCCTCCAAATATCTATGTCATTACGCAACATCAAGAGATTAACAGCTGTCATGTGACAACTGTTAGTAAAAGTACCATACAAGAGCATGAATCAGAAAAAAAGCTCAGTTATCTTAAAATAGTAGCATATCTGTTTTTATAAGACAATGTTAATCCAGCAAAAGAAGAAATTAAAACTCCAGCAAATAAGTAGGTTAGGCTTGAAAAACAAGAGATCAAAACTAAGGTCATACCACCATTAAATTCTTTTTGTAATTGATGCCCACTCTAAAAGTTTCATAAGGTAAAAGAAAATGAGTAATGATTAGAAAATTGTATTTAATTTGATCTAGTTTATTTGACTAGGAAAACAAACTTAAGAGTACATAGTCATAACTCAATGATACCATTAACGACAAATGAGAACTAGGATCTGTGTTTCAGGGGAGTTTTGCCATTTGTAGTTTCTTCTGTTCTAGAACAGAAAGGAGACAAACAAAAAATGAAGTTACTCTGAAGACTGCACGCAATTCTAGCACCTCTTTGCATTTATCTACTTAGTGGCATCCGGGAATAGAGAGCTCCACAACAGCAGCATTTTATTGTTGGCAGACAAGTTTTGGGTGGAGCATGACAGCTCTAATGCCATCTCATCCATACCAGGCACACAGAGCACTCTTCCCTTTCAAAACAAATCCCCATTTCTTTTCAAAGGGATCTAGCTGCAGTGCCTGAAAACAGAGCCAAGGAGCAACTTCTCATTTGAACAGCAAGAATCATCACAGAATTTGTTCCCATGTAACACTTCTGGGCACTATTTTGCTTTGACATGATCTATTTCTCCCCTTGCATTTCCTTTATGTTAGATCTTGCCTGTGAATTAGTCACTCTCCTTCAATACATATTCCCTATGTTGGATCTATCAAGAAAGCTAATGTTTCCCTTTTAATTAATAGCACTTTGCTTCTGGCTCCGACATCACACAGAGTGGGATGTGTAACTTCTACTGAACTTTCAAAAGTGTGGTGTGTGCATGACATTGCACTTGTCCTTGTGGGTACCTTTTGCATTCTAGTATGTTCACAGGCTTCCTGCTGCGTGGTTCTTCTTTTGATTAGCTACAACAGATAGGGGCCATATGCCCCCCCCCCCCCCTTTTTTTTTAAATAATTTTAGGTAAGCATATGTTAGAGAACACAGTTTAGTCTTATGAACTTAGAGGTGGAAAAAAACTGAATATCTTATCAACTTGCTTGTCAACTTCTGCACCTAGGACGGAGTAATGCCAGGCACAAGTATAAATTGGGAGAGGAGTGGTTGGGGAGCAGCCCTGCAGAAAGGGATCTGGGGGTGCTGGTCGACAGCAGGCTCACTATGAGTCAGCAGTGTGCCCTGGCAGCCAGGAGGGCAAACCGCATCCTGGGGTGCATCAAACACAGCATAACCAGCCCATCAAAAGAGGTGATCATCCTGCTGTATTCAGTGTTGATGCAGCCTCATCTTGAGTACTGTGTGCAGTTCTGGGCCCCACCATTTAAGAAGGATGTGAAGGTCCTTGAATGCGTCCAGGGGAAGGCAACAAAGCTGGTGGAAGGGCTGGAAGGAACGTCCTACGAGGAGCGGCTAAGGACTTTGGGCTTGTCTAGTTTGGAGAAAAGGAGGCTGAGGGGCCACCTCATTGCTCTCTACAGCTTCCTGAGGAGGAGAAGTGGAGAGGGAGGTGCTGAGCTCTTCTCCCTGGTATCCAGTGATAGGACGTGTACGAACGGTTCAAAGCTGCACCGGGAGAGGTTTAGACTGGACATTAGGAAGCATTTGTTTACAGAGAGGGAGGTCAAACACTGGAACAGGCTTCCTAGAGAGGTGGTCAATGCCCCAAGCCTGTCAGTGTTTAAGAGGCATTTGGACAATGCCCTTAACAACCTGCTTTAACTTGGTCAGCCGTGAATTGGTCAGGCAGGTGGACTAGATGATTGTTGTAGGTCCCTTCCAACTGAAATAGTCTATTCTGTTCTGTTCTAATCACACCATCATTTCAAGACAGATAATTACTGATTATCTTAACTGCAGCTAGCTACAGGTAGTGAACTGCAGTTAGCTTGGTTAGATGTTTCTACCAAGATCATTTTTTAACCTAGAAATAGACATTGAATAAGCTAGTGTGTGAGAGCATAGGCATGTGTCTTGCTCCAGATTCGTCCTTCCTCTTTTGATTGCCTGTTCCTGCCCCACAACACTTGTACAAAACACAGAAGTCATATCAGAAAAATTTTGATTTAAGATGGCTAAGCTATCTCATGGACAAGGAAGAACAACTAGTTCCATAACAAAAGGTTAAATCTGTCGGGATGCTATAGAAGAACAGACATTGGCTACAAAAAGCTAACATGTTTCACTTATTAGAGAGAATCTCTTCCAGCAGAGCACAGAGCAGATTGGAAATACCTGAAGTGTGAAAGGTAGAAAAGCCAGCAGCTAGCTAACTGCACAGAATGAGAAAAATTCTCCTATCTAATCTAACTGTAAGTAGCTTCCTTTTGTTTTCATCTCCCTTTTCTTCACCGATGACGTGAGACGTTTCCAGCTATGATGTTTACTTTGATGGATGAAGAAATCAGAGCACTCTGGAGGTTGTGAATTGAATAACTTTTCTTTGTTTGTCTTCCTGTACTTTGGCTGAAGAATGATTTTAGCTGCTTAATAGTAGGTTATTCCTCACAGAAGGGTGTAGTGATTATACAGATCTGGACACTGCAAAATCCTTCTTTCTGAAATTCAGCAAGCATTTTCCAGCAGAAGCTGTGCTTGCCGGGTGGGGAGCTGGTGTCACAGATGTCCCTCAGGGAGGACATTCATCCCTGGGATCCCAGAGATCCCCATCCCTGATCAAAAAACGTATTTCCCAAAAAGCTGTTTGCATAACCCATACTTCAGTAAATTCAGTCTTTAATTGAGCTGTGCTGTATTGCTGGAAAAAAATATGGCAAACATCAATGTTCGGTTAATAAGCACTATGGATATGAAATCTCAAAATTTTGTTGGAGGAGAACATAAGTGAGACTGTCACACATAGACTGAGCAGTATATATTAGAAAAAATATTAGTCTACTCTTTAGAAGTTCCTCTAGTCTGCAGGTTCCTCCTTTTGTTTCAGATTTTGCTGGCTGGTATGCTTTGCTATAAAGTACTGTCTTTTTTACATTGTTTCTGAACATGTGCTCATTCCCAAACTAATTTTCAAATTCCATTGACGAATCTTAGCAGCAAGGGTTGGTGGAACCATTTTTAATACTTTCATTTTGCTGATTTTTAAAGGAAAAATATATCTATACTGGTAGTATGAATGTTCATGAACTAGCTGGGATGAATTAAACAACTGTGAAAGACTGCTAAACTAAATGCATTCAAGTAAAAGCAAGTATTACTTACAGGCTGCAAGCATCTGCCTTAGATGAAATAGGCATCAGATACTGGAAGCAGCAGAGCCTTGATCCACTGTGAAAAGAAATTATCTTAGGCCTTTACATTCAACACGTGAAATCAACGTACTGGGCTGGCTACAGTTAAATAATTGACACCCCATAGGACAAACAGATGAGATAATGCTGAACAAATAGGGACAGCCTAATAAATGGATGAATTGTATGCGGCAGCGTGAAGGGGTTGTTTTAATGGATTTGGAAAGGGGTTTTGTTTAGGGCAGTGAATGACAAAGATCTATGAGAACTGTGAAGAGACAGCATAACATAGAGCATATATTTTCCTCATCTTTAGAGAAACTGTTGCTTTATTCAGTTAGGAATAAATAAGGAATTAGGAAAATACAGGCCTCTCTAAAAACATTGTACTGTGCTGTAACAAGTGCATAAACAGAAGTCAATTAAAAGTTGCAGAACTGTTGCAAATATTAAATAACAAAATACTATACAGAGCTGTTCTACACCTTTTCTTAATGTCAAAAAAGTACTTAAGGAAAATACAGAGTAAAAATCTTTAAATAAGAGGTTCTTATTAATTGCAAACTAAAGGCCCGTATTCTTACTGCATGGCCCCATTGCTGCATTACATTCTGTGGAGTGGCGTGTCACAGACTTTTATTCAAAGAACCTCATTCTGCATCCAGATTTTTCCTAGTGTCCTAGCTTTGTGGCACAACATCACTTTTTCACTTGGTTCTCTTTAAATATTGTCAGAAAAGAGATAAATATTTACACATATTAGAAACCATCAGTTTCTGTTTCAGCCCCTGATAAATTTCTTAACACTCCTAAAAGGTAGGGTAGGTGTCCTGGATAAGATGCAAACCAAAACCAAATTTCTTTTCCCTTAAAGGTTTCTAAAAGGACATATTGTTTACCACAACTTCATCAGCTGTGAAGTTCCATGTTTTCAGGCTTGATAAACAAAATTCTTTTGTAGAGCTGTATGCTTACAGAGAGAAAAAAACTTGGAAGCTACAAGTCATGACTTCAGAAGGGCTCAGAGGAGAGAGGAAAAAAAATACAGTTTGTATCTTCTCTTATTCTAGCAGAATTTTAAATTCAGAAAAAAAAAGTTCCCTATTCCAGTCCCTTCCTTTCTTCCCATTTCTTTCCCCTCTGCAAGTACCTAAAAAAGTCACACATGAAAAATAAAGATGCTCATTATGCACTATTATTTTCAACTCCATTTGCCTGGTTAATCTTTGAAGCGTGATGGGGAAGAAAGTAATATTTCTCTTTCTGTATAAGTTTCAGAGGTTTATTTCTTTGATTCATTATTTCCTTCCTTACATAGAGGTTGAGTGAACATGGGAATGATTTCAAATAGAAATTAAGGACTTTTGCCAATTAATTTCACCACATTGGGAAACAACATGATGGTAGAATATTGATTTTTATATACAATCTTTGAGTTTCATGTTTCATAGGTGGGAGTGTTTAAAAGAAATGGCAGATATTTATTTTCTGAAAAGATTAAGAAGGTTCCCCTAAAACCTCTCAAAGACTACTAGGATGGCTGACAAATTTTGCTAATTTTTCTTTTGTGTTTTCCTCTCCTCAGAGGGAGGAAAAACTTGTTCCTTTGTCACATATGCTAAAATAGCTGTCAAATTCAAGACAGCATCACTGCTTCTGGTAATCTACAGAACACGATGTAATATTTTGATCAGAATATTAAAGCTTCCAAAAAGCTATTTTATACCTTTTCCTTCTTCCTTGTAAACGAACTTTATCAGCATGAAAATTAAAAGCGGTATGTTTACTCAGAATCTGAATGTGTGTGCTATGGTTATGAATGTATTTTGATGAAAGATCTTAATGCAAGTTAAGCATTCAGTCATAAGTTAAACCTGGTGGTGCCTGCAGTCTGTGTACAAGGCATACTGACTAAGTGTTCTGGTTTTGTTTACTCAACATTTTGGGGATGTAGCTGTATGGCTGAGTTACCGAAGACTATTCAGACATTAAATTTTTTTAAATTTCTGCTACTTCTAGGTAAAAACATTTAGCATCACATGCATCATAGTATAAAGACTTCTGTATATAGATAATATTGTCTAATTCTTAACAGACCTCATTATGCAGTTAGCACACTGTACAAAGCAGAAGAGGAAGTAATATGAGCTGTGACATTCCCTCTTTCTGAAAGCTTCAGTTCTTGTATTGCTTTCTGTCTCATCTAGAACCGATTTGTAATGAACAGAACTCAAGTATTGTAAGGAGCAGTGAACATGTTCCCTTTCCTACCACAGCACTCTGGAAAAGCAGAAGCAAAATATCCCATGACTAGTGAATCAGAACAGTAAAAGCACGTTGTCTGCAAACCATGAGAAAGGAGGTGACTGGACTGGGGCTACTCTGGGGTTTCACTCGCATGGCTATTTTCATTCATTTACTTCTGCTGGTTTGGACAGAATCACACCCTTCCCTGAGCTTTCCACAAATATATTCAAGATGTATTCAAGACTAAGAAAGAGTCAATAATCAAATGGGCTTGGATGATCTCACACAGCTGAACAATTCAGACTCCCATTGTTTTCACAAGGAGCTCTGGGAACATATGCTGTCCATTTCCCAAATATTACTAACATTTTGCAGAAAAATGCTGAAACCATGGGAAGCTCTTGCTGCTGACACTGACTCCAACAGACACAGTTTATGTGACATAAGGCAGCTGCAAAACTGATGCTTGTTTAAACTGACTACCCCAAAGGAAAGTTGTGAAGCAAGGATGAAACAGGAACAGGAGTGGAAAGCAGTATAGGCTTACGAAAAAAGTGTGCAACCTTGTCATGGTTTAACCCAGCTGGCAACTAAGCCCCACACAGTTGCTCACTCACTCCCCCCCGCCCGGGTGGGATGAGGGAGAGAATCAGAAGAGTAAAAGTGAGAAAACTCGAGGGTTGAGATAAAAACAGTTTAATAGGGAAAGCAAAAGCCGTGCACACAAGCAATGCAAAACAAGGAATTCATTCACTACTTCCCATGGGCAGGCAGGTGTTCAGCCATCCCCAGGAAAGCAGGGCTCCATCACACGTAACGGTTACTTGGGAAGACAAACGCCATCACTCCGAATGTCCCCCCTTCCTTCTGCTTCCATTATGCTGAGTATGACATCATATGGTGTGGGATATCCCTTTGGTCAGTTGGGGTCAGCTGTCCCAACCATGTCCCCTCCCAACTCCTTGTGCACCCCCAGCCTACTCGCTGGTGGGGTGGGGTGAGGAGCAGAAAAGGCCTTGACTCTGTGTAAGCACTGCTCAGCAATAACAAAAGCATCCCTGTGTTATCAACACTGTTTTCAGCACAAATCCAAAACATAGCCCTATACTAGCTACTCTGAAGAAAATTAACTCTATCCCAGTCAAACCCAGCACATTCTCCACCCCTTATTCTATACCATTTATTTCAAGCTCGGGTCCCACACTATCCAATACATCCTCAGTAACCATGACCCCCCCTTCCTACCCTTTGATATAATAAACAGATACCATTCCCTTAGTCTATGGACCACCTCTGTGAAATGTCCATAAAATGTCCACAAATGTCCACAAAATGTCCACTGAGTTCATTTAGTCCATGACTTTGGGCTCCATCTGTTATGGTGGTCACTCAGAACAGGAGAGGTGGTGTGTTGCATGGAGTTATTGGGCACCAAAGCCAGCTCAGGTCAGGTCACTGCTGCACTTGCACTGCTTCTTGTAAGGTTTGTCCTCCATTGGTTCAGGTGGTTTCTGCTATAGTAATTCCCATAACATGCAACTCAAACCATGGGTTACAACAATTTAAAGGTATTTCCATTACAATCTCCACCCCTGGTACCTTTGGGCCAGGTTATAGGGTTTAACATTGCAATGAGCTCACCCCCTTGCTGCTTGCCTGGCTAGCAACAAGGGGTTCCTGCTATAGTAATTCCTGTAACATGCAACTCAAATCCCAGGTTACAACAATTTAAAGGTATTTCCATTACAATCTCCACTCCTGCTCCCTTTGGACCAGACCATCGGGTTTAACATTACAATGAACTCCTCCCCTTGCCCTGCTCCAGCTTGGACTAATCCACAGACTGCAGTCCCTTAGGGGAGTACCTGCTCCAAGTGGAGCCTTTTCTATGGGCCACAGTCTCTCCAGGGGTATACCTGCTGCGGCATAGACTTATCCACAGCCACAGTTGCTCTGAGGTGCACCTGTTCCATGGGCCACAATGCCTTCAGAGGTATACCTGCTCCAGCGTGGCCTTACCCACAGCCACAGTCCCTTCAGAAGTAAACCTGCTCCAGCATGGCCTTACCCATGGCTGCAGTCCCTCCAGGCGTGTACCTGCTCTGTCATGGGCTTATCCGTGGCCACATGCTTTGAGGTGCTCCAGCGTGACCTCATGCACAGCCACTGATGATTCAAGGTGTACCTGCTGCAGCATGGACTTACCCTTGGGCCAGAATCCCTTCAGAAGTATACCTGCCGCAGCACAGACATAACTGTGGCCACCACTTTTCCTGTCTTTTGATATATATTAGGGACATGGTATAGTGGTGGTCTTGGTAGTTTTAGGTTTACAGTTGGACTCGATGATCTTAAAGGTCTTTTCCAACCTATATGATTCTGTGATTCTGTGATATACACAGCTCAATAAATCTGTCACACCTATAGGTCTCTACCAATGTCCAGATTGTGTGAGTTACAAACTCCCAACTCCTTGTTGCCTGGCAGCTCTGGGATCCCTTTGGAGCAGACTAAGGCACTCCCAGCTCAGGACAGTCTCCAGCAGGCTCTCCTCAGCCAGCCGTCTCTTGTTAAAGGTGCGCAGACCAAGTGCTAGCAAACAAAACAGATACTGTTGTCACAACCTAAAACTTAAATCTCCCGTAGGAGACAGATTTTCTTTGTGAAACGCGCAACAACAGCTGATAAAGTGCATACAAGATCATTACTGACTGGATTTTTCTATTATATGTTTCAAATGCTCAAACAACTGCTCTGAGAGAAATATATCTAGCTTTTGTTCCTCTGGTTCTGAGACATAATCAAATCTTTCCACATTTTAAACCTCTTTTTCTTATGTTTTTCTGTCTTTCCAATGCTGGTGCCCCTTCATTCATGCAAAAGCAGCCTCTGTTACACATTAGTCTTTTCAGTCTGGCTCTCACTCCAAAATTTTCAGATGTCTGTGGAGAATGTACAAAAAAGTTTGCAGTAAGTTGTCAATGTCTCCCTCTAACTTTTATTTTTCCAGAGGACTTCTTAACTGCTTCACTGTCTAATCATTCACTAATTTTGCCTCAGTGACCACTTTGCTGGGAACGTTAAAATAACTGTAGGCAGCTACATTTTGTACCTTATAAGTTGACTCTGGTTTCTTTTAAAAATGCTCTGACTGTTTATCATGCCACTCTGGCTCAGGCTGCTCTGAGTCCTGTTCTGCCACTGGCAGTTCAGTCTTCATCCTAGCCATCACAGTCTCCCAGTCTGACATTTCAGACCATTAATAAAAACGTTTGAAAGAATAACTATGTATGAAATATTATTGACATGGATACAAGTAAACCTGTGTTAATAATAATATCACTTTTAATTAAAAGAACATTAGAGCTGTAATATAATTGTAAAAGTCATAATCATTATATTACAGTTAAAATATAAACTTATAACTGTAATAAAATAATGTTTATAGTAATAGTAATGATCACATTCATTATACAAGCAATTAAATGGTGCAGTAACCAGTATGAACTAATGCTTATGATAGCAATATTACTTGTAATATTTCCTGTGTTTGCTGTGGTAATGCTCTGTTGTTAAATATTGTTTGATTCCATATTTTGGAAATTCCATAGTATGTTCTGTTAAAGCTGCTGCAGCCTTGAAGCATATGTATTTTGACTCCTCCCTTCTGTATGTCATCGTATTTTCAAATGTCCCACTAAGTGCCAGGCCAATTTTTTTTTCAAAGGCTATGACAGACAATAACTGCCCATAACCAGCAAGACAGGTTTATACAAATTGCCCTTTCCACCCAAGATGAGTGATATGTAATTCCAGAATTGCCTTCATTAGGGTATAGAAATGGTTCTGAACTAGCCAGCTAATACAGCATTATTTTTTTCATCTCCCCAGGGCAGATTTTTACTCTGAGGCAGACAGCACTGCATAGAATTTAGTACTTTTCTCTCCGCACCTTTTCCTTACTTATTAAAGGCTTTATTCTGCAAAGTCTCAGTGGAGGTAATAGAATAACAATACCCCAGCCTTAGGTCTATGTAAGACCTAAGAACATGGGTTTTGCTATATTTTTCTCTCAGTGATATTCTGCCAGTTTAATTAAAATTATTCACCATGTAATTTATTATATTCTATAATAAAATAAAACTTGCTGAAATACATGTGTTAAAGCAGGTTACCTGTGTGATAAAATCTTCAAAAAGCCCATAGGCATCTACACTTTTACTGCCAGCCCGCACTGTGAAATACCCTCCATATGCACTAACCCCAGGATGGTCTGCACACCTGACCTCTCCAAGACACCATAGCTCACCATGTGCATTCAGCAAGCAGCCCAAGCCCTGCACAGGCTCTGGATACAGGGGAGGGGAACCAGATGGAGACCTCAGCAGTCTCTGCTTGTTGGCCAAGATCAGACAGAATTATTGCCAACCTCTGCAGCCTCAAGCATGAGCTGACTGCTATCACCTGTCTCCCTAACTTCTCTCTCTGCCAGTCAAAATTTCTCTTTGAATACTTGATGATCAACAGAGCTGAGCACCATCTCAAGCAAGCTATGCCTTTGGTCTTGCTGTTAAAGACTAATTTGTAGCCTGAGACTATACAGAATTCAGGAATCAGGCATCACAACCTCAGAAGGTCTCTCAGAAAAGCAGGGAAACATTTTTCTCAGCTAGAGGAATGGGAACTTTATTGTGTGACTATGATTAAGAGAGGCCACACTCAGGGAAGAAAAAAGAAGGAGCAATTAGAAAATAGGCAAGTAGTTCACCCAATAAATCAATTAAAACCATTTGTCACTCACTGTAAGCCTTACCCCTTTTTGGACACAGTGCAGTAATTAATTGTCTTTATTAACTACTTCTCATTCTCCCAGAAACCATTAAGACATTCTGAGCCCATACCTACAGTTTTCCATTAAGAGACATGTTAATAAGATCACAAGCATAGTTTTCTGGATTATGGTATTAAAAAACATTCTCATTTTAAAAAGAAACGGTTCTGGATTAAATCACTGCATTTCTTTTCAGTCATCCTGTATTTCTGCACCACCTTAGCTTTTTCTCCCTCTTGTCTTTGCTTTCGATATCCAAATCAGTTCAGGCAGGCTCAGAATTTAGAAATACCTTTTGCTGTTGTCTGTATCAACTTCTTACCATGACACATTTTTTTGTTGCTTTTTCCTCAGTTTTCTATCCTTACCCAGGGTTATGTGTTTCGTTTTTTTCTAATCCTTAGAAAACCAAGCATTGTATCTTTGCTTTTTTTTACTTTCCTTCTGTGAATTACAAGTATCAAGACATGCTTTCTTTTCCCTCTCTCCAGCAAAATTTATGGTTTCAGGTCCCTCCTAAGTAACTATTAGAGTATTTAAATATTACAGTCAACTAACCTGGAATTCTGTGGTCTCCTCAGCAGCCTGTCTCAATGTTTTGAGTACAGGTTGCCCATACAGTAGTGTCCTTGAAGCCCTCATTTTGTTTTGTTTTCTTTTTTTCTCTACCTCTACCTTCACATATCTAAATGCACAGGAAGCTCTAGGTTCTCGCTATTTTCAGGAGCAGGGCTTATTCATAACCTATCACCACAGCCAAGTTTGTTAAAACTCTGTGCTTATACTTTAGCTTTGAATGAAATAGTAATGAAAGATCATTGACAGTATCAGAATTTGGATAAATGTTCTTAGGTGTCATAAAATAATCAAGCTCTTCTTGCCATGCTGAAGATGAAAGGAGACTTCATCTCCTTTGAAAATTCTGCTTTCTATCATGGACTGTTATTTGGGTTTTGATACATTACCCTGCCCACTTCATTACACTAAATTACCACATTGTTCAATCTGAGGAGGCATTAAATTACTATCTGTGAATCAGCCAAAACTCAAGCAACCATCCCTTTGATAGAGCTGAGCAAATAGAACAAGAAACAGTCTAGTTTCCTTACCTAATTTTCATCAATATTGAAAGTTTACTCAAATCTTCATGAGACTGGGGGGGGGGGGGGATAATGCTAGAAAAAACCACATTGGTTCATGGTGGTGTTGGAGCTGGCTGATATTTCAAGAAAGGGCTCTGTCATCATTAAAAGTTCATGGAAACTGGAAAGGAGGGAAAGGGAAGATGCTTCCTGATGTAAAAGCCAAGTGTCACACCCATCTTCAGGAAGGGCAAGAAGTTTCTCCTCATATGTCATGTGCTGCAGTCCTCTAAGTGTTTTTATTACCCTCCATTGGACTCACACCAGGATAGCCATGTATTTCTTATACTGGGAAGCCCACAAGGAGGCACAGCAGTCCAGCTGTGAACTCCCTAGTGCTAAACAGAGGAGAGTACTAAACCTCCCTTGACTTGCTGGCTACCCTCTTGCTACCACAGATGGGTAAATTGCTGTCCGCCTTTGCTGCAGAGGCATACAGCTCACCCATGTTTACCTGAAGTCCTTGTTGTACACCAGGATTCCCCACTCCTTTTCTGCAAAGCTGCTTTCTAGCCAGCTGGTGCCCAGCCTGTATTGCTGTACAGAGTTATTCCAACCCACATGTGAGACTTCTGGAGCAGTACAGTGCTAAACACTGACCTTCTTAAAAAAATCCTAGAAAAACAGTCAGAAGGCTTCACCATCTGTTGAAACATTACAAGGGACAAGCAGCTGACAAATATTCACCACAGAAGAGAATAGAAGTAGCCCAATACCTTTAGAGATGGCTGTTGGGTAGAGGAATCGGCATGGAGCGTGATGTCAATTTTCTGGAGCTTAACATATCCGGTCTGAACTGAAGCCAAATTTCGAAGCCACTGATACAGCTAAATTATGTTCCTTGTTGTGCTGTCTTTCATGTTTAATTGTTGAAATAGCTGGCTAGTCTACACAAGAATCTATACAACCAATTGTTTTGCCATTGGTTGGTGAGATAACTCCAGAAAAGTTTTAATTAGTGTTGATAGTGGAATAGCATGAAGCCTTATGTTGAGTCAGAGACTAGTTTACTATAACAGAATAGATAAGAAAGAAATGTTACCTGCATAAGGGTTCTCCATCTTTCAAATCAATCCCCTTCTTCTTCCACCTTTTTTAAAAAAACTTGTACATAATTACTAATTTTGTCAAGAAAGACTTGATAATGTAATCAAGCATACAGGGATATAACTCCAGCCATAGACACTCCAACAGACTTAATATACCCAGTTACAGATGAATCTAATTCAAAACATATGGTCTGGGAGCTACAAGAGGATGAATGGCTAAAGCATACAATGTTATAAAATGTAAATTACAATTCCATAATGAAGGCTAAAACTAAAATTAGCATGAGACAGTACAAACACAACAAAAGAGCATGGAGTAGCGTTCTAATTAATAGGGCAAAGAGGAGTATAATCAGACTAAGATCTGTCTGTCTCTGTTTCAGCCTCTGGTTTGTGCTGGAGTCTTGTAATTAAATATTCATAATCTACCCTTTTTTGCCAATTAAATAATAATCATATCTGTCCTAAGTTGAAAGGTCATTTATCTAAGGAACCTTGCTCCACATTCACTCCTTTAATCTCATGTCTTTTATTTGAAATAGCTCTTCTTTCCTTGACAGCAAGTATTGAAAGCCAAAACTGACTGAAATTGCAACTTGTCAAGGTATTCAAGAGTATACCAGACATTATATTATTATATGGAGGGTGTTTCATGACTAAAGAAGCTTAGGGAAATGGGTTTTTGTAGTCAAGGTATCTCTACACTATTTCTTTAAACAAGACAAATGAATGCATTTCCCATAATTCATGTTCTTGCTGCCTAATATGACATCAATGTGTAACACTTCAAATTAGATGAAGTTTTTAGTGTTTCAGCTGTGTTTCCACATCTGACAAACATTTAAACTTTACAACAAACTAATCCTGCTTCCCAAAGGAAACAAACTTGTGTCTTTTTCTTTCATTTTTAGAGATGTTCTATAGAATTTCTACAATCTTTGAATATTTGATGGCAAAGTCTTAAAGAATTATCTTGTAGAAATCTAATTTGAACCTGTCTGCTCCGTTTAATGACAAAATGTAGAATTTGGATTTTATCATATTGACAAATTGGCCTGACGCAGGAGCCCAGTGGAAAAATTTTTATTTGGTATGCGTAAATACCACACATTTCATGTTTGAAACAGGCACAATACAGAAATATTCTTGCCCATGTTCCCTAATGGACTTTGTGCACATGGCATTTCGAGAAACCTTGCTATGAGATGGCGAATAAACTGGTTAAAAAGGAATATATTAAACAAAGATAGTCTTGTGACATGATGCAGGGCTCTTCAAATACAGGACAGTCAAGTACAGTGAAGTTAAATACTTTTGTAAAAACCCTTTAGATCCTTGTCCTTCTTCATTAATTCTTGAAGTTGTTCTTCATTTGACTGTAACACTATTAAAAACAGATAGTAAATATCTGTAAGCATCTGTAAATATGCCTCCTTCAAGTAGGGATTTCATTTTTTCCAGTATCAGTTATTCCTTTCCTTTCCTTTCCTTTCCTTTCCTTTCCTTTCCTTTCCTTTCCTTTCCTTTCCTTTCCTTTCCTTTCCTTTCCTTTCCTTTCCTTTCCTTTCCTTTCCTTTCCTTTCCTTTCCTTTCCTTTCCTTTCCTTTCCTTTCCTTTCCTTTCCTTTCCTTTCCTTCCCTTTCCTTCCCTTTCCTTCCCTTTCCTTCCCTTTCCTTCCCTTTCCTTCCCTTTCCTTCCCTTTCCTTCCCTTTCCTTCCCTTTCCTTCCCTTTCCTTTCCTTTCCTTTCCTTTCCTTTCCTTTTCTTCCTTTCCTTCCTTTCCTTTCCTTTCCTTTCCTTTCCTTTCCTTTCCTTTCCTTTCCTTTCCTTTCCTTTCCTTTCCTTTCCTTTCCTTTCCTTTCCTTTCCTTTCCTTTCCTTTCCTTTCCTTTCCTTTCCCATCCTCTCCTTTTTCCTGTCCTGTCCTCTCCTTTTTGTTTCCCTCTGAATTTCAGAAGAGCTTTTAGGTGCATTTTTCCAGGTCCCTCAGACAGATACTTGAGGACAGCCTCTATAAGCAGGTCCTAATACACCTACATCTTTTCTTGAAGCAGGCCAGATGTGAAACAACTTGTGTCTGGATGCTATACAGTCCTAATAGCATTAACTGTGCTTGATTTAGTACCCCAGCCCAGAGCAATACCAACACAAAGTGCTTTTTGGTAGCACACAGAGCAAGCTCAGGACTGCTTGCAGCCAGTCTTGCAAAGACACTCTTAAGACTTTCACCAAATGCCCTCCTTAGCTTGCCGGTGGGACATCAGCAAGATGCTGCTGATGCTGTTGTCAGGAAGATGCAGGTTCTTGGTCTGTAGCAGGAACTAGTGCTGGAAACAGCATTTGATGCCCATAGAAGTGCTGGTTCTTTATTAATTGTTTAAAACAACCTTAAAAATGAAATAAACCACCTCCAGACTCAGAAATATTCCCTTCTAAAGGAAGTAAATGGCATTCCAGCAACAGGCAACTTGCCAGAAACTTACTGGCCATTACCACCAATCCACTGAGGGAAGTAGAGGTGCTGTGTTTAAAAGCCTTAGGCCTTTTCTCATTATCTGATTGTTTCCTGAGCAGGAATAATTTCTCTGCCATCTCTGGCAAATTAAACTAAAAAAAAATCCAAGCAAACTATTCCCTGAGATTTATTTCCTCTGTATCAACTAACAGCCTGTTTTCTTGCATGTCAGACCAGTGCCCATGAGCAACCTGATCCCATACAGTATAGTTAAGATAGATTTTTAAGTAACTTGAGGAAAAGGCATGGGCAATGTATCATTTCCTTTGCAAATATATGAGACGTGGAAATGGAAATGTCAAAGCATTTTAACATTAATTCTTGATTCCAACTGGTTTTCATGACTCATTCAATTGGTGAGTGAGCAACCAGATTGTGCTGGAAAAGCAAAATATGAACAGCTTATTTAAATTAACATATGTTTGCTCAGGAAACTGTTTCCTGTTCTGATTGCAGGTAGGGGTGAGATAACTTTGTATTGCCATAAATAAGCTTGAAAGCAAAGAAACTAAAAGTGTGGATGAAGCAGTATAAATATCATAACACTTCTGCCTGGTAATACATGCCTAGAGCTTCTGCCGGGCAGTGCCACATCTACCTGCCACATGACAGACTGTTATACACCATACTATGGTTAAACAACCCTATCTTCTGTGAGTAAAGCAGCTTTCACTACCCCAGTGAAATTTTTAACAAACGGACTCCTAAATGTTGTTCTACTGAACACTTACTGGTTTTCTTTACAGTTCTGGAGAGGCACATGGTGCAGCGTTTCTTTTACTTAACTAGCCAAAAGGTAAAAGTTGCTGCTGTAGATCTCTTAGGTGACAGAGCAGCAATGAAAGAGAGTTCAATGAAGAATGAGCATCCTCAGGCTTCCCTTCAACAAATTCTGAATTATGCTCAACTGAGATAGATGTGATAAAACCAGCCATGCTAAACATGTGTTTAATTTATTATTACTGTGGTGGGTTGACCTTGGCTGGCTGCCAAACCCCCACCCAGCCGCTCTCTCACTCCCCCTCTTCAACAGCGCATGGGAGAAAATAAGATGGAAAAGCTCTTGGGTTGAGATAAAGACAGCGTGATCACTGACCAATTACTGTCATGGGCAAAACAGACTAGACTTGGACCTAAACTAAATATAGTTTATTGCCAATTAAAAATAGAGTAGGATGCTGAGAAACAAAGACAAAACTAAAACACCTTTCCCCCACCCCCTGCCTTCTTCCCTGGCTCAGCTTCACCCCTTCACTCCGTACTCCTTGACTCCTCCCCCCCAAGAGGTGCAGGGGATGGGGAATGGGGGGCTGTGGTCAGCCCATAACAGCTCCTCTCTGCCACATCTTCCTCTGCACACTTTTCCCTGCTCCAGAGTGAGCTCTACGCAGGCTGCAGGGAAATACCTGCCTTTCCACAGCCTTTCACAGAATTGTCTTCTACTTTCAAGTTTGAACTTTAAATACTGTATCAGCTGATATTTATTCATGATGCAAACACTTGACTAACTGAGTAATGCAGTTATGAGGGTAAAGCAAACAAAGATGCCTAATGAGGCTCAGTTCCTTTACAGAAGAAGGCTTCTATACCCAGCATGGGTCCTGCACATTGGTGATGTGGCTGCCGGCAGCTGTATGCACGGCACTTCCATTGACGCACGCTGCTTGGTCTGGTGTCAAGACTGATCTGTGCAAAGCTGGGGATGCTGTTCCCACACTGGAATTCAGAGTCTAAACTAACACATAAGCCTGGACTTTCTGAATCCTGCTTTCCTCCCTACGTGTTTGTTCAATGGCTCTTAAAATGAACAGTTTCCTACTTAGTCTTTCTCTGAGGACTGAGGTGCAGTAATTGGATGAGGCAGCTGTAGTGAACTGACTCACACTCAGTTTATACTTAATTTTCAGGTATTAAACTGACACTCTTAAACATGGTAGAATTACTATGCTGCGCCCCTCTGGGTTTCAGATTCATGCTCTAACACACATTTGCTCAGCATTTGGCTGTTTAAGGCTTCTTTTCTCCATTCCCCAGATTCTTCATCATCACAAGTCTTTTTACTTTCATCCTTTTTCTTACTCAGAGTTTTTCTTACTCCTCTTATTTACTCACTGGAAATTCACACAGCTCTGCTAAAACAGTTTCCTTGCCACAGTATCTAATAAGATTTTTTATACTTCTCTGCTTGTAAAGTGCTTTTATTGTCAGTTTCTTTTTAACCAGAATGACAAATGTGACATCACTACATACCATGGAGATGGCAGAGACTCTGGCCGATGAAATTTCCAACTGCAAATGTACCCAGTGGAACGGTGCTGCTACAGAATTTATATCAGGGTGGGTTTTTTAATTAAACATTGTGTGTGTGTGTATATTACCTGAGGATAGATTTTAGTACAGAAAGGAGCACAGGGCTTTGATCTCCAACCCCGAGTTCAGGTTACCTGTTGCTTACATGTTCAGGTAGGCAAGCTCCATTTGTGGATGGAAAGTAAAGCTGATCAAGCTCTTATGTTATAAATGCATATAAACCAATGTATTTAAACCATTCTGAGCTGGACACTCTGCTAGTGTAAAGCAGCACAGTTGTTTTTTGATCATTAATCATCTCCTAAGGGTGTCCTAAAATCAAGATAAGGATCATTCTTCTGGGTTCTCCTTGGTCTTCTGGAGGGCTAAGTGATATATTTTCATATTACTTGTCAATGCAACTTACAATTCTCTTCTCTAGAGTCAATGTGTTCTTTATTAGTGGGCTGGTGAGGGGACACTGTGGATTGTAATGGTGTAAAGCTAAAAAGCAGAATACAGAAGCCTCAGGGCGATTATAAAACATTATAATGAGAAAACCTGACCTTACTGGGCTACAGAGAACTGATTCAAACATATATATGCATTAGAGTTGAAAACACTGTGGTTTTTTTGCAAATTCTAAGATAAGTGATTCTTCCCAATGTGCTATTGCAGATTGCATTGCTAATATTTTACTTCAACATCCATGCAATACACATACTAGCAGTGTTTTTCCTCTTGTGTACCAGCTGTGTTGTAGATAACATATAATAGTAATCACTTTCACTCAGAAAATATATAAAAGTATGTTGAACAACGGCTTAGAATCACCTCCAGCTTCACTACTACTACTAAAGATGAAAATCCTAATTTTCATCTTACTACCTTTACAACATTTCCAAGCCAAATAAAAACATGCTGAGTTACTATATATGTATATCTGAGTTACTATATATATATATTAAAAAGTCTGACCTCAGTGGTATAAATGCAGAGAGATACTGCCTCATAAGTACATGAGAAAAGACTGGGCAATTGACCTTTCCTTTGGCCAAGATTTAAGATCTTGCTTCTAAATTGAAAAGCACTGTCAAAAAATGTAAGCAATTAACACTTTTCTGAACAACTGGATTCTTGCATATTATTTGAGAGACAAAATAAGAAGCTTTTTCAAATTAATTGCAATTTATACAAAAAATGAATTTATTAATCATATTATTCCTTCTAGCTCTGTAGCGTAAAAATAGCATGTGTGTGAGGAAGAGTAAGGGAGTAAGATGGTAAACATTCTTATTTGTTATTCTTCCTAGGATAAGTGAACTGCAGAGTGCAGTAACATCTTATTACCCAAACAGGACAGGAGGAAGAACTCAGTGATGTTACTACTGTAGGATGTATGAGACAGGCAAGCAGTTCTTTGAAAAAATTTCCCAGAAGAAGAGAAAGAGAACATCCTTTTCAAAGCTGGAAAGAGTCTTCTGAAGGACCCAGTAATTTCTAAGGATTTTAAGGGATGGATTCTCCACTAGCTGAAAATGTGGTTAAAAGCAGCAAGTTCTACAAGTTTTGCAGTTGCTTAAAGGTTTGCCTTTTGACTTCAGTATGAAAACAAGTATTTTTGCTCTAAAGCGGTAAAATTCTGTCAGAATTTAGGATTAAGCTGAGGGTAAATTGCTTGGTAATGATTGTGGGGTCATTTCCAGATTGAAGCTCCCAAGTACAAGAAAGATGTTGCCACACTGGTGCAAGTCTAGTGGAGGGCCACCACTTGATTATGGAGCTGGAGCTCATAATGTACAAGGAGAGGCTAAGCACTGGGTTTATTTGTCCCTGAGGAGGTTAAGGGAATATCTTACGGGTGTTTGAACTATGTAATGGGAGGCTATAGAGATGATGTAGCCAGACTTCCCAGATGTGCAGGCTGGAAACACAAGGGGCAATGGGCATAAGTTGCAACACAGAAAATTCAGCCTAGATTAAAGGAAAGCTTTTTTACTTTGAAGGTTGGCAAGAACTGAAATAAGTTGCCAAGAGAGGTTGTGGAATCTCCATCTTGAAGATATTCATATTTTGACTGGATGAGGTCCTGAGTAAACAAATTTAAGGTAGCCATGATTTGAGCGGGAGAGTTAGACCAAAAGCGCTCTGGAGGTCCCTTCCAACAGGAAGAACTATGGGCAGAGCTATGCAAAACAACAGGTATATCTCACAGCACCAGTGGGTATCTTCTCCACCCTATGGTGCAAGAAAAGTGGTGTCCAAACTGCTAAGGCTGAACCTCTCTTTATGGTAACTCAGTTACTTACTAAGATGGGAAAGACGATATGCACTGCTAGGGCAATGTCATATTCCCGGTGTCCTTACATCCCTTCAGTGCAAGAACACAACTACAATGACATCATACTGCTTTTGATGCAGATCTTAGCAGTTCCTCTCCCGCTCCAGTGTCGTTCCAGCAGTCTTTCAAACCTATATGAAAAGGCGTTTGTCTAACTCCTCCAGGCTCACTCCATAATGTGGGCACTTTTCAGAGTCTATACTGGTGTGTGGGTCTACACTGGTGTGTGAGTCTACTTTGCTGTGTAGCTTGAGACACTTTGAAACCTTTTTCCTTAATTTGTCTTATCAGAAACTATCTTTTTTTTTTCTCCTAGACTGGATAATAAAAACAGAAGTCTGTGTCCTTGAGATAGTGAGAGAAAGGTGTCATATACACTCTTAATCTTCCTCTGTTTATACCACGCTTACCTTTACAGCAAAGTGCAAGATAATTTGTGTAAATTTATGTGAATATATTTATTATTAATTATTTAATTAAATTTAATTCTTTTAAATTTATTATTTTTAAATGTATCAGTGCATTGGATCATTTGGTTCAGTTATTTAAAGAGCTCATTCTAAGTAGCCCAAACTGCCCTTTTGCCTTCTCCCTCTTCTCTGCCTCTTTCTGTATATTATATTTATCATGGCTGCCTGAATAGCTTGCTCTATTTTTATACTCCCCTCCCCAATATGTTTCTGGCATCTGTTCTCTAATAGTCTCCTCAAATTAGCATTCCCCCTCTCCCCCCTTTTAAATGCTCATTTGATCTCCCACAGGGCATAGACAACTCAGCTCAAAAAGGTGGAAGATGGAAGTTTGTATTCCACTCTACTCAAAGAACAGAAAATGGAGTTGTGATGACAAGGCTGGTGGTTCACATCTTCACCTCTCTATAGACACTCTCTCTTCTGTTTCCTCTGTGGGCACAGACAGTTGAAGGGATCAAGTGACAAACATACTGAACCAGTTCAGCCCTCATTCTGTGTGTTTATCTAGTCTGCCCAGTGAAGTACAGGAACTCAAGAGAAGGAACCAAGAGCAAGTGTTACCTTTCAGTACAAAATATATGTTGATATCCTTTTCCAGACCTCAGATACTCCAAATAGCATACACCCTGGATAGAATTGAGATTATTGATGGGAAACTTTGTAAATGTCTTGAATTTACAATGTCTTTAATTAATAATTATCTCTACAGTATTATTTACTTTCAAAAATTAAAGTGTTGGAAATATCCATCTTACACTGATTATTAAAACCCCAAATTTGTAGGTAAGATTTAAAAAACGAGTTTTCTGCGTTCATCCTCCAGGTACTGCAGAACTGAAAGAAGCTGGACAGAATCCTTTATGGGAAATGACACTTCCTATTTTCCCCCCAGAGATTCAAAACAGTAAGTCCTTGTTCCATAGATAAATCCTGACAGCACAAATCACTCCTTAGTGTCAACCGGGGGTGCTAAGAACGTTAGAACAATTCTATCGGGTCAGAGCAGACATCCGTCTAGCCCAGCATCCTGTCTGGCAGGGGCCTTACCGGATGCCTAGGAAAGTGTATGAGAACAGAGTAAGCATATAATGATGCTTCAAACATCTGGTGATTTGTAGCTCGGAGATTTTTATCATCGAAGAAAGTGTCTTAGAAGTAAGTAAGTAAGTAAGTCTTGGTAGAGTTTTTTCCCCCTTTTTTTTCATCCTTTGTTTTCTTTTGAATACCTACAAACTTTCAGACTCCACAGCCTGTTGGCAAGTATTTCCACAACTCAGTGACATGTTGTGTCATAAACCATATCCTTCTGTTTCTTTTGAATCTGTCAGCACTACATTTATTTGATGGTCTCTAGGTCATTCACAACTTGGAGGCTTGTTTCACATCAGTCATCTCCTTTCCAGGCTGAAGAGTCTTAGCATTTTTAGTTGTTTCTTGTATAGAAGCTACTCCATACCTTTGATCACCTGTATAATCCTTTGCCAGTTCTACTTTATTTTTTTGAGATGAGAAGCAGAACTGATTTCACAGAATCACAGAATCGTATAGGTTGGAAAAGACCTTTAAGATCATCAAGTCCAACCGTAAACCTAACACTACCAAGACCACCACTACACCATGTCCCTAAGCACCTCATCCAAACATCTTTTAAATACTTCCAGGGATGGCGACTCAACCGCTTCCCTGGGCAGCCTGTTCCAATGCTTTACAACCCTTTCAGTGAAGTAAAATTTCCTGATACCCAATCTAAACCTCCCCTGGTGCAACTTGAGGCCATTCCCTCTTGTCCTATCACTTGTTACCTGGGAGAAGAGACCGACCCCCACCTCACTACAACCTCCTTTCAGGTAGTTGTAGAGAGCGATAAGGTCTCCCCTCAGCCTCCTTTTCTGCAGGCTAAACAACCCCAGTTCCCTCAGCCACTCCTCATCAGACTTGTGCTCTAGACCCTTCACCAGCTTCATTGCCCTTCTCTGGACACGCTCGAGCACCTCAATGTCTTTCTTGTAGTGAGAGACATTGACTGACTTTTCATTTCACTGACTTTCATCTTCCAACACTGAGAAATGTAGACTAATGCATAAATGTATCAATCCTAATGCAAAGCCCAATCCTGACTTTGCAGATAAAACAACGTGCTCTCATTGTTGAGGAGCAGCAAGAGTGGGGCTGCTCCACAGGGGAAGGTGAGCCAGAAGCCGAGGGTGACAGCAAGGCAGTCAGGTATAGTCACCTCACATACAAGAGGTGCAGTCCCACACCAACCAACCCAAAAGCATGTACAGAAGTGGTGACCAGGTTCAGCTGACAGACCAGTGATCGCCACACAACCCTGTAGCAACAAGGCAGGCCCAAGGTCAAGCCAAGAAGTCATGTCATCAAATCAGGGACAGCAAGGTACATGGCCAGGCACAGGCACAGCTGCAACATAGCTCAGGGCCTGAGCTTACCTGCAGCTCTCAAACAAACAGATGGAGACCCCCAGCAAAGCTCCTCACAGCTCCTTCTTATGTGCCCCTTGCATAGTGCAGTGATCCGAGGTGCCACAGCAGCTCCATGCCAGAGCCGACTGTCACCCCAGGCAGTCAAACCCCGACCAGGGTGGAGAAGGTGGCAGAGTTTCTGCATCTTGTTCAGGGCCCGGACAGTCACCATGTAGAAACGAGAAGCTGGAGGTGAAAAATGATTTGTTTCTAGAGAAGAAGTAGATAAAACCTCATGCTGCTATTGTCACAAATCCATTACACATGTTTTAAATGCTAGATGCAGTTTTATCTTTCTATCCCCACAAATGTAGTAATTGTTGTTTGTCAGTTCATTTTTTTAAAAATGTTTGAAATGTTTTGGATGTTCTCCAAATGAAGTGGAAAGATTTGGCTACGTTTCTTTCATGGTTTTCCTTGTTTGTCTATTTTGAATTTTCTTTCTTCTCTGTTGCTTCCCAAATCAAAATACATATCCACTCCAAACTGTGATTCATGTTACTCTGGTTTAAACATATACAGGAAAAGATAATATAATACCTGGAACAGCAGAATGTAACAGGCCATCTAACAGCTTCAAAATTGGGAAAGCCTGTTTGAGGTAGACTGTGAGGAAAGCATGTAATATTTCTTAAAAATAAACAAGTGAAATGATGCGAATATTCTTTTCAGATATTTAGATAACTGTTCCCTTAAAGTGAGTGGCAAAATCCTGTTAACTTCATTAAGAGTTAGAATTTAAAGCAGAAGAATACCACAGCTATACAAATCAAGGAAGACAGCAGTTCTGGAGCCCCTTGTTAGCTTGTGTATGTTGTTTGAGGTGACCAAGACACTGGATGCCTCTACATCTGTGTGGGTATATAAATATTCATGGACTTTGCGAACTCAGTTTAGGTCTTTTACCTTGATCCATCAGGTCATCTTAAAAAGGAAATTAGGCTTGCCTCAAAATCCTATTTACACAATAGTGCTGCTGCAGGTCAGATCTCACAATTGCCTACACTTCTTTCTGGCTCTTCAGCTGTGAGCCTGTGAGTCACAGGTAATGTCACTTAGCATTAGTTGCCAAAACAAGAACTTTAAAAACTTATCCTCAGGTCATGAAAGAGACCTTGTTGTATAAAAAGCTACAGAAAGCATTTTTTCTGTTTGCAACACTTTTGAGGTAACAGTAGTTGAAGTAAATGAAAAAGGGTGCCAAGCAATCAGAACTGCTGGCCTGAAGGAATGTACAGCAATGCAACTTACCAGCTACATGTACGGCTTCAGGACATGACGCACCACTGGCAGCAACAAAAATTCCAAGGAAAGGCTAAGGCCAGGGTGCAAAACTGGATATGTTTTGGTCTCTTTTATATAACATCTTCCTTCAAAAAAATCGAATACATCAAAAATAAAATAAACTGAAAGATTGCACCATCCCCGTGGTACACAAAAGAACCCATTAAGTTGGTTGAGTCTGACTGGCACTATCAATTTTTGTAGAACATCTTTCACAGAATAATAAAGCAAAATGTTTCTTAGCTGGTGCTGCAAATTCACCACCTCTATTTATAATACAGATAGAAGACAAAAAATTTAAACAGTCAAGTTTTCCATTTTCTCTTAGTCACCTTTGAACAAATCCTGAACTGGGAGTGACCTGGAGATAGCTTAGCCCAAAGGTAATTTCAAGCTTGTTCCTTTCTCTCAGTCCTGAGCACCCATGCCTGTGGTATATCCAGAACTGTAAGATTTTGAATTATAATTCTTCTTTCCTAAATATACTTAAAATTATACATTTTTTAACAACAAAGAAAAAAGACCTTATTGTTTACCTGCTAATATCCTTTTTTTCAAAGGTTTTATTTACAGGCTCATCCTCCAAAACCTGGGGAATAAGAATTCCAATTTAAAAAGTCACGCACTGCAAAAGCTGATATTCTCAGGCAATCATGTAACTCAGACATTAAGAAAAATACCAGATGTTATAAAGTTGGCAATAAACACATGACAACATTTAAAATCCTTCACCTCAGTGATGAAGCAAGGCAGTGTCAATATACAAATTTGTATGGTAAATTAATTACAATATTTGCATTTTTAAAGCTAACACCATATGGAGCATAATACACAAGGGACAACAATCCTTGTGTATTATTTTCTTTGGAGTTACTCTTTTTTCCAGTAGGAGGAAAACTTTGTCTGAAAACTACCTTGGCTATTCTGATTTTAAGGTGTGATTGTTTGCATGTTAGTAAAACCGCATCTAAAGTGTAAAACACCATTTACAAACCAGGTGTGCCCTGGTCATTAATCTAAATGAAATTTGTATTTTATTGGGAAATACACATTGCTAACTGGGAAAAAAAAAGAAACCCACAACAAAGCAAAATATCAATAAATATTTGTTTTGGAAGCATAAATACGTATATGCTGTAATAAGGAAGCTTATGACTGCCACTGTGTTTACCACTCTCGCTAGTCCATGATGCATTCATTGTGTCAACAGTGTGTATTTGCTCAGGAAACATTAGTTCCTGTCAGCATCTACGTATTCAGCTGGCAACAAAAGTGATGTAGTAAACAACCGTGTCTTGGAAAGCTCGGGTCTGCTGAAACGCCAGTCTCTCCTCTTTTCTAGCCAGTATTCTAACATTCAAACCAAATGCAACCAAAGCACTCATTCCTGCTCAGTAAATGCTCAGCTTAGTCTCTCTTCTGCTATTTATTTATATTTCTGTCATTGCAAGGCCCCATTTTAGAAGCTGATGCACTGTGATTTTTGCAGTGCAGCAGATAAGGGTGCTTCTGCACAGCTTCCCCTTCCCCCCATCATATCCCTCCCAGTCACTGCTCCTCTGGCTTTAGAAAAACTGCGTACTACTTTTGCTAAATTAAACTCTCTGCAGCCTTTAATTAAACTTTCAGTGCTTTTGTTAATAGCCGTTCTTATTTGGGTGTAACAATGATAATAGCTACGCTGTAAAAATATGCTGCTTTCAAGGATGAAATGTCACCATCTAATCTTTTCTCCTTCATTTATTTTTGTCTTTCCTTTACTGGAATGTTTCTTATCAGCTTGCCTTGTCAGAAGAAATAAACTCTTTCTAAAAACTAATTCTCCTCTTCTGAAAACTAACGACCTGGCACTGGAGAGAGGCTCTACACAGAGCCACTTCTGTGCTTTGCTTCTGTTAGAGCTGAATAAGAAAATGTACAGTTCAAGCCTTATGTATTTTTTACTTGAAAAAGAGCAGAAGTGATAAATATAGCCTCAGTTAGACATGAAAGAAAGCCTTGTGAGAGCGTTAAATTCTACATTTGATACATTTAGTTATTATTTCTGAAGCTGTTTTATCTCAGTCCACTTAAAGTAGATTGGATACAATTACTTTTGTTATATTGAGAACCATTCTCTAAAAAAAACTTAGAAAATAATGTGGCAAATTTCCAAACTCTTTCTTACTCTCTAGTTCTCACGCAAATAGTTGTGGTTGTGCTAATTGTGAATCTGAACACTCTACCATGAAACTTGAACTCTTTTGCTTCTGGAAAATACAAGTATTTGTGTATCTGAAATTCTGATAATTCTACTGTTTAGCACATCTGTTGGTAACATCCAGTTAATTCTCACACAGCTGTATTAGATTATCAAGGCTAACAAATGCTAACTGCTAAAAAATGTATTTTGTTCATTAAAATAAGCAGATACAATTTAAAAAACCCTACAATTTAGTAAAAATACCTCTTATTTCTACTCCATTTTCAATAATAGTTATGATAATGAAGCAAGTAACACACTGTGTTTAATAAATTCTATATTGTATGTTATGACATTATTTTATCAATTATAAAAATGTAACTTCATCTGGAATGGATAGTAGTAAACAATTGCTCACAGTGATGAGAAAAACAAAGCGTTTTTTTAAGTGGGGACACTTTGTGACCTACAGAAAAGAAAAAAAATTATAAAAAACATTTTAATGAAACCCATGCCTGGGGCCTTAGTAAAAGCTACTTAATGTTCATCCAGCATATACAGAAAATTGGATTCTGCACTAATGTACCTAAATATAGACCAAACATAAACCTAAACATAGACCAAAGGGCTGAACGTTTGATTACCATTTTTTGACAATTTTTGCCATTACCAATGGCAGAAATGTTGCCATTGGTCTTCCAGTTCTCCTCCAAAATACCTATGCAGAGTGAGCAGTCCATCTCCTTATAAATAGTTGAGTTTGTGTTTCAGGAAAACAAAGAAAATGTGTGTAACAGATGTGATTAGAGGCAGCTGAGATTTTCTGCTGAAATGATTTACTGATGCAACAAAGCTGTTTGTACCAAGTGCAGTTCATGCTAGTAAATTTTTGAAGCCCTGATTTTCCATCAGAAGACTCACAGCAAAATATGACATTTCAGCTTGATTTGATCCTAACCAGAATGTTTTCTGTGTTGCCTTATGAGTCCTGTATTTCTACCGTCTGGTCTCTCCCTGGGGTCAGGCTACAACTCCCACACGGGACTCTGAAGGTTTCCAGAGCATCGCAGGACTGGTGAGATTCTTGGTGCATTGTCAGCACTGTTGTCTGGCCACAATGTCTGACACATTGGGAATCTCTGTTTTAATCCAGTTATCACCCTCCTCCTCAAGGGTAACCTGCCACCAGGGAAGATACAGATTAACACTAAAATAGCTTGAAATCAAGCACTTCAAGCCAAGAGGAAGTAGTTCAATTTGAAGGGGTTTTGAAAAGCTTTGAAATGGAATTGCGGACACTTCTCTCCTTACACTTTTCAGAAGTTCTCATTTCAGAAGGGAGAGTAAATAAAGATAAAGTTTTTTAGACTTTCCCCCAGAAATTTGTTGTATTTGTAGAAGGAGAATCCAGTCTGAAAGGTTGTCTTCCAAAATTTTTGCTTTCTAGAGCACTTTACTAGTGCTACAGTAGAGAGCAGCACATGTCATCCCTTCAAGAATACAGAAATATCTGAGCGGTGGAGGAGAAGGTAGAGCTGACCATCTCCTGTGACCATCTCTCATTCAATTCACCTCTAGCATCAGGTCTGGGAGGAGAAAGAGTGACGCAAATCTTGGCAAATGCTGGGAAAGCAGATATAAACACCTGTGAGGGTAATTAACTGCATAAGGTGGGGACAACAGAAAATTATTTGCACAGAATTTGGGCAACTGGTAAAAGGCAATAGCTGCCTGCATAAGCAGAACTATTCCAACAGGATGAAAGTAATTTCATGCTTTAAGAACCTAGACTTTCCAAAAGAAAAACATTTCCTGCACATGAAAAGGATTAAAATTAAACAAATCCATAATCTATTTGATTTGTGGGCTTTTTTCCTAATTTCAGGGAAATGTTACAATTTCTGGAGGGTTGGTTGAGGACTTTTGTTCTTTTTTTAGGCTTTGTTGTTACATTTTACACCTGATCTGTAGGGCTGAGCCATCCCATCTGGAAATAACACCTACAGATAAATCGTGTCTAAATTGGCACAACAGAAAATGTAATGGAAAATGATGTAATATAGCCCCTCATTCTGCCGGAAAACCACATTTAAATAGGCATTTCATAAAGTGAGTGGACTAATAGGTTGATCTATGATCAGAATACAGCAGGCCAACTGAGATCCCAAAGACAGCAAGAGACACATGCTAATTTTTACACTTTGTGTCCCAAGTGCCTAGCCATAAAAAAAAGGTCTAATTACAGCACAATCTTTTGTAAACAGCAACAATGGCTATATTTTAGTATTTGAAGTTCTAGGAAATATTTTTCTACAAGAACATTTCTACCCAATATGAGAGAAAAATCAGAAATCAAGATTGTTTTATTATAGTAAGTGTCCACTTGCAACAGTACTGACTATAACATCACTTTGTTCAAACATCAATGACTGGTTTGAATTACAGGTCTGAAAATTTGCCTGATCATTAAAAGTGCCTCCAGTACATATATTTAAAAAAAAAAAATTCCCCCTATTTAGTAAAAGCATTACTATTTGGGGGAAAAAAAGGTAAAAGAGAGGTTTCATTTACGTTATTTGCATTATCTTTGCAAAACACACATGCACTCCAATATTAGCATATCCAAAAGACAAAAAACATGCAGACAAAACACCATTGTTACTGTAAAGACAGCATGTCTATAGATCTGCCAGCACCATTGCAGGTCATATTCCAGGGCTCTGGAATCATAGAATCACAGAATCATAGAATCATTTAGGTTGGGAAAGACCCTTAAGATCATCGAGTCCAAGTGTTAACCTAGCCCTGCCAAGTCCGCCACTAAACCATGTCTACATGTCTTTTAAATACCTCCAGGGATGGTGACCCAACCACTTCCCTGGGCAGCCTGTTCCAGTGCTTGACAACCCTTTCGGTGAAGAAATTTTTCCTAATATCCAATCTAAACCTCCCCCGGCACAACTTGAGGCTGTTTCTTCTTGTCCTGTCACTTGCTACTTGGGAGAAGAGACCGACACCCACCTTGCTACAACCTCCTTTCAGGTTTAATTTCTTCAAGTTCCTTCAGCACCATGAAGGGATCTTGGTAGAGGAAAACTTCTGGCTGGATAGTCCCTGCAGCACTGGAGGGACCCTGGAAGTATATGCACTGGTCTAAGCTGCTTCTATGCCACAGATTTAATTGAAGGGCTAAAGGTATACACCGTCAGCAGTGTTCATTACTGCTTGCCACCTTATTCCAGGTCAATGTGAATGTTCTAAATTCAAAGGCTGGACCTAAACTTGCAAACTACTCAAGATAAGAAGAGTCTTGATGGAGCTAAGTGGGTGCGGAGAACTGTCTGGCAAGCTTTTTGCTCTGGTTTGGAGCCCTCAAGGATGAAAAAAAAAAAAAAAGTAATTGTGTAATATATCAAACCACAATCTTGATTCATCCAGAAACAAAAACTGACACATAATAGGGAAACTTGTGTCCTGGCTTCAAAATGAAAGAACAACACTCTTCTTTCCTGAAGCAAAATAAAAATTCACATTCAGATATGGTTTATAAAGATTCAGGAAAAGGGCCAAAAATTGTTATCTGGCACCTTTTGCATTTGCCTCTGTGCAGCAACAGAAGCAACCTCCTATGGCTGTAGAGAGGAATTGGTGCCAGGAAGACTCCCAATCTCTTTGCTTTTTGCGGCAAAGGAACTGGCAGCAATGCTCTATTACTGCTGTGATGCACAAGTGATAGACACGGCCTGCCATACATCTTAACTCATATGCTGGGCTGCAGAATTGCTTTCTGACTGCTATTTTTTCAAAAGTGATGTTTCTTTTGTGGATCCCAGCTGTGAAGGGACAGTATGAAGCAACAGCAGTCTCTGTGAGGGTGGTAGCAACATTACACGGGATGCAAAACTAACGCTTCCTCTCACCACCTCCAAGTTCTCCAGATGCCAAACAGAACAAATGCAGCACCCAGTCCCTCCAGCAGATTTTTTCCAGTTCCCAGAGCACTCAGTTACTCCAAGTTATCGTCATCCTACAGCTACCAAGCAAGCCTAGCAAAGATTCCTTCCCACACACATATACATCCCACACCTGTAGCAATTCATGATACCAACCACCTACCGATCTACTCCCCATATGTCTGCTCAGTTTTCCAAGGAAGGCAGCTACCAGCTTTCCTGTTCCACACATATGGGCATGCTCCGAATCCTCTCCTAACACTGCACTTGCAGGTTGAGTTAATTAAAGGCTGACACTTGGCATGTATCAATCTGCAACGTGCCTCAATGAGTTTGAGAAAGTATTCCAAGTGGAGCCACACAAAACTTGGTAGCTCCATTAACAACAGAAAACAGATGGTAATATTACATTCCAAAGGATCTTAAAGAAAAGCTCATGACATGGGAACAGGATTTCAGTCGCTACAAATGCGGTAGGCTAGGATTTCAGATAAATTGTTGAAAAGCATCCTAAAGTCTTCAGCTATAAAAAAAAGCCTTGCCAGCTCAGATATCTGAAGTTCTGCTCAGAGCTTTTCCTGGGGTTATTGGGGAGCAGTGCTTCTCTCTGCTTTCCTTGGCCACATTGCTCTGCTGAGAGGACCTTATATCTTTGCTTCTCCTTGCCCTTTGGCTTTTCTTCAGCTTCCATGAACAGGTTGGGTAGAGAGAAGCTGCGTGCTTTCTCCTTTTGTCTCTGCTTCTGGCTCTGATGTCTAGAGATACTTTGGGACCTTACAGACTGGGGATTGGGCTTATTAAAGGGGATCCCAGAGGATGCTCTTTCTAAGTGTTATCTGGGCATGACTAGACCTCAAATGGGCCACCTCTTGGTGCTGTTGCTGCTGAAGTTACCCGCTTGTCAGACTTGGAGAACAGTCTGCATATGAATTGGTGCAAGAAAGGAGAAAGGGAACAAGCTATTAACTGAGCAAGAAGATGGATTATTCATGGCTTTGACAGATTTTGGAGCTGGACCAAAGTGCTGTCAATTGCCAGTGGTAAATAGCCAAAAAATGAAAAATGAGCTTTTTTTAGGCTGTGTCAGCAGTATCCATCAGAGCGGTATCCAAAAATCTTGAAATGAATAGAGCACATTTCTGGCTGATGATGCTCAAGCAGAATATATTTAAAATGGACATAAAAATAAGGACATATCACCTTAAGGTTGTTTGCCTAACCACATTTGTTTCAGAGACTACAAAAAGGGTGCATTTTTTTTAAGCACGTATCTGTTTTTTCTTAATTGATTCTTTCCTCCTTACAAATGCTTAGGTTGATTTTACTGTGAAGCTTTTTGGTATGCTTATGTTTAATTTTCAGGAAGAGCAAAGATTTGTTATGATATGCAAGATACATCTGTTATGCTGCAGGGCACTATGGAGAGACATGGCAGGGGGTATTAACTGATGTTAGCTTTGCCACAGACCGATGTCAAATGCACACTTTTTGCCTTCATTCTTTTAGTTAAAAAACCAAACCAAAACAAAAAAGTTAGTACTGGAAAATCTCATCATCTGTGAGGCACTTTAACAACTGCTGTTGTCTGTTTCTGAAAAACAGACAAAGAGCCCTTATAAATTAATGTGGATGTCTGCATAAGAGACATAAAGTAGACAGAACACGATGGAGAGCTGTGAATATTTGGGCCATCGTTTTTTTGGAAGGTTATGAAACTTAACCTTTTAACTTCTAAGCAAAACCAGCACATTGGTGACAGTCCAGATTCATATTTCTTGGGCTTACAGTTCTAAAAGGAACCAATAACAGTGATAATCATTGACATTTAAGGAAATTTTACTTCTCAATTCTTTGTCCAGGTCTTGGAGAAGCATGGAGAATACAGGATAGAGAGAATGGGGACTATGTTAATACATAATACATGCTAAAAAACTCCTGTAAAGAACAGGACTTTTAATATTGCTTTAATATGTTTTGTGAGAAATTTTCACAAATTTCAAGTTGAACTAATTGAATTTCTTTAAGACTTTTTTTTCTTTTTCTGCTTAGTAACCCATAGTACCAACAATATCATTGTGTCTATTTTCATGCCTTCCAATTTTAGCACTTGCCTTTAAGGTGAAAACATAATTCAAATATCTCATTAATTTTTTAATGTAAGCCTTATAACTAGTCTCTTAATTGAACTTCAAAATAGTTTAACTGCATTTCCTTCAACACTTATCTTCTCCCTATCATTCCAATAATCTTGGATTGCTTTTTCCTTTAATTCATTATAAATTATTAACTTAGTAACTTCTTTTTACTTCTTAATTTGAGGATTATTTAGGCAAAATCCTATGGTCAGTAATGGAAGGCCTGATCCTCCAAAATTATTTTTCCTGTATATTACTTACACAGTGAGTAAACTTCTTCCGCAGCTGTTTTTTTAGTACATTTCAGAAGCTCACATAGAAGAACTGAACAACATTCAGTGAGGTGACTTGCTCCTCACTGTACGCCATATAGTTTCTTAAGTAATTTCTACAGCCCTTAGTACAAATATGTACCAACATACAGTATACAAATCGATAATTAGAACGCTCTCTTTTTACTTACAGCTATATTAATAAGCATAATATTAAATTATTATAGTAAAAAAATTAAGTCCTTACAAGTCCTATGTTAATAGGAATTTTGAAACCTCTATGGGATTTCATATCTAAATGAATGCAAGTAATTAGCTTCATGTTCTAGCCTCAGTTTAGCATTAAAATCCAATGAGCTTTGGTGGGAACCTTAGACATAGGACTGAAGTTGATCACAGTGCTTGACAGATTAGTCAATCACTAATTATGCATAGACTGTGCCTGTGAAACTAAGTTTTCATCCTAGGCCAAAGTTTGGTCCTTTTTATGGTTTGTGAGTTTGATTATACAGATTAAGGTATTAGTGAAAATGCTGAGAATAGCTCTAAGTTTATGGCAGCTTGAGAATTAATTTGCTGTCCATTGCTGCTCATTTTCATTTGAAACACCCCTTGTGAACTCACAGGGATCCAGCTGATGCAGCACGGTTGTTGCACGCCTGCAGGCTTACGCAGAGGCAAAGCGGCGGGGCGCGGGGCGAGCAGTGTGCTCGAGAGCAACTGCTCTAGCACCGCAGCCCCCAGAGCAGCCCCCAGCCCGGGATGCGCCTCGGCTCCCTCCTCTGCCCCGCTGTGAGACAAGGGCAGCTTGATGAAGAGGTCGCACAGCCCCAGCTGGGTCCTGGACTTTCTTCCATCCCATCAGCTTCCCTCGTATGCTCCCTTGCTCCTTAGCTGCAGTGACTTCTTGCTCTTCCCTCTGCCCTTGCCCTCCTCCATGCCAGGGAGGTTTGGGATGCTTCCATTCCTCTCCTGACCCATCCAGCATCTTCCCTTTCCCCCCCATGCCAAGGGTGTGTTTGCTTCAGGAGGTCCTTTTCTCTGTTTTCCTCACCTCCCCTTTATTTTTTTACTTCGTGCCTGGTGGCCAGTTGTACAGAGCCAACAGGGCACAGAGCTGAGGCTGTGGCTGAGCTAGAAAGTGTCACGGGGTCCCTGGAAACAGAAGATCTGCAAACAGTTGTGAAGAGTCCTGAAGCTCTGGCTGTGCTAAACTTACAAGATGATTTATCATGTGATGTCCAGACACACATTTAAACAGAAGAACATTGTCAAATTAGCAAGAAACACCCTTGTGCTCCTGCAATAAAGGCTAATATTATAGATATAATATGCATTTGATATACTATGTCTAATAATGATAATATTTCTACAGCCTATTTCTTCAAATTGTTTAAAAACACTTTTGCAATCAGTAATTATGGCTTAGAAATCTCTTGTGGGTATCACCTTCAATTCATGCCTGAGGAAATTTAAAGTATTTAGAAGAAAACAATATTTTTTTTATTTTCCTAATTTTAAAATTGAGTGAAGACAAAATTTTCCTTTAAATGAATGGCACGAAGACATGTGTACTGTAAGTGGACAAACACTATGGAAACTAAGGCTAATACTGTGTATCTAAGATGATATATTTTAAACATAACCTAATATTTGGATGATAAGCATAAAGAAGTCTAATAAAATGCTAGATAGTTGTACACATATTATTAGATATGTAAACAAACAATTAACTATATAATTTTTATTAGAATATGTCATTGCAGTGTGGCATGTGACATATAACCAAATAATTCAAAAAGATTCGAACTGCATGCGCCGCATTGTCCCAAGATAAAATCAAAGCTCTGTCTTTTCCAAAGCAAATTACGGCAGAAAAGCATTACAGGGACTATCTTGGTCAGAGCAGTAACGTATGGTGACATTCTTCACTGCCGCAGAAAATCAGTACAATTTCATTACCCTGCCTCCCTGCAGGGCAGCTTGATGCACTTACATTAAAGTCTCCATCTCTTACCTGTTTCTTAAAACGCTTGCTGTTTGTGTCTTCAGGGGTTCTGCTCTAATTTTAGCAACAAAGAACCCTCTAGCTTTATAAAACAATTCATTTTAGAATTGGTTTACTCTATTTTTATCCTGTAGTTAAAAAACAAGCCAACCCTGAAATAAAAATGTGGTTTGGTTTAACAACTTATGCAATGTGATGCAAATCCTATAACATCTTTGCTTACCAACTAGTTTTTTCTCTCTGTTGCAATCTTAGATAAAACTCCTGATTTGTTCTGCTGTTTGTTTTACTGTTTTGCTGAGGCCATCATGTGATGAACATTTCATGAAAGAGGATAATGAAAACACACCATTAGCCCTGAGTTGCAGCAACATAAACTGAGATAGGAAGCAAAAATGGAAGGCTTGGAGGAAGGACAGGGCTCCCTAAACTGGCTCTACAGATGAGAGAAACAGTCTCAAACTAATCTAAAGATTAGCATTGAGTAGTTGTAGTAGTTCATACCACACAAGACTAATGATTATTCTTTACAGGCAGTGGAGATGTGCTAAGAGAAAAATACCTTTTTCCATATATACAACCATATAATTTAGTAACCCGTTTTTACAGGATCTTCAAGATGTCTTTGCTCTTAAAGTATTTTAGCTAGTTGTCTGTTTTAAAATAATGGTATATCATAATTTTCTAACTTCTGTTTGTGTGTGTCCGATTTATTGCTCACATTAATGTCAACTTGAAAACAGTGAGGACTAGCCTCCTCTGTAGAAAGTGTATTTTATAGGACACAGCAGTGCGAAGTTCCCTGCGCTGTTCTGCATTATAATTCAGTACTTAACAGGAAAGGCCACTTCTCAAAGTAAAGTGTAGTTCAATTTTCATGCTGTTTTCCCTCTTTGGGCTGCTGACAACTTCACCAGTTAGCAGAACCGAAAGCACTTCTTTTAATAAGAGTTTCTTGGGGGCTCAAATTCCTTCACCCTGCACAAAATGTAACAGTAGCAGTGATACCCATCCAGACTGTGATCAGATGAGTTTCCTGACTATATTTTGGATGTCACAGAACTTGTGATGTTTTATATGTGCACTCACATCTTCAGACTTAATTTAAGACTGCTTTTCAACTAACTAATAAACAGCTGTCAAAGTCAGTAAGTCTGTTTCTTCATGGAGGAGAAACTAGTAATATGAAGTCTAATTCTTTTCTAAGCGTAACTTGTTCCGTTTACACACATAAGCCCAGTCTTAGCAAATGCTTTTTCCAGCTATTCCCTATATCCCTCAGGAAAGCTGTAACCCATGTACTGCAAAGTAGCAGCCTACATGGAGATCTAATTATCTGACATGCTGAATAACCAACAATAGCTGCATAAAGGTTGCCCAGTATGCAGACTGATGCTTGTGACCAGCTTTTGCTGTGTAAAGATTTTCCTTGAGACAAAGGGAATTGTGTCTTTCTTCCTAGCTGTTATCTTCAAACCCAGCCAGAACAATAACTGTAGTGGCCCCAGCAGTCAGCAGGATACCTATTAAATCCTTTCTGCATACAAAATTCCCATTCCTGTTCATGCCATGGCTGACTGGAGGTGTTGTGAAGCAGCATGGCAAGTTTCTACTCCACAGCTGGGCTGGCCTGGAGACATAAATCTGCCTCGTCATTGTTACCGTCACATGTAAACCAGTGTCTGTCCTTTACCTGCCCAGAACCATTGCACACAGCCATGATAATACAACTGAAGAAGTGCGTGCAGCATGGTATGAACAGGCCAGATAACCTTTAATATTACTGAATATTGAAGAGAATATCTCTAGGTCTCTTCTCGTAGGAATAGCGTTTTACCAGCAGTGATGAAGACCAAGTTTGACACGGTCATGATTTCTCCCTCTGGTCTCATGACAGCTCATGCTACTGATCCACATGCTTAAATACACTCAGAAACTGGAAGATACACACAAACACTTCTGTTTTCCCCAAAGATATTAATTTGGATGACACTTGTTTTTCTTCTTGCCTACGTTGTCTCTTTTAGATCCAGTGTGTTCCAGGAACTTGTGAACATTATTCTACTTCAGGCTATACTTCTGGTAAAAGTCACATACCCTTAACTCAAAGAATTTATTTTGTTGCTCTTGTATAATATGATTTACTTCATTCTTGCATAGGAGCTGGGACAGAAGCAGACACTACAATAGCCACAAGCATTTTGATAATGGGAATCCTCTAGTTACAACCAGAGAAGGGATGCTTTCAGTTCTGCCCTTGATGTGTGGCACCAGTCTTACTTCCTTACATAAGCAGAGCAGCAGAAATGAGCTAAAATGCTGGGAAATAATGAAATGCATGACCTAGAAAAAAAGAAGAGCAGTGAAATAAAAAACAAACTAAACATTCTGTGCACCACATTTAAAGAAACCTGGAATGGCAAGACTTTTAAGCTAGCAAAACCCCAAGAAAAAGCTTAATTTCCATTTTACATCTGAAGTGTCAATTCCGAGATCTTTTTTACATATGGAGGTTTACTCTCATTGTTATGTGGATTATCCTGAAGCCTCTAGCCGAGTAATCTTTCTTTGTTTATGTGAACATCAGCTTCAGGAGAATCCATATGAAGTCAGTGGTCGTCATGCTGTTCAAAAATTAGTCCTTAGCTGAAAAGAAAGATAATGGGCGAGGGAATTGTCATGCCATGTAGCTTTATATCAAAATTAAGTGTTACATGTATTATTTACATGGTTAACAATGGTGTTACTGAGCCTATACTGAAGGCTTTTTTAATACTTAATCAATGGAGGCTTGTCCAAGGAAGAATGATATACAATTAGCTACAGATGACCACCAGTTACACAGAGCAGCCTTTTTTGATTGAGTAAAACATCCTTTTTTATTATTTTTTATGAACAATGTATAAACAGCTAAAAGGGATAGTTCAACTTCATTTGGGGTTGATAAATTTTCAGGAATAATACATCTGATTAAGTGTAGTGTATAACATAGTTCTGGGCTGTGATTCATCTAAAATACAAGCAGCGAGATGTGATTCTTGGTGTTTTGATTAGTTCAAGAGTGTGTGCCAAGTTGATGGAGGGATGTCGATGACTTCTTTTATTTGTTACCCTCTTGGCTTGTGCTGGGGAGAAAAGCAGTGTGTCAGGCATATTGTCCTCCAGTATGGTTGTGTGATGTGTAGCACTTGCACAATTGTGCTGCATGTAGTAGAGTACTACATGGCTTGTGCTACGAAGTTCCTTGGGCAAACCATGGTATCCGAAGGCAAGCACACTTAGAATTGCCCTTGTTATATTTAATGCTCTGGTCTTCAGATATTGTTGAGTATGTTAACACTCATTTTATTCTCCATATAATGTCCAGGGCAATATCGTTGCCCGGGGGGGGGGGAAGTATGTTTTGGTTTGTAACAAATTAAATAAGAAAGCCAGGTGTGACTGCTCAGTGCCTTAACCAAATCCACCTTTTACTCTTCCTGTGCCAAACCATCTTTTTCTAGGTTGGAACTTGAGTTTTCTTGCATGCTAAAAACTTTATGAAAGACACATCCAGTAACATATGGGTATGGTTTCACTGCCAGTATAAGGACTAAATATGTTTCAAGTTCTAGGAGGGAAAATATCCACTATATCTTGTTACACCTTCTTAATTTGTGTCAGCTGGAACAACAAATCAGCATGTCTACAACTCATCTTTGTGCAAGTTTTGTATTACTCCTGGATGCTCTGCATGCTTTGATGGACCTGCCAATATATTCCATTTCTGTCAGAAAAAAGCTTCTCTTTGGATTTCAGATTTCAGATAGATCAGGTGGACTGGATCTAGCGTTGGATACTTACTAAGATGATTGCTCCTATCATTTAAATGGTCATAAAGTTCCTGGAGAAGCTTGAAATTGAATGAAAAGTGTGAAAAGCTAGAAAGAGAGTGGAAAAAATGTAATTATCTCACACATACAAAAAAGAACTTAAATCTAGTTACTATAGAAATCCCTCCAAGGCCTTCTAATTACCTTATAACAGGCAGGATGAGTATTAAAATCTTTTAAAATTTAGGTCTAAACCAACATAACTGCAGAAGATTCACTGTTCAGATTTCTATACAGATACTGTAAGTTGAAATAACAGAAATACTAAATAATATTTGGAGCAAAACTAATGTTTCAGATGATGGAATTATATCTGTATTTTTTCAGAAAAGTGGTGTAGGTTATTCTAGCCCACTAACACAACATTTAACGTGGGTCATTTACTTTTATAGACAGCAATGAGTTTTAAACAGAAACTGAGCTGAAATACAACAGAAAAAAGGCATTTTTCACTTGCAACTACACTTAAAAATGTTTCAGCTGCATTTTCACTTGATTCAACTGCTGCTCAGGGTTAAAATACCATTTCTCCACTCTACCAATCAAACAGTCTCAGTACCTGTTATTTTAACAAACGTAAGTTTCACACGTTCACTCTCTCTTCCAAGTTTTCTTCATAAGGCACCAGTCTCAAAATCTGCTCTAAGCCTTTTAAGGTTTTCAGTGGCAGTGCCTTTGCACTTTGAGGTGTCATGATGTCAAGTCTTGAAAAAATGAAAGACAAAGCTTTGCTTATGGCTCTTAACAGTACTCCTATGACACCTCTTGCACACGAAGTATATTTCTTTACTTACTTACACTCCTTTGGGGGTCTGTTTGGAGCAGCATGTAATTGTGCAGTAATTTCACTAGGTGCTAATTCCAGTTCTTTGTTGATTCAAAACATGATTAGCTTTGGACATTTTATTAATCAAATTAGTTATTATGGTATGATTGTGCCACAATCATCAGACTACAATATACACAATAGCTGGTTTTTAACCATTACAATTCATATGGTCTGCAGCCATCTTGCATTTCCAAGATGTTAGTGAGCAGTAAAGTTGTGGGCCTTCTCATTCACTGCAGCTCACACTGCAGTGTGAAAACTCAAATCTGTGCAAAAACGGATAAAAGAGCAAATAGATGGAAAGTAGACCTACAAAGCAGTGGGAATGAAAACATTAACATCACTCTTAAAACAAGTCTTCATTTTTTGCTTGTTTAGGCTCATATCCCAATCCAATAAGGTCTGATGTTAGTCTGAGTGAGCCAGACTTACCCATTCTTTTTCACATTCCCTTCCTGTCTCCCATGCCCCACCTCAGCCTCCTGTCCTCCAAGAGCTCAGGTGTCTGTGTTTGGGCCTGGGTTTTTTTGCAGTCACTACAGAATTCATTTGGAAATAGCCAATAGGTTAGAAACATAATGTAAATAGAAAGAGAGAGCACTTTAAGAGAAAAAGGATTTTTAAAAAAAGTTGTGAAGATCATTCAAGTAGGAAAAGACAAGATGGGCCAGTAAAGTCAAGAAGAAAAGGTAATACAATTGGAGGGGGCAGTTGTGTTATTTTAAATGAATCTTAAAGAGTTTAACAAGCTTAAATGTTTTTTGTCCTTTTTCTCCATTTTTCAAATATTAAGAGTATTATTATAAAATTCAGCATAGGAACTTGATGGTGCCTGCTGTTTTGAAACACAGTATGTTACCTCATTTTGTAAAGGGCCCAATACAATTTGATCTGGATACTTTCTTTTAGGTATAAGTTAAGGCTACTGTTTTTCCTGTGTTCTGGATCAAGAGAAAAAGAGCAATATACAATGAAGCAAACTTAGATTGTTAGGTTATGTGACAAAAGCTCGTCTGCACTCCCACAGAGGAGCAGAGAGAGACAACAGTGGAGGAGCCCAAATAACGCCCTGCCCTGGGTACTCCCAGGCCCATCACAGGAGCCCTCAGCCCATCAGAGACCCATCTCCACAAGCCCTGAGGAGCACAAGGGCAGGTGGGAATCAAAATTAAGGACTCAGAGGAATGAACACCCTGTCTGGTGTCCTCCCAGGGCTGTCCCAGGAGAGCCTCAGCCCCAGTCTCCAGGTGTGACACTCATCCCCATGAGCCATGGGGAGCAGCTCTGCAGCTCACCTTTTGGATTAAGGGCGTTTGGTGCCCAAGGGTGTGGGAAACATTATGGGATGCAGGGGAAGAACATTTTGGGATTGCACATGAACTATTATGGGATGTTTAGAGGAGGAACAAAAGGCGGGAAAAGGGAGGTGTTTAGGTGATTTGGGAAAGAACAAGTGTGGGAAAATGGAAGGGTAAGGAAATTAAAAAGCGCTGGTCATCCACAAATAGTTTGCTGGTCAGTATGCTTCTCTGGCTATGCCCTGCACCTGACCAGCACAGTCTGTCCTGTCTTATTAAATACCTTTCTCACTCTTTCCTGAGTGAGAGGTCTCTATGCTGTGTGCATGTGTGTATGTGTATGGGGTGTGAGTGCAGCCACGGGGGTCAGACCACAGGTGGGAGGGCTCTTGTGTCCGTGGTGCTGTGGCAAGTGCAGGTGTGCGCATGAGCAAGTGATGGCTAGTGAAGGTCAACCCAGACAAGCTGGTGAGCAGATGAAATGGTCTGGGAGCAAGAGATGGGGATGTCTCTAAGGGCAGCTCTGGGTGTGAGAGCTGCAGGAAAACAACTGAAGCGAGCACTGATTCCTGCCTGGACCTGCAGATCACACCTTGCCTAAGGTGAGGCCAAGATCGTTCTCAGGAGTCGCTCCTCTTGCATTTTCTTCATTAACATTTAAAAAGGTCATAAAAATGCTAGAAGACAAGATACTACAGTGAACAAAGGGTTACTCAAAAGTCATACTAGTCCAAATCAATGAAACCTAAATAATCGTAAGCATCGAATCATATTATTGTTACAGAGAAACATTGCAGATAATCCCAGTTCCCACACAGAATAAAGTTGCAGGAACTTGATTATTTTTTTAAATAACTTCTTCTCCCAACTCGAGGCACATCTAGGAGAGATATGGCAAAATTCTGGTTTTTTGCTGCTACCTGACTTGTCTAACTCTGTTCTGTCACTTTGTATCCCACGCTCATCAGGAAATGACAGATTTTTTCACAGGCATACACAGGCCAAGAAAAACAACAACCACTAAAACAGGAGAAGAAGGAAGATTTATAAGATCACTCCGAAAGTATTATTTAAAAGATTCTTTTCCTCTCTTGAAACAAATTTGTTCAGGGACAATATGAACCTGGGTACAATCAAAATCTGAAAAATTATTCACATGTATAGGCCTGATATATCTCTGAATAGAATACTCATTTAATATCTTTTTTGTACAATACTGAAATATAAAATGCATCTAGTCCAACCATTCTCTGTACTTTTCCTCCCATTCTAAAATCACTCATAAAGACATGTCTGGTTATGCAAGGCTGGATAAAACATGGTGGATTACTTAGATTTTAAATAAGAAATGGCATGAAAAAACTCCACTGATTTAGCTAGCAAAAAGGCAAGGACAAAAACTAGTTGGTTCAGAGATTTTTGAAGGAAAACCACATATTTTAGTGCTACAAATATGAATATGTACTGTTCTCTTTAGTTCCACCTGATCTCTGTGATAGGCACAGTAAATATCCACAGCTGTTCATGAAAGACATTGAATCCACTCTTTCCCTTTTTTCATTTTTCCCATAAAAATAAGCAATATGGCAGTAATAAAACAAATTACTAATTATTAGGGCAACTTAGAGTAAACAGAAGTAGACCTTATCTTAATGAGTAAAGACTACCTATTTCATTATTTAAGGCTATTCAATAAATTATTAATGTCTCCTTCACAAAAACAGCATGCCCTGCACAATTTGGGGGGAATAATGAAAGATCCTTGACAGCTTTTCTTTCCCACCTGCACCCTTCCTCCTATTTACGCTCTCTGGGCTGTGGAACTCCTAAGCATTTTTTCAGTGCATAGTTTGAACAAATGGTATCAACTAAACCTGTTTTTCTTCTCTTTCCCCATAGAAACTAAAAAATTATGTTTGATTGCTCATGTCTAGCAACCTAATGCAGTATACTTGCCTATGTATCCTGAAGTTTTCTATCAGATTTGGCTGGACAAAATACTGAGAGTCTGAAGCTATAAATGAATGTAGATATCTATCTGGAACCTTTCTATGGTGGTCAATGGATTATTATAGTTGAAATAAAAGCATCATGCCACATTTTCAGAATCAGTCTTCATTTATGTGTCTTCCTTTGATCTTTTGTAGAGAGAAAAGAGTAGTCCTGCACTTTTCATCCTGGTAATGATTTCCTAGCCACTGCCTCAGAAGTTGTAAAATTTCACAAGTACAGGAGTTTTAGTTTGTACTAGTTTGCCATGTATCTAGCTCCTAAGCAGAATTACAATGCATCAGAGAATAATCTTAATTCAGTAGAAGTAAATACAGTTTTATATCCTTTAGGGGCTTTCAAATAAAAGGATTTTGACAGTGACAGATATTTTTCAAAAACTGCGATCTCATGTTACATTTCGTAAGTTTTATGAGAAATAATTTTGGGGTGCTGAATCACTTACATTACTAATATTATACAGATACATATCACAAACAAAGCTTACTTCTTATTAAGTAAATATATACAGAATAAATACAGAAAAAAATATGGAGGAACTATCACAAAAACCCTTGATTATTTTTAAAAATGTATCTGCCAGTGCTATGCATCCAGTAAAGATATACAGAACATTCTGATCTAGAAACACAAAAATCCCAAAAAGATGGAATTCATCCCTCTAGAAGTGCAGCATATGCTACATTGCACTTGAGTCAACAAATTGGCATTTCTGAAAAGATAAATGAAGCTATGATTCCTAACATGTATCAACAAGGTTTGATATAGATTTAGAGCATGCAAGTATTTTGTAATCTGATTTTAAATGTTCAACTAGAACTAGTAAAATAAAAATAGTATGGCAAAGATGATTTTCATCAGTACTAAGTATGTGGTTGTGTGCAATTAACCTGTACAGCACAACTGACTGTTTCCTGACTCTGTTTGGTTTATGTGGCAAGGTTTTGGTAGTGGGGGGGAGGCTGTAAGAGTGGTTTAGTCTGGAGAGAAGGAGGCTGAGGGGAGACCTTATCGCTTTCTACAACTACCTGAAAGGAGGTTGTAGCGAGGTGGGTGTCAGTCTCTTCTCCCAAGTAACAAGCAATAGGACAAGAGCAAACAGCCTCAAGTTGTGCCGGGGGAGGTTTAAATTGGATATTAGGAAAAATTTCTTCGCCGAAAGGGTTGTCAAGCATTGGAACAGGCTGCCCAGTGAAGTGGTTGAGTCACCATCCCTGGAGGTATTTAAAAGACATGTAGACATGGTTTAGTGGCGGACTTGGCAGGGCTAGGTTAACACTTGGACTCGATGATCTTAAGGGTCTTTTCCAACCTAAATGACTCTATGATTCTGTGAGAAAATGCCAGAAGCTTCCCCCATGTCCGATAGAGCCAATGCCAGCCGGCTCCGAGACAGACCCACCACTGGTCAAGGCTGAGCCCATCAGTGACGGTGGTAGCACCTCAGTGATAACATATTTAAGAAGGGGTAAAAACTGCCACATAACAGCAGCTGGGACAGAGGAGTGAGAATATGTGAGAGAAACAACCCTGCAGACACCAAGGTCAGTGGAGAAGGAGCGGGAGGAGGTGCTCCAGGTGCCAAAGCAGAGATTCCCCTGCAGCCCGTGGTGAAGACCATGGTGAGGCAGGCTGTCCCCTGCAGCCCAGGGAGGTTAACGCTGGATTAGATATCCACCTGCAGCCCATGGAGGTTAACGGTGGAGCAGATATCCACCTGCAGCCCATGGAGGAACCCACACCAGAGCAGGTGCATGTCTAAAGGAGGTGGTGACCCTGTGGGAAGCCCACACTGGAGCAGGCTCCTGGCGGGACCTGTGGAGAGAGTGGAGCCCATGCTGGAGCAGGTTTGCTGGCAGGGCTTGTGACCCCATGGGGGATGCATGCTGGAACAGTCTGTTCCTGAAGGACCCACGCTGGAGCAGGGGAAGAGTGTGAGGAGGAAGGAGCAACGGAGACAATGTGTGATGAACTGACCACAACCCCCATTCCCCATCCTCTTGAGACACTCGAGGGGAGGCGGTAGAGAATTCAGAGTGAAGTTGAGCCCGGGAAGAAAGGAGGGGTGGGGGAAGGTGTTTTAAGATTTGTTTCTATTTATCATTGTCCTACTCTGATTTGATTGGTAATAAATTAAATTAATTTCCCCAAGTCAAGTCTGTTTTGCCTGTGACAGTAATTGGTGAGGGATCTCTCCCTGTCCTTATCTCGACCCACGAGCCTTTCATTGCATTTTCTCTCCCCTGTCCAACTGAGGAGGGGAGTGATGGAGTGGCTTTGGTGGGCACCTGGTGTCCAGCCAGGGTCAACCCACCACACTGACTCCAATTACTAGTTTCTGATACAACTAATAGTAGCAGTATTGAAGGGATTTGGAGTGTTTATTTGGGTGTATCTGTCTGTTAACAAATTACAGATAATCTGTCTGATTTTTTCCCTGAGATTTAAAAATTGTTTTGCTGGGATTTTTTTGAGTGTCCTTCCTGCAAAACAAGTTGCCAGAGTCACTGGATACAGTTATCTGAAGAGCTTATGGAAACCTTCTAAGACAAATTGAAGTGATTTTTTAAAACTGTTTATTTTAAAAATATTAGAGTAGCTACAGATTTAAGATGCAACACATTTAAGACTGAACTTTCTAGGAAGAGACATTCTCTTCCCTCCCATGTTAGCAAGCTCCTATTTGGGGACCAGGAGATTCTCTACAATAAACTATACAATAAACAGTGACATTTTTATGTCACTGTTACACCAGTGAGTATTTCACTTTCTTGGGTTGACGAGATGTGACTTCAGGAAACAGAGAGAATGAGGAATCAAAGAAGGAGGAACAAATGTTTGCTTTGTCAGTGGTGTTAGGTAAAAGCTACCCAGGGTTTGATTTGGCATACTGATGTGTAACTCAAAGTTCAATGAATAAAATACGTTGCAATGAAGCAGTCATCCTTATATGATGAATGATTTGCTTATGCTGCATTGCAATTTCTATGTAAAAGTCATGCTACCAATGAGAAATGCTGCTTTAACTAGATATGCCCATCAACACAAATGTTTTTCTTTTGGGAAACACGGGTTGAGTCTTTGTGACATGACAACCATGTGTGAGAATGAACAGCGCTTTCAACTAAGAGGGTTCAATTCATAGCAAACACATTTCCTGGTAACATAACTTCGCTTAAGCCCATGAAACTATCTCTGCTAAGACTTGTACAAATGGAATTGTCCAAGTATATTAGGGATGGATGACCGAAGTTATACCATGAGATCTCTTTTTGATTAAAGTAGGTATTAGTGAAGTCCAGGAAAACTGTGAGTGTTTAGTATCTTGAAAAATATTTGTTTCTTAAATAAATTAAAGCTTGAACATCCTAGCTTTACATAATGTGTGTATATATATATATATAAACTTAATATAGTTCCCATATCAGTAAAATAAACATTATCTTTCTTGCTGTATCTCAAAGATGAGGCCAAGTTGATAGATCCTGATATGAAGTTTTGAAAGTCTTCAGAGCATTTTTTCTTAATATTAAAGAATTCTTCATATAATAAAACCCATCTGTCATGATCCGGACCAAAGGATTGGCTGAGCAATACCCAAACAACAGCTGCATGATGAAATGGAATAAACAAAGAGGAAATGTGATTAGGCAAAAAACCCTTTCAAGGACACTCCAATGAACACACTTGACCAGGTATGACTTACTGGCTAATTCTTTTAAACTTTTTGCTATTGGCATATGCTTTTGAACATCATAGTGTGGCCTTTGATATCAAGGATATATGCAAGGCACAGGTATGTTAGCAGCATACATACATAACAGCAACATACTACCTTATTTATTAATTGGCAAGGTGGTGTGTTCATTAAAAGATGGTTATTGCACATGTACCTTAAAGTCATCTGTGTAACAACTGCTCACCTCCTACCTCCCCCAGCCCTGAAGCAGTGCCTAACTTATCTATGACAGTGACAACAGTAACTCTTATATAATGGAACCTTCATGACACATAAAAATACTCTGGAATATTTTAGATCTTAATTTTTGTCAGTAAGAAATATTTTCTGAGCCCAGGTTCAAGAATAGCTTTATAGCTCCTGCAGTAACATTAAACATTGAGAACCTCAGTAGCTACTTGCCTGAAATATTATTTCTGTTAAAAGAGTGTTGGTACTTATGTAAAGGCCCATATGTTTTCTTGCTTACAGGATCCATAGTTTGTGATGTCAGGGTTCTTGTAGGGCTTTCAGGTGTCACTGATAATGTTTCCCAGGGCAAACAGCTCAGAAGCTTGGAGTCTTGCCTATTTCAAAAGGATGGACATCAAGAAATCCATAGTTTGGAGTGACACAGGTGATGGGATTACTCCAGAGCTTCAGGATACAGGCCTCCATTTTGAGTGCTAAATGCATCAATTTCAGGGGGAGACTATGGCCCTTGGTCAAGTGGGCCTACTAGTCTTGTCGTCTTCTAGAGGAGGCTGCCTGTGTCTGTCTTATGTGGCACTTGTCTCTTTTGGCCTATCTGTTGTCCCATGGCATTGTGACATTATTATTACTAACAATGCAAAGGCTGTGCTGCAGCCCACTGGAACTGTTATTCTCTAATGTGAAACTGGGGACATATCCTGCAATACAGCACACTGAGACACAAACTATTCTGAGATAAGCCTGATGTATTGCATATGGCAGATAAGGCTGAGGTATTGCATATGGCAGTATGAATCAAAACTGCTCATCCAAAACTGCAGGTTGGGAGGTGTCCCAGAACCATAGCTGGGTTTTGTTCTGGATGCAAGAAATTGATTTACTCCAAAAGACATCCTGAGGCTGAATTAAAATAAGTGAACAAGCAGAGGACCAGAACCCTTGACGGAACTGTGAACCTAAGTTATTTGGCAGTACAGGCTTATCACTTGAGACAACTAGCTTCTTGGATCTGAAGAAGGAAGGTCTTGGGAGTCTGTAGAGTGTCCCAGCCTCAAACGGCATCTTGGGGAGCCTAGAATGTATCCTCAGTTTGAATGGAGATTCCCAGGCATCTAGCCACCCAGGTAAAGACTTGGGAATGCAGAATGTGGGAATTTTGGTTAGAAGAAGGCCTCCCACACTTTCATGATTGCCAAAATCAAAACTTGATATATAAGTCTTCCTATAGAATCTCAGAGACCTGTTTCCTTAGAAGTCAGCTGGAAAATGACACCATGCAGGAAATCCAAGGAAATCTTCTCATAATTTAATGAATTTGTCAAACTTGCAGCATTTTCATGGCAATTTTTTTGGAACTGATGAATTTGTATTTTTCACTGGAAAGGTCTTTTTCTTGATAAATACAGTTTTACATATCAGGGAGCTCCTGGTGGCAGCATCGATGTGACTATGTCACCATTAAGAATGGCCTAGGGTTGGAAATAGAATGCCAAAACTATAGTAACCTAGGAGTGGAGCTCACCTGGAATTTCCTCTCTCGGTGAATGTCTACAAAATGAAACTTTTAATTGGGATTTGAAAGTTTAGCAAAAGAGTTCGAAGAATGGTGGACTGAAAGTCAATTGGGCATGGAAGGCACATAAATAGAGCTTTCATATACCAGACACAACTATAGGAGCAAAGGAAAATTTTAAGTCAGAAAGTAGGCATTACTAGAGCATTGTTTATCTATTTTTAAAGTAGCCCCAACTTTGCCACCTGATATTTCCACTATGTACAATTTTCACTGTAATCATTGTTTTGCCTTGCTAGGAGCATATCTGGGTCCCTTTGAACAAACCTGTTCTTGGATTTTAGACATTGAAGGTGTGTTGAAATGCTGAAAAACTAATAGCTCCCTTAAAATGCTAGAGGTGGGACTAGAATTCTTACACTAGAACTGCAGATGCCAGTATATTTGCACTTTGATGTTCTAAACCTCTAAAATAGGATTAAAGTGAATCTTTATTAGTGGAAGCGTACAGGATTTTTTCCTTTCTCACTTTACCTGCTTATTAGTTTTGCAGCTACCACCAAATTCTTGTTCCCTAAAAGGTATCCAGAACATAAAAGATGAGAGTCTAGTGTAGATACCAGGGAAGCACAGAAGGTAGTAAATATGCTGAATGTATTTAGTACTTCTGCATAAAAATGTCTTCTTTCTGCTACTTGAAGCACAATATTAATTTTAGTAACAATATATGAAATGATCGCATAGAAGTCCTCACATTCATAGTGATCTACCTAGCTCCCTCTTGCTCTTTCAATTTGATTCTTATCACATAAATTCCCTGTAGAGTTACTCAAAGAGCAAAGGGATTCCTGTAGCTAGATGCAGGGAAGCTGCCCTCTGAGAGAGGTGGCAAATTCCCCCAGATATCCAACAGACTCTAGCCTAAACACCCAGGGCCCCATTCCAAGTGAAAAAGACCCTTCAATCTCATTTGAATACTTAGGCATCTGTGCTGTAGTTGGAGGTCATGCGTGATTCATCACACCACGACACTCTCTATTCAGCTGTTCTCTCTTCACATTTTGGAGTTTCAAAAAGACATTGCAAGCATTCCCACTCCCTACTGCTGAAGATGGCATGTACCATGAGCTTCAGCAAACAGCAAATGCGGCCAGTGCAGACATTAAGGAATTTCCCTTATCCAAAACTGTTGAAGAGCTTCCTATCCCACCAAAGGCCCAACTGATCCCATAATACCTGGAAGATCCCCTTTTTCAGAAATGGCATTACAGGAGACAGGTCAGCAACACTACCAACAGTCCAATACTAAACAAGATAACCATGATCAGCTAAATAGTGTTAGCATATCACTGAAAGGATATACAACCACACCCAGGGCAGGAACAGGCACAGGACAGGACTGAAGATGGTACTGGCAGGAAAAAAAGCAGAAATGTTGCCAGTCAACATTGCTGGACACCCCAAAAATTACCTATATGACTGCCAAGACCTGGCCACGTATCTACGCACTAGCACTCTACAGGCCATTTGTAAATCCAACCAAGATACAGATAGGGAAGAGGCAGCCTATTTTCTAGGGCAGAGGATGATATAGCCCATCTGGTCAGTCAGCCCACTTTAAGGATGGGCTTTTTGGGAAATAGCTGGCATCCTAGTTGCACACCAGAAGAGGTTAAAGCATTTCTATACAAATATAAAAATGAGCAAAGGTAAAATCTATGCCTCATTTAGGTAACAGCATTCAATTTAATTCTTCTAGTCCTGTAGTAAAACAGTCATAGCCCCGCTTTTGGCCCACCTCATGGACAGATGAATATAGATCTTTGTCTCTCACACTTCATCCCCACACATGGCCACCTCTTGTTCCTCCCAGTGTATATTTCTGCAATACAGACATGTTTTTATTGCTCTAAATTACTGACATGAGCACTTGGACAAGATGCTGTTCTCTCCCATAACTCGGGGCAGAGGAGGTTCTTCATCTGGTAGGATGTCTCCCAGTACTCAGCATCCCAAGCATGCAAATCAGTTCTCTGGCCAGTAAGGAATCTACCATGTGAGAGTCATCACTCAGTTCTGACCACAACCTCTGGAATTTCTTGCCCTGCACTTACAAATGTTTTTTCCACATCTCTGGAAAATACTGATACGGCATTATACTAATGACATGCCTGTGGTCCTCCCTTCTTCAGATTATCTGATGAGGAAGTGCACACAGGGCAGATGGAGTGGATGAAGGAGCTCAGACTGGTGTTGAATACTGATGACCTTCCTGGAGCCCCCTGCAGTGAAGAGGTTAGTGGCTGGATTTTTCCTGCTGCTGGGTGTGGTAATGAATGAATGTAATTTGTAGTAAGCAGAGAACACAATTGTTTTTTTCAACACATTTTTTGACCAGAATGGTCAAAAAAATCAATGCGAGATTACTCTTTTAATTCCCTAACAAATGTAACCATTCCATCTGGCCTTCTGAAACAGAAGAAACTGCCTGCTCCTCAGGGAAGCTATATGCAATATCAAGAATTCTACTTTGGGTTTTGAGTAGCAACATTTTTCTCCCCAGTGCTCAGCTATACTACCAGCCTCCTTCCATATTCAGAAACAAGTAAAAAACTGGCTTCTAAAATACAGTCGGAAAAGTACTATCCATTTTCCCTTTTTTTCCCCCCAAGCTCTGCAGTGCTCTTTGTTAGCAGTATAATGAAGGCACTGTAGGATTAGTATGCAATTGCTAATATTTTGTAAGCACTAAGCCATTTTCTAAAGTTCTACCTACTACAGAGGCCCATGGTTTCTCAGAACAAAAAACTTTATTTTCTGTTTTATTGGTATCTGCCTTACATGACCAATACAGTGCAGCTGAGATCAAGAGGAGAGAGAATGAGAAGACCAAAGCAATGGGCATTGTGGAAGCAGTACAAGGAAGATGAAGTAGGTATACTTCACTACCTGTTGAATTCATATTTTACTCTGTATAGACCTGCAGTTGCAAGAAAATAAAATATGTCCTTTTCTTCCCTTCTTTGTTAAAAAACAGCTGCCTGTCTCCTTTATCTGTATGAGTCTGAGATAAAAATGTATATGTTTGCTTATATATTTAACCGAGTCTCAAGTATAGCAGTTGTGAGCTAAGGAAAGAAAAATAATATTGACAAATGCCCTGTTAAAAATCTTGATTCAGAGAAGCTCTTTAAATGATACCAAAGAGTTGTCTTAAACTTTCTGAAATGGGGATGATGTGTTCACCAGTGTGGCACAGAACCAAAATCAATGACAATAGAGTAACTTTAATATGCTAGATTGTAATGGCTACATTTTGGAAGGAACATTATCTCAAATTGGCTTTAGCCATGCTGCTAGAACAAATAAGGCCAGTACTTATAGAAGTTAAATGCATTTCAATCCATTTAAATGAGGATGTATGCAGTTGACACTACCAAACACTCATTTTACTTCAGTAGACAGAACTCTGATAACTTTGGGTATGATCATCTGTCAGCCGCAAATACAGTTCTTACTAATCCAACCAATGCTGAAGGCAGGTAAAATAACTTCAATAGAAGATTCAGTTGCTTAGTGCCTACTCTGTATATTAAAGAAACTGTACCTACTGAAACCAGTTAGAAAGCATTTCCAGATCCACTTTCATAACATGCAGATCTTTTTTGATCTCCCTCCTACTCCCTAAGGCAAAGATTATTGGATATATTACAGTTCTGAGATAGTAGTGAGAAGTGCTGCCTCATGACATGTTAAGGAATATATCCCCATTTCTCTGTGCACTCACTTTTTCCAGACATTTTTATAAATCCTGACACAGTTTTGAGATATTTTATCTTCTGCAGGTGATGTTAATTGCTTTAGAAATAGATTACCCACTAGAAAAAGAGGTGTGAGATAGCTGAGCATCCAAATCCCTGCTTCATTCATTGTTTAAGAGGTAATTTCAAAATTTAAAGCTGTCTAAAGAGTATGTCAGAGATAGCTGGGAGGTAGAGAGGGCAGTCAGGAAAACCCTCAGGGGATTATTTCTATTTGGTTGAACAGCTCAGAGTGCTTGTCAAACATTAGTGGAGTAAGACTTCATGAAGTGACAGTCAGAGGGGGGCTGAGATGAATTCATAGATATGTGCCAGCCTTGGAATTCAACCAAGCTCTTCATCTCAGTAAAGGATTTTTTTTTTTCAGCAGGTTCCGCAGGTTGATTATAAACTCTATTTTGAAATGTTTCCTTTCACCAGTTTATATCTCTCTGAGAAAAAAAAAAAAATGTAAGTATCCCCAAATATTTCTCTTTAAATTTTAACTCGACATAAATGGCTCCTGTTTGAAAAGGGCCACCAACTATACGCAGGTTAAGACCATAATTCTGATCAATGAAAAAGCAAATTACAGATTATTTTTGAATGAAATATTAACAATAGTTGCTGTTAGCATCTATCTCTTCTGTATGCCCTTTATTTGTGAAGGACTCCTAGAATTATCTGTGAGTCTCTGGATAGAGAATTTTACAAAAGTGGATGACAGTTTAGATATGACATAAACAATCTGTTATATGAACAATGATGTAGAGAAAAGTGCTCATTATGTGCTGAATATGAAATTATTATATTAAAAGATATCACAGTTAAAACTAAAAAAAGAGTATCTTAAAATACCATGTAGAATTTAAGCTATGGAATTAATTCACTGTCAGAAAAAAAATAGAAGCAATTTAGACAAAAGTTAACAGGATTTCAAAGATTACTCATTTATACAACTCATTTCAACTTAACAGCTGGCAGACGTCTGTCTACCTTTCATGTTCATTGGCATGCTTTTCCGCTCTTTTTTCAGAAGTACCAAATACAAGATGGATGTGTGTCTCACTTGAGGGACTCTGTTTCAAAAAGATCTGAATGAGTAACAGAATTAGATGGTTAGTACAGGAGCTGCAGAACAGGTAAGGTGCTCACCAAAGGGGAGAATACAGCAGGTACTGCTGAAAGAATAAATATCATGCCAGCAGAAGTGATTAGTGAAGTTTCTTAAGTACTGCCCCTGAAACCGATCTTTTCCAAAATTTTCATTAATGATGTTGGCATAAAAAAAGGTGCATGCCAATAAAGCATACTGAATATGTTAGGCTGGGATGTATTACCATAAAAGAGGACTGCGATAACTGATGACCACAAGGACTGAAATAATGAAAATGGGAATAAAATCAGCATTGCTATATGCAAGGTGATGCACTTGAAAAACACTGTAGATCTTAGCGTAAATTGGGAGTTTCTTTTTGGAAATAACTCTCTTGATAAGCCTCAAGACTTGTAATCTCAACTAATTAGCTACAGGTTCACTACAAGCCATCAAGATTAAGCACCAAGGAAGGCAAATGCAATTCTATTATGTATAAGGAAAGTATTTCAGAGAAAGAGAGGGAAATATTAGTATCATTATAACAGATAGTGGTGGGACCCCATCAGGAATACAGGATAACCTCCTGACTATCAGGGATTAAAAATATGAGTGCAAAACAGATCAGGTGCAGAGAACTATAAAACTATGTCTATGTTATGGATATGTGCACCCCACAGCATTTTCTCCCTACATCTTGCTAAAAGGGTAACCAGCTGGAGGCTATTGCTGCTCCATTTCATTTCTGTGCCTTGATTTTCTTCCCATGCAAATGGAGGAAAACAGAATGGTGTACATCCAGATTTCGCTCCAACACAGAACAAGAATCCTACTGGATAACACAACTCAACCTGGGAAGTGTCCCTGACTTCCAGAGGACAGGCATATTCTTAATGACCAATTCAATAAAAAACTGTCTTACTATTTATACTTTAGAGGAGACTAGAAGAGCTTGTTTTTTCCTCATGTTGCAAAATTAAGTCTTAGCTGGAACAATTGCTATCTATAAATAGAGAGGAGCATTAATACCAGGAAGAGAGAAGATCAAAATGATAAAACTATCATAAAAGCAAATGGATAAAAGTAGCCTATATGTAAGTGTAGTTGGGTGAAAAAGAAGGTCCATAGCAAATACCAGAGCAGTGAAATTCTGGACCATGTTTCCAAAAGGAGATCTGGCTGTTCCCAAGCTTTATTACTTTTACAAATGGTATTTCAAGTGCTTGGGAGGAGGTTTATCAGATTTTGTGCTTGTGCAAGGAGAGGCCAGGACTCAACAAGCCCTAGTAAGTCTACCTCTGCAAGATTTCACTAGAAGCATTGTTGTCAAATGGCTGTTTCTCATTCACAGTTAGTTTTGCAGACTATTATTTAACTACTTTTACTACATATGCTGACTCTGTACAGCATTGTTTTAGCAGAACAGGTGAGCCTACATTAAATGCCTTGCAGAAATGTAAGCATATTACCCTAACACTTATACCTGTATTGAACAAATTTTCGTTCCAATAAAGAAATACTACGTTTGTTACACAGCATTTGCCAATGTATTAACCAACAATGATTATTTGAGATCATACTAAATACAATGAGGTACACCTCATGTCACTGTTATGAAGCATGGAGATAAAGGTCAACCTCCAAACTTCTCTTTTCTAACTGCATAGAGAAGTCAGCATTCATTTTGAGTTGTGGAATCTAGATATTGGGCAGTTAACTGCCTTGCTAGGAAAAAACATTTAATGCTCAGACTTTTTAAGAACTCTCTTTATCTGCTCTTGCTGCTTGCATATTCAAGTCCACTGATAACTATATTGTCACCAGGAAAGTCCTCCAGGGTCCAACAGCACCCAAACCCCTTTGCTATTAAGCAGCTCAGCCATTGCATCTCATTTATTCTCTGTCATAAGATAGAAATTATTTTTCCTCCATCTTGTTTTCAGACCTACAAAAGGACTTTGAAGAGATAGCCTGTGCCTATCCCAGAGCACGGGTAATAGACTGATCCCCTGACATGCTAACTTTGTGGATATCCTATTTATGGCCTCTGACTTGGTGTTAGGCAACTGACTTGGGGTTGTAGCTCCCACTCCAAGAGCAAGATAACTGAAAGTATCAGTCATCTGTGTGGCATTGAAATAATCACCTGTCTCCAGGAGCACATGATGATGCCAAGACCTGCAGCGATTGACCCAAGCACAACCAGCAGTACCAAGGCACATCCTGCCTATGCAGTTTTTCAGCAGAAAAGCAACAGAATGGAAGGCAGTTGATATTAACAGTGGTATTATTTTCCAACAGGAGTAGAAGTAGAAGCTTCTATTATCTCAGAGCCACACAGCACAGCACTGCCAGGGGCATCACCGCAGAAGCAGTGACTCTTCATTGTTCATATCTGCAGCAATGCTTATACCAGTGAGGGATGTACAGTCCCTTCCCAGTATTAAGCTTTTGCCTGATTAGTATGGCTAAATGGGTATCAAAGCACCCAAAACCTGTTTTTTTCCCCCTGACAAGTTGAAGCAGAGCCATAAGCAATGTAGTCAGCTTCTGGGAAATGCAGGGCTGATTGGCAAGGTATTGCTCGCAGCTGGAGGCAGTCAGAGGGCTGATTTTACAAATGTCCAGAACAATTTTCAGACAACTTCTGTTCACCAAAGAGTTACTCTACTGTTCACCCCTCAGTTACCCTCCATTTTGTCTTGGTTTCTTTAAAAAGCATTCTCCATATCCTTGATGTTTTGTGTTGCGAGTAGGTGTCAAGATGTTGTGTACTGACCATAATCTATACATAATCTATAACATAGATATAATCTATTTATACATAAATAGATTATACATAATCTACTGCTATGTACTGACCATAATCCCTCATTCTCCATCTCCCTGTGCCCCTGGGTAGGGTAGAGGACTCTAAAGGAGTGAAGTTGAGCTTGGGAAAGGGGAGAGGAAAGGGGTTGTTTTAGTGTTTGGGGTTTTGTTTCTCACTGCCCAACTCTATAAAATAAATTAATTTTTGGCAAGTCAAGTCTGTTTTGCCTGTGACAGTAATCAGTAAGCAATGTGCCTGTCTTTATCTTCACCCCCGAGTTTTCTCATTCCTGTTTTTTCTTATTTTCTCTCCCTGTCCCACTGGAGTGGTGGTGGTGGAGTGAGTGAGTGAGCAGCTGGGTGGGAGTTTGGTTGTTAGCCAAGGCTAACCCAACACATATTTACATCTGCAAGATGCATATAAAGATGAAAAAACAGCTTTCTCCCAAGGAGAAAATAAATTCCTAGAGGAGAATGAAATTATCTCAACTCAGTTTGCTCATGGCTTTAGCTGGTTTCTGATCAGCAATCCTTCTTTTCTGTATCACTAAACCAATTGAGATGACAGGTACTGGGACTTCACTCTTTAAAGTGTCATTCTCTTCAGCCATACTTTTTTCTCTACCATATCTATGCAACAGGCTCTTTTTTTTTTTTAAACAAAGTTGGAGATTCCTATTTCACATTTGTAATTCTTTCACTACAGCATAACTACCCACAGAAGATCCCTTTCCACAATCCAGCAAGTCTCACAAATTCTTTTTAGAACCATGGAATACTAATTTGAATGCATCGCTTTGTCATAGTCCCCTAAACTTTTTTGAGGAGAGCACCTACACATGCTTGCCTCTGCAGAATTATATATTCATAAAACTGTTAACTTTTTACATTTCTGAACATTTTAAGATAGTGCAAAGCAATCCACTCAGTGGTAGTTCACTATATTGGCATGGCATTCAAAGCCCAATGTGTGCGTGTCCAGAGGGTGTTGTGTTCTGGAATAAAGCACAGTCGAGGGTCACATTGAACCATCATGTGAAGCAGGCCAAAGCTCACTTATAGTCAGCTATTCTGTGACACCTAGACTGCTACTGATAGTGAATTTGTGTATCAACCATACTGTCAGACCTTGGAGAAGTCTTCTTCAGAAATCTAAGTGGATTTGAGAGATTATGATGAAGAAAGTGTTTTTAGCATGCGCTTTGAGATCTGTGGTTGCATATTCCATGCTCAAATGGTTGCTCAGAGGATGCAGTCTTTGAATAGCTCTGACATTAGTGAGGTCCTCAGGTTTTTTTTCCTGCTTCTGAGGAACAGGTGACAAAAAAATCTAGGTTTAATAATGCGTCTTTGTAATAGAACTGTGATATAATCTGCTCCTTTTTTCTTTCCACTTACCTGCATAGAGAAATGTGTTATTTTTCAAGTAATAATGCAAACACAATAATTGCACTAACAAGTATATTGGAGACAGGAGTTTGGAGAGAGAAAGAACAACTGTTACATGCTCACTTTGTTCAGTACTGCCTAGGGTTAACTGATGTGGGCAATAGGTGTTTTTATTCGCTTGAAAATTGGAGGGTGATTCAAAGGTAAGGCATTTACTCAGTCAGAAAAGGGGAAAAATTCTGTCCTGCAGGCTGGATTGAACATGCTTCTCTGAGGACATGGGGAAGGTCACACAAAGATAGCATTCCCACTCATGCATTTGGTTACTCCCTTGCTTGTGGCAAAAGTGACAAGCTGAGATGTTTCTGTGGATATGGTGGAGTACAATACAGCCAGGATTCCCTTTCTAGTAGGGCACTACACAGCACTCCAGAGATACCCAGTGGAACACAGTTATGTTAGGGATTGACACTGTTTCTTACCTCTGTGTGAACTGGCCAAACTTCTGATATGGTTCTGCCTGCACTGTTTCCTTAATCTGAACACCTAAAGTACTTGTGGATGCTAGGCTAGTACAACAGCAACTAGAGCAAAAGGTCTTTTAAACAGGAAGGTCTGTAAACATGCCTCCCTCTACCTACTGTCTCCTTTCACAGTCCCTTCCAGTTCTGCTCTCAGTCTAACAGGTTTCATCAGATTTCCAGTTGCGGCAAATACTGTGTTAGCCTTCTGGGTCTCTAAGAAACCATTTCTGTGCCAAGCCTTATTCTTCCCAGGAGTTTCTTAGTGTACGCTGTACTGCAGACTCCCAACTCCCCCCCCGCCCCCCGCAATCCAGAGGAAGAAACCACACTTCTCCTGCTGTCCTCCCACTGCCCTTTTAAGGGAAGGTAACATATAGCATCTGTAAACTCCAGATAAACAGCTACTACCGAATATGTATTATACAATTATCATTCAAATGGCAACAAGATTGCCTACTAATTATTAGTGCCACTAAGCTGGAATCGAACCTTAGTTGTTCCTATATTTATGTAAAAGGAAAAAGAAGGTTCTACACACATTTGTAATGATTTATACCAAATCACAATGTTAAGAGGATATTGCTGTCTTTGTGAGGATAATTTTTGCCTCAAACACACAGAGTTCTAGTACCCTCCTATCGCTCATCCGAGAATATTTTTATCCTCTTTTTTTTTTTTTTTAACAGCATCTGCTTTAGAGAAGCAATATGTTTCCTTGCATTAAACAACTGCTGTACATAGGGGCTGACTGGCTTCAAAGCTTAAACTCTTTTCTTTTGGTTATGCATTTTTCATGGTTGCTGAAAATAATTTGACAAAAAGCATATTACTTCAGGAATTATAAACTAATAAATGTTTCTGAATGTCACAGCTGCAAAGATTTGCATTAGTCTCTTGCAGTTTCCTAACTACAAGCCTGCATATCGTTATGTCTATACTAGGAACACAATAGTATTAGGAAAATTAACTTTAAACTGTATTTGAACACACTGAAAAAGAGAGGACTGCACAAGTGGTGCAATTCCTATACAGTTGTCAAAGCCTTTTAACAGTCCTCCCCCTCCACATTGCTGTTTTGCATAATGTTGTTAATATTACATATACTCAGTGCCAGTCTTCCAGGTTAAAGTTGTACTGTAAGAATTATAGAAAAATTCAGGTGGAAAAGGACCTCTGAAGGTCCTCTAGACTAAACTTACTCTAAACAGGACTAGCTTCATAGCTACACCATGTTGCTCAGCGCTTCCCAGTAAGGGAATGAAGATGACTTCCTGTTGAGGGAAGATGACTGCATGACTTTCTGGGTAGTGTGATGTGATTCAGCTATCTGAAATCAATAACAGTAGCAATAATGATTACATGTCATCTAAACTCCAGAACTGTCTTGTAGACTTAAGACAATTAGGTCTACAGTATTTTAGACATCAATGGGAAGAGCTGAGAAATCAGATTTGGGAAGTTTCTGTGCAGGGAGAGCCACGAGAGGAGCTATCTGACATGCTGTAAAGCATCGCATTGGATACCTCAGCAGAAACAAGGAGAGAGGTGGAAGGGGAAATGGAGAAGAATAAAAGCCAGAAAAAGGAAGGTTTGTGTTTGGCTGTCCACTTACTGGAGGAACACCTTTGTCATTTTTACCATCCTTCAGCTTTTACTAGTAACAACCATTTTATGAAATATGTTTTCTCCAGGTCTGCTTTATAGTTGCATTGTGTAATGCAAAGCAAGAACCTTCCGAATAATTACATTAACAATTGGCCATGAACCTGGCTCTGTTCTGCCTCAGTTGTACTTTGTATGTTCAGCAGCATATAAAAAATTAAAATTTTCCCAAACAGTCAACAACTGACTCCTCTACAGAAGCAACACCTCCAGATGCTGTATGTGAGGAGGCTGTTGGCTGTGTATCATCAGCTTTTGACCTCACTTTGCTCAATGAACACTTTAGAGAAGGTGCAGGGCGGGTGGGAATACATTATGACCGACATGCACTGTCCTTCAGTGGTCCTGACAGCCAGAACAATCCCTGTGAACCAGTCTTGCAACTGGAAAATAGAAGCGCTCTAAGGCTAGTTTAGCACATTTATTGTGTCAGACCAGAGCATGACTCCCCAGTGTGAAAGTATGAAAGGGTGGCTGAACAAAATGAAGATGCATGTGTCTCATAACTGGCCATTTGTCCTGATTCTGCAGAACACTTGTCTGAAATTATTATATTACAGAAGGAAGGTTTTCATTGATTATTAGAATAAGAAAAAGCAAATACCAGCATTTGATACCAAGTATTTGTCCTGAGAACTCTACAATTTTGATACATACAAACATGCACGTTTTCAGTTATGCACCATCCACCCAAGTTGATTTTAAACATTTGCCTAAAAGATTCATTTTATTGTTCAGAGCCATCTTCTTTGCTCAATTTCACTGTGAATTGGGATTTTTTTCAAGGAAAAAAGAACTCTATCATATTGATATTTCTAGCTTATGCATTTTTTTATTCCTTGTGAAGGATTAGGATTTTAAAGGCATTCTAATAAGGCATGAATTGGAAATGAAAATTGTCATTAAAATTCTGCGAAATGGATTACTGCAGAACTTTTTCAGTCAGTTCCTTTTGAGTTGTTTCTCATCATCTAATTGAAAACTGATGGTAATAGTTAAAATGCATATTTGTAAAATATGTCATGGAAAATGTAATCTCAACAGGCCTGATCAATGGGTTTTCACAGTCTTTCTACTAACTTACAGAACATAAAAAGAACATTTTTATTTTTAAGTGGACAGTATTTTAAACAGCATTTAAAAAGAGGAAAGGAAAAATGGGACTAGGTTAATAACAGGTAATAAAACTCAAATAATTTCTACTTTTTTCCCCTAAAATGTAGTTTAGGCATTTGCTTCAGCACTGAATCAGTATTGCAAAATATGCAAGAACTATCAAATAATTACAAAGCAAAATTATTTGAATTTTCTCCATATGGTGCAAAGTAAACAACAATCTTGACACAAATCAGAGTGCCTGTTTGACATCAGGTTTTCTGCCAAAATGTAGGTGGTTGGGACAGCATTCACGTCTTCTTTTTCTAAAATTATACAACTTGATTGTACTGTCAAAATAAAAAGGAAAACTTCATGTAGCTTTCTAACCTGATCTGCTAACAGAATCTGCATGTTCACAATCTAAATGTTGACAACATCTGAGAAAGAAAGGAAACACATCTCTCATGAGAATGGAGAATGGAGTGATAAATGGATGAGACAGAGATACCCTATGAAGATCGATTAAGTGTCTGAAGATAAAGAATATGCATCAGTAGCAACTCTTAACTAAAAGGGTTGCAAACATCCATAAATAGAATAATTTGTTCTTAATTCCAAGAAAAGAGAACATAGTGACCTTCGTCAACAAATACATTTTTGCATGGCATATAGATAATAGATGACAAAAAGCCACAGTCTTCAATGAACTAGCAATCCTTTTTGGAGTCAGATTAAACACAGTAAAAAATATTGACTTCAACAACATGCATTTTCATATAGCTTTTTAATTAGTAGCCTGATTTTGATAGGTATAAAACATCATTGTCAGCTTTATTGACTTGATTTTGCGTGTTACCTAAGATGCCTGCAACTGTCATCTCTGAGGCCCTTTTAACACCTTCCAACACACAATATGCACCCCAGGTAGAATATGATATTTACCACATGATGGATGTCATAAAAAGTGCTTGGAATTTGCAGCCTAATGACCTGCAGGCTTCCAGTCTCAGGAGCCATCCTGTACCCAGTTATGTCTGGTAACATCTAGCGTCAATTCATTCTCTGTGTCAGGATCATTGAGTACTTTCAAAATGACCTACCTGAAAAAAATCACAGAAGTAGATAATACTGTGTATATAATGAAAATAAGGTTGTTTATCTGTAACTTGACAGGGTATGTCCAGCTGAGGCCTGATTTTTTTCTGATGTGGAAGTAGCCAAATGCCGTGCAAACCCTTCCTGCTCAAATCATGGTACAACCAGGGCAGCTCACATTTGATAACCTTCCATCAGGATCTTAGACAGACTCTGAAGGAGTGTTTGTCATTGCAGGCACCACTCTTTCTGGCAGGAAAGAAAATTTCAGCTACTTGAGAGCTCCAGCTGCAAAGAATTTTCTGACAGGAGAAACACCTGTCTTGATCCTCCAGCAAATTAAAGCTCTGTTCAAGTTTTGCATTTGAATCCCAATAAATACACAGGTGAGAAGCTATCTATCTAGTGTGTATGGTATCCTCTCTTCTGTGTGTTTGGCATTGACAAATATCATGCCTATAAAATAAATGCAGAAGAACAAGCAGTCGCAAAAGACATGTTATTGAAAAAAAGAAATATTATTTTTTGTAATATCAAATCTTACCAGAGAACTGGGCAAGTGTTTTATTTTTAGGCTGAGGTGGGAGGAACTGACTGGAGACTTTGCCCCTTGCCCGGAAAAAAAATGAAGATGAGGAGGATGGGCAAGGGCAAATGACAGCATATCAGGACCATCAGCAAGAAAAAGAGCTGGCTACTTTGCTAAAAAAATCTGGAAAAGCCAGGATTGTTCAAAAAGTGTCTGTCTGTTACTGGGACCTATGCTGCTATAAGGAAAATTCTCTTCCAAGCAGAGCTGGACACTTGTAAAAGCTAAAGCACAGATACTCCTCTTTTTGTTTAAAAGAGAAACAATTGTTTCTTCAGTTTCAATTTGTTAAGTTTTTCATCTATGTTAACAGTAGTAAAGTAACAGTGTTACTTTACTTGGTTAAGTAAATAATAAAAATCAGAAAAAGAAAATAATGGGGGGTGGCACTAGTGTGCAATTATTTATTCCACTTCATGTAAATAAAGAAATATTTCTGTATCTTTGTAAATGTCAGGTTGTCCGGAAAGGTTTTGCAGTCACCATCCTTAGAAGGTTTCAAAAGTCACCTGACCAAGGCTTTAAGCAACCTCTTACAGCTTTGAATTTGGCTCTGCTTAAAGGTGGGGTGGGACTAGAGACCTCCAGAGTCCCTTCCAACTGAAATCTTTCTATGACTCTGTGGTTCTATTTATAAATAACAAGAGAAAGAAAGACAGAAATGAGAAAAATTGTGCAGTTCTGACCAAAAAATTCATTGTCCCTGTGGAAAGGTTGAGCCTTGTTTGTCACAAGTTCCCATTTTTCCCTAACTGATCCTCTGATGCCAAATATTTAATCAACATGTCTCAGTCGTTCGCTATCATCATGAAGAAAAAAAAAAAGAACCTGGAATATGCGGTTGTCTTGTCGGTGTCCTTAACATTAGTACAGATAGAAAAAGGATGTTCTTGACCTTATAGAGAAGTAATTAGTTAAAGGAGAGAAAATATTATTGTGGCATAAAAAATTTAAGCCTTCAGTCCCTTTAGGTGGTAATATAACTATTAGTGGTTACTGCACATTCTGCAGGTAATTTGCTAGTGTCCTGTCAGATCACAATTTATTTCACATTCTTAAAGGAGGAGGTACTGTCATACACAGCTTGCCCTCTTAGTTCATTTTGTGCCTAGGTTCATTGCCCCCTAATAATTCAGTGACAGAAACAATAATGCTGGGAATCTGAAAAATAATGATAAATATCTCTTTTTGCTGTTGGAAGATATGCCAAAGCATGTATTTGGCTGTACTGTACTGGGGAAAATACTTGCAAAGGTATGTTTTTCATTATATTGCTTCAGTTTTGATGAGCTATTGCAGTGATTTGCTTTCTGACAATCTCTAGGAGCATCCCATTCAAGGATCCCTTGTGCTGAACTCCATAAATGTGGGGGTTTAAGTTGTCCTGCCCTGAAAGGAAAGCTTAAATGGAACCATCACCAAACTGCAATAGCTCACTGTCCTCCAAGCATATAGGTATAACTATGCCACTGTCACCCCTCCACTAGTTGCACACCTGTTGACATGTCAGCAGGTATGAATGAGCATGTATGTAAACCTCTTCCTATCCATGAGTATGTACATGCATAAAACCTGCCCTTTCTTTAACAACCCCATCTTTTCCTGCTGCATACCATTGCTGCCTTCCCTCCATCCTCTCCATTGGTACAATACGAATACTTTCTGACCTCAGTTAGGCTGCCTTCCTTTTCTGCAGTTCAGCTCCTCAGAGGCAGAATTGTCTGTCATTATTTTCTGGCAAAGAAAATAAGAGAAGTCTATTTTATTTTTCAGAACAAATGCATTCAGATTTAATTTTATACTGTGAATATAGTACTTCTGCACAAATATTCCCTTGACAGTTGCAGCTGGCCAGGCACAAAATGCCAGCAGTACATCAAACCTCTCCAGCCCTGGCCTTATTTACATTTACAACATGCTCGGTTTTCACATGCATTGAATCCTTTGGCTTTGTTCAGCTGACAAGTAAATGTTCTTATTATTGTACTTTTGATAATGTGGATGCAGTTTCATGAGTGTGCATGCCAGGAGCAGAAAGTAAATTAGCCATGATGGAGTATCAATTTGAGGCAGAAGCATTCACATAAAGGAGTTACCCAAAAGTCAAATTCCTCTGAACCCTTAAGTCAGATTTCATTAGTGGACAAAAATATTAAATGCCACCCTGCTTTGTCGCTCGTCACAGAGCCCAGTCCCTTCTCTGGCACTCTCTGTGGGGTGAGGCAGCCTTTCCTCTCATGTTTTGCAGTCCAGCTCCTCTCCAGTGTCTTCCTGGGTTGAGCACACCATGCATAACCACCTCGGCATTTCTAGCAATATCTTGTCTTTGCAGTCAGCTCTAAAGTTTTACCCATGCTGCAAGAAGACACCTTCCCCCTCCTCCCCTCTCCATTTTCTCCAGCCTCCCAACACCTCCCTGGTGTTGTAGGTCTTGCCCTTCCCAGCATGCTGGAGCCTCCCCATGCTTTGTGTGCTGGGTAGCTCTAAGGGAAGCAGTGTCTCCTCCTCTCCGGAGGCCTCCATTCAGTCCAGAGCACAGCAGCCACTAAAAAGCAGAGAGACACCCTCTTGCCTTGTAGCACAGCCACTCTTTTTATAGTAGGACATACCACACAGTGTGCATAAATTAAATGATGAGCAAACCAGTAGAACTGTTCTAGCATCTTTCACAGTAATACAGACCATAGAACAAGCATTAGAAAACCTTATTATGAAACAAGAAAGGATCTGAAAGAATGAAATGAGTGGTTTTGGACATCAAACTAGTTTGGCCCTCAAGTGCCAAACTTCATCACTAGGCTTTAAGTATTTCTTCAGCATTTTGTCAAACGGTTTAAAACATTAGCTTTCCAGATATATCCACATATTTTTTTTCTGATCCACTATATTATGACACACTATTTCATATTTTTGGCTCTCTGACTGTTTAAATTCAGAATTAAATGTTTTCTCTGTTCCTAGTTATGACATCTTGAATCACAGTTGACAGAGTTGAAGTAGATTAATGAAAGGCCATAGGACTGCTTCCCTCAATTCTGCTTATTGATAACTAAAAAATTATTTTTAACCTCTTCACTTTCAAATGAATATTTCAGATTTCTCCTCATAGAAGTGAAATAACAGGAAAAATGCAACGTAAGTCAGTAGTGCTCTGGTAGAACACTCTAATTGTGAAAAAATGATGCAGTAAAGAGATGTGCTGGGTGTTGCTTCTGAACCTAGGTATCAAAATAGATGTACTGAGGAGAAAAGCAGCATCTTAAAAAAGGTTATATTGTCCCCATTCACTATTTCTTTCTGCAATTTATTACCTTTCCCTTACACCTTTCTCTGAGGATGAAGAAGCAGATTCGTTTTCAAAGGAGGCTGTTCGTTTTGGAGGCTGTAAGTGTTTTTAGGATTAATTTCTGCAGTTCAGCTTCTGGGCTGTGTGCCACCCACAGGGAGTGGCAGCCTCCAACTGGTAGCCAGCAGGATGATTCCTGTAGCAAGCATGGCACCTCTGTCTCCAAAGAATATGCCTCCTCACAAGGCAAGAGGGCAGAGGACAGAAATGTTCAAGGGGCTGAAGCTTTGTCCCTCCCTTGCCAACAGAACCATGCTCAAATTGTAAACCAACATGTACAGAAGTCTGCATTCAGCTGCAGGAACACCCCCCCGAACATCAGGTACATAGGATTTAGTCTCAACCAATATCGCACTAGTAAAGCACACTATTACGGTGGTGAAGGAAATACATGATGGGTGCTTTATATTCTAGAGTTATGCTGCTATTACTTCTGAGAGATTCTGGATGACTGCGTTGCAGCGTGCAGCTCCAATCACCATGGCAGAAGGTCTGTTGCTCTGGAAATGTCCGTATTATGCTGAGGAGGCCTGCAAGTCCGAGACTGGTGAAAACGAAAGACCCGTGTCTTTATATCCTCACTTTGAAGGTGATCTCATGCACAAGATGGGAACAGGTAATCAGTGCCCAAGAATGGGTCATGTCACTGTTAGGGCTCCTGTGCTCCAGCTCCCCCTGTGTAACCCTTCTGTGGAGAAACGGAAGATATGAGATTTGGATGCTGTCAACATGCTAGTTTTCACAAGCACTAAGCACATACAAGCCTTCAAATTTTAAAGTGGTCATGTGTACAGTTGTTGTGCTGATTATACTGATTTGTTGGTGCAACTGGCACTGATTTTGTCATGCTAGATTGCATGAGACTACAATTACTGGAATTGTTTACTTCTTCCCAACCATCACACTTTCTATTTTAAAAATAGAGTGTAGATGAAGGAGAGTCATCCATAGAGATGACAGGCATTCCTACTGGAAAGCTCAGTCCACATCCATGATATTAAGTTAAATAAAGCCCAGGAAGATGGGGAGTATCTAGAAATCAAAAGCAATTAGAAAAAATAAATCTCATTGACTTACTAATTTAGGATGATTCAAATACTCTAACCAATTTGCTTCCATAACTATTTTCTTTATGTCAAATAGTCAACATTATTTTCATTGTTAAAAGATTTCAGCAGAATTCACACTAAGAAGGAAGGAGACATGAAAATACAGAATACAAAGCCACACCTTGTAACCATTTTTAATTACAATCTAAAAATAAAGATAGAAAAGCATAAATTAAGTAAAATTTTGAAAAAACCACTGTATGTATTTTCAACATCAAATGAAGCAGCTTTAGTCTCCTATAAAAGTCAGTCTGGTTTTCTTCAGTGACTACACAAGGAAAGCTACATATATTTGTTTGGTCTCTTTCTTCTGGAAATAAGCTTTTGTGCCTCTGCAGCCAGACCTCAACCTCTGTATTATTTTCTCTACTCTGTCAAGCCTTCCCAAGTTCTGTTACCTCTTCCTCATCCACGTATCATCTGTTGTTGATTTTATCTACTTTCTTGGTTTCAGTCTCCACGTATGCCTAACAACAGTCAGATACATTTGTCAACTACAAGCATATCTTGTACTTCAGCCTTTTCCCTGTCATTGCCTTTCTCACCCTATGCTGAAGGTTTGCTATGAACTCAATCTGAACACATTTACAAAATTATCATAACCGTTCCTGCCTGTTCTGCTCCTCTATTCTCCATTTTGTCTTCTGCATTCCCTAGGCCTGCACAAGAGGAGAAAAGCACAAAAAGAGAAAGACTCAAACAACCCTTTCATTATATAAAGTAATTCACTCACAGCCTTGTGATCTGACAGCACTGATCGGAGAAACTTGCTGGTTTTCTGGGGAATTTCCTTTGCTGTTTTATCCTCGACAGTCCTGTGCCCACCATTTCATGTTTTAACAGAATTTGATGAAAAACCTCTTTTCTAATCAAAACCATATGCAATGTACTTTTTCTGAATTCTGTATTTTAAAATTCTGAGCCAATTGGCTCAAAAGAGATTATTTTTCTCTGGAAAATCATCCTGTTTTCAAACCGAAATGGAACTAACATACCAGCTGAATGAAACGGATCTGTATTTTTTGGAGTATGCAATGAAACTGAAGAGTCCTAAATTTTAGGGAAGTTTGGCTTTCCTTTATGAATGTTTTGATTTCTTGTTAAATGTTGTGTTCTCGGGTAGACTGCTGGAGAAGAAGTGAATTGCAGGGATGAGAGAGAAAGGCTCATTTGGCAACGTGGCAGGTAACTCAGTACATCTGCTTACCCCACTTAAGAGACTGACAGGATTTGCTGCATACTGAAAGAAAAGCTAGTTAAAAATACTGCAATGTGTCCCGCTTTTGTCCAACTGCATTAATTCTTATTTGTAGGAATAGATACAGGACAAAAGACATAAAATCGTATTAAATCTCTGAGTGTTTCAAACTTTGTGTTGGCATTCATTCCTAACCGAAAGAGTTCCAGTCAGTTTTGTACAGATTCTGCCTTGATGGCAATAATTATTAGCTAACAAGAAAATGCCTACTTGTATAATACAGGCTATCATACATCATCTTTTTTCCCAGACAGCTGCTCTTTTTATTTCCTCTGAATACATCCAGGCAGATTTTTGATAGCTGCAGCCTGGAGCCAGCTTTTGTTTTTCCTGTGGGGAAAGTCAGGAAAGGAGGTGGAATCAATGACAAATGGATGCTGGAGAGTAATTCAAGTCCAGAGGTGGGGGAGGAAGGAAGAATTATCAGCGATTTTAAAATAGAAAAGAGGCTGCAGAGCAACTGCAGACAGTAGACATGTGGGCTTAGGATGGGGGCTGAGACCAAAGGGGTGGAGGAAGGTCTAAGTGGGAGCAGAAGCTGAGGGGTGGGAGGAGATCACAGGACGAATGTGGAGACTGTGGTGAGGAAGAGGGTGCAGTCCTGTGGTCAGAAAGGCATGCACCAGTACATGCTGGGGGCTGACCAGCTGGAAAGTAGCTTTGCAGAAAAGGACCTGGGGATCCTGGTGGACACCAAGTTGAACATGAGCCAGCAATGTGTCCTTGAGGCAAAGGTGGCTCACAGTATCCTGGGCTGCATTAGGAGGAGGAGTGTTGCCAGAAGGTCGAGGAAGCTGATCCTTCCCCTCTCCTCAATGCTGGTGAGGCCACATCTGGTGTGCTGGGTCCAGTTCTGGGCTCCCCAGTACAAGAGAGATATTGAGCTACTGGAGAGAGTCCTGTGAAGGACCACGAAGATGATTAAGTGACAGGAGCACTGCATATATGAGGAGAGGCTGAGAGAACTGGGACTGTTCAAGCTGGAGAAAAGAAGGCTCAGGGGGATCTCATCAATGTATATAAATACCTGAAAGGAGGGTGGAAAGAAGATTGAGCCAGGCTCTTTTCAGTGGAGCCGACTGACAGGACCAGAGGCAATGGGCACAAACTGAAACACAGGAGGTTCCCTCTGAACATCACAAAACACTTTTTCACTGTAAGGGTGACTGAATACTGGCATGGGTTGCCAGGACGGTTGTGGACTTTCCAACCTTGGAGATATTCCAAAGCTGTCTGGACACGGACCTGGGCAACCGGCTCTGGGTGGCCTTGCTTGAGTAGGGGGGTTGTACCAAATGACCTCCAGAGGTCCCTTCCAACATCAACTCTTCTGTGATTGTGAATCTTGGGGGGGAAGGGGTTCTAGGAGAAGAGCTTTAGTACAGTTACTGTATGGGAGTTCAAATTTGGGGAGCTTACAGATGGGAACACTTGAGGGTTTGTGCTGTAAACAGTAACCTGGAGCTCAGGAAATGGAAACTTAAGAACCAGGGATTCTGGCAGAGAAAGATGAGAATTAAATTATGTTATTCCCATTTCTGTTTTCAGAGTTCTGAACTCAGATAACTGTCTACTTCCATTGCACAATACTGAAAGGCATAGGAGCTAATTTGCCACCTTTTTTTTACAGTTGAGAACATAGTAGTTTTGTTACTTAATCTCAAACAGTTTGTTAGAACAGTCATTTGGGCCTACCATACTCCTGACAACATGCTCACCTGCTTTCATACACACACATACATGCAATCCCTGCTCCTGTAATCACATACTGCAGAGTTAAAAAAATTGTGCACTGAAAGGAAGCTTAAAATAATGCTTATAGCACTGACCACAACACAGCAAACAACAAAACAAAACATAAATTGCTTTTGTCACCAGTAGTGGTACATTTTTGAAAGTTTGCTTGAAGTAAATCTGACAGGCAAAACCCAAATCCGCAGCTTCTTTTCCATTTTATCAATTTTTACCCTGACATATGATGGGTCTTCCAATGCTGATTTGCTATTCCTACTGGCATTTCTAAAGTTTTGCCTTGGTTTAATTTCCTTTTTTAACCTCCTGTTGCTTTAACTCACTTTAAGCATTATTTGTATGACAAATATATCTTACCTTCTTTGAGAGGCAGGGATTTATTACCACAGCAATTCCTTGTCATGAACAGTTGTGTAAATGAAACAAATGAATTCTTTCTAAGAACAACATGGGCAGGAGATCAGTGAAAAAAGTCAGTCATCATGTTTCTTTCACTGGGAAACTTGTACCCACTTCTTCTCTGCCCTATTTTTCTTCAGTTTTCAACTATTATTAATGCTTGATTACTAAACTATTACAGCTTCTGAATTTTTCCAGACAATATCAGCCTCCAATGGGGTCAATACTGCAGGCATGTAAAAGGAAAGGCCTAAAGAAGAGTCAAAATTTGAAGAAAGAGTTCCTCCCACCTGTTTACCTTTTTTCTCTCAAATTCTCACAACTTTACAGAAAACTTTCTCATCTGGTCAGGACACAGCAAGTTGCATGGCATCCCAAAAGCCAGATAACTTAAACTTCTGCAGTGCTGCTTTTCACTTTCCTGAAATGCCTTCTAGCAGGCTATGTCTAATGCAGGAAGCCAACTGAGCCTTGAAGCACAAGATACTGAGACCAAGACAGTATCTTAAGGACTCAGAGAAGAACAGGGATGGGTGGAACTGCATGAGATGCAACCATGGTAAGATAAAAGCATTGGCTTGGTCCCATACATCAGGCCTCAATTCCTGAGCTGAGATGGTGGCAGGACAATTCTAGTATTTTTAATAGAAACCACTACAGCTCTTTCCCTTAAAGAGGTGAAGAAAAACCCATGGAAGGACTGAAGTCATTGAGGGGAACTAACTCTGGCAAGAATGGCCTGCCCTGCTGTCGCGGTTTAACCCCAGTCGGCAACTAAGCACCACACAGCCGCTCACTCACCCTCCCCGCTCCTGGTGGGACTGGGAAGAGAACCTGAAAAGCACAAGTAAGAAAACTCATGGGCTGAGATAAGAACAGTTTAATAATTGAAAAAAAAAAAAATTGTAAGGAAAAGGAATATAACAAGAGAGAGGAACAAAACCCAGGGAAAAACAAAAAAAAACCCCCAAGTGATGCAACTGCTCGCCACCTGCCAACCGACGCCCAGCCAGTCCCCGAGCAGCAGTTGTTGCCCCCTGGCCAGCTCCCCCCAGTTTATATACCGAGCATGATGCCATATGGTATGGAATAGCCCTTGGGCCAGCTTGGGTCAGCTGTCCTGGCTGTGCCCCCTCCCAGCTTCTTGTGCGCCTGGCAGAGCATGGGAAGCTGAAAAGTCCTTGACTGGTGTAAGCACTACTTAGCAACGACTAAAACATCACTGTGTTACCAACATCATTCTCATACTAAATCCAAAACACAGCACTATACCAGCTACTAGGAAGAAAATTAACTTGATCCCAGCCAAAACCAGGACACCTGCCTGAAGCAACCTCCGAGAGAGCTCAGTGATCTGCATGGAAAATAGTAGGGAAAACATATATTGCAAGAGGAAAGGGACATCAAGAAATGTATCAAAAAATATGTTTTTGTGCTCAGGGGACGTAATGGCTGCAGTTGCAGCACGGTTATGACAGGTTTTCTTAAGAAGGCAACCTAGTTTTAGAAGTACGGAGTTCTTTCAACTTATCACCCAATAATTCTTGAAACAGGCTTCAGATCTCACTGCTCTTTGTAGTCCTGCCAGACAAACCTCAGAAGACTACTTAGGAATAGCAAATAGCATGATAGATTTACTGAACTACTTGGTGAATTCTTGACTTGCTGAGGTAAGGAAGCGAGGCCCAGTGGGGATGACGTACAGGTCACTCTGGCACTGCTTCTGCAACTCAGAGTGGTGCTTTTCATACAGCTGTGGCACATTGCTGCTGATGACTTCTGTTAGGGGACACTGCTCTTAATATAGAGGGAAGACGATGAAATATTGAGAGAAGACAATGAAAGCCCCTTATATTTGGGGAAGGGAATGTGTTTGCAAGTGGTATCTTTGTACTATTTAAAGGGATTTGTCTGCAAAATAAAATGAAGCAGAGGGATGAAGGAAGAGTGAAAAAATCATTGTGAAGGGTAAAAATTCTCAACTGTGGCTCTTTCATACTGAATTTCAGATAGCAGCCCAACCAGGAGAGTCTGATTTATTCTTAGCTATTGAAATAATACAGGCAGTAAATTAACAGTGTCTGACTTCAGGGAAAGCATAAAAATTCTCTGGAGCAAAACCACAAAATGTGAGACAATGCTCCATTAGGGTGGCAATATGCTCCCTCAGCTCTGCGTAGCCTTTTTCAGCTGGGGTTTACCACCCTTGACTGCAGATTTGCAACAAAGAGTTTGGACACAGAACTGTAATTCACTGTTCTTGGTTCAAGCTCATGGGGCAGATAGGGCTGGAATAATTCATGCAAATGTTTGGGAGAAGGATACATGCATAGTAAAATCTACACCTGGATTGCAGTGTGCACAAAATTAGTGAGTCCCATAGAATCCTGAATATTTCTTGGACATAGCATAGCTGAGGTGGATGCTGAATATCTAGCTGCAGTGTGCTCACCCTGTTGTGCATGAGAGAGAAACAGTAAGAGGGGGTTTCAGTACCCTGAACTGATGCTGAGATGTGTTTCGCTAACACCAAGTATGGAGCAGATTCAGCTTTCAAAACTTTAAAGCATGACTAGGATCAAATCTAGATTGTGGATCTGGACAGAAAGGCTTTGTAATTCACACCACCAGCCCAGTCACAGACCTGAACTTCATAGCTCTGAAAGGGTTTGGATCTAGGATTTATAGTCAAATACTGCACAAAAGCACCTGAAATAAATACAGTCTAAGGGATAGGAGAAACATCAGCGATTAAGCAGGTCCCAGACTCTAATGGGACAGGATTATTATTATTGTGTTTGCGCTGCTCCTTTGGGGCATTCCTGCAAGTTTCACAGATGATAATGATTCAGGAGTGGCTACAGTAAAGGCCAGCTGGCACAAACTTTTCCAAAAGCACTAGCTTTATAGTGGAGTTTTTTCAGCTGATCCAGTTACTTGTCTTTTCCTGGCCCTGTGTTAGCCTTTGTCTCTTCTTTGCAGAGGACTCTGTCCTCCTTTTTGGAACTACAGCAATCTGATAGTTGCTTGTTGCTGAACTTTGATTTATCCAATGGATATCTTTTGGGACTCTTTCCCTGGGTAGCTGATACAACTATAGCTGATACAGCTAATTTCTCCATAGGCGTCCTGGATCTTGACTATCACTGGCCTTGGCCTTAAGAACCTGCCCTGAATCCTGCCCCGTTCCTTGTTGGTCTCTAACCAGTGGCCCAGTTAGACCTCCAGCCTGGCCCATATGCTGTTTGAAACTCCTAGGCAAGTAGTCATTTCAAATGGCATATTGTATAACCTGATGTCTTTGTTCATCCCCTTTTCCAGCTATTTACCTTTTTCACCATCTTAATTTTTCCCTGAATGCTTCTTTCTTCTTGGTGTAAGTATTAACTAAGAACTTCACATACCTCAAAGAAGTAAAGATACATTTGACCATATCCAAGTTCATTTCTACTAGTTAGAACAGGTACTGATGTTGTCTGGATTAACCAGAATATCTGCTAAATCATGGTGAGTCCTAACGTTATGGTTACCTAACAGAAGCCATGTTACATATCAGAAGTAGTCTGTAGATATGTGTTATCTTGACTTTTCTCCTGCAGTATTTATCACTGCAGCTATATTGCCTCCAGCACCTCAACCAAACTGTACATGTTCCTACCTTGGTTCTCCACTGTGTTGTCTAACGTGTTGTCTTGTTCCCAGGAGACATTTTACTCAGTGATCTCACTGAAGGAGATCATGGGCACTACTGGACTGTGATGATGAGCAGGTTAGAAGAGTAGACTAGATAATACTGTATATGAACTCTAGCAAATATTTTCAATAAAATTCTCTGCTACAAGATGAACACCAGCTCTGCTTTCCTACACTGAAGTGGCTTGTAGTTGTGCTTTCCACTGTGATATGCATCAAGCAGACAGTGATAAGTGGATCAATGGTACAGGATGTACTTCTGAAGGTATTCACAGAAAGTGGTTGGATGTCTTGGTGAGCTCCACAGTCTGCCTCTAAAAAGGTCAGACCAAGGATCGGGTTTTCTTGAATACATTCACTTGATGTGTGTCATCAGAGAAAGGAGCTTATTGTTTCTCTTTTGTCATGTTCCTGATGAGAGATGTAGTGATGAAAAAAAAAAGACAATTTACTAGAAATCCTGGAGAGAATTTCTACCTCTTCCTCAAAAAAAAAAAAAAAAGTCTCAGAAATATAAAACAAGAACAGAATTAAAGATAGATTAAATGTTTTGGTCAGGCCTACTAGTTAAGATATCAGAGAGCTAATAACCATGTTTCTTAATGCCACAAAGAATAAAATCTAACTATGAAAAACAATACTTTTTTGGTTTGAGACCATGAAAAATCAGTACTGACATCAGTTTCTATAGACGAGTTAATGGTTCACATGTTTAAAACCAATAGTACAGTGGAGGAAATGAGCGGATTGCAGCAACAAAGAACTGACATACAAAATCTTACCTATTCCTTGCATCTGCAGTTATCAGGAGAAGCAGAGAAATAAACCTGCCCTGTGAGGCTGAAAAGTATGCAACAAGCACAGGGCTAACGATTCCAGTTTTCGTCTATGCATGCTGAAGCTTCTGGAGATGGCATTCAAGGAGGATGAAATGTACTGTAATGTGGTGAGAAAGCATAGCACATGGTGAAGTGGGAACAATAGCCAAAGTCTGCACTCAAATAACATGGTGATTTGGCAACCCAGAAATTGCAAAGAAGGTCAGGATACAGAAACTTCAAAGTCAAATTAGCAGATCAGCCATGCTTAAGAAGATGTAATAATTAACAATAGGTGATATTAACAACTATTAGTAATTATTAGATTAATGCTTAATTAAGGAGAGTTGATGAGTCTGGTTTTGGTCATCTGACTTCCGCTGTCTTTGCACAGAAAATTGATTTAGAGTTATTCATGTTAAGTCCAGATATGCAGTCTAACAGAGGTTTGTTTTCACTGTTTAAACTGTTACATTTAGGATGTAAAGAAAGTATAGTTAACATTGTGCATGAGAGTCATTTTGTGGCCCTGGTAGCATGCCATACATGGTTAAAGAACATGTCTTTGCATATTAAAAAATGCATTTTCTAGAAAAGTATACTAGATTCACTGGATAATTAACTCACATTTCTTCTTACTGCCATTAGGATAAGATGCTGTTGAAGATTACTTCATCTTAAGAAAGTGAATTTTGGAAGCTGCAATTTGGTAGCAGGGCTGGCCAGAAAACAATTACTTGTTTTTACACAAAAAATTGTTCTTAACATGTGTTTCACAAAAACCTACAATACTAGCTTTTCATGAAGAAGCTGTGGGTGGAGAAAGAAACCAAAGTAATGATGTTCTTTAAGGATGTACAGTGACTGATTTTTGGATTTTTCTTGTTGGCTCTTATGCCTTGTGCTTGATTAAAACATTTACTGGACCAGAGAGAGACTGAACCACTAATTAAGTGTCTTTGTTTGGGATCTAGGAAGCCACTGGAGCAGATAATGACAGAAAATACTTCATTAAAAGTATACTCATTTTTCCAATTAATAGCTTAACACCAACTCCAGTCAAATAGAAACCTGAAATTACCAACTGTGATAACTGAAAAATGACTTAAGTATCAATAATATAAAGTCTGACCAGAAAACTTTAAGCTGAGATTGAAAATCATTGTTAGCAACAATGTCATGAAGAACAGCCCCAAAATATTTATTATGCTTAATATTGTACCTTTCCTAATGCTATATACACACACACGGACATCTGGTTGTCTATTTAAGTAAACTTCTGATTATTTAATTTGCATATAGCCTATTATATTCATGGAGTCTGACATTCAAGGAGTCTAACAATTTAGGCATGCAAATGCAATCAAAATCTCCATTTAGTTTTTTAAGGGAGACAGAGGGAGTTCTGTTAAGCATTTTAAACTGGCAAAACCTGTCTATCACATTATAATTGGCTCTAATTAATACTGCCAGAAGCTACAGCTATAAAAATCTTTACCAAACACTGAGTCACACTTAAACTGGTGCAAAATCCTTCTCTTGCCCAAGCAAACATTACAGAAAATCACTTCCAATGTGTTCCTTAAAACTGAGAGCTGACTGATGACTATAAGTGAAGACAAACAGATGAGCATAGAAGCCATTTTGCTGAAATGTAGGATATGATATATTTTCCTAAGTGGTCAAGATAGATGTGAAAATCAGTAACTTATATTACATACATAATCACTTATGTATGTTTAGCCAGAATAGAAGAGTTAAGCACCATCCTTTTAAAGATGGAAAAGTGTGACGTGAAGAAGTGTGCCTATGCAATGAGCCTATGTTATAGGCTGTAAGATAATTCAGCCGGCCCTGAGGCACATGAAAACAATGGTGGAAAACAAACAGCACATAAAAAACCTTAGCCATCATGCACAGAAACTTTATCTAATTAGAGAGAGGCACACAGTGACTCTGCCCAAACACAGTTCAGAAAGAAACCGGCAGCTGCTGGACGGAGGCTGGAGACACACTCTTTGTGGGGGAATCTCTACAGAAAACAGTGGTACTTACACCTCTTGGGACTGTGGCCCATGGACACAGGGCAGGCAGTGGGGGAAGAAGTGTCTGACTCTAGTGGGAGAAAGCTTTGGTTTGAATAGATGAGATTGGTACCCCTCACCTACTGCCACTGGCCCTGATACCCCTGCTGTCATTGGGATTTACCCTCTTGACCACTGTAGAGGGACTTACAGGGCAGGAAGGCTTTGGGTCTTTGGAGTAGGCAGTGTAGCTCCTGCCTACATGTGCTCAGGTAGACCTAGTGGCCGCTACTGAGGGACCAAGTAATTTGTAAAAAGCTGTATCAAACCAATTGAGGGGCTGGCAATGAAATTCAAAAATCTGGTGATTGTCTCAGAAAACATTGGCTTGTGTCCAAAATGGGTGTACCTTACAACAGTCCTGTTTGTTCTGTTCAGAAGAACATTGCAGAGTGATGGTTAACAACAGACTTTGAATTAGGTCACACCCGTTAGCTGCTGTAGTTCTGGACATGGTACAACCATTGCTGGAGCTAGAGACTAAAGAATATACCTGGTATGCTACAAATGGTGCTGCAAATGTTTTTAACTCTCTGGCCAGAGAAGTGAGATTCCCATTTGTCTTCTCCCAACAGTGTGCAACACACTGGGAGCCAGCTGCCCCCATGAAGGAAAGATTCCTACCATCTGCCATGGCAATATCCACGAAACCTTAGCAAGACACCTCTGGAGAACTTTTTCACTATGCTGATGAGGTACTTACTGAAGGAATAAACCCAGAAGAAAAACTAAGCAAAGGGCAACAGGTGATCGTTGCCTTCTTGAGGTAAAATTCCCTGACTTTAGACTGTTTTGCTTGTGATAGCCCAAAATCACGCTTTAGGTGATTCAACATTAAAAATGGCCAATATTCCACTAAACTTGGAATATTTGATAGTATTATTACTCTTGCCAACCATTTCTGTCTTTCTCACTTTATTCCATCCATGATATTCATCTTCCTTGACAGACTGAAAAGAAACTTGGATACAAAGCAAAAAATGGATTTCCTGTTAACTTCTGTTGCATGTATTGATTCTCTGTCACCAGTTGTGTGGCCGTGGTTTTTCATCCCTTTCAAAGACACAGGTAATAAAGGCAGAGTTCTTTCTACCACAGCCATTTCCAATCACAAAAAAAGGAAACAGTGGCATCCCTTATACTGGGAGTAACAAGAGAGTAACCAAAAATCTCATCTAGCTGTACAGACAACAGGTAGGCACTACACACACACATATCATATACAGAAAATGATGGGCGAGGATCAAATTCATTTTGAGGAGCATGGCATAGGTTCTGTGGAGCAAGCCAGACATTTCTGCATTGTTAACACTTCGGTAAAATTGTCAACTTTTCCTCAAAGTCACAAGGGAAAGAAATGCATACTTTTACAACCCGAAAGCAAGTTTGCTGTTTGCAGTCACATGATTCTGGGGTCTAGAGAGTAAGTAATTAGTCTATAATATTTCAGTTTCAACTTGTGCTTTGTTCTAGCCCAGGCAGGTCTTCTGCCACTGTTAAGACTTTTCTTTGGTTCCTTTCCCTGGAATCGACGCATGAGTGGGAATATTCAGTATCATTAGATTATTTGCTGGCTAAGGATAAGTTTTAGATACTAACTCTTCTTTGCTTACAGCCTGTTTGAGCTATGACATAGGTGGTTCTCAGTGAAGTCTTTTCTCAGGTGAGCTGGGAAATTTCTTACAGTTCAGGGCAGCTACTTTTATCTCTAGAATATCGGTACACGTGAGCTGCTCTGATAGTCATGGTATGCTAGATGCTACACTCAAAATCTTGTTCAGAGCAGAGAGGAACACAAACGAGGGGTAGAGCTAGGAATTTATTGTTAGACCAATTAAACTTTAATTGCCTATTTTTATACGTTTCCTTACCACAGCCCACTTCCTTGTCACTTCTTCCAGACTAAACATTGAAAATTGCATGCAGCCCTCCCCCAGCCTCATTACCCCAGAGGGGCTGTTTGTCCCACAGTGACTACATAGGGGTGCCAGCCCCCTGCCCCGGGTGCTCACAGAGCAAAGCCAGCACAGAGGAGGCAACAGTCATGTGGCCAGCAGGCAACTGGTGCCATGGCTAATACCAACTAAAACCAACAAAGGCCTAAACAGACCCAGACAAGTCCACAAACTGTGCTGTGAGGTCAATACAAAGCCTGTGGCCTTTTACAAATAAGGGAAAAAGAGTATTTATGAGGCTACACATGTATAGTGCCAGCATGGTCATGGAGGGTAGGTGAGGTAGAGAAGTAGGGATGATGGTCTACGTTCCTACAGAGTTTGTCTTTCTGTAAGATGCAGCTATTCCTACATAGCAGCAAGGTGCTCAGAACTGTGAATAACCCAAATGTTACTTCTCAAACAATGCAATGTCAGACTTTTTTTTAAAGTCTAGTTGAGATTGTGTCACTTAGCAAAAATGAGATCTGTGATCTTTGCTAGTAAAAGCAAATGTAAGAGTAGGAGATGAAAAAGACAATGAAATAAAAAGCAAAATCTTTGTGTTGAAAAACAGTTATTTGTTTTAAATTGAGAAAAGGGAGTCCTTTTGTAGTTCTTTTAAAGTACTTTTTTTCCTATATGTATTTTACCCAATGAGTGAAAAGAGATTAATTTGGAATGGGCACGCCTTTCTTAAATACTAGATATATCTGAGCCTCTTAGATAAATGCTGGACTAAACTAATCCTGCTTCAGCACAGATCCACTGAAAGGAAAGGAAGAGATGGGACTTGTACTGTGGTGACTGTTCTTCCTTCCACGTTCAGAAAATGGACCAAAGTGCTCTTATGAGAATGCTCAAACAATAATGGAAATGTGTATCATGAGGACATAGGTTCGAACAAAGACGAAAGGAAATTCTAAGAAGGAACTGAAGTCAAAACTGCTATTCAAAGAAATTCTAACCTCAGTATACGCAAATCTTATTAAAAAATTGTGGCAAAATTTTTATTTTGGTGATTAGACATTCAGTCTTGAAGTAGTTCCCTAAAGCCTTTAAAAGTAGTGGTAAGTTAAAAATGCCCTTGAGCAAAAAGAACACAATACTGGCCTATGAACTCTGGGAGAAGGAGAAAAGACTTTAAAAAATACATCTCCAAATCTGTGGTTGAAATGGACTTTAGAAGGTTTGTGGACACGCAGCTATCTCCAGGCTTCTGTATACCAAGGGCAAAAAACACTGACTAAACAAAATCAGCTTTTAAAATACTATGTATCAATAGCTCCATATACAGTGTCAGAAAGTTAGTCAGCATCATTGAAGCATACAATTAAAATGACAAGATCAAACCTGATTACAGCAGGATGCTCAGTGCAATGAAAAACAATGCCATTTTTGTAGTGGATTTAATATTCCAAATATGTTTAGCTAAACTTCCCTGGGAGGGGACAGAGAGGCACTGGGAGGAACAAATGATAATGCAAACATGTAGGCAATTTTAAATAAGGTTTAGTTAGAGACTGAATAGTCTGGTTTCATATCTTGGGTATTTAAAAGCATGGTAGTATAAGTTAAGTAATTTAAAAAATAACTATGAGACCTGATGCTGGAAAAAATAATTTGATAAGGAGCGATGTGCACTTGTGTACGTAAATATAATATATTTATGTGTGTGTATTTGTGCACACATACTTATAGGCCATCAACCTTGGAGATTAATTAAAGTTAATGGAGAATCAGGGGTATGAAAATAATTAGTATAGCATGAATTAATTCACAAGCTCTGTAGCTCCCGTGAAGCTTAAAATTTAGAGCAGCCTGATGTCAGCAATCCCACTTGCAAGGTAAAAGTTATATATAAATTACAAAGATGCAATAAGAAGCCCATGAAAATTCTATGGTTCATTATTATTCAACAGAGGACATGACGCTCAATGAAAGAGACCTAACTAGCAGCCCAAAGAGCTAGCGGGAAAAGTTGGCATCACTAAAAACTTCTCCAGCCTAACTTGCCGGTAGAGCTGCACGCAATCCAAGACACAGAGTCCTGTGTTCCCTGACCTTACTGTAGGACAGCTGTTTTCTCAATGGTGTGCCACCTATTCATTAAGCACAGGAATGAGTTTGTAGGTGCTAGACAAGTGCTCAAAACTGGAAGTTCTTATGAAGAAAACATGTGGCATTTTCTCAAGGTATTAGTTTTGTTTACAGCTAATGCATTTCCAGCTGTGAGACTTGAGTTTGTGCTGAGAGGTCCCTAAACATCTTCCTGAACTGGGAACTTAGGATAAGCAGCACTTTATCTATCCATCTTCTGGATCCATGTAGGCCTTCAGCAGGAACAAGATGCACAAAGGCTATGCAGTATGCACAGTGTCCAGACTCCTGAGATTGCCCTACCTCCTTCTGCATTTCTCACTTACAACTCGACATTCCCAATGGGACTGTCCAGACATCATTTTCCCCCCGCTTCGTCAGAAGGCTGGGAAGAAGCCAGGATGATTCTCAGAGATTTTATTTTTCCTGTGGGAGAGCAGTGCCCCAAAATACAATAACATAATTCATCAACTCCAGTATTCTTGGGTCTGCAAAATACTTGGAGTGTTTGCCATTGGAAATAAGATCACACATAAAGACATGTAGTTTGTTAATAACAAAAAGAAAAATAAAGTAGAATAGGCAATATATTTTGCTGAATTTTAAAGAATATATATTGTTCCATCCTAAGCCACAGTGAAAATGTTATGTTGAAAACTGTTATTGAAATGTCTAACATACAGATTTTTGCTAAAGAACATTAGGTTTTCTAAGAGTTTGTTTAACAGTTATTCATAGTATTCAGATTCCAGTTGTTATGCTTTATACATTTTATAATGCATTCCCATCTCTCAATACTATTTACAATATTTAACTAAGAAAATCTATGGCAAGCCCTCTCTGAACTTGACTGAGAGCTATTAACACCTATTTATAATTGTAATTTACATGCAGTTTCCTTGAGGTTTAACTATCAGTGTAATGCTAAATAAAATTAGATACTCAGCCCTGCTTCAAAGAATTAGTCTGAGAGTAAAAAAAAAAGTAATAAAACACTGCTTTAGTATTCCCTAATTCTCTCTCATACATAAAGACTTTTTAAATTAAGCTAATTAGGCAAAGCTGCTAATATAAACACATTTCAGCACCTGGAGTTTCATGAATCGTATTTTATTCCTTTTTTCACTCACTAGCTCTGGGAAATAGGAGCTAAATCATCAGTAAGTAAAGTCCATGTGTGTTAGATTTTGCAAGCCTGCATTTTAACACTGTAGCCAGCTGGAAGTCTTGAAAATGTTGGTGGCAATACTAGTACATATCCTATCTATTTTGAAATTTGACCCTGTAAGAAAGAGAAAGAGCAAGTGGCACAGAATGGGATACATGATCTCACTTATATCAAGAAGCATAAGTAAGAGTCCTTGGATACAGTTATTAGCACCTGTCACATTGTGGGTCTGTAAAAGTGGATCTGTTTTCTGTTAGAACTATTAATCATTGTAAACTGCTTTAGGCACAGTCACTAAAATAGAAATGCTAAGGTCCAGCCATTAAACTGATATGGAGATTTGACATCTTCATACTCAACAAATATTCTTGCAAGATCACTCATAGCAGTGAGTTATAAATCTCAGTTTTATGATAACTCAAACAGAGAGTAGGAATTGTCTGCTTGGGGTCTTGGGGTTGAGTTATGGCCCCAATCTCTTGTGTCCCTGCATAAGCAACTTGGTCTCATATTTTTACTAGAGGTCACAAAACAACATCCTGCAAAGACAACCAAACTAGGTCTGATTAACCATGGTCTGCATGGAGTTCTCTGTCAAGCACTACACTGCATTATCATCTTTTTATCCTCTGCAATGAGGATATTGTGTTGCTTCCTTTTCCTCCCTATTTAGTAACTTGATCACATAGCCACATTAAGAAATCTCTCATTTCACAAGTGATTTCCCTGGCAAATAAATGAATTTTTCTAGAGTATGTCACTAATCACCTAGATTAAATTTAGCAAAATGAAATTCCAGGGTAGCTTGAAGTCATCAAAACCCATGTTGCTATAGCACTGTCCTGCCTCCACCTCAACTGGTAGCCACACATTTCTGTGGGCTCCCTGGCAGCAGCTTTGGTGCTCATATAATTCAGTGGGGAGTGGTCAGGAAACTCATTTATCTGAGCATTAATTCTCTTTGGTTTTGTTTTGGTTTTTGAAACCATGAGAGTTCTATGATGTATTTTTGTGATCAGATAGTCTGGCTGACAGATGGCCAAGTCAGCTAAGTCAATCTCTCCAACTATCAAAAAACCTGCAAGTAAAGGATGCCATTTCACATGGAGATTATTTAATGGAAAATTAACCACCTGCTGCCAGTAAACTTCTCATTGATTAACCTCCATGGAGAAAGTCATGGCTGCAGCACTGATTGCTGACATTGGTTGTGCTTGAGCACAGCAATAACACTTCTCTAAAGCCATGGCAGCCTGGATATTAGCAATAACTAAGGTTTGTTAGTGATGTTGACAGCTGTTTCAGAGCAGAAATCAGTTTTAGGTGATAGTCAGAGGGGCATAGATGGTGTTGCTTGTTGGGTGTACATAAACAAAGTTTAGAAGAAAACTGATTGATAGCTATGTGAGGGACCTGCAGCAGGTCAGTGCTGGAAAACAGGTTGCTAGCCTTATAACAGGATATTGTATTCTTCAAAAGATTAAGAGATGACAAACATTTTAGGCTGTGAATAACTTAAAAGTTATTCAAAACTAACAGAAAATTTAATCTCTGTTCTTCTCATTTTACTTCAACAATAAAATTCAAGAAGACTTCAATTTTCACTGAATGAAGAAATTACATTACATGTAACTTGTTCCTACTATCAGTTTCTTGCCCAGGATTGGGCTGAGAGAGGTAACACACATCCTTTAGGACTATGATATTTGTAAAGTGAATTTGTTCTGAAAGGACCCTGTCAAATAATTACTACAGCAGCAGAGTATGTTCATATCTACCATTCTGCCACCAGGAAGATGCACTTGACCTCTGAGTGTTCTTATTTCAGCGTTACTGTCTGGAAAAATAAACATTGTCCTGGTTTCAGCTGGGATACAGCTAATTTTCTTCCTAGTAGCTGGTATAGTGCTGTGTTTTGGATTTTAGTATGAGAATAATATTGATAACACGCTGATGTTTTGGCTGTGGCTAAGCGGTGTTTACACTAGTCAAGGACTTTTCAGCTTCCCATGCTCTGCCAGGTGCACAAGAAATGGGAGGGGGCACAGCCAGGACAGCTGACCCCAACTGGCCAAAGGGCTATTCCATACCATATGATGTCATGCCCAGTATATAAAATGGGGGAGTTGGCCGGGGGGTAGCGATCGCTGCTCAGGGACTGGCTGGGCATCGATCGGTGGGTGGTGAGCGGTTGTAACATTTAATTTAATTTAATTTAATTTTATATTATTTTATTTTATTTTATTTTATTTTCCCCTTTTTTCCCTCCCTTGGGTTTTGTTCCTCTCTTTCTCTCGTTGTTTTCCTTCTCATTACAATTCATTATTATTATTACTATTATTTTATTCCAATTATTAAACTGTTCTTATCTCAACCCATGAGTTTTCTTACTTTTGCTCTTCCGATTTTCTCCGCCATCCCACCGGGGGGGAGTGAGTGAGTGGCTGCATGGTGCTTAGCTGCCGGCTGGGGCTAAACCATGACAACATGTATTGAGTTTTGAATGTTTTGGACCAAAGACCTCTGACAGACATTAAGAAAGAGGGTCAAGTCAGCAGAGAGATGTGACACAGTCCCGTATTAATTGTACGTTGTTAGGTTCGTGGAGTTCAGTCTTAATGATACTATGGATGCCTGATTATTTACGCACTGTGCTGTTTGGCAACAGCACACAAAACAGCTTACAGGCTAGAGGAATGTATTTATGTAAGTATTTACACTCCTGCTGTCTCAGGTGGGAAAACAGACAGGGTTAGTCCATCAACGGCTTTGCAGAAATGAAATAACCTTGCAGTTTGGCTGGTATGGAACAACTGGAAAATAGCCGTGACAGCAGTCAGAGAGCATTGCAACACAGTCTTATTGCTAGAATATATACAAAAGATAGCATAATAAGAGCTGCAAAGATAATTCACACATACACACACACACTAGAAGTTAAACAGTTCCTGTTAAGAGATTCATTTAATCTGTCATAAGAGTGCATGTTATTTCCTACAGATCAAAAAAGTTTAATTCAACTGTTTAACTAACAAGAAAGAAGATCATACCTCTCTCTCAGAATCTCCTGAAATGGACTCAGATCAACGTCTTATTACAGGAAATGAGAATTGAACCAGAAATCCAGATCTCAGCCTGAAGATGTGGCCATGAACCTGAGAAGTCATTAAATCTTGTCTGGCATGAACATAAGGAACAAAAACAGGAGGAGAAGAAACATCCCAAGCTGAGCCAGGAGTCACATGCAACATACTGTGGCACAATGCTGCATCAGAAACTGCCAGCGTAGAGGCATAGGGCTCAGGACTTTTTTAGCACTAGAGAGTGTGATAAAGCATCCATGTAAAAGCAAATGAGAGTAACCAGAGTATGGGCACCCTGTTTTGGAAGACAGAAAGTTTACTGGCAAAGGTCAGCTTGTGCTGTAAAGGCTTCCAGGCCTGAACACATGCTCTGGCTTGTTTAGTTTACAAATCTAGACACTGCCAAAGTTTTGTGTCTCAACTGGAAACTGCTTTATTTTTTCCATTCTAATTGTATGCTCCATGCCCCCTCTTCCAAGGTATTTACACTGCCCAAACCCCTATTCCTAAATTCCACTGATTTTAACCAGAACTGGACATCTATGTACCTTGAAGAGGAAAGAATGAGAAGAATTTCATGCTTATGGAAGCTGAGCAAGAGATCAGCTGGACTATATGTTAGGAAAAACTGAACAGAAGGCTTGGGGTAAGACCTGCCACTGAGGTTCAGAAGTCCAGTGAGGAGCATGACTGAAGGGGTCCCAGCTAAGGCAGTACTTTCTTGCACTAAACGAAGCACTTGTGCCACCAGGCCTTTTAGCCAAGAATAAAATCCCTCCTCTGACTCATATAAACATCTATCCAATATACAGACTGTGCAGGAAACATTAGATTTTTTTCATCTTTCTTTTTCTGACTTACACAAGTGGAATAATTTCAGGGGTAGAGACAGAAGGACCTCCAAGACCTCTCTCTCAGCATGCTTATAGACCAAATGCTAAAAAATTACCCTAGGAAGTGGTGGGTAGAGAATCAAATCCTGGCTTCCAAGCAGACCCATGTAGTTTATGAGTTTGGATCTCACATACCAGGCAACTGCTCTAACAAACACACTGTTAGGAAATGCAGCAGAGATAGCGGGTGTAAGTTCTTCCATCTACAAGAGCTGAATATGAAGACAAGTGCTGGGGGCAAAGGACCTGATCCCTCCTGGATCCCTCCTGGATCAGGTCATCCAAAGAAGGATGCCAGGGCACTGCTGGTGACTTTAGGTGCTGAACAGTGCAAGACTGCTGTCAGGACTTACTGATGCTGAATCTGCTCATTGGCAGAAAAACATGTGTCTGTTGATTTTCACTAGTAGACTGTCAGTATCTCCAGAGCAGAGGGTATGGGTTTGAGAAGGCTTTCTTGAAGTTAAGAACCTAAAATGGCAGGTAGACTGTTATGTAATTGTACCCTTCTTGCATGCCTCTTTCCCAAAGGAGAGGGTTTTATACATGCCTGTATAAAACACAGGCATGAAAATTAGTTCCTCCATAAATAGCTGCAGAAAGCCTAAAAATTATTATTTTCCAAATGGTTCTCATTTTTTTAGAATTTATGGCACACTTAGGAAAGCCATTGGCTCATGTTGTGCCAAATGTGAGAAAAAATGTCCACATTTTAAAAGCAAGGGTCATTAATAACTGAAAAAAACACTAAAGAATGCTGGATTATTCATTTCTCAAAGTCTTCCAAAACTTCTAAGAAGATATAACTGAAACCGCTTGACTGAATGCCTCAATACAGCAGTCCGTAACCTTACTGCTGCAAGCCTGTGAGGACTACAAAGAAAAAGGTCAAGTTTTAAGGTCTCTTGTGACCTTAAGATTTATGAAAACCTGTATTTTCAAAAAGGAGCAATGTTGGCCCTACATGAAATAGAAGAATTTCTTTAAAGCTATAATTTAAAACTCCTTGAGAACTTTTAAAGAAAAGTAAGTGTTTTCATATGCCAATTATTTTGTATTGGTTGGGGAAAATATATGAGAATATGTTTTAGTTATATATAAAATCAGTTCCCACTGTGGAATATCACAGAATCATAGAATGGCTTGAGTTGGAAAGGGCCTCCAAAGATCATCTAGTGCAACCCCCCTCCAATGAGCAGGGACATCTTTAACTAGATCAGGTTGCTCAGAGCCCCATCCAACCTAACCTTGAGTGTTTCCAGGGATGGAAACATCTACTGCCTCTCTGGGCAACCTGTTCCAGTGTTTCACCACCCTCATTGTAAAAAAAAAAGTCTTCCTTATATCTAGTCTGAATCTACCCTCTTTTAGTTTAAAACCATTACCCCTTGTCCTATCGCAACAGGCCCTATTAAAAAGTCTGTCCTCGTCTTTCTTATAAGCCCCCTTTAAGTATTGAAAGGCCACAATAAAGTGTCCCTGGAATATATGCATTGCTTTTATGTATATACTTACCCATTAAAGCATGAAGAGTTACAGAAATCGTCAGTGTCACAGTGATTAAATTTTGCAGGTATGTGTACCTGGGGCTCAACAGTTGGCAAAATCCATTAAATCAATACAACCCATTCTTTAAGGGTGCTGCTCTGAAAACTCCTATTGATCAATTGATTTTGGTTGTCTGAAGCAACAACTGGGAACTTTTTAGCATGGGTGCACAACGGACCCCTCTTAACTTACTGGTAATGGTCATGCCCTAACCCTCCTACTCATCTTACCAGGAATCACCACAGTTATGGCAACAGAGTTCCAGCAGTCTCCATCCTGCCTGCCCACATGACAAGAAACTGCATATTAAACACACGAAGGCTTATGTCAAGTCATTGGACGGATCTGACATTGTCATGTGATGAAACATGCAAGCAACCCCTGTGTTATGATGGAATGTTCTTCTGCATGAATTTGAATGTACTATATTTTTCGGTCACGTTTTGCATTTTTTATGGTATCATCTTTGAATCTTTTGGAGAAAAAAAATATTTTATTTTCCTCTTCTCTATTCAGTGTGTTGCTGCTTTCTAATTGGCCTGAAATGATTTCCTTTGATCCACTTCCTCACTCATGCAGCTGAGTCTTGTTTGCTTGCTTGTTTCTGCAGCTGCAAAAATCAAATAGAGGTCTTTTCAACTGTAAAAGCACAGCTAAGGGAAGATGGGGGTAGGACATATGTCACATGTAGTGACTCCTGCGTAAATGGGTAGCAGTGCAATAAAAGTTCTCAGCATTAAGGAAACTGGACACACTTCTTACATTTCTGCCCAAATCCATCAACTGGCTAGTTCTCAGGACTATGAATTACCAGTGAATATGGTTAGGCTTTTGAGGCAGGAATATTTAATTGCATAAATATAGCATGGGAAACAGCCACTGAAGTAAACTGGAACAAGGAAAACTCAGGATAGGATCTTGAAAAAACATGTTGTGTTGATCATGATAGTGAAGCAACTGCGATAGATAGCACAGGGACATCTCCACCATTTGAAGGTGGAGAGCAGGTCTCCCTGGAGAACAGGTTAGGGAAACACTCTTTGGGAGTGACGTAGCTGCTGTGAGGAACAGGATGGACTAGAAGCCCTCCTGAGATTCCCTCCAGCCCTGTGATTCTATAATCCCTCATTTCCTAGAATTTAGTCATTAATAAAATCATTACTGTTGCTTACTTGACCTTAGAGGCCTCTTCCCACGTTTGCTTATTCAAGCATAATCTGTCCACATACATCTGTGTGGAAATTATAAGAGTAATTGTCCCTGTAAGAGTCTGAAGGGAAGATTGGTGAGTGAGTGGATGTCAGCAGTCTGGCTGAGACTCCTGCCCTCCCAAGCTTTTTATTTTGATATACTGTAATGTGTTTTATAAAAATCCATTACCCTCATGCTCTAAATCAGAAGTTTCACCTCAGTCACCACCTTAGTGTGTTACAATACAATTCAAAAGAAAGGATTAAGCAGATAGTTTGAACGTGTGCTTTATCACCTAACTAAAGGGCAGATGGTCTCCCAAAACCAGACCTAAAATAGCCTTGCAGTAAATTTAACCTGAGCCTGAAGCTGGCCTGCTGTCTGCAAAAGCTGTAGCAGGTTGCCTGTATTACCCTCAGCTGTAAGCATGGAGGCTGTACTGTGCTAGTGTTGTCTGCGTCCTTGCACACTGTATTTTTTTCTGATCAGCTTTTCATATTGTAAAGGTAAACAGCAAATTCCAGCTGACATCACAAGTCAAAATTTGCTTTTTGTGTGAATCAGGCTATAATCTGTCACAGGCTATCTGTAACCTTGAATCTCCGCTTGGAGCTGTCAGCCGCTCCTTGTCAGAAGCTGGTGACAGGGACCTGCTGGTTCTGTTTGGCCAGCAGGTACTCTGCTAAGGGTTTTTGAGGGTTAAGTGACCATAACTTTCATTATTTTCTCATAATGGTTTTCAAAATTTATGAATCTTGAAAGAGAGCTTCATAGTTAAGGCAAATGAAGAGGTGCCCAAAGGAATATTCACTCTGAAAATAAAATGTCTGTACTGGTTTGTTAACTTCCATGCACGAGGCAGGGAAGTCCTTTATAATTTTTGACTGTGATTGCTCTGAAGTTTTAAAGTGTGGCACAAATTCAAATGATACAACCACACAAATGATTAGATGGTTAATTCTACATTTATTTGCCACCTTTCTTGGACTCTATCTGAGAATACCCAATCAGTTAAAAAAAAAAAAAAGAAATCCCTCTTAGAACATTTTCAAAACTTAAAGCCTACTTTGTACCTTCTCCTCTGCATCTTATGTAACCTATCTCCTGTAGTTTGACTGCCCTTCACTTTTATTTTGGCCAATATGCTTTATTTCTTATGCTTTTAAACAGATTGTTTGTGTCATGAGTACAAAGGCGCAAACTGATCACTGAAAAAGAAACTATGATTTTGCCATGGAAACAAATAGTGTCTTTTTGTTTCATAGAAAACTTAAGTAGAGTAATTCACCTTTCAGAATAGACTAAGAAACGTGCTGAGCACATTGAAAGATTAATCTAAATCTCAGAAGCTGTAATCCAAAGTCTTTACAGTAGACAACTTATGTTAAATCCTTTTTAAAAATCTCTTATTATAGAAAGATTTATAAGAAGAATCAGCAACTGAAGGACGAAATCTTACAAAGATAAAGCATCAGATTTAAACTCAGGCAAACAGGCTGGTTAAATGCAAGGCATATTTGAAATGAGACATAAGTAGCATCTATCTATGTCCAAAATTGCAATCCTAAAATTTTTATTTGCTCTCTGCTATTGAAAATACATAAATTCTGTGGCTGCTTATGTTTGTTTTTCCTTTAGTACTCCCCAGTTCTCTACATTTCTGCTTCTCAGCATGTCTAGAAATGCCTCAGCATCAACAGATCTGAGCAGTTCAGAAGGTAGCTAACACAAAAGACCAATTACTGTTTCTCTAAACATCTGAGGACTTGCTGAAGTAGCTGCAGTCTGAGATCTGTTAATGTACATGTGCAAGAGAGGGCTCCTTGCAGTGGATTTTTTTTATCAATCACAGGCACTGGAGCAGATAAAACTCTCCCTTCCTCCTTTTTATATTTTTTTTTTTTAGTTTTTAGAGCAGTTATTAGGGTGTGGGAGACCTAGTTCCATTTCCTTCCTGTATGTAGCATGGTGTTGAAGGGATTCTACTGCCCATTGCAGGCCTCCCTGAAAGATGCCAGAAGCATTAGAGAGAGCAGCCTGGAAAACAACCCTTGCTGAAACTATCCCATTTTGCAGAAACATTCAAAATTTCTTGGCTAAAAAATGAATCCTCTAAGCTAATTGTTCAGTACTCATGGGAGAAGAGGACTTGGTCTCTAGTCTGTGTTTCCAAGGCAGTATTTTATTCTGTGAAAGGTTTGCATATGCTACCATTATTGAAAGGACTGCAACTGAGTCCTTTCTTTTTCCAGAGGGCTTCCTTATCCTCTCTGGATCAGTAAGAGTTCAGTGTGGACTAGTTCATGGTGGACTAGTGCCAACAGAAGGGGAGTACAACCTTCCTGACCCCTTCTTCACACAACACACATACAATAAACCCTAGACAGAAATATGAGTGTGAAACAACAGGGAGGAAGGAAACCAGCTTGTCTTTCCCGTATATGAACTACTAAACTTGCTTATAGAGGAGAGAGGGTAGGGAAGAGGGGCCAGGACTGTAATGGCTTCTCATCCTCCAACAAACTCTATTTAAAATAAAGGAGTGATCCCTGCTTATTTCAAGCTTGTATGGACTATTTTAAGAAGAAGGGGACACTGTGTAGTGGTCAAGACCTTTATGTGACCCTGAGTTAGGCATCAAGGGCACAGAGTGGAATTCAAGACATAGCCTTATTTTCTAGCATTTTCCAGCTGACTACTACTGGGGTGCAGTTTCTGAGACTGGAGCCCTCCCTGGGACAGCCAGTTCTCCCACACACTGCTTAGGGAACACACGGTTGTGAGTACTGCTACACTGCCAGCTAGAAAGCAGATGCTTCAACAACGTCCATCATAGCTGCTATGCCCCTACTTTGAATCTAGTCTTTAAATCTGAATCAGGAAAGCAGTCCTGTTCACTGATATTCATATCCTGCTGGAGAAGAACATGCCATCAGTGAATGGGGAAAAAAAACAAACTGGAAATGTTTTGCCTTTCCTTCATTACCGTTCCTAGACTTAGAGATTTAAAAACAAATCCACACACAGAGCTTACAAGCAGATCAGTAATTTCACATCGCAATTGTTTAGAACTCTGACAGATAACCTAAACCTCTGGGTTACAGGCAGTATAAGCATGTTGGTGTTCTCTGGAGGTGTGCAAAGTTTTGTGCTGTGGGTGGAAATTTTTGATTGCAATGTTGTTGTAAACATCTAAATATGAAAGAAGATTCTCAAGTGACAACAATTTATACAATTGTGTCTCTATGAGCTCATGTGCCTGCCATCTGGGATCTACCCTTCCATCTTATTTGTGATCACTGGTAGACAAAATTCTGATTTGGCACAAAGATAAAAATTGTGTGGCAAAGTTGTTCTACATCACATTTTTAAAGAGGCATGTGAGTATAATGTGGTATGTTTCCACAGAATTTCAGTACTAATAGCTGTCTGGACCAAAAGGCTATTAAGCAGGGACACTTAGGCTAACAGCCCTGTAGTTACCAGCACTTTGCAGTGCACTGTTCAATATAATCAAGTCATCTTGGGTCTGAACATCACAAATGTGTCACTTGGAGTTAGGTTTAACAGAGGCAGATGCAATTTACAACAAGCAGCCTATTCCTAATGATTCTGTGAAATGCTTACTAAGATGCCAAAGGCAGAAATCCTTCATCCAACTCCCAGCATCTTAAAATGGGAATGCTAACCGAGAGGGGAGCCTGGAAACATGTCGAGATGTGATATTCTGGCTCCAGTGGAGCTGTTCAAGAAGTAACAGTGATCAGCAGTTTTTCCTTAGCTTAAATACTTTAATTATTATTGTTTTCAATGGGTCAAAAATCCCTAGGATCTTTTCAGTAAACCTAGGTTAGAGAGGGATATTCCATGTGAACTTATGCTGACATACCCAAGGAGGTGATAACTTTTGGGGAGGGGCAGTGTTAATCTGCTAATACAAAACTTTTCACTCATTGAGCTGAGGCCAGAAGACTACATCTGATCATAACTGACACAACAGCTAAGGAGGTCCAAGGGCTGGGAGAGTGCTAATGTCGTGCCACCACGGAATGAAGAAAGTCAAGCAGGGTAATTGATGCAACAATTGGCTACTTAAATTATAATAATCCCGAGGGGGGAGAAACAAACAAACAAACAAATCCCCCAAACCATGGAATACAACAGCAGAGGAATTAAAGAATAGCAATAGAATTAATGCTGATAAACGGGCTGTGAAGGAAAGCAGATCTTATCAGACACATCTGATTTATTCTCTGACACAACAAATGCAACTGATAATCTATAAAAAGTCTGATTTTCAAACACATCGGGCCATCCAGTTTGGTGTGGTTATCCAAAGAAACAGATCCCCAAGAAAGTAAGAACTCTGCCATTTCTTAAAATTCAGCTAGTCTGATCTCTAGTCTCTAAGAACTCGCTTTCAGATAAACCCTCTAATTGTTTTAAAGGCAGTTTCTCAGCAACAATTTTTATTAATTTTATTATCCTGTATTTGACCTCAAGTTTTTTGTTTTCCCTCAGAAACTTAAATGTCACACTGGCTTGTTAGTCTTTCAGCTACTGTAGTATGTCAAGTGTATGGGTGTAAGATTGGATAAAAATTGACATTTTGCTAACCTATTTGTTGGGTAGAGACCAAACATTTATATTCTGTTTCTAATGATTCTTCACTTATTCCTCCCCACTGTTTTTGCTTTTCCTTATTCTGGTTTTCTTTTATTACAGTCTGCATTTCTCTTGTTTCTTCGTGATCAGTTTCATATTTTTTTTTCTACTTTTCTCTTGCTCTCCCTTCACCCTTCTTTCTACTCTGTTGTGCCCAATTTTTCAGTCAGGGCAGCTCTCATTACTATAATACAGTGCAAAAAATTGAAAATGGTTTGGAACTTTATGAATATTTCAGTGTTACACCCAAACCTTGAAATGTATTGCTGGAGAAGAATAAGACAGACTAAAACCAAATTACTTTTACAAAGCACTGCTGTAGAAACTGAAATTGTAGATCAGCGTGAACTCATAATTACCAGTTACAAACAGATAAAATAAGACAGATAGGAAGAGTCTAAACAGCAACTTTTTGAAAGTCTTATATAACCACTGAATTTTTCTAGTGGCTGCACAAGAATTCCATCTCACCGTGACTAGAAAAAACAAGCCCAATGGTACCGTTGGGACATAAGGTCAAATAAACAAATCATGACTATTGCAAAGGGCTGATTTTCATACAAACCAAATTACATAACACTAAAATGCTTTTGTTTTGCTTAAAGATCATGTTAGTGTCATTGTTGTCTGCATGACTTTTAAAAGCTCGTCTCTCTGAAAAGGGTGAGTCTCAGAGAGCACACTGAAGTTGCAATTTCCTGTTTCATTTTTATGGGTGAGGTAACAAGGAGTAGTTTTCCTTGACCCTTCACGCTAAGCACAAATCAGTCTTAATAATTCTGAGACCTAAACTTCTTCACTGTTAGTTCACCCAGGGCTCTGAACTCCCTAATTTTTGCATGCAAAAAAAAAACCTGGGAAAGTGAGCCATTACCTTAGGGCAACTCAGCTACTGCCTATGTGTCAGGGTGCAGCAAGGGCAAGGTGCTCCCTAAGGGAAAGCGAGACTCCAGGTTCAGTCAAGAGTTCAGATTGCCAAGTCCACATGACAATCGCTGTGGACAAGTGCACAGCAATGAAGCAGGTCTGGGATCACACCAGGAAATTGTGTCAGCAAGTCAGGATGAAGATCAAGTCTGGAGACACTAAGCAGGGTAAGCAAAATCCAGTGAGCTCCAGCCAAGTACCGGTGACAGACAAGTCTGCGGTCAAGACGGAAGGTCCAGTGTGTGGGCCACAGTCAGAATCTGGATCAGCGGAGTAGGTGGGCAGGCACGGGCATGGCTACAGTGCAGCTCAGGTGGGGACCAGGGGAGAGAGCTTCAGCAAGAAGGCAGCTCCCAAGGCAAGGAGAGGGAACCTCTGTTGAGTCTTGTTGTCTGTTTCTTCAGTCCAGTTCCCATCAGTGAGCTGGGCATGCATGCAGTCAGCTAAACTCCCAGATCAGGGGGAGCATGCTCTGGGCCCTGACACTATTGATTGCAAATTGAGATATGTTTATAGGCAGATATAAAGGACACCCCAATTTATACAGCACAGAAATGTCAATCTAAGGATAAGACTCCGTATTTGGGAGCTAAGGGGCAGCATTGATGTAGTGTCTGAATTTTCATTGAACTACAAACTGTATCAGCTGTGAACTGAAACTGAAAATGTAGAGCTAATGCTGAAATTTTCAACAGAAACATAGGCTTTGCAAGCTTATAAAGTGTCCCTTATGAATGTGAGTTGTTAAGCACTTCAGGAATGATTCCATTCAGCAGTCACTTACAAGAGAACATTTGTATTGATTCCCACATGAGATGTTTCAGGAGCAACCAGGATGTGCAACCTGTACGGTTTAAAAAGGTAACTTATGTCAATGGTGCAGTTGTCATATATAACTGTACACTACAGAAAGACTGTAGTAGAGTTTATCAGCGTGGGAAAACAGTGAAAAATATACCCTCAGTTAGGAAAACACTCTGACTTTGTGCTTTTGATTCCCATGAATTATCAGTTGAGTCTAATAGTTGGAGGAAACATTATTCATACTGTCAAGAGTTAGTCCTTTTGTCTGAATTCTCTGATTAGCCCAATTAGCTATAGAAAGTGGGTAATTTAAAAAATCATGTAGATTGCTGGAGACTGAGAGTAAGCACACAGAAATGCATTGTGGAGAAAAAACATCCAGAGTCTCACAGTAAAAAACAACTACCAGAAAAATAAAAATGGAAGAGATTGGGAGATTGCTGCATATGATGGTTGACATTACTGTTTCCCAAGGAAATTCGTGGCTGAATTAGGTAGGATCTGTTCCTTCATAACTAATTTCATCATCATTGTGAATTTTTTTCATTTTTCCTGATGCCTCTTGAAAATGCAGCGTGCAGGGCAGCACAGTGAGCCCTGGCAATGAAAAAAGGGTTAAGAACTTCCAGGAAAACAGAGAACAAACAGGTTGGCGGCTGATTTGAAGCCTGCAATTGACTCAAAATGTAGAGGGGGAGGAAATAAAGAAAAGTGGAGAAGAGCCAAGGAGCAAGAGGAAACTGCTTTCTTTTCTGTCCCCCATGAATCTTACTTGTCGGAAGTGCCCCTAGACTAAGGCACATGCATAAGCAGCGTTCCACAAACAAGGAGTCACTATCTCGTCCTTGACACAAAGATGTTCAGAAGCACAGTCAGACATTGTCAACAGAGCGATAACATCTAATCATGGAGATGTCTGCCTAAGTTTGCAAGGTGGGAAGTGAAAGTAATTATGGCATATGAACAAGGCTTATTTTGTGTGCAAAGGAATGCTAATTTTGCTACTTTGGCATAACTGAGGAACCACATTAAGAGCTAGTGAGATAAAACGAGCAGCTAGAGAATCTCCTGAAGTAGATAGTTTACTTCTGTAGAAGGTTACTATTTGGTTAGTGCTGATTCAGAAAATGACAGAAAGACTTAGGCTGGAAGAGACCTCCAGAGATCATCCAGTCCAACCGGCTGCACCAAGCAGTCCTACCTCCTAAGCCAAATCAGGTTGTTTAGGGCCTTGCCCTGCTGGGTCTTGAAAACCTCCAAGGACAGGGATTCCACCAGCTCTCTGGTCAATCTGTTCCAGTGCTTAACCACTCTCATTATGACTTTTTTCCCCCTTTGCTTTCATTTCTATACTTAGATATGTCTTTTGCGTACACCTACATACACATTCCCCTCTGCTCTGTCCTGACAGAGGTTTCTGCCAGCCGTTATGCTAAATGCAAATATGACAATGTGTATACCCAAGTACTGAGGAAATGAAATCTGTAGGAGAGGGCAGCTAGGGATATCTTCTTATCAGCTTTTGCTTTTGTAAGTCCTAGAATAGAGCTCTTTCTTCTCCACGCATAAGAATTTTGAGGCTGCATAAAGCTGATTCCTTAAATAAAAGTATCATTGAAAGGATTAAAAACAGCTGAGATGAATTGCAAAAAACAATGCACTAGACCAGGTCTGTAGCAGCCATATTTACAGCAATGTCTGCATTTTAACATTTAAAGAATGACAAAATTATTATTTCTCTACCATTTCAATATGACAGAAGTGTTTTCTTCACAAGAAGAAAAAAGTTATTCGAGATTAAAGCTTTTTGATGAGAAAGAGAAATGACCTTTTAATATTTTAAGTGACATAGACAAAGTCTTTCAGAAAGGCAAGGCAAGATACATTCTGTTTCCTCACTTTATCTAAAAAATGAAATATTTATAATCTGAAACAATTGCCTGTTTGTCACCCATCTGTAGCTTATGAAGGCAAAACTGCATGAATTTAGCCCAGGCATGTCAAATATAAGTGAATGAACTTTTAAACATATTTAATTTATCCACAGGAGGCAGCACCTTTTTTTCTGCTACAGTATATTTTTCTCCTTCCCTTTGCCCCAAAATCTGCTGTCCCCTTTCCCTATCAAAACAGATTAAAAAGTTGTTTAAAGTAGTATTGGAATATACTTGTGCACTGACAGGCTCACTTGCCTGCAAAACCACAGCAGAGCCACACAGAGCCAAGATCCTGCACACGCCCTTCCTTGGGCAGCAGGACAAGGAAAACACATGAGCATCTTGGCATGCTGACAAACCAGCATACCTCCAGTCTGGAAGGTATGGGCAGGCACCTTTTTGGCTGGCTACTCAGAGACATGCTTACTCTGACTGGTCAGCCAGCTAAGAATCACACTTCCCTTCTCAGCTGATGATGAGCCAAATGGCATAAATTATCTGTCACCAAAAGGTATTGCTTACTGAGCTGTAATCTACACATGGGCCATACATCATGCAGAAATGATTCTGTCAGCTGTATGATATAGCTCAAATCACAGCACTCTCCTGACTTTGTTCTTGTTTGAAATGGAACATTTCTTTTTAAAAGACATTATTGGTTTTATTTATTTTCTTTCAGACAAATATAAAACAGAAGTTTCTCCACACTTGGAGGTAGACTGATGCAATAAAAATTGTACTGAGGGATTAGCATAAGGGTATCTGTATGTTAAACGCTGCAGTGATTGTCAGTCTTGAAGACATATGCGGACTGTATTTTCACAGGAACATTTCTCTAAGGATCAACTATTGTCACTGGAACAGTAATACATTTACAGCTGCTTATAAGCAGCATATGGCCAAGATATAAGGTACATTACTTTTAATGAGCACCTTGTCTTCTTCTATTTACTAGATTGAAAAATCTGGTATCGGCTTATTCTAGAAGAGGGAATACTTTCAGAAACAAAGCTATTTCCAAACTAGCTTTGCACGCACCGGTGAGCTGCTTTGCCATTACTCCCAGTGCATCGCAACTACATTGCTTCTGATTTGGAAGTGTCTTGCATCTGACCAGGTCAAAACAAACTCAGGGTAAAATCCTGCAAGGTCATGTGTATTTGCAACTGACTGAGCCAGGTCTCCTAAAACCCTCTTGGCTACCACAACTGACTGCGGTTTGGAATCCCTTATTACAGCATACTTTGGATTTATATCGCATGTAAAACACAAGAAGCAGGTGGTGACTTCAGCCAGCTTCAGCTCTAGAATATATGCAGATTAATGCTTCCTTTTAGATCAGATGGATGGAGCTGAAAATCCAGGAAGAAATTTGCATAAGAAGAGAACAAAGAAAGCAATGATAAAATGGAGCAGAATATTTTAGCCTATCAATAACATTTTGAGTTGGTCATTTGAAGAGTTTCAGAAGGCTTTTTAGGCAATTCATGAATGCAGGGCCATGAGTGCACTAATAGGCCTAAATTGCCTTGACCAATCTCACTTGGGACCTCCATCCACACAAGCTCTGCAGATTGGTCCAGGAACTCCATTTAAGCTCAGGCTTGGTCCTTCAGTCCTAGGTGGAGCTATGTTGCTTTTGTAGGTGAAAAGCATAACTTAAATTGCTAACGCTTACAGGCTGTGCATAATTGGTTGTGGATGACTGTTTGAAATTGAACTTTTGAATTCTCAGAGAGGAACCTGCTAGCTGCAATTGATACAGGCTGGTTGTAAATTTTGGTAACAACTGAACTAAACCAAAGCAGCACATTTGGAATCCTCTGATTAATGAAGGGACATGAGACAAAACCACCTGCACATAGGCTATATAGGTTCTAGTGGATGCAGCTCTGCAGGGGAAGCAAGCGTGCATGCATGTGTGTGTATGTGTGTGCGCGCGCGCGCGCATGCGTGTGTGTGTGTGTAATCATCAAATAGAGTAAGAGCTCTATTCTCTATTCTCTTTTTTTCTTAAATAAACTCCAGATCCACTATGGGCTGTTATTTCCTTTGTCTGTGACAGCTGTAGTTCTATGTATCCTCTTGTCTGTTGCTGGCACTGCCTCCTGGATGGACTTCAGATGTATTACAGCCCTGCCTCCTTTTCTTTCTTCATCTCTGGCTGCATCTTCTCCTCCTCATGACTGGGATCCCTGAGGGGACAGTGGACCTGATGAATCACACCATTTTGGTGGAGCCCTGGCTATGACCCACCCTGCTCAGATGTGGGGTGACTGCACCCTCATTGGGGAGAGCAGTAGCCCTAGCTGCACTGCAGTCACCCTCTGCTATTGTTGGTCCTCCTTCATGGAGCAGTCCTGCTCTGGCTGTTTCTTGATGATCCCTCAGAACAGCAAACCTGCCTACACTGCTGGAGACAATGAACATCAACTAAACTTGCTGTGCTTCTAGAAATCAATTTCCTGCCATTTCCAGGCACAGTACAGCCCACAGAAAGTCTGATATATTTTTGAGTACTTGCTTTGTTTTAACCTTGATCTGGGGAGGGCATGGGTTAGAACTACTGAATTTGGGAGAAACTTGATGTGCCTTGGTGTGCCAGGATAGCAGGGGCTAGGAGAAAGACTCAAGAGTCAACAGGAATATTTTGTTAAAGCAGAGAAGAAATGGAACAAAACAAACTGGAAGAGTTTGACAATGGAACAACAGAAATGCTACAATTTGTGAAAGTACAGCAGTTTCCCATCATTTATTGGCGAATTAACACTAAGAATCTCAGTTTAAACCAGCTGCAAGACAAGGGGAGAAAGAAATGCCTGTGGTTAGTCAGACTGTGGACCACCAGTTTGAAGAAGTTATAGAAGAGGCAAATACAATGCTAAGATGCATCAGGCAAACTATTTCCAGTTTTCCACTTCGAATGCTATTATGTAAGAGCTCATCTAGAATATTGCCTGTAATTCTGGCCACCCACTTCAAATTCGTCTATTTTGAGTCAGATATAGTTAGCAACATAACAGGATCTCCGTTCTATTCTATTTCTTGAGAAAATACAGTGATTTAACTGGTTCAAACCTAACAAGATACAGGCTGACAGAAAATTAAAATATAAGGGTAGTAAACAAGAGAAGGGAGAAGTTATTTGTGCCAGAACTTGATTCTGTTGGTACAAGATCACTTGAACATCAAGTGGCAATCAGTAAGTTTAGTCCAATTAGTCCAGTTAGAAGACCCTTTTATAATATAAAACAAATGGATGAGCACAAGAAGACTAAAGGACTTTCAAAGGACATTTTAAGGAAACATCACATCTCTGAATGTATCATATATTTTTCTCTTATTTTCACAGTTCCTTTTTCATATGCATCAATTATTTTAATTCAATGATCTGGTCTTTCTAGCCTAATATACCTTTACTTTTTCCAGTCTAATGCAGCAAAATATTCTTTCCCTCTCTGTATCAGAGAGAAATGGATATAATAAAGACAACACATTTTAAAACTGAGATAATTAATATCAAATATGGAGTATCAGCCCACTCCCTAATATAGGATCTGAAACATTCTTTTATGTTCTACTGAATTTCTCAGACAATATTCCTCAGAAAGACAAGCTATATCCAAACCTTTGGTCAATACAAGGGCCTCTGCATCACTTCCATCTTTATTACCCAAAAAATGCAATTGCATAATAGACTAAAACAGAAAAAGCTTCTAATAATAGGAAACATTTTAATATACCTTCCACTGCAGACTGTGGAGAGAACCACCTGAGAAGAAACAACTTTCAATTTCTATGTATTTGAGAATGATAAAAAAACCACCTTCTGAAACTTTTAAAATCTTTAGGAGAGGAGGACAAGTGACTGAATGTCTTTGATCTTCTGTTTAATGTCTCTATAAACAGTCTGTATGATAGGACAGGGTGCACGCTCAACAAGCTTGCAGATGACGCCAAGCTGGAAGGACTTGGGAAGAGCAATCAATATTGCTCCCTCAAGAGACAGGGCTGCCATTCAGAGGGGCCATGACAACTGGAAAAGTGAGCCAACAGGAAACTTGTGAAGTTAAAATTGTTTGGGGACAAGTATGGACAGGGAAGAATCCTAAATTTGTATGTACAGTTGTTGATTCTGAGCTGAGTATGACCCTTATGAAAGAGTTCTTGGGGTTATAGTAACACTTTGGGAAACACCATCTCAGTGCTTACTGTTGTTTAAAAAATAAAATCAAGTTTTAAGACCTGTTAGGAGAGAGAGAGAAAAAAAAAAAAAAAGCCGGTAAGCATAACCGCATTGTACAAATCCATATGAGATCTGTATCTTGAACTCTACATGTGCTTTTGCTCCTGACTGAAGAAGGTTGTAGGAGAGGAAAAAAAAAACTGGTAGAAAGATAAGGAGTATCAGAATATTGCATTGATTTTGTCCATGAATAGCTAATAAAATGTGATTATTTAGCCTGTGAAGAGAGGTGACTGGGGAGAAAATATGCTAGAGACCTATAAAATCAAGCACGGCCTGCAGAGGGTAGGAAGCTCTTCTCTGTCTCTTTCAGTAACAACAAGGAGCAACAAAGGAAATTAGGTGCAATGCTTTCAGAACAAAAAAACCCCAAACAACAAACTTCACAAAGGGTAGATTTAAGATAAGTAGCTCCTTGCTACAAGAACTGATGAGTTTTTAGAGTTCCTATAGGTTTAAAAAGAGATTGGAAGATTTCTGGTGTTGGGAAAAAAGACACCGATGGCTATGAAACAAAAAAGGTGTTAATTGTGTTAAAAGAACAAAGGCATCTAGGTGAGTATTTAGAATATGCTTGTCTGCTCTTATACTCCACCATAAGCACCTTCCACTGATCACTGTTAGAGGTGAGATACTGTGTTAGGTGGACCTCTGATCATACACAGCTATGCTTATAAAGTTCAGCTCTCAATCCTTGACAGATCCCTTGTTGTGATCCTCTTCCATTTTAAGTGAAACGGTGAAGATTACAACCTACGCTGCACACCCTTCCCTGCACACTCATTTTCACTCAAAGGAAGTCTAGGCATGTGTCCTGCATGTGCTACAAGAGGTGCCTAACATGGACAATCAAAGCAACAGGAGGCAGGGGGAAAGCACAGCGTGCCAGCAAAGATTAATTCAGATGTAGTCGGTGTGCTCTAACCCTCACTCCAGAATCAAACCCTAATTCAGGAGAACATTGGAAATTTGCTTAAATGTATTGTGACTCATTGATGTGAAATGGGAAAAATAATAGCATCTATTTTTCCCTTGATCTTCCCATTTCGATTGTGTTTGTGTAATACCTAACACAAAGGGAACACATCATCATTTGAAGCTTCTAGCGTTAGTACTAGTGTTATTACTATTATTATTAGATTGTAACTTTTAGCAATGAGAACTTAAAACCTAGAGTGCTGAATACAAGCAGCAGAGAAGGCGGCTGTAATTCAGTTCAGACAATTATTTCACAAATGAGTTCCTTTCTGGCATCCCAGGTTTAACAAATCTATTTTTCAATGTCTCTTTTCTTTTAATTCCTACTATCTAAGCTTGATTCCCCTTAGGAAACTGGGGGAGGGGGTGTGGGGGGAAGGCAGGTTTAATGCCTATAAGAATGTTTCTTACAAAGACAGAAGTAGTTATGTTAAATAGCATTTTGGTATCCTTTTATAGTATATTTATCCTATTCTTGCATTAATAATGAGTTCGTTTGTCAAAGTAAGTCTTTGCTATCCTCCCTCAAGCCAATAATACAGTTCAGAAAACCAACCTATTGCATTTCCCTTGTGGCACATACACCATATTTAACACTAAGAAAGAATGAGATTTTTTTTTCTGGAAAGTTTGCCAGTTTTTGGCTTCATCACATAATTAAAGATAAAGACTAATATTTTAAGATAAACCCGCAAGGCTTTTAGCAAAGGAAAATATATTAATAAATGTAGTAAGAGAAATTTCATTGTAAAACTAAATGCTCAGCTTGAAAATGCAAAGGGGGTAGTAAACAGCTTTTTTTTTCCCCCCATGAAAACAGTCTTTTAAAAAAGTTGTGCACCCTTTCAGTTTTTCTAGGATAGGTATATCTAAGTTTTCATTTGTTTTTAATTACAGTATCAATGGTTGCAAATAACAGTGTTCTGGTTTGTGGAGTAATAATGTGCTAATGCAACAAGTATTTCAGATCAGGGAGGAACGCTCTGTAGCTATGTCATGTAATGTCTTAAAAAGATCGTGATACGCTCACAATTCAGTGTGAAAATCCAAAAGCCCTGCTTGCCTCCTTTGGAAGCAGAAACATGCCAGCAAGAATTCACATGGACTCTTGCAAGAGATAAATACCAAGTCAGAGAAAAGAGGTTCCTTTACTTACATGAAGTTCTGTTTCCCTTGTCTTCTTGTCACAAGGTAAGCACTACCAGGTGCACATGTGAGGTCTACAGAGGAAGACCACTCTGGAGCCCATTGGAGTTCTGGTCTGTGTCCTTTGGAAGATCAGGCGTTTTGTGTCTACTTGCCAACATTGACTACATAATAAAAGTTCTTACTGTGCTCAACAGGAGTTGTCTAGATTCACTGAATGAAAACACGAGTTTATTGCTACTTCTGTGAGTACATTCACGTCTACTTCTCTATCTGGAACCCTAACCCTGGATTTATACAGAAATGAGAAGAGGTGGAACAGAGGTTAGGAGAAGTGAATTTCATTGTGATTGAGAAATATAATAAATTGTAATGTACGATTCTTCATAACATTTCTAATTCATTGTTGTTTTGCTCCATTTTTTTCCTCCAGTGATTATACTTTTCCCTAATCAAATGTGTTACCAATGTGGGAGCCTATCACTACACACAAGTTCTTTGATCACTTAGATACAGTTTTTCCTTGTTCATATTATTTGCCACATACATTCCTGGAAATCAAACTCTGTGTTCGATATTAAGATTTCCCAAACTACAAGGAAACTCTGATCCTGGCAAAGACATTTTGCACTTTCCAAGTAGTGAAAGTCCTCAAGTTTAGCACTCATTTGTGCTAAACTTGAAGACTTTGGATTCCATTTTCTTCCTTTTCAAATTAAAAATATACATTTCTAAAGATGGGAACATAAAATGGCTGAAGATAATCCTCAAATCTAAATTGTAAAAGTATGCATTGCTTTTGAGAACTAACTGCAAATCAAGAAAAATATTCTTCCTTCAAGAACACATAGCACTATCATCTGCTCTCAGGAACACAAGAGGCTTTCATCTTTTAATGCATTTAAACTTTATGCGCAGTCCTGCAATGTTTAATCACTAGTTTCTCATAAAAAAGATTTTTTTAGAGACATCTCAGTCATCTGCAGTGTTGCCTCCCAAGACAAGACATAGAAGAAGTAGGTGTGCAAATCCTTCATTTTTTGTCCATTTGAAAGCATCTGCAGGACTCTATGTATGAGATTTTAATCTAAGCAAGGAAAATTGGAGCTAAGTGCTTTGTATTTTATAAGAAAATAACTCTCAAAAAACACTTCAGGATCTGGTTTTACATGCCCCTCAAGTTCCTTTGATGTGCTAACTAAATCTAGGACATCAGAGCTACCCAGATCTGCATTTTATTACCAGGAGAGCAACACAACAGTTAAAAACAATTTAAAAGATGCCCCCAAAATATGAAATATTATCTACCTGTCCAGAATATGTTCTGACTTTCCTTCAGGGAAGCAGTAATTTCCTTCTAATCTGTGCAAGACACTGGTCAGCTTCACAAAATGACTGCATCACACAACTGAACAGGGAATTGGATCCTGGAGTGAATTTGAGAAGCCTCAAGAGAAGCCCAGGCAGCTACTCAAGACTTAAAAACTGAGTTGAATTTTCCTCCTGAATTGAAAAAATTTTTCCCTAAATTGATTATGATTTTTCAACTGATGATCCTCAGAAGCAGTCAAACTTTTCAAAATACCACTCCTGGATAGGGATCTTCCTGCTGAATACTTAATTTCTTCTATATTTTATTATATAAATATTATTATTTATATTATATAGAAAATATATTCTGTATTTTATTTTCCCCCATTAAGGGATCAGGAGCACAAGTAGTGTTTTCCTCTATCCTTCCAGTTGCAGCAAATGATGAGGGAAGAAACAGGAAAAGCCAGCAGATCAGTACCTGGCTCTGAGCCTGGTGTCACCGGCAGAATTTTGGGGTTTTTGATCATGGGTTGGTCTACACGACACCAGGCCTGCTGGTGACAGACGGGGTATACCTGTCTCAAAGGGGGAAAAGGATCTTTGAACAGGAGTTAGCAGGGCTCACTGAAAGAGCTTTAAACCAGATTTGAAGGGGGAAAGGGATAAAACCAGGCTCACTAGAGATAAGCCTGGGGGCAGCACGCCAATGTTTGAGGGATGGTGTGCTAGCGAGGTCCTTTGGTCTGCCATCTCAGTGGAGGTAGGGGATGGAGAGCCATGCAACAGCAAAGATGCAAGGGTTATGGATGTGTTAGAAACCATGGAAGCACCTGAAAATGGTCACATAGGAATTAGGGCTTCTCCCCCAAAAAAGGTGGTGGGGTTAATAGCCCAACTGAAGTGCATCTACACCAATGCACTCAGCATGGGCAACAAACAGGAGGAGCTGGAAACCATGGTGCAGCGGGAAAACTATGATATAGATGCCATCACGGAAACATGGTGGGATGACTCGCACAACTGGACTGCTACAATGGATGGCTATAAACTCTTAAGAAGGGATAGGCAAGGAAGGAGAGGCAGTGGGGTAGCCATGTATGTTAGGGAGTGTTTTGACTGTCTACAGCTTGATGATGGTGATGAAACAGTTGAGTGTTTATGGGTAAGAATCAGGGGGAAGGCCAACAAGGCAGATATCATGGTGGGAGTCTGTTATAGACCACCCAACCAGGATGAAGAAGCAGATGAACTATTCTATAAGCAGCTGGGAGAAGTCTCACAATCACTATCCCTTGTTCTTGTGGGGGACTTCAACTTACCAGATGTCTGCTGGAAATACAATACAGCAGAGAGGAAACAGTCTAGGAGGTTCCTGGAGTGTGCGGAAGATAATTTCACAGTGGGACCTGCTGTTTACGAACAGAGAAGGACTTGTGGGTGATGTGATGGTTGGAGACCATCTTGGGCGTAACGATCATGAAATGATAGAGTTTTCAATTCTCAGAGAAGTAAGGAGGGGGTCAGCAGAACTGCTACCTTGGACTTCCGGAGTGCAGACTTTGGCCTGTTTAGGAGCCTGGTTGACAGAGTCCCTTGGGAGGCAGCCCTGAAGGGCAAAGGAGTCCAGGAAGGCTGGACATTCTTCAAGAAGGAACTCTTAAAGGCGCAGGAGCAGGCCATCCCCATGTGCCAAAAGATGAGCTGGCAGGGAAGAAGACTGTCCTGGCTGAAGAGAGAGCTTTGGGTCAAGGAAAAAAGGGAGTTTATGACCTTTGGAAGAAGAGGCAGGCAACTCAGCAGGACTACAAGGATGTTGTGAGGTTATGCAGGGAGAAAATTAGAAAGGCCAAAGCCCAGCTAGAACTTAATCTGGCTACTGCTGTAAAAGTCAATAAGAAATGTTTCTATAAATACATTAGCAACAAAAGGAAGGCTAAGGAGACTCTCCATCCATTATTGGATGTGGGGGGAAATGTAGTGACAAAGGGTAAGGAAAAGGCTGAGGTACTTAATGCCGCCTTTGCCTCAGTCTTTAATAGTAAGACCAATTGTTTTCCAGGTACCCAGCCACCTGAGCTGGAAGACAGGGATGGAGAGCAGAATGAAGTCCCTCATAATCCAAGGGAAAATGATTAGCAACCTGCTACACCACTTAGACACACACAACTCTATGGGGCCAGATGGGATCCACCCAAGGGTACTGAGGGAGCTGGTGGAAGTGCTCACCAAGCCACTTTCAATCATTTATCAGCAATCCTGGCTAACCAGGGAGGTCATGGTTGACTGGAGGTTAGCAAATGTGACACCTATCCACAAGAAGGGCCAGAAGGAGGATCCAGGGAACTACAGGCCTGTCAGCCTGACCTTGGTGTCAGGGAAGGTTACGGCGCAGATCATCCTGAGTGCCATCACGCAGCATGTACAGGACAACCAGGTGATCAGGCCCAGTCAGCATGGGTTTAGGAAAGGCAGGTCCTGCTTGACCAACCTGATCTCCTTCTATGACAAGGTAACTCGCTTAGTGGATGAGGGAAGGATGTGAGTGTTGTCTACCTAGACTTTAGTAAAGCCTTTGACATAATTTCCCACAGAATTCTCCTGGAGAAACTGGCTGCTCATGGCTTGGATGGGTAAAATCCCCATGATTTACAGTGGTTTACTGTATTACATGATTAAAGTGGTTTACACACTCTTTTGCTGTGTAAAAAACTGGCTGGATGACCAAGCCCAGAGAGTGGTGAATGGAGTTAAATCCAGTTGGCAGCTTGTCACAAGTGGTGTTCCCCAGGGCTCTGTGTTGGGGCCAGTTCTGTTTAATAACTTTATCAATGATCTGGACGAGGAGATTGAGTGCACCATCAGTAAGTTTGCAGATGATATCAAGTTGTGCGGGAGTGTTGATCTGCTTGAGGGTAGGAAGGCTCGACAGAGGGACCTGGACAGGCTGGATCGATGGGCCGAGGCCAATTGTATGAGGTTCAACAAGGCCAAGTGCAAGGTCCTGCACTTGGGCCACAACAACCCCATGCAACGCTACAGGCTTGGGGAAGAGTGGCTGGAAAGCTGCCCGGTGGAAAAGGACCTGGGGGTGTTGGCCAACAGCCAGCTGAATGTGAGCCAGCAGTGTGCCCAGGTGGCCAAGAAGGCCAATAGCATCCTGGCTTGTATCCGAAATAGTGTGGCCAGCAGGACTAGGGAAGCGATCGTCCTGCTGTACTCGGCACTAGTGAGGCTGCACCTCAAATACTGTGTTCAGTTTTGGGCCCCCCACTACAAGAGAGACATTGAGGTGCTGGAGCGTGTCCAGAGAAGGGCAATGAAGCTGGTGAAGGGTCTAGAGCACAAGTCTTATGAGGAGCGGCTGAGGGAACTGGGGTTGTTCAGCCTGGAGAAAAGGAGGCTGAGGGGAGACCTTATCGCTCTCTACACCTACCTGAAAGGAGGTTGTAGTGAGGTGGGTGTCAGTCTCTTCTCCCAAGTAACTAGCGATAGGACAAGAGGAGACAGCCTCAAGTTGTGCTGGGGGAGGTTTAGATTGGATATTAGGAAAAATTTCTTTACTGAAAGGGTGGTCAAGCATTGGAACAGGCTGCCCAGGGAAGTGGTTGAGTCACCATCCCTGGAGGTATTGAAAAGATGTGTAGATGTGGTGCCTAGGGACATGGTGTAGTGGTGGACTTGGCAGTGTTAGGATAACAGTTGGACTCAATGATCTTACAGGTCCTTTCCAACATAGTTGATTCTATGATTCTATAAATGAGTCATTTTTTTCAAAACTGATTGTCAAAATTTTTCATTTTTATATCCAGCCTCCTTATTCTATTTGCATAAAAGTTAAAAGGCAGCCCCTTCTGGCTCCATGGCAGCTCCTATACAGCTCCTATCATAAACCTATACAGGCAAGAGGTATGCCATACACGCTCATTTTCTAAAGCATTCTGTTAAAGTCCAACTGCATGGCAAGTGGCAGAGAGGAGCCACCTCAGCTTCTGCCTCTCCCTGTCAGAAACTGTACACCTTCCCCAAGCCTGGGTCAGGATCCCATAGTCTCTAAGAACTGAGGAGCAATCTGATCTAACACGTAAATTAACCCTGCTTTTAGCAGGAGGTTGGACAAGGTCACCTCCCAGGCTCCCTTCCAGCCTATATTATTCTATGATAATATTCTTCCTGCCCTTCCCAACAGATCACTTCCCCAACTAAAAGCTCAGCCCCACACTGTCACACCTGCTCTCCTACCACCTATTCCCTACTGCTGAAAACCAACACCTTATCTCTGTTCCCCTCCCCACCCCAGCCAAGACTTCCAATCTTTCCCCTGTCTAGCACAAACATCATCTCACCAGCTTCATTTTGCCACTCTTACCCTATTTCTGTCCCATTCCTAAAAATTGAACTACTGAGAAGGGAGCTCCTGACATCTGGCAAGGCTCACGCAGGGACTGTGAAACACAACAAAATACATTCAATGGCTGAAAACCAAGAACACCAAGTACCTGACAATCACCTGGTTAAGGTAACCTGCATGATTCATCTACCTGCTCAGAAGCGCTCGTTCCTGGGATCAGAGACCCTACATAAGCAGCCAGGATCTGTTGCTATTAGACACTCATAGTAGCCACAGACTGGGAAATTTTACAAGATAGTGAGAAACACAAAATATCTTTAGGATAGTAAAATCTCACCCTGGAAATCACTCTACTTTTCTTGGCCTATCTTTCTTTTTTATACACTCTGATATATTTTATTTTGGTTTAGCATTTTAAATCTTCCTAGGGCTTTATTTTTAGGACATTATCATGGTTCCCGCAACTTCCCTAAAATCCTTAGTGAAGAATGACTGATGTTTTTCCTCATTGATGGTTACCAGGTTTATACACGTGGGAAAAACTGCTGCCTGATGCTCTTGAAGTCATACATATCATTCACGTGATCCCCAGCAATGTCAGGCCTTATCAAACTTCAACCACACAGTCCCCTGTGGGAAGTTCCCTTAGAAATTATACAGAAATTGGGACAATAATCTCCTCTGAACAGATTTTCCATCATTTATATATCTGTGATACAAGGTCAGATATGGCTTTTAATCTTCAAGCAATTTGACTTAACTCATGGGATTCCACAACTGTGAGCCCTTTCTCTGGACTGCATCACTTTAATATCGGAAGCACAAAATCCTTTTTAAGTTAGGATTATTTTAGTTCTGCCTTTGCTTATCGAGGGACCTCATTAGTGTCAGTCTTCTAAGTTATCAACAGGCAAAGAGAAGCTCCACACAACTGTGCTCCGTTTTTTGGCAGACTGCATTGTACGTTCGTTATATAACTAAGATGCTTCCTAGCTTGAACCACTATGATTACAGAATCATTAATTTGGTACAGTCACATTCGAAACAGAACTTAAACCCTTGCGTCCTGTCCTAAAATTCTTAGCACAAACAAGAAAGGGAAGCATGTTGTTTCCTCGTGCTTTCACATGAGTTAGAGTCCAACAGAAAAAGCAAGCAGCAGAAGTAGAGAGTGGCCAAGCTTCTGGAGGGGAAGGTCCAAATCCACATTGCTTTTACCACCCCATCCTGCCTTGCGCACCCTCAGAAGTACAAAAAGAAGAGACTGATCGATTGTGTACCTTGAAATGGAATCTAATTTAGTACAACTGCCTTCAGCCACCAGGTAGTCTCAGGTGTGACAATCACTGCCCTCTAGCAGTTCTTCACAAGAAGAGTAGAAACTCTCATGTTTTTAATCAGGCATCCATGTTTCTTAAGGTACTGCTCGAAAGTAACTACCAAAAACACTGCACAGGCAGAACTTCATGTAGTTCCTGACCCCCACCAAAGCAAAGTCTTCTCAGAGTCAATAGGTTATTGAAATTACGAGTGATGCAATCACAAATTCACATGTGATAGAAAATCTTAAAAAGACTTGGATCTGAGCTGTTTTAACACAGGAGCTCAAATATATTTTATTACAGAAGGGGTGAGTCTCTTGCACCTTGCTTTGCAGCATCAAGTAAATGTGAAGAAATATTACCACTAGTAACTGCAAAAGTAATGTTCTCTATCCCCTCCAAAATTTCTTTTCACTAAAAGCAGACCAGACCCATCAAGGGCACCTGGGGCCTTTCATTGCCTTAAGCCCACTGGTGGCAGCCTGTGCTCTCATAGCCAGCCTGAACCCCACCATCCAGCCCTGAGTCTCTCATGCCATGCTATGCCACGTTCCATGTCCCTTTCTCAGTTCCTTGTCCTGGCTCTATGTGCCCTGAAACGGCCCACTGACACCCCATAGCAATTAAATCACTCTATATCAAGGTGCCAATGAGCCCAGACGTCTGTGAGGTTGCCACTTGCTGGGAGGAAAAACTACTGCCAGGGCCCTGATAGGTCTTAATGGCCCTGGCCAGCCTCACCTGAGGCCTCCACCCACACACCCGTTCCACAGGGCCCAGGAGACTTATTTAAGCTTAGTCCTGGGCTGTTGGTGCCTGTCTGATCTCTGTTGTTGGGGTAATGATCTCTGGCTCAGTCACAGCTGTGCTTGGTCATGAACCCCAAAACTCTGCCCCATGACCTGCAGGCTGGCTTCCCAGTATGGACTGAGTCCTGCCATGTCACCATGGTCCCATCTGGTGGTTATTGGAATATGTCTGGCCTTGGTTACTATCACTGGACCTGACCTGCAGATTGACTTTTTGGCTTGACTTTGGCCCTGCCTCATTACCCTGCATTTACCTGAGGATCTGAAGTCTTGGTTGAACTTGGCAGCCATCTGTTTTCCTTGATTACTTTGTTGGGTACTGTGGGACTGGGCATTGGCTGGAGTGGCCCCTGCTTTGTTGACCATGTTTTGATGTCCTTGAGGGGGCAGCTGGCCTTTGCTGCTTCCTGACAGGTGGAAGGTGGAAGTCTTTCTTGCCCTGATACAACATACTCTGTACAGTTCTGGGTTTTTACCTGATTTCAGGCAACTTCCTTGCCTCATCACTGCCATCTTCAGTTATGATCTTTTCCTCCAAGCTACGTGAAACTAACTTCTATTGTGGTATCTCTGAAAATGTTACATTTATTCAATCAAGCCATTTACAAATACGCTGATTAGGTTCCTACCTGAGGAAAAACTTCTGTAACACCTTGCACAATACATCTCTTCCAATTTGATGTTAAACCATGAATATAGCTTTCCAATAAGCTGTGTCTATCCTTCAATTCTCTACCTTTATGTTGTATTTTTTCCTTAACTTCATCTTGACAGCATCATGAAGATCGTCTACAAGAAGAGCTAGCTTATTCTGAAATAATTCATTATTGAAAATGCCATGTTGTTATTTTTCACTGTGTTACTTTCTAGTTGCTTACAAAACTGTTTATCAGTTCCAGCAGCTTTTTGGGAGCCAAACTCAGATTGTCTGGTGACAGCTCACCTGTGTACACCACCCCCCCCAAAAACAGTGCTATATCTAGTCTTCCAGAACCTCATTCATCCATTGTCGTGGTTTAACCTCAGCCAGCAACTAAGCATCACCCAGCCGCTCACTCACCCTCCCCCCACTGGTGGGATGGGGGAGAGAATCTGAAGAGCAAAAGTAAGAAAGCTTGCTGCTTGAGATAATAACAGTTTAATAATTGAAATAAAATCTAATAATAATAATAAATTGTAACGAAAAGGAAAACAACAAGAGAGAGAGAAACAAAAACCAGGGAAAAAAACCCAAGTGATGCAACCACTCATGACCTGCCGACCAATGCCCAGCCAGTCCCTGAGCAGCGATCACTGCCCCCCCAGCCAGCTCCCCCCAGTTTATATACTGAGCATGACACCATATGGTATGGAATAGCCCTTGGGCCAGTTTGGGTCAGGTGTCCTGGCTGTGCCCCCTCCAAGTTTCTTGTGCGCCTCCTTGCTGGCTGAGTAAGGGAAACTGAAAAGTCCTTGACTTAGTATAAACATGCTTAGCAACAGCTAAAACATCAGTGTGTTATCAACATTATTCTCATGTTAAATCCAAAACACAGCACTACACCAGCTATTAGGAAGAAAATTAACTCTATCCCAGCTGAAACCAGGACATCCATTCAACAGCTCTCAGAGATAACTGGACTGATACTCTTGGACCAAATCCTCAAGGTATCAGAAGCTGAATTTCATTTGTTTATGCCTAGTTGAAATCATCTAAGCACTTTCCAATCCGTTCTCTTTCTATTCTAGTCTGAGCCTTTGTTAGTTATATTAACCCAAGTTAAACTTTTTGTTGGAGACTAACACAGAACAGATCTTAAACACACTGGCCTTCTTAACATTATTTCTTATTGGTTTTTCACTTTCCTTTACCTTTTTCTCTAGCTCTGCCTTAGCTTTTCTGACTCTGTTCATAACCTCTTGTGCTTTTTCTTTCTTCTCATCTTTAGTAATTCGATTCGTTTTATGCTTTCAGTAGGATTCCTGCTTCCCTATATTCTTTTATATCTTGTTATAAAACCTCCTTTTCTGGGGCTCTAAGCTTTACATCTGACAGTGATGGCAGATGGCCAACAGCAAGACAAGGGTGCAAGGAATTTAACTGAAATGGCACTACTCTGGTGAAATATCTTTTGCAACAACTCTATTCCTCAGGCATTCAAGCCCCCCACAGAAGACCAGTCCACAGGTTTAGTGTAAGCCCAGGGCTTTCCTAAAAGTAACCTTTTTAAAAATTTGGAGAGAAATGTTAGAAATAATTAGACCTGAGTTTAAAAGAAAATCACAAGTTACCATTTTTTAAAAACTTCTCTGTTTTAGAAAAGCATCATAGAATGCAGAAAAGCAGGAAATCTTCTTCCTTGTCTTTATAAAACTCCCTTCTATGTATTTATGTTTAAACTGAAAGTTCAAACTACTTGGGTATCTTTCAATTTAGAAGAATTGCTTATCCTCTGTTCAGATTTCATTCATTCCATGACTTCCCCAGTTCTGAATCATCAAAATCCTTTCCTAGATTATTTTTACACAGAAACAAAATGTAATCAATGACTAATTATTACTCATAGGGTGTTACATGCTTCAGTGTTATGAATGGTGATTTTTTTATTTTTTGTTTGTTGGTTTAGAGCTGAGCCTAACAGTACAACCTAGCCACCTACAAGTACTGCTCAGAATATCTGGTGGTACTAAAGGTACTACAAGTTCTTTAAAACAATCTACTGCCTTATCCTTTCCTCTGGCCCTGAGTCACATTCTTTGGGTTAGACACTGCTCTGCATGAGAGATGTTTATATTTTGTTCTGGCTAGATAAACTTTCTATAACAAAGGCTCAACATTAAGCTCTAGCTAATATTTGCTAAAACACTTACCACAGGTTAAGGTGTGGCTACACACAATGCTGATTAAACAGCTCTTCAAAATGTATCCAAAGTTTTCCAGGAGCCTAAAGACAACGTATACCACACAGTTCTGACTAGTACTTCCAACTTTAATAAGGGAGACATACTACTTGCACAAAGAATGTGGGAGTTTGGGGTTTTTTTCTAGATCGGGCTTTTTTTCCACTGTTATAAAGAATATATAACAGCTATGTATACAAATATTTTAATACTTTTGGCGAATTATAATACATCTAGCAATGTTATCTTTTCCTATGTTCTGCCCATTTCTCCATAGTGGCCTGGGTATCAAGTACAGCACTCATTGTCATTACTGAAATTCAGGATCCAAGTGCCAAGGTAGAGTTAAATGATGATTCTCCCTCCCAAACAGGCATACAGTGTCTAAAACGGGTCCTAAACCTGAAACCTATAATGATTCATCTGCAGCAGGAACATTCTGCTTTTTTCTTCAGTTTTTATGACTGAAGTTATTGAAAGAACTTATTTATCAAACTGACACTAGAAACAAATCAGAAGCTTAGACCAAGTGAAGGAAGAGAAACAACAAAAGGTCTTTTTTTGAAGCTGGAACTCATTGTCTGAGGAGTTATGAAACTGAATACAGGATAACTAATAGCTGAATGATAATTATGACCTCAGTTATACAGTCATAGTATGGGAGAGCAGGTTTACACCTCTTTCAAATAATAATTTTTAGTATATTAATTATGCCAAAGGTTGTATGCAAATGGAATTTCAATTCCTAAAATGTCAAATAGCAAGAAATCATTTGGGGAACTGAATAATGACTTCTTTGCAAATGTCAAATTACTAAAAGCAACACAACATTTTTCAGAAACCTACTAACCAAGTCACTTAACCAGATAAAGATACTGGTTCAGGAAAAAAAGCCTCTCAGCTGCTAGTTACAAATAGATAATTGCTAGCAAAATATGCTGCTTTTCCTACACCGAATTTTTTTGCATATTCGTGCTGAAGGCAGTGTATGTTCATTCATAGAAAGACCATTTGGAAGGAGTAGTGATGTGAGAAGAAAATATCGTACTTTGACTTCACAGTCTACTGTAACGTTGTTCTGATGGGAAAACAAGAAACATTGTCACCAAAGTAATATTTTGGCATTAAATAGAATGAGCTCACTAGACGGTATCAAAGAGTCAGTTCTGGTTTTCTTTATTCCATATCACCTTAGAACAGATATTGCATATATTTACAGAATTTAATTCAAGAAACTAAGTAGTCTCATGGAAGTTTTCATCTTCACTGCCTATATATTATTCTGTTTACAGAGTTCTTGAATTTCTCTTGATCTTTGATCTTCCCTGTCACACAATACGTCTGTATTGGCAATGGAGACTATCCAGCTTATAGTACGAGTGTGAAGAGGCACAAAGGAGAGCAAAATAAAATAATCCAACATTTATTCCATTGCTCTTTGTTCTTAAGCAGCGAAAAGCAGAAGAATCTCTGTTGAAAAGTTTCTGTGTAGAAGTTTTCATTGACTTTTGCACATTCGTGTCAGACCAATAGGAAAAGGGATATTTTGCCAATGTTATGTATGTGATTTGATTTTAATGGGTAAGGTTAAGAATTTCAGAATCTGAACTACACGTATACTGAAAGGCATTATTTGTCTCATTTGTTACATCAGTTCATTCATTTATTTTAAAAAAACATGGAAAGGAAACCTGCTAAACAGAAACTGAGGAAAGATCTATCACGCCACTCTACCTATCAACAGCAATGTGTTTGTTGAATACTTCTTCTTTTCCTGTGTTAGTTTATCTATCTACTAAATTTCAGATTTAAAATGTCATTCATTTTGCAATGTGATTATATTTGGATTAATTGTAATACGACTCATGTATCAGAAGTTACTGACTCAAGTTATCACAGTTATAGATATACAGAGGGACTCTCAAAATGACACATAATCTACTCCCTACTTTTTAGCAGATCAAGTGTATCTAAGTAATTTGTACAGAAACCTTTTATAAGAAACCTTAATTAATAAGAAACCTTTTCTTATTAACTTACAGTGAAAGAGATTCCAACACTTTTCTACAGTCCTGGTACAAGCCAGTTGTATTATCTTAACGAGACAGTTTTACCTCTATCTAATCTTAGTTTTTTCGCTGGTAACTTGATTTCCTCTGATCATTTCCCAAGGGGATATTTATACCCTTATGAAAACCATAATTTCCATAACCATAGAGGAAGACTCTTGTGATCTCTCTCCTTATCATGCCCTCCCCCAACAAAGGAACAAATCCAGTTTCTTTTGTCTTCTTGGCCTTGCATCTGAGGTACATTTGTCTGAAAAAGAGTTTTAAACCTAGGCATGGTACTTTAACTCAGCTTCTCCCAACACTGAATAGACCAGAAGACAGGTGGGTTCAGATGTCACTGCAGCTTTCAGCCTTGGAGGAATTGCTCTGAAAGACAGAGAAGCCCCTCAGTCAGACCAGTGGCATATATTGTGCCCCTGGAGCTCTAAGCCCAAAGCTAAAATGGTGATGAGTGAGACTTATAGCAGAATTTTGGCACTAGCATGCCTTCATGGCACTTACCTGGCTGGAATCAGGAGTGTTGATACAGAGGGTTGTTGATGTCAACTGTGAGAGGGAGAGGACCCCAAAAGTCTCTGAAGGTGTTGATTTTCCCTGGTGGAGGTCTTTTGGGATGTCCAGCAATGAGAACCTCAGAGCAGTGCTAGAGACTTCTGGACTCTTATAGGTAGTGATTCTGGGAATAAGGGTGTCCACACAAGTGCCAAGCTCAGAGACATAGTGTTTCTGAAGTTTAACACTCCCCTTTTAAATCAGAGACTTAAGACATAACTGGTGTAAACTGATTAAGGTGGTTATTGATTAATGAATACAATAAGAGGACATTGAAAAATAACAAAATTATCAATAATCAAATTCACTAAATAGCATACTGCTAATATTAATTCATGGTTACGATTGTGCATGCTGTTGTGTACTGCTATGAAGCTGTTAAGTATTGTTCTTAAATCTAGTGAATCAGATAAAGAGCCCCTATTGAATTAAAATTCTATAAGTATGAAGGTGCAAGTCTATTTCTTCCTACACTAAGTCATATAGCCATAAACCTGATAGAAAGCCCAGTCAGTTGTCCCAGTGAACTTGATATTTGCCTGGTGAACTTGGTATTTGCCAGTCAGATTTGCTGTCGTTTGAGGACATTGAGCCATTGACCACCCTCTGGATGCAACCATCCATTATAATGTGATAGACTGTAGTGTTAGGAATAGGAGTAGAAAAAAGATTAGGAAACTCAGCATTTTGTATGGGTAATGAGAGCTTTGCCCTGAGGAAGTGGATAATCAAACACTAAAACCTAAGATTTCCTTTCATGCTATCTTAAACTCTATGTGCGTGTTTATTTTCCACTTAAGAAAGCTATCTTCTTTGTTTCCTGTTTTTCCTGTGTTTCCTTCTTGATTGGAGAACACATACATGGAGATTCCCTTACTTCCTTACTTATCCCTTTGTTTAACGTTTATATTGTACGGTTTTATTAGCACAATCCTATCTTCAGAGTGCCTCTTTCAACTTCAGCTTTCTGAAGATCTTCCAGAAAACCTCATCTACCATATTAGGAGAGATGCCAAGTGCATAGTCATAATACCTATGAAACTCTTTTTGTTCTATGAGCACTGTACAAGGATTTCCTGTCTGCTCGTAAATGGAAGTGAGAGTGAGTGAAAGTAACTGGAGCAAGAGTTGCTGGATGGTTTTATGGGGTAACTTCTAGGTTAGCTTAGCACACTCTTCCTGTCCCAAGGAGTATACAACCTCAATAGTCAACATATAAAGAATGATCAGATTGAAATTAAGAGATGAGATAACAAGCAGAGATAACAAGTGTACATATATTATCATATTATTATCATATTATTATCATCATATTATATAGCTTATTATGACCCTCTGCACACAACACATGCCTATTCAACATACATCCTCAGCAGAAAGGTCTAAGAGTCCAGAATAACTGATAGAAAAATTATTCTCTCATCATTTTGGGTGAGCTGTAAAGACACACTGAATCTTAAACACCTTAAAATGTCTCAAGCTGAAAGATGGGCAAAATGGAGGCCAGCATAGCTGCATGCTTTGTATTACACTTGATTGAACTAGGAGTGCTTCAGAACCAACAAAATCTCCCTACCAATGAAAAGGAAAGTAGCAGGGAAGCTTCTCATGGGTGTGTTTTGAACATAACTCTGAGCAGACCAGCTAAAACAAAAGAAATGTGCTCACACAGATTGTGTAGAACATACAGATGCTCAACATGAAGTACATAGCTTTGCAGATAAGCCTGTGAGTGAGTAGGTGCAAAGACCTCTGCAACAGATACCAAGCTAGGATTTATTCCAAATCTTCTGCAACATGGAGGTGCTCAGTTCACACCAATTAGGAGTAGCCATTCATAGGATAGACATGAGCTGTTTGGATCAATTGCTAGAAGATTAATTGCTCCCTCAAGGAGATCATAAGGACATAATAGATGTAGTCTCTGTCTGCTTATACTTCAGGCTTCGTATTACTCATCCTGTTCCTGCTCTTCTCTCCACTCTTACTTTTTTTGGTTGTTTGGATTTTTTTCCACTCAGAGCAACATCCTTGTCACCTCAGTCCCTTGTTGCCCAGTCTCTTCCATCCAGGCCTCCACTTGTCTCTGCACCCTGGCCACCTCTTCTCCCTAGGTTATTTTTGTGAGTTTGGGGGGTTTTTTTCCCTGTGTTCCTTTTCTCATTCTCTTTCTCCAGCCCACATCTATTTATTTCTCATTTTCTCCACATTTTCTGCCTTCCCTCCTGCTCATGTAAGAATTCCTGCTCCCCTTAATTAAGCACTAGAAATTCTGGGGTGAGGAGAGATCAGCCGTAGGGAGGGTGGAGTCCCCCTCCCACCCCCTCTCTGGAATTAAGGAATTCCTCTCCCAGGAATTAAGTGTGTTTTCAGAGAAAGGGTGCGCAACACTAGCTTACATTTTGCTAGAACTTTGTTGATGCTGTTGGTTATATGCTTTTTACTCATTGTATAGCTTGGAAACTTGAATCATACTGCTAAAGTATAGAGGAATCAAAGCTATGGATTCTGACAAGAAGAAATATGCTTTTTCAATATCTAAACACAGCAATAAAGAATAAGGTGCAAGTATTGATTTTGTATATTGCTATCATTCTTTACTTAAGAGTGTTCACTGAGACAGTGATGTCAGTGGTCAATGGTATTACAGTGGTACAACGGTTATTGCTGTAGCATGGACTGAGGCTGACCTGAGACTGAGACAGCCATTAACATGCTTTGAAATAAAATCATTAAATATATATCCAGAGCTAAATTTAGACAATGATGTTTATGAGCAAGCTTGAGGAATAAGTCTGGTAGAAGGACAGTTTAGTAGACTGTTCCTTATGATCCAATAAAGTGCTACTGCATTTTACCACAAAATGATATCTTGGACCACAGCTATGTAGGGAAAAAGAAACATACCATATGTCAGGATCCAACCCAGCAGTAGATCTTTACCTCTTCTGGTCTAGGTTATACTTCTGTTTTTTTCTCTTTTTTCACACTGAAATGAGAAGCATGTTTGTACTAAGTAATTAAGAATCCAATACTGGGATTCTTAATCCTCCAGCAGGAGGGAAGAACGTGGTTGTTGTTCAGAAATATAACAGAGAGAAGAGCTAGGTTTTTATGCCAGGGACACGGATGCCCAACTTGGGTTTATACTCTGTAATTTGCTTTGCCACATGGCACACTTCATACAGTTACTCTTGAGATACCCTCATTTTTCTAGTGGTAAAATCTGCATTCATTGGACATACATCAAGTGGGCTGTACAAAGCACAAAATTTTGTTCTACAGCCCAAATGGCTTCTCCCCAGCATATCATAGGTAAATATTGCAACACTCAAACAACACAGTTTCCCCATGTTCACTTTAAAATTTCAGATCATGGACTGAGGAACAAAAGGTGAATGCACAAATAGATTTAAAAGAATGAATATGAAAAGATGCCATACCCAGCAACTCTCTGCTGGGAGAACAACATAAACAGCCAACACAAGATGTAACATTATAGCGCTGCTTATAATGTTCCCAGGTGTTTTTACATCACCACAGTTAATTAACCACTTCTGCATAGTATTTCATGGTCAACAAAGAGCTCTTTGAGATGCTCTCAGTATGTAAAATAGGAATAGCAGTTCCTTCTTCTTAAACCTCTTCGTTTCTAGAGAAGTGCACAAAAGTAAGTTATCAGAAAGGGCTGGAAAGTGTCAGAAAGCTTTCAACAGTCTAATGGAGCCTATAAAGGCTGGCAAAACACAAGATAATGGTGTACTTGCAAGCCTTCATCTTTAATGATGCTGAAATTTGAGACCATTTTATTTGTACACTTGGAAAAGTGGTGTAAGAGTCCTCAGAGTCAGGACTGTCAATACTGCTCTTTCTCTTTAAGCTAAAGGGTTTTGCTCTTTCAAAGTTGTTATGCAGTGTTGTTAGGCTGAAAGCAAGGCATATTCAATGCAATTCATACAGGAACAAAACAGACAACTGTGCAATGCAGAGGAATCTCACTGCAGAACTGTGAAGAACACAGGGATGAGTTTCAATGAAGAGACTGGGACCAGCTGGGCAGTCTGGGGCTGGGTTTGTAAATCAGCATGGGGGTTGAGAAGATGTGTGGAAGGCAGTCGGTAACAGAAGTCTGACCCTGAAAGTGACTCACAGAGTGAGGGACAGGGAATCAGGGAGAGACTGTGGCTGAACACTGAATTGGGATGATCTGGAGGGGAAGAAATGAATTAGGAACTCCCGAGAAAGGAAAAGAGGATGAGGATTTTTAAGCATATGAGCTGGGTCTCATATATCCTCGTATAAGGATATGTTGCTGGGCAACAAAATTGGAAATAAAAGTGGAGGGAGGATTAGAAAGCAAGGAGAAAAGGCAAGGTACACAGGAATGTCACAGTGCTCTCAGGTGCTGCTTCTGGTGTACCCCACTGGGGTGTCTCTGCACAGTCCCTTTATGTTATCTTTGGTCTTTCTTGTTGCTTCATCCAACTGGGATTAATTCATTTAATAGGCAAGTTTTTCTTCTTGGCGGATATTACTCTAGATAGGTGATCTCTCCCCGTTTTATTCCAAGTCAGGCAATTTTACAACATTTCATCACATGCTGTTGTTAAGCAGACTATCCTGACAGAGGACATGTGGTCTCTTCCACAAGATGGGATGGGAAGCAACCAGTATGGTACCAGAAATGGCATAGGCTGAAACAAAGATAAGGCTCCTTTTCCTGTAGAAAGCCTTGTATTGACAGTGTTGGCAGAGGCAGTTATGTGTGACTGTGACCTGTGTGTGAGACAGATGAAACAGTAGGGTGTTGCTTTCCAGATTGGGCTGCTGATGGCATGCTTTCCAAAAAAAAAGGAATGTTTTGTAGGACAGATTTTTCTTGGACTGCATCAAACCATGTGTGTTGTAGGGTTATGCAGTTTCGGGGACCAGACAGAATCTATTCTGAAGCAAAATTCTGGAACCACAGGTAGCATAAGCACCAGCTGCTGTGGTGAATTGATCCACTTCCATTGTAACATTTCCCACTATGCATACAGGCAGTATGTCCAAATTTTCTGGGCATTGGATATAATCCCCTCATTTACAGAAGTCCTGAGCATTCACAGCTTCAACTGAAGTTAGTGGGACTTGTGTATATGTTATTATATACTTCTGTATATTGTGTGTAGTACATATATATATAAAAACAGTGCTGCATAATACAAAGTGATCTGATATTTGGGCACAAAACCTCAACTGGATATGCAACATTACTGAATACTTTCGAAAAGCAGAGTTTGTAACATTTGTACCTTTTTAACAAAAGGGGAAAGGAAGGGAAGGTTTATTCCCTTGTTTTCTTTCTCCTTTGTGTAGTATTATATAAAAAGCTGAGTAGAAGCATTTAGTTATGGCCTGTAAGAGGCTTGTAGAGATGCTCCTCTCCGTTTAGGACTCAAGGAGGGCTTATGCAGAGATGAAATCTGTCGTGATTCAGTCTGTCCTTATTGAGGTCATCATCCTATTCTTGAGAGGGTAGATGACCTCATAATCTACCTTCTTGATCTCTTCCCTGTCTCATTTAGGTGCAGTTTGAAATTAGTGCAAGACGAACCATTTGCATGAGTGCATATTTTTCAAATATTGCCTTACACAATTAATATTCGTTATTAACTGGAGGCTCTTGTGCACAAAGTCCTCGTATTCCATGCAAGAAGATGCCATCACTGGAAAAGTGGCTAGGTAGGTGTACAAGTGGCTGGGTAGGTGTTGACTGTCTTGCAGAGGCCTTGCAGAGGGATCTAGATAGGTTGGAGCATTGGGCTATGATTAATGGGATGAAATTTAACAAGTCCAAATGCCAGATCCTGCACAAGTATAAATTGGGAGAGGAGTGGTTGGGGAGCAGCCCTGCAGAAAGGGATCTGGGGGTGCTGGTTGACAGCAGGCTCACTATGAGTCAGCAGTGTGCCCTGGCAGCCAGGAGGGCAAACCGCATCCTGGGGTGCATCAAACACAGCATAACCAGCCCATCAAAAGAGGTGATCATCCTGCTGTATTCAGTGTTGATGCAGCCTCACCTTGAGTACTGTGTGCAGTTCTGGGCCCCACAATTTAAGAAGGGTGTGAAGGTCCTTGAGTGCATCCAGAGGAGGGCAACAAAGCTGGTGGAAGGGCTGGAAGGAATGTCCTGTGAATAGCAGCTAAGGACTTTGGGCTTGTCTAGTTTGGAGAAAAGGAGGCTGAGGGGCCACCTCATTGCTTTCTACAGGTTCCTGAGGAGGAGAAGTGGAGAGGAAGGTGCTGAGCTCTTCTCCCTGGTATCCATCGATAGGACGTGTACGAACGGTTCAAAGCTGCACCAGGAGAGGTTTAGACTGGACATTAGGAAGCATTTCTTTATGGAGAGGGAGATCAAACGCTGGAACAGGCTTCCTAGAGAGGTGGTCAATGCCCCAAGCCTGTCAGTGTTTAAGAGGCATTTGGACAATGCCCTTAACAACCTGCTTTAACTTGGTCAGTCCTGAATTGGTCAGGCAGGTGGACTAGATGATCATTGTAGGTCCCTTCCAACTAAAATAGTCTATTCTGTTCTATTCTATCCTATTCTGTTCTATTCTATTCTGTAACTCTGTATGCAATGATAGCATACACAAAAGCCAGGGCTTTATGCTGGGGCTTGTTGCTGTTTGGGATTTGGGGCAGAAACAGTTGACCAAATGAGAAAAAAAGAGAAATAAAGGGAGTCAAAATGCCTCATATTTGTAAATGAGCACTTCATGTGAGACCGAAACAATAATTACTTGACTATTTTTACATACTCTGAAATCAAACCAATGGAAGAACAGGGAGTATAAGGCAGAATATAGCTGTAGGTCCCAAGTCCTCTTTTTCAACCTCCAAATAATATTTTGCTGAAGACAAAGACCTCACTGAAGAGGCTGATTTTAACACCTGGAGCAAAAATATTTTAAGTATTGGCACATGAAAAAATAAAAATTCTTTTTCCTTCTCTCATGTGAGCTTTGAAAGCAATTTTTTCATTTTGTGGACTCTTTATTTTCTATTCTTGCTCATGTATATTTCCATTATGGTATAATTCAGTCAGATTAAAAAAACCCCAACACTTTGCTGGATTCTTATGCTGCTGTTTTCTCTAAAATCCTATTTATTTTTAGTTAATTTTAGTCTACTGTGAACAAATATGGAAGAAAAGAAATGCACTGACTGAAGGCAGACTAAAAAGGACCAGATGAAGGTAAAGTATGGCCACTCATCTGCAGGCAGTATTTTCCTCAAAGAAGTATACTTCTTGTAGATACAGAAAGCCATAAGCAAGGAGTCATTAAAATGCTCCTAAATATTGATGTAAGGAAACACAGCAGCAACAGGATTAGGAGACTAGCTTTAAAGCGTAAGCTTGCAGCAAGAAGGCAACTATGACTCACACATCTGTGCTGTCCTTGATTAATTTAGCACTGTAATCAACAGTATATACATTTGTCTCTTTTCCATCAGGTAAACCAGAAAAGTTTTAGTCACAGTTTCCATTCATCTGCCTTTCAAATTCAGTAAGATCAGTACGTCCTGCAGTTATTTTAGATTCAGCAGTATTTCCTGTCAGTTCATATTGAAGTAGGTTTCCAGTGACTGCCATCTGGGAACATATTTTCTGCTTTGTCTGAGCTTCTCTGTGTAACTTTTAATTAAAATGTATGGAGTAGCTGGCTAAAATCCTACACTCCTTCTATATCGCTGCATTATTAATAGACAAATACAAATAATAGTATTCCATGGTTTAATCCTAGTTTCCTAAGGAAGTTTATCTGAGTGAGTTTTCTGTTTCTCGTTCAGCTCTAAAAGCTTTTGATCCCTTTTTAAACTTGACTTGACAGGACAGTAGAGATACCAAAGATATGCAGCTGCTGCAAGCGTTGTGAACCTTGAGGAGGGGTGAGAAGAGAGATGCTGGCAGCAGAGCCAGAGCCTGGCGCTCTGCAGAGGATGTCTCAGTATGTGCAGTTGGGTCTGATGGACACGGGAAAGACCAACAGCCAAATATGCCGCTTCCTGCTTTTCTGCTAGCCAAGGGCGATGGAGAGGACTGAGAACACTGTCAGGGCAATGGGCAGGGGCACTGCAGGTGGAGGAAGTGGAGATTATGGCAGGCATGGTGGTGAGAGTGCTGTCTGGCAGGACAGGAGAGAAATGCGGCACGCTAACTGTGGGACATCACAGGGGACAGAATGTGTTTCTGCAGGAAAATAGGCTTTGGTTGATGTGTCACTTAAGGGACAAATATGTTTAAAAACTTTTGTTTGAAAGGAAATATGAAGTGACATTCTATTTTAATGAAGTCACTGAAAAGCTACGTAACCATCTGTGTTTTTCCTTGTTTTTTGTTGATTAGGCTTCTTGCTCTAATCAAAATAGAAACCTAAATAGAAGCCTGAATTTCCACAGTTGACTAATTTGTCATGTTGCTTGAAAAAATATTCCTACCCTGAATTTTCTTCTTTTTTTTTTAACCAACTTAAGACCTGTTTTGTTTGTTGTCATTTCATTGATGATATACTGGTGAAAAATTACTACAGAATGCCTGTGATATCAGTTCTGACCAGGTTGCAGGGGGTTGATTTCAGCTTCCAAATTTGCTTGAAAGTGTGTATGTTAATAAAACATTTACAGCTGCTGATTGGTCCACCGTTCAGTATTGAGCTTCATGCAGAGGTTCCTTGCCAACAGTATAAATATTTGAATATTGTAAATGTTACATCTGATTCTTACTCATTGCCTGTACTGGGATATAATCAGCAGGATTGTTTGGATCTAGGTCAGAGCTTGTTAAAGTGTATTAGCTTTCACACTCTAAATCACATTACCAGTATAAATAACACATTTGTATGCTACAAGGCATAAAGCAGGAAGCAAACAGTACTATGGATGCTTTGGTACCTCAGTTACTACTTCACTGTTTTGTAGTAATAGGGCAAGTAAATCCTCTTGAGAGGATGAATGCTTAAAATTAAGGCTCTAGAATAGTATTTAGAAGACTTGTTTCTGCTCTTGAATTTGCCATAGCTTCTGCATATGACCTTTGGGCAAGATAATTAGGGCTTTGCTCTGTGTGTTTAATTCACTCTCTGTGAAGTGGTGGATGTTACATATGGCTAGCAGGAGGTAAAAGCATTCATGTTTTAATGAATTGAAATACCGTGGTAATAAAAGACGGCAGAGAGTAAGCAAATGTGTAGAGCTGCTTTGCTCCCAAAGCGTCTTGTCTTTTCACCTGGTTCTGCTTGAAACACAGCTATTTTCCTTCCTCACCAGATCTAGTATTTAGGGAATCAGTATGAATGTGCTTCTGGACAGAATGTTACAGTAAATACATAGAGTCATCTGTAGTCTAGCTCTTGCTCCAAGCAGGATGGACTTCAAAGCTCTATCAAGCTGCTCAGGAGTTTATCCAGGCATGTTCTGAAAATCTCCAAAGGAGATTCCCCTTCCTCTCTGGGCAAGCTGTGCCAGTGCTCAGACACTCTTGTGGAGGTGAATTTTTTCCTTCTGTCCACCTGGAATTTCCCTTTTTCAGTCTGAGCATTGTCTCTGTTCCTTTCTTTGTGCACCTCTGAGAAGAGTCTAAATCTGTTTTCTCTACAACACCCTTTGAGCAGAAGAATACAGCAATCAGATCCTCCCAAGCATTCTCTTCTTTTTTTAAGCTACCCATTTAGGCTTTTAGAGAAAGTGGGGGGGTAGGTTTGGTATTTTTTTAGCTCTGATGAAATAAACTCTGTTGAAGTTGAACAGCAATTTAAAATTACCTGCAAACAAGAATTTTTTCCCCAACTCTGGAAAGAAATAAACCCATTGTGAATCCTCATTTTTAAAAAATGATGTATCTTAATTTCATTCACAGCAGAATCACATCAGTTTCTCAGAGTCCAAGTTATTCAAGAATCAAGTAAGTATGAAAACTCTACTCAAGAAAGGGAGTGGCAAGCTGACGGCCAGTGAAGTGACACCAGTGAGGCCTCACTCTAAGCTGATCTGCTAATATGGAGCTTAGAGAATAGGCAGAACATGCCAAAATTATCTTATACCTCTTTCTCCTCTTCTTTGGTGGTAGAATAGGCTCAATGGAGGGACACAAACCACCATGAAGTATTTGTGGCCAAGTTTACAGTAACCCTTTAAAACTGATTTCCAAACCTTTCACCTCAAACTCATGTTTTCCTGAGGTAGCTAATTATTGCTGCACCTTGTCTGCATTGAAACTATGTTCATTAATGCTAGTTAAACAGGTTTTTTGCATATGTTTAACAATATAAGTATGAAATGTAGAGCCTAGAGAAGACTTTCAGTCACCAAACATAGAGGAGGAAGGAAATTTTCACCTCATACTGCATCAAGGAGTTGTTAAGAGGCTACAGAAGTACAGACATGTCACCTAGTCTGCCAAAACAGCATTTGCAACCTTGTCCTGGTTTCAGCTGGGGTAGAGTTAATTTTCTTCCTAGTAGCTGGTATAGTGCTGTGTTTTGGATTTTAGTATGAGAATAGTGTTGGTAGCACACTGCTGTTTTAGTTGTTGCTAAGTAGTGCTTACACTGGTCAAGGACTTTTCAGCTTCCCCTGCTCTGCCAGGCGCACAAGAAGCTGGGAGGGGGCACAGCCAAGAGAGTTGATCCAAACTGGCCCAAGGGCTATTCCATACCATATGGCGTCATTCTCAGTATATAAACTGGGGGGAGTTGGCCGGGGGGCAGCGTTTGCTGCTTGGGGACTGGCTGGGCATCGGTTGGCGGGTGGTGAGCGGTTGTATCACTTGTTTTTTCCTGGGTTTTGTTCCTCTCTCACTCTCTTGTTGTTTTCCTTCTCATTACAATTTTTTTTTTTTGTCCAATTATTAAACTGTTCTTATCTCAAGTCACTAGTTTTCTTATTTTTGCTCTTCCGATTCTCTCCCCATCCCACTGGAGTGGAGGGTGAGCGAGCGGCTGTGTGGTACTTAATTGCCGACTGGGGCTAAACCACAACAAACCCTTAAGATATGAAACATTCCTTAATTTAATGATAAGATTATCTGCTATCTCCTCAATAAATTAGAAGAAACTTTATTTTTGAAGAAAAAGACTGAAAAAAATCTTCAGGAGTACTGGAGAGAGACTGTTTATAAAGCTAGGTTGCTCCACAGCTAAGATCTTCCTTCTGATGCAGCCTAAAATGTAAGAAGAATACATGTGTGATGAATCACCTTAAGAAAACATCTCCAGTTGTTTGGGTGAAAACAGGGGGTAGGACAGTCACCTTATCATATAAGAAAATTAAATGTGGTTTTTTGTTCATTTCTTCAGGTGTGTCATATGTAAACATTCATGACTTCCTGGTCTACTGTGGTTGTTTTAAATAAATAATTTCAACCTCTTCATATCCTCTTAATGTCAGTGTTGTTTGAGCTGAGCAGCCTTGCAAGGTCAGTGGCTAACTTCAAGCTATTCTCCATCTAGGAACGATGGAGCTGACAGCTGCAGTTCTGGACAAGGAATACTTAGAGGACAGTAAGCATGGACCAAACCGTTTGACATGTCTGTGGAACAGTATTTGCACATGGGCATCACAGAAATTACAATAATAAGAATATTTATTGATAAAAGCCCAGTATTATTAGTATAGTTGTCAATTCACACATAGCAAGACCAATGAAGGTGTTTTGTGCCTCTGTGTAACAAATAACCTGTCTCTTACTCACTTCTTGGCAGATAAATCATTCCTAAACAAAGAATTCATCATCATGGAAAAGCTTAAGTGTTCTTTTGTTATTCTGCTTGCATGCCTATCTGAGTGGTAAATTGTTTTTAGAAAGAGCGGACTGCCTCAGCCATTTTTTGTGACTGTCAGTAACAAAACTGACACAATGAGGAACTTTACATTTGGACATTACATCTGAGTGTTGAAATCAGGAACTGAGGCCAAGCATTCAATTCAAATTCTGAATTACATTAATTGCAGCCACATTCGATTTCTTTAATTCTTGAAATCTGTGATAAAAGCTGTGTAAGTAATGGGTAACTTCTGCGATGATAGCCAAGTTCTAGTTGTACATTCAACCTTATGTGATACTTGATCGCAATCCCATTGCGTTAACAGCACTTGATATCTGCTTATTTAAGAACTGAATTTGTCTGCAAGTCTGGAAAGCTCTATTCAAAATAGGCTTCTATGCTCACTTAGCAAAGTGATAAAAGAAGATTGGGTTTTGAGGTAGAAATTTAGTCATCTGGGCTTTTGGCTTATGTGAAGCTTCAAAACTTTATTAAAAAGACATGAACACAAAAGAGGGAACATACATTTCCTTGTATTGGAGATTTCTGGGCAGGTACTGCTATATAACCAGCTACTTTGTTCAGGGAAATTATGATTGCCTTTCATCATCTACGGCAAGGGAGTGTGCACTATGGCCACTTGAGAATTTCACAGTGCTGCTTAGTGATTATCAAGTAATGGCTGATTGCTTTTGCTAATGGGTTTGCTTTTGATGTTGGTTTTTGTGTCACGTCACTTCACATACAGGATTTTGAAGTGTTTTGTTGAACAGGAGAAGAATGTTAAATAAAACCTGTCCTAGAATTCTATTGTTTGTGAATGTAGGGGGTGTCAGCTATAGAAGGGATACAGGCACTACACTTCTGCCATCGTCATCACAGAAGGAATGACAGAAAAATCACAAAAAAGATATAGAGCTTAGAATTATGTAGTTCTTCAAAGAACAAATAATTACTTGGCTCTTATCATGTTTCTTCTTGCTATTTAATATCAAGTTATTAATACTCCATGAGGTAGTTTTCATTTTTGAATGTTATCTTGCGGCACTACAAGTAATTCTGCAGTGAGCATTCACAGTTACTGCTCATGTACTGAGAGCTGATTTTTATTTACATAAAATCCATAGTTTCTTTCTGCTTTAAGGGATATTCTGTGAAACTGAGTTAAGTATAGATTGTGTATGGTACTAATTGTGTTTCACTTTCTTTTATGTATTATGGCAAACATATTACATAGATCTTCTGAAAGCGTCTATGTATTTACTCTGTTTTTATTTCATAAACTCTTTGGCCTGTGTCAGCATGCCTGAAGATATTTCTGTCAGGACAGTTTCTTCATAGAAATCTTCTCTTGTTCTGGAACATCCTGAAATATTTCTCACTAAAATAGCTGGCCACATATGTTGACCTCTTCAGAACTGATAGAGTTTGTCCCATGTGTTTGAAGGATCTAGCCCAAATCACTCTAAATACTTATCTGTTGCCTGATAATTATCAGCATTTGATACTATAGGATACCAAGAATTTAATGGGATTGTGCTCTGTTCACATTGTACTGGGTCTGGTGGGGATGGAGTTAATTTTCTTCATAGCAGCCCATATGGTGCTCTGTATTGGATTAGTGTCCAAATCAGTGTTGCTAACACACTGATGTTTTAGCAATTGCTGAGCAGTGCTTGCACAGTGTCAAGACACTCTCTGTTTCTCACACTGTGAGTAGGCTGGGGTTAGGCAAGAGTTTGGAGGGGACACAGCCAGGACAGCTGACCCCAGCTGACCAAAGGGATATTCTTTACCATATAACATTGTGCCCAGCAATAAAATTGGGGGGCGGGGAAGGGGGGGAGGGGGACGAGTTTTTCCAAAGTAGCCATTGATCAGAGAGTGGCTGGGCATCGATGTACTGATTAGAGGTGGTGAGTGATTGCCTTTGCAGCACCTGTTTTCTTCTTTTTCCTTCACTTACTAAACTGTCTTTATCTAAACCCACAAGTTTTTCTTGCTTTTGCCCTTATGGCTTTCTCCCCCATCCCACTGGCGGGGTGTGAGCAAGCGACTGGGTGGGGGCTTAGCTGGTGGTGGGAGTCAACCCACCACACACTTATATTTCTAACTATTGTAAGAATCTGGTATCACTTATACCTGCAAGCTACTGCCACTAGTAAATGTGTCATTGCCTGATCATCTTGTCCAGACTTTCTGTTGCTCTCAAAGAGCATCACAGCTTTGTGTGTGAGGAAATGCACCATAAAAGAACTTGCATTTTAATAGAAGGTATTCAAATATGAGATTTTACTGAAATACATTTATGTTTGAGAATAAAGTTGAACAAAACCATATTGCCAAATTGAAGCTCTGCCTTAGAAACTTGGGCATTTTTTTTCCAATCATCTCATGCGTTTTAAGATAGTTTCCTAAACTCATGCTTTAGAAATTAGCTTGAGTTTATTTGTACATTTTTATTTTATTTTTCTATGTGGGGATTGCATTGGAGCTTAGAAATTATTGTTAAAAGTAACTCCAAGAGATAAATTATATGGGCAGGATGCAGATAATGTTTGCAAATACCTTAGACTTAGGACAAATATGGGACACATTCATCTTCTGTCACATGATGAAGAAAAGATATGTTCATGTATTTATGTATATTTAGTCACATATCTATGTAGCTGATGGATAACTGGAAGATACAGCACACAGCTATGTGTGAAATATAGCAAATTTTGAACTGTGTGAATGAACCAAAACTGCTTAATTCCAAGGAATTTTGTGATCTCAGAAAACTGCTAAACTAGGCTGCCCAGAATCACATTTAAGGCTGGTTGCTGTCTCTTTTGAAATACCTGTGATTTTACTTGAAATATTCAAGGATTCTTCCCAGCATAGCTAGTGTTCCCAAAGAGTTCTTCTGTGCTAGAAGATAACACAAGATAAAACATGGTGTTCAGTTAAAGGTAAAATTTTTTCATATACTTTCATTTTGCATTTTTGGGAGGTGCTGAGTGTTGATATTCTTGGGTGAGTTAATCCCTGGGTTAGTTTGCAATAGTGTCTATTCTTTAACATTTTCAAAGTTAGCCTTACGCTATTTACTAACATTTACACAGAAATGTGGGAAAACACACATCTGACCAGATGTGATGACTATGAGAGACCATGTAGTAGCAGGAGGCAAAGTGGGGTCTAGCTGGGGACACCATTGCCAGTTTAGCACTAGAGAGCTGTACATGTGTTTGGGAATAAGGAGAAAAAGTTGTTTCCCACTAGACCCAAGCCTCTTTATAGTCTATCCAGATGCTTTGGCAAAGAGCCATCAGCAACACTTTCATCCAAGCAAGTACAAGCCTTCATTGTCCTAAAACGACCCCCTAGGGAGTCCAGTACACACATGTATGTATCAGTAGCACAGTGGGCTTTGTTCTCAGCACTCAAATACACAGAATAAGGATGCATAAACATTCACTCCTAAAACAGTGCTGCTCCTGTTCCTTGATCTTGGTAGTGCTTTGAGTGTGAGGCAAGTCTGGCTCCTGTTGAGACTTGTGCTGGTCCTTGGGTTCTCAGGCCAAGTAACTTAGCCCTTCAACTCTCCTTCAACAGCTGTAGATACCCTCCCTGCCCAACTGCAGACTTTCAGTCTTCAGCATAAGCTGATGGGAGAAAAAAAAGGCCAAGAGGCTCTAATAAGAAAATGGTAAGTGAAGCACAAAACCAGAGGAACCCAAAATGGAGGAGCTGGTGTCTGCTGGCAGGTGAGGAGTTAGAGCATTCACTTGAAGACCCAACTTCCAGTTTCACAATTTCTTCAAAGGACATGCTCCTATATCTGCAACCTCCTCAAGGGTGTTTTAATGGCCTACGTTTTATTCTGGGGAAGAAGGGTGCTACCAATTTCTTTTGAAGAACCCGATCCACCTTATACAAAACAACATCTCTGGAAAAAGTACTGATGTCTGCATGTCCAGTCTTATAAATGAATACCATAACCAACAGGTTTATAACTTTTTTCTCTTTCTTACATGCATTTAATTAATGAACACTCAAGTTTGCTATTTCAAGTAGAAGTGCTTAGTACGAGACTGAAAGTACTGCCTTCTCCTTATCCCAGTGTACTCCATCCCTATAGGATCTGGTGTGGGAATATTTTTTAGAGACATATATATACATGTTTAAATTCTCTCTGCAATAAAAGAACTTTGACCGTGCTGTTCCATCATTAAACATTAGCTGCTGAACTGAATAACACATTTCATTTCCTCCAGAATGCCTGTAAATGCAAAACTAATTTTCTTTCTCTGCCAAATATAATTAAAAATTGTGGATCATTCTGGGAGAACTGAAGCCACAGTAGTCTGTAAAAACAGATTCACAGAAATGCTTTTTTATAGTTCTTGCCATGCTGTTACTGAATACACGTGGAGAAAGTACTGAATATAATTCATTTTATGTAGACCAAGAGCTACAAAGTCTCTGAAGCTAATTATACAGTGAAAGTCTTTGTGCCAAAGGAAATTACTATTTGCACAGTGTTAATAGCCATATTTAGAACAGTGCTAGTATTGGAAAGAATTACTTCTTTCCATTTTAAAAAATTCAGGAAGGTTTCTAGGTTGATCATAAGATGATAGGAATATCCTGGTCAGGAGGGACCTCAGGAGGTCATCCAGTCCAACCTACTACTCAAAAAGGGTCAGCTATGAGGTCAGACCAGGTTATTTAAGGGTTTACCCAGACTGGCCTTGAAAATGTCCAATGATAAAGATTGCACAACCTCTCTGGGCAATCTGATCCACTGCTTGACTGTCTTCATGGTGGAAAAGTGTCTCCCTATATCCAGTCTGAATCTCTGTTGTTTCAACTTATGCCATTGTCTCTTGTCCTGCTGGCACACACCTCTGTGAAAAGCCTGCTTCCATATTCTTGATTACCTTCTTTTAGGTTTTAGATGGCTGCTATTAGGTGTGTGTCCCACCCCAAGCTTTCTTCTCTCCAGGCTGAACAAGCTCCGTTCCCTCAGCCTTTCCTCCCAGTATAAGTGCTCCAGCCCCTTGACTGTCCTGGTTGCCCTCTTCAGAACATGTTCCAGTTTATCAATGCCTTTCTTGCATTAGTGGGCCCAAAACTGGGCACAGCATTTGAGGTGCAGTCTAATGGATGCTGAGTAGGAGATAATAGTTTTCCCCAATCTAATAGTTAAACTCCTATTAATACACTCCATGGTACAGTTGGCCTGCTTGGCTGCCAGAGCACACCGCTGGCTCTTGTTTGGCTTGCTACTACCAAGACTCTCATTCCAGCAAAGCTGCTCCTCAGCCAGAACATCACCAGCCTGTATTGTTGCGAGTGGTTTTTCCTTCCCAGGTACAGAACTTGTTGAACCTCATAAGGTGCCTCCCAGCCCCTCCCTGCACCCTGTCAAGGTACTTCTGAATGGTAGCCCTGCCCTCGAGCATGTCAAGGATGCTGGAGTCTGCTACCCTTCTCAAGTACAGATCCCTAGGCATTCAAGTTAATGATTTTACTTCCTATCTATCTATGCTATTTGTGGTGGAAGTGTATAAAAATGGAAAAGCAACAATATGTCATAATAACAGGAAAAAGGAAAGTAGTACATCTGAAATAACAAACATGGAACAAACACATCCTTAGCTGAAGTGAGCAGTTGGACCATCTTCTCTTGGCACAACAAATGTGACAACAAGTCAATGTAAAACTAAGAATGTAAAATTGTTCAGTTACAAGCAGAACTAAATCCCTCAGGCAACATGCTTTTTCTGTGGGACAGCTGCCCTCTTTGCAAACCATTTTCATCCTTCACACCTAAATGTAGACAATCTGTGAGGAATCTAATACCCTCATTTCTGTGCCATCAAAACAGAGAATTCTAGGAAATTGCTTGTCCTGAAGCCATTCAGTAATAAAGCAAGTAGATAAAAGAAACATACAAATGATAGTTCATGAAACTTACTAGTATCTATGCGTGAAAGTATTTATGTATCTTTAAAATAACACCACTATGGATAAGTTTGTAATGATACAGCAAACTTAATTTATTGTAATATCTTCTGCTAAATGTTATTAACTTTTTCATCAACATTAAAGTTTACAACCAATTTGTATGACCTGGAGATTATTTTCTCCTTGGAGGATTCCTGGAAGTTTGATACAGGAACTAAAAATGAATAAGAGAGGAACAAATGGCAGGAAACTTCTGAAAGGAGTGGTATATATTGGGTTGAGCTTGTTGAAGAAGATTATTAAATAACAAATTCCAAATTATATCTACTGGACAGTTTGCTTTGGAGGACCTTCTTTCCAACAGAGTACCAATATATCAGAACTGACAGAGTGACAAGTGAACAAGAATCAGCATCCATTCATTTTAGCATTGATGTATGCTTTCATTTTATGATAGGCTTTCTTTGCAATACTTTTAATATTTAAAAAAATAAATAAATAAATCTGTATTTTGTGGCACTTAGCTGGTTGCTGCTAAAGTCTGACATCCCAGAGAATCTGCAGACTTGCAGGTGCTGAGCTGGGGTCCTAGGACAGAGACTGAAGGGCTGTGTAATAGAACTCTTATGGACAGAATTTTTAAGCCTCTAAAACAGAAACAGTTCAGCTAAATATGAAGATATGGATGTAGTCTATCAGGAGCTGGTGGAAGGCCAGGACTTACGTAAAGCTGATAAGGGGGATTCAGACTGGAACATGGAACGTCTAAACAAGAATTACTGTCCTTGGGAGTCAAGCACATCCTGGAGAAATATGTAAGCTAATTAAGATGTTTTGGGAACCATCTGAAACTACTAGTAGAAGTGTGATAAGAAGCACCCTCACGTGAACTATCCTCATTATAATACTAAAAGTCACACCCCTTGAGCTGGAGACCCTGGCCCAAGCAGAGACCCCTCACCTTTGAGCATGCACAGAATATTAAAGTAGCACTGTAGCTTTAAGTTGAAATAAGAGAAATGTAGACCAACAGAAAACTGTTTTGTGTAATTACTTCTGCATATGCATAACTGGACTGTATAAATACTGTACCTGCATGACCAAACTTTGTGCTAGCTTTGTGGAGCTACCACCTAGCACCCATCTCTGCAGAGACAAGAAATAAAACACCTCTGCCATGTGTGTATATTGGCGTCCTGCACACCGGGTAAACGACCTCACACTTGTGGGATAACATGGACAGTGATCTACTAATATCAAACAAACTCAAAGCTGAGACAAAATACAATAAAATACCAGTAACAGGTAAGTTCAACAAACAATGCCTTGGTAATGTAGATAATATCTCCTTGAAAAAACAAATTTGAAGGGAAAATCTCTGCTCAGTAAGACATAAGCTAACCTTGCTGTGGTATGAACAACTAAGGTGCTTGCCATTCTCAAAAAAAATTATGCTAACTGTGCTGGTGATGACATCGCTTATCTCTTTATATATATTCAGTCATTCAGACTTAATTCTCAGTCTTTTGGAACAAATCAGAGAGTTTTAAACTCAACTGTTTCCCATCCCTACAACCACACACAGGACATGCTTTTGTTCTGCTCTGTTCTCGTGCTCCAGTAGATTCTTCCCAACAGGGATCACCAGCTGGCTGGCAAAAAGTCATCAGCAAAGGTTGCTTATTATTATTTTCTTGTAAGATTAAATCCTGCATGTTTTTACTGTTAGAGTCATAACGGCTTTTGAAAATGCAAGTTTACAGCACTGGTCAACTCACCTCTCCTCTTCCTACTCCTCTTGTCATTACACTTGTGGAATTCTATCTTATCTTAGATTGCAGTCTCGTTCTTTCACTCAGTGTGTGCTAAATACTGCACAAAATTAGGACTCAATACTGTCTGAGTAAGTTAGAACTGCTCTTTCCATACATACTAGAACCCAAACACATTTGTGGTAGCCGATTATCACCGACTCTCCATCCCCATACTTCCTTCATGTAATATATCACCTCACATGAGACACATGGGGGCAGAAATTAATTAGATGATCTATATTTAAATATATTTTATTCAGTCTAGTTAAATGCTGTAGAAAAGTGGCAAATGACATTGAATTAGTCATTGGTAAGGTTCATTTGAAATAATACATACTTAAAAGTTTAAATTTCACCAGATGAACCATCAGAAAGAAGGTAAAAAAATAACGTGGAAAACAAGAAGATAGAAATAACTCATCATGGTGCAAAATTCTTTTTAGAAAATATATGATGTCTGAGAAAATCTATAGTCTATGAAGAGTTCCATTAGATCACATAGGATGTGATCTATTGAGCTCTTAAAAATAAATTTATGAAATAAAATACCTCTTGTATTTTTCTTATAAAGAAACCAGAGAGGATTCTTTCTGGCTTCCTATTATTGGATTGTTATTTAGATAAATATTTTATTCCTTCCATAATTATAAATATTGGTGTGCTAAAATGATTTAATAGCCCTTTCTGCTTGGATGGGAGCCTGTCTCCATGTGGGTCTTATGCACTCTACATTCACCATTTTGTAAACCACTCCTTAACCTCCTTATGACGGTAACTCTTTGGGTGCTGTACCATTTAAGGGAATTCTCAAACCTGACTGAGATACCAGCTTAGACAAATAATGTGTGGGCAACATTGTGCACCTGAGAAACGTTAACAGAAGCCAGAACACTAAGCCAAAAGTAACTTTCATCAGCTGGCAAGAAATGATGAGGAAAGTGATGAGATCTTGGAGCCTAACTCCAAGATGGATAACACTGACTGCTTCTGTAGTTTAAAGGCTTTTCTTTCAGGAAGATACGGAATGTTGTGTTTGACAAGATGACTTCCAGAGGTGCCTCCCAACCAATATTATTCTATGAATCTATGATTCTGTGACTCCAGATGGAGAGAGGAAATTGTCACCGTGACTTCAGCCTTTGTGTCATATTGATGACAAAAATCTAGAATGCTAGTTTGTATCTGTGGTGTTGGCCTGGCAAGATGAATCAGCTGCGGATGCTGCTCTGGCCAGGGTACACACAGACCTAAGGGAATATTCGTGCTTGGCGTGTGGAAGACACACACTAGCACCAGCACATCCACTTCTGAGATCCCACCACCAATCAGTAAGAACCAGTTTGAGCTTGGCAAGACCACACACAATGGGCATGATTGTGATAAATGTTCTCCATCCCCTTTATCTTTGCCTTTGCCTGCTTCCCAACCACTTGCAGTATCTGCAGCAGCCTGCTAAGGTGCTCTTAAGGCTCAGCTAGCCCTGTTAAGTCAGATAAGCAGTGCAGACAGCCAGCAACTGTAGAGTGAAAAGAAGCTCTGACTTGGTTTCTAAACAATGTTTAGAGCAAGAGGATGAATTGGGGTTGCATTAAGTTTAGTATGCAGAGGGAGTCTGGGTGGCTGGTACAAACCAGTGTGTAATGCAGAATCCAGGGAAAGTCAAAATCTGGTGAGCTTGGCCAGAGCTAAAGATTTGTCTTTGCAATGGCTGGAAGAAGGCAGAGAAAATCCATTTTTGATAGATATGAGGGAAGATTGAAGGTCATGGATGTTTATGCAGGAAGTGCAGTTATTTGGTCATTGCCACACAGGCATGGATGGCCTCATGCCTCTGCCTTCCCTGTCACCAGCTCAGATACCTAGGGAAAGAATATAGGAATGAAGAAAACATGTAGTGATAAGCGCCCCAAATACTCTTCCAGCATGAAGGATTCACAGCTTGGGGACTAAGCTTAGTGCAGAAGTGACTTCTCCATATTTTACCACTCTATGGATTTCTCTGTCTTACACCATCTCATCTCCCTTCAAAGCCATGCAAATGGTTAGCTCTCACCAACAGCTGGCAAGGAGTTTCATAGTTTAACACTGTGCGAAGAACCTTCTCCTTTGGTTTGTTTTGAACCTGCTACCTACTAGCCTTATTTGATGGCTCCTAGGGCGTTTTTTTGGTAGAAGTAATGACCTGCATCCTCTCTCTCCCCAGGCTGTTTTGATTTCATAGGCTTTTTATGTACCTTTTCCATGACCTCAGTCACCTCTTTCCTAAACTGAAGAGTCCTTGTCTAGTTGTTTTCATACAGAGGCTTTCCATACCTTTTATCCTCACTGTTGAACTTGTCCATATGTTTTCCCATCCTGCTATCGCCTTTATGCGGTGAAGGAGTAGAGGATGAAGTTGGCAAGAAACAGTTTTGGAACTGCATGGCAGTGGCATAACAGTATCTGTTATTCTCTATTCTTTTCCTAATAATTTACTAGCACTCACCATGGTTTTTGGCCATCACTGAGCACTGATCTGATGTTTCCATGGAACTATTAATTTTCAGGAAAGAGCCAACTCTATAATATGCAAAAAAAAAAAAAGGCATTAAAAATTTTTAATTTAAGAGGGAGTCCTGTATGTTAATGGAATTTGTTTAGACCAATCTAGATAATTCCCAGAAAAAAAATTCTGTATGATTTTGTTTCTTTGGTTTCTTGAGGGAAAAGCTGCAGGGTTTTATCCAGGCAATAAGGAATATTCTGTAAACAGAATTTTCAAACCAGGAAAGTCAAGAATCCTGTACTTTTTGGGTCAAGAAATGCTGTGGAGAAGACAGATGACCCAGAAACCCCACAGATCATTTTTGCTCTATTACATGGAACTGTGTCATTTAAAACAGGCAAAAGTTGAATCGCATTTTCTGAATGCATCTAAGAGAGTCTCAACACCAAATAAATTGAATTACAGGAGATTTTCTGTGTGGATTTTGTATTTGTTTGGGTTTAGTAATTTGATCTCCAATTTTGTATCAGGACAATCCCATTATCTTTCCATGCCTTTTAATCTACTGGTTTAAATATATGTCAGCTCTATGAAAGGAGGCAAGAACTTGGGCTTAATACTTTGAACTGTAACCTGGAAGATCGGTGTTCTATAACCTTAGTCATTGAGACTGTCTGATCCCTTTATCTATGAAATAGAGGAAAAAATCAGCGTGAACAAAACGTTTTCTACCAGCAGTAACTTTGATGGCCTATTAATGTGCCCTTTCACAGACGATTCTTTGACAACATTTTTTATTTTTAATCCTGCAAAACTGGGAAATAAACAACAGAATATGCTTCCAAAAATTCATTTAGAAATGGGAAATGGGAAAACTTCCTTTAACACTTTGGAACAAAAGAAAGTTTTGGAAAAAAAAAAAGTTTGGGGAAAAAAAATGTTCTGTAACACCTAACAATTTTCTGATCCACTGTACCTTGAATTCTTCATGTACACAATTTCTGCCTTGTCTACTCAGAAAGGGGAAAAAACTGTGCTTACATAAAACTCTAAATGACTAGTAAGGTAGGTCAAGATTTATTAAGTGATACAATTTGTTTACCCTTTAACAGTATAGTGAAGAACATTAATCTTCACTCAATGGCATGTTATATTCTTCAGTTGGCCACCTGTTTACATGAATGAGATTATCAATATCACTTGTGTAACAAGAACACTGATAACTACACAGATATCCTGCCTGGACTTAAGAATCTTTAGGTTTATTGTGCATTCAGTGAGGCAACTAAAAAAGGAGAGACCCCATTTTTTACAATGAAACCTGCCTGGAGATGCCTATGAGGCACCCAATGGCACTGAAGACACATTAAAAAATCTAGCATCCCAGGAACCTTCTGAAAAACACATCACATCTACAGCCTGATTCTGTCATCACCCATTATACTTACAACAGCACAACTCCAACATTTCAGTGAAGATCTATTGGCATAAACCCAGAGAAAGGCAGTGGTGAAGCCCATCCTGCAGAGAGCACTCTAGTGTAAAGGAAACGGGAGATGCAATTCCCAAGATGTCGATCTTTGTCCAGTGACTGTGGAAGATACCAGGATGGCGGGTCCAGGCAGTGAAGCAAAAATGGGGGAAAAAAATATAGTGGTTATTCCAGCTTTTACTAACCTCTACTTTTGCTCTGTGAAAGAAACAATCTGTGCACAGTAAAAAAATCATCATTCCTCATTTCATACTTTAGCTTTTTTTTTTATGGTTAAGTCTTTCTCTTTTTGTCCTATTCCATTATTTTTTCCCTGTGTGCATACTGTGGATAAGTATTATTGCTCTTTCTATTGTAGCAATGCCCAGAAGCCAACAGAGATCAGAATCCTGATACATTTGGAACTGTACGTACAAGTGGTAGAAGCAATTCCTACTTCTAAGCATCCACATCCCAAAGGGACATAGTAAACAAAGTGGGAAGAGAATAAGAAAAATTATTGTGGTTTAGTCTTCTCAGAATTACACAGCTGGGTAGTGGAAGAAGCAGGAGTAGATAAAAGACAATGGCTGCTATAGACTTTGCAGCACAACAGAACAACTGTAGTGAGTCTAGCAGGGGGCCACTGAGATGGTTGAGGGGCTGGAGTATGATGTATAGTGAGAAGCTGGGAATTTGTTTTTTTAGCTTAAAGGGAAGGCTCGGGGGAATCTGATTGCTGTGTTCTTCTACCCAAAGGGGTATTGTAGAGAAAATAGAGTCAGACTCTTCTCAGAGGTGCATGAAGAAAGGAGCGGAGACAATATTCACAGGCTGGAACAAGGAAAATTCCAAGTGGATGGAAGGAAAAAATGCACCTCCGCAAGAGTGTCTAAGCACTGGCACAAGTTGTCCAGAGAGGAAGGGGAATCTCCATCTTTGGAGATTTTCAAAACATGCTTGGATAAACTCCTGAGCAGCTTGATCTAGCTTTGAAGTCAGGCCTGCCTGGAGCAGGGGCTGGACTAGAGATGTCTGGAGTTCCCTTCAGTCCTGCATCCCTCTATGATTCTGTGTATTCACTGTAGGATTTTGCCCACAAGCACTTTCACAAGACACAATAGTGCTCATCCCCTGAAAACTAGATCTGGTGGGTTAAGAAAACATCTGTGTTTCAAGCAGGGAACCAAGCAGAGAAGACAAGGCAGTTTGGGAGAAAAGCAACTGTACACATTTTCTTACACTCCAGTAATTATTCTGTGATTTGTTATTCATATAGAGGTTTTCCTATAGCCAAACCCACATCCTTTTTTATTGGCCAAAGGTGATATGATTCTATGTTATCACATTGTCTTACCAGTTATAATAAGCCTGTCTGACTTTTTACCTCTGAGCTGAGCCTCTGGTTACATAGACAAGACAAACCATGGGGACTCCTGATTGATAACTAGGACACAAGCACTGAAACAACTGCTGTTGTCACCCTCTATTACAACACACATTTTTTCTAAGATATCAGTGAATCTCTTTCTCTTGTGCTTTATGGTCAAACTTACTTTTTTGTCACTGTGTTTCATACAAGCTGCATATGTAAATGCTTTTTAATTGTAGAATTGGCAGAATCTGAGAATGAATGCTGAGTAGCCAGATGTGAAGGGAAATAAAACCAGAATCCTCCTAATTAGAGGAGAAAAAACATAAAATAACAATTTGGCATTGAGTAAAAAAAGTCTCACTTTGAAGTTTTTATTCTTCAACGTTAGTTAATTCATTTTTGGAGAACAGTCAGAAGCCCTTGAAGAAGTGTTGGCATGGTCACTATGGTGTACAGTTTCTCTACAACTTCCATTAAATAAGTATGGCATACTAATGTGATGTGACTGTGGCAAATATTGCTTTGAATAGATACCCATTTATATGTGCAGATCACTAGCAGCTATTGTCACAACAAGAATGCCACAAGAGGGGTTTTTTTTGTTTCAGCAGGGGTTGATTCCTTTAAATATACTTGTTAGTTTTCAGGATGACTGAGTGAAGGTCCTTAGAAATAGACAAGGACTTACTTTTCAATAGAGTAAGTGCATAGTTAGTCTGAGAGGTCAGCAACAGTGACCAAAGAATCTTTAAAAAGGGTCACTCCATCCTCAGTTTCTCTAACTAAATAGTTTGCCATAAAAAAACATACTTAATGTAAAACATTTAGCAGTTTTACCTGCTCTGTTATGATGTGGGTTGTTTCCTTTAAAATTTCAAACAGTGATGTTGATTTCAGAAGATTTTGCATGAAGTCCTATATCTCTTTAGGAAGACGCTATGTTAAACACACATGACAGGGCAGACTGTAGATTAATGTCTATTAACTTCTGCTTTATTTTTAATCATCAAGCAAAAGGCAAGGGGTGATTCCTAAGGTATCTAGAAAGCTATTGAATTTTACATTGTGTTCGCATACTTCATATATTTCATATTTGTGTATAAATTGCTCCTCAATGTTCCATAGAATTACAAAATGAGCTATAAGTAGTTATTCCCAACAAAAGTATGTATGTATTTATTTATTTGTTTATTTATTTATTTATTTCTGCAGAGGAAGGTGGTGTGTCAATATATTATTCCCAAAGTAAAATGTTTCTTAGAGAATTTTTTGACTTGCGGCTTTGAAACACAATAATGTTTTATTGATCTGTGAACTTCCTGCTGTCAGGTGTTATAATTGCATCAAGTGAAACATTTGGTCCATAATATTAACTTTACTAGACCTAAGTACTTAGGCAATATTTGGGGCTCTACACACTGTTTTTGTTGGTTTAGATAGAGAAAATAATGATAGAAGGCAACTTAGTCATTTGACAAAAAATCTGTCAAAATGGCACATAGTTTTGTTTTCTCACACTACAAAGTTCTAATTTAGTTTATTTTGTGGAGCTCTGGAGATCCAGAGACAGAGTTATTTATCAGACCCATGCAGTTTTTCTGTGCCTGAGGCTGTGGTTATTTTTTGTTCTTCTCTAACAGCTCTTTTGATTGCCTTTTTTCTCTGGTTAATAGGGAATTAGCTTCTGGAAATGTGTGACATAAGCAGTTAAGCCTAGTTCTGACAAACTCTTCAGGAAACCCTGTTATCTGCAGGACAATAGGCTGAACAGCTGAGACACCTGAACTTCTATATTAGTTTCATTGTAAATTTCCACAATATTTTGACAGTCAGACTTACTCATTTTCTAAGTCTAACTTATAATGGTTCAAAGGACTCATTCAGGTTGAAGAAAGCCTAAGCTGGAATCAGTGCCCTTTCTGAGGAGATTTTCTCCCCAGCCACCCAGTAGGCTCCAGGAACTAGTATAATCTAAGGGGTGGCTCTCTCAGAACCACCTCCTGAAGCACAGGGAACCAACTCCTCAATAGTGCACTGAAATCAGGACTTTCAGCTTTTCCTGTTCATCAGCCTTCCTGGAGGAAGAATTACATTTGCACGCCTGTCATGTTAAGGGGAGAACAGCAGTGTTATAGGAGGAGTTCTGATAGCATCAAAAGATGGGTTAATACATTTACTGTCAGTCTATAGAGAACAGCAATTACTCTACTTGGTTAGATTGCTCACCTGGATTCAAGTAGCTGCTCTGATAAAAGTTTAAGTATTTTACATCAAGTATTCATTGAATAAGAAACTGGAATCCAAGTCATCTTCTTCTGAGGTGAGAGCCTCTGCTCACAGATTAGAGAATCACATTTCACTCTCTCTCAGATTTAGTAAATTCACAGAATCATAGAAAAAAGTGGTACAACCAACAGTTTGCTGTCTAGGCTACAGCCTACCAGGAAGAGTGTCTGTCTTCAATTGTATTTAACATGGCCTGAAGGAGATAGTTTGCCTCTCATTCCTGTGTGTTAGCATCATTCTCTTGTTTACGGTCTGTCCTAATTACAGCTTAATTAAATATACAAAATCTAATATATCCAGAGCTAGCACGAGAAACACTCTTCAGAGAATAGCCTGTAGGCTAGTGCCTGGGTTCATATCCATGCCAGACTGAGGCACCATTCTTGATTCTATGATGGTCTTGTCTGCCCTGCATGAGAACCCTAACATCATCAGGTTTTGTCTATTCTGAATGCTGCCTGTGCAACAACTGCCTGAAATTCTTCCAAATATGTCACCTTTACTCCAGTGAAGAGAATAAAAATTGTTTCCTACACAGCTTTAGACAGGGCTATCTGCTGGCCAGTGGCCCTGAGAAATGAGTGAGATGGGACCATCCAACAGATTCTCTGGAGGCATTGGCACTTGGAGGAGATTGCCAGGGAGCGATGGATGGCAGGAGAAGCAGCACTGTAGTCAGCAGCACAATGGGATGTCCTTGATGTGCTGGTTACTGTGCTTGGTCTGCTCAGATCTGCTATAGATCTGAACCAGCCACTGCATAGGGGCATGTCTCTGTCTAATGTGTTACCACAGTGAGCTTTTTAACTGTCAGTGTCAGAGAAGAGCCCTTTTAGCATCTAGGGCTAGACTCACAGAAGATATATGAGACTAAAAATGTAAAAAGGCACCTGCTGGGATTTCTTTCTGTTTGTCTGTTAGGTGCCCAGTTCACATTACTTTTTAACAAGAGGGAGGTTGGGCATCTATCCACATTCACACCCCCTTTTAAAAGCAGTCCTCATACCTCAGAGGAGAGACATGGACTCCCTCCAGATCCTTTCTGCAGCTGTTAGGTCCCCGCCATTCTGGTTCCATCAATCCCCATGGCCCAGCTGTCCCTAAGGAACTTCAAGAGGAACATTGCTGCTGAGCTGGGGAGACAGCGCAATGCAATGGCTCAAAGTAGCAGCAAGAGCACTGGATGCTCTATCAAAATACCAAGTCAGTAGGGGAATTTTTAAACTTCAATATATTGAAGTTGCAAAGGCTCTTGCACATGTGGAAAACTGTGATTGCTCAGCCAAAAGAATACTGCCCCCCCCAAATGTAAGAGGAAAAGTTAGGGGAAGGCATTTTAATTGCTTCTTTGCAATGCTAGTAAATCTTTGACTAAAGCAGTAATGGAAAACTCTCAGTAAAACTGACAGTTACTGTTACAAGTGTGAAGACAAAAATGTGTTTCACATACATCAGCAGCCAGAACTGAAAGTTTGGGGAAAGAGAATAATAACAGGGCTAATACAGAGTGATACAGTTCTATCGAATACTAGGAAAACCACTTGTTATGGGAAAACAAAACCGACAATTAATTATCCTTCAGTTAAGGTATTATAAATAAAAAAGCCAAACCCCAATTATAACTCCAGTAAAAGAAAGAAACTCTTTAGGTGTGGTGGTAAATCCAATCTCCCAAACCTGGTCCTTCTATTTTGATAACACATTTCCTCATGCATTTTTTTTACATTATAGCTGGCTCTATTCCAGGATCCCAAGGCTTGGGTTTCAGTATGACTGAATTCATGGCAATAAAATAAGCATGTTTTGCAATATGTCACATCCTTTGTGTAAAGTAAATGGGCACTTAAATCATAGTATCTATCTTTGCATCTGGTCAAAGGAGATAACACTGCTGTTTGTTAGGCACATGCCATTCACTCTCTGCCCAGACTGTTTACACAGTTGCTTGTGAATGGATGAGAAAACTTAGCATGGGGGCACTTATGTCAACAGGCAAAATGGATCTCCTCATGCTAAGTCACTTCTTTGATGGACTTCCCAAGTCAAAGGTTATATCTGCCTTTTTCATTGTAATAACCTTTGATGTATGATCTTCTGTGGATTCATCTAATCACTTTTACAAATGATTTATAATTTTGGCACGTATGTCTTTCTGGGGCAATGAATTCTATAGTTTAATTACACTTTGTGTGGAAGTCCTTTGCTTCTGATCTGCAGCTTGGTAATTTCTTTTGATGTTTCCTGTAGTTCTTGTAAGAAATAGTGAATTATCTCCTATTCACCTTTTTCAGGCCAGTCATGACTTTACATGACCTTGTCATATTGCCTCCCTCAATTATTTCTTTTCCATGTTGAAAGATCCTAAATTCACTTAATGTCTGCTTGTATAAAAGCTCTTTCATGCATTTAACTTGTTGTCCTGTGCCCAGCACTTCCACAAAATAGATTCTGGATGGGAAGTTGTACATATGTAAAACTAGGAAAACATTCATCAAAAATTTACTCTGAATAGGCAATCCTTTGAGCTCGGTGACACAAGTGGGGATAACCTCTAGTTCTCCAGGCCTACACTGGTTTGCCTGAATGAAACTTCTTTTCTTCCTACAAAGCTTTCTTCACTGACTTCAGCAGCTGCAATGAATCAGAACATGGTCTTGACAATGCTGCCTTCCCTGCTGCACAGCCCCAAGTTAGCCCATCACCTAAATAAGGCACAGATCGTGTGGCTGAAGCATAGGGCTATGCCTGAAAATGGTCTAAAAGAATTCTTACTGGAAGCTATCAGATCAAGGTTGCAGAGATAAGAAATGCCAGGATTAAGATAAACTTTTGTCTGCTTGATTGTGGTGTGTGTAAGTTTTAGATTTTCTTCTCTTCTAATAGAAACTGGAACCTCCCCCAGAAAATGCATATTAGATTCACAGAAAGATACAGATTGGAAGACACTTCTGCCAGTCTTCCAGCCAGACTTCTGCTCCAAGCAAGTGCAACGCTGAAGCTAAAACAGGTTGCTCAAGGCCATGTCCAGACAAGTCTTTGACTATCTTTAATGATGGAAATTTCAACATCTCTCTTGGCAAGCTGTTCCACTGCTTAACCAGCTTCACTGTGAAATTTCTTTTCTAGTGTCTGAACTGTGATGTTTTATTAGTAACTTGTATGATAAGAGATTTGGAATTTTAGATTTATTTTCAGAGGTCCCTTTTAATTGTCCCAAAAGAGTGACTGGCAAGAAAAACAGTTGTGGTCCTCTTTTTTGACTTAACCACTGAAGATACACACTCTACCAGTGGACTTTACACCTATTTTGACAGAGTGGAGCTATACTGGTCAGAGATCTTACGTCCTGTTAAAAAATCTTTCACCTTTCTGCAACTTTGTCCTTTGGTGTTAGAATACTCTGGCCCATGACCTCTCACCACTTATTCCAGGCTCTCCTTTCATCTCTTCTTAGCTCATTTTCATTTTATTCCCATTCTCCCACACCTTTTGATTTTTTCCCAGTTTCAATCTCCCTGATCAGGCCATTTTCCCCAGTCTACTCCTGACACTTCCTTGAAAGTGTGCTCTTGCAACATCAGTCTGGTACAGTCACTCCCTCTGCATTCACCAGCAGGAGTAGTACTGCAATCACAGGAGAGCCATTACCCCTTGTCATATGCAAGATTCTAAAGCCGTGGGGCAGGAATTATAGGTAAATTTGTGTTCAGTTCCTCAACTTCAAGCTTGCTTCAGATGGAGTACCCAAATAATTATCTGTCTCAGCATTTCAAGAGTTAAGGATTTTTTCAAAATAAGAAAATATATAAGGATGTCATATTTGCATGGTTTGTTATGACTAGAACTTCTCCAACAAACTGTTACACTGTTTTCTTGTATTCACATACAAGATTATGTAGATTTCTTTTTCCTAATCTGATTCTTAGACTTTTTTTTTACTTAAATTTCCATTTTGGAAAACAACGTCTCTAAAAATGACATAAACATTTTCCAGAATAACAAGGATGGGCAGGGGACATGTGAACCATACACCAGATGCTTTATTTCTACCAAGGTCTTCACTCTAGAAAACTGACATGTTCTGCTAAAGCATTCATTATGGCATCACAATAAGACAAATACTGTATCTTAATAAGTCTCTAACTGGGTTCTAGGGATCTGTTATGTATCAGTTTGATATTTGAGGATGAATTGTTAACACAGTAACATTATTATGCGGCTGGCCCTGTATGTTGAAAAGGAACAGATCCCTGTTAGAGGATGCAAGTGTGTGGAATCCTTCCTGCTCATGTGACTGTTAGAGCCACCCAAATCTTAACAACAGCACAAGATTTCAGAGAACCAATAGTTTAGTGCACTTATGAAGAACCTAAAGGCAAACTGCTCTGCCTAGAGGTACTCTGCTTCTAGTGCGTCCCTGGAACAGCTTGTTTCACCCATTACCCTACTAGCCATTGTAATAGGAACAGTTTGTACTGACTGTTTCAACATACTGTTCTCCTTGCCCTATTTTCTTATATAGTTATTAAGGCAATTATTTTCTCACCAGCAAACAATAGTAATGGGACTTAACTCTTCATTCGTGACAATTCTACATTTTCCTATAAATTTGAAAATCAGCAGCTGAATTAAAAGTTCTAGTCAATTGGCACTTCATATAGTGATCAATTTCTGAAGGTCTTCCGACTCCTAAGTTAAAATTTATATGTTGATGCCTGTAGTTGATCAAGGAGTTTTGCTAAATTCAGAGTGGCAGGGTTCCTTTTTTTGTTATTTCCATATTCTTTGTTGGCCCGAAAACCTCAGCACAATTTTTATGCCATTTTTTAACCTGAAGTGCTGCCCAGAGAACAACAAACATAAAGCTTTTTTTTCTGTTGGCACTAAAATTTGATATGGTGATGATACTAATTGAACTAGAGATACCACAACATAAAAATTTTAGGTAATTTACAGAAGCAGATATTCCAAACAGAAGATATTATTAGAGTGCATGTATCACTAAATCATGGTGATTTGCTCCCAGTTTGGCTTCAGAGCCTTTTTACCCCTCACAGTCCATATGATATTAGGTCACTCCTGAGCTATTACCTCTAGTGAACCAATTGGCTGACTTGGTATACATCCACAGGTATAGTAGGCTGTTAAGTAGCTTTCTTATTTTCTGCCTTTTTATGGAAAACAACAGTGCAGGGCCATAGGGGCCACCTGAGACATGCGCAGAGCAGGGACTAGTCTCCAAATGTACATATTCTTTACTTACAGCTCCCCTGCAAGCAGCATCTGCTAGGCACAGCTGGAAAAGGAGGCACAGAGTTCTGGTTCTGCCAAAAAACCAACAGATCTCAGCAATATAGCTTCATATGGAAAAGCTAGAAGTTGCTTATGCGAAAGGTTGGAACGCAGACCACAGTTCAGTGTGCGCACTTCCAGTGTGCTGAGCTGCTTTGGCTCTTTGGCTACTGTGGTGGGTTGACCCCGGCCAGCACCCAAACACCCACCCAAGCCTCTCACTCACTCCCCTCTCCCATGAGGTAGAAAGAAAATAGAAGAAAGGAGAGAAGACTCATGGATCAACATAATACAGTTTAATAACTGAAACAAAAGTTGCATGCACAAACAAAGCAAAAAGAGGAATTCATTCACTACTTGCCATTGACTGGCAGATGTCCAGCTACTTCCTGGAAAGCAGGGCCTCAGCACAAGTAACAGTTGCTTAGGAAGCGAAATACCATAAGCATGAACATTACCCCTTCCTTCTCCTTTCTCTGAGCTTTTACTGCTGAGCATGACATCATATGGTATGGGATATCCCTTTAGTCAGCTTGGGTCAGCTGTCCCAGCTATGTCCTCTCTGAACTTCTTGACAAGACTACTCAGTTTGGGTAGGGGGATGGAGGAGAAAGCCCTGATGTTGTGCAAGCACTGCTCATCAATAGCCAAAACATTGGTATGCTATCAACACTTTTAGCCACAAATACAGAGCACAGCACCATGTGGGCTGCTATGATGAAAGTTAACTCCATCCTAGCTAAAGCCAGTACAGCTACAAGGACAAGGTCCTGAAGAACCTTCTCAGTCTTCAAGAGAAGCTTTGAATAAAGCCTCAGGAGAAGAAACAAGAAAGGGAGTAGGGTACTCTTTCTTAACTCACTGGGCCTGACCAGTCCTGCAGATGTCATGAAGGGGTCCTTCTCTAGTGTCACATAGTCACTAGCTGCACCCCGCAACCTGAAGACATCTGAAAGACTGTGGCAAAGGGAAGAGCCTAACTCTGTGAGTGCACATTTTAGTTGCACTTGTCTGGGAGGCAAAAGGAGTTTGGCATATCGGCGGCGAACTTACACATAGGACCCTGGAAAGCCTTTTTTGGATAGGAGACTGGCATCACATGGATACACTGACCAGTGCTAATTATAATTCTCCAGAATATTATCTCCTCTCCATATTTCCCCTTGCTATACACCATCAGCAGACAAGGGGAGCGATGACCCACAAACTGTCAGGCTTTTATGTTGATTGCTGATGGAAAGTTACTTCCACACAGTGACTAACTGCTACAGGTTACCGATGACCAGTAACGGGGTGTGCCAATAGCATGACTGCCAGGCAAAACCAGCCCTCAAAGGAATTGATACTTGGCTTTGCACCCAGCTGTGTTCAAGTCACCCTCTCTGTGTAGAAGTGAAAAGGAGCTTGCTACAAATAGCATCCTCTTCCTCCTGACACCTCCATGTTTCCATAAGCAATTACTAAAACTGCACAGTGCTTTGTCTTGTTGAAAGAGTGGTCAAGACATCTATTAAATATGCCCACACCTCGCTTCCTTCCTTCAGACAAGGTTTTCCCCACTCACATCCCACTCAAGGTGCATGTCTATTTATGCTGAAGTTCATAGCCTGTTCAGCAGTCTGTGGATAGGAAAGGTTACTAAGTTCACAGAAACTGACACTCCTTTTAATACTTTTATGGAAATTCTAAAATCCACAAGGAATAGGCAGAGATTTATTTCCATAAGCTTTCAGCTGTGAAACTTTCCCATATAATCAAAATTCAAAATTTAGTTTGAATGTCTATAAAGGAAGGTTAACCAAGAGAAGTAATCAGCAAATAACTACTTTATAAAATTCTGTTAATGAAAAAAACAAAAGCCAGGTAAAAATCAGGTTTGTGTGGTCAGCATTAAGATATTACACAAGTAACTTTGATCTAAATTGGAACAAATAAATTCGTTGAAATCAGCAACTAATCTAATATACATATCTCTATATATATACTTATTTCCCAAAATAGATGATGCACAGCATAAGCCACAAAATTTTGTAACCTTACAGAACATTTCAGGGCATGTCTATATAAACTTTGGCTGTACTTTGGACTGTCCAAATACAAACCAGACCTGTAAGCTACACAGCTGTAATAGCTTGCCTCTAATTCTGAGCTACTACACATTTTGGAGAAAATCTAGCTTCACTCCTGCAGTTCTGGACAGAAGGATACTCAAGTCTCACAGTGACTGTAATACATACAGACATGCATCAGCTTTGGGAGCTGTGAAGAAATGGGGTAAGCATCTTCAGTGTGGGGAAACTGTATAGCCAAGTAATTAGCACGGACGGCTCTCTGAGGTACTTTACCTTGCTCAGTGAAAAACAAGTCTTCAGAGACTTTACTGAATAAATTCTCAACATTCCTTAATAAATATTTGCAGGCTGATATTTTTGAAAATCCTGTATCTTAATCTCCAGTTAGTTGATTTCTATAGCAAGAAAAACTACATTCGTGATTAAAATGTCATTTTTCTGCCAAGATCTTTGCATAAAAAATCATCAGTGTCTCTGAAAGATCATCAGACCATTTTAATGCAAAAATACACATTTTGTCTTATTCTTGTCCTCAGAAACACCTGGAATGTTTTTGTTTGAACTTTCCAGAAAGTTTGTCCTGAGGTAGAGCTGTTAGATGAAATCAAATTGTTAATTTGGCAAAAATTATACATTATGTACATTATACAGAATGTGAAATTTCAAGGGAAATTTCACATGTACATTATAAATTTCATGTAAATTCACATGTAAATTTACATGTATAAATTCACATGTATACATTTACATGTATATATTTACATGTATAAATTCACATGTATAAATTCACATGTAAATTTCAATGTACATTATACAGAATGTGAAATTTCAAATTTCATACAAATATAGTTTGCTGACTTGAAATATATACTTGCAATATTAAGTGCATTCCATAGACTGCATTTTGAAAACTAGAAAAGATCAGCATTGTGTCTGTTTTGATCTCCTGAACAACTCAGGCCATATGATTTCACCAAGTAACTTCTGTGAAGAGTCTCCTTCTTTTAGTGGAGAATGATTTGAAGACTTCAAATTCTAGAGTACCATTACATGCTTGGAAAATTGCTCCAGTGATTAATAACTTAACGTACCACTAAAATTTGCAGTTTCAAGTTCAAATTTCTCTAGCCTCATCTTGATAGCATTAAATCTTACTTTAGTTTTTTTTCTGCTATTTAAAGAGCCTTTTGTCATCTGGAATCTTTCTGCCTTATAGTTACTTACAGGTTTTCATTTTTTGTTTTGATTAATTGAATAATCCTTTTTTTTTCTTAAATCCCTGGTGATGTGCTTGTTTCTAACCAGAAAAACTTGAAGAGCATTTCCATTTTGAAAATTTTGGGGTTTACTATACAGACACATACTATGATATGTTTCATTTCATGCAAAATGCATGAATTGACAAAGGTATTTGCTATAGTCATAACTGATTTCTCAAGTGAATTCTAAGATTAAAAGATTAAATAGTTCATACAAGAAAAATGTACCAACTTTTCGATTCCTGCTTTGGACACTGAACTGATTTTCATTAATTTCATCTCAGAAAGATTTGTCTAAAATTTTCTATATTGAAAGTAGTGATTGAGTTTGAGATGTTGTAAGGCACAAGGATTTTTGAATGATTAATTTTTTACATGTTAATGGCACAACTGGTGAGTTTCAACTGTAATTAATGTTATATGAGGGCATGAATGCAGCACTGACTTTACATTGCTTTTAGTAAAGTTCATTTTATTTTTATAATTCCTTCCATGACTATTCCAGATTAGATTGCTATACTAGGTTAATCAGTACACTGGAATATTTCCAGATGAGAGGAAATATGCTTGCAAATAAAGCAACTTAAAATCCTAATTATTATCAGAATTTACTTTTGCAGCAAGTGAATGGATTTTATCTGACTTTTATGTTCATTAAAAGTAAAAAAAGAAAAAATAATTTCTTCTTATAAACAATAGCCATACTATCTTTTAATATTTCTGACAACAAGGTTTTTCATGGCTGGTTCGCCGTGGAAGTAATCTAATTAAGCATACATTGCTTATGTAAAAATGAATAGAAATAATAGAAAAAAATTGATAGAAATACTAATGTAGGGGACGAAGTACTTGTGTGAGAGGGATAAAACATCAGAAAGCCACAATGAAAACTCACCTGTCTGTGGTTAGGATTAAAAGAAAGTCCTGCTGTTGTTAATAGCCCTCTCAAGTCACCATAAGATTCTCCTGTTCTTGAAGTAAGTATAATCAGTAAGGCCTTGGTTTTCTTACACTTTCTACTCTTGTCAATCTGTGGTTTTCTTTTTCATTTTCTTTTAGGGGTGATCTTACACTCAAAGGTATGATTTCTTATAACAATAGTTTAACATGTGCAACCCACAACTTCCTCCAACAAAGAAATTCTCTTTTTACCTTAGTCATGTTCCAGTTTTATCATTTTTCTTTCTCTCTTTAGTACCATGACTCTTGTACTCATACCTGTGGATGATGGGTCCTTCAAGATCCTTGAAATGAGGACATTTCCCTGGAATGTCAAAGATGTGGTTCAACCCTCTTCATACTAGGAAAGCACAGAACCCAAATGTTCCACCTTCCTGAATGACAACTAATAATTATGTAAAAGTGGCCACTTGCAGCGTCAAAGCTACTTGTAAGTGGACTGAAAACATTCTGAGTACCTTGGGCCTAGGTCGTGAGCATGCTTAACTTTCTGTGTTCCATGGAGACTTGAGCAGAACTGACCTTGGTTTTGAATCATACCAGGTGCACGTGCGTTCCCCTCACTCTAGACCTCAAGTATGCTCAGGAGTCCAAGCTTACACAGCTTGGGAATGCTAGGGTTCAAAATTAAGATTATTTGAATCATTGTTCAAATCTGTTTGCCAAGTTAATTCATTCCCTGTTTCAGTTTGGATCCTTACTCTGGTTGTCCACACTGCTCTGATATGGAACAAGCCAGCTAGTTCTTTACATGAGGAAACATAGGTGTGGAAGAGAAGATGCTTTCTGCCAAGGTCCTTGTTCTGCAAAGAGTTTAGTCCCAAATAATTGCCAGATTTTGCTTCTTCTTTCTAATACAATCTTCTAAGATATCCAAGGATATCTTCTGTGCTCACAGGCTCTGCCATGCCCTTGTATGCATGCCACGTGCTTGACATTATGCTGTAAAACATCAAGTCTGTCAGGCTGCAAAATGCAATCCTTTTATATGTACTGTTGTGCTTATCAATTGTGATGGCTTAGGATCAGCAGAAAGCAACTTGTAGTCCAGAGGGGATAGGAGTCAGAGCCTACATTTGCAAAGAACTTGCTCCCAGCCAGAACTCTGCTGTATTATGGGGCTATGCTGGTGAAAAGCCTGCTGGGCAGTTCAGCACTGCTAGTTGCCAGCTCCCAGCATGGCACCAAGCAATGCTATCTTAAATATAAAGAAAGAATTAAAATGGCCTATTTGAAGGTGCAGAACCACTGAGCAGGCAAAAACATTAGCTAGCCATAAGTTTGCCATGCCTTCCCTTTCAACAAGCTGCATCAGTCCTTTTCTAAAATAGTTTAAAATAGAAGCATATATTTGTGAGAAGCTTTACTGTAAAGGTGCAAAGGATTCTGTGGTCCTGGCCAGGGCTCTCTAGACGATAAAAAGGATGGATATGAGAAATTCTATACCACCTGATCTAGGGACCAGACTGTGTACACAGTGAAGATGGTATAAATGTAGACTGAGAGTTTCAATTTAACTGCAGACAGTGAAAGAGCAGTGTACACTGCAGGTACACTACAAGTGTACCTAGCTCCTATTACCTTTCAATATCAAAATGTCAGACATTGTTTAAAATGTGGTCTTTGTTTCATGAGAAAACTAGGATATTTATAATTACTTATCATTGTAATCTACAATACTTATTCTATCTACCCATTCATTCAATTTATGCAATGTGTCTGTGAGACACACTTCCCTGTAGTGCTTCGATATTTCATAATTTTTCATCCCATTACATTATATTCCCATGCTTCATTTTTTAGAAGTATTCAGAAAGCATATCAGTTCCCTAGAAGGACTGTTTTCTCTATCAACTGGAAATCATACTTAAGATTTTGTAATTTAATTTTTTGAATAGATTTAAGCATGTCCTTTTTACAGTTCCAAGTTTCCTCAATTTCTTGATCAGTTAACAGCCATGACAGAAAATGTATTTGAAATATTGTATTAAATTGATATTTCACATTTATCCAAATGCTTTAATTTAGATAAGTTTTGAAGGAATTACATTTATAACCTGAAACTGTAGGCACAAACATTTCAAATGTGAAAGAATCCCAAGGTCAAATCAAATGTTTTGAAGAAGTTAAATGGTGAACAAATAGCCCTAGAGTTACATGCATCTGTCTCAGAGAATGCTCTCATTATTATACACTTTTTCATAAGACTGATACATCATTTTAGTAACTTAATTCCCATAACGATTTAAGATAGTTGCTTCTAACTGTCATTCCTCATTGTTAATTTAATCTATCAGGTTCCAAATTGTCTAGAATAGCAAAGAATCCAAAATATATGCTAAGCTATTTCTACCTAACTCAATTTCTATATTAATAAATCCCTCAGGTTGCAGTGCAATTACAAAGAGTCTCCAAAGATGTTCTTCAACAAAGGACGAAAACGTTTTGGAAAGACCACGAGAGTATTCTGGTTTAAAGATTTAAATAGAATTATTTGCTTTAAACTGATTTTACCTTACACTTCACCAAGGGCATGTCACCTACCAGAAAGTGATCAAGTTTACTTGCTCAGTAATTCATCGCCTGTCATCCAAGACTTCATAACAGACTGTAAATCCATTTTTAGCTCATTACAATTGTGGTGCTCAACGCATTGGTTTAAATCACTTTGGGTGTCTAAGGTTATGAACTGAATGTGGAATAAGAGAAGCCTGGGTACATGAAAGGCCAGTTACTGCCTCCCAGCTGATGTGTAGTGGGTTTGCTGAACTGCAGGAACCTGTTTTTATATTCTTCTGCTCTGTGTTGCATTGCCTCATATACCATGACGTTTGTCACTTCAGTATCTGTACAAGAGGCTTTCACAGATATATTTTCTTCCTTCCGCTGGCTATGGAGCTCTCTCCTTACAGCTTGTTGATATTCTTACTATCTCCAGGTGAGATAGATGTCCATATACTACAGTTTACTATTCTTTTCTCTCTCACTTCACTGTGGGAGCCCCAGGAGTTCCTGTAAACCCATGCTGAGACTCCAAAGCATCTGTGCTTCCCTGTGAGCTATGACATCTCATCTCAGAAAGGTCAGCTTTCAAGCAAGCCTTTCGCCTTGTTCTGTGTAACCTGAAATTGTCTCTTCAGCAAGCTGATAACAAGGGATTTTGCAAAAAGAAATATTATCCATTTTCCCTCTGCCTCAGCAAAGCCTCTTCCAGAGGCTTACCCAGGTCTATAATACTCTACTGTTTGCACTGATTTCATTTTGAAAATGCACAGCTATGCTGCGTAGTCAGGAATTTTGGTAATTTGGGAAGCAGCTGTTGAAAGGTGGTGTGCTAGAAACGTCTGTGGGATGAGCTTGGCAACTCAGTGTTAAAATACTTTGTAATTAACACCGTCGATATTTTAAACGGGTATACTAGTTATTATCTCATGTGAGAAAAGGCCCAGTCACATCTCTGAGTAACATCTCAGACTGCTTCTGAATAAGAGCTTTCAAAAATGAATGGGCACTGTCACAGATTTCCATGGTTCTGACTCAGTGAGCAAAGAATTTAATGAAGTGGTAATTCAGCACTTAAGTGGACCTGGACCGGGTTTTGGAGATGTTACAAATCAGAAGTATTCCTCCTGGAACTAGCAGCGTTCATGGTGCAAAATTAGGCAGGGTGAATGTTTTATCTTAGAAATCTGAAAAAGCAGATTTTACAGGAAGCTGATCTTAAAGATAAGGCTAAAAATCAGCTTTGCTCTTCACTTACATGAAAAGTAGAGAAAGTTTTAAGACTTTTCTCTAAGAAAAAGCTACTTTGCAAAGATAATTATTTCAGTATATGGGTAGTGATAATCCACAGAAATGGGTGCACTAACCAATAGAAGGAGAAGTTTTAGGGAAAATGGTTCAATACTTATGGAAAACATGAAAAATTAATGAAATAATTAATTCATTTTCTCCCTCATTGCCATTTAGATGAGCTCAAAGCAGGCAGTTAATACAATAAAATGTGATTACTTTTTAAACTATTTGAAAAGATCTGAATAAAAGGCAGTGTCTAAGTATCATATCACAAAGTATTTAGAATGTAATTTTTGCTGTGAACTTATTAAATATTATGTCTGAATAACAGATGTTTTAATGATGAGAAAAGATGAGAAAAGTGCTAAAGATTAGTTTCCACTTTTGAGGAATGAAAAGTCTTATATTTCACTTGTGCAGCAGTAGCAATGTCAGAACTCTGGCTTTCATCAAAAATATCATGATACATGACACAGAGTTTGAAACTCCTATCTCTTGATTGCATACAGTCCTGAGATTATTTTAGCTTTCATTTTTGAAACCAATAAATTTCCAGGTCTTACAACCACATTAAAAAAAGGTTGGAAATGTTCTCTAAGAAGCTCATAATCAAACAGCAAATACTAGAGAAAATGTTTTGGGTTTTTTTAATCACATGATTTGGGTCTAAAAGAGAGTTTCATACAATACAGAAAATCTATAGCCTATGTAACATCAGGACAGTTCTCCCCCTATGACAATATACTTCATAACAGCTGATGTTATGATAACATCATACTTGTGAGGCCACTCTCAGTTATCTTTAAAAGGCGGTGATGATCAGGGGAGGTTTCTGAGGACTGAAAGAGAGTGCATGTCCCTCCTGTCTTTCAGAAGGGCAAGAAGGAGGGCTCAGGGAACTACAGATCCATCAGTCTCACCTTGATCCCTGGGAAAGTGAGGGACCAGCTAATCCTGGAAACCATTTCCAGACAGTTGAAGAACAAGTGATTGGGAGTAGTCAGCATGGATTTACAAGGGGGAAATCATGCTTAATCAACCTTCTACAATGAGATGACTAGCTTGGTGGGTGTGGGGAGAGCAGTGAATGTTGTTTACCTTGACTTTAGTAAGGCTTTCAGCACTGTCTCTCATAACATCCTCACAAAGGAGCTGATGATGTACAGGCTAGGTAAGTACACAGCGAAGTGAACTGAAAATTGGCTGAACTGCCAAGCTCAGAAGGGTTGTGATCAGGGGCACAAAGTTGAACTGGAGGCCAGTCACTAGTAGTGTTCCCCAGGCATTGGTAATGGGTCCAATCCTGTTTAGTATCTTCATTAATGACCTGGATAATGGGTCAGAGTATACCCTCAGCAAGCTTGCAGATGATACAAACCTGGGAGGAGTGGCTGATACACCAGGTGGTTGTGGTGCTGTTCAAAAGGACCTTGAGAGTCTGGAGAGATCTTCAAAGAGGAATCTCATGCAGTTCAACAAAGGGAAATGAAAGCCCTGCACATAGGGAGGAATAACCCGATGCACCAATACATGCTGACAGCCAACTGGCTGGAAAGCAGCTTTGCAGAGAAGCTTTTCTTAAACAAATCCAGTAATTCTATAAGTCACAGATCTTCAGGAATAGCAACATGGTGGTATGTAAGCAGTTAAGGAAATTTTGGGTGTGTGTCAGGGATAACTTATTTATAAAAGCACTTCTTGGGGCAAACAAGGGTGAGGCACAGTTGGATCTGATATTCACTAACAAGGAAGTGTTGCTGACTGAGACAAGTATTTTATTGATAGTTGACACAGATTCTGATGAGGAGGTCACCAAGAAGATGAAGCCAGACTCTTCATGGTGGTGTATGGTGGGAGGACCAGAGACAATGGGCATAAGTTAAAAAGAAAGAGATTCAGACTGGCTATAAGGAGAACTTTTTTCACCATGAGGACAGTCATGTAGCGGAACAGGTTGCCCAGAGAGCTTGTGCAGTCTTCATCTTTGGAGATTTTCAAGGCCAGACTGGATAAAGCCCCAAGTAACCTAACCTGACCTCATATAGCTGACTCTTCTTTGAGCTGGAGGTTCAGCTAGATGACTTCCTGAGTCACCTTCCAGACTGAATTTTCCTATGGTCCTACCACCTCATTTTTCTATTTTTTTTTTAACAAAAGCCATCCTTTCAGAAGGAAGAGTAAAGCTACAGATTTTTTTTAAACTGATTTTTTAAATTAATATTCATTACATAAATCCCCCATACTAACACCACTGTATTTCACAGACACCTCATTAGTCATTTTTCCCCATGTTATAAAGGTGAAACTGTATTACTATTTGTTTCTGTAAGTCTATTCCACGTCATGCTAATTGATTTAAATAGCTTTAAGTGTATTAAAGAAAAAGGTTGCTATCAGTGCTGACCTTGCAGCACACATCATCTTTTAGATATACTGTTCTGTTACATTTTTAAGAAGTCAGTCAAACATTATGCAAATAACCTTGTGTTTCTGATTATTTAAAAACTCTCAGCTTTGAAACTGTTTTCCTGCTTTCTTCAATTAGCGTCTATTGAAGAGATTACTTCATGCCTCAGAATTTTGTTCTCGGCTTTTCAAACTTTAGACTGAACCTACCCAATCTGTTTTTGAGCTGTTCAGTTAAAGAAGACATTGGCTGTTGCATGCGCTCTCCTCAAAGGTATAAAAGAAAAGTGTTCTGAATTACTCCTGGTGGTGATCACTATTTGAAATGCAGACCAAATAGTATTTATTCTACTGCTAACATTTCAGATTTCTTAAAAAGTTCACAAGAGAACTGAAAGGATGTACTTGAAGAACTGGACTCTGTGGGACTCCCCTGTCACATTGGCAAGGTACAGAAGGAATATCAGGAAGTGTGGAAAACTTTATTTTGCAAATTTCCTCTTTAAAATGGGATTAATGATATTCTAGCCCAAACTTCACACCCAGTATTAAAAACATATGGGATTTTTTTTTTTTAATTTGTTTGTTTCTCATACAGGGCATGACATTTGAGATTGAACTAAGGAAGTCTTAATGAGTGTTGGCTACTCTGCTTTGCTCCAGCTGGGTTTAGAATCACTACTAGGCAGCATTAAGAGAATCAAGGGAAGCTGTTAGGAAGGGGGGGTACCAGCGACAAGACAGGAGGTGGGAAGGGTAAGGATGATTATAGTTTGGGAGGCTTTCAAGGGAGTTCAGTGGGAAGCAGAAGATGTCTGTTTCTTGAGAGTGCAGAAAAGGCACAGCACTTGCTCCCACTCTTCAAGCCTAGAAACTTCTTTAAAATGTCATCTTAGCCAGTGAAGACAGCCACACTGATCTGCCAGAGATGAGGAAAAAAAAGGCGTTCCCTGGGAAAGTGTTGTAGTAAGCTTGGATGTATGGCATGCCCTTGTGTAACATACACTCTTAAACATCTGAAGTGGCATAATTATAAGTTTCAGCTCTTTCTAGCTTAATAGCAAATACTGCTAATTAATTGAGCTGGGAATCTAGGACCTGAGCAAGGCTTTTTGGTGAACATATGCCTCCAAGATACGCCAGCAGAATATTTTACTGTCATGACCAGTTTTGTTGCCTGTATGGAAAACAAACACGAAAGGGCAGCCTAAGGCACAGTTGGAAGGTCTCTTTAATTACTGCCTTTGGCAGAATTTATTTCCAGAAATGTTATCACAGAATTGGAAATAAAAATGTCTCCTGGCACCACAAGAGCATTTTCAGACATCACTCTCAAATGTGACACTTCTGAACAAGTTGGAGGAAAAAAGAGATAATATTGTGCCCACTGACTTCTGACAAAATGCTATAACCCCAGAAAAACTCATTTTAAGAGTCTTCCTGTATCATCAGCACTTGCAGTACAGAAGTAAACCTTAATCCCCCAACACCCTTGCTAAACTACCATGGCACAGTCACATTGCTTCAGCTCCTGCTAGGTTATTATCTTTTTTTAATTTCCACTGTTGGACATGGAGAGGGTGCCTAAGGCTTTTCAGTACTAACCTGCTTAGCTGTTGTTTCTGCTGTGCACAGAGAAGACTTGAGTCCCTTTCAAACTAAGACTAAAACCAGACATGGCCAATATCAGGTAAGATATCAGGTAAGGTAAGGTCTAGAACATAGAGAAAAGCATCTCTGGATATGTTATGAGAATACACTTTTTCCCAATATGCTGCTGCAGTGCTTACCTGGCCATAATTCGTTGATGTGTGAGGTCCCAGCGAGTGGTGCCTGACATAATCCTGTCTGGAGTCTGCATTTCTGGCTCAGCACATGGCACCAGTTGAGGCAGAACATACTGCAGGTGGGTGAGGAAGGCTCAGAGGGCTCCAGGCTTCAGAGCAGAAAGTGAGTGTTTACAGTAGGAGGTGGTGAACCTGGGGTTGGATTCCTGGCTTGGACAGGCGAGACCTGTCACAAAAAAGTGGGAAAACTGGGGAGATGAGCTTGGGGTCCCGTTTTAAGAAGTCAGGTTCTTGTGGCTCCAGAAACTGGTGCTAGAGCTTCTGCTTCTGCTGCATCAGGTAATGCCTGCCATGAAAGGTGGCCCCAGAGCACACTGCGATGGAGCATCCTGGGCTACAGAAGCAAGACTCTTCTGCTCTAGGCTGATCTTTTTCCCCTGCAGATAGGTAGCCAGACCTCGATCAGTGCTCACATGGACTGAGAACCACAAGATCAGAGAAAGTACAACCGAATTTCTTCCATGCTGTAACTTTGAAGTACAGAGTTCTTAATCAAAAATTACAGGAGAAAAGGAAAGAAAGAGGGAGAAACAAGTTGCTAACAGAGTACTGAGATCAGTGAAATACTTCATGGAAATACAGACACATTACCCACTCATTGCTAAGGTTATCAACTTACTCTTCTGTTCTCTTCACACAGGAGCTGGCAGTACTTGGGTTTGACAGGAGAAGGGAATAATACTTTTGGATATTTTTAAAGCGTCTCATTATTCTAATTTTTGTCTGGTTTTGTAACCTTTTTTATAACTTAAGCTAATTACAAAATAGAGAGTGACAGCTATACAAATCATGCATAAATAAGGGTCTTCACTCCTCTGTGCTTTTTTTTAAAAAAGCTTTTCTCTGTATCTCTATGCATCAGGTAATATCCAAAGACCAGTAATGTCAACATGTTATTTCTGTTCTCTTCAGTTATCTTCAGATCAGATGTGGACTGAATTTCTCATAGGTGAGAACGTTGTTTTAGAAAATAACTGGATAGATGCATAGCCTTCTCATATCTAAAACTGTGGATACTATTCTGGAATAAAATATACTGTCACAAATATATTAATTCTTCAATCTAGACTAGACTTTTCACTAGTTTTATTGGCTCTTAAGATTTATCTTTAGAAATTACTCTAACAATTCAGAAATGCATTACTCAGTTGTCATAATTAGTTTTTGTAATGTTTGAAATTCTTTGTCAAAAGACTTTCAGAGGATCAAAGCCATTTATAATAGCTCTGTTTCAAATGTGATCCAATCTTATTGATAATGAAAATTATTATACCCAAGAAATTAGGAGATAGAGAATATATGATATGAACATAAAAGGAAACTGATTGAAGTCTTCCTCAGCATACATTTCCAGATTTCAAATAAGCTGAAAAGTTGGAAAGTTCTTGTCAATGCTTATGCTTTTATTATCTTTGATCAACATTGTGATCCGTTCCAGACTGCATGTTACATTCTGATGCCATGAATCATTGATGTCTATTATAAAATTACGGTCATATTAGCTCACCTTTTACTATAATCCTCTAAATCTAAAAGCAAACAAAACACCCCCTTAGGAGAAGAATGTGAAACCTGCTGGCTTTGCTAACCCAAGAGACTGACAATGCTGCAGCAAGACATAACAGCTGCATGGCATGCTCAGAAAAAAAATTCATACCAGTGTACAGAATACTGTAGGCAGGGACACATTTGCAATTTCAAACCTATTGCTTGCATCTTATCTTTTAACAATCCTTTTTGCTGCATTGACCATACCGCAGTCAATGGAGTGTATACTCCTCCTTTCTAATTTTGAATACCAGCAAGACTCACTTTCATCACAGGGCATGGGGAGAGCTTTCCTGGAATTCTCAAAGGACACTTGCCTACAGGCATCTAATCTGCACAGACAAGCAAAGAGAAAGAGATAGATAGCAATAATATTTGATAGGATCTTACCACTGACTTGTTTATCTTAGTGTTCTGCTTTTCATCCTCACCTCTACTACAGAGATCTGCAAAACTGAAATATTTAAGTGACTTTACATCTAAAACCATCTGGCCTAATGTTTAGTGCCATAAATGCAAAAGGTGCTGCAAGTAACCAGTCTGTAAATCCAAAATGTAAATATTGGATTGCACCTTGCTTAGCATTATGGAAAAGCAAATGTCATTATTTTTCTGTACAGCTAACTAGATATTGCTTTACCTCAATAATTCACATCATGACTTCCCAATGAAGGAAATTCCTGCATTGATCTGCCTCCTGTGAAGTACTTCCACATATTTCTGAACTCAGCAGCCATTGCTGTCACAGCATGCCACCTCTTCTACTCCTTTTCAAGACTGGATGCAATGCATTTTGCTGCTTGCTCCTCATGTACTCATGCAGTCCCATGCCTTTTCTCAGCAAAGTTGGTTATTAGTCCTGTTGTTTTTTTGTTTATTTATCACTTAGTGGTATAACTGAGATCATCGGATAATAAAAGTACTCAAACTGGAAGGAACTCTGAAGATCTGACTCAAGCACAATTTCAAACAAGACTGTCTTCAAAAATAATTCAGGTTGCTCAGGGTCTTGTCCACATGAGTTTTGAACATCTCCAAGGATGCTGATTCCACAACATCCCTGAGCAACCTATTCCAGTGATTAAATGCTCTTGTGGTGAAGAATTTTTTCCTTACATCTATTCAGAATTTTCCTTTTAAGTGCTTCCTCTTCCCTTTTCTCTGTTGTGCTTGTGAGAAGACTCATGCCCCATGTACTCTATAATCCCCCTTTATGTGGTATAAGACTGGATAATTCATGTAGGGTGAAAACAAATATAGAAAAATATACTATTCTTTGCAATAGGAGTCACTGTTAGTATCATTAATTCTGATTTCACAGGTAAGAGTTGTTCTGCTAGAGAAAGTTTTGCTTAGGAAAAAATTTTAATGCAGACAAATTAAAATAGCCCCTGTCTCTTTCTCTTTTTCATTAAAATCTCTTGTCTCCCTGTACCTTTCTGCAGATCTCACAAATCTCTCACCCAGATTCGTTGTTGCACCAAGGTCTACCAAACAGGAAGCTGGTAAAATTAATTCTTCTGCTTTGCATTCTGATAGTATTTTCTCAAGGGGCTAAAATAATTCAGAACATACATTTATATGCACAGTATTTGACTATTCCAATGTCTGAAATAAATTTATCATGAAAATGTGTGAGCTTGTCCAAACAAAAACATGTCCAATTTCTTTAAAGAAATTATGCTGTGTTTTCCAAGTCCTGCCATTTATTTTCTAAAAGGCTTTATGATTGTTTGGATGCAAAGTGCTAGAGGCTTGCTTTTTAGGACTGTTAATCGCAGGATTACTCTGCAGAACGCTTAACCACAGTCTACTCTCAGAAGACAAGTACAAAATGTACATCATTTCCATGGAGACACCGTATATTCTCCGTGCCCTGGTGGAAGAGTCCTCAACCCCACTGAACTCAGTTCAGCTAGGAATTTCCAGAACAAGACATATGACTTCACAGGGGAACTCAAGCTCATCTTCACCTAGGAAGAAGTTCATCTAAGAGTTTTGAATTCCTTGATTTATCTCTCTTCTTTATTGAAGAGGAACTATAAGAAAAGTTAAATTCCTAAGATAGTTCCTTTTTTCTTGGATAAGCTGAAAGCATAGTCTGAATGCATATACTAAGACTGAGAACTATCAGCTAAGATTTGGAGACAGCAATATATTGTATCAGCATATCTTCTCACTGATGAGAGTTCAGCATGAGAAGAAACTACCGCTGAATCAAAAGTAAGTGTCTTTCTTAGGAAGGGGAAATAAAAGGGAGAGCAAGACAAAAAAGAGAGAGAGGGGCACAGAGAAAGTTCCTTTAAGTGATCATTCAGTCTCCCTGCGATTTTTTTCCTGTTTGTTTTATCTAGCAGGCTGAGAAATATACTATTCTCTCCAGATGAAAAGGTGAAGATAGACTTCACTGGAACTGAAAGAGGTATTTAATGATGATTGCTGCTGATGATATCCCTGGTAATAGAACAATGGATTGCAGTGAAATGCCTTACTTTGTATTCACAGGAGTTCGACGTAATAGTAGAACTTAATGTTCTACTAGTAGAAAATCAGGTTATCCATCCTGAAACTGCTTTCCAAGTAATAGGAAGAGTAAAACAGACAGGCAGGCAGTGTGGCAAAAATGTTTTGCTCTTATGTTGATTTTTTTTTTATAAAGGAGCTATACACAATGCTCATCTTAGATGCAAATGCTGAAATGCTTTCTCCTCAAAGTGATATATGATATAACCTTTCCACAAAGTCTTGGAGCTATTTCCCTTCAGTATGCAAAAAGATGGAATGTGTCATGGGGGAGTGGTATGACAACACATATGTTTCTCACCATTCTTTCACTGCACAGCTTTAACAACTACATATCACAGGAGGCATTCTACCCCTCAAAGCCTTAAATGACATGTCCCATCAAAGTCCTTTATGTAAACAATATGAACTATTTATATATTTCATAAAGGAACTGCTAACTCCTCTCCTCCTCATTCAGCTGCACAGTTGTTCTGCACCAGGAAGGGTGCAGGGTTCTTTCTGGATCTCAGTAGTAAAGGCACAGCAGCAAATGGTGTAAGAAAACTGCTTTAATAATAATAATAATAATAACAACAACAACAACAACACAACACAACAGAAATAGGAAGAGAAATATAGACAGTGGGTAAATCTTACGTCTTTTCAGGTGCTGGGAACCCTGCTCTCCTCAGCATCGGACAGGCCCCAGATGCATAGCCACAGCACACTGTGCAGATCCCATCCATGGTGAGGTTCACTCCCTCCCAGTACCGTGTCTCCTTGTATCTAGTGTAGCAAAAAAACCTATACATCTTGTTTTGGCAGGTCTCTTTCTTTATGCCCGATGGAGCATACCTAGGTAAACATATCTAGGAACTGTATCCAGGAGCAGTACATATCCAGAGCCTTCCAGCATGTTGCCCTCTATCGCTATATACCTGGGGTTATGCAGCAGTCGCTCATGCGAACATATGGGTATATCAAGCTGTCCTGGTTTCAGCTGAGATAATTTTCTTTATAGTGGCTGGTATGGGGCTATGTTTTGGATTTGTGCTGAAAACAGTGTTGATAATACAGAGATGTTTTAGTTGTTGCTGCACTAGTCAAGGACTTTTCAGCTTCCTGTGCTCTGCCAGGTGCAGAAGAAGCTGGGAGGGGACACAGCCAGGATAGTTGATCCAAACTGCCCAAAGGGATATTCCATACCACATGACGTCATGCTCAGTATATAAATCTGGGGAAGAAGAAGGAAGGGGGGACGCTCGGAGTGATGGCGTTTGTCTTCCCAAGTAACCATTACGCGTGATGGAGCCCTGCTTTCCTGGGGATGGCTGAACACCTGCCTGCCCATGGGAAGTAGTGAATGAATTCCTTGCTTTGCTTTGCTTGCGTGCGCGGCTTTTGCTTTCCCTATTAAACTGTCTTTATCTCAACCCATGAGTTTTCTTACTTTTGCTCTTCTGATTCTCTCCCCCATCCCACTGGGAGGGGAGTGAGCAAGCAGCTGTGTGGGGCTTAGTTGCTGGCTGGGGCTAAACCACGACACAAGCATAAGACCCGCTATGGCTGTCAGGCCTTGCTCAAGATCACCGACTCCTCAAACACAATGTCTTCTATAAGACTCCCAATGCAACAGTATTTCTCGTTTGCTTCCCTTGGGGGAGCTAAGACAGAAAAAGGTATACAAGAAAGAGGAGCACAGAGTGGAAAAGAGACTGTGATGGGATGACAGCCTGTGGCAATTAGTGTATCTTTCCACTCTGGAAAGTCTAATGGTGCCTACAATTCTCAAGTTTTATCATTCCTCTGCTGTCAACAAACATCTGTGGAATGAGGGCTGATAGAAATAGAATATAACACCAGCTGTTGATGTTAGTCCTTCCATTATCTTTAGTGACAATCAGGTGTGCAAGAGATCTGCTTACGATGGGGTCTATGACAGTCCCTTCTGTGATGGGATCTGTGCTGTTTTAAAACAGAAAAAAGGCATGCAAATGTCATACAAAGGAAAAGTTATGAGTAGACTCAAGCGCAAAAAGTTCAGAAGCATGAACATTAATCTTCACTGCAAAAATCCTCTTTTTTTCTCTTAAATATCTAATGCAGCACACTAGATGTATCTGCCTTGTGGATGAAACAGGACAGTATAATAACAGAGGTAGTAGAACTGCCAGAGTTTGAAGGTATGGTGTGATCAAAGCAGGGGGCCATGTGAGACCACATTGGTCTCCTGATCAAGGAAATTAAATGCTAATTAGTAGACCTAGTATGCAGCCTTGCCTCTTCAGCATTCCTGTAAGGATGCTTGTTAAATTAGTAAATGAAGTTACCTGAAGGTAATAACTCATTTATGTTCCTCTATTCTTGGATTCCTTAACTGAGACTGTATTGCCTGGTTTAAATTCATTTTTCTGATTTGCAACTGTACCAAGTACTTGCAGCTTGAAATTAAATGAATAGTGCAGTTTCTCTGAACCTATGAGTTTCCTTCCCCCCAGGGGTACTGTGAAGATACAATAGCAATGTATTATCCATGCTCATAATATTCTGATGAGTTCCAGACAATAGTTTGTGAAGAAAATATTTGTTTCTTTCACCAAAGTGAGTTCTGAGTGGTGTATAGTAAACAAGGTCTCATTGAAAAATAGAGAGGAAAAAAACAGGTAATGAAGAGGCACTTGCTTAAATTATCTCCAGCTAGGCTGTACACTGAAAGAGGTAGGATGACCATGGGAAACATCTAATGAAGTTCTAAGCCTCACAGTGGACTCAGAGATAGTCAACTTCAGGGTCCAAAATCTCATTATCTTCTGTTTGTGTAACGTTAGTGACAGTTCTTGACAGTTCCAAGAAGGGTCAGAGCCCTGAGGGCACTGAGAGGCCTTGGTCAACCTCACCCATGGGCTCCATCCACCCCTTCTGCTCATGAGTCCAGGCCCATTTAAGCTCTGTCCTGGGCTGTTAGTCCCTGTTAGCCTGATCTATGCTGTAGGTTTGCTTGTCTATAGCTCTGTTATATCATGCCTGTGCCTGGCCATGGACCTGATTGCTGTGCCTGAGCTGTGGACCGACTACCTGGTTTGACCTGCTGGACTGGATCTGACAAAAAGTAGCATTAAATTATTTGGCTTGCATTCATAGATGAATCCTTGTCTTGCTTCAAATGCGGTCATGGATTTTCACTTTAATTTTCATGTCTGAGGAAAGCATAGTCTTCTTGGGGCTTGGGAAAGAGCTACATATGAAAACAACATTAGGTCTCAAAAATGACTTGCAATCAAGTCCTCTTTGGATCACAGTACTCTTTAGTGAGCTGGAGGGCAAAATACTCTTCCTTGAGAGATGCATCAGTCATATCAAATCTTATAGTACTCAAGAAATTCCAGATTAGACTTTTGAAGATAACCAGAGGTCAAGGAGGGTGGTCATTTACTTTTGTAGCTTTGAAAGAAATTTTGAACACTATATGAAAATGTGTTGTATGAAACTGGCGTGTGCTTCAGGCATAGAAAAGGTTCCAGTCCACACTTTGATGTTATTCAATACACAGTCTTTTGTGCCTCAATCCTTACAGAATCTAACTAGTTAAAATTAATGGATGGGGTTCTCATTTTCTTAATGTATATGAGTACTTATGCTATGTAATTTTTCACCATTCACAACAGCTGCAAATCTAGTCAACAGGCAGTCTATACTTCAGCCAGCATAGGATGTGTATTTCATTCACTCCTTGACAGGTAACCTTGTTCTTATCAGATAGCTTGAACAGTGGACCATTAAGAATTTATTACTCCTTGCAGAAATTTGGCTGTGATAACAACAGAAGGCAAAACAGACAATTTCCATAACCCACAGCCAAAATCTTTTTGTCTTTTCTTTATGCAATTCATGTGAATCCTTCCTTATAAAAAAATTGATTGAGGAAGAAAATTGAGGAAGAAAAAAATGAGGAAGAAAATAATCTAGTTATTCTGTTATTCTAATCTTTTGTTTTTAGAAAAAAATAACAATAGCAAAAATATAATAAATTTTGCTAAAGAAAACAAGGTAGTTTCTACCTATGCATTCTGTGAAGGCAGTAGTCACAGGCAGAATAGTCCATAGGATTCTTTAATGTGAACTGTATGTTGGCACATGATTTCTCAGTTTAGGATGACATATCCTTTTGTTCAAAGTAAAAATAGCAGTAAGTAATATTTATCTAGCATTTATATAATATTTATCTACAGTTTCTTCCAACTTTCTTTGGCCAATACTACAGAAGATTCTTAAGTAGGTCTGTGAGATATTATGTGATGATTTTCTACAAAGCTTAGAAATGAAGTTACCAGATACCTTCAGTTCACAGGATCCTGTTCAACGAACTACAGAATACTTTAGGTTGGAAGGGACCTCAGAAGGCCATCTAGTCCAGTCTCCTCCTCCAAACGGGGCTAACTTCCATGATGTATCAGGCTTTGTCTCATCACACTTCATAAATCTCCAAGGCTGGATATTTCCCAGGAGGAGTCCGGCTCCATCTTCTCTGCCACTCTCTTAGGTAAAGAAAGACTGCAGTGAGGTTCCCTCCTTCCCCTCCAACCTTCTTTTCCCCAAACTTATAAACCCAGCTCCCTCAGCCTCTCCACATACGTTACATGCTCCAGCCTCTTAACCAACTTCCTCAGTGAGACAGTTCAGCTTTGTAGGCAATGGCAATCTAGGGTGGCTGCATGTCACTCTAGTCTGAATGGCCAGCTCCCAATCCACATTTGGATTGACTAGGAAGCCTTTCAGCACAACAGCAGCTGAAAGGTGGGCCTCTGGATGAACAACAAACCAGAGCCAAACAGCTGTCACAAACTGATAAAGAGGAAGCAAGGCAGTAATTATTTTTTTTTTACATATGCATACAGAATTTAATATTAAAATAGCACTTTGCATTCAAATAGCACAGAGTGCCTAGAAGCAAGAGATTAAACTGAGCTGCTCTTAATGTCTTAGCAAATTGCAGAAGGTACTTTAAGGAGTACCCCATATCTAGCTTTGAAGTTAGCCCTGCTTGGAGCAGGAGGTCAGCCTAGATGGTATCCAAAGGTCTCTTCCAAATTAAATTACTCTGGTTTTATTCTGCATCTTGAAACACTCAAGAAAATTCTGTGCCATACTTAAAAGAACATTATCTGTAAACTCAAGAGCAACTGACTGACTGGATGAAGGAAAGAACTCTAAAAAGCTTTTGAATTGGAGATAAAAGAATATATAGATACTCAAGTCCAACATTTAGAAACCACAGGATGTTTCTAAAATATCCACTAACCTGCTACTTAAAGCTCTCTACCAGTCTGTTTTCCCTGAATTTTCACTCCAGCTGCAGTCTCTCATTTGCATCCCTGCCTCACCCCCTCCACTGTGTCAGCACAAATGCCTGTGGAGTGACACAGTAAAAAGGGCACCTCTTCCAAAAGGACTTCCCAAATCCTGATATTTTATATCCTAGCTAAGAGCCCTGGCTCCCCTGCTCAAGCCCATTTTGTTTGCTCTCTCCTTAGTGTGATGAGATTTATTTTGTGCAATACAGAACAGATTCAATAGGATAAAGTAAACAAAGACTCTTTAATGCCGTCTGAACTAGACTGCAGGTTGTGGTATTTTTCTGAACTGACTGAAACCAGAATTTAAGGTGCGGTGGTTATATCACTGGGAAAAGTATATGTGGGGAGGTGTCTCTCTCATTTTTGGTATGAAAGTGATGAACTACTGCGCATGACTTGACAGGAAGAAAAGTAACTGAGAAAAATGAGAAGTTCCTCCTCTGGGAGCAGGTCTAGGGCTTAACTAGTGCAATGGGCAGAATTTAGGTCTGTTAGTTTAAACACTAATTCACTCCTGGGACATAGTCTGTTCCCACAGGAATCTCACATGAAATGATTAACTGGGGTTTTTCCCCTGTCTAGGTAGGAAAGCTGATTACACTTTATAAGCCTTCTTAACACATGAGTTTTCATCCTCACCTTTGTTTCCCAATACTTTTTCTCTCCCCATTTACCTTCAGCCCCCTGTTTCTTCATCCTTATCTCCTTCCCAAAAAAACAACACATTTGTAATTAGTTTTTCCTATTGGTCGCTGTTTTGCCACATATGTACCCAAATTTGGTATTTCTGATATTGTTATCTAGGTCATTTAGGCCTTACATGATGTTATTGTTATGGTTACCCAGACACTGTGGGTCTTGCAGGACTGTCCTCCCCCAAAGACCCCCAATACTCCACTCCAATTGTCAGTGAAGTTTGACCACCTCTCACATAACTCATAACCATCCGTGAAATCTGGCCTTTTCTCAGGGCACTACCTGTAACTTTCGTTAGCTTCATACTGTGTTATTCGTTATGTTCAGCAGTTTCTCATGTCATGTCCTGTAGTTTCTCATGTTCTGTTCACTTAGCTAAATCTCAGGCTGTGACCCACACCTTAAGAAAGCCCATCCATTAAACGGGTTATTTTCTAGTGCTAATTTGACAGGATACAGGAGACAGCTCTCTACTGCTGTTATACTCTACTAGATTTGTTAACTAGCACTGTGGATTTTTTGATTGCATTAACATAAAATACATTCCGCTCTTTTTCCTTCTGCATGCATTCAATTCATTTTGTTTTGCATGGTATTCTAGTCTGGAAAATCATTGTCCGTATAGAGAGCTTATAAAGAAAGCTATGCATTCAAACTGTACTCCAGAAAGTTTACGATGGCAAGAGTTACTAATTTTATGATTACCCTCAGACAATTATTTTACATGCAAGTTTGCATAAAATGACCAATGAACTACTATTTGTCAACAGAGATCTCATATGTCCAGCCATAGAGCAAAAGTTTTTGAGAGCCCATAATCATTGCATTTGTAGTTTCTTTTTCAGGAGGCAGATGAGGAGAAAAAATGTTTTCAATAGAGGAAAAATAGAATAAGACAAATTAAAACTTCTGGAAGTGGGCTGCTTATTTATTTGGAAAAGGTAGGTGGAATATAGCTGGAATTATGTATTACATTTGAAAGGTGAGTGATGTATGTAAACAATGTTGGACCAAGGACTTTTGCTCATCCTGGCTACTCAGTCCTTTGAATCCTGACCACTTTGTGTACTAGACCAAGTGACACAGCTGGAAACATTAGGCAGATTTGTGAACACAAAAGCCCTTCCCTAAAGCATTTATGAAACCTTGCTGCTAACCTCTAATAAGCCTCCCAAACTTGCTAAATTCAGCAGTACATTTCCAACATACAAAGCATAGCAAAGGGATCTAGACTATGCAAGAAATCTGTTACAACCAATCAAGTTTGTCAACGGAACACCACTAATACTGTGATGTGACAGAATCATCAATATAAGGATGGTCATCTTGAGTCAAACCTAAAATACATCTTCTTGGTGCTAATTCCAGTATCCTGCTTCTCCTGACCAAAAGCAGCTGGAGGACTGAGCCTCCCCCCCTCATATTGCTCCATTTGTTTTCCAGCCACCTCAGGGCACCAAGCTGACATATGCACGATAGCATCTTTTGTAACTGCAAATTCTCGCTCCCAAGGGGTAACAGTAGGCTCAGAACCCATCTTTTTATACATGTAACTAGGATCATTCTTCCCCTCATGTGCATCATTTCACGTTTATCTAACTAGAATTTCATGATTCACGGTAGTTCCCAGCTAGTACCATGATGAGTTTCTGCTGTAGTAAAAAAGTGGGCACTTTTTTACCACACCGGTACCTCCGCATCAGCTGCAAACTTTTGTCACTTCACTGTTTACTTCCTTTTCTAGCCTGTTGACAAACGTGTTGAACAGCACAAGCATAAACCCAGATCCCCAAAGAAATCTACCAGTGACCTTACTCCACTCTCAGATCTGACCTCTGCACACTTCACCCAGCACACCAAGAGATCTTTCTCAGGAACTGTGGAGCTGAAAGTAAGCAGCCACTATGAGCCAGAATTAAATCCTGTGGTAATGGTAAAGGACGAAACATCAAGCCAGCAAGGAAATGCTTTGCACAGAACAAGCACTTCATCTCTCAGTCCTGATCCTCAAGGGAGACTTACAAAACACAGATACACCTGGGAATTAAATACATAACACTAGGACATCAAAACCCATGGATTCAATAAAGACACTTTTTATGGTACATTACAGTCTCCTTCTTCCCCCTCCAACCTTTTTGTGCTCCACAGAATACAAAAACTCTCTCTCCCTCTTCCTTTCCCCCCTTGCAGTAATATCCTATCTATCTGCTCTGAAGACTCCAGACACCTTTCCTTTCAAAGTTAGTCTGATAAGTAACTCACCTCAGAAGAAGTAAACTGAATCCCTAATTATGTCTGACATCTGCTGCTCATGGAGAAGGGATTGTCTGCTCAAAACTTGTCTGCTTTTCTCCTCATTATACCACTTAGTCTAATAAGATATTACTGCCTATAGGCCTTATCTCGATGATATCCTTAGACCATCATCTTTATAACAAAATGCAATACTTTGGTTTGGTTTTGCTTGTTTGTTGGTAGTTTTTTACATCCACAGGGGATGCAGCTGGATTGTCAGATCTCCAGTCTTGAATACTGCCCTAATATTTCCCAAATATGTTTACACTGGGCAATAGCCCAATGCAGTGCATGATTTCAGGCACTGCTCCCAGGCTATGCCAGCTTAGTCTGACCTTGAACTTCTGAAATACTTCCAGCTGTCTTGTGTACATATGTAAAAGTCATCAGCTGGCTTAAACCTTTGGCCATCAGGGAATATTAGGCCAGGACTCAACACCAGAAGCCAGGCTGTCAAGGTATCCAGAATATGAATCTTCACTAGAAGAATCCCTTGATTATCTTTCATTCCCATGAAAATCTGTCAGATAACAAGTGCAGGCATCCTGTTTCTCACAGACAGTGAATGAAAATGGAAAATAATACTCTTATTTGATGTACTGAAAGGCACAATGGAACTGCAAGTTCCATATGTTCTTTATGCAGTTCATTTGTTTAGTGGCTTACAAGGAACTGCAAAAGGAACCTATAACACAAAGGATGCTGACCTTGCATGTACTTTCAGAAGAGGTCAGAGGTTGAACAAAGTTATTGCGCTTTTTCTTGCCTACTTTCACGCAGAACAAATGTGAATGCAATAAGCAGCCACAGCCATATTCAGGTTACACATCAGTGCTACAACTGCCAGCCAAGAACTAAATTATGTACAGCAGCAAAGCAAGTGCCTTCCAGATTCACAGGAAACTGCTGTCCAGGCAAATACAAATCGCCTAGCAGAGTCTGAAACTAAATGAACTGTCATTAGGGAAGATAATATCGATAAAGGAAGTATTCATGCACAAAAATTTCCCTCATAATCTCATTTATTCATGTCCCTTTAAATTGGTATAATGTTTGGAGATTTTAAGTTTTAATTTTAACAGTGACATGTAAGCAAGTAACATGTTGCTCTTAAGCATTCAGAAATGCAGAAATTAAGGACAGATACAAAGGAATATTCAAAGATCTATCATCCTCTCTAAGCAGAATTTCAAGAATGATGCAAAAAAGGATTAATGTTGGGTAGGTACTGGACCCACTTTTATCCTGAGCTAAAAGTCTTCGCTGTGTTGTGCTTATGTTGTTTTACACTTTTTGCTCCTTAAATGGACTTATTTACTCTACATGCCCATGAAATGAAGTAAGAAAATCAGTCCTGTGCAGAGATAGATACTTCTTTCACAACTGAAAACAATATAAGATCTTCATTTTACTGGCACTGAGAGATTAGAGTAACAGTTCAGTTGTTTCCTAGTTGTTTCACTTTTCAGCTTCAAATATCATTTATCTTCAACAGGCAAGTTTATTTGTGAATGACATCTTTTGTTTCCTCTCCTGTAAAAATAATTTTACAGTTAAGTGCACTTTAAGACAATATTTAGACAACTAATAGCATTGATAATGTTGATAACATAGAAAATTGTAAAAAGCCACAGTCCTTGATCAAACTGCTGAAAACAGTTTCACTGAGGTGGGATCAAACTAGTGTGGATTCAAGGGAAGTAATTTCCAATTAGCCTGTTTCTCCTACAACACTCCCCAGTCCCTTGTTGCCAGAACAGAGCCATAACTCCTTTCCAACTTTCTGACCCCACATAGTAGATACAGAGAGACAGATCATATGTGTTTCTCACCAGTTACAGCTTGTAGCAGGTCATATCAGACACGGAAATAATAATTAGTGTGACAAAAATTTAATACTAACATGTCTGGAATTCCCACCATAGGAAAGATCTAGGGATCAGAGAGTTTTTCTTTCTTTCCTGAGATGCCTCTTGGAGACAGAAGAAAAAGGAAGTGGAAAAGGACACAAAACTTTAGGAGAGAGGTGGACATGATATACCTTGACTTTAGGTACTTCCTCCCACAGCGTCCTCATTTGAAAACTGAGAATGAGTGTAATGGACAAGAAGACTGTTAGATGGGCTTAAAATTGTCTGGACTAACACGCTCAGAAGGTTGTGATCAACATCCACTTGGAAGATGGCAATGAGTGAAGCGGAGATTCGTACTGGTGCCCATGTGGTTCAACATTTTCATGAGTGGCCTGGATGGTGCAAGAGTCCACCTTCAGCAAATCTGTAGAGGGCCCTGACCTAGGGGTGTGGTTATGAATGTTGGGATTTGCCAAATCCAGTAGCCCAGGAGAGAAATGCTGCTGCAACTCAATGCCTCCATGACCAACCAGTAGCAAGGCTGAGCATGTATTGGCCACAGGCACGTGCACATGTGAACAACACTTATACACATATACACACATCCAGCCACACAGATCAACACAGGCAGACACACTCAGCCCACACACAAACACGGACTGCACCACTGGCCTTGTTCTGTTCCCCTCTCTGGCTGAGGAGGATTTGGCAAAGAGAGTGGGGGGACACCATGATTGCTGCCTACACTGCTTGAAGAGGGAACTACAAAGACAAGGGAAAAAACTTTTCTCCATAGTGCCAGGCAATATAACGAATATCAATAGCTGCATCTGGCAGCTTGGGGTCTTCACCAAGAGGTGTTGTGGTTTAACCCCAGCCAGCAACTAAGCACCACCACACAGCTATTTGCTCACTCCCCCCGGTGGGATGGGGGAGAGAATTGGAAGGGTAAAAGTGAGAAAGCTCGGGGGTTGAGATAAAGACAGGTTAATAGGGAAAGCAAAAGCTGCACACGCAAGCAAAGCAAAACAAGGAATTCATTCACTACTTCCCATGGGCAGGCAGGTGTTCAGCCATCCCCAGGAAAGCAGGGCTCCATCATGCGTAACGGTTACTTGGGAAGACAAATGCCATCACTCCGAACGTCCCCCTTTCCTTCTTCTTCCCCCAGCTGTATATGCTGAGCATGACGCCATATGGTATGGAATATCCCTTTGGTCAGTTGGGGTCAGCTGTCCCAGCCGTGTCCCCTCCCAACTTCTTGTGCACCCCCAGCCTACTCGCTGGTGGGGTGGGGTGACGAGCAGAAAAGGCCTTGACTCTGTGTAAGCACTGCTCAGCAATAACAAAAACATCTTTATATTACTAAGACCGTTTTCAGCACAAATCCAAAACATAGGCCCATACCAGCTACTATGAAGAAAATTAACTCTATCCCAGCCAAAACCAGCACAGGAGGGCAATGCAGCACCGGAACAGGTTGCTCAGGGAGAGGTGGAGTGTGCACGGTTGGAGGCTTTCAAGCTGTGGCTTGGCAAAACCGAGGCTGACACAACCTAGTGTTGTCCCGCTTGAGAGGAGGAGATCGAGGCGCAACGAGCCAAGTGCTGCTCTGCAGCTGGCAGGGCAGGGGCTCACCAGCCCCCAGCTCCCAGTCCCACAGTATCCCAGAGGGGTGGGCGGGGCAGGCCGGGGGGAACAGCCAGGTTCATCCAAGAGTCCAGGCAGGTCTGTAGCAGCAAGGCAGACCCGAAGTCAAGCTGGGAAGACAGTTTGCAGGTCAGGATCCAGATGGGCAGGGACATGGCTGGAGACTAGCACTCCTACAGCACAGCTCAGGCAGGGGCTGAAGGCCCTAGGCTCAGCTTGAAATGGGGCTCCAGGGCCATGGGCAGGGTAGGGTGAGACCGCAGGTCTCAGGGCCTGGAGGCTAGGCAGTGCCCTCAGAGCTCTGGTGGGCTGTTGAACTGAAACCCTCCAGAGGTCTCCTCCAAACAGCATTTCTATGGTTCTTCAGATGATGCTCAGTTAATCACGGGTAGCAGCCGCATAACCTCCATCACTGTTCTCCTAATTTGTATTACTGGAGCCATGGAGCAAGCCAAAGAACCAAATTTCTCTAACCTCTTTTCCCTCCCCCAAGGCAGGCTGGAAAGAGCAGAGAAGCTACCTAATCTGATTTTCATAAAATAAATCTGATTATGAAAATGGAGAGTGCTTGCTAATGCAATCAGCAGTTCAAAATATGTATGATTTTAATGAACAAACCTGACAAAAGGTTCCTAATTACCCTTTTAAGCATACATTCATCTTCAACTTTCTGTATTCCCATAGTGTCTGCAATGTATTTTCTGTGCTGACATATGTATTTTCTGTTGTATTCCCTCTTGGCTTTTTCTGTGAACCAAAAGCACTTAGTCATCCAGTAGGGAGAAAAGAAAGAAGTATCAATTTAATTTTTTTACATACTCAAGTAGCAACTAGAAAAAAAAAGAAGGACCAAGTAAACCAAGTGAGGAAATACACTTTGGTTTCAGCATTAAGATAGTATATACAAAGGCAAAATAAATACCTCTGAGTGATCAGCCACTTAAAATTATTGTGAGAGAAAAGGGAATGAAAACGAATTATGAGATGTGAAAGCCAGATCTGTAGTGGTGTGGGAAAAAACTTGCATAATGCGGGGCAGAAAGGGAGACATGATGGGAGGCAGGCAAGTTCAGCACTATGTGAAAATGGAGGTGTATATGAGATATGCCAACAAAACCTACTGTGCTGTAGAAAGGAACACATTCAATGAGAAGGAAAAAAGCAATGAGATGCAAAAGAGAAAAAAATATTTTCTGAGGAGATACAGAATGAAAGGTGATATATAGAAATGAACATGTGTGTAAAAGTGAAAAGTAAAACTTTTAAAAGTCATAGGTGAGTAGAAGAAGGCATGATGAAATGGAAAAATCATAATGAAATGCAAGTATGTAAGAAGAGGAAAAAGTGAAAGATATGCAGAAAACATCACAGACTGATGTGTAATAAAGAAAAATGTGTGAACAGGAGGAAATGCAAATAAAAAGATACATAATGTTATATAAAAAAGGAAATATAACAGCCTGAGGAAAAGAATATTCAAAGTGACAGAAGTAAAAGGTTAAATAAGAGGTAAAAATGAAAAGCTGTAGTGTCATACAAAAAAGGCACATGCGCTTTGAAAGTAAAAATGAAATAGTGCAACATAGTGGCAAGTGGGAAATAAGAGATGCAAGAATATATGCAAGGGGATGTGAGTGCGTGTGATAGGAAAGTTAAAATAGATGTTGAGCTACAGGGAAAAGAGCATGTATTAGAGATGAAAATGCATACTGAGTTTAAAAAGTGAAATGCTTCAATGAGAGGTGAAAAGAGAAACATAACAAGACGTGCAATTTAAGACCTAATCAATTGTAAAAAAAACAACCTGCAGTAAGAACATATATAACAAAAGAAAAACCTGAACAAATATAATGAGATGATAAAGAAATGGATGATGAGCAAAGATCACATCTGGTGCGTATGAAGCTGCTCAAAAACACAAACAAGTGCTCATAAGTGGAAAAATGCAACATAAGCAATACATAAGGACTTGTAAAATGGAAATGTTTAATGGCATTTTAAAGATAAATGGGGAACAAGATGTGAATAATGGAACAGCATAATGAAATGCAGAACAGATAGAAACATTAAAAGAGGAGACGCAAAAATCTAAAATGGGTAGTGTTATACAACAAAGGAGGTAGTGTATAAATTAAAAAATCAAACCAGGTGATTCATTCAGGAAAACTACTAAGAAAAATTTAAGCTTGGTGAGAGACAAAAAGGAAAATTCATTCTAAAAGGGGAAATTCATAAGGAAATGCAAAAACAAAAATGCATAAATAGATAAAGAAGAAAAGCATGAGAGTATTCAAAATTGGAAATGTGTCATGAGCTACAAAATCTGAAGCATATCATCAGAAATAAATCAAGCTGCATAACTGCATGCATTAGGGAAAGTGCAGAAATAGCTCTGAAAAAGAAAACACAGAAAAAGATGCACAATCTGAAAAGGAAACTTGTGAAGATTTGCAAATATGAAAATGTATGCTAAGAGGCACCACCACCCCCAAGTTTCAAAAAATACAAAAATGGAAGTTCATTATGCATGTAAATGAAAACCTAGTATGAGATACAACAATTAAATCTGCAATATGATGCCATTCAAATGAGTAATGATATATTAAAAGAATATGTTTCTTGAACATGTTTCATATGTTTCATGAATAGGTTCATATGTTTCATGCATAGGTGCAAAAGAAAGACATTTGTAAAAAAAAATTAGAGATTTGAAAAATCATAGTAAGAAGCTAGTAGGAATATATGAAATTTATCATAAGATGTAAGAAGTTAACTGAAGAATGTGAGAAAAGGAAAACGCATGGGGAAGTCTGTAAGCTCATGCTCAGAATGTTATGCGTAGTCTGTAATGGGCAACAAAAGGGAAATTGACTAATAAGCGATGACACATGAAATTCCTAATTAGATCTAAAAGTACATGAGACGCTGAAGCAAAACCAAGCAGTGAAATAAAAATGAACATGCACAGCAAAAACCGAAACTGGAAACTGGAAATGAGATGCAAAAAAGCATTCATATTGAGATGCAGAATCAAAAAAGTGGGTAATGAGATGTGAAAATGAAAACTCATAACAGGATTTGACATCAGAAATGCATAGTAAGTTGAAAAATTGTAATAAGCCATGAAATAGAAAATCTGGAAGAGTAATGGTAGATAAAACCAGATATGCACCTTTAGGATCAAAGAGGAAAAATCAAATACTATGCAAAGTTAAGTAGTGAATCGTGTGATGCAGTAGAGAATATGCAGAATGAATTATGAAAGATTAAATGCATGATGAACTGCAGAAAGAAAAATCCATAACAAGTTGTGAAAAATCAGTGTTTGACGGGAAGCAAACCCTCGAGTGCATCATGTAACATGAACACTGAAATCCACAGTGAGGGTCTGGAAAATGAGCAATGAGATGTGAAATCAGAAATAAAATGATTTGTGATAACAATCATTCATAATGACAACCAAAACCAAGAACTGAAATGCTAATGCAGCATGGCGTGTGAAATGCCAAAGGAGATACAATAGCTGAGATGCATAATGGAATATGGAAACAGAAATATATAATGAAGTGTGAAAAAGAAAACATGTGCCAACACAGGAAATGTTCATAATAAAACATGCATAGCAAACCATCTTGACTTAGGAGGACTGAAGCACATAAGGCAGTGTCAAAATGGAACAGTATAGGTGTTGAACTGTCAAAACTAAAACATGCCAGAGGTTCAGAGCAGGAATTTTACTCAAATTTTTGAACAACGGGGTTAATTATCAAGTCACTGGCTGTTGTGGGCTTATTTTAACCTTTTTTTTCTTTTGGGCTTGCCCCGCTTGCCTCAAGTCAGATACAGGAAGGATCTGACCCTGCGTTCACACATGAGTTCTTGACATCCAGTGATAAAGTATCGTAATGTGCCAGCTTCATTTTGTGTGGCATCATGTCTCATCATGTCATAGCAACAGGTTCCACTGGCTGATTACGTAGGAGAAACAGCCTTTGGGAATTCTCCCTTGGGCATGTCAAGGCCACCAAGCAGCTTATTAATTGTGGAACAGTTTCATCCTTAAGGCATTTGTGCCCAGGCCTACCAGCAGAAATGTGGATGACTTCGTTAGGTACAGGTCTACAAAGAATCAGACAATAGGTATGCAGTGATTTTGAGCATGTTAATAGTGTATATAAACAATGGGCTTAAGTGCTTAAAGAGGAAGGCAAACAATTGCACTACACTTTTACAAACTCATACTTTAGTCATGCCAGGCAATATGTATATATATATAGGGCTAAATTCCCCAGGCAGCAACAGTGTATTTGGCCTTGAAGCACACTTGCAAGCCTTGTGAGGGTGCTCTGTTGAAATGCTGGGTCTGCTTGGCCCTGACAGGGCCTTCTGGGGTGTCTCCAGCCATTGGGCTGTGACATTGACTTTCACCTGTGAATATCTAATGCTAAAGCAGGCCTGTTCTCCAGTACATACCCCAAAGGCAATGTGACACTGGCTTCATCTCATGCCCCCAGGATTTTACCATCCCACAGGTAACTCATTTTTGCAAAGACTCTGTAGCACAGGTAGGTTGCAGGTAGTGCTCATACAGGAGGCTCATCACCCCTGCAGACAGTGCCTACGAAGAGGGAAACCTCTGAATCACAGAGGGGAGCAAGATTTGGATCATGCATGACCAAGGGCAAGTCCTGCCTGACCAGCCTAGTGGCTTTGTATGAGGGAGTTACCACATCAGTGGACAAGGGAAAAGCCATGGATGTCATCTATCTGGAATTCTGTAAAGCCTTTGACATGGTCCCCCACAACATCCTTCTCTCTAAATTGGAGAAAGATAGATTTGATGAGTGGACTGTTCAGTGGATAAGGAATTGGTTGGATGGTCGCATCCAGAGGGTAGCGGTCAATGGATCAATGTCCAGATGGAAATCAGTGACAAGTGGTGTCCCTCAGGGGTCTGTACTGGGACCAGTGCTGTTCAATATTTTAATCAATGACATTGACAGCGAGATCAAGTGCACCTTCAGCAAGTTTGCAGATGACACCAAGCTGAGTGGTGCAGTTGACATGCCAGAAGGATGGGATGTCATCCAGAGGGACCTGGACAAGCTGGAGAAGTGGGCCTGTGTGAAACTCATGAGGTTCAACAAGGCCAAGTGCAGGGTCCTACACCTGGGTCGGGGCAATCCTCGGTCTCAGTACAGGCTGGGGGATGATATGATTGAGAGCAGCCCTGCGGAGAAGGACTTGGGGGTACTGGTGGACGAAAAGCTGGACATGAGCCAACAATGTGCGCTCACAGCCCAGAAGGCCAACCGTATCCTGGGCTGCATCAAAAGAAGCGTGGCCAGCAGGTCGAGGGAGGTGATTCTGCCCCTCTACTCTGCTCTGGTGAGACCTCCCCTGGAGTACTGGGTCCAGCTCTGGAGCCCTCAGCACAAGAAGGACATGGACCTGTTGGAACGGGTCCAGAGGAGGGCCACGAAAATGATCCAAGGGCTGGAGCACCTCTCCTGTAAGGACAGGCTGAGAGTTGGGGTTGTTCAGCCTGGAGAAGAGAAGGCTTGCGGGAGACCTTATAGCAGCCTTCCAGTACTTAAAGGGGACCTATAGGAAAGATGGGGACAGACTTTTTAGCAGGGCCTGTTGTGACAGGACAAGGAGTAATGGTTTTAAACTAAGGGAGGGCAGATTTAGACTGGATTTAAGAATTTTTTTACAATGAGGGTGGTGAGGCACTGGAACAGGTTGCCCAGAGAGGTAGTGGAGGCCCCATCCCTGGAAACATTCAAGGTCAGGTTGGATGGGGCTCTGAGCAACCTGATCTAGTTGAAGATGTCCCTGCTCATTGCAGGGGGGTTGGACTAGATGACCTGTAAAGGTCCCTTGAACCCAAAGCATTCTATGATTCTATGATTCTGTGACATGCACTAGGGAGGCTACACAGTCACAGGCAGGTTGGGAGCATGCTTCACCTCAACAATGATGAGCAGAAGGCTCTCTAGGATAAACGTGGGGATGCAGAAGCAGTAACACCAGCTGACCCATACAAGGTCATCCTACCCCTAAGCCAAGTACTTCACAGGCTGGTCTGGGAATACACACCAGAAATGCAGTGTAGCACAGGCTAAGTCACCCCTGGTCAGGTGGCCACCTCAGGAGGGGTCACTACGCTGAACACATGCTGCCTTACTTCTGCTGCCTTCCATCCCTGCCACGTGCCATGAAAAAGCCACTGCTCAGAAAAGACCCAGTATTAAGGCTGCTGCCGTTCTTTCCATTTCGAGTAGCTTTTTGGAGAAAGGATCTCAAACTCTTCCAGGGAGGTGGCTAAGGTAGAAGAGGGCAGTGCTGGCACTGACCTCTCTTTGTGAAATCTCCCTGTCCGTTGTAAAAATATCATGGCATGCCATAGTATAAACCAGCTGAGTCATCAATTCTGACTGTACAAGGGATCAGCCTGGCATGCTGGTGGTGCTGGGGCAGGGTCCCAGCTGCTGGGCAGAGAAAACTGCAAAGCGCTTGCATGATATCTCTAGGGTACTTCCTTATTTTAGTATCTGGCACAAGAATTGCTCCATCAACTTTGTAATTGCCCACTAAGATGTAGGGAACAACTAGATCATCCATCAGTCTCATCTTTTTGGGAGCCCCTCAACATCATATGCTTCCTCAAGCCATATGTTACAGGTCTCTGATCATCTTTATCTAAGTGTTGTCATACACAGCTAGGTACTTTATCTTATGCTAAATGCTATCCCTAGGGTTACTGAAAGGGCTGCAAATAAATGACACACTTTTCTTCCTTGCAGTCACCTGAGGTCAGAGGAGCAGAGTTTAACTGAGGTAGTTTTTAACTGTAACCATGACTAACTTACTTACATCAGAGAAAAGGCGTTTGCAGTCCTGCCTTGGACCATCTTCCAAAGGCAGCTCTGCCTCAGCTCCAGTCTGAAAACGGGATAAAAGGTTTCTTGAGTTCTACAAGTGATGGCTGCGGAAGGACAGCTGCTGGGGACAAAGCATGTCTGAGCACCTGATTTATATTGTATTTCCCTCCAGACATGCCTTGTGCTGTAAGGTCGGGACAACATTCAGCCTTGGCTTGGAGGATAACATGAAAGAAGAATGCAAAGTGGCCTTCTTGGTGGAGCTTTGCAATGGTTAGCACCAAATGTTTTGGCACAAGTGGTTCAGAAGTTTCTTTGAGGGGAATGGTCGAAGAGGGGTGTTTTATAGGGAGAGGCTTGTATCTCCTCACTCCTGATGCTTCTCCTTTTCTTAGTGCCCACACAAGTTCAATCCGACCCCTGATTTCTTGAAAGAATCAACACCGGATTTGAAATGTCCAAGCACTTTCATCTTAGACCCATCCCCCAAAAAGAAGAAACTCCTCATAGAAAGTTGACTGTCGTCTAAGCTTCAGGGAAAACTCCAGCTGACTGCAAGAAAATCCAAATTTCACCAATAACTCTGCTTCAGAAACTCTGATCCTTCTAGTAAAATAACCTATAAAATTTGATCTGACAAGAGGCAAAACCCTCAATGTCATTAAGCTTATTAGACTGATTCAAAAGTAAAAGTAATACTGTGATTAATGTATATTGCACGCATTAAGACTGTAATGAATAAGAATACAATCAGTTGCCAGAAGCAGCTGGTAACTTGTCTTATGCTGTAGAGTCAATCCAAATTACTCACTGAACAGCAGAACACTTTAAAAAATGGTTAATGTTTTGGATGAGAAATAACACAAAAATACAGACTCTGATAGTAAAGATAATAAAGCTAACAGCTGAACAGCATAGAGATTCTGAATGCAGATATAGACTCCATTATCTTTCCACAGCATGCTTCCCTTCTACATATCCTGCAGCCTCCATTTATACTGTCTAGTAAAAGACTATTAAAACCATGCTCAGTCAGCTACAGAAAATGCTCACAGATTATTTTAAATAAATAAGCATTCAGCAGAACTCAACTTTAATGATGCAAGAAGCATTTTGTCAGAGCTAAAGAGCAACATGAGGATTGTATATCTTTGATACAAAATTTACCATACAGTTGGTTAGTGAGTGTTCCACTTCATGAAAATGTTGAATAACTTCTCTTTTTTGAGAAAATCAAAATGTCATTACAAAATAATCTCCTTGTTTTAGTTAAATGTAAGCCATCTTTATGCATTGTCTGGGCACACATTATTTCTCCTATAAATAAAAGAGGCCCAAATCTTGGGAAGGCACATGCACACGTCACCTAAACCTCCAAAATTTTAAGGCGCTGTTATCATAAACTTTGTTTGTAACTCCTCTCTAGCTCACCATTTTTTTTTTCTTCTGTATGACACTTTTGTGGTTATCCTCTAGGACATTGCTTGGGTGATATATTGGAGCACTACAGTCAATTGAGCCTGAACAGAAAATTGCACCAAGGTTAGAAAATGCTTCAAAGAAAACTGGAGTCTTTGGCTGGGCATTCCTGACCGAGACATATGGAATATGCTCTTGCCGCCCTCTGTATTTTAAATTTTCATGTTACCATGAACCAAGGAAGTGGATGAGAGGAGACTGGTATTAGACATCTCATCCTCTGATACATAACCTAAGAGTGTTCCAAGTGAGTTTACACTGACTGGCAAAGACCACTTTGAATCTGATTTAAAATGAGTACAAGGGGTTCTCTAGAGGCCACACTGAACAGCACAAGTAAAAATTAGAGTTCTTGTAGAAGTCATGACCCCCACATTGCACATTGAATGTTTCCACTAACATTTTATTGGAAGTGGGCGCAATTTGACTTTTAAATTTTTCATGCTCACAAATAAGTAACTAATTGGATATTTAATATATAGTTAAGATTGACTAACATTTTTTTGTTATAAAACTTGTTTTCTGTTAATTATAATTTTGTGAATCTTAAACTGTTTGGGCTTGAATTCTCTCATTTACATGCTTGCTTCAATTGACTGTTATCTTTTTAATTTTTAGCTCATGTAATATAGCCATTTCCAAGATAGATGTGCGAAAACACAATTTCCCCCGGTCTGAAAATAATAAGTAAAAAAACAAAAAGCCAGAAGAAAAATCCCTTCTTATAAACGTTTCTTTTAAAAGCTTTAGTACTTCTGCAGACGAAGGAGTTGCTACAGTCACTGCATATGTAACAAGAAGGCTTTTTTGGCTCTCGAGGGTGCCCAATTACATTCAAATGATAATCCTTTGGAAATGAGAAATCAGAAGTTCACATACATTCAAAGGCTACAAAACTGTCTAAAGATGTGGCCTTCACTGAGTATGGTCCATCCCTTCGCTGTCTTACATATCAAGCAAACAGCAACTGCTCAATGAGCCACAGAGCAGATCCATGTGCATCTCGCTTCAGTGCTGGGCTGAAGGGACTTTGCCTGCTGATCCTCCTCCCTGCTGACAAAACAGAAAGTCCCTCTTTGAGTTTCCCAGTGCTTCCTCTGATGGCAGAGCACGAGGAAAGGCAGACTCTTCCTCTGCTGGGCCTTCTTGTAATGGGAATGGGAGTCCTAGAAACAGAGACAGGAACAGATTCTCAGCATCTCTCTGCAAACATATGGGAATACCACCAGCAAAACATATGTCTCTTTTTTTCTAGCGGCAAGTTCATGTACAAGGATCCCTTTTAACAAAGGGATAGAGGACTGTGCTGTGGCTCTTCAGGCCCCCAGCCAGCCAATGACTCATGCTTTAAGGAGGGCTGAATTCTTTTTAAACATTTCCCACTAAATTCTAAGGCAAGAAGTCTAATTACACTTTATGCTTTAGCGCACTTAGAAGAACAGCATGATTTGGAAATGGCTCTTTTCATAAAATGGCTTTGTAGAACACATTTGAAAGTGACTGCTTTCCTGAATGAAAATGTATGAATTCCTCTAATTATATAACTGGGGAAAAGAGGCTTTTTTAGACTGCCAATATCTGAAGGAAGTATGAAAGGACAGGATGGCTTCTCCCAGTATTCCTTTTTAGTATGTTTTCTGTTCTAACTCTAGATACAAATAACTAATGAGATTGCCAGCACTTTTCTTCTGTTATTTAGTAATTAGATGTCACTCTTTAAAAAAGAAAAAAAAATCACAATTTTAAGTTTCAGCTTGTCAATCCTAATTATGCAGCATTGTCGCACTGAAGTCGGGAGCCCCTAAACACCATCACATGGAGTTCAGAGAAGTAGAAGGAATGTCTCCAGGACTTCCTATTACAAACCTTAACTTGTCTTTATCCTGACAGGTAAATAACATCCCTGTAGTAAGTACAGCATCTGATTGCATGAAAAAGCAGTAATAGAAAGTGTATTTTTGCTTTCTTTTAATGTAATTTCACAGCAGAAAAATGGAAAAACAAGCATCATGGCTGCATGTGAGCTCTTTCAGAATCTGATTTAGAGACTAAAACAGCTTCTACCCTCACTGCTTACAGGTGGGAACATCATCAGGACTGAATCTAGAGACCTCTGCTCAGTTTTCCAGGGTGGGTAAGGGTGGGTGGTCCACTGCAACTTTTATTTAAAACTCTCAAGGGAACATTCAGCTGCAGTCAGTCAGCCCCCACCTATCTCACCAACCCTTCTGTTGACAGTATCAGGCAGAAAAAGGTGGTCTGCATGTCTTTCCTAACTGCAGGAGAAGACATGGTCTGTAGGTATTAAGAACTTGGTCTGAATGCTTATCATATGGGTACCTGCATATCAGAAAGAGATATCTATTCTTCTCGTGATTTGCACTAGTGGGGAAGCCCTGGTCTCTTGGCCAGTTCCTGAGATGGCTGCAGTGGACAGTTTAGGTACAGATGGGGTCTGAACAGCCACTAAAGAAGCTGTCAGTCCTGCTCCTGCATCCTTATCTTCCAGCTGCCTCTCTTCCTGCTGTCACACTGTTTGCTGTCATCTGTGCACTTGCACTCCCACTTAAACTGCCAGTCATCAAGATTTTCACAGCTGGAGACCAAGCCCCTTCAGGTCCCCAGGTTAACCCTCTCTGATCCTGCTACCTCATTATTTTGTAGCCAGTAGGACAGAAGGCAGAATAGTGAGAGGTTTGCTCTGCAGCTCAGCGGAGCTGTGCTTTCATGGTAGATGTGCTGGGATTTGTTGGAAGACTTTCTCAGCATATAAGAGGTCTTCCCATAGAGCAATGGGCTTGGATAAAGGAAAGTCATGTCTACACCACTGTGTATAGACTCAGGTAAATTATTTTTTGCTCTATACTTGGCTTTCTTCCCCCAGCCACTGTTTCGTTTACTCCGGATGGGATGCGGAGGATGACCTATTATGCACACAGTGGGGATAAGGAGGGGACCAGATCTCTAGACCACCCCGAGCAGATGAACCGGCAGTGCGGTGGTACTGGGAGCACAGGGGAATTGTGGTGAGTCCCAGAGGAGCTGTGGCAGGGGCAGTGCATGGGCACTGGCAGGAGCTGCTGGATCCGGCAGCCTAACAGAGATGAGACAGCCGCAGCTCCGGGCCCCATGTCCAACAGCAGTGGGGCTGAGCATGTGTTCCCAGTAGGCACGTGCACAGCCCTGCGCTGACCGGCACTGGGGTCACAGCCAGGTTCAGAGCAAAGCCAGGGGCAGATCCAGCCTGGAGACGGGCCCAGCAGTAGGACTCACATCGGGACAGACCCCTCTGCACCCCAGGGATGCACTGCTGCTGCTCATCCGGGGCAGACCCTGGCATGTGGCTGGAGGGTCCCAGCTCCCTCACAGTGTCTCCTGGGCTGAGGGACAGTCCCCAGCACCCCCAGGAGCATGGCCAGGTTCCCTGTGGGGGGGATTGCAGAGGCACACTGTGAGCACTAGTGACAGTATTGACATGTACGCTGTCTGCATCATTCACAGGGTTAAGTTCAGACCAGGGGTGGATATAGAGACACAGGAGTTAGGAGAGGCCTGAAAGCATCAAATCCTTCATACAATGGTGAGGCTGAAATTTGTACATTTTTCCCCTCCCAAAGGCTCCTAGTTTTTCCTGTACAATTTGGAGCCCTGCTACCTGATTCCATAAAGGATGAAATTCTTTCTGTATGTTGAGGAAGTCACTTTACAGATGTTTATTTCCCATTGTAATTGGACTCCTCAAACTTCACAGGGCAGTTTGCAGAGAACCCAGTCTTAGCTTGTTTCTCTCAGGTCTCTATCTGCTTCATGGCTGTCACAGTTTAGGTCTCCATTTGTGGTGGGCTACCTGCTTTCAAAAGACCCTGAATATGTGCCTTTAAGTGTACATTTTATTCAAATAAAACAATTCCACCCACAAGAGCCAATTTACGTCTCATTTTTGACAATAAGTTAGATTGCTCTCAATTCAATTACTTGAGTTGTCCCAGGATTTTCCCTTACAGTCATCTAAAGGTTTGGTGAATAATTCTAGCACATGGGACACATTTGCAAAAACATCATTCCCTTCTACACATGGGAAATTTGCCTCATGGTGATGGGTATCACCCCCAGACCGTAGAGCAGAGTGGAATCCTCTGACAGCCCTGGGAGAAGCTGGGGCATCTTCTGTGAGATGATCCTCATTCCCACCTGTGCTGCTCAGGGCAGGGGTAGAGGAGTTGGGAGTGAAAGAGTGAAATTGAGCCTGTGAAGGGGGGAGAGGAAAGGTGATTTAATGTTATTTCCTCGTCCCACTGAGTGGGGGAAGTGAGTGAGCAGCTGGGTGGGAGTTTGGCTGTTGGCTGGGGTCAACCCACCACAGGTTGTCAATAACTTGCCTGTCATGTTGCATCTGTGCTCCTTCATGTTTGTAGAGATGAGCCTTTTACGGGCTGATTACTCTCCTGTGGTAAGCCTGGGAGTAGTCTGGCAGGGTATTTTTTGGGTTCCCTACCACCACTATTGTTCCTTTGTGCACCTTTGTGTATGTGAAGACAAACTACAACATAACCTAGCAATTCCTACCTTGATATTCCCTAAAAGACAAGTCTTCCATGTCCTGTGCTTCAATTCCTACAAGAACAAACCTCTTAAAGTCAGTTTCCATAAGATATTCTCAGGTGTTTTTCTGCGTCTATTCTTAACATTCCCTTCTCTGAAGACAGATCCAGCAGCAAATTTCTCTTCTGTTGTTTCACTACCCATTCCTGGACTCCAGTTAACCCAGCAATTGAGACTAAGAATCTCCCTATTCCCTTAGCAGACACCACAGAATGGTAGATCCTTTCAAATCTTCCAAGTCTTGTTTTTCTAAGGGATAACCAAGATGTTTTTCTTCCCAGCCAAATCTTCAGCACTGGATATTTAAGTTATGCAGTTAGGTCTGCGTATCCTGCAAGATGCAGCTAGCTTAAAGTATTGGCCAGTTGCAATCCTCTAGTCCCTTTAGGACAGACTATCCTGTTCCACTATTTGTAAGTCTTATTATCTTCCCATCTTCTTTAGACATTTTTCATTGCAGACCAAATCTTCTGGGCAAATGATAATATATATATATATCTGTTCAGCTTCTTCATGCTTTCAAGATGCATAGCTGCAGCAATCTGATATAGTGATCTGCCTCCTGGACATGAGGATGAGGGCACAGGCATGCAACTTTTTGTATGTTAACTGTTTCCTGTAGTTTCCAGTGTCTAGGAATTCATAAAGCCAAGGGAGGGCTGAAAAGCAAGAAACCATCATGGAAGCATGTCTATCTCATTGCAGCAAATAAACTATGCTACACTAATCCCAGTGACTGGTCCTGCACAGGCCAATAATCCTGACTGTTCAAAAGTCTCTCCAACAATACCATACAGCTCTACAGTAGGTAGAAAACTGTTCCCTGTACTTGATCTCAGGCTCTGAGACAGGCATGTATGCATATCTATGTATGTTTTACATACATATAGATATTAACTTTTATATATGAATGTGTATATTATGTAATCTCACATGGCAATAGAAGTGTTCCAGCTCTACTTAAACATTTTTAATGTTAGCAGTTGTTGGCTCAAAATATTCTCTGGTCTGTTTGTAGGATCCTATCCTATTTTTCCTATTCATCTATAATGGTTCTTCTTATCTTCTAAAAGTTGGTGGTGTATTAGACTAGAAAAGTAAGAAGGTACCAGCTACCCATTTCCTCTGCTGTTACCACAAGATTTGGATTTCCTCACCCTTCTCACCTACCCTGAGAGGGAGGTAAAACCTCCCTCTTTCCTGCACACCAGATTTTTTCTGTTCCCATTAAAATATCATGAAACATTGTTGGTTAAGATGTATAAAATACACATGTATACAGATACATGTTACATCTCACATTAATAGAGTTAATGAACTTATAACTCAAATCTCATCTTAAAGATTAAGAAATACCACTGCTAGATTTCAACTGCCAATTAGCAAGTCTCTCATGCTTCTTCTCATGCTTAAGTATAATTACCTCACTTTTAGCAAAATTAAGAGATCCAGCTCTTCAAAGTAGAGAATAGAGGCCCAAAGTGTGGTCTGTCAGTATAATAATTTCACATGAAATCAGTGATCAAAATTAGTGATAATCATAAAAAAATGTTTTCTGGTTTTCACAAAGTAGAGGTTTGGAGCTCAGAAGTGATACAATAAAAACACCTGAAGGAGCAGTTACCCGTGGTTCAGTGAAAGACATTTATATGCTTGTACCAGTGGCAAAAGCATTGTCCTTGGTATAAAACATCGTGCATAAGTATGCATTTTTCAATATATCTGCTGCTGTCTGTTCCTAAAACATGTCTGAAAACCTGAAAATGGGAAGGAATATTTTTTCCCTGTCTCACTTTTTGTTTCTTCAATAGCACTGTTGAAGATGTGACTTATTTCTAGAACAGTATGATGTAGTTATGACATTACTTTTGGGTCCTCATCATCTCTAAGGAATAATTATTGTGATTTTGTCCTTGAGTATAACATCAAAGCTCCCTTCCAGTGTGTGACTCAAATATGAATAAGATATAACTGATGTTGGAAAGAGGAATTTTCTTAACCTCACATTATACTATGAAAAAAACTGGAAACAAGAAAACTTTATGTCAGTTTCAAGTTAACACTGACATTTCTAACATTACATGCTAGAAAAAGAAATACAAACATATATTAAGGCATTCAGGAGAAGAGTACATTTTGGAACATGGACTTTTCTGGTGCTTTCTTTTCCATTTCTGCCTAGTGAACTGTAAATTGTTTAACCATAGAACATTTTTTTTAGGATAGCAAGGGACCCAGAAGTATATTAAATTCACCCAGAAACTGCTGTGACTCCTTCAACTTCTACTCAGAATAAATTCTGAAAAAAGACCTAGTAGCTTGGTAGGAAACTTTTTATTGTTCTACATTGTTACCCCGTAACAGTTAAATGTTAATTCCAGCATGCAACTGGTAGGTGTGACAACACTATCAAGAAATGTACATTTGTAGTGTGGATAAGTGCACCCAAAGTAGAATCATTCTTTCTAGGTTGAGTAAGAGTAATACATAGTGGCATAAATTTCATTATGGCAGATGAGATCTTACTGCACTAGTTTAAGAGATTGTTGCCCTGACTCTGTATCCTGACTTCAGCTTGATTTTTCTTCTCCCTACCAGTTAGCTGAACAGAATATGCTATATTGCAGATGTTTCAGGTCCCAGTGAAGGTGGGTTTGCACTAGGGCATCTGAACTATAACCTATCATGTCTTCATTACTTTCATTTTCGGCACTAGGTAGGTGAGAATTAGCGTGGATATGCCTACTCATATTTTCATTTGTTCCATAGATCTCCCCTGCATATTGACCTCAGGAGAAAAACACTGATAATTGAATACTGTGGAAACAGAAGGACTCCATAGATTTATTTCCTGTTTTCCCGTGCAGCAAATTTCTGAAGCACTGGTGAAATATTTAAAAGAAGTATTTTCAACCTTGTCATTTCAAAAAAATTTTCTCCTCAAGCTTCTCATTTGAGTCAGCTGTTCACTGGAGGAAAAATGTCCATGGCAACACTCCACAAATTTTAGGGTGCAGCATAGCTCATGATGATATGTAAAATGTTTCTGTACACATGCTGTCTTTAGTAACTAAAATGTTCGGTATTGGTTCACTGCATCCCCTAAAACAAGATTTGGATTCTCTATTGCCCTTCTGTCAATTACAACCACATGGAGATGGTGGGTGAGGATGGCAATTCAGCAGGATTCACGTCTCAGGGAGGAAACAGCCTCCTTTGGTGAGAGAGTGCTAGAACAGGTGGGGCACTTAGACCACTTCACTGTGATGGCTTCTGCTTTCACTGGTGATATCAGTGTGAGCAAGTTGTAGCTAGATAGATGGCATGCTCATAAGCCGTGTAGGGGGAGGTTTGAAACCAGGTGTACAGGTTCGTACCTGTTTTCAGACCAACAAAAAGAATGCTAGTTACTAGAACAATCATTTGGGCAATAATTACAATAACAATACTATTTTGTGAACTCACACGGCTTTGCTCACTTGAACTTATCTTTGTGTCCCTAATATCTATTTTAAAATTGCGTATAGGTTGGCATGTAGCTGTACCAATATATTTCTTAGGCTGATAACAACTTAGGGAAAAACATTAAAGGACAATAAAGGGACTATGTTAAAGGCTTTGCTCTCAAAATAATTAGTCTATTAACAGAAGACTTAAATTAACATTTCTAAACATAAAATAGAAGTAATTCAGTTCAAAAATAACTTCACAAACAGCTGAACTCCAAATATAGCCAGAGAACTGCTGAATATTTCAGAAATAATGACGTATTTATTTAAGAAAAAGCACTGTCGTCACAAACAATTCTTACAACATACAGATCAGCCAAACACCATCAATGCACAGCTGTACACATGAGCCTGTGTATACAAAAGAACACTGTTGCTGAGTGTACAGTGGCTAGAAAAAGGTGATGAACTCTCCTTTTCTGAGAGGAATGGAGAAGAAACTCCCAGCACATTTCCATAAGAGAACATAGTTCTTACTAACATTGGGACAATTCCTGTCTTATATATTCTGTGACACAAAGCTCCTTCATATCATTTTAGGGAGGGACCCATTCTCTTAAAAGGTTAATTTTCTCTAGAACCCTCTAAAATATTGCCTGGGTTTGACACACAATTGGCTCTTCTTGTCATAGGATCTTTAAGTCTCTAGGTGGGGTCAAACAGCTATAACCGCATTCTTGGAGCAGTCATCACCACCAAGAGGCAGCAGGTACTCCATGCAGATCTATATGGATAGAAGATACCATAGGCAGCTGTCTTTCAGTTCTCCGTGTGCTAATTTCCTATTCTTATTCATTTAAATGAATGAAGATACTGCTGAGGAAGGGGGAGATGGTAAAAAAATATTGTAGTAAATAGATTGCCTTAGAGGAAAAATATTAAATCATTTTAGTCACTAAATTAACCATAATATCGCAGCAAATAGAGATTCATTTGTAGCAATACTGATGAGGAGGGCAGAAACTTCTGAAGGAATTAGCTAGAAAATTCACATCAGAATCTAGTGAAAGTCTTTACTGTCAAATATTGGAACTTGGCAACTTTAGATCTTAAAAACAATATTCATACCAGGATGTCCTTAGTATAGCCAGTAAAAGAAATATGTTCTATCATTGACTGGCTCAGATGCTTAAGCTTGTTTTTCTTACATGGAAATTAAGGTGTACTGATCCATGGTTTCTGCACCTCAAGCAAATATGTTTTTCACTGGCCTGTCTTAGACAACTCAAAGTAATCAAGGTAAGAGATCCAAGTGTGAATCTAGAAACAAAGCCTTCAAAGTTTTGAATGAAGGACCAAATTAGCTAAAGAAGAGACTGTGTTGCAGCCCCATCTCCCCAGGTCCACCAGCTGCAAGGCTGGGATTAAAATTTAACTGTTAAAGGGTACCCATGCCACTCAGAGTTGTTGGGATCGAAAATTCTGGGAAGTGTGGCATATTTGCAATGAAATTGTGCAGAGACTTTGGGTTTTACAGTTTCAAGAGACAGTACTAATAGTGGAAAATCACCCATACAAACCACTGCTCTTGATGGATTTTATTGAAGAAAGAGGAAGCTATTAATGGAAAGAATCACATAAAAACTGCAGCCAGATAATTGATACTGTTTGTGGACTTGAAATGCTTGCTCACTTTATCTGCATACCTGAAGCCAAAATCCTGATCTAAAGTACATTTACATTTCAGTCAAAATATCTTTGACCTGTGTCTAGTCATTTTAACATTAGAAAACTTCTGCACACACTGAATATTCTAGGTATCTCTCAGAGAGAAAACTAAAGGACCCATAAGTGCCTTTTGTGCTGTAGCTACTACTGCAGTTTAAGGCATCCAAAAACATTTGAGCCAATTAATATGCTTTTGTATGGAATAGTCCCTGTTTGCTTTGATTTACTACTGTTAGTTTACAGTAAGAAACATTTCCACTTAATTCAAGATGGACCTTAATCAGTCTTGTTTCTGCCCTACTAAAGTCTCAGCTAGGCAAGGAGAAAGTATTGAGTTGTAAATGTTGTGAACAGGAGGTGAAATATGTCAATAACATGTCAACATTATGTTAGTTCATAGTGACATAAATCTCTACATAGAAGACTACCATACATCACAGAAATAATCACGCCCTACAAACCTTAATCAAGCAAAAATGACTACTGAAGATGATTGAGCTGGTTCATGATTAAATGTACTCTACTGACTCACATTCTTTAGTTTTAAAAAGCTTAATTCCCTGTTAAAAATTCATTAACTGATATTCAAGTACACCACAATTTTCTTTCATCCTGGATAAATAAGCTATAGAAGAGGAGCAGATTTAGTGGAAAGGGAAAAATTTTTGCATGCTATTTTAGTCATTCAGATTTCTGCCATTATGTCCTGGTTTCAGCTGGGATAGAGTTAATTTTCTTCCTAGTAGCTGGTATAGTGCTGTGTTTGAGATTCAGTATGAGAATAATATAGATAGCACACTGCTGTTTTAGTTGTTGCTAAGTAAAGTTTACACTGGTCAAGGACTTTTCAGCTTCCCATGCTCTGCCAGGTGCACAAGAAGCTGGGAGGGGGCACAGCCAGGACAGCTGATCCCAATTGACCAAGGGGATATCCCATACCATATGACATCATGCTCAGTATATAAACTGGGGAGTAGTGATGATTGCTTGGGGATGGGTTGGGTGTTGGTTGTATTGCTTGGGGTTTTTGGGGGGGGGGTTTGTTGTTGTCCCCCCCTCCCTGGGTTTTGTTCCTCTCTTGTTGTTTTCCTTTTTGTTACAATTTTTTTCACAATTATTAAACTGTTCTTATCTCAACCCATGAGTTTTCTCACTTTTGCTCTTCAGATTCTCTCCCCCATCCTGCTTGGGGGGAGTGTGAGCGAGTGGCTGTGTGGTGCTTAATTGCCAACTGGGGCTAAACCATAACACATTAAAACTTGGTTTCAATTTTTATTTTACTAGAATTTGACCAGGTCACAAAAAAATAAGCAACAATTGCATTCAGCTGTGAAAATAAATATGTCCATTTGTCAAGACAGTTTTGCTTTTCATCAGTACAAGGCTGCTCTTTTAGAAAGCACACAGACTTCTGCTGCAATAAAATTTCTATCTTCCCAGAGGAAAATATGTGCACAGTTGAAGAGAAATATAGGTTTAGAGCATGATACAATCAAGTAAAAGGGAGATAACGCAATGAAGTCTACTAAATGTTAATAACAGCTCTTTCCCCCTTGCCTCCCCAACCTTGGATAAAGATGGTGCACGGCCATGTAAATTCAACAGCATGCAGCCTAACAGAGATACACAGACCATAGTGCATTACCTGGCACAGAGCCAAACAGAGTGGCACTGCTATGTGTACTACCAGAAAAGAAGCAATTATCTCTCTTTTACCTAATAACTAAGGCACTCTCACCAGGATTTATGCTTGTCTCACCCAGCCCCACAGTGACTTTCTAACCACTTGTCTACAGTGCTTTCTGAGATCATCATGGGAAGATGTATTTTTTTAAGTGCCTTCCTACCACCTCTGATAATAAATCATTCTCTGTTCCTAAAATCTACATGCCCCGGCTCTTGTTCTTTTTGCAAAATGAATGTTCTTAACCATTATCACAACTTCCTGTACATTCTTCTATACACTTTTTTGTTAGTTTCTTTTTTCATTTACCAGCTGCTTTAGCAGTACTTTGTAATGTTATTACTTTTAATCTTCTCCTTCAGGGACATTTTAATTCATATTTTGAACTTAGGAGAATTTAAGTTATGTGAATATGAGTGAAAGTCTTCCAGTCTCCTCCTTTGACTAACAGCAAAACTGTACTATACATGATTCACAATTTGGATGCAATTTAGAGAATAGAATCATAGCGTGGTTTGGGTTGGAAGAGAGTTTTAAATATTATCTAGTCCAGCCCCCCTGCTATGAGCAGGAACATCTTTCACTAGATCATGTTGCTCAAAGCCCCATCCCACCTGACCTTGAACACTTCCAATGATGGAGCATCCACAACCTCTCTGGGCAACCTGTTCCAGTGTCTCACCATCCTTATCATAAATAATTTCTTCCTTATGTCCAATGTAAATCTACCCTCTCTGAGTTTAAAACCATCGCCCCTGTCACTACAGGTCTTCGTAAAAATTCTCTCTCTGTCTCTCTCCACCTATCTTACAAGCCCCCTTTATATACTGGAAGGCTGCGTACATATTGCTTACTGGTACTTCATTTCAGTAAGCAATATTTGGTACAGAAGTGAAATAATTTGTAAGTATTAGTAATGAAATTGATTCATAATAAAATGAATGTGAAATTAAAATTAATTTGAATAAAAATCAAAACATCGTCACTGTAGTTCTTCTACTAGCGTGATTGCATTATGAAATCCATGTTAATCAAATGCTCATGAAAGATCATGAAATGATAAACTCTCAGACTAGACCTTTGTATTTCTTCCCAGAATGGATAAAACATGTTGCCAGGAATCAATGCACATTTTCACTGTTCCACTGCAGACTTAGACAAGCCATTCAAGGCAAGAAAGTGAAGTTAAGTAATATCCCATTTACATATATATTGAGCCTTTTACCTGTGTACTAAACTGTGAAGAGTGGTCACTAAAAAAGCAGATACAGAACTGTAGCAACAGCCTCTCATTCTTGATCTTAACTGAGTTTAGTATGGCAGCTGGGAGGTGAAAGAATCAGAATCTCATTTTTCATTTGAACAATCAGATTTTTCAATCAAAGGCTGTCTTTGTCATTCTGCAGAGACTGAGATTGTGTCAGTCAGAAAATGTAAGAAAAGGGAACGAAACATTTTGCTTGGCTAAAAAGCTCTTTCTGAATGTCACACTCCAAAACACACCTAGTGTTAGAATTGCTTTCACCTTGCTGGCTGTGAAGTTTTTTAATTCTAATCACAAATGGTCTGACAAAATAAACATGGTCGGGACATATGTTAATGCTCTAAATGAAAAACACAGTTATTCATTAATTTACTAGTCTGTTAAATGATCACATTTAAAAGAAAGAACAATCCATATTAAAAATTAATATCAAATTGATATTAAAATTAAGAAATCAAAACACTGAATTCAAACTTTTGGTTGGCTCCATTTCTTTGTGTTGTCCCTATTTTTGCTGACGCAAAAATAGGATTTAAATATTTCATTATCTAAGTCATTAGCATACTAGCTTGGGAGAATGAATGGGATAACATAAGTATGATTATGAATTATCAGATAACACAGCATCAAAAGAGCAAAACAGAACATTTCAGTGCAATATAATATGCATTCAACTGCAATATAAATTATGAAAGCTTCAGATTAAGTTTGAATATGGTGGAATCTGAAAACAAACAAGGTATTGGACTTCCAGTCATATGTTTAACTACCCTCCTGAGCACTTAAGGACCTCATTCTCTGCTGTAGCTTGTAACTTGGGAATACTTTACTTTTTCCGTCTCCCAAAATCAACAATTTTCCTGTGAATCAGCATAGTTATCACAATGCTGCATACAGACTCCACTGACCCCTGTGAAGGTACCTCACCAGACAGAGAAGGAAGAATACTCATCTGTGCTGGTTTTGGCTGGGACAGAGTTAAATTTCTTCATAGTAGCTAGTATGGGGCTCTTTTGCATTTGTGCTGAAAACAGTGTTGATAATACAGGGATGTTTTAGTTGTTGCTAAGTAGTGCTTATACTAAATCAAGGACTTTTCAGTTCCCATGCTCTGCCAGGTGAACAAGAAGTTGGGAGGGGACACGGCTGGGACAGCTGACCCCAGCTGACCAAAGGGATATCCCATACCATAAGACATCATGCTCAGCATATAAAGGGGGAGGAAGAAGAAGGAAGGGGGGGACGTTCGGAGTGATGGCGTTTGTCTTCCCAAGTAACCATTACGCGTGATGGAGCCCTGCTTTCCTGGGGATGGCTGAACACCTGCCTGCCCATGGGAAGTAGTGAATGAATTCCTTGCTTTGCTTTGCTTTGCTTGCGTGAGCAGCTTTTGCTTTCCCTATTAAACTGTCTTTATCTCAACCCACGAGTTTTCTCACTTTTACCCTTCCGATTCTCTCCCCCATCCCACCAGGGGGGAGTGAGAAAGCAGCTGTGTGGGGCTTAGTTGCCAGCTGGGGTTAAACCATGACACATCCCAAACAACAAAGGGAGAAAAGTCCATCTTACTACAGCTGCTTCTTTGTAAATCATCTTCAAGAAATGGGAGGAACTCCGATGTCTTCTAGTCATACCCATTATAAACTCTAATGCAAGACCCCTAATAGGAAAAGGTGATGAGGGACATATAGGAGAGACTTCATCAGTGCTGGAGCTGGAGAAGCCTGACCAGCAACCATTACTCCTCATACCCAGTTAAAATTTCTCTCTGTACGACTTAAACAGATTGTCCACTGTTTCATTTCCTCATGTGTGTAGTAGCGGCGTGTTGGTAGACACGTCTATGCCACAGCTCCTGTTAGAAGACACAATGCTCCTGGGAAAATGGGAAGCCTTGGGGGTATGAATCACCTGTTTGAAGTAGCTAAAGGGCAAATCCCCTCTCCAAACAAAAGCCAAGTGGCAGTGTGGTTTGCAAACCGAGGTGCTTAAAGCTTACACAAGGCAGCAAGAAACCACTTTAAAATAAACAAGGTGATTGTGGCAGAGGTGGAGGCACAACGGCAGCCTTGGTGGCTGTGCAACAGTTTTCTAAACACAAGGATGGTGTTAAGTGCATCTTCATGGTGACAGGTATATTACGCAGGACACTGCATAATAGCCAGGGCTATTTTAGAACCGTTTTTACCAAGGGCATACCACCCCAGAAGTTACAGACTGACTGGGAAAAGATGCTTTAAGCCAGTCTGCAAAAAAGCTTTTAAAGCTGTATAACATTCACTGCTTTGTTACAATTAATGAAGTAAAGCCTCCATCATAGAGCATTTTAACAAGGCACTCAAAACCAAGATGTGGAGGTATTTTACAGCACACAACGCTTTTTGCTACACTGATACATTATCAGGGTTTATAAGGAGCTTTAACCATAGCTGCCACAGAACTATCATCACAGCCTGTGGAAGTGAAATCTTTAAACTTTGTGGGAGTTTAAATTTAAAAATTTAAATTTAATTTAAATTAAAGAATCTGCACGTTTCATCAAAAAGGGAGACCATGTAAGGGTGTCTGAAATAAAAGAGAGATTTGAGAAGGGTTATAAGCATTCATGCATGAAATTTTCAAAGTAGCTAAAATTGTGAAAAGGAATACCCATGTACCACTCAATAGATCACAGTCACGAAGAAATTGAAGGGACGTTTTATGCAGAAGAACTTCAAAAAGTGAATCTAAATAAGGGTAGACTCTACAAAATTGAGAAGGTCATCACCGCAAAAGGGAAAGGAAGGAAAAAGCAGCGGCTGGTGATGTGGAGTGGCCTACCCAGATATTTAACAGTTGCATAGAAGCCTCCGAAGACCAGGACATCTAGTGATGGTGTTGGAGCGAGGAGAAAAGCAGGATGGTGGACAGTGGTTTATACCTTGTTATACCCAGCAATGCCAGCACCAGAATTTTCCCACAGACCACAGTCTCAGACTTCACCATATCGCTGGTGAGGTCCCTGGAGCTCATGTGAGTAGGAGATGGGGCTAGCAGAAGTACAATACCCGCACAGCTGGATTAACATCAGTGAAAATGCCACTTTTGAAATATCACCGCTGGGCAGGAGACATGGCACTATACTTTGCGGAAAGGTGGTCTGTTTTGGTGGAATGTGTGAACCATCATATTAACTCTCACAACAAAGCTTCAGCCATCCAGTCTCCAGCCATAAGCCTGGTCTGCAATCCTGTCATATGGAAAATAAAGCTTAAACCAGATGAAAATCCTTACACTTTTTCTGAAACTGGGATTTTAGCATATATTTTGGTGGCCTTTTCCAGGGGCTCCTGACAAAAAAAGTTCACTTTGTGGCAGGCATCACTAGAGGGTTTAGCTTGCTCTACCTCTACACACATCTTGTAGAATACCAACTTGTTGGGGACCTTTTGGTCACATTATTGCAGTGTGTTCCAACCAGCAGTAATAGCAATGATATCATTTCCACGATGGGTGGTAAGCTGCACTGTCTGCCAGTATACTGCCCACGCATTGACACAATCAGGGTTGAAATAAAGACTGATCAGGACAAGTACATCTTATTTTGCTTTAGAAAGTTGATTGTCCAGTAGCATCTGCAGCCCTGGAAGTCCCTGATATTTTAATAAACCCTGCCAACATGGTAGAAGTAAATTGTTACAGGGACCCAGCCTTGTAAATGAATTATACAGTCCAGGCTAGCAATGGTATCCCTGGTTTTCCAGGCATTCCTGCTATGTATGCCGCAGGTGTAGGTGGTATACTCTGTAGCCTGCCATATATTCCGTGCATGTAGGAGGTACATTCCATATAGTTCAGCTGTAGAAAGGCCAGACAACTTTTGAAAAGGGGTTTGGAAATTGTTAAATCACATGTTGAAAGTATCACTCAAGACATTGCAAAAAATATGTTCGGACACATTTCTAAGGCCATGCTTGGCAAGTTGGAAACACCAGCAAATCAAGGAGGGCTTGTGGCTTATTTACATTCAAAGAAAAAGCTTTAAAAGAAAGAGAGACTTGTAATGCCTCCTGGCACAGGGATGGCCTGTGCCTGCCCTTTAAAAAGACGAGGACAGGAGGCACCAGACAGAAGTCTGGCTGACAAAAAGGAAAAGGAAAAGGAAGAAGAAAAAGAAAAAGAAAAAGAAGAAGAAGAAGAAGAAGAAGAAGAAGAAGAAGAAGAAGAAAAAGAAGAAGAAGAAGAAGAAGAAGAAGAAAAAGAAGAAGAAAAAGAAGAAGAAAAAGAAGAAGAAAAAGAAAAAGAAAAATAAAAATAAAAAGAAAAAGAAAAAGAAAAAGAAAAAGAAAAAGAAAAAGAAAAAGAAAAAGAAAAAGAAAAAGAAAAAGAAAAAGAAAAAGAAAAAGAAAAAGAAAAAGAAAAACCCAGGCCAAATGGTGCAAAAGAAATTGAAAACCCAGAAACAGAAGAGGGCCTGTTCCACCACTAGAAAAGGAGATATATTTTTAAAGGGATGGCTTACATTTAAGGCTGCTCAGAATAATATAGCAAATCCAAGCTGGATTTGTTTGAAGTGTCTGCAGTGCAGGCCAGCATTGAGAAAAGCCTGTTTGTGGAGGTGCCTCCACTTTCCACCATGGCAGTCTGCACCTCTGGACCTTTTCATAGCCAGGAATGGGGAAGATTAGAGAGATCTGAACACTCTGCTGTACCTTTGCTGCAAACCTACAAAAGCTGGTAGGTCCAGCCTCAGTGCCAGTGAAGCTGTGAGCCTTGCCGGCCTCTGTTTTCCATCAGTTACACTGGGAGACCGACTTACACACCAGAGCAACAACTGCTGCCCCTCCTGCACACTAATTGTGTCGCTCCCCAGTTCCAGCAGTGGCAGTGGGCACACATTTCTCCATGGGACTGTTCTGCAGAGACATGGCTGGGTAGCAGCAAGCAGAAAATGGAAAGCAGCTGAGGCAATGCTCAGCTCTGATGGCCCAGAGTAGGAGGATTGAGCACTTGGGACCACTCCGCCGTGATCTGTTCTTTCAAGACAAGCTTTTGTAGAACTGAGTGGATGTAAAAATTAGGCTGATGTACAGCAAAGACAGCATTTGTTTGATGAGCTCCCTGGCAACAGGGGCCTACAAGCCAATTATTACCTATGGCTTGCTGTTTGTGAAGAGAGTGTGGGTGGCACGCAGGGTGCATTTGGGACACACTGAGTCTTTACACATGGCCAACGCTAAATACCTGGTTGACTGGGTGGGCATGAAAGCATTCAACATAACAGGCAGGCAGCCATGTCAGCAACCAGGAAAATTTGTTTCTGGGACAGCTGCCCAAGCTTGTTGTTATTGTGTTGATAGATAACGATGCTTTTAGCAGCAATTATGCTTAGAACCCTTTCAGCTTTAAACACAAAGATATAAATTTTGCAGCTCTATATGTGGATGGTGAACAAACCCTAGCAAAACCACTGCAGCTTGATTTTAGGAACGGCTGTTGTGTGAGAGAATACCTGCAGCTCATACGGAGGATTGGCAGCCAAGTGAAAGAGCACATACACTGTCAACCAACAGGGAAGAGTTCACCCCGGTTACACCCTGTTTGCCTTCAACTTGTCTCCAGATCAGCAACGTGCTGGTCACTATTCCTTGATTAAAACAGAAGACATGAGAGCAGAAATACACCTTGCAGGGGCTTGGACCACCACTATTAATATGATTGTGGACAGCATATTTGGCAATGTGATAGAAATAAACCAGAGGAGATATGTGCCTTTTGACTAAATGTGAAGACAGACACCAAACAGCTCTCCTTCCTTTTTTTTTCAGCAAACCTCTATGCCAGAGAAACATTTCTAGGCATGTACACAAGTGACTGATGGCATAGCCCTGAGTGCACTAACAGATCAACAACTCCAGAAGGTACAGGTCACTTGTCAGACCGTGGGACATCATGCTCCTAAGCCTGCCCTGATAGCAAGGCAGGATGTTGGTCTGGGTCCTCCCTATTTAGTGCTGAATGCTGGTAGCTGTTTTCAATATGTAAATGGCCAGCTGTACTGGCAGAAAAAATTCAATTCTTAGCCTAAAAGCCTCCGGAATAATTTAAACTGACAACCAGGTACCCATATAGTGCCTAAGTAGCAACTTCAAATGCTTCTAAAAAGAAGTGGGCCTCGCTGCCATAATCTGCCTGGCTAAAGACACAACCTGGAGCTTACCTCAGGGGTTCTTAAATAGCACCGTGTATTTGGAGCAAGGGCGAAGGTGCAGCTCTTTTCATGTATTTCAATATGTGCCCGTTGTCTCTTATTCACCCATGGGATAACACCAAGAAGAGTGTTAGGTATTTATACACATTCATAAGATACCCCTAAGCCTACTCCTTTCCTGGCTGAACAATCCCAGCTGTCTCAGCCTGTTCTCATAAGGACAGTCACTAAGATCTTCAGCTAAGTTCTCCACAAATTTGATCAAAAAAATATTTACAGAGCAGTTGTGCTTTTTTTTTTTCAAATTTGCAGTTCTGATGCAACAGTTACCAACAACTGTAACTGAACATGATGTTCTCGAGCATAGCAAAAAGCAAGCAGTTGGCATTCTCCAAGACTTTTTACAAGTAATTTTTCCCACAGTTGCTGTGCCTTGTCAGAATAGCAGAAAAGAGATGTTCCTAACAGTGACCAAGTGACCAGTGATCCAAAACTATGGGGAAGGCCGTTAAAATCTTTAGTGAGTACCCTCTTGTTGTAGAGCATCTCTGCATCTTCTGAAGGGGCCTTGTTTCTATCACACACTTCTTATTCCTGACAACAGAGCACTGTGCTATCATGATCTTCTGGGGTGCATCACTGTCTGAATTTATGCCGTAGTCCAAGATGGGGTCCCTCAGCAACTCAAAATTGATGTTTTCTGTTTGTTTCATTTAGAGTGGTGCCTTTAACTTTCATACACACTGCAGGTAGCTATAGGATTTGAGTCCTGGTGATGCAAATTCAGTAATGTGCTCATCTAGCAGCAGCTCTCTTGTCAGGTCACCTAAACAGTCACCAAGCTGGGGGTGTTCTGGTCCCCTGGACAAAAATCTCAGAGTCTGTGTTGTGATAAAGCCAGTGGCATTGGAGGGCACCTAAGAGGTCATAAAGCTCTAGGCATATGTATGCAGGGGCAAAACAAGCTGTAAAAGTGTTAGCACTGTGTAGCAGGGTCACACACTCCCATGAAATGGGGGCCACAGCCTTATTGACAAAGCCACAGGAGGACACAGCATAAGTCAGAGAAAAGAGGTAGCCATACAACTCGTCTGGTTCTCTCCCACTGGTAGCGGCAGTGTTTGCTTTCATCAGCCCAAAGTATGCCACCGGGGTGTCAGCGCTCTCAGAAATAACTTTGGGATGTGTCCAAGATAGTATTGTTTTGTGGGTGAAGTGGTGATGATTAGTAAAACCATAGTAACGTATCTTCTCATCAGGGGCTGCTCCATCATACAGACTAAAGGCATATGTCTGTGCCCAGAATCGCACCTCCAGGGATAAGCAGCATTTGCTCCTGGCTGAGAACTGAGCAAGCTCCCACCTGGCTTTGTCCCAGCAGCCTGCTCCTGCGCCCGCACAGAGCTGACGTTAATGTCTGCCTTCTTCGGATGGTCTGTCCTCTGTTGTGCTGTGTAACACAAGTGCCCAAAGGTGTCCTCTCCCTGCCAGGGGGGTTCAGTCATTCCCCTGGTAGCATCTGATACAGCTGTGGGAAAAGCACCCATTAATTTCAAAAGTTGCCAGCACCCTGTTGTTCACTGTGGAGTCATCCAAGAAGTTAGGCTCCCGCTTTATATCTCCTGCTTTGTAATGCATGACGGATTTGAATATTTTCCTTTTTGGCCATATGCATAAGCCACTGCATAGAGTGGAATGTTTCTTTTTCCTCTGATAGCCATCTGGATGGAAGGGTGTCACTATGTTAGGTTTAAGAAACATAAACCAGTAAGTGGACACGAACTACAGAGCAATGTAGCTTACTGAAAGGTTTATTACTATACAGTGACATGGTGACAAACTTTGCCCTTTTCATCACCCCTTTCTCACAGAACATGTGACAGGCAAGCACCATGATCTCCTTCTACTGTGATCTGCAAGTGCCCCTCAAAATTTTTACATCTTGTTAGCAACAGCAACTCAGCCCTTTTTGCAGGCCAAACATCTCCTCCTGATTAGCTTTATACCATGCCAAGAATTTGTCAGGAACCTGAGAGCACTAATGGTCCCTAATCATCCTGACCAGCCTCACCTGGGGCTTCACTCATGCCCATGGCCCAGGGGCTCCATTTAAGCTCAGTCCTGGGCCTTTAGTCCTGGCCTGAGCTATGTATTAGGTGTGCCTGTCCCTAGCCCTGTTCCTGGGGTGGTGCTTGTCTTTCCTGGCTTGACTTTGGACCTGTCTTGTTCACCTTGCCTGTGCCTGTTGGTCACGACACAGGCTTGTGCCTGCTCAGGTCAACTGTTCTGTGGATCACTACCTTCTTGATGGACTTCTGGTTAGGTCCACTATAGTGAACCTAAACTGTGTACAAATCATGAAAGAAAAATAAAAAATGTTAAGGTTAATTACCAACCAAAACCAAGCTCCGCTTATGGTATCTACATATGATGGTTGTTGTTTGGAGGTGGAGCTGTTTGGAGACAGCAAGCACAAAGCACAGGAGAGAGCACCAGTATTTTTAGCCACTCTGCAATGAAATGGCCTGTGGAGCAAGTGCAGTTCATGGTTGTTGGAACATTGTGTTTGCAGGGGATTTCTATTAAAATCAAACCGAGATGTAATTTCATACTGGCCTGCAACAGTGTGATGGTCAATGCCCTATGAAAAACAAGCTCAGAGGCGAGTGCAGAAACTGTTGTAATTTGCATTAAATGAGTTTTGGATAGCAATTTAGGAAAAGACTGTGAGAATATAGAAGCCTATTAACTGATAAGATTAAAGTCATATTGGGTGCAAAAAGAGCTAACATAGTGCTCAAGGTTTGCATGAGACTAAGCTTATTTTTTGTACAGGCTCTTTGGTAGCAATGTAGACACGAGTCACTTGAAATGAGAAAGACCACAGTAACCTCACTGAACGCCTTTCTCCTCAAATTTTATTTTGAAATCTCCCGATGTACTTTAGCCAGTTAGCACTACAGCCTTAGACTTGAGGAACACAAACAGGAACATGAACATGCAGAGGCCAGCATCACCTTCCATACTGCAGTCCACTCACACATTTTCATCACCATCTTTCTCATAGCATGGGAGATGATCATCACCATAGTTGCGCTCCTGCAGCCTCTCAAAAGTTTCACATCTTGTTGGTGATAAGTCAGTTCTTGCAGGTCAAAAATTTTCTCCTTCATTGCTTTGTGCCATTCCAAGAACTGCTTTTCCTCCTCAGAGAACGATAACTGGGCTGTATCTGATCCTGCTTACCCTCACCAAACCTGACCCTGACCTGCAGATTGGCTTCCTGGCTTGACCCTGGACCTGACTCATTCGACTTGAACCCTGGACCAGACTTGCCTTATGATCTGGACTCTCAGTTCAACCTGGCTACCATCTCCAGGGCTGCCCTGCTTGGCTTGCTCAGGTAGTGCAGGACTGTGATCTAGATAGTGAGGCACTAGTCCTGCTGACTCTATTATCTTGCTCAGCTTATCCTCCCTGAGGAAGGAGCCAGCCACCGCTGTTCCCTGACACATAATATTCAGGCTGAGGAATGGGTTATATAATTCTGATTTTCAACAGTGTTAAAAAAAGGAGGGGAGGAGGAATAACACTCGTAGGCCTAGGATTGCAGTGCTTAGGAAAGGCTGCTTAGTTTCATGAGTTAAAAATATCTAAATATTCTAGGAAATGGATGCTGAGGCTGGGGACTTCCATGCACATGAGTTAAGGCACCTTATTCTTGTGCCTGTGTTATCCTCACAGGAGCATGGCAGGTACAGCTAGCAGTAATATCAACAGCCTTAAAAATGTTTGTACAATTAATGACAAACCTCACAAAAATTTCTTGACCTAAACGCCCTCTCTGACACCCTAACTCTAATGCTCATTGTGTAAAAGGAGGAAATGGGCCCTGGGATATTAGAGATTGTCATCTGACAATGATGAGAGCCCACCGCCATTTTTCCTCTCACACAAGTTGATGACATATATTAACACATATCAGATCCTTAAACAGCGGAATGTCACTTAGCATGCCTTTCCAATTCATGGACTACCCCCACTGGTCACGTAAAACTTTTGTACCACTCAGGGAGTTCTGGGTCTGTCAGATCTGTCACTGCTGTGGGACTGCCATCAAAACTGATATTACTGTCCCTGTTACTTAGATTACACAGCACTGCTTCTTGCCAATAATCTTAGAACTGAGGATAGACTGTGTACAGCATCCTCAACTGCTTTTACAACAGTGGTACTCAAACAAAAAGTGGATCAAAAAACCACCCTCCCTTTGACTATGCAGATTACTGACCCATTTTAAAATTGTCCCCACATTCATATTGCTTAGATTTATTGTGGGGGAATATAAAAAAAATCACGTATGCTGATGACTTCAGGACAGAGCTGATCATAGACTCCATGCTCAAAGAATTAACGTAGGCAGTCAAGGATTTGATGTATTCTCCCCGTAATCACTTCACAAGCAGTGGAAACAATACCTGACCAAAGTTACCAAATCTGTATTCTTCTAAATGTTCCTTAGCCCTAAATTTCTGAACTGCTCGTTCCCACTGCCACACATGTTCCTTACCAACCATGAGCTGCACTCCTTTCCTCTTCCCTGCTGCATTTGGTGTGAGCAATAAAGCTGGAGTGTATCTGATGGGTCATCTTGGGGATCAGCCTCACTCTGACTCAGCAGAAGCATGGGCTGCAGCTCTCCTGGGGGAAAAATGCCCTGCAAGTAACCACCATAGTGTGACAGGATCATAGGAAAAATCAGATTCAGAAGAAAAATGTGGTGGGATGAGAGGATCCATTAACCACTATCCACTGGGCCCAGACTTCTAACCTGTTGTTTACACCTCAAGTCATGTATCTATCTAGACGGTATCATACTGACTTGAATACTGCAGGAGACAGCGTTGAGCTTTTCTGAAGTTGAAACAGATGACATTCACTGCTCTTCCCCCACCCACAAATGCAGTCTTTCCATCACAGCAGGCAAGCAGGTGGGTCAAGCATAACTTACCCTCGGTAACTCCATGCGGACTGTTCCCAGTTACTTTCTGTGTGTGCGGAGAAGTGTGCTCCAAGGTGACTCACTCCATGATTTTTCCAGGCACCAAAGTGAAACTGTTTCCCTGAGTTGACTTTTGGAGCTTTTTTGCAGATGGGTGCAACTTTCTTCAGTTATATCAGGAATCTCCCCTGATCACCCTGAGCCTTCAAAATGACAGAGAGTGGTCATGCAAGGACATTGGCCGGCTCTCTTGGCACCCTCAGATACAGCCCATAGGGCCCGTGGACTTGTGGCTGTTGAGTTCTCGCATATAAGCCCTGACTCAATCCTCACATACTACTGGTAGTTCTTCTCCTCAAACTCTTTCATTAAGTACAGAGGCCTGGAAAATGTTGTTGGTGAAGGCTGAGGCTTTGAGTACCTCAGCCTGTGCCTACTTCATTAAATCCACTGACCCACTAAGAAATTGGACCATGTTTTATTGCTAAAGTAGCAGTAGAAGTTCTTGATGTCCTTGATGTCCTTCGCCAGTTTCAACTGCAGCTGAGTTTTGACTTTTCTAAACCATCCCTGCATGCCTGGGCAATATTTCTAAAGCCCTCCTTTGTACCCTGTACCTGCTTACTCCTCCTATAGGCTGCCTTTTTGCACTGAAGCCCCAAAGTGGACCTGGTCCTCCTGCTGGTGTCTAATGAGTGTCAAGTAGAGGGGAAGAATGGCTTTCCCCACCCTACAAGCTCCAGTCTGGCCCAGAAACCACAGTCTGCTGGCAGTCACCTTTGCCACAACAGCATATCACTGACTAATGTTGGGCTTGGGTCACCTACCCAGGCCCTATCTTGCAAAGCTGCTGCCTAGCCTGTGGGAACCCAGACTTCTTGCTGCATGCAGTGATGCTGTCCCTGGCACAGGGACTGGCCTTTGCCTGTGCAGTTGATGACGCTCCTGTTGACCCATTCCCTTAACATCAGGGCAGCCCTCCCTGCAGCATAACGCCTGAGCTCCAGCTGCGTATCATCCAGGAGCATCCTGTGAGTGCTGTCTGTCTCATCATCAGAGGATAATCCAGGTTTGAAGGGAAGACAGAGGTTCATACAGTCCAACCTCCTGCTCGAAGTGGGGACAGCTATAAGATCAGACTGCATTCCCTAGGGCTTGGTCTGATCTCTAGCATGGTTGCAAAAACCTGCAAGGACAGAGACTGCACAGCCTCTCTAGGCTACCGGTTTCGCTGCTTTTTTGTCCTCATGGTGAAAAAACTCTTCCTCCTATCCAGTCCTATCCCTTCAAGGGTACTATTATTAATGAAACCTTCCTGTATTCATTTCAAGCATAAGCATTGTAATTGCAAGTGATATTGTAACCGGACTAATAATAATCAGTCTGTGGTATTTTGATTATATTTTTAATCAAGGTAATAAATAAAGGTGAGTTCTTTTTTGTCTCTAACAATACCCCAAGTGGACCAGCAAGAGGTGGGAAGGAGCCAGACAACCTGTGCTGTGAGAGGGTCACTGTGAGAAGGGTGCTTCTCTGCTTCATCTAAGGGGAGGGGGCCAGATCAAGCACCTAATGAGGCTGCTGTACCTCCCTGTTTCATTACCAGATCCTGAGCCCTACCCTGCGTGAGGAACTGAGAAGAGTCCACCTCACACTACTGATGCAAACCTCCCCACACAGCATGCGAGAGTCCTACACAGACACCTCTGAGCACAGAAAGTGCTGGCTGAAAAGTAGAGCAAGGATGCTGGAGGGCACCAGGGTTTTGAGGCACCTGCACACAGAAGGAGCAGGCGAAAGCAGCTGAGGCTGCTGCCCAAGGCTGCCTTGGGACTATGCCGAAACTGCAAGCTGGGTCCCCTCTGGGTGTGAGAAGACAGAGAAGGAGGTTATTTGCCATGGTAGTTCCTCCATTGGGTTGGAGTACCTTCTGTGGATCACCCACAGAAGTTTCTTCCAAGAGTGTGGTAGTGAACCTTTGTTGTATGGCCAAGATACGAAACACCGGTTTTGGTGTTTTAGTAGTGTTTTATGTGCTCTAGTGAGGAAGGAGCTGGCTGGAGTGCACAGGCACGGGCAGCCATATCAGTCTGGTTAGGAAGACAAGTGCCTGAGCATCTTTACAGCTGTGGCATTATCTTTTCTCAGGAGGCAGCACTCTGGTCTGTGAAAGAGCTGGTTCCTATTCGGCCATAATCCCTAGCAGCTGCTGCTTTGTCTGCTAAGGTTGCCATGGGAGACTGTCATTTGAGGAGATGGTAGCTCTCCACCACCCCCAAAGGCATGTGCCATGTTTCTGCATAGGTTGCCCAATGTCATCAAGTATCTGATGTTAGAAGGGTCCACGTTTCACTCCAAAAGCATGTATAGAATCTCACTACTAACACTCACTGGAGTGCTATTCTGGCCTGTAACCCACTGACGGTTGGGACAGCAACAGCAGCGGATCTCTCCAGCATCATCTTGCCTAAGACTTTTGTCATGTGGGATACAGTATCTGGAAGATGCTTCTAAGGAGGGGGACTGTTTAAATTGCAGACCTGGGGTGCCTAAGCAGCATATACCAAAGACAGATCCACTTCATTCTGCTATCAAATCATCTGAAGCTCCATGGAGTGCCACACCATAGCAACAGCTGTGGCCCAGTCCTGCTAGCGTGCTAAGTTTTCAGTTTGCCCCAGCACCAGGTAGAAAATCACTGATAATCTGTCCTCCAGTCTTCATACTGCCCCTCAACACTGCGATACAGTCCGCCATTAACTTGCTTACCTTAAACTGGTTCCCCACTAGCTGGGATGAGTCGGGGGCAATGAGACCCTAAAGGAATGGTAGCTGTCTTCGGCAGCAAAGGGGCTACTGGGGGTGGTCTGCTGGAACAGGGTAGCAGACTCCAGTTCCCTGCAGAAAGCCTTGAAAGGGGGTACTTTACATCCAAAAGCTCTGCACTCACTGGTGCTCATCCCAAGCTCACACTACTGTCTTGTGCCACTGTAGGGAGTGGACTCCTGGGACCAAGATTCCTCCTGCACAAGGCCAGTGTCACCAGAGGCAACCACAGACCAATGCAGTTGATGGAACTCCATGTGTCCTAGAGGGGGGTAGGGTTGTCCATGTGCCCCCTCCCTCTCCCCATTCCCCAGACGAAATGGCATGAATATCCTTTCACTCCAGCTTATGAGGTCATTCTGGAGTTCCTTGCCATCTGAACAGCCAAATATATCATTTACAAACTTGGAAACTTCACTGTGCACTGCCATTTCCAAGACAATGATGAAGATGCTGGATAAACCTCGGTCTAGTACTGAGCCCTGGGATGCCACTGCTGATACCTCTCTATTCTGGAAAATGACCATCAACCCTACTCTTTGTTTCCTATTCTTTAATCAGCTGTCAAACCTTAAGAGGACCATTCCTCCAAACCTGTGGCAACTTCATTTCCATCTGTGTGGATATCTCATACTCCATTTATCCCCTACAGAGACATAAATAAATTATTCTGAAAGCAAACCAGCAGGGTGGTGTTAGATTTTAGGTAACATTCAGAGAGACAGTGAGGATGGAGTGCTGTATCCCTTCTTCATCCACCAGAGACAGAGCAGTTGCCCCCACTGACAGAGCACCCTGCTTTAAGCGTTTGCCTTGCCAAAAGGCCAACTGACCAGCATGCTGCAGGGTATTCTGGGGTGGCCGGTGCTGCACTCCTGCTCCTGGCTCTGTTCCTGCTCTGCAGGGCAAAGAAGGGGGTAAGAAGGTCTCTGTAACCTTGTGAATACAGTACACATAAGGGGAGGTATTCAGCTCTGTTCCAAACTGCATTTAAATGTAGTGGGTTGCCTCCACTGAGGGACAGAGAACACAGTTCCACTTAACATATGAACTGCCAATTAAATAATCACTTAATGAGGTATGGGGGGAATGACTGCTCTTTCCAGCTGTAACCGCATTAGGATTGGCACAGTGAAACATCTTTTAGAGAAAAATGCTCAAAACACTGCATCCCAGAGCATCATGTACGGTCATCCTCTTGACATCATGTCACGAACCTGCGAGACAGGAACTCATCCTGGAAAATGGGATGGCATTATGAGGGTCCATCTCTGAAACGGACAAAGAATGATTTGTATTTCGGTTGGCCCAAAGCAGTGCCAGGGAGCAGCAAGAGGGGGGCTGCTCAGTGAGAGGGGACAAGCCAGGAGCTAAAGGTGATTGCAGCCCAGGTGGTGTCCTCACCGATGGGACACAGTCCCAGAGGGTCTGCACACAGTGGGCAGGGCAGGGTGCTGGTAACAGGCTCTATCGGCAGCCCCGGACAAAGCAAAGCAATCAGTTGGGTTTGGGGGTCCACTTAGGGCTGACAGGAGACAGGGCCAGAGACAGGAGTGGAAATAATGTTACCTATGGCATATGTCTGAGGTCTGTCCCAAAGAGGAACTGGAGATCATTATATCACAACATAGCTTATGCCAGGACTAAGACCCAAGCTTAAGCTTAAATGAGGCCCTGGGCCCATTGGCAGAAGGGGTGAGTGGAGTCCCCAGGTGAGGCTGGTGAGGCCATTAAAGCTTACTGATGCTCTCAGGGCCTTGAACATCCAAGAGGTCAGATCTTCTTGTAGCAAGGAAAGCTCCATCTCCTCTTCCATTTTAGGTAACATTTTCAGACAAAACTATTCTACACAATTTTTTTGTCATGATTAAGTCTCTCAAACATGCATGTTTGAGCAAGTGAGCTATTTAAAGTCATCTTCAAAACTACTCAGTTCTGCCCTAAATACAGACGGAACCTTTTGATGATGCTAGAGTTACCACAAAGTTACCTTGTTTTAATTCAATGAATTTTGACCACAACTCTTTAGAAGCTGAAAGCTGTTAATGAGTGGTTCTACTTCCCTTGTACTTCAAGCTTGTCTCTTTTTAGAAGAGGTTATAGGTGCTTGTTTGTGAAATCTTTTCAATGAGGCTCCAGATTGGAGGTTAGAGGTCATTTTTTGTAGCTCAGTCCCAACTGCTTGAAAGTTGTAGTATTAATTTTCCATTCTCTAAAGCTGCACAGACAGCAACTGGATCATGAAAAAACAACTGTTGCTTCTGACTTAATTTTCCAGGCATACATACCACCCACAAGGAAGCTTGGGGCTAAGTTATTTGTCTTACTTCAGGGACATATAAACAAACCCACTGTGATTTATTACTACTGACAAACTAAATGAAATAGATAGGGAATATCCATTCATGAGGTACTAACCAGTGCAGGAGCAATGCACCAATGTGTAGATAATAAAAATTATCTATCAAGATAGACTGCATGATGTAAAGGCAATTTTTTATTCAGTACATTTTAAAAAATCCAAATATTTTCTTTCCTTTTTTTACAGATACTTTTGCAGAGCAAAATATACAAAAATCAGCAAAGAAATTAGTCTTTGTCTTGATTATTATCATTTACATTTTTGATTGGACTCTGTTCTGTTCAGCAATCCCATTCTTAGCCAAAAAAGGTTTACTTTTTCAAAACAGTTTGCTAGCAAGATGGCATTGAACAATTTCTCTCCTAGTTCATCACTGTCAATATACTGTGAGTACTTCCTTCACGTATTTCATGTCTGTTCACATTTTTCATCTCTATTATCATCTCTTTCCTCTGTAGATGTATGCTTTGAAAAATTCGCAAGCCCTGGATGATGCTTTCAATCTAGGCATCTATGAGTTTATATCATTAATCTAAATTGAAAAATATTTTTTATGGCTTATTTGTTTCTTCATCTTTCCTACTTGCCTATATCCAAAATCATCACAATGTGCAATTGCCTTTGGAATACACTCTAACTCTTTGCCAAGTAAACTTGGTGACTTTTATCCTTTTAAACATCTATTTTTCCTTTTCTAGCACACTCTAGCTGACATGCTGATCAAATAAAGTCTCCTCCTAATCTTTTCCATGAGAAGGTGGTAACAGAGAAGCAAAGGCACCCAAGTATCTGTAGCTATGAACTTAATTCCTGCCCCAAAGGCTGCTTCCAGTCAACCCAGCCATGCATAGATCCTTTAGCTGGCATCAGAGGCCACAAGAGGTAAGGCTACATGTAATGTTATGTAGGCTTTGACCACAGAAACTAGATGTGTTTTGCCGTACTGGTGCAAAGAGCCATCTGGGCTTGGATGTATCACTGATTTGTTGTCTTTGATCCCTTTAATTTCTTCTTCCACCTATATTACCTATGCCATCTAATACCAGACTCCACCCCTCCCAAATTTTCTGAGCCTGTCCATGATGCTTAAGTCTTAGACTGGCTGCACTCTTGCTACAAATGACAAGAGAGAAGATTTCCAGGTGATATAACTCAGACATCCAGACTAGGAACAAGGAATTGCAGAAAAGAGCTTGAAAACCAAGACGCTTATGCAAAATCCAGGCACCAAATTACAAAATGCATAAAGAATTTTTCATCTATTTTAAACCTTCCTGTACCTGAAGTGATGATTTTTTGCCATGTGAAGCTCTGAATGCTATTAAGGAGACCAGAGACTTGAGACTCAAAGTCCTAAATCTCTGAATTCACAATTGGTTGGCTGGATTTTGCGGACCATAGCGATTCCCTTAGTCCCCCAAGTTAAAGGAGAAGACAGTCCTCACTCCTTTCTGGATGGGGTAAATACCACTCCCACTCGCCTCCTCCTCAGTCACTGGTTACAGTACTAGTGAATCCACTTTGAATGACTATCTATTGTAAACCAGAGCAGACACAATCCTGATCCAAATACGGGTGCTGCACAGCACCCATGAAACTGTACCACATACCGTTGGAGCCTACACCATCCAAAGACTAGCAAGAGTTGAAATCCTATCACAACAGGGGCTCAATATGAGTCTCAGCCTATATCCTGTGTTCATAAAAACAGGAGCAGGGCTCAAGCCAACTTCACAATTCTTTTTAGCTTGCAGGTGAGAGCAATGAGAGCATGTCTGCATTTGTGAATGTCTTGTACTCAAATAATTGAATCTTTCTATTGCTATGAATTATTGTTCATTGCGTTACAGAGTATTTTAGTTGCACCAGTGTGCAACTGCTGTCACTTTAAACTCCTTGTATTTTAATGAGATATTCAGAAAGGGGTACCAGCTATGCTGTGATGACAGATATCCAGTCAAACTACTGCTTGTAGGTGTACCTGTCAGACAGAAATTTCATGCTGTTAGATTGGTTACACTCAAATTAGTAAAAAAATGGTGTTAGGTCTGCTCTAACAGAATGACAACATTGTCTTCATACAGGCAGCGTGGCTCAGTTTCCAGTCTAGCACATCAAGTTGAAGAACCCATGAGCACCCAGCACTCACCCCGACCCACCCATCCAGAAGGCAGCGCAGCCCCTCGGCAGGATGGACTGGGCAGCTGTCGGCACAGCACACAACAGCAAACACTGTGCTGGTTGGGGATGTTACTAGAACAAAATGTCCTGTCCCCTCATAACTCCCTGCTTGTAAAATGTTATCTCTACTAATATCCAGCTGTAGGCTGGAGTCCCAAACAGTGAGGAGCTCACTGCAGACACGGTTATCGGTGAGGGAGAGGAGCAGCTCAGGGCTTCCTGAGGACTCTAGGTAAACAGGTATCTGATGAGTGAGAGAGGGCTTCTGGTCAGCAAGGGGAGTGGGTGGGTCAAGCCTTACTTAAATTTAAGTTAAAACACAGTTCGGGGTTTTTTTTCTTAAAATATGACTTTTCACTTTGAGTGCAAAACCTGCTAACAACCCTTTTGGGCAGTGAGCAGATAAGAGACCTGTCTAGAGCAAAGGGCTTTCTGGACTCTCATTCTCCCATCTAGGTCCAGAGGACCTTGACAAAGCTACCCAAGGTTTTCTGGTCTGGGACAAGAGCTTATTCAGTAGATCTCATATATCTCAGATTCCCCTTTGGAGGCAAAAACAGGGGAGTGACAGCCACAATGTAGAAAGCCAAGGTGGCTTAGAAGCAGTGCTATAGTAGCAGGCCAAGGTGGAACTGGTCAGAGTCAAGTTCAGACAGTTACTTAATGATAGGACTATTCAGGCTGCTGTTGTACAGACCTCTGGACTAGCTGAGGGACTTTGGTAGGGCTTCTTTATCCAGTGTCAAACGGGCAATGAAGAGATGCACATGCACTGTATTTTGGATCCACAGTGAGCAGAGAGGAAGTTCTGAGTGTGTAATGAGGCAAGGCAAGGAGGCCATAATGATTGCCTTGATATTGTCCATTTACTCACTGCTGGCCTCCCCAGGTGCATTATCACTTCTGGTGAAGATGCATTGCCCTCATAGTGAAGTTCCCTTGGTTTTGCCAGGGGTGTTAGTCATGATGGGAGCCTAGATGATGGAATTCAGTTCTCCTGGACTGCAGCTTTTCTCATTTTTTATTTTTAAGGAGGATACTTCCTCAATAATTGAACTCAACCTTTCTTGTTACTTGTGCCAGCTGGAAGGACCACTAAAATTTTACCACTTGTTAGCTCATTGTAGTTCATTGCCAGATTTTCTTCTTTTTCCCCCAGTAAGGAGGAGGATGTGATCACTGGAGTTGTTTCTTGAGGGCATAGTCTTTTATAGGAAGTGACTGTGATGTTAAGAATTTGTCAGGTTTGGTTCTGGCAACACTTGACTTTCCTGTGTGCGATAAATCTGGAATTCAGCAGTAGGACACAATCAAATATGCAAAAATGCCTCATACTACTGAGTTCTGGCTTGTTAGAAGAGAATTCTTTCAGGATGCTTAATTAGAAATCCCTGGATAAACTGCTAAATCCTAAAGTTTTATATGTTACCAGTTCTGTAGATTTTCAGTTTGTACAAAGCTTTATGTCAGAATGTATATAGGAACAAGAAATTACGGCATAGAATTAGGCAAATCTCTTGGTAATAAATAGTTACATAAATGTTAGCTTAACTCTGGTTAATATTAGTCTCCAGCTTGTCATGACAAATAAAATTTTTGGGTCACCTATAGTCATGAAAATTAGGTGTGGGTACATAGATGCCTGCCATGTATACTGGAGAGTGAGTGAAGTAAATGAATGGTTCCTTTTCATGTTGTTTCTAGTCATCTTTCTTCACTGAAGAGTGAAAACAAAAGGTTGTTGTGGTCCTTAATAAGAAGTGGAACATTTTGTTTTAAAATTGAATAGTACAGTTTCTCATTTCCCTGCTATTGTAAATGTTTATTACTGCAGTTTTTCATCTCCATCTGAATTTAAAAGTACAGTCTCTCAGCTGACCATTAAAGTCTTACTTTGCTGCCAGCTTATTATATATAATCTCTTCCATCTATGTCATCTTCATAACTAACAGCATACATTTGGAATCCCTCAGGAAATTTAGGGAGAGAGTGTCAGAGTAGATACTGTTAAACATTGTCCTCAAAATGAACTGTAACTTTTTCATCAGACTTAAGGAATAATTTGTCCCTTGTGGATAAATAAAGAAAGATAGGCTAAGTCAATTTCTGAGCATTTTCTGTTTGTGAGCTGAACAGTTGGACCACTTCAACCTAATAAAGTCATAGTTTAATAATACCAGCTGTAATAAATGATTCGAGATACACCCAAAACAGCAAATGGAACAGTAATGGAAACATATTCTAAATTTGAACTCGTCCACTTTGATTTCTCCTGAACTGTGATAAACGAGCAACAAGTTCATTTCTATTATACACTCACATAAAACTTCAGGTTTAGTCTGGGGTCTGCTTCCAATTAACTACAGGTATTTTTACCAGCTTTGCAGTCTTTTGACAGAAAACTCATAGAGAAATAGTAATGATGATGTAATTTCCTTTCTTATTTCTCTAAATATAACTGCAAATTCTCCATATGTATTGAATTTTAGGAGGAAAAAAAAAAAGGTGACTGCTATTTCTCTTCCTGACGGATAACCTTCATGATGGCAAATATTATTTGTGTCTATATTAATGTGTTTTCTATCTTGATAGTTACTAAAGCTACTTGCTGCTTGGGCTTCCTAAGGTCAGCAATTTAAGAGTTGTCATTTTATAACCATAATTTGTCAAGCTGATCATTCCTAAATAGAAAAACGTTTGGTAATAGCTTATCCCAGAAATAAATTGCCAGAAGTACTGACGCATGCGCAAACCATTCTTAGAACCTCTCTGCTGTATGTGTCATCTGCCTCCAGGATCCTCTTTGCCCTTTTGTCTATTGCTGTTTGTTACTCTCAGTGCATCATCTAAAGGTCCCATTTGATACCAGGGGTTTGTTATGCAGGACACTGCATACACATGGGAAGATAGTGCCTCTGCCTCAAAGTCCACCCCAGGCAGTGCAGAGGACGGTAGGAACTGTCCTTGCCCACACTCTTTCAGCAGGCCTGTCTCCACCCATACCTCCTCTCCCCCTACCACATGGAGCTCGTACCCTTGGCATCATCCTGTGGAAGCAAGCTTGGAAGTACCAGCATCGTTACTCAAAGGAAGTAGGTATGGGTCCTTGTAGCTATCTGAAGCTCTCCCAAGCCTCAGAGGAAAGAGAAGGAGGAGAGAGATTTGTAATGTCAAATCACCATCAGCCTTGTACAAGGTGCTGGCTGCATGCACGAAAGTGAAACAGAGTGCACAGCACTATTTCAGATGGACGTTTGCATATATGGAGGTGACAGAGGTGAATCAGAAATCTGATGGTCTTTTCCCTACCCCTTCTGCTCCCCACTCCCCACCCAACTCTAGAAAATTCCCAGTTGCTCTCCAGTAACCACCCAATCTGTGAGCAGGTCACTGGAGGGTCAACAGTAACCTCAGGCAGGGGACAGAGGAAGTTGCCGAACTTACCTTGGGATGAGATGAACACTGCTCACTTCCTCATATATATATATAGAAACAGGCTGGAAAAACAGAGCAGAGAACTGCCACACCAGCCACTCTCTCCTGCAGTCCACTTGCTACAGGTAATCACTGCAGCACCACTCTCCTCCCCCAAGTCGGAGACCACTCGCACCAGCATTTTGTAGGCCATCCTGCCCAGGGTTCTCCTCCAAGTAGTCTTCTTTGGACATGGTCTGTAAAAGAGCAATACAAAATAGGAAATAAATAGTTACGCCTAAGTGTGTCAGGAGTAGTGGTCATCCTAGGGCAATGGTTTCCGACTCGAGGTTGCAGAAGTTACAAGCCTGACAAAAGGGCAGCAGATTGGTTTAGAAATCTTCTGTAAACTGTAAAGTAGTCACAGATTGCTGTGCAGGCTACAGTTGCAGTAGTTAAGACTGAGATAGAGCGCTCTCATGATTTAGAGACAAAATAATATATGTTCAAGCACCTCCTTTTTGCAGTACTGCAGACCTTCCAATTAGGAGCTGAAATAACAAGAAACTGTTAGAAAAACTGCAGTATCAGCTAAAGCAGCGAGCAGAGCAAAAGGAAGGTGTGGCTAGAAGAGCAAGCAATGAAGGAAAACAGCAGCAAAAATGGAGAGCAGAAGCTGCTCACAGCACAAGCTCTACAGCAGATCTTCAAGACTTGACCATAAATCTGTAAATATAATTGTTGCAAAAAGGACCACCTTATTTTTGTTTATTTTGAACTGGTTTCCTGCTAGCTTTAGTAGTTTAGGCCTCTAGGTTTTGTATTGTAGAGCAGTGTACAGATTTTAGACCCCTATTATATCCCCCCCATCTTTGCTAGGCTGTAAAGTTACATGGTAGGTGAATGGATTTATACAATGGAACAATGGCATTTTTTTTTCCTAAAAACTCATGTTTGGTCTGCTGTTTGGACCATTACTTAGCGCTGAGCCAATGTCTTCATGGAATCCTTTAGCATAACCCCACCATCTTGCCCCCAAGTTGTACAGATCAGCTCCGAGCACATCATTTTACGATTGAAGCTACGCATACCTTCCTCCAAAGTGCATCACTTTAGACTTACCTCTGTTTAATTTCTTCTGGGTAAGTTTATTACACGACTGAGTGACATGGAAATGTCCTTCAACTCTTCATAGCCTACTCTAAACCTTACTGCTATGAATAACTGCACTATCAGCAATTTTCTTAACCCATTGCTCATCTCCTTTTCTGGTGAGCAGCACAAGTCCTTGTAGATACATTGGTCATCTCTCTTTAGCCAGACCTAACCATTTACTCTCTATTACTTACCTTTTTAACAAATTACATATTGATGCATGGGCCTTCTGTCCTATGTCATAGCTAGTTAGTTTCCTTGAAAGGTTTGGTGAGGGACTTTATCCAAAGATACTGATCTGTTCTACTTATTTGTCCGTACTCTGGAAGCTCTGATGGACCAGGTACCCTAGGACATAAATCAGTCTGCTGATGAGGCTGGCCCACTAAGAGGCCTCATAGTGAAAAGACTACTCAAACACAAGCAACTAACACAGCATTTAAGAAGCACCAACAGCAGCAACAGCTGATGCAACAAACACAGTAAGGAACTGCAGGCTGTTGCGAAGTGAGGTAGACAAATGCTGAGGATAACATGTATTGCATGCTAGTGTGGTGTGTGAATGAGCACATGCAAAATCTGTAGGGCACGTACTGAGGCAAGGGTCTCTCCAAGTGCTACGCTACATGAACAAGGCCAGTCATTCATAGTGGGGTGCATTGGGGATAGATCCAAATCATTTTGACATAAGCCAGCCTCTGGCAAAGGGTCACTATGGTGTGATACAATGACTATAACTATACATATATGTGTGTGTACGAAGGTATGCATACATGTATATAAAATGATAAAAATATGTAGATAAACCCGATATGCATTTGAAATGTTTAATATTCAAGTATTGAATAATATTAAATCATTACTTATTAATGGAATCATTAGTTAATGATTAATAAGTAATGAATATCAAGTTATTAAATATTTACATATTTCTTTTTAAATTATTCATTTTTTAAAGTAATTTTAAAATTTCTCTGTCAGGAAATTCCATACCCTTTCATATCTAACTTTCACCCCTTACAGGAACTGTCAAGAATCCCGATATCATATGAATATTACAGGTGCCAATGCAGGAAGAAAACCTACAACCAGACAGCTGCTTTTCAGATATGACTGAATCTAGAAAACCCAAGAGATTATTTTCTGTTGCTACCCTTCTAAATCCAAGTGCCTCAAAGGTCCCAGGTTTTGGAATTCAGGGCGGCCACAGGTACCGCTGTGATGGATGTGATGAAAGAACCAGAATTTTTTTGTGGGGTATTACCCAGCTCCTTGCATATTTTATAATAAAATCAGATTTGTTGAAAGAAAACCAATGCCTTGGAAGAAATTGGTTTAACAGTGCAGTTCAAGTCACATGTTTTTTCTAAATAAGAATTTGGAGGCAAATTTTCCTCCGACTAGCATTTTGCAAACTACATTTCAGCTCTACTTTCCTAGAGTATAGCAATACACTGTATGTAATGGCATAAGACTGACAGACGCTGTATAGGAACTTAGCAAGCAAGATTTAAAATAGATCCCTGAGAATATGTGAAGAGGGAAATATCATAGTCATAAACATTGAACCAAGAATCTCCTTGGATGCAGAAATGTAAAATAATGAAGATTTCTGAAATTTGGTCTTTGTTCTCAACATATTATTGCAAGAGAAGACCTTTTGCTAGCAAAGTACTTTATGTAAGGCTTTTCATTTCTCTTTCTCTCTCTTTTATGAAAGGCAGAAGGAGATTTTGGAAGAACTTTGTTGTCGTTACCAACACTGTGAAGAAGCAGTAAGTAAAGCTTTGCTTTCAACATGATCAGTGCACACCACAGTATACTAAGTTAGGCAGTTCTGGTTTTATAACCAGAGAGCCAGTGTCATGTTAGCTTTTCTTTCTATAGGCAGTGCTGGGACACTTTGCTCAGGTATGCCTACATAAACTGCTGATGTGGTACAGCACTAAAAAAAGCCCAAGACTAAAATCATAAAATCTGTCAGCAGAGGTATTCCCAGTAGATGGAAAATTGTTCTTGTGAGCCATCATCCCAGTAGTGGATCCAAGTTTGATGACCTATACTCGAGAAAGATGAATCTTAAAAGGCATGTGGAGAAGGCCTACCTGAGAGATGAAAAGAGTAGGGGGCCTGTTTTAAGAGAAACTGTGAGAAAGTATTTGCTGTTTGGTTCCAAGCAATCCTCCTGTAAAAGGCAAAAATCATTCTAGCATGTATACCTATACACATAATAGCAGATATTTGAGTTGGCTTCAGGGAAGAAAATGAACTATTATGCATGAGAACAAATGACTCTTAATGAGCCATGAATAAATATTCATTTGAAATGAGGATATCTAGACCATTGACGCAATTATGTTCTGAAATGGGATTTTGAGAAGAAGAGTAGGATCAAAAACCTCCAACAGTTTAAAACTGGGTCTTAGTAAGTTCATGCTTGCTATACATCTGGATTGATTTGGCCACCCAGGAGCTGTTCGCAAGTTCCATTGAACAGTGGCAATCACAGTTTGGGTAGGACCATAAGCCTATTGCATGGCTGTTTCTCTACCTGTAAATTACTGTGAAGTTGAAAATGAAATCATTTAAACCCATGAGAATGGCCTTTGTGAAGCGGGAAATGAAAGAGCTGTACTAAAGAAAACTTTCAGAAAATGGAGCCTTCTATTTGTATTTTAAAAACTATTTAACTACCTTTATATTCAAAGTTTTATTCTATTTATAGGCATCTGCATCTAAATTCATATTAAAACTGCATCTTAAACAACTGCTAGTGATGATTTTCTATTCCTAGCCAGCCTCATCCTTGCTCTTAACTGATAGATTTTTATTCAGGTCCACAACTAGGTGCAGCAGGCAGTCTCAGACCTTCCCAGCAGAGTATCCTGAAGGTTAGGTCTTTAATGAAAATTAATTGACAGACATGATATTGAAACATTCAAAGCCTATTGAAGAATACCCATGGGAATAGTTCTTCCCGTAGATAAAACCATGAGTAAATATGCAGTGGCTAAAAAGTACAGATAATCTGAAAGGCAATGAAAATGCAAACACTAGATAGCTCACCTGCACTCATCTTAACCTGGTGTGTAACAAGGGCAAAAAGACACAACAGAGAGATAACACAGGCAATTTGAACACTGTGACACTATGAACCCATGGTCTCAAAAGCAGTAAGGAAAGAAGCTTCCCTCAATATATATAGGTGAGAGATTCTTCAGCCTATAGTGAAGAAGAGGCTGAACTAAAAGCACTTCAGGGTGTTTATACAGTCTAAGTACAGAAAGTACTGATACAGCCCAAGAACTATATCATTTGCTTCTTAAAGAGCTTGCGCTATATATGGCATTTCCTGGAGCCTGACATCATGGCCATTAAACCGAACAGGCTAGTTCGTTGTGATAGAAATAGTGCAGCATCCAATATGTGATGATGTTAAAAGCAAACAAGTTACTATGCTTAGGAACTCCTGTTTCTTATGCATAATTCACATGGCAGAAACAACAGATCTGAGGACAATTAACCAGATCCTAGCATACTAACTGATACAGATCTAGAAAATCTGGAATCAAATTATTAATAGTTTGACCATGTAGCCCTGTAATACAGTTTTGCCATAGCTAGTGACAGGCCATAACCTTTGTACTGAGTTTAAAAGGCACCAAACCTGAAGCTTCTCAGACCTGTTGTGTCTCAACTTTTCTTGACCTGCCTGCAAGTTTGCTTTACTTGGTTGTTCTAAATTAGTTTACTTGGTTACCACGTGTCTATGGCTAATTGGTTTTGCTTGCATTTATCTTTGTATTGTACAACCATAGCTTTATATAGATAGCAGTAATAGTAAATTATTCTATGTAGAATGAGATATTTCTTCCTCTAACATAATGATAAAGTATAGAGAAATACAGGCCTGGTAAGACAGCACAACAAGACAACATTTATTAACAGTAATACATAAAAGACACCAGATATAGTAAATTTTGATGTAACACAGAGCTGGAGACAAATGCATAAAGAACAAAGGTGTAAAAGTGTGTTAGGAAACATACAGAAGTGACCCCAAGTGGATGCAAGGAGGAAGATGACAATTATCAACAAGAACATGATATTCCTCCTGGCAAAGGACACCAGGTGCTGACAACTCACCATAACACCCACCACCACCACCAGAATGAAACCACAGACAGTAGGATCCTGAGGAGCAGGGAAAGGGTGAGCATAACATCAGGAAACGGAGTAATTAATGATCCAGATGATGGGGCAGAGTGCTCCCTCAGCAAGTTTGCAGATAACCCAAAGCTGGGAGAAGTGGCTGGTAGGCCAGAGGGTCATGCTGCCATCCAGAGGGACATTGACAGGCTGGAGAAACAGGCTGACAGGAACTTCTCATGAAGTTCAACAAGAGGAAATGTAGGATCCATACAATCTTCCTTCAAGCCCTTCCTTGTCATTGGCTGGATTGAGGAGAAAACCACCTGGGACTCCACGTACTTGACCCTGAACACCAGAGACATGCAGTCACTCTTGACACGCTCGAGGTCTCCCCAGCAGTATCGCTGGTGCCCACATGGAAAAGCAGCAGCAGGGAATAGTGCGAGGGCTGTCCTTGGCAGTCTTTCTGCAGCGTCCTGGATCCAAGCCCCCAGCAAGCAGCAAACCTCCCTAGACAGCAAGTCAGGTCTCAAGTGGACGCTTCTGTTTCCTGCAGAAGGGAGTCTCCCACTGTTACCATGGGTCGCCTCCTCTTGGTGCTGTCACATGGTTCAGGCTTGGCCAGCTCTGATACCTGGTGTCCAGCCCCTCACCTCCCACCAGGGCACTGAACCTGTTCTGTAGGCGCAGATCTGCAGCTGGAGGAGGAACTGCCCTCCTGCTGCCTGAAGTCACAAGCCTCCAGCCTTCACGATCATGGGAACCTCCATTTGCTACCCTGATGAGCATGGGGTCTGCCTGTTCCTGCGTGCACAGAGAGTCCAGGCTCTTATTTCTGCAGTGGCTGGGTCCTGTCTGGATCCAGCCAATCTGTTTCTCATCATCCCTAACGCTGTGCTATGTGCCACACCCTCCTTCACAGCTCCTTAGCTTGATGCACATCTCCTCAACCAGCATACACCTCCTGTAGGTATGGATATCATCTCCCTCTGCCCCAGCCTTAGCCAGCGGCACCAGACGCTCCCTGCAGCTCCAGACCTGGAGAGTGGCAGCCTCCTCTGGAGCTGCATCTGAGCAGAGACCTCTGATGTTCCTGGGGTAGTTGCTCCAGCCCGTGCCAGAAATGACAGTGCCCTGTGGCATCAAGTTGCCGTCACATATGCCGTCTCATTCTGGGATTAGTGAAAACTATGCCCTTGCAAGGAAAATACACATCTAGTATGATTTAAATTCTAGGGCAGAGCTATGAGTAGTAACAGTTTACCACACACAGTAAAACAATAATTGATAGGCAAACTGGGAAAAAAAAATAAACCCCTCCTTGTTGCTGGTATTACCTGAAATAATTACCAGAGCCTTTTTTTCTCTCCTTTCCTATTAGCCTTTAAAGCCAACTCTGAATGGTACTGAAAATATTTAATTAGCTGCTTGTTTATCAATTATTGTTCTTTTCAGAAAGAAAGTGTATTTTCCAATCATTCAATACCTTCTGTAAATATTCTGGTTATTTAAATATATTATAAGAAGTTAAAGCTGATCTTTCAGTATATTCTCTCAGCTAAGTCAAACTTAAAACATAAATTTTCCACTTGTAACAAGAAAACCTTTTGTCTAGCCTAAACCTCAAAAATACAATGGGCTGGTTCCCTCCCCCACTTCTTTTCCCTGAAATTCGTTTGATACCCACATAGTGTCCAAACTAATAATTTTCCTTGTTTGGCTGTTTTTCTTTCAGTCTTATCTAACTTTGCAGTACAGGTTTTTATCAATAGTAGAGCGCCAGGTGTTTTCTGAACCTCTTTAAGCTTTTGACTTCATGTCGTGGCTCAAGGGAGAAGAATTCCACCTGTTAATGATGCAAAAGAAATACTTCAATCATGTCACAGATGTAACAAGCTGCCTTCATAAACAGCCCTGATTTTTAAAAATAAAGTCCCATCAACTGTTTTGCATCCAGAATAAGCATATCAGGATATAAAAAAGTCACAGTGCTGCATAGAAAGGGGATACAGCAGTTGCCACACCTCAGAATGCTTAAGATGGGTGTAGCAGATTCATATACAAAAAGATAATCTCAAGGAGAAAGCCAAAGTCAGCCTCCTAGGTTTTTTTCACATTTAAATAAAGCAAACTGGCAAAAATATAGCGGGTATTCCTGATTACCTAAGCTGATTCTTTCCTTTCATGATTTGGGAAATATTTTCAAGAGTGGCTGTAGAAGAAAAAAGGCTCTGTAAGATGTCAGTCTACAAGACAGTAAACATTCCTACTAAGAGAATGAATTATTATAAGAGAATTAAACTTTAAACCAATAGCTATTTTATAAATAGTAAGATTAAGACACTAAAGACAAATTATATTAATATTAGAACTGTTAAATAGGTGGGAAGAGAGATGCTTAAGTCCCTTGAAACCCCTTGCAAGAGAAACTGAAATACCAAAGCATAAACAGTTTGCTTCAGTTCATCTTGCACAGTGGTCCTGCTTTAAAACAGGAGGGTTTTCCTCACTTCCCTTGATCTGCTATGGGTGTAGGGTGTGGTGTAGGAAAGGCTTCCCTCCCAGGTGTTGCCAGCTTGCTGTGATGGAAACAAAATTTGTACCTACTTTTATTGTAAGCAAAATGAAGCTTTTATTTAAAGGAGCAGGAGGGGCAAAAATGCAAAAGCAATCTCCTGTTTATGCAATTCCCTGTGTATTTCATGCAGCTATCTCATGTGGTCAATCAAACCAGTGGTCAATCAAACTGGACAGAAAAATAGTATTGTAGAATAGCTCAGAGTGGAAGGGACTTCAGCCTCAGAAGGTCATCTAATACAACCTCCTGCTCAAAGCAGGATCAGCAAAACATTACTCAAGGTTTTATCCAACCTGGTCTTGAGAACTTCTAACGATGGAGACTACACAACCCCTCTGGGCACCCTGATCCACCATTTGACCATCGTCATGGTTAAAAAGTTTCTCCCTACAACCAGTCAGAAGCTCTCATGTTTCAATTTATACCTGTTGGCTCTTATCATCCCACCAGGCACCACTGTGAAGAGCCCGGCTCCACCTTCTTCATAACCTCCTTCTGGGTCGTGGCAGCCCATCAGGTCCCCCTGAGCCCTTCTCTCCTCCGTGCTGAGCCAGCCCCAGTCCCTCAGCCGCTCCTTGCAGAGCACATGCTGCACAGTCCCTGAGGTAACTCACTTTCTACAGCTTCCCCAAAAATCCGCAGCTAGGTGAAGGGGAAGCACAAGGACGTGAGCATCCTGACATCAAACTGCAGTCATAACTCAGAGGGCGTGCTGGCCATACAGCAATGGTCAGCAGGAAAGCCACAGCTTCAGGTTAGCTACAAGCTTCTGCCCAGTGGCGATATCACAGGAGACACAAGGCATGGGGATCGAGGGTAGGAGACAGAAAAAATAAAACAAGAACAGACAAATTCATTAGTTCTGCTTCTCATAAACCAGGCTGCTTCTATCGGGTTTTGTTTTCTTCAGCCACAAAATTCAATCAAACTCATTATGTAAGATTTGTATTTGCCATAGCCCTTTGAGCATGTTGCTTCTGCATAGATATTATTATTATATCTATCCATTGTTCTCCTCTTTGCAGTTAAAAATGGAGCATGAAGAAAACAGAGATCAGCTTGAATGATTTTATTCTGCATTGTTCAACTCAATCCAAATCATCAATATATGACTTTTTCAGAATAACCGTTTTCCAGTTTTTGAGAATAAAAGTAACTTTTGCAAATTGAAAAGAATTTATAAAAAATGAAATAGTTTCAATTGTTTCCACTGAATGGATATACAGTAGTTATTCCTGGTAAATTACAATCCTGTGCATGGACATTTTACTTTCTGGGACTCCCTGAGGTGAGCTATATTTTTTTAAGACTATCGTCTCAAATAGTGAACAACTTAATTAGCAGCAGGATTTACATTCTAAGAATACACAGAATGTACCTGCAGCAACAAAGGAGACAAATTTAATCAAAATGTTCTCTGCTTCCAAATCTTGATACCTGTCACAAATGAAAAACCGTAGTTCAGTGGGATGCAAGACTGATGAATAGGTCTAGAAGACCATAATTTTAGGTAGGTTTCCTAAGAAAATGAAGCTTATGCAATTCCGTTTTCTAGCTGTCCATCTACATGTCTTCTATTAGAAGATTTCATGCTGTTGGCCAGTTCAATCAGGCTTGAAAGGGGTGCATATCAGGAAGATGACTTAGTTACTCTAAGTCACATGGATGTTAGCAGCTTGGTAGAGGATACCAAATCACAGCAGCGTACTTAAAGAGGAAAAGTTGCAAAATTCAGCTTCTACACACTCCATTTATCAGCCACTGAAGATGCTGACATTTAAATCTTAGTATCACCCTCTCAGATTTTTATAAGCACTTATTAATTATTTCAGTATTTTACACTTCTCAAGACATTTTACAAACATTAAATCCCGCATTATATTAAAACTCTCGAGAGCACTTTCTTAGCCACTGTAAATCAGTTATTTCCACAGAGGTATTCTGACATGCACCAACCGAGGAAGCGTCCCCACAGAAAATAAAGTAATACTGGATTGCAGCTAAGGAGAAAAGAATTACCGTGATGATGCATTATACAGTCTGCCTGATCTATTTTTTCTTTCCTTATGGGGGCATACTAAATGTTTTTATAATGAAGTAATAAAAGTCATCTAGATTTCACCTCCCAAAGTCCAGGTATAAATAGCGTAATTATGGAGTAAAAATAGAGTAATTCCCTGCATGTGAAATCATTGGATTTTCAGGAAGGAAAGTGTTTTAGTGTTAGACATTGTTAAGTACAGGGATTAAGAGTATTCCTGCATACCTCTAGTAAACACTGTGTAGGATGAATTAAATACATAGAGAGAGAGGACTCTCTGGCTGCCCTAAGCTGTACCCAACCAGAACTGCCAATAGTCCAAACCAGAGGGCAGACCTCATAGGCAACACTCAGAAATTTGGTGCAATTAAAATAGTCAGTGGAACATTGAAATAATAAGGTACAGATTACATACAAAAGAGGCTTCTACACATTAGAGAAAGCTGGATTTCATACATATAAGTACATTAGCCTTACTAATATTTATCACAGACTCCACTGGCCTGAATCCCGCGTGTGGGTAGGAGCAGAGCCATACTAGAAACAGCATCAGCCACGCAGCGGAACGGTGGCAGCGACAGGCTGAGGTAAATCAGAGAAGTGGCAGATGGCAGACAAGACAACAACTGGAGGCTCTAGCACCATGCGGTGTTAAGTGGTAGGTGGGTAAATGGTGCAGCAAGGCACAATGAACAAGGAAAGTGTTAAGGCCCCATAAACGGCTGCAAGCTTTCTCTCGATTTATTCTTCCTCTTCTTCCTCACCCACCACAGTGCCACTGATCTCTCCCTCCACTCCCCCTCTCCCGTACCTGTGTGCAATTAGCTTACTCTTCATTTTCTCCTCACTCTAAAGCCCTTTACTGCTCTCCACTCTCCTGTGTAGTTGGAGAAGCCAGAATCACCAGCTCCTTTTAATGCAATTTTCTTTAATTTCATCTTATTATGTCTTTTCCCAGATCCTTTTCATTGCAGAAACTCCTTTTCTCTTCTGTCCCTTTCCTCCTCCACACAAACCACTCTCAGCTTATCTGGAGACAGCTTACCTCACCCTGAAGCCAGCCAAAGCTCTGGAAACTGCTGCCTGCCTCAGAGGGGGGTGAAAAGAGATGTAGCAGCAGAGAGATGCCTCCATCTGGAGCACACAGCTCCCCTTTCCAAACCAACCCCTTTGCAGTTCTGGTTGTTGCATCCAGAGGTGTTATCTCACATTTAATTGCCCCGATTGGTTTCTTTTCTTGGTATTTGTGCAACTGCTTTTCCAACTCAAATAAGATTTCACATACAAAATCTTTCAGGAAGAAATTCTGCAGCTTAACCAGAAGTTATGAAAACAGTTCCCTTTGCTCACTTTCAACCTGCACCTACATGATTTGTTTGATGCTGTTCAACTGTTATTAGAAGAGACTGGCAACTTTTCCCTAGCCTATTTTAGACCTTTGTCATATCAGTCTTCATTTATCTTTTGTCAAAGGTGAAAAGTCCTAATCTGTGTGTTCTGTATAGTCTTACATGGAAACTATACAGGTTGTTGCTCTCAGCATCTCCAAATCTGCCTATACTTCGAATAGATGTCTCAGATTCTTAAATTTATCTGAATCAAGGCACGCATGTAATGACTGACAGCTATGTGGAAGCAACTTATGTGGAAAGAGAGACATATGGGCTAGGCTGCATTGCTGAAAGCTTTTTTTAAACATATGTTGAATTCATGGTAAGAAATACAATACCAAACCAGACATCTAAAATATTTGATGAACCTCCAGCAGACAAAGGTTTGGCAAAACACAAAAGGTTTGATACACCGTAGTGATAAACCATGATTTTTTCTGAAGGACTACTCATTATACAGCCTAGGAAGTAGCTGGAGAGAGAAACAGGCTCTAGGAAAGGTCTCCTTTTGGAAGAAAATTGAAGACCCTTCCAGTACAGTACAGCAAACACTTACTTCTGACAGCAAAAGCCAAGAAGCTCTGTAAAACCACGCATTCCTCACAGTGTCCATATAAACACAAGACAATGAAAGTCTCAGATGCTCTTACTGAATGTTAGTCTAAATGGAGGCAGTACCCCAGCAAAAAGGCACAAGATGAGAAACAGATGTTAGTACCCTTATCTCCAGTAACGTCCAGGAAGAAGTGGGGAGGAAGATAGGAAAGAAAAGTTTGGGCGGGGGTGGGGGTCAGGGAACAACCCAAACAGAAAACCAACACCCAAACCCAGAGTGAAATAACTGTAATTCTGGGGCAGGAAAAGATAACCTTGTGAACAAATATAGTTGTGTTTAGAAGTTCTTTAATTAAACATAAGAGGCTATTTAAATATAAGGGCTACTGATTCAGCCTGTTTCACTTGTGATTCCAATTTCTCTTTAAAAGCACAAAATTAACTCTTAAACTGATGATAACACAGACTCCCTGCGTACAGCATGGACTGCACAGAAGAACTGAATTTAGTTCCGGCTTGCACACACCTTTGCTCTATGCTAGAAGTCCTATTCCTATTTATTCTTGCCCATGAACGCTTAGTGAACACCAACTCATTTGCCATGGTGATTGCTGATATTATGTTACTGACTAAAGCTTTCAATCTGTCAACTCTTTAACCTTTAGAAAATAGTGTTAATGCTAAATTGACCACTGAACTAAAGCGGGATAACACCAGGAACATTAGTACCTGTTTGCACAAAACAAAGAATCCCCAATCTGGATGATGCTTGGAGCCATTTTCAAGAGTGTCTTACATCCATGCTGAGTATACTCTATTTTCAGCTGACATCTTAAACTTGAAGGGAGAAAAAGAAAAATAAAATGGCCATTTCAAGCTAGATAGAGAAAACCTGTCAGCATCCCAGTTCCATTCCCAAGAGCACTTAACAATAAAAAAAAAATCTCTTCTGCATGCTAAAACAATTAGGAGCTCATGCACCTGAGCTGGATTTGCGTAGTTAAGGGACTGAGAGATCCCTAAGAAGGAAACAACAATTTAACACCTGGAAGTACGAAATGTTATGTTAGTGGTACGGCAGCACAGCGCAAATCGAATGTAGGATTTCCCAGGTACAGTTTTGATAGAAAAACTACCACCTTGGTCAGTGATCCATTACTTATTACAAATAAAGTGTCCTGAGTATTATCCACACGAAACGAAATGAAATAACTTTTAAAGCTACCCTGTGCCTCAGGAAAGGTTTTTCAATCGAGGTACCACCACCTCCAAAGCAGCAGCAGTGAGCTGTTTGTTTCGCGGTGGGACACAAGAGCAGTGCAAGAGCGCACCCTCTCTGCAATCAGGGCAAATGGAATTTAGCAAATCTCATTTACCTTATTAACAGCAGAAAACCTTGTAGTACCCTATAAGGAGATAAGTAAAAAAAAATATCCTATACTTGAGTCAATTTAAAGTCTTATTGCTAGATGAGCGACATTCAGTTACAGGGCTCCATGGGGACTTTCGCTTAAAATAAAATAAAAAAAACCCAACAACCACACCTCTGCAAAATGCGCAGGAAAACAGTTCTTTTTTTTTCCCCCCAGATTCAATGTTTACCTAGAAAGAAATAAGGACAGGCTAATTGTGAAGTAACCACTGACAGCAATCTGCTTAAACAATGCTGAAAAAAATAATTCACATTCACTGAAATCCTTTTCATAAAACATCTTTAGAAAGATCCTGCTGAGCTTTTTCTACCACATGTGCATCAGAAGGGTCTCTGATATTTAAATGCATAATGAATAGCACGTTTTGCCTTGGTAATTTAAACAGCATTCACACCTAGAGGATTACAGCCCTCACAATCTCAGATGCCTCCCCACACCTCCTCCCCCATGGTCCTCTCTCCCCTCAGGAGTTCATGAGAGCCAGAAAGCACAGGTTTTCAGTTCCTACAAAAGATAAAGGGCTACAGGGAAAAAGAGAAGACAGCTGTGAGATGAATGAACAGGTGGATCATTTTGAGAAGTGTTTATTAGCCTTTTCTTTCTTTGAGGCTCGGTTGACATGACTGTTTATACCCTTGGATACTGCAGGCAGCATCCTGCATCTTAGGGCCTGTCTGGGCATTTCTGAGTCTTCCAAGCAAATAACGATCTTAGCACTGCTCTGCAAAATGCTGCTATACACTTGTATGTCTCAACAGTTCCATAATGTTTGATGAAGGTACACATGGAGATCCCATCTAGCTGTTCTGAATACATCGGAGATGGAGACATTTCTGAGCAAAGCTCCATGCGTGGCTTATGCCATGGTGGAATGTGCTCTGATCACTAAGGTGCATCTTGTGATTACCGCATGATTGTGTAGCAGACTCTCAACGTGATCTAATATGCCCCATCAGCTTGAATGACAACTGCATAGTCAGGGTTGGTCATCATCTTCTCTGCTGTAGGTACAGTATTGGGAGCAAGGCTTAGTGCCATGAGCATCTCCTAGATGTCAAGAGGACTTCAAAAATTCCTCTGGCCTAGAAGCACCTGCTCTGAGAAAATAAACCAATACTTTAATTTCCTAATCCAAATGTACTTTAGAGAAAGCTACATCAGACACTTGAAAGGATTGAAAGTAGGAAACTAGCAAGGATAAAGATTCAATAAGGCCAGATCTGTCATTAAGTCCTGAACCTTGACTCTTTCCAGGAGATGGGTAACAATCACCAAAAATTCTGTTGTGTAAAGCTGTAAGACCATGCTATAATCTAGGGGCACGTTCATGACAGATTTTTTTAAAGCATCAAATTTAGAGCTGCAGGGAGAGTACAGAGGAAAAACACAACTATATCCTGCAAAAATCTGAGAACATTGTTATTAAGAATATTGTAGAACAAGTAAGAGGTAAAATCATCTTAATGGAGATATTTCTCCCCTTTGGGACAGTCTAGACTATCCATACCAAGTTAAAGCAAATACACTAAAATAGTGGAGAGGAAAATTCTTTCAGGTCACTAAGACCTGACTGTACAAGTAGATGGGAGAAGAACTTGGGGAGGGGACAGAGAAATTTATTCCATTTAGACACAACAATCCTGTGGTAGATCTCTCCTTCCCCATGGGAGGACCCTTCTTGTTGATGAACTAGTCTTTTTTCAAGCCATCACAGACAGCCAGGAGCCATGCAATGATAATTTAAATAGCTTTCATGCTTACAGGATTACATTCCTCACAATCTCAGATGCCTCCCCACCCCTCCTCTCCCACACATTTGAGTTTGGACCTATCTGTATCAGTAGGTCAATGAACAGGAATGGGAAGCAAAAGACATCAGGGACTGAGCTAGGTCTTGGATGCCAGGCTAAGTCAAAGGGTGTAGTGAAATTCCCATCCCATTTTATCCACTGAAGTGCTCAGGGTTATTGGAGGGGTCTGACATGTTGCATGCTTTTTTCATCCAGATACCACAAAAGCATCTGACAGGAAACCCAAAGTAAAACCACATGCATTCCTCGACAAAAATTGAGGAAGGAGGGCTGGCTACCTCAGTCATACCACATTCCCCAGACCGATTACATCCAGTCAGATCTTCTACTTGTCATCCATAGATCTGAAACAACAGTCAGACAGTATGTTTAGCATCCCCAGGAGGCAAGTCACTCCTACATCAAAGCCAAAGATCAAAAGTTTGTCAATACAAGAACAGTGCAAACTAATGCAAAAAGCTGGGTGATGGTATCTGTCAATCTCTAGTACTTCACATCATTTTGACATGACATCATAAAAGCTAACTTGAGCTTTGATGAATCTCCAGATGAAGTAGAACCTCAGGTGTCAAGATTCTTTAAACCTGTGTCTGTAGCTTCTGCCATGACTGAATAAAGAAAAAAAAAAAAAAGGATTACACTACTTTTTTTGGCATCATCCACTCCCCGCCCCCCCCACCCCCCCCGAAATGAGGAAAGGCACAGGTAATTTAACCAGTAAAACTCTGGACTTATAATAAAAGAAAATCATTAATACTACTGGAACTATTTAGTCTGATATGTCTTAGATTCACACATCATCTTTATGAGACATGTTGGTGAATTCCGTCATACTGTTAACAAATATGCCCAGGTCTCTCTCGTCTTTATCATTTCTAACCCATAAGCTTTCACTGTTTGGAAGCAGCTATAAATTCTTAATTTCCAGCCTTGTGCTTTGTATTTCATCCCATCTCTAATACTCAGTACTACAAAACTCTAACACTGTGTATTGGCCATGCTTCCCACATTTGCCGCATCAGCAAATCCAGCCGGTGCATGGCAGTTCTTCTGTCACGGTCATCAGCAAACAGTCAAAAGAATCTGTTTCCAAAGTCAATCTTCAACTAACTGCACCACCTTGGCCCAAAAATTTGCTCTCAGCGCCATCTATTGATTCCATTCTGGTTAAGTAGAAGGTAACACCCTGGTTCCTTCACCATGTGGCACTGAACCATATCATACACTTTACTGAACAATTTTTAAAAAAATAATTTTTTTAATAGCAGGAACACTGGGTTAGGCATTACAAAACATTTGATAAAATAGTGTTAAATTTTGCCTCTGCTTCTAATTAGCCCTATTCTGCTTTCCTACAGAAATAAAGATCAAGTACCGATATGAGATGTCCGGATAATGACTTTTGTCATTTCTTAGCAATACTAGTATCTTAGAGATCCTGGAGCTCTTCTCCATACATCATACTAGCACTGGGGGGGGTTTTGCTGGTGGTTTTAAGTCCTTATTAGTAGATCTGCAGCTTGGCATGCCACAATTCCCGTTCTGCTGGGATGGTTATTTTATATTTCGAGTTAAGATCATTAGGCTCTTAGATTTTGCTTCCTTTTTCTTTGTGAAAATTTCCTTTTCTATATACCACTCCTGATTAATATTCTTCTCTGATTTCTACAATGCAAAGTAAGGGACAGCTCTGATCTAGTCAGATATGATTTAGAGTTATTTAGGTAAAACTGGGGCAAATAGCAGCTTCCAAATCTTACCTCTAAAAAGCCTTTTCATGATGTTTTCAGCTCCATCAATGCTGTTTTACTACCTTTCAGGCAGTATTACTGTAAGTAATCTACCTACTCCTGTACTGCAGAATAAATGCAAACAAGCAGATTTTAATTATCAAAAGTTTCCATGATGAATCTATGCAACTCTCATCAGGAGGAAAAGGTGAAGGACTTAGCATTTTGGAGTATTTTGCTGATGTCCTACATGAACCACTACTCCCGTGCATCTGCATTGTGTTACCATTGCAAATGCAAGTTGACTGAAACCAGAAGAGACAAAATATATGTTTATATATAATATATTATATATAATATATATATAATTATATATATTTATAATTTCATGCAAGTTGACTGAAATCAGAAGAGATAAAATATGTTTTTATATAATATATATTATATATAATATAAGTATATATAGAATTATATATATAATTCTATATATATTTATATATAATAATACAGACAAGATACAAACAAAAATGCATTTTAGCCAGGAAGGTTTATTGATTTACTCCTTGATCAGTAATATATGTTTGGGGACTACGCATTTCCAGGGATTAACAACTTCAGAAGTCAGTGTGTTCTTACCTGTTTCAGCCTGTTGGTCCTAGAAGTTGCAGACATTTTATCAAGTGCAGGACAAAGCAAAAAAAAAAATAAAATCAACAATTCCTGCCTGACTTCTGCCCCCATTAAAACACTTCATAAACCCAACAGAGATAAAGATAAATCAAAAAATATTCTTTTTTATGATATCATAGAAAACTTTAGATTAGGAGGATCCATACAGATGTCATGTGACCCAACCTCCTGGTCCAGCAGGACTGACTTTGAAGTTAGATGGGGTTGCTTGGAGCCTTGTCCAGGCAGGGTTTGAAAATTTCAAAAGATGGGAAGTTCACAACCACTCTAGAGCATTTGTATTCAGCACTTAACCGCTCATGATTTCTAACACTCACATCCACACAGTGCATGTAACTCACATAATCTTACATTCCTTGACCACTCCTTTTTAACAGAGGAGTGGGAGGAAATGGCAAGTCATTTTGTTCAGCCATTGTATCAGGAACTAGGTAGAAATCTTGTTGCACAGACCTGCTCTTGAGCAGAAGTGGAAGCATTTCCTCTTAATCTGAGGGGCAAACAGATCTACTGGGCTGATTTTGCTCCCCCTGAAGTCCTCGTAAGGACAGCAGAACAAACCTTGCAGCTGCAGCTGAAAACTGCATCTCTGCTCTGTTCGTCCACATAAGACTGCACACATGTATATGAATGACTAATAGATCAACCTTAATCTCTGTTCCTCAGTCTCCTAAGAAATTTCCTTGAGAGAACAGAGATGATTTGATGATCTCACCCGTGATTATACAGTCAGTGGTACTCAAGTTGTCTGTTATCACCTGGACAGGCAACTCTTGACAAGGGCAAGATTTCATCTATTTGTTTTGGCTCCTCAAATTAGCCAGATGCATCCAACAGTAATCCTGAAGGGATAGATGTAGCCCATCAGAAGATTCAGCTTTTCCTCTCTGGAAAGGAGGAGCAAGAAGCAAGGAACCTTCTTGCAAAGATTTTCTCAATAGAACATCGCCAAGGGGATCAGTGCCAAAATTTTCACCAGTAGAAAGCAGTAATTTTAGCACAGAGGTTATGGACTTCCAGTTTAAACACCGTTTTCATCCTCTCACACAGAAAATCCTGTAACAGGAGCTCCGAACTCCTGCTTGTTTTCGGTTTAAAAATGAGTCAGTGGAGCATTTATTTGGAACCGATTTTTTAAGTAAGACAGTAAACCTACCTACTGTTCAACTCTCTTAAGCAGGAAACAGTTTGCTGCACAGCTAAGAATTCACAGCAGAAAAACATGTCACATCGGTGGGTAAGGGGAAAGTAGCTGAGGTCGGACAAGATGCCCTAGGCACCCACAATCCTAGCATGAGAGGCAGCGGCACAAAGGCCATTAGCAATACCACAGCAGAAAATTTTCCTGATCTCAAGCATAAAGTATATCAACAGTATAAGCATGCATACGGGCTATTCCATGAAGGAAAAAAAAATTCCTCCATTCATAATTTGTGTTCATGCAGCAATCCTTCAATTAAAAAAGCTTATTAAAAAAGCAAATGGTTGGAGAATCCCTAATTGATTTGAGACTGCTCTCCCATAGGCAACATTCCGTCCCAAAACTTTTGCAGTAGCGTAACATGGAGAAGAAATGTGACCAGAACTTTAGGCAGCAATTTTGCATGTTTCAGGTACAAAGATGTTCTACAAGACGCATCCCTATCAGCCTTTCACTGAAACACAACTGTAGTCTGTGACCATTACTTTAACCCATTATAGCAGAAATATATGGCTGATCTTCTAGCAATAATCCTTGGTTAAAAAGTTAAAAACATTTTGCCCAATAGATCTCTTGCAGACACAAGCTGTCCATAGGTTTCCTTAAGTGATTTCCTATTGCCAAGATCAAATGAAGGACTTCTGTCATCCAAAATTGGCAAGGCACCTTCAGGACTGAGACTTAGGTGGTCTATTGGAAGTAAAAAAAAAATGAAACCAAATTTAATACAATAGGTTAATATCCCAGTTGAAAAGAAAGCCTAAAGCCATCTGAAGATTATTTTAGGAAAGGTCAGCTGCAACGGTCTTCTGGCTGTGAACGTGTGGTTCAGTAAATGGTCAGTATTGTCATTCTGACACAATTTTCTGTTACATGTGAATTAAAGTAAACAACCACCTGTGCCAGGTCTGAATATTGGGGTTTATTTACAAACCAACAAGATTAGAGCTTTTAATCCAGTTGATTATTTCACACACGCACCCACTCACTCCCCCAAAGCATTACATTTGCTAGGGTCTCAACTCCCTTCCCAGCAGGAAGGCTTGCTGCTGGTGTGCCAAGGTCAGACAGAAAACCCTGTCCCTTCATGCTATACAGCTACTCACAGTTACCAGTCCGAGGCAGCATCAGCCAAGGTCCCTGGGCGTCCCCTGGTGTTTTTCTCCACGCATCTTCCTGATCTCCAGGATCTTTCCCCCAGGCAAGATCTCTACTTTCTTTTCAGGCTTCCCTTCTTTCTAAGGCCACTTCCAAAATCCTTTTTGGCACCACATCTACTTTCCAGAACACTCCAAGCCCCAATCAAAATAGTCTATGTGCGTAAGTACAAGGCATGATCAGACACCTAACCGGTGCCTCTGTCTCATGTTTCTTAATGGAGAATTCGGGACATAACTTTGGTTTAGTCCAGGTGTTACTGAATTACAACTAGACCACACTGCCAGCAAGTAGAAGGCTGCTTGTCCATGAGAGCTCAGAAGTTGACCCATTCACCCACCACACATACACATCCAGTTCGCTGTTGCCTGTTGGCATTTACAACTTATTTGGTTTTGCCCACAAATGATAAAGTGCTCACATTGCTTGAATGTATACTATATTTCCACACTGCTCTTTGACAGACTGTTGCTATGTCCATTCTCAAGATGCTGTCCCACAGCCATTCCCGTGGAAAGAAACACTGCTGAACCAGCAACACCATGCCAGCAGTCATCTGTCTTCTTACCCTGCCTCAGTGCACAGGGGGATGGACTTACAGGAAAAGTCCAATGCAACACCAGCATTGACATCTCTTGGAAATGACAACAGATAGTAACCAAGCTTTTTCTACAACATACTCTGTGGGCTCTGCTGATCCATTCAATTTGCAGTCTCTTCCTTCCACATCTAAAGTCCATGGCTAATTTTTGCCTACCAACAGTGTACGAAATAATAGGGCTGGGAAACAGATCAGGTGGATATCTGAGATTATAATTAGAGAACAAGTGTTCAGAGGAACACAGTGAGACTCCCAGTGCATTAACAGGAGACTACTAACAAGGATAAATAGTTGGGGAGAACCTGTGGGAAGAATAAAGCAAAGTCATCATCTAGATAGGAAAAGTGAAAAGTTGGAGCCCAGGAAAACTGAAGTTTCAAGACCAATGCTGCTGCACTAAATCTTTGTGTCTGCAGAGATTACATATCCTTCTGTCAGCCATCTCCCACTGGCTAACTGATCTTGACATAAAAAAAATTTTATATAAATACACATATTTATATATATATAAAGCACCTATCACCATACTGATAAACATTACTGAGTACTTATTATTTTCCCTTCCCACCACTTCTCCATTTTTCTCCAGTCAATATTCAAGTACCACAGACCTCTCTGGTTCTGAATCCCTAGCCCTGCATTACTGTCTACTAAAAATACTTCAGTTCCCTTTCCTGGAGTTCATGGATTTACACAAGTTCCTTCCAAAGGCTCAGTTTCTGAAATTTTGAATTCAAGTCAGTTGACATTTCAGAGTCCTCTCAGAGGGTTAACAGAAATCAACAAAAAAGACAAGGTATGTCCAGTCTTTGAGGAGGCTAAAAACTGGCCAAAGATTTTGAAAGCAAGTTAGAAATCACAGGGAGGAACTAAAAAATTATTTGGAAAGTTAAGTTATCCCAAGGGATCAGTTAGTCAGTCAATCTCCTCTTAAGAATATTGTTGGGAACTACCTCCGACTCGTTTGCGCTCTCATATTATCAACAGATCAAATCCACAACTACAAAACCAAAAGCGGTGTTCATTACTCCCTTTATAAACACATCACAAACGTTTGCAGAGGGCATCCATCCACCTTCCAAGTTCACTCTGAAGATGTCTGGCATGAACAATTTAAAGCAGATGTTCAAAGTGTACGTCAAACAATGGGATAAGGTCAAGTATTACTTCATCCATTAAGTTTCCCATAAAAAGGTACAGAACAGTGACTGGTCTCCAAAGTTTATTAAAAATCAAAGAATAGAAAACTTTACATAAAAATATGTCAATTTTAGCTTCCACATAGTTGTCCACACAAAAAATTTAAACATGATTTTTTTAAACCTGTAGCACATAACCACAGTGATAGCCAGGCCAATTTATTTGGTTCACCATGACTGAAGTGTTACATGATACCACTTTTCAAATGAGTTTTGCTTTAAAATGGACGCTAGTATAAGACACCAACTAAAGCCTTTGAAGGCTCTTTAATGTAGTTATGCTCAATATTGCTAGTGTGTGAAGACTAAGCAGTACAGGCTCATGTAACAGCCCTTAGATATTATTTATGAATCAGCTCACAATTTTTAAAACTTTTTTTTTTTAAATTGTGATGAGTCTGGAGCATTAAGACAAACTTTTTGCAAACAGATATGCACTACTCTACTTTGGAATGTTGCCCTCTCTCCCCTCAAGGACCTGTTTGTTTGACAGATTCAGTAATAACATGGAACTACTTCTGCTTCAAAGGCATACAGCATATTAAAAAGCTTCATGCTTGCACCTCATTTTAATATTCAGATATCAGTTTTAAAACCTTCTATATCTGTACACAGTATAGATGTCCTGTTAACAGGATTCTTCAGCTTTCTCTGCTAGTGGACTTATATAACTGATCTGTAGTTTTCTGTATAGCTTAAGAACTCTCATTAAAAAAAAAAACGGGAAGTCAGAGGGCATGAGATGTGACCTACTCCCAGGACAACTGTGGTGCTTTAAAAACTCAGGGTTAGGCAGGATGTACATTTTTCAAAAAGTTAAAGACAGTGTTTGTCATGGCAATACACACTTGCATAGTATACCTGTATGCATCTGTAAATTAAGTGCCAGCCACTCATACTGTGTACAACACTGGGCTGTGCTCTCCTGCAATACATTAAAAGATACTTCTCGTAATGCTTAGAGCAGCTGAAGTACTTTTTATATATTTGCTCTTAACAGAACTAATGCATACTGCTATACAGATTCCTTAATGGAATCAACATATTTCCTTTCTCCACATTCCTTAAGCCGGGTACCTCTGTTGAATAATGTTGTTTGAACCCAAACATTAACAGGTTACATTACTAAAATGCATCAAAGCGTGTAGCTCACAGCTTTTTAATTTCACATCAGGACTTGAACCAACCTTTTTCCCCTCCCCTTCAAAAGTTTTACTTCTGGTACTACAAATGCTGGATTTGTTGTCTAGTTAAAGGAATAAAATTAAAACTCATTGGTCAGAGCAAGACGACTGATAGAGGCCAGACAATGAGCGAAAAAACACAGGGTCAAAATGCTTTGGAGCTTAATACCTTCTTAAAACCGTAAGCCAAATCGCACTTTCATTGTGAATCAAGAAGCCTCAAATATTACCAAATGTCATGTTTGTAACACTGCTCAGACAACCTGCCAAAATTATGAACCCAACTTAGATAATGCAACCTGGGAAAGGATCTGTAAATTAAAAAACCTCTTCCCCTTAAATATAACTTATGTGACAATATGAAATTAAATTAAAAATTCCAAGTTATTGCACAAATTATACTTCCAATATTTACAGAGCAAAAAATTCTGAACTTTGAAACAAAAACAGGAGAGCAGCAAATTTACTTTTATGAATTCCCAACTTGATTTGCTGCAAAGCAAAAAAATTCCAAGGGGCTGAAGTTTCCTTCACTTCTAAAATAAAAGAAAACAGAACCCACAAAGGAACAGATGTAGCCACAGCAAAAAAGCCACAGCATTTGTAAATGTCCTTGCAGTTCTATTGTCAGAGCTGCTTCGGCACTGTATGAACCATTGTGGGAAGGCAGAAAACAAACTTCCACATTTAATAAGGCTTCACAGATAAGCACAACTACTTCTTGAAGATGGACTGAACCACCACACAAAGAAACATGCAAAGAAGTCAGTTGCAGATATTTGGCAACACCAATAAAACGATGTGCTGGACGCTGGTCTCCATCCCTCAAGTCGAGTGGCACTCACTCAGTTTGTCTGAACAGGGAAGGTCATTTTGGCATCTGCCATTATCTGCTCAGACTAATAGGCAAACTGTCTCTGTGTTTTTTTCTTCTCCATATATTACGATTGTACTGGTGGTGTCCTCGGTTACCAACTGGTTGCCTCATGCCTCCACTGCTGACAGGGCTGTAGCTGTTGCCTTGGTTATGAGTTCCTTTCATGGAAAACTTCATTCCACTGTGCTGCTAAAAAACACAAGATAAGCACTCAGTTTAGGCACGCAAACAACTGAAACAAAGCACATATTACCAGTGGTATTTCCTCAACATACAAGTCATTCCCACAGAACACTGCTTGAAGCAACTGGTCTTTTCATGCTTGTCTAATTTTAGCTGTGCAAGTCCAATGGCACTAACAGCTTAAGTGTTTCCTGAAGTAAATGTCCTGCAAATGAAATGGTGTAGACTTCAAAATGTCCTTAAAACCCTTGGATCTCAGTATGAAACACTATGCATCACCCTTATAAAAAGAGAGACCTTCCACATTAAATACTAATTGTGCCTGTCTTGTCTATTTTAGAGGATCTTAGCAAGAGCATGACCAAGTGAGATACTCAGTAAGACTTTCAGAAATATCATGGAGAAATGTAAGGGTGTGATCATATGAGCTGATACATACAAAGCACAAGACTGCTCTGCCCATAATCCCACTCAGCTACAAGTAAACTAGCTATGGCTTGTAAGGAGCTTGTAAATCCTACTGGTCTGATCATAGGGCTACACAGCTCCTAAACCATACCTCACATCCAGACCGAGGAAAAACAATTAAACGATCTGTAACATAGCATGACACTTTGGGGGAAATCTCTAATAACTTGGAACAGAAACTGCCAAAAAGGTTTAGTGGCAGCTTGAGTAAATCTACCACACCATAAGCTAGTACAGGTGTCCCTATCACTTAATGGCATACAGTAAGTTGGTTTAATGTGAATGTACTTAAAATAGGTACAAGAGTTTCAAAAGATGAAACTGAAACAGACTTCCCAAATACTGAAAACTTCAATGCAAGCAACCTTTCCTGATGTCTCACAGCAGTAACTTTAAGACAGACAACTGGCTGCCTTTAACAAAAGCTAATACATCATTTTGTCTACCATAAGTGGCTAAACAGGAACGCCACAAAGCTAACATTTGAGGCAACTGCTTCGAATGTGAAATATCTGCAGCTACTTTACTAAGCTATATTTCCAAACAAGTTTGGAGTAGAAAGAAATATGAGAACACCAAGCCATCATTACAATTGTATGCACAAAACCAAAACAGTTATTGAAGGCATAATTCCATAAGCAACATTTTACTGTCAAATTATAATTAGAAAAGACACTGAGCATACAGAAAAACAAGCTGGTGAAGACTAGTATTGAAGAATAATCAAAAAGTTAACTGCAGGGTGGTAAAACACACAAACTTCTTTTTATTTGTAAAGTGTGTCCTACAGCAACATAATCAACCTTCAACATGCAGCTTCTAGACTCCCAAGACAGACACGCTAAGTGCTATCCTCAGACTACCAATGGCAAAATATTCAAGGACAAACAGAAAAAGGGAATGCAAGCTGAGAATCCCTCATTCTTAAGAGACACAACTGCCCAAACCTTATTTATTGACATATGCTGCTAAAATATCTACCAGAAACTATTTATGAAAGTCAACAACGTGAAACTAAAAAACATTTAGAATGTTTATATTTTTGGCAAGTGGTCCTTCAAGCAAACACACCATCTTGTCACATTCTTGCGCAGGGGAGTTTAGTTCAATAAGTGTACATCTCACTCAATTATATAAGCAGACAATTAAGCATCCACATTGAATGAGATCAAAATACTAAAAATGATCCTTCAACAGTCAAAACACTAAACAGCCAGTCATACAGTTACCCTCGACTATATGCTGAAAAAAAGACAGAGGAATACTTCAGTTTTGCTACTGTAGAACCAGACAAAACTCTGACCAAGGAGCATATAAAGTTTCAGCAAGCCTATTCTCTTCAGCTGGAAACATGAAAAATCTGGCAACTTCAGCCTCAATTTGAAGACTCAGCAAAAAAAAAAAAATACTGGGGGCAGGAAGGCAGGTCACCACAAGATCAGACAAGCACCACAGCAAGTATGGCAATTAAGCTTATCTATCTGCACCCTAAAAGAAGTCATATCCCTGGTTTGTTCAAAAGGTAATCAAATTTCCAAAGAATGATTAATAGCTAACCAGAAAGCAATCTCTAGCTTGTCATGAAGCATTTTGCATTGCTTTTTAGGCCATCAAACTATCAGAGCAGAATCTGAATCCATCCCTCTTACCACTCATTAGCTGAGAGCAGGTGCTTAAGGAAGTTGACTCAGGGACCTCTTAAGTCAGAGATGACACCTTTATAGTTACTAGTTCTCAACTAGATATTGTTCACTCGTTTGTTCAGATTTTTGAAACCATAAGCTTTTAGTATGCTGAGTCCTGTGCTATGGCATTTCACAACTATAATGAGTGTCATGTTTAATTTGAACATACTATCTGATGATTTTTCAGTTCTTGGAGTAATTAATTTCTTGTCATTCTGCTCTCTGACTTTTCCATATACTGATGACTACACAGACCTAGATCATATACCTCCTCATTTTCTTCTCCAGGTTAAAGAATCATTCATTCTTCACAGAGAAGCAATTCCATATGTTTGACCACTCTTACCACCCTTCGCTATTCTTCCATTTGTATTATAACTTTCTTCTGATGTAGGAGGCAAAATTGTACTCACTGTTCATGATGGGGGATGTACAAGGATTTTTACATGATGTTTTCATTTCTGCTCTTTATTCCTAATAATGTCTGAAATTTGGTTTGACACTCAATTCTCAGTAGGAAATCAAGCAAGCATTATCAAAGCAGTTTTCTGCAAAAACATCAAGATCTCATCTTTGCAAGAAACTGTCAGCCCAGGGCCTACCACTCTCTAAAGGTTAAAGTATTTCTCTCCTTCCTGATGCATCATATTCAAAGGTCCTTTTGCACCCCTTCTCAGTTGGCCCTTAAGGAGCTTAACCACATGAGCAAACTTCACCACACTTCATCCATTGCCTTTCAGATGCTAGGCAGCATGAGGCCCAGCACAAACTCCTGCAGGGCTTTCCTGGTGAACTCCATTTACTACAAAAAATGGATCTTTGTTTCTCATCTTCTAACTAGTTAATTGTTTACAAGAGGACACACATCTTAGTTTCTTTCAGAATCTTTCTTAAAAGAAATTTACTTCATGTCTCTTGGAAATCTCAAGAGGCTGTATCAAACAGCTTTCTCTTGTCCACACACTTCTGGATATTCACATGCTCAGGACTCCCATAATCACTGAGAAATGGCAGGTCTGGAAGCAGATGATGGCTGGAGAGAGATCAGATAATCAAAAAAGAAAGCCCTTCATCTGTGATACAACAGGCAAATCTTTGGTTTAGATGTTTTGACTTCTTTAGATCTATTTCTCTTGATAGAATAACCTTCTCTCCCATCATAGGGCTATTGATTCAACAACTGAGTGATAGAACTGGCTGTTTGCGGTTTGTTTGGGGGCAGGGGGTAGGTTGTGGGGGGTTTTTTGGTTTGTTTGGGGTTTTTTTTTTTGGACAAGCCTGTTGAATTTGATACTCTGCAAATAAAAGCCATTAGATCTGGAGGTAAAACTAAAAAATTGCATTAAAGACAAGCCGAGGGGTGGGGGTGGAATTCTGTATAACATACCAGGTTAAAAAAGTTTCCAGATATTTTAAGAGAAATTTAAGAAAAGGATGTTCCTGGTCTTTACGCCAAACAACAGAAATCTGGTGGAAACTGAAATACCAAGTAATTATTTGCTAAGGAAACCAAACTTTTATTCTTAAATACTGGCAAATTTACAACACAAAGCTGCTGACATTCAAAGACTTATTATTAAAAAAGAAAGTTTATAGTCAAAAATAAATCACCTACACTTTGAACTAACACAAGTAACATAACAGAGCCGAAATCTAAACGTAAACAGGGTTTTTGAATTGTTTTGCTGTTTGGTTTTTTTTAGCTGTTAGCACCTCTAAAGTAAGGAGAAAAAAGCAGAGAAGTGCTGCGATGAAAATGAAGTATCAGTACTCTTAACTTTAAAAGAAAAGAGATTATAAATACAGTGCCCAAAAATAACTGGTAAGGGCCTACAGAGCTAAAGAAAAAGTTTAGAAAAGGCGTAAGACAGTTTAGAAAGAACACATATTTACTATTTTGTTGTTAAGACTACAGGATTAATGGCCATGATTGAATCATTCCATGTGAAATATTACAGAGTAATATTCAGAAGAAATTTAATGCACCATTAACATTTTAAGCATCCCCTTATAACTTAATATACATCCTCAAAATATTTCAAAGTTCTTTTCCATTTCCTACCATATTTCCAAATTCTCTATTTTAGGCTTGTAGCAAAAAAAACCCATAAAGAACCCTTTTTTAACAGATTTATGTTCACTTTCCCACTTTGAGCATAACATCTGGAAATATACTAAAAAATGCATCTTGCATGTAAGGAAAATTTAACTTCTTGTTCTTTATGAAATAAATTCACTGTTTTGAAGAGAAACAATGGGCAATGACCTAACCAACATTTTAGTCATTACTGCACAAGCAATAAATCAAGTATTAGGCAATGGTTCAATCTAGCTTCATTACTTCAAATTAGCTAACAGGATTCTACAAGATATTTAGACTAGCTACCTGGGTGTACTCTTAATCTAGTAAGATTTATAAGTGGTTTAGATTTCTAAGCTGAAGTACAGCAAAACCAAAATAAGTTCTTACTCAAGTTGTTTGGAACTGGCAATCTGGGGAAATAAGGCCCAAAGCACTGCAAATATCAGACACTTCCCCTCCTTTTGGGCCCCTTGTTTGGACCTACTGGCTATTTCCAGCTATAACTGACAAGATCTTGAGTCCTGAACAAATTTTATAAAATGAGCCAAAACCCATTCCTGCTCCCATTAAAAGGAGAAAACAGCATTTATGCAACCAGCTGTGAGAGCAGCAAAGAAAAAGTCAACATGGAGACTAGAAAGAGCTCAAAAGCAAAAAAAAGTGTTAGATGTTTCTTATCTTCTAACACTAAAGAACTGAAAGATTCAAAGCCACAAGGGAGCAGGTTATATCAGTCCTTCATATCTTACTTTGTGTGGTAGCTCTGCCAGTAGCCTGCAACAAAGGGAAGCTTTTGGTTCTCTTCACCTTTAACATTAGGCAACTATTAGTATGACCAGTTCAAAGATAAACTAGTATTTGAGAGATCAGAGAGCCTAGTCCCCAGAATGAGTGACTGACAGTAGAGACTACCATCATAATCTGAGCGTATTTTGAACTACCTTATGGTAAAGACAGTAGAATCTGACACACATAATAAATACACTTTTTGATCTTGTCACCAGTCAAGTTTCAAAAATGAAGGGCAAGAGTCAAAACAACACTACCAGAAGACAGAACTCATACTGCAACTTTGCTACTGTTGTGACATAGGCCATGAAGTGTTATCTGCATACTTGTCATTAAGGAGAACAAGAGATAATAGCTTCTCTAGCATAAAGCTGACAATTTTAGACCTTAAAGAGAAATCTTACCTCACTGAGATTTCTCACCTTTTTATTTGGAAAGAAAAAGTATTATAACAGTGAGCAGACCCAAAACACTTTCCAAATACAGTGATATCAATACAGTACACGTGAAAAAGTCAGTAGAGGAAATGCATACGTGAATATTCAAATCAGTCTCAGTTTGGGAGCAACAATCTTATTACAGAGACACTGGAAGATAAAGGTGTACTATGCAATCAAAAATCAGGTATTACTTCTACATTTGAGTAAGTCTACCTTTTATTTATGGTGGATTTATTTATGTCCCTAGAAACTACTATTTAGACTTTGTGTCTTTTCTGCAACTCAAAAAGCACTCAGGAAGCAACCATGGTGGCCAGAGACTTTCATACAGTCATATAAACATCTAGGCTGGAGGTTTATATGGAGACCCCTGGAGACCTGGATGTCTATACAGAGGCTGGATGTTTATACAAAGAACTCTGGAGATTATTTAATCCAACCTTCTGTTGTAAACAGTCAGATTCGGTTATCCAGGGTCTAGTCAAGCTCAGTCAGTTTCCATACACAGAAGGATACCACCACATAAAGACTCTCCATATAAATATATGACAATGTAAGATGAAAAATATCTTGAGTACTGTTTTCAGCTGAACAGCCTCTGAAATTCAGACGCAGTTTTTCTTCTCTCCATTCTTTAGGAAAGAAAATAAAACATCGCTCCTCTTCTCCTTATTTTGCATGTATTAAATAAAAAATCAAACAATGTTCTGTCATACGCAGAAGACGGGAGTCCAACATTTAGAATTGAAACTGTTTCTGAAGTAGACAGTAGTAGTCTCCTTCCTTTGCCTAAGAAAAGGCATAGACACCAAAAAAGTATTCCACGCTAAGTGAGAGAGCTTTAAATAAAAGATAAGAAAAATACCACTTGGTTGACTGAAAAAACCTTCAGTATCTAAACAGCTTAATAATGCCATTGAAGAAACAAGTCAGGTCATTTCTAAATTGAAGTCAACATACTAAAAACTCTGAAGCATCACACTATACTAAGGGAATTTAGCATATCTGTACATCTGACTAGTTGATGACACTTGCATTCTCAGAAATATTTGGTGAAGTAGACTAGAGTTCAGCCTTGACATGAATTAAAATGTATCTTTACAAATGTATATTTCATCGAAGTGAACAACACTTAACCGCTTGGACTCATCTAAAAGAAATATATTTTTGACTCAAGCCCCTGACCAATGTTATTTTTGTTTCCAATGCTGCTAACTTTTGTGGGATCATTCCAGAGATACTAGCAGTATCAGCATTACCAGTGAGACAAAGCAACACCATTAACAATTGTTCTGGATACGAGCAAACTCTGAAGCAAAGTATTTTAGCCAGTGAAGTGCCTGTAAAGCAATATAAACAAGCAGTTTGTAAGTTAAGCGTCTGGCCTTACATGGCCAAACACAAAAGAATCTGAAAAACAAACTACTTCTACAAGTTAATGTAAGAGTTTAGACTGTGGTATTTCAGCACTGACATTAAGGTTTCATTTCCTAGTTGTCTCCTATGCTTCACAACTGAGCCAGTGAATGCTGCTATGAAATTTTCAATGAACATATTCACGACCAGACACCACTCACCTAAAGGGTCTTCAGTGGAGGTTTTCTTAGACACACTGGAAGCCAGCACAGCAGAAGGACTAGTGCTTACTGGCTTTAGATACTTTCGAATCAAAAGACCACTCTTGGGGGGGGGGGGGGGGGGCAATGCAACTTAAAAAGTAAAAGGAGTTCTTCTGACCTAAGCAACATGAAGTTTCTTCTGTCTTCATTGGTGACTAAGTGACCAGTAATTCAAGGAAGAACAAAGTAAACTTATTTCATCCCAAAATAACAATAAGGAAAGTAGTCCCTTCTTCTCCATGGGAAGTCACCAAGCAATTTCCACCCCCTCCATTCACCTGGACATGCATGCCAATATCTGTTTTTCTGCTTATTCCAGTGGGTAGCACTGGTTCATAAACTGTTCTCTCTCCCAAGTGAAATTTCAAACTGCTTGTCAGCAAAGTAGAAGAATGATTACCATGGAAAAATGATGATGATCCAAAAAAGCATGCAGACCTGTATCAGGAGCTTAATTAGTCCCTCAACTACCTGGAAATTCTCCAATTAATTATGCAGCATGTAAACAGAATTGGTAATCACACCAAAGCTGTTTCAAAAAAGAAAGTATTAGGAAGCTTTAATGGCAGATAATTTGCCTAGAAGGCTGCAAGTTGTTCAAAATACAGTTAGTGCTCTTGACACTGGCACCTCCTGCTTTTGAGGACACCTAGGTACAGCTTCCAAGCTGAACCGAGGGAGAGAAAGCTGCCAGGGAAAAGGCTAAAGACATAATGCGACAAATGAATCCCTTTCAAAGACTTTTTGAATACGAAAGAACACTTGCTGTTAAGAAAAAGGCTTGCACATGTTCAAGCCTATCAGGACAGGAGACCTCTGAGCTAGTAAAATGTGACAATTAGAAGTTACAAACTAGCATGGTCTCAGGTTATATCAATTGCAAAAGGAAAGCCATCAACCTAACCTAGCTCAGTCATGCTCCAGAAAGTTGCAAATGAAAAGGAGACATTTACAGTATTCTGGGTAGAATGATTTCATTTTCCACTTCTGACTTGGTCATAATCTTCTGATAAAGAGAATATTTCTACTTCACAATATATAAGCTTTTGGTAAATTCAATGCAGAAAAAAACATCATCCCATTTCTGAACTGTAGATAACAAGGAATTCCTCTGATTTAACACAAATCTCAGAGGCACATCTTTGTCAAGCAAAAGCCACAGAAAAACTCCTAATTTTAAACATATAAGTATCATACAAACTACTAAAAGAACAGTTAACAAGTATCGGAAAGGACAGCCAAGTAACAGAAAGCCAGAAAAAGTGCTACAACGCAGTTGTTTTCCAAGATTCAAAATTCCAACAGAGATTCAAAATTCATGCAACACATTCCCTCTTCACAACTGAGGCAAAAACTCTGGATGCCAACTTATTTTGTACCAACAACTGCATGTCTCAAAACTGGATTCTTTTTTTGTGTAATTTTGGTGAAGTTAAGCTCCAGGGCAGCTGTTCAGAAAAGCAGAGTTGTTAAGGAAAAGAATAAACTAGACTAAGTTTGTATTTTAGATTAAGTTTAACTTAAAATAGCTCTCCAGTTTTATTTTAAACAAACTTCAGAAGTTTCAGACTGTACACTAGCATGTGAACACTCAACTGCAGACACTAAAATAGCAATATATTGTTCAATAACCTTCTCACTAATAGAAAACATTTCCTATGCAGATAAACTGGTTTTGCCTAGGTTAAGATTCAACAGTAGGGGAGAACAGGTAAAGGAGGGAAGAGGGGGAGAGGAACCTGTGTAATCACTTGGAATACTAAAACAAAAGGCATACCTCGAGATACAAGTGGGGCTTGGTAGATGACTGAGGATTGCAGAGCTGGCTGGGAAGAGCATGTGATAATAGCTTTCAAAGATGGTGCCCCTGCTATGTTAACCTGCTGCAAGGAAATAGTAGAACACCTGTGGTACGCAAAGGGAAAGTATCCTGGTCTAAATGAAAAAAAGGGTGAAAAATATTTCAGTGAAGCACCTAAAACAAGCCCTTGTCTAGTAACTATGAAGAATTTGGGCATCAAGCTACAACATGCCCCAACTCAATGCTGATATTACTGAACATTTAAAGTGCTGTCCAGATGAAATTTCTTCATTATTAATCTAAAACTGTCAACATTTAAAGCACTTTTTTAAATTCTGTAGTAAGTGGCAGTTACCATCTCTAGACATATAAATCAAACTCACAGGCTGAATGAAAAGTACTCCCTTACATGCCAGGCTCAAAGTGTTTTGATCAGCAGCGCAAAGTCCAGCTGGAGGTCAGCAGCTAGTGGTATATCCCAAGAGCTGATACTAGGGCCAATAGTAGTTAACATCTTTTGTTAATGACCTGGATGACAGGAGAGAGTCACCCTAAGCAAGGCTGCAGATTATACAGAATTGGAAGGAGTGGCTGATACATGAGATGATTGTGCTGCCATAAAGAAGGACCTCGTCAGGCTGGAGAAATGGGCTGACAGGAATCTCATGAAGTTTGCAAAAGCAAAATGCTAAACTCTGCCCTTGGGAAGGAATAATCCCACACATCAGTACACACTAGGCACTGACCAGCTGGAAAGCAGCTTGGCATAAAGTGACCAGGGATTCCTGGTGGACAAGTTGAACGTGAGCCAGCAACGTGCCCTTGCATCAAGGAAGGCCAACAGCATCCTGGGCTACATTAGGAAGAGTATCTCCAGCAGGTCAAGGGAGGTGATCATTTCCACTCTACTCAGCGCTGGTGAGGCCACACATGGAGTGCTGGGCCCAGGGCTGGGCTCCCCAGCAACAGAGAGACACAGACATACAGGAGTGAGTCCACTTAAGGTCCAGGAAGATAAACAAGGGACTGAAACATCTGTCATACAATGAAATGACAACGGAGTTCAGACTGTTTAATCTCAAGAAGAGAGAGTTTGGGAAGGATCTTATTGATGGATCTAACTAATGAGAGGGTGTAAAAGAAGATGGGGCCAGACTCTTCTCCTTGGTGCCCCATAAAAGGGCAAGGAGCAATGGGTATAAGCTGAAATACAGAAAACACCATTTAAATTTAAGAAAAAACTTTTTTACTGGAACAAGTTGCCCAGAGCAGTTGGGGAGTATCCATCCTTGGAGATACTCAAGCCCTGACTGGACAAGGCCTTGATCAACCTGCTGTAGCTGACCCTGTTTTGGGCAGGAGGGTGGGACTAGGTGACTTCCAGAGGCCCCCTCCAACCTCAACTATTCTGTGATTCTGCAAAATACTTGAACAATCTCAAAGCAGAAACTGAAGCAAATACATCTTCTGTCATGCCCAAAGTGTCAAGGAAGTATTGAATCAAATAAAAAAGACAAGGTCATTAAATTAAAACCATCTTGTCCCTAGATTCCCACAAACTGTGATAGGAGGACTGAGAGAAGAAGGAAAACATTCTAAGAACCTGACCAAAACTAGGTTTCAAAGAAACCAGCTCATTATTTTGTTATCACAGGCAACCTACAACCCACAACTTGCATTAAAGCTTATGTGAGGCAGCTGTTTTGACTAGTAGTTTTAATAATCAAGATTGAGGGATTATTTTCCTACAGAGGCAGGCACCAAGGCTGTAAGAAACACGACTTTTCTTCCCCTTTACTATAATGGATACATTAGCTAAAATACTTCAGGCTAGTTAAGTAACATAGCTTCCCTGCATGTTCACCTCCTAACACATTTAAGCACACATTTTATATTTTGGTAAAAACTCTTGTACACATGCCCGTAATTAATTTTGTTCTCTATCTTTAAAATGTATTACAGAAAGTTACAAGTGTAGTCAGATCTGTTCTAATAATTCAAAATCAAGACAACTAAACAAGCCTAGACAGGTCAGTACTATTTCTTCAGATTCAAAAACTAGCTTACAGATAACACCACCTACATGAAGTTTCTATTTTAAGAACAGGAAGTTAAAAGATCTGCAAATATTCCCCTGGTTAGGCATCAGGAGTCTCAAATACAACTTAAGGAGTCAGACATCTGACACACTCCCTTCAACTTATTCCTAGGTGTCAGTGTGCTGTGGAAGGGCTCTTATATTCAAAGATGCATCTCAAACAGCAAACCCTTTCCCACCCATTCTTCTCCCCACACTTCTGACATGGCAGATAAGTACTTTTATGATTACATGAAGTTTAGCACGTGCTATATGAAGGTTATCTTCAGAGGCTCTTAGGCTGACAGCACAGCACAAATGATCTACACTTCTGATTTGATCACTTTCTCATGAAAAAGTTGCTCCATTTAGTTGGCTCATACCTGATTACTGGCGGCCATTATCAAGGTTCTCGTAGGCGCAGATTGGGGTTTACCACTTGGCATAGGCAATGCAGGTGGTAAACTGGCCATAAGCTGAGTCGGTGCTTGCAGACTGAACTGGTAAACATTAGGAGCTGTGCAAGGTGGTGTATCAGAATCCTTTTGGCAGAGAAAAAGGGGAAAAGAAAAGCAACTTTACAGAAAGTACAGTATATACAGGCTATGCATGTGAAAATGCACCCAAATATCAACTCATGTGAATACTGTAAAATTTAATGATTTTTTTCAATGGTAAAATAATAAAATACAAGCCAGCACTATGTTTACTTTACACATCTAGCAAAAGTTTAATTGAACCTGCATCAAGGAGACAATGTCAACAGGTCTATGGCAATCACGGGTCAGTTCCAGTCAGCACAACCTAAAGCCAAACTTATATCTCTACTAAATTCGAATTAAAACATGGGAACTAAGGTTGGGGAAAACACAGAACACGAACAGTGACACTGTTAGTGATACATGGGCTAGAATTTCAGGTGTCATGACAGAATCAGTCCTCTGAACAGCGTTCTGGATTGTACTTATCTGTACAGCAAAGTTACTCACTGTAATTGTTATAGTCCTCTCCCATTCTACCCAGCAACAGCAAAGTTAGGGCTCCACCTACCAAGAAACAAGGAGATGGTCTGCCAGTCAAGACTAGTATACATGCACCAGTCACCCACTTCACTGCTAGTTAGTTCCATCCCCCTCGCTTTCCATCGGAAAGCTGAGTAATAATTCTTCAGGGGAAGCAAGATGGATGCAGGATAACAGAAAAAAAAATACTGTAACAGAACTTATATTACTGATTACTATTCCTCCTCCTTCCAGCCTGACCAACAGCAATTACAGATGCATAAGCAGTCATACTGGTGATGTTAAAACACTGTGTGCCTGGAACACTTAACAGACAACAAGCAAGGAGGCAAGCACAGATGCAGGGGTTTAATTCTTAAATGACCAATTAAATTACTTTCTAAGTTGAGAAAGTTGAAAAGCAAGCTACAGCCTTTTGAATCAACTTTGAATATAGATCCTGCAAAACTTATTTTTGAACCATAACACAACAGCAACAGGTAAGTAGCTTTCCATACATTTTACTGCTGCTTTTTACCTTGCCCTTAACTCCAAAGTATTCTGAATTCAAAAATAATGGAAAAATCTATTCTTTATCCCAAACCACTAGTGTTTTTTCCATTCCCAGCCATCTGGCTCAAAGTATAGCAAGAGATGGGACTTGGCCAATTAGTAGTTACCATATTAAAAGACATTATTGGCTAAGATCATCAAGGATCTTTACTGTTAAAGTAATTACTGAAATACTCTACTGTTCTTTCTCTGAAGATTAATTGCCTGTAAGCAAAGACTCTTCACTTAAACCAAGCAAACTTTAAATAGACCTCCAGCACTACTACTTGCCCTCACATGGCCTTGCTTTCCAAATTAGATTCTCCAGTTAGAGAATACGCTGTCTAGGAAAATATTTTCAAGAACAGAAACAAGAAAATATTTTAAAGCTTCTCTTGGGGAAAGGAGGTCATTTAAGGGAGACTGACAGTTGTGAATACTGAGCAGCCTAAGCAATGAACTACTAGAAAGCAAAACTTGCATCCCAGCTGAACTGAATACCCACAGTAGAAACAGTCCTCAATAAAACTGTCAGCTATTAGAACAATCACTCTTTTATTAGTCCCTATAAAGTTCTGCTTACTAAAAAGTAAGTCCTAGAAAGAAAGGAGCTGCTCTCCTACTAGGTCAACTAGTGGTAAAAGTTACAGTATGCCTTTGTGAAGCAGTTTCAGATACTTGCATCATGAACTCACTAGAGACAAATCATATTGATAACAAGAATCTGTGCAGCAATTTAAGTCTTATTTATGAGATCAGATGTTTATCTTTTAATAAATATGCTCACAGTAGGCAACTACATGCTGTAGCACTGATCAAAAAACTAACCTTAGTTGTATGCACATGCAAAGCTGACTGCCTGGATGAAATGGCATTTTTCTCCTTTGCCCAACCCTACAATATTAGCTATGGGAACAGGCCACAGTCTCTACAAAGATGAAGCGGACATGTTCTTAACTAAGTAGCTGGTAGAGTCAGGTACAGCGGCAAGAACTTGGATTTCTAAACTGAAGTTTCTTTAGACACTCTTTTGGTCATGGAATTATTAAAAAGCTTATAAAAAGAGGGAAAAACAAAGAGGGGGTAGTCACGTTTGAACAGACACCTTCTGAGCATGTGCACAAGTAACCATGAGCACACAGATGGGAGGGAAAAGGGGATCTTACTGTCTATCCAAACCAATGAGTTATCTTCTGCAATGCAACCTTTACAAACCTGACTGAAGAATAGTTTTAGTCTCTCCACTCAAAGAATCTCCCCTTTCTCTTCTGCTTAGATACAATTAAACTCCCTGAAGATTCACATACCTAACCCAGATGGGACACTTGCCATTTATAAGATTTATAAGGGGTTTTGTGCAACCAGAATTTAACTCCTGTATGGAAGCAGCAGCAGATGCAAGAGAAAAGGGAGTCATATGGTTTAACTGAGACTAGACAAATTTCAGCACAAGGAAGCTTGTGTTGCTTTATTTTAATTTTGTAATAGGTATGTTATTCTGCCTCAGTGTTATTTACTGATACAAGTCTCATGCACGTAGATTGCATCCCTCTTCTGAGGCGATCCTGGATTGCTAACAGGATTACTGTGTGGAATTGATATGCTGACTTCTCATCAGCATCAAAATCCTTTTGTGAAGGAGAGCATTACCTTTCTTCCTTAAACTGAAAAGGTTAACCTCAGTGATCAGAAAATTGAGCCTAATTTGGACAAAACTGATTTTCCACAAGCACTGCCTACACCGAGGGATAAAGTCTTGGTCTTCTGGACAGGATTCTTAAGTGTAATGTGCAAACTTGAAGCACTGCAGAAGCTCAGAAAACCTACAAGTAAATGCATACAGGTAATACCCTGACACTTTAGATCCATGTCTGGAAGACAAAAAGCTCTGACCCTTACTAGGGTAGGTGCTACCGAGGTCACATTGTAAAAAGATAAATGTAAAATAAAAGGGTAAGATCCCTCAATTGATTTTAGCAAATAATCCAGGGATAAAGCTACAATGACTGCACTAAGAGCCAAGGTAAGTTCCTGATCTCTTCAATACTACTACCATGAATGCCAATCATAGAGGGTCCCTCATCCTGCAAGGAAAATACCTCCTAAAGAGATGCTTTTGGAAAGAGAGAGACAATGCCACATACAGGTTTATCCTACTGGGAAGTTTCCATGTTTAAAACATACTCTTTAAACCAGTTTCAACTTCCTGAGTAAGAACTTAGTACCTGGAAGGAAGATTTCTACTACTCATAGCCTTGATTACTGAGAACTCTTTAATTTACCTTAATGTTGGAAAGAAGATAAAGTATGGAAGAGACCTAGAAACTCAAGTGTTACTGATGAACTCTCATCTAACTGCAAATTTTGTTTGAGAAATGGGATCCCCTAGCCTTCTGTCTAGACAGAAACAGTGAAGCACTGCAGTCATATGAAAGATGAAGAGCTGAGGCAATCTCACAATCTCAACTTCTCCTGACATCAGAAGAGAACAAAAAAATCCTTTACTGTTCTGCAAAATGCATCTCCCATTATAGAAAGTCCCAGGACCTCATCAGCAAGAGAATATTTACTCATCAGAAGCTCCTTACTAACTGGCCATAAGAGCTTATTTCAATTCTGTTAATAACTCAAGGCTTGAGATACAAGGTAAAGTGTACTGGTACATTCATCCATCAAAACAATAGTTCCGTTTCCACAAATTTCATGGGCACTCAATTATACTCATAAGCATTTGAGTAAGCATTCATGATTCTAAATGCATGAAAAAGTGGTGCCTTCTGCTTTGTTTCATGATGTAGTCAGTTGAGAATTGACTGACAAGAGCTACCATTTTAAAGCTACCATTTTAAAGCTTTCAATTTCCAAGACAGTATTTTTTATTTTAAAAGCTGGACCGGCCTAAGAAGATTAATTCACTATCCCAGTCTGTTTAAGTTTTGGCCCAGTGGTAAAAGAGTCTAACTATACTAGAAGTCAGTATTCAGAAATCAAAACTTAAACAATAGAACACAAGTTTCTCACTAATGTGACACATTTTGGATTTTACACCCTCCTCCTCACCTCCCAAGAATGAACTAGAGAGGTCTTGGCAAAAAGGTTCTTATTGTTTCCATTCTCCAAACTTCTCCCAACTAATTAAACAATTTTCTTCTCTTTCCCACAACATTCAGGAGCTGGAAGCTGTGAGAGAACAATGACCAGTTCAGTAAAAATTGTGTTCCATCTTTGAAGGCAAAGAACTGAAAATAGTGAGAAAATTGGTGTTTATAGTTAACACTTTACACTATACAGATTTTTTTCATGTGCTCCTCTCCTTTCTTACAATTAAAGTGATTTAACAGATAACTGCTGCCAGTCATACTCGTTGTGCCTCTTTTCCCATTCTGGCCTTCTCCATTATACCTGCATTAGCATTTTACATTATTATGAGCCAATTCAGAGGTGAACCACAGAAACAGTCACCTTTTTACTATCTTCAACTTCTGAATCAGCTCACCACAGGATTAGGTGAACACCAGTGCAGAAAAGCAGGAGCAGCTAGTGAACAGAAACACCCCTAGCAAGAACATCTAACTACTGGACTGGCTTAGTAAAAGTGTAAAGCCACACTCCTTGGAACGTAAAGCAACACCAGAAAACTTCCGACATTTCATAGTTTGGGGCCATGTGCAGGAGCAGAACTTCAATGCACGCTCTCACTTGAATGGTTTTAGCCCTAGTGTACTTAACTCTGCTTGACAAAGCAACATGCTTCCAAGGTGATTTCATGGATTACACCCCCATCTCATTTCTTCCACATCAGCTTGTGCCATTTCCCTTTTTGGTAGGTGGAGCCATAACTAACTACGGTGTAAATAAAGTAAAATTGAGATTAACAAAATTTCTACTCCTATGGGAGATCACAGGGTAGAGAATTTGCATCAATACAGTTGCACCATTTCCATTTGATAGCCTATAAACAATACAAAACAGTCTCGAGTAAGACGCAATTCGTTGATTTTTCTGCCTTTAGGTCAACTGCATTACAAAAGGAAAACATCTTTGTCATTGTGCTTACAGGAGGGGAAAAGTAAAAGAAGAGATATAGGATACACAAGCAAACTGAAAAATATGCATCCTCCAAAAGCATTAGTGTTCGTTTTACAGAAAGACAACTAAAAATGTAATCTAATTAGTATCTACCAAGATTAAATACAAGCACAGTACCCCTCTAACCTCACCTCATTATATCCTGACAGGCCTGACTATTGGGCTTATTCCATGTTTTATCAATACTCACTGTATTTCAGTTAAGCCACCTTAAGTTAAAAAAGGTCCCAGAAGTGTGTAATTCAAGTTTCCTTTGTTACCCCAATAGTTTTATTTCACAGGCTTTCAATTGGTCTGTATTGTTAAGAGTACAGTAATATTTCAAGTTAGTGTTTTTCAAGTTAAGCACTAAATTATAGGACTTAGGACTCATTATGCAAGCTGAACATATACTGTACTAGAATGTAAATACTGAATTTAAGATTTCTTCCATCCTAAAATGGCTTTGGTACCTATGGTTCTTTTCAGGGGAGGGAATGTTAAGATATGGCAAGAATATGACTAGCCTTTGGCATCAGAACGTAGTCTGAGCTCGACTTTTACAAAATTGTGTGCTTCTCTCCTTACTTCACTGACATCACAGCAGTAAAATCCAATTTTACTTGCTGATTTACACATTCCCTCTGTACCCTTTGCTGCTTAGAATAACTTGTTATTAAATAAAATTACTTTATAACTTTGTGTTCAAAATTGTGCCTTCTGCAGCTTTGCAGAAATTTACTCTTAATTCAAGTGGATATAGATAAAAGACTGCTCAAGCAATTGAGACAGAAGAACTGAAGGAGAGCATGAGACAGTATAAAACAGCACATGGTCAGAGATATGGGTTAAAAAACCCAAAAATGTGGGACTACATAGTGAAAAAGGAAAAGAGGCAAAAGCAGCAGTGGAAAAATTTGTTCCCCTCTGGTCCACAGAAACTGTCAGTAATCTGCACAGCAAGAATAAGAGAAGAGTAGAGTTTTAAAGGATTTGGGGTTTAAATTCTTAAAGGCCCCAAATCAAATGTCAATCAAATGCTTTTCCCTGGTAACATCAGGTTGTCTCTGTCTGCATGCTCAGGATTGCCCACTGCTTTATTTGGAGACAAGCTGGCTGCAAGTCAGCACTTATATCTTTCTCTAAAGATTAAAGACTGAGGCCTACTTTTTAGAGCACTTGCCTCTTTGTTCAGGAAGGGGCAAAGAGTAAGACAATCTGCATTCTACAAAAAGATGATCAACTATCCATACACATATTTGAATTTTTACTTTGGTGAGGACATAAGAATATTCATGCATGTAGAAAGAAGGGAGAAAATCTGTGTAGCTCTTGCTCTCAACTGAGAATTTTGTTGGGCCACCCCCTTCTGCCCTCTCTCACTACACACACAATTTCAGCTGCAACTCTACAAATTAATCATAGTCATTAAGACAGATTTAACAAGACTACAGGAAGAGCTGTTAAAGTAACTACTCTGAAGTGTCTGTCCCTCTACTGCAGATAAGCACATGCCTTGCACGTGCAAATTCAATCGCTTTAAAAAAAGCAACATTTATCAGGACAAGATACATCATATACTCTCTCACCTCTATCTGTGAATAACGAAGTACAACAGTTCCTGCTAATAAGCTGAAATTCACAGTCTGACTAATAGGAAGGAAGGGGAGATGGTGATAACTTCATTAAGCATGTTGAGTTCAAGTACTAAGCCACAATTACTGCAGGGCAAGTAACAGTTCCAAAGTCAGCGTGGGTATTGTATGCATTTAGCAGAATAATAGGAATAATGAGTATTAGTCTTATCAGTCATATTTATATACTACTCTCACAATGTAAGCATCCAAAGAACTGAATACGTAATACTTGAAGACAGTGAAAAAACACGTTCCACAAAACACTTAAGGTACTGCTCGGCGTATCCCCTAGCTGATGGGGGCAGAACGGTGGTCAGATGAAGCACTGATATTCTGATGAAAGATTGTTATAAAGCCTGAACAGCAATGGCTACAGCTAAAATGTCAAGAACAGTCTGAAAGAACATACTGTAAATGCTAAAAATAGAGGCAAGGATTGTGTTCTCTCCCAAATTAGACTACACAGATAGCTTGTTCACTGAAACTTCAACTACCTTGACATGACTGCACAGTCTTGAGAAGTCAGAACTCTTCACAAAATAATCTTGTCTTAGAAGCCCAAAGAACATTATCACCAGAAACACTGAAATAAGGTGTACGAAATTTCTTAGATCCAAACTTCTAACAGACAACTTTGAGATTCTGTGCTGGACTAGATATGAGATTATATATCTATTAGGTAACAGAAAAGAGCTTTAGAACTTTCCTATGAGCAGTTACATCTGTTACTGATATGCAGGTATCACTGTCACATAAAATGCCATGCTTTATTTGGCATAATGGCATCAAAACTGCAGAGAATACTTAGCATCGGGAATTATACCAGACCAAAGTGAGACTGCAAAAACATACCTAGGATTATTTTTTACTTGGCAGATACTGTAGATCAGGCAGCAGATATTCTCCACCACTACTCTAGGACTTCCTGAGCTAATAAAAAGCAGCCTTCCACAATGCTTAAGCAACAAGAAATCCAGGTCACCAGTTACAGAGTGCAGGTCCAGAACAAAAAAGCACCCAGAAAAAAAAAGGGCATTTTTCAAGAGGAATTTGGTCACTGATTAGGTTCAGACTGACATCTGCAACTAGCCAGAACAAGCAGAGAGCTGGGGGCGAATATAGCTCATTTTATCTGGTTTCAGGTTCTCGTAACAATCACTTAACTCAGTATGAAGGTTAAAGAGAGATTTCCTAATGCCAGAGGCTTATTTTCTGTTGTGGAACAGTTTGACTCTTGCTCCCATAGAATAAAAACTCACACACTTTGCACCATTCTTGATGGCAAAGTTATTTATAAAACATTTTCCATTATTCACTTCAACATTTGTTGGACCATGTGGGAATGCATAGTATTTTGCAACTTACCTGTTTGCATGAGTAAGTGAAGAATACACACTGCCTCTTTGTCAGAGCAGCATATGGTATTTTAAACCCCTGCACAGCAGAATACTTCATTGAGAAGAGACTTACTACATAGATCACTTTGATAATTAACAGAATCCAGAAAAATGTATGTGCAGTCAAATACGTTCTCATGATCAGATTCCTTGTATCCATAGGTTTATTTCCATGTGTTCCTCAGTTTGCTCCTGATCACTAATATTTATATTCTTCACAGAGCTGAGGTAACAGGGCAGGAACTTTAGTACTCAGTATTTTGCAAGGAACTACATTAGACATGCCAGTAAGAGAGTCAGAACTCTGCATTGACATGTACAGTAAGACAAACCCATAAACTGAACAGCTGTCTCACTAATAGTAATAGTGATACCAGATTTCTCTTCTACAGTCTTTGATCCAAAATTTACTGGTCCTTATGAAAGTGTTCTTTTGTGACTAAGATTTCGCAGTTTGCTAGGACACTTATGAAAGACAGCACAACCAGAATTTCAGCCAGATCATGCTAGCATATAAGGCATTTTGTAAATAGCTTTGCTGCCTTGGAAAATCCATACAAGGATACTTTTTGTACAATTATGATTTAGTCTCATTAGATCCAGTTCTTAGTTTTGGGCTGTGTAGACAGTGGCCCAGAAGCATTCCCCCACAAGCTAGCCCTGGACTTGCAGAGATAAAAGCAATCATCCTCCTGAATTTGAAGCGGTGTATGAGGACAAGCATATACATCTAAAATATATGGGGAAAGAGAAGGCTGTCCTTGAAGGACACAGTTCTCTTGTTCCTCAGTGGTACATAAGTTCTCACCTTTAAAAGGTTACCATCAGTATTGTCCCCAAAGGAAGGAAAGCAGTAGCAGGAATGGAAAGAACTCAGGGCAGTAACTTTAAGCTCTTATATCCATATACTTCCATTCTTTTGAGTATGTACAAAAGTTGAAAGGCTTACTTCTAAGTATTATCTCTGGTTTATGCCAATCTGGTCTCCAGAAAAACCTGCTCCTTTTTATTGTTCTATTCTGACACCTGTTCTCCTGCTGCTGGAACAAATCTATAATCATTGCTATCTCTGAAGTGCCTGTAAGTCCAAGACACCGTGAGCCTTGTCTATTCAGCTGCTGAGCCATATTACCAAATATAAGGAAAAACCTGTAATGCTGCCAGAACTTCAAGGAAGCAAATCTTTAAAAACCATACAGCATGCTGTATTACAACCAACTAAACTAACTACTGTTACAACCAACTATTAAACTATAGGGTTTAATAAAAATTCTAGGATCCCTATAAGCAATATTACACTGCTTTGATAATGCTTGCATACTTAATATGTACTGCCAATATTGCTTCCAGGACATATTGACAAATATATGCAAGGCCTCCAGCCTTACGGCTGGTGTACAGTAATGCGATGACTTCAGAATACAGCTACTTCTGTGCTAGCATGGACAGCTGGAATATTAGACCTTCAGACAGCGGCAATATGACCAAGTAAAGTCAGAAGTTGCCAAGCCCATTTCTTCTTCCTCAATATACCTTAAATTGACTTGTTATATTCGTAGGCAGATCTCAGAAAGGTCAAGGTGCAGCTGATCACATGAAACTTTAGCAGTAAATTGAAAAGCAAATACACTATCAAGTCCCTCTAATTTGACAGCTAGGATCTGGTAGTCGATACACAGCAAAAGATATTTTGCATGACTGCAGAATATATCTCCAGAAACAGTGTCTTGACACAGACCTGTGCTTAAGGTTAACAGTGACATCACAGGGATGAATATTTTGCTATTAAAATAAAACCTTAATTATTGGGAAGAGATCAGCAAACTGTCAATCTGCGATCTCCCTGTATCCTGCATTTTCTTTATAATCTGTATCTTGCTTTCAGTCTTCAGTATCAGAGAAGCTCAGAAGATTTAATTTTAAATGATTACAGAATCATTCCTGAAGAACAATCCTTCCACAAGATCAGAGCTAACATTAGATGTAACTCTACAGTGATGAAATGCACCATATTCATATTCCCTTGTTCTGAAGCTGGTACCAAAGTTCACTGCATCATACCTATTTGCAGTGCACCATAAGTTTTGGCACAAATACCAGTTGTCAGACATACTAGATGTTCCTTTGCTGGAACCTGGGCATAGTATTATGCCAGATCATGCCACGGATAGCCTCTTCAACTCCAGCAGAATAGGGTTCTCTTCCTGAATCAGGTGCAGCTCAGGACTGCTGAACCAGAACTTGCTCACCCTCACATATCCAAGTGTGAGTAGGATGAACTCATCAGTTATTTGTCAGAAACCTGCCATTCCATTCCAAATTCAGATAACATGCTGGGAGTCTGCTAAGGACATAATACCAATAAATGACCAGGGCTTAAACTAGGGTCTGTCACAAGCACATGGGTATAAGGCTTTTTATTTTGTTAAAAAGGGTAGCATTTCCATTTACTTTGTGGATGCCCAAACTGATTGCAGATCTTTCTTGTTGAGAGCTTCCTTTTCACTTTTCATTAATTTCTCTGGCATCAGGCAATGAAGTTTCATCTTCAAAGTCAGGCAAAAAGGGACTACGGGGAGGTCATAATCTCACCACCCATTACATAGAGAGAGCACAAGATGAGGCAAATATTTGTATTTTCTCATAAAACTTATTACAGCAATATCTTTCTCACTGACACACTCAAACCAGGAGCATGGCTAGTAGTACCACTGGCAAGCATCATGCTGTTCTTTTTCCATTAGCCAGATGGTGCAACTAAAGGATTTGCCATATTTACTGGAGGTGGAGTGAAAAAGACAATTCAACACAGAAAATTCAGCAGTGTAAAGGAATTACAGAAAGTAACCAGAACATATAAAGAAGGCATTTGTCCCTCAAAGGTTATTAAATGTTTATTGAATACAATTCCCAACTTTTAATTCCATATTTGACTAGTTTTTGAAAGAAGTCAAGAAACAGGTACTTGGACCTCTCTTGGCATCATCCAGTTATTCACTATTGTAGTTAACTGGATATGACAACTTGTTCCAGTCAATACCTCTACCTAGCACAGAATGCTTCAGTAGATTTATAATGAGCACCTCATGCCATACAATGCAATTTTGTGCTTTATAAACTGCACTGCCCAATTCCATGTTGATTTAACTCCATACCGAAACAAAAATGCCTTATAGAATCTTAAGAGTCTAGGAACACACCTAAAGAGAATACAGCCTCCTCTTCCAGGAAGTTACAATAAAGCCCAACAATTACTTTCAAATTGCACTTTCAAACAAGGAAGCTGACAGCAAGACTTTACATATGAGGGCCCCATTACCATTAAAACATGAACTGACTGCTTCACTGAAAATAGCAAGGAATATTATTCACCTTCACAGCACGGTATGATGTTCATGTTCAATTTGGGGTGTGGGGAAAAAGGACCAGAATTTGACAATGGGACATTTTGCTTGATGGGAAAATTTATGAAGATATATTTCTAGTCTTCTACTTAATTAGCTACTGTTAACTTGGGTTTTTATATTTTATTATATTTAACTACTACCACAGAGTACCAAAGATTTAGGATGGAATTAAGACCATTTAATTTAATGAAAAACTATTTGATTTCAGTAATTTTTCTGAGCAGGGGAAGCTATTAATTTGCTGTAGCAGCTTAGGGATAGTATCACATTAAATGCTGTTGTATCAGTTGAGGCTTTGAAGAGTATAAACTCTGCTTCTTATTAGCTTAACCCATTAAAAGAAAAAGCTTACAATGTCACTGCCGGAGAGTGATGATACAGAAGAGGCAGATGAGCCAGAGGATAACTGTTGTGTACTAGCCAATGACAAAGCCAAGCGTTGGTTGTAAGATGGTTCAGAGTCTCTGTTCTGTTGCTGTTCTCCATTGCACGGAGCTATCTGGTCTCTTATTTTCAACCTATTATCTGTTAACAGAAAACATAAGTATCATTTAAGAGCATAGAATACAAACACATGTGCCTTGAAGTCTAAGAAGAGCTGCAGTTTAACAAGCTAATTGAAAAACAGGCTCAGAGAAAACTAGTCTTGGGTTAGAAAGTTACAAATTCCTTTTATTTTTTCCTACATATCTGCAAGTGATTAATTTCAAGACATGAGTATTTTGAATTACATCAAATTCAAGAAAAAATTTTAAGTTGGTTTCAAAGATTCCTGCTATACCTACCAAGTTCAGGTGATAAATTAATTTTGCTCCCCCACTTCTTTTTAATCCAGGCCCTGTAGTCAATCACTTCTTGGGTCACTTTGATGATTCTACCTAATGTGCTAAAAAAATTTTTCAATTAAGTATTAAACAAAAAATGTTGGTTACATGTTTGCAAGCATTTCAACAAGCAATCAAATTATGCTAAAAGTCAGTTTAAGATATCCCTAACCAAAGAATCCTTCTGAACTTTCATTTCCTTAGCACACCGTTTAAGTCACTGAAGCATCACAATTTTTAAATTAGTATGTTACTTATCTTCTACCATACTAACATGCAAGCACTGACACATAGGTAAGATTTTTACTTCGTATTTCTAAATGGAGTGCATCTTAATTATCAAGAATGTACATGCAGATACTAGTGTACTTGATAAAAGTAATTTACAGGTTCTTGCGTTTCTCCATACAGAAAATATATTTTCCACAGAATCTGAATTAGAACAGTTATGGGATGCAGTGAAGACATTAACATCCCAGCCCCCCAGCTGACCTGCACACTGAAGACAGAGACCTTCACTCGTCCTTGCTTACAGATTTACAATACAACTTAAAAGGTGTAAGATCCCCACAATTATAAAGGAAGTACCATGGATCGTGAGGTAGTGGAAACAAGAAACAGACTGGCTCCAAAACCAGAATAAGTTAGAATTTAAGAAAATTCATAACAGTAACTGGTTCAGAGAAAAAGCCTACCTGGTCCTTCTGAACAGTGACCAATTGTCAACAAGTACAAAGTAATATTTTTCCAACACCTTCCCAACATTCAGCTATTTGAATTGTACTTCTTGAGCAGGAGTTGTGTCCTTGTTTGAGCGCTAAACTTTCAAGCTTTCCTTTCATCATGGACTAGTGACTGAAACACTATAAACTCCACGCTCAAGATACATGAAGGACTGACTATTGTACAAAAATGGGCTGTGAAAAGTTACCATCTTGGAGAAGGTAATGTTATTTTAGTTTTGAAAATCTTCAATGGTTACAATAAAGCTTATTTCGTATTTCATATCATAAAGGTACATTGTACCTTGGTACAACTGGAATTTTCTTTTGGTTTAGGTATATAATGGGAAGGGAGAACATACATAGCCTAAATGTATTTAGACTACCTTTATTAGGTCATTTCATAATAGCAATTTAAAAAGGAGCAATAATTCTCCAGCTGGCTGAGGGATTACTATTTCATGCAAGACCAAAATGTTCCATGTTGAGTCTTCCAACTTTAAAGACATGTCAGTATGTTAGTACTGAAAAAGGCAGCCCAGCATTTTAAGCAAACATTGAACCAAATACCACCATCTAAGTTACAAGTCAAATAGCTGCAGAAGGGCCTCACAGACTAAATGAATGTCATCCACCATTCTATTTATGTAATGCAAATAAAGTGATGCATGTTGGAAAACAAAATCTTGAATTTTACATGCAGAATTAAAGGCATGATTGTCAGCACTCAGCAACTAAAGATCTGGGTTATAATAGGTAATTCTTTGGACACCAGAGTAGAGCACATTAAGAAAGGAACAAATAAAACAGAGGATAGTATTTTGGCAACGTACATTCCCATGATATAACAGCATTTTAAATACTCAATGCAGTTCTGGTTTCTCCATCTCAAAAAGGAAGTTAAACCAGAGGAGACAGAATTAAGACAGGGATGACCAACACTGCAGAGAATCAGCTGTGGCCCTGAAGCTGCAGTTCAAGACAGCAATGCCAGTATGGGACTCACATACACATGCTGGGTGTCTCCAGCAGTGGGACAGAGAAGAAAATCTTGCAGCTAAAAACTTTCATCTGAGAATGCCTTCCTAGAGATTTGAGCTTTTACTCCAGGATGACCTATAACTTTCACAACCACTACCAGCAGTGGTCTTAGAACCAGAAGCAGAAAATGAATATGGACTGAATAACATAAGCTCTTATGGAGAGGAGTTTGTCAAGCCTGAAGCTTCTGGGAGTACTTTCCCAGAAGTAAATCAATAGCCATACTTTCATATACCAGAAGGAAAATGAATGATATAGGATGGTATTTTTATCAGCCTGAGAGACTGATACACCAAAAATACCTGCTATCAAATAAGTGTAAGGGTGAAACTACTGCTACACCAACAATTATGGCGCAGAGTTGCACATACAGAACCTGAGAATCTCTTCTCTCACTAGCTCCTTTCACAGAGAATAGAGATCAAAGCCCCAAACTCTCATTTTTGGCAGAAAGAGTATTTCTTTTTTTCTACTTAAGTTATCACATCAGGAGTTCAAAGGCAGATCCATGCTACAGTGCTTGTACACCAAAATTAAAAACATTGAGATATCAAAAACTGAAAGGTGATTAAGGCTATACTGCCATACACTTAATAGAGCAGCAAAGAAAGAGGAAGCAATGTGATCAAACTAGATACTGCTCTCAAAGAACACCATTTCATATGTACAGGACTCAAGCACATCCACTGAGTCAAAGAATAATTTTTTAAAATAAACATTTTAAAATTGTGCTTATATCTGTTTTCAACACTGAAAATGCTTAGGAACAAAAAACCTATTAATCTGCCCAGCCCTTAGTATGAGGAAATTCCACGCTTTTGGGTTTGTTTTTCTTGACTGAGGCCAGAATTTCTACAGATATGAGACTCTCCCACAATTCTACAAAGATGCTTGTTTGGAAGACATGGAAAAAACAGTTAACTGGTTAATAAAATTAGACAGCTCTCCTATGAAAGATGCCCCTTTAAGGTTTTTCCCTTAATATTATTGTATAGTAAAACCAGGAATACGCTATTTACAAACCTAGTTTATTTTATAAGAGCTTAGAAGCTCCTCTTTTTACACATTGCAAGCCTTCAGTTCACAGGGACACTTTCTAGCTGTCATTACAGCACAACTACGGTGCAAATAAATCTTAAGATCACTCTTAAAAGGCTCAGATTGCTGGCATAAGATTCAGTAAAATCAAATACCTAAAGCTCCAGCCAAGCTCCACATGAACGACTGCCTACCAGAGCAGGAAAAACATCAAGTCTGTGAAAGAACAGTCAAAATAACTGTTCAGCAGGCCCTAACTGAACTTAGGAAATATCCCCCTGATATTAAAAGGGCAATATAATCTAAAAGCAGATTAAGGAGCACCTCAGAAGGATCTGCTTGAGCACCAGTATTAAAAAAAAATATCTAAAACCTTTACTCAGACACATACTCTGTGTAGGAGAAGCTGGGATTGCTGATACCTCTTTAAGAGACATCATGCATTCTAGTGACAGCCACCCACCATTCAAGATGTGAAGCAAAGGAAGGACTGTTTCAGACAGCACATTTCTGCTTTCTGTGTCAGCAGACCTAGCAGGCAAATTTAACATTCCCTTTGACAGCTCCCCAAGCTCCAAGGACTATCTTGGCCAACCAGGGCAAGCCAAACCTAACATACAGACCTGCCGGCAGCTAGATCAGTTGACCTGTACACTAGGAAGAGATCAAACAGCTTTCAAGCACAGAGATGGAAAAAATCACTTTACATATGACCCAGACTACTGTTGTTTTGAAGATTATCACCTGTAAATGACAATCCCTGACATGCAGTAACAAATCCCTGCCAAGGTTTCCTCAAACTCTGAGCTCTGGCCTGTTGGCATGACAGTCCCTTTCCCTCATCCACCTGCACCACATGTCTGGCACCAATAAGGAGGAACCTGTTACCAATCTGCAACTCTAGGAACTGAAGAAAGGTTTCAAAAGTCTTAGTTACACTGGAGGGGCACATCACAGCAGAACCACTCTTCCATTCCTCATTTCATATGACCTCATCTGCCTCCCAAATGTGGCTATGCTGCTGTTTACAGATGCAGTCTAAGCACACGTTCATATCTGAACCATGCGACAGGCCAACATGTAAGCCAACATCCTGATCTACAGATATACATATTAACCTAAGGATGCATCTTTGTCACATCCAGATCAGCATAACTTATGGCTGTCAAATGGTACAATACCACTCTCTCCATCTTCCCCCAAACATGAACTCCTGCTGCTTCTCTTGCTTCTGATCTGCCCATCACGCAGCCACAAGCTGGATCAACTTCTTGACATGACAGACGTGTTGATGTATTTGTTTTCCGTTGGACCAGAGTTCATCTGACTCACCTTCTGACTACAGGACCACTATATCTGATCCAAGGCAAGAGTCAGGAATATACAGGCTGAGAAGAAAGAAAAAGGGCAGCTGACAGGAGAAAGCCCACAGATAGTTAGGCTAGATAAGGTATAACATGAAATTGCACCTTAATATAGAGACCATGAACAGGGTAGTAACAGGTAGTCCACTATTTCCAAGAACATGAATCAATGAGCAAGAGCTTGTTGCCAAACATTTGCTAGAATTTCCTGTGGTTTATCAAGAAACAGAATAAAACTGGGAAAACAGTCATTAACTGGAAAATATCACTCCTTACAGAATTCTTTAGTTATCTCACTTAGGCTGACACACTCTTCTCTAGAGACAGGCTATGGCCAAAGACCACACTAAAGCTGTTCAAAGCACATACTGACACTGACCCTTAAGCAGGAACTATCCTGTCCATAACTATATTTTACAGCTAGACCCATGTCCCCGTGGCCCTAAATATTACAAAATCAATCGTGATTTTCAATCACCTTGGCTGAAGGCACATCAAACTTGAGCTTGTGTACAAGTTGTACAGATTCAAAATTGATCAGTCTCCTCATTTTCCTACCAGGAAAACCCCTCCTTCCAAGATAATGGGAATCTGTTTGCTCTAACAAAATCTACTGAACTGTCTATCAACCTCTCCTGAGCCATTCTTGAAGGAGGATGGGTGAGATAGACTGGGGACAAAACAGTGTTAAGGTAATTTCTGTAGCTATAAGAATTGCCACTGATTACTGTTTCCACTCACACAGAAGATAACTTTCAACTCCCACTACACTCCAGATGCTATATTTGGAAGCTTGAATGAAGATGCTGGTAAGAGTTATTTGAATCTACCCCTTATTATTCTGTGGGACTTGTTACTACAGAACATGGACAAGAAAAAGGCCTAAGCTGAAGGACCAAAATCTGACTTTTTTCACACTGGGAATATCAGAGGCAGCAGCTGGCTAGAAAGCCTTAAATTAACTTAGACTTGTGCTCCTTTGAGTTGGACTGACCCTGAAAAAGAGCAGTAACGATGATCACCCAGAAAGATTTGAAATCTACGGAGACTGTGATCTACAAAATAGGACTTGTACACAGAAATTTTCCCTGGAAAGAGCTGGTATGAATTCAAACCCACGAGGTAGTTCAAGAATAAACCATTCCACTTAGGGTAAAGCTAGCCCAAATTATGACAAAACTGAATAAGCTCAGCCTGGGGAGTTCAGCATCCTGCAAGTTCCTACCCTTTCAAGTGCTCTTCATTTAGTCTCTGTTGATCCGTCTAGTAGAACAACATATAGCTAGTCACTACTTTTAAAGGGAACCCACTGTTTACAGTTTAACCTACCACTAACAAGCCTAGAAAAGGGAAAAAAACGGACCAGGACAAAGGGCTCCTGCATGGCTAAGGCTTTAGGTCAGGCCACCAGAAAAGTCTTTACACAGAGCCTAGACCACTCTGCCTAACAGGTGGAAGAAGGATCTGAAATACACCTGGACTGTCCAAGCACATCAGGTTTAACTAAAAACTGAGACTGAACATGGACTGCTGTTGAGGTTCTGCAACAAACTTGTTACCAGACACCTCATCATCCACCTACAGGTCCTTTGGCATTGACAAGACTGGTGCTGGGGGAACTATTTGCATACAGGACTTTGTTGAATGCTGTTCCTCTTGTGACACCACTCCCTTTGACCGAATGGCAAGCCACTGGCATGATGAGTTCTGAGACTCAGACTGGCACAGACAGCCCAGAACTAGCAGAAAGACAGATCAGATGTACGACACGTGAACACTGCTGCTGGGACTTCTCCCCAGGTTTGAAGTTGTGACAAAATTCAGTTTCCCAAATACAGCAAGAAGTGTACATATGAACTGCATATACTGATGACATCTGAGGCGTCCATTAAATGCATTTACTAATACACTTTTTGATGTCTGTAATAAATACAGGTACCTCATAAGAGAATGACTATATCCTTTGGAGAACCACAGAGAAGTTAATGAAGGCCAGGACGCAAGTCACAAGCAAAACTTCAGGAATCTCTACGTATAGAATTCTATCTACTTACCTAAGAATGACATTTCATTCAGCAACAAGAATTGTCAGCCAGTACACATTTAACAGATACACCTTTAATCTATCTTAAAACAGCAGTGTCAAATGTCAGTGTGTAACATTATGTACCACTCTTCCTATATCTCCATCACAGGCATAAGTGCAGTCTCAAACTTTGCGGATTTAATACCACAGAAAACCTAGAGATTCACGGACACTATCAAAATACTGTCACTTTTAAATCCATGAGTGAAAGACTGCATCCACTTTTGTGGTAAACTTACTATAGGAGAACTATTTCACCTTCCAATGATATTAATGCTGGAAGTTAACAGCTTGCCTAGAGTTTGGAATTGTATCTAGATGGTTTATGTGACTTGTTACAGCCATCCCTCCCTGCGGTTAGCTGAGGAGCTCAAAGCCATTGGGATTCTACGGAAGTCTCAGGGAAGAGATGTCCTCTGATCTAGCCCCAGTTTGTACTAAGGGTTAGAATAACAGATGCTAGAGCAGATACATGACTGAAAATATAACATGGCTGACATACCTTCATTTACTTTCTCCTCCCCCTTTCAAAAACCAGAAAACATGCAAAGGTGAGAACTGAGAAAGTACTAGCTGTACAGTGTTTCTATGAAGGACATTAAGAACTGCACTAAAAATGGCATATCTAGAAGTAAGCTACTTTTAATGGCAGTTCTGACATTATGGCCAAACTGAACTGATTCTTTTAATAGCTTAATTACGTATCAAGCCTTTTAAAATAGCTTATGGGACCATATATTAAAGAACTATGGAAATTTCTAGCCTTGTCTAGTTTTGTGTCTAAACAATTTGATCACACACATTTCTTTCTGCCATAGTACAGACATACATCATACCAAACGTTAAACCAGCAGACCTTCCTTTAAAATACTTTAAGCAGAACGTTTGAGGGAAGACCAATTATTTTCTGGCTCCCTTCCACACTAAGAGAACCTCACATTGGACTCATCCCGGGTTTTGTCACACTGTCTTCATTTCAGCGCTGCACACTGAGGTATTACACTGTCATACCACTGGGCAGCCTAAATTTCTGGGCAGATTTCAATACAGCCGCAGTTAAACAATAAATAACAATATTCCTTTTATTGATTTAGACCCAAACATTCCTAATTGATTATACAGACAAATGGATATTCAAAAAGTGGACTAATTACCTCTCAGAATCTCTATTTGGATATGATCTTGCAAGTGGTGATACTGCATGGCTAAGAACAATGTAGGCATAATCAAAAACTTGTTTCACTTGCATGGCACCGTAAGAACTTCTGCCAACGTCGTTTCCTGAAATAATGTGACAGTCATCAGATCATCTTTTTTTAATATCAGTAACCAGAAAATTATTCATACTTAAAGCTCAGAAGCCTTAACAATACAGCTTAACTCTGTTTAAACTGGTTAGCCCATCCTACTCATGTCAACAACTAAGTGTGCCTATCTCAATAAAAGAAGCTAACCTTAGGAATGACACTTAACATTATGCATTCAATTTACCATTTTTAAAATACCGATGTACCAGCGCCTGAAAGAAACAGAATAGAGATCAGCTTAAAGCTCTTATAGCTGTCTTTTAAGAGGGAACCTACCAAGCTTAAAGCATATCTCACTTACCAGTAGAGTTTCTGCAGGCCAAATTCAGCTTAAAATTCCACTTGTGCAACCACATTATCTTCATTGGGCCCGGTATACTTACATCAACCCCTACTTAACCTTATCAAAACTACAGATTAATAAACCAGCTCATACAGATTATTTATCTCCACAGGATAAACCAGTTTGTCAAAAATCTATCATAGAGGATTCCAGAAGTTTGTACAGCATTGTTTTTTGATCAAGTTAGAGGCACTTCTTGACTGCCCCTCTTTAAGCATGAGTGACATTCATAGCAGAACTCCTTCCAAATCCAGTGCCATGTGTGAGGAACTGTAGAAGTTAAGAACATGCAACGCTTCTGTATCAGTGACAACGTACAAGCATTGGTCTCCCATTTGACACCTAGAAAGATCTTGCTATTACTAGCAAGAAGAAACATCTTGGGGGGGGGGGGGGTGGAGATATATTTGGCACCAGACACCAAAGGTTCACTGTCACCACTCAATTTAAGAAACAAAGAAAACTTCCTTCAAATTGCACGTCTAAAATACAGACTAGATCTTGAGTGGGTAGAAAGCTGCTTACAATAAAAGGTTAACCTCCTTCAGAATGATGCTTGAAATGCTGTGAGAACACTGGAAAAGGATGAACCACTGAACATGTTTATTTTAAGCTTGAAAATCAGATCAAGGCCCCTGAACAGGTTTTAATGAAAAATCTGCTTTGAAAATTGATGGGTAAAGGACAGAATCTATCCTTTGGAGGACTGAATCCAATAAGGAACCCTTCACTCAAAGTGTTTTCTCCAGCAAGCCATTACAGACAAACATGCTGAAGCCTGCCATCGGGGGGCAGGGAGGGGACACGACATGGGACACCACAAAAAAAGGCAACCAGCCTTGGCTTTACTACTTGACAACACATTTTAATCCTTCAAGATTCTCCAACCATAATGCCACTTTAACAGAAAAGCATAATCAATGAAAACAGACTGGGAACATAAAAGCATTTTGGGAACACAGAATTTCTTCAGTCATTTATATGGTCAAATAAAAAACTGATCAAGAAATACTTTCTGTTTACTGAAGTAACTGAGTATCTTGTTCTAAATGCACCGCTGCAGTATCCAGCAGCAACTAGGCTCAAAACTACAAAAGGTTCTCTAAATGGCATATATGCAATTGGACTCCACCCTGAAATAGAAGCAGAGACCAATGTGGGCCTAGGACAGTGAATCTAGGAAGAAACACATTGTAGTTATGTTCAGAGCTGCACTACAAAGTAGCAGAGGACTTCACAAAGGACTTAGTCCAAAGGCAGCTGAATAGAGACCAAGGTATTTCAGTGGTGAAGAAATCAGAACACAAAAATGTTAATTCTACTAGAAAAACAATTCTTAATTCAGTACAGGTTTTCCAGGGGCAAGACACATTGTTGTGTCCTGCAACAATGCCACCTTCCACGTAATGACATGCTAAACATATATACAAGAGAAATAAATTGAGAAGCAATACAGAAATGGAATATACACAAGTGGTTAAACACACACAATTGCACCTACCACTAAATTCAAGTCCATCTATGGTTGGACTCGATCTTAAGGGTCTTTTAACCTAAATAAGTCTATAAATTCACATAACAGGAATTAAGAATACACACTCAAACAAATTGCATTAGTCTAATCTGGTGCTAAGGCAGCTACATTTAACATGCATCCTGCATGGGGTTACACCAAAATGAAGACACTGCTGCTACAAACTGTTGGTTACTCCTTTTGTCAGTTGCCACCTCCACTGTTGTGCCAGCAAAAGAAATCATAAGCCTTCCCTAATCCACTTACAGCAAAATCAGGCAGTTTAGTTTAAACCACCACCAAAGTTGTGTATGAGTCTTGATTGAAGCAGATTTGAGAACAGAGGCAGGATAGCTCATGCCATAGCATGCCTAGGCTCCTGGATTGCCTCATTCTGCACCTGTAATTAGTTCATAATAATGTCTGAATAAACATGTCTTATTCAATTATACAGTCTGCAGAGCTTCTGACTCGCACTGCAGCTGAAAAGTAGGTACAGAAGCTACTGTGAACTGTACCAGTCAAGTTTGTATAGAGGTGGCCCTACCCAATCCAGAAAGCAACATACTAAAGAAGCCAGAAGATCACATATTTGCATTTGCTGTCTTGAATAGATTTTCTTCCGAGAGATCATTCTCATCAGCAGATCACGTCTTACATACCTGAGCATCCTTCTTTTGTCACAATCTACAGACTGATCAGTTAAAGCACGTAACCCAAATGTTCTCACTCTAAAAAAATAGAGACTTCCATCCTCAGATGTACATTAGTAGATAACAATAGTGTGTGATTTCATGTATAATTCAATCCTCATTCTTTCTTACAAAGCCTTCATCCCTAAAGGAGCATGTCTAAGATTTCCATCGCTCACTATCAGTATTGCCACTCCATCAGGTAGCCTTCCATTACCTGAAGCAGTTTTAAGAACATGGCCCGGAAAAGTAAAGGTAAGACCATGAGCTAGGGCTGAAGCAGGTCCATTTATGTTAAGCTATTACCTAGTAAGCACCTTTTTGCAACATTCAGTGTTAAAGGGGTTCTTTCAGATGCTACCTTCAATGTATTTGTGTATTTTTATAAATGCATGTATTTTATATACACATACATATTTGCAGGTTCTTATGACAAACAGCAGATATTGAAAAGCTGTAATGAATAACTTTGAGCAGCCACTAAGGCTAGAACAGATAATCCCAATAGTTGTTGCCAATCTCATATCTAATTACTTCCTGTATTTGTGACCTATCAAGGTGCAGAAGCAAGCAACATGAAGCATAATTAGTCCTGCAAGTTAAAGAGTCTCTTTTCAAAGAAAACACATTGAACGTAAGGTTTAGAACTTTTGTTAGTGCGCATAGCAATTCAGAACGAAGAACAACCTTCCTCATGAAGGGAGCAGCGCAGGTAGAACTCCAAGTCTTAAACTGCAGTTTAGCTACTCTTGCTACTGCCAATCTGAACCAAGATCAAAACCATTCCTGTTCTGAGCATCAGAAATGACTGAAGGACCTTGATAATCACCTGATTCACAAAGACAAAATAATAAGCTTCCTTAATCTGATTAATAAATGCCAAGTTTGTTTTACAACCACTGATTAAAGATTTGTCACCTGCAACCAGAGTCATGTCTTCCAAGACAGGATACTGCTAGACCACCTCCGCACAAACCTCTTCTAGGACGGTATCATCTACCTATCACATCTGCTCCAACATGTTCCTGTGAACAGACTCCTGAGTGCCTGGCTTTACAGTTCTCCTAAATGAATGCTTTCACACATCAAAGAAAGGACAACTGCTTTGAGAAACTGAAATAGTGGCAGCTACAAGGCATTTATAGAAACTCCCTTCTTTGGATGATGCTAAGGGAAAGATTTTCATCTCATTACCCTGTCCCAGGACACTAACTCAAGATGAAGAATCTTAGACTATGTATGAAGATCAAGTATAAACTACCACTTTAAAATGCATCACCAGCTAGATTAGTCCAACATCTCAAATCCAGATTTCAACACACTTCCCACTTCAAGCATAGACTCCTGACATCTTTGTTGAAATCTTGGTTCTCAAATCACAGAAATTAGAATCCACTAGCACCCAATAATCAGTCTTTGAGAATCTCAGAGAAAACCCTAGAGCACCCAGGAGAAACTGGGCAAAACCCACTACAACCAAAACAGCAACACAACAGGTTGATGCCTGTTCCTTCCAAATCTAGGAACTAACAGAAGGTATGAGCAGGTAGAACTGAAGTATCATATCCTTCAGATGACATCATTTATCTGTTAGCCAGACATCACCATTTCACACTGAAGAAAAAAACAGTTCCTCCAATTTAAAAGAACTAATCCCACTGAACTTAAATCTTGTCCCCTACAAGACTGTCTAAAGCTATTCTTATGAGTTATACCTTTCAGCACCCTATTGCTGAACTAGTGCATACATTCATAGGAGGGACTTTTACACTACTTGGATAATCTTGAGAAATTGAACAGCTTCTTTTTATCCCTCTATTTTTTGTCTGATTTCCAGATTAAGAAGTCATCTTTCAAAGTCTTCTTCCAAGGTTTAACCAGAACTTTAGAGAAAGCTGTGATCGGGCTAAAAAAGGATTGCAAAAAAAGATTAAAAACTTGTGCATACAGTGCAAAAACAGGCTTGAGGGAAAATCTCTACAGCAGCTTATGCTAACTTAAGTCAAAAAATGTCTGTGTCCACTCTTTACAAAATACTTGTTCCCATCTCCTCCACAGTAACTGGCACTGACCCTCATGGAGTTAGACACTGAGTGGATCTGACCACAAAGTAATTGAGCAGAGTGGATCCGACCACAAACTAATTGAGCAGAGATGATGACTTGTCAACTGGGCAAGGACCTGAACCCTTGGAAACATTTTTTGTACCGGGGCAGAAGCAGTAACAGAACTAAATTAATTAACAGAATTCTAGACATTATCTATACACACTTGACAGCTAGTTTTAGATACTGTAGGAATATGTGATTAAGTCTAGATCTAAGGAGGCTGTATGAGTGAGATCCAATTCAAAAAGCCATCCTATATGTTCTATATAATTTTCCTCCCAGTTCCATCAGGCAAGTTCTGAAGCTCTGTGGTAGCTGCCAGAAAATATCTCTATGGGACATAGTGGTCAGATAACTTCAAGCTATTCTCAGCTTTAATTTCCCTTGCCAAAACACTTTCCCTCCTGTAAGAATTACATTATCTCAGTCCATATAACCTCATCTAAATTTAATTCTTATCAACTCTTTGATAGCATATAACTAGATATCTTCCTTCTAAACTATAGTTCTTTGCTTCTGCAAGATTTATGCTAGGAGGAACAGTTCAGAGCCAATATTGGACTTGCAATTTATTTTTTTTCTTCTCTGAAGAGTCAAAGAGAAGAAAAAATTCCAACGCACTATTAGCAGTGATTAAAACATTGTGCAGCATATGTAATTTCTTCTCTTTCAGTCCTCAGCAGATAGGAAGGAAATGAACTGGAGGACAGTGAAGGTTTTTGACTAAAAAAAATGTGGCTCATGCTGCTACTCAAATGGGTCTTCAGGCAAGTAAGTACACAGCTACTGAATAACACAATGAAAGTTCTGCAAAGTCACACCTATGCCTGGCCAAGTGCAAGAGTCATGATGGACACAAACTCAGAGCTACAAACATATCAGAGATGTGGTTAGACAAATGAATATCTTAGCTTGCAACCTGTTCTAGAGAACTATGAACATTTAGCATATTGAGTATTTAGAAAGGTGCCAGACTTCAGCTCCTGATCCATGGTATTTGCTTTAAAAGTGCTGTACATAAGCAGTCTACCCACAAGACGTGACTGTATGGAGTTTAAGTGCCGATTACATTCTAGAAATACTAATGCTGAAGTCCAAATTAACTGAAAATGTACTTCGTTAAAAAGCTGTTTTGGAATTTCAGCTACTTGTGACAGTCTAAATAGAATGCAAACTGAGTACTATAAAGCTGGAAATTTTTTTCAGGAGCTCAGCCAAAATTAATCTTGATTACTTTGAAGGTTACTGAATCAAAACCAAATCTTAAAGAAAAAAATATTTTAAGTTAGTTACTTTCAAAAGTACATGCACCTGTAACTGGCATTCTCTAAGCCATTAGAGAATGGCCAACTCTAAGCCATTAGCCAGTTGGCACAGAAGCCAGTTGGCTTCACAACAGAAGCCAGTTATGCAAACCACTCTTCATATCAACACCATAATACAGCTGCACATTCATGGATATACACCCATGTTTCTGTACAGTCTCTGTTGCACCACCCTACAGGACAGGTACCTCATCTGGGGTGTTTCTTTCCCATATGGTATCATTTATCTGAAGTATGGCACCACAGACTGTGGCAGGAAAAGCTATACCTTCCATTCTCATTCTCTCATAACTAACAAGGGAGAGCTGTTCCTACTAACAAACCCCATTCCAGGATTTCCTGGACCTCCTTCTTTCACTGCCCCTCAGCACTGTTAGAGAATCTGATTATACACTCAACACAGTTCTGAATCTCCAATGCATTATGTATCTGCACTGTTTGCGTGCAATCCAATTTACTCAGGCTATGAATCTCGGGAGACTTGAGGTCCTTATCCCTTAGCCCATCTCCATAACTGTACCTCGACACCAGCAACAGTTTCTTCTCAGTGCAGCTTCTTAACTCATTTGACAGACTTTAGGGACTCTAACGTAAGCTGTGAGAGCACAACTTGAGCCAGAGCTCCAGAATATTGCAAGAAGTGTACAATCTTACCAGGCAGGAGAGGATCTTCAATACATAGCATGGATGGTCTGTATCCATTAGTCATGACTTTCATGATTTCTTCTTTGGCAATATAGGCACCTCCGTTTTTTATTCTAATACCAGTTTTCAAGTAGTTAAAATTCCTTCCATAGAGTTCAAAAAATTCTATCAGAAGCATTCCAAGGTTTTCATCAGCTCTTCTGGCATCAATTCTTGGATGCAGCTGTGACACAGAACAGTTGTTAATTATTAAAAATTAATGCTTTTCAGCCCATAACATAGTACAACAAAAAGCTCTCATTTAAACAGCTGAGTATAATCTCTTTACACAAGTCTGAATTGAGTCATGTACTTAAATTACTTTCACATAACCAAGAGGGGGCAGCACTTCAGCGGTATCCGGAAGCCAAAGAATTCTTCCTTCCCTCCTCTTTCAGCTTTTTGAGGATTCGTAAATTCTTTTCCCTAAGCCAAAAGCAACAAAGTAGTACTGCATACTACATTACAGCTTAGTTAGTAACAGAGTAATACCTGATTTTTCACAGAAAATCCATCGGTCTTAATGTTTTCGGAGGCGGGGGGAATCTATTTACTCCAACTGAAATACAGTTCCTTTCTCAATCTCCCCGTATTATATACAGTATGTAAAATCTATATTAGTATTTCAATTAATCATTAACAGCAGCAGAATATGTAGGTTTTTCCATTATCATAGCTGCTGAGAGACACTAACACTGTACTCATCATACTCATACAAAGCTTACTGTCACAAAAATGTACTGGAAGAAGTTATAACTCATCCGCTATTTCATCAGTTATCTACAATATCTGACAGTTTTAAGTATGTCAAAACCTAACCAACATCTAATTAAAAAAGAACTTGATTGTTTGATTTCATAATTTTAATAAACACTGAAATCAACTACTCAGTAAATTCAATATCAGTAGTCTAGGAAGCAACAGACTTAAACTGCATCCTGGCAGATTTACAAAACACCAGTAAGATGATTCAGGTACTGGAATAGGCTGCCCAGGAAGGTAGCATAATCCACACCACAGGCCCTGGTATAGAAAGCAATGCACAGCCTCTATGCCATTCACAAGGCTCCTGCTGCTGTTTCAGTTCACACAGTGAACAGAAGTTTAGAGGTTTGAGGGGTAGTCCACAGGAGCTGCCAATGATCAAATACCTAGAGCCATAACAGTAAAGCTGTGTGTTGCTAGGGGAGTCTAAAGAAACAGCACCATAACAGGGCATAAGTACAGAAACCAAAATATTTCAAAGAATACAGAAACAAATAAGGAACAGACTTACCTGCAGGAAACTAATTGCCATTAAAATTAGGCTGTAAGAGCTAATTCCACCAGTAAAAACTTCATTCAAGTCCCTCTGAAGGAGGAACTGTTTTAATACTAAAATCAAGTAAGGCAGCAAAGAATATTTCTGCAAAGCAAAATAAGTCTTATCAATGACAATGTCAACATTCCAAAACAAAGAACGAACTACACAATCTCAACACAAGAAGATTCACCTTCTAATATAAAAATGTTACTCAGTAGTGTGCTGTAAAGTGTTTCCACAGGAAGAACTGAAACATGCTTTTTTTTTAATTCTAGACTAAATAGACTAGACTTCTAGATAGACTTAAACTCTTACTTGATCAAACAGCTTACATATCAAATTTATTTCCCCTCCCTAAACAGGAAAATTTTTATACCCTTCTTTGAATGCCAGTGTCACTCATTATAGTCAAAGCTTTCTATCTAAACAGTACTTTTACTGCAGAGCAGAAAAGTAAACTTGATTTTAAGTATGTAGCTACAGAATAATTGTTTTTAGACATTGTTTAGCAAGATAGTATTCATAATTAAGCATCAGTTAAACTCAAGGTAAGCAAAAATTGAACAGTCTTGATTTAGGAGCAAAGTTTAGTACCTATCTGCAGATCCAGATATGATTGTAGAAGTCCTTTCAGTGTACAGGTTTATCCACACAAATATCTAGCACTCAAAGGCAACACTGAATAGATTCCAGTAGAAAATAAATTAAAATATCCATGTTTAATTAGTATTAATGAAAATAGTCTTCAGCAATAAGTTTTCAGAAGTCTTAAGCCATACCAAAAAAGGTTAGCTAAGCATCTAGCACATCCTTGGTAAGTAGTATAACATTCATTATATGGCTGATACCTTCATGTATTCCTTGATAAATCGAGCTGCCTTCACACCAGTTTCTACATTAAAACTGATGTCAACTTTCACTTCTGTCTCCTGGTCAGTAAGTTTTATTATTGGTACCTGTAAAGATTAAAACAAGGTTTTATGAATCCCCAGAAATACAACACTGGTGCTATTCTCCAGCTTACTCACTTAAGACACATGGATACTATCAGTCCAAATGAATGCAACTATCAAGACAAAGAAACATGTATTTGAGAAAAGATAACAATCCTAACTTGACTGATAAGCTTTTTAGTGAGCTGATTAAAAACACAGGCATGTATGATCACATTAACTTGTAATCACTTATGTACCCTCCCACAGCTGTTAGATATCTGCCTTCATAGCTGCAATCTCAGTGTTTTGTAAGACAACTAAATTTATTCAATTTAGTGACTCACTGCTGTTAATAGGAGACATTCTACTCTCATAACCTGTGGGAACTGCATTCATCTGACCCAGCACTGCACCATTCACTTGCTAAACTGACAGAAGACTAGCCTAGCAGAAAAAATAAAGCACTATCTGTTGGTTTATCAAGCTGAACTGGTTCACTGCAGAGTCAAACAAAAGCCAGAATGGATAAAAGCAAAGCAGGAGTAGCAATACTACTACTTCTGGCAGCAATGAATTATTATAGAACTACTGAATATGTAGTTCAGTCTCACACCACTACCTTGAAGGCAGTATCCTACAAAGTAGTCTTGCAATCATAACCTAAACTTCAGCTGATAACATTTATTTTAAAAGGAACTTCTTGTATTTTTCATCTGAAACGGAAGACAAAAGAGCAGTAGTACAGCATCATTTTATACCAACAGCAGAGGGAACAAAACAAGAAAGGCTAGTAAAATTGATAAGCCTAGCACCATTTTCCATCACTAACTGGTATCACTGATTCTGAAAATCCCACTCATTCTCAGGTAAACCAAAGATTACCAGAGCAACTGTTATGTACTGCTACTCCAACAGAAGCCACAGGAATCTCTGGACCTAAGAGTCACTCCATTTCAGAGACCACAAAACGTAACAGCTTGCTAATAGAAGTTTGGAATACTCTGCTTAGTCTCCTGGAGAAAATACCACTTGCTCAGTAACATAAAGTTCTCATACTTTTAAGTTTTTAGCATATTCAATGTGATCCATTAGGCTTACAAGACAGATGCGAGACTACACATCAATTTCACAAACGAAATAAAGCTCTTAAGTAGCATATTTTAGAAGGGAAAAACAAATGTTAGGTTTGGAACACTTCACTATGCCATCAGAAACAAGACAACCTGAAAAATTGGGGTTTCAATCTAGACAGCTCTAGTTACTGGCCCCTGGCTAAACAAAGTCCTCTCAAAGGTCAGTGGAAAAACATTATACAAATAGTTAACTTATTTTACTAGATATTTTCCAAATACTGACTTTTAGATCTTTATTAACATAAGCATAAAATACAGCCTTCCAGCAAGTACAGTACACAGCATTACCGTTGTCCATGTAAAAAACTGTGTGCTATTGCTAAGCACATACAGGTTCTACTAAAATCTTGCACAGAGCAAAATATTGTGCTTAAGACAGTATCATCCACTTCATGAATTAAGAACATTTATCACCAACATCTTAAGGGGTCTGAAAGCTTTTCAGTTCAGTATTCCAAAGACTATTACTTACCGTAGCTTTATCAAGTACTTTAATGGAATATGGCTCAGCCACATTGTGTTTTCTTAGTGCTTGCTCCAGCAGCTGTAAAGGGGGCCGTTCCCATTTCCCAAAAACAACTAGATCAATATCACTAGACAGAAAGAACACAGCATGAGATCCATTAAGTCTAAGCATAATACTCCACTAAAAAAAAAAAGGTAAAATTGGCATTCTACATATTACAAGTCCTCCAGGGTGATCATTTTGCAACTTTTAATCTAGGTTCCCAATAAGCTTCCTTTAGCAATGTTAAGTAAGAGATGGTCTAGTGTGCTTTAGGACCCAAAGTAGTATCCTAGTTTCCCGCTTCCAGTTCTCTGATGAGTTTTTTGAGCTTCTCTCCCTTTTACCTTTCTTGCTCCCTCCCCTCTGACTTCCACAGTCCAATCCCATCCCTCATCTACCCCTGCTGACATGCATGTTACTAGTCCAAACAAGTTTTATCAGTGATTGTTAGTCATAGAAATGACATTTCCAGTGCCTTCCTACTGAAAATGTAATTGATATAAAGACAACATAGTCTTTAAGACACAGCTACACAGGTTTTCCACATCCACCTATTGAACCATTAAGCAGTATAAACCACTGAATTAAATAAGACATTTTCCTCTCAAAAAAAATGGGAACACACAGCTGTGATGACTTATCACAGAGTTACTGTGCAAAGTCAGAGAAGTGACACACTCTCTGTAATTCACCTTATTTAACAAAACAATCTTTACACAGGAAATACTGACCATTCAATTTCACTGTATCTTGAAAACAAAGAGCCAAAGACTAACCCCAGACACAAGGAAGAAAAGGTAACCCAAGGGGTCAGTGAGTACCTAGAGCAGTACAATGACATATCAAATACTTATCTCAAATCTGTAAGTTCAAAAGCTCTTCCCTTTGTCACATGGAACATAAGGCAAAAATTTTACTGGAAGTTTGATAGGTTTACACATTCCAGTCTAAATTCCCCTTTGAAATTTACCATTACTCTAAAATACAACAAGCTTTTTATATAAAAGTAAATTATTACTTACCTAGTTGGAAGATAAAGCCCTGTACTAAAGCTGCCAAATATCTGGACCTGAAAAAAACCCACACCAGTGAAATATCTTGTACTTATGAATGCTCACTTCATTTTACTTTCATAAGACTTAAGATTTTTCTGGACTTGTTAAGGATATAGCCCAGTAAAAACATTACTGAACTTTACCACATACTTTGTTAAGTCTGTACAAATACACTCTCTCTTATAGATGCAACTTTAGAGGAAATTGGTTTGTTTTTTAAGATGAAATGACTACCAATCCTGCTAGCAGAAGACGACAAACTTTTGAAATGAGTCCATTTATTTATTTCCAGTTTGACAGAACTATAAGCTGTTATAAATTTCCTTCCTTCCTGCTCTCTTCTTTCTTTATAGGACAGCTTTACTGAAATTGGAAGAGTTTAAGGGGAACACTTTTCCAAATTTTTAGGTTTAAAAAACAGCAAGTGCATCTAAACATATAATTCAGATAAACATGAATAGTCCAGATTTTACTGTAAGGACGACTATGAAATTGTGGTAGGTGTTTGTGTGTGGAAAAGGCAGCATGCTGAAGAGACATTCACAGTCCACATCAAATACTTTTAGTATGCTTCCAATCTAGAGAATTGAGACATTCTTCCCCCTGCTACAGCAGAGCACAATTTACAAGTTCACTACTTTGAAGTGACCTATGAAAAGGCTGGGCAACAATGGGCCATTTCAGTGTTTATATCTGTTCCCGCAAGCTAGAAAAATGTTATTACTAAGGAAAATCACAGGTGAGGATGAAGTAGATGAGCTTTACAGTATCTTTAGCTCAGTACTGTGGCCACAGCCCTCACTCTCTGTCATGGAAGGCTATGAAATCACAGTGGTCTGAAATGTTTTTCTGCTTGTTAATGGCAACACTACTATCTGGTAATCAGAAAGGTGATGCTAGAGATATAGTTTACATTACATTCTTTTTGGATGTTTTTTGTTTGGAGGAAACTTACTCTTCGGGTAATAAAGAGTTTAAAAATACAACAACTTTGGGTGCAAGATATCTCAGGAAGTCCCATTTTCCCACTACAGCAGGGCTAAAGTAATTCCCTGAATGTCAAATTTGTGAAGAGTACAAAAAAAAAATCTTTTAACTGTTCTTTTGTAAAATATTTGTATTTACAAATATCCACAGAGTCAGGACTCCTTGCAGTAATGGATACATAGGTAGTCAGTCTCACTTTAGTATTCAAAATGAAGATATGCAGAGACAATCAATTTAATAAGCTTTTACTTTAAGAAATGCACTTCTTAAAGTGGACAGTTCTTTACATCTCCAGTTCTCAAAATGAAAAAATTATCAGTAGCCTTCATTAACCTGAAATCTAGGTTTTAAATTTCCTCCACTTTTTAAAATAAACCATTAGGTACTGCAAGAGATGTGATATTAAGTCAATTGCCTTACGTTTGAAGTCTTATCTGTTAATTTCTAAAACACAGATAGAGAATAGCAAGGTTAAGTGAACCAAGCTCTACAATCTACTAGATAATCCTATCAACAAATTACACTCACATCAGCTGTAGGCCAAAGATCTTTGATGACTGTTTCTATTCTTTTCACCACTTCTCTTCTCATAGCTGCTTCTTCAGGACGAGGTGACATGAAGTCATAAAAGTCAATTATTTCTTCATGTAGTCTAAAGGAGAAAGTAGCACCAGTTATAATGATGATTTAACTATTACAATAAATTTCAAAAAAAACAGGCCATAGGCTTTATTTAATATCATCACTTAAGCAAAAACAGCAGTACTTTCAAGAAAGGTGAATGCCACAGCAATTAGGCTTTCATATGGGAAACTGGATCTGGGATGTGGGACAAGTATATTCATATTTGATTTTCATGGCAGCACCTCACAGTAATCTCGGCAATACCTACACATCAGCTCTCATCACATTACCTACATGCTAAAGATGTCAAAAGACACAGAACACAAACACTAGTAGACATTTACTAACCTTCTTACTGACTCAACAGTGAAGATCAAATTCAATTCCTGATTCCCAAAGATTATTTTATTTAAAAAACAAAGCATAGTCTTAAAAACTACGCAATGATCCAACTGTGAAGTAGCACAAGAACAATTAAAATCTTCAAGTAGGTTTATTCTTCCAGGGGTTCCTCCTTCTGTGTATATGGAAGTTTACACAGACTTGGAAACAGGCCACTGGCATTAACGAGTTTTTGTAGAGGGCAATAAAAGGGACATATGTGAGTATTCCTTGATGTGAAAATGTCCACTTTGACAAACAGGGATTCCTTTGACCACTCAAGCTCTTTATCAGTCATTCATTCATATAGGAAGTGTCCTTCCAACTGAACTACGCAAAGTGAGAAGTGTTAAATATATTTTCAAGTGTAAAATACATTAATACCAGCATTACATGAGGAGTTCTGACACTGGATGTTTATACACCTGTTAAATCCTTTTGTTTCCCATCTCCCAGTACTATAGAACACTTGCTACCAAATTTGAAACAAGATCAATTTAAGTTTTCAGGTGAATGTTGTGTTTGCTTTCAATTAAAAAGGATCAAGCCATATCAAATAAAAACAAAAAAATGCAAATTACTGCTATATTTTACAAAAACATCTTTTTGATGTTGACATATTTCTAAGATTTCTAATTCAAGAAACATATCAATTCAACATTGTAGTGAAATCCAAATACTGTCCTAAAAAAAATCAGGTTCAATCCTTAGTTAACATACTTAGCCTTCCAAAAGGAAAATTTTATACATCTCTAGTAGAATTTTTAGCTCTTCCCTGAGACTTTTGCAACTCATTTTACTAGAGAATTCCCACTCTAACAGATAGCCTCCAACAGACCATATGCCCAATTTCTAAGTGTCAGGATTCCTTTCCATAAGAAAGATTTTAGCAGCAAAGCACAAAGATACTTCTAAAAAGCATACATATTTGGAATTACTGTTTGCCCTTTCTGTTATCTTAAACTGGGCCTGGATCCACAATTGAACATTTAATTACACAGCAGACTTATCAACTAAATGTTTCTATTTCTTGATTAATCTACTTGATTTCAAAACTTCGGAGCAAGACAAAAAATACAAACTAACATGCTCCTATTTTATTTTGTTTCCAGAAAGTATGCTTTTTTTCCCCTTTCCAAGATGACAAGACCAATGAAGAAAATACTTTAACACACCTAACAGCAGTGGGGCCAAACTAAAGACTTCCCATTGTCCTACTTATAAAAATCAGCAGTAGGCAGATACAGGGTGAAAGCAATAAAAGACAAAGCAGCTACCCAACTCCCTTGCAGCAATCCTTCCAAGAATCCAGTAATTTCATCTGGCATACTTTTTGGGGGGGATCCCAACCATAATGTGTGTTAGCTCAGAGGACTTTTCTTCCACTGATTTTTCCAGGTCTTTTTAGTCCATTTATGCTTTTGCCATTCATGGCATTCTATGAGAATTTAAGTATGCCTCAGAATTAAAAGTGCTTTATTTTAAACTGCTGCCTGTTAATGATTTTATCTGATGCTCTTTTTCTTGGGGGAAAAAGTTATTACTGGCAGTTCATCTCCAAACATAACACTTACCAGGCTCTCAATTCATACCCACTTGTCTCTATCCACCAGCTCTTTTTCAAGCTAGCAATCCTCATCTGTTTTTCTCTCCTTACACAGAGGCAAGTCCAAAGTTTGATCACCGCTAACCTTCTTCAGTTTGTTTTCAGTTGCACCATGTTTTCTGGCAGGTGGCCAGAAATGCACACACAGTCAATACATAACTACACCATTCAGTCCATGACACACACCCATTTTCATTTTTTTGTCCATGTCTTTGCCAAGATTGCTGCTAGCTGCTATTTGGGGATATCTGAGCATACAGCTGCTCTTTAAAAGAAACCATTATGAAGGAGCTTCAAGGCGTTTTCTGAACAATAACCACCAACATGAAGCCCGCCCACTGGGTGTATTCAGCCTGAATTATTTTTCTTCAGATTCATGACTCCATATTTACTAGAATTTAATTTTATCAGCAACTTTATAACTTAATAAACAATGAACTCCCACTGCAACTGTCTACAGTCAGCTCTAGCTTTCTATTATCCTTTCTACCCTTTTCTTATTCTTTTCTTCCCTCCAGGTATTTATGAATATATCGAGCAACAGAGTCTTGAGTAATTCCACTGGTAACCTTCCCTTCTTACATAGTAAATTTTTTTTCCTTTGGTTACTTCTTACTTAACCTGTAAGCCCAGCAAATCTGTGACTGTTCAGTTTTTACAAAGTCTTCAAAAAAGAATCTCAGAAACATTCTTCTGAAAAAAAAAAATCTAACAGTTCTGTGTTATTCCACATGAATAAGGATTAACAATGAATCCTTCACAGAAATGAGACCTGTGAGACACAACTACCTTTTATCAAAGCATGCACTAGCCCCTTTCTTTATGTTTACTCACAGAAATAAGTTGTTTTGTTATGGTATCAACCCCATCCAACCACTCCAGAAGATCCAGACATTCCTAAAAAAATGCATTTACAGTAGCCATCCCATATTAGGGAAGGAGGAGAATAAAACAGGTCTCAGTTCCCCTATGCACTGCAGCCTCTACTATACACAGCGTAGTCTTTCAAAAGCAGCCCTTAGTGTGTCAGCAAGGTCAGAAAAATAGCAAGCACACAAGCACTCTCTCACTTCAATGCCCCACTGAGCTTCTGTTCAGATGATTAACTGTCACAATTCTTAATCATATCATGAAAGACTCAAAAGAATACCACCCATCGCTAGTCTACATTTCCTTCCCTGATCTACTTTAAGAAGTCAGCTCGTATTTTCTACCTTGCACTGGCAAGGCAGCACTTCATTTAATGCTTCAATTTGCATGGGACAACAGCACAAGAGCCAGATAATCAAAACTCATTTAAAGTTCAAACCATACGCTGTGGTTTCATGGTTAAGTTCCTCTGCAGTTCTTCAGCATATAGCACCAGACATGGCTGTACAACAGTTACCATTCTGCTGATGGACTTAAACACTCCTTACTGAAATGTAAAATGACAGTTGCCTGGAGTCAAAGAAAAGTTCTGGTGAGAAGTCTCTTCAGCCCTTCTCTGACAAAAAGCAATGCAATTAGTTCACTTAGCTTTTTTTACTATATGATCTGACTTCTCCTGGGTGCCCTTTCATATCTCTCTCTCAGTCCTAGTGACCGGCAAGTTTCTTGCTTTCGATGTGCAAGGTTGTCAGGTTTTAATGCACTTAGCAAACCAGTTCTCAAACTCTCTGTCTTAACAGACTTCTATTTTGTTTGCTCTTTCCAGTTTTCCTTAATTCAACAGCTTCTACTTCTCAGAGAACATCTTCCTGGTCTACATCCTTCTGGATAAGAATCAATGCTATCTTCACAGTCAGCATATGACAACACGACCATCTTAATATAGCATTTTCAAGCATTTTATCCTTTTGGCTTCCTCTTGAAGAAGCTTCTCAAAACTGAGATGCTTTTTTAAAATTTAATAGTACTGTAGTTTACATTTTTCTAAACATCTTTGCTCAGACAAGGTTATTGGAACACAGTCAAAAAAGCAGCTCTGATATACATAAAACAAGATGCTGTATGCTGCTCAGGACTAATCTCAGAGTAAATTCTCTACTAGCTGAAGGAATAATTTGGTGCCTGAAAAACCAGATCACAACAGGATATTATTTTGCCCATGTAGCCTCTATGATCTTCAAAAGCACTTGTTACTTCTTAAGTGAGGACTGTGACAGTATCTTAATCATTAGGAACAGAATTTCAATTTGCAGCACGTGATGTACATGCAGATATAAGTAACATCTTAACTTTTTTTTTTAATAGAACTTCCTTCAACATATAGCACAAGTCAATTTTCTCAATCTCCTTCTGGCTTCTTAAAGAATTCAGGCTCCAACAGCATCCCAGCACCTAGTAATATTCTATCACATTTTAAGATGCCTATTAAACTACTTTCCTAGCAAAGACAGGCATTTTAATTGACTTTTTCACAAGGCAGTTTCACTATATTTATAAAAACACTGGGAATGAAACTTGTTGGTGAGATATAACTGTACTCTTAATGCAAGGTGGAAAAGATTAGAATGCAGGGATGCAGAAGGGAGGCTACTTGTATTTGCTACACTATTCAGATCGCTAATTTTAACAGCCTGGAGGAACCCACCATTCACTAATGCTGTTACCACTAAGCACATTAAACATCTGCTGCTTACAGGCTGAACTATGCAACAGAATTGACACCTTTGGTTTACCAAAAATTTATCCATTTCACTGTTTTAGGAAAGGCAGACACACTTCTAGTCTTCAGATTAAAATAATACTCAGGAGACATTCTCAGACTTTTGTAATGTTTTTTCCTTAAAGGCAGGTTTCATTTACTTTACTCATCATTTACTGTATCTACAACTGTTATTGTATATAACATTGACTTGTTACTTCAAGGGCTAACTTCAATGCAGTGAAATGAAATTCTCAAACAGCATCAACAAACTAGAAGGTGAACAAGAAGCTAGAGACTTTATTCCCTCAAGTAAGCATCCTGTTTCTTTTCAACATGTCTACACTACTAAGCACATTAATTTATTCTAAAGGAACAGATAGAAACATGACTGCATCATTTACGTGGAACAACTGATTCTTTTGAAAAACACTCATTCTAGTAGGTAAAGAATATATTTCTAACTGAAAAGTCTAACACATCAGCCAAAAATCCTTATAAAAGGAAAGAACAGATGCCACAGTTAAAGCATGTGGGTGTAACACTAGGGGCGAGTAGGAAAGGGAGGTAAAGAAATGGGGAGGCATAGGCAGCATTTCAACAGAAGCTTTGTTGAAATAAAGGTTACAAATAATAGGATATGTTCTTTCAATGAAGTGTGAACTCTGAAACATGCCTGAGGACTTTGCTGTCTCAAGATTATATGGTGAAAGGCCCAGCAGCCACCATGCATATTTCAGAAATCTGTTGAACTATACCTTCACCTACAACTACTGCAAAGCACAATTGCATTATCATGGAAATGCAGGTGAAATCTTACACTACAACAATCAAATGCATTCAACAGTTGAAATCCTGTTAGTCTAAAACTCAGGAACACAGTTTAGCAAAATAAAGGAGAATATACATATATATATGATTGAAAGCAACAGTATATTCTGAGATACAGACTTTTTCCCATATGATCTAAGATTAAGACATCTGCAAAAGTAGCAAAAATAGAACTATGACCGAGGAGGTGAACTTACAATTCTCTTCCCACCCCACTCAACACCCATCAGGTGCCTTTACTTTTTTTATACCACTCCTCCTCACTACCAGTAACACTCAGGTAATAGTACTCTATGCCCTATGCAATGTTCTAGACTTACAGATGAGAGAAACTATGAAAACATAGTGCTATGTTCACAGACTGTACTGCCACATCACATCAGTCTCATATTACTACGTAATTCAGACAGCAATTATCTTTTACACTGTAATTGTATGGAAGGCAGCAAACTCAAAGACTGGCAGAATAAAAAAAAATCTCAACTATATAGAACTTATGAATCAGAACTGTGAAATGTTTTACAGGTAGGTACCCTAAACACTAAACTGAAATAAGAGTCAAGATTACTTTGCAAGTTAGCTACTAAGGAGAGAAAGAAAGAAAAAAGGACTTTTGTTCTCATCCACAGAACAAAGAGTAGTTTATAAAATATATTGTACCTTTTCCACAAAAGATTGTATTGTTCTTATTTCCTCTCTAAGCTTTCTCTTTGCCCCACACTCTTACAAGTCAGAGCCAGTCCTAATTTTAGATTGAGTTTCTTGCCGATTAAATTTTACCTCTTAGGAGCACTTTGACAGTTCACACACTCAAGAAACTAAGCTTGTTGGACTGATTTACACTGCAAATTTCCACACTTAAATAACAGAATTTGTTTGCATTTTGGAAGAGTAAAAGAATCAAAAACTAATCTATTTTTGCAAAGTACATCAATCCAATAAAACTCAACCAATTACCTTATTAATGGCTGGATGTACTTTGAAAAAGCTGCATTATAAAATCTAGAAAAGAAACTGATACATATCTCCAAGTTAATATATGGCAAAATATATCTGCTACATAAGCTGCTGAACAGCTGTACATTACTCCTGACTTAGGCTGCTGGACTTCACCACAACACCAAGAAAACACCACAATCATTTTCTTGCATCAGTGAAGGAACATACCGTATGTTAAACCTTGGAACTGAATCAGCAAGTTCGCTAGGCCAATAAATAGAACCACTAAACACTGGAATTCCTGTCTTAATACTATACTTTTCCAAATGCCCAAAGATAGGAAGTGATTAACATCCCAGACAAGTCATAAAGGTTGCAACAGCAGAATCGCTTTAGTGATGAGAGACTAATTATGCCCATGTAGATCAGGTATGCATTACACCAGGTTAGCCACTGAAACATTTAAGAGGAGAAGCAACTCCTAACATAAACTTGAGCATCAGAATCTAATTCAAAATGCGGCCATCAAAGCAACACTAGCAGCAAACCCTGCACATTCAAAGTCAGTATCTCTGCGAGGCAACAAAAACCAGAAAAGCCTTCTCTTGATTTAAGTACTGCTGCAGTTCACCATATAAAAGAGGAAGCTTCTCAATTTAAGAATCTCAACTAAAAGAATAAGGTGTTTCAGAGACTATTAAAGATACCACACTGGTTGTTTAGCAAAAGCATGCATCACTAATCAGATTTTAGGGAAAGAGAGAGCTTCTACTACCTTGTCACAGTATTCCATCAGAAGATGTCTTCAGAAACCCTGAAGTCATGTACGAAGCAGGAAAAGAGGATTGGAAGATTAAGGTTATCAAAAAGGATTATGAGGAACAACTTAACAAGATGCAAACCTATGCTTGAGAAAGGATAAACTAGCTCAGGAGCCCAAAGACCTGCTTCTGTTAAGTGAATTAAGCGATCAGAACTGACAAAGTTAAGTGATCACAATGCATGACAAGTAGAGAAGCTATATTTTTTTTTTTCTTTTTTTATCCCTCAGAGGTTTCCCCGAGCCCTAACTATACAGTTGGTCCCAAACCAACTTTTTAGTAGAAAATACTTCACAGCAAAATCTATTCCTGATAATTTGGTATTCACCAAAAGCAGCACTCACTTGATACTGCATTTGTATTAGAAGAACATTAAGCAGCAATCTTTCTTTTAATTTAAAAGCATTAGTTTTGACATTCATAATAGTCAAACTAGTCAAAAGTAGAATCAATGCAACACATCAATAGTTATGACTATATCAAGATGTCAACTTAGCTTTCGTAAATAGAAGTACTGTCTTAAAGAAAACCATTGGGAATTATTTGCAAGAATCAGTGAATCACAAAGGAAATCCTGTTATCTACCTGGATTTCTAAACAGCATTTGATAATCCCACACTTCATAAGTCTTATGAAGACTTACGAAGAAACTAAGCTGACGCAGGATGAGAGGGAAGACCTTCAGGTAGATAAAGGACTGTTTTAAACAGAGAACAAGCAGCTGGAACTTTTAATTTCTATATTAAAGGAAGGTCACTAGTGAAGCCCCAAAGTGCCCTATGCTAGCCAACATCCTCATCTGGCAAGAGGACAAACAGTAAAGCAGAAAAGTCTGAGGCTGCAAGGTTATCTAGAATAAGCCAGCTCAAGAACTGCAGATGGACATTAAAATACAGACTGCACAATGAAGTACCAGGCAGAATTTGAGACTGGATAAATGTAAGCACAACAGAGGCATATGAGAAAATTCTATCTTTACAAAGATGCAATGAGGGGCTCTGCACCGGCTCTAAACACAGAGAATTGAGATCTTAAAATAAGAATTCTGTTAAAAGGTCTGTTCAATACTCAGTAGCCAAAAAAGAACAGGCAAGTCCCATGTTAGTAAGCAGGAAACAAAGTACAAGATAGAAGAAGATAGCCCAAGATGTAGGAATACTGTGACACTATCACACACAGGTCTGGTTCGTCCGAGTCCCAAAGATACAACAGAACTGTAAAGCATACAGAGGTGATAAACATCTAGAGGCAGGAAACAGCTTCAATAGAAGGAATGATTAAATAGACTAGAAAATAGACAACGGTCAGGTGATTCAACTTGCCCCTTCCCTCTTTCAAGTCAGCTGAAAACAGCACTCATGGACTGCCTCATTAATGCACAGACCTGTGGCTGGCAGCAATTACAACCCTAGTGACAGCCTCAGGACAAAAAAACCTGGATCTTTACATAATGCATAGCTTAACTGTGGAACACCTTGCCACAGCTGATCCCAGAAGCTCATAACAGCTCAAGATGACATGAGACAAATTCATACATAAAATCCACAATAAGCTTAACAATGCACTGCCTGTAGCCCAGGTAGTCCGAGAACCATAGATCATTTAAATCTGAGAGATTATTCCAGGAAAGATCACCACAGGCTCATGTTAATATATTCTTCTCCCAACATTTGGCATTGGCCTCTAATGGTCTCACCCGGTACAGCTGTTTATGTCCTTAGTGCCAATTATCTCTACTGCCAAAGCCTAACAAATGTGAAAAGCATTGTGAAGCTGATGCCAGGATTAAACTGCTCCAAACATGTCCCATTCTCCTTTACACACAGATGTGAGCACCTGTCATGCAAAGCCTTCTCATGTTTTACTACTGTAGCTCAGCCTTTCTGACCTCTAGTACTATGTACTCTCTCAAGTCTACTGCTGCAAAAATATTCCTTTCATTCCATCACCAAAAGCATCAGTCTCTAACTCTATGCTAGGCATCTACTTTGCAAGGAAACTTTGAGCTTTACCTACTCTAGTCAACTTAGTAGACCACAAAAAAGAGATGTTCTGTTCTTTTGACAATTCATCCAGCAGCTACCCTTGAACTCTGCTGCATACCAACCTTAGGCATGAAAACAATCCATTCAACCACATCCCAATGCTCTCTCAAGTCTCTCTCTGGAAGTTTACTATAACAGGCAACTACTCCCACCCTCTTCCTTGCATACTACAGTATATACTGCCTAGTTCTGCCCTGATCCTAAAGCCAGATGAAACAAGAATTGAGTGTTCATTGCCAGCACTGCCTGCCTCTTACACTAAGACCTTCACTACAGGTATGCACCTAACATTGCAGATAACAGACACTAATGGTTTAACAGTAGTGTGGATGAAGCATAGCCTGCTGCGTTGATTCTTTATTAGAAGGTATTAGAGCAAGACAGCACTGTTAAGTACAAGGAGGAGTTAGAATACCACCCTTGGGAATCCCTTAAAGCCCTTACAAGTGCTGGACAGCCCAGTGCAGACAGTAAAGCCTTCACAGAGTTTCCAAAGTCTGCATTTTTTCAGCTCAGCCAAAGTACAAGAAAATAAAATTTGCAAAAGGGGCTCACAATGTGGCATCCCTACACATTAATTTGCATTGTCCAGCTCTGACAGCAGCATAAGCAGCAGCAAGGGTTGATAAACATGGAACTAGAGCTATGGAAGGTCCTGAATGCAATGCATTTTAAATAATGCATTGCACAAAACTCCGTAATTAAATCTATCTTGTCACCAAAGTTCAGCAATATATCATAAAAGCAAAAATCCCAGTAAGACTGGAATTAGAAACACTTCAGCATACAGGTGAAGAAGCAAACAAAACCTGATATAGACTTAGTATATAGCAATACCACCACATCTGAGTAGCTACAGAAATGAATCTCTGGACAGCACTTTTGGTACACCATATCCTTCAGCTGCAAGCTGGTGATCACTGAAGCAAGTCTTCTGGGGAAGCATCATCACAAGCTTACCTTGCTTACGAGAATTCTCCCCAGGTATCTGCTATGGTCACCAGACAATGGTGGCCCAAATCCTCCTTCAGCCTAACCAAATGTGGAAGTGTTTGCGCTCTTGTGCTCTACGACAGAACTTTTGTGTCATTATCAAGAGATGGTTAAAGACAACAGGTATGGAGAGGGAAAAATGAATGCAGTAAATCGTCAAATGCTACCAACGCTAGTTAGTCCAAGCAGAGCACCATTCCAATGTATCATAACACTTCTAGTATCCAGATTAATCCTCAACAAGCCAGTTCTGTTGTTTCTGCACAGCACTGTAATATACCAAGCAGATATGCCAGGTATTTCAGCAGTAATCTCATTCAACATCTACGATTAATCTGAATACTTAGTTGAAAGTATTAAGCAGAACAGGCTCATATTGTTAAAAATGCCTTAATTCTTTGCTTACTTCATATTAAGCAGAATAATTAAATCAGATATTATTTTATACTATTCATAAGCTACTAGCTACATCTTAAGAGAAAGTGCCCTGTTAGCTGTGTACCCAAGCAATGCAAACCTAGCAGTAGAGTCCTTAGTAAAAAGTTTAGAATAGCTTGATTCCATATATTGAAATAAAATTCCAGCACTTTTAAACTCTCTGGATGCTTAAATTAGTCAGACATATTTAAAATACTGACTTTACAGAAACAGAAGGTATTACTTTAATGTACAAAGAAGGCAGACCCTAAGATGCTAGATGTAATTTAAAACCACTTGAGAGAATACTTTACAGTAGCAAGAAACCATATGTAGTTCTGAACATCAGTCACAACAGTTTGAGCTAACCTCATAATATTAGAGGACACTTACCTGCATCACATCTGAAATCAATGATTTTGTCATCTGTACTCCTAACCTAAACCCAGGCATTTAAGAATTTACACTGTTGCTATATTAATCACTCTGTTGAAGCACTGGAATAAATGTGGCTTCATTCCCCTCACTCCTTACCTTCCAAAAACTGGAAAAACATGACACAGGTCAATCAAGGGCATCCTAAAGCATAGCTTTAGGATGAAATCTAATCAAGCGTGGCTATTCACACTTGTGTTTTATAAGAGGGAGAATTTTCTTTACAACACAAAGATTGGCATGCTGCTGTCAGAAGGTGGTAAAAGCAACAGGTATGAGTCCACTGGAAAAAAGGAATGCTGTACATAAAACAGAGCAAAACACAGACTTTACAACATAAAGCATTCCTAAACATCACCACACCTACCATCACAAAGCCACTGAATATGATCAATTTGAAAAAAACAGTAACGACTTGCACTGCTACAGACCATCTCCAGCTCTGAATGAGACAGTGCAGAGAGCACAGTACTATTTCAAAGCATGCAGGCATTTAATCAAAAGTACTATTGCAGCCTGGTAGAGGGCAAAACAGCAAATATCATTCTTCGTCTGTTACCAAAACACACTACAGTAACACTGTGAGCTATTGCATATCACCTGGAAATTTCAGTGTGTTGTAGAAAAACGTTCTGCAGAGAACAATATTTGTGGCAGAGTAAGCTCTAACATCCGTGCGTAACATGAGCATCTCTGATCAAGTCCTTCTTCCTATAATCTATGTCCAAAGCAGACTGCAACTGAAGATTGTAAGGATCACATTTTTTTACAGTTGCATACACCGGTTTGACACCACTGAAGATGCTCTGTCAATAGACCATCACAGTTACGGAAGTGATGCTTCAGGACCAGCCTGACAGTTCCAAGTAACACCAGGCAACAAATCAGGAACATAAAGGATCCAGAAGAAACTTCTGTAGGGATCTGTTCCCACCCCAGTCTTTTCAGTGCATTTTTATTTGAACAGACAAATATTTCACCAGCCTGGCTTCAGGAAAATTAAGTTAAACTTACCAGTAGCCAGGAATTACTGCAGAAGATAAACACCTAAAGTCACTACATCAGTGACAATATTTTTGTTATTTCAATCATGTAAGTACTTCATAAAAAATTTCTAACACCAAACAGAAAACTGTTTTAGAATACACACTTGTTCAAGATTCACCTTGGGTAACAGAACTCAAAGTTTAAGGCAGAAACTGCTTCTCATATGAAAGTCTGTGGTTTCAACTTCCATGCTCTCCTTCAGCACTAGTTCCCTGCTACTCTAAGGAAAGCTGGAACTACGGGATCACACATGCTGCAGTTACTGGTGTCCCACTCCTAGCATCAGGTCTCACTGTAGTAATACAGATCCTTGACAGAAGATCAGGAAACACAGCTTCCTCTTTCAAAGATATTTAGCCAAGAACTTGTCATTAATGTATCAGCAAAAGAACAACCTGTATTATGGAACTGACTAGTGCAACTGAAGCTTGGCTAAACAATTTTCTTGTGTATGGATTCTCTATAAACTTATACTTGGAAAGTGGCATAACCTTTATTAAAGGAAAGCCAACAGAAAACAAAAGGGCAGAAGATAAAGATAAGGATATGTGATTGGCATAGGTGGAGCTAGAGGACAGAACCTGGATCCTGACAGTGCCTGGATTCGATTCCCAAGTCTGCCATAGGCCTGCTGGGTGACCTCAGGCAACTCCCTCATCCACCTGGCTGGAGATCTACCTCAGTGACACTGCCTTGTCTTACGCAGATAAATTGTTAACTCTGTTCTACTGCATCTCTATAAATAAAACAAAGAAATTCAGACTATTTTTAAGATAATATTGGAATTTTAGACACACATCTTATTGGTACAGGACACAAAGCTCCTGGCATATAACACCTCAAACATCCAAATCTTAGCCTCCTGTAAGCAATTTTCATTTTCAGTGTCAGTTTGGAATTAAAAAGCAGTAATCACAAGTCTTGTCCTCCCAGGAGAGGCTATGGTTTGCAAAACCAGAACTTTAAAAACATCTTTTAATACTTCTCGATAACTTTAATGTACTCAACACCTGACAGTACCACCCAAAAGAGAAGACATTGTCCTTAAGTTAAATTGCTCACTTAAATTTCTCCAGCTCTGAAAGTGTACCCTGTTATCTTTATCTATTTCCCTCTACAAATATGCAGTGCCTTTACTCCATGGGCACCCAAAGGTCTTGGATTTTAGGAGTTCCAAGAAACTATTTTTGAAATGACATCAGAAATCTGCCATGGTCAATCAATGCAGCTAGCACTTTTTCCATGAACAAAATAACCTTAACATTACAAAGCAACATTTCCCCTTGACTGAGCGAAATTTGACAGCTGAAATACAGAAATCTCATGGAGCACCCCAGAGGTCCTTTGTTCAAGTTTAGCCCCTTCTACACATCGATTAGACCAAACTGAATACTCAGCCTTACTAAACTACCCATTTATATGAGAAAGTTATAGCCACAGAATAGGATAAGCTTCTTAAAAGTGCTCTCTTTAGATAGCCAAGATTTCAGTTCAGATATTGGCTAGCTCAATCTATTCTACAGCTAGAACATTCCCCTCAAACATGTTTAAGACCACGTTGACTTTCATGCATATTTCAGCCAGAACTGGGCACTTCCCTTTCAAGTGATGTTCCTAACACTCCCCAAAGTAACCAGTCTGCTACAGCCTAAGCAGAGGCATTTAAAAATTAGTACAAGGGTCTTCTCTGAGCTGCTCTGAATTGAAGCCTTCCACTTCCCCCTTACAATGTGAACTGACTCCTTGGAGCTTTGACAAGTATCCCCCACCCATCTTTGCTTTAATTATTGTAGGTGCCATTTGACAGTGGCCTGACGACTTCACCTCTCAACCTATTGCGAGGCAAGGCCTAACCTCCTGCACCTATGGGTTCCCAGGCCCTGCCTGCATCGCTGCATCGGCCAGGAGCCACCCAGCCGGCACAGACCAAGGTGATTTACAAAGGAACACGGTTTTGCACCCCGCCATGCCCTATCATCAACCCCGCTGCCGCAGCCGGCTCCAGAGGAGTTTGTGTGACCCCAACCCACCCGCCCCCATGCCCGGTGGGGCCGCAGGAGAGGCTGCCGAGGTCCCCCTTTCCTGGCGGGCTGCAGCAGCCCCAGGGGCCCCGGCTGCTCACCCCTGCACGCCCGGGCTGTATTTCCTGGTCTTCCAGGGTGTGCCGGGGCTCTGCAGTGCTGGCTGAGGCGGCTGCCGCTGCTGGTGGGGGGAGTTGTTGACGGCGACGCCTCGGCTGCCGGAGAGCAGGTAATTCATCCCATAGGTGCTGGCTTTATTCTCTCGTTTCCTACGGCCCGGGTGGTACTGGTGCTGCTGGGGAGACGCCGGCGGCGGCGGGTGGGGGCTGCGCGCCAGGTGCGGGGGCTGGTGGTGCCCGTTCACACCGTTCACTTTGTTCTCGTGGAAGTTAAAAAACTCCCCGGGTCCGGCCCCGCTGCCCAGCAGCCCGGGAGGAGCCACCGCCGCCGCCCGGGGGCCGCAGGAGGAAGAGGAGGAGCCGCCGCCTCCGCCGCCGCTGCACGATCCCGAGGAGGAGAAGCCGGGGCTCTCGGTGCCGGACTCCACCGACGAGCAGGAGGACGAGGAAGACACGGAGGGCGACTTCTGCAGCCGCCGCCCTCCCTCGCCGCCGCCGTTCACCGCCGCGGGGCCGGCGGTGGCAGCGGGAACCAGTCCGGTCAGCAGGGCCGGAGGGGAAGGCGAAGGCGAAGGCGGCGAGGAAGAGGAGCAGCAGGCGCCGCCGCCGGGCGCCCCGAGCCGCACGCAGCTGTGGCCGCGGGGCGGGGAGGCGGCGGCAGCGGAGTCCAGCGCCGGGGAGTTAAGGCAGAGGTAGTGCGGGAAGCTGGCGCCGCCCCGGCCCCCCACGCCCTGCGAGGTCTCCCAGATCTGCATCCACAGCGCATTCGCGGGGCCTTTCTGCTCGGGCTGGATCCAGGCCACGCGGGGATCCATCCACGCCCGCCCGCCTCCGACCCTCACGGCCCGGCCAGAGCGCCGCGCCGCCGCCCGCTCACCGCCCGCCGCGCACTCCCTCGCCTCAGCGCGCCGGGCCCGGCAGCGGCGCTAGACACGGGCCGGGAGCAGCGGCATGTGTCGCGGGGAGGAGGGAGGGCGGCCGGAGGCGGGGGGCAGAGCCGGGCGAGGCGAGGCGAGCGCGGCTCGGGAGGAGCGGAGGCGGCGCAAACTGTACCCGGCCCGGCGCTGCCCGGAGCGCTCCCCTCGCCGTTCCAATGTGGCGTCCCCCTCGCCAGGGCCAGAACCAGCACTGCGCATGCCCCGCAGATTTTAAACCTTCACTGGAGACGGCCGCCCTGGCAACCGCACATGCGCGCTGGCCGCCCCGGGGGGAGGGGCCCGGCCCGCCGAGGCTGGTGGGAAGGGGAGAGAGAAGGACGTTGGGAAGGCTTTCCCCGCTCCGGCGCGCTCGCCGTCGTGCGCATGCGCGCCCGGGGGATGTCGGAAGGGTTCGGAAGCCCTCCGGCGGGAGGAGGGGCTTCGGCGTCCACCGCGCCTGCGCGGAGTGGCCCCCCGTCACCCCCCGCTGCGGCTGGCGGGGCCGCGCTGGGGCCGGGCGCCGGCGGGCAGGGGGACGGGGGACGGTGGGCTGGGCTGCCGGCCGGCGCTGAGGGCTTGGCCCTGCTGGCGGCAGCCTGAGCGCGGCCATTAGCGGCTGGAGCCGCCGCGATGCGGGGCAGCAGCCAGCCGCGGCCCAGCGGCCGTTTTCCACAAGCACCGCGTTGTCTCCTCCGTGCCGGGGCTTGCCCCTTTGGAGAGGTGTAGCCCTGTCCCCACAGAAATAAAAGGGTTATTTTGAGGGAATATTTAAAAGGGAAATTTTGAGGAGTAACTGAGATGAGAAGCGAGTACAGGCAGACCTGCTTCTAGAGGGGCTGAATGGCCGGGGGTGCGGGGGCTGAGCAGGGCCGTGGTCACCTCCTGGGGGAGAGGGGAGGCCCAGAAGCAGACAGGCCGTGCGTACGGTCAGAAGCACGCAGTTCATAAGCAAGGGGAGGCTCTCCTACTTGGCGTTCCAGCACCAAGAAAGCACCATGAAGTACTACTTTTCCACTGGATGCTTAGGTTGTTGTTGCGCTTGATTCTCGGGGTCAGTACCTGTTGCAGGGGCAGTCTCTCTAATGGATGGGTTCCATGTGCAGTGATCACTGGGTAAAATGCATATGGCTGTTGGAGTGGCATGAAATGCCGTGTTTCTTCTGTGGTCTAAAGATTGGCCTTAACAGCCAGCCTTCCAGAATGATGTTCATAACTGTTCTCTTTCTAATCCAGTGATTTGGCCTTTTCCTTGAGCAGCTTCAGCATGTGTATGGATCAAGGGTCCTCTCCCCAAGGTACCCGCAGAGTCTCCAGTGGTCCAGGAATCACCAGTCAGTTGGATACAGCCCTTAACTGACTGCAGAACGGCAGAGAGAAAGGTTGTAGACGCATAATGACAAACACTATCAGGGAATCCCAGTTACAACAGCCCTTCAATGCAGGTACATCTTAGATGATCTAACAACTTACTGCCACAGAAGAGGAGAAAAGAGGTCCCACTCACTGTAATCCTGCTACTCGCTTTCCCTCCTCCCTTGCACAAGCCCTAATACTGATCAGTGAGCCAATTTAGCTTGTTAATTCAGCAGAAAACTGCACTAGGAAGAAAAGTAATAGTTTTCAGCAGTTCATTTTGAATGAGCTTACTTTGTGATCAGAGCTGGAACTAAGGAGCGGGTGGAGAGAGGATAGAGAACAGGACTGTCAGTTCTTAGCAGGAAGGCAGTTGTATTTGATGCAGCTGTACTCTCTAACTATACCCTTAGACTTCAGAGCAAGAGAAGCTGATTTGAGGCTGACAGCCTAATGTTTTTTGTTGGAAGTCATTTAGAAAGAGGAAGTCATTCATTTGTTTTTGTTAAGAAACAGATCTGTTTTCAGGAATAACAGCCAAACTACACATAAAGTACACAAGAAACTAACCAAACCAAACCATGTGAAAGAGCCATTAACCTTGTCTCATAAACCTTGTTCACCAGAAAAGCATGTTCACCAGAATTTCCATCTGATGAAACCAAAGCGCCCTCCTAACTTGTGTGGTCAACTAGGTATACAGATCTTCAGCACAGATTTCAGCCACTTGAGTTAGTGATAGCAGTCCTTGGTTTTACAGTTCATCTTCCCGAAGGATTTTGCATATTTTTGTTTTGTTTTGTTTTTAATTGAATGGAGACAAATAAACAGGTCCCTCAACTCTGTTCTTGCCGTAGGAAATAAACCACAGAATTATACTGTCTCTTTGTTCTTTTAGCCCTGAATACTTTGCATTCTTGCCTCTATGATGGCCCAGGTTCAGCAAGGAGAGGTGAGGATCAGCAGTAGTTCTGCAAGCCTAGCCGGTGTGGTATGCTGGTGGTTAGAATGGTTACTTTGTAGATCCACTTTGAAGTACTGAGAAGGCAGAGGAGGCTGTAGAGCCCAGGTCTCTCAACCTTTTTAGTTCTGTCTTCTGACTTCACACAACAGGTGAAGAGCACATCTTCAAGCTGCTGAGTTAAAAATCTTAATAAGTGTTTGGGGGGGTGAGGAAGAAAAAGAAAAGACACAAGGACTGATCTTATGGAGGCAGTTCCAAGCTCTGCAGTTTCATGACCTGTTTTATTTATTTCCTTCCCTGCCCTGCTGCCATCTTTTAAAAGTCAGCACTTTCAAGAGGACCTGATTTCCCACTTCGCTAAAATTATCTCCAACTTCTTTTTGAGGTCTAGCTGGTAGAGACCGCTGTTTTGTAAGAGGCAATAACTCAAAAGCAACATTTGATTGAGGAGAGACAGTATTCCTGAGACTCTCACAAATCCCAATGCTGTATTGGAAGGGGCCAGGCTGTTTCCTGAAGTAACTACAGGTCTTCTCAGAAGGGGTTGCCTCTCCCTGACTTAAACTGTGTTTCTGTAGACAGAATTCTGAAGCTACGATGGTGCTTTGTCAGTTCCTTCTATGGGGTCAAGGCAGCAAATACCATGTGAGTGTAATAGAGGGCATGGGGTGGAAGTTTTGGGCACAACCTATTCAGGGGTCCACATTTTAAGAACAAGGAGAAGAAGGAAGTCTACTCTGAGAAATCTATAAGCAACGGTCTGTTAATAAGGCAGTTCATTCATGTATCCCATGATGATTCATCAAAGCTTGCAGCAAGTCACTGAAATATCTCTGCAGAAAAGGAGACATTACATGTTTCCTTCATAAGTGTGTATAATATGAAGAAATAACACCCAATGGCCTGTTGTGTGACAAGGACAAGAAAAATTATCGTCTTCTAACATCAGCTCTTACTCTCCTCTGTTTCTAGCATCTCCATTAAGAAATCTAAATAAAGCAAGTTTCTAATCTTGTCTCCTTAAAATGAGAATTTCCCTCTAAAGGTAGTGAGAATTTCCTTTGCAAGGATTGATTTTTTAAAAGACTGGTTTATTTTAATTCAGTTATCCTTTACTGAATGAAACTACTCACTGAAGGTAAGACTGTCAGAAAGTTTGAAAGTCAAATATAGTTTTGATCATCAGAAAAATTTGCTTTTCAAAAGAGCTTCCTTCCCACCGGTGAACTTGTGAGGATGCAGATAATGAAAAGATCCTAACCTCAGGAGACACAATGCCTTGTTTGCTGTGGGGAAGTTCAAATGCTTGATTCAGATTATTAATGTGATATTAAAATGCCTTATACCAGCATTGCCTGTCTTATGCCAGTAACACAGTGTTCTTGTATCTACTCTTTTTGTGTGACTTCAGTTTCTTTCAGGTAGTATTTAACTTTGAAGTTATAGAACTAATGACTAAAAATGTAGTCTCATTACTTCTGAGGTAATTTAATTAATCTGTTATAAAGTGTTTTAATCTGGCTGCTTGTCACAGAGAACTCAACCACAGCTCCCTCTTGGATGAAGATTATATCTCAGTTTCAGTTTCAGCCAAATACATCTTTGATTTGGCAACCGTGACAGTGCTGAAGTCTTTGGTAACGTTCTAGTTGATGACTTTGACATCCTGATGACTGCAGTTCCAGTTCTGTGAATAGTTCATAAGTTTTGGTAAATAATGGCAATTGAGTTGAATACCTAAGTGGGATATATACAGGATGGTGTTGGCCAATGTTTGCTATTAATCTGTTCTTTTAATGAGCCCTCTGAACTCATTAACACAGATAAAGGCAGATAGTGTCTCATACCTTTAATATGGCTCAGTTTACACCCCTGGAAATGATGAGATGCCAATACAACATACCCGTGTGATGCAACCTTGGTTCTGTTCTCTGAAGCTGGGAATTGCCACAGGTGTGGTTCCACCAGGGTGACACAGCAGCTAAGAGATGACCAACAGGTTCTCCAACAGTTCACACTCTCCAGGACATCTCCAGGATTTTGTCCCTTATGACCTTCATTCTGGTCACTCACAATCTCGCTGCAAGCCTCTGATGTATCACCTCCTTCACGCTCACCAGCTCTGATCTCCTTCTTCATAGCCTTTGTGGCCCATAGGATGGATGGAGAAGGCATAGAGAGCAGGGTTCAGCAGTATATCTGACCAGACTTGTATCTGCTGAAGGTGGGAAGAGGAAAGAACTGAATGGTCTCAAGCCGGATGGGGGTGTGAGAGAAAGGCTGTCCAGCCAAAGAGGTGCATCTCTAACAAGTGACCTTCAGAGTGTGCTAGTCACCAGGAGACAGTGTTGGGGAGGAGGTAAAGGAGAGACAGTTTCCTTAGCTGCACTCTTGTCACTTTTTTTTCAGTAAATATGTTCCTGGACTGTGGAGATACAGTTTTCATCTCTCAGACGGAGAAATCCAGAACAGGAGTTTCTGGTTCTTACAAGGCATGATTTGGGGCATTCTTGCAATCTGTCCTCTGGAAACACAGGCTTTTACCATCTTAAAAATGGCTTCTGTCTCCCATTAAAGAAGGCCTGGCATGAGTAAACCTGAACAAGCTAAAATCATGTTATCTTTTCCTCTGTAAATCTTCCACTTTGCTGAGTCCTTCCTCTCTTCGTGGCTCTATGTCCTCTTCTGATGAACACTGAGCGTCAGCCAAATTTAGGGTGTTGAGGCATATTCAGAGCCAATTAAAGTGCAGAGGCTGAAACAGCTGTCAACCACCAGCCGTCTCCTCTTCCCACTCCGTCTTCCCCCACTCTTAAAAGGGTTGCCAGCCCTGTGTCAGAGAAGCTGAACAGATAATAAATCAACAGCTGAACAGCTGCAGCTTCCAGCCAGGCGTGTTCATACACATGAAAATCCTTTTCTAGCTGCCTACATAAAATAGCTGGGTGGTAAATGGAGAAAGCATGGGAAGCAGTTCACAAGCCATTCAATTACACTTGCAGTCAGTGTGGCAGCCTGGGGGGGAGAGGTTGCATGGACAGCCAGGTGTGATTCTTGCCTCACACTGCTGGATGTGTGTCGACACTTCTGGCAGGAACTCCATCTTGGAGAACTTTCATCACTGTGTTCATTGTATAGATGTGCAGTACTACAACAGGAGCAAGATAAACGTGTCACCTTGATATACCCACGTTCTATTTCCGTTGATATATTTGGGGCTCTGATAGGGATTACTTTCAAAATGCTGCTTATTATGAGTATTTATCTTGGCTTATTACACAGCAATTAAATACTTAACACAGCATTTTTTTACAGTTTTCCGTGACATAAAACAAATAATTATTAACTTGTTCTGTTTCAAGGATGGTCTATGCAAATTTTTAAATTGTTCTTGTGTTCTATTTTGTTTCTCTTTCTCATCTACAGAAAGTTTGGAACGATACAGATTTTGGAAGGCTTCTTTTTTAGCTCAGAGATTAGGAATTTCTGCCTTTAAGACTTTTCAGATTTCTTAAGAGAGAATATGCTGCCAGGCTAACACCTAATTGAAGGTAATTAAATCTTACAGACTTTCTTTCTTCAAAGGCTTATTTAGACATGGAAATTAAATCGTGATAACAAGAACAGAGAGGTTTTTAAGAATAATTTTAGATGTAGAAAATAATATGTGAGAGAGATCATAAACAAGTGAAGTTTATGTTAAATATCTATAAAGCTTTTGAAAGTATTTTTCTGAGTGGGATCTGAAGAATTGTATGAAATCAGGTGCTCTGTCTTCCTGTCCTGGTTAATGCAGGACCGTGCAAAGAGTTGCTTGTATAAGAAGGATCACTTGCCTTTGAATGACAGGTTGAGGGAACACGTTAAGGAGACTCTTGTGAAAGTTCATGGGAGTGAACTGCTGGAACTGATCAGGATTCCTCCCTTAGTCATGTTTGCAGTCTAGGAGGTCTCAGGTCATCCTTAAGTTGTCATTCTCCAGGCTATTGTGTAGAGGACAGCTGAGGGCATACAGAACCTGCCGTGTGAATCGTGGCAAGGGGAAGGGATCCCAATTCACAGCATGGTTGCACATGCTCTAAAATGGAAGGAAAAAGTAGATCTGGCTAGACCTTCTGCTAGGAAAAGAATCTGTAAGTAATGCATTCCTCCTAGGAACAATATTACAATAAAAATGCTTTGCTTCAGATCTGTTGAATGTAAGCTTTCTGCTGAGGAGAGCAAGATACTATCAAAAAACAGGATTAAAAAGTGCTAAGATGTATGGGACAAGCTGTGAGAGAGCTGATGTAAAATTTGCTTAGTGAGGATGTGTCCTGGAGCCCTCATCTTCCATGTTAACATGGCACCAGATAGGGCACCAGCTGCTTCTATACTAAACCTGCAAGAATCATTTATGCAGAGCAGAATGATTGTGGAAAGAATTAAAGAAAAGTTACGTCGGGTGTCAGCCAAGACTATCATGGTGAAAGATATAGCCCACTTTTATTAGCTCCCAAGCTAGATCAAAGCCATATTTGACCTTGTACAGATTTCTAGAAGCTAATTTATCTTGCGTGGTCAGCTGCCTAAGTATTTTTCATTGGTTCATCCTGCCCACTGGTCCTCATCTATAGGCAGCACATGCACATACCTATACACATTTGCTCTTTAAATAGAAACTGCACTCTGTTGCAATGCACCTCCCTCTCCTTAAGTATGTCTGTGTTCTGCATCTCCACCTTCAAAGCTATTATTTTTAACTGTTCTTTGGCCACAACTAAATTGCTTGGACATCTCAGGAAGGAGATTTCCAGAAGAGAAACAGCTTGGTGCCAGTATAAAAGTGCTGACCTGAGCCATATTCACATTGGCCTGTAGATAAGTGAGCAGAGGAGTACAGAAGATCAAAGGAGAGCAACATTTTTTTGCAGGGTTTTTAGGTAACATTAATGTGCAGCAGCTGTAGGATAGATTAGATAGGGACTGATAGGAAAGAATAATACAGTTTAGCACGTCCTTTAGAATGAGGATAGGAACAAGGATGGGAGAAGCGTGAGTCAGTAAGAGAGCATGGCTGAACATTTAATCTGGTGTAGAGAAAGACCTGGACTAGGAATAAGAACAAAGGAGGAGGAGCAGACAGATGCAGGTGTTGACCGGGGCGCAGGAACACTGGCAGAGCACTGACTCATCCGTCAGCACACGCATTTGCCATTTGCTCTTTGAAGGAGCTAAAGTCAAGGCCAGGGTCCAGCAGAACAGTATTCAGACACCTGTTCCCCAGACTTTCTATCAGCACTCCAACTTTCTTGCACCAAATCCTCCTGAGCTCAATACTGGAACCATATAGCACTTCACAACTTCCTCTGTCTCCCCTGAGACATGATAAACAGCCTCACCATCAGTTCTTTCCAGTGCATGGACAGACTGTGGACAGTTTGTCAGTATCGTTTCATCTTGGGACCTTAGGCACATGCAGTGGAACAGACATGCCTTTGGGATCCTGAAGACTGTAGATGAACAGGACATACCTGAATATCCCAAAGGCCCCTTGTGATGGCAGTGCCTGTATCTCCTGTCTGCAGGTATCAGCAGTGAACATGGTAGTTGTCTGCAATGGCAGTCTCCACTCCACAGCCATGTGAACTGAGTTAAGGAGTCTCTTCACGATATCAGTGTCCAATCTCAGCAAGCATCAGCTCCACAGTAAGTTTGTGCCTCTGAGCTCCTGGGCTGATGAGCACTCTATGGACATGTAGGTAACATTGAAGAAACAGCATTCATTTCCTGTGGTGAGAGCAGAAAAGGCATGAGGAAGGAGGAGTGAAATGTCAACGTTGAAATAGATCGGGATTTCTGGTTGCCTGTGGTGATTGTGCTTAGCTTGAGCTAGGAGAATAGCTGTTGCTCCTCCAGGCCAGAGCGAGGAGAGGCTGCTGTTCCTGCTGCTACGTGCCAAGGTGAAGCACCCATGTAACTTCATGAAGGGGCAGCTTCATTTTTTTCCCATGCCTCAAAAACACCATGGGCTCAAAGCATACAGAAGCCTGGAAAGAGCTCCAGATTCCTCCAGTGAGGCGACAGGGAGGCCCCACAGGCTGAAGATCCTCTCTGCTGAGTCCTGGTATCTGGACAGTTCACTGATGATTCTTGTGCTTCCCAGCTGAGTGAGAGGTCTGACTGCCCCGCAGCCAGGACCCTGCCTTTGAACAGTCTGGCCTCCAGTATGAGAACTCTAACTAGAACCTGTTTGTTTGTTTGTCATAGTTGCTGCCGGATGAAGCTCGCAATGGGATACTCTTTTCTTGCAGTCTCTGGCAGAGCTCATGGTGTGGTATTGACTGACGCCATGGAGCAGGCAGATGGAGCACTCGTTCTGCTCACAGAAACACAAAACTTGCTCAGCTGTCTTTTTCTTCTGGTGTGGTGGCAAGGATGTGTGGACCTCCTTCTTGTTGGAAACAAGTTAATTTGGACACAAGACAGATGTGCTTGTGGCTCTAGGGCTGCCTAGGGGGACCTGGAGAGCCTCTTGTCATCACCAGCTGTTTTCTCATTCAGAGTTGCCTGGTGATATCTATGAAGTTTATCCCAGGTGGTTCCTCATGAGGTGGTGACAGACATGGTTCATGAGACCTATTTTTGTTAGATGGAAATAATCTCTGGAGCATGTACTCAGAAGGTTACAAATGTTAACACAATGTAAACCTCAAGCTTTTTAGGATTGTGCAAAATTCTCAGAACCTGGCTAAGCCATGTGGCTACTAGTGCATAGAGATAAGATCTGTGCTGCCAATGAGTCTTGCACGGTGGGAGAAAACTGCAGAACAAAATGCACTGGATGAACAACTCTTGCACAGTCTCTGCCTCTTATTTGCTCAGTTCATCTACCATGAGTTAGGAGGAATTCAATCAGACTGGCCATACAGACAACTCCACAGAGGTGATTCAGAGCATACAGCCATGCTACTGCCCTTTCCAACTGCACACATGTATCACTGGTTGAAAAGTGCTTCTCTGACAACTTTGTGGCCATTTTTTAAAACGCTTCAGTTGATTCCTTCCCTTGTTGATGGTCTAGGTCATGCTGTCCAGAGGCATTCATTTCTCACAGTAGTGTTCTCATGGGATGCCGTGTCAGGAACTCGGCCAATTCCTACATGATACAGTCATCCTCCTCTAGCTCCTTGTTTGTATAGATTGCCCAGTCCCCCTGCACCTCTAGTGGGGACTCTCTCTTGATCATTCTCTTCCTTAACTTACCTGTGAGAAAATACATAGTACCAGGCTATAACCCATACTACCCAGTGGGATGCTTCAAGAGTGCCATTGCCTAAATCTATGGCTGACTCTTGGCTGTGAAGTGCAGGCCATTTCAGAGTCTTCCCTTGGACTGTATCTGTTAGGAGTGGAGAGCAAAAACTATGAGGATCTGTCTACAACTGCTGCCCTGAGGATGTGAAAGCTGCCTCTTTCACCTTTTGCCCTGTGATTCTTCCTGCTGTTTTCTACTTTCTGCATCATTGTGACAAGGGAAACCCTTCCCCTGCCTTGAGTGTAACACCTTTCTTGTTGATGACAGGTTATGGTGCATAATGCGCTACTTAGCCTGGCTGTAAGGATCCTGTTGCCTGGTGCTGGCCTGGAAATGATCTGTCGTTATTAGCAATGGCTCTGGCATAGGGCTAGGAGACAGGGTAGAAGTGGTTTGACCTTGATTGTGCCGTTTATGGGTTAGACAGCTCTGCCTCAGCTTTCTGCACAGCTGCTAAGAACAATCTCTTGGCATTTGTACTGCATGGCGTAATTCTTTGCTGGGCCTGATTCAAACTTTGTCATTCATTTTGAACTCTCTCATTTGGGCCACATGGAACCCAGCAAGAATTATGGACAAAATGTTTTGGTCTCACAGAAATTACATCTGCAGTTACCCACAAGGAAGAAGAAATGGTGTGATGTCTCAGGACAGATCTCATCGATCACCCAGGAAAGTTTCAAATCAGATCTGCTAGAACAAAATATTTACAGTATACATTAGGAAAGATAAAACCTTTTCTAGATCAAATAGAGCTCTGGCTGAGTGCCCAGACTTGCTGCCAAACAGCTGGCCTTGCTGTTGGAGCAGAAAGTAGAAAAAGGAAGTACGTTTCTCTGGAGGAATCTATACAGAGGTTAACAGAGGTAAGAGACCTTGTTCCCACAGACCAAAATTGCCTGGAGACTTCACTAATATCCTTTCCAAATGCTTGCTGGAGAGCCTTTAAGAAAACTGATTTCCTTAAAATGAAAGCCCATTCAAAGGCTGCCATTCAAAATGCCCATGGAGGCATACTTCCCGAGGCTGAAATACATGGTGCCATGGAAAACAATCTCTATAAACAATAGAGCTGTACTTTGTAGTTCGTATTTTTCCCCTACATCTCACGCTACCCTCATGTACTTTAGAACACATTTAAGTTGCAAATCACTAATAAATGTAGGACTAAACTCTGCTTCTGGTCAGTACCAGCATTTCCCTTTCTGCTCATCCTGTAAACAGTGCTTTGCCTAAAATCCACCAGCACAAACACAAACAATTCTATGTTAAAGAGTCTTGATATTATTTAAAAAAAAACCCACAATGAAGTAAAAACCAACAAAGTAAATCTTTGCTTCAGTAAGCAATCTTTTCTGTGTAGTTATTTTCCAGATAAGGACTAATACTGTCATACTAACGAGAATAATAATGACATACTAATACAAAGTGATGTGAGTGACTTACAGAAGCTTGCTTTTCCTAGCTGGCCGCAGTCTCACTTGCTTTCCTTTCCACTGATGCTTGGAAGGCCCCTCTGCTCAGCCTGCACATATATGGGCCAGTCTGCATCACAGGTATTTTTACATACGAGTACTTCACTTCTGGGAAGTGGATAGAGAAGTTAAATTCCTTGTGTGAATATGAGAAAGTAAATATTTATGTCACCATTTTAGATCGCTAAGGTAAATATATTTTGCTAAAAGGAAATTAATTTAGGGCAAAAAATTTTTTATAAAAGTTAGATCTCGTTAGTTATGAAACAGAAGGAGCATTAGAGATGACCAAGCACAATGAATTATTTTCAAGTATCTGGTATCCAGTAATCCCTCTTGTGATCAGTTCATGAGATAGTCCATAAATTCACTATGTGCAAAGCAATGTTACATGAATAAAACATTGAATAGCTTTTTAAAAAAATTGAAGGTGTTTAGAGAAAATCTGAGCAGAGAATAGACTAAATATCTCAGCAGCTGGGGTGGAGCTGTGCGCCTCGGAGTTTTGCATGCCCAGGTGCTGTCACCTGTGGAGAGTGAGGATCCAGGGCCACTTGCTGGATGCCCTCTATGTCTAAGCACAGTTAATGGTGGATCCATGCTGTGCCTCCATGCGTGTGTGCGTGCATGGCTGTGAGCAAGGGGGGTCTGTACCGGCAACTGCAGTGGGGCTGCAGACTCAGGGCTCGTATGTCCACATGCCAGCAAATGGGGAGACTGGGATGCCAGGGCAGCTACTGGGCAGACTGGGTGCCTGAGCCCAGCTGCTGGAGGGATCCACCCTGTACATTTGTATCGACATATTTCCCGCTAACAGACCATTATCCTGATCAGCTGGAGAGGGGAACAGGATGAGGCTGTCGGTGCTGTTTGTGTGTGTGCTGAGTGTGTCTCTCTGTGCTGATCTGTGTGGCCAGCCATGTATATATGTGTTGCAGATGGGCCTTTCTATGTGTGCCTGCTGGGAATACATGCTCAGCCTTGCTACTGGTTGGACCTGGGGGCATGGAGCTGCGGGAGCCTCGCCTCTCTCAGGCTGCTGGATTTGGCAACCCCTACACCTAGAAGTTACAAGTCTGTTATGCTTATACTTCATCATACATCTGTGGATATTTAGGAAGAAACTGAATCCCTTATATCTGTAACATTTATGTTACAACAGCTACAGCAGCATGTCTGAAGCTTAAACCTCAGAGTAGTTACTAGAATTACCAACTATTGGGTGAAATAAGGTTGCACATGCTTTATTCTTGTTAGTTTCTTGTTCTTTGCTCCATCTGATACGCTGTTGTTATTTTCATCTGCTGCAGAAGACAAAAGTCTCTCTCTCTCCAAATCCTAACCAGGAAAACTCAGTCTTCCTCTGCTCTGCTAAGTCTTCAACACTGAAAAGCAATCCCGGATCAGCAAGCCATGTCAAACCCTGTTGCCTCAAAACTAAGCACTTTTAGAGAGCTCCAACTGTGTGTATACCATGCAACATTTGCAGAGACCCCTGGTTTCCTACCTCTCTTGTGGGCCTTCACGCCTCTTCGCTGGGATGTCTCTCTTAACGCCAAACACATGTTCTGCTCCCAGCACCTCTGTCCCATGCACAGTACGGCAAAAAATGAAGACCCCTCTGGGTAGGACAGCTTATTCCCCCTGCCCCACCCCCCAAAAAAAAAAAAAAAAAAAAAGAACCTTCCAAACCCAAACAAAAAGTGTAAACCTCTAAAAGGCTGAATTTAAAAATTCTCTGTGTGGGTTTCCATCTTTCCTGGCCTGCTTGGCTGAGCACCGTGATACCAGGTGAGGGTCTATGCCCTAGGTACTGGCAAGGAACTGGTCTAGTTACCAGTAAGTTTGTAGAGGCTGGCACACCGTATTGCAGGCTACCATACTGGGGGCTGGAGGAGAAAGAGGATTAAGAGCAGGAAGGTTAGCATCCCTTCTTGTTCTACACGTTGTGCAACACAGACACTGGTGAGACCTCTGCTGATGACATTTGGGTGCTTGTTTGGGGGTATATTCTTGTCTGCTTCTGTGGTCCACATCTGGGAGGAGCATAACCCTGAACTAGAGGAGGGGACTGTCCCTGAAATTGCTGCTGTGACTAGCGATTTCTGCTCTAGGCAGTGCTTATGGGGGACTGGAAGCTACGATGCAATAGGTACCCAGTAAGCCCACATCCGTGCAGTGCCACAATAAGAAAACTGAGAACAGTGTTTGACTGGATTTTAGACGTAACAAAATCAGTTAGATAATCAGGTCATGTTTCTGCTTAGCCTAGTATTAATGCAGACACCAAGTGCTAGAAGATGACGTTATTACTTGAGGAAAAATAAGGTGTGGTTTGTTATCTGCAGTGTTACTTGTAATTTATCTTTTTTTATCTGTATCAGAAATGGGAATATTCAAGAAAATCTCTAAGATTTAGCCACAGTAGCAGACAGGGTTACATTTGCAAAGGAGTTGCCCATTTCGTCTATTTAAATTGAAATTAAAAGCTGTTGCAACAGCAATTCATCTAGTATGAAGAATTAGGAAACAAAGTACAATTACTTCACTTTTATGGACTTTTGCTAGTAACCCTTTTAAAAGTAGTCATTACAGTGTATTATCCACTGAGGTTTGAAATATCTACCTTCCAAAACATTGCATGACAGTTTCAGTTTAAGAAAACCGCCTAAAGCAATTGACAAAAGACTTTTCCCTACAAGTGCCACGTAATTGTTTTATTTTGCAATTGTATAAAATAAAACTTTGTATTGGTTTGTGTGGCAAGGTTTTGGTAGCGGGGGGCTACAGGGGTGGCTTCTATGAGAAGCTGCCAGAAGCTTCCCCCATGTCCCATAGAGCCAATGCCAGCCGGCTCCAAGACGGACCTGCCACTGGCCAAGGCTGAGCCCATCAGTGATGGTGGTAGCGCCTCTGTGATAACATATTTAAGAAGGGGAAAAAACTGCTGTGCAGCAACAGCAGCCAGGAGAGAGGAGTGAGAATATGTGAAACAACCCTGCAGACACCAAGGTCAGTGAAGAAGGAGGAGGAGGTGCTCCAGGTGCCGGAGCAGAGATTCCCCTGCAGCCCCTGGTGAAGACCATGGTGAGGCAGGCTGTCCCCTGCAGCCCAGGGAGGTTAACGGTGGAGCAGATATCCACCTGCAGCCCATGGAGGACCCCACACCAGAGCAGGTGGGTGCCCAAAGGAGGCTGTGACCCCATGGGAAGCCCACTGCTGGAGCAGGCTCCTGGCAGGACCTGTGGACCCATGGAGAAAGAGAGGAGCCCATGCTGGAGCAGGTTCCTGGCAGGACCTGTGGACCCATGGAGAAAGAGAGGAGCCCATGCTGGAGCAGGTTTGCTGGCAGGGCTTGTGACCCTGCAGGGGACCCACGCTGGAGCAGTCTGTTCCTGAAGGACTGCACCCTGTGGAAGGGACCCACGCTGCAGCAGTTCATGAGAACTGCAGCCCATGGTAAGGACTCACATTGGAGGAGTTCATGGAGGACTGCCTCCTGTGGGAGGGACCCCACACTGGAGCAGGGGAAGAGTGTGAGGAGGAAGGAGCAGCAGAGACAACGTGTGATGAACTGACCACAACCCCCATTCCCGGCCCCCCGTGCCACTTGGGCAGGGAGGAGGTAGAGAATTCAGGAGTGAAGTTCAGCCTGGGAAGAAGGGACAGGTGGGGGAAGGTGTTTTAGGATTTGTTCTTATTTCTCATTACCCTACTCTGACTTTTGATGGGCAATAAATTAAATTAATTTCCCTGAGTCAAGTCTGTTTTACTCATGACAGTAACTGGTGAGTGATCTCCCTTGTCCTTATCTCGACCCACGAACCCTTCATCATAGTTTTTCTCTCCCCTGTCCAGTTAAGGAGGGGGAGTGATAGAGCAGCTTGGTGGGCACCTGGCATCCACCCAAGGTCAACCCACCACAAACTTGCCTAACCATTTACCTAATCAGGAGCAAATAATGATTAATGAGAAAATTTGATAGCAATACAAATGATGTGTTTTATAAAAAGCTTATATATTAGAGGAAGTTACAGCATAACTGTAACTGCAGTTAAGAGACTGAACAGGATAAAGAAAAAAATAGATACTTTTAACCAAGATTTTAAAGGACAGCAAATCAACAAAGCAGGGAGTTGCAGGGACTAATTTACAAAGGAAAGAGAAATCGGAGGAAGAAACTCTTCCACCAGCAATAGCCACATGGTATCTAATGAGGACACTAGACCTCAGTAAGCAAAGGAAGTAACAAGCTGAAAACTGAGAGAATCACATATCATGGGTACAGCAATTTTGAATGGAACCTCACTTTTTTATATCTAGTTTTATTAGAAAGTGGGCTAATCATTTTAAAAAAACAAACCAAAACAAAAAAGGTGAACTTGAGTTAAATCCAAAATAATATACATACAAATCTTCCTCCATGGACTTGCCTAGTTAAAGAGATAAACTTTAGTTTCACAAGCAATTTGTTATTTTTGTCTGGTGAGATTTGGGGGGTGAGAAGGTGTGCTTCCATCCTGATCACTCCAACAGTAGAAATGGACCTCTTCAGAGCTGTGTTAGAGGTCTTACACCTCAGCACGCCAAAGGGCATCCCTTCTCAGAAACACCTCTGAGAGATTTAAGTGTATCTTCTTGGAGACATTGCTGAGAACATGCTAGAAAGCAACGAGAAAGTTGTGCTCATTTCAACAAGCATGCCTTGGATAAGAAGGGCTGCTGCCGCTTGCTCCATGACACTCTTCTTACCACTCTAAGCTATGGACTTAAAAATTATGTCCAGGAATAATGCTACAGGAATACTTCTTAGGGAACACTTAGTGGGAATTAAACTCTTAAGGCAGAAAAACCTCACCTAATTTATCTGCACCTAGAGCTCATGTTTCAAGGAGGGTTTTGAGTGTCTTCAGATGGGAACCTCTGGGTGAACGCAGGTTCAGTGCATAGCGCCAGATTTTTCCTTTACTATTTTAATGACAAACATGAAATTATCACAGCCTAAGTAATCAAATCTATTACCTTATCTCAATTTAAAATTAATAAAAATTATATCCTGTTCATCAACAAAGTAGTTCTCTTTTTGCTCATGAAAATATCCAGCTCATTTTCTCTCAGAGCTGATATTTCTTGGTCATTTAGCTTTCTATTCATAAGACTAAGCTGCTGTATGCTGTCTGCATAGCTATACATATTTTATAAACTACGTTTCCTTGTATTACTTTATCAAATTATCATATACTGTATTGTTTTATGCTAAATATTACACTTAATCTATTAGTCTTCAATTCTGAGGCCTAGTAAAATTTGCAAGGATTAAGACTATTTTTATCTTTAGTGTTAGGATATATTAATGACTCTGCTTTAACGCTTGAACACTTTCAAAATACTATTGGGGACTTTCAAGTCAGTGCTCCTCCTCCAATACAGCCACCATTTTTCAGAAGCAGGCAGAGAATGAAAGAGGAAACATATTTGCCCTTGCAAAACATTAAAATCCTGCAAACCTACATTAGTGCACTGGACTTCTTGCAGGGTTTCCTCCCAGGGCCACTTGCATATTAGCAAAATCCTGGCTCTGCACAGCACCTGGTTCCTGGTCTCCCGCAGCAAACACAACACTTGTGGTGGGGGGGCATAGCTGGAAGCCTCTCAGACTGCTCATCAATACACTGATATGGATTGAAAAGGTTGGATCCCAACCCAATACAGCAGCCCGCAGGACACAATAACAGGTACCTGGGGTAGTTTCTGCTAGCTCACATTGGACAGGCCTTTATCTAGTTTTGACAGTGCTGCTCAACATTTGAACCCTGGTTCATGGATATGATCACACAGCTCCTTTTCTGGTAGGAGTTTATATCTAAGCTTGTACTGTTTTTTCCCTTTCAATAGGCCAAGAGAAATGGAGCACTCCCTCCCAGAGCAGCTGGAACACGTAGCTTTACTAGTACTCCCTCTTTGGATCCGGCCACCCACGTCCTCTCAGAAACTGGAGAAGACAGGAATTTCAAAAAAAAAAAAAAGGTTGCTAGCGCACTGGTAACGCATAGTCTCTGGAGAGGCATTACACCAAATGTTGTACCAACCGTTATATAGGTATTCTTTCATCTCTGTGAACAAATAACCTATTGCTTCCACCACCCACTTGTACACAAAACATAATGTATTGGTTTTGCTTTCAAAGCAAACATAGTAAATCAAGTAAGGGATCTACAAGACACTTTTTTTTTTTTGAAGAAGCTCAACAGCAAGTTGCAGTTGTGCAACTCTCAGAAGTGGCAGGTGCTACAGTTGTTCCAAATGAAAAGTTCACCATGACCTAGCAGCAGACAAGGAACCCAAATGAGTAACCTCTGCTTCTGTTAATCTTTGCTCTAACTGCAAGTGTAGAACTTTGTTTTACATAATTAAGCTACATACTTTGTTTTACATAATTAAGAATGTATCACTAAACAAATTTATCTTGTGACTTAATTTCTTTTTTCAGTGCATCTTGTCAAGTTCACATATGCATCTAGATTATTCTAATATAACCTTACTATTACAGTCCTTAAGACCTCATTTGGGATAATGAAATCACTGGTACAAAAGCCTTGGTCAACCTCCGCAAATTATAGCAAGGATTACTAACAGAGAAAAGTATTCAAGCAAGACACCACAAACCATATTTTATTAGTAGGGGATTTTGGGGAATATGTAGGCAGTCTGAATAGAAGTCTCTTAAAAATTGCTACAGATATTACACCCAATAGCAAGCATACATGTTTTCTCCTTCTGGAATGGGCAGAACAGAGTTCATTTTCACACTACATATTTTCAAGAAAAAATTTTCAGTATCATATTTTCTAACAGAAAAATTCTGTCAAACCTGCTGAAAGGGGAAGGGAGCACAAGTGAAGTATGACAAATAAATGGGATATTGTTTAAAAAAAAGGCAGTTCTAGCATTTCACCAAGTTGATCATATGCTTTTCACCAATGTACCTTGGTCTTGAAATGCAAGAAACAGAATCATTTATGTTGGAAAGGACCTGTAAGATCATTGAGTCCAACTGTTAACCTAACACTGCCAAGTCCACCACTACACCATGTCCCTAAGCACCTCATCCAAACATCTTTTAAATACCTCCAGGGATGGTGACTCCACCACTTCGCTGGGCAGCCTGGTCCAATGCTTGACAACCCTTTTGGTGAAGAAATTTTTCCTAATATCCAATCTAAACTTCCCCTGACACAATGTGAGGCCATTTCCTCTTGTCCTATGGCTTGTTACCTGGGAGAAGAGACCGACCCCCACCTCTCTACAGCCTCCTTTCAGGTAGGTGTAGAGAGTGATAAGGTCTCCCCTCAGCCTTCTTTTCTCCAGGCTAAACAACCCCAGTTGCCTCAGCTGCTCCTCATAAGACTTGTGCTCTAATGAACTGCCTCAAATAAGTTCTGTACTTTACTTAAGGAAGGTTCCAGCAGTACAATGAGAATATAAAATGTAAACACACAAAGAACAAAACCACCTTCTCTGTTTTTTTCCATAATCCAATTAACTAGAATTTCTAAATGCACTGACATTCACATCCCATAGACCTTAGCTTTTTCTTTTCTGTAACAAGAGAAAGAACACGCATAAGCTGTCACAGCATCACCTTTCAGATTCCCATCCTGCTACAGGTAAACCATAAATTAACATTATATGAGCAAACCAGCTGAACTTTTAGTCAAGATAAATATTTAGCAGCATAGCACCAGAGCAAAACTGAGGCATCAGTACAAAGTTTCTGTAAACTATGATAAAGACTACTGACTACAGAGAGCTACAACTCTTGAATATAAGGAGACATACTGAACATGAAGCACTATCTCACTGCTTACTATTAAAAAAATCTGCCTTTTCATAAAAGCCCCCCCCCAAAAAAAAGGTGGTGGATTAGAGACTAAAGTGCTGCAGGCGGATCTTTTTTACTGATTCGTTGTCCCATTAGTGATTTATTAACAAATATCCCTAAAGATATAAGATATTAATTCATCATAAACTATGCAAGTATTTAAACACCTAGAGTAGATAGTGCTCTTTGAATCCTGTATTTTTCCCCTTAAAACAGATTTTGATAGCTGGATGATTTAGATACCAAGAGTTAAAAAACTGCCACAGGGATGCGATAGGCTTTAGAAATATCTCAATATATAAGACTAGGTTTCTAAAATTCTCTTCAGAATATGCTTTAAGTGATCCTATTGAACTTTTATTGTCCACTAACTCCACTTTAGCATTGAGGAGTAAATCATCCTCCCCACCATTGTCTCCCCAGGGAACTTCATGACTAAGCGTCCATCAAAACAGCTAGGATCAAATATCAAATTATAGTGTGATAACAAAAACAACAGGGGAAGCCTCAAACTTCCTGTAAAACACTAAGGAAAGACATAAACACTAAAGAAATGATTAAACAATTTGAGAAGCAAGTAATGACACTGGCGTCAAAGGAATGGGTATTCCTATGTTCTCCCAAAGCTAGACTTCTTGGATATTGGCTGAGAGCAGGATTGGTCATCCCAGCCAACATTATAAGGAGCAACTGGCAGTCCAAGGGCTTAGCTGTAGGTAAGTTATCATCACTGCAGGACTGCTAGTTTCTCTCCCCTCCTTCCTTTGACTATTTCAGTCAATAACAACAGAATTTTGTGTTACACTTATTTACACCACTGAATTAATCCTTAATGATAGCCAAGACTTCAGTGCAGTAAGTACTGTATAAATGTGGCAGGAAGAAGAGGAAGAAACAACTGTTAAGCAGAAGCCTGGGTCACAAAGTCCTTTTTCACTGCCCATTTCCCGAATGTACTTTTTTTAAACCAATATTTAAAGTTTTAAAGGTAAAGTTCATCAGATACACTGCTGTAGTAATCAAAGTAATGTAACTCAACAGCAAAGACAGAGTTCTGAGCTTTGGACAACGCTTACTGCAATACTGGAAAACTCAGCATCTGGCAAAATTATATTATCAATTTGTTTTGAAGAACATAACCCAACACATACAATGTAAACAGATCAAAATACACTCGGCAAAAAGTTTGATTTCCATTGATTTCCAAAGTATATTAGCAGTAGAGTTTTTGGGTTTGAGGGAAGTTTTTTGGTTGTTTTGTTTGTTTGGTTTTTAATTATTATTATTTAGTTGTTGGTTTGGTGTTTTTTGTGTTTTGGTTTTTTTTAAAGTTTTCTGTAGAACTTAAGATTTTTTTTTCAGCAATTCTAAAAAATTCTTTAATATCACAAGCATGCAAAGGACACAGACATGCCTGAAACTCGAAAGTCTTGGGATCACATCACATTTCGAAAACCCTTCTGGAGTCCTTCAGGGAAAAAAATGTAGGGGTATGAGAACTGACATTAATAAAACAAGCAGCACTAAAAGATTCCAGATTTTTGGAATATAAAAATCATCTAGACCATTATCAACAGGAGAAGACACTTGATTTTTTTTTTTAAAACAGAATAGTAAGAGAATTTTGTAAAAATCTTAAGGGTTTTTAAGAAGTTAGAAAACATTACACAGTTATTAACGGTGCTAGACTGGCCTAGGTATCCCAAATAAAGAATGCCTTCCAAAAATAGTGTTGAGTGAGAAAACACATATTAAATATTGAGATAGTTATCAAATTTCAGAGGTAGATGACAATTTTAATCTATTATTTGGGAAAGGCAGCACTACAACTGTTTATGTAAATGGCATTAAGTATTACCTATACAGTGTCCATACCTGTGTAAGAGTGCAAAGAGGAGGAAGAACACTGTCTCACCTAACAGCAACTAGATTTATCTAATGTTCTTGGTCTGTATCATCAGTTCACTTGGAAATGCAGGTGGGGGGAAGAAAGGATTAGGAAGCCAAGGAAAAAAAAATCAACCCCATTTGTGTATGCAGGCAAATAAGAGGCAGAACACACCATCCAGATTGCAGTGAGGGTGACTGGGCTCACAGCACAGTCCTCAGGACAGTGTGGCTAGATCAAGTGGAAACAGCAGAAGCCTGCATAGGCAGAAGAGGAAGCACCAGAAGTCCTGTACAGTACTTTCCGTGGTGTGAATTCAGACACATTGCCCAATGTATTTATGATGGTGCTCCACTGCTAGAAAAGCATTTCTGTTCCTATTCCCCATGCTCATCAGATTCTGGGTTTTCATTAAGAGGAAAAGCAGTAACTAATAGCAGCACTGACACAAAGGCTTTGTCATAGTGATCAGAGTATGTTAACCTGCCAACACCTGTAAAGCGTTAGCTGTTACAAAAAGCATCCATTTCAAAAATGGTTTAAAAGCACAGCTCAGTACACAAATGGGATCACAATTTTTCTGCACTTTGGGTAGTCTTCAAATTTCTCAAGGTACCATCTGAAAAACAAAGACAGAAATCCAATGAGCATTGAGTCTTCAAAACACTGTTGAGGAAATTAAGTAGTTGTACAATGTGTTCAATTTAATCCATATATTTTCTGGCTACAAACAAAAAAAATGCCTTTAGAACCTACTCTGGATAGTAAACTGTCATTTACCAGACTCAACCTAATGACATCTAATCACCAACTACAACAAAACAAAGTTACTGCTGCCAGCAATGGGAAGTCAAACCAAGAGATATGGTGAGAGCAGCCAGGGAAGGAATAGTGTGTTGTTGCAAAATGTATGTTGTTATGCATCCTGAGTATTTGCATTTTAGAAGTGTGTGTGTGGGGGGAAATAAAAAACATTCAAGGGGATAACATGTCAAAGTGTATAGTGACTTCACATGGAAGCAAGGGATACTTCACATACTGGAATGACAGTCCTGTTCTGGATAGAAACATCTTCAGTTCCAGTCAGGATTTGGATAATCAAACTGAATGTGACAAACATTACACTAGCCTTTTTGCTAATCCCCCTCAAAGAGCATCACTATTTTCATACCCAGACAATTTTAAACTAATAAATGCATAGCGCTACCAAGTATTATTTGTCTGGTCACCTTATACAACAAATTTTACTCCCATTTTCAAATATTTATTCTTCTGCTTCTCAAATTAAAAAAGAATTAGCTTCATCTGGGCTCCTCAAAGGTGCAGGTATTCATATTATCAATAGCTAACTACAAGATCAAAGCTGGAATAAGCAGAGAACAAAACATGCAATGCATGATAACCTGGAGCTGTAGAATACCAGCATTACACTATTTATCCTTTTCAGTTATTTATTCTAAGTTTTTCAAACTAAACAGACTACACCAAAATATTTCTTCACTTACATGGATTTTCTGTTTTTATTTGTTTTTTTCTTCTGTACCCCTCTTCCATTTGTATGGATTTTTCCTTTAGTGCAAATTACTTCCTTTAACAACGTTTAGCTTTTCATAATGCTCTGTAAGTCAAGAGCTCTGAAAGAGTGCTGTCAAGGCTTAAGACAGACAGAAACCAACCATGGAATTTGAGCCTGAAGAACATTATGTACAAGGAGAGGCTGAGGAACCTGGCATTGCTTAGTTTGGCAAGGAAGAGACTAAGGGGCCCTGTTATTGCTGCCTACAGGTACTGGAAGGGGAGTTAAGACAATGGAGCAAAAGTATGAAAGAAATGCAAACTCTTGCAGCTGGAATGCAATGGCCCCATGGAAAAATGCAGGCCAGAGACTGACTGGCTAGATAGCAGCTCTGCACAAAAGAACATGGACATGCTGGTGGACAAGTTGAATATGAGTCAGTAATGGATCCCTGCAATGATGAAGGCTAACTGCATACTGGCCTGCTTTAACAAGTATAGAGCCACCAAGTCAAGGGAAGTGCTTATTCTCCACTATTCAGCAGCTGAGAGCCTGCATCTGCGTTACTGCCTCCAGTTTTCGGCTTCCTGGGCAATACAGATGTCCACAAACTGGAGAAGAATCCAGCAGATGGTCATTAAGATGACTGCATAGCTGGAACATATGAGAGGAGAAGTTGAGGGAACTAGGCTTGTTCAGCCTGGAAAAGAAGCTAAGAGGCAGATCTAATTGCAGTCTTCCACTGCAATACAGTGGTATTAGAGAGAAGGCAGAGCCATACCCTTCCTGGAGGCACACAGCAAGTGGACAAGTGGCAGGGGATAAAAGTTGCAACATGGAAAATGCCAACTGGATGTAAGGAAAAAACCCTCTTCCCTGTCAGAATGAGAAAAATCCTGTTCCAGTGCAGAGATGTGCTGGGGCCTCCACCCTTCGAGACACTCAGAACTCAACTGGCTGAGGCCCTGGGCAACCAGGTATAGCCTTGCAGTTAGCCCTGGTTGGAGCAGGTCACACCAGATGGCTGGACAACCTTCAGATGCTCCTCCCCACCTAAGATATTCTGCAACTCTGCTCAGTAATAGCAGGTGGTAAAACAAGGAGAGATGGTCACAGGCAACAGGCTTGGGAGGTTCAGGCTGGATAGTAGGAAAAACTTGTTCACTGGGAGGGTGATACAGACCTGGAACACCCTAGAAACAAGGTGCAGGAAAACCCCTGTTTCTGGAGGTTTTGAAGACTCCACTAGACATAGCCATGGATGCCCTGACAGACTGTTAGCAATGGCATTTTTTTCAACCTATTTCCTCCATAAATTCATGTTTAGTTCCTCTTATGCCACTAAGTTTCAGCATGAGAACCAAAGCAGGAAGCTGAAAATAACCAAAATAAGATTAAGGTGTTCAAATTCTTTTAAACATGCTATTCCTTAAAGAGAATCCTTTCAAGAAACAAGTCTTCTCAAACTATGATCCTTCTGTTAGCAGGAACGCCACATTATGAATACAATACATTAGCAGCCAGGCTGTTTAAATACAGAGCACAGACTTTACTAAATATCATCTACCAGAACTGTTTTCATGTTGTCTATACACTTGATTACAGACAATATGATATAGACTTGACTATAAAGTGTGCCTGTTACAGAAGACTTGAGTGATTTTCAAAATTTTAGTATTATAGAAACAAGTTTGAGCCACAAGGGAAAGTATAGTATATGATCAATTGAGATTAATTTTCCCAAACTTGTCTATACTCTTTACAGATCTAGGATGAACTATGTTCATTTAAACATTATTTTGACCACCTCATTGTACATTGTGTGTTTATGCTCAGTACTATCCCGTTGAAGTTCTGCAGCGCTTAATACTACTCAGAGCATTCTCTATTGTATTCTCCACTGCAGTAGCAGTCTTTCACAATACTTGCTCTGCAACAACGCTATGGGACGAGGCATAATTTGTGAAATGGAAATGAGGTGTGATATAGAGACAACAGAAGTTATAAGACAAACACTTACTGGTGATGTTGTTTTGCCCTTGAACCCAAGATGAAAAGGGTACACAACGCAAATGCAAGGCTTTCAATGGTGCAGCAGGCAAGGGCAAACCCAAACCATTCCAGGATCTCTCCAAAAAAGTTGGCTCCACTGACATACTCAAACATTCCTCCTGAAAGCAGGACAGAGTTATTTTAAATGCACCTTAATTAAGGAGATCTCCAATGCTATCTTTTACTGTAACTCAAATAAGAGCTATATCACCAACTCCCTATATAATTTTTAAAGGCAGTGTTTTTCACTTCAAGCTGTACTATGAAGGATTGCTTCAGACCTCATTCTAAGACAGACCTCCTCCAGATCCATTTTTCCTCTTCAAATCATGAAAGAAAAGCAGATTTACCAGTATCAGAAGCAAGTTTATGCCTCTGTTAATAATTACTTAGCAATAATATCAAACTGGCTCTTTGATCATAGACTAAACCTTTTTAAAAATATGTAAAAATAGAAAATATGCTCCCCTTTAAGAGTCCCAGAAAATACTCATAGGGTTAGTTAAAGAAATTAAACATTGTATGCTAAGTAATTCAGAAATTAATTATGAACAATATTATTATGATGAATTAAAGTTCCAAATTTATTCTCTAGCTTAAAATGCATTGCCCTTTTGTTCCCATCCCCGATCAGGTCTACTGCTTCAGCCCTGACACTCAGTGAAAGTAGTAATTGGCAGTCTGCATTAAATGAGTTTTACAGCCAATTATACATAAACAATCAGTACTCACCTGCTGGGAATTTTATAAAATAAGAACTTTCACCCTGATTCCAAAGTTAGTGTACAAATTGATAACATCTCAGTATGTGCTTTACCAGTGGGACTAAACAAACAAGTATTTGCCAAGTGTAATAAAGGACGCATTTTGTCCTTGCTTTAATTACTTTGCTTTTGTGACAAAAGAAGCAGAATTCTAGCATTTAAACTGGATAAACAATATCAAAAAGACCAACTCCTCCTAATCATGCAGCAAATATTATTTCCTTCAGAACTTTTTTGTACACTGAACATAGTACAGTATGTCCACATCCATTTTTCACATCGGCACTTGGATTTACATCTACTAAAATTATAAAGTTACCTTCTTGGTGAAAAATAAGTCTACTGCCTTACATATCTAGTTCTTCCAGTTATTAAAAAATCTCACTAAAAACCAACAGAGCAACAACTAAAGGAAAAACTTAGATAAACAGCAGAATTCAGAGGTAACTATTAATTTTCTGCTCTCACTGAGCGTAATATACCTGGAAGAGTAATGTTTCCAAAAGTGTCAAACCTTAACACTTCAATAGCCTCCATAAGAAGTACTTTCATATTCTCCATTCTTCCATGAAGGCCAGAATTTACAATGCCTAACTTCATTTGGATTTCTGTCCTCTTTTTCCCTGTATCTCCCTTACCACAGTAGTTGTTGCTCTCAGATTACCTAAGATCTCTCCCTCTTCATATGTGGGACAACATAAGATGGGCCAGCCACACACAGTTGCTGAGTACCTTCTGCCTTCCCCTCCTGCCCCCACACTGAGATGGTAATTTAGGTCTTCTTTCTCCTCCCACCTGCTGATTCTCCTAAAAGTTGTGGAATGCTATGTTACATTTTTACCACTTTTTAAAAATACAGCCAAAGTTGGTCAAGAAATTCAGACTCACACAAGCCACATGACATAATGAAACGGATCCCTTACAATACTTGGCGTAAGAGGAAAAAAAATAAAATGTTTCCCACACTATGAAGTCACTTCTTGAGGTAGACAACAAACTGCTATTTCCTGTTTCCTCTTGTATCATAAGTGACTATCTCCCCTAAAATACACCAAGCTTTAGAAGGTCATCTTTACATAGAATCATTTTAGGTTGGAAGGGACCTCTTGAGATCATCTAGTCCAACCCCCCCTGGCTCAAGCAGGGTCAGCTAGAGCAGGTTGCCCAGGACCACGTCCAGTCTGGTTTTGAGTATCTCCACAGATGGAGACTCCACAATCTCTCTGAGCAACCTGTTCCAGGGTTTGACCACCCTCACAGCAAAAAATGTGTTCAGATGTAATTTCATGTGTTTGAAGTTTGTGCCCAGTGCCTGTGGTCCTGTCACTGGGCACCACTGAAGAGAGCCTGGCTCCCTCTTCTTCATTCCCTCCCATCGTGTATTTAGACACATTGATAAGGTCCCCCTGAGCCTTCTCCTCTCCAGGCTGAACAGTCCCAGCTCTCTGCCTCTCCTCATACGAGAGATGCATCTTTTGCTGTATAAATTTCTGTAACATTTTTACTCACCTCTTGGTATCTTGTAACCAGTTTCCCCTGGTTTTCTCAGATTTCTGAGAATATGATCAGAATGAATATTGATTGCCATGCCGATCAACCATCCCATAAAACCTGAAAGGAAATATTTAAAATACTATCTTTAATACACTGAGCCAAAGTGCTTATTCAAAAAACAAATTAGTCATATATCACATATTAGGCATATTATCTCAAAGTAGTAGTAATGTAAGCAGTATAAGCAGTTCTGGTGACATACAGCACAATGCCAGTCCCACACTGAGCTCTTCAGTCAGCAGAGCTCACAGTAATCAACACGTCTCCAGATAGGAATAGTACTGTAAGTATAAAGTTTATTCTTATGTTGCTAGACTTATATAAATGTATGCGTGTGCATACATACAGATTTAATGTGCATATTTCCCTAACTTCCACATAGCAAAAACAAATACACTAAAATTCTGAACACTGAAAGAAACAGACATTCTCATTCCTGCCAGAGGGACACATCTTAGGCCCCCCTCTTTTCTTTTTTTTTTTTTTTTTTACAGACAATATACCAGAGTTTCCACAGCAGACTTCTGTGCAATAAAAGGAATAATAAAATTGTGAAGGAATTAATGCACCATTTACTTGTGTCATTCAGCAAAATGGTTTAACCATTTATACCAGGCCTTCATAGAAACTGAGATTATTGTCGCATTCTGCATCCTTATGTCTATAATTGCATGGGATAAATCAAAAGGAATTTAGGATTGAAATTCAGTATTTTCACTCTTCCACTCTGAGTCTTTGGCTACATGATACCTATGTTATCTTCCTTTGAAGGCAGCATTCCTTGTTACTAGGAGCAGACAAGATTCACCTTTTGAGGTTAGATCCGTTGTATTGTTTTGAATCCACCTCCAAAGTTACTAATTTTTATTTAAATTACCAAGAAAATGCCCATGATGTGCTTCTAGAACAAAGTCACTTTACACACCAGATGAAGAAAGCTTTGCCTTTTTGCACCCGTAACCTAAGTCTTTCAGATGGCTCTCTTTCAATACAGAGAAATCCAGTAGTATGACCATCTCAGCAGAGACACTAAGTGGATATCCAGATGTAAAAGGCCACGTTGTAAGGCTAGTTGATTGTCAGAGCATACTTTACCAAGACTTAAGCTACATTTCAAAGTGAAGCTACAAATGTAAGTGGACCTTGCCTCTCAAACAAGTTGTTAGACAGGCAGCTTTCTTCTCTCAGTCCCTTGTGGGCTGCTTCTACCTAAAGGACCTAGCTGTCTGCTTCCACATGGATCAGGAGGAAGTGACTGCTCTGCAGAGAAATTGAGGTTTCTGCATGAAAGCTCTCTCCGTATTTACCTATATAAGTAAAAAAATGTTGTTTGATTAGCTTGTTACAATCCGTTTACATTACGAAACTAGTACCAGAATTTAATCTTGTGAACGAGCATGTTTCTTAACATTTTGTTCACACAGCATAGTGCAGTAAGTTTCCATTAGCAATCAAGGCATGTAGATGCCATATGTAACGTGTCTTTTGTAGTAAAATTTCACCATAATCCTTTCAACTATATATTCAATGTAATTACATCATAATGAGATAGATTAGATCAATGTAATGAGGAGGAGTTTACAGACCAGTTAATATAATGACAACATTCAAAACCACAGGGTGAATAATTCAAATGCTGTTGAATTCTACTTTTAGGAAAACAGATCATTTTAACTTTTTTCCTTCAAAAACAGATCTCTATGCAAAGAGAGAATATTGAATCCCCACTTGTTTTTGTTACATCCAGCAACAAAAATAGTTTGCTTCTCTTAGCATTAGTTTTGCAAGCTCATTGCAAAACCACATTGGTTTGCAAGCTCATGGTTTTATCAAGTGTTGTACTGCACCTGAAGCAGAACATTTCTGTTTCCTCTGAAAACAGACTAGTTCACTGCACTAACACACAGTCCAGAGAAACCACAAGGGAACCACATCAAAACTGTATTGCTGCTCCAAATCAATTGCTAGTGTAGATAAGCTATTGCTTTTCCAGAATGAACTCCTAAACATCTGAAAGCAGGCAGTCAATCTGTATACTAAGGCTCCACAGACAGAAAACACATCAGTTTTTTGAAACCTCCCACCATGATGGTTGTTAAGCCTCATTTCTCCAAATTTCTTTCTTCCCCGCAAATTTAAGTAATTTCAGCTTCCAACTACTGAACTTGTTTGGCTGCTACTTATAGACACTCTCCCATTTCTCTTCCTCATATTTCTCCAGTCTATGTGAAGTTACATCTTGTAAGCCCTCTGCAAGTATGCTTTCTTGCTATTGTTATTTTCTAATCTTCTACTCAGTTTTTTTTTCAGTCATTTTAAATAGGCTTAAAGACACTGCCAGATGTTTTGAAGAACTAGAACATAATAGTCCAGTTGTTCAGGGAGTATCCAGTGTACAATACAGCACTTCTGCATTTGAGTTGACCAAAGCTACAAGCATAAACTGCAGATATTTCGAGGTACCTAGCTGGGATGAATACCAAATAGCAATTAAAAATATCTACTATGTTCCAATTATGTTGATGTGCACTATAAAACAAAAACAAAAAAGCCCAAAAGATATTCTAGTTATAGGAATAAAAGAAACAAGGAGTCTTAGGTTTGGCTGTTTCATAGCCACGCCAAACTTAGATAAAGATATATTGTAATAACAGTCTTGGAAAAGCCAGCGAGTGACACTATTAAAATAGTTGCTACTTATACCAGGAATCTTCACTTTCTTAGTTTTCAGGATAACTTTTTAAAGCAGTATTTTGACTTACAATAGTCATGAAAGCAACACTTTGCTTATGATTAGAAGTACTGGAAATAAATATATATAAGCATATATTCCAAACTGGTATTATTTGGGGGGGGGAAAAAACCCAAACCAAAAAACAAACCCAAACCAAATTAATTCATACACAGAAGTATTCATAACTGAAGGCAGACGAACCTATTATCATTTATACGTTTACATATACATACATCTTTCAGAAATCCTTGAAACTCAAAAAACCCCAAGGAAACTTGAGCAATAATCTTACTACCTTAATTTTTTAAGATCTTTCAGTAAGGAGGAATTGGTTTATGGCTTGTGACTCATGATTTATTTGCAGCACTGTATTGAGATATCTTTTGATTAAGGTACTAAACTAGGACACCGGAAACAAAGTCTGCATTGCATCAGAGTCTTCAACAGTTTTGATCAACAGATCTTTTAGTCAGTTTTTTGTTGGATCCAAGTTTAAGGAGACTGGAATTTCAAAAGTACTAAGTGAATTTCAAGTATATCCAAGTGCTTAGCGCCCGCTGATGTCATTCCCTTGTACCTCAATTTCTCAATTTTTAGACCACAAGCAGTACTGCCTCCTCATCTTGGCAAGAGAATCTATTTTGATTTAAATTTCTTCAATCTTATAGTCATGACAGCATTTAGCACAGTGGTCCTCTATTGTCATATGCAATAACACTGCAATAAAGATAAAAACTTCTTATTCTTGCTGTACAAGGCTTGAGAAACCTGGGAGAAACACTAACTTGCTCTGGCTCCAGAATAACAAGAAGAACGGTACTGGATCAGATCAAGGATCCACACAGCCTGGCATTCTGCCTTTGACTGACAAGGCAAAATATTCTGGTTTATCTTCAGATCAGAGAGATCTTTCTGTAAAGATTTCCTTGGAAAATGATACTATGTTTTTGCCAGTTGGCAAAAGTAGATGCGTAGGAAACAAGAAATAGGGCAGAGACAATACCTTGTCTCTAAACATCCTAGCTTTTAATCATATGCATGTCTTCAAGTATAAATGCAATTTGACATCCTGATAGGAATGAATGATCAACCACTCCACGCCCTTCCTTGTGGGCCAGTTTTGTTCTTTGATGAAGCCCACTCCTATTACAAGGGTGAGTGGGTTGGTGCATGTGTGTGCATGCACGTGTAAATATCCTAACAGCAAGGACTTTTGGCATTAGAAGTGGTATCGTGGTATTTAGCAGCTACCCTTACTGGATTTTTACTCCATGAATTTGTTCACTTCTGTTTGATCGCATACAAACCTTTAGTACCCATGACATCTAGAAACAAGGGATTTCAGTTTAATCTACATGTGGAAAATCTGCTTTCTTTGTTCTAAACCTGTATGCTGCTGGTTCCATTTAAGGCCTCAAGTTCCTATTGTTTTTTTAAAAAGTACATGACCCATATTTACTTTGGTGTTAAAGAATAAAGATGACAATCAGCTCATCTAGCACTGACATTGTGGGAAGAAGTGTCAGTTCACAGTTCTAAAATAAAAAAGTTTAAAAGGCTTCCAGCTACAGCAAACAAGACAATTAAGAATAGGATTGAAGATACTATAAAATTATAATAAAAAATAAAAAGCTGTGAAGACAAAAGAAAACTACACCTAATATTCTCATAACATGTTTTAACTCACCTGTAATGAAACATGGACCTTTTAACCAGCCTGATGGGTATTTTGCATAGTTGCTTAAGCTTCGGCCTTGCAAGTATCCATTGTAAACACAGAACAGAAGTGCTAGCACAAAAGTGAAAAATGGTGTTGGTTTTCCTTCCCGGATCAGAAGAGGAAATATGAGGGCCCTACAGCGAACAAGGAAAGAAAAATTGTTGCATTAACGAAGAGAAACTGTATATACTTTTTATGTCAAAAACTGTAATCCGTAGTCCATATTATCCTGCTTTTCAAATTCTCAGCAGAGTCTTTGATCCCAGTTCAGAAGGACAGTTACGCTTGCTTTAACACCTAAACGTTACTTTTGTTGGCTAATCGGAATTACAAGGTCAGTCCTCTCTCCCCTTCTGACAGAATTTGTGAATTTTGGATCCAAAGCAATTACTTTGACCAGAGCAGTAAAGGCAACTGATGTTAAGCACAGTGTATTTTTGTCCTCCTTTGTTCCTAAATCCTCAGTGGTATCATCAAGCTTTCTGATTATATCATCAGTGATATCATCAAGCTTTCTGGGTCACACAATCCCTACACCAAATCCACCAGCACTTCCAGGGGGGAAGCCAATCCCCTTGAGATTAACCTAATTGAGCTCAGTTTCCCCCTTGCCCTAAAAGTCACTTAAAAACATTAATTGCTGGGCCTTGGCAATCTTGGTCTACCCTATGACACCTGTTAAAGACATGACAAATCCACAACTGCCAACCCATGTGGGAAAGGAATCTCGATTGCTTTTCCCAGGGGATTACGTGAGTAAACAAACAAGCTCCAAACAAGAAAAGCAGGTGAATATTTTTGTGCTCTGCCCCATGCAGCTAGCCAACTCCCAATCATCTATCAATTTAATTACAATCTATGATGATTTAGGAGCAGGATTATTGAAGCCTGAGCATTTTTCAGGTGTTTTCCAGCTACCCAAGGACTACTGCTTCAAAGCAGCCTTCCTAGAGGAGGCAAAACCATAACGGCTTTCAAGAAAGCATAATGAATTCATTAATATGATTATCTGAAGCCCACTACATTACAACAAACAGAATTAGATAACAGAGATCTCTTCCAGTCTACATTCACCTACAGAACAGTCCCTCAGTCCAGCAATAGCAGTAAACAACTGGAAAAAAGAAACTGCGATGCAGCTCAGCTTTCTGTACAAACCTTTGCCTTGAGTTTCTAGCTTTTCCCAGACATCGAGGACAAGTTAAGATCCCATGCCAAAGCTAATCTCTTTACTCTTAAGAATGGAAAAAGAGGGAGTAAAGACAGACTCCTAGGTTTACAAAGCCAGTCAGCCACCAGGCCAACTGACATTGCATCTCTCTCGATTGCAAGGATGTGGAATACTTTTGGTCAAAAGCAACAGCCCATTGCAATAAGCACTGGAAAACAACTGTGTATCAGCCACACACTCGGCTTAAAATTAGCCTGACCAATCTGTCTCTGCTGTATTAGTATGGTGGCAAAATTACTTGTGGAGTGTGACCAATAACTATTGTCAGTGACTTGAAGGAAACAGCAAAATCTTATCTGAGCTCCAGCTAAGCTGCCTTCTCCCAAGCAGTTTTACAAAATACCCAAATACCATTGACTACATGGCAACACGGCACACAGCCTCACCTTTGCCAGTATTTTAATGAATCATTGAATATCCTGCACTGGAAGGAACCCACAAGGATCATTGAGCGCAATGCCTGAAATGAACACTATGTTGAAAGACATAATTGGAAATAGCTACTGGTTCACAACATTAAAATTACATTATATCAGCATCCAGAGCTGAACCCTCCTTGTTGGCACACTGTGTCCTTAATACTACCTGGTCAAGTCATTGCTTAAACAGAGGTCATCACAAGAGCAGCTACAGCTATAGCGTACAGACGACACGGCACACAGAGAGCACCCAACACTCCATTTTTATGCCATTTCTGAAAGGCACCGTAGCACTCCACACCACACAGCGGCAAAACAAAGCAGCAAACACTGCACCGCCACGATTACTTGCTCAGCTCATGCAAAAACATAGAATATCTTAACGTAAGGAAGCAGAAAAGACTTTAGGGATTATTACATTCAATAATTGAAATTAATTAACAGCAGAATCTCAGTCCCTGCAGTCAGAAAACAGTAGTCAGGCGCTTCTATCAAGCTTGACTCTGAACTGCCACAGAACTGCACTTCTCCTGCCATCAGACACCCCCCTCCTTTTCGAGCAAGCCCGAGCGGGAGCACCCGAGGGGAGGCACCCGGCCAAGCGCTCCAGCGCCGGGGCCCCGCCGGTGCCCGCTGACAGCGCCCCCCGCCCCGGCCGCACCTGTGCGCGTAGTGCACGACGAAGCAGCCCAGCAGCAGGCGGTTGGGCCAGGCGGCGGCGGCCGCCCCGCCGCAGGCGGCGAGCCCGAGCGGGACGAGGAGGGAGGGCAGCTCCTGCAGCGCCCAGGCGGGGCGGGCGGGCAGCAGCCAGCCGAAGCGCCGCGAGGAGTACCGGCCGTAGGGCATGGGGATGAAGCAGAGCAGGACGGCGGAGGCGGCGCCCAGCGCCACCAGCCCGTAGGAGAGGAGCTCCAGCAGCCGCTGCTCCTCCGGGCCCGACACCCGCCGCCAGAACCCGCACACGCCGCCGCCGCCGACCCCCATCCCGCGCCGCAGGCACATGCCCGCGCGTGCCCCGCCGCCTCCATTCATCGGCCGGCCGGCGGCACGCCCACCGCCGCCGCGGACCAATCGGCGCCGGGGGCGTGGCCTGCCCCGCCCCCCTCCCTCCGCCGGTTGGTGGGGCCGCCGCGGGCGGGAGCGGCGCTCGGGAACGGAAGTTCCGCCGGGGCGGCGGCGGCAGCGGCAGCGACGTGCTGCTGCGCCGCGCCGCCGCCCGGAAGGAGCGCCGGGGGAGGGCCCGCGCGTGCGCGTGGCGGCGGGAGCACGCGGCGCCGCAGCCGTTTGTGCCCTCGGTCCCTCTGGCCGGGAGGGACGGGAGCGGCCGCCCCGACGGCGGGGCGCGTGGCGGGGCTCGGCCGGCGCCTGGCCGCCATGGGCCGCCGGGCGCGCGACCGCAGGCGGCAGCAGCAGCAGCGGCAGGAGCGGGGCGGCGGCGGGGGCGGCGGGGACCAAGCGGTGAGAGCCGGGCCGGGGCGGGGCGGGGAGCGGCAGGGCCGCCGGGCTGACGGTGGCGGCGTGTTTCAGGGCTGGGCCGGCGGCTACCCCGAGATCGTGAAGGAGAACGAGCTGTTCGAGCGGTACTACCGGGAGCTGGGCATCGTCCCCGCCGGCGAGTGGGGCGCCTTCATGGCGGCGCTGAGGGAACCGCTGCCCGCCACGCTGCGCATCACCGGCTACCGGAGGTAGGGGCGGCGGGGCGGGCAGGGGGGCCGGTGGCGGGCAGGGGGACCCGGCACGCCCCGCTGCCCCGGCTGCCCGGAGCTGACAGGGACCCGCCGTTTTTACCGCGGAGGCGGTCTGGAGAAGGCGTGTCTCGATCCGGCCTTCTCCCTCGCAGTCACGCCAAAGAGATTCTCCACTGCTTGAAGGAAAAGTACTTCAAAGAGCTGCAGGACCTCGAGGTGGATGGCCAAAAAGTCGAAATGCCGCAGTCGCTGAGCTGGTAAGGGAGCTGGAAGTGAAGCAAGGCACCCTGCGTCTTCCCGACATCGAGCCCGACGAATCGGTTTGTTTCCGTCTTTTGCCGCTGCCCTTTTTCCGTCTCTTTTCCCCCAGGTATCCAGAAGAGTTAGCCTGGCACACTAACTTGAGTAGAAAAATCTTACGCAAGTCGCCGCAACTGGAAAAGTTTCATCAGTTTCTGGTTAGCGAGACAGAATGTGTAAGTTTTGGATAGATCTTGATTTTTTTTTTTTCTTTCGCATCCTGAGCAGCGTTTTATTTAAATGCATTATGAGAAATTGAGACGGTACCTTTTCTCTCAGAAGCTGAGTAGCTCAGAAGAATCTGCATTTGATGTTGCTGTTGACAGTGATTCATCCAATGACTCTGGCATGCAACTGCCATTACAAATATTTCTCCTGAACTCCTGAAAAAAATATCCTGCAATTTTTTTTTTGTTTGAGAATGTGAAAACGAGTCCCTGTAAAAGAATTAGTTGCTGTTAGAAAACAGATGTTTGAGTCTGATGAAAAGTGCATGTGTGTACATACCACGACGTACCTTTAGTGATGGATGTTGCTCACTTGGTTGGAGCCAGTTTCTCATCTCTTGAGCAGAAACTACATCCGCAGAATGAATAAAATTGGAATAAACATGCAATTATCAGAAATTTCGAAATACTGTGATTTTGTTTGTTAAAACGCTAACAAAATTTAATCCTAAGTTTATAATGGTGTGTTTTCAATTGCTTTATCATTTTACTGCATAGAGATTTAAAAAAAATATTGCAAAAGAAATGCATTCGCTTGGAATTGAGTAAAAATGAGTTTGTTTTGGTTTTGTTTTTTCCTTTCAAGGGAAATATCAGTCGTCAGGAGGCTGTTAGTATGATCCCACCTCTGCTACTTAATGTTAACCCTCATCATAAGGTAACTCTAGAATGTACTGTGTACTAGAGTTTTTTCCTGGAAGAGTTTGATTAAACTAAAATTACAACAGCAGTATCAATGCTGATACACAATTCTGTTTTGTGTTGATATGTTTTATGCTTTCTGCATGTAAGCCACAGCAATCAACTAGTGTTCAGATCACAAACAGTCAGGGGAACATCTGCTTTTTCAGGTTTATGTAATACCCTGTAAAAAAACACTTAGTTTTTAAGTAGTTGCATAATCTTACTTTCAAAGTATAAATGTATTTAGCTGCATCTAAGTTACATATTCATGTTTCAACCCCCTTTTAAAGTAAGGTGACTGTTTTTAACTTCCTGCTATCCATCACACTGTGAACAGATGAAGTTTTCCAGATCCAAATGATAATGTTCTTTACCAGGTAGTTTTCACTCCTCTGTGCCTTTTGAAGAAGTTGCAAAATTCTGCTCTACAAATCCGCTAGGCAAAATAATTTGGATGAGCTGAAACATGCTGTCGATGGTGGCTAAAGAGTATAGATTGCTAACTTTAACTGAGGTGTCTAAGGAATGCCCGTGATATTTTCTAATGGCAGGTTGTAGGAATGGGGATATCTGGTAGCAAGCTTCCTGTTCATGTGTTTCAGTGAAAAGTGATGTTTTCATATACTACATTTGTTTGCAGAGTGAATCTGTCAGGTGGCCTTATTCTCTTAATCTGTTAAGTTAATGAGCTAGTTAGAAGTGCCATGCTCTCTCAAGCAACCATGTTGTGCACTTCTTTCTTAATTTTTTTGTGGCGTATCTTAAAATTTTAAGTTTTTCAAAATTCTGACCTATATGTTTTAGAGACTCCTTCATACATACTTGTTTTTATATTAACATTACTTAGCATACATAACTTTTCAGTTTATTTTCTCCTACTCTCACCCCAACCCAATGTATGACACAGGGCTGATGGCTGTGTTACGTGAGGCAAGATCTTCTCACCTCTCTTAAATGAATAATGAATTGAGTGATAGATTCAGTCCTAATGTGTTACAGGTGCATTTTGAGTTTTGTCTGGAGTTGAACCGGTAGTAAATGTGTTCAACTTAATGTAAAACACAAATTGTGAGAATATTTTTGCACACACCTTTCTTATATTGCATATACTAAGATAGCAATATATGGTTTTTGCATCGAATGTTTAACTTTGGTGACTATATTTCAACGAGCGCTATCCAGAAATGCCTGTAAGATTTCACAAATCTCCTCATAAATCAGACTCGGAATAGGTCCTTTATCCTCTCTTGTGACAAGACAGCAAGTAGCTGCTGTAATGATGCCTTGGCTGTTGTCATTTAGGACCTTTTATGGTTCTTAGTGCCTTATTTTCTGAGCCGCTTGTTGTAACCAGAATTGCAGGTTACTTTTCATGCTTAACCAGCATGTTTTATACATCATGTCTTACATGCTGATTCCTATCTTACACAAGGATCAGCTTGATGACTGTCATACCTTTCTGTAGTTGTGCCCATTTCTAATCTACTTTTCACGATTCAGTTTTCCCTCACCATCAATTTGCTGGACAATTTTAGAGCATGTTTAGGTTTGCTTATTCTTCATTATCTTTTGCATTATCTACAAAAGTAGGTAGAAACCGGTAGCATCACAACTGTTACTTTAAACGGCAGATATGATACTCTTACTGAGTGTGTGTCATGATGCGTTAATACTGCTGCATGGCAGCGCTTGTCACATGCTCTCTGGAAATATCAGTAAATGCTTTTTGCATTTCTCTGGGGTCTGTCTTCCGGTTTAGTCTTGTTCATGCTAGGGGCTTGCATGAGGATCTGAGCAGATCCGTCCCCATCTTTTATCCTGTTGCATGATTTCAGCTAACTTTTACTGGAGCTAAAGGTCCAGAAGATAGAGTCATATGGTCCTGAAAATCTGTAACTAGGCAAGAGGAAAGACTCTAAGCTTCCTTACTTAAGAAAACAGTGTTAGCTGTCAAATGGTTTGCCATGAAAGTGACTCTCTGAATGACTCAATCACAAGCCAAGTTTGTGATGAATCAGGAGGGAGAAATATGCCAAAAATCAGGTGTTGGTGTCTGTGCTGTTCTGTTCTGCTGCCCGATGATGGTTCAAATACTTCCCAAGTACTTCTTCCAGGATATAGAAACAGGCAGTTTATGCTGCCCTGATTTTTTGCATTAAAATTTAAATGTGTGAGGAGGGATAGCAGTTCATTTTTATAAATTCTGTGTAATCAATTGTGTCAGTCTCTGATTAATTTACTGATAGTTAAAGAAAAGTACAGCTTGGTCTTGAATGTAACTTTTCCCTCAATGTTTGCTTATATGTGTAAAGTTCCAGGTAACTTCAGTCAGAATTGCTTGTGAGCTAATAAAAGGACCATATCTCCATATCTATATTCAGATTTCTCTTTCAAATTTTTTTCAGCTGATGTATTTGTTCCCTACAAACCAAAGTCCTTGTTATATTTTAGACCCTCAGAGATAAAGCTGCATTCCGTGATGCATACAAAGAACAGAACTGTACTCTGTGTTTTTGCAGATTGGTGTTCAGAACAATCATAATTCTGCAATTGTATGCAAAAATATTTAATGTAAACAAGAACACATAGTAAATTTTTAAAGTGCTTAAAAAATACAAGGTAGGACTTTTTTTTAACTTTCTGGTGTTTGTAGATTCTAGATATGTGTGCTGCACCTGGATCTAAGACTGCACAACTCATTGAAATGTTGCATGCAGACATGAATGTTCCTTTTCCCAGTAAGTCTGGAAAAACTACCAAAAACTTTTATGACTTTGAATTTCCTCTTGTAGAAGATTACTTTTAACATCACAGATAAGTAACTGCATTTAACTACATATTGAATTCCCAGAGCAGTTGAGTTACATGAGATGGGAAGTACCCCACCTTTTCCTTGAAACTTTGTGGGCTTCCTTGGCTTGAAGGGGAGAGATGGATTATAAATCTTCACAGTTCAGACTACAGTAAATGTGATCAGAGCTTAATTTTAGATGGTGGCCCATGAGCCCTTGTGTTTTAGTTCTGCAAACTTAATCCTGCAAACACTAGACTAAGCTGCCTTAGCCTTAAAATGGTCGTGATATTGATCTTTTTTTAAGCTTCAGAATCTTTACTTTCAGTTAGATGCTTGCAGAAAATACTGTCCATAAAAATTGTGAAGTTGGGTGAAGTGGATTCTTTCTGTGTTCTGCTGAAAATCTGATGTACAGAGATTGTCTTTGGTGGCAGTGGAGGTTTTCTTTGTTACAAGCGTTTTACTTTGAGAGTGAAAAGTTGAAGGGCCCTTGGTTGTCTTATTTCCGCTGCATGCAGGCTAGAACTCTTGACACTATATTTGACACATCAGTTAAACCTTGACATACTTTATGTTATTTTATATTCAGCAAGGGGTCCTCTATTGAGAAGTAGTCTTGTAAGTAAAAATCTCTAGTGGAAGGTTTACACAACTTTGAAGATAAGGCAATAAACTATGTAAAATTATTTAGCTGTTGAATAGTAAAGCATCTTTCCACTATTTTATGTTCCCAGAGGGTTTTGTAATTGCCAATGATGTTGACAACAAGCGCTGCTATTTGCTGGTTCATCAGGCTAAGAGATTAAACAGTCCATGCATCATGGTGGTAAATCATGATGCCTCCAGCATTCCTAATCTACAAATAGAAGTTGATGGAAGAAAAGAGGTCCTCTTCTATGACAGGATTTTGTGTGACGTCCCCTGCAGGTATTTTGCATGTAATCTTCAATACACAGATTTTATTGTACTAAGTGCAGTGCTAGAATTCTTGTGTCACTGAGTTACGCTTTTTGAGTTGCTTAGTGAGTTATGATTTGTAGTAACTTCCAAAACAGGTGAATGCCTTAAACTGTCTTAGGTAAGGGGATACCAAATCAAGGTGAACTTTTTTCATTCCAAGTGGTACTTAAATTTGGTCAGCTGAAGGGCTTCAAATTTTGAGCTTATACTCAGGATACTGAAATACAAAGACAGTGTAGAAACAAACAGTACAGCTTAGGAGAGCTAGTTAGCATGGGAGAGTGACTTAATTTTTTGCTGCTATAAAAGACTTGGATATGAAATGAGTTTTACCCACAAATAATACAAATCTGGTCAACCTCTGTTACAGTGGAGATGGAACCATGAGGAAGAACATTGATGTATGGAAGAAGTGGACAACACAAAACAGTTTGCAGCTCCATGGGTAAAAATACATGTTACACATCTGCACTTACTTTATTTCTCTCTCCTCCTTTTCCCATATCTTTAACATCTGCATGCATTCACATGTTAATATGTGACAAAGCAGAGACTAAGAAAAGTCGCTTTTCTCTCAAATCAAGAGCTTATGTGCTATTCAGAGAAAGTGATGTGCTATTCAGAGAAAGTGTAGTGTTTCAGATGTGAGGTCAGCCTCCAGTGGAGTGTGTGAATATAAATTTATTGTATTCTTATGAATATCTGACATATTAATTGAATTAATTTAGACAAGGTAGCTAATAAAACACAGAACAAATAATTTGGTTGGGATTCTTAGCGTTTAGGCAGATAAAATACTGTTGGAAAACACAGAAACTTGTAAAATGTAATAGTAATGTTTCAACGTCTTTAGAATATTAGAGCTCATACCTAAACAGTTTCAGTTAACTGAGATTGATTTATGTTAACTGATAGTGAATAAGTACTTAGCCTAGTGCAGATGCATGGTAAAAAGCAGTAATTTAAACACAGATGAAAAAGCTTAGAACATTTTACTGTGCATTTGTAACAAGCTGGGAATGCAGTCAGTTACTGTGACTCAGCTGACCTATGGTGACTTGCTGCTTGGTAACTTACTCATAATTACAGGATTTATTTTAGTTGTAAGTATGCAGGTAGGGCATAAGCTGGTGATCCAGCTCAGTGATACTTTTCTCAGAAAGCCAATGAGAGCTAAGCTGTGTTGTCCATAATATTTGTAAGAGTCAGATTGCTCCTCATCTTAACTCAAGATTTTGGAGAAGAGTAGTAAGGTTTTGGGGGGTTATTTTTCTAGTGTTGAGTACTTTATTATAAACTTGAAGAGGCACTATAAAAAACAAAATATAGAATGTTATGTTAAAAGTTATCATGCAGTAGTGTTAATGTTTGACCTAATTCCTGTTCTAATATGTGTGATTGTGAGTGTGTCTGCAGTGTAGACTGCGCTAAGATGACTTAGTTTAAAACTGACTTTAACTTGTGTACTGGTGACAGCTGTGGAACTCAGTATGTGCTGACTTAGTCCATGAAGGGTTATGTGTCTGCAATATAGCTTCACCTGTAAGAAATTTGATGCAAATCTTTCTGGTTCCTGAGTGATACCTGGCTAGATCAAGAGTGTTCTGTTAGATTGCAGTTAAGAATTGCAACCCGTGGTGTTGAACAGCTGGCAGAAGGCGGGAGAATGGTATATTCTACGTGTTCGTTGAATCCTATCGAAAATGAGGCTGTGATCGCATCTCTGTTGGAAAAGAGTCAAGGTGAGAATGCGAGCTTGGACGGAGTGAGGAAATCTTTTTTTTCTCAGCCCAAAAAAGGATATGTGTATGATAGTACTAGTAATAAGCTTAGTGTAGGTAACATGTTTCTAGTATGCAAAACTGCAGCAATTTTTGGTACCGGTAGGATTTCATTGGTGTTGATATAAGCAGTCTTCTTCAATGGGCCTAAATCAGGTGCAAATATAAAACCTCAAGTTCTGTTAATGACACACGAAAGACTTCTACAGATCAAAGGAATTCAGTCTGTGTTAATCTGGTTTCTGCTAACCGATTCCATTGGTTGAAATCCCTGTCTGACATTCATATTCCCTTTGGAAAACGCAGCGCGTGACATTACTGCTGTACACCATAGGAGTAAAAAGCCCAGAGTGTACTTAAGCAGTTAGAGGAATGTTATTGTGCACCAGTAGGTGGGAGTCACTGATACCTTTGGCATCCTTTGACGCACATTTTGACATGCTTGGAATTTTAATATCTTTATGCTCATGGGTTTTTTTACACTTTTGACTTGCATATGAAGGCTTGCATAAGTTGCTGTTAAGTCTCCATCTGAAGTAACAAGAGGTGGAAAAATTGAGATGAGCTGGGAAGCTCTGCTACATCAGTTTATGATAGTAGGGCTTAGTAGCCCAAATTTCTGGTCTTGAGCTGATGGATACTGTTTTCTTCTGAGTCAGTAACCTGAAGTTTGGAGACATCTAATTGGATTTTGCATGAAAAGTTCCACAGAGTTTGTTAAGTTGTGTCTTGTACAGAGCAGAAGCAGCTGTATTACTCCTGAAGCTGAGCTGGTTCTAGAAGTAGAATAGCCTGTTCTGTGTAATGTTTTCTTTGTGCCAGTCACTATTTTGGCCCCAAATTATGCATGAAATTTCATTGTCTCCCAAACAGCAGTTTAGCTAAAATGCCTGTAGATAATTAGGAATTGACTATTTAATTTCCACTCAAAGGATATTTTTATTTAGAGGTAGTTTTTTTGGCAGACTGCGTGAAAAAACAACATAGACATGTTTCCAGTAAATTATAGTATGCTTGTCTTACTGAAGGCTGTAGTGCATCAGAGTTAAGTTTAACAATGACAAGTTCAGAAAGCAGTAAGGGCTAGTTTGAATAGGAGCACGAAGCAGTATGGATGTTGACGGAGGCCAGCAATTGCAGAATCTGGGGCAAATTCAGTACTTGCAAGTAATGATCTTGACTGCAGTATTGGGCTGTGGCATTTGGTTCTTGTCTCTGCCCAGTGGGGGTATTTTGAGGCTTACTTGGAGGCTACGATGTGTTCCAGTGAGCGAACATTATCCTTGGAGCTTGAACACAGGTGTGGCTAAAGAGGGGCGAGGTAGGGGAGTGGTCTACAAGGGGCATTGGACCTCGAGAATTTGCTCAGCTCAGTCCAGAAGGTTTGTTGGTTCTTCGATCTTAACTTAGTTCCTAGCACTGTGTTAAACTGCTACTTGTGGAGCAGATCAGAGATTGCTTTCCCGTTGGGGCTGAAGGACTAAGGAAAAGTCACTTTTGTACCATGTTTCTCTGCTGGGAATTGTAGTACTTCTGATGGACCATTTAATGACTGATCAGTCTGATGTAGTCTTGAGGCATCATTTGAAGTCGTGCTGTAGGTAGGGCAGGAATATTCAAAGGACGGACACAAACATCAAGCTTAATCAGGTTTGAAATGTCATTTTAGAATTTGTCTATGAGTTCATGTATCACTTTTTCATTTATTTAAAAGACTTGCTTAAACTGTCATTGTAAGAGTAAATGGTTAGTCATGTAGAACAGGTTGATAAATTGTGTACAACATGAGGAAAAGCCTATCTAATTGTTAAATAACTAAGTATTCAGAATCACACACACAAAAAACTTAAGGTTATTCTTCTCTAGAGAGATCACCTATTTAACTAGTAAGTTTTTATGTAATTCTGGACTTGGGGCAGTTTAAATTTTTTATTTAGTAGACTAAATTATACTCTGTTGAAGTTGCTTGTAGTAATCTGTCATATTCTAGGCACATGGCCTTTTGCCCTGTTAGGTTGATAGTACTTACCTTTCCATTTAAAAAGTACTTTTCCTTTCCATTTAAAAAAATAATAAATTCTTTTTCCGCTCACACTGGAATATATTAAGGTTGTAAGTCCATAAAATCAGAATATATCAAGCATTTTAAAAGGCTTAGTCATCCCAAAAGAGTACTTCTCCGAAAAATACTTAATCACTGTAGTAAATCCAAGTACTAAGTAAGTGAGAATAAAAACTTCTATGACTGCATTGCCTGGAATACTGATGTTTAATGATACAGGTTGTAGACTATTACTCTATGCAGCTGCTACAAAAAGTATCTAACCATTATATTTTGTTTAATTTATAGGTTGCAAGCTTCTATAGTTATTATGAACAGTTCTTACCATCTTTGTTGTTAATTTACACAGTAGTAATTGTATAACATTTTGTTCCTTGAAATGTTTTAAAAAAATGGTCTTTAAATGGTCTCAAAACTTGACGGAAAACTATTTTTATAAAAGTTAACTAGGAGTACAACTCTCAAATTCTGTTTTCAAGAATGTTTATATTCTTGGGGTTTCAGGTGCCTTAGAACTCGCTGATGTCTCTTCTGAGTTGCCAGGTTTGAAGAGGATGCCAGGAATTACAAAATGGAAGGTACTTACCTGATATTTCTGTGAAGTTCTTGGTGTATTGTAGAGTGTTAAATTAGGGAAATTTTGAATTGTATAATTTCAAAACATTAGATTCAGCTGAAGTAATGGTAGTGATTTGATGTTTGGAGTTGTAGACAATACAGCATTGTAGGGGAGAGGGCTAAAAATCTTTCTGATGATAAGTTCTTGTCTCATCTGCTCTCCTCTTTTTCCTCTTGCTTTCTTTGCTCTATCTCCTATACTTTCTTAATATAATTCCCTTTTCTGTTGCGTGCAGCCTGTGGCCTGTAGATGGCAACATAATTTCAGCCATTTTTTAGGTTATCCCTTCTCCTCCTCTTTACAGTCTGTGAGTGTTAGATTCTACGGTTCTTTAGCTGGTCCATTTGAATCATTTGGAAGTAAAAGCTGTTAAACCCTTTCTGGAAATAAGCTATAAAAACTACAGATAGGTGAGTAATCCTAGAATATTAATAGAATCCTGTATTTTGTTCCAGGCCTTATGTGATTTCAGTTCTGGAAACAGACTGGTAGGGAGGGACAGAAAACCCCACAGCTTCTTCAGCTTCCTGTTAAGAGTATAATCAAGAAGAGTAGAATGCCATCCTGGTAGTAGGGAAAGAAGTTCTGATTAAATTTTAATTATGAGCATGTGCCTTTGCAATGCCATTGGTTGTTCTGTCTTCCCTCACCGTTTCAGTAGTCTCTTGTAATGGTACAGTCTGCACGTTTGTGCATGTGTGTAGGCTAATGAACAAGATGCATGGAATAAAGATTTGCTTATGTTCTGTCACTGAAATCCAGCTTAGAAACTAGCTGATTTCTTTCTTCTTACAGTTCCAAAAGTTTAAATTGTATACTTGTACCTGAAGGATAAATGTAAAATGCATGATTGTGGCTCTATAATCTTAATTTTACTTTTTTTTTGTACTCTATAAGGCTACAAAGTATATACATAAAGATCACTAAAAGTATCTTTTATTTTCTGTAACATTTGTTTCTGTGTTTTCAGTTGAAATATAAATCTCCCTAATGGGTATTTTAAAAAGTAGGCTAATAAAATCTGTTGAAAGTTTGCAAGATTTTCTTCAGCTCTTATTTGCTGCTACTGTATTTTTTCAAGCCTCTTTGGCTAGCTCGGCATTGAATATATTTGCTTACTTTGGGCTGTTTTTACTTGTGGTCTTTTGTTTCCTGGTGAAATGTCTGTTGAATGAGAGCTCTGTGACTTAGTGATTACACTGAATATTCCTAAGCATCAGTTGACTGTAAATCTCTGGAAACAGCAAAATAAAAATAAGGTTTTGTTCAAGGGACACTTAGGTGCTTGGAAATAGCATTCAGTACTCTGTCCTTAAGCCAGACGATGAGTGAACTCAAATGAGTTATTTCAGAATCTTGAAGGAAGAGACCTTTTTAACTTCAGATATGTTGTTCTACTTCTGCAACGCTATTAGTCTTCATTCTACCCTAATAAGAGGCTAGCAAAATGTGCAGTAGAGAAGACTTCAGCATGTTCTTTGATGCTTTGTCATTCCAGCAGTTACATTGTGTGGTTAGACTGGTAAACCAAAACTGAACAGAGCAGGGCAGTTAGGCAGTTATTCTAGTACATCCAAAATAGTTCTAGACTTGTTTGTACTTCCAGTTATTTATCAGTCCCGTTGTTTGTTTCTCTCAAGCTGAACTCATGACTTCCAAAGAAGAGCAGTTCAGAATCGTAGTCTATCTTGTCTCCATCTAGCAATATGACGTGTAGCGTATTTGGACTTGAAATACTAATTCTGGAAGTACAGTCATTTCTATTTCAGGAACAGGCAAAGGCACAATATATTAGGTGTGATCTGATCAGTGGCTGAGAAATGCCAGACTCCATGATGCTGAAATCAGTGTTCTAACATTCTTAGTGAAATTGTAATCTAGATAAATCTTACATTTCAGTTTCCAGTAGAACACTTACTTAAACCTTCAAGACAATCACAGCAAGGTGTATGAAAACACTTAATCGTACTTGCCAGTCCTGAAGTCGCCATCGCTGTGACTTCTCTATTTTGTTGCCTTAACAACAAAAATGGCCCATCATTTCAGTCATTAATTTTAGGCATTTGCCCCACACATTCCTGGATGTGACCTTTCTTACAGCCCTAGCATCCAGTACAGAACCAGGCATCTAGAGTTCCGACGTCAAATTTTCCCTGTTGGGTTTTTTTTTTCCACTTTGGTATTGCTTAAATTGCTTTGAATGCTTAAAGAGCATTCAAAATGCCTTGCTACAAGAGTTGTGGCTTTAACCTTCTGCTTTTACCTTAAGCATCCTTCAAAAGGATGCTTAAGGATGCTCTGTTTAACGATGCTTAAAGGATGCTTTGACCCTTAGACAGAATGAGGTGATGTTACGTCCACACGGTATCTTAGAGTGGATTTATAGATGTGTTCTGAATCCTGGATAAAGATACAGACACTAGAAAATTCACAGTGACATGCTTCTTCAGTAACTTTCCTTGAAAACATCTCTATCTATGACCTATGTAGGGCTGTGTCATGGGGCTGTGTGCTTACCAAGCTGTTGTGTTGCGCTCTTGCATCTTTCTTATGTAATGAAATTGGGATTCCTTGTTTCTAATCTCTACTAGACTGCAGTAGCCCTTTTCCTTTGTATACTGCTTGGAAGCTGCCTATAGCAGAATGTCTCACGGAGAAAAAGAAGTAATGTATCCTAAATCTGATGGCTTACTAATGTTCTTGTATATTCCACCACTGTCCTTCCTTTGGATCTTGGTGTTCTATATGTTCTGGGAGGTTAACAGAGATCACTGCAGTTGATTCTGCACCAGTCTTCACTTGATTGCACACTTTTTAAAGCATAAAAAGTGGAGCAAAGAGGCAAGAATCTGGCAAGAATCTCCTGCTCTTAAGTGCACACATAAAATGCACATAGGAACAATACATTTCAAAGAACTTAATTTACTACACCAGAAAATAACTTCTCTTTATGGCATCTGAACCTTGGTTTGAAAGTATTTTAATTAAAACTTGTAAAATGGTGACCCATATTCTTCACAGTATTTATATTTACTCCTTTGCAGGTAATGCTGAAAGATGGACAGTGGTTTGAAGAGTGGAAAGATGTGCCTTCAAATAGACAAACACAAATACGTCCCACTATGTTTCCAGTAAAAGATGAAGAGAAGCTAAGGGCAATGAATCTAGAGCGTTGGTAAGTTCTCCCAGAGTAGATTTTATGAGGTTTTGATGGTTACTTTGTATGGTGGTGGGCAAATTATAATTAGGTCAGATTAGGAATGTGTTGCAGTATAGACCTATGCTTGTATAGGTCTGAGTATATTTTGATTGCTTCATTTGTAGTGGCAGTATATTATATTTAAATTCCAGGGAACTGAAAGAAATTATTAGAAGTTGCTTACAAGGAATAAGTACTCACACAAACAGGTCAAATTCTCTGCATCCAATAGACAAAATTACTGGAAAAGTGTGTAAAACTTCAACATTTTACCAGTGTGACTTATTTTTTGTGAAAGACTTTCCATAGCTACTCTAAAAATAGTGTTTCGAAATGAGTCATTAAAGCTCAGATGTGAATGGTGAAATGAATGCATTGCACTGATGCAAGTTATTTTGCCAGAATTCTCTATGTTAGGTCCTGTTTCTAGCTTGATAAATTAAATCTGTGCAATCCTACTAGGAATACTTAGTTTACCCTGAAAGTAAATATAAATGTGACACTTCTAGTACTTTGTGAGAGCCCGAATGTTGATGATGAATACACTGCAACATTTCTTTTTCCCCCCCTAGTCTTAGGATATTGCCACATCACCAGAACACAGGAGGTTTCTTTGTGGCTGTGTTAATTAAAAAATCTCCAATGCCATGGAATAAACGTCAGCCTAAGGTAACTTCTTTTAAGAGAGCTAAAATGTTAAATTTTAATAACATTTCTGGAATTTTTTTGAAAGCTTACATAATAGAAAACATACTATAACTGTTTTCTGTCTGCCTTTCAGTTATAGTTCAGCGTGTCAATTAAAAATAAATTCCTAAATCCCTTAAGAACTTTCAAAAAAATCTCCTTTCCAAATAAAAGAAAAAAGGAGGGTGGATTTTGAAATCGTAGTAAAATAGGAAGATAAAACTTGAACCTGAAATTAAGGCTTTGAAAGAATTACAGAAGCAGATTAGATTGAGTAGCTAAAGCTGTCGCTTCCTTCAGCTGTGTGTGGTCCCTCTGCTGAAGGCTTTTTTCTGCTGTGTTGTAAGCTAATTCTGATTTCAGTTTATCTTACTCTCTGGCTGGTTGCTCAGGAGTGATTCACTAGCAGATTAGTCTAGCAGATCAGCAGCAGGGGGAATGGATGTAAAACTGTTAGGAGCAGCAGCAGCCTCAGCCATCTGACTTTAATCCATTTGTTGTCAATTGTCTTTAAAATCCTGTCAACAGGATTTTAAGTTGACATGATTTATTTGATCTCTCAGATTGTTCATATCTTTGAGAGAAAATTCTTGTGTGAATCCCTTTTAGCTGTTTCTATTTATTTGATTTGCTTCATTAGAACACCTTATGAGTAATACATATGTGGCAGTAAGGAAGAAGCATTTATTCAGAAGCAAGCATCACCCAAATAGTTTATGCTGTTCTAAATTTAATGTTGTAGCACTCTTACAGAAAGCAGCAGCAGGATGTGTGTGTCACTTTGAGCGCATGGAGGAAAGCAGCAGATCCTGACTTAAAATAGTCTTCTCTGAGTGCTTGAACATGATTTTGTAAATGGTACAAAAATAGCTTTCTTGGACAGTTGGTAAGAAATTGTCTGGAGCAAATTTACTAGAGGTAAATGCAGCTTATAATGATATCTTGATTTAGTAATCAGATTAACTCCCTGAATGGATCTGTTTAAGCACTTACATACAAGTTGGTAAGAATTAAGCATATGCAAAGAGATGCGCAAAAGGTGCATGTAGGTACCTTTTATTACAAGTTAGGTACTACTTTTGCTTTGTTGAAAATACTATAATTTGAAATAGGTTCATCAGAAATTACCACAAAGAACAGGAGATACTGAAGTGACGGCAGCTAATTCAGATAATTGTTCTGAATGTATTGCTGAAGAACCAACACTTGCTGAAAATGAAGAGTCTAAGAAAATGCAAGAATTGCAGAATTCAGACACTGAGCAAAGCAAAAAGGAAGGAGTATGTGGGTAAGAGACCATGTCTAAGTATTTGTCCTGTGACAGCCTTGTAATTGCTGAGTATTCTATAGTTCTTTTGTTATTGGACTCATTTAGAAGTCGATCAAGAAGAATTAATGAAATTGCTCAGTTGTCCTACATTTCCATGTTAGGAAGTTATTTCAGCAAGTTAGGAAAATAACCACTTTTCTTATTAACATTTGCCAGATCTGTTAGTCCTTTCTTCTCTGTTAAGGAAAAAACTACTTTCAGAAGTTAACCTTTGGAAGATCTTTACTGTCTTCACAATTACTCCCTCAGAAATCTCTGTTTACTTGTTTTTGTGGTTTCTGTTTTCAAGCACTGCTTTCACTTCCTCATTTTAAGAAGTTAAATTGTGGTTAGTGTTGTCTTAGTGAAACACAGGCAAATGTCAGTATTCTGTTTGGTATACTATCGTTACCATAAGGCAGGTGTTGACTAAATGAACTGAATATACTGATTTTAAACCAAGTACTTTTACTAAAATTGACAATGCAGTGGTATTTTCTTTTTAGACCACCACCATCTAAAAAAATGAAGTTGTTTGGTTTTAAAGAAGACCCTTTTGTGTTTCTCCCTGAAGATGATCCATTGTTCCTTCCTATCCAGTAAGAAAACAATGTTTCTGTTTTGGCAGTAAGATTTCTAGTAGTTTGGGAATATTAGTAGTTCGGCTCATGACAAAAAATGGGTCTAGTTGGTCATACGTAGAACTTTTTCCCTAACTTTGTACCAGGTGCCCCTCTGCTCAACACTTAAACTCTTCTGAAATGAAAACAGACAACTATAGTTTGCACTGGAAATTTTTGAGTGTATCTTAGTGTCAATGACAGCTTGTCTTTTCTGATGTCATGCATCTTAGAAAGTTTAATCTTTGTGTTCTGGAGCCAAAGTGTTAAGTGTTTGCAGAGATAGCGCGAGGAAATGGGCTAACCCGTGCATTTGAGTTTGCAATTTCAGTGTTCAGTTAATCAAAAGAAGTATTATGGCCACAGGAAGTTTTATGCATTGGACCCATCATTTCCCAAGACAAATTTACTAACTCGAACTCAAGAAGGAAAGAAGAGACAGCTGTACATGGTTTCTAAGGAGCTAAGGAACGTGCTTCTGAACAACAGTGAGAAGATGAAGGTATGGTTCATCTCTTCGGGTTTTCACAACGGAGATCATAAGCATCAGTGGATGTTTCCTTGAACTTTATTGCCAAGCTTATTGTTTATATAGAGGATTAGCCCTCTGATAGGCCTTTTTTTTTTTAGCGTGAATGAATGTTTTCTTCTCTATCCCTCCTCTGTTAGATGAAGAGTTGTCTCAGAGGTAAATAACAGTCTCTAAGATTAAAATCGGTATTTTTTTTGGCAGATGGAAGGGAACTTAAAAGTAGAGGAAGGGAATATATAACTGCTGCGTGTGTACCAGCATTGTTATGAGGTCTTCAGGCACCTTCACAAGTTTACATTGACACTGTTGTATTTATGAGCCCCTAAATTATAAAAGTATTAAGAGCTTTGAAAGCCTACCAAAAATAACGGATAACTTAGCTGAATTATTAGCTGGCTGTGTTACATGGGGACATTGTTTCAAAGTAATTTCGACAACTGAATATTTTGAAAAGTTGTTAAGCTGAATGGTAATGGAATAAGAAGTAGTTTTTGTGAATTAGAGGGGAAAATGGTAATTTGTTTTATATGACTCCCCATGGAAAATGCCTTGCAAATGCTAAAGATTTGTCTTCAAAGTTGTTGAAAAATTTAAGTTAGGATGAGGTCATCTAGTCCAGCTTCCTTCCTGCCCCAAGCAGGGCTAACTTCAAAGCTAGATCAGATATGGTTCAGGGCCTCATCCAGTCAAGTCGTGAAAATTTCCAAGGATATTCATTACATCTTTGCAACAGATCTTTGAGATGGATAAATAATTATCCTTTTATCCCACATGCAGGAAATGGCTACATAATTGACAAAATTTTAAGAAACTGGTACATTATATTAGGCAGTGAAAATTTGAGTACCACAAAGGATATAGTGTCCTAATATTAAGCACTTGTGCATTTTTAAAAGCCTGTCCTTGACTGACTTTCCCAGAATCACCCAGAAAATTCTTACTCAAACTAAAATTAAAATGAGATCTTAATAGTTCATTGCCCTCATTTTAAGACTAACACTTCCTCACAGTGTTCGGTTTTCAACATGGAAAGGAGTGAAAGGTGTTTATGTTTATGTGTTTTGATAGTGGGAATTCCTTTTTCCCTTGAATTAATTTTCACATGAATTTAATTCAGTGTCCAGTGCAAATGAAAAACGTTGCAGCAGAAGTATCCTTTCTTCCTCCTTTTAGTCAAACAGTTGAGGAAGAACAAAGTTCAGAGTGGTAATTTAGAATTTATATTCCTTAATGATGCTTATTGGCTTTGTTGTTTGCAGGTTATTAACACAGGGATAAAAGTCTGGTCTCGCAACAGTGATGGGGAACAGTTTGGATGTGCATTCAGATTAGCACAAGAGGTAATTACATAGCATTGTATTTTCGAAGGAGATACTTTGGTTTCCTCTAGAGCCTGTAGCACAGCTGGCATTAACTTTGTCAGCTTAATGACAATTTGCATTTTCAGTATGGTTTAAAATGTGGAAATTGTTTTCTGGTATTAGCTAAAGGACATACTGTTCTTAACATTTTTCCTTCAGAAAGTAGAGACTGCATTTTGAAATAAATATATTTATTTATTAAACAGGGAATTTATACTCTGTACCCATTCATTCATGCAAGGATTATAAATGTCTGCATAGAAGATGTTAAAATTCTGCTAACCCAGGAAAATCCATTCTTAAGTAAATTCAGCAGTGAAACACAGAAGAAAGTCAAAGACATGGGTAAGCCTTCTAATTTGTGCTATGACAAAATGATTATTATACAGTACACGGAAGACTATGAAAATCCTGTCACGTAAACCTGTGTTTGCTAAAAATTTTGACTAAATTAATCTTAAATATACTTGTTGATTAGGCAAGTAAGCATTACTGAAACCCAGTGTACTACTAGAAACTAGTCCTTTCTGATCACTGCCTTTAAGGTTTATGAACTCCAGAGGACAGAAGAGTTGCCAAACTTGTGACTTCTGTGAAGCCATGCTGTAAGACAGCATTTAAAATACGTCATGAACAAAGATTTTATATACGCTACTGATCCTTATGCCTGTTAGTGCTCCAGCTGAAACTGTCTGTTTGGCATCTGCAATTGTTTGTCATGATTTTATGTATCAAATATAGTTATTCAGATTTGATTTTCTTAAATATGGGGAGCAATGTCTACTCATATCAAATTTTTATTTCCGCTACGCTGGGTGTTTGAAGAAATGAAGACTGGTTTTCAGTCTTTTTTTTATGTTGTTTTATTTCCAAGTCATCGCTGGTCCTTGTACTTCAGTGTTTGATGAGACACAATGGGAAGAACAATTTTTCTAAAGTTTGGGCTGGCATACTCTTATGTTCGTTTTACTTAAGTAAAAGTTCCTTGCTAGATTCACTGTGGTTTTGTATTTTAATTTGTTTGTTTCGGGTTTGGGAGGGGGCAGGGTTGGCAATTGTTTTGGTAACTATATAAATACTTTGGTCTGGGAAAAAAAGAAGGAATAAAAACAGGTATTGTCTACAGTTTACTGTACTGATGTAGATAACTGCTAACCAGCGCTGTCATGCTGTGTGGCTGACTGAAAACTTGTTTTCTTGAACATTTTCAAATTACAATCATTTTAACATTGTACCAAGTAACACATCTGTTTTGTTTTTGTTCCCTCCACCTCCCTTCCCTGTAGCGATGGGAAGTATAGTTCTGAAGTACGACCCAGACCCTGAGTAAGTAGATGTGTTGCTTTCCATTTACATAAAACTTGGACAAGAATTTATTTTCACTCAGCAAAAAGAGAAGTGGAGGCATAGAGATGCAGTGAGGTCAACAGTAGAGCCGGACAGCATACAAAGAATTTAACAGGGAAAAAAGCCATCTTGCCTGTGTATTCTTGAAACAATTGTAGGATTTGGCTTTATAAAGGAGGGCTAGTAATTCTGCCAGAGGTCCACAGTATCACTGCATGTTGGTTTGTTTGTTTCCCTGTGAAGTCCAGCATTTGGAATAGAAAAAGTTAAACTTTTTCATTGTTCATTTTTGTTGACAAAGTAGTATTAGAAGCCCTTGAGAACTTTTTAAATATAAACTTTCATCTTGCTGTTGCTTATATTAGTTTTGAAACCAGAGCCAGAAAATTATTTTGCCTGTTGCAGAACTTTAATAGCATTGAGCTGTATTTTTTTTGCTTGCTTGTAGACAAGCATGTACCTGTTCAGATATTGAAGTTAAGACCAATGTACTTGCATCTTCTATGTATAGTTATAAAATGCATTCACTCTTAAAGATTGTGCGCTTATTTATCAGGGTATGGCTGTAAAATTAAGTTTTGAAGATTAACTTCCTCACAGTTGACCGAACGTAACTGCTTGTTTGCAGAAAACCTGATGATCTTCAGTGTCCTATAGTGCTGTGTGGTTGGCAAGGAAAGACATCACTCCGTGCCTTTGTGCCCAAGAATGAGAGACTTCATTACCTGAGGATGATGGGAGTTGAAGTGTTTAAAGCAAAGAGGAAAGAGGAGGAATCGGAAAGTAAAACGGAGGAAGAAGTTCAACATAGGCTGGCACAAACAGAGGAAGGAATGGATGTGGAAGATAAAGAACATGATTTAGTCACAAAAATGGAAGCAGAAATAGGTGAAGAATCTCCCCACAGTCCTGTGGAAAGCAGTGCTATGGAAGTAGAAAATAAAATTGAGGATTTAGATCAATCTAGTAAAAATGCCAACAGTCCTGTAAGCCAGGAAAGCAAAGACACGGATGCGAGTAATGTGAAAGATTAAGTTTCTTTCTTTATTACTTGGCAGCTTGCGTGAGGCTCACATCCAGACTTCGGCTTTTAGCATGGAAGTGTATTTTAAATTTTGGTTGGAATGGGATGTTCCTCTTTTAAAGTTTCACCTATTTTATTTTTAAAATGAAAACTATAAAGAGATTTCTCTTCAAGTGTGTCGTCTTTTTACCATTTTAAGCTCCATATTACTGCTGGGTTTGTGTGTCTGTTGCTGGCAATGGACCATGCACCAGTAAAATCTAAAGCCCATATTTGAAATGGAATAGCAACATGTACAAATGAACTCTCTGTGTAGCTGGTCAAGAATTTCTTCAGAAGAAAAAATGGGTTTCATTCAAAGCACACAAGTTCTAGAAATTATTATTTTTTTTTCTCTTAAGATTGCTTACCCACCTACCACCCAGTCTGATTACTACTTACGCAGGTTCTTTAAAGGATAAGGGAATCAGTGTGAGTATGCATACAAATGCACATATCTAACTAACAACCTGGTTAACATTTATTCAAAATAGAACTGTGCACAGCATCCTGGAAAAAAAACGCAGAATGCATTTTGCCAGAGACTGATGTCTGAGATTCCTCTTCAGAGTGCTGAGTTGCTTGACAGGCACGGCTAATAAATGTCCTTAACTAGATCTTCAGGTATGCTGAGCATGCCTCAAAGTCATATCTTGAAATGTGCCTGTTTAAGAGTCTGTCCCTCAAATCTGCTGCGGTCATCTGTTTCTCTGTCATTTCTTCAAGTGGGAATCATATCTAATTTTTGCAAGATACTTGTTTATAGCTCAAACAATAGTTAAAAAAAAAAGTGTGGTGGTATATATATTGGTGTATAGTAGATGTTTAAAAGAGGTTATTTAGGTCCAAAAGGGTAATTTACTTAATCTGACTTAAAAAAAAATAAAATAGTTGGCTACCTCAGAAACTTATATTATAAATTCCATCCTTTGTGGCTTAGTTTCAGCAATACTCTTTGTACTTGTATCAAGTTGACCTGAAAGGAAAGTGACCCGTGGTACAAGGTATTGTCCTCCACTAGGACCATGGTGATGCAAATATTTGTGTTGCTTGTCAAACTAAATTTTACCATGTGTATTTTACTGATGAAGTCCTAATGTGGCTTGGATCCATTTGCTGTACCTTGCACAACAGACTTTCTGATGCCTGCCCTTGAACTACTTCATCAAAGTGAGTATTCTTGAGGGAGAGACGTAGAAGTGAAATAATGCCATGTCCTCTGATAAGATATTAGTCTCATGCAGTGAAGAACCATTGACAGGACTAATTTTCCTCTTGAGAGCCTGTAAAATAGGTTAATAAAAATCAGTTCTTGCCCTGGTATTTTGCTAAGGTTTGAGTTTGTTCTTTGAATTGGGAGCTGCAACTAGACAGGTTCTTTTTTGGCAGCTCCTTAGGCTGAAGAGCAGCGTAGCAGAATTTTCTTTTGCATGGAGGTGTATGCAAAGTATAATTTTTAATTCTTAAAGTATATAAGGAAGAAAATTATAGCAACTTGAAGCTTCAAGCATGAAACTGATTGGTTTTCATATCTTTGCCTTTTTTCTGACATATCGGGCATTTGAAATGGAAGAAGGGTGGAAGACCAGTGTCATTTTTAAGTCCTTATCACCATCGCAGTCTGCAGTACTCAGCCCTGAGGATGACTGATTTTAATCCATCTAATCTTTTTATGCTCTAATGATCTCCATAAATTATCTGAAGGTCAAGGTTAAAACTTATGTGAAGAGACCAGAATTTGCTTTGAATTATGCTTGCTGTTGCTGTATCTACTGATGTCCCTGAGCAGCAGGTTAAGCTTCATTTCAGTCGGTGACTCTGCTAAGGATACAATTTTATGACAAGCTGATAAGAATACTTGTTGATACAGACAATCCAGACAATTAAATCAGCAAAAAGCTAGCTGTATCAAAAATGAACAGTCCTGGTTTTTTGTTTTTTTTTTTTTTTTTTTGATTGAGCTTACCGCTGGCAGACTAAAATGAGAGTAGAAAGCTTTTATCTGAGAGCTGAAGAGAAGTAGGTTCTTGGATCATAAACTGACTGAAATTGGGTATAACTTAGACTTGTAATAGAATGAGAGCCCACATCTGCATCATTTTAAATCCTTTGAGTAGTCCCATTTTCCTGCATTATCTATGAAATTTTGCTTTGCTCTTGGCTTTTTGGAGGAGGTTTTTTTTTTTTCCCCTGTCAAGTGCAAATGGGAGATTTCAGCCAAGAAATTGGGAGTCTAATTTTCTTGTGCTGATCAGCAGTTTTACTCTGTATCTCAAAAAATACCCAGAGACTGCAGGGTTGTTTTTTGGGTTTTGGTTTTTGTTTTTTTTTTTTTTTAATACTGCGAGTTTGCTTACACCAGTTCCTGTCCCAGTTACTCTTACCTTGATTGCCAGAAAGGAAGATGCCCAAAACTCTAGGTAGTGGCTGGAAATGCTGTCCTAGTTTCCCAGGCTGGGAGCCCAATGAAACGGGGTGTGCTTTGTTTGTCTGTCTCTACTGAGCTATGCGCTCTGCAGCCCTCATGGTCAGGTGGCTGAACCTCTGCTTGGGTGGTTTTGAACGTGGGTTGCTGCAAATAATTTAAAAGGAAGGCAAAAGAGAAGTGATATGCAATCGTGTTAAGATTGAAAATGTGAAAGTCTTAAAAATCACTAGGTTTGAAGTGCATGAATTATTAAGTCAAGTCCATCCTTGTAAGCCGTACCTGTTAAATGTGAGATTTCTCTAATTAACGTTTTTTAGAAACACAGGACTGTAGATGTTTGTACTTATGGCAGGGGGTTTTATATGTGATAGAGGGGAAACAAGAAAAAATTTCCTGCCTCTAAATGGTCTGTTTATGTTCTGCTTGAGAGATGCCCTCAGGAGAAGCTGCTGGACCCTTCAGAAAATAATCTGTTGACTGAAAAACCTAGAAAGAAAAGGAGGGAAAACACCACACGCGATACTCCTTTGTAGCTTTTCCTTCGGTACTTACCTAATGTTAGGCATTGCTTTGAAAGTTTTTTAGAATTTGCATACTTTAGTTTGCCACAGAATTAATGTACCATAGTCTAGTGCCACCAGGGATTTATTTTTTTTCTTAAATGTCTGGTGTTAAAAGTCAATGAGACTTCTCAAAGTATACAGAGACCCCTTGAAAAATTCCTGCCTATAAACTTCAAATTTAGTCTTAGCAGTAAAAGAAAGCAATTTAGCTCCTGTAACAACCCCTATCCGAGGCTGCAGCAAAGGGAAATCGCTGAGTTTCTTTTCTTCCAGTGGGAAAACTCCAGCCTGTAAAACAAGCGGCGGCGTGCTCGTGCTGCATTGCTGCCAGGGCTGAGCTGGGCACGCCGTCTTGCCCTGCTGTCTTTCCAGGACAAATCTTGTAAACAACCCCCGGCAAAGCGGCACAGATACAACAGCAGTTCTGTTATTCCCAACAAACGTCCTGGTAAAGTCGGCTGGCGCGCTTATAGCACCGCATGTTTTTTTGCCGCTCCGCTTCGCAGCTGGCATTGCGGAAAGTCAGTCAGCAAGCGGCATGGGGGGACCTGCAGCCTGCACAGGGGTGCAAGGCACCTCGCCGCCTGGGCCGAGCACGGGCGAGGGCCCGTTTCGGAGGGAGCGAGGGCAGCGCGGCGCTGTGCCTACCCTCACGGTGCTGTGTTGCTCAAAGGGTGTCCGCACCTCCGTCACTCCAGGTGGATTTTCCACACCTGCCGCTGATCCTTGTATCGAACACATGGTCATATTAAATTATTATTTAATTTGTTGCTCTGTGTTTCTTAAACAGGCCTGAGTATTGTTTTTTGACTAAAATCTGGTTTACTTCTTACGGTGTGGCTGCTTGTGTTACGAATTTAAATTAACTCTCGTACTTCTGCACTTGCTGTTCCTATTCAGTTACATTTAAGCAGGCTGTTGGCTACATAGCTATTTGCCTATAATCCTACTTTTTTTCTTTAAATGAGTTGCCCATGCATAGCTTTGGCAGGATGGGTAACTCCAGGCACTCTGTCACCGAACCATCCCTCAGGAACGTGCCCGTACACTCCTGCCTCACCTGTATACCTCTTTGTATTTCTGATGCTTTGCGTCTTCCACTCCGGCTTTCCATTTGTCATCCCTCGAAATTATTGGCTCCTTCCCAGTTTTCTTTTTGTGTAGCTCAAAGGCTTTCAGGTGTGTTAGCAATGGACTTTTGCCTGTTCCTAAAGGGAAAACCGATATGAACAGTGGCCAAAACAATTCTTACAATTTTTATAAGAACAGGATAAACATACAATGATCCTTGCCCAGAATATTCTCCCAGACTCCAGGGATTTCTTGGACCAGAGATGCTGTCTTTGGGTTTAATGGTCCTTTGTATATTTCTCCTCCATTAATTTGCCAATCACTCCCTGAGACCATGTGAACTTTTAGCGCTCATAACATCCTGCGGCAGGGAGCCCCAAGATCCTACCTGTTGTGTGAAGTATTACCTGCTTTTGGTTATTTTGGCTCCCAATAGTTTTGTTCGATGATCCCCACTTCTTCCATTGGAAGACACAACATGCAACTGATCGCTGACTAGTTTCTTCAGGACACTTGTGATTTTATTGTCTACTTGTCATATCCCTTATCACTCATCTTTTTTCCAAGCTGAAGAGTCCTAGCTTACTTGTTTGTTCCCTGTATGGAGACTACTCCAAACCTTTCATCATCTTTATCAAATGTTTCTGAACTTTTCTCAGTTTGTATGTCTTTTTCCAGGTGGGGGAACCAGAACCGCACATGATTCTTAGGATGTGGCGTTTGCGCAAATGTGTGCTCTCTGTTCTGTCCTCCAGTCATCTGGTTGGCTTTTTTTAATGCTACTAAATATCAAGCTGATGTTTCAGTGGAATTGCCTGTCATAACCTCATTATTGTGTTCTGAGTGGCAACTGAGAACCTGTTATCTCATGTGTGATGTTAGCATTATTTTTCCCCACATAAATCACTTTTATTGAGTTTCATTTGCTGCTTTATCACCCAGTTGTTCAGTCTTGTAAGGTCCTTCTGCAATTCTTTGTAGCTGGACCTAAACCAATAGCTACTGGTTGAATTGTGTCCCACCCAGAATAGTTTTCTGGAAGGTCCTTGGCAGCTCTGAAGGGATCCTGAGCTAGTTGTTTCATTACGACAAGATCATAGGAGAGGAATTTCACATGAAAATGCTGATGAGCAGGATGACCGAGCACCAAAGAGAGTATAGTATTTTCTTTCTAATATTTAAAAAAAATAAGTATCTGTCCACAAAATACTCCCATAGAATGCTTTTCTTCTGAAAAATACCAGCTTATTGGAGGGAAAAAAGTGTCTTTAGGAACACAGCAGTAAGACTTCTGGCAGCCTCCCCTGAATCTTTTCCAGGGCTCCTCAACCTAGAAATCTATCTGGGAGGCTCTTGAGAACCACCCCCTAAACTCCCCTTTCCTGTGGCTTCTCAGGCTTCAAATTCACCAGCTAATTTCTTGTGCAACAAGGTGATACCCTGAACATTGTCTTACCAGGATTTCTTGCCCTTGTAGGTCTGAATGTCTCCCTGGCCAGCTGTCAGTCTGGTACACTGTCCAGCTGTCTGCCCCTATCCTCAGCTGACGCTCTAGGGCAGTGAAGAGGGAGTTGGGGAAATGGCCTGAAATACTAAAAATGTCTGTTTCAGATGTTCCAAGTGGATTTTTAAAGCCATTTTACCCTGTAGAAAACTTTGCATTTTTGACTCTTCATTCTCCATTGTCTGAATTTTTACAAATGCAAAATCTCCTGGGGAATGAAATTCCAGGTCCTGCATGGTAGCAAATAGCATCATGAACCTAAGACTGACTTATAACATTGGATTAAGTATGGTAGCATCTCCCAATAAGAAATACGAATGTAATGACAACCAGCATAATTAAAACTTTCTAAAATTTTTTTTTGAAACCCACTTGCTAATGTATCAGCATTTGATTAGTTTCTTCACCCGAAGAAAAAGGCAGAAGGGGGAGAAGGAAGGACAGAACAGAAACTGTTCAGTAACACCAATGGTGCTGGATGCAGAGACATAGAATGTAAAGCCAGGTGGCGGGTAACTTAAATGATTCAAGGTGAGCTAGCTGAAGGATGGTTCTCAGCAGCTATTTTTGAAATGTTACAGGAATTGTGTGTTCAATTAGGCAACCTTGTAGGTTCCACGTACTCGCCATGGAGAGGTGAGCCAGTCTGAGCTTGCAGATGAACACGTGCTACAGACAGCAGCTGAGGACAGCGCATCAGGAGCCAGTCAATCACTGGGAGTTTTTCTGATCATAAAATCACAGAAACACAGAAGGATTTAGGTTAAAAGGGGCCTCTTGAGGTCACCTAGTCCAAAGCCCTGGTTGGGTCTTTCCAGTTTGTTGGCAAATCTTCTAATGGGGGACCTATGCTGGACACGGTACTGCAGATAGAGCCTCACGAGCAATAAGTAGAGAAGAATAATCACGACCCTCAAACCCCTGGCTACTTCATGACTGTTTTAAATGTCAAGAAGTTTATGCTGCTGCAATTATTCTAGAATATTCTTAGCGGGTTTCTGTGCCTCGTGACTTCATTTTCATATTCTAAGTTTTCAAATTGCTTTTCTCTTGATGACAGAAAAAATCTGTGCAGCTGTGCAAAATGTGCCTATTTACTGAACAACAAGAAGATACAACTAGCTTTGTGCAAAGTTCTCTTGAATACAAAAAGAAAAGAAAATGGAATGCGAAGATTTTTCAGTAATCATTGCCTAAGGGCTTTTTATGTGGTGACACACTCATGATGATAAAAAATGTAAATTACTTTGAATGATTATTTTTAAAAATATCATATTTAATGTGTGGATCATCTTTAATGCAAAGATACATACCTTCTTTTCTGACTCAGAATACGTACCTCTTAATGCAGAAAGGGGCTGGAACTCATGGGAATGCCTCATGATCTCCACTCAGTGGACCAATAAATTGTTCTAGAAATATGGGCTCTGGAGGCAGAAAACATGTTTCTCAGCTCTGCCTGCAGTACCGAATGGAGCCAAAGGGTGTGACTACATCATGGGGAAAAAAAAGGAACAGCCAGAAGCTCCCAGCTTGGTCCACTGCCTACATGTGTATGTGCTACAGGCAAAGAGTGCTTGAAGTCTTGCTGTCTGGGACAATGTATAATGGATCTGCTCTTGGGGACAATCTCAAAGTACCAGGACCACAGCAATGCAAGCTGCTTCTCATCCCCTTGTCTGAGGTCCTCTCTGGATTTCGGAGGGGGGCTCTCTGCCTTAGCTTGAAATCTTCTTAAACCTGCAGGTTTGGGTTTTAGATAATGGAGTTTCTGATCCCGAGGAGGGTTGAATCCAACCAACTTCTTTCCCCTCCTAGAAAAAAAAAATTAACTGAAAGGATAACTACAGTAGAAGGATGGGTGGAAGATAATGTGTTTTCTTAGGTTAGGTCTGTTGCTAAGAAGCCTCTTAGCCAGGCAGAGTATGTGCACCGTTTGGTGTCAAGCCCTCGCAATGCTAACAGGTCTCTGTTTGCAAGAGGTTACCTATCGCACTGATGAAAAAATGCTCTAAACTGCGGAGAAAGAGGAGATCTTTCTTTCTTCTTCGAGCTTTCACCTTCTCCCACAGATAACAGGTGGAGCTGGGTGTTAGTGGCCCATAATCAGATAGCCATCTTTTCTGAAGAAACCTCCCTCTGTCTTCTGTAATGTAATTTCTTAGTGCCTGTAGGATCTTAAGCATGAATCGACAGAAACGGTGCATTGACACCTTCTTCCTGAATGGCCGTTTACAAGGACAAAAAGAAAGCAACCCCCCACTTTCCAAAATGATTGAACATTGCTACTTCTCTTGTGCAACTTGAATTGCTCCTATGGACATTTTAAGACCACCTCGAGTTTTGCAGTCTCAGTCAGTCTGTTCTCTGTTTTTAAACATGTCATTTGCATAGGCACAGACCTTATGGTGCTTATAATAAACTTATTTTTTATATATGTTTCTATATCCTATCATTTCCTAGCTTTGAATCTGAGGGGGTTTTTTAAAGTGTAGAGGGATAAGTGCACTCAGCTGGTCTGAAGTGGTCTACACCTTAGAAATACATGTTCTTTTACACCTTAGTAATATATTTTCATGGGGGGGGGGGGAGTTTAAATCGAGTGCTGCAAGATGAGCTTAGGTTATCTGGGTTTATATTTTTCATTGTTATGGTAAAAATAATTTAGAGTTTGTGAAAGGTGCCAGATTGACAGCCTTGAAGTTAAGCTGATTGTTCCATTATTTCCTAGCTCCTCTCTTTCAGCCTTTCAAAGACATCTGCTCTTTTCTAATCTCCCATAACTCAGTTTTTCAGATGACTGCTAAGGCTTCTGAGACAGTGAGAGCCACTTCTCTAGGTATCCTTAGATGATGTTTATCAGGCTTGTCTAATTTGAAGATGTCTAATTTATTTCATTAGGTCGAACTTACTTCATTGTTCTCTATCTTGTTCTTTCTCTGGTCCCCAAGACCTTTTCATCGATATTATGTGCATGAACAGCCTCATCTTTTTAAAGGGCTAGTTCATCTTTTTAGATACAGTAATTACTATTTAGAGAGGACAGATTCAAAAGAAGTAATAGGCAATCCAGCTTGAAATCATCTGCTGATTCCTTTCCCTTGAATATACTTATCAGTGTTTTCTTTGGGCCATTGAACAAGGTAAGAACAAACCACAGAGAATGGTTTCTTGTTACCCTGTAATTCTCTTGCTAAATTGAATCTCATTTTGCACATATTTCTTCCTTATATGCATGTATGCTTTTACATTCACTTTAGCAAACAGATAAAGTTTCCACTTTTTTTATGAGTCCTTTTTCTGCTTAAAAGTCCACCAGTGAAGGACCATCAATGTGGTTAGGAGGCTGGAGCCCATGCCCTGTGAGGAGAGGCTGGGGGAAATGGGTTTGTTCATCCTGGAGAAGAAATGGTAGGTGAGATCTAATTGTAATCTTCCAGTAAATAACAGGTGGCTATAGAAAAGACAAAGCCACTTCTAAAGGCAAAGTGACAGGACTCACAGCAAAGGATACAAGATGCAGCAAGGGAGACTCCAGTTGGACATGAGGAAAAAATTCCCTGCAAGAGGAGCTGAGCCCTGGGGCAGGTTTCCCAGAGAGGTGGTGGATCTCCATCCTTGGAGAGCTTCAAAACTTGGCTGAGTGAGGCCCTGAGCAAGCTGATCTAGCTGGGAAGCTAGCCCTGCTTTGAGCAGGGGGTTGGACCAGCTAATCTCCCGATTCAAACCTTAGTTGTCTTCTGATCCTAGGATCGCTCCCCGGCTGAATGCCTTCAGCTATGTACAGATAATCACAGCCCTCTGAGACTCTTCTGCTCAATACACCTTCAGACACCCTCTGGCTATTCAGGCATGGAAGTATTGCATTTAGTGATTATGGAAGCATGCGCACATGTTTAACTCAAATTAAACCAGAGTGCAATGGTTTAACACCACAGTCACTGGATCCCCTACTGACTGTGTACAGTACTTTAGTATTGCTAGTGCTTTTCATTTACTGTAATTCAAGTTAATTCAGTGGAATCTGCCAAAATGCAGTAGGAATAACTTTATTGTTCATTCAACTATATCATAAATCAGAGGATAAAAGAGGTCTGAGTTGAAATGGTTGATGAAATTGTTAATGTTAGATTGCTATGGTAGAAACGAGCTTCCATCTTGGCTTTTTCTATCACCATGCCATACCGTTACTTCAGTAACGGTACAGAAGGTACAAGGCTGCTGAATTGTGTCCTGTGTTTCAAAATACTGCATTCCTAGCTGAAGGAAGCTGTGGTGCATGAGTAATGTGAGGCATCCACAAATCTGAATTGTTCCTGTTTTTATTAAGTCATATGTTCAGCTGTAAATGTTACATTGTCTCTAGAGGCAAAGGATGAGTCGTACATAACAACTATGAATTTCAGATAGAAAGGGCAGATCCGAGCAATTTTAGGACATTTTCATTTCCTGCAAAAAACCTGAAATGAGGGCAGGATTAGCTGGTTACTAGACAGCACGGGAAAGACCATGTTCCCTTTGACTTTGGCCAAGAGATGGCCACCCACCCAAACAAGCACCACGCCAGGACTGTGCCCAGGCCTGAGATTTGACCAGAGGGGATAGAAGACATTGCCACTTGGCATGTGGTAAAATCAGGGGATGCAGGAGATTCAGTTTCTCAGGTATCTCAATTTAGACAGGAAGCCTCAGCACTAAAGGAATAACAGCCTGTGAGGCACTAATCCTGGCGGGACTACAGTATGTTTCAAGAAGGTTGGGAAGTTCCTCACTGGGAAAGAAATACCGGTGGAAGGTGTTGATAGCAAGTATTTGCTTTGTTCTAGATGGCACGTGAGACCATCTCAAAAACAAATCGTCTGCAGAGAAAAGTAATACATGCATGTGGTGATGGGCCTCCAGGAGGTTTTTCCTCCAGGGAGATTTTTCCAATGCTCAAGAACATCTTAAAGGCAGTCAGAGGCGACGTTAAGGCAACTGAATCTTACTACTCTGTGGGTGGGACTTCAGTGTTTGGCTAATATCAAAAGCAATTCAGTTAATCTGGGTTTTCTTTCTAAAAAAAGTCATTTGGTGGGTTTGTTTTTTTTTTTAGCAAAACCTTTTCAAGCAACACTGGTATGCCTTGCACTGGAAAAAAAGGTGAGCTGAAGAAAAACCGAGAGAAAGGGTGTCAAATAACAAAAGCAGTCATCACAACTGACAAACAATTTATTTGCTTCCTATGGAGAATCCGGTTATTCTGCTTTTCAAATCCAAATAGGATTTGAATCCACATCCAGTGTTCAGGAAAACTCACACAATACCTCACTCAAACCCCTCAAATAAGAGCTAACTCCTTAGTGTTTCCTTTGACAAATTGCAACGGGTCATGTAAGTGACATGCTTTATTAAGAATTAATGTCATACAAAAGGGTTTGCAGGGTTAAAATAATACGAAATCTCTGATCATGCTATTACAGAGACTGTGCTGTTCCCTCTGAGAAGAAATAGGAGGGATAATGTAACACTAATGGTGAAAAATATATTTTTCTGAGGAGTCTGAGCACAGGGCAGAACATTAACATTTTGTACTCCAGTCTGTCTTGGTACAGCACTGCAATAACAGGGTAATGCTGTTGACCTCTGTGAACTACATTGAAAGGAGAGCTGAACTCAGCCCAATTCTTTCCTGAAGTTCATAGAAAAGCACATTAAATCTGATTTGATCTGAAAAGGTAAACATCATGAAACAGGGTATTTTCCCTGATATATTCTTTGTAGCGTGCCAAGCATCTACAAAAAGCTGACGTAATGTTCCCTCCCTCTAGATTAATTTCCAGGCTATGCTCTGAGGCAAACGAGGCTGTGTTTCAAATCGACTCTGTCCACTAAACAGAGAACACAGGATGGTGGAAACAGTAGAACAAGTTGGGCTGGAAGGGACTTGGGGAGGTTGCGCAGTGCAGCCCCTTCCCCGCAAAGGGCCAGCTTCAAGGCTGGAGCTGGTTGCCCAGGACCCAGATGGGTCTTGGGAATGTCCCAGGGCAGAGGGTCCACCGCCGCTCTGGGCAACTGCTCCAGTGCTTACCCACTCCTGCAGGGAAGGCATTCAGCAAAACGCAGCTGAACAGAAGTCAGCTGGCCCTTTACACAGCTGCACTGAATTACTGTATTTTTCTGAAATACAGAATATGTGTTTAACACACACACACAAAAAAGGACAGCGTATGGGAGAACAGAGAGGTCTCGGTAGGAAATGAGTGATTACCAACAAATTACCGTTGCTTTACAGAAAGAATGCACAGAGATTTATACGAATGATACCTTTTGTCAGGCTAACTGCTAAAACTGCCAGTGGAGGGGCCTTACTGTGCAAAAACGAATCAGATGCTGATCATAAAAAGAAGTTAAAAGTCTCAAACAGCTGGTAAGGACAACGCTTGAATGTATGGCTGGTAGCACCAAGCAAAGCTGTCAACCGTTGTTTCCAAGCAAGGTCTGAGGACAGGAGTCTAATAAATGCATCATGATTACTGGAAATCCCCTGTATTTGCCTCCAGACCCCCAACTGAGCTTGAAGGTCACAGATAGAAAGCCTGGCTCTAGCTCTAAAGCTGCTTGCCCCCTTTCGTGTGGAAGACGTGTGCTAGCAGCAACAAATTGCTCTCACATATGGCACATGTAAGAGACGGCCCAGAAACGACCTGTCAAAAGAAGCCAAAGCATACGCAGCCCGTGATAACAGCTCCACAAGCTCTCGTTAGATAAACGTTCTTTGGAGGGGGGTGACCTTGTTCGACAAACTGTTCAAAAACACTGTTCCCTGCACTCCTGAAGGATGTAGGATGGGTCTGCCAGGGCCCAGGATGCTGAAGAAGCATTGCAGAGCGGAGCAGTGTGCATGAGCAATGCTTCCTCAGAGGTGGGAGAGCAAAAGCATTGCAAACGCCGAATAAAAGTCGCTTCCTCCAATATTCGCCCCTGCAGCGCTTTCCTGGCTTAGGGGAAAAGCTTGTTTGGCCTGACTATGAATGTGCTTTTAAATGCTGTGCCTGCTGCTTCTCATGCGGATGTGTCTCTTCACAAACCGCTCTGTGCTTCCTAGCAGGAAAGTGAAACGAGCTGTGAGTCCCCGGGTAGGCTGCAAGGGAGAAAAAGCTTCGGGGAGAAGTGATGAACTGGATGGGAAGTGGGAGGGCAAAGGGTAAGCACTAGGGGAAACTTGGGAAGCTGGGGAAGGTTGCTGGGAGAAACAGGAATCCTGCAACATTTGGAATACTAAGCAAATGAAGAAATTGCAGCTGGCTGTGGATGAGAGGAATGTTAGAAGATCAATTTTGAAGCTCAAATATCCAATGTTAAAAGGCAAAGACGCACCTGGGGCATTGTGTGTATGCATAGCACTAAAACAGTGGCTTTCCAGGAGTGAACAGCACATTTAAGCACTGATGCACTTACTGGTTCCCACTCCTGAGGGAAATGTGTCCACGCAAGAGCTGATCTCTTGAGAGCTTAAAGGGAGCAATCAAGGGCATTGCTAGCAAGCTATATGATTTCTTCATGGCAACTGCCTCTGCGGACAGTGCTGAAGGCAGGCCAGTTCTGGGCTTGGGAGTAATGATGAAGCCTTATGAGGACGGGAAGTACCGGAACAAACTGGTGAACAAAATAGTAGGTACCAAACCAAACTGGCACATCAAAGAGTAGCCTGTTCCAATAGGCCCAGTTGGTGTGTGTTCAAGAGCTTGGAAAGGACATAAGCCTGACACTGAAGGGATGCAAGCAAAATTATGTCATAGTATATAACACGTCATAAATATTAATGCATACTCTATATTCAATGTTTATTAAATAGATATACTAAAATTAATTTTATCGATTTAAATTTGTTAAATGCTTATGGCTCATGTATACTTTAAATCTGTTATTTTAAAGTTGTTCTTATTAATTATAAAATATGTGTATTATATATTATAAATTATATTACATACATTATATACTCTATATGTATATTGTTATATATGTATATAACTCATAGCATATAATATATGCATATGTTAATATAATTAGCTATTAATAGATTATATACTATTAAATTACATAATAACATAATATCACATATTATTTAATATTATTATGTTTTCTTTACTATATAATATAATGCAAACAGTTTTCCTAAACACATTTACACATATTGCATTATACATTCTATCTATATAAATATGTATTACATAATGTATAAAATAATATATATTACATATTTTAAAAATTAATTTCTCACTGAAACCTGATTTTGTGCTAGAGGGTTAAAGATACGCAAAATGCTGAGTGTCTGTTTTGTTCTGGTTTTTTTCAGATTAAAATTAAAACCTTTCTGGGTGATCCAGAGAATCAAAAGCCAGTAAACCTTGTGCCTGTAGCTGGCAAATAAGTTTAATTGATCATTGGAAATAAAAAAAAGAAATAAAAAAAGAACAGATAAAGGACAACATAATGTAATTAATCATTCCAAAACCCTTGAGGAAGTCCTTTCTTAACAGCCATAAAAATGCGGAATCTTCTTATGGCTACAAATCTGGCCATGATACAGAAAACAGAGGAGGACTGAGAAACCAATTTTCAGGATGGCAAAAGATTAGAAACATCAAAATATTTAAAAACATTACGCTTCAACAGTTGATCTGCATAACATATTAAATACTTGGAAATTTGGAAAGAGGATGGAACAGTGAATTAGCAAAATCTGCGGAGGCCACATGGCTATTTGTTTTAGTTAAAACCTGAGAATATTACAAGGCAAGTCGAATGAAGAAGAACCTAACGAAAGACAAGTAAAGAGAGGATACCATGACGAACGGCCCTCCATAGTGAATACAAAGGAAAGAGCACTGGAGGGACAAGATAAAACTGTTGAAACATTTTTTTGAATTTTAGATGGAGAACACAAACATGTTGGTGAGATCTGGGGGCCACTGTACACAGCTCGGGGGGAGACCTCTGCTTGATGGGTGACTCCAGGCAGATAAAACACCGAGATGTCACGTTGAGACACAAACTGGGAAAATGTAACAATTCTTTTCTCTCTTTTTGAACTGGCTTTATTCGCTTCTCGCAAATGCAGGCTCCGCTCAGAGGTGCTCATGAAAGAAGACGAGAGCCAGCAGCCATGACACTAGTCGGACAGGAAGAAAAGGTGAAGCTCCCAGAGAGAGACTAAGCACTGGAACAGGCTGCCCAGAGAGGTGGTGGGATGTCCACCTTATAAGATATCTGGGACTCAGGCGGACAATGCCCTAAGCAACCTGATCTAACCTTGAAGTTGGCCTTTTTTGGAGCAAGGGGTTGAATGAGATCATCTCCATTCCAGCCTGAATCATTCTGATCCCCAGGACAAGAGTCTGACGCTCCTCTCTGAGCCATCAGGATACAGAATTAGATGACTGTCTCATCCAGCTGGACAATTCATTTGTACTGATCTCAACAATTCTATATTATATCAAAAATACAAACCAGATGCCTGTTTCAAATCTTGCCTAGCACAAGATAAACCAGTTGTTTTTATTGCACGTCATGAACACAGAATGGTATTTGCAAGTAATATTGAAAGATTATGAGATCTAATATATAAATATCGTCAGGCATTCTTTAGGAAAAACCTGTATGTTTGTACAGCATGTTCAGAGTCTTCAAATGCCCTGGCAATAAAGTTACCGACTAGCAAAAGCTGCCCCACTCATAACAATATGAAAACTAAGATTCCTTTTTGATCAGCTTTGAGCATTTTGAAGTTTCCAGTGGGATCAGGTGCCGTAATAGACAAAATCAGAGCTCACTGCAAACTGTGAAGATTTGGTGGATGAAAAGCTGAATATAAGCCAACAATGTGCGCTCACAGCCCAGAAGGCCAACCGTATCCTGGGCTGCATCAAAAGCAGCGTGGCCAGCAGGTCGAGGGAGGTGATTCTGCCCCTCTACTCTGCTCAGGTGAGACCCCACCTGGAGTACTGGGTCCAGCTCTGGAGCCCTCAGCACAGGAAAGACATGGACCTGTTGGAGCGAGTCCAGAGGAGGGCCACGAAAATGATCTGAGGGCCACGAAAATGATCCGAGGGCTGGAGCACCTCTCCTATGAGGGAAGGCTGAGAGAGTTGGGGTTGTTCAGCCTGGAGAAGAGAAGGCTTGCAGGAGACCTTATTGCAGCCTTTCAGTATTTAAAGGGGGCTTATAAGAAAGATGGGGACAAACTTTTTAGCAGGGCCTGTTGCGATAAGACAAAGGGTAATGGTTTTAAACTAGAAGAGGGTAGATTTAGACTAGATATAAGGAAGATATAAGGTGAAACACTGGAACAGGTTGCCCAGAGAGGTGGTAGATGGCCCAACCCTCAAAACACTCAAGGTCAGGTTGGATGGGGCTCTGAGCAACCTGATCTAGTTGAATATGTCCCTGCTCATTGCAGGGTGGTTGGACTAGGTGACCTCTAAAGGTCCCTTCCAACTCAAACCATTCTACAATTCTGTGATTACCGTCCTTTTCAGTTGCTCCCTGAGGGTACGCACAGCTCTGAGGCAGCGTGAGCACCTTCTGGCATCTTTCAGTCGAACACCCAGCACTGTGGCATTCAGAGCCATCATACCATCCGAATGTCCCATTGAAGTCCACAATTAACTCTTACTGATTTCCGCAAGGCCACTTTCCGCTTTCTGAAATAGTTGGGTCCCTTTACACTGAGTAAAAGCTTATTTTTATTTGAGTAAAAAGCATGCTTCTGACTAGTGCTGATAAAATGGATGGGGTTTTTTAAAATTACTTTTGTCTCTGAAAATGAATGACAAGGTGAAACTTTATTTTAAGTAATTCCTCAGGTTCAATCCAAAGTGTTACATTGCTCAGGAAGGAAGACTCTGACGGAAGGGAGGACGAGGTATTTCCTATGAGCTGAGATTTAATTTGTGAGTCCCTTTTAAGGATTTTTGCCTTACTGATAGAAAGTGGCAAACAGTGAGAGTACAGGAGGAGTGACATGAAGGTGGTTGTCTGTCTCAGCTGAGCGCATTTTCTTGTCAGCTGATCTTCTGAATTTGCTCCCTTTGGCTAGATCAGTAACACCTTTGCTGGTTGCTTGGTGTTAACTTTCCTTTCCTTTCCTCTCTTCTTACCCTGCCCTACTCTCCTCCCTCCATTTCTACCCCACCAAAAGGAATCTGGTAGGTTTATTCATTCGGCAGCAGCAGATGATTCAGTTGGAGAAGTCAAGGAAAAAACTGGGAAGAGGGAATCAATCTTTTCAATATGTAGCCCATAGACAAAGAGATGTCTCTGGTCAAGGAGCTGTGAAATAAAAAGCAGTCTCCTATTGCTTATTTCCTCCTGAGGTCAAGAAGGTAAGACTTCGTATTTTCTTACAAGTGGGTGGCTTCCATCAAAGATACCTGTGGCGGTGTGCTCCCCCTGCCCCACGTAAGCAGTAACCACCAGTGGGAGTCATCCTGATGGCTGCATCCAGCTTATGCTGGACCTTGAGGACGGATGAGAACAAAGTAGCCAAGGGCTGTCTGAAGCAGTGATCCAAATGTCTTGCTGATATGCAGATAGGACTGTAAGTCAATCATCTTACTCCTTAAATAGTGGGCAGCCCAGGGCCCTTTGAGCTCTCCTGCACGGCAGTGGGCTGCATGCCAGGATGTCCCCTTGAGCAGGGACGCCTCTCAAGGTTAGTCCTCGAGGTTGAGAGATTCCTTGCCGCAACAGATCCTCAGTAAGTGATGAATAGCATGCTAAATTGTGAGATCTTAGCTAAGTGATATAAAGGATTGTGCATATATAATCCTTTAGACGTAAACCGTTGACCAAGTCTGGGACTAGGATTGGATCCAGCCTCTCTGAGAAGGAGTTTAGAAAGCAAGGGGGTCCTTTCTGAACCTCATGACTCAACGGGAGGGTCACCCTGAGAGTTTTGTCTGACCCTGTCCTCTATGCAGTAAATAATTGTGTACCTTGCCATTGAATCTTGTTAAACCACTGTCACATTGAACTTTGTTAACTCCCTGTTCTATATCAATAAAGTCTATTTTTGCTTCTCTCTTATGATTGAAGTGCACTCTTACTCCATCCATGACAATACCTAAATGCTTCTCTTCCAGATAAAAATAATTCAATTTAATTGAAATAATGCCTACAAATAATTACATTTTGACTAGTTGCTTGAATCAAAGAGGATAATCTTGCATGTTACTGATGTTGACTAGACTTTGTCAGTGTTGTCATCCTCTGAGCGATGGTATTCCTGGTTTGGCTGAGCCTGCCAGGGAACCAGGGGCAGGACAGGTCTGTGGGAGCTGGAAGGAATGCACAGTGGCAGGGGGTTCTGTTTAAAAAAGACTGTTCACCCTTAGTGTAAACCTAGCCTCTGTAAGAAGTTAAGGACATTCCTAAGGATCCTTTGAAGACATTTTTCAATTGGAGACAGGGAGGTCCTATCCTTTTACTGGTTTTTTCTTATATAGAGAAAAATCTGGCCAAGCATTTAAAAAACCTTTGGTGCTTTTCTGTGTTCAGTTGAAGCTGGATATGCCAGCTGTTTAACTTCAAGAGTTAATGAGTATACTTAAGCTTTCATCATTTGTTTTACAGCATCAGTATTGGAGGACAAAGGGATGTAGGCATTGGGAAATAAAATGCTGCTTCGATTTCTCTGTTACATTAGAGCGTTTGTTACATGTCATGTGACAAAATCTCAGATCACTTGAAAAAGTGTCCTGAAGAGAGAATTTATTTCTTGAAATTAATTTCAATGACAGAGATGGCATGACCATGTTATAAACCAGGGCTGTCTACTCTTGGATTCATACATTAGCTCTAACAGGAGATAGCTGTCATCATTGCCCTGATCCAGCAGATCATAACTTTAAACCACACAAAGGCAGCAGCAATGTTTATTTGTGCTCATTAAGCTAAGCACACACTTCAATTTACTTGTTACACTGGCAGCTTCCCACTTTCTTTCCAGCTGGTACGTTGCACAAAACTTACCTAAAAACATATCAAATCAGGTATAGTTCTGCAAAGTAGGTCTAGAGCAGAAGTCTTATGAGGAGCGGCTGAGGGAACTGGGGTTGTTTAGCCTGGAGAAAAGGAGGCTGAGGGGAGATCTTATTGCTCTCTACAACTACCTGAAAGGAGGTTGTAGTGAGGTGGGGGTCGGTGTCTTCTCCCAAGTGACAAGTGATAGGACAAGAGGAAATGGCCTCCAGTTGCACCAGGGGAGGTTTAGACTGGATATTAGGAAATTTTACTTCACTGAAAGGGTTATCAAGCATTGGAACAGGCTGCCCAGGGAAGTGGTTGAGTCGCCATCCCTGGAGGTATTTAAAAGACATTTGGATGAGGTGCTTAGGGACATGGTGTAGTGGTGGTCTTGGTAGTGTTAGGTTTACGGTTGGACTCGATGATCTTAAAGGTCTTTTCCAACCTATACAATTCTGTGATTCTGTAAGTCATGCAAGTTACAGATGCCTGCTAGCTGAGGACAGAGGGAATACACAAACATTTGTGAGTGCTCTCCCTCCTACTAGCACTTGCACCTTTTCATTTAAAAGGAGTCCACGATGGCCCACGATGGTGTCAGTGACAAGGCCCCTTGTGTATGATCTACATGTACTCCAAATCTCTTGGGAAAACACTGGGAAGGTGGAAAGGTATATTTAACTGAATGGCTGCTCCAGGCATGTGAAGTAATGTAGGAGAAAGAGGTATAAAGAAGAATTTTCTGGTAGTCTTTCAAATTTCTAGGCACCACCTGACTTCTCACCCTTCCCAGTTTGGCTTTCTTTACCGACAGGAACTTTTGTTCTTCTCTGTCAAAAGAAGATTTCAAGAGAAATCAAGAGCATAAACTGAAGCTTCTCCTTCAGGAAGCTGCAATAACTTCAGCTTCTTTTCCTTCCAAAGAACTCGTAAGTTCTTCCAGGAACATGGTTATCTACAATAATTTATGGTCACCGGTGTACTGGTGGAGACTGTTTCTGACTCCTCCTTTGCCACCTTCACCATGGTGGGTCCTCACCACTCATACCCTGGTTCGCCTAGTTACATGTATGCTTTTTCCATAAGGAATTTACCATGGGTATTACGGGCAGTGTCCAGCTGTCTCTTTCTGAGAGCTGGTGCATGAATTGTAGAGTAGATAGATAGCTCCAACTAGCAAGCAGATCATGTCATCTGTCAGTGAAATTCATATCAAGAAATGCATTCTCTCTTCAGGTCACTTTCAATGGGCAGGAACCTTTGAATTCATTACTGCCAGTACAGAAAGAAGAGCAGAAATGGCCTTGAGATAAAGTTGTCATTTATACCCCAAGTGCTGCAGAAGATGTATATGTAGTTATGCTCCAGGTTTGAAAGCCTTATGGGTGTTATGGTGGAAAGAATACCAGAACAGTCGGTTTCAGCTTTGGTCTTGATTTGGGTCCAAGTTTCCCCTGTATATATATTATACATATACACACACATATATATGTGTATATACACAAATATATGTAAATATAAAATAAAAATACATATAAAAATTAAAAATGCATCACGAATAACTGAGTGCCTGTAGAGTAACTGTCCAGAAGGTCAGGCCAAGAGTCAGATTTTTTTCTCCTTGGTGATGGAGCAGAGGTGACAGGCAACTCAACATGGATACACCTTCTTTGCAAGAGACCCTGTAAAGGCTGGGCACCGCTTGCGCTCACTGAAAGCAGCAAAACCGCCCTTGCAATGCTTAACATTCAAACCAACTGCACTTCCAGTATTACTCCATTTTGCGCCGTGCAGAGGATAAAGGAGCTGAATCACACCACTATTCACTGCGGCAATGTTAACAGCTGTGCTCTGGGGCTACTCACTCTCAATACATTCGCCCTTTGTTCCATCCCTTTGTTTTTCCAAGTGTTCTGACTGCGCTGGTGAGGGAGGGCTACTTGACAACACAACGTTATCTCAGAAATAGGGTCAAAATAAGTGCCGTCAGAGAAGGCTTTCCTATCCAGGAATAGTGATGCAAAGCATACCAGGGAGCAGGGAAGGAAAGACAAATCCAGGTCCTTACACTGGCCGTCTTTGACTCTACAAGGTGGAGAGGGGAAATATGTGTATTGACCAGACTGGGATCTGTTGTGCAGCAGAATGGGGACATCAAACGCAAGCAGATAAACTGTACTGTGATATATTCCAAGTGAAAGTCCCTGTCAGAAATGCCACCAAAATCCTTTTTGCCTGACAGTAATTTGCTGAACGTTTAGAGGATGCAGGTAAAACCAGGGCAAGATCAAGGAGAGGGGCTTTGGCCATAGGAATCCAAGAATAGCTCACCTTAGCAATCATGAAAGCCTTGCAATGTGAGACAGCTTCAATTACAGTAACTTGCTTTCCAGAATTCAGAGGATTTTCCTGCAGAAGATCCCATCTGTAAGCTCCAGGCTTGCTTTACGTGGTTTCCTTCCTATTCTCTCTGCTGAAGGAAGTATTTTTCAATCTTGCATTGCAGGGAAACAGACAACATGAAAAGCCTATTAAGCTTAAAGTTCTTCAGGGAAAACAGAATTAAAAGTTCTCTCAAAACACCTATTTACATGGAAAATATTTATAACAGTGGACTGGTAGCTGGTGTATGTATGCAAAAATTCTAGTGTGGATATGCTAATTAGTGACACCTTCAACAGGTGTTTGCACAACTTTATACACCTACATCCATGCAGTTAAGTTAGAGCATAGGGTGCTTGGAAGGGGGTACGTTACGCTAAGTAGGGAGTCATGATCAGCTGGCTCTTCCCAGAGGTTAGCAGCTTTATGAATCAGGTAGAGCTTCACAGGCATATTTTTGGCCATGAAATTTGTTTCCCCAATACCTCTGAATAGCAAAATTCATAATATAAATAATATAATAGAATTATAGAAACATTTCATTTGGAAGAGACCTATGGAGATCTCTAGTCCAGACTCCTGCTTCAAGCAGGGCTAACTTCAAAGCTGGATCAGGTTACTCAGGGCATTATCAAGTTGAGTCCCAAAAATCTCCCACGAAGGAGATTCCATTATTTCTGGGCAACTTACTCTAGTGCTTGCCTGCTCACGTGGTGAAGAGGTTCTTCCCTTCATCCAGCTGGGACCTTGCTTGCTGCAACTTATGTCTGCTGCCTCTTGCTCTTTGGCTCTTCATCTCAGAGAGGAGTATGGCTCCATCTTTTCTGTAATCCCTTTCTAGGTAGTGGAAGACCGCAATCAGCCCCCTCTCAGCCTTCTCTTTCCAGGCTGAGCAGAACCTGCTCTCTCAGCCTCTTTCCGCACATCACAGGCTCCGGACCCCTAAACATCTTGGTGCCCCTCCACTGGATTCCCTCCGATTTGTGAAAAAGTGCCATGTTCTGGGGGGCCAAAACTGGACACAGTACTCCAGGTGTCAGCTCACAAGTGATGAATACAGGAAAAGAATCACTTTCCTTGACCAGTTGGCTATACTTTTGCCAGTGCAGCCCACTATGTGGCTAGTCTTCATTAAGACAAGGGCACACTGTTGATCCCTTGTAACTCTGCTGTCCACCCGGGCCTCCAAGTCCTTTCCTGCAGAGCTGCAAGCTGGCCAGCCCGCTGCCAGCCTGCACTGATGAACTGGGTGGCTCCATTCAAAGTACAGGGCTTAGCACCTGTCATTGCCAAAGTTCATGAAGTTCCTGTTGGCCCATTCCTTCAGCTTGTCCAGGTCCCTCTGAATGGGAGCCCTGCCTTCCAGGATATCGATCAGTCCTCTCAATTTGGTGGGATTATCATAAATTCTATTAATACATTATAACATTATATTTATTTAATAATTACATAATAACAACAATCTCATCGAGTACAAGGCATTACCCATGTTTGTATTGTTATCATACATTCTCAGAACTAAACGATGCCGGCATAAATGAAGAAAAGGTTTAAATTTCTCTTAAGGATGGTCTGCTTTCATTCCCAAGATGCATGCTAATCCATGTGAGCATGTATTTCATGCTGAATTTGAAGTCTTGGTTTTGTTGAGGGACTTCAGAAGGGGAATCTTTAGTAAAAGTCTACGGATCTTGTTAATGCAAATGGCAAGTGAAGAACTCCTCTAAATCATACAGACAATTAGATTTGGTTCAGTTACATTTCACTGATTTTGCTAAGAGGACCTGCAAGATACTTCAAATATTTCTGTTAGTAAACCACAAATAATTTAAAACACATGAGGTCACTGAGTAAGAAAACACAAGAATACTTGACAGCAAAAGATAATGAATGCTAAGTGTGGTGGCAAACACTAAGTATAAAATGCAAAGTTTTCAGAGTGTGACGAGTTATCTCTGAATTCCCATTTGGTGAAACACAACTGCAATGAATATTTATTGCCACCTTATTTAGCAGCACGAACAAAAGGAACTGTTATAAATAAACAACACTATGACAGTTTCATTGCTGTTAGCTTGACGTTCTCATCTGAAGTCAATCAAACTGAAAGACAAAGCAATGGGGGAAAAGACTAACTCAAACGTCCAAATTACACAGTTTCTATTTTTGTGTTAACTACTGTCATCACTGATTTGTCCAAGACTTACTAGTGTGAGGAAGCTGCTGGTGAAATTTGACAGGTGTCAGCATGGCATTTGCATGCTTCTAGATTGAAATGCAGGCTTTAAATGTAAATTTACATGACTTGTTTTAAGGTTTCCTTAGCATATCAGTAAAACTTTGAAGTGATATAAAGGGGGGTAAAATTTACAAAGCAGAGCAATGTACATTTTAAGATGATGCAATTAAGTAGTCAGTAGTACGGAGGGGGGCGGAACAGAAGCAAGCTCTGTCTTTGTAACTTCTTGCAATGTCCTACTGGCTGCTCTTGCTGCAGTACCTCACCTCTACCCTTTGATGTGCAAAGGAAACCACCTCTCCAGTGCAGCTGTGCTGATAATAGCAGGTGACTCACTTTCAACCTATTTGTCCTCAGACCTATTTTGACAGCCACTTTATTCTCCAGAGCGAGCAACGCAAAACTTTAAATGTGTCACTAACTTCCACAAAAACCTCCAGTGCATATTTAGTAACCCATCTGCTCTGCAAAGCTGAACTCGGGTCAGAGATGTACTGAGCCCTTTGACTCAAACCAATTAATATACATGTTCGTAAAGTATTTGCAAGATAGGTATATGAATACAAGACAGGATGCACATTGCCTAGGTAAGCTCAGAGGCTTGTGCCCCCACCTTCCCACAGCTGGCATTTTGCAGGGCAGTGCGTGCTCTTAGTGCATGTGCACAGCCCTCTAGGTCTCTCTCGTTCACTTAGATCAGGGCTGCATCTTCCCCCCAGGAATGCACCAGGAAGGCTGGAGGAGATACGTACCCAGAAGCTTTTCATCAGCATCTCTACTGACTGTTGCATTCTAAAATGTGATGCCTGTAGCAGGCTATTTAATATAGGTTGGTGATTGTCAGGGAGGGGATACGTAACTGGAAAATTATATTGTAGCAGCAGGTTGGCCTGCTTAATTCTGTTTGTTTAGTTCATAGTACAGTTTGAAAGGAACTTTCTTCACCAGAATTCCCACGTGGAAGAGACAAACCTTTCACACTGACTCTATGCAAATGCTTCCCCATGTAATTTCAGCTAAGCCTTAAATGCCTGAGCATGCATCGCATCTGCCCATGTAATGCTAAAAAGTAAATCCTCAGTACATCAGCCAAGCTCCACACCCAGGCATTCAGCTGGAAGACGGTTATCCTCTAAAAACCTCATCAACAAGAAGTGCGTGCATAATTGACCACCTCGTTGGAGTCATGTAAATAACCATGCTGGCCATAATGCTAGTGTAAAATGAAGATGCTACAGCTCTGTGTCTGCCTAAAAATCTTGCAAAAAAAAAAAAGAGTAAAATGTGGTGAAGAAAACCCAGAGATTTAAATCCCAAATACCAGTTAGTTCTACAGTATTTTCTCTGTATAGTCAGCCTATCAAGAATAGATTTCTTTCTATTGCAAGTTCCTGTGGAATAGATAGTACATACATGTCAGTGCACTGGCCGTGACAGCGATCACTGCTTGGCAGCTGTGATTCTGAATATGTCTTTCTAAATGAGTTTGCTAAAAGCATATATATATATCACAAGCCTATCATGTGGTTTTTGTCATACTAGAAAGGTTTTGTCCCAACCCTGCTATTTACGCAAGAAGCTCCATTTTAGGATCTTATGTACTGCTTTGGACAAGGAGAATGAAATGAGTCTTTTTTTTATATAATACAGTGGCATAGCACCAAATAAACAGATCATACCTATTATCTTTCTTTGGACTCGGGACTGAAGTTTGGGCTGGAATGAAGGAGACACACTGCCTTTGGGAGAGAAAACAAGGCAAGTTCAAGAGGTCTTTGCTGAGTTTTTGACTGTTGAATTTTTAGGACCAATTTCTAATGACACAGAAATACGTTCCCATATAAATCACCAGTTCTGCTCTTTGTGGAGATCCTTCAGTGTTTAGGTATTCAGAGACAGCTTTCTTCCTTTATCATAAGCTTTCTTTGTTCAATGCCTGTATTCAGTCAAGTAGCTTTTTCAGACTCAAAGAAGGTCCTCCAAAAGGACATATTCTGAAAAAGCCAGGCAGTAACTTCCTAATACAACTTCACACCTCCCCAGATGTTAGTTTCAAATTAATCATCTGTTCTGGGGACAGCAGATGGAAAATAATATTCCTGATTAAATGGGTCTAATGAGAGCTGGAGGACCTGCGCTGACTGCTAATTTTACAAGACATCCTAAGGAGTTTTTTGACTGGATAAAGGGAGAGTATTGATGTTTACTGTCTGCAAAAAAAAATCCCCCCACTTCTTTGATATTGGGGAACTTTGACAAAGCAGACAACTGGCTAATCTATTTTGATTTTGGCCTCCTTGAGTTTAGGATCTGGGAATGACACTTGGCTTTATTTCTCAGTCACAGAAGTGAGGCGACGGCCTGATTTGAGTTTCACACCACAGCTCCAAATCTTAACATCCTTCCCAGCTGCCAGGAGAACAGAGCAAGGAGGAAGCACGCACCACTTTCTAGGATCCAGACAAAAAGGGCATTACAGGATCTTTTTCACTGAAGCTCCCTCAACAGAAAGGCACCTGGAGCAGCTCTGCAATCAGCTCCTGCAGTAGCTCCTACCTAAACCTGCTGTCCTGCAGCCCTCCTTGTTGCTTCTTTTGCGGTACTGTGCTGTGCTGTTCTCCTTTGACCCCTCGTTTCATCCCCTTCCATGATCAGGCTTTTTTTATCCTGTGTTTTAGCTGCCCAGTTGTATCTTCCACAGCCTATACTTCTCTCTCCCTCAGGTCTCGCTCTCTTCCTTCCTCTCACACACCTTTCCTTTCCCAATTTTCTCATTTACTTTTTTTAGCTTTGTCTGTTGCAGAGAAAGTAGAACCTGTCTAGCGTACAGCTAGACAAAAACCATGAACTAATTTTCCCTAAAATAGATCAACCCTCTTCCTAAACCTCTTAATTAGCTACATTCCTAGCCATCTCCCTTCCTCCCTGGTCAGAAGCGCAATGCTTCTGCGCTCCCTGCTGTCCCCTTTTTCCTGCATCTCCCTCAGCACAGGCTGCTCCTGCTATAAGCCATCGTGTCTTCAGTAGGAGCAGTTTTATTTTTGGTGCAGCAGGAACTTCATCCTGCCCTAGTTCATGCAGTGTACTTTTCCGTCTTTCTTCCTTGCACGATTTTTTGCTGCAGCTTATCACACGCGCTCTGCTCCCCTTCTGCTACAGCTTCAAAGCGCTCCAGATTTTTTTGATTTGCCTCTCCTACTGCTCCAAGACTCTGAGTGATACAGAGAACCTCCTACAGCCAGAAAGTGACTGTGATTTTTAGCGATGATGTTTGCTATAACTATTTAAAGCACACTTAAGAAGACACATAATAAGTAGGTTTGAGGGAAGTGGTAGCAATCCACCCACTACCTTCCTTTTAGCTAACCCTTTAATTAAATATTAAAGATATGGTTCTCAGGAAGATTTAAAATAACCCACTGACAGAAAAAAGAGACAGGTTAAAAAACAGCAGAAAAAGAAATAATCCCCCCCCCAAGACTTACCACACCTTCACACTGCTTTTAACATAATTTTACTGTGCTGATGAGGGAAGAGCTTTTCCGAAGGGAAGTAACAAACCTTATGCTTTCCAGTGCTAGATCCCTCTATACGTTCTCAGGGAGTCCCACCAGGGATTGCAAATTATTTGATGCCTAACTAAACATACTAGTTTCCTCTTTCATAAAGGATAGCAAAAAAAAAAAAAGTTTATAAAACTGAGTAAATAAATTACTTGAAATGTTATTCCTCACTCAAAAGACACATTCTGCTGCTGGATGCACAGAATTGATACACAGTTTGAGGGGAAAAGTATATATACACTGATTACAGCATCGTCTCCAAGTATAAAGCAGGGTGAGATAAATCACAACAAGATCTGTGCAGATTTGTGGTATGAAGCATTTCCATTTATAACTCAGATAAGGCACACCAGGTGGGTACCACAAATGGTCAGAGGAGAAAGAGAAGAGGCAGCTGATGGAGATGAGAAGTGTAAAGAAACCAGCTATGTCCACGAAACTGAGTGGCTGACCTGCATAACCATTTTCGTGAAGGCTTTAATTATTCTCCCTGTCTAGCTGAAAAACTGCTACACTGGCAAAGCATCTGCAGATAAACCGAGCAGTGTTTTTTGCACCAGTACTGCAAGAATATCTGCTCTGCTGCTTCTTCGCTTCTGTTTGAACTCCATTGTCCTTTGTTACTGTTCTGTTCTTCTCTGCTGTGTGTGGCTTTACATCAAACTCCAAACCCCAAAACTCTGTATAGTCTCCACTGTTGCTGTAATACAAACAGAAACTGGTCAACCATTTCGATTTGGTCTAGTGTTAGCCATATAACAGAAAGTGTTTTCAAACACACAGTTTTCCCCCTCCATATTAGTCTTACAATCGATACTGTCCTGCTTTCAATTAAAATATCACCACAACAGATACATCTATAAGGTGTCTAGAATTTCACAACAGAAAACCTAGTACTTTGAATACAAAAGTTGGCCAAAATGATTGAATTCCTGAGGCAACAGAAACGATACTGGTGATTTTATTCAGCATGTGTCCAATACGATTTTCCATTCGGAATGCACATTTTTTAATGCTTTTCTTATACCATTCTAAACATTACCTTCAGCTTTTATGGAGTCCCTTAGAAAGTTGGTTTTTTTTTCAATTTGTTTACCAGAAAACTTAAATCTTAATGATTAAATAAGAGGACATTTATATACATCAGTGGGTTTTCTCAGATACTGGGCTCTAAGTACATACAATGTCTATTGAGTGAAAATAAAAAAGAAAATTCCAGTCATGCAAATCATCTTACAAACCATGTTCCATTTGACTTGAAAATTTTTACTCTGTTACTGGCATATCATTTTGAAATTAAGCAGATTTTTTTTAAGGTTGCTTTGTCCATTTCCATTCGTTTGTTTTGCCCTTTTGAAGAACTGACAGGCCACATGCTACTGCAGAAGGTACCGGCAGGATAATAAAGGTTCTGCTACCACCAACCAACCACTCCAAGCCCTGGCGTGGATGTGTTTAAAAAAACCACCTAACCTTCAGCTAACTGCACTGGTTTATTTCTGAACAGAACATCACAATATCAGCATAGATAGCACATTGTAACCGGTTGGGTGATTCCACTTAGTAATTTTTCAACACTAGGACCTTTCAGCATTTTAATTCTGGTTTCATTTATGAATTAAAGGTCATATATAGAGCACAAATGAGGTCTAAATTTAGTCACAGCAGACCACAGTTCCACATAAAGACAAATCTTCAAGTTATGTTGACCTGCTAGGAGACAAAGATAAACAGCACAGCAAACATGTACCTGCAATGCACTGCTTCCCTATTAAATATTAACTGTTTCATTTACATTTAAATGAACTGAGCAGTAATGGATAGAGTTTCCAGTACTGCTGTTTGGTGCTGCTGTCATGGAAAGAAGCTGAAGACAATGTGGGCTGTATGGGGGCAAATGACTCAATCTCAGCATCCGCTCAAGTGACTTCAATGATGACCATTCTCCAGTCTTGAAATATAATCCTACACAGCATTTTTTTTTCTCTCCCTCTGTAAACACATCTGTTCATAAATAACTTAGATGTCTCCGTGACATTCATGGTATGTAACTGAAGCTGAAGTAGAAAAGGATGGGCGGTGTACAGCACTGAGGAGATGTCACAGTACTTTTGTTCAGCATTTTTGTCAAGTGCAGGTTGCTAACATCAGCCATCAGAGACGGGAGGGGTGACCCACCCATATTTTTCATGGGTCTTCACCAAACTCTTAAATGTTGCTTCAGCTTCCTTTCGACTGAATGACTTTTTTGATTTGCCAGCTTTTCTGCAGATACGGCCCTGCACCAAACAAAAAAGAAAACCTTCATTAAACATGTGAACACGCAGCTGGAAACCACAGCTTAACTTTTCAACGCATCAAGCCAAGAGGCATTCACTTATGGGTACCAGAAAGCAGAGTCCCCAAACTGGGGCAGACAAATACATTATTAGAGATGATTAAAAATGATATGCAATAAAGGGGGAAAAAAAAAAAAAAGAAAAAGAAGACATCTGCCGGGCTATCGGGCTATTTCTTCCCGGCGAGCCCCCGTGCTGGCACGCTGCCCTGCATGCAGCAACCAGCGGCCGCTGCTGTGGCCGCGCTGCATGGCTCGCCTCCCTCTCTGCTGCGCGGGGACCCCTGCCAACAAACGAAGGGACCTCTACCATAAAGCATTTGGCATGCGGACCCTCATGCCCACCCTGTACGGTCAGGGGTGCAGCCCTAAGCAGACAGGGACTGTGAGGAGCACACCAATACGCCACAGAAACGGGGCCTCGGCATGGCGGGGTGCCGCTTTCCACCGGCTCCTGGGGACAGGCGGATTTTGTGAGCATTCCCCGCAGCCCTTTTCAGCCACAGGAGGGGATGGGGGTCCCCAGCCCCCCCGGTCCCCCAGGGCCAGCGGCTGTGGGTGAAGGAGGCAGGCTGCTGCAAGTGGTGCCGAGGCACCAGCTCAGGGCTGGGAGACGGAAAGAGGTTTCAAACCAGTTTTGATGCCACGCTCGTAATACAGTCTGAGGTGCGAGCATCACAGAGTGGAGGACCCTGGAGAACCATCATAAAAGCAGAGTGTTTCTGCATGCTACGTCTCGGGGGTACCCGTGACCCCGCTGCCAATGCAGAGCGTCACTAAAAATTACATCCATCCCACAAAACACACTCCATTCTTCTTCTAATCTGACCCGTGAGAAACAAATAGCCCTGGCATTTCTTAAAGGCAGGAGCACCTTAAAACCAACTTGTTTCCAACCTACATAAAAAACTCAGATTTGTTTACTACCCCTTCATGACAAGTTTGGTAATAAATGAAAATATGCACATTTAAACATACTGCATCTTTATTACTTTGCAATTAAATATTACCTCTAAATGCACGGCAGTATGTAATTTCAAACCCTTGTTTGGCAACAGAGACATTTACTGAGTTATTAATAGCTTACCTTATTTTTCACATTGGTCCATGTCAATTACCAACTAACAGAGACACAAGAAAGAAATATAGCTGCAGATTTACTCCACGCTACACCAACAATACCCTTTAAAGTATGTCTATTGGATTTGTCACAAAATAGAAGATTATTGAAGTAACAAGTCTAATAATTTTAATAACTGTTTGATAGACTGCACTGAAAGCCTTTTTTAGAATAAGTGGTATTTGATGAGCAGATACCATATTACAGTGTTAGAAATATTAAGAACCAAGTTAGTATGTTCTAATTTTTTCCATTCTTTTGCTCAAAATGATGCATCAGGCTGCATCTTTTGCCTCCCGTATTTTACTGTCAATTTGGAATTTAAACTGAAAATTGTCATTCATAATCGCATGCAACAAATAATACTGAGAAAACAATCAGGTATATGGAGCTGAAAAAAAGGGGAAAAAAAGAAAACAAACTCTGTCCTCGGAGTATCAAAGTTATTTTTACAGACTAAAGTGAGTAAGATTAGTCTGCAGTGTGGACAAATCATTTTGTTCTAGAAAGCTGTCACAATATTGCACAGATATGCTTTTGTGTTCAGCGCCATTCCTATTATAACAAAACTATGGACACATGAGATAAAAAAGCTGTTTCCTACTCCTGTTTTAATAAGGCATTTTTCTGTGTGGCTTGACTTCTCTTTCAGAGCCTACCTTAACTAAAGATTAGGAACAGCCTCTAATTCCCACCTCGATTTACTCACAGCCAATTTATACCCATTTGGTTTTCACAAAAATAGCTATTTTACCTTTTGATGCTTTTCCTCGCCTTTCTCCCTAGTCGCCATTTACAGACTAGCAATGTATTTCTTCTTTAAATACCCCTTGATAGACTAAACAGCAAGACACCTTCCCCATTCCCATACTAATTTGGCAATTAATATTTACCAAATAAGGATTATCTGAATGGTACTCAATTTAACCCCGCTAATGAATTTTCTTAGAAAATGTTTCTTTTTAGTTGTGACAAAAGGAATAATTAAATAAAATGGGTAACATATTTTTAAAATCTCATTGACTAATTATCTTACATATCCTGCAGGAGTATTTTTGTTGTTACAAAACATATTTTATTTTCTTCCTAATCTGAGCTTTTGTTGGAAGCAGAGAAACATACGAAAAGATAAAGCAGAGTGCAACAGAAGGTGAAACCAGCACAGGAAATGCTGTCCTCAAAATCTCACCGCTGAAATACTTTCAAAGTAAATATAAACTTACTCTACTACTTAATTTCTGGATTAGGTCCATTTGCCACCTCTTGTCTTATACATATTATTTTTTATCATTTAAGGCTTTGATACCTTTCTGAATTGTGTGCATAGCACCTAGCACAGTATGATCCATGTCTTCCCCAGCTTTATCAAAGTATTAATCTGATCTGTACCTAGGAATAGGATCTTTGCATGGAGAAAGATCTTTGCTATCGCTCATGTTCAGTGTCAGCTACTTGCTGCTTTCAAACAAGGAAAGTAAGAATTTTTTGGTGTTGCAATAATGCAGTGAATACCATCATCACATCATCTAAAATGTTACTGGAGCCACAGCAGATGAAATGAGCATTGTTCCACGAGTTTATTCTCACACTTCTTTGTTATTAATGTAACGGATCATTAAATCCACTTCTAAAATGCATTCTGCAGAATGCATTCTGGTACCATATGCAGGTTGTATGTCAACTGCATCATCAAAGACCAGCTAATTCTACCCCACTGTAGTCCATGGATTTCTATGTTTATACAGAAACTATGGGTGGCATAGTTAGCACTGTCTATTATTAACCAATATCCTGCCAGGTGTTTATAATTTGGATAAAATTTAACCTCATGGACTGAAAGTTTCCCTTTTTGGTGCCTCAAGTAAACCTGAGGTAAAAAGAAAGAAGGCTGGAATTTCAGTCGACACAGTTCAGATGCTTTTGAGTCTATACTCAGGTGGTATCTACTGTCTTAATGATTTTTAGCTTTTTGCCATTCCCACAAAACTCCTCCCAAGTTAGCTAAAAAATGGCATTTTGGATGCAATTATAAAAGAAAGTGTCAAATGTTTTAACAGGCACTGTTACCAGCTCTGACTACAGTTAATTTTCAGACTGCTACTTAAACATGCAGTCATTTTAACTCTGGTCAGGAGACTATGAGCTGCTGCATTCTGTAAATATGACAAATATAGAATCATAGATTAGCCTGGGTTGGAAGGGACCTTTACAGGTCATCTAGTCCAACCCCCCTGCAATGAGCAGGGACATCTTCAACTAGATCAGGTTGCTCAGAGCCCCATCCAACCCGACCTTGAGTGTTTCCAGGGATGGGGCATCTGCCACCTCTCTGGGCAACCTGTTCCAGTGGTTCACCACCCTCAGTGTAAAAAATGTCTTCCTTATATCTAGTCTAAATCTACCCTCTTTTGGTTTAAAACCATTACCCCTTGTCCTATCACAACAGGCCCTGCTAAAAAGTTTGTCCCCATCTTTCTTATAAGCCCCTTTAAGTACTGAAAGGCTGCAATAAGGTCTCCCCACAGCCTTCTCTTCTCCAGCCTGAACAACCCCAACTCTCTCAGCCTTCCCTCATAGGAGAGGGGTTCCACCCCTCAGATCATTTTCGTGGCCCTCCTCTGGACCCGCTCCAACAGGTCCATGCCCTTCCTGGGCTGAGAGCTCCAGAGCTGGACGCAGTACTCCAGGTGGGGTCTCACCAGAGTATATGGTCCATACCATATATAAATACAGTGCTGGCCACAGCTTAATTGCGCACAACTGCATTTTGACCAATCTCTAAACCACGCACGTCACTACTGCCATGGTAAGGAATACAGACCATTTGCACGGCCAATGTTTTGATGTGTCCAGCACCAAATCAAGAAAAGATATCAAACCGATATCTGAACAAGATCAAAACATTCCACAAAAGATTAAAAACAGAGAAAACCCAAGAAAGCCTTTCATAAAGATATTAATGTTGACTTTAGCTCTGAGAAGTCACACCAGAAGCTTATTTAAATACTTGCAATACTTTCAGACACTCACAGAGTGCTTTTCATAAAGGGATAACTGAAAACCTAATTAAAATAAAAGAGTTGGAGAGAACATTTCAGATTTTGCCATCTGCTATGACTTCATATACTTATCAAGATATCATTTTAACAAGCTAGAAACACATGAAAGGTAAAAGTAATGCCACAGCATCCACGTCGTTTACGCAGCCACGCTGACATGCAGGGGGACATGCGCTGCACTTAGCCTCCTCACTCACTTGTGCTCCTGCTGCGCCCAGTTTGCACGGCACGGTGAGCAATTGCACGCCACTCCTCTACTCTTTACCCAAACTAATGAGTTTGAACAAACAGCTGATAAGGACCCAGTCTATAACCCTGATAACTGCTAGGAGAAAGACCTCCTGGAGCAGCCTGCTGCGGGTAGCCTTCTGAGGACCCTGGCCATACCGAGGGACCGCTCCCTCCCGCCATATTCAGCAAAAGACCCGAGGTAAATCTCATATGATTTGCCACCCGCATTTACAGACCACTGCAGGCAAATCTGGGAGCTTTTCTTCTTCTCAGTGATGCCACAGTAGTCTCCACTTTTTCCACAATCATGAACACATGAGCATGTCCTCCCCTTGAGAACACCATGTGACACTGAAGCACATCCTCAAAAATATTCAACTCAACATCTAGCAGCTCTTTGAAGTTCTTCAGTATCATTATCTGCAATGTGCCATATCTCTTCTTCCCCAACAACAGCATGTCACGAAGGGGTCCGAAGACAGAGTTAAGTCCTGTACAGAGATACCAAATATGAGGCCTGAAGCTCTTTAGCCCTGTAATCCCGCTACAACCATGTATCTGCCCACGCCTGGCCTGCGTGTCATGAAAAACAGTCCTGACATTTCCTCTGGTATTTCCAGAATCAGGATGGCCTCAAGGAGATTTCTTTGGCAGCGATGAAAGGATTTATCTCTCTTGTCAAACCAACTACAGCAGCTCCCAGACCAAAACCCACCAGTTGTGGCAGAGCACACAGCATCAGGTGCGCTTCCATGTCGTATCACTTTGGCACTACCTGGAAGGACAGGACTACATAACGGTGGCTGGCCTTTCACAGGATCATACAACCACCAAAGTGCTGGCTGGAAGGGACCTATGGAAGTCTCTAAGTCCAACTTAGACACCTGAAGCTGAACTGCCAACACAGGTCAGCTGTGGCACTGCATAGCCAGGTCCTGAATCCTTCAAGGTTGCGCTCCACCCTCTCCTGACACAAGTCCCTGTGTCACTAGGTCCCAAATTTTCAGAGATTTATTGTACGCAGTCATAAGCCCTTAAAGGACTGAGGTTATTCTGGAAACAGCATAAGCTCCTGTGCTACACGTCTCTGAGATGCCACAGCAAACCCTTCAGGCACACCCAGACTTCTTTCCCTGGACTGGTTAACAAAAAGTTGTATACATTGCAAACAGTACGCAGCTAATAGACTCAGAAGCAGGCAAGCCTTCATCATGTTGTTAGCACTGGTCTTAACGCAAACTCCTCAGCCCTGCATTCCTTTCATTAATCCTGCATATGCAAATAACTCAAGGTTCATCTTCCAAGGGCAAATCATACCTGCCTTCCCCACATGGGGCTAAATGTGGCCCATCATTTAAGCCAGCATAAGGGTGCATGGGTACAATTTCATTTTCTCCCTTCATCTCTTAAGAGATCTCTATAGCAGGCTCTAGTGATCCACTTCTAGGTAAATGTCAAGAGATGGAAAACAAGCAAAGGTTTAGAGAGGTACACAAAAGACTGTAGGAAGTCCCTGTGCCACACACTGCATCTGTGGAGATCCCTCCAAGGACAGGAAGGAGACCCACAAGGATATGCCCATTTTCCAGGTCTATTGTCCCTGGCTTCTCCATGGATGATGCAAAAACTGTGGATTTTCTAAGAGCTGGAGCACACTATGAGTCTCCAGTATGTAACGTGTTCCACTAATGTGCCAGTGACTAATGGCTTTGGGCCTCAACTGTTCAAAGCCACATACTGTGCAAACATACTCAAATCTTTTTTGATAAGTAACAGAGGAATACAGTGCTTAAGCCTGAACCAGTCTTATTCTAGAATATTTAAACGAGTTTTCAGAGAAAAATATTTCCACTGGCTTTAAAGAAGCATTCAAAAGTAGAGCAATGCTGAAGTAAGCTACTGTCATGATTGCAATATGTCACAACATCACTGTTAAGAGTGCGATATACACAGTCTCTCCTCCCAGTTACATGGTTTATAATTTTTTTCCTTCATGTACTGATGAGGCAAAGTTAATCATGTCTCAAAAACCGCACACAATTTATATTGCGCTATATATAATTATTAGCTGTAGCTAAAACAAAGCAGTATAGAAAATGATGCAGACAAATACTGTTAATGTTGCAGCATAAGTGAATTAAAAATGGGATGTTTTCCTGCAAATATGTAATTTCTGAAGCAGTATTTCCACGCCTTTTTTGGTCTCCTTTTTAAGAATAATCCATACAAAGAAGTGAAAACTCAGCAAGTTCCGGCTTTAAAGCACCCTATAAATTGCTCCTTCTGGGAGTGTGACTGTTCTTTGTCCAGGAAAAAGAAATCTGAGTTCCAGCTGAGTAATTATTAACGCTCGCTCGTCTGTGTGCAGCCTGGTGCAAGTAGCTCTTAATCGATACGAACGCTTACAGCCCCAATCCCTCCTTGACAGCTACAGAGCACTGCGCTGCTCTTCCTCGCCTTTCCCTAAAGTCAGCACAGTCAGCAGCATGATTTCAGTACAGACGAGGGTTAAGAAACTCCCTTCCTGCATTTTATGGGTGGGACAAACTCTGTGTTGGCAAAAGAACAAGAAAATTTTGGCAGCCGACCACATTCTGGGAAGGTGCCTCTAGCATCTCCAGGGCCGAAGGTGCTGTCTTACAACATGGTGGCCTTCTGTCAAGAGAGATGGTCCCTGTCCCCTGCCATCAAATGGGCACCTGCTAGTCTAGATGACAAAGGGATGTTTTCTCTTTCAGTCTTCTGCTGAGCTCCCAGGACTACCTCTCTGTGGAACTGGATACCAGCAGAGTTACTGAGGGCAAGTCCAGGTGAAAAGGCTGGGAGCATGACAGCCCCTCTTTGCATCAGCCCACAGGTCCTCCACATCAGGAACCTGAAGTTACCCAGGTTAAACACAGACACGGGTGTAAATCCAACCAAAGCAAAGCAAACGATCCTTTATGACAGGTTGTAAAGACAAAGGAGCTACAGCCCAGACAACAATGTCTACCTCCACATTTCCCAAAGTTTCACCATGCTAAAAAACCCCTAGGAGTAAAAAGCAGACTACCTCTGGGAACATTTAATCGAGTTAAGACCAAATTCAGTAAGATCAGAGTCACAAGCCGATGTACTTTTTCCCCTGCTATTTATACAAATGTGTCAATCTCTCGACTAGGATATGTCTCATACTGATGCATGTGGACATCTACTCATAGAGCCCCCGCTTCTGAGTGCTTTAAGTACGTATCCTCAAATGACCTTTGGAAAGAGGATTCTCTGTACTTCATAGGTGGGAAAGAGGAATATAGTGAAGTTATATGACTTGCCCATGACTACACCTGAAGTCAGTGGCAAAAGCTGAAGCTAAACTCGGATCAACCTCTCCTAGCCTAAGTGCTCTAACTGTGAAATATCCTCCTCCCCCCAATAATTATAGAACACTTCAATACTAGGTATATTTTAATAGAAACGATCTTGTCAAATTTATATAAAATTTGACATTTATAGAAATTCATAGAAAATTTGAAAAATTAGTAACATTAATTTCCTCCGATTTGTCATGCCTTAGGTTTTTTTATGGGCACGTATTATGGAAATAAGCCCTACACGTCTTACTGCAGCTGGGGGTTTGTTACCATTTGTAACACAAACCTAGAAAGAGGAGAAATACCAAGTCCTTCCAGAGCTCCCAAAGCTTGACTATGAGAAGCAGCTGAGCTCCAGGCCATTTCATAACGCAGGCTTACTCTTCCTTCCTCAGGTTTATTTTCACTCATCTCTGAGTGCAGATTTGGCATTGTGACTGACTTGTAACTCTATCAAGGAGTTCTATCACTGCAGAAGGTCCAGGGGTTTTGGAGACCCTGTGCAGAAAAGGATTAAATCAATGAGGATCATCGATTTTAACACCACGCACAAAGTCGTGAAGCAGATAAAAAGACATTTTCCAAGGACAGACTCTGCACGTGCATGAGGCAGGCATGTATCTGCCACACATGGCTGAGAACAGGCACACTTGATGTACCACTCCTCAGTCTGACTTTTAACTGGAACGGGGCAAATCAGATTGGCACCTTGGTCCTGTTTCAGAACAGGAATCACCTGAATGTCTTAAGTGTGGTGCCCACTTACCTGTTTCGTGCAGACCAATAGGGACTGCAAATTCATTTTCATCAGAGCACACCTGTGCTTCTCCCTAGCTTATCTCTTTCAATTCCCAGCACAGCGCTGGTTTCACTGCCAGCCAGGTTAGGTAACAGTACCATGTCCTTCCCGTGCAGCTTGTCCTGCAACTTCCAGGATCTACTCAATTACCGCTGTTTCCAGCTGGAGTTAAAGACCAACACTGTCGAGTGCTCAGCACTCTCTAGAAATGACTCTGTGGAGTACGACTCAGACCAGCCCCAAGCCACACACTTTTCAAACATACGATGATATTCAACAGAAACCTGGTATTCCATTTACAAGTGAGAAAACTGGATCCTGCGCACATTCAGTTTAACATATATTTTGAGCCATTCAGACAGCATAATCACCGCAGCCCCTGAAGTTCCCCCTGTTTAGCCGCAGAGTAATTGCATGTGGCAATCCTTCCATCTTCCCATCTCCCTTCGCGCCTAATGTCAGCATTACCTTTTTTTGACAGTTACAGGAGAAGATAATTTGTAAACTGGAAACTGCATGTGAAGGACTGAATACGTTAAGGAAAAGAAGAGATCTTCACTGACTCTCATCAGCTCAAAGGAGCTCGGACGGGAAAAAGAAATGCAGATAATATTATGTTACTTAACCAACATCCTACTTTGTGAGAGCAGGTGCCCAGTCGGGGGACATGCCTCGGATCACACCTGGCAATAAGACTCCCGCAATACAAGGACCAGAATTACTGTGGAGTTACCAATCTTTGATCTGGAAGTCTCCGGTCATGCATGGAAATCCCTGGGCATTGTGCAGATGCTAGGAAATCTGCATAGTTTCAAGGCTAGCCTGTATAAGGAAGAGTAAATCTTCCTCCCAATAGAAAGTGGGTTATTTAGCTTACTCCTCCAGGAGGACACAACGTCACCCCTTGGGACTACGCTTTCTGCATTTGGAAAAATACAATTCTTCAACAAAGTATCTGACAAAACACCCAAATGCTACACAGTTGTCTCTATCTAAACACTTTCACTGAAGAAAATGAGGACGTTTTTTATAATTCAGGGAAAGAGAATCTTGCCCTTTTGAGCAAATTCAATTTTCTTATGATCCAAAGTGGCAATTCTTTTAAATTCTTATTTAGGAGATCAGCCAAGTATTGCCAGGAAAAATTAGTTCCACCTGCCATAAAAGAATGTTTTAAAATAAGCAGTTTATTTCAATTTAGTGATTTAACTTAGTTGATAACTACTTTAACACTAAGGATGATAGTTGAAAGTATTTTAAAATTTTCCTTTTTATGCTTTGAAGGGGTAAAATGGAGATTATGTTCCCCCTGCTTTTTAAAAGAATTAAAACAGCCTCCTACTTCAATGAGTTGGAATCCCTGTGTCTTCATTCCTCTCAGTAGAATATATTTGCATAATAATAGTGGATAGTCAGAACAGCAATATATCAGAGTACACATGAACAATGTTTTTTCCAGCTCATTCATCAGTCCGAGCATCTCAACATAGCAAATATATATGCTCCCACTTAAACTTCAGCTTGAAAATCCTAGGTTTCTCAATTGCAATAAAAGAGAAATCTTAGAAGGCCAATATATCTGATTTTCCTCTGAAGCTAAACAATATTCTTTGTTACCTCTTTGGCCCAGCATTTATACCTTTTCATGGGGAACAAGGCCCATAATACATTCTTTGTCTCCTCTGTAATCTTTGTATATAAGTCGATGTGTTTTTCAACCATGGACCTAAAGCAACATTTCTTCCCTTGATGATAACCGGCATCATTTGCTTAGGCAGCTAATGGGAAGCAAAAAGCAAGCCGGTTTTATTTTTTAAGGCCCTAATACGATACAATGGCTCCAAATCATTCAGAGACCACTGTGTTCTCTATACATTTCTGCAGCCTTTGAGATTAGCTGATTTATTCATGGGTACAGTCCTCAAACGCAGCATCTGGAGTATGAAAACCCATGGATTTGCAATTAATTTCTGCTATACATATTTGAAAGACCTGGAGTCTGCTGACCTCCTGGACACCATGCAAGTCCCATCTGCTATCTGCTCACTCATACTTTTGTTTGAAAGGATGAAGAGGGAGTAATTTAGACTATGATTAACTGCTACCTTCTGTATCTGTTTTTCATAAAATAAGCCCATTTCTCCTGTTTCAATCTGGTAGAAGTCAGCTGGGATACTTGTATTTTTAAAATGGAAAGATAAATCAGAGCAATGGTCATACAAGGCACACACCTCTCGAAGCAAACTAACGGGATTCCACTGAGGTATTTCCAATATTACAATACGAGGGATGAAAGTACTATATACCAACAACTTATTTGAATTCAGGAAATTTTCCTATAGAAAATAAAATCTTAATTAGAAATTATATTTTGGTTTTGATTTAAATCATTATACAGAAGCCCACCACAGCAAGAGTACTTGTAACTAGGGGTTCCCTGTTCCTATTTTAGTATGTTCTGACAAAATTTTTATGCTCCTTCTATTCACAGGAAGAATAAGAGAGTATTTTCCTCAAAACAAAGAACTTTTTCCAGGATATAATCTGCAGAGTCGCCAGTTACCTGACAGCTGCCTTTGGCTGGCGGTCCTGTCCCCAGCCTCCACAGAGAGAACAAGGGACTCGTAAAAAGGACAAGGCTGCTACTGGTCAACACTACTGCAAGCTTAAACCCAAAGTCCTCAAGGCATCAGGTGCTGCTGTGTTCGTTGTTCTCAAAAAAAGAAAAAAAATATTCCTGATGAATTATTTGGACATTGGCATACGTAGCTTTGTCCTCTTTTAAACTTCCACCAAACCAGCGTCAGACCATTTCTCTCCAGTGAGGAACAACATGTCTATTAGAGGACACAAAATCCTCTCCCACTTTTGGACAAAGTCTTCTGCTTTTCACTTGGCACCGTATCATCCGCCGTGTTTTCAAACGAGAGAGATGACCCCCCCCGAAACAGGGACGCTGGCCTCAGCCGTGTGCGTTACTCACGGAGAGCCACGACGAACCTCCCGCTGCTTCATCGCTCCCCTACGACCAGCACTGCTCCCCCTTCCTTCCTGCAGTTACTAATATTATCGTGACAAGGGCACTGTTATCAGGAAGCGGAGAGCAACAGACTCATTTTAAAAATCTCTCTCTTAAATGATCAACAAACCATTTTAACGGGTGCTGCTAAGAAGGAATAACACTCAAGGGGCCACTTCCACAGCCTGGATAGACAGACAGACATGGGAGGCTCTGCCTAGACAGGCATGTCGAACAGTTGCCTCCAGGACAACAAACAACTGGTATTGAAATTATTTTGTCAGCATCACCCCACCTCCTTGGCTGACACCCCAGCTCCGCAGCAGCTCAGGGCTACCATTTTGCCGGTTCGGCAGGGCCGAGCTTTCGCCCGTGACGACGGGAGGCAGCGAGCAGCTGGCTCTGCAGGAACGAGTACAAAGTCATCCCCTTAAAACCAAGGCTACAGTTGAGTTAAGGACAAGACCAAGTTTTTAAAAATAACATTCTGGATCCCAGACAGATAAACAGTCTTAGGCCTCTGATGTACTGAGAATTCCCCTCAAGATACTGACTAGAGCTGTGTGAATAATTGATTTTCTCAGCTGAATAGCTGAAGCAACCAACCAACCAAGCCCCAACTTTTTTGCTAATTAACTTTTTTTTTTTACTTGAAAACTGGGGGGGGGGGGGGGGAAGCGTAGTTCAGGACTGTTGAATTGTTTCATTCCAACAGAAATTGTCTCTCTCGCATTTTAAACATTTTTTTCCAGACAAAAAAATATCTAAAAATGCAACACCAGATTTGTGATAGGAAGCAAGGGTATGCAACCCATAAGGTAGGACATCTCTCAAGCAAGGTCACCTGAGGCTCCTGTATGGTTCCTGCTTGGTGAAATCTGGAGAAACAGCCACCCTGCTTTGAAATCCAGCCCCTGGGAGACATGCTCAGGTTTGGGAACCTGGACCCAGGTTTCCTCACATACAAAGGCAATGCTGAAAAGTAACGGAAAAGCGCTACCTCTTAATTTCTGTGTTGCACACTTGCGTCTCCTTACGGACATAACTCCCGAGTGAAATGTTTCACCTGTGAGATGTCAGAATGACTTCTCTCAATTTTTCTTTTACCTGTCAAATCCATTAAAAAAATCTGAACTCGTCAAGAATCTTGACGGCCCAAAAAAGTATTTTCAGTGTTAGTTTCGTCTGCTTTTTGATAGCTTTGTCAAAAAAAAGAAGGTTGTATATGTTCATAGGTTACTACTAGCTCTGACAAAACAGACCAAGAAGTGCTGTGTTTCTCTCCAAAGAACCAGCAAAGAACAGCAGCGTTACAGTTAAAACTCGGCAAAATGGGACTGATGAGAAACGTTGAATGAAATCAGCCACGTCGGTTTTATCATGCAAGTTGCCAAAAGGAGGAAGGTACGCTGGCAGGAAGTTCAGTCCTGCCTACTCACACCGGTGCCCGCGCCGGCAAGGCGCACTTTCGGATGCGTCACAGGCTCGAGTATTCACGATGATTTCACGCTAAATCATGGCGCTGCGAACCGGTGACATTTCTCTGGAAGGCCCCATTTACCCACCGGCACCAGAAGCACCCCATCTCCCGCTTGGCCTCGTGGCTGCCGCCATTTGCTCACGCAGGGTTATTTTGAGGCAGTGGAGGACGGACCTCGCCCTTCCAGCCTTTCTGATTAATAGCAAGCGTGATGAATATTTCACGCTATTGCAGGGTGCAGGCTGCTTGCAGAAATTACACAATTAACCTGGTGTAAGCCGTCACTATTTGTTCAGGACGGCTCCTTGCAGGCACCGAGACTACCCACAGCACGGCAAGTTACCCAAAACCAGCCCCGCAGCTCTGGGAAATGCAGCGCCTTGGCTCTCAACGTTTCAGCGGCTCTATTTTCATTTCTTAAAAATTACGGTCAAAAGTAGATTACCTGTAAAATGAAAAATGAAACGGGGATAGGGGAGCGCCTGTCGTATTTTGAGCCCTATTATGCAATGGAATCAAGATTACATAACGAGGGGAGTGCGATTACCGAAACGTGGCTCCCATGACACGGAGCCCGGCTATGACGACAGGCTGGCAACCCATCACGGACTGCACCTCTGTAACCCAGAAATTAGATTTATTCTCAGTATTACCTATTAACATTTCCACTTGGAAGGCATGTTCCAAGACATTGAAACGTGCATGTTACACCTATTTAACTACTAAGTTACTGGCAGCGATTTATTTCAGCCTCTTTTTCTGTCCCACATGCATTCTCTTTTTTTATAATTAACTTCGCAAACTTCTGGAAGAACGTTATTGAAACTCTTGCACTTTAAATGTGTTCATTAATAATGCACACATAAACATTCTCTGTAACCAGAAATTACTACTACTTTCTGGAAATCTCTTAAGTGGTTTAGGGAAGAAAATTATCAGATTATATAGCTTAATATTTATTACTAATAAAACCAATTTAGTACTTTTCTTCACTGAGCCATTTTATGATCCCAGTAAACCTTAATTTAACCAGGTTACAGTCAACATTCAATACTGCAGAAAGATGCTGAATTGTTAAAAAAATGGAGAGAATTTAGCATTGTCTTTCTAAACCCTTGTTTAAAATGATGAGAAATATGATCAAAAAGAGATGGGTTAACAGTGAGATGTGGTAAGAGTAGCTACACAACTTCAACATACCCCAGGCTCAATGTAAATTAAGGCTCTTTTTTTTCTGGTAGATGTTTTTTATATCCCAAGGTGACCTAGGAAACTTGACCTTTTCAAACTAAGTGCAGAGAAAAATACTATCTGGTTAAAAAACAGGAGCAGTAGGCCCAAATCAAACAGGGAAAAAGGAGGAAAAGTTACTTACAAAAGAGTCTGTTAAATAATCAAAATTAATTTTCTGTCTTAAGAGAAACCAAGCCTTTACTTCTGCTCGTGCAAGCAGTTCCACAGAGGCAAACAGGAGTAACCTCATTTTAAGCAAATTAAAAATGTTATTATTTACTCTTTCCTCTTCTCCTTGCCAAGATACGAATTTAAGAAGTTACTTAGCATCTTTTACTGACAGACGTGGAGCTGTGCATGTCCCCTGGGTTCAAGGGCATTCATGAAGTGAACAGGAGAACCACCCTGCCACAGCCATGTGTATATTGCCCACTACAATAACCACAAAGAAGGACTGGCTACGAGTTTCACCGGCAATATTTACCCATTTATTAAAAACGTTTTATGCAATACTTCTCTTCTACGCGTATTCTGCAGGAGAGAAAAAAAAAAAAAGCACAAAACGCATTGATTCAGCTCAGACGAGATCCTGTGCTGGGGCGGAGAGGAGAGCTGGCAGGAACCATCTAGCTGCTGTAACTGCAGTACATACCCGAAATTACTTGCTCCTTTCAGGCAGGGAGATTTTAAACTGGTACAACTTTGCCGGCAGCTCAGGCAGCAATTCCAGGTGTGACCCCACGCCACACCTCGGCCCTGTGCGCCAAGCCCCAAACCCGGGCGCAGCGAGGTCGCCTCTCGTCCCCCGAGGGATGCTATGCTGGACAGCACCAGACAAAGACCTGGGGGCAGCAGCTCCAGCGTCGCGCCCTACGCCAGCGGCAGCACTTCACGCAGGAGACCAGCAAGTATGGCTGACTAGCTGGCGAAGGGCAGGAGGCAGGAGGACTCGAATCCCAAACCCCACCAGAGCCTGAAGGGTCCCTTTTGCTTTGGGGCGAGGGAGGTGGCCCTCAGGGGCAACTGGCATGACATCTTGGTGCTGCACGCAGCAGAGCCAAGCGGAGGGACAAAAGACATGCAGGAGGACACGCTGGATGCATCTGCTCCTCGCCCCTCCAAGCTGCCCTGTGCCTCCGCCACACCAGCCTGAGAAGGGACCCCAGAGCAAAACACGTGTGTCCCTGTCTCCTTCCCACCAGCGGTGCCAGGTCCTCGGGGGAGACCCGTCACCCGGGCCTGGCCAAGGTCAGCTGCAGGTGGGCCCTGACCCGCTGCCCCTTGGGGCTCCCATCTAAACACGCGCAGGGACACACTCCCCCCCGCCACACGCACGCAGGGCGAGCGCCCACGGCCCCCCTACCTGCCCCTTGACCAAGCTGGCCGCAAACTGCCTCATGACGGCCTCCACGGTGTAGGCGCTGGACCAGCCGCGGGGGGTGAGCAGCTCCATGCAGATGGCTCCGCCGTCGAGGACGTAGCCGTTCTCCAGGCGGGGGCTGAGCACCCTCATGAAGGGCGGCGAGAAGGGGAAGTTGTCGGGGAAGGTGAGGTTGAGCAGGATGTACTCCGTGTTGGTCTCCTTCATGTCCTGCCACAGCACCGAGTCCTTGTCCACCTGGTGCAGCTTCACGTTCCAGTCGAAGAGGCTCTCGTCCACCAGCTCCACCGAGATGAAGCGGTCGCTGAGCCGCGCGATGTCCTGCAGCTCCTTCATCAGCCGCCGGGTCCGCACCTGCGTGCAGTGCTGCTGCCGGCCCGCGGGCGCCAGCGGCCCCGACCCCGACGGCAGCGGCACCAGCGGCGCCGGCGCCGGCCCCGACCCGCAGCCGGAGCCCGAGCCGGGACCGGGGCCGGGCCGCTGCGCCGCCTCCTTACCGGCGCCGGGCTCCCTGGCCGCCTCCCGCGGCTTCTCCCTGCCGCCGCCCGAGCGCGGCTGCGGGGGCTGCTTGGCGACCTCCGGCGCCTTCTTGTTCTTGTGGCCCCCGGGGCTGCTGTCGCTGCTGCTGCTGCTGCTGCAGCCGCCGCCGCCGCCCCCGGGGGGGCCCTGCGGCTGCGGCTTGTTGCTGCTGTTCTTCTGGTTGCCCCTGCCCCTGAGCGAGGAGCCCTGCTGGCTGCTGCTGCTGCGGTGGTGGTGGTGGTGGTGGTGGTGCTTGGGGTCCTCCGTGTCCCGGTTGTGCAGCCGGATCAGCCCGATTTTCCGCAGCAGAGTGGCCATGTTGCGCGCGGCTCTGCTCTCCCTCTCGGCTTTATGGGTCGGTGGGGGTTCTTTATTATTAATTTAAAGCCCGGCTCTGCGGATTTGCTGTTCGGGGGCGGGGGGGACGGCGCCGGGCGGGCGGCGAGGCCCCTCTCCCGCCGGTCTGGGCGCAGGGGGCGCGGGCGGCGGGGAGAGAAAGGCGGCGGCGCTGCCGCGGGGAGGATGTGCGGCCGCCGGCCGCCGCTCAAACGCCTCCCCTCGCTAGGGCTGCTGCGGGCAGCATTGCAGCACTGGGGCTGCTCCCGGCGACATCACGGCCCCGCTGCCGTGGCCATGATCCCGCGAAGAGGGAGGAAAAAAAAAAGAAAAAAAAAGAAGGACGAAGGAAAAAATCCCGAACCACCCGCAAGGGAGAGCCCCCCTCCCCCCGCGCACCGCGGGCGAAATCGCCTGCGCTGCAGATGGCTTCCCCCAGCACCTTCGGCTCGCACCCGGCCGAGCCAATCCCCGGCGGTTCCCCGGCGGGCCGGTCCCCGCGCCGCGCCGGGCGCCTCCCCCCGGGGAGGGGGGGAGAGGCCGGCAGCGGCAGCCGCTGCCTCCGCGCCCTCCCGCAGCGGCGGAGCGCGCTCCGGCCCTTTGTCCGGCGCCGCCCGCGGACGGGGCCGCGCGGCTCCGGCGGGGGAGAGGGGCCGCTCGGGGCAGCCCTGCCGCAGCCGCAGCCCCCGCCGCGCCGCGCCGCGCCGCGCACCCCGCGCTGCCTACGCGCCTGGCGGCACCGCCGCTGCGGGCCTCGGCGGGGCGGGGGCGGAGCGGCGGCCGGCAGGCGGCGGGGGCCCGTCCCGCAGCGCCGCCGCGCGGCCGCGCCGCGCCGTCCCGCTCTGCTCCGCTCCGCTCCGCTCCCCTCCGCTCCGCCCCGCGCTGCGGCAGCGCGGGCCCGGCCCCGGCCCTGCCGGCGCGGCGGGCCGGGGGCGGTGACGGCAGCGAGGGCGGGTTGGGGCGCTGGTAGCCGCCAGCCCGGGAAAGGCCGGCGGGTGGGTCATGGGTAGGTATTGCGCGCGGACATGTATGTATGCATGCGTGTGTCAGCGCTCACACGGCTAGGAAAGTGTGTACCGTCATGCTTAAGAGTTTAGTGCACACGTATGCACATGTATATAGCACGTATATAATGCAGATACATAAAAACTGTATGGTCGTGCAAGGACATAATTGCATTTAAGGGCACCTGCGTATATGTATTTACTGTGCATCTACCCACCTAAACACATACAATCCCATACATAAAGCATACACCTCTAAAAATCGATATGTAACCGTGGTTGAAAGATAGATATAAGTACATACGCGTGCAAAGGTTTGTGTGTGTGTGTGTATTTCTGTATTTTTTGTGTTGGGAATGACATGCTAATCTTTGTTTCTTCAGCGCAGCAGATGCACATATCCCGTCCCTCTTACACCTGCTTGCCTCCAGACCAGGTAGGTCCATCCTCCTGGGCCTCTGTGTAGCACAGGAAGGAAAATCTGATTCTGAAAATCTCTGTCCCCACAGCCCTCTTTACCTTCAGAGGCTGGAAAAGAAAAAAAATGCAATAAATGCTTTGAATTGGGGAGCAGCGAAGGCAAGGCCCAAAGCGTCATTGCATCTGTTGTGCAGAGGACGTAAAGCAATGGGCAGTGTGTGCATATAGCAGCATTATATTCCATATCACCTTTCCCAAGCAAACTCCCCCTTCGCCAGGAGTGGCCTAAAACACTGTCTTCCAACGTTTTGAAGAGTGGCCTACGCTGGGAAAGGACTGCTGCGCTTCTCTGAAGATCTCCGGAGAAAACTGGCTGGATTTCTTGAAAGCTATCTGCAAAGGCACATTATGTTTTCATCAAAAACTGGGTAACTGACTCTCTTCCAAAAAAATGTCGGGGTCAGTTCACTTTTGAGCTTTTTTTCCGTTTCTTCTGCCTGTTACTTAAACCACTTAGTTTTACCAACGGGTCCACATTCAGCAGGTTACCATTCACCAGTGACCATTACGTCAAACGAGATAGTGTGAAATGTAGTCTCTTTGCCAGGCTTTACAAATGGACCCAGATGATAGATCAGTCTGATTTACCATGGATTAAAAAGCTTGCTGTTTTTAAAATAAAGATCCAAGAAGTAATATTATATTTGTTTTTCAAACATGGCATTACTGAAGGCTCAAAATCATCTTAGTAAAATTGTTGAGAAACCTTCTTACTACAAGGTTGTTCATAATTTCATTTATTTTCTCAAGTTTGTGCAATGCACACAAAGCACAGAAATAAGTATTTATTTATTTTAACATCTTACCTAATAATGTAGCAAGAAAATTCACTGTATGGAATCTGTATTTGAGGAGATCACAACAAATGTAAACTGAATTATGGGCCACGTGGCATGAAGGAGGAGGAGGAGGCACAGCAGGACTCCATGGCCCGGGCAGGGCCACACTGCTGTTGGCTGCACCGTGATACCGTGGGACTGGCGGGACAGCAGCACTGTTCTTCAGCTCCTTCGGGGGAGCAGGGGGTGGGGGAGTTGGAGGTGGAAGCCCTCTCCTCTTGCTCCCGGAAGACCCTGTAGAGAAAGGTCAGGAGATACTAGCGGAGCTGACCCATGTGTGATACCTGGTGCATCTCTCTGCTTTGAACAGAAAGAAGATGAAGAGCTGCGAGCTAACTGTAAAATGATGGCCTGGGGAGCACAGATGGCACAGCGCTGTCCTTGTTTGCTCCTGCCCTCCATGCTATTGACCTGCCCAGTCCAAAAGTCAGTCAGTGAGATAACCCTTGGGGTTGCTTTGATCCTTCCCTGTGTGCAGATACTCGGGGTCTGCTGCAAGAGGTGTTTGCTAAATTTCCTACCCTGAGAAGATCTGCATGTGAAATATTGGTGACAGAGTGTTTCCTGGGAGGTCAGAAGTCCTGGGGAATGTGAGGTGGGTGGGCTGAAGCATCTGGGAATGTTCTGTCCATCTCATGTTCCTCTCCTACCTTCCTTCTCTCTATAGCCCAACCTGCCTAAGCAAATGAGGAACCTCCAGTTTATAGGATATTGGAACATGTGTCCAAGCCTTCCCCTAGTAACCTTCTGGAATGGCAAACATGCTGCCCCCCCGAGCTATTGATAGCCTGTCCATGATGCTGGGAAGTTTTCGGAGTGCAGACAAACTGCATGCAGACATTTCGTGGTGCATGATGCTTCCAGGTAACAAGTAATCTGTGCTTTGATGGGCAAATGACTCGAGCAGGACTTGCAGGGGGAGAAGCTAAGGCACAGAAGGAAATTTCTCTTCCTCTTGGTAGCAGATGGAGCAGGGCACAGAGAAACGTGATAGGACAGGTCGGGAGGCTGCTCCTGCTCTGGTGCAAAAGCTGGAAGTCACAGAAACTTCACCTGCAGCTTCAGTCCTGGCGGGCGGTCACGCAGAGCAAGGCGTTCAGTGGTTGTCCCTGGTTGAATATCAAGCGCAAGACAGGATGGTGGGGCACATACGCTGAACTGAACCAGAATGCCAATTAGCAACTCGAGCCTTTGTGTTGGCTACATTAATGTTTTAAACTGAAAGGTCTCTGTGACAGTTGGAAGCAGGAGCCGCTATCATAAATTTAACATGATGCAAGTTATTTACCTGTCTCATATAACTGCTGAGGTATCTACCCAGCGGTGAAGCCATAAAAAAGAGCAAGGTCTCTGCAAAGGGAGACCAGGGACAAGCAGCACCTTCGTGGCCTTGTGCCATTGTTTTGTAAAATGGTGTGAGATTAATGATGGAAGTAATGAGCAAGTTGTTTCAGCGATGTGGAAGGTGTAATAGGTATGCCCGACCAAACGGTGTTCTGCTGTGACAGGGGGCTGCTCTGATCGTGCTGGAATAATCTGCAGTACAGACCCTGCAGACAGTACAATCTGTGTCCATACAGTCTGCAGGGTAAAATAGCTGAAGTGATGTAGTGAACTCCTCTTTTTCATACCCAGGCTTCCTCAGCAAGGGAATTGGTCCAGGATGGACTCTGGATGGCTGCAAGTCTAGGGCCTTGAAGCAAAACAGGGAGTAAAACTTGCAGGGGAGACTCCTCCTGTATCATCTAGACTGTCCTCATCCACATATTCATTGACTGTCAAAAAACTCTGAACAAATGTGGTCCATGACCTCTCTTTACGGATTCCTTATCAATTCTTCTGCCATAGTATCTTACATAGTAGAAACGTATCTGTTAACTCTGTTCATTATTATACGTTCTTACCAGTTCGCCAGGTGCAGGAGTCAAACTGAACTAGCCTGCAATCTCCCAGACATGGCCCTCCTATCCTTGCCTTGGAGCAGGATGGGTTGATCCACTTACGGTATGTAAAGACATCCTAGAGTGATGCGGTGACTTCAGAATCAGGAAGCTAAAATGGCATCTGGGCATGAAAAACAGACTGACCTCTGGCAGATATTTCTCCTACGTATTTAGCTGGAGAGCTGCTTTCAGGCTCAGCCATTGTACCCTGATTAGTGAAACAGGACAGCGTTCAAAGCTCAGGTCTAGCAGCAGCCCTCAGCTTCACGTGGAGCAGACTGCAGCTCATGAAGGGCATCTCAGACTCCTCTTGCAGTAGAAAGGCATCTGTCACTGGCTGGAGATTCAGAGCTCTGAACTCCTATTGCAATACCAATTTGGTGTTGTTTGGAGCTACCAGGGAGGTGGGTTTTTTTCTAGCAGGATAATATTAGCCAGTGATTTTCTTATTTTTGCTGAGTTTGCAAAACAGGAGTTACTTGGGGCTCAGCGAAAAGCTCAGATGTGTATTGTTTGCTTCCACTTAAATGCAGCAGAATCTTAAGGCCTGAGCGTGTTAGAAAATGTTACTTAAATTGAAAAGTGCAAAGAAGCATTTCTAGGATGATTAGGGCAACAAAATGCACATCTTCTTAGGAGAATTAGAAGATCTTGTCTTGTTTAGTATAGCCCAGCAAAGACTGAACGGGGGTGTGGTAACACTTTATAAATATATTTGAGGAGTAAATGTCAGAGAGGGATATTGACTTCATCACATGATCAAATGGCTGTACAGTGAGTAATCCTGAATACGTTTGGACTGGAAATCTAAAGGCTTCCAAATATCTGATGAATGAAGGGCTCAGATACTCTCCCGAGCACTAGAAGCAGTAGCTTTCACTCTTGTAGGATGGAGCCTGAGAAGCTTATGGACATAACTGTACAACACAATAGAATAAGAAAGTGACTGAAGATAGAAAATTAAGTTTATATTATGAGTCCCTGGGCATCTGATGTGTCAGTATCCCCAAATGTGTGAGAAAATAGATTAGGTCACTGTCAATTTGCATTATACTTATAATAATTCCATGCCTCAGGGCTTCCACTGGAGTTGGGAAAGGTTTTATTTTATTCCTCTTGATGCATGATTTGCCCTCTACTGGTCTTTTTTGCCTTCCTCTGCAGGTCTGCAGATAGATTGTTATAGGTGGCCTTAAAATCTTAGGGTTTATGTGTCCTGCTCATATACTCAGGATTAGCCAGCCTCTAGACCTGCAACTCTAAAAGAGTTATTTGCCTAGATCAGCTTGGTAGGCACCATTGATTTCCTTTATAGCATGGGACACAGCCTCCTTCCTAGAATCAAATGGAGTTTTATTTAGCGAATTCTTTGTAAACCTGCAAACACACTTTTTTCTCATCTTATAACAAGAAAGCTATTTATTCATGTCTTCCTCCTTTGCCTGAGTTGTCCCAACACTTACTAGAATCTCACTGGGCACCTTTGATTATTCATTATTTGTCCGCCTCCTTTCATCCTCCAAAGGGACAACATCACTTATTTTTAAAAGGATATTCAGAGGAAAGGCATTTCCAGCCTCAAACGTCAAGAATGAAGACAGACACAAAAATGCTCACTCCTGGAATGTAAAAGCCTGTAGAGGTGCATGTGCAGTCCCTAGGTTACTGTTGACACATCCTCTGAAGTTACCTTCCTCTCAGTGTTGGAGTCCATCTGGCATTTCTAATCTCGCTCACTGAGTTAGATAAACAAAATACTTGAGGTAACCTCCACTCCACGGACACGATAAGCCCAGGTAAATGCAAAGGATACCTGGGTAAATGAATAAACGGGGCAAATGAAAAGCCATTATATCACAGCAACAGCTTTGGAGAATGAACGAGGTAAACAATATCCCTGGAGAATATGGTTGTCTGTCTGCTTTTTAAGTCTGCACAACATTGGAAATGTTCAGGAGAGGCTTTTTATGTTCTTGGTGTTCACCTTCATGTATTGCTACTTACTGACTAAAAGAGATTTGCATCCAGGAATTCTGAATCATGGAACTTTGTGTCAGAGGTGACCATCTCATATACACACAGGTATTTTTAAATTCTTGCACTCATACACAAATGCAAGATACGGTCAATAATCCTGAGAAAAGTCTTACTGTAAAGCACAGAAATCACTCATAAATTTCTCCCGAAATAAAGGTACAATGCATCCTTTACCTTGTTCCACCTTCAGCCTTGAGATCTCCTGGCCACATTTTCATCTTACAGTATCACCTTTACAGTCATTCTGTAGCTGCTCAGTGAGGAAGCTGTATCCCATGGAATGGTTGGAGGAATGGCAACTATATGATGATCACTCTACTCTGGATGCAAAAATTCTCGTTTGTCATTGCAGACAGTGACTTTCCGGATTTTCTGGCTAGAATTTCTAGTGGTCTGAGATCATGAACTTTTCTGAGCTCCTGCATATAACCAGAGAACTAGGGCCATCATTGAGGCCTTACAGCTCTCCTGCTTTTAACTGGGGGCAAGCAATATGCATCTGAGCCCTAGGTAGCCCCTTTTTTTCAGAGTCTCCAGCTAGTGATGGATGGCTCTTTACTCCAAGAAGAGTCCGAGGGGTGTCCTGCATCACCCGCAGTCTGCTCCACGTGAAGTTGAGGGCTGCTGCCAGACCTTTTCACTAGTCAGCACACAGCGGCTGAGCCTGAAAGCAGCACTCCAGGTGCTCGAGTACTCTGCTGCACAGCTTATTACCAGCTCAGAGGGCCAGGTTAACCCCCAGCTAGACAAAGGCACTAAGGCTGTAGGTTAACAGATGGATGTCAGGGTGAACCACACAAAGTTAACACAGGGAGACAGTCAAACCCATTGAGTCCAACTTTAAAGGCAGAATGCGGGAATTTTAGTAATTTAGTCTCAAGTACTTTGTGGTGCCATCAAATAATTTCTGGCTCCTGAAGTTTCAAAACTGCATCGCAGACCTCTCGCTCACCTGAAGTGACAGGAACAGGATAAAGTTCAATAGTACAAAGTACGAAGTCATGTGCTGAGGGGCCAATGATAAGGAATTTTTACATAAATCCGGAGGAGCAGACAAAGAAAGAAGAGATAAAGAAAGAAGGGTGTTGGTAGAAGGGATAAAAAGGATGTGCTGCCAGAGTGATGCAGCTTTAAAAGAAAAGGCTGATGTGACCGAAGATGGCACTCAGTGAGGTACTTTTAGTAAAGATGGGGAAATATTAGACCCTTTGTATAAGATGATGATAAGATCACATCTGGATCCCAGAACAACACACTCTCATCTTTGATGCCTGCTAAATACTTTTGCTTTGACTCCGGTCAATCCTTTACCTTCATGTTCCCTTAAATCTCACCATATTCTCTCATTTTCCTCTTTACAGCACACAGCCATAAGAAAAGTCAATTGCAACGCATTTATGGGTTACGAACTTTTCTTCCTTTTTCCTAAGATCTTAACATCAGCATTGTCATCACAATAGTAAGAGATACGCTTTAGCTTCCTGTTTCTCAATGCCAATTATAAATCCCAAGCTACTATGGAAAAAGTTCAAAAGTGGTGACAAAGGATGAGAGAAGCTAAATTCTTTAAAAAATAGCTAGATTAGTTGCAAGATTACTGGCAATGGCTCAGTTCCTTAAAAGTGAGGAGTGTGTATTTAGATACACTGCCATACACTGTCGCCAGGAACTGTGACCAAGTCCTCACACCCTGGTCTTCGAGAAGCTGCTGCCGCCACCAGCTGGTAGTTCACTGGTCCTTGGCTGGCGAGATGAATACATGGCTTACTCAAAGAAGTCCCGGGAAGACAGGTAGGCCCTGAAGGAGGTCACATCTACACAGGGTTACAGAAACATTGCTCCAGCCCAAAGTACATTTTGGAATTTGACAAAAGACAAGACCTGTATTATGTTAACAGGACCAACCAGCCATAGCGTTCAGTCAGCAGTTATCCATGGGCATGGCTAGAACAGCACAGCAAGAATACTAAATTCACAGCATCAGTCATCCAACACTGGTCCTTTTTATGATTAGATGACATTCATGTGCTTCACCACTTAGATTCCAGAAATACATTTTGGGGTGGCAGCTCCTTTGTACTCTGGAAGTAGAAATGACAGTTCCTTGCATGCTTCACTGCTGCTTCTGCAGAGCCAATGTAAGGAGGAATCTAGTGAGCACTGTGGTATATACCATGCAAAGAACAAAAGGTTTGTCACCCTGTGGCTGCAGTCATAGATGTTGCAAGAGAAGAGATTTTGCCCCACCTGTGGGATCAGTGCAGGTCAGTGGTCCTTTCCTGCCCACTCTGTACACAGGAAGATGCACACAGAGATCGTGGATTATCAGAAGCTGTATACATAGTTGTAGATCGGCTGCTGGGTTTGTCATTAGCAAGCCAAAAGATGGAGGCTTCTCTCTATTAGGTTAGCAACAACATGCACTTTCTCCTGCAACATCCTCTACAAGAGGACAGTAGGAGCAAACCTGTGCTTGAGTCCTGGAAGCACCAGGAGGTACCACAGTCACTAGGCTGCTGTGCACTTCAGAGGATGTTCATCAGGACCGGGATGGCTGTACTATAGAGCAAATCTCAACTGTCTGTTTCATACCTGGTTGTTCCCGTGAAAGTTAATATGTTGCAATTAACTACATTAGAAGAAATCAGTAACTTCTTTGGTTTCTAAAAAACACTGCTCTATCTGGATGTCTGAGAGAATGAATGACCCCGGACATCCTTGCTTCCAGACTAAGATATGGGAAATAGAAACAGAAAATCTTATTGGGTTAAAGACATGCCTTTGTAGCAGATTAAATTAGGTCTGCTGTAGACCTAAACCACAAATGCAACAGTGGTGATGGATAGTGCTTGTTCTAAACACAACCACTGAGTTGTGTTTAGATGGCTATCACAGCAGAATCACATGCGCCACTACTGCCTTCACAGTTTGCCTGACTTATAATGGCTCAGTCTTTCTTTCCCAGTGAGGCCAAGCTCTCTTTCTCACCCATTGACATCAGCCTTCATGACCTCTGAGTGTATCTATGCTGCACCAGGTGTTGCTTACCTGCTCCAGCCATTTTCAGATACACGTGTAGACCAATCTCTGAACATCTGCAATCTCTGTAGCATATTCATTTGCCCAGCCATTCGTGAGGTGGTGACGCCCAGCAAGCCCCCAATGTGTACTTTACATTCCTATTGCACCTCACACAAAAATGCTGATTGGCCATTTCAGATTTTTTTTTGTTGCAAGGCGTGCTTCTGCCGCTTGTAATACCAAGCCTGGTACTACCATTGCTAGGGTTGCCAGATCCAGAGACGCCACATGAGCACATCTGATGCCGAACCAATGCTCAGCAGCGTAGCAGCAATAATCCAGCATAGGATTAGCCTCCTTTCCCTCTTCTCTACTCCTGGCCTCTGTCTCCATACCTCTATGACACCAATCACATACAAGATGCACAATCCTCCATGAACCCTCGTAAAACTGATACCTTTCCTATGCAAGACAGATAGTCTCTTGAAAACTCTCACTATAATTTCTGTCTTTTACCTGCTTTCCCTTGGCCCAAACAACATAATGCCTCAACTTCCCATACCAGCCTCTGAGAGGCGTCCACCCACAATCCACACAGCAGTATCTGGGAGCTAATGCCTAGCGTGGGGCTTGGCTCACAAGGAGGTCCAGGCTGGGAGGGACATGGCAGCCCAGCGCCGTGGTGACTGCGTGGGTGAGCTGGATGCTCAAATGTCATTCTCACTGTGACCACAGGAGATCAGGGGAAGGAGAAGGCGGGGGCTGCATCCTGAAGATAACTTATTTCCTTCTCCAAGGCTGGACCACTCTACCAGCTTCCCAGCTTGGTCTCCTCTTACCCACTGCCAAACGTGGACAGACATTTTCTAGTGGGGAGGAGGGCTGCCAAATGGAGGGTGTTTACTTCACCTTCATGGCATATAGTCATAGCCACAGAGCTGGATAGTGGTTTAAACTGGGTTTTCATCTACCTGCACCCATCCTTACAAATCTTGCCACAAGAATCATACATATTCTTGGACTCTGAGCCAGTGGTGGCATTTGTATATGAAATGCAAAAGCAGAAAAATATGTGAAAACCAGAAGAAGAGGACCTATCCAGGCTTCTAGGTAAGATACGTTTATTTTTAAAAGTGTCTCATGAGGCTTGGCCAAGGCCTCATCCCTATACCTGTGGTACCCATCCAAGGAGGCTGTAAGCAAGTCTGCTACTGCGGTTCTGGTGGCAAAGGGAAGACAGAGAGTGGAAGGGTTGATGTCAACCCAGTAGCACCAGGGTCTTGAGCAGGCAGGGGACCAAACAATTCCTGAATCAGTTTATCTTATTTGATTTCCTCCTGTTCTGAGAACAGATGGTCCCTTCCTCTTCCCTCAGCCTTTTTCTGGCACCAGGGCAGGCGGTTCCTTACCTGTGCATGATCAGTCTTCTCTGCCATGGCCCCTAGGACACTCAGTGTCTTCTGTTTCTCCATCCTCTGGAAAACAGTATGTGCCCACCACGGTGAGGTCAGGCGGAGCTTGTAGCTCCCTTTCAGAAGTGTCCATGGAGGAAAGAGAATCAAGGAAGATACATTGGTCCCCAGCGTCGACACACCACGGTGAACTGTTGCTCATATTGATTTTCTCTGCCGACACGTCCATCTCTAGGCCACATTTTGTTTCAGAAAGGTTTTGCCTGAACTTACCGAAACCATATCCCAGAAGAACTGCTGGGGCAGGAGGGCCACCAGGCATTGTCCAGAGGGGTGGACATGGCAGTGCTCTGAGGTTTTTTCTGAAGACCTGTGCTGGGGAGCAGAAGGGAAGCAGTAGGCACAGAGAAGAGCCTAGCTATATGGTCTGTGAGATGGTCATCACGAGAGAGGGCTTTTCCTGCTCTGTCTTTTCAGCCTTCATAGTACAGAAAGCAGTCTAAGAGACTGTACTACTACCACAGCTGCCCTCTTGGAAAGTGAGGGACACTGAATGACCATGAAAATGGTGTTTTTATAATAAGATGATAAGGGTGTACGTGGTATAGCCTGACTCAGGGCTTGTGGAGACATGCAGGGACACGAGGGCTGTTGGGATAGTGTTGGAGTAGTAGGCTGAGCGAGGCAAATCTGACATGATCTCATCCGCACAGTTTGTAAAAAGAGGACCCTGGAGCAATCCCTTATGCCAGACTTCACCTGGAATTCGTCTCACATCACACTGGTCCAATCACTCTGAAATCACTTTTGGGAGCAATGTGGCAGACCAGGTGATCTGCTCCTGGGGCCGCTCCTGAGTAGGATTTTATTTGGCAATATTGCCAGCAGAGTTCCCTGGGGCACTGCTGCTGGCATAATTTAATAGTTGTATTGATGATCTGGAGGTAAATATAAAATTGCAAATAAAAGAGCGTACAGAAAGGCCAGTGAAGTGATAAATAGTGTGGAGGCAGACTAAATGGAATAGCTGTGTGTGTAAAATAAATGCATTTTAATAAAAACAATTTGCAAAGTCATCTTACTAGGAGCAAATGGTGCAAGTTCATGTAACTGGAAACTATACTCACTATAGCAGAAAACTTTAAAGGAAATTAGGGGTCATAATGTACCGGATTAGCACAAGCTTCCTGTGGAATCTTGTGGCAAAGAGGAATTTTGCAGTCCTGCAGTGCATCAACAGGAAAGGATACATGAGCAGCGCAAGGCATGGCAGAACAGGGACCAATAACTCTGCAGGGACCAATACCTCTGCAGGGGCCAGTACCAGATTTCGACGTGCAGGTCATCTTCCCTCTTCTGATGATATTGAAAAAATAGAAACACTGAAAAAGCTGAAAGTCATTAAAGAAAATGATGTAAAGAGTTCAGTGTGTTTAATTTATCATATAGAAGTCTGAGAGATGATTCAATTATTTGATTAAAGCACAGAATAGATATCTCAGAACAAAACTAACTGGACTATAAAGCATTTCTTCATCAGGTAGACAGAGGTGTGGAAAGAATCAATAGCTATAAATTAGAGTCTTCCTCAGGTGACTTCTGTAAGGAAAACCTATTTAAAGGCTGGATGCTGGACATGAACAGTAAAGTATCTTTCCCAGCGATGCAGGCAACTGTAAAAAGGGTGGGATATGAACACACAAGAGTGTGAAGAATGAGTTTAAAATTGAAGAGTTACTTGAATGCCCCCTCTCCTGCCAAAGAATAGTAGAAAGAGAGTCTTTAGCTTAATGCCTGCCCGTCTCACAGCGCCTTTCAGGAAGGAACACCTACCTACATGATAAGGTATACCAGAGAGCCAGCTGTCTATCATTGTGTCCAAAGCGTCCACACGACAGGATGGACTAAAGGAGCTAGACATTCAAGCCTTTTGCCCCACCATGTTCTGAAGTCCCCCACAGCCTACGGCTGCCCGCACACTCCTATACTGTGATCGGTTTGAACCTGAGCAGTTCAGAAGTGGCTTGGAAGATCTGGTAGTCCCAGTTTGAACTGGAGGTAGCTTACGGGCTGTTCTGGTGAACATGAGAGACCCTTCATGTTGATCAGGCTGAACCCTGTAGTGCTCGCCGATTCCAGCCTCTCCCGCACAACATCCGCGCAAGCCCCAGGACTACTCCCAGCCCCGAGGCAACAGTACTGGTAGCTCCATGCTGGCTGTAACCACGGCTCTGCGCAACTTGGTTGTTTAAAAGCTTTTCACCACGAGGTATGACTGTGAATGCTAAGTAATCTTTCTGACTTTCTCATTTGTTCTGGTTTGAACCCATGTGGGCATTACTTCCTTTTTCGTGTACACCATGAATAATAGATCTACTTTAGAAAAACGAAAAGTGCCAGGGAAGGGCACAAACACAGGAATACAGGCATCCATGCTGTTTAACTGTTCCAAAGGTACCTGCCCAGCTTTTTCATCCAGACCAGTGATATTCTTCCAGAATTGCTTTCAGGTACGTTTTAGGAGTTGGAATATAAATCAGGACTGCTCCATGCCAATGGCACTCAGTGCTGGAGGATGGTCCCAGGTCCATTTCATTTGCTAGCACACATGTGGTCTGGGAGTCTTAGGAAATCTGACTGCCTGAAAGTGAAAAAAATATGAAAAAAATGAAAAAAGTATCAGTTTTAAATACAGTGCACTAGTTATTCTGAGTTACAGAAAAAAAAAGCAGCAATAGGCAAATCAGCCTTACTTGCTGATATTGTGTAATGAAAAGAATATTTTTCTAAGAGTACAATATATATATGTGTTTCTCACACCTGTGGAAAAAAAATCACATGAAGCTACTTGATAAGTATTGAAAGCAACTCTGCATTTCAGAAGAAAATATCTTAATTTTGCTTTAAATCACATATGGCAGCAATATGGATGCAATATAAACTGACTCTGACAAATAAGATTAATACTCCAGGGGAAAAAAACCAGATAATTCTATTGATTTCTCAGCATATTTTTAAAAAACAAAATTAAGAATTAATTCTTTATGGGATATTAAGGATACTATGAAATAAAAGTTTTCAGTATTGCAGATCTAGATGAATTGTCATTATACTATGGAAATAATATTCCTGTCCTGAAATATACTTATAAGTCCTTTGCTGTGTCTTGCTGACCTCCTTGGAGCCAGAGTTGTGAGAACAGACTCTGTCATCCAGTATCCTTTACCATCAATAGAAAGAGTCTCACGGGGCTCAGTTATCTTTGGATCAGGTCCCAGAACATCTCAAAATCTACAGGACTTGGAAGAGCAAAAATTATGTATGAACAAAATCCTGATCCTGCTGCTTCTTAGATAAATAAATTTAGATGATTTCAGTAAGACTGAGATCCAGCCATGATGCATAAATGCATCATCCTGCTAATTTGTGGTAAGACATGTGTTATTTCAAGTCACTAATGAGCCAGTTGCTAAATACCAAATCTGTATGGAAACTATAATTACACCTCTTATTCACCTGAATAATGGGATTTTAAAAAATTGTTTATTTTATTGTATCACATTATTTTTATGCCGTAAGATGTGAAAATACAGCATGCTTCCGAGTGAGCTGAAAAATATCCTAAACATAAATACCATCAGCCTGAAATATCAAGAGCAGGTAAATGGTATTCTCTGTGCTGCTCACATCTATCTTCCCTGCTTCTCTTTTGCTTATCGCCTGTTCTAATTAAAACAAAGAAGGGTAGCTGGCTCATAAAATGGAATTCTTAGGCAGGTGATGCTCCCAGATAATGACCCGAAATTTCAACCTCCATTTTTGGGTCTGCAGAATGAAGAAGAAGTGATTGGTGCATTAGATACAATCATGCGGAAGAAAACAGTAACAAAGTCAAAGACAGAAAGTGAGAAAGACAGAAGGAGAGAAAACATACATCATTGGAACTCAATGTGTTTTATTTTCTTTATTAACTTCTTCCACTTTATTGGCCAGCAGCAGAAAACAGGAGCTGGGAGGAGAATCACGGTTCCAGAGATGGACAAACAGATGAATTATTTGTCGCTTTTTGTATTTCTGAGAAGAAAAAGTGACTGTACCAGCACTTTCAGTAATTACTCTTAAACATTGCATTGTGCCATATTATACTGGAAAAGTCGTTTATCTGGAGTGTATATACCACCAGATAAGAAGACAGTGAGCTGAGCTTTTTCCAGACCTGAAGGCCATATAAACAGTCTCAAATCAACCTTTTTATGCTCTGCTTGGTAAGAAACCACTATGCAATCTGTCTACATCCTACACAGCACAGGCCATTCTTTGACGATTCAGGCAGGCAGGACCTCATAACAGTAACCACACAGATTCAGATAAAGGCTCCATCTGGGCCAGTATCCTGTGCTCAGCAGTAATCAGAAGCAAATGCTAAAGAGTGAGGACAAGAAAAACATCTATGAGACCTACTCTCCTGGGCTTGGACTACCTTCGGTTCACGGGATTTCCTGAGCCAGGTGTGGTTTATCTACCTCTCTCTGACTCTCTCTACCAAGCATACGTCCCACTTCCCCTCCAACCCAGCTAAGCTTTTGCTGTCCATAGCATCCATTTGCAAATAGTTCTATGAGGCTGCTAAACCTTGCACGACAAAAATCACCTCTCTTTGCATGTTTTGAAGCTGTCTCCTGTTGGCTTTGATTTGATGGCCCCTAGTTTTTGTGCTGGAAGACAGTCTAAGCTCCAGACCACTTATGGCTTTGTAGATACAGTGAAGTATCGGTCATAGTTCTCATCAGTCGGCTCTCTCTGAAGCTGAAGAGTCCCTGTCTATTCATGTTTTCCTAGTACAGAAGCCATTTCACATCTACAGTCACCTTGGCAGCCCTTCTCGGACTCTTTTCCAGGTCTTCTCCAGGGAACCAGACTGTATACAGTATTCAAGGTTGGGGTGAACTGTGGATTTATGCAGTAGCACAATGACATTTTCTACTTTGTTCTCAAATTCCTTTCCTAAACATTCCTAACTCTCCGTATGACTTCTGACCACTGCTGAGCACTGGAACTTTCTATTGCGATCCTCGAGTCGCGCTCCTGAATGGTAATGGTCAAGAGGCTATGAATCTTCATGTGGAAACTAGGATTTTTTTGCTTGCTACGTGCATCGCTTTACATTATCTGCTGGAATTTCTTCTGACACTTTGTTGCCCAGCCACCAAGCCTTTTCAGGTCCTTCTACAGTTTTCTACAACCTGTATTCATCTTTACTCTTCCAAATAACTTCCTCATAAGCCAATTTTCTCATTGCACCATCTGATCTCTTTTCTGGGTCATCTATGAACACATTGAATGGCACAGTTTTCAGCCCAGTTCTCTGTAGAACTCCTCTGGGAATGATTCTCCCCTGCAAGAATTAAATGTTTGCCCCTGTCCTGCATTTTCTATCTGGCAATCAGTTCTTTATTCAGTCTAGGATTTCTCTCCTTATTCCATTGCTTTAGTTCCTTAAAAGACTTGTGTTAAGGATTTCACCAAAAGCTGATGGGAAATTCAAGTAGATTGTATCAATTAGATCACTCTTATCTACATGCTTGCTGACCCCTTGAAAAATTCATTAGAGGTTTACAAAACAGGATTTTCTTTCATGTAATCTGTGCTACTCTTCCCAAATGGGTCATATTGATCCACATGGCCTCTCATTCTATCCTTTATTACAAACCCTACTTAACTGCCCAGTGCAGATGTCCAGCTTACAAGCCAGCAATTGCCCGCTCTCTGCATGGAAATCAGGGTAGGAGTGCAATATGGTTACTTACATCATGAAGCATGACATCTTCTTTCTAAATCTTTCTGTTTCTATGTACGTATTGATCGACTGAGTTATTTGTCAGACTTTCTTATTTTCTTTCTGTCTCTCTTTTTCATTGGAACAAGTTTCTTTGTTTTACTTTTTTTTCCCTGAACAGGAAAACACTGCCCAAGTTGGTGATCATGAGAAAAATTTAACAATTGGTAATATATTTATAGCAATTTTTAATCTTAAAAGCACTGTACACATTTATCTAACAAAATTCATTAATCTAACCTAACCACCCTAGTAAATATAGATTTAACATGAGCTGGATATCTCTACATTTGATGTTCAACTTCCATTATTTTTTTCTGTCAGATACTTTACCTGAGTTAGTAATGGACATCTATTAGATTTCAGTCATCACAAGCAAGCTAGAAGTCATGTTTGCTCAGTTCCAACAAGCTAGAAGTCGTTTGCTGCATTCCAACAGCCAAAGGCTTTCCCACAAAGAAGGAGAGGAAGTTTTAACAGTGCCTCAAAGCCCATTTTTGTTATTGAATTTAAAGCAAGTTATTCTGCTCCGTACTTCTGCAGAATGTGTTTGCCCATAAGCAAAGATGGATATACAGCAACTCTTTTGTTTGAATCCCAACCTCTTGTGCCTGCAGAGCCACGTCTGACACAATTGCATGTATTTACACTGTTCTTTCAAAATTCAGCCCCCCTGTTCCTCATATTCAGATCTAATCTGCTAAGTACACCATATTCTACATTCTTCCTTCCCAAATATTAGAAAAAGCTATTCTGTTGCTCAGAGCAAGATCTCTCATGTGATCAGTGCAAAGTACTTGTATTAAAACCTTGTAATCCCAGGACTTCTGCTGTCCAGAGAATGTTCTGCCAACTATGGAAACAGGATGGTCAGCAACTGCTGATCAATAGACAATGGATTTATTTTATCGTAGGATGACAATACTTGTCAAGGCCTAGAACTGATTAATTGCTTTTTGCAGCCTAGGATTGTTTTTACAATTTCACATTTGCACAGTCCTATATTTTCCTTAATATTTAGTGCTCTTTACAGTCACTTGCTTTTTAATTTTGGGTTAGCGTACTGAATCTTATGAACTCCTGAATAGTGCTTTACATTTAGCAAAGACCCAACTTTCTGCTACTGAACTAGCATGGTAACCCAGAACAGAAACTGGCCGTTAGAAGGTTTTTTACATTTTTGTTATTGTCATTGATATAATACTGTAAAAAAATATAACTAATAAAAAGATACAGCCAAGAAATTAAGAATTGCTGATTTTGATGGTTCTCATTGTGGAACAGACATGATTGCAAGTTATAGCTACAAGTGCATAAAATACATTAAATCTGTTGATTGAATATAATATCTATGTTAGTTTAGTTCTTATTTCAAATATTCAAATCATTCATTGTGAATCAAAGCATCAGATTCTTATCTGCTGTAAACTGACAGCAAATTCCTTTTAAATCAATGGTACTTTGGCAGACACGAAGGGCTGACTTTTAGTTTTAATTGACATTACTGGGCTGATCTCGGATTCAACTGAAAACAGACATACCGGAAATAAGCTATTTATAAAGCATAACGTTATTGTGATGTGCCACGGGAATTTTAACATGTCAGATAATCTTCCCACAGGGAAAATGATAGCTGGATTATTTAATATAGACTGATATTTTGCCATTCCCCAGATAATTCCATTGTGTTTTTTACTATCAAGTGAACTTCTGTCTGTTACCGCTTCTGTTTCTTACACAGTTTACAAGAACACTCATAATTAGCAGATATAAGGCAGGTGGGGAAGATAACAAGCCCTTATCAGACAATCAGTCACTGGTTCCTCCATTTCTTTTTGTGTGGTATGCCAAACCCTGTCGTCCCATTGCTCAAGCAATGCTTAATTTCCGCACAAAGTAGAACAGCCACAGGGACTGAACGGCCCCCACTGCCAAATATATCCTAGCCTCTGGGGTCAAGGCTTTTTGTAGGCTCTGTTCCTTGTGGATAAAAAAGACAGATTGAAGTCCAGGTATCCTGAACTCTGGGTGTGCATTTTTGTTACCAGAAAAAAGGGAAGTCTGAGGGCTGCCTTTGTCAGTGGGATCAGGCATGGGCTGAGCATATCCACTGATCAGATGCAGGGAGTGAGACAGGCAGAGACATATCGGCTCTTTAGATCTGTGCAGTTACCCGTACCCCAGCTGCATGTATGGCCTTTACCCAGGAGTTAGGTCCTTTTGTGCTGAGGACTTCACAGAGATGATCCCTAACCCAGAGCCGGTATCAGCAGGCAGCAGCTTGCAGCTGTGGATAGCAAGGCAAGTAATTTAATGAGGAATTTGACGGGACGCAGTGAAGTGATAGGATAGTCACAGACAACCCCCACCCCACTAAAGGGCAGCATGGGGAAAAGCATGAAGCCACCTTTTTGGAAAGCTTTCGGGAAGGGAGCGGGCTCTGCGCTGCAAATGGATCAGGACTAGAATTCAACCTCTGGTACAGGGTGGGGGTGGTAAGCAAATTGGAGCTGGACACAAGTTTTGAATGGGTCTGAAAATGAGGAACGATTTTACGTCTATGCAATACAGGAAGGGGAACCACTCAAAAGCAGAGAGATCCCAAATGACGGTCTAAAAACATAAGCAATGTGCTAGTATTTGTTGAGGACAGAGAAAAGGATAATTGAAAAAAAAAAGAGAAGCAATTATAGCAGTTTTATAGGAGTGGACTGGCAGGAAAGACTGTCTTTAAGAAGTCAAGCAGAGAGACACTTCAAGATCTAGACGCAGCAGTCCATGTCTGGCGGGCCATAGCAATTAGAAGTGAGTTTTCAAATCTCACCATTTCGAAAGGGGTGCCGGCATCTTTTCAAAGATGTTCCTAATCACGTTGCCTGCTTCCCGCTCCACTGGGATCTACTGAAAAATTCCTAGAGATGTTATATGGCAACAAAAGAAAGGAAAGCAGTGCCCAGGGCTACTGAATGATCCATATTGTCAAACTCCAATTATGTGGCATTTAGAAAAGATGCTAGTTATAATTTAGTATTATTGACTACCTTCAGGGTAAAAAAGATTTCTCACTTGCGATCACGTATTTGAGAAAACCGGAACGCCCAAAGCAAACACTGACTTGTGCAACTTAGGGTTCATAGCTCTTATTTTTGTCTCGCTTTCATTCACCGTCTGCTGTGCAACCGGTGAGCTGAGCATCCTTCCGTAAAGTGAGACCCGTAATTACAATAAGCCATCGGAAACGACGAATTGTGCTTGAGCTCAAGGCGGGCAGCCCAAAAGTCTCATGTCGCCCCGTGGTTTTTGTGGCCCATGCGCAGATGCCGGACTTGCGATTGCCCCCGCCCGCGCCGCACCGACCCCGCTCCCGCCGCCGCGGCGGGAGCGGGGTCGGTGCGGCGCGGGCGGGGGCGTGGCTTGCGAGCGAGGGGGCGTGGTCTGAGACGACGGAGGCGTGGTATGAGGCGGGGCCAGCCCAGCGTTTCCGCTTCTCTCCTTCCACGCATGCGCGAGTGGCCGGAAGCGCGGCGGAGGAAGACGGGGAGCTTCTATGGCGATGGCGGAGAAGTTCGACTCTCTGGAGGAGCACCTGGAGAAGTTCGTGGAGAACATCCGGCAGCTCGGCATTATCGTCAGCGACTTCCAGCCCAGCAGCCAGGCTGGGCTCAACCAGAAATTGTGAGGGGCCCGCTGCTCCGCCGTCCCTCTTCGTTACCAGGCCAGGCCGCGGGGCCCTTGCCGCCTCCCCTCATCCCCAGCCTGGTGCCTCAGCGTACCGGAGGCCCTGCCGGTGGATCTGTCATCCTTCCGCCGTAGCAAAACGAGGGAGGAGCGGCGGGAGGTTTCGCCGGGGTCTCCCTCGCTGGGTTTCGTGTCGCTGGCCTCGCAGCCGGGGTTAGGGTTAGCCCAGCACGCCCCTTTTTGGCTAAAACCGACCCGTTTTCTTCTTACAGGAATTTCATGGTGACCGGCTTGCAGGATATCGACAAATGCCGGCAGCAGCTTCACGATATCAGTGTGCCCTTGGAAGTTTTTGAGTAAGTCGCTTTGAACCTGGAAGGGAAGGTGCTGTAGTCGGTGTGATTTGAGGTAGCGTGTCCTTGCAGCGTGGGTGTTTTCCCCGAGGACAGCTTGTTTCTTAAACTCCCTCTTCTGAATGCCTCACGAGAATGTGAGCAGGCAGAAGGGTAAGAGAAGTGATAAATTGAAAAATTGATAAAGTGAAAAATACACCTGCTTTCAGAGCTTTTTTTTTCTTTTTTTCTTTTTTAATTTATGTTGACTTTACATATGTAGGCAGTAATACAGATTCTGCCGAATCTGGTGATTTAGTAAGTAAGCTTTCATTTTGGAAATATACTTTTACACTAGGTTAGAATCAGGATTTAAAGTTGCAGGTGAAAATAAATTAGGTCAGTACTTAGGTGTTTAGTTTCAGTAGCGGCAATCTTCTTGTTGGCAGAGAATTAGAACATTAAAAGCGAAATAATGAATGTAGAGGGAGAGCTATACAAGACAGCTTTTATGATATAGCTGACAAGTTAATTTACTAGTGTTTCTTGTAAGTCCGAATGGTTTGCCTGTTCTAGTACATTACTGGCTATACAGGACTTTTTTCGATTGGGCTTTCACTGTCTGTAAATCTGCCATGACAATATTAAATGTTCTGTTTTCTTTATTCAGTGATGGAATTTCCCTTTGTCAGGCACTTATATTGCAAAGCAAAAGTACACTTATAGGTTTGCTGACACAAGTGTGTTAATTTTTATTCTTTACTATGGTATATACACTTCCTCCTCATCCTTGAATTGCTGGGTGCTGTATTCCTATGTGCTTATTGCTCGCCGTGTACTACCCAAGCTACTTTATGGTTAGTGCCCTTTCAGTTGCTTGGAAAAGGACCCTCTTTCTTCATTCATGTGTACTTATTGCCTGTGAGGACCTGGGTAGTTATGTTTTTTGTTTGCTTTTCATACTTTTTTCAAAGCTCCAGGCTTCCTGGAAACAAAGATTTAAAACAGCATACCAAGACAGCTGTTTGCTGGCCATGGCCCAGTCCTCCTTGAGCTGTCTGTTGAAAATGTCTGAGTTAAACTATGTTTTTTAAAATGCACATTTCAGATAACGGTAGTAACAAAGAGAGAGCAAGGTGAATAATTCTGTACCTTAGAGAACATCCTAGTAGGAATATGATCATTTAGGTAGTATCTTTTCTATTTTTCAGATACATAGATCAAGGCCGCAATCCTCAGCTTTACACTAAAGAGTGTCTGGAGCGAGCCTTGGCTAAAAATGAGCAAGTAAAAGGAAAAATTGACACAATGAAGGTAAACCAGAAATAATGAAAGTACTAATGTAATAATGTATTTGATATGTATTTACAGAAAAGTAAAAACTTGGGGGTTTTTCACTTGTGCAGTTATTAATTCCCTTATTAGGTGATTTGTATTAGGAATTGCTCTGCATCCCTGCATCTTAATTGATGCTAATGCAGACTGTTCTGGAAAGGAAACTCGTAATTCATCCCACAATTGGAGATGCAGGTGTCGCTATGATTTTATTTTGGTTAAAGGTGTATGTAGCATTATGGATCTTGTTTGTTTGTTTTAATTTTAAATACTAGTGAGTACCTCACACTGTTATAGATCTGTAACTGTGATGTGTGTAAGTTTAGAAATAAGCAAAACAGAAGGGGTATTTTTCCAGTCTTGAATGTATCTTAGAGTATTAAAATGTCAAACGTGCTATATAAGCATGAGTTAATCTTTATAAAATTATTTTAAATGTATGCCAGTGTTTAGGGTTTTCTGAACTTGTACTTTCATCTAGTATGAACCTAAGCATTCTGCTATACTGTTTAACTGCTGTATTTGTAATTACAGCTGAAAAATACAATCAGAAAAGGAAGTTTAGTGAGATTTGAGAAAGGGCTGTTGGTGTTTCAGAACGTTCTTTGCAATCCTTCACACTAATTTTAAGTTCAGCCAATTTGTGCTGCAGAATGTAGACATATCTCCATAAGTTCTAAGCTTCTTTTTCTTTTGATATGCTCTGTACTTGTAAAAGTTGTAGGAAGACTTATGTATTTCTAAGCCAGGTAGGAGTTCCTTTTTGGAGGCGGAGGGGATTCTGTATCAAATGAAGAGGGCATGTCCTTTATCAGCTTTGCTTAATAAGGTCAGACAGATATTGATACACCAGAGTTCACCAGAGAGGTCCAACTAGGTATTTCTTGGGTGAAAATGCTAGTTAATTTATAGGAAATTAAAAGCATTTTAGTTTGCCTGGTGCTTACCTAGCGGATTTCACTTGAGCGTTTTCTCTGAATTTTGTAAATGTAACTTTCTGTGTTTGTCTGTGTGGTTTTGAGGGTTTTTTGGGTACCATTCTCTCAGGTCACTGAAATGTAGAACTGTGGTGTATACAAACATTTCTAGTCATCAGATAACATTGCTTGATGAAATCTAAATAAATTGTGCAGATGATGTATATACATGTTTTCTCTTTCCAGAAATTTAAAAGTCTGTTAATTCAAGAACTGACAAAGGTGTTCCCAGAAGACATGGCAAAGTACAAAGCTATCCGAGGAGAAGATCCTCCTCCTTAAGTTGGCCTTTGGTAGCTCTAAAAATGTAAATTCCATAAACTGATGATACCACTCAATAAAAACATTGATTGGAGAGAGGGGGAATCCAAGCCTTCATAACAACTGTACTAAAAATGTCAGTGATGGGCTGGAGAGGAGCTTGATGATTGCTGATGGTTCTGGTCTGAAGCTACTGAATCTTCCTGAAGACTTTTACTCCAAGGTTGCAGTTGAAACTTGCTATGGTGATCTCCTCTTCTTTCCTGAAAGCTTTTGGAGCTATAATTGCCTGCAGGTCATCAATACATAGCATTTCCCACAAAGTGCATTGCCAGAGGAGAAAATCATGCTTTTTGTCTTCTGAAAAGTGTGCTCCAGGATTGTGGGCTCATCTGTTTTTAAGAGAAGTGTATCTACTATACGTGATTAATTTTTCATTTGTAAACTACCTTTTTTTTGATTACAGTACAAACAATTGACTGCTTTCATCTTTCCAAATTCTGCTGAACAGGAGCCTGTCAAGGGCTGCAGTCCTCGTGTCATAATGAATTGCAGCCAAGAAAACCTTCAGATATTTTTGTTTTGCTCTATGAGCTGCAGTGCAGATGGCTGAGGACATAGAGAGTGAGCATATTCGGGGACTAGCTCCTCAACAATGTTAATATTTTGTATAGTATTTAATGTAAGCTTTTGTTTTAAGTCTCTTCACTTTCTGTAAGCAGGTTGTTGAATAAAAATTTGAAAAAATTTAAAATCTAACGTTTTTCAGTTGTATGCTACTCTTTGGAGAATGAACTGAAAGCTGTGAAAAATAGCATATTCCTCAGTCTCATAGTGATAGAAATAACATGTCAAAACTTGGCCATTAAAAGCTTATATCTGAAGATAATGTCAACTTGGTATTTTGGCTGTGTGGGGAAAACTTCCCTTTTAGTACCTGAAGCAGGAGATTTTTGGGTATCAGTGATTGTCACCTGAAGCATTTCTGATTAGCTGTGAACTCATCTGTGAAACCTGTAACTTCATATGTATGGTAGCCCCAACATAAACCAGCACGTTGGGTTCAGTACCCAGGGGCGTGGTGCATGTGCAGGAGACCAGTTCTACGGTGGAAGCAAGAGGACCTCTTTTAATCTTGGGGATTTGTGAAACTTGACCTGTTTGTGCTTACACTTGTCCTTCCAGATGTAACTTGAATTTTTTTGCACCAGCAAATGAATTTATTATTTTGCTAACTTTCTCAGTTGCTAAACTTAGTGGTTTTGGGCAGGAGCTCCAAAATAGCTGTACATGCGTGTGCTCTATAGCAGACCTACCTAGTCTATTAAAGACCTTAATGGGGATGTTCAAGTTGTTGGTGCCATGGTTTCCCCACCTGAAGTACTGTCTGTGCTCGGTTACCTAGCTGAATATAATGCCAAGCAACACTATGCCTGACCAAGCTTTGGCATAACAAAAGGGAAAAGAAAAACAGAAAACTAGGTGTTTGTCCTAGTTTCAGCTGAGATAGTTAATTTTCTTTTTAGTGGCTAGTATGGGGCTATGTTTTGGATTTGTGCTGAAAACAGTTGTCCTGGTTTCGGCTGGGATAGAGTTGATTTCCTTCCTAGTGGCTGGTGTAGTGCTGTGTTTTGGGTTTTAGTATGAGAATAATATTGATAACAATGTTTGGCTGTTGCTAAGCGGTATTTACACTGGTCAAGGACTTTTTTCAGCTCCCCATGCTCTGCCAGGTGCCCAAGAAGCTGGGAGGGGGCACAGCCAGGATAGTTGATCCAAACTGACCAAAGGGCTATTCCATACCATATGACATCATGCTCATTATATAAAGCTGGGGAAGCAGAAGGAAGGGGGGGACATTTGGAGTGATGGCGTTTGTCTTCCCAAGTAACCGTTATGCGTGATGGAGCCCTGCTTTCCTGGGGATGGCTGAACACCTGCCTGCCCGTGGGAAGTAGGGAATTAATCCCTTGCTTCGCTTTGCTCGTGCGCGTGGCTTTTGCTTTCCCTATTAAACTGTCCTTATCTCAACCCATGAGTGTTCTCACTTTTACTCTTCCGATTCTCTTCCCTATCCCACCGCAGGAGGGGGAGTGAGCGAGTGGCTGCGTGGTGCTTAGTTGCCGTCTGGGGCTAAACCACGACAACAGTGTTGATAACACACTGATGTTTTAGTTGTTGCTGCACCAGTCAAGGACTTTTCAGCTTCCCATGCTCTGCCAGGTGCACAGGAAGCTGGGAGGGGACACAGCCAGGATAGTTGATCCAAACTGACCAAAGGGCTATTCCATACCACATGACGTCATGCTCAGTATATAAAGCTGGGGAAGAGGAAGGAAGGGGGGGACGTTCACAGTGATGGCGTTTGTCTTCCCAAGTAACCGTTATGCGTGATGGAGCCCTGCTTTCCTGGAGATGGCTGAACACCTGCCTGCCCACGGGAAGTAGTGAATGAATTCCTTGCTTTGCTTTGCTTGTGTGCGCGGCTTTTGCTTTACCTATTAAACTGTCTTTATCTCAACCCTCGAGTTTTCTCACTTTTACTTTTCTAATTGTCTCCCCTATCCCACCAGGGGGGAGTTAGCGAGTGGCTGTGTGGTGCTTAGTTGGCTGCCTGGGGCTAAACCATGACAGTGTTCCTCTGCATTAGTTATTTAAGACTTGTTACCTGGCAGTCTAAATCTAATTGCTGCCTGATACTATCCTGCCCTAATCTCCACACTTGCTTTTCCTTGTATTTGCTCCACCACTAATCACTCTTTTCTCCTTCACAATTTTATTGTACTAACTTGGCAGAAAACAGTGATAAAGTGCACCATGTTTGCGTTTTGCTCTGCCTGGGTTGCCCTAGATCCCTAGGAGCTGTTGAAGCAAGGCTTGTGACTGGCACGTGGGATGTGTACAGGGCACAAGCGAAGAAAGTGAATCTTTCCGGTGCATATAATGTGATGGGAAGCGGAGCTTGAGAGCAAAAGCGTTGGCAGCAGGCAGGTGAAACTGTGTTTCAGTGGTAGCTGAGAGAGAACATTTATGGGACAAGAGGCCAGTAGATACTGGTCTGGATACTGGTGTATTTTGGCTCCTAGCGCTGACACCAGTCTGTGTGTCGGACTTGGTGGAGTAGCACACTTAAAAACTGGTGCTTTCAGGAAGTCTTGTTTTTATAGCTACTCATTCCAAAATACATTACTCTGGTTGTGCAAATTCTATTAGAAATTGATATTAAAAAAAAAAAGTAGATAGTCCTTGCCATTTGGATTTTTGGATCTGTAAACTTTACAGGGTGTCTCCTAATGCTTTAGGGCATCCTTGGTAGCTTTAATTTTTGTAACACCAACTTAGGAAAAAAAATGAAAGCATTCTAAAAATCAAATGAAAACAAAATACATAGCATTCCTCCATAGAGCAAGCTGGCATTTTGTTTGAATGTAGACAGACTCCCTGGGGAAGCACTGGAACAGGCTGACCAGACAGGTGGTAGAATCTCCAACCATCTTCGGAGGTTTTTAAGACTCACCTGGACTTGGTCCTGAGCAGCCTGATCTAACCCAGCAGTTGGCTGTGCTTGGAGCAGGAGCCGGGCTAGGTGAACACTAGAGGCTTTTTCCAATCAATATGATTCTGCAACTCTATGATTCAAATAATAAGAGTTTGTAAGTACAAAAAGGATAAAGGGTAGGGGCTAAAACTGATGAAAGAGAAATTTGGATTAGGTATTAAAAAACAATCTTATTGCAAGGCTAGCAAAGCAATGGTATAGTTTTCTTGCTGAGTTTCCATCAGAACATTCGTGAGACATTGGTATAGTTGATCCTGTCTTAAAGCAGAGGGAGAAACAAGATGACTTGAGGTCCCTTCCAGCCCTTTCTTGATCACAGAATTTTGCCGTTCAGAAAAAAAAAAATCCGTATGGATTAGTGTAAAGTATTTCTTGAAAAGAGCAGGGACGGAGGGCAAGGACAAGAGGCAGTGGACCTGAGTTGTAATGAAGGAAATTTGATGGACAAGAGGAGTAAGTTCTTCACTCTGAGACTGGTTTAGCACTGGGACAGGTGCTCAGAGTGGCTGCGGAATTGCTGCCCTCAGAGATTTTTCCAGTCTTGCCTGTACAAAGCCCTGAGCAATCAGATATAGCTTAAAAGTTAGCCCTTCTTGGGGCAGGCAGCTGAACTTGATAACCTGCAGAGGTCCCTTCCAACCAATTTTTTTTCTGGTTTCTGTGATTCTGTTATCTTGCCTTATCACAGTTGAAAGGTTTTTGACTACTCAGTCTCAACATTGAATTTTTTTTGTTGCAGTATGCTGCAGATGATAGTAGGTATTTAACCAGTGCAGGGACCTTTGCTTTTATATAGTGCAAATTGTGACTAGCACCCATGCATGCGGGTGAAGTGCTGAAGAGATGCTGCAAGAAGCTTTTTCATTTGCTTTTCAAGGCACTGGGTTGTGAACATAAATGATTTTAAAGATGTTTGGGATCAGAAACAGTTTAAAGTATATGCAAAGTCAAGTTTACTTTGAAACAAAGGCGAGGCCTCTGGAGGAACTGAACTCTTGAGGTAATTCTGCGTAGTGCATCTTCTCTATTCCTTTCTAAGCCCACTGCATTTAGTGGGCATCTCTGTACCTGTTTCCAATTCCTCACCCTAACAATTAGGTATTAGGTCCTCACCCTAACGATTTCCCTGTTGGTAACTTTAGAGACATTAATGTTGTTACATAAGAGTAAGGTTCTTCAACCAGGAGAGGCCTTTTTGATTCTTTAATAAAAAAACCAAATACTTAGTTTCACATTCTGCTTCCTCCTTTGACTCAACTCCTTTGCTGTGATGCCATTCAAAAAATTTTAGCTTATCATTTTTGGTTTAAACACCCATATTCTAAAATGTAGTCCTAATTTTCGAATTAGTTTTACACATAGGGTTACTTTGAATTTTGAGCCTAGTGTATTAATTTATAACAGTATCACACAATGTTCGCCTGGTACTGTGAAAATACTATCACAGGATTTACATTCTAGATGTTGTGTGGAGCTTAGCATCACATATGTCTCCATCAGTTTATACGCTGACCAGCTCTGTGTTGATCAGCTCAGAGCTAATGAGCTTTATATGGTATGGCTTTTTCGCAATGTGTTCTTTCCATATCTATATTCCATGCTATATATTCCATAGAAACTAATAATGGATTAGTAGCGCTTATAATGTATGGATTTACTCCTACTGCTGATAGGAAAAGAAGGCGTGAGAAGGAAAGGGATACTCTCACAGATTCGCTGGAAAGAGGATTTGTTCCTTGAATATAAGAACACTGAACAGAATTCAAAATTTAACTTTCTGTATATGAAATATTTTTGCGTGTGCTGAAAATTTCCTTTCCTTAACAGAGAAAACCCCAAGTTCTGTGTGTCGTTTCAATGCGTCACAGCTGCCCTCTGCCTGCTATGCAGCTGAATCGTTTCTCCACAGCCCGGCTACTTCCCCCCTCTTAAGAGCACCAGCAGAGTAGGGCGAGATGAGATTTTTTTGGCAGAGGATGGTGCAAGAGAAACTCTGTTCGTAGACTCTGTGAATTTTCTATGCTTTGGTGGGCTTAGTGTGGGAAGCCCTTGAAATTAGTTGAGTTGTCCAGTAAGCATCCTTTCTGTCTCAGCTACAGCCTTCACGTCACTCTACAGGAATACCAGTGTGCTGTTGTGTTAGGCAGTCTCCCGCACCTCGTGGAAGAGCCTGTTCATTTTGCTATGTTACAACCCCATCATCCTTCTATAAATGCTGTTCCAAGGACTCGGACTAAATCTATGCATTTGATTTGTTTGTGAAACATCGTTCAGTTTTGGCCATGTTTTGCTGATATTGGCACCACATTACAGATTTGATTGTGCCAGCTACATAACTCCCCAGCAAGGCCTCGTGCGTTCTCTCTTCTCACTCTTTTTAATGCTGTTACTGCAACATTATTAAAGTAGTTAAGTTGATTTTTGCAGAATAAACAGGAGTGGCAGAGGATTCTAATAAATAACAACTCTCACACTTCCAAAACCAAAATCACAGTAGCCTCTGGGATCTATTTTATAAAAACGCAATAGGAATTTTTATTTTTCAATTTTACTCTATTTTTATCCCAATTAACAAAGATTCTCCTATTCTGAATTCCACTATTTAACAATTATTTTATGGTATAAAGGGTAATATTTTCCACAGGTTGTGCATTTCCTTCTGTGTCTTGCTTTTCTCCACCATCCCATAAGAATTAATTTTTACCTGATTATATTTAGTGGGCATTAATGAAGAATATTTTGCCAAAACAATATGAAGTATTCTTTTCTTTCCACATTTTGTGATGAATGAGTGGATCTTTTAAAAAAATTGGTTTGTTCCGTTTGGCCAGTGCATCTTTAACTGCTTTTAGCTGTAGAAGTGTATCTGCTTCTGGCTTCTCCATGGGTTATGAGACCTACCTCCACAAGCTCCTCTTCTGCGAGGGAGGGTGAGCAAGGGAGACGGAGCAAAATGTAGCCGGGCTCCTGCCAGCACATGGGTACTCGCTCTGCGGCACGCAGTCGGGGCCTCTCCAGAATGACACCCAGGTCTGACAGGCTGGCTCTGGGGCAGGTCAGCCCTGGCCAGCTCCTCTTTGATGGCCTTGGTCAGCCCTAACCTTTGGTGGACAATAAGGGCTTGTTTTCCCCACGCAGTTTCTGCAGGCAGGCTCATAAACTGAGTTGTGCCTGCTGGCAGCCAGCTGAGCCCCCGCCGGGGCTCCAGCAGCAGCCTTGGCCACAGCTGAGCAACTGTGCCCCCCCGAAACAGCTCTAAAGGGATGAATAAATCATCGGGGTGCTGGAGCAGGGTTCTGGTCATGGTGGTCCATACAGGGGGTGACACAGTCAGAGGCTGTTGGTGAGAGCCAGGGTGTCATGACTGCTGAAGAGCTAATGCCTGCTGGATAAGTCCCTGAGTAGGCAGTGACAATTAGCTGCATCTGGTTGATAAATCACTATATCCCCACCCAATCCCCACTGAAGGGTTTGGGGAGCTGGGGAGCCGGCATCACTCTGGGTGCAGGAGATGTTAAGAAGGCTGAAGGTCTGCAGTCTGCCTCTGCATGCTGGCCATAGCTTTCCGCAGGATTTAGAGATCACCCTGGAGCAGTGGGGGAGCCGTGGGGGGCAAGCACGTCTACAGCCACAGGGCCCTGAAAATGTGTGAGATGTGTGTGATGTAAGTGTATAATTTGTTATTTTTGTTAGTTAATAAAATACTGGCCACGCTGGCCACAATGAAGACAGTTACCCCCATAACACCAATGTCCATGCTTGCTGATCACAAGAAGGTCCCAGGCTTCCCCGGCTCAAAGAGAGGTGATTTACAGACAATGCATGGACCATATACTTCCCCTGGATATCTAGGTGGTCACAGTAAACATGGTGACTGGGATAGTCAGTGGAGATGGAGGATTAGGGAATAATGTTCCTTATAGGTGACATCATCATGGGATCCCAGCAGCATGTATTTTTATGAGGAAACTTTTTTTTTTGGCTTGGGGGATATATACATCAGGAATAATAATTAAAACACCAAACAAACAGAAAAGCAATGCTAAACCATCAAGTTTCATGTTCTGCTCAGCTCCAGTTCTAAATTTGTGGCACTTTCTTATTCTATTATTTTATGCTTGCTTCACTTAGTGTTTCTAAGCTAGCCATGCAAACTATTGCGATTGTTGCAACTGCCCCAAACAGTCCATATTTAGCATAATATGCAAGAGAGGTAACTGTTGTAATTTATGTGTGTTTTAGGGAAGAAAAGGTAGCCAGAATAAGTGCATTTGAGTTTATAGTGTAGAACAAGAATGGCTAGAAACAATGGTTTTTCCATTTCCAGCTGCATATAGAACACAAAAACATCTAACCTAATTTTTCTCTAGTTTGTTAATTGGTTCTCTGAAAAGGAGCATATGTATGAATTACACTGATGTATGCTCTGGTTAGGTGATAACCTTCAAGACGTTTGTTAAAGGAGAATGTTACATCTTTGCTCCTTCCCATTCTGTTACCTGGATTGCATGGTTGGAGGTGATCTGGAATTTTATTTAAAAATAACATCAAAATAACATCAGCCAGGCGACAAAGCATCTAAAATAATTAAAAGGCAATACAAATTTATCTAAAAGAAAGGTGTGAAAGCTTATGAGCATTCAGAATTTCAAGTGTATCCTTGAATTTTAGTAAGGTTTTGGAAATAATAGGGAATAAGTAATTACAGGTAATCGCTTACTTTTTAAACCATTATCCTTATTATATACACTATGAAATGAAGAGCTATTAGATAATGCTGCTGGGCACACACTTCTTTAAGATGGAGAGCGTGCTCCTATACTCCTTTTAGGATAAACAAAGACAGTATAAAATTCTTTTGTTTGGACTTGAAAAGAAACCGACCAAGAAGGTGCAAAGGATTTTACTGCGACCTGTTAAGGTTCAGCATCCTCTCTGTCCCTGTTGCTACTGGAAGTAGAAGCAGTTGGGTCCCCAGCCTTTCCCCGTCCTTGAAACCTCTTTTTGCTTAAGCCTCCCTATGTAGAATGCCTAACGTAAAGCTGTGAAGTCTAACAAGTAAAGACATACCTGTTACAGGAGATACATGCTGCAGCTGATCAGCTGTTTGTGTATCTAACCATAGCTCTTGCTAGGTTTTTTATGCAGATCAAGACACTTTGGTTGTTAGCCAGTTCTCAGAATAAGATGAAGCACCAGTGCGCCTGAAGCAATCTCTTACTCTCATACCATTCAGAAGAGAATTTCTTGATGCAAAAATTCATTCTAGGCAGAGCAGTTTGGTTTCCATTGATTCACCTTTCTAATTCAATTGGTTGATAAAGTGCTGCTAAGTGGGGGTAATGGTTTGATGATTTCCCAAATATTTTATATTGTGATGTTTTTATAAATTACTTTATTTGATGAATGCAGTTCCCAAGTGATTGAAAGTGCTTATTGTATTATTCCAATAAAGTTATCCCAGGTACTCTGTAATCTCATCTTTGACTCTCCTGTGATCATAGAAATAGAGAAGCTAAACCATCCAATCTATTTCTTTTTGTCCTGCGTGATCTTTGGAATTTTAACTAGATCAGTTAGAAACTACTAACTGAACTTGCAGTTTTACTGAAACCTCTCTAAATCAATGTATTTAAAAGGTAAATTATATAAACAAAGACTTAAAAAATGTGTAAGAAGTGTTCCAAATACTGACCTTAACAGCAAGTTAATAAAAGAGAAATATCGCTGCCAAGAATATTTCTGGATTCTCAGGTTTCAACACAAAGTCATTTCTTACTTTACTATGATTAATAGCTGTAGCGTTTCTGGGCAGTTGCCAGATGTCCCTCCAGCTCCGCAGAGCAGAGTCAAGGTGACATGAGTATCTGCCCTGCTCTGAGAACACTGTGTTTACTGCATGTACTTCAATTACTTCCATATGCTTAAGATCCTTCTGTATATTTTCTTAATTAAAATAATGGAGGAGCACACATTGCAAGATACTTCTGCAACAGCTCTTTTAATACTCTTAATTCAAACCAGGAATCTGTATTTTCTGTATTGTGATATTTTCATACTGAGAACTAGATTGTATTTAGTCTCAATAAGATGTAATGCAGACAGTAAAAAAGAAACATCTTTTCTGCACAGTATGAAAAGTTTCAAAACAATTCCTTCTCTTCTCCTGAAAGAAAAGTCCCTTTATGTGCTATGAAATAGCACATAATATTCCCATTCCTAAATATCTGACTTGAATCTGATTTACTTGGGATTTGTAGTTTGATCATTATATTAAACAAACTTCTCCAAATGTTCCTCAAAGGAAGACAAAGCTACTTTTTTATATAATCTGGGAAAAGGCAGTTTGAAATTTTTGTCATATTGCATTATTTAACAAGTTACTTTGTGGGAATCTGGGCCATATTTATATCAGTTCTGCTGCAAAAATACCATTTACTCTTCATGTTAATTGTTGACATTCATAACCTTTCATTTGGAATGTTGCTAAGGATTCAAAATTCCTGTGATTATATATAGATGTAATGATATATATCAAGCCACTTCTGTACTATCATGGGAATTTTCAGTCCTCGTCAGTAAACAAAAAGAAGCTTACAATTGTCTGTCACTGAAATCACTGGTAGGTGCCATTTTTGTACGGAAAATGTTTTATCCATAGGCACCTTAGAAACACACTGCTGAAGTAAGAGATTATCATTTAAATATAAATTCAATCTTCAGGCTTATTATTTGTTTCAAAGTATCATTACCTTTTAAATAATAGACTATTATATATTATTTTATTACATTTGACTAATACTTTTTTTGAGAGATTCTCTTATATGGTCGAAGTCCAAGACCCAAGAAATTTCAGCAGACAAAAATGGCTTTGAATAGATCTCTTATCAAACATGAGCTGTTACTTGGTTTAAGACTATTTAATATAATTTCTGGTCATCACATATTAGGTTACAATACTTAAATGAATAATTGAATAGGCATCTGGTAGTCCATAAAACAAAAGATGGATTCAGTGATACAACAAATCTTATTTAAGAGAAGTACCTTAAAAAAAAAAATCAACAAAATTTCTTCTTTCAGAGCTCTTCTTTCAAATTAAGAAACTTGAAAAACTTTCAAATCCAGAAATGTTTTCAGAGTACAATAAGCATAAATTATGTGACAGCTTTTTTAATTGCTTTTTACTTGGCCTGGGAATTTCTTTTCTTAATGCCACACATTGCAGAAGACGCATAGCTTCATAGATGCATTTTTCCTTGGACAGAAATTCTGCTTTTATGTAAATGAACTTCCTGAGGTTGCTCAGCATACGCATAAGCTCTGTCATCTCTAGAGTTTGATAGTCATGGTTGCAGAGCATTAAACTTGCAAGAAAAATCTAATTTGCTGCTCAGCAATGAAGCTCTCTTTTGATCAAGTGGAGAGGAAAGAACCATTTTGATTACATGCTGGAACTCACAGATTATGGTGAAAGCAAAAGAAAGGAAGCAATTAGTAAAAACACTTCTTCCTCTCATTTATTGGGCTCCAAATTTTAACATCCAATCAGTTACAAAGCTTGTCATGGAAATATTGCTGTTGCTGTTACCTTTATTATTATTCGAGGAACACAAACAGCCTGAAGAAACATGATAGACATGTGTGAAGAGAGGATTCCCAGGCAGGGAAAATTGTGACTCAGAACAATATAGCAGTACACAGGTGACTGCCTGCGTATGCTCCCCTAGCCTCCGCTGATTTAGGATGTAGGGACATCCTCATCCTGATGTATATTACCTCTGAGCTTTATAAGTCTCAATGGATTTTTTTTCATCCACGAATTTGTTGGGCTGCACTTTGAACCCCTTTAAACTTCAACATTTATAAAATCTCATGGCGAGGAGTTCCTCAGTTCATATTTGCATTATGTGAAGAAGTGCCTGCTTCCATTTGTTTCGAATCAGCCATCCACTAATTTAATTCTTAGTTCTCGCACTGGAAGACATAGGGAGCAGGCATCTCCTATCTCTCCTCTTCACATCACTTGTGGTTACATAGATTACTGTAATATTCCCTTCCCAAACATCTTTTTTCCAGGCTGAAGGCTACTTTGTTTAGCTGCTCCTCATATGGAAGCTGTTTTGTACTTCAGATCATACTTGCCACTCTTCTCTGAACTGTTCCCAATTTTCATTTCTGTCTTTTTAAAACCTGAGATTCTTTAAGATGCTTTAACAAGGGATCTTGTTGAAGGCCATCAGGGAATCCAAACGAGTTCATCTATGCATCATTGATGTCCAAAAACTCACATACACCTTTAGAGAACTCCAACAGCCTTCCCTGTATGTATGTAAAGCCTTCCCTCTACCAAAAGCTGTGTTAGCTTTTCTCTAATACACACTTTCCCTAATACATAATCTTGCTTTTGCTGCTCCCGCATGATTGAAAATTTCTTCTTTATCATTTCAGGATTAAAAATGTTAGTTGGGCAAGTCAGATTCCTGTCCTACAAAGATTTCTGCACACACTTTATTTATCCAGAACCATGTCATTTAAGGAAAAGACAGCGTACACAGCTTTGAAACAAACATTTGCATAAAGTATATGGCAGTTCAGGGTTTGTATATAAAATCCTCCAATATTTTTTCAGAGGATGAAAATATCTTTTGTCAACATCAATAGAATGTTTTAAAATCCTCTTTTATACATGATGGCAAAGGCAACAAGGAGCATTTTCTTCTTTGCTGCATCAGGTGCCTGTGCTTTTTGAGAGTAAATATTAAATTGAGTGATATAAAGACATCCTCCTTTGCCCAGGGATCCTCCAGCATAAAATCACATTGCTTTGTCTAAGTCCTCTAGCCACTGATATAAAATTAAGCTTACTTTGAAAACAGCTTAATAGACTAAGTTTTAATATTGTACCCTGTTAACTCACCCCTGTAAACCACCTGGGAACTAGATCAAATGCATTTTGAAAAGGATAGAAAAAGGAATGTCCATCATCTCACAGCTTTGGTATTTCCTTTTCTTATCTATACTGCACTCTGGGGCTGTTCAAGTGAACACAGACACATTTAAATGAATACGTAAAAGTTCAAACTGGCATGACCTGCGGTTGTACAAACAATCATTTCAATAACTTCAGATGCATGTTAGCAATTATATGTAAATACATATGAAAATGGTATTTAAATATACAGGTATGCAGTCATCCAACTGCACATAACCAGGAACTTTCATATCCTGATGAATTAACCACCATACCGTACTGTACATACCATACTGTACTGAAATTTTCTCATGTAAGAACCTGGGAGCCTTTTTTGGAACTATAATTCTATATTTTATACTAATTTATATTTTTATAAGTGAGTATATATACTTTGTGCAGCAATATTGCACATTCATCAGAAAGCTCTGGTCATATTGTAGCTCCATTAGCTGTAACAGCTGCTTTCTTCACTCGGTGGTTTAGTAATTTCATACAGATTAAAGCTACAGCACAAGAGCTATTAAAATTTGAAGTGAATTATAACAATTCTGCTAGTCTGTTTTCTGGCAGTGACCTGGTACACTGAAGAGCTAGAAAACTGCAGAACACTTTCCATACAATTTTGTCCAGTTATCAGTAGAATAAGAGGGGGTTGAAGACAGTCCTAATAATCAAATACATAGTTAATTGGATATGTATTCCCTTCAAAGAAGGCATCCTCAAGACTCATCAATAATTATAAATTGCTGCAAGTTACTGGAGCTGATTTATCTTCTGGGCATAGCTACAGAAAAAAGTATTGCACAGGCAGCAGTATTTTGGGAGAGGTGATATTAATTTGAAGGACAGGAAAAAAGGTTGCTCTGATCTGTTTTTATAGTAGTTGTCTTTGCAACAGTTCTGAGGCAGCACCAGAAAGGGCGGGATGGAGGATCTGGATTTGCCTGAAGAACTGACAATATTCTCCCCTTCTTCCATTGGTCTGAACTGACTCTGTACTGTAGAATAAAAATCTTGTCTAATTTTGCAGCTTTTGCAATAACTGTAGAGCCCAGGGACCTGAGTGCAGGCATTGATTTACTGCTTGTTTCTCATTTAGGCGCACTGATCAGCAAATTGCTTGCTAATTTCAAAGGACCAATGTGTCTTAAAGGAAGATGCTGCCCCATCGCTGCAGAGAGAATATGCAAATTGAATGGATTTTTTAATACAGTTGTAGCTCTTATACAACACCAGCATTTAGTTTTATTGTAACTAAGATAAAAAAATTACAAAACCAGAGTGACTACAAACATTAAACCAAAAGAATTAGAAAGAAGATGAAGAATGAAGAATTAGAAAGAAGCTTTTAAAAAATGCTTATATATAAGGCCAGAAGAGACTAGATCATCTTACCAGCCTTACTACATTCCTGTGAAATTCTTAATATTGGAAACCATAAAGTTTCACTCAGGCGTTCTTAGACTACGTTATAAACCTCGAGCTAGGTTAAAACATTTCGCTAAAAATCAGGCAAAGTCCAAAAGTAGATGTTCGACACAGTGGTTCTGATGTAACTTGAAAACTAAACCTTATCACTCCCAAATTTATGAGCAAACTATATCAGTTATGTACCTGATCTGAGCTACCAAAGCAATGATTCACCGTATCCAATGTTTTCTCTCTGCAAGCGACTGATCCACGTTGCTAAAGGAAGACGGGAACAAAGCCAAAACCGTAACAGAGTAAGTCTTGTTAATGGCATGCTGGGAATAGCCTGTGAGGGACAGAAGTCCATCTTGATGTCCTTGTCAACATCCTGGGTAAACACTGTCAGCTGCAGAATATTCTACTTGCAGATATGCACATGCAAAGGCAAGGTGCTGTGTGCAGGTACGTCAGGCTGTGCATTAACTGAGGGGCCCCATAGTGCTCTTAAGGTCCTGTCTGCGGGTACATGTTCCCACAACATCCCTACCCTGTGTCAGGAAGAGGCCCCGGTGTGGTCTGAGTCTACCATATACACACCCTGTACAGTTTTTAAGGGTAAAAGTCTCCTTGGTGCTCATTTATGTGAAGCAGCATTTTAAAACTGAATCCTACTGCATAAATAAACTACCAGCCCACTGTCATCAGGAAAATAACAGGAGTTAGGGTCGAGCATCTCCAAAGAGCAGTGCAAATACTAATTTTCACAATATTCCTGTGGCAAGTGTGGTTCAAGTTGCAGATTTATAAAGTGAATCAGAAACATAAACATAGGCCACAGGTGGAGGAAATGAAGGAACCAGGCTGCAGCTGCCTCCATACCTGTTCCTCAGGTAGACTAGAAATGCTTCACATGTACAGCACAGATATAATCAAAAAATGTGCCAGCCTTAAACTGAAAGAGCACTGAACTGATCAAGATGACAAAATATTTTGAAGCAGCATTAGCTTGCAGAGCTGCTCAAATCCATTTCATTCAGGCTGTGTTAAAATTAATTTTAAGGCATTTTAGCAAGTGTGTCAAAAGAATTCTGAGGGTAGAAGTCCACTGCTACTAATCACTCACCAGACCCAGAGTTGAACAGTTTTACAGTCTGGCTCATAAAAACGACTTTTGTCTATTTAGCAAGGTGACCCAGCAACCGATTTTCTAGAGCCATTGCCAGTGCTCACCATGAAAATTACAGGTTGTGTTCAAGAACAGGTAAACACCAGAAGAACCTCTGTGCATTTGCTCCACTTTCTGCTGAGCAGCTTTGGCTGCAGCTTTCTGAGCATCGTATCTCATTTACAAGGTGACCTAGAACACAAAACCTTTTAATTAGCCTGAAAATCCAACCTGCTTTATATACACGACTGTCAGCCCCCTTGCCTTCTGCTGCCCTTCGTTGCTATGGCAGCGCTCTCCCAACAAAGGAGGATAACTTGCAGAAGCGGAAAAGCATAGCCAAGATGCTCCGAGCTTTTGCATGCGGCCGGATAAATATTCATGACGCAACTGTGTGCTTAAGAGCTGCTCTTTGAGTAAGTTCTAGCGCTATTGTTCACCCTCAAATAACACCCAGAAGAAACTTTTCCTTATTAAAAAAATAAACAAATCCCCAGGTAGACTGCAAATGTTAAATCACCTTCCTTCCCCAAATAGCAGGTGGGAAGTGCCAAGTGAGGAGATTGCTGTACAAAGGAAAATACATCAGGTGCTTGACCAGTGTAAATCGATCTGTCGAGATCTATAAAACCTCTCCAGTTTATACTCGTTGACAATTATCATTTGGCCCATGGTATTGATGGTACAATCAAAAGCAGAATCATTGTAACTGATGAGAAGTTATGTAATCGTCTGTGTACTACTATTACAAAGTATGTGGTACAGATTTATTATATGATACAAATCACAAAAGGACATAAGTAGATGCTTACATCTGAAAGTCTATTAAGCTGTTCATCTTCTTTTAAATAATTTCCCCTCTTATCCTGTGTGGCTTTCTCTATGGCATCTTTCCTCCTGTCACTAAATTCTTTTGTTTATCTTGAGGTGGTAGCACAACCTTCAAAATGTCTGAACACACTTTGTCATCTGTTCCAGTGCTACAAACCGGGAATTGTAAATGATTTTAATATGTCATCACTTAAAATAGTATTCTGGGATGGTTCCAACAGCATTTTTTTGAAATAGTTAACAACTATGCTGACCAGGACTTATTTTAGCTCATAAATCTCATAAGCATCAAACAAGGTGCTGTGCCTTCAGCAGAACACTGATTACTATAATATGTCTTTCTGTCATATACTGCCAGAGATGCAAATACAAAAGGAGGAGGACTGGAGTGATAGAGATCAGCTTCAGGTTTGGTGACATTAAAACATTTCAAGGAAAGGGGAAAAACTGCAGAAAGAAGGCTGCTTCTATCTGGGTATCCAAATTTGGATTAAGGATTTTATATTTCTTAACCAGTGTATTAAAATGTTAGTGGCAGGCTACTGTGAAGCAAAAAAGGAGTGAGAAGTACTATATCACTACAAAGTAAATTTTGGTTTCCTCTAAATAATACAGACTAGACTGTAATTCATTCTTTAAATGACAAAATTTACTTAATCTTGAAATGAATAACTATTATATAGTTGCTTAGCAACTCAGACAATACTAACATCCTTGGCCAGGTGGTACTGAGTTCCTTTTCTGAATTTCTGACAGTATCTTTCTATTCATTTAAAGCTCTGTAATAGCTTCCCTGCCTCTTATGCTTTAAATCCAAGACTGTCCCCTTTCGTTTCTCTGCACAAGAGATAGTCTTGATTTAGGGGAAGTGATTCCATAGAATTGAAAGCTGTCAGGTATTTGATAGATCTCTATGTCCCTATAGTCTCTTACAAACATTTATGGGGAAATGCAGCTGAATTCTGTTTTAATTAATTAATTTGGTTAATTTTCATTGAATTTTTTTACCTGGTCGTTGTCCTGAACCTGTCACATTGCTGATGTGAAAGGGATAGGGAAAGGGGACTTTGTATGGTACAGGAGCAAACTTCCCTTTCATGTGTTCCAGGAAGACGTGAAGCCACTTGGAGTGAGCCTGGTGGAGGGCCACCGAGATGGTCATGTGGCTGGGGCTGGCCAGGGGGATGGATCTGGCTTATCCTGGGGAAGAAAAGGCTAAGAAGTAATCTAACTGCTGTCTTAGAGTAACTAAGACTCTTATAGAGAACATTGCAGCAGCCTCTGGTCAGATGTGCACAGTGAAATGACAAGAGGAAACTTTTCCAGCAACAAGGCACAACAAGAGAAATGCCAGTGACATGTAAGGAAGCAATTCTTCCATGGTGAGACTAGTTAAGCACTGAAATAGGTTGCCCAAAGAGATAGTGGATTTCTTTCCTTGGCGATTCTCAAGACTCATCTGGATGACCTCCAGAAGTCCTTTCCAACTGGCTTTTCTGTGATTCCATGCAAGGGGCACATTATTTGTATTTTTCTGTGATTCCTGCACCAGGACACATTATGGGTTACGTTCCCCACTGAAATACGTAGGGAGATGGCTAGGCCCCATCCCGAGGCTTTGATAACAGAACAGACCATGAGAAAATACTGGACAGAACAAGAGAAATTGCCAAACATAACAAATAGCAGAGTGAGCAGCTGATAAACATTACGGTGTAACACCAGGAGAAATGGCTGGATTTCACAGTTCGTTATGGGGAACTATGTGAGAGAAGGACAAGCTCCACAGGTAACTGGAGGAGAATATTGGGGACCTTTTGGAGAGCACAATCTTGGAAGGAAAACTGTCCAGGTTACCATATCAGTAACACCATGCAATGCCTAGATGTTATAGGTTAACATTATCAGAAACATCAAATGTGGTTATGGATGTAACAAAACTGGGAGCAATGGGGAAAAAGTAATTAGAGTGGGTTGTTTATTTGGGAGCAGACAAGGGTGGAAAAAGAGAGGGATCAAGACGTGTGTGGGGAATTGTAAGCATGGGAAAATGGAGAGAAGTGGGGATAAAGGAGGACAGTCATGTATAAGCAAGCTGCTGGTTGATACACTTGCCTGATCGAGCCCTGCACCAACTGCTGTCTCTCTTATCAACTTACTAAATCCTATTATTAACTATTTTTTCCTGTGTAATCTCACTCTCTAGCCTGTGCTTGTGTGGAGACTCCTAAGTGTCAGCAACCGGAGAAGGGGCTGTGGGTCGTAAGGGCCCATAGTGCCAACAACTGGACAGCACGGTATGCAAACATTGCCGAGCTAATTTCAGCCCTGTGTGTATATGTGTGTGCACACGCGTGTATGTGTAATTCACTTCAAGCTGGACTACCTGGCAAGCAGAAGACCCATGTCTGGAAAGAGTTAAGGCCTGAGCCGGTGCCGGGGTAAGGGGCCCCGGCCCAAGCGTGGGCATCAGGCAGGCCTAGGGCCTGTGCTAATGTCTGAGGGATTTGTGAACGTCCTGTGGCTGTGTGCTGGTGTTCAGGGCTGTGGCTCTAGAGAGCCACACGCCTTCCACCTCTGATGGAGCCCGTCTCCCTGACATCGCTGTTTTTTGTCTCGCCTAGCTCCTCCGGCATGAGGGAGTCCCAGGTTTTGGAGGGAAGCCCAGCCCTGCTCGGGGAAACACGAGTCACTAGCTCTGTGATGAGGGAAACGAAATTAGGGCTGGGCCTGCAAGTGTGAAGTGGAAGACTTAGCAGACCTGCTTCTGGGACGAGCTGTTAGCTGTTACCTGGTAGTTTCAATACTCACTCCTTAGTCCCTCCTCATTCTAGATCCGTCAGGATCAGGCTAAATAACTAACTGCAGCAGGAACAGGACTTTCAAGGGCTGGAGAGCAAGTGTTTTGCATTGTTAGATAACATGACTCTTTTAACCTTGACATTTTCTGAATCATAGTACATATTTCTAGCAAACAACAGAAAACAAGGAAAAGGGCTGAGGGAAAGCATTATGCAGCAATAAGTTGTTTGCTTATTCTTCTCTAAATTGCTTAGCTGCCGTGGAGATAAGCATAGCACAGATACCAAGAGGAACTACATGTTATTCCCACACATGCCATTCTATAACACTGTGAACATTTCTTAAGCTTTAAAAATAAAGTATTTTAAGAGAGATTGAATTTAGGAATTCTGAGCCTCAGACCTGCAAACTGTATTGCCTTTCAAGAGAAAAAGAAAACTTCAAAAAGCACAAGACTTGAGACCAAGTGCTGTCTCTCCATATTTGAGGTTTTGAAATGAAGCTTGGAGAACAGGAATCTTGTCTGCGTATTGCTATAATAATTTATTTTACTTTATGGGGTTTGTTCTGTGTTTTATTTTATTCTATTTCAGTAAGGTTTAAGCAGCTGAGCAAAAAAGAGGAGGCAGTGGCAAATTAATAACACTTTATTTGATATTTGATTCTTCTTTCCATAGGGAACTCTTCCAGAAGGAGGATATCTACACTTGACATCTCTGGTCTGGTTCTACAGCTGGGAGGAGTATATCTGCATGTGTAGACTGCTGTTCTTGTTTGAATTAGCACCTCCAAAAGGCTTAATAGGAATATGCTTCTTTTGGACACTGGACCTAGCATGGCTTCATAAAACCACAGACCCACTTGTTCCCTACATGCCCTCTGTTCCCTACAGATAAGAGTGAAGAAAGCCCAGCGCCTTGAGAGCCTCTCCACCTCATAACAAATGTTGAGGAGAGGCACGTGCTTTAAGCCCTTCTCCCATAAAGTCTGTCATGACTTCACCCAGGTTGGAGAAAAATATCTAAGATTCATAACTTTGAATCACCTCTGGCCAGTTTTGCTTAGGAAATACAAAACTACCTCTGGGGTGCATAGGACTGACTCTAGCTTCCCTTGTCTTCTTGAGAAAAATCTGAACACCCTGCCAAACCAATACTATACTATCAGGATACCAGCTACTCTGGAAGCAGGGGAAAGTTAGTTTACAGCCCCTTCTGACAGCAGTACTCCACTTCACAGTGAAGTGGAAGCTACTGAACTGCTGAACTGAACGTTCATCAGCTGGGAAAGACACTGAGTTTGGCCAGTGTTGCAGTTAAAGGACTCTCCTGTGATAAAGGACATGCAAGGATTTCTAACAGAAATATACAGATTGAGATGACGGCATGCACAGAAACAGATTTATGTGAAAGCACCACAAGAAACACTAGAGCACAGGTTGGAAGAATAGCATGCACCAATAGCCAATGACATATGTGACAGCAATAAAATCGGTAGCAACTAAGGAAGGTGCTGCTTGCACCAAGAGTACAATTGACTCATCAGCAGAAGACCTGCACTCTGACAGCAAGAGGATGGCAGCACAGTTATAGCATGTGATATTCCTCATCCTCATATTCCAATAGGAAGACAGACTGCATCCACAAGACACCCAAAATAAAGAAATAAAAGAAAATGGGCAGCCACCTTGCCTGACATTTTTTGGAGGCTATTGTAAGCAAGCTCCTGAGGCAAAAGATTATGCTTCAATAACTGGTGATTCCTGAAGGGTTACAAAATAACTGCCCTGGAGCAGTTAATTGCCACCAGCAAAGAGACTCAGAAGACGTAGTGAGGACTCAATAGCTGGCACCTCTCATCCTCCATGTTGTGCACAAGTGACCCATCCCAAACTACTAATACACACATGTCTTGATGTTTATATAAGTAAAACTGAGGAAAGAATGGTGGAAGGGTGGAGAGTAAGTTTTGTTTAAAATATATATCACCTTTCCTTCTCATAAGGTCTTGTATTGATTTTCATTACCTTAATTTGAAATGGTTCCAGTCCTTGTTTTGTGAATATATCACTGTCATATTAGGTATTCAGCAGCTTCTAGGCAAAAAATTAAGCTATAGTTGCTGTAAATCTCTGACTCAATAACCAATAATTATTCCACACAAAGTAGGACAAGTTGAGATGCTGAGGGCTTTTCACCCCAGAATACCTTGTATCAAGACTTCCACCAATTTTTTTAGCGGGGGTGAGATCTGGCAAACTAAAGGAAGGTGAATATGCACATGCAAAGGGTTGGCTTCAGGGAGCAAGGAATGAGCATTGGCACTCCAGTTCTATTTCCTCTACTCTTGCTGCAAAAGTCTAAAATTATCTCTGGTCCTTCCCCCATTCACATGCATTTATCATGTCCTGTGAAGTGCTTGGTGCAGAGAAAGTCTTCTGCTATCAGCAGGATACTTGCTGGTTGCTTGCAGTCCAAATTAGCCTGTGAGCTGCCACTTGAGAAGCTACCATATAGTTTTGTGGTGAGAATGTTCAAAAAGTGCTTTAGGTCCAGATTTCCACAGGCAGAGAAACAGCATGACTGCAGTGTTGCCTCTGATGTCAGCCTCAGGGTTATTCTATAAAAGAGATTATAGCAGTGCTTTCTCTACTCACTGTGTTCTCCTTCCTCCTCAGCTCCTGTCTATGTACTAGGGACCTCCCCTGGAGTACTGGGTCCAGCTCTGGAGCCCTCAGCACAAGTAGGACATGGACTTGTTGGAGTGGGTCCAGAGGAGGGCCACAAAAATGATCCGAGGGCTAGAGCACCTCTCCTACGAGAACAGGCTGAGAGAGTTGGGGTTGTTCAGCCTGGAGAAGAGAAGGCTGCGTGGAGACCTTATAGCAGCCTTCCAGTACTTAAAGGGGACCTATAGGAAAGACAGGGACAGACTTTTTAGCAAGGCCTGTTGTGACAGGACAAGGAGCAATGGTTTTAAACCAAGGGAAGGCAGATTTAGACTGGATTTAAGAAAGAAATTTTTTACAATGAAGGTGGTGAGGCACTGGAACAGGTTGCCCAGCGAGGTAGTGGAGGCCCCATCCCTGGAAACATTCAAGGTCAGGTTGGATGGGGCTCTGAGAAACCTGATCTAGTTGAAGATGTCCCTGCTCTTGCAGGGGGGTTGGACTAGATGACCTGTAAAGGTCCCTTCCAACCCAAAGCATTCTATGATTCTATGATTCTATGCTAGGTGAGACCATCCTCTACAGGTGTTTACAGAACATGAAGTGTTAGCATATAAATGTTGGCACTTTTAGCCAAAACTTTTAGGGCTTAGGCATCAAGCAAACAGGACTTTTGAGAATCTAAAATTTCAATCTAGGCACCAGGAGGGATAACTGGACAACACGTAAATGCATAATTCTTGTAAATCTTGCCCCACTAAAATTATCAATATCACTTCTTCCTTCCTGCACTTTGACCTTCTCAGAACATCATCTGGTTATTCCTAGATCATTTTCCACTTATGAAACAAGAAGAGAAGCCAAAGTGATATATATATACTCATGCTTAACACAGATGCAGTACTACTAACCCTGTAATTCAGAATGCAGACGGAAATTATTTAATTTCCTCCTTCTAATGAAATAACTCATTTTTACTGTTACTTGAACACAAAGAAGTTTAAATAGCAACTCTAGCTCCAATGGTTAGCCATTTCATTATACTTTCACTGTGTAACTAAATATGCAAAGGGAACACTGGAGGCTGTGGCTACAGAAATCGGTGAATGGAACACAGTAACTTATTCCACTACAAAATATTTATAATTTAATGAATCCCTAACTCACCTTTGGAACAGTCACTAATTTTGTTGTAAAGAACAATTTGCTGGGAGCATGTCTCTGCTTTGTGATAGAAGCCAAGTATGGATTACAGTCATGGGCATTTTAATTCAATGTGTACAGAAACAGTAAAACAATCCAAGCAAGTAATATTACCTATGGACAAGCAAATACATAAGCAAAAAAATAAACATGTAATAAGCAACACACAGGCAAATATCAATGTTTCTACTGGAAACTGGGTCGAGATCCCAGATCAAAAGCTGTTTATGGAGATTCTCATCTCTGCTTACACAGACACTGCCCCTGTCTGTTTAATGGGATGGATTAAGAGTTTTATTATCTGGCCTGGGTAAACTCTAAGACTGTAACATCTGATATATGGCTAGCTGGTTATTGCTATCCTTAGTCTGCACCTTCCTACCACACCTTGATCAGGAGAAACCAGATTCAAATGGGGGATTTATGGCTTAGGATACCACCCACACACTGGGTCCCAGGAAGAGGGAGGGACACCATGGAGCCTCCAAGTGAAGACCATCAGAGAGAGAGTTTTAAGGTGCCTGCCTTATCCACCTCTTAGTGAGCACAGGGGAAAAGGTTAGAGCTGGTAGAGCTGGTAGGCCTCAGTCTCATCTGCAGTGTGCCTGGTTGTTTCCTTCAGAGAGGAAAGGCTAAGAAGGAGAGATAGAGCTTCCTCACTGTCAGCTCTAGAAAGGCCTTGAGAGGACTTAATCCCTTAGGCTTATCCATCTTCCTCAAGAGATGCAAGCGCTGGCAGACCCCAGGGTGGGAACTTCTTCCCTAAAAACACCTCCAGAAGGCATCACACAAACTGCTAGAAGGCATCATGTTGTGATAGCACTCTCAAATAGCATCTAATCCTGTGCCCTGAATAGTCACAGATGTGCTGGAGGCTGCTTTCTCGCTCAGTCGTAAAGGACTGTCTCCTAATTTAAGAGAAAACTTCTTCCCATGTGGAAGTCCTCTTGCTTTTTGATGCCTGCCTAATACTCTTGGTAGCAAGGAGCACAATTTCTTCTTCAAGCTGTGTGGTTACCCTGAATGCCAGGAGCAGAATTGCTCAGAATTTTTATTCTCCAAACCAATGAGAAGGGATAAATAAGCATCCTGTGCAGGGCCTTTCAAGGAGAGATGGTGGAGTGCAGGCAGGAGGATTTAGACCCCCTCGCATGGCATTACATTCAAGATCTTCACAGTGCTTTACTGTGAGCCTCCAAAGGACACCTTGCCCTTCTTCAAAATGGGTGGAAGTAGTGATGGAGAACATCATGGCAGAGAGGTGATGGGGAATTAGGTCAGTACTGTCACGCAGAGGTGGTAGAGTGAAAAGGGAAGGTGTTGGTGGGCTGCCAGCATGGGGAGAGGGCTGTTCTGTGGTTGTGTTTCCTGCTGTTGTCTTCAGGAGTCAGACAGCTGGGGAGCTTTTGCCCCAGATGAGGGAATGATTTCCATATGCCGATGAGAGCGTAGGTCTTGCCATGCAGAAAGCAAGCACCTGTGCTCTATGCCCACATTCAGCATCTCACTGCCATCAAAAAACACCCTGAAGTCAGTGGCTGTTTCTGGAGGAAACTACTCCACTGAAACAGGAATGGTCTGTTCAGGCCCATGTGAGTGTGTATGTGGGCAGAGTGGGGTGACCCTCAGGGATGAATGTGCTGCTTCACCTACAGAGATCTGTAACAGAAAGCTTCAGATGAGTTGGTCTGGAAAGTGAAGACCCTAAAAGCAATGGTGAAGAAGGTCAAGAAGAAGAAAGGCAAGTGTTGATGGCACCTGACAGAGCAGGTTCTCAAGATGCCAGCACATCTCCATGCAACGCCTTGAGGCACCCAGATGGGGAAAGTCCAGGAAAGACAAAAGGAGGAGGAACCTCCACTCAGCCAAAGAGCAAGGACAGACTGCAGTCTCCAGTCAAATGTTTCAAACCTGCAGGTGTGATGTTGTCAGTGATTCTAAAGACGTGCCTGGCTATTGTCAGGGTGAACAGAGGCTCAGAAAGTCTCTTCTGCAGCTACTGCTCTGATATCTTCAGTTTCTTGTCTTGTTCTTGACACTTTAATTGTGTTTTGCTTCTCCTCATTTGTGGGCCAGCCCATACCCACTCAGCATCTGCTTTTGTACTGCAGGAAACTTTCCCTTGCTGGATTGCAGGCCTCCACCAAGAGATCTGGGTGCGTACCATTGCTTCTCTGCCAAAGAATAATCTGCCAGTGCAATGAAAATCTGTATTGCTTTTTCATGGAAGTAAATATGAGAATATCCTCCCTATATCTGCAGCATGGCAAAGCTGTAAGTTGACACACATAACTATTTGTGTAAATTCTTCTTTCACTTCAAGTCACTTCAAGCTGCTGAGAACCCAGGTGCTAACTGGTAGAAATACTACAGAAATGTATCAGATGTAACTTATTCTTCAAGTCAAGAGAAGGAAGAGTGTTTTGAAAGGGGCTGACAAGTGCTAAAGGCAAGGTCAAAGTCATCCACTGCTCTCCCCTAGCCCACAAATCCAGTAATTTTATCATAGCGAGCAATCAGACTGTTCAGGCATGACTGACCCATGCTGACTCTTCCTAATCACCTCCTTCTCCTGCATGGGCCCAGAAATGTGTTCCAAGGGTCCTTGCAGGGGAAACAGTGAGGCTGGCCAGTCTGTAGTTCCTGATCCTCACTCTCAGATCCTTGTAGTCACTCTTGACTCTCCTGGTCTCCCCTGGCAGCATCATTGGCGCCCATGTGGATAAGCAGCAGGGAGTAATAGCCAGAGAGCCTTGGCAGTTTCTCTGCAACATCTTGGATCTGAGCCCCTGGCAAGCAACAAATCATTCTAGATAGCAAGCCAAGTAGGCAGATGGGGACTTCTGACCTCCACAAATGGAAACCTACCACTACTACCCCTTGCCATTTCCTCCTGTCGCTAATATGTGGTTTATGCTTGGACAACTCTGATGCTTCCCCAGGTATGACGTTCTGCTGCTCGCCTGCTACTAGGGCACTGAACCTGTTCTGCAATTGTAGATCTGCAGGTGGAGAAGGAGCCATCTTCCATGTGCCAGAAGTCAGGTTAGGTGAGTCAATTATATTTAATTCAGTAAAGATTCTTTCCTAATTGTCTTTCCCTTTGATGTTTCATATTACAAAGAATAAACTCATGCATTTATACTACACTGCTACTTGTGGCCAGTCTTGATTCTTCAGTCAAATAACGACAGGAAAGTCAGTCTACAGGTTCCAAAAATACATGCAAATCCTTGAATAGCTGAATGTTTTGCTGTCTCCAGCATTAGAATTGTAGAGGAGGAGGAGGAAGATTATTCTAGACAATACAGGGTCTAAACGTGATGGTTTGTTCTCTCCTGCAGTAAGAAGGCTCTGAATACTTGTCAGAGTGCAAGGAATCATCTGAAAGGCTAGTAAACCAAAAATGCTAAGGACACTGCATAGCACGCTTCAAATCTAGTTGGTCTTGCAACTGTCCTTTTCCATTAAAATCTGTTTGTGAACTTTGGGGATTGTTTTTATTGTTTACTCACTTCTAATTTGGTTCCTATAAACTAACTGCATAATAAATTCTTCACAATGAAATATTTGTTGACTATTGTATTAATTTTATGTGCTATACCTGATTTTAGAGGCTTTTCACACATTTGTGTTCTTCGCTAAATGAGTAAGACAGGAATATTTGAATTTGGATCCCAGGATGTAGGGCTGGCCATGAATAAGTCTTGCAAGATAATCTTTTGAATCTGGATAAACATGAGAGAAACTTATAGCAAGTAGATTTGTTCTTGAAATTTCCTGGCTTGTTACGTAAGCCTTATCTTCCCATTTTGTAGTGCCATATGAACAAAAAAAAAAGCTACCGAGGTTAGACGGAGTGTTTTATTATTTTTAAAACCACAAGACTGGATTTATGGACCTTAAACATAATTAATGCCTGACAGTGAAAACAAAGTGTACAAAACCCCAAACAGTTCTCTCCCCACTAGAGCAGATGCAATATTTTTTATTGAGGAAACGAGGCCGGTGCAGTCATGCCCCATGCACAGCAGCCACATCCAGTTCTGTTACTGGCTGTACACCGGCAACCCACAGATGCAGTGGCTAGCATTATAATTATGTTTTTGCAAGAGACCTCAGATAACAAACAATGTTTACAGTGCGTTAGGTTCTGTGATAAAGCCATGCCTGGTGCCTGACCAGCGCAGCCTGTCCTGTCTTCTATTTAACTCCATTTCTAACTCTTTTCCTGGGTGCAGGGCTCCCTATTTCGTGCGCATGTGTGTGCATGGGGGTCTGCGTGCAGCGGCTGGGGTACGGCCATGGGTCACAGGGGCACCCGTGTCTGTGGTGCAGCAATTGGAGCAAGTGAGAGCATGTGCTGGTATGCTCTCTTCCAGCTGCCTCCCAAGCAGTCTGCAATTCCACTTTAAACAGCACACGTTTCCAAAAGGCAAAGATGGGAGGTGGCACTTCTAATCCAAACCTTTCCTCTTTGTCCCTGTCTCCTAGCTGCTATGTCCCAAACAGCCTGTGGCCTAATGATTAGGAAACTTTCTGAGGAAACAAGAAGATATGGTCCTGATTCTTGCACTTTCAGGCAGAAGAAGGAATGAGCCTGAGTGCTGAATTATGAGGGAAATTTTCTACCCACTGTTCCAGAAGAATGATGGAATGCTTTGCAGTGGCTTTGGTTTTTTTTTTTTTGAGTGAACTCTGCATTTTTGAAAGGAAGGATTTAGGATCATCTTCAATAGAGAATCCAGCTTGAGGATTTTATGTAGATGAAGATCTCCCCTGGAAACCTCCAGAGAAGTATTTGAGAAGACTCAGACTTAAGAGTCATATGTGTACTGAATATTCTCTGTCAGCTTACTCTAGGCAAACTTTAGCTATTCCAGGTACGATTAATTTGACTAAAAGAAGATGGTTACGGTTTACATATTTACATCTGAGCTAACCACTTCAGGCTCCATTTCTAACCTGCGGAGAGATTGATTCATGTCAGTTTGAAGCAAATATTCACAACAGGTTATATGTCTGAGCTGGCTGTTCAGAGTTGCATTTGGATGCACCTTCACTCTCCTCATGTTCTCTGTAGGAAGCCCAGACAGCTCAAAATACGCTCATGCGCTCCACGTTGGAAATGAGATACATTTATTAGACTTGCACAACTACTTTGGGGAATTTACCCATGCCTTTGTTTTCTGAAAGCAGACTGACATTACTTGTGCAGTCTTCGGGAAGATTGAATGCGTGAAAATATTAAAGGCTGTGAGGAACTCAAATGTTACAGTTACATTTTGAATAGCAGACTAGAGAATCAGGGAATCACTCTTTGGCCTGTAAAATTCAAGTTATTCTTGTCCAGCAACTAGAAAAAGGTCATATCATGCTACTGTAGTGATTTCTCTTCCTTCTCCTTGTTCCCTATTCCCTCCTCCCCCTGCTCCACCCCCAAAATAATTCAGCTTCTAACTGCATTTGCTCTCTAATCTTGAAGGAGGTGAATGGAACAAATTTAGGTGTGTCTGTGCTGAAATCAGATTAGTGTTGTTTTGTGGTATATATGTAGCTGCTGAAGAAGCTGTTTTGCTGCTTCTTCGGAAAAGTCCTTGTCTTTACAATTTATGTGTTTCCACATTGCAAGGCAAGAAAACAACTTTTTTTTAAAGGGTGTTTACTAAGTTTTCAAAAGACCATGCCATAAGATTGTCTGCAACAGATTAGGATATTGGGCTATGAGACCCTGTATCTTTAACCTTGTATTTCAAGACAATGTCATGATTCAGAATTATGGAGAAAATGTAAATGCAAAGAATATTAACAACTTCAAATTTGTGATAACAGAAGTCGAACAGAGGCAGCAGCTGAGAAGATTATACCTAAAATCATAATGACAAAAATCATAAAGTATAAAATTGGCTTCTTCCCATACAGTTCAGGTTCCTGTTTTCTTGCATCTCTTTCTGTGCTGTGGTTGCAAGTTGCTATAACTTCCACACTTTAAAAATTCTGTAAGCTCTTCCAAGAAGAAGTCAACCTCAATTGCTTGACCAATAAAACTGCTTATTCTGTTCAATAATGCTGTTCTGCTGAAGAAGATTTGCATTTCTGGAAAGAGATAATGGGCAGTGGATTACTTTTTGAATTGCTGCTGAGAGGAAATGAACCTGCAGAGAGGCAAATGACTTGCAAATTTCTTGTCTAAGGTTACTTAAGGTCTCAGCGTTCATTCCATGCAACTTGCCTATATTGAACAGATCAGTATTTACTTAACTGAGCATACGCTAAGCTAAGTTACTATGATTTTACTAAAATGGCAATGCATTAATAAGCACAATAACCAAATTCAGGTAAAAATTTAAATATAATCCATAAATCAGCAGTTTCAGTTAATCAAACACCATACAACTGCAGCAAACAATTGACTCAACTGCTGAACCACAGAGATTGCATTGTGCCAGTCTTGTCTTAGATAATTGCAGATAGATTTCTTTCAGTACCCAGACACAGTGTCTTGGTTGATTTATATCAGTAAATAGCTCTGCTACTGTCAAAAGTGTTGGCTCGCTTTCCTCCACTTCTGAAATCATGCTAGGTATAGGACTTAAGCACTAACCGTCAATAAATTATTAGTTTCTGCAAACACAATGTTGGCATGATGGTCGGCACACAGTTTCTGCACACATAATGTAGGCATAACCTATTGAAACAGCTTTCAAACAAAACTGCTTTTGAATCAATGGCTACATTGACTTTTTAAACACCAAATTTACCTTTAGAAAATTGATAAATTCAATGTCATTCCTCTGCTTCTAATTTATTACCTTCAACAAGGAGAAAGTACTTCACCACAGCTTGTAAGAGAAACAATGTGGTCTGCCTTGTTGAGCTTCTGGTTGTTGAAGTGAGTCTCTCCAATAAATTGAGTCTTTTATCTCATCTTTCTTGCCAGACTTTTGCAAGTAGGGAAAGGCTTGGGGCTTTATAGGTCTTTGAGGAAGAGAAAGCTACTTTTCTTCTGCAGAATCTTTGTTTCTCCTTTGAGTGCTGTCATTTATTTTCATACTGTAGTGACACCTGTGCAAATAGTGTTAGAAATGTAACTTTTTACTTTAATACTGCTCTACACCATCTCACCTTCTTAACCTTCAAAAAGGGGCGTAGAGTGCTCTTACCTCTTAACACTTGTTTTCAGGTTGTGCCCTGTTGGTGTCAGATTGCCTTGTCTCAGAGCTTTAAATTATCTTCTGTGCTCTTTTTTGATATCTTTGCAAGCAATCTCTACAAATCCTTGACTTCAGTTCTAAGACAGCCTTTTAAGTTGTGTACTACTGATACAGCTTCAGTCTTCCTACCTGCTTTCAGAATGCTTACAACTAGAACACATGGGGCAGCTTGGATAGGAAAACCATCCTAAAACTGTAAAAATATTTTTTGGAAGGGACCTCTTGGGCTCTGTACTCCATTCTCCTGCTTGAAACAGGACTATGACTCTGCCAGATTAGGTCAGCCATGGTTTTGTGTAATGAAGTCTTGAAAACCTCCAAAATCAGAGATTCCAGCCGCCCTACGAATAACCTGTTTCAGTGCTGCACTACCCTCCTGGTGAACATATCTTTTTGTAATGTCCACCTTGAGCCTCCCAAGCTACAACTCAAGTCCATCACCACTTGTTTTATCACCAGCTTCTGCAAAGAAGAGTGTGGCCCATCAGCTTTTAACTGCCATTTGTATAGCTGTAGGCTGATGTTACATCGCCTCTTCACAAGACCGACAAAGTCCAGCTCCTCACATATGCTCTGGGTCCCAGACCATCTTAGCTGTTCTCTGCTGGACCCCCTCCAATTTCTCCATGGCCCTTTTAAACTTAGGGACCCATATGTGCACACAGATGGGGATTCAATAATACCGAGCAGAGGAAGCTAATAACTTCCCTCATTCTGCTTGCCATGATCTTAATGTGGCACAGCACATAATCTGCCTTATTTACAATGAGACCACACTGTCAGCTTATATTCAACCTGCCATCCTCTGTTACCTCCAGGTCCTCTTCAGCAGAACTGCTGTTCACGCAGTTTCAACGCTGATTCAGTATTTTGCACTTCTCCTTGTTGAATTTCATGTTTCTGTTCTCCCTAATGATTAGTTCAGTGTTGAAGTGCTAGACGTTTGTCACAGTCAGCAAAAATCTCCTTTTATAAAAATATCTAACATCTTGCTGAACACATTCACTTTATTATGCCCTCTTTTATGACATGCATACAAGCATTCTTCAGCTTTCTGGGCTTCTAGCAATAAAGCTTTTGGGATGCCAATAGAAATTCATGACTTGTCCTATTGGCTCGCACCTAAAAAACCCTAGATAACCCTACTATATTCTGTCAAAATAAATCCTATCTACAATTACATCACTACTATTTGCCTTGAGCTACCTCAAATCTGTGTTACTCACTGAAGAGTGTCTTCCCTAGTCTATTTATTTTATTCACATGAAACACAATGTTCCTGTTCATCTCAAATACCAATGGACTAAGCAGAAAAAACTGTTATGTACTGTACCTGTACTGATACACTTCCAAAGAACCAACTAAACAGCTTCCTATTGACCCTTGTAGACAGCAGCAGTTTTCTGATGGTTCCCAAAGACTTTCTGTCTTCGGTTCAAAGTGTCTCTTCATGGCTCAACTACATTTCAAACACATTAAGTTTATTTTGAGCCCTATCTGCTACTTGGTTAGATGTGTCCGTAGGGGCCACAGAAGTAGCTCCCTATGGCAACATAGAAATATTTTCTCTGTTCTGTTTATGTGAGTTATGTGGTTATGTGAGTGTCAAAAGTTTTACTAAAGTGAAGATGTCACATAAACTACTCAGTTCATCATAGTGAACTGTTATGAAAGTTTTCATTTAGTAGAGATGCACAAATCTTGCTCTTTGAAAGTCCAGCAATGATGCAAGAATGCTCGTTTGTAAGAATAGTGTAAGTACATTATCAAACTCTGATTGAAACTATTTAATTAATTGCAAATATTTAGTGCAGGCATAAATGGAAAACAGGTGTTCTCTGCTTCTTAGACATCATTTCCCACTTTCCTGGTTTCTGTTTTATTTGCTTTACGGTTATTATAATGGCTGTCACCAACCACTCCCACTTCAGTGTGCTAACCATGACTCACATTAAGTGCCTAATAAATTACATCAATGGGAAAGCAGATGAGCACATGAAGAGGAGGCGCAAAACTCATTAGTCATGCAGTCTCCTTTTTTGGGGACTGAATTGCCAGACAGAAAAGCATTGTGAGTGGCTCGTGCATCTGTCAAGCCCACCAGATGCCAATCTTACTCTTGCAGTTTTTGTGAAAGCTATTAATCAATCCGCATTATTCAGTACTGTAAAACAGGACCTTAATTAAGCAGCCAACTAAAGCAGAAGGAAAAAGGTAGCCACCCAATACACAGTGAGTTTCTTCAGACAAAGAGAATAACATAGATTTTGCCACTTGAAGCAATATTTAGATCACAATCCATTTCTTTATTTTTCATACATTGTCTTGCATAATGATGCAGTTGAGGACAGGTATTCTGGAACAACAAAGTGAAATGAAGAATCTCTGTGTGCTAGTCATTGATTTTGATCAATCTGCATGAAATAAAGTGCATCAGTGTACTAGATCAAAATCAGAAAAGGACACAGTATTGCACTCTGTCCATATTGCTGGGGATGAGCCAGCATCTTCATTATAATCTGTGTGATTTCAGGGATTTATAGCATACCTATAATAATTCACCTAAGGCTGAAACTATAAAGTCGCTGTATAGCCTTCCAGGATTTTTTTCTTGGTTTATTTTCACAGAAGGGACCCTGGTAAATTTACACAGGAGCACAGCACATTTTAAAAAAAAAGCCCAATTTTTTTAAATCTCAGCAGCTGCAAAGATGTTTTCCATATAAAAGAGTCTCACTAAACTTCAGAGCAGAAAGGACTGCAATCTACTACAGCCATTCTCATAAACTGATCTGTTGGTCAGATCAGACTGTCATTTAGTGATAAAGTAAAAATGAAACCTGAAGACTGAACCAACACTAGCAAGTGCCAAAGCGAATCTACACTATCCCTTAGCCAGGAAAAAGAACTTATGACAGGAGACAACTATGACAACCTGAAGAAATAAAATAATGAACATGAGGCTTTAAAAGAACAGCAGGTAGAGTACAGGAAAAAAACCCCAAACCAAACAGAATTGCTGAGCCCCGTGAAGAGGTGTGACACATAAGGGTTTGTCTATCCTGAAGCCAGCTCTCTGAACAGAGTGCAATGCAAGTTTTTGATCCCAGGACAAGAGAAAAAACTATGAGTTTTTCTATATGAGGATGCATTGAATCAGAACCATGTCTAATCTGTCCAAATGCTTGTTACTTTTATAACCTAATATAAACATGCCTCCCCTTCTCCCAGCACTTGTCTGCACCCAGGCCAAATGCAAATATAAACCAGCTGAACCAGGTGTCAGCAGCAGGTCCCTACAGCAGTTTCAAGAGTTCTGTTGTACCACTTTATCCAGCTATCTGACTTGACTTTGTAGCGAGCTGTCTTGTTTACAGCTAACATGGATATGTCAGTATTTCTTGACCATAGTGCAGACGTACCCCAAAGGACAAAGCCATTTGAGTCCACTTCTAAGCATGCATTGTTCAGATTAGTGCAGGAAGCTCTCACTGGCTTAAATGGACTGCAACACCTAGGCAGAACAAGAAAAAAGGGAAATAATCAGTAAGTGGTTTTGCTTCCTGTGGAATCTTTTGATTCTCCACAGTTTTCACTTTACTTCTTTTTTGTCTCTTTTGCGCTAATACAACTCTTAAATTTGTTTCTGTAACTCAAGAATGGAATGTGCACAGAAAGTTTTGCAGGTGAAGATGCCCCTGTGTAAACCAGTCTTTTCTTGCATTCATTCCACTATTTTTTCAATGAGGACAGCAATTTATCTCTGAAAATTTGTCCTGATTCTACTCCTCATTGTAAGAAATGTCATATAAAAAAATCGGTGGCTGAACTGCATACGTCTGATTGTATCATTAGGAATACTCAAGAGAAATGCAACAGCAAAATGGAGTACTGCGCAAGTTAATCTTACCATCACAATAATAATGATAATAAGAAAAAAACGGTTCATGAGCCTGGGACTTCCTTAGTAATAATCAGCAAAGTATATGCATATTCTGCATATTTTATGAGACTGCTTTTGCCAAATTGATACATTGACTGCTTTGTATGCCACAACAATTAATAATATACAGATTTACAAATGCCATCATTACAAGCTGAAAATGTAAAGTAAATTTAGCTGTCAGCTAAAAAGTTTTCTTGGGAGGTGGGGCATGTTGATGTGAAAATGTTCACATTGTATGTTGTTTACAGCCCTTATATGAAAAATACTCTTCCTCATGGTAACTGGAACGTGTAAGGAACTTTCAATGACTAAAGCAGGCTGCAGAAGGGGCATTGCTGTGAATGGATAAATCTCTGTTCAAAACATTAAACAACATGAAAGCTTGATGAATACACACAGTTTACGAGAGCTCAAATTTGTCCCAGCGTGGAGGAGCTGGGGCCTGCTAAGGCCAACAGCACCTTGGGCTGCATTAGGAGCGGTGTCACCAGCAGGTCGAGGGAGATGATCCTTCCTCTCTGCTCAGCACTGGTGAGACATGTCTGGACTGCTGCGTCCAGCTCTGGGCTCCCCAGTACAAAAAAGATATGGACCTACTGGAGCAAGTCCAGCACAAGGCCACAAAGATGATGAAGGGACTGGAGCATCTTCAGCATGAGGAATGGCTGAGAGAGCTGGGGCTGTCCAGCCTAGAGAAGAGAAGGCTCGGGGGGATCTTATCGGTGTGTACAAATACTGGATGGGAGGAAGTAAAGAAAATCACAGGCTGACTCTTAAGCCTTTCAGGCTTTTCTTTAGCTGTAGACTTCTGCTTCCATGCCATGACTTATTTCTACTGCATGCCACACCTTGAGCTAACTCAGTTCATCCCCAGGGAAGGAACAATCTCCTATTCCCACCAGGAGGCCCTGTCACTTATTTTTACAAGATCATAGTCACAACCCAAGTTCAAACCAAAAATCTAGATATTTCTGTCACACCTTACTGAAAGCGATAATCCAGACATGCACATAACTCATTTCATCAGTTGAAAAACTTGTCTGAGAATTGCTCAGAATGGTCTCTCTTTCTCAAGACTTCTGACGTTTTTGCTTTGAGTGAGAAAACTAGTTTTCTAGATGGCTGGAACTTAGTGGTTTAGTTTGGTTTTTTTGTTTGTTTTCCTGAAACAAGGAGCAGTGAGTATTGCACTAGCCTTTGCACACATTTCCAGCACACCAGTTTAGTCTCTGTACTGGCAGCTTCCATGATCCAGAGATGGCAGCAGTTTCAAATTCCTCTCCGTGTACATTGCGTCCTGGCTTCATGGTGAAACCCTGTAAGACACCACAAAAAAAGCAGCCCAGGTTTACATCCCACGAGCACTCCAGCCAGGTGCTGGTCAGGGTGAGGGGCTGATAAGCCCCTGACTGCGTTGCAGGCTGCAGCAGATGGTAAGGGTGATTGCAGCCCTTCTCCCACGCTTTATGAGCACTCCTGGCCCAGAGCAGGCAGCCCAGACTTCCCAGTGATTTGCTTACCGATAACCCGTCTGTGGTGTACATCATTAAAGACAACTTCCAAGGGAAATTCTGTGAGGTCTATCTGTCTATCTAGAGATAGACAACTATAATATCCTTCCTTCCTTTGTCCCACAGAGGCTTGTTACTCTCCACAAGGCATATATCCGTTGTGAGCTTTGCTGCCGTTTGCTTTTGCTCAGGCCTGTGCCCCGCTGGTGTTTAATTTCCTGGCATACGCAGAGCCACAAATTAAGAGACGATTACATATTTTTATATTGTTATTGCCAGCAAGAGTCTGTTGCTACCTCTGTATCTGCAAATAAACCGGAGCCCATGCACACACTCAAGCACTGGCCCGTAGCCGTCTGTACCTCTAAACCACCAGCACAGTCCCTGGTATGGCTCAGGGGCAGCAGCCAAATTTCACTGTCCCCCTGAGGCTGGAGCCTGGGAGCAGCTGGCCAGCCGTCCCCCCTAAGGTGTCTGTTTAGGTGTAAAATCATCTCCTCTGAATAACATGCATGAGGCCCTTCATCAAGCACATAGAAAAATACGATCCTTGCCCATGGGAGAGTTTAATGTCAGGGAAAGCAGACCGTGGCGGACAACATCACTTCCTTCTGGCTCCCTGTTTGCTCTCTGGATACTTCTGTGTTGGAAGGGCTGGAGCAGGATAGCAGGCAGGCAGGCAGGCTGACAGGGGAGCTACCTGCTCCGTCCTGGCAGCTGTCCCTCTGCTGCAGGTGGAGCCCTGCTGGGAAAGGGCTGCCAGCACCTACCCTGAGCGCTGAGATGGAGAAACCTTCTGGGGCTCAAGCCAGGGTGGGCAGAGCCGGGGGGGTCACGGGAGCGGTCTGGCAGATCAGGTTTCCTTAGGGATCCAGAGGCACAGCGCGGTGTTTGCTATAGCTGTAGTTTCTGGCATAACTTTGCCTGGACAATCAGCAGGGGGAAAGTTGTTTACAAAAGTTGTTTACCGTTGTTCTGGATTACCTCACCCAAAAGAGCTGGATTTTCACTCTCAGCAAAATTATTTTATTCTAGTTTGTGTTCTCACGAGACCTAACTTTAGAGATAGAAAGGCCTTTGGATATTTTTGGTAGTTTTATTTTAGGAAAGGTGCAAGCAGATCTACCTCAAGTTTCTGGCCGATGTGATACCCCGTGACCAAGGCAAATATGTTGTAACAGCAGCTCAGGGGCCAGGGCTTGTAAAGAAAATCAGACTAGATCTGCAGCCAAGGAGAAGGCTAATGAGTTCTGAGAGACAGAATATTAGCACTTTGGAGAGAGTAACACACAGAGAGGGCCAGCCAAAATAAGGAAGGCCAAAAAAAGAAAAAAATATGATAAAACGTTGTGAAAGACAAGCAGTGATTACTGCAACAGATTTAAGCAATAGACTGGTGGAGTAAAATTGCTTGGTTTTCCACGTTAAAAAGGAATAAGTGGAAAAACTTAGCAAGAGAAAAATGTAAGAAAAAAAGTTCAGGTAGACATCATAGTTGAAGATAACCATTATGGTAAACAACTATAGTCCATCGATATGTTTATAAAATATTTGTGGATACTTGTAGTGGTCCCAGCTTCCTATTTTGCTGCCTGAGCATTAGCTCTTCACCTGCAAAGTTGTATACGGGAGAAGAAAATAAGATTAGTTTGGAAGTCCATACCTAAGTAGATGACCCTGGTGCTAAATTTGAAGAATTACATGACCTTAGTGATGTCTTTTTTTTTTTTTTAATAGTTGTTTTTATCTCAGAATTATAAACCACTATAGCATTTAGTATCACACCAGCTATGTGGATATGTTTTATCAGTTTAGTTTTCATTTATTGCATGAAAAGCAACACATTCACTGTACACGCCACACCGAATTAAGAAAATAATCATTCCAAGCTGATAAAATGTTGCAGATAAAAAAAAAAAAAGACAATACTAGCTAACCTGTCCTGATACACCCAATTCTGTAGTCCCTGACTAACTTTCGCTCTTTGCAGAAAGTCTGAGATCTTTGTAGTGTTCCTGGAAACCAAAAGGTTCAGACTCAGTTTGCTGAAATGAGAAGGAATGTCCTTACAGGCTACTGAAATCGAGGTACTGTCTATACGGAGACTTAGGGTTAACCAAAGTGTCAACTGCTGTTTCTCATCTATGTCCTACCTTGCAGTCTAACCACTGCTGTTCCCATTTTGTTGCTTGATTCTTAGAGACTTCAAGTGCCTTCCAGGTCCATATCAGTCATTTTACCCCAGCCATGTCAGGATGCAAAACACTTATCTTTCCTTTCCAGCTTGTGGCTTCCTATCAACAATCAAGAAAGAGCATGTGAGATATGGAATCCTACCAGAAGTTAGGAAAAACAGATAGCAGGATTCCTGTCAATGGACTTCATGTGCTTAATTGCAGCACACAGACAATTAATCTATAAACACATGCCAGGGAAGTTGAAGGGAAGGTGCTCACACACTAAAGTATTAGAGCAGCTTGATAGCTTCCAGTGGTCAACTGAAGAGAGTCACTGAAGGCAGTCAACAAATGTAGGTTTCATTTGCAGGGTAGATCCGGACTAAATTTCAGGTTCTAACACTTGAACAATGATAGTTTATTAGTATCAAAAGTGAGAAGAAAATGATGGTTAATTTCTAGAAAACTTTTATTATGGAGGTAAGATGAAGCTCTGAGATATTAATAGTTTGTGACACATTCAAGTTATTGTGGCAATAAGATGAAGTAAATCAACAGCACTCTGTTTTGATAAGCTCACACTGAATTGCTTGAATGTGTTTAACAGTGGACCCATCTCATACTCCTCTTGTTTATTAAATCTTTTCTTTGGGATAATGCCAGCATTAACCAGTTCCCATTTGTTGATGTCACTGCTGTCAGAAAAGACCTGGGAATCCTCATGGACAACATGTTGACAGCAGTGCACCCCTATGGTGAAGAAGGACAAAGAATATTGAAGCTGCATAAGCAAGAGCGAAGCCAGCAGGTAGAGAGAAGTGTTTCCCCCTGCCTCTATTCAGTGCTGTTGAAATTGTATCAAGAGTACTGTGTCCAACTTTGTGACTCCACTATGAGAAAGACATTGGCATACTGGAGCAATTCCAGCAGAGAGTCACCAAGATGGTTAGGGAGCTGAGCACATCACATGCAAGGAACAGCTGAGCAAACTATTTGTGCTACCTTTAGAAGGGAAGGATAAGAGAAGGATCTTGTTGCTTTCTTCAACTACTTAAAGGGAAGGTTTAGAAAAAATGGAGACAGATGCTTCTTAGGGGTAAAAATGATAGGATGAGAGGCAATGGACAGAAGCTGCAACATGTGAAATTCTAATTAACTGTTAGGGAAAAAAATTGCCATTACTGAGACTGCTGAGAAACTTCATTGAATTGCAAGCTGCAAAAATATTTAAAACTCAACTGGTCAAGGCCCTGAATAATGTGATCTAAGTTGGCCCTGCTTTGAGGTGGAGTTTGGACCAGATGATCCTCATGGGTCCCTTCCAACCTATAAAATTCTATAATTCTACTATCCTGCTAACTGATGGCTGCAGAAAAAATAAAATCCTTCCTCACCTCAATGAAGACAGACTATTTAGAGATCAATTTTTTTAAAGCAGTAGGTTAAATTCTCCAATGATATGGCTGCATAAAAGAATGGAATTGCATTGAATGTTCCTGAATTCTGTGTAGATCAAGTACCAGTTTTATAAGTGAATAAATATTATGCTGGAAAAATATCTGTCTAGGACAGTGTGATGTGGCACAGTTCCTTGTTTAAAGATAGTGTTTAAACCCTAGATGTATTTACTGTTTTTTTTGGCCATCCGAGGTTTAAATCTATTGGCAAAGTTGTGTTTAACTTGCTTTTGAATATAATTTCTTATGTATGTTATTGCATTAAGTCTGGATTGTGATAGCTCAGAAAATCCTTTCAGAATTCAGAATGCACAAAAACCTAATCTTCAATTTAGCCTCAAGCTCAGAAACAATAATGTGCACATCTTTATTGCAATTGTTCTTCCATAATTTATAGTGAATGTAATTGGACCGAGACTCTCATAATAATGTGAACAGATGTCTTGACTTGTAATATGTTTTTCCATATTAGATGCTATTTTTATTACCATTGAAATGGACCTTTATTGCATATCTCCTTCCCTTGAACTATGAAACAATTTAGAAGTCCAGCAGCACTATCCAACAGATAAAACAAATACAGATGAGAAGCAGAAAAAATGTGTATCTCCCATTAGAGAGAAAAGCCCTAACTTTATGAATAAAGTATTTTATGTTAGGGAATGAAGCTATCTCCTCACCCTTTCTTGGACTTTCCTATTACAAAATCAACAGCACATTACAACATAAAACAATGAAAACAACAATGGTTATCATTGTCCACTGGGTATTTTCCATGATTGCTTTTTGTCTTGACAAAAAAATCCATTGTCTGTCACAGAAGCTTTAGTGAAAAGGACCAGACAAACAGTCATTTAAAAATTTTAATAAGACTTGAACATACACCTAACCAAATTCAGTATTGCTAGTATCGAGGAGGGGAATACCTTAGTCTGTTTTAGAAGGTGTTGGCAGAAGAGATGGGGAAACAAGTAACTTCAGACTCTGCTTTCTGCAGTGTTGCATAGATTTACCTAAATCAGACAGGATTTGGTGCCTGCTCCCCACTAGAGAACTTCATAATTGCAGTTCATCTCAGCGTAATTAAATTCTTCCACTTGACAGGTGCACAGAGGTATTCTATATTAGGTAAAACGAGATCTCTGGATGCAGACGTAGCTTCTTCCAAAAGCAACACTGCGTCAGTGCTCAGCTGAATGCACTCCTTAGCTGTCCGTAGCACTGGCAAGAACCAATGCGATCTTCATGTCTGTAGGACACCACTGCGCATCGTTCCAGTGCATTTGGTGAAGCCTTCTGTCTTGCCGTACATTGTGAGAGAAGGGAATTACTGACACACAGTGAGCTGTTGCCAGAAGGAAAGTAGTAAAACCATTATTAGGTTTTTCACAGGGAAACCCTTTGGGTATTGTTTTCAGAGAGATAAGAAGTTCAATTTAATTACTGAAATCACTTGTCCGAAACATGTTCCTATCTGTAGCACAGCAGAACTAGCTAAATGGTATCTCCTGCTGTGGCAGCTCAGTGAATCAGAACGGTCAATCTCTCTACTCTCCATTGCTGTTCCTACTATCCATCCCCAAAGCTGTCACAACAAATCAACATTAAAGAGAATGGGGCAATTCGGAAAGAGATGGAGAGGGCTAGAAGAACGGCTGCATGGGCAAGACACCGGAACCACTGAAAGCAAGACAATGAATGGGGGCTGACCCTGAGAAAGCACCATGAGCGTGCGTGCAGTGTCACTGGCAGAGCTCTGGACAGGTAAAATGCCTGTGAGGTACGATGGACTCTCTGCCTCTTCTCACTTTACCTGCGACCTAGAAAAATATTAGCACTTCTCATTTCAGAAGCTGGTACGGTTAATGAGTCTGTGATTCATATGGATGTTTTGAAAATGTATTAACTAGAGTTTGTGCAGTGCTTTGAATCTGTGAAGTCAACAATTTATCTTTGATCCATTAATATTACAATTTAATAGGAACAAGGAAGAAACATCCTTAGTAGTGTTGCCCTAGAACTGGCAGAAGCACTCATCAGTATCTATGAACAGATGGCAAGTTCAATAAATAGTATTAAAGCCAACTCAAAAGAATGCATGATTTTGAGGACAAGGGTATTCCGCTCCCCTGCCCTTTCTCCAGCTTTACTTTTTTGACTCTTTCTTCCTTACTTTTGCTTTCATTTTCTAACCCTCATGCTAGTTTGTTTGTTGGTTTTTTTCCTCTTCAGCCTCTTATTCCTTTGCATATTTTCCCTTTTGGGAGACTGGAGGAGGATGGTACTTGGTATTATAAATAAGGCAAAGAGCCAATAAAGACAGTGGCAGATAGCAGATGCTTAGAGAATACTCATAATCTGTCCCCAAATGAGAGCTGCCTATTTATAAAAAACTTCTTAAGAATGCTACCTGACTAACTGAGTGGTGAATAAAAATTATAATGAGGCACTGTGGCTGTTCACAAACAACTGCTATTCACATTTTGGCACCCCGGGAGTCCTTTCCAAGTTCCTGGTTATTTTCCCCTGAGCTCCACCAGAAGTAGTGCTAAGGAGGTAAGGACCTGTCTGATGAAATACACAAAAGAGTGAAGCATATTAAAGAAAACAGAATTGTTTTAGCGATTCTGCCTCTCCTCTGCCACGGTGTCAGTTGCAATTCACCCTCGTGAACCACTGTATCTTATAAATTGCTCTTACCAATTTTGTCACTACATGCAATTTTTGGTCTGGTGTGCTATATATACTTAAGGATACAGTTTTATTGGCACAAAATCCTCAGAGCAATAGAGACTGGTCACCTAAGCTTTCATTTCTAAACTGGTGTATAGCAACATAAATATTTGGTATAGACCATCAAGACTGCAACCGACATCCTGTAGGTGTGTAAGATCTTTAGCAGGATCTTTGCTTGGTCATACTGGCAAGCTATAAACAAAGTCTGTTTTGAGGGGCTCAGAAAACAGAGTGATGCAAAATTTAAAAGGAAAAGCAGAAATACCGCCAGCTCCTGTAGTCCTCTCGGGGTTACATGATTTTTGGCTGGAACTGATACCAGTTTTATGTGGAAAAAAATCAGTCTTTCACAAAGGTCAGCCCTGATTTCCAGTTTCCCCTTAGCAGAGCTTTCCTAGTCCCATGAGGGGAGAATGCTGATGCTTTTTCTAATGGAAAAGGAAGGTAATCAATCAGAGCTATTACAATCTGATCTCAGGATAGTACTGGGCTTTAGAACAAGTTTTTTCTAGAAAAAGTTTTTTCTAAAAAAGCATTTCACTGGGCATTACTTTATTCATGGGATAAAGACCAACTCAGCTATCTTATTTTAAGGCATGTATCGAAATATTCATGAGACAGAGGAGGGCTTGGGAGAGTGGAAAAGTGGTGAGAACTAAAGAAAAGTGATAGGAAGCTTTCACAGCTGTACAGCAATGGTGGTTTGCAATATGTAGTAATACTACAAGTAAAGCTGCTGAAGTGGTAGTCTCTTGATTCCTATGTGTACCTGCTGATTCTAATGGTGAATATATTATAAAGAAATACAAATGACAACTATTTATATACTTCCCCCCCAAAAAAATATGAAAAATACATTTGAATTACATCTTACATTCCTACATTTTGTTTCTCAGTGTGTGCCTCTGCGTTGTCAGTTACCAGAGTGCTCTTCTAACAGTCTGAAAGGTTAAAACTGTTTTGTCATTTACATGATTGCAAAGTTACTCTACACTGAAGACCTGAAGGAGGGAGCCTTCGTGCAGTCTTCCCCTACCTAACGGGGTGGCATGGAGTATGGAGCTAGGCTCTTCTCAGAGTGCCCACAGAAAGGCCATCAATCACAAATTGCAACAGGAAGCATTTTGATTGGACATAAGGAAGAAAATCTTCAGAGGGAGTCCAGCTTAGCCTGGGATGAGATTGTCCAGAGAGGTAATACTATCTTCATCCTTGGATATATTCCAAACTCACCAGCACAAGCTGAACCACCCAATTTAGCTTTGAAGTTAGCCCTGCTTGGAGGTGCCTTCCCATCCAAACTTTTGTGCAATCCTATGCAACGCTATTTCATACGTCAACAAGAAGAGAGGGTTAAATTGACTTTGCACAGGTATCCTCTCCTTTCAGCAATACAAAGTCTGAAAGAGACTAGAGAATGATAATAAATTGGAAAGCGTGCAGTGTGATGTGCCAAGTTTTGCTTGAGTTTGAAGAGGAACTACATTGCACACCAGGAAAAGAATAGGCACTCTTTAAGTGATTCTTAAGCAACACCATACTCTATGTGCTATTTCATTTGGCTGTTCTTGTTACCAAGTATTGACATCCTGGAGAGATTTGAAAGTGGAGAAGTTAAAATGATCTCACTTCTGAAAAGATACATGACAAAATAAAACAAGAACAGCCCATACATCTCATTTAAAAGCATGACTTTATTCTGCCAGCAGTTGAAACACACTAACACCAAAAAGAGAAGCATTAATAAGGATAAAGAAGATGTAATTAAAATAAAAGAAGAGAAATTTAGATTGCAGTGCAGAAAACCTTTCTAGCAATGAGATATAGTATTAGCTGACATATTTTGTTTTAACTCTGTCAGAATTTGAATAAGTATATAACTAGAGGTGCTTTTTTTGTTGGAAGGGGCCTAGAGTCATTTAACTACACTCTAGGACTAGATTCAATCAGCCAAATTAATTTTTAGTGCACTCCATTCAAGCAAGGAACTGCATAATACTCAATATCCCATCTCCTTTTATAGGGGTCTGTGTGCACTCTTCTGCTTCTTCAAAAACAACAATTACTTTTCAGGAAGAAAAAATGCCTGAGCTTAGTAACACATAATTTTTCCTCCAAAAGCAAAATAAAGACATTTATAATATAATAATGTGTATTTGGTTTGTGTGGCAAGGTTTTGGTAGCAGGGGGGAGCTACAGCAGTGGCTTCTGTGAGAAGCTGCCAGAAGCTTCCCCTATGTCTGATAGAGCCAATGCCAGCCGGCTCCAAGACGGACCGGCCGCTGGCCAAGGCTGAGCCCATCAGTGATGGTGGTAGCGCCTCAGTGATAACATATTTAAGAAGGAGGGGGAAACTGCTGTGGAACAGCAGCCGAAGAGAGGAGTGAGAATATGCGAGAGAACCCTGCAGACACCAAGGTCAGTGAAGAAGAAGGAGGAGGAGGTGCTCCAGGTGCTGGAGCAGAGATTCCCCTGCAGCCCATGGTGAAGACCATGGTGAGGCAGGCTGTCCCTGCAGCCCATGGAGGTTAACGGTGGAGCAGATATCCACCTGCAGCCTGTGGAGGACCCCACGCCAGAGCAGGTGGATGCCCGAAGGAGGCTGTGACCCCATGGGAAGCCCATGCTGGAGCAGGCTCCTGGCAGGACCTGTGGACCCATGGAGAGAGGAGCCCACGCTGGAGCAGGTTTGCTGGCAGGGCTTGTGACCCCGTGGGGGACCCACGCTGGAGCAGTCTGTTCCTGAAGGACTGCGCCCTGTGGAAGGGACCCACGCTGGAGCAGTTCATGAAGAACTGCAGCCCGTGGGAAGGACCCACGTTGGAGCAGTTAATGGAGGACTGTCTCCCGTGGGAGGGACCCCACTCTGGAGCAGGGGAAGAGTGTGAGGAGTCCTCCCCCTGAGGAGGAAGGAACGGCAGAGACAACGTGTGATGAACTGACCACAACCCCCGTTCCCCGTCCCCCTGTGCCGCTGAGGGGGAGGAGGTAGAGAAAATCAGGAGTGAAGTTGAGCTGGGGAAGAAGAGACGGGTGGGGGGAAGGTGTTTTAAGATTTGGTTTTATTTTTCTCATTACCCTACTCTGACTTTTGATTGGCAATAAATTAAATTAATTTTCCCCAAGTCAAGTCTGTTTCGCCTGTGATGGTAACTGGCGAGTGATCTCCCCCTGTCCTTATCTCGACCCACGAGCCTTTCGTTATATTTTCTCTCCCCTGCCCAGCTGAGGAAGGGAGTGACAGAGCGGCTTTGGTGGGCACCTGGCATCCAGCCAGGGTCAACCCACCACATACTGAATAATAAAAAGGGAAATATAATCCGGGATTTCTGTGTTCATCTTTGAATACTGAAAACTGTAAATAGAGGATGGGTAATTGATGATGGAATCATGTATCATATTCAAGGAAGTTACTATATACTATTTAAAGCTGAACAAGCATAAGCTTCTGTCAGAAATATTTGGGCATATCAAGGTTTTTTTTAAAAAAAAATGACTGATTTTTATTTTATTTGGCAATATTATCTGGTTTATCCGTTCCCAATAATTTTTGAACACATGGGCAACAGTTCATATATTTTTAACAGTTGGGGTGGTGTTGTATTAGATGAAGCTATACTATTTTTTTTTTCTTGCATCAACTTGAATGTTGTTATCTCCCTGTCCATAGTACAAAGTTTTTAACCACTGACCAACCATCCTAAACTTAAATGGGAGCTGGATGTGTTCAGCATTTCCCAGCATCAAAGCATATGGTTAAGTTCTTATGCTTTTCTGATTGTCTGTCTCATTACATGAGCAGATGGAAAATACTGCATGCTTTTAAGAATTATCAATAAATCTAATCTATGCTATATACTACTAAAGTTTGAATGCACATTATCTTGACTACCTGTTATCCCATTGGAATAAACAAAAATGTGTTTTTACCATGCATACAGAATTTACTTCTTATTTATTTCAAATGGTTTGGTCTTCCTGGCTCCCCAAGAGACTTTGCTACCTTAAAGAGTGATTGCATTATTCTGTCCATCTTTTGATCTTTGAAAATGTGAAGTAAATACTCTGTTAACAAGCTTACAAGAAAAAAAGGTTGAGTGATTCCTTTTTTAACATACAGACTACAATATAAACAAGCAAGGACACAATTACTGTAGAAATATTTCCTGACAAGAATGTTAAGTAATGCAGTCTTGGAGTATTAATGATGTTCCGTGTGTATGTGCACATATTCATGTGTGATATGAAAAAGCCACAGGTGTATTTTTGAAATCTGCTTTTGAGAGTTTCATGGGATGGAAATTAAAATGCTCACACAGCTGGAAATTCATATTATGGCCATAATCTAATTCAGCTGATTAGGATACTGCTTTCGCTGTAATAGCAGTAATATCCTGCGCCACTATTAAATTAACACAAAAAGCAAGCTAAATGAAAATATAATGTAACTAACATCAACACAGTTGAGACCCAACCCCCACTGCTGAATTATCCAGATCAACTATACTCCATTGATTATAACCATTAATCACAGTCTGGCACATTTTTATTTTGTTATCTCAGGACTATGTCCTTCTTTTAATCTCATGAATTTTTATTCTGGGAATTTTTCTGCTGGTTCAGTTGCAGCATTCCTATCTTAAACTTTAGAACAATGTTATATCCCTGAATTGGATTCATGGTACAATTTCTTGATACTCCCTGTGCTAAGCTGGAAATGGTGCAGAAATAATAAAGTGGTGATAAGCAGTTTTCCTACAGTTGTGGTTTTTTTAGTCTGTCTCTTCTGTATCCTCATCACTTGTTGTTTCTGCTGATTCTCTCTCCGCCTTCCATCTCCTGAAGCATTGAAAAAGGATTGATTGTTAGTTTTGGTGTCTTTTAAAAATTAATACTCATAGACTGTGTGGACAGTCTTAGGATGCTTTTACGTTTAATCTACCAGTATTGATCATTGTTCATATTCTCCTCATTTCTGAAGGATCATAGTGCTCCTTGCTTTTACTTGTCTCTTTTGCACCACTGTTCAGCCTTGCTAGCTCCTTTCTGAAGTTCTTTCCAATAAGTGGCATGCATTCTGGATTTCCTATGTGATGTTTAGAATGCTCTCTATGCTGCCTGGGAGTGTGGTTTATTTCATTAATAGCCTCTTTTTAAAAAATCATAGACTCAGAAAGGATTTTGGTTGGAAGCTCATCTTGTAGAGGCACCTGCTCCAAGCAGAGCTAACTACAAAGCTAGATCAGGTTGGCCAAGGCCTTGTCCTGGACGTTTTTAAAAACTTCCAAGGACAGTGATTCTATCACCTCTCTGGGCAGTGCTTAAACCTGCTTTTAGTAAAGATTTATTTCCCCATATCCAATCAAAATGTCCCCTCCTACTACTTGTGGCTGTTGTCTCCCGCCCTTTTGCTGCACTCTGAGAAGTTCTCTTCTGTTGATGGCATCCCTCTTGAAACTGAACGGATGCAGTGGATTTCTTCGTTGCTCCCACACTCTGCATATGTTACGATCACTGTCGTAGGATGACTCTTCAACAGTAATATTCTGAATCAGGTCCTCGTGCATTGCTCAGAGCCAGGCCAACAGATGTTGATGGTATCTAAATATTAGTCACAGTCCATGACATTTAAGTAGACTATATAGTCTATTGTCTTTCCTGAGGGTGCTGATGACCCTTAGTGTGCCTAGGTAAAGTGTCTGGTCAGTACATATTCAAACACGATAATCCTCCCTCTAACTAAAATAAGCCTGTAGCTCTTAAATAAAATGGTTTCCTTTCCCAGAAAAAGCAGTAATTCCTTAAACGCAACCTTTCCCTCCAGTTTTTGCAAATGCAAGTATATTTATTGCTGTATTGCAGGTGGTAAAAGTATCTGAAGAGAAGGACAGCAGACCATATTTCAAATATCCAGAAATAAATAAGCTGGATCAATATACTGTAACAGATTGTTTTGCTCATTAGAAGGTAAAAATAAAAAAGAAACTTGTCAATCTACCAAAAATCTAGCCTTTCAATAAGGATATAATTGGAACAGGCTGTCAAAAACAACTTTGAAATTAAATTCACAGCAGCTGGTACTCAATACACTTCATGACAGGTCATCAAAGATAAAAATTTACCTCTGCGTGTTACTTCTTTCATCTCTGTCAGATATTTCAAAATGTCCAGGATTTTTAAAGCAGTATTAACTCTTTCAGGTTGGAATAACACAAAAATTGTGTCTGTCTTAATGGGAGTCATCCTTTGCAGGAAAAACAGAAAAAGCCTTCATTAAGAGGAATACTTCACTCTAACATTTGCTACTGTGAGTAACAATCCTTTCCTAATCCATCCCTTATAGCCTTGACTAGTCCTTAGCCTTGTTGTAGCTTTTCAGTAGCAAATTATCTCTTTAGTAATAGATGATTTGCTTCCTTCATTATAAATAATATGCAATATTTAGCAATGTTTTCTATCAATCAACGGACTGCGGATACCATCTTAGGTGTGAATGTTTCTTAAGCACCCAAACATACAAATCCAGAGATAGAAAGACAGAGGATAGTATTAACAATTAGATCTGATAAAATCACTGCAATTCTGCTCTGCTGCTCACTAGTAAAAAAATTATCACCTTTTTCATAATACCCTTATTTTAAAGGAACAACAAATGATTATTTCTTTTCCACCTGGAAAAGTCTCTTTTGATATTTCCTACCCCTCCAGCAATCTAGAACAGTATAAAATGCCTCAGGTGACTAGTTTCCTCATTTGAGATAATCTACGATTTCATAAAAAATAATGGAAAGCTGGAACTAGAGAGGAAAGAAGTCCTGCTCCCCATGGGTAGCTGTCATGCATCTGTTAGAAGATTGCTAGAGGGCCAACTGATTAGGAGATTTTCATACTCTCCACTCTTCTATCATCAAGGTTGTTGAATGATTAAAACTTGCCTGCTACCTATTTTCTTATTCACACTCTTGTGTTTTGTACCCGTCTCCACTTTGTGCTGCATCACCTTTATTGACCTGTTTTGTCATTTGCAAAAAGTGGTTAGGGACGAGAGCTAGCAACTGAGGTCTGCCTGGATCAGGAGGCTGTTCAAGACCTCCAGAGGACCCCTCTAGCATAACTCTTCCTACAATTTTACGAAAGTGTAGAAAACTATTTCAAAGAATAAGCTCAGGCCAGGACTCCAGACTGAACTTGCTGCAATTCGTTACTCATGATTGGATGGGTGATATTACCATTAGGGCTGTCATGATGCGGCTTTTTTTTTTTTATCTTGAAAAATTCAAGTGGTTGCTCCTGTCATTGCTGCCCTGTTGTGTGAAAGAGTGAGAAGTAATGGGTAGGGCTGAAAAAAAGTCACTGCAACTGCACCCCCTGCACCCCTATTCTGTAGTCATGCCAGGGCATCAAGGTTCATAAGGGAAGGTGTAATCTCAAAGAATTACTGTAGACCTGTAGGCCTTCAGAAAAACTGAAGTCCTTACTAGTGAACTGGGGTCTCACTGTTCAGGCTCTTTTTATGAGTAAATTAGCAAAACCACAGTGCCAGTATTGACCAAGTTTGAGGTCAATACAGCAAATGTCATGTTGTGAAGTCACCACTTGAGCTGTCTTAGCAATGCTAGTTTCACTAATAAAAGATCCTAAGTTAATTTAGTTATCATTTTAATTAATTAAAATTTATTTTTCAAAATACAGAATACTCAAGAGCTAAGTAAGCCTCTTGCCTTTATCTTACTATGTTTTAAGAATAAGACTGTACTTTATTACACGATTCATCTAGTAGCTGGGTAACATTTTATGGGAAGGTCTGTTTCATCAGTATTGAAAGTAAAATATACTTTTCAGTGAACAAATACAATATTTAATTTTTGACAGTTTCAGTTTATTAAATATGTATGCCACAGACGAAGATTTCCTCTTTGTTTTTCCCATAAGTCCCTTTGCAGCTTTTTGTGGACTGACTCAGAATTACAAAATTAAATACAGAGCTGTGTTCTTTTGACCTAAAATCTCTGACCTGTGAGATAAAGTGACATTGTTTCTGCTTGAGGACCAGTTCAGCTAATTGTTGAGTGATGGCTGTGACACAGCTGGTAGACGATTTTGTTCCCAAGGTAACTCTCCTATACAAAGTGATTCAGAATCAATCATTTGTTTTATAGGGATACAGCAGGTGTTACGTGCTGCACGTGGGGAAAACAGACATTTTTACTGAGAGGGTCATCCTTTTACTAAAATACCCTTTCATCTCCCTTTGTGATGTAGAAAGAACATTTTCAGTATTACATCTGAAAGGAACATAACGGTTTCAGTAGGAAGGATACTCAGGAATTTCTCCTTTGCTTAACATGAGTTCCCTGGGACTAACATGGACTTAAAAAGCTGTAATAAAACTGCAAAGAAATACCTTTTTATTTTCTCTTACCTTCAAGAAAATCATACAGCCTTCCCCTGTGCCCCCACAGCCAAGAGCATTGGTTCACAATAATAGTCAACAAGCTACTTTGTATTTACAACACACAGCAGAGACCATCTTATTAAGTACGAATGTTAGGCAGTTAGGACAGAGTTCATCTCCCAGGGAAGTCTGCTGGATTTCTGTGCTTCCAGTCAGGGGAGCTGGACTGCATTTATAGCGTGGGAATTATTGCTGGAGAAAGCAAAAACTTCTACACAAACAATCACATATGCCTTCTCGTTCTTGAGACAACATCAGAAAAATAAGAGGTAGAATTTGTTCCTCTCACATGGATGAAGGTTGTCTAATTTTTCATGTTTGGACAAGACACACTTTTAAACACAGACCCTAGCCCCAGATTATCATGTATCTGAATAAAAAAAGAAATAATATCTTCTTCAATGCATTGAGTTATCTGTAAGGCTGAAACAAGGACATGGTCTTTGAATTGTTGCTCCCTTTGTAGCTGTGCAAACATTCCTTGATTTCTATGAGGTTTTACATGCAGGCAGACCCCCCAGAATTTGGCTTATTATTTCTAAGGAAAAATATACAATTTTGGAGATGGCACAAAAGAAACATTTCTAAGTTTGGTGAAAAATAAATTATTAAGAGCTGCATGAAGATTTTATCTTCCAATTGTTTTCTACATATTTTATGGGATTTTTTTGTTTCCTTTTTTTTTTAAGAATATCACAAAAGGTTTCTTCATTTATATTAAATCAGGATTTTTTAGCTCACAGCTGTGAAGAAAATCTGTGATTGAATTTCATGAAATTGACTTTTCTCTTAAAGCTAGTTCCAGTTTAATCCAACCACAATCCAGCATTAGCATAAATTCCTATGAGACAGAGAACATCCTGTCAGATTAATTTAAAGCTATGGGAAATCCCTTTCAGATTTATTACCATTTTACAAGTTTAAAAATTAGTGATAACTTTTGGCTGCTCTATTACCTGGTAATATTTCTTATCATTTCAACTACTTCCTTGACTTTATTTTTTTTCTTGAAGGAATGCCTTTGTTTCTCGATGGTTCGTGTAAAGGAGTGTGTGGTGGTTTAGCCTTGGCTACCAGCGAAACTCCCACCCGGCCACTCACCACACCCGTAACAGGACGGGGAGAGAAAATGGGAAGAACGGGAATGAGAAAGCTCGTGGGTGGAGATGAAGACAGGGACATTACCTACCAATTACCTTCGTGGGCAGACTAGACTCGATTTGAGGAAAATTATCTTAATTTTTGGCCAATTAAAATACATATTTAATTACCGATTTGATAGTGGGAAACAAAAAGACAAACATTAAAACAACCCCTTTTCTCCCCCCTTTCCCAGGCTCAACTTCACTTCTTCAATCCCGACACCTCTCCCCCCGAGCGGTGCAAGGGGATGAGGAATGGGGGCTCGTGATCAGTCCATGGCAGTTTCTCTCTGCCGGTCCTTCCTCCACACACTTTCCCCCTGCTCCAGTGTGGGTCCTTCCCAGGCTGCGGTCCTTCATGAACTGCTCAAGCATGGGGGCTCCTTCCCATGGGATGCCCAACGCAGTGACTGCGTTGCATTTGGCTAAAAAAAGATACTGAACATCCTGTTTATAATAAAATAAAATCTATTAGAATAATTGAAAACCTCTCAAGATTTGACCGGTTGACCAGTGCACGCAAATCCAAAAGTCTTTTCTTCCTTCAAACCATTCTGTTTCCATTACTCCTGTGCAAGTTCATCGTCACTGTATGTCCTTACAGACATAGTCAAACCTCATCGGGGCGGGAATCCTGAAGCAGAGGAAGTCTGGTGTGGCAGCACCCCGGTGGGCGGCAGAGGTGGGGGACAGAAGCTGCACAGATCCCAAAGACTTCTGCGCTCACCTCTGCTGCTCTTGCGAGATAGAACTTGCGGTAGGCTGGGTTTTATTAAGATTGCCTGCGTAGTAACATATCACATCAGGTGAATTATATGGTCCTCCGTCTGTTTTACAGACAATTTACTGGACCTTTTGGCTCACTAAGAAGCTAATATTAAAAGCCTTGCAATTCAGAAGTTCGGTTTCTTTGATAATTGTCTCATTTTAAGTTAGAGGCTCTGTAATTGTAATTCTGCCCTTGCAGTTCTTGTATTTCCTTATCTGGAATAAAAGTTTATTACGTCTTTTGTTTTTATTCATTAAAGTAAAAGTCCTGAATATAAAAGCAAACAAAATTTTGCGTTCGATGGGATCAAAACACTATCTGGAGGTGACACATCTTTCAAGATTAGGTTTACAAAATGTACTTGCAGGATATTTTAAAAACCAACCAGGATATGTAAAAAACCAGCCACCCTGCTGTAAGATGGGACTCAGTCATTGTTAGGGTTAAGGAATGCTAACATCTAACGATCACTTAAGTCAATAGATAAACTCATATCGATTTCAATTAGCACAATTAGCAAGGCCCTGAAGATTCAGAACAGAAAAGTCTGTTGCTCTGAAAGACCTAAGACATCCCAGCTCATCCCAGCAAAGACAAGGCACAACCTTTGGCAAAGGCGAGGACCGGTGCCTCAGAGAGAGCAGATGAGAGGCTATTTACTCCTACACAGTTTGCGACTAGGCTTGTGGCTGTAACTGCCAGTAATACTACAGGAGACTTGATTCACATGCATTTGAGGATTAAATCTGAAGCGCTTACATGTTGAAGAAGATTCTGAGCTTATTTTTTATTGATACTCACCAAAATGAAGAAGCTATAGACTGCATAGCAAATGAACCCCAGAGATTTAGGAGAGCAAGATGTTGCTTAATAACAGTTCTCCTAAGAATGAAGTTCTTGATATTTGACATTGCTGTTTAGTTTAGCTGTTTTCTATGTATCAACTCTAAGCAATGATATAGCAGAATTAATGTATGCATTTATATATGAATTTATATATAAAGTATTACTAATCGGTAATATTAAATATCAATATTAATAATTAGCTTACTATTAAAATGAATTAGTGTGTGCGTATAAAAGTACATTGATTTCTCAGTAAAAATCTTTCTGTAGTTACTTATTAAGACTCTCATGCATTTCTATTATTCTATGGACATAGGCACTATCATTTTTTGTGAAAGTCCTAGCCTTTTGCAAAAAAATACCTCAAAACAAAAGATTAAAGCATCTAACTTCTCATCCATTCCAGATAGATTTGTATATACAATTCTTTTTGTCAATCTCAATCTTGCTTCAGTCACTTAGGCTGTTTTGTGTTAGAATTAAATAATCATTTTCTAGGCTTTTCTTGTAATGGTATAGGTATGATTCTGACTACATTTTGGTTATGCTGAAGAGATCTAAAGATGCGTTGTATCTATCTTTTGAACTATTAGAACATGAAGTATAGGCAAATCAAAGAGACAGGTGAAGTGAAATTCAGCAGAGAAATGTGTTTCTATTATATGCTAACAGTCCCAATAGAAAAACTAAATATTTTTTAATTGACAAAAGTGTTGACTGGCTTTTACCCCTCTTGCCCTTACAGGGTTCGTAATGTTAAAATTAAGCCTCTGATTCTACAAAACCCCTGTGTGAATTAAGTATATCAGTAATCAAATCAGAACTGCAAAGTCCATTCTACATTCTGAGCATCAGCACTATTTATTTCTTTCAAAACCACCCCATCAGTACAGACTGGCTGAAATCCATAGGGCTGCACAAATTATGGATGCCTTAAATAAGCACGCAGAGGTGTTATTACATAAATGAGGCCTGGCTCAAATGGAATTCCTATTGACTTAGGTTTATGACCATGGAAGTTAAAGCCTGTCACCACTACACTTCTTCCTGAATGCACAAAGCAAGCTAAGTTTTAAAAATAACTAATATACAATTTTCAGTGCATTTTTATAGAACTTTATTTCCTATTTCTTTAAAAGGAGAACACTTCAATATAATTTACAAGTTCTAGAACATATTGATTTCTGAAAGTTGGATTTTTATAGAGGAAGAAACAATTCTAGCTGTACAGAACCATTGATACTGGCATTATAATCTCCTGAGAATCCCCAGTATAAGGGACAAATGTTCTGAATATGCCACTCACAAGAGACATCAATCCTTTCACTCTCTTGATGGTTTTAAACGTCTTACTTTCATTTTGTGTTGCCTTTTGTACTGCCAAATATGCATCATTACATGTAGGCCCTATTATTCATTTCCACCTTTTTTTCACATTCAATTCTTTCATCTCATGTGCTTATTTGCTGTCTTTTTCATTCCTAGTAAATCTCACCTGTCTTGACTTTGCATATGGTATGGCAAGTGCCAGCAACTGCAGTGATTTCTTCATCTCTTCTTCCCTCTGCCTCTGACCTTCTTTACTGATGTTAGCAGGATGTACTTATGTATTTTTAAAATAACTTAAAAAAAAAAATTCAATATTTTTATATTCTCAGAAAAAATATTATATTCTCAAATATTTATGTTCTTTAAAAATTCTATTTTCATTTCTTCCTAGAAGAGAACCACAATGTCAAAGCCTTCTATTAGACAAAGTAATAAATTAACTGCAACACTACATGTTTCAGGCACCATATAGTACATATTAGTTACTGCAAGCTGTAAAAGTATTATTCCTCAACATAAGACAGTGGCCTTGAGCAATTGCTGCTCATGGGCAAGTAATTGCTGCTCATGGGCAAGTAATTTGAGTCCTAGGGGGGTTTTTTTGGTTGGGTTTTTGTTTTTTCATTAACAAAAAGTATTTATTTTTACAAAGCTGATGAAAATTGAAATGTGGGCAATTTTTTGTGGTGTGTTAAATCTTTTTTAAAGAATCATGACCAGATGTGCAAATCATCATGGATGGCTAAAGAAAGTAGGAACAGAACCAACAAACGAGTCTCTGTCTGATCAGCTATGTAGAAATTAAAATGCCGTCACGCTATGCAAGATCAATTGCATTTTATTATTTTGATCAAGCTATCACTTCACCAGATTGAAGGAGAAATTACAGTAACTTCAATTAAATTGAATCCTCATATATGCCTACTGAAAAGACTGCTCTTTTTTCTTCTCTTCTTTCAGTGCTTCTGGCCTCCTGTATATATCCTGACCCTTTAATAGGGTCATTAAAAAAAAATTAATAGAAATCCATGAATTGGGCTTTCAAGTCAGCCAGAGTTATTAATTTCATTAGGTTCTTTAGCAAAGGCTGCACAGCCCCCATAACTTTGCTGTCTTTTTTTACTTACTATTACCAATGACATTTGCAACATATTTCGTTGCAGCTTATGGCAGCTCAGTGTAATGGGGCCCACATCAGGATTACTCAGGTAACTCAGCCTCAGACTGGATAGGATATTCAGTCAAAAGTCTTCAAAGCTAAACATCATTAACTCAGAGCACTGCCCAGCTGATAGGATGCAGTCATTTGAGCTTATCACTGACAATGCACTTCGCATCTTAGCAGAGCTAAAAAAGAGGGCATAGCCAAAAGACAGAGAATTAGGGATGGCTTAAAAAAATTAAAATTTTTTTATGTCTTAGATTTGAAAAATAGACTTTCCCCAATGTGGCTCCAAAACAAACAGCTAATTTCTTGCTTGGGCCTTCATTTTACCTTTATCTCTTTTCCTGCTCTCCTTGTCTTTGTTTAACAGAACCCGAAGCAAATCAATGCATTGATTTTCTGCAAAAGACTGAATTTCTACCTGATGTTTCAGATGCTTTTGAACTGAGAACTGTAGCACTTGATATTTTTTTTTCTTTAGTTTTTCATGTAAATAAATCATAGCATTCTCTGGTGGTCTTAACTGTAAGGGAAAGTAAGCATATCCTTACCTTACAATGACATCAGCCAGCAATCTCAGCCCTCGTGGGTGCATGCCATCAGGTCACATGGACTTGCGTCTGTCCAGTTTGTTTAAGTATTCCCTAACTTGATAACTCAAACAATGGTTAAGTCTTTCTTGCTCTAGACTTTCCCACTGCTCTCAGGGGCCTGGTGTTCCTGAAGGCTGGTCTTACCAGTAAAATCTGAGGCAAGATGACTGAGTACTTTGTTCTTTTCTGCGTCCCCTGACTTGCACCATGCAGCACTGGGCCCTATTTTCCCCAGTCATCTGTTTGTTGATGATACATCAGTAGAAGCCCTTCTTGTTGCCTTTCATGTCCCTTGCCAGATTCAACTATAGATGGGCTTTGGCTTTCCTAACCCCACCCTCCTGGGCTCAGACAGTGTCTCTGTATTCCTCCTGGGTGGCCTGTGCCTGCTTCCACCTCTTGCACACTACCTTTTTATATCTGATTTTTAGTCAGGATCTCCTTGTACTATGTCCTTGTTTTAGTCAGAAGCTCCATGCAAGCCGCTGGCTACTTTTGCTTGAATTCCTGCATGTCAGGATGAACTATTCTTGAGCTTGAAGCCCAGGGTTGTGATCCTGCAATTTGTCTTGTTCCCTCCTCTCAGGATCCTGAACTCCACCATGTCGTGGTCATGGCAGCTAAGGCTGTCCCTAACCTTCAAATCCACAAAAAGACTGTGGAGCTTTCAAAGACCTGACAGGCTCAGGCTACTCCTCCTGTGGAAGAGAGAGACTTAAATGCTGGTACGAATGGCCAATATACAAGAAAAGGCCTAAGGTGTTTTGCAATTATTGTAAAACCATGTTTTTACTTCTTTATCAGTCTCAAGATGCTATCACTCTTGGGACACACTAAGTAGATATAATCTTCAAGAAGATTAAGATAAATTATCTTTCTTGCAGACAAGTGTTCTGGCTACATTATTGAAACTGACAGCTAATTTTCATTTATATGCTTGCTATAAGATGTGCTTATATTTTGATTTTCATTGTGTTGATACTGTTAATAAAAGCTACATTTTTCATTCTCACTTATTTGTGTTTATTTGACCAGAGTTCAGAGTTTAGCTTTAAGACTTCTTACTATTGCATTAAGAATGTCATACCCCACAAGATACAGTGCCCGCTTCTATTATAAAATCATCGTGCCAAATCCAATTAGCAAAGATTTTTTGATGAATTAACCTTGTCATGGCAGAATATACGCTGCACCTGCTGTTCTGCTTTAGCGCCAGACTTTGGCCCTCCTACAGTTAAGTCCTAGGTTGTTTTGCTGATCCCTTTCAGCTCACTTTTTCCTCCTTGTGTTCAGACAACACTACCTCCAGATGTCCAAGATTTTTCTGTCTCATTTATATGTATGATTTGCCTCTTCAGTTTGTTCTTTCATCATTCTCAGTACTCTCTTGTTGCAGAACTCTGCAGCAGATGTTTGATTTTTCCCTTGTACCTTGCTTTATCTCCAAGGAGCATTGCAAATGTTGCTGCTCCAGACAGGGGAGAAAGGCTGATCATTGGAGCCCATGAATGACCAAAACAGAAGGTTATTTAACAATCTAGCTGGGGAAAAAGCATTAACAATTTTCATTTTCATGCTTAAGGGATCTGATCCCTAGGGTAGCATAAATCCCCATTCTGGGGAACTGAAAAGCAGTGTTCTGATATGGTGGTTATTCACACGTTCCCTCCACTTCTGGCAGTTACCTGTGAAGAAAAAGCACACGAGAAAGAAAGCGTTTGCCTTTGCTGCATCTCCCTCACTGCCTGGAGGGACACAGTGTGACAGCGTGAGGAATACAGACTGTGAAGCAGTGCCAGGGTAAATTTAAGAAGTCCATAATGGGCTTCAGGTAGGCTAGAGACCTGAATCGCAGATCTGGCATAACTTGTCATGGCTGACCCTCCTCTGCTAACCTCACCAAATATTTGGTTGTGACATTGTTTCCTGTCTTTGGGTACTAAGGGCGTACAACACCTCCCATCCTCCTCAGTCACCATTGTCCTTGGCCAGAATCCTGGCCTGCAGCATCAAAGGCTGCCTCTTTTGGGGCCATTCCTGGGTGATCTGCTTTTGATGCAAGAGGAGTCACAGCTCTCCTGCTCCACCACCAGCACTAGTGGCATCTGCCTTGAGACCAGAGGCAGGTGTAACCAGTATCCTTTTCCCTCTTGCTGATAGGGGAAGGAAGAGGAGAAAACTTGGACTCGGTTCTGGGATCAGATGCTTTATGATACTGGGCAGCAAACACAGAGGCTTGAAGTGTGGACCATCTGTCATCTCTTCAGCTGACAGCCTGCCATGAAAACAAATCAAAGCATCAGTAGCTGGAGAGTAGGTTTGCATGGCCAGCATCCGTGTCAGATGGACTGTTGTCTTTCAAGTACAAGGAACATGATTGCAGCTAGCACAGCAGGGCCCACATGTCTCCTGACAAAGATCAGCTCTGGCAAAACATTCACCTGGTGTTCACAACTCCCATCTCCTCCTCCTGCTTCCAATATGGCAGTCGCTCCATCTCCGGCCATCCATACTAGTTGGCCCAGACCAGCCTGAGCAGAGTCCAGTGGACCCCTGACATGCAAAGGAGGTGTATGTACAGGGTTCACGCCTGACCCTTAGGCTTGGTGGCATCTCCTGTCTACCTAGGAAAGGAAAAAGGAAACATGGCCTTAGAGGGCAGGGAGGAGAAACCTCTTTCAACAATGACTAGGATCAAAAAATCATTTGCCAGGATTTTGGGCTTCTTTTGGAGCACGGCACAGTGTCCAGACTCTTCACCAGGATGAGATGTACTTCTCCTGCAGGATGAACTCCGGTGTTGGTGCCCTAGGAAGGGCAGCCTGTGGTGATCACAGCAACCTTTGCTGGCCACTCCTGGGTCTGGCCAGACAGCAGCGTTGCACAAGCATGCCCCCAGCAAGTGGGTCCCCCATTTCAATCTTCCCCCATTTCAAAGACACCCTCTGTTCCTGCACCTGAGTTATAAGTATTCCTTTCCTGCTCCCAAGAAATCTGCCTGACAGCAGAGCCCTGGACAAGATCCACCAGGTATGCCCCAAAATGGTGGGGGCAGCACAGCCTGTGGAGTGTGCTCAGTGACCACAGACCATCACTGACAAGCAGCTGGAAGACAGAGCTGCTCAAGAACTGAGGTGGACACCATAAGGTGAAGTGGAAGGGGACCCGTTCCTAGAGTCGAGGGAGGCAGAAAAGACTGAGGAACTTGCAGGGGGGTTGTGGCTAGCACTGGGTGTGGGCGAGGAGCTATCGTCATGAACACTGCTTCACCCAAGTGGCACTATGCAAACCCAGCAGCATTTGTTGCTTTCCAGAGAACCTCTTTGATGTCAGAATCAGTGATACCCCATCCTCTTCCAGGCCAGGAAGTAGAAGAACTTGGGTGCTGTGTCTACCAAGTTTGATCTTGTTTGGGAGATGCATGTACCTAATCAAATTGCTCCTTAATAGTACTGTGCAGGCACTAGGAGGAGGTGTGGGGCCCTTTCGTATGACATAACTGGTTGTTATGCAGCTGTATGCCTCTGCAGCTATTGCTTTTACTGCTGCAGTTGCTATAGGAGACTATCAGATGAAGTGATGAAAGATTTCTCCCCTCGCTCACTATGGCATATTGCCCGGCTTTGTGTATACTGCATACCAAGCATCTGATCCGAGCAAAAATCTATCCCTGCTTTCTTCCTTCTCCCCCGCTGGAAACCATGGAAACCAAGCTGACTTGGTTCTGCCATGGACAAAGAATAGAGGGGTGGCCCAGAGATGAGGCCCTTGTCAGCTCCACTGAGCTAACCCCATTCTTTGCCAGGAATGCTCTCACAACACAGCCTACAGGAAAGAGTTAAGGCTTTCTTTAATCACAGCTGCAACTTGATTATACCAGTATTCTAATTTAAGATACCATTTAAGAATATTCTTTGATATGTCACTTGCTTCTATATACTCACTGTCATCACAACAGGCATCCCCAACCACCAGGTAGTAATATGTGGACTAAGACCACTCAGATCCATTGCACTCTTTGAAGTTTTCAAGGCAATGTTCATTTTTTAAATACCCAGGTGTTGGGCTGAGCCACATATACATCTCCCAGTTGGTCAGGGGGTTGCAAGGCTAGTACTTTCCGACTCATGGAATGATTTGTTGAGCTGAAACATTTTCAGGGTTGCAGATAGAGGCACACAAGTAGTATTCCTGGCTGAAATGAGGGCCCTCCATCTGCCCGGTCAAGAATAAACTAGTTTTGTGGCCTTGCATGCAATTACTGGCCTTAAAGTGAACAGTGCAACTCCCTCCCTTACACGGACTCTGTGTGAGAAGTCATTGAGTGGTCACAGCCTTTTGTGACATCCTCAGTCTCTTTTTCCGCTTCCAGCACATTGGCCCAAGAAGAGGCCTAGCTGAAAAACGGGACCCTAAAAAGGAGCCACTGGATTCCAGGCTAGGTTGCCAATGACCAAAGGCTCTGTATTATCATCCAATCTGTGTATCTGTTGTAGTTTATCAAAGAATTGGGGATCCATGCTGAGCTACACCAGAACGTGGGCCGCAATCTTGATCCTGTGTATGCCCCATCTTAAACCTTTATAATTTTTCATGGTTGCCCATCCATGTGCCATTTATCTCTCCCAGCTGCTGAGCTAACTCTCTTTAGGTGGCAAGAGATAAAACAGCCGGTACCCAAATCTTTCTCCAAACCCTCATTCCTATGGGAGATCTTCACAAAGAGAGGCAATGGTTGCCATCTCCTTGGTGCACATAGCCCTCTGTTGTCCTTTGACTATAATGAGAACTAAGGAGCTCTCCTCCCTTGCATTGACATTCCAGGAAGGAAGAAAAAGAGGTGTTTCTCTACTACAGTGCTAAGGCTGTGTTTGATGTGGCCCTAGGTGAAGTATAAACATGGAAGAGAGGATGCAGTGTCAAGGTCAGCTGGGATAGGGCTGAAAGGCTGTCAGAGTGAAGATGATGGAGTGGCATGGCATTGTCCATACTGCCTACTCGGATTGTTCCCACATCCAGACCATGCCCAGGCATAGCTGATGAGTGTGCCAGCTGGAGCAGCTACACACCTACCACAGGGGCTTATTAAATGTTAACCAGCCTGGAGAGTCCTGTATCACTATTAGATTATGTGCTTGGCACTATTTAATTCATGTTATGTCAATACACCTAACCCTAGAGTCCATGGAGTATGTTAACATTCTGGCCAGAAGATTACAAAAGAGACAGTAGAGTGGTTCTACTACGCAAACAAATTTTCACACAGAGATAGAATGAAAATGCTATGCAATTATCCTACATAATACAAAGAGTGACTTCATAAGTGGTATACAAATGTTTGCACTGTTGAAGCAAAAACACATAGCAGCAGTGTCCTGTTCTTGGTCACAGTAATCCTAGCTGAAAGAAACAATTATTTTTTGGAAAAGGAAGCAGATAAGGGCGCGTCAAAGAGCAGCAATGGCTGGCTGCTGCCTAAAGGACAGACAGCCAAGAATCAAAAGCAATAGCGCAGATGACAGGGCAGGGCTCTCACCAGCCAGAGCCCAGTCCCACGGTACCTAAGCAAGGCAAGCAGAGCAGGCCCAGTGACAGTGGCTGGGTTCAACCAAGGGTCCAGATCCTCAGACAAGTTCATGGTGATGAGGCAGGTCCCAGGTCAAGCCAGGAGGTTAGTCTGCAGAACAGGGTCTGGATCAATGGGGGCTAGGGCTGAAGTAAAGACCAGCACTCCAATGACTTAGTTCAGGCAGGGACTGACATACAGGGCTGAGCTTAAACAGAGCTCCTGGGTCTTGGGGCAGGGTGATTAGATGGAGGTCCCAGGTAGCACTGGGTCAGGGCTGTTGAGGCTTATTAGTAGCCCCAGAACCGAGACAGGGCAGACTGTGCCTAGACAGCAAGTACACAAGCAGAGAGCAGGCAGAAACCACACAGTCTGCACAAAGACAGAGTCATCCACAGTCCAAAGGGCTTCAAAAGGAGGACAAAGATGTCCAGAAGAAACAGCAACAAGATTTCCCTGTGGAAATTGGTCAAAAGATAGTATGGGAAAGGAATATTACATTGAACCCTGACAAGTGTTTCTACCAGTGAATTAAATATGCCTGGTAACATTCCCAGGCACTGAGGACAACTGGCATGGGATGGCCTGTGTCTATGCTTGTAAGCTGCCTTGGCTTTTCAGTATCCAACCACATCCAGCTCAGGAAATTCCCCATGCAGGATATAGAAGGCAGGACAGTACTCTGGGCATTTCTGGAGCGTTGGCTGTCTAGCAGGGGGAGAGCTATTTTTCCTGTCCCAAAGGTGTCAAGTGTCAAGAAAGTAGTTGGTAGTAGGACACTAGCCAAAAGACACTTGGATCTCCAGGCCAGGAGAGTGCCTGCCCACCAGAGTGACTTACCATTCTGCGCTTCAGAAGTGGGACACGTTATGAGTTGTGGGAGCAGTCAGAGCTCTCTCTCTCACTCTGCCTGAGCTCTTGCAAAAGCCTCCGCAGCATGCGTGCTAACAAATCCTGAGCTACCATGGGCTGACAGCAGAGTTCATTCTGGGACATCCTCAGCCTCAGTTTTGCTACTATCCAAGCGGAGTCTTTGGGCTGTGGAGTGCTACCCACCCAGGCTGTGATTGCTTTCTTGCCAAGGAGAGACCTCAAAGCCTGAGAACAGATCATAGAAAACACAGAATAATTTTTCACTTTTCCGAGGCCACTTAGGATTTTCCATAACTACATCATCCCCTTCTGTTATCTATTTTTTTCAGGCTGAAAAATTCCACATAATTTCTGCTCAGTAGAAGCCAATATACTCTGATCACTCCTGTTTCTTCCTGTGTACCTTTAAGTTATGACTCATCTTTTTAAGACTGTGCAGTCAAAACCGTACACAGTATTCTGGGATGGACTGTGAATTTGCACGGTAGCATAATGTTTTTGGTTTTGTTCTCTAATTCCTAATTTACTTTTTTTTTTGTCTTCCTTGAGCACTAGTGTTCACCAAGAACAATTGTCAATAGCTCCAAGATTCCTTTCAGGAGTAGCAATAGCTCATCATTATACATGGGCAGTCAGGGTTGCTTCCTGCTGCCTTTCCTGCAGCTTTGTGATTAGTAACATTGAACTTCTTCTGTTTTATCACACAGTCCTTTCAAATTCTAAGATCTTTTTCAAATCTTTGTGATCAGCTTTAGTTTTGTCTACTTCGAATAATTTTGACTTCTCATTATTCAACAACTTTTCTAGACAATTTATGAATATATTGAGCATGCATCCCAGGGGATATTCCTGTTCATACAGGAGATCTGTTGTGAGAACTAGCCATTTAGCTTCATCCTTTCTTTTCTCTCTCTTAATGAGCAATTTATTTTTTTTGATGAGAGCACTTTTGATGAGACACCTTGACTGGATATTTTTTTAAAAATCCAAGTATACTTATCCACTTCCTTGTTCACTGCCTAAAAAAAAGATCATCAATTTGTGAGGGACAACTTATCTCTACAAAAACTGTGTTGACTTTTGCTTGTTTAATAATTAATCACAGATCTATTCGTTCTTTCTTTCATTCCATTTTCACTCAATTTTCTTTGCATGAAAGACAGATTTCCTGGCTTGTAGTGCCCAGGAGCACTTTTCAAAATTTTGCATGACATTTACCACTTTCTATTTCTCTGGTAGCAAAGTAGATTTAAGCAATAGATTACACACTACACTTAGCTGCTTGGCAATCTGTTTTACAATCTGGCCACAACCCACTGATCCTGAAAATTTTTTACTATTTTTCACTCTTCTTTGTATTTTCTAAGATGTTTGTCTTTTCTCACCTTTCCAAGGGAAAACGTATTTGGGTTCCCAGTTTCTCAAGCCCTTTGTGCTTGTTGAGAGTGATAAAGAAACATGAAAATAGACCATGAAAACTCATGGTTCATAAAAATCTACATGTGTGAAGAGGATTCCAGGAAGAGTTTGACCCACCTCTTCCATTTAGTTTTGTTTTGATCCACATTGCTATGTAACCCTTTCTACCAGCTATTGATGGTAACGAAAAGAGCTGGTTTCAATACACAATGAATGATATTAGGTAGTCTGTCCCTTTCCAAGCAGAATTTTAAAACTAATCAAGACATATGGCTTTTCTGTCAGAGCTTTCTACAAAATTCCAGTTAGTTTTTAAACTTCATATTGTATTGTATTCTGCCTTTTAAATATATAGATATAGGGGTAGAGTAGCATATAGATATAAGGGTAGAGTATGTATATATATATAAAGATATACCTCTAAATATATAGATAACTGATCAGGAAACTAGTTTTGCTATAACATTAAAAAAGTGTTTCTCCCTGCTTTTTGGTTATGATGTCTGCTATATAAAAAAGTGATCAGTTAACAAAAGAGTTACAACAAGATCTCTTGATCCTTGAAAAGGTTTATCTGGAAAAAAATGGAGACATACTGTAAACTTCCATTAATCTAAATTACACAGGTTTAATCAAATTACTGTATATATGGGCTTCTGATTAAAGCTAATGTAAACACAGCAATTTCAACCATGTGTCTTCTGTTACATTATTAAGAGGAGCACAACTTTTACAAATTTACTACTTCCTAGAATACAAGAGCAGCCTACCTGGGGATTTTTTGAGACATCTAGGTGAGTCTAGTATTATGAAGTGCTCTTTCAAAGTTGATAAGGAGGACTTTACAGGGAAGTTGCCACTAACTCCATCACGCCACTGCAAATGTCTCTTTTGAACACAGAATGTGCATACTTGAAAAGTGATTTAGTCTTTGGTATTACAGTCACTCTTTGGAAAGTTTGAATTCCTTCACTAAAAACACATTGCTTGATCATATTCTCATGCTGATCGCTTTGGGTTTGGTTTGTCTTTTAGGTGGACAACAGTATACAGGATTCTATAAAACAGTAATTGCAAAAAATGCTTAATTGCTATGAAAATTCAGTAGGTTTCCTAGGACAACTATACAGACTGTTTTTTTCTGGTCACAGACTTATAGTAGCATTTGTGTTTCAAGGGACATCCTGAAGTCATCTGGTGCTTTGCCCCAGTTGAAATCAGGACTAACTTCTAAGTTAATCAGTTTGTTTAGGGCTTGGAACATGTCCTCTTTTTTTCCCTGTCAAAGAATTCTGAGCGATTTTTAATATTTATAGCCTGCGACCAGAATTTTTAAATGCCCCAGAAATAACAGGTTGAGACAGCTAAGAAAAGTGCCCTTTAGTGCCCAAAGGAACACAGCAACAGGTACTGGTAATTCATAGGAAAGAATCCAAGAGGGGGCCATCATTTCAAATACAATCAATCAGGAATGCAATTTTAAAATATTTGCATGTAAATGCAAAGAAACTGGACATGGAGCCAGAAAGGCCTAGGTGAGATGGAGTTTGAAGGTAAGAGGACTGTATGGGAAGGGTAGGTGGGAGCAGGGAGAGGAATTGGGTTGGGAGTAGTATGAGGAGTATCGGCTGACTTGATGAAAAGGATATAATTACAGGGTGGGGGCTGGTGGACTGGAGGTGCTTTCAGACAAGAAGGCTTGAGGAGCATGAATTCCGTTTGAGGAGTTTGTGGATGCTCAGAAGCAGGAAAGTTAAAGGACTTCAAGCTCTGACAGACAAAATGAAAGATGAAGGTTCCCAAGTAGGAATTTTTAGGAACATCCCTGCACCCTAGCTGAACCATTGAGAGGATTTTTGGGTGTGCTCCATCTTTCCTTGTCCTGTGTTCGGCATATCTGACGTAAGACTGCTTTCTCATTTGGCTTGTTCTGTTTCAATTCTGCAGAGTTAGCATGGAATGACATTGCCACATGAACATGTTTCTACTTCAGTCTTAATGCTAAAAAAGTAAAAAAGGTTGGGAAAATTGGGAAAAAGATAGATGACAAGCCTTTTTAAAATATTCTGCTGCTTTTGGTTATGAATCACAAAAAAATCTTGTGAACATTCCTTTTAATCCCGGATTATTGGAAAGAGAGATAGCAAGTCATGTTTTATTCCCAGATATTCAGGTCAATGATTCATACATGCTGGTTTTACAGCAGTAAAATACTGCTTTGAATTCCTTGTAGACTTTCTGCTTTTGTCTAACACCACAAATTCTTTATTGTAAAACTTACTGGTATATTTTTTTTCCTTTTCTGATTTTGTGCAAATGGTTTCTTCACTTCATTCCTCAGTGTCCTAATTTGTAGAAAGGAGGTCTACATCAGAAGGTCTACATTCATCTCACGCTGTGGGCTAAGTCACTATGCCTTACAAGTCCTTCAGACACTCCAGTAGGGACCTCCAGAGGGAAATTTATAAAATAAGTTAGGGCACAAGTTTGATTGGCACACTCTGCTCTTCAAGGGAATTTAACATCTCATCATATTCACGTTTTTGTTGAGAAAGGGGTATTATGAGAATAGATTGTTTCCATCATAAACAGAAAGTGTTGGTAGAATTTTGTCTTTATTTGAACTGTGCTAACATAATTTCAGGCAAGTTCCTCTTTCTTTTTAATTAAATTCTTAGGTGTCCTATGATACGCATCATCAAGTCTGTCTGTTCTTATTGGTGTACTGAAAACCTAGGAGTAAACGATAACTAGAAAATAGGGTAAAGATGAGTAATCCTTGAGCCTAAGCTGTAAACAGACCCCTAGCTACTCAGGTGTAACTCCCATCATATAGGTTCATCTTGAGTGTAGGAAGTAATGAGCTATGAAAGCTCCTGGGTCCAGAATCACTGGCACACTAGATGGGCACCAGCCCACAGTGGAGCAGTGGGAGCTGTTTTCCCAGCTGAAGTGTTTCAGCTTTGCAAACATGTGAGTGGAGAATACTTAGGCCTAAGAACTGAGTTGCACTACAGGTAGGTTAATAAATAGACTGCTCGCTTAGATGGAAAGGTCACAGTGACCTTGTTTATTAAAGAAGATATTTTATATTGTTATTACTTGTGAATATATGGGGTTGTTCTTTTTGGCTGGCAATGGCGTGCAGGTTAAGTTATAATAATAATGTAACCATGGTAATGAAATAATAAGTGCTAATGTGAGCTTAATGAAAATGCTTTGGTTAACTAATTTTACTGAATGTATTAACTAAGGGCTCAATAAAACTAATGGTGCAGCTCTTTCTGTCTTTTCCTAATATAGTGTTTCCAGAAAACAAACTCCTCTGCTTCCACTGGGGTAAGTCAAGATGAAGGAGGCAGGCTACTGCTTTGATATTAACAATAAAGGCTGTGTTGCAGAGTGTTTTAGTTTAGGTCAGGAGGGTCCTTCTCAAGCAACTGTCCTGATCATCCCGATTTCCCTGCCGCGGTACACATTGTGGAGTGGTGTCACAGTATGAGGACCGGATTCCTTCGGGATGAAGCTAAACTAAGAGATGTGTTTCAGCAGCACATCTAATGTGCTCCAACTCCACATGACCATTCAATCCATGAGACCAGGCCAAGGCCTGATCAAAATAAAGCTCCCTGAAACATATCTAGTCTGGACATTGGTTTCTCAGCACTACGTGTTTCACTCTACATATCTGTACTATTCTTTAATGCAGATGTAGTCAAATGATGTTAACTCTGTTTCTTGATATCTACTTAAGTAAGCCTTTGACTTTCTGCAATAATTTTAATGTTAGATCAGAAGTTGAACCTAACAAGAGTCACAAGTGTGAAGCCAATCCTACCCATTTATAATAAAGTCTGATGGTTGACATAACCACAGGGGTCTTCAATATAATCTTGACTGTTTTTAACTCTCTAGTCCCAGAGATTTCTTTCCTGTATAGCTTTGAGGTCTGTTGTTGGTGTCTTATATATCTCAGCCTTATGCAGATTTTTCCATGTGGATTGTATGGTGGAAAAGTTATCCATGCCCCGTAGAAGAGAGTACAAAGCAGGAGGTGCAGTATTGTAGTTTACTTTTTGGCACTACTTATACAGAAGGTAAGAATGGGAAAAAAGGCATTGTAGAGAGAAGAGAAAGTGTTTAGTGCAGAAAATAGAAACAAACAAAATTCAAGGAGTGCTTGCTCCAGTGTAATTTGAGCACAGATACCTCATAGTCATGAGCTAAAATGATTCCATGGTTCATGGGAATGGGATCATTGGGGTATCCCCAACCTTGACATATTAATGTTGCATCAAATGGATATGGGTATATCTTAAGTTATACCTCCTGTAGAAGCTCAAAAAAAGAAAAAAAAGCACCAAACCACTGAAGGAAAAGCCAAGAGCAGAAATAGTGCTTTCATTAGAGGCATGGCTGTAGGGGTTTGCAGAACATTGGGCTGCGTGTTCACCATTTGATTTGGAATGACAGAATTTGGACAACACCTACAGCTGCTATGATGCTATGTAATCTGATGAATCACCGCTGCATATAAGCACTGACGCCCTGCTGACTGAGACTGATTGTAGAATTTTGAATCCACAATTAAATTATGACTTAAAATCATTATATCAGACAATGCAAAGGAAAGCTTTTGCTCTTTTTAATCTTCAGATATTAAAATTTTATGTGGCCATTCACATGGAATATAGTGATATGACTTAAGAACTGGTACAAAACCCACCATTTGTTCCTGATCTTAGAAGTCATTTAAGCCATAGCATTTCCTCCCTTATGAATGCAAATAGTCTTTATTGATTCTATTATCATAAAACATTTACCTCTTTATGCTGTAGTGTGAGATTTTTCAGATGAAGAGCTCAAATCTTTAAGTAATTTATACTATCATCTTCCTCATGTCCTCAAGAGAAACACAGGTGAAGAGGTAGGACAAATAATATTGATTAATATTGAAGTTAATAATGTAATTTTTTACATCTGTGTTTTATGCCCATCTATCATCTTCTTTTAATCCGTTGCCTCATTTTTAATTTACCAATTCCTCCATTCACACTCCATTTCTCATCTCTTCTTCTCCTAACTGTTTAGCTCCAGACTTCCCAACAGGTTACTCACGTGGAGCAATTGGGTAGGACCGGGGCTCGCACTGGCTTGTTGTGTCATTCTTTGCCCTTCCAGGTCAATTCTTAATTCTTATACCTACTTTAAACCAGTATGGGAACAAAGGTTGTACTCACATCCTTAAGGAAGCATGTGCTGTTAGCTTAGTGGTAGCCTGATTTGAAGACACACAAACATCAGGGAGCTCTCCTCACTCCGTTGTATGTCAGAAGCCTTATACAACAGGAGAGAAGCAGCAAAAAAAAAGTCTCATAAGGAACTGCAGAAATCACTGATATTTCAGGATCTGGAAACTAAAGAACTAGGTAAAGGGTAAAGTGGGTAATAACTGGCTGAATACTACGCTGATAAATGCAGGTTGCATATATCAGTAACTGCAAAGCATTAAAAAAAGCTATATATTTAAAATGGAAGCACTTAAATGCAGGGCTGAAAGGAGAACAAATCTCTTTTCAAAAGACAAAAACATCTTCCATCTCCTTTCATTTGGACAGTAATGCACTAATAGCAGAGTGAAATAGATTCAAGCTTCCAATATGAGACAGTTCATTATTATGACAAAGAAGGAGAAAAATTGGAGATAATTCAAGAGATGAGCAAGAGAAAGCATTAAAAATCTAAAGGGGCGACAGAAAAGTTTGAAGTTAAATACAGCTTAGCTCAGTGATGCTTGAGCATAACAGCTCTCTACAAACTTAGTAACTGATGGACTGGGGGACTGGAATGGGGATCACAGGACAATATTGGGAAAAAACTCCCATATGACATCTTTTATGTGAGAATGACTCTCCCCCTAAAGAAAGTTTATAGAAAAAGTGAAGAACAAAAATGTGATCCAACATTGCTATAAAGTCTTGTGGTGCCACAAGACAGAGAGTAATGTCCTTTAGCTTAAACAGAGCCTAAACCATACCGGTCTGGACTGCAGAGATGAGTCATGATCTAAGGTTGGCCCTTGAAGAAGAAGAGATGGGGCTGCAATTTCTGTCCCAGAATCCTCATCCATGGAAACCCACCAGGCTCCGTACACTCTCCAGCCCTGTTCTACCTGCACACAAAGTTGGCCTTAAAGACCATATACAGAGGTTGTGAATGATCAGGCTAAACTAAATTGTATATAATCTACCCTAGAAAGTTGTTCTGCCCTCCTTCATCCACCCAGGCAGAAACTGAGACAAGAAGATTATTAGAGTTCAGGATGACTTTATGATGCTGAAATAACAAAGCTTCATCAAGGGGCTCAGGAAATATATTTACAAAAATAAATATTTATGTTAGGCTACCTGACAGGAGGCTAATCAAATTTAGCACAAAGACCCAGTTTTCAAAGGAATAATGCACCAAGACTACAGCACAGCTCAGACTACAGCAGAAGACGGGCACTCTGACAGCACAAGGATGGCAGCACCATTACAGAACATGGGTTGTGCCTTTTGTCATCCTCATATTCCAACAGGAAGACAGACTGCAGCATGAGGAAATAAAAGAAAATAGGCAGCCACCTTCTCTGAGATTTACAGAGGATGAAGCAGGCAATATTAGGAGGTGAAAGATAAAGCCTAGGAGTCAAATAAATATTGATTCCTGAAAGATGTGAAAGATCTACCTAAAAGTCACTTCATTGTCATCAATTAAAATGAAGCCAGAAGATGCAGTGAGGACTTAAGTCACATGTTGTGTTCCTTGTTGCATACAGGTGATCATGGCCAGACCCCTTAGACACATGTTTTTGTGCTTGCATGTTGGTGTGAAAGCATGATGGAGTTGAGTCAATACTTAGAAATCTAAATCTAAATCTTCCTCTTCCATATGATCTCATCTGAAATTTATTGCATTAATTCCTACATGACAAATGGGAGAGGAGAGCCCCACTGTACCTCCACGTAAAAAAAAAAAGAAAGAAATTAAAAATCTACCTCCAGAAATCCACAAGACATTTTGATGCTGGCCTTAAAAAGTTCTAGAAAGAATTTCAGCTGGCCTGAGTATGTCTGCTTTGCAAAAGCTGCAGCTGACAGCTTCTGCATGGTGGGTGTGCAGGGTGTTGGTTAACACATACTTGATGTTCAGACTGATGGTGTTTTTCCTCAATGGAAGAAATCTTGGGCTGCCCGCATAACATCAAGATTCCTGTGATCCTCAGATTCCATACTTTCCATACTTACTCATGGCTTTTCATCTTCTTCCCATTTGCTAACAGAGTTTATCAAATCATCTGAAAATAACCATATTTTCTGATGTCTGGAAATTAGCAAAAGGATACCCTTCCACAGAAAAAATGAATAAGAAGTTGCCAAGCAATCCTTTGTACACAAGTTGCAAGCAACTACTATACCACATAGTATTTCTGAGCATGGCAGAACAGCAGACAACATCCACAGCACATTCTTATTTTCTTTTTTTTTTTTTAAGTTCAGTGTTACCACACTTTTTAAGTTCCAAAAGTAAAACAGAGAACAGGTGTTACATCTGATATACATCTGTTTTCTAAAACAGCTGGGGACAAATCCTTTTCTGTGGTAACCAACCTTTCTGGTTAGGTATTTAAAGGCTATTTTTCTCATTTTCCCCTGTTTTTTCTTCTGCATGGTCGATATACTTGGTGCCTCTCTTTTTCTAACATCATTTTTCCCAGCCGCACTACAGCTGGGGAGAACCAGCTCTTTTTATACAGTCAAAACAGATTTCTTTACCCCTTCAGTTTGTAGCATTCAGAATAATCCCTTTGACTCTCATCCAGGTCTCCTGCCCCTCCAAGTTGCGAATTTTTGGTCATGTGAACACAAACATGATGTGCTGGTGACACCCGCTGCTAGCATAGGGGTGTCTCTTAAAATACGGATCTGAGGAAGGTTCCACTAACCCTCTAATTCAGAAACACCACAGAAGCTGATCCAGGTTTGTATAATTCTAAACAAATATAAGCAGTGGAAAATAGCCTCCTAAAACACACATATTTCTGACAAATGTGTAACAGTCTTTGGCACACTTCCAAGATACATGCCATTTCACCACTGATTAAATCAGAGGATGAAACTAGTTGTTCTGTGAGGAGAGGAGAGAGTAAAAAAAAATCAGGATCTCTCCCAGCACTGAGATGGTAAAGATTTGTTCTTTGACTAAGTTTACCGCACAGATTTAATAACGTTTTTGCAATTTGCTCATCAGGCAAAGTTCATCCAGTACTATGTGCTGTAATAAGGATAAGTACAGGATTGTTCCTGTACTATGTGCTACTATTCTGTACTTACCCTGTGCCATGTAAATGCACACCTCGTTTTTGGTGGAGCTTCTCTTTTCCCCTATCATCTCAAGCCCTGTGCCATATAGAAAATCCCAAGCCGTCTTTTTCCTGTCTGAGATGTAATTTTACGCAGTCAGAAAAAGGAAGGATAGCTTTCTCTCCAAAACGACAAGCGGTGCTGACTATGCTCACACTTCTCCCCCTTTATACACAGCATGATCTGTTTCCCAATGCACTAAGCCTCTCCAGGCAGCGTGGCTGTACATCTCCTCCTGCCAGCTTTCCCCATCCGAGCAGCAACAGAGGGACATAGCCGTGAGAGCTGAGATACATTTAGCAAAGCTCTCTACCCAGCTCCAGCACAGCCTTCCTGTCGTATCCCCAACTGGTCCTGCAGTGAACTTCCATCTAATTAAGATTCTCAATCTTGGTCTATATCTGGTAATAAAGAAAATAGTATCTTTTTTCTCATTAGGCATTCCACTATGTTTCACAATAACTGGAACAAAAATCTTGGAAAAACAGTCATTATATTCAAAGGTGTCCTGTCAATAACTGTGTAACTACGAAAGAGTAAGAGCCCTCTTTTAATTCCCCTCCCATGATCTATGACAAACCTCAAGGTCTCTTTTGCAAGATGTCTGTCCACCATGGTATCACTGGGACTGGATACCTCTGACTACAATAGCTGTCTGGAGGTAGAAACACTACGTCTTGTGCCTTAGTAACACAAACCTGTATATAGCCGTGCAGCTGTCAGGGTTACAAACTGGGAAAGACTTGTACACCATTTTGCTTTCTCCCTTCTATTCCCTCTTTGTGACAGTGGGATGCTCTGCCATCTCTTTCCCATAGATCGTTCAGGTTGACCTTAAAATTTTAGCATCTCACCAGCAATGAGGGTAAACATTTCTTCTGAAGGGGAAAAAACAGTTGTGTTCTGATGATTTTTGAATAAAACTCCAGCTTGTCCCTGGACTTCATTCCATCAAAGTCTTCTGTAAAGGTCAATAAAATGCATATTTTTAAGCATATTATAAAAAAGAGGAAAAAAACCAAGGAACTACTCTTTAGAGCACTTAAACCCTATAGCCTGGTGGAGTTTGTTAAATCTTATACTAAACAAAAATGCAAAGAAACTTAATCCAGGAGCTTCACTTTTACACACATCAGATCCTGAGTGATAAGATTTACCTTTGGCTTCAGCAGCTACTCGTTACAAAATAGCCCTTGCAACCTTTGAAAATGTTTCTATGGAGATGTTTCTGGCACCCCCACTTTTTGTGCCAATAGGTCTCTTAACAGAGGCTTTTCTTTACTCTTAAGTTCTCAAGGTTTCTCCAGCTCCAGGCTCATCTCAGAACTGTATTTGGTTACATGTCTTCCTGTCTCAAACATGCATTCAGAATCATTACAAAAGTTATTTTCTTGAGTCTTCCAGGTCTGTAATTTGGAGACTGACACACAAACGATTATTCATGCCAAAGAGCAGAAAATAACAATCATTACATTGCTTTCTTTTGCCTTTGTGATTCCTGCCCGTGTAAGAGTGGCAATAGCACACCAAGCTGTAAATTGGCACTCTGCATAGTTCTTACTGATCCACAGCTGCGGGTGTGTTTAAGTGCTTTTTTAAACAAATATACTACAATTAGGCCAATTCAAAGACCTCTCACCAGAAGTTGTCTGCACATATTGCACTCAAATAAAAAAACCAGAAACCAGCAAGAGGGCTATGACCACCTGATGTCTAGCCAGAAATTTCTCTCTCTGGCAAGTTATTCACATCCAGAACACCATGGTAACTGTCAACCCGTAGCAAGGCAAAACACATCCGAATACACTGGAGTGTCATGCATTTTGAAAACATCCCAGACTTCTTCTCATTGCCTGGAACCCCCCAAGTAATAACTGGCAAATGTTTTTCAAAAATCATCACATCATTTAGCAGTATCTCCTTTTGATCAGACCATCTTATACCTCGGGTTTTGCCCCTGCTCACAGTTTTGCATCTGTGCAGTCCCCAGTGGACATGAAGTCAACTGCAGAACAGGTTATTGCCTGCATCGTTCACACCTAAAATTATAACTCTGCATGCCCACAGCCCGTGTTCTTTAACCACATGCCCATTGCATCTGCGTGTGTTTGCTATAGGAACCACAAAGGGAAAACATGTATTTTGGACGTAGGGGACGCAGGGCAATCCGCCCTCCTGGCCTGTGAGGGCAGAGCCCCTGGGTATTTCTCCAGCCCCAGCCAGCAGTGCCAGGCTGTGGTGGTTCCCTGGTTATAGGTGGAGCCCACAGCAAGATCAGGTGTATGTTCTCAATATACACACAGACATCCCCCCCAACCCCAAAACCTTTCACATAACTCCCACTTACCTGCCTGTAAAAGCCAGCCGTCCCTCACAGTGCTATCTGTACCTTTTGTCCGCTTCTTGCTCTGATACTTGTTATATCCAGAAAATTCTCATGTCATGTTCAGCAGTTTATCATGTTCAGTTCAGTTACTTTCAGCTCAGGCCAGGGCCCTAGCATTTGCGTGCATACTTAGGCGGAATGGTAGAAATTACTGAACCGATTTAAAAAGTAGTCATCGGCGGATGGATAATCCCAACTCATTGGCTTGGAATGCAAAGTATCAATCACGTCACACTCCTGCAAACTTTCCCACATGTCCTTCCACTCCACCCCCCCCCAAAAGGACTAGCAAGGACTCCTGAAGAACCTGACACATCCTAATGGATAAAGACCTCAGAAGCCTAGTCATCAGACACACACTGTGGATTAACAAAGCAAAATGCCTTTGAGTATATTCTCCCTTCTTAAAACCCAGTATGTCTTGAATCCATCACATTCATGTCACACACATTCTGGGCAGAGCCCTTTTTGACCTTAGGTTTACTAATCAAATAGAAACTCACATTTCCCCTTTTACAGCTCTGTCCCCAACCATTATGCTATAGACTCAGTCCAGGGTATAAATACTAACGAGGGACAATGGAAAGCATAACACAGATACCAAAATCATGTGGACATAGACTGAAAATCCAAAGTTTATACCTAGCTAACTGAGATTCTGCAAACAGTTATCTAATGGAAATAATGACAGATTAAACAAAGGTGCTTTGAACTGGAGAAGCTCCAGACAGATTCCAGGTCTGCTTGAGAGAAAGCTCCCAGTTCCACCAGTTCCACCCCCTCTCCATAGGGCTGTTGGTCTCAGACAAAAAAAGTATGTAAATTAGGGAAAGAAGTCTCAGTACTCATAATATTTTGAATATAAACTACACATTCATGATTCCACCAGAAGCTACACGGATATCTGAATCTGAGCTCGATTTGCTGACTATAAGATCTATAGATTACTGCTTTGGTGAAGGAATTTCCAATTCAAATATTACAGATTACGAGGTTCTAACTGTGCCCTGGAGAATAGAGATCAGACATATTAAGATCAGCTAGAGGGATGACGAAGTCTTCGCTGCAGAAGAAGCAGAAGTCAATGTGTTTGAATGTACATAATACAGTCAACATATTCTGTTGAAATGTTGTGCTGAAATATATTGACAAGAACACAGTGGGGAAATTTAAAGCCCCAAATGCTAACCAATAAAAACTACTTGTGTTCATCTTCAAGCTATTGGCAGGTGTTAAATTATCTCAGTGAGCAAGCATTTTGTGGCTTACTGAAAGTAATTAACATCTGGAATATACAAGTTTTCTAATGACTCTATATGTCGAAGATATGAATTTCAAAAGCATAAATTTTCTGGAATGGTATTAAACTTAAATTAGTGATGTAGATGAGAAAAAAGAAGTGTTAGTTATATGCACAATTGGTACTTTTGGCAAGGATTTTCTGAGACCAATGGAAGCAAAACAATCAATCATTAAAATCCTTTGAGAATTGTGATCGTGTAAGTCCTCCAAATGTTCTCTGGTACAATTATCATTGAAAGGAACGGAGACCTATCAAACTGTGCAACACCTTATGTTCATGTTGCAAAATTACTGTAATGAAAGTTAATCAGAAAATGTAATGAAATTCTGCACAGCACAGCCTAATTTTATTGTGAAGCATTGATGTAGGCATCAGTTCACATACTGGCCAATCAAAGACCATGAAGTGATGACAATCAATGCTAATAATAACACAGAGATCATTAAGAGGTGGCATGATTTTAATACAAATGAGAAAAGAATATTATACTTGCCTATAGCATGTCTTCTAATGGAAAAAAAGCACCCATTCATCATCATACAAGGTACCTCCTGCTTTATAATGTTAGCACTAGCAATCTCATTCTAGAAACACATCCATTTGGTCAGTTCATATTCCATGTTTCCTCTATGACTAAAAGTAGGATTCTCTCACGCTGTATATGTTACACCCACTCCTCTCCTTCTGGTTAACAAAGGTATTTCTCAACAGGTGACCATAAAGGATGTGCCCACCAGATAGTTTCTTTAAGCTACATAGAAACTAAATTTAGTCATGGCTTAGGTTGACGGTTTGGTCCAAAATGACTTGTGACTTGTTCAGACTAATTTATTCTTTTGGCAGCATTGTATTTTTCTTTCTTTTTTCTTCTCTCTTCCTCCTAATGTAATAGCCTATTCTTCTGATGTATTTAGGAAGAGTATCTGTACCTAGTTACCTATCTAAAAGCCAACCCCTGATTCTCTGATCCTCTGATCAGCTTACTATGTATTATCTATTTTGTGGGACATGATGTGTGGCAATATCCCTTTGGTATTCTATCATACAATTTGAACAAGTGAACTTTTACCGGTTCCGTTGGGAATTCAGAATTTGGAGTGGCTGAATCCAGCAGCCTGAAAGAGGCGAGGCTCCCGCAGCACCATGCCCCAGATCCAACCTGTAGCAAGGCTGAGCGTGTATTCCCAGTAAGCACGCACACACGTACACACACACAGAGTGTACTTATGTACATATGTGCATGGCTGGCCACACCGGTCACCCAGACAGACACACTCAGCACACACGCAAACACCAACGGCACCAACAGCCTCACCCTGCTCTCCTATCTGGCCCACCAGGATGAAGGTCCATTAGTGGGATATACATAAAAACACACGTACAAGATGGATCCCTCCAGCAGCTGGGCTCAGGCACCCAGTCTGCCCAGTAGCTGCCTTGGCATCCCAGTCTCCCCATTTGCTGGCACCTGGACATAAGAGCCCCTGAGGCTGCAGCCCTGCTCCAGCTGCTGGTACAGAGCCCCCTCACTCACCGCCATGCACAAACATGCATCACATGCATCTCATCTCCCAGTAGCTGGCCTTGGACAAACAGTCCAGCCAGTAGCTGGTCCTGTGCCTCCTTACTCTTCCCAGGTGCCTTACCCCTAGAGACACACACACACATGCACACACACAGAGATACATACATGCACACACACACACATGCACACACACACAGATACATACACAGATACATACATGCACACACACGCGCACACACATGCACACACAGATACATACACGCACACACACGCACGCACACAGATACACACAGATACATACATGACAGACAGATGTGCACACACACGCACACACACATGCACACACAGAGATACATACACGCACACACACACACATGCACACATGGACACACACAGATACATACATGCACACGCACACACACATGCACACACACAGATACATACATGCACACACACGCACACACACATGCACACACACAGATACATACATGCACACACACGCACGCACACACACATGAAAAAGGAGAAAAAAATTCACACAGTGTACAGTACAAAAACTTCTTCATATCAAGTTATCTGGCAATATCTCAGACTTTTTCCTTGCAATATTTAATTTTCTCTGAGCAGGCTTGAATGTGCAGAACACCAGGTAGGAGAGTTTTGTTTAGAACGTAGAAGTTACTAAAATTGTAGTAGCCAAATTCCTGCTTACAATCTGAGAGACACAGTAGGGACTGTCTTTTGGGAATGAAAGGATGTAGTAGGAAATGACAGAGGATAAATAGCCTCCTTCCCAGTTTCTAAAATGTAGAAGGCAGAATAGTCCATTCCTGGTAGATAACTGATTTTATTGCAAAAAGATATTGTTAAAATTTTGAGTCTGGCAGAGAGAGTTTTTAAAACAGAAGGGACTCCCAATTTGTACTCATTCATTATAAAAACCTATCAAAATCTGAAATCTAGGCTATTTTCTGACAATGATTGTAGCATCTAAAAGGCATTCGTGGAGTTCAGACAAAACCCAGCATAAGTTACTCATAACTGTAGCTTGTTACAGGAGGGTGATCACTGTAAGAACAGTAACATTGGAGCACTTGACCAAAGTATATGGGTGAAAAGAAAACAGCTTGAAGGGAAAATGCAGCTCTCCATCTTGCATATGCTCTGAATAGTATTCTTTCACAAGAAAATACAGGTAGGTTGTTTTCAAACAATGAAATTGCTTTGAAGTGCTTAGTCAGAAAGAATGCTTCCTCTCCTGGGCTTCTCTCACTTGTCCTCCACCATGAACCACAGCCACCTCCTCCACGTCACCTTCCAGTTTCTGTTAGGCCGAGATGCATTTGGGATCTACCATCATGTCTCGACACTGAAGCTTCCAGCCTGGAATTTGTTAACTCCTAGGTCTCGTTGTGCTCAGAGATCAATTGGAAGCATTTAGCATAGTTCAACTTTTAATCATCCAGAATTTTTCAGCACTTCAAGACAAATGAGCATTCAATGACATCGAGTAAAAAGGGCAGATGACAGGAGAACCTTGCCCAGAAAGAAGTAATTTCTTTGACACACAAATCTCTATTGGAGATTCAGTAAGAATAACAGAAATCTTATGTGCAAACAATGAGAAACAGATAGGGAAGAAACATTCAAAGAAACAGGTATTTGTTTCACATATTGATCGGCAAACACATTTATGAAGATAGTAACTGATCATGTTTCCAGACTGTACCCAATTGTATTTTTAAGCAAGCCAAGGTATAAGAACAATTTTACTAACTGGAAGGACAAACCGTGAGCTATTAACAGACACATAATTCAGTAACCTTTCAGAAAAGAAAAGGGTTTGAGAGCTTCAGCCCTTAAGGAAAGGCAAAGCATTTGACATCTTGTTTTCTTACCAGATGATCTTTAACATTTTCTGCCTTACTGTGAAGACCTACCAAATATAAGTGACATAAAAGATTGACAGAGATATTGTTCTTCCCCACCTTTTTTGTTTAATAAAAGCTATTTAAAAAGCAGAGCTCTATACATATGTTTAAAGTACCTGGTTGGGGAAAAATTTTTCCCTTAAGCTGACGCTCTAAAGATGGCATACATCCATATTACTGTATATTTTTCTTATACTCTTAACCCACAGCTGTTTACAGCACAAAAATGAACTGAAGAGGACAGCCCAGTCACAATCTTCATCACTCCTGACATCACCAGTATAGCAGTTCAGAATGCCAGTGGAGGAAGGGAAAAGAAGGGGAACAGGAAGACCTCGTGATGTAGAGGGGACATTCTTTTAAAAGGAGAGAGGGGTGGTAGGATAAAGATGACTGAGTAGAACACAGTAGGAGTTTGAGGGAGAGGAGATATATTTCCCTGTATCATTCCCAACCCGTTGTTTTGTTCCTGAAGTTTTCCAAAGATGGCCATACGATGTTGCATCAGCAACATTTGCACCCATCTGTCATGTTCTCCAAGAGCAGAAATACAGACAGATTAGGATTTTCTGACCACTTGGCTCTATCAGGAGTTAGTAAAGCTGTTTGGAAGCACTTTTGCCAAAAAGTTCCAATGAAATGATGACGTTCTCTACAGGAAGTGAAAAATAAAACGTTTCCATCTTTTACATACATGTCTATTCAGTGAAAACTTCCTCAACTTTCATATTAGAAAGAGGTGTCAAGCATATTTTAAGACAATTTCTTACATAGTTTGACTGATAACTTGCTTATGCTGAATTTTTCATTTTCAGCTATACTTAATACAGTCATTTTACGCATATGAGAAGGTGAATAAGATGTGGCTCAGTTTTCAGAAGTATCAGATACTTGCTGCTTAAATTCAAATCAATGCATTTTGGTAAGATAAAAACCTGTGGAAGCACAGAATGTGAGAGGCAGGGCTTGCCTGGACCAAACTTATGTTTAAAACAAACATCAAATGAGTGTGCCTGGGTGCAAAGAAAGGCCATAAACCATCTATTGCTATTGTTTAGTTTCATGTGGTAGAAGGTGCTGAGGTCTTAAAGTAAAACAGAAACTATCAGGCTAAATAAATTAAACCAAATACTAAAAATAGACACTTGTTATTCCTCTCTTTGATTGCCTTCCAATTTTTTGCAGCTCAATTAAAAATGTACTGGCTCAGAGAATGAAATGAGAAAAAAGTTTGTATGTATGACTAGTCCAGTGATCAGTCCAAAGGATATATGGGCAACTGGCTTCTACTCCTTGTTCCAGTGAACAACTTCATATTCGATTACAAAATATCTAGGTAGCTATGATGTGCTTCTGAGGACTTAAGGAGCTCTATCCCAAATCAAACAAAAAAAGCATCTAAAACTAGGTCTTCTGTAACCAAGCTGAGTTCTTCCAACAGCTGAGTATAGCGGACTGACAGTTACCACCCTCAGACTGTTTTTTACAAAGGTGGGAGGCTTACGCACTATCTCTGAACAAATTCTCTTGTGTTGAGTCACCTGTATGAATTAACGAGATGAATCCCAAAGGTGTATTGGCATTTCTTCAGTTCCGCACAGCCCACACAGAAGTAATCCTGCACATGCCTGCCAACAAACATATAGAGAGAGCAAGGAAGCCCTGTTTTTTGCAGATCCATTTGTTTTATTTGAATACTTAATAAGGCAGTCAGGTATACAAATCCTCCTAGTGAATCTAGACTTGTATTCACTTCCAGAAACATACATTTAGAACATATAATCTAGTGCTTGCTTCATGAACTCAAGAGGAAGAGATTTCACTGAGATGATATTAAGTATCTCTGATGAATTTGCTCCTAGATAGCTTTATTTAAGAATAATTCACTAGAATAGGGCACTCACTCATGTCTTATATCTTCCTGATGTACTTTATTCAAGCAGAGGCTTGGCTGTGTAAGCTACTTTAATTAACACTTTAAGCTAAGCCTTCACCATCTGCTCTCCGTTATAATTACAAATGTAAAGGGAATCTCATTCTCAGTAGTATCATTAAAATTCAAGATATTAAAGAAAAGACATAAATGCATGGCATTTTATTCATTCCAAGGGCACTCATTCGCTGTGTTCTTTTTTACTGTTTTTGTCTCATCTAGGACTCAAAGGGCAGAGCAGTGCTGAATGGTGCCAAAATATTTCCTTGACTGAGCTCTTGGGACTGCCTTTGAAATCATGGATGACTCACATGAGCTTCTGAATCACAGAAAAGAAACACGTACTGTAGCAATATTATTCTAGGCCAATAAAAATTTGCTTTCAGGAAATTTCATAGAGTTTTTCTATATCAAATTCCCCAGCTTTATCTGTTATGGGGGAAAAGGGTATTCATCAAGAACATAAAAATAAAAACAGGAGTCATACTAGCAAAAGATGCAAAAAAATGAATGACAGAAGGAAATAAGTTTACTTGAAGTACTGTAGTACTTAAAGTTATTATTTCCATTCTCCAGGTACTTGGAAGCCTACTCAGTTATGGTTTCTTGTGTCCTGCACTGACCCAGCAACTTGCAGAGCAACCTAACCATCCTTTCCATCAGCATGGTCGGCAGGGAGAATATTCTCAGCCAGCTTTGTCAGAAATGTCCCAGTGCCTCCTACAGTATGAAACAGCCATAAGCACTTGTTATCAGATATGCACCAAAGACAAAGCTGAGTCAACAGCCAACAAACTGCGAGAACTGTGGGGGAAGAGTCCTTTCAGCAGCATTAATCAAAAAGATTTTGCATAATAAACAAGGAAAGTCTTACTAGTTAGTTCCCTGTATATTCAGGGGAAGTTTATGTTTCAAACTGCCTTTACTGATAAAGAAGAGTACATGAAAGAAGTGATCGTATCATCAGTTTCTCTTGCTAATGGAAACCCAACACAGGACTGTGAGTACTAGTTAGTCTCTTGGTTCCCTGAAGTCCATCTGAAAGACCCTTTCCCTGACTTTTACATCCAAACAGACCCTCTAGAGAATTTTTTCTACTGTCCAAGTACACAGACAGGTAAGGTTCCTTTGCAGAAAAGGAATAATTTATATTTGGAATGAAAAGAGTTATGCTTGCTATTAAATTACTGCTGGTTTTAGGTGTAAACAAAGAAGACGTCATGCTATAAATTATTCAACAGCTGTTAAAGAGAAACATTAGGACTCACAGACATTTTAAGTTGCCCAGAATTGGAGTCTGACTTGTTCCCAAATGCAGAAGAAGCAGAAACAATATTTTTGAAATTAATTCAGATACAAAATTATTCAAATAATATATTAATCTTAAATTTATAGCTGATAATCCCAGCAGTTTCTTCATTCTTTCAGCATTTCATATTTAGCTTGACTTTTTTCTGTAGTTCTTGGTAGTTAATATTAAATATTCTTAATTCATTAATGTCTCTAATATTTAGACTTATGGAATTATTTCAGCTTCTTCGTTGGCCCCTATTTCCATTAGAATTGATCATTCCTGATATAAGCACATTCCATTAATCAAACTAAAAATGAGACATATCAAATGCCAGTAATAACTTAGATATAATCTATTATCTCTTTAGTCACAGCAAGTGATTTCTAGTCTGTTACTCAATATTTATTTTTATTTTTTCATTTCAGTGTGCTAGGGTAAGTAGCAAAATATGTAATGTCATTCTAAATTTCCTCACAAGATTAAAAGATAAGAGATGAATACCACTCCTGATTTTCTGCCTTGTAACTTGAGGATCTCCCTCATGTAAAACACGTTGAAGTTACATGAAACTTAACTTTGAAATTCTTCTGCTCACCGCAGGACTTGGGACAAGATGAATTTCAGAGATGCCCTTCAAATGTCGGGCTTCACTGTTTATATCAGTGGAAAAAGCCATTCTAATGTGATGCTCAAAGCTATGCTGATAAAATGCATCAACACCAGCAGGAGCAGATAGACCTCAGATCTTGCTCCTGCCCACCCAGCTGCCTTGATAGAAACTAGTTCCCACCCAGAAGTGTTATGTTAATCTAGTGCTTAAAAGGATCTAGAAAGAGCTCAAGACCATCGCTTTGCTCACACTGATACAAAGTCTCTTGCCTATTGCTCTCCTGTTCCACCAGGTGGTTACATTGACTGAGAAGCTCACAAAATAATATATGTTGGAAGGTGACCTACCTCTGGAGTCATCTGTTCCTCTACTGCCAGCCTCCCCAAACTGTATCAACTTAGATCAGGTTGCTCAGGACCTTGTCCAGTTATGTTCTGAATATTTCCAAAAATGGAAACTCCACACAACCTTTGGGCAACCTGTTCCAAAGTGTGTTTCTGTTTGACAGATGAGGCTGACTCAGGTGAACCGGAGCCATAAGCGGACCCTGTGTAGTCTGATCAGTACTTCAAACAGGAGGTGGTCCTTTTGTAGAATTCTAGTTTGTTGTAAAACACTTGTACAGTGCTACAAATGAATGAAAATTTCATAATTTTAAGGTCCAGTCTTTCAGGCTTTGTCATATATATCATCCTTATTCATTCAAGTCAAGGCAGGAACAGCACTGTCTAAATAACAGCAACAAAATTTACACGTTTACTCAACATCTCAGCACAGCCATTTCCTTAGCTCCTGTCCATGAATCTAAACCATGCTGATACATCAGAGACTATTCTTAATCAAGGCTACATGGAAAAGGTAAAGTACACGTTTTCATTTTTTGGTTTTAGTGCAACCATGTTATTGAAAGGATTGTACTTGAATGTGATGAAAGAAAAAAAAGACCTGAAGAATTTCTAAAACCTTCCCAATTGTGAGTCACCACAGAGAATTTACTGGCATAATTTTGTTCTCCACTTTTTATACCAGCTCTTACTCTAGAAGCAGTTGGACATTTTACAGTGTGCTTTTTTCCCTGCAGTTTTTTTGGTAAAACTTCTTGTTTGTCTCAGAGTACACAAACATTTTGAAGATAACACAGGGTGTTGTATACTCAGATCTTTAGTGCTACTAAATGATACATTCCATATTCTGAAGATTACAAAGAGGCAATGAAATAAGACTATGGCTCTAGGAATTTGGATTTAGATGCAATAAAAACCCTAGAAATATAAGCCATCGGAGTTATGTACTTGCGATTCCTGTGCACTGCATGAGGAGAATTAGGCACTTCACAAAATAGCCCAAAATCCAGCATCTTCACCAGGGAACTGTTTAAAGTTAATAACAGAATGAACACAGTTTCTTTCTCCATGAATAGCATAAGGCACCTGAGAGGTTGCAGAAAGGCAATGCATTTTTGGTTTTCCTCCTTTTTTTTCCTCCTTTTTTTTCAAGAGGGATTGCTGAAGGTGCCAGCACTGCTCCTGAACACCTCTTCCGTAGCTGCAGTTAGGCCATTGATTCAGTGGTTCTGAAACAAGGAAGGATGAAGGCCTGGGACTCACTGCCCTAGGTCACTTGCCCAGTAGTGGGACTTCTGGATTCTGGTCTCTGCTAAAGCTTCTCTATTCTCTATTGACCCTAAAGCTGCCTAACATAAAATTGTCTTAGAGATCCACAGACTCACGGCTATTCTTGCCTGTTGTCCTGTTGGCTCCACGAATTTGGCATTATCATCCGGTACTATACATGTACCTATGGAATATACCTTATCTCTGCAGCTGTAAGACTCAGTTACTTTTATGGGCAAAGTGAACCCTCAGCATCCCTAATGAGTGTGCAAGCATTGTGGTTTAGCCCCAGTCAGCAACTAAGCACCACCATGCAGCCACTTGCTCACCCTCCCCCCTCCCCGTGGGATGGGGGAGAGAATTGGAAAAGCACAAGTAAGAAAACTCATGGGCTGAGATAAGAACAGTTTAATAATTGAAATAAAATAAAATAAATAAAATAAAATGAAATAATAATAATAATAATAAAATTGTAACGAAAAGGAAAATAACAAGAGAGGGAGAGAGAGAGGAACAAAACCCAGGGAAAAACAAAAAAAAACAAGTGATGCAACCATTCACCACCCACCAACCGATGCCCAGCCAGACCCCAAGCAGTGATCACTGCCCCCCGGCCAACTCCCCCCAGTTTATATACTGAGTATGATGCCATATGGTATGGAATAGCCCTTGGGCCAGTTTGGATCAACTCTCTTGGCTGTGCCCCCTCCCAGCTTCTTGTGTGCCTGGCAGAGCATGGGAAGCTGAAAAGTCCTTGACCAGTGTAAGCATTACTTAGCAACAACTAAAACATCAGTGTGTTATCAACATTATTCTCATCCTAAATCCAAAACACAGCACTATACCAGCTACTAGGAAGAAAATTAACTCTATCCCAGCCGCAACCAGGGCAGCAAGCCACAGGTTCATGACAGAAGGGTGAACATTGACACCACTGTCTAAGGGAAAATGGGACATAGCTTAGGACTTTGCTGCTCTTCTTTCTAGTTTCAGCATCCCAACTCAACTTAGCCAGGAGATATTTTAGCAGATGCAGAACTTCAGTTATAGCATATATAGAACCTGCAAGCTTATCTGGGAGATGACTAGTGAATTTCAAATGTTTTTAAGTTGAGTTAGCAACTGAGCAGATGTTTTCTCATTTGTAATTCTGAAGCTTGACACCTGAGATTTATCTCTATATTCTATCTGGCACTGAGGGCCTTTCCTGTATGTTCTCATTATTGCAATTACCACTGAAGTTGATGATAGTTGCCCTTCTCTTATTGCCAAATTCAATTGCTGCTAGCAGCCTTTTAATTAATTCTGATGTTCAGTAGACCAATCATCAGAGAAAGGCAAAAGGGGCTCATAAGATTTCATTTTGCCCATGCTTACTCCTACTGAAAATTATGACTCAGTCGGAGAAGAGGAGGCCAATATGTAGCACTGAATGATTCATTACAAATATTTCAGAACTCTGACAGCAGTTATCATTAAAGCTTTTATAAATGTGTTTTCTGGAGAGAATCCCATGGTTCATATCTTCCACTGTGGGCAGACTCAGTTTCACCCAAAACAAAAGTGGGCAACAGCTGCTTCAAGCAAGGCTTATAGTCTTCCAAATTTCTACCTTCCTGTGAGATAACCTCAAGAAATTTTGGATTTATGTTCATTTTCCCCAAGCTTTTAGAACTGGCAAATAAAGACTGCATGTGTTTTGTAGATGCAACGCAAACAATTCCTGGGGAATTTGGTAGTTGGGTGCTAGTCAAAGATCTGAAACGTTCTTGAGAACTAAGAGAATGTATATTTTTTATTAGACTAACTTGCATACACAGAAAAATAGGAAAATGTTAATATACACAAACTTTTCTTTGTGTATTGAGCAGAAGGAACAAATTTTAAAGCTGAACAGAAAGTTGAGTTCTTCCTCTTGTGCAAACCAAAAATAAGCATATCTTTATACCTGATCATTTTGCTATGACTGCTGAAGCTTTTCTGTCTGAATCTCACTCAACCAAAAGAACAGTAGACCTCTTCCAGATGATTACATATTATACCAGTTAAAATCTGCAGCAGCTGAAACAAAGGAGTGATTGAGCACCTCCATTTAAAAGGAAAAACTGAAGCAGAAAATGTTTATTCTTGGATCACAAAAAGTGTAATTGAGGTACAATCTGAATACCAATAAGCATAATAGCCTCCCAGGTACCACCTGCAATTTCTTCACAGACACCAAGCTGTAGGTGATAACCTTCTTACAAGCACCTGCCACCAGGGAGCTCACCCAGTAAAAGCTGTCTCTGCTGTGCATCAGCTTAATTTCAACATCCACACTATTCAACAAAGTTGTCTTGAAAGAATGGGTCACTGTGGAGGGGTCCCAACAGTTCAGTCCTCCCACTCTCAGCCATCAGAGCTGAGCATTGCCTAATCCCTGATCACCAACACCATTCAGCATAAGCTTCCTGCTGCCCAGATGTGTCTTTGGAGAAAAAAACCCATGAAGAAATGTGTGGACAGCGTGACATAGCTGTAGATGAGAAACAGCCTGATGACTGAGCGGTAGGAGAAAGAGCTGCATCTCTGGCTTATAAATCAGTTCTGGACTTACAAATCAGTCCAGCTGTCTGAAATTAGAGCCTCTAGTTATTTCAGCACAGGCCTACAGCATCTCTCACACTGAGCTGGACCTGATGAACAGCGCCTTAGGTGCCCAAGCAATTTGTATGGCTATGGCCTTCTATCTGCAAGTCTTGACATTGGGAGCTTTGTAACCCTTCACACAGCTGCCCACACAGTACTTTCCCTTGTTTTCCTCATGCTATTGCTCTCATAGAATCAAAGAATCATTTATGTTGGAAAAGACCTTTAAGATCATCAAGTCCAACTGTTAACCTACCACTGCCAAGTCCACCACTACACCATGTCCCTAAGCACCACATCTACACGTCTTTTAAATACTTCCAGGAATGGTGACTCCACCACTTCCCTGGGCAGCCTGTTCCAATGCTTGACAACCCTTTTGGTGAAGAAATTTTTCCTAATATCCAATCTAAACCTCCCCTGGTGCAACTTGAGGCCATTTCCTCTTGTCCTATGGCTTGTCACTTGGGAGAAGAGACCGACCCCCACCTCGCTACAACCTCCTTTCAGGTAGCTGTAGAGAGCAATAAGGTCTCCCCTCAGCCTCCTTTTCTCCAGGCTAAACAACCCCAGTTCCCTCAGTTGCTCCTCATAAGACTTGTGCTCTAGACCCTTCACCAGCTTTGTTGCCCTTCTTTGGACATGCTGCTGTGGCCATGGCCTTGCACCTGCAAACCCCAATACTCTTGTTAGGGTGGGTTCTCATGGAAAATGGTTGCCACCAGTGTGAGAATCACCCCTTCTTTCCCACTTTTCCTACTCCTCAAATGGTTTGCATTATGAGGAAAATACTGCTTGGGGTGAGGAATGGAACAGGTCACCTTTTTCTGGGTTTCCATTTCTTTTGCACTGCTTGGCACAGCTTGTTGTTCTTTTTCTTCTTCTTGTCCTGACCAGGCTCTGCCCTCTGCCATCCTCAATTTTTCTTTCAAGGGGTTGGGGTGGGCCTTGTCTCTGGGAAGGTGATGTGTTTATTTCTGTCAAAGCCTTTTCTTTGAATAAAGACCAGCCACAGTCCTCCTGCTCTGTTACTGTTTCCAACTTGTCCAGGATGACCTGAAAAATGTGTCTGACCACATTTTTTCAATGTAGGAGGTGCTTATGATGTGGGGCTTAATTACTTCCAAACCTCTTTTCACAAGTGCTATAGACTTTTGTGACCAGTACCCCCTGTTCCTGACCCCTAGTAGCATGGTTGGCATAACTAATGGCATTTTACAGAGCAAACAGCCATTCTCTGTGACCAAAACGGCCATGTATCAGTCCCCTTTTCCCTCCTTATCAGGCCCTGAAGGTCCTGTGCACCAGATAGATTTCTTCTTTCCCTCCCTATCAGCCTCAAGGTTCCTAGGCACCAGGCTGACTACTCCCCTCCTTACCGGCCTTGACAGTCCCAGTTACCTGGCCAGACAGCTTGTGATGACCCCGTCACAGAACAGGGAAGCATAGCAGCACACACAGCACTGTCTATAAAATCAAGCAGTTACAGGTCCTAAGTGATACTTGGACTGGAACTGCTGCTGGACAGCAAAACCCATGACGCCTCGGTGGTGAGGGATGCGTCCACCATCATCTGCTTCCTCCAAGGACTGATTGAGGTGACTCCTGTTCTTTTACCTATTTCAAGTCTAGATTATAATTGTTATATCGATATGGCAAGACAAGTATTAAGATTTGACCTAATCTGCAGACGGTCCAGGTGATTAGAAACCGTAAGCTAAGCTGTGCTATAAAATTCTGTGCTACGCTGCTTATAAAATTGTGCTACACTGATTCTGTGTATTAAAAACCTGTGCTACTCTGATCATAAAATTCTATGCCATGCTGATCATAAAATTCTGTTAAAAAAAATAAAGCTTTACTTGTAACTACAACTTAGTGCTGTCATCATTCTGCCAAGGATCCCTAAAAGAACCTGTCTGTCCCCATAGTGTCAGGTGACAACTTTCTAAACAGGCTATATATATATATGTACCTCCTACGTCAGTCCCATATGTAACAGGAATACCTTGAAAACCAGAGAGACCCTTGCGGTGGCTCTGTACAAATTAATGTACATTGATGGGTCCCCATAATTCTTTACCACCACTACGTTGACCTGTTTTGTTAAAATATCAGAGTCTTCTGGGGCCACAGATGCAACTTCGCAACTACCTTCCAAAAGTCAAAGGAGACATGTTTGTTCTGATCAGTCTTTGAGTCTTTGTTTCAGTGCTGATCATGTTGGTGTGCTGCTGTTGGTTCACTCCTTATATCTCACAACTTCCAAGTGCATGTCCAGGCAAAGATCAGTTTTGGGAGCCTCAACCAACAGAAGTGAATGGACTAAATTTTCTCCTGAAAAAGACTATTCAGAGAAGGAGCCATTCTCACAGCATCACTTACTGGCTTTGGAACCCCTGAACCCTCAGATGGGTTTTCTGGGACAAAGCTTGCTATTGTGAATGCTGTTTTCATTGGCTGTATTGGGGAATGTGTATGGTAAACAGTGTAATCTCAGGAACCTGGTCTTGCAGGTACTATCTCAGAGTGTAACCTCAGATTTTGCTGGCAAAGACTTGATTAAAATTGTCTACAAAGTCCATACATAAGATTCTCACTATGACAAGGCAGTCGTGCCTATGGCTGGACAGATGTACCTAACCACATGACTTGCCTAAATGAATATAAAGCTTTTGACTTCTTTATGCAGTGGTACTCCTGAACTTTTCTGCATTCTCGTAGACACAGTTCATCTGCTAGTCACGGCTTCTGTGGATGATACTCTGATTACTTTTTCAGGAAAGCCTTTATATGAGCACACATCCTAATAAGTTCTCCAGGAAGGCCTATAGGTATCACACTTTCCTTCTGCTTCTATGACTATGGGAGGAAAGACATCAGCTACCCTGCACATGCAACCTGTGCCAAAGCAGGTCATCCTGACAACAGAGAATGGACACCACAAGGGCTTCTTTAACTAGCAGCTAGTCCAGTTAGTAGCTCAATACTGTGTGAAGAGTGGTTCTGCATAGCAAGTCAGTAAAATCTCCCCCACTCAAGAGCAGGGGCAAGTACAGGCAGTACTGGTGTGGGAGTGAGTCCCAGGAGCCAAATAGACCCAAAAAAGCACATAGCCTCCATCACCTTTCCTGTGTTCTTCAAATGACAGTGCTACTGTCAGAATGAAGCTTCCTATTTCAAGCACAGAAAATCTGCCGTTGCATTCATCCTTAGAAACAGAACTAGTTATCACACTTACATAGTGTGATATGTTTCTCCTGGAGAAACAGCAATCACAACATCCCTTTGTACTTCCCCACACCTCTTAGGCTGCGGAACTGTTTTTTTAACCCTTTCCAACTTCCCAATCATGTCATGAGCTTTACTAAGCTGTAACTCCTCTGCTTTTTCTACCCCTCCAAGTCCAGCAGCAAAAGCAGGAGAAGCGGCAGCCACAACAGCAGCAGTGGCAGGCAATACGTCCTCACAAAGGCTGTTGAACTGAGATAGTCATGCATGGCGCAAAGCTCTCTTTTATGGCATGGAGTGGCACAGTCACATATCCTGGCATAGTTACATGCTATGAATTGAGCAGACAAGCAGGGAGGGAGAGATGTGCTAGAGAGTCACATGAGTGACTGCCTATGCTGGTAAATTAAACATGGCTGAGACCTTTGTTAAGCCCAAAAGTTGACTTGGTGTGAGATGCCTCTGCTGGTAAATTCTCTGCCCCAGACTCCCAACAAGATAACTACATCCCACCTGCAAGTTAGTGTTCACGGAATATAACCCCATGCTGGCTACAGATATTTCTGCAGGTCTCTCTCACCTGCATAGCTGACGTTGGGCCCGTAATGCAACACACTGCACTCCCTGCAGACTCAACCACTGATGATGCTTGAATCAGACACCCATCCACCACTCCTCAGGGGCAACTCTCCCTCCCAGTGGGCTCCACATGGCCCAGCTCAGACCCTAAGCTCAGGAGCTCAGCCATACAGCAGAAGTGGCAACATCCAGGCCTCGCCACCTGAGCCCATGGCAGGCAGTGTACAGGATGGAAACCCTCAACATCTGGAAACATCTGCAAAAATCTTCACAAAGAGACACCAGTAGGACAGGAGCACCTTCTGGTGGGACCACATTTGGCATCACCAGATCCATGTACACAATGTTCACACAGGGAGGGCTATATCTCAGATGGAGATGGCTATATCTGAGCAAGGAAGGAGAGCTGGTGTGGCATGCTGTGCCACTGTCTTTTACTCTGGAGTCTTCTGACCCCTGATGTGTCCTGGTCACCAAACCCATGATAGGCAAAGCCATGGTGGAGGTTGCTCCCCCAGTTAACTCACCCATGACTGGGGCATTTTGCCAAGCGTACCTTCAATTTTTTGCATGCTTGACTGGACTAACACTCATTTGGTGACTACAAGGCTCCTTTTAATAGGAGTACTGAATTCACAGACAATCACACAGTCCTAGGCACCTCCTCATCCGTGGCTATGAGGGCTGCCATTTCCTCAAATCTACAGGTGGCTCCTTTTTAGTTATCAACCATTTCTTGCATGAGAAGATCCTGCAAAGAATTAAATTGCTGCTTCACTTGTCCCAAGAGTGCCGTTTTTTCACTGTAATGCTGTGGGTGAGATTGGCATGGCCTCAGGGATGGTATGAGGGCATGGCAGGCCTCTTGGAATCATTCTGAAGGGCTGCATCACAGCATGCTGAAATGCTGTGGCCTTCCCTTTGTGGGGAATGGGGAATGGCCAATGGTAACTTCCAAGCTGTAGGAAGGGAAATATTATCACATTAATAAAGAGCTAATGTTAGTTAATATTAGTACAGAATGTGGACCAAAGTAATGCCAATTAATAGGTTCCAGGGTCACTCTTTCATATGGTTTAGTTTACTCGTATAAAAACAGCCATAAGGGCTGTTGCAGAGGTACCAAACCATGGTTCACCCCCAGTGGTGTTCAGTAAGGCTGTGCTGTTTACTCTGGCAATGAACAATATGAAGAAAAACTGGTGCACAGTAACTGGGTCAGGAGTGATCACTTCCTGGCATAAACCCCAATGACACTGTAGACTTAATTCTAAGAAAAAATGCTTGTTGCAAATAATTTGATAAGTTATATAATTTCTCTCAGGAAAATTATGCTGCACAGAAAACTGACACGCTTTCATTCACCTGGCTGTATAACAAATAAATTTTATAAAAAAGAGAAACATGAATTATGAATGGCTTAGGCTACCACAGAAAAAAAGGGATACATGTATGTGAAATTAAGAGTTTGACTATGTTTTTCTGTAGTGTTTCTACTGAGATGAAGTATGTTGGTTAGCATATGACTAACTCTCTCATTCTTTTGGTAGGAAAAAAAATTGTGTAGAAATTATATACCTTATTACCATACAGTATGTCTGTGATCGTGACTTCTAAAGCTGGAAGAAAATAGAAAAGAGACCTTTCTTAATCATCACTTGGTGTTCATACAAAGGCACCAGAAGGAGCAGATGAAACAAACCATTTAAGTTAATATACACTTGTCAAGCAAGAAGCAGTATGATGGCATGACTCCAGTCTCTCAGAGGAAGGAAGTTTTTTTGTTCAGTGAAAGCTGATATCCCAGTAAACCGCCCAGCACAAAAATAGGAAATGAAGTTAAGAAATGCAAAGCTCTTCCACTCCTCTCATCTTTTCTCCCTGCACTATTATGTTTAATGTTATGGGAATATACAGAGGAGAAAGCAAGCCATAGCTTGTCATCAGAGCTTGACAAAACTGGAAATAAGTTTTCTTTTACTGTCAACATACAATGACAATTTTTATAGTACTATTACAGGTGTCAGCTCCCTATAAATACTTTTGTCCTATTATAGGTAAGCAACTTAGGTGACAGAAACCAACTGAATGAAAACCTATCCGTTGCTACATGAACAGTCAGTCAATGGAGTGCCAGCAATGTCATGTAGCAGATTCTGGATTACATGCATGTCACAGTTAATTTGGATCTCTCAAATTTAAAGGTCAATGTATTCTGTGTTCCATGTCATGGAAGAGGTTACCATCATCCGTAGGTTTGCTTGATTATCGCATACTGCATCAACATTTATCTAATAGTATCCTAGAGTTCCCAACACAAGGGTCAGAGTTGTTTGATATATGAAGGATCCTGACTTTCTAGACATTGTCAACACTCTCTCTGGTGGTAACACCTCACCACAGGGAGTGTTAATGAAGTTCCAGGGAATATTTAGTGTACTTGCTAGATGGACACTTTCCATAGCATGCAGGTGAAATGGCATCTTTCACTCATTTGTCCAGGAGATCAGTGGTTCCTAGGGAGTGAGAAAGAAGACTTATGTCTTGGACTGTATCCAAGCCTCAGTAATGATAAATTTCACTCCCATACTATCTGTAGTTTCCTATGTTCCTTTCCTTCAAAAGCACTGCAAAGTAACCCAGAGTTTTCCGAACGATGGGTGTTGAATTCTCGTCTGATCTCCTGGATGCCACACTGAGGTGTTCAAAGCATCCTGATCATTCAGCACAGGAGATTGTTCAAAACCTTTATACAGTGGACTACCAGTCACTGTCTATCAGGATTTTAAGAACTGCACGGCCTCCCATAAGTTTCTTCCTCAATTAGTGCCACCATTGCGCCATTTGATTTTTTCAAGCAACCTGCTTCATCTTTCTCCTATACCATTACTCTGAGGTCAATAGAGTAAATGCAAAGTCCACTTAACTCCATGCCAAAGACACCATTCTTGTACTAATTTATTTTTAAAATGTGACCCATTATCTGACTGTCTCTCTTGTGGCATTGGCTGTGTAGCAAACCATTGGTTTACAGAATCACAGAATCGTATAGGTTGGAAAAGACCTTTAAGATCATCGAGTCCAACCGTAAACCTAACACTACCAAGACCACCACTTCACCATGTCCCTAAGCACCTCATCCAAAAGTCTTTTAAATACCTCCAGGGATGGCAACTCAACCACTTCCCTGGGCAGCCTGTTCCAATGCTTTACAACCCCTTCAGTGAAGTAAAATTTCCTAATATCCAGTCTAAACCTCCCCTGGCACAACTGGAGGCCATTTCCTCTCGTCCTATCACTTGTTACCTGGGAGAAGAGATCGACCCCACGTCACTACAACCTCCTTTCAGGTCATTGTAGAGAGCAATAAGGTCTCCCCTCAGCCTCCTTTTCTCCAGGCTAAACAACCCCAGTTCCCTCAGCCGCTCCTCATCAGACTTGTGCTCTAGACCCTTCACCAGCTTCATTGCCCTTCTCTGGACACGCTCCAGCACCTCAATGTCTCTCTTGTAGTGAGGGGCCCAAACCTGAACACAGTATTCGAGGTGCAGCCTCACCAGTGCCGAGTACAGGGGCACGATCACTTCCCTAGTCCTGCTGGCCACACTATTTTTGATACAAGCCAGGGTGCCATTGGCTTTCTTGGCCACCTGGGCACACTGCTGGTTTATATTCAGCTGGCTGTCAACCAACACCCCCAGGTCCTTCTCTGCCAGGCAGCTTTCCAGCCACTCTTCCCCAAGCCTGTAGCGTTGCATGGGGTTGCTGTGACCCAAGTGCAGGACCCGGCACTTAGCCTTGTTGAGCCTCATACAATTGGTCTTGGCCCATAGATCTAGCCTGTCCAGGTCCCTCTGTAGAGCCGTCCTACCCTCAAGCAGATCAACACTCCCGCACAGCTTGGTGTCATCCGCAAACTTACTGAGGGTGCACTCGATCCCTTCGTCCACATCATTGATAAAGAGATTAAACAGAACTGGCCCCAACACTGAGCCCTGGGGAACACCACTTGTGACCGGCCGACAACTGGAGTAAACTCCATTCACCACTACTCTTTGGGCCCGGCCATCCAGCCAGTTCTTTACGCAGAGAAGAGTACACCCATCCAAGCCATGAGCATCCAGTTTCTCCAGGAGAATGCTGTGGGAAACCATGTCAAAGGCTTTACTGAAGTCTAGATAGACAACATCCACAGCCTTCCCCTCATCCACTAGGTGGGTCACCTTGTCATAGAAGGAGATCAGGTTGGTCAAGCAGGACCTGCCTTTCATAAACCCATGCTGGCTGGGCTTGATCCCTTGGTTATCCTCTACATGCCATGTGATGGCACTCAGGATGATCTGCTCCATCAGCTTCCCCGGTACTGAGGTCAGGCTGACAGGCCTGTAGTTCCCCGGGTCCTCCTTCTGCCCCTTCTTGAAGATGGGTGTCACATTTGCTAATCTCCAGTCAACTGGGGCCTCCCCAGTTAGCCAGGACTGCTGGTAAATGATGGAAAGGGGCTTGGTGAGCACTTCTGCCAGTTCCTTCAGTACTCGTGGGTGGATCTCATCAGGCCCCATAGACTTGTGAGTGTCTAAGTGGTGTAGCAGGTCCCTAACCATTTTCCCTTGGATTATGGGGGCTCCATTCTGGTCCCCGTCCCTATCTTCCGACTCGGGGGGGCTGGGTACCCAGAGAACAACTGGCCCTACTATTAAAGACTGAGGCAAAGAAGGCATTCAGTACCTCAGCCTTTTCCTCATCCTTGGTCACTGTGTTCCCTCCCCTGTCTACTAGGGGCTGGAGATTCTCCTTAGCTCTCCTTTTGCTGCTAATGTATTTGAAGAAGTATTTTTTGTTGTCTTTTACGGCTGTAGCCAGATTGAGCTCTAGCTCAGCTTTGGCCCTTCTAATTTTCTCCCTGCACAGCCTCGCTACACCTTTGTAGTCCTCCTGAGTTGCCTGCCCCTTCTTCCAGAGGTCGTAGACTCCCCTCTTTTTCCTGAGTTCCAGCCAGAGCTCTCTATTCAGCCAGGCCAGTCTTCTTCCCTGCTGGCTCATCTTTCAGTACCTGGGGACGGCCTGCTCTTGTGCCTTTAGGACTTCCTCCTTAAAGAATGTCCAGCCTTCCTGGACTCCTTTGCCCTTTAGGGCTGCCTCCCAGGGTACTCTGTGGCAGTTCTGCTGACCCCTCTCCTCGCTTCTCCAAGTATCAAAAACTCTATCATTTCGTGATCACTCTGCCCAAGACAGCCTCCAACCATCACATGGCTCACAAGTCCTTCTCTGTTCGTGAACAAGAGGTCCACTGGGGCAGCTTCCCTAGTTGGCTCCCTCACCAGCTGTGTCAGGAAGTTATCTGCCACACACTCCAGGAACCTCCTAGACTGTTTCCTCTCTGCTGTATTGTATTTCCAGCAGACATCTGGTAAGTTGAAGTCCCCCACAAGAACAAGGGCTAGCGATTGTGAGGTTTCTCCGAGCTGCTTATAGAATATTTCATCTGCCTCCTCATCCTGGTTGGGTGGTCTGTAACAGACTCCCACCACAATATCTGCCTTGTTGGCCTTCCCCCTGATTCTTACCCATAGACACTCAACCCTATTGTCACCATCATTAAGCTCTAAACTATCCAGACACTCCCTAACATACAGGGCTACCCCACCGCCTCTCCTGCCTCACCTGTCCCTCCTGAAGAGTTTATAGCTATCTATCGCCGCACTCTAGTTGTGCGAGTCGTCCCACCATGTTTCCGTGATGGCGACCATATCATAGTTTTCCTGATGTACAACGGCTTCCAACTCCTCCAGCTTGTTGCCCATGCTACAGTTTAATCATGCTATGGTTTACAATCTGGATGCAGTGCATGCAAGGTAAACATTATTCAAACTGCTCACTACTTCAACTGCAGTAATAATAAATTTCCACCCCTTGGAGGTACATGTCATGAGTCTGATATAGTCTACTTGCCCAGTAAAGCAAAGGACTCTTCCTTCCCTAAGGTTTGCTTGTTGTTGACTTTGGACAAGAGAATCCTTAATTTCATTATCAAATCCACTGGTTGTCATTAAATGATTTGCTTGTTTCTTAGTAATTGGCCAGCCTCACCTTCTGGCATGCTGATGCAAGTCATATGCTCCAGTGTGTCCAAATAATTTATGGACCCATTGACCACTCAAGGCAGAAGAAAGGCCTTGAGTACTGAATGGTGAAGTAAATACCACCATTTCTGGTGTGCTGCTACATGCTCTATTGTAATAGGATGACAACTGGCAATATCTTATATTTGCTCCCAATATTTGCTTTCCTGTATATTGAGATATATGGGGAATTTGACTAAGTTCCTAGCCATTGTGTAGCACTAGCCCATACAGCATAGGAATCAGTGTATATGGCCTGTGTAACATTTCTAAGAGCCAATACTATGGCATAGAGCTCTGCTAATTGAGCAAAACCTTCTGTTCACTCAGTTACTACAGGTCCTTTGGCTACAAATACAGCCATAGCCATTCCTTGCCATTTACCCTGTATTTTGTGAGCACTCCTGTCAGTAAACCAGACACCATCTGGTTGACAGATGTTGAACTCAGGGGCATCCTGGATAGAAGAGTAAAGAGGCTCCATGTATTCAACAGACATTCCTATATGCTCCACAACTTCAGTAACTTTGTTCTTAGTTAAGCCATCTACAGTTTCATGATGATAGATATACAGTGCTCACCTTTGTACAGGGGTCTTACATACGACACCTAAAGGTACTGGTTTACCAGCAAGCATAGGTTTAAGAATAGGTATTGGCAATGTAAATTTTATGCTCCTTCCCTGGGTCAAGGGTTCAGTCACTACTAGCCCTTTGTAAGCTGCTAACAGCACCTTTTCAAAAGTCCAGTGATTGTGCTCACCACTCTGCCAGATATACATATACACTGCACAACAGTGACCTCCTGTGGTAACTTTAATGTTTCTACTTCTTTAGACAACACAGCATGAACAATGGTCAGACTGTTTAAAACATGCACTAAGGGAGTAAATGTATATAGTGCAGTCCCTGCCAGGTGGAAACAAATCGCTCCCTATCTGCATCCGGTACATATCCTTCACATCTATAGTTGCCAGCCAGGGAAAGGTATGTTAATTAAGAGATTTGACTATATCAGTTACATTGGGAGCAGTTTGTTGTCAGCATTCAGGGCTTAATCTACTGTTAGCTGCCACTTGCCATTAGGTTTCTTTACAGGCCATACAGGAGAATTGTAGGGGGAACAGGAATGGGAATTTTCCCCACAAGTCCACCCACAACTGGCCCTTAAATAGATCAGTGCGTAAGATATTTTGGGGACCTAAGAATAAGGTCAGGTGGACTCTCCATCCATTAGACAGAATTAGTTTAGCCCTGGCCAGTGGGTGGGTAGTGACTTGCTGATTGATGCCTACAACATAAACTAGTAGTTTGCTAAGTGGAAGCTGTCATTTGTAGGTGTCCTTACTTACCATCAACATCTGGGCTGCTGTATCGATAGGGAACGTTGTAAAGCAGCAATCATTAACTGCAACCATCATCTCGGGACTTGGATCCTTAGCAGTGGGAGTAGCTGCGGCAAGTACCTCCATTGGATCAAGCCCCCACCCTAGTCTCCTATGTACTCACGGTCTAGGGTCAGTGCTGATAGCTTTGAATATCTCCCCCAAGTTCACATCCCCAACATCCTCCAGCTCCCTAGGCATTACCTTCTTAAATCATACAGTGTCGCTCCCATCCCTTGATATGGATCCCAGAGGAGTATCACGAGGAGCTAATGAGAAACCTGGCCAACTGCTAAAAAATGGGAATCAGCAGCCCATTTAACTGACTTGGTGAGAGTCCTTTATCTAAACACATTTTCTGTAACTTCTTATGCTCCTTCTGCTCCCTTTACTATGGAGCAGAGATGTCGTAAGAAATCATCTCCCAGGGTATGGGCTCTGCGGAAGGTGTTTGTTTGGCACCTGGGCAACGGGTGGTGGGCCTTCCAGTTCAGCTAAAATAGGGGTTTTCAGGAAGGCAGTCTGAAGGCTGGCTGACGAGGTCCACTGCCATGTGCTTGCCCCACCATGATCAGCAGGATGTAAAGTATGTTGCCAACACAAAACACAAGTCCGGTGACTTCTAATATTTGGCTCTGCAGTATCTAAAAATATTACTGTACCTAATGCTAATGATCAATCTTCAGTTGGGGTAAGGTGGAGCTGGTTGGCTCTGGCTGTCCAGATTTGCACTAGAAAGGCCAAGGGTGTTTCCCTCAGGTTAGTCTGATATCTTCCCTACAGATCTTTTAATTCCAAGACAGTAAACCCTCCAGTAGCTGTTCTAAAGGGAGGTGATTTTTGTGCCCTATTGTTCAGACTTGATTACTGCTGTCAAAACTGGGGGGGGGGGGGGCGGGGAGAGGGCAGGAGACATAATCATCCCAGTTATCATCTGGCCCTGAGGAGCAGGGATCAACGTCTGATTCCACATATTCCCAACTCAATCATCATCACACAAGGTACAATAGATTTTAACTGGGTCAATCATAGTGGCTTCCAGCAACCTTCTCTTGTGCCCTTCTGCATTTGTAACTAACTGGGCTAAAGTTTTGAATAAAGCAATTTAGTTTGCATTTCTAACTGTCTAAACTTTAATTCCCAAGTATTCCCTTTTCCGCATCCTCATTTTCCTTTTTCTGTTGTACAATTTCCCCCTTCAATTCATCAATCTTATCTGTTGCTGCTCTAAGACAACTAATAGCTAGCACATAGCATCTTTCCCCTTTTCCCTTCTTTCGGCTACACAAGTAAGATTACTACCTCATGTCTGAAGTCCTGTATTTCAGGCATTTGCATTAGATAAAGGACTTTAACCTTTTGTTAAAGGATGTTTTGCATGGGTTGAAAGGAGCAATCCCTTAAAGTAGCTGTGAAATTCATACAATAACAGTCAACGTGCTCCTGGTAGAATTATGTTGGAAGTCCACACACACACAAAAAAGGGTTATAAATAGAGTTTGTAGAATGGACTGCAATCCCCAGGCACCGCAGGATAACCGCAGAGACCAGGAGAGTGCTGACTTGCCATGGACCCCTTTCATTGCCCACCTCTTCTCTGCTTTCCCACCCTTGCTCTCCCTGCTGGGCACTCTCCAGACTCCCTTGCAAAGGGGAAGCCCAGTGCCCTCCTTGGAAGGAGCATGGGGTCTGCAAGTCCCATCATACAAGGGGGCCAGGATCCATTGCCCCTGCAAGCACCTCCTACCCTTGCACAGGCAGTCCCACCTCCTCCTCCTTTCCTGCTGCTCATGAGGGTGCTGTCCTCATCTCCTGGCCCCCAGTGTCCCAGACGCCTCACTGCTAAACTTTGGTGCTGGCTGGTATCACCACCCTCTTCTTAACTCCTCCTGAGCCCTTCCCTGCCCAGGGCTCCTTGCCAACCCAGCACCTGTCACAGAAGATACTTCCATACAACTGTTTGCCGTATTTTCCTTCCTCAAGTTGCATCTAACTCTGTACTTTCAGGCTTCCTTTTGATATGAGTGCATATGAAATGGACTTTGTATAACTCTTCCAGTGTTTGAGTGTGCTGTATCCATCAGGTCTCATCATAAACTTGAAAACGAAGCCCATTATAACCTGTCCAGAGGGCCAGTTAAGGCTGCCTGTTAGAGGGAAGTGTTTTCTTTATTGTTAATTTTAAATACCTGCTAAGCTTCTGCCAAGCTTTCTGCTGAGTGTCGGCACAAATGGGAGGAGTATCATTACAGTGCCACAGAATAAAACAGAGATCTTATTTTGGCTGTTGTGTTTTATTTACAAAAGAAGCCATTTGCTGCTGGGCCCAGCTTCATGGATATTGCTGTCCAGGTACCTGTACTCACTGTTAAGCCGAAGGCTGCTGCCCTCGTGTACTCTTGCTGGGCACAGCAACCTCAACTTCATTAGAAAAAGTCTCACAGAAGATCTGCCCAGCCTGTTGGAAAATGAGTGGTCTTTTTAACGTTTCTCTCATTGTCCTTGTACCAGAGCATTATCTTTCCAAGAAAGCAGTCCATCCCACATGCCCATTTCCTACTGAAAGGAGATCCGGTCCTTCAGCTCTCCTGTTCTCCTGGCTCCCTACAGCCCTTGAAAACCACAGCAATTGCAGAGACAGTGTTCTCTTTGGTTTCTCAGCACCCTCCAGGTTGTGTCAGGCTGAGGGCCAGCTGCTCCCTAAGGCATGGGAAGCCCGGAGTTGAGTGTGAGGACACTTCCTGGCAGGGCACCCACGCCAGCACCCAAACCACAGCACACGTCCATTGCCTGCCTCCCATGGACAGGCTGGGACCACTGAGCAAGAATTCTGTTCACCAAGAGTGAATTGCAGGGGAAACAAAGCCTAAGAAGACAGAAACTAACTACTGGCTTTCATTCACACTTAAATATATGCACCATATAGTGTCGTCACAGAGTGCCTCTCCATCATACCTTCTTTGTCTTTGCGTTTTCTTTGTCCTCAGCATCCTGCTGCCAAATGCTTTGCACATCCAAATCAAAAGGCCCTCTTCTCGGCTCATAACTGTTACCATGAGGGTGATCAGCCTTAAACTCTCTGTGAATCATATAATCTAGTAGAGAGGAAATAGAGGTCCTGCAGGCAAAGATTTAACACTTGTCTGTGACAGGGATACATTCATATGTTGCACTTTATTACAGAATTATTCTGAAACACTAACAGGTGAAGAGAGAACCCAAGAAGTTATGCGGGATCTCAGCAAACTTGCTGTGGGTCATTGGTGGCTGGGGGATTGGAGCAGTGCGGGTACCAGTCAGGCACAGCACACGCTGATGGAGAGGACCTCCTTGTCACAGGAGTGTAGTGCTTCAGTAGGTCTTGAGAGAAAAAGACTAAAGGAGGAAGTTGGAGGAAGCTGGCTCTCCGTGGTCACTGACTTCTCTGGTCTTGCAGTGGCATGTGGTATTACTGTCCTACAGTAATGGAAAAGAAAACATTTATGGTAAAAGTTATCTGCTGGAGTGGGTAGGGGGTAGACAGGGGAAGAACACAAGGGCAGCCTGAGAGCTGGGTCTGGAGGTGGTGAAAGGCAGCAGCAGACTCTTCAGTCTCTTCACAAACGCCAGGACTAGACCTAGAAAGCCTTTTGTCTCTGCAAAATGAGGGATGAGTCCATTTTGGATCGCACAGAGGGAGTCCCAAGCAGTTGCCCACATACATCCTGCCATAGTAATTGCGAGAGCATAGTGCAGTCCTGCATTGTGCTCTGCAGGACAGGTTATATCCCTGAGCTGTCTTGGTTCTCCTTTTGACCCGAACCAGAAGGACACCAATGTTTCCTCTGTTGGCAGTGGATTTGACTTGTGCTTCTGAGAGATGAGGTTTCCTTCGGAAACCTGGTCAGCTTCTTGCTAGTGGTCTGCCATAGGAAAAGGACCACAAGATCCTGTGAAGGGTGCAAGAAGTTTTCTAGTAGAACAAAAGGGACCTGTTTATTCCTGACGAAGAGTACACTGTACGCCTTTCAAGAGCCTCCTAGAAAAGTCAGGAGGAGTTTCCATCTTGCAGAGCAGTGTGTGCTGTCTCTTGGCAGATCAGGCTTCAGGGGTGCAGTGCAGGGCCTAGCCACTGGGGCGTTTCTTTGGAGTTTTCCTGGTTCTCCTAGGCTTCCCAGCATGCATTACAGTCAGCCCTCCCTCCTTCCCTCTTTATCCAGCCTGCATTTGTCTGCATTTATGCCAACGAAAGGGCCAGTGATAACCCGGCTGCTAAAGAAATGCTGCTAGAGGGGAGACACACAACCGCCCCTGCACCGCAGAATATTGAACTGTAGGGTAGAGGCTGGGTAGCAGCTTCCTTGTGTGTGTACCTGTACCTGCAGCTGTGGGCTCAGGCAGTTCCTGGCAGCCCTTCCAGGAAGAAATAATTGGGCTGCGAGGTTGAAATGGTCTTTTGTTTCAGTTTAGCCTGCTTTTCTCAAGCTTCACGAGACCACTCGTGCAGGTACTGCCTGTCTGGTGTGCCTAAGCTCTTTTTTTTTTTTTTTTTTTTTAAGCAATCCTCAAGCCAAGGGCCTGCTGCTCTGCAGAGCCCAGGGGTCTGTGGGCAGGACCAACCCCAGCTTCTGCAGCCTCAGCCAGCATGGACAGCGAGTCTGCTGCTGAACTGCCCAGGTACCGCCAGCTTCACCATGCTTTTCCTCCTTGCTGCTCCGCAGCAAAACGAAGGCTTGGAAGAGGATGACCCTGTCGCTGCTTGTCCTTCTGTTCTCTTTTGGTGAGTCTCTGTAGAGCTCAGACCTGAAAGTGGTTCTTTAGGAGGTACCCAGGGCTCCGTTCTGCCCTGGTCCACTTCCCCTGCTGTGACCAGAGGAGCCTGGCTAAGAGCAGAAAGTCCCCAGCAGAGGTGTGCCAGTCTCCCCTGCTTCAGAGGAATGGGTGTGGGGGCGAGGAAGGTGTGACTTGCCTTCCCCAGGAGCGCTAAGCCAGTTCTCGTAAGCCAAGGGAGAGACAGTGGCTAACCTCGCCTGCCTGAGGAGGTTGAGAAGCTTCTGCAGGACAAGGAGCATGTTCCAGGGGAGGAAATGTCTGTCTGTTGTGGAGCCCACGTGGCATCATGACCTCTCTCAAAGACTACAAGAGGAGAGACAACTGTGGCACCTGGGAGAGACACAGAAAGGGGAGTGGGCAGCCTGAGGCATAACCTAGCCTTAGACCAAGTTCTAAGTGTAAGGAGAGCTTTGGTGTATGTCTGACAGGTATTTGCCACGTGGGACAGCTTGGCAAAGAAAGCCTCCGGAGAACTGCAGCAGTAGGCCAGGCCTACGTCTACCTCTGACATTCAGCCGCTGCAACAGCAGGTGACATTTAGGTTTCTTCAAATCAAGGCTGGTTCCGCTAGCGTAACTCCAGGGCATAAAGTCCCACTCATTAAAAGCCTGTGGCTAGGAGTAGGTACAGTAGCCACCCTGGCAGGTCATTCAGGTGAAGGTCAACTGGACTGAACACCAGTGTCTCCACAGTTCATGGCATTGCACACAGCTGACAAAGAGCAAGGATTAGGCAGATTTGGGCCTGCATAGGCTTCAGCAAAGCACTGGCCTGTGTGTGAAGACTTGAGTCCTTTGGTTTTGATCAGTATTAGAGTCCTGCTGCCCTAGCCTTCAACATGCCAACCACTTCAAAAATTCATTTGTGGGCACATAATTCAGCAAGCAGGTTCATAGCAATGGAACTTTTCAGGGTGGTATCAAGAAAGGACCTGTAATCAAACTGTTGTCTCACAAACGGAGTTCGTTACCCGCTGTGCAGCATCCAGTATCACACGCAGAGCCGAGATATCAGTATATTCCAAGTTTTGCGCAAGACCAGGTGCTAGGTGGTAACTCCACAAAGCTAGCACACCGATCGTTCGAACAGGTACTATTTTATACAGTTTAGTTATACATATGCATAAACAATTACATAAAACAGTTTCTTATTGGTCTACATTTCCATACCTTACTCTTAAAGCCACAGTACTACTTTAATGTTCTACGCATGCTCAGAGGTGAGGGGTCTCTACTTGGGCTGGGGTCTCCAGCTCCAGGGGTGTGATTTTTAGTATTATAATGAAGATAGTTCGCGTAAGGGTGCTTCTTATCACACTTCTACTAATGAGGTCAGATTGCTGTTACAATGTCTTATTGAGCTCACGTATTTCTTCAGGATGTGTTTCACTCCCAAGGACAGTAATTCTTTCCACATTCCAGCATGAATCCTCCTTACCAGCTTTACGTATGCCTCGGCCTTCCACCAGCTCTAGTGTACTTTCACATCTGAATCTTCCAACATAGCTGTATAATACTGAATTTTAATTGACTACATGTAATTGACTACAAAACCAGCCTTGTAAGTATAGCAGGAACCTGCCCTGTAGTAGTCCAGCTGCCTAGGAAGGCAGGAAACTGAAGGAATACATAAGAGGTTGCGTGCACCTCCGGAATGGCCCTATTTGCAACGTCTTAGTATCACCCTGAGGAGAGGGCCATTTTCGTGACGGCCTGCAGCGTGGCCACACAGGGCCCAGGGCCTCGCACCTCACAGCCCTGCCCCTGCACCGCAGGGCTGACCCAGGCACGGCCAGGACCCCGAGAGGGTCCCAGCTCCCCCCGAGGCTCTGCGACCGACTGGTGGAAAACGCGTCGCTTGTGCAGCCCAGGGCGGGAAGAGGAAGAGGTCTCCCACCACAGGCCGCGGACGACGAGGGAAGGGAGAGGGACCCGCCTGCCCGCCCGCGGCGCGGCGCAGCACACACGCACCCGCCCACCGCCAGCCAGACCGGGCACCGGAAGATGGCGCCGGCTCCCCTGACCGGGGGAGCGGGGCGGGCCTTGGGCGCCTGAGCGCGGCCCTCGGCGGCTAGGGGCCCCTCCCCCGCGGGGCGGTGCGCGACCGGCCGCGGCCCGCCCCCGTTGCCATTGCCGTGTCTGGCCCGCGCGTCGGGAGCGGCGCGGCTGGGGCGAGCGGCGGCGCTGCCGGGAGCTCGCAGCTGGCGGGCGTCCCTCTTCGGGCGGGGGGTGGCGGCGAGGGCAGCGGCGGGCGCGGCTCCCGCCTCTCTCCCAGTCAGGTGCCGGCTGTGAGGAGCGGGAGCCGCCCGGACCTCGCCTGGCGGCGCCGCTGCAGCCGCCCGTGGCGGGTACGGCGCCGCGCTCAGCCTCCTGCGGAGGGAGGGGGCGTTAGCCGGGGTGTCCCGCTCTGCCTCCGGCGTGAGCCTTACTCCGCCCTGAGGCTTGCCTTCGCCTCCCGTCAGAGGGGGGCTCAGGGCGTGCTCCGAGGCGGGCGCTGGCCGCAGGCGCTCGGCAGCCGCTCCGTCGCGGCAGCCTTTCCCGCAGCGCGGGACCCCACGCGTGCTCCGGCCGCGGCGTGATGCGCCCTTCTGCGTACCCGCCTTTATCTGCTCGGCGGGCAAGCGGAGGAGCTGTCGGTCGCTGCATCCGCTTCGCGGGTTCCTTTCTCTGGCTTCTCTACCCCAGGTGGCCGCAGTGGCTTTCTGCTGGTGCTGCTCAGCGCTCCCGTGCAAGGAGAGGTGCCGGCTCGCCGCTCGGTAGGCTTTCCGTCAGGCCCCACGGCCCGTCGCTGTGGGGTGGAAGTTAACGGCACGGTAAGGTGCAGCTACGGAGGGACTGCACCTGCAGCCACGGAGGGAGCCACGCGTGCAGCGCCCGGTTCCCACCTGACTGAGTTTCCTCAAGTACTGGCTGAGCTCTAAGCACCTTTGCCGTCCCCGAGTCATTTTACCTGGTGTCCTCTTGCACTCTGAATGACGGCGTTTCCTCCTTTTGCAGAGGTCTTCTAGAAGATGTCAGGGGGAGAAAAGCACTCCGAAACACTTTGCCCTCTAGGTGAAGCCCGGTAGAGCGCAGCCTGTTCGACTGGGGTTGCTGATCCTTTTTAGAGGAAATGCCGATTTTGTTTTTTAATCTTAAGCCACGGCATGCAGTAGAGATCCAAGACAGTAGCAACCCAGCAAAGTGCAAAGGAGAGCATTTGGAATAATTAGGTTGCACAGTTTCTGATGGACCAATTAGTGAAGTGACAGCAAGCACGGCCTAATGTTTCTTTGCCCTTGATACCAGGGAGAGCAAGTGCTTTGGGTTGTTATTTCTTGCAGCTGGGTTTCAGCATAGCTAACATTTGTGTGTACCTAAGAACTCCTAAGGCTGCCTGCCTTAAGATAGTTTCCTTACACCTACGAAATGACATTTGCTGCACTTGGAGTCATTTCAGTATGTGTCCTGTGCACCTTTCATGGCATAATTCCTTAGACTGTCTTTTTCTTCCTTGTTGGCCACTCCATTTTCCCATTAATGAGTATTTATTTACATTTTGGTTTTGCTCACTAGAAGTTGAGAAGGTAATGTATTGAGAGGTAGGGTGTTGGGTGGTTTGTTTTTTTTTTTATTTGGGGAGGTGGATGGTTTGGGGATTTGGTTTGGTTGTTTTACAAATAAAGACCTGCAAACGGGCAGGTACTGTCTTTGCTTTTGTTAATGGGGGAGGAGGAAAGGAAACCAAGGCTTAAGTGTTTCCTGCTGTCTTCTGTGCCTCTTGCTGCTCTTGGTGTCCTTGGAAATAGTTTTCTGCATGAAGAGGCATGATCCCCTGTATTAGAACACCTTACGTGAAAACTTGAATGCTGTTTCAAAACTGAAACCAAGGTGTTCCCTTGTTGCATCTGATCCTCTAGAAGTTGCATGTACTATATCCCCCAGAGTAAGCAAGCCTGGTCTTCTGTCTTCAAGCTGAAATGCAGCATGTCACTCAAGTTTCAGGTGGGCTTGATTTGTTAGATGCCTGAAAAAGGGATGCTAGTGGTTGACTTTTACCATAAATATTTTATTTTCCATTATTGCAGGACGGTAATACCACATGCCACTGAAATGACCAGAGAAGTCGGTAACCTTGAAGAGCCCACTTCCTCCAACATCCCAGATTCCGGGTCTTGGTGGCCTTACAAAAGCTCCCCATGAAATGCTGTCTGGGTGCTGCAGGAAGTGGATCAGAGACCGATTCAGCTTACGTCAGGCTGGCAAAGCAAGGAGGCTGACCTGGTGAGCGTCTGTCTCGCTTGTTTGTTTTTCCTTTGTTTTCTTTGGCTTTGCTTAAGTGTAGTGGTAGAAAGTACTTGCAGATGCTACAGAAGAATCCTCTGGATTTTTGAAATTAACCTATGGAAAAAATGAGCAATTGAAAATGTGACATAAGAGGTCACCTTGTAAAGACATCCTTGCAGTCTATTGTGTATAGGTGCCTTTTAGCAAAATGTGTAGTTTTGCACTGTATCTGGTCTAAGTAGATGGTGACAGTTTAGCTGCATTTGAGTGAGATATTTACAATTTATGCTTGGGCTATTTAAGTAGTGGTCTGGTGAAAATGATGTTGTCACAAAAAAGCATAATCAGAAAACTTGGTAGAGGTTTATAAAGTGTTTTTTGTGATGATGTTCAGTTTGTTACAGTGCTGTACATATTCTGTTCTTGTACCAAGGTGATCTGTGGTTTTGTTATTTCTTTTATTGAAGAAGGAAGCTTGAGGAACTTGAGCAGATGGCTTGCACGCACGCTTAGAGCAGGGTGACAAATTCAGAAATATGAATTAACAGACTGGCAGAAACAAGTCAAAGCATTTAGAGCAAGATAAACAAGGTACAAGTGGAATGCAGTGCTGCAAGGTTCTGACTGTCCATTTTACCAAGGCAGACAAATGCTCCTTACTGAATAAAGCAAGCATTTCTTCCTGATACAACAGCAACCTGAAAACAAAGGTAATGCTTTTGCAACCAGATAAGAAGTCAGAAAAGTAGTGGCTTTTGTCTTTTTCTCTCAAGACCTACCGAAGCACTATACTCTTATGGCAAGGAGGTCCTCTCCAGCAGCATGTGCTGCGCCTGACTGCCACTCGCACTGCTCTAATCCACCAGCAGCTGCTGACCCACAGCAAGTCTGCTGAGATCCCGCATAACTTCTTGGGTTCTCTCTTCACCTGTTAGTGTTTCAGAATACTTTTATACTAAAGGGCAAGATATGTATCCCTTGTACAAACAAGTGTTAAATGTTTGCCTGCAGGACCCCTATTTCCCCTCTACCAGATTATATGATTCACAGAGAGTTTAAGGCTGATGACCATCGTGGTAATAGTTATGAGACAAGAAGAGGGCCTTTTGATTTTGATACGAAAAGTGTTTGGCAGCAGGATGCTGAGGACAAACAAAACGCAAAGAAAAAGAAGGTAGGATGGAGAGGCACTTTGTGATGATGCTTTGTAGAGCTTGTGAAGACACCTCTGGCTGGGCCTGTAGGTTCTTACAGAAGGGAAGCTGTAGTCCACCTGGGTTTCTGTATTCCAGAAGCAATTTTTATATTGCAGTTACAGAATGAGAAGTTACTTGTTTCTCTTAAGTGCTGCAGATATAGCATAAGAACCAGAAATACAGGTTCCAGTCACATTATATGGTACGTATACTTAAGTGTGAATGAAAGACAGTAGTTAGTTTCTATCTTCTTATGCTTTATTTCCCCTGCAATTCACTCTTGGTGAAGAGAATTCTTGTTTTGTGATCTTGGTGGAGGAAGAAAGAAGAAGGAGGAAGGAACAGAAGACTTTTCCGAAAAAGGAGTTTGTTTTAGTTTAAAATGCAAGAGTCCGCAGAGGTACTGCACTAGATGTCTTTGAATGGAAGATGTATCCAAGACAAAATAAGTATAGCACAAGCTATGCCCAGAACAAACCTTTCTGTGATGACCTGGGCGTTTTGTCCTGGAAACCTCTCTCCCATATTCCCTCTTTCATCCTCCCTGCCCATTTTAGATGCTGAAGCCTTATGTTTTTTTAATATCCTCTGTAATCTTGGTTGCCTCATTTACCATAGGTCTTCGGAGTATACATGGAAAGGCATTTGATGTACTTGAACACGAGTACCTCCCTTCTTGAACAGAGGAGTGTATGTTGGACGTTTTAGGAAAAAAAGTCCTTAGCCTTTGCTGAGATGAATCACTAGTGCAAATTCAGAACAATGGCTTGTGTAAATGGGAACACCTCATTTCTGAATAGGCTTGGGAATGTTCACTTGATCTGTGGAAACAGGCAAACAAGCAATGTATGCTTAAACTATAATTTGCCTGATGCTTGTAGGTGAAGCTTTTTTTCAATCAGAGATTTAAGGCACTGAAAATTGAAACTTAGCCTGCTACAGAGCCTCTTAAAGGATCGAACTAGGATGGAGAGGAAGTGCTGTACCTTGCTCTCTTACTTAAGAACCAATTATCTTCAGTACTGTTAAGAGTCAAACTTAACTTTGGTAACAGTAAGTGTAATTCAAGCCCATGTGGTGACTGGTACAGTGAGACTGAGGTCCATTTCTGTTTGCATGGAGCTTGATCAAGATCCGGTTTCATTGAGTCAACTTTTTCCCATGTGTTTTATTTATCACCAAATACAAAGTGAATATATGTTGTATATTCAGCTCAGATTCTAAATCTGCTGAGGCCCTGATATATAATTTACACCGCTCTTCTGGAAACTGAAGTTGAATTTTGTCTAAGGAACTAAATCTACCAAATCTTTTTCTTTAAGATTAGGTGCCTGAGAAGGCAGATTCTGTGTCTCTAGCTTTAGCTCTTCCTCCACACCACCATCTCGGAAATGGTTGTCCTTCACAGTACCTTTCTTGTACCCTGAAAAGCATCTCATATATCTTGAAACATCACATGGTGCTTCTTTCACAGCTATTTCTTGTATTTCCTCTTACAGGAGGTTTCTATCCCATGCTTTAAGAGTACCTTCCTGAAGAGTCTTTGAGACAATGGGACTAGCCCTACAAAACAGTCTTGATATTAGTTTTCTCACCGTACATCTTGTATGTTGAAATAGAAGAGATGTATTCCAAAACACCACAGGCAAATTTCTAAGGAATATTCAATTTATTTGTTTGACTACGTGATGATACTGCAGCAGCAAACTTCCTCAAGTACTGAGACTGAACGTATTGAAAATATTTGTCAGTCCAGTCTGACTAAGTAGTTGTTCAGAAGAGAGATGCGTGATGCAGTTGTGGAGATAAATCCCAAAGGGCACCCCTAGGGACAAGTGCAAAAACATTTTAACCTCTAAGGGTACCTGTTCTACTCAGTTTGGAAAACATTGTTCCAAAGCGGGCCCTTGCTCTGAAATGTTAAGCCTTTATGCCACTTTGTTCTGAAGTATTAGAATCTCCAACCGTTCCTCATATTATGGTTGTCACTGTGTAGAGGAGGACTGGAGATCAGGAGGACCATTACATGGTTCTCCATGCCTCGGGATGGATCCTGAGGTTCCTCCCTAATGCCTTAATCACGGGGATAATTCTCGTTCTTCTGGGAACTTTGCAAAGCAGCAAAGACATGTTAGTGCATGAAGGATTTAGGTTTTGTGCTCATGGCAAAGTGATGGACTACTAGCCCAGGTGGAAGCATCCTTTTGCCTATGCATCATGTGGATCAGCCAGGTTGGGTTGAAAATGCTACGACCTTAAGAAAGAGGCAGGCCTGTGTATGGATGGGAGATCAGTTGGAGGTGGTATCAGGGTTAGCATCAGCATTAGGCAATCTTCCTGTGGCACCAGTGAGAGTACTACTTCATGTCTGAAGTAATCTCTTTCAGGCACTTGACTAAAATGTATGTGTATATACGCATACATACATATGTATGTGTGTGCTGTAGCAAAAGGATTACTCATCTGAGGTCAGGATTTTACCTCAGAGATTTGAAATGTAATCTAGAATTTTTCCCTTGATCACAGGGGAGCCAGGATTTCATCCGGGGGCTTTTAGCTTTCCATGCTGGCAGCAGGTATCCATTGTTCTTCATATACCAGCCAGGCACAATACATATCACAGTTCATGTTTCTTGAATTTGAGACTTAATAAATGTGTATGTATAATAAATGTAGGTAGTAGTTTTTAGGGTATGTTGTTGCCATCTCTTCACAAAGGGAGAAAATGCTCTAAACCAAGCACATGTAAAAAATATCCTACATAGTTTGCTTTATCTGGGAAGCTTGATGGCTGTTAAATAGAGGCTTGTCAAAGTGAAAATGCTTCCTCAGCTATAACCATTGGGGTGTAGTGGCACAAGGGTCTGCTTTTAATGCTGAATTTGTTCAGCAAAGTAACAAACAGCACCTGATGGGATTGCAGGTGCCCTCCAAAACCAAATTCTGGTGTGTTCCCTTGCTCCTTTTGTCACTTCTTAGCCGATTTGAACAGTAGGGAATGTTTTGATACCTGCAAGTTATGCTAGCCTGTCTCATTTAATACCAAGAAAAGAAAGACAACCTTTAAAACAGTGTGCGAGACTTGCTAGCAGCCTTCAAGTCTTTTCTCCTTGCCTTTCCTTTCCCCTTTTTTTCCTTGACTTCAGTTTTAACAGTTGGGCCTTTGTCTATCTCTAGACAAAATCTTGCTAGGCTTCCTTTCTCCCCCTGCCCTTTAATGAACTCTTTAATTATTAGACTTCCTTTTCTAATGCTTCTCTTCAGTGCCAAGAGGAGAATCTCATCTCTTTCCATTTACTATTTGTATATCCTGCCTATCAAATCAAGTTGTTTTTCTGTGTTGCCCTGTGTACCATCATGCCTTCAATATGTGACAAGTTACCTGAGTTTGATTATTTCTACTTGTCTAATTAAATAGTTTTAGTCAGTTGAAACTGTAGGTAACTGTGTCCTGGACCTGAAACTTCCATGGTATGTCAGATCTGAAATGGTACAGTTTAATGATAGACAGAAGATGGCGCTATCATTTTTTGCACAATAGGATAGCATTTTTGAAAAGTAAAGCACAAATAGGCTGCTTCAGCAAAGAATAGTGTTAACAGATTTGAAAGGCAGTTCTAAGCAGCTAACATGTTTTTTAACCTCCAGGTTGGACAACAGACCCCCCCCCCATCTGACATTACTGCGTCCGACATCACTGCATGCTCTTGCTAGTATCATCTCTTCTTCTTTGACAAGTATCCCCAGTTTTTAATCTTTTTAAGCTTCAACATAACATCAGTCAGGCTGAAATCTAGGAGCTCATCCACTTATTCTTTACCAGATTCTGGAACTTTTCTTCTGACAAAACTCTGACTCCACTGAAGTCTGTAGGGATTTCAGCACTGACTTAACATGTTGGTTTGCATTGACGTCCTGTTTCAGACTCAGTAGAACTGTCTGTTCTAGGCTTCACTTTCTCCCAGAAAATAAGAAAACTTACACTCTCCGAACATTCAGGTCTGCTTCTTTTAGTGGCTTGTTAATTAGTTCACTGATAAGATGTATTCAAATGCTATTATACTTTTCTTTGCTCTTTCCATACTAAATGTGCACGGGCTCCTTGAAGTCCGTGGTGCACTTACATCTATTTTGGAATCTTGTCCTCATGGATGTTTTCATGGGAGTTGTTTTGTAGTGTCTGCAATCCAAGTGCAACTGCTGAAGATGCATCTAATTTTTTCACTCTGTTCATACTTTATTGCTCTGTTAACTGTATTGCAGTAGCTATGTCCACATAGGTGAAAAGTATCTTTATCCTTAATGTACTTTTGAAATTTACAGAGCAATACATTTCATGTCTAGTTACACTGTCCTGATTTTTTTTTTTAATATAACCTGCAAGTAATATCTCTTATCCTATGGAGTGCTCTCCTGTGTTGCATGTTTAAAAGAGAAAATGGTCAAATAATATGTAGGTTCTAATTAAAAGGATATATTAGTATAACACAAAAACTTTGTTAATAAGCTTTGAAAACTTTGTGCCATCTTCAGGACTCCCCCCCCCCCCCCCCCCCCGCAATGAAGGAAGCTGTAAATAGTCTTTAAAAGGTTTGGTTTTTATTTAACCTCATAATTTCTTAGCAGCTATTAGTGAAAAATATCTGGGAGTTGTTGGGGATATTTAATTTAATTTTTTTTGAGAGGGAAGTAACTTGACCCTTCAGCAGCTGTTGATTTTGATCAAAGTTGTAATAAACAACTTTGATATGTGTTGCTAATGTTTCTCCATTATTTTTTGGTTTTCCAACTTTCAGTCCTAGAGTTTGTGATGTCAGTTCACTGGCTTTCTAGGTGTCATCTTATCTTTCTGTCTTTCAGTCAACACTGAGTTTCTTTACCTGTCATTAGCAAGTGAATGATGATAAAAGTAAAATACACTTTTCTGTTGCAGGCTTCCCCCAATATATCTGTATTTGTTAGATTTTCAAACATCTAATTAATGTACCACAACTGTTTTCTTATTAATGGGATGTTTTATGCTTTTTATTTAAAAAAAAAATGTAGTAATTAAACTGGAAATTACTTTCTGGTCCCACTGACTTTAGTAAGACTGGGATGTTTTCATACGCTACATACAGAGAAATGAGCCAAGATAAGAGGTTGCAATGGGTAAGTCTGAATTTGAAGCTTAACTTTGGGTAGAAGAGTACTGTGAGGGAAAAGCTTGTGGAGAGCACACTTTGCATTATTGACATACTGAACAAAGAACTGATCTGATCTAGAATAGCTAACTAAAGTGCTGCTTTATCTTTTGCTGTTCCTTTATACTCCTCTACTCTTGCTTATGGAAATAATATAGCTAAGATAGTAAAATTTGAAGACATTTAGGGCCTTTAATATAACATTCACTTTTGAAGGTTATATTATCATACAATCTTCTTGGTTACTTTTATCATAACACCATTAAGTTAAGATTTCTCTAACACAGGTAAAGCTCCCAGCTATAAACCCCAAATATCCAAGCAGAATGCTGAATGTTTCTACAAACAAGGAATTTAGTGGGAAAAATAAGCTTTTTTTCACACCTATGTAAGTAGTATGCTTATGAAATTCATTAAACTCCTAAGCCTGCAACTATTTGTGCATGCAAATAATATTACTCCTTGTGAAATTGCAGAGATTAGTGGATATGCGTATGGACTTTGTGGATCCTTACTACTACTAAACTTGCTGTCGTGTGATGCTACGACAGTTTTACAAACAATTAAAATAATAGCACTTTAACTCATATAGGAAAGCTAGTCAATGTAACTTTGCTTTAGGAAAACTAAGCATACAGTTGCATGTCTTCATGTAGCACATTTTTATTGTATTCTAAATTGTCTGGGTTTTTTCTCAATACCAGTGAACAGATGCAAACAATATACATTGTTAGTTCTGTAAGCATATGTTAGAGAGACACAAGTAGGACTACCATTTTAAGAAAACACATAAACTGTAGCCTATATAAGGTCAGGTACAGCAAACGTACTGTAATGAACACCTGGAAGTTAACAGTCTTTTAAGCAAATTACTGTTATCACCTGTGATGTAATCAGTCATCAGCTGTGTGCACAACTGAATTGTTTCTGTGTACTTTGTCTTAAAAATTTATTACACAGTCATCAGTAATCCCAGTATGTTTTAGAAATATGCTAATCATGCAAAATAAGTGATTAAACTGTCTAATGAACTTCAGAGCAAATCTGTGACAATTTTACCTTCATGCAGCACAGAATGAGTATTGTCAGCCTTTTTTACTTACACATTCTTTGTGTGATTTCTCTTTTTCACTTTTTCATCTCTAAGACCAGAACTGTGTAAGTATTATGCATGTAAAGTTCCAATAAAAAGGATGGCTCTTGTCATGTAAAATTACACATTACTGAATCAGGCGTAGTTGTGTGCTTTATTTTTGGTTTTTTGTTAGATGATTACATGGAGAACAGATGTTTAGTTACTTAGAAATAAATTATAACGCTATTGCCCTTTCTGTGCAAAATACAATTTTCCCACCTAATACCCATTTTTGTTTACTTATGCAATTGTTTTCCTTAATATATTTGGATTTACAGGCCTGCTCAGAGAAAAAGCGAAGCAGTGTAAACTTTAGCAAATTAATCAGCAATGGTTATGGGACTGGCTGGTTTCAGCAGTGTACTGGATGGGGAAAAAAAGATTCAGGAAACATCAGAAAATAGTGAGCAGTCCAAAGGTAAAATTATTGAAAGCTGTTTCTTTTAAAGTGAGTTGGGATCTCAAGGTAACAGCAGAAGGTAGCCTGAATAGTTTGTGTGGCGCTCTCTGAATATGACGAGACTTACTGAGTTACTGTGCTTAGCTTACAATACCCTATGATCAGCCAAATAAAAGAATGCTCCTGTTTGTAGTCAGGAAGGCAGGGGCTTTCATGGGTCTTTTTATCTTTACAATTGCAGATGTATGTTCTGTTCCGATCCAAGGGCTTCTGTGTAATGTGTTTTTGTAAAATGCTGCAGACACACAGCTGTCCTCCTTCCTAAATTTAAGCAGACCATAAAATATTTGTTACCTGTTTGTTGTGAGTAGTCTTTGGCCCCTAATATTCTGAAACCTTCTGTGACAAATGTCATCAATACTTGTGTTTAAGAAATAGATCACTGTTCATAACAATTTGTCAAAATAAATATATGTGCATCGTTGAAGACAGTGGTGTTGCAATAGTTTTATTAGAGAGAAAAAAAGTTATCCAATGTTCACCTACTATTTCAAACCAGACTTTGTCATGCATAATGGTAACAGCTATGAAAGACATCACTTGCAAACACTTAGATATAAAGGTTAAAGGGCGGAAAACTCCCCTTACTTCTGTCAAAGACCTTTTGCTTAGGCTTTTTACAGTGGCTTGGTAACCATGGTGGGTATATCAGTTTTCTATAGCAACCTTTTAAAATCCTATTGAACATACACATTGCAAGCTCCAGAATTTTATTTTTTTTAATTTGTATCAGTGAATGATTTTGTATACACTGGGGATTGCCATGGCTGCCTTGACCTTGATATATCAATGTGTGAAAATCTTAGAGGCCGGTTAATTTAGTTTCTGTGATACTTTAGTACTTCCTGAATTATTCTTTGTGTCTTCCATTAATATATCTGCAGTAATTGTTTTGTGTGTGTGTGCAGAACCTCTTTCTCCAGGTGTGTATCAGAAGAAAACAGGCAAACAGAAAACTAGAAGTTGTGTGTTATGGTTCAGAAGAAAAACTGCTATAAAACTAAGGGATGAAGCCAGATCTCAGTCTGGACCTGAAAGAGGGTGCATAACCTGAGAAGCCACTCTTCAAAGTCAACTGAAGTATCCAGACTCTGATCAGCAGAGGATGGTGCCTTGGGAGGTGCAATGACCTAACAGTTCAACCGTGGAGCCTAAATGTGCTCTTCCCCAGCATGAAAGAAAACGTTGAATATTCTTCTTTTGTCTTCAGAGTTTATTTAACTTTCTTGTGCACTGACACTTTTCTTTTCCATTACTGTGAGTAAAATGAAAGGATTTGGGATTTTTTGAAACCTCAAATTAATTCATTTGGTAATAGCTGATTTCTTTAATGTGAAGTGTGCCTCTAATGGGACATTTGGGATATAAAGAAAGCTGAAGATTTTTCAGAGTAATCATGATACTGTTTTGGTTATACCACTTATGCATAAAGAACAAAATGATGAGTATACTGTAAAGGCTGCTGAAAAGTCACTATGCTGCATAGTTTCATATATAGATACATCTTATTTTTGAGACACTTTTCTTTCAGAAATTCTTAGATAACACGACACCTGCTTTGCTTGTATTGCCCTCCTTTGTCAATCATAGCTATTCCTATTGAGATTGATTCTGTATCTCAATGTACAAGGAGGGTTTTTTTAATGCTTTTAACAGTAATGTTTCATCCAAACATGTACCGTGATTCAGTTTTGACCTTGTCCTTTTCATTCTTTCAGGTATGCACTGAAGGTACTGCTTGCATTTTCTTCCCACTTGGGTACTTTGGTCTGCTCCTCCAAAGCAATTGGCAGCATGAGCACCTTGCAGTTCCCTTTTGAGATGGAGCTTTGTTATCTCTTGCACAAGGTAAGTCCCAAGACACATCAGACAGGAGATATAACCCATTCCATATGTGAATCTATAATCCATTTGTGTTGGGTTATAGATTTGCATTGTACTGCAAACTTTGTAGGTAGCTTGTCTATCTTGTTAGTTAAAAATTAAAAGTACTGGAATTTGTATGCATTTTGACATGAAGGAGAAACTGAAAATTTTAGTTGACCTTTATATAATTATGGTTGAAGTTATGCTAAGAACTTTAATCTTTTTTTTATTGCAGATTGAGAGCCATCACAGTCTGAATCAGCACCTGCAAGCAATAAGTCAAAGCCACTGTTTCACGGATGTAATAAGTAACTTAAAAAACTATTGAGGAAAGTAGTCTTATATGGCTTATATAGTCCACTATTTACATGTTTGTTAGATTACTTTATATAGTTGAACTCATGCCTGATTGAGAAGTTCATTTGGTTTATAGTATGGATGAACTTCATTGTGCTTGATTACAGCAAATTTTAAAGAACAGGCAACAGCTGTCAGTATGTATTCCTAGACCTTTTCTTAATATAATAAACAAAAGGAAGCAAAACGGAAGTTCTCTCCAACACCAGACTAGTGCTCCTTTGCTGTTGTCAAATAGGATTACCACACTGCTGCTGATTTGACTAGACATAGGCATGATACCGATGTGTCCAAGCCAGCAAGTTTATTTCTTTAACTACAGTTATACTTATGATCTATGCCATAAAGAAAGGTGAAGGGGAACTGTACGGTACGGGATGAAATGTAAATAGGAAGAACTGAATTGGTATGGATACTTGCAGTGAAAAACTTAAGCCTTCACTGGAAGGATGCCTTCTTAGTTCCAAAAGCACATTTATTTAGATCAGATATTCAGCTTTCTAGGACAATTCTGTTGCTATGCCTGCTGCACAAGAGATCAGTCATAGTGTCCAGCCACATAATTAAATTAAGACGTGGTGGCATTTCCTGTCATAGTCTTGTTATATAGAAGATGCATCATTGGGTAACAGTGGTGTGGACTAAGCTATATATGATGTCTGCACTTTCAGCTGTTAAATAGAAATTTTATTTATCCTGAAGTTTTGACTGCAACAAAAATATTATATGCTAGATCTCAGTGCTTATTCACACCAGCAAAACAGTTTGTACTTTGAAATAGCAATGTATATAAATTATTTTAATATTTTGAAAAAGTTAGATACACTGATATTTTAACACTTGCTCTTTTATCTACTTGAATTAGGATATATCCCTGAAATCTTATGAATAATTAAATATTTATTATAAAGCCCATTAGAAAGTGGATATAATTTCAATAGGATATTTTTTGCCAATACTATGAAAAGTGAAGTTTTTAATAAGTAAAACAGTAATTTTTAGTTTCCTTTTCAGAGTGCACTCAGTACATTGTACAACTTTGAATCCAAGAGCTGAAGATTTTAAAATGTATTACTGAATATAAATTTATTTGAACAGAATGTTTAGAGGATTCGGCTTATCAGTGCTTTTCTTTAGAACTTTGATATGAAAATTGATTGGAAATAGGTAAACCTATTGCTACCCTGAACCCTCAAAATTTTCAGTGAAAGTTTGTGGAAGTTTTGCTGTTGATGTTGTTAGACCCAGCATCTGAGTCCATCTTTGCTGTTCATTGTAACCAACAATTCAACTGTCTAAGTTGTATTTACAAAAATAGAAGGCTAAAACATATGAAAATACCTAGATGTACAGTTATTGGTTAGTCAGCAAAATTTTCCAAACATAAAAAAGCTTACATCAAGCTGTATCTGAGAGGGGGGGGGAAATTACTACCTTATATCTGTTTTCACTTACAATGTGTCTTGCGGATTATGTTCAGATACATTGAAACCATTAATTTTGCTGTGAAAGCAGAGCTGTTGGTGAAGTCTACTTTTCTATGCTAGAGTACCAGGGTATGCCAGAGCTGGAACTCATGGTATTAAAACCTGACCAGTAGAAAAACTGTCACCTGTCATTATAGAGAAGCACTAAAGAATAAGCTTGTGTGAAGAAATTGTGTATGTATAACAGGGAAATTGTTGATACCCTTAGGATTTCAACTATAAAATTTTACACCTAATGCCGTAATCACCAGTAGCTGCATGATGTTCTCCAAAAAAATAAGTACCATTTTATGAATTTTTCAGAATTATTCAGTCATATGAATGTGCCTTATCTGGGAATTCAGCTATCTTTATTTGACAGAGTCTTTGGATAAGGTTATCACTTTTATTTTTAGTGTCTGTAAATAGACGGCTGGGTTTGTTGTGCCCACCAATGGTAAACTGCAACAGTAAAATACGTTTTGTGTGTGACAGCCTTTGTAGCATACTTTAAGGGTATAAGTATCAGTAATAGTACTACTTTTCACTCTCCCTTTGATCTTCTGACTTCTATTATCATAGAAAAAACTTCTTTTGCAAATACTATGTGCAGTTACATGCTTTTACTGGCCAAAACATAAAAGAAAAGGGAAATAGGAGATGATGATGAAACTCTCCAGAGTTAAGTTGCTTAATGGTAAGGCAGCCAAGTGCTTTTTTAATGCTCATCAGTTGAGTAAGAAGGTTTTTTGTTCTTAAGCATATATTGAATCCATTTCAATCTTTTTTTTTGTAGAAAGTGTTCTGAAACGTCTTTAGTACAAATTTACTGAAAAAGTTGGAGACAGTAATGTTATGACAAAAAAACCCCCCAACCAACTAGCATGGGTATTTAAAAATATTTACAAATTTATAGATCACCTGTTCACATAGACTTGAAGGTGCTTGCTGTGCCAAAGCCCTCAAAATCTATTCCATAAAATAAGAATTCCTGTGTGGCTGCAATACTGTTGACCTGCAGACAAGAATTCTAATCATTCTTTTCCATATTATGGTCTCCTTTTCTCATTAAGATCTGTACAAACCTTCCTAAAGTAACTTCATTAGAGTCATTTGATGTCTTAAGCCCTCTTCACTTTTGGACACTTCTTCCTCAGTGTTGGAGTTCTTGTCCAAAAGTGTCATATTTTTAGGCAATTGTTAGAGGCAGAGACAGGAAGACAACTGAGATCCTAACTTGGTCACTGTTATTTTGCATTACTGTAGTTGTGTTCTTAGAAGTGTTTATAGTGCTGGTTTTCAGGTATTTTAAAAGCATACACCATATCCTATTGTAAAAATTGTCTCTCTTTTACCTTGGTCACCATTAGGTGATATCCACATGACATCCCTCAAATTCTTAAAAGTTTGCTAATGTGCCATTAATGTATACTCAGCTTTCCCTAGTCAAGCCAAGGAGATGTTTGATCTGCACTGTTGGTCAACTGAGTCTTCATGGCTCACAGTTTGAATACTGTGAGTTAGAATATTAACAGCCTAAGAGTTCTCTTTATACGAGCAGGTGGAGAACCCTGAAATTTGTGTTTGTGCATTCAGAATAATGGAAACCTGCAGCACAAGCATAACTTGCCAGTTCTCCAAGGGACATGAAATCAAAGTAGTATGACAAATCAAAAAGCTCCAACTGAATTCAAGGATGGAAATGTGTTGCTCGAGTTCACCTTACCCCAGTAATCATGTTTCATTTACTTCTGAGTCAATGCAGTCATGCAACTGCCAGTTTTCAAAATCATCAGCAGTTCCATGTAAAAGCGGTGGAAGCTTCTGGGTCTGGAAGGGTTTTCAATGTTTGTTTTTCAGAGCGATGCCTTAGTCAAAAGCTGGGCGCTTACTTACAAAATCTAGCCTTATTATTTTAAATGCTGAAACTTTTATTTAGTTGTATTGTGCTCCATCTCTGACCTGAATGCCCTTAAGTAATAAGTGAGATAATTTCTTTTTTTTTGAATACTGATTGCTTTGCAAGCCCAAAGATAAAACAAAAGTGCAGTTATATTTTATGAATTATATCCAAGTATACTGAATATGTGAATATTTTCAAAAGAGAATTACAGATACAGATTTAAAAATAGCTTGACAGTTTAGGTACTGAAGAGTAATTTTCCTTTTACCTGTAACCATTTAACCGTAGCAAAGTCTAATGGCTGTTTTCATTTTAATGTGACTGAATATATACTTCATTCTTACCACTAATGTCTTTTTAGACTAGACTAAAATATGAACATGTTTTCAGAAATCAAGGGTATATATACATTAACTTTCTTTGTGTAGCAATGCAAACAAATTGGCCCATGCATCTCTTAAGCATCTAAAATTTCATTGACTTCAGTGTATCTATTTCTTAACTACTTGTATCTGTGCTGAATATGCAGACTTAGTTGTAAAAGATGTAGGATGAAGCCTATTTTTTTTTCCGTAACAAATAGCCCAATATTCTGCTTTTGCAGTTCTCTGCAGATTATTTTTCAGAATGTAGTTACATATTATGCTATAGCCTGAAAAAAAGCTAGAAATAGAAATCTAGAAGTTCAGTCTTAGCACGTTTTGTCCTCTTATTAATAGCTTTAATGATACTAAACATCCAGCATGACTGAAGAATCAAAATGCAGTAGGGAAGTGTCTGACCAGCTGCACTGAATTATTTGACCAACTGACTATAAAAATGGTATATGGTGAGCAGGAAGGAGTATACCTTTGATTATAAAAGGACAGCCAGCCTTACTTTCCATAGATGCAAGTTTTCATCCATGCAATATAAAAATCTGAAAAGTGAGGCCAGTTGCAAGTCTTGTAATTTATTGCTGTAATAATCCCAGTATGTAGTTGTGTATTTTTTCACCCTTCTAAAATAACATTTGTTAACGTATTTTGTATTTTTAAGAGGTATCTTTCCCATTAAAATACAAAATGAAATGAAAACCCAAAGATTACAAAAACAGGAAGCTTAAAATGAATTTAAATTTAAAAAAAGTTTTCTAGGGATGACTGAGAGCAAAGGTTACTACCAATTATTAGACTCGTAGAGATGCATTATTTATTGAACGTTTCAGACAATGTAACTATAGTAACCTGATTATTCTTTATTTACAAAAGAAATCATTTACATTAATGATTCTCTTAATATATAGCTGGATGACAAACCTCCTGAAAGCCAAAGTAGATTTTTCAGTGGACCCTGAGATGAAGGGGTAGGTAATATTCCTATTTAAAGAAGTAGCTTCTTCCACAGAATTAAAATACTGTTCTAAGGTGCTTATTTTGGATTGTCCACTACCATAGCTTTCAAGTGTTGACAACTATTCAAGGAACAGAAAAATGGAAGATGCATTAGGAGGCTGTGCTTCTATTTTACCTATTAGAGATTTAAACAAGTTGAACAGCTGACGTTTTTCTTAGTTTGTTGAGCAATTTCTCTTGTATGTCATTCATGGCTAGAAACGCATCTGTGTGCAGGGGATTTCTCTCTCTTATATTCCCATACAAAGTCCTTTGGTGTGAGACAGGATATTAAGAGATTTTACTCTAAATGCCTAATATGTGATTTTGTAATAAATACATCTTTGCAATGTCTTGTGCCCAATGTGTTTACCCTCCTGATGTGCAGAAAGTTACGTACCAAGAATGTTTTAGTTGCTCTGTCTCCCAGGAATTCCCTCCTATGACAAACTACAGTGTGGTTCTGGTAGGAAAAATGATTTTTAAAATTGTATTGCAGGATTCTAGGTTTAATGTCTTCAGTTACTGTATGAACAATGTTACATTTATGCTTAGAGTGCTTTATGATTTTTTTCTTTGTTTTTGCTTTAGATTTCTTGCTAATTTGATGGAAAAGGATAATCCTTTTAATAATTTTAAATTCATCTGTTTCCAGCTTGAACCAGTTCTGCCAGACTAAGTATATCCTGTCTTGGAAGAACTACTGTTTGGCCTACATCTCTTACATATAAATTGGAGACTTGACCCTGTAAGATAGACCTAAGAAAATGTGTGCCAAGTTAAGTGTATTTTGCAGTCTCTCTTTCTTGGTTCCTTATAATTTCAAAACTTGTAGGATTGTAGCTCTGTTTCCATTGCAAATGTTACTTCTGTAGCTGAATGTGCTGGATCCCTCTTGCAGATGTTTTCCTCTCTTGTTCAGGATCTCACTGGTGCTTTATGATGAACAGGTACCACTCTTTCAGAACTAAAAAGGGTGTGAGCTGAATTCACAGCTTGGTTTCACTTATTTTTCTCAGGCTAAGTGGCCTAGCTCTAGCAAGGTCAGCTGTATCAAAGTGACACTGGAGATGCCACGGCTACAGTTGTGCTGCACTCGCCTGCCTAGCTTTAGGAGCTGAGAGTACATTTTGTATTTCCTTGCTTTGCAAAACTTTAGCTAGGAGCTATTTCATAGCAAGTTGTGGAGAACCTGTTCTTTTTATTTAGGCAGAGGGGACTTGTGAGAACTTTCTGAATCAGCAAACAGTTGCAGGCTAGCTGCTTTAGTGATGCAGCATGTTAAAACCTGTTGATTGGTGCTCAAGTTTTTAACCCAAAAAGATCATTTGACTTAAGATGGTAGTGTCATGCTCTCTAGATTTTTGTGTATGTTTAGGATGCCAGACATAAGTCAGGTTTTTGTTATAATGAAGATTACCCCTCAGTTGTGTTAGTTTGATCGATTAAGTAGATCTTTAAGTAGATCTTTTATTTAAAATAATACATCGTTATCACTGGCAATGGCCAAGTAAACTACTGGTCAGGTAACTCCGGTTCTGTTTCCAAGGAAATTTTTCAGACTTATGTGGTGGTCTTTGTATTAACACTTGTTTTCCATCCAAAATGCAGACCTCCATTTTATATGCTTTGTAGCTGTTAGTTGGTTGACACTCTGAATTTGATACCAGCAATGATAAACACTGGTGCTTGTTTTGCTGAGTTAGGTACAGCTGAGTTAGCACTTCTCAAGTTAAGCAGAGGAAAATGTTGTGGTGCTGGAGGATCCACCTGATGGGATCTACCTGTCCTGATGGGGAAAACGTGTCTTTCTACGTAAGCTGGTAGGACTGATCGAGAGGGCTTTAAACTAAATCGATGGGGGAAGGGGATACCAACAGGATTGCCGAAGGTAAGCCAAGGGTTGACATGGCATCACCTGAGGTTGGCAATGCTAGTGGGAACGTTTACTCTGCTCCTGAGAGCACAGAAGGCTCGGGAGCATCTCTGAAATGCTTATGCACCAACGCACGCAGTATGAGAAACAAACAGGATGAACTGGAAGCGTTGGTCAGCTCCCAGAGCTATGATATCATTGGTATTAGTGAGAGTTGGTGGACTGAGTTCCACAGTTTGGAGTGCTGGGATGGAGGGCTAGCCAGGGCAGGCGAGGTGGAGAAGTTGCACTGTATGTAAGGGAGAGGTTTGATTGTACAGCCCTTACAGTTAGCGATGATGTGGTTGAGAGCCTCTGGGTGAGGATTAGGGGATGGAAAACAAAGGAGATGTGGTAGCAGGTGTCTACTACTGATCGCCCAGCCAGGATGTAAGCACTGATAAGTTACTCTATAGGCAATTAGGAGAAATTTCTGGATCAGTTAGCCCTTGTCCTTATGGTAGATGTCAACTTCCCAGACATCAACTGGGAATATCACACTGCTCTGATGAGCAGGTCTTGTAAATTCTTGAAGTTTGTGGAAGATAACTTCTTGTCACAAGTACTCAGTGAGCCAACTAGGAAAGATGCCCTCCTAGACTTGCTGTTTGTGAATAGAGAAGGACTTGTGGGAGATGTGATGGTAGGTGGCTGTCTTGGCCACAGTGAACATGAAATAGTTGAGTTTAAAATTTTCAGTGTAATGAGAAAAAAGGACAGCAAAGTTGCTACCCTGGACTTCAAGAGAGAAAACTTTAAGCTACTCAGGAGCTATTTAGCAGAGTACCCTGGGAATCTGCTTTTGAGGGCTTAGGAGTCCATGAGTGCTGGTCAGTTTTTAAGAACCATCTTTTAGAAGCACAGGAGCAGGCAATTCCACTGTGTCATAAGTCAGGCAAGTGGGGCAGAAGACCAGCTTGGCTGAACAGAGAATTCCTCGTGGAGCTCAAGAGGAAAAAGGAATTGTATGATCTCTGGAAGTAAGGTCAGGCTTTGCAGGAAGATTACAGAGCTGTGGTTCGTATATGCAGGGAGAAGACACAAAAGGCCAAAGCTCAATTAGAGTTGAAACTGGCCAGTGTTGTGTCAGACAACAAGAGGGGCTTTTTAATGTCTTTTAATAGCAAGAGGAGGTCTAAAGAAAACATTAGTCTGATACTTGTTGAAGATGGCCATCTGACTAATAGGGATGAAGAAAAAGCAGAGGCATTCAATGCCTTTTTTTTTTTTTGCCCCAGTCTTTAATAATACTGATAGACCTTGGGCTGCCTGGTCCCCTGAGTTGGAGGACCATGAGTGTGGGAACAGTGACTTTCCATTTGTGGACACTGAAATTGTAAGGGGCCAGCTGTATCAGCTGAATGTTCCTAAGTCCATGGGGCCTGATGGGATTCATCCCAGAGTACTGAAGGAGCTAGCAGATGTTATGGCAGGACCCCTCTCAATCTTCTACCAAAGGTCTTGGGAGTCTGGGGACGTCCCGCTGACTGGAAGTTAGCCAATGTTATTCCAGTCTACAAAAAGGGCAGCTGCAGACCCGGGGAGCTACAGACCTGTTAGTCTAACCTCAGTTCCTGGAAAAATTATGGAGAAGATTATACTGGATAGTATTGAAAGGCATTTAAAGAATAATGCAATCATCAGGCACAGTCAACACAGGTTCACAAAGGGGAAGTCCTGTTTAAGCAATTTGGTATCCTTCTATGATAAGGTTACCCGCCTAGTGGATGAAGACAAGGTGGTGGATGTAGTTTTTCTGGATTTTAGTAAGGCTTTTGATACTGTCCCTCACAGCATCCTTCTGGACAAGTTGCCCAGCTATGGGATGAGTGGGTTCATGGTGCGCTGGGTGAAGAACTGGCTGAAGGGCAGAGCTCAAAGGGTTGTAGTGAATGGGGCTGCATCCGGCTGGCGACCGGTCACCAGCGGTGTTACTCAGGGCTCAATTCTAGGGCTGTTCAATGTATTCATCAATGATCTGGATGCAGGAGTTGAATGCATGCATGTTTAGTAAGTTTGCTGATGATACCAAACTGGGACAGTTGGTATCATCTGTTGACTCTCTTGAGGGACAAGAGGCTTTGCAGAGGGATCTAGATAGATTGGAGCATTGGTTTATGATTAATGGGATGAAATTTAACAAGTTGAAATGCTGGATTCTGCACCTAGGATGGGGTAATGCTGGGTACAAGTATAAATTGGGAGAGGAGTGGTTGGGGAGCAGCCCTGCAGAAAGGGATCTGGGTCTACAGCAGGCTTGATATGAGTCAGCAGTGTGCCCTGGCAGCCAGGAGGGCAAACCGCATCCTGGGGTGCATCAAACACAGCATAACCAGCCCATCAAAAGAGGTGATCATCCTGCTGTATTCAGTGTTGATGCAGCCTCATCTTGAGTACTGTGTGCAGTTCTGGGCCCCACCATTTAAGAAGGATGTGAACGTCCTTGAATGCGTCCAGAGGAGGGCAGCAAAGCTGGTGGAAGGGCTGGAAGGAACGTCCTACGAGGAGCGGCTAAGGACTTTGGGCTTGTCTAGTTTGGAGAAAAGGAGGCTGAGGGGCCACCTCATTGCTCTCTACAGCTTCCTGAGGAGGAGAAGTGGAGAGGGAGGTGCTGAGCTCTTCTCCCTGGTATCCAGTGATAGGATGCATGGGAACGGTTCAAAGCTGCATCAGGGGAGGTTTAGACTGGACATTAGGAAGCATTTGTTTACAGAGAGGGAGGTCAAACACTGGAACAGGCTTCCTAGAGAGGTGGTCAATGTCCCAAGCCTGTCAGCGTTTGAGGCATTTGGACAATGCCCTTAACAACCTGCTTTAACTTTTGGTCAGCCGTGAATTGTTCAGGCAGGTGGACTAGATGATCGTTGTAGGTCCCTTCCAACTGAAATAGTCTAGTCTATTAGCAGAAGTCATCTGTGCTCTTTTCTCACCACCTTTTTTGGCCGTACTGAAGTGCACTTAAAGACTGTACGAATATACGTTTACAAAGGCAGACACAGATACCAACGTCCATACAACCTGACCTGACTCTGCAATCCTCAGGGTGCCAACATAAATATTTATATGCATATTGTAAGATCATCCTGAAAGCTGGGAGCCTCGAGGTGGATCTCCAGAGGAGCGGCAGCAGCCCCACGCTTGCAGCACACGAGGCGCGCTGCTCTCGCTTCCCTCCCGCGCCGCATGCCTTACCGGTGCCCGCGGCCCCCGCCGTGCGAACAGCCGGTCTCCGTGCAGCCGGGCGGGCCGCCCCGCAGGCCCCGCCGCCGCGGGCACCCCCGACCCTCGCCGCGTCCCCGGCGGGGGCGGCCGCCGGCGCGCAGGGAGTTAACGGCGGCCGGTGCTGCGGCCCCGGCCCCGGCCCGGGGCGGGGCGGTGCCCGCCCGCCGCAGCCGGCAGGCGGCTCGGCCGCCGCGCCCCGCAGCCCGCCCGGGTGCAGCGAGAGGCTCTCCTCGGTTCCCAGCGGCGGTTCCCGCCGCCCCAGGTGAGAGCCGAGCCCCGCCGGCCGCGGCACGGGAGGTGTGGGGCGAGGCGTGGCGGCGCACGGGGGGGACCCCTGCGGCCCGCCGTCCCCTCTCGGCCGCCGGGCGGGAGGCGGGTGCCGCAGCGGCAGCCCCGGGCGGCGAGACCCCTGCGTGGGGGAGCGGCAGCGCCGTGGGTGCCCGCGGGTGGGGAAGCCGCGGGGAGGGCGGCGGGCGCCGAGGTCTCGTCGGATGGGCGCTTCGGCGGTGCCGCCGCCTCCGAGGTTGGAGCGGTGGGAGCTGGCTGCCGGCCCCGCCGCCTGCGGAGCCGGGGAAATCGTCGGGCGGTGGCGTGCGGCGTGAGCGAGCTGTAGTTGTACAGCCGCAAGAGGGGAAACCACAGTATAAAAGTCAATTTTGCAGTGACTTCGGTTTTTCTCGTGATGGATCAACACCAAACTAGAGCTTTTCCTTAAAGATACCATTAACTCAGGCTTTCTTTAAAAAAAAAAAAGGGGAGGTGGGATAAAAAAATAAGAGAGAGAGCAACGATAATGGACTCTGCGTGGTTTTAAAACACCGGTCAGAGGATTTGCACACACGTTAAAGTGGGCCACGCCCTTTCTTGAGCTGAGTCTTGCTGCGAGCACGTTACTCTTGAACATCAGTTTTAACTTTGCCTGCGGAAGGCTGCTGAAACTTTTGACGTGGCTATAAAAATTTCCATTTGTTTAGACAGTGTGAGAATTTTGTAGCTTTATATTAATTGGGTGCCTGTCAGCTGCTTCCTGATGGCCAGAAGGGTCTGCCAGGGGAAAACTGCTTTCTGCTCGCTCCTTTCTTCTGTTCCTGCCAAGGCATCTCCTGTTGGGCACTGCTGGAGAGGGTATTCTGGACCTTTGGACTGTCAGAACTTTGTTCTTGGTTTTTTGAAATACATCGTTACTTGGGGGATTACAGAACCAAGAAGACTGTTAAAAATCACGTGGTTGCTTAATACCACGTGAACAGCAGCCGAATGAATATCCTCAGTTCGTTTGCAGCCATTTATCATCTAGGTACAAAAAAATCGCTTTGCTGTTTCTTCTTCTCATCTCCTAACTCCTTGTTGTTAGGACTCCCGGCACTGTAGTTTTCTTGGAAGAAATTATGCATTTTTCCCATAATGTACATGGCATAATAGCGATACCCTGTAGTAACGGACTCTAATCGTAGGACCGTAAGGATGCATAATTGATTTTAAATGCGACATTTATACTTTGCCTCCTTGAGCATAGGTTCTAGTATACGTTTAGTACATGTGAAGTTTAGGTCTATTTAATAAATACTAGTATTTTAAATGAAGAAAACTAATAATCCCTATAAATTTTATTACATTTCCATTATTCAGTGGCTTTTAACAGACAGACTTCAGGTTTATTTTGTTTGGTTCTTCACTTCTTCCAAAACAAATGTGTTACGTAATTCTATTGCAATACTGATTTATTTCCTTGTAGCGTAATCCTGGGGTTTTTAAGGGTTACAATACTGTCTGTTATAATTTATGTGCTGCCAGGCCCTTTGTAAGGGAAGGTAGAGCAAAACTTTGTGATTCAATACTTCCTGTAAGGGCATTCCCAGAAAGTACCAACTTTGTCACGTAGCCTTAGTAACTTCTGAAAATAACACCAAATGAATCATTCTGTAATTATAATTCTGTCATCGTATCAGCACCAAAGCCTCAGTGATACATTTGCCTATTTGAATATAAAGGAGAATGCAGAAAGGAGAATTTTTTTGGTATAGGTTAGGGTAATGGATTAGGAAACAAGGTATTCAAGATGGATGATAGAGTGCTGTGACTTTTTGAAGTCCTGTTTGGTTTAGTCTTCCTCGCCCTTAGGCTGGGGCAGGTAGAAATGCTCTTAAGGTCAGTAGGAGGAGTTTAATGAAGAGGATATTATGAGTAAGGTGCTTCCTGGACTCAGGTTTCAGGCACAGGACAGTTAGAGATGAGCTTTGGAGACCTTCTGGAGCCAGAGGTGAAAGGGGGCTAGAGCTAGTTCAGCAGTCACTGTCGCTGTGGGAGGTATGGAAGGAAGAGATTAGTTAGCTAGCTGGGAGACTTACCTCTCTCTGGCCCCTGAGCCAGGTGTTGCTTATACCGCAGAACAGAAGTAGTGGTGAGGTGGGGATTACGTTAGCAAGGGGTTAGTTTGGGCTTCAGTGGTTTGACAGTGGCAATGCTTGGCTGTAAAAAATTGGAGGTGCTCATTTTGCTACAGGCATAAAAGCTGTAGTGTGGCTGGATTATTTTGGGGGTTTAATATTCATGACAGTATCATCTATATAGAAGGTTTCTATCGCTGTTAATGATGCTAGCTTTACAGATGGCAAATTTACTATTTATTTTAGTAATACTTACTATTTATTATACTTACAGATTTACTATTCTGATGCACTTATATCTGATTTTTTTAAATATAACTCTAGGTAGAAGCATACATGGCTCCTGGTGTCTCAAATGAGAAGAAAACTGATGATGAACAGTCGTCAAAGTAAGATTCAGAAATGAATTATCTTGCCCAAATTTACACTCACCTTCCTCCGCAAACTCATAACATACTCATTTAGTTTAAGATAAAGTTTATGATACAAATATTACTTATAACATCAAGTATCTAGTAGAAGCTGTTTTGACAAATGGAGTCCTTATCTGCTTTAACCAGACCTACACAGAGGCCTTTGCTGGCTAGCCATTTTCATTTATCACGACAGTGAATTTTTCCAAACATAGGTGATGTTTTTATTTATTTATTTTTTTTAGTCCAGTGAGCTGTTGAAATGTTGACGTTGGTTGCTGCATATGGCCAGACCTACCTGCTTCAATAGTTTGAACAAATATTTCAATCTATTTCTCTAATCCTTACTTTAAGGTTATTTTAGTAAAACTTTACACGCATGTTTAGTCCTCAGACATTCATGCTTTGTTGAAACACCCAGAAGTTGTAGGTGCTTTACAACAGCGTGAGGGGAATAAATTGTCTGCTGCTTAGAGTTACAGGCCAAAGATTTTTATCAAGCAAACTTTGCCTCTGCTGTAAATCCATGGCACTGGTCCTACATACACATAGTAATATGCTTACTTTTATTGCCCATTTTACCCCAGGGTCCAAGTCTGCAATTAGATCTGGGTGGAAGATAACCAGTACAAGTTTGTAACAGCCCCCAGCTGCAGTGAGGCGGTGGGTTGAAGAGTGGTGCTGGTAGGGTATGAGATGAGAAAGGTGAAAGATTGTCACTGCTGAGGAAGGAAGCTGTATTTAGGCCAGGCACGAGGACAGTGGTGTTGGCACATACCACATGAATTTCCCGGTACTTTTAATAGAGGCCTCATCTTTTCCCAGTTTATTTCCTGGAGAGAAGCTTTTATTGCTGGTATTGTCATAAAGAAGGAAATATTTTTTGCTTGCCTGAGAACAAATTCTAAAGTGATTTCAGATCATATCCTATTCGTATGTAAAAGCCATACCAATAAGTATCAGCACAGCCAGCTATTTGATCTGCGTTAGTGAATGACCCATTAAATATGGGTAGAGAGTCCCACAAAACCAAACAGGAATAATTCAGAGGAGGCAGCCTGGGAATTCTGCTTACATGAGCTGGCAAACTCCTGGGCTGTCTGCACCTTTCTGAAGAGCCATAAACCTGCTCTTTATTTCTCCCGGAGTCAAACAGGTCTCTCGGAGGGAAGAACAAAGGCAACCAAAGCCTTTGGTTCTACCTCAGGCGGGATTTGTATGAAGAGAGGCAAATGGGGCATGTGGGAGGTGGAAAGGGATTACTGCCGAAGGGGCGAACGAACCACCTGCTTTGTTGGGCTGCTTTTTCAGTTGCTGAAGGTGGTAGTCTGTGGTGGGCAGGGACAAATAGGGTGGATTGGGATGATACCTCTGTCTTTGGTTGTGCAGCTGCTGCTGGATAGTTAGTGACATTGGAGAGAGAATTTCAAGAACAGAAACGATTGTTATACTCAGAATATTGGAGTTGTAACTATTTTCTTTGCTTTCTGAGGAACAGTTCAGTGACCTCAGTAGGGGCATCTAGGCCACTTAGGCTTCTTAAGGTAATCGATACATCCTGCACAGGATTGACAGATAAGACATAGGACCTACAGAAAAGCACTGCCCTCCTGGAGAGGCATTAGAAGACAGACAAGGTAACATAAAACATCTAAAATAGCACTGAATGCCTATGTTCAGGTTTCAGAGTTGTTCCTGCAAAGTCTTAATTTTTTGCATAAACTCCAGGCAAACTCTTTTGTTTGTCTCCTCTGACAAAGCAGTTTGAGTTTGCTGAGCCATGCTGTGACTGCAGTGAGCCTTCATTAAGCTATTAAGTCATCTTCTTGTGTCTGGAAGGTATTTATTGCTTGATTTAATCTCTCAGAAACTACTTTGAAGTATTGGCCAGTATTTTGCTTAAGCCTGTGGTTATTGACTAGTCTTTTCCTACCTGTTTCAACTGAACTTAAAAACATCAAGCGCGGAAAGCAGACGTTTTATGAATCATTCAGCTTGCTTAGTTAGTCCACTACCAAATTTTCCATGAAGGCGATCCCACATGCTAAGTAGTGCAGTTTTCCTTCCTTGCCTTGTCATTTTCTGGTTCTTCAGAATTTTTTTTTTTTTTTTTAAGCTGTATCACTTCCTCACAGGAAGCAACTTAAGAGGAAGTGAATTCTTTTTACCTCTTCCTCTCTTTCCCTTTTTCTTGCCTTTTTATTTTCTCTTCCATGGTTTTTTTTCTTTGCTTCAGATTTCCATTTGCCTCTTCCCTCTCCTATTTCAGATCCTCTGTACTCTTGTTACCAGTCTCATGCTGTAGAGTTTTTTCTTCCTGGCTGGATGACACAGAGTTACATGAGCCAAATTGCCAGAAATCCCCTTTGGGCCTGTCTGTAAAGCCAAAATCTTCCCACACCTCTCAGTTGGCTAGGAGGGTCAGTCAAAACACAGAGGTCAAGTTTGCTTTTCAGCTTTGCTATAGATCATCTATGTAGTAAGGTGGTCTATTGAATATTCCCTGGTCCTGCTCCCGTTGTTCTGCTCACCATAAAGACCCACTATGGTTCGCAGCTTTAATATTGTTTAAGATAAAGTTTGCACTGTTGCAAATGCATCCTAGCGTCTCAGCTTTTCTTCAGCAATTTCATCCTGTGCAATGAATGGAATGTTAAATATCATATGTGATTTATTACGAGATGTAAGGTGGTCATGAAATTTAGGATTTCCTTAATGTAATGCATGAGGAACCAAAATTAGGTAGTGCAGGCATACTTAGGTGTGGCATTTCCCAACTTTTACTGCTTGACTTTGCAAAAATAGCATCTGTTCAATGTAGGGGTTTGTATATACTCTATGTATTTCACACTGCTGCTGTCCTGGCAGAGAGAATTTTATCCATCTCTGCAACCCTCACCTGGAGAAAATGAAAGAAGACATCCTGTACCATTTTGCTCTTGGGACTGGTACTCATGATTTTCCAGCATTGTTTGGAGATGTAAAGGTAAGACACTTCATTTCATTCAGCAAGCCTAAGCTTTTCTGCAGAAGGTGGAAGTGTAGCTGTCTTCAAAATAAGACTAAATGTATCAGCATACCACCAATTGAGGAATGAATGGAAAGGGGATAAGATTTTGTGGGTTCTTGTCACTTCCAATATCAAGCAAAATTGGGGATAATTGTTTCTGACTGTCTCTTAATTCAGTAAAAAGGCAAATGCTGCAGTCTCTATTCAGGTAGAGCTCCCTTTTGGGGGGCCTTCAAGCCAGTGTCTGTCTTTTCCTAGTTTAAACAGGTTGAATGCATTTGAGTGCTATATAGAAGGTTTGGATTTTTTTCCCTATAATTTTTCTTCATGGCCTTTTAGAATGATTATGAGAAGAACCACATCTGGAAATAGCTTTGTGTTAACCGACGGTGTTTGCATCCTCATGTTGATCTTTGCATGTTCTTTGATATACTGAATCATGAGTTTGATTTTGTTTTGTTGAATACTGTCGACCCCAGTTTGTATGTGTTGGAGGAAGTCCTTCACGGATGAAAGCGTTTATCGCCTACATAGCTGAAGAACTGGGGCTTGGGAGCCCTGGTGGTGACTATCCTAACATCTGTGCGGGAACTGACCGTTACGCAATGTACAAAGTGGGACCTGTTTTGTCAGTCAGTGTAAGTACCTGACTCAATCACATACGGGACACAGTTCAATGATGCTGTTCAAAGTAGAAAATGTGAATGCACATTTCTTTTAAACACTTAATAGACGGAGTCAGGTTTTTAAGTTTGTATCAGCCATGCTTAAAATAGTGCAGTCAGCTAATTAAGAATTCCTTTTTAGCCCTTTCTTGTTAGATGGCAAATCTCTGAGACCTTTCTTGCCTCTTTTTCCTTAGTGTACCACTGAGGTGTTGCAGGAATGGCCTGATAAATTTTTTGAGCAGGCTTACTGTTGCCTTGTTCCTGTTCTGTATCCTGAATAAGGGGGAAAAAAGGTCACTCGATGCATGTGGGGTATTGGAAAAAATGGCTGTATCACATCCAGAGCTAAGTATCTGCAGTGGCATTGTCAAATGCGCTTACATAGCTTAAGAGTAGCATTCCATGGGACTTGTGCTGCCAACTCATGTATGCATTTTAAAAGTTCATACCTTTAATTTGTAGTTACGATTACATACTTCAATTGCATAACTGTAGTATCATTCTGCACGCTTTCTTTTGAGTTGTAATTATTGCATTATCATGCAAGTTAAGGTGGACTTAAATTTGCTGAACTTGGTGACTAAACCGCGATGTCTGTGTTTTGAAAAAATTTAGCTTAACTATTCACTAGTACTTCAGGTTGGTAAAAAATCAGAATGGGGTTTTTCCTGTGTTTAAGAAATGTTCTGTGATGAAGTACATTTGTCAACTATTAGGAAAGGACACTGCTTATACTTTTGAGAATGTAAATATTTTATAATTAACGATTTTTAGAAATACTGTACTTCATCCTTGGTCTACCACAGCCAGTGGGTAGACTGTTTACTTTCAGTAGCCTTTCAGTAGGCCCATGGGTTAGGGTTTTTGTAGGAGTGAGTTAGGTGACATTTGGAAAAAAATATCAGGAAGGAGATACTTCCAGCTCCTTCTTCCGTATATATTTTGCATTGTCTATGTGAATGTCGAATATGAATTTCTGCTTTCATTTCAGCACGGTATGGGCATTCCTTCTATTTCAATCATGTTGCACGAGCTGATCAAACTGTTGTATCATGCCAAGTGTTCCAACATAACCATTATTCGCATTGGCACCTCTGGTGGAATAGGTATTTCTCCTCTTCATTTCTTTTTTTCTTGAAACCAAAGCATCTTTGTAGGAGAGCAAAGCGTCTCTCTGCAAGTAAGTGATTGATGGTCAGAACAGTTTTCTGCAGGAGATGAATCATTTTGCTTCCGTAATTTTGAAAGAAAAAGCAATATCTGCCTCTGGATAGAGAAAATGCACTTAAGAGATCTGACAACATGAGGAGAAGGACATTCCTGTCCTGTATGAAAAGTATGAGATGATAAAGAATATATAGTGAAAAAGGAAAAATTTAATTCTTTCAGAAATTATTTGTAATAATAAACTGAAGCAGCTAGGCATGCACAAAAAAAATTCTCTCGGTGAATTCAAGGGCAAAATTGCCACCTTTAAAAGAAGCAGGATTGGGTCAAGATATATGTTTTATGTGTGTGGAAAGAAAGCATTAACTACATTGTGAAGCTATATCTATTTCTTTTTACTGCAGGTCTGGAGCCAGGCTCGGTGGTTATAACTAGGCAGTCTGTAGATGCCACCTTCAAACCTCAGTTTGAACAGGTTATTCTGGGAAAGACCGTAATTCGCAGTACAAACCTAGATGAACAGCTAGCTAAGGAGCTGATGCAGTGCAGTAAAGAAATCGGTCAGTTCAATACAGTCATTGGAAACACGATGTGCACTTTGGATTTCTATGAAGGTAAGGCTGGCGACAGGCTAACAATTATATTGGTAAGCAGCAATAGATAAATATTGAATAATATTTTAACATTAAGGTTCCAGTTCACTGAACAGAACGCATTCCCTAGTTTGAGTTGTCTTGTCAATTGTAATTAACCCATTTTTCATATATGTAAAATCAAGCATTGTGCTTAGCAGTTTGCTGTATTGAACCTTTAATTTTGTGGAGGTTTATTTCCCCCCAGCTCTAAATAGATGCTCTGAAATACACAGTCTACCACACACTTTTCACATACTCATCAGTTAGGTATGTTTGTCACAAAATTTCTGTAGTTTACTGAGGCATCCTAGAGGATTAGAGGAGTGAGAATTATTTGTGGCTGGTTTGGGGTTGGTTTTTTTTTTGCACTGATTAAGTATCTAAAGTAAATCTTTTCTGAAAGAAGTGTTGGAACTTGTTTCCCATGCGCATTTTGAGCAAAGCAGTGGTCAGGCAACTGAAGACAATATTTTGCTGAGTTGTGTCAATGCTGCTACGTAGGAGGGGCAAACCTCCAAGGCTTACTTGGGATAAACATATAGACATTCAGGTGCTTTTCTGATCTCCCAAGTCTATTCACAAACATCTTTCAAATCTTGCGAGAATAGGGTGTAGATGGCACCTGATACTACTTTCTCTAGCTGTTACTGAATAGGTGACAAGGGGTGCAACGCAGAAGGGAACACATGGTCTTTGTAATAGTGCTCAAGCTTGGTCAGAAGCAGACACTGTCAGTTTGTGTATCTCCTCGGACACCAATCACAGGTGCAAGCTACACTAAAAAAACGGGGCAGGAATGTTTTCAACTCATACAGCAAAAACTGAGAACAGGCTCAAGGGCATTAATTTAGGAGTACATCTCCTGAAAACAAAAGATACTGAGTAAAACACTGTGAAATTTAACTTTACTGTACATAACCTGCTGCTGTTTTATCTGTAGGTGTTATTCTTGAGTAATTTGCATAAACTAGTTTTCTCAAAAAAATTATAATAGTATTAGCTAGTTAGCTTAAGAGACTCTTCATCTCTTACCTTAGAGAGTCTGTAAGTAATAAAATGTTCATCCTTTTAAGGTAGCATCAGGAAGGCATTTTCAAGCCTGGCAGCTTTTCTAGACAATGATTAAACATAGAAAAAATGCAGCACTCCATACAGCTTAAAGGTTGTTGCTGAATTTTGACGCATGCCACACATGCAGGAAACTACTACTTATATTTTCCCATTTAAGAATTTGAGAATTTAAGCTGGAGAAGACCAATTAAATTACTGTGATTCACATTATAAAAAATAAAAGTAATATGTAGAAGCTCTAGCAGTAGCTAAGAATCACCTTGTCCTATTTGTCTTGCGCACAAAAATAAAGAGTAATAGTAAAAACTGGGTATTGTATAGGGGAAACTGAAATAATTGGGTGTTTTAGAAACTGAATTTGTTCTGTGACTTCATCACTCTGAAAATTTCTACAAAATGACTTTGTAGGACAGGGCAGGTTGGATGGTGCAATCTGCTTATATAATGAAGAAGAAAAACTGCAATATTTGAAGGAAGCTTATGATTCTGGCGTCAGAAACATAGAGATGGAGTCTTCTGTATTTGCTGCAATGTGTAATCTCAGCGGTGTCAAAGGTAAACTAACTTAAAGTCACTTTATTGAAGCTATAGGAAGTTTTCTGCGTTGCAGGGGGTTTGTGGTAAAAACTGCGAATGAGGTGTTAACATACCTTCTGCATAGAAAAAAAAGCAGTTCTGGTTATAGTTTTGTTGCTCTGATTGTTTGATTTGTGTCACATGTATTCACAACTTATGCAAACTTCCTCACATAGTTCTTATACAGTTTAGTTCTGTCATTTTGCTATTCCAGCCCCTGGCAAGCACATAAATCATTAAAGTACCTAATTACCCTATAGCATTAATTTGTTTTCTTCAGGTAGCTTTTGAAGTTTACAGGAAGCAACTGGTTAATTTAAGCAATCAGGTGATTCTCATATACATAAAACTATAATCACTTTCTATACTTTCATATCAAATTGAAAAAAGTATTCTGTGTAGACTTACGTCCTTAATTCTTAAACAGTTGAAAATATTTAGTAGCATCATGAATAAACCATTCCTAATCATAAAATGAGTTTTTAATTTTTTTACACAAGCTAACTAATTTTCAGGAAAGATTAGGGGAAAAAAAAAGTGATTACAAACAGTTTAATACAGTGCCTTTCTACTTACCATGTTAACTATAGTCTCTCACTTTCCTTGGCAAGGAACTTGCCAATTTAAAACACTGATGTTTCTCAAACTTCCTTAAACTCAAGGAGGACGAAATGGAGAAAAATAAGCAAAAAAGGCCAACAGTTATATCAAACATCCTCAGTTCTTACTGACTTGAGAGTGATTAAAAACCCAACCCATGCTATCAGTGAGCCATTAGGGAGCCTGGTCCTTTTTGCCGTCTCTACTTTGTAGGTCTGTAACGTGTATTACTGCTTGCGCTCTGCAAATTGTCACTAGCAGAAACCCCAGATACAGAAGAGTGATGGTAGAGCTCAGCTTGAGTGAAAGGAGTGATTTTACCTTTGGGGCTCTGATTACCAAAAGGCAGCAGATGAGGCTGAGATGATTCATGAGATCCTCATGTACTTGCAGTGCTCCCCGTCCATGAATGTCGAAGCAGCTCATCTGCTGGTTCCCAAGGGATAGCATCTACAACACAGGGTTTTGAGTTGGGGATAAGGTAGATAGCGGAGGGCTGTACCTACATCGGCTAGAACACTGTCTCCAATCACTTCCTACCAGTCAAGTCCTGGGTACTTGTGAAATATAATTCCTATCCAGAAAAACATAAGAAACATGATACAACAATAAGTATCTGCAGCTGCCTGAGAGCTCTTGCTTTATTAATGTAGCAATCAGTTGTCTTAAACTATTTGTACCTTTTTTTATATCATCCACAGCATGCTAGTCCCCTAGCATCATATGGTGATGTGCACCATTTTTTTTTCATTTGTTTTCTCTCATATTTCTAATCTTCTAGCTGTTTGTTCAAATGTTTATGCTTTTGCACTGTAGAAGTGCCAGAATGTCAGTCCTAACTAATGCTGTCTTTTAATTTCTAGCTGCTGTAGTGTGTGTCACTCTTCTGAATCGGCTTGAAGGGGATCAGATTAGTAGCTCACATGATGTACTTGTGGAGTATCAGCAGAGACCACAGAAGTTAGTGGGATATTTCATTAAGAAAAGTCTTGGGAAAGTATGAAATATCCATCTTTGTTTTACAGAAGCAGAAGGCTTTTGCACAGCTGAAGTCATGGTCACGACTTCTGTGCATTAAAGGTCTTTTGCCTCAGAATACCTTACAGCATTCTGTGTGTCTGTGGAAGTTAATAATTTATGTCACTGTGCTTTTGGGGAACTGAATGTGCTGAATGGACTTCAGTTAAGTTTTGCTTAGTTATGCATTGCTGGATCTAAGACTCACTTTTCTGTGAATTGGAAAATGGATCTGTTGTGAAGGACAAGCCTGCTATAATATATAAAAAAGCTTTATTTATCCCTGCTGTAAAAGGAAGAACTAGGAAGAAAATAAAAATTTATTGCCAAGTACTTGCAACCACCAAATTAAAATTAATTTAAGAATGGTAATCCTTTTCTCGTTATTATAAAAAATTATATAAATTATAATTGTCTTTGTTGCTTCACTTGTAAAGAAAATTTAGTGAATGCAGTTTATTTTTTGCAAACTTTGACAAATAAACAATACTATTTTCATATATTAAAATTTCATGAAATTGCAAAGTGTGGGACTGAATTTTCTAAGCATTAAGGACTTGACACCCAGCTGTTGAATATCTGTACTTCCTAGATATTGATCCAACAAGGTCATTCGTATTCCATTTTAACTATATGATTGAATCAATACCCAGGAAACATTTATGCATTAAGTAATTTTGCATTGAAGAACTTGAAATCTTTTACTGAATCAAGGCTCCTGCTTACTCAAGAGGAGCCAAAGGCATTCAGGAGATGCACAGCATGTTCACAGGACTGCATTATGGTAGTTCATTTTTTTTTTTCCCTTTTACTTTGTTTCTTTTTAAATTGGTTTTCATCTTCATGTCTTCAAGACATAACACTCACTGCTGCAAAGGTTCCCAGTTCTTCTGAAGAACTGGAGAATACCTATTGTCTGTACATGCCATCAAAACCATTTCTGCAATTTTTTCCACTACCATTAGCCTGGTGTTTGGGGTTTTTTTAAATTGTATTCATCGCTGCTTTGCTGCTGTGGTTAGAATATAAAAACGTGGCCAGCTAAAGAAAAATGCATTTCTCTCTCCTTCCCCACCACCACTAGTGCAGTGGAGGGTCCAGTCCTAGCAGGAGTCACAGGTCAAAAGGGTCTGAAGAAACTCTCAGAACAGCTGTCACTGATCCTGCTAAATGAGATCTTCTTTTCGAGGATTGTAGTCTGCAACACTGTGAACAAGCATAAGGGTTAGATCTAAGAGGGAGTGATGTAGTAGTAGGCACATTCACCAAGAAGTGGCAGAAACTGGAAGCAATGTGATGAAAACATTAAAAAAGGAAGGGATGACTCTTGTGAACAGGAAACTGCCACTGAGGATTAGTCTCCTTAAATTTGATTAATTTTCAGTTGGAGAACAGATAAAAAGATAAAAATATTAGATTTTTAAAAATTTACTAATTTAGTCTTCCTTTAATTTTAAAAACACATTTTCTCATTTATGCTCAGGATATACAACGAATGTAAGTTTTCAGAGAAAGCCTTTTTTTCCCTAAGCTTAAGGGAAGGAGTTAGGTGGGAATGGCTCCACATTTTGTTTGAACTGTTCCTTCCTTATTTGAGGGGTGGAAAATCTGTGCTTAACTATGCCTAGTGCTTGCCTGGGCATTGCACGAAGCCCTGTGAGGTCCCTTGGGAAACATGCAACAAAGCACATCCTTGCTCTGCAGCCTCCTGTTCCCAGAACAGCAGCAAGGAGGTCACTTAAGAAGCAAGGTGCTGTACCCTAGGCTGAAGAAAAGCTTGTACCAAATTGACCAGTATGGGTTTGAAGGAGACAGTTTGCTGTTGTAAAAGAAATACTTACTATGAATTACGTAAAGAGGAGAAAAAATACTTTATCAAGAAAACAATGTGGCGCTGTGACGCTTTGGGGAAGCATATTACTGCAGTTGTCCTGGAGCTATGAATCTGGAATGGTGTGATTTGTCTTTTTAAAGGAAGGACAGGAAGAATCTGGAAACTGGTTAAAAAGAAATAGTTCTTAAATCATTTAACAGGGTGAGCTGTCAATTGAAACTACAAAGCTTTTGTATTTACAGTCATATAAAGTAGGCACTTCTGTTTTGATAACAAATATCGAAACTCTTATTGCTACATGCCAAAATATAACTAGCATTGTGGCCTGGCTGAATTGGAGCTAAGGTTCAGGCATTCATGGAGTGATGTGTCTATTCTATTAAATCAATACACAAGACCCTAGCAGAAACCCCTGGAAGACTTTAGCCATTCACTTTTTGCAGTATGTCCTTTTTCCTTCCCGCTGTTCCTTAGGACATTGTCCTTTTCTTTCTGCTAAAATACTTTTCTTCTGTGTTCCTTAGGACATTGTACTTTTCTTTCTGCTGAAATATTTTTGTTCTGTGCTTCCTAACAGATGGAGTAAAAGGATGTATGGCAACTTAAAATTAGAATTTAAAGGAGACCAAGTTCCTCCTGTTTCTACTGGTCACCATCCTGTAATGCTGTATTCCTAATGCAAGAGGGTGCTCTATAGACACATGTTACGTGCAATAAAATACTTTTCTTAGCTTCAGAGGAAACTTGCCAGAATGTTATCCTGATAAGAACAATTGTATTTTCCCTTGTGACTGCAACTGGACAGAGAGATAACGAAATGAGTCAGCTGTGTGCATCCGGCAGTGAAGTTACCTTCCTGTAGGTTTTACAAAGACATCCATAAAGAATTATAAAATATTTAATAGGCTTTTATATGCAAATCAATACTTTAATATTAGCCATTCACATTCTTTCAGCAGAACATGAATCAGGATTTGGAGTGGTGATATTTTTAAAAGCATATATGATGTTACATATATGTTTGATATTACATAGTGCAGTGTCTCCTGGTAGATCTGCAAGCCCTGGAAACCTCAATTTCAAATCAAAGGCCTGCTTTTGTTCTCTATGCCACCCTGTACCTAGCAATACACTACAGAATCAGTTTAGTCCAGAGATCATAAGGGATCAAAAGCAAAGAAGGAGGGTAGAAGATATGAATAGGGTGGAGGTGTGAAGGGAGAAAACAGTGGTTTCTACTAATAGTTTGTTCTGTGATTCATGGTGGTGTTCTGGCCTGTGCCCAACTTTTTGTTAAAGAAATGGTTGAAACCATAATGAAGATAGGCTAGAATGCATTTGTTTCACATTTGCAAGAGGCTGAGAATGTGCAGTAACTTGATTAGTGACTTGAAGGAGCGGATTTTTATTTTTGGCATCTTGATATACTTCCCAGAAGGATTTTCTTTAATGGAAGGTATGAGAAATCCTGAAAAGGAATATTTTGGAATGACCTATTGCCAGAAGTGCTTAGAGTATAAATGTTTTTATCTATCCTTTAAAAACCAAGCAAAATAATTCAGTTATTTCAGTATTTCTTGAAAATATACACGTAATACACAGTATCTTTTAAAAAATTCTTCCTAAGTCCTTGCAAAGGATTTTCAGTGCATTATGTAACAGAATTGGATTTTATTCTCAAGTCTGGATCTCAATATATTCCTAAATAAAATGTTTATACAGTTGAATCGGAGATGTGTTTCATTTCCATTGACAAGATAGGTGAAAGAAACTGAAGTGTGAATGTTTTTAGATTTGCCCATCAGCAGTCAGTTATGTTCTGAAGCAGTGCTCAGTAGTGCAAGTAGCAAACTGAGCTTTGGGGACTGGATCTGTGTGCAACAACTGAATACAAAAAAGCACAGTAGTGTGGTTTGATGACACTATTACGGTTTGCTACAAGATGTTGAGGTTTGCTTTCCCTGAAAGTTTCTTAGTCTTTACGTTGGAGTGACTTAACTACATGCTTTCTTTTTGTAAAATAATTACCATTTAATATTATACTCCAGAGTATGAATTAAATTACAGTTTAAAAAGTCTTCTGCCTGAAGAGAAAGGAGATCACTGAATAGAGCAACATTAAATCTGAAACTGTATGGTACAATAATAGAAGAAAGAGTAATGCTGACAGGGGCAATGCTTTTGCTCAGGCTACAGACAAAATGCAGCAGCAGAAAAAGACAGACAGAGCCAGTTTCACAGGACACAGAAACCTGATTCCAGATGCTTCTTGTTGGCGCTGAGCTTGTAACTGTGAGAAAATCTTCGGCTTACTATTAGTCTATCACAGTACAAGAATAAAATTCCTAGAGCTGTCCAGAAGCTCAAACCAACCACTGTCCCCCTTGTGAGATTGGGTCTGTTTTGTTTAATGTGTAGCTCCATTTTAATCAGCCCTATTATTTGACCTTGCCCACAACTAACATTTTTCATCATATCCTAACTTTGCACGCAGGAAGTGTCTCCCAGGAAAGACGCTTCTAATTGATGTCATCCTGCAGGCGCTTTGTCTGCAAAACAGGTCTGTGCCATGTAAATATTTACAAGTAGTACTCCCAGTAATGTTAAAAGGAAAGCCTTGTGATCACACAATAAACCTTGTGAAAGAAATTGTGGGTGGTGATGGGAAAATATGCTAGTTTACCAGATTCCCAGCCATATTCTCACATGATTTGACTGCATTCCTGTCTACCAAAAATTATTTTTGGCTCCTGGGCTTTAACCTCTTTACTGTATAAAACTGTTTCTTTGAATGTCCTTGCCAACCTACTCTAATTAGCTTATATTAAAACTGTAGGCTAGACGTGGTGTGTTAATGGTATCATATTATACAGCAGTCAAGTTTTAAAACCAGAGATGGATGCTGGCAGAAGGTTCTCTGCCTTTTCTGTCCCAGTGGTTTTGGATATCTTGCATATTATAAGTAAACTTCTAAGTTAAAAAAACTGAGACAAGGCCTGCTAAAGCTAAGCAGAAGCAGAAAAGGGCAGGTCACTGTCTTGTCCTCACTTGGAGACCTGATTCTGAGCGTGTTTTTTTTCCATTCCAGAAGGAATGAGTGGAGCACATGATGAAATATATGACCTTCTAATTTGCCCTGCAATTTTCAAGATGCTGCTGTTGACTACAGCCACTCTGTTAAGGAGCCCTGAAAGCATGTATTTTATTTAGCTTACCAGCAGCTGGGCTGCGTTTGAACCTTTTTAAGCTCTTTGTACATGCAAATCCTAAACAAATTTATGCTATTTAAGGCTGGTACTTGCACAGGGTACTGCTTGACACTGTACTGATGAAACCTAGATCACTCAAAAGAGCTTCCAGGATGGCAGCAATATAGCTGATTCGTCTTTCCAAAAATATTTAGAACTGATTTGCTTTTCCTGCCTGTGTGCTTAATTTTTAATATTACCATCTCTTTTGTGCCAAGGGTTTGTACTGTGTGTGAGGGTGGTTTGATTTCATATTTCTCATATTTCTATAACATTGCAAATAATACAGTCAAGCTCATTGTTGTGGTTTAGCCCCAGCCAGCAACTAAGCCCCACACAGCCGCTCGCTCACTCCTCCCGGTGGGATGGGGGAGAGAATCAGAAGAGCAAAAGTGGAAAAACTCATGGGTTGAGATAAAGACAGGTTAATAGGTAAAGCAAAAGCCACGCACACAAGCAAACCAAAGCAAGGAATTCATTCACTGCTTCCCAGGGGCAGGCAGGTGTTCAGCCATCCCCAGGAAAGCAGGGCTCCATCACGCGTAATGGTTACTTGGGAAGACAAACGCCATCACTCCGAACATCCCCCCCTTCCTTCTTCTTCCCCAGCTTTAAATACTGAGCATGATGTCATATGGTATGGAATAGCCCTTTGGGCAGTTTGGATCAACTGTCCTGGCTGTGTCCCCTCCCAGCTTCTCCTGCACCTGGCAGAGCACGGGAAGGTGAAAAGTCCTTGACTAGTGCAGCAACAACTAAAACATCAGTGTGTTATCAACACTGTTTTCAGCACAAATCCAAAACACAGCCCCTTACCAGCCACTATAAAGAAAATTAACTCTATCTCAGCTGAAACCAGGACAGTATCCACCCCTTATTCTATACCATTTACGTCATGCTCAGGTCTCACCCTATCCAATACATTCTTATTACCCACCGTCACCGTTCCCATCCTTTGATATAATACACAGATATAATTCCCTTAGTCTATGGACCACCCCTGTAAAATGTCTGTAAAATGTCCATAAATGTCCACAAAATGTCCACTGAGTTCATTTAGTCCATGACTTTGGGCTCCATCTGTTATGGTGGTCACTCAGGACAGGAGAGGTGGTGTGTTGCATGGAGTTATTGGGCACCAAAGCCAGCTCAGGTCAGGTCACTGCTGCACTTGCACTGCTTCTTGTAAGGCTTCTCCTCCATTGGTTCAGGTGGTTCTGGCTGTAGTAATTCCCATAACATGCAACTCAAATCCTGGGTTACAACAATTTAAAGGTATTTCCATTACAATCTTCACTCCTGCTCCCTTTGGACCAAACCATCGGGTTTAACATTGCAATGAACTCCTCCCATTGCCCCTGCTCTGGCTTGAACTTATCCACAGACTGTAGTCCCTTCAGAAGTAAACTTGCTCCAACATGGCCTCATGCACAGCCACTGATGCTTCAAGGTGTACCTGCTGCAGCATGGACTTTATCCACAGCCACAGATGCTTCGAGGTGCACCTTATCCAGCATGGACTTATCCTCGGGCCACAATTCCTTCAGAGGGATACCTGCTGTGGCACATGCATAACCATGGCCACAGACATTTCAAGATACACCTGCTCTGGCATGGGCTTATCCATGGGCACAGACGCTTTGGGGTGTCCTGCTCCCACATGGATTCATCCACAGGTCACAGTCCCTTTGACTCCAGTTCACACCGGAGTTCCAGCCTGTCCAGTACAGAAGCACAGAAAACAGCAGCAATGTGCTGGCCATCTGCCAGCCCAGGCGCATCCAGAAACATCCTGCTTCTTCTAAAATTACTTTTAGAAATAATTTCCCAGAATGCCACTGCAAGGATTGTTCTTGGTTAGATGTTTATGAGGTATCTTTTACTTCCATAAATTTTGTTCTAGGAAAAACAAGTCTACTACTGGAGAACACCATACTAGGCAAGAATTAATTTCTTTAGGAAAGGACGATGATGTGTGAGGGCAAATGAAGTTAACAGAACTTGCTGGTGAAAGGTGCTTGTCTATTGGGTGTCTTATATAGTAAAATGAGGAGTCAGTAGTTCATTAGTACTGAATACTAACTGCATACAAAATCCTTGTCTCCTGTATCCATGAAAAGCTGTTTAGCATTAAAAAATTAGAATGCAACATTTATGAGTACGTAATTATATAGAGCATGATAAATTATGCACATCACACAGTCAGATGAGCAGAGATTTTGCGGAACTACTTGTTCAGAATAATTTGGCAAATGGTTCATGTGAGCTGTTTTAGCTTACATACTTACAGTCAGGAACTGTCTTCTGTATCAGTTGCTTTGATAAATAACTGCTTGTAATTCATTTTGCTGACTGATTAGTTTATAATTTCCTACAAATCACACACTATAGATTCTGCTCCCCAGCTTTCCAAAATGGCTGTGTGAACCCATGCATATATTCACAATATTCAATTATTGACAAATATTTGTTTAAAAATGCATACTTCAACTGCGCACAGAATTTTCATCTGAGCTATCTCAGAATTTCACCTTTGGTCCTAGTGACCAAAATTACTGTACATACTCTGAAATAGCAGGGATTTTAGCGTTGCTTGACTGAAAACAGAAACATCCCTTATGCAAATGCCAGCCAGCTGTGAAGTGGAGCTCCTTGGTGAGGTATGTTCTTCCTTTTCGGTTGTTTGCCCAGCTACACTTTGCCACGGTAGGGCATGCCAAGAGGAGAGCCCCAGAGAGGGGGGATGATGGGAGAGGTGAGACGTGGGGGACATGTGGCTCTGCTGCACAGCACAGGGGCTGCTCTTCAGCACTGGAGGAAGCAGAAAGATGGTAACGTGGTTGATGACCGCTGGAGGTGCGCGCTTTGCCAGTACCATGCCGACAGAGTGGGAAATAGGGGTTAATGGAAGAACAGAAGATGTGCTCAATAGACCCACCTTCATACATAACTTAATTAATCCTGCCTTAGAGGTACAAACATGCTTAACATCATTCAGGTGAACACTGAACTACTTAGTTTTTTAGTATGTCCTGAGGACTTTCACATTTCTATTTAAATCTACACAATTACTTTAGTAATTTTTCAGTCAGAGAAAATTTTTCAGCAGAGAAAATAAAAAGGAATCCCACCGTATTTGAGGAATAAAGGCGTTCAACTAGTCATATTCTGCCATGACCGCATCTGTGATTTCTGCTTTGCTGGGAGGTGATTTTTACCAGTATGTAAAAATTTATGAATTCATGAGATCTATATAATCTGTTTTTTCTCTACTCCTTGAACCCATGGAAAATGTAAAAATTAAAACAGAAATTTGCACCATTCAAATACAAAGATTTTAACAGAATAATCAGTCAGTTTAACATGAAGTGGAGTAAGTAAGCTTCACAACATGCTCTGGAAGGCCAAAACCTGCTGCTGGGTGACCCAAATCCAAAGCTTGGGAAAGGGAAGCTCAGGCACTGGACATAAGACAGCAGCTGAACCTCATCCCATGGAAACTGGCAGAGCTCAGTGGACCTACGGATGCGCAGTTGCTCACTAAAGAAGTAGCAGACTTGTTAATTTTTTAGATTGCTGCCTTAGCCCAAATCTACTGGAAGTCGGATTCCTCACTGGTGACTTCTATATCCAAAAAGTTTTTACATTTTGGGGGATTTTACTCTTAATGTGAAAAAATAGCTGTGAATGTTAAGATGTCTCTTTCATTCAATAGTAATGCATTTTGCAGGAAGTGTAATGATGCAATTTACTCAGCAATAATGAGAAATGAAGAGTATTTGTTCAGGCATCGCACTGTCCTAATGTGTGTGTATGTGCAATTCATGATTCAGATTATAGGTGGTTTGAACCACCTTCTAGAATGGCTGTGTTCTGTGTCTCCATTGACCACAGAGAGAGCTTTTGGGGATCAGATGCTATCTTAGGCAATTCGCCTGGGTAGAACAAAACGTACAGAACATTTACTCCTCTGCCCAAGGTGTCATTCCCAATCGGTAGGGCAGTCATCCTCACCCCCCAGTAAAACAGCACAGCTCTGCACCGCCAGACACCTGCTGTGTCTCCAGGTGGCCCAGGTACGCGCAGGCTCCCCTCCTGCAGATCCCTCTGCACAGCTCCAGGAATTGCCCTCCCTCCTCTTTGCTGAAGGAAATGCTGGAAGACTGATTTTCATCCTAGGTGGCATGTGGCAATTAATTAATAAGAGTTTTCTGACTCATTGGAATATTCCACCTTTATGTAGGTAATGTATACTGAAAAAGGAGAATGAAATGTCAAACACACACCCTTTATAAGATAAAATTAAACAGTCATATGATGATGCAATGGGACCACCACAGTGCTAGATGTATACTTACAAGGGTGTTCTAGAAGTATACAGGCATGTATAGGGCTATGTGGTTAAACAGTATACTTACTTTCCTACTATTCTTTTTTTTTTTTTTTCAAAAATCTAAGCATATGCATGCAAAATGACATTAACACTGCAGTGACAGAAAGTCACCAAACTGTAGAAAAAGACAAATGGGTGTTACATGTTCTTTTTCCCTGTTGTGTGCATTCATTTTTAGTCCAGAAAAGCAGGAACAAGTGCAGAATATATACTGTGGAGTAAAGCACCCTGAAGGCATTTGTACAAACCCACCCCCTTACTGTTCATTGCACTGAGAAGCAAATGGAAAGATGAGATTCCTCAGCGAATGCAAAACAAGAGGCAGAAACATAATCTCATCTTTTCTCAGCAAGCAGGCAAATCTCTTGCACCATTCTCTAGTGCTGGAATTAATCGGCTTCTGAATAGTATGTTCAGACTGCTTGGTGAGATGATTCTGAGTTAGAAAGTCCTGAAGAAGCTGCTCTGCAAGTGGATGAAGGAAAGGAAGGACGATATGGGGCATGCTGTGCACCAGTTCAAGGCTTTGTTTTGGAAGAATTGGCTCTGCCGTGTGAGGCAACCGGTAAGTTTTTGGAAATGATAAAAAAAGGAATATTTTAAATCTTCTTTTAATATCTGTTGGAAAGAGTGTATCTATCGATTTTCCCTTTTCGCTGCAAATTATTAGGTTGCACTGCAGGTTGCATAGGCTGGCTGCAAGTTCTTGTTTTGCCTTTGGTCTCCTAATTGTTGAAAACACAAGTAGAGAACAACAGTGTGTTTTAATTCTAAAATGGCTGAATACAGCAATGCTCCCCAATTTGCAAATGAGATAGGAAATCTCATAAAAGTTTTGAAGAGCCACAGCTTATCATTTAATTATCATTAGATACTACCAGTGCTTGTAGCAGTGGCGGGGATGAAAATCAATTTTCTTCACATTACAGGTACTCATTGGTAATGTAAAAAAGCTTGCACAATTGTGATCAAAATCTAGATACGGGGAATGCAAGGACTGTGTATTAAAATTGTATATACTTCTAAATTTCCTTTCTTATCCACTCTACAAAGCCTAATTTAACCTTTCAAATTCCAATATGCAGAATGTGGCAGCTACTTCAACAGCAGGCAAAATTAAAATAATACTCAAATATGAGAAGAGATGTCATTGTTTGCTTTTACTGTGATTGACGTGATTTTTTAATTTAAGATAGAAGGAAGCGAATTTTCTCAAGTGAGATAACATTTTTGTGGGGAAAAAAATGTCACTTCAATTAATAGTTTCTCATTGATTTCCCTTGCCTGTCATGATCTGGGGATTTGCAATACGGCATGTTGGCTGCTTCAGATAGGATTACCTCAATTAAGTAAACATACAGGTTTTCATTTCAGAAATATTTCATTTACATAAAATTGTGATTTAGAGAGAGAATTTCTGCTCCAAATAATCTCAAGTGATGTTTTTTAACATGAAAGACATTTTTTCGGGAGGGATACTGTTGGTTATATTCTTCTCAGTTCCTAAATGCTTCTGTATGCTCCCTGTTCCTCCTACTTCAATCAATGTGCATTAAGTGGCTTCTCAGTATCTCGTGTTCTCCTGCATGCTAATCTATTTCTCTTCTTGCTCTGTGTAGTTTTCCCTCTTACATATTTTCAAAGGACAAAATCTTCATTCATGTAAGTTTTAAGTTTGCCTAATTGGTAGCTTTCCTGAAGAGAGAGCTCACTGAGATGCAGACTTCCCCAAACCAGGAATTACAATAAATGACCCAAAGCAAACTTAATTCTGCCTGTTCAGAGCCAGGAGCTGCCCTGGGGAATTTGCAAAACCTCCTTACGTGCTCATTGTGTGAACACTGGGCCATGAAGGCACTCCATCTGCAGTTACACAAGGAGAAATCCAGGTGGATCATCCACCTACACAAAGGGCAGGTCAGACCCTTGTGAATCTGAAGAGAGAAGCATCTCCTGAAAGATCTGATGTGCTTCTGCTCTATATTACATTGTGTAGATCTATCTGTAGAAGGCAGTTGTCTTCTCATGGTTATTTATCAGCAGTTAGGGCTAGAAGACAAGTGTGGTCTGTTGAACTAATGATGTGTCATGAGTGTCATGTGGCATTAGTTGATATCACACAGTGAAGGGGCTGTGAAAGACGTAAGTGTTCTGTAAAGAGTAGGTGTTTTGACTGAAATTCAGACAGGCATTAGCGCCTCTTATTAACATGGTTCAAAGGCAGCACAGGATAATATGTATGTTTGGACGTCAGTTGGAGTTTGAAATTGCAGTTGTGTAGAAGATACCTTCTCATTTCTGTTTTCAGGAGCTTTTGCTTCTGATGTACACATTCTGGAAGCTTAGGAGATACATACTACCAGGCAGCTGTAGTACTTACGTTTTCTATCACTGCATTTCTTAACTATTGTTTATATAGTATTTATTACCATCCAGACTTGCAGCTAGGTAAAGGATGAAATGTGATTCCCAAATTCTCTTGTTCTGATACCCTAATTTAGAGGAGAATTGGGATTATAATAATGTTGTGAAATGCTTGGAGTGTGTAGTTGCTAGTACAGCTATTAGGAGAAAACAGAAACATAGCCTATCCTAAAGCTATGCCTTTTTTAAAAAGTTGCTATTATTAATCATTTTCATTTTGGATTAATGTTAAGCATGAGAGAAAATACTGGTATAATTCTTGCTCTTCATCTGCCCCTACACTGTCATCTTTGCCCTGCTTCTGTCCTTTACAGTTCACACTCATTTCCTCCACACTTTAAAAGATATAAACATCCCTACAAGTTGCTTACTGCTGAATGCCCTCTGTTTTGCACATGTATGTTTTTGCATCAGTGCAAAAAAATGAAAGTAAAATAAAATAACAGTGAATGGCTACAAAGTTGTCTGCTTTTATCAGCCAGGTCCTAAAGCTCCATTATCAAATTCACCATTCTTCCAGGTGCAACTCACCAGAATGGCATGAGCTCTCAGACCCCAGTTCCCCTCAGTGCCTGGGCAAAGCAGCTGCGTAAGGGCTGCCATCTTGTGAATGCCCTTTCTTTGGACCTTCTTCTATTGGTGCCTTTCCTAATTGAACATGAATATGCCTTATACAGCAGTATTACTTCCCACTTTTACCAGGAATAACTTGCTCAATAAGATCAATTTTGCTTGCTTAATGTCTGCAGCATGCTGATAGTTGAGTCCTCCAACTTGTTTCCACTTCAGCCCAACCTGTTGTTGTTGCCTCTGCAGCTGCCTTCTCAGTTCTTGTACTTATCCCAAATTCAGCTGTTATCATGTGCTCTACAGGAGCCAGCTGCGTGGGGTTTGCTTTATTTGCCTAAAAAAATCATTAGCTTACCAAAGGACAGAACTGCTAAGGACTTTTTTGAGGTTTGGGAAAAAACCCCCAACTATTTCAGACTCCCTCACGTCCAAGCATCAGCTGCATGGTTGCTGCTGTTGCTACCCAGGCAGTGGTTGAGATGGTAGTAAGGACAGATGGAGCAGACTACGGCAATGTGGACAACGGGATTACTTCTTAATATTCCTAGGTTCTCTGCAATTGCTATTATCAACATCCAGACTCATGGTACTCTAACAAAGAAAGGCATAAGCATATTAGACTGAGAAGTCTACCTCTGATAAGCCATTAATGCATACTGAAATTCTGGGGATAAATGGAAAATGGGGAAATTATTTGTTTTCCTAAAACCTAAACAACAAAAGTTATTCTAATAGGCCTATACTTGCTTGCCTCACTGGTATTCTCCAGTCACGAATTTTATATATTTATTAAACCTTGAATTTTATAGATTCACCAAAATCATTGCTATTTACCCTATTCTTTAGGTGCAATGAGGTTTCTCAGCTGAATGGCAACAGCCAAGGACAATCCAGCCCAGAATGAGAGCAACGATTGTTTACAGCTCTTATCATTTCATTAGGTGTCTTTCTCCCCCAGTGCCAATGCTAGTGGCATTGTGCAATGTTCATTTTGATCCCTAGTTTTGTGGGGGAAAAAAACCCCAGAGAATTTGCCCATTTTAAAAAATGCTGCTGTTGTATTTTTGTATTTTAAGAATCTTTGGCTCATTTGTCCCAGATTTGGAATAATAACCCTTCCCTGCATGCCAGATTTTTGGATATTCTGACTAAGCAAATTAATTTTGGAAGAGCTTAAACCAGAGGAGAGTTCTCAACTGTAACTGTTCTGTATCTGGCATACCCTACTATGTTACAGCCCATGTGACTTTTCTAGTCACAGAGTATTCTCTTTTATTTCTAGCCAGATGACACTCAGTTATACCTATAAATGGGTTATTTCTTCCCCTTTCTCTGTTTTGCTTCCTACATACCATCTGATAATCCAGCAGCAATTCTCAGTGGGTCAATCTCTTAAAGTTCAAAATATTTCTAAAATGTAATTGCAGACAAAAAAGCCCAGGAACAGGCCAAACCCAATTAACTAAAGTCTACCTGAAATAAATGAACTTCCTTGGCTGCATCCAAAGTCCACAGAAATCTACAGGAAGAATACCATTCAAAGTTTTAGGCCAAGTGATATATCACACCCCATGAAAGTTGCAAGAGTGGGCCTCTGGTGACTGCTATAGTATACCAAAGGGGGCATCAATGGAGAAAGTCCAATTAATTTCACAGCTATCTTAAATATGAATAATGGGTCCTTAATGCAGCCTAATAGGGGAAATGGTATGAAAAAAGAAGGTCCAGAATGAGGGTACTTCTGTATTTGTTTGGGTGAACTAATCTAAATTTTGAAGTCAGAAGCTTGCCTTATTCTGAATTGATGGGAAATTTGTTTCTTCATTAGTAGGGTTTTGTTTTGTCTCAGTTAATGGGAAACATTATATTTTCTGCTTTTCTGTTGTGGTAAGCAAGTAGAATCTTTCAGATACCATAACTCCTATAACGGTGTTTGTGCAAGCGCAAAAGTATGCCACAGTGCTAGTACCATGCTGTTCCTCAATTTTTGTGATAAGATAGTGTGATATTTTTGATCCTAGGTCTACTTCTCCAGAGACATTTAATAAAATCTGTTCCATCCCTCTGGGAAGGCCTTTGTAATGATTAATAAAAGTCTTCAAGTCTATCCCTTCTCTGCTTTGTAGCACAAATAAATCCCTCTTACCAACATATTTAATCCCCTGCATTTTTTGCTTGAAACCTTCTTACTAATTACAAATAACATGTTAGATTTCCTTGACCACAGAGGTACTCTCATCTCAGTAAGTGTCCTAGTGAAACGCTGCTCCAAATTCATATCTTTTTTAGTAAGGCCTAGATTAGCTCTGTACAATAAGACTAGCTTTTTTACTAAGAGTTTGGATACTGGTGACTGAGCCCGTAGGTAAAACCATTCCTGTTCTTCCCACATCATGAGTCCTTGTTAAATATAACCAAGAAACTCAAGGTTTTTCGGTTGGTAAGTGACAACCCATGACTTGGTTTGGCCATGAGTCCAGTCCTGGGCTTTCAGAAGTAGAGCTGCCTGGAATTATTTGTGGTGGCTCCTCACCATGCTTTTATTTACATGACTTTGTGTTTTGTCCAGGTTTTTGTACTGAAAGAGCAAAAAGCTGCCACAGTTATTTTAGTGTCCAGGGCTCACAAGTACAATTCTGGATATTGTGCAATGGACTTGAAAGCTATTGAGCCAACCACACATTCAATTTCTTTATTTATGCTTGATTTGCTTGCAAGAGGTAAAGGAAGCCCCTGGTAAAAGTCTGGTGCAGTAGGACAGACAGAGAACAGAACAGCAGACTTGAAATCAGAAGATTTTGGTTAGTCCGCAAGTTCTCTAGAGATGGTCCCCATGATGCAGAATCCCAAGTGGCTTCTCCAGCTTAACAGAAAGATGAGTAGGCGCAAAGAAGGGCAGATGATAAGTAGCTCTATCCTATCTAGAAGGCATTATCAAGTGAATACCTAAATACACCTACAGCTGTGCTCACAGGTGTCAGGGTCCTGAGGACACTGATAGGTCTTAATGGCCCTGAACAGCCTCACCTGGGGCCTCCACCCACACACCCAGCCCTGTCCCTATTTAAACTCAGCCTGGGGCTTTCACTAGGAGTTGTAGCCTCTTGTACTTTTCTATAGACTCTGCTAGTGATTGCAGACTGTATCTGACCCTGGCTGCTCTTACTAAATGGGACCTGCAGGTTAGCTTCCTGGCTTGGTCATAGGCCTGTCTCATTGCTGCAGACTCACCTGGAAATCTAGACTCTCAGTTGAATCTGGCTGCTGTTGCCTAGCCTGCTTGCTTGGCTGGGCTACTGCAGGACAGGCCCTGCCTGACAAGGATCCTGCTGGCTTGGCATCCCTGTTGGCTCCCTGCCCTTTAGGGAGCAGCTGGCTGGTGCTGTTCCCTGACCACCAGCTGAGGTTGCCATGAGCCCTGAGGTGAGCACCAGGGACCCCAGCCTGTGGCTATCCAGCGCCTTCCCCCTATAAACCCTAGTGAGCTCTGGTCTCCCACAGCCCTGCTGCCTGGGTTTCTTGTGGGACCTTCCCCCAGTACTGGCCTGGGAGGGTGGTGGTGTGTGTCTCCAGGGGCAGCCTTGACACTTTCCAGCCCCTCATGGGCAGCCTGGTGACACTTCCTCCAAGTGTCTTCTGCAGTGTCCCTTTCCTCATCTGCTGTACCTGGCTCTACATCCCCACCTCTTCCCGCCCCCCCAAAACCAGCCCACCGATATCCTGCAGCAATGGCACCACTCCACAGCAAGGCCCCTCCAGTCCCAGATGGGAGGTATGTTGATGAACATGCCAAGGAGGGGAGGCTGCTGCCAGGCCCTGGGGGCACTGCTGAGCTTCAATGGCCCTGACCAGCCTCACCTGGGGCTCCACCTGGGCCCATGCCTCAGCTGAAATGGGGCTTCTGGGCCCACAGCTCCTGCCTGGCTGAAGTCAGAGGATCACCGCTCTCCAGCTCAGCTCTTGTGCTTTGTCACTGTCGTTCTGGCTTGGCCGTGGTCCTGCCTCATCACCGTGACCTTGCCTGAGGATCAGGACCCCTGGTTGAAGCTGGCTGTGATGTCTGGGCCTGCCCTGGTCACCTCGTGGGATCTTGAGGGATGGGTCCCCAGCTGGCAAGGCCCCTGCGCTGCTGGGAGGTGTTACCATCCATGGCTCCCTGTGCTTTAGGGACCAGCCAGCCCTTGCTGCTGCCTGAAAATTTGAAAGCACCAGGCCTCGCTTTTTTTTGGTTGGCTCCTATAGGGTTTGGAGTATGTTCCATTTAAATGAATGGCAATTTCCCTAAATTTCAGGAAACCTTTAGTTCCTCAGGAAGTTCTTCAGGAAACCTTTAGAACCTCACGTTCAGCAGAGCAGGCCTTTTCCACAGGGAAGACTCTGCCACTGGATTTTGTTTTTAAGCGTTATGTTACTTTTCTCAGGTATTTTTCTAACATACCCAAGTTTAGGAATCACTTCCCCAGTAGGATTTGATTCAACTCTGACAGTTTAGAAATAAAAATCCTCAATACACTTCAGAGAAGTTAATAGCCTCTAATGGGAGATCTTTAGTGTGGTTCTTTGTCATTTCTACTACATTTCTGTTACTGAGCTTGGTATTCACACTTTCCTAGCACTTTTATTAGTGAATCTAGAAGTCTTTTGAAAGTTGGCTGAATGGCAGTTTCTTCCTTTTTGCAGCTGAAAATTGAGACAATTGTTTTTGTTTGTTTGTTTGTTTTCTCCGTGCAGTCTGTTTGGGGGTTTGCATCCTCTCTGAGGAGGCTCAAGCACATACTGTCTACGTGCAATTTGCTCAGAGGAGACACACTCAAAATCTGCGAGTCCCGCAGTGGGCCAGCTTGGGTGCCTTTTCATTGTGGCCCTGGAAACGGGAAGGCAGTGAAATGAGAAGCGCAGCAGTGGGCAGCCTCAGGCCCATTAGCTTGGTCTCACAACACCCTGCTGCTGGAGGTGACAAAGGCAGCGTTTGGAGAGAGGTGACTGCAGGTGACAGGAAGGGTGTAATGGCAGCAGTCAGGGAGCCAGGGAAGGACAAGGAGGTATGCCGCCGGGCAGGGTTCAGGACAGCAGGCTTCAGGGGAGCATGAGGAGTTGCAGCAAGGTGCAGAATGCTGCTGGCTTCTTAGGAGGCTCAGGTATGGGAAAGCTGGATGTTGGTGTCATCAAGTTGTCAGTCACTGTGTTGACCAGAGGGAAATATCTACAAACACTATAAATAGAAGAAGTGAAAACTTCTTTTTTACTCCGAAAGCAGTGTATTTGGCAAAGTTATAGGGATTTTAAATAGAAGTCTGAATTACTAATTTGCTTTTAATGATATTACTTTCCCTTAAGTAGTTGTAGAGGGGATATTTAATGTTTTTTTATTAAAAGATATATGAATTTTAATGATTTGTTCCCAAATCTTGTTTTCTATAGTACTGACAATGTTTTGGTTTCCCTTTTCAGGTCCTGTCTCTCACTGAAATACTCTGGCCATGTGTGCTTTTCTTGATTCTGGCTGCAATCCGCTTCCAGGAGCCCCCAAAATACAAGGAAAACTGTATGTTTTGTTTCACCTGTGTTCTGTTTTGGTCGCCTCTGCTTGTAGAATTATTTAGGAAATACTAAAGATATCCTAGAAGGGGGGACTTAAATGTAGTGGAGTCAACAGAAAGAGTCCCAATGGAAAGTGGGATTCAGTCTTGTCTAGCTGTGGATCTGAGCAAGTCATATTTAGGCAGGAAAGAAATACCAAGTTTAAGGTCTGATTTGTCAGACCAGTTTTAGACATCTACTTTGGAGTAAGGTGGATTACTTGGGTTTTAGCTGTACTTATTTCTTTCTATTGAGTAAGGGAGTTTAGATGCCTGGCTCAGAGGTAGATAATTATGCAGTAGATATTAACAGTTAGACAAGATGAATCTTACCCCTACCCACTTCCTGGGATTTAGAATGAACATTTTGTAAATAATAAATTCTTCCATTTCCATCAACACTTCAAAACTTGTTATGACTACCTCCACTTTATAAAGTTCTTTTTGCTTTTATCTTGTCAAATGTTAACTTCATTCAGAAAAGAATTACTTGTGATATTATAGTCTATTCAGTTTATTATTCTGTTATTCACAGATGTCAGTAAGCTGGGGATAAACCAACTTTAGCTACATTAGAAACCAATTTGGTAAAACAATTATAGATCTGTAGAATGAAACATCTGGAGAGAATCTAGCCTGCACTATATACATTTACTTTAGACTAGCTCTAGTCTGGACCCAAGGATGCAATGCATGCTAATGGTTTGAGTACATTAAGTGTGCTCTTAGAGTACATCTTCTGCTTTGCTTTAGTGGAAAGGGATCCCGTGTACGTGCTTGGAGGGCTTTCTACAATGTGAACTGGAGTGTGCTAAGTAAAAATAACTCATCTGCAAATGGCACTGGTCATTCACAACTCAAAATTCATTATTTTATACATCAGGTACAGTTCCTGAGGAATGAAGGATGGTTTGACTAACAGTGCAATTTCTGATGGTATATGTCTCAAAAATATTGGCACCTGAATTTAAATAAAATTAGGATTTTTAAGTATCATGTACATGTAGTAAATTCCCCATTTCTGCATCTTTCAATTCTGAATATTCAGTAAGAGTGATAGCCCAAATGCTAGTTTTCTTATCTCCTTCTCATTTCATTCCCTTAATTTTGATGTAATGGTTGCCAAAAGGAGGTTATTCAGAGGAAGAGGGGAATGACCTTTCAAGTATTTCTCAATTTTAGCTGTTTTAAACAGAGAAATGAAGTTAAATAGGAACCCTATAGTTATTCCTTATGTTTCAAAATAAGCAAAAAAGTTGCTTTATATTTTGAAGTTTAAATTCGCAGAACTATGGAGAGATATGGATAAATTCCAGAGATATGGAAAAGTTGCTGTTTAGACAGTCTTGATGGATGTACATTCAGACATTGCTGAATACCAGTTCCTTCATCTCTTGAAAGCCTGGGAGAAAAGGCGAAATACTATTTTGTGAAGAAGTCTATATTCTAATCTAGGTCACAGGTCATTTTGGGCAGGGAGGCTAGAAAGCGTATGATGTTGCAATGGGATTACTACCGTGCAAATCAGCTTTTCATATGTTATACCCTGTTGTCACAGTCTGACACAGAAGTTACTCATTTTCTGTGGTGAATTAGTTGTTCTTAAATGGGACACCATTGATACAACTTCATTGTTTGCAGGCAACAAAGCCACTTTCTAGGAGAAGGGAACACAATGTGATGGTACAGGTTTGAAACTGCAATGTTACCGGTTTTAATTCTGCCGCTGCTTGGTTTTAGGTTACTTAGAAGCTCGGGATTTACCAAGTCGGGGTCTTTACCCTTTCATGCGGACCCTTTTGTGTAATGTTGGTTCAAGATGCAAGAATACTAGTTACACAACACAGAAAAACAACCGCTTACGGTAAGTTATACGAATTTGAGAGAGCTGTCAGTATCACAGTGCATCTTTTTCTACAGCAAAGCTTCTTATTGTCTTGTAGACAGGTAGAACATGAGCTTTGTTACTCTGTGCTAAAAGTTGCCTTCAGTGTCCTTATGAATGCAAAAGATGTAGGGCCTTAGTCATGCCTCTTCCTAATTTTTGTTTGCCTTTGTTGGGCATTTCCTGCTGTTATTAGATACTGAAAACTGTCTGGGGGGAAAATTGGAGAGGTATCTTGTGATATTCTTGCCCTTCACCGGTGCCATGTGAGAGCATACTTTTATCCTTCACTAGAGAGTCTTTTATTACATGAGGGTGAGATTGAGCATCAAAAAGTGTATCATACATGGATTTAAACTTTGAATAATTTGGGACCATACATGGTGGGATAAATAAACATAGAAAAGCAAAACAAGGATAACTCTTGAGTAAGCCCCATGAAGAGCCAAAAAGGAGTAGCAGAAGCTCTGTAATAAAAAGAACTTGAAAAAGTAATCTGTAAAAGGGCCTTGTCACAGGATCCCAGAATGCAGCAAGAAAATTATGAACTTGAATTTGGGCTTCTTCTTTAAGAAATGTAGTAATTTCATCTACTTCAAAATGTTGAAAAGCATTGAGATGCAAATTGGCTGAAGGATGTAGTCATAAGCAACCTTTCAAAATATATAACAATAAAGTCAAATTAAGGTGAGCTAATCAGAATATATGTATGTATATATGTATGTTTATTCTTAGAAAATTGAGAATATCTACCAAGAAAGATCTTAGAGGTTTGAGCCAGTAAGTGTGTAAGAGCATCAAGTTTTTATGGTTTACGATTGTAGAAGTTTATAGGTAGCAATAAATTCAGCATGCAGCAAGTTGGGAAGCTTCAGTATCACAGTAATCGGCCATAATACTTACCGTTTGATCTAGACAGTCTGTTCTAGTTATTTGTACATGTAGAGAGCTGTTGATTGAGCATAAGACCATGCAAAATAAATCTTGTTTACGGGCAAACACCTTCTACATAAAGCAATAATTTGCTGGTAGAATTGAAATCTTAACAGTTTAAGCTAAGAATCATTATTAATCCAGATCTAGTATTACACAAAAGACTTATATACAGAAATAACAGTATTACAGTAATATCCCTAAACAAAATTTCTCATAATAATAATACAATTAAAATTGTTAGACAATCACTTAGTTTCTACTCCTTTCCCTGGGGTTATGCTCACCTTTCCACTGCTGCTCTGGGTCATAAGGTCACTGGCTGCAGTCTGGTGGTGGTGGCGTTGTTATGGCAAGTTATGATCTGGAGCCCTTTACCTGCAGGAATGCGGTGTTGATGGCTTCTTTTTCACTCTAGGGTGCACTTGGGGTCACTTATGTTTGCTAATGTGCTTTTATACCTTGTTTGTTCTCCATTGGTCTGCATGTCTATGATACATCAGAATGTATAAGGTATCTTTTACATATGTTAGATATCTGTTCTTTTTTCTTGATACTTATAAATTGGCTTTGTCTGGCTATAGTTCTGCATTGTAACTGACCACTGGTGAGTTGTTTATAGCCAGGGGGTCCTCAGTGCCAGCCTGTTGCCCATCTCTTATCATTCCGGACCTGTATTCCAGTACAGTGCATCCTATGTCCCCACTTATCAAGGCCTCTACTATTATACTGGGCCTGTGTTCCTCTGCACTGCTTTGCTATGTTAATCATAAATATCTCATTTTGCACTGAATGATCACTTGTTACTACTATCTGTATAAAACTATGGTGGTATTATACAATGACAAGTGAAAGTAAAGCAAATAGCCATAGACATCTGGCCAGGAAAAAGAAGTTAAAACTAAATTAAGTAAAAAACAAAACTGCAGGCACAGTAAGACAAGTTCAGACAAAGCAAAGGTGGCAAGCCTCTGTGCCATAGTCTTGCAAACTCAGTACAAAGACTGTTACTTGCAGTGGCAATACTATATTACTGGGTTATAGAGTTACAATAGCTGTTGGCCTTTTTAAAAACTGTTTCCTAAAAGGATAGTTTTTATTTATATCACTTGTCCAGATGCCACCTAAGTGTGTTAAACCTCTAGAAACTATGAACTATATTGACGGCTCTGCATGATTATTTACACTGCTTTGACTGAACTGCCCAAATTACATTTCATCTCAAAAGAAAAGCGGGAAAGAATTTCCTGGAGGCAGTCTTAGACCTACTTAAGAATTGGGGAAATTATTCAGTGGCTTTCAATTTTTCAACTGAAAAATAAAATGCATGCATGTATGCATATTTCTAAACTCAATAGGCTACACTGAGTGGCATATAGCCTAGGTAAGGAAAAGGGATAAAAAGGTAGGATGAAGTTCATTCTGAGGTCAGTCTATTCCAGCAGGTCCATCAGTATAAATTAAATCAACCTCAGGGATGCTCTGACTTATGCTGGCTGCCAACAGCCTTAGGAATACAGACTGTCATCTTGATCAGCCAAACATAACTGAATCCTACAATGTCCCTGTGTTGACTGGAGAGAAGGGGTGGCATAGGAACAGTAATACCAATTATCTTCCCTTAGAGGATTTATACCAAACCATAGGTGGTTCTTTATAATCGTTTTCAGGGTCATTTTTGCATCAACTATGTTGTGTTTATTAAGGGTAAATCAAAGACTGTGCATAGTTTGCATGGACACTTAACCCATTTGTTTTCACAGTATGTACCACATCGGTGCTATCAGTTTGAAATATAGTTGTTGCCTTTTGGAAAAAGTAATTCTATGACTTCTGTTGGAACCTCCACTATGAAAGCCATAAACCACCCAAATAACCATTTGTCAGTGAGCAGCCTGAGCAGGCCTGCTCCATGAGAGGGGCTGAACCAGGGGTTGAAGTCATCCTAGTGCAGGCCATGCCCTCACAGATGTGGCACCATTCCCCCAGGCAACAGGCTTCATTAACAGCCTCCAACATGGTGCGAAGATGAGCCAGGTGAAGGCTACAACTACCTCATTAACGTTGATTTGCAGCAAAATCTGTCACCTCCTCTGATGCCTCGGAAAGCATCCATTTTTCAACAGCTCCGAGGCTTTGCTCCTTGCTCCTCTCTTCAGCCACTGCAAAAGCTGCTGGCTTGCAGCTCTTTGATGTGATTCCATAGTCTGTTGCACCCAACAGAGGAGTAAGGAAATATTTAGGAGGTATATTTAGGAGGTCCCATGGCAAAGGACACTTTTCCCTGCTCTTTCCAGAATGTTCTACCCCCCACTTCATCTTAATGGAGCACAGAGTAAAATTGAGAGCATGCAAATAAGATAAAAACCATGCAGCTCAGTGTCCTATGGCCTTACACTCACAAATGAGAGTGCATGTGCATGGAGACATAATGTATTCCCAGTACTCTTAATTCTACTGCAAATCTTGCAGAACATGGTGGGATTTGCCCTTGCAGCTCAGACTTCTAGATCTACATTTGTTAGACTTCTCAATACCTAAAAGAAAATTAAGCTTAAGTTTTCTCAGACTTAGAACTACAAATATCACAAAAACAAGACTCTAAAATGTTATTTCTAAGCACATTAGTTTATTTCTCTTTATTGAGCTACAAGTAGTAGCAGCCTAAGCAGCCTCACTCTGTAGGTGTGTCAGAGCCCCAGGTCTGTCTCTGGCATCTTCTCCTGGATGGACCCCTCGGTCCCACGAGGTACCTCTGTGTCCTTTGGCACCTGACTGGACTCCTGGGCTCATCCCACCGTTTTGGGACTGTCACTGGAGCCTGTGACCCACCCCCGGCTCTGCCTGCTGGCTAGGATCTTGGGGGATGGTGCCGCATCGTTGAGGGCATGGCCTCCTCCAGGGTCACCTCAGCTCCCACTCCTGGTGCAGCCCCACTCATGCTGGTGTCTTTCTTGTTACTGATTTTATTGATATCTGGGCCTCCGTGGTTCTCTAGTAGAGCAGTATCAGAAGGGCTCATGTACAGGAGCAGGTGTGGAAAAACAAAATCAAGGAAGGTCTAAGCAACAATAATAGCACTTGCATAAGAATTGCTTAGAGGGTCAAATTTTTCTTTAATGATGTGTATCTTCAAATGAAAAAAGAAATAATTCTGCAAGATAACTGTACGTCTGCAGCAACTTATTGGAACAGTAACCCTATGTGTTCTGGGCCAGCTTTTGTAGTCTTATGCTATGTAGTTGGAAAACAGAAACCTAAGCAATTTTTGTGATCTTGCTTATAGATTGTCAGAGAGTTGGGGAGAAAAGGAATTTTAAACGTGAGTTTTCTCCATTTTATAGCCAATTAACAACAACACTTTTTTGGTTCTTTATATTTTTTGGTCCATTGCATTTTAGAAGGGTTACAATGGTATGCAACATGGAGGGGGAAGATATTTATTTTCTGTGACAGACACACAGTAAGCTATTGTCTAGCATCTGTATTGGTGTTGATGGAGATGTCATGTCTCCAGGCTGTCCTGAGATGGTGCAGAACAGGAGCCAGCACAGCTGGGGCTTTGCAATTTTAGAGAGAAATTTTCAATGGCGTGACAGGGGTGAGGTTGAGACAAGAGTTTGCTGAGAGGCTTATGAAAATCACCAGTCTAAATGGCATTGCACATCATCGCTGAGATCTCAGATGAACTCTGAAACATTCTTATTGTCATCCTGAGTAACTGGGTAATTTGGACAGAATTAGCATTTCTGAGTCATGACTTTAGGAAATGCCAATTGCTTTTACATGCTCAAAGAGATGCAAAGTCTTTTTGCTCTTTTGCAGTGTTTTGTCATGGTCAAAATTCGTATGAATGTATGTCTTTAGTTTGATTTCTGTCCTCGTGCAAGTATTTCTGGAAATGCACAATTAAGGGAAGAGTTACCATGGATGATAATGAAATTATATATATAGACACACCTTCTCCTAACACCCCAGTTCTAATTATGTTATGTCCTCTCCTACAAATTACTGGCTCCCTCCTTTTGTCCTTTTTGTTATCCCTTGCTTCTCATCTTTATTGATCCTAGCAACTGCTGCTGTTGACTTCCTTTACACATACATAAGTAAGTTAGTGTCATCCTCTGCCCCAGAAAGCACACATTGAAGGCTCTTTGGGAGAGTAGCAGTACAACAATTAAGTATTTTTGTTGGCACACTGTCTGAAAATTGCTTGTCTTGACTGTCCCTGCAGCTGGTTTTGGAGTCTAGTTTCTTATCTTTTTGGCAAGATGGTGACATCTTCCTGCAATTTTGTGTAACTTGTGCTCAATTAAGAAACTAGCAGTATCTCGTAGCATTCTTATTAGGAGATAAATATGGTCCCCTATTCCCATGTTAAAAATATATAAAATCCTTTAAAACTTAGCATGGATATTCAGCAAACGGAACCTCTGTAATATTTTAATCTGTTTCATAAAACTGAGCCTGATAACTAATATCATGCCCGTTGCCTTTTCCTCTTCCAAAGGAGGTTGCACTCAGCTCCAAGAGTAGCCAGAGGAAGGTCTGTGGCAATGATGGCAAAAGAGGGGCACGAGTGGCAGCTGGCTGACATAACTTCTGCCCTGGAAATCCCCATAAACAGCACACCTGAACAGCTGCTCTCATCCTGCTGAGAGGCTTGTGCTTGGGAGTGTGGTGTTTCTATGAGTTTTTCAGGTTGCACTTGCTGCCTTCTCTGCTGTAATAGCTGGGCCTTATGCCTGATTTTTGGTCTTTCTTCCATACCCTAAATATCTATATACCCCTACTGTTTCCCAGCTCCCCCTCCAGTTTCACCATCAACTTGCTTTTCCCTGCACTTCACCCTGGACCTCTTCAGAGCCACCATGCTCCAAGTGCTGCCAGCTATTTTCTTTAATGTTTCTTTTATTCTGTGGGACCCCTCGCAGGTCAGTGGCTTGTCTCTCCAGCCCTCAAGCCCGGAGACACTGAAGGGACAGCCCAGCTGACCTTGTCCTGCTCGAGCAAGGGCAGAGCAGAAAGGGCTAAGTAGGCTGCTGCTGCTGCCTCGCACAGTGCCTAGGGCAGCATGACCTAAAGCCTTTTGATCAACTTCTTAGTTCAAAGGAAGCTTTACAGCTATCAATGAAACATTTTGAAGCCAAGTGATGAAGAGCAGACAGCATTTTTCCTTGCTCAAACTACAGGGTAGGGGAGTTCAGTTTTCCTCTTGTTTGAAAAGCTATTGCTAAACAGACCCTGTTTATCTATTACATTTGCTACCTACCTGCTCCAAGAACTGCTCGCTGCTCTGCTTGTACAGTGTGAGGCTGAATGGTTTCTGGGCTGGGATTACTCACAAGAGATTCGGATTAACAGAAGTGATTAATGTTCACACAATTCAGCCTGTGTTATCAGGTGTGCTTCTGCTATATATCAAACAGGCGGCTATAGCATGTAAAATTAGATTCTGAGAGGGGTTTTTTGTTCCCCTGCTCTTTATCAACCCAAGCTTTGTAGATCCAAGGTGCAGCACATTCAGTGATGGGCGTAGAGGAGAGGGAATTACTAACTTCCCCATCACTGTCATCTGTGCAACCTGCTGCTGGCAGTGAGGCTGAGCAGCACCAACAGCCCTGGCGCCAGTGTTGAGCCCAGCTGTATGCTCCCATGTGAGTAAAAGTGTCCTTTTTCCCCAGAGCGTTATTGTTTGCAGTGCTTCTAAACCAGGGACATTTGTACATGAGGATGCAAGGCTTACGTCTAGTTTGGAAGGAAAACAACGTGGGTTGAAATACTGCTTTTGTGCTCCACTTTTCTGACTACTTGTGATTATTTTAAGTGACCTTGTTTTGTGAGTTTAGTTGTCAATTTAAAGTTCAGCAAGTACTTTGGAAAAAAAAAAATCTGTGGAAAATCCTGTGGAAACTGAGCTAGAGTATTGGTTTTTTAAAGTTCTGACTGGATTTGTGTTTTAACCAATATGGTTGTTATTATTCTGGTCAAGTGCTGGCCACTTGTTCATGCTCAAAAAGCACAGTGCTAGAAAGTTTTCAGTATGTAGTTAGTGTTCCTGTTCTTCTTTACCGAACACCAGTGTTTCTAGCTGTCTAAAATTTCAGGCAGTAGGTATATTAGTAATATTGGAATTTGTGGTAGTTTTGAAAAGCAGTAGCTAAAGTGCAGCTATTAATCACCCTAAAAGCTGCCCTCTGAACAACAGAAACCTGCTTTTTAAAATGTCATTTAAAAGAAAAAAAATGTGATGAGAAATTGTTCTGCCTTTAATCCATTAAAATTTGAGACTGGTGAAAGAGTTTTCCAAAATCCTACTGGCTGTAGGCCAAGTTGGGATCAAAATAAACTGCCCTGAAACAATCAAGAACTTTATTGCTTTAAGATTAAATTTTCTTTTCATCCCTTAGTCTAAAGTTGCAGTCAGCTCTGCAGGTGTCTGAACAAATGAGGATCAGGGAGGGAGAGAAAGAGAAACGAGAGAATCAGAAAGCAGTGGCTGATGTTTTTTGCTTTGGTTTGTGAATCTATCTCAGTTTTTTCTTCACCAATAAGTAAGAATTGTGCTGAAAACTAGTATTCACATACAAGTTTGACAAGAAAGGAATGTAACTCTTTATTATGTTTTTGTAAGTGGGGCTTATGTGACAGTTAATTGTGCTTCTAATGAAAAATAGCAGTATTTTTGCTACACAGGATTTCACCCTAAGATAATTTTAACTTCCTATAAGATAAAACAGAATTTAACTGCCTAGTAAAAGATGATTATTCCTAGCTAAATATGGTTATTCCATTGTTTATGGTACCTTGGGAGAGTCTAAGTTATTTTGTCCTCTAGAGGGATGTTTAAAGGACTCTTTGACTTCTGATTTAATCTTGAAAGTATTGTTATAAAATTGTGCTATTGAGTATCCACCAGATGGTAGTATGATAGAGATAATAGAGATAACATGTACCAGGGGTTTAGCTGTAAGCTGCGATCAGGGGAAAGCCAGTAATGATAATAGGATACTATTTTTATAGGTTGTTGCATGTATTTGAAAAAACAAGCTGTCATATGCCAAATACAAACTGTATAGGTTTTCTGAACAACAGACACTTCTTGTGTGTTGAGTGAGCATAAGGCAAAAATATGTTGCCAGAGACACCATTCTTCTCGCTTTTTAAGTAGAAGGGTACCTTGAGGAGCACATCATCTGGAATTGGCATAGGTTTGTTAGTATGCATGCTTTTTTATTAAGGTGGTGAAATCATTATCATAGTTCTGTTGCTTAGTAAATGAACTAAAGAGGAAGCACCAACTTTCGTCATGGCCCAGAAAGAGGGACTTCCCTATATTTCATCTGGTGACATTGACCAATTTGCCTGTTCTGGTTGCAGCATGTTGCCTTAGATGCAATAAGAAAGCCTGAACTTCAGGGTGCAGGCCATCAAAGAACCATCACCTGGAGTCATGATAAAGCAGGGGAGAAAAGTTAAGTGTGTTCAGAAACATCAAAGGCTTCTTTGGATGTGTCTGTCTTTGGCTGCTGCCAGAATTGGGTTACTGGCGTAGGTGAGCTGCTCCAGCTCAGCAATATTTCATTGCCCTCTTTCCTGAGGCTTTGAGACTCAGTGCTGCAACTTGCACACTAATGAACTGAACTAAATAAAAGTTGTGTAAATGTATAGTAGTTAAAAAAAAATCAGAATATTGCTGTAGATTATATACACATTTTTCAGCTACTTGCTTGCAGTTTGTAATTACCTCCTCTGTCCCATTTCTTTCTGTGAAAAAGTACTTCCGGCATCCAAAGTGGTCCAGAGAGCTTTACAGGACTTGATCTAGACTTCATGAAAGAGATAGAAGAACTTGCAAGGGGATTTATTGAGACCACAGAGAAAACCATGGCTTTAGAAAAGCTATGGGAGGAAACCTCAAAGTTCCCAGGTAAGCTGTGATCTTTCTAATAACGAATTGCTTTGTCTATCAGGGAGTGACAACTGTCAAGCAAAGTAATACTCTTAAAAATAAAATGAACAAACTAATATTTAGCTGATCTGAAAAAAGCTACTTTTATGATTACTCTTACTGTGTCTGTCATAAAACTATCAGAAAAACAGCTTTCTAAAACTATGCCCTTTTTTTACTACTTGATAGTTAACAAAATACTGTGAGGGGAAAGGTTTAAAGGTAAAGTTTAATAATCTGAGCACATGGTTAGTTGGTCTGACATGCATTCAAAAGTAACATATCAAGATTTAAGTCCGGTTTTTCTGTTGTACTAGAGAGTACAGGGATGGAAAACCTCAGTAGCTCACACCTGGTAACCTTTAGGCAAACAACTCCATCTCGCACTAAAAGAGTGAGACTGGAAACACCAAGTTCTGATGCTCCCACTCTGTTCCCACCAGAGTGGGCATTTAAGACCTACTACTACCCTGCCTTTCTGGCTGAGTTTTCAGGCAGTAAGATTTAGGCGAAACAGTTATTTTCATGCCTGGCAGTTTGGGACCTAGTACATTCATCTAGTGTTGATGTGATTATTTTGCCTTACTGAAAAGTGATTGGTAAGCAATTTCTTTTAACTTGTTTTTGTGATAATAGTAAAAGTATTGGAAAGCACAGAAAATCAAGCGGATCACTATCTTTCTAGAGTATTAGTTGTTTCACATGCCTTTACTCCTGTAGAAATGCCCTTTGTGTACTATTTGCTATTGCTTATAAAATTGATTCTTCTGAAGTTAATAATGCCTCTCTGTAAAAGAAAATACTTGATTTTACAGGGCTCCATAACATCACTGCTTTTCTTACTGTAAGTATTTTTACAGTCTATTTCTAAATTACAGTTCTGGATTTTGAGGCATCTTTATTTTAATGGTTAGAAATGTGTATTCTGTCAAGGTTTAGTAAACTATCTTTAAAAATATTGGTATGCTGTTGAAGGAAAAAATGAAGTCTTGTAAATTTGATAGAGGTTCAGTGGTTTCTAGATTACTGATTTAAGCCAGTCTAGGTGTATTTGTTTTGTGTGGCAAGGTTTTGGTAGCAGGGGGGAGCTACAGCAGTGGCTTCTGTGAGAAGCTGCCAGAAGCTTCCCTCATGTCTGATAGAGCCAATGCCAGCCGGTTCCAAGACGGACCGGCCGCTGGCCAAGGCTGAGCCCATCAGTGATGGTGGTAGCGCCTCAGTGATAACATATTTAAGAAGGGGAAAAAAACCCTGCACAACCTAAGCCGAAGAGAGGAGCGAGAATATGTGAGAGAAACAACCCTGCAGACACCAGGGTCAGTGAAGAAGGAGGGGGAGGAGGTGCTCCAGGTGCCGGAGCAGAGATTCCCCTGCAGCCCGTGGTGAAGACCATGGTGAGGCAGGCTGTCCCAGGGAGGTCCATGGTGGAGCAGATATCCACCTGCAGCCCATGGAGGACCCCACACCGGAGCAGGTGGATGCCCAAAGGAGGCTGTGATCCTGTGAGAAGCCCACAGTGGAGCAGGCTCCTGGCAGGACCTGTGGACCCATGGAGAGAGGAGCCCACGCTGGAGCAGGTTTGCTGGCAGGACTTGTGACCTTGTGGGAGACCCACATTGGAGCAGTCTGTTCCTGAATGACTGCGCCCTGTGGAAGGGACCCATGCTGGAGCAGTTCATGGAGAACTGTAGCCCGTGGGAAGGACTCACGTTGGAGAAGTTCGTGGAGGACTGTCTCCTGTGGGAGGGACCCCACTCTGGAGCAGGGGAAGAGTGTGAGGAGTCCTCCCCCCAAGGAGGAAGGAGCAGCAGAGACAACATGTGATGAACTGACCACAACCCCCGTTCCCCGTCCCCCTGTGCTGCTTGGGGGAAGGAGGTAGAGAAAGTCAGGAGTGAAGTTGAGCTGGGGAAGAAGAGACGGGTGGGGGGAATATGTTTTAAGATTTAGTTTTATTTCTCATTATCCTACTCTGATTTGATTGGTAATAAGTTAAACTAATTTCCCCAAGTCGAGTCTGTTTTGCCTGTGATGGTAAGTGGTGAGTGATCTTCCCCTGTTCTTACTTTGACCCACAAGCCTTTCGTTATATTTTCTCTCCCCTGCCCAGCTGAGGAGGAGAGTGATAGAGCGGCTTTGGTGGGCACCTGGCGTCCAGCCAGGGTCAACTCACCACACTAGGTTGTTAGTAGCTAAAATTCACAGTTATTTGAAGGCTGATTATTAATTAGGAGCAATTTAAAAGTGCATCTGCCAGACCTTCTGTAGCTGTATAAAATCATATTACAAAATGTCTTGCAAGGAACTGTTATCCTAGTGTGTACTTATTCAAAACAAAACACCAACCCAAAACTTAAAAAAGGACTGCAGTGAGATTGAAAAGATGGGGCTCTTGCTTGGATGAGATTACTCTGAATTCAGATTTGTGATCTAGTAAATATGGCAAGCAGACTGAAGTGGGGGTGAAGGAAGACAGATTTGCAAGATGTAGCATAATTCCTTCCAGAATCAATTTGTCAGTTTATGTGAAACGAGTTTGGTCTTTTTTACTGTCCCTAATGCATTAGTCTTTCACCCTTGCAATCTCAACAAAAAGAGGAAGGCTGAATGGGCACAGTAGTGGATCTCCATTACTGTCAATTTTGTACCTTTCACAGATCATTGGTTTCACTTTAAAAATATTTTAAAATGCATTTTCTCCATGTGTGATTGATTGTAACTGCTACTTCATGAAACCTAGATTTCCAATTTATAACTTGAAATTAGATGGCATTTTTATAGTAATGTTTTTAAATTGCTCATGAGATACTTGATTGAAAGGAGCTTTATCAATATGAAATTTCATTTCTGGAATGGAATATAAAATAGAAAGAATGTGTTTATCAACGTTAAGAAAATATTTAGTTGAAAGTAGCCTATCATTATAGTAACAGAGCTTGTATACACAAGCTTCTTTTTGTATAAACCATGCTCATGTTACCATTATCTAAAAGAGCCCTAGTGAAACATTAATTTAGAGAAACAAAGACTGCATCATAAACAAGTATGATAGATCCTGTGTTTTGCATAGGCGTCTGATAGTGTAGTCCTATAAAAGAAATGGTTTTACCCCAGTCCATCTTTAAAGAGCCATTCTTATCAATTATTATTTGACATCCCCCCCCGCCCCCAGGAGCTGTGAGGCAAGGATGGCATGTTCCTGGCAGTCCCCTGGTCTTTATACCTTAGACTTAGAAATTCATTGCAGGGCTAAAGAGCTCCTTGTGTTTGAGATCTCAAAGATAATCGTTGTCTTTGGGAGAGAGTTACAGTTCTGAGCAGAAAGAGATTGCTTAGCTTTTCTCCCAGCTCCATTTCCATCAGAGCAGAGAAAGACATCTGAAACAAAGCTTCCATAAGTTCAAAGTACTACCAAAATGATGGGATGAATTACCAAAGCTAGAGGTATGTTTCCGCTTGAAAAAAATATTTAAAATGGTTTAAAATTCAAGAGGGCAGGGGTAGGGGAAGTAACAGGCAGCTGCTATTTTTTTTTTGTTGTTAATGGAAATGTTGCATGTAAATGTGTTTTCTTCACATAAAGATGGATTTGAATGAAGCGGAGGAAATGATTTCTAGAGCAGAAAACCTGTACAGACAACCATATATCTGGAACCTTCTGCATTCACTCCCTCACCTTGAATCGAACAGCTTTTATACGGAAGATGGGTTAGCTGCCATAGCATCGTTTCTAAAAGTTATTCAAAAGTAAGTACTTTTACACGCTTGAAAGTTCTCTGTTTTAATATTTTTACCTGCAATTCTTTTTCTTCTCACTGGCTGTTTAATAAAATAAGCATCTTTATCAGTGTAAAGGGGCTGAAATTTTCTTCTGTTTACCAGATTCTGCTTTTATAGAGGTGCGGTAGGAGTTTTCACCCATTCTGATTCCATCATAACTGTATTTTTCATCTCTGTCTAGCTCAGCAGAGATACCCTAGGAGTCTCCAAGAAGCAGCTTCATCTTAGCAATGGTTGAAATTAGCCCATCACATAATATGGCTTTGAACTTTGTAATGTGCTTTGGGACTCTTTGAAAGACAGAATATTTACATATGACTATAAGAAAATAATAGTTTGCATTCTATTCAACTTAATATGTATGTAGCACTTGGTCAATATTGGGAAAATTACTCCATTTTGTTTCGCAAGCTTCTTGCTATCAAAATAGCTTTGGCTGTTCTCTTGCAAGAAATGAAGCAGTAAGAAGAAACCCACAGAGGCTGTATTCTGAACATGAAAGCTTTCTGCCTCACGTAAAGGACAGCTGGATTCAGAGGAAGACATGATCTCAAAAGCACAGGCTAAGACAAGTACTACAGGAATTTTCAGTAAAATAAGGGAATTGCTAGGAAAAAGTCTAAAATGTATTTGCCAGAGTAGGTAGTTGGTTGTAATAGGTTGATAGGTGATTGTCATTGTAGTCAATTAACATATTTATAAGGCTAGAGGAGGCCACCGAACCTGGCTGCCTGTGCAAGGCTGGCCATGAACTTCACCAGCCTTACCCCATGGGGAGGCAGGGGCCCAAAGACTTTGAATGGGAAATTACTGTGCTGATTCTGTCACCCTTTAGCATCCCACTGTCTTTTTCTTAATAAAAAAGATTATGAACGATATGATGGCATAATTTTTTTCAAACTGGGAAATAAGTCTCTTTTGATTACAATATGTGGATTGTAACTGTGTTGGGGCTTGATTCCCACTCCCCCAGCTCCCTTTATGCCTGAGTAATTTGTAACCTTATTCCAGCTTGTTCTCTGAACTATTAACATGCAAAGCTGTATTAGCTGTGCTTTTGGTGCTTATATCCCAAAAGCAGAAGTCTTTTCTGAAAGGTCTGCAAACTCTCAGAGTCTGAGTGTTCCTGATGTAAGACAGGAACTTGATTGTAAGTTTATGGTTATGGTTTTCTTCTTCAGCAGCAGTAAGTAAAGACAGCACTAACCACTGGCTGCTGTGCTGGGTCAAGTTATTAATCTGTTAATATAATCTCAGCAGTGATTTCTCTATCCTGAGCCTGTAGCGTGGACAGAGCAAGAAGGGGACAAAAGTGGAGGGTGTTCATGGTTATGGCATTTGTCATCCCACATAACTGTTAGGCATGCTGAGACCTTGCTTTCCAGGAAGTGGCTGTGCATCTGCCTGTTGATGGGAAATAGTGAATAAATTCCTTGTTTTGCTTTGCTTGCATGCACAATTTTTGCTTCACCTATGTTGTGGTTTAACCCCAGTCAGCTGCTAAGCACCACACAGCCGCTCGCTCACTCCCCCTGGTGGGATGGGGGAGAGAATCAGAAAAGTGAGAGAACTCGTGGGTTGAGGTAAAAATGTTTTAATAGGGAAAGCAAAAGCCACGCACGCAAGCAAAGCAAAACAAAGAATTAATTCACTCCTTCCCAGGGCCAGGCAGGTGTTCAGCCATCTTCAGGAAAGCAGGGCTCCATCACGCGTAATGGTTACTTGGGAAGACAAACGCCATCACTCCGAACCTTCCCCCCCTTCCTTCTTCTTCCCCCAGCTGTATATGCTGAGCATGACGCCATATGGTATGGGGTATCCCTTTGGTCAGTTGGGGTCAGCTGTCCCAGCCGTGTCCCCTCCCAACTTCTTGTGCACCCCCAGCCTACTCGCTGGTGGGGTGGGGTGAGGAGCAGAAAAGGCCTTCACTCTGAGTAATCACTGCTCAGCAGTAATGAAACCATCCCTGTATTATCAACACTGTTTTCAGCACAAATCCAAAACATAGCCCCATACTAGCTACTATGAAGAAAATTAAATTAATCCAGACAAAACCAGCATAACCTATTAAACTGTCTTTATTTTGATCCATGAGTCTTCTTGCCTTCCTTTTATTTTCTTCCTGTCCTGTGGGAGAAGGGAGTGAATGAGCAACTGTATAGGTGCTTGGCTGCCAGCCGGGGCCAACCCACAAGTGACTAATAAGAGGAGACTCAGATGTTTACATTTGGGTTTTGGTTTTTTTAAGACTTTGGTGCCCTTCAAGGACCAAATTTGCCATAATCAATTGAATTTGGAAAGCAAACCACAAAAACCAATGCTTGACTAGCTTTGTATTAATAACACACATTTCTAGAGGTCCTAGCTCAGGCAGAATTTAGTCAGCAGAAAGGATCCTAAATTTACAACTTCTCCCACTTCCTGGGCTGTACCATCTTTGCTGTGTTTCTCAGTGGTACTTAACAGATACTTTTCATACCTACTTGGAAAAGTTAAATAGCGTTGTATTTTTGGTTTTTTTTTTCCTTCCTCTTGCGTATGTTGGAAACTGCTGATCCGCTTTAACAAAATTGGATTCTTATTTTCATAATAACAAAGGAATACTCTATAGGAAATAACTGGTAAATTTGATGTAAACTTTAATTAGTAAATTACAGCTACATTATCAAAGAAGTTTGTTTCATAGCTAAAGTGACTGGGACTGAGACTTGTAAGAAATTCAATAGATATATATTTTTATCAATGCATTCTCTATGTGCTTTGTTTAATTTGTTGTGAGAATAAGTGTTCTGTTGCTTTAAAGGTTCTTTTTTTCTCAGTAGATTGGGTGGAAGTAAAATATAAGTATTCTGTGTCCATCTTGCCTTGTGGGGATAACTGGGAGAACTTTTGTTCTCCCATTTTTTTTTACTCTCTCAGGTTTTACTCTCATTTTTGCTCTCTCTTTTAACTCTTTTTCTCTCATTCTTTTTTTTTAAGAGGACATTAGTCCTCTTAGGAGACATTTCCTTAATGAAAATTGAGTGAAACTCTAACTGTAAAGTCTCAACTTGTGTTTTTTTCATGAAAAGTCTAATTTGACAAAACATCGATTTTTCAACAATAAAGAAAGTATTTTAATATTCAATTGCTTGAACTTCATCTTTTTCCACCCAGCCCTTTCAGTTTTTCTGGGTGTGTAGACAGCTTGATTTTTGTTTTATTCTTCACTTTCAGTACCTTAACATCATTGAAGGATTTAGCTGTGATGCCATTGGGCAACACTTTCTATGAAATGGTGAAAACAGCACTGAATTTAACTGCTACATCAGTACAGGATAGGAGCTTAGAAGGTAAGGAATTTGCTTCAGGTTTTTTTTGAGTACCTTGCTGGGAATATGCAATAGCAGTAACTGTCTGAGTTTCTGCTAAATTCCTAATGTAAAACGTCTAAGAGTTGAACTATATTGCTGTAGTGCTAACCCATTTCTTTATTGATCTGTATTTTAAGTATCAATAACTAAATTTCATCAGACTGGCAACCATTTGATAAACAAAGCATGTTGGTCTAATGTATCATGTTTAGAATGATCTTTCCGTGGTGAATTTTGGAGAGAGACTAAGTCACTGCAAAGGATAATTTCTTCCTTTTGATAGAAGGATAGCCTCTTGTTTTGGACATGCATGTTAAGCATTATGACTGTTTTACTTTAAGCTTCATTATTCTGTTATCATAAATTCTGGTCTCAGCTGAAGGGCTACGTTTCCCCATCTGCTGCTTGAGTATGGGAGATGAATTTAACTGGAGAAGGTAGGCTGGCCCCAGGACAACTCCTCAAGAAAAGGTCAGGAACAAGTTTCATTGGCAAACGTTCTGGTGGCACATAATTAGATTCTAGGTGCAACTGTCTGCTCTGCATAGAAGGTCAGGCTAACATTTATATGCGGTCTAAATCCCACTTCAGCTGTCAAAACCAGGACTGAAGTGGTACAAAGGTAGTATGCTGGAGCCCTTGCACAGAGGGTGAGCTTCAATTCCCTGGGTCGTCTTGTGTTCTCATGGTGCTCTCCCTCTCAGCAATGATTCATATCCAGCACATACACACACAGGAATGGGGCCCTGCTGGGTCTGCAGGGGCATCTCACCATTATTGTATCAGCTGTCAGAATACCATTAGATTAACTGACTTTACCATACTACTAATGCAATCATGGATTTTATCCTAGTGAAGTTGGTGTTCAGGTGCACTCTTTCACTCTTTTTTTTTTCTCCCCAAAAAGCTGGAAACATGGTGCTTGGATCTTGTCAAGTATGAATCATAAAGAAAAAATATGAACAAAAAGCAGGAATGATGTAAACAGAAGGGTTTTTTTCTTTTAGGTTTTCAGTATAATCTTTCTCTTGGGGATGTTTTGTGGAATCCACATGCTGTGAGAGCAGAACTTGAATCCAGGTTTGGTTTTGATGATCTTCATGTTGAGAAGCTGCTAAGTTACACAGCACAATTAACAGAGGTAAACCACTTGAAAATTTCAGTGTCCCTTTCATCTTTGTTTTTATTTGTACCCTGAAGGGATTTTTCATGCCTTACAGAAGCTATAGTCAATCTTAGACTAGTGAAGCAGCTACAAGACTGCTAAATATCCTGGCTTCATTCCCATCAAAGTAAATGTATTTAGCTTCAGCTGCATTTTTTGCACATGAAGATCCTGATGGATCCTGATAATGTCCTGTGTACATTAATGAATTTATGCTTCTCTGAAGTCACCACTGGGTATGGCAACAATCCTGTAGAGAATTCTGGGGTTTGCTCCACTAAGCTTTTAAACTAGATCCTAGATTTGAAGCTGCCTGGATTAATTTGGCAGGTAGCATTTTTCATCTGGTTTGCTAGACAAAGAATGCCTGTCTCTTCTGTGCATAAATTAAGGCACATCAAGAGTCCTTTCTTCTCAGTCGTGCAGTCTTGATATGAATATACTTTACTGATGAGTTGTCTCAGTGGGGCTATTCAAATATACTGGCGATGTTTCACATTTTGAAGAAAATCTCTTTTCTCAGAGAGGGCTTTCTAACCTTTCTTCTAGACTGAAGTGATCTGTTGTGATGGTCTGGTTTGAACTGCAGAAAACTTGAAACATGGTTTGAATTTCTACTAAAGTCCACAGTTTTTGATAGAACATGCTGGTGTTTATCTGAAATCTGTTTGCTTTTGTCAGGTACAGTCTAGAGTTGTACTCCAGAAGAACTCATTATAAAAATAGCTGATTTAGACAAAGGGGTAAATTATAAAAAAACTTGAATTTTGAATGGCCTTTTAATGAAATATCAGTGATGGCCAGTTTGATCAACTGAACTGAATTTGACTGCAGCCTGTTAGCTGTGGTTGTCTATGTAATCCCAGGCAACTCACTTGCTAGCTATTTATAGATCAAACTAATATCTTGATACTGTTTGCTTGTGTTAGGGCATTGAAGACCCTCAGAAAGTATGAAGAGAAATATGGAAGCCTGGACAATGTCTGTTCTGAGCACTTCCATTCTGTATGTAATGCCCCAGCTCGTTTGGTGTCAAAATGTCTGCAAAACTTTTGATAAATTTTCTAGTCACAGTTGAAAGGAGTTAGGATGTAAAATATCTCAGAAAGACATTAATAGGGAGAATTAAAATGTGCTAAATTATTTTTGTATGCTTTAATCAAATGTATATGTCTGGGAATAATAAATCTTTCAACAGAGAATTTAGAAGTCAGGCTATGAGGAAAAAATTCTGGCCTCTTGACCACACTGCTGAAGCCTGCCAACTTAAATTTAAAACTAGCCTGCTGCATGTAATCATTGGTTGAGATGTACCATTGTACTGAATGCTTTTTACATCAGTAATTTTTATACTTGTGAAGTTGCTTCGATACAGTTATTCTAGTACAAAATTCTAGTGTAGGTGTACTGTATCATTGTCAAGGTAGTTCAGCATCAGCCTGCAAATGACTGTAGAATTAGCAACATTGGTGTAGCTACATGGTGAAAATTCCTTGCATATACAAGTATCATGATTCTGCCTGGTGTATGAGAACCCTAACGGGGCCACTGTTATTTTATACAGCACTCTGCATGTGGAGTACTTTGAAGTACGTGCCCCAGAATATTAGGCTGGATTAAATAGCCTTTGTTCTCACTGAAGGAGGCTATGTGATATTCTTTTTTCACCAGATAAGTAAGTTGATAGCAGAGATAATACTCAGCAGCTCTCTTGAGGTGTTCATCAGTTTCTTATGTCCCTGCCAGATTCCCACAGGAGAGACACTGGAGCAGTTTGTGTGCTCAGCTTTGTCCAGTGTGCCAGAAAATGAAGCAAACAAAGAGAATAATGAAGAGGGCTGTATTTCTGCATGGCATGAAGCCAAACTGTATCTTGTTCATGCTGTCAGCAAGCTCAGACTCTATGCACAGGTACACTTAGATTAAATAGATTAAATTCCTAATTTTTGCATGTAGGCTGTCAAGATCTGAGTTAGCTATTAAATGTTATTGTCATGAACTTTCTTCATCTTGCTAATAAGACAAAGTAATCCTTATAAAGAATTGTTACAGTGGAAGTATAATCTATCACCATGTGTCCACTTAATCAGATTTTCTCATTAACTCAAATACAGATTTGAAATCTAATAGGGAATATAGTGAAATATACTGCACTGCAGAGGCCTGACAGAAGGAAGACCCATTTACTGTCCCATCTGAGCCTGAATTTTGGGCAAAACTGAAAGCAGACTACAGACTTCCACTAATACAGTATATAATTCATTTATTTTTAATTCCCCTCCACTATCTCTGGCAATAGTGGCTGAAGCATGTTGAAGGGGATGAGAGTAAATCTCCAGTATAGCATCTTAAAATTCTGCTCTGGCAGAACAGCTTGGCATGCAGTCTCTATGGTGACATATGTGTAGTTGCATGGAGAAAAGGATAAACCATTCAGATGTTTCCTAAGGAAAACACTTACTTAGCTGTCTTAACGCTGGTGTTTGTTTTTCTACTGAAATGTGTGTTTTTCCTATTAAAAAATACCAGCTGCGTATCAAGCTGCTCTGGAGATCTTTGCGATATCATCTAAAGAAAGCATGTAGAGCTTATCGCGTATTTCCTCAAAAATGTAGCCTTTGATTTCTCTCTTGATAAAGGTTTCACTGATGTATGATGACTTGAAGTAATAATTTAATGTGATTGCCAAAACTAATGCACTAATTCCTGTTGTAGCCGTAGGACAATCCAGTAATAATTTCAGCCATGATTTTAAAAGTCTTCACAAGAGCTGACATCCTTGTGATGGCAACTTGACGTACTGTAAGCTGCTGGCCACTGGGAATTCCCTTGGTGAACAGGACACGTCTTATAGTAAAAATCTGTTATAACCACTTGGCATTAAAAAAATGTAATGGTGGAGGAAAGGAGAGCAGTCAGTAGGTTTGGCCAGGCCTTGGTGTGCCTTATTTTAGGCTACACAATGCGAGCATGCAGGCTCTTTCTCCATCTTTTTGTGTAATGGGACCCCAAAAACGTTGATGCTGCTGCCTTCTATCATGTCGGTAGTGCAGGCAGAAGTCCTGTAAGGGAAAGCCAGCCTGAATAATTACTGTGGAGGTCTGCTTTAGGTTTGTTTAGCTCTCAGGCCATCTTTTTACCATTTCTGGGTGTTTGGGCAAGGACAGCACAGCATAGGATGTTAATTCTCTGTATGATATAGTATGTTATATTGCTAACTTGCAGGTCAGTACAAACTGTATTGAAAATCAACCTGTGTGAGGCCAGCCATTTCAGAGTCTAGACACATTGTTAGGGAGAAATTTTACTGTCATTGTTAATTATGTTTTTTTTTTAGACATGCAAATTCTGCGTCTTGTCTAAATAAGAAAGCTTTGATTCTCTGACAAAGTGTGTTCTGTTTTGCATTCAATCTGCTAGGTATTTGAGCAATGGTTCAGCAGTAGCCTCTCTCAGAAACTCCTTTTGGAACTTGAAAGAATCATAGCTGATTTAATGTATCAGTTTCTAGATGACAGGGAAGCCAGGAAACTTTTTTCAGAGATAAATACCCTGATCCAGCAATGGAATGAGAAATCAGATGCCTACTTTTCAGAAGGATATACTGCATCTCATGATTTGTAAGTTATACTTATCTTTTTGCAACTTGTCTTACAAAGTTAAGATCAATCTGAATATTTATCTTCACATTACATTTGATTGCTGATTTTTGTTTTTTCGTTTTATTCTGTTATTCAAAACCTCATATACAGTCAAATAATTGTGCTGATACATACACATTCTGAAAAATAAATTAAATCTGTGATTCAGAGGATACTTACTTACAGGTTCAACAGAGGACCTGAGTAAATGATCAGGACTCATAGGAATCAGCAGCTCTGTACAGTTATGCATTTTGAACTAGGACCTGAATTCTTTATCTTGTTCTGCAAACAAAGTCTAATTCCCACAAATAGTTGCTGTGACTCAGTAATGCTTCTTACTGATGTATATGCTATAGGATCAATCTACTCATGTACAGCAAGTCCAGTGCATCTGAAATGTTTCAGATTTTTGTTGTAGCAGTCATACTCATGTTAGTTTGTGCAGGAGATCTTGGAATAGAAGCCTACTACAGAGAACAGAATTACAATGTAATGCTATGTGTTTATATATATGTAGTTTCCGATCTTATCTGGGGCACTCTGAGGCTAAGAGTTCTTTTAATGTTTTTGAACTTTCAAGGTCCCCGTTTGGCTTATCACTGAATGCAAATGTAAGCAGTTTATATGAAGATATGGCTATAAGTTCTGTACTTATTCAGAATTATTTGTTTTGTTGAAGCAGTCCAAATCTTCTGTACAGTAGAGTTATTCTTTTAGCAGCTGGTCACTAATCTAGTAGAAATCTATTTTGTTGCAACTTTGGAAAATCCTTCAATTCCCATTTCAGGACAAGTGCAACCAGAAGCTTGTAAAGATTGACTGTGCTTTAATTTCAGGTATTCTGATTCACAGCATATATTTTAAAATAAAATCAAGACAATTATTCTGGGTGATGTATGCAAAATAAAGTGGTTTAAAAGCTCTGTTTCCCTATTAAAAAAAAAAAAAAAAAGGACTTGTTATAAATTATCTGGAAGGTTCTACACAGGACTTAAAAGTTGTAGATACAGGGAGTTAATGTTTGTCAGAGTTGGCAGAGCTTTATGAAAAGTCTATGGCAGAGCACAGGAACTGATACTTCTCTCTTTCTAACTGCACATTGGATGACTTGCATCACTTTTAGGAGTTATAATGTTGGCCTCAGTTTGGCATTGCTTCTTCATATCATAAACTGTCCTTCATTGGAGGAGGTATGATCCATGCTATACAAATCAACATCTGAGGATAAATCTGAAAGATACAAAGTGCTCCAATACGGCACACCCCAAGTGGGAAGTGATCAGGCAATGTCTTTGGTTCTGGATTTGTTGCTGTTTTAATTAACTTATAAAATGGACACAAGCCTCTTTCCATTTCCAAACAAATCTGTTTGAATAGGGACACAAAAAATGAAAAAAATGTTTCCTAAGTAAATGAACTGATATGGGATTATAAACAGGTGTATAACTCCTGTGCTTAACCTAACAGTCACTGGTGGAATATCAGCCACTACCTCCTTTTCCCACCTTTGAGTGTTCAGAAACATTTTTTTTAGTACAGTAAGTGGCTTGATAGAAAATTAACTCTTTAATGGGAAACTTCTCCATTTTTTTTTTCCTGCAAAGGAGAGGAAAGGAGTTGATTTTGTGTGTAAATCTTCTCTAACATTAATGGTTTTGGCCTTCAGGTAAATTAATCTGAAAAGTAGTAGACTTGTCCATGAAAACAAGTTGTACTTCTCACCTGGGAGACTGATCAGTGAATGATGAGAGTCAGAGGGGTTCTTTTGTTTTGTTTTTGCTGTTCTTTCCTTAGTTTGTCAAGGTTTTTGTAAAATCCATTATCTACTGTTAAGAGAGAGACTGCAGTCAAATTGTTCAATAATTTAGTAGTACATTTTGGAATTTGGTTCTTTTTTTATAAAAGGAAACTGCTATACTGCTGCTGTTGTAAGAAACTACAAAGTAGATGATATAGTGACTGCACAACAAAAAAAATCCCATAATTTTTCAGCAACTTTACCTTTTAGTTTGTAGTACACAATGTTTCTATGCTCTACCTGTTTTGATCGCAGAATCCTGCATCTGGAGAGAATGCAGTCTGTACTTCAGGATGTACCTCAGTGGCCTGTTATGAAGAGATTACTTCTGGTAGATGGAGCTATAAGGAATGTAATAGCACAGTATTTATACTTCACTGAAGGTAAAGCTGCATGGTGGTTACTCGTTACTAGCACTCAAATGAATTCCACAGAATAACATGGGAAATAGGTAACATTCTACCTCTAGGAAGGCATTTTGGCTCTGTAATACATGTCACACTTAGATATTTACAGCAGCTTTCAAATTCCTAAAATTTTGTTTCCCTTAGTGATGATAGAACACAACATAATACCTGTTTTCACTTCTCATATCGGGAATAAACAATTTCCTTAGGCTTCTTATATGATGTTGTATGCTACTGTGGCTGTTGTTTAAAGATCTAACTCAAGAAAAAGAGCCTACTTAATAAAAATTAAAATTATCAATGCCTGAGAAGTTTCTGATGCCATCAGTCATGTATGTGTGAACAAGAAGTCTTCGTTTTACATTTAGATGCATCTTAACTTTTCTGGATGGTCATTGCACGTGAAACAAAATGCTGAGTTGGACACATGGATTTTCTGATCTCTTTAAGTAAGGATTTGATTGAGGGCTGTGAAGCACAGAGGCAGGGTCCTTCTTTCTCTGGGGGCTATGCTTTTGGACACAAAGCTAGGCTGATGGTAAAGGAAGTGGAAGATGCCATTCCCACAAGAGAAGGGACAGTATTGAAGAACTCAGGGGAAGTGGAGGTGTATTTTACAAGAAGTTGGGGAACTGGATCTGTTTTCAGCAGTTTGACTGAGTAAGAAGAACTAGCTCCCAAGAAGTTCTTGTAAATATGTCTGTTCAGCAATTGTGACTTTCAGATTTGGAATACATTTATGGTATTATATGGTGTGCTAGGACTCAGACTGTGTGATGTTCAGCACCATGATACCCAGGAGCTGCTCGGCAATATAGTCATATTACAAGGTCCACACAGATTTGGATTTAAAAAAAATCATAACAAAGGGAAAAAGGACAAGATATCTTTCTGTGAAACCTTTTAGTGGAGACCTGCAATACTATAATGTGGGTATATATAGGAAGAACACTTGTATTACTCATTTGTAATTAGGTATGTGAAAAACACTTTGGTCCTTTTGGGGACATTGATAGTCTTAAATTACTTGATATTTGCATATGACTTTACAGTAAAGAATAAACAATATAGGATAGTTTCTGTAGTCTCCTTTTTAGGACAGGTTGATTTGAAGCATGCTACACAATTTTGTCTGTGTACTGTATATCAGTATACCTTCCTTCATGATGGTGGAGTTACACTGATTTACTACAGCTAGGCATCTGCCCTCTCACCTTATGTGGTAAAATGCTCATCTCCATCCACACAAAGGAGTATAGACGAACCGTGGCAAGTGGGAGAACCCGAATGGTACCCTGTCCCGGATCCTCCAAGGCTGGGTCACCTTACAGACTGAGGGGGTTACTGCGTAGGGGTATGGGACTCATTACAGGAAGCAGGGAAAGAGCGTTTTGGGATTGCACAAGACTTAGTATGGGAGATAGGGAAGAGGAACCAAAGGTGGGGAAAGGAAGTGATCTAGGTGGTTTGGGGAGGAACAAGTATGGGGAAAATAGAAATAAGGTGATGAAAGGGGCTGCTCGCATATAAACAGGCTGCTTGGTCAATATGCTTGCCTGGCCGTGCCCTGCACCTAGCAATTGCAGGCTGTCCTGCCTTCTCACTAAACTCCATTTCTAACTCTTTTCCTGGGTGAGGACTCTATTCTGTGTATGCACGTGTCTGGTGCAGCAACTGAGGTCAGACCACAGGACATATAGGGGCCTATAGCAACAACTGGAAGGACTGGAGTGAGTGAAATCAAATGCCAGCAAATGGGGTGGGACCTGTGTGTCTGTGGTGCCAGAAACTAGAGTGAGTGAGGGTGGGCATATCAGTGTGTGATCGCTAGTGAGGATCAGGCTGGGATAGCTGAAGGGTGGGTGAGGTGGCCTGGGAGCTGGGGAGGTGTGCACTTCTCTGACAGTGAGGAGGAGTCAGCTATCGGAGGAACCAGGAGGCCCAGGCCAACACCAGAGAGACCATGGGGTCTGGGGGTTGACTGAGAGACCTGTTTGTGTACCTCCTATGTGTGAGGCAGCTGGGGAGAGCTGAGGGACCAGGACCAGCTGCTAGATGGACTGAGTGTCCAAGAGCAGTTATTGCAGGGATCCACTCTGTGTGAGCAAGTACATCTGTACCAGAAGCTGGAGCAGGGCTGCAGCCTCAAGAGCTCATATGCCCAGTTGTCAGCAAGTGGGGAGGGAGACTGGGATCCAGGGGCAGCTGCTGAGCAGCTCAGACTGGGTGTCTGAACCCAGCTGCTAGGGGGGATCCACACCACATGTGTGTGTGTGTATATATGTATGTATTCCCTGTAACAGATCTTCATCCTGACGAACAAGGGAGGTGAACAGGATGAGGCCATCGGTGCTGTTTGTGTGTGTGCGCAAGTGCTGTGTGTGTTGGCCTGTGTTGATCTGTGTGGCCGGCTATCTGCATTTACTGTGTACGTGTTGGCTTGTGTGCCTACTTGCCCAGCCTTGCTGCCGGTTGGACCTGGGGGCATGGAGCTACAGCAGCCTCACCTCTGTAGGGCTACTGGATTTGGCAACTCCCTAACATGACCTGGTAACATTTCTGTGGTTTTCTTTTACTTGAGAAGGGCGAGATGAGTTTTGCTTGGGAGCTTAAGGAATTAGGCCACCTTTCCATATTTCAGAATAATTTGCTGGCTAAATCAACAAGTACATATGGAAAGAGTCTAAGTTTATTTACAGCATTCATAACTAGAAGCCCACACAGGACCTCAATTTCCTTTCCTGACAATCATGAAATCTCACTGAAGTCATTGGAGCTACTCTGATATAACTGTGAAAGGGGATAAGGTCAAGCTTTTGCTGGTGTAAGAAGACTGGTCTCTTCTTTCTGCCTTCTCCTGATGAGCCTTTTTCAGTGGCAGTGCAGGAGGGGAGCAGTCTTTGCTCTTCTGAAGTGCAGAGTGCAACTGTGTACATATTTTGTGCAAAATGATGGAGTGCTTTGGGCAGGGATGTCATCTAAACCAAAGTGGAACCTTTATGCCTCTGTAACTACTGTATTTTTAAACCATATCATGGACAGTTTTCTTTCGCAGAAGGATGCTTCCTACTGTACTGTCCCTGAATTACTCTGTAGGTTAAATATTTTCTTTATGGGTTGTGTGGGCGAAATGTCTTACAGAAGCTTTACGTAGCCTGGAAAAACTCATTCCGTTTGCCCAAAGAGGTGGATTCATTCATCTAGACATCAGAAAGCTCTTTGTGGAGCTAGAACAGGTATGTTGTTGTCTAATGTTTGTATATTAATTTGCATAAAGCTGCAGAGGCTTATTTGGGGGATAAAAAGTACTTGCTAAGTAGAGTATTTAACTTTTTATTCGGCATCATTTTGTTCCAGCTTTACTTTGTACTTTTTTGTCTTTTGACATCTCATTGTGAGAATTAATATGGAGTGTGAATTAAATTTGTTCCTTCACCCTGAGTTCATTTTTAAAGTAACAGTATATTAATTACATTTTAGATGTTGATGAGCAATGCTTCCTATATATGCCATGACATGCTTACAATGTTTGAGAAGACCCTGAGACTTCCACGGGGCTCAGATGACATTGACATTTTAGCAATATACATGTGCCCTGGCAATGGCTCAGAGGTGACCTTCAAGCTAAGTAACCAGGTCCAGTCACTAAAGGAATCTGTAAGTATTTCTGAATTATTTTCATGTTTAAAGCTTGCAGTGCCTTACTTATATTACTATTACAAAATGAAATAAATTAGCAGGGGTTGTAGCTTACTACTTAGTATTTGCTATTACTAAGTGGATGGGTAACTGATTATTTAAACTGATTAAAATGTGCTTGGGGGCAAGGCACAAGTGGTCCTGCAGAGTCTCTTGAGTGGATGTGACATTTTAGATATGCTAAGTAGCTGTGGCTTCCAGAATAAATTGAGAAGGTTTGAAAGACTGCTCATTTAATCCATGTTATGTTGGATTTCAATATCATCAATATTACAAATCTAAGAAGCAGGACCAAAGTCTCAGGTGAGTTTCCCTTTTACAAGTTTCAAATATTGCTTTCTTTACTGTGAAAGGTCCTACTTCTGCAGAAAGTAACTCAGGGACAACAGAGCCTGCCAGATTCAATAATGGATGATTATTTGGGATGGCAAGAAATAGAAGAGCAGCTAACCAAAAATTATGCTTATTACTGTGAAATTAATCAATTGCTGAGCACAGAGGCACCATCTGAGGACGATGTCCATTTCAGCTCGTGTCAGGAACAGCTACTCTTCTCACTGTATGTATCTTGTGTACCTTTTAATGCATAAAGATCCTGACTGGTACCAGCCTGAAGTAAGGTATTATAACCAGTAACTGAATAGATGAAAAGGTTAAAACCCTGCTTTTTGCTTTTAATTACCACCCAGTGTTAACAATTTTCTATAAGCACAAACAGGAAGGTAGAGGATGAATTTTCTTATTAGTAGTAGTATTTGGGGGGGTAGGGGTGGAAATAGGCTGAGGATAGGCAGGTATCTAGGATTCTAAAAGCCCGTTCTCCCTTTTTATCATCTCACATCCAAGCATTTTCTGCTACTTCTCAGCCTGTTCCTGGTACATACCTCTCTGGTACTGTGCCACTCAGGATGCTTGGAAACTTGGATCTGAAAGACTCCTGGGAGATGCAGCAAAACATTAAAGAGAGGGTAGTTAGAAAGTGCACTAGGAGGGGTATTGCAGCCTCAAGTTGCTTTCTGAACCCATCAAGTGGTCACCGTTCCTCTATTTTGGCAGAAAATCCATTCATCTTTTTATTAAGTTGATTGTCATTTGCAATGACTCAGTAATTCTACTGATTTCAAACTTTAATGGTGTTAAATCAGAGTATATTAGAGACAAATCTTTATATCAATGAAGTGCTTTAAAATGGGATAGGATTTTATTATTCTTGCTTGGCAATGTAAAGCATGAGAACAATGTGTTTAATATGAAGTTGCATTTATACTGGACAGATGTCCTAGGTCACAAACTTAAACGTGTAGAAGACAACTATTTACATTACTTATGTGTATGAGAAACTTGACAGAAGACTTTGCTATTAAAGCAGTAAAACTACTAGCTCTAAGCATTCAAGAATCTGTCAGAAATTCCACAAGCTGCATTGGCAGCAGGGATTAAATCCACAGATATTTAATAACATCTTAGACGTTAGAAAAAGTAGGTCATTTTTCCTGTCCCTTTTGCTGTTGGTCAACGGTTGATTGCTTTCCCTGCCTCTGTGTTTCTAAATAACTATGAAATCACCAGGAGGACTAGTTTTACATTTCCTTTTTTGAGCATCAGAAACACTGATTGAGCTAAAAGGCCCCTGGGAATAGAGGCTTGTGTTTAAGTAACATTGAAGAGCAGGAAAAGCTCAGAGCTATTTTTATGTGAGGTGTTTTGTTGTTGCTTTGTTTGATTGTTTGGGTTTTTTTCAGGAACAAAGCAATGATTTTTTTAATGCAAAGGTGTATTTCAAGACAAGAGGAAGCATTTATCGATAATTGTTTTCAATTTCAAAATGTTACTTTTTGAACCAGAGCATTTTGTTGGGGGTTTCTTAAAAGGCTTTTTAGATTTTTTTTTTTCTGCTCACAAACCTGTGTAGTAAAGTCTAGTTGTGCTTAGAGTCATGTAATAGCTATGCTGCTGATTTCTTTAGCAAAGGACTCTGCTATTAGCCTGCCTGCCTCAGTTCTTCCCTAAGTCAATAGGACTGTCTGTATGCATAAAGTAGCAATAGAATTTAACTAGAGATTTACAGAGAAACAGCATGTGTTCACAAGGTAATTTGACTTTGAAACCAGTCACTGGTTTAATCATGGCAGCCTTGTTTTCTGTGTCATTTCAGAATTAATACTACACTTGAAGACATTTTGTTTGCTTTTGAGGAAAACCCATACTGGAAGGATCTAACAACTTTTGTCAGTTGGACTTGTGAGGTAGCTCAATACATGAATGAGGAAGCAGGCTCCACGGGAGGTCAGTCAGGTGAGGAAACAGCTACTGCACAGCACAGGCTTTATTCTGATGGTTCCCTGTGTTTTAGAGTACAGTATTCCTCGGAAAGGGAAAAGGTGGTGTTTTTTACATTTGTGAGCCTGTTTCTGTTTGTGTTTCCATCAACTTTAGGATTCACCAGCTGACTGAATCATTCTCAAGGAAAACTTCTAATATACAGAGTCTGACTCTGGTAAACAGCTGTGATTTTAGTGTCAGCTGGAAAATGTTGAGATCGTCCATTTCTATTCCAACTGGTTGAACGTGGTTGGCATCTCTACTTTTGCAACAGTATTCTGTGAGGAAGGCTTCCTAAGTCCAGGATATAAATGGGAGATCAGACTAGCTGGTCACCCAGTAGAGGTATTTCTAGGCTTGTTTCATATTAGGCAAGGACTTAATGCTTGATTTCCTTCATCCCAGTTGTCCCGTGATATTCCAGATGTCCTGGCCCATCGGCTGTTAACTTTCTTGGAATAGACTAGTTTTTCATTATTGGGAGAAAACGTTTAAATATCTGAGATTTATGCTGAGGAATGGGAGATATTCCATTTCAGAATTCTATCTCATTAAATATTTGTGTTACTCTACTCAACATTTTAGTGGAGCTATGAAGCAGGGCACGATGTGGCTGATCCAAACAGCTCTAAAAAATTACCTCGCCCAATGTCACCTATTTGTTTCCTTTAAGTATTCTCACCATGCTCCCAATTCTTCAATTTTTTGACCTCTTATATTTCCAGCTTCTGAAGGATTTAGGTTACTGATGAATTTTTTTTTTTTTTTTAAGCTAGTTCTTGGGATTTATGAAAGATCTTGTTCTTGCTAAAGATCTGTTTTTCTGAACACACTTCTATTTTTTCTCCTCTGCTCTTTTTCTCTGTAAAGCTAATCAGAAATGTGCTGAATACCTCATCAGTAAGTGGGCAGCTATAGAATGTATGCAAAAATAAGCAGTACTTTTTAAATCAAACAACAGCGTTAGTGAAATTAACTGTTCAAATGTGAATTGATTGTACAGGTTTTGTAATCTATTACAGTTCCAGATATTTCAGTTATCTGGGCAGTAATAGTGAATTCAAAGAACTGCTTTCTCTTTACTGAAATGCCAAGGAAAAAGAAATGTTAACATTCATTTCAGTGCTGAGTACAGCACAAGTGCACTCTGGTATAATAAAACTAATCTTATTTGAACTAGTTCTGCAGTTCATGTAAAATTCAAAAGTTGTCTTCTGTTTTTCCTTTTTTCTGTAAGGAATTTTATTCGAATTTTTCTGTAAGCAATTCTGTAAGAAAAATATAGGTGTGCTTTATGTAGAGATGATATTTATTATAATCATTCAGTAGAACTAACATCAAACACTTTAATAAAAATTGCATATTTACTTCTTTTAAAATGTACATAATGTGTTTCTCTTTCTGCACACATTCAAGTCCTTCTAAATTTGGTAGGACTTATTCAGGTTGTTTCAGTGGGAGTCAATCAAGTTGTTTATAGATGTGTTCATAAAATCTTTTTTGATCTGTCTCTTGATTTTGAAATTTTTATTTTCTCTGCAGGGGGACTAGAAGCATCTCTATGTTCTAGACAAAAGCTCAGTTTGGAGACCATCCTAGGTCATTATTTAGCATTTCTGCAAGAGTTACCAAATTATTCCTCATTTATTTCCTGGGCACGGTAAGGTTGAACTAGTCAATGTAATTTCTTTGTTTAACTGTTTTCCAGAAATCCTTTACCCCACCTCCACTTCGGACTTTTGCAATTCTTGAACATAATTACCCTGCCTCTTTTCACCAAATGACTGGTGTTTTTCAGTATTACTGGGAAGAAATAGAATCCTGCAAAGAAAGTTATGTCTTTGTCATTCAAAAGCATTAAAAAAATACATCTCCATCTCTGGTGTGTTATCAGTAGTAACCAAAGTGGTGGACTCCTGATGGTTCCAATGTATTGTTACAAGGGCTTCTTGTCACTAAGTTACTTGCATTATAGCCCTGCTGATGTCTAGATGAACAGTGAAACAGAAGCCATTTAATCATCACCCAGTTTAAAAAAAGAAAAAAAATATCCCTCATGAAACAACTTCCGACTAATTGTTGAGTATTGCCTCTGCTATTAAGTGCTATTAACTATTTACCATGCTATGCTGGTGATCACAGCTATTAATAGATAGGAATACTTTCTAATTTACATTTCTGGACTTTGAACTTTATTTTTCATTGTGCTGCTATTTAGCTCCTTTCTAAATCAATCCCTTGTTTAACGTATCAAATGGAAATAAGCACTATCAATGCAATGAAAGATGAAGAATCAAAAGTTGATAAATGGCAAAATTTGAATATTTCCTCCATTGTTAGACAGGTCATGTCGTGCTTTTCATTCAGGCAGAACTTGACAGCTTGATTAAACTTCACAGCTTTAGCAGCTTGATTAAAATGGGCTCTAGAAGCAAAGAACTCCTGGTTTGGGTTTTCAAAATCTTAGATATTCTTGATATCTATAGTAAAAACAAAATGGAAGTTAAGGAGTAGAATGCAAATTGATATCTTGAATGTTCAATCACTTTTCTGTTGTGCTCTTTCCCAATTTTGTTATAAAGATCAATGCAGACAATGCATATTCTTGCTAGGGCAAGGATTTGGATTTGGTGTTAAATACTGTTTCCAGGGTATGCACTATTTTCTCTACACAGTAGTACTAACAAAATCACCTGACTTGTTTGGGTTTTCTTTGCTATACATGCAGAGGTATTTCTTTGACTTGAATAGGTCTAGGAAAGAGATTCTACATGAGGAATGCTTTTTTTGCCAATGTTTGACATCTTGGTTTCTCTCCTGTAGAAGCCATTCCAGTAACTGACACAGAAATTCCCTCACAAAGCTTTTTAATGGTGTGTGGTGTTCTGCTTTTTAACTATTAAAAGAAGACATATTTAAGGATAAGTTATTTTCAACTTGAGACCTTTGCATTGGAATTCTCCTTTTTCCGTGCACCTCAATCTTGACCAGTCTTACAGAGCTAGTAAACATTTTTTCTTTTGATAAATAGTATTGACACAATGGAAACATCAGTTGGAGCATTCCAATTTTCACTGTGATTTCATGTTTGGGTTTTTTTTCTAGATATTAAAGTAGCAGTGTTCAGCTATCAGTCAGTCAACTGGAATGTTTTGGCTTTCAATAATTATGATAAAACAAAAAAAATTCTTCAGAACTCATGGAAAATTAGAGGTTTTGATCGATTTTATTGATCAGTTCCTTTCTACAAAATAATTAGTCTGAAGAGCATAAAAGCTTTGCTCTTTTCAGCAGCTGAAAATGTGACGTACTTAAATTAAAGGTGTTTGACTCTTCGTGGCTTACAAGCTTGATTATGATTACTGATAAATGCACACTTCTTTAACCCAGCTGCCTGCATTCAGGTTTTGATTTGAATGTGGCTGTGACTTTTCAGTGAGTTTTGTCACATTTTTGAAAACCAAAGTGCTTGTCATTTGTGCTATTTCAGGTTTTGTGGTGATTAACTTGTGACTGCTATTTAAATGATATTTGAACTTTCTTTGAATTAAGTAAATAAAACTATATTCTAAAATTATAAAATAGATATTCAACCAATTCTTGTCTGCCTGCTAGGTAACTAACAAGAAAAAACTGGTGCTTAATTTTTCAGGATTTTGACATCTTTCAAGGAGTTTTTGAAGAGAGAAGAAAACTTACGGGTTTCTGGTGAAAAGGAAATGGATCATCTTTTTCATCTTGTAGAAATCATAGAAGAAATTATAATGCTTGATTTCTCAGCTTCTTCAAACCAGTCTCTAATAAAAAATGTCTTGAATAATACAATTATATGGATGAAAAATTTTGCTGAGGGGAAGAAATCTGCCACCAATTTCTCACTTGAAGTTTCTGAACTCCATAATGAGCTACGAAAAAATTTCCAGCCTCTTCAGAGATTCTGGATGAAAGAGAAGACAGAATTTTTCTGGCATATAGTGAAAATTGTATTCTATGAACTTGATTCTAGGCTGTCTCATTTGAGTCAAGTGGAAGAGGAGGAGGTATGGGAGACCTTATCTAGAATTGTATTTTCCATTACAGAAAATAAAATCCGTAATAGAAGTATGCTCTTGCTCCAAAATATCCTGACTGATTGGCCAGAGTTAAATATTGCTGCTTTGAACCACCTAAAACACTTAAGTGAAAACTTCCTAAGGAATCTCTATGAGGTCAGGTCATTGACTGATGATCATGTCAACATGTCTTTCAGCACAATTCATGGAGTGAGTAATGCCTCCTCTTTATTACTCTCAAATGCAACTTTTATATATAAAGTACAAACATTAGGAGAAATTGTGCACGATTTCTTCAAAAACATACAGAAATTAAACAGTACTAGTGTGGCCTCACTTGTTCCAATACTCTTCTCTCTGTATCAGAATGATGATCTGGTCTTAAATATTGAAAGTAATAGCACTCTGTTAACATTTCTTTATGAGACTTCAAAAGATATTTCATCTTTTCAAGTATGGCATGATTTCCAAGATAGGGATCGAGTTTTTGATTTTCTGTCTGAAACTTTTGATCTTCTCTGGAACTTCACCAGTAAGTCTCTCTGTGAAAAGTTACTAATTGTTTACAACTACACAGAGTTTCAGGCCCAGTCTCTTGCACAAAAAGGAAAAAAAGAGATGCAAGTTGTCTATAGTACTCTGAGCAGCCTTAAAACTTTGTTTATCGATGAAGAGGTCCAAACAGCTGCCTTTTGTTATTTGGAACAGTTTCTTGATATCTCCCCAGAATGCCTGGTAAATAATGGGTGTATTGATTTTTATCTATCAAACATTTCTTCTGTAGATGATTCAGTAGAGGTTTACAACTTACTTCTGCTTCCATTGGACAGTGTTCTGTCTAATATAACAAACTTGGGAGATAAAGTAAGTGTGCCTTCTGCTTTGCGCTGCACTTTCACATGGCTTCAAACCTGGACAGAGATTTTTGAAGAAGCATCCAAAATCTTAAATTTGAATTCAACCTTTTTTGTCTGTCTAAGAAATGATTTGGCAAATCTCTCTGAAAGTCTTTTAAATACAACTCATGACGAACTGTGCAATAATACAGCTATGGTTTTTGTTGAAGCTACAACAGCAGCAATGAATCTATTAAAAATCATATTTGAAGGAGATGGTGATTTAAATGACTGGAAAGATTTTGAAGCTTTCCTTGCTAATCTTCAAAGCGTGTTTAACAATGCAGTTGATGTCACAAGCTCGCTTAAAGGTAACAGTTTAGAAAGTGTTTTAGAAGTGATGGGAGTCATGATAACTGAATTGCAGAAATCTATGCTCAAGGTTGTTAATGGAGATTTTTTGAATTCTTGGCTTGATACTTTCATCTCAGGAGGAGCTGAGGGAGAAGATAGGAGTGCTGGTGTATTTTCCATTGGAAATTCCCTTTCTACTATTCTCAAGCTCTCCCAAAAGGAACTTGGAATTATTCTCACTGAGATAAAAGACACAACTGCTTTCTTTAAAAGTGTACCTCAAGGGAAATATATGGTTTGTATCAGCATTTTCCAGAATATTACCAAACTAATTTTGGACAATACTCTGAAAGACATAAGCCATTCACAAACAAATTTTTCATCTCATCTTAATTCCTTTCTAAACTTTTATAGTACAGTGGATGGAGCAGAGGGTTGTAGCAGATGGATACATGGATTAAGTAATCTCAGTGAAAAATACAAGTCACTTTCCCACCTTCAAAGTGCAAAACATATTTTATTTCTACTGAAATCTCTGGGAAACATTGAGACAGATGCTAAGCTAATGAGCATGGTGGACTTCATTAATTTGACTTTTAATTTGATACTCCCTGAATGTTCCCTAACTGGTTCTGATGTGATTTGTGTAAATGTTTATTTCAATATTATAGCAAAAACTTTAAAATTTATTCTTCCTGAATTTTATGTAAAAGATGACATTAGTGTGCTTGAATTTATTTTTACACTTTTAAATAACTCTGGAGGGCAAATACAAATGGTTGTCAATGATTTAGTGGGGCATTCAGAGTATACATCAAATAACACCCATTTTAGTCAGTCAATCCATGGATTAAACAGGACTTTGAGGATGTTCCTTAATCCTTTTCGCCATGTTCAGCTTTCATTAATAGAACTTTTGGCAGAAATTCCAGTTCTTCTCAAAAATAAAACTTTTGAAATCCAAGAAAACAGCTCCTCTCATTTGGATATTGAGATTGAACTTTTCTTGCATGAGAAAAATACCAGTTTGTTGATGGAGTTCTTTCAATATGTGATTAGTGAACTTGACTCAGACTTGCGGGGTGAACACAAAACATTTCTCCAGAAACTGATAGAAGCAGCAGCTCTGAATACTGACCTGGTAAGGAAGGCACTTAACATTTTCAAGTCTTCTAGTTTTACTGGCTTTCCATTAAGAGATGATAAAGAGTTTCTAAAGCATATGGTAGCCTTGGTGCAAAATATGAGAAGCATGGATGTTGAGTTCTTGATAAGTCAATTCAAACATGTCCAGAGGATCCTAGATAATTTCTTTAAAAATATCAAACCTTTGTATATTGAGAACTCTGAGTTAGGAATGTTAACAGACTTGTGGGATGCATTTGAGAACAATTTGTGTAACTGGAACCTGACTGGCTTATGGCAAATAACACAGATCTTTAAGCAAGATGAGCTCTACGATGTAGAAGAGATGTTCCGTTTCCTCCTCAATGTCATCAGCCTTACAGAAAAGTTAGCTCATGGAAACATCACAGAAGCACTAACTGAAGTATACGGTTTCATACTGACTCAGGAAGCAAAAATGCCAATGTTTACAGAAGAGGAGTTCTCTAATCAAGTAGAAAGTCTTCTAATGTTACTGGAGACACTGACAGATATGTCTGATGAACCTGCAGAGGCCTCAGTTTGTTTTTCTGCTGCATTCTGCTGGACTCTCACAACAGCAACACCTCAGAGTGATCCCACTTTCAAACCTTGTGACTTTGTGCATAGCAATTCTACTCTTAGTTACAATGCAGTCATCAAAGTTATTAAGGAGCTGAAACTCATCACTCTGGAGGATAGTTCCTCATGCACTATGGAAGACTTTCAGATGGATATCACTCGCAATCTGACTTGCTTTTTTCATCAGATCAAAGAATGGAACTCTATTCTTTTGAAGTTTTCTGAGCTCCATCACGTAAATGGCTCAGTTCTCAAAGAGCTGCTAGATTTTTGGAATGAGCTATCCCTCTATGCTGTGCCACTGCAGGTGAATAATACATACTCAGTCAATTGTTCCTCCACACTGAAGAGACAAGTGGCTTTACAAATTGTAGAAACACTGGGCAGTATGCCAGTGGCAGAAATGGAGATGGCCAAAGGTGTTCTTGAACAGCTGGATGATCTTTATGGTGGGCTAAGTTGGAACAGACATTCAAAAACATCACTTATAAAGACTGTTCTTACTAATGTTAAGAATATGACCAGTGAAGTTTCTGGACTCCTGGATACAGAAGCTGTCCTTTCTTTTCTTTCTGTAATTCAGCCTTTAATGATGCTGTCTTCTGTTGGAAACCAGACATACTCAATGCTTATGATATTATCAGCTTTAAATGGAAACAGTAATATATCTGATAACTTTGAGAACTTCTGGTTTCCTATAGTTACAAGCATAGAAGATTTATTGGTTAATTTTAATGTTAGACACTTACTTGCAGTGATAGACCAAGAGTTTCAATTACTAAGGTTAGCCACTGGACAGTCCTCTTCAATGGCTCTTGATGCTTTAATACAGCAGTTTAATACATCATCTGTAGATGCTATATTAAGAAATTTTGAAGACATACAAGAGATTGTGAACAGCTTTCTTTGTGAGTGTAACAATAAAAACTATTCTAAAATAATGCATGCTCTAATTCTCCTTATAGCTAATGAAAATTCATCAACTGACCTAATGCAGGTTGTCAAAGACATTATTGACTTTCTGGAACTATTCCAAAATAAGTCTAAGGAAGATTACGCTGATGTGTTGTTTGTTGATGGTCATCTTAGCAGAGAAAAATTGAATAATACTCGTACCGCTAATTCAGTTTTGCTAAACAGTCTCCTTCATGTAATTGCTGATCTTACTGTTATAGAAGAAGCTCTGCATACAAACAATACTGAGCTTCAGATAGTGGACTTCATTGATTCATTTTTTGATAATGCACAATATAGAGAAGTTTCTACTCAGTCCCAAAACAGAAATCTGGACATCATGCAAGAGATCTTGCAAATTATATTTCAGTCTACCACAGGACATGACAGGAACAAAATAACCTTCTTACTAAAGGATTTGCATAAGGATATAATGGCAGAAATGAGGTGAGTGTTTTCTGTGTACTCATTTTGACAGTGTGCTGACAATGACAGGAGGGGTCTTTGTTTATAAACAGCTCAAAACTTTTAAGTTAATTACTGTTTCATTTCAGATTTGTGCCTTTGAATAAAACAATATTTTGTATCAACTTATAGTGTTAAGACCAACCATATTTGGTATCACATTATATTGTATGGACCAGGTTATTGATGTGTTTAGTCATCTCTATTGGTATTTGAGGTGGTTTCTTTGGAATTATTATAGAACCAAATATTTGAAGATACTAGTGTTTTAAAATCCTTGCAGGTCTGAACACTGGACCCCCAGTTATTGGTGGACAACAGTCATTTTGGATGTGGAGCTAAATATTAAGGAATGCTTGGGACTGATATTTTGTGGTGGTTTTTTTTTTTTTTGCCCTTTTTTTTTTTTCTTTCTATATCCAAATGTAGATGTACTGTATTTGAAATGGCTTCAACTTAAATTTGCTGATGACTTATGCAAACAAGATGACCCTTTTGGGGCTATGGTTATAGTGTTAAGTTGTTCAGTTTAACAAATACAGTTTCTGAAGGAATCTTGAGCCCAAGGTCATTTTTTGTCAGATTACTCAAATCAAATGTAATCCAGCAGCAGAGGAAACTCTGCTTCAGGAAGATGTTTACTGAAAACTTATTTAACAAAAGTATTGCTAGACTGGAGTTGCTGCATTTACGTAATACTCACTGAATCCCACAAGATGGTTTTTCCAAACAGCTCTAAGGTGCCTTGCTGGTGGAGATACTGATCCTACTGACATAGACCAGCTGAGAAATGACATACTGAAGTTGATGCATGACTCTGATGTGGTATTTAGACCTTTAGGATTAATTTTATGCAAATATATAAAACCAGTGGTCAGCAGGGCCAGGTATTAGCCAAATCTGTTGAAAAATCAAAAGCAAAACCACTAGAAAAGTGGTTTATTTTCCCCAAATGCTGATTATTAGAGATTTTGAGCATTCTGCTCTTTGCCATCAAGCCAATATATGCCGTGGGCTCTCAGTATTTCTGAAGCCTTTATGATTTTGCTTATTTTGCTAAGGTACTTTCCAGCACTCTTAAGGTCTTAAGAAAGCTGATGACTTGCTCCCTTGATGAAAACCTGTTTGGTTTTGGTTTTTTTTTTTTTTTTTTTTACGTGGAAGTATTATGTTCTGATTTTGAAATAGCTCAGAGAAATGTAATAACTGTTAATATTGAAATCCTTATATGGTACATTGAAGATTGCAACCGTACATAGCCACTTTTTGAAAATTTTCGGTGGTACCCTTGTTATGAAAATAATGCTTTCTTATTAATCTTTCTACAGAGCGTCTAAAATCTGCAAGATTCTTCAGAAACATTTATACCCTGCTAGTGTCCTACTATTGCAGAAGTTGCAGTTTACCATTTTGAATGTTCTTAAAATCTTTTCAGGTTGGTTACAGTAGTGACTGTATGGGTCATCATACGTGTTAGTACTATAATGTTAAGGCTTTACTCTGAGCAACCTTCTGTAAAAATAAGTTAATCTGGGTGATGCCAAGCAAGGCAAGCATACTGATGCCTGGAAATGAAACCAGCAAAGGCACAGGAAAAATTTTTATGCAGATCACATAAAAGGATGATTTCTTTCTGGAGTGATCATGTTGATTCAAACTCTCAGTGGAAGCAGGAGGTCTTGCAGCTCCTCTTCTCTCATTTTTAGCCTTGTGCTCTTTCCCTTTCTCCTGGGCTTACTCTGACGCACCAGGACCTCTTCCTTTTTTGATTTGACTCACAAACCCAGCAGAAGACTGTATACATATTTGGGTTTTGTCTTATCTTTTTTACTGGATATTTTTCTGCCAAGCTAGTGAACTGAGTGAAGTCACAGAGTTGTTTTTTAATGAGCCAGAGTTGCCACAAGGCAGCGTATAGCTGACAGAAAGGAAAAATGGGGCAATTATATAAAGGAAGTGGCACCCCCACTTCTGGCCATGTTGAGCCAGTGGATTGGCTAACTGTAGCTGAATAACTTCACCTTCAACAAATTGTTCAAATTTTAATGTGTTAAGCTTGTTTTATTCCTTGCATATAAGTCCCCAAGATGAGCACTTTAAGAAAGGCTCTGTATTGACCTAAGGGTGTAATTTCATATTATGTTTTCTTTGGGGTAACCAAGGCCTTTGCTTTTGAAACTTCATATTTTAACCTTACTATGCCCAGAATTGTTTGCAAAGAGCAATTAGGAGGTATTAACCTGTCATTCTAGAGCAAGGAATGAGACTGTTAATGTCTTATGCCAACTTCATTTCCAAACAAAACATAAGATGTGACTACAACCCAATTCTGACTATCTTCTCCACTCTCCTGTGACTGATGTAGTTCCCAAAGAGTAAAACAGTAGCAATGTTGAGCTCAGAATAAGTGATCCTGAAAATGTGTGCTAGGTACCTGGGATCTGTCTTTGACCTCTGAAGAACAGTCTATTTACTGAGAGAACTGAGATTAAGGGATAAAATTATTGTTAGTCTTGTTTCAATGCTCTGGTCATAGGGATGTTTCATAACACGTGAATGTTTATTATTCTTCCTTCTTGACTTATGAACCAAACATAAGGAAAAAAACAAGGGGGAAATAACGAACTTGATCCTTCCGTAAACCAGAATGCAACTGTCAAGCCAAACTCCTTCCCTGCTATGCCATGTATAAACCCACTACAGGCAGGGGAACAAACTTTTTTCAGGGACGTGGGGGCCGCAAGCTTGGGTAAAAACTTCCTCCATGGATGATCAGGTGATAAATATCCCTTACATGGTTTTTTGTCCCTAGATATGCAAAATGTCTATGTAATGCTGTTTCCCTCCCCTTGCAGCTAGGGTTTGAAAGTTACTACTCACTGGAGGGTAACATCCTGATGTCTCCATGGGGAAATAGGATCAGGGGAGCCTCCCTGAGGAGGAGGTAGATGTGGTTAATATACACGGCTTCTCAGAGTTATGCTTATTGCTCACAAAGAGCAAAAATGAAGTTTTCTTCGCTGGCTGTGTAGCAGGTATTGCTGTTGTTATTGATCAGGAAAGTGTAATGGAGAAGAGTAATGGAAATCGAATCAAACTAGCCCTTCTTGCAATGATAAATAAATTTAGCCAGAAATATTTCTCTGTGCCTTAACACATCGGACTTTGCTTTTAAAAGCTTTTCTGTCCTTTATTATTTGGTTAACTTTTAATCTGATTACAGTAATTTATTTATTTTTTTAACTGATTAAGCCTGGACATTTTCTCTTACAGAAGAACCAGTTGTCATTGGCAACCTTTTCTGTGTTGTTACAAAGTGTAAAGATGGATTAACGAGTCACTTAATCCTCTCTGTCATTGAAGGAATCACTCTGGTTCAAGATCATTATCAGGTTTGAGTGGTTTGTACACCTACAAGTGTTCTTTACAACATGCATTGAACTTTGGAAACTAATGGAAATTTCTTCTTTTTTTTCCTACTCTCTGAATTACGAGTCCCCACAGTGGCTATAGAAAGCTGAGGTTTGTGTGGGTATAGCTCTGATGCTTTTGATAGTGATACACAGAAGGAATTCCTTAAGTAAACACTGGTGAGCTTTGAAAGCTGTAAATATAACTAGAATTACTAGAATTCCTATTAGTTATAGGAATATTAACTAATAGGATAATATTAGTTATAATATTAACTAATAGAATAATAACTAATAGGAATTCCTATTAGTTATAGGAATGCCAGTCTAGTTATAGAATAACTAGACTGGCATTCAATACCAAACAGCAGCCCATTTTTAATTCCTTTAGATTTTGTGATACTGGTAATTTCATGAATCAGAGTACATTTATACTTTTAAATCTTCACAGGAACAGTTGTGAAAACAAGCTAGATACAAATGAACTTCTTGGCCAGAGTCATTCAAGCTAAAATAGCAGTTGTGGTTACCAGTTGGGGTCAGTCTGTTTTTCTTTAACAGTGCATGAAATTACCAGCAGGAGAGAGTAACATTTGGCATTTAGAGACTCATCCAGAGTTGGAAGCAGGCCTTTGGGTAGCTCACACATGCATGCACACACAGACAAAATACTGAAGTCATGCTTTTAGTACAGAATTTGCCTCCTCTTTATGAAACAGCTCTGCTAGTTTGTCTACCTGGACATTTTGCTGATATGAACAGCAATGTTTTATGGTAAACAGATGTTAGAGGCATCATTCATATCTCAAAGTAGACTTTTGCAGAACAAATGAATTTCTGTTGTCACCACCATTCTATGACCTACTTCTACAAATATTAAAAAAACCTTGCAAAATCAGAAATATGAATGTTCAGGAGAAAAGATAAAAGTGAATACTACACAAAGCATAATGCAAGAAAAACTGTGGATATGAGTGTCCAGATATTTAGGTTTGCTGAATGGAAACTGATGTTGTTCAGAACAATTTTTTGGGAAAAAGATAAAAATGGTCAGCCTAAAATAGAAAAAAGAAAAGCTCATTTAATTTTGAAATTAGATTTCAAATTAAAATGTTGGCATTTTTGTTAACGGATGAATCTCCTTGATAGGCTAGGTCAAATTCACAAATATTTTTGGTTGTTTCCAAAACTCAAATCTTTGAAAATTACTTGATTCTTGAAAACCTCTTGCCCATTTTCAATTACAAATACAATGAGTAAAAGACTATTACCTTACCCATATTCTCATTTGCAAATATGCATCATCTAGTTACTAAGACCTGCTACTTCAAGAAATAACATAATCTCATGAATTTCCTAACCATATGATCACTGTGTTTTGCAGGATATTGAAAGAAAGTGGCCTGCTTTCAACAAGGGGGATTGTGAGAGTATAGCACATATAAACCAAAAACTTTCCAATACTTTGGAAAGCTTCCTGAGAGCTTTGCAGAATACCAGCAATGGCAGCTGTGAATGTCAACTAATATTGGGGAACATACAGAGACGACTGCAAAAGTAAAGCCTTTTACATTTTAGTACCCCAAACAGTTCTTGTTAGAGATTTTATTTTGTGCGTATGTCTGTGTTCTAAATTATGTAAATACAGGAGTAATACTGTTTATCAAAGTCTCTTTAAGCTTTGTTAATTTAACTGAAAATTGAGAGGATACAATGCACAAATTATTTAAATAATTTAGCAAAATTCTGGATATTTCTAAAACCCCTTACACTTTTGCGGAGTACTTGCAGCAGATCTTGCTGCTCCACAAGGAGAATGCTTTGACTCACAACTAAGAAAGTTTTCAATTTTTCACGACCTCAATTAGGTCAAAATTTTGATATCTTAATTTTTTATTTAAAGCTGTTTTGCTGTGGCCTTGTCCTCTCAGCAACTGGATATCTTTTGCAAAGCATTAAATATTCAGATCAGTTCAGCAGTTCAAACAGTCAGAAACACAGGATGGTGCTTGTAAACTGACAGCCAAATAATTTCAGATATTAGCTATTCCCTTGAGGAAAAATAGCAGATTTTAAGTAAATGAATAAAACTGCTACTACAGAGTATTTCAAACTTGCTGTCAGTTAGAAGTGGTCCTTATTATAATTGTTGCTATACTGGTTTGACTGTTGGATTATTTTTATAATGGTCTTGAATGGTCTCTGTGAATTATAGTAATAATACAGAAGAACTTGAGCTTAGATGCTGCTCTTATGGACCATAGACTCATGTCCAGTTTTTGAATGGTAAATAATATCTGATGTGCGTATACTCTTTATTACTTAAATTACAATTAGATAGACTTTATTCATCCTGAACTGCAATGCTTTGTATCTCTAGGTTTTAAAAATGTATATTCAGTAAGAAACATGGAAGCGAGACATTGCTAGACCTGTGCTTTTCCATAAGCTACTGTTTACTAGGGCACTTAGCCATCATGGGAAGATATCTACATTTGCAATCTCATTTAGGCATGAAACATGATGATACAGCATGAGAAGATCTGTAGAGTTGCTTACTGCATGCACAGTGTGTGCACATAGACCATAATGTGACCCTTTTGCCTCATTTAGTGACTGTTTCACTATTCACATTACTTTTTATACATAGTAATGTCAATGACTTAGTTCTGATAACTTGTGAAACTAAGGCTATCATTTCAGGGTGGCTGAAAATTTGGAGCTACAGTTGTCAGAAAATCCAGCAGCAGCTTTTCTCAGCAATTTTAATCTTTTGAATGGTGGGTTCCAGTTTTCTTCACTTTTTTACAAGTCACTGCTGTGTAATTTTGCAGGACAATAACTTTTTCATTGTTCTTCAAACTTTAAAGGGATACTGCACATGGAGACTACTGACTTAATGCAATATATTTTCATTGTACACATGTTCACCTATATGTTCTTGAGTTGGCACAGGACAGCATAGTTTACCCTGTCAGACCCTGTCCAATAAGATGCAGGGATTCATTAGAAAAAAGAGGGGACTTAAGTTAGTGGAAGAAGAAAATCTTAAAGGGCTAAAGGCTGCTTCACTAATTTCAGGTGTTCTCATAATACAGGGATGTGGAATAACCTGTGCTCTTACAGGATAATGCAAACAGATACACAAGCCCTTCAGTCTGCCAGGAGAGTGACCTTTACATTTGAAGTAGAAGTGAATTACATGATATGAAGCTTTTGTGTCCTTTATCGCCCCTCAGAATAAATCTAACAAAAAGGATACAATCCGTGGGCAGTTTAATTAAGCAGATTGGTACTTGCTGGCACTATTTTTCTTCTCTTCCAGATGTGAAAGTCAAAGAGTGTGTGCAGAATCTTACTCAGTTGAGGCTGGACATTGGTTCTTCTGTCAATATTTCTGAAGAAATTATCAGTACCATCCTGGAAGCCAGTATCTCTCATTCAAAGGTAAAAGATCAAAAAGAGGAGTTAAATTAATGGGTCAGCCTAGAGCCTGATGTGCTAACTGAAACAAAACAAACCGCCTTGTTTGTGTGGAATCTTACATTTTCACTTGTCACTTCTATGTGGAATATTTTGTGAGATTTATGACTTCAAAATAACAATGTGAAGCATAAGGAGATCAATCTATAGTAGCACTAGTCTTCTAGTCTAAATGGCACCGCTTCATTATTTTCAGCAGTGTTTTACCCCCTTGTGCTGACATGGAATTTGAGCTTTGCTGTCTTGGTACTATAGAAAAGGTGAGGGTTCCTGGAGAAATCATTTTGTATCTTCCCACCTCTGATCCTTGCAGTACGGAGTTGTCTGATTTTTTTTTTTTTAATTCCTTCATGTGCTCCTCATTGTTCTTACATTATCTTACCGGTATCTTGCCTTACCTCCACTTTATTTATTGTTGTCTCTTGAGTATTGTCTAAAGGGTGGATTGTGTAAGTTTTCCAAATGAAGGACTGTGTGTGTTATCATTGCTGTTGTTTCCTGTGATCCCAGTGATTAGTAGAAATCATGAAAAATGCCACCTAAATTACAGATTCTCTCTCCTGTTAGTGTTTGTATGACTGAAAAGAGTGGGGGGTACATTTGGTATAAAATAATCAGCTCAATCAAACAGCCACTGGGTGTCACTGATGCTCCACTTGCAGAAACAGTTGCAAGTTTTGTTCGTGAAAAGTGTGGCTATTAAAAAGGCAGTTCAGACCACCATAACTACTTACAGATGATTTGTTCTTCTGCTTCTTTGGCAATGTGACTGCATTCATTGTTAGATTGTTATTTTGATACCAGTAAATGGTAATGAGAGAAGTCATCTGGAAGAGATTCAGTTAAATAGGATTTGGTGCACCTTTGATCTTTCGGAATAATAATGCTAATTGACTGAATTTTCAGATGACTTTCTATCCTTATTTTTTGCCAAAGTCCTATGTAGAATTTAGATATATGTCCACATCTCACATTTGCATAGCTATACAGAATTTTTTTTTTTGCTTAAGTGCTTACATCCTCTCCCAGTCCAACTGGAACATTAAAGCCTATGTCTCTTACTGATTATGCAAGATGCACAAGTACTCTTTTAAGCTATAATTGAGGCATGCCCATTATGTTTATGGTATATACAGCCACTGTCTGATAATGTTTATAATAGCTGCAGGCCCATTGCAGTCCTGTATTTCTGTGAATGTATACCACTACTGTGCTTGCCTCTGGAATGGTAAGAATAAGGCTGCAAGTTTGTGCTTATTGCACTTACCCTTAATTTCTACCACAATATTGTGCTCTGGCCATGCTCACTGCCATGTGATTGTGTTTTGAAACTGCTCAAAACTTGTAACTTGAGGACTTGAAGCACTATAAGCATTCATTTACTGAACATAGGAGTTTAGATTAGCTCTCGTACTCACAAAGCTACAAGGAAAGTTCAGAGGGACTTAATCTAGTGGATAAAACACTGAATGGGTTAAAACTGGACTGAAATGGTGATATTCATGCAGGGCATGAGGAAATAAATTTCAAATTGTATCACAGAGTCAAATTTCCTCCACAACAAGAAGTCCAAATCAGTACCCTTTTATGCTGCTAGCAGAATTGTATTTATATTCATATTCTGTTCCTTGTACATGCACAAAAAAGTGAATATTTAAATATATAGGAAATCGTTTGGAATCACAAAGGCAAAATTCTGTTCCAGAATAAAAATCCAAAAGTCAAACTAGTAAGTTGGAAATTAAAATGTTCATAGGAATTAAAGAGTTAAATAGCATATTTTGACCAACTTTGGCTCCTAATTTGATTTTCTTGGGGATCCTCTCCCTCACTGTTACTAGCTACAGATGCATTCAGCGGAGGCAGTACAGGCAGGTTCTCTCCTAAGGAGTACAATGGAGCCCTGAGTACTGTACTTTGGCTCCTACAGGCTCCAAACTTGTAATTTTTCTGGACTTGCTGCCATTTGCTTTCTTTTAGGCATTTCAGGAGAAAGGGTAGCTAAGAACTCCTGGGTATCTGGGCTGCAAGCATTTTTCTTTTGATGTGACATTTTTGTAGGAAGAAACAAACCATCGTTATCCAAGGAGTTTTTATTGTAGTCTTGCCCAAGGTCTGCTTAGGCATCTGTCCCTTCATCCACTATTAAATAATAACACTTCAAAGGAGTGTTGAGCTGAGACATGTGAGCTGGCTCAGAGTGAACATTGTGCCATATAGGCATCCCTAATTGTTAAATTTGTGTGTCCTCTGAAAGAAGGAAGGTCCATATTGTTTGATTTTAGTGGTTCATACACCTAGATTTTGATCTTTAGGTGTTTCTGCAACAAAGGTGTGTATCTGGTAGAATGGGCCTGTTCAGCATTGTAAATATGGCTTATGGTATGAATGCTCATAGAATTAATGATGGACCTGTTCACAAACAAAAGTAAATCTTTATAAGAAATATATTTAATCTCTTTATATGTACATATAATATAAAGTAAGAACATACCATCTGATATAGAGCTGTATAGTTCATTGTTTCAGGTCTGTTGATGACTGCAAATTGTCATGTTACTGTGACACAATTTCTCACCTTATTGACTATAATAGAAGGTGATACATTTCAGGGAGAAAAATTTTTAATACACATACATTATGATAGTTTTTTTACAGTGCCTTTTTGGTAGCTTTAACTGGAAGATGTGATGAAGAATTACTTAGCCTGCTGCTAAAGCTACCTGAAAACAGTAAAACTTCCCTGGTAGTGGAAGAATTGTGTTCTTTACCAGCACTGGACTTGTATACCATGTTTGTAATGATTATACAGAATTTGAACTTACGTCATATTGTTTACAAGGTAAGATGGGAAAAAAAAGCATTCAGTTCTTATGCATTTCTTTTGAAGGTGGTCTAAAGCATGCAGTTAGATAAATGAGTAATTCTATTATTTCTTTAGATGTTCTTTCTCTGTGGAAGCAAACACATGGCATTTTTTGTCTTAATTTAGCTCCACAAAGCAAACACAACAGTTGAAGAATGGGGTTGGTAGATGCTACTGTATTCCATTTCTTGCTTCCTCAGGAAAATTATCACTGAGGAGTTAATTATGAAAGCTTTAGAGAAAACACAGGAGGTCGAAGACATAGTTTTATTAATGTTTAGCAAAGTTTGCAGTTCATGCAATTAGTCATTTCTTAATTTGTAAGTGTGGAAGACTGATCTGGTATAATTGGAATAAAACAAGCATAGGAGCTCACATTAGAAGAATGTGACATATTAGAAAAATTCATAGCACTCTGGAGTGCATTTTATTTGCTGTAGAAATCATGTTGGCAATACAGGAGGCTCCTTCAGGAAGGAGCTTTTCCAGCTCTCAGGATGAGTCTCTCTATAAGGGCAAACCTCCTATATTTTATAGGACCCAAGTCAAATGACTTTGACAAGAATAATACAGTGCCAAAACTATAATGAAGGGGATGCAGAAGTCTGTAGCAAAACTGTATTATCTGTACAACTGTAGATAATCTGAGACCTAGTGTGGGTTTTCAGTGAGATAATATTTTTACTTGTAAGAGCAAAATTATTGGATGGGATTTCTGATAGTTAGCAGACATTTATTTCAGTTCTTTTGGGGTAATTGACAGAACATAAAATGTTGTAAGTACAAATAGTTGAAAAATAGTTATAACACTGGGAGGAAGAATATTTTTTTCTAAAGCCATAGATGCCAGGTTATGTTCTGGATGCTGCATGCCCAGTTAAACACGTTGGCCACACACTTTTAAAACCAAGACAATTTACCAGAATAAGTTAAGATACCAGAGGAAAAAGAAAAGATTTCTACTTTCTGAATTATCTGCTGACCTAGAGGGGGGGGGGGGAAAGAAAAAACCAATGCTTATTTTGATGGGCTTTTCTATTGAACCCTACTGAAGCATAATGAATTCCTAGCAAAGAATAAAAAATGTTGTCAGCTCATCCTAAATTATTATGGAAATTTTACTATTTTTTTAAACGGAATAAGATTTTTTTTACTTTCTTTTTTTTTAATGTGTAAGAGCAGGTGAAGGCTGAGAAGAAAATTAAGCACAGACATTATTGTAGTAGGAAGTAAAATAAAAGTGGATAAAATAAAGATAATCAGAAGAAGTAGCTGAAAGTATATAATGAGGTTATATTGTTTTTATTATCATGCATAGGCAGGTAACAATGAATTGGTTTGTATTACCATATAATCTAAATCACCTATAAAAGAAAAGGAAATAGAAAGAAAATTCAGAGTGCCAGAAATTGCTTGGTAGAAACAGCAAACAGCCAACTGAACTTTACTCAAGTAGGGAACGAAATGCACACAATTATTTTAGGTAAAAGGTAGTGTATATGAAAAATGCGAAGGGAGGAACAGTGTGACAGGAAAGTTTGCTGTCTAATATGATTCCTAAAGCAACTAAAGTGGTTGCTAGATTTAATTTAACTTATGAATTATTTTTGAAATATTAAATTTTTGCATTGAGCATCTTGAGCCTGTTGAAGGAAAAGTTCTCATTTACACTGAATTCCAAGGGGGGGCAGGATGTTGCAGACCCCATTGGCATCTTGGGTAGGAGAGCTCTCTTCAGCTTGGTAGGTATAAACATGTTCTCTGGATTTTAATTTCTGATAGGCCAGTTCTAACATTACCAGAGAATTTTTCTTTAGCTGAATTTGAGAGTAACTGGGGAGTTATACTAAAAGGATTTTTGTTAAACATAGTTTGCAGGAACATTGTACAATTGGCTTTAGAAAAAGACCGAATAATTTTGAGTGTTTCATTGAAAGGTTAAAATTCGTTTCTAACTGGAATTTATTGTTGTGATTTTTCTTTCTTTTCCAAGATTAAGATACCATCTGAGATAGGCATTGTACTAAACATGTTACTGGATGTGGTTTCTAGTATCAGCTCTCTTCTCAATAAAGCCCACCACGTCATGGAAAACCTTCCAGTGTTCCTCCAAGGAGTTCAAGATATTGGTGTGCTTGACGTGTCTGCATTGCAGCAGGTATGTGTATGATTTCAGTATGCAAACTTAATTCCCATCGTGAGGTGCTTTGTTAGGGATGTGTGCTTAATAAGGGGGAACACTAATAGAAATTGTGTCCTAGACAGTTGGGAACTTAGAGAGAAGAGAGTCCATAGACCCTAGGAAGATTAATTTGATCTCTTTCAAGTACTCTGGTAGTAATTTTGAGACTATCGATGTGTTGTTTCTGTCATCTCTCTTTCTGTTAACTAAAGAGATCATAGCCTAAGTTAATATAGTGTTAGGCTACTGATTAATGACAGCATGTATTATCTGTGATTAGGAGATAGCCATGCCTTTTCTGCTAATGCTGTGGGGTTTTCTGATGAGCAGACTATTACTTTGTTTATAAAAAAATAGCTTTGTTTTTTTAAGGATGAGATTTCAAGATAGCATGTGCAGTTCTTGTATCTGCCATGGGTTTCTGTTTGTGTCACTTAAGGTTTTTGCGTGATAGTTCTGCTTGACATTTTAAAAAAAGTGGCATGAGGTGTGAGTGAGGATATTTCTTTTGTCCCTGCCTTTAAGGGCAGTTGCTATACAGCTAGCACAGTCGTGGATCTAGTATTAAATAAATCAGAAAAAAGATTTCTGTTTCTAAGCAGAATTCAATTTCATAAGAAGACCCACTGACCCCTATGGCATTACCTTCTGGATTTGCTATTCTGTGTGGAAAGTTTAGGATCGAATCTGGTTCTAAAATTGCAAACTTCTAAAAGATCCCTCAGTGGTAAACAGCGCAAACTGGTTTGTGACTACAGTACGGAGGAAACACTGCCTTAAATACTGTTTTCCCTAGTAATATGAATCTTTCTCAAGATCTTCTAATCTGTGTGACAGAGGCATGTTGTAAAATGCTGTTCTGTGCATATTAGTTTTGGTGTTGAGCATCTCTTCTTCGGGGTAGCTCTTTGGCTGCCACAATGAAAGGTGGCTTTCATCAGATGCTTACATCTTTTCTGCTTTCCTTAAACTAGTTCTGTTTGTGTCAGACTCTCCTTCGAACAAATTAAATATTCTTTTTGGAGTGAAATCCCGAAGTTGCTTATTTGATAGAAGAACCTCTCAAAAGGTCCTGTTCAAAAAAAGTTTGCAAAGGAACAAATCGAACAGCAGAGGGCGATCTGGTCACAGTTTTAATCTTTGCTGCATGGCAACCCATATTCTGTAATACAGCATAGATTTAACCTTGGAATTTTTGTTCCTTTTTACATCTTACCTTTTTTGGTCACTTTTTCTGACACAATCTTTATTTTCTTAGTTTTTGTTAATTCCTTTTTTTCTTGAGAAATTGCTGGTTTTGTCACCTGATAATTTGTGGAGAACTTAAAAAAACCAGTGTCTATTTCTTTTGTTAATAAATCAGATGGTTGATTTTTTGAAGGGCTCTTCTGTCTCTAACTTTTTCTCATTTTGTAGACTAGTAAAAGTTGTTTATTTTTAAGTATCCTTTCCTTTTCAGGTTTAACTGGATTTTTTCTACTTTCCAATAATACCTTTAATTATAAAATTATTTTGTTTGTTTCTGTTCCATAGTGGCCAAACTTGTGCTACTGAATAAGCGTGCCACTAAAGTGCAGATATTGCTTATACACTTTTCTCCTTAAATATTTTCTTTTGTTTCCAAAAGAGTCCATCTTTCTGGATTTTTATTTTCATGATAACCAACAGCAAAGTAGTTCAGTTACCTAGGAAGGTTACCAAATAAAGTGCTTAAAGCTTTTTGAAGTAAAAATATGTGGACCTTCAGCACAGAGTAAGACAGACTGTCTCCTTCATTAACTTCTAACTGAAAAAGTTATTTTGAAATTGATGTTAAAAAAAAATTAATTATGTCTATAATGAAAGAGGTAATAAAGTAATTGTCAATTATGTGTGGATTTTTGTCTGAAAAACAAAATGAAAAGCAAGAAATACCTTTAAAATATCTGTAAAATGCGAAGTTGAATTGGTATGCTACTTACTGTGTAATAAAAGTTGATGTAAAAACTCAATATCTGCCAGTCAGTAGTAATTGCAATACAGAGCCATATTCTACTGCTAACAACATTGAGTGAATGGATAACTCCCTGAGGAAAAACACTGCTGATTTCGATCATGATTTTTGCTTGTTTGTTTGCCGTTTGAAATTATTCGTTTATATTTCCATAGCTAATTTCTGGTATGTTTGTCACTCATGAATAGATAAGCTGGAGGGGACTTGCTGAGTTACTGAATGCTGTCAGTTGTGAAAGGTGGCCTCATTCTGTAATCCTTCCACTAACTTGAACAAGTTCTCTGTTAAAACTATCATTACTGAAAAACCTCTTGGTGTTATAAATGTATAAAATTCTGACTTAAGTTTATCCATGGCTAGTATGTTTACTTTTGTATCAAAAATGTTCTGTAGGTTTTATAACTTCTCTGACTTGCCCATGTGTTTGTGGAAGGCCAGTCATAGTCCTTCTCTGTTTTGATAGGTTAAATAGATTTATTTTAGTATTTGTTTTGTTTGTTTTAGTTTTTTTCTTTTATAACAGACTCTTAGTTGTCTCAGACATCCTAGTGTCATCTTCACATGCTGTGTTAAGGCTAATCTTGAATGTTGGGGACAAGAAATGTGTACAGTCTTTGAGGGGAATTATGGCTGATGACTCTTGTAGTTCCACTCATTCATGTCTATACCTACTAAAATGACTTCCTTAATCTTGCATTCACCTTTTTAATAAGCTGCATACATTTTTGTCTCTTACTTGATCAAGGATCAGTGATATACCCAGGTAAGCTCCATTTTATAACAGCATCTCATGATTTCAGTTGACAAATAATGTTTTGCACTGGTTATCTTTATATTCAATTTACTTTAAATTAGGTAATTGGTTTCTTGCCATATCACATTCTGACCTTCTTTTCTCCTGCAATGCTTTCTGGTATGAAATTATAGGCAAATTTCAGTAATTTGCTTCTTTCAGGGCTAAAAAACTTTTCACAGTGGACTTAAGATCAGTTTCACAGGAATAACACTAGTAACTTCTCTGTGATCCAGTCCTTTCTTTCCTTTTAACAGGGTCCCTGCAATATCTTCTTAACGCCATTTTTTACCCACTACATAGTTATAGGATTAATGCTGATTTAATATTTTCTAGGACAAGAATATTAATTGGTTGTTAGAGTTCACTTAGTTTAGAGATAGCCTATGTCTTTTTCGGGAAAAAGCACTTGCCTTCCCACGTAAATATATTGTATTGGTCTGGAACGATAATTTGATAATGCATTAAATTCTACTCCTCACATACTTTTTGTCTTTAACTGCTCTGCACTTTAAAATTTATTGTATAACTTGCCCTATTAAACATCACAACAAGATATCCATTATTTCCTGGAGCATTATGTCATTCATTCTTGAGTATAGATGAATTTTCTACTTTTCCTTCAAATATTGCCATCTAAATTTGATAGGCTTCTGAAAAATAATTTAACCAAATCAGCAATTTTGCCACTTTTTCCCCTGATCCCGTCAATTTCAGTACAATAAAGACTTTGTTTTGTTTATGGCTCTATTCACAACTAGGAATATCTATTTCTCTGCATTTGATTCCTTTAGCCCTTCGGTTTCATCAAATTTTGAATTATCTTTAACCATCTTGTAGTTTTCCAGGATAATTGCATTTTTTTTTCTCGCTCTTAATGTAATGATTCTGAATTTATTTTAGTTTTATGTGCAAGCTGTAACCTGGCTTGACTTTTAGGTTTCTTTTATTGAATAGCTGATATTTCTACTCCACATGAATTTGTTTTTATTCATAATGTTTTTTTAAGCATACAGGTGTCCAATTAGGTCAGAAACCCCTATGCTGTGAGTTTTTTGCCCCCATTTGAGAATCCAGTTCCAGATAGCTTTTTAATCTTCAGTACCAGCCTTCCTCTTCCATGAATTTGTTGGAGCAACTGGGTTGACTGATTACTTTGTTTGTAGGAGGCTGCTTGTTTGGATTCATCAGCCTTGATTACAGACCTACTTCATTTAGTTTAAACTAGAACAACTGGACCAAAGATAATTTTTTGTGAACATCCATCGTATATAGTTCTCCCACTTTATCAAAACCAAGTTTTAGGAAACATATCTTATTGATTCACTGGTTATTTAGTTGACAGTAAGTAGATTCAGTCTGTTGGTGGCAGCTTACTGCATAAATATTCATTATTTGAATTTTAAGTTATTTTGATTGGAACTGGAATTAATTAGCAAGTTCGTGCTCTTTGACTGAAATAAGCCTCATTTATCCTTCTAGTGCAAATAGTCACTAATAAGGATTCAAAATGACTTTTATTCAGCATTGTGCATAAATAAAGTTTATTCCTCCAGTAAAGTCCATGCCAGCAGACTTGTTCAGGAGCTGTAGATGATGGTATTATGAAATCTGGATATTATTTTTTTACTATGCTGTATGCTGAAACAGTATGCAAAAGGTCAGATTTTGGGAGCAGACAACACTGAGTTTTGAATAACACTTCCAATGTTCCTCCAGGATTACTAAAGAAGCACCTGGCACTTCAGTAAATGCATTGAGCAGGATAAACTCTTTCTAACAGCACAATCTCTAAACTGTCTGTAATTTATTCCTTATGTAAAGTGCTGTACTAGTTTGAAAATTGACTCTTCTGTTTAAAAAAGAATTCCAATGATAAAATGCTAATTTATTTCAGTGTCAAATGTCTTTGGTTGACATATCACAGTCTTTTTTCTATTTGCCAGTTCTGCAGTCTTCAAATGATATCTGATACTCTAGTTATGTTTTTCTTGACAAGCATCTGCAACTGTAATGAGTATCAGGCGGGCCAATGCATCCTTCAGTTATACTCCAGCAGCATGTTGCCTTGCAGTCATATCCTCTCTTAGAACTGCGTACCTGTACAGCCTTCCATGAGATACCAGTTACAGCTGAGAGTGTTATCTGAAAAATGAAGCTGCACAGAGGAGGCTGGTTTTGTTTTTTTTTTTTTTAATGTGGTGAATGATGGTTCTCAAGCCATAAAAGCAGTCAGATTGCTCTCCTCATTTGCTAGTCACGAGCAAATGGCAATAATAAATGCTGGTATGACTCAAGATGTGCAAAAACTAGAAGCATATCTAACAAGTTAAAAGATGTATTTGAAAAATAGGCTTTTAGGACACATGCACTTGAATATTTTTTTTTCTTCTTAGCAACTGTTTTCACTGCAAACATTCATATGCAAAGTGGTTTTGGTTGTTTCTGCTGTCTTTGTGACGCAGGCGTAATCTACCAGAAGAGCAGACTTTGTGAGAACTGACATTGTAATCAAGGAAACTCTAGTCCAGTTGTCTCGATATTTTCATTCCTTTTTTGCCTAACCGATACACAGTATTTTTCAAAGTTTAATGTAGTATATTATACTACTGTCTTTCATTGAGTATCCTGGCAATTAAAACCGCATCACCTTCCCCCCCCCCCCCCCACCCCATGGTAAAGGTGATGAGGAGAACAGAAAACAGCACAGCAGGCCCTTATTCTTGTAGGCAGTTTCAACAGTCTAATTTTGTCAATCTTCTTGGATGCCAATATTGAGAGAACACCAGGGCTACTCCCTGAAGCTATTAAAAGCAACTTTGATCCATCTGTATATCTGTTTGTTGTAGTTCTTGCAAGGCGGGCAGTTCAGAAGTTCAGCTGTTGGGTCCCTGAAGTCTGTAATCAAGGCAGTGTGTAAGGAAGAATCTTCATTTTTCAGCAATGCAAACCTGTTCATCGACATGCCCAGAATCATGGGAGTCTCGGAGGACAATATGGCAAAATATGGCATTCCTGAAGACTCAAGTAAGAAAAACTATCAATTACAAGTTGCATGTATGCATTCAGAGTTTTGAGACCTTTTTCCTTCTTAAATGGAAATGTTTATATACCAGCTGACATCTCAGTTGACACTGTAATCCTGAGCACAAGGGTTGATCAATAAAAGTTTTATGGCTATGAGATAATTGTGGATGAGACAGAAGTGAATCTGGTTGTTTTCTGTCTTTGCGAATAATAAATAAGAATATTCCTGTCTTAGAGACATATTTATTAGAATTTTAAAGCACTTGGCATTAAAAATATATCTTTGAGATGCAAGATTGAGAATTTATTGCTGCATGCCTTTCTTCTGTGAACACAAAGCTGTGGTATTACTGCGCAGTAAAATATGCAAGCCCTCTGGATAAAATAAGTTTTTGAATATTCCTATAAAGAGAATATTCTTATTCTCTTTATTAAGTGCCCAGAAAACCTGTTAGCTCTTACATAATTTCACCTTTGCTCCCTTTCCTAAACATACATTTGACTTACCCTGATTAATATTTTAATAACCTTGTTAGTGCCTCAGTGACCCTGTGCAAGAGAATACAGTGATAGAGTGTCACTAGGGAAGGATCTGTGACTGTGAATCATGGCTCTATCATCTATTGGTTTCTACAGCCAGAAACTGACTCTGACTTGGCTGGGACCCCGGGAGGGACCCAGAGCTCTGCCCTAGCCTTCTTCACTTGTGTGTGGGATGGCAGTAAGCAGTCAGCTCTGCTTTTCTTTCCTGTTTGAAGAGTGGAGTTAGCAGGATGGCTGATTAGAGGGATTGTTTGGGACTCAGTCTCTTTCAAAGCTGTTTAGGCCAGAAGCACTATCTGTTTCTTGATGATTTTTTTTTTTTTTTTTTAATATTGGCACAACTCTGGAGTGTTGTAAGACCTTTTACCTTAGGACCTTGAAATATCTTTAAAGCATCAGTTAGTTCCAACATTCCTATGAGCGAATTAATACTGTTTTCCATATTTTACAAATTGGTAAATGAGGCAATGGAAAATGAAAATAAAAAAAAATATATGAGGCCACAGAAACTTGATTTGTACTCCTTCAGTGATTAACTTGTATAGATTTTGTGCACCGGACACTTGCCAATGACTTTCTGAAAATCACGGCAAACTCAGATTAGCAAGTCTTCTCTGTCTTTAGCATACTGATGTTTCTGACTGGTCACTCCAAGCTGGCCAGTCAGAAACATCTTAATGTTTTTGACATTCTTTGACAGCAAAGAATTAAACCTCTTAATTCTTTGCTGTCATTTAGCAATGATTGTGTTTAGTAATTATTGTTTCCTTGAAGAAAGTAAAAATTTGGGCAAAGAACTGGATGTTCGTAATGATACATTTCTGACACTTGTTTCTTTAACTTTTGGCAGGAGTTTAAATGTTTTTGGCCTAATTTTCCATTATGTACAATAATTTGTCTTCCTTGAGGAGTTAATGACATTATTTAATATTTCCTCACAGCACTGGAAATGGGATATTTCTAAATCCAGTCATAATAAATAATGAAAAACTCCAAAACACATGAGCTGGGCATAAAAATCTAAATATTTCTCACAGAAAACTCATTGCCTTTGCTTGAGTGCAAGTGCAGTGGGATAACTTGGAAGCTATTATTTGGATCCTAGTTCTGAAGGACATACACCTTAATGCATTAATAGCCCCATCTGATGTAAGAACATGTTTTTTTGGTAAGGAATGGAAAAGTCAATTGATTAGATTTTTCAAATCAAGAAGTTAAGTGTCATGCCAATTTTTTCCTGTATTTTTGGTAGGTTCCTATGAAATTATAGAAAAAAAAAGTCAGTATTTTTCAAGGAATTTATGTATTCCTACTTCTTTCTTAAGTAGGAATAAAAAGCTACAGAACAACCTAGAGTGTGGAGTAAGTCTGTTTTTTTAAGGTGACTCTTCCCTCAGCATTCATTTCGTGGGCAGAGGTTTTGCATGTGTCCTTCCACTCTAAAATGCACTAATATAACTTTTAGGATAGATGGGGTTCACAGGCTCCTTTTCACAAATGTGAGCAGCTCTTTGGATTCTGATTCTTTTTTTCTTATCTAATGTTTAGATTTCTGCATCTTCAAGACTATGATGGGCTGTGGTTAAACAATTTCTGTTCAGGGACCTGTAGTGATTGCTTAGTGGCAGTTGCATGGTATTTGGCATGGTGCTGTGGCAGATCCTAAATTAAGACTCAAGCTTTTCTTTGAATTAAAAAAATAGTAATAATCTAACCTCACCTGTGTTGTCTGTCTTAAATGTGAGTCTGTCTTCGTTTTTGCAGCTCCATTTTGCTTGAAGCTTTATAAGGAGATTTTGCAGTCTTCTAATGGGGCTTTGCTATGGACTTTCCTGAAACCTTTATTACATGGGAAGATACTGTACAATTCAAATATCAACATGATTGACCTGGTGATGGAGAAGGTGAGTATCAAAAGAAACACTATTTCTGTTTATTGATTTTGTCTTTGTACTTCATTTTAAAGGTCCACTTCTTTCAGGGTAGGTAGAAGCAATTGGATAATTGCCTTTCAGAAAACTGGATCCACCCTGCCCCCTGAGTTCTCACCTGTTCCCACTTTAAGCTTAATATTTCTCGTAACTTTTATCCTACTTGTTACAGTGGTTTCATCTCAGTGTGAAAAGCAGAATTTTATTCAAAGTCCCTTAAACCTTGTAAAGAAAGATTAAAAAGAACATATTAGCAGAAATGTTGTGTGAATAATGCCGTATCAAGGTGTAGGATGTAGGTATTCCAAGTGAGCTTTTGCTCTCAATGTTTTCTTACGGTGGGAACTCTAATGGGACAGCATAGAGAGTTGTGGGGAAGGGATGCCCCAAGACCGAAAGCCTGTTGTGAGGGAGTCACTGAGTTGTGTTTAAAAAAACCCAAGAACCTACAGTGCATCCTTTCTGATTATGTTTCTAACACCAGTAGTATGAATGACCGGTAGTAGCTGAGCTGCCATATGTGTGGATGCTGATGACTTGATATTATTCAACAGTTTTACTGTCTCTGCAGTTTTGGTATGGTAGGTGCTCTGTCTTGAGCATGATTATCTATAATAACATGTTTGTTCATGACTAGCTTTGAGGCACTTCTGTAAGAGGAGGAATGATGACTTTTTTAAAGTACACATTAGAGTTCTGTGCAAATTTTGCATTTATCTTGCAAATATATGATTTTTACCCTGGAATATTACTTATTGCAAGATTGGTAATTTAGGTTAATTTAAAATCTAGAAAAAAGCATTACTGGTTGTAAGTGGTACACAAAAAGACTGTAGTAACTTTAAATGTGATGATAACTATTTCCCATGTAAATGGAGTACAACATGGTATTCTGACTTATGCTCTAAAAAGATAGTTAAAAAAAAAACTAAGCCAAAAAGCACATACTAGATAGCAGATACTAGGTAAGTTTATAGTTTCTGCTGTCAATAGGAAATAAGGTTTCAGTGGTTTCATATTTTGCAGTTAAATAACTTAATTTGGGCAACAGGCCCTCTCTGGAGTTGAGTATAATTAATTTTAAATTTTTAGTCAGCTAAAAATGAAGCTGCTCTTGATGTTTATAGATGGAAATTCTATAAAGAATGAGTTGTAAGAAATGATAAAAATTCCAAATTGTTTTGAATACATAATTATATTCTGTGTTACAATGACATTTAGAATGATGCACTTAAGACATTTCCACATTATTTTGCCAATTAATATGCCAAAACCACATTCTTAAAAGCATCTGTAAGAAAGATAAATCTCCTGACATACGGTGTGTTCCCCTATAGATCTTTTAGTGAAATCAAGACTGAGTAATACAATTCAGAATGAAGTTTGCTTGTGGGTTTTTTGTTTTTTTTTTTTAATGCTCTGGAATGATACAAAGATTCTAGTAGATGCCTCTAGCGCATTGTCTCATTCTCATTATGTATTCTCAGGCTCACAAAAGTTCCATCAGCTTATTCAGGTATCTGTGTAAATACACCCTCACCCTTCCCTGAGACGTGTAGATCTAAGAAGCAATTATGGATGTGTATCTGTTTATGAGTAAATATGAAAGTAGTAGGAAAGTTTCTTCAACATTTTTTTCATTTGTTTCATTACAGAAGCCTATCAGCTATTGCTTGAACAGAAACAAAATTTAAATGCAAAATATTGTCCCAGGTATCTCGAACACAACTACTAAAACTCAACCCTGTAGCCCTTACACAGACAAATCTCCTACTGAAATTGGAACAGAAGTTCTAATTTCCTTTAGACTATGTGACCACATGGCAGCTATTTACTGGAAGAAAAACGTAGAGGATTAAAGCTAAAAAAATATGGTTGTTTGTATACTAGGATATATTCTGTAAGTTTTTCACATGGACTATTTTGTTTCAAGACTGTATAATTGACCATTCTTCGATAAGTTGTGAGGTTGCTGATTTTACCTTCTGAGAAGCCAACAGTTCTAATGTGTAGAATAACAGTGACCGTCACAGATACAGGCTGCAGTGCTGACTGAGAGCAAAAAAGTTCAGTGACAACCGGCATCCAGGAGTTCAAAGACCACGTGTGATGTCTTTGATCCTTGCTTTCACAACTGAACTTTTTTGCCACTGATGAGCCGATCTTACGAAAGTATTTCTTATTTCAAAAGATTCTCATAGTTGATCTTTTATTCAGGCAATCACATTAGGACAACTTTGTGCTGTTTCTTTGTAATTGGAACAGTCAGAATATATATATATATATAAAATATAAATGTAGCAAGACAATTGAGAAATGAAAGAAATAAAACTAGTCTAGCAAATTCTTTAATTTCACTTTCCTGCCTTTTTGTCTAGTATAATTAGAAAAATTGATAATGAGTTGAGTAAGTTCTTATTCTAAACTTACATATGCTGTCTGGCTTTGCATAAGCACAATTGACTTGTCAGCCTGTTAAAGTATGTCATTATAAAAGCAGTTCAATAAGCGCAAAATACCATTTTTATTTATTCTTACATCAGGAAGAGGGTTAGACATATTCAAGCCAGACAGGACCATAACTTATATTGAAGACTCTAATTTTAATCAAAGGCAATATTCAGCCTGGGTGTTACAAAGAATATATATTGTAATGGAACTTCATTAATTAGGAAGAAGAGAACTTGAAGAGAACTTCTATTAAACATCAAAGTCCAGCTAGTCATTAGCATACAAACTCACAGGAGTTGCTTTACCATGTAAGTTTAAGCATTCATCTTGCCCTAGGTTCTGAATCCTACTGTAATTAGTGAAGGGTGTATAGGGAAGAACTGACGAACATGTCAGTAAAGTGATATTCCCCCCAAATACTGTCCCAGCTTCCAAAAACTTAAGGGTCAGGCTTGCCAGGAGTTTACTGCTATAATTTGTCCACTTGCTTTTTGAGCTTATGTAAACTCTTAGTATTCATAGTGCCTGTGGTGAGATGTTCTTCATCAACAACCTCTTCCTCGCTTGTTTGTTCTTCAACTGAGGCAACTTCATTTTTAAAATCCTATGTTTATATCTCCCAATTATATTTATTTCTATTCTCTATTTCCACTACTACTTTTAATTGTAATTTATTATTATTATTATAGCAAAATTAAAATTTGCTTAGTACAGATTTCAGAATTATTAGTCTGTAGTCCCCTGGTTCCCCTAGCATCTTTTTTTATGAATAGCATTGCATTTGTTATTTTCCAGTTCCCTGATAACAAGGGAATTTTAATCAGGAGGTTACACTACAGTGAATACTTCAACTATTTAATCCTTGAGTGCTCTTAGAATTCTTGGCTGGATGTTATCTTGTACTGGAAACTACTTATTGTTCATTTTGTTAAATTGTATGACCTTTTTTCTATTGCTGCTTCAATTTGAGACAGATTTTCTAAAGTGTTCTCCATGTAGAAGGCTTCTAGAACTTCCCCAAAGCGTACTGTGGTGAATGAGAAAGCAAGAAAATTTAGCAAAAATTTAGGCAAAAAAAATAGGAAAAAACAAAACACTTTTTTCCCCTAGTCTGTCTTGTTTTCTTATTTGGATGTAACTTCAATTTTTTCTAAGGATGTTTTTCTAATAGTTTCCTGCTGTGTAGTGTGTGTGTGCATGCATATGGTCTTCCTCAAGTCTTTATCAAATCTTTTTTTGATAGGCAATATGTATTTGGTCAGTTTCCTCTATGCCACCTTAGTCTCTGTACCTCCTGCACACAACTTACCCCTTTGCTGCTTTTTATTTTGTTCAAATAAGCTTCTACATTATATAAAGCTCATATTTTCCAAAAATCTGTGCTGCTGCAGTAATTTTTTTTTTTAATTGTTTGTGTAAGGAGGTTGAATACAAGCACGTTATGGTTACTGTAGCTCTTTGAAAGTGACTTCAGCAAACAAACAAACAAAATCTCTTGTGCTGTTCAGAATCAAGTCAAGAAGCACTAAGATCTGAGCTCTGCTGCTTGATATAACAATTTCTAATGATATCTGAAAATTTTATCTCCTTGTGTTCCAGTGTGACCTGTGCTTGCTCTGTACTGGGGAAATAGCAATCTCCCATTTTGGCTGTTTGCTACCCTTGCAGCCTTTCTGGTCTCCCTCAGCTTGTCACCATCGTGCCTGGACAGTGGGTTACATGATCCTGATATTTAGGCCTGTCATTTCAGTCCATGAGGTTTCTGGGTTGCTTGTTAACAGAAGAACTTGTATAGCTGATTTGACACCAAACTTTAGTTTAACATTTAGAATCACTCTCCCTTTGAAAGTGGAACAGGGAACCTCACAGAAGTTAAATGCATAAATTATTTCAGGAAAATGAAATTATCTGCAAGGGTCTCTTTGGGGCATTCTGCGCTACAAACGGGAAGAAAGAAACACCACAAATTGTTTTCTCATGTTGTGCTAGGAGTAGGATTTTGCAAAAGGCACTTAAAATACTATGGCAAAAATTGTGTACTTTCAATAGGAATTATTGCAAAAAGTGTGGTCCCAAATTGGAGTTTACAACTCATTGCAGACACTCTTTGCTGGGAAATGTCACGATCTCTACCATAATAACAATACTGGATTGTTCTTAAATGCACTTCTGTGACTGATAACACCAATTTAAACAAAAACATACTGCAATATTTTCTAATCTTGAGTACACTTGTGATCTGTTTAAAACAGGCTGGAAAAAAATTGATGGTTGTTTGCTAGTACCTAAGAGAGAAATTGTAGCTTATGCTTGACTGGGACAGAGAATATTTTGCTACACTCAAGTCTACCTCTGCAAGAGTATTTTGAAATGGATTGAGTGGTTAGTTGAATTTATTGTCCAGACCATGCTTCCAACTTTCACTTTTATTATATATTCAGTCAAGGTAGTCTGAATAAAAGACCCACAAGGTCTGCAAAGGCTTTCTTTTGAATATGTCCTAATTGTATTTTTTTTCTGTCTTTCTGAAGCACCTCTATGATACTCTGTATGAAAGAGACATTATAAAATAAAGAGGTGTTTATGATGCTTCAGTTAGGAAGCATGCACATTGCAGGAAGACTTTTCTTTGATTTGCTTGGTATTCAGAGACTGCAACAAATACTTTTCATTTCTTAAGTAGAAAAAAGAAAACATGGATATCCTTACTGCTGACTATCAAAGTGAAATGGAAAGTAGTTGCAGAAGATCTGAAGCAAGCCAGTTTTTCCTGTTTCTTAAGATTTGTTATGTGCAGTTTTTACTTCATTTGTCTCTCTGTGTTCTTTTTCCCAGGCTAATTTCACTTTTGGTTTTGTGGAAAACTTGAAGACTTATTCTGAGACATGGCTTAGGATGTCTGAGGTTTTTAAAACCAGTGGAAATGTCCTCACAGTCTCACGACTGCAGGTTGGTGAACTATGGGAGGGCTTCCTATTTTCCAATTATTTGCGATGTGATCTAGACAGAATTTCTATACATGTAAAACTGCCCATGTACCTGGCTTCAGGTTTAAAAAGAGCTGAAAAAGAGGCAGATTAGCTTTAGGTTACGAGCCTACAGTGTGATACTGAGAAAATTCTGAGGTGAAAATACTTAAAAGCATTATTCTCTCAATATGTTCAGTATTACCAGGCAATAGGGGAAATAAAACAAGTAGGTGCACCTACAAACTTTATACAGTTATTTAAAACAAATGTAAGATTGTAGGAAATAAACTCTTTTCTGCAACTTGTTTGTTTATCACCTGCTTTTTCCAACAATGTGTGCAACTAATAAAAAAACAGATGTGGGAAATATTGACTAAAAAAAAAGAGCAGTGTTGTTATTGGGATTTTTCCCATTCTACATATTCGTGTCTTTTTTTTTCCCAATAAAATTTAGTTTTGGCATGTTTGACTTGTGAAAACATGCATGGCTGTTACACTTTGGGAAAATAAGCAGAATCCTGTCATGGTCCATACATATCAATTGAACTTTTAAGTTCAATTAAGGAATGATGCTAGTAATCATGCATTAGACTTGCAGATCCCAGGATGCTCTTGCAGAGCTCATAATTTTTTTCCCCCTTATAACTTGGCAGATGAGCTAAAAAAGTTAAAATAATGTAAAAGGAATTCCCAAATGCCAGTTTTTTAAAGATATTTATTTTACTACTGCCAGTGCTAATAGTATAATGATCCAAAAGTCTTGCAGGAAAAGAAAATGGGTTTCTGTCCCAGCAGACTTACAAGAACGTTAGAATGGACTCACAGTTAAAATATTTGCAGTAAAGGAGGACAGTGATGTACAGCAATGGGGAGTATATGTTCTGCTGTTTATTTGAAATGTGTGGAGTTAACCTGTTAAGAGGGGAAGACTGAAGACATGGAGAGGCTGACTTCTCCAGTGTTATGCAGGAAATCTTGGTAATGGAATTGAACATGAATGTATATGTATGTTTTATATTTCTTTAGAGAAGATAAACCACATGTAACAAATAACATTTTTCATTTTAGGAAGCACTGCAAAGCAATTTCGTAAAGCACTTTATAGAAAGTAATTTGGATATTGATGTGGAAAAACTCTTTAAAAAAATGCAAGTGTATGGTATGTACATAAAAGTGCATGTACTGATTACCCTTATTAGACTTTAACTTGAACTTAGAACTATGTTCAGTTGAAACTGAATGTTTTACCTACTTAAATGATTCTAAAGTACCAGACTTCAAATTCTCTTGTTGAGTTAGTCTCAAATATTTCTAATTGTCTTTTTTTCTTCTGAGTGACTGGGTAATTTGCATTTCAAAATATTGAAAGACTTGAAAAATCTGGTAACAAATTAGAAGTGGCAAACTGTCATGGGAGAGTTAAAAACATAGGAGCTATACTTAAAAGGAGGGAAGGGAGAAGTAATCCTGGTAGACGCAGTTCCATTAGGTAGGAGTAAATTTTTGTAGCAAATTTTGAAGGAAAACTATATACTTTAAATGGAAATAAATAGAAAATGAGATTGGATACAGTGTGTTTAATCAAAAGCTGTCTGTATTTTTTTTCTCCTTTTATTGAGAATTAGTTGCGTGTGGTCTCCTTGAGCCTCGGAAAAACCTGAGATATGGTTATAATCAGGGAGCAGCAAGGTTGGGCTCTGGTCAGTAGAGAGTAAACAGGGTCAGACCCAACCCTGGGATGGCCAGGCCAGGCCATGGGGGCAATGCTGAGGCCAGGCCAGGCCATCACCCTGCGGGTAGGGGTCTGGGCCCAGGTCAGCAGGTCCATGGCCAGGTCCACGGCCAGGCTCTGATGTGGTGGGAACTGCAGCCTGGGGCAGGCCTAACCACAGCTCTGTGCAGCTCTGATGGGAAAGGAGTGGCCCTGGCTCAGGTGTCCGCATGGGGCTGCCCAGCAGTGTCCCTCTGGGTCACAGCCATCCTTCGGTACACTCTTTCCGCCTTGGCAGCCAGACGTCCAAGAGGAGAGAGTAGGCCCTCCAAGGTCAGATAGGTATCCCAAGGGGAACAGTTTATAATGGAGGAGACGGGGATTATTATGAGTAATTTTGGGTATACAGAGATTTAAGGAGGAGAAGAGAAAGTATTATGCTGGAAATTTAAGTTACTTAAAGATTTTATAAGGATTTGATAATTGAAAAAAATTCAATACGTCTTGCTGTCAGTAAGGTAGGTGCATGATAATTAAAATGGTTGCTGGCATGTGCCAGAAAGAACTGTCCATACCAAAGCAGAGTCTAATGTCATTTAAGAAAAGTTCATGATTTTGAGGACCAGAAAGAGAGAAAAGTGGCATAAAATGCAGTAACAGATAAAGCGACATCCTGTGCAAAGGGAGCTGGGTGCTTCCTAGAGGAGGATAGTGGTAGCGAGGACAGACCTATGTAGTTTGTTATGACTGAGTGTTAGGATAATTATGAGCCAGACACAAATCTGTTCCAGTCGTTTGTTGGAGGAGGGCAGTGATGAGTTCTCCAATGCCTCCATGAAGGAGCTGTGTGGCCCTTGTTGCTGGGGAAAAAAGGGCTTTACAGCAATACAGGTTATTAAGTCTTCTCTACAGTCAAAGAATTAAGTCTAGAGCTAAAATAAACAAGTAAATGTGCCTGAAGTGCAACGTGTATTGGATTTCGGTACCTGCCTCTAAGCAGGAGATGGACAAAATCCACTGCAGTTCCTGAGAGCTTGTAAATGATGAAATGTGTTCTCAGTCTTAAATAGTACTACTGCCCCGAGCTGGTGCTGTCATGGTTGGTGTGACCTGAAGTTCTTGGCTTTTCTTTTGCACACAGGATGTGAGATTTCATTGAAACCGGCCTTGATTTGAAGGTTGTGTTTGAGAAGGCTAGGACTAATTGCTCACGCTTTCACTAAGAAAAATGGTGTCCAGAATTCAATCCAGAAAGTAGGAATCTGGGCTCTGTATCCTCCTTAGGCGAGGGACTCAAACTTGAATCTGCTATCTCTCAGGCAGATTTTCTTAACCACTGAGCTGTTGCCTGGTCTGAGTCAGGCACAGCTCACCCCTCGTGGTGAAGCTGGATCACAATACAACTAAACAAAACCCAACAGAGTAATACAATTGGAAAGATAGGAGGGAGGAAAGAGCAAGTCTCTTAACCCACAAGGCCTGCTGGAAACATAGCTGTCTCAATATATTAGCTGAGTAATAGATGGATTTTGTTTGCTTGTCTAACACTGGGAACTACATGATAGGTTACGGGCAAACAATATTTCATTAAGTAGATATCAAGATCTCTTGATATGGAGTTATCAGGTCCATATTCACTGTTGCAGACAACATTATCACAGAAATCAGTGCATACGTTTCTCAAGTTTTAGCTTTTTAACAGAGCTAAGGACATTTGACAATATGTAATAAATGGTTAATAGTTTTGGATGGTGAATACAGGAAATCATTTAAGTAGAATGGCTTATGAAACTAGAATTTCTTTATTTTAATGGAATGCAGTCGATAAAATTAACATCATATAAAAAGTGAAAATCAATATGGGCTATATATCACAATAGCATTTATGCCTTTGTGAAGCTGATCTGTCCAAAGTGCAAGAGCACTCTTCTGCATTTATACTTTAATTACACTTCTTTTTACAGATTTGTTTTGTCATTTTGCTTTTTGAAAAATGTCTATGCCCTCTTATTTTTATGTTGCTTTTGTATATGCTTTTTTGTTCATTTTATTAGTCTGTAATCATGTGCAGCTGTTACTGTAAACCTCTGGTTTTATGGGGTTTTTTAAATTTCATTACTCTTATACTGCATCAGCTTTTTAGTCTTGTAATTATCTTGCTTGGACCCAATTAAAGACTTAAATGTATCCATATATGTTATTGGTTTTACCACTTACAATCTGTTTATTTCCATCCAAAGCTCAAGTTTTCTAAAATCACCTTATCTGTGTGATTATGTATTTTTGTCTTCTAACTGAAGCAAATATTCCCCTGGTTTATTACATCTACACTTGCATTAAGCTGACTTCTAATTATGCTCAAATCCAAGGTGCTTGTATCTTTTTTTACTTCTCTATGATGCTATAAAAATGGTTAACGGTCTTAGTGACATGTTATTCACCCTGCTACTCCTGCTGGAAAGTGTCGGGGACACAGAGTGGATTGATGTAGAACTCTTCCAACCTCTCTATAAAATTATCATGCTATAAGACCCCACAAAGTTATCAATTTCTAAAACGGTTTTACAGGGTTAGTGCGTCAGTTTTACTCATGTGGAACAAAGTAAATATTTAACTGAGGGCAGCAAAGTTTGTAGTTTTCTTTTTAAACCCTTCTTTACTTTCTAAACTAGCTTTATGTGGGCAAGGCAACTGTATTCTTCTATGCTTGCTTTCCGACCCAGCAATTTGCAATAATTTCCTGGGTGTAACCGATTTTATATAAACCCTGTCCCACTAGAGCGTGTGAGCTCCTTGCTGGGCGCAGTCCTTATGAACCTCTCAAGAGGCACTGGGAGGCCGTTGTGCTGCAGGCTCTTCTTTTAGATTCTTGCTTGCTGAGTCTCTTTCTTGTCCTTCTTCTGTGATTTCTTCCAGATGTAAAGTGTTTTTTCAGTACCAATGAATCTCCCTTAAGGAGGGCTACATGTGACCTGGGATGTAACAGCCAGGGTAAAAAAAAAACAGGCAGCTTTCCTCTGTGCTACCTCTCTGCTGCCCTCATTGTAATTAAATAGTTTTATGTGTGTATAGAAAGCTGGAAACAAATAGCTCTAACATCATCACTGAAAACTGTACCACCACCAAAATCACCTGATAACTAGAAACTTTCTCCTAATTTCTGACTTAAATTAATTCATTGCTGGTTTATTCCAATTTATTCGTCTTGCAACCTTTTACTTAAATAGTTCTTCTACCTAGTAGATTTACATACACCAGTTATATTTCCTCGCCGTTACTTAACGGTAGGTTAAATAAACTAAGTGGAAGATGAGGGCTGAGTTGGTATGTAACAAAGTATGAAGATAATAGTGGAAACAGATTTGCTGAGTTTTTTATTTGTAATTGCTACATTTATAAATGGGAAAAATACAAGATAGGCAATTCTATAGATCTTAGTTCTAAAACTTTCCTGTGGATTCTATCTGTTCATATATATTTGTTATTTCTATGCTAGAGTACAGAAGTTCATACACATTGTGAAAGACAATATTTTGCTTCCAGAAACATTTAAGTATGCCATATTCCAAGCAAGCAGCAAGCTAGTTGGTATTTCTTATGCTAAAATATTCAACAGTTTAATTCATAAGAGAGAAGTTTTTTTAGTTAATTGCTGATTTCAAATTAAGGTCTTTCAAAGATCAGCTGGTGAAGAGATCTCTGGTGATTTTTTTTTGTGTGTGTATATATATATATATAGGGCTATATCTAATTACACACACATATTTATAAAAATAAGAATATATATGAAAGCTTAACCCTACTACTTGGGCTTAATGTTATGAATACTCTGTTCTCTCTAGTGCCACAAAATAAGTAGCAGCATAGGTATTTCCTTTGTTGTCCTCCTCAAGGATAGTAGTAAATAAGACATATAGTATCTATATTTGGCACTGTTTTTTTTCAACCCATGTATTCACCCTGTCATTGCTTTCCTGTCTTCTAGTTCTAGACTATCAGTTCCTGTACTTTTTCTCCTTGTGATCTTTATCCTTTCACTGGTAATCATGTCTCTTCTCCAGACTACTCCATACATTTTTCCACTTATCTGCCTTCCTATTGTAATATTTCCTGTGCTGACGCTGAATAATGTGTGAATAATTTATGATTCAGGGTTTGTCTGTCACCACTGTTATCAAATGAGGTCATCACCTGTCCTTTTTAAAGCCCATATCTTCAAGTGAATCTTGACAAATTTAAGATGGACACTTGTGTTGGATGTTTATTGTCTGAGAAATTCAGATATTTCCATTAAATCCATATCAGTTAAGATTGTTTCTAGATCATGCTATCCTTCTGGTTATTCTTTCAAGCATAAGGATATAGCACTATCTCTACATTCTCTACCAACAGATGAAGATCTGAATTCCTTCAAGGGTTCAGTGTTTTTGGAAACCGGGCTTTGGTTAAGGTATACGTTTATCCTGGGTCCATAGATAAGATCAAAGTCAAAATGGGGGGGTTGTAGGCTTTTTTCAGATGCTTTTAAAATGTAGGGCTCAAGTCAAAATGCTTATGGCCTATATAACAAGGTGGTTGAAATATTTGCAGTTTCAGGGTGAGAAGAACTGGCCAATACATTACTAGATGAAAGAGATGGATCTCTGTTGTGAGGTTTGAAGTACAGTAACTCGCTTGTATTTGTGGGAGTAGTTATGGAAAGATTAGGAAATGTTCTAAGTCCTACAGCTTCAAGGACGTGGTCTCTTTCTAGAACTTTGCTAGAATTTGTTACATTTTTGTTGCTCTGAAATTGAAGGAAAAGGTAGCTGAGGACTTGTAAAAGCCACTGAAACGTGAACTATGCTTCCATAAGTTCACAGTAAAATTCCTATGTTTTTAAAACTTCTTCCTTTTTTTAAATACAAAGGGTATTTACTCCTATAGGATGTGCAAGTGAGCACATACCTTTCTGTTCTGTTCATTAAAACTAAGGAAGTCCAATTTGTTTCCTCATCTTAGAAACTATGATGAACAAGATGCTTAACAGCTCAGCAAGTAAACAGATTGACCTGTTGTCACAGCTTGTAGTAAATATCTCTTCCTGTGTGTTACTGAACCGTTTCCAGCCTTTTGACTCTGTTGAGAAACTGGAGGAGAAGGCTCATGAACTCATGCAGCAAAATAATTTTTTGGCTAGTAAGTACCTTATTTAAAATGTATATTGACAGAAAACATCAGACTTTGTAGTTGTTGTCTGTGTTTATTGATAAGGTAGGTTAAGCTTACACAGTTTCAAAGTATGTATTAAAACAAATACAATACAGGCAAAATAAAGCACGTTTACCTTAGAGGTATTCCTCAACATTTGAATGCTGTAATATCTCCTGTAAAGACTAATTATATTGTTTTAATTGTGGAACTGCCAAATGAATCCTTGGAGTCTGTTATTTCTAACAAAATATTGAAAAAAAAAGTCATAATTGTTTAAAGTAGAATAAAAAGAGTTGAAAAATGTATAGTACTGAGGAAACTTGACTACTTATTATGACAAGATCATCTAGTTTACATCCTTTTGAATTTTAATTTTTATATTCTTGGCTTTGTAAAATGGAGGGACGACAGGTGTTTTTGGTAAGTTCTATTCTTAAACCAACACCTCAGAGAAATTAACTTGTTTATTCAGAATAAATAAATTCTTAAGCAATGGATATATTTCTATTCTTCCCTGGGACTACACTCTCTATCCTTTTCCTGCATTATATCCTTATTGCTGAGAATCTTTTAATTGTACAAAAGAGTTTAAAAGACAATAATTTTTTTCTTATTACACATGCTTTCTCTTCTTGCATAAAATGCTTTGTTGCATGTAGCCTTTCCAAAAGAGAGCTCTATTTAAGTCTATATAAAGTGTGCCACATTTTCTTCCCGTGTTCTTTTGTTTTTTGTTGTCTCCCTGGATTTCTGTAAGTACACAACAGAAGACATGTCAAAGCAGTTCTAGAGAATGAAACTACTCAGTCTGGAATCCTGTGTTTGTTCTGTAACCTGCACCATACCCCCTTTTGCAGAATGTGGAAATGACCACCCTCCATCAATATAAAACCAACAGACCATACCATGAGATAAGGAAAATTTCCCAGAAGTACTTCCTAGTACTTCTGGGAAAGTCCCAATTTCACTTCCTAGGGAGTGAAATTGTCTGCCCCTTCAAGGGAAGAAACAGACAGCTAGATCTTGGCCCCCGGAAAATTGAATTGACAGGTTCTAGATCCATTTTGCTTCCACTTACATAGGGAAGGGTCATATGCTAACATAAGCCAAGACATTTCTTGGGAGTTTTTGTCAGTACTGTGGCCTTATAATCTCTTTACATGCTTAAGGAGGGAAGATGGCATTTTAAGGGGCCGAACGTGTCCAACATGTCAGTATTGCACGGTCAGATATAGGCATACATTCCTTTCCATAGTAAGATATGAAAGTAAAGTGGAATTTTCCTTGCTTGCTTTGTTTGTAGCCTCAAAGCCTTCATAGCCTCATGAAACGTCTTAGGAAATTAAATATTTGCATAAATGGGAAAATGAGATTGGCTAGTTGAAAAACTAAGCTTTACAGCAAAGTATTCTATATCATATTATCTTTCAGAGAGCCAGGCGGTAGGTAAGACATCTCTCCCCTTTCCTAAGGAAAAAAGGTCAACATTTCACATTCATCAAGAAGTTCTAAAAAAGTCTGGGTCACCCAGAAGGAAAATACAACCAATTTGCTGGTTTTGACTTCATGTTTACAGCTACAGATTAAGCTTTTGTCTGCTTTTTTTTTTTAATATACAGAGCTAGAGAAAATAAACATGCAAATTCTGCTGTGCTAAACCAGAAGTTTTGTAATTGACTCAGAAATTAAAAATCAGAGTAAATTTTAGTGGGTTGGTACTGTTTACTTTGTCACCCACTTCCAGGGGTTGTTACCCTTTGATGGACGCATTTTATGGCTGCTGCTTTCACTGTGGAATTGACATCAGTCCTCCCCAAAAAGGGGTTAAATCTGGATACAAAGAGAATAAACTGCAATTCAAAAAACAAATCACAGAAGGAATTTTCTCAGATAAAAACGATCGTTGCAAAACCATTTACCATGTGAATAATTTTTTACATTTCATATTCATGAATGTAAAAAATGTAAGTCTCTCTGAAACCTACCATTCTTGTGTTGGGGGGTCAAGAAAATTTAGAGGCCTGCCCTGACAGGTGAATGTATCCTACTATCATATGATAATTGGCTATGAGCTGGCTATGTAAATAGCATAAATCATATAAGCTTGGGTATGAAGCTCCTTTTCTTCTTGTGTCAGGTATCATCTTCAATATACCAAAGAACAAGACGCAAGATTCTAGCAATCTCCTTCCACGACACATTTCATATACAATTAGAACCAGTGTTCTCTATAGCATGAGAACGGATTTGATTAAAAACCCAGCGTGGAAATCCCATCCCCAGAAGTTGCCAGCTGACGGGTTTAAATACAACCATGTCTTTATTCCTCTTCAAGACATGATTGAAAGGGCAATTATTTCAGCGCAAACTGGGACAGATACCTCAGAGCCAGCCATTCAGGTGCAAGCCATGCCTTACCCTTGTCATACCAGTGATCTGTAAGTAAACTTTCAGCTTTTTAATTCAATATATTATCCTTATTAGATTAGTGCTAGAGGACTAGGTCTTTGTAGTGGGTGAATGAATATCTCGACACAGGACTGAACCAGTATATCCAATACCAGAATATTACAGCATCACAAATATTGGTTAACAGCTGTGACCACCACACATTATGCAACTTCTGTCTGGCAAATGACTCCTTACAGGCTGTTTGCAGCTATACTGTGGAGTAGTCTGCTGGACAGAGACTGTATCAACATATTGTGCAACTAACTTAGATTATGCTAAGAAACCTACTTTCCATCCTTAGCTGTCCTGTACGCAACCTGTAAATTGGTCCCTGGTATGTGTTGAAATACAGTGTAGAGTTGATGAAGCAAAAGAAAAAGTGTAGGATTGTTCTTTGTAAAACCATCAAAACATCCTGACTATTAGAATTTAAAAATATTCAGTGGTAATAAGTCTGTTAAAGTGGAGCAAAAGTTGAGTGGCTCATGTTATTACTTACCATCCAAATATATTACTTTGCTGTAGACACAAATCTGAATTCTATTTGACTTTGAATGGAGCCCTAAAGAGTGATTACATCAGTTGTATTGTTGACAAATACTAATATAATATTATAGTACCAATACATATATTTAGCTTGTTACATGAAAAATAAGCAATTCTAACCAGAAAAGAATAAGTCTTATTGCTCATGTCAGACCTTATTTTGTGCATACTTTGAGAATAGTCCCAGTATTAACCTATTAACATTCTGCTAAAAAAATATTTTACCTCTGGGGGCTAACAACTCTGCATATATTTTCTTTCATAGATTCTTGAACAATATAGGGTTTTTTTTCCCGCTTATGATGATGTTAACATGGATGGTTTCAGTTGCTGGCATGGTTCGCAAGCTGGTTTATGAAAGAGAAATTAATCTTGAAGAGGTAAGAGGCAGATTAGCCTCTGAAAATAAAATTTATTTATTAAAGTGTGCTGAAATACAAAACTTAAAGTTTGAGGTACTTTTATGTACTCATAATCCAGCTGGCTTTGTTTTCACTTGTTTCCTCTGGGCAGTAGGTTCTAGTTCTAACTGCCAACTCAGATTCACAACATTGTTTGAGCATCAGTCTCTTAGCATGCAAATATTGTCCCTGAGACAAAAAGCAACAAGCAAGAGATCCATACAAGTTGAAGCTGGAAACTGTTGTTTGGAAAAAGTACTTGTGATTAGAATGGTTTTTATTTTGGATTCTTTTTCATGTTTTGCTATATGTGGTCTAAAATGATAAAACTTCCTAAACCAAATTAAAATTTGCCAACTGTGTAATTATCAGAAATATAAGGAAGGACGACACAGAAAAAATGAGACAATTATTTGCTTCTATCAATGGCTAGTTTTAGCAGGTGCTAAGCATATGGAAGGACAGGGGGTTTTATGATACATTTTCTGTATGGATAAATATACTTTTTTTGAAGAATTATACTGGTCTTTACACTGCTGGAGTAAGCTTTTTTTAATTTGGGAAATTATCTAATTTGTCTAAACTTTGTCTTGTAAGATAGGCCTTATTTTTTTTTTAATGCTTTAGAATATTAAATCAACTTAATAAAGTTAATTTTGATCATCTTATGAAAGATGCATCAGAAGTAGTATTAGCTTGTTTCCAAAAGCCTTTTTTTAAAAAAAGAGGGGTGATACCTCATACCTGGCTAAATTATTATTTGCATGCTAATACATAAAGTTTTACAAACATATCCATATGTTACTTTTAGTTCAGCAACAGGCTGGGAAAAAACATTTGTTTATAAAGTGCTGTAGATATCCTCAGTAGTTTTTAGAGTATAAAAAGGCAAACTCGTCACTGGAGGACCCAGTAATCTGATATCTGCTCCTGCAAGCCTGTGCAAAAGAGAGTTGTGTCTGAACACTGGGATTCCTCGTGTTCGTATGTGATAAGCTCAGAGGCAGCCCTGCTCAGAACCGTGTTTGATCCAGGAGACAGCAGCAGAAAGTGTAGCACAGGAAAAGGGGAAAGGGATGAGTAATTTAAGGAGAAGATGACATCCTTTGGGGACCTGGTAGTGTCTTGGTGGCAACATGTTTTGCTTAAAAAATAAAAAAAAAAAGAAGAGAGAAGAATAAAATTTGTTTCCTAACTTTAACTCTCTTTGCTATGTTGTTTTGCAGTATATGAAGACAATGGGTGTACATCCAGCCATTCATTTCTTTGCTTGGTTTCTGGAGAATGTCATTGTGGTCACAATAAACAGCTGTGCTCTGGCCATCATTTTAAAAGCAAGTGGTATCTTTGCTTATAGCAATGGCTTCCTCATCTTCCTTTTTCTCCTGGATTTTGGAGTTACAGTTATTATGTTAAGCTATTTTTTGGGATCGTTTTTTAGCAGTGCCAATACAGCAGCTTTGTGTGCCAGCCTTATGTATATGATCAGTTTTTTACCCTACATAGTTTTGTTGGTCTTGCAGAACCAGTTGAGTTTCACCAACCAGATTATAATGGTAAATATTTCTTTGCCTCTTCTAATTTTTCTCCTCTAACTATGCTGTGGGTTTCTGTAGTTCTGAAACTTTAGACTATAATTTACTTATTTTTTCCCAGGTTTCTGTTTGCTTTTGTGTTTCACTGGAAATAAGTCACGTTAACAGATATCTAATTTGGAAAATGTTTTGAATGTAGAAAGGAATCAAAAATAATTTTTCAGGGAAATTTTGTAAACCTACAGGAAATATAAGGCAGTTGCATTCCTCATGCTCATGAGTTCTTTTTATGTTTTGGCCTCAAAATATTTGTAATGTTAGTATACTTTCAAGCACACCTGATGACGTGCCACTCCTGAAAGTCATTATTTGTTTGGAGGAAAACTAGTGCCTGATTCTCTGTTGAGTATAATTGGGGATTAGATCAGAAATTTGTCTTGTGCTTATCTAGCTATATAGTCGGAGGTATCTGTTTCTTTGGCATCAGTTCTTCCATGTACTTTCCTGTTTCATGTATGCCATAGGCTGTTTTACATCTTTGTACCATCTTGAGATACTATACCCCTGACTGGGACATCAAATATCACCATCATACAATGCAAACCATATTTCACACATTATAGCTTCACTCTTTCAAAATAACTCACATATCAAATTAAGGTGATGGAATAATTCATACACTGTTAAAAAAATGGACACTTTTTCAGTGTCAATTGGTCAGATAAAATATATTGGTTCTTTGCATACAAGTAAGCACAGACATAAGACTGCAGAATTCAGACAAGGTGGAATTTTGGGGTTTTTTTTTCTGTTGTTGCTTTTTTCTTCCTCCTTTGGGCCACAGAGAAGGAAAAGTATGCATCAGATAACATGCACACTTTAAAATCAGTTATTTCAAAATAACTCTTCAGATATCTTGCATTTGCTGAAAATCAGAGGCAGAAGCATGTGAAAAAGACAGTAATTTTTGAAGAGGGGGAGAGAGTGTCAAGTGAGATGGTGAAACCTTAGCAATGTAAGAGACAGGGACTCAGTTGATGGGAATTAGCATGAACTTCTCTGTACAAAAATGTAATCCGTGCCATTAATGATTTTGAATTTTTTTCTAAGTAGCAGCCTATGCCATACTTCTTTCTTCAGACAGCCGGCAGGATGTGTTCCTTTTGTGTCAAATATTGCAGAAACCTTATTTAATTGCATTATTTAAAAATAGGAGATAAAGTGAACTTCTATTTCAGCTCAATTTCAGACTGCAGAACTTTATCACTGAGTAATGCTTATTAATCTTAGTGATGTTTTGGATCTCCCCATCAGCCTTCACGAGCTCGCCAGTGTTTTTCCATTGATCATCAGTCACACTTCCTTGTTACACTACATCACTAACTTGCTCATTTTCTGTTTTGTACTTTTGTGATACAGCATGACTATGTTGCTTCTTGGAAGTAAAATGTTGTTTCCTTGCACAAAAATGCTGTCTCAGCATATAGTACCCAGTGTGCGTGTTCCTTCTGCCTCTATCTCTTCTTGAGTTCTGGTCTTACAAAAATGAGTAAGACTACTGCTCTTACTACAGAAAGTATATTCCTTTGCATGCTTTTAGTGTTGCACATTATATGTTTTTAGTATGTGGTAGATTTATGATGGGCTATAACTTGTTATAAAGTTAAATAATGCTTTCCAATATTAATAACTAGGAGCTCTTTAAGGTGGAGCAAATACTATTGCAGTATGTGGGGGAGTGTTGTTAAAACATAAAAAGAAATAATGACCATTAGCCTATGTGAAACAAAGGTCTATTTATTTTGTGCTTGCTTTTAGTATCACAAGTTATTTTATTTCATGGAGCTTGTTAATGACGTGTTTTATTTGATGTTCACATCCTGTTTCTCCTCTGGTGTTGTAGTGTCTTCTGTCTACAACTGCCTTTGGGCAAGGAGTATTTTTCATTACATTCTTTGAGGGCCAAGAAATAGGTAAGCTCTCCGGTTAGAAGAAAAGCTTTGTAATTATTATTTAAAAAACTACAGTTGGAAATGTTTTTCACTTTGTTCTGAAACAAATCTCTAATCATGAGTTAACAGGATAGATCATAACAGGAGAAAAACCTTTTTAATGCCCCTTGAAAACAGAGTTAAGCTTGTGCTGCTTTCTAGCAGTAAATTAAAGTGGGCTTAGCATTGCTCTATTTGCAATACAGGTTGGAGGAAAATCTCTGCATCCCATTAGATGACAGAATGAGTGTATTCAGCCAATGCAATTGTTCTAGAGATGCAATCCCAAACTCTATATTTAGTGAAATTCAGTACAGCTACCTAAGGGTGAGTACTGAATATTGAATAACTGAGTATTATTTCACTAATTGAATGTGTTATTTCTCTCAGTCCAGTGGAGGAAGCTTTGGCAAGGCATTTAGAGCAGTTTCTTTAAAGTCCTCATTGATGTCAGTGGCAGCTCTAATGCTTGCTTTCTGATGAGGATATCAACAGGGAGTTTTGTAGGATCACAAAATGGTTGAGGTTGGAAGGGACCTCTGGAAGTCATCTAGTCCACCCCTGTTGCTCAAGCAGGGCCACCTAGAGCCAGTTGCCCAGGACTTCAGAGTACCTCCAAGGTTGGAGACTCCACAGCCTCTCTGGGCAACCTGTGCCAGTGCTCAGTCACCCTCACAGTGAAAAAGTGTTTCCTGATGTTCAGAGGGAACCTCCTGTGTTTCAGTTTGTGCCCATTGCCTCTTGTCCTGTCACTGGGCACCACTGAAAAGAGCCTTTCTATGTCCTCTTTGCATCCTCCTTTCAGGTATTTATAGACATTCATAAGATCCCCCTTGAGCCTTCTCTTCTCCAGGCTGAGTCCCAGCTCTCTCAGCCTTTCCTCATAGGAGAGATGCTCAATTCCTTTAATCATCTCTGTGGCCCTTCACTGGACTCTCTGCAATACCTTCATGCAGAGAGGTACTCTTGTACCCGGGAGCCCAGAACTGGACCCAGGACTCCAGGCATGGCCTCACCAGTGCTGAATAAAGGGGAAGGATCACCTCCCTCAACATTCTGGCAATGCTTTGCCGAAGGCAGCCCAGGGTATCATCAGCCTTCTTTGCAGCAAGGGCAGGTTGCTGGCTCATGTTCAACTTGGTGTCTGCCAGGACCCCCAGGTCCTTTTCTGCACAGCTGCTATCCAGCTGCGTGTCCCCCAGCATATATTGGTACATGGGGTGGTTCCTTGACAGGTGCAGGACTTTGCACTTCTTGTTAAACTTAATGAGGTTCCTGTCAGCCTGTTTCACCAGCCTGTTCAGGCCTCTCTGGGTGGCAGCATGACCTTCTGGCATGTAAGCCACTTCTCCCAGTTTTGTCATCAGCAAACTTGCTGAGGATACACTCTGCCCCATTATCCAGATCATTAATGAAGATGTTAAACAGGATCAGATTCAGTATTGGCCCCTGGGGTACACCGCTAGTTACTGGCTTTCAGCTAGACTTCATGCCACTGCTTACCACCCTCTGGGCCTGGCCATTTAGCCAGTTTGCAATCCACCTCACTGTCTACTCCTCCAGCACATACTTCATTAGCTTCTTTAGGAGGATCTTATGGGAGACAGTGTTAGAAGCCTTACTGAAGTCCAGGTAGACAAGACCACTAGTCTCCCCTCATCCACCAGGCCAGTCCTTTCATCGTAGAAGTTTTATCAAGTTCGTCAAGCATGACTTCCTCTGGGTGAATATCATGCTCCTGATGATATTCTTGTCCTTAATGTGTCTGGAAATGGTTTCCAGGATTAGTTGCTCCATCACCTTCCCAGGGATCGAGATGAGGCTGACTGGCCTGTAGTTCCCTGGGTCCTCCTTCTTGAAGATAGGAGTGATATTTGCTTTCCTCCAGTCTTTGGGCACTTCTCCCAGTTGCCATGATTGATCAAAGATTATTGAGTGTGGCCTTGCAATGACATCTGCCAGCTCCTTCAGTGCTTTTGGGTGCATCCTATCAGGGTCCATGGACTTATGTGCAGTTTGCATAAGTATTCCCTGACCTGATCCTCTGCCACCAAAGGTACATCATCCTTGCTCCAGATTTTTCCCTTGGTCTCTGGGACTTGGGAGTTCTGAAGACCAGACTTGCTAGTAAAGACTGAGGCAAAGGTGGCATTCAGTACCTCAACCTTTTCCACATCCTGTGTAACCAGGTCTTCTGTGTCGTTGAGCAATGGGCCCACATTTTCCCTAGTCTTCCTTTTGTCACCTATGTACTTATAGAAGCCCTTCTTGTCTTTGACATCCCTGGCCAGATTCAATTCCATTTGGTCTTTAGCTTTTGCAGCTTCAGCCCTGGATGCTCAAACAATGTTTCCGTATTCCTCACAGGTTATCTGTCCTTGCTTCCACCCTTTGTATGGTTCCTTTTTGTGTTTGAGTTTGGCCAGGAGCTCCTTGTTCATCCATGCAGGCCTCCTGGAATTTTTACCTGACTTCCTATTCATTGGGTTGGACTACTCTTGAGCTTGGTAGATGTGCCTGGGTTCACACATGCACTAGTGTATAACACAATGGAGGTTTATGAGAACAATATTGTACAGAACAAGAACAGTGTATGTTATTCACTCTCAACATAATGCTAAGATGAATATTTAACTATTATACACTGGAAAGTAAGAAAAAAGTTACCTTTACTCTGTAAAGTATTTTGTACATTTCTCCTGCGTGACCGTATTCATACTCAGCCTGAGTAGCAGCTTGCCTCTGCAAGCTTGGAGGCAGCTGGTGAAATCCCCACTGAGCTACTGTGCCGGTGCAGAAATGCATGAGAACACCCTATTATGTTTAAGAGTTAGGAAGAAAAAAATGTTTGGAAACTGGCTAAATGTTCAAACAGGTTGCTACATGTTTTAACAAGGTGATCCCTACTATCCCCAAGCTAAGAGCTGCCCCTATTGATGCTGAAGTTTTAGAAAAGTAAGTGAATGTCTGGGCCCTTGATAAATGTCTACAAAGGATATGCATTTATGTATCTAAATATATAAAGGGATGTAATGTCTTTCTTTTTTTACTACTACAGCAAGATCGATATTGATGACAGTGGATGTTTCAAACCACTAGGCATTGAAAAAGTATCATAATGATACAAAAGTTGGTAAGAGTGGAAGAGACAGTTGCAGAAAATATTACTTACATTTCCCACCAGATACTTCATCAAAATGACGCATCTTTACTGAAGAAAGGGCAAAACGTGCTTTGTGGAAAAACTGCTTTTCTTGACAATCATAGAAAAAGAATTGTAGAAAAAATATTGTGACCCACTGTACTGCAAACAAAGTAGCATTTTCAGAAAAAAATGCAATGCTTTTTGTAAATCTACAATTTGGTTACTTTTGTCTTCCATTTAGCAATATGGTAGCTTTCTGTAGTACTAGTGTTCTGCACCTTCTTTCTTCCTTTCATGTCTTCTGCAATGTAATAATTTTATGAAGTAATTATTCAGTGAGTTTATTGTTCCAGTTTACCTCTGAGTACAGTCAATGCACACAAATACTTGCTTCTTAGTTAGAAGTCATAGATTTAAGTTTTCAGATTTAGCATTATAGAAATGACTTTAAACTTTGTGTAACCCATTTCTTTATAATATCGGTAGAATAGCATAAAGCCTGATTCATTGAAGAGGTCGGTGCTCCATTTTGTCAGAGTCGTAGTTCTTTTTCTTTTGCCAAATTAAGGGCCAGCTAAAACTTCGTAAACAGCCCTTTCTGCAACAGCTTCTCTCCATTTTCCCAGCAGCAGTGTCACCTGCTGTTCTAAACAGAGGCTTGTACAGGCATAGCAATTAATTTCTATTCATTAGAATTACTGTTATTAACTACGGTCTTTTTTGTGTCAGTGCTTAAATACCCAGAAGTGTGTGGTGTTGATGTGTTTGTGATCTTTAATGCTGTACTGATTTAGCTTTGACCTTTTAAAAATAATTTTTATTATTACTATTACTACCAGGAATTCAGTGGAATAATGTGCACCAGTCAATGGCACAAGGAGGATACATGACCTTTGGATGGATGTGCTGGATGATGTTCTTTGACTCCATTTTATATTCTATAGGTGGCTGGTATTTCAGCAATATTATTCCAGGTAAGATCATGGAGTTGTTCTTATTTCATGTTTTTGAAGAAGTTACTGAATATAATGGATAAAATTGGCTTTCCTCATTGATTGCAACTAAAACAAAACCATACCTTTTTTGATGTGTAAAACTGCCTGATTGCCTTTAGGGAGTGGCTAAGAAAGTCTTCCTACATACATAAATATTGAGTAGTGCTAACACATGGACTAGAATTTGTAGCCAGGCATGAAATATATTTTGTTTGCTTATGGGGATGACTAATATTTGAAGGATTTAAGAATTTGTTGGTACTTCACTGTAAGAGAGCTCGGTCTAGTAGCAAAAATTCCTGTGAAAATGGTGAATCTTCTGAGTCAGTACTTGGGCTGAAACCCATGAACAGCAACACGTTTTCAGATCACAAAGACTTTGAACTGCCTGGTAACTGAATCTTGCTCCCAGTCAGTCCACAGTCCAATACATAAAGAAAAATAATTAGCTTTCACGTATATTTTCAGAAAGTAGTGGCATGTTTTTTTTCATTAACCAGGTTTTATGAATATTATTGAGTTAATTGATGCATTTTTAATCATAGCCTAATGCCTCACTAGCTATTTGAAATTTACCTTTCCTCTGATTTGCATGTCAGCTTTTCTTCTAGCTTCTCTGTTATTTGTTTTAAAAATATAAAAATAAAAACCAAATTTTGCCTTGAAAGATAGGGGTGTGTGGAATATACAACTGAATTTTACAAACTTTAGCTTATATTGACACCTGCCTTTCAGTGTCAATGAAATGCAACTCCAAACACACAGAGAGTGTGTTGTGTGATTGGTATGTGAAGCCTGGAAAGATCTGGCCATGCCAAAGTTTAGGTTGTATGTAGGAGCATATTTTTGCCCTTTCTGTTTGTGTGCTACAATAAATGTTTCTTATGCTGGCTGATTTGTGTAAATTGTGCAGATAGTAATGGAATAATAATCTTTAATGATTGGTGCAATGGATTATTGTTATAATAAAAAATAAGGCTGTTTGCCTTGGCAGGCCATTTGGTGCATTTTCTTTCCTCTAGGTTACAAGATTATGTTAGTCTGTGCTTACATATTGTTAAGTCTATGATTCTGTTACACTTTAAAGCTGATTTGGAGATACAGTAAAGCACAGTATCACTGAGGATTGATTATTTTATGGCAGGACCTAGTGTTATGACCAAATGACTTTTTTCCACTTTATTAAGGTTTGTGAAGTGCAGCTGAGAGTTTGAGCTAATTAAATGGTCTAACCAGCTCTTTGTAAGTAATGATAGGACATTAGTAGTCTACAAACAAATATGAAATTGCTATAAATTTTGCAACAGTTTCTGTCATAATTATAATCTAGGAAAATTTGGATTAAAGAACCGATGGTACTTTCCCTTTACTGTTTCCTACTGGAAGAACCTGTGTGGTGCAGAGAGGAGGAAGAGACATTACCTCAACTCTAATATGTTTTTCTTCAATGAAAACTTCCAAGAAAAAGGTTTGTAGTCATAATAGAATTTTAGTAATGGCTCTTTTCTGATTGGTGTGCTGATTTTGATCAATCTGCTTTTACCATTGCTTGGTCCTATATTATGCGTTTAGATCTTGTCCCTTTCTCTCCTCCATTATATAGTGTATACTATGAACGTTATACACTAACTGTTAATTGTGCTGTCATATGTAATGCTTGAATTGTTCGATTAAAACTATTGTACACAAATATTTAAGAAAACTCTTTAAAAATGTAAAATAAGTATCTCTTGGGTTCATCCTGTCCCTGTGTATTGCCTCTTTGCTTTGTTAGGATCTTCTGAAGTTACTTGAACCTTTCCATACTCTTACTGAATCTGAAAAGTGTTGTGCTTTATTATCTTTTTTTTTTTTCCCCCTGCAGTTTCATTTTCTTCCTCCTCCTCTGCTCTTTTTATTTTCTTCTTGTTTCAGTGGAAAAATTAACTTTGTTCATTTCTTTCCCTTCTATTTCTTATTTCCCTCTTCTGTAATCACTGTTCTATCTCTGCTTCTTAACCTTTTGTTTAAAAAAAGCTACTGTTATTCTAACTTTTATCTGCTTCCAGATACTTTCACTGCTCTTCTATTTCTTTATTCACTTGCTATTAATTTATTTTTTTTTTTAGTTTTTTTTTTCCCTTCTCACATCTCTTGAATGACTTTCTCACATTTCATTTATGTTTTGTGAATGAAGGAGTAGGTCACCCTCACCTGTATTCCCTCTTGGGCCTTACAAAAACATGATGGGTTACGGTTTTTTAGCAGGTACAGTAGCTTGGAAAAGATCCAGTTGTCTGTAGCATAGGTGAAGAAGCTGAACAGCTCAGCAGTTTTATGTATTGGTATCTCCTAGAGTAGGGCAAACTTCAAAATGTCTTGAGGTTCATTTGAACACTTGTGGAAAAACTATCAGTATGAATTTTGTCTGAATTTCTGCAGTTTGGAACAATTCAATTTTTTTGAGACTATTGTCTTTGGTCCTTACTTAAAATGAAGACTTTCAGTGTTTCCCCTTGGGTTCACCACATCCTCTGTGGAAAGCGGAGAAAAAGCCCTCTCCTCTGCCTGAAAAGTTACTAGCATGGTCTCTGGCTCAAGCCATCCAAGTGATTGCCTACAACTTTGTTGATCTCTTTGTCTCATTTCTCCTCTGCTTAAACTGATGCACCTCACATGCTTGGTAGCAAATTGCCTGTGTGTGAACTGTAATGCTGCCATGCATGCAGAGGAACTTGCTGTCTTTCATAAGAATTGGGCATCATTGTACTGATAACAGGCTGAATGCATTTATGGATAATTTGCTTGGAACAGCAAAGTAACTTGCTCCCAGGCGATTTCTGCATTTGTTCCATATAGCCCAGGTAAGGGCTGGTTCAGTGGGGGTGGAAAGCACTTTGGTAATCAGAGGTGTGTCAGCGAAGGGCTGGAGTGTAGGTCCTATGAGCTGGAACTACAACTAGAGCAGGGCTGGCAGAGACCTGGGTGCTGAGTACCCACTTGGAACTCCTCTTAGGAGAAGTCCTAGGGTGATCAATTTACTGCTTGCAAGTAATCTGGAGCTCCTCCTCTGAATCTTACCTGAGATACATTGTCTGGAGCTCCTCCTCTGAATCTTACCTGAGATACATTGTCTGGAGCTCCTCCTCTGAATCTTACCGGAGATACATTGTCTGAGGCTTACTCTGTTAAGTTCCAGGATGTACTTGTAAATTTAGGAAGCAGTGGAAAGGGCATGAATAATGTTTGTAGGTGATTTTAGTCTCCAGACCAAAAGACAGAGAAGCTAACTGGAAGAGAGGTTAATGGGTAGAAGGACCTCAGAAATGTCACAGCTGCTGGTAGTACCTTGCTGGAAGGTAACCTCAAGCTTCTGGCAAAAGTTCTTTCTAAACTTAAAATTGATTGTGAAAGGAGCAAAAAACTTCTTCATTCACAGCCTAAACAAAACCATCCTTGAAGTCATTATATAATTTTTTAATTTATAATTTGATTTATATAATTTCATATATTTTTATGTAAAGCATAATTCTATCTTCTTGTAATATTTATATTTTATTTATATATAAAATGATTACACAAAATATAAATATAAACTATAAATACTGTATATAAATACATAAACTTTATATTTTGATATATAAAATATACATTAAAAAGGATAATTCTCTCTTCTCATAATTCTCATCCATAACAGTTTCCATTTCTTTGGACTAACGTTCCAATTTGGCTTGCCTTTGTTTAAAAAGAAAAAAAAAAAATCCCCCTGCCAGATTTCTCAGTTGCAATGAGTCAATAAAATATTACATCTTAATAATATATTTATGGGGCTGGTGATTGACTGTAGTCACGTTTGGAAAGTAGTGCCAACCTTTCCTCCTGGCATAGAAAAGAAGTCAACTTGATTTGCATCACATGGGTTTTAAACTAAGGGAGGGCAGATTTAGACTGGATTTAAGACAGAAATTTTTTACAATGAGGGTGGTGAAGCACTGGAACGGGTTGCCCAGAGAGGTAGTGGAGGCCCCATCTGTGGAAACATTCAAGGTCGGGTTGGATGGGGCTCTGAGCAACCTGATCTAGTTAAAGATGTCCCTGCTCTTGCAGGGGGGTTGGACTAGATGACCTGTAAAGGTCCCTTCCAACCCAAAGCATTCTATGATTCTATATAGTCATCTCAGTTTGCTGAACTGGTTACCTCACAGCTAGAAAAATGCTGGATATCTACTTGCATTGAGGACCTTGAATTAGGTTTAGACTAGATTGCTGCTCTGAATCATTTCGCAAAGAGATCTGCTTTGCTTTATTGATTGAGGGAGTTAAGAGGATTAACTGGCTATGCCTGTTAATGTTATGTTAATTTTATGTGCCTGAAACTGGATGGCATATATGGAGTAGTTCACACAGAATTTTCTCATACTTATAGGCATAAAACAATGATTCAAGCAACATTATTATAAGTGTTTTTTCTACTAGAAATAAAATATAACAACTATTTTATGACTCTGTGGAGATGTATGTGGACAGGCACACAACTTGGCATAATTGTTTTCGGTTGCTTTTTAAAACTGCAAATAGGCCAAATTCTTAGCAAATATTAACTGGCATAGTATCTTTGATTTCAGTGGAGCTTATGTCAGTTTGGAGCATCTGAACATCTGTTCCAGGCCTTGGTAAATGGCAACAGGGATTAAGTTAATTTGTTATTCCGTATATACAAACACACACACGTTTAGATTCAGCAACTCTCTTGATCTGCTGCTCTTCCCCATACAGACCCAGCACCTCCAAGTTGGAAAGGCCCTTGCATTGAAGGAGCCACCATTGGTGTCATGCTGCTGTCTCTCACCAAAGAGCATGTGGATGGCCAGAAGGCTGCTGTTAAAGATCTCAGCCTCACTTTCCATAGAGGTCAGATAACAGCGCTCTTGGGACCTAATGGAGCTGGCAAGACAACAGTTATGTAAGTCCACCATTTAATGCTATTACACTCTCCTCTGATCTCTGTTATGCTTTCTCACTTCAAAATGTTTGTGAACTCTTTCCTGTGTCTTTTTTTTTCCCAAATATATTTTTACTAAACTGCCCAAAGAACATGGAAAGTGAAGGCTATATATCTATGACAAAAGCAATGTGACGAATAGAGAACTTGGTCCTCTATGCCACTGAAACCATGATGTAATAGTTCAGGAGCAGCTTAAGTAGGAGCTGGGCATGTCTAGTTGTGGAGTTGAACACATCTCAGGGAAGTGTTCTTTTCTGGCATCCCGTGTGTATTCCTATCACATGGAGAGTGTGGAGTCATGGGGTTTTGTGCTTTGTTCCTAGAGGTTGCAAGGAACTTCTTTCTTGGCAGTTGACCAGAAACAAGAATAAGAAAATGAAAATGGCATTTAGAAGTGTCTCAATTAAGAAGTCTATGTATTTCTACCTTTATGTTAACTATAATTGGCTTTAATAAAACCAGTGATGCAGGATGGGACAAAATTAGGAATTACTCCTCAGCTAGAATACACACATGAAAAAGGAAAAAATGGTCTGTTATATTTAGTTGGGGAAAAAATGGATTTTTTTCTGGAAGTAAGGAAATGAAGGATTGTTGAGATCTTGGTTTAAAAAAAAAAAAAAAGCCCAAAACATTAGCAGTGTTTCTATAACTATGCTCAACTGAATTGGTGTTGCTCTAAGGATGCTAGGATGTGCCTCAGGAAATCCAAGTGTGAGCTATGTAATACAGTCATTACACATGATCTTTCTGAGTTTTTTATTTTTTTCTTGTATCAGATCACTGTTGACTGGTCTGTATCCACCGAGCTCCGGTACCATTATTATTAATGGAAAGGACATACGTACTGATCTGGCTGCCATCAGGACAGAGCTGGGTGTTTGCCCACAGTATGATGTCCTGTTCAATGTACTAACAGTGCGAGAACATCTGCTGCTTTATGGATCTGTGAAGGCACCTGGCTGGACAAAGGAACAGTTGAACCAGCAAGTCAGTGGGTAAGTTTTCCTTTTGTTTGTTGAAATCTGCCAAGTTAATAGGTAGTGTCTATTGCAAGCCACTCAAACAAGAAAGTGCTAAAGCAAAATTGCAAGTAGAAGCAAATAGAAACTGCAGATTTTCCATGAGTTTTTATCACACTTCATGTTCTGAAATCATGCCTTGAAAATAGATTTCCTAGTTTCTAACCTTTACTAGAATGTATTTGTAGTGAAACTGTCAACGTGAAACTGTCAACGTTTAAAAACCTGGTATACAGAACCATCAAATAATCATGTTTTGACTGGCGTGGAGATGGTTAGCCTGGTAGCAGCTGTAGTGGTTCCTGCCTCATGCTGTCTGGCTTACCTCCCTCCTTGCTGGAGAGGCAGATAGAAAGTAAACTGCTGTGTGTTCCCCCTGAGTTTTCAGATAAGTCAACACTGACTTTATGTATTTATTATCCTGTATTCCCTTCCCTGTTAAGGGAAGATTGGAAAACCAGGAAAGACAGGTAAAGGCAGTGCTTGTTACAATCTTTTTAAATAGGCCATCACCTTTTTACTTTGTCAAATTCAGACTTTAAATGTGTTTAATAAGTGAAGGGGTTTAAAAATGAACAATCTAATAGGAAAAACAAGCCAGAGCTCTGACATGACCTCAGAGGATTTGCCACTTGTCAGGTTGAGAATGTTTGCTAGTGTTTTTAGACTGCTACTTCTTTGATATAGAACTAGACCTTCCCCATTTTTGCATCATGTATATTAAACTACTAGTAAACCCTACAAGGTGAGATCTTGTTCACTAATAGCAAACTGTATTTTCTGAACTTCAGGAATAAAATGTATGGTTTTCTAATAGTGTGGCAGTGTAAATAGTTTCTGTTTACCTTCTGATTCAAGCTAGACTGTGTGGAGGGCTGGGCACTTCCACATTTCAATGGAAATAAAAGCCAAGTTGATGGGACTTCTCCTTAAGTGTACAATTAGGCATATGCAGACACTTCGGTGGCAAAGTGGCTTTCCTTTTTAGTAGCTATCATAAAAACCTGCTACTTTAAAATTTTGATCTGAAAAATCTCTGGTGTGGGACACTGCATTCTCTCTAGAAACAAGAGAAACAACTCTTTAGAACAACAAAGACAAACCAAACATAGTGTTTGGTTAAAATTTATGCAAAATAATATCCTGTATTTTATTGTACTTAGACTGCTGAATTATAATTTCAGCAGCAGACTGTCATACTAATGGCACATAAGAATACTCAGGACTCTGCAGGCCTTGCTACTAAGAAAAATGTAATTTTTTTTTAAAGGCAATGAATGCTTTAAAATACTTCAGAGAAATTAGAAAAGCAACAAAGCAATAAAAAAAGATTTGCTTTTTATTAAGCAAAAAAGATGGCTTCTAAAGACAGTAAGAATAATTTTCCTGGATATATATCTATACAACAATTATAGGAACCTCTTTTCTTAAAAAAGAAAAATTCTCTCAGGGTAAATGGCATGGTTTACAGACTTCATATTCACTCAAATGATTCAGGAGATTAGCTTAGGACTCTTGAACCTTTTATGTCTTGCTTGCCAAGCTGATAGCAACTGAAAGCTTTTAGGTCAATGACTGGATGTTCAATGTGATGAAAAATAAATTGATGGTCTTTCAGTGCTGCCTTTATTGAGCATGTTTCCACACGCTGCTCAGATGCAAGATCATCAGAGGGCTGAATAGGCAATGTCTGTATGGTATCTCCCAGTCCTTAACACAAGAATTAGATTAGGTTGGATTAGGTAGTATTATTCTACCTAGGGATCGCTAACCTGTTTACTTTACAAAAACATGTCTTCACAAAAAAAAAAAAAAAGGCAAAAAAGCGCAGCAGTGTTACCTTATTTACTTCAAATGATTACATATTTCCTAAAAACTCAGGCATTTTTTAAGGTTCTTTATGTAGTTGCAAAAACTGAAGCACTGTTTGAGTTATGAAACTAACTATCTTTACCATGGTTTAAGAGGCTATAATCTAGAGTTTGCTGAAATTGTTGGAAAAACTGGTATTTATTTGATTGGACTCAATTTCAAAATTATCTGTTCTCATCCTGCACAATACTTATCCAGAATTTGTATTTCAGGTAGTGATGAATGTTTATACTTTGTAGGCAAAGAGACCATTTTTTTTCTATTCGTTTCTGTCACCAAATTGTATAATCAGTCAGAGGTAGGTTTTTTTTTTGCTTTCCATTTATAGTGATTTTTCAGTAATTCTGCTCTGAGTGGATGTGATGTGACTGGAAAAACTTTTTCAAAATCGGTCCCATTTCTCTACTCCTATTTCAGAGCTCTGGAAGATGTGGATTTATCCCAACATCAGTACAAAACTGTTGGAGCCCTTTCTGGGGGAATGAAAAGGAGGCTGTCAATTGCCATCTCGTTTATTGGAAACTCAAAGACAGTTGTTCTAGATGAGCCCACCAGTGGACTAGATCCATGTTCTCGCCGTAGCATCTGGGATGTTCTTCTGAAGTACAAATCTGGTACAAACCTTATACTCATAATTTACTGCTTATTTTCCTTTCTGGAATTCTGTTTCAATAAATTTAAACAGGATAGTCAGAATATTAGTATTGCTATTCAGTAACTAAATACATTAATTTTAGAAGTAGCATTTAATCAAACTTGGGAAACTTTAAAGCAGCAAAGTGAGATTACAAGAATTATCTGTTATCTCACAGAAAGATACCCAATCTAACAGAAGATTGAGCTTAGTTCTGAGTCCTGTCCTTGTCCTGGTTGTGGCTGGGATAGAGTTAATTTTCTTCCTAGTAGCTGGTATAGTGCTGTGTTTTGGATTTAGTACGAGAATAATGTTGATAACACATTGATGTTTTAGTCATTGCTAAGTAATGTTTACACTAGTCAAGGACTTTGCAGCTTCCAATGCTCTGCCAGGTGCACGAGAAGCTGGGAGGGGGCACAGCCAGGACAGCTGACCCCAGCTGGCCAAAGGGCTATTCCATACCATATGATGCCATGCTCAGTATATAAACTGGGGGGGAGTTGGCTGGGGGGTAGCAACCACTGCCTGGGGACTGGCTGGGCATCGGTCAGCAGGTGGTGAGCAATTGCATGGTGCATCACTTGTTTTGTATATTCTTTTATCATTACTATTATTATTATTTTCTTTTCCTTTGCTGTCCTATTAAACTGTCTTTATCTCAGCCTACAGGTTTATATTTTTTTTTCTTCTGATTCTCTCCCCCATTCCACTGGGGACAGGGAGGGCGGACGGGAGGGGTAGTGAGCAGCTGTGTGGTGCTTAGTTGCCGACTTGGGTTTAGGTATGACAGTCCTGAAATTCTTACCTTTTTCTTTTTTGTTAGCTTCTCAAAATTATTTTCTGTTTGTCATTTCCCATTTTGCACATATCTCTATATAGATACATATATACTCCTAATGAAAATAGACTCATCAGTCAGTCTGCTACATTAATTTTTTAAGTGCTGTAAGGTTAAAAACTGATTGTGGGAAGCAACCTCTTCAGCTAGTGAGCACTCAATTAGCTGTAATAACCCACAGTGAACGATCCATTGAAACAGACACTGCTGTTATGTGGTTTTAAGGAATCTCTTAAACTCTTGAAACAGCTTGAAGTTGTAATGGCTTAATACTGCTTACTGTGTATAATACAAGACAAAGCAAGTTTAGACCTGAATCTAACAGACTGTAAATTTGAATGCAGGTTTTGTTTGTGTCTTGCAGTTATGTTTTGAAGGGACCTGAAACATATTCCCTTAAGGTCAAAAGACCCTTGTGAAAGCAAGATGCGTTTCTCTAGAAACCAGGTTTTGTAGACATGTACCAATCTTTCTGATGCAGGTTGCACACTGATCTTTACTACTCACCATCTTGATGAGGCGGAGGTGCTCAGCGACTGCATTGCCATCTTGCAGCGTGGCCAGTTGAGGTGCTGTGGTTCTCCCTCTTATCTGAGAGAAACATATGGCCAGGGACACAGTCTAAAGCTCATAAAAAAGGTATACTAAAAATGTACTGTACAGAACTTAACAGTGCCTGCCAAGTAATAGCTGTGCATATTCTAAGGGAGCCATATGTGCCTGCCAGGAAGTAATATGTGGTATAGATTTAGAGAGCCAGCAAAACATGTTTTTATCAGCTTTCTTGGTTGTTTTGGGTTGGTGGTATTATTATTATTACTACTACTACTATTATTATTATTATTTAGAATAACATAATGACATCTTTGAAGATGATGAATTTCAATATTTAGCTGAAAAGGGCTTTGTCTCACTGTTCTTTATTCCTGGGAAGTAGTCTCTGCATCCCAGTTTTGATGCAGTTTCATCAGTGGAAATTTTCCTGTATGAATTCTACTATCAAGTCCCATACTTCCGGTAACATTTAATTTTTTGTGCATGATTATCTTTCTTTCCTCATAGCCCTCTGTGTTTGAAATCCAGGATCCTAAGCATATTGTTCGGGTCACATCTTTGGTACAGACCCACATCCCAGAAGCCTTCTTGAAAGAGAACAGTGGCACTGAGCTGACCTATGTGATTCCAGAAAGGGCAGATAAGACTTCTTTAAAAGGTCTTTTTCAGGCTTTAGATCAAAGCCTTCATCATCTACATGTGACTGGCTATGGCATTTCTGACACCAGCTTGGAAGAGGTACTTTTAGTTTTTCTGTGTAATGGCATTTTCTTGGTTAGAGAATCCTGTATTAGTTTCCAGCTACTCTTATTGTATCTTTCATGTTTCACAACAGTTTCTTGTAAGCAGCATGTTTTCTTAAAAAAAAAACAAAACAAACAAACAAACAAAACCCCGGGAAGAATGTATACTTTATAGTTTTGCTGTACTGTTAATTTCAGCACCCACTCTACTGTGACTCATTTCTTATTTCAAGAATCTAATGAGAACATTGAGGAACTGTGTAACTCTTAAATGTTTGTTTCTTCATTTACTTAAGGAAAATTTAATGTGTCATTGGTTTAATGAGAACCACTGTTGTTATCCTGGATCTCTAGCCTTGGAATGAGCTTTGAACTTGCAAGGCTGGAGGTTCAGTTCAGGTAGCGCTTGGGATGGAAAAAAAATTGCCGAGAATACTCTCTGACTTACTAAATTCTAAAGCTTAGGACTTAGCAAAACCATGTGGGGAAATCTCTAGAGTATTTTGTGTGTATACCTAGAGAGAGGGAGACACTTACTTAAATATATGTATACATGAACATATATACACACTAATATATATACACTCATATATGTGTGTGTGTATAAATACCAAACAAACCAGAGAAACTCTGTTATGCTTCTTCATCACTTCTGAATTTAGCTCTGTGTAAATAGCGGTATCAGTGAGAAGTTATTTTCCTTGGACTGTTTTTATCCTGCCTATACCTTCTAAATATCAAGATTCCCTAAACCACCACTATTCAAGTTCTGTATTATAGATCCTTTTGAAAATATGATTTTTTCCATTTCTTCAAGTGATGACAGGAGACTAATGTCAGTATTTTTTTGATGCAGAAAACACATCTATTTTTATTTGATGGCACAATTAATTCAGTATCACTTTGTGAAACTGATTTCTTCAGTGATTACCTATGGTGTTAAAGACAGACAACGCTGGACTATTTTCTAACAGAAAATTTAATATATGTTAGGAAAAAACCCCACAAAAATAATGAAATTCAGATTCCTGTAGAGTGATTTTTTTAAAAATGTATTTAAGTATTTAAGTATTTTATATATTTAAGTATTTATAGCAAAAAATACTTAGTATAGAAAAGAGGTGTATCCCTTTTCCCTCTGTTCCCTGGAAATGTATGAGATGATATGATGTAGTTCTGTGGTCAGCTGGAACACAAGATCCCCCAGGGAAGATGCTTATCTTTCCTGGTTTTATGAAGATGATACACTTTAAGGCCTGTCAGACATCACTTATGCATTGTATTTTTGCTGCGTGAGCTATGCATATGGGAATTAATGGGGTCAGATATTTGAAACTGCATCAGCAGTTCTGCATTTTCAAGTTTAGAATTGTTCAGTTTATATAATCTGTGGAAAAAGTATAAATAGGCCCCCAATAATGCAAGTAAACCTAAAATGACAATTATTAATGAAATTTATTGAACCAATACACCACCACGTGGAGCTGCTCTATCCTGATGTGGTCTACCGGGAGACATCTTTAGGAATATATTGATTTGCTACATAGGTTTTTAGGACCCTGCACAAGCATAAAGGATCTGGTTTTGCACATTTGTTTTTAAACTGCAGTTCAAAGAATGATGTACCAGCAAGTACGTGGTTTCCTTTGTTAAGCTCTATACAACTGAGTTATTTATAAAGAAAAAAAAGAAAAAAGCATCTCTTCAGTTTTTCTCTTATAAATGAGCACAGCACATAAAGCTAGTGTGGCAAGCATTTGCTATGGTGGGGGGGGAATAAATCATACAAGTTTAATAAACATTTTACATAATGCTATAAAGTAAATTACCTTCCTGCTATACAATTCTATGAGGCAAGTCAAAAGCTTATGGAAAAAGCTTATTGAAAAATTGTTATTTTCTTTCAAATTATATAGGGTGATTAACATGCTATAAGAAAGAATACTGTTCACTGCCAAACTTTGTAGATTCTGAGGTAATGTATATATTGAGAACCTTTTTTGATTACATCCGTGTGGGATATCATGGGACTTTCCAGAACTGGCATCTGTAAAGTAAATGTGAAGTTGTCATGGAATATGAGGAAGCTTCCTCAGTGTGCTGCATCTGTTACTCAGTCAAGAGCTTGCTTTTGGTTGTTTTGTGCAGGGGAGGTTAAAAAAAAGCTTTAAAGGTGGTATTAGATATTGATGTATCATTCTTCAGCTTGAAGACTTAATGCATTAATTTTGGGTGATTTCTGTCATCTCTGCATCTCATCATTAGTCATTGTTACAACCTCAATTCTCCATTTTCTTATCAAAAGCCTCTTTGCATTGGCAACTAAATGGATAGCACATAATAGCGCTATTTAGTCTATTCAAACAATTCAATCTGGAAACAAAGAACTCTGACTTTAAAGGAAGAAATGTGTTATAATTTTTATTTTATCCTTTCTTTTTGTTCTCTCATACACTCGCTGTTATTCTTTTTCAGTCTGAAGGACACTCGCACTCTCTAAAAGTCCTACTCTTCAAGGGAAACCAGGCTTCCATTCATACTTCAAAGCAATCTTGAAGTTCTAACACAATCAGTTCCTGACACTTTCAAATCTCACTAATATTATATTTGCTTCACTTTAGGTTTTAGATATCTTTTCCAACCATTTGTATTTGTGTACTTTATAATGCTTGTAATCCAAAGAGTGTTAGCAGAACCAAAAGGAGGATAGAAGGGTGGTTAATTAAATTAAGTGTATACTGAGAGCTGTCTGGAGGATGATGTTTCACTTTCTGGCAGCTCTGGAGGTTTCAAAGCTTATTGCTTTCTTGCTTTGCTTTAAGGAGAGAAAAAAACATTGAAACATCTTTATAAAATTAAATACCTGTTAATTGAGTACTTCTTTAAATTCTCTTCCTTGAAATGACCAGAGAGTTTGCCCCAAAACTTTCCAGGGAAAGCCATATACCTCTGAAATATTTTAGCCTTAAAACACTACGTAGCTTCTAATGAGGTTCAGTTTTGTTGAGAGTGCTCTAACAACATCTAATAATGGCACAATCATATTAATCTATTTCACTGTAGTATTGCCATCTGGCCAGACCTTTCTCCTAGAGGGAAAAAGCACTTCCTATACCTACTGACAATCTGGTGGTTTGAAAGAAGCAAGCCAGGGTAGTGGCTGCTGCTTGCAAGTAGGGCAGTCCTTCTCAACAGCCAGCATGACTACCTGCTCTGTCCATGCCCAAGAGTGGCTGAGGTGGTCCTTCAGTGCCTGGCGTGGAGCAAGCTTGCAGGGGCAAATGCTGGAAGTGAGCCACGCTACTCCTGACCTATTTTAAGCACTTTCCTCAAAAGCATACAGCATTTCTTCTTGTGGCTTTGAGCTGTGCCAAGTGTCTGTCTCCCTCTGGGTGTGTGTATCTAAGTCTGACAGTCAGAAGTGTTCCTGTTTAGCAGATAACCATTGACCTGCTTGCAAAAGTTCCTCAGTCAACAGTTGTCCACAGTGAATGGCTCTAAGACTGCTTCTGCAGTGTTCTGCTTAGTGAAACGTGCCTGTAGCTACAGGAGGCTATACTGAGCATGGACTGCCTGGAAGAAAATATAAAAACAATGTGAATAAAAAATGTAGGAAGTGGAAAACTGGCTCCTACACAGGGAAGTTATTTAAGGTAAAATATGGATTACATATGTAGGTTTAAAACTTAGAAACTTCCCAGGGATACTTGCCCTGGTACTGCAGAAAATTAATGAAGAAAATTTACTGAAGAAAATTCAGTGATGCTGAATTATGCAGTATGTAAACATTTCCCAAGTAGAAGATGAATATTGCTTAAAAGGGAGATTTTCAGATTTTGGTATTTGGTTGAGTGTTACTAGTGGTTCAAATATGGAACAATGAGTATTTAGCACTGCTCTGTGCTCACTGATATGTTCATAGGAGCCTGCCTATCCTAGTGAGAAGGTCTACAAAAACAGTTGCGAAAATGTTAAACGCTGCTTCCATGTGGTCCTAATTCCATGTGCTGCTTACTTTTCAGGGACTTTTATATGGCTTTTAAATTACTTAATATGTTACCACTCACAATTTTGACTTCTCTTTTTGCAGGTGCTTGTTGCAAATTAACTGACAGTAAGCAATTCAAGCAATTAACACTTTCCCCACTACAAAATACCTAGGATACACATGGGATTTGTGGGATAGCAGGTCCCAGAAATGTTGTTAAAATATCAGTCAGTGATTTTAGATGATAAAGGACTGTCTATAGGTGTTGGTTGGTTTTTTTGTTTTTGTTTTTTTTTTTCCTCCCCTCTTCACTTTCTTTCAGCCACTTTGGTTTTCTGCATGTTTTCCTTTCAGGTGAAGATGTGTTTTAGGAATTATAACTAAGATGTGACAGGGTCCCCATGCTCTGCAGTGAAGTGTCAAGGATACCATGCCACTGTATCAGTGAACCAGGCTTGTTTTTATGATGCTGTCCCAAAGAAGGGATCAGGAAGAAATCAGGGAGTAGCTGCCTAGTACAGCTTAGAGGGCATGCAGGAAATGTCTGTTTCCCCAGGTTCCCCTACAGACAGCCATCTGGACAAGTCCTTGATGAGATATGGACTTGCTAGCCAAAGCAGAAATTAAGCAGGAATTGCTAAGGCGTGTAGGGAAAGGGATGCTCTGCTGAGGTCTAGAAGACACCTTCTCTTGCATTTATCCAGTCTTTTAAGTATGGCAAGAACACATTGTCTGTCTGCCATGGTGTCTAGTCCTGGCTTTTCCAGATCTGTGTGTTTTGGAGGGTACTTACTCTGCTAATAACATTGTTAGGCTACTTCTGTGCACAATATCCTGTTCAACATTAGATAAATTGTCATTTCTTCTGTGTAATATGGTCCCTAATGATTCCCATTCTTAATGGCATGTTTCAGAGCTGCCTGGATACTATGGGGAGGACTGGGCAATGCAGGTCAGGTGGCCTTTGCCTTTATAGATGTGTCAGAATAGCTGTGTCAGTGAAGCTACGGTAGACACAGTATGTATTAGAAAAGTGTTTGGTGTTTTTTTTGCTTTTTTAAGGCATAGTTACATCCTCCCTGCAAGTGACATAACGTGATTAAAGAAGAAAATATCTGTCTGCAACCTCAGCAGGAATTTTGACACTGAAATTAGTATAGGCAGGCAACATTTTGTAGTGTAGCCTTCATCCTAGCCAGAGAGGAGCAGTTCCTTTGTGGTTTTAGTTGGTTCAGTTTAGTTTGGTTTGCTTGACAGAACTGGTGTGCGAAGGAACCATCAGCAAGCAGATCCAAGGCAACAAATTAGAATGTGGTTTTGGGCAGTCAGGATCTCCCTCCAGGGTCTAATATAGAAATGTCAGGAGGTATTAATTTCTTCTGGCCTTGCAGTTGTTAATGGCCAAAAGTGTTCCCTGAAAGTTGGCAGGTAACAAATGCGATCAATAACCACTGTTAAATGGCAATTATATTGACTAAGGAAAATACAGTTTATGTAACAGTCAGACCTTAGCAAGTCAAGAAATATCTTTCCACAACTGTAAAGTACTTCAAATTGACTGGGTTTTATTGTCTATCGTATGAGCTCCTTGGAAACAAGGATTTTTTTGTTATAGCTGATATCAGGTTCTTTTGTGGGAGGAAATAAATGGTTTCTTAATGATTTCTGAAAGTTGCACCGTGGTTACAATCTAAGTCTTGCAGCTCAACCCAAACAGAGACGAGAAAGCAAGAGAAAGGCTTTCATCAGGAGAAAGCAAAACTTGGTTGTACTTTTGATGTTCAATTAGAGATGTTCATGGTAGCTATACTTTCCGTTAATTTTTCTTTTCTTTCTTTTTATCTGAAGTTCCTAGATCACTGTTTAAGTTGCAGTTCAGGTTAAGATAAGAAAATGTAAATTTTATTTTTCATTTGAGCTTACAACAAGGGGGGTGAGTGTTAATAGCTGAGTCAGTATGAAAGCTGTTCCAAGCTTCTGCAAGGCTGAGGGACTGATAAATGAAATGCATCTCTATGAAATTCAAAGGACTTTATGTGGACAGAACTGTGAAACAGGATTAAGCAAGAAGTAGTAGGTCAAACACAAATCTATTTGGCAAAGTGTATATACCATTTAAATAGATCTCATGATTATAAAGTTGGTGAATTCTGCTGTTTTTTTAAAATGTTACCTTTAACTCCCTTCTGATTTGTGTCCCCCTGCTTAGGAAGATTCAAACCTTATAATTTTACTCTAGTGCAGATTTTTAGATTGTTACTTTTATAAAAAAATAATTTCATTTTTTCCCACGGTGATTTTAGGTAACAGGATCCTATCATCTTCTCCCAGTTTGGGGTATACATGCTAATGGTTTTGCTACAAAATACGCATTGTTGCACAGTCCTCTCCATATAGTATTAGTTAGACAAAACTTTGTTAATGTTGGCTGTGCCTGATGATTGCATTGTCCTTTAAATGTCTTTCAATAACATTATTGCCCACATGCTTGCATAAATCTATGGACACTTCCCAGAGCTCTGTGTATTCTTGGTTCTGTAGGATTTTGTACATTAGATTTAGTTGTACTGGTACAACTAGAACTCTTTGGTAGCAGTTCCAGTTGTGCTCACAGATTTCTGGCTAGATTATCAGAAGAGACTTGAAGCTGTCAATATGCCCTTGGTAAAAACTGCAGTAACTGAGTTCCAACATATACCACAGTTTAGGAGCATAAAATATTGATCAAGGGCAGCCAGTCTATTGAAAAATCTTTGCAGATAGTAGTGTGCATGGGCAAACAATAGTTTGCATAGGTGCTTTTGCATCTATTGGCATTTATTCCTTTCCCCTTATCCCCAGGATTCCTCCACTGGAGAGCTTGACTAATTTTGTAGCCATTCCAGCAGGGTGGCTACAGCTGCTACTACTACTAGCTGGCAATCTGCATGGTTTGGGGGAAAAAAAAAAAAAAAAATATATATATATATAAAAAGAGTAGTTTTTAGAAAATGAATTCTAACTTATTTTTTTCCTATTTCGCGAAAGGTATTTCTGAAGCTACTGCAGGACTCAGAGAAGATGCCCTGTGTTCCACGGGCAGCACACTTGGACCATACAAATGGTGTGGAATCAGCCTGTAAGTAGAAAATTAGGTACCTTCTGAAGCAGCCAGATTTATAAAGATCACAAACGCAAAACTAAACATGCACAAATTTCACAGAGCTGAGGAATGCACAAGCAAATGGACAATACTACCTGCTACCATCTGGTAATTTTTTTTCTGTGTGTGTGATATGATCTGCCTTGGGTAGTAGGTTTTTATATGTCTACTGTGATTCACCTCTGTATCACTTCACAGTTGTCTTCTCACCCTTCTACTATGTGTACACATGCACACAAGCATTCTCTCACTGCATCAGCATTAACGTACTGCTTCCTAACAATCCCTGGCAACTAATTACCCTCTTTGACTCATACTGACAATGGATAAATATTGCTGAGATATAAAATCTGTAAGCTATTAGAAAGGTGTATTCATCTCCATCCATGTACAAATAAATAAATAAAAAAGCTGTTGCCCCCCTCCAGTAGAAGATTATTTGTCCTCTCAAGTGACATGTTATTTCAGGGTTCCTTACATGCTTGTTTGTTTTAAAACAAGTTCCTTCATGCTTTCTATTTTCCTGCCCTGCAAGCCTGGGAGGAAGTCCTTGTTAACATTTCTGAAAACTTAGGAAGCTTGTTCTCCTTAAAAACTCTTCTTAGAAGTCACTCATGATACTTTGCAAAATGCAAGACTCAAGTTCTCTAATGACAGTGCCCACCAGGCTCATCAATAGTTTCTCATTGTTCCTGGGATTTTGATGCTTCTATACATACCATGTTTCTTTCTATTTGATGATTTATATCTAGATTATAGTCTTCTTCGATCTGATGTCAAACATTTTGTTCTATATGCAGTCCTTTTTGTTTTGCTTCTTTAGAACACAGGCACAGAGAGGCCCTGGTCTGTGACTGAGAACCTTCATTGTTACAGTAATGGAAATAAGAATTTTGAACCAAGCTTGTGTTATTTGTTAAGATAAATTCAATTGGATCTGCCAGTGAGTAACCAGTGCCGAGAATTGTGGCCTAAGATGAGACCTTTTGTCACAAAGTGCAAACTTGACTGGATGACTTTTTCCAGAGGGTCTTTTTGCTGGACTATTTCAGTCCCTGTTGAATCAGTGAAGATGTAACTATATAGCAAAAAACTCTCACTAAGAAAATAAAATATCCACTCTTGTGAACGTTGAGAACAAGACTTCCATTTAAAATACATCTTTGAATATCCCTTTATTTTATAACAATCAATTGTGTATTTCTTCAAGGTTCAGCTAGGATATCCGAACCAGTTTCAAATCAAAACAGTCTGTCTTCTCCACATTGCATTTTCATTAAAAAGTAAGATTTACAGTTCCTAAAGTAATGAAAACAGAGTGTACTGTACCTAACAACTTGATAACTTTTGCCATCCACATTTCAAAAGACATAACTTAGTATTTGTTCAAGTTATTACATTAATAAAGAATCTAGTAATCAGAGACTCTGTATTTTTCAGTCTGATAAATTATGGCAAGAAAATGTGATGATAATGCCATTTCTTTGGGGATGAGAGTACTGGAAAATTGTCATTCATTGCGGATGACTGTCATTCATCATTAAGGATAGTTGTGAAGTGTAGGCATAAGGGATCTGGGAAATGGTCATGAAAGGTATCCATCATTGTCAAAGCTAACCAGAATACTCTATGGGCAATAGCTTGACCTGTATAATTTTGTCTTTGAAAGCAGATTCAAAGGTAGTCAAACTTTCTGTTCTCAAAGTAGTCAAATGAATTTTCAGCCCCCCTAGAGCAAACAGCTGGGTTATTGAGAAGATCACAGGATGCTGCTATTTGATTTGTAAAAGAATTTAGATTAGAGAGCTGCTTTGACAAAGCATGGATCTGAGCACAAGCAGGGGTATTGGCTATCCTTTACTGGTACTGAGCCCTTGAGGCGTCAGGATTGTGTAGAAATCAAAATGTTGTCTCTTGTCTCCCAGACCAGGAGATGTAGTGGAGTGGTGTGCGTGTCCCTTCTTAAATGAAACTGCAAAAAATCGGTACATGATTTAGGCTGATGACCAATGCCAAAACCAGCAAGAGACATCACTTCAGCAAAATATGACAGTATCTCACTGAAGTTGGAGTTTTGATAATTTCTAGTTGTGTTTATAGTGTCATTGTACTGGGTCTGGCTGGAATGGAGTTAATTTTCTTCATAGCAGCCCTTATGTTGCTGTGTTTTGGATTTGTGATTAAACCAGTGTTGATAACACGCCAGTGTTTTGGCTATTGCTGAGCAGTACTTGCAGCGTCGGCTTTCTCTTTTTCCCATTCTGCCCCCCTCCCTGTGGTGAGTAGGCTGACGGTGAGCAAGAAGCTGGGAGGGGACATGACCTGGACGGCTGAGCCAAATTGACCAGAGAGTTATTCAGTGCCATATAGTGTCATGTTCTGCAATAGAAACTGAGGGGAGGTTTTTTTGGGGGAGGTAGCCATTGCTACCAGACTAGCTGAGCATCAGTCTACTTGTAGGAGGTGGTGAGTGATTGCCTTTGCATTGCTTTTTTTTTGTTTTGTTTTTCTTTTTTTTTCTTTCTTTTTCCTTCACTTCTTAAACTGTCTTTAGCTTGACCTACAAGTTTTCTTGTTTTCTGTCTTCCTATGCTCTCCCCCATCCTGCTGGAGGAGGGGGAGCATGAGCGAGCAGCTGTGTGGTGCTTACTTGCTGGCCAGGGTCAATGCACCACAATAATGTAAAATAAACTCAGAATTATTTTTGACCCTTTCTAAATGCAAATATTAGAGGTAAGTAGCAGTTCATTAATTAAATTAATTGTAAAAATTTTAATATTGGTAAGTTTAAAGATATGAAGCACACTCTGTAATTTCTAGTGGTTTAAGTTTCCTTTGCGGAAGGAATAATTTTTAGTTTTATTCAAAAAAAAAAAACTTGGAATAAAACTCACCTTTTGGTGAGAACAGTTAACATTTTCTTTTTGTCAGGAATGCCTATGTGTGCAGGCATAATACATGCATATATTATAATACAGATGTGCATAATTAATTTCTACACAGCTGGGGCACACGATTGATGGTTATTGTTTTGTAGATGTACACAGAGCATGCAGAAAAAAGGTTAGACTGAACTTGCAATGACTGCATGACAAGATCATTGGAGCCAAATAGCCTTGAGAAAATGGAGAAACCAACTCTATGGAGTCCAATAAAATTATCATAAACTACAGCAGGCAGTATATGTACAAAAATAATCAGGAGAGCTAAGAGCAAGTCTAAGGGGTGACTAGCTAACCATGGATAAATAACAAAATATTCTGAGCATATGTGAAAACAGGCAATAGGCTAGAGAGTGGGCTCGTTGGATCGTTAAAGGACTAATACTGCAGAATTAAGATATTCAGATATCTTGCTGAGGAGCCAAATGAATTAATTTTGTAGCATGCTATGTCTTATAAATGTTTGGGAGATACCAACTTTGGATCTAATCTCTTCTGGCAGAAAAATACAGTTGGAACCTGAGATACAGTTAAACTAAACTGTAGAAAATTCAAAATGCATAAAATTATATTTTTCACACAGTGATACATAACATTTGACATTCATTGCCATAAAACGTTATGGAGACTACAATGGTGGTAATATGTTTAAAAAAGCCAAAGAGCGGTTATTAGTATATATATAATATGAATAGCTATAGTAACAGAAGTGCTATTAAAGCTTATGTGTCTTTGAACTTCTTGGATAAATTAACCACTGACAGTGTTGGAGTGGAAGCAGGTTGATGCAAAATTAATTTTTATGGTTGCTTAAACCTTTCTCTGAAGCAGCTAGTGTTAGCCATTTTGAATGATATTGGGCAAAATGTTACATTGCTCCTATTAGGATTTAAGAGATCAACAATATACAGTACTTATAAAGCACGCCTAAAAGCTAATTTAATTAAGAAATTGTAGCTGACAAAAAGCAGTCATCAATAGCGAAACATCAAACTGAAGAGCTTTCAGTGAATTTTCACTAGGTGTCAACTCTGCCTTTTGATTTTTTTCATCAGTGATACTGAAGTAAATATAACCTTGCTTATGAAAAAATAAAAAGTGGCTGCTGCAAGGGATTGGTAGAATGGTAATGAGTCAGACCAGTCCTAAAGAGTGAGTTAGATCACTTGAAAAGCTGAATCTATTCTAAATAAAGTGTGTTTTAATTAAGCCAAATTCTGGGCAAATCTATGTAATGGGGAGTAATATCCTGGAAAACGCTGACTTTGAAAGTTACCTACTAATCCTGGTGAAAAAGCATTTTAAGACAGTGTGGCTAAGATGATTTATGTTTCAATTTAATGTACAAAAGGACGTGAAGAGGTCATTTTGACTATCAGTACAAAATTGATGAGACTGATGCTACAATACTATGTACAACTTTTGTGTCCATGTTTTTAAGTTTGAATGTCTTTAAGGAAAAGTTGAGAATTTGGAAAGGGAACAGAGAAGAGTCAATATTGGAGGTTGGAGGTGAAGTCCTTATAAAGGCACCATCAGGGCTCAGTTAATGTAGTTTATCAGAAAGAAGATGGAGAAGTGGTTTGCTTAAAAAGCCTAAATTTTTTTTATGTGTAGAGAATACTGCCTATTAAGGTATGGTTCTAACTTTTATAGGGGCAGAAGTGATAAATGAAATAAAGGAAGAAATAAGAGAAACAAATAGGTGGAAGCTAAAGGCAGGTACTTCTCCTAGAGGTTAATTAACAGTTGGAGTTAGTCTACCCAGGGAAGTAAGTTCCCTCTCCTGCTGCATTTGACCCAAGTCTGGGGCCTTTGCAGAAAATATGCTACAGCAAAAGGTGTTATTGATTTCTGCACATGGGTAACAGAGTGGAATTTGATGTCTGTTGATAGGTGATCAAGTGGTTTCTTCTATTCTTAGATAAGAGCTTTTAATCCACTATGACAAATTGAGTTCCCTGTAATTACAAAATAAGGGTTGACAGAGTATTTGTTATAATATCTTTGAAGTTATACCACAACATCAGTTTTTAAGTGGAACTCCCTTCTTTCATTTCCCTGTAAAAGTCACTTAAAAGGATATAAGAATTATTTTAATGTTCCACCTTGCAAAATGTAACTTGATTTCTGAGTAGAAAATTGTAGACAATAAGTAGCAATGGTTCTGTTTAGAAGAGGTGGCTGCTGACATGAAGACTGATATTAAAATTTTCAAATTTTTGCCAGCTACTGATAAAGAGAAGATATAGCATACATTTCAGTCTTCTGGTAGTCTAATATTATAGATGACACTAACAGTTAAATTCAGCACTAGACCCTGAAAAAGAAGTGTCAAAATAGCTGGTCTAAAAATCTTGGATACATTATATTTTCCTTCAGCTTTTTAATTGTTGTTTTAATTAGTTTCTTGCAGGAAATCTTGTGATTCTAGCGTATGTTGAAAACTTAATTTCACGTCTTCCAATTATTTAGCTTTATACTCCTCAACCCTGAATCTTGCTTCCTTTTCCTTTTGTCACCCTTTCAGGATTGTCTGAAGCATAGAATGAGGATGGAGCATCTTTATAATGTTACCTATCAGTAATCACAAAAAAGATATCCGATCTCAGAAATAAGATCATCTAACTTGTTTAAGGTTTACATAAATTTGTTTTCTTAGTAAGTGCATAACTGTAACTCCTTCTATCCTTCTGAAAGTAAATGGTCAGGTTCTTCCACTTACCTCAAATGTGTTTCACTCTTTCCACCCACTACTTTCTTCTCTCATCCAAAAATTTTCCCTACCAATTGCTTTCATTGTGATTGCTGCCTGGTCCTTTTCCACTTTTCATCCACAGTATGGACATCTTGGGCTCTTTGTTAGATAGGCTCAGACATCATTTATTAGAAAAACAATGGAAAGACAGCTATTTTCTAGGAAAGGGAAGTACTCTTACAACACCAAGAAGCTGATCCACTTCCTGTTCGCCACCTCCTTGTCCTCACGTTCATCTCCTAACTGCTGGCAAATGAAAGAAGTGAACCCTGCCCGCCTTCCTCACAGAGGCTTTTTGTTCCGTTCAGCTCTAGAGAAAAAAATAGTCAGTAAAGCACCTGCCAAAAGGGGGACTCAGTTGAAGAAAGACTATAGTTTTCTGCAAGTGCTAGAGCACCAGAGAACAAAACAATAATCCCTTCTGAAATTTCTGGTTTGAAAATCATATTAATTGCTCATGAATGTGTTCTGTTGATGGAATTGAGTTGGTTCCACAAAAGGTCACCTGTGTGACTTAGTAGCTGCTTTCCTTCACTGTGTAATTTGGTATTTTTCTTGTTCTTAAAACGTACAAATCTCATTTAAACTGAAAGGTATGCTTGAAGAAATGTGTTGTGCTATAGATATAGATCCAGACTTCAGATTGTGGTCTGAAGTTTACTGAGTATTTCCAGTTTCTAAGTAATTGAAAATGAATGAAGAAAGTTGTTGCATCACTCCATCTTACGATGGAAGAGATGATGCCTTTTCTATCCTGCCTAGAAGAAACAGAATAATCAGAGAGACTTTTTTTGAAATTGTGGGTCACCGGAACTGATATGCATGTAACTTTTGATGGTGATGACTATATATTGAATTTCTACAAATCTCAAATGCCTTCTAAAATGCCTCTCTACAAATGCCTCTCTACAAATGCCTTCTAAACAGAAAATTGTACTTGATATTAACATCTCTCAGCTCTTGCTGCCTGGTGCGGATGTATGAGAATATTTTGAACCTGCCCTTTTCAACAACCTGCTGCCTTGCCTTTGTCATAATCTAGATTGTTTGTCATGTTAGTTATTAGTAGTGCTTGTTTCAGAAATGAAATAGCTTGGAAGCTCATCCACTATGCTCAGATGTTTTTTTGAGCTGAAGGACAAAGGATACAGATAGTTGTGAGTGCACTAGGAATGCTTTATTTATCCAAAGGTAATTTTTAGAATGTGAACTTCCTTAACATCTTGAAAAACAAGTGATCAAATCATCTCAGCTGTGTAGCTCTTATGTCTTGCCTATAAGCCCTTCTTTGATTTCTTCTTGACAGTATATTCCTTCGTACAGGCTGTTTTCCCTCAGACTTGCTAGTGCTCCCTTCTGTCTCTTTCTCCAACCTTTCCTTTGCACTCCTGGATTTCCTGGTGTTTTCTTTTAGTTCCTGTATTTTGTTGAGGCTATTACAACAGCTGCAGACAGGGAAAAGGTATTGACAGCCTTTATGATCTTTCATGGTATTTTTAAGATCCTGTCTTTTAATGAAATATTCAGGAGTCTTGTTCTCCACCCTGCAGAACTGCTTGTTTTTCATTTCATGTTGTAATGATTCCTAAGTAATTTTTACCAAAAAGAAAAAAAAAAAAAGGAAAAAAGAAAAGAATATAAGAGAAGTAGAACTGTTCCTCAGAGGATAAATGAGATCTGGCAGACAGTATTCCTGTGTTCACTTATTGCTTTTGAGAATGACCTGATTGCACTTTTTGGAGGTATTCCACTTTTTTCGCATTTGCAACATCTTCAAAAAACTGTATTCAGTATATGGATTATGTGATCGACTGTCATCTGAAAAGCAGCTGAAGGTTAAACAGCAATGGGTTGACTGGTGTAACTCTAATGTGGCTTTTGCTACACCTGTAGTAATATTTTCTTCCTAGCTTAAATAGTGAAATCCTTTTTGGCTTATGCTCTTTCCGTTGCTCAGTAGCAGGAGTTTTCCAAAGATAGCATTTACTTCTCACGCTCAAGATGAACTGATTATTTCTCTCCCTCATAATATAGGGCCTATGTGTTGGAGGAAATTTTAACTCTTAGATAATTAATATGAAGTCACACATATGGTGTCAGAAAATATTGGTTGTTAATAGCTAGTCTTTAGGTTTTATATACAAAGTAAATTCTGGTGGTTCCTTGCCTTGCTTTAGCTTACAGGTGGAGTATATATGTTATAGATTATTTTTTTTTTTCCCCAAGTGTGCCTGTGTTCATATATTTATATATTTTTATAGATGAAGATAGCGTCTGTGTATGTACACATACGCACACAAATATTTTAGAACATAACTTTGCTTTGTTAATGCTGTAGCACCAACAAATACAGATTCTTTAACTTCATTTATGTAAGTAATTTAATGCAAATGGTCAATTTTTTGAAGAAATGCTTATCAAGTCTAAGTATACTTACTTTTCATTCTGAAATGGAACATTGCTTAGGGAAGAGCCTTCATGAAGTCTTCTTAACATCTTGCTTCATCTAATGAGTAAATACCATATATATGTAGAAGGTGTGGTACACAGTTGTGCTAGCAAGGCTGTATTTGAGGTTGATACTTCCACATGAAACTAGATTTTCATGTGTCCAATACCTTCTCAGAAGTATCTCCTTTGGTGAAATTGTTGTCTCTGCTCTGTCACTAAAACATTTCTTTTGTGTTACAAAAGCCCGCAAAGACATTATCACTAGTCACACATCTGTTTTCTTGACACTAGCAACATTCTGCAGGACTACAAGGTTTTCATTTCTCAAAGCTAACAAAAAATTGTTTTAGGAGTTACAGGGACAACATCCAAAGTAGATGCAGTATGAAACGCAGTATGCTGAGCAGCCAGCACTTAGGACTGCACTTCTTTTTGCTAACTGTTCGTGCAATAAACTTATATAGGTCACAAGGTGACACCTTGATAAGATTTGTATATTACACTGTTGCCAGTTAATTCCTCATTTGAAATATATAAGTTGGACTTTATGATACGTAGACCTAGCATTGGACTTTTGTATAGGTGGAAATTTTTACCCATATCATTTTTTCTCTTTCTATCTGTCTCTTGATCTATTTTTGCAGTTCATCTAGGTTACCATATTCATTGGAGGCATTAGAAAAAAATGGAACAGTTGGTTCCGTTAATCAAGATCCTTGTAGCTGTTTAATACCACTATTTATGAGATACCAGAATGCCTGAGGAAAGAGATTATTCATCAAATATATTTTTCAATTGTTTGCTATAGCTGTGGGTCTGAATAAAACATGCCTCCTGCAGAACTCGGTCATCTTTCAGTTTTGAATTGTTTCCCTGCACAAACTCTTATATGATTTTATTGTTAATAGAATAACTCCAGTAGAGATAGTGTCTAAAAATATTCTTGATTATGGAAGTTGCAATATTTTAGACCAAGTACTTTGTTCATATTAAGCTAATACTTGCACAAATTGTAAAAGTTAAAGTGACTAAGAATGTGCTTGTCTATCAGGGTGAAATCTTGGCCCTGCTGAAGAGGTTTGCTCCATTTGTTGTCTGAGTTTTTTCTCTGAGCAATTCCAGGAGGCTTGTTCCAGGGTGCTTTATACAGTGCCTCCAAAGGCCACACACTGCAAAGTGAGCAGCTGCGTAACAAAAGTCATCTGCAGTACAAAACTGGAGAGCTACAATTTAAAAGTCCCCTTTCTGGGAAGGAAGTTACCAGTGGGAAGTACTTGAGAACATCTGGTTTGAATATATAGTTCCTTCGATCCTTGCTACATTAAATCTCTCTAGTTTGAAAATGCTAAGATATTTAGCATTAAGTATCACATTTAAGTGCTGCGGTAGAGAGAACATTCAGATTGTATTGCTGTTGTGCTCTTTCACCAGATCTTCACCAAACACAGCAAAAGTACTGTGGGTTGTAGCCCTATTGTCTACAGTAAATTCAGTCTTGAAATGTTGTAACCTGAGTCTACAGGTTGCATTCAGTGGGTTGAATTCTAATAGATTTCTGAGTACTGATTTACACTTCTACAAAGAAAAGGAACTGATCTCAAAAAGTGTGCTTCTTATTGTAACAAGAGGGTATATTCTAGCGCAGAAGGTGTATTTGATGGATGCTTGCCTGTGCATGTACAAACACATTCTTTCTCTCTGCCAAGTCTGAGATAGATATACACACACACACATATATGTATGAAATTAGTTGGGTTCTTTTTTTGGCAAGTCTGACAGACTGTACTTCTCCTCTGGTTTTGTACTTTTAAAGAATACAGACAAAAGGTGCAAGTAGGCTTCCACTTTGTACCCACCATTCTGTGCCTGTTTTTCAACTGTTCCTCCTCTTGTCCCCTCCTCCATGTGGCAATTCATTGCAGGTGCATCACTGCAGGGGAGATAGTACTATAATAAAGGCATATCTGTTTGGAAAATTATCTCCTGGAAATTGAAATTAGCATATTTGTTAATGTTGCAAGCTAATAATGCAGAAACTCAGAGAATTAGGGCTCCCAAAATTACAGTAATTTTCATTTTCAGGGCATGATAGGATTGTGTCCGCCTGGCTGAATATTTGTCTTTTGTTTGTTTCCAAAGAATATGCCCATCTCATCATGATGAAGGTGCTCTGGCCACAGTAGAGTTTGCCACACAAAGCTAAAAAATACTTGGTGCTTAGTTCCAACTTTTCAGTATGGTTTAGGCTGGCAGAAACCCCAACTAAAATGTAGAGATGAGATACGAATCAAGGCACAGCAGAAGAAAACATGGAAATGTAATAACAGAGATTGTATTAGGCACTGAAAGTCACAGCTGTAGAAAGAAGTGAAACCCTATATTTATGAATTATGGGAACAGTGCATTCAGCAATATGTCCTTCTCTTCCATCAGGACCAGACTAGTTTAGATGGCCATTCATCAAATTAGCTTGTCTGTCAGTGTAACAACCCTTTTTGGTTCCCTTTGGGGTCTGTAGGGTAATGGATAGGAAGGCAACACCATTGTTTCCCATTTCTTTATGCTTCTGTGCTTCTGACTAGAGAAGGGAAGAAAACCTGACTATTTTGTACTAGAAAATTAATTCCCTTCATTGAAAGTTATGACAGTGCTTTTATAACCAGAGTAGGTGCTTGTACCATTCACTAAAAGTGTTACATTTCAAAATAAATATATACTCAGCCAAGTTTCTGTTATGGCTACATGCCTACCCATTGTCATACTAGTAAAACCAACAAGTGGTGTTTTGACATCAGCTAACACTTCAGTAGCAACTAGGGTGTTGTTTTTTTTCCCTAGCTTTTATGGTGGCTATTATTGTTTATTATACTAGCAGCAGTACCTTGGAAACCCAATCTAAAGTCAAGCCCTGTTCTTCCAGACACCCTACGGACTAATAGTAAGGATAAAAAAACCAGATTCTCACTACCTTTGACAGCTTGCAGTCTAGTTTTAAGGCTGAATGCAATGAGTAGATAAACCAGACAGATAGGTTTTGGGAAGGTAAGATTATAAATCAGGTCCATAAATTTAAAGCAGTGGTCTCGGTTCACTGACTTTCTAACTACAATATTTACTTGCTAAATGCCATTTGGACTCTTTTGCTTCCCTAAATTTACCCTTAAAATAGAGAATGCCTGTGATGCACATCTGTTCTAAAATTCTTATCTATTACCACACATGAGGTGCTGTTGCATGGTGTGTCATTTATACTTTTAGAGGATTTTCTGTTATTTTGATATGAGTAATGAGAAAGTTTAATGGATTTTTACAGTAGTAAGAGACTGGGTATTCTTGCATTAAATAGAAGGTTAAAACGGTCAGGAAATGCTATGTGTATTTCAGTATTACTTATACGTGAATTCAAGAGGCTGGCTTACCTTCTTTGTATCTTGTATGGGCATTACAGATACCTAAATTAATACTTCGTATGACAGAATTATAATGTCTACTATAAATAGTCATGGATGTCTGTGAAGATGTAAAGGAAGGGAAAATTGGGATCTAATTGTTTAGTTTGTATCTAATTTGTATAATTGCTAAGAAATATTTGGCTTGCATTCAATGGTGCTCATGTATTTGTCTGTATAATACAGGTAATAGTATATTCTAACTTTGAAAAAACGCAAGTTCATGAAATTAAAGGATGATATTCATAATGTGGATGAGGCTATGGTATGTCTGGAAAGAACAAATAAACACCTTGAGCTGGATTCTTTCTTACACTAAAAATCTCCTGTCCTGACTATTTTGTAGATCTTTGCAGCAGCATACTCTGATGCTGGACTGCTGTAGGAAGAAGAAGATTCAGATGGACTCTGTTCAAATTCACTTAGTAATCTGTACAAAAGTCAAAGAGGTTGGGGGGCAACAATCAATCTTTTTGGGGTAGTCATTTGCTGCAGAGATGTCTGCAGTGTTGAAGCTGTTATTCCACATTTTCACCTCTAACTGCTTAGGCTGTGTCAGCAAAGGCAATATACCCATTTAATGAGCTGTTGAGAATCTAGATAATGTATTCTATTCAGTTCATTATTTTGATAACTATAATGTATTCTATTCAGTTGGGTTATTCAGTACCCAAAAATTAGTCCTGGTTTTAATTATTTCTCAGTTTGCTAGTTAACCATCCCAAAGCTATCCCGTGGAAGGTAAGGTTATGGTTCATCAGGGTGCAAGAGGAACAGAGTATTTTAGATTGGTGGTGTATCAGTCATATTTCATGTGGAACTGTGACTGGAAAATTCCTTATTTTAACTGTTCCTCCTCTCCCAACAAAAAAAAGACTGCAGCTCATTTATCTGTTAACAAATTGACGTGTTGTGTGTTGCACTATACATTTTTCAGATTATGTCATAGTGCTTTGTGAAAAACTAAAATAAAAGAACGGGAAGGAAGGGGACAAAAACCTGCTATACCTCTGTCTTGTTTCTTTCCTTTTCTTTGGTGGACACTAGCAATGTATTTTCTGTTGCCATTTAATTGTGTGCCTTATGTGAGCCTGTACAATGTGTTTACCATCTGCAACAAGCCTGAATGAAAATCCTGGATGTGAACAATGATGTCTGGGACCAAATGCTGTTGCTTGGATGCACCTCTGTCACTGATTTGATAACAATGCAGCAAGAAACAGTAAAGAAAATTATTTTATGGATGAAGGCTTGTTGTTCTCTAGCTGCTGCATGTTTTACACTTTTCCTTCTGCAAAAAAGCACTTTACATGGCTGTGTCTTTCATTTAGCCAGTGAAGGTCAGATGTATCTCCTCTTCAACCAGTTGAGTGAGGGTACTCTAAAGTGTTCCTGCCTCTAAGAGATTTATGTACAATGGTGCGCTATCAGTTCTTCAGCTTCTTACACATTGCTGTGGGTACATGATAGCCGTTGTGTTTAGGCCTGACTTTAGAATTTTATTTCTTCTAAATAGAGGATGGGTAGTTTGAATGAAGTTTGCCCCATTCTTTTCCTAAGCTTCTTGCCTACAAATGAACTTTTGTTCATACCCATTTCTCTGGGAAATGTAAAAATAAGGAGCTTAAAGAGGCTATTTCACAAGTTTGCTGGTAGTTTTTCTGGGGACAGTTTTTTGGATTGTGGGGTTTGTGTGTTGAGTTTTTTTGGTGAGAGTACTCAGCACATTTTTCTGGTTATATTGGTTTTTTTCTTGATTTTCTGATAGGAATCAGTTACATGCTTCATGCTGTCCTTTCAGTGGTCTTCAGTGTGCTAAAATATTAAATATGTCGAATCTTGAACAATAAGAATGTCTTAGATAAAGGAAGGAAATCCTCTGATCAGTCACCTGTCTGGCTTGAGGAAAAGGGCTTGGGAGATCTGAGTTGTGAAGGGGATTTCCACAAGGTTGTGGAGAAACAGACACCAATGCTTTGGCTTTAAAATATGTTAATTTTACTGATGAACTCTACAGTTACCGAGATCTCTATTATTCTGTCTCAAAGATCTTTAGGCCCATGCAGAATCCCATTCTGGAATCTGGGGCCCAGAATGTAAAGCTGAATTTTTAATATTAAAAAAACCTTTTCCCTTCAAAAAATGTCACTTAATTGGATTAAGCAGTATATATGGGGGAGGGAAGAGGAACTGTAAGTTTTGCTGAAGCTTTGCTTTTCTGGACAAGAAATTCTTAAGATGGAAACAATTTGAATCAACTTTTTAGACAAAATACACACAATGCTTAAAATGAAAAATACTCTGGGAGGAAATGGGAGGATTTATATCTAATAATGCCAGAAGGGAATTTCTCTTGTGAAATTCCCCCCAAAATATAGATTTTTCTGACCAGCTCTGTATGGAGACAGCTCATGACCCTATTACATATAAGCAAGAATCAATCATAGTATGAAACATAGACTAGAGGCATTCCCTTTATACCTCACACCATCGAAGTGCCTTTTATTCAAATGCCCTACATGAAAATCAGTCCTCAATATCCTTCTGGAAAAAAAAAATCAATATTATATTCATTTTTATAATGAGTAAACAAATATGTAAGAAGATGAAGGACATTTTTATACCTTCTAATGGAATGCTGTGCACAGATTGGTGGGCTAGCAGTAACTCTATGCCAGCATGACATATGCTGAAATTCAGAACAATGTCAGATCACTAGCTTAGCCTAGAACTACTTGTTGGCACAGAACTTCTGATAAGCTAATAAATGCACACTGCTTCAAAATGCAACCAGTTTCATGTGAGCTAGCTCAACTGTTTTGCCAGGGTATTTCAGTTCCAGGATTATCTTCCCAAAATCTGGACCTTCTCTAAATGACTTGTCTAAATGCCAAAATGACAGAAGCAGAATTGAAAATATCTTCTCCTGGCTGTTAACATAGCCATTGCATAGCCCATTTTGCCTTATTTTATTGTGCCATGAAAAAAGTTTAGAATTACATTATTTTCTAGAAGTGCAAAAAAGGGCAGAAAAAGACCATCTAATATCCAGTTAGAGACTCATACAATATTTGGTTCTGCTCCTAATTCTAGAGCAATCTATAGGTAAGGATTTTCAAAATCTTGCTTCCCAAATTTTAGGACTTGTGCTCTGTTTTCCTGTACCTGATATTAACTCTATAAATTGGAAAGTGGCAAAAATCTTTTCCATAATACAAAGGAGAGTCTAGATGAATTGGAAAGTACAACTTAATTGTGAACATAATTGCAATTCTTGCAGTTAATTGCAATCGTAAGTCAAGCAAGACAGCTTCTAACAGTTGGGTCAGATTTTTAATTTTATGATCTAAATTATTAATGAGAATATTTCCATAAACTTTCTGCATAAAAATTGACTTTATAACAGAAAGGTCAGCTGGTCTTGTCTTCTAGCCTTTATGATTATCAGTGGTAATCAGAAACTGTTTTCTGATAAATGTGAGCTTCTTTTATGCCTCCTGACATACATATCAAATGTAGGTGGTGAATTACTTACAAGCTTTATGAAGCAAAAATTAATTTTATAGGCTCTAGTTAAAAGAAAATTAAATTAGATTATGCATGTAGGATTAAGAAGCATGAAGGGTTAAATGTCAAGTGTACACAGGAATCGTATTTAGCTTTTTTTAATTATTTTTTTTTAATACTTTGGGAATCTTGAAAGCCATATTGAGTCAATTATGGAAAGCCCGATGCAGGCTACTTTTCACAGTGTGGCTTCAGTCAGACAAAATGGTATGATGCATAAAGAAGACAAGCAGATCAGTACAAGAATGTATAATGCTGTTGTATAAATCAGTAGTGTTTCCACATCTGCTAGGCAGCCGTGTTGAACACAATATATCTTGAGACTGATACAGTGGTAATATAAGGGGACTTGAGGCAAGTGGTGAGGGTGATTATGACTATAAAGATTTTTATAAGAGGAGACTGAAAGGTTGAGATTATTTATGCAGAAGATAGATTGGAAACTTCTATAACCTAAAACAAGATTTAAGAGCATATCCAGTACCATCAAATAGAATAAATTCAAAACAGATAAACAACATTTCTGGTTTTTACCTGAAACACAAAAGAATGACAGAATTCAAGGTCACAAAGACAGAAATTTAAGATGATTCAGAAAGACATTTGGCACCTTTCTCAATAAGAATTTTAATTAATAAACATACGCTTTTTTAGAAAAGACAAATCATTTTAAAAAGAAGAAGTGCCTGAGGCAAACATATACTTTTAATATAATGGTTTATTGCATCTTCCTGTGATGTATCTTGGCTGGCCAGCATTAGAAATATTGAGTAAGAGTCAGGATATTGGACAAAATAGAAAATTATTTTTATTCAGGATGACAGTTTCTCTTCCTATTGCAATCTGAATTAATTTGTTATCATTTCTTTCTGCTCCATTTGTCAAGAAAAAAGAATGAATGGCAGCTTTGATTTCCCTTTCTGCTCCCAGAAAGTAGCTGTCATAGTCCTCTTTCAGAGATTCAAAGGGGCAAATATTTTGAAGCATCTTTCACTCACATTTCATGCTTATAGTCTACGAACAGGTCTGAGACTATGGCAAATATCTCATTCTATGCTCCAGCATTTCGCTACTTTGATAAATGAGAGATGGTATATTTTACAATTTCAGGGATGCTTAGCTGGAAATACTTACAGGATATGTTTTATTCTAAAAACACTCATCCCTTGAAATTGTTCTGTTTCCAAGTGTCTCAATTTCTGTATTGAGTCAACTATTGAAAGCCTTACCATAATAATTCAAAGTGCTGAAAACATTCATAAGAAATTTGCTTTAAAAAATTCTTCTTTTACTAAGATTGTCATCTTCTACTAGCCCAATTTGTAGAAAAAACAGGTTCCAAGACCAAAATATATCCATTCTTGCTTGGTTCAGCTTGAATGCTGAACCAGGATCTGAATTTTGTAGCTACTTTTTCTCTCCACAGAGATCAAAAATCCTAAATCCCATTTGTGTTAGCTGTCAAATTAGCAAGTTATGGCTGTGATTAGAACTGCTTAAAGACAGAATTTCTGTTCTGTGGGATTTTCTGGGGAAAAAAGAAATGTCACTCAGTTGCAGAATTAAAAGAATAAATACTGGAATTTTTTTTCCCCAGAAATAAAACCAAAATTAATTACTTAGACTTAACTGGAATCTGATAGATTCAGACAATATTAAGGTTGGAAGAGCAGGTCAAGCGGGTCAAGTAAGAGCAGGTTACTCGGTGCCTTGTCCAGACTGTTTTTGAGTTTTGGTTGTCACCCTCACAGTGAAATGTTTTTTTCCTGATATATTGTCAGAATTTCCCATGTTCCAGCTGGTGTCTGTTGCTTCTTGTCCTTTCCATGAGCAGAGACTTTGCTCCCTCGTGCCAATGGGGTCCCTGGGTGCTACTGGAGAGCTGCTCCTGCTGCCAGGAGGTTCTCCTTGTCCCCAGTACCTGACCCACAGATGCCTCCAAACAGTGCGGATCCCCTCCAGGTGCAGGTGTGCACACGTGTGTGTGTTAACAAGTACTGTTAGTCAGTGTTTTCCTCATCATCGCCCCTGAGGTACAACCCTAGTAACCAACTGCTCCTCAGTTGGACCCAATACCGCTGCTCACAGCCCACAGTGTGGTGCCTGGCAGTCCAGCCAGTGATCCTTGTAGTCCTCCTCACCCCATTTGCTCTAAGGACATTGTGGGACACCATGTCACAGGCTTAGTTAAGTCAAAGTAAACAGCATCCACAGCCCTTCCTTCATTCACCAAACCAGTCCTGTATTCATGGCAAGTTCTCAGGTGGTACGGTTCAACCTTACCAAGTCCATGTTGTCTATTTCCAGTCATTTCTTGTTTTTCATAACCTGGGTGTTGTTTCCTGGAGGATTTGGTCTGTAACCTTCCCAGGGACTGAGGAAGATTAGCCTGTATTTACCTGGATCCTCCTTTTTGCTCTTCTTGGAGGTGGATGTGAAGTTTATCTTTTTCCAAAAGTCTTAGCCTTGAGAAGTCCACATGAGGTATTCTGTGTCATCGTGAAGCCCTATCTCACCTGACTTCCTCCTTTTGTGTAGGCCCAAACCCTAAAAGCCACAATCTCCCACAATGTGTATACTTGCTTATAACTTTTCACGACAAAATACACATAATTTTTAATATAAGAAACCATAAGTTTATAATTCACATTCCAGTTGTAGAGTCCAGAATTTGAGCTGTTCTGCTTGATGGCCACCCTGTCAGAAGTTCAGCTTCTTTTTCAGATTATTTTTTCCCCCCATTTGTCCCACAGCTCTCTCTTCTGGGATTAAAGTTATAGTAAACCAGAAAAAAAACCTGTGCTCAGTAGAGGACAATTAATTTGAGGCTACTTGAAAGCTCCCATACAAGTAGCTGTTAAAATGTAACATGGAAATGCTGCTTAGAGTGGTCTCAATATATAGAAGGGAAGGTAGTAAGAGACAAATCACAAGCGATCATAAAATATAGTATGTCTTTGAGCTATTCAGTCTTGCTACAGTGCAAATACCTGTGGTAGTAAATCTACCACACACTGCTATGCTATAAGGAAGAAAAGAGACTGAAGTATGTTCAGTCTGGCAAGGCCACAAGAGAAGATGGTAATAGCCTGCACGTACCTAGGAGGCATTAGGGTCTAAAATGGAGGCAAAGTGACTGGTTTCATTCACAAGCGTCTAACAAAGAACAATAAAATGAAATAAAGAGAGAGTCTATCAGGAAAATATCTGATTGGTGAGATGTTAATAATCTATGGGCACACTCCCATGGGAAGGTGAGGAACAGCCCATGAGCTGGGATTATGAAAACTGTATTGACTAACACATTAGAAAATCTTGTCAGTCCCATATGAGCAGAGAAATTAAGGGAATGCTTTTATGAGGATCTACGTCTCTAGCATCTATGATGCTCTATTACATACTCTGAAAACGTCCCATTGAAATCCCTTTGGAATAGTTGCCACTGATTTCAGTCAAGGTGGATCAAAACCTTAGTGCTAATACAGGCCATGTTTGTCATAGTCATTTGTCTAGGAGCAAAGGTGGCAACGCACAAGGAATGGTTGCACCAGTGCGAGGACCATGGGAAAACAGGTATTCAGTACTCCTTTAGCTGTGTACAGGGGGCTGTAGAGATAATGTGTTAGCTGAATATCTGTTTTCCCTTATAGGAAGAGTTAATTAGTTATAGTGGGGGGGATTATACTATTCCATCCAGGAGAATATTGTAGATTTATGTAGTTTTGCTTTTTCTATCAAAAAGACTATTATGTTCTATATTTGAAAATGTAGCGCATGAAAGTTTAATTTGATTTTCCTTGTGTGTCAAGAGGGTTGTTTTTTTTTTTGTCTCACTCAGATATCTCACTTACGGGGGCCTCAAGTGTGTGTGGAGCCCGTCTTGTTCTCACACAGATTGTTGCCCTTCTGATGAAGAGGTTTTACCACACTAGGCGAGACTGGAGAGGAATTCTGTCAAATGTGCTGCTGCCTGTCCTCTTTGTTGCACTGGCAATGGCCTTGTTTAGTGTGAAGCCGCTGGCTATTGATTATCCTTCTCTCAAGCTGACACCAAGACTTTATGACAATGTAGAATCCTTTTTTAGGTAAAGGGTTCATCCATCATCATCAATATCCAGGGTTCTGGGACTTTTACCCTTGAGTTCTCATATTTTAAAGCCTATTTGCATTCTAGGAAGAATAATAGGTTACTTTTTACAATAGCTGTTTATTTTGCACGTTTAGTACATTTTTATAGATTATTATGAGGGAGAGATGAAATTAGAAAAGCATTGTGCAAAGGATTGTCTGGAGGAAAGGGCAAAGACTTTGGAGCAGTTTGAACTGGGTAATCTGCTCCAATACCAGTCATGGCCATTTATATGTAAATGCACAAGTGTATTTAAACAAGCCTTTGCATGCTTCATTTTAACTAATTGCTTAGGTCTGAAGCCATTTTCTCAAAATAATTATCAGGTCGGAAAGTGTCACACAATATTAACAAAGCCTGGTGCCCTTCTTACTCAGCCTCTAGTTTCTATATGCTCAGCTTTGAAACCAGCTAGATTTATTTATTTATTTATTACTTTTTAATGTACAGTATCTATAGCTCAGCTCTGAACTATTCTGTATTGAGTGTATATCACATACAGATCACTTTTTCTACTGGACAAATATCCAGATATCTTTATAAACATAATGTGATGCTCTTTAAATTTATAAATGAAACATAAAAACAATTAAACCATGCTAACTGTTAGGAATGTATGTTTATAAAGAGAAAGATGGCCATGGGGACATGTTGAGATTTGTTTAGCCATAATTGTATTGAATTTTCTTTACATGTTCACATATAGTTTTTGAAATGAGATCATTTTGCTGTTTTCGTATGTTTCCTATGCATGGATTTTATAGTTCTTTAATTTCTTGCTAAACATGTAGGATCTTGAGCCTGAAAGTTAATAGAACTAGACATATTAACATGTTTGTGTTTCTTTTTCTTTTTTCTCCCCCCCCCCGGCACACTTTGAACAGCACTGAAGATGATAACCTAGGAAACCTTTCTCAGATTCTACTGAGATATTTCTCTGATTGGGACCACACATGCATGCATTCAAAACAAGGGTAACTGTAAATAATGTAACTACTTCCTTAACTGTAAATTGTAAATATTGTAAATTCCATATTTTTTTTTCCTGTGTCATGTGGACTATCTTAAGCTTTTATTGCAGCATGAGATTAATGACAAATCTGTTCTGATGAAGAAGCTGGCATCCAGGTAAAGTACGTAAGTAGGCTTCATTGTTAAAGGTCTGCTCCAAATCCCTTAAAAGTCAGTGACAGCTTTCTGATTAATTTCAGGAGGATTTTGATCAAGTCTGGTGTCCATATGAATGAAGGTTAGACAATAATTACAATATTTGTTAGGAAGCATTCCAGATTTCCAAATTTAGGAATGCAGAGTTGTGACCATGTTTTACTTATTTTATTGCTGCAAATCCAAGGCGTGCAGCTCATTTGCTGCTTTACTTATATAAATATTTTTAGTGAATCCACTTTGATACAAATGAGTAAAATTGATGTAGCTTTAGACACAGCTGCCACTGTGATAAATGCTAACAAGGTGTTCAAGATGCCAAATCTGCTCGTTACTCTGTGGATTTCTTCTGTTAAGTAATACATTCCTTTCATTTAATGGTTGTTCCTATTGTTATGTTTATTCCCATTAGAAAAAATAATTCATGTTGGCAGATGGAATCTACGTCACCCCAGGATTCATGTGGATGTGTGGCTGAACAAAAGGTATGTCATTTTATATTTACTTATGTATGTAAAAATTATGCGTGTCTATTACATCTAATACCTTGATTCTTCTTTTTGAAGGGCTAGAGAAAGGGATGAGGAAATAAACTTTCAGAGCACTGGCTTTGTTATGATTAGAGATTTTCTTCTGTTTCATCTAATGTTTGAGCTACGTGTTCTGAAGTCTTCAGGGAAAGAGCTTGCACAATTTTGGTGTATACATATGTGCGTGTCTGTATATATATATATGCACTAGAAATGGCTATAGTTTTATATGAAATAACAGGAATCAGAGATGGCTGAACTAATCTCAGCAGATGCAACTTTGCTTTAAATATGTTATAGGACTTTGCTTACAAAAAAACTCATGTAAAACAAGGTGTTGTGGTTTAGCTTAAGTCGGCAACTAAGCACCACACAGCCGCTCGCTCATCCTCTGGTGGGATGGGGGAAGGAATTGGAAGAGCAAAAGTGAGAAAACACATGGGTTGAGATAAGCCCAGTTTAGTAACTGGGAAAAAGAGAAAAAAAAATAATTGTAATGAAAAGTAAAACAATGAGAGAGAGAGAGAAGCAAAACACAGGGGAAAAAACCAAGTGATGCGACCTCTCACCACGCACCAACCGATGCCCAGCCCATCCCCGAGCTGCGATCGCTGCCTCCCCAGCCAGCTCCCCCCAGTTTATATACTGAGCATGATGTCATATGGTATGGAATAGCCCTTTGGTCAGGTTGGATCAACTCTCTTGGCTGTTCCCCCTCCCAGCTTCTTGTGCACCTGGCAGAGCAGGGGAAGCTGAAAAGTCCTTGACTAGTGTAAACATTACTTAGCAACCACTAAACCAGTGTGTTTTCAACATTATTCCCATACTAAATCCAAAACACAGCACTATACCAGCTACTAGGAAGAAAATTAACTCTATCCCAGCCAAAATCAGGACACAAGGTTAAAACATAACACTTCCATAATATCTGGAAGACCACCTACTTTCAAAAGGGAAGGGCAGGTGATCCTGGCTGATAGACGCTACCAGGGAATCTATATGTGAATCAGATTTAATTGTTGGAATTTGGTTTTGATTTGGATTCTGTATTTGAAAATAAAACAGCCTTTGAGGAAAGAAAGGATTTTGAATTTCTGACCTTCTTGACTAGTGAGTTTTCCTGCTGACTTGCTCTGAGGTTGAGTAATAAACAAGAATGTAAAACTGTGTCTGAAGTGACCAAAATATTTCCCTGGATGGGACCATTCTATCAAATAAGTTCTCTCCTTCATAAAGATATAAATATTTAGAATTGCATCTGAAATATAGCAATATAGTTTTGGGAAAAGTGGAAGGAGAAAACTAATTTTTTACTTTGCTGGGCAAGGAACAAATTTGCCTCTGATGCTGGTGAGACTTATACTTAAAATATGAGAAGCTTAAATAAAATGGGAATGGGAACTCACACAGGGAGAGGCTCATTAACCATGAAAGCTCAAAGGAGAGAAGTCACTTGACAGTGGAGGCAGAACCTGTATTTGTGAGCTATGGAAAACCAGAATCTCTGAGAGTTAATTTTAATTTGTGTAGGGTTGAAATGTCAAATAAGCATTAAAATTTTTCAGTTTATATACATAATGTACTTTATAAGGCTTCTGAGATATGTGATCATAATATCGGTCTCCTTTTCTTTGCTTGTTAGAATATCCCACTGACTCTTAGAAAACATCTTCCTTTATTCTTCTCTGCAGTCCATCAATGAGATTTTTAGAAACATATTGCATTAATTAGAATTTTATTTTCATTTCATATTCATCTGGTGCCTTTTTTGTGTTTCTTCTCCAGCACAACAAGTGAATAGCAGTCTTGCCTTTTTCATTGTTGTAAACCTTTCTAAACTTATATGCAGGTTTTGATGTTTTCAAAACAAAACTGACTGACAGGGTTACAAGAGAAATCAAATGTGGTTCTAATATGTAGGTAACACAATTATTTGAGATGCCTTATAAACATAAAACCATACATAATTTATTGAAAAGTTATAAAAGCTGAGAAAATCCAGCAAATCCAGTTGAAAAGCAATCCTGTAAAATCTACCTAAAAATGAAAAAATAGGGCTAAATGTAGTGCTGCTGATTTTTAAGAATGCTTTTTAAATTTTATGTATACTGTTTTTCAGATGTGTCCAAGTTTCAGTACCTCTGCTCCCTATGTGAAGAATAAGAAAGGACATATTTTGTATAATCTGTCAGGGTTCCTTGTGGAAGAATATTTAGTGAGGCCTTCCAATAAAGCAAGGTAACCTTAAAGTATCTGACCTTTGTTTGTCCTTTTTGTACAAAACCCACAGTCCTTCCTGATCCAAAGCATAGACCTACATCACTGAGAATATAAGGGGTAGTTGCCTTTATCTGTTGATTGTTATCAAGGCATAGAGTCAGGCTAAGGTAGCATGGAACCCCCTCCATGGTCACTTCTCAGAGCTTCCTCCAGCAGTTGCATGATAATTGCCTGTAGGGATACCCTGGCTCTTCTTGCCACACAGCGAGTTATTTCAGCATCTCAGAGAAAGAAAATGTATATGCATGTGCAAATCAGATCAACAGTATAGTTTCCATTCCTCAAAAACTCAATCAAATAGAGATGGATATGCTCCAATTAATCTTTTCTTTGAACTAAAAGGGCTGGTATCCCCCTGGCAAGACTTCATAATCTGTGATACCAGCCACAGAGGTTATAAACTGCTGTATTTTGGGGCTTTGAGGTTGACTTACATGCATTTACAGCTTAACCACTGCCTTTGACATAAATGCAAATACTAGACAGAGTATGATTTTATCAAGGAGAAGAAAGTGTTAGACGTTTATGCATTAAAAAAAAAAGTGTATCTGATTTGATAAAAATAGAGGTAAACATCTTAGGATGAAAGATTTGAGCTAGAATATGAGTGGAGCAGGAAGAAATCAAGCTAAGATGTTTCTGAAAGTCAGTAATACCTCGCTCACAAACCCACCTGTTGCTCAGGGATTTCAGCTTTCAGAAAGGAAAAATTCTTATCTGAGGGAATCCCTTTGCTGGAAAAGAGCAATAATGCTCACCTGATTCAAGAGTATATTGAGCTCCTCCTTTTTAACAGAGAAAAGTTTTGTGAGGGCTGAAGTTTTACTTTCAGTTGAAAAATAAAGCATTAATGTAGATATTACCACTTTACCATTGCAAGAAAAGACTGCTAAGCTTAAGGCAGGTAACCTGTTATTACTTTATTTTCTATTACCAGATATGGTGGCTGGTCCTTTGGAGGGAGGAAAGCATTTGAACTTCAAGATACAAAATTGAATAACACCAAATCTAAGCCTCTGGCTAAGGTAAGGGTTGCATGTATGTGTGCGGATTTGTATGTATTGCTTACGTATTCAAGCTCCAGACTTCACAGCACTTAGCAAATAATAAATCATTACATAAAATCCTTGCATTTAGAAAAAAAAACCCTCTGTCTATTATAGTCCAATTCTCTGTTCATAATTCTTGAAGTATTCTCCTGTGTTCTGAGAAGCAGTTTTAAATTAGTCAAATGATATGGCTTTTGTTGTTTTTTCCTGTGAACTTATTTCAGAGTCTAACTGAGCTCATGTTTAAAACTTTTTTTAGGTGGTGAGCCCAGATACTCCTTTATTTTTTTTGTTCTCTACAAAAAGTCAATGTCAGAATTGACAAAAGTTCATTGAACGTCTCAAAAATGAGTTTATTATTGATGTTTTTTTCATTTCTGCAAGGAATACTTTTCTTTGCTACATTTCTCTCTTTCTTCCTGCCCCCCCCCCAAAAAAAAAAAAAAAAAAGAGTAAAGATTGAATTTCTAGGAGTGGCTACTTCTGCATAACAAATACACTACCCTGTGTTTATAATCCACTTTTCAAATATGAGTAACTTTCCATTTTTATCCCAGAGAAACAGAAGTGTGCCTTGCTGAAATTAGTCAAGTTGTGAAATCTGAGTCTCTTCTTGACAGTAGATCGTACTGTCTGGCAATGCTACACACAGTCAGTGTTTTCTGTCTGGAGCTACCTCTGAAGTCAGGAAAAGAAGGATTATTCTAAGCACAATTGAAATAAAGAGCTTTTCCTTGAGGCCTTTTGGTATGTACTGGAAGTCTGCAGTATCTCCATACTGTGAAAACTTGGGATGGGACCTAGAGGCTAACAGGCAATTATCAGTGCAAGGGATTTTATTTTCCTTGGGAATGCTTTGAAAGGTTCTTTTGAGATCCACTCAAATGGAGACCAGTAATGAGTAGAGGAACAGCAGTCTTGGAGGAGTATTGAAGAATACCAGTGAGTGGTCTCTATTTTTGTATTCAATGCAAAACAGATTTGTTAAGAGGAAGTTGTGGACTTTCCAGGTTCCAGATTAGAATATGAAAGAAAGATGCTTCTGCCTTTAAATTGTTTTATGGGGGTATAGAAACTAGATTTTATTTGCTCTTATAAAAGAAGAAGAGAAGGAACTGCATAAACAAGCTCTATCCCAAAAACCATTTGGGGACAATGTTTTAAAACAACCACGTGTTAGAAAAACATACAGATATTCTCCGATCCAATATTATATCACATTTAGTTTTGCAAAATCAGTGCCTGTTTGCAATGCCTTTTCCATGTAGTTTTGTTAAAATCTATCTATCTTATATACTCACCCTACTTTAATATGTATTTTCATTTTGGTCATTTGTGATCTCCCTTCTACCCCTAGATTTCTTATAGCTTTGAATGCCAGTTCCATCAATCCTTCATTAGGAACCTGAAGTCCTAGAGGATTGCAATAAGATGTGTTTTTCAGACTGCTGTTTTTGTCCTATGTATCTTTAATCATTTTAGACTCTTGTTTTGACATGCCTGCACTGTGGTTTTTGTCAGGGTCCTTTTTTTTTTTTTTTTTTAAATGTCTTTGGCATAGAGCTCCACCTGCCATCAGCACAGGGATAAATTACAGTTATAAGCTTACAGTGAGTAAGCTTCATATTTCAGACCCAAAGAAAACAGTGGATTAGATTTATAAAGGGCACTGTGTTATCTAAAATACCTCCTAGAAGTGGCTTTCAACAGATGCAATGTCAAATTATTGCATTAACCTTTCAGTAATTAATAACCAGACTTTTACTTTGACCTTTCAGGTTTGTTCATGAGACAGTGAATGTACCATTTTCATAGCCTTGTATGAAAGAAAATGAGAAATTTGCATTTGAAGAGACTTACTGTACGATTCATTTAATTTTAGAAAATTTCTGAATCTTTATACATTATTCTCCTCCACTCAAAAAGCCAACAATTTTTCCAGTTCATATTGAAAATACTTATTTAATACCTATTTTACTTTACCTAACCATACTATGCTGTATATACCGCATACATGGTATATGCATACACCCAGAGAATGTGTATGTGTGCGTGCACGAGAGAGAATATATCTACCATGTGACAAACGTGGCTGATTAAAACCATTGATTATTGACATTCATTGATGATCACTGCTATGTGGCAAAAGCACAACTCCTCCTCAAATTTTTCATGTTTTCATGACTGTATATTCTTTGCTTTCCTTTGATAATGTGGGCAAAAAGCATTCCATAATGATTTCATAGTTGCTGTTGTTTATAACATAATTAAATATAGGAAGAACATGTGGTAATTTTAAATAGTCCTGAAAGGCAATTTGTACTGTTTATGTGGCATTCTGAAGTGTGCATTTTTCCAATCTCAAAGCTTGGGATTTGAGGCTTTACCGTACAGTAATAGTATAAATGTCCAGAGGAAGTTACATCTCTCCAGTCTAATACCCCTTCTCTCTGCCTCCCCGTCATGAATCTGGTCCAGCAATGCTTAGGGGTTTCCCTGCCCCTCCTCACCCTTTTTTCTTGATAGGCCATAGGTTAGTGAAAATGTCAGTCTAGCATTATTCTGGAATATTAACGGCAAGCAAAAATGGTATGGAATAATGGAAAACACGTTTTTACAGAACTTATATCTAATGTGGTGAGGGGATGTGTTTTTCCTTGGGAAGGAATTTTATCAACCATGGATAAAATAATGAAAATAAAAATTAATCATCTTAATCTATATATTTTTCCATTGCTCATCTCTTTTCTGCCCTCTGTAAATAATTACCTGTGTGGCACACAATAAATATGAAAGATATTTCGGCTGGAACTAATATTTTTCCTTTTTTATATTTTTACCTTTGCAATCAATTTAGAACAAAACACAATACTTTAGAAAAAAGAGCTTAAGTGTCTCTTCTGATGAAGTGAATAACCTCAAATGTCCAAATGCCTCTTTTGCCAGATTATAAACAATTAAATATCCAGCTTCAATTTGGTTATTTCCTGGTGGTTTGATTCAGTTACATAACATAGCTTGAAGGAAGAATTCTAATTAATGTGTGGGATATTGAAATGTATTGTTACACACAATGCTCTATTGAGTTTTTTGTATTTTCATTTGAATATTGGTCACATTATTATATTTCTAAGGTGTTCTGTGAACACTTGAGACCTTCCCCCTGCTTCAATTAAATGAGGTTGTGTCATCAGAATTTTGCTTTATTGTTTTCTTAATTGCCTATTTTTTTTTCAATACAGTGAACACAATTACAGTGGAGTTTTATTATGTATGTATAACTTTCTGTTCGGCACAAATCTTTTTTAAAAAGATGGAATAAGAAATGGGTGTGTGGGAGTGTGAAAAAGACTGGCTACCCTTGATCACTTGTTTATGTTTCTTTGCTCTGGTTGCTTTTTGCACAGGAGACCCAGCAGTGCAAAGATTTGCAGTTTTCCTCAGGACACTTAGGTTCTATTTCACTTCATTTCTTTCAAGAACTCTCTTGTTGATTAAAGAATGGGACATCTAGTTTGTGTAGTAATTTGTGGGAGTTGAACTGGAGGAGAACAAAGGAGTTGCATATGAGTTTGCAAAGGGGGAAAAAGTTTGGGATTTGTTCTTTTCTCTTTTCTTTAAATGTGGGGACATAAGATGCTGTTGAGATTTCAAGAAGTTGTGAAGACCACATAAGGAAGAGTAGAGTATGTGAAAGCTAATGCAAGCAAGAACAGTGGTAGACCAAAGCTGTTCATTTTTTAAATAATGACTAACAGAGCTTATGGGAAAGAAGATTCAAGAGTGAGAGACATAGGAGAAATGACAGTGGAGCTCAGAGTGGTGTTTGAAAGCATGTTATACGATAGACAGGAGGAAATTGAATGGACAATTAGAGTGTTGTAAACCTTGCCTCACAACAGAGTACAATGTGGAGATCCAAACAAGTAGGTAGTCAGAAAAATAAACCAGAAGAAAATAATTATTGAGAGAGGGAAATAGAAATGAAGATTAGACAACCTGCACTGGGAAACGTAGAGAAGAACGTGGCAGGAAAAACAGTCAAAATCTGGAACTAGTGTCCAAGTAAGGATTGTAGCTGAATACTACAAGAAAGAAAAAAAAGAATTACCTGCAAGTAAATTAAACAAAAAAATCTGGAAGTTTACGCCAGTATCAAGAAGAGGCACATATATATGGAAGAGCACTAGATGAGAACAGCATCAGAGTGATAAGAAAAGAATCTTTAGGGAAGTTTCCAAGATATAACTGCGTAGATGGTAATTTTAGAAAGGATCTAAGAAAACTGAAATCCTAGAAGAAGGGTGTTAAGGCAAGAAAGAACTATATTAAAAACTGTGCACTTTGCAGTATGATTCAGAATCCAGACACAAAGTGAGAATTGCCCAGCATCAACCTGAGATGTACAAAATGCAGATTAGCAAATAGCTGATATCAAATAGGGAAAGGTTAAGACTTTTTCAACTGTATAAGCAAAATGGGGAAATGAAGGGTTGCTGTGGAGTGAGGAATGGATAGTAATCAAAGATGATTTTAAGCATGTCACTAAAACGGAAAACAAACATACATAATAATTTGACATATTTTCAGTATAGATAATGTGGGTTCAAAGGCACTATGATTAGCAGTAATGAGGCATAGAAATGGAATCGATTTCCAAAGGCAAAGCAAAACTCAAACCTCAGTATATTCGGTTTTGGGACACACCAGGCTCTCAGCAACAATTCTAGCACATGGAAGTGTGAATTTTGAGTATATTTATCAAGTTGGGGTGATTCTGCACGATTTGAGGATAAAGTATATGTTACAGTAGAATTGCTCCCCTGCGCTCCTCAGAGAGACTGGCTTGCCTTGTCTGCCTTAAAGTTTGTCTGTATTCATTTCCTCCATGCTTAAGAAACCACTGATAATTGCTTGTTGAAGGTGGAGACACAGCTTTGTCCTTTATGAAATAGTTTCATACTCACCTTGTAAACAGTGCCTCCTTGATTCTTTCTTTCCCCACTTTCTAGGGTAATCTGTTCCTAGATATTTTATGCCGTGTGTCACTTGCAGGTATTATTTAGATAAGTCTTTTTGGAGTTTCAATAATGTTCTCCACTCGTAACACTAGTTTTGCTCATCTTTTTGTATTTTCAATTAAATTCGCAAATGTTATTTTTGCATTGTTTTTCCTCTATTTGTTCAACCAAATGTGTGTCAAGGAAGGGACACAGTGTTCCATTAAATCAGAGAATCTCAATGTAATAATTAACATAGGTGTACAGCTCCAACATTAGAAAACAAACTGCTGCATTCTGTTGAAAGACTTGTACAAATTAACTAATTCTGTCCTGCCTAGTTCACCTTCTTCTATAAAGTCGTGTCATAACAGGAGAATTAGATATCTTTATGCAATTCTTCAAGGTATGGGAGCTTTCAGATCAGCATTCAGATTCAACTCATTTTTGATTCACAATTTCCGTTCTCTCTTCCAGGTGTGGTACAACCAAAAAGGTTTCCATTCGCTGCCATCCTACTTAAATGAACTCAATAACTTCATTCTGTGGCTGAATTTGCCTCCTAATGTGGATTGGAAACAGTATGGTAATAGTCCTTTAAGTCTTTTTTCATATCTTTTGAAAAGTAGTTTTTAAATAAACTAAAATAATTTTAAGTATGAAAGCTTTTCATAGTATAAAGTAGGATTGCAGAGTCACACATTTCTTGGGAAGATTTGAAAGTGGAACTTTAATTAAACAGAAGGTTTGTTTGTGTGAAGAATGTAGTGCACAATAAGGTAAGATTTGAATTTACAGCTCACTATGCCATATGAGTTTCTTACAAAGGATATTCCTGTAGAATAAGTGTAAATTGGTTTGCTACACTTGGGATGTTAGTCCCTGTGAAGCCACTGCTAGGGCTTGCTTAAATGGGATGATTAATGCACAACAGAGTATGAATTTATAAATTTTTTGTCACTTTACTCCATCTCCTTATGTAAATATCCCCGGTAAACCCACAGTATCCTGTAAATTCACATTGCAGTGTGATGTTCCTTAGCATTCTGTTGCTCAAGGAACAGAAGAGGCTGGTATATCTTATTATTGTATATAACAAAATATATACAATAGTATATAAATTATTGTATAACTATTGTATATATAAAAAACCAAAAAATAATATATTTGACATTTGAATTCTGTGATTCAGAAATCCTTGACCTCTAGAAGAACTAGTTAAAATAAGAATTTTACAACCTGACTTCTTAAAAAATGACTGCAGCCAAAGAATCAGCTGTTAACACAGGTGAACTTTTAGGATGTTGAAATGTAGTTTGAAATCTGGGCTTCATAGTTCAGGCTAACTTCTGTTTATTCCAGTTCCTTTCATTCTTAAGGTTCTGTTAAAGAGGAATTAGTCTGGTTTAGAGAAATTTAAAAATAGCTTATGACCAATTTTTAAGAGTTTTTGAAAAGGTAGGATGGTTGTCTATAATGGTAAAATGATTTTCAGTGTGTTTATAATGAAGAAGGAAGAAAGAAGACAAAAATCAGTGAAAAAGGGGAAGGAATCCTGAGTATCTGAAAATAGAAATTCATTAAGGAAAGTTTCCAGAATGTCAATGAAAAAAGAATAATTGCTTGCTTTCAAGATGGCTGGGGTTTTATTTTTCTAAATGAATTATGAGAACGAATCAAAGGTAATGTATTTCTGCAGAAAGTTTGAATGAAATGAAATCAGGTATTTTAATGAGAATTTTTAATAGAAATCAATTTTTAATCAAGTTTCCTTGCACTTCATGAATAGTACTGATGCTGGCTTGTTTTCTGTAGCATTAGATATCCAATTCCGGAACTTAAATGTTTAAGTACCCTTACTTTTATATCTGTCATGGAGAATTGGGGATTTACCATCCAGATTACAGTCAGAGAAAATTACCATTGTCCCAAGGATTGTGGAAATGTTATGTTTTATGTTGTTGCATGACATAGAAACACAATAAGCAAAACAGTGCTTAATAAATATTTGAAGTCTTGGACTATCATCTACACAAATATGGGCTCATTATATAATCTGGCAGAATATGTTGGCTAAGTCTCTGCAGAAGTAGAGTTTATGAACTAGGAAGCAGTTTATTTATGTGTATATCTGTTGGAGAGGTATAATAAAGATGGATTGATCATGCTCTTGAGACATAATGCAGAGGGACCTGTCAGAGAAATCCTAGAAAGAGAAGTTATCTACCTATCTGTGTGTATGTATATGTGTGTGTTTATGTATATGTGTGTGTACACATATATGTATACGTGTGTGTGTATATATGCGTAGAGACAAAAGCATATGTATATTTTATTAAAAAAAAAAAAAAACACAACAGTTTTCCCACGCTATACAGGGCAGTTAAGCTCAGTTCACTTTGACTTTTTAACTATCTCTTATTTAAGGATACTGCTCTGATGGAGAAGAACTATTTATATGCTTTTCTTATTAAAATGGTAATATGTAGTCCTGTAAATTAGCAGTCAGAAGACTACATACTGTGTTTCAACACTGAAATCTATTATTTTAGATTTTCCCCCCCCCCTTGCAAACTCTGTTTATATGTAAGGTCAGTTCTAGAATATTATTGGAAATTGCTGTGAGGAAGCTTGTTAGGATGTTGCACAAATGTAGCTTTGTAATTCTGACTTGCATTAATGCCATATTTTTTTTTCATAGGATAACTTCTTCCTGTCAACAGAACCAGTGCTTCTGTATTACTTTTAAGTGACATAAAAATAATTTGACCCTTGAAAAAGGAGTTTGAGAACACAGTCTTTCCTTCCTTCACAAAAAATAAATCTTGCTTTACTGCAAGAGACTTACTTCAATAGGGCAGAGCATTACCATGGATGCAAACAGAGTAGCAACTACTATGATATTGAAACAACCTTGAAAGAGGTCAACAGCTTATTTAAATGCTCATATAAATACTGAAGAACCCTTTCACTTAGCAGTTATATCCTGTGGGTATTTCTTGAGCACAAACCCAGTTGGAGTTCTCCCAAATTCTCTGGAGGAGGGAAGAGTTATTACAGACAGTGTGCCTAGTTCTACCTGCTTTGCTCACGGGGACAGACCTAGTAACTTTCATAGGAGATCAGTAGTAGTGGTCCCAGTTTTTGACAGGTTTTAGTGATAACGAGCTGAGAAGGAGGCTAAATGCTTTTGTCTAATGTCTTTTCTTCAGTCAAGAGGATACAGGGAATATAGACTTAGGATTTTGTATGAGAGTTTGAAGGAAGAAGTTGTACCCAAGATCCAGAGGACATATGCTACTTTACACTGATTTATATCCCAAGGAATTTGTATCTGTTCAAAAAACTGAAAAAAATTGATGATTGTTTCTCTTGTGTCAGTCCAAGTTACTTACTCTTGATCATCCTGAGAATGCAGAAGCAGGAAATGATAATTATTTGGTGATCAAAAATACTTCCTTTTTTTTATTGTGTAATCTGAGCTTCAAATCCTTTCTTTGCAAGTAGAGAGATTTCTCTTCCACCCCCTCCCCCATATGGAATTACCAGTAAGCTTCTCTGAGGATGCTTGGAAAGTTACAATGTTTGCTTCTTGTAACTTTCAAGTAAAGAGTGGTATGGTTGTTGAAGAAAATGTGTGTGCCAGCTGGAGGTGCAAGTAAATAGAGTAACAGAAGTTAGCCAGATTGATTTACGTCAGTTTATCATAGTTAATGGATTGGATGTCTATTTTGGAACAGCAATTCAGGAATCCTTCTTATATGAAAATAGCTCATCTTCTGTACCATGTGGATAGCCACCTCTAGCTTCATAATCATGTAAATCTCTGTTTCTATTGTGGAAAAAAAATCTAACTCATCTGTCTTACTGGAAAGGAAACCAAATACATTATGTTTTCTAGTGGGTTATAAATTCAGTGTCAGATAATGAAAATGAACATATTAAACAATTAAAAAAAAGTGAGAAAGACTATACAACAGAGAAGGTAAGATGTACTGTTTTTTTGTCAAGACCCTTCCCCTCTGGCTGGTCTGCAAGCTTATGTGAATGATGTTTGTATGTTTTTAAATCTCTTTCTGAAATGCTGCATTCCTACAATTAGATAATGTAATTGTGAGCAAATACAAAAATGGAATAATGAAGTAAGAGGAATAAAAATCTAAAAAGCAATATTTTTTGTTCAAGTTTAAGACGGAAATTCTGATCAAGTAAAACTACATTATTTTTCACACCTAATTGTATACAGTTGAGTCAGAATGTGTTTGTCATGCTAGAATATAGGGGAAGGACTATTACCTACTCTTAAGGTAAGGTTATATAAAGAAAAAAGGAGTGGTAGTCATCTGTAATGATGTCTGTAAAGTACAGTGGTCAAAAAAAGTTCTTACATCATTACTCAAAGAACAGAAATGTATCAATATAGAAAGGCCTTATGCAATGCAGCTGCCCATCTCAGGACTTGTATTGAAGTCATTGATTTTTTAAAAACCTTTCATGCTAGGGCTCATTGTAAGTATTCATATAGCATCTTCATGTATTTCAGATTCAGTTCTTCAAAAGAGCTGAAGGGATCAAGAGACCCATTTTCAGCTGAGTTTTGGTGGAAAGTGACTGTATAGTTTCCTGATTGCTTTGCAAATTGTAACTTTAAACCTCTTTTCAAAGGAACCTGTGAAATGGCATTTAGTAGGAACCTTCTTAACCACATCTGGTTAGTGGGGGGGAAAGTAAAATATAAATCATTAATGAGGGTGCTGCCTGTGAAATTCTCCATAAAATATAAGTTGTAATTTTCAGTAAGTAGTAATGTCTCATTTCATACAAACAGAAATCTCATCATAAATTTTAAATGCCCACAAAGAAGAGCTTGTAAAAAGTGTGTATATGTATATATATGCTACCTCCATTTTTGTTATACATACTATTTTATTTTATTCTAAACTATTTTATTCTAATCTGAAATAAAATGTCTGGAATAAAGAAACGTAGATTGGTCTTCTGTTCAAGTCTGTAACAGTCATGATATTTAGAATTAGTAGCACAGATGCAAATTGATCTATGTACTCAAGACTCGGCATGCTACGTGACAGAAAGAAGAGATATTTTACAATGGAGTGCCAAGAGACAGGCTCAGACACACCCAAAATACAGTGCAGAACCGCAAAAGATACCTAAGCTCTGTTTAGCCTATGGTGATGGCATACAAGCTTGAAGACCCTTGAGATTTTTTCCTCTACATCTCTCCACCCTACACTGAAAAAGTACTTCTTGGTTCATATCACTGTCCTTATTTTTACTGCAAAACCACAGATTTTGTAACGTGTGATTATGTGGAAAGTTACCCAGGCAGGATGGACTGGGCTACCCGTGCCTCATGTTCTTTATAACCTACAGGAAGGAAACATTCCAAGTCTCTAAGACAAAGCCAAATTGCATGTTGCTTTCTTTTCTGACAGATGGTCAGGTGGTTTAGTTTTGAAATAGAAGATTGAGAGCACTTTCTCTTGAAGGTACAGTTTGCAGACTGTTAATAAGATGGGGAAAGGTGTCTTGAGTTGTGCAGCTCTTCTGAATGGCAAAAGGGCAGGATTTTTCCTACTACAACCAAGATGCTGTTCATTTCAAACATCTGTAATGTGGATGCATTTTCCTTTTTCCTGTGAACTGTCCTATCCAGAATGGAACAGGATAGTATTTTATTCTAGAGAATGTCATAATGCTTATAACATTTTATGAAGAATTTATTTCACCAGGTTAGGGATTCCTTTTTAACATATTAGAATATAAAATTAGTTTAATCAAGAACAGTGTAAGGAAAGGAATAGGATTGTTCAGCCGGGAAGGGAGAATATTAAGGGGAAATCACGGAGAAGCTGAAGAGGGTACAATTAATTGTTTATTGCCTTTTCTACTATCAAGCATGTAGCATGGAGCTCCTAGTGGCATTTCCAATGTAAATACTACCTCCCGCCCCCCAGCTGGGTTATTAATGCAATTTATAGTTAAACTGTGAAGCTCCGACTACTTCTGTCCTCTTTTCTCCTTACTAATGTGGCTTGCAGGACTGGTAAAAATGCCCTCGTTTCTCAGTTGTGTAAAGATAAGTCTTTCACTGAGCAATACAAGAGATAGCAACTGAGACTTTTACTTAAAAAAAAAAAAAAAGAAAAAAAAAGAACATACAAAAAAAATGTTGTGAACTGTAGTCAAAACAACTGAGGAAAGAAATAAAAGAAGTTTCTTAGCTGAAAACGAGCTAAGAAAATATATTACCAAAATAACTTGTTGCTTGTGCTCTCTGTTGGAATTGACATCTGGCTTCATTCCTTTTCAGAACTATACATGCACATATATATAAATTAACATGTATAAAGTCTTGTTTCTTTCTTTGAGATGCCCTCCTCTTCACCCCACTCTAATTAGGGAAATAGTCCCTTGCATTTTCAAGCTCTTCATTTTTATATTGGAGAAGGTTAAAAGATCTAAGAAAGTCTTGGCATCATGGTGTTCACTTACTCTCTGAACACAACATTAAAACCTTGATATAGTATAAGGATCTCCATGGCCACAGGTTTTCCTGTTCTTGAATTGCTTATGCAAGGCTTTGGAAAGATTGGAATTGGGGGCTATCACAATTTTTCACCTGTGCCCGTAAAGAAGCCTAAATTGTCACTGTAAAAATAATGTGACCAACTCTATGCCAAGGACATAGACAAAGGATGTTTTAGGACAATTGGGAAAATTCTCTGATTAAGTCAGGAGAATATAATGGCAATCTGTAGATGTGGAAGAAATAATTTTATCTTGAGAAATTTATGAAAAGGAGCAAATAGTTAGAGCTGAATTATATCATCTTTGTTGATATTGCCTGTCTTGTTTTTCCCTTGTGAATACTGATTTGGTAAAATTTTCCCTAAAGGCTGCTCGCACAAGCCTGGCAAATACAATCCTTAAAAAAAAATCCTTGCATAAACACTATATACATCTGTTTAATAGGAGCTTTGTAATTTAGAACTTCTTGGTTTATCTGTCATTTATGGTTTTTATTTTAAGTCCTCAAAGATGGTATTTAGTTTTCAACTTAATGAGCAGCATTATAGCAGTTTTACATAGTAAGAAGGCATATAAAGGCAAGAAAGCATCAATAAGTACATTTTACATCATGCTAACAGTTGTATTGGGACAGAGATATATGTAAAGAAAGATGGACTAGGTGGTTAGGAGAAATTTAGGAAGGGATAGATTATAAAAGTACACAGAAGGTTTTTTTTATTAAAAATACATATACGAGCAAGTAGTATATATCAAATGTGTTGTCTTATTTTGCTATTAGAAGATAGTTTATCATTGACTCCTCTTTAGGTTCAAGGGAACTTTTTTTTCCCTCTGTGAATTACAAGCCAGTTGGTTGGCTTTATATAAATTCATCATCTGTTTTTGGACAATAGTGGGGAGGAAAGAAATCATTATAATAAAAAACGTAGCAAATGCAGAAGACCCTCATGCTCCAGACTAATTGAAAAATTTAAAATAATGAATGAAAGGCAAGTATTATATTTAATACATTGATCGAATTTTGAATTCTAACATAGAACTGAACTTAGCTTAACACGGTCATACTTTGGTTAATTGTAATTCAGCAACCCTGGGAAATTTAATCTCAGTTGTGTGTGCAAATTTTCAAAAATGCAATCCTGTATTTCATCTACATGGTTTGAATGAAAGTTGACTGTAGAAAATGGTTACTACTTTTAAGAAGAGCAATTACTTTTCAGGACTCTTCCACTGAAGGAAATTAATTCAGTGCAATTTGCTTTTTGATCAGTACTGTATGATACAAGACTGCAAGGAGCATTATGCTATTTAATGTCGTGGTTTTTTTATTTCACCCAGCAATTATCTCGTTTTCACAGTCTCTGTTTTTTCTGTACTAGAGAGTTATAGCAGTGTATTTCTGTGTATGGAACCCAAGTCAACTGCTATAGACTTTTGTTTAATGGCAATACAGTAATCAGAAAGTTTTGTTAGTTTCCTCTTGGGATCTGTGTACTTAGTAGGGACAGGCCATAGTGATTTCAGGAGAGAGATTATTTCCAGACTCATTAAGTATTCCTGAGCAGAAGTTATTCCTTGTAAAATATTTAATGTCATTTTAGTCATTGTTATGTTTTGCATGTTTCATTAATTCCCTGTGGGTCTTTTTGAAAAGCTTCAGCAGTGCAGGTGGTCTTCTATAAAATTCATTGACTAGGTTCTCAAAACGTACAAGTGGGCAAACCTATGTTTATGAGCATGAATTCATTTGCACAGGAAATTGCACAAGCATGATTTCATAGCTCTGCTTTTGCTAGTGCATATTCTTCTCACTGAATACAGCAGATAGTTGATAGCAGTAGAGCAATGGGATACGATTCAAATCAGCCTGGATTAATTAATGGTATATAGTGGAGAACCTTCATGAATTCCTGGCAAACTGCCCCAGTTCTGGACACTTTATGGGCAATAATTCTCTACCACAGTCCATATGACAGATTTACCTGTCTCACAATTCTGGAAAAGGGATATGAACCACTAGGACCAATTGGTCTCCAAGTCTTGGCATTTCCTGATCATGGGTAGTATTTTAAGATTTTCAATCTCTAAAAATGCTACCCCTTGCGCTGGAGCAACTTTACTGTAGGATTTCTGTCATCTGAAGCTTGGGGGAGGACAGCTTGGTTAGAGCATTCAAATTCTTGATCATGAAGGCAAGACCTTGACAATTGTGGGAAGATCCTCTATAACTAGAACTTGGCTCATGGCCATAAAAGAGGAGGGCTAGAAGATGTATGTCTGCTCTTTTTCATTTTAGCTGAGCACTACTGAGTACAAGAAGCACATTTCATGTTGTTAACTTCTTGTTTTGGTGCTTCTGAAATTATCAGGATTCCCATTTTCCAAAAGCTCTCCTCCATTGTAATTAGATTGTCTGAAAATCAGAAATTTTTTTTTTGTTTTTTTTTTTTTTCTAACCAGATCTGAAAATAAGTTCAGGTTGGTTTCAGTTTGTCTGTATGGTAAAAATCTGGTTTAATTCTATTTTTTGCTACTAATTTCTAACTCAATAGAAATCCTATACTTCAATAGAAATCCTATTTACTTCGTATATGTATAGGAAGTAAAGACATTCTTTCTTCTCATATGCACACCTTTATTCAACCATTGGAAAAGCTTAGAAAAAATTTCTGGGAATGAATCTTCTTTCCTTTACATAAATGGAATTTCAGATAATACTTTATTCCAGTCAGAAAAAACAGTTTTCTTTGATATGTCAGTTTTAGCTTCAGAACAAATAGCAGCTATTGTTTGAAAAATTAATGGTGTAAAAGAAGAACAAAGGAAAATTTTAAACAGTCCCTCTAGGCAAATTACATGAAAGACTTCTGCAAATAGCACATATATCTACTAGTGATAAATCAAAACCTTATTGGCTTGAATCTTCTTTTGATTTGTTAACTACTGTTGGGCTTCAGTGTACAGCTTTTAACTGTATTTGAAAAATCTTTACCTTGTACTAGTTTTGTGTGCAAGTTAATAATCATCCTCTGTTGTTCAGCTTTTACCCCACAGTGACTTAGTGATGTTTACATTATTTTGGCTTGAAGATGAGGAATGCAAAAGTAAAGGGGCAAAAATAAATGTATAGATATACTTGGTAGGATTGCACCTGTTACTGGAAGGAAGACAGTTTTTATCTCTACACAGCTGGACTCTAACAAAATATGAAAAAATATGTTCAATTAAGTGGCACCCTGCAAAGTCCGTTTAAGGCTACCAACAATTTATTTATTTGCCAAAGATACTGGGAAGATTATAATTGCTGTTAGGATGGATTTTTTTTTTTTTTTTTTAATTGGGAACAGCATAGATTTATTTTAGATACTCTAATCAGATAGTGCTGGTTTGATCTCACTGCAAGAGTTTCCAGTTGGTATTATGTTACAGCTGGCACACCTGTCACGTACACACACAGAAATAAGTCAGGAAGAGCATCAAGACCAGTTGGACAGCAACTTTTGCACTGACATGGTTTTGCACCCTCCCCTCCCCCATTTATCTTCTTTTGCTTGAAAAGATAAAAAGCAAAAAGCCACAGTTTTTGTCCATAAACTACCTTCCAATTCTGAAGTTCAGTTTTCTAGATTGTTACAGGCTGGTTGTACCAAGTACCAAAATAAACTTAAGAATGCACTGCCTACTCAGGATTTTTCTTGGTCTCCCAAACCAGGTATCTTTTTAATTTAAAGCTCTACAGTTTCATCTGAGGTGTGCCTTTTTTTTTTTTTTTTTTTGGTGAATTTAGCTAAACAGTTTTTCTCTGCAAAACATCAGCAATCTAAAAATGTTTTTAGCAATGATAAAATACCAAGTATATAAATTTTGGTAACAACCTACTTTACTCCAGAAGATTAGGTATATGAACAAATTCCAGTTTAGTTTTTTTATTTAGCCTCTTCTGTGATGTAGGTCCTGCAGCAATATACAACATTGTTGAACCCATTTCTGCAGTTCAGAATGCAGAAAAGCAGCTGTTACTTATGTTTATTCATTAGATTTTGGTGGATCCAGACTCTGGAAATCACTCAACAGGAGACAGTATTTCATTTGGCAGCTTGGTGGTTGACCTCTTTCTTATTACGTATTTAGCCTTTTCATTCATCTTGTGTAATAAGACGTCAGCAGCGTACTCTAGAACCTGAAGTCCTGATGTAGCATTTAGTATTTCATAATTTATTTTTCTTTTCACAGGGATCACACTCTACAGCCAACCATATGGAGGAGCCTTGCTGGATGAGGACAAAATGTGAGCAAACTCTCAAAATATATAAGAGCTGCAATGAGCAGAGAGTTGAAACTATTAATTTAATAAGCATGTATGTTGCATGCAATAGATGTGACTTGATAGATGCAATTCAGTTCCACTGAGTGAAATATTTTTTCTAGTCTGTTGTTTATATGTCAAGTCTACTGTTTATATCAGATATGGTTGCATTATTTTGTAGAGAAAAATACTGAATTTATGCTGACTGCACTTTACAGAGTGTTTGTGAGTAGGTCATGACATTTTCAAACAGGTTAACTGCTTTAAATGATTGTCAAGTTTTTAAATTTTAATTTTCTGTAGAGGGGAAAATATTTGCAAAACTTCACTTTACTATTCAGACTTTAAACACATGCTGTGTTCCGTAACTCACGTATAGTTTTGTAACTTAACACATCATCTTGCTCCTGTTCTCTAATTAGATGTTGCCAGTGTACAAACATGGTGTTTGCAAACAGGATTAAGGTCCTAATGTCTCGTGTTGTTTTGGTAAGAAGTTGGCATTGAAAATGTTTGGGTTTGGTGAGGGTTTTTTCCCTGTTGTGTGTTCATTGTGCCATTTTGCTTTGTACCATAGAATGGAGAATGTTCGTCAGTGTGGGGTAGCACTGTGTATCATGCTGGGGTTCTCTATCCTTACCGCATCCATTGGAAGTGCCATAGTGAAAGACAGAGTATCTGGCACAAAACGCTTGCAGCACATCACAGGCCTCGGTTACAAAACTTATTGGCTTGCTAACTTCTACTATGATATGGTATGTATCATGTGGGGCAGCATGTGTTCAGGTGTAAATTTTTAACTAGTTTGTCATAAATGAGCAAAAGGAGATATGGTCACAAGACAGGTGAATAAGATTTGAATTGTGCAGAGCAACAGCTCTTGGCTGTCATGTTAACAAGCATTGGGACACCATTCCTACTTTAATACTGTCAGATAAAATTCTTTAAGGCAAGGATTGTGTTCTTCGTTTTCCGAAGTTGAATTGTAAGGTAAAGCATATGCTAGCTTTAGGTACCTACACTATTTTACAAATAAAAGGAAGCTGGCTAATCAACCTAGACAGAGAGAATCTTCCGCAGAGCAGTTCTTAGCAGGAGTTTCTGTGCTTTGAGTTGCCACTGGCAAAATCTTTCAGATTATTGGAGAAGCCTGAAGATACTAGTCAGCTACTTTAAAGGCATAATTATGTTGTCTGTTGGTAGGTAACATGAGAGATATTAATAACTGGTACCTTTTATTTCTGGCAAGATAGACAGTAGAAAATATTATTTATGAATTCATATATACAGAATGTTCTAGATCAGAAATGGGCGAAGTCTCTGTCCTGAACGCTTATTTTTCTCATACAAAATAATTTCTACCATTGTTAACATTACAGATAGTGATGTCTGCATGCAGTTCATAAACAAATCTGAAAATTTTCTCTTCTTTTGAAAATACCACAAAAGTTATTATTTTTCCCTAAATCTTACCCTTTTAATCATATGTAAAGACAGGAATGCCACTGAGACCTGACTTTGGCAGGTTGGATTTAGGCCAACATAGTTAAATGAAATAGGAATTTTTGCTTACCTTCTTCAAGCCTGAGAAGTTGATTTCTGTTCAGGCCAATAAGCAAAGGTGGTGCAATAAAATTATCTTTCTCAAGTCACTGCTACTCCCCAGTCACTGATTTTTCATCAGCTGTGTAATGGAGCTTGTTTTGATTCCATTTAAGCATGAATTCCACAAATTATCTTCAAATATCTTTTTCAAAGGTGAGTCTTTAAAAACTAAAATTAAAAATTGCTCCATTATATATGTGTATATATATCTGTCTGTGTGTGTGTGTGTATATACAAGACAAACATATATGTCCCTAACTGAAAGGCTTTTTCATAATTCAGTTGTGATGAGGCTTTCTATAGTATTAGTTGAGTGTTTGGCCGGAATTTGAGATTAGGTCATCTACTTCTGAAAGGGATAGAATTACTGTTTTTCAAGAACTAGGGCGCTGTGTGTTGATAGTTCACTTCTCAAAGAAGGTGTTTTGGATTGGGAGATTGGTTTCAGAGGCAATAGTGAGCAATTGGAGTCAGCTGGATTATTCAAAAGTAAAAAGATTCCTGGCCCCAGAGAAGGGACTTAAAACTTTCTGCACCTTGCTTAACGCACTGGGTCATGGAAGGAATGGCTGGGATCTAGCATAGGCAACACAAACATGAACTAGCCTGGTCAGGAACAGAGATTTTTGGAACACTCTCTGTTCTCATTCAGACTATTCTAAATCTGAAACATTAGAACTTCACCCATCCATGCTTGAAATCAGGATTTTCACACTTGAGCAAGCTTGAAGTAAGAGCACATTTCTCCAAACATTATTTACTTGGCCAGTCAATCTTTGTATTCCTTTTTCTGTGGTGTCAGATAAGAGAGCTTGGTTAAAAACTCAGTCCTTCATCATTCAGTTTCTCCTTGTGCAGCAAAGTCAACTCCTCATTATTTTCTGCCAATATCTTCCTTTCAAAATGTTCTCACAAATTCAGCACAGGACTGCATGATCAATCATGATCTGGGAAAGAACAGATGCTGCTTTAAATGCTAATTGTGCTGCAGATCATTTAGGGACATTGAACACATGAATATAGAAAGTGTTAAATTTGAAATCCCTCTACATATTTTAAGTATTACAGGCTGTGTCCTGCATTATTGGTAGCATAATCTTTACTATACCTGCAGAATTATTTGATTTATGAAATTACTGTCATCAGAATCAGGCTGTTCTTACTATATTTATACATGTGAATGGTATTCTTTACTATGTTCAACAAATGGAAAATGTGTAAGTGCTAAGAAAATTTCATGACAAATAGACGTTTTGTTCACATTAAGCTTGTGACACTAGAGGGGCAAAATTAAGGTTATTTTATTTGCGCATGTCCAACTTTTATTACACACCATGTTTTCAGGTGAGATTTCTAATAGAATTTATTGTTTAAGTTATTTATTTATTGCTAGAAAAAAGTCCCAGGTCTGTTGAAACATACTGGGACTCAGATGTTTTGTGACTTCTCTACCATATTTTTTAAACAGCTCCTGGATAACTGAAACCTAAATCTGTGGAGTGGTATGATATGACATTTGTATATGGCACTGAATAAGGTACATTGTGAACAACATAAGAACATTACATTTGTCTACATTTCACTCCATTGCCCTTCTCTTAAAAAAAGGTCTGTCTTCCCATTGGCAAAGAAGTGATGCCCTCTGGTTTAATTTTGAAGAGATTTGCATTGTACTTCAGTATGAAAGTCCAATTTTAACAGTAAGGATGTTGTTCGTCTACACTGAATATTTAGCTAGACCTTGATTTGTTGCCTGTATTGCAGTTGTATCTCAGTTATATTAGGATAAGGTTAAATATTATTTAAGCAGAAATAGAGTCACTGCCCTAATGAGCTCTGCTTCAATGTACAGAGCAGGCAGACACTGAGAATGGAACTGAGCACAGATTTTCACATCTTGCCATTGCTAGTTGCAAGCAGAACCCGTCTCTCTTGAATACTTGGATATGAATCCCCTGTACCAGTCACATCCTCCCCCTCTTAAGTATTTGGTTACCATTATGTCAAGAGACCAAACAGAGAAACTACTTTCCCTGTTGGCTGTAACTCTTCGAAATATTATGTCTGTTCCCATTAAAAGTTGTCATTTGCTTCATCAGCACACATGGTCCTTCATTAAGGTTCCTTTTTAAAATTGTACCCTTACTATTCTCCTATGACTGAAGCACCAATCAGTGAAACTGCTATTTCTGAATCCAAGACTCTGTATTCACAGTATAATTTGATGTTTTGTAGCAATGGTCCCATACGGACTCATTATCTGGAAGAGCTAGCTTGTTAAATGGATGTATTGGAAAGGTCAATAGAAATGGAATTAAGGGGAATATTCTGTAGTCGGATTTTATTTTGTCAGGCTGTTTCATGTGTATGTGTGTAAAAGGGGCAGTTTCACAGCAAGTGTGGACTATGAAATCTCAGAGCTCTTCTCCCTAATTCTTCCTAATTTATTGTGTAATTATATTGCAAATATGGAAAAGTTAATCTGTAAGCCCTTCTATGCTAATAAAGTAAGACCAGTAAGAGATGCTCACCTGCTAAGTGCCTTTTTTCTTTTGTTTCTAGCTGTTTTACATGGTTCCAGTCACCCTGTGTGTTAGTGTTATTACTGCCTTCCAGCTATCAGCCTTCACTTTCCGAAAGAACTTGGCAGCCACTGTTCTCCTGCTGATACTCTTTGGGTATGTGATTGGAAATGCTACTATGGAATTATAGCTTATAAGAAACAAACAGAAATCTTTAGACTTGGTTTGCACCTGCTGCTGGATGCATGATTTTCTCTCTTTGGAAATGATTATGATTCAGCAAAAGATAGTGAGAAAACAGGCTGGAACATGAGTTTGAAAGTTCCATGTGGAAGGTGGAGGGAGATTTGCTCACGCATTTAAAAAACAAAAAGGAAAAAAAGAAGGACTGGAAATGCCTCAGAAAATACTCAGCCTCTATAACAATAATTTGCTGTTAGAAACTGATTGTATGTTATCTTTCAGAAAATGAGGGAATAATAACGTAGTCAGGTCAGAATTTCAGTGCTTAGCCGTGCAGAATATCATCAAGAAGGTAAGAAGTGGCTGTCTTTTATTACAGTTCTACCCATTTTCTGTAGTTCTGTAATTTTAAATAGCTCCAGGAATTTATATTTCCAATGAGAAGTCTATCCAATGTGGAGTACTGGGCTGGTTGGAGATTTGTCTCCAGATAGTACTGTGAGAGAAGAAAGTCCTCCCATATCACCCTCTTGCTTAGTTTCACGTGAAAAAACAGTTATAAAAAGTTAAAATAATTGGTTAAGCAGAGGATTGATTTCTCTATAGAAATAAGGCTGTTGAGCCCTGGGCTCAATCAAACTAATGATCTGTCTATTCTGTTCCTTTAACTCTTCCTATGTGCAGTCCCAGGTGATGTGAGAAATGCTGAAGTTGAATAGTTACAGGATAAGCATTCTGAGAAGTTGTTTCTTCCTTATCTCAAGCAACTAGTTTTTGCTACCTTTCTAGGGGGGAGTGCATATCTTACGAGACAAATGTTTAGATAATGAAATATAACAGCTCCATGAGAAAATGACAGGGAAGGAAAGTAGAAAGAACCTTCTGCAAGATCAGGACATGTTCTATTCCAGGAAATGTCTCAGATAAACACTAAAAAAAACCCCAAACAACTCACTGTATTTCATCTTGAAACTGTTTTCAAGATCCCATGCCTCCAGCAACTCCTTTTTTGGAAAACTGTTTCAGTATCTCCATAGCTGGATGATTTCTTTGAAATTCCAGCCTAAGTTTATTTGGAGCCATACTTCGTAATTCTCCATCATCAAACATCTTTTGCAAGCCCAAACAAGCCAAGTCCTCTCTTGTAAAAAGGCCTTCCCATTCCCTGGATAATTCTATTTATCATTTTTGCCTATAACTCCAGTTTGAGCTCATCTTTCCTGGGCATGAGTGGCCAGACCAGTATGTAATATTCTAGAGGTCATGATGCCAGGATCTTGTAAGTAACTCAGATTAAACATCCAAAGATCATACTTTTCTCCTCTTTATATCACTCTTGTCTTCCTCCTCCTTCCTTCTGCACTACTACCAATTGATTCATTCAAGTTAAAGGCAAAAATTTTTATCAGGCTTAGTGCAAAGACTTCACACTACTAAATCTCATCCTGTTTTTTTTTTTTTATTACCTTTGCAACTGTTGAATGCTTCTTGTAATCCAGTTGCTGTGACCCTAGTGTAAGAATAGCCATCTATAGAGATCTTAGCCAAGCAGCAAATGAACCATACAGTACCTATTTGTATGTTTGCTGAAGTCATGACATGTTTTCTGTGGTGTGCTATAGGCTTTGGTCCTGCCCACAGTGTACTACTAAATCCCAGGTGCTAAGAGTTATGCTGGCATTGTTTTAACCAAAATGTTGAGTTAAAGTTTGGATATTTCAGAAGAAAAGCATTGACTGAAAAGCTGGACTGTCTTCTAAAAAGTTTTTTGTTGACTGCAGATGCAGCTTAATCATCTCAGCATAATCCCTCCTGTGCTGTTCAGCTTTGGCAGACATTAACAGATATTATAGTGATTTGTAACAAGAAGGTGTATGTATTCAATGTGTATTAACATGTATTAAAGATACAATAAATGTCAGTCAGTAAGTTTAATGTGTCTCAAGGACACTCTGATAAATTTCAGAGTTGCCACTCTTTCTAGTCTATCCTTTACTCAGCCTAACTACACAGCAAACATGATGAAGCCTATCGTCGTCATTTTATCCTTCCCCAGTATTGTGCATGTAATTCTCATTTATCTGTATTCCCTAATGCTTTTTTTCCTTTTAAAATTTGATTTTTCTCTTCAGGGTACACTTTTGCAGCATTTCTGTTCTAGAATAGAGATAAAAATAGCCCAGTTACATGAAAAAGTTAAGCTCTCTGCCAGAAGGGGGTGTGCTTGAAAGAATAATCAACAATTACCTAGTGCGCTACTTTAAAACTGTTTTCTTTTAAAAATATAATGGTCTCTTAACTAAACTGCATTCTTTCCTCTTTTAGCGGATAGCAGAAGTGTTTTATAGTTCAACTGCTTAAGCACTTTTCTCCAAAATGCTCTATCTTTGATACTTACAAAATAACAAATTACAGCTGAAGCTGAAGGAAAAGAAAGAGTTAGGATAGAAATGTAGGCGTGACTGGCAGCTACTTTAAAGGTTGCATTTGAACATCATACAACTTTAGTATTTGGAAAGTCTTACTCATTCCTTAGCAGCTATAAGCAAACAAATCAAATTGTGCTTTCATTTACAGCAGAGTAATAACACTCTAAATCATGTCTCTTTTCTGAGCTGTTTCCAAGGATGGACTTGTCTTGTATTTACGTTATTGTAATTCAGAGCAAAACTTAGAACAGTGATTTTAGTATGTGCATGAAGGGAAGAAAAGATTGTGTGATTAAGACTGGCAACAGGATGCTGAAGGGTGTAGTGTGATCTTGAATACTTACAATCTTCATTCGAGACCCAAACATTAAGTCATTTAACCTTTATCTTCCTGTAAGCTGATGATAACATCACTATTACTTCACAGCAGGATTTGAAAGTTTGTTTCTTAAGGTAAAGGATTTTGGAATTCTTAGATGAAAAAAGTTAATCAGTAAAGTACACAATACTGAATTTAAAAGGGACTTTTATGGCTTATAATCTAAACTACTGTTTAATGCAATGAAGAAGTGAATTCACAGTTTTTTGGCTAGTTACTCTTGCATTGAGCTCACTATTAATACATATATTAATACTATATAAGAAATATTTATATATACAACTATATATATACACATATATACTTATCATCATGCAATGGTGTATGCTGATACCTATGCTCCTGCAGTCTATATACTGTTTGTTTGATAGATATGTCTTGCGCTATGTTGAATAGAAAATAAATTTCCTTTACATGACACTCATGCTGATCAAATTGCCTGGGCAATTTTTTTAGCTCGGCTAGCCATATCTTACTCTTTATAAAAAATATGACTGCTCCATTTTGGATAGGCGTCATTTGACTTGCCAGAATGGAGGGTGCATTCCCTCCTCCTTTAAAGATTTGCATTGAAAATGATGTAGTCACAGACATGTTGTCTTATCATTGTGCTATGAAGTAAATGTGCACTCATTTTTGATGGCTACTACTCTACTAACTGATAACCTGTTTTATGTAATAACAATGCTAACATGATCTCTGGCAAATTTCAGTTCTCAGATATCACTGGCACAAATATTAGTTCCAGTTCAAGGATTAATGTTTTTTCTTTTTTTTCTCTCCCCCCGCCCCCGCTCACTCTCTCCTTCCTCTTTTGGTCTTTTTTCTTTCTATGAAAGCCTCTAAGAAAAGCTGATTGCTCAGCATCCATGATTTAAGCTTCAAATATTTGGTTGTAATTCTAACTCTGTGTAAGAGGCTTGTTGAGATGCATGGTTTTGCAATCATTCAGAAATCAGGGTTGGGAAGTTTCTGGAACAGTGAAAGTAAACATATGCAGTTGTTATACGCAAAAATGGATCATATCTACCCATCACATGGCCATAGCTCTGTGTACATCTATAGAATCATAAGGCAATTTGATAAAGAAAACATATCCCAGATTTGTCCTTTTTTCTCAGTTGGTCAAAAGACTTGTTTGCATATCTTAAAAATAAGGAGTAATTATTGTTCTTTTTTCTAGTATGATAAATGCCTTTTTTTTTTTGTTTTGGTGAGACCAAAACATAATTTATTTGTGATAATTTTGTTTCTTTAAACTTTCAGATATGCAACTTTACCATGGATGTATCTTGTATCCAGATTCTTCTCAAGTTCAGATGTAGCTTTTATTTCTTATATCTCCTTAAATTTTGTGTTTGGCCTGTGTACCATGCTGATGACTCTCTTACCTCGTTTGTTAGCTATAATTTCCAAAGTGCAGGTCAGTATAAAAACTTTGCTTTACGTTACTCATAAGTGAGATGTATGCACACACATGCATGCATGTATATGTTTGTGTGTGTATATATATATATATATATATGTATATTTATACATATGCACAGGCAAGATTTTTTCCAGCAGAAAAACCTATGTTTTAAAAATTCCTGATTTTTCTGTCCTAGTGTGTACTGTATTGCTTGTTACCATCCTGAATTTTAACTTGTTTATAACAAAAAAAAAAAAAAAGCCCTGTAGTAATGGAAAAACAACATTAATTGAAACCTTGACATTTCCCAGACAATTAAGTTGTAATTGGCACATAATGGGAGCTGTTCTGGTCCATTGAATAGATTATATGCATTGTAAAATGTGTTTGAATAATACTGACATAAGAGATAACCGTATATTCCTAGGATCTGTAAAGCACTGTATGAATAGTAATATGGATTCTCACTCCATATATGTAACTTCTATTAGTCATAATGGTAATTAAGCACCTTTATAGAGAGGAGGTTCAGAATGTGTATGAATATCTATGCACGTACCAGGTCAAAAACTTGATTTTTGAAGTTAGATTTGGATTACACGTCATTCAAGTTTGGAGGCAGATTTGGTGTTGACTTGGGTTTAAGTTGGTGATTTAGAATTAATAGCATTCAAATATTAAAATTTTAAGAAAACAGAATGATTGTGGCCTCATGTGTTTTCTTACTATCCATGAACCTCAACTAAAATTAGAATCCTGTGGCCCTAGGCACTCTAAAATACAATAAGAGATTAACCCTGCCCCAAAATAGTTCACAATATGCTTTTCTGAAATCAGTTCACATTGAGTGAGATTTGAGTGCTGTATCCAGCTGTGTAAGTGTGCTTAATACACTGATGGAGAAAACTAATTTTTTCCCTTTTTTTTTTTTCTTCGCCCCCTCCCCCCTTTCTTGCTGAATCTTAATACAGAGTTTTCAGAACATCTACAATATCCTCAAATGGGTGTTCATCGTATTCCCACAATTCTGCTTAGGCCAGGGTTTAATAGAACTTTCGTACAATCAGATCAAGTTTGACCTGACCAGCAACTTTGGAATAGATTCATATGTGAGCCCCTTTGAGATGAATTTCCTGGGCTGGATTTTTGTGGAAATGGCTCTGCAGGGAACACTGCTTCTTCTTTTACGGCTTTTTCTTCATTGGGATCTCCTCCAGAAATCAAGGTGTGTTACCGTTTGTATTCTGCCATAGTGGACAATGAATTAATTTTTAAAGAAAGAAAATGGTGGCTTCCTTTGAACACCTGAAGATAAATACTTCTGATAACATGGTGTACCTGAATTAGTGGAAACTGCAGAAAAAATACAAGTAGTTGCTGTTTCTCTTGGATTTTGCTGAGATTTGATCACCAAGCTTTAAGGGATTGCCACCAGGGAAATAAAACAGACTTATCCAGACTACAGCAATGTCCAATTTGCCATGTGGCATTTGTTATCATCTTCTGTTTTAGGGGTCAGTGTTCAGTTAACAGCATGGTCAGCCCTTCAGAAGATGTTGATGTAGAAATGGAGCGACAGCGACTCTTTGGTGGAAGAACTGGTAATGACGTCCTCCTTCTGTACAACCTCAGGAAGTGTTATGGAGGTTTCAGTAAGAAGAACACAGCTGTGGAAAGTATAAACTTGGGAATACCAAGAGGAGAGGTAAAGAGGTCTTTTTTTTCCTTTCAGAAAATAACACTTCATTCTGAGCAATTGTTCAGATATACTCAGGATGTCTACCATCTGCACATAGCAGCAGAACAATTTCAGTTGTAGTAATTTCTGAAAATCAATAACTGGATAAAAGCAGAAGCTGTGGTGGTGTTTAAGAAGCAACTGTTCATTTATTTTTTGGGTTACAAATTCATCGGAGTCTTAATTTTTTTCTTCTTGCTTATCTTTACCAAGTTACTGTTTTATAGGTTAAGATAAAAAACAAGTAGGTAGCATAGCAGAGAAAGCAAAGAATACCTAGCTCAATTGTAAACTGTGGACTGAATCCTGAATTTGTCACCAAGGCAAACTTGTAGTTCCCATGCTGAAATCTTCACAGTATATTTTAATATAGCATATAATATACTAATATACTATTTTAATAAACTGAAATTTAGCACTGAATATGGTAGTGCTAAAGATTTCAGAAAAGCATTTATTTGTTGGTTTTTTTTTTCATTATTTCGATGCTTTTGGGAATTGCAGATATTCATTTCAAAAATACTGATAAGGAAAAGACTTTTCTTGGGTGCTAATAGCAAATTGGAAAATGTGAGAAACTAGCACATGGCAGCACAGGTCCAGTGATGTCCTGCCAGTTATAGATCAGTTGTTGGGTAACTGGGGTAACCAGGAGGATGTCATTGCTGATGAAAGCCTATTTATCAATAAGAAAGTTCATGAAACAAGGATTTTAAAAGTTACAAAGTGCTATAAATAGCCTTAATATAAATCCTGTCCTAGCTTAAGTGTATATTCATTGCAGCTAGGGGACTGAAATTACTGTTCAGAAGTCAGTGTGTGTCTTGGCTGTTCAGTGTTCATTTACTTGTACAGAGTGAAGCAGCTCATGAGAAAGTGAGAAATATTGACTATAGACTGGTAGTCAGGGCTCTCAAATAGAACTTGAGATCCTCAGGTTCAAATCTAGCATTTACTAATTCTATGGATAAATAATGCATTTAGTTACTGAGCAGGGTTTTAAGTGGAGGGCTAGAATCCTAAATAAGTCACTTTTAGGAATTATGGGGTAATCTAAATATTATATGTATGGGGTTTTTTTAAATTTATTTTCTGCGGGAAAGGGAATTCACACATACAGTATATTCATACACAGTACCTTAAGGACATCATAGGAAATATGAAAAGGGGAGAAACTGTTGAAGAATTAGTGTTATTTATTTCTTTCAGCATAGCAGATTGATTGCTTTTGTTCCTTTTTTTTTTTTTTTTTTTTTTTTTTTCTTCCCCCATCTCTATTAGTGTTTTGGACTCCTGGGAACAAATGGAGCTGGGAAAAGCACAACTTTTAAGATGCTGACTGGAGATATCATCCCATCTGCAGGACGTGCTGTTATCAAGACTCCTACAGGGTAAATAACACAGGGTTTGATCAGAATAGTGCTAATAGATAATGCCAATGATCAAAGACTCAGCATGTCTTCAGTCCTTTATACTGTACTCTAAGGACCTGTTTTGTTCCCATTTAAATGTATATTGCTTTATTGCTATTAAGTCTCTGCAGGAAAGCATTTTAGCATTATATAATTCCATCTGACAGCTCTGTTAATTGAGAATAAACTTGTCTGGTAGCAAAAGAGTAGGCTCTAGGAAGCCTTAACATACAGCCTTTTAAAATTGTAACAAAAATCTTAACGTACAGTATGTCCAGCTGCATGGACATATATCCCCCTTACTAATGCTGCACTGAAAGGTTTCCAGGCTTATGCTGATGAGCAGCGTTTCAAGTGGATAATTTAAAAATGTTTTCTGACACTTGTGTCCTTCAGAGTAATTAATTAATTACTTGATCAATATACTATGTAATTAGGATAGGAGGTACTGTTGGTGATATTGAGGCTAACTTTGATGGAGTGATAAGTGAATAATGGACTTTTTGGGTTAGATGAAACCAACACTTACCGTTTTTCCCAGCAAAATTGAAGAGGAAGTAAAGTTATTTTTCAGTCAGGCCAAAGTAAAATGTATATGTGTATATATAAGTGCATCCTAGGCTAGTTAACAATTTTAAAACTTCTCTTTTCCTAAATGATGTCTATTTCAAGATATGTGTTTTGGAGAAGGACAAGTGAAGGGTTTAATTCAGAACATTTTTAAGGAAACATTTTGGAATTTCCAAAATGACAAGTTACCTGTCTGGTTTAGAAATTAAATGCTTTCATACGTCAGTATTTGCTCACTTCTTTACAAAGATAATGATCAACAGATTTAACTTCAAAATGTAAGTAGTTTCACTCATTGCAAAATTCAGTTTTCTGGAAAGTTTACACTTTTGAAATGGACACCATCACCACCACCAAAAACATTATTTTTTTCATTATCTTTCATAACAACTTTTTTCCCAAGAGATTCAGTGTAAAAATAATTTGATAACAAAGAACTCTTAAAATGATAATCAAATAATTGTTAATCATGAAGAAAGAATGACTAAAGAGATCTTGGAAAAATGATTCTTAAGAGAATAAGAAGTGATATGAGTGAGGCTTTATAATGGTTATAGAGACTTTTAGATGGTTGTTTTCATTTATAATTTCCCAGAAGACAAAAATTTTCAGACATTAAGCAACAACAAAAATAACAATAACAAAAGTTATTTAAAATTAGGTAAAAATTAACATTTGGTGTTCTTTGGAACAGGTGGAGTGCTTTGTACCATGATACCATGGAGGTCAGAAGTTTAGCATGAGTCTGAAGAGGATTTGAGATTTACAGAAATAAAATAATCTGTAATATTTTTTGATAAGATATTGCCCTCAAGGGCACTATTTAAACTCCTAGGTTTTGTTTAGATTTTGAGGGGTATTTTTCTATAGATTTTAATGGGACTTGCCTTTGGTCCCACCTGTGCATTTATGGATTGCATATGGCTTTCCCTGTACAATGTGGTACCAGATCTATATTTGGGCAAATTATCTGATCTGGTGTGACAATTACAAAATTTTAATATCCGCTTGAAATCAAATATAAAGTTATAAGAACATGTTTCATCATCATGTGTATTGGCACTTACACTATGTTTATTGACTACATGACTTATTTTATCAGAACCCCTAAAGATAACTTTTCAAAAATTCACAAAACAATTTAACAATGCCTGTATTCCTTTTACTAGACATGTTGTTATGTACCTGTGGCTAAACATAAAAATTCTTCTGAGGTCAACTTTAGTGTGCTAAAGTATGTTAAATGCTCTCCCTGCACATCATGTGTGCTACTTTCATTTCTTCCACCGTGTTTTATAAATCCAACATGAAAGCATACTTTAAGATGCAATGTTATTTGCCATATACTAAAATATAGGTGATGAAATTTGACACATTTAGGAGGCTTGAGAGGAAGCCTTAGACATTTGCATTTAAGTGTCCAAAATACCCTTGACGACTTTAATTATCACCCTGTATTATTATGGTGTCAATCCAGGTTATGGATTTTTATGTGTTTGAAGTGGCTGAAGTGAGTGTAAAACCCGTATTCCCAAGTTTTCAAAACGTATCACTAACTTAGGAAGGCAACCTCAAGCAAGAGCTGCAGTTACACAGTAGCTAAACTTGGGGAAACAAACAACTTTGAGGCTGGGAGAAGAGATTTATGTTATTCCTGACTTTGTTCCTTGCTTCATATTTTGGCAACTGCTGTTAAGCAGATCATGGTGCACTGTGTTGCTGTACTACTGAAAATCACTAGGGAACAAATTCGTTGAGTCTTCCATAGGTAAGATTATAAACATAACAGGTCTGGAGAACCCTTCAACGGTTGAAGAATGACTAGTTACTCATCCAAAGCAGAATAACTTTTTCTGAATATAATTGATTTATGGTTTTAAAACAAAAAAAGATGAAGATTGTGGTCTATGAAACAGTTAAGTTGATTTTTTTCTGTAGGCTAGTGAGAAGATACAAAGATGATTGTGATAAAATTTTATGTTATGCTAACTTGATTCAGATCCAGGTATAGCCATGTCCTTTCTGAGCAGCAATCATGTTTATCCCCAGGACAAGAACTGGGGCAACTATCAAGTTCCCGAACAGTGAAATAAAAAAATTAAAATTTAAAAATAGTTTTTGTAACAGTTTATTTATTTGTGAGTGTCCAGAACACCTTCCAGTTCCAGGTGTCTCTAAGCTGTCTTTGTTAGTTACAACTTCAGTGAACAGAAATTAAAAGCTAAATGAGCGTGTCTGAGTCCCAGATCTTTAGCTACCACCTTTAAGCCAGTATTTAGAGGCAAAACCAAGGAACTTCAGAGTGATGGAAATGTTTCTGTTCTTTTTATTTGCTATGCTATGCAATATGCTCTGTAAGGAATATGTACACTCCACATCAGAAAGACAATTGCAGATTTCAGAAATCTTTCCTCTCTAAACGTAGATTTATTTGCTGCTGATAAATCAGTGTGTTTGTCTTAAAACGAAACAAAACCCCACAAACAACAAAAAAACCTCCACCCCTGTATATAATATGTGGAGAAGATAGCTCTAACTGACTTGGGTATCAGGTACCCAGGGACTTTTAGGTAGATTGATTTGTATTTACACCTGAGATAAATGGAGGAATGGGGATATTGTGGTAAGAAGTCTTCTCCTTTTCTCTTCTTCAGTAGTGTGCTCAAAAGCCTGGTATTCCTGGCACAGAGGAAGAGAGGAGGGTCAGCTGAAGAAAGCAGTTGCTGGTCACAGCTGCAGACCATTTGCTGGTCAGCAGATCTAGACTTCTTTGTTTAAAATCTATGTCATGAAACAGCTTCCATAGAGACATTACCTCTGATAGCAATTCCTGATGAATAATTTGGGCAGCAGCATAGATGTAGATCCCATTTCTGCTGGGTTTGACTGGAAAGAACACAACTTTTGTCCTCTGTGACCCTGAAAGGACAGGATACTATAATCTGATGGATCCTTCATAATGCATTCTTCATGACAAAATAGTGAAGTGAGTATGCAAAATTATTATTATAAATATTGGAGAACCTAACTGATGTTACTCCATGCAGAAGAAAATCCTTAATTCATAACAGTTCCTGTTTCCTTGAATAAATATGCTTGAAAGTTCCTGGTTTAAAACAAACAACCCCCCTCCCTCCCCCGCAACAAAACCATATGTACATTTTCCTGATTGCTATTGTAATTGTTTCACTGAATTTAAAATGAAGTCAGAAGTGTCTCTTTGAGGCAGGTGCACTGAAAACAGCCTTGAATTTTACAAGACAGCTTTTGAACCTTTGGACAACACAGGGGACTAGAAATGGAAGATGCACTTTTTAAAAAATGCATGTTGAATTGCAAAGTAGAATTTTGGGAAGTTCAGTGTAAAACATCTTGGACATGCATGGGGTTATATAGAAGCAGCCTCACACATTGATAATCAAGTTGTATTCAGGGAACTCCTGATAGATTCTCAAAGAAAATAATAAAAATGTACTTCTGAAAGGCAGCTGCCTTTTTAACAGGGCAGAAGAGCAGATTCACAACATCTTCAAGTACTTCTAAAAGATTTGTTGGCCTCTAGGTTGTTTGTTTGTTGAATGTTTAATACTGCAAAAAAGGAGCTTATTCCTAAAAACCTGAGAGAAAACTGTCTGTTTTCATAGCACAAGCTTAGTAAAATGCATAAAAGCTAGATGTTATGTAACAATTTTCAATATCACGGAGATTCATAAGACTAGGTGTTATTAATCGGGATTGTTTATTAAATACTATAGCCAACTTCATCTCTTCTGCATATCAAGGTTCCTGGCATTCTTCTTGATGAGGGCGTTCTTCTGGGGAAGGCAAGGCTTCTGATCTGTTTTTATTAAGCTTTTCTCTTTTTGATACACTACAAATTAAACAGATATTTTGAATGCATTATGTGCTTAAACTTTGTATCTTACTGTTTACATGGCAAACGCATGTTTATAGTATACAAGCTGAGCAATCTACCAAACCCCTGCTTTTATTTATTTTCGTATCCTTCTGCAGAAAATGTTTTTAGGCAACTTTTAAAATTTGCAATCCCATTCTGGTTGTAACTGTGATGTGATATAGTCCAGTAAGAGAAATAATAGGAATTTATCACCAACCACAGCCAGTCTTGTGAAGATAATAGCAAAATGCCATTCACTGGCGATTTTGCCTTTTTTATTATTTTGTGTACTTCATTAACATTGCCATTATCAGTGATGTATCTGTCCAAATGAAACATAAAAATAATTATCATATAGAGAGTGTGTCTCTATATTAGGGATATTTGCAACCCCAATATTAAAGAGTGCCAAAGGAAGAAGCAGCATTGAAACAGTTACTTTGGAAGATGTGGAAATAAAATACTGATACTGAAGTACCAGCAGTCCCCCTCATAAAGGGCAGAAATATTAAAAGAAAAAAGGAAAATAACTAGAAAGGAGAGTATTTTAATAAAATTTGCTTACCTGTATTTATAAAGTATGGTGCTATAAGACATTAGGAGACTCTGACTGGCTTTTGAACAACATCCATACAAAGGAGTTGTCAAGCTTAAATATGTATAATAATTAACTGCTTGACATTTAGAAGGTTTTTTTGTGTTCTCTGTAGCACAGCTGTTCCTCTTTAAGAGTACAAATGGACTCAAATTAGCTTATGCTTAACCCTACTGCCATAACTAGATTGCCACCAGTGAATGAAATGAAAGCTAGTGTATAAAACTGTAAACATTTTTGTAGTTACTTTTTCTGTCAAATAGCTTGAAGAAGTAAGGTCTGTGTTAAATACGTACTAAGAAAAGCTAACAGTTAACAAAGTGGTAAAACGAAAAACAAAGTGAGCCCTCATAGTCTTTGAATCTCTTCTGGGCTGATATATCAGCAGATATTGTACATCTGTTCCACTTTTTTTTTTTTTTTGAGTGTCCGTTGGCCATTCTTTGTTTTCTTCCCCTTTCCATATTCATGTCTAAACCTTCAGTGACTCTGTGCCATAAAGCTTCCCTCAACTGAGGAGGGCTAAACACAGCTTGGAAGAGAAAGTGTCAAAATCCTTCGAAGTGTAATGTCAAGATCAATGTAAAATAATGAATAACGTGACTAGTGGTTTGTTTGCCTTTTTGGCACTCTGTATTTTGCAGTCTTTGCTGTTGTAGTTTGCTGAATAGAGTTGACTAAGTTCATACTTAGAGCAAAGTCTCACTTGTAGTGGGGTGCATAGAAGAAGAAATATATAAGCTGGGTGTCATCTTGTTCATAAGTTGCCCCACTGAGGCCTGAACTATTTGGCAGTCTTCCTCATGTAATTAATTTATCTCCCATGAATTTCCATCTTCCTTCTGCACAGAGAGATCCTCCATGACAGCAACTCCCCACCCTATTGAATTGTCACTCATCTCAGCTGTTGGATTACAAAGTCATAGGACCAAATAACTTCTCTCCAAAGAGGGGAAAGTAAAATATTCCTTTATAGCTAGAACTTGGATTCTTTTGATAGTTATGATATTCAGCGTGATAAATAATTAAAAATGTAATTCAAATAGCTTTACTTGAAAGGCAGAATAAATTTACATCAATATAATGGCTGAGATAGCTGTTGTTACACTGTATATCAGTAAAATTAGTTTAATAATAACTAAGCTATAGTTACATTAATTATATTTTAACCTTGAATTTTTTATAATGTTAATTGAGCATTAGTATGCACTGAATTAAATGTGCAGTTAAGAGTACAATGGAATGTCTAACTACTTTTGCAATTTGTAAATTTGTATTTCATTTTGACTAATTAATGGAATTTATCTCTCTACAGAAGCCATTGTAAGTACCATATATATCACTGCCTTTAACTGCATTCAAAAACTGCAGAAAAAGCATACAAAAGTGAAGCAAAGTGCACAGCAGAGTCCATAGTGAAACAATTTTTCCAAAAACAACCATAAGGCTGATATCGAGGGTACTAAGTTGTCTCTGGAACTTGAAACTGAGGTGTACTTTTGAATGTCAGCCCACAGCTACCTATAAGCTGTGTTGCCGGTAACCACTGTAACAAATAAGAATTAAATCTAGCCTCTGCAATAACAGCCTAGCATTCTGGAAACTACAGGTCCAGTTCAGGTGGGAGAAGGCAACAGGTTTTGTCCAAGATCATTCTCTCTTGTTCCACTGTTTTGGTTTCTTTTCAGTGCCAGCACATGGGGTGCCCCATGCCACCCCAATGTAGCCTTCAGGGCAGGAATCAGATTTCAGGGGTTTCTTTCAACTCATGAAAGAAATGGATCAATGTAAAATGCCTTAAAATGATCAGTGGAGGAACAACTTTGAATTAAAAATTATATTCACTCAGCGTTTAGTTTATTATCCCCAGTATCTTGCAAGTCTGGCAAGTTTCTTTCATCGATAGTACAAAACTCTAAGATGAGCACTCCAAACTTATGGAAACCTCCTTGAGTCTTGGATTTTTTTCAGGATGATTTGCACCAAAGTATCATAAGTCTCACTGTATAAATGGAGACCAAAGCACTTAAAGAGGGATGCAATACAATAGCTTTCATGCTTCAAGTGCTAGGCTGTGCTATTTTTCTTGAGGATGCCATACATTCTGTTGACCTTTTCTGAAATTACTAGAAATGTAATTTTGCAACTTTAAAATTTTGTTTAACATATAAAGTTTTCTGGACATGTTCTGTTGGTTTCATCTGTTGCAGCTTTTCCACTTTAAAGGAAAAGTTAAATAGTAAGTGGAAGTATTGACTGAGCATAACAATATAGTCTAAAAATTAAGTCTTCACTGGGAAGGAGAAAACTCGTGTTCCATGTTAGTCCTATGTGTTAACTTGATCAGGATATGTAACCAAAGTTACTACCAAATTTAAAGCTAACAATTATTCAGTGTTTTTATAATGATGCAGAAAGTCCTGTATTAGTGTAAAAGTCTGGTTTCCTGACTATAATTTTTAGATATTACACTGGAATTCATTGTGTCTGCTGTACTATGGACAAAAAGGCTGAGAGGTGTTGCAATCTGCACTTATATGTTCTTTCTCTCTTTATTTATAAAACAAGCTGATTTTTTCTTCCTGTATGTCTTATTGTTTATATGAATGGCCTAATAAGAAACGCTAGTATGCCGATAATAAAAGGGAAGAAAACAAACGTCTGTTTTTCTCTAGCTTGAGAAAAAAAATCAGAATTTTGCTGCATGCTAATCTATATTTCAGAAAATATTAAAAAAAATATATTTCCAATTTGATTCTGATAACATCATATATGAAGATGTTTGTTAAGGAAGAATAGGATTATAATTAGTTTAATGAATGGCATCAGAATTTTAAAAACAAGGGAACATCACTTACAGTATATCATTTAGTGAAAAGGTTTTCTGGTATCATGCCATCACTACTTGAAATGTTCATTTCTTTTAGACCCATGAAAATGAAATCTGAGATATTAACTGAATTTCAAGGAAAATCAATTTCCAGAAATAAGGGCAGTTTTCTGTTGTAAGATATGTACTATAATTAAAAATTATGCTGTGTTTTTCTTTCATCTATTCTTTCAGTATCCAGAAAAAGCTTAGGACCTGGCTAAACAAAACGGAAGGATGATTTGGAAATCTACTCAGTGATATTGCTGAGGGAAGAATAGGCATTGTACTATACGTACCAAAGAAGTCTCAATAAAAGACCAGAATCCTCATATGGCTTTTTTTTTTTCTTCTGGTCAGATTGTTTTCTGCTTTGACAGATACAGAGATGGAAAAAAATTAGGTCCATGAGTTCTTTAGTGAATACATTAGAATCTCTTTATTAATGGGAACTCTTTAAGTGTTCAAGGTCAGCACTAATGGATAAAGTTGCAAGATAAGGACCAAACTGAGTGAGAATATTAAATGATCTATTTTCACTGTACTCTTCCTTTATGAAAGCTAAAGGTCAGTGGGTGAAATATTGTTCATCTAAGGCTGTGTGCTTTATGGGAGGCACAGCACTAAAATCATATCTGTACAATTAGCACTGGGGACACTGATGTGTCTTTATTTCCTGGTGCAAACTGAATAACTATTGTCTAATACAGTTCTAGCTAAAGAACATTAGATGTCTGTTGTTCTTTGCAGCCATGCATACTTATTTTTTGTTCTTCATGGTATGGCCCCATTCCAGACTAGATGTATCTATCCAGCTACAGGGTTCATGCTGAGTAAATGTCCCTGAAATTACCCCTGAGTGTGATTTGTTCTCTTGTGACTGAACTTGGCATATTACCAAAAGCCCAGTCTCTTGTTTCTCCAAAGACAGCAGCTGCACCAAAGGAAACCTTGTTAGCATGCCTCAATCTTCCTAGTAAAAAAAACCTCAGACACATCTCTCTGTATTCAGCAGCATCTAGATAGCATTTCACTGTGGATAGTGTTTCACTATGTTAGTGTTCATTAAATAAGGAATCAACTGATTCTGACAGGTTATGCAAAAGGATCAACATTAATCAATCTGTACCTTATGGTAAAGATGACCTTAAAAATAATTTAATTTGATTTAGGTATGGCTGGAAACTGAGCTGGTAAAAATTCTGTATAAACTTCATTTAAAATAACCTATAAGTGGATATAAATTAATGAGGAAGTACACTTCTGGTATCCTCCTTCCCCTATCACCCCTTTTATTTTTTGCAAAGTCTGTCTAGAGAGATGTCTACAGGCAGTTAACTTCCTTGGCACCATCCAAACCTACAAAGATACTAAAATTTTATATCTTTGCCATTAAGAGCAAAGGACCATTCTAATTAGTCCCCAGCAAGGTTCATCATAATCATGATAATTTATCTTTTGATAGCATTAAAATATATTTTAATGTTGTGATTCATTACATAAAATGCAGAATTTGTGTTTTCTTTGTCTCCCCAGACTCCTGAATCTTGTTAACAGGAGATACATATTTATATTTTCACTAGTGCTGTTATTTGTAGATCCTGCATTTAACACATTTACTTTGTGTCTAAATAATTAACCATATATGTAGTTCTCTTCACCAGAAATGTAGAAAACCACTATGGGGAAAACCATTCTGTTACTCAGAACTTTTTTCTTTCAAAGCTCAGATTTTTTTATTATTAAGTATCTTAATTTTGACAGGTCTTTTCTGTACATGTAAATCAGCATCATTGAAAGTTGTATTAGATGTTGGAATAAATAGGATAGATTCAGTGTCATTATGGATAATGAGACACCCTTGCAATCAAGCTTGCTTCTTAGTAATGAATGTAATTTCAATAAATGCTGTACAGCTACAAAGTGATGGCCAAAGTCTCTTAAATCAGGATCATTTTATATTTTTTCCTGTATTGTCTTTTAACCTATTAGGCTTTAATATTCCGCATTTTGTTTTACTCTTATTGTTTAGATAATGCATGCGTGCGTATGTGTGTGCACAGACACACAAAGAATACACAGCAACATTTCTCTCTGTCTCTCAACTACTGCCCCTTTAATATTGAACATGATGCACACAGTATGGTTTTGACATATGTCTCCTTAGATCAGGGTCTATCAAAGAGATAAGGGAGGTAAACCTGGTGAGAATTAATTCTCATAGATCTGTTCTCCTCCTGTGTTGATCTGCTCACCTTGGTGCACACACCGTTAGAGTAGTGATGCATGGGTGGCAGTGCTAATCTGAAAGGGACAAAAAGCATGCATTGCGTGTGGGTGGTACTATGGTAAGTGATCATAGTGAAGAGATTCAAACTCATTTACCTATGGAGTTGAGAGTAAGTGTGTTTGTCTTGAAGACTGTATCCCAAGGGTGAAACCCAGGCCTGTGCTTTTTTTAAACAACATTCAAGTCTTTTGCTTTTTCTTTAAACAGGTCTGAAATGGATATACTATCTGCTAGCTCTGAAGGCATTCTCATCGGCTATTGTCCACAGCAAGATGCCCTGGATGAACTTTTAACAGGCTGGGAGCATCTTTATTATTACTGCACACTACGTGGAATTCCAAAACAGGATATCCATAAGGTAACTTATCCAGAACAGATTTGCAGGGGGAGCTGAAGCCAGGTTGGGCTGTCAATGTTATAAAACAATTGTACTTTTTTTACATGAGAGAATATCTAATATTTCATCTTAACAGCTTTAGTAATAAGATTTTTCATTACTCCTACTTTAAACAATATGGATTTTTTTTCTGTTTGTTATGCCAGTTCAAAACACAATAACATCACTGAGGACAGTAAAATAACACTAATGCAAATGAAATCTCAGGCACAAAAACTCTAAAGGAAATTAAATTTATGAATGGTTCAACACTTTCATTATCATACTTAGAGAACTAGGAGAGAACACCACATGTTCTGAGTCATGCACCTCTGAAAAACTCTTTTCTTTAGAGATGGATTTAAACTCTGAAGGAATTAAAAATCGTTGAATGATTACATAAATAAACCAAACATTTGGGTGCTGAGATGGCAGCTGTCAGCACTCTGCTAGTAAATGTCTTAAACTTCACAAGATGGTGGCTGCATTTAAACTGCCTGCTGGGAGCAGTCCCTAAAATATTCCACCTGCCATACCAGGCCTGGGGTTGTCCAAGGAGAAGAGGCCAAACCCATGGCAGAAAGTGCTTTAAGAGCTTACTAGTATAGATGATGACCATATCTGGGAATGTCACTGGGAGATTTTGAATTTATAGATACAGATGTAGCTGTGCTGACCAGCAAACAGTGCTCTTTTTCTGTAATGAGGCAATCAGTCAGCCAATACCAGAAATTAAGTACCAAATGGATATAGTGTAAAATGTGGGGTTTTTTTCTGTCTCTGCAGATGGAAGTTTCTGATCTCACCTGGACTTGAGCAGCTCAGTCATGCTTAAGTGCATCTCTATTAACATGAGAAAACTGGAGCATGATATGAAATTGGTGTCTGTCATTCCTGCTGTATAGCCTGGTCCACTGTAGTGGCTATGGCTGTAGAATTGTCCTCATAACCGCCAGAATGCTGCGTGTTGTCTTCCCTTTCCTTCTTCCAGAAGCAAAACTGCATCTAACTGAAATATCTTTTTTTTTCTACCTACCCAGCATTTTCCTGGCTATTGCTGCAGGGTCTGCTAAGTGGTTTACAGTCAGTTCCTTGACTGTATGTGAGAGGGCCGCGTTCTGGTTCTTTGCAGTTTTTTTCCCCAGCAGCTAGGTACTATTCCAGAAAAAGGTATGATTCCTGCAATGAGACATTGAGTATTCAGAAATAACTGCCATCGTGCCCCAATAATAGCATCAGGACAGGCAATATTTTGAATTTTTCCTGTCTTAAGCTAATCATTTGGGTGTTTCTGGATGAGAGACTGGGAGAAATAAAAGATTCTTACAAGTCTTTGCCCCTTCTCTTGGGCAGTATCCTGCCTGTCTGGAGTTTGAACTGACTGTTTTAACAGTACATTTCTTGCAGGCTGCTTAGAAATCATCATGCAGTCTTTTATTTAGTTGTTTGCTCTTCATAACTCATCGGTGGTAGTTTTTGCTTCTGAGTAGTAGCAGAGTACTGATAACTTGAATATGTTTCCCTTGAACTAAAGGAAATATATTAAGGGATAATTGTTATTGCACTAAACCCCTCAACTATAATTACCTGTTTTCTCCATGAACTGACAGCTCCTCTCTAACAGTTGGGCTAAAAGCCTATCATATCTAGCATCTATTATCGTGGCACTTCAATAGACACAAAGGTGGCAACAGATGCTCGCATCTCCTCTAGAGCTTTGTAGTCATTCAAAAGGATGCTGTTAAATATCCATACATCTTACATATGTTATTGAATGCTTTTGGTCCTAAGTGTAATTTAAAACAGGAATCAAAGTTTGATTGTTTAATTATGCAGTAGTGCTCTTAAAATGCTCTAAACATGGCTTTTAAGCTTTTCTGTCTTACCTTTTTCATTCTTGTAATGCATATGTCCAAATGGTACAACATGTACTATAAATGAAGCCATTTTTAAGACACCCTAAGAAGAATGGAAATTTCAGAAGCACCTGAATGATAGAAGTACATAGTTTTAATTACATTTTGTGGGACTCACTTAACTCGCATACTTTGGGTCATATACATACAGTGTTACTCTGAGCAAGCTCACTCCAGAGTATAGAGTAAGCATACTCTCCGTTTGTGAACAGGCTGAAGCACATAAACTCAGGCAGATGGTGATCCTCTGAGAGAGAAATGGAGTAGGGATGAGCCTGTGATGTAGCCTAAGAAGGACTTCTCCACAGTTAAAATAATTGCCTCAGCCTTACTGGAAGAGTTACTTTTATAACTGACGAATTTGCCAAGAGGGGTGTCTTTGAGTGAGAGCTGAGTAGGGCTTTTAGTGCTGTGCTACCTTTCTGACTCCTGGAGTCACAAACTCTTAGCTATTGTTTTATTTTAGTACTCCCAGGTGTGAGGAAAAGCTGCTCAGATGGCACTGGCAGACACCTTCTTATTGCTAATACCTCATCTGCAGACAAGTGGAGACAGTAGCTTTGAGAAGTGTGAACTGATCCATGCATTACAATGGGCTGTTAATGCTTTAATCTTAGACTCTGTGCAAGCCCTGTCAACACCAGGTAGTAGAGGAGAGTGTGTCTGTGTGTGCATGTGCACATGAATCCTGCTGTCACTGCTTGATTTGTGACTCCTTCAGGTCATTTGGCCTTCCAGCAGCAACTGTTTTGGAGGATGAGGAGCAGGATCAGGAGCTATGTGGAAGCTTGAGAATGGAGAGAGATCTGTGGTGTGCTTAAGGACCTGGATATCATCAGTAAACTGTCCCATGCAGCACTGAGCTTTTCTCAGGTGCCTGGGAAGTTTTCCAGGTTGTGATGAGCAGGACGATATCAACAGATTTCTATGCTCTGCCTTCAGGGCATCTCTCTGCATGTGCATGTGTAAATGAACACTACTGCAAATGCCGTCTCCTGTCTGTATTTGGTGAGGAGCCACAAAGGTAACCTGGCTTCGTATACTTTCTCTGTAGATAATGTGAGACTAGTGCTCTCTCTGAAATATCTGGCATTCATAAAACCCATTTCAAATGCAGAAGTATTTATGAATAATTGGTGTACCTAAGAGCTTCCACTTTATGTTCAGATCCAGCTGTTCTTTGGGCAGTTAGTACACAGCTACTCCAATGGCAGTTCTCAAAACCATTTGGGGAGCAGTTCCTCTAATGGTGAGGTAATTCACGTACAGGTCCTTTTTCAAGTGGATCAAAATCAATTCTGCATTATTTAGAGATGAATTATTTTACTGTGGTGGACTGGGAGAAAATAAATGTTAATCTTCTGATTACCCTGGACTTTAGATGATCTAGGTGTAGGTTTAGACTACTCTTTATAGGCAGCATTCTGTGCCTTAGTTTCACATTTGTGATATAGAGACCGTTCTTCCTTTCAGTTGTCCTAATTTTTTGTCTGCATAGATTGCAGAGCAGACTTTGTTGCCATATGCTTGCAATCAAGACATCAAAGGGCTCCTGCAAATAATATTTAGCTACTCTAGTTTACCTTCATCAAAACCAGAAATGCAGCTATCTCAGAGGAAAACAAATGTTTTTGTCAGTGGGCCCTTCTGACTGTGTGGCATTGCTGTCAAGTGTTGAACAGCTGCTGTGTTTCAACTCAGAAATGGCTGGTGCCTGGAGAAAGTGTGCATTTTAGTTGCCTATAAAGAAAATAAGGCCTGGGAATGCTTTGGAATAGCAGCTGTATGGAAATGTAAGCTGTTATTTTCTCATTCCCTCCTGCCTATGATACGGCGCTCCAAGCCTGCCTCTGAGTGTTTACCAGTGAGTGTTTATGCTAACGTGCACACACACATATATTCTAGAGAGTACATGGATTTGAAGAGGCAAGCAACATACATTCACTTTGTTTTTTAATAAATTGGCAAGCAGGCAGGTGACTTAAAGGATGTGTTGCTGCTAAAATAATCTGTTGAAGCACTAACTTCAAGGATCAAATCCTTTGCTAGACAGATTTATCAGCAGCAGGAGTTAAGTGCCTGACATAAAGTTGAGTGCACTTAATGTTCCAAAACAGTAATTAACTGAATGGGAAAGGAGGAGAAAAACAGGTCATTTGCTATCAATGTTAAGCTTCATGTAATGTGAAGTTTTACTTTACTTCCCAAATTTGCTTTGAAAGTTTCTTTTTGCTGCAAAACTGGAAAAGTTAGAGTAGAGCTTTTGGGCTATTTAGACAGATACTAATTTAACATAGTATTCTGAATTCTTATTTTTATTTCATTAATATATCATTTTTCAATATCTTAATTGGTTCCAAAAGACAGCATACAGCTTGTTATAAAATATTACCACAACATTAAATGACATATCTCATTTGCATTAAAACTTGTGTGGCAAATCTGAAAACAAGCTTCATCAGGCCTTCAGAGGCAACTTCTTGGAATATCAGTATGATTTCTCTTTACGTTAACTCTCCGGGAAGATTTTTGCACTGACTCTGAAATCTCATTGACTTCCTTACATGTGATATTCCATAGCTGCTGGAAACAGGAATTTGTAAATTCATTTATTCTTTGCATGCTTGCTTTTTTTGGACCCCAACCAGAATTAGTGTGTACAGTTTTATAAGATTCTGGGATAAAGAACTATTTTCCTCTAGAAGTTTGACCATGAGTATACGCTTTCCTAATGTAAGAAATCTAACAATACTGAGTTTACTCTGAAGGAGAATGAATACTATTTGGTGTGGAATTGATGAATGGTTGCTATTGAGGATGTTCAAACTACACTGCATTCACTTACTCAGAACCTGACACTTTCAACAACTATTTTGAAAGTGTATAGTTATTTTTCAGATGACTCTAGAATTCATCCCATGCTTATTATCATTTGTACTAGGTATGATACACATTTTCAGTATTAGGTCAGGTATGCTTTATGAGGGTTTTTTCAAAATAAAATAGCAAGAAGTTATACATCGTGTTTATTTTGTCAGAAATTATGCAAGCTTAATACACTGATGCATACAGCCCTTCAAGTCAGGATAGAGACGCTATCAAATTTCTAGTCTTCTAGCAAAGCTAGAATTTCTAGTCTTCTAGCAAGACTCAGTCTTTGCTAGCTCCACGTTTTTCTGGAAGACATACTAACTGAAAACTCTCAGTACGACTTAATTATTTGCTTGAATATTAATGGTAATTTTCAAAGAGAGTGGAAAATCATTATCATTAGTGGTTACATAATTAGCATCACTTACTGCTTTTCAGTGAGGTAGATGTGCCTCTTGGTTCCCTGGTGGATAGAGGACACCATGCCTACTTTAACCTTTTCTCCCACAAATATTAAGATGTGTGCAAAAATTCAAATTACCTTACTGCCTCTTCTGGAATGAATGTAGTATTTAGGAAATGCACAAATTTTTGGAGGATTTGGTTTAGATTTTACAGATTGAAGGGCTCATTCCAGTGCCTATTCCAATGCCTATTCCAAAGCTAGGGAACTTAGTCCAAATTAATTTGGGGAAAAAGAACTTTTGCTAAAGATATTAGAATTGATGAGGGAAAAGTAAAGAATTTTAAGGAATATTGGAAAACAGGGAAATAGATGTTAAGATGTTAGCTGATAGATGTTAAGTCTGTTATTATCTGGATGGGGGGGAGGAACGAAAGAGTTTAAATACATGACTACAGCCATGACTAGATGTAAAACACATTTATGTGCACTCACAATGTATATATTTGCATATAATTCTGTGTCTTTTAATTTGGCCTCAATATTATCAACTTGCTAAATAAATTGATGTATCTCCTCACTCTTCACTGCTGCAAGTAATTGAAACCAGAAATAGAACATCATGATGAATATGACAGGGAGGGAGAGAAGATGCTTGTGTATGTATCTCGCATTCACTAAAGGAAGGAAACCATTAGAATTGTAAATCTCTTGCACAATTGTGTGTATCTGCCTAAATTCTAAATTCGTCCCTGTTCAGTGTTCATTGTCTCTTTCAAAGAATGGCATTTTGTTCACTTAGTCTAAGAGTTTTGGTAACACTTCAAAGCAGTCTTAGAAATAGCAGTTCTGGTCATAGCTAAAGGATAGTTTTTACTACATTTCAGCTGTGATAGGTAGCTGTTGATAGGAAAAGTCCTCTTTTCCTTATTGTTTAATAACTATTGAAGCCTGTTGTAGTTTGGAATATATGTTAATTTTGTTGTAAACAAGAGATCACGCATTTTTTCACTTTCTGGTCGTAATTTTTTGTGAGCTTTTCTGTGCAATTCTCTGTATATTGTTGGTGGATTTGTAGGAGGATAATCCTGTTGTCACTAACACGCATGTATTCCCAGTGGCAGTAAAGTCAAGTCAGTTCAGTAGAGTGGATAAGCTGTCTTACCATATGCTTTAGAAGCGTTCACTTTACAGGGTGTTTCGTGCATAAAAAGATGTACGTTTGTAAGTAAAACAAACAAACAAAAAAGCTCAGTTGTTATATCTTAGAATATAGCTTAGACACTTGACCATTTCTAAAGCCACAGAATATTTGAATTTGCAGCACTTCTACTGATATGCAGCAATAGTGTCTAAACAAAAGTAAACCACTGTGAATTAACTCTGAAATAGCAGAAGACTTGAACTTTTCAGTATAAAATTACCTGTGGGTGGTTTAATGGTTGTTGATTAAGGTTTTTTTTTAAAAACTCTCTGCATTTAATGTAGAAATGTAGCTTTTGTCTGAGAACATGCATTGCTGTCAGGTTATACATTAAAGGACACCGAACACAAGTGACTGTTAATACCAGTGCCAGGATCCACACTAGAATACTGCAGATTCTCACTACGGCAGCATTGTTCCTGCTTACAGAGAACTTGATCTCAGAGGTGTCTTTTATTTTTATATGTAGCACTGAAAAATCTTGCTAAAAGGGTCACGAATATCTTGATCATTTCCTAAGGAGCTTGCATAAAACTGTCTTATAAAAAAAATATTATTATGCTTATGGCAGTTTATTTGAAATGGATAGTGAATATTAATTCACTATCCATTGATACTGTTTATTGATATTTTTTTTTCTATTGGATTTTCTGAATTAATTGGAGACTATCCATCTGATCTAACTAATCCTTCCAGTCCTTCCTTGCTTTTTGCTGAAGGTAGTGCAGAGGGAGCAAAAAGAATGCACCATACTGCTGGGGATGCTCTGGCAGTTGATCTCAGGCAATAGAGTACCATGCAACTACTTGTTTTACAAGAATCTCCCAGCTGTGGTACATCCAGGTTGAAGACATACTGGCTCTATTACAAATTTGCTCACCCTGTAATGATACGGCCACCCAGCAGCATGCCACTAACCACCTGCTGCTTTGCAGGGTGCGTCTGGCAGTGGTGAGTAGAAAAGTCGCTGCTGTGTCCCCCATGTTTTTGCATGAGGTCTCCCCAGGTGGTCCAGCAGTAATAGCTGATATAGGTGGAGCAAGGCTCTTGCTACATTTAAAATTCTCTAGCACCAATATTTGAGGGAGCCTCGTACATTAGGACTGTCTCTGACAGGTAAAGAAGAAAGGCCAAGAGAGGACAGCATGAACATTGTCTCCAGCTGTGCTCATGCGCCTGCCCAGCTTACTCAGATCACACATACTTAAGCAATTACAGCCAAACCAGCTAGGGTCAACTTACCCCTCTCAGTTGTTAGAAAGGTATATTAATTTAACCCTAAGTTACCTTTTGTCTTTAAGAAACTCTAAATCCTCGACCTGTGACTTGCTTTTCTGCCATTTCCATCTTTTTGTGGCTGATGTAGTATTTTGTCTCCTGAATTTTCAGTTGCTGTTTGATCAAATAAATACCAGAGAATGAGGTGAAAAGAGGAACATTTTAGATCATTGACCCATCAACACAAAATGAATGCAAATTAGTGTTATGAGCAATGAAAAAGCCAAATTTTCTATATAAGAAAATCCTTATCCTTTGGGGAGAACTAAGGGGTCCTGAAGCACCTTTTTTATGTGTCTAGGATTCAAAAGTAATAATATGCAGCAAATGGGGGTAAATAAGGAAACAACATGTACATTTGCTTAATATGCATGAACAGAGTGTTCTTTCAATCTAAGCACAAACACTACCTAATTTGGCTCATCTTTGCTGGCCTTCACATTTCTAAACCACAGGTTGCAGAGGACCTTGTTAACCGGTTATACCTCAATGCCCATGCTGACAAACTGGTGAGAACATACAGTGCTGGCACAAAGAGGAAGCTCTCTACTGCTGTGGCTTTGGTTGGTAAACCCCAAATACTTTTACTGGTGAGTAAAGGTAATGCTGCGCTTATAATAAATGGGTTATGTTGAATTTTGTTGTCTTGTATGTTGCTCTAAGAAAACCAGGTAGTTCCCTGGTCAGTCAGGGAGTAATTGATACTTGGATGTACCACTATCCTCTTTGTTCTGCTGTATGAACACTTCTTATTTTATTTGCCAGTGCTCACAAAAATAGAAAGTGAAGTTGTTTTTTCTTTTCTTTTTTTTTTCCTTGGGGTAGTTGGGTGAGCAGGAAAAAAAAAGGGGCCCTAAACACACACAAATGCAACTGTAGCATCCCATGTTCCAAATGGATATGTACTTTTTTTTTAAGATTTCCTTATGTAGAAGAAGAAAAAAATATGTAAAATATGTTAATGTAAAATATATTAATGCTTTATGTATTCTCTACTTTGTATATAACATGAGAAAAATATATCTGAACAATTCTACTGGCTTCCTTAAGAAGGAAGATTCTTGTTTTAATTAGGAATTTGGAGCTGGTGTTATTAATTATTGACCCATCTTTTTCAGGATATTCATATTCCTTGCTACGTCGTGCTTCATAAATCTGGACAGTTCTTATATTTTTGTTGGATTCACAAATCACACAATCAAACTAATACTCCTGAATGATATTAATTTGAATTATTTATCACATGTTGTTTTAGTGCTTGCATCCTACTGCTCATTTAGGCCTGAAACTGGCCTTTCTGATTTAAACAGTGTCTTTTGTATTGAAGATCGGGGAATTACAAAGCTTTGGGAACTGCATCATTGCGACACGACATTCTCTTTCTTATCATTGCCTATTGTTTCACTAGAGAAGATTGAACATCCCTTTCTTAAACCTTGGCTGGGAAGAGCTAAACCAGTTCAATAGTGGAATAATCCTTTTGGAACTGTCAGATGGAGGGAATCTGCTTCCCAGAGTTGGGGGGGGAACCAATGCTTCCAGTAATAGATCGCAAGCTAGGTAGAACCACATAAAACTGGTGTTCTCACGGGGTTCATGTTTCATAAGATGAGACACATTTTGCTGCTTTTAACTTCCTATCATTGCCTCACTTCTGAGCTGAATTATTTTATTTACATTTTATGCTTAAACTGACCCAGTTAGTAAAAGGAGGAGATAATCTTAAATCAGTGCTTTTTCCTGATCTTCGAAAATGCTCCAACTGTTTTTTAATGTCTTTATGACAGCATGCTACTGCAAGTATCCATTTCAACCTACTTCTTGCTGCAGGCACAGACTATTGCATATGTAATGACAAGAGGAAAGAAAAATATCTAAACATGTCAAATCCTTTAAAACATTTGGCTGGCTTAAGAAAGCTAGCAGATTTTAAAGGAGTTATTCAGAATTTTAAAAGGCATTTTTTTGTCTGAAAGCAAAGACACCAATGTAAACCACTGAATCTGCTTCTAGATTGCATCCAGGATCATAGCTATTAATTTAAGTAATAGCATGGGTTGCTTTATTTTTATTGCTTTTTATGTTTTCTTTGTTAGCTATCCACAGACAATAGGAGACAGAACTGAATTATTTTCCACGCCTGCCATTGGTAGCTAAGGACCAGAATCAGTATCAAACTGGATGTTTTGTTTGCTTTGTTTCTTGAGAACTTTGCTTCCAGGTTTCATCTGGAATTCCTTGCTGCAAATACATTGGCCAAAGCCATACCACCCTAATAGGTGCTGACACACCTCATGGAATTCCATAGTATAAAAAGCAACTGAAAGAGTTTCCTTCTCCCTAGTTTTGTAGTGACAGAGACTGGCTTTGACAATCAGATATCATTCCTTCTGCTTCCATGAGTAGATGAAGTCAAACTTTGATTTAGTGAGGACAGCGGGATTAGATAGGAAGGGGAAATGTAGTTTTTGTAGCTGCACTTCTTTCTCCATGAGAGCCATCTGGGTGGGAAATGGGTTTGCCAAACGGTTTGCATTGGGCAGCACTGACTGGGTTGTTGTTTAATCCTGTGGGTTTAAATCACCTAATCACCGTGGGTAAGAGTTCCTCCCGAGGGGACTCTGGGAGTAACTGCTGGAGGATGTCGAATGCAAACATACTATCTGCTTCTGGCTATGGGGTGGGCAGTGCAGGCAGCTGGGAGTTACAGCACTTTTCCACGTCTTTGTTCTCATGGCAAATGTGCATGTAGGGGAGAAACAGACACCAAGCCCTCCCAGAAAGTGAGGAAAAACACCTGCAAGTTTCTGCTATTAAAAAAAGTATATGTGTATATATATTATTAAACATATATATGTATATTTATAAATAATATTATATTTATTATATTACTATATAATATACAAACATATTATTTTTATTCATATAAATTTATTTAATAAAAAGTGCTTTCTATAAATTTAGAAACTAAACTATATGTGTTAAAGCAAAAAAACTGATCAGGGATGTCTTTTAAGTGACCTCCTGAAAATGTAGCTTTTTTAGAGAAAAATATAAGATTTTATTGTGAGTTTTTTAATTCTTCATGCTGGGCTGGAGCTGTGGTATGTTTTTCCCATGCTGCTGTATCACCATTTTAATTTTTCCTGTAGGATGAGCCCAGCTCTGGGATGGATCCCTGCTCTAAACGCTACCTTTGGAAAACCATCCTGAAGGAAGTTCAGGATGGCTGTGCAGCTGTGCTGACATCCCACAGGTAAGACCCTTATCCCAGCAGCCAGCATATTCCTGTTCTCTCTCGTCAACTGAGAGCAGAAGAGCATACTCTGAAGGCATGCTCACCCTGGTGTGAAACATGGAATATGTCTCGGTATTTTATGGCAATTCCTTCCTGCTCATGAAAACTGAACTTGCGTAAATCCTAAATATTTTGTATATCTAATTTTCAAGGATTAGAATGTGGCTCAAGGGGGCTGCAGGCACAGAAAATATGACGCAATGAAGTCTTCCTTTTCTATGCTCTTTCTATTCAATGTTGGAGTGTTTCTTCTTGCTTGAAACACCAGGTTATCCTTCTGCAGCTGCCCACTTTACAAATCCTTACAAAGGGAGGTGGGAGTGAAAAACCTTGTTCCAATTTTATTAAGGATTCTGTTTTGCATCTGCATGAAAAAAGTATGCCATGTAATTCTAAAGACAGATGCCTCAGCTATTCTCTGTATGCACTACTGGAAATGGTAGGAGTGACCCTGTCCTCTTAGAAGAGTCTATCTACATTAAATATCTTGTCAATTCTCTGATATGTTCATTGGTATATCAGTTTAATGGAGGAAACATCAATACTGTTTTGTAACATCTATAGTAAAATGGAATAAATTAAATGTTCCCTTAGGGAATACAGTATAGTACATATAATTATATATAAAATGGCTTTAAGTGAGGGAGAGATCATGAAAACATGACCAGAGAGGACAGAACTCATTAATCAAAACAGCAATGTAACATTTTGGCCAAATGAGTTTTGAAGCATAGATGAATCAATAAAAGAATACAGCAAAACTTCCCTCAATGTTTTCTATATATTGTTAATTTTTTTTCAGATGTTCTCAAAATGTATTTGTTGTCCCTGTGCCTGTGTGTGCTACATTATTGATGGAAAAATGCTCTCAAAAGTTTCTAGTATTCTATTTATGGAAGCTGAATCTTGAAAATCACATACCTATATTTGATCCCCAAGTGCTTACCAGCTCACTCATTTAGGGAACACAAGTTATGCATTGTGAATTAAGTTGAGTGATTTTCAGGAAACAGTGTGCTTTGACTTTTCAGTCCAGATTAAGAACCCTTAGTTGTCAAACACCATCTAAACAGAAGAGAGCTGTGGTCTCATTACTAATATGCTGTAAACAAACAATATCCATCAAATTGTTACTAATTACTCCTTTAGCTCTACAAATGAATGACTTGAAGCAGATGTAAGTACAGTGATAGTGTTCACATTTCATTTCTAATTAATAAGACATTGTTGTGCCAGGGTGGAGGAAGGAGAAATTATTTTATACTATTTATACTATTTGCTGAAGGCCATTGGAGATTTATTTGAGATTCTTTCAAAGGCTACTTGTATAAGTAAAGGAATTTTTCTTATAAAGTGAATCTTCATGCATATCAGCAAATAAGTGCATAAGGTATAGAGATGGTTTCCTGTGTAAAAATTAGTTTTTGAGGTCTATGTACTCAATTTTCAGAGACAATGCTTAACTTTTGTTTTGAGGAAGGGAGGAGTGAGACTGTATTAACTGTCCATACAGGCCTAAATTTGTGTTATTTTGCCACAGCTGGGGAGTGTTTTGCCAAGGGGAGCATCAGGAGTTACTGCACCCCATCGAGACTCAGCTGACTTCCTGATTTGTGGGAAGATGTGTTAGCAAGCCCTCTCCCCATCTCTCTCAAATATAGTGGTTTGGCTGTTCTCACCATATCTCTGTCCTCTTTTAAGAAAGTTCTTCCTAGGAGAGTACTTAATTGCCACGCTTGTTCGACAAAAGCACTTTAATTTGGACTGGCACATGGCTGAGGCACACAAGACAACTCTTGTATAGCTGTCTCAGAAGGATTGGGGAGTGCACGCAGTGAATTGCAGGGACATCAAAAAACTTTGTCTCCTCTGTGAGATGATGGATATGTCCCTACTGCTGTCCTATGTCTGAAGCGATGCTTTGGAAGAACAGCTCACACAATTCTGTATAATATGTAGAATGGCAGCCCATCTGCCCTAAGCTTTACAAGTCAAAGTTATTATTTATCATCTGAAGCAGTCACATCTAACAGGATCCTGCTTTTCTATTCAGCTGCATTTCCATGTCCTAAATTCTGTTTGGATTGTAGCGTTTTGCATCGTCTTCTATCCTGCAATCAGACTAAGGGTAACTACTTTTTACAGGTATGTACTATGCAAGAGGCAACCTAAGCAAACTTACTTCATTCTTCTCCCTCTATCCTTTAACTCACAATGACCACAAACAGATATTAAAAGGAATAACAGAGTTCATGGCTCTCACACGCAGTGGCATTTCTGAGACTGCCTATCAGGTATTTGCCTGTGGTAATAAAACCTTTGTATTGTGGCCAGATTTGTCCAATTAGTTCTGAACTAAAAACATAAATTCTGTTTTAGGGCTCTCTTCTAGCTGTCATGTGGTAATAACTTTTGGTATGTACGGACTAGGGTTACAATTTGGACTGTTGCCTTTAAAGTCAAAGGTTTTGTGTACCCATTTTTGCAGCTGTCCAGATTCCTTCCACTTTAATTAAAGTTAGGTATGAATAATGTTCTCTGTTTTCACTATTATTCTTTTAATCTTTTTTTTTTTTTTCCACTTTATTTTGTAGTATGGAAGAATGTGAAGCCCTCTGCACACGGCTTGCTATTATGGTCAATGGAAGTTTCAAGTGTCTTGGTTCTCCCCAGCACATTAAAAACAGGTATCATATGTCAACATCAAACCTTCTGCAGCTACATTCAATCTAAGAGCTGGCTAGACACTTTAATAGTGTCAAGGCATAAATACTTACGACTGCTAAGCACATCTTTCTTTTCCTGCCATCGCTGAAGTTAAAAAAGAGCCCATTAGGGTATCTTAGCAAGCTAAATTGACATATGGCATTGCTAAAATGCTTTGTAGTCTGCACTGGTAACTCAAAGAGACAGATCTGTATCTAAAATGAAGCACTTCTGCACTCAACCTGAGAAATAGGTTGTAAGAATTCAACATGTTGAGCTGAAATACACTTTGGTTCGTTGTGAGGATTTCTTGTAACAGGAAGAAGTGCTTTTAACAGGTCAGCAGCCAGTAAGACAACGTATTTGAACCATCTCTGTTTCCTGCTGAATTCACTGGCAATTGCAGATATATATGCTATGTTTTCTGCGTCCTTTTCCTGGTGTGCATGAGCCTCTCTTCTGCTTCAACTCTGCTCATGAGTTAATTTAACATCTGTTAATGAGGATGTTCATTTAGAGGATGGATTCAAACCACCATAAAGGAAACAGGATCAGAAGCTGAGGGGAAAGTTGCTGCAACTTATAGCTAGAACATTTACATTCAGTAGTAAGTAGAATTTTTATGACACCCAGAGAGTCAGCTGTGTAAAATGATACAGCTCATTTACAAGCAGCAAAGCTACACTCCTTTGTACTAGCTCAGCATTTAGCACTCTTAAGTGCAGATACATTTGACAATGTAAACAAGCACTACAGAAATGTTTTGGAATTGCTGTCTGCCATGGTTGTAGGGCAGAAGTTATCTGTGTGTCAGATGATAACTTCTTGTCCCTTGAGGGCACTTTTGGCTTTCTGTCCTTCCCCTTGGGTACAATTGTAGGCTCTTGTTTTGCAGCTACATTAACATGATGGGCCTGATTCACATTTACTTTAATAACCTCTCTCCTTCCAAGGTTTTTTTCAAGACAAAGTTTCAGCTAGAGACCTTACAAACTGGATGGTGAAAAAAATTGAGGTCTGCATCTATATTTCTGATTGTTCTGTGTGCTCATAGCCGCCTTTTCATGTTTGCGTACCTTTCCGAGAGTAGTTGTCTCAATTTCTGGAGGCATGAGAAGTCAATCGCTCTTCAGCAGTTTCTGCTTCTTTTGTATCTAGCTCTTTGTCTTTGCCATCCTGTCTCTTATTCCCAAATTTCATAGCATAGAGTGGCCTGTTGTCCCACTAGCTGGAGCTTTAGCAGGAGTGCAGGCATCCTTTATTCCTTTTGTAGTAAGAGAGGCCGATGTCTGTAGAGGTCAATGCAGATCTTGGGCAGGCAAAACTGCTTTTTGAAGATGTGTGTGTCCCCTAATAAGGAAAAATGGTAGTACTTAGGCACTTCAGTTGAGTGCATAAAGTTAGCTGGGATAAATGTAGGTCTCCCCTTTTTATGTTTCAGATCCTCTAGAGTGAGCGCATGTCTCTGTCTTGTCAGCTTGACCTTGCGAGGGCAAAATCAGGCATCCCACAAAAGCTAGCTTCATCTTTATCTTCCCAGTGACTTTGTCATTGTTTTGCCACTCCTGATGTTTCCTTTAGCAGCACCTTTTCATCCACCTTCTTAGGAAGCAAGACATCATAAGCATACTCATAAGTATGCACCATATTCCTATAAATAGGACAGTTATTTCTCAATTTGCTGCACTGTCGCTGTAGATAGACCTCTTTCAGATCACAGTAAGCAAATCAATGCAGAAGAATAAACTATATGACATGCTGGAAGTATCTTCAAATTAATTCTCAGGATATCAAGACATCTGCAGATCAGCCATTCAAGAATCAAGGCTGTATGAGCTCCTCTTTTAAATTCTCCAAAGCAAGGTCATGATAAGAATGTTTGGCAGTCATATTCGTAGCAATTATTTGTTTAAAATCATTGTAACTTTTAAAAAAGCACACCTTCTCTATGTTAAGAATATTTCATACTATCAGCAGGTTTGTGTTCCTTGTATTGCCATGACAGTTCTTTAATGTATGTCAGTGGCATTCATGTGGGATAATATGTGCACTGGACACCAATATTGCTGAGGCTTTCCATAGAAACTGTGTAGCTGAAGCCGCACTAAGATTTTTCATTTATAAGGCAGGACTACAATCCCTTTAACTCCTAGCTTATTGATTGATTTAGTGCCCAAAGTTTCCACACTTATTGTTCAGGAACCTATTGAATTTTTCTAAAACTTTAGAACCTTTTATTAGGAAAAAATAGTCGCTAGCTTTATCAAAGCATTTAATTAAAATCATGCCGTTGTCTGAATTTGTTCTGACTGCCTAATTCATTTTCTTGGCTTCTGGAAGCAAAGCTGCTGTAAAGAGCACAGTCTTAAAACCTCATATACACACAGCTGTTAAAGCTTTTTTTTTTTTTTTAATTAAGCATACAATAAAGACATTCCCGTGCTTTCTTTGGAAAACTTTTGGCAAGTGCTGGGGAGAAGCTAAAGACTGTCCCTTTAGTCCTATTATTTTGTTGCTTACTCTAGCATCCAAACTTCCCTCCAGACAGAACTCCTGACTGTGGTTTTCTTTACTTGCCAATACAGTGCTCCATTATAAACCCCAGGCTATCACACACCAAATAAAGTAATTTTTAGGAGATTAAGAAACCTGGTGCTTCTGTGTAATTCATGTTCTGAACTTATTTGAAGATAATTTCCAGATATGCTACCATGTACCTTGTGGAGGACTTCTGCATCTACTTGAGATAGGAAAGGAGAAGAGAAGCATGATTCTTTTACTTATTACTCCAAAGAAAACAATTGAAATAATTAAGCTTTAAATTATTTTAGTCTTTTCATTTTCTCACTTTCCACTCCACCTGTGAACATCCTGAAAAACTTCCAGGACTTGAAAGAGTATTGAGTTACTCCTTCCTTCCCATGTTCCTTCCCTCCCTATGATTCAATAGCCCTATCTTTCTCACTGCCATACAGAGCAAAATGTTCCTTCTAAAGTTATAGACCGTAGGGATTTCTAAGTCTATTAGGAAACACCTACTGGCAGAAGAACACTTTCCTTAACAGCCACCTCCACTGGTATAGTCACTAGTCAGTTCTATTTTTCAGTGTTTTCCTGCAATTAGCACTGTCTAGTGTATTTGTCCCTGGCACCATCTCACAGTAAAAACCTCATCACCTTACATTTTGTTTAGCAAAACTGTTCCATGAAGAAGCAATGTAAGTGAAGGAAAGCATAAGCAAAACTGATTTTACTGCATCTGATTAAATCTAAATTACTCGTACCATAAAAATTGTTTTTTGATGGTGCTTTTGTGTGCTGTGTGTGTGAATGAATTATGCTAGTAATATACATATTTATATTAACAGGCAAGAACTAAAATAAATTAACGGGGACCATAGTTGTAGATTATTGTGTTTTTTCTGTTAGATTTTGCAGCTTTTTTTTTTAAATTTGCTCTTATTTCTAAGCAGCTCTTTATATCCTTTAGTCTGTCTTCAATTTGTTTCTACAAATCAAATTGAACAAATATTTTAAAATCAAGTACAAGTGACCTGATCTAGCTTTGAAGATTGTAAGAAGGAAAGAAATCTAAACACTTTATGAACACTTAAACCAAATAAATCTTTCATACGGCTTTTATTTATAACAGAATGAGTCCTGTATTGTAAGAAATAACAGTAGGAGCACATTTTGATATTACATGTGATTGCATTAGCATGTCTCAAGAATTTTCTTCCTCTTTTAAGTGTAGCTATGTCCACTAAAATGACATTTTTTTCTTCCTTTCCTGGTGATTCTGCCTGTCTTGATGGAAATCCTGAGATTTTTTTTAATTTGCTTTTCCTTTAGTACCATTCCAGTCTGTAAAGTCTAGGTTATGATCACCTTTTTGATGGATGAATGATGAAGGCTTATTGGGTCTTCTTTGGGGCCCTGTTAAATTTGCTTCTTTGCTGTGGATTCAGCTTTGCAGGGATTCAGCTTTCTTTCTCACTGCACTTTCAGCCCTTGGCAGATGTGAAAGACCATAATCTTGGACTGAATACAGCTTTGTCAGATGGCGGTACAAAATTCTGCTATGAAGGGTATGGGTGAGCTCCAGGAAGATGCTAATGTGAAACATAAAAGCTTCATAGGGATGTAAAAAGTGACACATGCTGCTTCTAATGTGTGAGACTTAATCCATTTTTCCAGCTCTTGTGCAAGCCTGTTACAAAATGCTCATCCAAAAATGTCTTCTTGCTACAAATGTAGGTGTCTGGGTTTCTGCTCCCAACTGTTGAGCCCTGACTATATTTGTCTATGTTTAAACAGATTTAAAGTACCCTCAAATGTTTCTCAGTAGAATAATAAGTGTTGGACTTATTTAGAAAGGCCTTTTGTTGCAGATGGCAAATTTCTGAATAATGCCAAGAAAGGTGTTAGCTGGAAAGAATGAACTGAAGGGCAATTTCCAAAAAGTTAGCATCTTAGTTCTAGATGCAGTTTGTATGAGGTAGATGTGTTAGCAGTTGTGCCTGTTAAAAACTAATTTCAGACAACTCCTGCCAACTGAGTCAATTACTCTAAATTGTGAACAGATTACATGTAAATGCTCTCTCCAGTATTCTCTGTTATACTTAATGTTTTTTTAAAAATTCACAGAAGCATTTCCATGTCAGATACAGCTGGCCAATCCTCTGGGAACAACATTTTGAATACTATCCTTCATTCTAGGGCCATCTGGACAGACTTCTCATAGCTGAAAAACCCATACCAATTTTTCAAGTGCTGGACACACATCAAGTCTTTGCTCAAATTTTATCAGCAAGCCATCTGATTAAATTACCCAACAATTAATCCATTTGTTATACCAGAGTTAGAATGAAAAATGTGTTGGCAAGCTATTTACACTTTACCTTTTTTTTAAAAGGTTGATTGAGAATATTTTATTGCTTTTCTTAAACTCACACATGTAGATTTCTTAAATGGAACAGAGAGGATTAAGTTTAAAGATCTCATCAATATTTCAGCCTTCAGTGGAAACAGTGTTGTCATACTAACAGATATACTAGTGGTAAGTTTCTTACATGCCATAAAATATAGAAGTGAATATAATTTTTATTCCTTTTGACTAGAAAACAAATTCCTTTTGTAGAGGAAAAATGTATTAAGGCAGTGGATGTGTTTTCATGTAATATAGCTATTAGTTTATCTTCCCAGAGGAAAGCTTGAATAAAAGAGTTCTTACAACTTTAAGAACACACAGATTGAGAGTTCAGGAATGAGCAATATCTTTGTACTCTCATAAAACTTTGTGCAACATTAATTCAGCCCTACTGTGCATGTGCATTACAATTAAATTTTTTTTGTCATTTTATACCATGTTTTCCACAGGACATTGCATTATATCTGTGTACCTGTTCATTCAATGAGCAGCAGCTAATTAAGATTTCATATTTTCCTCTTTCCCTAGTACGTGATCTGTTTTTACTAGTCATTTTTCAAACCTGTCTCTAAATACAGTATTACCAGCATTTATTGGAGCAGTGCTTCATAAATATCAACATCTATGTTTTCCACAATGCTTCTGGGAAATGGGATTTGAAATAATTATTCCCATTTTATAGAGGAGTAACTGAAGGATGATGCTAAAGTTAAAAGCGTTTGGGTAGTCAGTCTGAGCAGTTCAGGGCTAAATATTTTCCGTTTGTTTAACATTGCATTCAGAGTACAACACTTCTTAACTTCAGCCTTAGCTGTGGGTGTTTCTGAAAGTACTACAAATTCCTTCTGCAAACTGGAGCCCTAGGTCTCAAGGTGGGCCCTTAACAAGATAGGAAAGCAGTAGTGAAAAATGTGGTCTAAGTGAGTTACCACAGATCACACAGGTATGCTGGAGTGAAAAGGTAGAATTCAGTTCCCCAGGGCCGTACCAGAACCATGAAGCACTTTCTTTCCTTTTCTCATCAATCTGCTATGTTATTTGCAACATTTTCTAGATACTGCAGTAAATAAAGCCACTTGTCTGAGCAGGTACCTCTGGTATATCTTGTAAGGCATTCATGATAGGGATTTCATGAAGGGATGCTATGGTGATGATGTAATTAAAGCTTATTACATAATGCAAATATACCAGTGGTTTAAATTTTAATTTCACAGCTGGTCTCCATTCTAGCACTTTTTAACTTGAGAATTTGACCTTGAAGTGTTGATAAGGTCCTTTTAATAAACATTGTAGTGTGCAATATCCTGATTATTTTTTTTAAACTCACTTAAAAAACCAATACGCCAGAAAACAGTGTTAGCAACAGAATGATAATGTTACTGCCTCCTACTTTTTTCACTGTTGAGGCCCTGAAGGTACTTTGAGGAAACAGGTTTGGTTCTTTGTAGGGTGCGCTGTCAGCCTTGCACAGAATTACAGCACTGCTGTTCCTGTTTCTCTGGGAATGTAACATATAAATAATACAATAATAACATCTCTGATACTTGCCTGTATGTGCAGACATACAAGCTCATATACAGACAGGTTTTGTGTGCACACAGGTATAAATAATTAGCAAGATTTTTTTGAAGGTTTTACCATATATTTGGAAATCACGCCTAAGCACTTAAATGCCTACATTCAGAGAGCAAGGCAAAGTTCTGTCCTGCATCGGTCATAACCTAAGGCTGTCACTGTTATGGCAATGATATTATTGAATACAGAAATTAACTTTAGATGGCTTGATATGAAAGCCTGGAGTGTGTGTGAACAAATAGTGCACGTACAATATACTTGAACAAGTGTTACTCATTCTTTTAATAACTGTTTTCATGTTTCTATTGTTACCTGGGAAAAATCATAATAAATTAAAAAATTATGAAACAGAATCTACGAATAGTATATGGAAGACAGATTTTATAATTTATTTGTTATGTCTGATTGTTTGTTTGCATCTAATCAAGTTTATCTGTTCAGCACCACTGAGGTTGTCCTGAATAATTGCAGAAGGAATTCACATTTTGCAAGTGATGGTATATTTGCATTTGATTTCAGCGGTTTTTAAAAAACAAAGCAACTATTTCAAATTTAATAACCTTTTTTCATTCCTAGATATTGTCTTTACCTGCCACTTAGTAGATGAAATAATTAAATTTATTGTGTGATTTAAAAATATCTTAAACTGTGATGAATTTTTTAATATTTTAATTCCAGGTTTTGTTTCTTTTTTCAATGTTTTGCAAAATGTTTTGTTTTCAATCTTGTTCAAGTTTTGTTCTCTTTGTAAATTGTACTTGTGTCTAGGGCTCTAAGGGGAATGACCTGAATCTGTATCTCATGCTTCAGCAATCATACTGGAATAACTAAGCATGTCTAGATGAGGCCTATTCACTTAGGGAAGTAGAATCATATCTGTCTGCAAATGAATGTAAACCAAAGCAGAGGGGGAAACAGCACAGTAACAAATTATTCCCCCTCTTTGATTTATGGCATATATTCTAAAAGATGCAGTTCCTTGCAGACATTAAGTGCCAATGTTCTCTTTATTATGTTTTATTTTGTTATCCAATAATGTCATTTTGAAGTAATCTTTTGATCAATCAGACTAGTGCATACATAAAGTATGCACATTATATTTCCACCAGTAAACTTTCCCGGAGCTGTAATTTTTTGATGTATATATATAGCACAACATTCTCCAGGAAGTGTAATCTTTGATTAGTGGAAAAAAAGCATATGGATGATTAGATGCTTTTCTTGTTCATCAAGGTTTAGGAAATAGGGCCATGTTCTTGATTTCCTGAGGTTACATTCAGCAATTTTGACTGGGGGAGAGAAGAGATGGTAAACGTGCTTTGGGAAGAGTGTGATTCAATTAACTGGTCATTCTGGACCCTCCTGTAAGTTAAAACAGTGGTTTCTAGGTTTGGTTTTGTTCATTTGTGGACAAGCAAACTCCTAAGGGTTTTAAATGAAAGTACAGGTTGTTTTGTTTTGTTTTGGTTTGGTTTTTTGTTAAGCAAATAGATGTCCACTGATAATGGACTTTCTGTTTCACCCTTCACAGAAAACAGGGTTTCATGGGTCAGGCTTCAAAAGCACTCAGTTAGTATACCTCTAGGGACCCCTTGTGACCAGCCAAGCGTAGGCTCAGCTGTGTGTCCACAAGGCATTTTATTTAAGCAACTTCTTGTCCCCATTCAAATCTCTGAATCAGGACCTCTGAGGAATGGGCAGAAGGGAGCACTGAGAAGTTAGTATTACTTGATCTGCCCCAAGTGACAACTCCTCTACTTGGTATTTATGAGAATTTTCAGCCTTTGGGCAACTAAATCCACTTCCATTCCCATTGCAAGGCTAGAAAGAGCATCAGGAAAGTAGCCAGGGGACTTCCTTATCAGTATAGATCTGGCTACACTTGATTCCAGTGTGTGAGTGCAGCTTGTGTAGACACATATCTGAAGTAGTTTTATATTATCTGTCTTTGTACTGCTGGCAGTGTGGCTGTGGAACTGTGGCACAGGCTGCAAAACTCCTCTGAGAACTGAGGAACCATTTGGGTGATTAGCCCAGGCTGACCTCCTCTTTGTGATATTTATACTGAAACAACCGTGAGGTCAGATCAAAGACCCATCTAGCACAGTATTCTCTCTCTGACAGAGACCAGGCGGGGAAAGTACAGGAACAAGATAAGACATGAAGTTACTTTTCCACCCTTCAGCAATTTGTTGCTCAGAGGCTTCCTAAGCCAGAGGTGGTCTTAGTGGATTCCGCGCATGAATTTCTCTAATCTCTTATTCAACTCATGTCAAGATCTGGCATTCAGCACATCCCGTGTCAATGAGTTGTACAGTTTCCCTATGTGCTGTAAGGAAAATTACTTCCTCTTACTGATTTTGCATTCCCTTTACTATAATTTAATTTTATGCCCCCTGTTCTTGCATGAGAAACATAGGAGAGTGAAGAATCGTTCCTTAGTTACATTCCTTAGGCCAGTCATGATTCTGGGCTCTGTAAAAACACCTTTCTACCACCTCGTCATCTTTCTTCGATGCTGAAAAGTTTTAGTCTATTTAGTAATTCCTGATATGGAAATTGTTCCATTCCTTGTTGCCATTTTATGTTCCTTTTGTTCCCTTGTTATTTGAACTTCTCAGCTAGCTTGAGGACCTATGTAATTAAAGGTGTGGAGTTCTTGGATATATTTTGTAGTCCTTGCTAAGCTCATGCTTCTGCAGCTGATGCTGTTGTTAATACTCAAGTTAATTAGTTTACAATCAGTCTGGGAATTTATATTTTAGTTTCCGTCTCATGGTGGCATTTTAGTAGGTAAAGCACTTAATAAGTAATACTCCCACAACCGCTAATGAGGTGAAAGTCAAGCGTGAACAACTAGTTTGACTGAGGGAGAAAAGGAAGGATAGAGAAGAAAAATATTTTTTTGTCAGAATAATGTTTTTGTGTGTTTGTGTGTGTGTATATATACAAATAAAAATGCAGGTGTTGTTAAAGTAATGTGGTAGAAAATAACAGTGGAAAATATCTTTGTTAAATAGCTTTGAAGAGATGGTGATTCTTTTGCAGCAGATGGCTGCTGAACAGGTGTGCTGGCTCAACTTATGCCATTTTAATGATAATGTTTCCCTTCTTAGGTCTTGAACTATCAGGTGCTAAAGGTTTGATCCTAACAGTGCTAATCAAAGCAGATTGTGCTTTTCTCTGTAATTCCACTTTGGGTTTCTGAATTAATTATATTGTCTGAATCAGAGAGGAAAATAGAGTGAAAAAAATGGTCAACACAATTTCCATTGCCTCAGTTCGCTACTGAAAGCAGCTTGCTGATTATAGCAAGGGGAAGTGTTTATTGCTTATCAGCTTACTCTGTATGGGGAGCTCTTGTGCTAAAACAAATTATAAAATCAAGGTATAGAAGCAGCATAATTTGACTAGCCAAAAGAAAAAAAATCTTTTGAAGCTTTTTATTTGTACCATGCTGGTGTTTATGCCATTCAAAATTTAGAATCAAACCAAAGTTGCACAGACTTGTCTGTCTTTGCTAATCAGAATTTTGATTCATTTTCTTTGGAAACTTCATTGCATACAACAATTTCATTTTATGAGACTGTTGAACATCTCCATAAGCCAGCATTTTTCAAACTGTAACTCAATGGTAGCTGTGTAGAGATGCCAGAAAACTGATCAGAATCAATGATCTCTTGTAAAATGTTGCCTCAGGTTGGCTGTCAACTAAATTGAAGACCCTTGTTGACTATATCCATCTTTGTAACATCTTTTTTCATTGTCACATATATTTTTTCAGGGATGATGCTATGCATTTAAAACATTTAATTAGAGATCTATTATGTGTTAGTAAATCATTGCAAAGCAAATCAGCCAGCCACTGCTTTGGATTCCACCTTATTCTGGATCTCATTGGTGTAACAGCACTGTTCATCTGTCATGTTTCATTGCTCAGTGAATATTTGGTCACCTGCAGCTTGGACCCGATAGGATTTAACCCATATAACGTCCTTCAGGAACCAACAAACAGGACACTGCATCAGGAATGTTTCTTCTTACTCTGTTTCAAGCAGTTCAGTGGTTGAGTTTGACTGCAATAAAAAATAAACAAAAAACCCCAACCAAAGACCAAAAACCCCTACAATAATTTATTTGTAACGTAGCTTTTCATACACTGCAACTTCTTAAACAGAAGCTGCTACTGTCATACCTAAAATGTAGCAACTATGGTTTCATTGTGCACCAAGAAATAGGATTCTTCTCTGAGAATATGCTTGGAAATTATATTTTGAATTAATTTGAAATTCTTAACAGAATAAAATATGCAGTCTAGAATTTTTCATGCTGGAAACTTGCACTGCTTTGAAATCAGTGAAGATTTTATTGCTTTATACCAACAGAGGTTCTGGTCCAACACAAAATAGAAGTTAAAGCCCTTGCTATACATGTATTATAGATGAGGAACATGTGGTGCTTCATGTAAAGTATTTTGCTGGGAGTTGCTCAAACAGTGGTTAAACTGGACATATGTCTCAGAATAGTCCTTTCTATTTTTTATTACACTTTGATATTCTGTAGACATTTTTTTTTCTATATTGAAAAAGGGCAGCATCATAGAGTGTGCTGTGATACATACTTCTGCTTTGATCACATGAAAATATGCTTCATGCATGTCAGATCCAATTAACCCAGCTGCTACCCTGAATCACAAGTTGTACACAGGAGAGACACGGGAGAGGAAGGCATTGGCGCGAGGCAGTAACACCAGAGGATAGTCACTAGAAACCAAAGAACTGTAGGAAAGGATTTGGTGATGAATAATCGTGGAGCTGGAGAGTGAAGAAAAGGAAGTAATGCTGGAGTGAAGCATGTGGGAGTGGTGGTCAGTGGGAAGATGGAGAAAGTGGCCGGTTTCTGGGGGGACGTGGGCAATGAAGTCCGAGCTCCCTCTCCCTCTCCCAGCTCTGCCTTTCCATTGCTCTCCAGCAACAGGGAACAGCAGCAGCAGAGGAAAGCTCTTCTGACTTGGCTCCTGCTGCTCTTCTTTCCCCTAGCAATTAACCAAGAAGGTGAACCCAAAAGGAAGACGCGTAGCTGCAAAGGAGGGCTGGGAGGGAAGGGAGGCAGCAGCAGCCCCAAGTCACCCCATCTCTCTGCTGAGCTCTGCCCTTGCACCTTGCTCTGGGAACTGGTGCCGCATAACTTCATTCGCTTAAGCAATGTGCATAAAAATATCGTTGCCATTTCAGTGTTTATGGGTTTATTGCAACTTCCCCAACTAAATATTAGCAGTGAGTAAATCTAATAAAATATAATGTATTAGTTAGATTGCCTGTACTTAACTTTTATCTGTTATTTAGATTGCCTGTACTTAACTTTTATCTGTTAGTTAGTTATTTAACTAACAACATGTCTGTTGAGAAAGAGAAGTTCATTTCCTAAATTATTCTGAGACAGATTGTGTGGCCACAGAGCTAAAGAAAATTCATTAACTTTGCCATCTCTCTAAATACCCCTATAGTTGCCTTTGTGTATCTGTAAAACACAATGGTACTCACATTGCTGAAATAAAAGCTGTGCAGCTTTGTTAAAAGATTTGAAAAATAGTGCTACATGCCCATTTTTCTCATTAGAAAAGTTAAAGGATTTTTTTTTTTTCTTCTGTATTTGTGATTGGTAATCTTCATAGTTTTTTGCTAACCATTGAAAGCAATACGGTAATTAAAGCATACTTTAGTTAGCATAAGTTCAGGTACATTGGATAGTGAAATATCCTGTAGTAATTAAAATGTAGGCATAACACTTTTTTTTTTGTTTCTGTTTGTTATTATTAATTTAACAACTTTCTAATTTAAATTCTATTGTTCAATAGTATAGTACTAAAATCACAGTGATAATACAGTAAGCATACATGATGTTATTTGACATAATCGTTATAGGAAAATCAATTGAAACAAATGTTCTTTCTGTCTTCATAGTGTAGACAAATGGATTTATGTTTCTGTGTATCATTTTCAGGTTTGGAGATGGCTATTCTGTCAAGGTTTGGCTTAGTAAAGAAATAAGCTATCGAAGAATGATTTTGGACCATCTACAACTGCATTTTCCTGGAACACAGTTTAAGGTACAGCTAAAGCTCCTCATCATAGTATTTGTTCTGTGGCAGGATTAAGTATGGGCTGGTAAGAACAATATAGACACGTTTGGATATACTGATCTTTTTGGAAAAAGTATGTATGAGCATCCCTTTTATTTTTCTATCAAGCAATTCTTAAAAATCTGACTTGTGATATTGACTAAATCAACTCCAAACAGTCATTTAGGCAACATAAATAAACAGGCCCTTCTCTGAGTGAAAATTTCCTTTTGCTTTTATTGTTGATGAAGTTGAACTTGCCTTTGTGTTCACCTGAAGTAGGAGTGCAGTGTAGTCACTGAGAGTGATTGATACTGAAAGTAGTCACTGCTTTGATTGCTTTCTGATAAGGTCCATAGATGATAAGTCTCAGTCTTTACTGAGATTCTTTTATTTGATACGAAGCCTTACAAAAGACCTATAGTAATTAGATTCCAAGAAAAACTCTCTAAGACCTTTAATTTTTTTTTTTTACTTTATCCATGTTTAGAAAAAGAATCATGTAAAACTATGACTACCTTAGATATGAACCTGTTTGCGTATTTGTTTATACGTGTGTGTGTGTTCACTCAGCCTTTTCGCAGACTGCATTGTAACAGCACTAGTCTGTTGGATTAGGAACCTATAGCATAAAACTGTCCTAAATTTATATATCTTTTATGAGATTAACAAAATGTCATCTCAGAACACACACAAAATGATGTATGAACATTTCTTTGTGCTACCAATGTAGCACCAATATTTAAAAGCTCATATTTTCCATGTTAAACTGCAATGAGAGCCTATTGAAACTAGACTGGTTATAAGCAAGTGTAACTTCATCATAATGTACATTCACTTTTATCTGTTTCCATCATTTTTGCTTGTTTTAAGGGACAGCATCTTAACCTGCTTGAGTACCATGTACCACGAAGTCAGGGATGCTTAGCAGAGCTCTTCAGAGTCCTAGAGAATCACAAAGCATTTCTCCAAATCAGACACTACTCCATTAGCCAAACCACATTAGAGCAGGTATTTTTTTCTTTTTCTTTTTTCTCCCCCCCCCCCCCCTTTTGTCTGAACATGCTATGTACTGTAATTATTGATGTAATAGAATACTATATCATTTGCTGGATTACCCAAATGTATGCGAGAAACCAGCAGTTCCAGGCTATCTCAGGTCTACACCGTAATTTCATGAACCCTGCTGCTTTTACACTGGAGGTTAGCACAGTAAAAGCGTCACAATAAGCCACATATTTGTACTGTGCGCAAGCATAATCTGTGCTTAGATACCTCTAGATCTATGCAGGATGAGAAGGTGGGACTGTGATCCACCACCCCACAGTCCAAAAGTTGGGATCTTACCAATGTCTTTGAAAAGGCTGAACAAGTCTCTGCAAATTACAGTAAACCTTAGGCTTACAGGACATTTTCCTTTAAGAGTTTTCTTTTGCAGTGCGTATCGTGCTGCACATTAGAGAATAGTGGAAATGCACAAGCAGACAGAAGAGATCCCACTTCTAAAGACTGTGAAATCCTATTTGGGCAGAAGGAAGAACAGAATGATGGCAAGAATGGGGTTTCTGGGTGGTTGTGATGTGTTAGGGCATCTTGAAATGCAACTTCTTGTTATGTATTCTACAAACTGAGAGAGTCACATCTAGTCAAAATATTAATTTTCCATGGTAGATGGTGTGAACTTATTATTTTTTCCCATGTGCAAATCATTAATGAAATATTCTGATCTGTACTGATCTATTAACTGCTCGTAAATGATCTATTCACTGAATGGCTGAATATAAGGTAATTTCAGCCTGTTGATTGCTCAGGTATTGTTCACTCAAGCTTGCTTCCTCTCCATTATGCATGGTGATTCATCACCTCAGTCACCTACCATTGTTTCCTCTCTCACTCTAACTGAGTGTCAGTTTTAAACAGGAAAACAGTTCTGAATAATAAACACCCTTATAATGCATTCCAAGTTTGTTTGCATATGAATATGATCATTTGAATCAAGACTAGCCATTTTCACTCTCTATTCCTTGCTGTCAAATAGTTGTGTAATTAAAAAGCAAACAAGCCTTTTTGTAGTAAGATCTGTTTAAAAAAAAAAAATCGAGGCGGCACATCATTAGTTGCTGAATCATCACTCTGCAATGTTCAGAAGTATACTTTCACCTTGAAATATCTGGACCCTCATCTGTGATGGTTAGTGAAACAGCAGGCTCAAGTTCCTTAGGTGTGTCATTTCAAAGCAAATTAAAACAATTGTTTCCCACTAGCTTGTGCAGCAGTAAAATATAATTTTCATACATAAGTTAGTAACTCATTTTACCATTATTTTTATAATTTGTCAACCACTGTGTTAGCTGCAGAGGTGAAGAGGGATTATTTCTAGAGTTTACAAAACATATCTGTAGAGGGGTTCCCTCAACATAAACTATTATTGTGTCACAAAAGCTTAGGAAAGCATTGAAAAACATCATCAGCTATGTCTCCGAAGTTTCAGTTCAAGTAAAGTTATTTTGAAAGTCCTACTTTTTTTCATGTCTTACAGGTATTCATTAATTTTGCCACACAACAGCAAGGAGTCTCGCATTCTTCACAAGAATCTCCTGTTGTTCGTCACCTGCCAGTCTAGGCTCAGAATACGATGCAGCTTCAGCAGCATATATGTGTGTGTATGTTTGTGTGTATACATGCGCATCTTACATGCAATAACTTTTCGGCTGTTAACAATTTGTGCGTGAGAAACAAATAGTAGAAGCAGAGGTGACTTTGCATTTGTAGGCCAGAAGGAATGCTACCAATTCTCGGTAAAACAAGAAACTGGTTACATGCAGACCAAAAAATCTGCCAGAAAGTAATGCTTTTTAATTAACTGGACTTTTGTAATATAAATGGCCTAATTAACGCAGCTTTGTGGGGAAAAAAAAAAAAAAGCCGATCTGAAATGTCACAGTGTATAATAGATTTTTTTTTTGTGTGGTGGATCTACATTCAACTACAGTAATCTTCTCTTGCATGCACACTTACGATCTAATTTTTACATGACAAGGCAAGACAAACCCATTGAATGGCAGCAATAGCTAGACTATCACCCAATATTTGTATTATTTAATAGCACAAATTGAGAGCTTTTTAACTTCCTTATTAATTCAGTTCCGTGTTGTGACAAGCTAAATTAGCCTTTTTACTGTATAACGAATGAACAATATTCCATAAGGTTTCATGTTAAAGAGGTTATTAGTGTACTAGTCTGCCTCACAGTTATCTTAAGTAAATTTAACAAGATTTCATAAATCATACTTGACAATGAGTTTTCCCTTATGCCTGCAGGTTGCTGCTGGAGGAAGTATCTTTTTAATGATCTGTTTCCTTTTTCTCATCTTTTTGTTATTTTTTTTCTAAAAAAAAAATCAAAATTCTGTTTAATGGGCATGTTAAAAGAAAATAAGATAAACATTCAGACTTTGATCAATGAACTGTTCAATAAATGTATATTATGATGCTAGATACTTCAGACAAGCCCATGCCACACCCTTCAGCCTATACATGCATAAAAGAAGTGAACATTTAATGAATAAAATCTCTGTGTATTGTGGTGGGAGAAAAAAATTACGAAAAAATTTTGGAGTAAACTGCTGCCTCTTCCAAAACAAGTCTTTGGGGCTCCTGTGAAAAGTAGCTGATGCCACTTTTATTGGAATATCTTGTCTGATAGTTGAAATTGTAGCACCTGTGACTTAGAAGTGAATTGCTGCAATATAATTCTGGGGTGGGCAGGGGAGGGGGAAAGTGTACTTTGAGATGGAAGAAGTTGATTTTAAATGGACAATTTTGCAGTGCTGCTGCTCTAATTCCCTGCTGTATGATGATGAAATATTAAAAAATATATATTTGTGTTTTAGGCTTTGCAAGCTGACTCAGAAGGCTGTTTATTGAGGCTTGATTTGTTGGTGTGTTTTTGGCCCACTATGCTTTTTTAAAGTCAGAATTCCAGTTACCTATTTCTATAAAGGTGAAATAAAAAAAATTTTTAAAAAGTGAAGATTTACAGACTTGGTCTGTGTGTACGTATGGATCAGAGTGAGCGAGTTTATGAAACTGCTTTCTCATTAGAATGGCTTGGTATACGCACTCTGCTGCATAATATCAGAACTCTGCTATGCTCCTCGAGATCCAAAGCCCTGAAGAGCCATTAGACCCCAACAGTCACCATCCTGGTAGAAATGCCATGCCACAATGGGATGGCCGTATTTGAGGTGAAACCAGTTACCTTTAATTTCTGCATGAAGCTAGGAGTGGAAAGTTTCTAAGGTCCTCAATCAGAACAAAAAAAGGTCAATCTTACAAAACAGAGTGTGAAAGAAGTAGTGGAGATGAAAGAAAAAGGAGGCACATACAGGAAATTTGGGCAGAAACAGGGGTATGCTATCATAAAAGTGTCCTGCGTAATTTCAGGATCGTGGGGTGGAAGAAACTGAATGTACAAGGCACAGCCAGGCATCTTTGAGTCATAGTCTGAAACCACTCAACAGGAGAACATTCCTGGACCTCTTGCTCAGATGAAAAAAATAGAAGGGGAAGTATGGCAAGAACATGTGCACAGGGCTTTTTTTTTTCCTGTTGGTATGTCTAGATCTGTAAATTGCTGACATTATAATTGATTGGCTTTGTTTTTTTGTTTTGTTTTTATAAACTAATATCTCTCTCTCAACACAAGGAAATTTAGAGGATGGATTTGGGAAAGGAGACGGTGCCAGTTCTTAGGGTGTAAGGCAGCTGAGCCAGAAGGTCCCATTTGTATGAAATTGTGACAAGAGTGCCTATTCCTGCTTCAGAAGTGTGCCAGGGGGCTGAATTAATAAAGCAGTCCTGCAGCTCACTTAGACCAAGGGAAGCATAAAAGCATACAAGACTCACTGTGGTGAGACTGAAAAACAGTGGCCTAGCTGAATGCTTAGACAGGGGAGCTTTTGCAGGGTTTGGCTGTGTAACACTAATTAAATGTCATTTTTTCTGATTAAAATGTGAAAGATTGTATTAGTTTAATAGATTAATACAGTAAATAAGGTTTACTTCAGACTGATGGTTGAGTAAATTCAGTTAACAGTGGGTTTTCTTTTTTTAAATTGCTTCATATGCATCTCAGGAGACCCAATTTAATTCAGGCAAGTAGCAAACAATGTCTGTCTACCAATCTTTTATGGCTGAAGAAGGTCAAAATCTAAATGAATTCCAGTGTACTGGGTTCTGTCTCAGAGGATATTTTCCCTTGCCTTGACTTGCTGCATTCCTGAAATATATAAGTTTCAAGAAAAGTCTTTTGAAGATTTTTTCTTTTTTTTGGTTTTGTTTTTCTTTTTTTTAATTAAAAAAAAAATAAATTCCTAAACTAGGGGGCTGGACAGAAAAGGTCATTTATACGCTAATGACAAAAGAATCCTTGAATTCATAAATCACACAGAACTATCTCCTTTTCTAACAACCCTGAATTTTGAATCAAAGACAGCTGAGGATTTTAAACAATGAATTCTCTTGTGAGATTTTTGTTAGGGAAGCTTCATGTTTTTTCAACTGGAAATTTCTCTGACTGTGAAAGTGTGCCCTTCACCCTGAATGATAAAGTAGAATTAAGCTCAAAATTAGAAAATCAACTGAATGTCTGAAATGCTCAACACTAAAACTGGAGAGATTATTTTCATACTTTTAAAGGAGTATTCCACTATCTGAGTCAGAAGAAGGGCTTCTGCCAACCATAGAACAGATTGTTTCAGGCCCTAATTTAATTTTCATACAACTGTAGAATGAGGTGGGCAAAATAAACTGTAGGTCTGAACCTTAAATCAAAGGACCACAAATTCAGTGGAGTTGGAGGGGTGATGGTAGTAGTGGACAGGATGCTGAAACTCATGAATTGTCATTTTGAATCCTGCTACATATTACATTTCTGTATAGATTTTTGTCCTGAAAAGAACGAACTTATTTCTCTTATTTGGTTCCATCATGACCAAAGATGATGAATTTCCCCAAGGGTAATGGAAGATGTGTAATGTGGTTTCCTGCAGAGAAATTGGGCACTTTTTGAGCTTGTTTGTCCTTGTGAAATTTGAATCATTTGGGTCTGAAATCTTATAAATTAGGGAGTTGAATCTGACTCTTGCCGGAACTACTCAACTCCTAGATCAGTCTAAACCCAATTTAGGTAAGAATATTGCTTTCCTGGTCTTTTTCTAGTAAGTAGTAAAGCTGACAGTTTCTTTGATTCAGTTTAATATAATTTAATATTTTTATGTCAGTACTTTCAATTTTTCTTTCTAAAGAATAGGGAGATCAAAGCTAGCAGTGCAAAGATCTTGCTTTAAGTGATTGAGAGCTGACTAGGTCAGGCAGCTTTCCTGAAACTTACAACAACTAAAGAGAAAATGCTCCCTGAGTTGCGTGTTAGATACTTACATCACAAATAAAACTGATGCTGCAAGTGCACTGAAGGTGGGCAGCAGGTATGAAGCAGAAATCACAGCTTTCTTATTCTTGCAGGGAAAGCAGCAGTCTGCTGCTATCAACAGGCAAGGTACTGCTGAATGTTTTAACAGACGAATTCTCCATGCTGAATAATGATATGGATCACTGAAATAAATCAAAGCGTTTTTCTTCTTTATTAAATTTTAGTATCACAGTGAATATTGTTTCATCAGTTCCCTCATGCCTGTTGCTACCTGGAAATATATGCTGGGGTAAATTCTGGCTCCTTTCACAACGGCTCTGTAAAAGCCATAATCAGAGACATCTGCGCTGTAGAAGTTTATGCACGTCTTTAGCTTAGACAGATCAAATCAACGAGGTTCATATCTGCTTTCCCACAAAGTACAAATGGAGAAAAAGGAAATACAAGCTATATAAGCAAATGATTAAGTCAATAGGTGAGATTTCCATGTGCAACTAATTTATTCCAGCTATAGGACACTACACATGCATAATTTTGCTGCCTGTTAGGCTGTTGGTGCATGTCATGGACAATTTAAAGAAGTGCCTTGGGATTCAGCTGACTTTGAGGTACCCAGCAGGAAAAGAATAGGATCCTCTAACGTGCTGCGGTGTAAGGTAAGATCAAACAGGAGTCCTTCCACTCTCATACTGAGGCAATAAATGCTAGTTTATAATTAAGTGTACTGCATTTAATTCAAGAGAAGTATCAGAAACATTTTGTCCTTTACCTTGTGCTGAAATAGAGAAATTGCAAACTTTATTCCATATAGCATTTTGACACCACTCTTAATTCCTGATCTGCATACCTTACTATATGCAATAACCAGACCCCCCAAAAACCTCAACTCTCCCCTCAGACTTAAATCTTTTGGAACTTGATTCAACTTTTACAAAATGTGAAAGTTTGTGGGTTTTCTTTCTTTAATTTTATTCAGAGCTGTTTCTTAAGACTTTAATAATTATAGCTGAGAACTTGAGAGGAGTGTGTGACATTATTCTGAATCAAATGGAATATGCATGTAATGATCGAGCTGAGGAGTTGTAGTCATCTAGTACTTTGTAGCTAATGATAATTGTCTAACAAGAACCTGAAATTGTTTTCTTAGAAGTCTGTTATTATGAATAATTCTGTTAGCAGTGTGTGAATCCAAAATAGTTTGACTCTAGATAAGAGTATTCTCAGTATATGAAAGGCAAGAATCAAGGTCATGCACAACATTTTGAAGTGTTGTTTTGCTGGGTTTTTTTCCCCTTCCAAAATTAACTAAGTGATTAGAAGTGGCACTTGTCAGTGACCAGCTAGTCACTGAAAATGCTTATTGGTGGCCCAGAGATGAGACTGTTTACATGCTGGTCACTGAGACAACTCTATGCTCTCAAACGCTCTAGGACCTAGATGAAAAGTGCTATAAAGCAGTTGCTTTGACTTTTCATCCATCTGGTTTTTGCTTTTAGAGGAAACCAACAGACTAGCCCAAAGAAACTTGATCTCTTCTCCCCGTTATGAACTCTTTATTGGAAAAAAAGATATTACTTTACAGCAGAGCTTCGGTATTTGTTTAACGAATAAAACAATTTAAAGAATAAAAATCTTCCAAAGCTAGTTTCATATCCAATGCAACCATATACTAACAAAGCCTTACAGATCTATTTTTAAAAATTTCTTCATATCTAGTCTTTTGTTGTGCCAAACAAGCGTTAGCTGGATCAAATGGAGAAGGTGATTGGAGACATTTTATACAACAGTGTATTCTTATTTCAAGCAAATTGTGGTAGATACAATTGGACAATGAAGTCTGCAGTCCAGTTGTCTGATGTGTCCTGAAGGCATGACAGTCCATGATTTCAAAAACTTTCAGTATAAATAGTTAAAATAGTTTTACGAAACAAGAAGGTAAGCACAGAATGACTAAATCACTTGTCTGAGGTCGCAAAGGAAGATAATGGCAAAATTAGGAGAAGAACCCCTTGGTTTTTTTCAAGATTAGTAAAATACATATGCAGTCTTGTTATTGAGTTGAGAGACAGCCAGTTACCTGAGTATCTGGATTTTTTCAGTCCATTGGTCACATAAGACAGGTTTCACTGTATTTAGGACTAAATAGAGAAAGACTGTGTAGCTCAGTGGATTTGAAAATGAGACACAGTGTCTCATCAGTTAGTTCTTCAAACCTAGCCTGTGAATGCAGCCAGGCCAAAAGAGAGAGAGTAGGAGAGGAAAGAGGAATGAAGTAAAGGAAAGAGGGAATAGAGTGAAAGAAAAAGGTTTTCTGAGACAGAATTTGTATTGCTGTAAGACTGAAGTGGAGGAACCTTGGAGGTAGGCTGCCAGTGGAGTTGTCTTTCTCAGAGCCAGAGAAATAAGAGAGAGGTCATGTAAAAAATTTTGGGGAGGGAAGGATAGGACTTTGATAAGATAACAAAGAAAATCTTTAATGCCAGTGAAAAAGAAACCTGACAGAATACGATATTCTCCTTGTTAATGTCTATGGACCCAGCTAAGCCAAGTTTATTTCTCATTTGGAGGGTTGCTCACTATATATGAGCTTGGCTGGTATTGTGTTGATCACCTACAATCGTGGTCATTTCTAAGGCCTTTGTTTTTATGTTTGATTTTTAACATCCTGTTGCCCAATAGAAAGTATGGGATGAAACACTGACACATCAGAATGGCAGAATTCTGTATTCCCAGGTAAGCATGAACCAATAATCAGGACCTGGCCTTCAGTGGGAAGTGAGCTACTTCAGCATCTCATAGAGCTTGACCCTACCTATTCATTGCTATTTCTTGTGCTGCTTTTTGTTGCCAAGCACACCCCTACGAAGAATAAAAGTCAAATTCTGTTTTCTCAAGGACTAATTCACTGTGTTCCCATAACAGTTCAGTCAGGACCTGGCAAGACTTTAGCAAAATAGCTTACCTTGCCTGTTGTTCCACAAAACTGGGAGTCAGCTTGAACCTTCAAGCAGACATAATGAAAAAAAATCCAAAAAACCATGCACATTTTAATGACACCAAGCTGAGTGGTGTGGTTGGTACTCTAGAGGGAAGGGATGCCATCCAGAGAGACCTTGACAGGCTAGGGAGGTGGGCCTGTGTGAACCTCATGAAGTTCAACAAGGCCACGTGTAAGGTCCTGCATCTGGGTCGAGGCAATCCTAAACATGGTACAGGCTGGGGGATGAGTGGGTTGAGAGTGGAGAGAAGGACTTGGGTGTATTGGTGGATCAAAAACTGAATATGAGCCGGCAAGGTGCGCTCGCAGCCCAGAAAGCCAACTGTATCCTGGGCTGCATCAAAAGAATCGTGGCCAGTGGGTCGAGGGAGGTGATTCTGCCCCTCTGCTCTGCTCTGGTGAGACCCCACCTGGAGTACTATGTCCAGCTCTGGGGGACTCAGCCCAGGAAAGACATGGACCTGCTCGAGTGGGTCCAGAGGAGGGCCACAAAGATGATCAGAGGGATGGAACACCTCTTCTATGAGGACAGGCTGAGAGAGTTGGGGTTGTTCAGCCTGGAGAAGAGAAGGCTCTGGGGAGACCTTATAGCAACCTTCCAGTACTTAAAGGGGGCCTACAGGAAAAATGCAGCAGGACTCTTTATCAGGGAGTATAGTGATAGGACGAGGGGTAAAGGTTTTAAACTGAAATAGAGTAGATTTAGATTAGATATAAGGAAGAAATTCTTTACTGTGAGGGTGGTGAGACACTGGAACAGCTTGACCAGAGAAGTTGTGGATGCCCCATCTCAGGAAGTGTTCAAGGCCAGGATGGATGAGGCTTTGAGCAACCTCATCTAGAGGAAGGTGTCCCTGCCCATGGCAGGGGGGTTGGAACTAGATGACCTTTAAGTTTCCTTCCAACCCAAACCATTCTATGATTCTGTGATTTTCCTGTTCATATAATATTATATAATTTTTTACTCACTTGCTTCCCTCACACCCTGTTCCTTGGATCCTGCTAACGTGATCGTGAATTGGATTTATTCCCATGCGTATGCTCTGTTTACAATTAGGTTAGATTTAATTTATAAAAAAATGTTACATGTTACACAGCATTTTATCTCAATCTTAAATTCATCTTCTAATGAAGTTGTGGCTGCAGATAAGAAGGCAGGGAGGTGACTTTTGGCTTTAAGAGGATGAAGAAATGTTTCCAGTGTTTGGGAAAGAACAGACTATGCAGCTATTATTAAAAGCTGACTAGAGGCTACAGTTTTATTATACAAAAAGGTGTAATGGAAAAGAATAAAGGGCAAAAGACCAGCGACATGCAATTTCTCCAAAAACTAACAAGCCCTCAATTATTCATTTGCAATTACAGTTCATTGAATTAGCTACGTGAAAACAATAAAATGTGGCTTCTCTCAGGCACATTCTCAACCAGGGTGTTAGAAAAGAAAGGTTAGAGAGGTCAAAGAATGAGAGTACCATGGCTTTGAAGTTGTTCAGTAAATTGATTCAGCTTGGATTTTCCCCGTCCTCTGTGCACTTTCTCCTTTCTTCGACTTCTGTGCCTCACACCTTCAGGTGAGGGTAGCAGGAGCACCAAGCATCTGCTACGTGTCTGAACTCGGGGATGGGGTCTGACAGCAGATATCTAACGTTACTCTGTGCCTGAAGGGTGCATGTCTCTAGAAAGTGGAAAGAGCCCTCTCTAACTGCTTCAAGACACGGGCCATGGGAAGAATTGGAAAGTTTCTTGCTGTGAGCCTTGCTCCCTTATAAATACCTGTGACTGCACATACATAGATATAGCAGAGAAACTGCCACAAGTTTTTCAGGAAGGATGAGATTTTATCTGCACCAAGGCTGCATTTTCTAGGACTTTGCTCAAGATTATTCTTCTTTTAATAGGCTTTTATCAATCAATCAATGTCTTCAGTCTTTGGCTTTTACTCCACTGCTGTCAAGCTGCAGCTCACTTCACGGCTTTTTGGTACTATGTGTTACACGGGTCTTTAAGTACACCACAGCTGAAATAGCCTCAGCATCTGAGGGAACTGTTTCCCTTGATAGCTTCTTTGCCTTTTGTTCACTATACTGGTTGCCAGATCTTGGATGTGAAAAGTGTCCCCTAAATTGTCTTTGTAGGGAATACTGAAGATCTGGGACTTTTTCTGTGGATCATTACTCTGTTTCACGTCTGCTGATTCATTAGAGCATTTTCTCTAAATAAATTTGCTACTCTCAGAGAGCTCAAAGACATTGGCAATGTCTTTCATCTGTTCTACTCAGTACCAGATCTCACACTTGCTCTTAGTTAGCATCTTCCATCAGAGGCTGCAATAGTAGGTGTTGGGTGAAAAACACCTTACTCCGGAAGACCTGAAAGAAAACACTGACACTTCTGCACTATTTCCAAACAATGTGTGTGGAGGTCCATTTATTAGAGAATGTTTCCTAGTAGCTGTGTTCACAAGAACAGCAACTGTTTACAAACATTAGATAATATTCACAGAAAACAAATTTTGAGCCTATTTGAGCCAAGAATCAAGGGTGAGAGTCAGAGTTCTTTTTGCTCTATCACTCTTATGTACATTGCCTACGTGCCTGATCAGATCTAAGTGCTGGGGTTTGAACATGCTTATTCAATAATTGCAGAAAGTTACGAAGGGCTTTTGGCAACTCCTTTGCATTGATCGCTCTACAAATTAGAGTTTTAGTTGATTTCACGGGCTGGGGAAAAATGTCAGTTTGACTACTAGCCTTTCTTCATGTGACTTTGTAAGTGGTGAAAAATGTGCATGTCTCACGGAAAGGTCCTTATTGACACAACCAAGAGCCCAAATAGTAAAAGTGTCTTAAAAGTTATGGACAGGTTTTAGGGCTTTTTCAGTGGGTCTGAGCAGAGTTGGGAAATCTACTATACAATTAATTGCTCCTGTTCAAGGTTGAATCTTCTGAGGCTAGACTAGGTGGGGCTGCAATTACCAGTCTGACTGGTGTCCTCATGTCAGTCCTTTCCTTCTGAACTGAATGGGAAATGTAGAAATGTACAAAATGCTGCAGGTGACCCCAGTTGCTGCAGTTTCTGTCTCTGTTGCTAAGGAGCATATAAAATAGTTATGACACTGATTTAGATCACAGTAATATACAGTGACATAAAAGCAAATAGTATGTTTGCATGTGACCCTTTAGCTTTAACGGAGGCCAGAGCGGGTGTGGCAGTCCAAGTCTTAATTGTATTATGACCGCAAGGTCTGATGACAAGAGCCATCTCAGAAGGACAATACCTGCTGAGAAAAGCCACTAAACTAGGTGTCAAACAGATAGAGAAATGTCTGAAAACAATGGCAGTGTACTGGCGAGCATGAAGAAACCAAGGACCTGTTCTTTCATGCAGTTTCTTCCAGCAGAAAGCAGTTATGTTAGCCAGCAGCATTGCAAAGACAGGACTGTGATTGTTCAGGATATAACAGTGCTTTTTCCCTATTACTTGCTTTGGGGAAAGGAACAATCCTTACGTGGACTTTCCATAGATTGTAATATGTTCATTTTTAGGGTCACCTGGTCTGCAATTATTGAAATTCATCTACTGAAAAGCATTGTCAGTTGTCTTTTACAAAGAATAACAAATATTCTTTGATAAGAAACCAGTAAAATACAAGCCATTTGTCTGTTTTTTTGTTTGTTATTCCCTCTTCCTTTTTTTTTCCTCTTTTCTCCCCCCCCCCCCCCCCCCCCCGGGGGAGGGGGAGTATGTTTTGTTTTGTGTAGGGTTTGTTGGGTTTTTCTTATTTTTTTTTCTGTGTGGGAAAGTAGAAGATTGGGAGCAGAAGTGGACGAAGAAAGTATTTTTTGCTATGAAGTTTTTAAAACAAAATAGAAGATCTTTTAAAACGATGTTAAGCCTCTACTATATTTTTTTCAGTCTACCAAGTGAAAATAATTCTGAAAATTAATCCCTTAGGTGCCTTTGAAAATTCTATGCTTTTTTACCCTACAAATTTGACCAAATAAACATAAACATTTATTTTCGTAACAGATATAGTCATGATTGTTGTAGTTCATTTACTTATCTGTGTAGAGATTTTATGTATTTTTACCTCGTAAATGCAGATAAAGTATTTACTAAATTTAAATAAAACTTCATTTTGTATTCCATTTTCTTACCAAACAGATTGTATTCCATTTTCTTACCAAAACACAATAAAACAAAATATATGAAATATTATGCAGTAGGTAAAAGGAAATATATTTCTAGTCAGATATGAATAACAGATTAGAAGAATCTTTAATTCACTTTTATCTTGCTTTGATCTGAAACCAAACTATGAGCAGCCAGAAACATTAAAGACTGGGAGGAAATAAGGATGACTCATTTTCTTGATTCACATTGAATTGATTTTGTAAAGAAAGGAATATGACCCTGTTTGTTAAGACAGCATTATGTGGACACTTTAAATGTTTTGAGTTGCTTTCTCAAAAGGTACATCTGTGTATCAAAAGAATCTATCAGTGTATCAGTGATTCAGCATTAGGCATTAAGCCAAAACTTTGTCTAGTATTTATCACTATCTTGTAGTTTTTCCTTCTACATAGCAGTTGGCTTAAATCTGTGTTCCCAGACTCAGGCACATATCATGGTGAAGGAAATAGAATTTAAATTGAAGTACACAAGTGAAAAATTTTGCCCTCTGCTATACCATTAAAGAATATGACATTTGGTTAGAAATAGGAACTTAAAAAAATATTTATATATTAAGACCACCATTGTCTACGGCAAGGTTGATACAGTAATTTGTAGATGTAGAAAAAAGAACAAAAGGTTTTATTTGATGTCTTTCTGATCCAAGATGTTCCTGTGCGTATAAAAAATTGCTTTTACAAATGTATTTGAAAACTACGAGAAGCAAGGGCTCTGCTCTTCCCCATCTCAAATTTAGACAGTGGCAGGAGGATTGTGCTGATGCAGCAGAAAAGGCTTTGGTCCCTTCAGGTTTTATTGCCCTGGGGGTGCTTCCAGCTTGCCACTGGCAGAAGTCAGACTGGAAAAACTACAGGTGCTAGTTTTCTAGGCTCTGCCCATGTTTTGATCACAGAATAATGTTTTCTACAGTAGATTCTGCAGATGCTTATACTGTAAGTACTCCTACTCATCAGGAAGCTAATTAACAGAGTCTTGCCTTGCTAGCTTGACGTTTCAGGCTTTAACTTGTTCCACTGAGCTGCCTGGGAGCAGCATTATTTTAGGTAGTTTGGGGTTACAGGCAGCCAGTGTGTCATGCTGTGTTCATGTTTTGGATCTTAGGTTTGCAACTCTTCTTTTTAAAGATAAAGATGAACCTTTAAAAGGTAGTAGCAGTGGTGTTTGGGGAATAATATGAATTTGCTGCTTGCTATCCTGTGCAACTGTAGCAGTACTGCTTCTCATATATAATCAAGTAGTTCAGGTGTTTGTTGTTCAGGAATACCACCATCTATAGCAGGCTATAGTGTTAATATAGTATAATAAGTGGAGGTTTGCTTTTCCTTTAAGCTTAGAAACTTGTTTTCTTGAAGCTGATGGTCGCTAGTTTCATGTATTTACACCATAATGCAGACAAGTAACTAAGTAATGCAGACACATTTTTTCTTTGGTTATAGGAAAGTTTAGTTGATGATCACAATTTGGGTCTATGGTACCAATGTCTAATTAAAATGTGTGCTTAAAAGAACCTGTAGTAATGTATATATTTGTACTTCGTTTCTCAAGTCCAAATATCACTTTGTCTGCAAAAAATAAAGACATACTGATTTCAGCAATGTAAAGGGCCTTACAACAGTTCAGATTACTTACCGGTATGCCAGGTGAAGGTTTACATTTCAAATTATTGCCATAATAAAGTCAGTCTTGGTCCTTTTCTATCAAATCACTTTGGTTGGACATGATGGGAAAGGAAATAATGAGGAAAATATTCTGGTTAGGGTTAGGTAAAACTGTGCATGATTTCTCGGAACACTAGAGGGAGCAAGAAGGTCAAGTTCTTGAAAGAGCAGATGGTTCCTTGGAGGTTGAATCCTCTGAGAGTAAGTTTGCCATACCAGGCAGGTAATTAAAGCAGAGGCTATTACACCATTATAACAAACAAACAAACAAACAAAAACAAAAAAACAAAGCCAACAAAATCAAAGTGATCTCTTACATGCTTTTTCTTTGGTTTGGGTTTTTTTGTTTTTTTTTTTCCCCTCCCCCCAGCCGAAATTCTACCAGCATTCTTTTTTCCCCCCATTTTGTCTATTGCTTTGAGGGGATACTTCTGTTTTCATGTCTCTGAATGCTGAGTGTGTGTTCATCTGGGCTAATGCTAACGGACTGACTGTGATGGAAACCAAAGTCCTTGTTTCTTCTCATCAGAGACCCCTTTAGGCAAACGTTAACCTGCCAAGAACATGTGCATTCCAAGGAGGATTTGCAAATGAACTAGTTGTTTCCCATGAACAATATTTCCTGACCTGAATATTTCTGTGCTAAGAAAAAAAAAAAAGAAATGGTATGCACTAAGAGGCTATTACAGATGAGAGAATATTTTCTTTAGTGTTCCCCTTGCCCGCTCATATTAATATTAACTATTTCTAGAATATGATAATAAATTCTGGTGAGCATAGCATTTCATTGTGATTATTCACAGAACTGACCCTGTGCCTATAAACAGATGTTTTACCTAAGTGGATTAGCCCACTTGCATGTTCTTCAAAATAACAATCTCCTGGTAGCCTTGGAAAGTCAAAGACATTCGGGAAAATATTCTGATCTCAATGTGTTGGATATTACTGTCTGACTCCTGCTGGGATTTGTGAACAACATTGCCAGTTCAATGAATTGTAAATGCAACTCTACAATACTGAAAAGCCTGTTTATCATGTGGCACCACAAGCATCCTGACAGTAAATAAATTTAAGTGCTCTCTTTCCTGTTTTCCTCTGTATTTCTAGAAATCTTAAAGCACTGCTTTGGATAAATGGAGAGCAGGACAAGTTTGGAGATGCAGTTGATGCTTGGTCTAGGAAGTCTGCCTACTAATGTATAGTCTCACTAATGTATACCTCACAGTCGGAGGCGACTGTGAGGTAACACCCACTCCGAAGGCCCGTGGGGGAGCTGGGGACAGGCAGGTGGCTGCAGTCCTTGCAAGAGGAATACTATTAGATGCAGAGTGTGTGTAGCAGGTGGTACCCAGTACAGAGAGCTGGACTTATGTCTCTCCCAGCTTGGTGAGAGATGCTTTATTTCGACTTGACAGCACTGTCAGCAGGAGGCAGGACAAATTCCCATGTACAATTGCTTCTTCTAAGGGTGAAGTGGGAAGAAACTCTCGGCATGTTTTTTTTCCCTCATCTGATTCATTTACACAGGAGTAGCCACTTCAGGACTTCCATGTTGACTGTATTGGCTCTGCTCTTGCAATAATTCTACAAAACAATATGACACTCAGCAATGCCACTTCTCACCCACAGGACTAATGGTAGCAAGAAAACCAGTGTGTAGTAAGATGTGGAGATCTCTTTAATGGTTCTCTATTGCATGCAGGCAGTACATTTGACTTCAATATTTGTGCACTAGTAGCTCTGTTGTAACAGCTTCTGCCTTACAATTAAATTCTCCCTTAAAAATTAAAAAAAAGCCAACCCTTTGTATAAGCTTGACTTTATTTCTTGACTATCTTTGTTAAAATCTTTGTTACACCTCAGCTTTCTTTGCTACTATTGTTACAGTAAGCAAAAATAAGCCAGTTTACACCAGTTGATGATTAGCCTTGGTTGCCTAAGTTTTCAGTTACCTCTCTAATTTCTCAGTAGCTGATGGCAAGGAGGTTTGGTGACTTCAGTAAGTCCACTGAAGCCAAGACATTTCTTTCATTTCCACTGATGTGAGAATAAAAACAGGCCCATAGTTTTTATTTGAAATGCACGTGTTTGATCTTCCAGTTCTGTTCATAAAATCCTCTGTGTTTTGTAAGCTAAAGCCCCCGGTAGCTATTGTCTCTAAATTACCTAGCATTTTTGCAAAACTACTACTTAGTCATCCAATATTTTTCCACTGTTGCTATGAACAGGTAATATGACAACATGATTACAAGAGAGAAGATTCTCACTTACTTACTTATCCGACTTGTTATTATCCTAGGAAATATATCTAAGGAGACTGCTAGCAAGACTCTCTCCTCTGATTTTACTGTAGCCCACCCCACGATGTGGTGAAGCAGTGATATGCTGAGGTGCAGGCACTTGCTCAGTGCCTCCTGCTGCAGTGCAAGAGCTGCTGCAGTGATGGGATCGACCCTGCAAACAGAGTTCTTCCCTTGAGCTGGCAATTCTCTCTGCAGGACTCTTCCTTGGCTTGATGCATGCACTTCCACTGGACATCCTTTAGCACTTTCCTCTAATAGCACTTTAAATATTTATTTCCAAGTATCCTTATTTATGAAAACAAAACTTTATTTCAAAATCAGGTCTGAGGTGTAGGTGGGAGCTTAGGTGTCAAGAAGGCTTTTGAAGCCTGACTCAAGGGTTGAACTATTCTTGAAGTGTAGGTGTTTGACTGAGAAGGTAAGACCAGAAGCACTATGGCTATTACTTAATGAAAGTTTTGTATTGAAGCTCATTCTTCCCCAGTGTAGTCTAATAATACAATAGTGCTCCTAAAGATTAACTTAGTGTCCTGGTTTCTACTGGGATAGAGTTAATTTACTTTCTAGTAGCTGATATAGTGCTGTGTTTTGGATTCAGTATGTTGATAACACACTGATGTTTTAGTCGTTGCTAAGTAATGTTTACACTGGTCAAGGACTTTTCAGCTTCCCATGCTCTGCCAGGCGCACAAGAAGCTGGGAGGGGGCACAGCCAGGACAGCTGACCCAAACTGGCCCAAGGGCTATTCCATACCATATGGCATCATGCTCAGTATATAAACTGGGGGGAGTTGGCCGGGGGGCACCGATCGCTGCTCGGGGATGGGCTGGGTGTTGGTTGGCGGGTGGTGAGCGGTTTTTCTTGGGTTTTGTTCCCCTCTCTCTCTGGTTGTTTTCCTTTTAATTACAATTTATTATTATCATTAATAATAATAACAACAACAACAATAATAATATTTATTATTATATTTTATTTCAATTATTAAACTGTTCTTATCTCAATCCATGAGTTTTCTTACTTTTGCTCTTCAGATTCTCTCCCCCATCCCACCAGGGGGGTGGGTGAGTGAGTAGCTGTGTGGTGCTCGGCTGCAGACTGGGGCTAAACCACAAAACTTAGTCACTACAGATCCCAATTTAGGAAAATATCCCTCTTGAAGACAACACTGAAAGAGATATTTAATCATAATACTTGAATCTCATTGAGAACAGGAGAGTTCAATGCATGCTTGAAATTTAGCATGTCCTTAAAATGTTTCCCCAAATGAGAAGGACTTAAAGTTCCCCTTTGGATGGTTGCCTAGCTGGATCCAAGACTCTGGAGACATTTACTCCAATCCTCTGTCCCCTTCTGAATTCAAACTCCCTTCAGTTATGCAGGCCACTGTTGACACAGGTTCACAGGCTATGGGCTGGTTTAAGACTGTTCTGATCATCTGATCTGGCTTCCTGCGGGTAAGATGTCAACTTTTGCACCAAGCCCATAACTATTTTTTGAGTCAGAGCAGGTCGTAGAAAAAAGAAGCCACCTGAGTGTCCAGCGCTTTGGAGTGGAGGGTCAGCCGTGCTGTTGGGTAAGCTCTCTCAACCATTAATTACCTTCTGTGTTCAAAGTACAAGCTTAACGTTGACTCTGAATGTGTCTAACTTTTCTGCTGGTTTATTTTTTTAGCACCTTTGATATACCTTTTTTTCCTTTCTGTCTTGCATCCTTTCACAATCTTGATGTGGCTAAAATGATAAGAACTTTTATTTTCAAGATTTTTTGTTTGTTTTCTGAGGGTTTCTGGGATTCCAACTATTCTAGGAGGGCAGCCTCTAAAAATACATGTATACTGTATACCTTTTCCTCTAAAACAGATCTTACCTTCCCTGCAGTTTTCCAAACGAAGTGACTGAAATCACTGGACAAGAAGCCTTAGATGAAATAGGTCTTAATATTTGTCAGTTATCCAGGGTAATAATGAAAGAGTCCCTACTTGAATGTACTTACAGACTTTAATTCTTTTTTCAAAGACAGAGAATACATTTTCTTTATGCATTTTCATTATAGTTTTTATTAAATATTTTTTTCATATGTGAAGGGGTTTTTTAATTATCTATTTCTCACAGAGGAAAAAAGAACCACATTTTACTTTCAGATGTTCTGATTAAAAAAGAAAAATAGAAGAGTTTTCAAATATCCTGGTAGGAACTCATAGCAGTTGCTAACTGTGGAGTAATTCTGCATTTACATAATGTTGAAGATTGGAAAGGTCTGAAAATAACAGTTGTGAGAGGCAAGAATTTATGTTTGTAGAAAGTAATGGAAATTGGGAAAGTTAGCATGAACATACCCTCAGTTTATTGCTTCCCTACTTGTGATAAGGAGACACAGAAGCAATAAGTGAGGTGGATCTATTGGGTAAATTACTTCTCATTTTGTGTAATCCTTTTATATACTTATACTTACACATACAGAGCAATGATTAAGTGAACCTGACTTCTTAAAAATGGGTAATGTTTTAGCTCATCTTATTGATATTCCAGATATGCTGCTGTTTTGATAATTATGCAACTATTGTCAAAGACTTTCAGAAAGAGGGATTTAGCCTATTTTTTCCCTGGAAAAAAATTCAGCCTTCACAGTCTCCACTTGTATAAAAGCTGCAGGTGTTTAGCACTTATTAAAATCAGGCAATTCATCTATGATCGAAAAAAGTACATGCTCAGCCTTTTTATCTCTATGCAGTATTGAATAAAGTTTTGCCACAGACTTCAAAGATCCAGCCCAGTGTCCCTTCTTTTGAGTTTCTGAAAGAGAAAGGAATAGCTCTTGATTTCTTTTATATGTATATAGCTAGATATATAGGTTGGATTAACTTAGTTCTGCTTGAATATTTGACATCAGAAGTGCTTCCTTCCTCTAGCAGTTGTCTATGACAAGCTGGTAAATGGATAGCTTTTTACTTAAGGAAGGCCCTCTCTTTAACAAGATAAGTATTCTGTGTGCTCTCTTTTGATGTTTGAGACAATAGTTGGGTATGTCTTTTAAAAATATTACTTTCTTTTGCTGCCCCACTTTGATATATGAAGGGAGTGAATGGAAGTGAGTGAGAGGCTAACACGTTCAGCACACAGCACCCTGGGGAGACAGCGTTGCTTCTCATTTGAAATGCACAGCCCTTTCTGGTCAGCACAGCCCATGGAAATAAAGCATGGTACTCGTGTGCCAGTCCCAGGGTAATGTGTGCTGCAGTGTTTAAGCTGTTCACAAGGTGTTAGAGAGTGCTTTTTCCCTGTGCAATACCCAAAATCTAAAGCATGGAACTACCTTGGCTTTCAGATGCTGTGCCATCCATCACTGCAGATTTGCACTATTTGTCATAGAAATAGTCAAGCTTTGGCTTTGTTTGCCTCATCCTTCAGGTGTCTAAGACTATGTTTCTAACACTAAGCTCTGCCAGCATGCCCAAGCTGAATAAGGATGTGAAGCCCAAGTTGAATGAGGATGTGAAGCTCCATCTGAGATGTTCAAGGCCCCAGGTGCAGATGCACATACCCCAGTGAAAAGCAGCTGCTATTGACGTAGCTCCTGCAAGGTGGGGGTGAAGTATTTCAGCTGAACAAAGAATGCCTTTGCCACCACAGCTGGACCTCTGGGGGACTCAGGTCTGGGTGCTGTGTTTTTCTTATAGCTATGAAGTCTTCTAAGCGTAGACAGGGATTTTGATACATTGCACTGTTTTTTGCTGTTGTGTAATAGCCTATATTTACCTAGTGCCAGCAAACCCCCTCAAAATTGCTAGTAATGTATATTATATTTTGTATTTTCTCTCTCATAATGGTACACAATACAATGGGAGCATAGATAAATATTCTTAAACAATATGTACCAATTACCTTGACAATAAAAGGCAACTAGCAATTTTTCCTGAATTGTTTTTGGCATCAAAGAAGGCACAATCTGAAGAAGTGTTTTTACTAAAGAAAAGGTTTCAGTTGTAGCAGAATCATTAGTATTTTTTTCCCCGCTTCTGCTAAAGGCGGTTGCCAATACCCTTGATCTGTTAGTGTTCATCACAAAGTTCCTCAGCTTCATCAGGTTAGTATGACACAACATTTAACAAGGAGTGAAAAATCTTCAAAATTTGAGTTTTCTTTGATGATTGCAAATGCAAATGACAACACAGTGTCAGGGATTTTTGACTAATTTCATGCATGATTTTAAAAACCAGTTTTCTCAGTAAAGAAGAGATGCCTGGAACCATAAGTTTATAGTTGTTTGAAGGTAAAAATTTGTCTTGCATTTAACAGATTAGAGGTCTGGCTATGATTGAAAAAGAATACCTTTTATAAATTTGCAGAGCAGAAGTGATACAGTATTAATGGTTGCAGATAGCTTAAAGTCACATCAGTGCTCTTAGACTGGGACTTCATGCTTATTTTTACTACAGTTTGTAGTAGACAGACCTCTGTTAGGAAGTGAAACCATATAATCAGTTTTATTTCAGTGGTTTAGTCATTAAAATTAGAGTTCCCGATGGCCTCCCCGCTCTTCTCTCCAGTTATTCTAGCGAGAGTGGGAGTAGCTACACTGAAGGTGTGTGAGTAACTAAAGGGGAAATGGTACCAGACCCAGCACCCGGCTTATCGGGGGAGACCTGAAACAAACTTGTCTTCCCTAGTTGACTAGTGGCAATGCATATGCACCTGATAAAATTAAATATGGGATTTATTAAAGCTAAACTGAGCAGCTTGAGTTTTGATGATCAAGTGCATGCTTAGGAGCCAACTTACTGCCTACAGACCATGCTCAGAAAAGACTTTTCAGACAGGCTGGAGTGCTGAATTTGAGAAGCACCCCCATGATATTGTTGACAAGGGCCACATTCTGAAGACGTTAAATATAACCCAGGATTTCAGTCAACCTTAAAAAGGGTACAGTGCCAGGGAGTGCCCAGGTTAGAAGACCAGCTGACTAGCTCTCCTTCTGTAAACTTTCTCTGGCTTACTACTATTGCTGTTATGGATTTGCATGGTTAATGTTCTTGGTGCATTTAGACATCAACAGGTAGGTGGTATGAAGAATTTAGGTCTACATAGGAGAGATGAAAATGCATTTGCTTTTACTTAATTTTACTTGCCTGTGCTTAGAGTTTTGGAGATTAAAATAAATAAATAAATAAATAATTACTTTTAAAAGAGCTTCTCCATCAACTTTGTAAGGATACATTGACCCCTCAGTTAGTTAATTTGCAATAATTATGGATGACATTCTACTTTGTGGCTCCACATGTGAATTAGAAGGACAAAGGACATGAGCTGTTCATTTACTTTCATGGCCCTCATTTCCTAGAATGGTCATCCTCACACCTAGACATGGCTTGGAAGAAAAAGCCTTCCTGGGATTAGCAGTGTTTTGAAACACTTCTTTGACATATTGGAGATATTCAGATGACTTAATTGGCCTCCAACTAAAATATTCTGAGTACCTATGTACTCTGTCTAGGCACCTACCTCTTTTCTCCAAATATACAGAACTTAGTTTCTGAGCTGCACCAAAGTTACTTACTCAAAGTGTATGGTGTAGATATCCCCTATTATTTTTTATTTTGCAACAGCTGCTTGGCCTCTGTGAGACTTCTGTTTAGCATCTTCTGGCATCTGTTTAGCACTGATGCTGTATATATGTTGGAGGTTTTTTGCCACATCTATAAAATCTTTGTCAAGGATATGATACTGAAAATAGTCAAGGAACAACTCAGTGAACAGTACTGGAACACATAGCACAGAAAACACTCTGATCTCACAGATGATGAAATGAACAATTCCACTTTTAAAAGAGTATTTTTCTTACTGTTACCATAAAAAAGAAACCTTAGAAGTGCAATTCTACCTTTTATAAGAGGGTTTTACTGTTCATAATTTCAAGACAGAATCATTGAAATACCAAGGGAGGAACTGAAGAAAGGTGTAGTGGGAGCTTGAAAGAGCTTTTTGGGGTGAGCCATTACATAGAAGTATGATTTCAAATTAAAAAGTTATCTGTTTGTATAGTAAACAGAATATTGTGTTGCTTTATAGAGGTTTGTGTATGGAACTGGTTTGAGAAGGAAAAATAAGCTTTTGAAATACTAAAAATGAAACCATCTCAGCACATCAAAGGGAAAACACAGGATGATACCAAAAAAGATCCAATAACATGTAGATACATGCGACATATAAAGATGCTATCCCTGTCAAAGTGGTTTTTTGTGTATCTTGCTTCCATGATGGGAAATGCTCACTAAGAATAATTTTCTGTTCTCTCTGAAAAGTACCAATTCTGACAGGCAATGAGGCACTCTCTTGTGTCATTTTCAAGAGGGTAACTGCTGTTCTGTATGAACAAAGCATTTTAAAAGATACAGCAATCAGGGAAATTCTATGAAGCCTGATGCTGCATGAGTCCTTCCTAAATTAAGTTTCATAGCAATGGCTGTCTGTCCTCTAGTGTGTGAGTTAGACATGAGCAGGGAAGACACTCAGGGCCTTCCCTTTGCTTGGGACCTTCATTGGCTCCAGCACAGTCCAGCTCTGCATGTATCTCCTACATTCAAAATGTTTTTATGGCTACAAAGCCAAGCACTGAGGAATTAAAGGAAGGTCCCTTTGTGATAGCAATTTAGCACTTGCATGTGTGAATCAGGCTAACAGAGATAAAACCTCAGTAAGGTAAATTTTGGAAGCACTATTCAGGTCTAATGCCTTAAAGCTCTTTTGTCTTATAGTAGCTTTGTGTTTGATTAGCCGCCTGTCCTAGGCAGGGATCTTGTAGAATAGTTACTAAGGGATTGTGTCATGAAATATTTGGAAAGACAGTTCCTACTATAACAAGAGACTTGGCTTGTGGTAAAATTACTGATTTGTGCATATGGGTAAGGGGACTCAGTGTGTCAGTAAGAATCCCAGCTGCCAAATTCTCTATAATCCTCTGATCGTCAAGGGTGCATCCCTGGTGATAGAAGAAGGAAGGTTTGGGAGGGGGAAGCCTTTCATGTGTGCAAGAGAGAAAACTTTGAAACATGGCCTATGAAGATGAGACTTGTATGCCTGACTTCTAAAGAATGTCTGTTAAATGCCTTCTTGGTTACATTTTCACTGCTGCAGGTTCACTTTATTTTTGATATGCAATTCCCCCTATCCCACTTTGTTTATTGTTGGTTTTCTGCATTCATCTTTCAGGATCTAATTTGTGTTGGAAAAGACCTCAGGACATCTCTAGCCCAATCTCCTGATCAAAGCAGAGCCAGCTAGGTCAGGCCCGGTTACTTAAGACTTTTTTGGTCAGGACTTGAAAACCTCCCAGGGTGGAGGCTGAACAGCCTCTCTGGACAACTTGTTTTAATGCCTGAGTGTCCTCATGGTGAAAAAGCTTTTCCTTATATGCAGTCTGAACCTCTCTTATTTACATTTATGCCTGATGTGTCTCTTCCTTGCAGTATGCATTGCCGTCAAGAGCCTGGCTTTGTTTCCTGGATGACCTCCCTGCAGATACTGAGGGATTGCTATCAGGTACCCCTCTCACTGAAGCTATCTCTTCCCCACAATGGACCAGCCCTGGTCCCTCAGCCTCTCCTGAAATGGTAAGTGCTCCAGCTCCTGACCATCTTGGTGGCTCTCCCCTGAACACACTCTAGTTTATCGATGACTTTCTTGTACTGAGTGAGGGCACCAAAACTGGATGCATTATCTAGATGTGGACTAATGAGGGGTATAATCCCTTCCTGTGATGTCCTGGCTATGCTGCTGTTCATACAGCCCAGGATGCTGTTGACCACCTTTATTGACAGGGCATGCTGCTGGCTCACTTGCAGGGTGATACCCAGGGTCTTTTCCGCAGAGCCGCTCCCCAGCAAGCTTGTCGCCAGGCTGTATCATTGCAGGAGCTCTTCTTTCCCAGGTGTGGCACTGGGCATTTGTCCCTGTTGAATTGCATGAGGTTCCTGTTGGCCCATTCTTCCAGCCTCTCTGGGTCCCTCTTAATGGCAGCTCTGTCCTTGAACATTTTAGCTGGCCCCTCTAATTGGGTGTCATCTGGGAACCTGAAGAGAGTGCACTCTGTTGCCTCCTCCAGGTCATTAGGAAAGATGTGAAACAGAATAGGTCTCAGGATAAATTCTTGCGATACTCCACTTGTTACTGGCCTTCAGGCAGCATATGATCCATTAACCATGGCCCTCCAAGCCTGATCATCCAAATAATTTTTTACCCATCTACTTGTTCACCCATCCATACTATAAGATACTACCTTGGATAAAAGACTACTGTGGGAGAATGTTGTGTGTGTTTAGTCTTGCTAAAGTCAGGGTAAATAACATCCGTTCTTCTTTCTTCCTCCACAACTCCAATCATTTTATCATAGAAGGCAACCAGGCTGGTCAGGCATCATTTACATGGTAAATCATGGTAAATCATGATAAACCCATGGTAAATCATGGTAAATCCATGCTGACTGTTCCGAGACACCTTCTGTTGTGGTTTAACCCCAGCCAGCAACTAAGCCCCACACAGCAGCTCGCTCACTCCCACCAGTGGGATGGGGGAGAGAATCAGAAGAGTAAAAGTAAGAAAACTCGTGGGCTGAGATAAAGACAAGTTAATAGGGAAAGCAAAAGCTGCGCACACAAGCAAAGCAAAACAAGGAATTCATTCACTACTTCCCATGGGCAGGCAGATGTTCAGCCATCCCCAGGAAAGCAGGGCTCCATCACGCGTAACGGTTACTTGGGAAGACAAACGCCATCACTCCGAATGCTCCCCCTTCCTTCTTCCCCAGCTGTATATGCTGAGCATGACGCCATATGGTATGGGATATCCCTCTGGTCAGCTGGGGTCAGCTGTCCCAGCCGTGTCCCCTCCCAGCTTCTTGTGCCCCCCCAGCCTACTCGCTGGTGGGGTGGGGTGAGGAGCAGAAAAGGCCTTGACTCTGTGTAAGCACTGCTCAGCAGTAACAAAAATGTCTCTGTATTATCAACACTGTTTCCAGCAGAAATCCAAACATAGCCCCATACTAGCTACTATGAAGAAAATTAACTCTATCCCAGACAAAACCAGCACACCTTATCATTTGTGGGCACATAAATGTGTCCTTCTAATGATAAAAGGGAAACTGTTCCTTTTGAAACTAAGGCTGGCCTTTCACAGAGGTAGTGAAACTAGATGGCATTTGTGTTCCTATGAAGGGCAAGATACAGCACGTTTCAAGTCAGCAGGATTTTTAGCAATTATTTCAGTGGAAACAAGTCAGACCCATAAAGTAGAAGTGGGTTTGTCTGTTAATAAAAATCCTTTCTGAGTTAATCATAGTTTAAGACTGAGGACAAGATTTTTTGTTTGGTTGTTTTTTTAGACAGAAGCCATAGGCTAAACAATAATAAAGAATTATATCTTGCCCTGGGAGCTGCTTCACCCAGCTACTCTTTGAATTGAAGTTCATGTAAAGTGGAATGCATTAGGAACTAACCATAAAGAACACTAGGGATATTTCTTTTATCATAGCTGTGCCTGCCTTAAGTGCACAATAGTTAAGGTTATAGCAGTGTCTTGAAACTCAGTCTAGGGGGGTTTGAACTCAGTAGTCAGGAGAAGGCTGGAGGGTCAAACCTGGCCTGCTCTTCAAGGTGCCTTCAGCAGCAGCATTGAAAGTATCGTATACTTTTAGGTTTTCTGTCTTTTTTGTTTTATTGAAATTTGCAGTCCTTAAATAATTAATTTGAGACTGCATATCCTAATGTAAAAGAAAAAGGCAGTGAGACACACCAGGAGGTAAATAACTGCTTTGTCTTATTGACTGATAAAGTAAACCCTTTTGTTGTGTATGTTCTTTTTCCCCTGTTGCCTATATTTGATTCTCACATGTTGTTTCAAGTTAGATTTAAACGGTATGCTAATGCAATTCCTAAAAATGGGTGCTTTCTTCACTACATAGTCAAGGAGTTCTGTGCAATCTTTAGCGCTCGGAAAATAATAACTGTATCCTACACATGCTGTCATGTTCCACAACTGGTACAGCTTTAAATCATTTGACCAAAAGGACACTTATTGCCAGGAGTAGAGCCTCTGTTCCACATGACCACATACATCAGAGACATTTGATATGGATTTCTACCTGCCTCTTGACCATGTACTAATCTGGTGATATTAAAGAACTTGACATCTTTCCTTACTCCGGCTCAGATTCATCTAATCTAATTTGACACACTTAGCTGCAAAACTTAAGTTAGAAGCATTGGTCACCTTAGAGTGGCTTGCAATCAGTACAAAGAGATAAGCACATCCCAGGAATGATTCAGCCCATCTCTTTATCTGTTTGTTGCTAATACAGGGAGTTTTGGGTAGTTAGGCTCCTATATAGGTGCCTCACTGAAGTAAACATGTTTGTCCATGTTTTCATCCAAACTTTGTCGCAAACAGGAAATTACAAATTATTTCAACCAGTTTCAGTCCTTTGAAAGATTTAGGATTTCCCCCCCTCTTTTAGTATGTTCTTGCAAGAATGACGGAGGAAAAAAAAGAAGAAGAAAAGAGATATTTTGATGAGCAAAAAGTTCATTGAGCAGATTTTAATTTTCTGTTGTTGTTTTTAATGATTTTCTGACTGGAAGACATTAAATGCTCAAAAAACTCAAAAATGTGCAAAACCAAGGGCTATTGCACAGCTATGGCTGGCCAGAAGGTGATATCAGGAGCCCTCAAGATACCACTTCAGTAGCCTAGACTCAGCACATCCCCTTGGCTTCCCATTGTTTTGCTTTGGACTTCAGAACCAAGTGGAAACACAGGTAACAAACAATTCAGGATAAGTACAACAACAGACTTTAAGGTACAGTTTGGTTCTGCAGACAACCAGACTTATTCAGAGATAGACCTTTTTTTTTGAGGTATACCCTTTCTAGTTATGTGGCCATGGTAATGGGGGAACCAGTGACAGCTGGAAATGAGTCAGAAGTTCCTTATAATAGACTATTGAGTACAGCTGGAGGGAAAAGCTTCAAGAGAGAGCCTGCATAAGAAGAAAGATGTCTTGTAGTCTGTTCTGGACAAGGGAAAAGACAGGATTTATATATGGAAGTTTTGTTCAGTGTATTTGGTTTAAAGGGTAAAGCTGTACTTGAGAAGGCTTTAGCTGAGGTGCAAATCTGTCTCGGACTGACAAACTGGTCTACGGCAGGTCCTCTCATCTTTTTAGTTGTAGGCTCAGTGCATTGTAGAAGTGCAAAGCTGATGTAAACTGCAGCCTGTGGGTGTTACTTGGTGTTTTCAGAGTAATTATAACCAGGGCAGGTCTACTCAGATGTAGGAATAAGGGAAGCAGGAGATCTGATGTAAAAGAGTATCCAGGTTTCAACTCATTATTACCCAGCATTCAGCTCTAATATCTTTGTGAGGTACAGAAGCACTGTGGTTTTCAGGGTACTGATGATAAGTACATTAAAGTCTAGAGGTATCAGGCTCTTTATGCTAAATCCCACAGTCAATCTGCAGAAAAGCATGAAGAGAATTTGTGAGGTCAGCTCTGAGTAAGATGCTGCATCTCTTTACTCAACTTCCTAACAGTGAATTCTTCCTGACCAAATGCAAGCTGTGTTTTCTCTAATTTAATTCCATTGCTTTTTCCTGTCCAACCCTCCTAGTGCCTTGATCAGCTGAGCTTCCAAAATCAAAAGGCAACTGATGAAATTTCAAAAAAGCAAGAGCATGTTGTACGCTATCTACAGTATACTTTTGCAGAACTGTTATACCAATTGCAGAAAATAGCCTTGTTTCTCCTCTTGCTAGTTTAAGTTGAAGCTATAATGTAAATTGTGATCTTTATGTATAGTGTAACTTTTGTTGCCACATAAAGACAAATTAATACTGTCTTTATAGTACAGTACAAGATCTGGCACTGCTCTATGCTTTGATAGGAGACAAGTGAACCCAACATCATATATGCTATTTCTCTATTTGTCGCTGCACATCTCTGAATTACTTGGACAAAAAAAAAAAAACCAACATTGAGTCCCTGCAGAATCCCATAATCCTCATTGCATAAGCCCCAGGAATTATCAGAATTTGCAAAAGTGCAAGTATAGTTGATGGCTAGCCCTTTCAGCAGTAACATCTTCTTAACAGAATTTTTGTGTTGTCCTCCATTGGAAAAACACAAGAGATGCTTCAAACAACTGTCCCCTAGTGCACATAGGATAGTTATTCACAAAATTATTTGCAGTCATAATATACTGGTAGTTACCACTGGGCATTATTAATCGTTTATATCTGAACCCAAAAATAAACCTGAAAAAAATCTAAATTTTAGCAAATTCTGTGGCACTACTTGAAAGCATAATATTGCTCATAAAGTGCACCAGTGGTCTCAGGCTGCATACCCACAACATGATAAAGGAAGTCCCTTGGTTTAAACTGAAGCAGTTCAGCTTATCTTTAGTTGTGGAAGTTTTTTCATTCAGCTAATCATCCTTCCTCTGGGCTAATTTTCTAACATCGCTCTTTATTTGCTCTCTACAGCTGTACTTAGGAAAGGAAGAGGCACTAACACATAGTTGTATTTTTCTCATTTATGCCTTTAAATGAAGTTAAAGAAACTCTCAATGTTAAGGAGTGAAAAATCTCAGGAAGTGTTTTCATTAAAACTCTGCTGGCAGCAACAACTCTGCCTCTGGCATTGAGGGTTGCCTGTGTGTTGCTCAGTTCTCAGTTGCTCTAATAGACTGTATAATTTCTTCCTGTTGAAGTAATTCAATGCAAGGAGGCAACTTTATTTCTTTTGTTATATTCTGACATTTTATAAATTATTATTTTTAAATGTAATACTTTTAAGGCCTTATCATACTATTGTCAGTGCCTTTAAACGCTTTGAAAATACTAGAGCAAGGAAAGAGATACTACGGAGATAAGGTTTTCCTTGTCAGATCATTCTGTACTTGCTTTCTATATTTTGGCACTAACAGAAGAATTTCTACTCCTTTGCTACCTCCGACTTGGAGGGATGCACCTGCTGATGGAAATGGCTGATTCCTTTTTGCCTAAGCATCTGGTTCTGAAAATGCTACCTGAAAGTCCATCATGGCAAAGAGGAGAAGGAACCATTCTGAGAATCCAGTGATATCAGGTTGGGCCACAAATTTGTAAGGTAGAATATAGATGAATATCCTGTTTCTCCTGCTAACTGTTCTGACAAATGCATAAATTGGTAAACCTTCAGCTAGATTTCTTATCAGTTTAGGTATTTTCATATCTTCTCAAGGAACCTTATAGACACCAAGAGGAGGAGACCTCTTTATTTAAGTCTAATGACAACTCCTTCTCCAAATGAGTGCCTTCCTCTTCTCTTAAGCCATTTCTTTAGTACATTCTTAGGTTGCACACAATCATATTCTTCAACTGGCAAGTTTTACTGCATTGGTTTTTCAGCAAGATCTATGAATAATTCTTAGGTACCGAGACATTTTCCTCTCCAGATTTTCTGTTTGTCAGTGTAAAATACCTTACTTAAGGTGGTTAATAATTGGGTTTAGTAGGTTTAACTCTTTGTATATGCAAGAATCATTGGCAAATAATTCTGGATATTTAAGAATACTCTCTGGAAATGTTGGCACATTCAGAATACTGCGATTCACAATAATTGGCTGTTTTTAATCAGATCCATAAAGTATTATTGTTGTGATACATGACATCCCAAGGGAAACTGCCACTGTAACTGCAGCTTTTCTCTATGCAGTCAGGTGCTCGCTGTTCCTTATATTCATGAATTTTTGTAGTCAGCAACAGAGCAGAAATTCTGTAGTGTGTGCTGGCTTTCTACAGGTTTTTCATCTTGAAAGTGTATTTTGTGCTGCAACATCAGCATTGGGCAGAAGGGGAAGTGGAAAGCTTTCATCTTGTACGCAGAGACGAACAACGTATTGTCTTGTCTTGCTTGCCAAAGAAACTGAGAAGTGAAGACTCAGGAAGACAGAACTGATAGTTCTGGAGAAGACTCAAGGAAAGCTTGTGAATGCACAGCAGTTTGATACCCAGGGCAGCACTTTTTGAGTGATTTATGTTGGTATCTTTAATTTGGGAAAGCTTAAAGAAAAATAAAGGCAGAATACAAAGTGCTGACAGGAATCTACAGAAGGGAAGGTCTGAGAATGCTGTTTCTGTTTGCTGCTCATTCCTGATGCATTTAATGAGCTGGGTAGGCCACCACCTCCTCTCTTTCTCTAGGTGGAAACCTCATCATCATGTATGGGGATCTTAGTGTGAGCAGTGTTGTAGGGTAAGGGGTTTTCTTTGTGGGAGTGAGGTTTGTATATGGAGCTTATATACAGTTTTATATATATGTATATACTGTCACTCACACATTATGTATGTAACGAGAGAGAGAAATATATAAAAATGTAGAGATATGTATAAATCCTTGCCTTCTGTATTGTGGCCAGATTTATTTAAAAATGTCCACAATGATTTACATTCAAGGATGGGAAATACAGCATAGCCTGTGTCCATCTAATTGTAGCAGCATCAGAAATATTTAATAATAACAAACAGCAGCCCTAAGATTTATTTCAAATACCAAATCTATGGAGTTTTTCAGAGTTAGACCAGAAAACTACTTGTGTAACTATCCCCACATCCATGCCCCAGACACGTATGCATGCATACCACTAGAACTCCTCAGTATTTCAGTAATCCGTGGAAAGGTCTGGTAAAATATGCTGATGGCAAACAAACTTCTTGTTTGTCAGATATGCGTAGCTGTATAAATACGTTGCTGGTATGTCTGAAAAATATTTGAGATGCTGACTGCTTGAATTAAAGCTAAGATGGAGTAGGAGCTGACTAGGTCTCCAGGAGAGAAAAGCACTCTTAAAATTTTAACTTTTCATACTCCTTTCAAAGCAAATCTTCACAAGGAGCTTTGTTTGTGTACACAAAATTATAGCTAGTTGTCGATACAGGTGGCAATGTTTTATTCTTGCAAATGCAGTTATGAGCACTTCAAGAAAGCTAACAATTGTGCCTGGAATTATTTATATTTCCTGTTACTCAAATTAATACACTCTCATGTTCCTCAAGTAAAATAGTTCATACTGTACACATTTTTATAAACTCAGGTTGAGATCCAAAAAATCAACACAGTAATTTGCTTGGAAAAATTGTTTGGCAATGTAGAACTTTGCTTCCTCCAGTCGTAAAGTGAGTCATACTACCGTGTACAGTTGTTCTTGGGTGAATATTCATGTTATTGAAACAACAACAACAACAAAGTCCTTGGCACATAAAATTCCAGGGTGTCCTGTGAAAGTACAGTAGCACAGTTGTGTCAGGGTTCAAAATGGACAGGTAGGTTAGTGGCTACAGGAACCAGCTGACGAAAAGTCTGAATAGATTTGCCCGAGTGTATACTGATATTTTAAATGGTCCCCTGAAGGAAAGTACGCTTTTCTCTTCTTAAGTCCTAAAGCTTCCTTAAGTTTCAGTCTCTACCCTGGGTTCTTTCATGTGACATAGGTTCAAATAATATTGAAGCATCTGTCCCTGCTCCTTCAGCATTTTCTGAATGAGGTCCATTGGTTTATTTTTCAAAGAATAAAGGCCTTGTTTCTTTATATTCTCTATTTTGGCTAAATTCACGGAGTCCCTTAATATTTCTGCCTGCCATCTGCTCTAATTTTTCCTTTGATTGTAAATTTTATTGCCCAAACTTCCTACTAGTGTAAATTAATGAAGTCTTATTGACTTCAAGGGAATAATGTTGGTTTAGAGCAGCTGAGGATTTGGCGTTATGTCTTAAATAAATATGTAAATGAAAATCAGGATGCTGTTATTGGCTACGCCATATCCCAAGAATGCTCTTAAAGTTATTTATTTTCCCATGTGTGTTGTTGCATGGGTTTTTTTTCATTGTTTCAGCCAGTATAATCTATAGATCTCTCTCCTTTATTTGCCTTATTTTCAGAATATGCAAATTAGGAGTAACATTCTTTTTGTCATGCTATTTTTCTCTGTAGTAAATTGTCTCTCTAGATGCTTGCTTCCCATCATAAAATAGGTGGGATTAATCATCTTCTGGGAAGGTGTAGAATGTCTCCGTCATCTCTAAAGGAAGCATAAATTATTAATTTGGACTGGATAGGGGAAGTTAAGTTAAACGGATTCTGCCTGTAGTGACTATCTACCTTTACTGACTTTGTCAAATGGTTCTTCTTTGAGCACATGTTGATATTTCTAAACTCAGAGGAAGGAACTCAGTAATTTTATATTTCAACGATATGCGAAAAAAGAAGGTATAATGTGTATTCCATGATTCTATGCCTCTGAAAGTGTATCTTTACCATCGGGCTTACAAAAAGTATGACTCAACCTGCACCACTAGTTCCAGTTCCTTTGGTTAACCTCTGTTTATAGATGCTTCAAAACATTTTGGACAGTCAGAGGAGTACCTGAACAACTTGGCTAAGGCTCGTATCTTGCCCACAGTATTCCGTTTGCTGAAATTATAGTCTCCTCCTTTCTTTTTTAAAATAGTATATTAAGGAGAATTATTACAGCTGTGGCTTGATACCTAAATCTTCAGACTTGCAGTCATACATTTTCCTTTACTGTTTGGTAGTCTGTTACAGGGCTGTCTCATTCTGGGTTTGTCATTAGTCACTAACCTAAACAAGTGTGATTATTTGTAATAACATGTAGGGAAGTCTCAAAATAATGGAATCTGGAAAGGTCAGTAGCAGAGAAAAGTTCCCATATATGAGCCATTTTCAAACAAGAAATGAAAGGCATCAAGTGGCAGCCCTGTAAATAGGAACATAATTAAAAGTGCAGATGGAAAAAAATAAAGGAAAGTAGATCAGGGATGATTCTACTGATGCAGCCAGAGAATAACTGATGTATGTACTAGAAGCTCTGTCATTTCCATGAAAAGCTTTATCTTACAAAGCCAGCAAAAAGTAGAGTTGAAAGTGCAAGTAGTATTGAGTGGTTTGGAGCATGTTTGCATTTCAGAGAGATAAACAAGGCCAATGTGTGTCTGCAGTCAAGAGTTTGAAACTGCAACAAGGAGAAATCTAGAGAGTATAATTTGTTGGACACTATTTGTCCCCCTCTTTTTAGTAAGTCACTTTCCAATATATATTATGCCAAAAGTGTGGTTGAATTGGTGTTTGTTCCCAAATAGCTGACCTGGTGCTGTGTAAAATGAATCTTTTTAGGATGGTATGATAACGCTGCTGAAGATTTTGAAAATATTTTCTTCAAAGCTGTTGTTGGCTTCTGTTTTTAGCTAGGACAGACAGGGGTGACTCATGGGTGCTAATTTGGGTTTAAGGCTGTATTTTTAAACCTCACTCTCCAGTTTGTACGTGCTCAGAGTCTGTGCAGGAATTCAGACCTGCTGTTATTTAGGGGTTATTTGTATTCACAGCATATTCATGTTTCAAAGGACAGCATCAGTCAGGGCATTGTGTTGAGTGGACATACGTCAGTTTGAAAGTGTCCTAATCTGCACATTCACCACTTGAACTCTTTCAGTGGTTCTAATTTAAGTTTCTCTCCATCTGCATTCAGATGCTGTTACTTGTGTTGACTTGTCTCTGATAGATGTTTGCTTAACATACATATGCTTTTTCTTTGGGTAGTGGATATTAAGGCAGTTCTTTCTCTTTATGCTTGTGGTTGCTTTGAGCTACTTCAATTACACAAAATGGCGATAAAATTTTCTGGGACAGATCTTGGGCCCGCAGAGTTCCCTTTGCACAGGGAAATATGTTGGAAACATAGTGTTTGCCCAATAGGAGCAGTGAATTAGAGGTGGCCAATGGCATCAGAAAACTCACAGAAAATAGCACTGCAGTGTTCCAAAGGCAAACGTGCTTCTAAAAATGTCTCAATAATATCTGTAGATTTGTGAGCTGTTTGGATAATTTATGTTCATCCAGAAACATTTATTAATTCTGAATACGTTATTCACTATGAATAATTCCAATCACCGCTCTTCTGTTGCAGCAGTCATCTAAACTTAATAGGGTTTTTTTTCTAATTAAGCTTTTGTTTATTGTCTGCATTTAGTCAGCGGTGAACTTGTGTTTCCATCACCTGAGAAATATTTTTCATTCTGAAATTCAGGTGTTCCGTCTTTTCTTCTCTGCTCCTCCTCCCCATTTCTGATCGATATCCTTTGTTTCTTCCTGAACTCATTATTTTAATGCTTTACTAATTGTCAGTCCAGATCATTTGATAAGTAGGCTTAAAATTGTTCAAAATCAATCAACACTATAGCTCTGATTAACACTTTAAAGTTCAATCATTGATTCTAACCTAAGTCTCTTCAATTACAGTGCCTGTCACTTCAGGTTGTCAGTTAAGTTTGTATCTATTATAAAGAAGTTATGTTAACTTTGAAAGTCCTTTGTATAGGCAATTTTTCTGTCCAGTCTAATTTTTTTCTCTGTTTGTCATGAAGTTGAATTATTATAGGAGTCCTCCCTATATGTTCATGGACAAAATATGAAGCCTGTCTTCTCAGTAAGCATACAATTCTTGGACCTAGCACATTTGGGGAGAAGAAAGTATACTACTTCTTAAATAATTTTAATTATCAGAGCCTTTGAAAGCTACTTGAGACCCTGCTTGTGCCTTCTTCATTTCTGCTCACTGTAAACTTTCTCTTTGTCACACATCAATTCTGTGTTTTTTACAAAGGATTTCTTTTGAATGTCCAATGAAGAACAGCACATTTTTTTACTATTAACATTGTTTTTCAATGAATAGCAAAAGCTGCTGAGAGAATTTGTCTGTTTAAAGTTGAGCTTGAAAACAGTCTTTGAAGTATTTTCTTCCCCCTCCGTCTTCCAGTCAGTAATAGTGCTTACAGTGGATGTATGCATGTATGTTCATGCTTGTGTACATAAATTAAAAACATTCATATATTGCTAAACAGAACAGACAGCTTTTATGTTTTTGACTCAATATGAAAATGCTGAAATGTAACCTACAGTTAATAATCAGACTTATTTTTAGGAGCTAGGGACAAGACTGGTCATCTCTGACCAATTCACATATTTCCATTGTAAGCAGTAACATGGAAGGTAGAAAATATTCACCAGGTTTTTCTTCTCATCATTCTTAAATGTTAAGTCCTGAAATTTGGATTTAATATTCATAGGTCTCTGAGTTCAAATTGCAGTATAAGTAATTGCCAGAGTAAACTATAGAAACAATTATAATCATCAACAAAAAGCAATTAATTGATCGATTACTTTTGTTTAAATTTATTTCTTAAGGCAAGGAAGTAGCACTGTTTTAGTCTAGTCTCAACTATGTGTAAAGCAAAACTATGTGTACAACTCAATTATATAAAAAAGACAAACATAATGAAGCACTGGTAAAAATAAGTAAGGAAAAGGAAAGATCATTTGTGTGGTTTTCAAAAAATTGTTGATGTACAGGATATGAAAACTAGATAAGCCTAGCTTCTCATTAGTGTTTTTTTCTGTAACTAATGGTGCTCCTGTGAAAATTATTGTCACGAGATTGGTCTGAGAATAGTAAACCTGACAGGTTCTCATTCCCTCCCATAATATTTGAATTTGGAGTACTAAAGAATTACTTTACAAAAAAAGCACTGTTATATGGTGCAAAGATGACCTGCTCCCCATTTCTTTTCGTTCCCTTCACACCAATTTTTAGAGAAGAAACATTGCATTTCCCTGATAAATACAAAAGGTGTCATGGAGGCAATGAAGATATATTAACAGTAGAAAACTTACAAAAGCAAATAGCTCCTAAACTTATGAAGTAAGGTATAAATCTTATCCTTGTCTTATATCTCAGTCACCCCTTCCCAGCCTCATTACATTTCCCTATTTTCAAATGTAGATGAGTTAAGGAAACTGACTTGCGTTGTTCACACACTATATATTCATCTCCATGGTGCTTCTGGTTGAAACAATATTAACAGCAAAACAAAGAGAAATCATAGCACAGAAGTGAAGATGGTGTTCCAGCTGTTCTTTATGTCCTTTCCGTGTCTTGACATCCTCTGAGCTGCATCCTGCTCCCTGCAAGCTCACCTAATCTCAAGGAAGGCATTTGGAGTCAAAGCAAAGGGCCTAGCTTTGCCTATGAGAGCAGAGATGTTTATCAACACAGAGTGAAGCACAGTGCAAATTCTGAACTTGAGACGGGGATCAAACAATAATCCTCTACACAGTCCTTTCAAATATTCTGCTGGTCTTGGTGCCTGAGGGCACCTTGAAAATTAGATTTGCTGCCAATACAACTGCATAGCCCCATCTTTTTGGTTTTAAAATTAGGTTTGTGCTCTGTTCAACACAAGATGAAGATAGCTTTTAAGCGCGAAGGCTTTGTTTACATTTGCATCATCAAGGCTGACTTCCTAAACCACCAGTTCAAAGCAATGATATAAAAGAAGGGTATTTTTTTTCATTTTTTTAATAGAAATTGTGTCCCCATTGCGCATCATCTTGAAAATGACAGCCCTTACTCTTTGAATACAAAAGGTAGAAAACCAAAACAAAATCAAACATTTACTACCTGTCTCAAATGAACTCAAAACAAGCAGAAATGCACTATGTCAATCGGCGTGTCATTAGTGTTACCTTTTGAAACACAAGGGAGATTACTGATGAAATAGCAGTATGAATGCTGGTGAGTTTCTTCGGAGTTTTGGGGGGGACAGGTGGGAGGACGTTTGTTTTTTTTCTTTTTGGTGGATTTGGTATGTTTTTTAGCTAAAGCCCTCAACTGAGGTTCAGCAGGTTAGAATTTGGTTCCTTAATTAGCTGCAGACCAGGATACATCATTTCAGTCTGCAGTTTCAAAGTTATTTGATACCTAAGTTCCTCTGACATTGATCAGTGGATGTGGCAATTCATTAAGTTTTTGTGTACCACATTATCCATTCAGAAAATGGAGGCATTAACATTTGCTTCTTCACGGCTTTTCTCTTTCCTGTATATGGCTGAGCTCCTTAGGCAGGAGTCTGTCTTACAGTGTGTTTGTGCAATATCCAAGTATAATTGTGCCTCCCTCTTAGTTGGAGTCTCTAGATACTACTGTCATATTCAGAATTATATCAACAGGTATGACACCAACCTTAAATTTGCAGTCATATTATCCTATTTGTAGAAGCAGAATAAGTAGGTGATTTAGCAAAAACAGATGGTGGTTTGTTTTTTTTCCCCTGACTAAATGGATATTTCAATGTTACGTGTTACCACTACAGATAGCTGATTAGTCCTAAAATGGCTGTTTTCCATCCATCCTTGAGCTGAATCCTTATGCAAATACCCCAGCTTTGTAGATCTGAATATGCAGTCATCGTCATCTCTCATTTTTCAGTTATGAACTATGTCCACCTGAGTTACTCTCTGTCTGCAAGCATTTTCATAATGCTTGAAAACAAATTACATTATGACTTCTGTCCTACACTTATTCACATCAGAGTATAAATCCAAGTATCCCTCCTGCATGATAGTTAAAATATGAGACCCTTTTATACACGCCAGGGAATATAACTTGAAATGGTTTGGGTTTGGGTTGATTTTTTTTTCCCCAGTGTATGGATCTAAATCGGATTTTTCAGAACTTGATGTTTTGCTCAGAATTAATCCTTGTGCTCTTCCCTCCAAGTAAGAACTTCCTCCAAAGGTTTATGCTCTAATAGACACCTAAATAACAGAAGCAGAAGCTATCATTAAGTAATAGATTACTACACTAGCATAACATGCATTTTTTTTATTTTCTACAGCAAAGATATGCAGGTAATAAGTTACTTGTGCACTGGGACTATCAGTAAGTAATTCATCATACATACTGAGGAAGGATAGCTTAAATGTTATATTCCACACAAATACCCATCATTAAGCTTATTCTCTTTACACTTCGGTATTTTCAGAGTTTATCCTGAGCCCTGTTATGTATCTCAGAAGAAGCACAAGCAAACAATTCAGACTGAAAGAAGGAGTCAGAATTAGGGAATTTAACATCAGTCATGTAAATTACAGTCAAAATAAAAATATTACAGAAAGTCGATGGCTAAAATTAAGTTGTTAATTCCTTATTTATATTTTTAAATGTGTGACTTTATTTTCAAAAAAGCAGCACAGTCTCAGGTACCTGTATTTAAAGCATAACACTTTTTATGTACCATGCTACATATACACACTCTGTATTGTCTGCTGAGTATATACAGTGCCCTTGCTGCTGTATGGAGGATTCTGTTTTCCGGAGAGCAGTGTAGAATCTACTTGACAAATGAAAGCCTCCTATTTTCCAGGTGCATATTACAGAACAGATAACAAAGGACACAGAGCTGAGGTTGCTCCCATCCTTTCTCGGTAGCTGCTGTTTGAACTGAGGGTTAGGGTTAGTCAGCAGGGCTGCGGCAACTCCAGCTCATGTGCATTGCCCAAGCTCGTTTTAAAAGAGCTGGTTCAGGTACTCCTGGCAGCGTGGTCAGGGCAACACAGAGCTTAGCCTAGCCTAATTGCCTGAATATTTACACAGCTTCCCAGGAGGGCTTTATAGCCTGTGCTGAACCACTACACCTTCCTCACCCAAACTAGCGCATTTAAAGGTAGTTCAGATGTGTATACACAAGCTGCAGTCCCACCTTTGACAGCAGAGTGGTTAGATACTGTGTTCTAGACAGGGCAATTGGACTCAACTGCAGGAGTTTGGTAGCCTGTAACATAAAGCAACAGGTCAAACTCAAACTGATAGGCTGTCATTATATAAATCAATAGTATGCCCTCCTGTGGCTACTGCCTTCTGTAACAGTCCTTAAAAGGAAAGGAAAGCAAAACAAACAAAAACATTAGGAATGGAAGGAATTGAAAAATAGACATAAAAACATGAGAAAATGCCCTGTGTGAAGAAAGATTGAAAATCCCAGGACCATGCAGTTAGAGAGAAGACAGGCTGTCTCCACAGGTGATAGAATCAGGGGTAATGAGTGATATGTAGAACATAAATCAGATGTTCTTATTAATCATCTCTCAGGAATGATGGTTTATGCTATTACCACCTCTGAAATAGTTTCAGGCCTGCATGTCTCCTGGGGTCGTGTAACAGGGGATGTTATATGAACATAGTTACAAATACTTTTTCCAATGTGTAGCTTTCAACACTTTTTGTTTATTTTTATCCATGTCTGAAGTTACCGCCTGCTTCAATTTCACAGCAATATACACTGCAGCCAAAACAGCTTTGAACTCAGACATAGCACAGGTTTGACTGTTCAAAACAACCTTCTTAATAACCTCAGGTTTATGTTCCTGAACCTTCCTTTAGACGAACTGATATTTAGTCTTTGATAATCTAGTTTGTAAACTGATACCTTAGATACATCAGTGTGCCAGTGGATTCAGAATGTACAAGAAAGGGGCAAGTTGCGTTTTTATGCAACTTCTCTTTCTTGCGATTTCTGAAGTAGTTAAAGGGCATCAGCAAACTGCAACCATTATACATATGTTATCCCACATACATCACCTAATTGCAGGTTTCTCTAGTTTTTATTTCTCTTGGGAAATGTATACTGTGGAGCTGATGGCCTTGAAGACTCACACCATTGGGTTCTTGAGTTTCTCTAAACTTGATTTGAGTTTTGAAATTGTGAAGACAAAAGAGAATCAAAGTCCTCAATTAAAAGGGAGGGGGGAATTGTTTACATGCAAAGGAACAGTATGAACAGCATCTTAATCTTCCATAAAATAGGAATTGCGAGTTTGAAAGCCAGTAGTGCATAGTCCCTGTGTTTTCTTGTTGGCAATTACGATCATTATTAACAATATAGACTTTATGGGGAGTGGGACAGATTGTTGCTCCAGAGAGCTTATTCTGAGGAGGAGCAAATATTACTGTTGGTTTTTTAAAATTTTGAAGGGCAGTTTGGATTTTGGAGATCCTCAGTTTAACTTTGATGAATAAACAGGATCAATTTTTAAATCTAAAAAAATCTTGGTGAAGCAGTAGAAATTTTTCAGACGGACTTCACATACTGTTTTTCTGTGTAAGCGAGTTATATAAGAAAGAACATGAGCTTCAACAACTATCAGCAAGTATATTACTAAGTTCCTGGGGGCAAATAAAGAAAATTCCACTGTTATCACAGGGAACTTAAAAACTGACAGCTGAATTTGCTCCTGTATTTGACCTGCCCCTTTCTTTTTCAGTTTGATGGTTTGACATCTCCATCAAGCTAGATCTGACTTCAGTGCTTCGAAAAATTTCAATAACTATTCATCTTTTTTTCCCACCATTATTTTGTCTTCAGTGGCAGCATGCCACTCCACATACAACTGAGCAGATCCATATCTCTGGGCTTCTCTTTTGTATCCTCTGGTGGAATAGTTGTTTATACTTCTGCAGATTTCTAAATTTACATGGAGTTTGTTGGGGGTTTGATTATATTCTTTGTCCCCTACGTACAGCTCTGACTGTAGCTGGGTACAGCTTGCAAAGAGAATTTGAGGAGCTTCTTTGATGCTCCTTTGGTCCCTCATGGGAGTGAGTGAGCACATTGTAATGGCTGCATAATAAATGGCTGTTCATTCTGGAAAACTTTATGGGTTTCTGATTGATTTAAGTAAGACAGCTTCTGAGGGCTGTCATATGGCACACATAGAGGTTATGGGGAAGTTCTGGATTTCCAATGCTACCTGTGATTGAAGGCAGAACAGTTTCATCTCAAGCTACTGTCCTGCTGTGCAGGACTTGGTTCCTGTCCCCTTGAGTGGCCATGCTGTCTTGCAGTACCTCATTGCAGGTCTAACGTCAGGTACCAGTGGCCTATAAACAAATACTGAACATTGAATTGTCAGCAGCAACTATGGGTGAAGTTCTTCAGTATCTCATTATGAATAAAGTAGAAATCTTAAAATGGTCACTGTGCATTGTGATTTGTACAACATAGGTTATGAAAAATATTGCATAGAAAGGTATGTAATGTCATGCAAGGTTTTCTATGCAAAGTGGAGAAAGTAAAAAAAAATTATCCAGGCCAGGGCTTTTATTTTTACCTTCAAGAAACAATTCAGCTAATAGTTGAAAAATGTTCTTCTAGATAATTTAAGTGCTTTTTACCCACACAAGTTAATTAATTGTTGTAGTGGGTTGTCTTTTATAAGAATTTCATAGGAGGCAGTTCAATCAAGAGAATGTTCTTTTCCATATGAGACAATGTTAACTGAAACGTTAATTGAGAGGGACTTTTTACAAGGGCATGTAGTGATAGGACAAAGGGTAAAGGCTTTAAACTGAAAGAGGGTAGATTTAGATTAGATATAAGGAAGAAATTCTTCACTATGAGGGTGGTGAGGCACTGGAACAGGTTGCCCAGAGAAGTTTTGGATGCCCCATCCCTGGAAGTGTTCAAGGCCAGGTTGGATGGGGCTTTGAGCAACCTGGTCTAGTGGAAGGTGTCCCTGCCCATTGCAGCAGGGTTGGAACTAGATCATCTTTAAGGTCCCTTCCAACCCAAACCATTCTATGATTCTATGAAGGCAGTACACCCCTCAGCAGGTGACATCTCTGAGTAGCTGGACTACCGCTACAGTGCAGAGTTAGGTTTCCACTAGTTGTTGGTTTGAAAATCTGTCATAAAAGTGAACTTGAAAGCTGAAATAAAAATTGAATTAATTCTAGATTTATGCTCTTGAAGACACCTATTGACCAGGCTTTCAGGGTATGTGTTACAGAATTTTTTTTTAAACTTTCATAATAAAAGTTGTTTTCCTTCCCACATCTATAAAAAATTAAATAGCATCTTTATCTCACTAAAAATATATCAGAATATACTATTTTGTGTATCTCTAGTACCACAAATTGCAAAGATTTTTTTTCCCTGAGATCTGACAATGGTGTTTAACAAGAAATCTGCATTGAATGAGAAAGTGACAGTAATATTCAGTAAAAGAAAGGGATTGCAGAGGCATGAGTGGGTGTAAGAGGTGAGATATATTTGTGTACTAATCCTGCTGTAAGTGGTAGGAGTGAACACACAGCTCTGCAATTAACCACTTTGAAATCAGATTTGAGATTACTGAATAAAAGAAGTCTGGACGACTACATATTTGAATATAGGAAATATATACACACGTAGTTGTTGTAAGAAACAGAATGCATCAGGACCATTGTTGCCACACATTATTCCAGCTTAACATAAAGTACAAAATGAGAAGAGATGGAGATGGTGGCTGCAACTGCACTTGCAATATCCAGCCTCAGGTACAAAAATTACTCTGTGCTGTAGACAGGGCTAGGAACGTGAGTTCATTTTGTTGTGTAAGATCTTAAGTGCGATCAAAGGGTAATTTTGTGAAGATGCTTTTTTCCCCCCACAGCTGTAAAGAATTTCATTGTGTGGTGACACAGAAGGTGCTGAGAGAGCTAATGTTTGTGACTTTGGGCAGATGACAGCTATGGAGTGATATTGGCCACAGCTGCTAAGGAAAACAGAGGCCAAATCAGTACCTTCCTATTAGACTGCCTTAAATCCAGATTTAGCATTTTGGAAAATCACTTCCTTTTGCTTGAAAAACAATTTTATGTGGTTTGATGGGAGACTTTCTCCTTTGGCAATCGGTTTTGGGGGGTAGGGGAGCCAGGGGCCATGACACAGGCAGGCACTCACCCTCCATCCCCAGCCCCGCGGAGCCCAGCCAGGGGACTGACACGAGGCCCGATGGCGGCCACAGGGATAAGGCCAGGACGATGCCTCGTTGGGAAACCACATTGGTGGATTGGGGTGGGGAGGGAGGTGGCCGTGACATGGCACACGCCGGGAGCGATGGCTGAGCTTAAGGCAGCCTTGAGCTTCAGGCCCTGTAGGGGCTCCTCACAGCCTGCTCCCACCTGGCTCCCTCCCAGCTGTCAGGCCCAAGCCCTGCAGCTGCCTCTGGGCAGGGCTGGTTGGGAACCCACCGCCGGACCCCCCGGGTCGGGGGGCATGAGGCCACAGAGGTCCAGGGGTGACAGAGTAAATGCTTGATAGGACATGGGTCAATTTTTCTCTTGCTTGTGTTTCTGAAAGGAGTCTCTGCGTCAAATCGTCGATCTGACTGAGAAAGGCCACTGCAGTGCGGCCACTGAAACAAAGACCTGGGCACCTGCATTTCCTGAGGTAGGTAAAATGCGCTCCATATTTCTGAAACCACTACTTCACAGTAGACTGCTGTTTATCATCCCATACCCAATCTACTATATGGGGAGGACCATCACACAGAACGATCTGGGTAAATTCCTGAAGCCTCTTGAACTCCTTGGTTGCCTGGATGTCAGTGAACTGAGTTTTAATCCAAGTTTGGAGCCATACCAGCTTTGGGGTAGAAGCTGATCGCAGCCGTCAGTGCCGGCATATGCTTTAATCATATTGTATGGGCAGCGTTTGTGGCTGTTGACCATGTGGAACCATCTGGCGTTATTAACTAATGCCGGGATATTTGTGGTCATTTGCTGATGGCATAGTGCTACTCTTGAGTATTTCTAACTGCTTTTAATAGGCAAGCCTTGAGTAATTGGCCATTTTTTAAAATCTCGAGCTCTCTCTTAAGTGTTTGTCTATAAATACCTGATTATATTTGATATTATATATTAAAATCCATAGGAAATCTACAATAAAAATACAACTGCAAGTGTTTTCAGTATAATGATGATATTCCGTTGTATGTTTTACCTTGCATAGACGATCAGGCACACAGTAAATATCACAGGTTTATTTTACAAAGCTTTTGAACAGGGTGAGGTTGAGATGGCTGAGGTCTGATTCCTACCAGTATGAATTGTAGGAATCTACCAGAAGAAGTGACTCTGAATTCAGATGATTAAATGAATCAGTTACTCCAGCCTCCAGTATGTGTTCCTGAAGTCATGTAGAATAGAGTGATAATGTTGATGTTGGAGATAACAGAAAGCATGTTCCCATCCAGTCTGTTAACAGAATGCATGAAGTTTTCTTTGAAGTTGACTGACTGGATTGATGAAGCTGTCTCCAGGGACTTTTTCACCTACCTCATGTATAAGAATGAGTTTCTTGTTTACTAAACTTGTTTATTAAGCAGTAATATTAAGCAGTAGATAGCAGAGAGGGGTGTTCAGAAAAAATAGCACAGTAATTTAAAGTCTAGTGAACTTGACTTGTAAAGGAGGGTAACTGAGTGCATCCAACTCTCCTGCTGTTTGGGTCTAATAGACAGTTCTGTACTTCTCCATTTTTTATAAAAGAAGACAAAAGACAGTAGCTTTTCTTCCCCCACAGGTAAACTTAGCCTTTCTTTATATACCTGTAGGTGTCTATCTAAATATACAAGCTTTTTATTTATATTAAAAAGAATACTTTAATTAAAGGTCTTGCATGTATATGCATGATTTATTACTGTCTGATATAAATATGTAAAACTGATAGATTCATCTATGACATGGTAAGAATAGTCCTGGTTTTATTTATGACCACTATTTCTGACTAATTTTGCTGCTAGATAGACAGTTGTGTCTCAAAGCCATGGGTGGTCTTCCTCTTTTATCTTTGATTTCACTTTATCATGATTTACTACAATTTTCAGTCAGTGTTTTCTTTTGTAAAAAGTTCTCATGTGGCTTGTATTAATCCAGGTGCAGCTTTAACCTAACAGTATTCATTGCCCAAAAGGAGGCAGCAGTTCTATTCACGAGTATTGCTATCAGGATGAATAGTGCTTTTCATTGTACATTTTTGCCATACTACTATGCATTCCTACAGCAGCAGAAATCAAAGGCGGCTGTGTTGGCAAGACTGCAGAGTGTTCTGGATTCAGGGCTGCAGATGGGATCAGAGCAAACAGTAGGTTGTCATAGTCCTGCAGCTCCTCTGCTAGATGACAGTACATACCTATACAGCACCAAAATCTTTGTGGTTCCCAACCAAATAGACATCTCACCAACTACCTCTGGGTGACAGCTTCTTTACTACAGTGAAGTCTCTGAGAGGTTGCTGATAGGAACAGACTGTTAAACCATCAAGATATATCAAAGACATTTTCCTGCTCGTTTTCTTTGTTCCCTATCTAGCAGAACATATCTGACATCTGGCAATATCGAGTCAGCAATATTTCTACATTTGTTACTCCTTTTTTCTCTGTATATGCAGGTATTGGTGCTGAGGAAAGTCGGTACTGCAATTTTCCATTGAAAAGACAGGGTTTTTTGTTGCAAATATTCTTATATCTTTTCTTAGGATTCTGTGGGCAGATATATTCAGTGAAGTCTGTTTCTGTAACTGAACTGTGGTAGACTTTTATTACTTTCAAAGATCTGTTTACAGAGCTTAGAGGAGTATCTGGTTATTACTGTCCCTTTGGTGGTATCTGGGAAGCTACACATACACCCTGTAATTCTTTTCCATGATAGCATATGAGCATACTGAATATCTGCCAGGAAAACCTCTCAGGTAAGTTCTGTTAGTGTTGATATTATATTTTGTCAGTAGTATAGCTGACTATGGGAGAAGGCACAAGTCAACACCCTGTAGCAGATGAGATGGAATATTGCGGATTAGACCAGACTATGCATGTGTGTCATTAGTTTATGTTGAAATGACAGAGAAAATGACAGGAAAAATCCACTCCAGAAGGCAAAACCTGCCCTGAAAAGTCACACTGTGCATTGTTCCCTATATCTTTGTGTTCCCCTGTCACCACCTTACTGGTTTGAATAGTCACTGGCATTTCCTCACTTCCCACCCACCCTTGAAGGATACTAGTAAATGTGAGGAAAGTTCCTAGTTAAGAGCACTCAGGAGCACAGATGTTCTACTGTGGTGCCTGGATCCGATATCTGGCATCATTAACAGCGTGAGTGAGTCCCATTGCAAGTATAATAGAATTATATCCAGCCCTATAACTTACAATGGGCTGGGACATTGACTTCCTACTGAAAACTCAACATAGCTATCAGCTATGGCAGAAATCGTCTATCAGCTCAAAACAGAAATGCTTAATAGTGTTCCATCCTCTCTACCCAGTTCAGCCTTGGGGTCAGCAGGAGACTTCTGCTTGTTTTTTAAAACTCTGCCTGTCCTAATCACAAATCATTTTTCCCAAATAATGGTAGGTGATATGGTGAAGCAAACATCCCAAGACCTGTGGTCCCAGTGTATGCTCTGGATGGGAAAGGAAAGAAACTAACTCTAAGGAGGAGACCTTTGTAGGCAACTAGCCTTTCCCAGTCTGAGACATGCAAAGGAAAGTCCTTTAGAAGCTCTCAATATGCAGAGGTAAATGAAAGTCCTTATGCTTCTTTTGGAGCAGACAGACCCTTACGCCAGCTAAGAACAGATACGGATGTTCTCATTTCAATGCAAGATATTTTTGAGCATTGTAAAACATCATCTACATAGCATGTGCTTTTAAATACCTTGTGTGAGTCAGCCTGATGGCCTGTTCATCTGTTCTTTAGGGCAGTGTAAAGAGTATTCTAGGGTATTCTGGTTGGGTATTCTTTAGACTGAAAAAGCCATTATAACTGCAGAAATTCAATGGATGAGGGATGGATAAAGCATCAAGAATGGAAACTCTTCTGAACAAGAGAGACATGCTTGTGTTTATGATGCTAAGGAGTAATAAAATTGTCTGAAATGAAAGCTTATTTGGCAAGGGGAAGTTATGAGGCTCATTGCCTACAGATCATTAAAGATCCATCATTGAGGTTGTAAGCTCAGGTCATGCAATATTTCAGAAAGACAGAATACAAGAGGGAAACAAAGCCTAGTAATATTCATTACATGTGTATAATTAAAAGAGTAAAGAGAATGAATCTATTATGGCTTGCATTACAGCAGAGAAGGACTGATGGCCAAAATCAGAGATTAGCCTGAAGGAGTCTAAACTGTTGTAATTTACAGTTTACGTAAAATCTTCCCTGAAGGACTGATCCATCGTTCATTTAGAAACCTTTTATTCTAGCTGTCCAGAGGAGATCTTAATTCTGGACAGGGAGCATCCTGAGTTTCCCATAATCATGCCTGTGGCACCGAAGCCAGAACAGAAATTTCTGGATTGTTGCTGTATGTCACCAATCTCCTGCTTCCTGCATCCTAGGCTAGGAAGTTAGGCTTGTGTCAGAGACAGTCCCAAAGGCTACTTGAGCTGCCTGGCTCACCCAAAGGGCAAAATACTGCTGTTTGTCACTCTTGGAGATGATGAAACAATGAATGCTGAATTAAAGTTTAAATTAGTTTTTAATAGAAAGTGAAACAATCAATATCTACCAAGAAAACAGAATTGGGGTGGGGTTGATGCGACCTCTAGATCACGTCTTGGATTCAGGGCATTACTAGTATTGCTTTACTCCAGACTTAAAAGTTTACACAGTAATTATTTGTAACAGTAAACAAAACAAGCATCTGAAAGTTCCCAGTGGACTGAAATGAACTTGAGTGAAATATGAAGGACTCAGCAATAAATATCCTTGTTTATAAAAATATCCATTCAGCATAAGAGACAATCCTGACTAAACATCATGTAAAATCACTAGACCAATTTAGACAAGAATAAAAATCAACAACTTTGTGAAAAGTGTAAGCAACAACAGAAGAGGACATAAATAATGAAAATGCTATAAAAAGAAGAATGCATTAGCAATGTCAGGAGAACCAAAATTAGACTTATAGAAACACATATACAAGACTTTTTTTTAGGTAACAAAACAGAATCCACTTAAGAAAGAAATTAAAACATCAGATGAGAGGATTAGAAAAGAAGATGGAGGGAATGATAAAGCAGAAAATTACATGGATGCTTCTCCAGTGTATTTACTTGAGAGATCAGGAAGACTATGCCATCTGAGACTATTTGTGTATGCAGTATTCTGAGTGATTTTGTGACCAGTGAGGCAGAAGCATTTAGTAATTTAGCACAAATGACAACTATCAAGTCTCCAGAACTAGATGGAATTTCTTCTAAGTTTTTATTATGGGGGCTATGGAAGAAATATGCAGGGCAGTGAAAAGCAGCATAGGACAATTGTCAGGCTACAGTGGATTAAGAGAACAAGATTACAGTAAAACCAGGCCAAATATTGTGAAGTTCATTTGTTGTCCTTATGCAGGTCTTAGTAAGGCAGATCTCTAATGGAACATCATAGTGGAGTTTTGTTTGAGTTAGGATGTCTAGTGGATTTGATCAAGGTCTGAACCCATGATTTACATGCCAGAGGAGGACTCTAATCTGATTACTATAGTGAATGCTGAAGGTGGCTTCTTTGACGTTCTCCTACTGAGATTACTCCATTGATACAAATAAATACATTTTCAGAAAACAAGGGAGGAGAAACTGATTTTGCCAATACCTTGGCTTCATGCTGGCACAAATAAAAAATCCATTTTCCATATAGCTTGATAAGTTTAAAAGATTAATCAGAGCAAGACTGAAGAGGACAGAAAGGCTTGTTCTTCTAATGGAGCATAGGGACAGTACGTAAAAGGAAACAAGCTGCATCAATTCGCTTGAGCGAGTTGAGCTGACTGGCCCAAGCTGTCATGCATTGATCTTGGAAAATGTTTTCTCTTGCTCTCTATGTACAAAACACCTCATGAGGGAAGGTCTGCTTGTGCCCTAGGCTGTTCCTGTTCATTGGATTAATGGAAAACTGCAACTGCCCTTCACCACACTAGATTTTAAATCCTAAATATGCAAAGCACTACCTCTGCTTTACATCAGCTGCGCATTTGTCTCCTCTGACAAATGGTACAAAAGGAGAACATGATCTGTTTTTTTGTTGTTTTTTTTTTCTTCAGTAGCTTATTCCTAGTAACTAACAAGTACACATGTTGCTTGAGTTACTTGATGTTTCCAGCTGGCCCTTTCAAAACTCCATAGTCTTCCTGCAACTTTCATGATTGTGGCAGGTGTGTACTTTCTAATTGGATTTTCAGGATCAAAAAGTTCAGATATATCATTTTCTCTCACCTTTGTGACCACCTAAAGTTTTTATTTTCAGGTACCTCTTTTCTTGCCAGTTTGAAGCTGACACCTTGTAGTTCGTTGTTACACACCCTTACTGACGTAAAACAGAAAGAGCTGTTTTACAGAGGCGTTTGTTCAGCACTGTCTAAAGTAAATGTTTCTGCATATACTTCTGTTAATTTATTCTAATTTTTACATGTGAAGAGCATAATTAAGAAAATATGAAACTATCCCATACAGGTAATTGAGACTAGACAGTCATAAATCCATTTTCCTCTCTTACTTCCATATGTTTTCTTGTTAATTCCACTGAGTAAATGTGTCATTGAGACAATATGTTGGAAACTTTCAGCTCATGCATCACTCATCCAGTTTTTAATGGAAAATATTAGCCTGGGAGTGATACTGGAGCAAGAAAGAATGTAGTTTAAATATCAGGTCCCAGGCTGAATTTGCAGGTCAAACAGCTCCATGGAATCATATTTTTGGTTCTAAATGCAGCAGATTTTGTCAAGACTTAAGAGATAAAGCACAATTATGCTTTTTATGTGGGCATTTTTCACAGGAAAGGCAGACTACCATCTTCCATAATAAAACTGAGAAGGAATAAATGTTAAAAGGGACCTAAGCCTCTAAATTCCTTAATTTTCTATACAAGTTCCTTTTTTTATATAATAAGGCCTGATCTCCTGCCTGTTTTTTGTCTTGCATCCTGGGAGTAAAAGAAAATTGTGAGAAAGTGGGATATTGCATACATTCATACAATATCTTTCGTTTGGGGACTGTGACATTTCATTATGAGCTGGCAAGAACTGCAGTAATACATATTGCAGCTCAGATGGGGTCTCCTTAAGTTCATACAGAAGCGATAAATATTTTCCAGGCATAATGTCTGAGATATTGTCAGAATTTAACAAATGTTTCCTTGAGCAAGAGGCCAAGTGGGATGTTGAACTGTGCCAAGAACCTAACTTTATGTACAACTCTAAACCTCTAGACGCAATGGTCATGTATTTTCTCCCGAGGCAAAGCAGCATTATTTTATAGGTGGATGTCTTTTATTATTATAAAACTTTGATTTATGAATTTTAATATTAAACAAAACAGTGCTTTCAAGTGAATTGATCTTGAAATAAGCAAATACGTTGTCATTTAACCATATGCTTAATGGTATGCTACTTATAATTGTAATGATTGTTTGCCAAGCATAGTTTCAAATAAAGAAAGAAATGCACAGATGGTTTTCTTATTTAAGTGCATTAAAATGCATACAGAATGTTTAGAAATGGAAATCCTTTAAATCAACTACTTGACAAAATCAGGCTTTGTTCCAAGTTGTTGTAATAGAGTCTCTTGCATATAAATAAAAGATTATGCTACAGAAAGAGAGAGAATAAGTCATCTGTAGAACAGCAGTCAAGAACTGGAGCCTGAAAAGGCGAAAACACAGGGCTTTTATAGTACTGAGGAGTTAGAAGGGTTGGAGAAGTAAATTGTCTGCAGTTATTTCTGTGGCTGATTCTACAGTAGCAGCAAGATTATGTTGATGCATTTGCCCCATTATAGTGACTTAGAGGGAATTTACTCCTTTTAATACCTCTGCGCCAGAAGCCAGCATTGCATTATTTTGATTTATAGCATTATTAGCACAGTTTATATTTCAGTGCCCCCTCTTAATCCTCCCTTTTATAGTGTTATACCAATTTCTCTTGGATTTCAGCAGTGTCTTAAGAAAGACAGTAGTTTTCCAAGGGAACAGACGTTAAACCAGTGTTAACTGTGATTTATGATGATCAAAACACACAAACGTGAGGGCATATGGATAGGCAGCCCTGTGATGGAAAGCTTGGCACTTTTTGTGCTGGAAAATTATTTTTTCTAATTCAAAAAGGAAATTCAGAAGGACTCCACAATTGGGTCAGAATCTCAGTAAAGGTAAACCTGAGATGACTATCTCCCATGATGAAAGGGAGATTTGAGGAAGCTTACGAGGAAAGACAGGAAAAATTTGAGACAATAATAAGAAGTGGGAGAGTTGTTCTTGGCAGAAGGAGCAAAGGAGAACTAGAAGACAACAATGAATATGAAATGGAGAATTTGATGAGGTTAGAGATAGGTCTGTGATCACCAAATTAACTTGTTTTTTACTGGCAAAACTCCAGTTCTGTTGTACGGCATCTCTTCTTTCCAATGATTATAGAAGTCTACATCCATCTAGGAAAACTAATGAGCAAGTAAGGAAATATTAGTGGAGTCAAACTAAAGGTGAGATTGGCCCAAACTTGGTGTGAGAAACTGCAGTGGCCCTTGGGCCAGAGGGATGTGGTCTGGTGTTTCAGGTAGATGAGACACTTGACATGAAATGTCTGCAGTCATGATGTGGATCAATGGATTATTTGCTAGCTCAGTGGCCTAGCTATGAGGTTGGATTTGAGAAGGTTTCATTTTAATTTCCCTTTTTTTTCTTTATGGTTGAGTAACTGGAATACTGAAGACAGCTATTCAGGAGATACTAGTACACCTCACAGGTGTCTCAGGCAGAGTAATGAATATTCTTTGCTGGTACTACAAATGCAAAAAGTGGAACGTTATCAGAAATACAGCAGTGAGGAAAGGCTTACGTCAAGGACTACTTTGTAATACAAAGCAGATGAAATAGACATCTATCTAGCTGCAGCTGCCAGTCTTCTAGTTGGATCATTTTGATCTTCCTGTTCTAGCTGGTGACCATAATAATATTGGGTGTCACGATTTAGTGCTTTTGCAAGCAGTATAGCTAGTACTGTTTCCCTGAATATATGGGATCTAGAGACTACAAAGCATGCTTGCCATCTGTTTTGGTGATTCTTTAATAAAAGTTGCTTATATAGCCAGTAAAATTAAAAATTTAATCTCTGACAAGTTAATTGTAGTATTGCTGCTGCCTGTATTTAATGCTAAAAAAAGAGACAAATGACACAGCATAAAGCAAATATATTACAATGGTGTTTAACAAAAATGTGTAAATTGTAGCAACTTTCTTGTGATTCATGCAGTCTTCAGAGGACACAATTTGCTCTATGTCCTCCAAAGATCTGAGTTATTGTATGGAATGACCAATAGTGTAATAAAATACTGATTTTGCTAAATCAGGTGTAGGTTAGACAGGCTCAGAAAGAGTGAACAGAAGAACAGTCATTTTGTTCTATATTCCAGTTTCGTTGTATTTAGCTATAATAAATTAATATTTGTACAAACGAAAGTGACATTTATTTCTGACTGGTTGTATTTTATATTTGCTCTTTGCTCTCCTGGAGTAAGGTCCAGAATAATAAAACAGATCAAAAAATCTTGACAGAGTAAGCCTTTGTTCAAAAAAATTGCACATGCCAGTGATGCATAAATTTATTTCCTTCCCATTGTGGGCATGTGTGTTTCTGGTGGGAGCAATTTTTTGTTCACAGTAATGTATGCATGTATACTTTCATGCATACTTGGACTTGAGCTTGGAAGCAGACTTCATAAGGATTACTTTTTTATTCTTTCAGGTTTGGGGTTCATCCAAGAAGCAGAGGTAATACCCTGTGAGGCCAGTGACCAAGGACAGATAACAAGTACATAATTGTGAATAAAATACTCCTCAAATTGCAGTTGGAATAACAGCCCTACTAAGTTGGTCCAAAAGATAGTCTCCCCCAGTACCCTGTTTCTAACAGTGGTCATGAGCATCTCCTAGAGGAAAAGTAAGATTAGGCAGGCATACTTTGTTTAATACTCCTCTAGACTGCTGACCTAGTTGTTATCCATATCTGTTCAGTAGCTGTAAATAATTTTCTTCTGTGAATCTAAGCCTGTGTATTCTCTCTATAACATCCTCCTGCATGAAGAATTTCCTCTTTCTGTTGGATTTGAGCCTGGCTTCTGGCTTCCTCTAAGTTCTTGTCCTCAGAGAGGGCATGAGCAGCTGGCCCACCCTAGCACTGCGGTTCCTGCCACTTCTGATCGTACAAAACTCCACTGTGGCTTGTCCAACCTCAAGAGTCCCAATTTACTTCTTCCTCATCCAGAAGCCATTCTGTACCTTGTAGCCCTTCTCTGAACCTTTCCATTTTAACCTCAGATGTGAGTAGAAGTAGCATAAAGATATTCTCTCTGCTCCTGTCATAATAGGACCAGCCTTTTAAAGATATAGTGTTTCATCACTAACACAGCATACCCTCTCTTTCTTGTATTTCTTGTACCTTGATGTTTCTGTGTGACAGTGTTTTTCTTCCACCAAGTTTCCAGCGTGCTTATTTGTCCCCAGCTAGACATTCCTTTTGTACTCTTTTATTTCTTAGATTTTTAACATTGTTGTTAAAAGCATGCGTTTTGGTCTTCTTGGTATCCCATCTAAATGGCACTCTGGCATTTCTTATATGACTGTTTCTTATCCTTCATAAGTTAAAGAATTTGTATGGCTTTCTCTGTAAAAGATACGCTCTTTTGTACATCTTAGCTTTTTCCCACTCTTCAGTTTAAAAGTTCACTTACAACCTTCTTGTCTTTAAAGGGCAGCAGTCTGGTTCACTTACAGTTCAAAAGAAATCCATCCTTCCTCTTTGGCCTTTTACTCCAGAAGCATTCCATCTGAATCAGTGATGGGGAATTAATCTCTGATATGAAATTTGTTTACAAAACCCGTTCTCTGAATATGTTTAAACAAAAAGCAGGAGAAAAGGTTTTAAAATGTAGCAGGGTATAGAAATTTGATATAACTTTTAAAAAAACTTTTACTAGTTTTCAGAGATTTTGCATAACATTTCAAAATTAAAGAAGTAAATTAACCTATCCTTTATCTAACTAGTCCACAAAACAGTTGTGACAAAATTTCAATGAGATCAAGACTGACTGTAATTGCAACTTCAGTTCTCTCAAGAAATATTTAAGAAAATGTAGGTGAAAAAGGTTCATTGTGGTCTTTACTGCCATTTTCATTATACAAGGGATAGTCTTGTTCTCGTGAAACATCCAAATAATATATTAGATAAAAATTCTGCCTTTTGAAAAAATACAGATTCTGACTAAAAGAAGATGTATTTTAATTGCACTCAGTCCTGGCAATATTGAAACAGAATTTCAATAGACTGTTTCTGAAAAGTCTTCTTTTGGTGGGAGAAGCCCATCTTGCATCAAAGCTAGTGGAAGATCAACTTAGAGACCACTCACCCAGTTTGACAGTAAGCTAGAGCATAGAGAAAGTGTCATCTAAATGTTGTGCTCACCCTTTTCACGGTAAGAATTTTTTGCTTGTTTAATGAATTTACAAAACCATATTGGGTCTTCATTTGTCAGAAATTAAAGGTTAGCCTTTTGACTTTAAAAAAACCAACAAAGCTGAAATTGAACCAGGTTTCAACAGTTCTTTCACATCAACAGAATTGTTTACTTGGATTATTTTCATTGTCTAACCAAGTTAGTACCAGGAAACTAGGTTCCTGAGGCTATAGATGATGGAGAGAAAAAAAACCTCTTCCAGGTTATGACTTAGAGTAGGAATTTAACATTGCCTGATTTACCCACTGAAGGCTACTTCTCTTGTCTACAGAGGGAGTGAAATGACTGCTGATGTTGAAAGTATAAAGCCAATAACTGTACATTCACAGTAGTTTTTGTGATTGAGATTTATGAGATTTTCTCAAGTGTTGTTGTTTTCCCTTTCATCTGTATCTCTACTGATAACAACAATATTTGGAACAGAAAAAATGACTGGATGTGGAGTGTTTGAAGTTAGGAATACGCTTTTGTATGTGAAATGAGCACTTCTTGGTGTGGAAATCAATTGCTGAGAGATAATAAACAAAGGAAACCAATAACAAAGCTTTCTTTTTGCTTTTCAAATGAGGGTTGCAATTAAAAATAAATAATCTTTAATTTTATTATATAATTAAAATTAAAACAAATAATCCTTACTTCTATTAGACTGGATTTATTAATATCTTATCTTAATACATTCTAATTTCTAACAATTAGCTGCTCTTTCTTGTCTGAAAAATCTTTCCCTCAGTATGCTTTAGTGCACTTGGTTATTCAGGCATCTACAGGATTGTTGCTAGGTAAGCAATACATGCTCTCTGCTTTTTTTTTTTAAAGAATTCATGTAAAATCATATGAGTGTATAAATGAAAATTAACAGATTGTGTAAGCATTCTTTACATCACATGGTGATACTCTTAGGAGAAACTAAACATGACACTACAAATGTAAGGTACAATATACACTACATGTACATTCTGAACAAAAAATAGGATCTAAACTGATGATACATTATAAAACGTTCAGAATTTCTATCCTGTTTGAGTAGTTCTGGTGACTGCAACTTCTTATCCTGCTCTTGCCAAGTCTTGCAAGGAACTTACTTGATTTTTTTTTTTTTTTTTTCAGAACAACGAAATCTGAGGTTTGGAAAATGTGCAGCACAGTGCTACTCTTCAGTACTGCAAAACAAAGTAAATAATTTATCTGAGAATCCGACATGTTGCCATATTTTATTTCTTTCTAATTCTAATTTAGTATACTTTGATATCAAGTGTTCTTTGACAGAATCAAACTGCATTTCACATTTTGTTATAGAGGTAGACAAGTTATAGAAAGGAATCCTCAAAAATCTGTGTAGTTTACGTATATTATATTGCTATATGAGTGGTCATAAGGACATAACTTGCAATACTCCTTTCAATGAGTATTGGGAATCTTAATTGAAAATTATTGTAATTTTGATTAAATATTTTCTCTCCTTAAGAAAATAGACAGATTTCCCCCTCCCCCAAACTTACTACTCACTTCCCCTCTGATTTTCTCTTGGCTTTGGTATACAGTAAGTATATCCCAGAAGATGAGATAGTTCAGCTATAATAGTATTTTTATTATCAAATCCACTTGCCCTTATTTCTCTGCAGTAATATTCAAAGAGGGATATAATTTCACAAAGTAAACTAAGAGGTTATTAAAGGCAGATAACATCCCTTTCATAGAGCTCCACTCCTTGCTGAAACCATAAAAATGATAATTGTATATTTTCTGTTAAAGTATTCTGTTCTATGAACTGTATACAAAATAATTGTTTTGGTTACTTCAGGCCCATGAGATCTAAAATCCTTATAAAATTTCCATAAATAATGACATTATAAAAATCATAAGAGATAGCTTTTTTAAAAAAGAGAACAATATAGATGCAGTTGCTGTTACTTGTCTTGCAGTTTTGGTGTGAAAACATACCTTTTGATGAAAGAAGCCTTAACTTTTGACTATAATAATTTGACAATGGGAGCTAGGCTTTAATAAAAGTAATCAGATGCCATGAGTTCATGGCAAAGTTACCTAATTTAAAACATAGCTCTTGAGTTAGACTCACCTAGTGATGAGTAGAATATTTTCTGAGTGGTAATTAGTGACTTGTGAGTTTCCAACAAGATATCATATGTTATCTGAGTCCTGGAAGTAAAGTCAATAACCGAGGTCCTGTTGTACTTACAACTGCTTGAGATTTTTTCCCTTTCATAACATGAACAGATGTTTCTGCTTTTGCCAGCTGAAAGTAGTCTTGCTTCTTCTGAAGAAACTTGGAGGGGCTGGGAGGCAGAGGAGGAAAAAATGTAGACCCAGAAGTTGTGATGCTCAAGCCTTTCAATCCACTAAATTGTTAGACAGATTGACTTCATCTTTGTTGCTGCCCCTGACAAACAGATTACCCACAATTTCATCAATGAAAAACTGATTAAAGACCCTGTCTTGGTGGCTTGGAAGTGCTCGAGGTACTGCCCACGAGGTCTGTGAAGTCCATGCAATACAAGCAGCTCAGGTCTCATAAACAGGAAAACCCCATTAATATAGACTCACTCAAATAATTAATAGGTTAATAGATTTACCAGATCATAGATCTATTAAGAGTTAAAGTATATTGTCATGGATGGAATGTTGTAGTGACACTGATCACCACTAACTCAGTGCCTCTGTGTCCTGCTCCTTTATGCCACACAAGCGTGCCCAAAGGACAGCCGCTCATGAGAACCTAAGACAAGCATGCATCTCAGATGCTTCATGGGCTCACTATTTGTCTGTTCTTATAGAACAGTTTTAAAATTCAAAAGCCTTAAAATGTTTTTTGAAAAGCCACCCCTACTCAAACAGGTATGCCTCCCTTATACTGCTTCAACTGAGTTTATATCACACAATATCCACACAACCTTCTTCTGCAATAAAGAACAGTCTTTCTATTAACATAAGTGAATTTTCTCTGGGCTGTAGTTCTATAGAATGTGTGTCTTACGTCTGAAGAAAAGCAAATATCCTTGAGTTTTTGTCACTCAGTTCTGAGCAAACTGTGTGTCATCTGCCCCTGGATGGTAAACAACTGTGTAGATAAAGCGTTAGTAAAACTCTTGTCAAAGACAATGTTGCAAGTAACTGAGAATTAAAATAATTTGTTTGGGCATTTACACTGCATTGCTCATCTGTAGTTTTCAAAGGCGAGTGAGCCATACCTGTGTTTTACAGTAGAGAAATGGAGTCATCACAAAGAAAACCCTCTCATGAAAATCACAGAAAGATGATGTGGACTGCATTAGCGACAGGATCTCTATCCATTGTAGGTGATTTCCCCGTTGCCACTTGAGAAGTTTGGTACAGAACCAGAGAGAACTCGTTGGTTCCCCACCTGATAATCTATTTTTGAACCTGCTGAAGAAGGGCATTGCCTACAGTTCTTTGTTTGAAAGTCATATGGATATGATATGTATATGTTTCTTTCGTATCGATGTATGAAGAGATTATTGAAATGTCTGTGTACATGTGTGAAAGGTTCTTACAAAAGACCGGTAAGAATTGATAATAGGTATAATGAAGGTGGTGTTGAATGACAAAAATATTCCACATGCTCTCTGCTCCCTGATGCTTGTCACAGATATATCCCCAGAAAAACTACTTTCACTGTTCCTTATAATGAACTGCCAGTGCCACACAGTTGAAACTTCAGTTTTCATCCGATACAAAATGAAAGTGGGGAAGTAAAAGATGTCCAGTCTACTGGGAAATGAAGCAAAATGTTCAGGTAATTGAACAATTATTTACAAAAGAAAAAGTTACTTATTTTGACTTATTTCGTTCTGCCAAGATGAGGATCCCCATGCCCTGGTGCTACAATGTTTTCTAAAGGGTAAATGACAGAAGGAAGCCAAAGCTGAACTAGTTTTATACATAATATTGCTTCTTGGACTAATAACCAAACCTATTAGGCAGCAAACTTAGGGGGAAAACGTATGCGGAAAGAAAGACATGATTCCACTGGGCCTCATGTTTTACTTTATTACTTCCTTTAAGTCACCAAGGTGTCTGTCATTATTACCACTGATGGTTACTTGGAATGCAAACGAGTTGAAGGGATAAACATTGTCAGCTTTCCTGAGTAGGATACAGGTCTGCTCTCCCCAGATTTTCTTCCCTTGTAATTATTTTGTATCCATGGGAATCATGTCATTCAGACTAACTATTGATTTACAATTCCACCTCCAAGCATTTGTCTTTATCCTGATAGCAGTAACTAATAACAATGGGCAAGAGTTCCTAATAATGGGCAAGAGTTCCTAGATACAGGATGCTATTTTGCACACCTGAAAAGTATTTATTTTTTCTGCATTTGTGTGATGGCATGGGGAGAAAAAGCACTCCATTATGACTGGGTCACAATTTTTGACATTAAACCTTTGGCATTTTCTTGTTCTAGCAATGCCATCTATTCTCAAATGCCTAATGAATGTTCATTAAAGGTATATTTCAGTGTAATTCTATTTTCCAGCACACTCTTTATCTCAGTAAACAATTCTTCATCTTGTCTCTGGGCATTGGAGGTCCTGTCACATTGATGAAAGAAGTACCAATGATAGATGATGGGAATGCCACTCAGCAATTATTTGCATCTTTCATCTCTCATTAAATAAAAAGAAAATTCTCATAGAAAGATTTGAGTGTAGCTGCAACTGCCACATGTGATATCTGTCAAAATATGATAAATTGACAGTTTTACCCTAGTCTCCTAACTGTTTGGACTGAACAACTAGAGGAAGGCCTTGTTTGCTTATGAATTACCATCACACTTATGAGATAAAATGCATTAACTGTAATCTCTTTCACTGAGATTTAAGCTAAGGGCAGTGTCAGAAGCTACTGCTTATCTTTTTAGCTTAAGTTACTGCTTTTCTGACTAATCTGCTCAACTTCACATTGCAGTGGCCTAGGTAGGAGAGTGTATGTGGTCACTGTGCCTGAGTGCCTGAGGGGTGCAGGCTCAATGTTAGTTCACTTCCCGTTCCCCTAAATATTTTATCTTGTGACTGAGATGAATTTCCACTCTATCATAACCAGTCTTGGCCATTCAGTGGGTAATGGGAAATTCTTGGGCATCTGTGGCTCTGCTGTGCTCTGCCATGTGCTCTGCCCTACAAAGTTTCGCTGATTCTGAATTCTACTGATTTCTCAGGTCTTGCAAAGAATGAATTAATAAGGAAAATGTATCCCCTACGGCTTGTAATTTCCCCCACCAGTGTTAACATTTTGAATTGTTTTCTAAATTGCAGAAAACTCTGTGGCTGATTAATAATTAAATATTTTCAGGTGAAATCTTTGTTTGCCCATGAGGTGTTCAGTCCTTAGAAATGTGTGAATTGCCTGTTTCTCAAATATTGGTTGAAAGTGTTTAGGAGAAGAAGTGAAGATAAATATCACAGACATTTGAAACTGCATGGGGAATTGCAGGCAGGGAAAATGAAACTTACAGATTACATACTTGATTGAGATGCTGGAGGCCCTTTTTTAAGTCATTATGCTGTATCATTCTTCCATTTAGTGTAATTTATATTCTATCTCTTGAATCTGTGCAGATAGATTTATTAAGATACTGTATCTATTCTGAAATAGGTACACATTTATCTGCAGTAAAATTGCATTTGCCATATACTAGCCCAGGTACTTAATATAAATGACATAGTCCTTCTGGTTTTGATTGCACACAACCCAAGCAATTTGCAGTGTTGCTGTGGTAATTACAAACTTGGAGTTTATATATTTTTTTAATTCATCTTTTTAACCATTTAAAAGAAGCTCGTTCTTTAAAATTACTCCCTACAAAACTTTCTGCAAAACAGAAGTGGAGAGGAGCCAGTAATTTAGGATATGACTGTAATTGTGGTTAATAGTATAAATTTTAGGACAAATTAGTTACTAATAAACATACAGCTCGTTAATTGAATTTCCTGTGCTAAGCTGGTAATCTGTACCATCTTTTAGTCTTAAGATATCTAAAAATGAAAACAGTAAGTCATCTCTGGCTAGTCTTGGCTTTGAAGGGACAGAGAGCTCATCCAAACGTGTACAGGATTCAGAATGTAAAAAAGGAATACTCTATCCTAACTCAGACTATAGTGAAAATAGCTTCTAGGGAATATAGAGTCAATGGAGACTCATGATCAACAGTAGAGTAGCTAATTATGTTGACATTTTACTTTGTCCTAAGGGGGACTTAATAAAATATATGGAAAATACTTTAGGGAACCTGATACCTCAGTGAGTTACGTATTCATTGCCAGCTAAAGTAGGAAACATGCTATTCATTGAGTCATCAGACCCATTTCTCTAAACACATTGGAATTTCTGGACTGAAAAAGGAAGGCATACATTCAGCAATTGCCTCTTCCCTTTATTTGCAAGACCAGTCAAGAATCATACTACTTGAGATACTCCCTGCTGAGCTTTCAGATTTTCATTAATGTTCTCGTATATACACATCAAAAAGAGAAGGATCCATCCTTTAATTTCACCACTGTTAGTCTTGCAATGTATAAAACTATTTTATACATTTTCTTAGAACTAAGAATCCTGAATGTATCAACTCTGCCAATCCTCCCACATTTTACTATATATGAATAGGTTATAGCACTAACAACTTGTTCTGCCTTTACAATTTTTATAGCTGCCAGTAACTGTTATGGTTTGGCTGGAAATACACCAGAGTGTCTTCACTAGCATCATATTCCTCTAGTGTCCCCAGTTTTCTTCAAGATATCAAGGTAATCTGCATCATAAATGTTTTTTACTATCCTGATATAATTTCTTCTTTAACAAGTCTATTTCATCTGATCTCTTTAATGTACAGACTGTAACAATAAACTTCAGACAAAAACTTTGTGAAAAGATTCTAAAAATATATCACCCTCATATTAACTTTCTCATCACTCTTTTACTATTTCAGTAATGTCCTTTTACCATGCCAGTAGTGAACATAGTCCCTTCTGGAAAATAGTTATCTGTTTATTAGAAGCTTGTTACCTTTATTTTCTATTAATTCCTCTGTGTTTGTTAATGTATCTCAGACGCAGAAAATAAAAGGCTACATCCAATTTCTGAAATACCTTTATCTACCTTTTCCTAGTCTTGACTGAACTCTTGACAGTGAACTAAAAATAGTGTTCAAATTCAGGATATATATCTCTGGGTTCCTCTGTGATTATCTCGTCTCTTCAATTTCTTCTTAAATATAGTTTAGAATAAAACTATACTCTTGTTTATAATGCCTGCAAAGTTGTGATTTAAGCAAATGCTAGTTTTGCAACAGCAGAAATCTGAACAGCAAGATAATGGAAGATCAAAGGATCCTAGCTTTATAAAGTAAAACCAGATCCTGAACTGGTAAAGCGATTGCTAAATTGACTGGTAAACAGTATAAACTGTCACCCTGGGGACCTGTTGGGTCCAATACAATCCAAGATATTGATGGTCCTGCACCACAGATTTGAAACACACCTTGAGACGTCATGTAGTCCTAGAGCAGAATCAACTATTCCTATGTTATTTTATGAATATAATTTACTTACCTAACTATCAAAAGGGTGTGTTCTAATGCTTTACTGATTTTATTGTAACAATATGTAATTGGAAGGAGAGGATGCTTCAGTGTAAGTTCTTCTTGTCCCACGTGCCCTGAGAACATAAGAAATGCCTCACTGCATCAGAGAAATGCTGTTTAGGGAGAACACATCAGCGTAGCTGCTTTCTGTGTCCTTGTACTTCACTAGCACCCAGACCTGCTAGAGTTTACGTGCCTAATTCTGCAATCCCTTAAAGGGTTCAGTCCTTTTGTTATCTGCTTATGGATCTATGTATTTCTCTCATCCTCTTTTTGAGAGTGCAGCTAATGTCTACCTCCTCAGTCTCCTGTTGCAAGTTCCAGAAGGTCACTGCCTGTTGTGTAAAGTACTTATTTTTGTTTTAAATGTCTCCTACTAGTTTAATGATATTTCCCATTTCTGCAGACTTTTATGGAAGTGTTGTGCATTTGCCTTATGATATGGACTATTACCTTTATGATACGGATGGTAATTTTCAACAGTTTACTCCCTTTTTTCTATAGTTGTTTGAATACTTCAGGAGCGTAATGACTTGTTTATAATTTTGTCTTTCAACAATACAGATGCAATACTTTCCCTCTTTCTGATTATTTTTTTAGTTCTGTTTTGGTTATGTGAACATAGCATTTCATACCTGGCCTGAAACAAAGCCTCCTTGTTTGAAGCCATGCCAATGCTGAGTAAAGCAGAAGGGTCCTTCCATGCCTCTCGCTCTGTACTTCTGCCTCAGCCCATTTGCTTGGCTTGCCTTACACTGTTGATGTGTGCTCAGCTTGCAGTTTCCAAATAATTCTCTAAAGACCTGCTGTCTTAACCACTTGCTGCTCATTCCACATATGCAGGTGGATATCCATACCTATTAACCCAAGTTACCTACAGTTACCTGGTCTCTATAAATTCCAGTGTACTTGTGATCCCTCTCAGTTTCCTGCCATGTGCAAATTTAATGTGCATAAGCTTTATGTAGGCTACATTCTACCATCCAGGTTGCTGATGAAGGTAACAGTGCAGACCCTCACAGAGTCCCACTTAGTACAGCTGTCCACTTTGACAGTAACTCATTTGTAACTAGTCTTCAGCTGCTTTGTGAAGTTTTATTCCCACATTCTAGAAGTTTCATCAACCAACTTATTTGTCAGAAAGCCACTTTGAGGCAGTTTCAAAAGCTTTAGTTAAGATTTATGGTTCCTCCCCTGTCTGCAAAGCCTGTTACTCTGCAATAGTAGTAGATAGTTTGGCTTAACATGGATTCTATATTTTTGTGTTCGTTATCTAACATATTTATGTTACATATAACATAAATAACAAATAACAAAAGAAATATAACATATTTCTTTCTGTTTTCCAAATAGTCACAAATTGCTACAGAATTTTCCCAGATTTATCAAATTGGATACATTTTATTCAATCAAATAATTGCATATTTAAGTTTTTAGTTAATTGCCCCAGAATCACAACTAAGAACAAGTATAACTTTCTCATCATGGCCAGGAAATTAGTCTGTTTTTTTTGATTTGCCTACTGGTCTCAGTATGTCCACATAAAGGGAAGTTTAGGCATATACAAGAGTGTAGATTTAGTACTGTTTTCCTGGCAGAAATACAGCATCATTCTTCAGTAGAATTTGTTCTAAATATACTGCGGTGTCGGCAGATCTGGGTAGCTCAAACTGTAGCCGAGTGTTGTCACAGAGACAAGGGCAGAAAGCAAAGACCTCAAACTCACTGGTAGTGAACAGCAAATTCCCACTTTTTTCCTCTCCTCAGGAGCACGGAGGTGCATATTCAGAAACATCCCTATGCCCCTGTTCTTAGTTGCCACTCCATTACACAACTGCTGGTTTGGCAATAACTTTCCCATAACTGATACAAGACTGGAATGGGGCAATGCTGAAGATGATTGTCCTGCATTTTAAACAGAACAGCACTGTCTGAATACCAGACTGGCACCATTCTCTTAAACGGTTTGTCTTCCATATTAAGGGGGATGGATCCAAACAAACAACTGAATAAAAAAGGGAGTGACAATGATCTCACAAATGCCAAACAGAAATATCTTAAGATGGAAAGTTCCATCCTATAAAGTAGAAATATATGCATGAATTGTTTATAGTTATATCACTTTTGTTTCAGTTCTCAAAATAAAATCATTCAGTGCATTTGATGAGACTCTTGAAGCAAAAAGAAACACAAGGGAAAAGTGGAATAATAATGCTGAGCATTATTTGTAAGTGTTATGAAAAAGAATATGTTGTTACTGATATTTTTCTTCTAGTCTGGAGCCTAAAGAAAGCAAGCAAGCCTCAGATGCCATGATGTTGTTCAATCCTTTATCCTTTTTCAGTTACATGTAACTTTTAGAAAGTGGTTCCAAAACACCTATGGCCATGTTTCAAATAATAAAATCCCTGTTCCTTTTGTAATGCTGAAATAACATGGCCTATGTCATAATTTAGTTGTACAAAAATTCAGTGTGGGACCTAACTGTGAGTTGATGTGTTAAAGATTTGCTGAAGACAAATCAGCAGGTCAGCATGAGAAACTCGAAACATCCCAGAACTTCAAGAAGAAAATGGAAATCAATTGTAATAGAAATCAACTGAAATCAAGCTGTGAATGCTTAAATCTGCAGCAGCTTAATGAACTTGTGGTCCTCTGAAAAGTCCTGTCTGGAGCCGAGTGTAGAAAAGTGGACAGAAGTACTGCCATCTCAGAAATTTTATCTTATTTTGAGTGTATGTTTCAGAGGTGGGACACATCCTTTGTGGTTAGGCTAAAAAAGATTGTTCTAAGAGTTGTGGTTATTTGTGCTTCTCATATAAAGATCTGTTATTGTTGTGAGCTTGTGTAAGTGAGTATTGTGATACCAGGACTCTCATCCTTGCAAATAAAAAAGTGAAGGTTTCCTAAAAGCTTACAGAAACAGAATAGAAGAAAAGGAATACAAAATATTTTTTTAAGTCCCAATAAAAGTACCTTGTCATTTCTGTAAGAAAGTCTTGTGTTTGCTTTTAAATAAGAAACTGTCTGAACTATCTGAAAATGAACATCATTGCCAAAAATATTTCTACAAAACTGAACATTAGTTTGCAAATATATCTCTCTTTCTCTGACATTTCTCCTTTCCTCTTGCTAAAGGCTATATTACATTGGATTTTTTCCAGTGCACTGTGTCTTCTTCGATTTGCCCATCAACTTCGCTATTATTATTCTTGCAACTCTTTCTGATATCAGTCGTGCCAACATTTCAGTGCAGATCAACTGTGTGGCCACAGAGGTTTCTCCCCTGGTGATTTTTAACTGGCATAAGTTTTATTATGGTGTGATTTTTAATTCTCTGAAACCCAAATGTGATTCTGCTGGAATAACTTGTTCTCTCTCTTGGATGTTCATTTCTAATTTTGATGTCATACCTTCTGGGTTGTCCAAGTTAAAATCTGGCTGGCATTTTAAGTGATGGCACCTTTCTCCATAGAACCATAGAATAATTCAGGTTGGAAGGGACTTCAGAGGGTCTCTAGTCCAACCTGTTCAAAGCAGCATCAGTCATGAGATCAGACCAAGTTGCTCAGGGTTTTGCTCTCCCTTCCTTTATTAATATCATTATTTTAATAGATTTCAGTACTAGTTTATTATTTGTATTTTCCAGGCAATCTTAATATAATTTCTGCTTTCCAAATTTGAATATGCAGTATAATCATCCATAATGTTCCTATTGTTCAAAAAGATTTTAGCTAGAAGATTAATTACTGATGGAGTGGTAGCTTACGTTGCACTGTTCACTTGTTTGATCATGTAAGGTACTTTAAAGTGCGAGTAACCCCATCACTTGGATTGCTTTGCCTGTATGTAACAGGGAAATTACAAGGTACCACAGTAAAGTGGCTGATATTTGAAATGCATGTGACTGTTCAAAAGCACAAAATGAGACATATGAATCAAAGTTAGACACATGAATGGGCACAAAAATCTCCTGGAGTATCCTATCTTATAAAACTACACTAAAGAAATGTTCAGCTGTTTTTCACTAAAGAAGTTGTGCATATTTAATAAATGATAATTCCAACCATGAGTTTAAATTGGTCATTGTTTATATTGAATTATAGCTGGTTTTGAATATTTTTATATTCAATAAACAATATTGAATATTGTTTGTATTGAATTATAGCCCCATAAATTATAGCTGAAAGAGGTATGGTTCTCAGCAGGAAGGGGAAAGAGGGAAGAAACCTGGCTGTCTAACCCAGTTGTTGGGCTACTTGCTAGTGACAAGATTCACATTTTTGTACTAGTGAATGTTTAGCCTGTAACAAGGACAGGAGTCCAGTGCATGAGTTCAAGAGAAAATCACTGGTGGGGTGTTTCTCTCCTATTCAGAAGCCGTTGATTTAATGATAGTAGAGGAAACAAAGAAACTTTTTGAAATCTTTCAGAGAGAACTACCATCCACCCAATTCTGTACCATGTAGCTCTGAAAGCTTGAAGAAAAAGTTTGTATTTTCTCTTCTTTAGCCATTGTGTTAGTCAGGTTTTGTTTCCTTTTCCTTCCGTGTTTGAGACTGACTCCTTTATACAGCAAAGTTTTTAATTCCAAGCTATGTTACAAACCCCTTGAAATGAGTCTTGGTGATGCAAGTGCTGAGCAACGTTTGCGGCTTGCCAAAGGCACACATCTGTTACTATAAAAGCTGTACCGTGAAGTGGCAAAAGAAAGCCAATACATAATATGCTTTTTTTAATGATAAAACTAAGGCAAAGCAAGAGAAGGGAATTTGTAAAGTAAACCTGGCATGATCTAATCCTGTTTGTGCAGTGTTTAATTTTCAGGTGTCTGATCTACGTAACAAACCAGTTAGGATGGTAATGAGAAAATAATACCTTTCTTTACAGCTCTCTACTAACACAAATTACAGTCACTGAAGGAGGCGTTAGCTCCTGTCCCTTTTAAAACGTGTTTTTTTCTATTTATACAGGCCCTCCCTAGATCACTTACAATACTTTATAATTATTGTTTAGTGACATCGCAGGAAGTAAAACTGTTAGAACTGAAATATGCTCATTCAATCTCTCTCCTCAAGTGGTGTTTCTTGATAACTCATTTCAAAATAGGAACTGACACCTCATCTCTTTGTCTCCCCTAATCAAATCCTTTTCTTTTTCATAGGCTGCTGTTCAGAGGAAATTGCGTTTTGCTGTAGTTTTGATGTCTTGTGAAGCCATGTTACAGGTAAAGGGGTAGCTGAAGGTACAGAGGCTCAGTTTTGCCCTCATAAAAAGGCAAAGTCAATTTTATTTGTATCAAATTGAGCTCAGTAGAAGTTGCATGAGGGCAAATAAAACAGAACTGAAGTTTAACTGCTTTCAATTTCAGTTGCTTAAATGTTGAGGTGTTGATAAGAATAGTGATAGTTTGTACAAAAGATGAAACTGCAGATTTGGAGAAACAAAAGAAGCTAAGGAGGCCTCCTTTGGTGGCAGTTTCTCCTTTACAACCTGATTTTCCATAGCCCTGCTTCTTTTCTTACCCAAATTTAGCACCCCAAAATATGTATCCCTAGTTATCATTCCAACCTGAAAAATATTCACTAAAAAAATTTTAAGTCTAGTATAATTTTTTTAATACAGGGAAAAGGGGCTTTTATTTTAAGTATGTAAATAGGCAGTCTGCATCAACCCCCCACAGCTGAAGTGCCTTAGTTAGGTATGTAGTCACTGTAGGTTCTCTCTCTAGTCAACGGGGAGAGAGTGGCACCTGATGAAGAGCATTTAGTCCTCTTCATATCTGAATTACCTTTGTGGACCTGTCTCCATCTACAGATGAGAGATAGAGTCCAGTTTCAGTAACCTCCCCAAAGAAGATGCATACAATACAATGAATTTGTGTCATTACAGAAATTACAGAACTGAGTACAGAACCATAATTACAGAGTGGAGGAAAGGGAGAAACTTTGGTTTGAAGAACCAAATGTTAACCTGGAAAAAGAAGAACCCAAACTGGGCTAAAAAAATTTCAGTGAGCATTTTCACAAGTGTTGTTTTTATCTCTCGTGTATCCAGCTGAACCAGGACAGTGTAGCAGTTTGATTATGACTGTGTTTCAAAGATCTTAATGAGCATCAGTGTAAATACTAGATTTTTTCCTTTTTGGTCATGTTTATAAATCTCTGTGAAAAGCAGAATAAGGAGTTGCTGAGGTTGGAACAGTTATAACCTCCTCTGTGAGGACCTGTTTGATGCAGGAGTGAAAATTAGGTTTAGATTCTGCTCTGTTTGAAGCAAGTTTGTTTCTTTACCTTTTCTTATTTCAGGGGAAAAAAATCAGGTCCTAAAGCAGTTGCAGTTGTCTTTTTTTTACCTTAATGTGTAAAGGGAGAAAAATATTTTTAATTACTTTACTTGTTCTTTACAAAGTTGACTCTCGTGAGGTTGATAACAAACAACTTCAGTGGCTGTGTAACCACAAAGCCCAATGGGCTGCGTTCAGTGTAAGCTGATGCTGATTGTATGTGTGACACAAAGATTTGGCTTCTCAAATCAGATATCTGGCTGATTTAGCATCCTTAGAAAAGGGTCTTCAGTAGGAACAACTGTAGAGTAAGGCTGTGGAGGCTGTGCTAATTTCAGTGTGTTCCCTGATTCTTCCCTTCTGGCAATGAACCTGCCTTTCATTCAGCTGAACTGGAGACTGTGCAGGCAAGTACAGATTACATTTCTCTGTGCTACTAAGAAAAAAATAATTCTGTTCTCTTTAAACTGGCCTAATGAAAAGGATGAGTTCTACACAGTGCAAAACCAAACGTCACAAATCCCTAGGCTGTTATACTTACATTTGGGAAAGAAAAATTGATAAATTCCACTGAGATTGCAAAAGCCTCCCTCAAACTTGAAAGACAGATGCCAGTTACAGCAGTATAATTAATATGAATAATTATTTTTAATAGACTAATTACTTCTGTTTCCTTTCAAGGCTGGATGTTTTTCATCTTCAGTATGGCCCACACATGTTTGCGTGGTTTTTGATCTGCAATATGGAGCAAGAGTGATTCTCACTGCCAACAGAGAAAGAGGCTAGCTCATCAGTTCTCCTGTGTACACAAAGGGACAGATTGCTACAGACTCTGTGAACACTGGACCCTATCTGAAGGCAAAGGCTCTCTTTTTGTTGCTTTTTTCTTATTTTATAGACAGTTTCCCTGATCAGTTCCCAGAGTGGTTTCTTTTAAGGACGTTGCTTCCAAACATGCATAACGTGTCCTATGCCTCCACATTCCCTCCAGCTCACTAAGAGAAGCTCATCATTAATTTTGGGCAATTTATATGGAGCATGGTAGGATGTGAGCAGCCTACTATGCTGCTTTTTTAATACAGTGAAACCACTATTAAGGGATATTCATTTTATCCCAATTATAATTTGCTGCACTCTTTTGTAGTGAAATGTGAGAATCTTTTTCCCAGAGAAGAGAGAAATATATGACTGATGTGAAAAATAGGTGGAGCTCAGATGCTGCCAAAGTGGAATCACACTAATATCTGCTAACACAAAGCAAGACATCATAATAGCTCTGTCTTTTCATTTTCCTTTAAGTTTTCTATACATTTTTTTGTTAAATTTTTGCAGTAAAACACATAGAATTTGGGTTTGATTATTCATTCTACATTTCACAAGAAAATTAAATCCATTTAATTTGCACAAGTTTAAATTATGCTTCTTCACAAAATCCTATCAACTTCAAAGAGAGAATACGTTCAGGACAATGATCTGTGGAGTTGCAGAAAAGTGTAAAAAACACTGGTGAAACAGTATGGGGAGAAAGCCAGCAAACCAATGGTGAGACTTCTCATTTGATGCAGGGATGATACCTATGTATGCAACAATTTCCCTGAAGGACAAGAGTTCTGAATTTTTTCTACACCTATTTCTGTAAAACTGGGATCAGTTGGATTCAGAGTAGAGCTGTTGGGACTTCATTTGGTCTAGGACTTCAATGATTAGCTGTTAATTTTGTGTTGCTTTTTTTAGTTATTTGTGAGACTTTGCTGACTTTTGCTGATATTGTACCATGAAAGGTGTCTCTACAGTTCATGTCTGCAGTGTTTTACTGCTGTAGCTTATACAATTTATTGTTTATCTTCCTTCTTGCTTTTCTTTGTTTAATTTCTCGCTGCGTTATCTAGTTAACATAGTTATCTAGTTAACATAGTGTGTTTGCATCTGATTTCCTCCAAACCCTTTCTTACTGTTTTGTGTAAACAGGAAAATAAACTTTACATTCAACAGGTGGCTCACCCAGATAGTATAAGGAATATCACAGATTCATCAGCTTTTACACAGATAAAGTATGGCTTGTTTTTACTTTCTTTTAGCACTTATCAATATTTTTCCTGATGTTGTGATGCCATGAGTATTAATACTAAATCTGTGCAAAACCATGCAGCAGTACTAGTTTGGTGCAGATAGACATGGTACACATTTATTTTTGCTTTAATTTTTGGTTAAATGTAGCATGCTGCCTGTATAATTTTATTTTTGTTTCACATCATTGCAAGAAAATAAGAAATACCTGATATGATGTGAAATCACTTGGTGCCAAGAGGTGATACCAATTTTGTGTAGAAACAGCTTATATGAAGTTTAACCATCATATGTTTTTGAGCTAATGACAAGAGTTTATCGTCAACTGGTGTAATATATGCAAAGAATGCAACATCACCTAACCTTCTGGCGTGCTTTCTGGGGTCATAAAGGTATTTGATTCATAAAGGTAACTGATTGGGTTAGGCTGAGGTAGGTTTTCAATAATTCATTATTAAAATAATCATTGGTATCTCCGTATCTAGTTTATGTAATTCCATCTAAATGTAGTAAAATGAATTCTGGCTAATTTTCCATTTCTTCTCTCAGAAGGCAATAACTGAGCCACAACAATGCAGGTCACAAGACTTTGTTTTATATACTGCATTTATTAGTATTCTCAGAGGAGAGAGCAGGAATGAAAGGGACTTTCCCATTGTGGACTTCCCCACAATGCACAGACCATTGACATTGTGGCTTTTCCTCTTCCTTTCCTGCTGCTAGTCATAGTGTCCCTGTGGAATGGAGAGCAAAAGTGGGAGTGGAGCACTTTGTTATCTACTTACAGCTCTTCTGTTGTGTGCAGGAAATTCAAACATAAAATCACTGTTGAGAAACTGACTTAGTACAGCAGCAAGACAAGTAAATGAATCTGAGCCCTCTCTGCTGCATTTAATAAAGTTTATGCCCCAGAATATGCCTGCAGTTGAACATTAAAGAAGGAAGTCTACAATTAATAGATCAATAATTCATAACAAGGAATACAGGCCTTTAAAGTAAGAAGTTCTGGTAAAGATCATTTCCAAGTCATCTAAGATAACATATTATTCATTTTTGTAATGATGCGGAAAACAAAGGCTGATGGAAGATCATCGTATGTATTCTGGTTTTAATTTTTTCACTAAAGTAATGTTTAAAATATGTTAGAAGCTGCTTAGGCTCAGTGTTTTAATTAGGCTTTTCATTAGAATGACCTAATTTAAGGTGAAAGTAAAGCTAGTAAAAATTTTAAAGGAAATTGCTGGAGAAATTGTGAAACACTTAAGAAGGTCAAAAAGGCTCAGACAATATCTTACTGGCTCAGCATGATATCAAAATGATCATTGCGTGCATTCTGTTCTAATCAAATGTAACACCATAATCATTATTTATTTTGAGACATTTCACAATCAGAACTGTTGGTTTATTGTGCCATCCACACACGCAGATAAGGATGAGAGCTGCCCACATTGTCTCAACTTTAATTTATTAATTGTCAATACTTGTTATGTTTCTTTAAGATCCTCTTCAGTGCACAGGGATTATTTTTTCTTAGTTTTAATTCTAAAATTTCAGTTCAATAAAAACTTTCCTAGCTTTGGAACATCTCAGTATGGAAACACTATGATAGCTATATATGTGCCTTTGGGTTTTCAGCTGTAACCGCAGCAAAGCTTTCTGGTTTCCAGAAATTGCCAGAAGCAGACGGAATAAAGGTCATACCTAGGTTTGATAACCCTCATCATCATTCTTCTGTGGCTACAAGGATGTATTTATTTATATGTGCTCCACTTTTTTCTCTGCTCTATGCCAATTTTTACTCCTCAAAACAGCCATTTCATTTTCAAAGAGAGATCTCAGAAAATCAAAACTTTTTTTATAGTTGACCTGCAGTGCTTATAAATCAGGATCACCCAGGCAATGAAGAAGAGAGAGAAATGTATACATTAAAAATGGAACTCTATAAAAATAGAGCTAAGAACATCCCTCGGTACAAGAAGTCCTTCAAATACTGGAAACATGAATAATGTAGTTCTCTATTGGACTCAATATGCTCAACAGAGGGCAGGCATCATTTTGCCAATACTCTGGGCCGTGAAGCTAAGGAAGAACATTAAAAAAATGACTTGTTCATTTTTATCCAGCAGGCCAGTGACAGAACTTGACCAATTTTGAGGTTTTCACACATCTCTTGTTTGAGGTAGCGTTGATTGTAAGGCAATAAAGTTCACTGAAGAAATTGGTTTCCTGGAAAATATTCAAGTCCAGGGAGTCCTGTTTTGTTTCCTAGTTTTGCTGCTGACCAGCATCTCCTGTGCTTGGAACATGAGGCTCCGCTGCTTGCACTGGTGCTCATTCACCCTGTGGCTTTATTTTTTCCCTGCTTAGTAGGTGATAGCACCCACTTTTACAGAATGTGGCACAGAAATGTTCTTTAGTGTTTGAAATCTGCCAATAAACATATGCTAGTTTGAAGGAATTAATCCTATTCCTATAAGCCTATCACCCTCTAAGACTCCTTTTCCCCATTTCTCACACCCTGGATAACTGCTCGGTTATGGCACCGAGCAACTCTCCTTAGGGGAGCATAGCTGTGCCGTTAAGGAGATCATGCTCTTCTCTACTGAGGTTAAGTGTGCTTTCCTTCTACACAATGTACTTCCTCCTTGGTTTGGCCAGGCTAGAGTCTGTCCAGCTTGCAGATTAGACTTTAATTGGCCCCTGCTGGGGTCACTGTTGCTACCACCATAGCGAAAGGTTCAGTACTGGAGGATTAGCTGTCTAGTCTCTCCTTAGGGTCTACTGCCCTTTTGCCGACACTGCTGCAGTGGAGCTGTGCTGCGGTTGTCAGTACTATGCAATAGGAGCGAGAGTTGCTAACTCTTTCTGCAGCTGCCTGAAAGTGAGAGCTCTTCTCTTAACTGACCCCCATCTGTGCCTAACTGGAGAGGAGTTCCAGGGTCGTCTGAGACCTGCCATTCCCAACCACTCAATGCTCAGGTGCCACTCCTGAACACAGAAACTTACAATGTCCTTAGTCTCCCTCTCCATTTAGCCTTCCACCGCTAAAAGAATAGCAGCAGCAGTGAGCTCAAAGTGCTTTGCATGGATTTGGGAAGACTTTTTGTGGAGTGGGCTGACTCTGGCTGCAGGCAGTCTGCCCTTCCTTCAGTATCCATTTACACTTTAATGCCCCTCATATCACTCTCTGACCCCAGAGCTAGTACTATGCTTAGTAGATAATCTAGTTTTGAGAGAGCATTATGTCTGTAATAGGTATTTGATGGGAGGGCAAAAGGTCAAATATTTAAGTTTTGTGTAGCTGGCAACACAAAATGAGCCAAACTTGAAGGCTCTCATTTAGCAGGACCTCTAGAAATTAACTTTGGCAGTCAGTCATTCTATTAGGGTAATCAGTGTAAGACTGGATGGCAGTAATAATAATGTTAGCTGTATGAATTTAAAATGAAGTAGTCATGACTTTTTTTCAGGAACACTTAATGCCTAATAATTCAATTCCCTCTCATCAAAAAATGAGATAATTATCTCTAATTCTTTCCTCTGGGGCTATGATTTTGTTATCGTATAGAGACTATGTATTCTTAAAGCAAGTCATTGTTAAATACTAATCAGATCACATATGACAGTTTCCATGACAGTCTAATCAAATTAGCTCTTAAGTCAGAAATGTGAAATAATTTAGACTATTTATTTTAATTGCTTATATATTAATCAAATGCCTTTCCCAAGGTAGTGATTATTTTAGTCAATATTCCTCTCTCATGTAGGCACACACACATCCACACAGATTCACTCACCCTTTAACAAAGTTAAACTTCTCCTGTGAATATCAACAGATTAAAAAAAGACTAATTTTATTAAGCAGTTTTCTTTTAACCATTCTGCATGCTCATATTATTTTTGTTGAACGTTTCGTTTCCTATTTCCACAAAATAAGAATTGTTACTTAAATTATGGCTCTAAGTTACTAAGTTATTATATTTTATAATATACTGTACATCCCGTGATGTTTAAATAATTAAAAATATATGGATTAATTAAATATAAAACAGCTTTTGAGTTCTTAATAATCTTAATATCTAGTATTTAATTTTTACTTATTCTTTTTGGCTCTCAAGTTCACTACTGTAATGATGGTGCATATTGCAATGATAATCATGTACCATAAAATTGTGAAAAAAGACATGAGTTAAAGAACATTATATATTCTACTGTTAAGTGATTAATGCTTTGTCACATTCTGGATTTACTGTTGGAGCATACATCCTCTAAGGTCTGATCAATTTTATCACTGTTATCAATGATGCAGATTAAAAAAAATCAAAGTATTTAAAGTCCTTTAGTCCTCATAAAGGTGGAAAAAAGAGTTTTATGTGAAAATTCTTAAATTCTGTTGACAGCCTGACTAAGGCAAAGTTTTTCACATAGATTCCTGACCTCACATCAGATCTTTCATAGCTAGTTCACCTGGTACTGCTGAACTTGCATGATCATGGGGTCTTGCTTCACACTGGATGCATTGAAATGATACAGGAAAGTCCAGTCCTCTTCTTTTGCTAACAACAACAGTTGCAATAATGTCTTTCCTAAGTGACATTATTTAGAGACAACGTAATCCACTTTGAAAGAAAATTGTGTATGTTTTGGAAATTTCTTCTTGATTTACTCTCAGACAATTTATGAGAAAAATCCCTTCAAATTTGACAGAGCACTTCAGGACGTAGTTTGAGGTTATAAACTAAATCTTGAACTTTACATATAGACACGTCAGGGCTCCAAATCCTCTGATATGTACACTGTTTTTTCTTGCTGTCATAGTTTTATGTTTAAATATCGTTGATGTTATAGACTGCAGCCAAAATGTTGCTAGTTCTTCCTGCTTTCTCTTTAAAGAACACAGAATCTAGATGCCTGAAACAAGATCTAATGACATACGTCTTTGGCTGGTGGCGATAGACTGGCCCAAGTAGAGTTTATTAGATTGTTTCTGCAAAAGTTTTTTCAAAGTAGAAAGTAAATTCATAGACTCATAGAATCACTGAGGTTGGAAAAGACCTCTGGAAATCATCTAGTCTAGCTGCCCTTCTCTGTTCAAGCAGGATCAGCTAGAGCAGATTGCCCAAGATGGCGTCCAGGCAGGTTTTGACTCAAACAGTTATTCTCTTTATGAAAGTATTGGATTGCCACAGAAAATTGCACTTTTTCTTGAAAACAACCCAACAAACCATGCAGAAAGGTTTTGAAGTCTTTGCTGATTTTTCTTTTCACCTTTGACTAAATCCTTATTAATGTCATCTATTCCCCCCTGCAGAGGTCTCATTTTTTGACCTATAAATCAAAATTCAGTAGGTTAAAAAAAAAGCAGTGTGGCAGTTTTGGAATTTCAGTTTGATGCCCTAGATCTTTCAGCCATCCTACAAATTCCATGGTGCACTGTGGCACTACAATTACAATGATGAACCACAGTGTGCCTGTAAGAAATAAAATCTAGAGAGGGAACCCAAAGAGAATCCACAGACCTCCACTACAAATCGCATGAAACTTTATGATGAGATCAACTATCAGCTGAACAGGGACTGAGGAAGGGATTACCTGAGAGAGCTCTACTCACACAAGTTTGTAAAATCAAGTGGGCTGCACGCAAGGGTGCCAAGAGAGCGGTCTGATGCCATTGTAAGGTTATTCTCTATCATCTCTGAAAGGTCAGGGAGATTGCAGAAGGTCAACAATGATTAGAGAAAAGCAAATGTCCCACCCATCTTCACAAAGAGCCAAAAGGATGATCTGGGGAGCTACAGACTAGACAGCCTCACCTCAGCCACTGGGAAAACCAGGCAGCAAGTCATCTTAAAGCACCATTCTGGGACCATTAAAGAGAAGGTGACTGGGTGTAATCAACATGGATTTGCCCAGGGTAGATCATGCTTGACGAGCCCGATTGCCTTGTATTACAAAGTGGCTGGATTTGTCGGCAAGCGGAGAGGAGGTACTTTACCTCAAATGAAGCAAGGCTTTAGACTTTGTCTCCCACAATATTTTTGTATCTAAGTTAGGATATGATCATCTGAAAGGGTGGACAAGTACATAGTTAAAAGAAATGGTTGGATGGTTGGTCTCAGAGCGCCATGGTTAATGGATCATACACTGCCTGGAGGCCAGTAACAAGTGGAGTATCACAAAGATTAATCTGGGACCTGTCCTGTTTCACATCTTTCTTAATGACTTAGAGGAAGCAACAGAGTGCACTCTTATCAGGTTCCCAGATGACACCAAATTGGAGCGGCCAGCTAATATGCTTGAAGACAGAGCTGCCGTTAAGGGGGACCCAGAGAGGCTGGAGGAATGGGCCAACAGGAACCTCATGCAATTCAACAGTGTAGGACAAATGCCAAGACTCACACCTGGGAAAGAAGGGCCCCTGCAATGACACAGCCTGGCGATGAGCTTGCTGGGGAGCAGCTCTGCGGAAAAGGCCCTGGTGTCATGACAAATGGTGAGCTGCAAGTGAACCAGCAGCATGCCCTGTCAGTAAAGATGGCCAACAGCATCCTGGGCTGCATGAACAGCAGCATAGCCAGGAGATCGCAGGAAGGGATCACACCTCTCTGCTCAGCGCTCTTTAAACCACAATCTGCATCCAGTTTTGGTGCCCTCAGTACAAGAAAGGCATTGATAAACTGGGGTGAGTTCAGGGAAGAGCCCCCAGGATGATCGGGAGCTGGAGAACTCAGTCTGTGAGGACCAGCCAAATGACTGGGGCTTGTTCAGCTTGGGGAAGAGATGGCTTTGGTGGGGTTTAACCTGTTAGCAGCTTTCCTGTACCCATGAGGCGATTATCAAGAGGATAAAGCCAGGCTCTTTACAGAGGTCCATAGTGTAAGAATAAGAGACAGTGGGCATAAACCGAAATAAGAGAGGATCTGAGCAATCTGATCTGATCTCATAGCTGACTTTGAGCAGGAGGTTAGACTAATGACCTCCTAAAGTCCCTTACAACCTGGATTTATCTATTATTCTTAAGAAAAATCCTGTGTAAACTGAGGGAATGACTGCTACTCAGTTAATGTATTGCAAATGAGATTTCCTCAACATTTTCAGTTAAATGTAGTTTCTGTAGTGTATGGTACCTTTCATCACTGAACATACATTTTTTGCTTTTGTACAGTGGCACTAGTTTTTTCAAACAAAAGTGTCCATGTTTCTTAGCATGCAAATCTTTCGTGTATCTCATAAGGGTTCCATGAAACTTAACAACTAGTGCTCCTTTGACAAAAACCACTATGGAAATGCTCAGTGTCTTGGTTACAATAGTATACTTTTTCATTAAAGTCTTTTTCTATTCTGAGCACCACAAAAATTGCTGGTCACTCTCCTGCTGCATGGATTTTAAGATATGTAAAGAAACCACACATTTTGTGGTGTAAGTTCTGAGAGGTAGTTTGCATAAGATGAAGCATTACAGGGAATTAGCTTAGCAGAGCACTGAATCCCATATTCAGCTCTGTTGTGGATAATGCATTGCCTCTGGCAGCAGTTAGGCTTTTTCTTAGTGGCTCAATAAGTAACATCTTCAGAGCAAATCGCTCCTAATTTATACATGCACACATAACAACAGGTATTCTCTTTCTGTTTCAAGCACCTCTGCATCCCTAGGCAACGAAATTACTATCTTTTTTTTTCACAATTCTTTTAAAAACAAGACAAATGAATGAGCTAATTCAGAACTAAGTGTCCTCTCTGTACTTTTGTAAGTGGCTTTATATGTATTCAAGCATGCTCCAGAAACCATTGATGGTTAGCTCATTCATTATATTGATTGACAGTAAAACATCAGGAAAAGCATCTATGTGTGACCGCTTTGTCAAGAGGAGTACTGGCTGTACGCTGCTGTCTATGTGTATCTTGGCATTTTGGCACAATATCTAAATCACTAATGAATGAAATGCAATTCTAACAAGCACAGTAGTATTGGTTCTGACAAAGCATTTAAACAAATAGAGGATCACAGAACCTCAGCTCAAGAAGGAGGGCACTGTCCCAAGAATTTTATCTGCAGAAGTTTTCTTTCTCTTCCCCCCACCCCCCCAGGTATTTCTTTTTATTTCAAAACCTCTTGAGAAACAATGTTAACATTTGCTTTTTTTTTTTTAATAAGTTTGTTAAATATTTATGAATTCAGAAGCCTTTCAGTGCTTCCTTTTTGTTAAGATTTTTGTTTTGCTTTGTTTTTCCAGCAGGAACTATAAATCAATCAGGAGCTCAGGTAGGGGTTAAGAAGATGATGTTGTTCAGGATGGTTAGTACTGTAGGAAAACCAGTTTGAAAAGCAAGCTTTTCAACATGACAGCTTGCAAAATCATTTGTGGAGGTATACAATTAATAAGATAGAGTGATTAGTCTCTTCACTGGCTTGAGAAAATGAGGCAAAGCAGCTTCCAGACGATCACTTCAATTTCACTGAAATCTAGAATTGCATGGCTTCACCATTCATTAGGAAAAAACATCATGGCATTATTTATGAAAGCTCTGGTAGCAAAATGAAGAGAGTCCCTTACATTGGGCAGTTGAGCAAAACAATAATTGACATTTTAAGTCAAGACCAAGTAAAATTGTAAGCAATAAGTGAATTGCATGGAACTGTAGAATCACAGAAATTAACTCAATTTATTCAGAGTTCTGAACTATGGTGATCTCTTTATTAAATCTGCAGGACATCTTGGTGCACAGTCAATTGAAATTATGAGCTATATACTTACATTTCCATTCATGTTAAGAATGATACTTAACATGAACATCAGAGATCTCATAGGACTGCACATCAGCTGGTTTTGAAACATCATTCAATATGAGTAAGTCTCTTTCCCATACAGTATGATGTGATAAATATGTGGCAGTTCAATAAAGCAATAGCAGCTAACAACCCAGAGAAATACAGTGTTGATGTAGATCAGTATATGTTACTTGCCTGTACTTGTGAGCCAAATTTTAGAAGGCTAAGTGTGCAGCCTCTGGATTTATCTGCATACACTATTGTTTTTGCTTATTCATAAAAAAATTTGCAGAATGAGGGTGAAAAACATGTTTGATTTACACTCAGCTTTAGGGAAGGAAGTATTCAAAAATAAAAGAGCAAGTCCTCTGCAAATGCAATTTTGTACACAGGATTGTAATTTCAAAAGTTGCCAATGAGAGTAATCAAACCCTTCAGATAAAGGTTGAATTTAATAATAGGCCATAGTTTAAATGATTCTTAATGTATTCATTTCCTAAATGGGAAGATCATCTTTTTTTGGAGCCACTTGTGGATTATTTTTGGAACCACTTTTTCTGACTTCATAATTCTTTTTGCAACAGCTATGTAAAATTCTGCCATACACATATGCCGAGCAGATAAAACAGTCTGAAAAGGACATCCCAGATGAGAACTTTGAAAAACAGGAGATAAAAAGCAAAGCTCTGAGGTAGAGATATAATTCCTTGTTAGCTTCCTTGTTTTCTGTCTTCCAAAGCATTGCTTGTCAGTGGTTAGTTGTTTTTAAATATGTGTATGTATGTTTATCTTCAAAACAGTCCTATGATGATTCTGTCTCTCTGCATTCTTCATAAGCAGTATATCAACCAAATCCAAATTAATGTCAAATAGAAGTTTTGGGTACTTTAAGCCTCTTATAACTATCCAGATCATTCATATCCAGATCAGCTAGACTTTCAAAGTGCCTGGCAGAGATATTCCATATTTTATTTTCAGTTTCTACTACGTAGTGTTGTGGTGGAGATAGAAAAAGACATGTTGGCTTGGCATCATGCACAGCTGGCCTAGCTCAGGCCGGGCATGAGTTAGGCTCAGTGTGATGTATTCGAACCACAGGCTAAGGGGAGTGTAAAAAGCAAGCGTCCATACCAGAAAACAGTGCAAAGTAGACTAGATGGCATGTGTTAGTGTCCTCCACTACCAAGGAACAGGGCTGGGAGGGTAAGCATGTAATCCCAAATTGTCAGCTAATTTGGTTTACTACAGTTTGGTGGGTTTTATCAGCAAGGAAACACATGTAATATGCAACCATTCTAGTCTGCTGCTTTGTTCCCGAGGTCAGTTGAGGAAAAAAAAAAGTTTAATTTTTCTTGTGTTATTTCTTTCAAAGAAACCAGAAGTATGCAGGCAGTTATGAGGGGAAAACAAAATGAAAACTATTCAATACACCTTATTTTAGGAAGCCTCTGTTGACAGTTAAAGTTGTGAGTATGCTGTTTATTTATTGCAACATTAGCTCTTTGCAGTTGCAACAAAAGATTTGAATGAGAAAAAAAGATCATAGTTAAAGCTCTTGATGTGGGATAAATGGACATAGGTCCACTGAGCAACACCCCCTGAAGTATCCATGAGTAGCCATAACTGTCCATATAAACTGAAGAATCACCTGGACTTGCTTAGTGCAGAAGCATGTACAATTAAGTATTTTATGGGCTAGATGCTCAATAGCTATTCATCTGTATTCATCCCTCTAATATTAGTTAAGAACAACACAGTTAAAACAGAGGAGAAAGTTAAACCTTTTAACATCAGCCACGTATTTCTTCCGTTCACTAAGGTGTGTTTTAGGTAACAGCTCAATTGTTTCTCCAGAGAGTAGGTAGCTATAAAGCAAAGGCCAAAGGACAGGATTAGAACTGGCAAGTTTAGGTCTGGTAGTGAAACACCGGCAGCCCTGATTCCTTGCCTCCAATGATGAATTCAGGCTATACCCTTAGCTGGGGTGATTTGACATAGCTCTACTGCATAATCCTGTTTAAACCTTATGATACATTATTTGCAACTAACATTTTCCATAAGTTTAAGCCTTGCCTGTAAACAGTATGAGGTTTCCATGGCACCTGACGAGCCTGTCCTTGGAAAGGATTAATTCAGGTGAAGTCAAAGCCCTATGATACATTTTATAGCCTGGGGCAATACTATTGTACTGAAAACTTTTGGAAAACAGTCTTCTACTTCCCGACTATGGACAAGGCACAAGCTTAAAGCCACAAGCTTATTATTCTAAGCTTGGGATTCAAAGCCTGTATCCGAAGAAGAATTTACTGAAGTTACAGAATGTAATTCAGAAAAAGACCTTTGAAATATCTGAGCCAGGGACCCAAACTTGATTTTAGATACACATCACATAATAAACATACAGCTCAAAATGAACACGTATTAGATACATGCCAATTTATCTGCTTTTAACTAAAACTGAAGCCACAATATTATCAGAACAGTCAGGAGAATTTCATTGTAAGATATTAAAGTTTTATAAGTTCCATCACTACAAGAACTGCTTTGGAGTAACATGCAAAAGCTACCGCAGAATTATTTCATAAATAATTGCTCTCATTTTGGTAACCTCTTATTAGCATTTCAGAAGCAGTAAAATAAGAAAGATAACTTGTATCAATTAATAATACACCAGTCAACTATCACATAAATCAAATATCAAATGCAAACCTCCAACTTGAGAGTTCTCTTTAAGTAGCAAATACAATTGACATTGACATCTGTTCCTCTGTGTATTCTTTAGGTTTCATTAATTTTAATTATGTTTATCATGCTCTATGAGCAGTTTAAATAAATGCTGAGCAATGAATATAACAAATTATTAATGTCACTGTCATAATTCAAAGACAGCTGGAAATGCACATACATTACATTTGTTCTTTTAATTTGCATGCTCTATTGTCAAAGTGTAGATTATGCTAAGTGTTCTTTTGGGAATTATTTAGTAGTCCAAATTCCATCAGTAATAATGAAGTTAAAAGTCTCTAATTGTATGAGTACTTTGGGATGATTACATTATACTAAAAATACAGTGGATCGTAGAGAGTGAAAGGAGGGACTCTGATTGTTGCCTTAGAGCAAAATACTGAGCAACAGAATACCTGATTTCTAATCATGGCTCTTGACGTGTAATCACTGTACCATCTCTTGCGAGGGTGATATTTGTTTTTCTACTTTTGCCTCTGTCAAATGAGTAAATATCTAGTTTAGAAGGGTATCAAGATGCTTTAATACTTGTCATTTCGCTAACTATCCACAGCACTCTTATGCACGTAGAAGACAAAATTGACAAAGTATGCATGAAAACATGAAAAATAATGTGATGGGAAGGTAGTTCTCAAGCATTAACCATGTTTTAACCCATTAAAATATAAGCTAGCAACAGGAATGTTGTGATCTTCTTCATTCTGGGAAAATGCTTAGTTTAAGTTTGTAAGCATAGTCTTCACGATGCAAATATGTGAATTTAAGCAACATAATCTATTGTTAACTGGAGATCCTTTGACTGAGTTGCGATTTGTGAGTGTCTGAACATCTGTAACATATATTTTCTGTTTAGATGCTTAAATACAGATTTATTAAGCTTGATACTTGCATTTTAAAAATTAGGCTTTTATGGGTGACACTAAATAAAATTTCAGTAGTCTCATTGACTTAAAGTTTTTATGGGTGGTATCTGGTAGTGCCTACACTCTTGTATCTTAATTAATTAAATTATTAGCTTTTATTGTAATAGCTATTGAATACACTGTTTGTTGCCCTAAATGAAAAATCATATCACATGTAAATGTGACATAAGAGGGGGTATTTTTGCCTATTCAAACTTTTTAAACCCATCAACTGAATCACTAGACTGGTTTTAATTTAAATGTATCTGCACTCTGTACCACCTACCTCTAGAAAAAAATTAGCCATAATGAATACGTAGGTGACATATAAAATATATGACAGTACAAAAGAGAATTTAAGAACTGGTCACAAAAGGGAAGTAAAAACAATAAATGTTTTTGTAGCTAACTCATAAATTTTTTGCACAATTAAAATTTTGCTTGCTTTTTAAGAGAGATTGATTCTGCATGCACAATTTTAAATAGTGAACTAAAAACTAAGAAAAGGAGTGAAGCAATTGCAAGATTGTCTTTTTTATAAAGTTAGGGTGTTTCTCTCATTTGGATTGATAGTTTTGAATTGATTTTCTGGAAAACCTGGAGAAACATTACAGAAAAATTCTTATCTCTAGTTTTGGAGGGACTTATTTTCCAGTCTTCTTGGTTACTCAAAGAAATGGCTGTGAAAAGTACTATATTCAGTGCTTATATTTTGGAGAATTGGAGGTGTGTTGATAAAATGTTATTTCACTAATAAATTAATGTTGATTTATTATGTGATATACTATTTTTCTTATGTTTTAATATGCAAAGGAGTTGATCTCACATAGCTTTCATGGAATATGAATCATATTCAGATCATTAAGAAATATGCAAACAGTCACAAAAACAGTGGTGAAATTTTTTATTTGATGAAAGTTATTTCTAATAAAACTAAAATTTCATATAAATAATATGACTTTTAATGAAATATTAACTACATTTAACCCAGATATATGACTAGATGGAGCTCCATTTTAGTGACAGATGGCATTTCTGAAGCATTTTGGGAACGTACAAGATGAAAGTTATCATTATATATCTGAGACCATTATTAAAGTATTATTTGAATTATGGCTTAAATAAAAGGTAATATTCTAGTTTATTCGTATTAGGCAGAAGAATGACAAGTAAAAGGTATTAGTCCTGAACTTTATAGTGTCAGTTGTGTACATTGGTTTATTCAGTAGCTGTATAAAGAGAGAATTGAATTCCAAGTCAAACTCACACTCTGAGCAATTTGCTCACCTTTCTGAACAAGCTAAAGAAGGCTTTTACCCCCCACAGTTTACATCTGTAAATGCCTTTACAAGTCTGAGAAAAAGTGTATGTGAGTACCCCAGTTTACATGTTGCTGTGCTTTCTACCACTGCTGCTTAAGATTTCCACTGCAGAAGATGAAAGAACTCAAGCTCACAGGCCATTTGTGTTAAAAGGAGATGGTGTGACATCTTCCACAAATAAGGACACCAGACAACGATTTTATAGAGAAGGACTTTAGTAATTCATGAAACTTCAGGTGCTTCTATACCAGTCTGGAACAAAAACCATGTTCTTGTTTTTGTTGTTGTTTGGGGTTTGGGGGTGGGGGGTGGGGGTGGTTGGGTTTGGGTTTTTGTGTGTTTGGTTTTTGTTTTTTTTTTTAACAAGGGAAAATATTAAGAGCTATGTAATACTGTGCGCAATGTCCATAATCAAGAGGTAGTCATAGTAACTGCTGTAGTGAATCCCCTCACTACTCCCAGATTCTGTTCGTATTGGACTCTCTCTGAGAAAGCAAACCAGTTCCCCAGCTTGTCTCACGTTGGCTTCAGTGGAGGTATATTTATTATATAGTTTGAGTATCTGGCCATATATATTTTGTTCTTAGCCCATATTTATACTTGCCAAGACTACAAGAAAACTGTATATGCATATTTTGAGCATACGTGCATTATATATTGAGAGACAGATTGCTGTATATAGGGCTGGCCCACTTTTGATTTAGGAACTACTTAAACAACATAGAGTTCTTCAGTGCAGCAAAAGAGTACGAAGAGGTTTCTTTCCAGGAAGCATATTCAACCTGAAAAGGTGAGGAAGTAGCTGAAAGAAGCAATCTCCGTTTCACTGTGTAGATCTGTTTCATGTTGAAACGCTGTTATGCGCCTCCTTCTGTGTAATACCAGATTTATCTCCAGAAGTTTATATCTTCTCCTCTCTTTACTCTGTTTTCAATTTGTTTGTTTGTTTACCGTTTGTTGTTGTGGTACCCACTGGATTTCAAGATGAGATTGCTTTTTATCCACAGAGATGGTCTCCACAGATTAATCCAAACACAAGAGCAGTTTGTGAAGCTTCTGAACAATTGAAATCTTAGAGTTTGGGAGGTGGAGTTTGGATGAATGCACATCTTCACCACTGTTGTTTCTGCAACTGTTACAGTTGCATATAAAGAAAATATTTTTCCCATTAGGGTTTCAGTAAGGAAAGGCCACAAGCTTCACTTTGAATTGACACTGAAAAGTCTATCTATTGAAAGATGTCGTACAATATGCATTTGCTTTGTTAATAAGTAAGTAGTGCCAAGCTTTGAATTTCAATGGAGGCTCTGCTCTCTGTAAACAAAGAGAAACAAAACCACTTTTCCAAATGAAATGCAAGAGGTATAGAAATCACTATATGTATTGTTCTTAAAAAAATAAAATGAAAGAAAGCATGAAAGAGAAGGAGATAAAAAAAGACCTTCCCATGAGAAGGGTGTTTCAGTAAACATTCTTGCTCACTGCTGCAGCTGTGCTTTTTGTTTTATGGGGAATTTTGCTATTTCATTTTTTTTTCCCCCACTTTGAAATATGACTTTTGGGTCATGTTGATTTTTTTTTTCCTGGAAAAATGTACATAGGAAATTAACCATGTGCTAATGGAATATTTCCAGAGAGCTCTGGTCACTATAAGTCTAATCACAATCCTAATTGGCAAGCTGAGCTACTTAAATCATTCTAGTTACTTGCACCAGGGCAGAGAAAGGTGAGCCCACTTATGTTAGAGGGGAATTGTGCAGAAATCAGGTTAAAAAATTTTAAATTAACTTTAAAAAACCTGATTTTTAAAATTTAAAGCTGATCTTAGCTAGAATCTTGCATAAACTTATGTAGCAAGAGAATCAGTTTTAAATGCTGCTACTTTAATTATTTCACACCTTCTGCATAGTCTGATCCGAGTACTTTTCCACTCTTTGGTATGCATTTTATTTTCTTTTAGCTGCTTCTTTGGAAAAGAGTGGGCTTTGAAATGACTGCCTGTTCTGCCTAACTAAGTCTCCCATGAGATCTCATCATCTGTTATTGAATTTCTTATGTTTATTTAAATTTACTGATAGAGGCCTTATTTGACTTTTTTACCATCACAGTAAATGAATTTAAAGATAAAATGTATTAAAGGTACAAAGTCCAGTGAAGAGGTATTTAAATCAGGGTCAGTGTATAACCTGTCTATAAATCTGTAACAACTACTTATAGATTTATTCTCTCAGGAATTCCCTATGCCTCAGGTCCCACAAGTTAAGGCCAGCAGCGTCCTGCAAATCACCTCAGGAAATGTATAAATCTTTCACTAAAAGGTAAAATTACCTCAGTATACCTTGTATTTTCTATGGGAGCCACAGACCAAACCCATGCCCAAAGGATAGGCCTTGTGTGTTGCTGCTCTAGGGTAACTTGTTACTCTGTGGGACTTTGGGTGTACAAACATTTAATGCTATGATATATGCCTGAGTTAGTGTGGGAAGATTCAAACTACAGAACAAAGGATGGAGCAATTTCTGTCTTTGAGACCTTGTTATTAGCAGTCTTCTATTCATGGGAGTTTCTCAAGGAGTAAGTGTTTTGAAAATAGTGTGTTAAGGACTAACAAGAACGTAACGAGATGCCTCTGGTCAGCCATGTTAGGGTTTGATCAGATATATAAACAAATGTAGAGAGGACTAGGTAAAAAAAAACAAAACCAAAACCCAAAAAACAAACCACTTGAAGAGAAATAGTTTGGTAGTTTTATTCATTAAATGTTTCATGAGGAATACTAGTTTCAACTTTATTTTCCTTAAACACTAAATATGACAACAAACAAAAGCAATTCCAGTTAGAATTCACTAACTATTTATTAGGTAGTTTCCAGAAAAGCTAAAGAAATTGGGGAATTATGGTGGGTTTTTTAAATGTTATTGAAAATTGGTTGAAAAAGTTCTGTCTGATGAGTGGGGATAGTGATAGAATCATAGAATGATAGAACAGCCTAGGTTGGAAGGGACCTCGAAAGATCATCTGATCCAACCTTTCATGGGAAAGGGAGCCTAGATGAGCTTATCTAGCATCCTTTCCAATCGCATCTTGAAAACCTCCAGTGATGGGGACTCCACCACATCCCTGGGGACGTTGTTCTGGTGGATGATTGTTCTCACTGTAAAAAATGTATTTCTTATATCAAGATGAAACCTCTCCTCATGCAACTTGTACCCATTGCCCCTTGTCTTATCCCTGTGGCTCCTTGTGAAGAGAGAGCTTCTGTCCTCTTTGTAGCTGCCCTTTAAGTACTGGAATACTGTGATGAGTTTTCTGAGGTTTTGTTTGCCTATTTATCTGTTGATGTGTTTTTATTTTTCAATAAAAATGCTTAGATATAAAGCCAAACTTTTATGTGTTGTTAATAATCCCAGTTATTAGTTATGTGTCTAACCTTGCTCCTGTAGAAACAAAGGGGTAGTTTGCTGTTGGCACTGAAGTGCAGCAGACTGGGCCCACAGCTGCCAAGTCAAGGTGCTTGGTGTGTAGTAGCTTCTTTCCACCACTGCTTGGGTGAGTATTGTCTCTAGTTATGATTTTTGGAATGTTTTTCTCCAAACAAGCTCTTATTTCATATGAGCCCTGCTTTGCACAGCTATCAGTATGAAACTCAAATACTTTCATGTCTCTTCATTGTTGGGCTTAAGTTCATCTGAAAGGTCTTTTGGTAAGCTGTTCTCAATTACAAGTTTCCTAATAAAGCCTCAGAGGATCTGAATTTTGTCTGATAGAGGATTTTGTAACCTGAAGTTTGTGCAGGATGTTTTGAGCCATTTAAATCTGTGGCTTCAGTTGAACTATTTCTTGAGACTATGATTTCCATTAGGGCATTAGAGGAACAACTACAGAAGAGAGATCTGCACAATACCTCAGTTTGGAAGCCAGACTTTCAAGAGGCTGGACATTAAAGCCTTCTTCGATACTATCCAGATAAGTCCAGATTATAGAGGACACCAATTGCATTTTAAGGAAAACTTGACCACAATACAGTTTAGCTGGAGACTTGTCTTTATGAGGAGTCTCAGTAAAATATATTGAAAATATTTTTTACTTGATTAGTTAATTTGTATTAAATTCCTCTATAAACATCTTCAGTCAGAACCAGCCTTCAATATATTGCCATCGGCTACATTAATTCTTACTTAGAGTATTCATATATGTGTAACTTGATTGAAATAATATGCTTCTACATGCTTAGCAGTATGTCTTATTTGAAGTAATCTAAATTAAGTTTTTGAAGTCTTTCGATATGCAGGAGCTTCAACTAACATCCACAGTGGTAACTTATTACATTAACTTTGAATGTTTCTTTCTGTCTATCTGTCTGTCTATCTACCTATCTAATCAATTGAGCTTTCTTAATTTCAAATAACTTCTCTGAATATTTAGTACAGACAAATCCTTGTCTGTTGTTGAGGCTGTTTTCAAAGGCAAAAGTGTTTCTTCTATCAGGAATTCACCATTAACGTTAGAGCGGCTCTTTCTTAATACACAAAAAATTACTTCTTAATATGGAATTAATTTACTGCTGTGTTGCACTGAAAAAGTATTTAGGTTAGTATATTAAACATGATCAAATACTATAATATTTTTTAGTTCTTTAAGAATTGTTCCTAAGGAGATTAAAAATAAGGTCTTTTTTCATAAACTTGTTTTTAAGTGCTACTTCGGAATGTATAGATTACTCTTAAATTCAGAGCCACTGTCCTTATTGAAAATTCAATGACCCAGCCCCTATTAACATAAATGTAGCTTCCTATAGGAATAATCTGTCCCCTCCCAGAATATGAATACCAACAATATTCTGATGTCTCAGGGTTCTGGGTAAAAAGCACATGCCTAGAGAAAAACCCGTTGGATATATTTTCCATTGACATTGCCCAAAACAGTATACTTAAATTTAGAAAAATACTGAAATATAGAAATCATAAATATTGAAACAGCATGGTTATACTAAACAAAATTTGCAATGAGGCACATGTAGATGCAGAATTAATTTCTACTCATGATTGATGACCTCACAATAATAATTCATAGCTATGCTATGCTCTGTCACTCACAAGTTATACATAAGGTCATCAGTAATGACTAGAAATGCATAATATATTTACAATCACTTCATTCAATATCCATTGTCCTGTACACACATCTCCTTGAAAACAGGTTTCCCGATAAGGTCAGGACCTTATGAAAGACTTATAGCATTCATAAACAATTAAGTAGATATTTAGACAACTGCTTTTTTAGGAATAATTCCTGTGTATAGTTGTTAATATTAATTTAGTTATATTCATGTTGGGGCAGATACAGAGAGCACTGATTCAGTAGAAAGTCCTACACTGAATTTAACAAGCTTTGAGCTGAGCTTAATATCCATATTTTGGCACTTGGTTGCTTAGCTGAATATGGCAGGTATAGGACTGGAGATGGCTAAGGAATCCATGTAGTCTTCTGTCAATGGGTCGAAAAGTAAAGGATAAATTCTTCCACAGAGACACCATCTGCCCAACTAAAAAATGAAAAAAGAAAGGCAGACCTTCATGATTTTGCTCTCATCCATCAACGTCTTCCTCCTAATTTCCCCCAACTGCAAGCCCTCACTCAGAAAAGTGAGACCCAGGAAAGAAGAGGGTCCCCAGTAGCTAAATGTCCTTGCTGACTGCAGAGTCAGGTCGGATTGATTTCTCCAAGGATGACACAGCACAGAAGGAGTTACTTATCAGGGAGGGTAGATTTAGATTGCGCAATGTTTGAAAGTTTGCTCATCACATACTTGTTAGAATTTTTTCTTGCCTCATCTCTGACCTTATCTTCCCTATTCCCAAGGGTTGCATTATAACAACATTTTCCTTCTTTCAGTGTGATTTACATTCAGTGAGCTGACACAACACCAATTTTGCTTCCATACTGCTATAGCAAAACATTCAACTGAAGAGCTCAGTGTGACTAACAACATCGCAGTTGCCTCATTGTACACCACCTCAAAATGGTCTCTCTAGTGTAACAACAAGTACAATAAGTGGACATTAAGGACAAAAGAGTCATCTGTAATCTCTGCCTACCTGCTAATAATGAATATTCTTTATGTGCAGGATAATGCCAGATTTCAGTTTGTTTTGAGTGGGGTTCTGTGAGGGAGAAAGGGAGGGTTGGCATATACTTAATTCTAAGCAATATAATCAGTATGAAAAATGTCATCTTATTTCCTTTCAGAAGGTTTGTCACTATCTTAAAAAGAATTTGTACAGGGCCAACACACATTAAAATTCATAAGGTCTTAACTTACCTGGCTATGTCACCAACTGACAGGCTGCTTTTTATCTGTCTCCATTTCTACAATCTCATTCTCACATGAAAATGGGTTATTTTTGAATGTGGTAAATAGAAAAAGGATGTCAATTTGATTTCTCTGTCCTCTGTTTATCTTATTCTTTGTCAATCACATTATCCATGTTACGCATCTGAAGCCCTTCGATTCTCTTCTTTTGTTCCACTTATCGTTTTCATTGTACATATACACACATCTCCCCCACACACCCACGAACACACACATATAGTCTTGGCACATAGCACTGACAAGCCCCTTAGATTGCCACATACAGATAAACAGATGCGACACTGAATATGTCATAGCTCCTCTATTCAAATAGTCCTTTAGCTTCAATATCAAGATAAAATAAATTTCGCCTTTTTATTTTCCCCAGTCTCATTATATGTGCAAGTGACTTGAAGTATGAAATCTTTTCATTTCTTAGTCATAGAAACTCCTTTTTTTCCCTCATAATGACATGTTTTGTTGTTGTTGTTTTAAAACTGCTTCTCTGAGCTCATTTGAAAGTCATGAAGTTAGAAAATATTCAGAAGTTGAAAGTAGTGTTAATGTAACCCCTCCTGACATTACAAAAGGGTATTACAGAAAGGAAATTATTCTCAGCCATGGCCTAAGTCAATATTGGTAAAGCCAGCCTTCCTAAACATAAGCCTTCCCCAGAGCTTAGTGACTTTGAGTTTGGTCTTAATGTACTGATATCTTCACCTTACTAAAGACAATGGGAACTTTGGCATTGACTTTAATGGGAACATAGCTTAAAAATAATTAAGTTATACTATTTCTGCACACCCCTCCCTCAGTATTAGGAGCTGTGTCTAAGGCTGATGGTTCATCCTGAAAGGACTGCTAAATGATTAAAACAAATACAGGGAAGGATGTCCTTTGAAAGTAGCCCCACTAATGTGTATAGACCAAGCTGTACAACAATGCAGTGAGGTAAGTTTTATACCTTTTTACCTCTAGATAAAATTAGCTGGGGTTTGTTTCTAAAACATCTGCTGAATTCTGGAATATTCTGTTTTATTCTCTTTCTACTACAGGGGAAGTCTTGCTTCTTTCTCTGACATTGTCACCAGACTCATTCCCTGCTGGCCAGCTTTCTGTATCATTTACCACTGCTGCAGATGTTTTGTTGCCTAGGTAACATATTCCATTCATTTCCACTTTTGTTCTAAAAAAACCATGAGTCCCTCTTTAGTATATTTCTGTGTCCCTGGAGGTGGACTGAGCTTGTTGTCTGTTTGATTAAAGGGATCAGGAGTCAGCTCTGGTCCTGAGCTGAAATTACAGCTTTGTTTTTTTTTTAAAGTGAGCCAACCAAACCCACCAAAATGCTGCTAATTATTAAAGGTTGGTTTATTAGGACATAAACATATTACTGAAACAACAAAATAATTCTTGAAATAGAGAGGCTAGATGAAGCTGTGAAAATAAATCTTCCCAGGCCCACAGTGTCCTTGCAGGATGACTTCGTTCTCCAGCCTTGCTTTGTAGCCCAGTATTTTCCCTGTTTTCCTGAGTTGAACCAGCCCCTGCTGTCCTGAACAGGGTCCATTGCAGAAAATCCCCTTTCTATACTTACTTCAGAAAGTGTACATAGGTAAACATCATGTATGTTTATGGTCATGACCTGTTTTTGTTGACCCTGTGCTGCAAAACCTGCGCGGTGGACTCCTGCCTGCTACTTGCAGTTCCATTGTTATACTTTGAATTCTGAGGGTTTCAAAATGTTATCATCTGCATTCTTGATAGCAGAAATAGATATCCTTGAATTGCTAGAAGGGAATTGCAGCTCATCTGCTCTGCCATGTATGCAGTAGCATTTTCCTCAGAGCTGTGGGCAATAAGTTATGAAATGGTGAGAAAATGGCTAAAAAATTCTGGTCTAAGCACAGATAGTCTTCTTACACTATATGGTTTTAGGCTTTAGTAAGAGAATAATGGGGAGAAACGTCTCTTTTATACAGGTTTATTTCCCACTTTTTCTGTGCACCCTGAAATAAAAGGTGGGACAAATATTTTCAATAACAAATAGAGTAAACTTGAGAAGCTGTTTTCCTATCCTGGATGAATAGTTGCGATTTAAAAGTGAAGTCTTACTCAGAAGAGAGGAAAAGAGAAGCAAAAAAACCTAAGAAAACAGAATTCAAATCAAAGCTGAAAGAAAAATAAATAATGACGTGAAATAAGTACAATTAAGTACAATTAATTTTAAAAATTATTCAGGACATTTTGTGAAGACTTAATTTCCTTATAGGTCTTTAACAAAGTAAAAGAACAAAAAACACTGAATGAAAGATCTTTTTGGCCATCCATGTTCATTTTATTGATATTCAAAACAGGCAATTTGACAATCACAGGAACTTTTTTCTGAAAAAATTTCAAAATGAGAAATGTAAGGTAACCTATCTTTTTCTTTTAATATAGCCCTTTTTTCTATTTGTGTTGTTAGAATCATTTGCTTCCAAATCCTATGTTGCATGTGATAAAGGGAACATCTTATGTATCTGCTCCCAAACTCTATCTTCTCTTCCTGCTTGCACAAAACATAGCTACATTTGAGATTTTGGAAAAAAACTCAAAGATTTGATAGAAATACTATTAAGGACTTGGATATGGCCTTGTAATGCAGGTGAGCACTCTTTTTCTTTTTTTCTTTTTATTTTTTCTGTCATGCACTTGAAAATGAGATCTTTATTCTACTATTTGTCTTACACTGTAGCTGTATCTTTCATTGGAGATTTTGCTACATTGATATCAAGGTTACAGAAAAGTTTAGAAGTTTTTTACCTTTAAAACATTATTTTCATTTCTTAGAGTCTATATCCAGGACTTACATCTTGTCCTAACATTTGAATAATTATTTGTGTGTATAGGATGTGTAAACAAAATGTTCCAATAGTCCTTCATTGAAAGCAAATAGGTAGTGCTACAAACTCATTGGTTACCAACAACTCTGCAATAACGAATTAATGTGCCTGCACAAATGAGAACAGTGTAACTGCAGTCACGTTCTAGTTTCCTGTCTTTAAAGATTTACGTTAACCGTTGAGAAAATAGCTAAAACAATAGTTTTAGAATAATGAAAAATACTGTGACATATTGTCTGTGTTATTGCTATTATCCTTTAAATAATCTTCTTTTATTACATATTGCATATCACATATTTTATCACAAAATAATAATTTCATATTAATTGGAGTATAATCTCTAATTTGAAAAGCCAGTTCTCTTTGTAACAGAAAGCCTTTGGATTTTTATATGAGAACAGTAAAAAATTGTTATTACTTTATGAGGCTAATAAAGCAAAGCAGGAAGACTATATTGTTGTATTTTAAATTCCTTTTTCTTGCCTCTCAGTGGGGGTACTGCTGATGGTAGTTGTATAAATTAGGTAAGAGCTAGGTTAAAAAGGTGAAATTTTGACATGAATTCTGGTTAAGTTGACTTTAGGGTCCTCTGATTCTTATCGCCTGTCTTGAAGTACCATGAAGGAGCTTGATTTTCAGACATGCTCAGCACATCGTGAAATCAAGATCTCTTATCATAGCTTGACTGCCTGATAGCAAGGCACACCAAGTCCTTAATTTTGAAACTGTTGGCTACTATGTCAGAATTTCCCTTGAGTTTGAGATCCCAGGATCTTCATTCAGACTCATTACCAGGAACTGGTACAGCTCAGCTAAACCGCTTGTCAGATGCCTACAGGAAATTTATCCTATTTCTGTAATGTATACCTGCAGAGATATTACCAGTACATTTCAGCTGGCTAGAGCGCATGTTCTTTTTCTACAGAAAATTATGTTGAGTTTCTGCCAAAAACATGGAAATGGTTAGTTTTTTGTCTAATTGACCCCACAGCCTAGCTTTTGTCTCCTGCTCCAGCAGACTGTGGAGCAGGGAGGGCAGAACTGCTGGCCGGGCTATAGGATGAGGAGGACACCTGCCTCTAGCCTTACTTCTTCCCTGCAGTGGGGGTAGAGCCACCAGGTGGATAGTGTTATTCCCTCCAGAGAGAAGCAAAGGGAGAGGTAGTAACTGGCTGCATATAGGCAGACGTTAGTCATCGCCTCCCTCGCCCTTTGGCATGTTAAATGGTATGCCTTCTTAAAGTCAACACGTGCCTGCCCAGTACACATAGGACCTATTCCCACCTGAGCTCTTTGGGCACTTCTGTCAACAGCAGTAGAAAAAAGGGTGCTATTTACTGACATTTCTGGAGGTGCTTGCTGCAGGTTGCGCCAAGCCTGCCAGTGCCACTCGGTGAAATGCTGTGGCGAATGCTGTACACCTCAGCCCAGAACTGTTGTCGAGAGGAATTAGTCCATCAGTATGGCTCAGCTCTTATAAATTGCTAATGGATTTTGTGCATTTGTTATCTCAAGCTCCAGAACTGCTGGTTTTGTGTGAATGCAATTCTGGAAAACAATCTTGTTATAACTAATAGCTCTATGTCATGCGTACGATTGGGAAAAAAATTCATTTCTGATTTCCTTCGGGTTTGTTTTCTTTTTTTCCAGGTGGCACAAGCTCCCATATACTCATTTTCCAAAGCCTTTTTGTTCTTCAGTTATTTCTTTGCATGTAAGGGCAATATTTATTTTATGTTCTTCAGCCATGCAGCTCTGTACTAGGTAGTCCAAAGGTACACTGAACCATGTACCCTATGGTGGCAGACAATAAAGGATGCTTAGGGAAGAGTATGAGAACAGGGCATACCTAGATCCTTCCCCATTAACTTCTCAGCTTTCAGATTATGTTCTAAATAGAGAACACAGATGATGACTGGAAGAAGGATTCATCACCACTAGTTTTTCACAGGCAATGACAAAATGAGGAATAAGAGGATGGACGACTTCACCCAGGCATCCAAACCAATAACTGAAAACATTTCTCTTAGGCCTTGCCCAAAAAGCAGTAAAATATCACTGTCAAAGAATATCTGACTTTCATATAAAAAAGTATTTTCTTGTGCCTAAAGTCACTCATACAGTTAGACTTGGATGAGATTCACGACTGAATCCTGTATTCTAACTTGGAGCCATAGAATTTACTTAAAGACAAGGAAACTATAAAGTCAGTTCCTAAACTGGGAACTACCCAATGCTTGTGTAATCACCAGGTGCAGGGCTGTGCCAAGCAGATCTGGTCATGTTCATAGGGCCTAAATTAGCATAACAGGAGCTTTAAATGTGAAAAACAAGGGCAGTGCAAACCCTGAGCTGCTGTGCATGGAATTTTCTGGGCAATCCAAATGGTGATTAGGTGAGCTTTATACGTAAGATTTTATGAAAAATGGCAATACTTTTATAGGTGTTAAATTATTAATCCCTATACTATTTATGGTAATATTTTTATCATAATTAACCTATTTAGTATTAATGAGGATGTACTATGTGAGATGAAAGTCCTATTAATTTTGTAGTTAAAAAGCCATTCAATTTTTATGCTGCAGCATCAGGATGTGGACGTTATAGTGTCACAAGAGTGATAGACACAGTAGGAATACTATTTCAGCAGGCCACAATAAGGAAAAAATCTCTCCTTTTCAAAACTTCGAGCCTCAGTTGATGTCAGGCCCAGCATCACCAGCAGAGTTTTGTAAATTTATACCAGTCAGATGCCTGCCATTCACAGTAGTGAAATTCTAAAAGCATGATGTTTCTTTTTTTCTTTTTTCTACCTCTCTGCCCTTTTTGGCCTCTATCTTACTTCTTCTCCCTGGGGATCTTCAACCTGTGAAAGCAATAGCCACATTTTCTTAATAATAATATCTCATGTTACAGTATCAAGCACGTGTTACTTAGTAGAACCTGGGGTTATAGTCAAGCATTGATTTTTTTTTTTTTTTCAGTAGAAATGCTTAGTGCTGTGGATGAGGATTTTTACTGAAAAATTGATTGCTTGACCTGCACCTTGATTTGACTCAGAGCTGCACACCTTACAGTTATTGCATTCCAGTGCAAAGGAGCATTGATTTTTTACTTTTATCTTCTTTTTTAGCAAGTAACCTCTGCCTTGATAGACATATAAAAATGAAGAATACATTCATCATGACTCATTTCCAAAAATAATTGATAGGCCTGCCTGGCTACATAAGTCGTCCAATGTTAGGAGTAAGAGAGTCATGCATTATGCATTTCTAACATAGCATGATAAGGAAGCATTGGCAATGCTGTTCTAGAGGAGCAAGGCCTGAGGTCCTTTCACTCTGATGCCCATTCTTCATGATCTCTTTGAAACTCCGAAGCTCTCCGCTTAATAGGTGTCCTCTTTGTTCTTGTCCCGTAGGGAAGTTTTTCAATCACCATCGATTTACTTTCCCATTTACAACTTAAACCAACAACTTCCAGTGACATGAAACTTTCCTGATTTGCTTCAGAAAGCCTAAAAAATGTGTGATCTACCTCCTATCTCTGTTGTTTCCCAAGACTGGCAATTTCTCCAAAGGCCAGAGCAGAAGTAGGCATGACTTACTCATCAAGCTTTTGGTAACTGATTTCATTCCAATTATTTTTCAGTTGTTTTTATCAAAAGTTAACCATTGTGTTTTGGAAATTTCTTAAAGCTCCAGCTCAGGCAAGCTCTGTTCAAGATCAGTGCAGCTACATAAATACTTTTCTTGTTGCTTAGGTTAATCAAAATAGAGGGGAGGATTTTGTTTTAGTTTTGTATAAAACTACTCATTCTTGGTAGGCAATGCCACAGAGGTAATTTATTCATAACTGTTACAAAAATGCCTTTGATAACTTTTAGAATATTAATTTTTCCAACTCTAATGCTAAATGAAAAACACGTTTAAGACTCTTAATTTAGTGTCTCATCAGTCTAATACAATTTTTCTGTCTCTATTTCAGTACCAACATTACAAATAATCTTTTTTTAAAGTATATACACAATCTCATATATGCTTACATTAATATGTGAGTTGTCTGGTGAATGCTAAAGCAGTTTGGAGATTTTTTTAAGCAAGCATAGGCATACAGCTGCAACAATACTGTGTTACTTATCTGCATTTTATACAAAGAGCTTGTATACACACAGAAATTTATGTTCCAAGTCTATAACTAGCTTTACATACTGAGAGCTGAAAGAGCTTAAGATAAAAGGGTGACAGGAATTACTGCTTCATTTCAAGAACAAGTGAATATCTATTAAAAACACTAAAATGCTGTGGGTTTTTTTTAAAAATAAATATTTTGACAGTTTCTTTTGCTTCTAAAGAAAACCTAAGCAAAAACATGGGGGCTTAGCTGGAATTCTGTCATTGGTGAAAAATATTTTGTCTTACGCTGAAGGTCAAACACACAGATTTTTCTGTTTATGTCTTATGAGCTTATCCTTGCTAATTTAAAAAAAAGATCAAGCGGACTTACCTGGAAGTGGTATGCATTGGCTATGTTAAATCAAACCAAACCACACTGCTTGAATGGAAATATTGCAGTAGTACAGCAGGAAAGAGGTGGTCTCAGATATGACTGCACGCTAAATGTAAGTACCTTTTTATCCTTTTTTTCCTTTTTTAAATGTTTTATTGCTATGATGCTTAAACAGGACTTGGAGAAACATACTATTCCAGCCCCTTTCTATCCCATGCAATCACTTCAGAGATCGCCAGGCTCTGCGTGAGCACTGGCTAGTGTTCTTGCTCGTGTTGCTCCTGCTGGAAGGGGTTCAGCAACATCACCAGCAAATGGCTGGGTCCTCAGCCAGCCCTGAATTGCCCAAAGCAATGTGTTGAGGGGAGCTTCAGCGAGCTGCAAAAGGTCACCTAGGATTTTCTTATGTGATATGCTTATCCTAGTGAAATTTCCACGAAGCACTGAACTTACTCTGTTCTCTGTACTCTAAGTGCAGTGTTTCTAAACCATAATCACATTTCTTGGCTCCGAAAGTCTACGGCCTAGTTTTACAGAGTGTGGGTGGGAGAGTACATTTATAGCTGTTCGTTGGTGTATGTAAGACTGCCCCGAGCTACTCAGATAGCTGGCAGAATGACACAGCAATTTTTGCCTCTGAAGCTATGACTCCTACATGTAACAATTGCTGCCTTATGTTTGCAAGGCACGGAGAATTAACTGAACGAAAAGGTTGATCAAAATAATTTAACAAAGGAACCATTATTTTTCTACTTATCTGTGAAAGAATTCACATTATTTCAACAGCATCAGGAATTATCCTCAGTAAAGTTTGACTGTCAAGATCGTGTATCCTCACAAAGTAATTCAGAGCACGTTATCTCCTCTTTTGACAGATAAATGCTGAGGAAAAATGTGATTTCTTTCCTTATTTCGTTTTGCTGGGTTTGGTCATATAGCAGTTACGGTTACAGATCATAACTTTATACCTGCACGTGTTAGGAGGAAAAAAGTTATAAAGTGTATCCACTCGGTATATTTCTATAGCCAAAACATTTTATATGGGGCATGCTGCTGATGTCACAAGCTCAAAAATCAGCACAGATGGGCCGAGATAGCTAAATAAATCCTTTAATGTACTCTTTCTGTGGATGGGGTTATTTCTTGGAACTGGCATCAGTGCACGGGAGTCAGACTGGAAAAGAGACGCTCCCTTCCCTGTTCTGCTGAACTAACTGGGGTTGGGACTTTGGTCACCCTGTAGAGGAGTAAGTATAAGTCTGTGAGGAAAGGTGAGCTGTGCCTTACTGTTTCTAAGGGGCAAGAAGGAAGCACAGAGATTTCCAAGCTATCCATGTCAGGTTATATTAGGTATCTAACTCTTGTGTAATTAATTACCTATACAGTAAATGGAGAAAACAGGTGTCTTTTAGAGATGACTCAGAGCTGTAAGTTAGATGGCTACATGCAGGTGGTATATACCCTGCTCCAAGACATGTTCTGGGTCATGGAGGCTCCTGGGGTTGCTCTAGAAGCAATGCAAATTTTGGTTGATACCAACCAAGTGACTCTATGGTGCAATACTTATTTAAGAACCAGCAGGATTAGATCTTTTACCCTTCTTGATCATCCCACACACTCATTCCCTTGCTCCCCCCTGGGCTATATTCCCAGGTCTTGAGCTTTCTTTCCCACAGGGAGGTCACTCCAGGAAGGTCAGGCAGAAAGTTGTGTCGGTTCATGCTATACCACTGCTCACAGTCACCAGTCCTGGGCATTAGTGGCCAAGGTCCCTGGGCGCTCACTGGCATTCATTTCCACCAAATAGCCTGATGTCCAGGATCTTCCTCCTCTTCTGGGGTCTTTCCTGCAGGCAGGGTCTTCACCTTCCATCTCTCCTCTTTTTGGTAACCCTTCTTTTTCACACTTGCTCTTCTTTCCAGAACCCAAGCCCCTGGTTTCCCAATCTAAATAGTCCCTATGCAGAAGCACAATGTGTGATCAGCCTCCTCACTGGCAGTTCTTGTCTCTGTCACCTGGCAGACTGTGGTCATGCCACTTCTGTTTCATCCAGGTGCTATGAATGTTTGTAATCAACCCATACTGGCAGCAGCTAGAAAGCAGAAGACTTCAAAAGTTCCATTTCAGGCATTCACCCACATACGTGCAATAATCTGTTACCTGTCAGCATTACCATCTTAAATTTTTTTTCACCTTAAAATACCTCCTAATGACAATGATCCTAACATGTTATTGTTTTATGCTGCCATTTCAGTATGGGGCCTATTTCCTTTTAAAGGCCAAGGTCAACCATAGATGCTTATTAATGATTATATTGGGTTTGTGTGGCAAGGTTTTGGTAGTGGGGGGGCTGCAGGGGTGGCTTCTGTGAGAAGCTGCCAGAAGCTTCCCCTATGTCTGATAGAGCCAATGCCAGCCGGCTCTAAGACGGACCCGCTGCTGGCCAAGGCTGAGCCCATCAGCGATGGTGGTAGCACCTCTGTGATAACATATTTAAGAAGTTAAACTTCTTAAACATGCAGTCAGAGAAAGGAGTGAGAATATGTGAGAGAAACAACTCTGCAGGCACCAAGGTCAGTGAAGAAGGAGGAGATGATCCAGGCATCAGAGCAGAGATTCCCCTGCAGCCCATGGTGAAGACCATGGTGAGGCAGGCTGTCCCCCTGCAGCCCATAGAGGTTAATGGTGGAGCAGATATGCACCTGCAGCCCATGGAGGACCCCACACCAGAGCAGGTGGGTGCACCCAAAGAAGGCTGTGACCCCATGGGAAGCCCACGCTGGAGCAGGCTCCTGGCAGGACCTGTGGACTCGTGGGGAGAGGAGTCCATGCTGGAGCAGGTTTGCTGGCAGGACTTGTGACCTTGTGGTAGACACACATTGGAGGAGTCTGTTCCTGAAGGACTGCACCCTGTGGAAGGGACCCACGCTGGAGCAGTTTGTGAAGAACTGTAGCCCGTGGGAAGGCCTCACATTGGAGAAGTTCATGGAGGACTGTCTCCTGTGGGAGGGACCCCACGCTGGAGCAGGGGAAGAGTGTGAGGAGTCCTCCCCCCAGGGAGGAAGGAGCGGCAGAGACAACATGTGATGAACTGACCACAACGCCCGTTCCCCGTCCCCCTGTGCTGCTCGGGGGAGGAGGAGGTAGAGAATTCAGGAGTGAAGTTGAGCCAGGGAAGAAGAGACGGGTGGGGGGAAGGTGTTTTAAGATTTGTTTTTTTATTTCTCATTATTCTACTCTGATCTGATTAGTAATAAATTAAATTAATTTTCCCCAAGTTGAGTCTGTTTTGCCTGTGATGATAGTTGCTGAGTGATCTCTCCCTGTCCTTGTCTCAGCCCATGAGCCTTTTGTTGTATTTTCTCTCCCCTGTCCAGCTGAGGAGGGGAGTGACAGAGCGGCTTTGGTGGGCACCTGGCGTCCAGCCACAGTCAACCCACCACAACAATAAATCGAGAAGTCAAAGGGAGTGAGTAAGAAATTCCATTCCAGTGTGGTCTTTTCCTCCCTCCTTTGCTACTTGAAGGTAAGAGTCAGTCAGGTTGATCTGCCTGTGTCTTCCTGTAACTGTACCTGATAAAGAATAATCTAGTTAAAACTTATATCATTGTCTTCTTTGAATATTTTATGGATTACTCCAAAGCAAACGGTATAAGTAATGGAATTTGTCAGGCTATGTGTGAAAACAGAAGTTGATTTAATGACGAGAACTTTTAGTCTGCTGCTAATAGTGTTTCATCACAATGAAGCAAATGTTTTCATTTTACAAGCAGTTCATGTAGCTCTGAAAGGATATTTATATACTTATTAGTTATTAATGTAGTAAAATTAATATTGTAAATATAGAATACTGTATTTAATAATATGGCTGCTGATATTTATGCTGATCAATAGCTTTCTTCTGTCTTTATCAAAAAGATATCAAAGTAAGTTATTTGCTAAATCTAACACCCATGCCAATAGAGAGGAAAATATTATTGCAGAAATAGAATATTGTACTGCAGCAAATAGAAGCAGAGAGCTAATGAGAGATAAAGTGGAGCTGAAACTACAGAGAGGATAAAATTTGTCAGCAGAAATAAAAATTGAGTAAAATGAGAATTAAACTATGTCTTCACTCTTGCATATCTTTAATTTTTGTGACAATTCATCACCATTTTACTCATCCTTACAAAAAGTATATTGTGAATAACCTAAAAGGAACCTGCAGCCATTGCTACTTTTTTTTTTTTGAAAAGCCAGTCCTACAGCTTGTGTGAGGAGTGTACAAAGTACACTCCATGGACCAAGAGCCTCAGGAGCTTTGGTGAAAGCAGACATATTTGTTGGATACTGAAAAAGGTGTGTTGCAAGGTAGATGAGAGATTATATTTGTTGCAGTCCTGCATACACACCAAAGTCAAGTGTGGGCACTTTGAGAAGTCACAAATGAGAAGTAAGGGAAAGGAGGGGAGGTGGGTGTCTCCAGAGTTAGAAGTCCTGAAATCTGCTGTTTAGCTGACTTCTATAGAAAATGTAGTTACCTAAATTGTGTCAAAACATGCATTTCAGGGGAATGTACTAAGTACTTTTGGTTTTTAGATCTGGTCATAATGAAAGATCCCATTCTTTTACTTATTGCATAATAATAAGATTTGAGGACAATGATTTGTTTGAAGGTTTTAAACTTCCATACATTCAAAGAATACAATTTTTCCAGTAATATTACATAGTGCTACGCAGTGATGAAAATGATTATTCACATGATCATTTACATTTAAAAGAGTATATCAAACCAGCCTAAAAGTAAGGATTATAATGTTCTCTTATTTAATCATTGATATTTCATTTGAAGGTAAAGGATACTTTATTTTACCACACATTTGTTCCATGACAGAAATTGTTTGCATATTATTATTTTATAGCTGAATTAGTTGTAAATATTTTTATTACACTATGACAACGTCATGACTGAGCTTGCTTTGGTGAAAAGTGTATAGAAAAGAAGCAATCCATATGCCAGCTGATTTATGTTCAGAATTAATTTTAATTCACCAGCATTCTCTAAGTAGAGGCTCTCATTTAAAATTTCAAAGTTAGCCAATGAGCTCGATTCCTTGATGAATAAGTCCCTGAAATAGGAATCAAAATACATGAGAGTTGCTGAGTTATAATTTCTGAATCGTAGCATGTATAAACCATAAAGCTGACAGACCTATATTATGACAGCAGTTACAAAAACAAGAGATTCAAAAGTCTCTATAATCTATTTCAGTTAGAGGATCTTAAAGAGCCTTGAATAAGTAATCTCAGTAAAAAAAATAATAAACTCCAAAATCATATTGGATACTTTGTGTTATGTCTCTACATTGAAAATAGTTAAGACGTTTTCTATAAGGAGAATTTGAAATTTGGTAGTAAAACAAATAAGAACAAAATAAAAATGGCCTTTTCAGGAAAAGACCAATTTTTGTTGTTTTTGTTACAAAACTTTATTCTTTATGGTACACTTTTTGCTTTTTGCTGCTATCCCCCCTCTCTTTCCTGATTATCATAATAATTATTAAAGTGATAGTCCTTAATTAATTGTTTAAATCTTTAAAATCTACTGGGTTTTTTTAATAACATGTTGATAAATGAATTATTAAAGTGTATTAATTAAGAATGATGTGCAGGAAGGTAAAATTTAAACCTTGTAGGAATCTAAAGTGAGGTCACTGTCAACCTTTGAATTCTATAGAAGTAAGTCAGCTCCTGAGATGGACATTTGGTAAGTCTAAATGTTCAAGTTTTGTGCCGTGAGCAATGCGTTATACCTGAACTATCAATTTACAGCTCCAGAGAGCCATTTTCCTGCCCCTTTTATATAAGTAAGGAGTACAGCTACTTCAACATCACTCTTAAGTATAAGAGTAATATACAAGAATAAGCAGAGTAGGGATGGGTATGTATCCGGGGTATGGAATGGTATTTTTAGCAGTGGCAGCAGTAAAGCCAAGTTATTCCCATTGGAGATGTGATTCTTTTGATCTGAACATTACATATTATGCAGAGAATGATGGACATGGTATAAAAATAAAAATGTAAAAGTATCATTAACGTCATAAAAGAGTAGCAGCAGCAGCCAAGTTAGAAGGTAGGCCCAGTCTTAATATAAACTAGCTAACTTTATCTTGATTAATGTTTGAACAAAACAGTTTTAAACTTTCTCCTTGTAGTTTCTGGCTGCAGTGAATGTGTATTGTTATGCTGGAAACGGAAAAGCAAGTTTTGTTACCACATGGAAAAACTTAATTGGGGATGAATATAGAAAAATTACTAGTAGGAGAAAGCTTATCTATAATATACGTAAATGTTGAAAACTCCAGACTTCCGTGAATGCAGTTGAAATTATTTTAGGGATAAGAATGAGAATATTTGTAACTGGCAGTGGTGATGCATAGTCCTCCTGGCTAATCCTAGCTTAAGAGCAGAGTCCCTGAAGTTGCGCAGTGCAAGCATGAAGCATAGGCTAATTATAATCATGCACCTATGAACTTTGGGGGTTTTAGCTGCTAGAGGAAGGGCATTTTTTTCAAGTTAAGCATGGGTACTTACCAAATCCCTTAATCATAGAATCACAGAATGCTTTGGATTGGAAGGGACCTTTACAGGTCATCTAGTCCAACCCTCCTGCAAGAGCAGGGACATCTTCAACTAGATCAGGTTGCTCAGAGCCCCATCCAACCTGACTTTGAATGTCTCCAGGGATGGGGCCTCCACTACCTCGCTGGGCAACCAGTTCCAGTGCCTCACCACCCTCATTGTAAAAAATTCCTTTCTTAAATCCTGTCTAAATCTGCCCTCCCTTAGTTTAAAACCATTACTCCTTGTCCTATCGCAACAGGCCCTGCTAAAAAGTTTGTCCCCATCTTTCTTATAAGCCCCCTTTAAGTACTGAAAGGCTGCAATAAGGTCTCCCGCAAGCCTTCTCTTCTCCAGGCTGAACAACCCCAACTCTCTCAGCCTGTCCTCATAGGAGAGGTGCTCCAGCCCTCTGATCATTTTTGTGGCCCTCCTCTGGACCTGCTCCAACAGGTCCATGTCTTTCCTGTGCTGAGGGCTCCAGAGCTGGACCCAGTACTCCAGGTGGGGTCTCACCTGAGCAGAGTAGAGGGGCAGAATCACCTCCCTCGACCTGCTGGCCACGCTGCTTTTGATGCAGCCCAGGATACGGCTGGCCTTCTGGGCTGTGAGCGCACATTGCTGGCTCATGTCCAGCTTTTTGTCCATTAGTACCCCCAAGTCCTTTTCTGCAGGGCTGCTCTCAATCACATCATCCCCCAGCCTGTATTGAAACCAAGGATTGCCCTGACCCAGGTGTAGGACTCTGCACTTGGCCTTGTTGAACCTCATGAGGTTCACACAGGCCCACTTCTCCAGCTTGTGCAGGTCCCTCTGGATGACATCCCATCCTTCTGGCATGTCAACTGCACCACTCAGCTTGGTGTCATCTGCAAACTTGCTGAAGGTGCACTTGATCTCGCTGTCAATGTCATTGATGAAAATATTGAACAGCACTGGTCCCAGTATGGACCCCTGAGGGACACCACTTGTCACTGATCTCCATCTGGACATTGAGCTGTTGACCTCTATCCTCTGGATGAGACCATCCAACCAAGCCCTTATCCAGTGAACAGTCCACCCATCAAATCTGTCTTTCTCCAATTTAGAGAGAAGGATGTTGTGGGGGACCATGTCAAAGGCTTTACAGAAGTCCAGATAGATGACATCCATGTCTTTTCCCTTGTCCACTGATGTGGTAACTCCCTTGTAGAAAGCCACTAGGTTGGTCAGGCAGGACTTGCCCTTGGTGAAGCCATACTGGCTGTCTCGAATCACCTCCCTGTCCTCCATGTGCTCTAGCATAGCTTCTAGGAGGATCTCTTCCATGATCTTCCCAGGCACAGAGGTGAGGCTGACAGGTCAGTAGTTCCCAGGGTCCTCCTTTCTACCCTTTTTAAAGATGGGCACAATATTTCCCTTTTTCCAGTCACCAGGGACTTCACCTGACTGCCATGACTTTTCAAATATCATGGAGAGTGGCTTGGCAGCTACATCAGCCAATTCCCTCAGGACTCTGGGATGTATCTCATCAGGTCCCATAGACTGATGTATGTTCAGGTTCCTCAGGTAGTCACGAACCTGATCTTCCCTTACAGTGGGAGGGACTTTACCCCCCTGGTCCTCAACATGTTGTCCATTGGCTCAGGGTGGGTGAGGAGAGCAGTTGCCAGTGAAGGCTGAAGCAAAAATGTTTTTGAGTACCTCAGCCTTCTCCTCGTCTGTTGATACTAGGTCACCATTCTTGTTCATCAGTGGAGGTATGCCTTCTTTAACTTTCCTTTTCTGGCTGATATACCTGTAGAAGACCTTGTTATTCTTTGCATCACTTGCCAAGTTCAGGTCCAGCTGCGCCTTGGCCTTCCTGACCCTATCCCTACACAAGCGGGCATGTCCCTAGACTCTTCCCAGGTTACCCGTCCCTGCTTCCACTGCCTGTGCAGTTCCTTCTTGCCCTTTAGTTTGACCAGCATGTCTCGACTCAGCCATGCTGGTCTCTTCCCTTCCTTGCCTGATTTCCTACACGTGGGGATGGAGAGCTCTTGTGCTTTATGGAAAGCATCCTTAAAGATCTGCCAGCTCTGTTCTGCTCCCTGTCCCTGAGGACTGTTTCCCAGGGCGAAACAATACAAATATGAAGCTGATATTGTTAAAGAGAAGAGGTTGTTCAGTGATCGTGGTGGTTTACTGTAGTGACACAAGAGTCTCTCTTCTCCTCAACTACCAATAACAAGAGATTTTCTGCTCTCTGTTGTAAGTTAAGTTCATACTTTTATGCATTCAATAAAGTATCTTGATTCCATCCATTGAGTATGGATTGCTCAGCTTCTGCAGTTCTGAGGTTTCAAGGCACAGAAGTGACAATAAACTTGGTATAAATTTAAGCGATATCTTGAAAGGTTGTTAGGATCAGTAAGTTTTTATTTTAGTCAATATTTGTGTTGTATCCATCCAGTCAAACTTACATATGTTCTAACAGTTTTGATCAGCTCCTTCTGACTGACAAATTCCTCTCCCTGCAGAAATAGGGTCGTCCTCACTTGTGCTAAGTTAAACTGCCAAAAGAGAGCATGAACTGAATGTGATACTGTAGTGTCTGAAATTCCACAAACAGGTTTGTGAAGGTCCCATAGTGCTATTTAAGAAACTTGGTTTTGAATGGAAAATGCAAAAGATCTGGTAATTTTGGGGGGATGTAGGGTTTTGAGATTCCTATTAATCTAGCTATGTGTAAAGTCTGCAGTTTGAGATACTGGTATAACAAAAACGAGATCATAATTATTTAACTATATTTTCCATGAAGCATATGTTTCTAAAATATAAGAAAATATTTTTTGTTCAGTATACCTATATATTAAATATATATGTGTGTATATATATATAAATTGAAATATATGTATTCTTGATTGGTTCTGGATAGGGATAATACTCCATGTTCTTTCACTTACTGGTCGTTCTGCTGAGATTTTTCAATGTGGGGTGCCGTGGTTTATCTGGACAGCTGTCTAGTAGGAAGGGATTGCTATGTTTAACTAAACTAAATCTACTTACTGACAGATGGCAAGGAGTTTTGGTCACAGTCAGCAGTATCTGACTTATTTAAAGGTAAGAAGCTCTATATTGTACTATTGTTCTCTTTAGTATAATTTTGCTGCTGTCTGTAGCCATCTTTATTGGCAACAGAACAGAAGAAAACATGGGATTAGAGAAGAGGTAAAACTGCATACTCTGAAAGCATTATTGACAAAACACATCAAAATAATATCAAGTTTAATATGACTAAGTACTATCAGTGCTTCAGGGAGTGGAGTAAGTGTTCCCGACTGAACACATAAAATATTACCACAGATAACCAGTAAGGGCTTTCTTATGAGGAAAATAGCCCAAATGCAAGCTAGGTCTAGGGAAATGTATTTGTTTATATTAGCTGGAATTGATTTCGGAGAGATGTTTTTAGAAGTATAAACTTACCAACTAGTTAAGGCCCCACTGTTACTCTCTTAATTTGCTTGCAAGAAGGCAGGTGACAATCATGAGCCCTCTGTCTGTTATTTTAGGTGAAGGTCTCCTGGTTTCTATGTTTTTGGAGAAAAAGCAATGAAATATTTTTCAAGGAAGCGACTCTTTGTACGTGGGGACTCTAAAGCCCGCTCCACATCAGGAGCAGAGTGTAGGAGACCTGACCTGTAATAACAGGAAAATGCCTCCCATAAAGACAAAATGTGCTTTCACCATTTATCAACAATAACTATCAGAAGGTCTCTCGCTTCTCCATGAAAAAACCGTACAGAGGAGGAGGTGATAAATTCATCTATCCTGCCCACATCTGAGAAACCAATGGCAATGTCAAGATCTAGGACACAGTGCTTCATCCCCTGTGTCTAAAGTCATATGAGGGCAAAGATCCCAAGGAAATAAATTGAAAATGCAGACATTCTTTTTTCTTTTCCATCTCTTGTAGGAATGCTTTTGTTCTTTCAGTTTATGAATGAGAATAACACGTATATATTTTTGGGGGAAAATGGCACCATTGGCAGTTTTCTAAAAGTAGGTTCAGTCCTTGCCTTTATCTCCCGCTCTGCTAACTATGTTAGAAGCAGTGTTGTACAAAAGGTGAAACTGTGAGTTGCGCAGCAATTACTACTGTTACTGTGCTGATGAGTTAGGACAAGACTAATAGACAAGGTGGGATAAGACTGGAAGAGTAGGTGTACATTATCCCGCTGTTGTCACACCTTGCCTGCACAGTAGCATAAATAACTGTAGTGATATTTAAGAAGTATTCAAGTAGTAATTAATAAAGAAATAGGATAAATCTTTGTAATTTCTTATGTGAAATAAATTAAAATGTCCACTACTCAGAGATGTTTTTTAAGAAGCCATACTTTTTTAGTCTACCTTATCATTTATTTTAACTTTTCTGTTAATTTTCAAAAAAATATTTTATTTTTTAACTTATGACAATACTACTATGACTTGTGTTCATCACAGTTGTGAGACCACAATCAGTTTCTGCAAGTCCAAATTCAGTATCAACACACAGGTCTGTTTTATTCATAGATGGAAATTTCAACCCCAATAGAATCAAAATACATTTAATTCACAATGGATAAAGCCAATTTCACAAAATAGGATACTTTGCCTATCAGTTCATATCCATTCACTGTTTGTCATATGGGATCTTAAACAGTGAATCCTGGAATATATTACTTTTTGTAATTTTATGTGACTTCTTGATCACCTGTTCTTTCTAGTCCATTTCATTTAGAACTATTAACACCGTGGTGGTGTATGTTGTTTCACTCTGAAGCACCCCAGAGCTATGGGCTGATCTTTCAGGGTGTTCCAACCATCCAGGTTTGGGTCAGGTAGGTGCAATTGGAGCGCAGGCAGATTTGAGATGGGGAAATGGCAGTCATAATGTGACATATGCACTGCACAGTAATGAAGACTGTGAATTTGTTAATCAAGAAGGTAAACAAATAATTCCAAGCTTCCATGATCTTCGATGCTTGCTGAAAGGGTGCCCACAGACAGGCTGTGCTGCCGTTAGGGTTTTTTTCCATTTGGAGAGGGTTGACCCTCCTGTGATGTTGGGCCATATGCAGTGTTCAGACACCAGTGTTGGCCCCCCCATGCTATTTCTTCTGTTCAGGCTTGGTGAGGAAGTACAAGTATATTGAGTATTAACTTAAAATCACAAAGTTACTTTTAAAACAGGAAGAGCTTGATATTCAGACAAAAATCTAATACCTTCTCCACTATTTTAAGCACAGCACAAACTATGAAAGGTACAAAAAACTGTTCTATAAGCAAAACAATGATGATTTTTTTTTCATGCTGTAAATTGCTTCAGCTGTGAGTTTTATCCAAGCATGGTTCAAAGGGAAATGGACTTTGGCAACAGGCAGATGTTGTTTTTCTTTCAAACTCAAGCTAACAAAGCAATCAAATATGAATGGTATCAAATTATCTTTGGCACATTGTATGTCCCAATACAAATTCTTTGGACACAGAAAGAGAAGTGTTTTCATCTGATCAAATATCCACATTTTTCTACAAGTAATGAAAAGAATCTGCTATTACTTAGAGCTAGCCTCTAGAGGAAAGTCTGCACCACAAAGTAGACCAAAATAGTTATCACTTGTACATCAAAGAAGTAACATCAGAATATACAACAAGGATTATCAATAGTAAATGTGATATTTTGTGGCCATTAAACTCTAATATTAATGTACTAAATCAATACATCACAATTTCTTATAGAACCGTATTCTGATAAATCATATTAAAACTATAAATGGACTCTCTTGAATTAGGAAAAAATAATTGACTTAGGATCCATGTGTGGTTTCTTTCCTCTGTCAAATCGGTCCCTGTTGATTTCAAAACTTCTGTGAGAGAGACACATCTTAGGCAGTGTGACACTTAGATGATTCTGAAAATGGTCTGTACTTTCAGATAGCGTGCAGAAGTGGGGTCTGCCTGAAAGACTTGAGGTTTCTCATTGGCACATACAGCTCACATAGGTCCATATCTACCAGAGGAGCTTGATTCGAATATGACCTAGCAAACTTGTTCTTATATTTTATTCCATTATTCTCTGATCTGTTCTTCTAAGCACATTCTAAAACAGTACCAGTTATTTGTGAAAAAAAAAAAAAACAAAAAAACAGTTTTGAGTTCTGAGCTATTTAAAAAAAAAAGAAGAAGAAGAAAAAACTTTGTTGTCTTGGCTGTTACCAGCTATACTTTTTGTTGTGGCCTGGTGACTGAGACATTGCTGGAGCAATTTATCTCATCTTAGGAAAAACTCCAAAGAATCATAAACTTAGATACACCTTCTATACTGAATCTGCTTTACATTTCCATACATGAAGCATTTCTTAACCAGGCCTTTGGAATCTGGAGTTTATTTCCTATAAAATCTGTATTTATATTTAGGTCAGATTTACCTAAGCACTTATTTACCATAACAGCACAGTCATACTTTTATTAAAACTTAGTGTTACAGATGGATTACTAATAAAATAATTCTAGCAAGCAACCAGAATGTTCTATCTTAAGAAAAATATTGTGGTTTTGTTTTCTACCCAATAAATAAGAGCAATATAAACTTTTTGAGTAATAGAATAGCTTCCACACAGTACTAGACCCACCATTCAATTCACCTGTATTTAACAAACTTGTCAGGAATAATTTTGCCCAGCTTGTATTTCTGTAAATAAAAAACCCCAACCCTCTCTAAAGTAAACATGACCATAACTCTCTTTGTGTAGCTAAATCTGCTTTTGGAAATGCAGGCCAAATTCACAAAATTTAATAAATGATTAAACAGAACAGGATGAGATTGAGGGAAAAATACTTCTACTTTTTTCACATAAAAATCTAATCCTAAAAGTTTCCACTAGGACATGAAAATACTTACCATTCAGATTAATGGGAGGCTCTATGTCATTAGGCACTAGCTGGTTGCTACATGACTCACCTTGCAGTTTCTTACTTCTATTTTTCCAAAGTAATCAATTCAGAGATGCCATAGATACCATATACATATAATTTATATGATCTTCTGAAAAGATCTTCTGTGCTTCATCCTTTAGTTAGAAATTTTTTTTTGTTAAGAGTTGCATCCCCTTATTCATTGATCCTGTTTAAACTACTATTTTGCTAGAGACATAATTCTGCCATTGCAATTCACTTATGTTTTGTCCTGGCAAAGTGTTGTAGCAGAAAAATTTGGGTGCAATTCATTTCACACTACCGTTCCCATTATAACTTTGGAAATCAGTCTTTCATATTTCTGGAAGATAGATGTATGAGAATAAGGTGTGGGTCTTTCACAAGGACATAAGGGAACAGCATACTGAAATCCTGGTGCTTACTTTAAAATTACAGTTTTTATTTTCTTTCTCTCATTTTTAACATGTTTTAACATGTTAAGCAGGCTTCACTTTACTTCAGTTACATATCCTGGGGCTTAGAGACACCTTGTTTTGAATCTCATAGTAGGAAAATGGCCTGTATTCACTGAGTGTAGCTAACAATGTGAGAAAGTAATTCAAAATCCATGCTAAATTAACAAGAACTTTATAATCTCTGATGATTCTGCAGCGGTGAGATTCTCTCCAGCTAATCAGATCACCTGTCTCTGCAAGAGCCGCCTGATTAGAATCATTCCAGAACTTCCTAGGTATTAATGAGGAGAATTTGTTTTAGCAGACCATTAACAATTAAAAAACCTTACACAGAAATAATGTCATAATCAGGTTGAAATGGTAAAAGACAAAGTAATAATTTTGTACCTGATTGACACCCAACTTAGGCATATTTCAGTTATCCAACAAATTGTTCATCAGGCAAAACAGACATAGGCCACCAGTAGTATATTAACTAACTTTCTCAGCTTACCTTTCTGCTGAAAAGCTACCCCAAATAGTTAAACCCGAGAGGGAAGCAAACGTGGATGAGAAGACATCAAACAAGATTCAGCCAGCACCTTCTGAACTGTCAGCAGCCTTAGTCAGAGAAGAATGATAATTTCTCTATGTACCTGTGTGTATGTGCACTTCCCGAGAAGATGTGATGTGCCGAAGTTATTTACACACAATTTTTTTAAGCAAAGAAATGAATTATTTACTTTTTTTTTCCTTCTGCTTTTGGAGAAATAAGGCTGTATAAATCCCTTAATGTATTCAGCTGAGATATAATCCAATAGTTCTGATGGAATTTAATTATAATAACATCCTAATTGAAGGCAAATTAAACAAGACTATGACCGAGTGCCGTCACACTAGATGAAAATTTAAATTACACCAGTAACAGACAGCTCTGTCCTAGAATTATGACTTAAAGAGTGTGACATTTTGCTTTCAGGTTAATCAATGAATGCTTCACAAATATTTTGAAGCCCTCCTTGATCTATTATAACCTAAATTAAATCTAAACTTCTGACAGACACTGAGCAGGAGAGCAAAGTGAGTACACTTTGGAGAGGACAAAAATGTGAGGAATGGAAGAGGGAGTTCTTTGTTCAGGAGATGTGATACCCTCCCTCACAGCTTGGGGTTTCCTCCGATCCCTCCGCCAATACATTCAGAGGTGCACTCGGCTGGTATCTAATCAATCGCTCTCCTACTGTGTTTCTGAAGTATCAAAAGAAACATTTTTTGACAGGACGAGCATAGATCTAACAGACCGGTGAAGCTTACCGTCATTTCTCCCAGGCCTTATTTTTGCCACCGTGTTTATCAGGGAGCGTGCTGCTATACTTTCCCGAGGGAGCGCAGCCTGTGTCCCAGCTGGCAGAGGGAACGGCTGTGCCGGCAGCCAGCTGCCCACCTACTATGTGATTGCCCCGCAGAGCTTGCGTGAACGGAAGGAGGGACTCAGCACCTCCGCAGACATTTTTGTCTCCCTCCCCTCTGTCTTGGCTCAAAACACAACTCGAATTACATCATTTTATCACAGTAGACATATCTATTACAATTTTGTATTGTAACAGTTATAACTTCCAGCTCCCCATAAATCCCTTTGCTTCCTGACATGCAGCCTGTGCTATCCCCCATGCTGACCCAGAAAGAGCTCAGGCAGTTTTACTGACTCATGCTTTCCTCATGATCACAAACCTGGGTATTTTTTCACCACCACCACCCCCAAAACAAAGACCCTGATACGAATTTGTTCCAGTCTAACCCACCAGTCATGTCAATCTCTTACCTCCTTCCTGCCTCCTCAGATGTCTAGAATGTAAGCCTCTGGAAAAAAACAAGCCCTTCATCAACAGAGCTTGTCAGCTGTGGGCTCTGTGGCTGCATTTTCCTGCTCTTTAGCAGCAGATCTTAATATCTCTAAGAAAATGACTGCACAACTAACAGCCTGTACTTTTCATCCATCCATAAATGCACAGCTGGCATCCTCATGGGATTTTCTATTATGCATATTCAGCCTAGTTTTTCATACAGATGGTCTGTATTACTTCTTATGGGGAAAAAATATTGTAGAAGCAGAGGGCTGTTCTCTTAATCCTCTGGATTTAGCTAAGGTTAGCTTTGGGATTTGAATGGAAAGGCTTTTCATTTTTATTCACTCCTATCTTCCATGGGGTCCCAGAATCTATGTGGTTGCTGGTAAAGAAAAAGTCTCAGACTCACTTCAGGAAGTACAGAGCCTCTCTTCAGCTACGGGTTGTTGAAACACAGGTTCCAGCCACCAGATTAATAGTATGCCCTAACTGCCATTTTCTCAACAAAGAGAATTGCTTGTTGAGTGTTAGATTTAATGGTCCTATTGACGCAACCAGAGGGACACAAAAAAAATGAGAGCTGGTTTATCAGTTTGTTCCAGTTTTACTCGCTTTTGTTTACTCATTTAGACAGCACTGTCAAAATGGTGTCTTTCTGGAGATACTTGCATATTTAATCCTTGTGATTAAATTTTGCTCTTTTGCCTTCCTGGACTCTCAGAGAGTTATGTTTGGCAGCATAATTTCTCATTTCTGGTGATCTCTTCAGTTGCATAACTAGAGCAGCTCAGAAATGTTCACCAAAACAATTTGATACAAAACTTTTCTTTTTCCTTTAGGCAGAGAATTCTGTCTTATTGAGGGCCTGTCCTGGAATTTCATTAATGACTACCAAAAGAAAGAGGGATTGTCAAAATCCTTCCAACTATATGTAAGACTGTATTTGCTAGAAGCACGGTGAGTTACATTAGAATAGTTCCTAGCACTTATGAATCATCATTTCCTAATGCTATGTTGCTGACTAGTTCTTTTTTAGCAGATGAATCTATGTCGTATATGGCTATCTGCACAGTTTAATGTCAGTGGAGATCAATAACCCATCCAGAAACTAATAATCAATACAAATATTGCAGCTCAAAAGAAGTCATTAGCTCTTTTGTTTTCCATATAATGGGGTAGATAGTAACTGAATGCTTTTAAACAGCTGTTTCATTTCCCTCTCATGGCCAACTGGAGCTGGAATCACTTTACAAACCTGTGTGTCTAAAAGCCAGTGATTTATTTTATTTCTTTGACTGAAAACTCTGGATGCCCATAGATTTGTCTAAATTCTGGGAAGATTGTATGAGGTGTAGCAAAATTAGAGGGTAACTCTGTTGCCTTTGCACCTGCTAACTTCATTGGGAATGACTTGGAACCTGAGCCGCTGAAAGAAGGGGCACCCTATGGCCTTTGGGTGAGGCTTAGAGGGGACTGCAAAATCTAAAAGTTAGATAAAACAACACCACTCTTTCAAATGCCTGACCCAAGAATCCAAACCTGTAAGTTATCTCCTAGGCCTCCTATGTAACGGGAGAATTGGATGCCTCTGAATGGGATCCCCAAAAGGCAGCATATTCAGCAGAGCATCATCTAGTCAGCCCACTTGGTGAATAGATATATAGTGTGAGATAGCATAAAAGCCTAAGGCTCAGGATTTATCTTTGAATATTGTCCCTATGAAGACTCATATAGGAAAGTAATATTATTCCTACCATGGCCCTGAACTCTCTCCTGAAGGCAGATGTCTATTTCCTACTTGTTAGTGGCTTGAATTGGCCACTGGAGTAGGAAGTATGACCATTGGAGTAGGAAGGTTATCTCCATTTCTGTTGGTATGTTGTAGTCTACAAGTTACAGTATTGAGTCAGGAAACAGTAAAGGAAGATTCATTCTGCTTCTTCTGCAAAAAGATATTAGGAACAAACACGGTCATGAGATAACCTGAAGAAATATGTTTAGGAGAAAGAGGATTTCTCTGTCTCAGCTGAGTTATGTCTTCTGTTGCATTGTCTTCCTGGTTCAGAGTTTTCAGTTCTTTGTTGCATCTTGGAAGAGCACTGTTGGGTAGAAAATTCCACAAAATTGATTGTAACCTTTAACTGGATTATTATTTCACCCTGCTGGACTGAAGGAGATGCCAGTTTGCCTCTTTGCAGATAGAGAAAAGAGCTGAGGCTGGTTTCTTCAGGAAGACCGAAACCAGTCTCAGTTTTTCTTAATGAGCACTCTAATGGGAGGGGAAAAACTCCTACTCCAGTATTTTTTAAATAAAGTGGAGGTTAAAATTGCATTTTTGAGGAATTTTGATTTTGTTGGTGCTCATGTGTTTATAGAATATGGAATGAGCTATGCGGGGAACAGAGGCAGACAGGCATACAGTTACTTGATTCTGATTGGGTAGGTGATAAATTGGTAGGATAGTTTTGACTGTGATGTCTCAGACAGAATGACTTTACTGTAAATATTGAAGATAAAACAGGTAGGCATTTATGTGGCATTTCTATTTTGCAGCTTGATTTCCAACTTAAGACCACCTTCTGCATCACACTGTTGCTCAGAGATCTGTAAACCAGTATTGGAGATTACCTGTGAGTGCTCTTGATGACGTCCTATTTTAATATTTGCTCATCATCCAATTTTGAGACTTGAGCCAGTAAAATGTTAAAGTCATCTATCATAGTGTTTATGACAATGCTAATTGTTAAGGGTAGTTAAAACACTGGGGCCCAATTATCTGCATATGCTGTCTTAATTATTTTTTTTCTTTTTTTGTAATTCCTGGGATCACAAAATCAGCTATTTACACTCAGTTACGGAGTGTAGAATGGTAGAAACACTAAAACTGGCTATGATGCTAAAGTTCGCTTAGTTGTTAACATCCCCCTGGTTAGAGCCAATGGAAGGTCAGGAGACTGATTCAACAAATACATTGTTCCCTGGAAATTGCAAAGTTTGGTGACCAGTGAATTCAACAAATGGAAAATTATCATTGTTAGGGCTCATATGTAGTTATATAGGGCCAAGGTTTTACTGAGATATTTGCATGGATAAACCAATTTGGTCCAAGAGTGTGCAGGCACTTTATGAACGTGCATTTCTAAAAGCTCGGTCCTGTGACTGCAAATTTCTCAGGACTGCTGCAGGAAGCTGAGAAGTTAATGTCATTTATTACTAGCAGTTATCAAAGCCTAAGCTTAGTGGATGCCTTTTAGTTATTTGCAAATAGATACATCTGTTTCCAAGTAACCAGGTGTCTCCAGTTCCCCATTAACATGTGCTTAATAAAAGCAAATTGCCAACAACATGCTGATGGGTGTCTTAAAACTGTTTTCTTAGTATGATTTAGACCTTTCATCAATCTACATTATGAGATGATATTTGCACATTATATGTGTGCTAGATGATAATGAAATGCATAATACAGCCTGTGCTCTATGTTGCTTAAGGGCCTTGCTGTTCATTAGTTAATAATTCTATTTTGTTTTGAGCACTTTGGACAGTCTGGGGGAAAAGTGACTCTGTAACCTTGCTTGGGAATATATTTCCCAAAGTTAAGGGACTGCCTGTTTTAGCAACTCTCCTCTCAGCTCCAGGAAACTTCATTGAAGTTTTTTCCTGTGATGTGTTGTATTTTTCCCCCCTCCCTAGCTAAAACAACATATTCAGCCCAGTTCTTTGTAAATGCTTCCTGGTTTGCCTGTCTTTTGTCTGGGAGAGGAATGAAGCAACCATCAGCTAAGAGGTAGCGTCTGCAAGGAACTGCAAGGGAAAGAGTAGGCAGATGAAGAGCTTGACAACAGAGTGAGGGGAAAAGCTGGAAATTTCAAATATGGAAGCACTGATAGTATGAGGGGACAGTTTGTTTTCAAATGGAGGGATAGCTTATACATATTCTTAGTTTGCTATTATATCTATTTGATCCAGAACCTGGATGAATTTTAATAAGGGATGAGAAAGTGAGCAGAGCAAGAGATAAACATACATCTCCTCAGTGCTGTGAGGTTTATCCCAATTGACAGAAGTCATCTCTCTAATTACAGAGACAATTGCTAGATAGAAAATGACTTCAAATGAACAACTGATTTTGTATGATAACAGTGACAGTCCCTGTCCTATTAAAAGCGCTTTTAGTCTACTCCCTTATAGCATTCTGTCTCTACATTATTGACATTTAATCACTTTGAATAAGAGAGTGTAATACTGATAATTTAACAAAGTGACTTGTAAAAGCTTATCCAGGCATATAACAAATTCTGAGACACTGCAGGACTAAGCCTACATTTTTTTCCTGCAGAGCAAATTCCTAATGAAGTCAGGGTGACTTCTTTGCTTTTGGATGAGTGTTCAGTCACTTCCTGAAAATTTAGAGGGGAAGTAATAATCATAAAGGAGTCTTTATCATTATCATACACCACTTTAGCCCACAATTTTTTTTTTTAAAGCAAACGGTAACCCCAGAGGTTCTAGATGCTCGTATTTCCAAAAAGGGTATGGGATTGTCTGCCCTGAGGTGGAAGAAAGTACTGAGTTACACAACTGCATGAATCCTATGGAGAACTATTTGATAAAATAACAGGTTTTGGCCATGGGTGGGTGATGTTTAGGCAACCAGTCGGAGGCTAACACAACTTTACCAATCAGGATTCACACTGTGAGGAAATTATCAATACACACCTTAATTAAACCTTTCCTGAAAGTGCCAGGATGCCACTGGACATTAAACTGACCTTTTTTTGTTGTTTAATAGATAGGAACATACCTTTGCACAGATCCAGCCTTAGTAAATTGGGCCTATGTCCAAAAGGAGAGAATGAATTGCTGTCACAGGTTAGAAAGTTGTCTCTCCATGACAATGCACAGACCACAGTGCAGGGTTACTTGTATATTGGCAGAGTGCTCCCTGACATGGGCCAAATCCCAGTCAGTTCTCTAACCAGTCTGCTGTTCTTCATATGCAAAATACATAATGCACACACACCAACACCCTCTAAAATCCTGCTGCTGCCTTCACAGTTTATGACATAGTAATGTCTGACTGGGATACAAGTGCCAAGTGTTAGGTATGCATCTTGACAAAAAAATATTTAAAGAAAAATTTCATGAACTCGTACCTGCATATATGGATATTACTAAGGGGCACGAATGAGATGATAGCCTGCTTCCGCCTTTTGCTTTCTTCCCACTGGCACCACCCATTTAGTTATATTTGCCTCATGCCCTGTTAAATAGTGGTTGCACAATTTCTGTACCCTGTGCTGGTTGCAAAGCACTGTCTGCACGGTGCAGGTTGCAAAGCACTGTCTGCATAACCTCCTTTCTTCCCAAGGAGGTTATGACTCAGTAAGCGGGTAGGGGAACTTTATAGCACACCAGTGGTTCTACTTTTCAAAGCATACTGGGGCTTAGCACAGAAGATCTGTAGTTTGCACACTGAGTGTGCAGGCTCGTCTTGCAGATAGTAGAGAGCAACCAGTATGTTGTCTGTTTGTGCTCTTATTTAGTGGGCCATAGCTCCCTTGTATAGGAGATATAAACAAGACAAGAGTCATTATGACTCTGTACTCATAAGGCTAGAAATAGGCTATTTATAGCAACATCCTGGAATGGTATCACAACTGGCATTTCTGTAGATTACCATACTAGTGACATTTTCTTACCATAGCATTTTTAAGACATCTGTGTTTGACCTGCTTTTTAGATCATGACTTCTAGAAAAATGTATCTGCCATCTGAACAAAGGAATGTTGGAACCTTTTTTTTTAGATGATAACTTTTTTGTTCGTTTGTTATTTTACAAACTCCCTTGAAACTTCATTTTCAGTATATTCATTGCCAATATATTTAACCTTTTTTCCTCCATTGTGACAAAAATATTATTTAAGCTTTGAAGGAAAATATTGAACTTGACAGTTGTGAAAAATATCATATTTGAAATTGCTTGTGGCAATGATGTTGTCTTTAAATCTGGCAGATTAGCCCATATCCCCCTAGCTGCAGCAACATTTGAGCAAATAACAGATGGGGACAGTACTAGGGCAAATTATGTCTGTCTGCTTCTGATGATGTTTGTATGGCTTAGGATAGAACCGCAGGTCTCTTTTAATGGTTGGAGAAATCATCCTGTGCTGCAGATAGACAGACATTTACAATACCACTTAGATTTAACAGAGGAACGTAAACTTTCTGCTAACGTGAGAACTGAACTCTCAAATATTTCCATTTCACTCTCTTAGTTTAGATAAAAGGCTATCACTATGAATAGGATAAACAATTTTTTCTTATGCCATTACTGTTTATAAACAAATGTGCATGACAAACCTTTTCTGCCCACATCAACCTCTCCCTAAAAGAGGATGTGCATAGTCCCATTAATAATCCCAGAATAGGACAAATGGGACAGTTATAACATTGAAAGGAATGTCAAGGAGTTTATCATCAGGAAGCTAGAAACAGAAGGCTAAGTATGCAAATGGTTCTGTATATGGCTCGAGTCTTATATAAAATGTTGAAAACAGCTACACAAATATTCTGCAGTCGCCCTGGTTTTCTTCCAGTTGATCACTGTTTTCCTATTGTGCAGTTACTGTTAGATGTGATACAGACTCTGGCCCAAGCTGCAATTGAATGAAACTCTCAGCTTTTCTTTTGATCTGTACAAAATGTTAACCCACAGAGACTGGGTTATGAGAGCTAATCAGGGAAAAAGTGAAGCAGGAAAAAAAAACCAGGTTTGGGTTTTTTTTAATAATTCAAGATTTCAGGAGAGTTTTTCAACTGTTAAAAATTTGCATCCCATTTTTTGACGCCAAAAGGTATTTCCTGCTCTTCAGTCATCTAAAATGTGAAGCAGATGATGGTAGCAATAATATTATGGGGGGCAGTTGTCCTCTTCTTGCTTTTAACACTGCTGTAATGAGGATGATTAATAGAATGAGGTAGAACTTACAAGGAAAGAAAGAGGTTAAGAGATTTCCTCCATTGCTTTCTTTAGGTAAGTCTTGTAAAAGAATTTACTTCTTCTAAAACTAATATATGAAACAAGTGGGAAGTGCATGATTTCCTGCAAACTCTACCTCTTCACATTGTGAAGAATTTCACCATGTGTAGAAGTTTACCTTATGCATCCCTCCCTCTTTTTAGGACAAAAATCTTGGTATCCATTTCATGAGATAGAGCAGTAAGCTGGGATTCGATGGCTATTTTAGGAAATTCTTGCTTCCATTCAAGAAACTGAATGAGCAAAATAGTACTATCAGTGACCCTTTCCAGAGTAAGTTTTAGTGTTTGTTGCTCATAGCTAGTCTTTAATATTTATGTGATGATCAAACAGTAAAGAGGCTGGAATTGCACAGTACACCAAACACACAAAAATTGTATGAGAAAAACAAAATAGTAGTCTGCTTTGCCTGTGGGCAGTGTATTGATGCTGACGGTATATTTCAGTATTGCCTAGCACGGGAGTAATTGGTGATATTTTTCCTTCTTCCTCACCTTTCCCATCTCTGAACGCTAGAACACACATGTGTATGCCCTATCGTTATTTAAACATAGGGATAAGGGAATACATGTTAAGGACTCTTTTCTGTTATGTGTCTGAGTGTAGCTATGTCGTGGTTTAGCCCCAGATGGCAACTAAGCACCACGCAGCCGCTCACTCACTCCCCCCGACCCCCGCGGTGGGATGGGGAAGAGAATCAGAAGAGTAAAAGTGAGAACACTCGTGGGTTGAGATAAGGACAGTTTAATAGGGAAAGCAAAAGCTGCGCGCACGAGCAAAGCAAAGCAAGGAATTCATTCACTCCTTCCCATGGGCAGGCAGGTGTTCAGCCATCCCCAGGAAAGCAGGGCTCCCTCACGCGTAATGGTTGCTTGGGAAGACAAACGCCATCACTCCGAATGTCCCCCCCTTCCTTCTGCTTCCCCAGCTTTATATACTGAGCATGACGTCATGTGGTATGGAATAGCCCTTTGGTCAGTTTGGATCAACTCTCCTGGCTGTGTCCCCTCCCAGCTTCTTGTGCACCTGGCAGAGCATGGGGAGGTGAAAAGTCCTTGACCAGTGTAAATACCGCTTAGCAACAGCCAAAACATCAGCGTGTTATCAATATTATTCTCATACTAAGACCCAAAACACAGTACTACACCAGCCACTAGGAAGGAAAGCAACTCTATCCCAGCCAAAACCAGGACAAGCTATAACTATGTTTTGTGACAACTTAAAAATTTCATCTTTCAGTTTTAATTGCTATCAGTAAGTCTAAAATATATGGCATAAGATAATGCTGAATACCCTGAGGTTCCGTTAAGTACAGAAGGGTACTGTGTGCACAAAGTATTGGTACTAGGCAGTGGGCTTGGGAGTAAGGAACTGGCAGGTGGGTCAGAGGAGAAATAACAAACATGCACTTCAACCAGGACAGAAGCTTTGCAGGCTGCTGACGTTAAGGTCTGTTTCTTAGAGTTCTGTGTCCACATATTTTGTTTCTAATCATCTGTACAATTTACCCTCTGCTAGCACCCCTATAGCTGCTCTATTTTCTCCATATAAAGAGGTGACTACACCTTTCATGGTGACAGGTTTTTAAAGAAATGAAAAAGAAGACATTTTTCCCCATGGACCTTCCAACCTGTTACTGCTGTCCTTTGCTTTTTTTGTGTTTATATACAGTCCTCCTATGCACCCTAAATTTTATTCTGTTTAGTCAGCAGTACAACAAGCTACATTCAGCCTCTTAAGAACAGGTTTTGTTTGCAAGATTAACATTTAAGAGGTGGGTTCGGAATACTTTTCAGCCTGCTTTTCTAAGGAAATGCGGCATATGGAATTGCATTGTCCATATGCCAGCTTTTCCGTCTTCCACTTCTTCTCCTGCAGGGACGTTTATGCCTGCTGGCCAAGTTCAACCGGGATCAAAGGCACTGAATTACTTAAGATCACTGCAAATTGGTGGTGGACAAAGGACAGAGACTAGCATCACTGCATAGTGGCAACATGGTGAAACCTGATCTGCTTGGCCTGCTGACTAGCACACATATAGTAGCTGTCTAATTAATACATGTATATCTCCAAGCTGTTCACACCATATGCCACCTCTTCCCCAGCTGGTTGCTATGTGACTCAGATACATGCCACCTCAGGGAGGTGCTAATAATACAGAGGGGCTTAGAAGGTGATCAGACAGCTGGAATTGTCACAGTGATACATGTAGAGGAAGTAAAAAGTTAAAATCAATAAGCAACCAAACTTTGATTGTTTTGCTGTTCATTATTTTCTGTTGGTCTAATATGCTTTTCAGAACTTCTTGGGAGAATCTGGGCTACAAATGCCCTTACTGTATCTGTGGAAGAAGGAAGGATGTCTCTGCCCATCTTCCAGAAGGTAGGAATCACAGCAGTTAACTGAGACTATGTATGTCTCACACATTTTATTATATGCCCTTTTGTATCTCTTGTTGATGGTTTCTGAAAGTTGGAACTCTCTTAAGTGCTATGCAAAATAAGAGAAGAGATCATTTTCATCATAGGGAATGCTTGTGCATGGAAGAATGTTTAGCTGTGTCAGTAACTGGCAGTAGTTAGAAGAGTATTTGCTCACAGAGTGGCAAGGAATATCTGCATTCCTTGCAGATAATCTGCAATGGAGCAGCAGATTATCATTTCAAAATCGAACAGAATGGCTGCTCCCTATTATTTTGAAAGTAAAGACTTTAGAGCCATGATCGCCAGCCCCTGTCAGGCCTACCTTGGCAATAATCTGCCAGTCTGTTTCCACTGTAATTTTTAATACAGAGGTTGCTCTCTTCCCTTTTTAGCTAGAACTATAGGAATTCTACCAACTTCATGATGTAGTTCGAATGCTGTGGTTTTGTGAGATTCTTGTTCCTTGTGGTTTCTTTGCTCTGGTCTTACCTTAGGTGCCAGCTCTGACCTTATTACAGTTCCTTGTACCTGTCCAAGTGCTCTGTACTGGCTCTTTGGCCTTATTTTTCATCTGAAAATGTGCCCTACTGCTTAGTTCCCTGGGCTCTCGAACCTTTAGCCTGACACAACATTTGCCTTCAACTAATCCGTTCAGTAGTTCATGTAGACTCTGTCAGTTTTCCTGGAGTCCGGCTCTGATTACATCCCCAGCAAACCACTTTGGCTGGAATACTCAGTATTCTGGTTATGGGTCCTGTCCTGTCCTGATTTCAGCTATCTGACCTAAGTCTGAGCTTTAGCTGCTCATCATTACTGAGAAGGCACAGAAATCTCATTTCCTGATCAGGACCACAGACTTTATGGGAAGGATTCAAGTGGTGCTACAGCTGAACATACAGGCTCTAATAATGAAAGTCACACAAGGTTAGATACAGAAAAGAAAAAAAAGTGGACAGAAAAGAATCACGTATCAGGAGACAGGGATCTCACAATATTTGCATTGTTTCCTTTATAAATGGAGAGAGGAAGAGAGTTGGTTTTCATACCCGATCCACATTTTTACATTGAAATGGCAGCTACTCTATGCGGTGTGTTCTAATTTTCTCTTTGGAACTTTCTTGGCAATCTGATTTATTTATGAGATTTCATTTATGTTCTTAAATCCAATGGATTGTCAAGAATGGTGTTATTATTGGTGGCAACAGTAGTTTTGATTGTGATAATTTATAAATTAAACATGCAAATAATAATTGTGGAAGGACATATTGCTATATTTGGTACATGCCTTTGCTAAACAAGAAACCTACTTTTCCTTTTTTGGAATTAATAATTCTGTGGGGGAAAAAAAACACCTTCTTTCCTGTAAATAAAAACAAGAGAAAAAAATAAATTACTTCTGCTGATTTTCAAATTGCCACAGACACCTACAAAAACCCATGACTTTAATGTCAAGCAAACGCTATAAAAAAGACTCAGAAAAATAAGTCACCCTACACTTAAAAGTCATGGTGATATCCCAAACAGTTAGAGAAAGAAAGAATTGAACCTAGCTCTGATTTAATAGTTTTCAAAGATTGCTTTTTTTTTTTTTTTCCCCCCCCCTCAGCAGATGCTGCATTTCCTTGAAAGGATTTGGCTGTTTTTAGTTCAGTGGGCCAATTGTTTCATTCGTATGTGTAAACACAATAACTGGGAGATAGACAGCCATCAAACAGGGTCCATGCATTCTAAAGCTTGGCTTTAGAGAACATCAAATATTACTCCATGATTCCATTTTAAATGTAAAATAACTGCTGAGTCTTGCTTGCTTTTTACATTATAGTTGGAATATAGAAGTAAAATGTTACACAGTATGCAGGGATTCAACATTTCATTATTAAAAGTTATCTATTCTAGTGTTGGAAAGTAGTTATGTCTGATATTCCCTTATTTCCATTAGATAAGTCATATTTTTACATAAACACAAGAAACTGCCTCTGGAAAACACTTCTGTATATGAGGGAGCAAATTAGAAGCAGCTGAAACCCCTATTGTGTAGCAGTGACATCTCTGCCAGTTCTGCCTCAAGTGCTACAAGAAGTGGTGTGCAAGAAAACTCACAGAGCAGAGGCAATTAAGATTGAAAGAGGGAAGAGTTGAAAATTATGAGACAAAACATTGCAAGGTCAGGATGCCAAGGCACATCAAGGAATGTTAATAGAGACAAGGAAGTCTGAATACTGACTATAGGGGAATTTTGTGGCATTTGAAAATGATGTATAAAAACATGTTGAAGCACTACATGGTTCTTGGGATTTTTTTATATCTTCTCAGAAATATTTGGTAAACTAAATCATCAGCAGATGACCTGTAGAAATAAAACCTGCAGGGAAAGAAAATTGTCTGTGTCTACACTGTTTCCACAGTATTAACAACAGCACAAACACAACATTATGTAATTGTTTGTTAGGGGAGCATTTTGCAAAGTATAAAGTAGCCGTTGTATGTGAACATGCAAAATGAAGGGCTGGGATTTGTAAGGACACATAAGCTAGAGAGTCTTTTTCCTTTTGCTGGAGGAGAAGTTTCAGGGTTTTTTGTTTGTTTTCTGTTATCGTTGTTTTCTACTCAACAAGAGCCAAACAAAGCCAAACAGTCCCCTGAATTCCACTTGCAAGGGTCTTAGTGTTTCTGTGTTAGTTTTGGCTCCACATCAACCTGTAAATGAGACTTTTTCAATTCCCCCCAACCCCTGTAGACAAACCCTCTTCCATACTGCAGAATAACTAAGCACCAAGAGGTTAGGATACTTTCGTGTTTTGAGTGAGAACCAAGTGAAGTTTTTCTTCTAAGACTGACACTCCTATCAATGTATATTTAATTGTTAACATAAGGAGGAGCTATTCCAACAAAGAACATTGTACAAAGCCAGTTCTACAGCACATTGACTACAGCTCCTACCTGGGATTTTGGAGAACTGAGCAGGATTTTCTGCTATGATACAGATACAACAAGCACTGTCCTCTCTGACCAGAAATTTCACTCTCCATCTGAGAAAACAATGTGATGCAAATTTAGTAAAAACTTTCAGTTTGAGACAGTAGTTCCCAAAACAAAAAACAAGCAAACATACCTCAAAAAGCTTCCTTCAGATAAGTCCTAGTAGCTGTAGTCTGGATAAAGATTCAGAAAACATTTTTTGCCTTAATATTTTTAAAGATATGCATGTGTGTTTGTAAATTTAATCATTTATTTAAATTTCTCAGGCCCAGATGACAGGCATGTCATGAGGCATGTGTTATAATACATTTCAAGATGCAGGCTTTGATAACAGCAGTCAAACCAGTCAAACGAATGTGATCTTCAATTACAAGTTTGTTAAGAAGATAACTGCTCCACTCATGAGCTGGTAAATCCTTTCACCTTCAAAGAATGCTTCAAAACCCCTGTGACTGCCCTAGCTATGGTCCTGTTACATTTCAGAAACTGAAAAGCTATACCTAATGTATACATTCACTCCAGGAATGAAAGGTTTCCAAAATAGATCCAGGGTACAACAAAAAGTCAAATCAGCTAGCTATTAGGTAATATGTTTTTTAGATCATTATTGAGAACAAAACGCAACATGTCATTGTGGGGCACTATGCATATGAACACACAGTTGGATCAAGGGACAGCTAAAAAAAAACAAAACCAAAACCTAAACCTTGACCACTTGCACTACTAAAAATTCCCTATTTGGAAATTTTAGCCACTTTTTTCATTGAATGCTGAATTATTGCAAGAAAAACTTACTCTGCAAGAATATAACCATCTGACAGAGAAAGGTTTCTAAGATCTAGGGTACAGTCTGTGGTCAAAATTTAAGGAGAAAAGCAGTTGAATGACATGTACATTTACTTGGCATATAGAATAACTAAGTTTGAGTCTGTGGTATCTGCTATGGATAGAGAGAGGATTTAAACCTGGGCCTATTACATATTAAGTGAGTATCATAGTTGAAACTGTTGCACTTTCTTATTAAGAATTTAGATATTTAAGAATTTAAGTATTAAACTTTGGAAAATATTAATCTTTGGAGAAGAGTAGCTGTGACGTGGTGAGGGGGTAAAAATATTTTTTTAAGGTGTTGGTTTGATCATAATGCAAAATGAAGGAGGAAGAAATTTCATAAAACTTCAGAGAATCAACTTCCCTCTCCCAAACAATCTTCTGGTATATTCTTATTTATCACATTCTTATCATATTCAACTTCTAGCAGCTCTTATATTCATATTTCAAGAGCATTGCTGGATTAGGTTATTGATTTAATTTTGCTATGTATTGTTTAAAGCTACAAAATTCTAGCATAGCACCAATGGGTCAGTGATATTGTTAGATAAAAGAGATTATCTTAAATAATATAATGTCTGTTATTAAGAATACCAGTATTTAAAGGCTTAAGAAATTAATAAGAACAAAAAGGACATTTATTCATTGTATTACAGCTTACTTTAGAAATGCAAAAATGAAAGCAACATGATGCAAGCATGAACAATTAATAAAAGAGATAATTTCTGTTCTGTTCTGTTCTGTTTTATTCTATTCTATTCTATTCTATTCTGTTTAAGTAAATGCATAAAGATGATTGGCAAACAAATCAAGCAAAACATTCAAATATAAACTGTATGGAAATCTGTGATCACAGATTGTATAGGAGTTGACTACAAAGAAGAGGACTCTCATTTAACATGTGGATTATAATTAGGAAAAAAAGAAAAATATACATCAGAGGCATGCTGTCGGTGCTTACAACATGCTGAGCAACAGGACTGTAACACAGAATTCAGTAATGAGTCATAACAGTTAAAACCCAGGCAACATGTTTTTTAACCCTAACATCAAAATCCTAGTTTCATCGTATCTTTGATAGTCAAACCTGGATTCTAGTTTTGCAGATGTAAAGGCTGGTCATGAACCTCTAATTTGTCTCCAGTCTTAAACCTTTCTCAAACACACTGATTTTACAAGAAGAGATTCAGATTTACACTGAAATCTAATTAAAAATCTGGAGTTTCTAAAGTAGGAATCTTCCACCAAGACTCTCATATTTTGAGTTATGCTTGTGAAGTACAATGATCAGATGTGCTAAGCATTGCTTATCTGATGGGTAGATTTAAGGATCTGTGATAGGATACTATTTATTTCTTGTAAGGTGAGAAAAATGTAGGTTTAGCTCATCTGAGTTCATGAAGCGAAGCTTCTATTTATTCAATTTAATAAAATAAAATGAGAAATAGCAATGCAATCCCAGGGGTTTGTAGAGAAAGGCTCTGTGTGTGTGTGCAAACCTCTGAACAATACTTTACATATTCCCTGCTAATGTATGGCAAAAGCTTATAGACATGCAAACTAGCTCTTCTGAGGTGCTCTTGTCAAGAGCCAACAGTGTAATACTCACTCTAAGTAGCGTGGCTAGCTGTAGATAAATGAGATGCAGAGCAATACCATAACATCACAGAGTACTCTGAGTTCTTTACCTCATGCCATTATATTGAAGGCCATTACTCATGTCAGCTATTCAAAACATTACAGCACAGCTCTCTAGGCTTTTACCATGCCTGAATGAAGCATGACAATTTCAGACAGTGCAACAGAAGTGAGAAACTTGAACAAATCTGACTGATAGTTCAAAGATTTCAGCATGCATTGCTCTTTGTGCCACATTCACTAATGCATCCACAGTGCAGCACATTAATCGCTCAGATTATGCATCAGTCCAAATCTAGTGCCTCGAAAGTTTATTTTCACAGGCGAGCATTGGAAAGGGGCTAATGACCTTCTTTACCTTCATCTAGAAAGGTTATCAGAGAGCACAGATCAGTATTATGCGACTATTATGGCAGAAGTCACTTCCTGATGTTATAAACTGAGTTGGAAAAAAAATCCCAGACTGACCTAAAAATCACAGAATCACAGAATCACGGAATCACAGAACAGCTTGGGTTGGAAGGGACCTTTAAAGATCATCAAGTCCAACCCCCCTGCCATGGGCAGGGACATCTTTCACTAGATCAGGTTGCTGAAAGCCTCATCCCACCTGACCTTGAACACTTCCAGGAATGGGGCATCCACAACTTCTCTGGGCAACCTGCTCCAGTGTCTCACCACCCTCATGACCAGAGGCAGTTCCCTCAGCCTGCCCTCGTGTGCCATGTGCCCCAGCCCCTCACCACCTCAAAGGCCCAGGGCTGGGCCCACACCCCACCCATCAGTGTCCTTCCTGGACAGGGGAGACCAGGAGGAGAAAGAGGGGTCCAGACGCAGTCGCCAGAGTACCAAATAAGAGAGGAGGAAAGCATTTTTACTGTTATTTTTCTTGATTTATTGGGTTTTTTTTAATTGTTTATTGCCTAATCTTGAAAAGAACTAATGAAGCATCTAGAAGGGACCTTAATGCTGAAGGCCAGCAGTTCCTCTGGGCAGAACTGCAGTCTTCTGTTTCTCCAAAGGAACAGCTGCCTCTCTACCTTCCTTGCTTCATCTGTTGCTATTCTTCATGCACTGCCATGGAGGGTCTGGCTGCATCTTCAACCACCCATTGGGCAGCCTTCTCACCTCAGACTGAAGAAACCCCACCTCCAGGCCCCAGGGACCTCTGTGGTGTTCTAGGGATGACTCCTCTTGCCCCGGTGCAGCAGCCTGGAGGAAGCCAGGTGGTCTCATGCCCTTTTCTTGGGGCTCGGAGCAGAGGAGATGGCACCCCTTCAGGAGGGGTGGGGGTGGGGGATGGGGTGGGGGATGGGAGATGAGGGCTCACACCGCCCAGGGCAATCAACGAAATAATTGCCGATTTCCGGGAGATGTTATAGGTGAGTGTGAGAAACTGAAAGAGTTAATGTCTCAAACGTTGTGGCGACGCGAGGCGCTATTTGCATGGCGACGGCAGGGCGGCGAGCAAGTGGGGGAGAGCGAGAGCGGGACGTGGAGAGTGCATCAGAGGATGCGTGGTTCCAGGTTCCGACGGACCGTACCATCTATGGCCAGAGGTCACACAGGGTTGATCTGAGGAAGGGGCTTGCGACCGCCTGAGAGACCCCTCGCCACCAGCCCCCTCCCCCAGCGCCTGTGCAGAAGATTGAGAACTTTCTAGAACAAGAACCATGTCAGTCCTGAAGGGGCGTACCTGGAGGTGGGGATTAGCATATAAAAGACACGCCCTCCAGGGAACTGCGCGCGTGCTCACCACTGGAGGATTGCCACGTCTGTCATCGTCATCGCGGGATCCAAGGGTGGTGATACTTTTTCTTTCTCTTTCCTCCTCTCTTCTCCTTTCCTTTTCTCGCTTCTCTCTTCCTCTACTCTTCCAATATATGTAAGTTTGGGATAAATTGTGACGGGTTGCCTGGAAAATAGCTCCATTGCCAAATCGCCTCTGTTCGTTCGTTGAGCTTGCCAGTTCGTTAAGTTTGTTCATTTGTTGAATTCGCCAGTTAATAAAGTTGCTGGCCAGACTGTTCCTCTGAGTCATTGTCATGAATCTACCGACCACGCGGCTCTGTCGAGCGGAGATCGGCCTTTGTCGGTACACAAACCCTTGGGGAATCAAAAAGATTCAGCCATCTCGCAACCCATCGAGTGGGACAAGACAGTGAGCCTGCAGGATGTCCAGGCATGGAGGCTGGGCCGCTCAGCTAATGCCAGAGGTGGAGGCTGGGCCGATGTTAGGGTGCTGGCCAGGCAATCCTCTGATGCCACTGCCATGGCATCATGGAGAGGAGCCCTGGCATGGTGGAGTGGTGCCAGGTGAGCTGTGCTGGGGGTGGATCTACTTTCATTGGTTCTTCTTGACCTTTGGGTGGATCCACCTCCATGGGCTCCACACCATCAGCCACATGAACAATGGCCATCGCTACCATGCGGCTGATGGTGCCCTCCCTCTTCCTCCACAGTTCCTGCAGCCATGTCTCTGCTCTCCCACACAAAGTTGGGCAGCTGCCCGCCTTGCTGCTCTGGGACATCTTGGTTCCATGCCTCTTTGGCATTCGAGGGCCTCAAAGCTCACTGAATTGTGGGCCAGCTGCCAGGGTCCCTGTATTTATAGGGCGCGGAACAGAAGGCAGTGAGGTGGCTTGGGACATTAGGAGGCCACTGTGGTGGTTGATGCATGTGGCCAAATATGGCTCTTCTGGGAGATGGGGGTTCTGTGGCCTGAAAGATGCCCCTACTGTGGGAGAAGGAGGAGGGTCAGGGGGGCTGAGGGCCCCTTTCCTGGGGATCGCTCCCCTGTGCCTTTCTGCTGCCCCTTGGGCACAGGGACTGCCCTCCACCTCCCCTCATGTGCCTAGGCTCCAGCCCCCTCCTCATCCCATGCTGGGCTACCCTGGACGAGATGGTGGCAACAGTGACCCCACACCGACCCAGCTCCCTGCAAGTGGCACATGCCCCTGTGCTCAGCAGTGGCTGCAAGGGGGCGAAGCATCCAGACATCCCACCGGTGGGAAAGGGAGGCCCAGCCAGCCTGCACAAGGTCTCCTTGCACTTCATAAAATAATTGCCAATTGCCAAGTGTTGCTTCTTCCCCATCCCCTCGCCCTGCCCCTGTAGTGTAGAGAGGTGCCATCTCTTTCCCACAGAGCCCCGAGGTAGAGGGGAGGAGAAGTCCTGGCGTCCTTTGGGCTGCGGTGTTGGCGTGACACGAGGAGCCTATTGGAGGGATTTTTTGCAAGTTAATGTCTTCAAAAATAACAACAGTTAGGTCCTAGGACAAACTTGAGCTGTTGCACATTGCCAAGAGGTATCTTCTAGGGGTGGTTGTAGGGGGAGCTATGGGAGGCCACCAATACTGATTATTCGTGCAGGCATGTTATTGGACTAGCTGCAGTCCTAATCTAGTTTGACAGCTGTGGTACGCCTGTCTCCATTTCCATCAACCCCTTCCTTCTAAACTTCTGTTTTCACATAGATGGTACTTTCATGATTCTCATGACGAAGCTTTTCTGCAGAGACATAGTGTTACAAGATTTCCAGTACATCCAGCAAAATTCTGGAGTTCTTCACAAATGCTATTCATAAAGCATCTGATTTTTACCCCCTGTATATATTACATAAAGCTCAGATTTTTGACCTGCATAGACAAAATCTCATATAAGTGGCTGTCTTCACACCCTGGCACATTTTCCTCCGTCTGTGACCCAGCTGTGGCTGTGGAGGGAAGGAGGGAAATAAGCACGTTTGCTGTCTTAATGAGCAACTACAAAAGGCATGGAAAAACATCGGTCTGTACCCCTGCTCTTTCCCCTGAAAAGATCTCTAGTGGAGGAGCCAGATCTGTGTTTCAGGTTGCCCAGATCCCTGGAGCTGAGAGCAGCTTTCTTCCTAACTCCACCTGTGAGAATCTCCTAAAGCTGCACTGCTGCCTCCAGCATCCCAAAGAAGAGACTGTATCAGCCATATATTTACAGTCTGCTACTTCAAACTACTTTTCTCGTCCAAACACTACCCCTGTTTGTGAAGAAAAAACTAACACATATGAATTAAACTCACAGATTAATATTTTCTCTTCCATGTTCTTCCCCCTTGGCTGAAAAGAAATCTAAGCTTGACAAAAGCCCCAGGTGCTGTCACACTGCTTGTGTGCTCCCTTTCATTCTGTCCATCAAAGTTGTCCTCATAAATAGGAAGTTGGCAGCCCAATAAAAGTTTAAATTTAATTTGGGGTTGTGTTTCTATTTTGTGGCTGAATACCAAGGTTTAGTCTGAGGAAAGCAGAGTTAAAATTTTGATTTCATATAAAGGGTAGCATATTGGAAATATTCTTCATAACTAGACTTTGATTTATGCCACCGGCAATGTGATCTCTTCCAGTACTGAGTTATTAGTAAATAGTTAGTGGTTAAAAATGTCCTGAAACCAGACAACTAAATCCATTCATTAACTGTCTTTATGTATTTGTGAGACAGCGCTGTCAAGTGAGTCATAGTTTAGTTCCTAGAATGTTTCAGGCGATGCTGTTTTCTTAATGAATAGGCATCTCCACTTGCTTTTGAATGGTTGATTTTATTAACTTCTTACATCCAATTTTCCCCCTTGATGGCTTCTAAATTTGAGAGAAGGAAAGATAAAATTTTTCTATGTTTGCTAGAAGTTTTGAAGGATGACCATTGTTTTATTTGTAATGCCTTATAATAAGTGCTGGACTTAATGCTGTCTTTGCTCATTAACTTCATGTCTTGACTCTTGTCCTCAGAATACTTGTCTTGCCAAGAAAATCTCTCTCTCTTAATAAGGCTGCAGAAGCAACAAAACTACTAAATGAATTCAAGGAAATTTTCCAAGTAGGCCTGCTCACTTTCTGAAGGGATGACAAGGCTAGAAGGAAAAGGTAGGTCTTATGCCCAGCTTAAATGGAAAAGAGGGAAGGAAACATGGTGCAAATGGTAAAAAGCTGTCAGCAATGGAGGGAGCTGTGTCCTCGGAGGGAGAGGTATGTATACACTGCACAAGAAGATAGCTTTTATAGACATGAAGTAGTTACATAATATGATGAAATGCAGAGAGGCAGAGCTCTAGGGCACAATCATTCTCTACTAGCAAAATGCTCATTCATGCAAAAAACATTTCCAAACAACAAATTAACCCAACAGGAATAGAAATTGCAGCTGTAAAGAAAAAAATGCCATACTCAGCATTAAGGTTATTCTGACTGATAACTGTGTGTGTGAGGAGTGTCTCTCTTCAGCTCCACATTCCCCATCCGTTCAACAAAGTAAGCAAAGCAACTTTAAACTAGGTGCAGGAAAACACTGGGGAGATTTCTCCTTCTAAAATTTTGTGTGTCTTTTTGTATTTTTAACCTGATTTCCTAAAGGACTAGTATTTATTGTGGTAGTGCTGGCAGGATGTCCATTCATCCATCCACCTGTTTCATGAACTTTCCCTCTCTTTCCAAATACTTTGGGACCTATTTGCTAGTTTTTATCAAATTTGAAGGAAGGGTAGAAGTCTTACAACTCTGTGTAAATTTGTGGGCCAAGCAGAAGAGACCTACCCTTCCACTGGAGAGAAGACAGGCAGAACTCACTGGTTATACTGGTGTTTAACATAAGCCAGTTTAGTCATGGCATTTTGTGATTTTTATATATCAAATTAAATATATGTTCATAATCTTCATGCACACTATTGAGGTGGACTAGATTGCTGAATGGCGAGGATGTTGGGTATGATTGTGAAGGGAGAAAAATTAAGAAACTTCGGTAGAGGGGAAATCTTATTGAGGTGTCTAGTGCTGTATGCTCCTTTTTGAAACATTTGCCTTAGTGTTTCCAAGGCCAAAAGGAAATCTGCTGCACGTATATGAACCCACAGGCAGAAATATATGAGATGCAGTGGAGAGGGCAATGTCAAACTGTAGTTTCTCAAACATATTTCCAATCACAGATAAGTACTAGTCCCTCAGCAGCACCTTCTAGACATCAAGGAGAGTCTCTTCGGAAACTGTTTCTCCTTCTCTATTTCTATTTACCGTCCTTCTTGTTTTCATGTCTAACACAGTGTCTGTTCTTAGCTTTAGGTAACTACCTTGAATTTCCTTAGTTTTCTCATACAGCTTGCTTTATCATGCTTTTTGATTCCATGTATACTTTGAGGGATGCTTCATATGTTTCATTTATTTTTTATATGTTCTTCTCTCACTTTCCATCTCATCTGCCCAATGAACTACACCATCTCACAGTAGCTATTCTTTTATTAATATTTAACTGATTAAATAATATCTTTTTTTTTTCATCATTTGTGGGTAATACACAGCTATAAAACATGAAAGTTACCTATTTGACATTTTGCTTACAAAACTTTTAGCTGTTTTTACAAAACTGGTTTTTAAACTTGTTTTTACAAAACAAGAAAATGTTGACCATCTAATGAGAATAAGAGAAGCTAAATATTTGATATGTATAAAAGGTAACTTCTCTTTGACAGATATCAGCATCTAAGGGGCTAATTTCCATTTCTTATTTCTGCATCAACGTATTCTATCTTTACCAAATCACAACACTGTTGTAAAGGTGAAAACCCTAATCAATCACGCCTGAAGTGTTTTCTAAATGTGAGTCTGACTAAGAAGTCTGAGGCTCATAGAAAGCAACATATGACTGTTCTGGAAGTCCCTAGATATGAAATCAGGAAAGCCACTGTATTCATTGTATAGGTCAATAAAAAACTGAGAATGCATTAAAAAAGAAAAGAGCAAACCATTATAGCAGGAATATAGAATAATGAAACAAGTCCATCTCACTTCTAAAGATAAATGATGGTTAGTAACATAACTTGTAATAAAAACCATATGTCTGTCTAACCACCTGACAAAATGCTATTACATATTGTGACTTTGTTTTCATTACTACTTTATCACTTTACTTACATTATAACTTGTTCTCAAACTGAATTTGATTTCTGTACCCCAATAACATGCAAAATAAGGAAATATCCTGATTAAATTAATAAAAGCCTTTGTTGAGTGACTATCTTATTATAGCTTTCCTTCAAATTTCTCACTTTTTAAATGCTCTAGTGGCTTTTAGTAACATGTTCTGGTTCATAAGAGTACTTAATCACTGAAATAACATGTGTGATGATGCAGTGATTGATGAAAGGTATGATCTTTAAGAGTTCTTCTGAAAATAAATGCAGAAAGTTGGATAATTTACAGTTGCCAGCAGAAGGCTCACTGTCTGAAGTTGCAAGAGAGGGCAAGAAACGTTGTAGAGGGTTAGTGAAAGGTGAAACTGCCTTCTGTTTATATCCAATTTATTGAAAATAAGAGATGGCTTGAAGCCAACAGGTCTGAGATTTCTAATACACTCATACATCTGAACTCCTTGGAGGGACAGCATCTTACAGAGTAATTTTTTTAGCTGAAGTTGTTCTTGCATCTAGTAATACAGACTATATATTGCTTACACTATGGAGATGCTCCTTAACATAGTCTTTACTTTGCTAATAAGATCTAACCTAGTTTTTCTTAAGGAAAGTTTTTCAGTGTTACTTTGCTATTACTGAAATTCATAGTACCAAACTGTGCACATTTTTAAAGTTATTTTCTCCAGTCAGATTGGGCTGATTCTCATTAACAGGAATATTGCTTCAGTGCAAACAGATTTTACAGTCCTGGATAACCTCTGTACCTCCAAGAGACTCAGACCAAATTGGCTGAAAACGAATGTTGGAACATTCCCCCTTCATTTGAAAAGCAGCCAAAAGTTTTCATTTTTTTAGCATAACCAACCAATATTAAGGTACAAGTGATGAAATACATTCTGGGCTATAGTGACCAAACAAATAAACTTCCAAGGCACTGTGCTTGCTTTCTGATATTTTACTTTTTTTTTTTTCCCCTATCCAAAGTCCTGTCAGTCATAACTTTTAGATCTGTAGTTTACTCCATACTTCAGAAAGGCCAGCATTCTGTGCATAATCAGACCAGCACTGAAATTCAAAGTCACAATGAACTTACTTAACATTAATTTTGGCACTGACTCATATTGAGATAAGAGTTCATCTGGACTAAAAGGAGGAACTTCTCAATGACTGCACATGCAGCAAGGAATTTTTTGCACTTCAATCAGATCTCAGGATCTGTATACAAGGTGCATAATAATATTTTGATTTTACAAAAGAAAAAATACAAAAAAAAATAATTTTCTTTTTACAAAGAAAAATAAAATAAAAAAAAAATTCAAGAGAATAGATAGTAAACAAAGTAGATGTAGCAATTAGTGGTTCTGAGAAGGCCTCTAACTGTTTCCATGGTAATATTAAAATTTTCTGGCACTGAACACGATCTATTATCATTAATTTTAGATGCCAGAACAAGTCCATTATGATAGCATTGGGGTATAATCTGCATTCTTGGACAAGGGTTTGCAATTAACTTTAACTGAGGGCACAGAGTGATTTGATGGAGATCTGGTAATTTTACTAAAGTCTGATCAGTAGGAAGCAAGATGCCACCTCTAGCGCTGCCAGGTTTAGTTCTGAATGCTCTCTTTTCATCCATGAAATGCAGCAACAGTGCCCTGCAACTGCAGTCTGACAATTTACAGGAAAAAACCAGAAACACAGGAGGTTCTTCAGCAATGCAAGAGCCATTGTATTGCTGGGGCCTTATCAGACTGAATACACTTTACCTACAGATAGCCCTGCCTTAAGGTAAACCCAGCCTTAAATCAACAGAAAGCAATGTTTCCTGTGCAAACCTAAAATGCCCCTTTTGATTTTCTTGTTGCAGTGCAGGGCACACTCTTACTGACTTCAGTGGGATCAGCTTTTCTTGATGAGTCCTCACATGACAGGCTTTCATTTTCAGTACTTTAGATCTATGTACCAGTTAGGCTTTCAGAGTTGTTTTTTTTTCTTGAGGCAGGAGGAACATAGGACACGACATCATAAATATACACAAAGAGATGCAACAGAGGATATTAACTCTTGTTTGAGATTGTCCACTTCACTGAGGAAGCTTACATAGCTCTGGAGAAAGTCAAGTAAGTGAAAGAGGCAGAGTGAGAAGGACTGATGCTGTGAGATATAGATCATGTTCAATCTCCCTGACATGCAGCTGCATTTAGGAATAGGCGGGCTCTTCAGGATCAAATACAATCATGATTGCTGCATGGAGACATGGTAGAGTGAAATTTGTGCAACTAACTTTGTGGAGAAGGGCTGTTTAGTAAGCCTGCCTTTAAAAGGTGGAGTTTTACATTTGTCTGGGAGCATGACACAGAAAGGATCAAAACAAATGAGGTTTCTAATTTCCAGTGAACTTATTTAAAGTTTAATAAACCTTCAAAGAACAGAGTTTGGTGCATTTGGGCTGTTTAATTCTTTAAGCTTGATGTTGGCACTTTCTCAGTGTTGATGGCTGTAGCTGTCTGGTGATCTGCCAAACATAAATACTGTGTAAACATTCTCTGAAAGTTCACTGAGCAGTTGCTTCTGGTTCATTTTTATATAGTTAGTTTATTGATATCCATATGTGGGGTTTTTTGTTGTTGTTTTTTTCAAAAAATGCAGAGATTCATGTGAGCTCTAATTAGGAGAAAATATGTTCCACCTAATTTTTTTTATGATTTGTATCTGTATAGTGGAATCAGTTTTATTAACCTTGATTAATACTTAATACCATGCTACTTCATCAATCTTTGTTATCCTTGCACCCCATACGAGTGGAGTTTCAATTGCTATGTATCACCTCATCATAATATTGTACCTAATTCAATCTAGAGACAAGTGTATGAACTTAACCTATTATATTCTTTTCCCTGCAGAGAATTAACATTTGGATTTCATCCAGCTAGGCAGCCAGTACCATTTGAATACTTACCTGAGCTGCTTAACCCTCCTGTGCTGATGAGTTGATGGGAAACCGTAGAAGAGTGTATTTACTTATGATACTTTCAGCACTCATTATCAGTGAAATCCTAGTCCCATTAGAATAAATGTGAGTTTTACTACTGACTTCAGGATTTTATATCACCGAAGAAGTCATCTAGAAGAGGCTAGGACAGGCTTCTATTCTGGACCTGAAGTACACCTTGTGTTAGAAAATAATAATAAAAAAGCCTTTTACTCTGCTAAAATGTGTCTGCAAACTGGTAGTCCTTTTCTTAGCTGAAACACTTCTGTCCTTATTAATGATAGCAAGAGCTGAGATCAAGTCCGAAGCATTGCTTATGGGACCATAGCAAGCTGAACTTTTTGGAAGTACAAAACGACAAGTAAAATGTTTGATACTTCTGAACTGAAATCTTAAGGACTGTAGGAAATACAGAAAAAAGTAGTTAGTGGAGGAAAAGACTGACCTTTTCACTGTTTCTAGGAACTTTGTGTTGAGAACTGGATTTTGTTCCTCCAACCATGTCTTCTGATTTACTAGGGGATAGAGACAAGCTTCCAGCGTCTGCCACAAATACTGTCCATTAGTACAAATTGCCCTCTACTCATCACTCGGTCTGGTCATACCATCCTTTTATCATTTGCTTCATTGCACATGTTGGATGACAGCACTGGCCTTGTGAACAGGGCTGCTTAAAACAGAGTTGAAAAAAATCTGCAAGTTAGGCTGAGGTGCAATGATTTGTTGCCAACCAGGTGACCTGTCTGGTCAAAACTAGCATTCTCTCTCAGAGGATGTACTGGTGAGAATAGCATTAAGAGGCTAGCCAAACAGTCTTTAGGAGACCATCAGTGATTTTGTTGCTGGAAGTGTCACTGTTCTGGCTCATATAATGTTGCAGGGTATTTAAAGTGTGTCATTTGTTCTTAGTATCAGAGCCAGTGAAATTATCAACTATGAATAATTTATGTGAAGAATTCTGGCAGTTTACACCCAAAATTTTATTTCTGTGAAGACTGGTATTTCACACAGATAGAAAGCAAAAGATGTGTTTCAAATAATTTGTTCGTTCTTTTTCTCCAGCCAATAAACTCAGTGTGTACATACACATACAATTAATCTGCCTGATTCACCAGTAGCACTTTGCTACAAAATTGTATTGAAGTCGTTCAGTGGTACAAGGGAATCAGTATCTTTGTTCTCACTTATCTGACTGCTGGTTTGTTTTACAGGAATCTGCATTTTGGGTGAGGTTTTCCAAACCCAGTAGAAGCAGTCTGGCTTTCCAGTTGTGCTGTCAAAAGTAAAACCACTGTGCGTTTCTCTGGGAGCAGTATTTCATGGTAAGTTTTTCTTATTCCCACCTTTCACATTCTTTATCTCGAGGTCAAATGTGGTAAAAGTTTGGGTTTCTCAGCATGATAATAGAAACTTGCCTTTCAGAGTAATCTTTTCTAAAACACACTTTAAGATTATGATAGGTTACAAAAGACTAATAATTTTCCATGGTAAGCTTCTTCACGATAGATTTAGACCAGCATAGGAAAAAGCAGGGATTCATAAAAGGGACACAGCTCCATTATTAGGAAAAAAAAAGTTTATCACTTAATTCTATGCATTGCTTGTTATGCAGAAGTACACACCCCAGTGGAGGAGAGGGGATTTTTAAAAATTACAGTTTGCTTCATTTAAGGCAAATCTAAGATCACATTTCCTAGCTACTGGCTGATTCAGATGAAGTTACTATCTCCCTGACCTTGGTAGCCCTCCAGAAGAGTGAATACATCCTATACAGCTGCCCTGTGTTGCCAAGTTTCTGCATTCAGGGCAGCCCAATTGTAATGCTACTTCTGGAGGGAAGGAGAATTTTTTTTTTTTCTCTTTGAATTACTGGAACGATGGATGTATGTTAGCCACCAGATGACTAGGCACACCCATTCACTCTTTACACCTTTATGTCTTTAATACTCTTTGTTGGGCAAAGCAAATGATACTGTCATGTACATCTGCGTATACTTATAGGACAACATTTGATTTGCACAGCACCTGTGTATGGAGTGCATATGTGTATATTTATATGTATATATGTGTGCATATACAAATACATTTATAAATTCTACTGAAAATGTTATCCCTAATTAGAACACATTTAAAAGGAGAAGTGTGTTTTTCCCTAGAGTTTAAAAGATAATTAAATCTAAACTTTCAGATATTTTGTCCTTAATCTTTATTGGAGAAGGAAAATAGCAGCTTACTGATAGGAAAAAAGCACCTTAAGAGCCTGCAATATTTAACAGATACCCCAAAATCAGAAGTGCTTCCCATGTGCAAACAGGCTTCTGACCTTTTATAGCCCATGAATTAGAGTAAAAGGTGAACTATAAACATTTTCTGGTATTCTTTGGCAGGATCATGCTACTTTATCTTCTATTTACCTTCTAAACCTTGGCATAGATTGCTCAGATATGCCATGCACAAGCAGTTGATTTTGCTTTGTTGCTTATTGATCATAATGGCTGGCTGCTGCATTTAGGAAAGTCCTGACATTGATGCTTCCTACTTGGGGGCTGGGGAAAGATCCCAAATAATTGGCTCTACTGATTGGATGCTGCTAATAAGATCATCAGGAACAAACTGGAACTTCTGTAATAACATCAACAAAACGGCATATCTAAAGATACTTCAAATCAAAAGCACTTTCAGTAGTTACTCAAGATAACTGGGATCTAACCTCTCATAAGTACTACATCATAAACAACAGTAATGAAGTAGAAATGTGTGGCAGAATTTGAGAAAGATAAACAAGGTAAGTGGACATGAAATGCAGTTTGCTGTGTAATACAAAGGGCAGAATTGTCCACTCACACCTCATTGCTACGCAAATTAAGTGAAATGGGATTCTGTAGTTCTCTACTTAGACAAACCTGTATGAGTGAGTGGTATCCACGCAATACAGCATTATTTAGCCTAGACTGCCTGAGTCCCTTCAGAGAAATATCACTCCACCATCATCAGATTCTGTATTTCAATTGCAAGAGGGCCTCAGTCTTATGTAATTAAAAAACTCTTAGATACTGTCTGTGCCATGACCTAAACAAAACATTTCAAATACAAAATTGGATTTTTAAAAATGTATTCCAAATGCCAAGTGTGGGCTCTTTGGGACTCTTCTTCCATCACTATTGATTTTTTCAGTAACACACCCAGAGACTAGCTTAATGCATCTTTGAATAAGGTTGTATTTTAACACTTTTTAATGTCATGCTGTTTATTCATATATTGCTTAAAATTCAAGATTTACTTCTCATTTTTATACATTTTAAAAGGTTGCTGAAAATGCACAGAAATAATGTGTGAAATTGTTAAATGAGGCTATTATTTTCCTTTGTTCTATGCTAATGAATTCATTAACAGTTGTTCAGTTATTATCAAGGGTATTCTTTAGTTGTTAGATTAGGAAGATTTTTATCTTATTCTTACTGTGAATCTGCTCGTTACATAGCTGACAAAAAGCAGATGATTTCTCCTGCAGAAAAATAACCCACAAGCCCCCAAAACACAGCCACAAAATGTTCTCGTAATTTCCCTGACTCTGTGTGTTTGTTTAAGCTCTTCAGTTTGCTTTTTAAGAGATTTTCCAGAACTTCACAATAAACTCTGTAAACATGTCAAAAACTGTAAGCAAGGAATGATAATACCAATGCTGTACTTATAACAAGCAGTGTAAACACTAAGATATGGTTTTCCCAGTTCTATCATTCATCAAATACTCTTTCTAAGGCATAGAATAAAATAGACATTTGTTCTACTCTTACAGGTTTACCTACCTTTCCTTTAATTAGTGATAAAATTGCTTATCCTGTAGATGGCATTATTTTTTGTTACTTAATTTTCAACACTTAATAAAGAACACGTTCATAAAGACATAGCTCATTTTGTCCAAAAACCTAGAAGTATTTTGAAATCCAGACATTCAGTAATGATGCCTGACATCACATCTACTGGCAAACATATTACAAGTACACGTCACTGTTTTACCTGATGGTCCCCTGTTTCATAGCTGTTCTTATTCGCACTGTCTTTAGATTTATAACCCTTTCCATCCATGAGGTCTTTGGAGATATGGGCTTGTTATATACTTTTAAGGAACTTGGTACAGGTAGGTCTTGCTTCCTGGTTGAATCTTGCACAGTTTTATGAATTACAGATGACCTTAGTAGATGACATAATATGTGAAATTTATAATACAGGTTATAGACAACAATTGTCCTTTCTAGAAGGATAATTTGTACATTACGTGAATGAGAACTGCAAACTAAAGAAAGTGAAATGTCTTACAGAATATTGTCTTTGATACCTTTATGTAGGGATGGTGTGTGGAGTCACAGGTGTGGCTGAAGTATATTGTAGAAAAGCTGTGAGATAAACCCATACTGTGGGGTAAGACATGTTACCAGGCTTGCATGTGCTTTCATTCTTGCTAGTGTAAAATCATTCTCTAGACTGATCTGTTTTCTCTCTGTTCCTGTTACACAGCAAAGACATGTACCTTTAATCTATGACTGGGTCAAATGCTAAATGCCATAATCATGTAAATAACCTCATGAGTGGAAAAAAAGGAAGGTGAGGATCTAGGACAGTCATTATAATTTTGAAGGCTGTGATGATGCTTAGCATGTCTATAAGTAATCCGGGATAACAGCCAGAGCATTCAATACATGGCAGAGTAAAACCTCTCTTCTCTCTTGCAGCAGCTACTGACAGTATAGATGAACCAGCTACACTTGCCTTCCTGCCAATTCCAGCCCCTTTCCCTGGTGGCATTGCTCTTTCCACTTGTTCTGAGATGCTTCAAGGGCTCCTGCCAGCTAGAGAAACAAAAAATAGCCCCATAAGCGTACTGTGTGGAAATACGCCACATAAATACACTGGGCACCCCTGCTAGTTATCCACCCCTTCCCACCCTGGCACTGAAGGGAGTATTTGAAGATCAGGAGGAGCTTCCTGCCCTGTGAGAAAGTGCTGGGCATTATGGAAAGAAGGTTCTTCTTGTACATTACTTCCAACCACGCTATGCAGAACCCACCATGAGAGGTGGTACAAAGGCATTTATTGCTTGCTGCAAGGTGAATTAAAATGTGTCCAGTGGAAAGTAGTCAAGCCGTGTGAGAGAAGGAACAGCAAATTTTGGATTATGTAGTAAGTGACAGAAAATAGATCCTCTGATTAAATAATTTGCTCGAGGCTTAGGGGAGCCAGGAGCTTTAACCATCATTGACAAATGTCCACTTTTACAGTCTATTTTGGCTTTCAGGATTATGTGTCTTCTATAAAAGAGAAGCTACCATTCAGATGAAAGTGGTGGGCTTAAGGCAGAAATTACGGGTGGAGGCTTCTGTGCTTGTGTTATGTGGGCATAGAGATGAAACAGCCAGAGAGGTCCCTTTTGGCTTAAAGAGGTCTAGGAGCTGAGCGTAAAACATGGCTTCCGAAATAAGCTGGGTCAAGCGTGTAGGATAGATCCTGAGGGAGTTTTGAAAGCAGAATGCTGGGGCCTGGCAGGTCAGAAAGGGTATCCCTGAAAGGATATATCACTGTTGAGCTCCTAACATAAAAACTTGTCTGGGAGTATTCACAAAAATGATCCATGTGCTTTAGGTATATTTCCTCCAAATTTATACATGCTCTCCAATAAATTTTGAATAAAGAGGTGATCATAGAGGGTAAATTTTAAACATTCATGTGCAACTGATATTTTATTTTAAAATCATGCATACTGAAACAATATAAAACATGTGGGACACAAGGCCTCCAAAGCCCTTGTTCTCTATGCCAGAGTTTAGACAACCAAATAAATCACACAAACATCTAGCTTCATTATTGCAGTTAAGACCAGACATGAAGAATTACTGTATATGAATGTGATGAGACAGAATTAAATTTAAACTTCTAACATAGTCAATAAATTTTGCAATAGTCTAATTTTTCAAGGAATCCTGCCTCAAGCAAAGACCACAATGGGAGATATATATATTTTTTAAATTTCTAATGCCATTTATCTGTTTTCTACATTTAAAGGATTTAGTGTTTCACCAGCTCTGGAATTGCACTTGTCCAGTCAAGAACTAGAAGTAATATTACACAACTTTATATATCTACCTGAGCAATTGTGACAGGCAGATGGCATACAAAACTGTCAACAATCTGCAAATTAAAAATTAAAAATAAAGAATATGTTATGTATGTCCCAACAAACAAAGTCTAAGGAATAACTATTTGCTTATGGACATTCCATCATTAGAAAACATATGTTAATTTCACTAATTATTCTCACATATATATTTTTTTCCCTGTGTACTGCAAATAACATGAAGAATGTCTGCATAAACAACTAAAATGTGGTTTGAAAGCTGTGCAGTGTTTCTGTGTTTGAATGGGTACTAAGCAGGCTCCATCTATTTTAAATTGATACTGTTCTCTCTTTAAAGATGTTTGTTGTTCATGTCCTTTTAAAATTTTAAAATCTTATTTTATTAGGATGTTAGTCTTGATGTGATCATGTCCTACGGATATACACTTACAAGTCCATGCCCTGTCAGTGGTAAGCTCCAGGTATGACTTCTTTCTAATGCCTGTATATAGGCCAAAAATTAACCACCTCTGTGTAAAAGCCTTTATAATTATCAAGTATCAGTGCCAATTGCAAGGTTGCTAATGAAACTGAGATTATTGAGAAAGAAAATAAATCCTTTGGAACTTTATTTTCAGAAATGTAACTGTAACTGACTTGATGCAGAGGCCCTGAAATCTATTGCATCCTCAAAGGGCTCCACACAAAGTGATAAAGGATACTGAATGCCAGATTGTGCAGGTGGAAAAAAAAGATAATGATGAAACCACAGTGAGTGTTAGTCCCCTTTAACAGTAGCAACACTAGGCTCATCCTGTTTTGTACAGTCATTATGCTAGCATGGCCTATTTTTTTCTGCAACACCTTCATACTTCCATGACTACCAATGTTAATAGCAGTAAATAAATTAATGCACTGGAATAATCTCACTGAACACAAATAACAGTCTATGTTACAGCAGATCCTGGGTCAAGAGAGAGATGATAGGCTATAACCTCTGCCCCTCAAACCCATGTGCACAGGGACACTGCTACCAATGCGTTGGCCAACATCTCTCCTTTCTTTATGATTTCTTGTCTGTGCCTGGGGTGGATGTAGAATACAGAGTATGGCGGGCATGGAGGAAACAGTGGCTGGGCTGGGGGACGAAAAATGTCTTGCCTGTTATATACAGTCATAGGAGAAGAGAACTGGGAGCTTCCAGGAGGGGAGCTTACAACAAAACGAAATAGCCAGGTCTTTTCATTCATAATTTCAGGAGCCTCTCCATATGGAGACAGAAATACAGCCCGTGCTCTAACAGGCTGTTGTTGTTATATTACTCTGGTTAACTTTTGGAAAAACTTTACCAGCAGATTAATGAAAATATTACTCTCAAACCTGGTTTCAAAGGGGAGAGACAGTCTAGTCTATTGTTACAATTTCAGTCAAATACCACTTTATAACACCCAGTCCAGTAGGACAATAATAGAAATAATTTTGTCCTGTTGTAGGCAAGATTGCCTACCATTAGCCTGTAGTAGGTTCTTCTGAAATCCTTGTTACCTGCCAGTCTTTCTCATTCAATCTTTTCAATTGCTTACAGTTTCTGAGGTGAAATGTATGACATTTTTCATTCTTGTTTCCTCAGTGCTTTGCAAGCCCCAATATTTGCACACCAATAGCAATTTTCTAAATATTTCTGCTTCCCAAGACCTCTCTCTACCTGAAGAAACTTAAGAAACAATCTGTTTGAAATTTGATGAGTTCTCATCCTGGTTACCTTTTTTGTAGGCCCACGAATTTATTCTCCAAAATATTTGTTTAGGTGTAGTTAGGACCATTCTTCTCTCTTTCCAGCTATTCCTATTTCCAAATATTAGATCTGTGTTGAAAACTACTCCCATTTGTTTAGCACTGAAACTGAACACTACTTGTATTGGCTGTATATAAATCTTTTATTTTAGGCTGGAGATTTCAAAGCACTTTCAGTGGTTTTTTTAAAGTGCAAAATTATTTAAATTGTTTTCTCTGGTTCTTTTTTCTCATCCAGCTTTAAAAAAATGTCTTTTTAGACTATGCATCAAAGTTGGAAATTCATGCCCATGATAAAGGAAGCATAAGAAACTGTTTTAAGCTTTCCAAACAAAGTTGCAGTGAGGCGTAAACGTTTTGTTGTGCCCTCAGCAGGATTGGATTTCATTCTAAGCACCAGAGACCTCAGAGCACTTTGAAGACTTGCCACAGTTTGTTATTAATCCTTGTGTTTCTGCCTCATAGTTTTCATATCCTCTGTAACTTTATTACCAGTATTTCTCGTTCTATATGCCAAGGTCAATAAAATTCATGTGAGAAGTACACTATTTTACAAGCCATAAATATCACATTGGGTAGAATAATTCCATGAGATTTGGAAATGCTTATGAGACCTCTGTTTCTGTGCTCACATTGCAGGCGTGTCTGCTGAGTGAGAAATGCCAGCAACTCTCCTACACCAATATACCGGGCTAACACTAAACTAGCAACAGGATCTTTGGAGAGATTGAATAATAGGTTCTTATTGTGTGGGAAGCTGGAATTTGCACAGGTGGAAGAGGAGTGCCATCATCAGAGGTCAAATCCACACCCTCTTTACTTCACTGTAGCAATACATGTTGAGCATGACGTGCAGAATTGGGCTCAATGTCTAACTATTGATCCTGCTTGACATTCAGTTATCAATATATAGTTAAATTCCACACAAGAAGAAGTCAGCACAACTAATTAAGGATAATTTTGTTCTACTCTAGATATTGGTCTGGATGATTCTCTCTGCTCTTTGAACGTATTTGCAAAAATATTTATTTTGCTCCATTATGGTTAACCTGTGAAGTCAGAGGTTGGGTTAGAAGTCAGCTGATAAAGAGTGTTCCCTTTCTGCTTGACCCAGAAGAGAAATAGGATTGTTACATTCATGGTACCCATTGTCTTTCCGTGTGGAGGTACCATAAATTCAACATCATTACTTAGCCACAGCATCACAGAGAAGGAGCAGATGGGTTTTTGAGGGAGAAAAACCATCATTTAATGTTTAAAATATATTTTTTTTAATCAGAAAAAATGTCTAGAAAAATGATGAAAACATATAAATAGCTACTTGCTATAATAGGCCATATTAAAAATCCCTGGAGTGAGTTAAGACATTTTATTTTATCACTGAATTGCACTTTAATATAGGCTCCCATAAAAACTGACTTAGACTTTTACACTGACTTGAGAGGAGTATACGCTATATTCAATAACCCCTGTCAAATAAAAGTACAAATCTAATTAAGCAATAAATCCATAAAAATTGTAACAGACAGTTAATGAGTGGCTTGCATTTTTATAACAGCCATAGCATATTAAAAAAAGCATTAGCTGTTATAGTATGGCTGGAGTAGTTGTACTGATAAATTAGTCATTCTGGCATTTCATGACTAATTTTAGTCACTTGGAGCTGCACAGATGTGCTTGGTTTAGAATTTGTGCTATTATTCTTCAATGAAAAAAGTTAATCTAAGTATCTGTCTATATTTGTAAGATATTAATGGTAAAAAAATATTTAGTTTTTCCTGTTAAAGCTATTGTTCTCAACACCACCAGCATCTCTGGCTGAGAGAGATCTAGGTTTGATACTAGCAAGTTGGTACTGAAATCACCGGTTTATAGTTATGAATTGTCACATCAACTTTTTTTAACAAGAGTCAGATAAAGAGGTACATTTGTGTAGTATCCCAATTTCAGAAATATGACATTAGTTTCACTCATATACTCTGATATGAATAAGTCAGGAATATGTCTAAACCTTAGTTCAAAATTTGAATTAAGTCAAAGGCAGAGCATTGGTTAGGATTCTCTCCCTGCCCCACCTCCCCCACCCCCGACGTTTTCTAATTGAATGACTAGATGGGATAGTTTGCTGCTCTTTTTTCTTTCTTTGTTTTTAGGAAAACCTATTAGTTATGGGCCTTTTCTTTTTGCAGGGTAATCACACTGAACAGCGCACACCTCCTGTTTATTTCCCTGGCAAGCAGGGAATTGCACGCGCTGCAGGTAGTGGATTCCTCGTTTCTAGCACTAGCGAATCTAATGGTCTTAGGGGAGCTGGAGAGTACCATCAGGGGACCAAAGGGTGATAGTCTGTTTTGGGCTAATGACTTCTTCTGGGGTCATGAACAGAATTAGGTAAATGAGAGAGGCTGCTGGTAGTTAGCAAGGGAGGGAGGAAGATGGTTGCAGGCAGGCAGGCAGAGAATCACAAGCAGCCCTGAGGATTACCTAGTCCCACATCAGAGCAGGACTTCACCATTAAATGGCAATTGTGCTATTGCAGTTTAGACCAGCAAATGCCTGTGATGAAACCTCTGTATTGTTCTGGGCTGACACAGTGCTATCTCTCCTAAAATAGTATTATTTCAGAGGTTGCTTTATGTTAATCGTATGCCTTTAAGCCACTGCTTAATGGAATAAAGGACACCAAGCAATAAATTCAAAAGCTGTAAAAATGAATCTGTCATATATTCTACGATATGTCTATTCCTGCAATGTTTTTAACAGTGAGGAAGAGCCAGGTGGTGTTTTTATTTCTACCAGATAAATATTATATGCAGCTGGTTTAGTTTGTGATCTTAAATATGTGTATGTGACTTGTAGCTGTTGTAATATGCTTAGTAACAATACTTTATACCCCTGCAGCACATTCCAAGTGGAGATATAAATCCCCTTACAGGCATCAATGAATTAAAGTCTAAACCACTGTTACCTGACAAAGAACCACTGTATTCTTCTTGAAAAAGAATCTGTTATCTATTACTTTAAAATAAATAGTACACGGTTGGTTTATTCATTGTTCTCATCAACTGAAAAAAGCTAGTAAACACTATTGGCCAGCTTTATTTATGGCTCTTTTAGAGCAAGGGCCTGCATTTGCTCATGAATGTCATAGGTGAAAATCAAACTTCTGCAGAAAGGTCACAAAGCTTTCAGGATTTGTTAGTCTCAAAGAAATTCTTGTATAGGAGCTAAAAAATATGTAGGATTTCTCATGTGAAGAAGAAAGAACTACAGAAGTTGAGATCAGATCCTTCATTCTTGAGGAAAAGCAGCTGAAACATTTTATTTTAGAAATGTGTTTCTATACAAATTTCCCCCATAAAGTCACATCTTTTTAAAATTGTATCTTTTTTTCTTTTCCTTGAGTAGATTCTCTCCCTTTTCCACCAAATTTGAGTGTGGTGGGAATTTAGAGGAAATTAAGGTTGTGAGTTGGTCCTACATTATACTCTTCTACACTTCTTTACTTGCATGAAGTGACCCTGTTTAAAAGCACAGGAGTTGGGAGTGAGATGTCGTATAGCCTACACCACCCCACTGCTTCTGATGCTGTGGAGGTTGAAGTAGGGAAGCTAACAGAAAACAGAGCTGGAGATAGAAAGCTGAGGTCCTTCTTGGATAAGTGTGTCCACAGGTAGTATAATCTGCATTGCAACTGATTATCAGGACTTATTTTACAGGTGATTTGTGACTTATACCCACAAAAAGTGTGGGTATATGCCAGACATACTACTATGCCAGATATATTACTATCTTAAACACATTAGGTCCAAGGAGGTAGATGGCAGCTTCAAAAGGTTCATCTGATCCAGGAACCTCAGGTAGTGCTTGACTGAAACTAGCAAGTTGCCTGCCATTATCATTGAAGGCCATAGGAAAAAGTTAAAAGCTAGGTGCAGGGACCCTGTGACACACCCTCTGGGCAGACGATATGGATAGACTTGGTCTTCTCTTATTTATACCTGCAGGAACTAATCTGGCAGGGATTCAAATAACTCCATACTACTCTAATACTAATTAATCCTTCCATACACTGGCTTGTATAGATCATGGTAGAAGATGAAGGATTGCATGGCTTTATCATGGTAATAACACTGGATTTCATGGTTTATCAGCTTGTCAAGGATTAACAAGACTAATTTAAAATTACTGGAGGAGCTGTTGTGTAGTGAAAGAAGGAAATCTCAAATTATTTTAAGATGTTTTACATACAGGAAAATGTTTTTTGCATTAGCTCTTTTCTCTTTTCTCTTTTTTCTCTTTTCTCTTTTCTCTTTTCTCTTTTCTCTTTTCTCTTTTCTCTTTTCTCTTTTTTCTCTTTTCTCTTTTTTCTCTTTTCTCTTTTCTCTTTTCTCTTTTCTCTTTTCTCTTTTCTCTTCTCTTTTCTCTTTTCTTTTCTTTCTAGTATTCCTGTTAAAGAGACTCAGTTTATCTCCCACTAACAACAGTTATATGTCATTCAGATATAGATCATTCAAATATGGACAGCAAAGTCAGATAAATCCATAGGAAACCAATCAGTCCAGACATGGGATAATCAGAACACATTTTCTTTATAGTCATCCTTGGATGATATTTACCCAGTACAGAGCATTAGTTCATGCATGTCTAAGTGGAATTTAAATTAGAATTTACCTGGAATGTGTAATTACCTTCATGAAAGCAGTTTCCACAGGGGCAAATCTCATTGGTCTTTATTTTGTGCTCAAGAAATTACTAAGCAGACTTTCCAGAGTGCAATTTCAGGCTTTTTTTTTCCTTATTAGTCCTATCCTCAACTTAACAAGGGTTTTAAAAACATCTGTCCAGTGCTGAATGGTCCATGGACAAATATTTTATGTATTTCAGTTTTACTATGTCTAGCCCATGTCACTCACTTAAGATATATATTACAGTGCTACCACACGGACTCTCATATTTTGAAAACACAGTTTTCTTATCAGAAAAATGTTGTAAAGAAATATTATTAATGTGTATAGACTAAGGAGAAAACTGATATTTTATTAAGTCTCTTCTTAATAAAACTTTATGTGTTATGTATCCTTTCCTCATGTGGTCGAAATCTTAAAACCAATATATTTTTATGGTCTTTCAGTCAATATGATTACAAAGTTTCTTTTAGTTAGTTTCTGTCAAGCTTCTTTTACCTGGTACAAGTACAGAGCATCCTTACAAAGACCATGGCATATTCTTATATTCTTTAAAATGTACCCATCCAAAAACATTTCTGAATCTAAAAGTCTACCTGTATGTTTTGCAGTTATTTATTGTTGGTTAAGGGACCAATAGTTCAGGACTTTATGCCAGCAGATGTATTCACAACCTGGTTGCCAGATGCTCAAACAGTACTTTGCTTTTGCTGCATGAAGGCTAACTCCATGCTCCCTGTGGAGTTTACAAGTTTTGCACAGGGCTCACAGGAATTTGGGATCTCAGATAGGAACTTGTACATAACTAGAAGGCTGCCCAGGAAACCAGGGATGTATATAAACAGAGAGAGTAAATAAGTTGGCATGGGTGGAAGCTGAAACACGTCCTTGGAAGAGGCAATGAGAATCACCACCTAAACTATTTCACTTCTGCATTTTTGCTTTTCTGATCTGCATTGTTTTAGTTTACAGACTCTCATGGATCTGTATCAACTTTCTTAGTGAAACAGAGGCAAAGTCACACAGCTGTGCTACGTCAAGCTGGGCCTTGATTAGTCAGCTGAACTCCTGGACATTACAGTGCCAGAAAGCAAGCTAAGGGTTAAAGTGTGGATAATCACACACTAGCACTACAACCCATTTCCTGGTCTTGTTTACTTTACTCATATGTATGTAGCCAGCTGTCTGCCAAAGCTGTAGCTTTTCCATAAAGTCATATTTATCTGTAGGATAATGAATCAGACAGAAAATCAATGCGACATTTCAAATATGGCCTCATTAGTGCCCTTGTTTAGTGTCAGGAAAAGAATATCCAGCAAGTTGCTCAGCATTTGTCACTTCCTGGAATTCTATTTTCCTTGCCTTATTGCCTTTACATCTTGTGTTGAATTTGATTCTAGCCACTAACCCTATAATCCTTAGCTTACTCTGTGCTTTATGGTTATGAACTTTGGCTGTTTCTTTATTTGTCCCACAGATTTATTAATTTGCTTCTGCTCCTGTGAGTTGTATAAGCTGCTTACTCATCTCACACTCTTTCTGCAGAGTTGCTGCGGACTTTGCTGCACTCCCCAAGTCACACGCAGCGGGAGAACTGTAAGAGAACAGTGCTATTTACTCATATGATTTTTTTACCTCTTCACATAACTTACTACTTCTGTTTACAAATGCACTCTGCCTCTGATCTCCCCAGTCCTGGCTTTTTATTTTCTTACGCTTCAGAGGGTTTGTGTCATTTACCGTTTCTTGCAGTCTAAGAGAGCAGAATCATTTCCTTTGAAGTGATGCCTGATTAAAGCAATTCGCACCTGTCTCCTCATCTTTGTCAGTCATTCATTGCCACCCCTACCCTGCCATCTCTGTTTTTCTCAGCCCAGTTGGGTTTTTCAGTTCGTTTTACACTGCTGCACCAGAAGTTCAATAGAGGAACTGATCTGGACTACAAATAACTTCATTTTATTTTATGTGAAGCAGGCCTCATTAGCAGTCATGTTGCACAGTGCTGTTGATGATCTTCTACAACAATATGAAAGAACCAGCAAAATGATGGCAGCCTGAGACTGATGAGAAAGGGTAACAGTGAGCAATCAGCGCAGAAACATAAGTAGGCATTGCCATCAGGGAAATGGTACGCAGAAGCATCACTTAGTATAAATAGCTTTCTCTTTATATTTTTTAAATGACAGTACAAACTACTTAAGTCTTGTGGTATCTGTCTTACATAGGTAAGTTTGCAAAACCAGTTTAGTGGAAACTGAAACTTGGATAGCAATACTTGGATTTTTCAGTTCTGAGTTCCAACTCGTAAGCTTCACTTTTGCCTCCCTCTTTCTTCTCTTTGTTTCTTTGCTCTCACAACTTCCAAATTTTTTTTGCAGTCTTTAATTTCTTCCGTATATTATAATATCTCTTCTTTGATTTTCAGTAGATCTGCTACAGGCAGAAAATCAAGGACATTTTCATTAAATGTTCTTGATCTCTCACAAAGGCTGCTTTCTTGGTCATCTTGCTTTATCCTACTTTTTTCATGTCATGCACATGTCCATAAAGTACAATGCCTATGGAAACTGCATGTTCCATACAGTACTTGGCTTCAAAATAACTGTTGAGCATAAGAGAACCAGATAGACAGTCATGAAATGGAACATGGAAAGTGACACTATTTCAGGTTTCTTGGATACCATGACCTCACAGGTCAAATTCTTGTAACAGCTATACAACAGACAGGAAAGCCTTCTGAGCTGTAGGGCCTACTGGAAAAGCAAAAGCAGGTCAGTCCTTCATCCAGAATTATACTGAATTAACTTTTTTTTTTTTTTTTAATTATTTTAAAGAAAATGAAGTTTTATGGATGTCAAAAACCTTTTCAGCTATAATTCTCTGAATTTAGTAGTGGTTATGTATTTGTCTCATTAATTTGAATTTTAAAAGATTCTTCATCTAGGAAACACATAATTTGTATTTGGGAATTAATTAAGTTATACGTTAGGGTATCTTTCAGCCAGGTATGATCAATGGCCTGTTTCTGCATCCAGGCAACTATGAGTCATTGTAAAAAAAAGTTATTTCTTCAGACTGCTATTATTATGGCATTGTTTTTAATTTAACTCATCCTTTTCAATATAAATTTCTAAAGCATGCATGAAATAATAATGAATAGAGGTACAAACTCTCCATTTTTGAAGCACTGTACCTGAACATTCAGAATACTGTTGGCAATTTGGTAGGAATAACTTCTATTTGGAAATGTACACAAATTAAGCTACATCTTCAGGTGTCATAAATCTGTGAAGCTCCACATGGCTCATAGCTACAATAAAATTGTAACAGATGTCATCTGGGGATTAGTCCTACTTTATTAATTGCATATAGTGTTCTTTTGACTGTATCTCATTATATTTTATTTTTTTACAGTCCAGTGAGTAAATACGTAATGATCTGAAGATTTCCTTTATTGTATTGTTTCATTTCTCCAACCAACTATTTTAGAAAGTGGATTTCTCATGGTCTTCCTCCCATCCTGAGCCATTTGTGTATCCAGATACTTGAAGTGAAACCTTGGCTACACTGAATTCCATCAGAAATGGAAAACTACGAGAAAGGAGATTGTAGTGAGGTGGTTGTTGGTCTCTTCTCCCAAGTAATAAGCAATAGGACAAGAGGAAATGGCCTCCAGTTGCACCACGGAGGTTTGGATTGGATATGAGGAAAAATTTCTTCACCAAAAGGGTTGTCAAGCATTGGAACAGGCTGCCCAGGGAAGTGGTTGAGTCACCATCCCTGGAGGTATTTAAAAGACATGTAGATGTGGTACTTAGGGACATGGTTTAGTGTTGGAGTTGGTAGTGTTAGGTTAATGGTTGGACCTGATGATCTTAAAGGTCTTTTCCAACTTAAACAATTCTATGATTCTACCACATTAAATATCATTAAATATCCATTGTCCTTCTGGGCAGCCATCCTGTGGAATTAATGTTTGTTGAATTCCTTATTTGATAATTATTTCACTTTTTCTTTTTATGACTTATACAGTGTTTCTAATTTTTTGTTGTTCAAAATAACTTGACATTGTCATTTTTTTTGTTTGTATTTTTTCACCATCAGTACAGCCATTTCAAATATAAAACATGAAAAATGTTTTTCTCAAATATTATTAAAAGAGCCTTCTTTTGTTGATATTGTCCCTCCCCCTCCCTTTTTTAAAACTGCTAATTCCATTGCCTTAAAATCTTAGTGAATCAGTTCAAATAGTTTATTTGAATAGTTTTGGTTTATGCATGTAACTGCTTCTTTTATAGAAATGTTACACTACTGTATTGGTGTAACTTTGTAGTATTTGTTTTATTTCAATGTCTCCTATCAGCATTATTTACTGTGAAAGCACCGCTTGGAAAAAACACAGAAGGTCACCTATAATTCTGTATGATAAGGTGTTACATTTGTAACAAACGTATAGCTAAAATTTCTAGTAAGTTGAAGTGGAGAAGTAGACGCAAAACAAATTTCAGGCATAGATGAATGTAGAACTCAAAAGATGTATGTGGGAAGAAATACTGACTGTTCATGTTTTACTTTCTCTGACACATAGGATCTACTGTGTAAAAGAAATTGGATGTAAATTTCAATTTCTGTATGATAGACTTTTGTCCATGAGCTGCATATAAAGTGGTTTGCTTTACATGCATGGGCAAAGAAATTTGAAAAGTAAGACAAGTCAATCTGCATGCAAAAGTAATTTCTTTTACACTGGATTTACACCAGAGCAAATCTGTTAACTTCATTTGGCTTTGTTCCAGGTTTCGACTAATGTGAGATGAGTAGCAAGCTCAAACTAGATGTTATTAATATAGGGAAGACTATGCTAACAACTAAGCAGCTATTGTACTGGATAGAAAGTGAATATTCTCACTAAGTCAACATAAGGAGAGCACCCAGGCAAAGCACTGTGGTTTTTCTTCTGTGAATTCTGGCTCCTGTCACTACACTTTTCAAACAACACAAACTTGGAGAGGTTGTGAAAGTAGAGTAGATTATTTTCAATGCCAATAGACAGAGATCCGAATAGCTTAATTCCCAGAACAGCACTTCTATTCTCCCTCACAAGAAGTGTGGCATAAGAGGGCAAGATTAACTGAGCCAAACTGAAGTCATACTGTAAGACAAGTTTCTGATGATCTCCGTCTCATCCACAGATTAGGATTTGTGTAATAGAAAGTATATAGTAATTGGAGAAGGAAAAGATGAATAAGTTACCTTTTCCATCTTTTCCATCTCCTACTTTGTGGTAGATTCTCCAGTGCTTTAATATCAAGGTTTAGGTAATTGATTATATTTGTTTTTGTAAAGGCATTTCACTGCAATTATATTCACACTTAGGTAATAGTTTGGGGTTTTTTTCTTTTTTATTACAAAATATAGTATTGAATAATAAATACAAACGAGGAAAAATGCTATTTCTTTATATGCCAAATAATATGCCAAATTACCGGTAAGTTTTGATGTTATTACTATTTGGGCCTTTATATATTGGAATTGTTGTTATTATTATTATTATTGTGCTGTATTTCACTTTGTACTCTCTAATTCAGAGCTTTTTATTACCTCTTCTCAATACTCTAATTTAAGAATTGATGACCATGAAGAATACGTAATAATCAAGGTTCAAAGCAAGGAACACGAGCAGTACAATAATAATTACTCACTGCATTAAAAAATTGCTGAAGCTATAAACTGCTTTTCTTAGAATACAGTGTGGTTTCCATAGATAACAGTTTGGGGATAGAAAAGAAAATGCTGATGGTTTTGTGTTTGGTGTCCTTTTTTTTTTTTAATCAGTAGCATAAGAAATATTAAACTGGCCATTAGTCTTCACTAAATCTGTCAATACAAGGAAATAAAATAGTCAATAGAGAAGGCACAGGAACTTTGATAAATAACCTGGTTTCAAAAGAAAACACACTCTTCCAAGCTGTTCTATTGGGCACCTTTTAAGTTATATTTTTTTAAACAGACTTTTCTTATTGTTATTGATGCCTGCTCAGAAATATCCTATTGTTTGTCAATGTTTAATTTATCACAGAGAAATTTATTTGGATGTTCTGCTCAAAACAAGCAATGATTAAAGTAGCTCTGACCTTAATTGCACCAAAATAAGCATGAGCAGCATTTTCCAAAGCTGTTGATCAAGTGTCTGATTTTAGGAGGTCAACTAAGATACTGTAAAACAACCTAATTTCAGTGGAAGCCTCAGCACTTCCTTTATTTTTTGCACTATTAATGCATCTAAAATGCAGTTCCCCTGTAATTCAGTGAGTGGAGATTAGTTGAAAAATCTTACAGCAATAAAAATCATTGCTTCAACCCCTGCAGTCCGAGGATTATGTACATTGTGGGATTGCACCTATCAGAGGGTTCCTCATGTCAATCTGCTTTTGCAGTGTTTGTGGCCTTGGGAAAGGTAATGTGTATTTATAAACAATCACATCAACAGACCTGAATTAAAAGAGTTCTTCATTTACTTTGGTGGGAACCAGAATAGGTCTCTAAAGTCATCTAGAAGGAAATTTGACCTCAGTAAGAGTAGCACTGTAAGGATAATGTCTTACAGTCAATTCCTTATGTCTTGCAGTGAGTACCTTATGTACCAACCTATGGAGGCAGGGAAATGGAGCCTCCTGTTATTGCAGAAGTACTCCATACAATGGTTTGTCTAGATAGGTGCGTAGATACATCATAATTAGAAAGATCACCATCAGCTGACATGTAAGAAAATAGGTGCCACCTTTTTGCATCATTATCTACAAAGTATCACGTACAATAAAGTTGCAGTTGTTATTTACCAAAATTGGCCTCCAGCACACAGCTTTTTCTCATGCAGATCCTAACAATCTCCAGGGGAGATTTCAACAGCAGCTGCTACTTCTAATACTGTAAGCAAGGAAGGAAGATGCTTTTGGCAGTGAATGCGAATGATTAGCTCAGGATGTAATTTGTATCTCAGAATTGTTTTGATAGCTCAGCACTTTCTTGGGTATTTATCTTTCCCCAAATGAAATAACAGTCTTTTCAACTTCAAATAAGTCCTGTCTATCTTGGAGTTACAGAAATGATATCATGCAAAATTCAACATTGCCACTGCTCATATATTAAAACTTACTAATCAACCAAATATTTAAAACAGAAATTCAAACTCTCAGACTTCTACTTCAATAATCTTTTAAATATTCACAGATGCATGAGTCTAAGAAAAGCACACTAGAGCCAAAGTCAGTTTTTCAACCATTGTGATCTATTGTGATAAGAAGGGCAAAGATAAGACAAAAGGTAACTTGGACTATTCAGATTGCAAAAATTCCATTTAAGTCTCTGACTAATATTTCTTATGGCTGATTTTAGAAATCTCCTGCTTTGTGCCTTACTGAGTCCTCCGGATTGTTCTTTCAGGCCTACTGAGACAAGTGATTGCCATTACTCTTTGTACACTTGGACAATATTTAGGCCAACTGATTACTGGACTTTGTGACAAAATATAAGCTAGTTAAAAAAAGGTGTCTTTTTCCTCCTTTATGCAAGGTGAGAGTGGTGCCATGCAACTGAATCAGTGGAGAAAAAGAAGCAATCTCTAGTGGCACAATCAGTAAAGTTATTTCTTACTCTGGACAAAAGCAAAACTAGGAGTGGGAACTCCAACTGCAGTAGCCTATGTTTTTTCATCTTTACATGTCCCACTTCACTCCAAGTTGCAATCCCTTTGATTCTTCTGGATCTCTAGTTGCTGTTGACTTTTTATTCATGCCTGCCAACACCAGCTTCCTTTCAAAGAAGTGAAATGTTGATCAGGACAAATTTAGTTTTTCACAATGGAAAATTACCTTAGAAATACTAAAATTACTTCTTTCTGGATTGACCTTTCCTCTTCCTTTCCTCTCCTTCTTTGGCTTCATGCAATAGAATACAAGTCAGGAAGTAACAGCCATGTGGAACTGACATTGGTAGTTCCTTGTGCTGACTGATGACAAAGAAATAGCAATAGCTTTCTTAAATACATAAGTAAAAAAAAATTGTTTACCATGTTTTCCTTAATAAACTTTGTTTCTTCAGCATACTAATATTCAGTACTCCAAAAATTGTTCATTTATGAGGAAAACTTGTCATTCTCACGGTATTTGGTGCCTACATTTTTGATGTCACTTTTTTTTCCTTAGGGTTTCCTGCAGGGATCAGAGACAGGATGTTCTTTCACTAAAAAAATTTCACCTGCTGTTGTTGACCCGGTAGGACTAGAATAATTTCAGCTGAAAGCTAATGATTGGTATTTGTAATTTTTAAGGGATGGTTACAAGCTGCCTTCCAATAAAAAGGGGCACATGAGAGGAAGGTTTTCCTTCTTGACATGTGTAAGTATTACTATTGACTGTAAGAGGATAATTTGTCTGTGTGTATTTAAACTTAAATTGGGAATAGCAATGGCTTCTGAAGAGCTCTTTGTTGTTTTGTCACTTGCATAAGGTTTGATAGAGGTTTGATACGCGTAGAGTGCTAGTCTTGAGAGACTTCAAACTTCCAGCTCAGACCAGGGGCAGGAATATTAAAGTATACTTTAAAGTTAGGTTTGGTTTTTTTTAGTTCTGCTTTTCATGTCTGTAAGAAATTAGATGACAGCAGTACCTTAATTTTAAGTTAGGTATATTTGTTTGATGTATTAAAAAAAAAAAAAGACAAAAATGGAAAGTATCATGCACATAAAAAAGTGGCTTAGTTATATCAAGCAAATTATAGCAGTGGCTGTAAGATATAATTCAGTTCCCACTAAATCTAATAAAACATATAAGTTAAATCTGATTACATGCAACCATGTATTTCTTTAATAACCCTTTCCTTGATAGCTATGATGGATGAGGGTAGAAGTAGAGAAGAGCAATAAGTGCAAAAGTTCTAGCTGTTCTAAAAGTAGTTGGCCTAATTTTAGTGGTCTAAATTATATCTGCTTAAGTGCTATGCTTTCTTAGGGACTGTAGTTGAAGAGTATATCAAGGAGAAGAACTAAGGAAATCTACACTGTGCATGCTAAAAAACAAATAGGATAGTTCCTTGAATTATTTCCAACTGGAAAATAGGAAAATAAGTTTATGAAACTGATTCAAATTACTCTGTCATGTCTTGAAATAAAATACAGCTGTATACCTAAATAAGGACCAATCTCAGTATTTTATTATGTAAGGAGTAGCATATCAATGATTACTGAACAGAAAAAAGTGTTATAAAAGATGTAAGTAACTTTAATTCCTTCTGTGATCTGTCTACTTGTTCTTGATTTACCTTGACAACTAGTTTAAGTAACTATTTTAGAAGAGTGTGTCAGGACTACTGCTGCTCCTGGAGGGAAGGGAAAGCTGCAGAAGTCCCTGTGGATGAAGCCTGCAATAACCTGCACTACTATGATGTTTGGGCTGAAAGGAGAAAGCGTGGAAGAGAGAATGGGCTTCTCTTTCACTCCTACCAATTTTCCCGTACAATGCATACTGATGTGGTTACCTGGACATCTAATGAAGAAAACCTCATAGTGCTTAGGAGTGTGAAGAATCCAGTGAGTTTGACCAGACATGTGGCTTTCGAGTCCTGCCTTTTGGATATGGGCAGGGGACAAGAGCATCTAGAGAAGATTGATGAGAAGTCAAGATACAAATTTAAAAGCATAAGATTACAAGGACTTGCTGCTCCACACAACCTACCTTGTCATTAATTTGAAACACAGGGACAAGTCTCACCTCATCAACAGTCCACAGACAATCAAAGCAGAAAAAAGTTACTCAGTTTCTGAAGGCTGATGACTTTCTTATGACTTTTTGTTTGTTTGTTTATTTGTTTCCCTAAATGATCTACATCTGTCAGATGTTAACTGCTGTTTTCTCTCAGTTCAGCTTTTTTGTGGGGTTGCCTTATACATGGAATTTAGATGAAATGTTGAGACAGATACATCATTATCAACTGTAGTGTAAGTTTAGGGATGCCTGTTGTTTCATTAAGTAAATTGCTTAGGTCTTTTAGGCCAAACTAGACTTTGATCTATTAGCATTTTTTGGCTCATTAGATCTGGTAACCCTAGGCAAAGGATCTACAACAGTATTGAGCTTTTGGTTCAATCACATTAGAGTCTTGTATCCTTATTTGAAAGGTTGTTGGGTTCTGCAAAGGTTTTCTAACCCTTGGTCTATTTGCTGTAATATGCAAATGAAAGGTTGGGTTTTCTTTTTTAATTCTGTTGTTTTTAGTAGCTGGGCTACATGTTCAATAGCAACACAAATAATCATGAACCTTGTCACTCGCAGATCAGTTCTTATAATAATGCATTTCAGTTTTTATTTGAAAGAAAACAAAACCCAGGAGGTTGCCTTTCTTTTTTAACATATTTAAATCTCAAAATGTTTTGTTCATAATTAAGTATGTCTGATCAAGTTTCTAAGGAAATATCCCCAGGAAGGACTTTTCAGAATTTACACCGTCTAATTAGGAAAAACTCTCTTCATCTTTCATCTGATTTCAGACCAAGGTGACCATTTCAGTTTGTGGACAAGACCAAAACCAAAATCCAACTAAACTTTACAGCCCCCCAGCCCCGCCTCCCTCCCCCCCCCCCCCCAGCAATTATTTTGATTTCTTTTTAAGCAATACAGTCAGAAGTCCTGAGAAGCATGAGATTAAGTAGCAACTTTTTCCTTCTTTTAAAGTCTGAACCAGAGGGTGGACAGGAGATTACATTCTAACTCACACACCCAGAGACTGCTACCAAATCCTGAATCTCTGACAATAGCTAGGGTCTTCCTGGGATGAGACCCACTGATGCACACTGATGGTCTTCTCACCTCTTCACATACACGTGCTCACACAAGCAGAGACAGTTTTCATGGAAAGAAAACCAGTGCATAGGCAACAAGGATGTTTACAACATCCTCCAGTCTATTTTCTGAATTGCTATAACAAGCAGGATACACAGCCATGCCTTAAGTCATACATGTTACATAGTTCATGTGTAATACATGTACTTTACTATGTTTATTAAACATGTATAAGATATATAGTAGTTTGTCCTTGACTAGAAGACATTAATATAATATTATGTTGTTAAAAGAAGAAAAATTACAGCTTTGTGCTAATCTGTGAATAGAACACATAAATGTTTTGGCTTTCTGAGTTGGCATGTATACAGACTGGACACCGTAGGTGTGTCTGTACACGATACCTGCAAAGCTAAACTGTATCAATAACAAAATAATGGCAATAGCTCTGGACTGTGGTTGATGTAATTTTATAGAATTAACATTTAACAATAGATTAAAACTTTTGAAATATGGGTTAGAATAACCTTAGTTGAAAAATGACTATGTGAAGTAGATATGAATAGACATTTGTAAGAGCTGCTTCTTCCCAAGATGATGCCTTTAAAATAATCTTGTCTTACCAAGTGGAAGAAGACAATGATAGCTGTTTCGTAATAATGCTTAGTTTTGATTTCCACAAGAAAGTGTTAACTCAGGGCTTATTTGTTTTCTGACGTGCAGATGAGCAATTTACTTGAAGCAAATTCTAACAGAACTGTTCAAGGAAATATATCTCACAAAGATTTACCTGAAAATCAATGGGTTACTAATCAACTTGTTCTTTCACCCTAAAAAACAAAAAACAGTGGAAGTCTCTAAAGGTGGGGGAAGTGGTTCTTTCAACTCACCTTCTAAAAAAGTGAAGGGGTAGAATAAAAAGATCCAGCTGTATGGCCATGCCTGAAGTAGAGTAACCGTTGAATTGTTAATATGATCGTTATCCGAGCATAACCAAATCTTTTCAGATTCCACTCTTTGATGCAGAAATTCCAACTCTGAACCCGTCTCTCCCCCTCCAATTGCCAAAGGCAAGAGATATGCTATGGTGCACAGGTCTTCTGGCATCAGTCAACTCTTAAACTGGTTAAAAAGTATTATAAAAATACAGCTTTTTTTTAATATCCTTTTTATTCATGAAAGTGTTGTTCCTTTCAGAGTTTCCAGCAGGTCTTACAAGTGTTAGTGTCAGAGCCCCGTAGGCCAATATTTTAGAGTTAGAGCCTTAGAATTGTTAAATAGTATGCAGCAATATATGAGAATGATTGAAGTCTTTTCAGCTTTCTAGTAAAGAAAACTACCTAGAGATTTCTGAGTACTAGTAAGTAATGAAATTGAACTGTGGCAGTTAAGAAAAATGTTTTTAGGCATTGTGTTATATGACAAAGTAGCTGCAGTCACTAGGATACATATAAAACTTCTAACTGCAACTGCAAGGGATTGGATGGATTGGTTTCCTTGTTAAGGTTCCCTTTTCCCATCTGCTTTTCTGCTCATGTCTAAGGAAAGACAAGAAAGGAACCCTTTTTCCTGTGTGCTGTATGGAAAGGCAGGCCTTCAAGGGACTAAACAGCATTGTGCCCAGGTGGTCTGGCTCTCTTGCAGGGTGAGAGGGTGAGGAGGTGAAAGGGACATGCCAGCCTTTTGGAAAACACGGGGGAAAACAAGAGGTCGGTGGTATGGGATGCAGAGCTGGAGGGCACCTCACTTCTGTGTAGGTGGCATAGAGCGGAACCTCACTGGATGGCAGAAGGCACAGTTCGTGTCTATGTTCATCCAAAATCTACATGTCTGTATTCTCTGTTTATATAGTAGACAAATTTATTCTAAAGGACTCTCTCACAGAGGGAGTTAATGCACTCTGTAGTGTTGAACACTGCGCAAAAGCCATAGACAGGTTGGTTGCTAAGGATTGACTCAAACCTGCCTTTAGCATACAGTGTAGTGTTGAATGCCATGGAAATACACGTATTAAGATTTATTCTTAGGGTACATCACAGTCTTCAGCACATGGTGTGCTCCTGAGCACCATAGAAAAGCTTGAGCTTAGACAATCGTTTTTGTCTACAGGGGAAGGCTTGAACTGAAGCTGGAGCCACATACAGCATAATAGACAAAAAAAAAGGTGCAGAGATGCCTGTCTGTATAAGGCATTGAATGGGGCAGGAATTATATTAAAGAGTGGTCAAGGATGACATCCTGTATCCCCGCGTAATTGCACATCACAATGCAGTTCCACAAGGTGCAGAGAACCCATCTGGCAGGAGACACAGAGGAGGCCTCCTCCAGTCCCTGCTGCTACTGTCATTTAGCTCGTGTTCTTTGTATTCAGGTACTCTTTGACACTATAACTCTCTAATCCAACTAAAAAAGCTGGATGACTTGCTTTGCATGAAGGATTGAAGTGACTCAGAGATCATGGCATCATAAGATAATTCAGGTTGGAAGGGATCTCTTGAAGTTATCTAATCCAACCTCCTGCTCAAAGCAGGATCAGGGGTCGGATCACACATGGTTACTCAGGGCTTTATCCAATCTGTTTTTGAGGGATGAAGACTCTAGTAAGCCCTAGAACTGTAACAGGGGAGGAAGCAGGGTCAGAACAGAGGAGAGGAAGACTGAGGAAGAAAGGGAAGAGGAAAAAGCAGAGGAGGTAGTAAAACACTTTTTCTGGCATTTATGCAGCGAATATAAATACAGAGAAAAAGTACACATTGCCAATACTGGCAACTGTACAAGGTATCTCCAGTGAATAGATAACATCAGGGTAGAAGGGAAAGGGCAAAGTGAATCCTTTCTCTAATAATTACTTTAAATTAAGGTATGCTAAATCAATGAGTTCAAGATGAGTGATGGGTCTCTGTTATGCCATCAGTTATATTCATTAAATAACTGATGTATTTTAAGCCTAGGCATATGTATTTATGCATGTATATGTAAAGAATAATACATGAATGATGGTTAATTTTAATATCTGACTTATTTACATAAATCAGTGACACTCAGAGAAATTATCTAGAGTGCACACAATAGGGAAGTTTATATGAGATCAGCCACAGAACCTGGTAACTGAGTAGATTGAAAAGCTCTGCCTCAGGTAGTTAGCACTTGATGCTTAGGCTGGAAGGAGCTGGTTACAATGAAGGAGAAAAAAAAACATGCAGGAAAGATAACGTACAAGTATAAGGTGAAATGAAGCATTCCAGAAGGTATACATGATCTTTAGTAGGGCAATAAGTCAGGTACAGCTAAATATGAATATGAGGTGTACTACTGTGCTACAGTTCATCCTGGATGCCTAATTGTTCTACAGGGGATACAAATAATTTGTTGGTTTATAAATGTATGGTGGATATTCTCAATGTCTAACTGACGTGCCCTGAATCCCTATTCTTTTTCTCTTTCTTTTGATTCTAGAAGGAGACTAGCCAAGTTATGTATACATTTTAATTACGTATCTAATCTTAGATGATGTTTTACAATTATACAGCTATTAATAAACATCTTCAATGGGTACGATATGGTTCATAGAAATTTACTTATAGGTAGATCTGCTACTGGCTAAGCCATGTTCTGTAGGATGCAACTGGATGCCTAGAAGGAGTTTTGGATGCTCAGAGGCTGCCTGTGACATCAGCTTTTTGCAAAATCAGGCCACATTTGACAAGTTATGAAACAAACAAACAAAAAAGCAAAAAAAAAAGCTCAAAAACCATTAAAAGCAGCTCCATATGTGACTTTTATGCTACACCTTACAATGATGGAAATAAAATGAGATATGTTAACTTGGCAATTATTCAAAAAAAACTTTTAAGACTAGCCAGAGTGTTCACGTACCAAAGCAATCATTGTGATAGGAACCACCACAACTAAAAGGCATTGGCAGAATGATTGTACAAAAGGATGTTGAGAGCTTAAAAGGATAGTTTTTGTGACTTTAATTCATCTAACCATGGCCAGTTCCAGCAGGTAGCTATTAATTAAATGCACACTAGTTGCTACCTAACCTGTGAACCTGTAGTACTCAGATACTTCTTTTTCTGATCTCTAAACTTTGCCCAGTTTGCATGAACCGTCTTATATGTAATGACAGTAGTTCACCCAGTATAAATTTTCAGGCTTTCCTTATTTTCCTTGCATTAATACTGTATGAGAACTACTATTCTTTCTTGAGGAATGAAGGCATAACAAATATCACTTAGAAAGTTCTACTGGTAGTTATTCTTATCAAAAGCCTAAGAAATATGTTGAAGATTAAATGCTGAAGACAAATCACACTGTCCAAGCAACAGAGTCATACTAGCCAGAAACTCACAGAAATAAGGGTCATCAAGTCCTCATCCTCTGCCCATAGGCAGAATCTGCTATTCATAGCTCATGCCATGCTTGACAGGAGCTTGTCTGGCCTATGAGAGATCTCCAATGATGAAATTCCTAGAGTCCAGAAAGGTCCTACCTTACCGGCCTTTATAGTTTATCGAGATATTGTCTCATGGACCACGTAGAATCACAGAATCGTTTCGGTTGGAAAGGACCTTTAAGATCATCAAGTCCAAATGTTAACCTAACACTGCCAAGTCCACCACTAAACCATGTCCCTTAAGTGCCACATCTACACCTCTTTTAAATACCTCCAGGGATGGTGACTCCACCAGTTCCCTGGGCAGCCTATTCCAATGCTTGACAACCCTTTCAGTGAAGAAATTTTTCCTAATGTCCAATCTAAACCTCCCCTGGCAAAACTGGAGGCCATTTCCTCTTGTCCTATTGCTTGTTACTTGGGAGAAGAGACCAACACCCACCTTGCTACAACCTCCTTTCAGGTAGTTGTAGAGAGCGATAAGGTCTCCCCTCAACCTCCTTTTCTCCAGGCTAAACAACCCCAGTTCCCTCAGTTGATTCTCATAAGACTTCTGCTCTAGACCCTTCACCAGCTTTGCTGCCCTTCTTTGGACACACTCCAGCACCTCAATGTCTTTCTTGTAGCGAGGGGCCCAAAACTGAACACTCTATTTGAGGTGTGGCCTTACCAGTGCGACCTGCTTGCTTACCTGCTGTCCACACTATTTCTGATACAAGCCAGGATGCTATGTGCTGGCTGTTAGGATGCTGAAGCCGGTAAGGAACTATGGAGATGAAGAAATATCTCACTGTCACTTATCCACTGTGCTGCAATATCAGCATGCTGTAATTAGCTGCCATATAAACCAGGAAAATGTAACCATACATTTCTTTAGTTTTAAAGATCTGAAAGAGACACACCTCAAAGAGAAGTATTTTAAAGCCCAAGCTGCAGCATTTTAAACCATTTTATAGAAGTATGTTTTTGCCTTCTCAATTCAAAGGTGTAGTCCCCAGCTTCTTTGGTACTTTCTAAATTAATAACGGGGCTGTCTTATACCTGTTCTTCCTCAAGAGAAGAACAAGAAAGCATGGAATGACTGCCAAAACTCACTGCCTACACAGAAAAATATGTCATCAGCTCAAAATTTATGCAAAATTACTTCATCCCTTGAAGGGAGGTTTTGGAGTCACAGTCCCTAACTGAGCCAACAAATCAAGATTAATGCTATTTGCTGGGCTTCAAGGTGTAGATTACTCCTAAGTGACTGATAATTCTAATTTCACCAATTCACACTGAGAAAGTAAGAACATGCCATGTTTATAGTTGAAATAATACACAGTTTATGAACAGTGCTCTGCCCCATTTTGGAGAAAGAGAAAGAGAACAAAAAAGCCAAACCGAGAGTGATGTACCACACACATTGCTACCTCATAAAATATTGTTTAAGAGCTAAAGAGCATCTGCTGAAGCCTCTGTTTAATTGTCAGTCCATATAGAAACAGTTCATCAGGGCTGCTCACTAAATTCCGTCATGTTCACAATTCCGAATAGTCGGTAAATCTTAACATTGCAAGATGCTTCTACAAACAAGCATTCTTTGTATACTTCTACAGTAGTCATGGTAAATACTACTTAACAGTTGAGTTTACAAGTATGGCACATTGCAGTGTAAGTATCATGTCTTACAAATCAAAGGCAAGATGTATCTTATTCTCAAAGGCTTGGAACTGGCTGCTGTCATATTATTTTTTCATCTAAATTCAAATCCTGTCTTTGTCATGAGCAGCAGTAAGCAAGTTGCTTATTATTATTCCTATCAATTATTTACATTACAGTGGAGTATGGAAACTCAAACTAAGATCAGGGTCTCACTGTGACTGGTGAAATCGTACTAAGAGGCAGATGGAGGCATTTCAGAACTGCTCCACATCAAGGATGTTCTAGGAGGTAGCAGGGATGTAAGTGCCATGTCTTCAGATTCTTAGGAGAGGGCAAGACATGGTCCCCTCAGCACCTAGCTTGCTTTGTGAGCCAGTGAGGAGACCACAGGCAGGAATTATTCTACATTCTGCTAGTCTTCCTACAACCTTTCCTATCCTTTTAGGAACTGTTGCATCATAAAGAAAATGGCAATGTAATGTTCTGTTAAAAATAAATAAATAGTATTTAGGTATAGCTATAGCATACAGTCCCTAGTCAAGACTGCTTTGAATAGCTATTCAGCAGTCGTTGTAAGGAAAAAGTCCCACTCCATCTCTTTTTAGTATGTTATATGTCTATACAACTACATATATCTTCCAAGATAAACACGCACGTATAACTTTCAAAAAGCTGTGAAAACATTTTGACATTTCCAGTGGTTTGTCCAAAATATAGTAATGCCTCTTTCCTTTACATGTGCAGTGGTACAGAAAGATGCAGGCACTGCTCACTTACCTCCACTTCTAGCACAGATAATGATGCTGGTCTATATGTGAGTACTTGCCACTAAAGTGTGGACTTTGATACTCTGTAATAACATCTGGTTTGAAAAATTTTTTTTCTCAGATTCCTTTAAAATATACCAATTGATAGCTGAGAATTCAAGTTGGAGTGAAAGCAAAATGGTCATCATCCTTACGATCTTGTATTGCATGTCTTTACTGTACCATCTTTGCTGGAAAGTGCAGGTGGTTTCAAAATTTTCCAAGCATTTAGTGTTTTCCAGTGTGCTAATTAGGTCATTTGTCCATGGCATAAAATTACTTCAGTTTACATATACCAAAATATGTCTTAGGTTTCAAAAGTGTTAACTTACAATCTAGTTGTTTGCAGTATTTAATGGATCTTTAATGAATTGCTGCTTTTGGTATAGGCCTCTGTAATGATGCTTGCTTCAGAAGGACTAAGTGTAGAAATTTCTCATCTTTTTTATATAAAAATAATTTGGATTAGAAAAGACACCTGACTGACAAAAGTCAGACTGTGATTCTAAAATATCCACTAGAAACATCCACTTAACATGATTATATTCCATCTGAAATAAAGGTGATCAAATCAAATGTTATGCTGTTCTTTTATTTTTTGTTACCAAAACCTGGCCTTGGGCTGGGCAAAGAAGTTATGAAAGAGGTCTACACTGATATGCCAGTTCTCTAGCAACAGGGAACATACATCAATGTTAAGCATTAGAAGATCCCAAATGCAATTGTGACTGATGCCTAAGTTGTACCTGTACTAAACTGGAAATAGCAGATTTCAGATGGAAAGGAGGATAAAACCTGTTGTATTTGTAAAGCACTTGGATCTCTCTCCCACTGCATCTATTTTTTTGTTTCTAAATTGTGTGAGGCATAAGAACTTATTTTTCTTTTTAATTATGAGTCTTTTCACTGATTATTCTTGCTTTTTATATTGCTGCCTCTGGTAAGGAGGTACCAGATGACAAAAAAAAATGTTTCCAATGACCTTTCCTGTCCTGGAAAAAAACCCTAAACCAACCTGCTCGTGATTTGTCATCTTGTTTACAAGTTAGTGAAGCTTTGCTTTTAAAAGGGAGAACACTTCATTCTTTTTATGATTTTATAAATTACGTTTGAAGGCAGTTTTTGTTTCTGTCACTTGGTGCACCTGTGCAGGGAATATGTTGGAGAATTTGATATACTATTGACATTATTTTATGAAAGCAATGTCAGATTTTATTTGTGCAGATGATAGCTAAGAGACCCAAGTGACTGCCAGTTATTACTGGGAACATCAAAGAAAATAAGCAGATGGCAATGAAATACACCCAAGTATGGGACCAAAAAGTTATGCCAATTTGTCGTACACTGTGTCGAGACATAAGGCATTTAATGGCATTACAGCTTTGCAGACCAGGTGCCTTCTTTTAAATTGGTTAGTTTTATTTAACCAAGGGGGAAAAAAAAGAACAAAAAAAGAGAACAGTTCTCTTGAGAAATTCTTCATACTGGGATAGCCAGCATCTCTGGAAATGTTTACCCTAAAATGCTGTAAAAGAACAGGACAGCTGTTCCAGAGCATCCCGTGATAATTTTATTTATAAAATGTACAAAATGAGTACCTGAAACATCCACATGGTTATTATAGGAATGGCATACAAACTAGTAAGTACTTACGTTTTGGGATGACTTAGTCAAGCCCATTTTATATGTTGCATGTTCCAGAGGTGGCAGCATATTTGACACTTCAAGGACCTCTCTCAACTCCCCCTACACTTGCTTCTGAGGACAGATGAACCCAGATGCTGTTCAGCTGTATCCTTCAGGAGTTACGTGTAAAGAATGAGATGCATCTCCAATCTGTAACTGGACAAGAAAGGGCAGCAGGGTCTATGGCACTCAAATACTTTCTACTGAGCAGCTACACCTGTAGTCTTGCCCTGCTTTGGGTATGCTTTGTTTCCACCTTGTATGGACAAAGGAATGAAACATTGCACATCTTCAAATATCAGAACATTTCCAGTAAAGACTCCTGGATGTTGATCCTGCATTTCACTTCAGGTGCAGCTGCCTTCTTTCCAGCCACTGTAATGCCAGCATACAGTAGAAGTAGTCAGAAATGCAGTAACCTCATTCTTCTTGGATGTACCTTCAATTCTCTGAACATTTTCACATTGTTAAACTTTCATATCTGTGTATAAACCCCATAGACTGATGCAACAAAAATTTTGCCCAAGCCTGTGGCAGTGGAAGTGCTGATGAAAAAATTTTGTTTTGTTGCCTGAACAAGAAAATTCTTCACAAGAAACCATAAACGCATAATGAAAGTTATCACCCCAGGAAAGCAGCTGGAGTCAATTTTCAAGGTAAGTGTCCAGTCTTATTCATCCTTTTTAACAATCTTCTTCAAATAATTTTTGAACAGTGATGAGTTGTCATTTGCAGACATAGTGATGATACAGGGCTGTTTAACAGATCAAGTGAAGGGAAAGGAAAGCAAATGTGATGATGTTTCAGATATTGTAATGAAATCTAATTCAGTCATTTTTAAAGGCAAAACATACTGGAATAATTAAACAAAATAGTTTCTATTGAAATAAGAATATGTTTTTGTGTGAAATAAAAGGTATTCACAAAATGCTGTTAAATATATTCAGATTTAATGAAAACATGGCGTTGCTAGGAAAACATGTTGTGTGGGTTGCCTTAAGCATTGCATTAAAATCTCATAAATGAGTATTAAAAAAGGTATGAGTTGCATATACAAACTCCTATACTTATTTAATTTTCATCTTACACTTTTTTTCTTTGAAACCAGAAGTACCTGAAGTATTTCTTTTAAATATGAAAACTTTCATCCCCTAACATGATGGAAGAAGGTGACGTTTCAAAAAAAGTGTTAAGTATTGCTGGACTCAACTTGGTTTATAGTTACAAGTAGTGTTGATAATAACACTCTAAGGTCAGAGAACCAAAAATTGTGCTAAACAATTAATATTCAGACCTAAATGATGGACCAGATTGATGGAACAGTGATGAATACAAAATTCTTTACATATTTGATGGTTGTAACAATGTTTATACTTATATGCAAGGAGGTGTACTGAGAATCAATGTAAATTCACATTAGATATTGTAGAGTGTCAGAAATACCATAAATATTCTCCATTTTGGCTTAATTTATACAAAGTAGAGACTTGCTGAGCATCAGCAAAATCAAAATGGTACTACCACCTAGCTGTAAATTTAATCTGGCATGTTTATAGCTCATGACTTATTTTATGGGATCAACAAGGAAATGTTTTGTTCTTTTTAACTGGTCACATGAGGCAAAGCCAGTTGTGATGTAAGATATCACAAATTTATCAAAGCTAATAGTTTTATATATGCTTGCATGAAATCTAAATGTATATTATGTATTATCTGCAGTTTATCATGTCATCAAATCAACTGGTTACAATTCTGGCAGTTGCGGACAGAATTATTACACGTAATACAGACTGTAATATAAAAGTATCCTCTTAATGTTAATAATCTGTGGAATTTCTGCAGATGTGGTATGTTACTATTGATTATATTCGGGCCAAGAAATGGTTGTGCATATTAAAACCACAGAACAGTTTTTGTCTGGCTGTATCTTTCAGCCTCAAGATTTTGACCAACATTAGAAGAAGCATAAGGACTAGTTTAAAATAAAATATGTTGACCTGACCAGAACAAATAGGCCACATCTCTTAAATCCTGTCAACTTGTATTTAGCAAAGAGGTAATGCAGCAAAATGAAGAAGGAGTAGATCAGGATTGCTGTTTTAGGATCATTCTAGCTGGGAATGACTGATGCACAGAGCAATACCTCCATATCCCCTGTCATCTAAAGGATATTTCCTAGAGCAGCCTGATACCCCCAAGTGATACCTCTGCCTTGTGAAAAGCCTCAGATCTTGCAGGGAAATCCTTTGTCCAGTATCAGCTATTATATTAATATGAAGGAGATGAATCTTGGGAGAGGGAAATGGCAGAGGTAAGTCAAGCTGGTGAATACTCAGACAACCATGTTAAATAATTAGTCAGAGAGAAGATGAAGTACATTATCTGCTGAGCACTTATTTTCAATGTTTGTGTCTTCTTCAGTCACTTGTATACAGTTAATCACTTTGATTATGTTTTCAAAGGGCATTCTTTTAGGTTTCCTAGTATAAGCTGAGACCTGGTACAGCAGTGACACTCAAGAAAGCTGATAATATACCAAGGAACAAAAGGTGCCAGAAATAAGATGGTATGTAGAAGATGCTTATAGATTCAAGGAAGAAGATCAAAACTATTCATGATGGTTAGTAACTATCAAAGGCAGAGAAGGATCACAAAAAGAAAGCATTTCTTCCAAATCGGGTATTTCAGTCTCAGCACTGAACAGCACTACTTCTTGCTATGGGGAACGCATAACTATGGGAAGAAAATAATCTGTTGTCCCACTGCCTAAATTCATCAAAGCTTGGGACGCTCAGGGTCGCTATGGCTATTGTTTCCAAAAGGGCACAGGAGGGATGTTTAGGTCAGTGGTACCTGCCAGGGGAGGGCCATCCTATCTAGTGTCCCTTGTCCCTCAATTTTCCTGTGCCCTCAAATGTTGACAGACTGACAAGACTGCCCACCGCTCTTCCATCTCAGCTCTAGCCCTTCTTACAGCCAGCATGTCTTATGCCTATGGCTGTCAGGTCCTTGAGCAGCAAAATGTCACTGTCTGCTGAGAAGCCCGGAGCTGGCTTTGCCAGCAACTAAATCAGGAAAGTGCTAGTTATCAGCATTTAGAGCAGATGTTCAATCTCAGATCTTCAGGGGGCCTGACACAGTGCTCTTCCAGCAACCACCAGAAGAATGCCAGTCTTTAACTTCCAAGAATCAGGTTCTCTGATGAAAACAGCTCATAAAATTGACTAGAAATGCAATCCTCTTCACATGGATGAGTGCTAAATAAGAGAAAAAAATAAGTACAAGAAAACAAAGAAATGGAAAAAAATCTATAAGCTATAGGGCACATATTCATAAAATCAAAAATTGTTAATGTCAGAATGTGTTAGGGGAGTACCTTGCACTTCTTGACTTTTGCTCTGACATTTTACACTAGGTTGAACACAAAATGTTCAGGGGTTTTTTTTCTTACCTGACATTGAAAGTGTTTTCAGAAACAAACAAAATACACAGTATTTCTGCAGCTGGTGTGCAAATAACCTTTTTGGAACTGTAATATTCTTGGCACCTTTTTGAATTATAAAACTATCTTCAGACTGGATGAAAAATGAGCAGCTCTAAAAGAACAAAGTTTGACAGCCTGAGGCCATGTTCACAGAACTTTTCAAATATGCAGCAGAATGACAAATTTGCAAAACAGCAAAAATACCAAACTACGCCTCAACAATGAACAACATTTTGTCCTGTACTCGCCAAATATCACCTCTAACACTGGCTGAAAAATTACTTCTTGAATAATGCATTTGGAGAACAAATTCTGTTGCTCCTCAGATGTGCTAGTTAACATTCCTTTTATTATTCAGACAGCTACTCAAATATTACTTGTCAATTGTTACAATAACAATTTTCTATGCTTTTCAAGCAGTGATCAGTCACTTCTAATTACTACATAAGCCCAGTGTGGGACTTCCCCAAAATCAGATCACTCTCTCTGTTGATTAATTCACACCTGTGTAGCTTTGTGTGTGTCACACATGAGATCCTCAGAAACAAAAAAGAATCAAAAGTCAGGGGACTAGTAAATTTGGTAGACATATGGCAAATTTTGATAAGAAACTAGCATCAGTTGTCCTTAAAGAGAACTAGGAGAAATATAAGGAGAAATAATTTTAAGTTTGGGCTAAAGTGATTTAGATTGAGTATGTGGAGGGGGAAGTCAGTGATTCATTAAGAAGGTGTAAGAGCCTGCCACAGGACATTGTGTATTTTCCTTCCCAGAGGTCTGGAGAAAAGGAAACACACCTATCTGGGCATTTGGGCAGAGAAATTATAGGAAACATGATGTGGAGAAGCATTTACAGGAGAAAATGATGTCAAGAGAAAATCAGAAAAGATCAGTGAAAAGGAAGAAATAAAGAACAAATCCAGGTGCCTTCACATGCTGTTTCACTAAAAAGCTAATAGGACTCTCACAGCAAAAGCAGAGGGTAGGCTTGATTGTTTATGAGTTTTTCTTCTTTTTGGTCATCAGAGAGAATCATTTGTGATAGTGAGGTTCTTTACAGGACTAGGCAGTGAGATCTCACACAGTCTTTTTGTTAATTCACATTAACTGTGATGATTTTTCCAAGAGATGTTCTTCTTTTGCACTATAATTCATTTTGAAAGGTTGTTATAAACTAGTTTGTTTGAGCTAGATCTACTGCAGAAAGAGTTGTGAAGGAGCAGAGGAAGATTGTTCCCTCAGTGCATTTGGAAGTGGTAGAAAATGCCACACAAACAGATGAGCAGTTATAATAAACAGAAGTCATACAGGAAATTTATTTTTATTGTACAATATCCTATGGAGTCCCCTGCCAGGTTTTCTTTGTGAGGGCTCGGCTGGACTTGCAAAGTTGTTTAATTTTTGTTGTTATGGAGAGGAGTATTTGCTTTCCAGAATTGCTTCTGCTGTTTCCAGTCCTGGAGCGGTTCAGAGACACCAACCTGTAAATTGCAGTGCTGTGTCCCTGACCCTGCACTGGGCACGGAGATGAGAGCACAGGCAAACAGAACACTGCTGCTCCTGTGGTGTCTTGCTTACAAGCATGAATTCTTGTTTTAATGCAGGTTAGTGTATCTTTATTCCAAACTTCACAAAATGATATATTACATATCTATGCTCCTGGTCGGTCAGGACTGGGCTTCTTTGCAAGGTGCTTCAGCCCACTGATCTCCAAGGGCTATCATTTCCTCTCCTTTATCTTTTATTTTTGCCTACACCTAGCTGTGGCACCTTGAATGCCCAATACCCTGGCCTGAGGAGTTGAGCTCTGTTTCCATGCAGCTCTTGAGTGCCTTTGGGAATATTTGAATGCTTTTTTTTTTTTTTTTACCCTCAGTTTTGTCCCACACAGAGTTGTCTTGATCTGGAGAGCCCCACACACGCTGTTCATGCCCTGCTGCCTGGCAAGTCCCAGTGAGAGAGGAAAGGCAGAGCCAGTGCCCACTGCCTGCCATGCTCCTTTGAAAGTCTGATAGCGGGGAAGAGTAACGGGAAAATCATTACCGTGTTTAGGGGCTGAAATCCTGCCTGGCCTTATGTAGGCTTCTCAAGGAAAGGGAATGCAGGTTCTCTATGGCCTTGTCTCCCACAATGTGCTTTCGATTAGGATTTGGCAGGATGTGGTGCTTTAATTTTGCAGTATATTAATTTTCCCAGCGGTTCACTAAAAGTGAACCATAAATAATACAGAGGGTTTGTGAGGACAGATGCTTTAAAGTGTTTAGATACAGCAGTGGTAAGCAACAAAGACACAAATACAGTAAATAATGTATTAGACTTGTACCAGATTAATTTCATATTCTTCTCCAAAGTTGGTATCATATAGACCCATACAGAAAACTACAATGACACTTGAATCTATGGAGCAGACTGCTGAAGCAGCACACGTCAACGTGTTCACAGAGGACCCTGCAAGGGTTTGCACAGGGTTTACACAAATTGGCCAGTGAGGTGAGGTGTAACTCACCTCACTGGCCAATTTCTGCTAGCCTTATTCAGAATAAATGGTATTTGTCCCTGTAAGTGGTCTTACTGCAACAGATGACTGTGTGGAATAACACGCCATTTGAGAGTCCATTTGGAAGAAACAGTTTGAAAAGAACTGAAAACGGCTTCTAAAGGCAACAATCTTGAAGACAGAGAAATGCTTGATAGGGGCTCAGAAATTTCCACACCCTAGGAAACATATGCTTCCTTTCTCCTCCTGCATATGTAAATGCCAGGCAGCATGGCAGAGCTGCTGGTAGCTCCGTTCCTTAACTGAGGTTCATGGCTTAAGGTTATTTCCACCATGCTATACCGTTTCAGCAGCACTACAGAGCTACTTGATCTTTTTTCTGTGTTACCTGGGGACTAAGTCATCAGCTATTAAAGACTCACTGACATCCATTAAAGACATAAGAAGGATCTCAGCTGGAACATATTTAAAGCCAGGAAGATTATCTGTGTTTGTGCAACTTGAGATAAACTAACTTCAGTGGTTTTAAAAGAGATCAAAGCTCCTAGGTATTTCTGCTTCTAGAAACATGCTTGCCTATAGTCAGAAATGTGTCTGATACATGGGAGATGCATAGACACTGCTATTTAAATCTTTCTTTAAAACACTAAGAAAGAACCAGACCAAATAATTGGAAATTATCTGGATAACCATCACATATGTAACAGCTGGACAGCTGCATGATGCAGTTACTGGTTAGAACCTATCCTGGCGTGAATATTTTTTCTTAGGGAACAAGTCAAACCATTAGCTCCTGAAGAAAAACAAAAACTTAGCTCCAAATTCTGGCTTCCTTATACGAAAAATTAGCAATTAAAAAATGTAGCTAATATTTTATTACTCTTTACATGCTTCATATTCCAGAGGTATTGAAAAACATCTTTTTTTGCCTCATCTGAATTCTAGCTCTGAGAATTTTGATGAAATAGTATAACAGTAACAGAATAGCATAAGATATAAAAGCAAGAGGAGGATATTTTTGTGTTTCACCTTTGGGGAAAAAAAAGGGTCAAGGAGAAGCTGGTGTTTTGGGGTGGGGAGTCTGAATGATGATGGAGGTCTATAACAACCAATTTCCCCTTACTTCAGTTCTCACTGACTGCCAGGAGCAGGAAGACAGAGGCAGATCCCTTCCAAGAAAGAAGGCAGTGAAGAGTTGCAGAGCCCAGCCTTGGTCCTGTTTCTAACCAGGGTTAGCCAAACACCCCATGCAACCTACTCTAGAACTTGCAGCTAAGGGCTCTTGGCTTCTATTCCACTGAAGTCATGAATGGTCTCTCATGACCTCGAGAGTTGTCACTGTAAAATCTAATCAGACTACATCTATTAAATAATCTGTGTGCAATTATACACCTGCATTTAAAAATATGTTAGGTGGTATGCATGCAAAACCTCAGCTCTTTACTGGATTTATTCTCAGCAGATATATGGAACAAAGAAAGCACATGGGATATGCTCCAGCTTACTCTTAGTTGATGGAAAGATCCACATTGATTTCCATGAGCTGCAGGTGAGTCTAACAGTGCATCAGAATTTCAGGGCTTGCTCATACACTGTAATCAGCTGCTGAGCAAAATTATCTTGCATGGCCAGTTTTGATGCCTAGCCTGCCCCTTGACCCCTTCACAAATTATTCCCATTGTTCCTGGTACACCTTCAAGAAAAAACTCACTGTGCATCACCTGCATGTCCACCATATGGCTACTGAGAAAAATTTCCACAAAATGTGTGTTAACATCTCTTGGCAAGGCAGAAAAGAAGTTGCATTCGGACGTGAAGAATCAAGTCTTCTTTTGGGGGGATGTTCATCTGCTTTGCTGGATAAATTGTTCAGGTACAGGTCATCCACATGAAAACATGATCCTGTAAATGAGGCTAATGTCAACAAGTTGCATATATTCCAGTCAAGGTAATAGCAATACTGCCTGTGAGCTGGTTTAATGTACGAGAGCAGGGTGGATTTTTTCTCCCCCCAAGACTGACAAAGCATTCTTATGAGACAAATGCTTATTTGAGTAGGTCCTTTCTTCTTTTTTTTCTCTGGACATTTTTAGGCACACTTGTGCCTGGCTGCCAGATTTTCAGAGGTAAAATGATACATCAAATTCTAAGTGATAGGAGAATAGCAGTTAAAGCGATTCACTACATTAATTTTTATTTCAATTATATGGAAATATAATCTAGCCTGGGAAATATGTGAAATTGCTCAGGGTCACAGAATAACCCACTTCATGTGCAAGTTAGCAAGTTACAAGTTACAACAAGTTAAACATCCCTCTACTGTACAATCTTTGCGTATATTTCACCATAATTACTCTGTTTCTGGTTAAAGCAGCACTAGGCAAGCCATGATATAGTCCCATTTAGAAAAAAAAAGTTATTTTCCAATTTTTTAATGAGATTATCTGTCACTACAGTCTTTTGTCATTGCTTATTTTAGATCACACAGTGTGCCCAAAAGTCAGAATAATAGATTTTTTTGGTTCAGGAGAAGACTTTCCTAAGGGTAATACTTTGCCTTTGCTGTGCAAAATCCATAAAATGCCTGCCCAGAACAATACAATCAATAAAACAGGCACTGAACTAGACATGGATAATAGTATTTTCTTTTCAGTCTAGGAAGAATAAGAAACAAAACAGCCATGCATTTCTACAATATGCACATTTGTGCCTGTGGCTGTCTGCAGTATTTGATGCTAACTGAAACTGGTTGGGTTTTTCCCTGAAACACAGACTTTGCTCCGTTGTCTTTGGAGTTTTGTATCTTCTCATACTTCATCCCTGGGATCCAGTAGAGCAATTGGACCCCTGCCCATCAGCTTTATTGCAGAAGAAGAATGAATGTGTGGATTACTAGGATGTATCACTACATTACTTTTAGTTGCCTGAGGTATTCTTACAATGAGGTTTTCTTTATGATGTATAAAAGCTTGCAACAGAATTTCAGAGCTGCAAATGAACTACAAATGAGCTTGAGAGTGAAAGATTTTGTGAATATTTCAAGAAAATTGGAAATAAAAATAGGAAGAAAGTGGCAAGACAGGTGCTTTCTGTAGACTTCAATTGTCCAAAAGTAGCTACCCTTAGGAGTAAAAGCTGTAAAGTAAAATTATTGATTACAAAATCAGCTCATTCTTTAATGCAAGCAAACACACCCTGGTATGTTCTAAATGTATCAGAAGCAAAATCCCTCAATGTGGGAAAACAGAAACAAAAAATGTTAGTGCAAACCCAAAATGGACTATGACCTGATGGGTCATAGTCCCATGAGCCTGGTGTTCCGTGTGCAAGGATACACAATTATAAACCAGATACTGACAGGACTCATTGGACTTTATGACTGAAACCATGAGAGAGGGCTTTCAGGGGTACAAATTGCAGTTATCTTTCATGTGTCTGCCACTCAAGCCTTTAGAAAGATCTCACCAATACAGGAAAGGGAGAGACAAATGGGATTTTTCTGCCCAAATATATGCCTTGATATGAGGTTATTAAAGAAATCCACACAACCCAGTGAGGTAAGGAGATGCAGCAGAGCTCAGAGAGTCACAGGAACCATTTAACAGCTGGAAGCTCAGGAATCCATGCCAGCAAGCATGGCCCGCTTAGTCACTAAACTGCCATGAATTTTCGTTGCTTTCAGCTGATTCTCTCAAATTTCTAACAGGTTTGCTTTATATCTGAGCCTCCAGCCTCGTTTCTTGGTTTTGTGATACAGTCTGAATTACGTTTGGGGAAGGATGGAAAACCAGCTTCTAGGTTCAGGGGAGTCAGCCTTAATCCAAAGAGTTTTTATAACATGCAGAAATGCAGTGTGACAAAGCTGTAAGCATGATGCTTTCCTGGTGCTAGGAGCACTTGGCGGGCAAGATGCACAACAAACAGACCTTTCAGGGGTGGAGGTAATGAGTCAAACATCAAGAGTGCCCATGTTCAGAACTTGTAGACTGACTTCTTTTTTTCAAAGAGTCAGGATGAGAAAAAACCCAAATCTGGATTCTTTTCCCAGCGTTTGGGATTCTGGGCTTTTTTTGCAGCTCAGCTCTAGCCGGCCTTGCAGCAAGTTATTTCACCTCATTGTGAGTCGTAGACCCTAGCTATAAATTGAGGCTAACGATAAAACCCAGGAAGGAGTGGCTTCACACTGAGTGTGACCAAAAACCAGTTCTGGCCACAATATCTAAAACATATAGAAGCTTAAGAAAAATAATCCTAAAATGATCAGATAAAAGACGTGCACTTCTGGCAACCTCAAATCAAAAGAGGTGGCATTAGCAAAGAGCGGGGGGAAAGGAAAGACCAAACTTCAAGCACAGCTTGAGAAACTGTCTTCTGGACATGTCATACCATCTCTGGAAGGTGCCCAAGGGGATTGTCTTTTTCCTTTATTTAGGAAAAATTTGTCTTCCTTGTCATACAGATAAAGGCACATTAGAGCAGGCTGAATTCAAAATGACAGTTTATTTTGTGAGCATTTTGAAAGTCAAGTATTAAACATGATATCCAGAAGCTGGGCATTACATGTGAGCCTGATTTCCATCCCTGGCAGTAAGATGGAGTTTATCTCCAAGAGCTGAGATCATGAGTAAGCACGGTGTGTCAGGAAAGAGTCCACAAGGCTTCTGTAGAGAGAAATGCTGCCTTGCTAACCCACAGGAGTCCCAGGAGGATGCTGTCAGGGCCCTGGGTGCTTCCCTCCTCCTTCCCAGCAGTTTAGTGGGCCTCACACACAGGGCAGCGTCCTCACAGGTATCAATGAGCACAGAGACAAAAGGGGATCTCGTGGAGTTAATATATTTCTCTTCTCAAAAAGCCTTTGAACACATTTTTTATTAAGGGTTATTAAAGAAAAAAAATGCCATGGGACTGGAAGAAAAATTGTTTTATTGACTGACATTTTTTAACAGGTAGGAAGCAAAAGGTAGGTCTTAAGATCATCTTTCACGGTGGTGAAGGATCAGCAATGGGGTCCCCTAAGGATCAGCGCTGGAAGTGGCTTTATTGAATAACACCATCAATGGCTTGGAAAACAAACCAGCAATGAAATCTCAAAATCTGAGATGATGCTGAGATCTCTCAAGTGATCAAATTCTTTCAAAAGGACTGCAGAAAATCCCTTTTCAGTAACGCTTGATTCCATCAGTAAAAAAAGTGTCAGATGAGCTTCAGTGTAGTCAAATGTAAGGCAAAGGGAAAATAATCTAAACTCGGCTTACCTGAGGCTGAACTCAGTACTGGTGGTTACAGCTCAGGCTCTCGGAGCTGCCTCAGCTTATTGTGCAATGGCAGCCAAAAAGGCCAGAAAAATTCTGGACATCTTTAGGACAGTATAAGGAAAACACAGGGGCAATAATTTTGCCACTGCATAAAACCTCAAAGCACCCTCTCTCGAGTACTGCAGCCTAAGAAGGATGCGAGAGAGTAAGAGAAGGTGCAGAAAGGACAACTTAATGATCAAGAAAATGGAGCAACTGCCTTACAAAGAGAGACTAAAAAGGGTAGGACATCAAACATCTATTAAGAGGCAACACCTTTCTATAATCATAACATTCTGGACTGATGTATCTTGTAAGGAGTAAAAACCATGAAATAAATAACTTAGGTATGTTAGAATTCAAGTGGCAGCACCTTTTAATGACATCAGAACCTTTATTATCACCTTCAAAGGGGGAATTAGGGTTTTTTCCAAAATTTTGCCTGTGAGTTTAATGAAACTATCCAAACAAGAAGGTGTCTATCCTATATTTCTCCCTATTTACAATAATAGTATCATCCCAAATTAAAATCTGAGAGAGAGAGCACGCTCATGCTTTATACCCAGGTACCTCAGATTGCTAGCAGAAGAACAAGCAGGCAATTTTCTTAAAAATAAAGAAATTAGGAAAATACCATTCTCTGTATCTTTCAAAGTGCATTTTATTCTGATTTTGCAGGTTTAGCCAACAAAATATATGAGTAAGTGTGGAGTCTGCCAGAGCTAATATTTCAAGTCAGATTCCTAAATGCAATAATCAAACAGATGCTACAGCAGCATAAACAGACATGAGTAATTGGAGAAAACAAAAATGATTGCTGTGACCAAAAGAAATAAGCCAATGTCCAGGCATGCAGAAATTGTTGCTTGTCAGAATGACAGCTGGCAACTTTTGTTGTTTCTAGTTTTTCTCCGGCCAAATTATCTATCATTTTGGGTTTTATACTTTATTAGGAATTACAGCCAAGGGGGATATTCAATATTTGGCCCAATTTTTCTAGACCGTTAAGACAGTGGATCCCCTGCCACCAAAAGAAAAAAAAAAAAAAGCTTTAACCAGTGGCTCTTGCAGGGACTATTAGGAACTACACCTGCTAAATGTCAGGGACAAGTTCTTGGTAATTATATGGAAAATTATTTTGAAATACAGAATGGAAACTCTTTTCCTGAGGGACCTGATGAGCACCAATAATTAATACTTCTTGGCATCAGAGGAGCAAATTCAGTTTTACACCTGTGCAAGAGAGACAGGTCAGACGCACAGTAGACCAAAGATTTAGGATTGTTGCAATGTGCATACATGTTTGCAACTATTTGGGGCTAATATCATCACAGAGGTCATTGCAGGGCATTAGAAGAGACTTTTGAAACAAAGGTGGAGTTAGCCTAAAAAGAAATACAAAAGAGGCATGAAAAGTAGTAGTGGAGGGGAAGAAACGCTGGAGAGGCAGCAGCCCCATGATGGAGGAGCCTCCCCATGGGTATCATGTCCAGCCGGGGACTGGCAGCATGGGGCAGCACATGGGACCCCCCACCCCGGGTTGCCTTGGGCCACGGGGACTTTCCCACCAGCCCCTGCGTTTGTTGGCAGAGTGTGGGGAGCCTCAGGGGCACACACGGGGCTGGAGAACTCACGTCAGCCATGGGAGAGAGGGGAGAGATGGGGCAACCTGCCCTCCCAAAACAGAGGATGGGGGCCTGCCATCCACAGCTGCAGTGCGTGCAGGTGTGTGCAGATGGGGTGTGTGCCCACAACAGTGTGAGCATGTGCGTGTGGGATTAGAGCTTTTTGTGATTGGTCCTAGAATGGTGTTTCAAAAGTTGTAGGTGTTCATTAGCATTTCATAAATTGTAGTTCACTGATTGCCAGTTAATTATGTGCAGTTAATAAAACAATAAACCTCCTCAATCCTGATTTGGTTAAACTATGCGAACTGAGAAGATTTTTCCCTGTGACAAAATTTTGCTGAAGAATGTAGGCAATCTGTTGAACCAATTCGGATCGATAAAGGTCTGCATAGTGAATTTAAGCACTTGCTGGCTTTTGGGTCAGTAATTTGGAAAAAAAGAAGATGTGCATAGCTGTATTACTGGTGCTGCTGGTGTGTTAGCAGAACGGCACAGGGTAGAAGGGCAAGGCAGGAGGAAATAAGGGAATAAGAAGTCAACCCTGACTTCTTGCTGGTCCCAACCATGGAACAAATTGGATAAAGTAGCTGTGAAAATCATAATCCCAGTCCTTGGGACAAGGACCAGATAGGACTGGTACAGTATGATGGGGGGAAATTGTATTCTGAATTAGCTAAAGTGAAGAACAGTATCAGAAAACTCGCTGTTTGTGCTCGGTGTAGCTATTTGTGTGGCAACTAGTGACTGCACTCTCAGAGGGGAATGAGGCAATTATAAAAGGGGAGGGTGAAATTTGGCAGCTGAAGGGATGTGTGGCTGGTTATAAAGAAAGGAGGATGTGTTTACAGGCAGCTGCTGAGTGTGCTGAGGCTGGGAAAGCCTGACAGGCTGAGAGGCCAGTGCAGGAGAAAAAAGGGGAAAAGGCACACGGGAACAGGTCCTGGAAGCCTGAGTGGCAGTTCCTGCTGAGGACTGGGATCCAGAAACGTGATGTGGACATGTCTGGAAATCAAGTGAGGATGACAATCAAGAGTGCAGTAAGGCACCTATCCAGACACAAATGGTACCCCAGGAACTGTAAGGTCTGTATCAAGGGGTGCCTGGATGGCTTCATACAGCCCCCATGCTAACAGATATTGTAGTGACCCTTGCAAAGAGAGAAGAGGAAAGCACGTTTTTTGTTTGCATCTTTATCAATATGAGGGAGAAGCCAAGAGTATCACCTTCAGCTTCCTCAGGGGATACATATGGCTGAGCAGCCCTACACCACGACCGAATGGAGCAATGCAACTATCTTCAGATTACCAAGTCTGAAGCCAAAGAAACCAGCACCATCACCACGGTCTCCAGTAGCAAAACTGCAACTGTTAAAATGAGATTACTTTCCACAAGATACAGGTTTGTTGCGGGAATCATGCAAGGGAGGTAAAATTTCCCTAAGTGCGAGAGCTACTAACACCACGGAATTAAACACCAAGAATAAATCAGGAATAATTTGGCAATGTAGGAAAAGCAATCAACAGAGAAAAAAGGAAACACTTTTAGGGAAAAACAGTTTAATAGCAGTGGTTTTAGGTAGATTTAGGAAGTAGGTTGACTGGGCCAATGCAACAAAGCCTTGGTTTAATTTAAGGTATATTGTGAACCTGAAACAGTGATTAAGAAGACCTATGTAAAAAAAAACCTGGCCATCATCATTGTGGGGAATAGAAAAAGGCGAGTTATACATGGGTCTTCAGAGTGAATACGTTATTCAAATGAAGTTTAACACCACCACAGTAAGGAATGGTGTTGTACCATGATGTCAAGATCACAAAAATAGGTAATTTTGAGGAATAATGAAGGGCTAGGGGATTTTATGGAGAGCAAGAGAGCTGTCAAGTACTCTCAGTGTTTCAGAAGTCCTCCATGTAGAAACCCATATGGGAAATCTTCAGGTCAAGCTCCAAGACTTTATAAAATTTATAAGCGAAAGGCATCAAGTGGGGTTGTCGTGCTAGGAGGTGTGCAAGCCATAAAATTAGAATTTGGATTGGAACAAAAATTGTTTGATGCTATCGCTACAGCAGTTTTTTATTTGGAAGGAGCAATACATGATTCCTTAAAGAACTTATCATGCTATATAATACAGGAACAACTCAGTATGGAAGTGCAGGTATTTATGTCTCAAGTACAGACAAGGCATGGGCAGGAGGCACTGGACCAACCGCCAAGGAAAGGTAAGTCACCTGCCTTATCTGAAGTTACGAAACAAGACAGGTGTCAGCTGCAGGATGGGTCTGGAAAATAAGATGTGCAGGAAAAAGGCAGTTAAATCTCCAACAATGTTGGTTAAAACCACTCTTACCACAACACAATGAAATTATTTGGCCCACAGTGCCCTTAAGGCCTGATTGTGCGTTGTCTGTTATACGGGTTGATATAATTAGTTTAAGAAATTGTGAGGTGTATGGGAATAGAGAGTGGCAGGGTACACAAACAAAGTTAAAAATGATTTGGTTAAACTACGTGAACAGGGCAATTTTTCCCACTGACATTCATCCGCTCCTGTTTTGAAGGTTGTTTTGACATTTTTGTCGGAGAGGTTGTTTTTTTAAATTCTGTCCATGCATTGTGCCAGTCAGTATTGTGACAAAACTGAGAAAAAGAGGAAAAAAAAAAAGGAACACAGCACTGTCTCATTGTGCAGGTCTGGCATTAAGCATGCTAACATTTATTCTCTTCAGAGACCCTGGTCCACTTTCCGATACAATCAAGAAAATTAGGTTACCTCTGAGTATACAGCCCTAATCCAATGCCTGCCACACATGCGGACACACACACGTGCGTGTGCATTCACACACTCAATCCGAGCAGCAAAGTCGTTCCCTTTGGAAATGATGAGTGACACTTCCAAAAGCCCAGATGCAGAGAAAATGCCTGCATGGGTTTTCCTCCAGGTTATGAGACAACAATTTCTTTTCCTGGGAGGTATCTCAGCATGTATCCATCATTTTCCCCCATGATGGTAGCAAGGGCACAGAGGAGTAAAAGTGAGTTTTGGCGTTTGGTTTCACTTTTTTTCCCAGGCCTCAAGACTAGCCAGTCTGAACTTGGACTGTTGCATAAATAAAGGATGTAAAGCTCTTGCTCTGTACATCCAAGCTCATCCCAGCTGTAATGAGATGAAAATGCATTCTTGACTTATGTATTTTATTTATATAGTATTGCCTTTTATCTCTCCTGAAGTCTTGTCTTTCCAGGGGGATTGTCAATCATGCATTTACAGTGTGTGATGAAAAAGGGTACTGTTATTTTCAAGGATTTCTCATAAAAAGCTACAAAACATCATGGAGGAGGAGATAATATTATAGTTAAATAATCAAACAAAATACAGAAAATCCCTCTCTCAGTATATCAAGGTCAGCTGAAATAACTGCTGTGAATTTAGCTTTAAAAGTAGATTTTCAGTTAGAGCCCTTTGTCCACCAGTTCCTTAAAACAGTTTTCTTGTACAGAAGCCAGTGTTTGCCCTCAGTTTTTTGGTCCTTTTTTTTAACTGCATAACATTAAAGCTTGTTTTATCAAACTTTGTCTATCTGCTATTGGTGGACTATCAAAACGCTGTCTTACAGACTGGGCAGGGCAAGCACATGAGTCAGTAGTTTATCCAGGGATGCAAACCTGATAGGTGCAGGTTCATCGTCACTGTACAGCTCCAAGACATGCGCTACAAAAAGATACAACAGCACATTGTTCAGTGTGTAAACCCGCGAAGGAAATGGATTTCTTCGACTGCTTGAAACCTAAATGTGATTCAGATTTCAAGCCCAGAATATGTAGCCTAGAACTAAATTTGTTCCAAATCTAGTGTTCAACCTATGTCTCCTGCCCCAAGCCAATGTTGTTTTCACTTTACAGAAGTGAAAGGGACACTTGCCAAATGGCTGCTGAGGATCTGGATGCTCATATTGAATAATCAGGAATATTCAGTCTTAATAGCAAAGTGAAAAGGTACAAGCTATTTTGTTTTATTTCATTTCCTTTTATGTTCACTTAGCTTTAGATTATGACATATAATCCAAATATAGTTTATGCACTGTATTAAAAAAAATCGTAAAATGTACATTTGGCCAGCTTTCAGTATTTATAAAAGACAGTTGAATAAAGTGTCCTTTCTTTTCATCTAACAGGATTTTGCATGGCATTTTATATTTCTAAACATAATTTTACAATATAGTTTTCCCTTATGCATAAATCTGGCGTTTTGATTTTTTGTTATGTATGTCTTGATCATCATAAATAATTTTAATTTTCCTTTGAAATCTCATAAAACCTGCTGATCCAATTTCTGTGATGGTTCAAACAGACAAAGAATTACTGGTTCATGTGAAGTTGTGCCAATTTATTTCAGGAGATAATTTGGCCAGGAGGAAATTAAGCCAATTTTTTTTCTATGTTGTTTTTCTAACTGATCAAAATAAAGGGGGGGAAAAAAGCAATTTTAATAATCGAACATCAAAGACTGACTCTCAGTTCTAATTAAGACAACAAAATTGTTGCTGTTCAGTAAAGCAGAATTAGCCCCTGAATGGAGCTCTGTACCTGCACTGTTGTGTGCTGTGTGTGTTTCTTTGGTAAGAGGTCTTGCTCCACTGGCGCACAGCCCAAATGATCTTTGAACCTCCTATGTTTCTACAACACAGTCCACGCAGTCTCTCTTCATGTTCAGTCCCTAAGAAAAGTCTAAAAATAACTGCTTGGGTGTGCTTAATAAAACACTCTCTTCTCTGTTCGCTTGTGCTCGGTCATTTCATTCTTTGCCTCTCTGTGTCTTTTCCACTCCAGGCATTGCAACCTGCTCCAGCTGCTCCAGGCCACCCAGGGGGCACGGCCATCTCCCCAGCACAGCGCTCACCTCCCCTGGCTGCTGTGCCAATCATGGGATGCTGCTGGTGTCAGCTTCCAGGGTAAAACCCATCAGCGTTCACCCTGAACTGCCAGCTGGCACAGCGAAAAGATGCACAGAATGTGCCATACCACGAAATGCCCCTTAGCAAACAAGGCAGCATTATAATGCATATACAAGAAGAACACCAACTAAATGCCAAAATCACAAAAAGAAGAGCATGTCAGGCCCTTTGCATTATGCAAACTCGTGGGTTTTTTTCAGTTATTATTAACATGAACACTGTCACTGTTACCACCCTGGCCCTGCTTGGGGATGGTGGGAAGATCCTCCTGTTGGTGGGGGTCACACGATATATATACATAATATGTACTGTGGGGTGAGGGAAGATGGAAATCAAAGCCCAGATCTGGAGGAGAGTAGGATATTCTGTCGGCTGTGTATCGTTTTCTCCAGTGATACCTGAAACCCAACCTGTTGTAGCTGCCTTTACAGTTGGATTAATAAAGTAGGTTTTTCACCCCAGAGGATTTCATTTTCCAGCTAGTTGCCAAAGCAACTTCCAATTTATGTGTGGAAGCATCTGTCCATCCTCTATTCGCTGTCAGAACAATTTACAGTCAAGTGTAGCAAAATCTTCTCCCAGAACAATAAGGAAAAAAGCCCTCCCCTAACTTGACCTTAATTTGGAATTATCACTATAACAGTCTACAACTTTTCAATAATTGCTCCAAACATGGAGCTAAAATTAGCTTGCCTGGGAATGTGTTGCAAAACCCTGTTATGTCTGTCCTTCATTCTCTAAGGCATTGAAATATTTCCCCAGAAGACAAGGATTCAGAGATGAACAACTGTTCATTCCACTGAAAGAAAGCCCAACATCTGCTTCATTCTAAGGACGCTGGTATTTGCATTTGAAATTACAGTTAAATGGAAAGTGTGTTATTTTCTGGCATAAAACCTAGTTTTAAAGATGTTGCAATTCAATGCGCATTCTTTTTCTGGATTCTAATTGTGCTTATAAATTATCTTCCCGTTTTGTATGAAATTGTGAAACTTCTTACAGTATCTAAGTGGTAGTATGTCTCATAATGAGCTGTCACAAGGACAGATCTTTTCCATTTTTCTAAGACACTCTTTCTAGAATAATTACCCATTTTAACTTTTTGTCTGTCAATTTCCTACTTTGACCATGCACCAAGAGGGAAGGAACATGAAATGGATTGTATGCCAAGAATGGGACCTCTGCCCTGACTAATAGCAGGAAATCAAAAAGAGTCTCCTCTCCTGCAAGCTTGTTCAAAAAGCTGTGTGTTGAATAGCTATTCTCTTGATTGGCATAAGAAAGCAATGGGAAATGAATGCGAGTGGAAGCCTTTATCTTCTCTGAAATTTTTGGAGCACTTCAGCATTTAAATGGTGGGTGCATTAAATACATCCCGTGAAAATATGTTTCTTCTCCTTTGTTGCAAACCTGCTGACTGGTCATTTCCTTGATTACTGCCTAATTCTGTCATCTATGAGAAACAGTGAACATTAAGAATCTAAGTTTTAACATCTTTTTAAGTTTTCTCCTGTACCGTAATAGAATTGATGTCCCCATTGCATTTCTAAGGTGTTAGAACATAAAACTGTCAATACTGGAGTAACCTAAAAGATTCAGGTAACCCGATGTCCTACATCTGACCATAACAGATGCCTAGGAAGGAGTAGAGGACACCAGATCTGTATAAAGAAGGCTGATCCAGTAGATATATTTGTTACTGAAAAATCCTCTGTGGCAAAGCATGATGTCTTTTCTGTACCCATGGGAAAATACATGTTCTGTGATTTAGGTCCTGAGGGCTGCAACAATAAATGGTGTGATTTGTGTTTCTTAATCTCGTGGAGGCAAGAGAGTTCTTTATGGAGATTTTCCTCTCCATCGCTGTCGGTGATCAGTGTGCATGATAAATTGTCATTAAAAAGTGTCCTCTAACTGCAACAACATTTTCCTTAGGGTTTTACTTGCATGTGGGATTTTTCCAGTGAGATGGAGAGGGATACAAAAAAAGATTTTGAGCTTTAGCAGCTTAAACACAGTTTCCAAGCAATGGCCATTTTTTAATGAGAAAGTGACATACTGTAACTTCAGTAGTGCTATTTCTGTGTTTGTTTAGTGAATGGATTGACTTTTGTAGAGCTAAAATAATTTACATGGGATGAGGATCTCAGTGATGGTATACCTATTTTTGTACGTTAAGAACTCCTTTATATTTATCTAGGGCTGTTCTTTCACATGCCATCAAATGAAGCCCTACCTCCTAAACCCTGGGTAGAAAAGAACAGTTGGTATCTTCTCTATCATTAGGGCTGGGTAGAATTCGTTAGAATTTTTATTTCACCCTTTTCCTGTTCTCTTTTCAGTCTCCTTGTACCTGTTTACCTTGCCTTGCATCTTCATGCCGGTTTTGCTCTCTTTTTTTTTTTTTCATGCTGCCTACCCTCCTTTTCTCCACAAATCATCCTAAATGCACAGGCAATCCAATAATACTTGAGCTTTGAACTTGTGAACCAAAAGTGTGTTCTGAACCCTTCACCTAGAGACAAAACATGTTTCCTGTCACTTTCTGTCCAGAGAGAGTGCATAGGCAGTCTGTAGCATGCATATAATTGAGATTTTTTGCACTCGGACCTTAGGTGGTGTAATCAGCATTTATCTTCTACAGAAGTCAAGGGAACTCAGAGCAATTTGCACGAGGTAGGAGTTGTTAATTTTATTGCAGTTCAATGCACTGTATTTCCAATGCTGGAGGAAACTTTCAAATACTGATATCCTACAGTTTTCCACAGAACCAACACTGAGAGCAAAATCAGGGTCTGACCCTTCTTGTGAGATTTACATTTTAACCCACCCTGTCTACTGCTCTGGCAGTGTGAAAAAGGTCTGTCCTCTGTCCCCTCCAACCCTCACCCCATGTGTTGATCTTATATGAGCAGGCTACCTCATGGTTAGCCCTGTTTGCACATCAGACAGCCACAAACCCAGCGTGATTCCCTGTTGCAGTAATGGAATGCACATATGAAGTAATTCTCACAGGCACTTATCAGGTATGTTGAGGGACTGTAAAGTGGACATTATTAGTGAAGCATCCTTAGATCTTATTTCATCTGGCAAACAGCAAGAGCTTTACATTAGTGATCTTGGACCAATGTTAAATAAAGAATTAGGACTGCTGGGGCTAGCAGGGATGAAACAATTTTTTAATTAATTAATCACCTTAATTAATATTTGACACGTCTGTTATCTTCTTTGTCCTCTTTATGGTGCATCCTTTGGACAATTGAATTAAGTTTGGTATGTATTTAACTCACATCAGGAGTACAGACAGATAAAAAAAAAATTAAATGCCATAGTCAGTGAATTTTACAAATATATCTACTCTTGACTGGTCACAACCACTATTGTATTGCTTTACTTATGATAACTTAAATGTAAATCCTTAGTCTCTGAGAAACGCTTCATTTAACCATTCACATTATTTTGAGTGGATGCATCAGCAAAATAGCATATTTCTTTTCCTTTATCACATGTGACTTTAACTTGTAAATTGGCTCCCATATATCCTTCCTGAAGGAGAAAGAATTGACCTTTCAATGTCATATGATTTTATCGTTTTGCATCCTTTGATAGAACTGGAATACAGAGTAAACCCTCTCTGCAAACATGATTCATTTTCCTCTGATGCTGCCAGGGAGCTTCGTACCTTATTTTGTAAGGATAGGACATATGTAATCACAAAGGAATGATAAGTAAAAATCTCTTGCATACGGAGGTGAAGAACACATTATTTCCATTAATCAGATCCGGGTTTCGTGTGTTCATAGTCTTCTGATCCCACAGGGACTCCTCCAAAGATATGTTTGTGTAGCACAACACAATCTTTTTTGAAAGATTTGATAGATGTATTTCATTCTGAAAATGATTCTTTTCAGTGAGGAAGTAAAACAAAGAGTAAGCTATCATTATATGGTCAATCCATTCACTACAAGTGCCTGACAGCCTTTCCTCCTTGTCTTTGTAGACAGGTGGGCTCAACTTGGTCTGAAGTCTCTTCCTCTGAGGAAGCCTATACCTTTCTAACAACTGCATAGGAAGCCTTGGCTCCTAGCTTAAGCACCTTAATCAGGTTAATTTCATTCAGTTTGGATCTCTTAACTTCTGACCTGGGATGTGTTTATTTTAGATGGGTTGAATTGCATCAGTGTCCAGTCTCTGTTGATAACAGTGTGGGGCAACCATGCCCCTAACCAAAATGAATCAATTAGGTGAAGAACACCCCTACGTTAAATGCCACAAAGTGGTGTGAAGACCTTTTGTTAGGTCATCTTTTCCTCACTGACATGCAAATGTAGTCATGTTTCTATACAGGGTTCCAAATAAATCATGCTTTGGTTTGGAGATCTGCATCAGATGTCCCCATACGACGGAGTGAAGGAGGAGAAAAAAACTATACGCATTAATAATTGTCCTGCTCTCCATCCCTCTCTCTTTTAATTTTCTTCCTTCAAAATATTTAAATTTTCTTTTGTTATGGTTGCAGTCTGGCAGGGAGAAATATATTCTGTACATTTAAGAGTTAAAGAATCTAATTTTTAAGAAGTTTATGCTTTGAGTCCTTTGCTCATCTAAATACATGGTAATGGCTATACAGATTATTCCTGCAGCTCCTGATTCTATCTGCAATAATAGTAGCACCTTTTAAAGAGCAGCTCACTTAACCAGCTCTTGTTTTAATAGGGCAGGCACCTCAATTTATTTTGTCTGCCCTTTTATTACAATTAATCTCTTGACAGGGGGCTACGGCAATGCTTGGGTTTTGATGACTCTCAGATTGGTGCTGACTCCCTTCTCTCATCCTCTTTATTTTTTTAATCTGTCAACGGAAACCATTACATTACAATAAAAGTTTACTGTTGGGACAACTTGATCCTGTTGCAATTTTCTTGTTTTCCTGTAGCAACATAGGTATTTTAAAAGCAAGCAGCCCAAACAAGCTGAATAGCACAGTGAGAGGTTTTGCTTTGCAGATGGGGGTGGTTTGCACAGTTCCATCAGTTCTTAAAGAAGCTTCTCATCCTAAGACACCAGATAGAAATGTAGGTATTGCTTCCCAAGCAGGAAAATAACACATTTCCAGGCTTGAGAGGTGAAAAATCAAAACAAAACTGAAGCTGGCTCCACAGATTTTCCTTCCCAAATCAGAAATGCAAGCAAGTTTGCTCCCTAGGGTATAGGCTCCAAGTGCTCACCAAGAAGTCTCCCGTCCTGAAAGAAGACAACATGTACGAAGGTGGTGATGGGGGGAGTGGAGGGGAGGGAATCCTCAAATGGTAACTATACTACTTTTCCTTACTACTCAGCAGCTCTGCTTTATACAGGCATGCATTCCTGCTTCTCTTCAGTATGAAAACTGATGAGAAGGCTTATCATCGAACATTTGTATAAAATTTTTGGCTAAGTTAAAGGACCAACTTACTTTTAGTGCCATTGATGATATTATTGAACAGGTCCACTTGATTTAGATTTACCAAGGCCTGCTGAGTAACTTTGACAAGATTTCTTCTGCGAGACGGTTTACCTGGGCTAGCCAGATGCTTTGCCTTGCCTTCCTGAGAGCTTCTGGCACCTGCTGCACTGGCTCCCCCAGAGACAAAGAGAGGAGTAGGAGGCAAAGGATCTGCCTTGGGAGCAGAGGATACATTGCAAGTTTGGGAACTGTTGGGAAGGACTGGGCAACACTTACTCACAGCCTGGAAGGTGCCATTTGAATTAGCTCTGCAGCATGCATAATCTGTTGGACACAAATACAGAGAAAAGTTGACTACTGTTTTATTATGTGGCTGTATTTGAAATTAATTTGATCAGGTTTAACTTCTACCTCACTTCTGCTGCTTTAAGGATTTCTGTATCCAGAAATCCCATTTCCTTGAAGTAATTCCTAGTATTTCTTTGGGTGATTGGATAAATAACCAAACAGTAACTAACATTTTAATCCAAACCACTTTTTAATCATCCTCTTCAATTCCCAGGAGGCTGGAATTATGACAAGTCTAAGAAGCTGGCCAGCTACCTGAATTAATTCTATTTAATATAAAACAGGAGAAAAAAGAGAAGCTCAGGGTTTATCATAGCTGCCAATAAAATTCCCAGCAGGCAGTGTTGTTCCAAATCACCCAGTACCTCCAGCAAAATAACTTCCAAGAGAGATGTTGCTAGATGTTCCTAGACAATTGTTAAACTGGGCAAGAAGAAAAAAGAAAAAAACAAACAAACAAACAACCCCCCCCCCCCCCCAAAAAGAGTTCAAGGGTTTGCCAGAAGCCCAGCTGAACTGTTAATCATGAAGAGGTCAGTACTTTCCAAATATAAAGGAACACACCACAGTTTTGCAGAAATCACAGTTGTGAATGAACCACCACTCTCCACAGCTGTGCCAAAACTGCTGTGGGGAAGTTGGAAAGCCTGAAGAGGGATTTATTTGCTCACACACCTTTTTTGTCAGAGGATTTTCAGGGCAACCCAAGTGGTCTTCACCAGGATAAGGTGTTGGGGAAAAACTTGATGTATATCTTGTGCTTTACGGCAGTTGTTCTTCAAATAGGAGCATAAACTATATCCAGAGGTAACACAAGAATCTTTGTACTTGATAATTCTTCCTTGCCAAAGGCACAGCAATGTGTTTCAATTAACATCGAGCCTATTACATCCCACACTGCAGAAACTTGCTGACGGGGGCCATTGGGGTTATCTAATGCTCCTGATACAGCTCCATTACTTGCATATTTGATACAAACTTATGTCCCAATGTTGAAGACAAAAAATATTTAGGATGTTAGCCATCAGAAGCAAATAAAAAGCTATGGGAAGGTAAAAGAGCACAGCAAATCAAGCTTGCTTATGAATAACAGGTATTTATACTCTAAAGCCAACAGAAGAGAGAATTCTCAGAATATGAATGGTGTCACATGGAGGAAAAGAGATCTGTCAAATGCTGTTTACCATTAGTGAATACCGAGTGGGGTTAGGTGGAGCCAATTCCAACAACTTACATTTTTAGATTAAAAAGTGACAAAACTGTTCCTGTGATCCTATAATTGTAAAATAGAAAGAAGAAAGCTGCAGTATCCTTTCCTGAGAGGAAAGGTGAACCTGAAAGTGAACTGCCTTTATTCTACTGATCTTTGAGAACAGCCCATTTGTTTTAGGCCTTTTTGCAAGGCAAGGGCGGGGAAAAGTAACCTAACAGAAGTTTTTAAAATGATTTGAAAATCTACTTCAGCATGTTAATAGACCAGTGAGGGAAGTTATACACAGTCTTGAAAACTGATTTTTACAGCACTCATCCTACCCATTGCAGCTGATAGACACTTTAAAACTCTCAGTCTGTGATTCAATTAAATAGAAAACTAGATGTAAGAGTTTTTTGGCAGAGAAACTAAATTATATGAACTATGTGAATCACTTGTCGGGAATCTAACAGCTGTTTTCCTGAATTCATGGACAGCCAAGGGAAAACTAAAGCTGTGAGAGTTACAAGCTGCTCACCAATTCATCCATTCCTTTACACAGGAATAATCTGAAACTCTCCAACACCCACTGGAGTGAAAACTCATCCATGCCAAAAAACTTTCCACAGACAAGCTTCAATAATCTGCCTGCAAGATTGCACTTGAGGCTCCCTAAAGAGGGTACTAGGATATGGTATTAACAGGGAGCTGATTTGTCTCTTCAAATTATATTCCACTGCTGATGAGCATGGGGAGCAGTGAGGGAGATCCTGACTCACTCAGGGGAACAGGCTGTGCCTTCAGGAGCAGAGGGGAAGAAGTGAGGGAGGGGAGGGAGAAGCAAGAGGCGAGCTCCTTCCGAAAACAGGAGCTCCTAACTCTGAATTTGTGCCATTAACTCAACTAATCCACTGGATGCCTGTGAGATAACCACCCAGACCTTTGCTGCTGTAGACCACAAGGACAAAATATGTACACCAGTGGTAGAAGTGCTCTGGAGTTTTGATTTTATGAGCTAGGGCTTACCCTGAATGGGGGTAAAGAACCATTGACTTCCAACATGGGGTAACTGTTCCATGAAATACAATGAGATAACCTGTAGACACCTCAAAGCTTCAGTAATGAGTGGTTTACTTTAGTCTCTAGAATTGGTCTGTGTACCCAGGACAATTATTCCAGCCACATAAACTAGATTTCTTCAATCAATAGATACTGAATTCTAAGCACCTTGAATTCAGCTGACACACATAGTGAAAATTGCCTTCAGCAATAGTTTCAGAAAACCAGTGGTTAAAGGTAGGTATATGTATATACATATATATATGTTTTTTATTACATTTAAGGACTGTATACAAAGACCAGATTCATATTTTCCCCTCTGCATAGAATATACCATATCTGAGTATGATTCATACCTACCAAAAGCTCTCCAATACCTTCAGCAGTTTAAAGGGGTATTTCAGCTGCATAAAATATAAGAAATATCTCTGCCATAAGGGATTATCTTAAATTATGTTGTGTTTTCTTCCTGCTTATGGGTTGTACCAAAAGCATGCTGAATCTTAGAATCATAAAATAGTTTGAGTTGGAAGGGACCTTTGAAGGTCATCTAGTCCAACCCCCCTGCAATGAAGTACTTCGCCACCCTCATTGTAAAAAATTTCTTCCTTATATCTAGTCTAAGTCTACCCTCTTCTAGTTTAAAACTATTACCCCTTGTCTTATCGCAACAGGCCCTGCTAAAAAGTTTGTCCCCATCTTTCTTATAAGCCCCCTTTAAGCACTGAAAGGCTGCAATAAGGTCTCCCACAAGCCTTCTCTTCTCCAGGCTGAACAACCCCAACTCTCTCAGCCTGTCCTCATAGGAGAGGTGCTCCAGCCCTCTGATCATTTTTGTGGCCCTTCTCTGGACCTGCTCCAACAGGTCCATGTCTTTCCTGTGCTGAGGGCTCCAGAGCTGGACCCAGTACTCCAGGGGAGGTCTCACCTGAGCAGAGTAGAGGGGCAGAATCACCTCCCTCAACCTGCTGGCCACGCTGCTTTTGATGCAGCCCAGGATACGGTTGGCTTTCTGGGCTGTGAGCCCACATTGTTGGTTCATGTCCAGCTTTTCGTCCACCAGTACCCCCAAGTCCTTCTCCACAGAGCTGCTCTCGATCACATCATCCCCCAGCCTTCTTTGATACCAGGGGCTGCCCTAACCCAGGTGTAGGACCCTGCACTTGGCCTTGTTGAACCTCATGAGTTTCACACAGGCCCACTTCTCCAGCTTGTGCAGGTCCCTCTGGATGGCATCCCGTCCCTCAGGCATGTCACCCATACCACTCAGCTTGGTGTCATCTGCAAACTTGCTGAGGGTGCACTCGATCCCACCGTCTATGTCATTGATGAAGATATTAAACAGTACTGGTAATGCTGGTAGTTATCAGCTGATACACAGACCATAAAGATCTGCTGTGATATTTTGATATTTTTCTACTGTATGCCAAATGGCTGGATACCACTAATATATGATGCACAGAACAGAAATTTAAAGCCACAGTTGCTTTCCAGACTCTGTTCCAGCAATAAATCTGGGGCTTCCAGGGGCCTAATTACATATTTTAAATGAGGAATACACTTAAATGCCTTGCCAAGTCAAAACCTTTTTCTGTAAGCTCTCTTGCTAGCTATTTTTACCCATTTTCTAGCATAATGCAAAATAGATCTCCCACTTGGGTGCTCTGATATACAGTGAATAATTAGAGCTGAATGGAAAATAGAAACATTTTTCAGGAAAAATGCCCCCCCATCTCAAAATATTCCAACAAGCAACTACAGTAATAAAATTAGCATTTATAATAACATCAATGTAAAGCAATATGTAGAAATGTAAAGCAACTAATAGTAACAATGCAGAAACTATTTTTAATTACCTTCGCCTTAAGTAAACGATTGGCTCTGTGAATACTGCTATTAATTTCCACAAGATAATTCATTAGATAAAGTATATTTACTCAGTGGGAGCAGTGGTGTCAGAATCTGGCCCCAGTGGGTTGGCATTGTAATTCAATTTGCTGACTGCTGACTGGTAGCATTTTAAATGCAGGTTTAGAGTAAATAAGCCAGCAAGTGAATGCTTTGTTATAACTGAAGATTGCTTGTCGATGTTAACCTTTTTTTTTTTCATTATGATGTATGCATTCAGAGAAAGTTTGGGAAAAAAGAGAGCAAATCAGTAACATTCTGTTGCATAGGTAATTACTACACTCATTATTTTAGTAATTCATAGTGAATATATTGTATGGATATATCAGTGTACTGTTGTTAGCTCTGACATACTATTACCATAAGTAAAATATAAAATTGTATGAAAACATACATAATAAAAATTTGGGTTTTTTTAATCCACTGCTTTTTCTGGCTTGGTTCAAACCCTTCCAAGTAGCATCAAAATACTGCGTGCTCCAACGATTAAGAAGCAATAGGAGAGAGACAATGGTTTATAAAACAATAATACGGTATACTGATAAGCAAAGAAGCATATCTTACAGGCAGCATAAAATAAACCACTTCTGCTTACTAAAGATTCTGAGGCTAAAGTTGTGGTATTTCAAACAAACTTTTTTCATTTTATTTCCTTTTTCTTCCTCTCTCTCTCTCCCCCCTCTTTTTTTCTCTCTCATTTTTTTCTCTCTTTCTCATTCGCCCCTCTCTTTTTCACCCTTTCTCATCCCTTGTGTCTTTCTGTGAAAGTTGATTGTCCATGGAGAAGAATCCATAAAGGACATTTAACATTCTACAGTACAATTCCAAATCACGCTCATACAAGTTGACCTCGTAGTACATTTGACAGTTTTGTCAAAGGAGGTTGTTTTATACAGCTATGGCAGTGAACCTAGTTCTTAGTTTCTTATTAGAAAAATAATTCTGCTTCTAAGTGGATGATCTATCACAATGGAAAATGAGTAGCTTATCATAGCAATGAAGAAACTGGATTTTGGCTCAGAAAATAAACAGCATACCTGTTACTACCTTCATACTATGTGTGCAAGTTAAAACAGACATCTGATAGTGAATATATATTGAAATTACTGAAAATAGCTGTGCGTAGCTGACTGAATCTCAAAGGTAGTTAGACCAAAAAGCTCAAAGCTAAGAAAGTTACAGCAAGGAAAAAAATGCAAGAAAAGAAAATAAAGTGAGTTCAATAGGTGAGAAAACAAAGGGTGATGGGCAAGAAACTGGTTGAAAAGTGATGGCACCTTATTAGGCACATTGAAATTTTAGAAGACGGGGATGTTTGCCAAGGTTACCATTAAGGAAGGTTGTCAGAGTTCATTTTCTCTTTGTTCTTTTATCCTCTTCTGTCACAATGTTCAGGTGCAAAATAATGTCAAAGAAGATACTGAATGTTTGTTCCAAAACAGCTGAGTAACTGAATATTGTGCCCAGTGTTTCCTCCATTCTTCCCCTCCTGTCTTCCCATCCTGTATTTTAATCCATTTACTGGCTTTTTTATGCTTTTTAATTTGATTTAGACTGCTGTTTCTTTAACTGTATTTCTTATTTGCCTTCTTTTATAATCCCTTTTCTACAGCCTTGTTTTCTCTTCTGCTTTCACCTACAATCTGTACCTGCCCCCTTTTCATACATTCTAGCACTATCCTCATAAACAGTTGACACTGCATTAATATGAGTCCCCAATGCCTCCACTGCTCACCTGAGCTTACCTTTCTTTTCTCGAAGCATCCCAGTTTCTCTTGTTACAGTTTTCATTAAGTAATTTAGTCAAATGAAGACTTTCGGGACTATTAGCAGCTTTCCACAAATTATAGTTGGGTGATTTATTTAATGAAAAAAATATTGTTGATTTCATATTTTTCACAAGTGAAAAAAGCTAGTATAGAGGAGCACATCCATTTGTGGTTTTATGAACCCACAAACCTCCAGAGAACACTGCTAATCCACACAATATCCTTGAATGATGTATTTTGCATTTAAATCTCTTATTTAGAGGAAGGTTATACAAAATGAAAAGTAAATGGAGAACATCTTGTTACCTAAGTTCCTGTGGAGAATCCAACACATTCTTTACTGCAGAAAATAAAAAGGGAATAACTTCTGCCCATGAAATGAGAGCTGCAGCTACCATTGCTTTCAGTAGCTCCATGAACCTGACAGCCTAAACAAGTTCCTGCAAAAACTCTATCTTGGAAACTGTCTCGAGATGGATCGAGTCTGGCAGACTGGCACATTAGTTCATTGTGCTTTTGGCATATGAGTATCTATTTTGTGAAAATTTTTAATTTCCTAAATAAGTCTGCTTTTCCCCGTTTGGGGGAACTACATCCTTCCAATTTCTTTGTGCCCGTGTCTGTGGCATTTGTTTGAGGACAGATATCTCAAACACACAGATAAGGACTGGGGCCAGCACAGAGGCAGAGAAACCCAACCCATTCTGTCTCATCATCCAGCCCTTCTACTAAACCTCTGCTGAGCAAAAGTCACCACACAGCATCACTAGGAATGCTGCCAGCAGGAAGAAACAATCAAATAGCTCTGTCAGCAAAGCCATAAAACCTGTTTACTACTTCTTGGGTGGGGCCAGGATTATCAAGGCTAAAAAGGTGACAGTGGTTACTGTCTTTAGTAAGTCATGTCAGTGAACACAATTTACTTAAACTGTTCTGCTTTTCATCCTTTGGCTCTGTACTACTACAATAATGCTATGACAAATATCAGATAGAAAAGCAATGTGTCATAGATTGTACATGTGGCAGTCTGACCACCTAAATCCAACATTTTTGAGGAGAAAGTGGCAGAAAAAAGAGGTAGACTTAAAGTGTTGAGAGGCAGTAGTGATGGGCAGCAGGGAGGGGTTAGGGAGTAAGGAAGGCTAGAAATATTCCCTTGGTAGAGGAGAGATTATCTACATGGGTGTTCCATATTTTATGTTTATACTGTCACAACAAGACAGACTGTCTTGTACCGGGCAGGCAATGTAAAAAAATTAATTAAATCCTTTTTTGAATGTATCACTGTTATTTTTAAAGTTTTTTTACTACCTTCCTCCCCTCCAATTCTTCCCAAAGATGTATTGTCCTCACTACAGAATTTATAAAGTTTCATTGTCCATGTCTCAGAATCATGCTGTGTTACCTGCTGACCTTGTCTGCATTTCAGACACATGTCAAAAGGAGATTTTATCATAAAGAACAAGACTTGATTCTTCTGCCTGAAAGCCATTCAGGGAGGGGAAGGGGTTTTGGTCATATTGCAAGGTGGAATGTTTCTGGAGTGTGTTGCAAAGCGTTTCTGTCATCAAACCTGCATCAAATCCTCCTCTTCCTGCTCAGCATTTGAACAAATCTGTCAGCTGCCCACAGCTTTTTAGAAGCATGGATAATACATTTTGGATGTTTCTCGTTATTTAGCTCCACAGATGTAAACAATCATTTTGACACATTGATGGGCTTTTTTACACTCTGTAGGAAATTGGCACTAGCATTGGCTTCTTTGCATAACATCCATTTTGCATTAAAGAAAGGGCATCTTTATACAAGTGAGGAACTTAGCAATCTTCAGATGTTTTCATCCTCCAGCTCAAATGACTAACAGTCAGATATACAGGAGAGTAGACACAGGTGTATACACACACATACATATCTGTGTGATACATTCAATACACAAGTCTTGAAATATTGCACAATGAATGTTCATATGATCTGTACCTTGTTATCTTACCCATTTTATCCCAGGACTTATTAAAATAACCTGGGCAATTTTAAAAAGCACTCATTTTATAAACCAATATGAAGTTGAATTTCTCGCTTTCTTTACATGACCAATGCTGAAGATATATCAGTGATCTAGTTTCCTTCCAAATTTAAAGATAAGTCACTTGTTTAAAGGTGTTTCATATTCATTAATTCTTAAGGTTCCCTCAGAGCTATGCACAGTTAGACTCCTTGGTAAAATCCTGGTCCACTCATTATCCTGAAATTTTGACATGAATTTTAACATACTCATCATTTTATCCATGGTGCCAAAGGCATCTAACTTTACAAGTGAAGGAATAAACGAATCATTACAATCTCAGTTAAAGAAAACTAAACCCAAAACCAACCAAATAAAACCATGTCTGAACATCTCAGAGATATTTTGTGCCCCTGAGAAGTAGCATGGTCAGAATGGAAAGCAGTATGGAATGCGATAAAAACTTCAGCCGACCTCATATTGTCCTAATCTATCTAACCCTTGGCTTGGTCCCTGTGCTGGTTTTGACTGGGATAGAGTTAATTTTCTTCATAGTAACTGGTATAGTGCTGTGTTTTGTATTTTAGTATGAGAATAATATTGATAACACACTGACATTTTAGTTGTTGCTAAGTAATGTTTACACTAGTCAAGGATGTTCCAGTTTCCCATGCTCTGCCACGTGCAGAAGAAGTTGGGAGGGGGCAAAGCTGGGACAGCTGACCCCAACTGATCAAACGGCTATTCCATACGATATGACATCATGCTCAGTATATAAAGCTGGAGAAGGAGAAGGAAAGGGAGGACATTAGGAGTGATGGCGTTTGTCTTCCCAAGTAACCGTTACGCGTGATGGAGCCCTGCTTTCCTGGGGATGGCTGAACACCTGCCTGCCCATGGGAAGTAGTGAATTAATTCCTTGTTTTGCTTTGCTTGTGTGTGCGGCTTTTGCTTTACTTATTAAAATGTCTTTATCTCAACCCATGAGTTTTCTCACTTTTACCCTTCCGATTCTCTCCCCCATCCCACCAGGGGGGAGTAAGCGAGCAGCTGTGTGGTGCTTAGTTGCCAGCTGGGGTTAAACCACGACAGTGCCTCTGGTCAACACCACATCACAAAAACCTTTAAACTGTAGCACACCATCAAACATTTTGTGTTTTATAATTTTCTATATTATACCTTATATACAAAAGGTGACCAAGGTAGGCAGGTAAGTCACAGGGAGAAAACAGATACCTAATAGCCCTTTAAGCCAGTAAAGCAAAAATGTGCTAAGAAACAAAACCTGGATGTTAAAACAAAAAAAGTACGTTAACAGACTCAAAGCAGCACAGGAAAGGGTAGTCAGGTTTAAGTCAAGGAGCACAATCAAAAAGTAACTAGATGAAATCTTATACCTTGTATTATATGAGTTAAGACCAAAGTTCTACTAGTTCCTTCTGAGTTTATGAATAAGCGAACACATGCTTAACTTCAAAACTCTTAAGCAAAAATAATATGTTGCACTTGTATATACTTTCAAGACTATGAATAAGCTTTAAAAACTCCAGTGAAACTACACTGTATCCTTTGAGATGTTTGATGGACATATTTTACAGATAAAAACCTGAAGTTTAGTGAATTAATTGATGTGGTCAAGTCCACGTGACTGACACTGACAAAAATGTGGCAGAAAATCCAAAACCTTTCCTTTAGCCACTAGCAAAAATCAAAAGTTTATAGGAAACAAGAAAAAACAACTCAAACCATGTGATAACTTTTGTGAGCACCAAGGTTAAATTGTGGAAGATGTATTATTTACCTGCCCAAAACAGATAACTTTTTAAACTACTATGTTATTATTGCTATTTGTTTTAGCATACATATATATATATATACACGTAGTTTTAGGGTGATATAATATACTACACTATAAGAGGGCTGCTTGTCTGGGCAATTTGAAATGCAATGTTCAAATAATAGTGGTTAAGTAGTCACTTCATTCCACTGCAAATGAAGAATTCCTAAAAGCATTTTTCCCTAGTTTCTCCTGAGATGTTTGTCTGTCTAAGTATTAGGGCTGTAAGTTACATGTCTATTAGAGGGCTGGTGCTAATTTTCATCACAGCTTGTTGACTAGGATCATTTGAAACACACTTACCCTGAAGCAATAATGCATCGTGATTTCCTTATGTCCCGTTTTCTTCTTAATACTGGACACTCAGAATTTTAAGTGCCTCTGCATGTCCTGCCTGTATGAAAGTAAGAACATGTATGTAGACTTAAAATAGTCATGCTTTTGACATGCTTAGACATCTGTGCATCTTCTATATGAGAACTAAGAAACAAAGATAAATGGTGTGATGAAAATGCAACCAAAGTGTTCAGTTTGATACTGATACAGGCAATTAAATGGTTTATAATGATTTTAAACAAAAAGTACACTAAATAACTCCAGCCAAAGACTTTTAGTGCTATTATAATAATAAAATTACAGTCTGGGCTACAGTTAGCTAAACTCTGATAATAGCTCTGCACACTCTCTCCGTCCTTGTTCTCCCTAGCCACAAATGCATGGAATAAAAGAGGCTGAATGGAGTAAGCAAAAGTACACTGTAACCTGAATATTTTATTTTTTTTAACAAATAAATATATGTTCCATAATTCATTGCTATTTATTGAAGTTCCAGTTCTGCCACACTTAAACAGACAGAAATATTTGCTCCAGAGTGTTTATATCTTTCAGTGGTGCTACTTACTGTACAACACAGTGAAGGAAGGGTGGCAGAATCAAGGGTACATTATTTTCAGTAGCAGATTTCATATTCAGTGTCTAATCAGTACTCCAGCTCAACCGTCCGTAGCTTTCTGCCTAATAGAGACAGCAGTGGGCACTTTTTTGGTGTTAAGTTCACATTTAAAGTGAAATACTGCATATATTGTTCTATATATGGCACTTGAGAACACAATAACCATATAAGCGATTTCTGCAATACTTTGGCAGAAGGATAGGGATGAATTGAATTTATTTCAACAGGGAATACTTTTGTAATCCCAGTTCTCACTCAGAAAATAAAAACATATTGCTGAACACCTAGGGAAATCACCTAAAATGTACATACATCCTGGAGTCTAGAATCACGGTCACAGTTGCCAAGTAACTACTTTTTCAGAATATAATAGATCTGATTATGGTCACTTTTCTTTGTGGATAACTGGAAAGAAATGGAGAAATGCCTTTCCTAGAGGTTCACTGTAAATACAGCATGCTGAGTAGTCTTTTTTTCAAATCACTGTGGGCTAGGCAGAACTGTAAAAACAGTTTAAGAAAGAGGTGTTGCACACATTTCAGTATATTTAGATTCAAAATACATTGTTCTTTGGACCCTGTTCATTTCCTCCCTGTTACCTCCTTGCTCTGAATGAATGGTAAATGAGGGGTTTTAGAACCAGTCAGAAAATGGAATTTCCATCCCACATAAATATTGGAATTCCAAACAATGCTTCAAAAAATTGCCAAGAAATAGAATTTTCCATTAAACTAAAAGGTTTCATTCCCGTATTATCTTTTCTGCTACACAACACAGGAATTTTGACTGGAGAAAGATACATTTTAAAAGGAAAAACTAAGTCAGGGAGTAATGAGAGAAGTAATTTTTTTCTTGCTTTAGCATGCTGACCATCTGACCAACATACACTCCTGTCTTCTACAAATAGGGAATTGTCATTTGGTTTGTGAGGCATTGGTGACATGGAATAAAAAAAAGTCAACAGTAGGACACCACATTAAGTCAATAACTTCTTGCATCAAGCAAGTTATGAATTTCTTATCTCCCTCATAAATCATTTTAGCTGTTCATCCTGTTTTGCTGAGCAATGCTGCAAAATAATTCCATAAACAATCACTAATAAGATTACAGCTCTGAAGGGTGCAAAGCTACAAAAGATAGGCAAAGGAAAGTCAACATTTTCTTCATAAAAAGTATGTAGGGTTTTTAGATATAAATGTAATAAAATAGTACTTCAAAGGGTGAAGATAAGTCATACCAGTTAAGAGTAAAAAAAATACAGAACATTTTCTCTTTTATGTTTTTGTTTTTAGGACATGTAGGAATTCAACGTTAATGTCTTATTTCCATGAAGGAATTAATGTTATCTATATGCCCTTTTTCTTTTTTGACAATATGTTACTTCCCTGGAGGTTTACATGAATTTTTTCATTGTACTGTGGCTGGCAGCCACTGTATCTCTGAAAAAATAATGTCAAAATGTTAATTACCGTGAGTGGTATTTAAATAAGCTGATCTGATCTGTTATATTTCAATTCCTTCTTTCTGAAACACTAGCTGAACATCAGACTGCTCCATTCTTTAAGTGCCATATGTAACTCCTTAATTATTTCACTGGGTCTGTCATGCCTTGTATCCATATTTTGCTTGGGTAAAACACGTGTGGATACAGGCATTTATTTTGCAACCATAACCATGTCTTTTTTAAAGACATATGGAACTTGTCTAATCCAGTTTGCTCATGATTCTGTCTTTGCATCACAAAATTCAGTACAATTCCTTTTTTGTGTGTGTGTGTTGAGACAGACAAGAAGAAATGAGAGGAAAATAAAAGGGGAATAAAAGGAGGTATGGTGAAAATTTAAAGCTATTTCCAATCATGAATACTTCCTGCTAAGATTTCATTCCCCAGAGAGATACAAACAAGACAAGTGTTTTGATTAACATCAAGAATATTTCAAGCAGCATTATTTACAAAAGTATGCAGGGATGACATCGCATAGTAATGAAGGATCATAAAATCATCAGTGTTGATATGGAAAAAGTATTATTGCCCTTCTTTCTTTAAAATAATAATTCTTATATTATTTTTCATTGATCTATTATCATGCCCTGACACAAAACAAAATAACTTTTCCACAGGAAGCTTCAAACAAAGCTGAAAATGAGAGAGAAAGTTTTCATGATGCAAACTTAAAGTTGGTCTCAGATTTAGGCACTAAAATCAATAAATTAATTTTAAAATACAATCTTGCTGGGAACTTTTGATTCTCACTATTTGAAAAATGCAGAAATGAATTTCGTAGTGGAATTAAAAAGACATTAAAAAGGGTGATGACACCACTTAATTTTCATTATTTTCCTCAGGAAACTGAACACAAAAATAATTTGAGTAGCTCTGAATATACAACCCTCAACATTCAAGTATAGATGAGAAGACCTAGTTTTTCAGCTTCTCTCTTGTCCGGAACTAACTGGGATTAGCTGCAGTTGGACAGCACATCCCACATGGCATGCATATGCTGCACAGGCATGTATGTTTATCCTTATGAGAGGACTTCTACCAGTAAGCCCTTCTCTCCCACCACCTCTCCTCTGTTAGCAAATTCTTATCTTGTAATCAGAGAATTAACTGGTCATTGAAAGAACAGAACAGAAATGTCAGCTTGTTCTCTCCAAAAATGGCATAGTCAACAGACCAGTGTCTTGCAGAGCTACTAGTACTGGCACACTGCAGTTCCACTAATGTACAATAGCAACTTGATTTCTCTCTAACCTCTTCTGAAATCTGTATTGTTGGGCTTTTTACCAATTGTACCTACTTTCAAAACTCAAAGAAAATTGTGTAAAAAAAGGAGGAAAAATTATTCTAGGGCTGCAGAAAATGCTCCACAGAGAGAATTAAAGAACCCAGTCTGTTTAGTTTAACAAAAAGAAAATTATACCCAATTAAAACTAACCCACTGACCTCAGCTCAGGGGTGGCTGAGTGAGGTGTAACACCTGATTGGCTTCATATCAAAGGGTTAAGGGATCCCACTGTCCCTGTTGATCTCAAGAACTCTGGATCATTTCATGCCAGATTATTTTCTTCTTCCACCTGCCATGGTGGGAGTATTCTTTGCAATATATTTCCTAACATAAACATATAAATACAGCTGAAACTTATCATCTACATGTCAGATTTCATTAATTCATTGTGAATCTCATACCATTGACCATCAGATCACTTTCCCCTGTCGTAGCATGCATATACCGTGTACTCACAAAATTTCCTTCTCTGATCCTCCACTTCGCCGTGCACCTTATAATCAGTTCTGTGAATCTCCGGCATAGTTGTGTTTCTGCTGGGTGTAATCCCAGGGTAGAACTGATGGTGTGATGCTGCACAGTGGCAGAAATGCTGGCCTTTTCTGTATGACCACTGTAGTGTTGGGACTTCCATCATGTAAGATATAACATTAAATAAATACGTTTATGACAGAGAGAAGCTGGAGAGCATGTTCAGTCCTTAATGTTATAGCAGTGCCTCCTACTTTAATGATTATCTATTATTACAGTATTGATTGTAAAAATATGATCAGAAAGAGATTATTTAATCGTGTAAGAGATTGAAGTGCTTGGGAGACCAAGAACAAAATGTAACATCCTCCTGTAGTCATTATGTTTGTGCTAAGAATGGAAATCAATAGTAAACCTCTGGAAGAAAGTGAGTCTCTTTATGCCTGTTATTCTCAAGCTCGACATTAAACAAGTGTCACTACAGTCAGCGATGTATTTCTTTCTCAAATTAGTAGTCCATATGAGTCTATATTCTTCTTATATGTAAGTCCATATGCTTTTTGAATAACATGCAGATGCAACTTTCGGACACACTCCAGTTAAAGCTCTTCAGAATATCACCTGGTCAGGGTGAGCTCACTGAATGATTTAATATGGAGACATTTTAACATGTAGAATTAATGAACAAAGGGAAGAAATCAAGCTTCTTATTCAGCTAAATTTCTTTCCAGCCATATTTAAATGATAATGGTCCTCAGCACTTGAAAACTTAAGAGCTAAAACATAGCTATTATGCCATCATTATGGCAACACTATCAGTTAGAATAGGCTAGCTAAGGAGTTTATAGTTTCCATCACTGAGGGATTCTACGATCAGACTACCCAGACATCTTTCTGGAATGGTCCAGGTATAGTTGAATATTTCACTCTTCACTGGTTATATGGAGAACCTAGTGAGACTAGCTTTGAAGCCTGTTAGGTGCTAAGATTAAGTGCTGTGATATCCCCATAATTGCAACACTTAGCTTCTTTTCTGTTTTGTTTTACTTTTTCTTTTCGCTGAACTCACTTTTTTTTTTAAAATGTTTTCATTTGGAAAAATAATGTATAGTTCAAAAAAATCACTTGCTCATTAAAAAAGATCCACAAAATAGGTCTAATCAGCTAGCTTGACTGAGATTGTAATCAAGGTCTGCACAAGGAAATTGGATCAGCCAAAAGACTTAATGTCATATCAGAAATCAGTGAAAATGTGGGGAAGAGAAAGCAGCTCTTAAGATTATCTGTGCTTGAGTTGTTTGAGCATCCAGAACTGTAGGATGGCTATGATAAGCAGCAGACCAAACAGAATGGAAGAAACTAGTTGGAGTCAGTTGTGCAATGGGCCCTGGAGGCCGACACATCAAAATGTCCTGCTATGGCTTTCTGGCCACCCATTGTCAAACATTTCTATTTTTTATGGCATGTACTTGGAAGAGACCTGGAAGGGCTGAACGCTTTGAGAGACTCTGCTCCAAAGTAACCTTACTACAGTGTAAACGTCTTTTGAAGCAAATCCCACTAAACAGACAACATATATCTGGAGAGAATATTCTTGGAAAATTGGGATTGTAAGTATTTTTTTTCAGTTTGCTACTGTAGACTCTCTAAAGTAGATATTTCCTTGATAGGTCTTTCAAGTTCCCATTGTTTAAATAAAATATGATTGTCTTTTTTATTTTAGAAATAATCCAATTATGGAAACTGTTGGAGTATGGAAATGCAAATGAAACAGTGGCTAGAAATTTAATTTTCCCCCTCAAGAGCTTAGAAAATTCTTTTGTGGGAAAGGCATGATTCAAATTAGCTCAGTAGTAATACTTTTTAAATTACAGGCTGCATTTTGAAGATGCTACTGTTCAGCTTTTAAGCATAAACTCATTCAAATGCCAAGATCACATATAGTAACTACTTAATTTTCATTCACAGTTCTCTTGAATATATAAAACATGGAAAGCAGAATATTGCACTTTGTCGTTTCATGGTAAATTCATTATGTACTCTAACTGAGTTTTAAAGTGTGCCTTGTTTTAATAAACACATAGTTTGATTGAGTTTACTATGATCTTGTCATTCTAGTAGGGCAGAAGGATTACTAACTCCTGCATCCTGAAGACTGATGTGAAAAGGCAAATGATATACACCAAGTCTGGTAACTTGATAACATCTGATTTTGTAGCTACGGCCTTTCAGTCTTTAAATTATGACATACATGCTTTGTTTGAAAAACGAATGCAATATATAAATTTTATGTCTGATTAAATGAGAAAGAGAAAGATGATATCCCTGATAGCAAAAAAATAGGTTATCTTATTTACATACCAACCAATGTAGTAACTATTGCTGCAACAAATACTAAAAGTTAACTTTCTTTTATACATAAATGTTGATGTGCTTACAATGATTTCATCATATTGGGTATTAAATTAGACCCAAAATCGCCATCCAAACTTTGGGATGGTTTGTGCAAGTCACAAAAATTGGGTTCAAAATGACATAATTATACAGATTTTCAATAAGCAATTTTACATGGCTTCTTTTAGCTTCACTGGAAAAGTACATATCCAATACAGAAAAAAAAAATCTTAAAAACAAACAAACAAATTATTATTTTGAACCTCAGAAAATCATTAGACTGAAGGAATATTTTCTTTCGTATAGAAATTCACTTGCTCCATCTCTTTAATTTACCTATGTTATTGCAGAGTAAGTTAGAATGTAAAAGAGATTTTATTAGGCTCTTCATGTATTGTTAAATGTAATTGGTGTGAGTGCATTCATCTTCAGAATTCATGTTTTCTTGCATTTTCAGAAGTCTTCTTTAAAGATTTATTCTGCATATGTACTGATTTGTGACTATTTCTGAGAGGAAGAATTAATGGAAGAAAAATACTCAAAGGCAAAATCAGTCTCACAGCTGATGAAGAATATTGCACAACACACAGCTGGTATTTTGCATTATTTAGAAGACAGACTGAAATTCTGCTGGAATTAATTTTTTACAGTTGGTGTACTGATAGCCACAACTGGAAAAGGATCCAATATTTTTGTTTCTTTAATTTAAGCCTGTAAGTATGCAGAAAATACCAAGAATCACAAAGTTAGGATTTAAAGCCTCACCAAAATTTTCACAAAGGCATGCAAATATTAAGATTTGAATTATCATATTATTGAGTTAGATTTCATTTACTCAGTTAGGCTCCAGTTCTCACTGTTTCCCAGATTTTCCAAATCTGAGTCTGATGCAGTCTACTGGACTTAGAAACTTCAACAGTCAATTTCTGCCTGCCACTGAGCCCAGTACCATTTAGAGCACATAACAGTTTGAGCCATGAAGTTCAGATCCTCAAAGATGTTAATTCCCAGCAATGGCAATTAAGGTCCAAAACACTTTTAGGAGTCTGCACCTCAGTTCCTCAAAGTACTCAGCCTCTCTAACTGGTCAAGTCTTCCCCCATTTACTGCCTTTTTCTGCTGTGTCAGCATTACAGCAGTCTTGAAGGCCAACAACTGGACTGAAATGGAGAGCAGCTGACCATTCTTAAAACTGCTATTTTATCTCCTGGAAGAGATGAAATAAGCTGACAGGCTGGTCATTTGCTTTTCAATAGCAATTGGAATAAACATGCAGAAATTTGTGTGTGTTTGTTGGGAGGGGTGTTAGCTAGTTCTTTCACTGTTAGAGCTTTTGTCTTTCTGGATTTCCTTTTTTATTAAAATCCTAGGAAAAAAAACCCCACACAGCTGTGCCATTCATTCGCTCTTGTTATCTTGTTATCTCTTGCTTGTTTGTCAAAAGCAGAGATCGCTCATGTCATGGCAGCAGTGAGCAGAACCCGTGGAAGCTAAGCAGGTCGGGGTACATAACAGCACCAGCAATGAAATAGCCATTCTGTTAGGGAGAACCTGGCTGCTGGTCTCAGCTGGAAACTGACGCTGTTTCACTATCAAGGTCAAGAATAGGACAGTGGCCTAGCAGCAAGTGGTGGTCAAATGTCATTGGAAGAGGAAGAAAAGACACTCAGACCTGTAAGGCTCCCAGCCTCCATTCCTAAGAGAAAGGAAAAAAAGCAGCAGAGGTTGGTAATTTCCTCCTAAAGGCCTCATCTATCTACTGCAGCTGACATCCTAGCATGTGCTGCTTCCAGAGAACTCAGCTCTTACAAATCACTGTAAAGTGGATGAAGTTCATCTCTCACAGTGATCAGAACCCCATGTGCTCTTCTATTTGTGTCATGCAGTTACTTTCAGGAACAATCTCAGACTGATCAAAAGTGAGTATCAGCCTGGGAAGGCAGGAGAGTCGTATGGTACACGTTAATTTTCCTAGTTGAAGATTAAAAAAGATTAGGAATCTAGGTATTCTGGAGAAATATGCATATTCCAGGACACCAGGACAGCTTTGGCTCCCTTGACCATTGACATGATGTTCCACATACTCTTCTACATGGAAAGAATACCCCAGAACATGGAAAACAGTCTATTTTCTATAAGGGGATGTACTTATCTAGTAAGAAAGGCTTAAAACAGAGATCAAGGGGAAGAGATAGTGTGAGTGACAAAAGTCCATAGGTAAGCATAAAAACAGAAATTTGAATAAGGGTATCAAGATTGCTAGAGTGGGAGGGGGTTAGCATTATTCAGAATAGGATCCACAGAAAGACAAAAACAGGAAATAAAAGGTCAGACTGCTTACTTATGTATGCTAACGTACAGTATACAGGGAAAAACCAAGGGATTTGACAAGATAACTAATATGACTGAAAGACTAATACTAAAGGAATACAATTTGTTCAGAAAGACAAAGAATGACCACAGAACTGTGTCCTTTGCAATCCTGAGACAGCGAAAGAGTTATATAAAAATTAGGTAGACTCCAGTGCAGAGAGAGAACTTGTAGACACTATCTAATGAGAACAAGGATTAAGGGATAAAGCAAAGCCTAAAGGAAAAATACTAGGGTCATAAATTAACCCTAGGCAGAGAGGTAAGAAGTGATGTAGGAGATTTACTAGGTTAAAGTATAAAATCCTCATTGACTCCACCCACAAGAAGGAATTATAAATACTGTGGACACCAGATAACTTACCAAAGATGAAAATAAAAGAGCAGCAGGAACATGTAACCAGATGAAAAAACAAACAAACAAAAAAAACAGGGCACAGAATAAGGTGCAGCTATCAAGCAACTACTTTGGAAAAAAGAACTCATTCTCTTATTGACTTACTATAATAATTTCATACTTTGAAATAGGTCTTTTAATTTGCTCTCTTAGTTGTAAAAAGGAAAATCAAGGACTACTCTACTCAATAGAGAGGAAAATAGTTTGTAGGTGAATTTGAGCATGAAGGTGTTTCATGCCTTTTTTTTCCTAGCAATCTTCACTAAACAAGCCAGCTGTGATCAAGTGACTAACAGGATTAAGATGGTATCTTCCCAAAATATTCTGAAGGATATGATCAAATAAACTGTTTGCAGCTACCTGGAAAATAAGGAGGAAGTGACATGCAGATGGCAGCCAACATGATTTTTTTTTTCTAAGAATAATTTTTGTCAATCTAATCTAATTTCCTTCCGGACAGGATGGCAAGGCTGGGCAGAGAGGAGAGAAGTCACTGTTGTAATTTATCTTGGCTTTAATAATACTTTTGATATTCTCACATGATCTTCCCATAAATTATACAAGAAACACAGTCTTGATGAAATTCTTATAAGGAGGATGCAAAACCAGTCAACTAAGTAGTATGGAAGGATATGTTAAGTGGGGTTATGCAAGTTCTCCCATTGCTTGTCTCCTCTTCAATAGTTTTATTAACACCTGAATGTTGCAATGGAAAACGTGCTCATTAAATTTGTAAATGACATAAAAATATGATCTCAATGAACAATATGGGCAAATACAAAGTACAACATCTAAGCAGGAACAATGAACTGTTACAAATGTAGGATGGAAGGCAACTAACTAGATGACTCCCGCTCAAAAATGGGTCTGAATAGGTTCTAGAGCATCATAAACTGAAGGAGTTTCACACTGTTTTTTAAAAGGCAGACATCTTATCAGGAAGCATAAACCAGAGCACGTCATGAAGTAATCCTGCTTTACTTATCACTGATAATGCTTCAGCTGAAGTAGAGCACTGTGTTTCAGAAAAGGGATGGGCACTAATTGGAAATAATCCAGAGGTCACAGTAGATCACAAAGTAATGAGTTTAAATACAGCAAAGAAGATTCAAATTGGATATTGTGAGATATGTGGTAGCAAAGATCTCTTACCATTATCACACATAGAGGTTGCCTAGGAAGGCTGTGGTCAGTGAAGGTCTTTAAGAAGAGATTAGGAAAGCATTTGTCAGGAATGACACTGGCAGAGTTGATTATGTCTTGGAGCAACAGGATGAACAAGGAGAATACCTGAGGTCCTTTCAGCACTGTACTTCTGCGATTCTCTGTGTTTTTCTGCAATTTTTTCTAATGACCTCAGTTTCTTGCTCTACCTGAGTTTGACTCTGAAAGTTGGGTGGGTTGGCTTCAGGAGTGGTTTACTAGGAAGCTTTGCGTAAGAGTAAATAATTCTGACATCTGCAGTTTTCCATAGGTATAATGTTAGAATTGGTTGTTGCAAAGAGATATGCATGAGCTGAAGCTGCTCCTTCAGGCAGAACTATTTATGGGATGTGTCCTTCATATTTAATTTCTTGAACTGAGCACACAACTGTGTACTCAAATATTTACCTTACATAAACTCATCTCTAAGACATTTTCATCTATAGGCTGCAAGCAGAAAAACAGAGAACATGATTCAAAACCTAGCCCTATTCATTTTAACCCAGAATGGATAGCTTGAAATTGTGTGCCCCAAGGGACTATTAACAAAGATAGTATTCAAATTAGATTAAAGCTTGCAGACATGTTGTGAGTAATGTGTGCCCATTTCCCGCAAGATTAAGCTTTTCTTTTGTTCCCAGTAATGTATGACTACATGAATTAATGCAGGTATTTTATTACATATGTGGAAAAAATATCAGACTCATCATTTATCTGCAATGGAAAATACACAAGATCATGTTTACTGGGTTTACAAGCACTACTCTAGTTATCATGTCACACACTAAAATAATTTCCCCCAGAGGCTTATAAGTTAATTAGATCTGATTTTTCTCTCTCTCTTTTTTTTTTATTTTTTAGCTTTTTTATGAGTGGAATTTACATCTGTACTAGAGTAGGATAAATGCAAAATGAATGAATGAGGAAATATGTAAATACCGGGTACAAATCTATTTCCTATTCAAATTCAGTAGGACTGTGCATTTTCATAAAATTTTGATATTCTTGTTCTCTTTTTATTAATATAAGATCACTCTATTAATTACAGCAATTACATAGTATTGTCCATAAGAATGTATATATTCTTTCCCCAGTGTGATCTCAGAAATCAACTATAGAAAAGTATTTTAAGAAAATGAGAGTGAGTCGCTTTAGGCAAAGCACCATTCTCTTCCCATTAATCAATTTTCCTGCAGACCGAAAAGAAAATGTTTTTTTATTTTAGTTGCTGGTTAGGTAGATACTTGATCCTCGTAGTATAACAGTATCTAATAGTTAAACTCAATATTCTTGATAAGGTGGTAATTGCAGCAGATTATTCAGGCAGAGCAGAACAGGAATCTAGATCTGAAACCTTGAAAACTGCTGAGAAATGTAACACTTTTTGACAGTGAAAAAAAGAAGAAAATCTGAAGAAATGAGGAAGTAGGTCAAAAGGACTGCAGCATTTAGACCAGAATTAAAGCCATAAAGCTCTGCAGTATGAAGGCCTTTAACATTTCTTTCTCGAGTGAAAAGCTATAATTTTGCAAGCATGATATGAAAGCAAACTGAATATTACATCAGGTTTTAAGCCTGAGGGAAATGGATCATATATAAAAAGAAAACATATCAGCTGAAAAACTGTAGGAGACAACTAGTCTATCCAGCTATAGCCAGTTCAAAATGTTTCAGAGGTCAGTGTCAGATACAGACAACAAATGGCATAGAGCACGTGCATAGGAAACTATTTATACTTCCTGTCTTGCCTCTTTGCCTAAATCCGATTTAGATCCAAGATGAAAGTATAAGCTTTCAATTTATGCCCACTAGTAATGTCTTGTACCTTGAAGCTCAGAGGCTTCAGTAGTAATTCTTGCTGGTGTGCAGAGAGAAGAGTGGCCCAGAGCTCTTCCTGTCTGATGTTCCATAAAGCAAGAAACCCCCGGTAGCATTTATTTGGGAAAAAGTATATAACTGAGTTGGCTGGTGTGCACCCGCCTTTCAGCTGAATTACAATTTTTGGAAAAGACCAGTGAAGATTTGGTTTATATTTCAACTTAGGAGGTAATAAAACAATGACTGAGCCATGGGAGGAGCAAGAAAAGGGTGTGGAATATGCTTTTAGGTTGTCCTGGCACAAATTTCAGTCCCATGTTATGTGGCAGGTGAGCTGGCAGGCCCAGTGCTCCAGGTCCCCATCATGAACAGATACTTGATAGTATCAGTTCTCTTTGAGGACTCACATGATACTGATTTCTTTTTAGACTGGTGGTACAAGTGCAGGGGTTTTTTTGCAATGAAGCGATATAGAGATGCATCTGGCTATGATACCAGTGATGTAACACTGACAGCTTTTGGGTGAAACTTCACAGAGAAACAGTGATTCCAGCAAGGCCTCCCAAGACAATACTAAATACAAGTGATAATTCTTATACCATAAGAAATGGGAATGCTCACAAATGAGACCTTGCAGTACTTCCACTGCAGTTAGTCTGGGCCAAACTGCTGACTCTGCCTACCCAAGACAACAAAAACTGATTGGAAACACAGAAATAGAGGAGCAAGAAAGGGGAAGAAAAAATGTAATTAGTGGAGAACTAAATTTAAAACAGTTCTAAACTGTGAATGAAAAATCTAACTGAATAAATAGATAGTTCTTGTTCCCTAATAAGTACTGTGTTTCCCAAAGAAAAATGTTCAGAAATACGTTCCAGAAACCTGGCATATGAGAAATATTATTTAGCAAGGTTATCCCAGGGGATTTTGGTTTTGTGGATTTCTGTGTGGGATCCCAATTGCTATTATTTGTCACATTTTCAAAATAAAATCTTAGATAACATTTGCAGTTGGTAGTATCTAGGTGAATAGTAATGTAAATAAAATAGGCTGCTGAGAATTTTCTATAGGAATTACTTAATTAAGCTTAAACTTTCGGGGGGGCGAGGAATATAAATTTAGAAAAGAACCCACAACAATCTATCATCAAAATTGAAATAATACTTCTTTTTTGCTCAGGTGACTGTTAAATTATATTTTCTCAGTGTGACACATTGCCTAGTAAAAATAATAGTTCAGTGCAGGTTTCCTGTTGAGTGCCATCATAAGAAGCTCATGAATGTCAATGGATCAGGTACCAGCCAACCTCTACTTGAATTCCAGTGAAGCTATATAGCTCACAATAAAAAATTAAGTTCAGGACTGAATGATCTTGCAACAGAATTCATCTCAATACATTCAAATGAAACATTTTAATGCACAAATACTGAAAGTTTCCATTCGGAAAAAAAGCTTCAAGATGAAATATGTAACCATTGCTACACTGAAATGTTTAGTAATTGAGACTTGTTTGAGGAGCCTGGTAAAGGATATTTTGGGGGATGGGAAAAGAAGCTGCAATTTCCCTCACAAACTATAGGTTTTGATCATTTCCAATAAAGTGCTATGGCAAAATTCATTAGAGTACTCCAGCTAGGCATTTTTATGGCCTCTTTGGGAAACATAAACACTGAGGTATTATGGAAGTACTCAGCCTACTAATGGCGTGTATCCTAACAACTGACAAAAGCAGATCATTAGAAACTGGCAAAACTTAGTGGAATACTAGCAAACTTTTCTATTCACTTGCCATTTAATATAAATATTTTGGAAAGCAAGGCTTGATTTGAAATGAATTGGGATATGAAAGAAGATAGAATATGAAGAACTAGTTAATGCAATTAGCTTCAGATCTTAGGGCTTTTAAATCACTAAAATCTGTTAACAATTTTTACCATGAGACTGTCAGGGAGGACAAATATTCGAGGTCATTTACTTTGTCTGTTCCCATTGAATATGTCCACATCCCTACTGATGAGTAACACCATTCTAAAGATAGTAGGAGCAGCTGTGAATTAACTGAATGATTTTTAAACAGAAGAAGAAACTGTTAACAGCCAATGTATCTGCTAAGCAAAATCTAATTTTAAGGGTTATTTTTTCCCTCTTTGTTATAGCATAACTTTAGCTTCACTCTTCTAGACTAATTTCAAAAAGAATATGCCTATCTCATAGCTACGAATATGGGGCCATATAAAAACTGTGGCATTTTCTGAAATAGTTCTGGCACGGTTACATTTCTTGAGAAATATATTAATTCTGTTTGCATTTAATGCAATTTCCATATCATAATAGGTTTCAGCACATAGGAAATCTGGTTTTGCTATGAAGGCTGCTTGTCATGTATATGCCAGATGAGGAGTATTTGAGATTCAGTAACCAGAATAATTTTCCAGTTAAACAAGAGCACTTTGAAACAATGGAATAGCTGCTGCCTAAGGGAAAAATCACCTACTCACTCGCTGTAGGATTTTGAAGTGATTAGCTGAAAATCCCCAGCAGAAATGAGGGAACAAAGAACTAGAATGTTGAAAACAGGTTCTTGTGGACTCTGGAGCTCATGGGTAGCAAAACGTTCTCTGAATGAAGGAAATATTATGAATGCTGGACATTGGTAAGCTCACAGGAGCATATTGTAAGAGCTAACAGATAACTTATGACTAGAAAAATATGACTGTACAGAGGTCATTGGATGCAGGAAAGAGGAACTGCAATGCCTGTATGCTTTGTTGAAAATCTAAAGAGTGCTCAAGTTTAACAAAGACTCAGAGGAGGAGAACAGCACAGTTCTTTTCAATATCAGATTTGACCTTGATGTATAAGGGCAGGGAGCTATATGGCAATGTAACAATGCAACACACTGCAAGAGCCCATGCCATGTAGCTTTTGCTGATGGTCGCTGCAATCTGTACTTGCTTTCTTTTTTAAAACCTGTGTATCTCCTGCACTGTGTCCATGACTGAAATGGGGCACAGAAGTTCTTCTGCAACGTTTGTACCCTTACTTTTTTCCAACACCTGTTGCTTATGTGTTTGATTGTAAAATAGTGTGTTGGGTTGACCTTGGCCAACTGCCAGGTGCCCACCCAGCCACCCTTTCATTCCCCCTCCTTAACAGGACAAGGGGAGAAAATAAGATGAGAAAGCTCATGGGTCAAGATAAAGAGAGGGGGGATCACTTACCAATTACCTTCACAGGCAAAACAAACTTGACTTGGGGAAAAAAAAAAAATTATTGCCAATTAAAATAGATTTGGATGGTGAGAAACAAAGACGAAATTAAAACACCACCTTCCCCCCACCCCCTCACCCTTTTTCCCAGGCTCAACTTCATTCCTTCATACCCAACTCCTCTCTCCCTCCAAATGGTGCAGAGGGGATGGGGAATAGGGGTTGTGGTCAGTACATAACAGCTCCTCTCTGCCACTCCTTCCTCCTCACCCTTTTCCCATGCTCCAGCGCAGGCCCTCCGCAGGCTGCAGCTTCCTTCAGGGCTTATCCACCTTCTCTGGCATGGTGTCCTCCATGGGCTTCAGTGTGGATATCTGTTTTGACATGGTACTCCATGTTTTGCAGCATGGATATTCGCTCTGGCTTGGTCCTCTCCACTGGCTGCAGACAACCACCTGCTCCACTGTGGTGTCTCCAGGGGTTGCAGGGAAATCTCTCTTCCAGCACCTGGAGCACCTCCTCCCCAGTCCTTCCTAGTGTTCACAGGGCTGTTTCTCACACTTTTCCCCTCACTCCTCAACAGCATTTTGACCTTTCTACACATGCTTTCCCTGAGGTGCCCCACCAGTGGCTGAGGGGCTCAGCTGTGTCCTCCAGTGGGTCCACTGGAGCTGGCAGGAGCAAGTTGTGTCCCGCATGGGGCAGCCCCAGCATGTCCTCATAGAGGCCACCCCTACAGCCCTCTCCCCATTGCCAACACCTTGACGCCTACACCCAATACAAGTAGCCATTAAATGATGGCTCTGGAGGAGGGTGTGACTAGGGAAGGGAATGAGAAGGCTCATTGGTGATGGGTAAATAGAAGAATATTGGAGCTGAGCTTCAAGACTCCATTGGATGTGGGAAGTGTTCAGGCAGCACAATTAAGACCTATGGCACAATTGCCAAGAGACCAAGCAGCACAATTAAGAACTATGGCAGGAAATCTCAGAAGCACCAACTGACCACATTAAAAGGTTGGTAAAGAAAGGAAAATGAGAACAGCAGGAACAGAAAGAAAGGGAAAATATATTTTAAAAAAAAGTTCTTAAATTCCTGTTATCTTCAAAGACTTATTTACTTATTTTTTATGTTTCCAGCAGAAATTATAAATACAATGTATTTCAAATGCTAAAATGCAGGATTCAGACAATGAAAACACAGCGGCTTTATTTTGAACTCTATTAATCCCAAAGCACAATAGCAATCAGGGATCCCCATGTATTTTTTTAATCCCCTGCACACTTTTGGTGTAATAAACTGCTTTGCTGGCTTGTTTGTAATACATTTTGTGTTACATTCTGCAGCCTGAGCAATTACTGAACTCATTTAAATTCTAAGATAAGCTACTTTTCTCCCTTTTTAAGCATGGGGTCTAAAGGAGACACTGTAAATACTGGGGATTCTGAGGACTTGAGAGCTCGGCGAGTTTTCTGAGTTTACTAAAACTTTTTTCTATAATTTAAACTCCTTTCTTCAAAAAAGCATTCAGTTTAAGCATAACCTTTTTTCCCCCTAAGTGCTTAAGCCAGAGCTCATTGAAGTTAATGGAAAGACTTCTGAGTGCTGCATCAGACTTGAAATGGAAGTCTATGCCCTCTATTACTGACGAAAGCTCTGCACACACAGAGCTGCCCAACGACAGCTATTTAATGTACTTCTCTTTCAACAGAATTTCACTCTGTATCTTCCACTCCCTGCTTTTCCCCGTGCTCTCTGATTTTGTTTTCCCCTCTGTCCCTTCTTGTCTCTTTCTCATCCTGCTTTTGTCAGATTTTGTTCTATTGACTCGTTTTTCTGTCACCATATCTCTACGTGGAGAGCAAATAACACACTGTCCAAAAATAATTTTCACTTCCCAGGGCTTCAGCTGGTTCAGGAAGAAGCAATATGAACTTGCTTAATACCTCCATCTTAATGACTTATCACTTGTGAGTAATAATGAAATTATTTAGAATGGTTTTAATCGCAAGCCAAGATTTTTAAACTTGAATGTCTAACCAGGCTTCTAAACCCACATTTAATTACCTAAACAATCACTGATTTTCGAAAGTCCTAAGCATCTAGCACTTTTTAAGTGTGGTCTTAATCTTAAGAGCCTAGATAGATTTAAGAACCCAATGTTAATCACCTGAGTTAGATTTAAGAACCCAGTGTTAATTACCTGGGTTTACATTGTCGGTGATTCAACCAGACCCATTTATAAAAGAATATCTCAAATTATCTTTTTGAACTCCTTATAGAAATTATTTGTATGCACAAAGAGAACCTGGAAATTTCCATATTCTGAAGTCTGACTGCAACTTTGTTGGGTTTTTTTAATAAAGTTCTCTGTGTGGTACACCATATTAAAAGCACTGCAAAATGAATATAGCAAGGAATTTTTTCTGTGATTTTCATAAAAAACAATGGGAAAACAAAGTGAAATGCCAAACCATGCTGTATTCATAACCATGCAGAGGAAGTTCCCAGATACAATGCATCTCCAGCAGAAAAAAAATGTATATACTAGTTGTTCTTCTGGTAAAAATATTTGAGTTGCACTATTCATTTTCTTCTTACTATTTTCCGTTAGTATTTCAACAAAGTGATCTAAATGGCTATACTTTATAGTAAAAACTATAAAGTATATAGTTTATAGTATAGTATATAGTAAAAACTGTAAAGTACATATCAGAGAGCATGATTTAATACTTTCATATTCTGTACTTGTCTAAACAAGATGCATATCAGTGGATTTTTCAATGTGTGAATACAGATTTTTCTGGGAGGTTGTGGATGCCACTAAGTAGTCAAGCAACACAGAAACTCACAGGTAAAATTAAGGAAGAAAGAATTTGGTAGAATTTGCTTTTCTTAGTCACCTTCACCCTTTGCAGCCTAGAGAGATGGAGACTACAGGTTGCAATCACTGTCCTGGCAGATAGGATTTATCGTTCCTTTATGGGCAACCCAGGACCAGTGTATTCCTGCTCTAAAAGTCACAGCCTTTCAACCCTGACTAAAAGGCATCCTGTGACAAGAGTGTTATGAAGGTACTACAGATTTTTATTAGGGAGAAGTTGTGCTTTCAAGAAGAAATGCTTGTGTGTACAGTAACATGGGGAGACGGAGTAGACATGTCAGGGCCCTCCCTGTGTGCTCCTAGGGGCTTTGCAGCCTGCCCCAAACACTCGGGCTGGGGCTGGTATGGATGTGGGTGACCAGCCAGCCCTGCTGGGGAATAGCCACAGAGCCTGAGGTAGATGGCCAGGATGGAGTTGGGTGGGAATGGGATGCACGACACCCCTTGGGGCCTCCTCCTCACGTGTGGCTGCTCTAAGCTCACACCATGTCATGGCCATGCCATGCCTGGGCTTCTCCCTCCCCAGCCTCAATGGGTCAACTTGGTATCCCAGCCAGGCCTCTTTCCAGTCACCTTTCTATGCCTGTGCCCAGCGTTGGCCCCAGTCAGGTCAACCCTGGTCCCCAGTTTTGGTGGGCTGTCCCTGGCTTAGGGAAAAAGTTGCTGAGAAATCCCCCATAATTTATCCACGGGGTCAAACATGGAAGTGGGGACAGGGGACACTAGCAGAAAGACCGTGCACATGGCAAAAGACCTGTAAGGTTATCATCTTCAAACTAGTCTGACCCTTCTTCAAAAGAGGGATCACAGCATCTGGCTGTATGTGCAAATACCCCCTGATTTTTAGTGAGAGGAAGATATTTGTCAAGTGAAAGCTAAAGCAGTAGTGTCATACTCTTCCTGCACAACATGAGCTGCTGTCACAAGGTTTGTATACGTGGAGGTCAGCCAGGACAGTGAACTCTTTAGATGTGTACTACTGGAAATGTGCAAAGTACTACTTAGTCTATTTTACTTTAGCTGTAATGAGGCCCAAGACAGAGCCTTCCACTTAATGAGCAGTGATTAGAAAGTCCACTCACTAGGTCCATGCAATCATATTGCATGTTGTATGTGTTTTTTTAACGTGAATCTTTGTCTAACTGGAACCATCAATTCTTTTAATACAGGCCACTGAAGAGAGCTAAAATTAATTGGAAACAGAAGTCCATCACCACCATCCAAGAAAATTGTTTAAAGAAATTGTTGAATTCTACATCAGCTGAACTGGTGAAAACGGGTCCTCTAAGTAGTGAGTGATACTTTTTTGCAGCCTACAAATATAATCTTCCTTTCACTTGTCCTCCTCACAGAAAATCTGGGTTTGTCCTTTGACAGGCCCAAGAGAAAGGACCACAGCAGGTGACTTACCGCTCTTCCATTGGATCTACATAATGACTTTTCCTTAGCTACCAGAGTTTGGCCTCCTAGTTCAAAGCTAAATGCAGCTAGTAACAGCTGGTATGAGACATAAAGTCTAAAATATTGATGGGCGACTGAAAAACACGTTGAAGAATGAGGTTCAGGATTGCTTGAAGCACCTTTAAACAGCCACTGTAAAACAAGCTAAGATTCCTCTGTGCTTCAAGTATTTTCTTAAGATCATTTTCTGTTCCTGCATTTAGCCACTGAACTTCATTGAAACCTCACATTCTTTCTGCTCTATAAATTGTACATTTCTGCTGTAAATTCCTTGAAAGCACATTCAGAACTACTACAAAAGTTATGAGCAAGCACGGAAGCAATCTGTTGATGGACACTACTGTTTCACTAATTTCAAAATTAGTAATGAAAGAATGATATTGAAGAAAACAAAATGTTGCTTTGACTATAAGGAAAATGTCTATACCTTTCCTCTTTTAAACTGTCATAGTATTGACCACAGAAAGCTCATGGGTTAAGGAGAGCCGTAATTATCAGGTTTTGATGTTCAAAATCATATTCTTGTGAACAAGCTATTTTCTTGTGGAGTTCAGCTGAAGTCCTCTCCATCTTTAGCAAAAAAATCTGTCCGGTAGATTTTAAAGCAGGAAGGGACCATTGTGATTCTCTAGACATTTTTGTGAAGATCAGATTGGAAAACTAAATTGAGACTACCATAACTATTAACATGAAAAGAATTATTTAACCTAGTGTTTCGCATTGTAATGGCCATGACCTATATAACATTCGGGTGTATAGGTGAAATATTGAGGTCTGTTGGCAACATACTCTTGTATTCTTCATTTCATGCAACCCTTTCTTGTACCATATCGCATAAGCAGCAGAGACAAGCATAAAGATTCTGCAGATTATTTCATCATGAAACAGTCCTAACTATGGTAAAGTCACATAGGGATAAGATAATAATAGACTATACATTTCAACAGCAATGAATGGTGACAGGCTTTACACTAAACAAGCCCCGTGAAGAAATCTCGCTCTGAAAAGGGAAACAAACTGGAGAAGAATTTCTCCTTTTATGTATTTTTTAATCACAGTTGCCAGATTATATTCATTAAATAAGACACATATTTCAGGTAGCTGAAGGATATGTTTCTAACTATATATGCATAAAACATTGTGTGACATTTAGCTTTAAAGCATTCACAATACTCAAAGGTATTGTTTTAATTATATAAGTGATATTTTTTCTTTAATCTGTTGAGGTGATCTGACTTATCAGACACAAAAAAACCAAAAATTGGAAAGGAAACCTGGCAGGTGTTAGAGCTTACATTCAGCATAGGAGAAGGTAAGGAGTGATCAGAAAAAAAATTGGCCAAATCATGACTTGTAGATGAGAAAGCAGTTTCCAAGAGAACATTCCAGCAGTGACTCCCACACAAAAGATGAACAAAACAAAGGTGTTTAAACAGGGAAGGGAAAGTAAAGTGTCTAATGCATGTAAATTATTTTACAGTACACACAAATTACTAACCCATCTTATTTTTTTGAAGGTGATAAACTTTCTGGAGAACTGCTGACTTCAGAAAACACTGGGAAAGTCAACATATCTGAAAAGGCTGTGGTAAAAATAGGTATGAAAATTGAAAATTTGATCTTAATTTCTCTGTTCCTCAAAGCATATCATGTAGAAGATGTGTAATCATTTTAATTTCTAACCAGCAGATTACATAGAGGCATACTTTAAAATGTGCATAGTTCTGCAAAACAATATAGAATAATAAGCAAAAGAAAAGTGTAGAAAACCGCTAATAATGAATAATATCTGATTTAGCATATCCAAATGGGAAAACACTACGTTCCACCAGTGAATACAGAATAGCACATTAATCAGGAAAAAGTCTAATTGAGCTAAGTCTGAACAACACAGAATTTCTGTGAACACAGTCCAGGAGTGTTAGTGCTTGATAAAAACAAGTAAATAAATATTTACTTTTATAAAATTGCTCCACTCTTCTTAGCATTCAGTCTTGCTATAGCAGTCTTCTCTCTGTTGTGGAGGGCTACTGATATATCTCTTCTCCCAGCACAGCACCTTGGGGTCAGAACTTGCATGATCAGATGCTGATGGCTACTTTTAATCGGCATATGAGGAGAGAGCTGTGCTGATTAGCAAATCTTGATGCCATTATCCAGTGAAGCTGACAGGTGAAGTTCACCCTTGTGCAAGAGCTGTAACACAGTGTGAGGATGTGGTGAATATATCTGAAGTGCATTGACAAACAGATATCATTAATCATGGACAGCAGTCTCGTTAAAATCATCGGCCTGCATTCCTTTTCTAACACATGAGAAATCATGAGCCCTTCAGTCTTGTGTTCTTCTTAATTATGCTGAGGTTTATGAAAGAAAGCTATTATACTAGATTTCCCAAAACATGATTATTATTTTTTTTACACACTGCTTTTTTCCCTATGTTCGAATGAGAACAGAAAGATTACAGCCCAGTTCAGCTAGAGCAAGAATGTCACTACTGTTTCTAGCAGGAACACCTTTGTCTTATAATAAGAAGCTAGACATCAAATACATTATGTTTTATGAATTTGGGGTGTGATTTTGTGAGATCACATGTGTGATCATGGGAAGCTTATTATTATTCTGTTCTCATTAACCTGTTGTCTTGCACCAGAGAATCAAAGAAAATTCATATAAATGTAGTTAATTCTTGTTGTCACTGTTTAGTTCCTACCTTATTGCTCTCAGTGACAAGCCAAAATTTAGTATTTCTGTACAGTTATGTATTCAGCAATGACCCAAGAGAAATGTCAATCCTTTCTCACTCTGAAAAGCAAAAAGACTGCAAAGACAAAACATAATGCACCTTTTGGGCTTGCTTGGCTTATCAGTGACAATAATATGAGGGGTATTTATTATTTGTCTTAAAGAAACATATTTTTCTCTGAAGAAGTACAGCTCCGTTGGTAAGTGATGTTTGCTGTGGAACTGTTCACTTGTAAAGCTCTGGGACCTGGCATAGAAATAAGTTAAAAAGCCTCAAGTCATTTTGCTCCTTTTCTTTTTGTAAAATCAGTTTTTAAGTAATGCAAAAGAAAGATCATAGCTATGCTGAAAATACTTGGAGGCCAGTGCTTTGAGGATCCTTTACTGTAGTTAATCTCTCAGACTCTTGCTGTCACTAGCACTCTTTCTGAAGCATTTCGTAATTGGCTCCCTGAAAGTTCAGCTTCTTGCCCTTCAGAGAGCAGCAGCGTGGCTGCTGTCAAAGAAGGAGCCACTTAACTCAGGGTATGATCTTAATAAAAATTCTGTCTTTCCAGAGGCATTATTGAATGTACCTTTTTTTTTTTCCCTCCCTACTTTCTTTCCTATGTTAAGAAAAAGGCCACACGAGCTTGGAGTCCACGGAAACCTTCCAAGCAATTCCTGTTTAAAATAAGCAGTCTGGCACTGCTCTCATGTACACTGGTGTGATGACTATGGAACTGTGATCCCTGAGGTGGGTCATTCCTCCTTGGAAATAGTTTCATGAAGCAAGCGCAAGAAGAGAAGCAGGGAGGAGCTGTGAGCAACTTTGCTTCTCAGGCTATGGTTTCCAGCATAGCTTAAAGCAGCCCCAGACCCGGTCTGGTTTCACCATACGGTAGAATTTTTTAATCTCAGAAGGGACTGTTATGATTTCGTATGTGAAGAGAAAGAAAAAACACTTCTGTGTCTTCTATTATACAACTGCCACAGAACAACTTCACTCAATCTACCCCTGAGTATTCTGTTTTGATTTTAGATGACAGTATGAGCCAAACAGTTTCTTATCCAATGTCATTGCCCCCAAAGTATTTGCAAATGTTGATTGTTTGTAAAAAAAAAAACTGTCCAAGAAAAACAATTTAAAAAAAAACCAACTTTCTACCTGAGAGTCATAAAATTACTAGTCATGTGGCTAGTTGCAAAACATTTACCTAATAGCCAAAGATATGAGAGGATGGATTGTCCTTCTGAGATAATTCCTTTTTGTTCAAAACACCTAAATATTCCTTAGTATACTGAAATACTAAGCCAGAGTGTGACTCAGTGATTCTCTTGCCTAGAGGCTGGAAGATTTGCCTTGCTTCCAGTGACCGCTTCACTATTTAAAATACAAAGTGGAACATTATCATCAGAAGGGACTGAGATTAGCCCAGGGACCTCTATGCAGGACGGCCAGCCTTTCAATCTTGAGCTGCATGAGATTCAGAGGCAGATCAAAGAGATCTGCCACACAGCTAGCAGCAGAGGGACTCTGTCATGGGAGCTTCCAGATGATCCAAAAGCCCAGCGACAGGAGAAAGCCATCCAGCCACAGCCACTGAGTCTTGATTCAATAGGTCATCACCTGGAGTCTGCAGCATGCACAGCAATACAGAAATTGCTAATTTGCCTTAGCAAATTTTGGTGTGCTGTTCATAGGCCTGGGAAGACTGGACAACTCATAGCACAATAGTTTGGACATGCTCCTGTGAGATGGGTGTTGTGAACTTAACTCATCTCAGGCAGAGAAGAGAACTGTCATTCTCTTACGTAGGTGAAGTGCCTAACTAACTGGTTTATGGGGCAGAAAAACATTGGTGTTTCTCTGTATTTTGTGAGCTGATCTCTTAGTTATCTGTGCTTCCTGTAAGAAGTGCATGAAAGGGAATGTTTTGAATCAAATGGTTTGTTCTACTCAAAATTGATTTTTTTTCTGGATGCTTCTTTTCAGCAAGAAATAATCAGATTTTGTCTATTTGAACTGACACCCACTCTTCCCTCCCACCTATGATTTGGATACTGGACAAACAGATTTTCTTTTGGTCCGTTCTCAAAAGAAATTACTAAGGTGTCATAGCCTCAATCCTGAAAATTCTGCTGTCCTGAATTTTCTGCTGTCCTGAGGCTGAACTCAGAGGTGTTTTGAAGCCATAACATTGGGTAGAGGATGAGAGTCAATTGACTTTTTATGTTGCTGAAACAATATAAAAGGAATGTAACATTGCTCAGTTATCCAGTCTGTATCACTGAGATTAGAATGAGAAAGAACATATTCATTTATGGCATGTGTGAAATTAATATGTCTGCACAAGCTTTTCTCAAGAGAAACAGGCAAAACTGCTCTGGACAGTGTAAAAGAAACATAAAATAAAAATAGTGTGGGTTTGGGGTTTTTTTTCCAAATTATATATGTATATTTATACTTCTTGCATTTTCTCTTTTACTAACACAGAAGAGCTGGATCCCCTATAAATTCCTTAAGCTATACTACGAAATCTCTGTCAAATCAGCAACAGAGAATTAGTATCTTCTACCAAATTTTCTTACGCTAAATTAACTCCAGAAAGATCCTTTTTTAAAGAAGATTAAGAACTGTGAAAATGAGATATTTGTATTGCCTGTGTAATGGCTATACATATATTAGGCAAATCCTGACAGAGCAAAAATTATTCTCTGATTTCTTCCTCTCCTTTCATTACTTGTGGTCTTGTTTTGCACCTGTTCAGCACTTGTCCTTACAGATGCATTTAGCTATCGTTTAGGCACTTGCAGGAGCAAAATGAGAACAGATGCGTCATAAGTACAAAATACGTGCTAAAAGGACATGCCGTAATGGGAAATCAGAGCTGAATGGGAGGAAAAACAAAACACGGCAGGATATAGAGGATGCAGACCTAAAATTAGCATAGGATAGATACATTGAAAAGACAAAATTCAGCAGATAAGGGCTCCTGGTTTATTGTCTAAAATATGCCTATCTGCATTCCCAGGGAACAGCATCAATCTGTCTTGATTTCTGAATAAATTGAGCTCTCAAGCAAAATCCCTGTAAAAGAAGGGAGCTCTATTTTTATCACTGTGACCTTTCTAGAAGGACTTTAGGGAAGAAGGAAACAAACTTATCTAAATTCCTACTACCCAAAGTCCAATTCTGCTTTCCTATCAGCAAAATGGTTTTTGCTAGTGTTTTATAGATATCCAGCACTAAGAGTCTTGAAAATTCACGTATCACAACAGGCTTGCTTACAAGTTTGGTCTTGTCTGGTCTTCAACTGGTCTTTAACTGGTGTTAAAATATTATGTAAGAATCTGGATCCCAAATTCACTGACTTTTGTCAGTGGCTTTGGTTAGCTTTGGATCAAGATCCGAATTTAAATAAATAACCTTATGAATGTGTAGGAAATTGCACAAAATCCATAGAAGTAATTTCTTACTAGCTATATTAAATGTATTAACTGCCACAGTTAGGTTTTTTGCCTTATTGTACATTTCCCAGGATGACAAAACCCTGTTTTAATTAGGAGCTTTACTGGGACTGCTAATACCTGGCTTGAAATAAAGAGTGAGTATGTATTCAGGGCATATGTTCTAGAATGAGGGAGCGGGTGCTATGGATAAAGGATTTTTATACAGAGAGTGTTATATAGGGCAGGCTCTGGCATTTGTGAAAGCATTGTAGGATAGTTAGATAACTGGCTGAAGCAATCAGAGAATTTTTAAATTCTGCCTTTAAGGGTGTGATACCGGGAGACTGGAAAAGGCAAAGACAGTGCTTATTCTTAAGAAGAAATTAGGACATAATGAATTGTGGACATATCAGCTTAACTCACCATCTGGGAAAATTCTGAAACAATCAATGAATCTATTCATAAGAATTTGGAAAATAATAGAGAAATGGCACAGTGGTCAAAATATAGTTGTGTATACCAAATCATGTCAAATCAGTCTATTACCTATGAAATGTTAACAGGGGTGTTGCATAGAGCAGGAACAGATTAAATCATATACATGTTGATTGTATTAAGGTTTTTGATACTGTGTCAAGTAATATTTCCCAAAATATATTTACAAAAAACAGCTTTCGTGGAGCTTCTCTAAGGAGTGTGCAAATATCCCTAAATAACTATACCTGAAGTATAGGGATCAATGATATACCAGAATGGAAGGAAGTATCAAGTGGGGCTTCATGGGGATCTGTCATGACTATGAAGCTATTAATATTTTCATTAGAAATGACAGAGTACTGAGAAAGTGCACTTAGTTTACATGTGGCACAAATGAAGGGCTGCAAAAACTTTGGACAGCAGGACAAGAATTTGAAATAATCTTGCCAAAAATAGAGAAATGGTCTGGAAAACCAGAATGAAATTCAGTAATACACACTTGTAAAGTTTATGCTTAGGTAGGAAGAATTGTATGCACTACAGGATGCAGAAGATTAATTCAGGAGTAGCTTTTCAGAAATGCGGTTATATCCCAAATTTCAGCACGTGGTAACAGTATCAGGTATTTGCTGTGAAAAACACAGGAGTGATAATTGTTAAATAAGCAGGAATGTAGTCCTGAATACCTGGGAAGTCATCCTTCTCCTTTACTCAGCTCTGGTAAGGCAGTAACTAGAATGACCAGAGGTTAGAAAATGGGACCTACAGGGAAAGAGTGAAAGAAACAGGGTGGAGAACAGAGAGGAATGCAGTGTAAACAATAGCCCAGTGGTTCAGCTGCATGTGACCCATGGCCTAGCTTTGTGTAGCACGTCTGGGTTACTTTGGTTCTGTTTTACCAAAAAGATAGTTGTTAAACTGTGAAAGTACATAAGTTAAAACTACGCAAGATAAGAAATGTGGCTATACAGAAGTGAAATTACTGAGATGGTAGTGACTAGTAACTCAGGGACTCAAAAGGGAAGCTAATGACATAAACCTGAGAAAAAGGTAGAGAGTTAGGAAACAGCAACCCAGGCTGTTCCAAGAAGCAATGAATGTTAATACATTCCCACCTGACCAATAACTGCCTAGCTGACACAAATTCGTTAGGCCTGGTGAGGATATTAATGCTTAGCTTGGTAACTGCATGTATCAACCAATAAACTCTTTTTCTAGCCCATTACATGAGGTATATCCTGCTTGCAGAGTCCTCCTGTGCATAGCAAGAGATGCTCAAGCAAAAGCAGCCCATTACGTGGAGGGTTACAGCAGGAACACAGTAACACCGAAGGGCTGGTGCAAAGAAGGGGCAAATCTGTTTTCCAATAGTGGAGCAGCCAAAATGGCTTCAGATTCTCTATTGCTAAAGGTCTTGGCAGAAAACCTTAGTCAGACTCTATGAAGAATGGCATAGCTACAGCTGATTTTGTCTCAGAGCAAAGAGGGGACATGAGGTTGATTTCCTCTGAGCCTTTGGAGTTTCCGGAAGCTTCACAAGCAAACCGAAAGATGGACTGAGATTAGGCTTAATGTGATATTGGGAACACTGCGTCAGGAGTGATGTCAATGATTGCGCAGTTTCCCAAGGGCAAGGCATGTCTGAGTCTTGTGACAGTTCAACGTTTAGCTCATCTCAAGAGAAGGAGGTGGAGAATAAGGTCCTTAATTGTAACTGAGTTATAATGCTCTACTCTATGCCTTCCCGGACTACTATGGTTTATTTTGGAGAGAGGCAAGACAAACAGAGTAAAAGTACCAGAAACAGTCATGCTGAGGAAACATGAAATTTCACAGAGGATAATTCATTCAGCCTCTCCAGTTACTTGGTGTGGACTGTACAAAAGCCTGTCTGCTGGTGATTAGATGTCTTCCTGTGCTCAAACCAGTTTGGCTGGTGCTAGCTCAGGTACACAGTGCAGTAGCATGCAGTAACCAGATACTAGATTGTATCAGTATAATTTGGTGAATTCCATTACAATCTGTGGAAGCTGAACAGGCTTATTATTTTGAAATTTGTGTCAGTAATAATAAAACAACCCCCTATCAAAAGGTCTTACCAGGGGAAAATAAATGGCAAACACCTCAAGATAGTGTGTGTGAATCAGCATGCTGTTAGTTCAGTAGAACCGTGCTAGCTAAAGATCTGTTTAAAAAATTAAATTCCTGACATAAATTACAAGTATTGCTTAATCTTATTTTAAAAAAATGGTAATTAGGTTTCACTCCTACAAGCAGTAAGATAATTGGGTCCCAAAGGTCTGGAATAAGGTTAAACAATTAGACTGTATTTGCAAATGCATATATCCTGATTGGCACTTGAAAGGATAAAAGGTTTATTTGAAGTCATTAAGATTTTAACCCATGATTTCATGAAGTCCACATACATCAGGCTTAGTGCTAACTTGAAAACATCTCTTCAGATATCTCTGGCCCTTGGATGGAATTTGAGCAAAGGTGTCCATCTAACTGTAGCAAGGAATGCATTGAGCAATCCAGCTTGTTTCAGTGACTGAATATTAGGATTTATTATTAGTTGGTAAATTATTGATTATTGGGTCAATATGTCTTGAAATTCAGCTCAACAAAACACAACATTTATTTATCACAGCAATTTTAGAGACAAGTGAACTGAAACAAAGGTAGATTTATGAACCCACCAAAGGTCACACAAGTGAGTTAGCAGCAAAACAAAGAATAGGTCTTCTGAATGCCAGCTTCCAGTCCAACACCTGCACTACTGGCTTTAAAATGAGTAGTACAGAGAAACAAAGCAGCCTGACAGGACAGGAAATTGATGGTAAATGATACAAGAAATATCATTATAGAAGTAATTTTGTTTCTTGTGTGTGGAAAAGTTCAGGTTAAATGCCAATCAGAATGATTTTTGACTCAACTATGCAGAAGTGTGGTCCAAGCCAGTAGTATATACTATTATATACACTGGGCTACAAAGTGATGAGGCTGGTGAAAAAAACAATGGAATTCAATCATATCACAACTGCTAATCTTTTCAAAATTTCTTCAGCTATATATGGAGATTTATCTCCAATATGGCATAGACATTAAATTTAATGACATTCTTTCCTCACTGCATTAGCTTGATTTAAAATTGCAACTAAAATATATCTTCTAGCAGATAATTTGGGTTAACCTGTTGAATTATGCTTTCAGTAGTTGTAAAATACACAACAGTAAGCAAGACATGGCAATGGATAAACCAAAACAGTTGTATAAAAATCTGTAACTATTCTGCATTACTGAAATAGAAGTACAGGACATAGATTGCAGGATATTTCCTTTTCATTGATTTTGATACCTCAGCATTTCTAGAACTGGAGAACATACCTTGGAGCACAACAAAAGCCACACTGAAGGCTGGGCTTAGATCTTGTTCTACAAGAATCTACAAGTAGTAAAGGGAGAAAAATTAGAATCTCTTGAAAATATGAAGAGGACTTTAATTATTCACAGACAATTATTTCATTTCTGTGTTTCATAACCAGTAAATCTAGAACATATTTTAAGTTTTAATTAACTCCTGATACAGGAGTTAAACTTTAAAATGCAATTGACCTTCCTGCTTAAGTGGAAACAGTTTTGTGGCAGAGTAATATTATGGATGCAAAAATCTTAAACAGGATTAGAGGAATTCTTTCATACCTTGGCGAAATTAATTGCCCACACTGATGGTGTTGATACATCATGCACTCCTACAAAGAGTATAGTAGGATTTTTTTCAGTATGCAGCTGTTCAGAGAGTTTTTCCCCAAAAGTGAGTCATCTCAATTGTGTGGTCTTCGTATACGTTAGGATGAGAAGCTGTGTCCATACTGAGTTGAAATACAAAGTGCTTAACTACAGAGTAGTCAGTACAATTTCTCTGCAACACTATATGCTCTGCATATAGCCACAAAATCCTCTCCATTTTACTGAACAAGTAATGTCTGAGAAATAAATCTGTTGTTTGAGGAAATTCAGTAAGATGTTTTAAATGGGGTCTACTATTCCAAAAGGAGTAGAGAAAGGACATAAAGGATATAAAGATTAGCTCCTTAAGTAAACTAACAATAGGAAAAACTCTTTAGAAAGTCGTTGACCTAGTTACCATGGCTGTTGTTGTGTTTTACAACTAAACAGAGAGACAGAAAGATATTTGTAGTATATATCACACAGTGTGAATAGTGAAAATAGGTAGATTTAGACATATTCTTACCCTCTGTGATGCCTTCCTTCCTAGTTCAAAGAAGCAAAAACCTCCTTCTATAAAAATGCTCTTGGAGGGTTATGTATTCTTTTCAGCCAGAGACTGATGAATGTATATGCTTGCTCTGCGTTTGGTGAGATTCTGAATTAATTCTCATGGACACATCAGCCAGGCTGCAGGACTTCCACACTGCTGTTGCAGGGGCAGTGCTGACTGGCAAGGCCCCGTCTCCACTCCCCTGACACCAAACATATGCACACACCAACTATTTAGACCCAGTTTACCTAGCAATCTTCTTAACAAAGGTAGGCGAGGGCAGAGCCTTTTCAGCTAAATTGCATGTTTGAGCACAGTATCCATTCTGTCAACAGACAAATTCAACTGGAAAAAATCCTAAAAATGTCCAGGAGCTAGCTGGGATAAAGAAAAAAAACGCTGCTTTTTCAGCCTGGCAGTGCTGCTTAATAGGCCTAACTGAGGGCAGCTACTTCTATGGATAAGCATTTGATGGAAGAGCTGAAATCCTTGGTTCTGGCAGCAGCAGTTATTCTTGCCTGTAGTTAATTAGTCCATGTGAGGAAGGTGTGATAACCTGCTGATACAAATCAGTGGCCTCAGAGCTTGTTCTGGAGGCCTTGACCATAGTTCTCTATACCTAAATTTAATCACATATGGTGTGGTCATCTGCAGGCTGTAGTCCTCCTGTGGTGCTGCTGCAGATATCTAAGGGAGTCTTCTATTCAGGCCAAAGAAAAGCTGTGCTCAAACTGTAGGAAGTTCCTCATGACTTATTGCAGGAATTGATAGCCCTTTAGCTAAAAGGTGGGTGAACAAATGTTAAGCAAAAAGGATTTCAGGTGTAACCGGTTTAAATTGGAATGTCTGCCTGCTTGACTCAGGAATATTACCGGGAAAGCTGATGCCCTGCCTTGTGAGTATATGCTTCAGGGGTGTCATGGACTGAAAAATAGGGCAGGTGCTGTGTTACTGCATTGCTTCACTCTGGTGGTTACAGTTTATTTTCAGCAGAAATTGATCACGACTTTGTTCTTTATCATTAACTGTCTCTCTGTGCTGCTTTCCCCTTGAAAAAAGATGATTTAATAGGTACAAATATCACAGTGAGAAATGGGACAGTAAGAGGAGCCCAAACCAGTTATGCTAGTTTTGGTTTCCTTCTTCAGTCTCTGAGCAATAGGTAAAGCTTTCCTAGACACCAAATAACTTGACTGCCTAAGGTCTGGTTTTGGATTTGACTTAAATCCTTGTATGCCATTGACCTTTAGTAAAGCTGAGATTCCTAAGAGCTAGTTTTGTAGCACTTCAATGCCTAGATTGGTTAGCAGACTTTGAGTGTGTCACACAGGATCCTTTCTGTTGGGCAGTCCCTTCAAACCTTGAGAATGGCCAAGCACAAAGAAAGGTGTGAGACAAGTCTTGAAGAGATTCCTGGGCCCTTCATCTCCTTTGCTGTGAGTTTTCTCTTATTTCCTTTTAATTATGTTTTTGTTTCCCTTTAAACAACAACAACAAAAAAGTCACAGTAGGTGAACTTTTTTGTTTCCAAGAAAGGGGGAGTAGGGTGAGGAAACCTCATTAAAAACAGAGCCTTAAGTGAAAAGTTTGCATTGATGAGCAAAAATCTAAATCCCTCAGATTATATTTATCTCCAAAGAACTGTACCAGGCTTGAAATAATTCCTGTCTTCCCTTGACCTTGGCAGGTTTCCAGAAAAAAGCTACACAATCTGGAGAGCTCTAATGCAGGTCATGTAGGAATAATTCAGAGGCTCTATTTAAGGAACATATGCTGCATCCACTTATTTCTAAGAGATGCAAAGATAAAACTTACCATCCTGAAGAGAAAGAAAGGGAGAAAAAGTATGATAGTGGGGAACAAATTGAAACTTTCAGGAAAAAATACATCGCATTAAATTCCAGCAGGTATCAATTTTTTTCTTTTTAGAGAAAACACTGCCTAAAGTAGCCGTAGGTAGTGATTTATTATTTTCAAATGTGACTACTGTTCTTTCTGTTTGGGAAACAAGAGTTCTCTAACAGAATAAAGATTCTGATCCTTTGTACATGCATATAAATCGAGAGCAACTGCTCACCAGGAAATAGCCATGCCAGGTTTACACCACCATATACAGGATTGGATCTCTTCTGTTTTCCTCCCTGTCTAGAAATATGAAGGAAAGGTGAATACTGACTCTTACTTTTTTCACTAAGTGGTGTTAAAGAAGTGTACTTCCAACCACTACTGGATTAGGACAAGGAAGGTATGGGTAAAAGCAATCAGAGATTAGAATAACAATATCCATAAAGAGCCTGGGTTTGTAAAGCCTCCTCGGAAAGACCTTGTGCAATGAGCTGCCTTCCGATGTGTGTGTGAATGTGTCCTGAAGTAAGGGTGTAACCTATACAGACAGAAATCTTAAGAAGGGTTGGGAAAATAAACTGGGATTTTCCACCTCGATTTTCTCACCTCTTGGTTGTATGATTACAATCTCATCATGTTTCCATAAAAGCAGCAATGCCCACAGGAAGCCGTGCAGTCTCCAGACAGCCAGACAAGAGAAGCTGTAGGGTTCAAACAGGTTAGAAGGCAAGAGAAAGTTTGAAAATAAGTTTCAGAAGTCACCAAGTACAACAACAACCTGTGCCTGAGAGCATTCTGTGATCCGTGCAGCGCTCCAGCAGCAAGCCTTGGCAGCGCAGACAACAGAGCCGAGTGTGGCAAGGAATGTAACACGTTTAGATGCCACTTAATGCAGCTGCCTTTATTTTGAGACACAAAGGCTTTACCTGAAGGCACTGTAAAAACCATTCAGCGGTATCGCTGCTCTCTGTCACCTAATCTGAATCATCACAGTCATCAGTGACTCTGTGCTGTAACTGGTACTTAATGGGCTGGAAAAATCGAGGGAGGATTGGTAGGCTCATTCTACCTTTTCTTCAAGTTCATGCAGAACACAAAACACAACAGTTTTTCATCTTATTTCCAGTTGCCACTCTGTGTGTTTCTGAAGGACAAAAGCAAGTCTAACTCATTATATTATTTGTGTAAGATTTTTTTTTTTCTGAATATCTTTCATGCCAGATAGTGATTTTTAATTTTTTTTAATTGTCACGCATTAATCATTATGCATGTCCTTTGTTTTGCAGACATACATGGGAATGTGTACACATTTATGACTAATTTTCAAATCTAAGATGTTTAAGCAGAGACATCAAAGACTGGCTTAGTTTGACGCACCACTGTGGAGATGCAGTCGTTAGCTAGACCACCTTTATACAGTTACTTGAGATCTTTTTTCCATACTAGCCAAATAAATACATCCCTCAGTGCAATAAAATAAGTTCAGAATGTGCACAAAGTTTTCTTGTGTAGTGTACATATTTTGGCTCTAAAGTGCTTTATATGCACCACAGTTAAATTTTGTGGTGAAGAAGGTTTTATTTTCTTATCCAAAAAGATTTTGTGCCTGGCTGGGTTAAAGCTGGGTTATGGTCTATTAGTGTGATGGATATCATGCTCTAAGGGTAGTGTTTGGAAACCATTTGTGTAAGTTTATGCAGTGCCCAAGGGTGACAGTTCAAAATTTCTTAGCAAAACAGCAAATTCATCTTCCCAAAGTATGCTCTTTAGCCTGAGTCACCTTGTCAAACAGGTGACAGCAGATGAAAATTCACTGGTGTTCAGTTCCTTGCCCAACAAAGTCATTGGCTCTCTTTGCTATTTCAGACTTCAGAGCAAACAAGCTATTTCCTTTTTGCAAACCTCTGCAATCCTACATCGTCAATAGTCATAACCCCTTGCTCTTTGACCATCAGTGGGTTTCTGCCGTAGATGCCAGGGTCTAGAAAGAGCACTGGAGGGAGGTAGGTCCATTATTAACATAGATGAATGGGGAGGGGGAATGAAATGTAAATCCAAAGGCATTTAACCATGAGTGGAAAAACTGTGCAAAAGCTTAAAACCATAGACACAGAAGAAACCTAATTAGAGGGGTGGACTTATAGCTAACCTATTTTACTAACCTTTCAGCTCAATTTTTCTGTTAGAGGATGACACATTCCTTTTAATACAATTCCTTAAGCAACCTTGTGAAAGAGAACAGATGTTTTTTTACACAGTCAGGACGTGTATGTTCTGTAACCTCAAGTTCAAATTGAAAAGAAATTGGGGAAGTGTTTACTAAACCTGGTCAGAAAGTATTTGACTTCAGTTTTAGCTGTGTTTTCTTAACTTGGGCTTTCTTTTTTTAGGGGGGGAAAAAAACCCCAAACCCCGAAAGCTGATTTCAGTAGCAAAACACTTTACTTTCCCCTCAGATATGACATTTTTTTGCAGAAGACACAAAAAATATGTGGATATTTTAAGGAAAATAGTGTACAGAACTGTACAGGAAAAGGGTGATCCACTATCAAATGTTCTTGAGACAAAAGAGCATGATAACTTAAGAGGCTCTTTTTGCAAGATGCCAGTCTAATAATGAGATGCTCTTTTTCCGAAGTGTTAGAGATTTCCTCAAACAAAGTTGTGGAACAAGACTTGCTTGTTTATTGAAGGGCAAACACATCACTCGTATAAGTCCCTTATGAATGATAAAGGGGTATGGGGGATAGATTCGTCCACAAATTTCAGAAGGGCAACTCTATTCATCTGGATGAGAATTCAACCTTGTATGAAGCCAGAATACAAAATGATGGTACTAGGAAAAGTCAGTAGCAATGGGATATTTCATCTCTTCCTTTCCAAGAGATTTTTTTCTTGCTAATAAATCCCAAGTTCATTTAAACTGCGTAGCACTGAGAGTTACAAACTTATATTGGAAAGTTAAAGTATTAGAATGTGGATTTGCCAGATAATCAAAAGCAGCTCTTTATGGTTTAAACAAAATCAATGAAAAATACTTTAATAAGCAGTCAGCAGTTTTAGTTTCAGTAACTTGCCAGATGTTACTGCATACATATATATTAGCTGCAACATGCAGCCTGAATCATTCAGACGCTTAAATCAGCATTTGCCACGGGCAGTATGGAGAAGCCATGCGCTGCAGACTACATCGTCATGATGGTCTTGGCATGCCATGACAAAACAGAATCAGAAAGTTCCCCTTCTCATCACCTCACAGATAAGTTATACCCTCTTCCTTGGCTGAGATGCATGAAAATCTGCCCTCCTTTTCTGTTTCTACATCTAGAAAACATGTGTGTGAGAGTAATCACACAAAAAATCATAATTTATTGTTGTGTAAAGGTAATTTACAAACCTAAAAGCCCTGGTTTGCTGCTATAAGCAGAGTGTGGAAGAGACTTGGAGGGTGAATCTCCTACTTCTGTGGGAAAATGGTGAGGTGTGAAACTCATTGTGGGAAATCTCTTCCTTCAGAGTAAAACTGTGGACCCCAGGAGTATGACCATGCAATAATAAATTAAAAGCCTATTCAGTTTTCTACCTTTTTATCAGCTCTTCTTCTATTTCTGCCAGAGATAGTTCCACTGTAATGAACCTGTGATGAAGGAGCAGTCTGCTTCCATCAAAACTTCTTTACAGGAGTTGCTTCTGACCTCTTTGTAGCACAGGGCATCAGGAGCCAGCTAACAAAGTCAGTGCGAAGTTAACAGCTGCACTATTGTCATAAGATTATAGTCACGAGAAATGTCCCTTGATCTCCTCAGAGCTCACCTGGGATGAGGAAGAGATTAAGAGGTTAGGACTTTTTTGTTTATTTGCAGGAGGGGTTTTAGTAGCCTGAATTGTTTTTCAATCCATTACAAGTGTTACTGAAGTCTCCTGTCGCTCAAAGGGATTAGAAAGGAAATATTTATCTCTGTTGTTTCAGTTTGTTTACTTTGCATTTGACTGAACTTTGGATATTGCCAATTTCACAGAAAATGACTACCCGCTGGCAAGAACAGAGAGCAGAGATAATAGTGATTCCAGCTGTCGCAGTTCTTCTGGGAAGCTCTGGGACGATAAAGTTGCTTTTTGCCCCTTTATGTGAGCTGGGCCCAGCACATTAAAGAGCCATTGGGATTCCTGTCACTGGCTTCTGTGGTTGCATGGGCAACCCTCCTGCGGCCTCCCCACTGGGGACATCTGCCCTACGCTCCTGCCTCATACGAGAGCAACAGCAGGTAACAAAGACAACAGGAGAAGGGGGGTAAAACCCCTACGGACTCTCCTAGAAAAAAGGCTAACATCAGCATCTTTGGCTTCTCTTCTTTGAGGATCTTAATGACTACTCTATTCCAACACAGCAAAGCATTTTTTACACAGACTTAACTCTGGGTGCTGGCATAATTCAGTGGAAATCAGACTACTCATAGAAGGGCACACTTGTAGGAAATAGCTTAGACATATCTTTGTGTCCCACCAAAGGCAAGCTTCTTGATCAGCCAAATCCTATTTGAGATTCTCAAAGCCTTGTAGACGGTCACAATAGGAACTGCTCAAATGTCATTTAGCGTGGCACTAGCCACATGAAAGTGCTGCTGTCTCAGAAGCAAACAGGAAACAGGAGATTTTCTAAAAGACTTAAAGTAGTAATAAATAACATCACGTTCTTGGGATATTGCAAGGGCAAAGAGGGAGAATGAGTCACTTTGCATTTGCAGGAATTATTGCAAGGAAAGAGACTCATTGTATCTTCATTCTTTTTTTAGAGTGAAGAATCCAAACCTGCCTATTTGCAAAAGTAAAGCTAGGTGTGGCTGGAAGTCTGGGAAAGATTTTGGCTGAAAAAAATTCTTAGAGTGTTCTGCAGAGTACTTCAGCTGGAATCTCCTGGAGCCGTACTGAACACTTTGTATTCCAGCCACCTGGCCCAAACCCACCTAACATTCAAACCGAGCTGTATTAATCAAGAAGGAATTAAATTACTTGATTCGAAACCAAGAATATTGAGCACAATGAAATGAAAAACCAAGCAGTTAATAGACATACAACTGATGTCTTTCTCCACAGACATGCAGTGCCTGACTTCAATGGAGCTAATAGTGAGAGAGAGCAGCAGGTTTTAGATATATTGCCACATCTTAGAGTGTAGTAAATTGAGGCAGCTCCATTGAAGTCAGTCACCACATAACTGTAAGGCGAGACAAGATTTTCTTGCCACCTGCATGATTAAAAGACGGCCACCCCGTGAGTACTGAAGTCCTAATCTAACACTACCCTCAGCAGAGATGCTGGCAAATATGACAGATGTGGAGTTTTTTGAAAAGGAATACACATCTGCTAATTACTATCTTGCTGACCCTATTAAGGTGCTATAGTTGTGCAGAAATGTGAGCAAGGCCTTCAAACAAATGCCAAAGAAGTTTGCTTGATACACATACAGCATTGCTAATATAGATGTTTATTCTGTTGCCCATTAATTGGGGTTCCTTGTTGTTTTAAAAAGAAAATAAACATGCAATTTTGTAAAATTATGTTTTGGTTGTTTGCTGGAAATTTTTTGTTTGTTTAGTTATAACAAAAAAATTATTGAGGGGAATAGAATAATAAGTGTTGATGTAAGTTTGAGTAAAGTGCTTGAGATAACAAATAAGAATTGTAAATTTATCTATTAACTTATGTGGTTATGGCAGGTTTAGGAAGTGAACAAGATATTAAATAAGATACGAAAAGATATTGAAAGGAGAAATTGTTTGGACCACTTGTCACTATAGTTTCCAGCATGTGAATTCATTATATTTCTCTCTGATTATGTTTGGGTAAAAAGGCAAACTATTTTGATTTTTAGCGATAAAAAAAAGGTAACTCTCTCTCTCTCTCAGTTTCTACTTAACTAAACCTTTGACTTGGTATAATAATGGTAATGTGGCTGGTCAAAATTAAGCTAGAAGATACAACTATAATTTAGCCCAATTGAATAGTAAGGTAAATATAGCAATCATGAAACTTTATTGATGCAATTTCATTAAAACTATAATGCATCTCAGTGCACAAGGAAGCACGAACAAGATGGTGAAATCTTGTGCCAGTCCTGCATATTTGTGTAATTAAAGGCTGAAAAAAATCTTTTTTTCCCTTTCACACAAATATTGTAAAAATAGTATATTTCTTTAAATAACATGTTGTTAAAATTAACTAAGAAGCTAGCTGGATTCCTTCTCACAGTATTCTCTTTAACACAATTGCTTCCCTCCTTCACGGATGTATTATTTTTAAAATATGAATAAAAAGATAAGGCTTCTGAACAAAAAAAAAATATTCAGAATCATCGTTCACCTCTCTACTGAGTGGAGGAAGAAATAAAAAACATGTATGTTATGTCTGAGATGTGCTGTATAAACATCTTGTCCTGAGAGCTGCACTCCGTAGTAGCATCCTTTGTGTGCACAGCACGAAGGCAGAGAGCAATCCTATGTAAAGCCAGTGGCAAGGTACTCTACATGACATCTGCTGGGACTGAGCCATAACAAGCAAACATGCTGGTATATGGTTTGGCATCTGATTGATTAAACCAAGAATTTAGAAACCACCTGAAAATCCTGCTGAGCTTGCGGCCTTTGTCAAATGAAAACTCCCCAACAGTAGTGTCAGTGTCCCTCCAACTACTCCCCAGACTGATACCCATATCTGCTTCTACAATGTCACTGAACCATAACAAATGACAGCTCTTCGTAAATAAATAATGGTAATACTCCAAAGGCTTGCCTAAAGCCAGCTGCCACTGTGAACCTAATATAGCTCTGCAAGGAGGACTGTGAGACCTAGAAAACATACTGAGATGTAGAGAGCTCAACCTAGCAAAGAGAAGGTTAAGAGGTGATTTGATCACAGTTTATAGATATATGCAAGGAGAGAAGACCTCTATTGCCAGGCAGCACTTCGATTTAGCAGATAAGCTGGAAGCTAGATAAAAATGAAAATGAGACAAGCTTAAAATGCAAACGTGCACATTTTTCACACTAGTCTAGTATTGGAACAGATTTTGAGGTATGTGACAGTTTAACCAGCCTTGAATTCTTTAAATCTAAGTTGCCTGTCTTCCTATTAGACGTGATGTCATTCAAGTGCATTGCCATTAGGCAGGACGCAGGACTCATTCAAAGGAATTTTATGCCATGTCTTTACGAGCTTCAAAGCAAGTGATCACAAATGTTTCTCTCCAGTGCTAGCATCTGTAAATGGAATTGCTGCCCTGATGAAGTCAACAGCAATTTTCACCCTGCTTTCTGTGGGAGCAGGATTTTATTTCACAAACACATAAATATTTGCAGTTTGTGCTCTTGACTCCAATGGCTTAATATCACCTAACTATATTTGGTGATTGCTTATCTACAAAATTACAAAGTGATGCTGGTGATGCTTCTTAACCACTACACAAGCTGATTGCCTGTATGCATTGCCCATTACAACTCATTCCTTTTACATGATGTTCACCCTCTTCCTCTCCCCCTACTAAGATATATATCAAGACATTGGTGGAGATAAGAGTGCTTCATTTGATCCCATATAAATGGCTTGTAATGGAATAAATTTTACCTCAGAACTTTTGAAATTGTGTTACTATTAAAAATGAAGCATGTCCATTAGGTTTACTGACTTTCTGGTAGCTTCACTTGAGATCCAGCTAAATCTTTGAGATTAAAACTTCCCACTAGTTGATTTGCTCTTGACTTTTATCTCACAGTTCATGTCATTTGCTGTTTTGTGAAGTTTTAAAGAGGCTTTTATGGAACAAAATAGCTCTTCAAGGCAAAAGCGAATGCTTGAAATAATAGACCAAAATATACATTTCTGTAGCTACTAACTAGGAATAATGTGAAGGAACATCATTAGAAAATGTAGGATGCTTGTGAATGGGATCCTTTCTACCAGTAAGACTATTATTACTGGCAATTAGATTAACAAATCTATTGACTGATTACATAAAATGTCTGCTTTTTTTTTCCCCCTGATAACCAGGTACATGATGGACAAGGCAGCCATGCACAAAGCACAATACATCATTAATCTTTGGGTCTAATAGGGTTATTAGTACTGTGTCAGTACATCAAACTCACACATCCATCTGCCTATCAGAACAGATTATACACTCTACAGCACTCAAGAGACAGAAAACTGATACCAAGTGATAGGCCATCAGGACATCTTTAAAGTCTGGCATAATTCTCTTACTGCCACTTAAGTTATGTTAGCCTGTAGATTTGTTTCTTCAGGGATATGAGAGGAGTAGAGGAAAAAATGAAAAATTCCATAAAAATATGAAGTCTATTCTGCCTAGGAAAAGAAAAATCCTTAGTCATATTTTTTATTATTTTGAGCAAAAGTAATTCACAGAGGAAGTTCTTGCAGAGTTGTAATGAGATCCATCACAGATATATAATTTAAGCAATATGAATGCAATGCCTTGAAATATGGAAGCAATAATTACAGGATAAGCAAACAAAGGAAGAAGCTTGTCTATTTCCTTACTACTATGTTTTACCATCTGTAAATCATAGAGGTGATGATTACACTTAATAGGAAACCTTAAGACATATTTTAATTTGATATTTTATGACTGTTCCCATTTGGCATGCCATGTAAAAATAAGTGTTACCTGCTTTAGGCTTCAAAATAATATTAAGATGTTATACTGGAAATGTAAATGATCAATACAGTATTTGCGTGTACTTTAGGAGAGATGGGGTATGAATTTAAGGTGCAAGACAACGCAGCAGTGATTAAGCTAGAGTCTCTTATAACTCTAGCTTAATAGTTAATAGTATAACTCTAGTTAATAGTTCTCCCTGGGCAGAATGCCATAACTTGTAATCATTTTGCTTTCAATTCAGAAAGCTGGCTTAAGCTGGGCCTTTGAGTGCTAACTCACGTTTCTATATATGGCACCGCAATGTGCCATGTGCTTTAAATGGAAACTGCTAGATGTTGGAAGGGTAAGGGGAAAAAGGATGCTAGGTTAGACACAAGACAGCCACAGTGTCAAGTCTGCTGAATATAAGGTGAAAAAGCTAACCAGAAAAGTAAGTGGAAAGCAAAGTTTATAATCAATGAATTTCTATTATTCTCCTTATTTTGACATAAAATCTGAATATGGGATTTTTTTCATTGAAACTTGATTTTTGTTATTCTTGAAAATGAAGTTGATTGTTGACTAACATATTTATTTTGTTTTGCTAATGAAAATAATAAATTCAATCTTCTTTGTAGATCCCCATGCTGTGTCAGAGATTACAGGTAGGTAATCTCTGTGCATACTTTCTTGGGTGACATTTTATTCTGGAGGACAAAGTTGTAGCTTCTTAACTTCCTAGGTAGTCTCATGCTGAAATTAACTGCGTATGTAGAGTTTATTTCTTATTGGTCCATTTTAATAACATATAATCATTTCAAGTATTTTTCTTTACTTCTCATAATTATGACCAAAGAACATTTTCTTAGGTCTGGTATTTTGGTCTTCTGGATCATATATCCAGTATAAAATTGATGAAGATGAGTGACCTTTAACTTACATACATGCATTCGAAGTTCTGCAAGTTAGTCTAGTTGAGATTTGATTAATATTAAAAATTATCACCCTATTTGCTCTTGCTTTTTTTAATTCTTTTTTTGCTTGTATTTACAAAGTCAGTTCCTATACCATGTACAATCTGATTTAGCCATATTTATACACATCTTTCACTTTGTGGGGGTTACTGAACATGAGTGAAGGATACAGATTCAGGTTCAAATACTGACATTCTTCCCATGTGCAATTTTGGACATGCTTGTTCCGTTATGCTTGAATTTCAGAACTGCTTCTCTGGTTATTCAATGCAGTGAAAGCTGTGCATTAGAGATCTTGGGGAGGGAAAAGGAATGAAAAACATATAAAATTTACACATTCCCTTCACAGTTCATATTCCTTGGTGCACCATCTACTGAAGATATCATGCCCTACATTTACATGTTTCTTTATTGTGCATATCACAGTAAAGATACATGGTAATGGCATACTCTGGAATAATAGTTAAAAGAAAAATTATTTCTCATAGTCAGTCCATCATAACAGTTATTTTCACAAGTGATTAATATTATGGTATATTTTTATATCTCAAAACACTATTGTACCTATAGCTGCTTTTTTAAAAGAAATTTGTTGAGAAATTCTGTCTTTGTCTTCTTCACTTTGAGCTGTCAAAAACACAGTCTTTACAAACTTTGTCACTTGTTGCCTGATGATCCCAATGTGGGGTCTTGACTAAAGCTAAGTAATTTTATTCTTATTTTATGGAAACCTAAAGCAAAAGAAAATTAAGTAAAGTCCTCAGTGTCACAAGATGACTGGGGAGAGTAAAAAAAAGAAAAAAAATCCTTCACAACCCAATGGCAACATTCATACTGGCTTCCACAGTCTTTTGGAACTGTGTTGTGAAATCTATTGACAAACTTAGTGCATGGGAGCATTAGCATCCCGTGATTTCATTTTTTTAAGCAACAATTTAAAGAAATGTATTCTTGAAAAAAAAAAAAAAGTCTTTTTACTTCACTATGCTGCCATCTGAAAGCAATTTTCTAGGCTTCTTTAAAATATTTTGAATTGCTGCATGGGGAGTAGTTTCTCTCCTGTTATTTCTTTAAATGAACTCCACTGTACTAAGTCAGGAAATGATCACTCCAAGTTTCCCAAGCAGCCTAAAAGCCTTTACCTCTACACAACAAAATAATACTTTTCTTGCTGCTGTCTCAAAGCCCTTTGCAAACATTAAAGTCCAAACAGCTCTGTGTGAGAGAGATAAGTACTGGACCATAATCAACTCCATTACCTATAAAGCTTTACTGTTCAGCTCTAAGTAAAATTTCTACAAGCCAGCAGCTGCAAATTAAAGGTGAACTAATTTTTTATTCTGTGGAATTCTGTATACAGCATGTATTGACCTACTGACATTTAACTTGCTTTTATCTATGATTGTGATTTAAATTATCACTTGTGTTACACAGCACCTGGTCCCCAGGCCAACGGAGACTACATTTTCTGGTGATTGGGTAGCAGAACTGAGGAACCCTGAACTTCCTATGGTCATCCCCAGCTTTTCCCATATCCATCAATCTCTCTCAACATCAGTCACTACAAGCCCTTTTTTGCTTTCTTTCTGGCCTAATGGAGAACTCAAGCCAGATGTGATTTTCCTTCCTGCACCAATCTCATTGCAGCTAATAGCTTTCTTTTTTTCCTTTAGTTTTTTTTTTTTTCCTCAAAAATTGTTGGTGAAATTGTGTATTGAAAACTGGAAGTATGGATTGATCAAAATTGTATGTGATTATTCCAAATTTGAGGAAACATTAAAAAAAAGCAAAACCCCCACAACTTTCAGTGTACCATTTTGACATTTTGAAAGTGAACTTTTAAAACTATTTTTAGTTTTGAAAATGCAACTGCTTTTTAAAATTAAAATAAATATGGGAAATTAAATTGAATATCCATCTAAAAAATACCTAATTTTTAAAATTCTGCTAAGACTATCATAGACATGATCCCTTCAGGTCAAAGTGAAACGAGCCAAGGGGCAAAAAGTCATTATTTTACATCTCTAATACAGTACAGCATATCATAGTGCAGAACAATAAGCTCTGTCTACTCAGATAACCTTTGCTTGCTTTCTTCTTTTGTACTGGACTCACTACTGTAGGGTTTCCAATCTTTATCACTGGAATTCATTTGTCAGACTTTCAGTCTATTCAGTAATAGGATCAGTGAATCATAAATGTTTCCTACTACGAGTAATTTTTTTCTGTTTTTTCTGATCATCAAGGTGTATATGAACAGAAGAGTTCCCAGCTCTTTGTCATATTCATCTAATCCTTTCTTCTACTTTCTGACTTAAAATTTTAAAAAGAGAGAAAAATAACTTTCTACTTTCTCACTCATTTTAGGGTCACTGGGCTCATCAATTTCCTTTCACATTTGCTTGTGGCATGATCTCCAGAAGTACAGAGGAATTCCCAGACTCCTGCTGTGGATTCCAGTCAGGTAATGAAAGGGCTTTGCTTTCATTTTTATCCTTCTCGACCCTGGCAGCTAGCTTGTATGTGCACGTATTTCTTGTTTTGACTCTTGTATGGTTGTTCCAGGTCTTTTCTGTCTTTTTCATTAATTGGGAGAATAGCATCTTGTTTTCTGGTATGTTTATGGGGCTTTTTGCTTTTTTCCTTTATCTTTTTTCTGTTTCTCCATTGCCAAGTAACTTCCATCATGACTGAAGTAATTTCTGATGGTTGCAGAGAGAGAAAACAGTTGATGGAGAATTAAGTTGTTTTTCTATTCAATCCAATGAAAATGAGCTGATCTGGAAGAACTGCCAACTCTTTTCCTCTTTCGTCACATTCTGCCCCCCATGCTTCCAACTCAATAACATTTCTCTTAATCATTTGCATCTAAGACAATTTGGGGACACCTAATGGAGGTGCCAGCAGGTTACATTTGTGACCCCTCAGGACTTCTCCCACACAACCTCTTGCATAATAAGCTGTCTGGTAATCTAAATGTATGGCACTATATCTGCAGTCAAAAGCTGCCCAAAGTCTCCTTATTAAAGGCCAAAGGTAAAAAACATACATGATATATTTTCGGAAGACTACCTGGGGACCATGCCATGTCAAAGAACGGTCACATGCCCAAATCTCTCCTATCCTCCCCTCCATATGAATACCTGAGCTTACAGAGGACCCTTCAATGGGTATGGGGCAAAGGGCTGTGTTGCTGAGGGTCATGTTACTGGTGAGAGGTGGGGATTAAACCCAATTCTGTAGAGCGCATATTTTCGTGAAATGATTAATTGCCATTAAAAGCATTGAGTCAACACCCATTGAAATCAGTGGATAGATTTCCATCACCATTAGTGGGCTTTGGTTAGGTTCTGCATTATATATCTTAACTTGTAAATGTTGTGTTAGACAGATTTGTTATGGTGTGCTTTTTTTAAAACTAGTTTTTTTAAAACCTGTTTTTCTTTGTTGAAACAGCCTGTAATCTCACCCACAAGAAGGCTTGTGTGCTTTCATTTTGAGTCCACACATTATTAAGCACAGATTCATTTTAGTTTCATAAAACCTTAAATAGTCTTCCAGATAAAACTGGTTTTGTTTCCCACATGTACAGAGCTGCTTGGCTGTCATAACAATGAAAACCAAAATAAAATATGTGCAGTGTAATAAAATCACTCAGTTTATTTGCAGTGCTAACGTCCTTATTCGGTTCAAAGGATTTTATTAAATCATTCAAAATTCAGGATCAAATGATGAATGATCTAGGAAGACCTGTTAAGTAGCAGATGTGACTGAAAGATTGACACACATGATGCCAATTAAAACATAATACCATAGCTCACTGGGGAAAGCTGAGATAATGATGCAGCCCAAACCTAGATTTGCTCAATGCTACTTTCAGCAAACCTGCTCGTGAAGCCAATGGGAGTTTTATCTGTGCTAGAAATACAAAGGCCATCCCAGAATGACTCACACGGTCCCAAGCCGACAACAAACTTGTTGGAAATAAGACTTGTGATCATCACTTGTGACAGTCTAGCATCTTTCATTTATTAGTATTTTGTTCCTCTAAAGCCAGTAAGACTTTTGTCATTTGGTTTAACTGGAGCAGGCCAAAGCTCTGTTTCTGCAGCCCAGCTACTGAGCAGGCTGGCCCCAGATTGCTAAAGTGTGTAAGTTTGTGAATAGACACATTGACTTCACTGACCTTGTTCATCTGCCAAAAATTAAGGGGAACAATTCCTTATTGGCACAAACCTTGCCCCCGCACGCACTTCCTGGCTCCCAGCAAGCGCACAGCTTACTTTCCAACATGCTCTGGTGCACTCAAGCAAGCCAGGCTGTTATTTTGTCCTAAGCATTCACAGCTTAATTGAAAAAATGAATTTTCTCATAAACTGAGATAAAAATGTGTCTGCTGCCAGATGCTAATTGTATTGAGTGACATAGCAAGAGGGGGCCAGACTGCAGAGGCCCTTGCTGAAAGTCAGGCATAGGCAGGAGTGGCATATAAGAAACCTCCTCAGCTGGTATACTTACTCAGGGATGCCCTGCAGCAACTTGCTTTCATTCTTCTTCCCAAAGAATGTTTGCGCTATTACTACAAGGGACAGTCTGTGACTGGAAAAAGAGGACCAGAGGGAAATTCAAAGGGAATGCAATAGCCAAAGGGGTAGCTATTTTATTCAAGTTATTTAACCCTGAACAAATTTCCACTTGTGCACTAAGGGCCTGATATAAAGCTCATGGAAATCCATTATAATCTTTCCACTGACTTATGTAGTTTTGAATGAAGCCTTTCTCACTCTTTTTAAACTCATTTTCCTGTCTTCTTTGCTCACCTCTAATTCAGCTGTGAGATCACATCTATTACAAGTAGCATCAATCCAAAAGTGTAATTGCCCTACTGTGGAAAATGGTGAGAAGAGATTAATTAATATCTTCATATCTCATCTTTTATATAATGACTTTGTCATAACTGAAATTGTCCTTCTCTTATCATATTGTCATTTTCTCCAGGTTTTAACTGGGTGTTACACTTGAAAAGGTCAATTATGGTAAGTTTAAAAAAATACATGAATCTGAAGATGAACAACTGACATTTAACCTAAGTGATGATGCTCTGCTTTTTAACTGTGAGTCTGATTAATTTAAAACCAATTTGGATCCATTCTTTGCTTCATTGCCCGTGCAGTGAAACTCCAAAAATTTGACCCAAGGGAGTATAATTCAAGATGGAATAGATGCTTAGTAGAGATATATGTCTCACTCTCATAAATTCTCTAAAGTACTGGAGCAAATGCAATTAAATTAAGGGAGTCCTTTTTCTAAAGAAAAAAAAAAAAAAAAAAAAAGGTTATTTTGTTAACATGTGATACTTCTAGGTAGACAGAAAAAACAAAGCCTGTTTCCTGAAGAACATCTCCTTTTGATTTACTGAATCTGCTTTGGCAAGTGTTCGCTTCCATGACAATCTACCCCTGTAAGTGCTGGTACTGAGCAAACTCCTTTTACTAAAACCATAACATGTTCTAATTGAGCCTGATCTGGAATGACAGCACCTTAACTGTTTTATCCACTGACGATCTATTTAAGGCTTTACTCTGACATCATTGACTGGGACTAGTATCCTTGCTGAAGTCAACTGAGCTATTTGCACAATAAGGGAGTGTTTGAATTGATCGGGCACCTCAGGATCCATCACCTATGTATCTGTTTCTTTCTTACATACCTTGCTGTAGAGTACAGTGATCCATACTTTGTTCATTGTGGCTGTTTTTAGTGTTTGCTGGTTTTATGCAATGCACAGTTATGCATCATGGCCATGTAGGCCTCCACAGTTATTTTTCTTCCCAGCTCTCTGGGCCTACTTAGCTGCCTTCTCACTGGCTGCTCAACCTACACCTGCAAACAAAAGTCCTTCAGCTTCTCCTCGGTGTCTTCCTGCATCTTTCTGGAATTCCCAATGCAAAGTTTCTCTTCCAGATAATACACATCCCACAGAAACACTTTCTAAGGCATTGATATTTCCTCATTAAGTCAATTTGTCTTTGGGTCTCTCCTCTCTTAGCTACTGAACACGTATTGCCATCACCACCTGTCAGGGAACCTGTGCGAGCAGTCTCACCAGGTTGCTTCAGCCTGTCCTCTTCCCTGTTTATGGCGTGATAAGGGATAGCACATCCACACTTAGCAGCAAACCTCGCTAGCTTTGAACACTAGCCTGTGTGAGGTGACAACACAGCTGAACACTAAACCTGAGATGTGTGCATCTTCCTTATAATGCACTTGTCACCTGGAAGTTACAAACAAGGACAGGACATCCAGCCATGTTCTCATAGAAAAAAAATCCCACTTTTTACACAAATACGAACTGATTATTTTATCACAGTTGGACATGACATTCAGCTTTTGTTTAGAGAAGTATGCAGGTTCTTCCTGTCCCACCAGCTCCCTTGGTCATTCCCCTCAACAGGAAAATGACCAGCGAAAACAAAGATAATGGCACAGCTCCATTCAGTTCGGTTCTAGGATATTATGTGAATTACTTTTATTCATTTGTTTATTTATTCATACCCATGTCTCCTAAACATATCCCAGCAGGGAGCTGCCTACATCTCATTTCAAACTTTCTTGCAATTGCAAAAGATTATATGTCACTCAGACTGCAGCTGTCCCAGCCATCTTTTACAGATTGACCCACAGTCTCACCTGTGGTAGATTTACTGTGTGCATGCGAATTCAAGCTCTCCATCATAAGAAAATTATGTAGCAAGTCTGACTCAGATGCAGTTGCTCCAGCTTCTGTGTGCAGAGTTTCTGTCCAGATATTCTTTAAGAAATTGCAGCTTACTCTCATTTTCTCAGCTCATTTTTTTCCGTGTCTAATTTTCCTCTCTATTTATCTGTGTACTAATGCACTCCAGGATCCTGTTCCCTACACTTGTCTGTCTCATAGGACCACTGCTTAAGTCTACAGTGTCACAGAGTAGCTGGTAGTATTTAGTGACCTCCTGCTCTATTAGATGGAAATTGATTTTTCTCTTCCAGGCAAGTGAAAAATCCATAATGTGCTCCATCAACTTCGTTTGTGCAGCAGCACTGGCAACAGAAGCTATAGGGGAAGACACAGCTCTTCAGACGTCATAAATGGCAGTATCTTTTCTGAATATCAGAGTAAGCAGACTGCGGCGTTGTGGTTTAGCATCAGCCAGCAACTAAGCACCACACAGCTGCTTGCTTAACCCCCACACTCCCTCCGGTGGGATGGGGGAGAGAATCAGAAGAGTAAAAGTGAGAACACTTGTGAGTTGAGATAAGAACAGTTTAATAATTGAAATAAAATAATATAAAAATAAAAAAAATAATGAAAAGGAAAATAACAAAAAGAGAAATAAAACCCAAGAAAGACAAATGATGCAAATGGAAAACTATTGCTCACCACCAACCGACCAATGCCCAGGCTGTCCCCGAGCAGCAACCATGCCCTGGCCAACTCCCCCAAGTTTATATGCTGAGCATGACGTCATATGGTATGGAATAGCCCTTGGGCCAGTTTGGGTCAGCTGTCCTGGCTGTGCCCCCTCCAAGTTTCTTGTGCACCTCCAGCCTTCTCTTTGGCAGGCCGGTATGAGAAGCTGAAAAATCCTTGACTGCTTAGCAACAACTAAAACATCAGTATGTTATCAACATTATTCTCATCCTAAATCCAAAACACAGCACTATATCAGCTACTAGAAAGAAAATTAACTATCCCAGACGAAACCAGGACATGCAGTAAAGGAGTTCTCTAGCAGTTTGCAGAAAAACTGGTAAGGACCTGATGGCTGAGATTTCTTTGGCAATGTTTGTTGCTGAATTCCCCTGACAATGTTTCACCACTATGAAGTCACCTATAACTAGTTATATTATGTGGCCACTAATAATAAAATCTGCAAGCACTTGCAAGCCATAGCCCCCAAACTTAATTGGAGAAATACTACCCAAACAACAGGTGTGCTTCTATGGGTAGGAAGCAGAAGCTGAGATTTTCTTTTGGTAGCAGCAATTTACCTACTCTGCCACAGAATTAAATCATATAAAAATCAGTATTTATGACAAGTATTTGCAAATAAGTATTCAATACAATAAAATCAAATAGTGCCACATCTTTGGGAACTTTCATTTACTATCAATCTGGACAGCAGTGCTTTTTGAGCACTCCCTCACCTCAGGGGTGCTGCTCATGAGTTCAGGATGCATATTTTCATCTCTGTTCTCATCTCTGGGTCCAAAACTTTGAAATTAATTCCTGTTAGATATAAAATGACCCAAAATATCAACTCTCCAGCACTACTGTAAAGCTTCTTTCCTTGACCTTACTTTTCCTCACAGCAGCTCAAAACCAATTAGTAGCAGAGGAATATGTGCACCCAGATCCAATATAACATACTTTTATGTGAGGAGAGGGAATGGAGTGGAAACTTGGTCGACATAGCTCACCTTGATGGGTGCTTAGCTGTACGAGGTGTTCAGACACCATAGTCTTGGGTGCAGTATAAGAACCTGCATAGAATACAATCAAGCTAAAAAGGAGTGGAGTATATAGGCACATTAACACCAAGGGGAAACTTTTTCCAACAATATAAAGAACATATTTTCTGGGAACAATGTCCTCTTTGTCTTTACAGCAAGCTGATGGAAATTTCCAGGCAGATGTACTCATGGTAAAAGAAATTAAAACAGACATTCACATGATAACTACTGAGGACAGCCACAAGATAGCCAGACTGCAGTAATAAAATAATTTGGAGTATTGTTTAAGCATAAGCAATTCCTTATTTTATCACAACTGCCAGTGAAAACAACACCCACCAGGGAATAGAAAATAATATAGGGAATTGGTAAACTGAAGTTCCAGTTCATCCAATCACCTCTTATGCAATCTGGATATATGATATAGCCTCAAGACTGTTAATGGTAGTGTATTTGCATGTAAAATGAGAATATGAATATCCTTCTTCTTTATCTCACAGAAGAGTTATAAAACATCACATAAGCTGTAACTTTCAGGAAAGATAATAAGAACAAAATGTTATTTAGGTAGTATCACCAGTTCTATTGTGTTTTCATTTTATCTATTAATGACCATGCTTTCTTGAAATAGAGACAGATTGTGACATTGTGGCAGTCAGGCTTTCTCTTGAAGCAGGGCACAGTATGAAAGTACTACAATCATTGTCTCATTCTAAGTGTTATATCTTTGACACTCAAGTTTTCTGAGGAGGTAGAGCCCATGGGGGAGCCCTGCAGAGCTGGTAGTTCCTACAAGGGAGATCCTGCTCTATCATTCTGGAGTTGCACAGAGGCAACTACACCAGCATGACTGGGGTGTTAAAGATCAGACAAAAACTGGAGAGGGAATTGTGGCAGGCATGAAATTCACAGACTCTCCTGCTTTTTAGCGCCCACTGTATCACCTCCAAAGTTACTCTTTAAAAATGTGTGTGCTCATGAATGTATTTATACATATAGAGATGAGCATACATGTGAGATAAAGTAGGCATGGACTAATTAAGTCCTCTGTGTATCTAGAAGGGCATGTCTATCATTCAGAAAAAAAAAGGTGTGTCCTTTACTATCTGAATTAGCTAAAATATTAAAATAATAACAAAGGAAAGATTATTAGGATTTTGACATGAGTTAAACTTTCAAATTCATGCCTGGAGAAATGACTTGAGTTAAAAACCATTATATCACTACTTTTATAGTCTATCTGTGAAAGTCAGCAAGAAAATCCCTACTGGATAATAGGACAATGATTCATCTAGCCCAGCGTTCTGCCCTGACAGTAGCAAAAAGAGCCACTAGTCAGCAGGGGGAAACATATAAGTCTGGACAGTTTTTCAAATCCATTCACCTATTTTTCTCAGCATCCACAGCCATTGTATTAGGCATGTCAGACAGTACATGCCTCCATATGCCCTTTAGTATCTGTTTATAGACCTGTTCATGAGTTTGTTCAGACTCTTTTGCAACCACTCATTCTTCTGCCTCTACAACCTCCTGGGGCAGCAACTCCTAAAGTTCATCAATTGCTCTGTATAAAGGTATTTTATTTATCTGTTTTAAACTTATGTCCCACTAGTTTTAACAGGTACCCTTACTACTACAAGATGGGGTGAATAACAGTCCTGGAGTCACCCAATCCACCACTTTCATCCTCTTGTGAACCTCAGTCAACCTGCCTACACACCTTCTCCTCATCAAATTTAAGATCCCAGACTGTTCAATCTCTTCACATGTGTTGGATGCTTCATCCCTTGATCATGTTTGTTGCCCTTCCTGTTGCCTGCTTCCAACTCTGTTACTTCTGTCTCGGGATGTGGAGACCAGGACTGCATGAAATATTCAAGGCATGGTTGCCAAAGTTTTTACAGTGGCAAAACACAACCCTCTGTCTTGTTCTCAAAGTCCTTCCTGACAATGCTCAACATTTTGTTGTCTTCTGTTGGCTGCTGCTGCACTTGGACGTCATCATTTCAGAGAACAGTCCATGGTGATTCTTCAGCCTCTTTCCTGAGTTGTCCCAGTTTAATTTCAGCAGCAAATGTTTTAGATTATTTAACTGTAGTCTAACATGGACACTTTTCTTTTTACAGCTGAGATCAGAACTAGTGTGTGTCCTGGTGTGTGTCCTCTGCTCCTCCCACCTACCCCAGACCTATGCAGAGAGATTTTCCCTCTTTTCCTAACATGGCTAGCTGGAGGAATTAGTCTTGCTCTCTCTAATCCCCTGCTGTTAGTTTTCTTTGCCTTGCAGTTCACCAATTCCTAGTACTTCCACAGAGAGGGAAAGGATTAAGCCTGCTGTTACTGTTGCATACAGCTGCAGCTGGGAGCTAAAACTGACCTTTCTTTTCATTGGCCTTTTTCCCTCTCTATTTACTCCTCTTCCCTTCAAGCACAAATTCTGGAGTAAGTAGAAAATAAAATATTGTCTTTTCCAGAGTAAAAGCTATGGGATAAGTGGTCTCTTCTTCCCTCTGCCATCTAGGCAGAAGTCATGTCTGTTACAGTTTGTGTTTTACACCTGCTTGACATGCACTGAACACTGTACTTCCCTGAAGTGCACTCTTTCTTTCATTTACTCTTAGGAGAATAATGCTTTCCTAATGAAAGGTGATGCTTTAAAGGTCCTCCCTACCCATTTACAGCTACCTGCGTTTTTGTTTTTGATCAGATCAAACACATTACTTCAATACTGCAGGAAGGTAATTTGAGGCTTCTGCTTTTTAGATTTTCTTTTAAAGTTTGCCCCAGGGCCAGTAATAACAACACAACAATAATTTGTGTATTACAGCTCGCTCAAGGTTAAGATGCTTATTCCAGAAATCCTGTTTTGAAATGTCACGATGTTTTGTTACTTCCAGCAGTACAATGCAAATCCACGACAATGCCTTTTTAAGGGACTAAACAAAGTATATTATTAAAAAAAAGAGGAAAAATAAAAGAAAAAAAGAAAAATTTCCTGCCAGGATATTCCAGCAGGCAGGATCTGTAAATGTCTTCTCATATTTCCTGAAATCAGATAGACAACGTCTCTCCTATTTTTGATCCTGCTCAGATAAGAAGAAAAAAATGATTCTTGTTCAAGAGAACTTGTATAAATAACAACATTTATGCTACTAATAAAAGTAATGGAATTTAAAGACAGCAAGCTTCACTGAGATGAATTTGAAGTTGCAGTCAGTGTTTTACTGCACTTCTCTGTATGTGTGTGTGTGTATATATATATATATGTATAAAAGTGTTAAAGGTTTTGTAGCCAGATCAGTTCTTGGAGTAGTCCCTCATATAAATCAGATCTGCTAATAGAAACAATGGGGTAAAATGTCACATTAAATAGACTTAACCCTACTAATTTATAGCATGCATCAATTCAACCTGTCTCCACAGGAAACAAATATCTACCCTATTTCCTCATCCACCTTCTACTCCTTTCATTTCAATTTTCTCATTCCTCTCCCTTCATGCCCCCCTAAGAATAGTTTAAGTTGTAATATAAACTTTATGACTTTGACAAAAATCATGGTTGATACATGAAAAAATCATGGGTTTGTAGCCGTACGATGATTAACAGTCAGAATAGGTACTCTTACTACTGCATGAGCTAAAAGCCAATCTGCAATACCAGTTACAGGCACACTGTAGGTAAATTCTGACTCTGTCCCACAAAAAAACAGTAGCAACTGTAGAAATTAGCCAGACTATTACAAGAATTTGCTGTACTTAAATACTTCAAAAAATGGTTGTTAAGTTGGTCAGGTTATTTAGATAAAATACCAGCGATCCTGTGTCAACAGTTATCTGAACCTTATGCCTGTTGCTCTCTACTTTGCAAACTTTGCTTGATTGCAGCACAATTTCAAAATACCTGAACTTCTGTAAAGCTGCACAGTTAGGCAATATATTTGTACAGTTTTTTTCATTGTATTGAAAGGGTATCATTTTGTAATATGATCTGCACTGAAATGAGCAACAACACAACTTGCTCTATCATGTGGGATGTGTCAACTGGATCATGCCCCAGTTTAAAAATACAGGTGACCAGCCTTTCAAATCAGTAAGAGACTTACCACATGCGTCAAAGTACTGTTGTCTCTCTCACATTCAACAGCCACACAGTTCTGTTTCTACACACAAGATGTTCTGACTCTGTTAGAAGAAAGGGAAAAGTATGTTTGGTTCATGAGAAATTTACATCGTCTTGTACAACGTCTAAATAAACAGCCCATTTCTGGAGATAAGGGCACATCCATGCATTGATATATAGATCTGCATTTCAAAAGAAATGCCAGACATGTTTAAGTGTAATGATGTATTTTAGAGAAAGATAGATAGACAGACAGACAGACAGATAGTCAGAATGAACAAACAAGACCCAGAAAGCGCATGGAATTTTGAGACACCTGCCACCACTTGTCCTGTAAGGCAGAATAGATTAAATAACAAGGAGTATGACCTGGAACAACAGACTGAAGTCCTGTACATTGTAAAATCAATCTAAGCCTATAACAAGACACATGGCTTCACAGCTCCAAGATTTTTTGAACTACATTTGAAAGCACCTTAAATCTGAAATTCATGACGTGAACCCCTTTCTTTAAATTATGTGAGGTGGTCAGAAAAAATCAAACATTTTCTTCTTCCTTCCTGCCTTTGAAAAGAAGTTGCAGACTTTTTATTTTCCTTTTGATAAAAATGTCTTTGCAGATGTCTTTAGGACTTTTGTTAAAACCTGACACTTGGAAACCTTGTCCATCAACTCGAAAGTAATTTCCAAACTGTTTTATTCAGACAGAAACATGCTCTTTTCATAATGTTCAGTTCCTAATTACTAGTTAAACACCCAAGCCCTGATTTTAAGACAAAGTTAGCTTAATGAAAATAATATATTCTTCAAAAACTATTACTCTGAAAAAGTAACACCCACTGTTTCTTTTTATTAAAGTTCCAGATGTGCTAACATTAATATATAAAGTAAATATGACATATAGTGAAATCACTACTTTTTTTTCTATGAGCACTGTTAAGCACATTTGTTGATAAGGTATTGCTCCTTTGTATGAGAGCTACTTGAATTATAAACAAGGTGAGCTGTAGATTAACAAGAATCAAGAACCTAGAATTAATAAATATGCTTGTATCTCACTTTCAAAATAATTCCATATCTATAAGATGAAGGTGACCAGCTCGAGAGAAAATCCAATGGTTTTTATGAAAATAAGTAATCATGAATTTAGGAGTCTAATATTTTGTATGACATTCTGAAAATGCTCGTATTCTTTTATTTTTCTTTTCTTTTCTTTTTTTTGCTTTTCTTCTGAGTACTCTGAATATTCTTATTCCTGTAGGATAAGAGACTGAGAAAAGGTTTAGGAACAAGAAGTTAAACATTGTCTTTCATGCAAACCCCTCCCAGATTTTACACTTTTACAGAGGCAAAAAAATAAAAAGTGAATGTGACATACTATTATTTCTTCACTATCTTTTTTCCTAACATTTTCAGTGCAAGAGAGTAGGAGAACCATTTTGTTAATGGAAGAAGAGGAGGGCAGCTTAAAAAATGAAAGTAGGATTTTTTTCCCCGTTATTTCTTAATAAGCTTGTCAGCTGGATTTTGGGCTCTATTAACTAGAATATCCATATAAAAATATTTTCTCAAGTGATTTTCATCACTTTTGAATTTGTATAGCGTTGCTCAGGACGTGTTGACTGCAATGTCTTTATGCTAACTGAAGACCATTAGAGGCAGTTAGTTCTCTTCGTCAGCTGTGTGGAAAGCCCACAGTCCTAAATTAGGCTGTCCAATGTGCAGGTGTCACAGAGCACTTGTGCAGCGAGAGTCTGACTCCTGCCCTTGCCCGTAGTTCTGCCTTCTGATCAGGTTTGCTTGACTGCTTTCATTTATGAGCACAAGCACGGAGATAACTGGCCTGCAGACAATTCTGGGACCGTCTTTATATTACCTTTTTATTTAATTTTAGGTTCATGGGTATTTCAGCAAGGAATCTTAAAATCCTTGAAAAAATACTACAGCTAAAATGTAGGTTTATGCACTCAGCATAAACAGTGCTTTTTGGATGCCAGAAGGAAACTGAGAAAGGCTCAGTATCTTCTGAAGGAAAGATACAGTTTTTCATGAAGGCTTAGTCTATGTTTCGCAGTGTTCGTGGACTGTCTTTGCTGGCCAGATCTCAGAAAGACCATGATTTTCTCAGGCACACAGTAATTTTGGCACATATCAGAAAAAAAGCTTTAAATGCTGAAGGCTATTAGAAATTTATTTATTCAATAATATGTAAAGTGAGTGAGAAAGTCTGCATAGGAAGTGTTCTGCTCTGCATAGCAGGGCTGCATACATTTTTCAGAGTTGCACAAGATTTTGCTGCAGTTTCCATTCAAGTCAAAGGGGCTTGCGCATGTCTAATTCCCAGAAAGCTCACATAAAAATTATTCTAGGGACAGATTATACAGTAGGTCTTAACAGCACTAATAAAACTGGAGTCATTAAAATCTATACTCATAGTTTTGCATCAATTTTTCATTTACCACAAGACCTTGGACCGTCTCTCACTGTTTCTGTTGGAAATATTTATCCCTGGTCACAGCAAAAAGCTTCAGCATGATGTATTTCTTGTCTTCTACAATGTGAGCTTGTTAATGCTTGTCACTGCTATATGTAAGCCTTATATGACTTTTTTACTGTTTTTATTCAAAAAACACAGCTTAAGATTGTCGTTTTATTTGCTTCAAATGGATTACCCTTATAAGTCCTCTTTCTGTGAGCACTGACAAGCTTTTGTTTCCACAGGTGGGGTATGGTCAATTTAAAAATAAAGACTCTAAGATCCTTTGTGGCTGAGGAAAAGAGCAACTCCTCTTTACATTAGCTCTAAACAAGTATCAAAGCAAAAGCAAACACCTGCCTGCAAGGTAGACTGTTCTCCATAGCCTTCTCTAACACCTTATTTTATGTGACAAGTCACTGACAGCTGAAGACACTGAGGAGATCTTGAGGCTATCAGGAAAATAACTGACTGGAATTGCTACTTTCTTGTCTATCTCAGGAGAGACAGGATATTTGCTGAAACTGAGGTTCCTTCCCTGTCTCAGGTAGGCACCTGCCCATGGTAACTGAAAAGCTTCATTTTCCAGTGTCATCTTTTTTGAATGTTTTTGGTTCTGCATTATTCAGGGTGTTGCATCTCAGAAGAAACATTTTCTAGGATGTTTTATGTCTTTTTTTGAGAAATAAAAAAAACATGGCAGATTAAGGAACAGCCTACTACTGTCCTTAACAGGTAGCGCAGCTCACCTTCAGTTGTGTTCATAAGTTTCTTGTGGACTGTTTACATTCTGTGCATCAGCTCTCTCCTTGAATCAAGCTTTGGCTGCTCTTTCACATATGGGTAAGGCTTGGTTGTTTGTTTTTTGTTTTCATCTTGATAGCCTTATGATTGTCTGGATATCTTGTTTAATCCTTTATTCCTTGACAGCTTTTACTTACCCTCTCACCCTTCTCCCTCATGTTCTTGCTCTTCAGCACTTTTCTCTGCCTTTTTTCTGTTACCATTCTATTCTCTTCTCTTCCCATGTTTTTGTTCCTTCTCCAGTTTCAAGCGCTCTTCTTTGTTTTCCTGTCCTGCCCACCGAACATTAATAGTGCCTTTTAAATGCAAGGAAAATTAATTCATGATGTAACTGTGCTTCAGCCTGAGTATATTTGCATATATGTATGCATAGAAGTTACATATTAGCAGTATCATCTAATAGGTATATCATGGTACTAAGGTGTTACTGTTTATGGGATGGTCTGTGTAACTTATTGAGGCACGGTTTCTCCTTCAAAGGTTGCCAGCAATGCCTAAATAATTCTTCTGCCTTGCCCCTTTTAGGGCATTTTGCACCCCAGCACTATAGGACCAGAGGTGTGGGGAACGCTGAGCTGCTATGCAAAGATCACTGAAGGACTGAGACCTCTCTTGTTCTGGCCACTGAAGAAATGAGAAGAAATGGCACAAGTTTGTGTCTTAGCAGTCTGTAGCGTTGCTTGTGTGAAAGCGCTCATTTACAGCATTGCAGAGTTCTCTGGAACATATGCTCTTCATGAAGCAGAGAGGTACGGAGAGATGATAGAGGATAAACAAAACATGTGTCTCCTTGATCTTGTTTTTGCCACCATCAGAAAATTCCCCTGCCAGCTTCAAACATGACAGCAAAAAGGGAGTGCAGATATTTAAGGGAGAGGAGGCAATTCATTTGTTGAAATAAACAGGGTAGATAGAGAAAGAGGTAAAATCTTAAAAGCTTAGAATGAACTGAAGAATTCTTGGGGTTTTTTTGTGGTTAGTTTTTTTTTTTAATGTTATTCCTTTTTCATTGTCCTTTCAGTGTAAAGTTATGGCTAGAATGAGAAGGGTGGGGTTGCACAGAACCTGTGAAAACTGATGACACTTCAAAAAAATGTCAGTTCTTTGCAGGAATAACTTTAACAAATGCGATGCCTTGAGTCCTCCACTGTCTCATGATTGCATCTTCTGTCTAAAGTGTGTTCTAATTTACTCTGTGCAAGATGATAGGCTCTTTCTGTGTAACTCAGAATATGTAGTCCCTACTCCAAGTGATTGTACACTGCATAGGCAATGATTTCAATGTCTCCCATTAATTAGATCAATGGTACCTCCAGCAGTTCTCCTAGGAGTCAGGGAAAGAAGCACCAAAGAAAGGTGGTGATCACGAGTAGGACTACAGGTAGCACATGGTAGGTAGACGATTCACTGATCACAGCTAATAGCATTGTGTTAAAACATCAGTTGGGGTTTTAGATAGCTCCATGTAAGTCTTGCCTCTGTCTGACAACATCAGAACCTCTAATCCCAATCCAGTGTACTTAAATGGCCTCATCAGCAAGTTATAGGCTAATCTAAGATGAATAACCTACTTCTTATTTAAGTGAGTTTAAGCTGATTGCCTCTGGTATGCTCCCATGAAGAAAGCTAGGTTCAGAGTAGTCAAGACTCTTGACAAAATTTCTTTTTTTTTTTCAAACTCTACAACTAAATAAAATTGTGGTATATATCTCTCTAATACGTGACAACTAATAAAACTGATTATCTTAGTGAAAAAATATAGTTGGGGATTGATTGCTCACAGAAATGTTAATGAGAATTGAGTTTAGTACTCATTCAATTCTATGAGTTTTGGAAAGTTGGTAATCTGAACTCGGAAGCCAAACAGATGTTGGGTTTGGGTTGTGTTTTACCTCCCACGAACCCCACAAAATGTGTAGAATAACTCTGCTACCACTGAAAATCTAGCTACCAGTAAGCCTGAACTGTACCTACACCATATACAGGATATTCATTCTGGCTTTGCTTTCTTTGCTTTTTTTTTTTTTTTTTTTTTTTTTACACACTCATGTGATTGTACTAATAACTAACCGTTTTCTAGTAAAACAGGTTCAGGTTCCTTCATCTTAATGCTAATCAGACATGTTGCAAAATTTTGTCACAGAGAAGGAGATAATTAGGATGCCTCGTTAGCCTCTGTGATGCCTATATTCATTGAACTGTATTTCCCTCTTTCTTTACGAATTATGGCCTTATTTATGGATGTCTCTTCTTGGGCTTTTTGCTGTGATGTTCTGAACACATCCCATCAGTTACAAAATGCTTTGAATTTCTGTTGACTTTTCAAAGTCTTGAAAGCACTTGGAACTCATGGGATACAGACTCCAGAGCAAAGTATAAAAACAGATCTACCTTGTTGAGCTAGCTGAAGTTGAGCTAGCTAAAGCACAGCTGCCTGAAATCATTGCACCGTGGTTCAGCAGGTACTTAGCTCCAATTTTCTCTGCAAACAGTGCCACATAATCCAGATGTGATACACGTTGAACTTTGTGCCTCAAGCAGCCCAACCTGCAATTCCACAGCAGATTTTGGAACGTTATTTTTAGTCAGAGGAAAGAAGGCAACAACAGCAAATTTAGATACCAAAAGGATTCTCAGAACCGTATTTCTTAGAATGAAACCTCTTGTCTGAAGTCGAAAGTATCAAACTTCACAGGATTCACAAGCTACTTTCTTAACAGTCTCTGGGCTTTAGATTCCTCAGGAGGATGAGCAATTCCAAGCAATCTCCAACTTTCAAAGGAGTAATGCAGCATTCTCCTGGTGGTAGATTTTTATTTTTCTTGCTGTAAGATCTGAAGAAAGGGATTTCTTTCATGCTAGAGACTTTTTGCAAATGTTACAAGGGACAGTCCTTTCCCCAAACAACTTAATTCCATCCTTGACTCAGTTCCCTCTTATACCTTGATTCTTTTAGTTTACCTTAGGCAAATAAATCTAAATAATGTAGTAGATCAATATTTCTGAGGAAAAAGACTGAGCTTGACTGAATCTTACTGTATTGACTTCCACACCTGATTATGCTACTTACCTGTAAACAACCTCTCTTTTATGTTGGTAAGGCAGAACATGCAAGTTTAGTTCTCTTTAAGAGACAAACTTGAAACCATCTTTCAAGTATTAACGTAATAAACTTCTTTATTTGAAAATTACTATTATAAATAAAAATAGTATAAAATGTATCATCATTAATATTTATGCAAGTATGTGTTCAAGAAAAGAAAAACAGTGAGAAGAAAGTCTTTTGGGGTGGTGGTCTTTTTCGCATGTGAATAGAGCCCCAAGGACAGCAAAGTCATCTTTTAATTCTCCCTGGCATCACTTAGCACCTCTCATTGTTCAGTCTGGGGCATTTTTGACACAAAAAGGAGATGGCTGAAAGCGGGATGAACTACAGAAAGGCTGCTGCAAGGAGGTAAAGATCAGTCTCCTTTTCATACACTTTGGATCAGGCAAGAATACAATGGGCTTTGGCCCCACCGGGGGATGCAGGTTAGGCACTGGGCTGGGTGGGTTCCTTAAAGCGTGGATGGTGAAGCAGAGGGAAGCATTCCCCTGGGAGCCTGCAGAGCTTCTGTCACTCGAGGTCTCCAACAGCAGTTTATGCAAAAGTCTGCCAGAAATGCTGCTGCCCTAGAATGGACTTGCTGACCAGTTGAGATTCCTTGAACCCAGTTTTTCTTTCTTCCCTTTCCTTTATGCTTCTTCTCTTCATGCATGGCTGATCACTATTGCAGGCTACAACCTTTCCTCTGCCTTACAGCAGAAACCAACCTGACAAAGTTGGAGGGAAAATCTGGGACATCACAGATTACAATTGTTCCTTTCAGTATTTGGACTAAAAAAAGAAAAAAAAAAAAGTAAAAAAAGTATTGATCTCTTTAAGTATTTTCCAGACACCTCATCTTTCATAAACAAGTCATAAGCTGAAAATTTGGGCAGTATTCATTGCTTTTTCCCTGCAAAACAAAGGCTACATCCATTCCCCCAGTAGGATAGAGAATAAAAGTGACAGCGAGGCTTAAGTGGTGCTAATGGATTTGACATGAAGGAGGGACAGATCTTTCACAATGTGCAACAACATTTATCACACTTAGAAAGAGATGGGAGGTATGGGGGTGGGGGACAAACAAGCAGAGAAACTCAAGCCTGGAGATTCCTCAGGGGAAAGGATTGTCCACCTGACAGAAAGAGCTGGAGGTGGCACTTCATTGGAAATAAGAGAGGATGCGATGTGACATAAGGTTTTGCTTTTCATGCTTTTTTCAAGATCTCCCAGCCTTAATTCCTGCTGCAGCTTCTCTGCCTGTGTCAGTCTGTACTCCAGAAGGTCTTCCTGAGCAGTAATTGCTCAGTTAGATGTGCAATCTCCCCCTCCCTCCAGAGTTTTCAACAAAACTCAGGGCATAATAGCCTGGACAAGGCAAATGGGGAAACCTTGCAATAGAGCAAGTGCCTACAAATAAGTTTCATACGGATAAAACATGTATATGACATACTCTCTGTTATAAGAAGCAGCGAAACTCCACAAAGTTTACATATTAGGAAAAGAAAAAGTCAAAACAGACGAAGGTCTCCGTGATGGAAGTAATGTAGGAGAGGGATTGTGAGAGGAACACTAGGATCAGTGGTGTCATATTTGATTTATGTTTGCAGTAAAAAGGCATAAAGAAAAAAAGACCTAAGGGGGAGGAGGAGAGTGGGAGTCTAGACAAAAAGAATGAAGGTCAAAGGATAAAGAACAAGCAAAAAAAGTAGAGTTCATATATTCATTTTTTGTCTGCTATATACTGAGATCTATTCAAAACCTCAGCAACCCGGTCTAAGCTGGTCCTGCTCTGAGTGGTGGAGTTGGACCACATGAGCTCCAGAGATCCCTTCCAACCTAAATCATCTCATGATTATAATGAAACAACTGCAAAAGGTATTATCTATGTGTTAAGAACATACTGCTTCCCTCTTCTCATAGTTACTGCCTAGTGATCTGCAAGTCCATAATGTTTACCTAATAACTCTTCCTTTTCTTTTCATGTTTAGGTAGCATGTTTATATGTGCTTTCCATTCCCTGAAGCCTGCCACGTATGTTAATGTCCGCAGAAGAACAATGTTAACCAGAACCTAACCTGACCTGGCCTTGTGAATAGAACTGATCCCATCTTACAGAACACAAGACAGGTAAGTGCAGACACTATTTCCATGTCACTAACGTGTGCCATGTATTCTTGCACAGCTGCACAAGGTTCATGCTGAGGAGAGGTTGGAGGGAATTGCTTTTGTTTCACCCTCCCACTGAATTTCAGCAATGTGGAACATCCTAATTTCTGGAAGTATGTTAAAATCCTCACCTAAATCATTCTAAAAGTAAAGATTATGGAACTATAATCTGTGGCCATTATGGCAGGCATTGAAAACTAATGGAATTGGCCATGTTCTTATTTCTTTTGTACGAGCAGAATACAAAAATTGTTTTAAAAAGGTCATAAGTGCTTGTCAAGGGCACCCTGTGCTTGAAAAAGGTTTCCTTTGTCTAGTGTGAACAAAGCTGGTGGCTTGGAAGGATCGAAAACACATGGGTCACAACAACCCCTGCGCTAGGGGCTCAGCTATTATCCTGAGGGGCATAGTGTAAAGTTGCAGATGCAATAAAATGCTGATACAAAGCTCCCATTTAAAGCAAGTAGCATTTGGTCACTAGAAAAGTAGTTGGCCTTGCACTGGATTTATTTTTCTGAAGTAAGAGAATTTTTATCACTTTCTGTTTCATCTTGGAAAGAGGGGTTAACGTTTCATGAAGGAGATAATGAAAACCACTTAGGGAGTCATCAGACAAAGAAACTTCTAGAAGCTGCATTAAAAAAATTTCCATCTCTGCTTGCCTCTTACACATGTGAATCACCTTTTTACCACCTCCTTTGGAGAAATGACAGATTTAATATGTGCTCAATCTAAGCAACTGAGGTGTGTGTAACACAGAAAAGTGTGGAGGGAGATTTCTTTGAAATAAAACTGCTCTGTAGAACAGAAAATATTTGAACATAAATTTCAAAGGCAGGTTTCAGCAGATAATGGTTTTGGGCTTTGCAGGTACAGCCTGCTAGTAATCAGTATTGTTAACTGACACAATATGATGTAGGTATATGGAAATGAAAATAGGTACATTTACAGTTCAGATGCTGCTTTAGTTAAGGTATGCTAAGATTTTCCTTTTTATTCTTCTGTTCTTTAAGTTGCATAAATATTGTTTTAAATATTGGTAGAGGGTGAGAAACAGAAAAGTTTGTTCCCAAATAATATTTAAATTTTTAGATAAAAAACATAAGTTTACAAGGCAATCAAATTTGCTCCCACTGAAACTTGGAAAATCTAGCAAAAATTTAAATTCTCTAACCTCTTTAATTTCTAATGTCTAACTTCTAACTAATAAATCTTGAGTCTAAACTCTAATTTTCAGCCTAATAAACTATATTATTTCAAACTTCAGCTATACTTTTCAGGTTAAATATCTACCCTTGGCAAACAACCAGTCAATTCTGATTTAATAAGAAAGAGATTTAGCATTCCTGATGTTTCAGTTCCTAAAGCAAGTATTTGGATTTAGATGCCTGAAATACACTTTATGTGAAATGCTGGGGAACAGAACAGACGTGTTCAGTGCTCCAGGCCTTTGTAAGGATGTACCTAGTTTGCTATGATCTATCTGACTATGCTACTTCTACAGCAATCTTAATTTACATTAAAATATTTGTAAAGTTTATGACCAAAGATTAACTAGTCAATATTTTCCAGTGCTTTGCTTGTTGAACCAATGGTAGCCACTGGGATCAAGTTTTTTCAGAAAGATATTAACTAATAAATACATTGATGAGAACAGTAATTTTGCTGATTTTGTTTTCTGACTGCTTTGTTCTTGGCTGCTTTTTGACCACTGCTTATAAAGTAAAAAGATTTCACATGCTACAAAAGTTGAGGCCTGAACTGTTTTCCCTGAAAGAAAAGTTAGGAACCTGCAGGAGATGACACTTTTCACCTTGGAGAAATTCTGTTGTCTAAATTAAGTTTTCAAACAGAAGTAGTTCAGTCACACAAATAATGATATGCTCCTATTCACATCCTAAATGGTTGTGACTTTAATACAACTGTTGTTATATTAATACAACAATGTGGTTGTGAATTAATACAACAGCGTTCTATTGAGGAGCCTTTTTTTTTTTCTTTTTTCCACTACAGAATACCAAATTTAAATATTAGATGTAGCTAATCCATTTGGAATCAAATACTGCTTTTATTTGGTAGCTTATCCAGTTACCTCAAAGAGCAAACTTCAAAGTTGAAAGGGAAGGGAATAGTCACATTTCTTGTGAGGTCTCGGTTTCCTCCAGACCCTTGCCTCTGCCATGGGGTCAGTGAGACTGTGGGCATAATGCTGGGAGTTCACAGTTCGTGGTGTGGTGGCAAAGGTGTGGATTAGGGAAGAGGGTGGACCTCTGTTAGTTCCCCTGGGGAAGCTGTGTGTGCAGTGACTGGGTGTGTTGGTCATGCTCCTCTGAGTAAGAAAGGGAATGGGTCAGGTGAACTTCCATGCTGAGTATGCCCAGGAGAGGAAAACCTGTAATCCCCAAAATGTGGTAGCAGGGAGAGTGACAGCCTCAGCACTGAGGAAACTTCCAGGGCAGATATTTCTCCAACCCAGCTGCTGAGTGGGCAAAAAACAGACCTGAGAGAAAGGAGCTCTCTTGCTCCAGTGTGCACGAGAGATGGTTATAAATTTTATCTATTTCTATTGTCTTTAGTCTTGCTGGGTTTTTTTTTCCCAATTTAATTTTTCACCTCACTTCATACTCTAATAAGCCTTGGCTCTTGAGCTTAAAAGCCTTTTATTTGGAGGACTTGTAATGAGAAAATCTTAGGCAGATCCACCACAGAGTTACAGCCAGCTCAGAGGCTTGTTCATATCTACATAACAGAGTTGTTTGTGAGCAGACATGAACAGTTTGGTGACTTTCAAACTTCAGGGGAGCACGTCTGACTTGTATGCAAACTTCTGTTCCTACTTAACAAAATTACACAGCTTTCATTGGGGTATACCAAGATGCTTCCAGCTTGGTGGATATAACATGAACTTGTACATCTATGCAGATGAAGTCTAGAAATAGTGCCTATTTTCAGGACATTAAGAAATCTTTTTCCTCTTAAATCTGCCAAAGACTTGAAAATACACTCTTTTCTACCACAATGCCTGGAGTTACAAATCACATGAAGCCACTGCATTGAACATTGGAGTAAAGTTTATTTGACAGTCAGCTGCAAGGGAAAACACTGGTCCAAATACTGTACTGTCGAAATCAAGGATGCTTGTATTGTGTTCATTTTTATAGCCATATTTTTTCCCCCTCCAATCAGCAGTGACACCCTGGGGGAGTTCTGCTTGAGGAAAAAGTCACACTCTTCGGGGTCTTATTATCTAGAATTAACTTTAAATCAAAACAAGCCACCTGCAGTGTGACTACTCTTGAAAGTTCTCTGTGTATTCATATGGTACAGAATAAAACACTTCATCAATTCAGCCTTGTTATTCCTCAATAAGCCACTTCCCTTTATAACTGTACCTGCAGACCACTGTATTTCAAATTAACATTCAGAATCTTGAGCAGAGATCCCACAAAGCATTGCTCAGATGTTAATCTGCATGTGTCTGGAGATCAATTCTTTTTCTTGCTGGACAGGTAATCTTCCATGGAAAGCACTGAAATTACAGAGTTTAATCATTTTTAAGCCTAATTCCTATAACTCTTCCCTCTTTATTGTAACATCCATCTTGCTACTTTATGGTGCCATTCAGAGAGTGCCAACAGGTAGCGTAGAGGAAACATCAGTCAGTGTTGCAGTCTTTGCAATTCTTTGTCTAAACACAGTCCTGCAAACTTACCTCAAGTCATGGAGTGAATGGTGAAGAAAGGTGTTCCTGGGCGCTAGGATGGCTGCAGCTTAATCTAAGCAGGTGTTCTTTCCTGGGTATCCTGGAGTGGCACCATTTATAAACTGCTGCTTCGGGGCTCTACCAAGCAGCACTGAACAGAGGAGGCTAAAAGTGCTGCGGGCCTGACAGGCTGAGTGCTTGACAGCATTGCTGTGGACATAAAGCCACTTTCCTAGTCATCTCCTCAGAAGTTTGCCGGGAGACCTACCCTGAATAAGTAAACATGCACCGCCAGCTCTGTCCAGGAGAGTGTTACCAATAATAACTACTAGCTGAATCACAGAATAGTTTAGATTGGAGGGGACCTCTGGAAATCATCTAGTGCTTAAGCCAGGTCAGCTAGAGCAGATTGCCCAGGACTGTTGGATTTCACCAGGTGTTTGGGAAAACCAGTTGGGTTTCTGAATATCTCCAAGAATGCAGATTCCACAACCTGTTCCAGTGTTTGACTGCCTTCACAGTAAAAAAGCAGGTTTTTTCTGTTCAGATGGAATTTCCCGTGTTTATCAGTTTTTTTAAATCCGTGCCCATTGCCTGTTGTCCTGTCACTGGGCATCACGGAGAAGAGTCTAGGTCGCTCTTCTTCACTCGCAACCATCAGATATTTGTACATATTGATAAGATCCCCCTGAGCTTGCTTTTCCCCAGGCTGAACAGTCCCAGCTCTCTCAGTCTTTCCTCATGGGGAAGATGCTTCAGTCCTGTAATCATCTTTGCGGCCCTTTGCTGGACTTGCTCCAGTAAGTCCAAGTCTCTCTTGTACTGAGGAGCCCAGAACTGGACCCTGTACTCTGCGTGTGGCCTCACTAGTGCTGAGCAGAGAGGGACAATCACCTCCCTTGACCTGCTAGAAACGTGTTTTCTAATGCAGCCCAAGATGCTGTTGGCCACCTTTGCTATGAGGATGAGACCTAGTTTCAGGCTAATAGATCTAGTGTCATAAACGTGGTGGAGATGTGAGGTTCCACAAAAGTGTTAATATTCATAGTTATAAATGTAGGCAAGACTGGCCAGCTTAGAATACCAGAGCAGGTGCCATGAAAAGCCCACTGGTGCCTATCTTTTCCTACCTCTTTCCCACATACCTCAGTCTTTCAGGTCCATCAGCATAAAGTATAATGCACTGTGATGTTGAAAACCCTTATTGATGGAATATTCCCATTTGTGGTGTGTTACAATTTCCTTGAACTGGGCAGGAAGGCATTAAAAATCCATTGGCTCTCACAGTTAGATGGGCTCTTAAGAAAATTTCAAGTCCATCCTCCTGCCCCAGAGCTATTCTTCATAGCTGTGTCATTCCTGATGTGCTTTTCTAATCTTTTTTGTAAAGACCTCCAGAGATGGAGACAGGAACATTTCCCCAGGCAATCTTTACTATTGGTGCTTCAAAATCGTTACTGCTACTGAGGTCCAGCATCTAATGAGATTCTTCTTTGACACATCTTAGGCCCACTCTTGTCTGTCCTACCAATACCCTTTCCTTGACACCAGACATGTTAATGTATTTGTTTATTTGAAAAGCATATATTTACATTTTATGTTCTCTTCCTTGATACTTCATTTAAGCTAAACAGTAGACAGGGTCCTAATTAGCTTTGAACTGATAAGCCCAGAGCTCCACCAAGGTCATAGTACCTACTTAGGCAATAGCATCTGTTTTAAAATAACATGCGGTCCTTCCATCTAGTAGACATGTCAAACCATGTTGCCATGTAAAGTATGTAAAAGGTTAACTGTCTTCAGTCTATGAAAAAGGAAACAAAGGAAAAAGAATGCGTACAGTATTCAAATCTGAATGAAGAGCTGAAGTAAATCAGGCATGGACTCAAACATGAAGTGCTGTCTTTAAGATTTGTATGTGAATTATGGAAATGAGAAATGGAATGGAAGACATGTGAAATATCAGCTGAGCACCCCAAAGTGCTAGCAAGAACATGGGGGCTAGAGTCTTTGGACTACAGAAGCTGGGAGAAAGATCATGGGGTGGGAAGGAAGATGAGAGAGAAGGCGTTCTTAGCAAGCAAGAAGTGATAACATCTTTGTCATAAGAGCCAATGGCAATAGTGGAAGATCCCACATTTTTAAACAGAATTTATTTCTAAAGGAAATTGTGAGTTAAAAGAGATGGGGTTTCCTGAGCCTGTGGCGTAGCAGTCAGAGTCAACATTCATATCATTCAGAGTGCTTAAACTATCTTTTAGCTTAAGATGGGACCAATCAAATAATGTAGGCAAATGTGTGAAAATTTGATAGATATGTTAAACAAAAAATTCTACTTTAGCTATTTGCACATATTGCACTTGCTCTAGGCTGAGCTATCTGTACATGAATGCATGTGTACTTTTATCAACCAGACCTCTAATTGGTAACTACTCCTGAAAGGAAAGATTGCCTTTTTGCAGAGTTGCCATTACTATGATGACTATATTTTTATATACATATAAATATGTACTTGTGTGTTCTGTAGGATATATTATTTAGGAAATGGCCTTGTAGATTTACAAATGTGCCTAATTCTACTTCAAGAGAAGTTATGCTGAAGTAAGGATTGCAGCTTATTTCATGAGTGTTATTTTCAAAGACCAGACTAAAGTGTCAGACAGTATTATTTCAAATACTCAAGAAGTCTCCACCATATGGGAGGTTGTGTCTGTGGGAGTCTACCTCAAGAGAAGGAAGGAGAACAGATGCGTAGACTGAACACAAATAGAGCATGTCTTCAAAGGAAAAAAATTTCATCCCAAATTTTGGAACTAAGACAACCCTTAAATACTTCTAATTCCAAGAATAACTCTTATCCTAAAAGTTTTTTGTGTCTAGAAGCCAGTGTTTTAGACAGCATGACATACCTTTCATAAAGGAAATGTCACTTGTCCTAAAGCATATATAATAAAAGGGAAAGTTCTGATTCTAAAGAAGAGGTACAGAAGGGCACAACTAGGCAGTATGACAGTGGTGCTAACAGAGCAGACATTGCTTTTTGCAAACACCAACCCCAACCATTACTGTTGTCTCTGTTGATTTTGCACTTAACAGCAGAAGGACAGCATGTGATGAGCAAAATTCCTCCTGGGTTTTTGAAGCCTGTGTTGGAAAGCAGGGACCTCACAAAAGAACTAGAACTGTTTCACATTATGCATACATGAATTCAAATAATGCAAGTAGAGCAATTACAAGACATAATCCAGCCAGCTGAAAAGCTGTATCTTAACTATGCAGTTCTAGCTGAGGTATTCCAGTCAACAAGCGTTTAGCTAGAGGCAACTGTGCCTCAAAACAGAACATTTTCCAAAATTAGTTTTGAAAAATAGGCCCTTGGGAGGTACCTTTTTAGATACTTTGTGATTTAAATAAGGCAGCTTGTAAAGGAACATCTATTGCCCCAAGATTTGCCTATACTCACAAAAGACAGAGCTGCCCTATTTAGGAAACTGGAGCCTTTGGCGTATTATATGAGCTATACATAATTTAACCTTTTAACAGCATATTTTAAATCATCCACACAAAAATATCTGTACAGTCACTGCAGAGCAATCACATTACTTCTAAAGTCATCTTTAGACCTGTTTTTCTTTTATCCTGTTTTCTGTGACACTAATCTTGATTTAAAGTCATTACAAAACACCCCATTTGAAATCCATGGTAAGATTGTTTTCACTAAATCATTAAACCTTTCCTAGTAATTTTGGGTTTGGGATAAGATGGAGAGGTCTCCACCTCATTTCTTATACATTTACCAGAGAGACCTGACTAAGGAGCATGGAAGACAGATATAAACAAAGAGAAGAAAAAAAAACTTCCTTGAAATGTTGACTTTGGTAAATTTTTATACCTAGTTAAATGCTGAGAGTACAGCCAATCCTGTACTTGTTCTCTCTCTACAGATCATAATCTGGTTTCTATGTTCTAATACTGACAGTTTGGTGGGATTTGTTTCTTAAAGTAGGTTCTTATATGCTACAGGATGTGTTTATATTAAGATTTTAGCCCAGATTTGGAGTTTACTTTTGAAGCCAATTTACCAACTGCCCCTGCTTGCTGTGCTTTGCACAGCACATGCTGTATTCCTTTAAGAGGTGACTAAATCAGAACATGTACACTTAATGCAGTCCAACTATTAAGACTAGTCTAATTTGACACCACACCAAAGTTACTCTAAAATAAAATCCTTTGACATGCATATGAAGTGGATGTCTGCACCAGCTGCTTTGCTCTATAAAACTGCTCGAGTTGGGCTACAATGCACAGACCATATAGCTAATGTAGATATAGTCAGAGTTTGTCTAAATAAATAATCCCTTCCCATGGAATAGTTCTACCTCTGGACACTTAACATTTATATCAGTATGAAATTTTTACTAGTTCTAGAAGGGATTTACTTAATAGGGAGATAAAGAAATTATTTTCCATGAAAGAAGGACTGTAGGAACAGAGAACATGATTTTGCTCTTAAAGAAGATTTAAACACAAAATGAAAGAGCACCAACCTGTACTGGGCATAAAGGTGGGAGCTGAAAGTATTCTGAATGGCATTTACTGAAGATGCAAGTAATAGAACTGTTTTTACTTCTCAAAATTCAAATATGCTTTCAAAGGAAAGAAATTTAAGGAACAAGAAATCTGGGACAGCCAGTCACTTGTTGATAGATTCCATATATTTTTTTACATACCTCACAACTCTCTAATTTCATTGGGTATACAAACTCTATATATGTTTCCATGCTTCTGTCCTGCATATCAGTGGATGGCAAAATTTGAGGTTCCCTAGAAAACAGTCAACTCATCAGCAAAAACATTTGGAATTCATTAAATGAAATAGTGTTTTACCCTAAGAGAGAAAGTGGATTAGGCATAAATTTGCAGGAGTCAGTCTCTGCCTTAGTCATGGCATAATCACTTACGCATCTTGTATGATATCATCTGAGTGAACCTAACTTTACATGTTAAGTTTCCTCTTCCAGAACAAATATGAGAATTGATTAGTTAATGTTTTTCAGCACCTTGAAAAAATACATGAGACTTATTTGCTATCTTGCATTATCAAAAATTCCAACTATTGAAGATTATTTGTGTGATTCAGTAGGCTTTGTCAGTATCTAATGAACTTGAAGGACTTAATTCTTGTTATTACTCTGTCATACCTCCAAATCTACTAGCAATATTGGATCTTAATCACATCTCAGACATACAAAAAGATCTTTCTAAAGCTGTAAAGGAATGTTAGTTAATGCATGAATCTTCCTCAAAGATCCTGCTACAGGTTCACTGTTGTTGCTCTCTGATATCCCCTGCATTGACTAACCTTCTCTGGCTGCTCCAGCTGGCAGCACGCAGGGGGTCAGCAACTGCTCCCCTCATTTGATGCTCTGGTCTGGATGTTTACTGAAGCAGTAATGAACAGCTTTAGAGAAATCTTCATTGCTGAAGGGAAGCTTACCCACCCCTCCCCAGCAAGTCATGATAAAACATGATCAGAAGGAAAATGGAGTACCTGACAGAATGAAGTCAAGAATTTTGGATGCAGAAGAAAAGCGCAAACCACTGCGTGGCTTTTGGGGTAAAAGTCAATCCAGATATGTTACAATTAAAAAAAGGACTGAAATCAATCATATAGCACTAGCTATAAACCATAATGGATGTGTAAGAGATGTTTATAGTTTTAGTTAGCACAAGAGGTAGAAAAACATTAAAAAGCAGGATTTTGGCACAGCTTTTCACCTGGATATAGTCCGTTTCAGTACTGTTGGATTATGTGATAAAGCTCATCTGCACACCCACAGAGGAGCAGACAGAAACTGGCAGGAGGGGGAGCCCAAATAACCCCCCACTGGGCTACTCGCAGGCACATCACAGGGGTGATCAGCCCAGCAAAGGCCCGTCTGCAGAAGCCCAGAAGAGCACAGGGATGCACAATGGCAGGGGCAACACAAATGAAGGACTCCCGAGGAATGACCAGCTTGTCCAGGCACCTCCCAGGGCTGGCCCAGGACAGACATCAGCTCCAGCATCCAGGTGTGGAACCCATCCCCATGAGTCATGGGGAGCAGCTGTCCAGTCACCTTTTGGACTAAGGAGGTTGCTAAGGGGTCTTACTAGTGGACCTCCATCCTGCCTACCCACAGAGGGGAGCAGAATGAGGCCATTGGTGTTGTCTATGTCCATGTGGATACTCCGAGTTTCTCTCTGTGATCTGTGTGGACAGCCTTGTCTACCTGTATATACGTAATGTATATGTGTGCTTTTGTGCGTGTGCCTCCTGGAAACACGTCTTCAGTATCGATACTGGTAGACCTGGGGGCATGGAGCGGCAGCAACCTTACTCCTCTTGGGCTGTTGGATCCAGCATGATATATTTACCTCTAACAAATATCTTTTCTCTTTTTGCTGATAGCAATACAAGAAGTTAGATCATGAATATAGTTAGACTACACTCTAAGGTATTATTCATGCAAAATATTCATTACAACTTAAAACCTGATATCTTTGTTTAATATTAGATAATTTCTCATCTTGCAAAATATAAAAAAAACCCACCTTGACCATTAGCCTTCATGAGACAAAGTAAGGAAACAGAAAGGAAATATGGCTCTCTAGTTAGAGTTCATAGTTAAATTTGGCATACAGGAGTAAAGCTGCTCCAACTTTGGACAACAAGATTTCTCTGAAAAAAAACTAACAAAAAAGTATACTGTTGAGGGGTAGTTCCTAAAAATATACAACATGCTCAACTTACACCTTAATGAAAGATCTAGGAAAAATCAGACTGATTTCAAAGCTTAGGCAGGAGTGATATCCCAGAGAAGATAGCTGGAGGATGTGATCAGTGACAGTCACCCTGACTGACTGGTTTACAGTAAGTTTTCGTTCCAGTTACGCTGAGGAATGGAACCTGAATGTTTTCATCAATCAGATTTGTAGTGCTTTTCTCATATCAGAATGGTTGTGGGGATATGAAATATGGGGAGATACATAACGTAACTCCCCCCCTCACTTCCACTAAATATGTTAAAACTCCCTTAAGTAGATCAATACATAACAGGTAGTCTTTACACATAAAAATGTTTTTTTAAAACTGCCTAATATCAATTTTATTACATAACCTATATGCTATAGTGGTAAAATCACCTTTCTGTCATAGAAAATGAGAGCTTGTGAGGAAATAGCACATACAAGATAATTAAAGTTTACTAAAAAAATTCAGTCTTCCTATTAGCAGATGAGATAAAATAGGGACAGATGGCAGCATGAGTGGATTAAGAAAACAGCCATTCATATTTGGAAACTTATTTTAGCTTAAACTTTGTTGATAAAATAACTTCTTAAGCTTCACTGGTTTTATTTGTAATCAACAAAGCACATCCTTTGCACTTACAGAAATTAAGGATAGTTTTGTGGTAAAGGTTAAACAAGTGTGTAAATGTTTTCATGATAGGTGTCCAAGTCACTTCTGAACTCCTCGGTATGGATTCACCTCTTACAGGAGTCTGTAATAAAATGATCTTAAAGTGTCTGCACTGTTTGAAATCGGACAATGAAATGGAGGCCTGGAGCGTGGTGTTTTACCAGGGCTGCAAGGTACAGCTCCCTCTCTTCAAGCTGGCAATTACTTTTAGCTACCATTACACACATTAAGAGATTTTTAGTTTTGTAAAAAGTGCAAGCAGGGAAAAACAGGCCCTGAGGATTTTACCTTGACTGAAGTATATAATGTCTGGATATGCTGATATAGAATAGCTACCTCCTAATAGTGACCTTGGATTTAACATGGGAAGAGAAAATGTGATAGCAGGTGGAAACTGTATGCTAACATTGTTTCAAAATCAGGTTTTTGAGAAGGATCAATTAGGTTAAGCTGTAATAAAAATGTAACTATGATAGATTTCACTTAAGTCAAATGAGTAATATGGTTGGTGTAAAATACATGCACAATTATATATTACCAAATACAGTTAATAAAATGCATGGAAAATGAATAAGTAAAGGAGGAAGATATATTTAAGGGTAATTTTCTCAAATTACTTTTCTGGTAATTGAGGCTGGTGTTCACTAGGTCTGCTCATTGTGTTCTGCCAAATCAAAGCGGTCGACAGTCTGGGAAAGTGGAAATGGAAAAAAACACTGGTTGATTTGGTATGGTGTTCTTTGCTTTTCTCCTACACTGTTACTAGCAGAATGCTAAGCCATGGTTTGGTTTGACAGTTTTCTTCTAGTTATGTCTAGTGAAACTCATGTGGTCCATGGAGCTAGAAAGAAAGGGGTAATAATATGACTATAAAAAATAAATATGTAAAATACAAGGGAAATTAATACCACAGTAAAGTGGTCTGGAGATGGAAGAACAGAAGAGATTCTGCTAGTAGTCCTCAAATGGATTGAGCAGCATCTTTATATTATGTACCACTGCTCGTCCATAGCTTTACCCGTTTTCCATGTATGGTTTCAAATTCTTGCTATGCGTTATGTGTTTGCCTCCCAACTCCTAACAGAAATTACATGATAAGAGAGTATATAGTTGATATGTATAATAGGAGACCATATATATATAATATATATTATTAATATATTCTAATATATAATATATAAAAAATATAATATACTATAATATATAGTAATATAAGAGCTATTATTAACTTGGAGTTTAAGGAGCAAATGAAGAGAGTAGGAATAGATGGTAGGTTTGAAACTTGAAAAGGCGGGAAAAGGGGATGAGAACTGAAGGATTTTTTTCTTACAGTTGCTCTTCTTTATATCTTGTAGAACAAAGCATTTTAGGATCGTATTGTACCAGGTCTCAACATCACAATTTGCAGTAAGATCAGAATCGCTCTATTGTGTCATGAAGGAAATCTACTTTACATCCCACAAAATGCACGAGTCAAAACATGGTAAATGTGAATGTATTCTCCTGCCAGATCTTAGAAACATTTTCCCCACTCTCAGCTGCTATGGAAAGCTACAAATTAACAGACAAGCACGAAAAGTATTGAAGGGGAGAGGAGTTTCAGGCCACTGGGCTTATTCCCACATAACATATTTGGATTTCAGTGAGCAGAGAGCACTCCTGAGCCGCAGACCTGTGGACTGAGAGAAGGGAAGGAAGGTCCCAGTTCGCTGTCTCTTGTCACAGTTCTGCTTCTCAACCACTATTTGCAGCAGCTTTCTTTTGTGTAAAGTGTACTGTGACAGCAAAACAAAACAAAAAAAAAAGAGCTAGTAAAACTTTTATTTCTAATCTCTCAAGGACTGCTATCCTCTAGCTTTTAGGCAGTTTAAGAACAGTTAGCCTTCAAACTTAGTCCTGGAGTAATACATTAATTATACAAAGAAATCTGGAGAATCGTTACTGGACAAACAGTGAAGTTAAGAGAATAGCCTGCACATGATTTTAAAGAAACATGTGAGAAACCATAAAATTCCTGCCTAAACGTAGTCAGTGAGAGACCAGAATAGAAAATTTGCTGTCAACAGATACTGTAATTTTTGGCCATCTTGTTTTTGCAGTGTTTCTTACCTGGTCTTATGGAAGTATGAAGGAATGGTAATTAGACTTAGCTAAGGGAACAGGCTGAAGTAGCTCCAGCTGATGCTCTTTTTCCAGGCAGGATAGCAAGTTACAGTATTTCTGGCTAAAAATCAATGGCATTATACTGTGTAATACAGTAGTCTATGTCATTATCCATTTGTGAACATCTATAAATACTTAAATTGTATGACTTGAGCCCATCTTACAATCATTTTGGTCAGCTGAGGACTGTGGACAAATCTCATTAACTTTCCAGTTGTTGTCATGAATCTTGCACGTTATAAGAAATTCTCATGGATCTGTCACCTCCTGTGTCATTTTTTGCTTTGGTGGTTGTTCCAAGGAGCATGCCCTCCAGAAATGGCACTGTATCAACATGATTGTTTTTATTGTTTATTCTGTAACCTTTACAGAATAATATGTGTATTAGTATTGCTAACATATGTCTTTATATACCTAGGAATGTTTCATGTTGAAGGGTTATTGCATATGAATTACTTTACCTTGTGGCGAAAATCTTATGGCTGAGGTGTCTTTAGTGGTAGAACCAACCCTTTTTTTTTTTGGCCAATATTGGAAAGATAGTAATCAGAAAGCATGCATGTTATTATAATGCCTTGAAAAGCCCAACCAGACTCCCTTGTGTTGAATCCATTTGGCCCATTTCTTATATCATGCGCAGTTATATAATTTTATATTTGGTTCCATGGAGGGTATTATCACACTTTACTGCATCAAGCTATTATTTTCCAACCTTGTTCAGAACCAGCCTAGGAATCTGAGATTTTTAATGGATGTGCATTATTAAGACCCTAATAAAAGTCTGTATCTTCTTGTTTAAAAGTGCTTAATTACACTACTATTTTAGAGTGAATTTTTCAATAACTCTGTCTTGACAGACATACTGCATAATTTCATGCATTAACTCTGTGTATTGTAGGCAAAGTCACTGCATTTTCTTACTGTGTATAAATGAAAGCTCCAAACTTTCTTTTAATCTGTGTTTTCTCCAAATACTTTAATCTGCAAAGATCCCTTCAGATCTGCAGAAGCTCATGCACCTTTCACATCAAATGATTTTGGTCTGGTTTTTTTAATAACATGAATCCCCCTGACACTTGCATTGCAAAAATGAACGCAGGAAGGGCTATTCTTCTGTTTTTATTCAATGCCTTCCATTCCTGCCTCCCAGGGTGATAAAGTACTTTGATATCAAACTTTAATTCTCTTTTTTTTTCCTCTACTAAATGCTTTCATATTACTGAAGCTGATATGTTTGTACTTTGGGACAGCAAAAGACTTGCTAATCCTGTTGATTCTTTATTTCTTGGGATTTGAAAGGCCTTTAAATGCCTCCTGTAAAATATAGTATTATCTTGTTTATTTGATTTAAATTTGTGTAAGTAAAATAGTTTTTAATGATGTGATTTAATAATGGACAAAGCATTAAATGATTTGGATCAATTTGCATAAGCCCCTAAAAGCTTTTGGACACTTGTTCAAGTTTAAATTCTATCATTATGAAATGGGAGGCTCTAACAAGAAAAGACGTTGGCACATGTGTGAAGCCATTCCTCTTTAAGCTAAACTGCTTCCAGCAAGAAGCAGTCTCTAATGAGTATTTCTGTTGCTGAAGCAAGACCCTGTAACGTTCTGGTTTTTCCTGAGTGGTACAGGATTACCACTTTCATGGGAATTGGGGCCTAAATTCCCAGCACAAATTTGGAAAGACAGAATTGTGAAGGGACATAATCCTGAATAAATTTTCCAAAATTTGCTAAACATTTTCTCAAATGCCTGAAGTGGTAGGTAGGAATTTCCTACTCTGGTAGCTGAACTAGATAAAAGCTGTTAGCCTAGATCTTGTTTCTTTAATCTTAGCTAAATCCGATTTTGCCTATTCTAAATGCATATGTAAGATGTAAATGAATGGGGAAACTGAAGGGGAAGTGTGTATTTTTTTCAGGTATGACAGCAATTAAAAACAATTCTTTATGTTTTCAATTAAGGAGGCGGTAAGAGGTTTTCTGTGTAGTCAAGTTCTGTTCATTCGTCTTTGTCCTTCACTATGTCTGAAGTTTCCTTGTGGGATGTAGGCATATATCTTTGAACAATTCATGAATCTTCTTCCAAATTTCTCTGGTCTTCCACATTATTTTGGTGACACATTACATCAATCCCTATGCCCTTTTCTCAGTTTCAGACGTTTAAGCACTGAGCAGGGGTTATGTGTTCTATTTTAACAAAGACATCCTCTAAAATTCCCCTTTCCACTAAAAAAAAAATATGGAGTATATTGGGTGTGCTTGAAGGAAGGAAGAAAAAGCAAACAAACAAAAAAGTAAGCCATGGTGAAGGACTGGGAGTTTTTGCCAAACCAGAAACGGTTCTTTGTTACTCTAGCCCGTATGGAGGTAGCACCATCTCACAAGCCAAAGATGTCAAGACTTGCTTCAGCTGTTGCAGTCTATGTGGTGTATGGAGCCACTGAAAGCCCAGCTTACCAACATACCCAGGAATTCCCTGCATGCAAGAGCAATCCCCGGGGCAACAGAAGCAACATACAGTCACTGGAGTGACATCTGTCTGCAGGACAAGGGTCACACTATCCTGCATGAGCTGCTTTACTATGGAGCTAAGGGGCTTTTTTAAAGGTATGACATTTTCTGATAGAAAATAAACTGGAAAAGTCCCATGAAACTTTGCTCAGGGTGAAGTTGTCTTTAATACAGAAATTTACCAAGGGTCCTGAGAAAAAGCAGAGAGAGAGAACCTTAAGCAGGGAATGATGTCAACCATCCCTTCACATAAATGATGGGATTTATGTGGTCCCTTTTTGGCTTATCATTGGGACAGTAAAGTGGTTCCTTGATTGATAAATCATAATGTAATATAAAAGCTACAAATACCACATCAAAATATTATAATATGTAAAGACATAGAACTTCCCAAATCCCCCAAAACTAAAAGATCGGTCAGTTTTTCCTTACTATAAAGACTTCATCTACTCATGCAGTTTATGCACATTTTATTTAATGAGTCTTCTGAGTTTGGGAAGCGATATGCTCCTCACTTGTTCATTTGGAAGTGATTGTGTCCAGTTACTAAACGCAGTGAAAATTTCATATGTTTGCCTAAATACCCTAAATTTAAATAGTTCACATTATTTAATCTTTATTTAATTGAACTTCCTACCAGACTTGCTACTTCTAGGAGCTTAGATTTCAAAACAAGTTCAGAGCAGGAGCTGCTGTGTTTAATTGCTCTTTGATGGTCTCTGCTTTCCGGGTGTAGAAATAGGCAAATTAGAAGCAATGTTAGTGAGTGAGCCAGCACAGGGATATGTGCTATGTATGTATGTGTGTTGTTCATCCTCTATCTGCTGTAGAATAGAGGTGACATTGAGTAAACCACCAGCAGTAATAACATAGTAATGGAGGGAAAACTCTGTTCGAATTAATCCCACCAACCTGCCTGGCTGGGCTGGATCAGATCCAAAAGTGGATGCAGGGCTTATGCAAAACCAAACCAACCTACTGATATTCAAAGTTTTAATTCTCCCTGTAAGATAATTGCTGTCTCACTTTCCACCAGCAATAGAAGCTGTGAAGGGGATTATAGCCATTCTCAGGAGCATTAGCTGTTGCATAGATTTTTATTTGATAATATACTGATGCAGTTTATTTGTATGTAATATCCATGAGCACTGAGAAGTGCATTGAGGTTAAAGGGCTACTCATACACTACGTGTGACCTCCTGGACTGGGGTCCTTTAAATTCTGGCTTGCTACTCATAACACCTTATTTAACTTAATTCAAAGTGTCTTGCTTTTGTCTGGCCTTTACATGCTCTCCAAGCTTTTTCCTTCAGTTTGGAAACAATAGAGGGATTAGAAGAACTCTGATAAAGTTTCCAACATCCAGACTTTAAGTGCCCTGTAATGATCTAACATGAGGGATGAGAGAAAAATAGATTTCAGTTCTAGGTCTTTAAAACACACAAATAGAAAATGTGTCAGTTCTAGGTCTTTAAAACACACAAATAGAAAATGTGTGCATTCACAAGGCCTTTAATATTAAGATGGGAGTGAAACGTTTTTTGCAAGTCTAGCGATTGCCTGCATCTTTTTAGCTCAACTAAGAGGCTCTTAATGAATGGATTCATCAGACACTACAAAGATATTTGCTGTTCACTGAAGTGCCCCACTGAAATTGTTTATAGTCCAATTCCTTTGCTTGTAAGGGGAATATTGGTCTCTACAGTATAGTTTAAAAGAATAATTTACATTAAAATATCAGCCTTGCACTTCCAAATTTTTTTTTTTTTTTTTTTTTTTTTTCTGACTGGAGGACCCAGAGCAACATTTCCTTTAATAAATATATTTCGGTTAACATTTAATGGTTGGTTGTGGGAACCGAACTTAATTAAAAAAAAAAAAAGGAAAAAAAAGGGAAAGATATGCAAAGAGCAAAACAAACCTTGTTATCATGCACCCTCTGTCCTTGACTGACTCTGCTGATTGACTCTGTTGTTAACATGCGCCTTCTCTTCCTGATTGAGTCTGTTTTGCAGTCCTTGCTCACATTGATATTGTCATTTGTTCATCTAAGGAACAGCAATGCACTAAGGATTACTTGTGCATTTGCTATTGGGAGAAGCATCTCATCTAAGGAAGGACTTACTTACTTTTCAATTCTTCACTCACTGAGAATTGAATTTTTCAAGTACAATAATTTTGATCGGATTAGCGGTTTAGGTGTGCAGATCAATGGTTTAAAAGAAGTCCATTTTTCAGAAAGTGCTGAAAATGTGATCTCTGGAAATTGGGGATTTTTTTCAAGGGCACAAATGGGTTGCCAAAATTATGGCAAGTGGAATTGCTGCTTACTTGTTTGGGTTTTTAAAAAAAAAAACACAACTTTTTGGCCAGCAGTCTCTGTCACATGCATAAGAGAACACAGGAGAAAGAAATGTCTTAGTGAGGGAGCTGTGCTTTTTTGTTTGTATGTGTTTATCCAGCATAATCCCCTCAAATTACAACTGATTATAAACTAATGCTGCTGGAAGTGTGTTTAATTCTGTCTGCTGGTTTTGGCTGAAATAGAGTTACTTTTCTTCATAGTAGCTAGTATGGGGCTATGTTTTGGATTTGTGCTGAGAATAATGTTGCTAACATACTGATGTTTCAGTTGTTGCTGAGCAGTGCTTACACAGAGTCAAGGCCTCTTCTGCTCCTCACCCCACCCCACCAGCGAGTAGGCTGGGGATGCACAAGAAGTTGGGAGGGGACACGGCTGACCCCAGACAAAAGCTGACCCCAGCTGACCAAAGGGCTATTCCACACCATAAGATGTCATGCTCAGCATATACAGCTGGGGGAAGAAGAAGGAAAGGGGGAGGTTCGGAGTGATGGCGTTTGTCTTCCCAAGTAACTGTTACATGTGATGGATCCCTGCTTTCCTGGGGATGGCTGAACACCTGCCTGCCCATGGGAAGCAGTGAATGAATTCCTTGCTTTGCTTTGCTTGTGTGCACAGCTTTTGCTTTCCCTATTAACCTGTCTTTATCTCAACCCACGAGTGTTCTCATTTGTACTCTTCCAATTCCCTCCTCATCCCACCGGGGGGGAGAGAGTGACCAGCTGTGTGGTGGTGCTTAGTTGCCGGCTGGGGTTAAACCACGACATTCTGTCATTGTTTTCCAACTCAATGGTGTGTGCAACAGCATTGGACTGTTAGGAGAGAGTCAAATCATCTGCAGAACTGTTAGTTTTATTTTGTTCTGAATAAGGTTCCTGGGTTTCTGATTCCCATTAAAAATGTTTACAAAAATCTGTTAAAGATAGTATAGACCTGGAAATTTTGAAAGAAAGGGATTTTGGGGGGTTTGGATATGACAAAGTCCAAGTCATTTTTCAACCTCCAGTGTATTAAAACCCATTAATTTTGCCAGCTCTTTTTAACCCTTCCCTGCCCCCAGTTTGAAAGACACTGTTTCCACATTATGAATAATTTCTCCCTTGATTAGTCATATATATTTTCAGCTCATCCAAGTTGCTTTATGAGCTTAATAAATGCATTGTTCATTTTATATTCTCTGCAAAAGGAACTAGCCATGATGACTGTAAGCTTGAATCCCTCAAAGGGAGCTTCTTTCATGTTCCCAGTTAATTAAGAGATCTAGTAGACTTGACAAGTTTAACTCATTTGGCAGGAGAAGCTTTTATTTTGCATGAATTTGAAGTTGTTTCTTAAACATCTTCTTACTTTTCTGTGTCCCCGAGACATTTTTCCACATTCCTATTTCTTTGAAATCTTTCATTCAAACTGTCATTGCTTGACAGCCCTGGATCCTTTACTATGTCTCATCCACAAGAACAAGTAACAGTGTCCCCAATGAGAAGGAAGCCTATTTTTACTTGCATTACTTAAAAAAACCCCTATACTGGTCATCTGAAGTTCAGATATATTTCATTTGTGGAAGTTATCTTATAATAATAAAGATGTTTAGCAGCAGAGACTTTTAAATTCAGCTCCCTTGGTATAAAGGAGCAGTAATTTAATTGAAACTAGTGTTATTTCTGATTTAACCCTGAAGGAGCTCTGACATAACTCTGCTGCAACACTGCCTTTTTGTCTGAAGAGACCACTAATAATGCACAATATAACAGTGACTCGAGTCCCTTTTTAAATACATTTGATAAATTATTTGTTGCGCCAATGTACTCTGCATGTCATTCTCTAGCATGTTGTTTTGGGAGGAGAAATCCTGGTCCTGTACGAACCATGACAAAATTTGTATTGGTAAAGTATTTCTGGAACTGGACCAGAAACTGTTTAGTTAGACTAGCTGCAATTACCTCTTTATTAAGCATACTGTGTCACCTATATGCTTCACATAATTTGAAGTTGCCCTTGTTTGGATTACTCACAAATCTTCCAAAAGGCTTTGGGAATAGCCGTGAGTGAATACTCACTAATACTCACATCTTTGTTGTTTTACTGTGGTGGATGTCCCTGTCATCACTGGAGTGATGGAAACATCAAGTGTATTTACACAATATGCTTGCAGGGCCATCTACAAACTGGATGTTATAAACAGCTTTGCTCACTGATCTCACGACACTGCAAAAGACGTAAATAATGCTGATCCATCTCATTTGCCTAAAGCTTGCTATATTCAATAATGCTGATCCATCTTGTTTGCTTAATGGTTGCTGTATTCTCAGTGAAAAATACAAAGTGGCTGTGGATAGTGCTGAACTTGGCTTAAATATATCTATCCTACCCTGCATCTGTGTTCATTCTGGCTCCATGCTGCAATGTCAGTCCTCATGTGGCGGGGCTGGAGCAGAAAGAACGTATGCACAAACATATATACTGCTTCTTAAAATTTAGGTATATTTAACACAATCAAGATTCCACAATAAGCTTGAAGATACCTTTCTTCTTGATGGCTTAATTTGGATAATATCAGTCTTATGACCGGCACTTAGCTGGAGGACTATTTGCTTCACCTAGTCTCTATGACAAAGCATTGGTTTTGCTTTGCAACATTCCTGTGGTTCTGCGACATTCATTCCCCAAAAGCCCACATTCTGGAAGTTATTAGCATGCTAAGAACATGGCAGGTTTGTCACAGAAAGAGATCATTTCTTATGTCAATGTATTCCTAAAATTCTAGATTTTTCTTTTTTTTTTTTTTTCAATCAACAGACAGATAATACCTTTTGGGGGGCTGTTTTGTAATCCTTTCATAGCATTGTTCTGTTTTATTAACAATTGCTGAGGTATCTCTATAGTCAGGTTAGCATTATGAATTGTAGCATTGTTTCAGAAATGTTTTAATGTTTGTTGACATTTTTGGAGCAATTTCCATTGTAAAGATAAGTTAATACAGTAATGGCTGAGTTTATTCTGAATTACTGAAAGAGATGTTCAGAACAATATCCACATTAATTTCTCATGTTGTTACCGTCCCCAATGAGTTAACAAGATCTAAATTTACATCATTAAATAGTTCTCCACACTCAACACACATGACCATAATATAAAATTCTTGAATCCTCTTGCATCTGGGAAGTAATGTGTATTTATGAATGTAGCACTTTCACATTCGACTCCTTCATAAAGTACTTCACTTCATAAAACACTAGTGATTTGCTTCATAAAACATTTCTTCACAGTTCATGTGAAAGCAGTCTAGTTTTGTCTACATTATGAGCTGAGGGAGACCTTGAAAACAGTTTTATGATTTTTCAAGGCCCATCACATGTATACTTTCTGTACAGTTGTTCACCCACTGTCTTATCTAGTCAAAAAAGACAGAAATTTTTTTTGTTATTGAAAAATAAGGCCCAATTTTAAATAAGAAAATTAATATAGGCAAAACTAAAATCTTTTACTGAACTCTGTTTGAATTTTAAACGGTATTGAAATTTTAAAAAATTATCATTGCAAAGATACTGTTAACAATTTCTAAAAGTGCAGCTTCAATCAATTTTAAATTACTGTGCTAAACTACTAGGATGCTTTAAATGACTTGACCAGACTTAAAAGGTTAATTAAGGTTAAAACACCCTTATTTATCTGTGCATTTCCTTTTACAACTTACATAAACCATATACCTTGTAATATCTCATATTTTCTTAAAAAATTTTTATCAAGTTTTGCTGCTGTATCTTCTTTACTAAGAGATCTGTAACAATAAAAACACCAGAGGGGCATCAAGTCAGTTTTCATACGGTCTCTTATATCAAAAATAGAAGAAAATTAAGAGCCTTCAAAATGGTATTTGGGGGAGTACTAAATGTAGATGAAGGTCATCACAGAGCACCCAAGTTACACATAAAGGTTAGAAAAAGTAGATATGTAACTTGTCAGGTAATCTTCTAGTCTTTATGACCTAAGAAAATCTTGAAGGGATGAAAAGGAAAGGTACTTTTTACATGTACATTGAATACACAGTGTGGTGGGCAAGAGCAGAGTAAGGTCTGAGCAGCCCTTAAGGTATTGACAATAATAGTCAGTCAGTCTTGGGTATGGAAGTACCGTATCACGCACAGCTCTTCAGGTATCCCATCCTTCGGGAGAGGTTATGCTTGTGCTCCACTGAAAGGAGTATTATCAGAATATAGTGCATCCTTCTTTGGAAATTTTTTAATACAAGAGGTGTCCAGGTTTGGATTGGAAACGAAAGAAGGGAAGAAAGTAAATTTGAGCAAAATAGATGCATGCAAACTTCTTCCACATGTCCCAGAAGGAACAGTATGACAACAGACAACTTGCTAGCTGTACAGCTTTTAAACGAAAAGTTCTTTAATGAGGCCAGGAATTGATTTTATATTACAACAGTGAGAGTTTTCCCAGTACTTTGAATGTGAACAAGATTTGAGTGATTTGAGTAATTTCCTCGCTAAATTGCAGTGACGAAAATTAAGTGAATAGGTCTCATAATCTCCTATTTGCCAGTATCTGAATACCTAATTAATTCAGATTCTGAATACATAATTGTAAGCTTGTGGAATATGGTAGGGTGTATGAATCTACTAGTCTTAAATGACCTAAAGTCAACGTGACCAGTATCTTCTGAATCATTAAGGCCAGATGTGCTCTATAGTTGTTACTGATGATGTTTCTCTGCAGTGCTGGACTAATTGTATGTCATACGTGAATTCAGATCGATACAAGCAAATGTGGGAGGATTGGAAAGGACAATTTATGGCTAACTTCGGGAAATACATTTTTCGTTTTATGTTCTTACATGAATGGGTCTTCTTACGCTTCAGCTGGTTATGTTCACATTCTGATCTTTGTTGCATGGGTACAGCTCAGCCAAAATAAATTAGCTAGGAGTACTGTCAGCTGTATGTTGTATGTTTTACTGTATTATAACATATCACAAACAGCCTTGCACCCTTCTGTTTCTAGTGTGGCAGGAATAGTTCCATACTTAAGAGATATGATTCATGAACACATTCCTGTAAAGGATACCCTCTCCACAGAGAGTAGTTAATGCTCTCTATTCATATTGCATTTTAGAAGGGAATTGTAGGTACTCAGCATTTTTTTAAAAATGGGCTTTTTTCAGGCACCTAAATGTTAATATAAGCATGTAACTAGAGTTACTGTGTCTTGCAACTTTCAGTCTTGGCACATTGCTGTTGCTATTGTAACAGATGGTTCCTCCCTGAAGACCTAAAATTCTGAGGTACTGAGCAGCACTGATTGAATACTTTATAGAGTTAGGGGTATAAATTAAAGCATACAAAAAAACCTAGCTATGTATGGTGCCACAGCTTAGAAGTAATCTCAGCAAAAGGGTATGAAACAATGGTAGATGCATTTTGTTTACCAAGAAACACAGCTACATGTGGAAAACCCAATAATGATGAATTCTGGTCTGGTTTAGCCTCAAGGAAAAAATATTTTTCATAACTGTTATTATGTTTCCATGTTCCCCACCATGCACACAGAAACCAATATAACATTATCCTTCTGTCTGTTTTTCTCACTTATAGTTTCTGGTAAGCATTTTCCCACTCTGGTGATTGAAGAGTGATAGTGCCCCATGAAGTTATGACTCTGTAAATGTGAATGCTGAGTACTGTGTGTATAAATTTAATCTAGCAACTTTTTCTTTGAGTAAGAATAGGTTGTTTTCCTGTGCTTTTCCATTTGTTCACAAAAAAAATTATTGCCATGATGTTTTTACTTAGCTTATGATTTCTCAGCCTAGACAGATTGGTTGACTTCATCCTTCACAAAAAATCCAAACAGAACATAACCTAATCCATTATATAAATTTTAGATCAGTGCTGCTGGAGAGCTCAGGCTCTTGTTTAAATAATTTTTTTATTTTTTAATATTGCTGTACATGAGATGAAAAGATTTTGATCTGACAGTATCAAAGAAGCCTTAGCTTTCCAGCAAAGCCCTGGAGGCTCATAATAAAAGATACTGCCTTTTTTTTTTTTTTTTTGCTTTTTTCTCCCCTCCTAAAATAAGCATATTCTTCATACTAATTATATTTTTAAATGTTCAATAGATCAACAGCTGCTAGTACATAGAGACTTACAAAATAGGCAGGACTGGAGCAGTTTTAAAAGGCTAGATTGTACCTTCTAAGTGGCTTGTGAAAAACTTCAGTTATCCTCAATTTATACTCAATGAAAAAAAAAAAGTCAATGATGGACTGGATATTCTGTCTGGTCTTTAAAAAAGAGTCTTGGGAGACTCTGTAGCAGTGAATTTAGAGTCATTAAACTTCATTCTGTTCTCTTAAAGAGGGATGAAACTGCCCTGAGTAGATTCTGACCTAAGGCAACCTCACCAAGGCTCAGGGTACTTAGGAATGGTGAGGAACCTAATGAAGAGAAATGCATTATAGATCACAAAATGATTTTTTTTTTCTGAATCTTCCTAGTCTGGGTGTCTGTTCAACTTCGAAGACTGTCTTTGAGACAAGAAACTAGGAATTTACAATTGAAACTAAGGGACTAGTATTTTTGTCTCCAGGAATCTTGGAAAAAGAGGAAAATGGCGATGGTTCTGCGGGTCTAGCTGCAAGACTTAATTGCTGGGAAAGAATAACAGACAGTGCTTAAAACAAGGAAGGATCCTAGCATGGAAAGGAAAGTACCAAAATAATGGCACTCTACTGGGCCCAACATGAAGACAAAGAACACACAAGCCAAGGATGGTCCAGGAGCCGTGTACTCCGTGTTCTGGTCCTGTCTGGTCACTGTGGACTGATAAATGTCAAAGAAACAAACTTTATAATATCTGTGTAGTGATTATAGCTGTTCATAAAATTATGCCAGAAAAAAAAGATGCTTATTTGGCATATTCCTTCAGGAGGAAGAAAAGTCTCAGAATTCAACAGCTTTGATCCTGCATTTAAAAAAATAATGATAAAACTGTTGCTATCTGACCAGGCAAAGTATCAGCCTCTTTAATATGTTTCTTTGTTTGCTTGTTTCTCTTTCTTAAACATAAGCATAAATAGAGATGAAGAAGATTCATTTCATTAAAATTGAGCTCTTTCACTCCAGCTTTCAGACCTTAGGTCATGATAACAAAAATACCAGCAATGCATTCCTATTCCACCTGAAAACAGTTGCTAACAAAGGCCCACATTCTATCTGGGAATCTCATGGTGTTTTTCAAACATTGCTGAGTTTAGTAGTGAACAATACATGGGCAGCTTTACATAGAAAGGTAGCAGAGAAAAAAAGCCCTTTTCCATCCACATGCCTTTCAAAAATCTGTAAAGACTAGTTCAAAGACTGGAATAGGTGGCAGATACCCCTATGTGCCTTCCATTACAGTTTCTAATGATAAGGTAGCAGAGAGGACTATGTTCAGGACTCTAGAGACTCCTACCCCAAAGACACTAGACTGAGTTGAGACTAATGACTTGCAGCTGTTAGAACATGATATTATGCTATATCAACAATGGCTTCTGGAAGGTGCAGGGAATCTTCACTCAATTACTGTATATTTATTTGGCATCCCTCTGTTTCAAAATGACCTGAGAAGCAAACCAAATTTTGATTAAAGCAACTTATGTCTCACTGAATTCTTGTTGGAGGCTCCCTGAAAGGGGATTAGTTGATATCTGCAATTTCCAAACACTTGCTCTGTAGGAGTTTAGTTTTGCATAACCTGATATACAGTCATAGTTGTGTTGGTTTGGGGTTGGGTTTTTTCCCTACTTTTATTTATTTTGAATATTATAGGACTTTCTTATGAAATTTATGTAAGTCAATTAAATTCTTACAACTCATGGATATTGTGTATCAATATACAGACTTTAAATGAAGTGCTTAGAGACCAAGGTTTAGAGTGTAAAATTAGTATTTTCATTATGCATAATATTAATGCTCTGACTTTGTCACTATTTGTTAACACAAAAAGCAGTTTTTTCCTTCTGGAAGCCACTTTACTTTTTCTAGGTTGTCGTGGTTTAACCCCAGCCGGGAACTAAGCACCACGCAGCCGCTCACTCACTCCCCCCCCGGTGGGATGGGGGAGAGAATCGGAAGAGCAAAAGTAAGAAAACTCGAGGGTTGAGATAAAGACAGTTTAATAGGGAAAGCAAAAGCCGCGCACACAAGCAAAGCAAAGCAAGGAATTCATTCACTCCTTCCCATGGGCAGGCAGGTGTTCAGCCATCCCCAGGAAAGCAGGGCTCCATCACGCGTAACGGTTACTTGGGAAGACAAACGCCATCACTCCGAATGTCCCCCCTTCCTTCTTCTTCCCCAGCTTTACATACTGAGCATGATGTCATATGGTATGGAATAGCCCTTTGGTCAGTTTGGATCAGCTGTCCTGGCTGTGTCCCCTCCCAGCTTCTTGGGCACCTGGCAGAGCACAGGAAGCTGAAAAGTCCTTGACTAGTGCAGCAACAACTAAAACATCTCTGTATTATCAACACTGTTTTCAGCACAAATCCAAAACATAGCCCCATACCAGCCACTATAAAGAAAATTAACTCTATCTCAGCTGAAATCAGGACATAGTTATGTCACTATATTCATTGAACATTTAAGTTATCATGCAAATGTAACCCTTCATTTATTGGGTCCCTTTAACGTGGGCACCTTTCACCATGTGCAGAGGCTCTGTAGTAGTACTATACACAGTTTGTAAATATACAGCAATTATTCACTGGCTAAATACACAGAGCAGGTAGCTAGGAATAGCTAAACTAAGTATGAATATGCTCAGCATCTCCAGTACAGCCATCTGATGAGTCTCTGCTTCCCAGACAATCATTATTCTGGTAGGAAAGTGTCCTTGGAATAGGCTGGTTCTCGATTTTTTTAGTTCTCATTTTTTGACTCGTTGCTTCTTTTCAGCGTTTCACACCTTTTCAAATCAGTGTTTTTCTCTGAGTCCCTGAGTTGCTACTAGTGTTTCAACAATTTCACTTCTGTCTTCATTTTTATTTTTCTCAAGAAGAAAATCTTGGCTTTAGCATATATCATCTCTCAGAGCTCAACAATTTTTCAGTAAAGCTGAGCCAAGGCCACATAACTGTGCCATACAAAAGTGGGTTACGGGCTACAAACAGCTAAACCCCTTTGCCATAGATTGCATAGAGTGCAAACACAGTTCTGCTGGAAAAGTTATGACTTAAGACTGAGGAGACAGGTAATGCAAACCTTCTGAGATAATCTTAAGGTCAATTATATCAAGGGTAAGGACTTCTGTTTACCTACATACTTTGGCTTTTACCTGATGTAATGAAGTCTGGAGACAATCTATGGATGCTTAAGTGCAGTACATACACAGAACAGCGGATAAGTGTCATCATTAAGGTCTCAAGGATGGGCAGTCTGTTTATCTGAGAAGTTATCATTTCTTTTAACTTTTTTTTTTTCACTTTAGTGGCTCCCCAATACTGAAAAAAAATCTCTAATATTCTTGACAAGTGGTAGCTGAAGCATCAAAAGTATATTTGACAAATGAACACAATGTTATTGTATGATTATTAATATGAAATTATTCAATGTCTATGTATAGAATTGCATGTCTGGAATTGGTTGAATAAACAATTTTTTGGAAGAAGATTTAAAGTAACACTTCCTGAAGATGTACCTCCTCAAAGCTGAAGTTCAGTTACTTATACACCAGTTTGAATTGTCTTTTAACAGCTATTTAAAAGTGTTTCTGAAGTGTTTCTTTACATTTTTCCAGAATGTAAAGCTAGATAGCAGTTAGATTTGCTAGATTAATCTGAGCTTAGATTGTACAATGCTGTTTGTTTTGGGCACCCATAACTACCTTTGCATGACCTGAAATATTAGATTGAAATCTAGCTTTGTCCCAAAATCTGAGAACAGTTCCGCATGTCCTGCATCAGCCATGAATAACCTTACTCTACCCAGTTCATATTAAAAATATTTACAAAATAATTGTGTTGGGAGCTGGGGCTGTTATCCACTGTCTACATTCAGCAATGAAAGGCCCATAAGGAACTAAATTCTGTTTAGCTGGTATTTGTGATTCTAATTCTCTTTTTTTTACTGAATTCAGACTGCCTCAGAACCTGTAGCAATACTTTTTTGCCTTCCTTTGAAATATTCTTCTATGTTAAATAGCCTCCCTTCTCTTACTTTGCATGTCCTGATTGAAATAAGATGTTCTTTCACTGTCCTCAGGAAAAGGAAAGAGGTAGCCTTTGTGGCTATGTGCTAAAAAAGAGTGGGAAAGCATTTAGTTCACAGCTTGCAAACGTAAAGACCAATTTTTTTTATTCTCTGCTCTGCTCTTTATTTTGTCATATTGCCAGCATAATTCTCGAATAACAGCAACAAGACAAAGTAGCTAGAGCTGGTCTCATCTTTTCTGTTAGTGTTTGATGTTCTCATTTTTGTTTGTGACAGTCACAGACAGAATCTCCACTGAACCGTTGAAATAGACTTTACACCCAGTTCTGTGGAGAGAAAATATAAATATTATGATAGTGATTTGCAAGAGTTTTAACATTAGAACAATCAATTTTGCAGTGTAAATGAGCACAGGATAAGCTGAATGGTTATTGCTTCAGGAAGGAGCATGATATGTTTTCATTATAAGTGTAACTTCAGATCATCCATGTTTTCCCCAGCTGCTCCTGGATGGGCACTGACGAGAACACCTTCCTGGAGCTGCTTGAATGGACATGATACACTCAGGACAGTCTGCTGAGTGTCTCTCAGTGATTCCTCTTCCCTTTCATCACTAAAAGTTTCCAGGATGTAAAGCTATTTGGCAAATTCTTGTGTGATTGACATTTACGCTTGTCCTTAAAATTGCATGGGTTATTATTATTTCTTTCTGAGGGAAGACTTGAATGTCACATTATAAGGAGATGCTTATACCACATGCAGGAAAGGGTGTTGCAGATATTGACATTTTTTAGTAAACAGGCAAAAGGCTCATCTGCTGGGAAAAGATAGAATAAAAAATATTGCATGTCAAAGTCAGTTCACTGCTCTGTGATTTTAACACTGACACATCCTAGGGACCTTGGGATCAATACTATTCATAATCTGATTTCCCAGAATGATTTTTTTCTCATATGTAAACATCACCAAATTGGTTGTCATTTACAATTCAGCACTTTTGCATAACGCCAGAGAAGCTGAGCAATAATTAAATGAACTTCCTCTCTCCTCATTTTTGACCTTGAGAATTGATATGAGAGAATCTTGAATGGTGGATCTCTGTGGTGAGTTCCTGTTTAGCAGCAGAAAACCACACCGATCTCTGATCTAAGGCTGTTAGTGTCTCTGTTCAAAGACATTAACATTATTGGATCTGAGCAACATCAGTGCAGGAGCAAATCTTGTTCTGGGGACATCACAAAATCTGAATGATGAAGCAGAAAAAAAATTTTGAGAAGAATGCAAGCTGATTAAAATACCCACAGGCCTAAATCTGAGCACCTTTCTCTGCCAAGGATACCTGCATTTTATTAGCTTGAAAAGTTGTGATTTTCTTCTTCAGGGTAATAGCTGCATCTCAGACACTAAAAAGATGGTAATGTTGATCTGTCTAGGTATAAGCTGTGTAGTAATACTTAATCATATTTATATGTAGGCTAAAATGAACCTCAGACATGCAGACACTCTAACCTCTCCTTTGACTTAACATTATTATTTAGATAATAATGTCATCCAAAGCACTTTCCGTATTTCTGGGAAAATTAGACTTTTCCAGTCTTTCAGAGATTTTTTTTCCCCCTTCTCAGGGATATCTGACCTAGGAAATCTATCTAGCACTCAAGGCCTAGCTAGACTTCTTGTTTAGAGCTAACTTGACTTTTCAGAGCAGTAGGGTTTTTTCCAAGATAATGAAGTAGTGCTTTGTGAAGATTGTTGCTACCATAGCTAAAGCTGCACAAAAGTCAGCTGCTCTGGTACATTATGTGGAATCTGATTAACTTCTCATTCTAACATAGCTGATTTTGCCTTGTTTTCTTCTGAGACCCTGTTCCTGAATCTCTTGCTTCTTAGAAAATCTTTCTAAGATTTCTAAAACTCAGAAACGACATTTTAAAAAAAACCCAAACACACACACGAAAACCACAACACCTGAGATTTTAAAAGTTCTTTTTTTTAAATATTTTTAATTTTCATCTTAAAAGTCTCATGTACCAATTAAAACATTTAGAACAAATACAGTCATGGATAGCAGAGGCTGAGGGACAAATGCGCCTTGTCTTGATAAAGCCAACTTTTTTTTTTTTAAATAGTGGCGTGTCAAATACAGAATTGTTGCCCTGTCAAAAGGCAACAAAGAGGGAAAACACTGTTCATTCAGTAATGTCTTGAGGTATTGCTAAGACATTCAGCAATGTATTGAGGCACAAAATTCAAGTTATTTTAATATCCATTGGGTTCACTATTGTCTAGCATCCTGCCCTCAAGAAAATGAGTCACTGTGGCATATAATTGTTACCTTAGTCTGACTTCAGGTTGCAGAAAAGGGTATTTTGTATGACGGTGGGAAATTTCAGCACTCAGACATCCAAGAGGAAAACAGACTTTCTCTTACTAGGGTTTTAATTTGGAAATTAAAACCATGCCAGTAGAACAAGGTTGAGGCTCAGCTTTCCAAAGCAATGACCCTTCTTGAAGGACAAATACTGTTTCTCTTTAGAATATCTGCCTACGTGGATCCTAATCATAGACCAGTGAAATTTTGAATGCTTTCACCAGTCATTTCTTCTGAGGTAGCATGTGCATTCAGTCTGCCTGCTCTTCCCCTCCCAAGAAGCTTAAATCAGAGAATAATCCCTGTTGCTAATCAGTTCAGTTTTGTTGCTTCTGACAACATGAGGAATAACCCAGAGTCCATTAAATTACAAGACCTAGGTTTTATGTGTGCTTTTTCTCACTGTTTTTTTTTCATTTGGTACTTTGATTTCACCCTATTTATGTTGAGGTTTATTTGTGGGGATTTTTCTCTCTTCCCCCCCCCCCCCCCCCCCCCATGACAATGGTATATAAAGTTATTTTTCTCTACGTAACTAAGGTTAAGAAATAATCCAGCAAGACTCTTGCTGTCATGGAATCAAGGCCTGTAGAGTGCCTCTTATTTCAGAAGATTAGTAAGGAGTAAGGAAACAATAAAAGAGCCCTCAGAAAATAGTTTTCACTTGTTGAGCATACCTACAAAAGCAGGTTCTATACAGTCTTATTTCAACAACTGATTAGTGACTGATTAATTCCGAAAAAAGTTGTCACAGCCAGTGACATGCAGCCACTTGCCAACTGTTTTCCTCAGCTGTTTTCTAAGGAACAACATTAATAAATCTGATCTTACTCCATCTCAGTCAGTGGAAGTAATAGTCTATTCTAGGCTCACAGGTGGCTAAAGCCACAGGAAAATTGTTTCATATCATCTTTCAGCTGAGAACAGAGCTTCAGAACTTATCTTTGGTCATTGGTCAAACTGAGCCTCAGGTTATTTGGACATTTGGTTCACAGATTTTCTCAACATAATTCAAGAAGTCTGTAACCTGTTTACAAGCCCAGCTGGCAGAGGATGAGCCTTGGAGTGAGCTCTGGCATGTATATTTTTCTCTCTTCAGTGGTGCACAGGTTTGTGAAATGCATGCCAAATAGTTCTGTTTTCTATCCCAGTATCCGGTGCTTCAAAGACCTGGTAGTTGGGGTGAGTATGTGTGAAGCAAGCTCCTTTGGATCACCATTAGGTATGTACCTAATGATTTCTGCTGGATGCTGAAAAATCACACAGAAGACCTATAGCACAGAAGTGCAGTAAGAAACCAATGTGTAACAAACTTTCAGAGAGGAGTAAAATCAGACCATTTTGTGAAGAACTTAGTGTCAATGTAGCTGACAGTGATAGTCAAAGAATCAGTGGACTAGCTAGACAGAAAGTCTTCATCATTCTCATCATCCCATCTATGACCTATAAAGAAGTCAGAGTTGAACAATGTTTTCAGAAGTGGAAAGTTCCTAGCAAATCCCACTGCATCTGGTAAAAACTAGCAGAATTGAGGACTGCTCTGAAGGAGGTATCAATCAGAGCACCAGAGCTGCAGTTTACTTAGTCATATAGTCACGTTCACATGTATTTTCCCATTGTTTCTACCAGTTCCAAATCTTAAGAATATACCATACACTTACACACCTACAAGCAGGAGCTTACCAGCCAAGTCTTTCAGCTGAGGCACTTGATAGCAGCTAGCTCTTGTAAAAGAGGCCTCGTCACTTCTGTAATGCAACTTCTAAGAAGAGTGTCTACTAATTCTATGAAATTCATGCATCTGCATCTGCATTAATTCCTCTTACAAGGGGAATCTCTTTATAATAAACTAAGGATCACAAAAAACTTTGCATATAAAACCAGAACTGGCTCTTTCATAGAAGTATTTCTTTGATTATGCTGCATTAATTGCATAATATGTAACAACTAGGCATAAATTAAACTATCAGCGTTGTTGACATTAGACTCCATTAGTCTCATCTCACTCTTCTGGAACACAGCCATTGCTGAGTTAGGACACGAATGCAAAGAAAAGTCAGTTCCTCTTGTCAGTACTGGCAGTGTGATAGTTTAAGAGTGTAAGGGTTTTCATAATCACTTTTAAAGTTGGTCTGAGCTTCAGGATATATAGGTCAGACATCTTCAGAGTTGTTTTCTAGTATGATGAAATGAGCAGAACTTTAGCAGGACCATGTAATCTGAGAGAGGCACTAGGTAAAGAACCTAGAGTTTGTCCAGCTCAGCAGCAAGAAAGACATCAAGTTTTAGATTCTTCCAGAAGACTTGAGACCAACAGATGCCCTGGAGAAGCAGCAGAAAGGCTGGACAGATTCTTTTTTCAACAGGAGGGAGGAGCAAGGGACTTGTTTCCAACCCTCCACCCAAATGTTCAAAAAAAGCCAAAAGAAACCAACAGCAAAATCAGTGGTGGTATTTGTGGACTAGGTACTTATTTCCTCACACTTTACCTGTGTAGCTGTGTACTTTATCTTGGAGACGAACCTACCCACTCTGTTTTTCCCTTGTATAAACTGAGTTACCTGAGACATTTCAGGTCATTTCCTAAAACAATATTCAGTCAACTTACTTGCACTTTATATCTACAGATGCAAAAGATTATACAGTACCTCCTTCTTCCCTAGACATCAGACACACTCCAGATTAAAGTTAGTATTTGTGTAGGCAAAAACACCCATACATGCAACATAATGGGTTTTGGTGGAGTTGTGGTTCAGTATCCGCATCTGACTGGATCCCTGCAGTATCTGAACTGCCTTTTGAAAGAAACAAGTTCGTCAGTTCTGGAAGCACAGGATGAAAGTAATCACCTGTTTAACAGCACAGAGAATACCCTCAGCTCAGTGATACACCCAGAGAGCTGTCCTTTGGGGAAATTAGCTAGTTATTTCATCCAGAACTAAAAAGTCCCACCAGGAAGAATGAAAACTCTTACCTTTACAATCGACTGAACTATCAGTGAGAAAATTAATGAGAAAAGTCTTACACCTGACTCATTAGTTTCCTTTCTAGAATAATACAAAGCTTTTATCTACAACCTCATCATGATTCACAAAACTTATTTGTGTCTACTTGGAAAAAGGAGGTGTATTGGATTTGCATGCCAAGGTGTGGGTAGCGGGGGGCTGTAGGAGTGACCTGCATGAGGAGAGGCTGAGGCTGTCCCATGCCAGACACAGACAGTTCCTGCCAGCTCCAATGGTCCCACTGCAGGGCACAGCTAAGCCATGGGTGGGTGCCTTGGGGAAAACATCTTTAAGAAAGGGCAGAAAATTCTGCACAGAGAGAGGAGGAGGGAATAAAAAGTGTGAGAAACAGCAGAGGGAACACCAAGGTCAGAGGAGGAGGAGCAGAAGGAGGAGGTGCTCCATGCTGGAGCAGATGTCCAGACTGCAGCCCATGGAGGACCATGTCGGAGCAGATATCCACACTGCAACCCATGGAGGACCCCACGCTGCAGCAGGCGGACATGCCCTGAAGGAAGCTGCATCCCATGGAAAGCCCACACTGGAGCAGGGGAAAAGGGTGAGGAGGAAGGAGGGGCAGAGAGGAACTGTCCTGTACTGACTGCAACCCCCAGTTCCCCATTGCCTCTGCAATGCTGGGCAGGGTGGGGGGAGGGAGAAGAGTCAGGAATGAAGGAATGAAGTTGAGCCTGGGAAAAAAGGGGGTGGATGCAGTGTCTTGTCTCTTTGTTTATCACCATCTACATATATTTTAATTGGCAATAAATTAAATTAATTTTCCCCAAGTCAAGTCTGGTTTGCTCATGACAGTAACTGGTTGAGCAATCTTCCTACCTTTATCTTCACCCATGAGCCTTTTCATGTTATTTCCTCCCCCTGCCATGTTTGGGGGAGGTGAGAGAGTGAGAGGCTGGGTAGGCATCTGGCTGCTAGCCAAGGTCAACCCACCACAGGAGGGTTGACAGGTGTTCCTGCAAACATCTTTGAAGCTTAAAAGCTTTGAAGCATAAAGCTTATGTTTTCTTAGGAGCATCGGTAATATGAACAGAATTATTTCTTGAACTTGCTATATGAAACACAGTGGAAAAGTCTTCTGTGATCTTTTACTGCCTAGATTCATCCTACTTAACTCTAAGCACTTAACTGAGGCATCTAAGTTAAAATCTTGACTAGTCACCCTAGTCAATGAAAAGGAACAGGTGCTTTCAGAGGATGATTCAAGTCTTTAATTGGACAAAATTTCACTCTGGAGGTGTTGGGCTCTCCCCATTGATTATAAAAGAAGCCACAGACAAGTGCATTCTTAACAAAGTATTTCAGTTAAGTGCCTTAAGTTAAGCAGGATGAACCAGGGCATCTGTGGCTGAGGTCTTACAGCACTTTATCTTTCTTCTATGAAAGGAGAACCTGGTAATAACACTTTATAATCTGCTTTTAATATATTGCTCACACTAGCCATGCAGTTTATTCTAACCTTTCATATACAATTGAAATGTTTCTTTCTCCTTAGTGTATGAGACTAGTTTAACATTTGATATTTTTGGACTCATGGTTTAAGGTAGATGCACATTTTATTTTTGCAGTTCTTTTTTACATGTGCTGTGCTTCCCAAGTAATATTTCTTGCAGATGAGAGCATTACCAAAATGAACTAAGCATCACTAGAAATGGACACAAGATTAAAATCCAAATGACACAGTTTGAGCAGAGAGCAAATATTATATAACACAACACCTAAAATCATCCCTCTCGAATTTAACCTTTGGGTAAAATATTGATTTAATTTGTTTTCATGCCAATTCTAGCAATCATCACATAACACTAATCCAAAACTGGAAGTTGATGGCAGACAGATGAAATTTTTGTTAGAGTGATGTTAGTAAAACTACTGGTTTAACTATTTATGAGCTAAATAATGCCTCCTTTCAACAGTTTTCCTTCTCTCCTCCTAAATTGGTTGTTGTTGAGATGATGCTCTTCTTGATTGTACAGCAAAGAAACACAATCAGTTCCTGTTAACTGAAACTTTTCTTTTGCGTTATTTTAGTGACTTGGTAATAAGGAGAAGCTCTGATCAAGCTTAGTCATCATGCATGTTAGAATCACTTCATAAACACAGTAATTGACATGATCGATAAGAGGAACCTGGGCAGCTGGGAAAAAAGGCTATAGCTCTCCAATGAATTTATAATGACATTGTTATAATTTTGGGTTGGGTTTTTTTTTTTCCTATGTTCTTCATAACCATTTTCGACTTCCTGTCCCTCTAAAACCATTGTAAACTTCATTTGTTTAGTCTTTGTTGAATTTCTCAAACTTTGTATTTACCACTATTCCCATACTTCCATGCACTTTCTCAATTTTTGCCTCCTAGAGGACATTGCTGCAGGGTGTTGCATTTTCTTTAACAGCAATACTTATTTTGAATTTTCTTCTTGCTATTGCAGTGTGCCAGGTTGCTTTTCCTGCTTAAATCTCCAGAGCAGTAATTTTTGTTTGTTTGTTTTAAATGATGAAAACTATATAAAAATGGGTTAGAGGAAACAATCCAGTCCTTTGTGGTAGCTTGGCTTCTCTCCAATGCATGCTGTCTGTGGCCTTGCCTCTAATTCATCTGGTTTGTTTTCAGGTTTTTTCTAGCCAAAATATTGCAACAGGAGATTTGCAGTGGTTATGCAAAAGCCGGACTTTGTACAAAAAGTGCAGAATCCTTCTCCCCCTCCCCCCCAAGGAAAAAAGAAGTAAGGCTAGGTTATTTGCTGGTAACTTTGTCAGTACCTTCAACATAACAAAAGTTTTACATGCAGCAAAGGCAAAATTAAAAAAAAATATGATATTCAGTACTGTATTTCTGACAGTACAGCCTTACCTGGAGCCATCTTTGTGCTTGCATATCAAGTGAAGAAAATGATGAACAAAAAAGTAATCTGTAGTTATTGCTGAAGATAAATAACTCAATACAAGACATATGTACTAAGTGAGATACATACAGTCAAACCAGAAGTGCTCAGGTATTGTAATAGCTAACTAAGCTGATTGTGAGATTTACTTACATTCTGGCAACTGGACAAAAATGGTGCTCATGAGCAGTCTTATTTTAATATACTTAATGTGAAGGACGAGCTGGTAACTATTATTGCATTTTGTTTTAGAGTCTCACCAGCCACTCACTTTGGACTATAGGCTTTTGAAAATGCTTGCTGTTCTGCTACCTGGGTTTAGCTTTAATTGATATAAAGGGGCAAATGGAAGTGCGCTTACGAAGAAAGACATAATTACCTATTAGAAACATGAAAATGTATATATTTGGTTTTTAAAATATCAGTTCCCTCTTTTGAGTAGCATAGTCTTTTTAATAACATTAAGGAATACAAAATCCGGAGGCTTGTTTTCTTATTGGCCTTTATAGAATTAAGCTTTTTACCCAATGCTTTAAGACTTATTTCTTTTGGCATCTTTACTGAATTGAGCTCCCCTGACTCTCTGATTCCATCATTGATTAGCTGAAGTCTTGCAAAAGGGCCATGGCTATATATTAAAGACAGGAACCACAACTTGAAAAGAGCCACTTAATTCAGTTTTTGTCCCAGTTGTGTATGCTAATAAGGCAATTTGCAATATGTATGATATTAAAATGAGTCAAATCAGCCCTCTGAATCTGACAAACCAATATGTTGTTGAGAGCTGGTTGTGCCTCCAAAATTAGGTGCTAATCAGTTTTTCAGCAAATGTGCAAATGACTGTGGAATTCTGAGGCCATTGAACAAACTCCTGATAATGAAACAACAGTACAAACAACTTCTATAGAAGGTCAACATTCATTTTCATTATTTCATCTAAGATATAAATACTTATCCAATGGTATAACGTATAAATACACACCCTAAAAAGTATCAGGGAAGTGATCAGGGGTATTCTGATGAAGGAGGATGTGACCAGTCCCTATTTTGCCAGTGCAGTCACAGTGATCAGAGCCTGCTTACTGACCACACACACAATGCCGGAGGGCCGCTTAGCCATGTGTTACAGGTGCTTACACAACCTTGTATGATGTTATTTTGGACTCCCCTTGTCTGACCTGGAATCATGATTCTGCTGAAGTCCCCATAGTCCTAAAGCTCACTAGTAGATAAAAAAGTCCAAACCATCAAAAGCTTTAATCATGCCATGCTGAGACATTTTTGTACAAATTTCCTTTTGTTCCATGGGTACAAGAAGATATTCATAATAATGCAGTGTGATCAGGCACATTTCATATATGTTGCAGGTTGCTTGAAAAATGTCAGGGTTGTTTTCCCCATGATTTTTCTGATGTAGCTGTCTTGCACCAGGCAACAACACTATATTTTCACTCTACAGCCCACCTCTCGATGAGGCTAATCAGTCACACATACTCTTCCCGCTGGCTGAAAGCCTTTTCCTTCACCATGTAGTTGGCTTATGCTGTCTAGACTTAAAAATTGCTTCTTTGACACTCTTAAAAGAAGAAGCAAAACTGAAACGAGCAAATTACAGCAGGAACAAGTTGTACCAGCACTAAAGTTTTATTGTAATATAATGAAATTCTATCATCAGGCAAAGAAAAACAGAGAACTGATATGAAAAGCAGTTTAAAACTCGTGTATCATCACTGCCCTTCCTCAAGTGATTACAACATCAAAAGAGGTGCAAGAATAAATTTGCATTGTTTTTTGTGTTCTTGGAACAGAAATTGGTTATGTGAATGGCTTCTTGAGGAACTAATAATTTACTTGGGGGGCTTAAGAAGCAAAATTTGTCTGCTGCAGCTGCTGTCTCATTTTTAGATAAGATAAGGATTAAGAATACAAATAGCCTAATAAAGAGGAAAATCTTTTCTGTTAAACTTGTTTTACTCCCTCCTGTCACAAGGGAAGCTGAAATGCTTAGGTTCCTATTAAGAAAAAATTCTTAACCATCTTAAAACACATTCCTGTGCCAGGAACATAGCATGCAGTTTTCAACTTCTTGTTGCATGGCACTAAGTATGACCATGTTTTACCCTTCCTGCCAGATGAGACCAAAGGCCTACCTATATCAGTACATTTCCTTTAACAGTGGTGAGAAGCAGATGTTTGGGGAGAAGTTTAATATTCAGGCCTTACATTTCTTAATATTTCTAGATTCTATAATGCATCAATATAAGGACCTCTGAATCAGAGAACACTGATGGATCATTGTGTTTAAAAGCATCAATAACTTTAAATATAATTTTTTCAGCCTCCCTCTTTGGACTCTTTTATGTTTTACCTCAAACATTCTGTGGCACTGAGTTCCACAGTACAAGCTGTATGAAAATATATGTCCCTTTGCCATTAAATACATGCCTTAAACCTGATAAGAGGGTCATTGTGTGCTTCCAACTTCTCATATTATGAGTAATAGTGAGTTATGATATCACAGGCAATCCCTGAGCCAACCATGATTTTACAGACCTGTATCATATTCCTTCTCAGTTCATTTATTTCCAGAAAGAGGAATCCCAATGTTTAGTTTCTCCTCATATAAAATTATTTGCTACGGGGGTCATAGTTGGTCCGCTTCTATGTTTCTCTTCTAGTTCTATTTGATAGCTGGAGCGGCTATCTGAAGTCTGTAACCAACTTCTTCCACAGCTGAACAGAAGCTGCCAAAAAGAAAGCCCATTCAGATCTGAGATTTACTTTAGTTTTCTCTTTACTTAAATAAAACAATGTTAAAAAGAAGCTATCGGCAATGTCACTTCATCGTAAAGTACTAAAATGTGTAATTATTTAAAAAGATAAAATATTATTTTTCAAGCTAGTTCAATACCCAAAAAAATTATTTGCTACAGGAGTGACAATGGGAGAACTTTATTGTTATGCTTTTGAGAGCTGGGTATGTGCTGCAAGATGTTTGCTGTGAATATTCAGTCGTAGTTTTAAAGAAATTGACCTCAGTTTCATTTAGCCTCCTGTTGCCTCTTTGATAGTCATTTATCATAGGGATGTTAGCAAATGTCTTTTTTTCCTATTCTGTTTATTAAAACAGCCTGTGCCTAAGAAGAAATTGTGAAGTTTTGGAATTAAAATTTTGAATTCATAATTATAAGAATTCACAACAGGAAACTTCACAGAATAATTTCTATCTACTGAAGTGTGGGATGATTTATCGAGGTTGGCTAATGTAATAATTTAACTACTTCACGTCCTTGGCAGGAATAAAGGAAGAAACCTTTTAATAATGATTTCTTGCACCTGCTAACTTAAAGGTGACATTGGACCTTTTTCTTGGTCTTGGTGTTCCATTATTGGCTCTTGTAAACATATGAAATCAGACTTCTTATTCAACAAAGAGATTTCTACCAACTATGTTGGTGTCATGTTATGTCTCTTCTTCTAAAATGAAATTATGGCATTTCATTAGAAGTATTGAATGTAAGAGTTGTGCATCGGTTTACACTTGGTTTGGCACATCAGCTACAGCAAATGCAAAATTGTATGAAATGCTTTTGTTTAATAGTGACAAAGGAGATAAGTATTCACTGTTCAGAAAGCTTTAACATCCAAATGTGAAGTACAGAGAGACAGAATGGAGCTTGCAGAATGACCTTTTGCAGAGGACAGGGTGTTGATACCAACATATTCTTGCCACAGAAGGTTTTCTTGTTGCCTCCCATCTGTTCCTTTTACTAAAAATCCTGCAAGAAAACATTGCAAAAGCCATCCAGAAAGTGGCTATTGAGCATGTACTGATCACTCACACAGGATCAATTATAGGATGCATCAGACTTGCTTCTCAGGTACAACTGATGTGTTTTTGAATCCCTGCCTTTTTTCTCTAGATGTCCAAACAATGACAAGGCAAGAGTGATACTTTTTTCCAAAAAAAAAGTAACAAAAGCTACTCAAATAGGTAGCCTAAATGTCACTGAAATCTGTTGGAGAGCAGATACATTTGATCCCTTTGTCTAAGAGTCCTGCTCTTTTGTTTCTTCCATATCTCTACAATTATTTCACCATTTGTTCAAGTAAACACAATGAAGGAAAATGAAGTTCACTTTGGGGTGTGTAAATGAACAGACAGATGAAAACCTTCATAGAAACCAAGTAATGTTATAAAAAAGATGCCAAAATTGGTTTTGTGCTGGCATAGGATAGATGTTTTTTCTCTGAAAAGAGTGTAACATGAACCATGATATTTAATTGGTGGGTTTTGGTGGTGTTATTGGTGTTCTGTTGTATCTTTTTATGTGTCTTTTCATTGGATATGCTAGTGCTAGCATATCCAATGCAACCTAAAGGACTGTGGATACTTGTGTCTCTCTTGAAAGGGTAAATCAGCATTCAGTCAGATTGCCTCCCAGTCAGTCAGATAGCTTTGAGGATCAGGCAGTCATGAGTCCAGAAGCTTGAAAACAAGGAATAGCCATAAGGCTGTCTCAGAGCAGAGTATGGAAATACTGAGAATCTCTGAATACTGAAATCTCTGAGTCTCAGAATACTGAATTAATGTCTGAGAATGGAGTCCTAAGCTAAAGATTTTCATAATAGAGCTTCAACTCTTGAAAAAATCAAAATGGTAAAAGGTTTTTTGTTTGTTGGGGCATGGGTTTTTTTCATTTTTAGAGTGAGACATAAGCAAATACAGCATAGAGCATGGTTGGGTTTTTTTGTTTATTCTCATTGGATGGGAGGTAAAAAGATATTTAGGAGGCTAAAATGCATCCCTAGTTAAAAAATGGAAGTCCTGTTAATGTTTTTAGGTCTAATGCCCTGTTTTCAATTGTTATAGAGGAAAGGCATTAAAGGAACAAATATTCCTTTAGGGACCTCGGGAAGATTTGTCATTTTAGGAAAAACTGAAGTGCCTGTCTCATGATGCTTTAACAGCACTATACTGGCTCCAGCTTCCTTGCAAGATCTGGGTTATAAATTTTACCAATGACTTCTCATTTTGAAAGCAGTTTTCATTCATTTTCCTGTAACCTCTCCTCCATTTTTACCTCATGTTCTTCATCTATAAGTGGGTTTATTCTTTACCTGCCTTTATACAGCTCCTGTAGATTTCAAGAAAGACTGAAGCCCATCTTAACTGAATCCGAGGTCTATATACCAAGTGTGACCGAGACACTTTCTGTACTTTGAGGATAGATAAAATTCTGGTCATACATTGGCAACATATACCTCATCAAAGCAATTTACATGCAATTCATAAGGTGAAATGGATGAAAAATGGCTTGTGATTGCCATGGACCAGACCCCAAGACGAGGAGCGTGTTAATTGAAAGCCTCTAATGTGCTTCTTCATAGGAAATGAGGACAGGTGCAGAAGCACATATCTAAAAAAAAAAGCTGAAGGTCATCTCATGACCTTTCTTATAGCTAAAATGCCTTTTTAAAAGAAAGAAAAAAAAAGTTGTTTAAAAACCTATACCTTGTAGATTTCAATTTCAAATTAAGAAAAAAATCGTAATTTCTGTTTCAATATATACTACATTCACATGTCTTTCCAAAGTGTGGAGCATGTGAGCAAGTAAAGGACAAGAAAAAGGAGAAAATTCATTTACCCAGTCTAGTATATATGGTCACTCACGTTAGATGGAGTAGGTTTGCATTTGCAGATACATTTATAAAATGCTTCAAAATCAACTAAGCAGCAATATACTATTTCAAAACAGCTTTTACAGAAGGTTCAAACACCATGTGTACTTTGTCAGATCTGCCTTGTTTTGTAGTCCCCCTTATTACTGGGTTACTAGTTTAAAAATTGTCAAAGAAATGAAATCTGGAAGAGCTGTCAAATTTCAGAAAAATGCCTTGAGCTGAATTCTTTGTTTATCTGAAATACCATGGCACAAAAAATAAGAACTGCCAAAGAACTGCCAGCATTTAAAGGAGATCAAGGTGTCAGCAGAAAGAAATCTGTTATCAATAAAATTTCCATACTAAAAACACAGGATGTGTTTTCAAACAGTGTCACTTTAGATATTCATAAATAAAAGGCATTTTTTCTTCCTGAAAAAGTTGCCTGTTGTGGCTCATTTCATTGTTATAAACTCATTGATGTGCAGTCATTTCATTGTAGTTCTTGTCAGAAAGTTCAGCAGCTTGCTGTTACTCTAAGCTTGCCTGGCATCGGTGACAATTTCCACAGCCTCCTAAAAGTTCAGTTAGAAGGAGATAACTCAGCATCTTCAGCCCTAAACAAAAGGTTTCTGCCTCTGCAGTCAACGGAGAATTGTAGTCATGTGCAAAGATATCAGTTTGGTTTATCCCAGACTCTTCATTTAATGATAAGACCAAAAAAGTCAAGCAGAAGCAAAGTCTTAGAGTTAGGTAGTGATAGGATAAAGATTGTTAGAGCAATAGAAGTTTGTCTCCTTATACATGTGCAATAAGAAGCTGTCTCTAATTGCATGACAGAGTTTGCCTTCACTTCGTTCTGAGGGTTCCTCCACTGGGCTCCTACTCCAGCTTTCTCAACCAGTCTTTCCCCTTGTTCTCCATGTCTAGGCATGCTTTTTCAATGTCTAATATTCTACTAAAAGTTGCTTTTGCACTTCATTTCAGGGACTTCTTCCTCATTGCCCCTCAAGCCAGCAGGGAAAATACAGATTGAAAGAGGTGCCTGATACGCCCGCTGCCAGACTCAGATCTGCAAGAAAAGTCCTGCTCTTCAGCAGACAAACAATGAGGCTTTCTTAATAAAAAATTCATCTTTGATGAGCTTGCCTAACTGGTAAGACCCTACTCAACATGTGTGAATAAACTGCTTTTTTTCAATGTGATTCTAAAATGGATGAAATTTACAGGCATAGACAAAAAAAAACATTGTGGGGTTTGTTTTTTTTTCCTTGAGGTAGTTTCATTTCTTTGAGTACTTACTTAAATACATTCCATTTAAATTGTGTTTATACAATAATATTATTACTATTAGTACATACTATTTATATAATAAAGTTATATGTTTTAGAACACTAAACAGAAGGACACGTCTAGCATGGGAAATGTTTGTGCTAATGGCTCTAGTCTTGGTAAAATTATAATTGATGTCAATAAGGTCTTATGAGAAACATTAGAACAGTTTGAGAGGCAGTCCTAGTAACACCATTGGTAATAAGTTTTGGTTGCAATCTGTTTCTTCACCCCAACAGCTACCCAGGGGCCCCTTATTCTGAGTTTTGCTTTAGTCCTGAGCTCAAGACAATCAAATACATTCCATGTTTATTTGTTGGTGGACGTTTGTGTACCTGAGTGTGATTTGCATTTCCCTTTCAGATCTGCTAATTTTACAGTTTTTTGTAGTGTTATCCTGTGAACTGAACACTAAAGTAATTTTCATGTTTAAGACTGGTACTTTGTGGGGGAACACTGCTCTGAAGAGCCAGATTTGGATGTTTTTTCCACATGTGATATTGTTTACTGACCCCAAAAACATTCTTATTGAGAACAATATGTTATTTATGAGGTGAACTATGACCAGCAGCTTTAGAAACTGGCTTGTGTTTAAAAACCTTCACATCTGCTGATACTAGCCTATCACTTTTTCCTAGAGATCTAGCAACGGGCGACCTGAACAAGAAATGTTCCATACTGTTCCCACACAGAAGGGCCAACCCTAAACTCTAGCACTTTGCACCCTGAGGCAAAAGCTTCCTTGAAGATGGAGTCGAATAGGTGATTAAGTCTAGGCTGATGCTGGGAGTTGCATAAACAGAGCATCATAAACATGAAGCTGTCAGAGCGAACTAAAAGTGTGCCAAGGCAGACCTAATATAATAATTAAGTCAAGCAGACTGATAAGTTTCTGTAAGCACAAAATTCCTTATAACTAAGTGTTTCCCTTGAAATACTTGCATCCATGTTCATGCACTGAAATGTATGAATCTTCAAAAAAAAAAATAAAAAGGAGGGTGGAGGAGGGTGGTTATAGGATTGTATCCATCCAGAAGATTATATTCAATCTCATAATCCTCAAAGGTGGCATTACCTGCCCAGCCACATATGCACATACAAAATAAAAAAAATAGGTAGAATAATCTGATCATCACCTCAGATTTTTTTGCCAAATTATTCTATCAACACATAGGCAGCATTCTCAAGTTTAGAATATGACATTCTGGATTCTGAAAATAATTTCTGGAAATGTTTTGACCTGCAGTACACAGCTTTGATGAGAAAAACAGATATTTTAACAATTTCACTAACCATGTAAATTAAATGTATTTCAGCTGCACAGTGGACAGGGGTTTTTTGCCTTTTGGAGGGTTGGATTTTTTTTTTTTTTGCATAATGCATGCTATGAAGTCATAATGGTTTTAATATGCCCCTTTTAAAGGTTACATACATTTTCTCTCATTTCTGAATAAATGTTTTTGCTGTAGGTGTTATGCTCTGGGAAGTTTTGGAAGTTTACTGTACACAGGTGCTCTTGAGAGAAGATAACTCGTTTCAGACTTATTTAAAATGTATCGAATAAGATGATTGCTTACCAACTGGAAATATTACAATTTCACTTCTAGGGCAGAATATTTCTTTTAGGCCTGTCTGCCTGTCAACACTATACATTCTGATCATCACTTTCATTTTATAAGCATAACCACCACTATCAAGTACTGTGGCAGAACCATTTAAAGAAAAGTGAGAGAAAAAAAAAGCCTGTCTTAAAACCAGTATTTGCTGCCACTCCAAAAAATCCCCAAGAAAATCTAACTACTATCCTTCTTTAACTTTGTACTAACAAGTTATTACTTTGTATAAAAACAATAGTGATTTTTACATATTGACATTTCTTCACTATGAGCCCTCCAAAAATATCCAGTATTTGAACTATAATTTAATGTTAGCTATACCCTTTCCGCTTTTTCCAGTGGTTGTTACGAACTGAAGTAGGAAAAGAGTAGTTGAAGCATGGTAGTGCACTCTCTTAAAGATTATTTTTTCTGAATCTTCATCAGTCGTTAAATATTGAACAGCATGTGCCATTGGTTCTTTTTGGTGTCTTTAATGGCAATTAATGGTTCGAGAATAAAAAAAGAAAATTTCATAGAAATGGTCAGTTGTGGAAAAGTGGCATAAAAGGGAATAAAACCTTAAATCTGTAATCTTGTGGGAAATGTTGTATAGTTCATAGATAAGTTTTGCTGGTAGTGCTGCATATAATAAAATTCACCTAGACTTTCTGTTTTCCCTTTCATCACAGTCCTCTGTTTCATTTTCCTCTGCTATTGCTTATTCTTGTACCTCACCCCATCAAATGAACCACTGATTAACAGGAGGGATAAATATTGTTTTCAATTTACTTTTTCTAGTCAGGCCACTATGTTGATCTGTCTGTCCTATCAATACAATTTACATCCTGCAAAAAATCAGATATATCCCAAATGAGAAAACTAATTACAACTTGTACAATAAATGAAACTTGTTTTGCTCACTTCCTGAGCTATTCAGAAGGTGAATGGTTCTGTTAAGCCACAAAAGGCTCCATTTCATTTTTTTTAAATAGCATAGTCATGGCCCTCTCACAAGAGTATGTGGAGTGACCAGTAAAGAGGAAGCTGAAGAGCTCTTCAGAAAGCGTATTGAGCTCCACACTTCCTCATCCTTTTGACTAAACCAAATTGTGGCCTAAACCCTGTACGAGGCACACTATACAGCAGTGAAATGAATCTTTTGTGGTAGTTTCTTTAGCTTTCTTTTAGTTCTAGCATTACAGCCTTGCTTGCAACTATCCATATATATTTATGTCTATATATATGTATGTGTATATATGTGTAGGTGTGTGTATATATACACACACATATGTAGTATGTGTAGGGCTTCAAACAAGATGGGATAGTAGGAGCAGCACTCTGTTCTTTGCTGTATTTTATTTTACTCTGTTCTTATTGCAGTGCCTCCTGTTTTCAAAGTATTACAGATTTTCCTTAGCAATGCATAACACCAATACAAAAGATATTAAGAGACAGAGTTTGAGAACAGTAGGGTTGTTCATCATATCTGAGTATACAAAAATTAATTTGGAAAGGATACAGATACTAGTAGATAGAAAATAATGCATTATACTTGAATCCTACTGTAGTTAGTTAAAAATAGAGACATCTAAACTGCCACTAATATAGCTGCAGAGTTAACCACTTCTTGAGATGAATGGCTTCTTTCTGGATGAAAATGTTGTCATTATTTATACTAGATTCTTATTTTTAAGGTTATCTGTGTCATCATAAGCAGTAAGAACATTTTTTGCTTCAGTGAAAGCTGAAACTCTAGGACACGCTTAATACGATAATATTTTTTTGCTGGAGATTAAGGGGATAGAAATGCACTACCACTTAAGTTTACAAGTGATAATTTAAATAACGGTAATGTAACTGTGTATATGTGCCAAATTGTCTTTTCAGTCCCTTTCCCTCAAGAGATCTTTTCAGTGAATACTTTCAAAGTATGCAACAGCGATTCCATTTAAGGGCAAATATTTATTTAGTATACAAAACAGTTTATATCATGTTGATGTCACTATTTTAAAGAAAATAGCAGTTTCAATGTTTGGTATTATTGTCTGTGACAGATATCTGTCCAAACCAGTGGCAAGATTCTGGGTTTATACACATACATAGCCAGTATGTTGTTAGCTTGTTGTTTTAACTTGGTGCTAATCCTTATAGGAATATTCATTCTAAGATATAGTCACAACTAAGAGGATTCATATTATCTCATTAGCATTTTTGAATTTGAAATTCTCAAACTTTTTTCTGCATTACTTAACAGAGATGTTTTTGAGCTAGGACATTTACCTTTTTTTTATGTATCATTTATTTTCTGAGATATACCCTTTCTCTAGTTAGTTCTTTTCAAAACTTGTTAGCTGGAAGGTTTGTGTTGTTCATGTCTATTTGTCATATTAGATTCCCAGAATCTCATCAGAACCACGTCAAATTACATCAATCCAAACTGTGTCCTGGGCTTCTGATAACAGAGTACTATAGGAAAAGCATGGCTTGAAGGTTGTTGGAAGACAAATAGCTTTATCATCATCACAGAACTGATGATTATGAGATGCAATAATTTATAGAATGTTCACGCAATATGATTTTTTGTTGTACCACAGTAATCTGAAATTTTCAGTAGCCTATGTTTTACAAGAAATGTACAGAACACTGGGCTTAATTTTATAGGGGTATTTGTAACCCCTGCTAGGGGAAGGATTCTCTTTCTCCAAAGAAAAACATTAACGAGGTAGAGATAGCTTTCGTTCTGGCCCCAGAAAAGAGCCAAATACTGAAACAGGAAATTAAAAAATGCTCCCTGAAGTTAAATATGTTACAAGATACTGTTGCCCTAGCTATAAGGCTAAGAATGTAGCAAAATTGCATCCTCTGGCTGCATGAGCTCTACCAGCAAATCTTCTGACATAGATGCAGATAAACGAGGCAGAGTGCTTCTCCGCTTCTGCATTGTGTAGTACATGACAAAAGACAGTCTATCAGAAAAATGTACATTATCATATGCTGCTGCTACCATTACGCTAAGGTGCCATTAGAGTTCGGACAAGCCCAGGCACTCAGAGAATGAACCTTTCTCACTTCTTCCCTGGGCTAGTGAAGCACAGAGACTAAGTCTGTCAGAACCAAAGAAGAATTGGCCTGTTTCTTGAAGTGTGCTACAGCTTTGTCTGGCAAAGTTCATATCTTTCAGAGAAGACTGCTTAATTTTTTTTTTTTTTTTTTTTTTTTTGCATCTTGTGAATGATTGAAAAGATTTGGCAGGAGATTTCATACACTGCCCTAAATTTTCTCATGAGGAAGCAAGAACTTTGAAGGGACAAGTCTATTTTTTTTTTCTCTCACCCACCCAAGGTGTCCTGGTTTCAGCTGAGATAGAGTTAATTTTCTTTACAGTGGCTGGTATGGGGCTATGTTTGGGATTTGTGCTGAAAACAGTGTTGATAATACAGAGATGTTTTAGTTGTTGCTGCACTAGTCAAGGACTTTTCAGCTTCCCATGCTCTGCCAGGTGCAGAAGAAGCTGGGAGGGGACACAGCCAGGAGAGTTGATCCAAACTGGCCAACGGGCTATTCCATACCACATGACGTCATGCTCAGTATATAAAGCTGGGGAAGAAGAAGGAAGGGGGGGACATTTGGAGTGATGGCGTTTGTCTTCCCAAGTAACCGTTACGCGTGATGGAGCCCTGCTTTCCTGGAGATGGCTGAACACCTGCCTGCCCCTGGGAAGTAGTGAAGGAATTCCTTGCTTTGCTTTGCTTGTGTGCGCGGCTTTTGCTTTACCTATTAAACTGTCTTTATCTCAACCCTTGAGTTTTCTTACTTTTGCTCTTCTGATTCCCACCCCCATCCCAGCGGAGGGGAGTGAGCGGGCGGATGTGTGGTGCTTAGTTGCCAGCTGGGGCTAAACCACGACACAAGGCTAGTTACTTTTGTGCCAGGCTTAACTTGCATAAATCCCTTAAATCATTCAATACCCTTTTGGGACTGAGATTAGAAAAAATTTCAGGCTGCAATTACCAGCTCATTGAGGGAGGGAAAAAACCCAAGGTATGTACCTGAAAGTTCTTCTGCAGTGAAGGGCAGCAATGTCATCTCTAGCCAGTAGTTTCTATTTGCTCAAGCAATTCACTCGGTGAGAATGACACCTTATCCAGTGTGTATGATCTCACTATTCCTTTCCCATATGTCTTGTCCTAATGAGCCTCCTAGCCAGTGGTACACAGTGTAATACATTGCCTTTTTCATATTGGGGTTTTATCGATGCTCTAGAATAAACTATATTTAACTGCTGTTGCAAATCTGATGCTGGGAACACATTTAAAAGACAGTTTATGGGATTCCCTAGCAGTGGCTCCATCTAACTCTAAGAGCCAGAAGATTGCCTCCACTGTATTTAGTAATAACAGCAAACTGAATTTCCTATAGGTCAGTCCAAAATACTGGCCACCTGTACACCAAAGCTCTGTCAACTCCTTTGAGCAATTCTCATTGGGGATTTCCTATGCAATGTTGTCAATTTTATGGTGATTCTTACAAATATTGGTGGTTTTAGGCCTGTCAGAAGAAAAAGTTTAGATATGTTCAAAATACCAAAGGCAAAGAAATATCTAGCACTTATTGATTATTTTTTTTTTTAATGATATAACTTTTATTCCAGTTGTGACATTATTGGGACAGACTAATAGATTCTGAAAAAATAAATATCAACCACATTGGATTCCCAACAAAGTGTTCTTTTGGACCCAACACACACCTTCCTTGTATCAAAAGGACTCTCTTTGACTTCTGTGAGGCTTGGCTTAGACTCAGGAAGCTGTGTGTATAATCATCAAGGGAGTGAGAGAGAGCAATTTCATATTATTGCTGCTTTGGGGCTCTGTCAGGTACGGCTTAGGTTTAACATATCTGTGTTTTCTATGTACCACCTCTCTAGTGCCACCACTGCTGCAAAATGTGACAGTAAGGTTCAACATAGGGAGGGCTTCTCACTTCTCAAAATATGTCTCTGAGGTTCTGTCTTTTCTGCCACTGCCAAGTTAGCTTACGTTAAGGTAATCTAGTCTGAATGGCTGCACCACAATGAAATAATACTTGAACTACAACGTCCAAAGTAGTGTCACTAGTTCACTTACAGCTCTAAGACCTTTTACTGACACATCTCATCATTTTTATTGCTGCAATAATATGATCTATGTTAGAAATTCCTCTGTGCTAATACAGCAAAGAAAATTTTCTGTCCTGTTGGATACGCATGGGAGTTGTGAGAAGGCATTAGGAGTCTAATAGAATTTGATAACTTTCATCTGCATTGACACAGCACTGTGGTCTTTTTAAACTATGACGAGATCAAAATTCAGCTTGTATCCCTGGACAGGCCAGCAGACCGAGTAAAACAGCCACAATATGCTCACATTTTCAAGGGTGCATGGACTGTAGCTAGGACCAACCCCCAAGCTGAAACTTGAGTCACCTTTAGAGCAAAGACAAGACTTGGAACTGGTCAGGTTGAGTGGAAAGATTAAGTTATTTATATTGTTAGACTCCCAAAGTTTGCAAGTTATTTATTTCTCTCATGCTATATGCTATGCAATGTTGTCATCAAATATATTACATTGACAAAGAAGGAAAAAATTAGTTTGGGAAACAAGCATGAGCATTTGGCTGATTCTGTGGAAACCCCATCTCTTTAGTGTGCACAGTGGGCTTTTTGTCAGTCAGTTATCTTTTTGATTGCAAACTGAAGTCACGAGGGACAGACTCCAGTGAAATCACTATCTCTGAGCTGGCTGTGAGATAGCCAGAAACCCCTCAGCCAGGGAATAGAATTATCTTTCTCCAGTATAAATTTCCATAGTTTTCTAAATAAATTATGAGCTACAGTGGCCCACAGTTTCCAGACTCTTGTGCAGCTCAGTCTGATACCAGGAAATTCATGAATAATTAGGAACTAGTGTTCCTCCCACTGTATGTTGGTGCCAAAATTCCTGTTTATTTTACTGGGAACAGGAGGTCTTTTTCACTCAACCTTGCTTGCAAGTAAGAAAAATCAGATTTTTTCTAAGGCTAAAAATGCGCTAACAACTCCGTATTTTTATGGTAACAACAGTAAATAAATTTAATGTTTCAGTTCTTCAGTTTTGCCAAATCGTCACCTAAAGCAACAATAAGAATATGAGTCCAGTTTGTTCTGCCAATTTCTGAAGGTATCATAGAGGTTAAAAAACAAACACTTAATGTTTCTGCTTTGGATGGTGTTATAAAGGAAATTGGATAAACACTGGAATATAAATCAAGAAAAGGTGATAGAAAATGATGCCATCAGTTAGAAAAATGTGCCATACTAATATCTGATCTGTCCTCTTACTTGCTGAAAGTAGAAAAGAGAAAAGCATTTAGTATCTTGAGTAGTCCAGGCACTGATTGATTGCATCCTATAATGTTTTCTAACGTATCTTCTAGAATACCTTATAAATCATATGCAGACTTTTTGTCTTTAAATGCTACTTTATCAATTCTCAATTGCTCAACTTTCAAAATAAAAAGAAAATTAGGGTCTGAGCAGTTGGGGTTTCTCTTCCTATTGAGGGCCTTGATTCAGTTCAGTATTTAGGCACATGTATAGCCTGAAGCAGGTGCACAATCCCATTAAAGATATGTGCTTAAGTACCTTTGTGAATGAAGACCATTTTTGGTCTTTCAAAACACTGTGACATTTGGTGCATGTTAGAAAATCACCCTACAGGAAAAAGGTCACACAAAAAACCAAAGCAAGCAGTTCTTTTCATGAATATAATTATGAGTTTGAGTTTCAAATCCATGATACAGTGAGTTTTACATGGCTTCACATTTCACTGCTGTTGTGTGTGTGTGTGTCTTTTACACTTGTTTCTGTATGCAAGTTGACTAGAGAGTTGTAACCACCCTAATGAGCCTCAAATCAGGACAAAGCTGTGAAACTCCTCTGCTGTGAAAATTGTGCGTAGCACAAACTGGAGAAGGCAGCTGTGCTTGTTCCACCCTGCTCTTTGCAAAACTTTTGCTTGGCAAAAGGAGATGGGGAGATCTTGAGAGGTTTGGAATATAGATGTGGTGTTGAGGAGCACCTGGATCTCATGACAACCAGTGTCTGAACAGAATCTTTAATCTCTCTGATCTGTGTAATCCTGCTGAAAATTCTTCGTCCTAGCAAATAAGTCTAGGAGTAGCCCAGTACAAATCAGCTTTTTCCATCAAGCAAGAAAAAAAAAGAGCAAGAGAAGATGACAAAAAGTAGGACACAGGTTAGAAAGAGGGAGCACATTTACAAAGAGAGGAAAAGTAACTAACAGGGCCTTGGCCACTCAAGTATTATCTACACTTCTATGATGTTCATTTTGATTTATTTCAGGCTCCTGGGCACCGCCATCTCCTCCTCCCGAGCTGCAGTTGATTTCAGCCCTATGTTTTCAAACCTGGAAAACCGTTCAAGCTTGGGTCTATTTGTAAATTCTTGTGGGGAATATCTTGCAAAGCCTTCTTTAGGCAAGAGCTACACCTTGCATTTCTTCAGACATAGATGCACACAGGGTTTTGAAACAGATTTGGAAATATATAGTGATGGTGGAGGATGTCGTAACTCTGGTAGAAAGCATGGTTCAGCAAAATGTTGATAATTATGGAGTTTTACAGAAGCTGTCAATCTTGTTGAACAGAGATTAAATAGCTGCTTTTATTACTTACTCCTTTACCCCCCTTTTTAAAAGGATGTAGGAAATAAGGCTGAGAGATTATGTAAAATAGCAATAGAACAAGTTAGTATCGGAGCCAGGAAACCAAGTTCAGGGTGCCTTCTACCATTACCTCCCCTCCCACCTGCTGATGAAAGAAAGGAGAGCACCACATCTCAGTTAGTGTTTGGATCTGGTTTAAATTGCAATCAACTGATAAGCTGTCTTTCTGAAATACACTAGTAGAAATTTCTTCTGAAAATATTCTAATGTTACATTTCATTTATGGTTATTATAAGAGAAAACAATATTCTGATTTTCTGTATAGGCATCTTTTGATGTTCTCCATATTTTTCCATCAAAAAAAATGTTATTCATGGAATCAGAAGTCATAAATGGAAAACAGCCAATTAGATCACTCAGTCCATCTCCCGTCAAGGGGAAAGGCTAATAAACATAAGCCAACTTTTTTATAAATAGTCAGCAAGAATGATGCAGAAAATTGTAACCAAAGCAAGTCCACATGTAGCATACAGCAGTCACTTTCCTAACTATAATGACAGGGACTTTCAGAGATTTGTAGGATCCCTGTCCTAAAACTCTGCCCTCATTTTCTAGCTAATGTGTGCGTGATTTTCCAGCTTCTGATATAAATAATCTCTCCTTCAGATATGATATACTTTTCCTGCCAGACTTATTTTGGGCGCTTTGAAGACCAACATGAAATAGTTTAGAAAGTATTTCCAGAATCTGACTTCAAACTGAATTATCTACCCTTCAACATGTGACCAGACTGAGGTGAAACCTGTTTACAATCTAGTTCAGGGTGCTTGTCATACTTGCAGAGCAGAACCGTGATGGTTGAGTTCCTCATGGGGGCTATGCATGTGGGAGCAGCCCATCACACCATGGTTGCAGAGTTACTGGTACCTGTGCCAGTGTCACGCAATCCACCCGAGCCTGTCAGTTGTCTCTCCTGATGTAAAGCCTTGGCGGTCTTGGCAGTTTTAGAACCATGGTGCAAAAACAATTTCCCTAGAATAAACAAGGTCCTTACAGTGGGAAGGAGAGGGGAAAAGAAGGAAATGGGATTGTTCAGTTTAGTTCAAGAATGAAGCACAGCTTTTTAAAGCACATCTGTCCAAAGTAAACTTCCCTGTGAAGTAACACTGCTTTCCTGCTAAGTAATTGTTGAAAGGATTTACATTTAATGGGAACAATGAATAATCCTCTACGTTCTTCACTCATCCTGTCAATGAGCTCATGTACTATGCAGGACTTAAGGCTTATCACAAAATGCTAGAGGATCAGGGGACTGCAGGGATAAAGTGACTGTCAAGTTCTGCTGAAATTAGAAAACACAGAGCTGAGTTGAGTTGCCAGACCTGCTCAGATTATCAAGACTGAAGGCTGGTACTGCACATAGTGCTGTGTCCAGCCTCCACATAGCAAGACTCACTGTCTCGGTTAGTATGCTGTGTTCAGGAGTGAGATCGAAGTCTGAAAGTGAGGTTGGAGAGTGAGGAGCTCATTCCTTTCCATATTGAACTGGCATAGATCAAGATTAGTGCTTTATAAATCACTGAACTAACAACAACATAGAATAGATGAGACAAAAAAGAGAGACCATTGCTTATTTTCTGTTATGTCACGCTTTTCTCCACTAACTCTCTACCTCTGAAATATCTACTTATTTGAGAAGGTGAAGATTATTGGATGCATGTGGTGACAGTTTTCTCCAAAGTCAGAGCTGATAGCAGATGCATTGTGTGAACATCAGCAAGGTTTCATCTTCTAAAAACTGTCAGATTAGCACCATATGCCAGAAAGAAATACATGTGAAAATGTTGAGTAACAAAGAAAGCAACCTTTTTAGATGCTTCATGATACAAATTAGCATATTATTTATGTCAGGTACAGTAAAAGTACAGCATTGATGCCTTGCTTTTTTCTCCAGTAATTCATTCCACATGCAAGAATGGTCAAAAGGACAGATTTCACTATTTTGCTAAACATCGGTTCAAGGAGCATGCACCACATCGCAAGTAAAGTAGTTCCACCTGCACTGTTCTCCTGACCATGTGGATAAAAATTTCGTTATATTTTCAAAGCCACTTTTTTAATTTCCTCGGGGACATTATGGTCAATTATTTTTGCTATCCACACCTGGCCACAGTGATATTAATCTGTGACATTAGCCACACACAACTGGATGCACAGAGGTCTGTTGGCATTCTGGTAGAGTAGAGAACCTGCCTTCTTTAAGGTCTGTGGCTCAAATCTCCCTAGTTGGGTAACATCTGAAACATCTTTGATGCTCTTGATGTTCTCTGAGCAGCTCCTTGCAGACAGATATCCTTGTCATAACTGACATGCTGGACAGCATGTTTAACAGTGAGACACAGGATTACAACAGCAGCACAGAGGCTGAACTTCTGCCCCTTTCTCTTCTATCTGACACATTCTGTGAACACTAAATTCCACTTAAAAATCAAAATAAAATAAAGTAGTCTTTCCAAGCAAATCCTCCCGTTGAGGAGAGGGTCCCATTGATCAAGACAGTAGAGAGCCCTGCGACAGCAGTAGCCCGCAGGGCTTCCTGGTGGTTACAGCATCAGCACTCCGCTGCCCCACATCGCAAAGTCAGCCTCTCTCCTGCTGAGCATCAACACTGTGAGTGAGTCATTGAACACTGCAGAAATAAAGGACGAAGTCAGGGAAACTAAAAACGAGGATGGAGGACAAGAGAAACATCAATAATCTCAGCACCAATCCCTAACAAAATACTAAGAAGAATAACAATTATTAGCTATAAATTTAAGCCACTCTGGAAGGAAAATAAAGATGTTGTGAACTACTGTTCCAAAATAGCAGATATTTGACATGAATATGATAAGTTTTATGAAGAAAAGTGCTTTTTAAAAAGATATTTAGGTTTCTGTAAACAGAAGAGCCCAGAAATCCCTCTCATGGCAAATGAAAATTATATAGCGATTCTTGCACTTATTTATTAACTTTCTTCATAGACTTTTTCTTTAAATTATAAATGCATTCATTTATAATATTGTAAGCACTGGAAAATATTTTATATGTTTCACCTAAAATATTCACACTATGCTCAGTTTGAAAAATTTGGTTTCAAACTGGCACATATGAGCACAGGCTCATATGTTCAATTACAAGATCCACATTTAAAAATGTCCTCAAGGGTATGAAAAATATTGCTAGGTTGAAAGAAATATTCGTCACAGAGTGTAAGAATTTGTTCAAACAAGCATCTGATAGAAAGCAAGACTACAACTCAAGAGTGCTGTGATTTAGAAAATCAATAGAAAAAATTCAGGTAAAAGACACACAGAATTACAAAGTGATAAACGATGGATTGAAAATATGTATGAGAACTCAGAAAAAAAAACAACCCTTAAGTAATCTGAACAGGTATACAACTACAGATGATATAGAATCCTTAACCACAAACAGTTAATTTCTGGATTAAATTTTTTTAAGAAATGTGGGTTATTAGAAAATTGAACCATCTCAAGGAGGAAGCACAGTTACATGCTAAGTGTATTAGAAAAAAATAGCCTGAGAGAGAATGTAAGTGGCTAGCTGAGAAAAGGTGAAATGTGAGTCATTACATCAGCAGAGAATATAAACTAAAAAATTGCGTTAATTCATGCTGGCTTGAAATGGGAAAGTAACTGAACTTAGTTATTTTATTTTCCAGTTATTCTGAAAGATAGAATGAACCCTACACTACAAGGCAAGAGAGAAGCTATAAGGCGCATAAGTGTGTAATGTAAGTTGATTAAAATAGTAAAGAGACATTGTTTGTAATAGTAAGCAGCCTTGGTTGTTTGCAGACAGTGGTCTAAAAGTTTAAGAGTCAGCAAGGTACCACTCACTGCTCAGGATGAGGAGCAATACAGTTGTTCCTCTGTTAAAATTTTACTTTAACCTGAGAAGCTGTAGCACTGAGACAGAGGACTTACAAATAACTTCAGAGAAGGCAAGCTGCCATGGCCTCTGCAGTCATTGCAGGCAGTGCTCATCATCAGTGCCCAAAGGCTGGATACAGGAGGCTAATTACTGAAACTCTCAAAATGGTATGGGAGATGCAGAAGTCACAAGAGCTGACCTGGAGAAGACCCTGAGGGTTCAGTAGAACATACGAACATCTGTCACCCAAAGACCTCCAGGGAAAGAGTCACATCCAGAGCCCTCCAATCTCAGCTGAGGAATGCCGAGCAAGCTTATATTGATGAACACCAAGAAAAACAAGGTTTAATGTGAAAGTCTCCATTAGCTGGTGTTCCAGTCTAAGAAAATTTTTGAAAGTCGTCTCTCAGACGTAGTGTTGAATATCTCCTAATATGTTAACAGCCCCTTCATAAAGCAACTTTTCAACAGTTCTGCATACTATAAAATCTTTCTTAAATTGACACAATCCCCTATCAGTATCAGGACACAGAAGTAAACTTTACTTTATTGGTGTGCAGATGTTTATGCATGGAAGCTCAATCAAAACCCCAGTAAGTGTAAAATTTTCTCCATTCAGGGAATGAGGTTGCACTATCCTACTATTTCTCAGCAACTTTCCTACAATCATATTGATTATAGACAACATTTGAAATGATACGTGGCCGTAGATATTGGCCGAACCATCTTTCCAGCAGTCCATTGTATATGAATAATTTTGGCATCTTTAACATTTGATGAATTGTTAAAACAAGGAGAAAAGGCACTGATTTCTGTTACTGCATTTGTTACACATTTCAGGCAATTTACTTCTATAAGTTATTTACACATTGTATTTCCACTAATTTCTATGCATGGTGTGATCCTCTAAATCTGATAGTTTGTTTCTGTTCCTATTAGGGAGACTGAAATGTCTTAAACAGCAGCACAACAAATATTGAATTACAAATACTAGACAATGAAAAACATTTCAACACCAACTTTAATAGATGAAGAATTATTTGTTCTATTATTCTTGAAACATGCTGGATTTAGCAAGGCAAATTCACTATCTGTTGTTTGCAAGATCTTTTGAAAGAATTTTTAAAAAAACATTGAAAAGCTCTAATTTCAAATATCTTCTGTTGTACAGCTTATATAAATCCATGTTGCTGACTGAGGGTATCTAAATAAGTGGAAGCACTTACGTGACTATTCAGATGTGGCAAACTCAAGTTTCGTTTCATTTCAATCACATTTCATTCTTTAAAACTACTCAATTTTTTTCATATCAGAGGATAAGATGAATGAACTGATTGACATGTCTATCCCTGTTCTTTAGAATAAGAATTGTAATTGCCTAGTCTCTATTTATAATTATATCATTTAATGGATAAAAAGGGGTAGTTTTGGTGGACGTGTTGTCCCATTTGACTCTGTTTACCCCAAGGAGGAGAGAAGCAAGAGGGACGAGACACAGATTTCAGTTTCTGCATGTGCACAGGGCAGATCCTCAAACAGGAGAGCTCAGAAAGATCCAGTGGGAGGAAGCAGTAGGAGAGGCACATGACTGGGGTATACACCTACTGGCATGCACTCCTAGGAGGACCCGTTCTTTTTAGTTCAGAGAATCAAAGATGAGAAAATTTGTTTCTTCTGTGCATGTCACAAGTACCAAAGAGTAAGGCATTGGAAGGAATGTGCTTTGACAGAGCAACATCTCTCCAAGACTAAGGAAAGATGAGACTCATGGAGCCAAGATACTGAAAAAACTATATCCTCAGTGGATGAAAATGATGTGACAGCTGCTCTCATGAGGGAATTTGCCTCAATAGTCTTAGTTTGCCTCAAAATGTTAGTTTGTCTCTGTGATAGCTGAAGTTGCTGTTTTGCCAGCTTCCTAACCTCTCAGAGATGACTGAATCTCAATGCTGATGTAAGTGAATCCAGTTTGTAAAATGCTATCAGATCATTTAGGTTGAAAGAGGGTATATAAATATGATTTTTTGAAATAAATGTACTGTAAATTATGGGACAGCTTTGATTTACAACTACTTAAGCGCTTTTAAATGTTATGTTTCATACAGTCACTTTGAGAATTTGGACGCTACAAGACAGTAGTCCCAGAGCAATGCAAAGCCAGAGGGAGAGAAAATTAAAGGCCTATGATTTTTCTTTCTTTCTTTTTAAGGATATGGTTCACCAAAACCCACATTTAAAATAAAATGGCTTTTTCATTGGCCAGTCATTTGAGGAAATAAAAGCAATTAAATGGCACATTGATTTTAAATTTCCTTCTTCCATACTTCAAGTGTATCTTCTTTGGGAATTAACAATGAAATATTATTTTACATCCACTTCTAGCTATGGTGCAGTACTTCACAAACCATGCTTGTCCAGTATTATGCAACATGGAGCCCAGCAAATTAAGCTGACTTCATATTCCCCTTAAGTAAATAAAGTAGTGAGGGGTGAGATGCCATTTTAGGAATAATTGTGTTTAGGCTAAGCTATGGACAGGCAGCTCAAGTAGCTTAAATGTCGTGTTGAAAAATTTGTCAGAACAGATCTCCTAAATAATGCTGAGCACTAGATTTCAGCTTTCCTCTCCTGTAACAAGGGAACTATCTACATGGACCCTGCCTGGATTAACCATAAAATCAGAAGAACAGCTATATCCAGTCCAGTCAAAGATTCCTGTCGCCCAGCAGCCTGCCTCTGACAGCACCCAAGACCAGGCACTGAGGGAAGAGTATAAGATTAGGTAAACTGCATGCTTATATTCTCCCAGTCTCCAACAATTTGCAGCTCATATTTGAGCCAAAGGTGGTATCTTTCTATTTAATAGTCCCTGGTAGATTTTTTCATTAATTTGACCATTCACTTCTGAACCCATATAAATATTACTATACATAGTATTCTACAATAAGCAGCTTAGGTAGCTAGTTCATGCACTAAACCTTTGGGAAAAAATGCGCTTTTAATGTGAATTTTACTTCATGCAAATAAAATTAAACATCTTATAAAGAAGGTTAAGGTTCATTTATAGGCAGAAAAGGTACTTCAAAATATGATTCCTTTCATTATGTTTTCTCAAATCAGTTTGGACCATAGGAATAAGTTGGTAAACTGTGTATACTTCACAAAGCAGCAATGTAATATATTGTTTAGCACAAACTAACAGGGATACTTGTTTTCAGGTAAGGAATCCCTTTGTTGTGAATCAAAGAAATTATTCTTTTTTTTTTTTCCCTTCTATTTGGAGGAGTTGGCTTACAGTCAAGGAGTACAATGGTGAATTTTGGATGGACAATAACTATAAAAAAGTTATCAGATTCATTTTAATTAAGTTGATGGGTTTAACTGTGAAACTCCTTTTCCTTTAAAGTGTTGTGGGGGTTTTTTAAACAAATGGATCTAAAAATATTCTGTGTCGCCTTTTCTTTTTGTGATGAAGAAAATTTAAATTTCCTTACATATAAGTGAACTATGATCTCCAGGTTATAAAAAACAGCTTCCAACTCATTTGCTTCATACGTGGATGCACCCCTGAACTCAGTTCAGTTGAAACACTGGAACCCAGTCATAATTTACAGACTTGTGATAGAGACATGTCTCTCTGCATTTTCAACCACGAAGGTTGCTCTGTTATTAAGTATGATACCAGCTGCACTCTTGACAGCCTACTTTGGGGTATTCACTTCCACTGTAAGTAGACAGCTCAGATGATTAAAGAAAAGCTGCTGTGTGTGAGCTATCAGTAATCAAATCCTTCATATGCCCTTAGTGAAGAAAAATGGATTTTAAAATTCAAAGTTAGATAGGAGGAAATGAAAAAGGAACAAAGAAATCCCCCATCTTCATAGTCAGAAATTCAAGTCTGGAATTGTTATTTTGTGTTTCCTCTCCCATAAGAGAGAGGGAAAACACAGTTATCATCATTAAACACAATAGTAAATCCAAGGAATTATACAGTACTCTTCATCTCAAGACCTTGAGCAGTTTATAATCACTAATTAATTAAGCCCTGCAGCATTTCTGGAAGGGATATGCAACTTGAATAATGCATTTCTCAGGGGATCCAAATTGTAGGCTTTTTGTGTGACCCACAGGTTAACTGGAAAATTCTGGATCCCATCTATCTCAAGACCTGAGTTGTTAATGTATTTTTAAACTCTTTTGACTCCAGTGAAATAGTCCCACTGTGATGCCTGCCCCACAGAGGGGCAGGAAACAGAACACAAACAGGGGTGTGTGGTTATAGTGACTGCAAAGTAATGGAGCAGGAAAGTTATGGGAATTTAGAGCCAATTGCACTTTACTCCACATGCTCAGAATTTCATTTAAGGTTCAGTTGTCAAGTGTGTTCTTCCAGAGAATTTATCATGCAAAGCAGGCCTGTAAAAAAATTGTACAATGACTATATGTGCCCCACCTTCATTGACGCTTTCCATAGATATAAGGTATAACACAACTACTTTATACCTAAGGGCCACAAGTACTTTTACAGACAGCATGTTTGCCGTATCAAAACCCCAGTCTGGTGTAGAGTCTGCTGTCACTTAGACCAATAATCTAGAACAACTTTGGTAAAGTGGTTAAGTGGTTTCAGATCAGCACTTATGAAGTCTAGTCCAAATGTAAACTGTCAATATGAAATAATAATGGTCTCTGAGAGAGAGAGAGGCAAAAGATTTAAGAATATTTGTGGCCTAAGTACCAATGAAGGCTTTCATTAAAGCACTTTCTGATGCCCACTCAACAACTGCATTTTTTCCTTTCAGATATATCCAAAGCACAAACATGCCTCTAAGGTTCCTCCAATCTTTCAATAAACCTAAATTTTGTTGCTGATTTATAAAATACTTTCTTATAATTACAGTACTTAGAGGACTATAGATCCAAAAGTGTATGGAGAGATTCTCTGAGCTGCTGTCACAGTAAAAGTAGACGACTTTTACTTAAAATATTAATTATCTGATCTATCAACAGAATTTGAATTAGACTGTTAAATGATATATTGATGATCAGTTTGTAGTACTGATTTATAAAAACTTGAACCACCCTCTCAGAGGCTGACAGAAGGGAAGATTTCTGTTAAAGTACTTCTGTTCTAGTATAATGTGTGCTAAACAAGAAGACATTTTAAACAGCGCCCTGATTAATACAGTACAGATAACAAAAGGGAAAAATAAAGCAAACTAGGAAACTAAAGGAGTGATGCGGATTCTTCTCCATTTAGAAACATGACACTTGAGTGGGATTTTCTCCAGGTTAAGAGAATGAAACTATCCTTCTCTGTTTTAATATCTGGTCCTCACCAAAACTGATTAATCTAAGGAGAGCTCTCATATTCTGAGGAAGTGGTCCGAAGTTGCAAGGTAATTAAAAGTGAAAACCAACAAAAACAAACAAACAAACAAACAAACAAACAAGGATGTTGACTGTTTATTAGTTTAACAGTCCACCAGTACATACGTACGTGAGGTAGATTATCAATCGTGTTTGTTCTGTTCAATATATCTCCATTTTGCATGAATCCAACTATGATCTGTAGATGTCTTGGATTCATCCTGTGATAAACCTAAGATTTGACTTTTTTCTTTAATGCATCTGCTAGCTACATGCATGGCTATGTGACTATGCTTTGTAGAAACATTTGCTTGAAACTGTCCTAATGCTAGCATACTTTCATATTAAGTCATTGGTATAGAATTACTGCATGCAGTCTAGTCAATCTATTTGATAATCCAAACGTCATCCTAATTTTATTATTCTCAAATCTGGATACCTTCTCTGTGTATCTAAAATGATACCAGCCTCTTGGCAAGTGTCCAGTATGCTCCTGTCCCCCTCCCCCAGTTTTAAACTGAGACTAGACAAAGAAAACCACGCACATATACTTTGAAAAGGTCAAGTTCTGCTCTCAGCGACAGCAGCATACCTGAATATAGATTTAGGCCCTAATGGCTGCTGTCAGACTATCTGATGACTAAAAATGACAATAATTTCTCCCTTTCGGTAGTTACGGAGTTATAAAAACTAACATTAGAACAATAAAAGTGCTGCTGATGAGTGAAGCTTTGATTGTAAGGACATAATAGTGTTCTCATTGATCTAAATACAAAAGTAGTAGAAAATTAGTCATAGTGAGTATCTCAACACAGATGATGGCTTGTGGCTTGCATAGCATATCTTCTGCATGTATATCCTACAGCACTTTTGCATAAATAGAAACAAACACACATCATTGTAGCTCCATTTTAGTCTGAGGTAGACCACTTAAAGGCCACCACATCATGATATGTCTGTGACTCAGTTAAATCACCATCACCACAAACCTGTGTAGAAGACATTTAATCACTTGCTTCATGCAAATCAATTAACTGGCTTGGTTGCATAAATGTTTTTGTTCTTGTTATTGTTGGTGGTTCACAAATTTGAATATGATTTATTTATTTAACTCTCCTTAGATGGTTGTCATCTTGCAATATTGAGACAGATTTAGGTTTTCTTTACGTCTATGTTCTGTAGAAGTTTTTGTTCTAAACCAGTACATTTCCATAGGCCTCAAAGCACCACCCATACAAGAGACAGCCATGCCCTCTGCTAAAATGAAATAATATAATTTATCAGTGTTTTTATAATTAAAGTCAAAATAAGCAAAAAAAAACCCCCTTTGTGAATCTTTTTTTATTTTCATCAGGTCTGGCTTTTATGCATACAGACCTTACAAAATGTCAGCTAGGGAAAAAATGTTGTGAATACTCAAAAAAATCAATGTCTATTTTCTTTTAGTGTCAACTAAAATAATATGTGAAATGCATCTTCTGGAAGTGACTTACAACAGGTGAAAAAGAAACTTTAAATTCAGTGAAAGAATTACACATATAATCCGAAACTTGGGGCTGTGAGTGAAATCAAGTGGAAAGAAGAGATACACAGGTCTGATTCTTGATAGGGGTAAATTAATGAAGCTCCTTTGCAGTAGACCTGTACCAAAGGAGATCAATGAGGAATGTAATGACATGATGACATATGGGGTTTGCTATATGAGTTCTTTCTATGCAAGATTTTTCTATGGAATTTCTCTATCACTATGTATTCTTCTGTATTCTTCAAAAGAAGTATTTAAAAATATGGTTATGCTACTATTTTATTACTGTTATTTATGTCATTATTTGTATTATGTACTACCAGCAAGCTCCAGCTGGGTTGGGACATCACTGGTTTCAGGCACTTTAGGTTTCATAAACCTCAACTGATTGTTTTCATTCATAAGAGTTGATCAGACAAGAACTGTACTGGGTTTTGGGAAAGGTATTTAAGGCATGAACAGGGTGAAAATATGGTGTTCTGCAAGTCTAACTCAAATGTCATTATACTTCACAGTTTTTTACTTTCAGCTGACACCAGAGGAAAAAGGGCAATAAAGAGTAAGTGGCTTCAGCTGGGGACAAGAGACCTTGAAGAATAGAATTGGAATGAGACTTTTGGCAGAACAAAGAATATCCAGAGTAAAAACTGTGTCTTGGCAATAGAAAATGGATGCTTCTCTGCTTATTCAGTCCTTGCCATTGCTACACAGTCTCTACTCACTTCTCTTTAATATTCTGTACTGGCAGCTTCTAGAGATGTTTTCTGGACATGTGATTGCACTATTTTTGAGGTAGGCTGTCTGGAAAAGCGACTGCACAGTTTGAAAGGGGTTTCTTGGATTTTATTTCTTATTCACAGAGAACAGTACCACTGGTAATATCGGAGTGGTGAATATGGATTCCCGATGGCTATTTGTTTATGATTAATGTTTTGTATTTACCTCCTGTTGATGCATCTATAGGTTTCAAAGTGCATTGCAGCCAGGATGCAGGAGTAGCTCAATCTGCAGGCAGTAGGAGCAAGCAGACCCAGTACAGCTGCCTGGGTGCTCCTGTGCCACTGTGCATCTACCCAGAATGCACACACGAGTGCGTGGTACTTGCCTGTGTACTGTGGCAAGACCCCGAGGCTTTGCTCAGTAATGAAGGTCAGAAAATGCCTTTAAAAGGGCTTTTTGAGGACCTTCAAAAAGTAAAAAAGAGAAGTCTTTCACTCACAAAGTCTTTGTTTCCCAGTCTCAATGGGATGTTGGTGCAGAAAGCTCAGAGAAAGAGGATGAATCCTGCTGCTTGAAATTGTGTATGATTTGGGTATTACATGGCCAAGGAACAAAGGTAGTTGCAGCCTTTAGAACTTGTCTGTGCATCCTGGCATGATTTGAGGTATTTCCAGTAAATCCACGGTGCTGTTCAGAATAACCTACAAGAATATTCTTTTGTTTCTTTTTTCCATCAAACGTAGGTGAGCTTCTGTAGGGATATCCACAGACCCTGACTGACCACAGGACTGCCTGTGTTTCAGACTTTGGACTTTCTACGTGATGTCTCCACTCTATATTGGTGCTGGAAAATTAAGATTAGTGTAGCCCCAATATGGCTTGGTGTTGCACACACACTGTCTGCAAATCAGGGAGGAACTGAAGCACACTCAATATCACCAATATTGTAAAATTGAAGATTTATTCAGAAAAAAGACTGATATTCCTGAAATTGCCAGAACTGCATTTTCTCACCCCCTAATTAACTTACTTCCAGGAGAAACAGAACAGGTTTTGATCAAACTTTGCTGGGGCTGAGAACAACAGATAAAGGCCAAATCTGAAAAATTAAAATTAAGCAGGTATACTGTGATAAAGTTACAAGCAACTGAAAGAAGGGTAATAATGGAAAGTGATGGCCTCTTAACATATCTGTTGCTACCAGCTTCAGACATACTCTTTAAACAGATAAACAGATAAACAGATAAAGCCACTCAGACAGCTTTGGTCTCCAGTCTGGGCTTCCTCCAAGTTCTCTGAGCTCTAATTGAGACAACAAAGAATTGTGTTAGTTTCCAATGTGTCACTTATCTGAAGTCACAGAAACATTATCTTTACTCAGCAAAATATACTTTGCTTCTGAAAATCAGTTCATTGAACCAGATGACCTGCTGCTGGCACAGCTAGATGGAAAAGGATTTGATGTGCACAGTATCTAGTTCTTAAAAAATACATACAAGCTCACCTATTTCTATTGCTTAAACAGATCCAAATACTTCCCATTCACAATGACATTTGAAATGTGGAACAGAAAACATAAAGCTTCAGCTTTTGCCAGTTTTCATAATTTGATGAAAACCCCTGTATTACTTTCCTTACTAAAAATAGAAAATACTGAAATGATGTGCATTACAGCATCATGGATTTGTCAACAAGCCATTAAATCCTTCATTGACTTAAACAAAAGCAAATTATTTGTTATGGGTATTCTTTAGGCACAGTACTATTTACCTAAAATTGCATAGAACCTGAAAAGCAATTCCATAGAAACTTAAAGAAGGAAAGAATTTCTAATCATAATTATGAAGCCATGCCTCAGAAGATCATCAGTCCTTAAAGTGAGTTGCAAATTGGAAAAAGCAAATACATGAAAGGTATATTTGTTGATTATTTATTTCTTTTAGATTGTGTATTAAGTCTTACACAAAACTGTTCCTTAAAGTGTATCTGACAGTAGGAGGTCAAAGTTTTTGTGGTTTCTTTTATAAACTATATTTGTGATAAAGGCTTGCCACAGCTGATAAGAAGGAACATTGATAGGGTCTTAGTACCTAGAAATAAATTTGTCTCTGTTGTATGGAGTAGCATATTTCATGTGGCAGAAATAGTAATCTATTTTTAGTTCAGCTGTACTCCTAAGAAATGCACCTTTCCTCCCACAGTAAGAACTTATTGTACTTTCACACCTCAGTGGACTGTTAGTAAAACATTTCAAGCACAAAATCCAGTAAAATTCAGTCAAGTGTATTACAGACTTGAAAGTCACTCACTGAAAATTGCAATACTCTATATGAGTTAGTTAGTTAAGTCCAATTCCCCCAATTAGTACAAATACTTCAGCTCTCCCTTCTCATTCCTTGGTCAAATCCTTCATGTGCAGTATAAATCCCTTTTCAGTTTGTTTTTTTGTTTGTGTTTTGTCTTATGATGTTAAAAAAAAGTCATTCATTCAAATTCTGCTTATTTAGCAATTTTCCAATGGTATTCTGTAGATAATATGCAGCTCAAGCTTCAAAAATCATGGTATACCTGATAAGCGTTATACAGAATTTTTTCCACTGTTAGGAATAATATTCTGTGCACAGAATAAATTAGGCAGTTAGTCTTATCATTGAAAAAAAAATCAGTAACGTCAAACACTTTTCATCATATAACCTCTTTCTGATTTGCTTATAATGTGCATAGTAACTATTTGAAATTAAAACTTGTCACGATTGCATCAAGTTGTTCTTTGGCTTTTTTAGTTATTTTATTGAAAGCAGTTTGTCCATTGTGAAGTATACAACAATACAGTTCTGTCAAAATTTAAGATTTCCTTAGCTGTTTCTTTGAAGAAGAGAAGTGACTCCATGCTTTGGAATACATGCTTTTGAAGCCAGCACAAGCATAATCCTTGGGAGAGTGGTAAAATAATCAAACAAGGTTTGGTCAGGCTGGACGTCTACGAAAAATATCCATTTGCACAAGTTCAGTACTTGGCAGCATGTCCTTGCTAAAGTTTTCTTCAGGTTTACCCAAAGGCTGTCAATCGGAATGATCTCATCGATACTAAAAATTAGAACACCACTAGACTACATCTGAGTACCAGCATGCAATCAGCTGTGTCCTCTCATAACTCACACTCCTCCAAGCACTTCCTAGGAATGGGTCAGAGTTTAGCAGAGGTCAGGGATGAGTCCCAGATATATAGAAAAGTTGGCGCTACTCTGGCATGCTTCTCTGGCCTGATTGCCCAGCCATATCTTAAGCAAGCCTTGCCTGTTCACAGGCACATGCAATCCCAATCCACCTGCGGAAGCAGTGGAGATGTCTTCATTATTTTCCACAGCCAAGCAGACAGGGAGGAGTTATGATCAAAGGAGAGCCCCTCCTCATCCTGGGGGCCCTCCACTGGGCTTGCTCCAGGAAGTCACTGCCTGGCATGCACTGACTGGGGAGCCCAAACTGGATACGGTCCTCCCAGCAAGGTCTCACATGGGCCAAAGAGAGGGGAGGAATCAGCTCCCTCAAGTTGCTGGCTACACTCTAGAGTCACCCACTGTGTGAGTAGCCTCCATCATCATAGATGTGCACTGTTAACTTGTGGTCAGCTGCTTCTGCACCAGGACCCAAAGGTATTTTTCTGCAAGGCTGATCACCACCCAGTCTGTCCCCAGCCCACACTGCTGCACGGGGTTACTCCATCCCAGGTGCAGGACCCTGCTCTTGCCTTTGTTATATTTTATGAGGTTTCTTGTAGCCCAGTTCTCCAGTTTGTGGAGTCTCTTTTGAATGGCAGCCCTGCTCTCCGAAGTATTCACCTATGCCCAGTTTGGTGTCACCCACAAATTTGCTAAGGGCTGTTAGTGACGACGTTACCCAGTATTGGTCCTAGTGTCCCATGATGGCACCACTAGTAGCCACCTGTCAGTTTTGTACTGCTAATCCCAGCCCTGGTGCCTCATGAACCAGCCAGCAATCAAGCCACTTGTAGTCCATTTCTCAAGTCCATGTCTCACCCATTTCTCTTGCTAAAGTGAAAGTAAACAACACTGTTTACCTTGCTTACCTTACCTTTTCTCTTGCCCACCAAGCCAGTCTCACAAGTGCCAAGCAGAGAGGGAAGAATCTCTTGCCTCAACCTGCTGGCTGTCCTCTTCCATGTGAAGGAGCACTGCTGACTCCTGCCCAGCTTGCTGTCCACCAGGACCCCCAGGTGTTATTCTGCAAAATACCTTTCTACGCAGCCAGCTCCCAGTTTGTATTTTGTTGCTTGGATCCATGTCAGGAACCATTGCTTCTGTACAGGTTGGTATAGGTAGCCTTTTGAGCTCCTTTACTGGATGTCTGACCAAAGGGGTATCATCTAGTGATCCATGCCCTGCAGTTTCAATTTAGTGGGTCCCCTGACCTACATCAGAACTGGGCCTCATTTGACCTAGGACCATGGGAGGAAGTGAGGATGCCTGGGAGGATTGTACCCCTGGCCACCTCTGTTCATTACCATCACATGATCACCTATTCGCATGGCAAAAACAAGGCCGGGGCAACGCTCTGGTAAGTGTCCATTCACCAGAAGTGTCAGGGTCAGGGTTGGACACTGGGTGACAGTGGGCAACATGTGCAGTGGGACTGGGTTTGGAAGGACGGTGAATGAATCTGCCTTTGTCTTATGCAACAATGTTCCATTGACCATATCTCATATAAAACATAGCCACAGAGGTGTACCTCTGCGTAGCAACCAGCTATGTCACATCTCAGGGTACCCACTTAGGACCATCTATGCCACAGTTGAGGTAAACATAGTCAGATACACAGGCCTACCAAACACGAATGATCCTTGCAGACATCTACAAATGGCTATGCCTGAAAATCTCTACTGACCTGTCCATCCCCAGTAAAAGGACACGCTGCTGCTTTCAGCATGGTCCCAAAGCCACTCAAAAAAACCTCTGACTTTTCCACATAACCCCAGAAGCAAGAAGCACAGCTGGCAGATCCAGATTTTTCTTGATTTGTAGGACATAATTTATACAAAGAAATTGCTATAGCAACCTACCCACCTCTTTCATTCATATGTTTTCAACAGTCTGCAGCCCAAACTTTTTGTGCTCCACCACAAAATCACAACTTTCGTTGCCTGCTCCATTACCTGATACATGCCTTCCCCTACCTTCAGTTCCATTTTTTTCCAGCACCTGCCCCAGTTACCATGTTCTATCAGGGCTTTGTAGAGTCCATATTTGCACATTAGGCAGTAGGCCTGTGCCTCATCTGTCATTTAGGAGCCAGGTCCTCAGACCCTCAGACAGGGAAGGTTCAGGGTCCAGAAATGAAGAGCAGGAGAGGTAAATCTGGGTGTGGACTCTTCCTTTAACCACCACCTGGACTCCCATCTGCACCCTCGGTTTCTAGTGAATCATGGTGTTCATGGTTATCTATAGAAGAACAGCTCTCTCAACAGCCCCAGTGGAAACAGCAGGAATTCAGAGGTGCCCTGAGGTGTGTTGGCAGCAACGGTGAGCAGGGTGCTCAGAAGGCAGCCTCCTAAACCTTACCAGCAGGTTGATGTGTCATGAATGGGACAAATAAGAAAGGAATATATACCCTTAAGATGTATAGAGAGTAGGTGCCAAGGCCAGTGACAACTAACAGAGACACAACAGGCCAGTTACTCCAGGGAGTAATGAGTTTAACAGCCTAGGTGTGAGTTATCAGCTGTGCCATGCCAATTAACCTCAAGAGCAAAGAATGGGTTTGGACATGTTTTATTTACTAGTGGAAACGTAGCAGGGATGTTGCCATCCTCAGTAACTTTTCTTAATGAAATCACTGGTTCAGGGCATATAACAGCAAAAACCACTTTGTTTTGCAGTTGTACTTGGTTGCAAGCTTTGAGGAAACCTGTTAGTCTCAACTTGTACAGTAACTATTCTTTACTTTGTGCACTTAATTGTCCTTTTTCTAGTGAGCAAGACTTCACATCACTACCTTATAAAACAAATAAAAATGTAATTTGTATGTTAGAAAGAAGGTTCAAAATTAATAGGAAAGTAAGGCAAGCAGTAGTTTGTGCAAAATCATACTTTCTAGTGTAGAAAATCTAGGTCTTAGATAGCCTCAGTGCCTTTTGGGATGAATGGGGCACCATATGGAACTTGACTCTGTTCTCTGGAGTAACCTAGTTCATTCCTTCCACAAAGGAAATATACCCACTTTCCAGTGTTCCTCTGCTCTTTACCCAGTAGTCTGTACACGATTAGGAAAGTGGGGCATGTCCCCCTCAGCTGGTTAGTACTGGTTAAAGGTAATACTACACCTACTATGTATTTGAAGGTGATCTGTGCTGTAAGTATTAGGGGCTTGTACTCCAGCCTGTTGATAAGAATGAGTTAGGAAAATAAGGCAAAAGAGACTCCCAAGTTCAATGAATCCAGCATCCTGCTATTTCTGGCAACCATGGTGATAATTTGCCTAATTTGTTGTTGATAACCATTAAATGAGTTGATCTTTTTTTAATTCTTGCTGTATTTTGGTAATTTCCTGTGGTGATAAGTTCCACAGTTTAAGTTAATGAATGGAAATCTCCTTGAATCAGTTTTTAATTGACAGCTTTTTAATGTCATCACATGTTTCTTTGCATTTGCATTATGAGACAAAGGAATAGAATTTTCTAATTTCCAATGCTTTTCTTATATAATGTACTTTTATCATGACTCTTTCTTCTGTTTCTTCAGTGATCAGTCCTAATTGCTCAGTTTCTTTTCATATGCAAGCAGTTCCAGTCCATTGGTCATACTTTTCAATATCCTAAGAACTAACCTTAAGTTCTGCAGTGCCCCTTTTGGGTTAGGTGATCAGCACTGCACACTCCAAATGAGGTCGTCTCATTAATTATAAAAAGGCATGATATGCCAGTGTTAATTACCCTATTAGTCTTCATGTAACCTAGCTTCTTGTTGGACTCCCAGCTACAGCTGCATATCAAGCAATCTATAGAAATTTCCGGGTCTGCTGTAGGAGTTGCTTCCATAAATTTAGAGCCCTCTGAGATGCTGGAGAAGTGTGAACTTTCCTTTTCAATGTGAAATGAAACATTTATTATGTTGATGAGTAAACTAATTGAATTAGGCCTCTCCAAATTTCTTTCAACCTCTATGACCTTTCCTGACTTAAATGACTTAGTGATATCTGCAAACTTTAATAAGGAGAATCTGTCCTACAGTTCTTTCGAAACTATTGATAGACATTAAACAATAAAAGTTTGAGTGTGGTAAAGTGCTTGCGGTGTTCAGTTGGTTGGTTTAGTTTGGTTTGGTTTTTAACTGGTCATTTAATTATGCCCTTTGGCCTTTTCTTCATGACAGTGTTGCCACTTGTCTCAAGATTATTTTGTTTCAGAGAATCACAGAATATCTCAAGTTGGAGGGGACACCTAAGGATCATCGAGTCCAACTCTGTGCTCCTTGCAGGACTACCTAAAACTAAATCATATGACTAAGAGCGTCATCCAGATGTTCCTTGAACTCTGACAGGTTTGGTGCTGTGACTACTTCCCTGGGGAGCCTGTTCCAGTGAGCAACCACCCTCTCAGTGAAGAACCTTTTCCTAATGTCCTATCTGAACTTCCCCTGATGCAGCTTCATTCCATTTCCTTGTGTCCTGTTGCTGGTCACCAGAGAGGAGATCAGCACCTCCCCCTCCACTGCCCCCCTTGAGGAAGTTGTAGACTGTGATGAGGTAGCCCCTCAGCCTTTTCTTCTCCAAGCTGAACAAGCCAAGTGACCTCAGCTGTTCCTCGTAAGTCCTGCCCTCAAGGCCTTTCACCATCTTGGTTGCCCTCCTCTGGACACACTCTAATAGTTTGGTGTCCTTCTTATATTGAGGCACCCAAAACTGCACACAGGACTCGAGGTGGGGCTGCGCCAGTGCAGTGCAGAGTGGGACAATCACCTCCCTCAACCGGCTAGCTATGCTGTGCTTGATGCACCCCAGGACATGGTTGGCCCTTTTGGCTTGTTTCTTCTATAGAATCTTATTCAAGGACCATGTCAAAGGCTCTTCAGTAGTTTTATTAAATTGTGTGAACCAGTTTTCCTTCATCTATCCCTTTATAGATATGTTCAAAGAACTAAAAAAAAATAAATTATTAAACAAGATTTTCCTTTGCAGAAGCCCTGCTTGTTTTATTCTGCTTCATGATATCCCAGACACTTTATTTTTCTCCCTTGGTAAGCGTCTTTTCAACTAATCTGCTAGGTACAGACTTAGGCCTTAATTCTCTAAATATTTTGAAGAGCTTTTTAAAGAGTAAAATTCTTACTATGAACTGGATCAGGTGGCTAATCTAAGAATTCTACTGAAAATAACTCTACCAATATAACAAAAGTTAGGTATTCCTAAAGAGTAGTATTGATATTATGGCTTTTATTCACAATAGAAGAAGATGAATTAGCCTAGAGAAGGCACTGTGCTAGTAAGTTCACTAACTCACGTCTTATTCTCTCTGGCATTGCTTGGAATAGACGTACCCTGAGATTTCCACTACTTAAAATGCTCTTATCTTTTCGTTTGAAGAAGAAAACAAGGGCAAGCAAATCATTTTCTTGAAAACTGTCGATACTTTTTTCCTAATATAAGAATTGATCACACCAAAGGTCTATTGAGCTGAACAGCTATGACTATGGTCAATAGAAGATATCTATTAGGTAAGATAGATAAGAATAGATAAGAAGATAAAGTGTAAGAACAGGACAAGTAAGCAGTGATATCTCTTTACAATACTCTACAGCTTTCAGAAATGTCTGCTTAGGGATTTCTTCAGCTAGTCTGTTTTCTTCAGCTAGTCTGCTCATAACTGTCTGTTTAATAACCCTTACTAGAATTTTCTATTATATTGTTCAATCACTCTAAAATTCTGTAAACTTTTAGCCCCCACATCATCCTTACTAGCTGGAGATACGGTGCTGAGTAAGATGGTCAACTCTGTACTTTTTAGTTCAACCCTTCAGTGAATCTCAACAAAAGTGAATTAAGTTTTATTTTTTTTGTAGAAGGTGTTAAAACCACTTCACTGATGTTAGAAATGGTTTAGTAAAAGAAGTATAGCTTTTTTCCAGCACAGAAAAGACCTTAGGATTTACCGTGGAATTCTGTATTGTAGGAGGCGTTGTTTCTTACCCTCAGTAAGTTTGCAGATGACACCAAGTTGGGCAGGAGTGTTGATCTGCTTGAGGGTAGGACGGCTCTACAGAGGGACCTGGACAGGCTGGATCGATGGGTCGAGGTCAATTGTATGAGGTTCAACAAGGCTAAGTGCAAGGTCCTGCACTTGGGCCACAGCAACCCCATGCAATGCTACAGGCTTGCAGAAGAGTGGCTGGAAAGCTGCCCAATGGAAAAGGACCTGGGGGTGTTGCTTGACATCCGGCTGAACATGAGCTGGCAGTGTGCCAAGGTGGCCAAGAAAGCCAATGGCATCCTGGCTTGTATCAGGAATAGTGTGGCCAGCAGGACCAGGGAAGTGATCATGCCCCTGTACTCGGCACTGGTGAGGCCCCACCTCAAATACTGTGTTCAGTTTTGGGCCCCTCACTGCAAGAAAGACATTGAGGTGTGCCCAAAGAAGGGCAACGAAGCTGGTGAAGGGTCTAGAGCACAAGTCTTATGAGGAGCGGCTGAGGGAACTGGGGTTGTTTAGCCTGGAGAAAAGGAGGCTGAGGGGAGACCTTATCGCTCTCTACAACTATCTGAAAGGAGGTTGTAGAGAGGTGGGGGTCGGTCTCTTCTCCCAAGTAACAAATGATAGGATGAGAGGAAATGGCCTCAAGTTGCGCCAGGGGAGGTTTAGACTGGATATTAGGAAATTTTACTTCACTGAAAGGATTATCAAGCATTGGAAGAGGCTGCCCAGGGAAGTGGTTGAGTCGCTGTGAGAGACTGAAAGAGTTAATGTCTCAAACATTGTGGCGAGATGAGGTGCTATTTGCATGGCGATGGCAGGTCAGCGAGCACGGGGTGGGGGAGAGCGAGAGCGGGAGAGGGACGTGCGGGATGTGGAGAGTGCATCAGAGGATGCGCAGTTCTGGGTTCCGCCGGACCTTACCATCTATGGCCAGAGGTCACACAGGGTTGATCCGAGGAAGGGGCTTGCGACCACCCAAGAGACCCCTCATGACCACCCCCCTCCCCTAGCGCCTGTGCAGAAGATTGAGAACTTTCTAGAACAAGAACCATGTCAGTCCTGAAGGGGCGTACCTGGAGGCGGAGATTAGCGTATAAAAGCCACGCCCTCCAGGGAACCGCGTGCACAACCACCACTGGAGGATTGCCATGTCTGTCATCATCATCGCGGGATCCAAGGGTGGTGATACTTTTTCTTTCTCTTTCCTCCTCTCTTCTCCTTTCCTTTTCTCGCTTGTCTCTTCTCTCTTCCTCTATTCTTCCAATATATGCAAGTTTGGGATAAATTGTGACGTGTTGCCCATAAAATAGCTCCATTGCCAAATCACCTCTGTTCATTCGTTGAGCTCACCAGTTTGTTAAGTTTGTCTGTTTGTTGAATTCACCAGTTAATAAAGTTGCTGGCCAGACTGTTCCTCTGAGTCATTGTTGTGACTCTACCGGCCACGCGGCTCTGCCGAGCAGAGATCGGCCTTTGTCAGTACACAAACCCTTGGGGAATCGAAAAGATTCACCCATCTCACAACCCACTGAGTGGGACGAGACATTAATTTGGTGTCAGAAGTGGGATAGACTGTTCCTCTGAGTCATTGTCGTGACTCTACCGACCACGCGGATCTGCCGAGCAGAGATTGGCTTTTGTCGGTACACAAACCATCAGGGAATCAAAAAGATTCACCCATCTCGCAACCCACCGAGTGGGACAAGACAGTCGCCATCCGTGGAAGTATTTAAAAGACGTTTGGATGAGGTGCTTAGGGACATGGTGTAGTGGTGGTCTTGGTAGTGTTAGGTTTACGGTTGGACTCGATGATCTTAAAGGTCTTTTCCAACCTATACGATTCTGTGATTCTGTGATTCTGCTGTTGTTAATGACTGTTTTGCACTTGGCATCAGGGCAGAATCAGTCTATTAGGCAATAAGCCTTCTGCAGAATAAACGGTATTATAAGATTCCATGATTTCACCATTAGAGCCAATGTATACACAGAGGTGCTTATACTCTTTTTAGCATCAATTTGCATATATTCCTCCTGCCTGGTATAGCTCCAGAGGTGATTAGTCTTCAATACAGACCCTGAGTAGCAATTTTAGCAAAGAAGGCAGAGGCTTCTATCACATTTGCAAAGCAACCCTTGTACAAATGGAGAAAGAGTGGAAGAGCTCAAAGCTGTAAGTAAGTTATACTGTAATAACCTCCTGTATAATTTCACTGCAAATAAATGTTCCAATTGTAGGGTCATGTTGCCCTCAATTAGTAGGTGAAACTTTTGTTGGCATTTTCAGCGGTGTGCAAGAATGTCACCTCTGAGGTATCAAGAAGCATTTTTCAGTTATGTAATGACAGCTTTGCTTTGCATCAAAGTTTTGTCAACCAGAATCTCTCCTGTCCTTGCCTTGTAAGTAGACAATCAAATCAGACAGTTCTAGACTTTCTGAAACTAACTGAGATCCATGGATTTCTGCCTGTTTGAGGACAAGAACATCAGGATAAAGTATGATATAAAAGAAGTCATACTTAAACCAAATGTTTCTAAGATTTGTCCTGATTTTTGATGGAGGTGGTAACAAACAAAAGCAAGCATTTAGTTTAAAATAAAAGATCCTGACATGCTCTAGAGATGTGCTACCAACATGATGGCAAATCATTTCACTTCTTTTTCCTTCTAGTGTGAAACCTACAAATTGGCAAAGCTGCTGCTTAAGACATCTTTCCATGTAAATTGCTTTAAGGTAGCTACATGTAAAGATTCAAAGAAAGAATAAATAGTAATTATCACTGCTGACAGCTCAAGCTGAAGAGAACACTTCACAGCAGCAATTAAAGAAAGCAAACTTGGTAAGACGGATAATGAAAAGGATATAAAGCACACAAGTATCACATTGGAAATCAATGGAACACTCTCTTCAGATTTGATCCTGAAAAGGATGAAGAAATAAGAGAGTGTTCAGAAACAAACAATGAGAATTATTAGGTGTATGGCATACAAAAAACTGTTTTACGAAGAGACATTATGAGATCAAGATTAAGTAATTCGGGAAGTTGATTCATACAAGCTACCCATTTAAACATATATCACAGAGAATCACAGACTAGTTTAGGTTGAAGGGACCTTTGGAAATCATCAGTGAAGTCCCCTAACCAAGCAGGGTCAGCTAGAGCAGGTTTCCCACGACCATGTCCAGTCAGGTTTTAAATATCTCCACAGATGGAGACTCCACAACCTCTCCAGGTAACCTGTTCCAGTGTTTGACAACCCTCATTGTAAAAAAGGGGGCGGGGGGGGAGGTGGTGTATGGAGAGAGAGAGATAGACATAGGTATATAGATATAGATACAGCTATATGGATACATACACATGTATTTACCTTCATCCCGGGAGGCAGCCCTAAAGGGCAAAGGAGTCCAGGAAGGCTGGACATTCTTTAAGGAGGAAGTCCTAAAGGCACAAGAGCAGGCCGTCCCCAGGTGCCGAAAGATGAGCCAGCAGGGAAGAAGACTGGCCTGGCTGAATAGAGAGCTCTGGCTCGAACTCAGGAAAAAGAGGAGAGTCTACGACCTCTGGAAGAAGGGGCAGGCAACTCAGGAGGACTACAAAGGTGTAGCGAGGCTGTGCACGGAGAAAATTAGAAGGGCCAAAGCTGAGCTAGAGCTCAATCTGGCTACTGCCGTAAAAGACAACAAAAAATACTTCTTCAAATACATTAGCAGCAAAAGGAGAGCTAAGGAGAATCTCCAGCCCCTAGTAGATGGGGGAGGGATCGCAGTGACAAAGGCTGAGGAAAAGGCTGAGGTACTGAATGCCTTCTTTGCCTCAGTCTTTAATAGTAGGGCCAGTTGTTCTCTGGGTACCCACCCCCCCCGAGTCAGAAGATAGGGATGGGGACCAGAATGGAGTCCCCATAATCCAGGGGGAAATGGTTAGGGACCTGCTACACCACTTAGACACTCACAAATCTATGGGGCCTGATGAGATCCACCCGCAAGTACTGAAGGAACTGGCAGATGTGCTCACCAAGCCCCTTTCCATCATTTACCAGCAGTCCTGGCTAACTGGGGAGGCCCCAGTTGACTGGAGATTAGCAAATGTGACACCCATCTTCAAGAAGGGCCAGAAGGAGGACCCGGGGAACTACAGGCCTGTCAGCCTGACCTCAGTACCGGGGAAGCTGATGGAGCAGATCATCCTGAGTGCTATCACATGGCATGTAGAGGATAACCAAGGGATCAAGCCCAGCCAGCATGGGTTTATGAAAGGCAGGTCCTGCTTGACCAACCTGATCTTCTTCTATGACAAGGTGACCCACCTAGTGGATGAGGGGAAGGCTGTGGATGTTGTCTATCTAGACTTCAGTAAAGCCTTTGACATGGTTTCCCACAGCATTCTCCTGGAGAAACTGGATGCTCATGGCTTGGACGGGTGTACTCTTCTCTGGGTAAAGAACTGACTGGATGGCTGGGCCCAAAGAGTAGTGGTGAATGGAGTTTACTCCAGTTGGTGGCCAGTCACAAGTGGTGTTCCCCAGGGCTCAGTGTTGGAGCCAGTTCTGTTTAATCTTTTTATCAATGATCTGGACAAAGGGATCGAGTGCACCCTCAGTAAGTTTGCGGATGACACCAAGCTGTGCGGGAGTGTTGATCTGCTTGAGGGTAGGACGGCTCTACAGAGGGACCTGGACAGGCTGGATCGATGGGTCGAGGTCAATTGTATGAGGTTCAACAAGGCTAAGTGCAAGGTCCTGCACTTGGGCCACAGCAACCCCATGCAACGCTACAGGCTTGCAGAAGAGTGGCTGGAAAGCTACCCGATGGAAAAGGTCCTGGGGGTGTTGCTTGACATCTGGCTGAACATGAGCCAGCAGTGTGCCAAGGTGGCCAAGAAAGCCAATGGCATCCTGGCTTGTATCAAAAATAGCGTGGCCAGCAGGACTAGGGAAGTGATTATCTGCCTGTACTCGGCACAGGTGAGGCCGCACCTCGAATACTGTGTTCAGTTTTGGGCCTCTCACTACAAGAGAGACATTGAGGTGCTGGAGCGTGTGCAGAGAAGGGCAACGAAGCTGGTGAAGGGTCTAGAGCAGAAGTCTTATGAGGAGCAGCTGAGGGAACTGGGGTTGTTTAGCCTGGAGAAAAGGAGGCTGAGGGGAGACCTTATCGCTCTCTACAACTACCTGAAAGGAGGTTGTAGAGAGGTGGGGGTCGGTCTCTTCTCCCAAGTAACAAAGGATAGGATGAGAGGAAATGGCCTCCAGTTGCACCAGGGGAGGTTTAGACTGGATATTAGGAAATTTTACTTCACTGAAAGGGTTGTCAAGCATTGGAACAGGCTGCCCAGGGAAGTGGTTGAGTTGCCATCCCTGGAGGTATTTAAAAGACGTTTGGATGAGGTGCTTAGGGACATGGTGTAGTGGTGGACTTGGCAGTGGTAGGTTAACGGTTGGACTTGATGATCTTAAAGGTCTTTTCCGACCTATACGATTCTGTGACTCTGTGATCCTGCAATCCCATGTGAGGAAGAGTGGTATGTGTGTGCAGGTAAGATGAAATTTATGTAAGAATTCCTACTTACTGAATCTTTGTTTCTTCCTTCCATTTTATATGTGATATCAGGCAAAGAGGTGATCAGAGGCTGTGAGTTTGCTAAGAATTTATTTTCAAGTTCCAGTACCTATAAAGAGTTATGAATTGTCTGAAGTGTATATTAACTATATGAAAATATGATTGCTTGTTTAACTCATTCTCGAAAGATAACTGAGGTCAGAAGCTTAGTAGGATAGTAAGCAATTCATTGCTGATGTTATTCTCATTTTAAATGGACATTTAAATTGATAAAAGAATATGTCTTTCAGAATCAGATTTAGAATGTTATTCTTTTAAGTTTGACAATATTTTGGAGAAATACTTCCAAAGATAGAAATATTTTAACCTTAAAGCAGATTTCTCTGTAACTGATTACTGAAGGATTTCAGAATCTTCCCCTAAGATATCGGCTACTCTTTAGTACCAGAGATTTGTCACTGGATTGTGGAAATGCTGTCTCTGCTCTGTTGTAGTCATTCCTGGGTAAGCACAAACATCGTTGGATTTTTCCAGAAAAATGTTTTGCAGTATTTTACCATTTCTCTTGATTTATGTCTGTAAATAGTAATTTTAAAAATATAATTGTAAATTTTACATAATGTGAGAAATATCCCACGGCCACGTACCAGCACGTCTTCTCAGTAAATGACGCAGAATGGTTTACCAAATAATAAAAAGAAAGTGTACTTTTTTCAGAATATTCAAAAAACAAATTTAACAAATCCTTTTCCCTTTTTGTTTTAGGTTTCTTATGTATCCAAATTTATCTGGCCCAAATTAATCTCTGCAGCCTCTCCTATTATTCCCACATTCTATTTTGATCCCAGATACATGAACATTTCCCAAAAAACAAATGTCTTTTTGCAGTGCAGAAAAATAAGAAAGTATCCTGGGGCATTTCTTGTATATTAATTATAGCTCTGGTTGGTTTCCAGGAAAAACTGTTTTAGAAACAGTGGAAAGTGACACTGATGAAAGAATTTGTATTGAAAATACTGCTTATTAAAAAAAATCAGACGGATTACTTTCAGACAGAAAATAGAATAGTGGATGCAGAGATTTAGACATAATAGTCATGAAGAAAAGAGAAGGAAATAAGCAAGCCAAACACTTGAGACTTCTTTAGTGACATAGCAGAAGATATATAGATATAAAACATGTATACATAGACACATACACACACACGCACATACACACATATCCTTCCACTTGTTTTATTCTCTGGGTATTGCTTATTATCTTGTCAAACATCATCTGCAAAGATAATACAACATCTTGTGTACTAACCTATCCTCTGGTCCAGAACTGTGCCATGCGCTTGGTTACATATTAAAATTTTTCCAGAGCAGCCTCCAGTTTTTACATCTGTCTCAGATTTTCAGTGTGCTGTTTGAGTCTGATTTCAAAAAACCTGAATATTCTTATCTGTAGCTGGAGAAAACAAAAGTTGCAGAATCCTAGAGGTAGATGGGAAGTAGACTTTTATTGGACATCAAACACAAGCTGATAAGAGAAGAGCTTGTTGCTCCACTGTATCACGGTACTTAAGGAGGGCATGCAAAAACCACCAAGTAATCAGTTGGTACCTGGGACTTATGGATGATGTGGCATAGCTAGACATGAGAAAGATTTAGCTCCATCACTCTCAAAAATTGCTAGTAAAACATTGAATCAACTATTCTTCCCTAATGTAATCATCAGGTTAACTAGGAAAGCTTATCACTTTAAGGCGTTGCCTATTACAAAAACCACTGATATTCACCTTCTTTGATAACACATTGTTTATTAAAACAGTGGTCCCCCTGCTTGCAAGGTGATTTGTGCAATTTGCAGTTTCCAGTATAAAGCTATCAGACCCATTTAAACTCTGTCTTGACTACTGTGTGGTCTTGTGCAAAAGGAAATGGCATGATCTTGCCATGTCAAGGTAGACCTAAAAACATAGACTTGCCCAGAAACTGTACAGCGCAATGCAAAAGGATTATTGATAGTGTGCCATAGGTTCTTTCTGAAGATCTCGAGCATTTTATGCTTCACTCATGATTGTTCAGGACTTCTCTCTGGGATTCAGAATAACCATTAGCCTTCATTTTAGGAAAAATTCCAAATCTTTCACAACTGCTGGTCTCAGCATTTCTGGATTAACACCATTGTTGTAAGATCTTCATTGAGCAGTCCATGAAACCTCTGGTGACAGAAGGAGAATGACCACAAGGATGGTGGCTTACCATAGTCAGCTCTGCTGCAGTAACATAACTGTATATTTCAGGTTAATGCACCTAGCCCGTAGATGCTTATTTTCTGTAACTCACACAGATTACAATGGAAATACCAAGTTCCCAACAGTTTAGTTTGCTTTTTGTCTAAATTCTTAAGAACAGCATACTTTTAATCACCTTATATAAGTAAAAAGTTATGGCCCTCTTTTGCTCTGTTTTCCCTTCCATCTTATAAAACAAAGGGTTCTTGTCTGCCTCTTTGAGGGAGGATGAAAAGGCGTTTTAGTAATTAGTGTTTGCAAAGTTCTAAGTAGAAGTCCTAAATTTCAGTCACCAGGATCAAAATAGTATGAAAAATTCTCTGTTCCAGAACTTCTGTAAATGTCCCCAAGCCTTTGATCAAATGATCAAGATGGTTCTGATGCCTTTACTCATGTGGAGTAGATTATTGCACAACATAAATAGTCCTATAGAGATCCCACTGAAATAAGTTGTCATCTGCAGTAGTTTTTGATGCAAACAAGAGTGTCTACTACCAATTGATAGTGAGTAAAGAGGGTCCACTTCAATTTTAATTAAATCAATACTAGTGTTTTCATTTGGTTCACTAGATAGGAGCTTTTCCTTTTTTACAAGCTTTCTAACAGTCCATTTTAAAATATGTTTCTCTAGTGAGATCAAAATGCATCCTGTACTGTCATAACAGAGCACATTCTCACTGCCATTCTTCAGATCAAAAAGGATTTTCAATGTGGTTGCAGTCATTGTGCTATTTTACAGAGTGTAGCATTTATGATGTTTGGCGCTCCTTTGGTCATTTGTGTGCCACTGAAATAATGAGACAGACACACAGTGTGATATGCAAATAGTAAATAATGCTTTCCTAAGCTATGGAGCAGATAATAATATGCTCAGCCCTCTACATAAAAAGCATTGCTGTTTTTAATAATACAATAGGAAGAAAAAAAAAATTTTTTTTACATTGAGTAAGTAATGTAAAGGATGCGGCACCTCCACCTCCCTAGAGAGTTCTTAAAAACTGAATTGCCTTGTAGCTTGCCAAAGCTTCCTTGTAGCTTGCTAAAGCTTCAAACTATTTCAGTACATGGTGTTTTTTCTAACAACTGAAAAAAAACTTAAACTGACTCATTAAAGTGCATGCAAATATTCAAACAGAACCTTCACCTAGTAGAGCTTTCTCTTTAAAATGTACATGGTTTGCCACTTATGAGGTTAGCAGTGTAGAAAAACAAAACAAACCCCTTGAACATTTTTAATAAATATCTACATTATCTGAAAGTGATTGGCATGGATAGTGCTCAAAAGGAAAGAAATGGATGGCTTGTGTATATGCTAATACTCGTGCTATTGTAGCTCATATACATTCCTGACAGCAACTGTTTACATTGTCTTTTCATATAATACCGAGAATCAGACTTGAAGAGGAACTCATTGGTTTTTAGGGCCACGTTGTGAAATAATGCCTTGAATTATACTAGGCCACCCATGCAACTTCTCACTACTAGACAACCACCTGGCTAACATTTTTAAAAATAGCTGTATTTTCACAGCCAATGGTTTCTCCATTTAAGGTTAATTATTATGACCCAGAATTTTAGCTTGCAATATATGAAATACAAGGCTACTAGTAACCTACTGACGTTTGCTCATTTCTAATTTAAATAATGGACAGATTTACTCTTCCACAATTGCTGGAGTGAGTCACTCAGTGGCCCGGTGTCACTGAGGCTGTACACATGTAAATGAGAAGACAATGTGGCCTGCCGTCCAGGCTTTGCAGTCTAGATCTACGTATATTTCATGAATAAAACCCAGTACTGCTTTCCTTTTGTTTAGCAAGCAACATACTATCATAGTTATTCATTTAACAGCCTCACACTATTGTCTGTAGCAAGCAAGTAGTTTCCAGTGTCCTTAGAATAGATTCACACAGCAGCCAGGCTGCAGTTCTTGAGCACAGAACTTGAGGAAAAAACATGCACGATGAGTACATTTTGTGTATGATCTCTATGTGCAAGCAAAAATGTTGCAGGAAAGAAGGCTAAAGTTCCTTGAAAGTTTCAGGAATTTTTTAGTATACTCCATGAATACCAATTCCAAGTTCTAAACCCGTCTGCCTATATTATTTTGATAATCTAATTTAAGGGTTTTTATATTCTATAAGACCAAATTCTACAAAGTGACAGCCTTTAAAAATGTGAATGCACTGATTGAGCTCAATCGAATTAGATTACTGAGAATAGCAACTATAAATGCCTGCAGGAAAAGAAAAAAAACCTATCATCTCCTTGATTTACTTTGTTACAAATATGCGTTTTCATAACTGCGGCTAAAAGCAAAGTCCTGGTCACATGCTTCCCTTGAGCACTCTAGCAAGCAAGGCCAATATAGGTAATCCTTTAAAGTGGACAGTGATAGATCACATTTTCTGAGGACAGCACAGGTGATGTCAGCAATTCAGCAATGGCATCGCAGGACTTCAGACCATTCTGAAACCTATTTGAAAAACCTGAGCAGGCTCTCAGGTGAGTAATCCACACTCACCTCTGTTTTCTGCAAAAAAACGGATAACCTAGTTTAAAGTTAGTCTAGGTATATTTACATGAGCTGCAGGTGTGCAGTATAGAAATCTGGATCCAAAATACATAAGTATGTGTGCAATATTATTTTAAATTACATGAAGAAATCTGAAATAGATTTTTGAAGCTGCTCTGATGAATTTGGTGCAACTCGAACTGTCTCCTATGAGACAGCAGACAAGCACAACCCAAGTTAAAACGAACAGGTTTGGTAGTCTTTCGCAGTTATAGTATACCAAACTCTCTCCACAACCACATATTACAGGGCTTATAAAAAAGGACTCTCTTTCCTTTGACAGATGACCACTGACTGTTTCTTTTCCACCTCTCCTTTTAGTTACATTTGCTAGGTCTTTAAACCTTGAAAAGCCTACTAGTTGCAGCCCCAGGGAGCCCTTATGTATTCTTGCAATTTAGTGGTGAGGCCTGTGATTTCTTTTCTCTTTATCCACTAAATGTTTGGACTTTTGGTGGTGGTGGTGGTGTTTTCTTGGTTCTTGTCTCCAACTGCTGGCAACTATTTGTGTCTTGATGTAGCTGCTAGGATGTTTTGGAAAAGGATTAATTTTTCCCTGGGGTGGTTTGAGGGCTTTGGTACTCTGATGTGTTTGGGGTGAGTTTGATGAGGAGCTTTTCCCTGAGTGTTTGCTTTGCCTCTGCTACCCTGAAACTGGTACTGGAGGTAGCAGGGAATGTCCTCCTGACCTGTATGTGTATAGCCGTTCTTCTTAGAGGGGTTGGATATTTGCTCTTTATTTTATTATGTGTATAATTTACCTTGGGTTAAAGTAAACTCCAGGTTAGCTCATGATCCTGCCTGTGGAGGGGGAAGTATTTCACTGCCCACAGGTCTGTGCAAGACTTTCTACAAATTCAAAATAAGGACATAAACTGTATCTGGTCTAAAGAAGTTACTACTTAGCAAACTCTGTAGAAGTGTTTATAGTCTTATGGCTGAATATTTATGATTGAACTCTGCTGGTGCTGTACAAAAGTAAGAGTAGGATTAAATGAGATGTGTTTGGTATGATTCTTCCCTTCTATTGACTTCATCTACTTTGTATTTTCTCTTTCAGTTTATCAGGTTGGCTTGGATCTAATTGCTGCGTTTCATCTTGATTTGGGAGGTTCTTATTTATTGTCCTAATATAATATTGATAGTGTTTGGTTTTGTTACTTTACAAATACCCTGTAATATATACAATATAAGCAGTCAAAAGGATGTAGAAAAAGAAAGCCAGCAACATGGGCAGTAACAGAATATGCATATGCCCTGTATTTTTCTAGTAGTAAATGCACAGAAAAAGGCTGCTTTGTAAATCCTCTGGTAGCAGGCTCTATATCTGGGGGGGAAGGGGGGGCGGTTCTGAAATCCAATGTCATTTGCTTTCTAAAAATAATAGGAATCTTTATTTTCAAAACATATATAAATAGGAATTTTAATTGACAGAGTTCTACTTACTACCCTATGACAGGCCCCGCTATAGTCTTTTTTCATTGAGGATTATATATTTATTAAGACATTACAAATAACTGGAAAGTGTCTGAAGAATTGACTTAAATTCCACAGTCAGTTTAATCTGGCATATGTTTGTGATGCTGCTGAAAAGGTCATTTCTACCCTTGTCTTTATGATGGAGCTAATGTTCATGTGGCCTCAGCACGAACTGATTAAAACGGTGTAAGGTGAAAACTAAGGAGGTGGGGGAGGTGGGGGGAACCTCGTTGAGGATGAGCAGACTTTTCCTGAAGAATTTTGTGGCTGCGTGAATGCCAGCCCTGGCACGTGGGAACATGGAGATGGAGCTGCAGGACACGATGGCTGTGACTGCTTCTTTGGGCACTAGCCTGTGCCAGATATAAACCTGAACCACTGACAAACAGCGTTTAACCCTCTGTTTCCACAGCCTGTGCTGTGTTATGCATCTGTTCCTCCGCCTCAGAGATGTGACTAAGATTCTTTGTACTGACCCACTTAAACATGAAAACAAACAGCACCCAGCCAAGAAGCAATTTCTCTTGCGGAAAAATAAAATGGAAATCTTGATACAGCACACTATTTTCCCCAAACCCGTAGGCTGGTTTTGCTTGTGACCTAGCAGGCAGTGCTCTATGTAATTTTCATTAATGTAAGCGATTTCTGACCATATCAGTTTTGTTTCATGGTAAACCAAACATGTAATGTAACAGTCCCAACAAAAGGAGGGTCTGCAGAAGCACAGCTAACATTACTGTGAATCTTCATGAAACAGTGAAGATTGTGTGTCCTAATGTGTTTGGGACTCTAGTCTGAGATAACGCTCTCTCTGCCCACTGTGTTTATTCTTCTCAGAATGAGCATAACTGAATTTTAGCTCTAAATCCTTTACAAATTACAGGCATCTTCCTTTGACAAATATTTTGGGGTTTTGTTTGGTTGGGGTTTTTTACATTTAGACTGAATGAATGTGTGCTTAGTTTCTAAATCAGAATCCCATTCCTCTCTCCAATTTTTGGGTTGTTTTGGTCCCCTGACTTTAGAAAAACATAATTTCAAAGACCCTGCAGAAGTAGTATAAAAATCTACTGTTCCATACAGTAAAAAGTACTCCCTTTATCTTCTACCTTGGTGATTTATAAGAAGAAAAACGTCTGTTCACTACACATGAAAATCCCTGGTGAGTTAAATTTTTCCAGTTATACTGCTGTTTTTGAGTGATTTATGGTCTATGATGCATGGGAGTCTATGATGCATGGGTGGAAATACTCAAACATTTAATAGGCTTGTTCCAAAACCCAAGCAACATAAGAAAGACTCAATATGGATTGCACATGCTACGTGTTGTGGTCAGTATTTAATCTTATGTGTAACAAGAGCCATTACCTTATGACAGTAGCTGATGTCAACACAACGTATTCTGACGCACAGAAGTAAATCTGTGGGTTTCTGTGCCCAGTATTCCAACCAGAGGTTTCTTTTAAGTCTTGCAGGAAGAACATACTTCTGGCTGTGTTCACAGTGGAGGTGGTGTCAGTATGAACTTGTTTAAGCTAAATTTTGTGTGTGGTGAGGAAGGGTGAAATGCACATAGATTTTCTCTGTGCCAGTGTCACTCTGTGCCGGCTCACTCTTACTGGCATTACAGTGCCAAGTGACAGCTCTAACATGAAAATGCAGTTCTGTTCCAGCATGCTGTGTTGCTCTTGTTAGCCATGGGACAGCCTTTCATTACTGTTTCGGCACAAACCAGTAACATCTTAAGTGTATTTTCATAATTTTCCTTCTTTATTTACAGCACTATGAACGGTTAATTGTTTCTTATTGTCTCTACATACATACGTACATATGTACTTCCCCCTCTGATAGTTACTTGTGACATAGTCAATGAAATTACAGCATGAAACCAATGAAAGTAAATGCTTTTTCCACTTATCTTGTAGAACTGATTGTTAAGGCTATATCTATGTTTTTAGTGTCAAAAGATAGTATGCCATATTGTCTCTACTGCATTGCACATTCTTTCTTCTTTGAGACAGAGCCACACTGAAAAGGGCGGCAGGTAGCACAGTAAGTGCATACAGAATCGTTAATACTTGAAAGCTGTGAGGCTGGGTCAAAACAAACAAGCAAATCTTAATTTATCAAACAGTTTTAATCAATTTTTATTCACAAAAAAGCTTATGAAGTTGCTTAAAGAATAACAAACAACACATGGCTGCTGGATATTAGTCTGTTCTCCTAGACTTACAGCAAAGTAAGATATTCTGTGGTGCTGCAAGGCTAAAATCAGTGAGCACTTTTAAGTCCTCAAATAGGAGGTGCCATGCAAAAGCAGTGTGTGATCTTAGATGTTATACCTTCGATGTACCTTTTGACGTTGATAATTTTGTGATCCTGTCACTGGTGTAAGCAATCCGTGCTTACAGTTTGTTTCTGTCTATGTCTGCACACAGATACCTTGGGTCCAGTAGAAGTGAACTGCTGAAACGTAGTCCTACAAAATGCCTTAGAGCACAAATGAAGCTGGAGAGACAGAGAGTTCTTGTGTCGACCATATGAACTGAACCTTCAGAAGAGAAACGATTACAAGACAGTAATTGGTATTTCATTGATGATGCTATTGAGACAAGAGCTCAGAACAGAATGCACTTCCACACGCACCCTTCATTTGAAACACTACTGATCAGGAAATAGATTGAAGTGCCTATAGCTGAACCATGACTGGGTCCCATACTGATTACATGTATCATTTGCTTTCGTTTTTCGAATACAATTATCAAATTGCTCTGTATAGATGGGAGTGGTACAAGCATGGGAAAGAATTATCCACTTAATTCCAGCCTGTGAACATGATCAGTATTAATTTAATGGAAAACCATGCTCTCATGTAAATGTTCTCAGGGCTAAGGAATTTAATAGAGCCTCCGTACGATCATCCAGGATTCTGAACTGGGTCCCTTGCTTCAGGATTATAGCCAGAATATATGATTATAATTAAAATTTGCTTATTTCAACAATAAAAAAATCCCTTCCCCCTGAACATATTTGTGATAAAGATTTCATTTTCAGAAAAACAAGGCTTTTTAAATGCCTCAATAGCAGATGTTGCTGTTAATGAAGTATCCCAAGGATACATGCATTATGAAACAATCACCTGGAAAGGATGTAAACTGAGCAAGGGAATCTCACTGCAGAGTCATAAATATCTCATTCTGCTTGTTACTGCTACCTGTATAAAACTATGGCTGTAACACAGAAAGAAAAACAAAAGTAAAACAAATTAGCCACAGACACCTGATCAATGAGAAGAATTGTTGTCAGGGCTAAAGCAAGTAAAACAAAGCTGCAGGCAGGTCAAGAAAACTTCTGACAAGGCAGATGTGACAAGCATCAGTCTTGAGGTCTTGCAAACTCACTACAAAGTACTGGCAATACTGTATTACAGGGCTACCCAGATACATATGTAAAGTAATCATATTAATGGGTGAAATTTAACAGTGAGTCAGGAGAACGTGTAAGGACCACTGACTCCTTAATAAATTAAATGAACAGAGGAATGTTTTGATACGTAATTTTACTTCTTGTTAATGGTAAACGTGAAGTCTTAAATTGATGCATGTAATTCTGACCCTATAGTTATTATTACAGTTGATTAACTCCTTACTGCAAGTCATGATCTTTCTTAAGTCTCTCTGGATATGATTGAATCATTTTGTGTTTTACATTACCACTGCTAAAATGTTTGAGGTGAAACAGAAGTCAACTCCATCTGTATTTCAGGGAATAAAAAAATAAATACATTGCAATTCTCTGCATTTGACCTTGTTTATAGGTTTATATCCTGCAAAGAGAGACTAGTCTTCCACGGCCTTTACAGAATCAGAGAGCACTGGTAAAGCAAGAAAGGACCAGTCCTACTCAGCCAAAAGGAAATCAAAAGAGGATCTGAATGGGAACACTGATTTAATCCCATTAGCCTCTGTAAGCTCATGTGTCCTTCATGAGCTCATGAGACTTTCTTTTACTCTGTAAAAATGAGTGACATTTCTGTAAGGAAGCTCTACCTCCATACACTGTCTGCTTGCAAAAGGCAGTAGGAAAACTGAGTTGGCATTCTTGTGACTCACCTTGTTGGCAGTTGCAGGTTCATACCCTTCATGACTATCAACAAGGAACAATACTACACAAAAGCTCTATGATGTGAGTTGTTCTTTTCCACCTTTCATTTTCCCTTTCTTTCCTGTGCATGCTTCACGGTCCAAGTTCATTAGCTTCTAATATAAAACTCTCTTCTTATAAATTCTTTCAAAACTGCAATGCAGTCAAATAGATGCCAAATCTCCTCCTACATTTTGGGCACATCTTAAGCTGCCAACAAAGTGCTCTTGTTTTGGTGTTCTGTGGTCACTTCAACTCTTCCACATGAATAATTCCAGATTTTACATGAATTTTCTTAACAAACATCTAGATCTTGGTCTCCATCTCTCAGAGTCTGCTTTTGGGACTTTTTTTTAAACCTTTCACCATCCCTTCCACTTGGATATCTACCCTCTCCAAATACCTGCAACCTATTGCTATAGCAGCGGCTCCAATTCTTGAGCATTCTCTTTGCTAGGACTGTGTATGAACTAAAAGTCTAACTTCAGTGTTACAGCAGTAGTCTTGAACTCCACAGCGCAACATGTTGCATCTCAGGTTTTAAGCAGGAGACTCACTCTTCCACCTGTTGCTTTGTGCTCCCCCACTGTGTGGCTTCTGGTGCGTTATCTCTGCCCCTTCTCACTCTTGGTCTCTGTAAGCTAGATGAAGGTCATTAACAGATCTGTCATGCACCGACCAAGTGAGGCTGGTTCAGGGAGCATGAACCAAAGCAGAGAAAGCGGAAAGAACATTTTAAAGGAAGCTATACTCCCTAAAAGTAGCTTAACACTGTGAACCCAGGCCTAGATATGATACATAAACTCATATGATACACAAAATGAGTATACAGTCTTTCTGCAACAAGACATCCATGCCAAGAGTTGAAACTCAAGACTCACAGACTACTTACTCTTCCAGTAGTTCAAGAAGCATTGACTTCTCTTCAGTCCTATAAATGGAACTGTAGTACCTTTAACTCCATGAGAAATGTTTGAATCCTCCTGTCATGTTTTATGGCACTAATTTAATTTCTTTTGTATGGGGTTAACTCACCCTTTCTCCACAAGAAGCTATTGTGTTTGAAATAGGGAACTCTTTGCTGAACTCACATGCAAAATGAAACTACACAGAAGGTGGAAACAGGGGCAGGCTGCCCAGGAGCGATATAGGAACATTGCCTCAGCATGCAGGGGAAGTGGCATGCACCTGTGGGAGGTGGACAATGTCATCACAAGGCTGCTGCCTATCACCTTTCAGAAGTTATGGCAATCAGGGAAGTTCCCAATGACTGAAAGAAAACAACTGCTATGCCCATCTCCAAGAAGAACAAAAAAGAAGATTCATGTCAGCCTCACCTCAGTTACTGGGAAGGCCATGGAACAAACCCTTCTCAAAGCCATTTTTAGCTACATGGACAAGTTTATTGTGAATGGCTAGCATGGATTCATGCCTGGATAACCTTATTGCCTTCTTCAATGAGATGAATGGCTCTGTGAATAAGGGAAACGGCAGATATTGTATACCTTGACCTTAGCAAGGCCATGGTCTTCCATAGTGTCCCTATAGCCAAAGTAATGAATTTTTGTCTGGATAAGTGAACAATAAGGTGGATGGAAAATTGGCTGAACTGTCAGGCTCAAACAGTGTTCGTCAGTGTCACAAAATTCAACTGGTGCCCTGTTACGAGTGGCATCCCTCAGGGATAAATACTGAGGCCAACAATGTTTAATGTCTTTATTAATGACCTGCGTAATTTTGCAAGTCTGCGAATGACACTAAAATGGGGGGGGGGAGGAGGAGGAGGAGGGGGTCTGATATGCTGGGGGCAGGACTGCTATTTAAAGAGTCCTCCATAAGGACTCATTTTGCTTGTCAAAATAATCTAAGGTCCTTAGTTTTTAATTTTCTAAAGCATTTTGGCTGAGTCATGATTTTCCAAAAGCAGCTCTCCAAGGAAGGGAAATGTGAGGATTTTATAGAGAACAGCAACATGGGAAAACAGCACTGCAGTTTAGCAAAAGCTGACTCTAAAATAAACAGCAGAGTTCATCCAGTTGTAATCCCCAAGGAGCTGTAGCAGCAAGTACTGATTTGGCCCTAGGAGCAAAGAAACTATCCTCTTCCTTCTCTTCTTCTCTTGCACATATCTCTTACTATCTTTTTTCCACCTGGCGATGAGGTGAGAGGAGAGCAACAGTTATCAAGACTCCTTAATCCTGAATCTCAGGGGAATTGTCTCACCTTATTTTATCCCATTCCCTATTCTTTTTCTTAGTCTCTACTAAGAAGAATCTCTTAGATTTAAAAACAACAAAATCTCAATTGAAAAACCTGCAGAAAGACATGGCTTACTATTAAGGATAAGAATACCCAGTGTTCCTGAGCTAAGTTGGGGGTGAGAGGACAACCTGTTTGGCTACATTTATAGTTTTATGTATGATATCAGCTTTCCTTGGTTCCAGTTAAATTTAATTATTTCCATGTTAATTTAATAATAATGCAGAAGAAACTTTTAAGAACTTTTCCTTTAAAATTGAAGCTTTAAACCAGAAAAAAACATAGGTGCTTTGATCTGGGGACTGTGTAGCCACCACTGTGCTAGAAGAATGCCCGATCCGCTACAGGATGCTTATGCAGATATAAAATGGCACAGTTTTATTTGCAGCACAGTTTTATTACACAAATTATTTTGAGTCAATTATTATTTACTCTTGGAATTTAACGCTCAGCTGAAGCCTCTGAAGGCAGCCTCTGGAGAACTGCTGCCTCTACTCTACTTGCTTGGTGCTTGCCTATGTTTAATATAATCAGCTTGTAGCATACACTGTGGCAAAAACAGCAGTAAAGGATTCATGACATTTAGTTGGGCAAAATTCCAGCCATGCTTAATGTCAGCAAAGTGATGTATTTGGGGATCAGCACAGTCCCTGGGTATAGACGACAAAGTCAACAAGTGATTAGGAGGATAAGTGTGCAAGGTCTGGGAGGAAGAATTTCTAGATGAGAAAAGAATACATCTGTGGGGGAAGGGAAGTTACAGAGACTCTCTGAACTGATGACAATCTTGGATTTAGAGATGGAGATTACAATTTAAGAAATATCAGCCAAAATGAGATTGTAAGCAAAACCCCAAGGGACAGCATGGGGTGAGTGCATCTCCTAGGCAGCAGATGTAATTAGCATCATCCTGGCCAGAGCCTGCAGGTAGGCACATGCCTCCCAGGACTGTGTCGGCAGTGAGTGCATCAGCACAATGCTGACAGCAGTTAGACTGAATGCAACGAGCCTCTCAACCCACTTACAGATCTGGTTCTCCTGAACCTGTACAAAATGGTACATAGTAAGAAATTAGTGAACTCCTGGAGGTAGTAACTCCAGGGCTGTGCAGCCACTTTAACACCGACTTCAAAGTTGTGACTACGTATTGCAATGCAGCCTTCAGTTCTGTGTGCATACGTACTTGGAGAATGTTAAACACTTTACATTTGTAGCAGCGTTTGTCCTGTGTTGCACTTTTTCATTTACATCAATTTTGCTGTCACGGCATGGTAGTGATTGAGCAATCTGACTTGCTCTATCCTCATGACCTAAAGAGAAATCCAGCTACTCTTTTATGTCAGGTTCTGTGTGGTGCAGGCACTTAAAGACCTCATTTAATTCACTATGAAAAAAAATATGCTCATTATCTGTCAGAATTTGGCCCCCTTATTGATTGTCTACCCTCCTGCAGTTGATTTTCTAGTATTTTTCTTACTGCATATTTGAACACTAAAGGATATTTTAATACCACTCTGAAACATAATTTATAGAGTTAAAATTAAGACCCTGCTTCACTGTGCAAAACATATACAGTGAGTGAACCTGAAGTATTTTCTATTTTAACAATTTCTTTTAATTCCAGTGATACTTAGTCCAAATCACTAAATTCCTCCTCTTGGTTATTAGAAGCTTCAGTCCTAATAGTTCTCCAAAACTGATAGAATCTAGCAATATTCAATTGCATTCTACTTACTTCAGTGAGTGGAATATTTGTTTCCTTGTGTGAACACATTTTGTGGCAGAATATGCTTGTATTTCTTTGGTGACTGAGCTTGATGTTTCTTTCAGGTCAGGTATTTTTGCACTTGTATCATCTTTTCAGAGATATGTGCTCCATGCATGTTGCTGCTTTTCTAATAACCAGTGCTTACAGTGGCATGAAAAGTGGTGTCAGGGTTGGTGCCAAAGCTGCTGTGGCTTGGAAGCTTCCACATCACACCTGTGTGTGTGCGCATGATGCTGCTTCTGCCTGAAAAACCTCCCCGAGAGCCAGGAGCTGCTGCCACGTTCCCAGCAGCACACAATTAACCCGCGGGGAGTTGCTGCTGCAAGCTGCAATCCAGACTGAGCATTTCCAGTAGAGCTGACTCATTCTGAAGATGATGAGATAATTCATCGTTTCATAGGACGAGATTCCCTCTCCAGTGTTATCTTCAGCTTAAGAAGTAGGAAGCTGACTGTGATGCTGCAAGTGCCGAGCTGTGCTTGGGAGCACTTGCTACATCTGTGTTCAAAACAGAACGAACCATTTTTTAGAGCGCGGTGCTGTTGTCCTGCGAAACAAACTGTGAGGAAGAGCAAAGAACCTGGAAGGGACCCGATGCGAAGGAAGTCACAGTAGGCAGGGCACTGCAAAGACAGGTGGAGCAGAATGGACAATGGCAGGGAGTTAAATTAATAAATTTAAATAACCGGGAGTTAAATTAAAGAGAGGGGGGAGGAAGAAGAAGGGAAGGATGCTCAAAAGCTCGTTAGACAGATGGAGAGTGTCAGTCAGCAGGGAATCTTCCTGGGAAATGCAAGCACCCTTGCATGAGAAACAAGAGAGCAGGGCTGACATGTAAAATATGTTAGTCACCATCCTGTCTCCACAGATCTCTATAATTCTGGTTTCTAAGGATTTGGCCAAACTTGCAAGAACATTAAGCAAACTGAGAACAGTTCTTAGGGTAAACATTGAGCTCGGAGATTAGAAAAATCAGTATTGACAGTAGCTGTGCTTCTCACACTCTCCAATATGCCACGTTATCTGTTCTGCCTCCCACCCCCCAGGCATTAAACCTGCTTCAACACTATCATATCATAATGCGTTGCATTATATCAGAACAAGGAATACATGAAGATTTCAGGCTTTTGGCTTTTGCGGGGTTTTTGTTATCTTTCTTTAATAAGCTTCTCTTCCTTGCTTGAAAATGTCATTCTAGCCAAAGATCTTCTATAATTAAAGAGCAAAACTGTCCAACTAATTAGAAGTTTTCTCTTGCCCTGAGCATAGCTCTGGGCATAGAAACAGGGAGTTTAAGGCAAACGGCACAGCAGGAGGAATAATTGAATTATTTAAAATGAATGTCTACTTTCTAAACCATGTTCCGTGGAAAAAAAATAAACAGCAAGATCAGGAACAACAGAAAAATGATAGGGGATTTTCCTTAGGGAAGTAATCAAAGCAAAAGTTACAAAAGTCCTCTCTAAATTGCATTGAAACAGTGGGATTTTGTGAAAGCCACTGACTGTCAGGCCCCTAGGGCTCTTCTGGCCTTGATTATGCAATTGCTGCACACTCAGGACTGGCTGCCAGCAGTGCCTTTCATGTGAATTTCCTAAAGAAAATACTACAGTAAAATACACGTTTAGGTGCTTTTCATTCAGAAGATATTGCCTGCGGTAGAAATCCTTGGGTTTGTTCTCACTTTCTGATGATGGAGGGAGAGAAGAGACTTGTCTAATTAGGTACATCTCATCCAAGATTCCCTCTTGCAAATCTCCCATCTCTGATAATGAGGTGTTCCTGCTCCCTCTGCAGGGGCTAAGCAGGCTGCAGTCATAAACCAGCCAGCTTTTGCATGCCCGAGAACCAGGTGAAGGCACAACCCTGACCATAATTGTCCTCTCATTAGTACAGCATTGAAAAATTTGCTCAGCTGAATGTTTGGGGCAAGTATTATTTGGGGTCTTTTATAACTGCCTTTCTCACTGTTTTTTGCAGCGTGATAGCTGCAAAAACATACGTTAGTTTATTCTGTGCTTGTGCTGATTGCATTTTCTGTTTCGCTAGGCTGGTTTTCAGGGTATGGGATGGTATGGCATCCTTAGGGACCAGCAACGTACCTTCTTTCACTGGTGGAACACCAGCGCTATCAATGCTGCTGGGTAGAAAGGAGACAGTTAAATGTGACAGAACAGAAGAGAAGCAATACATAAGCGTGCCTGTGCTAGCTGCAGAGAAAGTTCCTTATAGCAAACTTTGAACAAAACTCTGCTTAGTGTGCAAAGCCCTGGACTGCACCCATGCATTTCAATAGAGTTTCATTCCTTTAATGAAGCTGCACTTCACTTATTTACCTTAAAATACTTATGTGGCTGTCACCCAAGTGTTTGAAATAGAGATAACAACTACTCCCCTTTCTTCTTCCTTGGAGACAGGAGAAATGGCTTGATTAATTTATTATAGGTTTGCTTTATGTTTGTATGGATGACTGGGCACAATGTGCTGGAGACTGAGTGGGAATAAATTATCAAAGGAGAGCTGTAGCAGAGTTGAAAAAAGGGAGATCTGTGAACATTCATTTCACCTGGGGATGCTTTCCATAACCTGAAGTCCTTCTCCTAGTGAGTTCTGTTACTAATAGGATGCATTGCTGCATTTGCTAACAATTTTGAATTTTCAGGCTGTCTGGCTTCCTGTCTATATTTTGTTTGCTACCATCAATTCTGGCACCCATCACACATTTTATTAGTTTATACTCTTCCTCATAGCGATCATCACAATTTTTTGTCACTTGAAGTCTTTGAGCAACATACATCGCGTACATATTCTCAGACTTTGCATGAAAAAAGACTTACAATTAAATTCTTAGAATACAGGCTAAAAAGGTATCCTCTCTTGTAACTCCTTAGTTGCGACAAGTGGAAGAGGAAATTTATTTCTTACTCACCTCTGTGGGAAAGGAAGAGGAGGCTTCCATTACAGATTGAAAAGATGCCCATCTCCTAAGGGAGCTTTTAGCTGGAAAAGGGAGATTTGAACCTAGTCTTTAAATGATCCTCCAATTATTTGAGCCCAAAGTGGTGGAATTTTGTCAATAAACTCAGTGAAAACTTCAGCCTTGGCTTTGAAGAAAGTCCCTTCATCCAAAGCTAATAAATCCCTTTCCAGTGGTGAACAGGCTGTAATGATGCCTCCAGGGCGAAGAGAAGTGTAAGCTGGCCAGAGAGGCCTCTCCTTATCACACCGGAATTGCAGCGATGGCGGGGGGAGCACCACAACAAACCACACCGCTGCAAGGGGGCCTTAGCTGCCCACAGAAAATGATGTGAACGCTTGTTCTTGGCATCCCTGATGCCTCTTTGGAGTACTGTAGGCACGTACCATCACCAGCCAACTGTGCACAAGTGGCATGAGAGACAAAAAGCCCAGTCTGGCACCAGGTAGAGCCTGGAAGCAACTCTGTTAAAAACACTGTTGAAATTTAATGCCTTTGTCTGTTGGGGTTTTAAAAAACACTTTAACGTCCCAAAATGCATTCACCTAAATGTCTGGCTCAAGATTTTAACTGTTTTAATATTTTCCTAAAAGCTGGGGCAGAGAGAAGAACTGGTAACTGCTCAGTGAACTCTCTTGCCTGCTTTCTAAGATAGCAAAGATGACTGATTAGTATGAAATGAAATTGTGCAACCACATTAAAACCTAGAGATTTTGTAGGCTGGCTTATCTTTGTATTACCCTTCAAATTAGCTTGTGATTTCCTTTAGTTCTTTCCTGAGCCATCTATGGGCTTGTGTTCACCCTTGCTGATTATTTTTTCAACTGTTCTTGCCCCTGCTCCAATAGAATACATAGTATAAGCAAAGCCTGTAAAATTTTTAAAATTACAAGACTAAGAAAACAAGCAGTCGAGTTAATTTGGAAGGAGGAGGCAGAAAACAGTAAGAATTTAAAACAGAAAAGAAAGAGAAATTAAAAACAGACATTACTGCTAAATTATATAAGTATTTAACTCCCCCTGACAGAAATGGATTTTTATTTTGAGGCAAACAAACCCTCAGACTATGGCCAAAAAAAAAAGCTTGTACTTTTAGATGACCAGCTGAAGATACCAGGTAAGGATGGAATTTTTCAGGAACAAGTGGCTAGGACCTTCTGAAAGGTTCAAATTTGATATCTAGATATTTAAACACTAAGTAGTTCTGAAAATTTCAGGCCATATTTGTATGATAGGGTATTATTATTATTTTTTTCTATGGGCTATAAGTGGATTGGGGAAAACTATTTTGGGACACATCATAAGATTCTCTGTTTTCCACAGTCAGCCTTTTGGAGCTCAGAGACATACCCCAAAATTCAGGATGCTCATTCAAATGGCAGTGTAAATTTTCAGTTCATCTGTCTCAAAGGACTGGAGATCTGCATTAACCGTGCATTTGAATCCCTTTGTGGAGAATCTAGGCACTTAATTCTGATACATTTATTCTTCCCCTTGAGGAGTCAAAAGAGATCTATAGATCTTTTGGGGAAATGGCTGGCTTTATAAATTATTGAGGCATAACTGCAATAATTAGCTGGCTTTTGTCAGCATCAGACTCCATATATAGCAGAGCTACTAATCTCTTACTGTTTTTCATGCTTTTGTCTCCTCAGTAGATTATATCCATGTGATTGGTTTTGATCCCTTTGTAATGAATATTGTATCACAGTGTGCTAAGTAAACCGGTATCAACATGTTACTTACTTCTTTAGGATTGAAATGTATGTGTGTTTTAAAAGGTATTCGCATTGACTGGAAAAATCCAGTGTTTTCCAAACAATTAGATTCTGCAGATTAGGACAGTCTTTCATTGTATGGGATATTACTCTGATATTACTGGGCATAGTAAATCCATGTGAAGCTGTTTCAGATCTAAATTGGCTCACAAAGACAATTCATCATTGTCTCCATCCTGAGATGTATACATCCATCGTGTGCTTCAGGGGATGGTAGCAAGTATTTTAATCCTGCTTTACAGATAAAAAACTCAACGAGAGCTGAACAGGTTTATCAGACATCACAGGGCAGGCCAAGTGAAGCAAGAAATGTAGCTATAGGATACTGTGATGTCCTAACCATTAGAAGTATGTGGCCTTCCTAGAAAAGTTGGATAAAGATGGACTGCATTTTACTTAATTATCCAGACTCAGCTTTTGAGAACTTCTGGCTGAGAAATTAATCTGATTTATTTCAGCATGCTAATATCTGCAAGTGTCTCAGATGTAACTCATTACATCCACCCTCCTGGCTTTTCTCCATTGCTCTTTGTGCTTATACATTGTTAGTTTGGGTTGGCTTATAAAAACTCCTAGGGCATGTACAATTTCTCTTCTGTGGCAGATGGTGGTAGGTTTGCATGTTGCAGGGCCGATGCTGCAAAGTGATGATCTTGCTGAGCCTTGCTGGCCTTGTAACGTTTCAGTGGTTTGCTTCTCCAGTCACCATGCTTCAACGGGCCATAGAAAATATCTCTGGACAGCCTGTTGGACAACCTACACATTCTGAAATATGGCAGAGGGTAGAGAGTCAAATGTCAGATGTGATGCCCTGTAGCCCCCTGATGCATCTGACTATTTAAATAAAGATGAGGCTCATGAAACATCGGTTAACGTGTGCTGAACTGAGCCTACAACTTCTGCACCTGGTTTAGATGCTCTTCTACAGAGTTGAACAGACATCAAATCCCAAATGACAGAGCCGCTTGTCACCACCATCCAAACCATTCTTTCAATGCAGAAGGCCTGTGAAATGAATCAAAATGCTGCACTCAAACTCTTGAAAGCATTTCACACACAGAGCACTGCTCTGCTTAACACATTTCAAACTACAGTAACTGCTAATAAGATAAAAAGCAGTGACAAATCAGAGAATATCGCCTCCAACAATCACGCATGACTTACCATGGCAAACACATCCTCGCTGAGGAAGGAGAGTGCTCAGCGTCCATTTCAGGCCTCCTGCTGCAGCCTTTAATGCTTTTTATTTTTATCCCGTTTGTCAAAATAACAGCCCTTTATCAATGCTGATTGCAGAGATTTTGACTCCTCGCCTGCTGGGTTCCCCCTCTGCTCCATAGGGGTTTCCTAATTGAATATTTCCCCTGTGAATAGAAAAGCTTTGAAGAAGAACAGGAAAAAAATTATTAACAGTCTTGAAACCTCCCCCGAATCTTCCACCCCAGTCCTGCACAAGCTCCTGTTCTCTCCCCAAAGTGCAGAATATTCTTCTTTCAGTGAGCAGCCTCAGCTCTTTTTCTGAAGCTAATCACATTTATTATACGCTGAACATTGTAAATGAACCGCAGTAAGACCCTAACATAAGGAGGAGGGGAAGGAGAGAGAGATATTAATTCAAAATAAGTTATAAAAGGTGTCTGGTTTGGTTAGTCACCAGTGCTTCATTTCTCACATTTGTGAGTCAAAAGCAAGGAATTGTTTACTGCCTGCATTGAGACCTTGCATTAACAATTTCTGCCCATGTCTTGGTGGATGGCGTAGGACTTTGAATTCATCAAAGGATGAATTGTAAACTCTCTTTTCTGGCACTTATTCCTATTCTGTAAATTATTCCTATTAAAGCAACAGCAGGCTGCATGCTGTGTTCACTTGAGGAAGGACCAAAAACTTGTGTTTCAGGTCTCGACGTGTGTGGGAGCTGGCACTTTGGATTGAGACAGGAGGAGGACTTTATCTGCCAAGTTCTTACCCTGACCATGATGGCTACTGCAAATGCTCATGGTTCCTCCTTTCTCATCAGAAACCGCTGCTCAGGTGTCCTCGCGGCATCCCTCAGCAGAGGAGGCACGAAAAGCCACAGCTTCAAAGCCAGCTGTACAGAGTGGAACCTGCCTGGCTTGCCTGTGAAAAAAAACCAAACAAAAAATGTCAGTGAGGCTGTTGTGCACACCTGGCTTCTTCAAAGCAAGGCAGGCTTTTCTAGAAAAGGGAGGCTCTGCTGTATTGTTCCCTGGGATTTCTCAGCTAAGTCTTTCCTGAGTTTCAGAAAGCTCCCTACCCCTCTGCACACAAAATAAATAAATAAATAATAAATAGCAAAATGGATGGGGAGGATGTATGAGAAAGAAGGGAATCAGAGAGGATAGATAAGCATGGGAAGGACTTAAAGGGGCTGAAAGGAAATTCTTCTCTCTACAGCGCTGCTTCTTCAGCCTCTATGCCATCATGGATTTATTTTTTCTTCTTTTTTAAAGGGGGCTTTGTTCTTCAGAGGCTTGTGGAAATAGTCTCATAAAGATATTTCTTGTAATCTTTCAATAGCATCAGCTCACAATAACGAGAAAACCTGAGGTTTTCCCACTCTCCAATTTAGGCCAGTTATGTCCCATCAGGGGAGGGCGATGTGCACATTCTGCTCCTGCTGTCCCACCTCCACATTTATACATCCTTTTGCGCCTCTTCCCATATCATTTCCACACTGTAGGAAGCAGGTTGGTGAATCCCTTTATCTGCTATCCAGCTGCATGTGCTGCAAGAAGATTGCAGCTGGGAGTTATCTCTCCTAGTGAGAGTGAGCAAAAGGGCAGTACCCATCTTCAAAAATCTTCTGTTCCCCTATCAAGTGACCTGCTGTTGCATTTCAGCTTTGAAGCAAAACGATCTTGAGAGGAATGCCTGTTAGGGAGAGTTAACTGGACTCTGGTACTCCCCGTAGATCATTAACAAGAGGTTAATTACATTCTAATTCCTTGTACGAGCTGGCTGGAAAAAGCAGATTTCAGCAAGTTTCGCTATGTGTGTACATTGGTCTGCAAAGCCAACGCTAGGGCAACAGAAAGGGAAGACCCAGAGAGAGCTGAATCTGCAGCAGAGCGGGCTCAGGTGTTTTCAGGCAGCTAGGCAACACAGGACTTTTGTTGCAGGATGGATTCAGCCATCACCTGAGGAGGAGGATGGGCTGGGCGAGATGACCAAGGTGGGGGGGTCCTATGGCAGCAGGCTTAAACGGCTCTGGACAGTCAGGTTTGGGGGAACTCCTGAGCAGCTGAGTCTGCTGCCTCGCTTGTCAACGTGAGGGTAGGAGGCAGGTTGCGATCGCCGCTGGGAAGCAGTGGAGGGAGCCTGCCGGCTTATTCCCCAGCTCTGCTCCTGTCCCTTATCTGAGCAAAGCAGCCGTGGCTCTGGCTTTGCTGGGTGCATAAGCAATGGGGAGGACAAGGTCCTGGACATTTAGCTGCTCCTGAGAGCTTGCTGCCAGTTTTGATGGTGCCTGGACACAGCCCTCGTTGCTGGCAAGAAAAAGTAAATCATTCTTTTGTAAATGAAGCAGTTTGATACAGCTAGGTACAGAGACTAAAGGTGGGACTAGAGCTTTGAATTCCCACAGGTGCTCTTTAGAGTAGCGTGCCTCTTCTTATAAGGCCCCACCAGATATGTGGAAGAGCTTAGCAAATGTGCTTTGCATGGTGTAATCACATATGTCGAGTAGCAGAGAAATGGTTAAAGGCCATAGCAGAAGGACGCGTAGTGCTACGTCGCTGCGGTTCTTCTGGCTGTTCACGAGTTGCCCAGTAAGTGCAGCACAAGGGAGCGAGCTATTAATAGTCTGCTCATCATGGCTGCACAGTGAAACAGCATAATCCTAGCACGAGAGAATATGTGAGCCGTGAACTGTAAAGCAAAAACTTCAGGCACAGAAGACAGCTTCGAAACTATGTAATAATTAACAAAAGAGGGAAAGAATATGTTTAATAGGGGCTATTCATGAAGCTACAGGACACCTCTGTGTTAAACAAAATTTAAATGAAGCCTTGCACCTGAGCCAGAGAGCAGAGTGTCCCAGCTCACTCTCATAAACTCTAGAAATGTTTCTGTGAACAGATCAATTAAAGTGTTTGGCATACAGCTGCCTAATAAATATTGTATGTGCTGGAACATGTTCATCTCATTTTGATACACATCCATGTCTTTATTAAGGTTCATGTGTGCCTCTACAGCTATGAACTAATTCTACAAGTCATATGCTTTCAGAAATTGTTGGCAGAAGACTGCAGGCCTGCATTTCTATCAAAAACATTGATAGAAAATGCATATACATTCAGTTTGACAGTGTCCTCAGATAGTTAGTAATTTCCAATGAAGTCTGTGATAAAATAGTGTATTTCCATTGTTTGTACATGCCAAAGACTTACGTAAATACACATCTAATTCTACTGCATAAAGTGCATTCACAGTTTCCTGAAATTACCAATGCTATGACCATGACTCTCAGGCAAGAAGAAGAAAACCCTATTAGTGCATTCCCACAGAGAAAAACGGTATGTTTTGGAATAACTGAAGGCCTTGAAGATAATATATGTAGGAGATAATATCTGAGTAAATATCATAATATTTGTATGTGAGTATTATGCAGTATGTTTATGAGGAAACCTTCCTGTTAAATGCTTATACCTTGATTAAAGTGCGTTAAAAGTGCTAAGTATATTTCCAGGCATATTTCTATTACCACTTTACAACATTTGGATCACTTGTATTCAGAAGGTATGCAAATGACTTTAGCTGGGTCATCCTTTAGCTGGTATTTCTAACAAATATAATGCCATGGGGCATTCCTCTTGTCAGAACACATTTATTTTATTATCTAGATGATTATGGCTGTATTTTTTCCTCACATATTCTACTTTGATGATATGCTGATTTCTCAGATTTTCAACAAACGCTTACGATGCAATTACTTTAAATATAATATGTTTTGATATATAGTGTCTTTTATCCCCAATTTTCACAGACCTTTAAAATTATTAAGTTTCTATCAGAACTACCAAAGCGAACAAATTGGTTACGGCCCTTCTATATAGGTGGAACTATCACTGACATTGGGCCAAAATATTGTCATAAATGTTAAAAACTTGTACAATACAGTATGCAAATGCTCACACACAGAGTTTAGAAAAGATAGAGCTGCAGGCTACTTATTTCAATATTTCCATTTAATTAAGAATAACAATTCCAATTTATAGGAAATGCTATTGTTGAAGAATTTGGTTTAATTAAAGGTGTGGAACAAAAAGAAAAGGCAATTTATACTTTAAAAATGGGGAGTTGAATGTGAGCTCTCGCCCTCTAAAATGTCTTATTAATCAAGCCCTAATGCCATTTCTATTACTGCTTTAACATGAACAGTCACTGGGAAAAAGAAATAAGAAAGTATTTGAAATCATGTCCTCGACATCCTAGCTGACTGGCTTTTCAGCTGCTAGGCTAATAATTCTTTTCTAATGGCTCTCATTTGGTTTGCATTCTCTCAGCTTTCTATTAAGGTTTTATCAAAATTGTTATTTTTATTTTTATTTTTTATTTTAATTCACTCTCTTCTCTCTCCAAATACATAAACATTAAATTTTGAAAAATAGCCTGTCTGGGAAGGAAATATAGTACAGAGTGCAAACTGTCTTGGGTAAGGTTTATCAGAGGAGAAAGCACAGGATTATGAAAGAATAAAAATTAAGATATACCAGAAGTGGAGTTTTTCTGAGTCACCATGCTCCTCTAGAAATAGCTTATTTGCAATGAACAGGAAAAGAGATGTAACATAAGTAATTAATACCAAATTCATCTAATTCTTGTGTCAATTATTTCATTAATAATGTGATTAACATACTGTAACTTTTGTCCTGGTTGTAAACATGACCATCAAATAATTAATTAATCCTTCTATGATGAATAATAGGCAGGATTAGCCAAATCTGCCAGGACCAAAATCTGGGCAGCCTAATTCCAGGTGAGGTCCTGTCAGTAGAGCTGTTGTAGATGTCAGTATGGGAGATGCCCCAGTTGGGCACCGAACAACCTCTACTCCAGCAGAGCCCGTGACCTTAAAACCAGATTAGGGTGGGTTTGGTCTGCTCTCTGTAGATGCAGTATAGGCACATACTTAAATGTTGTCATTTTATGGCTATTTTATCAGTTTGCTACAGGCAGTATGAAAATATTGGAAAAAGCAAAGTCTGCAATGATATCAGAGCCAAATAAAAGTTTCAGAAATGGAACCTGAGTGTCTGGATCTCTGTTTCCATCTAACCATGACTGCAAAGCATAAAGGCTATGCCAGTGGTACTACAAGAAGGCTACATTTATAGGGAATCCAGTCTCTGGCCTCTGCTAGCCATAAAACATTCCATAGGCAAGAAGAATTATTTTGAATGTGCCGTGGGGTTTTTTCATGTTAATAACACTGCAGTCCTTTAACTTCTTGAACACCTCATGCCATTTGATTGAGAAGAAGCTCAGAGGAGGACAAATGAGGATATGACTGTATAGGGAAGCACCTCTGTGGGTGGGGGATGATGCTCGTGTCCACCAGCATCTGGCTTTGTGCGGCTGCCACCCTCCCTGTGTGCCACGGCACTGCCTCATGGGCACGGTGCCCCAGGGACCAACAGCAGGAGAGGGGCTGGCACCGTTTGGAGAGGAGCAGGGCATCTGGCAAACCCCTTCCATTTTCTTTCAACGGCATAGTATGTTTTCCAGAAGAAAGCATTCTCCAGAGGAGCACACAAGCACCAAATATTCACCTGTTAGCAGAAAAGAAAAAAAAGGTTTCATGAATTGTTTCAGTACTGTAGAAGTATTAATCCCTGTGGGTTAGACTGGTATCAGTCCTTCCCACACTTTATGTACTATCTTTGCTTAAAAAAAAAAAAAAGGAAAGAAAAATGAAGTGATGTGCTATTGAGCTTGAGCCAATCCCTCTGAGCGTGGCTTGTTGCTATGTGATGTTAGTCAACAAGGGAAGAACAACCACAGAGCTGCTTTAATTACTTGAACTATTCACCTAAAACTCCAGATACACTGACTCTCCAAAGAGAAGGAAATCACTGCTTTCTCTGCTACTGGAAAGAGAACTGATGCGCGTAAAATAAATAAATAAATTAAAAGCTTCATTTGCCTGAGGTTTCTACCCAGAATTCCTCCCATGACAGCTAGATAGGGGAAGTGAATATACAAGATGCACAAGAAAGGGATCTCATTTTTGGCAGGAAAAGTACTGCCAGCAGCACCTCCAGCACTCCAGCCTCAGTCCTCTGTCACTACGGGAGAAATGACATGAAGCTGGAACCTCTGTGTGTTAACATGCAATACCACTGACTTTTTGTCCCAACATTCAGGCAGACTCTTCCCTACTCGGCTGCTAAAGAAAGCTGAAATCATGAGAGCTGGACTAGCCTTTTCCCAAGGGGCTGGAGACAGTTTTGCCTGAAGGCACTTGAGATTTGGAGAACAGACTACTGTGGTCCTGGAGAACTGATAGAGGCTAGTGGGATGCACTGCTTAGTTGCTTAGAGGTAAGAAATCAGTCCAAAGGTCTCTGCTCTGCCTTTTATCAGTAACCCCCTGTGGACCTCTCTTTCTGTGCTTGAGTTCATACCTTTCCTACCCGCAGACAGGTCATACTATGTTTTTACAACTCCTTTATACTAATGCAGTAAACTTTGTAGAACAACTCTCCTTTTCTGGGTAGCTGTGCAGCAATTACCTGTTGAGGGAGACATGTCAGCAGACCTCATCAGACAAGGCAAGAGAGACATTATATGGCAAGGAGACATTTACTTACTGAAAGCCAAACTGCAAAAGGGAAAGAAGGAATTAATTGCTGCTAAAGTTGCTTCTGATAAGTGGTGTGTTTTATTTTTCATATAACTAGTTACAGTGTTTCTGCAAGTTGAGGCTGCACCTTCCATAACAGATTATTCCTGGATACTCTAGAAACTAATCAGGAATTAATTTCAAAGAAATAACAAGATGCAGAGATTTAAAGTCTATCATCACTGCAAAATCTTGTTTTTCTGCAGTATTAATCAACATGGCTCAGCCTTTGAGTATAACTTTTTCAATATACTTTTTCCATCAGAAGGTGCTAGAAAACACACATCCTATTCTGGAAATATTTAAAGTACAACACACAAGAAAGACAAAGTCAAAATCAAATTGCAATGAATTCTGAAACTGGGGCTGAGGGGCTATGCAAGACAAACTACTGAAGCCTATGCAAGCCCCTTTGGCCCAAAGAGGCTGCCAGATAGTCTCCTAGGCTGTCAAATAAAACTGGAAAGAAAGTCGTTGTTGGCTTTTCAAGTTGATTGCTGTGAGAAGAGAGGTAATTTTCTTGCACTTGACGAAACAGACACAAAAGAGAAAAAGACAGCGTAGCAAAAAGTAGGGAAGTATGTTTTTGCGTTCAGGTTCTCAGGGTACGTGGCAGCTGGTCAGTCACAGATGGATGCTCTGGGCTGGCAGGTCGGCCATGACAGCTGTTGCTTTAAACCTTGGCTTGCTTCCCTGGTCTGCAGCATCATCAGGATGGGTTGAATAAATCTCTTTCCTTCCCTCGTTCCTTGCAGGCTAGGCCCAAGTGAAGGGGTCGTTCTGTGCTCTGGCATTGGTGCGGCGCAATGCAGCTCACTTCCAGGTCAGGAGGAATGACAAGAGAGGGGACAGGACAAGGTGGGGGTCAGTGAAGAAGGATGTACAGCCATGGGATGATGGAGCAACCTCGTGCAGCTCAGAACATCCAAACTGGATATCCCAACAGCTGAGGCTTGTGCATAAAGGTCAGAGTTATCCAGCCCTCCCAGCCTTATGCCAGTGCATCCTGCAGCAACTCATCACCTCTTTGTTTTGGTCCATAGTGTTGTGTTTGTCTTTGGGGGTGTATATATAAAGCTCCTCAGACTCTAATGTCTGATATAAATAAAGTAATATATATTGGAGTCACCAATTAGACCTAATTTTTCTCCTTCACTTGAAAATGAATAGTTTATTGTCTTTGAATTATCCTATATTTGTCTCCTCTTTGTATTCCTTCTGTCATTAGTCATTAGAGACTATCTAATGACCACTGACTACTGCCATATGTAATGACATATTACATATGATGAACTTTCACCAGTTTCCTACAGGTGAGCTAGCAGATCGGTGGCCTCAATTAATACCAGTATCTTTTTCTATTACACACGATTGCTACTCAGAATCAACCATTTGTTCGTAAGATTGCAATCACAAAAGGAAGAAATAAGAAAAATACAACTGATAGCTCTGTGTTCCTTGCCCCAGATCACCCCAGAGACAGTTATGTACCAAACCTCTATAAATGTCCCTTTCCTCTCCATCTTTTGAATGCTTGCAACCCTTGATCCAGCAATCACTGCCCTGATGTCACCAAGCAGGACGGGCTAAATGATCAGCATTTTTAAGTCTCAGCTTAAGCCTTCCTAACCCCTCAGCCCCATGGTACACACCTTTGCAGTGAGGCATGCTATAGTGTGGGATGTCTGATGTGAAGCCATTGCTAAAAATATCAGCTAGCTGTGCTTCTTGGGTAGGAAGTCCCATGAGGAGAAACTTCCTCCCGTGGATGCAGAGCTGTAATTTCTTTATTGCTTGGGGACCACAAGAGCAGCTGTGAGAACCTGTGGCAGGGACGGGGAGATGTAAGACAGGGACAGCTAAATGAACCCTGTGCTCGAGGTACAAGACATGACGTCTCATGCGTCGAATGCTGCCGAACAGAGTGGGGAAATATCTGTGTACTCTGAGCTCACAGCTGCCGAGACAGAAATGTTTTATTTGTCATTTCTAGCAAAGTCTGACAGCACACACTGAAGAACCAGAGGAGCTCTGTTTCCCCCGAGAAATTCCAAAAAACTTTCAGATTTTGGTGAAATCAATACCGGGACGTCCTGAAAGAGATTTGCTTCGGTACACTATACCAGGGGACAAATGTAACTGTAGTGCGCTTGCTTTCACCACCTAAAATGTCATCTACCTCACTGTTCTGGCAGTAATTGTTGGGGTATAGGTACGATCACAGTCAATGTTTTCTAAAACAGATTACACAGATGCCAAGATGCCAATCTACGTACATAAATAGTGCTACAGCATGGCTAGTATTGAATAAAATAATATTCACAGTCTCGTGTTGGTTTAGAATTGGAACATATTTATTCATTTGTATTATTTAAAACTTTTTTCTACACAAATGCACTCATTAGAGAAAGAACATTCTGTGCGGCTGAAGAAATAAAAGGATCTTTAACAATTAATCTTAAATATGGGATATAAATGTATCTAATGCAGGTATGCATAATATTTATATAAGTATGTGTATATAACTCTATTATGTGTGCAGATTTTTAATATGGAAATTCAGGAATGACACAGTGTTTTCAGTTCAAAGAGCATGAGCATATTAAATTTGAAAGCACAAACAAGAGCAAAATATAGCATTTGGTCTTCCAAACCTGAGAGAATATTCCAGTTAAGAGGAAATGGGGGCCAAAGCATTTTAGCGTTCAGAGAATGCAAATTATGTAGCTAATTTACCCTGGGCAAATGAGCTGCATTTCCTAGAGGGCAGGACTTCTCTCTAGATTAAAAAACACACAGATTAGATCAAGTTTACATTTATGAGAAGGAAAAGGTAAATTTGTTTACAAAAACTGAATACAGGGATTTTCCTGCATGCAGAAAATGATGTCTTCTGATTTCATTATGCATGCTCTTTGCTGTGCTGGGAGTCAGGAGCTAAGCAGTGCTTTTCTCTGCTCCTCTAGCCCCCATCCCCAAGACAGGCGAGGAAATTCTTGGCACCCTTCAGCTCCTCGAGGGCTGCTGCAGAGACACCGGCCAGCCTGCTTGGTTTTGTAGCCTACCACAGACAGAATAAATATATAACGACAAACTGGGATTCCTGGAAGAGTAAATCTGATAACCTGGCTGTGACGATAGCAGAGGAGAGATTTGTGCCTCTGCCACACGTTGCAGCCGGGCTGCCCTGCAAGGGCAGGGAGCGGGAGATGCGCTCTGTACCAAAACCTGTGTGAACTACGCCATGGAGCAGTCCCGATGAGGGAAGTACAGCTTCCTCTCTGCCCTCTGCCCAGCAGAGCAAAAAGAGAGAAAAAACAGCTTCTCCCTCGGTGGCTTCAGAGCCCTGCTGACAAGGAAAGTAAGTCATCCGTGCTTCAGTTTAACAAACCTTTGGCTAGACATCAGGAGAACGATGTTTCCCACAAAGCAAGGCCTCCTTTACCCTCTTTCTCCAGGTTTTGTATGGCAAATTTGGGGATTTTTTATATAGAAGTAAAGCTAGATTAACTTTTCTGTAGAGAACGAGATTACACAGGGTTAATTTCTATTTCAGAGAGGAAGATGAACTGAAAAATGCTGAAAGTGAATACATGTATAAGAATCTCTTCAGGGTATGTATTCCTCTAGGGCAGATTGTGCAGCCAGGCTGTGTGTAAGACTTTGCCTGCTGAGGCTGAGCTTTTTTTTTCAGTTTTATTTTAAGTAGCATCCATAGAAATCTTGCCAAGCAAGACTCTGGTGCCAACTCATATGCTGCATATGGCCTGAAGTGCTGGGCTGTTTGGGGTTTTGTTTGGGCACGGGGAGGAGAACAACGTTGTTTTGGTTCACACACACGATCCCCGAGTCCTCCCATTTCACTGAGTTTTCAGGAAATGAACATATGGCTTTGGAAAATCCAGCTCTTCGTCTTGGGCTGTGTCAGCTGTAATGAGGAGAGGAGCAGCACAAAACACAGGCAAATCACTCACACATATGTGTCTAGCACAGGAAGAATACCTTCAAAAAAGCTAAAGGAGTCAGATATTTCATTTTGGAAGACAGCACTCGGATTTGGGTACTAAACACTGTCATCATCTTTTTGGAAGTCATAGCCGTATGCTTTCAAAATGTGCTTCAGAAGGGGCTGTACTGATCTGTTGTGCATCCTTAGCAAGCAATTCTCACAATCTCTTAATTCTCAAGTCAAAAAATGGTCTTCAGCAGAAAAACAAACGTTCACCTTTATGAGGGTTGGGCTTCAAGCCACAATTTGTCTGCGATGCGGCTCAAGAAAAGGGCACAATTTATTTTTTTAACATAAGGAAATACTTTCTCTTCCACCTCTCACCCACCAGTGGCTGAAACTGTGATATTTTCAGACTTGAGAATGCAACAAGTATAGATAAACAATTGAAACTAGGGATTTTCGACTTGATAGCTGGGAATTTTAGCAAGTAAGTAAAGACAAGACTGTTATTTAGTGTCCCTGTACACTGTAGAATTGAAAGGGAGCTCTGCTGTTTGCTGCGATAGGTATACATCAGGCCATCCACTAAATATCACTAGCCCTGCTGTCGCATGCTGTATTAAGAGAGTAAAAGTTTGCAAATAATGAGAGAGAATAAAATTCTTGTCTACTTAGGTTAACTTCATTAATTATTTCATTTCTGCTTTTCTTCTGAACTCCCTGACTGAGGACTCATATCACAAATGTCAAGAAAATAAGCGTTTCCCCGGGAATTTCTAAGCCTATCAGAAATGGGAAGCGCTGTATGGTAAAACCCATTGTCATTAAACTAAAGTTCAATAACTGATAAATCCCACTGTTAGGAAAATTTGTGGTCCCAGTATGGGAGGAAAATAGTTAATACTTTGCTAGTCTGCTTTGAGCTTTGCCGGTTAAATGAACGGCTATAACTTCTTGTTCCATGCACAGTATCTTCACAATTTCTACCCAGTGAACTTAAAGGGTGGACACTTGAAATGAAAACATAAATGAATGAAGTCAAGTTCCCAGCACCAGCTAGGCAGTAAAAGACAGCTGTAGGTCTGAGGACTACAAACCAAGATCAATGACATTTCAAAAGTACCCTGAAATTGTTTACTGCCATTAAAGCACAAATGCCTTTGACTGGATCTGAAACTAGAGTATTAGATGTCTGCTCTTGTTCTAATGTCTCTTAAATGAACAAGCTTTAAATACATTGCTTTTTATATGCTGCACTTTTGTTTCCTTTTATGTAATGGATTATTCAGAGCACTTTCTTTGGGATAGAGTTTGTCAGTCAGATGGAAGTTATTTGATTTCACAAACACATTCACATAGCAAGATGTGTGCCTTTTATACAGAACATTAATGCAAATACATGCACTCTACCTAATTCAAGGAGACGCCATTCTGTTAGAGCTCCCATGCTAATCTGCAGCTTTGCTCTGGCCCCTTTACGCAAAATCAAAGTGAAGAAAAGGTATGAAGATGTTTAAAAGTCCCCGGCAACAGCAACAGGGGAACTCCTCTGACCATGCAGAAAGCAGCCATGAAATTGCCCTTTGAGTACTTCATGCAAGTTTAAACATGGAAATGATAAGTTTAGGACCTGACAGATGGGTATCAAAGATTAGACAGAGTTTTAGGGCGATTCTGTATTACATGGGACAACCCCAGGGAGATGACTGGACTTCAAACATTCCCAGAGCTGCCTGTGTTACATGGCCTCCAGGGCAGACTGAAACGTGCAAGTATTTATGCCCTATTTTAATGACCTGATCTCATTTTCAGAGCCCTGTTGTTCTGCCTACCTGTGGACAGCAGGATGAAGCTCACTATGATGTTTTTTTTCCCCCATAGGGATTTTCTGGCCAGGAAGAAGAAAAAATCAAACCTGCTGCAGTGTGTTATGTAACTTCTTTTTTTTCTTCAGATGAAAAAGTGTTGATCCTTTCCTTTTTCACAGGCTGGCTTCCCAGCTGCTGGCTTCCTCACTCTTGTTACAAAGCTCTACCACTTTAATCTGATCCTTTCTCTCTGCTACATCATTCTCTCACTTTAGCTTGTGAAGTTTGTTGCAAGTGGACTTCATTCATTTTAGACGAATTAACTGCTTTCAACTTTAACCAGACTGAAGTTGTGATTGTGTGTTGTTCACCCATAGTATGAAGGGGGAAAACTCCTTTTGCTTGGGAGAGATCAGAGGAGATCATTTAGCCTGAACTGTCTCCACTCCCAGGACTGAGACTTCCTTAGGTAAGCTTGCTGACATGTGGAACATCACTGCCTTTACTCATCTGCATTTTTTCCTCTGTCATTTTAATATTACACCCCCCCCCCCAACTATCTGTCAAGGTTATACACTACTATCCTGAGATGTGGTTTATTTGCTGCTACAAACAGTTAAAGATCTGTAGCATCCTATATTATATCTCTCTTCATTGCAGGCACAAGGTGGTATATTTTCAAACAGTTTCACTGGTTTTTAGCTGAGAGATTTCCATCAACACAGCTGCTTTCTATGCAGCTACAAACATTTGAAAACCTAAGGCTTATGCATAGCAGCCAGAGCCACTTGTAAGAGGTGCTTCATGGCCCATTAACAAAGCTGTCATATATGGCTTGCCTTTAATTAAATATTGATAGGGATTTAGTCTTGGTGCAACATTTCAGACTAATATGGAAAAATCCTTTTAATCTGCATAACAGATCAACATGCCACTACACTGCTCACCCCTGTACTTCTGGCTGGATGAAGCTGAGGCACACAAAATGAGAAGGTTGTTCAGCTTTTGGTGCCAGTTGAGTCCCTACTGTCTTTACTAGCACTATAATTAAGGATGCCAGTTAATGTAAGCAATGGTTTATGTGAATCGTGGTTTATACACTATGGGATTTTAATTCCCATGAGAGGAATCACCAACCTGTTTCACAACAGTTTATCAATAGGGTTTTTTCCTGGGTTTGAATCTACTCTTGAAAAATTAAGAGGTCTGTAAAAGTTTCCCAGTTCAGTATCAGCCTTATGCAGTCCAATAAATAAATAGTTTTCCAATTGCATGGTTCTCATCCTGAGAAGAATTTCATTACATGCTGCCCACTCCCTTGTGCACAGCAGGTACCCCTGAAGATCGCACGTCTCTCTGGAGCACTTGCCTGTAAGTTAATTGTCTTTGTGTGCAATTGCCACAGCTGCTAAAGGGTCTCATGTGACAGATGGTCAATGCTGTCGTGCAGAAGAAAGAAAGGCAACTCCTTTTTTTACACTGTAGCCTGTGTATTTGGAGATTCTTTCACTTTTAGGCCTGCCTTTTTTCATTAGCCATTTAATAAGTACTTGTAACTAGTGAGCGCTAAACTTTTGTTTTTTATTGCTTGGGAAAAAAAAAGATAATGTGCTGACTGTCAATCTGAGTGCAGCATTGAAGACTTCTTTTCAGTTTTTTAAGAACACATTTCAGGCTCAGGAGACATTCCACAGAATCAGCAAATTCTGACAAGTATGAATGATTCGCTTACACTGTATTTTCCTATTGTGTGGTGCTCATTTCCTCTGATGCTCGATTTTACTGGCAAAATTGTCTTTGAAGAGTACAAATGAGCTACTACCTGGATGTACAACATGCTTTGTATTGCAACTTTGCATTAATGGATCAGTCTACTTCTAACATGGATTTCTTCTGAATTTGTTTTTTTTTCACTATATTCAGTCTCACTTAAATGTTTTCCTTTCTGAATTGATACAGAATTTAATGAAAGAAAAACATTAACAAGCTTTCTTCTGTCACTTAGAGCATTTTATTCTCGTCGTATCTCGTCCATAGGAATGGCATTCTTTTCTCACCCCTAAGCTTATAAACATCAGCCATAGCAGTATTGTACAACATGAGCATAAGAAAAATGCAGGTCTAGAACCATTTAACTTTAAGAACAAACAATTTCAAGTAAGTTACTTATTGGAGTCTGGTCTGTAAAATCTGGTCCTGGCATTTTGCTCAGGAACCGTTTCAGGCCAGTGGTGCTTGACAGAGGTCCTGTTTGCTAATGTATTTCCAAGTGCTGTTATTACTAGACCATGTAGTTCTACACCTGTCTTCCTCCAGTGAGGAAACTAGTCTTTTTAAAGGAGCAGTCTCTAATGCCATGGTCAATGGATTCTACTTCTTTCTGCACTTACCATGTGTTTTTGAGTTGTACCGAATGAACAAATCCTATAGCACTAGGTTTTCTTTCAGGATCTAAGGAGTGGCCAGAGGCAAATCCAGCTCTGCAGATGTTTTCTTTTGGCAGGGCTCATATTGACAGAAACAGCACTTTGGTTATTGGGAACACTTCTTCCAGCTCTAAGTTCTGAGTTGTTAGTTTGTGGGACCCTGTCCTGAGATATAAAAGGTCCCTACTTTATTGCCAAATCCCTGAGCAATGGGTAGTCTTTATAACTGTTGCAAAACCCCTTCACATTTGTGCTCTTTTGGACTGCTCTGCATCTGGATGCATCTGTATCACCTTACATTAAGGAAAAAAAATACAAGCCAAAACTGAAATTAAACTAAAAAAACCCAAAACAACAAAACAAACAAAAACATTTCAAAAACCCCAAGATGCTCCAAGAGGTAAAAAAATCAGAGCAAATGAATAACTGCTAGTTAAGCATTACTTTGTATTGGGGAGTCACAGAAGTGTTAGGCAAACAGGCACAACATGAGTATATCTAATAATTCTGCAAGGCATAATGGTAATGTTGGTCTATTTAGCAGCTATTACAGAGCAAGGAAGCTGAAACAAACTCATAGGAAGCAAAATAAGTGGTAGAAAATTCTTTTCAAGAGAGTTTAAGAATTCTGCCTATTCTGTAAAAATGAATTTTATTCAGTGATGCTGAATAGCACCTGTAAAGTAGAAGACTTTTCAGCAAGACAGGATGAATATTACAGCTTCAAGAATGTATTAATTACTGCAGCAATGAGAGAGGTTGTGCCAGTGAAACTGATATGTTCATTCTTCTGAATTCAACTAATGGGATCGTGCGTTGTATCTCTGCAAGAGGTATTTGAGCACATGTAACATTCCCTAATGGGTCTTTATCATCCTCAAACATGTATGGGAATGTCCCTTTTCTGTATGCGTAGAATTGAAGGGTAGGCTAGATTAAGAGACTTGCCCAAGGGCATAGAGGAAGGCTGAATCCAACCGTTGCTCTTGTCAACTAGAACACCATTTATCAGGTTGCTGATTAAGTGGAGGGTCCTACATTCTATTATTGGTGATGCTGGTCTGACAAGAAGGATGCATTAGTCCTGGTAAGGTGGCATACAAATGAACCATGTTAATTTAAGTACCATTAGAAAGACAAGACAGAAGGAAGAAAATCAATGCTTTGTTTTATAGTAAAGAAAAAATCAATAAGGAAAGAAATGGCATTTTCTAGGATCTCAGAAAATGTGTTGGACAATGGGGAATAGTTAGAGGGAATTAAAACTATTTAATATAAGTTGCTGGTGTCCTTTTAGAGAACGATGGTCTAGAGCTATCATTCTGTAATAAAAACCAGAGTAAAATCCAAAAGTACAAAGTTGTGAGAAGGAAATAATATGAAGTAGAGGCTGGTTGTTGGGTGGTTTTTTTTTAATTAAACTGGCAGCCAGTTGCAGTGAATCTGTGAAAATTGCAGAAAAGATGCTAACAAATAAAATTTAAAAACAAACATGTACAGCAAATGAGAGGCTACATGTAATCCCCAAAAACACAAGGCAGGTTTACATAAGAAAACTGCCAGAGGTCCATTTCTAGACTTGTTTTTCTGTCTCTTACAGTCGCCCATAGCAGATGGCTAGGGAAAAAATGTAAAACCAGGCCAAAAATGGAATAAAGTTTTCATGGTGTTGACTCTTGCTCTTGGCAGTCTGCAGTTTAGAGACATCCTGAACCAGCGGTTGCATCTGGACCATCCTATTTAATAGTCTTTGACATTACTTTCGCAATTTTTAACTGCCCTTTAAAGACAATAGTCTGTCAAAACAAATCCCACCATTTAAGTATGTATTATATTAAAAAGCAGGGGGTTTGGTTTGCTTTAAACTTGTTTACTTATCACTGGGTACCCCTACTTCCTATAGCATGACAAATGCTGAAAAATTGCTCCATTAACTCCTTCCTCATATAGTTTCATAGTTATCCAACAGATTTCTGTTTCCCCTTGCTCCCTGTCTGTGCCCAAAAGTCATTACTTTGTTAAATTGTTGTGGTCTTTGATATTTATTTTCTCTGAAATATAAATAATTCGATACCTCTAAATACCATTTTACTCTTCTGTTTATCTTCATAGGTACCTTTGGTACCATACATAACAATTGGGATATGAATTTATGCAGTGTCATAAAGATGGTCTTCTATTTGTTTTCTGTTTCTTCCTAATAGTTCCTAATACTGCTTTTTTTCTTTTTGACTGCCAGTGAGTTTTGTACAGTAGATTTGAATACCTACCAACAGTGCCTCAGGAGTCTTTCCTAAGTGATAATATACCTGATGTTGAGTCTATCAGCTGTTTGCCCTTTGTTTTAATGTTGATTGCCACACTATATGAAACTTTGTCACTCCTCTTTTCACCCCGTCTCCAGATCTCTCTGATTACGGTGAAAAAAAAAGAGCTGGCCCTGGGGAATGCTGTCACTTCTGTCTGTCCATGTTGTTCCCTGCCTTTTCGCTAGTTTTCTGTACACGAGCAGATCTTTCTCCTGTACCACGCTAGTTTAATTCTTTAGCACCTTTTGGTGAAGGACTTTGCCCAAAGTTTTACGGAAAACTGCAATTTAGTCCACGTCACTAACTGGATCATTGTTTGCCATATTTCCATGGACTTTTTTTCGGAGAATTTTAAGAAATTTGAGATGCAAGATTTATTCCTCATTGTAACACATTTGCCATATGTTCATACATTCATGTACGTATTATGGCCTCACATAACTTGCATGTCAGACAAATCAAAATTGCTGATCCATAAGTACTTTTGGATGCTTTTTAAAAATATGTAACTGGCATTATAAAAATATCTTTTATTTCTCTGACAGTAAGGCCAATATAAGTGGTATACTACACACAGTACTTAACTGTTACCAATTTAATATCTAAATTCCTTTAGAATTCCCAGAATTCCATTAGAAATCTTAGAACTCTGCTCTGATGGTTTATTAAGAATTTAATTTATTTGTTGTAAAGGATCTTTTGCTGGTACTTCAGTTTTGGCCATAGTTTCATAAACTAGCATCCTGTAAAAGAAATCTACCTAAGGTTGTCTGTTTCATGGCAATAAAATAAGATTACTTTGATTTTTTCCCCTATACTCCTATGCCCCCTGACTACTCCTACTGTATCTCATTTTCTATTTGGAATTTTACTAGTTTTCTCATTTCTAATGTTTTGGAAAAAGTTCTTAACAGATTTGCATTGTTTTACCAAGTGTTCCTCAAAAATTCTTTTTTTGGTATGCATGTTCTGGGTTTACATTTAATTTGCCAGTTTTGTATTTTTATATTTTATAACATCTCTCTGTGTATGTATATAAGATAAATATATTGTGTTACTATATCCCTATAATACATTCTGTATTGTATACAATATATTTTATATTTTATTGAAGTTCTACATTTATACCACCAGTTTCATATTTCCTTCACTTGAACACAGTTTCAAACTTTGAAGTAGTCTACTAATTCTGTTAACCTCCTCTACTTTGCTATTAAAACTACACCATTTTTTTCTTGTTCTTCTAGTAATTTCTTCTTGATAGGCAATCTTGGTTTAGTCTGGGCCACCAACAGGGTGTTTCTAAACAGTCTTCCTTATATCTGAAAGCATTTTACCCTTTCCAATGCTTCTTTCAGTCCTTTTTCATAGCTTTTTACGTAATTCCCTTTTTTGAACCTAAATGTTATGTAGTGGATGTGTTGGCTTTTTAACTACTGTGACAGAGTGGATCATTGTCAGATACACATTTACCAAGTTCTGTGTTGCTTGGGATTAAATTTTCCTTTTGTAAATTCTTATTGTTCCAAGAAATAGTCTAACATAATATGCAAATCCATTATAATGTCTAAAAATCTAGTCTCTGCATCACTTCTTCTTGTGAAATGTATCCAAATGCTTACCACTGGGGATAAGCGAGTTCTTCTATTATTGAATTTTCTATACTTACAGTATATGTAATAGTTTTCAGCATTATGCAGTCTTTACCACCCTCCTGGTTGGGTGGTCAATTATACCTTATGTAACATATTTAATATATACTGATTGCATTTAGGTATGGAATTTTAATACATAATGATTCTGTATGGTCAAAGTCTCCCGACTCTTTCATGTTTTTTCTGTATCCTTTTGCTCCATTCCACCTTATTCTTTTTTTCTTCCCTATATCTAGGGAAAACAGTCCTAAAAGGCATATCATTCTTCTTCTTGGCAATCTATCATAATCTGTCTCCAAATTTAGATAGGCCAAAGTTGGTCATAAGTACTAAACTAATTTTCAAAAATGGTTAGAAAAATTGCAATGATAACCATTACTATGTGGCCCAACACTGTAAGCATTTCTGAGACAATCCTAAAATCATAAAACATGCTAAATATGACAAGACAGAATCTTGTAGAAAACTGGAGGTGAAGTACTGCATTGTGCCAGAAGTTGCATTGAAACTGGAAGCCTCCCACCACTCTGAACATAAGATTAACTTCAGAGGAACTAGGCACTGTTGGGAAAGAAGTTCAGAACATGCAGAATAATTCCTGAAATAGCACCTCACTGGCCTCCTAGAGGAGAGGGAGGATACGACTCCTTGCTAGTGCAGTAAAGGACACAAAACCAGCTGTTGTGTGCTAGATTAAAACTTTGAAGTTGGGTATCTTTCCTCTGAAAGCGGACAGTAGTAAATGACAAGGGGAGAGTAGAGCTAGCACACTGTATAGTTGTATACCTGTATCTAAGTGAGTTTGTTTCCTGAATGCATTTCCATCTACAAGATCTTTTGGCAATCAATTTCACAGTTCAGTATGGAAGGTATGGTCAAAATATGTCTTCATTTGCTTTCTTCTAATTCTGATATTATGGAAAAGGGTGAATCATTATTCTCTATTCAACTTCATGTCACTGCTGACTATCATGTTTTCAGAGAGTCGTCTCTTTCATAGGTTGAGGAGTCTTGGTATATGCAGTCTTTCCTTGTTGTTTGAGTTCTTTGTTCGTGCTTGTCACATTTTTCTGTTCCTTTCCTCAGCCAACTATATTCATTAGGAGATTATGGGAATCAAAACTGCAAATATGGCAGTTCTCCATACTTTTCAAAATAATGCCTAACATCCTAGTCCCTTTTTGATTAGCATCAAGCTGATATTTTCTTACAGCTATCTATTATAACTCCAAAAAACTCTTTCCTGAGTGGTACTAGCTACTTTACAGTTCATCATTATGGACTAGCTGGAATTATTTTTTTTTTCCTCAGGCTTCACTTTGCTTTACTGATGCAGAATTTCATCTGCCATTTTATTGCTGATTTTTTTTGGTATAAGACATCCTCTGCAATGGCTCTCAGTCGGCTTTTGTTTTTACCTCTCAGACTACTTTCTTCCTATCCAATCCCTTTTCTAGATCATTTATGAATACAGTAGATTGAATACGCCCCAGCACAGATGTCTATTTCCTTCCATTGTGAAAACTAATGCTTTATTCCTGCCCTTTTTTTCCTATGCTTTAGTCCATTACTAGTTCATGAGAATGCGTTCCATTTTACCCACCTCAGTTAAAGTCTTTTGGGAAAGACTTTTAAAAGCTTTCTCCCCTCCTGATTAATGTTATCAGCTGGATCATGTTCAACTACACCCTTCTCGGTTTCCTCAAAGAATGCCAACAGATTTGTGAGGCATAAGTATCCTGCTTGACTCTCCCATAGTATATTATCTTGCTTATATGCCTACTATTTTCATTCTTCAGTATTGTTTTAGCCAGTACATAAATCGGATTTTCTTCTACAGTTTTTCACATTATGTCAGGCTTTTCTGGTAGGTGCTATCTCTGGATGTTGTGGTTTAACCCCAGTCGGCAACCAAGCACCACACAGCCACTCTCTCACCCTCCCCCCCGGTGGGATGTGGAAGAGCAAAAGTAAGAAAACTCATGGGTTGAGATAAGAACAGTTTAATAATTGAAATAAAATAAAATAATAACAAGAAGAAGAAGAAGAAGGGGAGGAGAAGAAGAAGAAGAAGAAGAAGGAGAAGGAGAAGAAGAAGAAATTGTAATGAAAACAATGAGAGAGAGAGAGAGAGAGCAACAAAACCCAGGAAACACAAGTGATGCAACCGCTCACCACCCGCTGATCAATGCTGAGCCAGTCCCTGAGCAGCGATCGCTACTCCCCGGCCAACTCCCCCCCAGTTTATATACTGAGCATGACATCATATGGTATGGAATATCCCTTTGGCCAGTTTGGGTCAGCTGTCCCAGCTGTGCCCTCTCCCAGCTTCTTGTGCACCTCCTCGCTGGCAGAGTATAGGAAGCTGAAAAGTCCTTGACTTAGTATAAACACTGCTTAGCAACAAGCATAACATCAGTGTGTTATCACATTTTTCTCATGCTAAATACAAAACACAGAACTGTACCAGCTACTAAGAAGAAAAATTCATTCTATCCCAGCTGAAATCAGGACACTGGAACCCCACAAAACCCTTAAAGTTCACATTACATTCTTCTGATACCAAGGCTGATGTAAGAAATTGCATGTTGCTGTTATAGTTCAATATTAGGCTAGAACTCTTGGCTGAATCCTGAGAAATGGTTGCTGTACTTGATATCAACTTTGTTCTGAAACCTTCAGTTTGAGACACAACCTTTGATGCACCCCTGTAAAGAAAGATTCTCCCACAGTGAACAGATACAAAAAATTCATTTAGCTTCTCTGTTATGGCTTTGTTTCCTCCAAAAGCTCCTGATGTAGTTTGTTTCAAAGAGATGTCTAGGTTTCCATTTCCTTTGCAAAACTAAAATATTGTATTTTCCAGTGAGAGGAATCAAGGAATAGAATACGCTGGGTCATCCTGTTATGGTCAGTACCAAGAACATACATGCACTGACACATTCATGCACTCTTGGGCTGTACCTACATTTCGGATACTGTGGAGGAGAAGGGTGTATGGCATAAAAGGGGGAAGATGGGAAGATTCATTCTATTCTTACTTTACTTTACATGCACACAGGAGTAAATCTGTTGAAGCAGCTGAATAAAATCAATATTGTAACTAAGCCCAGACACTCAAAGAAGAACAGTGGAGGAGAAAAGGTCTAGTAGGTCTATCTTGAGCTAGAAGTGAAAGCAAGAAACAGAAGCAACTCTTTTCTCCTGCAAATGAAAGCCTTACAATAGAGTTCTGCACCTTGCTGGAAGAAGACTTTTTAACAAGAAGTTTCTGTCAAACAGTCCTGATTGATTGAGTCAGACTGAATGCACCCATGGAAGTGTAGCTGCTTCACTGGGATTTTCATCAGGAGGTATTTGGGTGGCAGTAGCATAACTGGTACTCGGGGGGTTGGGGCAATTGCATAGGATGCAGGAAATCTTCATGTTTATGCTTTACTGCCCTTACAAGTTGCTAGTGAGTCAGTCCCACTGGGTGATCTTTGATGCATATATTGCTTTCTCCACACTTATGTAAATACTCCTTGATTTGGAGAGAGATGTTGAGGTCTATAAATCATAGATGCAGGGCTGGACAATATGAAGATGCAGCACTGAGAGTGCTTCTGAAGTAACTGTGGCTTTTGAGAATGAAAATTAGATATTCTGGGATGTCATTCAGCCCTTCACCACCAAATACAATTTAATATGAATTATTTAATTTGATGACAATTCAACTTTCTACTTCTTAAAAAGAATGGGAAATCACTTTACTTATTATCCAGTGATCCAGAAACACTGCAGAAGTCTCTCTCAGATGTGTTCTCCCGCCTGAACACATCCTTTCATGTTCTACCTTTCATGGTGTGATGATCTCAAAGAAAACTGTAGAGACAGTAAACCAGAAGACTGGGATAGTTCAGTAAACTTTTTAACCATACTTTTCTATGAATTTACATACCTGTCAAAAGTCAAAGGCTTTTGCAAACACAGTGTGATGATGCTGAAGTTCCAGCCCAACCCTCCCCGCGAAACCTGCCCACTGGCCCTCTGCCTTCTTCTCGCTTCCCTGCCTTTCTCCCAGGCAGGCCACTTGCTGTATTGCCAGAGCGATTCTACAGGCAGAGTTGAGACATCTTTTATTTTTCATTCCAGTGAGGTTTTATTGTGTGTGGGAGGGAAAAGATCAGAGGAAGGAAGAGGATTTTTTGTTTTGGTTTTTTTTTGTGGGGTTCGTGGGGTTTTGTTTTAATGTTTAAAGTATGCAATTCTGGGATGACATTTTAAGGTCTACTTTCCAAATTCTTAGATGACTAGAGCTAAAATAATTCATTATTTCTTTATGCTAGTTCTATTCTGAGCATGAAAAATCCAAGTTGTGATGCCCCAGCAAGTTGGACAAAGCGACTAGAGCTAAAATAATTCATTTCTTTATGCTAGTTCTATTCTGAGTATGAAAAATCCAAGTTGTGATGCCTCAGCAAGCTGGACAAAGCACTCCAGGTTTGCCTGTATTACTACTTCTTTCTCTCCCTGATGCAGCATCAATGCAGCTGACAAAATATTGCATATATCTCTGCTGAGAGATTTGACCTGAGGCTTCTCATGAAGCTCCTACAGCCTTGATATAATTGACTGTTTGGCTTTGACAGCCCTTTTCAGCAATTGTATCAATTAACCCTGGGGACTGAGGGCTCCTCACACCAGCACAATACTAAATTTTTCTCATCTAGACAAGAACTTAATGGATCATCCTAAGCAGGTTTCTTCCTGAATCACCTACTGAAACCTCTGTTTAAGATGAAGAAGAATCGTGGGACCCATTTGCCATAACTCAACAACTAAATAATAAAACATTTCTAATAATTCAAGAGCCCTTGATTGTCCAGCTGCCAAGTGGCAAGTAAAAAGAGTAACATATCTATCCACGCAGCTTCTTTTATCCTGTGGTGTGTTTGGCAATCTTGAGTTGCTAAGAATAAGGGCAAAATGTTATTCTTTAATTTGAACCCAACTTCTTGGCAAATTAATCTCTGTCAGGTACACATCAAAACACAGTAGCTTTTTCTTGTGTAATCTGAGCATTGCAGCACAAAAGAGCACAGAAATTAAATTACAGTTGTGATCTGTGCAATGCAGACTCTAAAGAGTAATGTATAACACCAAACCTGGAAACCAAACATATGAACTAAGGCAGCAAAGGAAGCTGTGAACATATTCTCATTAAATCTTGCTTCTACCAAAAGCCTGAGTCAACCTATCAAAGAAATCCCATTAGTACCAAAGCAAGAGCCTAGATACAGACCCGGTGAACTACTACTGGATTTTTGCCTCTGCTTCGGGGATTTTACTTCCATCTACAATTCACCATGGATTTGTTTAACAGCAGGAACTGTTTGTTTAAAACCTCAGGTGTGCTTGATATTTTCTTTTTCCAAATGCAGTTATAACCTCTATTTTTCTAAAGAAAAATTAATCCCAACTGAGAAAAAAGCACTGGAGAAGGAAGGAGGGTTTTTTTGTTTCCTTTATCTCATTCAATTCTGTTTAATTGAAAAAGTAGAAAAGTTCTGAGAGCCTGTTCTTACATGTTTACTCCTTACTTAAGGCTTCACTAGAAAAAAACGTGTTTTAAAATAAACTCCAGGCAAAAACCTTTGAGAAGGAGAGTTGGGAGTCTGTGCCACAATCAACCATCTCAGTTCTGTGAAAAGCACAAAAGTGTTTTTCACTAGGCTTTTAGCCAAAGATAGCTAGCTCGTATTAATAACATATTTGTACTCTGGGAGAAATCCAGCCTAGGGGTCTGAGCTATAGAGGCACTGGTCACCTGCAGCTCTGATCAACTTCAATGGGAAGTAGATGTCTCTATAGATCAGAATTTACTGGAACAGAAATTCAGCCTCAGGTTAAAATGAGACTTTTTAAAGAAATTTAATTTACAGAGAGAAATGTGACTGCTTAGGGTAGTTGCAAGCTGCTACGTAAGGATCTCTCCAAAGGCCTCAGCCAGTGTTTGATGGAGTAGTGGTAAGGGCATGTACTGTTGTGGCTACAACTCATATCAATTGTTAGTCTCCTTAATTAAAAAAAAACAAACCCACAAGTGGAAGTGATTGATTTCCAACAGATACAGGAGGAAAATGAAACTCCCACAGAATATCAGGCATAAAAGAGTGAATGGTATGATAGCTTTAGCGCTAGGGAATAACTTAGGTTCTCAGTTCTTTGAATGACCTTTATGTAGAAGTTACTGGTGTAAAACAAAAACTAATTTCTTGAATAAAAGTTCTAGAATTCATCCCAACAGTCCACGAAAATTGTAAACGTGCAAATAAATACCTGTTTTTGAATCTGCCAGGAAAAGAAATTTAAGTGGAGCCTCGTAATAAAAGGAAGGCAAAAGATGACATGAGGAAAAAAGAATTGTAATTGCCTAAATTTCAGAAGTCAAACAGCTAGTGAAACAAAGCTCATTTCAATGTCAACACCTAGATTGCTTTCTCAGCTGATGGCTATTTTGGAGAAAATAGTGATGGGGGCTGAGCTGTGGTTAGGAGCCAAGTAAAAGAACCAGGCAGTGTTTTTAGGGCATGCTAAGGGCTAAATTTTCAGGAGTCCTGGACGTTCATTTGTTTCCACTGTGATACTAATTGCCACATTTGTCAGAGCAGTTCAGGGCCCAGCAGGCTGAGGTCCTTTGACAAACTGGCTCCTTGTTATTGTAGTTACTTGCTTGGCTAGCTCGGACTGTGGAAAGGCTTTCTGAGTCTTGAAGGTACCAGATGCATTGGTCTTCCTTTTCTTCTCCTCTACCACTGTTGCTGTTGTTAGGCAGAAGCTGAGGTATAGCTCTCTATGAAATTACCACCCTGGTTCAGCAGCCTGCTTTAGGAGCCAATAATCGTGTTAAAGCTGCATTAATTTTCATAATGGGGGAAGGAAGGACGTACTTTGAAAACCTTTGAAGGCAAGAGTTTAACCCTCTGAGGATTACCAAGTTAGGGCTGGTTGGTTCAGGCAAACCAATTCATGGCTGATTCGGTTTAATATACTTATATGACTCCAACAACCATTTTACCCCTAGAGCAAGATGCAACTTTTAATTTTTTTTAGCCAGAGTTTTTGGCAGTTCTTGGTCTATGAACTCCATTCTAAAAACAAGTTGAACAGGCTTTGCAGAAGTAGGGACTGACAGCTTAGAGCACAAGGCCCTGTGCACACGAAAATTTATTTGGGTCATGTTTATGGAATATCTTCTGGTTAGGGTTAGATTTCACAGAACTATTAGAAGAAAACACATCTCAAATCCAGTCTGTTTCTAAGCTCTGAGCGGAGCTGTAGACCAGCGTTATATGAGGTTTGCTTACCTTTTGCTGCTGGAGTTGTTTTGCCTTGACAGTGGTGGTGACTGAGTCCTGGTCTCTTCTCCAACAAAATATTTCATATGTATAAAGCAGAACAGTATTAAGTGAGAAATTAATCACCAGTAGCCTGATGGTTAGGGAAGGTAGGACTATGGGGTTAAATGTCCGCAGGCAGGGGAGGGAGGAAATTTGTAGCTCTGCGTGGTGTTTGGTCCCTGATTTACTGGTCACTAGTGTTGCAGGGGAGTTTTTGTGAGCATCTAAGCCGCCACTTTCTTCATTGATCTTGCAAGCACCTAATCCAAAAAGTCAATTATTTACCAGGCCCTGCCTGTAATAACTCTCAAGGAGTACTGTGGGCACCCAGGGACATTGCGTTGTTCCCTGTTATCTTCTTCCAACAAACAGTAAACTCAACCACCATGACCAACTTGCATTCATTATCACAATTACAGAACACCTCTATTTCTTTCATGTTAGACCTTGTACCGTAGTGCTTAAGCACCCTGCTTGCTACAGTGGTCCTAAGGACATCAATACGTCAAGGTAACAACGGAACAAGGTACCACGTTTTTTGCACAAATGAGCACCTGAATTTTTGTACACATATAAGGGACATAGTATACCAGCTATGCAGCTATGCACTCAATATCTTACTAGGGAATAAAGTCAACATGGACTAGTAAATGGTGCGTTGAAAAGGGAAGATGAGAGAGAACCAGGAGCTTTACATTAACTTCTCAGCTCAGTTACTGACCTGCTGTATGACTTCAGGCCACTCGTTTCTGCTTTCCTTTCCCTTCTTTCCTAGTCACTGGAAGATGTACAGTTCTAGGGATACCAGCCAATTCGTTAAGCATTTGTGCAGTGCCTACATATGGGGGACCCACTTGCATCTGGGGTGTCTAGGTTCTGTGTGCAAACACAGAAAAATAATGCTTCTGTTCGTCTGTTTCCCAACTCAAGTTCTAGCCCAAAGATTGTTTACTCTGACTTTTTTTTGCTCTGCTCTGACAGCTCATAGCCTAAATCATGATTTCTGAGCCATGTAACTTTTTTCATTAGAGAGAAAACTGTATCACCAGCCTCTCTGATTGCAAAAGGTCCTGAATGTAATCATCTCCAGTAATTAGATCTAAAGACAGAACACTTGGGAATCTGCAATTCATGAAACTTTCAGTATGTTACAAATCATAATTTTCCCAGTTTTTAAAACGATGGCATTATCAAATGTATATTAATTAATTTAAAGGCCTCACTGGGCCTTTAGTTTAAAAAGAGCAACAAAATAATCCATTGCTTACCTGATGCCGTATAAGAGGCACTTGCTAAGGGACACAGGGACTTCCACAGTAACGTAGGGACGGGTAATGACAGGAAAGCAAAAGGATTTTAACACCAGAATTAGCAGAATTTTCTTGTAGATTGGTGTCTTTAAATTAGTTAACTCCAGCATCCACGAAGATGTAAGCTCTATGCGCCTAGCGTAGCCTGGGCATTTATATGGGTGCTGTCTCACGTGGAGTCACTGGTGTGTAGCACCGCATGATGAGGTCACAGCACATCTTCAGTGACGACCACTATAAGGTTGCTCTTCTCTACCAATCCACCTCTTTTTGTGAAGCTTTAAGAATTCAATTCCTTTGTCAAGTTTGGTTTAACTTAGCCAGCAGGTTCAAAAAGTAAGGAGGGCAGCAGGATAAGATGTGTATGCATTATGCATGAAGTGTCATTGCAAAAGCCTCAGTTTTTACAAAGTGGATAGTAACAATGAGAGAAAAGGAGGGCAAAGAATAGGAAAAGTTTGAAGATGTGTTCTGGAAAGCGTATCACTGAGGGCTTCATATCTAGGGGTTTATGCTCAGTAAGTTTTGGAGAATAGCCCCTAAGAGGCATGATTGTTCTCTGAGTCTGCAAACAGTTGTACTACAGGATCAGGTGTCTGGTGGTTATATTCTAATTCTATAAACCATGGGAAGAACGCAGGCTTTTGCACACATACTGTGAATTCCTTAACTTTTGAATTCTTGACTTGGCAATGTTAATTTCAACATATAGTTCATCAGCTCCTCCAACAAAAATGAAAAAATGAAAAAACAAAAAAAGTGTTCAGTTGTGATACAAAGCATTTTAAATGTTTGATGATGCAAAACCTGTAGAAGACATTTTTAAAATTATTTTTTAAGGGCTTGTCTTTGTGGGAGACAAGAGTTTATAATTACCAACCATACACTAAATGTTTTTACTCTACACTAATAATATTAACAGAGTATTTGAATAGAACAATGTATTTAAAAACATTTTTTTTCATGTACATATATCATTCTGAAAACAACCTATGTTGTTTTTCACATAATTTAAAGAAAAACAAATACTAAACAGTACAATTCTTGTTACGGAAGTTAGAGAATGGAAGTAAATATTGGTGTGAGTTACAGTGCTAAATCAGTTTTGACAATAATAGCTTCTATTTTTCCCTGTCTTCCTGAAAGGTACATAAGAATTTTTTTCCTCAGTTCCATCTATTCACTAAGTTTAGTTCAATGTTTAATACAATGAAAGTCGAGAAATCCTGTGGGAACTGAAGAGAGAGCAAAGCTGGGGGGTTTGTTCGGCACGGGGGGGGTGTGTGGTTTTCCTCCAGTAATATTAAAGAGCAGTGAAAGGATGAGATCTATTAACTTAAAATGTGAAACAATAAAGGAACAGATTTTTTTTTTCCTCAGAAACGTTGCGATAATTGATGTTGCCTTTATTGAAGAAATTTACTGTAAACACAAAAGTATCTAGAGAAACTTAAATATTATAAATAAAAAACCCAATAATGTAATTATAAATAATAAAGGGAAAAGTAATACTGATCTGTACTTTCAACTGAATTTCAGATTCTATCTGAAGAGAGCTAAACACAAGCTTAAGAAATACTTTGGTCAGTTTTCCAACACAATGGCAATGTAAAACCTAAAAATGTTAGTAGTGCATCTTTTGGCTTTGCAAAAGGGAAGAACAAGGTATAATATTAAGACTTGTTTATACGAAAGATTGTGTATTTAAATGTTTCATGTTATTTTGTGCATGTCCATGTGTATGTACATGCAAAAATGTTTTGTTACCTCTTTTCGAGCAAAAAGGCACAAATATCAAATAACGTTGTGAGCCATGATTAACATCCAATTTCCCCAGGCTACTGAAATTGTGGTGAAAATAGCTGCATCAAAATCCATTTATAATCACTCTTGTGTCCTGTAATTACAAGCACAAAATACTGTGCTTTGAATAGACAATTATTTTTTTCTTAGAATGAGCCCATATACACGGGTTCTGAATTGAATCTTCCTCGCTCTCCAAAGGTTTCACTATGCAATTTTTAATATTATTTAACTATTGTAGTTAAGATGGTAATAATACTTTTCTGAAGTTTATATTGGCAAAACCTCCATTAGAGATGCAACAGGCATGTAAAAATAGAAAAGTGATTTAAAGCGGTAGAACTTGTAGGCATCTCATATACAAAAAGGCAGCATGTATTTCTCCCTCTCTTTCATGGACCTAGAAGGGAACCATTACTGAGGTGGAATACGGGTATTAGAGTCTCCTCAGAGCTTACAGGGCAGAGAACTTGATCTCGTCACAGAACGAGAGCTTTTCTGAGTTGTTTTAAACAAAACCAGTCGTCTTTCCCACATTTTGGAACAAGCCTCGTTATGAATACTTTTAATTAGGATCTTTTAAATTTAAAAAATATTAAGTATTTTATTTCCATTTGTCATGGTTTAACCCCAGCCGGCAACTAAGCACCACCACACAGCCACTCGCTCACTCCCCCCTGGCAGAATGGGGAAGAGAATCAGAAGAGTAAAAGTGAGAAAACTCGTGGGTTGAGATAAAGACAGGTTAATAAGTAAAGCAAAAACCGCGCACACAAGCAAAGCAAAACAAGGAATTCATTCACTCCTTCCCATGGGCAGGCAGGTGTTCAGCCATCCCCAGGAAAGCAGGGCTCCATCACGCGTAACGGTTACTTGGGAAGACAAACGCCATCACTCCGAATGTCCCCCCCTTCCTTCTTCTTCCCCAGCTGTATATGCTGAGCATGACGCCATATGGTATGGGGTATCCCTCTGGTCAGCTGGGGTCAGCTGTCCCAGCCGTGTCCCCTCCCAGCTTCTTGTGCCCCCCCAGCCTACTCGCTGGTGGGGTGGGGTGAGGAGCAGAAAAGGCCTTGACTGTGTGTAAGCACTGCTCAGCAGTAACTAAAACATCCCTGTGTTATCAACACTGTTTTCATCACATATCCAAAACATAGCCCCATACTAGCTACTATAAAGAAAATTAACTCTATCCCAGCCAAAACCAGCACATATATTTACATTTTGCTTAATAATGAGAGAAATCATCAGCTAAAGGGGGAATTCTTAGAACATCAATCAGTAGCAGCAAAAGTCTCCTTTAAAAGATGTTTCATAAACTTATGACTTCTAAAGTTTAAATCTCCCACTGGTCTACAGAGATTTGGTTTGTTATTACAAGTAATAAGCAAACTTTAAAATAAAAAATAATTATTTATTTCCCAGCATGCAAATTGTGATTTACAGAAGTGTAAAGAGAGTCCTTGTACTGAAGATCCTAAACTCTAAATGACAGAGGTTTTTTGTTTTCATGCATGCAAAGCAGAAAAAATAATGTTGTAACATATCATTATCTGTGAAAAACTGAACAATTTAAAAACAGTTAATGAAGACACGATTGTAACTACAGCTTGTGTAACACTTCTTCAATAACTACTTATCAGTCAACTAAAGAGACATCAGACTAGTGAAAAAAGAAAGAACTGGAGCAGTACGTGTTCAGTATCCTTTGACAAGTGGCATAAAGAAAATAGAAGAAATAAAAATGAAAAGATGAAAGCTAACCTAGTTTAAAAATAGTTATGGAAACTTGTTTTGGTTTTTTTTTTAGAGAGTTGTTTAAACTGCTTCTTTATAATCGAGCCTTTCAAATCCACATGATTTGTTAGAGTAATATGTACCTTGGCTTTGTCTCTCTCTTTCTGTCTGCAGACGGACTGCTATTTGAAGGCCTTATTTTATATGGCTGGACTAATACTATTGCACAAATTGCTACCTTTCGAAGGCTGTGATGTGAACCTGCCTGAACAACTGCCACTTTAGCACCACAATAAAAAATACCTTTCATATAACAACTCTCTTCCTTTCAGGAGGAATAATGAAACGAAGCAAAATAAAAAGGCACGACCATCCATTTTCCCAGAGGAATCACGCTTTGGGGACGTTTTCTCCCCTCTCAACTTCTGCAGTTTCAGAGCTGCAGAGCCGAGATGGGCGCTCACCGCCTGCCGCAGTGTCCTCCCCGAGCATGCCCTCTCCTCTCCGAGGGCTCAGCAGACACCCTGTCACCAAAGCCAATCTCGCTATTGCATGGGGTTTTCTAAACACCCCCCCTGCTCCCCAATCGCACTGGGGGTCCTCTTCTACCCTCCCCTGCCCTGCCCAGCTCCGCAGGCTCTCATGGAGCTTCCTCCTCTTTTCTCTCCCTGTCTTCTCACTGAAGACAGGGGACACTTCTTTTATTAAAATAGCAGAGATGGGGCACGCTCTCTGGACGAGATCATGTGAAGGGATGCATGTGTGAGGTGATCCCCTGGTGTGTGTGGGGGTGAGCATGTGCATATCCCGGGCCTCATTTTATCCATATGTTAGCCTAAAAGTGGTTGTCTTCAATGCTCTTACATGTCCAGATGAAGTGTCTGCATAGCTGTGAGGTTTTCTTTTTATATTGTTATTAACCAGGCAGACAACCAATTTTAACTTGGTAAAAGATATATCCTACGTTTGGGTTCTTGTCATTCACACCAAGGCCACTCTCAAAAAATATTTTTCAAAATTTCAGTCCCCCTAATCTCATGGAGTAGATGTTCAATCAAGTTTTTCTGACTAATAGCCAGCTATCTTCAGCACGGATGTCCACTCTCACTGTCCTGAGCCCAGTCTAATGGAGATGGTTATAACACCAATTTAACTTAAGTCATTCCTCACCAGCACCATTTTTATTTCAGCTACTGAGTTCCTTTTTGTTTTCCATTCAACTGCTTCCTAGGAAAATTAAGCTAATTCCTACTAAAATTAGGCTAAAACCAGCGTAGACCATTTTGTGCACAACAGCTCTGATTTAGCTAATGCAAAGATCTCATCATGCAGACAAGACCCAGCAGAAGGGAAAGCGTCCTGAACGGGATACAGAATTTGATTCTCATCCAGAGACACAGTTGTCCTTGCTACTGTTGCCTAAGGGGAGAGCAGAGTGGGGAAACTTGGACCTGTGTTTTTACGCCACGTCTATCCTGTGAATAAGCAGAAGGACTTCAGTCTCCAGGGCCTTATATGTTATACCAGAAGTATAAAACTCACATTAAAGACATTGTTAAAAGCGGCCTTCAAATAACAGATTTTCATGTTTTTCTCTCCTACTAGTTCAGAATTCACACTAAAGAAAACACCAAACATTTCTTACATAGCTGCTGTTTGACCATTTGGACTATAATATATTGCAATTTGATACTCTGACACTAATGAAGCAGCCCGGTGTCAGTTCTGCAAGGGTCCTAATGTCAGGTACAATCCAGCACTTAATACACCTATGAATCTGAATAAACAGAGGCTGAAGTCCAATAAGAAATCTTTCTGAAAAAGAAACGAGGGTATTTACCTCTTACTTTGCCAAGAAGGCTAGGATGAGCTGCAGTTTGTTGCTATGAAAGTGCTCTGAGGCTTTGCCCTTCTTGTTACACAGCAGCATCTTGAACATTCAGCCCCGGCTGATCCGTGTGCAATGTAACTAGGTCTGGGAGAGGCAGAGCTTCTACAATGAGAGTCCTGGATGCTGAAGATCTCAGGTTTTGTACCAAAGTTTCACCTGGGAACATGTGAAAATGTCAGAACCATAAATTGGCTTCTCTTTCCTCTTTATCACAGATGTAGCACCGCCTTCCCAGGTCCCCTATTTCCTTCTGTCTTGCTCTAGCCGCAACTAGCTGCTGACAGCAAAGCTTACAGGCTTGTGAATGCAAAGTAAGGACAGTCGTTCAAGTTGTTCCTCTAGAAGTAGCCATGTGGTGTACTGGTTGCTTACCCCATGGTAGGGTTTAAGCTATATAAGGCAGAGGCATAAAATTACTGTTTTTAGAAAAGGCAAAGATTCAATTCTTTATTCAGAGGTAATGAGACGATAATTTGAAGGCAAATGCTTCTTAATGATTATTAGTCAGGTAATGAGAAAGGTCTAGCTTAACTCTGTAAGACTTTGTCTAGAAACCCCATAGCAATCTGGAATTTCATTTTACTAGTGCAACCTATGGAAACATTTGACTTCTTCATATTCTTCAAAAGTATAGTCTTCTTCAAAAGTTTAGTCTTTAGTCTTAAAGTTTCAGAAGATTAAACCATTATTTAGCTGGTGAATATCTGACTGAGAGGTACAAGATGGTGTCAATAGAAATAATTTTGCAAACCAGACAGGACTCCTAGATGTTTATAGCGAGAACCCAGCAGCCAAGAGTTTAGCACCTGCATCCTCCTGTGGAGGAGTTTAAGTGTCTGGGTTTTCACAAATAACAGGCGCTCATGAAGGTACTTAACAGTGAAACATTAGAATCCAGCAGATTTCCATTGCTCTTTTGAGTACTGATACTGCAGTCCTACCATTTTAATGAAAAAAAAAAAAAATCGGAAAATTTTACCTAGCCTAAAAATTTCAGTTATAGTGCCAAGTACTTTGGGAAATCCAGCCCTAGCCACGAGTAGGGCACAGCAGGCTGCTGAAGAGCTACTGCGGCAGAAGGGTTAGCGCAGCTGGGACTGCTCTGGAACATCTGTAAAACAAAACTCATAGAAGAAGATTATACTGGTATGTCATCTAATGCAGCTTGAAAATAAGTAAATACATAAATAAATAACCTTTTGAGTTCCAAGCCCTTGCTCAGCTCCAGAACAAAAGCACCTCTAGCTTTTCTTTTGCTTTTCTGTCCCAACAGTCTGTCTGTGTTTCAGCCATCATCTTTATAATAGGCTGTTCTGTCCCTTTTTCTGTATCAGAAAGTATAAAGGAGAAAAACGCTATTATATTTAAGTACAAAAGTGTCCATCGGCCATTCAAAAGCAGAAGTAAATATTTCAATCAGTAAATCACGTACTATTTCGTTGTCAGAAAAGGCTAGCGGGAGAGAGGTAAAGCAGAGTAATCCGATGCTGCAGTGTGGACACTCAAAGAGATGGGCACAGCCTGCGCTGCCCCCGTTAAACGCCGCTTAACCGCCTCCGCCCGGGCCCGGGCCCGGGCCCGGGCCCAGGGCCCAGGGCCCGGCTATAGCGCGGGTTGGCAGCGGGGCCCCGCAGGTGCGTGCGGCTGTGCCCGCCGGCACCGCGCTGCTCGCCAGAGGAGCCAGCCTCGGCAGCAGGGCAGCGGGTACGCGGCTTACACCAACGGCGAGAGCGCCCATCCCCGCCGCATCGAGCCGCAGGCTTTGCGCGGGCAGAGTACAAAGCTCCCGCCCCGAACTGATGCCCTTACACCGGCAAAAGTTTCAGCCGTCGGTGTGCGGGGCCGGCCCCAAAACAAGCCCGCGCTGCCCCGCTTTCCCTCCCGACAGCCGCTCGCCCTCCGCCGGCGCCGCTGCGAGGCCCAGCGCGTACCCGCCGTGGGGCCCAGCGGGACGAGTGGGTTGCCCCCCTACGCACACACCCCCCGCCGGCGGGAGGGGCGGGCAGGGCGCTGCGCGGCCGCACCAGGCGCTGCCGCCCCCCGGCGAGCGGCGAGTCCCCTCCCCGCGCCGCGCCCTGCGCCCGGCCCGGCGGCGGGAGGGAGGGAAGGAGGGGGCGCCCCGTCCTGCCCCGTGGCAGTTGCCGCCGGGGACGGGGGCGCACGGCCGCCATGTGAGAGAAACGGGGGCCGCGGCGGAGCCCGCCCCCGGGGCGGCAGGGCTGGAGCGGCTGGCCGCCGCGCCGCGCTGCAGGCTTTGCAGGTCCGCGGAGGCGGCGGGCGGGCAGCAACAAGCCGACGCCGGCCGGCCGGCCGGCCGCGGCCCCGCCATGGGAGCCGGACGGGGGGCGAGGCTCGCCGCCCCGAGCCGCCGGTGGGGCTGAGCCCGGCTCCAGCGCAGGTAGGGAGGCGCCGGCCGGGCCGGGCCACGGGGGAGGCCGCCGGGCTGGGGAAGGGGCCGGCCCCGGCTGCCCCCCCGGGAGGGGGTCGGGCGGCGCTGCCCGGCCCGCCGCAAAGTTTGGGCAGGCGGCGCGGCGCCCCGGCTCCCCCGCGGCGGCCGGGCAGCGTGTGGCGGGCGGAGCGCGCTGCCCCGCGGTGCCGCCGCCCCCGCCGGGCCGCCGGCGAGGGCCGGGGGAGGCGGGCGGGCGGGCAGAGAGGGAGGCTTTTAAATGGCTTCGAGGAGCGGTACCTCGGAGGTGGGGCCGTGCCGGGAGGCTGGAGCGCCTTTGCTTATCGCGGCCGGAACAGTGTACGTATTTGGGCTTGGTTTTTTCCGATTTAGTGTGCAGTGTTTTAAGGACGGGAGCCGGGAGCGTTGCTGAACTCCTGGAGGATGTGGGTTAAATGAGCCTCTGCCGCGGAAACTCTTAACGGCTCTGCCTTGCCTTTAAAACGCTGGGAGAAAGAGGTGGTGTGTGCTTGCTTAGGTAGTTCGGAAGAGAGATAGTTTGGCTCTGCTCGCTGTAATGTGCTTGTTTTTGGTTGTCCTTAACAGAAATGTGCTCACTGGTGGGTATTTAAAAGAAAAACAAAAACAAAACCAACAGCACACTTCAGACTGAATAAGAGGTTAATGAAAATCATCCTGCATGCAGTCAGCGAATAGGACTCAATTGGGTGGTTTCTGTTCCGGACTCTGCTGTGTTTTGGGGAGCTCCATTTCATTCAGCGTGCGTTCGTCCTCTTCACGTGTTGTCATTTGGAAGGAAAGATAACCCCCAAATGTTCGTGTTTGTGCATGCACCTGCCTTTGCAAACCCTAACTCCCCAGAGTTCTGTGTGGTGCTCTCACGGAGCCGAAGACGCCCGGTCCGTGTCCAGAGCCCTGCTATTTATAGGACTTGGCAGAGCGGGGGAGGAGGAGGAGGGATGCAGCACCAGGCTGTTGTTTGCCTTTTGCATAAACTACCGAGACAGGTTGCATATTGTTTGAGATGTTGCATCGGTGGAGACGGGGGGGGGGGGGGGGGAGAAGTGCAGAAGCTGAAGTGTTCCTAATCCTTCTCTTCCTAGAGACTGTGGATCTGTGAAGCGCTTCCCTCCGATGTGAATGCAGTGTCCCCTGTGGGATGCAGTAGGTGATGCCCAGCTCTACTGCAATGGCAATTGGAGCTCTCTCTAGTTCTCTTCTCGTAACCTGCTGCCTCATGGTTGCCCTCTGTAGCTCCACCATACCTGTACAAAAACTGGCCAAGGCTCAAGACAAACAGGAGATAAAGGCGAGCCAGGAAAAGAGGGATCACACATCTACAAGGGACAGCCAGACAGGCCCGGGGAAAATGAATGAGATCGGCAGGAGCGGGAGGGAGGAGGGTAGCAGGGACTGGAAGAGCAAAGGAAACAGGAACTACTCAAACAAGGAGTCTTGGACTAAGCAAAAGCAGGCTTGGAACAGCCAGGGGACGAGCAGTAAATCCGGGAGCATTCAAGTGCAAGAGCAAAGGGACGCCGCTCCCGAGGAACCTCGGGTGGCTGAAGATTCGCCTCTCCCAGAAGCTGTTGCGAGCGTCAGTCCCGAGCCTCCGGAGGAGTACGCCTATCCGGACTACCGCGGGAAGGGCTGCGTGGACGAGAGCGGCTTCGTCTACGCCATCGGCGAGAAGTTTGCGCCGGGCCCCTCTGCCTGCCCCTGCCTGTGCACTGAAGAGGGCCCGCTGTGCATACAGCCCGAGTGCCCCAGGCTCCACCCTCGCTGCGTCCATGTGGACACCACGCAGTGCTGCCCGCAGTGCAAGGAGCGGAAGAACTACTGCGAGTTTCGAGGGAAAACCTACCAGACCCTAGAGGAGTTCATGGTAAGGGCTGGAGCCAAAGTCATTTTGTGGGTCCTTCTGTCATTTAAAGGGGCGTTACGGTCTTCAAGTGCTTTCTCAGAGGGCGTTCTGGGTCTCCCCCTCCCCGTTTCATTTCTGTGTTGATACTACTTCTGCAGTGCTGTAAAATATTCTCCTTAAACATGACCTTTCTTGCTCTGTGATACTGTAACATTTTTGAATGAGGGGCTGATCTTTATTAATTCCTTTGGTATTTACAGTAAAAAATGCTACTTGAAAGGACGCTACTTGGGTGGTGATGTGGATTTTGTGAGAGTTTCCAGCATTACATTTCCTTCCTTATTTAACTGTTAACTGTGAAACTTCTACCATGCAGGGATCAAGCGGGGTTTTGTAGGCTGACTTCTATTCCTAGTAATCAGTCTGTTTTCATACCTTTTTCTGAACAGTCATCTCTCTTTTCCTTTTTTTGCTGTTTAAACTGTGCTGCCAAGGTTGCGTAATGTTTGCTTTCTGAGAATGACTATGGGCCTTCTTTTTAATAAGACCATGGTTTGCAGTCTGAATTACAGTGATACCTAAACAAGGGACTTGGAGAGCTTTATGTTTAGGGAAATCCTTTTAGAGTAGGGCCTTTTTAGCACCACTGTGCAAGGTCATTATAATTGAAAATGCAACTTATTACAGTGCACTGAGAAGTTTTGGAGTTGAGGCCAATTCCCTGGTTGCTTACCTTGCCTTTTTCCCTTTAGTATTTTATTGTGGGTGAGATCTGCAAGCAGGCTCTAAGAATTTACTTGCAAATGACTGTTAGGTACAGGGCTGGTTCAAAACACATTTCTGAACACACCTGAGATTTTTGAGCTGAATGTGCTGAGAGGAGCATGAAATCCAGTTCAGGGTTCTGGCAGCTGGAGCCCCTCTCAGGAGGGAGAAAAAACAAATGTAATTGTGAAGGCTGTAAATAAGTTCCCACCCCTGCTCTCTGTGGTATTTGTGTGTTCTTGGAAACTTAACTTCGATTCATAATGTCTTTCCACATTCTTCAACTTCTTGAAAAATGAACAAATAAATAAAGGAGCAGAATTACTCTCTGTCGAATAAATCACAGTGTTTCCCCTTGTTCTCTTTAGGCAGTAATGTGTAGCTCATCAGTGATTTTTCAAAGCATGGCAGAAAGCATATCATCCTCCCTTTTTCCATGTCACCCTCAAGGACTGCATTCAGCTTTGGGGTGGCAGCTTTCTATTTTAAGAGGGAGAAGGCACTTTTAATAGCAGCTAGCTGGTGTGACCTTTTTGGAGATGGATTGTGAGATCCTTCCTTTTCCAGAGAAGTTAATTCTGAGGGGTGGCCAAAACAGTGATGCTTCCGCACACGGTCTCTGTAGGTCTCCATATCAAAGTTTTAAAGGCTTCTCCCCTGCACTCTTCTAAGGAGTTGCATTTCTTTGTATTTTTATAGTGGTGCCGTATTAATGGCTGTAAAGCAAGCCTAAAATACCTTATTGTGTTAAGCGTGTAGTGAGGGGATAAAACCGTAGTGCTCCCTGTTACATTTGAACATGGCTGGCAGCCTTGGTAAAAAGGGACTGCTGAATGGTGACATTTACAGAAACGTTCTGAAATGACTTTGGCTTTCAGCTTTCTTTTTAACCCCGTTCAGCCTTCAGCCCTTGTGTTGATACCTTCCTGTAATGAAACATCGGTTCCCTTACTGCTTTGTGTTGGCCAGCTTTGGAAGCACGAGTGAGAAGGGATGCCTGCTCGGGATGCGCAAGGAAAGTTGCCGATGCAGTTAGGTAGTGGAACTGGAGCCTGTTTATCTTGACGTGTGAGGACATTGGTTTTTTAGTTGGTCTTCAACGTTGGTTCCGGTATTGTGAGCACAAAACTGTAAAGGTAGCTGTTTGCCCATGCCACTGCAATCAGTGGAGAGGTCTGGCAAGGTAAGGTACAGATGTAGTCAGATTGCTGCTGCTCAGTGGAAGCAATTGCAAATGCAAGGAATTGCACATGGTTTCAAAGGGCATTTTACAAGTTTAAAGTTGATGCTGTTAGAGAGGTTACTAATATGCTGTCTCTTGATTAACATCAGAGAAGGAGGTATAAATGGATAGCAATCTGATTTTTCACTGTCTGCACCTACTTTTTATGGCAAAGAGTACCAGACATCACTGAAAGAAGAAAAAGGTGACTTCCTAACTTTTAAGTGGCATTATCTGCACAAACATTTATGTGTATATGTGAAAATATGCATGCAAGTTTGGGAGTTTGCTTATATAAAATTCATGTATGGCTTGGCATGGCAAAAAATTGCCCCAACTGGAGCCAGTGCTAACTCAGAAGCTGAGTGTGCCAGAGAATGGGAGGTTTGATGCATTTCTTCTTTCATTCACAGTCCTTCCTGCTGGCTTTGCTTGTGTGTGTATATGCACGTGTTTTTCTCTTTTCAAAAAGGACAACATGGATGTCGACACAAAACACAACACAGGTGTGGGGGAAGGATGAGGTCTCATAAAGCTGTTTCCATCGGCACCACTCTACTCTCCTGTGGGTATCATGAGGCAGGATGGCAGAGGGATCACAGCATCCATACGAGTGCAACTGGGAGCAGAAGCCTTAGTTGGTGAAATGCGATGAGGATAAAATTCTGCACTGGAACTGGAGATTGCTGAGCATGTGCTCCACTAGATGTTTTTCAATCTTACAGTAAGATTTGAAAATGCAGGCTGACTTGCAAAGTAATAGCCTTCCAAGGACCATAAATTGTCTTCAGAAGTGTAATATGGTTTGGGAAAGACCTACATTTTTTGAAACTTGTTGCTTTGTGTGTTTTGTTTAGAATTTCTTGGCTACCAAAATTTGTATTTATTCATGAATAACTTGGAAATCTGGAAGTCAACAAACTCAAATGGATTTTGAAACATCTGTGGTATTTTGAAGGCATAGAGAAGTAAAAACAAGGCTGATGTGTTTATTCTTGTCAGCCTAACCCCATTCATGTTCTCCTGAGTTGTGTAAGTAGCAAGGTAATATTAGTAAAAATTCCAGCACAATAGCAAATCAGTTTGGGATTATGATTGATTTATTTTTTTAAAAAAACTTAGATGTTTTCAAGGCTCAAGGAACCAAGTGTAGGTTATATGTATTTTTTTTAATTCAGATTTTTTGTTGGTTTGGTTTGTTTTTTAATTAAAGTTTGGCATGTGGAAAGGGGGAAGAGAAAGCTCAAATTACTTTGGACCAGAACTTCAATGAGTGCAAATGATTTGTCACTTCTTAGTTATGACAATTTAGACTAAGTTGCTGGATAAACCTACTACCCCTACTAAGCTATGGTTTTCTTCATGCCTCACTTAGTGGGAAATCTACCTGTTTATAAAATGGCGTGTTTGCTTTTTTACAACATCTGCAACTCCATTTATACATCTGCTCATAAACTTCCCTTTAAACAATTCTAAAGAAGTTATTTTTGTTGCCATCTGTACTCTTATTTTCTACAGGTTTTATGGCTGCCTGGTGAATACTTAAGACTTCTGTGCCTCTCGTTGTCTTCCCACAGTTTTTGCATGGGCAGAACTACTGCTGCTGTAGAGTTAATAGCTTCATCTGTAGACCGCAGAGGCTGGTATCATTAGTCTTCGGAGAGAGGTTGATAGGTTGTATTGTTTCCAGTCCAGCCTGGTTATGTCAGGTGTGCTAAGCGTGAGTGCTGCTGGGCCGGTCGTTTCCCAGATGAACAAGTGGGATGCTCGTTGCATTGGCTGCCACTAGGAACTGCACTGCAGGTAATGCGCTTATGTTGTAGGCGTAGAGGAGTGGAAATGTAGGACCAAATGTGTCTTTGCATTCTGATTTATTTAGCTGTTGTTATATATACACACTTATTGTGCCTCTCTCTCTCTAGTGATGATTATGTCTCCAAGTATTAAGCTGCCATTAAGATGCGGAAAGAAGTGGGGGGTTTCTACAGTTCCTGCTACATCCTGATGATGTATAAAAAGCAATACACTACCATTTAGTCCAAAGCTGAACAGATAAAGGTTGACACTAATACCATTTTAGCAGCCACTGTGGTTCACTTATATGCCTGAAAAGAGCCTTCTAGAAATAAGCACATGGAGACCTTCCTTAACTCTGCTACCATTACTCATATTGGTGGGTTGTACAGATGACAGTACCTCTTAAAGGTGTACTATAGTTATTCCCTGGAAATCCCATGATCTATTACACAGGAAGGGTATTCATGACTGCAGTATCAAATTAACAGTGTGCTCCATTCATGAAAGATGTATTCTTCAAGTGTATGTGCTGTATAGGATGGAAATGCATTATACTGAATCATCATTATTAGATAAAGATTAGATTAATTTTGTTTCTCATTCAATAGTATTTTCAGTGCTTCAGTAAATGGCTTCTTGTTCTAGGAATTTTAGGCTTCTGTCAAATTTGGAATGCTAGTAAACAACCTACTTAATTAGAATATGTTTAAATTTTACAGATGAGGGATTTTAGGAGTAACATCTGTGTGCTGTCTTGTTTCCTGATTATCATCAGATACCCTAGTTTTTACATCACTTCTAATATTGAATGGCGGAGCTACTAAGTGGAGTCCTGGGAGAGGGAATATCTGTTGTTGTAGTTACTGGTCTCATTGAACTGTGATCATTGGCAAATTTGCATCTTTTTCAAATGATGGCAAAAAATGTTGAAACCAATTGAAAGCTATAGGTTTGCCTTGTTGAGCCTGATCCTTGGAATGGAGTTCTAGTAGCATTCATCAAGTGGGATTAATTGGAAAAAAAAAAAATCCTTCCCAAACAGCATGTTTTCATAAATTAGTAAGTATTGTTTCTGGATATAACTCCAGAGGGAAAGATTCTTACTATTGACTTGCAGATAGTTAGGAGCTCACGTTTGCTGACACTCAAAATTTCACATGCAGTTCAAGTGATTACCTGGAATACCTGAGCCTCTCGACTCTGAACACTGTATCAGAAATCTCCTCATCTGCTGAGACTCCAGCTCTGCAAGTGAACGTGGCAGTTTATAAACAATTACGGGACAAAGTTATTGTCCCAAAGCCTGCAATAAAAATCTGCAGTACTGGGCTGTCAGCCTCCTTGCAGCATTTTATAAATGTATGGTGTGGTGTTATCCTGGGTAGAGCGTAAAGCAAAGAGAAAACTGGAAGTGAGTAGCTGGCAAAGGAAGCCTGAAGTAAATAATAGTAATAAAAGCAGAAAGCAACACAACAAGAGACCCTATTTAGGCTTTCTAAGCAGAGGGGATGGCGTGAAAAGGTACGTGAGTGCATAAGCAAATAACAGCCTTGGCAGGTGGAAAGAGAAGTGGCATGGATGAGCATTTAGTTGGAGATGGTGCTGTGCAAGCATCAGCATGTTTGAACTTTGGAAACGAGAAGGGTGTGAAAGAGGCAGGCAAGCAGAGAATGGATTTGAGGAAAAATGTGATGGGCTGCCCAAGGAATAGGGAGAAGAAACCAGATGATCTGCAAGTTAGACATCTGGATGATTCTTCTCAAAGAATAATTTGTTTTAGATTTGAGGTTACTCTGCTTTTATTGGAGAAATGCAACGGGTGGTTGTTTGGCATCGACTGGAATCTGGAATGAAAAAAGGGTCTAAAAAAATGACCTCATCCTTAAGTAAACCTAGAATCTGCACAGACTGTGGATTTAGAGGATCACTGGTAATAACATGCAGCTGCATTTTCATCCTGCGCTCTGAGCATGGATGCCAGTGTGGTTTTTTTGGAGTACAGCAATGAGATTTACAGTATACCATTTATTGCTCTTTAGCACCCTTGCTTCCCTCTACCTCCAGCTCCTCGTGTGGTACGAGGACACCAGTGATGCAGTGTGCAGCGCCTGGTCAGGAACGTGACAGCTGGAATTGTACATGTGGCAAATGCAGACATTTTAAAGTCCGTTTTTTCCTGAATAGGGCCTTGGTGCTGTTTTGTTTGGAATTAATTTCATTGAAGTAGGTCATTCAAGTAATTATCTCATGGTACTCCTATTCTGTAGAGTTCTTCAAAACCAGTAACATTTCAGTAGGTAAAGAGGATGACCTCTATTTTGCTTCACCCCTTTCTTTGAATTGCCATTTCTTTTCAGAAAGTTACAAGTATTACAAGAATGGTCCAGATACAATTAACCTGTGGGAAATACCTGAATTCAAAGGATGTTTTTTTCCTGACTTCTCTTTGAAAATTATAATTTCCCAATAAAATGCAGCTTCCTGCTACCAAAAAGCTTTCAAACCTGGAAAAGTTACAATAAGGATTTCCATTAAAAGACGTTTCACATTTTATTTAGCAAAATTTTTCTTCTTTAAATACAATATTTTTTGCTAAACTACTTTTTGAACCTCTAATAGAATTAAACAAGATTTTATCTAAATTATGAACTTAATTTGCTGGAAGTTCATTAGAAATGTGGTAGGGAAGTTTTGGTTTACTTGTGTTAAAAGTCTAAAGTGTTCTTGTTCCCAAGATCCCTTTGGCTTTCCCATTTGGGGCACAGGTTTAGAGCAGAACCTGTTGTTTTTTTTTTCTGCTGTGGTTCTGTAATTTTGCAGGAGCCCAGCTTCACTCCCTGCATTATTCAGACCACAAAAAGCATTTTTTTTTAAGGGGGAAGGAAAAAGAGGTGAAGGAAAGAACAATGCAGATGGGAAGGTAGGCATTGCACACTTCAGGAGGGCATTAAGTGAAAGAGTTAAAAAATGACTGGATTTGTGTTTCAGGTTTCTCCATGTGAGAAGTGTCGTTGTGAAGCCAACGGTGAAGTGCTGTGCACTGTCTCAGCTTGTCCCCAGACGGAGTGCGTGGATCCGGTGTATGAGCCCGATCAGTGCTGTCCTATCTGCAAAAATGGTAAGTGGCAGCTGTAAAACTAGAAGGAGGCTTCTGTCAGAGAGATCCACATTGCTGTGTTCTGGTTTTGAAAAATAATTCCAATATTTTCTTTTTTCCCCGAACGAAATGGAGAAGAGTTTTCTGTGGGTGGTGTCTTCCCAGTGTGAGGAGCCAGATCTTCCCTTGGCTGGGATGGACTTGATTATGACCTACAGCGATTTTTGATACCCAGGAGACAATTAGGGTGTCAATACCAGATATTCATGTGGCTTCTGAATACAAATTTTGCATGAACTCATTGTGGATATGTTTTATATGGGCACACAAAACAGAACTCAGGCTCTTCATGTTATCCACCTTTTAACGTGAGCAGTAAAAGTTACTTTTTTTCTCCCTTCTTATTTGTTCCCCTTTCAGAGATTCTTCTCTCCTTTTTTTTTTTTTTTCCTGAGGCAAATCAAATGTACCTTATTGAGCTCATTTAATTTTCATAACTAAATGAATTAAACTCCCAAGTTTAATTGAATATTTTTCGTAACTAAATTAGACAGAAAGTCTCTCTACTCCCAGCAAGGGCTTGCATTAGATCAAAGTCTTGGTCTATTTAGAGGAAAAAATTACATGACACACTAGCTCATCACTTATAAAGAAGAAATGATAATTTATTAATAGAAATGAAAGCTGCAAAATCTCAAATGAAATTATATTTAAAATGAAAAAAGATATTTAGAAATATTCAGATAATTTGCAGCCATATATTATTTCTCTAGAATAGGTGGGTTCCATTACATTAGCTAAAACAAACTGATTAAAATTGTGGAAAAGCTAGGGGAGGAGAGAGTGTACAGCATATGCTTTCCGCAAATTCAACAGTAGATGATAAGGGATAGTTAATTGCATTGGAGGAGTTTCATTTGTATGGGTATAAAAGTAATTGCTTCACATCCCTTAATTGGTTGTTACAACCCTGAAGGAATTTGTTCTCGGCTGTACAGCTTAAGGGCACTCTGCTTATGGAGATGAGGACAGGCATTTTTTGAGGCATTAAGGGACAGTTCCTGAAAAAGGCTGAATTTGGGAGCTGGTGGTATGATAGCTGGCTGGTCCGGAGGACCCTTTAGCACTTGTTTGATGGCAAGATCCTTCTGACATGCTCAGGGCTTTTTGTGTGCACCACGCTCTGCGGCAGTTCCCCAGGTCGGGGTGACTCTTGGCAGGCAAAAGGTCTGTTTTCAGTATCGGGGATGGAGTTACAAGCATAATGCATGAAGTCTACGTAGTCTTTCCCACTGAATTTCTCCAGCGGTGTTAACACTGTTTGGAGCTGGATTGACTTTCCATTGGTGCACATTCTCCCACAAGCACCAACATAATGCACTGCAGTGGCTTGCCTTTGGATTAAGGTGGTACAGCAGTACGGGGCTTGGCTTGGCTGTTCGCATAGATCCCCTGACACGTTTCCCAGAAATGGGGCCTGTTTAAAAAAATCGTACAAAAACATGCCTTAGTTGTGAGGAGGCTGCCCTCTCTGAGTGCTAAAGCTGAATTACCTGAGTTCTGCCTGCAAGAAGAGTGTGGTCTTGTTCCTCAGTGTCTGAATCCCCAATATTAATGGCGTATTCCTTGGGTATACCCACCAGCTGGCATCCCTGACCCAGTTTCAGACCAAGGTGACCAGAGCTGACTGTTTCCAGTGAGCTGTACTGTCACTTCTCTGTATGTCAGAGAACCAAGGGGGCTTTCCTTCTTAGCTTTTAGACAAGGAAAAAAGCCATTAATAATAACAACAAAACCAAGATGGTTCAGAAGAAGCTCGACTTTTCTGGTTCAGCAGCGTCGGTACAGTATCACAAAGAAAATTCTGAGGAATCCTCTCTGTCTGGGGAGTGCATTTAAAAAAAAAAATCAGGCCCTTTGCTTTCAGAGCTTATTTTAAAGCATGGGACACGTTTGCAAGGAACTTCAGTGAATTGCTGAATGTTTTTAATTAGATTGGAGCAAAAACCTGCTGAGCAGGAAAGCCTAACCTGCCTCATCCCTTCATTTTCAAGCGTACTGGAACAAACACGCTGTGAATGTGAGTCGGGGAGACAATCATTGCGTTGTGCTTCAGGGTTGATCGTTGCAGCGATGACATCCACAACATCATGTTAGTGACCCAAAAGAGCTTGGGTGATGTACAGGGAGCTCAGCCGCATAACCTGAGTGGTGGGAAAGGTGGAGCTGTGGAAGGCGTGTAAGTGGGGTGGCTGCTGTCATGCTCTGCATCCCGCCCTCGGTAGAGCAAGAAGGGCTGTGAGGTGAAGTTTGGGTTCTCTACATTTACTAACATTGATGTGTTAAAAATGCACAAAATCGAACTCGGATTTCCCTCCCTTTCCTGACACTTCATAACATATAAGACTTTCCCAGCTTGCCTAGCCTGTGGATTGCTGGTGGTGAACCAACAGAGTCAGGGCTAAGCAACTACATCCATCACTGGGAAGACCACAAACAAGTGCCTAATTACGAATTATGGAGGAAATCTAGCGAAAGCCTGCCATTATTAGAAATGAATGAATTCAAGTCTCTTGGCAGGTGTGAGACACTGTGCGTTATCCCTTGTGGGAAGGAGCGGGTGTAGTTGACTTCCCCAACCTGATTCCACAAAAGTGCTGGCAGCCCCTCATGGGGGGGTAGGTAACTGCCCATCAGGCTTGCACAATTGTGCGCATATATATAGGTACAGACTTACTTCGAATGTAAGAAGTAGTGAATGGAAAACTTGCAGAGCGAAGAACAATCTTATGTGTAGGATTTAATAATCTTCTATATCACATCCTGACTTTCAAGAAGGAGCCTAGGTACTTCCATAGCTGAAGATGTTATTTTCTTCTTTGTGGGCAGGGACAGGGAGTAATTTAAAGAAGTGTCTGCTCTGAAAAGTAGTCTATAGGAGGGATAAAAGGTGACGCCTCACTGAGAAAATCTTGGGGTGAGGGGAATTTTCCTGCTTTTTATGTCTCAAGTCACTACAGCTAAGGGAGCTGTTTTGTTTCTTATATACATGCCCTGCAAGGAAGCAGGGTGGGGACAGAAGGGAATGGAGGAGGGGCTTTCTTCATGTGTGGGTTGACAAGTTGAGCTTCATGCTTTCGGTAACCAACAGCAGCAGCAACAAGAAAAAACATCCAGAAAGTTAAATCTGACTTCAGAGAGTTGCATTAAGTTACAGGTGCCCAATTCAGATCTCCATCCTGCTTTACAGTCCTAGCGACGTAGTTACTTCTGTGGAAGCCGTCCCTGTTCACAGCGGTATCAATAAGCTCGGAATCGGGTACAGACATTTCTACGGTTCGTATGGAGTGAAGGGTAAAGATAATGGGCATACAATTCCCTTTCCATTAGGAAAAGCCTGGGCACTTGTCACTGATTCATTTGGGGCAGTGGGAGGGGGTGGGGGCTAACACTGCAAGTGAATTATCTTGCTAGATTAAATTACCTTGGTTGTCTGTTCCACTTCTGTTTCCAGTATTGGAGCCCTAATAGGCATACACAGCTGAATGCCACTTTGCCTGAAGCGTGCAGCCGCGGAGCAGTCGGTGGAGTTAAGGGTGGCCCTGCTCCTGCCGATGTCTTTGCAGGAGGATGAGATTAAACCTGCAGCCCGCATGGAGCCTGGATGGGGAGGTGTGGCTGCTAGACCAAAAAACATTTTGTTCTAAGGTCCCTGAGAGATTTTTGTTTCATTATATGGCTGAAAGATTGCCCCAGATAAGATGAAGCTGATCCTGGTGCCTTCCTCGCATTTATCTGTCTGTGCATCAGTGTTGTTTCTGTGTCTGCAGCAGGGAGAGCTGAGCTTCTCCTGTCAGCGAAGGCTCGTAGCTGCACAGTCGAAAATACAAGTGCTGATGCCCAGGGGGTCACATGTGTTCTCAGGGCTGTATCGTCCATAGGAGATGTCTTCTCTGTTCTCACTGGCTGTGCAATAGGGAGACTTTACTCTGGATGTAGTTATTTCAGGTGCCTTAGGTGGGATGAGTCAGGACCTCATTTCGTATTTGTGTTCATAGTTATGGTTGAAATATGTGCATCATGTGGTTGAAATGGTTGCCGCTGGTAAGGTGCAGGTCTAACATGATGTGGCCAGAGAGGGTAAATGGTCATGGTTTTGTATACCCATACTGTGAGGTTGACTCTCTGAAAGTTGCTTTAGTACCTTTATGTACAGTTACAATGTTTAGGCATGGGATGACTTGAGAGTGCCTCTGAATGGCAGGTGGGGACCTCCTTCTGTGCGAAGGAGTTCTCAAGGGGGGCAAAAACCTGATAAAGGCTGGCAGAGCTGCTGTCCCATTCTGCAGCTGTTGGTACAATGGGACTTTGTCTCACTGCTGGACTTGAATCTATTAAAAAATGGTGCTGGTCGAGGCAGTACCGTAGCCCCTGCAAGCTGTCATCCCTCTAAAATCCGGGTGGAGAGAGGGTTTGTTGGGCTGAAGGACCTGTCCAGCCATAACAAGGCTGAGGATGTTTATTCCGGGTGGATAAAGGGAAGCTGCACCTTGGCAGCAAGCTGGCTGTTTGCTCTTCCCTGCAGCCCCAGCTTTGCTCAAGCACCATGGAGAATCTGACCTGTAAAATGTAATGTCCTTCTGCAGTGTGTTTAAATAAAATATGATATTCCCTCGACTGTATATGCCTCGATCTCAGCAATGAAGAAAGTATCATAAAGGTGTCCAGGTAGAGGTCAAGGCAGGACTATTGCAAACATCAGGAATTTAGTTGCTGTGAAATTTAAATAAACAGTGCCTTTGATTGTCCTCTCTTCCTCTTTCTAGTTTCATTTTAAATACCTTTTTCAGTCATGCTTTGGCAGCTAATTCATATATAGCAAAGAAGACCCAGAAGTTTTAAAGCCTGAGAGTGGTTCTTCAGTCTGCGTAAAGGAAGGGATCAAATCAGGTGGTCATGGTGGTCTCTTCTAGATGTAAAATATAGGAATCGTATATTGTAAAATCTAGTTTCTAAGATTGAAACACTATTTAATTTATAAAAAAAGGAATTTACATTAAAAATAATAACCTAATTAACAGGAAATAATTTCAAACTAATCCCAGTTCTACCCATACTGTATGCGCCAATGTGATTTATTCCCTTCTGATGTGTTTAGTTCAGGCATTTGCATGCCTGTGTATGCAGGGTAGTATTCGTTCCATGTTTCTGTGTGCATGAGCCGCTTAGCAAAAACTTCTGCACAAACTTCCTGCTTTAATAGGCTGTATTTCACAAAATGATTTATGATATGGGACTGTTAACCAGGAAATATTAATGTTTCAGGGGGAATTAATGTTTCAGGGGGAAAAACACCATTAAAGTTGCATGAACAGCTATATGTGATTAAAATTGCCTAGTGAATATGCAGGTAGGTTGAAATACTGTAGCAGATCTGTTCGCAGCTATTTATTGAAAACAAAGAAGTATCAGACTTGCTTCTTTTTGTCTGCATTGGGCATTTAAAGTGGCTTCTAAATCGGGTAGGTGAAGTCGGTAAACTAGTTGCAGTATTTTTGTTGTTGGTTTCTGCTGTTGATGAAGTTGAGAGGAAGTTCAATCTGTGTTGTCTTAATTCAAGGAATCCCTTTAACCCCCTTTCATCTCTCTGCTCACCTCTCTCATTTTCTCTCCCTACTTTGGGAAAGCTGGTGGCTACACAAGCTACGTGTGATTCCTGTGCAGAAATCACAGAATTTTATTCTTGTGCCATTTTTTTAACTTGGATTAGAACCTGTTTAAATGTGCATGGATTACCACTGCAAGCTGGGCTGAGCAAAAACTTGTGCCAAAACCACATAGGTCTTGTCGTTTCCAACTCACATGCATGTGCATGCATACACATGCATATGGGATCCAGTGTCGACTTAGTATTTTCATGTTGAGCTGGCTAAGTAGTGGTAGGTGTTGTTATTTCCTCTAAGGGTTTTTATTTAGTGTACAAGTTATGTTGACTTCCAGGGTATATGATTTTTTTTTTTCCTAATGATAGAAAGCTGTCAGAGGATGAGAAGGATCTGTCTGAAGACGTGGCAAAAGTATCCAGTTATACTGAGCTTAAACCAGGACAAATCTATTTATATAGTGTGTATGTATTTATTGCATATACATATTGTATGTGGTGGGTTTTTTTTCCACCAAGAAGCCAAAATGCTTTCAGTTGGGAGTTCTGCTGTCAAAAGGCAGCAGTAAGTGTCCCTGAGTGTATAGCATCCTGTCATTTTGCTCAGACACAGGAGAACAATCAGAAGTTATACTAGTGTTCGGTATTTAAAGTAGTACTTAAGTAGGAGGATGTAGAAGAGCCTATTAAAATATAAAAGCAGTGTATCCTATAAGCTTTCCAGAACTCACTTTACAGTATTTTCTCATTACAGGCTGCTACAGTGAGCCTGAGAAGTGTTTCTTCAGCAGTCAGTTTTTCTCCTCTTACCTGATACTGCAGGCTTAACTCGTATATCACAGCTGAATTCTGCTGTATCAGTCACTTTCATGGCAACTGCTTGCAGGGGGTGTCACTTTACTGTGGGTTGAAGCAAAAGTCGATGATGATGTGCCTCAAACAGTTGTTTAGCAGTGACAGTCCCAGGTGAGTTTTGGGAAACAAGCTGCCAGCTCCTTGTGGTGGAGTCAGAACTTCAGTGTATCGCAGTTCCTGGGTTCTTAAAAGATGTTTTGCTTCAGCTCCAGGAGCAGAAAGATGAAAATGCTGTCTGTGCTGATAGAAAAAAAGAAACACTGAAATCCTTGGATGGGGGGAGAAAAATAACTTCTAGCCACTTTCATGTATTTAAAAAAAAAAAAAAAGAGCGAGAGGTCTGAGGTACCTTATGCTGCTCACCATGGCAGTTTCGTGTATCTGCCATCCTGTGTAGTCCTGGATGCTGGTTCTGGTTCAGACAGGAAAGTGCCTTCGTGCTAATATCCACCAGGCGTAAACAGTGTGCAGTTGCTTGATTTGTCTTCCCTGGCAGCTTCTCTTTTACCTAGAGACGCTTTTGGGGATTTGCTTGTTCTCTAGTGAAACAGCTAACCTGTGCTCCTCAAAATGGAGTCATCAGTTGCTTTGGGTTTTTGTTTCGGTTTTAAAGTTCCACATCTAGGAATTTTCTGAGTTTGTATTGCAGTTTTATTTACACACATACATGGAGATAGGTAAGATGTTAAAAAAAAAATAAAATCCTGGAGCTCCCATTGTACCCTCTTCCTCCTCCACAGGCTGCCCCCAGCATTTGTTCTTTGCTGTTCGAAAAAAGTTCAGAAAACTAACATTAAGGGAGTTGAAGTTTTTCCTACGTCCAGTCTTGTTCTTTATGCCATTCATTAGAGAAAGTATTCCCAGTGTTTTCTCCCCCATTCTGCTCTTGGATGTCTATTTTAATTTGTATGTGTCACTAATTGAAATTGTGACAAAGATTTGGGGGGGGTGTATGATTCCAAGGTCTGAAATACTGATGTGCATCTCACTGTATGCTATATCTTTGGAATAGTATTCCCTATGAGTAGAACACTATACTGTGTGATTAAATTATGAGCTCTTAGATTCTGAAACCCTGTCTTGCTCCAGATTGAGTTACCATAGGTTAATGCATTACCCGATGTTAGCTGAGCCACTGACACTGTCCACATGAGCTCTCAGTTGTATTTGTTGCAGGTAATCCTGTTTGTAAATAGAAACTGTTTACTAGCGAGGTGCTACAGCGATACAGTAATAGGACTACATGGCTGATGAGTATTTTGCAGTGTGATTAAAAGGAGCAATGAAGAAAGATATATACCTTGTATGTTTTGCTTTATATTCTTTTGGGTTTTTTCATTGCTATTTCATTATGTTAAATGAGGCATCCGAGAGTTGGCTTGGCTTTGAGAGGAGGTGGAGGCTTATATTAAAATGTTGTGGTATATTAGTATATTGGCAGTGCATCCCTCTGATGATAAATGATATATTCAAAACCTCCTTTTACTTGTAAGTGCAGTGTAATTTTCTTTGCTTATTTTTCACAGGAAGTTAAGGTTTAGGCGTTAAGGAAGATGAGAATTGATCCAGGTGACTTACTGACTGAAGGAAGCAGGGAATTGGCTGATTTCGTTAAACTTCATTTCTTAACACTTTGCTCTTCTATGGTTCGTGCTTTGCAACCACAATGGCCTTTCCATGCAGTGCAGGTTTGCTAATGTGAAGTCTGCCTTAACTTTGCATAACTCCTCATTCTTTGGGATATGTCTTCAGTTTTATATGAGCATGCCAGCAATCTCAGAAATTTCCTTCCAGTCCTGTTTGAACTGTATTTGTAAACAAAGTACAGATCTGATGAAGAACAGGAAAACCTGTTTCCTTTCCTGACATCAGTTTGACCAGGGTCTGACTTGTATGCCTCTGCCTGTGTTTGGAAAAGGGTTCTGAAGGAAGAGGAGCCATGGGTTCTTAGGGGAGAGGCTAAAAGCCTCTAGTATTTTTTATTAATATTTGTGAAATGGCAGTACTTGTTTTTCCTGTCGCTCTAAATAGCATCTTACTATTTCAGACTACTGCACTGGGGAACTCCCCTAAGCTGTCTGCTGTGAGAGTCCTGAATTAAGTCCCTGATGATTACCTTTGCCCAGCAGGTCAAACATCTTTATCAGCTGGAGTCTCAAGTGCTTTCCTAATTTAAAACCTTGATCTTCAAGTTGAAAGCAGCTTTTACTTCATGAACCTTTGGATTGCTTCCATGGGGGTAATTATCCATGCAGTTTTGCTTCCTTGAGCATGTTCAGCTGTACAGCAGTGATTAAAGAAAAAAAAAAAAACAACAAAACCACAAACCAGTTTTTAAGTGGCTCCTTACCTTCACCAGTGCAGGTACCATAATGATTAGCATTCCAAAGCTGATAGGCAACCAAAAACTTTGATTGCTCTTTTCATTTAGGAAAACCCTCCAATGTGTTTTGTTTTGGGTTTTTTTCTGCCTACACTGGTGCTAGTTAAATTTTCATTAGAGGAGTGACTTCCTACTGGAAAACATCACTTTCTTCTAAATGCCCTATTCTTTTGCTGAGTCTTCAGCTCTGTTTGCTTGTTTCTGTGCTGGTACCTCTTGGATTGGGGGCTTATTAAAGCTGCGCGCATAAATCCAACTTACCTTATAGTCTTGTAGATGATGAGTGTTTTCCTCCTGCATCATTTCTTCTTGCGTTGCAACACATTGCTATTGCACACTGGTTACTGACCACCTTTCTTTGAAGTACTCGCGAACAGCGAGTCACACACTTGTTTATCACCCGCAGAAAAGATAAGTGTATCTTCACTGCATGCTCGCCCAACATGTGATTTAATTTTTTTCTTTTCCCATGGAATTGATCAGATGGAGCAGTGGCAAGAAGAAAAGAACAAACAACGCATTGTAACAGGACTCAAAATACTATTTGGTGAATGGCATTGAATAAAGAAGATCTATATCCAAGCAATTGCTTTTGGGCCTCTTGTGTTTGAAATACTTGCTTGCAATGTTATCTCCTTTCTCAAAGGTAGTTCCACAGGAGTGTGGTGTTAATTGCTTTTCCCAGAAAAAGTAAAGGTATTACTTTTTATGCTCCAAAATAGTTCCTATTCCTTTGTGATAGTATGATCTCAAACCCTCTCAAACATTTTGAGTTCAAAAGGGAAATCACTGGTTAAACTGGGCAGTTTTGAGGGAGATATGCAGTCAGTGAGTCCTATTAAAGATAGAAGAGAAAGAAAGAGTCATGACTGTTAATGATATCTTATGAAGCCAAGTAACAAGACAGCACAATGGTAAATGAAATTCGGCAAAACCATATGTCAGGTAGTGAAAGAAATTGCTTGGATATTTTGATGACCTCTTGTTAAGCTTTCTGCCAAGTGGTTTTAGTTAAATATCAATGTGAAATGCTGTATGTAAACATCTGTCAGGCTTCATTAAGAAAGGCTTGCACTTATTAGAAGTATGCTATTATATAAAGGCTGGTTCCTCCCACCTGATTTGTGTAATCTTCTGTGTTTGCTGAGCACTCAGCAAGAAGAGGTTGTGGAAGTACAGAGAAGAGCAGCAAGAAAGCTGAATATTCCCCTGTGAGAATAGATGAGGTCTCTAGTAGTGATAGCACGTGAATTAGAAATCATGTGATAAAGTGTGGTACTGGGGGAGAGGGATAGTACCAATGAAAATCTTCCCTGTGCTTAACAATACAAAGTCAAGGAAGAAGCAAGAAAATCAAAAGACATTGTACATAATAAGGTCTTTAATGCACCATGTAATTAACCCAGGAACACACTGCAGAAGATAGTGCTGATACACAGTTTCCTAGGATTAAAATAAAGATCATGTCTTTGATGGAAGGAATAAAATACCTTAACCTAGCTACGGTGAAACTGCTTGGGGTGTCATGCTGTGGAGCCAAGTGGAAACCTGCTTATAGGAGTTCATTTTCACCTGAGCAGAAATGTAACATTGTTGTTTCCTACTGACCACATCTTAGAATTTCCTTTTTGGACTGCCTCTTTTTAAAGCACTTTGCAGAAAAATGGTTAGGGTATCTTGACTTTAGCCCAGCCAAACCCATCCTGGAAGTACACATACCTTCTTGTTAAGGCAAGAAGACAGACCTAATTAAGAGATCTTTAAAACAGCAGCAGTCTTTCCCACATAACCATTGCACAGTCATTGCGGTGTGTGCTGGGACACAATAGCACATTTACTCAGTACATGCAGATGATGGAGAAGAGACCTAATGAGGATGCCTTTTGGCATGGTCTGCTTTCAGCTCTTCTATCAAGCTTTATTTAAATGACCTAAAGGTAGGTCACCCATAAATTGCTTGTGTAATAGCTATTCATACTGTCTAAGACTTCTGAGATTGGTCAAAGGACTCCCTGTAGTTATAGTTTGTGTGTGTTTAGTACAATCTACTGAAGGACTAATTAAGAAAAAAAAAAAAGGCTCAGAAGCATATAAAGCAAATAAATTACAGCAGTTATGGAGTTATTTGTTATGTCAATGCGATAGAGAATGTGCCACCCCACAATAGAAAGCTAATTATTTTCCTGCCGTGGCAGCTTGCTATCCTGATACATTGCTAATGAACGGATTAGCTGGAGGTTTGGCAGCCACTAACATGAACGAATGATTGTTTTTAAGACCAGTTCATACTGATGCTGAGGTCCAAGCCAGGTAATGATTATGACAACTTAGGGGCAATTCTGCATCCATTATTTAATGTATATCTCTCTTTTTCCATAGATATTTAAATTAATTATACATGTACATCCCTAAGCACTCATAGATACAGCTGGAATACGTGAGAGAGTCTCATTACCTAGTTTGTAGCCTAAACATTAAATCTGCGGGTTGGGTTTTGATTTCAGTGTGTTTAAATAAGGTATGTTTTCCTTCTCCCCTGGCTGTCGTGTTTTGCTGTGATTAGGTAGGCTGCTAAAACGTGGGAGAATTGTCAGGTCCAAGTGTTGGGAGAACCGAGGTCCAGGTGTGTTGCCAAAGGCTGCCTGGCTTGCTGGCAAGCAGGCATTCGTCAAGTGCACCGTTTATATGCCTGTGGTGGTGAAAAATAACCACTTCCTTGATTTTTCTTGCTGGCAGCTCATTCAGCAGAGAAGTTTTATCCATTGCACAGTTTTCATTACGAGCAGGTGATGTATTTGTCGGTGTGAGAGGATTTATTAATTTCACATCAGCCGAGTATTTAATCTTCAGTCTTCTTAGTTAAGTTTGTTCTGACAGCTGATTCTTTCCAGTCGAAATGACTGGAGAGTCAAGTCAATTATCTTGAAATACATGGGTTTGTATTTGTGCCTAGGTATGACTGATTGGGCTTTGGCTCTGAGGTCTGGTGTGGTGCCCGCTCCCTCAGGGCCCTGGGGCTCTTCCTCTGGCTGTGCTGCTGTCTGTGCAGTCACCTGGCTATGGCTGTGCACCGGAAGATGCTTCCATGAAAGTCCCTGGGCTATCAACTAAGTGGAGGAGCAGTCTGGAAACCTTTACAGCCCTTGAAGCAAGTTTTGGGGAGAGCAGGAGAAGTTTTCTGGCCTCTGGTTTTGAGGACTGCTACCAGAGACAAATACTCGGGATGGATAGTTGACAGAAAGTGAAAATCTCCCCTGACACAAGTCATGTTAGTGTAAATGAAATACATGGATTACAACATCTGGACAATGCAAAGGGATGCAAAAATAGATTCAGATGACACAAAACCCACTCATATTTACTCCAAGCTGGGATCAGCTCCAAATGTGGTTCTCACCCTTTGAGGTCCAGCTGGCAGATTTCTAGCCTCCTGACTAAGCATGTTCTTTGTATGTGTGTGTGTGTGTGTACACATATGTATATATACATATGCTACAGGGGTCATCAGACAGCATGCTTTGTGAAAGCACTTCCCACTCTTGAAACTCCCTCTCAGGATGCTTCCCTGCAGTGGGCCATGGCCATCACCCTCTTCGCCTCCCAGACATTGGGGACAAACTTTTTAGTAGGGCCTGTAGCGATAGGACAAGGCATAATGGTTTTAAACTAATAGATGGTAGATTTAGACGAGATATAAGGAAGAAATTTTTTACCATGAAGATGGTGAAACACTGGAACAGGTTCCCTAGAGAAGTTGTTGATGCCCCTTCATTGGAAGTGTTCCAGGTCAGGTTGGATGGGGCTCTGAGCAACCTGGTCTAGTTGAAGATGTCCCTGCTCATTGCAGGGGGATTGGACTGGATGACCTTAAAAGCTCCCTTCCAATCCAAACTATTCTATGATTCCACATGAAAAGACAGTAAGGTGGGCTGTGTACTGGAGTGGCAGCTGTAGCTTCCTCACCACTTTCTTGAGACAAGGTGGTTGGTAACTTGCTGTAACATGCTCATCCTTCCATCTGGACTGTATTGAAATGGATGCATGGGCGAAATACCTGCTCCTATGGGCACACAGACCATCGCACCCTCATTTTGCAGAGAAAGCTGCAGGAGAACTGTACCGAGAGCTGCAAGGCTACTTTTGCTATAGAGTATTCGAGGAGAAGAGGTTGCCTTGGTATTACGTCCCTGAGATGAAAGATGATGTTTTGGTTGGCTGCCTGAAGATGTGGGCAGTTGTGATGTCATCAGTTGTGCGTAGTTTATGCTGTAATACATTTGTTGGGTTACGAGGCTTGAAATTTAGTGTTTGTATTTCCTTTTTGTTGCCTTTTCCACTTTTTAATAAGTGAAAACAGAGGTTTAGATTTAATAATAAAATTTCTACAGACCATAGTGCATCACCTGTAATTCACCCGTGACTGTAACTAATACACACGAGTTGGAGATCCCTCCTTGGCTGCATGCTCTTTGCGCTGGGGGTATCTTCGGATTGGAGATGCAAGAGCAAGCTCCATAATTAGAGTGGCCAGAAGATGTGTTCCCAGCTGGGCAGCTCCATAAAAGGGTAAATTCCCACCTGTTGTCACTAGAGGTCAGTGTTAAAGTAATTTTAAGGTCAAATCTCTTCTTACCATGTAGTGGATTGTCTGTAAATTCAGGCTGTGGGTGGTTATGGCACAGGTGGGACTTGCATGAAATGAGTAAAATACTGAGCTTAAATAGTTGGATTGAGTCTTTTCATACATTCTTGTAACTCCTCTTGTTTTGATGGAGTGACTGCTGATTTACCTCCAGATCAATGACAAGATGATTTGTTCTGTTATCTTTTGTTTTCCCTCCCTGCTTACTTGCCTGCTTTATAACTAAAAATGCATGCCCCTTTTTAAATTTGTGGGTTAGTTCATTAGCAGAGTTTCAATTGAATAGCTGTTAAAATAATTCTCAGCCGGGGGTTGGGAGCAGAAGTTAGATACACAGATACTGTTACAATTATGGTGTGATTCACTGTTTTTTGCACATTGGCAGCTGATTATATAGGAGGGAGATCTTATATAGGGAGATCTTGCTGCAAGTTGAATTTGAGTATTTAGTTATTTTGATTTTTGGAATATATGTGTTTTGTTAAAATAAGAACAAGCTTTTGATGCCAAATTTTTCCTTGTGGAAGTAATGTATATAGATATAAGTCTCAAAGAGCAAGGTGGATCAGTTCATGAGAGAACGTCTAGTGTATGGCCACGTGGAGCTGCATGTCTGCATGTTGGGGTATGTAATGTGTTTGTAGGGCTGTGCTCGTAGAAAGCTTCTGGATAACCTGAATTTCTGTCTGCCTGAGAATGCCAGGCCATGGGCATACAGGAAAAGACGCTGCCAGTCGCTGCAGCTCACTGAGCCAGCCCTAATCTCCATGGGAGTGATGGGGCTCTTGAGGAGTTGGTGTTATCTTCTGCCGATGAACTTCCAGAGCTGCTTGTCTTTGGGGTTGTGGTGTGTGCTTTGTTCATAGCAGATTGCGCTTAGCAATAACTGGCACTGTGTCTAACCCTTCCTGGTTTAGGGCATATTGGCAAGGAAGAGAATTATATGACATGACAATGCCTGGAAAATAACAGAGTAGCCTTGTGTGAGTGTGATTATTCATCAATATGGGTTTCAACATTGTGGTACATGTCAAGGAAGGAAAAATAGACTCGATGGGGAAAGGAAGGAAACCTCCCTGATTTCAGGGAGAGCACAGTGTCTCATATGGCCTTTGTAACTCTAAAATAATGAACTGATTTTCAAACATAAGATTATTTGATTATATTTACCTTTATAATTCCAGATAAAATAGTGTTATTTAAATGGGTGTCATGCTTTCCATTTATGGAAGGTGAAATGGCATTTGCATTTTGTGCTGTCTCAAAGCCTTGACTTCCCCAAAATTGTTTTAGTGTGACAAACCAGCCTCAGTGATAATTAAAGACAGAATAGCTTAGCATAAATGCATATATATATGTGCTTTCATCATTTTCATAGAAAGACAGCTGAGTAGTTCCCAGCAGTGAACTCTCAGTGCCTGTTTTCCATAAAGAAAATTCAAGAAATACTTAAGAATACCCCAAATCCAATGATTTCAGCCCTCACGAGATGCACCCACAGGAATACCAAGCTGCTGGATGAGTCAGTGTAGATGGGTTTCCATGGATTGTTTGGGAGTTTGATAACATGACACAGATTTATTCAGTCAACCTCCATTTCTGGGGTATTTTTATTAAGAAGGTCAGTGATCTGTCTGAGCCAATTATCCCATCTGGTGAGTGCGCTTGAGGCACACAAGTTTCCTGCAGTTCATGTGCACAAAGAAATGATGTGGTTAGCATGTTATTTATTCAGCTCTGACTCCTCAGCTGAACGGAAGGGTATGTGCTGGCAGCTGCATTGCACAGGGCAGCCTTAGGTGTGGCTCTGCGAGAGGACTCAAGTTTGCATCTCCAGCTTTATGGGGAGAGCTGCTTCTACTGCTCTGCTATAGGGACTCTTGTTTCCATCCTGGTTTTTTTAACTCATTCCTTTAATGGTCTCAGAGGACAGTTAAAAGCTGTGTGTTGATTCAGAACTTCTTTTCAGTTTTTCAGAAGTTTCCTTCATTCTTCTGGTACCACTGAAATGTTAGCTGGACTTTTTAGAAAGACCCCCAGGTCTTCAAGCTGCAGCATCATACAGCTAGCATTGTCTGTTTTAAGTCTTTATATACAGACCTCCACAAGCACAGTATGTAGTCAGCGCAACCCTCTCCAATGCAGTTCAGCCACACGGTGCCTCTGTAACGCGTAGAAGTAGTGTTGGAGAAGAATGCTGGTGAAGCGAGTACCATATCCATGGTCATGCACACACAAGACATGGAAGAAAAAGGAAATGAACATGTTAACTCTTGGGTTATATATTAGCATACAAACTACTAAAACCCTCCATTCTTTCCTAGGGCATCCATTCAAAATGCCAGCCAAAATTAATATGGATTACAGGCAGTCAGTATATTTAAACTTTCACCAAGACTATGTGCAAAACCAAAATCCTGAGAGACATCATTATTAATGAAGCTGCTCAGTCATATGCAATAATATAGATATATATTTTAAGACTTCAATTTCCATGCTTTGTAATCCTATTTCAGCTCTGAAAAGAATGTAATATAATTCTTGCTGGAAAATGTTTTAGATAAATCTATGAATTCAGTTAAAGCTGTATGTCCTTTATCTGCTGCTAAGCTCTTTCATTAGTGGATCTTGACAAAACAGTGCTATGTAAAAGGTGACAGTCAAACTGATAAAAATCCAGTTTTCTTTGTTTAACCAGAAACAGGTGTGCGGTTTATGTATTTTCTCTATGAGCTTTGAGACCGCTGACGGGATTGAGATAGGTCTGTAGCTATCAGGTTTGCAGCTTGAATTCTGTCCCTGGCCATTTTCCCACTAGTGTGAACTACCTATTAGCAGAGGCACAGAGCAAAGCCGTGCCAAGCTGTGATAAAGATTATATGCGCTAGAACGATAAAAGAAAACAAAATATTATTGTGTCCCAGGAACATGCTGCTATAGAGAGGTTTTGAAAAACTGTAATAAGGGAGGCAAAACTCAAAGGAGTGTGTTTGAGTTTTGAGTATAAATGAGTAAAACAGAGTGTGCTAGCCCTTGTTATGCCTTTGTTTGTAGACGTGCAGACTTGTAGAGAGAGTAAACCCATCTCTTCTGGTGCTGCAATGAAAATGCGGGTGCTTTTTCTAGTATAATCATTGAAATGTGAAATGTTTCAACAAAAAGCTTTGTTTGCAGATAGCAACAAGAAGCATTCCTTTGTTTGGCGGGTAACTCAGAAAAAGCCTGGGATATGTTGGTGATATGGAACAAAGTAACATTGTTTCCTTTCCTGATAAATTTTATTTGGTACACTGGTCTGGTAAGCAATTATAATTGCTTGGAGCAATTATAATTGCAGATATTTCTCGATCATCTAAGCTGATCTTTAATTCTGCCAACATCTTACTTCAAATAGTGCTTAAGTGATTTAAGGAAAGGAGATGGAAGGTGTGGGAATGAGGGAGAAATAAGAGAGAAAAATTAAGAAAGGATGGCGAAGGGGTCAAGGAAGATGGGAGAGGGAGAATTAGACTGGCATGCTGAAGAAAGAGGTTGTGTACCCATAGGGGGGTAGGCAAGAGGTGCTCTTAGTTGCAGTCTGATGTATGTTCTTGTTATCTGTGTTTGGGGGAGCAGAATATACCTGGCCACAGGGTCAAGTCCAAATGTTTGCAGGTAAAGAATTAGGGAGTGCGAGGCATAGAAAGCAGAGCTGTGGTGGCCATATATTCTGCACAGACCTTGCATCTGCTTGGCTGGCTATAACCCTGCAAGGCAGACAGGAGCAAACTGCATGGTGCATGTGTCTCTGTCTTCCCTGAATCCATCCTGCACTCCTGCGAGCACCAGATTTATTTCATTGTTTTAATCATCCTCAACAAAGTCATCCATCAGCGTCTTAAAACTTTCCTCCTAGGATAGGAGCTAAGCAGCCATTTTATTGATGAGCTTATTGAGATTTTATATGCGTCTGACAGTGGCTTTCATCACAGCACGGTTCTGTTGCTTTGGCAGGAGAATTTTATCTAAAATGTATGAAACAAAGAGGGGGGCTTGGCACAGCTAAATGTTTATTAAAAAAAAGAAGGGAAGTTGGTGGTAGAGCCTGTAGTCAGTAGAGGCACTGGGGTATTCAAGAAATAGAACTATTACCTGAAAATTCATAGGGGTTTTTTTGTTTGGTTGGGGTTTTTTTTAATTAGTTATTGCCTTCAGTCATAATAGATTTTTCATGACCTTGGAACTAATTGTGAGCAGCAGAGGAACTTAAGGAAAGATTGAATGATTTAACTTCTGAGTTGTTTTTCCTGGGTAAACAGACGTGGTGTTTTTCATTGTTGGCAAAAGGTTTCAGTGTTGCAGGTTGTAAAGATACCATTTTGTCTTTTGCAAGCACAAAAATCACAGGGAAATTGTGGGGGGTTTTTTAGGAGAGTGGAGGAAGGAGGAGAAGCTGTAAGATACAGCTCAACATGTAAAGTGTCCTCCAAGTTCAACATCAGACAAAAATTCTGTGTGATGGACTTTATGGATTCCCAGATTTTCAGTGTCTAGGGCAAGCATGCTGAGCGTGAGAAGCTCAGGGAATGGGGACCCAAGGGCGTCTCATCCAGTAAGTCCATCATGTCCCTGTGCTCTGTTGTTTGAGGGACGACCATGATGCCCAGTTCTGTTTGTCACCATCAAAGTTGGTGTTGGCTGGAAAAAAAATACTTGAGGTTTGGGGAATTATTTGCTTTTTCTTCCACTTTCATTTTAAGGAGATGACATCCGTTTCAAACAGGAAGTGTTGAAACGAGCATTCCTGATCTGTCTGGTGGAACCTGTAGCTCATGTGACGTTTTTGGCAGTGATAACGGATTCATTGCTTGGCTAAAATGACTCCCTCCCAGCTGCCTTTGTGTGGTTTTATGTTTGCTTGCATAAGTAACTCAAAAAGGATTTGTACCATAGATTTCTTGACCAGATCAAGCAATGTATCATGACTTCCCAATGCCTCCTTCCTCAAACCACATGGTCAAAAACGTCTCTTTCTTAGAGAGACTTCCAGTCTCGGGGCAGCTTTCACTAGGTCTGTGATTGGATTGTTTATGTTGGCCACAGCACTAAAAACCCTAAATCCAGGAACTAGGACTAGATTAGGTAGGAAGTATTATGTGAATAACAAATAAAAAGTAAATCCCTGCTTTAACAAGTTTACAGTCTAAATGCATATTTGTCATGAGAAGTATGTTGTTATTTTCGTAAATACAATTCTCAGTGCCACAGTCCCCAAACTGTCAATTCCTAAACTATTAATTGCCTATCCTGTACACGCGGTGCTTTTCTCACCCTGACACGCCACCTTCGCTAGCCACAAAACTTAGGGGATTTGGCTAGTGCTGAAGGGTGTGTATCAAGTATGGAGAGAAAAAATCTGATCATTATTATTATTCATGAATGGGACAACTCAGTACAGTATGTTGGTAATCCTGTGCCAACATGAAGTTTGAAAGTACTGAAAAAATAAGAGAATAGCATCAGTCATTGGTCTGGAAGCTTGGTCAGTGAACGAAGCAAGGAACCTTCAGGACACCTTTAAAAGTAATTATTATTCATTAACATGCTTATTCCAGTTTAATAAGGTTGCTTATTTGACCCCAACTTCAGTTTCTTTAATAGCTTTCATTAAGCCATAAAGAAGGTGTAAATGTTTAAGTAAATTAGGAACTTTCCACTTCTTTGTCCAATCTATTTATTAGGAATATGTGTACTTGGGCATGTATTAGTGCCATCAATATTGCCTTGCTGCCTGGTTTATTTGAAAAAAAAAGTGTAAGAAGTATTCTTAGATAAGGATTTACATCAAAATGAAGGTGAAGTGTCTCTCAGGTTGTTTTCTTGTTTAGTATGATTTTAATTGCCAACCTTCTGATTCACTGGTTTGGACTGTAGCCAGGTTAGATTTGGGTCATTGCCTATTTATAGTGTTTTCAAAATAAGACAGTGCAGGTGTTGAGTTGTGTGTACGCTTATAAATGTTTCCTGTGGGCCTCTGCTATGTGCAGTTGTGCAGTACGGGAGAATTCAGATTGCCATTGTAACAGTCCTACAGATTTTATTTAGCACAACTGCAAGGAAGGAGTTCCTTATCCTTGTATATAGACATGTAGCTACAATGATAGAGCTTTGAGTTATCAAGACTGATTTGGCTGAGTTGCATGGTTTGTGGTCATGCAGTCCTAACAGATGGAAATTAGGATAGACTGTTTTCTAAACTTATCTCTGGAGGGAAGAAAAAACAAAAACAAACCAACAAAAAAACCAAAGAAGAAAACACCAAGACAGTACAACAGCACTGCAACAGGATCCTGATCTAGGACAAGGTCCTATGTTGCTACCCATAGTAAACACCAACAGTTGCATTTCACCATAGAAAAAAAATATGAAATGACCACATTACTGTATATATTACACTCAATTTACAGAAGAGAGTTGTGTTATTTTATTTTGTGTTTATTTATAACGGAAAGATGGCTGTGAGGTGAGAAAGCAGACAGCCCCTGCTCTGAACAACTTGCACCTTAAATAAATAATGGTGCAAGCATAAGGAGAATGGGAGAAGGAGGAGGGTGACACTGAGTTTGCACACACACCGTCTTGGTGTGTGAAGGTGCTTTGTAACTCAGTACTTCTTAGTGCTGAAAGTTTTCAAGGTATTGAACTATTTGGAAGACCTCTTTTTCACCTCTGCTGCCTGTGAGTTCAACTCTCTACCAGGCTGTTGTCCTACGTGTCACACCGTGGGAGACAGCAGCGTCCTTCTGTGTGTCTCAAGCCGAGATGACATGGATGGGTTGGAAAAGTTTAACTGAGGAGAGATCCCTGCACCCTTCCTTCGAGCAAGGCTTCAGGTTGCTTGTGGTGCTGCTCAGTCTTCTCCAAGATGTTCAGGCCTCTTTCCTACCTTTGGCCTGCAGGTTTCTGCACTTTCCAAGCTCCTGCTCTCCCAGGAAGATGCGGTGGGTTTTGGGGGCAGGAACTCCCTTCCCTTCAGCTCTTCACACGTGGATTGCTGCTACCTCTTCTTCTGGCTTCTGGGTGTCCGGGCTAGCAAAACAGGGTGAACCTTAGTCCCAGCAGCTTGTGTAGCATGAAACAACTGGCAATGGAGAAACCAATGCCGAGAGAAATCGAATGGGACTGCAGAGGGTGTTTGCACGTACGGCTGGAGCTGAAGGCACGAGCCGCTGCGGTGCCAGGGGGAGCTGAGCCGGCCGGCAGAGCTCGCTGGGCAGCGGCTGCGGCACCGGGAAACAGCCGTCACACGGTGCGGGGTAGAAGTGAATCATCTATAAACCACCTTGCAGTTTAAAGGATATATGTTGGTATGTGTCTGTGTGGCAGTCAGGTGTGCCGTCACACCGGTCGGTGACAATTTTCTGAAGCTCTGGTGGAAATCAGGACAAAACTGGCCGCAGAGAGTTGGTGCACCAGAGTAGTCACTCGTTTTCTCTGTAAGTCATTTTTGGATTACTGATAATTAGAGGATATGTTGACTCATTTGCCTCTGCTTTGAAGCTAGTGATTATTTGAAAAGGAAATAAAGTGACCTCTGAGTGAGGCGGTGCTGGCTGCTTTGAACGGGGGGCTGCCACTGAGGGAGTCGTGCACCCAGCCGTAGGTTTAGGATTGCACGTCTTTCTTTGCTGCAGGTTTAATGTAATATAAAATAAACAGGAAGATTGAAGGGCATGGGACAAAGGGGAAAGTGCAATGGAAAACTGGATGTCATTAAACTGAAAAATCCTCTGTTAGAAAGTGTGCAGTCTTTGATGTCTTGGTTGTTTAGATCACATAGCATTAAAAATGGGATTAAAAACATGTTCATTTTATACATCGTATCTCCACCATTGCAAGCACTTTCAAGTTGCAGTCAGTTAAGGAGCTTTTAATGATAATGATCCAATTATTTTTAAGACTTGGTAGTAAACATATCATGTCGATATTTTAAGGGTTTAAATTAATGATTTCAGTTTTACAACTTGGTAAAAGCTACAGTAAGAAATAAGCATGCTGTATGAAATTCCATTGGCCAGGCACCCTTTAATCATACCCTATTCTTGTTACAACAGGAAGCATTAATTGAAATTGGAAGCCTGTGAATAATGATTTCTTTCCTTGCAGTTTTTTGTGAATGGCATTATTATGTTCAAATCCTGCGTGAAGGTTGTGGTTAAGGTGGTTTAAACTTCAGTGAATAGTTTTCAGTCTTTCAGAGACAAGGAACCACAACCTGGTGTTTACCTATACAGGATGCTGTCACAGTTGCACTATTCTTTATTTTCTTTAATTTGAGTATTAGAGTTTCTGATTACTTCCTTAAAAGGGGAGGAGGGAATTAAAATGGATATTTTATAATTAGTGTAAGATGACCACAGACTCTGCTAATAGTCTTTTGGGGATGATAGTGATTCTGGACAGGTGATATTACTGGTATCATCTCCTCTGTAATAATTGCCCATAAGCATGTGCCCAGTACTAATAATACTCTGAAGTAGTTTATCCCTTTTTTGAGTTTTGAGGAGCAAGCAGGTCTATTCATTGCAGGGTTCATACTCCACCACTGCTCCTAGCTGCCTGGCACGACAGCCCAAGAAAGTCCTGAGCCTCAGTCAGACCTGTAAGATACTGTCTTGAACCAGGTGGACTTGCTGCTCCTTAAAACAGCTGCACTTTCTCTTTTAGGCAAAGGTTCAAGAGAAGGGGCTAAAGAACTAAGAACGAGTTCATCTAAATTGTCCTCCTGTTGTTCTCTTGTGCGCAGTTGTTTTTGCTCCAGTACAACACGGTCGAAATAGAGGTACCCGACACGATGTGAGTGAGAGAGGGCTGTGCTAGGTACATGGAAAAAGAAGTCTGCGCTTGTGCACTCACTTATTTTATTTTGTAAGGGAGGCTGAGCTCTTGTTTGGTGTTTTCTGGATAGCATAGTGTTTTCTCAAAAACAAAACACACAAACAAAAAACCTCAACGAGTCATGATGAAGCCTGTAACTTTAAATTTCATCATGCAGAACAAAGACTTTCTATGCTTTCCTTTCCTCTGAGTTTTCATGCCAGATGGACCAAGGCTGTTTACTGCCGGGATCAAGTACTCAGTTTGCACCGTGGACAGGTGAACACTAGCAGAGCTGAGCTCTCTTGCAATAATGACTTAAAAGTGAACTGTGCAGAGCTGGTGGCCTGAACGCCCTTCCCATGGAGTTTGGTGTTCCTCTTCTCAGGCTGGTGAGTGGGCAGATGAAGCACGTGTATATCCCTGCAACTTCGTACACTGCCTTAGTGTCAGAAGAACTTTCAGTTGCTTCTAAGGAAGCATGGTACACCAAACCCAGCTCTTGGCAAGTATGTAAAAGAAGAAATTGTTTTCATTGGCAGTCTTCTATTTCCTACTATATTTTAATATTTTAATCATTGTCGTGGTTTAGCCCCAGCCGGCAGCCTAGCACCACCACACAGCCGCTTGCTCACTCCCCCCTGGCAGAATGGGGGAGAGAATCAGAAGAGTAAAAGTGAGAAAACTCGTGGGTTGAGATAAAGACAGGTTAATAGGGAAAGCAAAAGCCGCACACGCAAGCAAAGCAAAACAAGGAATTCATTCACTCCTTCCCATGGGCAGGCAGGTGTTCAGCCATCTCCAGGAAAGCAGGGCTCCATCACACGTAACGGTTACTTGGGAAGACAAACGCCATCACTCCGAACGTCCCCCCTTCCTTCTTCTTCCCCAGCTGTATATGCTGAGCATGACGCCATATGGTATGGGATATCCCTTTGGTCAGCTGGGGTCAGCTGTCCCAGCTGTGTCCCCTCCCAGCTTCTTGTGCCCCCCCAGCCTCCTCGCTGGTGGGGTGGGGTGAGGAGCAGAAAAGGCCTTGACTCTGTGTAAGCACAGCTCAGCAGTAACGAAAACATCCCTGTGTTATTAACACTGTTTTCAGCACAAGTCCAAAACACAGCCCCATACTAGCTACCCTGAAGAAAATTAACTCTGCCCCAGCCAAAACCAGCACAATGGTGTACGTGTATTTTGTCTCTGATTTAGAATATTAAATAGAATACTATCTTTCTCCTTGCATTTTCTGCAACCTAGATATATGGTGTAATATACATTATATAATAATATATTATAATAATGTATTATATAATTATATACAGTTTTGTATATATACAGTTATATATGTGTGTGTGTATGTATGTATGTGTGCATATATATGTGTGTGTGTCTCCATACATACATATTCTTAATTTAGAAAACCCTGCTCCTGCACTAAGTTTGGTGTAATTTCAGCACCTCATTGACAAGGACAGAGCATAAGTTGTGTATAAAATCATCTACTTATAACAAGCTAATGGCAGGATCGCAGCTTAGTCCCATTAGTAATGTCCCCTGGTACGTCCCCTGTAATTGCTTTAATTGGTGTATCTCCCAGCTTTCCTGAGCAGAAAATGCCACTGAAAGGCTGCCATAATACATGGTAAATATATTCCAGTCCATGCTTCTAAATGGGTAGGCGTCCTCCACCAGTCTGTTTTAGTCATTGAGCTGCGATCTGAAATTTCAACTGTTGTTAAAAACAAAAGGTGACAAACTTTTGGGTTTTGTTTTGGGTTTTTTTGAAAGTGCCTGTTTGTAGATTCTGGTTTGGCTTTAATGACCACCTCTGAGTGGCAGCCTAGGAGTGATGAATACATTCTTAATGATGGCACCCATCAATGTATATGCTAGAGATATTTTTATTAAATTTAAAAAAAAAAAGGTTTAATATTAGTATCCATGGGTAATAATTTTGAAATACCAGAGGGGAACTAAATAATTCTATGACTGATTTGGCAAGAAAGGATGCAAACTCATTTCAAGAGCTCCGAGCTACTTTGGTATCCACTGAATTTCCAGTCTTCCTTTTAGTATTGGCTATCCATCCATAACGTGTTGGTCCTGGCAGGAGATGTTTGCATTGCAGGAGGTGTCTCCAACTGATACTTCTCCTATAGGCCGGATGAGTAGAGAGTGAATCAGGTTTTGTTTTGGCAAGGGAGATTTTGTAGCAATGCTAATTGATAACGGTCATTGCACTTTTAGGGATGTGGAGGTGGCATATGAATTCCTGAATTTTCTGCAAGAGAACAGAGAGCACGCTGTGTGCATTCACACACATGAGAAGGAGTATATTCCCCAACAAACGTTTGTCCAAGTGTTTAGATTTCCCAATTTTCTTTGCTTACAAGTGCACTAATCGAGTATCACACCAAAAGAGCATTGTGATTTGTCAGTGCTTTGCAGATTTTGAGCCCGTATATTAACAACTTGATAAATCTTTGGTTAATTAGTGTTGCATGTTCTAAATTTCTGGTATACTGGACATGTTACATCATTGCAGAGCCTGAGCAGAATGCCATGCGTGTATGCATTTAGTACTATTAGGACAGACTTGGGTCTGTTGTGTGTAGGATGAAGCACAAGCAAAGTCATTTGTTTGTGGTGTAGAGGTGATTTGAGAAGCGGGATTTTCTTGCAGGGATCTTTGGTTAGCTGGAAGAACTCACCAAAGACATGGAGGCACTTTTTCTGCAGCACCTCTCTGTTGTTAGATAGGTTGGGCTAGCTTTAATTGACCCACAGGTTCATGAGTCTTCAGTAAATGTTGATGAGATGATAGGTTTTTCCCTCTGTTGTTGTAACCTGCAGCTGTTTGCTCCAAATGAATGTTTTTGCTCCATCCTGTATTTTACATTATAACATTTTAGGAAGTCTCCTGTTAACATAAAGCATGAGTAAGTTCAAAGATTTTTTGCACTTGCATGTAGAGCTGATGGTTGAACACATTCCACAAACTTTATAGATGTTTTGTTAACACTATCAATTCTTTGGATCATGTTCAATTTGTCAATAATTTAGATAGATGGCCTTGGAAGGTGAAAACTTGAAAAGTTTCAGTAGGGCTTGTGCTGTACTGTTCTTCTAAATAAAATTGCCCATTTTGTTTTTTGTAGAGTTCCATCTACTGTTACCAGCACGGTAGGAAAAGGGGCCAAGGCAAGTGTGTCAGAGACCCTCATATGTCCAGCTCTTTCTGTTTTGAGTATTATAAATAGGTCTGAATTAATTTCTTGAGATCTTTGCAGAGCTCTTTCTACGGAGCTCTGCAAACGTATTTTCTATTGGGACACCTGATCATAACGTTGAAGTGAAGGAAAATGGCTTTCAAGGTGATTCTTAGTGAAGTTATTGAATGTTTGCTTTTCTACTCTGTGTAGTCAGCGTATCACCAGCAACAGCTGGCAGAGTTAACTGATGCATCAGCAGACTAACAGGACCTGCTCGAGTAGTGTTTGTTGGATTTTTTCCAAAGTCCTTAAGAACTGCAAGAAAAAGGCCTCAATATCCGAGTGATCTTTTTGGATACTAAATATGTGCCCAACTCGCATCTGTCCTTTGGGATTGTTCAGTTACAACATGTTGCTCAGCAGTCTTGGACAAGTGCTTTGACAGCCAAAAAACTATGGTATATCTGTGTAAATTCCCAAGGTGATACCAGCGTCACTTATTCACAATCAAGCATTGGAACAGGCTGCCCAGGGAAGTGGTTGAGTCGCCATTCCTGGAGGTATTTAAAAGATGTTTGGATGAGGTGCTTAGGGACACAGTGTAGTGGTGGACTTGGTTGTGTTAGGTTTACGGTTGGACTCTGATCTTAAAGGTCTTTTTCAACCTATATGATTCTGTGATTCTGTAATATCTCACCTTAATTCAAGGTTTTGCCAGGAGCTGGAATTGCACTTTGCATGCAGATCTGGGCAACTTATAGAAGAAGATCCATGAAGATATGTCCTGTAGTGACACCAGCTGAAACTTGCATCTTCTTGTAGTGTGCATTGTACTGTCCTGTATGTTTGGAAAAATTTGTTGAGAATGTAGCTACAGAACAAATATGTGATGCACTTCAAGCTGGTCTTTTTTTTTTTTAAATGGCACAAAAACTTTCCAACACCCTGTGGACTGGTAGTAACTGAAGTACGAACAAATTTGACAAACAAAATTGACGCTATGGCATTTCTCTTTCATCTTGGTAACCACCTTGAAAAGGCACCCTTGTGGCAAATCAATCTTGTATAGAAAGAAAATTCTACTGTGCAACTGAAACTTGCCTGATGTAGATTTTGCAGCTCAGGTCGTAACAGTTCCTCTCTCCTCCATGACTGAGAGGTGGGGCCACGGAATAAGCGTGTGGCTGTCACACAGAGTTAGTGCTATTCAGTGGGAGAAAAAGTAGGGTTGTCATCATATTGCAGGAATGGTTTGTGGTTGATTTTTATACTCCTATTACTATATTTTAAATACTGTTGCCACTGTGACTGTGGGTTGGTCATAGCTGCCAATGATTTTGGTGGTTTGGAACAAAAACCTGTCTTTTATTGCTGTCTTTTTTAAACTTGTTTTGGAATTTGCTCCTGGTATTGAATTCAGAATCGCCCCATAATGAACGAACCAGTAATACCTGATTTTGCAAAGGTAAGACTTCCATGCAGAGTGATCTGTTCTCCAGTAAATGAGAGAATGGAGTTTCTAACTCATGGTCTACATTCTCACATCAGATATCTTTTGTGCGCTTTTGTTACAAGAATCTGTTGCTCTCTGAAAATCTCTTCAATAAAAAGAGTCTTTTGCCCGAGACACAGGCAGATTCTTCCTTTCTCTGGTTTCTCATCAGCCTGTGCAGTGGTAGCAGGACCAAGTGCCCACGTATCAGCAGAAGAGTGTGAGCCCGAGGGACGTTGGCTTTCAGTACAAGTTTTTTTCCACTGCAAGGGACTTCACTGTGCGTATTTCTGTTGTGAAAGCATGACTGTCATAAAGCGGCGATTCGGGAAGTTAGAAGCTGGCATGTTGAGGAGACCCACCAGTACCTGCTGGGCCTGAGGAGCAGGCTGATCACCGGCTGTCTTTTCCTGAAAGGGCCTGGACAAGTTCCATGTTTTGAGCGAGACGGACAAAACTCATACGGCCAAGAGCAGTCCTTGAGGTGCTTTTTAAGTGTGCTCTCCAGTCATGTTTAATTACACCTCTAGCTGGGTAAAACTTTCCTCAAGTTTTAAAAGTCCCTGGCCCGTGCTTGGACTCATGCAGCTTAAGGGACATGGCACTACTTCAGACTTGCTACTGTTCGTCTTCTAATCCTTCAAACAGTCTTTCCCTTTTAATCCTTCAAACATATTTTCAGAAGACTTTGTTGTTTATATTCAGTTGCTAGAACGATTTGGCATCTATGCCTATTTGCATCACCTACCGAGAGAGCAGGAACTGAGAAACAAATGCAAGTCTAGTCCAGCATGTCCAGAGATGAAGTCCTGAGTGATTACTACTTTTCCCCTAAACTCCTGTCCGTCTTTATAGAAGCTAGTGCTAATTAATGTAATTTCTGCAGGCAGTGTAAAGCTCTGATGGGGAGAGGGGAGTGATTTTTTTGGGAGGTTGTTTTTTTTTTAAAAAAAAGGTATATGTTTTTGCAGAAAATCGTTCTAATAATAAAACCAAGGCCTCAGAAGTTTACTATCTTGAAATATATAGGTACTAGCAAGACAAACATCCCAGATGCATACATGATGAAAATTGTCAGCTGCAGATGCTAGAAGAATTCTTTACAAATCCTGTGTGCAGCTGCTGTGGGCAAAGCCGAGGTAAGTCAGCCTGCGAGCTGCTCTCATTTCTGCGGGTGGTCCAAAGTATCTGAAAGTTTCACCCTGAGTCTAGGATGGCTTTGCAGGCTCCTGGTACCCAGTGCTTGTCCTGTGCTGTTCTTCTGGGCTGTGCAGAAAGACGAGAGAGATGCAGAAGCTGGTCTGTGTGTAGTCGCTGTGTCATCAGCTGCCCCTTTGCCCTGGGGAGCTCTCTGAGGCCCCAGCACATTTCCATTTTATTGTTCAGGTTCTTCCAGCTGTGCATTGCAAGATGCCCACCATGACCCCCCATCTGGCTCTTCCCTTCCAGGGGCACTGGTCACTGGGAAGGACTGGGGGATGTCCTTGGCGCACGTGGGTCCCTGAAGAGCCTTAAGCTGGGTCTGGTGCAGCCTCATGTTTGAGTCTATTTCAGATGTTCCAGAAGTGGTTTTAACCATGGACCTAGCCACCGTGTGTCTCACACTGACTGATCACTCTCAAAGCCTGATCTGATTGTGCTCCCCAAATTATCTCGTAACACAAAATGAGTATCTCCACATCGGACATTTCCCGCTGTGCCCTGCTGTGTGTCTGTGACCGTTCAGAAATATGCACCTCCTGTACCAGTTAGGCATCTTTGCACCTAGCAGGCTTATCTCCCTCGGGCTGGACACAGTTAGTTTTACTACTTTTCCATTTGCGAAGGTGCTGGTTGTATGCTGAAAGTTTAACCTTGCCTTCAAAAAGAAAATACTTAAATTCTTGCCCTCATTCATAATCGTATAGTTAACAACTATGCAGCTAAATAGCATTGGTCCACGTTCTCAGGAGCGCTCAATTAATGCAAGTCACTCAAGCTCATACTTGAACGTCAATGGAGATAATCTGGTGTATAACAAACATGGATCTGGCTCATTTTTCCACGTGCTATGAACACTGCAAAGCACGTTCATATAAACCTCTGCTTTGCCACAGAATTTCCTTGTGACTGTGAAAAAATGAGATTGTAGAACTTCCTTATGTTTAAAATGATGTGAATGGAAATCCCTTTCTCTTCCCTCATCTGTTTTTTCTTGCTTGACAGTGAATTATGGCAGAACAAGTTTTATTATACAGCAGTACATTGTATCACAACTAGGGTCTCTGATAGAGCATTAAATGTTATTATTCTATGTAATTTTCAGTTAAGCAACAGTTCTTACTTTTCAGTTGCTTTTCATGCTGGTCCTCTGTCTGTATATATGTGTGCGTAGGTGCTTCATTTCACATTGCACAGATAAGCAATTTTAAATTTCCTAATAATTTGAGCATTGTGAAATTGTGAAATCGTTTTAGACTCCATGACGAGCAAAATTTTCACTTTGTCACTTTTTTTTTTCCCTTTTGTGGGTCAGTGAACCTGCTTCCCCTCTCAGATATAAACTCATGGTGGAGTATTTAATAGACTTTTAATAGACTTTAATACCCCCTACAGAGCTCAGATTTTGTGAGGGAAAAATGGTGAGATGACTGCTCCTCTGGGCTGCAGCTTTGCAGGAATAGTTGATATTCACTATTTACTCCAAGAAGGAACTGATAGTGAAGTCTCATCTCAGGCCCTTATCAAAAAACTATCGGTCCTGGTGCCACTGCCTCACCTTCAGGAGTCAAAGCAGACTTCTCCACAATCATCTGGTTCCTGTGAAAAGTTAGGGACCCACTCCAAAAAGACATCTGCAGTCTTCTCAGCTGCTTGCTGCGGGAAGCTGCAGAGCCCCCCGTTGCTGTGTGTGCCTGGTTCACCTCTCAGGCTGAATCTGCCCCCATCCCATCCACAGCAGTCGCTCCCGTTTTGCAGAGTTGAGGCGTAAAACTGATGTCCCTGGTCCAACCTATGGGCCATAAAAGCCCATGAGGAGGGAAATGAATCCATGCGGCTCGCACACCTAGCCCTTCTGCTTGCACATCCTTGCTTTTTACAGTAAAAGTAAAAGTTTGGCTACACAAACCTTCCTTCTTTATATCTCTGGAATTGAAATAGCCTGAAAACATGGTCTTTTTTTGAGTAAAGAACTTTCTGAATCTTTCAACAGCTCAGTAAAGCTTTACAAACCAAAAATCAGGAAAATAGCCAGGGCAGGTTCTCCACAGCCCTAAGAACTTGCTACTAGGTATGTTCTGACATATTCCTGCACCAGGGAGCAATCCTTATTGCACATTTAGATAGTTCTGCAACAGCTCTGTAATACCTTTGCGATATGTGGGAGTTTGGGACATAGGCAAAGGGAGTTAATTCCGTTATCAGAAGAATTAACCTTCCCATCCCCTGGTTATACTGGAAGGAAAAAGTGAGCCCCAGCTGTGTCCTGCAGCTCCAGGACAGGAAGAATCCTTCAGACAGAAGGATGGTTCCCCATCCAAATTTAGATGAGTAAACTTGGTTCTTACTCAAATTCATCCTCCATTGGTTTTGGTGCTCTGACTGTGCATACATTTTGCTTTCTTATGTGCATTAAATCTATGCCAAAAGAAACTTGAAGCATTTCTATTAAAAGATTACAGGTATCTGTTTGTCTCCTCCTTAAAAGTTTACAGGCTGCAATTAATCCAAAATTGCTCTGAGAGATGCTTTGCAGTCTGCTTGGTCTATGATTTCTGCAAGTACCATTACTCTACAAGCATGAATTAGGGACCATCCAAATAAATATATTTATAATATACTAAAATCATAGATTGTCAATGCCCAAATGCCCATACCCGTAATTATTCACTGTGTTTCCTCAGTGTCATTCTTTCTGGGAGGCGAGACTTGAGTCCTCCTCAGTTGACTGAACTTCTTTGGAGTTAGTATTTTAGTTTATGAGAGTGTGTGCACAGGTGCATGAATACAGCCGTTTTCAGCAATGTGACATCAGTGTTTTGGTTTGGAAGTTGCATGTGCAACTTTTTTTGTTAAAACCTATGGGGAATCTTTAGGCCTTGGATGGTTTAGAAAACTCTATTGAAAGACAGGAAAAACATGAGCAAAAATGTGGATGGTCACCAGACATTTAGTGCCTAAATTAGCAGCTCACTCTCAAAAACTGTGATAACCATAGGGCAAAAAGTCAAAGAGTGAGGGACACCTGCACCTGTAAAGTGACACAGCATATTGGATGGAGGAAAAAAAAAAAAAATAAAACTTTTTTTAGGTATTCAATATGCTACATATTGGGTAAGCCTTTAAAAGAAAATGTTTATGACCAAAAAGAAATGATGTGAAGAAACTCTGTATTACCCCCGTACTGTCAAATGAAGCCAATGTCTAGCCCAAATTAGAAACATGGAAATTTCAAGAACCCAAAGCTTTCCTGAAAAAAACAATAGACAATATGTACTGTATATTTTTCTAGAATTTCATTAGAATCTTAATATGACTCTTTGGTTTGTGCTGGGGGAAAAAAGACCAAAAAACCCCCTCTGTGAGATGCACGCTTACATGTTGCTGTGGGAAAGCACCAAAGTCGTAGCAGTATTTTTGAGTCTGCCTTGAACACAGCTGGGTATGGTAGGGACAGCCAAGATGTCAGGACTAGCTTTTTTATCAGTGTTCTACAGGAGTTCAGGAGGAGTGCGGGTGAATTCATGCAACAGGCACTCCTCTGATGAAAATTGCAGCATCTGCAATGAGAAAGCAAATCCCTCGCCAGGACATGGTATTCCTGAAGTCGATGTGCAGCTGGGGATACTTGCAGAGCCCGTCTGCGAGAACGTGATATGGTGCACCTTTCTGGTCAGGTCCGCTGCCTGTACTTGAACAGGCAGCATGAAGTTGTGTTACTGCACAACAGAGGGGGTCCTCCAGCTGTCTCAGAAATCAGGAGGGGCTAAGGGCGAGGAAGAAAATAAGGTAAATCTGACTGGAGTAGGAAGAGATGGAGAGACTAGAGGTGAAGACAGAAAGATAAACGGAACAAGAACTCGGAGCTCTTTGACTACAGTAATTTTATTTTTACAGAATGCAGGTATTAAAGGTAGGAAAATTGCATACGCAATGTTATTTCTTGTGTGTACGTGGAAGATGGGGGACTTAGGTAGTAAGAAAAATAATGTGCCGAGGGCGACGCTGGGGACTGCAATGCACATAGACTTGGCAATGGGGTAGATTTGAGACAACTCATTTAGATGTGAGTTGCTCATGCCCTGATAGCTGGAGGAAGGAAGGACGCTCTTAAGTTTGATTTATATTACATGAGCTCTTTTGAAATCATTCTAATGCCTTGGGCCTGATTTCCTGAATGTGCAGACATGCACATTTCTGCGTGGGAACCTTTCTTGCTTGTTCGTTTCATTTCCTCACTCTCTTGTTTTTCCACAATTTCTTTTACCATCCCCATTCCTCTGTTGCCATGTGGCCAAGGTGCTCTGTTCTCCTAAGTCTATATGGTTGAATGCCCTGCACAATCTTTCTGCAATCTTTTCACGGAGTTCACATTTGAAAACTGAACCCAGGGCAGAGGGGCATCGTACGGGGAAAAAATAAGTGTGGCAGGGGTGGAAGCTTTTCTTAAAATCTTTCTTTTAATAGAAAGTAAACAAATAAGAAACCAAGCCGTAGGAAGTCTGTCCGTAATGGGAGTCCAGTGTGGTCAAATATGGCTAGGCAGGCTAGCCCTCTCTTTTAGATGTTTTGTCTCACTTTTTAACAGCCTGGAAGTGGAATCTGGCTTTTAACCAGAATCCTGCATTAGAACTGGTCTTTTAAAAGCAATGTCGTGTGCAGAAAGAACTTGTGATAGATTAGTTATTGGGAAAAATAAGTGACTGAGTGCAGCTTTTAAAAGCTGCACTTTGAAAAGAAGTGAAGGCTAAGGTGAGGAAGTGCCAAAGGGATAAAAAGCAAAGTTTTTCTTGCTGCCTTCCACTATATCTGACATTTTAACTTATTTTAAGAGTTTGTCTCTTTCTGACTTGTCAGTATCTGCATTCAGTCATTACTTGTCAACACAGTTTTATTTAATATGAATAAATATGCCATAATTAGCTAAAATATGAGTCTCGTAATTACAGGTGTAGAGTTGCTTTATTTCCTAAGACTTTGTGCCCAGGGAAAATGACACAACATATCAAGGAGGCTTGAAATCTGGAATCTAAATTTATCAATCTGATTATTTAAACATGATTAGGGTATTTTGACTTAGTCCCAGCATTCTTTGACAGTTCGGGTGTTTGCAGCATAAGCCAAAGATGACGATGCGCTTAACTGTATTTTTTATTGCAGGCATTTTGAAGAGCCGTTGCTTCTGTTTGCATATGATTGCCTCAGAGAAACTTATATTTGCAACTGGATTATTTTGCCATGCTGCTGGGATGTTTTTACCTGGAGCAGTGTTCCTAATACAGTAGAAATCAACTGACACTCATGCTTGAGGGAGGAGACTCCTTGATGTATTTTATTCCTTGATGTAATTTGCCTGGAATGATACAAATTCTATATAAAAGTTTCCATTCCACAGTGCTTTAGCCTATTTTAAAGCATTTAAGTGGTCTTATTCACAGCATTATGGTCAAGACTTCCCTTAAAAATTATTCTGTTTTTTTTGTGATTGCAATTTAGAAATAAAATGATCCCTTGTTAGCCTGTAAAATAATAATACTGGAAACATTATTTCCACATGCACTTCAGATAGCAAGAATATATTTAATGGTTGTTAGAAATTGGTTAGTGTCTCTGTACTGCAATTTTAAGAAAAACTGTCACTTTCATCTAAAGGATTTAGGTGATTTTCCCTTTTTCAAAATACAAGGGGAAAAAATGTATTAAAAATCATTGCTATTCTTGTGCTTAAGAAAGTGAACAGATCCTCAAAATATAAATTCATAGACCTCTGGCTAATCTTACAGCATGTAAGTCCCAAGATACGGTTTGAAATCCTTGGCTGGAAGGCATCGTAAAGGAGAAAATCCTTATTATCAAGAACTTCAGCTGTTCATCCTCTGAGTAACACCTCTGCTGTCTCTCATATTAAAAGAACTAGCTTAGCTCAATGAAATTGTTAGGCAAGGGCTCAAAGCAAGCGAAAGGACATAGGTGCTTTTTCGTACTCGGCAGAGTGCGACTCTGGAAGTCATTGCCATGGTTTCCCGTGGCTGTCAGGAGTTTGCATGGATTTGAAAAATGGTTAGACACATTCATGGAAAGAACGCCTAGTAAAGCAAAATGCAAGGAGCATGCCGGCCAAGGCATTCTTGTGGTTTTTCCTGGGGGAATCGACGTCTTCATCAGTGAACCGGTGACAGGGAGCATGCAGTTGATTTCCACGGTTTTGCATGGTGCGAAGCTCTTTTGCATAGTCAGATGCTGTGCCAGTGGCAAACATCTCCAAAAGCAGCTCACAAAATGGAGTGGGTAGAAAGCTGACAGACAAGGTTCAGTACGGTGATGCCCATAGGGTAAATAACCTAGATGGTGCCTCTGTGCTAGACTGGGAGGTGGCGGTGGCAGCTCAGGAGTGGTCACCGAGAGGTCTCTGGAATCACCAGCTCGATGTGCGGCGGCAGGCAACAAAGCCAACGAAATATCGCCCATAATCAGAAATACCGTCCATAATCAAGAAGGATAATAAGGCAGAGGGTACCATTTTCTCCCCATCGATGCACCCACGTGTGAGCGCAGTGTGCAATCCTGGTCTCTGCACCTGAGGAAGCTGTAGCGGACAAAGGGGAGGTGCAGAGACGAGCAGCTAACACGGTGGAGGGGATGGGGCTGGCTGACGAGAAGAGACTGAAAGGTTGCCACTCTTCCTTTTGGAAGAACCACCTTGTTAATTTTTGAGTGTTACCGTGTGTAGGTATGTTTGTGTTACTAATGTTAAAGCCCTGAAAGCTCTTCTGACTGTGGTCATTCTTTGTTTCCTTCATCTCTAACACACCTGTGAGAAAATTCATTTATTTTTAACTTTTCCTCACTGTTCAATGAGATTTGTTACTTCATAATTTAGTAGCGATGTCAAAATAACTAACACTTAGTATTTGGACTGTTAGGCAAAGCCCTAAGTGGTCCTATAGAAAGAAGAATGTTGATCATAATTTTTGTAATTAATTTCCAAATTAGGATTCCTCTAACTTGCAAGGTCCTATGCAAAAAAAATTTGCAAGAAACAGCCTCGGCCCTGAAGAGTTTACAATGCAATAAGCAAGAAAAAGTACGAATAAAAAAGGGAAGGAAATCATTGTAGCTATCATACGACTCTTAAGCTGTTTGCTGTTTGTGGACTGGATCTTCTGTCCTCCAGGCTTCGTGCATTCTCCAGTGGAAAGGAGACCCCTTAAAACTCCTCCTCTCCTGACCACTTCTCCATCCTCTCTTGAAAAGCCCTCCAAAGCTTTTGTTCCGCAAAGATTCCTTACAGAACTCATTTTATATGCACGTTAATACACAGATTTCAATGGCACATGCATAAATTACATACATACTTGGAATAAAGAATGAGAAAAGAAATTACTAATCCATTGATGGCTGTAGACTTTACAAGTACATATTGTGCTCCTAAAGCTTCTGATATCAAGTGCAAAGGGAGTATTTGCAAGTTAAGCCCCTGAGCAAAACAGGAATAAACCACACCTTGCAAAAGGGAGCAAGTCAGAGGAGCTGGTGGTTTCTTCTCTTGGGCTGATATTCCCCCTTAGCTAGGACATCGATTCTCCTCCAGGAAACATTCCCTTTCCAGTTCTCTGAATCCCACGTGTTTTACAACACTTTGATCCACTCTGTAATTAAGAGCTCCTCCTTTTAATTTAGTTTTGTCTTCTAGGGGGTTTCTGTAAACTAATGACTTATATTCCACACCAGCTTCCCAGGTCTTCCTCACGCTTATGCTGTGTACGTGGCAGGTGAGCAGTGATCATTTTTATTACCGCAGAGTAGAAGAATACCCCAAAGACAAATGGAGTAGCTAACATTGTAATCATAAATCAAGCGCATAATTGTTGTTTGTAGGACATTTTGGAGTAATAACTTCATTAGAAAAGTAAAATGTAATTTTTAGTTTTGCTGCTTTCATTTTATTTACTACTCTTTTTCTAGTGCGCTAATCTGAGTTTTATGAAAATCAGTTCAAAGCATCTTGGGAATCATTTACAATTTCGTAAGGCTCTAGTTTTGCCTAGGAGAAAACAAACATAGCTTTCAGATAAACATAAAAGCACCAGCTGTTTTTCCCCCAGAATTTTTATTTCCATAATACTTGCCTTTGGAGATAATTTTACAAGAAGAAACATATAATATGTGGAAATACTTAAGAATAGGTTTACAATAATTCTATTACTGTAAATACAAAGACTAGCCTTCATGCCTCAGTAACTGCTCCAGAGGTCTGACGTGCTGGAAAAGAAAGAGACATCTAGGAAGCAGCCCAGCCTCCCAACGCCAGCTTGGCCATTGGGGGCCATTGCCTGGAAGCCAATTTGGTTTTTGCCAGGACAGAGTTTTCTGGACTGTTACTTTAGTAAAAGGCCTGATCTGATTTCTTACTTTTCCCGGAACATCTTTGCTGGAGCTTGATGGCTACTCCGGTGCGCAGTAGCTTCAGTAATGTTGGCAGTGCCTGCATCCTCACGTGCTTTTGGCTTAGTGGTAGGACATTTGAGTAGTTCAGCCGCTGACTGGGAATATCTTGTCTCTTCCTTCTCAGAGGAGCAAACTTCATTGCAACCTCCATTATACAAATTTCAGCTGCTTAGAATGTGAGCTTGCGCTGACTGAAAACAGCGGGCCCTAAATGGGCCCTGATTTCTTTTGAAGGTGTGTCTGTATCCTGCTGTCCAACTGGGACAAACAGTTGCCTCTTCCTAGCCAAAACAGCCTGCCCTCTGATGTTACAGTTCATGGATAAATACGCAAACCAGATCCATTGATACCTCTTAAAAAGCTGCAGTGGGAACGTCGAAGGAAACATTCAGCTTATCATCATCACCGTACGTTTCCTTCGCTAGACCCTGACCCAGCTGAAATGCAGCCATGTACGTACCAGTCTGGCTGCTCTAAGGGGATTGACTCCTTTGCTGTGCTCCGTCCAATTTCACAGGCCTGTGTAACGGAAAGAAAGAGTGTGCACTAATAACATCACAGGAGAAGAGCATTGCAATATTAAATGGTGGTCTTAACTTTGCAGCATGTGGGAAGATAAGTGCTGAATTCAGACACCAGAAATTAAGAAGTCGAGCAATATTGTATGGAAGATTTCTTTGGAGTAGTGCATGTCCTTTTATGTCTGCCCCTGTGAGTGACATGCAATTTCTGTGCTGCTGCACTTCTCTGAGATGAAAGGGTTTGTATAACTCAAAGACACAATGTTTGCATTTAACAAAACCTGTTCCCGTATCTTTCGTAATTCATGTCTCTCACTTCAAATCACCCGTCTTTCCATCTCCACAAAGAGATGATCCCTTAAAATCATTTTGCCAGTCACCCTGCCTGCTTTCCTGCCTTTTTCCTTCCTGCTTGCAATCCTACTAATTTGGTTTCTTCCAGCACCAGTGGCTTCCTACTGTTTTGCCTTTGCAATGAATCGCCCTTCCTTCTACTGGCTTCCTACTCTTCTACCCCAAAGCATCTCTGTTAGGCAGCTGTTGATTCATGAGTTGTGTAAGGGTGATACAACCAGAAACGAGAGGGAATTAGCTTCTGATCGTGATGGGTTTCCATGTTGCAACTTAATATATTTAGATTTGCTTAGTACCTTGTCGCATTTCTAAACATCTGTCTTTAGGCATGGTCCTAAGTTGAATGTGTGAGTTCTCCTCAGGAATGGGGTCTTAAATTTGCAGCTCTGACTTGTCGACAGTTTCTGATCAACAGAATAATAATTATTATTTGGTGCACCCCTTCCTATCCTGAGTATTTCTATGGTCCAAATTGCCATGCTATTCTAGCCTCTCAGTCTTTATTCTGTGCACGACCTCGATAAGGTAAGAAAGCGGTACGAGCCCACGTCAGAAACTGGGCGGAAACGTGAGGAGAGCATCCGGGTGCTGGTGAAGGGGCAACCTGCAGAGCGGGCTCGTGAACCGCTGTGGCAGCGCCTCTGTGAAGGAGGTGCGGTGGCCTGCCCCTTGACGTGCCTCTCCCTTTCCCTCCCTCCACGGGGGCCGCAGGTGCCAGGCTTGGACCAGATCCCTCGGTTTTAGGTGGCAAAGGTGGGTGCCGAGCGACTTATCCCGGGGGCTGTGGCTGTCCAGGAGGGGTGCGCTGGAGCAGGGACCGACGGCAGGCTTTCCCCGGTGGCATCCTGGGGTACCGGGGGCAGGACGGGCGTGCTCTCACAGCAACATTTTTCTGATGTTTTCTCTTTGGCTTCCTGAACAGGTACAAAATACAGTCTTTCCAAAGCAAGCTGTCTCAGTGCTGTGTTTCATAACCACCAGGGGAGAAACATTAAAGGGGAAGAAAAGGTAGAATTATTGATTCAGCAGCATGGAGAGCAAAGCATAACCACTCTTTTGCTCATAGACATACTGTGACTTTTCTCAGTTGTGGAGTAACTTGGGTGCATCTTAAAGTTGATAAGGAATTTTTTCTTAGGAAAACTTAACATCTCTGTTCTTTACGGTTATATTCACATAATATTAGTATCATGTTAAAACGACCAGCAATTAAAACTGTCTATTTTGTAAATTTTCACACCTAAAGATAGTAGTAGTTCAGTAGGACTGGTGAGTAAACAGGTTCTTCAGTGTCCATTCTGATTCCTGTGCACTACACCTGTGTTTTAGAAATACAGCTTTTTATTTCAGTAAATGAAGCTAATGATGCACGGCAAAGGATGTTGTTAGAATTCATTATATTTTAAAGTGATGTATGACATGCCGACAATCGTAATTAATTTTTCGGCATAGATCCCTGTCGCTTCTATCCCTGTAATAAGGGGTACTATTTTATCTATTTTTAGGAGGCAGATTTTTGGAAACATTCTAAATAAAAAAAGGTAGAAGGAGGAAGAGAAGGTGGTCAGTCTTCAGTATATATTAAAGAAAGTCCTTTGTGAAACTGTTTTGTTTTGTTTTAAATAACAGTCGTGCTGGGATCAATCTCAGCTGGGTTCTCACCTTTTGTCGTGTAACTCAAAGGAAATCGATAAAATGCGCATAACATCGCAGATGCAGTCCAGAAACTGCCACAGGACCATGGGTCACATCTCTGGGTATGGAGCTGAGCAGTTCTGACATGCTGGATCCACCACTTATTTCTGTCAGTGCACAGGCTTGATTCCCTCTAAGAGTCTCGGCTTCTGTTCCCTTTATCTGCAGTTGACAACGCTGCTCACAGCTTGTCTGTATGAGAGGGTTACACGGGAGTCTGAGACCCCAAACCGCTGCTCCTCCGGTGGAGATGCCTTTTTCTAGGTTGGTGTGTATCACTTCAGCAGTGGATTACCTAGAGAGAGCCCTTTTAGGTGCATCTCTACCACTGCAACCAGAGCAAGCCAGCTCTAGTGAATTTGGATGAGGGGCTAGAAATCTGTCTGTGTAGGCAAGCCCCTAAGGCCATAACTAAAACAAAACCCCCCAAAGCATTGGTTATGATGGCAAACCCCAAAATAACAACAAAAAAGCCAAAGCAAGCCCTTATAACACACCTGATTTTGCAAGTGGACTATTTAATTGGGAGAGTTGTCACTGTCCACTGTGACAGTCTTTCTGGAATTGAATGATGCTACATTCAGTATTTTGATATAAATCATTCTCAGTAACAAAGATAACCATTGATTTAACAGTATTCACTGTATTTATTCTAAAATGGGGTGAAAAAATGGATGATGCTTGACTGATAATGTTTTGTCAGTTTGACTGAATAATTCCTTGTAGCCGTAAGTAGCCACTGGCCATCCTGGCTTACCATATTCTTGCTACCCAGTGTTTTATAGTGACTGAAAAAATATCCTCATTTAGATTCCACTTCATTGCAAAAGCAGCATTATGCTGTACTTTGGTACCACTTTAGCTTTCAATTTAGTTGAAGTCTTTAGGGATTTTTGCATAATAATTCTCAAAATCTCTTCCTTCATTAGCATCCCTCATTTAGCATGTGTTTCAGTACACATACAATCCTGTGCATTACTGCCTGAGTTGCTGTACACTTGTCAGCGACCTAACTAAGCTGCCCGACAGACGCTGCAGCCCACCAGTGCTGCAGTGTTTTGGCTGATTAAAATGTGCTTTTAGTTCCAGCGTTTGCAGCAGGTCTCTGATGCATTAAATTAACGGCCTGTAGCACATGCTTTCGGAAGTACGGAGTCTATTTAAATTTGCATGGCAGTTTTTAGAATAACTTGTTGAGGATCTTTCAACAAAGGCATTTCACACGGCTTGCTTAGTCTGAAGAGTAAGCTGATGTTTCCCGGTGTGAAGAAGATGACTTAGTGCTGAGCAGGTCTTTCACCAGGCCCCCAGTAACCCCGCCGAGCCCGGCAGGGTCACTGGGATGAATGAACAGCTTAAGAAAGGGAAGGATTAGCTCCGTTAGCCCCGGCAGCAGGGCTTTTATGCCCCCGTGCTACCAGTGCTGGGGCGGGCAGCAGCTCACCCCGCCGCAGCCCACGCAACGTCCCACCGCCGTTGTCAGTCTGTCTCTCCCTGTGGTGCCTGGCAGGGCTTCTGCAGTTTCTGTAACTGAGGGAAAATTTAGCGATGCATCAGTTTGTTTTCTTAGACATGACCGCCCTCTCTGGGCTTCAGAAATAGTTTCCAAGCAAGTAGCCGATGCTGTCGCTGCGTACCCCCGCTCCCATGCAGCCGCCGGGCTCCGCTCCACTGCCAGCATCTCTGCAGGATGCTGCGCTGCAGGGCACGTCCCAGACCAAAACCACCCTCCTCTCCTCTCTTCCAGGCCGGCTTTAGCCCAGGCTGGTCACCATCTGGTCTGGTCGGTGCTGGGGAGAGCTTTCTGCGAGCGTAACGTCGGTGAAAACCCGGTCCCAGCAGGCAGGGCCGGCAGTGAGCTGGGCTGCAGGTGAGCAGCACCAGCCCCCCAGTGCTTCTGTTGTCTGAGGCATCTGACGTGAGTTTTCCCGATGCGTTCAAGCCCGGTGTCTCTAATTTCCTAATCATCTGGGTGGTAATGGAGCTGCAAGAAAGCTGAGCGCAAAATTGATGCACGGCTTGCTGGCTTCTAAGTGTTTCTATAATTTTCTGTGAGATACACACAGTGTTCAGCTCATGTCTAATTGGTGCCGGTTTTGGGTGGAACACAATATCCCTTTACAAGTCGTAGGACTTTTGAAAATCATTTTAAGTAGCGTATTCAAGTCTGTCTATATTTTTTCTGATAAAGGAAGTTGTTTGATGTAGTTTATTTTTATGGCACTCGAGCCTCCTATTTAGTTGGGCTTTTATGCTCTGAGGCTTTCTGTTTGCCTCATGCGGTATTGGATTGTGTAGTGTGCGATGTTCCTTTGCTTCTTTTTGTTCACAAAAAGCAGATATCTGAATTTCTGCTCTCTGGATACACATGAAAATCCAAGGGGACAGCGGCGGCGGCAGAATTATGGACTGTTCCCTTCCTGCAAGCAATTTCTCTCTGTGCAAAAGCTACTGTGCAGCCTTGGTTTTGGTCGCATTTGGCATTGTCATTCCAGGGATGCGAACATCACCGCAAAGTGCAAGGCAATGGAGAATCAGAATTGAGACAAAGCAGTGGTGGGAAGGATCAGTCCAGCAGCTGTGGTGGCTTTGTTTTGTGTTCTGTGGGATTTTTGGACACTCCTCCAATTTCTGGGGCTGGAGCTGGAACAAAACATTAATCAATAGTGCTGTCACATCTGATAAATGAAAAAGTAAAACAACAGAACTTAGTCATAAACAGGGCTTGTGAGTCTCATAAGCAGAATATTAAAACCCAACTCTAAGTAAGATTAGAGCTTGTTTTGTCTTCCGGATTAAAGCACCTGCACACACACATGCGCACACACTCAGGCACACTTAGACTACAGCAGGTGCCCGAGCTCTGATACCCACTTTGTCACAGCAATGCCACTGAGGACGTGATCACCCCATTTAGTTGCCGGAGAACTTCACTGAGCTTTCTTCTGTCTGTCCACTCACAGCAGATGCTGCTATGCCCATCCTTCTACATTAGGTAGCAAAATGTTATTTTTAATTGTTTTGCCCTTGGCAGATTTTCTTCCAATCTGTCTGTTCCCTGTGCATCTAACAAAACATGACTCTAACGGAGGGGTTTTATTATTCCTAAAAGCACCAAGGCTCTATCTAGCATGAACAAAACGCTGCTTTCATGAAAGGTAGCAGATTGCACACACTGTCTTTTTGTTATTTGCTGTAGCAGCTAGGTAAAATTGCAAAATGGATTAATACCTTTATTTTTCCTCTCCCTGTCATATATATATACACGCTTACTGGAAGTCTATTAGGATATTTGCCATGGTTCTCTGGCTGCCAGTATCTTAAGGCATTGATAAACCACAGAAATAGTACATGGTTCTTCAGGGTCTCGAATTGCTCTTAAAATTGGGTCTACCTGAATCCTTCTTCTGTAATTGAAAACTCTCCTTTGGACTTGGTTCAGTAGCATCCAAAGGTACTGAGGCGAGTAAAAGGTTGCACTGGATTGGGAGCAGTCAGAATAGTGACAGCAGCAGGGGTGATGAACTTATTTTTGTGAGAGAATGAGAGTCCGCTGTAATCCTAGTCACAGACTACTTTTGCCAGCTGCTTTTTGTGCTTTACCTTCCGAGCTGACATTTCGCAGGAGATAGACGTATTATACATATATCCGCATGAGAGGGAAACAAAATCAAGTCAGGGAGATACAGACCCTTTAGAAGAGATTAGAGATTGGAAGGGCACAAAGTAGGTACCGATACCATATCTAGAGGGAGTGGTAGATTTGAGAGGGATGAGGGAGATAATGCCTGCATCCCAAAAATCTTGCTGCTGCGGTGCTACGTGGCAGAGCAGACTTATTTTGTTTCACCATGCTGCGTTAGCACGTTTCAAACCCCAAATATCTCAGCAGGTGCATAAGGGACTATGTGTCCCATGCCCTGGGAGGCAGGCGCAGCCACCCTTTATCCATGGCTTGGTCCTTGGCTGTCCTAGCTCCCCGGTGTAACCTCCAGCTGGGGTGTGGAAGGGTCCTTGGTTTTGTGCTGTGGCATCCCGGGTCATCTGCAGCGGCAGGCAGCTTGCAGTGCAGGCAGGGAGCTTGTCTACATCTCTTCTTCCAGCTCAGTGTTTCATTAGTCTCTCTGGCATCTGCAGCAGATCCTGGAGGAAGTCTCGAAACATCAGAAAGAAGAAAGATCTGAAAGGTGGGAGGGAAGGCTTCACTTTCCCTGGCGTGTTCCTGAAATTACTGAACAACAGGAACACTCTTGCTGTACACGGAAGACTGTCAAGTAGCATTGCTGGAAAGTGAAACTTTTCTCTGATGCGAAAGGCAGCAGCAGATTTGACTTGAGTGTAATGAAATGTTTGTTTCTGTAAGATTTCTGTCTGGTATCAAAGTCATGGTGTCATGAAAACATCAGCGCAACTTTTTCATCACTGGTCACAACAGGCACATGTCAGGAAGTAGGGGGGAAATGGGAAACAAAACAGGCAATATCACTGTGCTACTGTACAAGTCCGTGGTGTTTCTACAACTTGCGTGTGATGCACAGGTCTGGTCCTCACAGCCCAAAAAGGAGGTAGCAGAACTGGGAGAGGTCTGGGGAGGTCAGCAGGGACGATGGGGGTGCAGAACCAGCCTCCTCGGGCCACAGGTGGGGTGATGGGAGGGAAGGGAAGCATGATACAGGTCTACAAGCTCATGAATGGCATGGCAAAGAGGGGGGGGTGGTTGTTACTGCCTCTTCCACTATCAGGATTTGGGGATACCAAGTTTAGGTAGTGGGTGGAAAGCGTCAGACAACAACAGAAAACCATTCTACCCTGTGCACAAGAGCTGTGGACCTCCTTGCCACCAAGCGCTGTTTATATGGGTTCAGCAGGATGTTGGAGAGGTTAATCGTAAAGAAATCAATTAACTCCATCCATTAACTCTATTAACTCAGCACACAGGAGCCATTTACAAACTCTGATTCAGAAAGTGCTGGAAGCTGGGTGCGTGTGCTTGCTCTGTCCCCATGTACTTTCCCATGCATCCCCTTTTGGCTTCTGCAGGTGCAGGTGGACCTCTGATCTCACCCAGCACAGCTATTTCTTGTATAATGTCATGGTTCTCAAGACTTCCAGGATGAAGTGTAGGATCTGTCTTTTCATGTTGTAACCATTGGAAATCTCTCCATGAAATCTGAAAAAAAGGTAAATTTAAAAAAAAAAATAGGGGCTAAGCTAAATGTTGAGGTTATGTCATTTACAAAGTGCTCTAATACCACAATGGTGAATGCCATAAAACTGCCAGGGTAGATGGGACTGCTGTCAGGTACCTTGGCAGTGACCTGTTTGACTGCTGCAAGGAGCTATTAAAAGGGCAGCTATTAGGGAGTTTAGTATAAACCAGAGCCCAAAGCAGTCTTACATCAAAGTGTTATATTACAGAGGTTGTCACTGTAGTTCTAATTGGCGAAAATTTGCCATGACTTATTCTCCAGGCGAACACATTAACTTGCAGTTGAACAGATTTCTTTGTCCGTAATTTGGTTTAACACATGATGAAAACAGTTGATTAAAACACAATTTACCAAATTGCTGTATCTTATATTTATTTTTGAACTGATCGGAACACGTGCCCATGCAAAAGCAGGGGCAGACTGCAGAGGAAACAGGCACAACTCTGCAGCGTACGGCTGTGGTTTTGTGGAAGGAGAGGAGGAGGAGGAGGAGAAGCTTCAGAGAGCCTCTTGCGAGGTTGTCAAGGTTACAGGTGCTCTTGCTTCTGTAGGTGAGTGGCTTGGGCATCCTCTGCTGATAATTGGCATCGGCTGTTTCCTTCCGAGATAACAAAATTTGCATTTTAATTAGATTGTTGCATTTGTCAACACTGAAGCATAACATATAAGTCATTGGAAGCTTTTCACAGGACCAGTGTAAGGACTTTGAAAAAAACCACACTAGCAGCACTTACTCCAGTAATATTTTTAAACTTTTTTAGTTTTTAAGCATTTTGGAGGGGAGGATCCCGTTACAAACTCACAATGAATTAACCACCAAATATGCCTTCCTCGTTCCTTAGATCCCAGTATAAATGTTGCTTTTGGAAGCTAGGATTCACTGTTTCGGATGCGGGGAAGCTGAGAGCTGCACGCCAATCTGGTGCTCAGTGTGAGAACTGAGGATTTGCACTGAACTTGCTGCTTCGAGACATGGCTGAGACGGCAGCAACTGTGCCTTAGCCCTAGGAAAGAACTCTCTGCTGATACCAGCATGGTATGGCTCAAGCGGAGCCTGACAGCGCCAGTATATACTTTAGGAAAACAAATGATGTCGTTGTAGATTTCAAGCTGCACTCGGAATTGGTACAATATGTCATATTGAATTTTCTGCCAGATTTAAGAGTGATATGGCAAGATCTTCATCTACCGTGAAGATGTGCAGCACCACTTACTTCCTTAGAGCTGTATAAGTGCATACGGTTGGGGATGGGGCTGTTTATACTATAGATCAAACAAGCTCAAACAAGCCACTGCTGCACTGAACGAGTACCAGGTGCTAAAGTTGGGCAGAGTAGTGGTGTTACCAAGCAGGAGCTCCGAAAGCAGGCAGCCTGCTTTGTAGACCGGGGAGAAGAGAGTCACTGCTCCTGCAACAGCAACATCTAGTCAGAAAGCCCACCACTGCTTTGGAGTTGGAACAGCCCCGATTTACTTGGAAATGCTTTTCATGTGCTAAGTCAGGTAGTTTTGCAAGCTTTTGAAAAACTCAAAAATGTCTCGCCCTTTGAGATGGGAAGCTGAAAAACTTGCTAAATCAATAAAAACTGCCCAGTTTTAAGTAAAGCAGTAGTTTCAGCAAATGCCATGCCTTCAGGACGACTTATCCGCTCTGAATCTGTTGGAGACGTGTGCTTCTGCCTCCCTCTGCTAAGGGAGAGGGAGAAAATGGCACTCTTGAGTCTAACACCAGCCTTTGCGTGCCAGCCCTGCCTCCTTGCCCCACTGCTTAAACTCTTCGATTCCTCAGTTTCCCCACTGTCCTTTTAGGCAGACGGAGAATCAGATCATTAGCTGCTTCCTCAGCACCGTCCGTCTGACTGGCAGGGGCCGGGGAAGGGCTGCTGGAGGTGCAGGTGCAGCCGGGGCAGCCCCGCACCGCGGGTCCCACCGCTGCCGCCCCACGTCTCCCCCGTCGCTGCAGACTGGTCTCCTCTGGCCGGCCCAGCCATGTACATCTGGTTTCTGTCACTGCTCCTCAGAGGAAAAGGAAAGGAAGGAGCGTCGCTTAGAACCACCAAAAATAAAAAAATGAAAAGATATCAATACTGTTGATGATGCTGTGAAACTTTTACAAGAATGCAAAAAAATAATGGTCTTGACTGGAGCTGGGGTGTCTGTGTCTTGTGGAATACCTGACTTTAGATCAAGAGGTGGCATCTATGCACGCCTTGCTCTACCAAGGCTCTATGCGTGCCTACCAAGCTCTGCTTGGTAGGAAGGGAGCCACAGGACACCAAGAGCCAGGACTAGCTCATACAGCTTCAAAATTGAATGAGGTTTGGGGTGAAGCTTGGGGGTTTCTTCCCTAGAAGAAGTCTGAGGATTTGGAGAAATAATAAAAGGAGAGCTGTGGAATTATTTTCCCATGTTTGGACACTATGTTGTACTGGCATTTATGTGGATGGTGTTGCTCTAATATAGTCAGTTCAGCCTTTTCATTGATGACCTTTTCTGTAACATTAACCACAATATTGTGCGCATGCAATATTGCAAAGAAAAAGATGAGGCAAGGATGCCAGGTGACTGTTGCCAGTCTAAGTACTATATATACTTGCAGTTACAGTAATGATGGGTGCAAATGCAGAACCAGAAAATAGGCAATTTTCTGTAGAAAAGTTGCATGACACTAAAAAAACCATCTAGCTTGCTCAATAACATATTTTGTTGCTGTCATTTATTTTTGTGGGGTCCCTTTCTCAAGTAGATGGTTATTGCTCTTCCATAGATTTACCAATGCAATGACTTTCCCTCATATTAAATAGTTTAACAATTTAGGGCTAACCAGTTGCATCTTTACGTTTAATAACTTTCTAATGCAAGAAGGACTAGTCACGCATGGCATTAAGGTGCTGCTAATTGTGAATGGAGGCATTTACATTCTGAATCCTAGTGAATTATATTACATGTGTTGCACTGTTTTTACTTTATTCCCTGGTTGATTTTTATAACCAAGTATAGCTGGTAACATTTACTTTCCCAGAATGAAATAAATCCTGCACAGGGGATTGACATCACTTTTGTTCCTCTTGTGCCTTTTACATAGTGTTTAAATTTCAAGTGGTCTTGTAGGTTTCATACAAATTCTCCATGGAAAGTAGATTCTGCTTTTAATATTTTAACTCTTTATATCATATAGCTTTGTAAATCATGGGGCTATTACAGGCCAGCATGCAAAACGCGCAGGTATCTTTACCTAATGTGCAGGTGAACCCATCTTGGGATGAAAGTTTATTAGGTGCAAGAAGAATACTGTATTTAACTGAAACACAATTAGAATTATATAGATTAGAGTTGAAATATTTTAAAGTTCCACCAAGGACAGCATAGTTAATAATGCTGCTTTATCTCAGCTGAAGGCCAGGGCACCTCCCAGTGTGCGGTGGGACCCAGGAGCGTGTCTTCCACCCCGAAGTCGTCCTTCCTGTGTTGTCCAACCCAGTGGTGCTTCGCATGGACGGACTGAGGGGGCTGCAAACACAAATGTACCACCGTAACATTAAATTAGTAAAGCAGGTAACTTTACATGAGACATGCTGTATTCTGCTATCCATTCTACATCCAAAGCCTTGAGTGGGCAAGAAGCCACCCAAAACTATGGAAGAAGCCACATGTTAGAGATACTTGTCAACAGTCAGTCCTAAAAAAAAAATACTGGCTTAAATATTCAGAGGATTAATGGGTACAACTTGGTGAAGCAAATCTCTGCAAGTCTTGCAGGTCTCTTCTTTCCTCTTCATTGAGGAAAGGCCTTCGTTATTGCCAATTTGGCAACTAATTCTCAGGCTGCAGTGTCAGTACACAAACACATAACCTGATTCAAAGAGATAACTATTAAAATTGGTTTGTGAACTATTTGGTTTGTGTTTTAAAATGTGCAGCGTGCCCCTACCTTTGGTTTTCAGAGGAAGCACTTAAAAAAAATAAATACATTTCTTTAGAAGAAGAAGCCGTACTGTTTGCCTTAGGTCTTACAGTAGACCCCTGGCAATGGAAGACTGAACCTCACGTGTGATTTATTTACTTGCGTGGCAAACAGGTTGGCAGTTGAAAAGCGTTTTGCACACCCGTATTCTTTCAAGAGTTTCACCTGTATCCAGTCAATATATGCTGGACCCTACTGCACATCCTACCCCGATGGACAGTGGTACCAAAGTGCTGCCGAGTGGCCAGGCTCTGCCTGAGCAGCTGTTGAGTGTGCCTAGTGAATGGAAGGGCCGAGTTCCCCTGGGGCCATGACAATGTATAGGTAGGAGATGTTTGGTAGGGTTTAGTGCTGCTTTACAAGTGCATGCGGATTTTCAATGCAGAGATAGACTTCTTTTTTAACAGAACTGTAGATAATACAGCACTCGCAGCCTTCTGCAGCAGAGAGATGCGAGGATGCCACCTTTTGAAAAAAAACAGATTTGTCTTGTGAACATTTGTGCTGGTGGGTTGTTCTCCTGCCTCATCCTTGGAAATGAAGTTATTTCAGTGTACTATGAAAAAGGGTGTTTGCAGACTTGCTGACTTACTTACATAAAATGGAATATTTCATTTTGTACACGAAAAGCATTCAGAAGAGGCTGGAGCTATTCCATTCTACTGGAAAAGGACTATTTTCTCATGAAATGGAAAATAAACTAATCTGATACTTTGATTACTACACAAAATACAGTGCTTGTTTCCAATGAAAAAAAAGTAATAGCATTTATAATCAGCTCTCTGGTAGCCTGCAGTAGGACTGTTGCATTATCAATAGCTGCCTTTTCTCGAGCTTAAATCTGTGTTTGTCTGCGTCGTCAGTTTGTGCCCAGGTCTCTGTCCCCGTTGCATGTTTCACAGAAAGGCTTTATCGCACCTTCCCCTGTGGAGGGCAGGACAGTCCGTACTGGAAAAGCCCAGCCACGTCGGAGGGCAGGGTCCTTGCTCGCTTTGCTGCTTTTGTGTTAGGTTTTCCTCGAGACTGAAACTGAACTATGCTGGATTACAGTGTGCTGTGGGTATCACATAATAAACTCTTTCCGTTTTTTAGGCCCGAACTGCTTCGCAGAAACCATTGTCATTCCAGCAGGCCGGGAGGTGAAAACTGATGAATGCACTATATGTCACTGTACTTACGAAGAAGGCACTTGGAGAATTGAACGGCAAGCTATGTGCACTAGACATGAATGCAAACAAATATAGGAAATCTACAAATCTAAGTACTTTTCGTGGTTTTTATAAAATATCTCACAGCAGTGAGCACCCTAGATGACCCAGGGAAGTCTGAATGAGAAGATTCTGGTGAGGAGCAAAGAATAAAATATTGCTATTTTGTTTTTCAAAGTAACATAATACTGCAAGGCAAAGAAGTGCATATATTTAAGACGTTTGGACATAAGAATACCTGTCTTAATAAATGTGTTATTTTCACAGTGAGTACACTAAAATACACTCTATAAAATATTCTATGTATTTCTATAATACCATTATAGAGCTTAAAAATAAATGTTTTATATAGACAATACAGATTAAAGTACTGTATCATTGCCTGTCCTGTTGTATACATGCACCCTGGCTAAAACATTACATTTTTGTTCTAGTTTCATCATACGAGGATTTTCTTGGGGTTTTTTTGGTTTGGGGGTTTTTTTGCTTATTTTCAGTTTAGTGGGCCAGGAAAGAGCCAGCATATGAAAAAACTTTGACGTTCTCACTTTTTGAAAAAAATTGAGTCGAATATGCTTTCAGAGAACATGCGCTCATTTATGAATATTGAATATGAATTCTGAATATTGGTTAAGCTCCTTCTCTTAATTCCAGTGGTGCATATTTACTGGTCCACAGTCGAGATAACTTGGAGCAGTGGGTAATACGAAACTGGTCTCTCATAGCTGTTGTTATAAAAATTTCATCAGACAAAATCAATTCCTAATATTCAGTTCAGACATAACACATTTCAGCAGGACAAACTCTTCTGTGACGTAAACAATATTGCTTCGCCCAGCTGGTGGAAATGATGGCAAGTAACCACACGGCATCGTTAATGTAGCGCATAATGGATGTGGAGAAGTGCAGCTTGGAAGGGCTAGAGCAGCCAAACAAGCCTCCACTGATGCGGCTCCACGTTGTTAATCCATGGGTAGGAGAGCTGTTCAGTAGCTGCGCCGTTCCCTAGACCTTGCTCTTGCCTCCTTGCTGGTGCTGGTTCAACTTTTTGGTTCTTTCCGGCAGTCTGTACGGGGTCTGGGACACTCTGTGTTGAGGAGAAAGATTTTTGAACCAGCTCTTTGAAACCACCAAAGGATTTCTAGCACAGAAGCTGACCCTGACTACATGTGAGGTGAATCACATCTCCCTGCTTCAGCCACCAACAGCTTTTGCTTAGATTCATTTTATTTTTAGTTTATCAGCAACTCCTACATTACATCTGCTTTGAATACCTGTTAAGGCAACAGCTCAAGAAAACACTTAAACGTGGGCTTACCTTTAAGTTTTTGCTAGAGGGAAGACTTAATGAATCAGTAACTAAAACCAGACTATTGCTTAAATTCCCACCTACCCTTTGCTACTTAGTCCTGTGGTGTAACCTGGTTACCAGGTTTGCATCCATAGGAAGTATGATTTTTCTGGTACTTCTGAAGACCATGGGACTTTTGCCAGTGACTTCAGTGGATCCCAGTTATCACCTCATGTCTGTATTTTGAGCATGTGTCTGTCTGTTGCTGGGCATTATTTTCCCCAGTGATGGTACGAGAGAGGAAGAGGAGTGACAGAATCAGAAATCAAGGAACTGTCACTTGCACAGACAGTCCTGTGGCAAAGTCATGCATGGTATTAATCTAGTCACAAGAAGAATGGGAGAGGGGAAGACAGAGTATTGGATTTAAATAGTTTTAAATCACACAAAAATCAAGTAAATAATAACTTTCCGTGAAGTGGATGTGCACATATGTAAACATTGTACTGGAAATGCTGTTCTCCAGTAGCTAGAATTCCTAGCAGGGATACAGGAAATATTATATCTGGGTTGTCAGTCAGTCTGCTGGTGGCAGTGGAGGGTAACACAGAGTACAGATTATTTTTTTTCTTGGAAGAGGGGAAGAAGTGTTTCACGTCTCATTTGTACCTAGACCATAAGTACACTTCCAGATACAAACATAAATACTTGATTTTGCCATTTTATAAAAAGAGTACCTCATTCATTGTATACCTCTCATTAACACAGCAAGATGCTGCTTATTTGGGAGTAAAGGAGGTATGATTTGGCTAAAAATTGGGTTATTTTAAGTATACCTATCCATTTCATAAGATTCAGTAGTCATATGACAGAAAGCTAGCTCCTAAATCAGTAGGACCCATGCCTCATGGCTATGTAGGCTTCTGCTTACTGAAATCAAGTATCTGCACAGCCCTGAGAAAGTGCCGTGAGTGCCAATGGTCTTCCATGCATGCCTCCTCGAAACGAGTGGAAGTACCCAGGTAGGAAGCGGCTGTGTGACATGAGTAAGAGCAGAGAAGGTGGACTTGCAACTCACTGTGGGACTGCCTTTCCAAAAGGCTGCTTAGTGTCTCTTGAAGAGACACACGTGTTTTCAGTGAAATTAGGAGAGACTCCGAATTTATGTCTTTCAATGTATGGCCATAATGTTTAAGTTTTTGGAAGTCTTACCTTGGACTAGTCACCCTTTGCTTCTCCTTCACTGGAGCTTCTTGTTAAGCCTTATACTGTTTCCCAGGGCTTGAATTTCTGTTCTTTTGGGAAGTTCTGTCTTTACTGAAGTAGTGAGTGCAAAGTTAAAGGCTATTGTAGTGTGTGTTTCTAGTGTAGCTTTTATAAATACTTTCTATTGCACATTTTTTCCAAAATATTTTTCCATCTTTCAGTCCTGGTACCAACATGTTAATGTCATCTTTACTGTAGTAATAGGTTGGTCCTTTCCCATTTCATATGGAATTTCCTGGGCAAATTCTTCTTGACACCCAGCTCTCTGGGTGGTCTTAAAGAGATTATATTTTGAGATATAATTATCTTTCTTTTTGAGAAATAAACTTCAAGCCTTTTGCGATCCTTTTTTTTGTTTTATGTAGTGAGGTAGAAGTCATAATGAGCTTTGGACCTTCTTTACGCTGAGATCCCTGGCCACATCCAGCTTTGGCCTGTAGTATTACCACGAGAGCTCTTTGGTTATCCCTGAGATGGGGAAATGGGCTGAGTGAGTCTTCTTGGGCACATCTCACCAGCCTTGCCCAATTGTGGAACCACAGTTGGCACACAGTGTGTTGTGGGCTAACCCTGGTAGGTAGGTAAGCACCACACGGCCACTCACTCACTCCCCCACCGCCCACCCCCAGTGGGACAGGGAAAAAGGAAGGAAGAGTAAAAGCAAGAAAACTCATGGGTTGAGATGAAAATAATTTAATAAGTGGAGAAGTGGAAGAAAAAAGAAAAAAAACAAAACAAAACCTCCCATGGGCCGAGCAGTGGACAGCCAGTTCCCAAGCAAAAGATAGCTAACCTTACCTAAACCTCGCTCCTCTCCATTTTACTGCTGAGCAGCCCGTTATATGGCATGGAACATCTCTTTGGTTAGTTCGGGTCACCTGCCTGGTTGTGTGCCCTCCCAATCTCTTGCGCACCCGCAGTCTAGTCACTGCAGGTTACTGAGAAACAGAGAAGTCCTTGGCACTGTGCACACACTGTTCGGCAATAGCCAAAATACTGGTGTGTTATCAGCATTGTTTTGGTCACAAATCTAAAACAGAGCACCATACCACCTACTATGAAGCAGAACTCCATCCCAGCCAGACCCAGTACCCGGAGATACCGTCAGCAACCCCAGCACAGAGGCAAACACACTGAAAGACCCTGAGAGCCAGACCAACAGGTGACTGCACCAAGCAGCGTGTGGGCCTTCGCCAGTGGAGCTGGGGAGCCGAGATTTGCAGCCAGCTGCATAATATCACTTCACATAGACAGAGGCTTAAAACAGAAACCTGCCTTTCTCTTTATGGGAGTGGAAGATGAAAATGTGGAAATTAAAGGATGTAAAGTTAAAAATTAGCCATTATGGAATGCAGTTGGAAACTGTTCACCTTTAATTTCTAAGCAAAAAAAACCCAGAACTGCTGTGTCAGTCACATGTGCTTATCTTAATGTTATGATTTGGTCATGTAATATACCTGTTCATATTCAACCTTAAAAACCAAGAGAAAAGCCATCTGCATCATTTCCAATGAACCAAACTCCAGAGAATATTGGCTTCCCTACTAAAGCCTAGGTACTCAGCTGGTTTTTGCTTCAGTGCAAACAGTATTATGCATCCTGCATATGAGGAGTTCTTCAGCTTTGCAGGTGGGTTGTGTCTATAAAAGCTGTATTTCTGGACAGACTGATAGCTCATGAATAATTTTGTATTTTAAGGTCTGTTGCTTGAATAATGAATATTCTTCTCAGATGTTCTTATGTAGCTGCATTGGCATGAATATGAGATTTCTGCTTCTACTTCGCTTGCTTCTGCTTATTTCCCAGTTGAAATCAAGACAAATTAATTCTTGGTTTGGCCTCGTCCATTTTTGTAGGAGTGCACTACACATGAATTTGGCTTCAAACCTGTGTAAGTAGGTGCCTGAAGAGATGATATTCTAGATGGTTTCAGGTAATTATAAAATTGCACAGTTAGTGTGCAATAGGATTCTTTATACTATTCGTTTAAACCACAAAAATGGAAGTGCTGGTATTCACTTAAATACTTATATGAGATTTAAAAGGGAAAAGGGGAAAAAGAGGAAAGATAGGAGATATGAGGCAGAGGAGCTGAGCATTACAATAGGAATGTTCAAAAAAAGAACATAGCTACAATGTCATACGGGTATTTCATAGGGAGATTTTCGAATAATATAAGAAAAGTAAATGAGAAATTTATTTGGGCACAAATTGAAATACGGAAAATTCTAGTTGGAGATGAAAAAAAAAATCATACAGTAAAGGTGACTGAATACCAGAGGATGTTTCCCAGAGATGTCGTGGAGTCTCTATCCTTGAGGATGGTCAACACCCGACTGGACACGGCCCTGAGCAGCCTGCTGTAGCTGAACCTGCATTCAGCAAGGTGTTGGACTATGGGATCTCCAGAGGTGTAAAATTGAAAGCCAGGTTTAAATGACATTGAATTAAAGTCTTTAATACAAATAAGACAGGAAGAGATCTGATGAAAGGTTCCCTCACTTTGGAAAACAATCTCTTCTGTTCTCATATGGTGTAATATAAACTATACTGTCATGATTGTAAAGTATTTGATACTACTTTTGATGGTAACCTTAATATCTGAACTGTGATAGCTCCATAATACATAGGAGGCTTTGAAAGGCACATATTATTTAAGAATCTAATGCAATCCAACTAAACGCTCCATTTATTCCCCTTATCAGGCAATGAATTTTCTTCACAGCCTGTGTTACCATGGGTTTTCTGTCTGCAAAAATACACCTTCTGCCCTGTATTCCTGCTGCATTAAAAACAAAACACAAACTGGGGAGACGGCATTGAACTGACTATCACAGACTATTTTTCTGGCTATCCAAGAATTCAAATTTTTCATCACTTTTTGATAAAAGTAAGTACTACTTCAGAAAGTTTATAAGTTGTTCAGTTTTGAGAAGACAGCCACTCCTTCCCGGAATCCTCTTTCCTCTTAAAAAATACTTACGCTCAACCACACTGAAAATGTAAATTTTCAGTCTTTTGAAATGTCACATGAAACAACTCCCATAGCAGAGAAAAAATAAACACAGCCTAGTATGTTTTTCCAGTTGCTCATATATAATATGTGCCTCGTTCGTTTTATAGAATTCTAAAACAAATACAGGAAAACTGCAAACTTGTATGTCAATTATCAGTTACAGAGAAGTCAAAAGTTTTTATTGTTTACCTGTTGAAGCTATGTGGAAATACTGATATGGAATATTAATTAATCAGTAATAGGAAAACACTGACATAATTAGCAGCACAAAAGCTGATGTTTAAAAATGATCAATTCTCAGCTTACCAGAAATATTCATTACATTGTTCATGTTAGGTTCATTTGGGGCTATTAGCTAATAGTAATGCTGTTTCTGTAATGCTTAACAGTTTCCTGCTTTTAAAAATATCATTGCTTTTAAGAAATACACAGCATAATTAAAGCTATAGTTGAAAAGAATAGGCAGACTATTGTAATGGAATAGCAAGTTAGTCTTGTTGAATATGTATAATCTATCAATCGTAAATGTTGAGTTTGCCGCTTACATTCGTCAGTAATCTTGTCAATTTAGTAGAACTCAAGAAGTTATCCTGCTTCATGTTTCTTTGGCAAAAAGGGAAAAATATCACAGAAAACTCCAGTTCCAGCAGGATATAGAGCACTGCTGCAGATTTTGAACAAACTGCAGGACCACCTGCAAAAGTGGAGTGTGCTGAGTGTTTCTGTGTGCACAGATTTTACCTCGTGGCAAAGAGGTGAATTTGTGAAAAATGGTGAAAGTAGGAATGCAAATATCAGTTCACACACCATGTGGAAAAATAGCAAACACACAGCAGATATAACATGAGGAAATGAAAGCAAGTTTAACATGTAATTATTTTGGAGAATGGATAAACGAGGAAAACTTCTTCCATGGTATTACAGGGAAATAAATTTCTTTCTTCTGGCTCCAACCATACAAGAGAGTAAACCTAAAATATTTTAGCAATAGAGGTGTATATTTGTATATATACAGCACGTATGCATTGACAAATGAGAATTCTTTTCTTGGTTAAGCCAGCATAAACCAAGAGTAATTTAGAAGCCCAGGTTAATACTGTTAACTGAGATCAGGATTTCTTCTACAGATTGCACCCTTAACAAAGCATCTGTACTTGACTGCAATCAGTAAATGAGAGAGAACTTTCACAAACACTCAAATACAGTGCTTTTGTTCATAGTAGGCAGAATTAAAGACAAACCTTTATAACCACTTACTTTACTTTTTCTAGTAAGCCTTAAAGGGCGTGCAAACTTTGTGAATTAAAGTGAATTTCACCTATCAGGAGGACCAAAAAACATTGTTTCTGTACTCTGCTAAAATCCATAAATGTATGCATGGAGAGCAAAGTCAATTTTCTAGTGTGTATAATACCCCAGTGAAAACTGCATCAGCTTTATTATTCTCCCTCAAAGTATAGATACAATTCTATAAATGCCTTTAATTGATGACATGGTCTGCCAACCAGAGCTTTCTGTTTCTGATGTGCAACAGGAAGGTAAATATATAAAAATGTCAAAATGCTGCTTAATCTATATTGCTATGGCCTTAAAAAGCTGTATTCATTTCAGAGGGTAATTCTCAGATTCATTGCTCTCCATACTGTAGGATGTTCCATGTGCTTTTCTTATGATATTACTTGGTTTTTTAACAAAGTCTGTATTTTCACAAAGACAATACTATGCTCTCTCTTTAGCCATTAATAATTCAAACTAATGCTAACTAATTTAGTGCTGTTGTGAGTGGGAAATTACGGAGATAACATATGGACATGCAGTGCTTCAGCCTAATGTAACGACCCAGTGGTCTGTTCATTTCTAATTACTACATGAAAATAAGGAATAGGTAGCCTTTAGTCATTCTATGGATTACAGTTAGAGTTTAATTTCTTAACTGCTAAACATTTTTTTAACATGCTCTTTCCCAGCTATTTATTTTCAAATGGCATTTGATAAAAAGAGCTATTTTATCTATTCTGCTAGTTATGCTGTTTATACTAGTGTTTGAGCAATAAACAGTGTCACTCTGTAGAATCCTAATAATGTTTGTTTTCCTTTTTTTTCAAACATCTTAGTTGCATCTGTTTTATATAAAAGTTACTTTAGTTAATTCAAACCAGAAAGGCAAATCATACAGTCTTACTAGTTACTTTCAAATGTACTGTTTTCATTTTGTGTGTCCTTCACATCAAAATATAATATATTTGGAGCTTAAGGCCCTGTCACTTAAACATTATATTAGTGGAATGCCTATAGCATAGGATCTTAAGATAATACATCATACTGAAAAATTACTTCTTAGATGTAGCACAGTATTTCTTTTTATTCCTTTTTTCAGAATACAGTTCCTGAAGACATACATATTTAAACCTGTGGTCCATATTTGTTCTTGAAAAAACAAATACCTGCAAACCCCATTTTCCAGATACGACAAAGAGCTAAAAATGGCCTTCATGTCTAGCTCATTTATATACATGAACTAGATAGGAAAAAGGGGAAAAAGAGTATAACCTCTGAAATATTTATTAAAAACTTTGCAATTTGCATGGGTTATGATCTGCAAATACAAAACAAACAGGACTTTAAAGAGGATTCTGTCACTGAATACCAACTTAAATAAGGCTGTTAATGAATAACAATGACAAGGAATGCATTGAGCCAACCACTTAGTAATTCTCAACAGTCTTACAAAAGTAAAGAAGATGAGTGTTGTAAAAAGTACCATGGTATTTTATGTTACTGTTTGTTTTCTTCAGGTAAGAGCAAAAGTGTTTTGCTCAACGTGGTATCTTTAAAGGTGGAACAGATGACTGACCCAAGTGGAATTTTGCATTCTTTGGGAAGAAGTTACCAACCGGTCAGTAGTGATATTATAATTCGCCTTGAAATAAAGTTTTTAGGATGTTTTTGCATTTGAGGCTACATTGCAACATTCATGACCTTTCAGTGCTGGATGTACACCATGAGCTGTTCACTATAATCCTCTTAACCAACAACTGAATGGACAGCTAGATCAAAACTACAATATAGACTCCTTACACCAGTCCATGTTGAGAGGAGCTGAGGTCTATCATCAAGGGACTAAGTATGCAAAATATCTCTACTTCTGTATTTTCTGCTTGTGATTCAAATAGTTAGTTGTCTCTATTGGTATTAAGCTAGCAGAAATTCTAAAGACCTTAAAAATGAAGTAGTCCTAAGTGGTATGACCTAAAACATTTTACCAACATGCTGATGAATCATTATTTCTTAAAAACACCTGTATTGTATTGATGTAACCAAAAAAAACTGTACACATTTTAAATATATTTATTAATATTACCACATTAAAATACATAAGAGCTATTGCAAGAGTGCAAATCCCATAGCCGTTAGCACTTTGGTGCTCCATATATCAAACTGCTGTCACACTGAAGACAGTGAATTCCATTACTAGGATTGTATGATCCTGGGCTGCATACAACTATGGACAAACAAACCAAGGAAAAAATATGGACTTTAAGTGGTATTAATAAAAAAAATTACATTTGAAATGTTTAGAATGCATCTTTATCTATTTGAAAAAAGATCAGATTTTTTCCAGCATTCTGCTAGTTGATGATGAAAAAATTGTATATATTTTATACATCTTCTATTTATTACACCGTATTTTTCTCTTCATCACTTTTCACTCCATCTACTTACAGGGGATATGTCCATCAATTACATTTTAATATGGTCTATATCCAATAATTTTTTAAATAAACTGCTATTGCTGCTTGTATAAGTAATGCGAGACAAAATAAGACTGAAATCTAAGCTCTGATAATTATTAAGTAGTGCAAAAATAATACATCAAACCAGAAGTCAATGTATGATGCAGAACAAGTGTTCTGAATGAAACATTTTTTTCCTGTTGGATCATGTTATGCCATTTGATGAAGTCTGTACAGTCATCTGCAGAATGACTTCATCACAAAAGACCAACTCAGCATTATGCTTTTGGCAGAAAAAAGCAGAATTTGAGCTATTTGGTTATGACTATCCTGAATCATACTTCAATTTGGCAATGGTAGCCTTTCTTTAGGCTGGATCTTTAATTAACAGCATTAGTATTCAGTATGCAAAGGTAATTAAGACCTTCCTTCCTTTTGCAGAGTCGGCGCTTACCTGTTTATTGGGTTTTGCTTGGCTTAATAATTACTTCTTAGTCACTACTGCACAAACCTTCAGCAGGATTTTCAGTATTAGGTTTGGTTTATCTTCATTTGTTGAGACTGGCAGGATTCACTTGATCCCAGTGGCTGTTATTAGCTTGCCTAGCATTTTTTGCCACTGCTATTGACTGAAGAGGGTTTTAGAGGTCTTAGGAAATGTAAGAGAGAAGGAGTCCTTTGCAGATGATGTCAAAACCTTGCCTTTTTTGTACATGAGTATAGGCAGACCAAGATGACTTTATGGGAAAGAGAAAGCTTTACAAATACATGTAACTAAAGGCGTTTTTCAACCTTTCTGTCTGGAAAATCAATCATCTTGTGTACCAGAGGAATAATTCTATATTTTTTAATTGAAGATTATAGGCACACTTCTAGTAAATCCTTCAGAATTTTCAGTTTATTTAATTGGAACAAGGTAGACTTCTCTTCCAATGGGATAAAAAGTTTATTTCTCAGAAGCGTCATCTGTTTGCTATCTAGCAGAAAGCATGAAAAAGAGAAAGGAATCTGAAGTAGGGACCTATAGCTTATTTAGCCATCTGCTGGAAAGTTTCTTTAACCAGTGAACTTAACTTGTTTCAATTTTTCCGCTAATGGAAAACTCCTATAGGTACACCTTCACTTTGAAAGTATGAACATCTTGGCAAAATATTCTATCTTTACAGTGTATTTTATATACTTGCCACTTCACACCTCACAAACTGAAATGCACAACGTCTTAATTTGTTCTTGTAGCCTATAAGCTAACTAGTATTTTGCACTCTCTTCTGATTTTCAGGACTATTTCAATATTCTCTTGAATAATGTATTTCCTTTTGAACTTTCAAGTTACTATGTTTCAGTAATATAAATAATCACCATACTGTGAGAAAAAAATGAATAAAACCAAATTAGAACTGACTATTCAGTATCTAGTCTACTAAAAATACCACAGAAATCAAGCTCTGCAGAATAATAATATAGGACAAAAAATATTTCATAAAGCTAGTACAGGGTATGATACCAAATTGTCTCTCCAGAGAAGCCCTAAGAAACATAGGACATTTTGTAGTGTATTAATCTCACAGCTGCATCTGATTAAAAAAAAAAAAAAAAGCAAAAAAGATTTGTAAAGCAGAAAAATTATATTTTGAAATCTTGATGATGTGAAAGTGACTCAATTGCCTATGTTAACTAAAATTTAATGGCGGATCATACCTCATGTAGCTGTTACCAAAATATTTAATTAACTTATCCTGGAAAAATGTCCTTTATTTACCATAAAACAGGGCTTTAAAAGCAGAAAAACATTAAAATTAAGATAAAATCATATAAAATAATTTCTAAGATGTTTGTACTCATCAATTCTGTTTATTCAAGACTGCTTCACAGAGGCAGAAGACTACATGGAATTATTAATCAGCAGTAACTCTGTGTCTTTAAGTCATTGCCTCTACAAAATCACTCAGTAAAGGGTTCTGCCTGAGGCTTATCTGGTACCTGATGAACAAAATTTTTATATGTTTTACCATCAGTGTTTTCTGCCAAAAAGATTTCTCTAAAGATAGATACATCACACAGTGACTAATCAGGTTAACATGTTTAATTGACTAATTCAGAAAGAGATTTAGACTAGAAAATGGGAGTAGAAGATGAGACAGTAGCTCAGTATCTAATGCCATTTTAATATAAAAGCAGAGGGGGAAAAAGAAATGAGGATATAGTATGATATAAAAGAACATGAGACTGAAGCACAAGGAAGAAAATGAATGCAAGTTCTAATACAGGAGATTTAGATTGGTAGGTGATGCAGAAGTGAAAGGGTTATGCTTAGTGCACAAATTGTGTGATGGCAGTGTGAAATAAATGATGCATTGTTCACAGAGCACTGCACAACAGCATGGAGGAACCAGAACTACTAGAACACTACATGAAACCAGATATTCTAAAAATAATAGAGGAAAGATAACAGGTGTAACTGAACATCAAGCTATTTTGCTGTATGTAAAAATAGAGTAGGTTTGTTTATGAAACCTGCAGAGGATATGCATAGGTTTTTTATCTCTCCATGTTCTTGGGCCTGCTCCATAACCTCTTCCATTCTGTCATGTCCTTATGAAGACCTGGAGACTAGAAACAGTCGCATTATTGAAAGTTTAATGTACTTAAATTAGAAACTCTGAGTAACATCTGTTTCCATGTTCCAAAATAGAACTGGCCCATGAAAGGGTAACACAGATGATAATCTGAGGTTTGCAACATATCTGCGGTGATACCCTATGACTGGTGCTAACCTATGACTGGTAAGAAATGTATTATAAATTTTTCAGAAAAGGAGAAAAGAATCCAAGAAACCACAGAACAGCTGATCAGATTTCTCTACTATGTAAAGATTTCATGAATGAATGCTGAAACACATGCAGGTAAGCGGAAAGTAATACAATTTGATGTTGGTTTACAATGAAGATAAACACGTAATTAATTTGAAAGCACCTGATATGGCAGCACATACAAATGTAATAAACTACAGAAGACTACGATAAGAATGAAATGTAACAAAGAGTACTGAATGATGCTTAAAAGGGAAATAAGAGTTGGAGAGAAATTGCTAAAGGGATTACTCATGAGCTTGCTCTTAGATAGACTTTACTAAATATTTTCACTAACAAGGTTATCAGAAAAAGTCCCAATGAACTATGCTGACAACAAAACTGGGAGAAGCTGTGAATAAGGATGAGATTTAAATAGGCAGGAAGAAATAAAAGAATGAGAAAGACCTGTATATTTGTTTGATTAAAGAGGACTGTGAGCATGATCAGTCACAATGAAAAGGGGAACTGTGGTACTGTTACATCATTTGACAGAGAGGTTCTTAGGACCAAAAGAAAAGCGCTAATGATGTAAAAGGCATTGGTAAGAGCTCATCTGAAATACCATGTTAAATTGTAGTCACCCCTGTGCAAGAATATTAAACTCAAAATAGGGCATGTGAGGTACAGGTTTGCTGAATGCAAACTCTTACAAAAGCACATAGAAAGTAGTTGACTTGTTCTGATTATAAAATAGGAGACAAAAAAAATCTGCTAAAGGGCATTCTCCCCATCAGGGCAAATGAGTATGAGCTTTCCATGAATTAATTTAGATTGAAAGCTTGATCTTCTAACTGCAAAACAAGAGTAGCTAAAGAGACCAAAACTCCCAAATAGTTCTAAAATGGACCTTAAAACTGTTTTCACTGGATTACAGGACCTGGTTCCTGCAACTACAAGGGAAGCTACTGGATAACCCAAGATGTTGAACTCTGCTGTACTTCCATGGAAATGTGTTTATCAAAACATTTCTATGAGTAAGTGCATGTTTCAGAAAAAGCTCCCCCACTAACAAAGATATAGGAAAAATATTTTCTTTTCTATTTAATTAACAGATCTAGGGATTTTAGCACCTCACTACTAATTCTCCCATGTTAGCATGGTCTCCCGAGAACTCCTGCATGAAGTTGAGGCATTGAAAACAAATGTAGAGAACCTATAGAGCACAGTAATCAGGCCAAACAGAGGTCTCTCAAACAAGACCAAAAAGACTCAACTTGAGGTGGTTTAGTTCAATGAAGACAATATCAGAAAAAGAAAATGGTCAGAGTCTTCTAGGATATACAAAAGCTATTTCAAAGATAAAGTTAACAGAATCATTTCCAGATTTAGTGAGACAGAACAAGAAGTAAAAGGTATAAACTACATCAAGGGAAATTACATAAATATCTTAGAAAAAAGCTTTCCAATGGTAAGGATGTGCAGTACCGAGTTCTATTTCCTTGGGAGTCTGTGTAGTCTTCTGAGGTTTTAAAGGTTAAGCAGGATACATCTGTCAGGAATAACTAAAACTCGTATCTTGCCTTGAGGTAGAATGATAAGCAGAGCACCCTTTCAGTTTTACTGCCTATGATACGGTGTTTTGGATTCTGCGAAAGGAAATTACTAATTTTACCAAGAGGTCAGCTAAGGAAAAGAGTGTATGTTTGAGCATGCTGACAGAATGACATCCTCAACTATGGGAAGCAGTAATCAGTCAAGTTTCAGGGCTGACTGTTTCAGATTCTTGGGTACCTCAGATGTGAAAGCTTGCCGCTGTATCTGCCAAAGAGGTGTCTGTTACGATCCCAGCTGAACTGGGATCAGCTTCTTGGGTTGACACTGGGTAGGGCTATGTAGTGTTTCTGTCTAGTGCAGGAGGTAAAGGAGCATGGCAGCTAAGAAAACAGTATTATTTTTTACTACTTATGTTAAACAGCCACCAGAGCTAAGACGAAAGTTGTGTTTTGAAGAAAAAAGGAATAGAAATTAGTTTAGAATGGAGTAAGACAATCTGGGGGAAAGCCCAAAACAAAACTGCAGTCCATACAAAACAAATCATCCTGAAGAAGACATGCTTTTCTAAACATGGTTTTGTGTACCTTTCCTTGAAATCATGTGCAACAATATTCTGTATTACAATAAATGTAATAAATTTGATATTTATATATACCCCTTCCAGATATTTGTCACTTTTTGCTGGAAGACATGGACCAAAAAATTTAATTTCCTTCTGATGAAGACAACAAATTGGAAAAAATGATCACATATGGAAACATTTCACATGCCCTGCAATTTTAGACTTGTCTCTATTTTCTTCCATATTCTTATTATTTCTTTTCAAAGTATATTCCATTCTGTAAACTGTCATTCAATAGGTAATCCAGTGTTTTCTTTCACCATTTCTAGGTCTGTAGGGAATCATCTCTGTCAAAAGCTTGACTACAGATCTATTCTGTATGTGTCTTGTCTTCCATTGTTCCCTTGAGACTTCAGGCTCAATGTTTGGGAATCATATGGATAACCTTTTCTTAGGTGAAATGCAATCTGGCAAAGCCACTCTTTAAACCACCGATCCACTCCTTAGCATCTAAGGAAGGTAATATCACTTGTTCTAATATAGGGATTGACAAAAATAAAATTACCAGAATTCATTTCCCCCTTTCCTTATTCTTCCAAATGGATCACAAATATTTACAAATTTAACTTTATTTTGCAAAGCTATACAGAGTGATTATTTTATGTGTTGTTCTTACTTTACTCAGATCTGAAATGTAGCATTTAAGTTTGTAATTAGACGAAAGCATTGCATTATTATGTCCCCTTTTATAAATTTAAGAACGAAAATAATTGTCTTGTTTGTCTCACTGTAAAACAGCACTTGAAACATACCTTGTCAGATTTCAGATTTTCTACGCTAAATCCAAAAAACCCCACTGCTGTCTAGAGGTCTGAGCTTAATCTGTTTGATTTTAATTTAAATCAGTCTATAGAAATTGTGGGTCTGGCTTAAAATCTAAATCAACAAGTCTAAATCATCAAAAAATCTTATGAAAGTTCTGCCCAAGTACTAACTTGATCTGGCACTGGCCACCTTGACAGACTTGACAGGATAACAGCCCAAAACAGTATTGCATAACAATTTTATAAAGTTAAATAGCAAAGCACTGAGTTCAATCAGAGCAAAAAACATGGTAACAGTATTTAACACTTTGTGTGATAAATGAATTTGTCACTTACCACAACACTCTGGACAGTCTGGATGTATTAGAGCATTTATTCCATACCCTGGATAGCAGCGATCAACCTGTACCATTTGCAGAGTACCTTCAATGTAGTATATTTCAGGCAACGGTTCAGAACTTTTCCTGCTAACTTCCACCTGTTGCTTAAAAAATCTCTCTATAAGGTGTTTTGCCTAAATTGAAACAAATAATATTTTTTCAGAATCTTTGATGGAAAGAGGTCAGAATACAAGACAAAAGAATGTGAGTATGAGTTAGGATTAAGATTTAAAGGATGTACCACTAAATCTTTTGATTGAAAAGGAGAACAATCTGATATTCTTGCATATGTTGGTTTCAATTTAGATAAACCTTGATCAATTAATGCAATGTCTTTGAAAGTGTTCGGGCTTATACAACTAGAACTTTAAAAGCTAATCCATGGCAATTTTGCTACATTAGACATCTGTAACCCAACATCAATAGACTTGCAGCTTTCCCATCTACATAGGTACTATTAATTAGGTCCACTTATATTTCAGACATACTTTCCATCTTTATTAGCTATTTCTGTTCAATAAAAAGAAAATGCCAAAGGTGTCCTGAAGCCAAGTTAAATAAGGGGATTATTATTATTATATCAAGCAAATATAATCATGGAAGACTAATTCCCTTACTCAAAAAGATTTGCACAAATACAGTCCTAGATAGGTGAAACATTTTTTTCAGTCAGTGCAGAACCAGCAGCACAGGATCACAGAAATGCTAGGATACAAGGGAGCTCTATTCCATCTCATCTACTCTATCTCCCTAGCCAAAGGCAATGTTTATTTTAAAAAATCCTTTATTTTCTCTGGAATTTTCGACCATTTTTTGAGAAGCATCTTCCAGTGGAATATTAAAGATTTTAAGTCATAGTAGTTAAAATTTAAAATGTGACTTCTAACTGGCTAAAATATATAAAATACATAACAAAAAGTAGACCCATTAGCAATCTGACAAAGTCTAACAGTAAAAAGTATCAATGCTTCGTATCCAGACAGTGCTTCATTTGTATACAGGGATTAATTATATATATAGAAAGCTAAAAAGATAAAGCAAAAAAAACCCTTTAATAGGCTTGCAAGGTTCAATACACACACAAATTGGCAAAACCAAATTTATTCATGCTCTCTTAATTTAATCCTCTTGTCTGTATGAAAAAGATGAACTTTGATCATGAGCTTTCCCCACAAATTTAGGGGTTTTTTCAGTGGACAGGGTGGAAGCTGCTTAATGAGTACAATGTTATTTTAGACTCCTTCACCCCTCCGCTGGAATCCCAAAGCATGATTTGCATACCTGCTATTTCTTGGTATTCCTCCTGTACTTCCCTTCCCCTTTCTCCTTTCCCCTTTAAGAACCTCTGAATTAACAGTTAACCTAGTAAGTAAGACTCTGGCTTCTGGTTCTTGACTATAAAAGCCAAATGCCTTCAAGCAGCTAAAATTCTGCCAGATCAATAATAAAATCACTTTGAAGTGATTTTAACAGTGTGTTTGATATTTGTAAGATAGCGCATGTTCAAAGTTTCCTGATTGTCTTCCCACTTTTCATGCTCTTAAAGTACTGTCTTTAATATAGACTGATACTGTGATCTGCCTTATCCATAACAGCGATAGAATATTAGCAATTTTAACTGATACAAATTTTATATCCACTAAAACTTTTATATTGATTTATTAATTAACTAAACAAAGTATGTTTTAGTTTTTATGTTATTATACTTTATTGTGAGAGTAACTAATTATGTTAGTTGCCTTTTTATTCTTCCATCTACTGTACCTTGTTTAGCCTATGAGATGCATCACAAGCACTTTGCTGACAGTCTGTTGTGTTTTTCTCTGTCTAAGGAAGCAACTGTAACAATACATAATCTGTTTACAGAAGAACAAAGTCAATGAAATCAACTTTTTAAAAAAAAATTTACTGGTTTAAGATTCTAGTCAGTTCTGATGCAAGTATTTAGAACTTTTTACCATATTTCAGAGGTCTAACTTGCAATGTTTTAGAGAAATCACAGAGCTTATCCTCTTACAGATATTACACGTCTATATCTAATTTTCAGTATACTTAAATATTTTATGGGAACTGTCATTTATTTGTTAATTCTAATGGCAAGGAAATGTATAATTCTGAACTCTTCTCACATTTATAAATATCTGAATCCTTTCAAAAGAAATAAGGTACTCCCTCTCTAATTACCTGCCTGCTGTTGTGGTTTTATGAACACTCAGGTTTTAAAACAGTCATCCAGGAACCCTAACAGTTCAAGCTTCTAACTATTTCTGCAGTGGTCTCAAGTTTTCTCTCAACAGCAATCAATCAGGGCAATATCTAGTGCTTTTAAAGATTTTCCCTGCTCCTCCTCCTGCACAAACATATCAGTTCCTGAGCCTCACCCACCCAACCCTTTACATTCTCGTAGGAATGCCTATGACACATAGAATGGAAGGAAGACTTCAAGTATGGACTGAAGAAAAAGCGTAGTTACATTTTAGTAATCCATTTGCATGGGTCCACATTCCTTATCAACTGACTAGTACTAACATGTTATGGTGAAGGCCTGAGAAATAGTTAACTAAGCTGCTGAACTGCTCTCCAGAACTGACATTAGAGTAAGCTGCCATATTAAGAATAAGATTATCTGTTAACATGTGAATTTAACTCCTTATATTATAAGCTTTATCTCTCTCTGTCATGGAAGTAATTCTGAAACACCAAATGCAACTTAGAAATCGAAAAGTGCTTTCTAAGACTTCAAGCTACTTAAGAACGTGTAGTTTTACCACTGGGTCGTATCAAAGTTTACATCCACCTAAATCTCTAATTGGAGAATTTCTCCTCCTAATGCTCAGATATTCTATAAAGCCTGCACATTAGCTGTATCTCATTTATGTAGTTTCAATAACCTTAGAATTAACCTTAACTAACTATGTTATCAGTAATGAGACTTTTCAGATACGTCAGTGCTATCCACTACAAATACAATTTTCAGCAAAATAAAACTGATTAATAGTTTCATTGGTTTTATAAGAAATTATATTTAATTTTCAAGAAAATTAAAATTGGAAAGTGGAAAGTGGAAAATGAAGCATAATTGGTATACTTTGTTCAGAAAGGGATCTTTTCAAATTGCATGTCTTGATACATAGTGACTAATCTAATAAAATATATAAAAACAATGGCCTTTTTAGAGCTGAAATAGAAACAGTAAGTTCAAGAAAATATTGCAGATGTTCTTACGTCCATTCATCTCAACAATTGTAAATAGCATCTCTTTGGGGTTTAGATATCCTTTTTAATAATAGTAAGTACTTCCAGTGAACTGAACATATATTGGGACTTTTACAGGTTCCTTCAGACCTCGCTCACAGCATAAAGGGGTTGAGACTTTCTTTTCATATGGTTTCAGTGTCCAGAAGGAATATTCTGAGAGCCAGTCTCAAGAAAAAAATATCTCATTTGGATTGACATGACACTGAGATTTCTGACTTTGTTTGTGAACAGAGAAGGACTTGTGGGTGATGTGATGGTTGGAGGCCATCTTGGGCATAGCGATCACGAAAGACAGAGTTTTTCATTCTTGGAGAAGTAAGGAGGGGGGTCAGCAGAACTGCTACCTTGGACTTCCGGAGGGCAGACTTTGGCCTGTTTAGGAGACTGGTTGACAGAGTCCCTTGGGAGGCAGTCCTGAAGGGCAAAGGAGTCCAGGAAGGCTGGACATTCTTCAAGAAGGAAATCTTAACGGTTCAAGAGTAAGCCATCCCCATGTGCCGAAAGACAAGCCAGTGGGGAAGAAGACCAGCCTGGCTGAAGAGAGAGCTTTGGCTGGAACTCAGGAAAAAAAGGAGAGTTTATGACCTTTGGAAGAAGGGGCAGGCAACTCAGGAGGACTACCAGGATGTGTGAGGTTATGCAGGGAGAAAATTAGAAGGGCCAAAGACCAACTAGAACTTAATCTGGCTACTGCCGTAAAAGACAATAAAAAATGTTTCTATAAATACATTAGCAACAAAAGGAGGGCTAACAATAATCTCCGTCCTTTATTGGATGCAGCAGGATACATAGTGACAAAGGCTGAGGAAACAGCTGAAGTATTTAATGCCTTCTTTGCCTCAGTCTTTAATAGTAAGACCAGTTGTTCTCAGGGTACCCAGCCCCCTGAGCTGGAAGACAGGGACGGGGAGCAGAATGAAGCCCCCACAATCCAAGGGGAAATGGTTAGCGACCTGCTACACCACTTAGGCACACACAGGTCTATGGGGCCGGATGGGATCCACCCAAGGGTACTGAGGGAGCTGGTGGAAGTGCTCACCAAGCCACTTTCAATCCTTTATCAGCAGTCCTGGCTAACCGCAGAGGTCCTAGTTGACCGGAGGTTAGCAAATGTGACACCTATCCACAAGAATGGTCAGAAGGAGGATCCAGGGAACTACAGGCCTGTCAGTCTGACCTCAGTGTTGGGGAAGGTTATGGAGCAGATCATCTTGAGTGCCCTCACATGGCACATACAGGACAACCAGGCGATCAGGCCCTGTCAGCATGGGTTTTTGAAAGGCAGGTCCTGCTTTCATAACAAACCTGATCTTCTTCTATGACAAGACAACCCACTTAGTGGATGAGGGAGAGGCTGTGGATGTTGTCTACCTAGACTTTAGTCAAGTCTTTGACACAGTTTCCCATAGCATTCTCCTGGAGAAACTGGCTGCTCATGGCTTGGACGGGTGTACTCTTCGCAGGATACAAAACTGGGTGGATGGCTGGGCCTTAAAATGGTCCAACCAAAGAGTGGTGGTGAATGGAGTTAAATCCAGTGGGCGGCCAGTCACAAAAAGTGTTCCCCAGGGCTCAGTATTGGGGCCAGTCCTGTTTAATATCTTTATCAATGAGCTGGACGAGGGGATGGAGTGCACCCTCAGTAAGTTTGCAGATGACACCAAGCTGTGCGGGAGTGTTGATCTGCTTGAGGGTAGGAAGGCTCGACAGAGGGATCTGGACAGGCTGGATCGATGGGCCGAGGCCAATTGTATGATGTTTAACAAGGCCAAGTGCCAGGTCCTGCACTTGGGTCACAACAACCCCATGCAATGCTACAGGCTTGGGGAAGAGTGGCTGGAAAGCTGCCCGATGGAAAAGGACTTGGGGGTGTTGGTCAACAGCCAGCTGAATATGAGCTGGCAGTGTGCCCAGGTGGCCAAGAAGGCCAATAGCATCCTGGCTTGTATCAGAAACAGTGTGGCCATCAGGAGTAGGGAAGTGATCGTGCCCCTGTACTCGGCACTGGTGAGGCTGCACCTCAAATACTGTGTTCAGTTTTGGGGCCCTCATTACAAGAAAGACATTGAGGTGCTGAAGTGTGTCCAAAGAAGGGCAATGAAGCTGGTGAAGGGCCTACAGGACAAGTCTTATGAGGAGCAGCTGAGGGGACTGGGATTGTTTAGTCTGGAGAAAAGGAGGCTGAGGGGAGACCTTATTGCTCTCTACGACTACCTGAAAGGAGGTTGTAGCGAGGTGGGTGTCGGTCTCTTCTCCCAAGTAACAAGCCATAGGACAAGAGGAAATGGCCTCCAGTTGCACCAGGGGAGGTTTAGACTGGATATTAGGAAATTTTACTTCACTGAAAGGTTTATCAAGCATTGGAACAGGCTGCCCAGGGAAGTGGTTGAGTCACCATGCCTGGAGGTATTTAAAAGGCATGTAGATGTGGTGCTTAGGGACATGGTTTAGTGGTGGACTTGGCAGTGCTAGGTTAACGGTTGGACTCGATGATCTTAAAGGTCTTTTCCAACCTAAACCATTCTATGATTCTATGATTCTATTCTATGACTTCCACAGTCAATGCCTTTAGTGAAAAGCTGGTAATGGAAACATTTTATGAAAACAAATTCATGTTAAAGTGAAAATGTATTTTTAATAACTAAACTTTATTAAAGGAAGATAAGTAACTAAGACACTATGAGGTCTTCATTTATGTATAAGCATAAACTCATTTATGTATAAAGACACACAAATATCAGATATAAAGTTTTATAATTATTACAATACATAATCACACTCAGTAAGAATCCTTAAACATCCCAGAATTTGGTGACATCTTCCCAAGCCACCTAGTGATTTGCTTTAAATCAAGTGAACTCAATATTTTTGGCAACTCAGTTTTACCCAGGTCTCCCCTTTAGGCTCCTGTTGTTTTAAAGAAATGGAAAATTATGAAATCTCCCTCTTCTATTGTTGCCACTTAAAGAAGGAAAAGTACTGAGGTTCATCTCATTTAAATTTAGTTCTTGAAAATTAGACATCCAGTCTTAGTCTAGCATTTGGAAGCTGTTTATAAAGACCAAGGCACATCCATGGAGTGATTTATACACCTATTTTAGGTGGGCAGATGAAGGTAAATCTGGGGAGTTACAGAATACACTGTATCACCTTCCTTCCTATGTTAGTGTGCAACAAGGGACGTGATAATGTTTTATGACACAAAATTAAAAACCTACTGATCTATCCACAGCTATAAAAAGTTCTAAAGCTCTTCTGAAATAATGTAAAATATACACTTTTGCGTAGATCAGCTTTTTTTATATTGACATGAATTTCACATGCAATACTTCGAAGCATTTTTACGATCAAGAAACTTTATTATTAAACCCTTACAATGCTTTCTGCATATAAGCAGTAAATACATTCCATTAACTATAAAAATTCTAACCATTGTTTAAAAGCAAGGCAGATTTTTACCTGAAAATGTAAAGAAGATTTCATTTTGTAGACCTCCTCTCTGCATTTTTACATGATGGCATTCTGACTTAATTCATGTAACCTCACAAGAAAGTTCAGCAACAAGTTTGCTTAGTATCTGAAGCAATGCTTTCTCCAAAGAAGTATTATGAGAACTGTTGCAGGGGGCTGCGTGATACCGGGCTGTGAACTCATAGTAATTTTTAGGAACAGAATAAGCTGCAGGAAAAAATGTGGAAGATTATGAGGAACATATATGAAGTAAAAAGAAGAAAAGTAATTTGTGTATTTGAAAATAAAATTGCCAATTTAAATCCTTAATTTATAAACAAAACCTATTTTGCACCCCCAGAGAATTTTTAATTATAAAATAGTGTATGCTGGGCCAGTTGGAAACAAAAGATTTTTACAATTCTTATTTATATCCATAGGTAAGTCTTACTCTTTATTATTGTAATTTTTTAATTTTTAAAGCCACAGGAGATTACAGTAAAGGGATCAGGATTATGAAAGCCAAGGTTAAGCATACAAAGTACCCTTTAGTATGTGATATATTTCATCTCACACATTATGGCCAGTTATAGTAGTATGTTATATATATTTTTAGTCAACTATCACAAAAGTATTTTAAAGGGCTTAAAAATGGAATCCTCTTCCCCAGAGATCAATAGAAGATGCAACTAATAAGATGAACAGGAATTCCTTCTCTGTGAGCACAAGTAACTGAAAAAGCTTCCATATAGGTATGAAATTTACTTTTATGGATGGATCAACTATTTTACCTTTACTGTGAAGCTAAATGTACACCTGGGCATCTTTTACAAATAAGCCAAGGTACCATAAAATGCATGTTTCTAGTTATTTTGTGATAACCACTCTATTTTGTGATAACCACCAAAGCTGAAGATAACAGAGCACAATGTTATATAGAAAATAGAAGTAAAAGAATGAAGAACAGGGGTCATGGTGTGGGTATAATCACAGAAAGGAGAAGGGGGCGGCAGGGAAGAAAGAACAAAGGAACAGAAACTGAACCAGCTGAAAGAAGAAGCAGAAATCCAAAATATGGTACCCAATTAAGACAGTTCATTAGATCCTCTACTTTGCTTTTGCCTCCCCCATTTCCTTTCCCTTGCTGCTACATATTCCAGATTTTTTTGTATATATGTATGAAAATTGTATTTTGTATGCTAACATTCAGATTGGATCCTTACTGAAGGATGTTAAGTCTGCATTACTGAAAACTGTAGCCTTTTCCATCAAAACTGTTTCAGAGAAAATTTTTCTTTTCAGTTCTGTCAAGCAAGCTAGCTGCTAAAAGTCATGCTTATTCTGTATGAAGGCCACTGTGCCAAAGTAAAATTAATTTACATCAGAGGTTAATTTAGGTTATTGTGCTCTACCATGTTACTAAATGCTCACTGGTATGCATTTTAAATTCAAGATCAGACGTAGTTCCTGCTGAAGGTAATAGGAGCTCTTACCTACATCCCCACAAGAATAAAGTATCCTTGAAAGAAGAAAAGGAAAGCTAGTAATGAATAAATGAGGTGGCCTTTACAATCTTTCACTTTATCAAAGATTTTTTTACCTGCTGACAGAAGGAAATGTAATCAGGACAGGAAAGAATAAGCTATAAATATTACATCATGAAATCATTAAATGACACTTACTTAAAAAAACACAATCAGGTAATAATTAAGGCATTAACGTATGAAATAAATCCATATGGCTGTGCTAAAATTAATCTCATAAAGAATAATTCAGTTTAAAGTTATACTAGTTTAACGTTATTAAGCATTACTGACAATTTGATTTGTTACATTTCATTATGTTTTATGTTTCTTTTTTAAAAAGAACTGTATTTGTAAGTTTCTCAGTCAGCCACTGAGCTTCTTTTAAGGCTCTGTAAATGACATTAAATGAACTGCCTGGTAGTAACTAATATTAAAAAGAATTTCCCAGAGAAACAGAATGTCTTTATCTCTGCAAATCAAATTCTAAATAAGCCTACTTATTTAAAAATAGCAACACACATTTTAAAAAATAAAACTTTTTCAAGGCAACAACACACTTACCTGGATTGATAACTTACCATAAATAAGATATTTTATTACAAGGTTTTTATCTGGTTGCATTGCTGTTAGGTTATAAACGATGGAACAAGTGTAAACTCCACTCAGGTTGAAGTGTCTCAATATTAAAGTTCCTGTTGGTGATATTTGCACACTGCTATTTTCTAGTAAACACAAAAACGAAATAAATTTAGTTGTTATCACAAGAAAATGCAGAAAGTAAGGGTCCAAATGGTCATTTACTGTTAAGCTGTGCACAAAATAATAATATTATGGATTCAGCTGAAGGCACAGAACTCAGAAACTGAAGCTGATTGGGTGTCACACAGTTCAGCATTACACAAATATGCCTTATTGCTGCTGTGTTTTTAAGTTTTGGTTGACAAAGCAGTCCTAGAAACCTGTTTTTATTTGATCTCAGACATCTGTTGTTCCCTCCAATACTTACTTCCAAGAGCAAAAAAACCCCAGGGAAAAAGGACGAAGTGGGGAAATAATCTGTTTTTATACGTCTATATAGTCAAACTGACTACTAACCTTTCAGTCTTTGGGAACTGCCTCATGATTTGTCCTAATTAGCTGCTGGTGGTGTTTAACTTGCAGTAAACTTAAAAGTAGGCAAGACAGAATGTTCAAGTTAAGCAAATATTGTATAACAGACCTTCCAAAAAAATTATATGTATATGCCAAAATGAGAATCATGTACATTTAAGACTGTAAAATAATCCTTCTGTATGGAAAGATATGCATTGTTACAGTGGCCAAAGTCTTAACACAACTCCTTAGTTCAAGGCAGAGAGGAAGTAGGATCCTACTTCAAAGGACAAATCATGAGCATGGTTCTTTAACTAGATTTTTAAAGAGAAAGGAAAGCCCTGATTAAGGTCAGATTTGGGCACTGATAATGAGCCATACAGTTGTCCCATGTAGCCTGCATGTGGGTTACATGATGACAGCTGATGAGTCCTTTCCTGACTTGAAAAGTCCTCAGGCAGTAACAATATAGATACGGGTTTCTCAAATAGTAATAAGCAGGCCATCCTGCTGGCAGCTGTCAAAGAAAACCTTAGGAACCCCTAGATTAGAGTAGATTATAATAGACTTCAAGGTAAAATACTCACTTCAATAAAATATTTTGAGAATGGATTTTTGTTTCCATTTTCAGATGCCAAAAATCTTTTTAACATCCTAAATAATTTAGACATTTATATAGACGATGGAAGCTTAGACAATTAGTGTGGTGCAAAAGCAGCATATTTTTAGACTGAAAAAATCAATGCTAAGGACATGAGATCTATACTACACACATTTTAGGGCTTTTACTTCAGACCAGTCCTAATCTGATTTTACAGATTGAGTGCGCATTATTTCTTGAAGCAAACCTTTCCAAATAGCTTCATCCAAAAGGAATCCAGTTTGTGCACTCAAAGACCAGACCATGATCCAAACAAAATGTGGTGAGTGGGTACAGTCAAGCAATTAACTTCAAAGCCACACTCCTATTCAAACTAACACGTTACTGTAGATGCACACTGATTTTCCTGGTACGCCATTTTCAGAAAGATATTGGGAAAAAAATGGCCTGATTGAAGTGCATCTTTTTACATACTTGGCAGGAGGGTGTAAGGCAACTTTGTTCCTCAAGAAACCATTCAATCTTTTAATTAACTGAATTTTGTCATATATATCACTGTGTTTAAAAAAAAATCAAGCGCTGGTTAAAAAGAGTACTATTAAAAAGACTGAAAGTGCAAATTCTTTGACAAGAATGCTTTGGGATTCCATATCAGCCTAGGCTCTCACATTAATGGCACACTGTCTTTCATTTTTTGGATGATGAAGAGGTTTTTAATCTGATTATGAACTACTCAGGATGCTAAGTCTATAAACTAGGATGTCATTTGCTACTGTATGCTGGAATAGCTATCAGATTAATATTGTCAGAAAAACAGCATAGATTTAAGAACTATAGTTCTGATTTTTGGCATATGCAACTGCCCTGTGTGGGCCAAAAGCAACAACACCATTAGCTGACTGAATAGCTGGAGCACCTTTAAGATATATCACAGACAGCTTTGCTATACTTATAAAATGCACTAGTGCACTGCAAAGATGACAAGAAGTCTGCAAAAGACAAAGCTTGGAAATCCAGTTGAAGAGATGTGGTCACAAATATTTCTTGATAGTACATCAACAGAAATAGAAAATTAAAGGGTTTTTCTGATGGATTGAGTCACTGAGTTTATTATAGAATTTTATCCTACCTTGAACAATGAATGCTTCATGTACCAGAAAAGATCAGAATGTTTACATAGTAACCATTAATTATTTTAATGGTATGTCTGTGTGTAAAGAATCTCCTTTTGGATCATGAAATCAATAGCATGTCATGTTGTTGGGTTGTTTGGGTTTTTTTTTCCTAGCATTATAAAAGAAACCACACTTAAAATGCCTTGTTCCATGGGATTATCTGGATGAATACTGCCTACTCAGATGAATTTGGGTTCACAAAACAGACTGTTAGCTTTAAAATTAAATTTTAGAAGTGATTAAGCTATCCACCCCTTTCTTAAATCTCATATTTTTCCATGTTATTCCTCTGCAGCAGGTTCAGTAAGACAGGTGAGCAGGATTTCATATCACATTTTGTGCTGTGAATGACATTATATGATTTAATGTGCCTGTATTACACAGGAGGTATTTCACATGCATGATGGACAAAAAAGCAATGTGATCAAGTTCAGAGGTTCCCTGGAATCAGTGAAAACTGGTATGATTTAAAACAAAACATAAGTTATTTTTTAATTCATGATAAGAGAGGAAGCTAGACCATTTTCCAGGATCCTCAGGAATTAGAAGGATGCAAAACAGAGCTATTCCTGTGAGAATTAAGTTACAGAGACTAAATTCCTTAACTTCCCATACCCTTGTATAATTATATTTAAAACTAAGTGTTCCTATATTTTAGTTTCTTGGTTTACTAAACTTAAAACCAACAGATTGATTCTCCTTCCAGTTCTTCTAGTGCAAAAAATAGTTACTCCCCGTCCTCCCACCCCATCTCTTATTCAGACCAGTTTTACAGCAGAACAACTTCTGTATTTTGAAATTATATATTAAGAACAAAAGTAAATGACAGCAGAATCAGGCCAGTGGACTTTTCAGAAACAGATTTTTCAGACATTTAGAAACAGCTATCAATCCAGATCCTAAATTCTAATCTTCAGATTAAACTGCTGAACATGTTCAAATTTAAATATGCAATATCTAAAGATGTCCAAATAGGTAATTTCAGTGATGAATTATACATGTACAGAAACAGAAGCTAACACGGTAGATCATAAACTTGAGTTCACCTGAAAAGTTTCATAGGAATGAAACACACTCTGTTTTGTAGTCCAGACAGGACTCTGACAGTCTCTCAGGAAACATGTATAAGTCATGTTATCAGTTATAACGATAGCATGAGTATACAGATATACACATCTATGAAAAGCAGCTTCATATTTCTTCTGATTTTCTTTGCTTCCCTCTCCACAGAAGAACTGTTTGATATACCAATAGTAGGTTTTAGAATATCTGGTGTTTAGCTTGTAGTTGAGAGGCTGAGTGCAGTATTTAATTTGTCAGTTGCTTTGTTTTACAAAACTATAGCACACACTTTTTTCAGTCCTATGAAAGGACAGTCACAATCTTCTGACAAAAATATTCCTTCTGTGCATATATCAGGTGGCAATGTGTATGAAAAGCAGTAGATTTCCTGTAAATCCAAATTCCTAGGTTCATTTTCACCAGACTAGAACAGGCCTATTCCAATGTCTGCATTCAGAAATAAAGATCAAAATGCTTTCGCTTTTTTGTTCTATTTAGCTGTTCAGAACACCATCAAAATGCTGTTTTCTGCAGTAAAACTTTAAGATCCAGAACATAAGAATCAATTATTTTGAATTTTTTTTCCTCCACTTAAAGTGTATTTTGAAAAACTTACTCTCAACTGCTGGTTTTGGCTGGGATAGAGTTAATTTTCTTCATAGTAGGTAGTACAGGGATGTGTTTTGGATTTCTGCTGGGAACAGTGTTGATTGATAACACAGGGATGTTTTCGTTACTGCTGAGCAGTGCTTACACAGAGTCAAGGCCTCTTCTGCTCCTCACCCCACCCCACCAGCGAGTAGGCTGGGGGTACACAAGAAGCTGGGAGGGGACACGGCTGGGACAGCTGACCCCAACTGACCAAAGGGATATTCCATACCATATGGCGTCATGCTCAGTATATAAAGCTGGGGAAGAAGAAGGAAAGGGGGGAAGTTCAGAGTGATGGCGTTTGTCTTCCCAAGTAACCGTTACGCGTGATGGAGCCCTGCTTTCCTGGGGATGGCTGAACACCTGCCTGCCCATGGGAAGTAGTGAATAAATTCCTTGTTTTGCTTTGCTTGTGTGCACGGCTTTTGCTTTCCCTATTAACCTGTCTTTATCTCAACCCACGAGTTTTCCCACTTTTACTCTTCCAATTCTCTCCCCCATCCCACCAGGGGGGGAATGAGCAAGCAGCTGTGTGGTGGTGCTTAGTTGCTGTCTGGGGTTAAACCACAACATCAACCAGCCCAACAGCTGTTTGAAAACTTCAAAGTACAATTTCCGCATCTTGGTACAAAAGAGTCACTATGCTAAGTGAAGAAAAATGACTTGCTAATTTTAAAGTTGTAGTGATTTTAAATTACATTTTGTGTAGCATTTAATTTTTCATTACTCTTTCAGCTGCACATAAGTGGACTGGAACTATCTGTGAACAAAGCTGCTTGTTCAAAAACAGACCTGTTTTTTAATAGCTACAGAAAGAAAAGTGTTTACTGCTCTTTGTGAGCTTTTACTGTAGTTACGATGTTTGATGTATATAGCTAGACAGACTTTTGGGGCACAAAACACCTTCTTAGGGTGTGTGTCAAGGGCTGGTGTGACTGAAAGAGAATCTGATTTTTCTAACTATGACAGACAGTACAATGAAAGATAGGCTCTTTTCCAACAGATTTTGTGCTTAAATAATTGCATTCATTTTGAAGTGTTCTTAGAAGCAGTATTTTGTTAGTCTTCCCTAAAACTCAATTCACAATTCTACATTTCCACTGAAAGGATTCTTTATTTCCTACAACCACACTGAAAAAGTATGAGATAATGTATCAAGCAAGGTTTATGAATCCTAATTTCCTGCTGTTACGGAAATTCGTTATGATAGATACTAGAAGACTAACTAGTCACACTAAAACCCAGATGATTTTTACCACTTAGAGAGGGTTACACCTGTTCTAAAAGGAGGCTGAATGATCAAATTCTTTTACACAGCAAACATTTCATGACCTAGAAACTTTAAATAGCTTTTTGTCTGCTATACTTTTTTCTCCGAGTCAAAAAAAAAATGAATGTGACAACAGCCCTAGGAGACTAAGGAGTATCTTTGTGGTATTTACCCAAAATTATGGTGGCTGAAGCTGAAGTCCTCTCATTACCTCTTTTTAAAAATAATTTTTCTGAAACCTCTCTCATCCCTATCGAAAGTTATGTCAGGAAAACACAAGTTTTCCTCTCTTACTGAAATGTTTTTTGCCTGCCTGCCTGCTGCAACAGAGACCTAGTAAACCTGAAGTTGCCACAGAGCCAAGAACCTCTGCTACCATAGCTTTTTTGCTAGTGAACCAAGGTTGACATAGCAACTCGGGATACTACTGAAGCAATGTGCCCAAAGAGATTTAAACCTGTCAACTGGAAGAAGTCTGAGGTCTCCATGGTTTTCTGTTCTACACTGTTGAAACTGCAGTTTGAGTAAACAGAAGCCAGAGGAGTGAAACAGGCAATTTTTGTTAATTGTGAATCAGGAGGTTGTCTTCTGTCTGATCAGATTAAGCTCAGTACTTAAACACATGACAATATACCTGATACTGTGTCTGTCATGCATCACAGACTGGGCATCAAAATATATCAGTTACAATGCAGGACACTCAGCTAACCAGAATATATCCATCCCAAGGGAGATTAACGGTTTCATGTAAAATGGGGTAGCCCACAGGCCTAAGTATAAGCAAAACCACCTATACCACTTTGAGGCAAAGAATGCTAAACATTTTTTCTGAGGGCGAAGCCTGTTATCAGATTCAGAGCAAAAACACAGTGTAGTGTTAGATGTCATATAAATGTGAAATGCTCTACAATGAAGGCTGGCATGTAGAGGATTAAGAATGAAGAATCACAATGCTGTAAATGGTATTTCAGATTGTGTAACAGGAAAAGTTACTTGAAAACATAAGACCAAGGACAGAGTTCTGATAGACAGCAGTATAGGCTAAGAGGAAAGCAAAAAGGATTTGGAAACACTGCCATTATAAAAGGATGAATGGTTCATAAACTAAATTGTAAACTAAAATAAGAGATAAAACATGTTTATAAATTCATCACAATGCTTATTGTCCTTTTTAAAAATGAAATTACACTAAAGGGTAAATGAGACATACATGGAAGGAAACAAAAAACAGAACTCAGGTTCCCTGCTCAGACTTGGAAAGATATTGCTGATGAACCAGTCATAATTTCTAAACAATCCTAGTTACGGGAGAAAAATAACATATATATACAAGTAGCCCAACAGACTCCATGCAGAAACAATGATTTGGGGGTTTCACACCATACTAGCAGATTAGGACAATGATTTCACTAGAGGCATCTTTCTGAAAAACAATGTTTAAATTCTCCATGAGCAGGTTAACCAGAAGTTGAAACTGGCAAGGGATGTGAAGGGCCAACAGAAACACATGCAATTGAGGAAGAGCAATAAAAATGTTGGCCACAGGTTGATTGGGGCTGAATGACCTAGTGACAAATTACATGGAAAACACTGAGGTACACAACGCCACCTTTGTTTCACTCATTCCTAGCAAGGGCTGCTTTCCAGCCCTGCCCCAAGCTCTACCACAGTTTAGGGGAGATGCTACAGGGAGAGAGAAGTGTGATGTTAGGGACTTAAGTGAGCTGGACGTATACAGGTTTGTAGCCCAGAATGAGATATATCTGAGGATGCTGAGGGAGCTGACTAATTAATGACTGTTGTCTGTTTTGATGGTGATGAGGTCCCCAATGACCAGAAAGACCAAAAAAATACATCTATCGTAAAAACAGGCAAGGAAGAAGACCCAGGGAATCACAGGTCAGCCATCCTCACCTCAGGTCCTGCAAAGATGATAGAACTGCTGGAAGTCATTTCCAGACACACAAATGCCAAGACAGTGATTGAGAACAGGCAGCATCAATTTGCCATTGGCAAATCATGGCTGACCAGCCCGAGCATCTTCTGGAATTAAATGACTGCCTCTGAGGATGTGGGGAAAGCAGTAGATGTCATATACACTGAAAGCCTTTAGCAAGGATTTCAGTATGATCCTCCATCACATCCTTGTAGCCCATCTGTGGACATATGGACTAGACAAGTGGAATACAAGATGGATGAAAAACTGTCTGCATTGTCATTTTGAAGATTGGTCTACCTAGCAGCCAGTGATGAAGAGCTTTCCTCAGGGCTGATAAAAGCACCAGAACTGCTTAGCATCTTTACCAGTGGCCTACACCACAGGACTGAATGCCTTGTTGTCCAGTATGCAAAAGATATCAAATTGGCAGGGGGGCTGATACACTACAGGACATTGCTTCCATTCAGTGGGACCTTGCACAACTAGAGAGGCAGTCTGCCAGAAACCTCATGAAGTTCAACAGTGATAAATGCAAAGTCCTACACCTGAGAGAGAATATGAGCAGCAACATATGCAGACGGGAACCAGGTGACTTGGGAGCAGACCTGCAAAAAAGTACCTGGGAGTCCTGGTGGATTTTAAACTGAACATGAATCAGAAACACACTTTTGCACAGTGAAGGGTAACTGCATACTGGGCTGCATTAGCAACAGTATATCCAGCAGATCAAAATAAGTTATTATTCTCTCCTTACTCAGCACTCATTTGGGCACTCTGGAAGACTGTGTCCAGTTTTGACTCCTCAGTACAAGACAGATACTAAAAACTGGAGCAAGTCAACAAGAAGGCTTCTGAGATGATTAGGGAGTTGGAGCATAGGACAAGAGGCAGAGGAAACTGGGATTTTTACCCTAGAGAAGTCTAAGGAGGGAATTGCAGTCCTTCACTACCTAAGGGGAGATAACAGGGAAGAACAACCCATACTTTTTAAGAGGTGCACCACAAAAGGACAAGTAGCAACAATGACAAGTTGCAATAAGGGAAATTATGATTGAAAATAAGAAAAAAAGAGGAACACGTTGCACAGAAAAGACAGAAAATCTCCAAGGATAGAGATTCCCCAAACTCAAGTGGTCAAGGCCCTGAGCAACTTCATATCTGAAGGTAGTCTGTCATTGAGCAGGCAGTTGGGCTAGATCACACCGCCCATCATCCTGTTACTCTATCCTTGTAGAACACTCCCAGCTGTCTCTCAGTGCAGCAAAGAATGTCATCCTCAGCCTCTGTTGCATCCAACATGCCCTGCTCCGTCTAGTACTCTTTAGAGATGGCACTATTCTTTACAGAGATCTGAAAATGTGTTTTAGTTTGGTTATCTCACACCTTTCTTTCTGAAAAGTGAAAGTTAATTTGTACGATATACATAAAAATGCTCGCAAAGTATCCTCAGTTACTTCTCCATTTACATTCCCACTTTTATAACCCTTGTGCTACTTTAGGGGGGGAGCGGGGGAAGGGGAGGGAGTGCGAGGGGACATGTAAGAAAATAAATCCTTACCTGAAGAAAGAACACCACCTGGTCCATTCCACTGGAATACTGGATCAATCAGTTCTAAGTTTCGCAGATGATTTGTAAGACATAAAATACGTGGACTTGTGATTCAGCTTGACATAAACTTTAACTGAAAAAAAAAAAATCATTAGCATCAAGTATTTATCAATGGTATCCTAACAGTGAGCTATATAAATTTCAAGACAGTGGTTCAACAATGATCTTGAAAGGAGTTCTAATTTTGGCACTGGTTCTGTTATCTCTACCATCAAAATGAAATACAAAATACAGGTTTGTTTTCTCTGGAAGAAATAAATAATAGAATTCTTTCTAGTCCTAGGCTTATCTGGTTGTGTAAACAAGAAGCACAGTGCACTGTAACATCCTCCTGAATGGAGTACGTCACTTAGTAGGTTCTCACAAGCATGGGCTTCTATGGCGTTCTGTCTCAATTGGTCTCCAACACACGCATGGAGAGAGTGAAGTTGCAGGATACTCAGACTTGAAAGCTTGCTGTTTCCATTCTATTAGCAATTGGCTTTTACCAGTGCACGATGTATGTGCTTAAAAAGGGTTTAGTGTTGTAGCTCACTAAATGGTGAGCTGCCTATTGTTTAATTCAGACATAATCAGATAGGAAGCAAACTGAGTAAGGTAAGGATTTACTTAGTCTTTTCCCATGGTAAAGCAGGTGTGCATGTCTTCTATGCGATTTGTAGCATACAGGTGCTTCTAGATCTTCAGTTGTTTCTACAAACTATGTAGTGTAGTCATAATCACTTCCATAATATGCAGGATTTCAGTGTGTACAATTCGTTTTATTTCCCTTCGCACTGACATTCTGCAAGGCATTTGTTCTCTTCAGAAGCATGGGATGCTAGACGTTTATGCTCCAGTGAGGTTTAAACTTGAATATACCATGCTCTGTACCAGGCTACCCTAATGCCACAGAAAAGCTACAGTATAGTATAAAACATTACAGCTACTACATTTGTGATTTGGAGAATCTGACTAATGATTAAAACTGAATCAGATAAACAAATTACCACAATGTTATCTTACCATTGACTATTTCAGACTCCCTGCAACTGGAAAACAGTTTAAGTATTTGTTGCAGGAAGGGATTAATGCTCAGAAAAACAGTTTTCACTTTTCCATTGTGGCAACTGGCGGTAATGCCACCACAGTTCTCTCTCCTCTCCAAGTATGATTGTTCACTTTTATTAAAAAATGAAAAGCCACTTACATTCACATTACAGTATTAAGTTGTTTAAACAGAATAAAGACTTAGATATAACATTTAATATATAAGAATAACTTCAGAATTTTGATAGTCTTGAGATCAAGAGGTATGTCCATCCCAGCTAATAACCAGTTCTTTACAGTATCCTATATTGCAGAAAACAGCAAAGTATGTATTTTCAATTGTACAATAGGATATCAAGGAAATAAATGTAATTTACAGGTGGTGTTTCAGGTTTTAACCCTGAAGCATGAAAATTAATATGAATTCCACATGTTAATGCAACTGCCAATATGATTAGTCTTTTTTCCATTACAAATCCTTAATACTTTTTCTCAAAATTTACTAACTGACTGGCTTTAGTAATAGTCTGTTGGGGCAAAATTGTATACATTGCGTCTCTCTCCCACTTCACATTTTGTTTTTTATTTCCTCAAGGTTGCTTTGTTCTGTCTTGCAGCAATATTTTAAAAAATTACATATCCATAATAAAAAGTAACAAAATTATGGTGTCATTATTATCATAACCTGCCAAGATGGTAAATTCTGTCCTGCCACTGTAAATTTCCATGACAGTTTTGTAAATGTGTATCATAGGTATAATATAACAGAAGGGCATCTGATAGAAAATAATGGCTAAAAAAATATCTACCAGGTATAACCTTCTTCTTCTTCTTTCAAAATAAAGTCTTACTCTTTTAATTAAAGTTCTTTGCTTTTTTAAAAAATTTGTTCATATTATCTCCATTATAAAAATATTTACCTTAGATAGTGATCCAAAAAATAATGTTTATGTCAGGTATTTTTAAAGTGCAGGATTTTAATAGTGTAGCATTGTATTTAACCAAATTTTGGTGAAAAAAACCCCTCAAAATAGAGATGTTGCCCAGCATCCCAAAAGAACACTGGAGCCACGTCTAGTATACTCACAATGGTCTGTCCCAGAGAAGGTGGAAATATTCTTTATTAATACTAAATTGTTTAGAAACAGAGTTGGGATAAAACATTTTAATCTTGCCTTCTAACTTTCAACTTGCCCTGTGCCATTCAAGTAGTAGCCATGTTTACAGACATGAGTCAGATTACACTAATAGAATGAACCTTTAGATCACTCAGAGCCGTTATTTAACATTAATGCTAAATAATATTATAAGTTAAACTACTAAGAGAAACCTTTAAAAACAAATTATTTCCCAGAATTGTTTCACCTTTGAACAAAACCTGGTGTGTCTAAGAATTTGTACCAAAAAAAAGGTCAAAAAATGTTGTCTTTTAGCATTCCCCCAAACAACAGAAGTATCACTTCTAGATATGCTACTAGTAAAGCTATAACTGGAAAATGCACATGGAGAAAATTATGGGGAAGAGTATTACCAAAACCAATGCAGCAATATGCCTTTAGAGAAAAAGCAACATGAGTAAATAAATGGCAATGAGAAACAGCCTGGTCTTTAATTTAATTTTCAGATTTTCTAATAATTTTGTTTAATGAGAAAAGAAAGTGATAATATTCTGGAGTTAGATGGATTTAACTTAGAAAGCAATTAATTCTTATCTCTTCTTAATTTTTGTTGTAGAATATAACATAAATTTCAAGTCTCAGGTTCTGTGTACATAACAAGTAAGATGAAGTCAGAATATCTACAGTGCAAGAAAGCAGCATTTTGGAGCAAGAGCCCTACAGCCAGGTGGAAGAGTACACAGAACATTTCTATTTTTATAACAATTACAGAAAATATCTTGGTTTCATAAAAATTATGGGTAAGAATAAAAAACCTATGAAAAATAAATTCCAATGACAGAAATATATGCTGTGGGATAGCCTATTAAGTATACATCATTCAGTACAGAATTGTAATTCATTAAACCACTTAAAACCATTTAAAACAATTCAACAACAAGGGATACTATAAAGAAGGGCCTTTTCTTGTTAAAAACAGTATTTTCACTAAAATTTGTTACATTATGTTTAAAGAAAAATACCTGGAAATACGACAGATCCCACTATTTTTAAGCTATTGTGTCTTGGCCCTGCACTTCTTAAAAATCTCTTTGTGGGCTGAACTGTTAAAAGATAAAACAATGACATTAATACAACTATTTATCTGAAAAAGCAAGCAGCATACTTTAGGTTAATCTACGCCCTTTAATAGACTTATTCATCAGTGGATATTAAGTTAATACTTGCCTAATGTCTTATACAATGCATGACTCTCATTAAAGCAACAAAAAACAGTAACAAAGGCCTGATATAGAAAAAGCATCCTTATTCTAAACAGCACTTAAATTTAGATTTAGTTTTAAATATATTCATGTTTTACAAAAGAACGGTCACATTTTAAATTAAGACTGTCCAAAATGGGGATAACGGGAATGGGCACTGTCCAAAATGAGGAGAAAATTTAGCTGCATTGTTATGATACCCTCAGTCAGGATGTCAGTCAATGTGTACACTGATCATTAATGAAGTAATGAGTTTGGGTTCCGTCATGATTGTGATTTTCTTAATTTCCCCATGAAAAGAAATATAAGGTCTTGTATGGCTATTTTAATTTTCATTTCTTCTATTTTAAATAGAAATTAAAAACATGTTCATAAAGTTTGCAAAGCTTTGCAAGATATACAAGGCTTCTGAAGGAAAACTGGAGTATCTTTCTGGTGGGCATTCTAGTACAAGTCAGACCTGAGTTTCTTTTACAGAGTTTCCAGAGATACAGAACTGAAGTCAGCAGAAAGATAATGGCTATTAGACCTCTCAGCATTTTGTGTTCTTTGTCTCCACCTCCTGCTTGGAAAGAATGTGGGCTACTGGGAGTTAAGGTATGCTCGTGATTTCTAATTCTTTCGGGGAATCTGGGAAAGAAAGTAAATAACAAAGGAACAGAAAGCCTTGAATACAAAATACAGCAATAAAATACTGAACATAGCAGCAGCAGCAATTATTTTATGAAGATGGGCTAAATAATTATGTGGCACCAGATCAGTGGTTGTTGCTAACTTAGGTTCAACATTCAAAACCAAAAAGCAACAATAAATACTCTGGTAAACTGGTTATAGATTAAGGCATTTATTGGGGGCAATGAGAGTGGGGTTGAGTCCCATCTTTGTTTCGATTTATCTTTATTTAAGCAATAATGGTAAATTATCAATTCACCCCATCTATTATACAAATGGTAATTGTACTTCTCTACAGTATTGTTATGGAAAACAGAAGCAAGGCAGATTCTTCAGCTATCAGGACAAGAAAATCAAGGTAAGTTAAAAGAGCTGTCTGTACTTGTCATTTCAGAATGTAAGCAGAGTACACCACTGAAAATACTTAGAAAGTAGAAAAAAAAAAAAACTTGCTTGAGAAAAAAAAAAGAGAAGATAATCATAAGAGTAGTCTCATATATGATGAATTTCTGTGATTAACAGTTTAATTTACTTTGCAATACTTCTTCACTGTGTATCACTTCCACAACTTTTTGGGGGGAGCAAAATTTTTCAAATAACTTTCATTCTCCCCAAAGACCTCCTAGAAGGATTGGAGAGTTTTTATTGGAAAACAAAATGGATTCAACATTTCTCACTGGAATATTTATGTTAAGTCTTTTAGAATTCTGCTGCACTGGCAGAAACAAAACTAATTTTTCACTAAAATTCAGCTGCTGAAAGAACATGATCAGGTTCTCCACTGACAAAAATCAGCATATGCTTTGATTTTAATCAAAGCATACTAATTTATAGCAAATTACAAATCCTACCTGAAAAACAGCCTGTTTTAAAATTCCTTCTGCCACTATTATCTGTCCACATGATCCATAAATATTTTATGATCTGTCAAGTTGATTTATGCATCGTAATTGGAAAGGAAAAACATAATCCACCAAAAACAAATTAATGAGAGAAAAACTGAAAACAACAATCTTACACAGAAAGTATTCAAAGTTTATGAGAAGGCAACTGGACAAATGCATCTAGAAAAGTTAAGCATTGCAAACTGACAAGGTATAAGCAGATATACATAACTTTATGGGATGTTTAGGCACTACTTAATCAATGCAGAAGGAATGTAATATTTTTTTACAATAATAATTTAAACCCAAAGATGGAGCTCTTGAACTGTTTCTTTAAAAAGAACTAGAAAAAGTGGAAACAATATGGTTACTGAAGGAAGATAATCTACAACTTCTGGAATTACTTTTTTGGTCTCTTCAGTGACCATGCATGCTAGATTTTGAGGAAGTCAGCTTAAATGCTCTTTCATGTGTATACATGTTTCATTTGCGTAGCAGCCATTTCAGTCAGTAAATGTTTCTGTCCGCATATGAATCCCAATTCTCATACACTCTTTTCCTCACTTTCTACACTGCCTTTTACATTTTTTTCAAGCCTTTTTTCAGGTTTCCTACTTGAATTCATTTGCTCTCCTCTTAATCACCTGGAATTTAAATGGCACTCCCTGCAGCAATTTCTAGCAAAAATGATCTTCCAGTTTTCATTCTCTATTTTAAGAGTGCATATGATCAGGTTAAAAAGAAGCTTTTCATAGAAAAAGTATCAAGAGGTCATTAAGTCCCACAGAAAGAGCAACAAAAGCAATAACGGACAAGGCACGTGCCTAAACTGCATTTTAAAGTCATTAAATATATTATTCCACCCCTTCAGTTTGAACCTGCACTTAATAAGCAGTGAGAAAAGCTAAATTTCACTCATTTTTGAGAAAAATAAGTGAGATTTCTGAATTAATTCCCCCAATTAAGTTTTTCAAGCAGGCAAATGCACTAGGAATACATAGGGTCTGATTTCTCATTGTCTTGTAGTTCTTACAGGCATAATACAAGGTGTGAGCAACGGTTCCTTTTGCAGAATAACACAGATGAAGAAAAATTGTTTTACATCACTATCAGACACATGACAGTTTAGGGTAATTTATCCCCAAGTCCAGGGTGATTCAAACTTCCCAGCTGCCTAAAGAGCCGTTCCCAAAGACTGGAATTCAAGGGTACATTTGCCATATAAAGTAGCTATGTTACTTGAGGATTCATTGGGCGACTTTAAAATCTGATGGAGTTAAATTCAACTACTAATTTATGCCACTGAAACAGGCCCAAAATCCTGCAGAGAGTTAAATTTAAGTGTAAAATGCTAACACCCTGTTTGATGCGTTTAAAATCTACTTGGCAGATGTATAAATTCTACCCAAACACTGTGAGAAATTGAGCTCATGTATTTCTAAGGGGTTCTGCCTATAGAGGGAAGAGTCTCAACTGGAGATGAGAAGTAGCAGGTGGATTGTACCTGCACAGACAAACAACCCCTCCTGCTTCTCCTCCCTGGTGGGAGGGAGTTGCAACAGTGCCAGGTAAAGAGGGGTTCCTTCCCACTTCCTGCCCAAAGGAGGAACCTGGGCAGGTTAGTACTGACGGAATCAGCATTCACTCCTATGCCCATTGAGTTGAAAGGGAATGCCATTCACCCACTTAAAGTTTCACGTCAGGAATATTCTACTGTTTCATAAAATATTTTATTCTGAATCTTTTAGTCTTAAAATGAACATTAGAGCTGCAAAATTAATCATCTTCAAAATAATTCATCAGAAAATTAAATTTGGTCTGAAAATCGCAGTGGCAGGAAACAGAGTTTAAATGGGCCTTACATAAACAATCAATTTATTAATTAATAAAATACTGTGTTACTAGAATGTTCAGTTGGCATAGTTTCAATTCATTTCTTTACAAGTGAAAATTCTATGAAGCGATGGGAAAAGATTTATTTAAGTTATGGTAATTGCTAAAACTTTTTTCAAAGTAATTATGGTTTGAGATAATTTTTGTAAAGAGATTTCTGCACTGAAAGAATATATAAATAGCAACGCTACTTACTTAAGTTATTTTTGCTCAATCATGCTAATAGTCAAGTGTTTTTCTATATCCAAGTATTTTAATTGCAGCTGGCATTTCTAAGCTGCCTATTGATGGTAAGTGCTGTGCATAAATATTACCATTTCTATTACTAGTCATATGAAAGTCATATAGGAGAAACCAAACTTCAGTTTCTAATCTGTCTCAGTTAAGTTTAACCCTTTTGACAAAAAGCCTACAAGATATGAACCGTATTATGTTTTTCAAGCCTTCATATTTCCTTTCTGACAATTACACCACTAACACATTTTGTAAGTTAAAAAAGAGATGTTTTTCCTTATTATATTGCAAGCTAAAGTTTAAAATGTTGTATCTTTTCAGGAAGGTGGAAACTTCCTTCAGATGGCTCAGAAAAGTCAAATGTAAATAAGCAATTTTAAGAAACATGCTCCACATTGTCCTCAAAAAGTTTAATTATTCACTTAAGGAAAAACACATAAGCCAAAACCGTCAGCGTTAGTAAACAAAAAAAAAAAAGAAAAATCCTTAAAGAAAAAGGTTCATATTCTTTACATCAGTCTGAACTCAGACTACATAAGTAACACCCCAGTGCAATAAAATTGAAATAAGTGTCTTTTTTGGAGTTGACAGTGTCTATTATGCCTATTAAAACCAAAGACAGAAGAAATACTATGACAACAAGGTTTCAGTGAACATATACTGAAATACTGCACATGGTCTTCCCTTTTTTTGTCAGAGAGTAGAAGAACTTTGAACTTCACCTCTGATCTTGTTCCTAGAAAAGACCTTGACTTTGTAAAGGAATTGGTGAAACTCGATCATAACCAGATCATGGAATAAGAAGATCTGGCACGTATGCACATTAATGTACAAATTAAATAATCTAGTTTAATACTGTCAGAAAGCCTAAGTGATTTACTACAGTCAAATTTTAAAACCTCACTAGGAAGCAGAGACTGTAATTTCAGGGCATTCCCAGTCTTAGAGTTGAGAGGCCATACAACTGAATTTCCCAACCAGTAACAGCTGACAGCTGCAATTATGCACACAGTGGATACAAGATCAGCACTAGTACACCAGAAATGTACAGTCTTGGTATCCTACCACATAACTATTTCTGTACCTCAGAGCCTTCAACAAAGTGATGCAGCTCTTTTAGCCGAGTGCCAAAGTTACCAGCTACTCACTGTCCATGCAACTCGCCTCAGGCGAGTGTTCGACCCCCTCAGGCATGCAGCTTCTTTGCTACACAGGAAGGAGAAATACCCCTCTCCCCAGCACTCACTGTTCATTTTTGAGGAAAAAAGATTACTTAGATAATCATTTAGCTTTCCTGCATCCATCTCCATCTCCACATGTGGAAAATAAGCTTAATTCCACTGGTGGATATGGTGGGTGTAGGTGGGCAAAAGTGTCACCAAAATTGGGAATCAAACTCCTTAACACCAATGTAGTACTAAGAAGCAGGCATTCTTTATTACAGCGCCGGATGCACGGGGGATCGTTCCACCTAGCGTGCATACCGCAGGTTACATCAGCCGAAACTTATATTGTCCAGTTACATACATATGCATCAAATTTCCTGGAATGATAATGCATATTCATTCTATTTCCTGGAACTAATTATCATATTTGCGTGGTCATTACGCATGCGTCCTTGAGCTCCGAGGGGCTTCCATGGGGGTCTCTGGTGGTCCTTGGTGGCCGTACAGGTGTGTCCTTTAGTTGACCCCTTCTTCTGGACATGCGCAATCCCACCTTGCTTATGTAACTTGCTCCCCTTCTTCATGGTGCATGGTCCCTAACAATGATTTGGCACCCTTAACACAAACCAATTATTCTAACCACCCTTGACTCTTTGTCAAGATGGGCTGGGGCTGTACTGGGAACATAGCAGCATGTCCGTACTACTCCTTGTCCAATTGTCTTTGGGCATAGTAGCATATCCATAAGCCATAGGTGTACAAACACAATATTAAAGCATTGTCTAACCTGCTCCTATCTCTATGTTGCTTAGTTACAAAAGAACAAACTAATAATTTTGGTTACTTCTGGTTACATTTCCCCCCTTTGGAAGTTTTGAAATAATCATCTTTTCAATACTTCCACTCTTAATCTTTCATAACTCAACATAAGCAGGTGGCTTCTCTCCCGGCATTGGTGTACGATGCTTCATCGCTGATTTCTGTGTCAACGTTTTCTTTAAACATTGATAAACCAAACAAATCACCAAAACAACTGTAATCAAAATGATTAGTGTCTGTAACAACTCAGTTATCCATCCTTTAAGAGGAAATCCAAAACGTTCCAAAATTTGGCGTAACCAATTTGTTTGCATTTCCCTCCTTAAACCTTGAGTCTGCTGTGCCACCCTCTTCATATCATCTATTTGTTCATTCAAAGCAGCTGTAACATTTGGGATGTGCACACAGCAATCTTGATTTCTGTAAATCCACAATCATCACTTCAATTCCCCCATGTGTTTCTCTCTTTTTTCCTCTACTATTTTATCATTATTTGTGGGGTAACTATGACTTGTCTGGTGGATGTTACCCACCTCATTTTCTACTACTCTCAACTGTTCTGCCAATAATCTATCCAATTTACCATAATTTGGTTTCGGGGTTGGAAGTTTTACCTGTTTTACTGGTACCAGGGCAAGGATGCTTTGCTCCACTGCCTCTCTAGCAGTTTTATCAGCCAATCGGTTGCCCACATTTACCATGGTTTGTCCAAATTGATGTGCTTTACAATGCATTACCACTACTTCCTTGGGCTGCTGGATGTCCTGGAGGAGTTGAAGAATTTCTTCCTGAGCTGACAACAGTCCTCTTTCCTTCCAGATAGCTCCATGTGTGTGAATCTGCTTTCTGTGCTGATGTATTCACAGGGAGAGCTTCAGCTTTCATCACTTGGGGTGGTGGTAACCACTGCATACCCCGCCATCCGTTTTCCATCTCGGACAAAGCTGCTTCCATCCATAAACAGCTCCAAATCAGGATTAGGCAACGATTCGTCCTTCAGGTCCTGTCTGCTAGAATATACCTGTCCAATAGTTTGCAAACAATCATGGTGTAAAGACTCACCCATTTCTGAGCTCAAAAACATTGCTGGGTTCGCTGCTGTTGTAGTTTTAAGTTCCACATCATCCAGTTCCAAGAGAATGACCTGGTATTTAAGCATGCGGCCTGGGGACTGCCATTGCCCCCCTTTTTGCTCCGAGACAGAAGCTACCATATGTGGGACATAAACGGTAATTTTCTGCCCCATGGTTAATTTCCTTGCTTCTTGGATTAAGAGTACAGTTGCTGCCACAGCTCGCAAACATCCAGGCCATCCCTTGCTGACATTATCCAATTGCTTAGAAAAATACCCAATGGCCCGTTTCCAAGTTCCTAATTTTTGAGTCAACACACCCAAAGCAAGATGTTATCACTCATGTACAAACAATTCAAAAGGCTTTGCTAAATCTGAGAGTCCTACCACAGGTGCAGACATCAAAGCCTTCTTCAGATTTTTAAAAGCTGTCCAACACTCAGGTGTCCACAACAGGTAATTCTCCTGGGATCCTTTCAAAGCTGCATAATTGAGGATCCACAATCGACACCACCTGACCATACCCAAAAATGTCCGCAATTCCCATATCGTTCTGGGTTCTGGAACTTGACAAATTGCTTCCTTTCTGCCTGCTCCCAATCTTCTTTGTCCTTGCAAAATTTCAAAGCCTAAATATGTCACAGTCTCTTTCCCAATCTGGGCCTTGCTTTTTGATACTTGGTATCCTGCTTGTCCCAAAAATTCAACAAGCTGATGGTCACTTGTAAACAGTCTTCCCATGCCTCTGTTGCTATCAAGAAGTCATCGACATACTGCAATATTATTCCTTCTGAATTTTCTTTTTTTCCATACTTCCAATTCCTTTGCCAACTAATTACCAAATATTGTAGGACTATTTTTGAACCCTTGAGGTAGCACTGTGCAGGTGAGTTGTGTCTTGCATCCAGTGGTGGGGCTTTCCATTCAAAGGCAAATATGCCTGGATATCTTTGTCTGGAGGCATGCAGAAGAAAGCATCCTTGAGATCAAGTACAGTAAACCACTTCTGTTTTTCTTTTAAGGGTGTCAGCAAAGTATATGTGTTAGCTACTACTGGGTGAACGTCTTAAACAATCTGATTTATGGCTCTTAAATCTTGAACTGACCTATATTCCTTGCCATTCAGCTTTTTCACTAGCAATATCAGGGTATTATATTCTGATTCACACTCTATCAATAATGCATAATTCAAACATTTCGTTATTAATTCTTCCAACCCCTTTCTAGCTTCCCACTTGATAGGATACTGTTTTGTCTTACCGGTTTAGTTCCAGATTTTAGAACAACCTTTACTGGTTCCGCCAATTTAGACCGACCTGGAATTCCACTAGCCCATACCAAGGGTGTTACTGCATCCTCTACTTCTGCAGGAATTTCTTCCTTTGGTCTTGGTGTGTTCTGTAACATAAAAATTCTCGCTTCCACAGCTTTTGATTCAGGTATTAACAGGTGAGTCTCCCCATTTTAAAAAATTATTTTGTGCATTCAATTTACTCAATATATCTCTTCCTAACAAAGATGATGGACATTCTGGCATATACAAAAATTGATGAGTTACCCATTGCTTTCCCAATTTGAATTTCAGAGGTTGTAAAAACCGCCGATTTTCTTCCACCCTGCTCCCCCAACAACACTTATAGTTTTATGACTAAACCCCCCTTTGCATATATTTAATACCGAATATGTTACCCCTGTATCAACTAAAAATTCTACTTCATCATTCCTCAGCTTTAATGTAACCAGGTGTTCAGCTGGGGTTGACTCCCCTGGTCTCCTTCAGTCCTCATCATTCAGAGTCATCAACTTAATTGCCTGTAGCGAAAGATCCAATTCTCTTACTTTGGGACATTCCCTTTTCCAATGCTACAGGCAGAGCAACATCATCTTAAACTCTTATTCCTTCCCTGTTTTTTCCAAAGTCAATACCATAAAATTTTACCGGATAATCCCACACTGTTTTTGCCACTCCAGGTGATTTCTCAAAGCAAAAATAAATACCTCATAAGCTATTTAATCTCATTTACCTTCCCTTTTGCAAAATAACATTAATTGCAAGATGGTATTATATTGCGATGGACTATTCTTTGGCCATTTCTCCCCACCTTCCAAAGTATACATTGGCCACCAATGATTGCAATATTCAATTAACTGTTTCTGAGTCAAAGGATCACCCCCCAGATCTTTCCAGTGTTTTAAAATACATCCCAAAGGTGTTCTTTGTGGGATGGGTTTCTTGCTTGGAAATGTACCCATCTCCCAAACGACTAGTGGTTGTGATTGTGCACTATCACAAGCACGAGTCAGAGGGACCCCAACCCTTGTTGGAGCTCCCTCTGGGATTCCAGCCCCCTGCCAGAAATCCCAACCTTGGAGACTTCAACCCCCCATTGAAGACTCCCCCTTGGGCCCTGCTCCACAGGCTTTCGCCTAGCAGAGACTTACCAACCGAGGTACCTCTTAGCCCAACCCTGCGTAGCTTTCGCCGTGCCTTACGAGCAGGCTTTGGTGGGACTCTAACCCACGTCCTACCTTTGGTGGGACTCTAACCCACGTCCTACCTAAAGTGGGACTCTAACCCCACGTACTGCCCAGAGTGGGACTCTAACCCACGTCCTACCTAAAGTTCTGCTATCCATTAGAAGAATGCCTTATTACCTTGTTCCAGGGGATCTTGCTCAGAATTCTTCGGTCCAGGGATCAGAGGTTCTCCCCGAGAATCCCTCGGTGCCGGCTGGAGATCCTGCGATCCCTCGGATCCGTCGAAATTCAGAAGCAGCGTCCCATCTGGGTCGCCAAAACTGTCACCGAAATCAGGAATCAAACTCCTTAACACCAATGTAGTATTAAGAAGCAGGCATTCTTTATTACAGCGCCGGATGCACGGGGGATCGTTCCACCTAGCGTGCATACCGCAGGTTACATCAGCCAAAACTTATATTGTCCAGTTACATACATATGCATCAAATTTCCTGGAATGATAATGCATATTCATTCTATTTCCTGGAACTAATTATCATATTTGCGTGGTCATTACGCATGCGTCCTTGAGCTCCGAGGGGCTTCCATGGGGGTCTCTGGTGGTCCTTGGTGGCCGTACAGGTGTGTCCTTTAGTTGACCCCTTCTTCTGGACATGCGCAATCCCACCTTGCTTATGTAACTTGCTCCCCTTCTTCATGGTGCATGGTCCCTAACAATGATTTGGCACCCTTAACACAAACCAATTATTCTAACCACCCTTGACTCTTTGTCAAGATGGGCTGGGGCTGTACTGGGAACATAGCAGCATGTCCGTACTACTCCTTGTCCAATTGTCTTTGGGCATAGTAGCATATCCATAAGCCATAGGTGTACAAACACAATATTAAAGCATTGTCTAACCTGCTCCTATCTCTATGTTGCTTAGTTACAAAAGAACAAACTAATAATTTTGGTTACTTCTGGTTACAAAAGCACTGACAAGTATTTAACAAAACCCACGGGGGGAAAGCTGGATGTTAAAGGGCACAGCTCCTGTATTATGGAACAGCACACCCCAGATATCAACACAAACTTAAAAGTACCAGGCTGTAAAGAGGGTCACATATGTAGTGACACACACATCTGCTTTTGCAGAACAGTATAAATAAATGCATGACGGCAAGTCTGATGAGGAGCGGCTGAGGGAACTGGGGCTGTTTAGCCTGGAGAAAAGGAGGCTGAGGGGAGACCTTATCACTCTCTACAGCTACCTGAAAGGAGGTTGTAGAGAGGGGGGTGTTGGTCTCTTCTCCCAAGGAACAAGCAATAGGACAAGAAGAAATGGCCTCATGTTGGGCCAAGAGAGGTTTAGACTGGATAGTAGGAAAAGTTTCATAAAGGGTTATCAAGCATGGGAACAGACTGCCCAGGGAAGTGGTTGAGTCACCATGCCTGGAGGTATTTAAAAGACGTGTGGATGTGGTGCTTACGGACATGGTTTAGTGGTGGACTTGGCAGCATTAGGTTAACGGTTGGACTTGATGATCTTAAGGGTCTTTTCCAACCTAAACGACTCTATGACTCTGTGATAAAGGCATAGGCAGGGAGTGAAATCAGGAAAACCTGTAAAATTCACACCTGATACTCCAGGCAGGGCAGGGACGGGAGACAGCGAGCTTTTGGAGCTGCCACAACCGCCTTCCCCGAGCTGCACGTCCAGGCCCTGCGGGGAAGGAGCAGCCTGGCTCGACCCCGCCATCCCGGCACCTGCCCGAGGCCCCGGGTGTTATCGGCCTGAGGCGAGAGGCCCCCCGGCGACTGCCGCCGGCCTGAGACGAGTGGCACTCCGGCGACGGCCGCCTGGCGGCGCCACCCCACCGCCCGGGACGGTACCTGCGGGGTGTGCCTGCGGCGGGACCAGCAGCAGGAGGAGGAGAAGGAGGCGGAGCTGGAGGCAGCCGGCGGCGGCCGTTGCCCGGCGGCAGCCCCGCGCCCTGCCGTGCGCCTCACGCCGCATCGCCAAAGGCCCCAGCGCGCGGCAGCCGTTAGCCGCGCCCAACGGCCGCCCGGCCAGGCGCGCGGGGCAGGCGCGGCGAGGCGAGGCGAGTCCGGCCGCGCCCCGGTGAGGGCGAGCCGGGGGGGTGGAGGTGGCATCGCCGCCCTCCGGCCTTCCCTGCCGTGACCCGCCGCGGGGAAATCAGCGGCGGGGCTTTCCCAGCCGCAGGGACAGCCCTGCACTTGCGTCTCTGGCGAAAGAGGAGAGGCGGGGGGAGGCTTTCACATCCTCAAACCCCGGGGAAACATCTGCCGCCGCGGCAGCTCCATCGTCAGTCGTCCAGCTGCCGGGTTATACATAATTAATCCCAATCCATTAATGCACCGGCACGCCCGCACCTCCGCTCCAGGGGCAGCTCCTTTGAAACAGCCAGGCCTGCGGTGGTGCACCTGCACCTGGGGGTGGCCAAAGGTACAGTGAACTTGCTTCATGCTCACTGCAGTTGTTCCTAAAAAGAAAGAGAGCATGGAAGTTTCCGTTGCAAAACCAAAGAACTGTGCTGATCTAGTCACTGTCATGAGCATTTACAGCTGTGCTGCTCAGTCTTTATTGCACTGCTACAAAAAGGCAATTAAGAAAGTGTCTGGAATCCCCGGACATGTGCAGGTTTCTGTGTGTTGTGGTTTAGCCATACTCGGCAGCTAAGCACCACACAGCCGCTCACCCACTCCCCTCCAGTGGGATGGGGGAGAGAATCGGAAGAGCAAAAGTAGCCCCAAAACATAGCCCCATACTAGCTACTATAAAGAAAATGAACTCTATCCCAGCCAAAACCAGCAGACTGTGGCATAAGAGTAATTTGTAGAGGTTAAGAGTAATTTGTAATAAGGTTAGAGAAAGGATTTTTTGAAAGAATGGAGGGGGAGAAAATGAGTTATCTGGGAAGCAAAGTCTGGCAGGAAATTTCACTCTATTGGAAAATTTGGTATGTTGTTACTGTGCCAGAGAAGAAAAATAGCTGTTTACATCAAAGAACCAAGAAGACTGCTCCACAGGAATCTGAAGCAAAACAAAAGGCAGACATCTAGTAAAGAGGACTAGCTTAGACATATGACCAGCTCATCCATGTGCTTCCTTAAAGGATCCTTTCAGGATCACTCCTGAAAATTGATAGTAGAAATAATTCAGCCTTACTTTGCAAATTTACTTCTCAGGATAATCTGGACCGAATCCCTGTCAAGAAAATCCAAGATAAATCTTTAATTGCATTTCACTCTGCAAAATGAATGCAACAGAACATTAGTCATCCTTGCAATGTCTTCCATCCTGTACCTTACCTGGGTCCCATGTCTTCACCTCTCCCACCATTTCTTTCTAAAGCTTTCCAGGAGAAGGTAAGCAGTGGGGAAAAAGGTCAGTCTGCAACATGGGATGTTATTTCTTGTGTAAACCTGATTATATTTGGTATGGAGATTACCGAGTGTCAGTATATATAGACACCAGTATGGCATTTTAAAGGCTTTTTACTGGCAGAAGTCAAATTTTGTCAGTATCTTTTCACTAACTTGAATGTACAAGTGTGATAGAAAGTGGACACAAGATGTGTCAAAGAGCTCTGTGTTTTCATAGTGTTGGCTTAGCCTTACAATGCTGGTACTGCATATACAATGTTCTTAGCTGTCACTTTTTACCCATTTTAGTTCTTGTGACCTATATACGAAAGCTGTATTAATAAAGAAGGAAGCTTTATTTATTTATTTTTTTCTGCTCCATCAGCAAACTACTCCAAAAAACCCCCACCATGATTCTGCATTATGGAACGCAACTTTTTATTACTATAAACCTGTGCTGTAATAAATGTTAGGCCTATTTCTGATTTCATGTTAATCAAGAGCAAGTTAGCAATTCAGGGAAGTTACATCTGTGCGAGACTAACATAAATGAGAGAATGATCAGACTCTGTGCCCTAATTTTTCCTGACAAGGCCACAAAATAAAGGCCCCCACAGTGTGAATTGGGCTGTCCAAATAAATGTAGTTTGATTTTTCCAAAGTGCCAGACCTTTGCAGATGGCACTGAATTCACACAGAGAGGACCTCTATAAATCAGACTGCTTTTGTTTAGATTGCTAAATGAAGACTGTCGAGCTTGGGATTAGGAAATGAGTGCTGCATATTCTGACCTGAAACATTAATGGATTTGCCAACCTGATAGAATAAATGGCAAAACTCTGGAAGAAATTAAGCTGCATGGAAAACTCTAGTGTCAATGTGATTTACTTATTCCAAGTAATAATTGTAAGTTTTCTGGATTTGCATTTATCTGTGGTTGTGTTTGATAAATTTTGTTTGTGTTAAATCTGTGTTTCAATTTAATTCATATTGTCATCTAGATACCAACAGAATAGCTTATTTTAAAATACTTCAATAAAAACACCATACAATTCTTATTAAGATTGAAAACTCCTTAATTTTGCCTCTACTAGATGAATAAGTAATTGGTAGTGTCATTTCAAGTTGCTATGTGTATCTACTTGAAGAACGAGATTACTGTGGTACGTATGAACCATGTTCCACACCAGGAGACATTTCATTGTGAGGTGGTTTCCATCGTTACCAAGCAACAAAAAACCTCTCTGCTCATTCAATGGTTCTGTTCTTTTTGTGCCATACTTGATAAATCTCTTCAGGAAATAATTTTCTACTTAAACCACTACCTTGCTCTTTATGGTTTCTATGTACTGATCTTCTGGAGGGTGACCTCTAGTTTTACTGCGGTTTGTTGGCTAGGACTTCAGAAACTTGGAGAAACAAGAGCAAGTGGAGTCTTTTAAGTTTAGTGCCACATAAGGACGATAGAAGAGAATGACCATGGTTTCCCATGGAGCTGAAAGGCATGCAAGTGCCTTTAAAAAGTCCACCTTGTTAGTTGAACCAGTTCACAAGATGGAACGCCAACAGTACTGAAGTCTGTTAAAGAAGATGCGCATGCCTGTTGTGAGAGGTCCTGAGAACAGACATGGCTTTGCCAGCTTTGAAGAGAAAAACAGTAATTCCTTCCTTAAATTCAATTCATTCATCTCTCCAGTAGAGCTGAATTACCCTTTATTCCCACACCGGGATGATGTGCCTTTAGTGGATCCCTGCTCAGGTTTTGTGAGTCCAGGAGCAGATGCTGACCTGCAGCCCAATGTTGGAAGAGCTGTTGAATCCCTGGTGGACTACAGTGACTGGAAACCTCACCAGCAGGTCCCCATCACAGGAAAGAGAGGCCAGCCTGCCCACAGGAGGCAGATGACCCTCCTGGAGGAAACCAGCGGCTGTGTCAGAAGGCGGAACTCCAGGGCTGTGTCAGCTGCTTCTGTCAGGGGATGACTCAGAGGTAAAGCAAACTATTTTTATTTCTTAATCACCAAAGACATTGGTGATGCTTAACAGATAAATACAATTAGTTTCTGAACTCCATCCCCCAAGGCCCTGAAAGAACAACCTTATAAAATATATTTGCCCTGGATATTTGAACTGAATGTAACAACTGCAATAGAGTGATTGTATGATTCATTTCCCCTGCTGTAGCAAAGAGGTACCAGTCAGCAAATTCTAACGAGCATTCTAATGCTAAAAAAAAAAATAAAAATCTTTGAAGGTAAATAATGTTTTAAAGAATCTATTTAGGCAAATTGTGAAGTTATATACGATAGTCCTAATGAGCACCTGTTTTAATGTAAACCAAAATAACAAATCACTCCAGAGTCGGGACATCCCCTGGATATTTCTGTGTCTTTTAGTATTTCCTGACAAGTTGCAGTGCAGCACATTTAAAGACCTATTCCAATGTCTGGTTGATTGTAGAACAGAAATTCTTGAGGACTGCCATCACATATTGGTCAAAGTATATATTAACCTCTTATTTTATATCAATGTGTTACACATAAAGTTGGGTCTGATCACTTCATATTGATTGCGGCATCAAAATGGAAATTCATTCTTTTTAATGTGAAGCAAAATTGCATTGGCGGTTAGTATTCAGAATTTTCTGATGAAAATTCTGGAAAGCAGAAATATCTACCTAGGGCTTCTAAAGGCAGACATAATTAGCAGGAAGCAATATAGTTGAATTTTTATGAAGATTAAACCAATTCCAGTGATTTTCATAGAGAAATGCTCATTACAGCCAGAACAAAATTTTACGAGAACTCAGGCAACTTGCTCATAGATGGGGGGAGGCATTTCTTAGTACATGGTAAAAAAATGTAAATAAGCTCCTTGTTCAATCTTACTATACAGAAATTACACTCTCACTTCATGGTTAGCTATACTTTATCTGTGTTATTGTCACCATAACATCTCTACATGCTATAAATTCAGACAGTGTTTTTGGTTCCTTGTTCCTGTCTTCGAACTTTGCATCTTAAACCACTTTAAGTTTACTGCAGTCATATAACAGAACCCAAAAGAACCCAAGAAACCACAAGGGTTAAAAACATAGACTCCATAATTTTCCTTTTTTTTCCTTGCTCATCCCATATAATTTTCACTCTCATTTCTCAGTTACTGTGTTCTCCGTTTACATATGAAATTAAACCTCAGACACCAATCAGAACTGATCAGCTCGTTTTTTTCTGAAAGCCTCTGGAAAAGTGAAGGGGAAAGAAGATTTGAGATATGCAATTCTATCTGACCATTAATTTTTCCAACGCAGAGAAAAGCAGACTGATACAGAGATAAGACATAGTCTGGCAGATAGAGACACACCTGAAATGAACACAGACAAAATCTGAAACTGAATGTAATCAAGTCCTACTCCTACTAATTTTAAAATATAAGAGGTCAAAAACAGTGCACAGTTTTCGAACGACAGTGAGGTGCACTGAAGCTTGTGAGACTGCTGGTTTTGTGAAACCTCTCTGCATATATCTTTGTGTGGTGACATAAGAATCTCACTTTTTCCTTTAAAAACAAAACAAAATGATGTTCTGGCTTTCATGGTTTCTGGGAAACAGCTTAGAAATGTGAATGAGTACATATTCAGTTGACTGACTCATAACTCAGAATCCAAACCAGAAATTCCCCAAATTCATTATCCGTCATTGAATCCTGCTTTGTCAGATTAGGAGATTAGTTTAAGTAATAGACTGAAACTGACGGTATCGTTAAGCTTGTCATTAGTTAAAAGTAACAAAGCGAAGACACTGAGTTCCCAACTTGGACAAGAACAGATCATGCCTTTTTCAGTCCCGTGGACTGAGCAAATGATTAGGGGCATTGAAACCTCCAGAAAGTTGACTTAAAGAAAAAATTATTGCCATTTTTATGCTAGATCTTTCCACTGACAGCAAAAGGAGAAGTAAATGTTAGAAGATTAATCATCCCAGCAGTAGGCCAGTAGTGTCAAGATGGCAAATTACAGTATACAGTGCAAAAGCAGAGGTCTCTAGAAATGCATATGTACAATTATCAAAACAAATGTAAAATTATATACATGTCCTCCTAAGGACATTGTCACTGACACGAGTGATTTACACATACAACACAAGGAATAACAGTTGTAACCTTTAGCTCTTTAATCAATGAACCAGAGGAGGACTATTTTTATGGAACTACTAGGACATATGGATGGATATATTTGAGCTATCTACCTCTTTACTGGAGAGGGCGCTAGTACATGCATACATATTAAGTAATTACGACATTTCAGACATAAAACTTAATGGAAGCATTCCCATATGAGTACAAGTTGTATATTTGCAGATAGCATTTAAAGTTTACACAAAGCTGAGGCAATGAAGATGCAGCCACCATCTTTACTGCAAGCACATTGCCTGTTTAAAAGACAATTTCCAAAATAATTGTTTTAATTGGAGAGTGATTCAGTTTGAAAGCTCTTCACAGTGCAAAGATCCACAAATTCTGTCAAGCTTTTCACAAGCAGCAACTTAAAGTTATAGCACACTGTGCCAAAGTATATTTAGAAATACACCTTTCCCAAAGTCACCAAAAGCATTATGCTAGTTAATGGCACAGCATTTTAAATGATACTCTCATACATATCCCTTACCTTATTTATAGGATTATTTTGTGGGGTTTATCCTGATTCCCTAAGGAGACAAGCTGTTTCCATTCGTCTTGTTTATTTATCTATTGTTTCTCCCCTAATAACTTTTAAGCCCATTGGCCAATTTCTGCCAAATTTGACAGAGATATAAGCATCTCAAGGATAATTTCATCCCTGCAATATTTTTGAAGGTTGAAGTCTGGGGAGAGGAAAGACAAAAATGAGTGTTCCTCCCTTGAGGGAGCTGAAACTTGGGCGTTAGAACATCTTTCTGTTTGGCAGCAGCTCACTTGGTTATCAGTATGTGTATACTGGCTCACCAATCAGTACGTATGTGACTCTACAGTAACTGCAGGATGTGGCCTCTTGGTGGGTAAGCCTGATTTCCAGGACCTGGTCAGGGAGAGCTCAAATTATGGGAATATGAAGTTGGGAGGATGAAGGAGAGAGAGAAATATCTTTAGGAAATCAGTCACCTACTGCTCATGGAATAGCTTGTTTATTGCTTTCAGGGTTGGAAAATATTATAGAACAGTAGAAATGCAATACGCAATTACTAGTTTGGGTTGCATTAACAAGCTTTTATTATTATGTTTGCTAATTTGGATACTTTCCTTTATACAGTTAGCACTGTACATGACAATATGTGAAGTAGGCCAAACCATAGCAATGTATGTTGTGATACTATTTATAACTTACTTTCATCTTCCATGAAATTTAATGTATTTTTGTGGAAGTTTATAATTCAGAGTGGTAACAGGTAACTGAACATTGGTGCATCCATTTTTATGGGAAGCCATGAGCTGTTTTCATCCAATTTAAAACAATAAGAATTGCTGCAAATTGATTAACACAATAGGAAGCCTTTTCTTTCAGGTTGGAAACTCCAGTGCAAGCTGCTTCTGCTCTACCTGACCAAAACCATATTGTTGTATTTTGTATGGATCCCAATCTCAAGGCAAGTGTCTGGTGCTCTTCTTGTAATGATAGAAAACATATTTACATTATTTTGTTTCTAGTCTGCTTTCCATTTGACATACTTTTGGCAGTGATTACAGTACTGTAGTGAAATCAGACTTTTTCATGTCCTCATCTAATTATATTGAAATAGGGGCTGTATTTCAGGTAGTATGTTAGCATGGCCAGATTTTAATGGTGGCTATCACTCCAATAATTGTCTTTTTTTGTACTGTTACTCTGGTTAAGACATTTAGACTGTAATGTGAGACTGATACTACCTATGTCAGTTATGTGTAACTGGAGACAGAGTTAGAGCAAAAATACTAGAATGGACAAAAGATACCAGAACCTCATACCTGGTATAAATACTCATATATTTAATACTTAGGCACTGCCTTATTTGGTGCAAGTCACAAACAGATAAGTAAATCAAAATACATCAATTATTCCATACCTCAAGTCTAATTAAGTCTTTCCCATACTGAAAATATAATGGCATCCTTCATCCTTCTACACTGATGCGACTATTCATAGTCCATAAAGTGTTGCACATGCTTAAATAGTTAGAACCGAACCGAACCGAACTGAACCGAACCGAATAGAATAGAATAGAATAGAGCTATTTCAGTTGGAAGTGACCTACAATGATCATCTAGTCCAACGGCCTGAACAATTCAGGGCTGACCAAGTTAAAGCATGTTGTTAAGGGCATTGTGCAAATGCCTCTTAAACACTGACAGGCTTGGGGCATCGACCACCTCTCTAGGAAGCCTGTTCCAATGTTTGACCACCCTCTCGGTAAAGAAATGCTTCCTAATGTCCAGTCTAAACCTCCCCTGGCGCAGCTTTGAACCATTCCCACGCGTCCTATCACTGGATACCAGGGAGAAGAGATCTGCGCCTCCCTCTCCACTTCTCCTCCTCAGGAAGCTGTAGAGAGCAATGAGATGGCCCCTCAGCTTCCTTTTCTCCAAACTAGACAAGCCCAAAGTCCTTAGCCGCTCCTCGTAGGACGTTCCTTCCAGCCCTTTCGCCAGCTTTGTTGCCTTCCTCTGGACGCATTCAAGGACCTTCACATCCTTCTTAAATGGTGGGGCCCAGAACTGCACACAGTACTCAAGGTGAAGCCGCACCAATGCTGAATACAGCAGGATGATCACCTCTTTTGACGGGCTGGTTATGCTGTGTTTGATGCACCCCAGGATGCGGTTTGCCCTCCTGGCTGCCAGGGCACACTGCTGACTCATATCAAGCCTGCTGTCGACGAGCACCCCCAGATCCCTTTCTGCAGGGCTGCTCCCCAACCACTCCTCTCCCAGTTTATACTTGTGCCTGGCATTACCCCGTCCTAGTTGCAGAATCCGGCATTTCAACTTGTTAAATTTCATTCCGTTAATCATTGTCCAATGCTCCAATCTATCTAGATCCCTCTGCAAAGCCTCTTGTCCCTCAGGAGAATCAACAGCACCTCCCAGTTTGGTATCATCAGCAAACTTCCTAATGGTGCATTCAACTCCTACATCCAGATCGTTGATAAATCTATTGAACAGCACTGGCCCTAGAATTGAACCCCGGGGAACACAATTTGTAGCAATGAACATAATGCAAATACATCAGGCATATGTGAGGGACTGCAAAGTACGTTTGCTGTGCCATTTTATGAATAATATATGGAAAGTACATTCCTGAGGAGTAGAGGGGGAAGGACATTCTATTAGTTTTTAAACTTATATTCACTATATTGAATTTTCTTTCCTGAGTAAAATTCCTCAGAAACAGATCCGTTCTTGATGCCCAGTGCTGGCTGGTGAAGTATGTGAAATTGCATGTTTCACAATCTGATGCAAAATAAGATAGTAAACTAGGAAAATGCAGATACATACAGTTCAGTCTTTAAAGAAGCAATCATAGTATCATATATGTTGATAGCATTGCTTTCTGCCATGTATTTGATTTATCTTAGGAATCAAGTGATCCTTCTGCAAGGTGGAGAGAAGAGAAAGCAAGGGACTATTTCTGCAATTCAAATACTCGAAAATGAGACACCATTTCTTTTAAAAACAGTTTTTGCTTATGCTTTGCTTTATTTTTTCATCTTCTTTTTGCTGCTGTGCATCTTTAGGTAGCAGGACATATAAAACTACGAACAATTTTTCTATCACTCGGAACGTCTGGTGTTTTAACAGCATTTAGCATAGGATTCATCTCATGAACATTAGTTATCTAAAAGCTTGCATCCAGTCTGTGCCTTTCATCTCCACTTCCTCTATAGGCACTGAAGAGAAACTGGAGTTTCCAAAAGGGCATTCTGTACATGTGTCTTCAACGCCTGTCACAGGCATGATATGACTGGTGTCTAATCTCTATTTATGTCTCATCTAACTTAACTGATCATTCAAATTTAGACAAAATAAAACCCATCATCACTGTAAGCTTATTGGAAGATAAACTACCTCTTTCAGTTAGTGAGTGAGAAAGTTTTAAAGCAGATAAGCCTGTGAAACTGGAAATATGTTCTCTGACAAGCAACATATAATTCCAGGCTTTTCCAGGCTATATTTAGAAATATACACCTTTGTTATTTTCTACATCCTTCTTTGTCACATAATTCCTTATTATCAAACTACCAATGTCATTCACTAATGATTATATGGGAACTTTTTTCCCTTCTGTTTTATTGTTGATCTAGAGCTTATGACGAAGTTCCTTGGGATAATATATTACCTTCCAAAATCCAGCCTCCAGAATCAACAGTGGAAGTGTTGGCTGATCCTGTTTCCCAGTGTTTCACAAAAAGGAGATACAATCCTGAACCTGAAATAAGCCAAGTCAGTGAACAATTTCTTGCCAACTGGTTTTAGGTTTTGCTAATGAAATGTAGCCTAAATTTTGTGTAGGTCATACACATAAACCCACAGCAATGTTTTAAAATAAAAACAGTCCCAAGCAAGCATTTAAGGACATCAGCACACTCCAGTAATTGCCTCAAATGATTCATATTTTTTCCCTCCCCCTCCCCTGTAAATCGGTAGAGAAGAAGATATGCATGCACAGTACCAAAAGAGAGGATAAGGATATTGATGAAAAATGCGTTGATAGGAATGCTGCTGTAGCATAACAAATCTCATGTTAAGTTAGATTACTCATGATTATGAACCATAATAATTATTATTTTTACTAAACTAAATTTCAGTCCTGCAATTGGTTCTGATTGCTGCATGAAAATCTATTAAGCCAAATTAATTAGGTAATGTTGCCTTACAAGAAGCATCTAATTATGATTTTAGGTTGTTGGATGCTTCTGGGACATATTTCAAACAGGACCTTTTACCTCTCCACAGACACCTGGTGATTTGTAAGTTTCTTTTTTTTGTGTGTGAATATCGGGGTCCTCTGAACACTTCCTTTATGAAGTCTGTGTACAGTTAATTATTTCAGAAGACTAAATTCAGCAGCATTCTCTAACTAGATAACTTAAGATATTCAATCAATAACTTTATGAAAAGTATACTATTTTCATAAAGTATACTTTATGAAAAGTATAACACGCTTCTCCTGTGAGACAGTTAACTATAAAAAGCAGAACAGAAGAAATCTGTAAAGTGAATTACTGTCATAATTGCATACATCTGATGTTTTCATTGAGACATGACATTTATGAAAACACCACGGTAATAACACACATGTACAAACTCAAGGTTTTATCTGCTGTCTGTAGAATCCAAGACAATCTCAGAGTGGAGCATTTTAGATGAGCCCAGTAAAGGGTGACAGGAGGTTCAGAAGGGCTCAGATAAGAGCCAAGTAGAGACAGGGAAGGAAAGGTTGGTCAAAGCAAGATAGGAAAGCTAGAACTTGCCTCCTTGCCAGGCCATGAGCCAGCAGGTTTGCTCGGGCAAACTCAATGGACAGGTGTGCTACTGGCACAGTCAGGCATACAATGGGAGAGACAGGTACCTCTGCAAGGTGGAAGGGAGACAGAAAACACTATCATTATGGTTTCTTGAATGTTGCACTTTCAAAGGAATATAGACATGGCCAGTGAGAGCAGTTGCAGGGACAGACCAAGAGAGAAATTCAGACCTGTCGTGGTTTAACCCCAGCCAGCAACTAAACCCCACCACACAGCCGCTTGCTCACTCCCCCCTGGTGGGATGGGGGAGAGAATTAGAAGAGTACAAGTGAGAAAACTCATGGGTTGAAATAAAGACAGTTTAATAAGTACAGCAAAAGCCACGCACACAAGCAAAGCAAAACAAGGAATTCATTCACTACTTCCCTTGGGCAGGCAGGTGTTCAGCCATCTCCAGGAAAGCAGGGCTCCATCACACGTAACAATTAAATTTTCCCGTGTTCTCAAGAATTGAATGAGAGAAGTGTTACAAGTAGAGAAGCAGTTCATTTTTAAAGAAAACTTGCTTATACTATTCTAGGAAATTGACTGAAGTCCCAGTATCTGAGGATGAAGATTAAAAGACAAGGTTCTGCCTGCTGAACTGGGTCATTTAGCATATATGCCACTCTAATCATTTACCATGGACTTTTAGCAGATTCAAATGAGCATTGCATCATTCCAAGAGCAAAACTTTGACTTGTCACCACCTCTCTTTTGAGACCTCATAAATATTCTATCAGAATATTCTGTCTGGCAAAAAAACAGGCGATTGATCTATTTCGTCTTTAACAGTATAAGCTGAAGCTCTCGAACCTGTCATATCCCTTTGTATATGTAAGTACAATGTCCCTGGGTTGTTTCTACTTTCTACTTTTTTGATTAAACCCAAGCAATCCATCTCTCATTTTCTGAAGGAAGAGTTGTAGATGGCATATGTTATTTAATCTTAAGGTGTTTTCTGGCGCCAAGGGAGAGCGTGTGCTGAGTCTCCTCTGCTTGCGGGTGACTCCAGCCTTTTACCTGTGAACTAGAAATCAGGATCCATTATATCCTCTTTGGAAGAATATCCCAGTCTGATTATGGGCATAGCCAAAAGGACAAGAGATGACACATTTCTGTCTTATTTCCATTCTTCCTAAGCATCCTCTCTGCACATATGTACTAGAGCTGTCACTTGTTACGTGCTGCAAGTTCAGCAGATGATTGTTTTCATCTTGGGACATGCCAAGTACACAGGGCAGTTCATCTCCATGTTTTTTCTTGTGGACCGTTTTAATAAATAACTAGAATTTTGGAGCATGCAGTATATGGTTCAGCTGCCTCCACCAGCTGTCTTATGAATAATGTACATATCTTTGATTTCCTTTCTATCCAAACAGTGGCTGTGTTCGTGCAGTAAATTGTGAAGACATTGACAATGCTGATGTAGACTTAATCCCACTTAACCATGTGCGAACTTCAAAGCCTCACTACACAAGCACTGCACAGTATGTTTCTCTTATTAGCATCATTTTGATACAGCCTCTTGAGTTCTCGTTACTTGGGAAAGCGGAAAAAACAGTTAAAGATCTGGTCTTGGGCCAAAATAATGAAAAAAATTGGGGGAAATGTTCCTTATTCTTTTTAATAACTTGAATGAGGTCGGTTAACACAGGAAGCACAGTAGACTTTCAGATTTAAGGCTGAACTTGAAGAGTACTTTTTAATAACTGAGTCAGTAGTAAGTGGCCTACAGTGGTAACTGCCTACAGTGATCAGTGTAGGTCTGTATAAATCTAAGGGACCATTCAGCCTAGATATACAAAATTAGTTGAGGAAGCTGGTACAAAATGAGCAGAGAGATGTCTACTGAGATGATGGTATAACAGATTTATCCATCTACTTGTGTTATGGTAAGCTTAAATGCAACCTGTTTTGACTAAGTATGAATTTGTCATAGAACATTAAGGCCTGATTCTTTATTGTATCACATTAGTGTTATAGTTTCAGGGAAATTATGCTCCTAACACCATGCATCACACTTTTCAACCAGAAATTGATTAGGTTGATTAGGTTTTTCTTCCATCCAGGAGCTGCTCTGTGGCCCAAGTGACCCTGCCATCCATCTAGTACAGAATGGTCATAATGGACTGACAATAATTGACTGTCAGACCAAAAGCTACCCTTAGTGTGCCCATCCTGGGAAGTAAAAGCTGCCTGTGGTAACACCAGGGCAATATACTGTCTTGGTGTAGTGAACTCGTCGCAATCAGCAGACTCCGACCTAAGCTGTAAATGAGAGTATACTCTCCCTCCTGCTTGCTAGACTAATTGCACAACCAAGTTTTAAGAACTCAGCAGGCACCTTTCCCTTTTCCTCAATTGAGAAAGGCTGCATGTGAAGCTAGTCTGAGCACACCTGCTAGATCATACCCTAAAACACCTGACTCATGGTTCCTAATGATGCTGAGACTACCTAACACAGGCATTCCTGTAAATGCCCAGCAGCAGAAAATAGATTTGTGTTACATTCAAGGCTCAAGTGGGGAGGACATGGAAGAGAAGGCTCTGAGCTTAGCATGCACCAGGAATTTCTGCTGATGCCATTCTGAATAGAGACCTTACTTCCAAAAACACTATGTTGGTTTTCAAACTATGACATACTTTCATACTTAAAACGCTTCCTGTCCTGTAGCATTAATAACAGGTCTGTTGGGTAGAAGCACATGTGCCATTCTTTGATGGGTAGTGACTTGAATATTGCCATGTTAAAAAGGTGAGATTTTTAACTGTAGCCACTAGATGGCGTTTGAGTTTGCAAAAGCTCCTGAATGCCATTGGGAATACCTCCTGACTTTCAGCTAGATCACGAACTTTGATATGCAAAGGTTTTCACTTTAAGCCTTTCCTAAAGTTCTCTTTAGTAGCTTGAGCTGGCGTTAAGCATTTATTTGCAAACTTTTGAGAAAGTAAAACGGTAGAAGTAACAGCATAATGGTAAGAACTAAAAACAGTAAAACAAAAGAGGAAAGAGACTGTTCTATTTACTTAAACAGATTTTCTCTTTGTATAGGCCTTTCCTTTCTGTTCTTCCAGTGGTCTTGCACAGTCCACATTTGTGAGGAAACTACAGAAGGGATACTTTGTTGGGGAAGCAACGGGAGAGAAACTGTAAAAATATTTCCCTCTCTCTTCTGAAGAAAAGGCATAATGCTGGGCCTTACTCACATACAGCAGAGTATGTGCTAAACATTCCTAGTTGCTGGGAGCTGCCTTAGAAGTAGCTGGAATTTCTGAGCTCCACCTTAAGCCTGTTCATTTCTGTTTCTTACATCAGTTTCAGGGAGAATATATATCCTTTTATAATGCATCCCATGCTGCCACACTTGTGGGGAATGGCACATTATTCTTCACACAGCCTTACTCACTACAGCAGTAGGTTCACAGGCAAAATAAGGTGCTAAGCATTGTACAATGGTCAAATTTGACCCATATTACTGCAACCAAACCTATTAATGTCAAGCTTTTATGTACATAATGTACCATTCTGATTGTTTTATCTTACTTCCTGCACAAGTCATGTGATTTCTCACAGCCTTCATCTAACTTGTAAATTCTGCTTGAATTAGAACATAAAATAGTATAAAATGATTATTGAGAAATGTGCTTTAAAAATACAGCACACATAGCATACAACATAGTGCTGAACAGAGATTTCTGAGTTTAAAGCATTAGCAGAGCTATTAACCCTTAGTTCTGCCATGCCATACTGGCAGAACTATCGAGCTTTGAAGAATAGAAGCTGTTATGTACACTGTGCTGCAAACAGGCAGACATATTGTCTGGAACTATTTGCAGCGTATGGTATCATGGTGGATTTGTAAGTTTGAGCAACAGGTTCTGTATTACCTTCTCCGGTATTCTCCATGTCATTTTCCTGGTTTTTAGCGAGTGAGGCCATGGGTTTCATTGATTTCTGGCAACCAGGAGACCAAGATCTCTGAGACCTAAAAGATTCTGACATCTCAAAGCTGCGAAAAACTCAATTCCACCTGAAAAATTCTATTAAGTTCTTCATAAAGTATATTTATTCTCTGTGATTATCAAACATCAAGACTGCTATGATTTTAAGCAGAAGAAAGAAGAAAGTCAGAAAGAAGACATAAAAGTAATCCCTATAATTTTTTTTTTTTGCTTTGTGTGTTTGCCAGTAGTTTGCCAGTAGTTTACAGTAGTTTACACATCTGGAAAGATGTGTAAAGGTGTTAAGGCTGCTAGACTCCCACCAAAATCCTTGAGAAATTAGATATATGCTTTGGATTTAGAAGCTAAATATGCTTTGTAAGTCTGTAAAATGTAAAAATCTTTTTGTACAGTCACTTTCACTCTTTCATGGACTAGCAGTTGCACTTCCTGCCTCTAGCACTTGGGCAACAGCATCAGCGCTCAGGCATTACTCCGGAGTGAGACACTATTCTTCCCCAGACCATGCAAGAAAGTGGTTGCCATTCAAATTATTAGCAAAGCTGAAACTAGCCAAGAGTCATCTGTCATGTAATTTTGCAGAGACAAACAGGAAGAGTGGTGAACCTGGGCATGTTTTGTATGTTACCCTTGCACCCACCCTCTCTTCCTTTTGGCAGAACAGGAAACCGTCTTCTGTTTTTCTTCTTTTTTCTTAAGGAATTAGAAAAAAGATAAAAGTAATGACTTATGCTGCAGTTGAGCCTAAAAGCCCTTAGTATAAGATCAGTGTTGTGAAAAGCTGCTGTGCATATACCCAGCACTCTAGATAATACTCTGAAGTCCTTACCATGCAATTTGGAAGTTTTACTGATGGGAATCCAGGTGCAGTGGGATTTGCCAAATCCCATTGGGAATCTGTAGCACTGTTAGGAATGAAACTTCGTGTATCCTGAGCCCTAGGCTGTTCCTTTTTTTTTTACCAAACTCTGAGCTTTAAGCTATTGAAATGATGCTTTGCTGAAACTTGGTTTTAAAAAATAATAATTAGCACAAAATGATGACCATAGTTCTTAAAAGTTAGGCTGAGATACAAATGAAGACTTAAGAATCTAAGTCATTTTTTATCCAGTTTTTCCTCTGTGATTCAGACGTGGAATAGCTGTGGGAGCCTTCACCACATGTAAAAAGCCACGTCATAAGTGTTGTGACTCATCTAGAAGTGCTGAATTTATGAATCTGAACTTATTAATCAAAACTACGTTCGTGATCTGGTGGCAGTCTAGGATGATCAGTGGGCATTTCCCTAAGGGAGCTGTGGAAATGCTTTTCTCAGGTCAGACTCTTCATCTTCGCACTTGACCAAAGGTCCTGCATGGTAATTTACTTCCTCTCATTCTCTTCCAGGCTTTCATTAAAGCCCATCTTGGGGGAAAGGGATCAATTACATCATCTCTTGAGGTCTGTTCCAGCCCTGGAATGTAGCATCATTCTTAGTATCCTTGGTTTGTGTATGCACTTCTGAATCTGCTTTAGGATGAACTTGTTCCTCTCTTTCATCCTTGATTATGTTGCAATGTATGCCTAAAAGCTGGAATCTTTTACAATTTCTTTGCCAAGGGCAACATACAAATCTTTTAAAAAAGAGCCAGTCAGAAAATTAGGAAGTTGTTGTGAAAGAGCACTCTGAAAATCTCTTTCTAATGCAGTCCTTTTTCAGGACTCATCTCCAAAAATCTTTTATAAAACTTATAATGATTTTGTTTTACAGCTCAGTGCTCCATCAAGTGGACTACATGGTCAGAGCACAGGAGTTGTAGGCTTGAATCTCATCTTTTTATGCCACTAACTAGCAAGGTTCCAAATTGAATGCTTTGGTGCTTTTTTGTATTTTCATTGTATGTTGCTTGTGTAATTTTGTTAGGTATACTGGACAACAATTGTCCAGTAGATTAAGTGGCTTTTGTTGTATTTTTAAGTTTACTGATTTTTTTCTGCATAGTTTCTTTTTCTTGTCATTTTTTTCCTACTTTCTCTACTTGTCTGCCTACTTTAAACTCTCTTCTTGTATTTGCTTTCTTTTCTTTCAAACCCATGAAGTGTAAATTCCATTGGAATCAGTGAGTTAAAGGTATCTGCTTAACAAGATTTCCTGAACAGGGATAGAATTGAGCATCTGTTCATATATTTTGCAGAACTGAGACCCCTGCGATTTGTTTTAGAAGACTTTGGAGTCTGAATTGATTATGTCTGTTTTCCTTGGTTATTTTTTCTTTGTTTCTTACTGATTTGATTATTAATTATTTGCTTATAATATTCATTTTTTTGTGGAAGATGAATACTGCATTTGGTTTTATATGTCACATAGCTAACCATATAGTAGGTAGGGAAGCAACTGAGAGCTAAAGAGTGTGTTTTGTGCAGCCAGCCAGGCTTTCAAAAATAGCTCATCAACCACACATGAAAACCAGAATTCTGAAAGAGCTCACATTCTGGGTGCACATTGATTGCTAAGCTCCTGTGAAAATCTGGCCACAAACACCACAATGAAACTTTTAGGTGCTGAGCACTTCTAAAAATCTGATCTTCTGTATGTAACTGCTGCTCCAACCCAAATGTGCATCAAAGAAGAGGAGGACGGTCTGAATTCTGAGGAAACGCTGTATTTTCAGCTCCCTTGGGCAAGTTATGCAGGGGAGGAAACTTTGCAGCACAGCTACAGTGACTTCCAGGAAGGCCCAGACTGCTAAATTCTCTGGGCACTTTTGAGAGGCTCCATGTTATTAATAAGCGAAAATAAGTAATAACCCAATTCATTCTTTCTTGTTATTAACAACGACTTTGAAAAAAATATCTTTCTTATTCAGAAGTGCATTTTGAACCTAATAATTTTGAAAACCATACAGAAACTGGTTTTACTGCATTATATGGATTCCCCACATAATCATCTGCTGTTCTCTTTTTCTTAAACATCTTTATAGGTATGTAATTTTGTATAATTCTCCTCCACCCCTAGTCACCAGCTTTTTCCTTTGTTGACCTCTTCCCCAATCAGCTGCTGAAACAAGGTTATGCTCTATGTGGTATTTTAGTTCTGCAGGTGTTTTAAGGGTCAATGGAAAAAAAGCCTCCCACGCTAGTGATGGGGATTTCCTCTGTAGCATTCATGGGCAGGGCTCTGGTAAATGCTCAGTCTGACAAACACAAATAACTCTCCTCCTTGGCATTGTTAGAACTCCCTTACACCCTCAGTGAGTTAGCAGTACTTAGTGTAGTAATAGTGTAGCACTTAAGCGCATTCCAGCATACACAGCAACAGTTCACATCAATCAAGTGTTACATCTGCCTCATACTTTCCTCTTTTGTGTGTCTTTTGTATTATAGCACAGCAACTTCCTGATTTCTCACTGTCGTACTTATTGCAACCTACCTCTTGAAATTTGACAAAAAGAGTTAGGACAGAGATTATGCTTCCTTGTTCCACATTAAAAGCCTCTGCCTCCAGAATTAAATAAAAGTCTGGCAGTCATTAGCATTTTAAAACTTGCTACTCATAACTCATCAGCTCTCATAATACTCAGTAGAGGGCAGTGCTTACACAATACATATGCATTCTAACAAAGCGTTATTTACTTAGCAGCACTTTTGAAGCATCAACTAATTAATTGCCATAACACTGGTAAAGTAAATTATTAGTTTTTGAAAGATGAATACTGAGGAGGCTGAGTGACTTGTCCAAGGCCACAGTTGTCTGTGTCAGAGAGAGGACAGGATCTGACCAAAATCCATTTCTGGAAGCAGTTGATTGAAATGGGAACTTAATACATACAGTTTCTAAGAAGACAAAGTCCTAAGTGTTTCAAGTCCTGCAGTTCTTGCACAAAGCTATTCTCTGAAACTACCCTTTATTCTTGGTTTCCCAAGTACATTGGGCAAAATGCTACTATCACATCAGTATATCTGTAGTGACTTCAGTCACATTTCTTCAGTGTAGTCAGCTTCCAACTGACTCTGTGCATGCATCCCTTATCATTTCAAGTTACCACAGAAACCTCACAGGCCACAATTAGCTGGGGACAGGACCCTCTGCTGCCTTGCACCTTGCGTTGTCATTTTCATGGGCTGCCTAAGAGCTTTCCCACAATGTATCTTTTCTTCAGAAACTGACAGCTTGTCCACCATGTATGCTTTTTTAGTGATTTTCCAGTTTGAGTCATTCGGGGGGGTTGAGGGTGGGGGATGCTGAAATATCCTGCTTTGACATTTTCCAAATGAGATTTTATTGCTGGCTTGAAATGCTTTCTTGTTTCTGAAAAATATTACCATCTACTAAAAAGGGAGGTTGAAAAAGTTGAAAGCAGAATAAAAGTGTTTGAAATTGTAGAAAGAAAATGTTCTAGTTCAACATGATTCAAAATATTTCTGGGGAATTACCGTTTTGATGGTTTTATCCTTTTAGAAACCCCAAATCCATTTGCAAATACCCATTCCCTGTCCTCCTTTGATGGCTGAAGGAGAAGGGTATGAAATGCAACCCCAAATGCTCTGTTCAAAAATCCTGTTGGTTCCATTCTTCGCTCTGCATGGAGCACCTTCCTTTGACTTCACAAGTTCTCTCAGGTATACTCTTTCCCAACACAAGAGACTGTATGCATTGAGTTTCCTGACATAGGATCACATCTGAGGCATTTTTACCAGAGGTTATTCTGCTTGGCAAATAGAATCATGGAGTAAAAGAAGGGCCACAAATGTGTGACCTGTCAGTCTTCCGGGAAGGGAATTTAAGGAGGAAGCCAGTTGCAAATCTTATGTACTGTGAATGAGACCTGAGAGGCCTGTTTTATAATTTCAGTAGCCAGAAGAGCTAGTTAATGACTTAATCTGGTGATTTAGTTCTATGAGATTTATACAACAGTGTTTCTGAGAACGAGTAAGATGTTAGAAACTCTTGCACGTAAGTGCAAGGTAAGAATCTGCCGCATTGCTTTCAATAGACAGAATTTTTGCACAAAAAACTTGGATACCTCAGTCACTCAAGCTGAAGTGCTAGATCCAAGGTTTTCAAGAATTACAAGTTATTTGGGGGGATCTTGATTTTGGTCCCATAAAAACAGCTGACATGGCAAACCTGGGCATCTGATGCCCTGGAGACACCCTAAAGAATCACTTCCAGCTGCTGCTTCAGAACAGTATGGGTCTCCTGTGGGTCCTGTGCTATAGGGGGTATCTCAGATACCTTAAGGGATCTCAAATAGCTCTAAATGCCAGTATGGGTGGCCACCTAAATTAAGTCCACACTGTTTTTCCTGAACACTACCAGGAAATAAAAATCTTCAAAGACATCCCAAGATGGACATATGAAACAGAGGCACACCAAAGCAGAGGCACTCTCAGAATCACTATATTCCACTTGAAAAATCTTAGAGCTTGCACAGATTCAACTGTCAACACTGTATGTTTCTTATTGTTGGGACTAAGAGCTGCTAGCATGATAACAAGGAAGTGTATGAACAAGAGAGATGTCATGGTTACAGAAAGAAAGCTTGATGACGACAGCATAACCACAGAGGAGTTTTGTATGTTGCCCAGTGGTAGCCTGGCACTTAGTTGTTTTCTTTGGCAGCAACAATCTGGTTTAGCAGCTCATTAGAGAAAACACGCAAGAGCTAGACAGCATGATCCAAAAACAAAAAACCAAAGGGGTATTTTTTTAACCTCAGTTTCTTCTGCTTTATCACATACATAACCGCAGCACATTTTTGCATCTTCTTTGCAGGTTCCCAGGAGAGCAGCTGCTTTACTGTAGTGTAAGCTTTCTTACTATCCTGGTACTTTTAGCTTCTCTCTGCCCATCTCTCTTCTCTTTCAGAGCTACATCCTTCCCACATGTTAGGAATATACCCACTTCTGTCAATCCTTTCTAAACAGACAGTCTAGAACAAATCGTCATCTTGGGTCATCTCTCAGGCTTGATGTTTGGATAACGTTTGGCCATTTATCATGCTTTTCTCTTTTCTTCTAGTTTTGCAAGTTTTAAAGGTCAGAATATTTTATCAATCAGATGCCTCACAGTGCATAATGTATTTGAATATCTCCACAGTTCTAGTTATTATGTGAGTTAACTCCAAATAGGCTTATAAAATGTTGCAAGTTAAAACGGGGCTTCTTGTTGTGATCTCCTTCTCTTCTTTGTAACGCTCATACAATTTCAGGGAATTCAACGGAATTTCTTTTTTACATGTGAGAGATGTATCTTGATATGTAGCACATCACCAGGGTAATAAAACTCTGTTTGTAGTCTGACCGATTCCTTCAAAGTGATATCACATTTTCAGTTTTGGCTGAATGCATGTGCTTATACTCACACCCAACCAATGTCCATTGTGTCCCTCAGTGGGATCCCTGCATATGCAGATGAAATTTTCTACACAGAGTTACTTCATCTGCACATAGCCTGACAATTGTCTACGTTGACATGAAAAAGCAAATTTGTCTGCAAGCCATTTTTTCCAATTCTGAAAATATGTTCCACTGCTGTATTATATTTTCAGGCCTACTTGTTACCCCTGCATGGCTGCTATCAAGACAGAGAGCAGATCTGTTACTTGCTCAGCCAACGACTTGGTGATTCCCTATAGGTAACAGCTTCCCAAGTGCTACAAAACTGGTGTGCTGATTCTACAAAGCCATTGTCTCTGAAGGGTCATGTACTGGAGCATAGCCTAGGGAATAAAGCAGTATATTAATATATGGGTTAGTGCAAGGCTATTTCAAAATAAGACAAAGAACTAGATGGTCTTTCTGCTAACAATGGGTACAAAGACTACAACATATACCGCCAGTCTCCTGTGGCAAGTATAGTTCACCCACAGTCCTTTGTTATAACTGTGGTAGGTAGATACAGCATTTTGTCATTATCTTTCCTATTCTGGTGAGGAATTTCAGAGCCAAGTTTCCTAGTACACAAGTCAAAGAATTTTCTGATAAACCACATCTCGCACTTATGTCCAGTTTTGTATCCTGGGCTGAACTTAGTTGCGGAGAAGTGGCTGATCATCTGTACCGAAACTAATAGCTCTATGCACTTTATAATTAAAGGAACTGTTTATTTTTACCCAGAGTACAGGGGAACCAAAAAATACCTCAGAGATTATTTTAAAGGAGGCACTGCTATCATTCATGCGGTCTGAAGACCCACAAAGGCCTAATGCAGGCAAGGTTTATAATCCCAAGTATTTAGTTGATTCAGTGGATGAAACAGCTTGTCATGAGCTCTTACCTCCATGTGTACGGGAGGTAATGTATACATGGATACACGTATAATTCAGCGGTGTTCTATTTTGTGCTGTCAATATAGAACAGTACTGATGATACTCTCTGAATAACTTTGTGCTGCAAAAAAGCTGTAATACTGGGGGGTTAGATTGTTTTATTTTTAATCGTCATGGATTATCTCTCTGAATTTATATTAGTACCACCTTCTTTTTTTTTTTTAATTTCATTTTTTCCATCTCTGCTTCATCTTGCAGCAATTGCTATCAAAATTTTCTGTTGTGCGACCACAGATATGTAGAATTCTTTCCTCTGTCTCTTTAAGGAACTTTCTTTTTGAATTTCACATTAAAACTTAGCATCAGAATTAACAAAAGGCTTTAGTTTTCCAAGATGTGGCACATACTGTCTCAGTCCACTGGTGTACTTGAGCTAGAATTTCAGTTGATGTGTCTAAGCAGTGTTAATAATATTGCATATACATGTAAATACATTCTTAATAAATTCTGAGGGAAATTTAGAGAATTTTAGAATCATTTAGGAAATCATTTGTGTTTTAGGCCATGAGAAATCACACCTGTTGGCCTAAAGCCTGCTACCTAAATTCCATATTTGAAGCTGGAACCTAAATATGAGCTAAATGTGTATCACATTTTTAAAAAATATTTCCTTGCTTTTTGTGCTCTTTGAGAACCCTGTGACCCCGTTTGTTCTTTGAGATTAAATGTTGCTTGTAATCATGAAAGTCATACTGATATTCAAACTAAACAACAGGGGGGGAAAAAAAGGAAAAGTCTAAAGAACTCACTTTTACCATGTCTAACCAAAGATTTTGGGTCAGATCATCAGCTAGATTATCATAAAGTTGTTTCGCTGATCTTAAAAAATCTATGCCAGTTGATACTTTCTAAGGACTACTCATTATATTATAAAGAGTTTTTACCCTATCCATCTTTTATAAACAGTAGCTATTTTAGAACTGATCTGTAAGTCGTATTTCAAGCCTGTAGTCATTTAATTTACTCTTCCTCCACCCCCCACCCCGCCTTTAACTTTTTCCTTTAGCACTCCAAATATCCCTGGATACACTGGCAAGGTTCATTGGTCAGCAACCCACCCGGCAAATTCTAATCTTCCATCAACAACCCCATCAATAATTGCACGAATGCATGGGTGGGTATGAGGTATATTTCTTAGCTTCTTCAGAAAGATTGCAGAGAAAATCCTAATTGCATTTATTTAGTTAAAGAACAATTAAATGTTAAGCATGACATTCCATTGGCTTAAAAAATACAGAACAGTTGGGGTTGGATCCCACCACATTATTGTCATGCTAATCTGAAATCCTTTTGAGGTTTTAGAATTTTTCTGGAACATTGTAATATATGTATTAGGAAGGTACCTTAACACTGAGGTAAATCATGATTTCTAAATGTGGATTATTTCTACAATGAGAAATTTATTCTTTAGCTACGGTCAGTAAGTCATGGCTTAAGTGACCGTTTTTTTTTGATTGATTGATCTGTGTGTGTTTCAAAAGAGGCCCATGAATGTCGAAGTTAAAAATTCTCAAAAGAAAAATGTGTGGTGTGTTTCCAAAGTCATGTTGTCAGACTTATGAAACGGGTATTTGCTATACAAAAATAGTTGTTAAAAATGGGTGGGTTTACTCAGAAGGCAGTGAGAGGCAAAATCATGCCATGCCCCACACCGATGCAGCCCAGGACCCTGTGACTATGAAATCTTCATAGCCCCACATCACTATTGTGGCTACCTCATGAAGTGAGTTAATAATCTTTATTCTCTCTTGCTCTTTCATACAAGGCTTGTTAAAACTGTGGGCTAGTATAAGTATTTAGGTGTCTAACTCTTGCTGGTTTCAAAAGAGTTGGACACCTCAGAACAGCTGAAAAACTGTTTTCCTTTTGTTAGCACAAAGAGCTTCTGACGTTGGCAAAGGACCAACCTAGCCTTTCTCCCAGTAGCTTCAGAATAGCTTAATAACTATTTGTTTTCCCTCTCTCTTGTATGATTTTGTGCAAGATTCTGATTTCTTGTTATCCATAATGACCTAGGACATGGTGACGCTGTCCCAAGTTTCCATGTTTTCCTGAGAAATTTATCTTCCATTAAACTGTTTAATTGGCCTTAGAATTCTGTTCACAACACATCACGCTTTTTCAGCACAGCCAGTGAAAAGTCTCCAGAAAAGGCTTGAGGAGCTTTAGGGAGCTGCCTGACTTTGTCAAGTGCTTGTCAAGTGCTTCGTCGTTGTGCAAAATGCACTGGCATTTCTGCTGCCCTCCATCCGTTCACCTCTGCTCTTTTTCTCTTGTGGTTATACTTAGAAAATAGGCAGTCACCTGTAGTCACAGTTTGGTGTTGACAGGGAATGAAAATACGCAACAGAGTCCTGAGTCTCTATAGGCTAATAAAGCTGAACTCAGAGCAGCCTGATGCAAGACTAACTTGCTTGTAAATGTCAGTGACAAATAAAAAGGCAAATGCATCTTAGCAAAGATCATTGACAGACTTCAGACAGAGACCCAAATTCAAGAGCAAGAAGACGGGCACCACTGTGATCTAAGAAAGGAAAAGACATCTGTTACTTCCTTTTACTTTCTACAGGTATTACTGTAGGTGTAGTTCATAGTGGATGAATTTTCATAGTTTTTAGTGGATAGCAAGAACGGGGTTCTCATTCTGTGCTAATGGAGGCTTTCCAGAACCAGGACGGAATCCCCTGCCTTTTTTGAAGAAGGGTGTGTAGGAAACAGATAGCAAGCATAATCATATGCAGACATTGTAGATTAGGTTTTACCACCCTTTTTCTGAGCTGAGTGATACATTCCCCTGAGGGTAGAACCACTGGTTGCAAAATTGTAACAGTCCTATTTTACTTTCTCTGGGGCTATTTGTGTTCACTGTTCAGTGTTCTGAACAGTGTTCACTGACTTAAGATGGAGGATCATAGCCCTCTATGAAACTGCTATGTAAAACTACTAGGGATGCTGGGAATCTCCCCCCAACATTAGTTAGATGCTGGGAATCTTCCCCCAACATTAGCCCATAAAAGAGAGATGTTTAACATTTGATTCCTTCCCTTTGTAAATAAATGATAAAAGTCCTCCTGATTTCAGTGGTCACAGGTCAAGCTAGACTGTAATGGAAAGGTGAAGAGAAGAGAGGTTATTCCTGAAATCTGGGGTCAGACTACCCCAATTCACCTCCACATGCTTTTCATGTAGGACGTGATCTCATTCTCACTGTTTTTAAAATGGTGACCCCTTTTTTTATCTCTTTGATCATTCTCAAGCCATGACTGTAATAATTTCTCAGAAAGTAGCAAGTGATTGCATGTGGTGAGTGTTTTTATAGCTGCTTTATTTGACATGTCTACAATATACGGTCAGTCTCCTGAAGACAATTATGGGTATCAGAGGGAGTCTCTTGTCTACTGCTAACATGGTCTAATAAATGTTCCTGTCAAAAGTATCAGCAATATCAGATAGACCAGGCAGCATGCAACCACTGTATTTCTATCGCATGGAGTTTCCACAGTATGTGGGGCAAAATCCTTTATCCCTGTTTTAAGCATTCTGAACTCAACAGGATTTTATAGGATATAGAACAGAAGAAATATGGTTTCTTCATCTTCAGATATGAATAGTATTTTTATATGTCAAGCTTTATTGATGTATTTGTATTGTATTTTTATTTCCAGGTAATCGCAAGGTGAAGTCAGAAAATTAGGTTTCAAAGTCCTTTAGTGAAATTAAATACTGGCAGCATTGTTTAGCTTTTGCATAGGAAGAAATGTTTTCTGTGTTGTTTTGTGTTTAAATGAACTGTCCATTGCTACCCAGAAAACACAAATCCATTTGCACCATGAGTTGTATGAAAATGTGTTTGCCTTGCCATAGTTAATATAAGGTAGTGCTGGATTTCGTTTGATTTTAGAGAGATGGATTGCACCTTTTCAGCAAGTTGCTTTGGAGATTTCAAAAGGGATCTTTAGGTCAGAAGAAAATATTTTTTGTTTGGAGAGTAAGTGAACATAAGACTCTGTGGTCAGTTCTGTGTCAGCCCTGCTTTTGATTACGTGTTTTGCAGCAGAGGGGCTACACCAACTTAGATTGTAGGTATAAGATTATTTATAGTGCCTCTTCCTGTAAAAGATTAGAAGAATATCAGACGTCTAGCATAAATTGTTCCCTCCCAGACAGTCCCCAGCATATTATAATCCCCATCCCAGTATTCTGTACCATGAGAACTGGGCGTGTGAGGCAGGCATGTCATGGTGCCAGCAAAGTGTTTTTTCTAGGCTTGAAAGCCAAACTGCTAGCATCACCAGAGTTAGCCCTCCAGGCACCACAGGGCCTTATGTGCTTGAATGCATTCAGCATGCTCATGGCAGTTCTCCACAGTGTGCAGGTTGGTTGTGAAGCAACTGTGTGTGTCCAAGAAAAGCTGAAAAGAGGCAAGAGGCAGAACATACCTTTCTTACAGCTTCTGTAGGGATCTGTCTTTCAGCATGTTACATGTATCCAGAAAGTAAGATTAAAAACTCTTAGGAAGATTTGCCACCATTGTTCTTAAGGGGGCTGATTTTAATACTATGGAATATTGCAAATTATTAATATTCTCTGAGGCCAATGGGCATAACTGTTTATGAAGAATGAAGTGAGAGGGAAGAAGAGAGAATGTTTAGCAATATGAGAACACATTTTAAAAGTCTTTTTTTCTCTCTCTTTTTGTGACTGCAGATACATAGCAAAACACGGAAGCTCGTCTCAGTATAATCACCAGGGACCTTTTTCTCAAATGGTGACTCCAGTTAGTCCTCAGAATTCTTTCAACAAGAGAGAACGAGAAACTATTACCGTTTAGAAAGTGCCAATCCTTTTTACCTGTGTAATTGAGAGCCTCAGTGTCTGACAGTGAGGAGGAAGGAAATGTGTGAAGATGTGTGGATACTTTAAATAGGGAACAGAAATAAAATAACATAGAAGTGGGTGTTTGTGGTAGTCCTTATTACATTATTCTCATATTTATGACTTACTAGCATTGACATTTAAAACCATATTAAAAACAAGAGGAGTCGTAAGTCAAAGGCTTGAAACTTGCTTTCTGTACTGGATTGCCTTGTTAGCTAAGGTAGAAAATGATGCTGTATGTGTTCCATCATTGACATAAACATTTTCTGTATATATATATATATACATATACACATGCAGACACACATATGTAAATGTATTATTAACTCAGAAATCACTGAAGAGCAGCAGCCCTTCTCACCAGCTGTCCTAAGTGTGCCTTGCAAGGATGGTTAAATGTCACAGAGTGAGATTTTAATCTTTGCCTGTACTGGCTCTGTGTGTAGTAGTGAACAAAAGGAGCCAGGTTATGTTCTCTGGTCTGGAGGTTAATTAAGACTGTGTGACTTGCACCCATGCTTAAATCCTCTTATGCTTAAACTGAAACCAGTTCAATAGGGAAGATAGAGGGCCAATACTTAAGGCTTTGTCTCGGCACTGTTTTATTTTCTGGTGTTGGTGTAGATGTCACAAGGAAGTTGCATCCCTGAGAAAATGAAGACCAAATGTGAATTTGTAGTTTAGGGAGGTCTACTGTGCTCTAGGGGCCAAAATAGTCCAAATAATAGTTTATTCTAATTTGGACAGCCTGGCAGCTTGCTCAGAAGTTGCTGTCCTGAGGTCTCTGGTGAGTTGTATTACCCAAATCATCTATATCACTGCTCCATTAGCTCTCCTGCTTGCTCTTCTCCAGTAGGCTTTTAAGGTACATATGTGCATAACATGTTTATAAGAAACAACTTTCCCAAATCCAGTTAAGGACTTTCTGTGAAGGATTATAAAATACACCAATGGTGAAAGGCCTTTTCAAGAGCAGACTGAAGACTCATTGGAAATACTGAAAGGTAGGGAATATAAACCACAGAGCCAGAAGAACACAAATCCACAGAAAGAACTAACATCCCTTAACAAAAGGGTTAGATCCTCAGCAACAATAAGGGGAATTGAGCATCCAAATCCCTGATGCTGCTGTGCAAATCTCAGTCATACAGGATATACAAGCCCCCAGGGAATGTGAGATGACAGCTAAGCAAGACAAGCACTGACATTAAGGTACACCATTTCTCCCCACAAGATGGTAGAAGATTGTTTATCCTAAAGTGGAGCAGAAATATTCCAGTTCTTGAAATGTCTGACCTAACGCAGAAACTATATCACCTTTAGCTCTCTGTATTTTCATCACGCACAAAACACTGATCCCTGATTTTTTAAAATAGATGCTCTCATCAGTTTCTCTGTACGCATTAAATTAGAACTTACGGGTACATGTGCAAAGTTAAAGGCTATGTACATGTACAGGAAGGATGCAACATGCCTTTTGTGCTTGTCCATTTTGGAGCTGCACATGTATACAAGTCAGTGAATACTTTAGATGAAAACATAGTCTCTTTTGCAAATTTTGCTTATTATGTCCCTTTGAATTATTATGTACCATATAAAAATATTTGCAAATGTGTTACTGGTTACAAAGGCTATGTTGTTATATGCTTGAGAAGGATTCCAGTTAAATCTTTCAGAGACCCAACTCTCCAGTGCAGAGAGAGTGATCTGACTTTGGGTAAGAATGTCGGAACTGTCTTTGTGCAATGCAATGCAGCGCCACAGGCTGTATTTTGAACAGAAACTTAAATTCCATTCAAACTAGCAGATGAAAACTGATTACATTTTAAACCAGCAGTGGGCTGAGAACATTGACTGCAAAGACAGATGCCATCACTTGAGTAAGTTCAGATTGGATGTGTTATATATAAAAACATTTTACATATGGCATAATTAAAGCACAATAATCTAAGGAGATGGGAGCTATATTTAAAATGGGGCAGGTTCTCAGCTGGATAAGTCAGCACAGTTTTCTCTGACTTTACAAACTGGTTAAGAGCCAGAATCTCTCCATCTAATGAGCAAAAGCTGTTTGTTAGAAATCCTCTAGATAAATCAAAATTGTAAAAAAAATTGTAAGGATGATTTACACTTCTCCATACTGCTAGATCAAGCTGAGGAAATTTATAAAGAAATAAACAGTGGGGAAGAAAGGTATTTTTTAAAGTCAGTTTCTAGTTACTTTCAGTTTCTCTGAAAACTTGAACAAAGAGCAACAAGCTCTTGGGCTTAAAGAGCAGATGCAAGGGAAATGCTTGTATCTGAACTATAAAGCCCCTCATTTCACTTAAAATAAACTAATTAAAACAACAAAAAGCATGTTTTGAAACTGTTTTTCCCATTAAGAAGTTCTTATGATTGTAACAAATCTATATTTTGATCCTAAAATTATAAGATAGTATTCCTTGAAACCTCAAGGAGGGAAAATTTTCATGTGTTGAAACAGAAGAACTTACAAAAGTAATAATTAAAAAATAAGTATGTGACACATGCAATACAAGGCCTATTCCTGTTTCTGCTGGCTGCAATAGCATTGCTCTTGGTAGTAAAGACAGAAGGGGACTCTTGCCATCGTGTCAATCCGGTAAGTGGCACCACTTGTTTTAAACTAAACCCTTCTAGATTCATGTGATTCATGGTACGGTGAACTGGTTATTGCTATTGTAAAATTTTCTGACTCTTCCACACTCTCCTGAAGAGAAACAAAAAAACCCCTAGAATATCCTTTCACTTGATACTGTGGCATATGTTATAAAGTATATGATATAAAGTATATGAAAGAGGGTTGCTATTAAAGAATCTCAGTTTTGCCTCCAGTTGGAAGCCAGTGAACAAATACTTTAGTTCATGGGACAACTTCTGCTTTCCATCTGTTAAATGCCTTGCTGAATCATAGATGTTTGTTCATCTAGACACAGTGTTCATAAAGCAGTCAAATTTCAAGTCACTAAAAATCATTTTGGATCTGTTCCTTTGAGTTATGGCATCGGCACCTAGATGAACAGGAACAGACTTGGCTTCCGGTGTGTAGTAAAACCACTGAAAAACAATGCTGCCGTGAGAGAAATGGTTTCCTGAGTAGAATTTAGTTGGTTTTCCTTCTACAGTCTTCTAAAGGCTTCTGAAAGTGTAGTCTTCTAAAGCAGAGCATTTACACCATCAAAAAGTCACTACATTTGCAGCTTGTTTCACAGAATTTCTCTTTATAAGCAGCAGGCTTTGGAAGTTAAGTGATTTGAAATCATTTTGTGTAAAGTAGTTGTTAGCATAGTGACCGTGCTTTTAATATGATCACTTCAATGTACACAGTAAATAAACATGTCTTAAATGATTCTATTTCTTTCTAAATATCTCTAAATAATATCTGTATATTTTTTGTATGCATAGCTACTAAACCCCTTCAAGTACATTTTTGCATATGTTGAATGGTTTGATCATAAAGAAACATTTTGACATGGAAAAATAGGCTACAATAGAACAATTATCATAACTCTAGCTAAAGTTCATATTTTTTTAGACTAGATTCTTTTCCCTCTTGCTCCTTTCAGAAATACGCATTTTAAAAAATTGGTTTCCTTTGGTTTGTTTGTTATTTTATTCCTAATGCTTCTCATCTGCCATCTAGTAAAGGTCATAGAAATATTAATGTACTTCCAAAGCAAGAGGACCAAAAAGCTTTGCTTTCAACATAGCTTAGAGTATGGGGATGCAAATTGCAAAAAATCAGTGGCCTGTATCTTCTCACAGAATTATTTAGTAATGAATATACCAAGTGAAAGAGAAATGTCTGTTGGGTAAACAATACACATAAACAACTTCATGGTAGGAAAATAATATGATATAAGAGGCTGTGGTGATCCTAGCCTGAAATCTTGAAAATGACTGGAGAAAATAAGGTACTTAGAGAGGAGACAGAAACCAAAAGCATATAATAAATGGAAACTTCGTTTTGTTTCGCTGTAGATGGAAACATTGTTTATTTAATAAAGTATAATTAAAATAGAAAAACATCATGACTGAGTAGACAATTTGTGTTGCTTTCAGAAATTATTTGAGAGATAAAGTATGATTTACTTGGAGAAGTTTGGCAGAGCAGAGGAGAAAACAAAGTTTAAGCGGGGTATTCCCTTCCACTAGTGGCTAAAAGCTCCTTGTTTCTAGTCTCAACATCTTTCAGCCACTGCCGTCTTTTCTCTCCCCCCAGCTATGCAGGACTTGAGATCCTTGTCTCACACTTTAGAACAGGACTTTCTGTTCTTTCTGTTTTCCCCAGTGTGTGGGAATACAAAGCAGCCCTGCAAAGTGTATATTGAGCCATTACAGAGGAGATTGCTCCCAAAATACTGACCTATCTTACGCTGAGGCAGGATAGCCGCTTATCATCTCATCCATGGTCCATTTGTACTTAGAAAATATAATTGCTGGCTTTGTAGTAAGGACTGAGGACACCCCTTCCCTTGCAAATACTGTTGTGTGACATTTAATGACGGTAAGAAGTCAAGACTGCCTCGCATCTTCTCTGAAAAACAGCAGCTCTAAGATCAGCCTGAGGAAACGGGTCTCAGTGAAGGCTGAGAAGGAAAATATCCACCCAAATCATCCCTTCATTTACTAAATTTGATTTTCATTGGGGGCTTCTCAGAGAAGTAGGAATCAGGCCTAAATGTAGTTGCTTGTGGGACCTGACAAAGCCATTGCTGCTGCTGTGCACTCATTACTTAGTCTAGTAATGAGCATACATAGTATGTTTATGACATATATGTAGGCCCTAAAAGTCAAAGGTCTTTAGGCAGCCACGTTCCACTTACTGGTGGTTTCGTTTGCCTGCATGTGCAACTTTGAAACATCACTAACTCAGCAGCTGGGTAACATTGGAGCACCATAAGTGGTGTTCTTTTCACCTGCAAACCTCTGACAGTATCCTATCTCTGCTACCATTAAAAAGATAATAATCAGGTTCCATCTTTAGATAAAAGGCATTGTATGGCTCCTTCTTGTCACTCTGCATGAAACAAACCTATATGTGTAAATTATATGTACACTCATTAATTTAGGATTTTGCCATGAATTTCTTCAGCATTCTCACAATTTGAATACAAAATGAATTTCCAGGACTTCCTAATAAAGATCTAAACCACACAAGTAGCAGTATGAACGAATTCAATGGAACTATTAACATGAATAAAATTACATTTGTGCAGCTTCTCTCATCTTTGATGTGGCCCTTTGATTCAAGAAATTATCCCTATATAACAAAGTACTTACAGACAAAGCTGAGCACAACCACGTTGCTGGCTCTCAAATTTAGAACAACGTGCACCTTGCTGATCCTGTGGTGTAAACCTTCTCGTTTGTATCAATGACCACTAAAAAACCTATAGATCACTCGCTCAACACCACTTAAACTAGTTAACTGTTTTGTTGCTGATAGGAAGTCTAACGTTATGCAAATATTGCAGTTATTCAGTAAAGCAAGGATCTGTTAAATCCAGACATTTCCTACAAGAACCTTTGAGTATTCAGTGAATCCATTACTTTTAATTTAAAAAAAAAATTCTTAGACTTTCTCTTTAAAAACTAAACTAAGTTTCTTACAGGACCTCTATGCTTTTTGAAGAAATAATGTCCAATGTATTCTGCATAGGGTGAAAGTAAAACTCTCAGCTGATAAAATTACTTGCAGCTTTCTATCATGTTCAGTTCACTAGTGACTGCCAATCAATTCAGCATAAAAAGCCTACCCAAGATCGGAAAGAAGTCCAGTCCAGTTAACCAGGCACAGACCTGAGAGTCAGGGCTTTCCAATTTACCTACATCATGCTCTCAGCTCTCTTTACCTTCATCTCCTCCACACACACGCTCTGTTTTAGTATGGGGATAAGAGCGCCTTGCTTTGTAGAGAAGTAAGAAAATCAAGGAGGAAAACCTAAGTGCTCTTACTATTATTCTGTATTGACATTAAAATGCGAGGTAGTTTCTTTTCCTGCAAGCTCCACGTTGCTCTTGCTATTTCTCCGTTTGTCTAATTCCAGCCCTAACCTGAAGAGCTGTTAGTGTGAAATCTCACAGAACTTCCTAGGCTCATTTCCATATTTTTTTGCTGACAGCCTTGTGTGGGACAATTAAATAATTTGGGTAAGCAGTCACCCCAATCAAAATATTTTCCAGTTAATTAGCAGATCAGATATCAGTGAAAAAAGCATATAATTGTATTAGCCACCATCAGTTTGACACAGTAAATATGCTAGTATGTACACATCTCAAATAATGACACAGTCAGCAGGCTGTAAATCAAACTAATTTACACTTAAAATAATTAGAGAATAAAGGAGAAATGACTGGAATGACTGAAGATTTCGTAGAAGGCAAGCCACATCACAAATGTGAGTGATGAAAAAGTCTTAATGACAGCCTTGATAAAGCTGCCTAAATGCAAGGTAACTCGAACTATTTACCTTATCAGTAAACTGGATAAGCTCCAAGCAAAAAATAAAAAATAAAAAAATTCCAAAAGCATCCACTGACTTCAGTGCTATGTAAATCAGGCTGCAGCTTTCTAATGGCTAATGATTAGGTGCATGGAGGGCAATATATGCCTAAAGCAGAAGTCAGGTGGGATTTAATTACTCAAAAACTGAGATTAATTTTCCTCCCCACCTTATACATCAAGCTGCACAACTGCCAGCGCATCCTGAAGTTGACCCTTCAGCCTGAAAGTTCCCTGGACACTGAGGCTGTGTCCACACTGGTGAATTAAAACACATCAAGGTCCACTTGATGGTCAAGGAACGGCCAATATCTGTACTGGTAACTCGACAAGACTCCAAAACAAGGACACCACCGGTAAGAAGAATTGGTAACTCCTGCTAATTTCTGAATTTATGTCTGACATGTTTTTGGGTGGGTGGAGAATGCTGTTCGGCATGAACCACAAATATGCCAGACATCATGCTAAAAATCTAGTAGTATAGCTGGTCCAGTTGTACAGCCAAGAAGAGTCCCCAACGGTGTTTCATTTGCTCACATAGACACAGCTGCAGAAATTTGCTTCAGAGCTTGCACAGAATTACCTGTGCAAGGTAATTCTGACACATAAGGTAATAAGGCACATATAAGGCACACATAAGGCACACATAAGCCAGATCAAGTTCCAGAAACCAACAATAACAATAAAAAAACCAGTTTCCCCAAGCATCCTGTCCCCTGTGAATTAGGGTATGTCCTTGGGAAGAAGAGATATGGGTAGGATTCACAACTGCAACAGGAATGAGATGACCATAAGCCTCAGAAAAGAATCATAGAGTCAAAAAAATGTAGTTTGGAGTGGAGCTCTGGAGGTTGTCTGTATAAACCCCCTGTTCAAACTGAGGCCAACGGTGAAGGCAAAGCGAGTGGCTCTGGGCCTTGCTCAGCTGGATTCTGAAAAATCTCCAAGAATGGAGACTTCTCAGCCTCTCTGGGAAACATGTTCCAGTGCTTCCCAACTCTCCCTGTGAGCATCTTTTCCTTGTATTGTCTTTGTTACAGTTTGTGACCATTGCCTCATGTCACTTGGCTTTGCACCTCACAGAAAAGTCTGGCTCTGTCTTTTCTGTAACCTTTATTTGGTTAGTTGAAGACTGCAGTTACACCCTCCCATCTGACTCCTTTTCTTCAGGCTAAAGTAACCCAGTTCCCTAGTCCTTAGGTGATGTGCTCCAGTCTCATGACCGTGTCTGTGACCCTCCTCTGGACGCTCTCCAATTTGTCAGTAGTAACCTCTCCTATCTCCAGGCAGCTTATGGTTTGTCCAGCCTTGTGGAATCCTTTAAGCCAGGAGACTACTGAACTTCCATACCACATAAAAGAGATGTGGGAAAGCGGGAGGAAAGAAGGGAAAGTAGCTTCCCCAGGTTGTTTTTTATTAGAAAGTCTCTTGCAGACTTTTTTTTTGTTGTAAATGCTGTACTCCTCAGTAAACAATAGGGTTTTATACAGACACAGTAAATATGCTAGCATGTGCATGCATGTGTGTGTGTATATATACCTAACTGTGTGTGTGTGTGTTTATATATATGGATACATATGTGTGTATCTATCTCCCACTGTCTGTGTTAAAGTGGCTACACACCAAGTGTTTCAGACAGCCCAGCTGCAGGTTTTCACCTGCGCCTGCAGCTCCTGCCTCTCTCCGTAAGCACTCTTTCCCACATTGCCTTTGAATTAGGGCTGTGGTTTCTCCTATGAGATGGGGATACCTCAAAATTTGACCCTGCGCTACCTTTAGGGCACTTACACTCTTTCTGGTTTGGCCCCGAGTGACTGCTCATTATAAGGGAATTTACTTACATATTCATTTTTGCACTGCCCTGGGAGCAGTATGTTACCTTGCAACCCGAACCCCCCTCCCCAGAGGCAGGTCTGTAGTATGGATGCTATTTTTCAGCCCAGGACAGGGTATCAATTGACTTGCAACAACTAACCTGCTTCCATACACCGCTCGCTGGCAATGTGCTATGAATTTCCTTTATATCAGCTATGCCTCACTCTGATTTACCTTTCAACTGGGCTAATGAAATGCACTGCTACAGTCCATCCATATTTTAAAAAAAAAAAAACCACCCCAATTCTGGAGTACTGAATAGCAGAGAAGAATCTAATATGACAGAGACAGGCTCCCATCATATTTGTAAAACTTTCCCAGGAAGGAAATCCTGTCAACTTTCAAAAGTTCCTCATCTATCCAGACATTTCAGTTAGAGCTGTGTTTTTGTGTATAATAAATTGCTTCTAGTTGGCTGAAAATCATTTTTTAGCTCTTATCTCTGTGATCAGTTACCTCTGCTGTTCTTTAATGGCCTTCACCTCATTATGCAACTAGTCATTAAAAGCTTAGTATCCAGTACAATGGTAGCTTATGTAAAGTGATCTATGAGAGCTTTATATAGGCTTACCAGCCGCAGCCTTAATTTTACTCATTCGTCTTAATTTTTTGTAATCATTTTTTGTAAAGAGGGTATAATGTCAGGCATGCTTCCCTGCTACTGACAGATCCAATCTAGCAGATAATTACCATAAGGAAATTGATGCTTTAGTGTGCAGGGGAGAATTTAATTTACTCAGACATCCTACAGTACAATGCATTCCAAAAGATATGAGGATTTAAGTTTTTAAGAAATTAAATTTCACTATTTAACATGATTACTTATGTTGAACATCATTAACTAGCTTTTTTTTTTAACCGTTTGATATAATTACAAGAACAGTTATTTGGTCTAAAATCCACAGTCGTCTTTAAATAAGGGTTAAGGATCCATGAAGTACAAAAAAGAAGGTTGCATTCTTTCTCTCCCCCTGTCCAACATCAGCCTTCCAGCAACAGCATTAAAAAATCTGTAGAGATTAACTGAGCCAATGCATGAACCATAGAGCTTTTTCCAATGATGTTTTAATAGATCCTTTGTTATCAGCCCATTCCACCTCAATTCCATCGGTCAGGAAAGCCTCTTTAGTCCTATTCACAAAAACAAATTGCTTATAATGTTTCAAAAATGATAGAACCATGAAGGAATTGCTGAGATCCCAATTAAGCAAGGTGATTAACTTATGTTTAATTTTGGGCATTTGATTACTTCAAGAGAAATCCATGGGATTTACAATTAGATTGATTTAATTAATCCCTATAAAACTGTTTATTCTCCATGAGAAAGCATTCTTTCTAACTTACAGCATATATACCTTGCAAGCAGAACACACAGAGTACAACCAGGAAGGCCTAAAAGTTTGGGTCTTTTGAAAAATAAAATTTATTAGTCCTGAAAAGCTTTCCTCTATGAAGTCCAGAAGCTTTGCTTTGATCACTGAACTTCCTTATTAATAATACTTCAACCAGAGAATTAGAGCAACGGAATTTTGTAAACCTGCTCTTTTTAGTTCTTTCTTTGTTTGAAGTTTTGCTAAGCATTTTAAGACAACTTTTCCTTCCTTCCGTTTACCATGAGGTTGTACAGTCAGAGAACAAAAAATAAAAAACTGTCAAGAGTGTATGACAAGTATCTGTGAGTTGCAGTATCTATCAATAGAATTTGAATAGCATCTGCAGCTACCTCGTCCTCGTAACTGTTGCACAAACAGAGCTAATGCTGATTTAAAATATTCTCTTAGGACACATTTTTCATTCTGGATTAAAGTGCTCTCTCCAAGGATAGGGAGCCCCTATCACATGACACTGTAGAAATGATGCTGGCCAGAACCTTGACTGACACCCCATTAGGAGTGCAGTCAGGACAGCGGGGTCTTTGCTTTAGTCTGGAAGTGGAGAAAGTCCATGGGCTCCTGACCACCCATGGTCTGACGAGCATTTCTAGATGGTACAGAGGACTTCTGATCAGACATTGTTTTCTCTTATTCTTTATTATTTAAATAAAAGACATTAAAAACAAAGAAAGAATTATTTCAATAGGGATAGAATAAGGCCAACCGTTGGTGCCTGAGATAATCTACTCGAAAATAGCTTCTGCCTGTCTTTTCTTAAAACAGCTTTGTCAAAGGCACACTTTTCATATTTGCAGAAAAGCTAAGAAACTGTAAATAGGAGGAGGGAATTATATGACTCAGTATTATTTCTAAAACAAAAGGTAAAACCATGCCATTTTTAGTTACAGCCATAGATACGCAATGTAAAATGGAAAGAGCATAATGTCAGCAATGACATCAGTGCTCACTTCGAAGTAGTTGTTTTTTAGAAGAGCTGCACTTGTAAGAATGCCCCAAAATGTAGAAAAGGGCCAGTCAGCGGAAGCACAGAGGATATGACGGTGTGCTCTTACACAGTCTGAAGGGACTGCACGTCACTGGCGTCAACATCTCTCCCAGGTCACGGCTTACCTGGGGGGGTCAGCTAACACGGATGGAGGAAGTGAGCGGGAGAGTCAGTGGCTATAGTGGACATTGCCTGCTGCGGTGCTCTACTCGGGCTATTTCTCTTCCAAGTGAGTAGATCCACTTACATTGGAAAATACCTTCTCCTTACTTTTTAACAATGATCAAGCTTCTGCTAGCAAAATTCTACAGAATTTGTTAAGAAATTAAAACAAACAGAAAAGCAATAGTTTAAAAGGAATTATTTCACTTTCTGAAGCTTGCCAAAAGTCCACCAGCTTACATAAAAATCCCTTGCCCTGAGAAAAGAACCTGCCTGGTAGATATTTGCCTAAACACTGAGCTTGGCTTGTCTGGTCTGTGCTTCAGAAAAGGGGGCCTGGGCAGCTGAGGAGATAAGCAGCTGGGGGAGGTACATTTATCATCTGTGCAAACACACCAAGGCTTCTCTCCCACAGGTGTTAGCAGTCTTTAAGAAATCCCAGTCCTAAACCATTCAGAATAAGTAGAGGAAAAACTATGGAATTCAATGGGCCCTCAATTACTATCCCTAATTGTACTTTCTGAATCATTTTCTACCTTAGACAGTCTGGACAGGAACATGACATCGTAGCTGTGCCTTTGCCAGGCACTGCGTTGCCTGCTGTCAAACACGTGATTCTCTATAGGCACCTTACAAACTTACATATACAGTATCTGTATGGAGCACAGTGCATACTTATACATACTTATATAAATTTTTACTATATATATATATATGTATAAATATATATATAGTATATGTTTATAGATATATACATATATATACATATATTTATATAGAAAAAGTATATACTTTATACACTATATATATAAAAAAGTGTATAAACACACACTTCAGCTGTTTACTAAGGCATGCACAGACACATATTGCTGTCAAGTCCAACCCAGCAGCCTTCAAGCCTAGGAAATATTCTGCTCTTTTACGAGACTCTTTTTACAATTTTTTTTTCATCTTACACCATCCCCAGAGCTATGAAAAAGCAGTGAGATATTTTTATTCTCTTTTGGGGGTTTTTTTGACACAGAGAAGTGTGTTTTCCTTTCCCCTTGTACTCAGAAGACAGTTTTACCTCACATTTCCAAAAAGTTGTAGCTTCACACAGAAGCCAGGCACGGAAATTTTTAACCTGAAAGGTGAAAGTTTGAGCAAGCGGTTTAGGTGGGTGACCGAGAAGAGTGGGTTAGAGTGGAAATTTTTGCATAACATTAACAGAGACACATGGGGGATACCACTCCTATAATAGATTGGTTTATTAATGAGAATATGTAACAGGGTATGCTGTACCCTTCAGCATCTAACAAAAACCCTAACTTCCACCGAAAGATAATCAGAGACCAGTTTTTTAACCTGGTGGGTGCCCTTGTTTTCTTTCTTCCTTTTTTTTTTTTTGGCTAAAAGAGTGAGCAGTTCAATGTCTGTTTTTTTAGTCAGAGAAGGAAAGATGACATCCCCTACACCTTCGCAGAGCCAGGACCGGACTCCTAGGGATTTCCCTGGGAGAACCGAGTCTTGCCTCTCTGCCTGAGGTCTTTGGGCTCTTGGTGTTCAGAAGACATCAGGATATTGTTCACGAAACAATCCAACAAAGTAAAAACCTGTGGTCCAGGTTACTCTTTGGCTAGAGCCGCATGAGGCAGAGCCTGTCACCGCACACTGTAGGCAGCCAAGGGCACGTCCGGCGGGAGCGCCGTTTTGGGTAGAATATGGATTTGAAAGGCAGATTTGGAAACTATGAGAGAGTTGCCTCTCACTCCGGGGAGAAGGGCAGACACCTCATCTTGCTTCTTTATAAGGAGACCGCAAATACGCTGGCTGTAGGATAAGCTCCCTCCCTCGGTAGAAACGGCAGGCCTCCTTCCTGCCTTTCTGCTATGCCACAACCATACAACTCACACTGCAGGGCCCTGTCTCCTGGGGAGGTGTTGGGACAAGCACACAGCCATGACAGTGACATTTCACTGCCACCGCCTCCAGGGCAGTACCACAACCAGGGCACTGTGAGACCACCTAGGCTCTCCTGCTGCCCTGGGGGGTGGCCATTTTGCAGCAGTTACAAATCCCGTGCTGATATTCACCCCTCGGGAGAGTCCTTGTAAAATGATGTCAGGGTCCTGAGAGCACTGATGGGCTTAATGGCCCTCAGCAGCCTCATCTGGGGCTTTCACTCACCCCTATGCCCACAGGCCAGGGCTCCACTGCAGGCACACAGCCTGCCCTGTGCTGCTGCCCCACAGCGAGCTCGGGCCTGTGGGGTCTGGCCTCCCTCTGTACCAGGCCTCAGCAGGGGGGGCAACTCAGAGGTCTGTGCCCGGCTGTGTCGGGCACAGCCGCCGCCAGGCCCTGGGCGGCCTCATCCTCCACAGCTGCGCAAAGCCAAGGCGCAATCTGGGGGGCAACAGGGGAGTCCCTGCCAGTCCTTGCTCAGGTGTGGTGGCACTGGAAAGCAGAGGGTGGGAGACTTCATCCCAAGCAGCACAGATCTTCAAGCTGTCTAAAGATATGTGATTTATATTGTTTTTTTAAAGTATGGGGCTGTGAAAAGGTTGCTTAAAAGTTAATATTAAGTTAGTCTTAAAAAAAAAAAATTACCCTATAAGAGATTTTTCCTTAAGGCTTTCTCTGAGTTATTTTCATTTCAATTCTGGTTTTCTTGTCATTAAGTAAATGAGTTTGTGGCTTTTGATTTAATAATTATGTTTTGTTATAGCTGAGGCTGTCTAATATAATAGAGAATGGGCTGGGTTTTTTTTCTTCCACTGTGAATCCTGTGTTTTTCCTGGAGCCTTCTGCAGCGGTCATGCCAGGGAAGCGCAGGGCAGCGCCGCCATTTTCCAAAGAGATGGCAGTCGCTGGCCCCCATTCTATGAGTAATTATGCGTGTGTGTACCTTCATCACGTTAGAGGTTTCTGTTAATTGCAATAATGTTGCTTGTTCCAGTAAATATGTGTATAGCAGTCCTAGCAAATGGATAGATAATGCCCTTTTCTGATATTTTGACTTTGCTGGAGAGGAAGAGGTGAGGGAGAGGGATGGCCCCAATGAGGCTGCAGGGTTGCCTGAGGGAAGGGAGCTTTCCAAGTGCTGGGGAAGCTTGAGATTGGGACCCATTGCTGCTTTCCTCCATGACATTATCAGAACAGCCAGGCTGACAAGCCTTCCCGTGCCATACGGTTGCTCCAGGAAAAACCCCCGGAACGGAAAATTCAGCTGTGCCCCACATTTGACATAGCCTTCATCCCTGAATCGTAATTACTTGTCTGCAAATTCCCTACTCAAGGAAGAAGCAGTAAGGGAAGATCGAGGTTTGGGGAGGGACAGGAAATGAGCACGCTGACGGTGTGGGAAAGATTGCAACTGAAGCGGTAACCCTTGACAACTCTGAAAAAGACGGAGATGCGGGTGGAAAATACAATGACTGGAGGAAGAAGTGGAGATGAGGATAAAATGGCTGGTGACAGCAGGGGAACAGTAGGGTAGTGGTGTAGAGGTGGACATGAGTTAAGGGGCAGAGCACAAATATCTATTTGTCAAAGAGAAGCAAGTGCCTGGGTGTGTAAATAGGTAGGAAAGGATAGGTGTATGGGGGTATTAGGTAAAGGTTTCTTTCTGCTAAGGTTAAAGCCAAAATTCCCATGGCTTTATAAATAGATAGTCTTGGGTATGCAGAAAAAATAAGAAAAACTATGGAGAAACTTTGCTACTACTGAATTCATTGATGACCATTGAGTGCAGAGTTGGGTAAATACTAACCACCTGAAAATCCCACACACATTATCTAGAGACAACTCTACTGAAAAATTTAAGAGTCCCTCCCCACCAAAACAGAAAAAAACCCCAAACACCAACCTCACGAAGCTGTCTGAAATGTCATGAAGCTAGGCAAAGGAACTGGTTTGGGGTATTGTTTTGTTTTATACTTTGGACATTAGCCTCAAGAGGTGGAGGAAAAGAATATCATACATCTAGGAACTAAAACTGGAAGAGACTCTGCTTCTTTCCTGGTAACCACCATACTGGTTGGTATGAACATCTATAGTAACTTGTATGCTTACTGTTCTGAACTCCACCAGCTGATATGAACAGTGGGTTATTTGATTACCACCTTGCTATTTTTATTTCATTCTTTCTCATGAATCAAAACAAAGGCTATTAGGGACTGAGCAGTCTTTTCTTCCAGGCATGTACTGTAGTTAAGAGCTGGAAAAAGAATTGTTCAGATAAAGTCTATGACTAATACTTGGATGTAAGGTAGACTTACATTGTTGTGGCCTAAAGCCTTACCTCTTCTTCTTCCAAAGACATGCCTTTAAAATAATGATAAAAAAGCCTCCTCAAGAGAGATCTGTCCTTATTTAGCATTCTTATGTCCAGTTAAATATTCTGATTTATTTGTTAGAACTTGATTTAATTGCGATGTGGCCAACCAGCAGAAAGGCTGTTGCTGACTTCAGTGGGCTTGGAACATGCCCATTTGCTGGCAGGTAGATCAGGTACTTGAACCATGTCTGCATTGAAATCAGAGCCAAAGGGATAATATCACACTATGATACCAATTGATAAATAAGAAACTGCCCAGCTAGTTTCTCACTAAAGTCACAGAATTCAGGCAGTGAAATCCCTGGAGCAGTGAGTCTGCTGCGAGCTGTGCAAGTAAGCGTTGTGGTTTGATATTGAGTGGGTGAAAAAGAATCAAACTAGTGGATTGGTAGCTAGGTGCTAGAGAGTAGATAGATAACTGCTTAGGATAGTTCTTCCATAGAAAACTCAGTTATTTTTAAAGTAAATCCATCTTTGTAGACAAATAAAGGAAAAGATAAAAAAAAGTATTAAAATTATCCTTGCTTTCTGTTTCTCCTACTACTTCCCTTTTATATGCGAATTCGCTCACACTTATATGCACTTTCTTCCTCTTCTATAAGCAATTTGATATCCCAGTGATCTGTTCTTAGATGTCTCATTTTCCAAGAAATGTCCTGCAAGTGAAGAAATTAAAATGAATCATCAAAGTCTACAGTTTGCAGATACCTGAAAGCACACGGAAAGGTTTATTTTGTGAATTCAAGTCGATAGTTTAGAGCTTGATAAGAAAGGATCTAGTAAATGAATGTTTAATCATTTTATAGGTAATAGCCATTGAGATTTCTCCCCAGCTTGGAGACAGAGGCTCCAAGTTGGGGAGACATCTTTTTACCCACGAATATTTCCCTAGTCCATTTAAAATGGAACATGGGATTAAGAGAGCTTTAGATACAAACTGACCTATGGTCTGATCAATAAGGGACTTTCACCAGAGAAGCAGGTTCAAGTCCTCACAGATGAAGAAAACTTGCATATTCTGAAAGACTTCTGTAAGCATTTAGTTACAAGTAAGGTTGCTCATCTCCTGCAGAGATGCTTGGCTTAGATCCCTAATTCACAACTTGGTAGTGTATTCTCGGGGCAGGGAGAGAGGTTTGTCCTTGTAGGAAAAATACCTTATGTTCTCCTAGCTGGGCCTGTACCTATACTCCCCTCCCTGGCAGTTTTTGCGTGCTCTAGACAGCTGCTGATTCTTGTGGGGTCCCATGCTTGAGCACTCAACTTCTCTGCATGTATTTTGTAGGGAATTTGAATGCCCAAGTCAGAGCAGTAAGCTCTGCTAGATTGCAAGGTGAATGTGTCAGTGCCTTTATTCTGCAGATCTAGCCTTTTGTCTATACATCCTAATTCTCCATCTAGGGATAGAAGTACTTTCTGGTATCAGTATTTTTTTGAGAGATCCTTATTCCTTCCTGGGGGCTTTCAAACAAAAACTAGACTACAGATGTAGGATAAATGTCCCAAATAGTGACTCATTCCAGTTAGGTACACAATGAGGAGTAGCATGCAGTTTTAAATATCAGTCATTTGTATCTAGTAATGAATATTTCTAGTTTCAGGATGACTAGCATAAGGGCATCTGTGTTTCATTCTAGAGCAAAGAGAATCAAAGGAATATAAAAGAACAAGAAAAAAAGAGATATATTTAGCGATAACTCATTTGTGTTCATCTGACTATGAAAAAATTACATATTTATGCAAAGCACAAATGCCCAGGGCCACCCAGCTTCACAGCTGACTTAAACAGGCAGGGCTTCCCGTGAAGTTGTTTTGATAAGCACCTTGCTTTCACATGGGCTGCAAGAAGGGATCATATGGGATTGAGCTGGTTTGCATCACTCCGCACCAGAGTGCCAAAGAAAGCCTGCAAGTCAGCAGTTCCCTTCACATCAGAGGAATCCTAGGTTGGAATGGAGCCAGAAAATTAGCTCTGTTGTGCTGTCTGTCCAGTGAAAGAGGGGCCATGGCCAGAGAAGTGCTGTATAAAGATTTCTTCCTATGAGCAGAATCAGTCAAGCCCAGAGCAAGCTGTACGGACTCTGTGCTCTGCACTTGGGACGTGCTGTGCGTGATCACAGCTCTAGCTCTGCCTTGATTCAGTCGAGCTCGAGTGCCCAATGTCACCGTAACCAAGTCAGCAAAGCGTCAATTGACGTGGGCTGTACAGATCTGTCCGGAGTCCCAGGGGCAGCCAGAGCAAGCCTGTGCTGGAAGCTGTGCCGTTGTTGCAGCACTGCTAGGCTGAAGCTGTCTTGGTTAGGTCAGTCCATGCTAGAGGGCTGTATCTCCATCTGCAAATGCAAATATGCCCTGTGAGTTTTTAGAGGGGCTGACGAGCTCCCTCATACCAACAGATCTGGCTTAATGTCAGTTGTTCCTCCCAGCCATACTCTAGCACAACCAACCAAAGGCCAGAGACTGCACCGCAAAATCTCAGGTGTGCTGGAAACATATTGCTGTATCAGAATGAAGTGTACTCTTGTGTTTTCTTTTATTATCTCAATTTCAGTGTTGAAGAAATCTAAAATTTTTGTTTAATCTCTGAGATTTGGCTTTCTTCTTTGTCATTGTTTTTGTTCTTGGTAAATCATAGGAATGGAATCTCTTGACAATGAACTTGTCCTTCCTAGCTTTTAAATACAAGTTTCCTCAAACTGCTTCTCTTTTTAAGATCATCTTGACATAAGTTCAGAGCTCATAGTGAACAGTGTAGTGTTTTCTCTCTGTATATATTGAACAGGAGAGAATTAATGAGGAAAAGCATAGCTAAAAGGCCCACTGGGCCTTTTATCGGAACCCTATCTAAATTTTAATAGTAAAAATCTTTCAAAATCCTGCTACCTACTGAGATTTTCACTACTTCCTTCTTTCAAACAGCCTGATATATTTCTAGAAAAATCTTTCCCACCATATTTTTCACATACACTTCCTATTCCAAACTGAAAAGAATGCGGCACAGATTTCTTCTCGATAAGTGTGTGCACAGGCAAGTTCCTTGGCTTCCCTTTTCAAGGAAATCTCTGCCTTTGTTTAAAAGCACATGTTCTCGAGCAGATAGTCATTTACATTTTTGGGGTGCCATCTGCGCTTTATCTCGTAATTCCAGGAAGGGATGAGGTACAGTTAAATGTTTGTGTTATACTTTCAAAACTTTAACATATAAGAGTGTCAGGCTGTTCTGTCAGCGAAAATTTGAGATTTTTCCACTTCCAGAAACTGATTAAATTGCATTTTATCCTAGGGGTCTGTAATCAAGTTTGATTTTTTTTGTCATGTAGATAAGTATTAATGATAACCAGAAGTTAAACTGAACAAAGAAATAGATTCATATCTCAGCACTCGGAGTACTTGATCTGAATCCAGCAGATTCAAACCCTGTGGTCAAGCCTTGGTCCTTGGTTAGACTTACATTTCATCCAGAGTTTCTTGGTGCTCTGTATTTATGATAGAAGGATGATAAGAACCTCAGCCTCTGATACTGACCTACCTCTGCAAAGCAGCCGTTTAAAATAGTTACTCTCACAGCACATGATTTGGGGGGCAAAAACAAAGAATGGAATCTTATCAGATGAGAATTTCATTTCTTTTATTTAAAGAAGGCTTTGCTGTTGTTGAACCTATGTATACATATATAAATGCAATTTCACAACACTTCAGACAACGTATTAGTTGACTTTAATGCATTGAAAAAATGTGATTTAATTCAAAGGGTTTTTCTGTTTATGAAATGAAATCATATTTCCCTCTTCTGTGTGTTTTAACGCCCACCCTTTGCAACACAGAGACAGTTTTCAATATTGTGATTTTCCTATTGTTAGCTGTCTCACTCAACAAGACTACTGTATGTGAGAATGCTTACTGTAAAATAGAGGTTACTGAGCATCATCATATTCAAGAATTAGGCATGCCTATATAACAAATGTCTTTTAGTGATCCGGTGATCATTACTGTTGCAATGGAGGAAATTACTATATTCCTTACTCAAAACATTCCTATGAAGTCAAGCATGACTATCAACTGTACATTTATTCGTGCAAAAGAAGCCTACAAAATGTAGGTGTTCCCCTTACATCAGCTTATATCCTGTTGACAACTCAAATGACACTAGGCCCATTTATTAGTTTCTAGTGGTTTAACTGACAACTTTTGGTCTCATAAAATGTACTATAAATACTATCTGTAGCACAGCTTTGCTGTTCAGTGGTACACCAAGTGTTCAGATGGTTGAGAATGCTGTTTCCCAATGGGAAATGTGGCATTTGGCAATCGTTTATTCCAGTTTCCTTTGAGGATATGAAGGAAAGATTTTACCAAAGTAATGCCTGAGTAAAAAACAAGCAACAAAATGATTAATACCAAAGCACTGGACTATGGAATGAATGCTAAAGTGCAAACTTTATTATACCTTAAAAGTAGATAGGGTGATTGCATATTTCTACCTCTACAGGGAAATACATGTTTGTTCTTTCCACACACGAGGTTGGTGGGAAAATTGCATGGGATCGATTTCATGAGTTTGGAAATGAGCCCTGGTGTTGAGAATGACTTCACAGCCCCAACTCTGAACTCACTTGGCAGCATGGATGTAGGAACCTCTTGCTCCCAGCGAAGTCAGTCCTGCCAGTGGTTTCAACACAAAGAGGGTTTGGCTCGGAAAGGACAAGTTGTGATATAATGAAGTCCCACCGTGGGGTGAAAAAAACTGGATTTGTTTTCATCTGGAACAGGACAGTTTGTAGAGAGGGAGGGAAAAACAGCCTATGCACTTATTCCTCTTGATTCCTCTAGAGCTATGCTGCTCCTATCTTGTCAGGAAAAGCAAGGAATTGAAGAAAGACTGTAAACTGCAGGTTTAGCCAATGTAAGATTAACACATTTGCTGAACTTTAATCTTTTCCAGTACCTAAGTTTACCATGTTCTTCATCTGCAGAGAGTTTATAGTTGATCTTTTTTTCTTCTTGGCCTCCTTCTTAAAGATGTGAGGGTTATGGGGCTGTGCTCTTACACCACTTTAGGCAGCAGGCAAACTGGCTCGTGACTTTCAGCAATATTTTGACATGATGTGGGGATCACAAGCATATTAAGTTCCTACCAGCCTTTCTAGAGAATTCATGTCTGTATGGAGAAAAGAGCCTGAGCTGAGAGAAAGGAGAGAGAAGGTGGCCCCTGCCTAGCCTAATGGCAGAGGGCAGGTGACCAGCCAGCATGTGGATATTGCCGGGCTGTGGGCACGTGTCACCTGGAGGCAGCCACCAAGCACACCGCCTCCCTCTCTGCTAAGTGTGCAAGGGATGTGGGAAGAGAGCAGGGGAGGGGAGAGTGACAGAGAGGCAGATGGGAAGGTCAGGGCAGCGTATGGAGGGCTGGGGTTTTTAGGAGCGGGGCATGTGAAGAATGGGGTATTTCATTCCAGAGGAAACAATGCTTCATACTCAAATAACTTTTTTTAAAAAATCTAAACTAAACATTCTGTTTCTATTTCACAGTTTCTTTTTTACATGACCTTTCCCTGCCCACACTCATTAACCAAGCCTGTGACAACATGGAGTTAGCAGTTTGGGTGGGCTGTACATTTTCCTCAGGAAGATTTTAACCATCACTTAGAAAAATGAATTAAAACTCTCATGTGAAGGTGCAGATGCAATGAACTGAAACAGTTAAATGCTGATCTCAGAATAAGACATGAGACCACAAAACCATTTTTTTTAGTCTCAGAATAATAGCCTCCCTGTTGAAGCAAACAGAAAATGTGTTGCCTGTGCAGATAAGAGAACCTTAGAGTACCTTTGAAACTGTGATTCAGCACACTGAAGTTACTACTGTTTTACAAGAAGGTGCTGACTCATTTACTAAATGCATGTTGATGGCAAAACAATCAAAAAGTGTCACTCTTTTTCTCCAGAAGAATTTAGACATTACTGTCAGTTGCAATCATGAGCAAAGAAGGACCAGAAGTGGCTTTTGGGAAGTCAAACGATTCTGTGCTCTCCAAAGCTGACTGGCCCGTGTTGGGAATTACAAACTTTCAGTAACAAATCTGATCACTGGTAACAAGAGAGGTGCTTGTTCTTCTTTGGTTTCACAGCTCTTCACAGCTTAAATACCTGTTCAGTAATTTTGAAGCCTTCCTGTGGCCTCCTTGTCTTTTAGTAGAGAATTTAGTAGAATGGATGCCAGAGCAGCACTGTAGAGAGATGCTGGCTACACATTTCTGAGTTTGTAGAGTTGATAAGGGCACTTTCTCGAAACTGACATTGTGTCCATGTAAGACACCTACGATTCAGTTTGTGTACAAGGATGTGGCCCTAACTAACTCCAAAAATGCTTTGGAGAGAGATGAGCTTGCTTTTATAGATAACTCTTTTGGCTGAAACACTTCAGGAATCTGAAAGCAGAGACGCAGGTTAAACTAGTATTGATATAACCTTCTCAAATCCCTCAAGATGGGAACAAATGGTGAAACTGCCCCATGATCCTTCTCCAAGAGTTAAATATTTACATCAGAACCACTTCTCTTTCTTGTAAATTAAACCAAGGCAGGGCAGGTATGGAAACCATGAGCAATGACCAATTTGCAACGTCGCTCTCATTCTTCCTCTAGACCAACGTATGTGCCTCACACTCAGGGAAACTCTCTCCTCAGCAGACCTAGGCAGTGGACTCAAAGTGCTTGCTCTGTGTTTCTCAGAGTAGGGCCCAAACTTGCATTTTCTGTATTCTAGCTGAGCAATTTATTTAATATGTGTAAAATGATCCTGCTAATCCCATTTGTTCTTTTGTATAGGAGTCGCTGTACTAAGGGCCAGTGGCCTAGAAGTAATATAAATCCTGCCATGGCTTGGCAGGAGTGACATGCTTAGCTGCTCAGAGGAATTGGGACTCTAGCAGTTGTATGGTGTGCCTGGAGATCAGGGATTTGCCTGAAAGAAACAAAAGTACCTGTAGGGTTAGGCAGCTGTTGAGTGGAATGGATACCAGTAGCGCATACATGCTGTATTTGTGTGCCCCAGTACCTCTTGTGAATCTAGCCCACAGCTTTCCTACGTTGCCCTGCCAAAGTGCCTCAAGACTAACCAATTGAGAGATGAGAATCTAGGTCACTTTTTATGCTTTTTGCTTACGGTTCCCTGAAGGGTTAATTAGTATATAGCAATAATAGCTCCTTCGTCAATTTACAGTACTTTTAATCAATAAAGCCCCATATTAGTTTTAGGGAAACTAAGGCAAAATGCAGGTATTTGCCCAAATTCACACATCTAGTGAGGCTTAACACTAAAGGCAGCTCTGTTTTATGTATTGACTTTTCTTTCCACGTGCCCCCAAAGTCTGACTTTGAAACTCAACACTTAAAATTCGCCTGAATTGCACATTCCTGAAGACTTGTACTAGCTAAAAATGAGAAATACTGCAAAATATTGCAGAAAAAAAATCTCTCCATTAAAATTGTAAGGAACTTGGACAGCAAATTCATTGGAGCAGGATTTTAATCCAAAATAAAAAAATGCATACTTTCCCATGAGTATGTATATGATATATAATTGTAGTTGTATAATTGTATGGCATTACACAGCCACATGATACAGTATATAATCACCTAACCCACTATAGGAAATACATAAGCAGAGGACAGTCTCCATTAGAAGTATTTCACACTCAGGTATCTGGTAATACAGATGTAGTGGTGCACGCACTCTCCTCTATATTTGGTTTTCATGGGGTCTATTAAGACACAAGATGATGGGGAATCGTAGCCCTCTGCCATGTGCTCAGGATAGTCACAGAAATATTAATCTAGTATTAAATCTGTATCATAGAGACTTAATTTTTTTTTTTTTTTTGGGCGGGGGTAAGGTTGATTTGAAGGTGCATCAATGTCCTCTTTCCATAATTTATTTTGAGAAAACTTATTAAGCACTGATTTTCGAATCTGACCTGTAGCTAATTCCTCAGGTGTATGGCTATAATGAAGCTTATTGCATCATGCCCTTGCTCTTCTCTTCCTATGGCAAATTTACTTTTTTTTTTTAATTCTTTGTCCATCATGTAGCATTTCAATATTGTCTCTTTAAATATGCGAGTCTGTTGTGGTTCTTATGATGCTTTTAATTCTGCTAGCTGCCAGGAACTGCTCTAAACAGCAGCTAAAACCTGATTTTTTTTGTCTGTGCCTTGAAAACAGTTAGTTACAGCTGTGTGGCTTCTGCACGTTGTTTTTATCATACAAAGACCTAAAGATACAGTGTATTTTCTCCTCTAGTGATCTGCTACCTGCCCTTTTAATTCTCTCTTCCTTTGAAAAGCTTCTGCTTCTGCTTCCTCCCAAAGATCCTTCCTACCCACATCCCTGGCATGTAGTTTCCCACTATGCCTTGTAGCATTTGATCCGGTGCAGGAGGCAGTAAAGCTGGTGTAGGAACAGGAGAAGCTGCTGCCAGCTTCCCAGCTGTGGAGGATCTCTGTGGAGAGAGGTATTCTTTAGGGAGAAACTACAAGCGCTCATGGCTCCCTCTGTGCTGCACAAGCGGTATCAAAGGATGTAGCTGGATGGAGAACCCAGCTAAATTTTATCTTTTTGGAAGAATATCTGTCTGAAGAATAATGTGGTGGTAATTCATAATGTACCTCACCCTATTGAGCTGCTTTGGCTGATGTGTCACTGTTGAGTTTTGCTTTCCCTACTGTTTCACATGGTCTCTATGTGACACTTACACAGGCAAAAATGAGGTGTTGCTCGCAGAGTTTCCAGAGCAAGAGTAATGGGGGATTTTGTTTCCTGAAGATTAGCTTATAGTTGGTGTGACTCAACCCAGATAAGATCAGCTTATAAGAGGGTAGCTGATCATGATTTCTGGTTGTTATTTTCATATTTGTTTTTTTTAAAAGGTCTATTTTTGACCCAGAGTGCTATTTTATGGCTTCCATTTGTTCCTCGAGAAGCCAGAACACTATTGCAGTCAACAGCTGAAGGGTTAGATTTTAAAGGATGAGTCTTCATAATCTGTGTATTGCCTTGTCTTTGTCACATGGCTCACTGTGATACTGCCAATGTGCTCGTATATGTACTGTATCTATGCTTCAGAGAAAGTCTGTGGCTGAATGTTTCTGGTCTGCAGGTCACTGGATAGGCTTTTGCTTTTTACCTCAAGAAAAAGAGTTGTGTTCAGAGATAAGGGTGTAGTCTCAAGCTACGCAGGACCAGTAGCTAGGTACTCTCAAAATCCAGGCTAGGGCTCCTTCTTCTTCAGAGTTGCTTTATGTGAGGCTGTATGTATGAAGTAGGGGGTTAAAGGTGCATGTGTAACGCTTAGAGGAGGACTCTTAGACTGGGAAAACATTCAGTGAAGTTAGTGCAGAACTCTGTTTCAATGGGCGCACTTTTGGCCTGAGAGAGCCGTCACCACCAAATTTTGCTGGTATTGCTGCATTAGTTAAGGGTGAGAAACTAACCACAGCACTGACACATATATATGCCAGGGTGCTGCAAACAACCACTGCAATCCTTTTTCTGGCAATGTATGTCCTGTTTGAGGAAGGCAGTTTAGAAGTGGTAGCATAAGGGCTCTGTCAGCAGAGACTGTAGTGCAGCTGGAGGATTTACAAAATGATCAAAAGAATTTTGGAGAAGGTGGTTAAAAAAAAGAAAAAATGTAGATTTATGTTGCTGAAAGAAAATATTTATGTGCAAAATGTCCATTTCTGGTGAATATTTGGAGCTTGGAGTAGGCGGGAGAGAATGGCTGAAAAAGGAAAAACACAACATATGAAAAATTCCAAATTTTGAAATCTGTTATTAAAAAGCTTTTGGTTTATGGTGGGTTTTTTTGTTTGGTTGGTTTGGGTTTTTTTATTAGTTCCTCAGGAGGAAAACAGTTTTCCCAGTAAGGTCTATAGTTGAGTGGTACTGTGAGAATTAGCATTATTTATATGATATGTATAGGAAATGATAAGTTTAAGATATGCTCTAAAAAGCAACTTCAAATTTAGAGCAATGCATCGTTTTTGTTATAACTACCTTTTCCCTTTGAGGTAATAGAAGATTGCATCCATAATTAAAAGACCATTCAGAGATGTATAATTGTTCAAGTTTAAGAGTCGCTCAGTAGATGAGGATATGCTCTGAAGTGTTTACAGTAAAACTGTTGACGCTTAGGAAGAGCAACTGTTTCTGAGGCAAGTCTGAATGTACTCCCTACCCAGCAGGGTGCAATGCTCAGTGTTCTCTTCTCCCACCTGCTGCCCACCCAGATTATGTGAGAAATGTTTGAGCGCCCTACTATATATAGTCAAGACTTTATTCTCTCCTGTCGAGGTCAGTGGGAGGAGCTGAAATGGAGACGGGGGAGGAAATGAGCTGAGTGGGAGTGAGCTGGTGCATCCTGAAGCTGGGAGGCACTGGGAAGAGATGGGTCAGCTTCGGTCATCACATCCAGCAAACCTGTCAGTAGGAGTGCAAGGCAAAGAGATGGTGCAAAAATAAAAGTCGTTAATACTTGTGTGGAGGTGGAGTGGGGCGTTTGCTTTAAATGAGAAGCTTGAGCTGTATGAATGAAGCTGCAGGGGAAAGGTGGGACTGAAAGATGCGGGTTAGAGGAAATTGTGAATATGCTTGCAGCTCCCCTTTGTGAGCTGGCAGAGCATGTGCTGGGACAATCTCCATATGGGTTGTGCAGGAATGACGTAGAAAGAGTCATATATTCCAGTAGCCATATGTGATAGGAAAGTTGCCTGAAAGCTTTGTCATGGCTGGGTTAATCTGTCACTTGTAATAGGCGTTATTTTTATAATCTATATAGTTGACCAGACAATATTCCTCAACTCTGAGAACTTTCCTCCCCTCAAGCTGAAATCTGGTGATGGAGAAAGACACAAATTTCAAGTGAATGCTTTTTTTTTTTTTAACAGGTTTTTTTGTTTGGGGTTTTGTTGGGGTTTTTTAGCAAAGTAAGTTTTTTTAAAATTGAAAGTTTCTGCCTGCACTAATGATTGATTCTTACTCGCACTGAGATCTCCTAGCTTGAAGGGCTGAGTGCTTCACAAACAGATGCAAAGGAGGAGTCCTTGCTCTGAACATCTCTCAGCCTTGGAGGCTCAGAGACAAATGGCGCATCTACTTTGGGGGGAAATGAGTGGTGTGTTAATATTTTTTTAAATAAGGAGTTTAAATTAAAGACATTCAACAGTGAAATTGCAGGGGAAAGCTAACACAGCTTTGAATGGGAACTGCAATTTATTCTCCCTGTAGAGGTTTGACGGCTAACCAACACTAGCCAACACCAACACTGAAAAAGGATTAAAGCAACCTCTACATAACTTGGCATGTGCTTTTCAAAAATAAATTCCTTTTCTCAGGTAGATGAGATTCCTTCTGTGAGGAAGGAACGTGCGTCATCTTAATTTTACAATGGGAAAATTCTTGTGGTCACAGAAGAAAAGCTAAGTGAGGAACTGGACACAGGTTTTCTTACCTGAAAAACCTTTCTTTGCTGGTTTCTCTTAGAATTTGAGGAACATTTGTGAGTTTATATATGAACCAGGTTCCACTGGGTTGGGTAGTACCCACTTCCAGCTCAAGGAATCTTAAACAGCTTTAGGATGTCAAACAGGCAAAATTTACGTATTATTCATATTTCAGAAGAATACATGTGACTAGTATATTTATTGGGTGAATTTTTCTTTCAAACCCAATGGATGAAAAAAGAGTTGGTGTATTGAACAAAACATTGTGTTTTGGAATTAGAAAAGAAAAAAAGGAAAAGTAGGGTGGAAAAGAGGAACTATTTTGTTAGGCTGCAACTTGCATTCTTTATTTGGCATCTATTTCATTATCTCCTATTTCCTGACGATAGTGTAATGTCCTCTCTTTTCCTGTTACCCAAGCACTTTGCAGAACATGTGTTGCATGCCTGTTGGCAATCATGGACAATTTGACATTCTCAGCTTCTTTTTACATGACTTGACATCAGTTCTTTTGCAAAATACTGCCCCCCACCAGCAGAATACATCTCCCCCTTCCCATTGCTGCATTACACGCTGAAGAATGGTAGATGTTGTCTGCAACAAATTTTAAGGCTACAGATCCAGTTGTGTGCACCTGGACTGAGCTATCGTCCTTGGGCATTACCCTTTTGGAAGTCAGGGAGTGCTCTTGGTGGTCCAGGGGCATGGGACAGCCTGCGCCTTTCCAGGTGTTACGAGGAAATGACCCTGTTCCAACCTCTTCCCAGGGTGGGTTTTAAACAGCAGATTTAGACAAGCTGTAAGGTCTTCTGCAATCACTGTGGGTGTCTCACAGTGTTTCGTGGGCAGTCTGGACAGGTTCTTTATGCGAGACCAAGAGACATGTTCCCTAGCTCATGTCAGGCATATTTACATGTGTAAATATAATGCCAAGCTGACCTCTGCTCTTAAACCTGCTGAGATGGGTTCCTCTTCACCCTGGAGACCCAATTACCTCCCAAGCATAGGTCCACCCCTGCCAGGCAGCAAGTAGGTCCCTCCATTCAGCAGGCACAGATCTTGGAAACGTCACGAGCTCTGAACTGCTCTGACTCTCGTCCCCCACCTGGTCCTTGGTCGTCTGTCTATCCTGGGCCCTCAGCGAGAGACAGAGACACGTTGTCTCAAGATAATACACCCATTCTCCTTTTCCACAGCTGTCTGTTTCTTCACTGGGAAAGCATGCCCTGCTCAGTGTCTGTCATCACTGTTGGCTTGGCTTGACATGGCCTTACCCCTGCATCATAGCGTTCTTGTTTCAAATGTGTGGGTTGTAGCTGTGTGGATCCACACCACAGTAACTTATTTATGACACTTTCTCATAGGTAGTGACCCAATGAATCATCACTTCTGAGGTCAAAGGCAGGACCGCTGAAACTATTACCTGAATCTATCCCTTCCCTATCTTTTTTTCAGAGTGCCACCAGGCAGATGCTTAGTATCTCACCCTTGCATCTCAGCTTGTCATCTTCTTTGATGTAACAGGGAAGATACAAGTATCTTATCAGTAACAATCAGTGACTTGTTTTCAATAATCAGTGGGTTTGGGTCAATGCAGGTCCATAGTCAACATCAGTATTTTCTGACTGATGAAAGTTTTTTGAGTTCAGTGACGCATTTTCTTGTCAGGTTTGACAGTTCATTCTGCAGGGACTCCAGAAACATTTTTTTTCTGTTTTTAATTATTTGTTCCACAACGTGTATACTGGATTGGGATTGTTGTGCATGTGTTTTTTGCTGGTCTCCATTTGTCCTGCTACCAGGGCTTCTTTTTTTGTCCGGACTGAACTAGTAGCTATTAGGGTTAGTTTTGCAACTTCTTGATCAGTAAAGATGAACTTGTTCCCTGGAGTTTCTCTAGAGTAAGGCTTGTTTCTTGTACAAGACTTCATTTTAAGAGGAGTCTTTCTGATATCTCTAGTGATGCTGAGTGGGGATCCATGTGAATGCTAGCATCCTCAGGTATCTAAAATAAGTATCTAGTCTGCTTTTTTTACTTTGGCTTTCAGGTTAAAATAACAAACCCCAAATCCTGTATTTCTCAGATGTTTAATTCTGCCAGTGGTCACTGTAGTGGTCAAACAGAGCTACCAGGATTTCCTGCTTTTCAGGCACTAATACTGGCAGCATTCACTACAAAACTGCTATGGTTGTTATTTAACTAACTGCCAGTAGGCCCTGAGTGAGCTGCTGAAGACCACACTTCCTGTAAAAATGTTTTAAAGAATTAATATGTGATTATCAGATATTACTATGCAGAGCAAGAAGCTGATGTACCCATAGCCATAGAAAGCTGATATTTTATCTGTAATGTATAGAGCATCTATTAATCAGCAATGGTTCCTGAATTGCTAGTAGGTGGAATTTAGATATAATTTAATATACAGTGGGTTCTACTAAATCTCCCAAATTCTCCCTCTTTTAAGCTACTTTCAGGGAGGAACTGCAGTATACACTTACTTGGGTAAGTCCATACTTTTATTTTGTTTATGTAGATATTAATACATACCTTCTCACTTATGTTTCTTATTAAACTAAGTGATTAGATGTGAGAAACACTTGCGTGGGAATGTGGAGAATGACTTATGATCTTGACTGTTTTCCAGGCAGAATCCTAGGGAAAAAAATTGTTATATTCCATAGATGATATCGCTTTACAGTATCACATTATGTATCAGCTAAACTAGCAAACCTCCCTTTAAAGTGCCTTACATGCATATTTTATTTTTTTTTTTAAATACCGTCTTGGATAAAAATGTTGTAAAGAAACCATTCTTCCGCCTTATGATTGTAGGGTTTGTAAGATTCCTCTCGTAATCTTGCTGCATGTGAAATCTGCAGTGTTTCAAGGCACGGGCCTTAGAGGAAGGAGATTAATGTCATGATGGTAAGAGTAATAGAAATGGCCCTCTAAGAGTACGTCCAGCCCTTGCAGCAGGGCAGCTTTCACGTGTGAATCCTCCATTGGTTCCTAAAGCAGCAAGTGGGCATGAGTTTGAGACGATCTGGTCTAAGAATAGAGACTGAAGAACAAGAAATTCCTGTTCATCGGAGTTTTTTGTCTCATCTGGAACATCTAGTGCTTCAGAGGGGGGGAAATACTGTGGCAAGAAGGGGGTGGAGGAGGAGGGCTCTAGCTGCCTACGCTTTTCCCCATAAAAATACACCAGCCGAGTGCAATGATAGGAATGTGGGAGACCTGAATAGAAGAACCCCTCTTGTCCCTTTTGAACTGTGTAAGCATGGATCTTTGGCTAGAGCACCTATTGTATTGAACAGTGAGCAGCTGCTGCTGATTTGCAATTGAGAACTGAAATCTATTTAGAGAAATAATTGCTTTAGTTTCCAAGATGCTCCTGGAAATAAGATCTAAATTTCTCATTATAGTCTTACCTGGCAAAATACAGTATGTTCTAAACAATAATTAAAAATTCTTAAATTAAAAATTCTTAAAGAAGGTGAGTTAGTCTTCCAGGTTTGTAATGGAGAAAAAAGTAGGAACAAACAATCCTCTTGTAAAGGGGAGAATACTAATTGTGTCCTGTTCTCTCATCGGAGTGAGAAATGGAACACCTGCGCTCGTCCTCTCCCAAGTAGTGCTTGGGACTGTATTTTTCACCTGGAGTATTTTTCCTTAAAAAAAAAAAAAAAGAAGAAAAAAGAAAAAGAAAAAAGAAAGTGAAAGAACCTGGATACCTTTGTTTTTCCAGTCTGTCCCACAGGATATGATGTAGAGTGCTTTATTGCCGAAATTTATTCCCGATTAACTAGTGCATTTGGGTAATTCTTTTTTAAGTTGTCCCTTCTTAAATTGCTTTTAAGGGATAGTGCTTTTAAAATGCATGCAAAATTACAAGTAACTTTTAAAAGTGTAGCCAGCTAGCATATTTCTTGCATCTTGCTGTTAAGTGCCCTTGTTCCTTTCTTATGCTGATGATCTTCAGGATATTTTTTCAGAATGGCAGAACTGACAGCGCACACAGTGGAGGAACACAGGTAAGGCCTTAAATACACAAAAAATTGTTCATATAAATATCATCTTAGAGTCACTTCCTAAATACTGGCTAATACTGGGAATCAGGACATTGGTTAAGAGGTTACTAATTCTGAGAATTCATCTCCTGCATTTCATAGTTAAGAATTTCTTCCCTTTTTTTGTACTTCACAACAAGGATTGTAACACTTGCAATCTGCCTTTTAAGTGTGGTAGTGGGACTAATAATCTTCTCTAAGGTAGTTCAGTTGAAAAACAAACTTTCCTTACATGGCACCCAAGTTCTGAACCAACCTTACATACACTATCATTTCCATATCAAATAAAAATTGATGGCTTAGCATTTTAGGGCTTCACCTCCTACCTTTTTTTTTTAATTTTTTTCCCCCTGTTCCTACTAGCCCAGATGGGTGAGAACTGAGAACTGCAGGATTAAACCATCAGCAACAAAAGACTTATTTCCAGAATTTTAATTTTGTTTGCACATCTGTCATTTTAAAAGTCTTTATTTTTAAATGAAAATCCTACAGTTTCTTCCTGAAAATCCTATCTTACACTGAGTGTTTGCCTGACTTTTTCCAGAAGTATGGATCACTCACAGGTCTCATGGTTCTCAGCTGAAATGAAGCCTGGTGAGTGATTTTTAAAAAACACTGTTTTTGCCGAGTGAGATAATACATGCCGAGTAAGATAATACATGTTCAGCCTTTATCTCTTAATCCGCTGGCTGATGCCATGCAAAGATGTGAATATCAGAGGAGACCGCCGACTGGGCTTCTCCCTCATGAGGTACAATCATTCCCTTTGCTGTTTGTCACACAGGAGTAGTAAGAACCACTGTACCATCTTCCTCTATGCAGTGAGCCTCCTGATGTGCTACCAGCTGAACACTGGTGCTGGCAGGAGCCTTTGAGGGCTCCTGTACCATAAAGGCTAACTGTGGAGAAAGTGCTAACATCTGCTGTCTGGATTCAGACATTGCTCTGAGATTCCTTCAAGTGCAAGGGGACTAATCCTGCAACCTCATTTCAAACAAACCACATCTTCTGAAGGCAAGAAAAATGCAGATAATCTCCAAGTGGACTAGGTAAGGTAAATATATGCCTTACTAATGACATTGGAAATATAGCCTCCCACTACAACACATCCTGTCCCTGGGACACTGTCTTGGGGAAGGACAGTGACTATTCCTCTTTTGTAGTACAGCATCAATGTTGAGTGTCAGTGGAGCTGAAGAGTTGTTGCTCACCTGTGTTATATCACAAAGCATAATTAAGTTATTGGAAAAAGAAAGGGAAAGATAGAGAATAACAGAAAGCACATTTTTATGGGCCATCTCAGTTATGAAATCTGTTTTCATGGCTTAACTGGTTTCCACCAATGCAGACAGATGAGACGGATGGCTCACAGCCTGTTTTAAAAATTGCTAGGGAAGTCCTTCCTTCTGTGAGTGAAATTAGTCTTCTCAATGACTGAACAAGTCCAAGTCTAGATAGGACAAATGAGGCAGAAAATGATTTGGAGGCCTGATCAGTTTCCTGCCATAGTAGTACCCAGGTCTCCTGTGCCTGAAAGAGCTGAAAAGGAAAAATATGCAGACAGCTCTGGAGGGTTTGTCCTGAACAGGCAATATCAAAGGGAAACAGTGACAGGAAGGTAACCTACTGGCTCCCTGATCTCTGGTTAGGTTGAAAATCTGTTAGCTTACCAGGAGTTAAACCTGTTCTGTATTTTGTTATTATTCCCCACCCCCCCAATTTTTCATGTCTCAAACTGTTGGAGCATATTGCAGGCGTGCCTGCAGGAATGATGAGTTCATCAGCTAACAGTGAGAAGGGTGGGTGATCAGCATCTCGTAGGTTTGGGCCCTTCTACCAAGACTTTAATGATTGGAGGCAGGGAGCAGGTGGAAACCACTTTCTCTACAACACGACTCAGAGTGCTGACTACTTTGAGTGATGCTGACAGGGGGCAGAAAGCTATAAACCCACCCTGTGCCTCACAACCCTACTAGCAAAATTGCCCCAGTTTACCTTTGATCTAAGAAAGACTCGAGCAGTTAATGTGTAAGCAAACTGATCTATAATTACCCTAAGAAATAGTTTGAGAGCATTGTTACTGTTACAAAATGTAATAGCAGTATTACATAAGCGGAATAACAACAGTACATCTCTAAATGGTTGCAGACTGCCTCTTTTGACAGCTGTGGTAGAAAATGGATCACTGGATGGTCATGAAATGAATATTTTCCCTAATCAGAATGGAGAGCTTTATTACCCTTATAATTACTTGTTTAGCAGTCACTTATTAATTTTTTTTTTTTTAGTCCATGAGTAATAAAATGGGCCTGTTTATTAAATAACATTTTAATTAGGAATCATTTTTAACATGTGCCAAGTTCCTAATGTTTTCTTCTGTGCAATTACTTAGATAAATGCTTGTATTTCTGATAACTCCATTGACACCATCAGCCAAACTAAGCCTTCCCTTGTATACAGCTCGTATAAAATAACAGGTTCCAGATGCCTTAGCTTCCCCAAACAGCTAATTTTTAACATAGTGCAATAGAATATTGCTTATTTTACTAAATAGCTTTTACATACTCCTCCTAGATACTGTGTATTTACAGCTCATTTGAATTCAAATGTACTATTTTTGCTCAGCTAAATTTCTTATTGACTGCACTGGAAAGCTTGCATTTAAACATTTTTTTAGGAAATTTCACATTTTCATTAAAACACACCTCAGAGGCAATGTTGACAAATTGTTTTGCAAATGTCTACATACTATTTGGCCATGCATAAAACTTGTTTAAAACATTCTGAATGTTGATGTAATGTTGAGTAAATATTTTAAGTGTTGATCTCAAAATTAAATAGTCATGATCATTCTGATGAAATGAAAATGTCTGTCTTTTGTCTCTTTCACAAAAGCTGAACTTCTTTTTTTTTGCTTTTCATGCTATTTTTTGAATGAGGATCAGCATCATCAGAGTGCCTGCTTATTTGCAGACAAGATAGTGGCACAGTTTCTTCTCTTGTCCCGAGACTGAAACTGTTGCTCAGGTCAAGAAGAGACATGGCTGCCTTTTCACTAACATGCAACATGAGTAGATCAAACACCCTGTGTTTGTTTGTGCAAGTAAAGCCCTATTTGGCCAGCTAGTACACCTAATTTTGGCATAGCAATTAGGCTAATGAAGTATGAATTCTGGTAATAGCATGGAACCTACAGATTCCTTGCACAGTGCCAGCTGATTTTAGTAAGCCTTTGCTGATTTATGCTCACCAACGATTCTGCTCTCTAAATACATAGTTTCCACATGCTTATCTATTGCTTCCCTAGCTCTTCTGTACAGGTTTGAGGCTAAAACTGACCATCATAGATAGCAATACAAATTGTCTTATGAGACTCAGTTTCAAACATGGGCTTGTATTTCAGTCCTTTGTCATTTTTAGGAGTTTCAGCCTTGTGTCCCAGCGCTATCTGCAATACTAGCCTTCAAAAGTCAATGCAATTTCACCAGGACAATTTAGCCACTGTGAGGCATCCCTATATAAGGGATGCTACGTGTTCCCTGCTTTTTCATTAAAATATTTTCTTTGGGATTATTCTACTATATGATAGTTACCATTTCTCAGTAAACACTGGATGCATAAATCCTTGTTTATAAGTTTAAACCCAGTTTGAAGGAAGATTGAAATGGGCTAAGGGTTCAAGCTGACTGTAAATGAGAAGCGCATTCTGTTCTGAAATGAACATTTCCCTTCATGCACAGGAACAAAGGAAAGAAAAGAAGAAATTGTTCTTTCCTCTGGAAAATTTCTACAGTTTTTTTCACCATATGACATTATCAGTGATAAGAACAAATCTGTGAGAGATCTACATTTAATTTTTTTCATTTATGGATTTTGGAGGGCTCTAAAGAGAGCAGTCTTAGCTCATACGTATACCTCAGATTCTATACCTCAGTCAGTATGAGAACAGCACTTAAAAAAAAGTAAAAAGAAAAAAAAAGTCCATGTTTACTTCTCTAGGTAACAAAAAGACTTTGGAAAATTAAGCTTCCCAAAAATGTAAGAACCAAGTGAATTTGACTGAGAACTGGTCTGTAGACCTAACTGGTGGCTTGTCAGATAGACACATGTCAGATAGATGAAGCAATGTGAAAAAATGGAGGGCTTTTCCTTGATTTTGTGCTGCAGATCCTTATTCCTGCAGCTTGTTTCTTCTCTGCTTTTGGTTGGGTGGGGTTCTAGCCAGTCTTGGGTGGTCAGTCTCACCATCCCATATGACCTTGCTCAAGTTTTCTCTGCTTACCGTACCTGGTAGTAGAAGCTCTGGACACAATAAAATTACCTTTGACTCTCAAAAAAGGATAATCCTTTGACTGGCATCACAAGTGAAGCCTTGATTATATTGACATTTCTGTGTAGTTTCTCCCAGTTTATCTCATGCTAAAGGGTGGTGGAACTAAATGCACGATTTTTGTGTGGTTATAAATGGGATTTGAGATCCATACCTGGATCCTGGCCCTTCTTTGGCCTCATTGGAAATTCTCTCAAAGACAAAGATGTTGCAGCGTTGAATTAAAATGACAATTCAGAAGTTCCTAGACTGCTGCCAGGTAGGGCAAATACGAGTCTCTCTGGGTCATGTTGCCTAATTCCCAGGAGTAAGGAAAACACCATCATGTTCTGGTATCATCAGGGCTCTTTGGAGGCTTTCTGAATTGACTCAGAGGTTAATCAACCTTAGTTTTAGGGGAAAGCTGTAGTGTCACTTGAGTGCAAAAGCTACAGATGACTTGGGCAGTGTTGCTAAACTTCTCAGAACAGGATCCACCCAGGTCAGTGCACGAGGAGGGAAGCACCTCAGCTCTGCTCGTGTTAACTAGCTTATGGTCCTTCTCTTAATCAGTCACACTGCTGGGAAACACAAGCTGGTATTTGGTAGTCACAGGCCTGAAATCTCCTTTGATACTTTAGTTTTACCCTATGATGTCTGCTTTTTTCTGACAAAACGCAGCAGAAGTTCCTCCTCTTACCCTGCTTCCTGCTCTACCCACGCAAATTTTTATCTGATAGTCCTTGTTACAGCTATAGGAGACCTGGGTTCAAGTTCCCTATCTCCTGTAGGAAGGAGCCTATATTTGCCGTAAGAGAACATTGCCAGTTGATTGAACTGCTGAGATATTGACCATTTGGGGTAATGCTGTCTTTGTCTTGCCTGTTAAATCCTAACAGCTTTACACAAGTGGGGAAGAGGCTTGAAGCTCGGTCCTGTCGCTGAGTTCTTTTCATGACTCCACAGGAGTGCATGGGAGTTGCAGGGATTCAACCAGCAGGGTGCACAAGGAAATCTGAGTTTGCTCAGGCAGAGGAGAGATGTCTATGTGGATGCACAATCTATCTGTGTGCATGATCTAGCTGCTGGCTTGTAGGGTAAAAGCAGGGTGCTGACTTCACTGGGGAAACACAAACTGAGGGGCTGCCAGACTGAGGTGGCAGATGAGTCTTGGTTTGAGACTCTGGATTGTTCTACCAAGATACCTAAGCATATAACAGCAACATAAATGTCAGTTTAAGACCTTTTGTGCATCAGCTTCCTTGACAGTTGGATCTGAGGCTGGACCCTGCCTGTATCTGAGCTTCTTCTTCCTCTCTGAAAAAGCCTCCTGATGTGAAGATTGCCTTATCATGACAACCTCAACTTGACTGAGTGTTTGGAAACGTTCTTTAGACAAGATAAGTTTCCTTTTTACAAGAAAAAAATAAAGAAGAAAGAAAAATGAGGAACACTGGTGCACTAAGGATTAATAGAAGCTTTTCTACTTAATCAGTTTTAAAGTCTAAGATGCTGCTACCATGTCTAAATGTTCTGGTTTCAAGGAGAGAGGCAAAAATGCTTGTCAAACTTGACTATGAAAAGACACAAGCTTTTTCTGTGGTGGTATCCCTCAGTTTCCATTGCATTGGCTTGTCCTATTTTAAATTTGTAATGAAAGAAAAAATTCTAAAGCTGGTAATCATGCACCTTCCTTGTATAAAAACACATCTTGTTTTTATCATCAGTAACCTGTACTACACAAGAGCTCTGACACATACATTTCAGGATAGATTAGGAATTGCCTGCTGCATTTACATAACATTAAAATCACTGTCTAGATACACAAAATAAAATGAATACCTTCCTGATTCTCTAGTATGGGCTTGCATGAAAACGATTTCACCTTGCTTGCTTTTTTTTTTTTTTCATGAATGCAACAGCCCCTCTCTTTATTTAGTAGGTTGGAAGAGAAGGATTTGATAGCTGAGTGAGGGGATATCTATGTAATTCATTTTTCTGGCAGATTTGGACAGCATGCTTACTGCATTTAAAAAAAAAATGGGGGGAAAAAGTTTTGTGAAAAAGAGTATGGAGTGTGTGACAGCCTGGCCCTATCTGACTCCCCATCATTCCTTGCAGCTGCCGGAAGCCAACCGCTCGTCTTTCCAAACCACAGGCTCATGTGGGTAATGATATGGTTTCCTCTGTCTTGTGTTTTGTGTTTGTGCTTGATGAAAAGTAACCCCCCCCAAAACTCTACATACCCAGTTAATCAAGACAGTACTGTCTTCTCTCATCCTCCTGAAGTGATTCTTGCAATGCTGGGTGCAAGGACACTCCCAAGCAGAGTGTTTGCCATCATTCCCGTTTTTCTTGATTGCTTTGGGCTTCATCCTTCATCTCACTACTAAATAGTGCCCTCACCAATTGAAAAAAAGGAAGTGGAGTTCATATAATCTGGTTTCAGACTAGTATAAAATCTTTAGTATTTCACTTTGTTGGGAAAATTATTCGCATATTACCAGAAAAAATGCAAAATCAAGACTTTTTTGTTGCATTTATCATCACTGTTCTCTATTGAGGACCTTTAAAATGCTGCCTCTATCTTTATAAATGTTGGAAATAATAGATGTTTTACCAAGAGAAGTAAGGCTACACTAATCTTGTTGGATGTATCCACATACATGGAAATACCATACAGTTTATTCTTCAAACAACCATCTTGTAGTCCACATGAAGCCTTTCCCGCTACGTTATAACTATAAATGTCAGTGCTTTTATGATTATTAAAAACAGGCTGTTGGTTTTAACTTTAAGAAACAGTAATTCTGGTTTCCCACAAGGGCATAGGTGAGAACTTCGAAACAATGAAGGAACGGGTAGAATCAGAGCTGTTCTCAGTGAGGAGCAGTATGGGAGAGAGAGCAAAGGTTCTTGTTTAAAAAATAAATTGCTGGATGGTGGAGGCAAGTTTCAAAGGTCCACTGAAGGTGAGGACTTACCTTTTGATAGGCAATGAGAGATTATAGGCCAGAAAGGACTCAAAAAAACCCAAGATTCCTTCCTTTTTTAAGTGATAGAATGAATATCTGATGGAGGTATCTAGGAAAAGATCTAATTTGGTCAAAGAAGCAGGCAAGCATAATGATCTCTGTAGCCATATTCTGAATGAACATGACTGCAGCTAGATGGGTTTTGTCATGATTAGAAGAAAGAATATTGCAGTAATCAAGATACAAGGGGATAAGGCCTTGGAGTTAGCTGGTATAACTGTTGGATGTATAGCCGAGATCATTTTTAGAAATGTTCTAAAATAGTTTTCAAGTATTGGCAATAGTCTGAATGTGAAAAACGAGAGAGTTCTGAGTTGCGGGTGAGGTTTTTGGGTGACAGTCTGAGTAAAGAGGCAGGATGCTGATTTGGTGTAGTATGATTCAGAAGGAGGTCATGGTCAGAACTCGAGGGAGAGGAATGACACCTGTTTTGGCACTGTTGAACTTGGGCTTAGAGAAGTATTCACAAAGACATGTTAGAGAAGGCTGAAATTTCAGTTTGGACAGAAAATGACAGAAACCAGACAGGAAAGTCTGGTTGATAAGTCTGCCAATAACCAACATGGAACTGGTAGCTGAAATTGTAATTGCAAAAGCACCTTGCATCTTCTTATTTTGGGGGAGGGGGGGTGGGGAAGAAGAGATCTAGGACAGAGCCCAGAAGCCTCCCCAGAAAAAATGGTTAAAGAACAAGAGGGGCTTCCAAAAAGCATGATGAAGCTAGGAGGAGGACCAAAAATCAGCACTAGTTTTGAAGTCATCAAGGAAAAGGAGATTATGTAAAAGGATGCAGACAGGACAACAAGGAAAAGAATAAGCAAATTCTGGCTCTGAAACTTGGCTGGAAAGTGATCATTAGAGATTTTCACCAGAACAGCTGGGGGTGGTGGGGAGAATATCACTATATCCTTGCCTGTACTGATAACACTTCAAAAGCATCTGGTTTCGGCCACTGTGTAAGACAGAATATTGGGTTAGATGGTCCTCTGGTCTGACCAAGTTCAGCTGTTCTTAATTTCAGTGGAGTAAAAGGTGCAGAAACTAGATTAGACACGCTAGGGTGGAAATGGAATACAGGAAATCTTATCAGTGCTTGCAGACAGTACATTCAATGTGTTCAGATATGAAGGGGAAATGTAGGAGGTAACTAGACAGGCAAGGGAAGTCAAGGATGGGAGAGACTTCTGCAGAATCAGCATGGGAACAGGGGAGATGGATTATACAGAAAAGGAACGCAGGGAATGAGAATGGGTGTGAGGGAGATCGAGGAATGATAGGGTGGATGGGGTTACTGGGGAAATCGGAAGAATTAGAGGAAAATAATTGCAAAATTCCTATGCCTGTGGGAGTGGTGAAGGAAAGTTGCAGGACACGAAGGAGGCCTGTTGGTGTTAGGAGTGCAGGGGTCATACTGGGCCAATCTGCAACTGTTACACCTTTGCAAATTGAGAACAGGAATAGCACAGTGAAGTGCAATTGAAGTCATCTGTTAGTTTTCACGCTTTTTATTAATAACAATGAAATTATGCATGCAATATAAGGAACGTTATGCACTTAGACCTTGCAGTGCTTTGGGCAAACAGCTGTACACAGAGGTGACCAGTTGCTGCAGTGGCCTCAGAATAGGTAAAGAAAGTGCAATTCCCTCAATGCTTTCCCACTCACTCACCCTGGGGGCTGCTGGATGGGTTCCTCTTCCTGTGCCCCCACCAGAGCAGCAGCAGCCAGCTTTCCCTCCTCTCAGTCTCCACCCCTCTGGTCAGTGGGAGACTGGGCACGTAATTTGCTTAATTCTGCGCAGTCCCACTCAGAGCTCAGAAATCCAGGATATAAAAGGGATTGACAAGTGCTGGAAGGTGTGTATTATATTTTGCTCTTCCACTGGAAAAAAATATTTTGGGGGACTATTTGCCCCGAAATGGCCTAAGTGATTTAGGAAGCCTGTGCCACCGTACAGTGGCCTTAATTTAGGCAGTCTGAAAATTCCGTCCTGGCAAAAAATGGCAACCTAATGGCAGATAAGTCCTAACGAGAGTACCTTAATTTGCCACATAGCAGTCAATCAAAACTATGTAAAATCCATTAAGATCTCAGCTCACCTGGGGAATATGAATTTCAATGTAGTAGCATAAATGTATCAGATGAACTGGAAGGTGTTTTCACCTGGTAGTACTGGAAACTGAAAATCGAGGTTTTCCCTCAAAAGCCAAACTCAGCAGACAGCTTCTGAGTTTGGTTACGTATTACTGCAGTAGGAGAGAAATGAGAACCCTAATTGCAGTTCTTTAGAGGGTAAAAGTAGTTTTTTATTATTCTACTTAATTATGCATTTATTCATAAGCTATATTACAAGGTGTGTATGTTCATTAATCTTTTTACTTCCCCTGCCTTAATATAGTTAATATTATCTTAAGTTACTTTATTTCTGCAAAGCATTTCTGTTCTTAAATTTTTAAAACATAGCAATGCTTCTGATATTTATTTCTTTTCCTAATTCTTCATGGGAAAAAAAAGGAGCTGCCAGCATAACTATAAAGAGGTTTTTTTAGTTTGTTTGGCTTTGTATATTTAAATAGCATTCTTAACTTTGTTTCCCTATGCATTTTTCCATGAAATATTACCATTTTCAGACCAAGCTCTACTAAGCCAAATTCTCACTTCGTATAGATCAGACTAGCACTTTCGTAGCTGGCTAGTTTGCCTTACTGAAGTGTGGAATTTATTTATGTGATGGAGTTTGGGAATGGAGAGTTTGAGTTTTGTTTTTGGCTTTTTACTAATAATAACCTGTAACAGCAACCACAAGAACAACAAAGTGGCAGGAAAAGATGTGTAGTAAAGGATTTCTGCATGTATTTGGAATAAAGAAGAAAAAAGATGAAAATTCCCAGATTCAAAAATGCTGAGGTTCTGAAATAATGGTCAAATTCTCATTTCCTCTCTTATTTCAAAGTCAGGCTGTCAGTTGCAACTGAACAATAGTTAGGATGCAGAGCTTGAAGATACATAATCACAAAACAGGTCCCAGGATTCCCTGCATGTTCATACCACTTATTTAAACATACACACAAATAAATACTCCAAGAAGTTAAAAACAACCAAAAAACCACAGAGATGTATGTGGAATATTGACTGCTTCAGCTGAGTTCAGCAAGCACTATTGTTCTCTGATTAGAAAACTGGGTCATATATGTGGATGTTTATTATATTAGCTCAGCAGATGTGGGTGATAGTATTTTCTGAACCTCATATGCAGCATTCTACATGTTCAGTCTGACTTTTTTTTAAAACCCTGAGCCCCCATGTTGGAGGTAAGCAAGAAAAATGTTCTCATTTACTATATACCCACTTTTATCCAATTATGAGCCAAACTTTTCCTCTATGTAAGAATAAGTACTTATTGATTTAAGAAGAAACAGGCATATTGATCCAAAGGGAAAATACACTGTACATGTTGATCAATATTTACCTTGCAGGACAAAACATCCTGATATTCACTTCAAGGCATCAATATATACATATTACTGCATGTTTGTGTCATTAAGTCAGGTAACTGGGCTAGATTTCCATCTAACAGTATAAACTCTCTTAATGATTATTTTTCTAGTCAAATATTAGCCTCTAAGGAGAAGAAGGAGTTAGACGACCAGAAAAAGAATAATTGTTCACCTCCCTTGAGATAAATAATACTTTTCATTAAACTCAGCTGATGCCTATCAAGAGCCGCTAGACTGATTATATAATATAAGCAGTGAGAAGTCCTCCAGATTCCTCCTAAAAGTATTTACCTCTACCAAGGTAAAATTGGAAATCTAAGCATATGTGTCTGAAGATATTTAGATGCCTAGCTTGTAATTAGTTTAATGTCAGTGAACTTCTACAAGAAGGGGCTGTTTCCTTTTAATTTCCGAAGACGGAGCGCATCTGAGTTCCCAGAATACCTTTAAAAATTCTGCACAATCCAGGCGTCACCAGCTCCTCTCTTTCAGCCTTGCCGCAGGCCAGGGGTTTCTTCTTGCTGGAATTCATTGACATAGAGCTAACCATAAATTATACAAAGATAAACTAATTATAGTGTAATGGGGCAGTTGTGGTACACATTTTTTTTCTCTGACATTTCTTTTCTGTCCCATAATAGCTCTAACACTGGGTTAATCATTTTTATTTAAATGTTTTCTTTATGGCTAATTTCACCCTAATATCACCCGTGTCCATCTTGAGTCTCCTGAGGCACTCATTACGAAGGACACACCCAGGGAAGGGGCAGGAATGGGACAAAGAGAAGCTGTGACAGCTACACAGTTAATATGTATTCTTGACATGATCAACTCTATGATAAAAATGTATAACACATGTTGCTTCAGACCAGAATAAATAGCGTGACCCTCCCTGCAAACAGCCTTTATTGTCTCCTCCTCTAAACAATATGCCTGAAAGCTGTGGATCCTTTCTGCATGACTTTGCCCAGGTGGGGCCCTTCCTAAGCCTGCCCATAGCTGAAATTCATGTTTAAATTCTCATCACCTTGTGTCTCAGTCACCTTTCACCTTGTCTCTCACCCTTGTCAGAGTCAAGCCTATCCTGTCCTGTCCTGTTCATGTCCATTCAAAATGCTGGAAACATCACTGCCTTAGCACATGGTTTGGGAGATTGTATCTACTCCTGGTTCTCCATCCTCGGTTTAGTCTAAGATTTACTTACCGTACTTCTGCTGGGAAGCTCTTGTATCCCTGACCGCTCTCCCCAGCCTGCTCATTCTCTTTTCAAATTGGCATTTTCTCTGGTTACTTGTGGGGCTGGGAAGGATATGTCTGTATGTACCATCCCGGCTACTTCATTTTCTCCCTTGAACCTGTTCATAGCTGTTATCCCTACAAAACTTGATAATTACTACAGTGATGTTGTGCTTCAAGCCCCGGCCTCTTGATTTGCCTGTTAATATCTCACCGTTTCCTTGAGTTCCCTGAGTTGTGTCTAGCTGTTGGTTATCCATTGTCTGATTAAATATAGGTCATGAACTGTTCGCACACTGACACACATGATGGAGTCCTAGACCCTGAGTGGCATCTGCTTGCTTCCAGGTAATGCAAATCATAAAAATAATCCGAAGTACAGCTTTTTAGAAGCCCAGGTTGTAAAAGGCTGCTCACCTGCCAAATGGGCATGCCTACACCTGGATGAAGGGAAGAGATATGATGTTCCCTACCTATGCTGTGCATCTGCTGCAGTAAGCAGCTCTACACTGGGGTTCAGACAGCTGTGCTGGTATCTTCAAGCTAGCATCAGTGTGGCTATTTGTCTCCCAGCTCACTGGGTTTACATGGCAAGGTTTTGGTAGGGGGGGGAGCTGCAGGGATGCCTTCTATGAGCTGCCCCATGGCAGACAGAGCCAGTTCCAGCCAGCTCTAAGACGGACCTGCTGCTGGCCAAAGCTGAGCCCATCAGCGATGCTGGTGGCACCTCTGTGATAGCATAGTTAAGAAAGGGTAGAAAACTCTGCAAGCAAATGTGAGAGAAACAGCCCTGCAGACACGGAGGCCAGTAAAGAAGGAGGAGGAGGAGGTGCTCCACGCGCTGGAGCAGAGATTTCCCTGCAGCCCATGGAGAAGACCATGGTGAAGCAGGTTGTCCCCCTGTAGCCCATGGAGGACCTCAGTGGAGTAGATATCCACCCTGCAGACCATCAAGGACCCTATGCCACAGCAGGTGGATGTGCCCTGAAGGAAGCTGCACCTCGTGGAAAGCCCATACTGGAGCAGGCTCCTGGCAGGAACTGCAGTCCGTGGAGAGGAGCCCACACTGGAGCAGGTTTTCTGGCAGGAACTGTGACCCTGTGGGGGACCCAAACTGGAGTAGTCCATTCCTGAAAGACTGCAGCCCATGGGAAGGATCCATGCTGGAGCAGTTCTTGAAGAACTGCAGCCCATAGGAAAGACCCATGTTGGAGCTGTTCGTGAAGGACTGTATGCCATGGGAGGGACCCCTCACTGGAGCAGGGGAACAGTGTGAGGAGGAAGGAGTGGAAGAGATGAAGTGTTATGAGTTGACCACAACCCCCATTCCCCATCCTTCTGCACCAGTCAAGGGGGAGTAGGTAGAAGAGTCAGGAGTGAAGCTGAGCCTGGGAAGAAGAGGGGTGGAAGGGAGGTGTTTTTCATTTTGTGTTTTTATTTCTCACTATCTTTTTCTGTTATTAATTGGCAATAAAGTAAATGCATTTCCCCGAGTCTGTATTGCCCATGGTAGTTGGTGAGTGATCTCTGTTTCCTTATCTCGACCCATGAGCTTTTTTTATCATATTTTCTCCCCCTGTCCTGCTGAGGAAGGGGAGTGAGGGAGCGGCTTGGTGGGCACCTGGCAGCCAGCCAAGGTTAATCCACCACAAGCTCACAGCTGGCTTGTCATCTGGCCAGCTCAAAGTGAAGGCAGAGAAGCTTGAGTCTGCCCTGTAGACATGCCCTTATAATGGATTCTTTTATCACACTTCCTGGAATTTTCAAAATGTTTATGGTGTCCTCTGAATACCCTTGTGAAATAAAGAAGTGCTTGAAGAAAACATCGCTGTTTTCTCCATAGAACTATGGTACAAGGAGACTGAATGGTTCACTCAAAACTGCACAGCGAACACTGTCCAAGCCTCTTGCTTGTAAACTGCAGCACTAATCTCTAGAGCTTGCTTTATTGCTCTGTTTGTTGTAGAAGAAAGCTCCCCCTTGGATTCCTTAACAGAAAGTCTTAACTGCTATTAAACAAAAAAGGTTTCCAACAAGTGATAAGAGATCACAACGGCACTCTGACCACAACGGCACTCTGACCACATACCTGTCATCATTAACTATAAATAAGATAATCCAGAAAGGAGATGTACACTCTCAGCTATATTGAAATACATTGGAATAGGAAGGCACAAAGATAAGGAATACAGTTTACTTAAAATGGGTTTGTTTCTCCAGACTCAGGATATTTGGCACGTGTGCAGCAAGTATCAGAAGTTATAATTCATCACTAACTATATACAGGGATCTTAATGGACAGTCTCCTGAGCAAGATGGGGCCTGTAGAAGATGGCAGACCTCATAGACACCAGTGTAGTTTTCTAGGGCCAAATGAGTGTACTTATTGTAAAGCTGAATTGAATTTTATTAATAGAAATGTTCAGTGAAAGCAAATCTCTCACAGAATGAATACTAGATTCAGTAGAATGTGGATATTCTTGCCACTTTCTGGCAGTTCAGAAGCAACATTATATGATTCACATAATCAAATGAAACAATTGACGGTTGAACCACCATGCAATGCAAGTGTTCAGAGATCTTCACTGAATAATTACCAGTAATAAATTAACTTGGAAAAATCAGGATTTGTTACTGAAGCTTTTGCAAGCAGAGAAGTTGGATCAATCCTTCAAGTATTAGCAGTACTATTAGTAGTTTACTCTTTCTGAAAATCGAGCAAAACATACTTCTGAATCTTTCTAATCTGACTTCATTACAGCTTTGTGATTTGAAAAAATAGCCAAGAGACTTCAAGAGATGGATTTAAAAGAAAATGAAAAAGCAAACCACTATGACCAATACATTGGTTCATTAACACAACTTTCCATTGCTTCCTGCTTCTTAGTAGACATCATTGAAATGACAGCAGACTTGTTTCATTTCACCTTTACCAGAAAATCAGACAGATATCTACTTTCAAGTTTTTTAATCTGACCATATGAATTTTTAGGGAGTAATCATAGGAGTAGTTGAGGAAGAGGATAAACTATCCATTTGCCAGTCAACTATCATTCTGCATTTCTAATGCCTTCCTCATCTTATTAAGTCATGATGAAGGCCATACAAGAATGGACCTATATCTTTTTCCTATGTCCAGATACCTTCTCAGGTAGGATTAATTTTGGCAGTAGTCTCTCAGGAGAAACATTTGTCGGCTCTTACACAACTCTATTAGTGGAGAAATGCCTGATTAACGATGTGGATCTTGGAATAGATCCCGTATCTGACTAGGCTCAGGGACATCTTCATCCCTGCCTGAATACATTAGGTCCTAACTACTGTGATCTTCACCCTGTAGACAGACAGCCATAGCACCTCCATGATATAATATGTGTGCAAAAAAAAATAATTTTAAATTATTTGAACCTCAGATGCAATGGATAGCACGAAGGAATTGTGATAATTCCTCTTAGTTCCGCCTGTTTTGTACGCATAGAGAAGTTTCAACCCTCTTTTCCAAAAGGAAGATGACTTCAGAAATTTTAACTGAAGTACAGCTATAGCTATACTTTATGAATTCACAAGTTTGGAAGGGATCAGTAAAAGGAGAACTAACATGATAGGACATTCCTCTTTTTAAATTTATATATAGATCTAATGATCTCTGAAAAGCAGATGATTGCCTTTTTCTAATCACAAGCTCTTGAGATCATCTTGTCCAACGCCCCTGCTCAAGCAGGGTCAGCCAGAGCTAGTTGCCCAGGGCCACATCCATCTGGGTTTTGAATATCTCTACAGATGGAGACTCCACAACCTCTCTGAGCAACCTGTTCCAGTGTTTGAACACCCTCACAGTAAAAAAAGTACTTTCTTTTGTTCAGGTGGAATTTCCTCTGCCCATTATCTCTTGTCCTATCAGTGAGCACCACTGAAGAGAGCCTGGCTCCCTCTTCATTCCCGTCCATCAAGTATTTGGACACATTGATAAGATCCCCCCCTCCCCGGCCCGAGCCTTCTCTTCTCCAGGCTGAACAGCCCCAGCTCTCCCAGCCTTTCCTCATAGGAGAGATGATCCAGTCCCTACATCATCTTTGGTGCGCTGTGCTGGACTCGGCATGTTTTCCCTCACGTCTGACCAAAGACTTCTGGAAACCTTATGGATATGTATTAGAAACGATTATGGTCCTGTTCTGAGGCATTTTAAGTAGAGAAATATCAATTAATTTTAAATTTGTAACTCTGACTAAAGCATTTCTGTTCTCACTTTTAACGTTGGAAAACTAGAGTAACTATTGGACTTCAGTAGCTGTCTTCAGATATAACTGGAAGTTGAGTTTTTTGTATATTCTATGTAAAACTAGCTACAGAAAAGAAGCATAAGCTAGACCTATCATTTAAAATAGCTGAAGCAGCAAAACTTTTTTTCCATAGGCCACAGGGGGCATTTCAGAACAGAGAGACAGAATTTTGGTTTCATTTACCTTAGACTAAATCCTACATGCCGTGTTTTTTGTATGCAGAGTAATTGCTCGGCAGTCTTCGAAGCAAGAAGTGTGGCTCCTGCAACTCTTTAGTTGTATCCTAGCTGAGGCTGCTGTTGCTGACAGTAGTGCCTTAGTCTCCTGTAGTCAGAACTTTCTTACTGTAGAAGGAAATCGTGTCCTTCCCTCCTCCCCCAACACACAGGTATTACTGTATGTAACCAAGTCCCTGACAAGACTGATTAGCCTGTATTCAAGAATGTCCCATTTTGCTAGATAGGCTAGGCAACTCACGTTGCCTGAGAAGACAGAAAATTCCTTGGAACAGTTTGTGGTAAAGTGAACACCTCTGTGCACTACTTAAACATAACTAGCAATAATTACAGTGCGTCTACCCTATGAAATGGAGTGGTGGTGTGGCTGGTTCCTTATCTCCACTGTACTTGTCCTGTAGACAGATCCACTGGCCAGTTGTTCCACTGACAGGTTCTCCAGGTTACCAGAGCCATCTGAGCGAAAATGCCAGAGATCAAAACAAGGAGATAACAGGCTGGATGCGAGTAAGAGCTCCTGGATTTGTCCTGGGTCCGTGTTTAGCTTTGGTCCAGATGTCACTATGAGCAGCAAGTTTTAGAAGGGATGCTTTTCAACCAGTGATACGATACAATATGTGGGACTGATGATGTCTTTGGTACGCCCGTTCCCAAGTGTTTTGCGCATGTGTGCATGCATGTGTGCATGTGTACGCCCATAACCAGAGTGTTTAATTTCACTAAAATTGTAAATACATATAAACTTGAGATGGTCCTTGCTGAATAGCAAATGTCATTCAACTTCATGTTCCACTTCAGTCAGTCAGTCACTGGTCATACAATATGTACCTGTCCTTGATGTCAAAAAATGTCTGTAGTCATATTCAGCTTATTACATTCCCTTACTGTAAAATATCCTTCTACTGTTTTTTTTTTTAAAAAAAACAAACAAAACAAACACCCTGTCTTTGCATTTACTATTCCTAAAATGGAAAGAAGTTAACAAAGACACTGATGACAAACTGTTAATTTTTCTCTCCTTTCACCTACATACAGATTAAAATCTCACATATCTGATCAGCTGTCATCCACATCTCCTTGTGTTATTACAACAATTATTTATCTTGTGTTTGTGGTAGTGTCCATAAGGCACTAAGAGTTTCTCTGGCCTCTGGATAAGAAGCTCACAAAGAAAGAACTGTGAGGCTGAGGTACAGAAAACAACAAGGAGGGCTTTCTAATTGTACACAGGTGACTCAAAAACAGTAGTACGGTAGAAGTCAGTAGAAAATTCACAGACTGGAGAGAGCAAGGGACTTGTAGTTGAGTTCAGGGAGGTCAGTCAGTGAAGAAAAGTTGTGTGGGAAAAAAGCCTAGAGAAAATTGCCTGAAATGCTTATATGTAAATGAGAAATGAGAATGATGGGAGAGATCATGCAAAGGACAGTGGGAAGCAAATGCAAGGTAAGTAAGTTAGGAGAGAGGTGAGTAATAAGTATGTTGCACCAGTGGCTGAGGAGTCAGCACAGCAATGCAAAGAGGAAAATGACATGAACAGATTGGTGGGAAAGAAAGAAGATTTTGGTGGTGATATTTTGTATTTATACGTCAGTAGTACAGGTGGTATTTCCTATGATGTGTAAGGAGAGGAAACCATGGACCTTCGAGATGCTTTTGAGGTAAAAGCATTAGAGCTTTGCTAAAAGGTGACAGAGTTCTTTTCTGAAGTTAAAAAATCTGAGACGACAGTTTAATGCATCAAAAATTATAAACGAAGGAAGATCTATTAAATGTTAGACATTATGTGGAATGGGAACAGCGATCTGTATCTTCAAATAGCTGCCAATCAACTGTTTAGTGTGAGGTTCATGATATTTTCTTAAGCAATTCTGGCACTGCAAAGTATGAAGAGCCATCTGAGAGCAAAACAGCACAGTGGGGGGGTTTCTCGGGGCAGGGGGACTAGGTACGATAAGGATTGTGAAACAAAGCTGGTCACACTTAGTATTATAGTAGAAATCATGGTCTGGGGGAGATTTCTGGCTCTACAAAACAACATCCATTGCCCTTTTGTGCCTCTGGAAATTTACCACGCTTCAGGTGATAAATCTTCACCATCCTCATCTTGATCAGAACTTCCATTTTCTAAACTGAATGAGAACTACTTACCCGACAAGTTCACAACCCTGCAAGCAAACCCTCTGGACACTGTGCCCAGGCCATTCTCTGAGGAATTAGGACTGCGGCATAAATCTTGCAGTGAAAAGGCAAGAGGAGCATCTGCCTGGCACACTCCAGCTGTTGTAGAGAATATGCATTTTCTGTGCTTAAAACTTTTTTGTTGATTCTCAATTTGCAAAACTTTTCTGTTGTATTTTTGTATTTAATTATCATCACCTGCCTGGTAATGGACTGAAGCAGCATGAATGTGGCATGCTGTCCGTTTTGAGGATTCAGGTTGGTAAGACTGCTGTAGGAAAGCAATAAATGGGAAATGGTAATACACAGCAGCAGAAACATTGTACCTCCTGCAATAACAATTACTATTTGCATTTAAGAACGAATCTGAAGGAAACCATTCACTGTGCAGCCTTGTTAGATGCTTCCCACAATAGAACTGACAGCAATGGAAAAGTTTCTTTAGTAGATTTAGTCTGAGATAAGATTTAGCTGGCAATGAATTAGACAACTGTAAGGACAGTTGGGTTTTTTGCTACACGTTGCTCTACCTTATATCCTTTACAACCCACTTTGGCTCATCCAAAATTCACAGTAATGTCAGTGGAAATACTGCAAGAAAAGTATTGTAGAATCTGGCTCCTCAGGCAAGTGCCTAAGTGTATATCCACAACTATACCTTAACAGATCTGCTCGAACTAGCTCTAGCCTTGGTAAGCATCACTGGGACAGTGGAGCTCTCTCCAGGCTATTCACTGCTGCTCTCCCAGCAAGAAACTTGCTGTACATGAGAGCAGGCTGCCAGCAGTGAGCTCAGTGCTGCCGTGACTATACCACTAGTAATTCTCAAGGGCATCGGCCATAAAAGGATCTTCACAACTTCTTCTAAGTCCTGAGAGCTCCTACGAGCTGCTAACAAACCTAAGTTTGTTAACTTAGGGAGTTGCAGAAGATGCTTAACATCTCACAAGATTTGACTTCAGCGGGCTCAGCTCACACATGTCCAGCAACTTGATTCTGACCTTAAAACTCTTACCAAATGCTTAATGAGAAATTGTGGCTTGCACAGTGTGAAATCTGCCTTTAAAAATAAGTGCCAGATCAGGTCCCCCTCCGTTAGGCTGGAGCATGCTCAGAGCTGCTGGCCTGCGGGCCCTGCAGCAGCTGGAACACAGGAGAGCAGCAAACAGCTCCTGAAAGCGCCGTTCCCCAGTGGAGTGTCGGTCCTTTTACTTCAAAATATCCGGACGCATGTGTCCGTGGAAAGTGGCTGCGTTCCCTTGAGCTCACCAGCTTCCGCTTTTCAAGAGGGTGGTTGGTGAAGCTCTCCCTGCCTGTATTTCCCAGTCCCGCTGAGGCAGAGCGCTTTGCAATTTCCTGGAGAAAGGTACTAACCGATAAGCGTATGGTGGCACCTTTTTGTGGATCTTTATTTTCTTTCTTTCTTTCTAATGCTGGGGTGTGATTCTACTGATCAAATGCTCTTGTTTCGCTGTATACAAACCTGCTGGAAGACGTGGGGGTATTGTGGAGTAAATAAGAGGTTAATTTGGCTCTGGGTTTCAACCCTATGAGATCCATAAGGTCTGCTTATAAGTTGTAGTGAAAGGAGGGTTCTGCACCTCTGTAAAGACGCAGTAAGAAAAATAAAAAAATTGAGAAGCACTAATTATACCTGGTTCATCTCGAGTGTACCCAGGTATTACCCTAGCTTGTGAAGCACACAGCAATCACGTCTGCAGAGCTTCTCTGACTAAAGGAGTGCCTGAAATAAATCCCCAGGTACAGTCTTGCCATTTGTGTTCTAAAAGAAACCCAACTTCGCATTGGAGACCTGTTTGCTGTACAGTATAAACTTTTCGTAAGTAGTAGACAATCTCTGTTCCAAAGAGCTTGCATTATAAGGCCCTGATCTCCCCAATGCTTACATGCTTGCTTAACTTTGCACCTCTGAATTGTGCCTTTTAAGTCAATGAGGTTACTCGCATGCATAAAGTTATTCACATGCCTAAATTTTTTGTAATATGAGAGCGCAGATAAAGATAGGATGTGAGTAAAGGAAGTATTATTATCCTCATCTTGCTGATGAGGAACTGAAGCACAGCAAAAATGAGATCCTGATCCTCCACAGCATGCATATGCGCTTAATTCTTAAGCGTGCAAGTAATTTCCGTCAGGTTCGCGGTGCCCTCTGGACTGAAGCGTAAGGTCTGGATCTCAGTGCCTGGTTCTGCCACCGATTTTAAGTAAGTTACTCAAGTTCTGATCCTGCGGCGCTACATTAAAGTGCGTAAAAAGCGTGGGACACGTTTTGCATGGGATGCAATGACCCGACCGAGATAAAGGAGGATGATGTGACCCCTTTAACCTCAGCTCCGAGGCGTTACAGGTGGATGTCTGCATCCGACGGCGTGTGACATCCAGCCGTACCGCTGGGGCTGGGTGCTGCCTGCCGTGCTGGGAGACCTCAAAGTCCCGGCGCCGCATGAGCCCGGACGCGGGAGCGCCCGGCGGGGCGGCGCGGAGCCCGGCCCCTCTCCCGCGCCTCCAGCGCGGCGCAGCCGGCGGGGCGACCCGCTGAAGCACCTCGCCAGGTAAAGCCCCGCCGCGGGGGCCGCCGGCCGCACCGCCGCCCGCCCGGCCGCGCTGCCGGCGCCCGCCCGCCGCCGTCCCGGGCGGCCGCACCTGCGGGGCGGGGGCGCCGGCGTGCGCGGGTGCGGGTGCGGGTGCGGAGCGGGCGGCCGCGCGGGGCGGAGGGCGGGCGGCAGCGGCGGGGGAGGGACCGGGCGCGGAGCCGCCGCCCGCGGGGCAGCGCCGGCACATGGAGCGGCGCCGCGCCGCGCCGCCACAGCTGCCGCCCGCCCCGGCCCCGGCCCCGGCCCCGGCCCCGGCCCCGGCCCCCGCCCCGGTCCCCGCCCCGGCCCCGGCCCCGGCCCCGGCCCCGGCCCCGGCGTAGCAGGTACCGCGGGGCGGGGGTCCCGGGCGGGCACCTGCCCCAGCCGTCGGGGGCGGGCGGGGGGTCAGCCCCGAGCGGCTGCGGCGCGGGGGTGAGGAGGGGCTGCGCGGAGCCGGCGCTGCCGGGGAGAAGTTGCCGGGAGCGTAAAGTGGGAGACTGCGGAGCCCAACAGGCAGGTCCTCCCATCCCATCCCATCCCATCCCATCCCATCCCTTCCCATCCCTTCCCATCCCTTCCCTTCCCTTTCTTCTCCTCCTCCCCGTCCCGCCCGCTTTTTTTTTAATCTGAAAACATTGCGCCGCAGTTGGGGTGTAATCCAGGCGTTTTGGAGCGCTGCCTTAAAATGTCAGAGATGAGCAGCCGTAAGGAGCCGGTGTTCATTGATTCAAAGGGGAGGGAAGCGGCGGGGCGATGGAAACGTTGCCGCCACGCAGGAGCGGGTGCGGACCCGTCTGTTCTCGCCTCCTCGAGTCAGCTACAGCACTTCGGTTCATTCAAAGCCCGAGTTCAGATTGCTTGCGCCTCTAATTTGCAGAGGGGAGGCGGGTATGGAGGTCGTAAAAGCCATTAGGAACTTGTAAAATTAGCAGTCCCTGCGCGCCTGAGGGGAGCGGCGTTAGAGGAGAAGTTGCTGACTTCCGAATAGCGGTGCCACCAGAAGTTTTCCTCCCCGCGGTACAGCCCGTCACAGCTGGAGGTTTTCTTGCACCCTGCTCCGCAAAGTTACCCTCTCTTGTGAAGGGACGGTTTCGCTCTGTAGTCGTTACTAAAGAAGATGCGTGTAGTTAGAAACTGTGTGTGTGAAGAAACGACTTCCCACTGCAGCGGGCGATTCTAAGGAAACTTTTAATTTTGTGCTTCAAGAAACCTGATTACTTCTTGGATTACTTTTCTGCCTTGGTCTAGAAGGTATGGTAACGCTGCCAGACGTTGTGCAAAACATTCTGCTTCCAAAATTGTTAAAAGTTAAGAATACTGTGTCAGAAAAAAAATTGTAGCTTATATTGCAAATTATCTCAAAAAAGTGATGTTTTGTGGAATGCAAGAATTTTTACACCAGTATGGCCACTGGCTTGAACTATGTAAATTATTGTAGAGGAATATAATGTTATTTCTTTTTTCTTTTTCGCTTTTCTTCTTTCTTTTTCTTTTCTTTTTTTTTTTTTTTTCCTTGCACTGAGTTTTCTTACACATACAAGTGCAAGTAGTGTTTCCAAAGGACTTTGTGTGGGGATCAGAAGTCAGAATGAGAGCTTCCTGACTAGGTATTTTTCTTTTCAATAGCTAGATGCTACCAAGGTTACATCCATATGCATTTACTGTCCAGCCGTCCAAAAAAAACCCCAAATGAAATAAACCAGGTATCTAATCCTGATTATATTTCATGCATTCACCTTAACAACCCATTTGCTAGACTTTAATAGTCTGGTTTTAAAATTGGAAGCTGTAATGCATTGTAAGGGCCAAATCCTTTAAAAGATGCACTCTCTTAGCTTCAGTTGACTGCTCACATCAATTGTAACTCACATGCATACTGAAGTACCAGGTAGTATGACTCTCTATTAAACATTATAAATGATCATTGAAATGTAAAGAAAAAGCATGTTAATATATTGCATTTAGACATAAGTACTAAAATTCCTTCCAAATACTTGGAAAGACTGTATGAATCAACTAAGCAGGGGCATGTTCTGAGTGGCTTGCGGCACTGCTCTCTCACCTTGCTAGTGAATCACATAGTTTAAGGTGTTCCAAGTCTTAGTGAAATAGAAAAAGTAAGGATGGGATGGCTTTCTTATATGAAAATGTAGTTGCTTCTGAATTTTCCAAACCAAATTTTTGCCCTTAGGTAACTTTGTTTATTCTTCTTTCTCTTCTATAATGAAGGAAATTGTAAGTCAAAAAAGTGAGAATGGATTTGTTCATGTTACCATGAAAACACCCAGTATTCCTCTTCATGGGTTAATATAACAGTAGGATACAGTAGTTTGTACTATGTCCCTTTTCCAAAAGGTGTAATTGCTTACATGCAGAAGCTTCTTTCTAATATTGACATGATCTGCTTTGATTTTAACTCATAAATGTTTGTTTTAAAACTGAACAAAAATATACAGGTTATACTGCTTAGACTGCCATATATTTCCTGCCTCCCCCCCCGATACCTCAATCCTTAGCAAAGCTCTACCAAGTTTAACTTGATGGCCATATGCCTTATTCCTTTATCAAACCCTTTGAAACTGCTGCATGTGGATATGAGAAACTAAGTGTAGACCAAGTGCAAGACCAAGAACTCTTAAAATGATAGCTGTCCTTAGCAGAATTGCATGGGGGAAGTGTCCAAAATACTGCAGAGCTCTGCACTTTCCTTACTTCATGTTTCTATTATCCCAGACTCACTTCCAACCTTAAAGATTTTCTCACAAATATTAATATTGGTGAATATCCATGTGCTCCTATTCTTTCTTTCTTTCTTTTTCCTTTTTTTTTTGAGTAAAGTAGCCTAAACTCAGAACTTGATATACTGCAAGTCTAAAAAAAAAATAAGAACTAGAAATCATATCCCTAACAATAAAGTCAATTTAAGATAAAAAGCCAAGGAGAAGGCAGGTTTATCTACCGAGTGAGAAGACTGACCAGACTGACATCAATGGAAGTCCAATGCTGGACATCCTCAGGAGCCAGGATTTCAAACCTAATGCACTGATACCTGCAAGAGACCTCTACCTCCTGGGTATGGCTTCCAGGGGAAGCGACAGGAACACAGAGGCATAATGTGGAATTGTCCTGGCTGTCGTAATTCAGTCAGGAAGGACTGGTGGACCCCGGAAATTAAAGAGGGATCACTAAACTCTCAGGCCCAATGTAATGATGGGATGACAGGGCAGAGGACTCTTCTCTCTTTGCCCTTCATGCTCCCAGTAACTGGAGAAGCTTAGACGCTGATCCTGTGTGCATCATTTATCCCAGCTGAGTATTTCTCAGGGTGGCTACCTAACTTCAAGCAAGCAAAGTGAGTTGGTGTATGTTCAGTAGGTCCCATACTCAGGAGTTGCAGTAGAGAGACAAGCTTGTCATGCACCTGTGACTTTCCACCTCGGCTCCTGGCTGCCAGTGCTCACTCCAGGAATGGTCTGGTTGCATGTTTCCTTATATAAGCATGAATGACACCTTTGTCATTTGTGTTACATGCAGTGTACAATAAAAAATGCAATAGTCTCCATCTCGGCATTACTGTAGCAGTTTTCCTTTCCCTTGTGGACCTTAATACCAAAAACCTGGTCTGCTTGCCACTTCCACTGCATAGCAATGCAGAAATGTAAGTGGAGAATCAATCCACAGAGTTTTACAACAACGCAAAAATTGTTTCTCATCATTAAAATTGGATAATTCCAAAATGTAGCCAAAAACATTTCCAGACCTATTTTATTTGAGCTTAGGTACCTCTCACACTAACACCACAATCTTGCAGAAAACAAGGAAATGGGTCCAGCCTGTATTTCAGCAACAGAAAACAAGGGCATAATGAATCGTGTGCTGTTCTGGCAGATCAATTTTTGGCAATGTTTTCTTAAAAAGTCCAGAGGATATCAAAAGTCATGGATCACAGCCTAATTGTGTGGCTCTTTGTCAGGAAAAACTTCCACTGAAGACTTGTGGGATTTTTTTTTCTCCTGCTTTATGTGCAAGAAGAGCTGGGTCCATGGTGAATTTTATTGTTTTTCAGTCAAGATTCACATATGTACTTGATTACATTTTGACCAGTCATTTCTTTCTACTATTATTAAAAGTAATAGAATTAGACCAAAGAAAACATAGTAAAGTAGTAAAATATAGTGTAGCAATAACGGGATCTTTGGAAAAAGTTGTCATCCTTATGAGCGTAAGGCGGGATGCGCTGCTGGCACTGTAGTGGGCTCCCCCGGAATTCCCCTCCCAAGTGACAGACCCCCCTTTTCTAGGAAGTATAAAATAACCCAGAAAGAAAGGTTTGGGAACGATTTTTTCTTCTCAGAAACCTTCCCCCAAAAAAAGAAAGGGGAGGGGAGGAGGCTGCGCTGCTGGAAAAACACCATTGGGTTAAATGCAGTTGCTAGATACCTTCAGAAGGATACTGGGAATACATTATGTCAGTTGAGGAGTGGAAGGTAAGGGCTCTCATCAGTTTTTCTGGGACTATGATTCTTTGGGAAGAGTTTTAAATGCTTGCAGCTCAATGCAAGAGTCAAAACAGGAAAGACCTATTCCTCACTGGTATTTTTTTTCTGTAATCCAAAGGTTCTTTTTTTTCCCCTGCTGGAGGGGAACAGCATTTAGAGACAAGTGTGAACTCCATCTGAGGCAAGATAGGCAGCCTCGGTCCTGTCAGCTTTATGGCAATTTTTAAACAGGAGGCTACTTTAAATACCTTCCACTCATCCAAAGTAGCTGCAGGAGTTTTATCTCCCTAGTGGCTATCTAGCAAAACGGACAGACTGACTTCAGCTGGGAAACTCCCTGCTTCCAAGGTCAGCTCTGGTTTGTTGTCCCTACGTCTGCAATCTATACATAAACATAACTACAACTTGGAATCAACAAGAGTTTTGCTTGCTCCCTAAATTTAAACAGAATTATGCTATCCCTGGAGGGTATGCTGTGATGCATCTTTATTAAAAGCCCAACAACTTCTGCCTCACCCTTCTCCTTTAAGACACACCTTCCTCCATGCTTTAAGCTGGTGAACAAGAAGAGTTTGCAGGGTTTTTTGCACTGAGCAAGTCACTACCAACACAGTGTGGTGACTGCAAAGGTAGGTCCTAGTCCTGGAAAGATACATGCATGTTCTTAGCTTTATTTGTACCATTGCAAATTCATGGGGATACGACAGTGCAGGTTTGGGACCTGCATGGCACGCTCATGCTTCTTGTACAAGTGCCTCAAAAGGCCATTCAGACTGCAGGTTTTGAAGAGCAGTCACACTGAAATTGTCATATTTTTTTAAGCAATGGGAACTGTCCACTTCTTTAGTTTATTTTGAAGTGTATTTCATGTGAAAGATTTACATTTCTTCTTCTGATCCCAGTTGCTCGAGCTTTCTCAGTAAAAGAGAAACTTGCTCTGTAAGACAGATCTGATTCCCCGCTGCATTGCTTCATTTTTCCGCTTGTGTCAACTCACTGAGAACAGTGGAGCAATTGCAGTATAAAGCTGGAATTGTCCATAATGGATTGGGTCCAAAATATTTGCAAAAGCAGAGTGAGTTAACTGAAACATGTAGTGTGGAGAAACTTGCTAATTCATTTCAATTATAGTAATTTTAGGAGTTATTTTTAGGTTTATTTACGGGAAAAAAAAACACACAGATCTCTAATATGCTTATTCAGGCTGATAATGTCCTTTAATAATCCGTAACAGCTTGAACTGTTTGAAGGGAAATTAGGAAGCAATTCTGTGATCGTGAAGCAGAGTTATTGAAATCTCCTATAATTTGGACAAATGGACTACTGATACATTGTTGGGGATACTTGGCAATAACAATTCTAGATATAAAGGGATCCTTTTATGTTTTCTCTATTGCATATTTAGATATGCTGTGCTAAAGACATCCTACGCTTTTTAAATCACGTATATATATATGGATACAAGAAGTACAGTTTTGCATCTGCTGCTTGCCTTCTCTCAAGTGAGAGTCCTGGAATAATATCCAAGAGCTCAATTTGGCCACTTGAGAATGTGCTATGTTCTTAGATTGAGTGCCTTAATTTACACACCTCACCTTTTTTTAGTCAGTTTATTTATATGATGGAAATGTGTGCGTTTTCTTTGTCATGGTGAATTTATTCCACTTTTCTGCTTGATTTTTAGTGAATAAAGGTGACAGAGTTTAATGAGTTAATAAAATGTGGCCTTAATTAGGAAAATTACCTTCATATTTTTCTCATATTGTGAAAACAATTTATAATGACTCTGGTCGCAATTCAAAAACTTGAAGGAAGAACCTTTTTCATATATGCAATGATATCAAGTCCAGTAATTTGCACACAAAGTCAATGAAAGAATGGATTTTTTTTTATTATCTCCTTTAACGATGAATTCTTACATGAATATAGCCCAAACACAGTAGAATGCTAAAAAGAGTGCATATGGAACACACATACGTGCATACAAGATACACTATTTATCATTTGTCAGTGCTTTGAAAAAGAATTCCCAAAGAACAGAGAATTACGTAGGATCTTTGAGACAACTTTTTTTATGCCCTCACAATTGTTCCCTAACACGGAAATTAATTTTACATGTGCCAGACATATAAATGTTTCACATCTGCACTGTTAGCAGAGTTCTTTTCTTAATCTTGTGTGTTGAATTACAGTGCTTCCTTCATTTTGCAGACAGGAGCTCTCCATTGAAATTTGACTGTATGCTCATAATTGTATTGTCAATTCGTGTAGTTAACCAGAATTTACACTAGGCAGGAATAGAGAAATGACTGAATAAACTAAACATCTCGTTAGACTTTGTAAAAAAAGCTGAATATGGAATTAGTGTAGAGGGAAAGAAATTGATCCACTTAGTTTTAACCTTTTTTCTGTTTTAGTGCAGTCCTTTAAAAGACCTGGAGGGGTTTTTTTTAAAACAGAAATGAACACTGAAGTGCTTATTATGACTCTCGGTTTTTAGTTTTCAGAAAGGACCACCCCTCATCTTTGTAGTTATTATTTACATTGAGCTGTGTGATGAGGTGGAAATTAAAAATAGAATTAAAATGGTTCTAAAGTAGAGTCATTCACAGAGATTGTGAAGTCTAGCATATTAAATTACAATAATAAAGCTAATTATCAGCTGCTTGCCGAGATATTGGACACTAATTAAAACTAGTTTGTAGGATTCTAGCAATTTTCTTCAAGTAGTTCCACTGGTTGTGCAATGCATACTACCTTTTGCCCATATTTAACAGCCTTTGTGTTGTGTTCAGTCGTATGTAGCACAATCGTGTGTGAAGTTAAAAGTCTATTTAAAAAAAAAAAAAGGTTCAGTCTTTTATGTAAAAGGAAACTAAATGTTAAATACTTTTACAGGGTTGTCTTTATTCATCTCCTCTCTTGGTTGTTGGTTCAAACTCATTGACTTCAGTGGATGCAAGAGGCTTGGTTCTGCTAGGTCGAGACCCTCTGATACAATTAGAAATGCAGCTGTATTATCATTCTGCAGGTAGATGCAACTCCCAACTTAAAAACAAAAAGACCGATGACACATACATGATGATACATATCACTCCTAACCTGTTGTTAATGTGCAAATTCTCCTGTCAGGTATGTTAAGGGCTACAGGTGTTCAACCGTACTGTTTGTCAGGCTGCAGCCTGGTTTTGCTTTATGAATTTATTTGTTAAACTTCTCTTTCTGTGTCGTGGGTGGTTGAATCTAGGACCAATTTTAGGAGCTTTGCTTCCATTTAGGTTGTAAAGTGGGTTGGGGTTTTATGTTTTTGGTTGTTGGTTTGGATTTTTAGTTTGCTAAAGCTGCAGCCTGTGTGATGAGGAGCCAATGAGACATGTCAAAGACCACAAGGACAGCCGTGCGCACACACGAGCACTCCGTTGGGGCCAGCTGCTCCAATGACCTGTGCGAGCGAGCGGGCCCTTTTCCTGCCGCGGGGCTGCTTGCACAAGCGGGGGTTGCGAAATCGGCCCTTTCCCCGCGGTGGCTGTGGAAGCAAGGCTGGGGTTTGCCTCTTTGCTTGTTTGTTTTATCGCAGTTAACCCAGAGCTGCCACCGCTGAGGAATGCGTCTTCCCCTCTCTTTTTGTATTTGCAAAAGCACGTGCAGAACACCAGGTCCCTTGTAGAAGGTTTCTTCTCCCCGCCTCCAGACTTCGTGAGCGCTCGTATTTTCTGCTCCGAGGCTTTGTGGAAAAGTGTACCTGCCCCCGCAGGGTGCACTCAAGACAGAAGTGTTCCTTCAGGGACCTTTCTGTCTGCTCAGTAAGGCTACACCTACAAATAGGAAACATGCAGCTGGACGTGGTGTACGTTTGTGGTCTCCTTGCAGCATCAGAAGTAGAGCTATCTGTAGATGGAGGGACAGCTCTGAGTTTAGGTGTGCTGGTGTAAGTCCAAAGTGGCTCCACAAATGTAAAAATTTGTGATTTCATTTCCATGCCATAAGCGAGGTCCCATTGTGCTGAGTGTGAAGCACGTGTTGTCCCAGAGAAGTCAGTACATACGTAGCTTGGGAAACAAAGAAGAAAACAAAATAGCTAGTCTTTAGCGTTGGATTAGGTCATTCCATTGAGTTATATCAATGGCCCAATATTGTGATCTTTTAATATCCTAAGAGAGCAGGGTTAGTAGAAGGACTGACATGCTTACATGTTTGTTTGAATTGATAAAACACTGTATAAATGCTAAGCATTAATTTTCTTGACAAGGAGGTTTACTTTTGAATTTGCACTGTAAAACAGAAGATGAAATAATAAAGCAAGACTTGCAAATAATTAATTTGCTGAATTCTGAAAGATTAGAAAATCTTGACCTTGCAATGACTTCTTCCTATTTACACCCGAAATCCTAAAAGGTGCAAAATCCACTTCTGGTTGTAATTGACAGCAGGTATAAATGCAGCAGTACCTCAGTGATTCACGGGGCATATTTTGATATGTTCTTAAGACATAGCACAAGTTATATTGTAGAGAGAGTTGCAAGGAGGGAAATCAGTCACATGTAAATTTTCTTTGGGCTCAAGATGGTAACCTGGACAAATGCTGGCTAATTTAAATCCAAAATTTTTGTGTAAGCATGGTCAGTTAGGTGCTTCCTTATTTAAAGCAAAATAAACATAGCCTTTCAAGCTTTTTGTGTGTTGATTATTAATTAGCTTAATATTGCAACATTTGATTCTTTTTCCAAAGCATTATGGTAGCTTCATCTGTGAATCTGGTATTTGGAGTCTGAAGAGGAAATCATACAGGTTAGAGTTCTGTATCTGAACAGACTTGAAGGAATAGTTTTATCTATTTTGAAGGGATCTTTGTAGCTCTTTCAGTAGGGGGCCAAACTTTGAAGCTATTTGGATTCCTAAATAGAAGAAATCTCTATTATCACCTAGGTGCTGATCCCTTTCCTGCTATAAACGAGAGCTACACACACGTTCAGCATTGGAGAGCAAGATTGCTTCGGCCAGCTGCCCACCCAGCTTTTGATTTCTAACTTCAGCCTCCTAAATTAGCTGCTAACCTAAATAGATGTGACTGCATTGAAGACAGTGAAGTCATACACATTTCTTATGCTAGTGATAAATTTGATTCTGTAGATACAACTTACAATGAAAAAATGCAAAACAATTCTTTTCCTTGCCAAAACGGACAGTTATTTAGGGTTTCATGTAATAAACATTTCTAAACCAGTGTTCTTTTAGATAAATCTTTGTAAAGACCTATTAATTTATGAATTGATATCAAGTAGATACTTTGGTGCAAATCCTTATATCCGTACATAGGGCTCTCTTGCTTTCTGGGAAGTCAGCGACAATGTTTCTGCTGATTCTAGAGCAGAGGAGGAAAGGGAGGAAAAACAGGGTATAGCTTCCTATTCATAGATTTACCACACCAAAGGCAAAGTGGTAAATTCTACTCTTAGAACTTAAAATTTAGCCCGAGACACATTATGCCCAAATCCAGTGTGAAAAACCTTTTAACAGTCACAGAGCCAAAACCAACGCATTGCTGTCATGGCAGAACTGGGGGGTGGGGGGGACCTGTCATGTATTTGTTGATACAGAGCCTAAGCTGAAGTTAGCTGGGATTTCATTAGTATTTACCAGGTACCACAGGATACTGTAGTGTTAGAGTACTTTTTTCCCCTGGGAGGGATTCAAAATACCCTTTAGGATTTTTTAAAGTTCTTTTTTTTTGCTTTTATCAATATGCTTAATGCTTGTGGATCTTAATCTACATTTAGGAACCATGCTTAATTGTTCTAAGTAACCATTAGGGGAAAAAACCCCTTTCCTTCATCACTTTTCCACCAGCTCTATTTTTTTCTCCATGTTTCATCCCCGGGAGATGGATCAGCTTTGCCGAATGTCCTAAAATCACCTAATTCAAGGAAAACCCTGAAGTCATCTCTTTGAGAACTGAGGGCATCTGTTTCAGGACAGGCAGTCATCCAACCTCACAGAAAGCAAGCCTAGGAGTATTCCACTAAAAAAAAAACCAAAACCAAACTGTACTCCAGTTTACCTCCCTTAAAAAAAAAAATCTGTACTCTAGTTTACCTCTCCATTTAAGAATCGGGAACTGTTTTTAAACTGAATTCTGCCTGATGGCATCAAGAGGGAGGAAGGAGTACAGCTGAGAAGTGTGCTGCTTAAGTTGCAAAAATGATGAATGTTAGGCTTGTCATGCCAAAGGCAGGTAAATTCAGGAATATGAAAATAGAAGAAATTTTCTCCTTTGCCACCTCCTCCCCTTGTCACTCCCACTCCTGCTGGAGACCTAGCAATAGGGAGAAGGCAGGTGCAGATGGAATAAAGTGCCCTTCATGAGCGTGGCTCCCTTCTGGTGGGTATTTTCTTGGGATGTTTTCTTTGGTAGGTTGGGGTTCACTGTACTCTGTGGAAAAATGTGTAGTACTGATTAATAGTAGCCAGGTGACCCTCAAAGGCAGTAATAGATGCATGGGCATTTCTTTTTTCTTCCTTTGTGTTCAGTCATGCTTGCAGGAGAAATAAGGGACTATACCGAGCATTTGTACCATACCACCTGCCATAAATACACCACATTTCCAGTAACTGAGCAGGCTACCATTATAGGGTTTTCCCTCCTGCAAGAGAAGCTGCATTTCCCACTGACTACTACATTAAAAATGGACCTATCGAAATTTCTTCAGTCCCATAGGAACTGATGCAAATTGTTGAGTGGTAGGTGGCTTTTCGTGTTTTGCATGGCTGTAGTCATTTCTGAGAATTATATATAGATGTTAAACAAATCGCTTGTCTGGAATTAAAGTTTAAGAGAGGAATAAAGCAAGACAGAGCATTATTGGATACTAAGCAGTGCTATGGTACATGTGCAACAGGCAGAATGCTCTGCGAGAATACCAAACTTTTTTTGCAAACTGCATAGACCAAAATCTGTTCCCCAGCCTATCTGTCTGCAGTCCTGCAGTCTACACGCTCTCTTTTTGCAAGTCTAGCATGGACCTGGTGAGGGAAGCCAGCTTTTGCAAGATGGGGGGCAGCAGTATATTGGGGTCTCAGAGGTACTGATGACATCAAAAGCAAGTGAGGGGACCATAAAACTGATGAAATGAATAAATATGACCACAGCTGTTATGCTTTCCCACTGAAGCTTGTTGGGTAGTAGGTTGCAGACTTTTTTGGGGAAAAAAAAAATTATGGAAGTTGGGCTAAAAAGGTTAGGATAAGGTTTGAACCCTTTCTGTAGGAACTCAAGCCACATCCTCCTCTGCTTCCAACCCTCAAGAAAGCGCATCTTCTTTAATTCCAGGAAACAGGGTTGATGGGGCAGGTATCTCAGTTACAAGGAACAGCAAAGAGCCGGCTCCTCTGCTTGGTAGGACGTGAAGCCAGCCACACCAGCTACAGACGTGACCTAGCATATCGTGGCTGAACAAAGAGCTTGTAGGCTTTTTGTCCCCTCCCCACCTGAGGTTACCTCAGCTGCCCACCCACGCCCTACTTCAAGGTGGGGACCAGGTTGTGCTGGGACTACCTGCTCCAGCAGCACATCTATTATCCAAGGGGCCACCAGCTGTCCACAGCCAGTGCTTGAGCCCTGGGACCCGCAGGGTCCCCTTCTGACTGAAAACCTGAATTTTGTTTCTACCCCACTAACCCTCCGCACGCTTCTCCCTGGTGCTTGTGGTCACTGGTCGCTGGCTCCTCGGAAGATGGTGTGTTGCAAGCAGAGGGCAGGAGCTTCCCGGTATCGCTCGCCACGCTGTGGAGCCAGCCATCTGTCAGCAAAACAGGAAGGCACGGGTTCCCTTTCCCTCCTGGGCTCGTTTCACTATTTTCGGGAGCTGTACTTCTCCCCCGCGCAGCGCCGGGCTGGTGCGGTCTGAAGGAAGGGCTCCCAGGCGAGCGAGGGGCCAAAGCCTGAAGCTGCTGCTCTGCCCATCTGCTGCGGCTGGAGGTGTATTCATTATTAATGGAGGTAGTGGCAGTTGCTGCTCAGATATGCAGCCCTGCCTGGGTAAATGAGACATTCTTCAGCAAATTGCTTTGGTTTTTGATTGCTGATTGTACGCGTGTCACCAAGCTGACTCAAGGTTCATCGATGCATGCTCAGTAAATTAGAAAGAACATAACTATGGATCAACCAAGAGAATGAATTCTGTGCCTACAATGACCCAGGGCCATTTAATTTTCTGCTTAATTTTGTTGCAGTCAGTTTGCATTTTGGGTTATTATGCAGTAGGAAATTAACAATAAATAACAAATTTGGTCCTCCTGTGCTTGTAATGATATTTTTATAAATCTTTGTAATGCTGTTTTTAAAAGGATCAAGGTCTGTGCCAGTCTGATACTCCGGGAAGTATGCAGGGAGGAAATAAAGAGAAAAATACATTATTCTTCCCAGATAATCTTATAGTTAAATAGCAAAGGGTATTTTTTTTCTTTCCCCTTCTTTCTCCTTCTCTGTGTGTGTGAGGTTGGGTTTTTTTTTTTCTTTTTCTGTGTATGTATGGGTGTGTTATTTTGCATTAACGTAAGGCTCTTCCTCTCTTCTCAGATAACTTGAGGAAAATGGAAACAGATGAGGCTCAAGATATGTCCCAGGTTTCAGGTGAGGTCCTTAACGAATACTTCTACAAAGAAAATCTTAAATTCCTGCGCATCTTTCTAGCACAGTACAATGTTTTTCTTGTTGTCAATAAAATTGCTTTGGGTCTTTTTTAAAACCAGAGAGGGAATTGAGTTATAATTAATGATATCACTTGATATCAAGCCCAACAGTGCATGGATTTTTTAAAAGGAACTGGGTAAATAAAGAAGTCAAGGGAATATAGAAGCATAGATGTAATTTTGCATTAAACCTGTGGTAACATATCCCTGAAGCATGGTCAGGTGCACATTTACACTCTTTCTTCTGGGAGCAAAATTCTGATTGTTACAAAATAAATATAGCACAAACAAAGTTTACCAGGTGGGAGGGGGCAAATACTAATTAAAAGCAAACAAACTGTATTTACCACATAGGGTTATTTGACTTTTTCCAGAGCATTCAGTTTTACTTATAAACATTTTAAAAAAGGAGCATAGAAAAATAGGACTGATTGACATGAGGCTTTATGCTTGTAACGGTTTTTGTCCAAGATTATAGTATTTTGAAAAATTTTTAAACAGCAGGGAAGTTAGGTTTCTAAAATTTGCCCTGTCATGGCATGGATAGGATTTTGCAGTCTTACCCCATATTGATATTCCTATGGGGGCTTTTATTCTTAACTTCCTTGGAAATTGATTCCTTAAAAGATTGGCTTAGCAAGATAATACATGTTCATAGCGTTGTGCCTCTGCAGTTGAAAAAGGACAAGTTAGTCTCTTTCCTAGTTTCCCTAACATGTTGGCAGCTGCAACGGTTAATGGCTTTCAGTTTTCACTTTTAGTGTTCAGCCTGGAGCATGACAGCCCCATCACCAAGGCACCAAGGCCCCTCCCGGCAGATACCTGGGCGTGAGGCTCTTTCTTATGAGGCAGCTCTTGGGTACTGCTGGCTCAGGACCTGGAGGCCAGCTATAGGAGATCATGAAGGTCTGGGTACAGGGTGGGTGGCTGGGCCACTGGGTTTTCCTGAAATATGTGAACACAATTTTCTTTCTTTTTTTTTTTTTTTCTCCCTCCTTTCTAAAAACGTTGAGGAGTTTTCTCAAAAATTGGAACCCAGAACTTTTAGTGTCATCTGAAAACTGAAAATCAAAGACATTTTCTGTCTGAAAGAACAACAATATAATAATCCTTCATTTCAACAGAAGATTATCAGTTAGGTTTAGTATAGGGAAGTCATTCCTAGTCAGCCCTGTAGAGGCATGTGGCACTCCCCTCCTCAGGTCACAATTTTAAAATTGTAGCTGGATATACTTACACATCAGTGTTTTGTCACATGCTGAAACAATTTGTAAATGAAATAAAACCTGTCCTATACATGCAGTGCTTGGAGCACGTGTGGCCCTAGCCGAAAAAGCAGTGGGGTTTTAATCCTTCCTGCAGACAAAGCTCTGTGGATCTGCTCGGAGCAGTGAGAGGCGCTGTGATTCAAACCCAGCCCTCTGCCTGCTGCAGAAACCCTTTCCTGCTTGCGTGAGCTCCTGGGAGCAGGAGCATTGACCTTCTCTTCCTCTGCAGCAGCACAGGCTCCCCTGGATACCCACAACTAACCTTTGTGGTATTTTTTACAGTGGTGTTAATCTGAGCTCCACACCTGCTACCTCTTACCAGGGACTGCTTTTTTTCTTTTGACATGGGGAGGAGCAGTGCGGGAGATGCTGCCTCGAGTCACGGAGTGGATTAGAAGGTCACAGACTTTGCCTTCCTTATGGGCTGCCTCTCCCCTTGAGAGGAAAGACTTGCAAGAAACTTTGCCATTTTGAATGTTTGTATATATGTAAATATATACATAATATATGTATATCTATGTATATAATTTGTAGCTCTCAAAGTTTTCCAGGATTTGAACCACTGTAGTAGTTTCCTGTGCCCTTTAGCTTTTCTAGCAAATAATGCTGATGAGAATAGTACTATTCTGTGGTGAGAAAGGGTTCTCTTAAAAAAAAAATAAAATATGTCAGTGTAAGAGGAATTTTATCTCTGACAAGAAGTAGACCTACATAAACAGGTTACAGAAAAAAAAAAATCTGCTTTGAATTCTTCCTGCTGTTCCTGTCACTGAGCATCTGGTACTTTCTGTGAGCAGAGGCTGTGAGTTGTATTGGGTTGTTAGCTGGATTTGTGAACAACTGGCCAAAGAAAGAACTTGCTAATTTACTTTCATTTATGATCTGAGTTGTGTGTGAACTCAGCCTTCTGGAAACAGGAGTTTGTCAGATTAGGTTCCACAGATATTGGCCCTTCGTAAGCTCTTACCAGACCTCAAAAGCAGAGGATCTGAAGGTACAGGGATGTTACCTACTTCTTTCTCACAGGCTGGAGAATCTAGAAAGGAGTTTTCCCTCTCTTCTCCTCCTCCTGGGGTTCTACATGTTTCTAGGATGCTTCCTTGCATGATGAGGGAGCTCTACTATATATTGGGAACCAGTTAGACAATTGCACAGTTTCAGGAGAGTGAGATTGTCTTGTTAGCTGCAAAACACTTTTATTTATTTCTCCTGCTCTGTGAGTAATGCTCGTCAGGTGTAGCTTACTCTCTGAGCCTATGGAATGAGGTGACTTGCTTCCCTAGCACAGCTGTGGCTGACCCAGGTGTGGCAGGGGCAAGCCAGGCCAAGAGAGTATAAAACTAGTGTGAGTGAGCCAAACCCTGTGTGTGCACAGGCATTCCTGCTTCTGGGAATCCGGGCATGGCTGGCTCCTAGAGGAACTGAAATACTGTGTGACTAGCACAGAGTTCACACTTTTTATTTTTCTCCTGAAAGTGATATTTCATGAGGCAAGCAGTTGCAGTTCTGAAATGAGGAGAGAGCTGACATACATTTAACCAAACGGTATCCGGCACCCATACAAGAGAGTCAGAAAACACAGATAATATCTCACTTAACAAGCAGTATTTTTCCTGCCTTTTCTTCTTTTTTTTCTCAGTTCTTGGGCCTAACAGTTAAGGAAGGTGAAAAAACAGTACAAATGTTTCCACATCTAACATAAAAAGATCCCCCTAGCACCAACCAGGCTGTGCCGCGCTCTGCAAAAGCAGGAAGAAGAGTTTTGCATTTGATGTTCTTGCTAGGTCCTGGGAAGGTGGAAATGAGTGTATCTTGGGTTAGTATCTCCCACCTGAGAGCCTGGCTCCCGTCCTAGAGCAACTCTCTTCTCATCACTGGAGGTTTGAGGTTCCACTATTGAAAAGGGGACGTGAATTGGGTTCTGCTTCTCATCCAGAAAAATGTGTATGTTGCTTTTCTTGCATGACTTCTCCAGTGATTCCAGTGTTTCCATAGGAAACAACCCTCAGGTATTAAATACACCCACCATTAGTTTGTGAAAGGCTAGAGAATGAGATTTCTGTACAAAATCCTGCCCTGGGTTTCTTTTTAACAATTGTAGCTCCAGCAGCACCATCCTGGCATGAACTGAATTGCTCTCAGAACCGAATGGAGATGTTAAAGAAACACCAGGCTACGGACTTTGGTAGGAATAAAGGATGCATAAAACCTTACTGGGCTGGGCACTTTGTTGCCTTCCTCTCTTTCCTCATGTCTTTTACTATATTGCTAGGGCAAAGATGAGGAAACTTAAGTAGAGCAAAGTTGAGGGTCTTACCAGGCACCATTGATAGGTTAGGTGCTTCTCTGACAATTTTCATACAGAAATAGCGTTGTTTGGAAATCTGAGACCATCTTTCAGAGCTTCAGGATGAATTGGGGGAATGTATGGTACAGACTGCAGTTGAAGTTATCTCCATTTACAACTTAACCAAGGGCACCATGAATCAGTGGCAGTGCCAGAAACAGATTAGATTGCATTGTTTATGCTTCACTTCTTATTTTTGAACAAAAATATAAAATGGGAACGGAATAAATCTATGGCTCTCTTAAATGATTAATAATTTACCCCAGTACTTGCCACTAGGTGGGTTTTTTTAGCTCCATCCCTTCGAACAGTTATTGTTCTGGACATGCCTGTTAGAAATTAAATGGGAAACTGTTCCCTCCTTTCCCCCACCCCCTTTCCATTTCTAAATTCATTGGCAAAAGGATGTTGGTGAGATTGCATATCTGTAAGATTACTATGCAGTAGTGAACTTATCATGGTGTAACAATTTAGATGTAGTTAAGGCATGAAATACAAATATCATGCTCTAGAATCCAAGACACAGAGCTCAACAAATATATCTATTTTAAATCCACTATTTTTACCCTGCCTTTTTGCATGCAGGGATTTCTCGATCATGTGTAACAGGAAGAAATCAAATGATATGAAATGAGTCATTAAAGCCAAGTTTACTAAGCTTTCTTAACTGCAGTCTCCTGCAAAGAGGGAAGCACACCAGAGCTCTGGCTTCTACCCCACCAAGTCCATGAGGCTAGTCTGATTTGTACCACCTGGGCAAACAGCTATCAATTTAACAAGTAGAAGATTGATACCTGTTTAGTGAACCAAACACTTCACCATAAACTGCGAAAGTACTGATCTACTAACAGGTTTCTATTCCAAAAGACTGCTTTGACTTATCTTCAAAGTATCTTGCTTAGCTTGCTTATTGTAGGATCCCTAATTGCACACTAAGGAAGTTTTGATTTTGTTTGTTATCTGTTATCTCATAGGTCTATTATTATGTGTTTATATTGGTTTGTAGCCAAAAAGCCTTCAGGTTTTTAGGGTAAGTGTTCTTCTGAATCTAGACTAAATCAAAGCATCAACTTCTGCTGTTATAACTGGGAGCACAATTTAAACCTTGGAAGAGGCAGGTGGCTTTTGATTAGTATTACTTTTTAACAAATTTCCTTAACCTACATGTAGTGTCAAGAGAGCTGATTCTGACCAGACTGCCTCTTGCCCTCTGATTAAACTTCTGGGTATTTTGGTTTTGTTTTTGTTGGGGTGGGGGAAGCGTTGAAAAAGGTGAAATATTTCAGCTGTCTCTCCTCACCCATGTGTCCTATCTGTAAGAGACACCTCAGCTTGGTAGGATGGGACTTGCATTGAAAAGTTGCTGGCAGTTCTTTAAGTTCCTTACATCCTATAAAAACAGTGCAGAAAACTACAGGAATAACTAAATAAGGAGCTAAACAGTGAATGGCAAAAACTGTTTTAAGGAACTTACTTCCTGCTTTTACTTTCCTCTGCTGTAAAACTCATAGTCCTTCATTTCCATTGACGCAGTCCGCCTTTGCTCCTGCACTCGCATCCAGTGGGTGTGATTTTTCCCATTTAAGAATACCCCGCAGAAGCTGGAGATGGGAGGGACCTTATGAAATCATCTAGTCGATCCCTCTGCTAGGGCAGGACTGTTCCTTCATTACCCTCGAGTCCACTGGCTGCAGTTTTAGATGGTTCACCTGATACCGCTTCCACCACTCCTGCTCAGAGATTATTCCACAGTCTGATAGAGGCATCATTAAGAAATGCAGTCATCCACTCATTTCATTCATTTAAACCTAAATTTGTGCAAACAACCCCAGCCAGCTAATGTGGAAGATGACTTAAACCTACCTGTCATTTCCCCCCCATCATGATCAGTATAGATCGGAAAGCACGATGCTTTGCTCCATCCAGGAGGTTGGGAGGAAACCGTTTTCTTCTTTCAGGTCAAATCCATAACTGGCATCACCAGGCTCTTGTCACTTAAGTAAGATATATTTGTTTTCATTTTTCCTTTTCTGAGAAGTGATTTCAGAATTAATTAATGTTTGTGTGTTAATGAGGGAATTCTCATTAGAAAAAAACACTAATTTGCTAGGCCTTTGTGCCATGAAATTACTGCCCTTGCTGGTGTGCTGATTGCCGTGGGATGTCTAATAGATTGCATCAGTGTAAATTGGTAACATCTCCATTTTGGAGACAAAGGTCTTATGTGAACATACTGAGTTCAAATCCTGCTCTGGGCCTATTCCATTCTTTGCTATTAATGCAAAGACCCGCCTTTTAGTAATAGTCAATGAAACTAATCACTTAGATAATTCTTTTGGTAGTTGTTTCCAAGGCATGCTTTTGTTACAGATGTGTGAAGCCATTTTAAAAGAAGCTCTGCAAGACAGGGATAGTACTGTGGGCAGGACATGTATGCTGTGACTGAGAGCTGAACCAAGAAACCTCACCATTTCTGGAGGTGCAATACTTAGCAAGTTATTTTCCTTATTGTATTGCATTCGGCACTAAAACAGTTCCATAATACTTATAACACGCTAAACCACCAGACTGTTTTATTCTGCAAAACCTTGTGTACACAAGATACTGGGATTTGTTTCCTCTTTACAAATAAGAGACCATAAAACCCTTGAAATCATGTTTTGACTGACCTCTGCTAATTGTACATGTTTTAGGAAGTCCCAGGAGCTACAGACACTTAACTACTTGTAGGCATAAGGACCAGCCAAAGCTTGATCTCTGGGTATTAGTGAAGCTTGCTGAAGATGTAGTTGAATTTTTAGTTGGAGATAAAATTTTATTTTTTGGGTAGTTCTGTTAGAGCCCCAGAATACTTGTGGGCTTAGACTTCACTATGTCATTGAAGCAAATCCAGATGTGCTCTCAGGGAGCATTTGTGGAAGAAAGAAGAGTTTTTACAAAAGGTGACCATTTGATAACCTTTGTAATCTGTCAGTCTGTGTTGGCTAAACTGGATCTTCTGAGCATAGCAGCTGAAAAATGTCCGTGTGTGTTACAAATATCCAAAAGGCTAAGACTGATAACCGTGTATCCAGACCTCAGTAAATTTGGAAGAGATATTGGCCATGCATTCTTTTCACAAATATAATTCCCCTATAGTCAGAAGAAGCTTTGTCTGCAGGACAGCGGGTGTTGGTCCTAAGAATGTCATGCTTTTAGTAGTGTTTAGGTTTTTTGTTAAGTTTTATTTGGTTTATTGTTCCTCTTATGGTATTATTTGAAAATGAGGCTACTCCGATGACTCACTGATGCTACTTTCTTCACTACTAGGAAAGGAAAGTCCTCCAATTAGTGATGTCCCAGATGATGCAGATGAACCTATGCCTGTACCAGAGGACCTCTCAACTAGTACTGGAGGACAACAGAGTGTTAAGAATGAGAGAGTCTTGGGTAAGATGACTAGTCCACTCTGATAAGAAATATTAGTATGTAATATAATATGCCAATAATGTTAAAGTACTATATAGCAAGCTGGTATACAAGCAGGTCCTGTGCCTTTTCATCTTGTTCAGCACAGGATTACTCAGGTGCTTAGTGGTTTTTTGTGCAACCTTCTCTTTGGGAAAGACATTTTGAAGGACAGCAAGCTTTTTCATCCACAGAGAATTTATAAAGATCCTACTATTTATCTTATTTCTAAAGCATGGCTGATTGCATGAAATTCTCCCCAGGAAAGATGGTTTTCATTCTGCGTAGGAAATGGAATTAAATATGTCGTTCCAGGTCAAAATTATCTGAACTCAGATTTGATAAAAATTCAGTAAACTCTCAGGTATTTTTATTATTATTTTTATTATTAATTTGAATGCTATCTTGAATGTTATCTGCTATTCAGATTTCTCCAGAAATGCCATATTAGAACACACATAGTGTTCATATGTTTCAGGTTCCAATATCTGATCTTCATTTACCCTTGATTTTTTTAACTGGGAGAACTTTAGAAAACACTTGAATTTTGTTCTTCTAGGTAAAAGTCCACAATTGATAAAGTGTGTTGGATTAAAATAAATTATTGTCCAGAGATGATTTTGCAAAATGCTGATTCTTCTCAGGGATCCCAGACTCCACACCAAGGACTAGCAATGCTGCTGACTACTGCATGCATCAAGTCACATGTAGTCCACTAAAAAAGACTAGATGATATTATTTGAGCACGATTCTTGCTTACTAGTAGGGAAAAAAAAAGCAAAAAAAAAGCACAGTGACTCCCAGAATGCTGTGATCAATGCCCTATATAATAAAAATATTTCAAGAGAGGAGTGACTATGAAAGTATGTTTATCCACTGATAAAAGTATTGCTCATCATTTTTACATTCCTATTGTAAGAATGAGGGTCAGGGTGGAAGACTGTTTACACAAAGATTGTAAGTGCTTTTAAATGTTTATTGTCTAAGGAAGTCCGATAAAGGACAGTAGGTGGAAAGGGAGGCACAGAAGGAAAAATAACCAAGTCAAGGTAATACAGCAGGATGGTGTCAGCATTAGGAACAGAGCCTACTCCCAGACTCCAGCACTAGCTAGTAGAGAATGCAGCATCTTATGCATCGTCGCTTTATTTACCCCTTGATCCCCTCTTACCAAAAATGTGAGCGTAAAGTTCAGGTCCTACATGCATATTGACACACCTTATGAACAAATTAATTTTAAAAAATGCTTTTTAATAATCTGATCACTTACCTAGTGCTTTGTTTCTCAGTCCAAAGCACTTTGGACAAAATCTTGCCTTTACTGCTTGTGTATCAACTCAGTAAAATGTGTTAAGCCTGTTTCTCCGACAGTAACTAAACCCTCTAAAATATTTAAGACTTGATTTAAAAAATAATAATAATTAAAAAAAAAATCCCTTGTTCAAACCGAAACAAACACACAGGATTTTTGATTGCATTGAATTTACTTCACTTCACAAATATCATACAGAAACAGCAAAGATGAAGTTTACATTTGCTGATGATGTAACGATTCTCCCAATACTTCAAGTATATATCAATATAAACACATATTAAAAGTTACTGTGATAAATGAAGGAGAAAATGTTATCTTTGATGTCCTAAATATGATAAGTTCCATCTGCTGTTCTCATTAGTTTTACTTTGTGCACTCAGCAATAAATTTGATTTTCCATGTCCTGACTTCAACATTTTTTCTACAGCCACTTTCTCTACCCATAGTTCTTTGGTTTTGAAGGGTCACATCTTGTAGTGAGACATTTACCATAGCCAACAGAAACAAAGACAATTCGCAGTACTTTTATGGATGATCTTAACTGTAGGTATCAACTCCAGCTCTTGCAATGTTTATCTTTTCTGTAAAGCTGCATACACTCTTACCTCTTCTACTGCTCCTTTTTCTAGCCCTTAAACTAACTTTCTGAAAACAGTATACTGAAAAAATTAATTCTCCTTTTTTACAAAAACGGTCTGAACACATACCTCAAACGTATCAGGAGCCATACCATTGCTATGCACATTCTGGATCATGGTCAAAAGAAAATCTGTTAGGGATAAACCAATGCCTTAGGAGTGGTGTTTGGCCTATATGGTCCCATAGATATATTAGGGATGAAGAGGACTGTCTTTCTATGTAGGCAGTGGCATGGCAGTGTAGACAGGCTTGGTGTTCAGTGCAACGCTGTCATCTCTAAGTCCTAAGATCTGTTTCTCACCTCTATTTATCACCAAACTTAGGTAGAAAAGGATGATCTAAAAAAGCAGTTTGAAGAACGATAGATAGGTATTGTAAAGACCCACTGATATTTTATATATCTCATAAGTGGGAGATAGACTGTGGCCTATGATAACTGACAGGCGATGCACATGGGCAGATACAACCAGGAAACAATTTTTCTCTATATGACTTTCCTAATGTCCCATCTGCTTCCTCTGCCAAAAGGGAATCCCCTGTGCACTTTGCTGCATTTCAACATATGATTTACAGTGCATTCCACTTAATCTGTAACACCCTGAGAGATCAGCTGTCCATAGAGCATGCACTGAGGAAGGGTAATTTGAGTCAGACATTTATGGAAGAGGGCCACTAGGCTCTGGAGGACTTTTTTGTATGTGTAGTGTTGTAGAGGTAACAATGGAAATTGCAGGTTTGTTAAATAAAAAAGTAAGTATTTACCTCATCTTACTAAAATTAGGTGAGAAATCTGTTTTTAATTTTAATCAGCCTGTGAGACAGAAATGTTCAAATGACCGTTTGCTTACTCAGATTTGTAGTAACACTTCATGAAACCTTTAACCCTGGAGTGAAAAGTTTAATTACCTTTTTCATCAATTTAGCATTTTAAAGGTCAAAGATTGGGGGAAATAAACTATTTTTAGAAAAGAAAGATAGGCTCTAGCTCCTCTGCGTGTTTTCAAAAATCTCCTTTCTTGCTTCTTCCAGCCCTAGACTAAGACTTGAACGTGGTGCTATAGACCTGATAGAACCATTTGAAACATCTCTCCCGCTCTGAGAATGAAGGTGTGGTAGACTTCAGAAGTTAAAGTACACAATTCACTTGCCAGATTTTATTGGGTGCCTTCAGATTTTGAGTGTCTCCCTTAAAATGACTAGAGAGGGTGCAAATTTCATAAGGCAGGTGTCCAGAGGTTCATGAAATGTATGCTTTGACTTGTGTCCCCAGACAGAGGCACCCAAGACATGGGTTGCTTCTCACCAATGCAAAAATGGTAAGCGGGTGTGAAAAGGTCATTTGTGGAAGTAAAGCCATCAACAGTTTCTACTAATGACCCCAAGCAGCACAGCAAAACAGAAACATATTAAAAGATGTGTTCTGGTCACTGCTATGTCTCTTCATTTCCTTGGTGAGCTTGCTACGTTTTTAATGTTGTAACTCCTAGAATGCCACTATGTGTTGAGCAGCTTCCTCCTGCAAACTTCATTGCTGCTGCTCTGTCCACTCACTAGATCTTCTTCCTTCCTTGTCCTCTTCTCCACCCCAAATTTCTTTCTCAGGCTGATCTGGCACCATAATTTTTTTATTATTTGATTTTTTTACTCTGCTCACCCACCTGCTCTACATTTAGTTTTTCTAGAAAACACAAGGAATGTTTTCAGACAAGAGCTAGATTTTCACAGCTCTTTAAGGCACTAGAGACTCTGTTTTACCATCTCTCCTAAATATCCTTTTGAAATTTTGATCTAAGTTATTTAGAAATACACATCCCACTGAAATTCCATCCATTAAGAATTAGTGCTTTGCAGCCTATTTTGGACAGGCAGCCCTATTTCCCATGCTAACCTATAACATAGGAGCTGATTTGAAATATCTTCTGCCGATTCTTACTGTCTCCGTTCAAGTCTCAGGTTAAATGTTGCATGCACCTTTTGCGGATAATCAGTACTGAACATCCTGTATGTGGTAGATGGTTGCAATTTAGGGCTACTTATGCCCTGGGACTGTATCCTAATTCAAGCCATGCGTAAGAAGCTAATGATTCAGTGAGCGGTAGGTCGGACCCTACTTCATGCAGAAAAAGCCATTTGCTGCAGTGGTAGCATTTGCCTAGAAAGGCAAGCAGTACCTTTCTTTATCCATAACTGCCCATACCATAGCTGGCCATTGATTGATAAAAACCAAAAAGCCATCTCACAGTGTTACTGGCCTCAGAAAGAGTCTGTGGGCTCACCATTTCTGCACAGGCAGCTGTCTGACACTGAAGATGACCATTTAGACTTCCAACACAGATGTCAAGGGTTTCTCACTGAAAAAAGTGATCACCACCATAGTCACAGATTACAGACTGGACCTGGAATACATAATGCATACGGATATTCTTCTTTCTGAGAGGAAGAGGTGGGAAGAACTCATCTCACCAAATTGGGTTGAAACTGTTGGACAACTGACAGAAGATGCCCAAGGTAACAAGTCAAGGTGATCCTAGACATCAATAGAAGACAGATGAGATTTATATGAAGTTAGAAACTCTCTATTTATTTAAAATAAAGGACACTAGTATGGGAAGAGACATTAAAAGGAAAGAGCTTTTTGACGTTTTTCTCCTCCAGTGGGAAGTGTCAAATGACTAATGTTACCTCCCTCCCACCACCCTGTTATTGAAGCAGAAGCCTGTGTAGCTGCAGAGCCTCAGTGCCTGGCATCACTGGGAACCTGGCATTGCCTTCGCAGCCTGAGGTCTTCCCTCCCGGCCATGGGCATTCAGAGGTGGCAGCCTGCACGAGTAGCTAGTTACTGGTGCAGGCAAGTGTCCTCGCTCTGAGCTGCTTCAGTGCTTTATTTCCTTAAAAGGAGCTCAACCATGTGAGAGCATGGACACAAGCATTGCTGAGGGGCCGCCAGGCCAACCACAACAGCTTGCCATTACATCAATCTGCTGCAACTCACACGTAGCTGGGTGGAGGCAGAGTAAAAGTGTGGAAAGGCTGCAGATGGAGGCCAGAAGGGAGAAAAGCCAAAAGGGGAAGTGCCACACCCCAGCTTGCAAAATCGGTCCTGTTGCTTGAGACAGGTCCAGCTCGCTGCTGCCCAGGCACTTCTGTAGGGCAAGGAAAGGGACTGAGGAAAAAGACTGCCAGAGCTAAACATCTTTGCGCGCTCCTTCTGTAGGAGTTCAGTGGCTATGAAGGCAGTGTGTTGTGTATGAGTAATAAAATGCACGTGTGGCATGTGTGCACGTAGACACGTAATCATTCAGAGAACTCAAGTAACCTGGAGGGCTGTGTAATGGGTTTACTTGCTCAGGTTTCAGATGGACATCTCTGTTGCTCAAAGGTATGAAAGTGTGTAGGAGCTGATGAGCCTTTGTAAATAACTGCGGATAATCTCACCTGATGTAGCCCTACTGGCTCTGAGAGCAGAGAGAAAATTTGTTTCAAGATGGTTTGGGGAGCTTTAAGAATTGTCTTTAACTCTCCACAATGAAATAGGGCTTGAAAGTCCAACTGAGGAGGCTTCTGAAGGAATTGAAAAACTTGTAACTAAAATATTTTAGGAACTTTTAAAAATAGGGAAGTTGGGAATCTCCCCTCTTGTTTGGTCCGAAGACCCTATTTCTAGCCCCAAAGTACCAGTCCCCAGTGTGGACTGGTATTTCGTGCTCTGAGATGCTGCCAGTATGACACACCTGTTCTTAAGAGGAACGCAGGAGATATTTTTGTCAGGATTATTTTCATTTTGTATGCAAAACTCTTCTGGGAATTTGTACAGAGGAGGATGGGAGTGGTTTAGTGGGAGAAGGCATGAGACATTTCATGACTGCCCTTATATATGCTGTATGGGATACACAGTACATACCAGCCTTCAAAGGTATGTTTTGCATGTGCATAGTGTGAAACACTGTGCTAGAGTGAGGTGCAGAAGACCCAGGTACACGGGGCCGTTGTGAAGCAAGGAATTAGCCACACTGCCAGAGACAAGCTCTGCTCAATGTAATGACTTAGGATTTAGCAAAATGTGCACAAATTTTCACAAGGCCAGTGGAAAACAGCCCTCTTACTGAAGGCAAATTCCTTTATCAAATTTAAAAGTGCTTGCTGCAAGTAATGGAGGCTGAACATTTTCAAAACAAACTTGCAAGTAGTTTCTCGAAGGGAGGGTGAGCCAGTCTGGAAAGGAGAGCTACCGCAGTCCCAGCATAGGCTGCGCTGTATTAGCGCAGTTAACTCAGCCTGTGCAAAGCTGGGGCAGAGCCACTGTGTAAGCAGACACGTAAAAATTTGTCCTCTGATGCAACTGGAGCACGTGATAAAATCAAATCCTTGAGAACAGAACCGATGCTAAAAGAGAGTTGTACTTTTCCAGTGATTTCTATTTAGGTTTGCGAGGAGTTTTTCCACTCCTGGCTCGTTTGGTACAAGTATGGTTTCTGTTGCCACTGTGTGGCAACATGACATTGCAGTGGGTGGTGAAGCTGTGGATTTTTTCCCTTATTTCTCCAGACCTGCGTAGCTTGTGGAGCTGTGGCCAATTTCATGAGCGCCTGCTGGGTACTGCTGTGTTTTTCGGAGGGGATCATCAGTGCAAAAGCCAGGGAAAGTCTGGGAGCTGTGCAAGTTTTGTTTCTTCAGCGTTGAGAAAGCAGCAAGTGTTTTTTGAACTGGAGAGATGCAGTGTGTTTAGCGGTGTGGCTTTTAGGTACGGATACTGAGCCTGCTGATCTAATCTGCAGTTAGAGGAAGTTGTCTTTATCTGAGCAGAAGAGATGTGCCTCAGAGATAAGCCCCATTCTAGCTCGGGAGTTAAAATTATCTGGCAGGATCTCAGCCGTGGCTGCAGCACAACTCAGAAATACAGGGCTCTGGCTGGAAGGGGGGCATATTTTAAGCTGGAGAGGACCTCTATAACTGCAGCTTGCTAAACCTCAGGTTATTTTAAGGGAATGACTCTGCATCAAAAGGTTGGATGGACCTCCCATCACCAGCCATCCCTCTATTCTGTATTATTTCTTTCTTGCTCTTTGTTGTAGGCTTGCTTTTTCCCTTGAGCAAGTTCTCGTTCAACCCAAGTGCTCTTCAGGAGTGCACCCTGAGTGAAAAGCTTAACTGCTGGACGGAGGCGCAGTATAGGGACCACCTGCCTCTACAGAGGTGCCGTTTCGGAACAAGCTACTGTTTTGATTTTGTTCAGCCTCTCCTCACGTTTCTGTAATTTCATCTCCTGCTGTGGTGCCTCCCTGGGAGGAGATGGTTTCTGGCAGCAGAGGACCTGCTCTCCCCTCAGGTACGAGCTCCCTAGGCTCTGTCCCACAGCAAAATGTGCAAACACAGTGTCACTGTGCCTGCATCCCCTCATCAGAGATTGGCAGGGAAGGACTTACAGCGTGGCTGTGCCACCACAGGTTTTCCCAGGGTAGAGCAAGCCCTTTATGGTAAGGAGCGGGGGATGGAGGGAGCTCCTTTTTGGACATGTAGTCGTAAAGCCAGGAGCAAACACCAATCGTTGCTGCAGGACAGAGGTTTGTCCCCGAACCTTTCTCATTGAGCTCACTGTGTCAGGTTTCTTGAAGCCTCAAAAGATGGTCTCTCCAGAAGAAGCTTTGCCCCATGTGCAGTAGGCAGGTATGCCATAGCAGCCAGTGCAGGCTCACCCTCAGCGTGTCATTTATGGTGAAGAAGCACGACCACCACAAGCTGTTAACTTGTGACGGTGGAGCAGCCAGCACCCCAGGATTTTGGCCTCCAAAGGCAGCTTGTTGGAAACTCTGTCCTGCCTCATCAAGCTGCCTCCGTGAACAAGCGAGCCAGCAGAGCAGCAGCCCAAAAGCAGGTTAGACCTGCAGCCTGCAGTGTCAGACGCTTTCTGCTGCTCCATCCCTCCCCAGTAAGTGAATTCTGTGTTGTAAAGGTGCACGTGCAGGGAACGTAATTCCTAGTAAAGAAGTAACCCATTTGGTGTGTGCTTCTCTTTCTTTGTTTTTTACACATTTTTAAGTTAGGAGTAGTGCCTAGTTCTTGTATCCATTGCAGTTTAGGGATGTGTTTTCCAGAAGCACTTAGGCGTCTAAGTTATAGGCATAAGAAGAGATTCCCAAGAAGGTAGGGACATGGTGTAGTGGTGGTCTTGGTAGTGTTAGGTTTACGGTTGGACTCGATGATCTTAAAGGTCTTTTCCAACCTATACGATTCTGTGATTTCTGTGATTCTGTATTTAATCTATCATTCCAGCATCAGCCATAGTAACACCACAGGCACCAAATGAGATTTTTGGAAGTGAGTAACTCCTACTCCCTTGATGTAAATAAGATTTCAACCCTAACATGCCAAAATCCATACCTAAAAATGGGATTAAGAATCCCCATTGAAGGTTTACAGAGAATTAGTAAATGCAGAGCAAACACAGAATTACTCTCAATTTCCAACCAAAACAGGGCTGATCCAAAAAGAAAAGTTAAGGTCCCTGTTTTGCTCTTTGGTTTTCACCTTCCATTTCCCCCATTTCTCCTCCCCCAAAGACAGTCCAAAATTAGCTCATCTGAGAAGTGGAATAAATGTAGCAAAAGTGGAGAAATGTGACAGAATGAATTGACTTCCACTCTTCAAAGCCACATATCAGAGTTTAAAGAGAAAAAAAAAAGAGAAGAGACTGAAGAGTGAGGAGAACTTTCACATAAGCCAGTTTTTTTTTACCCTGGAAATGTTACTTCTGAGGAAGTGGCTCTTACCAGAGTTTTCAGTAACTTCTAGGTTATTTTATGGAACGACATAAGAACTCGCCTGCTCCCTGACCCCTCCTTTAAAAAAAAATTAAATTGAGAACTGTAAAAGGAATTGCTAATTCCTTCATATAACAGAGAGTATCTGCACATGATTTTGCCCTCCCTACTGATTAAGTAACGTAACAGAAATATTTAATGCAATGGAAAGGTGGGTTTTAACTAAAGTTGGCGACACTTTCAGCTTGTGTTGCAATTAATAGAAGAGGAAATATTCATTCTCCATATTTCATCATTTAAAAGCATCCTGTATTTGTAAGAAGCTGTGATCAGCCAACATGCCCGCTATGGAATTGAACTTCCCAAATCTTTGGTGGTTTTTGTGTTTTGGTTTTTGTCTAAGCTAAGAGCTTTGCGTTCTGATTTTTAATTATGGCTTAGGGTTTTTTTGGAGGGAGATCAGTCCCTTCTCATTTACAGTACTGTGCACCTCAGCATTATATGGACGAAGTTATTGAGCCTGTTTTTTCCTGCTGTGAATATGTGTTGCAATGCTCGGAAGTGGCGGCAGTGGTTGGTGTTGAAGTGGGATGGTTTCATTAGCACCGAAATGGCGACTGCCAGCTAGGGAACACTGCTGTTTCTGCACCCCTCGTGCTGCATCTGGGTTTCAGAAATATCTTTCCGGGTCTTTCCATATAAGAATTTATTTTCAGGGGAGAACAACACAGCATATATAGAATTCACTATGAAAAATTAATTTGCCTTATTGTGGGGTGGACTGAGACCCACTGCTCAGTTTTTGTGCCCAGATTTGCAAAGGGAAAGAAACACCTGTGTGGCCGAGGGAAGTGTCGAATTGTCCATGATCCATCCCTACCCCGACCTCCAGCTGGCTGTATTCACAGTTCAGGCTGTGAATGTCTCTGTCTCTCCTGAGCAGAGCACCCCTCCTGGTTTCCCCAGGCTGAAACCATGAGCGAAGAGGTGAGAACATCCCTTCCGCACTGACGTGGTGCCTTCCTTTCTGAGCTGGGGTTCGTCCTTTTTCCTCCCAGAATCCAAATCATTTTGTACGTTGGAGGGGAGGTGGGGAAGCCCTGATGGACAGCGTGGTCACTGGGACTTCATCTGCTGCAGGTGTGGACCTACACCAATTTATCTAGAAGTCAAATGGGAACTAGGCTTTTCTGGGGAGGGGTTGAGCTTCCTGCCCATTTGTCTACATAATGGCAAGTAGAAATAAAAATGAGAAATGATAATTGTGCTAGCAAAACACTTCAGTGGCTTTGGAACCCAACACATGTAAAAGACGAGGAAGGAATAATGGTCATGAGGCATTACCTCTGGTGTAGCAACACATTTGTTTAGTCTTACCACCACATTGCTAGTAGATCCTAGTAAAATTGGTATCCTATCACGGGCTTATTGTGGTGTTAAGTGGAATATATTTTCTCCTTGCAAAACAGACTAGAGAAGTCTGATATTGTTTATTCTGTAATTACACATTAATGAGTCTGTACATTCGCTATACAGTGTAACCATTGCTAATAAGCTCTTTCCTGTGTGCCATGAAAGAGACTGATTTATACAATGCATGATTTAGCCCTTGTTGTTAAGGAGACAATGCAAAAATATTTTTCATTTCTAAAACTTTTTGTAATTCATTTCTTCTCTTTAATACTCCCTTTGAAGTTTGAAATGGCAGTGTATTTTCCAGCCAACAGGAGCCATTTATTCCATTTTCTCTCTTTTACATGTGTAAATGCACTCACATACACACATGTACGTACAAAGATCTGTCTGTCAGCATACATAAAATTATATGCCTGCAAAGTCAAATTCCTCTGTGTGTATGTCTGTGTAAAAAACTAAAAAACAGCACATGTATGCAAAAGAGCATTTATCTTGAAAGCTGAGCTTTTCATTCTTTTTAAGAGGAAAGAAAAGACCTATCAAACATATACTCTGCAAAATAAATGCATGTCATAAAAATATTTTTTTTCAAACCTAAAAGAGGAAAAGGTTAGTTCCTGCTAATTTGTCTGTATCCCTATAAGAAACCTAAGTGTAAATTCCATTTGGGAAGTGGGCAGCTGCTGAGGAAGACCTGCTTGTACCCGTTGTGGCTTTTACAGTCTGTGTAGAGCTGCCGGGCCAAGGTGGCTGTGAAGGCCGACGGGGTCATGGTACTTAAAAGGATCGCCAAGGAGTTCATGAAGAAAGGGGGAGCTGGGGAAAGCAGAGAGAGACACGCACCCCCTCTCAATCGTTCCCACTGGCGTTCCTCGCCCGAGGCGATGCCCCGGAGAGGGTCTCCTGCCTGCCGCTGCTGGCTCAGCAGTGAAGGGGTACCTGGGCTCTCGGGATCCTCCCCCGCAGTTCATAAGTGCTGTTGCTTCCCGCGTTCGGATGTTTTATTCACTTTATTTCTTACAGTGTTATTCAGGCAAGGTCTGTAATGGAGAGTGGGGGATACGTTGATGAAATGGTTTTTCCAGAAGATTCTTTTACAGTCCTATACCAAATTTAGGATTGCACAGTGAAGCTTTGGGGGAAGTCTGATCCTCACAGCAGAGGGATAGATGGCTGACGTTTTGAAATAATCTAATGGAAAAATGCAGATATAATATCTTGTATCTCTCATTTGAGATACAGCTTTCCACTAAAAGCTGATGCATGCCTAACTTGATAACTTTCTTAGACATGTTGCAGTAGCTAATTGAGCTAACGAATACAAAAGCACGATTAAAAGAACCACTGTAACAGATGTAGTGATGGACCCTTCTGCTCCCGTCCAGGAAAGCAACAGTGATATTCAGGGAAATCTCCTTGTGCGCATCTCGGGGAGCTACAGTTGAGTGCAAAATATAACCCCTCACAAAGGCCAGGCTAGTTGAGCAAAATGAGTCCCTGGCCTTCCTGTGTGAGGACTGGTGTTTGCTGTGCAATGGTGGTTTTTTTCACCCCTCTTTTTTTACCTTCAGTGAGACAGAGCACAAATAGTTATATTAGTTGCATACTTCCTGAGAACACAGCGATCCACACATTCTGGGCTGCGGGTTGTGTTTTTCACATTCAGGCATAGGATGGGAGTTCATCAGATAGTAATGAGGAGCTCTAGCAAATAGCACATTTGCATCAGCAGAAACATATTTCACAAGACTTGCTGGGAAGGTTTGCCGCAGCATGCCACGGTCCTGCGCTACTAACAGCCGCTGCACATTCATTCGATAAAAAAGATGACAACAGAAAATGAAACTTAATGTTCTCTTCTATGAACACTTGAGAAGCACGTTACCCCGAAGGTGTAGGCCTGTGGCTCACATCAGCTTCGCTGGGACTCCATGGTGCCTTTGAGGTAAAGGAATTTGAAGCTGTGGATGAGCCGTGCTTCATTTGTCCTGGTGGCAAGGAGAGCTCTCGGCGCTGCTCTGATGCAAGTGACGATCCTGATGACTGACAGTTTCCAAGAGTCCAAAGGCCTGCCAGTAGGATACTGGAATCACTGGGATTTGAGTGCCTTGTGTGCTCAGAAATATTCAGCCAGCATGATTTCATCTTTTTGTGTTGGACAAGTCAGAAGCAACTTTCCTTGAGATGCCCTCCTCCAAATGAACAAAACATCATTTGTCAGTCCCATATTTTTGTCTCTGGGTGCTGACCAGTTTACCAGGTAAAGGTTAATTTTCTGAAGACCAAGTCTGCACACTTGCTGCAGCCTCTGACAAACTTGCCTGGCCATGACTGGTTCAGCCTGTATAGCCCAATAGCCCAAACTGTATTTCCAGATGTATGTGTTCCTAGGTGGCAGAGTTAGCAGGATTTCATTTCCTTTCTTAACCTCACACTATACTCCACAGTGCAGCACAGCCACAGCACAAATATCAAAGTTTACCTTAGCTAATAAGAAGTAGAAACTTCTGTAGAGCTTCTTTGCATTTTAACGGGGAAGATTTTTCACACTTTCCATTTGCCTCACTCTTAGTCCAGGCACACTGTCTGGGTGTTAGTATGAAATTTAGGTGCATTATGAATCCTGGATTGAGTAGTACTGATGCACTCTCTCTGCCTTGGTAGCAACAAGGAGTTGCAACGTGATAGTTCGTGGGAAAGAAGGTTTCCTAATGTGTAATAGCACATTAGGACACACATTTGGGTGTTTCTACGCTTAGAATCCTTCGTGTTTGGTAAAAATGCAATGCAATGTCTGTTCCTTTGCAATATTAGAAAAGCGCTTTAAACATAAACTGGGCAGATGCTTTAAAAAGTGACAAAAGGATTCCTCCAAGTAAAAGGCACTTACACTGTCTAGGACACGCGACTAGGAGCAGAGAGGAAGTTTGACAGAAACTTTGCCTGCTAGACACTTTCAAGTATTCCATAAATGCTGAGAGGGCAGGAAATGCCAACGCTGATAGTCTGAACAGTTCATCAACCCTTATGGGAGGCCAAGCTTTGGTCACTCTCTGAATGCCTGGCACCAGTTTTCAGAGCACAGATCTTGCTCTGGTTGTGCATAATTGCATGTCTTCTGTCCATATTAGCTCTTACTGTTTATGTAAGACTGGGAAGGGCATTGAATTAAGCTTTGGGTGTTTCCACTGCCATTTCTCTCCAATTGCTTTGTTGTTTTTATCTTTGAATTTGTGTTGTGGCACAGGGTTCCTGGACAAGAAACAGAGCTCTGTTGCTCTAGACATTGCACAAACACCAACAGCATGCCCCAAAGAGCTTACAGTCTAATTAAGGCTATATATACATGATTGATTAATTAAGCCTTACAAGTCCTAGCCGAGGTAAGTGTGAGGTAGGGCACAATGAGATGTAATCAATTGTGCTGTGGAATCTAAACCATAAATAGTATTCTGGAGACCAGAGAGCAAATTTGTTTTTCTAATAGCTGCAGAAAAATAGTCTTGTGTGTTCTTCCAGGGTGCAGTGGGACTGGTTTGGTTCAAAGTACTCAGCTTTGTTTTAAACAATGTGTCTCTTTTGCTTGAAAAGTGAGATAAAAAAATATAAAACAGGTAAACATAAATAAATGAAGGATTTGGTGATGGTACATGAGGAAATAAAATAAATATTGGCAGTGAAAGATTAGATCATTTTGGGAATCACGAAATAATTAATTTCCTGACTTCTAATTAGTCTAGATCTTAGTACAGAGGAGCAATTCACTGTATCGCTTGGACTTTTGGACAAAGGAGAGGGCTGATTTCCAGCTCCATGCCTGATTTGTACAGGCAGGAGTCCCGGGTCATGCCAGTGCAATGAGTGGAATTACAGCCTGGTGCCGGTGTGGCAGAGCACTGAGCGAGGCTGGTCCTGGGAAGGGTGGGCAGCGGAGGATAAAGTTGATCCCAACTTTATAAGCCCAAATTTCAGGGGGTCAAATCCATACTCTTGTCCGGGCTTTTCTGTTTGCTGAGATGTTTCTGAAGACCTTTTGCATTAAAAAAAAAAAATACTCTAGCAATTTGTTTTTGGAGTGAGATTTCACACCTCATAACTGAACATGTATGAGAAGCGCTACAAAGCTGAACTGGAGATGACACAGTTTTCAGTATTTAGTCATTGCCTACAAAAAAGGTACAGGCTGAGCCCCTCTCTTGTTTCCTTTCTCAGACCACTGCTAACTTCTGCCATGCTGACTGCAGTGTGGCGGGAAATTAAAAACTGGTTTGGATATTTTAACCAGCTTATGCTGGTTTTTTTTCTTGAGATAGTTGCCTTTGGGATTTTTACACCTCTCTTGGAACAGAGTGGTAGCATGAGGAAAGGCCACCTGAGGAAAAATATCCTTTCCTTTCCTGCTTCTACATCATTAGTCTGAGGAAGAAAAAGCCTACTTTTTGACTTTGAGCAATCCCAGATAAGGGAGAGCTGGCTGAGGGCTCCAAGCACTTGATATACAGTATTTTGTGGGTGTAACAGAGGTTTATTAGGCTGGACAATAATTCTACCTTTGTATAATTCTGTAGGACACATCACAGATTATAGGTAGCATTTTCACAAATACCTAAGTGATGCAGCCTCTCGAGCTACAGCTGCTGCCTGCCCCATGGTCCCTAGTCACCTTCTGTGAGACACATGCCAGGAGGGTGACCAGTGCATGGCCAGATTTCAGCCTCACGTGACACACTTGAAAGGCATGCACCCAGATGTAGGAATCACTCTAGACAGCAACATAGCTTTTGAGTTTCCCCATTAAAAAGAAAAAAACCTTATCCCCATTAAAAAAGAATTGAAAAATGTGCAGATAGGGAAGTAAGGGCACATGATGGATTAAGTGCCTTTCCCATGGCCACACAGGAAGTCTGTGGCTGAGCTAGGAATTAAACCTAGATTTCCTCAGTCTGCATCCAGTGCCCTGTCCCTCCTTGAGGCCATAAAATTTTGTTGGTTATCGAATTCTCTGTAGGCTGAAGCAGAAGGCTACTGTTTGTCAGGAAAAGAATTATTAAAAGATAAGTACTATTTATAATTTGTGAGAAACTGAGAATAGTTCTGGACCAAGTATTGCCCATTTCTATTGCTATTTAATGTTCTCTTTTTTCCAAGTTTACATCAACATAAAAATCCCCTTGTGGTATTGCTCCTTAACCAAGCAAACTACTCATGCTTTTCCTTATGGCTAGGATTGCAGTAGGGGCCAATGCTTAGCTGTTTCCAGCTGTCCTGGTTTAACAGTAAGTAACATTATGACTGGCTTGACAGGAAAATGATCATATTTCTGCCTCTTTTGCTTGACATTTCTCATCCAAAATCAAATAGAAAAATTGTGTCCATTTGCTGTGGAGAACATCCATAGCTAAGTTCTCTCTTATAATACTCATTTGACTTGACATAGCATTGTTTCTTGAACAGCTGCATGACTGGTTTTTGTTTTTGGAAATGCTGAACTAAATCAAGAGGGGCTCCACTGAAGTTAAAACCAGACCAGAACTAGTAAAGCCAGAAGAAGGCAGGTCATGCCCCTCAAACCCAAAATATACATCAGCCCTTATCTGTAATAGGTAGGACATGAAAAGCTAGGCAAAACCTTCACAATGGTCATAGTCCCTCTCACATACGTGTGCATGGGTATTACACGGCTTGGTCACCCTGCCATCCCTAGAAAAATAATGCAGTGTGTAAACTATACCACTGCGAACTAGAGGTATTGGCGCTGTATCTGTAGGGAAGAGGAAGAGCAGTCAGAGCTGCAGGATGGGACATGCACTGCAGGTCTCCAACAGTCATAATGTCTAAGGGACTGTTGCCGTTCGCAAGATGAAACTGCTAACTCCTTCCTACGCAGGTAAAGTCATCTCTCCTCTGTCCTGCATGTCCCAAAATGCATTAACTTTAGCTGAAGAACTAAACACTGATCGAGTGGCTCAGAAGATATTTCCTAATTCACAAATAAATGGTAGGGAAAATAGCTGAGCCTGTTGATATTCTCTGTGCATGAGTGTTTCAAAGAAAGTGAAGCCTCACTAATACCCATTTCTTATCACCTCCTGACAGCCTCCTTTGTGGGGGAATAGCCACAAATGGTTTTGAATGAGCTCTTCCCACAGGGTAGCTTTTATGCAGTGATGAACAAATAATTATACGGCAGTACACCTTTGTGTCACACTCCTGTCTTCATTTACATGGGGGATTTCACCACTATCTTCCTGAGAAACTACAAAATTCAGTTAGCCACCGGATAAGATAAAGACTGGAGCTTGACTCAAAAGGGGTGCATAACTATTAGTGTTGTGATCTTTATAGAAGGTCGTTTCTCAAGTTTTTACTTTCTACTCAGCCCTTTATCAGACAAATTCTTGGTGAAAAGTCCCTGAGAAATGGGAAAGTGTAAAAAGCTGGGTCCCGCTCTGTTCTTAAAGAGGTTCATGTTCTGCTTTGTATCTCTTTTGCCTGCAAATGGAGAAGAGAAAATTCTTCATGTGAATTTCAAACGCTTTCTGCTCCAGCCAAGTTTCGTTCTGAACGAGCGGGACAGAACGGTACATGATCTCAGTGGAAGGACTTCCTAAGCTGTCTGCTCCATGCGCTGGCAGCCAGGCAGGATTGCCCAGTTAGGCAATCCCTACTCTGCTTTAGCCAATTTCCTTCTGTACTCTTCCATCACTCTGTCCTCCGTGGCTGCCTTCAGCAAATAAGACCATTGCCTAATCGAGCCTTCTCACCCTGAGGCTAGGCATTTGGAGGCTTTTTCTTCATGTTTGATTTCCCTCTTTTCTTTCTGAGAGTGATTTGAGGAGCCCATCCTCTTGGTTGATTTGAAGATAAGGAGGGGGGTGGTGGTTGGTTCAGGTTTGGTGAAGTCCAGCCACGCACAGAGCAGCAGTTTGGTAACTGTCTCAAAGTAGGTGGGAAGGGGAATACAGGTCAAGTGGGCAAAAGTTGGAGAGGGATAGTAATCTAGAAGATTGCTGCAGAGGCAGAAAAGGCTAAGCCTATATATTTTTTGTTTGTTTTAAATTTTTTTCTGCTAAGCCACCAAGTATAATTCCTGGTCTGTGCTTCCCTTTCTGTCACTTCTCCATAATTCTTAGCATTTCAGTTGGGCTGCTGTCTCTCGGCTGCTTCCTCTTTTCCTGCTTTCCTATATTTCATTATTTGCCCTTCTTCCTCTTCGAGTGCTTTTACAACAGAGTGAGGAGGATGTGGAAACCCAGTTACAATATGACACACAAACTGCAGTGTCACAACTGCAGCTCTTCGGTTTCACCTCCGGGAGTCTGCAGAAGCAGGTCAGGGTGGAGAGGCAGGACTGGGGGGCTGAGGGAAAGAAGGGAGAGATTTATAAATAGGGAAGAGAAATGACAGAAAGTCACAAGGTTTCCAGCTCAGGAACTTGGGATAATGGCTTTCCACATAGTTTAAGATAATCCCAAACTGAATCATCACTGTGTCCTTGAATGCAAAGGAGAGATGGCAGTCTGTGCCAGTCTAAGGGTCTCCCACAGTACTGCTGCCACAGAGAAGATACAGCCCTGATGTGTTTCTGTACTTGCCTGTAGAGACATGAAAGCTGAGCAGACCTCTAGGCCTCTATTGTGCACAGGTCATAGCATTGCCCTTTCAACAAAAAAAAAAAAAAAGGAAAAAACAGTAAACCCTCAAAGGAAAAATTATTCTTAGTGCCCATGTCTGCACGTGAAGTAAACCTTTGAAAGATGCCATGGATGAAAATGAGGAGGTGCTGTAGCTTTCCTGAGATATCAGGCAGCTGGGAAAACTCACTCCCATGGACTTTGCTCCAATTGCTTCCTAGGGCACCCATTAATTAGAGGTGCTCCTTTTCTTTTCTTTTCTTTTCTTTTCTTTTCTTTTCTTTTCTTTTCTTTTCTTTTCTTTTCTTTTCTTTTCTTTTCTTTTCTTTTCTTTTCTTTTCTTTTCTTTTCTTTTCTTTTCTTTTCTTTTCTTTTCTTTTCTTTTCTTTTTTTCTTTTCTTTTCTTTTCTTTTCTCTTCTTTTCTCTTCTTTTCTTTTCTCTTCTTTTCTCTTCTTTTCTCTTCTTTTCTTTTCTCCTCTTCTCTTCTCTTCTCTTCTCTTCTCTTCTCTTCTCTTCTCTTCTCTTCTCTTCTCTTCTCTTCTCTTCTCTTCTCTTCTCTTCTCTTCTCTTCTCTTCTCTTCTCTTCTCTTCTCCTCTCCTCTCCTCTCCTCTCCTCCTCTCCTCTCCTCTCCTCTCCTCTCCTCTCCTCTCCTCTCCTCTCCTCTCCTCTCCTCTCCTCTCCTCTCCTCTCCTCTTCTCTTCTCTTCTCTTCTCTTCTCTTCTCTTCTCTTCTCTTCTCTTCTCTTCTCTTCTCTTCTCTTCTCTTCTCTTCTCTTCTCTTCTCTTCTCTTCTCTTCTCTTCTCTTTTTTCCTTTTTTTTTGGTCTGTGGTCTCCTAGAAGCCTTTCAACTTGGTTGATTTAAATTTACATCATAGCAACTGGTGTAGGACTTGGTCCAAAATTCTAGGCCATGACAGATGCTAAGGAGATAAACAACTGTGGGTTGGGAGGAAATGGGTAATATGTCCAGACTGCTCTATGTGTTTGTGGAAGGAGTTAGAGGAACAGTAGATAGAGGTTTCCTGTTAAGCCGGACAAGGGGGAAGCTGTGATGTTTCTCAGCTATGGCTGCGATTGGACTCAAGTTCAACAGCATTCTCAGTGTGGGTTTGCTGTTTCTCCACCCCCCACAAGAAGCTCAGGTTGTCTTAAAAATCTGAATGCCACTAAAAGTCAAGGAGACTTAAGCTCCCAAATCCTTTAGATACTTCAAAATTGCTCTCCAGTCCCACAGAGTTGCTTGCAGTCTGTGCAGTGCTGTGGTAGAATAAGGGTTTGATAGTCTCCCTCTGCTGCAGATTGGGAAGCAATGCCTGAACTGGAACCGGCTCTGAGCTTTAAAATCAGAATATGCCCATACATGTCCTTTTTGTTAACTACTTCTCCACTGATCAACTTACAGATTACGGCAAACAGAGTTTGTGAGAAGCTAACAAATGCCTGCCTGCATGTGCATGCTAAACAGAGGGTGGTCCTGGTTTTCAGAGGTGACTGGATGCCCAGAATTCAGATATGGAGCTTGAGACAGTGGTCTGATTTATCTGTGATCAGTGTTTTCCAGGTTGATCTGTTTTCTGATAATCTAGTTTCATTAGTGTCTGAAGTTAGAGAGCCCCAAAACCTTAGTTGCTTTTGTAAAAATTTTTTGTTGATGGACAAATGTTAAAATAATTGGTAGGCATCTTGAAATGAGTGGAAGAGTTTAGAGAAATTCAAGTGGTATTTGATTATAGAGAATATAGATTATTCTCTTCTATACCTCAGCCAGAAACGAAGGCCTTGATGGAAGAATTTCTGTGGTCTGAGTTACGTAGGTTTCTCCTGTTCATAATAGTCAGTTTTGGGCTACCTATGACAATTTAGTCTAGGGTGTTGCTATTGGAGACCACTTAATTCAACAACTATTATTTTGAAAGCCTTTTCCCTTGAAACTCTGCCAGCAACATGTTGGCTTGGATGCTTTGTTGATCTATCCATGTTAAGAAAACGGTTGCATTTTGATGTAAGATAGTGATACTCAGCTTGGTGACTGTGACTGTTTGAAGATTTTGATCTTGACTGTGTTTCCAGTGAGTTTCAAATGTCAGATTAGTCGTTCAAGAGAGTGGTAAAATAATTTTAAAACATCCTTTTACATTCAACAGCCTTAACCATTGCTGAAGATTTGTTCAGAGTTTGAGGAAGCTGCACCTGAGTGGACTGCCATATTGGCCTTTCTCCTCTGGAGGCATGATGATACCTGCACCAGAAACCTAACTAAACCTCAGCTTGGAGTTCCCTTCTGTGGCATGGTTCCTTTTTGATTTTGGAGGCACCCTTCAGGACAGGAACAGGGACTCCTAAATTCAGTAGTTTCGAATCACAGCTCAGGTGTACTTGCAGAGCAGAGCTAGGAAGTTCAGCTAGGATGCTGTTCCTGATGTAATATCTTTTACATATAGAAAATTCTTTAGCCTGAACTTCTATCATATTTTTCCCCACATCTTTCTGAGAAACTGAGAATTTTTTAATAATCTCTCCTTCTTTTTGAGTCATCTGTTGCAGAAAGCTAGTGAAATCTAGGTTTTTCTCTTAGCATTGTGTTCAAAGACCCAAGGAAACAGTATACAACTTTGCAATTGTTGGATGCCTCACAGCAGAGGCATACGACGTCAGGGATGACTTCTCGTACTGGTAATATGGTTAAGGTTGGATTCTGTCCAGGGAAGGGAAGGAGGGCTTGTTTTTCCTGAGGTAAAAGCAAGGAAACAGCAGGCATGAAAAATTGCCAAGGAAGTGAGGAAAGACAAGAAGTCTTTTAAAAATGTGGACTGAACTGAGTTTGCAGACTTTCAGAATGGTCCAGATCTCTGAGTGTTTGAGAGTCTCCCAGCATCATTTGGGGTTTCTTGCCATTTCAGCACAGAGGACTGATTGCCTGAGGGGGACTCCAGGTCCCTGTAGCAAAGCATTGGCTGCAATACACAGTGGGAAAGAATTAATTTTGTCCTGACATTTTTCGGCTCAGGAGCTATCTGATATGTCCACATTCAGAGAATTTCTTTAGGATTTGCGTAGAACGATTTATGCCTCTTCCCCAGAAGATGTAGATTAGGATTTCCTTTCACTGGACTGTTGAGCACACTGTAATCAGGTAAACAGCAGTTTACATTGCAAAACCTTCTGGCAATATTTCTACAACCCAAAAAGAAAAAAAGTCAATAGCCTCAGATGGATACTTCCAGAAAAATAACTGAGCACTTAGAATTAACAGATCTAAAGCAGGCTACCTCAGGATTACCTTCTTTGCACGGTCCTGAGAGAGGTCATCTATCACTCATAAAGCAATGACTACATTTGATCTGCTTTAGTCTAAAATAAACTTTCAGTATCCCTGGGTTTTTTTCCCCTGTCCCGTGAGGGGGACACAGAGGACTCTACTCTGCAATTTGTTTTCTGAGTAGGCAAGATGATAAAATTGTCATAAAGTATTCCCTCTCAAGTGCTGAAATGGCTAGGTTCCTCTCCATTTCATCCTCTGATCTCTTCTCAAAAGAGAAGACTGACAGAGCACAGCCTCGGCACAGCACCCATAGGCACCTGCCCAAACCTAAACACAGCTGCTTGGTCTAATTTTAGATCTACTGACCCTTTGACAGCTGGGGAACTATGGACACTTGCATAAAATAGCACTCAAGACATCATGACGGTAGCTAAACAGTCCCTGGTAAAAGTCCCTGCATCCATCTCGCTGACAGTGAAGGCACAGCACATTAAATGTTCACATGGGTGGACTTGCAAGGGCCTGATCCTGAGCCAGGGTAGCTCTGTGCCACTCCAGGGACAAAAATAAGGACGTGCAAGCAGCTCACTGAGCTGGAGCATGAAAAGGGGAAGGTTTGCAAGGGCTAACTTTGCATTCAAGGCTCTGAAGCAATATACAAAACAGTTTATCTCCCTGCCTGTCCCTGTGCCGTCCCCATGCACCACGCTGGCTGTATGGCAAGCCTAGGAGCTGGGTCCTCGCCCTCCTACTGCAGACCCAAGGACACTTTGTTGCTCCCAAGCAGTGGCTTTCTTCTGCGGGGTAACGACTGCTGTCTTCAGCTGGTACAGGTCTGACCAATGCCCTCTGTACATGTTCAGGTTTCACATGGTTTTCTCTTGGTCAGGAAGGCTTAAAATTCCCCCTCCCGCTACAGTTCACATAATTTGTACATAACTGATCACCTTAAGTGTGTAGCTATGCTTTACTCTCATTTCTGCATTTGTTAAGCCCTTTGCTTTGGCTAGGGATCCCCACAGTAACCCCTGGGTTTGCAGCAGGGTGAGGACAACTTCCAGCCATGACAGCATGGCTTCATGCAAGAACCTGCCTGTCTCTCCCATCTGTGAAGAGCTTCTTTGGTCTCCCTGTTAAATCAACGTAGTTGCTTCTTTTCTCCGACACACTAATCTTTGTGAGTGCACACTCTTCTCATGTTCTCCCAGGCTGCCACGTGCAACTGCCATTAGCTAGAATTTTGTTGCGTTAGGTGAGGACAGGTTAACACCCATGAATTTCACCAAAGCATGCTTTGTGGAAGGATTAGGGAAGGAGGATGCCTTATAAATGTTAGAATATCATATGTCTGAGGCTCTGCTTCTCTTGGGTAACTGTTGCTGAGTCGGGAAGAGCATAAGCCGCAACGTTGGTGCTTATAGCATTTCTGGGGAACACAGCTTCACAGGTGCCAGACTCGGCACATAAGCGCCTGTATCCACACAGATATACCTGTGTGAGCTGGGAATGTTTTCATATATGGTAGTGTTTTTACCTCACTGTTGTGTATTGTTACTTGAGGTTACTTTGCTTTTTAAAAATTTATTGCTAAGTGCCCTTTTGCTACTTTGTCATCATGGAAGCAGAAGAGACAAAGACATTGAGGATGAGAAGCTCTGTTCTTGCCATCATTTGTCAGCAAACCTTTCCCTCCAGTTTGAAAATCTTCCCAGCTTACTTCTCAAAACAGAAAAGTGTCAATAAAGTCTGTTACCAGCAAGCCTGCAGCAGTTCCCTTAGCTTCTCCATCATGCAGCCAGTAAAAGACGCAGAGCACTTCGTATAGAGGAAGCATGGGTTACACATACATGTGGAACTTGAGAAATAGGTTTAGCATGGCTTTTCTTGATAATGCTCTTTCTCTCACCTTTAAAACTTAGTTTTACTGGTAATTCAGATGATGAACATCAAGCAGCCAGGTAGTTAACAGTCCTTCGAAAAAACAACTTGAATCCAGTACAAAATGTACCAGCAAGTAGCACAACAAAGACAATAAATAGGAACTAGAACAGCCCCTTGGCTTGGTTACAGATCATTTCCTGCTGAAACACAAATTCAGAAAGATACATAAAAAGGACCTAGCTTCAAGTGTGTGAGTAGATTTCAGGGGCATTACTTGAATGTGTCTTTAACCTGTCCGTCTTTACTGGTGCATTAGAGGATTCCCATAGGTAACTAACGGGAGGTTAATGGGAGTCTGCACCATGGAGCAAGAGCCACTTTTTGTATGTAGAGAGGATATACTTTGTTGGTTGTTTTGTTCACTTGTTTGCATTCCCTACGGTTTGATCTCATTGCAGCCCCCGGAAAACCATGCTGATGTGTTTTGCAATGCAGTGAGCACAGCTCCTTTCCTTGCAGCTGAAGCCGAGCTGTGCATGCCGGTGGGCGCTGGCACGGGCTCTAGCACACCGGGCACCTCCCCGTGGGCAGCAGCGGGGCACCCAGCAGTGGGAGGAAGTGGCAGTCGTGGGCGATGACTTGGGTGGAGCTCCTCACACCGGTTGTCCCGTGGGAGATAGCTTATCTGGGGACGCCTGTGTTTCTGGAATAATATACATTTGATTGAAAGCCAAAATTAGAGTAGGGAAGAAAGTGGCTGCCAAGGACTGATTGGTGCTCGGAGTCAAAGGAGGGGCAGCATGGACCCCACAGGGAGGATCTCCTTATCCATCGGCACCAGTCTGCTCTACCTGCAGGTGTGCCCCAGCGGTTCCTGCTACTACTCTTCTTTCTGTTATTTTTGTTTCCCTTTAAAAAGCCAGCTGAGAGCCTCTCATTATGAAGACTTCATTTTTGTCTGTTGCCCCCTCTTTGCCATGTTGCAGCCTGTGGTAAAGACTTCAGCTCTCTCGAGCAAAATGGTAAGGTGCCAGCACCACGTCGCTGGGCTGTCTCGCCAGCCTCAAGACGTTCGCCTCCTTTGCTAGTGGTCTCTGTCCTGTGACACAGTGAATGCTGGGTCCTGTTTTAACAGAAGCCCTACGTAACAGCTTGTGCAACATGGGCTGCATACAGCCCCTTTTATTTATTTGATGTGTTTCCTTTTATCCATAGCAATTAAGTTGCATTGTAGGCTCTAACTTTTTAGGCAATTCTGAGCTGCCTCTAACTTTCAGCATTTTACACACACAGACACCACAAATGCTTGATTAACTGGGCAATGCAGTGCTATATGTAGAAAGGAGAGGGCAAAACAGTCATTTTTAAGAGCACTTGGATGCATCCACTTTTTCTATAGCTAAATAACTAGTTAGTTTGAATCAGTCCCACCTATGTCGTGTTGCGTCTTCTGAATTTTACTGAAGAAGGGCTGAGGCCATTGCATAAGTAATTATGGTTGCTCTTCCCAGACCTTTTGTTGGCCTTTTTTACATCTACATGATTCTTCATGTCACTTCAGAAGCTCATAAGGGAAAGATACTATTAATGGAAACATAATTTAAGTTAAAGAATTGGTCTTTGTTGTTGTCAAGCCTAGCCAGTGAATACTGACTCCTTAAATATTCTGTAGACAAACAACTTGCTTGTGTGCCTTACATTTCTGAGAATGGCATCCTCTACTCGCAGTGGTCTTATGTGTTGAGAACAGAGCTGATGCCACAGTAAATGACCATGATGTAAAAAGAAAAGGGGGAAGGTTTGGATTTCAGGTCATAGCCAAGTGCTAGAATTTGGTGCACTATAACAAAACAGAGTAGCTGTTACGTCTTATATCAGAAATAACAGGTGGAATTGCTGACAATATTCTGTTTCCTGTTTTTTGCACCTGTGTAAACAGGAAGAGATCCTGCTGCTTTTGTTGATACACGTTGGCATGCTGAGGTGATTTATTTTGGCCTGATAGGCTTTTTTCATCTTATTCTGCCTTTTTAGCAACATTGTCTATAATCTGTTAGAAAGGATGGTGTTAAAGGTTTTCTCCTCCTCACCATAACAGTGCTAATCCACTGTTCAAATCAGCCAGGTATTGTTGCAGCTTCATCTGTCTGCTGCTTGAATAATTATGGTGCCTTCATGAAAAACTCTTCTTGGACTTTAAGGCTACCATTTAAACATCAACTAACATCAGCAAAATACTTCTGACTTGTCTTGGAATAACAAATGAGCCATTCAAACAAAAAATTACATGCACTCAAATTATTTGAAGCAGCTTGAAGAGAGGTCTTTTCTTTGCTGTTGGCTACAAAGTACGAGCAAGACATTGCATGGACCAAAACTCGGATTATTGTGGTTATTTTCAAAGAAAGGCTAAAAGATAACTTCTTAAAGGCAGGTATATGCCACAAGATGCAGTTAAGTACCTATCCCAGTACCTGGGATAAAAATACTAAAGATGCTCAAATGCCATTAAAAATCAAAGGGAGTTAGGGAACTCTATTGTTAAAATGCCCCAGAAGCTTCAGTGTGATTTCTCTTTGTTACTCTCTAAATTCCTTTGATAGCCAGGTCTTACGCTTTTTTCTTCTTTAAAAATCCCACCGGAGAAGAATACGACTTGGGAGGTGAAAGCCCCCTTCCAAATGGGATTTTGGCCCAGGTACTTAAACCTGTGCCAGTGCCAAAGTCTCACAAAACTGAAAGGATTTTACATCTGGGAGGGAGTCCCATAGCTATAAGAGAAGGTAAATTGGCAATGGATTGAAAACAAATTACTAATTCTTCACATGCCTTTTTTCTCAGCTGCCTACTTCTCTGTCCTTTAAAAGCCACCCTCCACGTCCTGTTTCCCAGGAAGTCCGTTTGGTTTCTCCTTTCTCCCCACCACTGATTCTTTCACTCATTGCAAAATGCCTCCCTTCCCTCTCCACATTGCTCAACTCTTTCCAGGGAAGGGTGACTGTCATCTTGCCCTCCATCCTGCCTTCCTGATTGTCCTAGCCTGAGTCTCACGCTGAGCCAGCTACACTGCTCTTCAGTGATAAATCATATCATCACCCCGTTCCCCTTTGACATGTCAATTCTATTTTTTTTCCCAAACACTTGCATAAACCACCTTTAACCATAGACTGCAGAACAGTCTTTGTAACATAAATTTCAAATGCTCTTCAGAAAATCCTGAGTGAAGCTCGCAGTAAACATCTGAGAGCACAAGAGACCCACCCAGTGCCCTGCTTTTTGGATAACTTTTCCACGCTCTGGGTAGGTAAAAAAGGAGCGGGGGAGAGCTGTCAGTTCAGTGACACTGATGCACTCGACACTCCTTGCACAAAAAAAAGGGTTTGGATTACACTCCCCTGAATTGCAATAATGTGTACATAGAGAGTAAAATACAGAGCCTTTTAAGGTCATCTCCAACCAAATTGAAGTAAATTAATTAATGAGTAATGTCTTAAAGGTGTTAGAAGAGCCAATGAGAAATTATTGCCATGAATTATTGCAGAGCTAATTAATATCTGCATGTATGTGTACATTGACATGGATATGCACAGAAATTCTTTCTACAAAGACTATATCGAGTAACTGTTTGAGAAACCCGTACAAATGCTGAGTATGTTCTTGATCAGTGCATCTGAAAGGTCTGATTTCCAGGTTTTTGTCACATCATCAGTGCTCCAAGAGTGATTTTCCCCACTATAGCAAGGGAGGGACAGGAACCTCTCTCGCAAAAGACATAGAAAACACTGTTGGTTTTTATTTTCAGTCTAAGTCTCCAGAAAAAAAATTGTATAGCCTGCCTTCCCATTTCTCATTCAGATTTAATAAAAACCCTTAGTATTTCTACTGGAGCTATTTCTCTCTGCTGTTGTGTCTCTTACATCAGTGGGGCTTTTTTCACTAGTTTTCATTTGGAAAACTGGTTTGAAAAAAGTGCTAAGTTTGAACATTAAGAGATTTTATTTGTTAATTAGACCTATAAAATCTCCGTGAGGACCCAGGTCAAGGCGGGTGGCCTCACCATCCATCAGGTCTCACTGGCAAAGTGACCTCCGCACCTGAACCGAGCCCCTGCCAAGAGCTGTGCTGCCGAATGGATGCGCTCGTAAGGGCATCCTGGATGCTCGGCATCATCTGCGTGGGGACATTCATTGAGCAGCACAGCTATGACAGTCCAGGGGCATAGCTGTGGAGGGCTTCAGTGAAGATTGACTGGATCAATATCCCTATCATTGCTTATGTCACGTACCAAACTCCATCGTTACTTGTATCAGTGTGCCCCATGGCATGTTAATTTGCACGTGGCTACTCATAATATGCAGGGTATAGTGTGTTTGTGCAGCTACTTTTGTGTAGATACATTGTGAGGACAAACCTTAGAAATACAAACAAAAAATATGCCAATATACACAATAATATATACATAAAATAGAACTCCCTCTTTTTCCATTGCATAAGACCAGCAGGCATGAGAAGAAAACAATGCAATTTCACTTTTTATAACTGCAGTGACTAGAAACAAGGACATATAAAGAAGATATCTCTGGCACACAAAGAAGGCATGTTGGCAAAAAATAAATCCTGAGAGGAAGCTTGCACTGTAGGGGCCCATGGCTTCCCTGGGGGCGGGAGAAGGCTGTGTTAGGTGCTCTGCTCCCGTTGACCCTTTTGAGACACTTTAGCAAAAGTTCCTCCTGACTTCAGCAGGAGTTAACCTGCGAGCAAGGGGAATACCCAAGAGAGGTTATGCATTTAGAAAACATGATAAAACTTGTTGGATGCTTTGGAAGAAGAGAGTATTTTTACAAACGGGAATTGTTCTGGGAATTGTTCAGGTCAGGATTCCCCTGCCAACTTTCCTGCTGCTGTTCCTGCTTCATCCTAAACTGCTTGTGTTGCTTCTGTGATGATAGTTCTGTCTTTCTCCTAGGTATTTCTCTTATAGCAATAATGCCATCTTCTTTAACATTTACTGCTAGCAGTACCACAAACCAGCATCCTGTTTGCCTTCTTTATTGCAGCTGCATACGGGGCAGAAGGCTTTAGGGACTTTCATGCAATAATTCCCAAATCTTTTTCCCGTAAGTATACCGCAAACTCAGCTCACTACAGAGCATCTCCATCTAGTTCCTACTTTTATGATTTTTGTTTGTGTCATTTCGCTTCTCAGTAATGTACGTTTGTCTGCATACGCTACCAAAGGGCTTAAGTAGTCTGATCTTTTTGCTTCATTCACATGTATTCTGTTTTAAATTAACATAAAGCCTACTTCAAAAGCCACCTTCTCCAAATCCCTGGCAGGCAAGGAGCCTGTAATTGTTCTGTATAAATATATTTACATTCAAATTATTATGCTTATAATTAAGAGAAAAAAAATGGTATGTGAAATATGTAAAATCTGTCATATGCTCAAGCCAAATAGTTCTATTGCTTCCATTTGCCATGGTGAAAACAGCAGTGCGGGGTTGTAGTCCACTAAATTTGCAGAATAGTGTAGATCACTTCTGTTTATCCAGTCTTACCATCTTTGTAAATCACTATTTGGTCATTGATTTTTTTTTTCCATATCTCTAAATTATTCCCCTTTTTAAGGCATACATTTCAAAGGAAAAACTGCTATTTATGATGTGCACTCATTCTGTCTTGCATATGTTTTCTATTAAAAATGCAATATTTTAAAAATCATTAAAATGCCTAGATTGGTAGACTTTATAAAAGGTGTCCAGTCAAGCAGTGTTCAGAAATGTGAACACCTTTACACTCAGTGTGTTTCCCAGTAGGATTTTGAGTCAGATACTCTTGTCAGTCACATCCATGCAATCCTCCTGGGACACCCGGGAGGTTGCAGGGTGCAGCAGACGAGTTTGTCAAACTTTTCAATTTCAAATGAATCTTTTCATCTCTTGAGGTAATTATTGCCCATAGTTTAATTATGTTGTTGCTACACCACCACTTATGAATAAGGCTACCATGAAACTACTGTTCCACAAAAGGAAAAGACCTAGTCTTTACTGGGTGAAATACTCAGCCTTGTGTACTCAGCCAGCCACTAAAGTAAATGCTCTCCTTTTTGGGGTGGAGTGGGGTGAAGGAAGAGGTTATTCACTGAAAGGAAAGTAAGATTTGGGGCAATGAAATGGTCTTTTTCAGCCTAATGAAGAACTATTTTTTCACCAAAGTCATTAGATTAGAAAAGAGGGAAATCATTGGAAAGATTATTTATTCTACACAAAACGTCATACAGTCCTGTGGAGAGAAGAGGAATGAATACTGGCATTAACTGATCTGAATCTTGGCCCTTTTCTGTAACGTTTAGGTTTGCTGTGTTCAGATCCAATCAAATTTACCAAACTACTTGTTATCACATGTAGTGAGGCTGTGCCAAATTTATACCTGAATTCGTCTTCTAGCTGCAAGCGATTGTCACCTATGGGATTATAACACAAAGGATTTATCCAATAAAGTCAAAACAGTTCTCCCACCCACCTTTGTTGATTTGACTGTTTTTTAATAGTATCTCATGGCTGTAAAGATCCTCTCCTCTTACTCAGCAATCCTAATCCTGCTGTCCTAAAAACACAATTATCATTTCTATAATTTCCTGTAATGCTAGCTCTTTTTCTTAAATTCTTCCTTCCATCCTTCCCCACCCTGGTTTCTTTATCAGTGTTTGTACTCTTTGCTTTCCCATTGTCCTTGCTTACCCCATAGAACTGCAAACCAAATATTTGGATTCAGTACAACCCTCGAGATCTTCCTGCCAAGTGGAGAATGTTGCATTTTCAGTTCATTTTCATCCATTGTCTTTGATGAGTTACTTACTTTCACAATTGTTTTGGACAAATCCATGTGAAATGGATTCATTTTAAGTTTCATTCCAATTAGCCTGAATTGTCAAAATGAATGTTACAAATACAAAAACCTCAAAGTGACCTAGGAACAGACTTGTAATGTTGTCTGGGTTCCCAGCTCCCTGGATGCCTTGTATTTGTCTTACTGATATTCACTGTTCATTGCTCCATATGTTAACAAACTCATCGCATTGCCCATAGAAATGTAGTCGTGTTTGTAGCTTTTGTTATTTAGGTATATTGTACATGCTGTTTAGAAGTTATCTATCTCCTTTGATGTGATTGTTTCTTTGCCACCATATTTATTCTGTAACAAAACTGAGTGGCATCCTGTATTGTTTTTTTCAGCCGGTAATATTAAAATAGAAACTCAGAGTGATGAAGAGAATGGGCGTGCCTGTGAAATGAATGGGGAAGAATGTGCGGAGGATTTACGAATGCTTGATACCTCGGGAGAGAAAATGAATGGCTCACACAATGGCCCAGGCAGCAAGGCTATGTCAGGAGTTGGAGGCATTCGACTTCCTAACGGAAAGCTAAAATGTGATATCTGTGGGATAATTTGCATCGGTCCCAATGTGCTCATGGTTCACAAACGAAGCCACACTGGTAAGGCCTGCCATAGTTTTTCCTTTAGTTGACAAGAATTTGCTGCATATTAGGAACTAAGGCTTATTTTCTGTATCATGCACGTGTTCCCTCTTGTAAGGTAATGCAGCATCGGTGGGCATTTGGAACTCGTTTTTTTTGTTACACCATTTTGGACAGCACAGGAATTGAGATTTCTTCTTGATGGAAGTCCATCTATTGGGCTAGAAATTGTGCAGTTTGTTTGGTTTAAAGCTACATGAAAAATTCAGATTTAAAAAAAAGTAAAGAAGTCTTGTTTAATTTCTAAGAAATTTCTAAGAATTGCTGAAGAAAAACCAATTTGTGGCTAACTCTGAAATCGACCCAGTTCTAATGTTTCCAACAATGCAACAAAGCTCATTATGGATCAGTGATTATGAAAGTGATTGGCAAAATAAATGTTAAGGGAACTGTACTGGCAGTCTTAGTAAAAAAGGGGTTAATTTTATGTCAAATGTTTCATGAAGTAAAAACAAGTATTGTCCCTGGTCAAATCTGGACTAAAGGGTTTCCACTGGGACACTAAAAGAGACATGTAAAGGTGTTGTGCTCCATAGGGATGGCTTTTCATTATACAGTGCTGTGAATCTTCTTGCCTCAATTTTCTAATTCTAAATAGTCTCAAAGAGTGCAAAAAATGAAGAGGCTGAAACAAATGAAGAAGTAAAGACCAGGGTGAGTCTCATCTTACCTGATATAAGCTGTCTAAAAACTAGGCTTCCAATCTATAACCCTAAGGTCATCCATAGTGAAAGAAGAACTGAACTGTACTGTTGTGCTACACATGTTACTTTGAAAATAAATAAATAACGTATTTGGCATCTTTGCATGAATATTCGAATGAGAGGGAGTTTTAAAATATTTTTAAGGTAAGAACGACCTGTCCGATGGTTAGATTCCACTGAAATAGTCGTGCTAGTGAACACATAGATACTTTCTTCTGCATGCCCCGAATCATGCTTAAACGATTTCCCCAGAATTACTAAGGAGTGAGATTAGCAAAGTGTTTTCAGAGTTAACGGAGTTCAGTTAACGGAGAGGATCCATGAAAAGACCCAGAGTGTCGTCCATCCCCGCCCCGTGCTAACGTCTGTCATTGTAACTGTGGCTCTTCAAGCTCTGGAAGGGTGTGATCTGTTCGTGTAACGTGGGTTAGCCACGTTCAGAAGCCGTGCTGGTGATAGTTAGCAGTGCTGTTACATTGCCTACTTTTGAGTACTCTTCAATACAATATGATAAATCCCTCTGTCAGAGAAGAACAGATAATTATCTTTATTGGAAAAGCCACAACTAGTTCTTGGAGGAGAGGCTGCAGCCTACTTCCTAGACATAATAAAGTGCTTGTTGGTCGATTGTTTTCTTTTTTTTTTTTAATTGAATATTAATGTGGTCCTTTAAAAGTTGATAAAATATATATGGAAAATGACTTGGACATGAGGCCTTTGAAACACATCCATGGGCTTGAAGAGGATGCTGTAGTAGTTGAAATAAAATGTTGCAACTTAAAATTCATTTAGAGGTAGAAGTCTTTGTGCTTGTTTAAGGAGGCTGCTGTTTTATTAAAAGTGTGCTGTTGCTGCTTCAGAGGAGCTGTTTCGGGTCCCTGAGGGTCAGAGGTGGTGTTTGCACCAGGGCTGGGTGGCCTGTGTGGGGACACACCTGATTTTAGGGAGGCGGTGGGCAGAGCTGCCTTAGTTTCTAGTGCACTGGTTGGTACCCGGCAGGCTGAGTCTCTGGAGGATGAGCTGGGCTGCCTGCTCCCTGTGGCAGCGTCCCCGGGGGCTGCCTCACTGGTTCCCCTGGCACAGACCTCCAGCTGCCCAAACTCCCTGCCTTGCAGAGGGACTCCTGTGCCCGCCAAGGGTGCTCAGGGCCCTACCATGCAAGGGCTCTGACTCCGAGACTTCTCTGCCCTTTGCAGAGCCCTCCCCTTGAGAACGGGACCCTCTTTTTAATCAGAGAACGTAGTTAAAACCTACAGTGGAAGCACCCCACGAGCTGCACTTCACTCAGCAGGACCCCCTTCTTTTACACTTAATAAAACTAAGGGGTGTGAAGTTGCACCCCTGAGTCCTCCCATGGAAAGAAAGCCTTTGCTTTCGCTCCCGCCTCGCCCTCAGCTCCTCTCCTGAGCAGCTCTTCGGGTGAGCTCAGGCAGTTTTTCGGGGGGTGGCAAGGGAGTGGAGACTCGGACCTGATAGTTTAAATTAAAGGGACGTCATGGGGAAACAGTAGCGACTGCTTTTCCTTTCAGCTGCACTGTGAAAATTAAAGTAGAAATGGGATATACTATTACAGACATTTAACTGACTACGCTGAAGCCCATTTCAATACATGCCCGGTGAAGGAATAAGACTCGCAAATGAATTACTTTGCTGCTAATTCATGTAAAACCTGCATATGCAGTGAGGTTTCCTTAAATAAATATTTGATAAGTGAACAAAACTCTAGCACCCTAAAGTGCCAAAATAAAATGACTGCCTGACCTGATAAAAGGCATAATTACTTTTAATGAATACACCTGCCAAGTGCAGATATGCAGAGCAGCACCTGATATTTCTGCCCCCTCCTGTCTGCAAGCAGCTGTACAGCACTGACTGCTTCCTAGTGTCTTACCTGTTGCTCCTGTCTGGGGAGCGAATCCCACTCACAGATGCCTGACTCTCCTCACTTTCCTCCCCCGAGGCTTTCAGTACATTGATTTTCTCCAGCTTGCTGCTGTCTTGCTTGGTGTTTAGGAAAAAGGAGATCGAGAATGGAGAGAGAAACCCCCTCCTGCTCCCTGGTGCTGAGACCTCAGGGTATAGATTCAGGCTTCGCTTGCTCAGTGTGCACATATGTGTGTGCATGTGTGCATATGTATATATGTGCATATGTGTGTGTGCATAGGTATATATATTCCCTCCTTATATGTACACTCCTTTAACTTAAGGCACCAGTTAGTTCTCTTATGTCCTGTTAGTTGGGTCTGAATGTCTCAAATTTATTTAGAGAACTAATACCCATTGAAGAACGAGCATTTTAAAAAAAAGAGAGGAGAAAGAGAGCTATGCACGCCTCTGAGTATTAGGTGATTTTGCCATTATATTGTTTAAGAAATGAGAAAGATTTCAATTAAGATGATAAATATTCTTCACTGAATAAGTAGTCCAGGGCCCATGCTCCCACCAAGGCTTGCAAATCACTGCAATGCTGGTTGATTCAATTCAGGGCCCCATTGCAGTTTTTGCTCCTGGGCCCATATTCGTCCATAGCTACACACCACGTAGTGAAATTCGCCCAGGATAGACATGTGCTGCTCAGAACTGGAGAGAAAATAACACACAAAGCTGACTGTTTAAACAAAGGATGCATTATGTATTTTTTTCTTTCTGTCCTGTCCCTTCCCCATTTTGGGGGGATAGTGTCACACCCAGTAACCTGCCATCAGCGATTGTCCCATCCTAGCAGGGCTGGGAGCTTTTCTGGGCTCACAAGGCAGGTGTTCCCCACCCTGGTAGTTGCAGCAAGGACGACCAAGGACCGGCCAAGCTACACGTAGTTTCAGGGTCTTTTGGTGGTGGTGTCGTTTCCCTTGTACAGCAATGTGAGTGCAGGTTCCCTTACCTTTGATCCCACTATAAGTTTTGCAGAAATATTTGGTATGCAGCAGTCTTGTTTGAAATGCTCCATCTGTCTGTCTTCTCCACCTAGTGCAAGATTTCACCCTGTAATTGTAAGAACTGTAGGCTGGAGATACATTTCATTCTTACTTTGTTTTACATTTCATTCCTGGAGTACTTTTACAATCCTCATTCTCTCCTCTTATGCTCCTCTGAGTAAAAATAACAGAAACAAAAAAAAAAAAGAGAGAAAAAAAAAAAAGCTGTTTAGTAAGAATTAACCATTTCTTCTGAATTTGTGTCCACCATGACAAACTGACTTCTTCATTACTGTTTCAGTCCATTTCTGAAAAATACCTTCCACGCTGAGTAACTGCCCCAAAGATTAAGAGGTAAAGCAGACAGACTCTTACCCGTTTTCTTTTTCCCCTAACAACTATTGTGCATGGCTTATGAAGTACAGTGCAAAATCCTGTAAGGCTAATGCTGGCATTTTTGTGGGCCACCCCAGTTAAACCAGTTGTGGATATAGTTTAGATGAATACAGTTACCTGATGGACAAAGAAAGTGAGCTCATTTGGCTTGACAGGGGCTATGCTGACCTGCTTGGAGCTGTTTGACCAATGGAAATATCTTGCCATAAAGTAGATTCATTTTACTGTTTGCTGAATGCTAAACCTGCCAGCCCTGATGGTAGATTTTGCAGATTTTTGGGTCGGGACTGTGCTGCTGTCTAACTGATTTTCAGCTGTTCTGCTGCATTACCCAAAAGTCAAAAATTATCATGCTGCACATACATGCGCACATATGGACGTACAAGTTGGTCCTAGATGTGCAAAATAATACATGATGGTTAAGTAAGAGCGAAGAAATAAATTGTTTCACTTGTATTTATTTTTTTTATATTTTAACTTCAGCACTGACATTTTAAATTCAGTATTATTGTTATATAGAGAAAATCAAAACTAAGGACAGGTCATCTCTGGGCTGTTTCTAACATTGTTGATGCATTATAATTACTATAGCAGGTTACATTTATGCCTAAGAGAAACAGAATTCAGCAAATGAGTTTCAAAGGCTGGTTTGACTTAGTTGAGGGCTACAGAGAAATGGGCATGCAGGAGTGGTTCCTGTTGATGGAGTACTCTCATGTATAAATTTTCCTTTACTCCTATCTGGTACAACTGGAAACATATTTTATTTCCCACTGACTTAAGAAAAGGCTTCATCTATCTTAAATTTTAAAAAGGTAGCTAAGCAAATAAATGAGCATATTGATTTTAAACAGCACTAAAAAGCAAAGAACAGCCATATTAATTTTTGCAAAGGCTAGTTGATTCGCTTCCTTGATAACAGGCACCAGTTTAGACAAATCCACGCTGTGTCTCTTCAAGTTTTATCCTGTGTCCTTCCAAATGGTAGACCAGCAGAGCCCATTTGTGCAGCTCCTCTGTTCGTACCTTACCTAGAGAAGGGCTGGGACTTTGGCATGGAAGTACAGGGCTTCCTTTGCACTGTCTTAACTTATGTGATTTTAGTCTCTCTCTTTCTCTCTCTTTCTCTGTCTCTTTCCTGATTTGGCTGCTTAGGGACAGACAGGTAATGGAGAAGAAATTGAAAGGGAAAATACAGGGAAAATGTAAATGAAAAGAAGTTATTATAACTGTTATAATGAAGTGCCTTTCATTTAAATATAAGAATGTAACGCTGAAATGAACTTGTGATCCTGAAATGCATTTTTAATGAGTTTCCTTTTTATTTTGCTGCTTCAGTGGCATATTTTAAAGACCCTTTGAAAAAAGCCACATTAAAAACCCCACCAAATGCCACAACATGCAAAATTGGATATTGGTTTATTCCAAAACTGCTGATCAGGAAGAGTGGCTCTTCAACACAAAATGTTGCAGTCACTTTATTTAAATGAGTTTGAATTTGCATTGTGATGTGCCATTCTGATTTAGAAAAAAAAAATTAGATTTTCAGATCAAATTGACCCAGCCAGTGAAGCATTAAGAAACTGGCAGGTTTAGTCTGAAAGCTTCATGTTATTTCAAACCTGCAGCCGGTGGAAGTCACAGAGCAGCAGTGAGAAAACAACTTTCTCACTGAAATCTTTCTCTTGTTACCACGTAAGATTTTTTGTTCTCACATATTTTCTCCTTCTCCTCATAGGAGAACGCCCTTTCCAGTGCAATCAGTGCGGAGCCTCCTTCACACAGAAGGGCAACCTTCTGCGCCACATAAAGTTGCACTCGGGTGAAAAGCCCTTCAAGTGTCACCTGTGTAACTATGCCTGCCGTCGCAGGGATGCCCTCACGGGACACCTGAGGACTCACTCGGGTAAGTGAAGGTGTGGGACCGTCCAGGGGCACTCGTCCCCGCACCCATTGAGGAGACGGGAGCGTTCGTGGCCACCAAGCCTGAGAGGTCTTCTCACCCTGGGGAGGCGAGTAGCCCCGTGTTGGGGTTAACCAAGCAGTGAGCTGGCTGCAGTGTTTTAGCAGCAAAGAAATGACTAAACTCATCTCATGCTCATGATCCTTCACCAGAAGAACTGTTTTTTTCCCCATATTTCTTGGCTGATTAAAAGTTTCTGTATTAGGGTTTCATATTACAAGCCTCATGTGAGTAATCCATTTCATGGAACTATGAACATGAGTTCAAGCTGATGAATGTTTTAGAGTTTGGATGGCATTTATCCACATATAGAGATAATATAAGGTGTAAACACAGTAGGTTTTAAGTCACAAAGTCTCAAAAACCTCCAGTCTGGTAGCCATTCTCAACCTAAGGAGTGAGTACCACCTACAGCATTTAGCAGCAGTTATTTGTTGCACCTTGTTATTACAAGTACTTTGAAAGAGAAAGGGTGGGGAGGAGGGAGAGGGTGGGAGAGAGAAAGATAATAATCTTCCAAAAAAGAGGACCCTGCTAGAATTTTTCAGTGTTTTGCCTCAACAGTAATATGGAGATCTGAATAAGTATTTTTGAATATCTGTGCTTTTCCATTACCATGAACCTCTCACAGTTTGACAGAAGCCATAGTCACATACCTTCTGTGGAGCAAAACCAATTTAGCACCGTGAAGTGCCTTTAAAAGTAGAGTGTTGTCTCATCTAGTTTCCCAAGCTAAGCTGGAAATGCAAATTGTTATTTGGATAGGAGACCTCCAAAACACATCGCTGGAACTGACACTGGTAACTTTACTTGAAAGTTGGCTTTGGGACCAAGTTCTGGGTAGCAGAAGGGGAGCTCTCAAAGTGACATTTTTGTGTGGCACAAAACTAAGGAAATTCTTCTCTAGCACACACATTAAATAATAAGATCCCTAGTGTTGGTCCCAGATGTCCAAAATAATTTCCAGTTCTCCTGTTCGGTCCTGGCCCGATTCAGGAAAGTACATCTTTAAAATATTATTTTGCTTCCCTCTCCCTTACTGTTACTGATTTTCATGGCTGCACAATTTTAAACATAATTTTTCATATACACATGAAATTACACCTAGACACTTTTGGCAAACTGAGGATTCCATAGCTAAAGAGACAATGCATAAACTATAGATTTTGATTAGTTCCTGCAATTGGCAAATTGACATCAATACATTACAAAACAAGTTGGATGTCTAAGTCTGATTTTCAGCTGAGAATTTGTAAATAAAATTCAAAAGTTAAGCTGTGTAACCATCTCAAATTGTAAAATGACATATAAGGTGACAGTCTTGTCATGCTAGGACAGAAAATTCAGGTCCAGAAGTCCATGAAACCGTATTGTTACTGCGAAATGCCTGGAACTGCCTACATCTGGATTGGTGTAATACAGAAAAAAATTTGTCATGCCATTTCTCTTGAATTTCCAGAAGCAGAGGGCAAGAAAACATGTGAAATCTAACATTGTCCTAAAAGGGTTGAACTGGTTCTGGTTACATCAGAACTGACATCCAGCCGTGGGCAGGTGTCTCTACCTACACCATCAGTTCCCCTGTTGGCAGTCTCTGTGGGAGGCACTGCCAACTATGGCACTATTAGGCACTAAAGCAACCATGCTCAGACCTTTGAAGGTGTCTCAGTTTCTAATTTGTGTAGATGCCGTTTTTGAAGATTTAATGTTGCAGTCCTTATCTGATGTGAATCATCTGAAATCAGCTTGCAGCACCCACAGAATTGGCCTGTTGATGTAAAGATATACAACTAGTTTTCCATTAGTGTTTTTTTTCTTTTTTAATTGACAAAAATCTTTCTTCAGTTCACCACAGCATGGGTTTATTTTTGGGGTGGGCTTTTTCCTGTTGCTCTTACCATTATTAATATGCTGTTGAATACCTCATCTGAATCTCTCAATTAATTATGTTTTCTCCAGTTGGCAAACCCCATAAGTGTGGATACTGTGGTCGCAGCTATAAGCAGCGCAGCTCTTTGGAAGAACATAAAGAACGCTGTCATAACTACCTGCAAACCATGAATATCTCAAGCAGCCTTTATTCAGGTAATAAACGTGTCCGTTTGGGGATTAACACTGTCCTGTCACATACGCAGAAAAAGGAGTGCAAAAGGAACAGTAGTACCATTTGTGGCATCTTTTGCATTGAGGAGGCACACACACCCCATATGTATGATATCGCATCTGGATTTATTCTATATCTGATAAATATTCGTCTGTTGTCTCGTTTTGCTTAGCTCAGACAAAAAGCCAAAGTAAAACTCAGGCACGTAGCAAAACACTTGCAAGACCTGGAAAATTTCAGTTCACCATCTCAAGACAGTATTGACTACATCATCTCACCACCTTTCTCTTTTGCTTGGAGTCCTATATCACAGTGCTCTTGTGAATGTATTCTTAATAAGGACTTAGTATCAGCGTTCCAGGTAGGGCTGCAGAATCTTCTGCATTGCACATCTCCTGCCCTTCCCAGGCACAGCTTAAGGGGGTGGGACCAACACATCTAACAAGGATGAGCCATCTGTCTTTGATCTCACTCTTCCAAAGAAGAGGACATGAAACCAGAGGGATTTAATTCAGCCAGTTCAACTGAGACAGTCCAGAAAAGCTAATAATTTGTTGACAGCCTTCTTCCCAACCTCCCCTTTAAAAGAAAACTGGGGGCAGGCGAGGAGCTGTTGTGCTTCTCTGAGAAACCGGTCTTATGATGAAGGTAAAGTCCATTTCTTGGAGAATAAAACATCTAAAACTATGCCCAGAAATAGAGCAAGTAGATATTGGGGTTTGGATTTTTTTTTAACAAAGATCCTACAGATCCATGTGGGATTGATCGCAGTAAATAACCATACAAAATCCCGTTGCATGTGCAGTTTTACATAGAGAATATAAGATCCAGCTTCTGTGGTAGAATTTAAGCCCATCCAGTAAGTTACATTTCTTGCATACCTTTTTGATCCTGTCAGTATATGTTACTTGGTTTGTCAAATGACAAAAATGGAAGGTTCTCTCTGACCTATTTGCAGTGACGCCTCATTTAATATTTTATATCTGGACAGAACCTGAATATGTTTTTACATGGTATCAAATAATGTAAAGTATATGCACATAATGATAGCAGTGAATACAGCTGAGATGCTTCTGGCAGACAGCAAGCATGTTAGAGCAGCGCCTCTTCTAATTTTATTGGGGGGCTGGAGAATGTATAAATAGAAAAGCTCAATGTAATATACAGTCGGCAGCAATACTTATTCCTCAAAGAGGTGATAGGATTTAGAAGCAAATATTCTGTCTTGGGATTTGAATTTTCAGTTTCTGGCACATGGATTTGAATGCCTGCACGCAGAACATGAAAATCTGCATGAATGAGTAGCTGAACTACTACTAAAGTCTTAGTAAGCAAAAATGTCCAGATGAAACTGGTGTCAGGAATCATAAACTTTAATAAGAAATAATGCAATTTTAGAGATGGACCTTTGTTTATAGCAGATCATGACAGGAGAGTTTACACTAGCTTAGGACTGAATATCTAATATCTCAGTGGGATGAAAACTTGGGGAATTCATGAATGCTTTGGAAGAATTACTTCTTCCTTGCATATACTGAAAGTATCATACAAATCCATATTTGATATAATAGGAGTGCTTTTGCAAATTAGAAAAAAAAAATAGAGGATTAACTTTGGGGTTTAGACCTTGTATCCAGCCAAAGACTTCACTCTTAAAAAAATTTAGTACTCAGTTAATAAATCAATTATTTACATTTCTAAAAAATGAAACTTTCCTGCATTTTTCCTAGTATTTTGAATTCTAATCTATTATATTTCACTGCAAAAATACCATTTTGCCATGTTTACATTATTTCCCTTATAAACTCAAAGATGAAAATGCACAGTGAAACAGTTGAGAATGAGTGGGTGTCCTTCTGGGATTTTTAGTGCATTCTACATTATATCTAGAAAAGCAAGTAGCCATACTACCACTGTTCTTACAATATTTCAGGGTGTAATATGGAGCTATTAGAGTGAAAATTCAGGCCCTCCTCTTTTTTTTTTCCCTACACTCAAAGTTTGTACAAAAATCTGCTAGGGCATCGGATCTGACATTCTGCTACAGCACAATTGCTTTTTACAGCATTTTTAAAATACTTTGTGCAGTATATGTAGAAAAAATGTCAGTTGAAAGGACGTAAACTGGTAAAAGCTTTCCATCAGCTTGTAAATCTAACAAATATAATTGAGAAAGTACTTAAATAAGGGAAAGATCCAGCAAAGAGGAGTAAGGAGGGGAACAAGAGATTGTATATATATTTTAACTTTTGTTTGCTTTCTTTAAGAGAAGGAGATTCAGCATGAAATTAGGAGCCTGCTTAATTTAATGGCAAAATTGTTATTTTAGAGAACTAGAATCTCACTGTCTATGGGAAGTTCTTCTCTTAGACATATTATTTGGAGTTTTGCATTTGAGTTGAGTGGAAGTGTGCTGAAGTCTTACAAGGCCTATATAAAATAACAGAAGAAATAGTTTATGAAGTTTAAAAAGGGTCAATTACAATTCTTCAGTCCCTTGTGGATTTTCATTTGGAAAGATGCAATGATTTTTTTTTTCAGTTCACAGACACCAAATTACAGAAAAATAGTTATCAGGTTGGTAGCAAATTTCAGAGGGTTTCAGTTGCAAAGCCTGGAAATTAGTACATAATTCAGTTTGCCCTTTTTTTTTTTAATAGCAGTTTTAAATGTTTGAAAGTTTAAAAGTTGAATACATAACTTACCTTCTTTTTAATTGATTAGAAATGGAATGTTATTATAGCTTGATCATTTCAACTTTTAACTAAAAATCCCATCTTGTTTCCCTCTTGAATGGGCTGCTTTAAAACATTCTCTGTAAGTCTCTTCCTGAAGTGGTATCTGGAAGCCTCGGACAGCGCAAGATGCTGGCGTGTGCTTGTTCATTGATGACTAGGTAGCATCAATGCCCTTTACTCTTCTGCATCTTCATGACTAAATTCTGCTCATATCTTGCATTGGTCACAATGTTTAGCATCTTAGGGGGCTGGGGCATAATTCCACGAGACTCCTGGTCACTGTCACTGTCACCGTCACTCTCACTGCAGTATGTACCACTGCAGCAGGGACTCAAGAATCAGTTGTGTACTCTTCAGTTTGGTATTGTGGATGTTGTTGTCTAGGACACTTCACCTGATCCTTCCAGTTATCCATCAGACCCTGATTTCACATCTTTCAGGAACAATGAAACTTTCACAATCATCCTTTTATGGCGGTGGTATATTGCCAAAATAACATTGCATGGGAACGGCGTGTTCTCAACTATTGAGAAACACCCAGGTACCAGAGTAATGGGTTCCGTGAACCAGTAAATCTAGTGATAAAACAAATTCTCAGCAGGCACAGAAGGCAAAATGTAGCAGAGTGGTACACCTAATTGAAATAGCTTGCAGAATCGAAGTCTAAAAATCACCTTTTGCTTCTCGCTTTAATAGCAACTCACAAGTTCAGGAAAAATATCGATATCCTAGTAGCAGGTAAAAGTAAAATTAACCCCTTTCTCTCCTGTCTTTGACCTCCCTTGCGAAAAAAAAAAAAAGGAAAAAACAAAAACCAGTTGTGCTGTGATCTCGCTGCGTATCACCTTTCCTTTAGATGTTGGAAGTCAGAAATACCTTTCCATACATTTTTCATAGTCATTGTTTTGACAGTACATTTTCATACATCCCTTCTGTTTCTGCAGGAAAGTACTGAAGTAAAATGTAGTGACAGTGAAATAGTGTCCCTTTCCTAGAGCCTCACAGCTAAGCTCCTTTCTAATTCTACAGTGTCTCAACAGCAGCAGGAGGCTGTGAAACAGGTTTGAGTATTGGAAATCAGTGCTCCACCATAGATGTGACTTTAGCAACTTAAATTGTCATTTAAAGTCTAAAATTGCATCAAAGAAGGACAGAAATATTTACTAGGGAAAAAAAGGGGGTGGGGAGAAGCGTTGGTGTCGCTTGCAAGAACATCTTCCACTGCTGGAATTGAGAAGTTTGTCCATTTTTCCTGCTAAAGAAGCAATGATCATACAGGCGGTTCCACTCGGAGAGGTGCAGAGGGACAGTGTGGGGTGGCAGCGGGAGGGTGAAAAGATGAACTGCTTAGCGTCCAGTATAACGTTAGGACCTCATTTATTCACAGAAATGCAGAGTGGCTGTAGAACAAGGGTGGAGTGACTACATTACATATAGGCAGACACCTTGCACTTGCAATCTCATTTTTGTATCCTAAACGAGGGAAACATGATCATGTGCATAGATTAATCAGCGTGAGGGACTTTGTTACCAAGAGTCAGAATCGTCCTGTGTCTGCAGTGGTGAGCTCCTCCTTCCAGCTGGTTGGGAGCTAAAACATGTTAGCTGAGAAACAATAACCTGAAGACAATAGTTCCATTAAAATGGAACAAGCGTGCCTAACCCTTCTGATGTCATTTGATTTCAGTCATAAAAGAGGAAACTAACCAGAGTGAAATGGCTGAAGACCTGTGCAAGATAGGGTCAGAAAGATCCCTCGTGCTGGATAGACTAGCAAGTAACGTCGCCAAACGTAAGAGCTCTATGCCTCAGAAATTTGTTGGTAAGAGTTAAACGTTTGCTGTCTCCTAAAAAATAAACCAAAACCAAACCCAAAAAACATCTCACAGGATTTTTACTTTTGCTTTATGATTTCACTTGTTTTACTAAATTAGCAATATCTATCTCTACAGAAGCAGATACAGTGATGTGTTGGGGGAAAAAACAAACAAACAAACTTCTCCAGCATACATTTCTGCATGTTTAATGTTGCACATCTGGAGATCAATTTTGAGTCTTTTTCCTGTCTTTTTCTAATGTTATGAACCAGATCATTACAAGATCTGGACAGGCTTTTGAAGTTGCCTTAAGAATCTGCAGATAGGAATAGAAGTTTCCTATTGGGAAAGCATTTGACCACACTTTCAGGGTTATTTTATTAACTTCTTGGATGACATCTAGATCTGGGCATATTGGTGTTTGTGAAAGCATTTGTGGATAGTTGAGCATAGGCTGGATAATATTCTTCACCCCTTCATAAAGTCTGTATACTTCTACAGCCCAAAATTATCATGGAAATAAATAAACCTAGGTCTGAGAATAATACCTAAATGAAAAGATCTTTCAGTACATTCTATAAATGATGCAAAAACTTCATGCCCATTTGCACCTAGTAGTTTTTGTCTTACCAATGAAAAAATGGAGGCTACACCTATACCTAAGCCTGTACCACGTAGTGGGTATACCAGTGTTGTAATAGTGAGACCCACAGACAATATTTTGTCAGCTGTGTACAGTTAGTCTTAAATGAATAAAAACATGGGAGATCAGAGGACAGCATATGCTCATATCTAGTTAGATTATTTTGTAATTCTCTGCACATTCATTTATAATATTATTCTGTAGGAGACAATCAGAGAAAGCTGAAGTCTTTGAAACAAAACACACATTAAGAAGGTCTTCAGTCAGAGGTCAAGGCAAAAAAAGACCAGTTTATGGGACAAAATTCCAAATATACCTTCTTCAATGAGGACAGAAGGGTGAAAGGAAAATTAATATTTCTGAGACAAGGAAAGGGGAATCTCAGCTACGTCAGGAGGTGCAACAAAAGGTTTGAAATGAAAGTCCAAGATTGTTTTCAAGTCCAAAGGCAACAATTCCAGGAGGTAGTGAAGGATAAGAAATGCTTATGCTTATAAAAGGACAAAAGTTGTAGTAGAGGTAGTTACCAAAAATATGTCAACTATGTGAGGCGAACTTGATTCATTTAGACACTCTAGTAACTGATTGCATTAGGCAAAATACTAATTCTATGAAAGCTCCAGGAAGACCTGAAGTGTTAAAATTTAAAAGGTACTAGCAAGTATCCTATATGCGATGTATCCGTGGGTGTGGACTAGCTTTTTCGTTCTCCTTTTCTCTCTTCACCCTGAGAAACAGTAAAGACAGCCAGTTTAACTGCAAGTCTTAGGAGGGCAGAGTTTCCTGTCAGTTAGTTATTCAGGGTGCGGTGTAGGAAGACAACCTACTGACAGCAGATATTTATGGAAATTTGCTAACCTTCAAAAGGATGAACTTTTCTGACAAGAAAATGCCCCCAAATCCTGTCCTTTCCATTCCTCACCTGCTGCTTCATGTAATAGGTACATTCCTGATTAATGCAAGGTTGGGCTGGCTGGTCAGGAGAGCTTTTGGGTAATAAAACATGTTTATTGCTCCTGTAGATTACTGTGTCATCCCAATCCCCGTGCTGAATTCCAGGGAGAAGGAGCAAATGGCATCCTTCGCATAAGGGAAAGACTGTCTGCTGCTTCACTTGTTTTTCTCAAGGCTAAATTCATTACCTTTCAAAAGTGAGATTGTTCACCAAATTAAGCCAGTTATCTGTAAAATTCTCTGTGTATTCCAAACTGGAATAGCTCCCAGACCCGAAAGCAGAACTGGGCCATCCAAACTAGAAAGTGAGAACTACAGGCGAGGTTGACACATGTTTATCATGTTAAAACAATAGGCAGCAAAGAAAAGAGAGGGGTTAAAAACAAAAAAAAATCAAAAAAAAAAGAAAAGAAAAGAGTGCCCACATGCACTGAGTGCATTTTTACTATTTAGGTACCTGCTGCAGAACCCGGAGCTTGAGGTGCATCAAACCATTAGCAGTTTAATTTACTTATGCTCTAATAACCACAGAAATGAGCTATTATTTTTAATGAGTGCAAGTATTACCTGCATTGCCCAGATATAGAAATGATACCTGTCTACCTCAAGCTTGTGTCTGTTTCAGACACTCTGCTTGGAAACAAATTTTTCTTATGAGCACTTGGTCCTCTCAGTCCAACTACCAACTAGTTATGCTACATAAAGCAAGTACTACCCAAGAAACAGCTATTAAAATCATGCCTTCTGGATGCCCAGAATTCTGTGTATAATGAAGACCAGTCCCACTTTTCCATGGTATACAGTGCCCACGGAATATAAACGATTTTGACCTCATTTTTTCCTCCTTGAGTCAAGGGTATACATTCATATTAGGAGAGTTTTTCTATATTTAATTCAAGAATCTTTCACAACGCCTATTTTGAATCTTAAGCCTCAAACTCTGCCTGAAAACTATAGCATTAGAAAGGGTAAATCTGGAAGAAAAAAGAATGCACGCCGGTAGAGGAGTGCTGAAATGGGCAGAATAATAGAGAAAGGAAACAAGAGGAAGTAGAAGCTTGTGCAGCGCAGCTAGAAGGTGTCTGTACCCTACGTCCCTTATAGGAACTTACGCAATGCTCAGTGTTTCTTTCTCTGCTTGCAGAGCGTGGACAAACCAGTATGAAACCATATCTTGTGGGAAATGTAGACAGCAGGACTTTCTACACTTTAGCCCCATCATTGCAATAGTGTCGTGCTAAAAAGTTTTCTGGGCTCTTCACTGACTTTGAATAGTCAATTTGAATAGAAACTGGGTGGGAAATTATTGATAAATTAATTTGCAGATCTTCTGGTAAATTTTCCATGCTCCTATTAGCACTTCTTTTAGACAAATTAGGACTTTCCAAGGCCTACCAGCAAATGTCATGTTGATTAGGAAATGGTGACAGCACCTCATAGAGATGTTTGTGGCTTTCAATGAATTTCCCAAGATCTGCAGAGCTAGAAAATCCATCCAGACTGTAAACAATGTGTTATTGGTAGTCCCTAGGAACCTGTGGGAATTTTTTACCCCTTTGCATTTGCACAAGTTTATTAGGGGCCTGATAAGAACATTGATGAGTTACACTGTTCAGGTTCATAAAAGACTGTTCAGGTTCATAAAATCAGCATCTGTGCATTTAAATAGTTTCTCCCACTCCTAACTTTTACCTTCTATGTTTTGCTTAGTCCTATCTGTCCAGGAATTTTGAGACATTGTAGTGAAACTCAGCGTTCAATAATAGGATATCCAGCTAGAAATACATTAGTGCAGTTTGATTTTAAAAAGTTAAGAGTCCCCCCTTACTTTTGGTATCCCAAATCAGAGTCGAAGTTAACAAGTAACAAGTAATCTTGCTCTATATAGGGCTTTTTACCTCGTAGGAAAAATATATTCCAACTACAAATGCACTTAAATTTTTTGCATGGTTCTTGGCTGATCCTGTAGATGATTGATAACTTTTTGACACAAAATTTTGAGGAACATGAGTAGCTTCTGGTAATGTGTCTAACATGGCTTATTTAAAACACAAGGTGTGGGGGGTAATATGAAAAGTTTTTGTTGATTTTTCTCCGAAATTACATGTGACCACATTGCCAATGTGGGTTATGTGTAAGAAACTGAAGGTCTAAAACTAAAACATACAATTTCCAGTCTAAAATTGTAATATTTTAGGGAAAAATATTGATAATGTGCTTCATGCTCTGAAGCATGAGGGCCAGGCTTACTGTAACTGTGCTGGTACACTGTCTTCACTAACCACAAAGGCATGCCTCAGCTCACTGTAGGAGGCAGATGAGGGAGTCCAGATAGAAGGCAGAAAGAGAGGATGAAGCACTCGATCTGTAGCTTTCATGAGTCCCTATATAATTATTTCCACAATCTGTTTTCATCCATTTGCTTTTCCAAAGACCTCAAATTATTTTGCAGGTTGAAAAAAACCCACCAACCAACCATTTTTCTGACCAGCTATATTAGAGAACTATGAATACCTCAGGTGAATTTCAGAGGTGGATTTGATCAACTCTTTTCTTCCATGTTGCTGCTTTATTAATCCATGATGTTCGGTTCCTTAATTATGTAGAAATCAACCCTCTAACTCCTGACTGTTTTTCACTGCAGGTGAGAAATGTCTGCCCGATCTTCCATATGATGCCACCACCAACTATGAGAAGGAGAATGAGATAATGCAGACGCACGTTATAGACCAGGCCATTAATAATGCCATCAGTTACCTGGGGGCAGAGTCCTTGCGTCCCCTTGTCCAAACACCACCAGGTGGTTCTGAGGTGGTGCCCGTCATCAGCCCCATGTATCAGCTCCACAAACCTCTCGGGGACAATCAGGCTCGCTCCAACCATACAGCTCAGGACAGCGCTGTGGAAAACTTGTTGCTGCTTTCCAAAGCCAAATCTGTCTCCTCTGAACGAGATGCCTCTCCCAGCAACAGCTGCCAAGACTCAACAGATACAGAGAGCAATAACGAGGAACGCAGTGGTTTAATTTACCTGACAAACCACATAGGTCCCCATGCAAGAAATGGCATCTCTATAAAAGAAGAAAACAGGCAATATGATGTCTTGAGGGCAGGTACTGACAGTTCCCAGGATGCTTTCAAAGTGATCAGCAGCAATGGGGAGCAAGTGAAAGTTTACAAGTGCGAACACTGTCGAGTCCTTTTCTTGGATCACGTGATGTATACGATCCATATGGGCTGCCACGGGTTCCGCGATCCTTTTGAATGCAACATGTGTGGCTACCATAGCCAGGACAGGTACGAATTCTCTTCCCACATAACTCGAGGGGAGCACCGTTTCCACATGAGTTAAAACTCCTCCAGCACAGACCTAGCCTCACCAGCTGCGTTACTGGAGCTGCACAAGCCACGACAGCAACAAAGCACAAGTCAGCTGGACAGTAAAAGTAACAAGAGAATCAAAAGTTCAGCTATCTTCTCCCACAAGAAAAGATTTTTCCTTTTGGTAGCATGCATTGCAACTCAGTTTTCTAAAATGAGTACTAGAGTTTTTACTGAAAATGTTTGATCACCAGAAACCTTTAGTAATGTAAGTAGGAGCTTTTGTAGTCACATAGCTGAAAGTCCTTCCCTTAACTGATGCTTCTTGCAATCCTCCCTTGCCAAAACTGTTAACCATGCGCAGGATGCACCATGTGGACGAGGACGCAACAGGCAGGACTGGCCAAGCTTTCTCTCTTAACACCCTGAGCGTAGGGCTCTTACACCAGATGTATGTTTTTTGACTTCCTGGTATTATTTGACTCTTTTCGGAAGATTAAACTCAACTAAAGATGGAGGGGCCCATCTCAGATGACTTCACAGACAGCTGGGGTGGGATGGGACCCCCCAGCCAGAGGGTTATGAGTTGCTTTGGCGGTGAAAAGTAGAATGTTTCCACCTGCAAGGGTGCTGCTGGTATTGACATCACGGCATGCCTTGTTTCTGTCACTAGGCAGGCGAGCAGGTATGTGAAACATAGAAGAAACACCCGTGTAATATACTCTGTGAAGTATGAATTGCATTTAATGTATACAAAAAGGGTATTGTTGGCTCTTCTTTGAATAAATGTTTTCTCTCCCCATCCAATAAAACCTCACTTTTCATTTAGCAACCCCTCTTCTCTCTGCATAAACAAGTTACAATGTATTTAATTTTTCTTTCTTTCTTTTTTAAGTTTTAGTTATTTAGGAAAGTATGATGTACAGTTGAGAAAAGCACTAGCTAGAAATACGTGTGGGGAAAGTCTCCTTATGCACATTTTTCATCTTTTTAAAATGCCTGGAAAATATCCAAATGTCCCTCTCTTACATGTGAAAAAAAAAAAAATTTCCCATTTTGCTCGCACAGAAGATGTCCTCTTGTAGATTTTGTGGCTCTACTCTTAAGCGTTGCACTTAATTATTTTTAAAGCACTGAGCTGAATTAAACCAGCCAGTCAAAATTTGTAGCCTTCTCCTTTTTTCCTGGCACTTGCTGTTTAATGAGGGACCAAGCCCTGCAAAGGTGCTGAGAACCCTGGCTTCCTATTCAACAAATCATTTCACATGTGCTTTAAGTTACTTCTACTTCAGTGGAACTAATCCTAAGGTGAAAAAAATGGTGTTTTGCTGAATGGAGACCAGAGACAGCAGCACTTTGCAGAGTGCAGTAAAGTCCACCAAGAGCTTTCTCCAAGGCGGGTTCTGCTGCAGATACTGTAACTTCAGTTAGAACAAAAACTTCTATGATTAATAGATTTTAAGCCCAAACACAGCTGATATTAAAAAATACTTTTTTTAAAGCTTCTACTTAACTTCCTCTTCCAAATAATTTATTCCTCTCCCTGAACACCCTCGTACTTTAGGATTGGGCAAAGAAGAAATTTTTGCAGCTGCATAATAATCTGTCATCAGTGCTGCAATACTTCCTGGGCACAATTCGTAAAACTAACCCATATTATTAACTTAATGTATAAATACTTCCACTCTGCATAATAAATGGATATTCTTCAATAACCACAATCATATAACCAACAAGACTAGCAGTCTTGTCATATAGTTACACGTTCTCCATTCACAAGTGCATGCAAGCACATATATTTATTATAAATATGCTTATAAATTTATTATAAATATGCTTATAAATTATAAATATTTATTATAAATGTATGCTTGTATCAGGAATAGTGTGGCCAGCAGGAGTAGGGAAGTGATCGTGCCCCTGTACTCAGCACTGGTGAGGCTGCACCTCGAATACTGTGTTCAGTTTTGGGCCCCTCACTACAAGAGAGACATTGAGATGCTGGAGCGTGTCCAGAGAAGGGCAACGAAGCTGGTGAAGGGTCTGGAGCACAAGTCTGATGAGGAGTGGCTGAGGGAACTGGGGTTGTTCAGCCTGGAGAAAAGGAGGCTGAAGGGAGACCTTATCGCTCTCTACAACTACCTGAAAGGAGGCTGTAGAGAGGTGGGGGTTGGTCTCTTCTCCCAGGTAACAAGTGATAGGATGAGAGGAAATGGCCTCCAGTTGCGCCAGGGGAGGTTTAGACCAGATATTAGGAAATTTTATGTCACTGAAAGGGTTATCAAGCATTGGAAGAGGCTGCCCAGGGAAGTGGTTGAGTCGCCATCCCTGGAGGTATTTAAAAGACGTTTGGATGAGGTGCTTAGGGACATGGTGTAGTGGTGGTCTTGGTAGTCTTAAGTCTACGGTTGGACTTGATGATCTTAAAGGTCTTTTCCAACCTATACGATTCTGTGATTCTGTGAAAAGAAATTCGATGGAACCATGAACGCTTATACCTAGGCCAGCTTGGCCTGATATGTGTAGCTATATTTGATACACATTTCCTATATATACATACTATTACAGGCACGCAGAGTTCCTTCTTCTGCTTTCACTTTTGCAGGTGTAAGTCAGGAGCAACAATACTGAGGTTAGAGGAAAGATACTGATGAAATAATGAATTACAAATATATGCTTTTACAATCTCATGTCTTAGCTTACAGTTGTCATGCCAACTGTAGACACGTACTTCATCTGACACGTGGGCACAGAGGTGTTTTTACACTGAAAGTGCATGCATGCATGCCTATTTAGTAGCTTTGTCACCAGATGTGAATGCTGTGTATGAACGTCCATAGAGTGATGCATATACCCACAACAGTGAAAACAAATTACTAGTACATGTTAGGTAGGCTAGTACATACAGGATGGGCAATAACCCCCAGAAAAAGGAGTAGTGTAAACTACAGGCCCAAAGGTGATCCCCTCTACTCCTGCATTATAACTCACTTGCCTTAAGAGACATTATTGCTTGTTACCTTCCAGCCCAAGCCACTGTGCAGGGGGTGGGCACAAGGAATTGTCGGCCACTTTCATGCCCCAACTATGATTTTGTCATCCGTGCCGGCTACACATTCAGCTTCAAGACAGACTGTACCTGACAACGAGGTATTACCAAATATTTTGTATAGGAATGACCTGAAGAGGACCTTCAAGGGAGGAGCTTCCAGTGATGAGTTTCCTTTATTATTGTTTTTTTTAAGTAAAGTTGAAATGGGTTCATTTTTTCATAGCTGGTAGGGATACATTCAGCTGTTCTTACCCCTCTCCATTTTCGATTGATACCAACCAGGAAGGGACAAAGTAATTTCCCAGCCCTGCTGCAATGCCCTGTGTGAAGTCAGATGTTGGCTCTACAGAAACATTCTGCTTTTATTGCTCTTACGCCTCTTTCCTACTGTTCTTAGATTTAGGTCACTATATACCCCATGCCATCATTTTTTTTAACCCTTAATTTTAAGACACCCCAAGCTATAAAGGGGAGGGGGACAGTAGCTTACTCAGGTGGTTTCGTTTCTTTGCTTTTACTAAAATCCAACACAAATAAAGCCACGTTCATTAACCGTGTAAACAAGCATAGCTCCAGTGGAGTTTAAGACTGCCCTGAACTTAGCTTTTAAATGTGGTTTCTGATTACTGGGGAGGTTCACTGCCTTTGCAACATCTCTGCACTCACATGCACATGTATGAGTTTCTGTGTCGCTTTTCTTGTCAACATGCACATGCCCTATCTGTGGTTTTGTGTATCATTAATATTTTATATACATATGTATGTGTATATATATATCTCTAAAATGGTTCATATGACATGATGATGCACTGTCAATCACAGTGGGTTTGTTTCCTGGGTCTGTAGTTTTCTTATTTATACTATAACAGAATATGTTGATGTTGTATATGAAACAGTACAGTAGTATAAGTATATTAAGACACAGTGTATCAGAGGGCATAGTCTAAAGGCAGGAGCAAACAGCACTCTGTTCACGAAGGGGCTTTTTAGGTTTGCTTTTTTCGGTGTTTTTTTCTTTTTTGCACAAAATCATCTTCAATTTGTTTAGAAACAAGTGTTTCAATAATTTTATTTATGAACATATGCAAGGATGGCATGAAAATAGGATGTTGTGTGTGTGTACATCGAAACAAACTGTGCCCTCAGAAAACTAGTTTAGTGTAATCTCCCTTTTTCTCTTTTTTTGCTATGGTGCAATATCCTGATATGGTTTAGCTGAACCCTAAAACGAGTAAATATGGTGAATGGCTTTAAGTTTATATCTGTTTTAAAAAAGTAAAACATAACGGCTTCCCATCCCTTCCCCAGACACTGCCTTTTCTAATAGGAAAGTTGTAGTTACACACTTTTTTTTGCTGTAATTTTATATTTTAACTTCATTTTTCTTTGAGAACATTGTATTTAAAAAAACCCAGCAAATGTCATTAAAATTGGAAATGTTCTTGAATTATGTCTGCAAAGTGAAATGTATCTTTTAAGACAAGAGAACGTGGTAAAAAACCCAAACCCCAGAACATTTCTGTCACTCTCCTAGTGGGTGAAGAAGCCGTTCGGTACAGCTGGAGGCCCTGTGTGTGCGGAGTGGTGACTGCGTGTGCATGTGGGCAACGTATGGCAAGATGCAGGTAGACAGCTCTGCGGGCAGCGAGGCAGCGCTGAGGATCGTGCGTGGCCTCAGCCTGTGCTGCTGCACCTACAGCCCGCATCATGGTGAGTTCATCCTTGCTGTCCTCACAACCCATCTTCCGTGGCCAAAAAAAGTCACGCTGTGTCAGTCACCCTGCACTCACCAGCTACATGAAGCAGTCTTGCTAAGCCAGCTCCAGCTGAAGATCAAGTCCTAAATTGGCTACCTCCTATCCAGAGTGTCCCTGGCCACAAAACTCACACAGCTCCTGTGAGCAGCTGACTTTGAGAAGGTTGCTTCCTTTCCAGCCCTCTCCTCTTACCCTTCCCTCCCACCAGCCAGCCAAAGTCATTACAGAACACAATTACTTCTGCATGTAGAGTCATGGTAATTCAAAATAAAACACTGAGAAATTATTTCTACTATTTGCCACAACAAAGGTGATTTCTCTGCGGGTGTCCCTGTTTCCTTCAGATTCCAGCACAGTAAATTTCACATCACATATTTAATGCAAACAACAATCACTGTTTTGCTTAGAAAAAGCACCACTTATAAAGTTTTATAAATATTTTCATTTGTAAAACTGTATTACTATGAACAAAATGAGATTAAAAAAAAAAACCCAAACTCTAATGGTATTGCAATCAATTCTTTTACAGGTTCCCAAAATCTAAATTTTCCCTAAGTTACTGTGATATGGTTTCATCATAAACTATGACTACTTTTCTATAACAAGGAACCTTTCAACATCCTAATTCTTTTGTTCACCATCATAGCTAGTTCTCAGTAAATGAAGTGAACTACAAATTTCTGTTTCAGTGGGTGACTCTTCTGCAAAGTAAATATGGTCTGTTAAATAATAATAATAATAATCACAAAAATAGGAAAAGCTGAAAATGTTGCAACTGGAAAACCAAAATGTTTGATCTCTGAAAAAACTGTTCCTGCCTGTCTTGTGGGTCAGAGCTCCAGAGCACCCTTCCTGGCTATGGGCCAGCCAGGTTGTGCCCACCACCATGAAACACAGTCACCTTCTTGTCTGGAAGGAAAACAGTGCGTGAGAACAAATTCTGGGCTGAATGCATCATGAAAGACAAAAATCCCTCAGACTTGGCCTGTGGAAAGCAACAGAAGACTTAATCTTTGCAGGAGGTCCATTATCCCAGTTTCTCATTTTAATGAAGAATTTCTCATTCTTAGTTTTTGATGCATCTTTTTTTTTGGCTACACAGACTTTGAATGTTCAGGGCTGCTAAACATGCAATTCTCATTAAAGTCACTGGCAGCTGCAGACATGCAGCGTTTCTGAAATCCTGCCATAATTGCCAGAAGATGGGTATTCAGAAAACAGGAGGGCCAAAAATTTGCAGAGTTTCACTGAAAATGGGACAGATGGGAGCGAGAAATCCAAAGCCAGGCGTCAGATGGCAGGAGTTCATCGTGTTTAAACAAAAAAAGGATGCAGCGAGCATGGCTGAAACCCCACTCTTGCTAAATGAACAGATCCCTGTTAACTGCAGCGAGAATTTCGCTGCATTTAGCATTACAACATTTTAGTTGTTGTTGTTGGTTTTTTTTTTTCATATAAGGTAAGGTCTCACTGCTTTAAAGCCTGTCCCAGGACACGGAACAATTCCCAGTTTTATCTGTCCCGACCACACATATGAAACATGTGAGTGATAGAGGGCAGCTGCTGCTGTTGCTGCTGCTGGTGGCGGCTGCAAATCACACAAACCAACGCCTTCCTGTCCCTTGGGAGAGAAGTGAAGGTTCTGGTTTATAAGCAGTTAGAGAAGAAAAAAAAAAGAGAAAAAAAAAAATCTACACCTTGCAGCAGACAGTGAGCCTGGGGCTGGTGGGGTGAGGAAGTTAATCAGCACCGAGCAGGCTGTTCGGGATGAGGCCAAACAGATGGCTCGTCTCTGAAACGGCAAAACGGGAAGCAGATGTGGCCACCGCTTCTCCCCATGCATAACTGGGAACCAGCCGGTTGGTGAGGAAATTTGCATAACAAGGATAATTTGGTATCAAAACTGTCCCTAGAAGTGATCTGAATGGATCTGGGCACAGTTGACAGTTTTCACTTCTTGTTTCCCACTCAATGTTCAACCAGATTAAATTTTAATTTTGAACCTACTGTTTGCCTGAGGTTGCTCTCAGCTATCTTCTAGGGAAACCTATGATGCAGGCAAGGAGGACTCGGTGGGTCTCTGCTGAAGCTTTTGGGGCCAAAACCCTGATCTCTGTTCAGTCAGTTGAAATTTTAGTGACTAATTTCAGCGGGCTCTGATTTTCAATTTAAAGTCCATCCTATGAACAACCAGCAAAACCGAGCCTGAGCTAATATCCTCTATTTGCATGCACTGAAATTCATAGAGCCTGGGTATGGGTACTCTACAAGCCCAGGCTCACGCCCTTTGTAAACTCCTTCCTACCAAGAGCAGAGCCAAGACCCCCAGACGAGCCCAGCACCCCTCCTCGCTGCCCCGGGGGAGCAGGGGCCAAGGGCCCCTGACTGCAAAGCCTCACCAGCCTGTCCGAGCCTCTGCACCTGCCAGTGCTGCACAAAAAAACTTTACCAAAAAACCTGGGAAAACAACATGAGTATTGAGGGGGCAGTTTAACACATAGATATGATGTACTACAAGTAAAGGAGGGGTTTCTTTTTTTCTGTTCCTCCCTATTTTGTTTCAAAGGACATAGTAATGTCTATTTGACTAAGCTTTTGGTTTATAGTGTTCTTGATGCATTGACAAGGAATAAATATACTGCAGCCTTAATACATCATATAAATTAAAACAGAGATCCAAAGAGCTCTTAACATTAAGGGGGGTTCAAATCTGGATTCAAACACTCCAGTTTTGTTTCACTGATAGTTGCAGTGTACAAAAAAGTACCTTTATCGTCTTAGGGAGATTCCTGCGTATAGCCATGGGAGAGAATATAGGCTCATTCTCCATTGCGTTGGAGAAAAAGAAGAGGGAGTAAATACTTGCTGAAAACATATATTTGCAGGCACTAACAGAAGCACTGTTATACCAATTTTACTTTTTTTTTTAGCACAGCACATACGTGATTTACCTCCCCACCTCAGAAGTCCTACTCTGAAACATTCACAAACTCTTTATTTTTGCATTGCATCCAGTCACTTAGATCTAGACTAATAATATATATAGTATTTTATTTGCATAGTCTAGCAAATGCACATGGGAAATGCACTTAACACACTTACACATGTATGTAGGGGGTTTTTTGGACTCATTAAATATTGGTACAAATTAGAATGATTACTTCTGCTTTGGAAACATCTGTCTCGCTATCCCTTTGAAAATGTAAGCTGGCTGAGACACAAACCAGTTTTATAAGGTCTAATGCTGATATTATGACAGTACCTGACAGGAGAATTTCTACTGCAGTAACCAGCGTAAACCTGAATAAGTGAAAATGATCAAGCTGCTGAAGAACACACAGTACTAACAGACCCTGCAGTTCATGCACGTACAGCGTGCTGCTTCTCCCCAAGTCACAACTGCATTGCATTTAACTGACCTTTAAACAAAGATTGGATCCTGATCAGCAGAAAGAGTAGAAACACACAAGAAGAAAAGCTAGAACGGTTTTAGGAAGACAATGAAATGCATGTATTAATAGAATAAGAAGTCTAAAATTAAGTCTTTTCAACACAATTCCAAAGTCCAAACCAGGATAAGGAGTCTATGGGCATCTGCCTGAGTTTCATTAAATAGTTCTTGATAGCTGAATCATAATTTGGTCATTGAAGGTAGGGGCAAATGTACCAGAAGTGATAGGAAGACCAGTGGGAAATGAAGGGTGGTAGAAGACTGGGTGGAAAAATTAACACATTGAGTTCAGCAGTGAAGAAATTGCTCTCGACCTTAAGGGTTATTACCACAGAATTAAGAAAAGCCAAAACCAGTGCATTTCAGGTAAAAAAAAAATTCTACCATTCTTAATAGTTGCATGCCTTTTGTACTATGGAAGAGTTGGCCTCTTCTCTTGATTATCCTTAAATCTAAAATCAATTTGTGAACTAAAACTGTTATTTGTTCGGATTTCAGCAACTTCCCCCCCTGCCAAATCCAGACAGCCAATGCAGGTGTTCTCGCTATACATTCATACTTCCTTTTTTCTTCAATACTTGACAAAGCAGAGAATCACATAGTGTAAATCCTTTTTAACAATTCCTTTCATGTTGTCATTAATGTTAAAAAAATTTCTCTTTTCTTAATATCGCAGTCTCTGGAGACAGACAGTTCTGGAGAATATCCATTTTTGTTTCAAATACAGGAGGAGTGTAGGAATATTGACTGGGGGCGGGGGTAGAGATTACAATAAGTGGAATTCTCTTTAATGACCCTGAACCAAAAAGGAATATAATTTCATCCTATTATCTTTACATTTATTCTACAGTTGCCAAAATCCAAGATACAATTTCTGAAAAACTGGTAAACAGCAGCACTACTGTGAAACTATTACAACCTTCCCCCTTCCCTGAAAGGGAAATTGTAGCACAAAAAAAGCGCCTGAATTCCTTATACAAGATCAGGCAATGAGTTTTTGACAAAATCAGGATTGGTAGCCAGGTCTTCTAACACTTGCTTATTCTCCAGCCACAGACTAGGCTTCCTCTTCAGTGGGTAGTAAACTCAGGAATCCATATTTGCAGACCCTTGAACTAAATCCTAAGAGCTGTAAAAAGGCCACAAGTCTACGAATTCAAATCAGGCTTTAGATTACCTCAGAGAGTGTGTATATATTATATACATGTACACTAGATGTGTGTCTAATTCAAAATATTTAATAATTTATATATTTTAACCAACAGTTGCCAGTTTTCCTTCCACTTCTTATGTTACCTAAATATACAGAATACTTTGACCAAACATACAAAGATATATAATCCTTTCCATGATCAGTTGTTGAAGTTAGGCAGCCTTTGCCTTGCAAATGTCTTTATATGATGCACAGATAAAAAGGAAAACAGTACTGCTGATGTACAGCACTGCAGACCCTCTCTCAGTTTTCCTATGGACAAATAATGAAGTGGCTCAAAAAAACAGGTTTATGGTAACCAACCGATTTAACAAATTGGGATGCTTTTCTAAGCCTTAAAACCAAAACACAATGCCAAAACACTCTACTTAGCCTCCCAACTATCTCAGGAAAACTAAACAAACAAAAAAACAACAGGGCAATAGTAACGTGAAAATATTATGCTCCAAAGAAAAAGAAACCTATGATGGTTTTAGTTAGCAGGCTAATTTACAACAGAAAACAGAAGGCTCGCTGTAAACTTTGCACAAATACCAACGTGCAAAATAGAAACTTCAGATAAGCTGTGGAAAGAGGGTGGGATTTCCAGAAAATAGGGAAGGACTTGTTACACCCTCCTTGTCAAATTTTGCAGGATCACCACAGCTTCTCTGGAGAAACAGTATGCGCAGAAGTGGAAAGCTAAGAGCTTTCTTTTTGGTTCTGCTTCTCCTAAATAAACTGCTTGCCTAATTTCCTTTGCAATTAGAGAAATATTTGACTCAAAAACCCATCCTTTCCATGTCTTACTGTGCTGTGTACTTTTGTCACTGAGCCTCTGGCCACTTAGATAATTTTATATGATGAATATGGTAATTGTATCAATACCTTCCTTTGTCTCAAACCGTAGGTGCACTAATCTTAAGCGAGGTAAAGTCGCCGGGGCACTGAGAAGAGGGAGGCTGGTGCCACTCAGCAGCTCTCAGCAGAGCCACCCCAAAAGGCATGTAGGGACGGCAGGCCAAGTCCCTTCGTCATTTCATGCCATGCCAACACGGGAAGTTACACAGCCCGTCTTTCTCAGTGTTTTCTGAGGTCATCCTTGGAGCTTTTTCTCCAGAAAAGCAGAATACATGCTTTGTCACAGGTAGGCTAGCAGGATCCTGCTTTCTAAGCTCTCCCATCGCGACTGCCTCCTGACAACACGCCAGTCAGAGCCCTTCCCCAGCATACGCACGCCTGGCATCTTCAGCCTGGGATGTGCCCTGCTTGAAGCCCATCAGCTCCTCAAGGGTCTGATCTGCAGCAAGGGCACGGGACTATGAAGGAGGAAAGCAGGCAGCGCCCAGCCCTGGCCCTTAGCCATCAGACAACCGCCTCAGGGGCATTCATCTGCCTCGTCTTAGCCAGGCACCTCGAGACACCCCATTTCCTCACGAGGGATGTATTCAGCCCCACAGCACACCTTAGCAAGTTTGCTAGCGTGTAACTAGAGAGGAAATACCTAGAAGAAACAAACACAGAGAGGGGAAAGTAAATTTACACAATACAAAAAATATTTGGGGGGCAGTAAAATATGAAAAATAATTTCTTCAGAAAATTGCACTTTGCTGATTCTTGGCTTCTTTAGACTCAGGCTGCCTCTGCATCAGGGCAACACTGGGAGGAATGAAGGTATGAAGGTAGATGTAAAAAACACTGGCTTCTGCAGTTAGCTTTCTGAAAAGTTTTACTGCAGTGATAAGAAAAAAAAAAAGGACTAGTACAAATGCCATGTACAATCAGCATACAAAAAGTGGGCCTGGAAACAGCTCCTGCAAAGATGCATATTTCAGAGAAGGGATTTATTTTTTTCTTAAGGCAGCCTCATATTAGTTTCAATTTTAACTATGTGTCAGGAAAAAATAAAATAGGGATTTGGGATTGACTCATGGAAGTCTTGAAAAACTACATAACAAATTCCCAGACCCCACAGAGTACCTTAGCCTGCTTTAGACACAAAAATTAAGGACAGGATCCAAGAGTGCACCTCCCTCCATTCAATAGGCAGGACAGCTACGTTACAGGGCATCATTGCAGATGCCAACAGGAGACTCCTCCAGCAGTCACCCCTAGCAAGATTTCAGTAGCAGCATGTTCAGACCCATAGGGCAGGACAAGAGAGAGATGTTATCGCCATTTCCTCTCTCTTCCCTCAGGCAATTGGTCTTTAAAGTGAATGCTCCCTTCGAAAAAGGGAATTGCAGAGGCATACAGCTTTCCGCCCGGCCATCCATGCCGCCGCTCTGTGCCGTTGCCTTTCCAGGGATTTGTTGAGCGGCACTACCGTGTTGAAGACTGAATCTGTAGCCCAGTAATTTGTTGGTTCAACAAAAGGCATGGCTGAAACAAGCTGCCTGACTCAAAGAGCGTACGCTTCCTGTTGTTGGCAGAAAGTGAGACTTTGCGCTGTTCCCCCTTGCTTCCTTTAAAAACAGTGCCAGGAATTGATGTAAATTGGCTGCAAAGTGTCTGACCCACAAAGCAGGGAAGTGAGAAACTGTAGGACTTGGGAAGATAAAGCAATATCAGCCACCTATATCTAAATATATATGGGGTTTTAATATACTTGATCAATGATCACGGATGGCATCAGCGATTTTCACTTGAAATGTGCTCAAGCGGCCGAAGTCTTCAGCAGCTCCGGATAATTCTCTCGCCAGAGAAAGCAGTCCAGCGTCAATTGAATCAGTCACAAAAACTACCTACAACACCAACCACAGACGGGCATGCCGTACGCTGCCCAGACAACTCAGTCGAACATTAGCAGAGGGATCACCCAGAAAGTTAACTAATTACCCAGCACGTAGGAGTTCTGTCTTCTGGGACTTCTGTCAGGCAGGTCAGGGGAAGGTCCCTGCACCGCTGGGGTACGAGTGGTGCCAGATGTTCCACCCTATTACGGCAGCACTAATGCTTTTTACTTGCGAGGCAACACGAAGAGAGCAACAAATGCCATTTGCTATCAACCAACACTCAAACGAATTGAGGCTGTTGAATTAATTGGACTCAGCTCCTGTTACCTACCTGTTATGTATCGATATTTCAACGCATTTTCAGGATCTTCAGCCTGGGAGACTGCCCATATCTGCTCATTTACTCTGCTGTTAAAATCCCTAAGATCGAGGATCAGTTTCAACACAAATGCACTGTATCGGGTTTTTCACCTCTTTTCCCAACCCCAGCGTAATATTACAGCCTGAGGCACAAGGTAAAATTAATCTTGAAAAATCCTGTCTTTCTGAAACAGGGAGTTCTAGAGACGTCACGCTGGTTTTCACAGCTCCCTCCAAAAAAATCTTCTTAAAAATCAAAGTCCACCCAACGATCAACAATAATCCTTAATAAAATGCCAGTAACAAGTCATTAATAGCAGGCGATTTTAAGTGACAAAACAAGGAAACATAACTTCGACTACCCGTGGGCTTTCCTTAAGAAACTGGGTGGACTTCTTTGGGAAAAGATCTCCATCTGGTGGCAGGCTATAAAAAAAAGCAAGTCAACACTACAGAGCTGTTACTTTCTTTCCCTTGAAAAGACGGCTCTTACTAGAAATGGAGTGGATTTGTTGCGGGTCATTTTTTCTCCATAAATTTCTAAACCTTATATAGGAGAGACTGAGCAAGGCATCTTTTTAGTCTTGCTACATCTGTCCTAAATGCATGTCTAGCAAAAGCATTTGCGCTCATCTGGCTCACGTATCCCATTGCACAATTCTTCCTGCTGACAGCGCTGCGGGAAAGACATCCCCAGCCCGTGGATGATGAGAAGCAGCAGTACCACCGCCACCTGCATCTGCAGGCAGATGTGTCCAGGATATTAGGACTCACCTACAGACAACAGCTATATCCCTCTACAGCAATATAAGTAAGGCGGTACTCCTTTCCACTGCTGACAGCGCAGTAAGGCTCTTAAAATATACCATTTTTTATGGGGATACCTTATACAGATACCAGGTAACCTTCCCTGGCATAAGTTACCCCTGCTCTGGGGTCACTAGAGGAGGGGGTTGTACTATCCTAACTATTTGGAGAGCTGTACCGCCATAACTACTTTTAAAAGCACATGAGGAATAGTTTACATGACTGAAACTACAATGGAGCAGTCCCCAGCATGCTTGAGTTTGTCCCTCTGAGACATTTACAGACAGAGCACTAGTATATACTTTTAGCAGATGACAGCAAAAGTTCCTGAAAATTTGATCCTGAGTTCTCTTGCATTGCTTTGGTGCAAAACTTCTGGTTTTGGAACGACTTCTGAGATCACAATGTTTTAATTATCACCTTTAATTTTTTTCAGTCAACTGTAAGACTCACTGTCATATGACTGTAAGGCACCACATTAAGCAGGGTGGAACCTTTTAAATTTATCATTAAAATCATTGAAAAAAATCACAAGGGATGTTCAGAAAAGAACAGACTAATCACAGAACCTGGGAACAAATTACCTCTTGCCCCCTCCCTTGTCACTACAAGCGTCTTTTCTACCTCTTCCCTCCCTCCAGCTGGAGCTATACCAGCCCAGAGTTTCTGTGACCTTCTTGAAAATGGACTTCTTATTTTTTCTAATTTTACACCATCACTGCTAAATGTATGCTTTTATATAACACTAAGCCATCAACAGATATTGAAAAATATACCATCGTTGCCGAAATAACTTCAAAGCATACATGTTTGTTGGCATCTTTACATGTAATCAGTTTCCCCACAACACTTTTCAGTTTCCTCTGTTGATTCTTTTTGAATTTTCTCTCTTTTTTCTAGGAGTAGCTGGCACCAGAATACTTTGCAGAAACCAGAGTTCATGCCCTCTCTGAAAAAAAATTCTCTAGAACTTAAGAAAAATCAGGAGTCTCTATAATTCTACTTACATGGCTATATTCTTCCCTACAACAGACCTATAGCCATTCTGCAGCGCAAGTAATTGGTATAGATCAAGAGCATCCAAGCTCCCTATGTCAATCTCTCACACCTCTTCTTATTTCTTTTCTTTTCATATTTGGAAAAAAAAAAAGGCATAGGTGAAAGAATAATCAAGGCCAAAGCTCTCCTTCTTCAGAATACTGCATTAAGTGTATGAGCACAAGCCATTTCATGACAACTCGTGTAAGAAATTTCATTGGTTACATCAGATCTGCAAGGATAAGCAGTCACTAGTTGTAACTGACACGAAATAAAATTATTTAGCTGGAAAAGGAGAAAGCAGACTTGTAGGTCTTAATCACCACTGAGTAATATTTCTAACTGGTGACGCCCATTAATCAAAATGATTCTGTGTAACAACAGGCTTAGGTGGCAGGACCATCCCAACTGACAGAGACATCCTTTCCTCTGGCTGTAGGTAAAAAGTTATCAAAAGACAGTTTTACTAATATCAGCAAATAGAGTAAACAAATCATAGAAGCTACTCTAAATTTAAAAGCAGAAGCCTAGGCAATTTCATCTCTCATTACATTTTAACCCACAGTACAGAACTCAAAACCTGGAAGAACTGGGTAGGAATTTTCACAAGCCACTGCCTGGAAGTTTGTCATCTGCTTCTAAAAAAAAGCTGGTTGTTTTTTTTTTTTTCCTGACTGTAAATACACAATCATTCTAGATGGTCTTTCAAAGCAATGCATTAGCAGACCCATCATTTAGTTTCATGTGCCCAGGTGTTTCCACTTTACAAAGCCCAGTGAGAATTTCAGATTGCAGTATCCAGTTCCAAAAGCAGGCAAACTGATCTGATACCAGAATTTTCTATCGGCACAATTTAAGGAAAGCCTCAGCTCCTGGAAGCTTTTCTCACGGGGCTTTGGTGAAAAGCCTCAGAACAGCCCAGCTGTATCTCTAGCTTGGATGTTTGATTACGCTGCATACACCAGTAGCTGAAGGAAAGGGTGGTATGTTCAGAAGTACGGCAGAACACAAGATGCCACCCTGCCCATGAAGTCCACAAACTAACTCAAGTCAGAGGGGCACTCTTGGGCTTAGGCTGTTGTTAGGGAATCGGAGAGACCATCTAAGCTGCACACATCCGAGTCAGGATGCACTCCGTGGCTGTGATGCTACAGCCAGGTCCACAGCAGCAGCAGCCTTGCCCCTGCTTGAGCTTGCACAGCTGAAGGTTCCCCTTTTCTGGTCCCCTCCTCCCTGCCCAGCCAACCACTCCAGTCATGTCCAGGTGGAGAAAGGGCAGTTGTTCCCCTTCTCCCCAGTGACCTACAGCGAGGAAGCACTGCATCCTCTCTCTGCCAGCCAAAAAGCAGATTCAGTATCTTTTCAGCATCCCTGCAGCTGTCATTCACTTTCCTCCACCCTCAGCTGCTGAAAGAGACCAATATTGCCTGTTGCTTGCTGCTGCATCTTCCTCCACCACAAGAAAACCACCTAATATTCCTCTAGAACAGGTAATGTGCCCTGGCAATATGGGAATATGAATGCAGGACACACCTTACCTTCTGTGAGTCTTTTACAACTCTTGCACGATATTTTCTCAAGATAGACGTTATTCAATTATTGTAACGCCAGTGCACAGTTAATTGTAAAACCATATTCGAAGTGCAGTTCTAGACAAACGGCAAGGCCATATCAAAGAAGGTTTCACACGGGTCTTTCCTGCAGCAGTGTCGACGGCTTCATTAGTGGCTTCAGGGACGGAAGAGGGAGGCTCCACTGCATAACTTTGCTGTTGAAACCAAGCTGGGAAAGACTGGAAAACACAGCAACTTCAGAACAACTTTGCTGCAAATGACCTACAAACTGAAAAGAAAAAACAAGCATCATGCCCCAATGAAAACTCCACCTATCTATCTTCCACCCGGGTACCCACGTTCAGTCCTTCTAATCTGCTCCAGTTTCACCCCTTATCACTGACGAGCCCTGTCCTGTTCGGGGTGTCACAGCGCAGGAGAGATGTGACCCCACAGAAGTGACCAGAAGTCTAACAGACAGGACATTCTTAAACAGGGTGGAGGAGTGACGTTTATTTAGTCTAGGCAGTATTGCAATGCCAAATGACAACAGATCTCAACTGGTTTAAGTCCCTGCTACAAAGGGGGTGATTACACATTCCCCCATGTCTGTGAGCAACAAGGACAGGATAAGGCACAAAACGTTTGCACTGTAGCAACAGAGATGAGGCATTGGGGAAGAATTTTGCCTGTCTTCGGTCTTGCTAAAGAAGAATCCAGGCAAGAAAGCCATTTTACTAATGGCTAACATTAAGGATTTATCAGATTGTGTTTGCACAGCAGCATACACTGTAGACAGCAAGTCCTGACTGTGATCATATCATCACTGGTATGGGATGAGCATTCAATACTTAAAATGGTTTAAGTCCAAAAAGAGACCAACGTTTTTATAAGTACTGAATGTTTTGAAGAACAAACTAGGCAAAACATGCACCAGGAATCACAGAAATTAATTCACCCTCCATGAAGTGAGCATTTGATAATTTCTTAGAGTCTTTTCCAGACCCATAACTTTGTGATAATGCAATTTTGGCTTCACGTGTATAAGCCAAGATTATACAGAGCTTCTGACCTAATGGGACAAAAACAAGTGCTAGAGATCGATTAGTACTGCAACTGCTTATAGCTACAGCACTGTACATGACTGCTTTTCTGCAGATAAGATCAAGAATGGTAATAAAATATCAAAAAGTAAGGCAAAGAAATCTAGCCTTTATGAATTTTACATCAGTATCTTCACTAAGCGCTGCAGTTATGTGAATTGTTCTGCTGAAGGCATCTATGTCGGGTGTAGGTGTGAAGGTTTTGGTAGTGGGGGGGGCTGCAGGGGTGACCTCCGTGGGAAGAGGCCAGGGGCTGCCCTGTGCCGCACACAGCTGGTTCCAACGGCCCCGCGGTGGAGCAGATATCCACGCTGCAGCCCATGAGACAACCCAAGCTGGAGCAGATGGATATTCCTGAAGACACTGTGGTCCATGGAGCACCCACACCAGAGCAGAGGAAAAACATGAAGGGGAAAAGCTTCAGTGAGAAACTGCTACGTACTGACCGCAACCTCCCACCCCCGAGCCCCGTGGCGGCCGGGTAGGAGAGCTGGGAGTGAAGTCCACTCTGGGACAGCAGGGAGGAAAGGTGTTGCTCCAATGTTTGTCAATGAGTCAACATTGTTGTCAATGTTGTTGAGACAATTGACAACATTGTTGTCCTGTCAACATTGTTGAGACAATGTTTGTCTCACTACCCAAATCTATTTTAATTGGCTGTAAGCTACTTTTCCGGAAGCCGAGTCAGTTTTGCCCACAATGGTAAATGGCGAGTCATCTCCCCGTCTTTATCTCGACCCACAAACTCTCTCATCCTATTTTCTCCTCCCCTCCCACTGAGGAGGGGGAGTGAGCGAGGGGCTGGGTGGGCAGCTGGCTGTTAGCCAAGGTTAACTTGCCAGAGCATCTCTTTAGGTGAGAAAACTACTCAGGAGCCTCCTTTCAAAACTCTCCCAAGCCCGAGCTTTCATTTACATTTCAAAGGAATGCGCATTCATGAGTTTGAAGACAAGTGCAAGCATTTTTTGTACATCTGCAGTTCAAAGCATTTTCCAAGCCTTAACAAATGTAAGTGCTCACCAAGACCAATCCCTCACTGACATCAAAATTATAATTTTAATAGGAAAAGTGGGGGTTTGCTTGCTTGTTTGGTGGGGTTTTTTCCAATGACATGTTGGCTTGGGAGTAGTTCCATAATTCCTATTAGAAGAACAGAAATCGCCTTACTTCACCAGGACCACCTTAGCAATGCTCTTAGAGGCCCATCTGGTTTTCATCCACTTGCCATTCGCAGGTGAGGATCATTGCTCCTTCATCAGCTTTTTACCTACTCGTGTTGGCACAGTTTCCTATAAATGAAAATCCATCCGGGCATTTCATACTGCTCTGAGACAATTTAGCTAACTCCAATACAGCACGCACTGAGAAAATGAAGAGTCTGAATTGCCTTGATTATTAATAAGATCTCACCTTTCCAGGACTGCAATTATCTACCTTTATTTAAGAGAAACTAAGAGATTGTGCACCAAATGTTACTGAACCACAAAACCAGGAGAGTCCTGCATGTCTTCTTACAAAGTTCAGCCAGCCAAAAAGAATAAATAATGAATTTGTAGCTTTCTGCATACACTAAACAGATCCATTAAAGTGGATTTATCTGCACCATTTCCCTTAAATTACAATCATGCCCTGCTTCTGTGCAATTTTCTGTATTTTGCAAAAGTATGTTACTGACGATCTAATCTCTCGTTCGGTGGCACTGCTAGAGCGGGTTATGAAATACATATTGGGCTACTATTGGGAGTCCTGCTGACTTGTGAGTCCTGCAGCAAAGCCTGAATATTGCTAGGTGGCTGAAGTCATACTACCTGCATCAGTACTAAAAAAGAGAAAGAATAAACTTTACCTGATGTTCCCTTTCACTATTTCTATGCGTTTTCTAAAACAAAAGCATACTCATGTAATTCAACAGAGTGCCAAGTAACGAGTAACATAAGAAGCAGGAGGAAGAATGCTCCTGCCTGGTGCTGTGGTTCTACCTTTGATCTCGTTCACAAGCTCCACTTTGCAGCAGACAGACATAGCGGCACAGCATTTCTCTCCCAGTCCTCGTCATTTTAGGAGGCATTTTATTCTCTCTCGCCACATGCATTCTCACTGGTCCTGTCAGTAGAGCCATTTCCATTAAAATATGAACATTCAGATACATAGAAGAGCGCAGTATGCTCACATAGCACACCAGAATAATTCCCAGCATAACTAAGGCAATTATTGAGTCATACAGAAGGTTTTATTACCCTTGAGCAACCCTTAGGGTTTAGTAAACAATTACAGTTCTCTGGGGTTTTCATTCACTTGCCTGAGAAATGATTGGAAAGAACATGTTTTCATTAGGGCTGGAGAGATGTTTGGAGAGAGCAAAAATCTTACCTAGCACATCTTTATGGCTCGCCAACACTCAACTTGTAAGAGCAGATTTAACCTCATGATCTTTACCTAAGTGGCACAAGAGTCAAACAGTTTGGACCACATCACACACTTATTCTTACAAAATAATCGAATCATTCTACTTTCACTATTTCAAAAATTAAGATAAATTCGCACACCTGAATTTTTACATCTCTGAAAAACAATTTCTAATACGTACCATACCTTACTAAAAACATAAGCTAAGAATAGAACTGACTTTTTTTATGTTTAAATCAGGATGAGCTCTAAGAAATGCCAAGCCTTCCAAATTATTCTGAACTCAAGGTTCACTATAGTCTCATAGCCCCTGTAGTTCCCAAATGGCTTTAAAAAAAACGCTAGCTAAACAGCGCTTATCCATTTTTAGAAAAATCAAAGTACAACTAGCTTTTCAGCTCTGCATTTTCACCAACAGGAGAAAAAGCACTTTAGAAAAACTGAAAATAAAGCATGGACACCACTGCAGCCAGCTCTGCCACACTAACAAAATAATCCAAAGGAAAGCTTTTAATTTATTTTCCATTCAGGGGCAGCTCTGTCCAGCCAGTGGGCACGGACAGGTTATGTGAACAAAAGGCTGTGCGTTTCTTTCAGACCTTCGGTAAGAACACCAAGTACAAGCTAGCTAGGAATTTTGTCATTGCTACATGAAGATGTTTTAAGGAGCAGAGGAACCCAGTGGACGTTGGGACACAGGATTTCTCCTTCCCGACCACCAGAGCCCAGTCGGGTGCACTCTCAGACGGAGGAGGCTTCTCCTGTCTTAGTTTGATGGATGCAGCTGCTGCTGTTTTTGCTCGCGGGTCCAGCCAGGAGTGAGGCTGAGCCCCTGAACTGAATTTAAGTTCATCTGAAATCCATGCCCACACCCTGAGTCCCCTCACCCTGCCACTGGCTCCTATCTTGGCTCTTTCCAGGGGCTGGTTTCCTCCTACTTGCCAGCTAGTCCAGCTTGAAGTTTGCTTGTGAGTTTGGTTAGTGAAGTTTGCACACACAGTGGGATCCCTGCAGCACCTGGCCCTAAACACATTGGCTAGCCCACGGCTGGCCCTCAGATCCTACAGCCCCTGTGACTCACGGTCTCTTCTCCAGTTGCAGGTGCCCAGACGTCCTGACAGCACACATCCACAGACACAGCACAGAAAGCAAGGTCAAGCAGAAAGTCATCAGAAAGAGGATTTAATAAGAAGCTGCGATAGGCTGCAGTGACGTGGCGTGGGGCTGTCAGACAAGAGCACTGCTTACACGAGACCTTTTATCCACCCTTCTAACCCTCCCACATCCACCCTTCCTTCCTCTGCTCCTGTCCCTTCCCAAACAATGCGCCCCTAACTACTTTGCCCCATCAGTCCCAGTTTTGCTACAGCCCCACCCAAAACTGGTATTTCTGATAACATTACCTGGGTCCCCTCAGCCTTGCAAGATTCCCCCCAATACTCCCTTCAATTACATGTCAGGTTTGACCACCTTCCCCTGAAAGATCAGTGAAATTCATCCATCTTTCACAGCAGCCATCTGTCATTTTTGTCAGCTTCTCACTCTGTTACTTGTCTTCAGCAATTTCTCATGCCGTGACCAGCAGCTTCTCACGGTCTTTTCAGTTGGCTAAACCTCAGGCCAGGGCTAGACATCTGCCTGCATAACTGTTGTGGTTTAGCCCCAGTCAGCAATTAAGTACCACCCAGCCGCTCGCTCACCCTCTCCCCCCGGTGGGATGGGGGAGAGAATCAGAAAAGCAAAAGTAAGAAAACTCATGGGTTGAGATAAGAACAGTTTAATAATTGGGGGGGAAAAAATTGTAATAAGAAGGAAAACAACAAGAGAGCGAGAGAGGAACAAAACCCAGGAGAAAAAACAAACTATACAACCACTCACCACCCGCCAACCAATGCCCAGCCAGTCCCCAAGCTGCGATCGCTACCCCCCAGCCAACTCCCCCCAGTTTACATACTGAGCATGGCATCATATGGTATGGAATAGCCCTTTGGCCACCTGGGGTCAACTCTCTTGGCTGTGCCCCCTCCCAGCTTCTTATGCACCTGGCAGAGCATGGGAAGCTGAAAAGTCTTTGACCAGTGTAAGCATTGCTTAGCAACAAGTAAAACATCAGTGTGTGATCAATATTATTCTCATACTAAAATCCAAAACACGGCACTATACCAGCTACTAGGAAGAAAATTAACTCCATCCCAGCTGAAACCAGGACAGTATCCACCCTTTATTCTATACCATCTACGCCATGCCCAGGTTCTACCCTTTCTAATACATTCCAGTTAATCACCACCACTATTCCTGTCTTTTGATATATACACAGAGATATCATTCCCTTGGTCTATGGGCCATCCCTCTAAAATGTCCACTGAGTTCATTTAGTCCATGACTTTGGGCTCCATCTGTCATAACAGCCCTTCAGGGCAGGAGAGATGGTGTGTGGTGTTGGATTGTTGCATGCTGAAGCCACTTCTGGTTCCATCGCTGCTGCACTTTGCTTGGTTTCATCAAAATTCATTCTTCATTAATCTGGGTGATTCTTACTGAAATACCGTTGATATGGCATATAGCAACCATAAAAATGATGACATACAGTGTTATATAGCAATTAACATCATACCATTCAGTTCATTGGCTATTCTCACCCAAAATCAAATCCCCTTGAGGTACACAGCGGACTTCCCCATCCCCTTTACATTACACACCAAGTACACCCAGGTCCTTGAGCAAAAGCAGTCCCATGAATGGGCTTGCCTTTGCCCAAGGCAGGAGTAACCCAGACTGTCTTCCCCAGCATGTTTTATGTGCACTACAGGGACTTTATCTCCTTCGACAGTGCACAAAAGTTTTTATTGGGCAGGGCCAGCTCGATTGACAGATCCCCTAGTGTTGACTAACCAGGTGGCCTTTGCTAAATGTGTATCCCAATGTTTGAATGTCCCACCACCCATTGCTCTCAGTGTGGTATTTAACAGTCCATTGTATCGTTCAATTTTCCCAGAGGCTGGTGCATGATAGGGGACGCGATATACCCACTCAATGCCATGCTCTTTGGCCCAGGTGTCTATGAGACTGTTTTGAAAATGAGTCCCATTGCCTGACTCAGTTCTTTCTGGGGTGCCACATCACAACAGGACTTAACTTTTCAAGGCCCAGGATAGTGTTCTGAGCGGTAGCATGTGGCACAGGATATGTTTCCAGCTATCCGGTGGTTGCTTCCACCATTGTAAGCACATAGCGCTTGCCTTGGTGGGGTTGCGGGAGTGTGATATAATCACTCTGCCAGGCCTCCCCGTATTTATATTTCAGTCATTGTCCTCCATACCAGAGAGGCTTTAACCGCTTGGCTTGTTTGATTGCAGTGTGTGTTTGACATTCATGGATAACCTGTGCAATAGTGTCCATGGTCAAGTCCACCCCTCAATCACGAGCCCATCTATATGTTGCATCTTTTCCTCGATGGCCTGAGGTGTCAGGGGCACCCTAAGCTATAAATAATTCACCCGTATGTTGCCAGTCCAGATCCACCTGAGCCACTTCAATCTTAGCAGCCTGATCCACCTGCTGGCTGTTCTTCAGTGGCCCAACTCGGGCACGTGAGCATCTACGTGATGTACTTCTATAACCAGGTTCTCTACCTGGGCAGCAATATTTTGCCACAATGCTGCAGCCCAGATGGGTTTGCCTCTCCGCTGCCAACTGGTCTGCTTGCATTGCTGTAACCACCCCCACAAGGCATCTGCCACCAGCCATGAATCAGTCTAGAGGTAGAGCACTGTGAGAGACTGAAAGAGTTAATGTCTCAAACATTGTGGCGACATGAGACGCGATTTGCATGGCGACAGCAGGTCGGCAAGCACTGGGTGGGGGAAAGGTGGAGAGCGGGACTTGGAGAGCACGTTGGAGGATGTGCAGTTCCGGGTTCCGACGGACCGTACCATCTATGGCCAGAGGTCACACAGGGTTGATCTGAGGAAGGGGCTTGCGACCGCCCGAGAGACCCCTCGCCACCAGCCCCCTCCCCCAGCGCCTGCACAGAAGATTGAGAACTTTCTAGAACAAGAACCATGTCAGTCCTGAAGGGGCGTACCTGGAGGCAGGGATTAGCGTATAAAAGACACGCCCTCCAGGGAACCACGCTCATGCCCACCACTGGAGGATTGCCATGTCTGTCATCATCATCGCGGGATCCAAGGGTGGTGATACTTTTCAATTCTCTTTCCTCCTCTCTTCTCCTTTCCTTTTCTTGCTTCTCTCTTCCTCTACTCTTTCAATATATGTATGTTTGCGATAAATTGTGATGGGTTGCCCAGAAAATAGCTCCATTGCCAAATCGCCTCTGCTCATTTGTTGAGCTTGCCAGTTCGTTAAGTTTGTCCGTTTGTTGAATTCATCAGTTAATAAAGTTGCTGGCCAGACTGTTCCTCTGAGTCATTGTCGTGACTCTACCAACCACGGGGCTCTGCCGAGCAGAGATCGGCCTTTGTCAGTACACAAACCGTCGGGGAATCAAAAAGATTCAGCCATCTCGCAACCCACCGAGTGGGACGAGACAAGCACTGGCTACTTTTCTCCTTCAGCAATGTCTAAAGCCAACTGGATGGCCTGTACTTCTGCAAATTGGCTCGATTCACCATCTCCTTCAGCAGTTTCTACAACTTGTCGTATAGGACTCCATACAGCAGCTTTCCATCTCCGATGCTTTCCCACAATACGACAGGACCCATCAGTGAACAGGGCATATTGCTTCTCATTTTCTGGTAGTTTATTGTACAGTGGGGCCTTCTCAGCATGCATCACCTCCTGCTCTGCTGATATTCTGAAATCTTTGCCTTCTGGCCAGTCCATGATCACTTCCAAGATCCCTGGGTGACTGGGGTTTCCTATTTGAGCCCATTGTGTGATCAGTGCAACCCACTTACTCCACGTAGCATCAGCTGCATGATGTGTAGAGGGGACCCTCCCTTTGAATATCCAGCCCAGCACCAGCAGCCAGGGTACCAGAAGGAGCTGTGCTTCAGTACCAATCACTTCTGAAGCAGCTCAAACCCCTTCATATGCTACCAATATCTCTTTTTCAGTTGGAGTATAGCGGGCCTCGGATCCTCTGTATCCCCAACTCCAAAACCCTAGGGGTCGACCTCGAGTCTCCCCTGGTGCCTTCTGCCAGAGGCTCCAGGTAGGGCCATTCTCCCCTGCCACCGTATAGAGCACATTTTTTACGTCTTGCCCTGCCCGGACTGGCCCAAGGGCTACTGCATGAACTATCTCCTAATTAATTTGTTCAAAGGCTTGTCGTTGCTCAGGGCCCCATTTGAAATTCTTCTTCCGGGTCACTTGATAGAGAGGGCTTATGATCAGACTGTAATTTGGAATATGCATTCTCCAACAACCCACAACGCCTAAGAAAGCTTGTGTTTCCTTTTTGCTGGATGGTGGAGACATGGCTGTTATTTTGTTAAACACATCCATTGGGATCTGATGGTGCCCATCTTGCCATTTTATTCCTAAAAACTGGATCTCCTGTGCAGGTCCCTTGACCTTACTTTGGCTTATGGCAAAACTGGCTTTCAGAAGAATTTGGACTATTTTCTTCCCTTTCTCAAAAACGGCTGCTGCTGTATTGCCCCACACAATGATGTCATCAATGTATTGCAGATGTTCTGGAGCTTCACCCTGTTCCAGTGCAGTCTGCATCAGTCCATGGCAAATGGTGGGGCTGTGTTTCCACCCCTGGGGCAGTCGCTTCCAAGTGTACTGAACGCCCCTCCAAGTGAAAGCAAACTGTGGCCTGCACTCTGCTGCCAAAGGGATTGAGAAAAATGCATTAGCGATACCAATTGTAGCATACCATTTGGCTGCTTTTGACTCCAGTTCATACTGAAGTTCCAGCATGTCCAGCACGGCAGCACTCAGCAGCAGCATGGCTTCATTCAGGCCACAATAGTCTACTGTCAGTCTCTACTCACCATTAGACTTTCACACTGGCCATATAGGACTGTTAAAAGGTGAGTGAGTCTTACTGATCACTCCTTGGCTCTCCAGTCAATGACTCAGCTTATCGATGGGAATCAGGGAGTCTCGGTTGGTATGATATTGCCTCCGGTGCACCGTTGTGGTAGCAACTGGCACCTGTTGTTCTTCAACCCTCAGCAACCCCACAACAGAAGGGTCTCCTGAGAGACCAGGCAAGGTGGACAGCTGTTTAATTTCCTCTGTCTCCAAGGCAGCTATACCAAAAGCCCACAGGTACCCTTTTGGGTCCTTGAAATACCCTCTCCTGAGGTAGTCTATGCCAAGGACGCACAGAGCCTCCAGGCCAGTCACAATGGGGTGCTTTTGCCATTCATTCCTGGTTAGGCTCACTTCAGCCTCCAATACAGTTAGCTGTTGGGATTCCCCTGTCACTCCAGAAATACAGATGGCTCTGCCCCCTTATAGCTTGATGGCATTAGGGTACACTGTGCACCAGTTTCTACTAGAGCCTTATACTCCTGTGGGTCTGATGTGCCAGGCCATCGACTCCATACAGTCCAGGAAACCCGGCTGTCCCTTTCCTCCACCTGGCTGGAGGCAGGGCCCCTCTAGTCCTGGTCATAGTATTCATTACCCACTTCTTGTAAATACAAGTCAGGAGATCTTTCATTAAAACCAGGAGTAAGATCAGCCCTTTTACCCTGTCTGGGGAACTGCCCACTGGAAACTGAAACAGCAATTTTCCTGGAAGAACCCCCTTTGGTGATTGTTTTTCTTTGCAACTCATGTACCCGTGCCTCTAGGGTCGAGGTAGGTTTTCCATCCCACTTCCTCATGTCCTCTCCATGGTCATGCAGGTAAAACCACAGGGTGCCTCGTGGTGTGTACCCTCTATATCCTCTCTCTGGAGCAGAGGAACGCTGACTCCGAATAGCTGAGATACTGGTCCATACAGGTGGAAAGTAGGACCTATCTTCTTTGAGTCACTTGACCTTTCGGGACAGTTTCTCCACAGCCGAGACAAGGGAGGAAGAGATACTTTCTCCGTATTCCTGGAGCTGGCTAGCCGCTTCACCCACTGTTGGACCCCCTCCATCTTTCCAGGTCAGTATTGCCATTGAGTTGGCACATGATGGTGCACTCCGTACCAACTTCCACCACATGGGTCGGGTGCACTGTACTTCATCTGGATCTTTGGGTAACCGCTCATCATCCAGGTCACCATAAATCACCTCCAGCACAGCTAATTCCCTCAGGTACTGGATACCTTTCTCCATGGCGGTCCATTTCCCGGGGCGATATATAACATCTTCCTTGAAGGGATCTCTTTCCTTCATAACTGACAGGAGTCACCTCCAGAGGCTAAGGACTGGTGCCCCTTTTCCAATCGCTTTGTCAATGCCCCCTTCCCTAGAAAGGGATCCCAGCTGTTTGGCTTCCTTACCCTCTAATTCCAGGCTACTGGCCCTGTTATCCAGCATCAGAGCAGCCAGGTGACAATGTGCTCGCCTGGATGACGGCTGAAATCTTTTCACATAGCTCACAACTCACTCAGGGACAGGGATTGGGTGGTTTCCATCTCATCCACAAGTTCTTCCTCTTCCTTTCCTTGTGATGGCCCTGCTCTTTCATCTTCCCTTTCTAAACGAGCTGACTTTTGCTTCCAGGATTTCTTCTTGTGTATAGGGGCGACTGGTACTGACACAGGTTGGTTCCCTGGTTGAACCGCAGTGCCTGTTGCGGGTGGGGCTGGAGTGACTGCAGTGCCTGTCGCAGCAGGGGGCCGGAGTAGCCGCAGTGCCTGTCATTTTGTCACCAGGTCCTTGAGGGTTCTGAATAGTGTTGAATAGGGCTCGGTAGGCATGGGCCAGGCCCCAGCACATTGCAGTGATTTCTGTCTCCCTAGAATTGTCAGGGTGACAACATACTTCTTCCAAATATTCTACTAATTTTTCAGGATTCTGCACTTGTTCAGGGGTGAAGTTCCAAAACACTGGAGGTGCCCACCGTCCTAGGCATTTGCCCATGCTATCCCATACACCCTGCCACTCATAACTACCCAGTCTTGGGGTAGATCTCTGGATGATATTCTTAGACAAATCTTAGACAAAGATAATCTTAGACAAAACCAAAACAAGTACCCAAGGATGTTCAGGATACTGAAAAGTTATGGTAATGAAGGAGGAAACATTGTAGAAGAAAGTAGAGAAGGTCCCATTTTGTATTTCCTCCATAAAAAAACCTCTCAGAGGAAGAAGTATAATTGCTAATTGTTTCCATGAGGTGGTATCCGATGTACAGTAATGGTTTCAGTACAACACTTAAATACCAAAGTAAACCCAAGGTCACTATTTTAATAACAAATCTCCCAGGCAAAACATCACTAATCACCGCAGAGGACAGCAAACTGCAAAAACCAACACCAATCTTTAACATTTACAGCAAAAAAAAAATTAACATGGTGCAGATCAGGTAAACCAATATCAAGAACAGATGAATCAGTATCATGGCCCACAACTACTAACAGATCTAAATTCCTTAATATGCTCTGGTTAATCTGTTATTATCTCAAACCCTTCGAGCCCCACGTTGGGCGCCAAAAAGGACTGTTGTGGTTTAGCCCCAGTCTGCAATTAAGTACCACCCAGCCGCTCGCTCACCCTCCCCCGCCCCGGTGGGATGGGGGAAGATAATTGGAAGAGCAAAAGTAAGAAACCTTGTGGGTTGAGATAAGAACAGTTTAATAACTGGAACAACAACAACAAAATAATAAATTGTAATGAGAAGGAAGACAACAAGAGAGCGAGAGAGGAACAAAACCCAGGAAAGAAACAAGTGATACAACCACTCACCACCTGCCAACTGACGCCCAGCCAGTCCCCAAGCTGTGATCGCTACCCCCCAGCCAACTCCCCCCAGTTTACATACTGAGCATGATGCCATATGGGATGAAATAGCCCTTTGGCCAGTTTGGATCAACTCTCTTGGCTGTGCCCCCTCCCAGTTTCTTGTGCGCCCGGCAGAGCATGGGAAGCTGAAAAGTCCTTGATTAGTGTAAACATTGCTTAGCAACAACTAAAACATCAGTGTGTGATCAATATTATTCTCATACTAAAATCCAAAACACAGCACTATACCAGCTACTAGGAAGAAAATTAACTCTATCTCAGCTGAAACCAGGACAAGATTTATTTCAAAGAAACAAAAAGAAGTGCAGACACCCTAAATTATCACAGGTTTAGCATGTGACAGTGCTAAAGAAACGTTTCAGGGAAACCGTTAGGACGCAGTTATCTGCCACAGCCAAATGTCTGGTTCCATGTTTCATACAGCTCTAGGTCCTTGGAGGAGACGCTGGGCCGCACGGTTCTGAAGGCGCTCTCAAAGTCCAGAAAAGCAATAGGCCGCACTTGGTCTGGCATGATGGTTGCAATGTCCTTGGACTGAAGACTGCGGATAGGGCCCAGAGAAGCTTCTCGACAGAGCTGTGTCATGTCTGCCCCAGAAAATCCATTCGATTTCTTAACGATGAGTTCGATTTCCTCTTCGTCTAGAGAGCAGTGCTCCTTTGACATTAGACGGGTGACAATCTGCTTCCTAGCTGAGGCTTCCGGAAGAGGAATGTACAGTCTTTTCGCTAGTCTCCTCCGCGCAGCTTCATCGATTTCTTGGGGTCGATTTGTTGCTCCAACCACTAGAACACGATCTTCAGAGGAGGTTGTAGCCCCATCTAACTGGACCAGAAATTCAGTTTTTATTCTTCTCGACGACTCGTGCTCCCCATCTCCACGCTGAGACAACAGAGAATCAATTTCATCAATGAAAATCACTGCTGGCTGTTGACATCGTGCCACAGCAAACAGCGCACGCACCATCTTTTCCCCCTCGCCTACCCACTTGGAAGTCAGAGAAGAGGCACTGATGCTAAAAAAAGTCGCTCCAGACTGGCATGCGATGCACTTGCCTATAAGAGTCTTGCCAGTCCCGGGGGGGCCAAAGAGAAGAATTCCTTTAGGAGGACCACGCAACCCAGTGAAGATGTCTGGCCTCAGCATAGGCCAGACTACTATTTCTTTTATGGTAGCTTTAGCAAACTCCACCCCGGCAATGTCGTCCCAGCTGACAGGAGGCCCATGGTCCATGATCTCATGCATAATGAGTTCAACCATTTTTGGTTCTATGCTTTTCAGCCGTTCATCTACAGGCAGAGATGGAGCCGTTGCTATGCTTGCATGGGGTTTACACTGTGCTCCTCCGTTTTCATTTCCGTCTTGCTTTGGAACCGGAGGAACAAACTTGCCAAAGGGACCCCGAGATCTGCCTGCACCCAGGGATTTTTTTACACCTCCGTACGACGAGACTGGTGCACGCTGGGGTAGGTTTTGAGATTTCTTTTGCTGATCCACCCACAGCTGTTCTTTCGCAGTTCTAAAACCAGGAACACTGCTCTCTCCATTTTGGTTTCTACTCCCCCCAAAACTACTGGTGTCTGTGCTAATGGAAGCCTGGCACGGAGCAAGGCTAGGAATCGCCGCGCTGCCGTCATCAACCAGACCATAAAACGCTTTTCTTTTTCCACAACTTGCCGACCGTGCAGGCATAGCTGACTGACTGGAAAGAGACAAATTTTCTCCATCACGACAGTTACTTGGCATTTTCAGAGAACTACTGCTTGCCGCTTCTTTACTTCCAAATAGTGGAGTTGCCTGGAAACCTGTACGAACCTGTTGGTGTAAGGAGGCTGAAGAGGCAGGAAGCGCATGTGAAGTTTTGGTCACAGGAGGCATGCTGCTTTGAAGAGACTTTGAAGATGGGGGATGCGCAAGGAGATCTGGTCCCCGACTTGCACATTTTGCTGAGCCAGCACAGAGCTCAGGCTCTCTGGCACTGCTGAAGATACTGAGTTTAGGAAAATCTGGAGCGGCAGAGGCACTGACCCCCGTCTCATCTAGTACGCGGGCATCTGTTGGTGCCATCTGAGAGCTTTGGATGGTTTTGCCAGCCTGCATCCTCTCTTGCACACACTTTAATTCAAATACATTATCTGTTGTCAAGGCAGATTGCCACTTGTCGCTGTCATTTTGCTGACACTTTGCCAAAGTCAAAATGTTGTCAGCATAGTTATTCAAGCCAGTCTCTATGTTGTCAGAGTCAATAACCGCAGAGTATTTCTCTGCGTATTTTTTAAACAGGTTGGCAGCGCAGACCTGAGAGATCTCGGAGTTTGCCCATGCATACTGAATACGCAGGACGTTGGCACGGTATTCGTCTGCCTTCTGTCCGGGTGTGCAGGTGCCAGAGGTAATAGCAAAGTAACTTTTCTGCCAGTCGCTCAGGTGCACGGTGCTGTGGGTGGGGGTTTCCATCGCTGGCACTGAAACATACGTAAAATACCTGCTGTTATACAATGCATTTCACAGCTATTTGCTTTGGCTGCTTTCCCCCTTTCCTAAATACACATGCATGATGAAAACATACAGTATTGTAATCAAGAGAAATAGCGCAGCAGATCTTGTAAGCTGCTTAGCCAGCCTGGACACTTTACCATTTCCAAAAAGCAACCAGCTTCACGGTGTAAAGCCATTTCGACTGAGGTTCTCTTCTCTTCCTTGTGCAAAGAAAGGAAAGAAGGAAAAAAAAAAAAAAAAAAAAAAAGAGAGCACGTTTGCCTCTAACCAGAGGTCTCCTGGGGAGGTAAGTAGACTGCAGACAATGGTAACAGACAGCCAAACAAGCATTGGCCTTGTTAAATGAAATCACCAGTGCTTTCAATCATATTTGACAGAATACAGCACAATGCAGAGGAGGACACATTACATATACCTCACTGTCAGAATGATAAAGTTTATTACATTGATGGTAATAAAAATGAAACAATTAAGCCAATAAATAAAACTACACGTGAAGTCTGTGAGGTGAGGTAAAAGTGGAATGAATAAGCCCAAATTTAGTAAACTTTTGGGTTAAGAAAATACTTACAGATTCAGAGCAAATGTTCAAAACTATTTCTTCCATTTAGAACGTACTAACATCTCCCCGTTTCACATTTCAGAGAAACAAAGCTCTTGTGTGGTTAAAGAGATGCTTGCTTCTCAGATCTAGAAAGTGGAATTTAAACTCCTTCAGCGATCGCTTAGTTTAAGAAATACAAAGGATGACATTTGGCTACGAAGGAGCATTTTGCTAGACTTGAAAAGATATGCTTGTGTTTACGATGTATTTTCAAATAAGTCGTTCTCTGCAACGTATCACGTGCAGCAGTATTGCTGGGCATGCCAAGAATTCACTACTTCAGAAGAGGCACAGGCGCAAGCAAAACTGCAAGAAATCCACCACAGCCTCAACAGGGTTTGCAGAAAGCTCCTAACACACAGGAATTCCGATCCTCTCACCCGTCTACAAGGGACGTACGTCTCATGTATGACGTGACCGAAATATATCAAATCCCAATTTCCCTTTTTTTAACTTCAGTATGTACCGGGACGTTCCAGCCAGAGAATACTTAAAACAAAAACTGTTACAGTAGAGGCCCATATATTCTGTGCCCCTTCCAACGGAGTACGAGTCAACTCCCAATCTTCTTCTGAATCAGCTGCAGACTACGTATGAGTGCCGATTAATGTACAGCTGTAATGTACATATAAGACTGGGGAGACAGAGATGAAGTAATATGGGGTGTGTGGGGGTCCTCTCTCTTTACTTTCAAGAAGTCTTGCATCAGTGTAAGACAACAGACAGCACAATAGGATTATGGCAGGAGGGGTTATGCACATAGTAAACAATAAGGGATAAATAATTTTGGTTTGGATTTTTTTGGACTTCAGCCCAACTTTGTAGAGCTGTTTAGAAACATCAAAACATCTTTTACCTGCAAATTCAGCGCCTTTACATGGGAAGCCAGTTAAAAAAAAAAAACAACAAAAGAACAAGATTTCCTCTGAAAAATTACTGTCAACTTTAGCACCGTGAGAAGTCTCACTTGCACCTACCAAACGAGGCACAAATTCCCACCACAATCCCTCTGCAGCTGAGCGACAGGTGAACAGGAGATGGAAGGCTGCAGCCTTTTATTTCTTTTCTCCAAACAGCTACAGAACAACATATTGAATACCTGTCACTATGCACATCACTTTTTGGTAACTGTAGAATCAAAACCAGCTTATGAAGCATGAAAGCTAAGTTAACTGCAGAAAAAGTTTAGGAGCAGCCATTTGCTCCCATGAAATATTTCCAAAGGTTTACATCATTTGGAACATGAAATCTCAAGTTTGCCACCACTTCCTAAAGACTTGGGAACCATCTTCACAGCTCTGAGGGAAGGTCATAATAAGCCAACAGAGGTAGCTAGTCTGAAACGTCAGTTTGATTTTCCTTCTGAGGTATCTTCTCATGCCACCTTCTCTCCCTGTTCTAACATCTATTAGTTGTCCTCATAGTCTGACCATTTTCCCCAAGAGCTAGCTGAACGCGTACACGGACAGTCGGTCCTTCTTCAACAACCAAAACTGTTCCTAGATGTTGTGGGCACCGTCCTTTTACAGAAGCGTCCCAACGCTGGGGGCTTATCAAAGCACCGACAATACCGACTTGCTGGCACACGAGTGTTCGGCCTCAGCAGACAGGGGTAGGTAACTACCTGACGTGCGTGCCGGATGTCGTCCCATTCATACGCGAACATAAATACCCACCCAAAACACGGGGAAGGCCTGCTTGCCCGCAGGCAACAACCCCAGCAGAGCAGCACGCCGGCTGCCCAGGCAAGGCTCAGCCCTCTCTGCTGCCGCGGAGCGCGCGCAGGCCGGTACCGGCCAGAAGGCAGGGCAGGGCCCCTCCGCTCAGGAGCCCTCGCCGGCGCAGCTCCAAGCACGGTAACTCCCTCACCGCACCGGCGGAGGGAAGCCGAGACCGGAGCCCCGAGGCTTCCCCAGCGGCCTTCGCCCCGCCACGCCACGGGCGGGGCTGGGCGGGCCGTCCCTGCGGGCTCCGCCGCGGAAGCGCAGCGAGGGCCCTCACGCCCGAGGGGAGGGGGCGCAACGGTCGCCAACCGCCTCCAACAGCCGGGGCCCGGCGCGCGCCGCCCGGCGCCTGCAGCGAAGGCGGCGGGAGAGCGAGGGAAGAGGAGAGCGAGGCGCCGCGCGGGAGCGGAGCAGAAGGGTCCCGCAGCGTCCGCGGCAGCCGCACAACCCCCCCCGCCCTCGCTTCCCCCACGCACCCACCGGCCGCGACCGCCGCCAGCCGCCTCAGCAGATCCCGCGCTGCCTCAGGCCCCGCCCCACTGCCGCCCACCAATCGGATAACAGGGCTCCGGGAAGCGCAGCCAATCAGCACTCGGAAGGGCGGGCCGAGGGGAGGGTGGGAAGGTTCGCTGCGCCGACGTCATGCGCTCGGCCTTAGCGGGGCGCCGGAGGGGACGGAGCGCGAGAGGGGGGACGAAGCGCGAGAGGGAGGGCGGGCGGGCGGGGGAGGCCCGCACACAGGCCTTCCTGCTTCCTATTGGCTGCGCCTGAGGCGTACTCCCTCCAATGGACGTGGGATCCGTGCCTTGGGAAGCGGGCCGCCCCGCCTCGCCCCGGCCGCCGCGCGCGGTGTGGTGCGCGCGGGTCCCGCCGAGTCCGGCGGGTCCTGGCCCGTGTCCCCCGGCCCCTGGCCCGTGTCCCCCGGCCCCTGGCCCGTGTCCCGTGTCCCGGCCCTTCCCATCCCTTCCCGGCCCCTGTCCCCCGGCCCGTGTCCCGGCCCTTCCCGTGTCCCCTCCCATGTCCCGTGTCCCGGCCCCCGTCCCGGCCCCCCGATGGCGGCCCCGGGGCCCTCGCGCCACGCGCTGATCGGAGGGTTCTTGAGCCCTGACGTGCCTGCATACGCCTCGGGAAACCGCTTACGACACAGGTTTGGCTCCTGGGCTGGAAGCTACAGCAGCCAAGGAGGAAGAGGCTGGAGAACGTACAAGATGGCGCTGGGGCATCGCCTTTCCCCGCCGTTTTCAGCAGCAGCAGCAAACGCGAAGCGGGAGCTGAACTGTTCCGAGAGGCCGAGGAGGCGTGCCCGGGCGTTTACGCGCGTTCGGTGACTGCAGGGGCAGAAGCGCCGCGGCTCCTTCTGTGTCGAAGGCGATGGCTGCCCGAAGTGGCAGGGCGGCCACCTCCCGTCAGCACGCCCCGCGGCTCATTCCTCTCCGTGCGGTTAGAAGACCCTGCGGATGCCCTTCGCTCAGTCTGGAGGAGGCCGGGCAAGCGCAGTGCCGGGCTCTCCTCGGCAGCCGCCCTCGGCGCAGGGCGAGCTCCACGGGAGATGTGCCCAAACGCCAGCCCCGGCTCGCCCAGGGAACGCGGTAGGTGAGGTGATACACCAGGACAGGTTAAACGCAGCTGCGCGGGCCGGTCGCGGCTCGTGGCTTGCGCTGTTGAACGGTCACTGGCACCGGTGCCAGAGTCGCGCTGTGCAGCTGCCAGCCTTGGTGGAGGTTCGGGCGGTAGCGATGGGCACCCGCGCCCTCCGTGCACGCAGGGCCTGTCCTCCGCAACTGCCCATTTCATCTCTCCCACTGTGGCACAGGCTGCAAGGCTGCCACAGCCACCGCGGCAGGATCAGAAGCTAACGCTGTCTGACGTCCTCAGAAACAACAGCTGCCGAAGAGGCTTCTTTGGGAGAACAGCTCGGCTAAAGGCCTCGGCAGCAGTAGCTGGACTCTCAGGAAGAGGGGCGAGATGAACAGCGTCATTCCTTACGGGGCAAAAGATGGTGGCCCAGGTGGGTTTACCCGCTGAACCAAATCTGGTCACGGAGTCCCCAGCTGCATTGCACCAGCCCACGTTCAAATTAGCACACCGGCCTAGATGCAAGTTAGCGCACTGTGCCGCAGTTACACCTCTGGTATTAACATAGTCACTTCTGTGTGGGTGAACGTTTAATTTCCCGTGGGAAACGTTTCTTACAGTCACTGTCAGGGTTTTGTTATACATCAAGCTTGTTGTACCACTAGCGCAGACAGCATATTAAACTGTCTACGCGACTATGCAAGCGATCATCTAAGACCAAAGTGGGCTAACATGTATCGTTTGTAACACTGCTGCCATCAAATGTCCCCCAAGGCATGCCTGCCTGATTTCCCCTGGGCTGTGCAGGGGCAGGGAGTGAAGGAGCCTGCAGCTGCCAGCTCCCCTTGGGAACAGAGGCTGCAGCCAGGCAGGGCTAATGAAACGGGCCGCTGCCTTGTCCTGCCTGATTGTGCCCGACCTGCAAACCAAAGCTGAAGCTGGGCAGCTGGCGCCAGAGGCAGATACAACTGCAGGACTGTGCAGACCTTTACGGAAGGGTCGGCACCGACCCCGCTTGTGGCCCAGCATTTTTCAGACTCGTGTTGCTGAGGAGGAAACTTCCCGCAGGAACTCTCATTTGCAAAGTAATTTGTGCAAAGAACACATTGAGAAAAAGTCACCGACGGTGAAAAGCGGGGCACTGATGTGACCCGAGTGGGGAAGTTGGACCCCTTACCACGCATCTGGCATGAATAAAATGGGAAAAGCTTGGTTAGTAGCAAAGACAGACAACAGTCATAGTTTTGTTTCTATTTATTAATGCTGCCAATTAAAACCTACATGTCTGTTTAACAGGCTCTGGGTACAGATTTAAAGGAACTCGACAGCTCACAAATTATAATTAAAAAAGCACTAGACGTCTGATTATTTTTCCATTCAGGTCATACAGTCTCTACATATGCTACCTAGATACCAGTATTATTTAATCTGCCCCCACCACCTTGGTCTTCAGGGTTCTCAGTTTTATTTCTCATTTGCTCCTGTATTTGAGCAATTCAAGTTTATGCATGTCTCAAGGTTCAGACTGCTGTTGTAAGGCAACTGCAATGTGAGTACTACTCATCAAATATGGTATCCTTACAGGAGACAACAACAACAACAATGACAACAAAACCAACAACCATGACCAGAATCTTATATGTAAAGGCAAGAGAAAATTAGAAATTTAATAATTATAATGCAGTTCAGAGGATAATATTGTTGTGGTTTAACCCCAGCCGGCAACTAAGCACCACCACACAGCCGCTTGCTCGCTCCCCCCGGTGGGATGGGGGAGAGAATTGGAAGAGTAAAAGTGAGAAGACTCGTGGGCTGATATAAAGACAGGTTAATAGGGAAAGCAAAAGCTGCGCACACAAGCAAAGCAAAACAAGGAATTCATTCACTACTTCCCATGGGCAGGCAGGTGTTCAGCCATCCCCAGGAAAGCAGGGCTCCCTCACGCGTAATGGTTACTTGGGAAGACAAACGCCATCACTCCGAATGTCCCCACCTTCCTTCTTCTTCCCCAGCTGTATATGCTGAGCATGACGCCATATGGTATGGGATATCCCTTTGGTCAGCTGGGGTCAGCTGTCCCAGCCGTGTCCCCTCCCAGCTTCTTGTGCCCCCCCAGCCTACTCGCTGGTGGGGTGGGGTGAGGAGCAGAAAAGGCCTTGACTCTGTGTAAGCACTGCTCAGCAACAACTAAAACATCAGTATGTTAGCAACATTATTCTCAGCACAAATCCAAAACATAGCCCCATACTAGCTACTACAAAGAAAATTAACTCTATCTCAGCCAAATCCAGCACAAATATATTAGCAATATGTTCATAAATACATATCTTTTAAATATTTCACCATCAGTAATAAAATAGATTTATAATCTGTCATTATTATTACGAATGTAAGTATTGTACTAGCCCTGTACTAGTTTAAAAAAAAATACGTATGGTTACTGAAAAGTTACTTTTTCCCCTCCTTCTCTGGTAGCTGCGCTGTCTCCCTTGAGATGTGGATATTCTACCAAAGTACCATTCTAAGATTTTGTAATTATTTTTAACATCAAACAGTATTAATTGGCACAGACTGTATTAGCTTTTGCACACAAGGCACAATAAATCCAGGTTCACATATTAACTATTCATAAATACAGTATTTCTCACTTACAGATATGTTGCAAGGCTGCAGAACAGAAACAGCAGTTATGTTCTTCTTTCACAAATGCTCTTTTCAACACTTTTGTTCTTCAGTTGATTACATAGCCCAGATTTCATTTTCAGATGACCTAACATTAATACTCTACGAAGGAATTATCACGTGGGGAAAGGAGGGTATGAGAGACTGAACACTAAGGTGGCCTTCACCAATTACATACTCAAATAATCCCAGAATTTCAGAAAAACTACAACTGTGGATTTCAGATTTCTGTATTGGGCTGGCCACGGGGAAATGTAGTTCTATGGGTCTTGTCACTGCTGTGTTTAATTGAATGCCAGTTTTCGCAATGTTTTCCCACAAATGTCTGGAGGGACCTATGTCTAATTCTGGGCTGTTGGGAACGTTTCACCTCTCCTGGGTTTGGACGTGCATCCTGCCCGCGTCCCTGTTCTGCAGCAGTTGGAGGCTCACACAGGCGTGCATCGTCCACCTCTGCTCTGGTTTCCATGGAGAGGATTTCCACCAAAATCCTCTTATGTTCAGTCTCGTGTTGCCTTACCTTATGCTTTTCTTTTCCAATACTTATGAGTTAGATTTTAATTTCAATTGGAGTCACATAAGGCCAAAGCAACTCAATTTCCTTTCAGTGGAATTACCCTGGATTTACTCTATGATGGCTTTGAGCAGAATCTGATCTCTTTTTTTTCCTGGACAGACCTGGTTATATACTTCACATACAAAAGGCTGGCCTGTCTCAGAGAGAAGGTGTAATTCTTCTCTGGCTCCTAGATTCTAGTGTTTTCAAAATGTAGAAGCTGTAAAATTGTATCAGCACAGACCGTATTTGCTATGGATGAACATTGTTTCCCAAGTCATGAGGAATGAATAATGTTGTTTTAAATAAACTAGTAACAGAGAAAGGAAGCAACTGCCAGCATTTTCCGCTCTCTTCACTCTACCAATCCGTTGCACTGTGCTACTACAGAAAAGCCTAATTTCATATTGGTTCTGCTAAAGAGAATGATGCTATCAAAATTTCTGATACTGTAGCTGAGAGTAGTGTCTTGTGGAATGGCTCAGTCACCTGCTTGAATATTACTTGGGTTTGCCAGATTAATTTGTCATCCCTTGCTTCATCTGTTACCTGTGAAATCAATTCCCTAAAGAAATAGTAATCGGCTTTTCCATCTGCGTGGGTAACATAGCCTCTGGTTAGCCTTACAGAAGGGTGGAGGCCATCGCTTCCCCTAGTCACATAGCTTGACCTGCTGGAAGTGCAGGGCTTGGTCAGTTTTTCCTAAGCGTCAGGATTCGTGCACATCGCTTATGTACCACTTGCACATGGGTTAATACTAGTCCTTCCCCAGTTTGCACCGCAGAAGTGAGGTGATTAGGAATCACCAGAAAAATCCATCTGGTCCATAGTCAGCTGCTTTAATCCCTTCTGGAAAGACAGTGGGTAGGAGCAGACTGTGTGCCAAACTGGCTGTCCTGGTGCACGTCTCATGGTCTACTTGCAACTTCCCAAATGTAGGAAGAATATTTGCAAGGGACGGAGGAAGGAAGAAAGGGAATAATTGTGCAAGTTGTTCAAGATGCTTTAGAAGTTAATATGAGCAGTAAAAGGAAAAGATTAAACCAAACGCAAATGTAGAAATGAATCCTACAGATTCTTTTCCTTGGAGTAGCTATTTACTTTGTTCTTATTTACATAGAAATAACTGTCTGGAATTTATGTTTTCAAAAAGGCAGAAGTACTTACTAAAGTCAGATACTGTTTCTGACTTTCATTTCACCTCTTTACCTGCCTTCGACAGGATGATATATCAATGGTTTGTGTCAAGTACACATTATTTGGCTTTCTCTGAAGGTTGTTTTCCAATGTTTCATATTCCATGCGTGACTGTTAATGGAAGAAAAGCACTGATGGGGGCACCACAGCATATTTGGGGGGTAGTTCTCTTAATTTCTAGTTTTATTGTAATTTCTTATCTTGTTTGTTAGCTAATTTGAGAAGCAAAGGGTAACATTTTTGCGATCGCATTTCTTAGCACATTTTGTCAAAGACTCATTACACAATGAAGTAAGCAGAATGGTAGCCATAAGAAGAAATCACAACTCTATTTCAGAGAACATAGCTTACAGATTATTTTCAAGTAATCACTGCTTATAATAACCTGGTTTAAAATGTAGAATACCAGGTAGGACACAGCTTTTGACAAAACTCTTTAAGAAGGAGCTTTTAAGAGGCCTCATTATGAATGATGAAAGTGAAAACCAATAGCCAGCATAACCTATTTGCTGAGATTTGACAAAATAGCTTTTTAAAAGCTTTTTAAAAGCAAACCCTTTAGAAGAAAGTAGAGAACCTGCCATAAAGATGGTTATCGTTCCTTTAGTGCTCACTCCCCCCTGATCTGGCTATGTAATGAAGGAAGCCTTGAAGTCCTGACTTCATTGACAAAACTACTGCAGCAAGCATGTCATGACATGACAGTGCCCCAAATTATGACAACGACCTTTGTGCATGCCTGTTTAGATAGGACCTGAACAATGTTCTAAGCAGGGTACTGAACTTCCCCCAGCTTGGATTCTTTCTGAAGTCACAGTAATGTTAAATTACTTGGTTATAACACCTCACAGTTTCATCTGTGAAGAAAGGAGTGGGTGTGCTAGAGGTTAATGGGGACAACGGAGGGAGCACTAACCCTTCCATTTCCATTGCCTGGTTCAATAAATGCTCTGGATTACAAACTAGTAAGAAATGACAGCTCGAGCCTCCATGGCTACGTGCCATGGCAAGATGAAACTACAGTACAGAGAAGGAATGACTAAGGTTACAAGACAACTTGCTGGCAAGGATTTTGCTACTGCAGCTGGGCTATCTAACAACAGGGTTTGTATTTTTTTCCTTCCTAATTTGAGTTGCCCACCTGCCCCTAAAATAAGATTTGGCAACACAGAGAAAGCCAGTTAATTACCTCCTCCCCACTGCTACTTCACTGCTGTTACTGCTGGTGCTGGTTTTGCTCCCATGTTTTCAGAAGATCGGTTGCCAGCTGTGAGATGTGCTGCCAGGCAAACTTGACGTGGGTGGATTCCACCGTGCGGGAACAAATAGCAAAACGTAGCACAAACTTCTCTCGCAGGTGGCATGGGACCAGATGAATCTTCTTGGCCTCATTTATGCTTTCAAGAAGCGCCTTATTTAGGTCATTTGAGCCCTGAAATCATTGTAATTCAACGGATATGGTGATGAATTTCAGAAGCAAGTTTGGAATACGTAAATCCCACCAAGCAGCCAAGCCCAAGTACCACCAGTAACACGCAGCCACTTTCTCATCTTGCAGTGCTTTGCCATCAAAGGATTACAAAAAGGTGCCGGCACAACAGATAATTTTTCAGCCACAAAAAGATTTATGGATTAACTGGAGTTTCGAAGCAGTGTTCACATGGGGGCATTTGTGATAGCTGACTGCCTTTTTGTGACCTAAGGTCGTGAGCTATGTAGCTTCGTGTAAAAGCATTCATTATTGCATCCATTTCAGTACACTTTTCCTAGATCTAATCAAACAAACGTGGGAGGAAGTTTTGAAATGAACTACACTAACATTTGTAAAACAAACCTTCCAGTCTTCAGTTCAGCCTGGCTGCTGTGAGAGAATCTTTGAATATGAAGATGGAAATCTTACCCTTAGCTACGAAATAGTTAAGGTAATGTATCCCTGGCATAAGTAAGTTTCATACAATCAGGGTACTATCAGTAGAAACCCTAAAAAAGTATTTGCCTCAAGTTCTATAGGAAGTGTCCACCACAGAATCCTACAGAGTGGGTTTGGGGGGGGGTTTAGAAATGTGGTAAACTGACCCTCCCACTGGAAGTAGAGAGTCTTCTGCATTCCGGGAAACAAAGATGTAAATGTAAATAACTTGCAGAAGGTCAGAGGGACTCTACACACAGGCGGTATTGAATTTTATCTCCTTCTAGTTTACTTCCTTCTCCTTGTGCTCAAATAGTGAATGTGAGGATTTCCCTTAGAGCAGCTGTACGCTCTTAGTATCAACTCTCAAAAGAAACAGGACTGCACGGAGGCGTACTGCTTCTTTTGCCGGTTCAGCTAATGTTGAATTGGTGGTTTTCCTAGTTCATGTCCATCAGCATTTGAGAATAAAACAAAAGATGTCATCAGATTTTCAAAAACAGTAGTAAATTGCTTTAAAGGAAAATGATGAAAGAAGGGATCCCCAAAATCTTGGGATTTCTGTCTGATTTAGCAACACAGGATGAAGTGCTAGCTGCATACCTTTGACAGTCTTTGTTACCCAAAGTAAGGGAACCCGTCTGTCTAACTTCTATATCAGCAGACCCAGAGATGGCTTCAGCTTTGCTGGGCAGTTTGCCGTAATAGCTTAGGATATCCCGTGTTGACCTCGAGTGCTATCATTTTATTCTTTGTGGAACTATCTTAGCTGTTGTACAGCCTTTACTCTTTCTATTGCACTCCTGGTAACACAGAATTGCAAGAGATGCTAGGAGCATCTGGGCTTTTACCGCAGTGTTCCCGTACTGAACACTGACTGCGGTAAGAGTCACAAATGGACAAATCCGCCCGTTCAGCAGCGGTTTTGTTACTGTAGCGGCATAGGTCTTCTTGAAAACATCCCTATCGGAAAACGTGTTCTCTCAAATCTGCGCAGTTGTGACTTGCCTGCTTAGCCTTTTCCATATAAAACCAAAGCATAAGGGAGACACAGTTTCCCATTGGCACTGAGGATAAAAGTATTATTCTCATGGGTTTGGATCATATTAGAGTTAGAGCTGAAGCCAAGTCAAAAACCTTGTTCTGACTTAGCACAAGCTGTTAGGGAATTTGGATGAGAGCCTGAAATTCCTGGCTTAGCCTTAGTCTTGTAGATCTCTTTATGCAACTCAACTGCTCCTAACTAAGAAAGGACCAACTTTGCTGTTTTGCAAGTCCCCACCCTTTACGGGTCAGTCACTGGTGACAATGATGTACTGCTTTCTCATCAAAGGTAATCCATCGTTAAAGTGATGATCCTTGACTTTAATATGAAATACATAGCACTAACTTTTAGGCAATACAAGCGGTTATATGGTGTTAAGTTAATACCCTTGGCAGGGGTGACGGGAGGGAGGAGAAAGTTTTATCATCTTTCTTCTGTTCTGCTCTCACAGTTGCACCTAGGGGCTGCTGTGACACTCGGGTGTCACGTCAAATTGAAGTTAGTAGTGCCTAATCCTCTCCCAGAGCTTTGAGAAGCCAGCAGCCAGCTCTGATTGAGTCTGTCAGCTTCAATAAGACAGTAGTCTCACCCCTGTGGAGAAGTGACTGGCTTGACTTGTTTCATCTGCAGACATGGCAAGGAGGCCAAAAATTAACCCTTTGTCATGATACATTTGATGGAATAGTTATAATAGGAACGTCATAGATTGTTAGTCCATCTGCTCAACAGTGTGAAAGGCAAAAAATTAAAAGTTACAGCTAAGCAGAAAAATAAAAAAGGATTTCTCAAGAACAAAGGAAGGAACAAGATTTCATACTTCTACAGCTGTGCAGCATTACAGTGCAAGTCCCCTGTCCCTTTGTCCTACTGTAACTACATAAAAGTTGCCAGGATCCTACTTCTAAGATGCATTTTAATATGAATTACAGAAATCACAGGAAGACTTTTGAAAGAGTGATTTAAAAAGCAAATAAAGCTTCAAAAATAACTATAAAATGCGCTTCATTTGAAAGGTGGTTGGTTTTGTTTTCTTTGTTTGGACAAGGAAGGCAAGCGATGAAAACACTGCTGTTTCAACATTGGTTTTCAGCAGCATCACGCCTTTATTCTACAACTTGTCCAAAAGTTTCTTAGCTAGGTATCCACGCTTTACATCCTCCTGCAAAATTGTCTTTCCCTGTAGATCGGATTTCTTCCTCTGGATCATCAGGGACAGGAGAACAGATGTAGGCGAACCACTGGTCTGATCAAAAGTGACAATTCCTGCACTGCTATGCTCTATTTCACCAGGACTGTTCCCCTAAAGTAAATGTTGAGCACTGGCTAACAGCTGTCTCTGGAGCTGCAAAACTCATGTTTGCTTGTTCCATGTGAGAGAGCAGACTACAACCAGCATCTTGTTACTGAGCAATAAAAGCCACAGAACCTATTCCTCAAAATCTTTTAAAAGTTCTTGTTAGGAAGGACATTATAGTCATGTTTCCACTTACTGGAAAAACTCCACATTCTGTAACGTGCCTGATACCCTAGCAACAGATCCTTTTTTTCTTTTATTTTAAACAACATACATTCACCCCAAACTTTTTTCCTATTCCAGATTAATTCACCATTACCTTGTTGTTAAAGGTTTGTTGGCTCCTTCAGCCAATTGCATCAAACTCAGGTAACTGGGGCAACTGAATGACTGAGAAAAGAATTTGGGAAAAATAGTAATACCACACTACCCAGAAGGAGCCAAGATATGCTTGTGAGCCTTCAGGAAAGCTAAAAGCTCATTTAGGTATCATGTGAACTAGAAAACACCGGTGCTCTTGTTATTATTGCTGCGTGTTCAGACTCAGTGTCACAATCCAGTCCTTCACAGAGACTTTAGTTGCAAGCTGCTCTGTTAAATGAGTTCTTTACCTAAAACAAGACATTGATCCCCTTTCAATGTCTGATTAAACAAGTGAAACCCCCCCAGCTCCTGCAGCTCTTATGCTCTGAGTGCAGAGTGAGTTTTCCAGTTTCTGTCAGGCAAGGTCTCTACATCAATGAACTTGTCACTTATGGAGATTTTGGGGAATGAAAGGCCAAGAGGGGCAAAAGGGACAGTTCAGCAAAAAAAAGCAGACCAGGGCCAAGGGCAGTTGGGAAGCTGGCCTCCTATGCAACCTGTTCTTACTCATATCTTGCTCCAGTTTGCCCAGTCTGACTGTAGGATTTTAGAAATGAAAATGTATTCTTTAAAGAAAACAACAAAAAACTGTTTACCACTCTAATCTTAATCCACGATAGTAATTTTTTATATATATATATATATACACACACACATAATTGTATATTAAATATACACACATATAAAATTAAGTTGACAAGAAACATCTAATACATGCACATAGACTCACACATTGTATACAAATGTCTAGGGAAATACGAAAACAATCATCTTCATCAAAGCCCACCAAGCATGGAATATAACAGTCATTTTGTGTGATTGGGTAGACCATTTGTTTGCCTTGACTATGTATTTTCATACCCTAATGAGCTTGAATTTCTCTTAAGCATTTGACTAATTTTTAGCAAAATTGTCTTAGGCTTCTTTCTTTAATCTGCTTTGATCTACATGAACTCCCTTTACTTTCCTTAAGAAATAATTAAGTATATTAACTACAAAGACTATATTCAGTTGCAGGTTATTGTATCGCTATAAAACACAACAGCAGAAATAGGAGGTCTTAGCTGCCTTACCTTCAGCCGAAAACAGACTAGTCCCAAGACAACCTCAGCGCAGAGCTCAAATCTTTCATCCTGAAGGACTAAATGTTCAAACTGATGCGACAGCCTGATGTGCTGAGAACAGAGAGTATGTACATTGTATACATTTGATTCACCAAGAGAAAAGATGTGCTAAATTGTTTCCATCCCTACATTCTTTTCTCTGTTCCCTCTTCTGATATGTGATAACATTCACATATCGCCATCTGTTTATGTTAACTTACATCCCGTTTATGACTCCCAGAGGCCATATTAAGCCGTTACTATATCAGTAGCTCGGCCTACCTGAGGCAGTACTAGTCTGTTGCTTAATGAAACACAGTTTTATAACTGTCATGATACCATATTAATAGTAAGTAATTGTAATAATTCTTCTTCAGGTTTTCTACCACTGCCAGTTTTGGCTGGGAATGGCTGAAGAGTCCAAAAGTTATTGTGGGGAAAGGGGGAGATGCACAGATGTATAGAGAGAAAATAATCACAATTCCAGTGCAAAACAAGCTGGACTGGCTTTAGATACACTTTTCAGGATAGTTCACTTAATGTGGGAATAACTGTGAAGAAGGGGAGAACTTGCTCACTCTTGTGACCTGGGCGCTCAGGTTCAGTTGAAAAGAAAGGTGATGGCAGTATAACCAAGCAAATGGATAGCACGTCTCAGCCAACCTGTGTAGCAGTTACTGGGGAAAAAAGAGTGGCGTTGGACACCCAGACAGAGCAATTGTTTTGAAGCATAGGAAAACAGTGCTCTTCCAACTTCAAACAAATGGGAAAAATACCAAGAGGCATACTAACAACCAGCTGGACAGTCTTAACATCAGTCAGCGATGCTTGCATACTCATGCCACGTTCCGCTTTCTCCCAAACAGAAAATGAATTCAAAAGCACTTGGAAAAAAAGAACCCATATCCTCATCAGGTACCTGCAGTACCTTATCCAGTCCCCCTCTCACTGGCTATCATTGGTCTAGTGCTCACCACCCGAAAAAAAAAAAAGACAGCAGCAACCTGCTATTAGAATTACAGTTTGTCTTCATGCAGTAGCCAGTCTGCAGCAAAAATTATCAGCAACCTCTAAAATGATGTTTAAAAGTTCCTTAACTTTTATGTATTTATGATTGCAAATAATTTTATAAAATGAAACAACTGACTCCATGTCTTTTCCTTCCTTTGCACCTTGCTTTTTTGCAGGCTCAAGGACAGATATGAAACAAAAATGAAACATTTCACTTTGGGCCAGGGTTAGATGTGGAATGTTTCATCTCACAGGAACTTTTTCCAAAAGGGCAAGAACAAGGCAAAACAGAAATTACAGAAAAGAGAAAAAAAAAAAAAAAAGGAAGAAAGCACATTTTGCAATCTTAATCATAGCTTTCTGATCTTTGTTTCTTTCTCAAAATAGAAAAACATTGTTTAGATTGAATCAAAACATTGATTCAAAACCTTCATAGTGGGCATACTGGTACTCTATGCAACCAGCCAATCTTACTGTTGTTACCGCTTCCTCTCTGCTGTTTGTTACATCCATTTATCATCTCCCTCTAAAATTAGACTGAAAGCTCTTTCAGTCAGGAATGAGACCAATACAATGCCCGATCCTTTCCAAGGCATTTGGATGTTCTGCTAAGATAAATAGCATGAGTTTACAGCTATGAAAATTGACCAGAACTATATGAATATATACAGATACTTGTATGCATACATTCGTGGAAAACGTATGTGAAATATGCACACGCGTTGTAACGATCTTTTACTGTCTTCTCCTACCCTCATGTTCTCTAGTCTTAACCAAGCTGATGTCTTTTACCCAGCTTCGCAAAATTTCACACTGCATATACCGGGCCTTGGAAATCAAAGCCGTAAAAAAAGCTATGTTCAATGAGACTAGAATTTCACAACTGTTCAGCTGAATGCAACCACCAACCGAATTCAATCAAAATCTACCTGGGTGAGAACCGACTACAACAAAAACTTAAGACGTGGCTTACTGCGAGCAGTTTGTGCAAGAAAACTCCAGACCCACACTGTACATTTTATAGCAGGTATTTATGTCCAGTTGTGGCACTGAAGAACTTTTCAGGAATTTGAAAGAAATAAAAGCGAGGAAAAAGAGAGAATACTCAGTAAAACACAAATGAAAATTCTGGAAGTATTTTGTGTTCATGTCTGGGTGCAAGTACTTTTATCCACAGCGTCTTAGCAAGCAGCAATAATTTGTAAGGCCACGGGGGGGCACCAAGTGTTTTAGATGATACAGAAGTGGAAGGGAGAGAAAGTGGAGCTTTAGCTGAAGTTTCGCCTGTAATAGCTTTGCTTAGCGCAGGTACCCAAGGCCCTGCACCTTTGAACCATAACCTGTTATTCTGAGTTGCTTTTACAAAGATTGTTGCAACCAAACACAATTACACCCAATAAAGTTAAACATCATTAAGCCTGGAAGTTCAAACGCTGTAAAACCGAAGGGCTTTTTGGTATCACACCTGCCTCTCGGCGAGTCCAAGAGCTGTACCCGCACTCTGGATGTGGGCACGGCAATAACTGCCAGGAGGACACGTGCGGCTTTAGTGCTCCAACTTGTCAAGAGAGGCAGGTAAACTGTGAAAATAAAGTCCTGTTTGGAGAACCACAGGCACTGAAACTAAGGATAGGAAAGAAGGAGAGGTAAAACTGACAGGCTGTTCTCAGTTTTCTGCTGAATGTGTACATACCAAGCCTGACCTATGGATATTTTAACCCTCCAAATGCTTTTGATTTTGACATTGGTGTCATGCTGCGTCCCTAGCATCATTAACTTCAAGCTGATGTTCAAGTATTATTTAACCTTTAAAAATTATTATATTTGATGCTGCTATATAATCGAACAGAAAAGTGGATGTACACAAACTGACTCACATACTGTTTCTAGCAATATTGTTTGGACTATCCCTTTATCGCATGGGTTCCCAAAGCGAATCACATGGACTGCGTTAGCAGCCTGAGAAGTCTGGGTATGTAGGAGCAGAATACCAGTCCTCCTCTTCACAGTGAAATTTAGCAGATTGAAGAAAAGCGGCTTGTAAGGAATTTTTGTGTATCGCTATCGATCTCAGGTAAATAACCATTGCTCTTCTGCAGTGAGAAGGGAAAAAAGAAAGGGATCTAATTAATTTGGTTATTCAGGATTAAGGGAAATGTCTTACATAATCACTAATGGGAGCAGTAAACTTGTGAGGCATTAAGATATGGTCCCTATTGAAAAAAAATCTGTATTTGTGTATGCATGACTATAAGTATAAATAAATATAAATATAAGTGTAAGTATAAGTATAAAGGCTCCTGCATTGAGGTGTTTAAACTGAATTTTGATTTTGGGCAAAGGCTTCAAGAACTAGAATAGTTTCTGATTGAAGGGAGCTTTTCTGAAGCATCAGAGTACATTAATGTCTATATGCAAATAAGCATACCTGCCTAGCCCTGATCGCTTCATACTTTTCCCCTGTAGAGTTCACGTCTCTGCCTGCCTTAGCTCGCATCCCACTACACTCTGAAGGAAAATGCTGTCAAAAGAGTCTTCTCAACAGCCACTTGGACTGTGCCACTCCCCAGCTGAAATGCTATCTCTGGCATTGCTCTTCTGTACAGTTCCCGTTTCTTGGTCTCTGCTGGTAATTTTTAATGGCATTCCTTATCCTCGGTGAAGGAAGAGGGATGCGGTACACTGATTTCTTCTGGTCCTGTGGAGGATTCATCCAAGTCCAAATATTCGTGGGGATCACATACAAAAACATTAACTGCTAAATTTCTCAAATTGCTTCTGAGCTCTTTGAGAGGACTTAAACCGACAAAAGAGTAATATATGGTCAAGCAGTTTGCAAATGGGCCATTTACAAATGGGCCATTTGGGTTTCACATTTATACTGACTCTGAGTGTTTGGAATCAGTCCAGAAGACTGTTCTTGTTGTTGCGTTTGCCCTCTTTGTACATCTCCTCTGCGGCTTTGGGACTTACCTCCAAAATTTGTATTTTTCTCTCCCCACATCCTTCAGAGATGACTGCCCTCCCCTTTAGCACTGCTGTTAAACCTATACTTTGCAATAGGTTAATATTACATGTGTGGGAAAGGAGTGCATAACTGGAAGGTTTGGAAAACAAAAGAAGTTACTGTATCTAAATCCAAGTCACACATTCTCATCTCCCAGGAATATTTTAGTTCCTAAATGCCTTCCTCAGTACAAGCAAGCGCCAGGTTGCAGTGGTCCTCTAGTCATTTTGATGCAGACCTTAAAGCTGCAAACATAACAAACATCTTTTTCTTAAAACTTACTAATAAAAGAGAAAAAGACAAAAGAAAAAAAGAAGGAAAGAGACAAATAGTTTTTTGTGGCAGTTTACGTCCAGAAAAAAACCAAAAGTTTGTGAAGAGATAGTTGCAGATATTGTTGGTCTTCCATATAGAAGCTTGCTAATCACACAGCAAATGGGGTGGCTTCTTAAGCTTATGCAGTGTTTTTTCCCTGTATATTAGGTCAGAAGCTCATCACTGTTGAAAATCTCAAATCACTTTGTAAGTAAGACCTGGCTGTGCAAAAGAAGCCTAAGGAGAAGTCTATAAACACTGGATACATCTTCCTACAGTTGTCTATGACGTGGGAGCTGAAGCGTCTTCTGTTTTTCTAGGCGATCACAGCATCTGTATTGGGATTTGTATAAACTCAGAAAGGAATTGAAACCCTGGCTCCCAAATCTCTTAGTAAGGCCCAGCGCTGCATCTGAACAGGCATGCCTTAGCTGCTATTGTACAGCACAAACAGGAATGACATGCCCTACATACAGATATGTTGGCGCATGAAAACTACGTGGCGTACGACTGGATGCTACGTCCCAAACGTAGGCATCCCCTTCCCCAGGTTACAGCCTAAGGAGCTGTTTCCAAGCTCTGCTCTTCTGCCTGACTCTGTGTTCCTGGCCCTTTCCCTGGGGCAACTCCTTACTAATACAACAGAGAGAGAGAACTTCTTCCTGCTTCCCCAGCTCCAGCCACTCTGCTCTCCACTTGAAGGCTGCAATACCTGCTCCTGCCACTGTTCCTAGGTCTCTTTGCATTCTACCGACGTCCACTCTATGACCCACTGTAATCAGCGCGGCTTCAGAAATCATCCTGGCAACTACAGGGCTTCCCTTGAAACACAGCTAGAAGTCCCAAGTACGCAAGACACAGTGCCAGGTATTCCCTTCAAGGACTGCCTTTGCCAGCAACGGGAATATAAAAGCTGTTATTTGCAAGACGCTAAAACGTGTTTAAAAGCAAGCAACTTTTCAAGGCCAAGCACTGGGGCGAGCAACATTAAAGTGAAGTTAACAAGTGCAGTGAAGTTACAAATTACTTTTTGTTCGGAGAGTCGCCTATAGGTTTGAAAATGTAAAGCAGTGTCAGGCTGGTTTACATACTTGATTACTACACTATGAAAAGAAAAGGCGTCATGATAAATCTGGAACCAAGGATAATTCCTGAGAAGAGAGGATAATGGGCAAGATATGAAACACATTTTAACATGTTATTTTGCAGCTACTGATACAACTTTACCAACATGTCTGCAAACTCGCAAGAGAGATCTTAAATACTGCTAGAGGGAGGGAGCAAATTAAACGCAATTATTTCTGAAATGGAAGTTCCACAGAGAACTGCTGGAGATAGAATTGACTTTTTTTAAAGCTGCTTTGGAACCCACTGAATTTAATCACCACTCATCTGGGGAGGTGGGGGTGAGGAGAAACTAACTTCATGGTTCCAGTTTGACAGATGTATACAGTGACCCAAATTCTGCACTTCATTACCCCTCTTGCCCTTCCAAAGTTGCAACCATAAGGTCATAACTTCTTTTTCTCTGTACACCAGGGAACACTTTAGCCCTTAACGAACACACTCAATTCAACATGTCCTTGGAAATCTAGCTGTCTGAATTACCTTTACAAATAAGGGAACATATTAGAGTTTTACTTTGGAGTCAGTATCTTTAAGAAAAGATTGATTTGCTTAGCCTTCCTGAACTGTGTATCACAGGAAGTCTAAAAAAACAGTCTTCAGCTATGATTATAGGAAGACAAGCGCTTTTTGGCTGGACAGTGAGGGAAATAGCTGGGAGACAGGGAAAAAGGGAACTTGTTGAATGGAAGTACTGACCTGTGGAAATCAGCCTGATAAAAGGCCGTGTAATTAACAGGGGGCTTCTAACCCTCTATTTCCCCAGTGAAAGATTTAGCCCTACTTCAAAACTTGACATCATATTAAAATAATTGCAGTCTCCAGAAATCTAACCTGAGAGATAAACCCACTGGAAACTGTAAAGGCAGCCTAGTAAGGTGATAACAAACCTTGTCTCAATTGTTCATCAGAAGGGTATGTATTGGATTGCCACAAGCATAACAGAGCACCAGGATTGCCACTGTTGTCAAAATTTATTTCTGAAGGCCTTGTTAAGGATAAAAATCCAATTCAGATATCTGTGTAGTCAGTTGGAAATTATAGTGTGATAAAAATGGGAAGCAAAGAGGGTACCTTCCATCCCAGAACCTTTTCAAATCCAAAGAGACTTACTCATGCAGCGATTTTACAACAGTGGAAAAAGCCTTTCTTGGGAATTAATCTGTTTAGTACCACAACAGAAAGGAATGTGTGTCTGCAGAGAGTTTGGTATACTAGACCAGACTCTTAGCTAATGGATATTTTTGTAAATATTTAGAGCCAAGTCATGGATGTCCCCTCACTAGTAGCTTCCCTGAACTTCATAAAGATGAAAGGTATGCTTGAATTTGACTTTCCTGCTACAGAGAAAGGATATATATAACTTAGACTGGCGCCAGGTGTGTTTTTTAGTGACAAAAAAGCCTCTTCTTTTTACATCAAGAATAAACTTAGTACTTTGTCATAACAATGTTAACAAACTGTAAATTGTACACTTCTTTTTTTTAAAAAAAGGTGGATTTTAAACAGGAAGCAAAGAAACAGCAAAGGTAGACATGCCCAGTAAGTTACTGTATCATAAATGCCACCTGACCTTAATCGCAATCTAAACATGGTATCAATGCATGCACATTAATAAAATAAGGAAGTCATGAATAAACATGTTTTCCCCCAATAAAACCATTAAAGTGCTCTGGCTTAATTTCAGAGGGAACTATGGTCCCACATTGTAGAAATTCCAAATTCCTCGGCTTGCCTTCTCTAAAGATTAACCCAAAACATATGAGAGTTTTGATGCCGCCATGATAGGAAATTGCGATACTACGTGGGGCAAACAAGCAGTACCGCTATTGAACCCAGCTGTCCAAAACCTGTTGCCTATGCTTTCTGTTGTGTACAGAAGTCATGGAGTGTAGATCGGTAACAAGCTCATTTTCCCTTGCCCTCCCACCACAGGTTACCCAAGAAAGCAAACTCCAGTCACCTTGCGGATATGCTCCTGCAGTCCCGTGACCCCGTACATCCTCAGCACGAACCAGAGCTTCAGGGAGCGGAACCTCCTCCCCAGGGGAATCTGCCAGTGCTGCAAGCCAGGGAGAAGGGAGGGCACCCACGTTAGAGGTCATGGCTGCAGTAATACTGCAGAAATTGTACATTCTGCAATGATTTTGAAGCGTACCGCATTGCCCCATCCTACAGGCAGTTGCTAGAGGTGGGTCAAATGGTAACAGAAATGTTTATTTCTGGTTAATGCCCTGGTGTGACTGTTTAATACTCAAAATTTTCAAATGAAAATTGGAAAAGGAGGTTGATCTCAGAATGGAAGGGTCAGAAGGCAAATCAAATTTTCTTTGTGCAGCCTGAGTTCTCCTTGAAGGCTTTGGAAAAATAAGTATCTTAGAAGCTTATGTACACTGGCTTGCTTACAGCTGTGGGGCTAGCATCTGCAATGACAGGCCCATTTTCCATTTCAAAACAACAGTGTTTCTGTTGCTGAAAGGTTAAAACACAAGTGCATTTAAAAAAATGTATTACTCACTATGCTGAGGAAAAAAAATCTTCAGGACATTTCTTTCTACGGCCTAAACCTTGAGATATTACACACGCAAGATGATTTCTGCTTTTCAACTTTTTTTTTTTTTTTTTTTTTTTTTAAATAGCGTTTAAAGTTTTGGCTTGAGGAATGTTAAAAATTTAGCAAGCTGCATCCTTCCTGAAAAGAAACATAAGGTTTTGAGGTTTATGATAGTAACAGAAAATAAAAGTCCTGGAAATATCAGTGTATACAAGTAAGAGTATTAATTATTAGATGGGTGCTGTACTTACCCGATAATCTGTTACCAGGCCTGGAAGTTAAAGAAAAAATGTTCACATTGCTTCATCACAACCACCAAAACCTACAATCATTCTAATTCTGTTGAAGAAGCTGTATCTTAGCTATCCTTTATGTTTGCTACAAACTCCAGCATCATCAGTGTCAACAGGACCACTAAACACCTAGCAGGATACTTGGCAGCATGCTAACTGCAGGTGCTTGTAGTAAGCTTCATTCCTTAGCTAGTCAGAATATACCACTAACAAACTAAACAATTTTCAGGGGAAGAACACAATTTTCCTTTCTGTTATACTTCAGATCCTGTGGAGATGATGGACTAAATACTGTGTTTCTTTTCCTCTTGTAAGGAAAAGAAGTAGTGGATAAAATGGCAATCATTAATTTTGCTTGAAACAGATTGCAGAATCCCCAAACTCACTTCATCACTCGTTCTCTGCTTCTAACTACCTTTTCTACTCACTCATATATTTGCTGCTAATTCTTCAGCCTGTCTAATAAGTGACTTGAAAATTTGATTCAGAATTGACCTCCTCCTGCTTGGAGAATAGCGTTCTGCGGGGTTTTATGGCTTTTCATTTGATGGAGTGAAAGCCCCTTACAAACACAGATTGACCAAGCCCCAGAGCAGTTCAGGGAGGCAAGTAGAGGGCGTTATTAGTTATCTTCTATATGAGCACACAGAGTCAAGATGCATCTACCTTTTCTTTGAATCAGGTGCTTATATGGACTTCACAGTAAAGGAAACGGTAACATAAAGCTGGATTACTTGCAGGAAGCCAGTACAGAAGTTACACTGACCTAAACTCTAAAGCACTTCTTTAGCAAAATGTGGGAGCATCTGCTTAGCTCTCTTATTCTGCTTTATTATTCTGCAGTGGAGCATAAGCTTCATAGGAAAGTATGTACTTAAATTCCAAGGGAAAGTGCTGTCTAAGTGCTCCTGGAATTATGAAATGCAAGGTACTATATGGAACTGTAGCTTCTGAATTTGACCCGTTTACGGCATGTATGTAATTCTCAGCCTTTGTATTTTCTGGGGGTAAAAGACTGTACTTCCTGTGTTACAAGCTCTCTTGCCAACATTCTCTTGTCTACGCAGCCAAAGCACAAGGAAAAACATGGTCCTTCGACATATAGCCATTTGGTTCTTTAGCCTGTGACTAGGTTATTTTCCAGATGAAAAAAACCCCACACAACAACCAACAATCATGAACCTGTTCCTGGTCTTCAGGAAGTGAACATGGTTGTCTCAGCTCGGTAACGAGGTATTTGGTAACATTCATATTCTGCATTCTAGCAGCCATTTTTGTTTGATAGCTGCAAGACTGGCAGCAAAGAGAGTAAAGCAACTGGTGATAGATAAATAATCCTACAGTCCTGTAAGGGGCTATGTCTAATGATCCACAGCAACGCCTTTCACAAGCTGTGAAGCAGAATGCAACCCATGATTAGTCCTTGCTTACAAGCCGTAGTCTTACATCAGTATTTAACCAGGAGGAATTGCATCGTGGGAGCCTATGCGGCGTTCACAACAGAGCATAAAGCTGCATTCTTCTAACACTGCCATGAGGATTTGACCTACATCCTGGGTTGCCAGGCAAGCTAGTATAATCTTCCGGGTGGGATGGTGCAAATCACATAAAATTAGAATTAATGACAAAATAAAGACTTTCCCCTTGGGGCCACACATAATTGCCATATGGTTATGAAGAGCAATTGCTCACAGATAGATATATTTTTCGGCTCATCTGAATTCTTGAGTGAGAGACGAGCAAATTCAGAAATGCTACTTCATTTGCCTTGTAAACCATGATGGGAATTCTCAGACCTGAGATATAATCAGAAAGTAAGACCCTCCATTAGACAAGTCCTATTTCCACGAGCGCTGACATCCCGTAAATCACACAGGGATCAACAGGGACTGTAACAGCCTCGCACCTTTGCGAATTTGACTATTTTTATGGAAGGCATAAGTGTGGATTGTATTTAACAGCTTAACTAGAGGCATTTGCATTTGAAAAGTGTTGTCCAGCTCTTTGGCCCATTGATATCAAATGGGAATAGAGCATAGAAAAATTTAGCATCACTAGACTGCTAGTAATCAGCTGATCTATTTGGCATCATTAAGTCCAGATTATATAACATACTATCACAGCCTCTGAAGGCAGGACGAAGGCTGAACAACCTATTATCCAGCTGGGGAGGTAAAGTTTTCAGGTTATCTAGGTGGCCTCCCTGAAAGCACCTAGTTTTAAGAAAGGTCTGGTTTTCTTCTGGTGTTATTTAACCTGGGGAGACCCTAAGGTTCTTGTACCAGCACTGTTGGTTGTCGCAAGGACACACTTTCACTTTAGTTAAGGTTGTATTATTTCTCCTCAAGATAAGTATTTTTCATGTATGTTAATTAAAAGCTTGTGATGTAAGTATATTTGCCATAACTTGTATTTTTCATTTTAAAAGGCCAAAACCCAATACATATCTTTTCTTAACAAGTCTAGCCTTTGGAAGGTGAACCTCAGCTCCAGAGTTACTGCATTTTCCTGTTTACTGCACTGTTCTATATTTGCATTGCTTGGAAATGTAGAAAAGGAATAAAATGCAAAATTTCTGCCAGTTCAGGGTTAAGGCACAGGAATCTGCTTTTCCTAGGGCTTTTTAGGGAACGGTGGAATTCTGGGTGGTATTAAATTAAATGTCAATGAGTCCATAGCCATAACAGAGAGAAAAGTACTCAGGATATACTTGTCAACACAGATCAGCACCAGCAGTTCCAGGAAAGGTATGAGACAGAGTAAATGGTAAGAACATCCACATGTGATTCACCCTCTTGAGAAAGTTATGAGGGAACTTGCATCACATGCTGACATTGCACTGCTGTGACCTTCTTCACAATTAATCAGTTATTAGCCGAACGGGTAAAAACAGGCTTCAGGATGGCAAATGCCACTCTGCAGTTGCTAGGTATGTGCAAGGAGCAGCACTAATCCATTAAGGAGCTTTGTACAGGGCCCAAGATTTGTAAGTTCTTTGCAAGCACTTTGTGAAGAGCTTTCGTGAGCATTTGGTACAAGACAGATAGATAGCCTGCACTCACCTTCTTCCCTACGATCAATGTAAGGACATGAGAGCAACAGGATAATGTCCCAGACAGCTGTCATTCGAAATAGAGCACAGATATCAAACACAGCTCACCCCTTCTCTGCGGTTTCAGGGAATGTTTGCTTCTGACATGGGTATTTGAAAATTTGAATCAGAGCTTGCCTGCATAGCTAAGAAAAAAGGTCACAGGCTTTAGAAAGCCTAAAACCAAATCAGATCTTGAAATCATCCTGGAGAAAGGTATGCTGGGGAAGGCAGGTTAGGGGACTCAATACGCAGCACCCAATAATATGTTTATCTGACTACCAAAAGATCATTAAGAATTTTCTCAACACTCCTACAAAGAGTCAGTGGTAAATCTGGAGCTGGGGAAATTCCAAGGCAAAAGTATCAGTATAATGCTTTATAAAATGCCTTTCCATGAATTGCTTTTTATGCTAACTAAAATCTCACTAGATGTGTGTTTGCACTTTAATAAGCTTAACTCCTTGGAGCACTTTGAAAATGGAAACAGGCTCCTAAACAACTTAGGTAGTTTTAAGAATTTCAGTTTTCATCTTAAGTCCTTTTTTCCATTAAATATCAGTGTGCAGACAAAATAATACTAATACTTTCATTCAAGTATAAAATTACCAGACTCCTGATGGTGATGCTGCAGGTAAACAGGTTCTAATTTAAAGGCATCTGTTAAATCTGATCTTTTTTTCACCCTGTATAAAAAAGAAAGAAATCAAATTGAGAAATTTAAGAATTCAAATTGAAAGGATTAAATTTCCACAAGAAGTGAAGGCACATTGAATGTGTTTAAACTGGCGTATTTCCTGAGCACAGCCTGTGCCATTTTCAGTGCTTTTTCACAGCCATATCAGTACTGTACTTACAAGTAGCTAAGTGTAAGGCTCAGCAGGAACGGGCAGCATGACTGCACGACTGCATATTTAAAAACAGACAAGAAACAGACAGAGAGGATCTTTTTATGGTGATAGACGCTCACACCAGACTGTGCGACTCGCTAAAGCAATGTTAATGTTTGCAGTCAACAGAAGTTGCCTGGAAATCACTGCAGTACAAAGCTGTGTGGGAAGAGCTGTGGCTTCCTAGACACTGTGCACAGCCACGCTGAGGCTTTGTGGATGCTGGCCACTGTCTATCCGAGCTGCGGTGGTGGGTCCACAGCAGCCACTGGTAGGGACGAGCCACCCGCTCCAGACTCAGGCTTCCCTCTTGTACCACCCTGCCCTTAGCTGGATCCAATATACAATGACTGACAGGTAGACTACAGCACAACGTAAAACCGAGACGCATACCTTACTAGTGCCAGCTAGTGGGTGGTGTAACTGGTCGGAGTTTCAAAAGCCAACGTGTCCCTTTTAGAAAGAATAAGCTACATTTTGCCAGTGGGCAATAAGAAGATTTTGCTGGTTTATGCTTTGCTCTATGTGTAAGATTGACTCACCTCTACAAATGATGGGGTGTATAGAGGCAGAAAAAGAAGAAAGCAGAAATCAGGAAGGGAGAGACTGCTACGTAATTACATTAGGCCTATAAATACTTCACAAAGCAAGCAATAATGATGTCAACATGGGGACACTCTAGATGACAAAAGTCCAAACCTTTTATGATTTGCTGTGCATCCCTTTTTTAACGTTTTTTAATGTTTCAGTGTAAAATTCTAAGTAAAAATCTAATTTCCAATATTTTAGTCTGTATGTATAAATGCACAGGCCAGTACATACTGCCAGTCTCATCCACATCTACACTATGCTCATAAAACATCTTATTCAAAGAAGCAAAAAGCCCTCCTCTCACTTTCATGGTCAGGAGAGGGCCAAGGTTAACCAAGGACTTGCCTTCAGGTATGGAAAGTACATAGCTGAAGATAAGTAAGCTTCTGCACATGAAAAATAGTAAAAGACATTCGGAATACTCTCAATAAAACCCATAAATAATCTAGTTGTGTGTTGAAAATATCCTGTGGACAGAAGGAGGAAACTGTGACTTGAAAGCAGGTTTAATTAGGGTAGGTATTGTGAACAAACCCTAAGTTGTTCTCCTGTAGTTTATCTGATGAATTTGATTACTGTGATATCTTCATGTTTCAGTAGCTCATTCCATATGCAACTAACCCAAGTTACAAGCAATATCATGAGTTGTCTTGCAAGAGCTTCATTCCTTCTCCTGTAACATGCTGTGCTAAACAATGGAACATGTAACTATTCTGCAGGAACATCTGGTCACTTGGAAGCTATAAAAATGCCGTCATCTTGCACTTCCTTGATGATCACAGAATCACAGAATCGTATAGGTTGGAAAAGACCTCTAAGATCATCGAGTCCAACTGCAAACCTAACACTACCAAGACCACCACTACACCATGTCCCTAAGCACCTCATCCAAACGTCTTTTAAATACCTCCAGGGATGGCAACTCAACCACTTCCCTGGGCAGCCTGTTCCAATGCTTGATAACCCTTTCAGTGAAGTAAAATTTCCTAATATCCAGTCTAAACCTCCCCTGGTGCAACTGGAGGCCATTTCCTCTTGTCCTATCGCTTGTTACCTGGGAGAAGAGACCGACCCCCACCTCTCTACAACCTCCTTTCAGGTAGTTGTAGAGAGCGATAAGGTCTCCCCTCAGCCTCCTTTTCTCCAGGCTAAACAACCCCAGTTCCCTCAGTCGCTCCTCATCAGACTTGTGCTCCAGACCCTTCACCAGCTTTGCTGCCTTTCTCTGGACACGCTCCAGCACCTCAATGTCTCTCTGGTAGTGAGGGGCCCAAAACTGAACAGAGAAATTAACTGAAAAAAATGAAAATTAACTGAATTAACTGAAAAAACTGAACAGAGAAATCAAAACTGAACTGAGAAATTAAACTGGTAGAGTCATCATTTCGCAATGATGTTCCTGCTTTTTTAAAAGATGGTGTCTGTTCCACCTGGGGACTTCACAGGTCTTAATCTGGCAGCCATGAAAAACTATCTCAAAGGATTACTAAAATAAATCCAAAGCCTGGACATCAACGTATATGAAGCAGTTGAGTTGCACCTTTATACAGCATGTCTAGATTTCACCCTGTGTATTTAAACTTCTTTGCAGTAAGTGCTTGTGTGGTCTGCTAATGGATACAAGTGGTGTTCTTAACTTTATTTGCAAATACCCCTGGTTGACTGAAGGATCCTGAATATATATTTCAAAAACGTCATCGATAAACTAGAGGTTTTTTAAGGCTTGATGTTATGCTAATAGACCTACTAAGATCTAGCTGGAGTGGCACAGATTCACAAATTAAGCACTCATAATACAAAATGCACAGTAAAAGTCCTGGTGAATAAAGCAGTGAAAACTTGTGAAAAGTGACTGACTTGGATTGCACAGCTGCGGCTTTTAACAGCCTCACTCTATTCTGTCCATTTTAACTGATAGATACAATAACCAAAAAGGTGACTTCATATTATAAACCAGCAGGAAAATTCCACTTCCGTCTACAGATAACCATTTCCTATAAGCACCTTCTTTTCAAATACTAAAACAACCATCCCAACCTAACATTAACACTTAAACCCTGAAAAGAGTAATAGACAAGCAAAAATACCAAGACTTTGCAAGATTATTATTTTCACTCTCTGTGAAAGAAGACATTTCTTCCTATTTTATAATATTCACCAATTAAACAAGTCAGGCAAAACTGACTGGTAGTTTCAAGGCAGAGTCTCTAAAGGACACCAACATTTGAATATGGAAAATATACCCCTCTCGGAGTGGCTATATTAAATTCCCTTTTATAGGAAACTGACTGCTCTTTTCTGTGCCTCGAGAAGTCTGAGAATATTTTACAAAATATTTTACATGAAATTGCCTGCAAATCCCAAATTACATCAGTGCTACTCATTGCACGGAGTAGTTAAGTAATTACATTAGAGATCTAACGGCTAGATTATCTCAATCAACTTGCAGGGAAAAGAAATGGGAGTGTTTATTGGAGAAAGTGCTGAGGAGCCTGGGTGAGTTAGAAGCCTGTCCATCAGTGGGTCTCAGCTTCATTTGATTCTGAAATGGTGTTCACTGTTTATTGAACTCTTCCCCTATTATTACAATATCACGGTTCATACTTGCCATGGAGCCTAAGAGGACTATGTATCCTTCACAGTTACTTTTCCTCACTGGGTTCCTTCATCCTTTATTATTACGTTTCACCTTTTCAGGCAGCATTACAGTTGATGAGAGAGGTGAATTTTGGACATGGGCCTTAGAAGTAGCTGGACGACGGATTTGGCTTCAAGTCAAAGAGTCTACCTCTAAATGTATACTTCATTCCTGATTAAGTGAACAACACCTACACGTAAATGCCTTGCTGAAATGAAGCCTGAATGGCTCTAGCTGTGAAGCTTTCGCTTTGAGTAAGGAGACATATTGCAAGGTCTCTTGAGATTCCTTATAGTGACATCTTACTACTGATGAAAACAAGCATTTTATGCAATGGCTTATCTAAAAACAGGCAAGAAACAACATGGAGAAAAGTACTTTCCTAAGTCTTTCCAGATGGTGTGATTGTATATACCTGGTTTTCCTGGAAAGCCAGGTAAAACACTTGTAACAGAGTGTTCCACGGGGTTATAGGGGAAAGCAGAATTAATGAGAAATTAAACTGGTAGGGACTAGACTCTGGCCCCTAATTGTCCTACAGACATTAAAGAGAATTATGGTGTATTTTCTCATTTCTGAGTGGCTACTTTGCTAACAATGTCTTGGAGTGATGAGCAAAAGAAGAGAGAAACTAGCAAAGGAGTTTCATCTTCTCCCTATTTCCATGTACAGAGAGAGGCAGCTAATTATGAGGTACTTATAAACTGGAGTCTTGGGTTAATCACTGCCACTACTGATGAATCAGGATCAAAATGTAAGCCACTTACTCTAAGGAAAAGAAAAATTTCATTATGGCTTGGAATATTTGACGTGCCTACATCGGGAAAGCTCTTAAATTCAACAATGTCATGTATTATCTGAATAATATACATATTTGTGCACAAGTCAACTTTGCTGAGGATTTTACAAGAGCCAAAGGTTAACCAAAGGCAAGGAAGTGGTCACTGTCTCACATTTGTTCTTCTTTTAAATAAGGTGACCTTTTTCTGGATGATGTTTTGGAGTCTTCCTTTTGACATTCAGGTTTCCCTTCTTTTTGCATTTTTTGCAAATTTTGTTCTATTATAACTGAAATTAATGTTTTCATTTCTTTTGATAAATAGTCTGCATTTACTGAATAGCTGTTTTGCTAATAAGTATAATTATTCATGACACTGGTAGACACTAGGTTCTGGAGATTCCAAATTGGGACACCATAGGATCACCTATTATGGGATGTTATCATTACTGCTATTATTACTGCTATGATACTTCGCTTTGTTTCAAAGTATGTCTACTGGTTTCTGCTGTGGCATCTTCTTATATCAAAGTGTCACCTCTGCTGTCATCTGTGGAAATTGAAAATCAGTACAAAATTGCATAAATAGTCCTTTTTGAAAACAATTGCTTTTCATCAGCCAAATCCCAAGCATTTTTAGAAAGGCTTTTGAAAGAATCAAGGCTCAAACAAAAAGAAATGTTATGGAAAAGAATAAAAAGCTCTGTTTAGCATGCTGTTCATTGCATTAGCATCCTTAAATGAAGTTTTTTCATTTATGTTTTAAACAGTCCCAAAATGGAGCAAGTATGAATCTGCAGACTTTTCAGGATTTCTCTCTCTCTGGAACGTAATGCAGAGCTCAGGCCTATTTCTAAATTTTACTTCTTTGAAACTTGGATTAAATGAAAGAGTGAATTTTGTAAGTAATTTACAAGAGTTAAAGCTATCCAGAACGCCTCATTTCAATAGAGAAATGTAAATAAATGTCTACTGCTAGAAAGGCAGACTAAGTTAACATGTGATTTTTGTCTCTTGTAATGTTTTCTTTTACTGCAATACTTACCACATAGCAGAGCAGTCAAAATTCACTAGGAGCCATTTGTGAGGATTAAAGTTAAATGAATCTGCAAACTGAGAATAGATAAATTAAAAACAGAATTATGAAGGAGAAAAGGATCCATGTGCCAATGATACCACTTTGTCAATTGTCTGAGTACACCTTAACTACGAATGAGTTCCTGAATTGGGGCTTTATAGATGATGTTCATGCTGATGGTACCTTACTTGAAAACTATTGTTGTTAAATCTTCATTTATTTGGGGAATGGAATTCAGGTTAGGTGCACAGCTAGGCTATTGGTATTATCAACATTTTGAGCACTTGCTAGCAATTACACTTTTCAGATACATATGTTATGGAAAAGTATATGTCTCAGTGTAAATGGAAAAAATCTGCATGCTCAGGAAAATCCACTGTGGTTCATATCCCAATTTCCACAAACAATTCACTAAGCTTTCTATTTCCAAGAATATTAAACATATACACACCAAATTCAGACATGGAGACAAATTATATATTTAGTTCAGAATCTGTGTATCACGTTCATTCATAAAATTACAACTGACCAGGAAATGGTCAGGTTTTTTCCTGCCAGGGTGTTCTCTTTTAGTAGAAGTCATTTTTTCATCTAAGTCAAAAGAAAAACCAACACAGAAGAAACATTCACAAGACATGTTTATATAAATCACGTAACAGTCCAGTTTTACTTGACACGTGTTTAGGCGTGGCATCAGAGGAAACCCAGGTAGGTGAGATGGCCCTTGTGTGGGAAAGGCCTTGTCCGTGTTTTGTGTGTTAACAAAGGCAGAAGCCATCAGCCTTAAAAAAGAGAGATGGGGGCCTGGCAGCACCAGGGTCTGTCTACTCCATATAGCACCTTTCTGTTCTCATTTCCTTCTCATAACCTTCCCTGTCACTTGTAAACAATGAACAATTGCTCTCATAAGAGGATATTATCTGTCTGTTGGTCTGTCTGTCTATACATCTGTCTAGCTATCTCCCTGTCCTATGTAAGGTAAGAAACCTATTCATGGTTGTTAAATATTTACACTTATGACAGATGCTGGCCCAGACAAGATATGCTGTTTCATTTCCTTCAGGAACCAATAACAATAATTTAAAAAATATTCCCCCGCAGGAAATTACAAGAAGCTTCATTTGCTGATAAAAAAAGAAAGAAATGCTTTATTTGTCAGGGGGGTTCCCTCCTCTTCTTCATTAGTCACTACCTATCAGTGCTGTGTTTAAACTTCTGCCTTTACCAAACAGTAATATTTTCTCCACTGACATGGAAGAAAAGGACTTATCTGACTGTCTGAGGGGAGCAGCAGGAAATTGAAGTGTTCTTATCTAAGCAACTGAATGCCAAGTAGCTCAGCAAGGGGGAGGGGAAGGAACAGGAGTGCTGTTGGAGGAATATTTCATTTAGCTCTCTTGGTTATTAAACCCTGTCTGTTTGAGATACAGCTACTGGCTGTATCCTATATGACTTTCAGGATGGAAACAAAAAATCAGACATAATAAGCTCATCGCTCATTACTTTGTTGAACTTCTTCTCTTTTCTTTTTTCCTTTTTTGTGTAATGTAGAATTAGGGTGTTACAATATACTTATTATATTATATTATATTATATTATATTATATTATATTATATTATATTAACATGCCTTTTTGGATATTTGGGAAAAAACTTCCTATTTTCTATTTTGTAAGACACTTTGTTGATTCACTATGACTTGCTGTTCTGAATGACAAACTTTTACATACTGTGGTAAGTTGCATGCTCCCAGAATAAACCAGTAAAAATTATGTAAACCAGTAAAAATTATGTAAACCAGTAAAATTATGTAAGTAAGTAATGTAATAGAACATATAGGGATTTGTAGTGGAAACTGAAGTGCAGCATACTCAGAGATTCTAGAAGAGCCATTAATGTTGGATGCATAAGAAACACACAAATTCTATGGCAGAGCAAGGTTTTAGCAGGCTGCTAGAGAAGAAACACTTCATTCACCTCCACTCCGTTTAAAAGATGCCGGAATTCAGGGCAGATGAATGCACTCCCAGCATAGGCTGCATCAATATGCATCCAGATATTTTCCTTGTTACCTAAAAAAAAGGGAATTGAAAGGGAAACAAATTAAACAGCAGATTAAAAAGCCCTATTAATTTGCATGAAACCAAGTGCCTGAGAGATTTTTCTTTCGTGTTATTATTTCCCCAATTTAAAATTAAATTAAGAGATGAAATGTTTCTACCATCTGGGTTTCTGTTAATACATAAAGAGGTATACATAACACATTCTTCTTCCTCCCCACTTCTACTGGAACAGAGTCCTTGCATGTCTAGGTTTATCTTAGTAATATTAAGCAACATAAAATATTAAATTATTTTGATGTAAGAACCATTATAAAATACACTTTAAGAAGACGTATCTAGAGAGGTAGTTATAATTTCTAAGGTAGTAAAACTATCTACTTTAGCAAGAGAAGCTAGAGTTTTAGCTGTGCTCCCCACTTCTAACTCATGAATCGCAAACACAGGTTTCTAAACAGCATTTTTTCCATATTGACATGTGTGCATGTGCATGCTTTTGAACTATGTGCAGCAAACTATTTATTTCAAGGACTGAGACACTTATGCAAAGGCAAGCATTGAAAGGTTAAGAAAGTGCTAGTTTTGATTAGTCACTGAATGGTTTCTGCAGAACTATTTTAGCATATGAACCCCTCCTGTATTCTCTGTAATTCAGTATTCACGCTCTGCTAGACATCACCTCTATTAATGCACACGGTAACAATCCTGGTCTAAGAGTCAATGACTGAAGCCCACATAACATCTTTACATTGGTCACCAAATAATTCTGATGGGTATTTCCACATACAGAGGTATATCCATTCAGATCTGCAACTGGGCACCGAGTTCATGCTGGAATTTGCATTCTTGTGAACTACATTTTCTTTTTGCATAACTGTCTGGAAAAAGCTAATAAAATATTATTCATAACATCCACAACTTAGGTTTATTTGAAAACATGTTCAAAGTTCAAGTCATTATTTCTTTTTCAGTATACTTGGTTTGAGACACTGCTTTTACTTCATAGGACTACTGCTTGTGTATATTAAGAAGAAAATTCACCTGCACGCAGAAAAGCTAGCTAGCATGAGACTTATGATTTGAGTTGTGCGCAATCCTTCTGCTGGTCCCTGCTGCACAAGCAGGAAATCATTGAGAGCAACTGGTGAAATGCACATGACTAGTTGCTACACCTAAAAGTATTGGTGTCACTATTTTATTAGGTCAGGTCTACAGGAATAACCTGAACAGCAAGATAATCTCTAGCTGCTAAGCAGACTACTAGAAACCTTTTTAGAAAGGAGGGTTGGGAGAAACTGAGTCTCTGGGGCTCGTGCCGAAGGGCAGGAAACCTCACAGAGCAAGTCACCAAAGTCACCACCACACAAACCCCAAATGTTTTAGGCCCCACCTGGACAAATTAACGGAACGTCAAATCTAGCTGTGTTTCTATGAGGCCGCTTCCAATTGCTTATAGCTATAAATTTCCTGTTCTAAAGGTACCCTTGAACAGATACGGTGCGCTTCTGTTGCATTTTCATCAGCCAGCAAGTGTGTGCTTTTGGCCAAGCCTTGCTGCAGACCGGAGCTCGACACAACAGACCGTCACATAGAAACACTTCTGAAGAGCCCGTGACTCGGTCACTGTGTTAAACACCCTGGCACTTGTCCTGTTTTCTTGCAAGAGGAAGGCAATCGGGGAAGGGAGGGAAAGGATTAAGGAGAATACATGGGGATTTCTGGTGCCTATTTCCCTGCTTTTTATAGTTGTTAGAACCAGACAGAAACAAAACACTTGGTGCAGAGGAGAATTAGAGTTCAGCTTTTCCCTGATCTTCACCGTTGCTCTAGATACACTTGCAGGTAGAAGGGCTTGAAGAATGTTACAAACTGAAGCCCTTACAGTAATATTTAACTGACAGTGTTCCAAAATACACCCCCATCCCCACCCCACCCCCCCGAAAAAACCCTTGAGGCAATGTCCTCTGTACTCTTTAACAGTCTGAGAATGCAAGCTTGCTGCTTGACCTAATATTAGAAAGAAAACTGTAACCGAAGGTCTCATCTATAAGTAGCCTTATTGAATTTGGACACTGACGCTGCACAATGCCCTGGAAATGACTCAGCATGGCTTAAACTGGTATCTGCAATTTTAGAAAGCAGCAGCAGAGACTTACAAACAGGACCCAGTTCTACCAGTTTGTCAAAGGAGCAGCAAGGTGTGGTTCCAAGTGTTGCACAGAACTGCAGAGCCAAAAAAACAAAGGCAAAAATATTTAAGTGTTACAACAAAGAAAATTATCAAATGACAAAAACTGTCTGCAAAGGTGACAATAAACAGAGCGAATAGATGATATAGGGCAAAATAAATTGATTTTAGCCAATACCTGTCCTTCAGGGGAACTCTTGAGAATCTAATCCTTTTTTTCAAAGCTCCCATAAGCGTCCATTGAGACGGATGCATAAAATGGAATGTTAATGCAAAATTGACTGATAAGTCATGTAATATAGTCACAGTATTATATCAATGCTATGTTTTATATATTTTCTATGTGTTCCACATGCTTATCATGTGGCCCAATACTAACCTCACATACGCAATTATTATCAAAATGCTTGGCAGTTTATGCTATATAAACAAGCTCTGAACTTGAGCAACTTAAAGGTGCTGGAATGGATCATAAAATGTTAGTGCCTGACTTAAAGAGCCACAGCTCTGGAACAGAGACTTGTAACTGATTTGAGCTCAGTGGATCTGCAGCCTGGGACCTGTTCACTAGTAGCCTATGTTCACTCTTAGGTTTGTAAGATTGTTTCCCAGAGAAACTTGTTCTCCCAAATTCATCCTAAAATACTGCAAACCGTTCTTCCTTCATTCTGTTACTGTCTCATTTGAGGTATCCTGCCGCATGACCAGTGGGCCAAAAGCAAAGGCAACATAAATGCTGAAGTTTCACAGTAGAAAGAGAATACAACTAGGTGACAATGAGCTACAGTAATTTACTGGGAATACGCAGGGAGAATTATAACCCAAAAAAACAACTACCAAGTGCATATAAACTGACATTATTTTATATTTCATTGCTATACTTATGCTTTAAACACCTTGTCTCATTTTTGTAAGTGCTAATAAAGGCTGGGTCTGGTCTTTGCCTGGTACTGGATTTTTATCTAATAAAAGACACTTTACAGTTTAAATAGGCAAATAAAGTATGCTGGTTTTTAGTCAGAGTATTGAAGTACAAAGGAATTAGATCACTTATCCAAGGTCACACAGAAACTGTAGTACAGCCAGGAGATGACTATCAATATGTCAAATCCAGAATTTGGGGGTTTTTATTTTTGTACTTTTGATTACTTTTTCTGCCAAGTACACTGTCAATGCAGTATCTTTTGCTTTCGCTGTTTTTCCCTATATATCTGCAATGAGCCACATTCCTCTGGTGTGTGTGTGTGCATACGTCCCTCAGTGAATTCATGACAGGCCTATAAGAAGACAAAGGAACACCTAGAGGATACCTGTCCATCCACTAGACCTTTCAAGAAACAAACGTACTGTCATAGCAAATCATAGATACAATTATACATTAAAACTCCATACAGTGCATTTTTGTCTCACAGCTCTGTAATGAGTAGGTACGCAGGGCCTTTGGGTTCACTGCTCTCCCTTGTAGTAGTAGAGGATACCATCAGGAAATGTTTGCAGTGGTTCCTTCTCTGTATTGGACTTCTCTGGCTCATCCAACGTGCCAGGTAATACCTTCTATTTCTTAAGCATCTGCTTAGTTTGTCCAGTACAGTTGGTCTTCATGCTATACTAGAGTATGTCCTCACTGAAGAGCAGCGTGCGCTGTTGTCATTGCTGCCTTCGTTGTGGAGCTGCTGCAGGATGGGGCCATGTTGCTGGTGCCCAGCTGAGAGGTGCAGCTGGTGACGAGTGTGTGGGATGGGGTGGACTTTTGGCTTGTTCTGTTACAGTCATCGGGATGTGAGTAAACACTTCTGTAGCAAAGGATTTTGCTCATGTTCAGGTTACCTGACGTGGCCTTATCTGCTTTCAGCTTTTAGTCTTTCTCTCTGGCACAACAAGCTTTCTACTTCTGAGAAAAATGATTTAATGTCATTATGCCAGTAGCAACTTGTTTGCCAAAATCCTATCATCTGTTTCAGCCTCATACCATGTTTCACTTGCCAGGTGTATGCTCTTTTCTATTCTTCTAGCTCGGACATTCACATGCTGTTTCTCCTGCATTTCACGGGTGTCTCGTTAATTCTAGGAGTTCCCGCTACTCCAAAGTTAAGCGATGCCAGCTTTTTCAGGAGGGTCTTTTTCTCTTCTTTTTTAAAAGGTGATACGCATTAGCACTAAGTATTTCTGGTCTAATGAAACAAACTGCTTGATAGCTGCCAATATTTTACCCTTTTATTTGTTCCCTCGAACACTCATCCTCATGCATAAGCTGTCACCTCATGCATAAGTTGTCATCTCATGCATAAGTTGTCACTCACTTTCAAGCTAGAGGTTCCCTTGACTTTTTCAATTCTACCAGCTAGTGGATATTGGAGACTTACAAACATCTGCAGTCACATCTTGAAGCAGGCCCTGTATGCGTCTCGAGACTATCAGTTGGTTTTCCCTCTGGAGGTTCCCTTCCCTTAGTCCTCCCAATAACTTCTCATGAAGTTTTAACATCTTTGTTTATTTTTGCTTTTCACATTTCCCATCAAGCTTTTTTTTCCTTCTTTTCATTCTGTGAAATAAAGCGGCACCAGCATGCTAGAAAGGCCCGACAACTTGGGAAAAATAATCTGATTATGAGACAAAGAGTTAGATAAATGTGATGGGATTTTCATTTGCAAGTTCCAGGTTTTTAGAGAATTCATGCAAAGTGAGAGATGGTTGTTTTACTACTTATTACACTAGATTTCGCAAAATTTCTAGGAAATCCCACACTAACATAAACATCCAGTAAAAAGGGCAGGTGGATATGTATTCGAAAAGCCAGAGATTTAAAATGATACATCCCAAGGATATTGAACTAATTCAATAATCTATTGCTAGAGAGATAAAGCCTCTCTCTTAAGTACACTTTTGAACATTTCTGCATCTATATTAACCCATATACCTCAGAGATGTTTTAAATTGTTGTAGGGAGCTGAGTTTTTCTGCTTAATGGAAAGTACTCAGATAGTACTCAATTCATCTGAATTTATGTACACTCTTAGAGGAAGTCATACCCTGCCATTGTATAGGACAGACCCAATTAAATGTAGTCATATAAAACCCTGACAACATTTTATCCCTGACAGCGCACATGTTCCCCCAACTTCACAGTTACAGCAATATTAATAACTATAATCATGTTTCATTGCACCAATAAAAATATTGGCTATGGGAAAAGTCATTATTAAAGTAAGAAAGGGACAATTCAGTATTCTTCCATGTCAAGCTACGAAGAACCTGCGTTTGAAACAAATACAGTTCTGAAAATGAGAAGCACATTGAATCTATCGTTAATAAAATTTTGCTGCTAACACATTTTTCCCTCAAAATAATCTAATCTTTATCTATACTGGGCCTTCCCATATTCCTGAGACACACGAGAAGAACAGAATAATTACAGTGCCTTGAGGTACATTTATGACTTCTCTGGAAGCTTAATCGTTCTTTGAGGGAGGTTGCTTTAAAATGATTGCAGGATAGTTTTTTTAAAAGGAATATGTTTCCTGCCTTTTTTTACTAAGAGGGCATGCATGTACGGAGTGAAAAAACATTTATCGCGTTATTGTCTGCCTAAGATGTTCCCACAATCAGGAGAAACCTGCATTTCATCTTTGGCTGAACTACAGATCTACAAATGGTGTCACAAGAAATGGAGGATACCACGATGAAAATCCTAATTTTTCTATATACATAAAGAACAGGGGTTAACCCATGGGATTGGAAAATACCCAAATAAAGAGTGCACTAGAGACATAGCTCTGCTTTTATACATATACTTTAGGACAATATCGTGTGGACTTTCTGACAAGATTAGAGTGAAATTATCATCTTGGCTAGTCCAGCAATTAAAATACGGATGGAGATTTCACAACAGAAAGGTACACATTACTGTTATTAGTGTTGTACTGCAGTTAAAGGATTCTCCTTCTCATCAGGATAAGGAGTATATTGCTTCAATGAGAGCTTATATGAGTTCAAACATATGCTTAGTTGTTTAAATAATGGCTTATTCTGTAAAGTATACCTCAGTTTCTAAAGTAATTTTGTTGTCCTCTCTGCAGGTGTCTCAGCCTCAAAGCTACTTGTTTTAATTCTCAGAAACCACTTAAAGTGGCAGCATCTGCCCTTGTCAGGACTCTCATTACTCCGCCTCTGTACTACACATTGAATCTAACTCAATTTGTAACCTGTATAACACCGGCAAAATCACATTTGTGCAAAGGGCAGGGGACAGGCTGCATCACAGAAATGGGGCTGATGGCTCAGTATGGCCTGCAGGCCTTATCCTTTTCAGGTTGTGCACTTCAAATTTGACTCAGCCCTGGTTGCGAATACAAAGCAGCTAAAATGCTTGCGTCAGTCATCTCACGTATTACTTTCCTGAAATCAAGAGCTATGTCAGGGAACAGGCAGGAATCTTTAAGATGCCTGAGAGCAATGACGCTCAATCTTTTCAACTGGAAGAACTCCTACAGCTTTTGAAAAAGATGTGGACACGTTTTGCACAGTTTCACCACAAAGCTTTTCATCTGCTTTTCATTAGCTAAAGTGAGGCAGAACTTTCAATGTTCTCTTACTAGGTTTATTTTCTCCTACTCAGTTGGTTGCCAGCTTGCACTCATGAGAAAGTCTGTGGCTTGAAGAAAACTGCAAGAGTTTACTAAACCACCATTCAGTATTTTATGAAGCAGCAATCATTCACAAACTGTGGGTTAAGAAACATCGCCCTTGGCATCTGGACATGTCTCGAGAACGCTTCTTCCAAATGGGAATCTGTGGTCAGGATCTAAGTGTTAACTTCTACGGAAAAGATGGCTCCTCTGTCAGTCTAATTCTGATTTATTGTTTCCCGAGGGAGTCTGGATACAAACAGCCTGCTTAATATCCTGCAGATCATCGTTTAGAAGAGTCATTTCAGCTAGAATCAGAGAGATTTCATGCTGGGCCTTTGTTCAGCAGCAAGGCGATCATGTCACAGCAGCTTTATGCTGGATGAGGTTGTTGAAGTATACTGTAATATATATATGCCAGCTGCAATAGATGAGTGTTGATTTATTAAAGACAGCATAAAGCTCACTTACACACATTCAGGTGAACTAGGCTTGAATGCAGTGGACCCTACATCTGAATTTAGCGGTGCTTAACCTAGTGGTCTCCACATCTGAGCATCCCGGTCAACATTCATCCAGCGTAGAGGCCTGTCTCAAGCTGGCAGCATAGGGCCCAACTGAGAAAGGCATTTACGCATGTGCTTAACCACCGGCTAGGGTTTATAATTAATGAAATGGACATGACTTCAGCACATGCTTTAAAGGTTCCCCTTAACTGGTGGCCAGATGAAGGGCTGCGTATCGGCCACACTTCAAAATTGTTCCTCGGTAAATCGTGGCAACTTTAGTGCCTCAACACCCAACACAATTAAGTGCTTTGTTTGCACAGTCTGCTTGTTTTAGTATATGAAAATACCTCCGTTTCAATTTCCGCAAAGGTATTTTGAAAGAGACAAATTAACACAAGTCTGAACTTAGAAATTAAAAAAGGAAACAAAAATAGAGTTCTGGGTACACTAATTGGCAATAGCCCTCACTGAACAAAATGATATGCACATTACTAGTGCTAACAGATATTGATGGTGGATAGGAATTCAACGACTCGTTTTAAAGACAATGTTCCTCCCAAAAAAAGGCTGACTGCCAAATCCTATGTGCGTGGAAAGCAAACCTATAATTACCAGATTGCTGTAATGAGAGAACCTGTTTCACATCCAGCAAATGCACCCCTGATTCTCCATTCACCTCTACAAGCAAAGCACTTCTATCAAGTTCAGTATAATGATTCCTCATTTATTCGTTAAATATAAGAGGAGAATCATGCCTATAAGGCATTGTAATTTGCTTGCATTTTCTTTCTAATCCCCTACAAAACTATTTTTTTGCTGATGAGGGAGGCTGCATCATCTTGGATGCAGCCAAGATCTCTTCATTAGGAATGATGTCTCTGCTGTCACAAGCCTCTTCAGGCAGAATTTCTCCTGTTAAACTTTTTGCTTGGATGTTGAATCACTCCCCTTAGTGAAGGATCAGTGAATACAGGGAGACAGGGAATAAAGTGGCGTAAGGTGTTTCCTTGGCAATGTGTGCATCTTTGTGACCAGAACAAAATAAAATAGCACCAAATGACTCAGGAACAAAAGAAATTGAAAGGCTTTTGAAATCTGCAAGCCAGAAAAGGGAGCGCTAATACAGTGCATGGACTGCTGCTCTGCATGACAGAGAATTAACACACCTTTTGAGTTAAGAGGCCAACCATAAAGATAATGAGATTTAGTTTAATCTAAGCTGACATGTTTTACGTATACAAATAAATGGAAGACCTGGCACAGGCCATATTAACTCAGACTGAGCCTCTACTGTCTTTGCAAGCCTGTTTTGCACAGCTAAGCAAACAGAGGAAGAAAAACAACTGTTAAATCACCCTTTGTAAAGGTGCCACTGAATGCATAAACCAAAATTCTTCCTTTCTTCTTGCTACCCACAGGAAAAATAATAAGGAATTAATATTTATGACGGGCAAGTTGCATTTTTTTTTTAATGGACAAAAGATGAAGAAAAAACACATTAAATTTGTAATTAGTGCATGGAGATGTGATATAGTGCCGTACTTGTAATTGTTTAAAATTAACAGTAAGATAAACAACTAGAATCTTATCATAGATATTATGAGATGGCACCATATAACAGAGAAATAAAACATGCCTTATGGCACATCTCCACTTCAGTAGGTGCAGCCCGCAGAAGAAAGTTCATTTAGGCAGCCTTATAGATGCTTTGTTTCTCAGTCAAAGTCTTATTATATTGGAAAGCAATTGGTGGGATGTGCTTGGTCATCCCAAGGACTCGCTAGTTCTAGGCAGGCTAGAAATTAGCAGCATTCTGCACATATGCAGAAAAACACCTTTCACCCTAGTCATCCTCATACTGCCTAAAAACAGACACTAAAGGTTAATAACAAGAAGAGTACAAAGATGACATTTTCAAAAGAGCTTGGTGAGACTTAAGCTTCTTTGTCCTATTTGGCACTTACCCATGACTATAAGCAAGCTTAATCTGCTAATTCTTCTGAAAACAGTTAATAGACATTTAAGTCACACTAGCCCTTTTCAAAATGTTATCACATGAAAGAAAAAAAAAAATCATAATCAGACATGACTTTTCTGAAAAAATTGTGACATATTTTTGACTCTCTTAAAAAATCCCATTTCTGAAGTTCGCTGTTTCTAAAATAGGTTTTTTTCCCATTGATTTTTCTTCAGTGGAGGCCAGTAAAAACAGATTATTGGTAGCATATTATACCCCTTTAGGGATCTATACAGATCATGGTCTATATCAAGTTTTGTAGAGGCATAATGCTTGGAAATGAGCAAAAAAATCTGTTGATGACATACAAAAACACAACAGAGGTTACTTACTCCATGAAAAAACAAATGGTAAAATCTTGCTTTAACTTGGAATAATAAGATGGTGTTCTGAACTGACAGGAGGACTAGATCTGATGAATAAGCAAACACTCTTTTTGATCAGGTACTTATCATAGTAGAACCAAACTTTAGAACTGTATCCCATCTAACACTGTTCTGTGTCAAAAATTGGGGGATTATGAGCTTTAGCTACTGAGATATAAACATTTGCTTTTGCTGGACTGCTGTGGAAGCAGGAATCTCTGGAAAGGAAAGTGGAGAGATAACGAGAAATTATGACGCCGTGTAAAACTTCCACAGCCAGATTCCCTATAGCTCACCTGTGAGCGATAAGTCCCATGCTCACAAATACCTGTCTGACAATGTCTGATCTTGATGGTATTTGGGGTACGTTATGGAAGTTGATTTCTTTGCTAAAATAGTGAGGACGAGACACTGTTTCTTCTTGAAAATGCTTAAGTTTGAGATACCATCATTTAATTTATTGCCTTTAAACTTGTTTTATGTGTAAGTAAGTTAGAACCTGAAAAATAGAGGTATACCTTTGTAAAGGAGGCCGTTCAGAATACAGGCGTTAGGAGATTATAACATTGCAGGATTACCTGCAACTACACAATTCACCTGCATTTATTCAACTGTCTAATATAACTTTAAGTCCTTTTAAGACTTAAATTCGCTGAGAAGTGCAACCAGCTGCTCAAATTAGTTGCTTATACTGCACAGAAAGGTGTGTGAAGAACACTCATGGAACCTGTCCTAGTATTCTAGCTAGGCTGCCTATTGATCCCTCTGTTGGGGATGAGATCGTCTACTCATGTCAAAAATAGCTTAACAGAAGCAATAAATCCACTGATTAATTAAAATCCAGTACTCACAAAGAATGGGATAAGACCAGAAGCTTTGTCTTCATCCAAAACTTTCTTTAGGGCTGAACCACAGACACTAAATGTATCATCTGAAGAAACTTTTTTAATCTTCACACCACCAATTAATGCAGCTCTTTCCACTGACGAATGAGCCTACAAGGAAATGGGCAGGTTTTAAGACAGATACCTTTTACTGGAAAGCAAGAAGTTCATTTGAATTTGAAAACAAAAAATCATTTCTTTCAAGTAAAGCAACACTTAAGATCCTGGGACTGTTGCTGGTATGTAACAGATATGTATCTCTCCCTCTTTCATATAGATAGACAGACAGACAGACAGATGGACACACATACATACATACATACACATACATACACACACACACACACACAAATACACTAATAGAAACCCTGAAGTATTCTTGAAACCATTGCCATGGCGTCATTCAGACAAGAGTTCAATTAACCTTACTGAGAGCTTTAATTAACATGTTCACAATTAGGTAGGGTTGATTAAGAGCTTCAGGATTTGGCTCCAAATCAACCAAAAGACATGCAGATAATCAGCTTGCCTGATAATGATTCTATTGCTCACTAGCATATTTTTATGGCATACAGCTTTGCTGAACCCTAAAAAATATACATCATGGTATGGTATAGACTGACATATTTTCTTACATTATCATTTTTTTTAGATTACCTACTGAATAAATTGTGGTTCGATCATTCATTCATTTTGGTAGGCAATTAAGGATCACTCCCAATATGTTATTTTATTTATAACTCATTTTATTTGAATTCTCCTTAAATAATATTTTTTTAGAACATAAAGTACATCTCAGTAAATAAAAACAAAGATATAACTAAGAAATTCTTATTAAATTGTGAAGTACAATACTCTAAGAACTCTATTAACAGTAAAAGGTATGTTTAGCCACAAAATACTCTCCTTTAGAGCATGACTAAAACCAAAAAAAGCTATTTTACCTTCTACCTTCTACAATTTCATTAATCATCATTAATTTGAAAGAGAAAAATTCCTCACCTTTTCATATCGTGACTATTCTCATTCATAATCTCCATCCTACCCTTGTTGGTTCTTGCTAGTGCCTACAAGAGCACTTACTAATTCTATTCTAATTTAGCATATAATCATGGAAAAGATTAAGCCAAAACATAGGTGGAACAAGACCAGATGAAGATAACATTTCTGCCTTTCAATTTCACATATCCCTGGAATGACGTGATTTAAAGGCAGATTGACTATTAACTTGTGTCTCAGCAGTGCCTCCTGTTAAAGGACTTTGGCAAACTGATTAGGCACCAGCTTGAGAAAATATAGAAGTCTAGACTTGAAATATAACTAACTGCTTTTGAAGTGAAAAACAATGTGTGTGCCATAGTGATACCATACTTCATTCAAGTGTACAATGGAAAGAGGTATTTTATAACTGATTTATACAAGAGTCGTAAATAAGCAAACTATAATAATACACTGAGGTTGATAGCCAGTCAGAACCTCAGGATTCCTTCCTCAAGTCTCCAAAACTGTAGTAAGGCTCTCTGATAACTCCAGCCATTCACAATCTCAAGGTTAAAACTGCCAAGATGCCTTTGCACTATAACAAACCTTTAGCGACCTGCTGCTCCATGGAATTCCTAGTCCTCAGCAAAGTACTCAGGAATCTCCCCCCATCCTTGAGGAGAGCAAGGAACCAAACAGAAAACAGTGAAATGAGTGGGCAGCTGCTTAAGGTAGCCAAATAAACATGGCAAAAAAAGGCTGATGAAGGAAATGGCCTGAGAAAATTTGAGAAAATCAAAAAACTTCCCTGACGTCTGTCCTGGTCCCAGACAGTCAGGTGTCTACTATCAGGGGTAGTTGGATGCTCCTCTCAGCTCCAAGGTCTCACATTCAGTGTCCCTTGCAAGAGGAGCCTCAGCCAGGATAGCCCAGGCACTAAAACAGACAGGGATCCTCTTCTGTTGTCTCCAAACCCCCCAGGCAGTTATTGGGGAACACTTTGTTGCCAGTCCTGCTCTGTACTCATTAACAGAAAGCAAAATTATTTCAATGGGATAAAGATTTTCCCCAAATGCCGAGAAGCTAAAATGATCTTCCAAGACATATGAGATTGGAGTTCAGCTTTCTGCTCTGGGTCTTCTTACCGACCAGCTTTTTACCTCCCTCCTAATGCATTCTTGCAGTGTTATGCTCTGTCAGTGCATGGTTTGCTCTCCCACAGAACAGCTTGGGCTTACTTTCTTTTGTGGATTACTGCCTATGAGTCACACAGGTCTGTTCTTAATGCAGGAGGACCAGTGAGCTCTGCAACAATCTGCTTTGAAAGGTCAGCAATATCTTAAGGCAAATCCTTCTGTAAACATAAGATCCTCTGACCTTCAGTAGGCAGGAAGGCCTGTCAGTCCTCATTTCAGGTCAACCACTTATTAACATGAGACAAAAAAATGAAAACACGTAAAAGGCTTTGTGCATCACTGGGTCTGAGTTTGAGCTCTGGGACTGGCAATCCACACAACACAGACCTTAGGGTCCCAGGCAAAAAAAGGACAAATATCCTTTGTGCCCTTTGAAAACAGTTATCTTTCCTCACATTTTCTTGTACTGACTCTTCTCACCCTACAGGTGGAGTCCCTCTTCCCACCAGCAAAGAGCAAGTGTACTTTTAACTTGGTCCCCAGTGCTTTTTAACACACACTTAGTAGTAAATCAAGGTAAGCCTGAAACCTGGCCGTTTTGTTCTGCATAATCAGATATTACTTTAAACTAAACATCAAGTACTAAGGAAGTTTCCTCTCTCTCACTGACATTTAAATAAGAAAATGTCACAGCTATTGAGAGAAGCAGCATTGGTAGGCCCTTCAGTAGGATTAGTGTGTCAGAAAGGTAAGAGCAGCAGAACTCACAAGACTTAAAATTTGCTTTCATTAACAGTAAAAGCCTCTCATGGTCCTGGCCTGCTGAGAATTTAGCCTAACTCAGTCTGCTAAATACCACTCACAGTCAGAAACCAAGGAATACGTTTTCTGTTTTCTTAGAAGATTGCTTAGCTGTATTGATCTGTGGAGATTTTAGGAGGTTTTTTCTTTCAAAGAAAAATAATGTTTTGGGCTTCTTCAAGTACTATCACCAATTTCCTTTATATTCATGCACTAGGCTTGTCTCTGTGCAGGCACCTGCACCCATGCATGCATAGAGGGAGAAGATGTATATGTGTGTGTGTTTGCACCTGTGTATATAGGAGGAAAATAATGTACGCACACATGGACACACAAGCCTAGATGTAGCAAAAGATGGTCTAGATTTGCTCAACACAACTGAAGTTAACACCTTACTCAAGTACCTTTCTTTACTTCAAATGAGCTCTTTTTGTAAAGAAGCAATACTTATGTAACACTGACCTCCGGATAGTTATTCTTTGTATTACGGTAGCACGCATGAGATTCCAGCCCACTTACAATGTACAATAGGATTTAAACAAGCAAAACCAAATAGTCACCAATCCAAAGAGCTTATACTTAATTCACATGCCTATTGAGATGGCTGAAATTGTTAAGTAGGGGCCCCAGGTTTCCATGTTCTTGAGAGGTACTCACCTGATCAGAAGCATAGGCCACCAGCCTGCCCATGATGTCTGCTTCTGTGAGCTCAGACTTTTCTGACTGCACCCGTCTGATAGCTTTTGTTCTTGCAGCAAGCAGTGAAATCAGAGTGGCCTCGCTTGCACTTCCCTGTGGGGCAAATTGAAGCAAGGTTCATTAAGAAGACATTCCAGAAGAAAAGAAACATTTTCTTCTGTATGAATCTGCGAAGTTGATAACAGAAACTGCATATGAGAAACTGCGCAATCCCATGCTTTTTAAGACTACGTGTGACAGCAAGGGAGGAATCTCTGTTTGACCTTGGTCTCCTCCTTCCTGATGCCTCTGTCTTCTTTCTTTAGTCTCTATGCTTGTTCAGTTTAGGCACCAGCCTTGCAATCGGTGCTAGAAAGCTGGACTCACAGACTGAAATGCATGTGAAAAGGCTCTCAAACCAGGCACCACTCATTCGTTAACCAGTAACAGCAGCAGAGTAACTGTTGATTTCTGTTATTCTGGACTTCCACACATTTAACTTCCATCCGAATCTGACTGTCAACTCTCATTTCTATGAAGCAACATGCATAATTATAACGCTTATTTAATATTTAGAGTTACCCTGGGCAAATCAATTAGTGCGGCTAAGAGAGAAAGAACACTGAAAAGGCAAAAAAGCTATGATTCAATACAGCTAACTGCATTTCAAAGTATTAGTGATGTACGTTTTCTTCATCAAAAACACACAGATGAAGGGAACAGTCACACACTATTTCTGAATTGCCCTTTGACTCACAAAACATGAGTTTAAATTGTGTCTTGGATACTCTGGGACAACAAAGAGGGAAATTTTTTGTATCAACTGATCTGTAAATTTCACAAGAGAATACAAGTTCCCACAAATCCTTTTTATGGTTTTCCTCTAGAACAGGCAGATGAAACATGGTCTAAACTGCTCCTTTAAACTATAAGTGACAGTTTGTAAGCACATGTTCATAAATTTCAATGGTTTTGGGTGTCGGTACGCAAGATAGAGTTTTTAGGTGGTTTCAAAGCTGAGCAATTGTCATGTGGATCTTCCTCTGCCAAGCACAGAACACTGCAATGAATACAGCTGCTTGTATCAATAAGGATGTCTCCGAAATATCCCCAGTGTCAAGAAGCTAATTTTGCAGTAATGTTTCTTATTCTGTACCCAAATCCTGTCCTCCCTCTGTTGAAGACCTGTGTATACTTCCTAGTTACAACAAATGTTTAAATATTTGGGAAGTCTTATTTCTTCCCTGGAGGTGGGCCTGATCCTACAGATTTCGTGCATGAGAACGAGCCCAGTGAACTCAGACTTTCTGCTCATACTGAAGTTAGCTGAGCTATTTATAGGAGACAAAGCTGCCTTCTACACATGTCAACATCTCAACAGTGAGTCAACTCAATCCACCTGGAATTCAACAGCCTCATGAATGGAGTAAGCAGGGAAAAGGACAGTCCCTAAACATTTACTAAATGTATTGCCATGACAAATACATTTTATCTGCCTTTCCGGTGGTGTGGGATTTGAGGAATGTAGACCCCAGGGTCTGCATCAGAGCACAAAGATGAGCTGGAGACAGTTTTGTGCATTTCTTATAGCTGCTGCTGCTGCTGCATACAGCATTATGGCAACTGAGGGCAATACTACAGATACAGAATGATACAGGAAAACAAATATCCCTCCTGGTTCAAGTGAGGTAGAACTTCCATGTGGAGGCAAGGGGTGAAAGAAATTCTGTCCATTAATTACAGAAAACATAATGTGGCAATCTCCCCATTTAATCGTATTCTGCATATGGTCTGTAGCCAGATACTCAGAATACTCATCAGAATATCTGAACACTGAGAAATCATGCCCGCCTGTAGTTCTCAAAACTCATGATGCAAGACTGCGTGCACACAATTATCTTCATCTTACACACAAAGAACTTTCAAGATCTGATTCATCTTACTTTATCTGTCTAAAAAGTTAAATGTCTGAGATAAAGTAATTGTTTAGGGTCCCTTAGTATTCAGTGGAGAGAGGTAAGCATATCCAGAAGGCAATCATTCCATCTATTTCGGGCAAATATTCTGGACTGACATAAATGGTGCCTCTAAAGGTACCTTCCTGTATGTTCAACTTTATCTGACAAAAGGTGAGATTCATCTCACACAGTGTAAGTTTCCTGAAGAGAAACTTCTGTCATCATGTCTTTGTTAGCAAAACTATTTCTGCCATGCTCAGCACAATATTATCTAAGTAACTGAAAAAAAATACCTGTGCTTCCTGACAGTCCTATGAGCTAGAATATGATGACTCAGGTCTCGGGTGTCCAGCAGATGTGAGGCCCGTTTTACAATCAAGAACATCACCTGTTTTCTGAGAAGCTGGGTTTTTTCCTGTTTTTTTTTTTTTTTTTTTTTTCCAAGCAGTATATAATCTTCTAAAGAACCCTGCATAATCAGAAGACCTGCATAATGGGCATACAGTATCAGACAATGTTGCCTGAAATACCCTTTCCAGCAATTCAGCAGATAAGAATACTTTCCATTTGTGCAAACCACTGCCACTTATTGTGTAGTCCATACAGTTTTTCAGGTAAATTGTATGTCCTCGTAATGAATTTGGGCAACATAAAGCCTGTGTGCAAGATCTAATTCCATCTCACATCAGGCAAGTCACTGAAAACCACCTTTCTAAACCTTGGTTCTTCACAGTAAAGTTAGCTCTAGCACCCTTGCATTTAATATGTGGGAAATAATACTAATTATTACTTTTATTAAAATAGATACTTAAGGGGATACATGAAAACCTTTCAAATGTATGTGGAGAAAACGGCTTTTTTTCCCTTCTTTTTTTTGTAATTCTAAGGCCCTGTAAAACTGTTTGTGTCTTTCCAGGACATGTAAGGAATATGCATATTAAAGACATGCACACAAATATAAAAGAAAATGGCTGTAGGAAATTGCAAAGGCTAAGGCATTAATTTGAGATCTGGAAATTTAAGCCCCCACTATTCTGGAGACTGCCTGGCTGGGCGGGCAAATGACTTGGGCTCAAGAATAGCCTCAGCCTTCTGAGGAGTGCCACAAGATGTCTTGGCATCCTGGCTGTTCATCCAGGCTGGTGCATAGTCAGTGTACACATCGGTTCTTGTATGAACTTCCTTACACAGAAACCAGGATGAACAGGAAAGGGCCTGTTGCCCACCTGAACCTTGCGTCCTGATATACAGCTGGGACATAGCCTAAAGGCACCTGAATCCAGCAACTTGGAAATGCTTTTGGATGTCTCACGATAGCCATAGGCTTTTTCACCTTGCCTCAGTTTCCATAAGTCACCTTTTTTATACTGAAGCTTACAGTGTTTGCAGAACCTGGTTTGTAAGGCTCTTCTATTCACTTGGCACCAAAGTCTTGCGCTAAATATTTTTGAGGAAAAAACCACTCGGTTCTTGAACTACTTGGCTAACTGACAAGAAAGATAAATCAGCAGTGTTCCTTGCCGGGCCAAAGATAGTCTGAGTCTCATTTTGTTTCACCCTTAAAATAATTCTTCTTTGCAGAGCAAGAAAACTCTCTAAACTTCAAAGTAGGTACACTTTTCAGCAGTTTATCCAGAATGAACAGCAGGACACAAGCTTCAGGAGGAAAGTTGCTTTCTCACTTATTTTTAAAGGCTGTTTTCTCCTCTTGAATGCTGTATTCTGCATTAAGTGAAGGATGATGATACCTTTCCTTTTACCACAAGCAAACAAAGGTTGCCATGGCAAGCAGGCTCAAGAGGCGGAAGAAATATCAGCAAAAGCTGATGTTCACATCCACCAGAGCTCTGAACTGAAATTTTCTTTCATCTTTTGCCATTTTCAAGTGTCATCCTGCACACAACAACAAAATGCTTCATATTGACACAGACTTTCAAATGTAATTAAGAGCTAATTTGCACAGGCTCAGTTTTACCCAATACCACAATAATTACTTGGTATTTACCAAGAGAATGACTGGCACTTTCACACGCTCATGTTGTCTTTGCCTCACGCCCTCTTATTTGTATCATTATTGTTTCAAGAGCAAGACAAGAAGATCTGCAGCACAAATGACTTCATCGTAAGCAGGAACACAGAGCCCACTTTTGGTTCTTGAAACTGACTGGTTTCTGATGGCAATTACGGGCAATCCAGCATTGTCAGCCTGGAAGGGCAATATTTCCTGCTGATAACCATCCGGCATAATTGCTTGCTTTCACTGGTACAAAATAAATACTGTTGAGACGCATGATGACAGCTTGATTTCTTGAGCATAACCCCCTCCCTAGTAATCGTAATGAAAAAGGTCCCAACAGAGCAAGGAGATGAGTAAAGAGTTATTCTGGAAATACACTGGTGTAGGTGCAGCTCTGCCTCGGAGAATCATCGCAGTTGGGTTAAATTCATCCTTGCCTGGGAAGATGTTGGGAAGAGTTCATTGGAATATGCTGTAGGCATTTGCAGCTGAGATCAAAGAAAGGAGCCCCCATGTCTAGCATGGAATTCAGATGGATTTTAGAAGCCTGTCTTACGGTGAAAAGGATTGTGCCCTGGCCTCCAATGACTAGACTCCAGAGATTATCAAAGGAGCACAGAACAATTTTTTAAAATGCAGCCTTTTTCATAGTAGAGGTCTATTTTTGTGAGATTAATAGCTGTAACCAGAGTCTGCATTTGCAGAAAGACCATGCGCTAGTGGAGCCATGGCTGACAAACAATATAGCTTTATTATGCATGCAAGTTTGCCCATTGATGATATAGTCATTATTGTACAGATGCTCTGTTCAGACATTGCAGGCTTTCATTAAGCAGTCAACATCAAAGTCTGAGGGTTTTGTTCTATTTTGGATACTGCAGTGTAGTCTGAAAATTATATTACCAACTGATAGAACTGTTCAGGTTCAAATTTTAAGCAGCTCTTCATTTTATTTTAATATTCCAGTATTTCACTGTGTTATACATGTAAAGCTTCTTAAAGGAATTTCAACTTCTCTGACAAAGATTGATAGACTTTCTACTTTTCTACTACATTCTGTTATTTCTACTTAGAGAAGATTCTCTCCTATGCTCTTACCCATTGCTTGATCTCTGACACTTTTTTTCCTGAAAAAAAGGAAGGCTGTTTTGGAAACTGACTGAAGTAAACAATTGAACATGTCTAAGGTGGACTTTATGGAAGCCTTTGTAACCACTTTTCATGACGCTGTACTCAAAGATCCTCAGATATATTTCTATTTGAGAAGTTTTTTCTCTTTTCAGCCATGAAACATTGCTGCACACTGTTGGTAAGTATGAGCTCACTTCACTTGATCAACAAACTAAAGTTTCCATCCTACACAATTTTTCAACATTATGATTTGAATTTTAAGCCCAAATTGTGCTGTTAAGCTGAACTACTAACAATTCTTCACAGAGAAGAGAGTTTCAGAATTCAGCTGCTCTGAAAACAAAACCATTACTTCATGAATGATCCTACCCACCTATGGACATTCTCACAGGGCATCAGTCATTCCGAAAATCTGAAAGGAACCCACGTGGCAGAAAAAGTTGTATCTTTCCTTTATTATTAATGTTTTGGTATGAAGGTTTTACAAAACCATAAAGTCCACAAACTCATCCCGTATTCTTTTTTCATGTCCCCTCTTACCTGAATGACTCCTCCACCTTGGCCATCCTTCCCAGCTAAAAACTCTTCAGGCAAATTAATCATCTTCCCTAGCCAATCCAGCATGACAGTCTCCAGCTCTGTGCAAGCTGGACTTGCGGCCTGTGTTGAAAAATAGGAGAGAGGGAATAACCTCACTAGACCATGAAGAGAAATAGGATCTACCAGAGCAATAATAACTCTCTCTGTCTTTTGACTATAGAGGAAGAGACTAGCTGACTAACCTCACCAGCTAAATTAGGGGCCTGAAGACCATTTTGTGCATGTTGTTTCTAATACTTACTAAAAAAATGTCAAACTGGGCCTCACATAGAACCATGACTATCAAATGTCAAAGCTAGGGTTTGCATCTTGCATATTTTTTTTTGACATCAAGTACCAACCTCTTTTGAAAAAGCCCATCTCATATGAATGTGGAGGGTTTTAATACAATTTGCCATTCATCCAGATGATAAGAGAAGTAACAACACCGGGTGATAGGCAGCAGTCATACTACTTAATGAATTACCAGTAAGCTTGTACTGCTACCACTAATTCTAAATGCTGATGATTTTTCAAGGGCAAAACTTCTAAGAGGAAATAGCCTTTTATTCCTGGACTCATTTAGGGTGTCTATGTAAAAAAACTTAATTAGCCAAGCAAATTTACCTATAAAAATAGTCCTGTGACTTTGCTGCTATTAATCAATAATTTCACTGAAGCATGTCACTGAAATGCTTAAAATCTTGGCAAGGTGAAGCACTGTTACCACATAGCAGTACATACCCCAGTAGACTTACCCAAGAGAAGCCCAGACATCCTATTCCACCACACAACATATCTGCAAGAAGAGCTGGGAAGGAAGAGGCTGCAGGGAAGTAGGCAAAAAAGTATGGACTGTGCCAGTGAGTCACCTGCATTAAGGGAAAACCAGTCATTTTTTACTAAGGCAGGAAGCAGAAACAAATTGTCACAAAATCAGAAAAGATTAGAGGTTGGGACCAGTTCTCGACTACCGGGCTGTAACACAGGATCCCATTTTTTAGAAGAGTTTACCTGTTTTTTCTCAATTCTTTATCTATCTTTTACCCAAATGAGAAATAAATTAGTTCTTGCCCCCACCTCCTGACAGTTCCAAAACCAGACTTCTCCATTTGTCTGCCTAGAAGACAAGAATTGCATGGGCAGTGGCAGCGAGAGTTTCTGTGCAGGGCACTGTTCTTTAGCCTCTGCTTTCAGGGACTCTGCTATTTTGTTCTTTCATCTCTGTCATGCAACTGACTTAGCAAGAGTGTCTTCAGTACAGCAGAGGTCCACAGAACTCTCTTGCCCACACTCTGGAGTTATTTGCTAAAATTCAGGCACTCAGTCTGGCCAAACAGCTTCTCACCACAAAATGAAACAATCCGTTCCAGTATCCAATACCTTCTGTAGAAAATTAAACCACCATCTCCCTATAACAAGCTGCGATTTATGTACAATTCCACTTTATATGTACTAATATGAGAGAACACCACAATAACGGCACAAATTGTAGCCAACTGTCTTGCAGCAGCAATATTTAGAATTACTTTATGCAACGTCTAGGCAATTTTATGACCTGTGAGATACTTGATAGTGCTCCACAACTCCAAACTAATAAAATTTGAAAACAGGAAATGTACTGCCACACTGCAACATTCAGTGGAAATAATGTGATGTGATATCTTTGGCAAAAACAGCTTTCACATCCAGGGTAGAAGGCAAATTTTAGAAAAAAGCGCTGCTAGAGGATTAGCTGGACTATAAGCAAGAATTCAGCACAATGTGTATAAGAACCTTCCTTGGCTGGAAAGCCAGAAGCTGCTGAGTTATTGAAGCCTATTGAGGCCTTTTCTTACACCATTTTGTTTCCTTTTTTTTAAGTACTGGAGTTCTTCTCTTACAACTGGAGGATGGTAAGAGCATACATTCTCTCTTGCATGAGCTCAGTGTTTCCCTACTGTTTTGTTCCGTGTTCCCACCTCTAATGAATTTTACCGTTCACACTCCCCTCTCTCCCACTCTGTGATAACCAGGTTTCTGGTTCTGGAGCTAACTCAGGGATCACCACACCACACTGTTCTGCATGCTGCAAATATCCCTTTCCTTTCCTCTTCTAACCTTCTTCATGCCAACAACCAGCTCTTCGTTAAGGGACATGCTCCATGCTAAGGGGAAGCTGTTTTAACTCTTGTATACACAATTAATCAGATATAAATGTCTCTGCTGTAGTATACCATATATAATATTTCAGATGCCCTACCTCTTTCATATGAAAACAGCTCCTATCCACTACAATTTTCCACTGTCTAAACTAGCCCTGTACCTGGTATGTTCAAGATTTCACTTTTACTGGTCACTAGGTCCCAACCTGCTCAAATCAGGTGTCCAAAGACAAGCCACTCTGAACATTTTTAGCAGTATCTCTCATATCTGGTCAGGACCTCTTTCTGTGCTGTAACAAAGATTTAGAGCACTTGTGGCAAACACCTTCCTTCACAAATCAGAAAAAAATGGGATGGGACTTGGCTCTTCACAGGAAAACAATGAACAGATAAAAAAACACCCAATCAACAGCAGTCCCTGATAGGACTCACATGCACAGACTTTCACTGATGTCCATCATGAGCCAGGGCTGCCACTGTTCATCTGCCCAGCTCTAATCCTCTGTGATCTCTAAGACTTGTGACATTCATCTTGGGTTAATCAAGTTAAACTGCCTGCTTACTGGGAGCCATTTGTTTGATGAAACACAGCAGATTCCAGTTGCACCACTCACACAAAGCCAAAAAGCCAAAAGCCCTAGGGCAAGTGCAGCTGCGGTTCTTCCTCCTGCCTCCCCTTCCCCCTTCACTTAAAGCAGCTGTAAAATTCATTTCTTTTGCCCTGTTGGAACAGACACATTTAGCCAAATATTGCAAAGAGCCTGACATAATTGATGCTTGTTTTTTCAGCCCTCTGCTGATAAACAGTGATACGCAAGTGTCTTGGGTTCAGTAATTACCACTCTCATGCTTCTCAGAGACATTTTATTCCCCAGATTTCTTCTAAGGCTGTCTGTCTTTCTATGGGTTGTGTTGTCTAAGCAAGAGTCTTCCTTTACCACACACTAAGGACAGTTACTTCAGCTGAAAGTTCACAGATTAATGGATCCAATGTGAGGAAAATTAGCGTCTTCGGTACTGCTATTTGCAGTTACAAGTAAACTTAATCATTTTTGGCTCTAAAAAGGGAGGAGATTTATTTCAAGAGAACAAAGCAAGTCTGAGGGAGAAAGGCGACTCTATTTTAATATGCAGATCCCTTCCACCTTGGCTTCCTGCTGTGGAGATCAGAGTTCAGCAGTTGTTCCCTCAGTCCCTGTGTTAATATTAGGAACTTAGCACCATGATAGTCACTATCATTTAGTGGACTGCCCTTTGAAGGTCTACATCCAATTTCACAAGAAGTCTCCATAAATAAGTTTTGCCACTCATGAATGCTTGTTCTCCTATAGGATAAAGACAGCAATGGATACTGCATTATTGCTTTACAGAATTAATTGATCCTTGCTCCTCTGAAGGAACACCATTTTCACATTTTCAATCACCCAATAAGTAGCAAATATCTGAACACAACTAACACAGTAAAGATGTCAACATGAAGGAAACAAGAATCATTCATGGGCCACTGATAGCTTACAGGCAAAACAAGGTTTTACGACCTCTGTCATATTACTTATTCTCTCTGAAGAAGCCCAGTTCCTCAGTTACAAAATGGAGATAAGACATTCCCTGGTGAAACACTGGAAAAGCGCTATAGTTGAAAAACACTAGATGTACTTACAAATGTTAGTCTTGTCAGGAAAAAGATGGGAAGAAGATTAAGGGAAAATATAATGGGGGTCGATTGTGCCTATAGCCAATTTCAAAAGTCCCTAAAACCAATTATAAATAATGTTAAAGGTCTCCAAAGCAAATGTGAACAAGTATTCCTATACTCCCTGCCTCCATGTGTTTGCACAGCACCATCATTGTCACACTTCAGTTTCTGTGAGCACGGCTAACTGAGGCAGCCAACAGATGCAGCAGTTTGTGCAGCACTATGCACAGAAGAGGTCCAGAAACCCTGCTAAGGTTAGTGTACGTAGGCTCTGCAGTGGTGATGATGCTCCACAGAGCACAGTCCCCAGCAGCAACTGGAACAACTACCCCTGGCACATCACAGGACTCAACACAGACTAAGATCCCGAGGGAGTATGCAGGTCCCCAGGCCTGGGATTGCAGGGATGACGGGGCCTCTTGCCCAGGCTGGGGCAGTGGGACATGGTCTTTTAGCCCGCAGGAGGTATGCACTGGTGGAGGGTCTGTGTCACTATGTAAAGGAGCAGCATGAGGAGGTCAGCAGATTGTGCAGTATCAGAGATGACAAAAAGGAGAGAGACTGAGTGGATCTTCGCTGAGGCATAACGCAAGGTATCTCAGATACAAGAGCCTGAACCCACAAACGTACCAAAGGAGGGGCAGTCAGTCTCTGCTTACTGGGTTGGGAAATGGAGTCCCATGACGGTGAAGGGCAGAAGCTTGCAACTACTGGCACTAGGAGGAAGGCTTCTGTTCCACCTGCAGATCAGCAACTACAGAATAGGTTCAGTGCCCTGGTTGCAGATGGGCTGGGAGCCCTGCTGTGTCTAGTGAAGCACCCAAGCAACCTGAGTGTTGACCCTGGTGTTGACAACAGGGATTTGGCTTTTAAGACCAGTGGGACCCTCTCTGAGGATCAACTCCTAGGAAGAGACAGGATCCACAATTGGAGCAATATAACTTTGCAGAAAGGCTGGCTAACCTGGTGAGGAGAGCTTTAAATTAGGAACGATGCAGGGAGGGGATGAAAACCCACAGTCAAGGGAGGAAGGTGGACTGAGTTGGCAAGCAAAGGGTGAAGGGTAGTGTGGACAAGAGAGATCCTGAAAACAAGATTGGGCTAAAGTGGACCCACCCCAAGTGTATGCACATAAACAAGGAAGTGCTGAGAGGACAGCACTATAGGGGGAAGTTCTCATATCTTTTCTGGGAAATCAGCACAAGTGGGTGCCTTTCTGAAGCGCCTGTATACTATGGCATGACACATGGGGAACAAACAGGAGGAATTAGAAGGCTGTGTGTAGTTACAGGGCTGCAATCTCCTTGGGATCACAGAGATGTGGTGGGATAGCTCGCATGACTGAAGTGCTGCAGTAGATGAGGACAGGCTCTTTAGCAAGGACAGACCAGGAAGGCGAGGCAGGGGAGTGGTCCTTTATGCAAGAGAGCAGCAGAAATGCATGGGGCTCTGCCTAGGGATGGACAGTGAGCCAGTCAAGAGCTTATGGGTCAGGACTGGTGGAGAATTTCAAGATGGGCAACAATCGGGTGGGTGTCTGCTACAGACCACCTGATCAGGAAGAAGTACATGAGTACAGCATTCACACAGCTGGAAGAAGCCTCATATTCACAGGTCATAGTCTTCACAGGGGACTCCAACCAAGCTGATATCTGCTGGACAGACAACACAGCAGGGCATAACCAGTCCAGGAGGTTTCTGGAATGCATTGATGATAATTTCCTAACACAGGCAATGGAGGAACTGATGAGGAGAGACATGCTGTGGGACCAGATACTTACAAACAAGAAATAACTGGTCAGGGATGTGAAAGTCAGGGGCAGCCTTGTCTGCAGTGACCGTGAGATGGTGGAGTTCAGGATCATGAGAGCAGGAAGAAAAGCACAAAGCAGGATCATAACACTGGGCTTCTGGAGAAAAAACTTGGGCCTGTTACAGGGCCTGCTTGGAAGAATGCCATGAGAGACAGACATGGAGAGAAAAGTGGTCCAGGAGAGCTGGTTGATTTTCAAGGATAACCGCCTCCAAGTTAAAAAATGCTCCACTCCACATGCAGGAAGTCAAGCAAGAGTGGCAGGAGGCCTTCACAGATGAACACGCTGTTTAATATCTTCATAAGTGATCTGGATGATAGGATCAAGTGTACCCTGATGAAGGTTGCTGGAGATACCAGACTGAGTGGGGAGTGGACACTTCAGAAGGGAGAGCCACCCTGCAGGAAGACCTGGATAGGTTGGAAGAGTGGGCTGACAAGAACTTTATGAAGTTCAACAAGGACAAGTGTAAGGTCCTGCACCTGGGAAAACATAATCCAGGAGTGCAGCACAAGCTGGGTTCAACCCAGCTGGGGAGCAGATCTGTGGAAAGGGAGCCGGGGGCCCCAGTGGACAACAAGGTCAATATGAGCAAACAATGTGCTGCTGCAGCAAAGAAAGCCAACAGGATGCTGGGTTGCATCAACAAGGGCATCACCAGCAGAGATAAAGAAGTCATTATCCCACTCTAAGCAGCACTTGTCAGGCCACACCTGGAATACTGTGTTGAGTTTTGGTCCCCGCTATGCAAAAAAGATGTGGACAGGCTGGAGAGGATCCAGAGAAGGGCCACAAAGATGATCAAAGGACTGGGAAGCCTGCCATATGAGGAAAGGCTGAGAGAACTGGGATGGTTCAGCCTTGAGAAAAGAAGGCTTAGGGGAGACCGTATCACCATGTGCCAGTATTTAAAGGGTGGCTACAAAGAAGATGGAGACTCCCTTTTTACAAGGAGTCACATGGAAAAGATGAGGGGTAATGGGTACAAGTTAATCCTGGGGAGGTTCCAATTGGACACAAGAGGAAAATTTTTCACGATGAGAACAATCAGCCGTTGGAATAGTCTCCCCATGGAAGTGGTAGATTCCCCAACACTGGACACTTTTAAGATTCGGCTGGACAGGGTGCTGGGCCATCTTGTCTAGACCGTGCTTTTGCCATGAAAGGTTGGACCAGATGATCCTTGAGGTCCCTTCCAACCTGGTATTCTATGATTCTATGAGTCCATGAATTAGCTCCTGACAATGCTCAAATGTAAAAAGGAAGCATATAAGAAAAGCAAGGATGGTCAGGTGACCGAGGAGAGGAGGGCTATAAATACACTGTCTGAGTACGCAGGGACAGGGTTAAGAAAGCCAAAACCATCTAGAGTTGAATCGGGTGACAGATGTGAAGGGCAACAAGAAAGGCTTCTGCAGGTTCATCAGCTTTAAAAGGAAAGTAGGGTAAATGTAGGTCTCCTGCCAAATGGGGTTGGGGACTTGGTGACAAAGGACAGGGAAAAGGCTGAGGTGCTCAATGCCTTTTTCACCTCAGTCTTTACTGGTAAATTTGCCTTCATGAATACCAGGCTCCCGAGACACATGGCAAAGCCTTGAGCAAGGAAGACCTCACCTGGAGGAGGATCAGGTACGAAACATTTAAATAAACCGGACATATATGAGTCCATGGAGCCTAATGGGATGCACTCACAAGTGCTGCAGGAGCTAGACAATATCATTGAGACCCCTCTCAAATATCTTAGAAAGGTTATGGCAACTGGAGAATGCTCCTGAGGACTGGAAAAAAGCAAATGTCACTTCTATCTTCAAGAAGGGCTAGAAGGAGGGTCTGGGAAACTACAGGCCTCACCTCAATCCCAGGGAAGATGATGGAACCCTGAAGCCATTTCCAAACATATTAAGGACAAGAAGGTGATGGGGCTAGGCAGCAAAGATTTAGGAAGGGGAAATCATGTCTAAGCAACCTGACAGCCTTCTACAAGATGACTGGCTTGGTGGACAAGAGAAGAGCACAGGATATCATTAAGACTTTCAATACTGTCACCCATAACATCTTTACTGACATGCTGATGAAATATGGACTAGATAAGTGGACAGTGAAGTGGAGTGAAAACTGGCTGAACTGCCAGACTCACAGGGTTGTGATCAGTGGCATGAAGTCCAGCTGGAAGCCAGTGGTCTACCCCAGGAATCAATACCATGGCCAGTACTGTTTAACATCTTCATTAATGACCTGGACAATGGGACAGAGTGCGCCTTCAGCAGTTTTGCAGATGACGTAAAACTGGGAAGAGTGTTTGATACACTGTGTGGCCATGCTGCAATTCAAAGGGACCTCAACAGGCTGCAGAAATGAGCCAACGGGAATCTCATGAAGTTCAACAGAGAAATGCAACATCTTGTACCTGGGGAAGAATAACCCCCTGCACCAGTACAGGCCAGGGATCGACCGGCTGGAAGCAGCTCTGCAGAAAGGGACCTGGGGGTCCTGGTGGACAGGCTGAACACAAGCCAGCAATGTGCCCTTGCAGCAAACAAGGCCAACAGCATCCTGGGCCACGTTAGGAAAACTGTTGCCAGCAGGTCAAAAGAGGTGATCCTTCCCTTCTACTCAGCACTGGTGAGGCCACAGCTGGAATGCTGTGTCCAGTTCTGGGTTCTCCAGCACAAGAAAGACATGGACATACTGGAGTGATTCCAGTGAAGGGCCATGGAGATGACTAATGGATTGGAGCATCTGTCATATGATGAGAGGCTGAGAGAGGTGGGATTGTTCAGCCTGCAGAAAGCTCCGGGGGTATCTTGTTAATGTGTATAAATACCTCATGGGAGGGTGTAAAGAAGGTGAAGCCGGCTTCTTCTCAGTGGCATCCAGTGACAAGATGAGAAGAAATGTGTACAAATTGAAATACAGAAAATTCCACTTAAGCATAAGAAAAAGCTTTTCTACTGTGAGGGTGGTCAAACTTTGGAACAGGGCAACAGAGAGATTGTGAAGACTTCCTCCTTGGAGATATTCAACACCCAACTGGACATGGTCCTAAGCAACCTGCTCTAACTGACTCTGCTTTGAGCAGTGGGGGTGGACTAAATGATCTCTAGAGGTGCCATCCAACCTCTACTATACTATGTCTTTGTGGTTCTGTGCTCCTGTGAGTCTTCAGCATGTAGTATAAACAACACAGGCAGAATCAGAGTTACTGTAAGAGCTGGGATTTATGTGCTTGTGCTCTTTGTGTCACAAACGCTAACATTTCATACCAGAGGAAGAGTTTGGATAGAACATTTCTTCTTCAGCATGTGTCACTTTGTAAAAGCAAATTTATTTGCAGGGCATGTAAATATCAAGAAAAAGTCAATTTAGTTAAGAGGGAACATGACATGTTGATGACCTAATTGGAATTGAATGTCTCACTTTCTATTCTCAAATGATTCATCTCTTTTAATTTGATATTGCTTTACTGATTGTTCACAAGTGTTTGAAGCAAAGTGTTTTCTGTTCTGCTTCACAGACAAAAAAAATTGGTTAGTATTTTCCTCCAATGAAAAAGGAAAGGCAATCGGATCTATGAGCAGCAATGAAAATATTTGCATGTGTTGGACATAATTCTCTTATCTGATCTGCACTGATCTAATTCTGTTGGATTTAAGACTTCATCCACAAATCTTTGAGAAGAGTGGAGAGATTTCCATTGACTTCAGTGGAGCTTTTGCCTGTGAAAGGACAACAGGGTTGGCTCCAAGGGAAACAAGATAAGGTCATATTGAATATCAAATATTTACATTGGTCAATGAAAAGGAATTGGTATTACAGTACACTGACTAAACACATTTGCAGAGCAGTGGTTCCATGTCCAGTCACACAGCAATCATATCACCTAGCTACATCCAGAGAAGCAACCCAAAGTGGTTATTGCAGAGATCCAAAGGAGAGATTCCTCATTAACATTTACTAACAATCCAGTCCTCTTCAAGCCACTTACAGGCCTTAGGAGACAAGCATGTATGTAAAATAAAAAAGGTATACCGTGAGTGGAAAACCAAGAAAGATTCAGAACTGGACAAATGCCAGATGCTTTGTTTTGCATTGTCTGTCCAACACTGATCTATCCAAGGACTAATACTTAGGTGGTGGCCATCTGCCTTAAAAGGTACTAGAAGAAGCTGACATTTAGGAGAGCAAGTCAACAGAAGAAGTATTGGGGAGAATCCTTTCTAGTCAACTCTGTAATAAAAAGTAGTCTCCTAAGAGAATTTTAACATTTAAAGATCAGCTTGAAGGAACACTTTAGGCACAGCAGGCTAATAAAAATACCATTTTATAAAATATTTACTCTGCTTTGCAAGTAGCAAAAATATCACACGAAATTGAAAGTTATGAAGCTTTGCCTTAACCAATTCAAGGGAGGAAAGGGGATTATTTCCAAAAGCAAGCCTCGCATGAAGCAAAAGAATGATTTGATTATTTCTATCAGGAACAGAAAACATTAGTTGTGTAAAATGTTAGATCATATTTAACTATGGATGTAAATCAGACTCCTGCCTTCTAAAAGCTAATCAGTGTGGGTACTTATGTTCCTAAGGTCTAGCTGCACAGCCTTCAATCCACATTTTCCTTAAAGCCTTTGAAAACCTAAATGCAGTATTGAACATTACACTACAGACCCATTTTTCTTACCCCTGGCATAATGATCTTCTCAATGTCTTTAAAGACATCCTCAAAGCTCTCAGGATCCTGGGGTGCACAGTCTGGAATGAGGGGCCTTAGATATCCTGGTTCCACATCTGGGAAGACCTGTCTTTTATCGATCTTCTCCAGGTAATCTGCAATATAGTCCACCATCTCCTTCCCTCTCTTGCGGAACTCTGCAGCATCCATGGGTATCAGACTTTAGGACTAATTATCAGAAAAACCCTAAAAAAACAAACAAAAAAAGGAAAATATTACTAGTTTCAAACCTGTTATTAAGATGATTTATAGTATGACTCATATGGCCTTTTCGAAAAGACCGTATGCTCTTTTATTTCTGCATATTAGGCCAATGCTCACACAGTGTTGCATTCTGCTCCACTCCAGGATTAGCTGGACATTGTCTAGAAGTAAATCACACGGTTAAATCTTTGATGCCTAAATCATGATGTAGATTAGGTTAGCATGGGTAGGCTGTATCTTTAGCACAGAAGAGCAGTAGAGGCACATCGATGAAGATTCAGAAATCACAGATTTAATCCCTGCTGCTGCTGGTTGACACAAGGATGTGGCACTGTTATGTGGCACATAATGAACTCCCTCCTGCCTTATAAAGAAGAGGTCTAAGGAAATAGCATGCTGTGTGTCTCTATTAGAATCTATAATAACAAGCTATAATAATCATAATTATCACACTGATCCGCTGTGCTGCCCTGTCATTTTATCTACTTCTTGCCTCCTGTCTTGCCTCAAGATTTAGCTTCTTTACTCTTTTACTGTAAGTGCACATGCTGTGCCATTTACAAAACCTTATTTCTTACTGAGGTTTCAATTAGAATTCACTTAGAGTTGATCTGTACTGTATTTTGCCGGGGGATATGAGGAAGGTCTGTCTGGGGCTGTCCCTGTTTCCCAGATGTTGGGCTGGAGCTCTAGGTGTGCTCTGAGCTTGGCAGAGACTGTATGAGCACACCCAAGGCAACGTATGGCTCAGCTGAGGTGAGCTGGAGTTTGCCTGCAAAGTGCTGTGCAAACATAGCTTCATATTGCTAGGGTGCCTGCTCCTGCCATCCTGGCCCGCCCAACTTTTTTACTGTATGTGCCTGCAGATTTTGAGTGCTCAGTGAATACAAGGTTGAGACCACGGTACCCAAAAAATGTCCGAGGGTCTTTATACACTCAGATTGAGTGAGTGATACTGTTCCTTGGGATCTAGTAAGAAAATTGGCAAGTGAAACAAGGATACTCACTGCTGGTGTAAAGAATGACTATGCCTAGTTCACATACCTTCAGATCTTCACTTTGTAAGGAAATAATAATATTAAGCACAATGTGAATATTATGTCATTAAGAGACAATTTCTTAGGTATCAGTTATTTGTGCGAAGGATTTATAACTGAGGACACCATTTTGAGAAAAGCGAGACCCCTCTGGGCTTTATTATATTTGAATTAGTACCGTCACATTACAAAAGAAAGACATCATCGATAAACACCATCCTAGAGACATTTCTGCTGCTACAAACAGAGGATCTGGGATTTGTGTGGAGCAGCTGCTGCTGCTATTTAAGAAGGCAGGGCGCTGCTGTAGGTCGTGAACCACTTGGGAGAGCAAGGATCTGCACAGTAGGGACTTCTAGCCCCCCAGAGAATAGCTGTTCTTGTTGCTTTTTTGTTAGAGTTATACTACTCTCTGTAACCATCACGTAAGTGTTCATTTGGCTCTCTCTATGCCTTTCTGAAAGGGGAATTAGGACCTTTCTCAGATCTTGCTACTACTGCCGGACTACTACTAATGCCGGAAATGCATTACCGGTAGTCATTACGGTCCTCAGAGGATTCTGGTGGGCAGCTGAGTGTGTCACGTCCTCTTTGAAAGACTGTGTTTAAGCAAGCAGTTTTGTTTCTACGCCTTTACAATCAGGATGATTCCATTTCTTCAATACCCCCCAAATCTTATGTGCATTTTCCTTTAACACATCTTCGATCACAGTTCAAAATTGTCATAAATTTTCTAAATAAGTCATCATGAACTGCAGCAGTCAATATGCATCTCTGTGGCAGCAATCTAATTACCCCTTAAGGCTCAGTTCCTTGCTTTAGGTATTTTTGCCAGAAGAAATCTAAATATTGTACTCTTTCACTTCTTTTTCAAAGTATCTCTAACTTAACCCTTAACTTAGGCTATCATTATTTCTTTTCTGCTACTTCATTCATCAGTCCATTGCTATAGCATGCTCTAAAGAACTTGTACGTGGTGCTCTGTTATTTTTTTCCTCTGGTTTCAGAGATGAAAGCTGTGAAAATAAGAGCTTAACCCATGACTGCCAAATTAGTGGCAGTTGCCTGAGACTGAACTGACTCAGAACTTGAGGATTTGGTGTTTCTAGCACTACTGTTGCTCACCACTGAGTTACAGTTATTCCTGTGGGCTTTTACACAGGGATCAGTTCAGCTGAACATCTCGTTCAGTATCTGTGGGTCCAATGAACTGTCAGTACCATGTCAGAACAGGTAAGAGTATCACTATACTACTCTAGCTTTACTTTGTGTCAATCAAATATAGGGCATCGTTCAACACAGAAGCTTCTCTGGACCGCTTTGTCTTTTCTCAAAATAAAAATCAAATGGCATAAATTAAATCACATCGTGTGTAAGCTCAAAGCAGCTCACAAACACACAGACAAAAATAAATTTACTTTATCGTATTACCACAACATAGATACTGTGCTATATAGCTTGTGACCATTTTTCTACCACCTGGATTTTTTTGGATCTGAAATTTCTTTCTGTTCCAAGTGATATTTGCACCATCTTGTTCCTACATAGTATGTGGATAAAATTTCTTGTCATTTTTATTATTAGCAGTTTGGACAAAGTTCTTTTTGGGTATCAGGATAAGCAAATAAAATTTAGATCTAAGTGTCAGATACACATTCTGTGGTTTCAGCCTATGACCATGGAACTGAAATTTGCCAACCCTGTTTGACAAAATACACATTTTAGGTAATCACCGAGATCTTATTTGTTATTTGCTAACTATAGTTCTTCCCAAGAACTGGAGGTCCACTGGTTCATCCTAACATTGTTTTGGCCACACTGCTTCTGTCATAAACCACTGTTGCAATAGCATTCTCCAAATTCAGGATAAAGAATTAAATTACAGGGGAAACCCACTGTTGCATGGGAGAGAGAACTGAACCAGGAAGCTTAAGCCTAAAGAATGGGAGGATGAACCACCCAACCCAAATCTGCCAGAGTTGCTGCAATGTTATAAATTGATATAAACTAGTATCTAGTGAACCTCTAATGAACTTTCAGTTCAGTTTGATCCAGTGAAATACATCGATCTGCTTCAGTCTGAAGCAAAGTATTTCATTCTTCTTTCCCCCAAAGACAATACCGACAAATTAAAATCTATCTAAACATCTATCTATTTTTATGTCTCCATGCTTCTTCTTCCCTAAAAGTCCTGGCCTGAAAATTCCTTGCGTCCTGTAATACACATATCTCACCGGGAACTGTGACGGCATACTCCTTGCAGGAATGCTGTGGTCCTTTAAATTTTCCTTTTCACCTCCTCTTTTATATCTGTTCTTCTGTGAGTGACAAGACCCACTTACTTACACTCTCATCCCTACTTTTACTCTTTTCCTCAACTGTTCATTATAGATTTCACTTCACCTGCTTGAAAGTATTACTTGCGATGGAAGCCACATCCAATAGACTGAATATCTGACAACTGCAATGCTTACCAGTTAGTACTATAAAAATGCAAATTACTTCACCTGTCTACCAGTACAGGATATTTCTCTCTTCTGCCTCTCACATGCATACACAACACGTGTACAATGCAACAACACAATGCATAGAGAGAGACCTTCCCTCTATGCCGATATGTTTTAAAAATATAGAACGTGATTTTCCAAGAAGCCAAGTGCCTCAGACAACTCAGCCCTTAGGGTCTAAGATGAAAACATTGTTTGATCCACATTTTCCACATTTTCTGAAGGGCTGAGTGTTACAGGGTCTGTGTACTCAAAATATCCACTTAAGTTGAAGGGACTTCAACTGCAAAATAATGCAGGCCAAGTTTCCAAAAGTAAATGGAAATTTCAGAGAAACTGGGCCTCTTTCTAAAGTACTTAATAGTGGTCTATTCTCCTGAAAGCCCATAAAGAGTGATAAAGGCTTCATACTCTCAGGGACCCCACACCTCCCAGGATGAATTTCAGCATATTCAACTTCTGCCAGCTGAACCCCAAGTGAGGAGAGAACAGCTTCTCAGGAGGCACCCTGCCTAATTACCAACCTCTAGCACTTTGCAAGCACAGTCTGTATCCAAATTCATCAACAGCCTCACTCTGATTAATGAAATACAATTTCACCAAACATATATCTGCGTACCTTTGCTCCCAGCAAGAATCGACGGATATTGTCACCACTGCTTTACTTGAGAAGATTGAGTTTTGCTCTTAACTTTAGGTAAAAGCAAGAACAATCATGTGAAACTTTAAATGATATCAATGTATCTGGTTTTTTAATTCATATATAAACTCTTTGCTCTTTAATTTTGCTGGAATTTGTCATAGGACAAGTACCCTACACAATCTAAAGTTGACATATCCTTTGCTGCTTTGTTTAAACTACTCCTTCTACCTCAGTGCACTGAAATTAGAATATGGCAGTATTTTATTTTAGTGAAGTTACCAAAAACTGTTTTTAGTCTTTAGACTGTATATTCAGTATAATGTTCATTTGCAAACCGTTTTCTACTTTATTTGAAACGGAAACATACAAATGAGCAGTTTACGCACAATTAAGTATTAAATATGTTTATAGGTATAATTTTATGTAGCTAACATTCAGCTTATTCATTATTTCTGTTAAAAGGTATTGTCTATAACGTTAGCACCTGTTTTTTGCATTAACTAAATATAAATGTAAAAGATATCTAAATACTACCAGGAAATGTGTTATGAGGAAGAAAAAGAGAAAAAAGAGAAAAAAGAGGAAAAAGAGGGGAAAGAGGAAAAAGAGACCAAATGAGGAGAGAGGGATATTCGACGTCTTATAATTTTATGAGCACCTGTTCTCCAGTTCATCAAAGTAACATAAAAAACAGCTAACAGAATAAAATCTTGTAGCAGCTCCTATTATTAAATACAGAAAGGAAGAATGCACAGACACATTAACAGCACCTTAAACTGATAGCTGCATTGGCTCAAAAAAGCCTAATAACTGTGTATCTGCCCAATAAATGAGACAAGTGCACCTTCTATTCTGCCAACCGATTGTTGCAGAATAATTTAGAAATTCAATTAATATTGCAGAACATTCATTTAAAGGCTTGTGGTGCTACAGTGACACCACTGAAGCCATGAGGACTTTCTGCTGTTGAGCCCAACAAGCTGAAGGTTTTTGCAGCTGTTGCTACTGGTAAGCTAAACTGCTACTATTGGCAATAGGAGTATTGCCTGAATAAGGATGGTAGGATGAATTTTATTTCAGCATGAGGAAAGAGGAACTGGGTCTACTCTGTACTTCCACCTTTGCACAAGCCAAGAATTAGGTACATATGTTACAGGCCCTACAGTTCATTTCAAAATTTCATTTTCCAGTTAGAAGTTGCTGGTTTTATGCCTTGCTGTCACTGGCCCAATCTGCAACTTCGTAATTTCCCTTCTGAGGTCTTATTATAGTGATGGGAAAGGGTTATTTCTGAGGAAAACCTCACCCTAAAAAGTCATGCATTGGATTTATCTTGAAAATTTTATTATTCGGAATACTTGGCAGAGAATTTCTCCAGGTCTGCTCGGTTGTTCAGAACTGTTGCACTTGGAAAGACAAGATATAAACTTTTGGACACACAGGATTCTGCATAAACGTACATAAACAGTTACAGCTGACACGCATCATATGTAAAAACAAGCAAACACAATACGAGAGGTGCACACTACATCAGGCAAGCCTAGGTTAAAAAGAAATGCTTTTTGGGCATCCCGGATTATCCCTAAACTAACACTGGCTGGCTGTTTATTAGCTGAGCTCCCACTCTACGTAACCAATTGTTGCACGAATCCAAATGTACCTACTTGAATTCAATAACCACAAAGCTTTAAGGACAAAGAATGTTACTTACAGCGAGTTGGTAAGGCTCTTCCTTCTCCTCTGTCTTTCCCACTGTCTGTCTTTGCTCCTCTGTGACAGCTATAAAGCGCAGACGATGCAGTTGCCAGCATATATAGGCAGAGTATCCACGTCCCCTCAGCCTATCACAGCCAAGCGCTTTGCATTGAACACGCAGCAGCAGCATCTCCCCCTCCTCCCACACCTCCTCCAAAATTTACTTAGCAAAAAAAGCTTCCCGAAAGGCAGACGGATCTGACTGAGAAACGGCCATTGCCTGCGTTAACTGTGAAGCGAAGTGGTGTGTGTTTCCTTCCATGAACTCCACTAACAAGTCTGACAGTGAGTGTCTGACCACAAGCGCATGGTCGGTGGTACACCCTCCGGGACATTTCTGCTGTGGCTGCTGCTGTAAAAGCAAGTGCTTTGAACCACTTCTGTGGAACATTATTTTCACAGAAGAAACACGGATACGGCTGAAATGCCACTCAAGTGACTGCAAGCTCTGCACAGGTATTCACGTGGAATTAACATCCTCGGATATGCTGTATGTAACTTTTTCCAGTTTCTCTCTTTCATCATACATATACTTAAAAGCAATAGCAAATGTTCAAGACTTGTTTCCCGATTCTAAAAGAAAAGTTTTATGGGGAGTTCTCTTTCCTAGATGAAGCCAGGTAACCTCCTGTCATTTTTATTTAGCTTGGGTTTGTTTTACAAAATACTGTCAGCATTTCAGAGTCCTGAACAGCTTGTAGCCAGGTAGTGTGGCAGGAGATCTGGGACAGCCACTGCTCCCAGACCGGTCTCTAGCGCCCTGCAGTATTACAGCCAGCCTTTCTGTGAAGGAGGAAAAAGTTCTGGCCGTCATATATTTTAAAACTGTCATGGCTGTGTTTGCTGTTAGAATGATATGAGGCCAATTACACCTCTGCTATAATTCTGGAAGAGCCTATTCAAAATAAAAACCAGACCTAAACTCCACAGATAGGCTTGCGGGTTTCATTGCGCTTGTTGTGCTAGATGCGACTCTGTGATCTGGCTTGCATTTTCAGTTCTTGGGTTGCGTCTACTGTAATGATCCACCTATAATCTTGAAAGCATCAAGAAATCCCAGGGTCAGTTGCAGCTGGCTCTCAGTTGTTTTCCACTGCAAATCAGCTCCTGAGTGTGCAGGGTTACAGCCTGGACAAATTGGCACCCCGTAAGAAAAGAAGTGTTTTGGAGATCTTTCCTATTTTTTCTTTCTCCCTGAACTCAGCTGGAAAGGCTGAAAATGCAAAATATATTGTAAGGCTATAAGAGACACAGAAACTCAAGATGTCTCTAGTAAACATAGAGATAACTCAAATCTAACTTCAATGTTTCATCCAAACGGCTTGCAAAAGGTAAACAACTTCCAAAGAAAATTAAAAATTGAAACTAAAATTAAGATCAGAGTATTAAAATGCTGGTTTAATCAATCAGAGTGTTGAAATACTGCCTCAACGTCACCCAATGTGGTTTTACCTTTCTGCTGTACCTGTAGCTTACCATAAAAGTTGCTGTGACCAGACAATCGTTGCATTTTCTATTAAAATCACATTGATTTTATTTCTCAGGAAGAAAAAGGAAATAAAGGGTGAGAGGTACCATGGGCAAGATGGAAAAAGGAATTAAATGCCCTTCTAAAACCCCTGTCCCATGTCTCTCCATAATTCTAATAATTCTTGTGGCTCGTACTACTTCTTGTAATCCTCCTCATCAACTGTTTGCGATAACCACAAATCTTTGCTTCACAGAGTCCTTCTGTGGTGGACAAAAGCAAGATCCTTAAGGTTTCCGTAACAGGGGCCGGCTAAGTCAGACCTGCTGTGGCCCTGCAAATTTGTTCCAGACCTTTCAGTGCGCTGGCTCTTTCACAGAGAAGAACTTCTCTCACTGCTGAAACAGAAGGAATAGAGATGTCCCCTTTACTGCCAAACTGTTTCAAAATTCAAGATACCAGTGTGTGAGAAATAACAGATGATCCCAAAAGGTTTAAAGGCCAGGGCTTGTCGGTAAGCAACCGACAGATCATATTATTCACAGCTAACACGAGACAGGCTTCAACATGTTTTTGCACGTGGAAGTATGTCACCCTGATGATGATATATAACGATGCTGTGCCCATGCAGCAATGGTACCAATTGATTACCATTGCTGAACTCTTTGCTTTGCAAACAAGGTGGGAGAGATAACGTGTTTGAACAGGAGGCTCCAGCGCAGCACCAAGAACGATGCAGACAATGTGTTGTCAGTCACTTTGCAGTCCTGTTGCCAGTCCCTGTGCACCGGCATGGATCAAAGCAGAGGGAGTTAAACAGTTCGCACCCACTTGCCAATAGTTCTCACCCCTTCCATCGTTACATAGTGCAGATTAGAAATTAAAAGGCAGTTTTCCCAAGCCTTCAGTCCACTTATGATTAGATGGCTTTACTCCCAACTTTATTGTTCCCTCACCTGAATAGCATGACACTCATCTCATGCTAGCCTCCCAGTGTGGCTGTCGTCACTGAATTTGGTTGAGATGTGTTTGTGCTGTAGGTCACCGAGCCTAACATTATTTGAACAAGCCTGTTCTGAGCTATAACGTGAAGGGCTTTAAATTGACTCAGACATCACCAATATCTTAGATATTGAGAAAATAGCGTGAAACAATTAATTAGGAATCGTACTAGCACAACGCTTGTGCCTGTTTTCCACATTTGGTGTCAAAGGAACAGTCACTGTTGTCTACGCATAAGAAAAAACACTGGTTTGTTGCTTAGTATTTGGTTTACTCCTTATCCGTAGTTTGAGGACGCTATTTGGAGGCTGCAGGCCTTTTTTCCTGCTTCCCTCACTGTTGCTCCTTTGGAAAAAAAAACAGTAGTAGAACCCTGTCTTTGTCTGTCTTTTTCTTCCCCAATATATTCTTCCATGAATGTGATAATACCAGTAATGGAAGAGATAATGATCTACAAAAAGGAAAAGGAAAGGAAAAAGCTCTAAGAATCACTCAGATGTACTGGAATGAAAAGTCCTTATGCGTTCCATAAACAAGGTCCAAATCTGCATGAGCCATAAAGATGAGACAAGACGGAAGAGAATATTTTAGCAGAGACATGCAGCTAACAATTTTCTGGGTAAAAGAGGGGGTGCATTTCCTTTGGAAGAGAGTAAGAATTAAATAAAGCCTTCAGACACAAATAGATGGATCGCTTGCATCGTACACAGATAAAAACTAAGTCTCCTGCAGAACATAAGTAGACTTTGCAACAGATTAGCCAGGAGATGAATCTCAGACAGAGCTGACAAACTGGGAAAGTATCTATCTATCTGCTCTTTCATGAATATTTTATGTGTGACTTGTTTTCCCTGTTCAGTTCCATCTTGCTGTCTGTGTGAACATGTGCAGGTAAAACAAAGAAGGATAAAAAGGAACTGCTGACAAAGTGAACATGGACACAGACTCAAACACATAGCTTCGGAGGAGTTAACGTACCACTTGCTGGATGGAGGCAGCCTAAGCACTTTACTCTTATGGAAGCAAGCCTACGGAAAAGAGAGAGGTTGTGATGAACTGAAAAAGTGTCAATAGGAAAACTGACAGGCTGCGAAGAGTCACAGAGACAGCGAGAGCAGGTTGCAGTCACAGTAGGCAGGCTCTTCCAATACAGAGACAGGAATAGCTTCTGCTGTGAGCTGAGAAGATGTGCTTACCTCGGGGTGTAGGCACTGCTGGGGCACTCATCCAGCCATATATCGCTCACAGAAAGAATTTTCTCAAGCTTTGACCACTGTGAGCCTCACAGAAGCTGTGGCTCAGAGATGTAATGCTACCAGGGCTTACATGTGCTATCAAGACCTCATGTCAGAAAAGCAAGTTATAGCAGTTACTTTATGAGTGGAATAGTCCACTGTGTGGGTGAAAAGACAGACTCAGGTGAGGCATGAGGAACAAGTTGCCTTGAGATACGGAGGGAACATAATGCAGTGCTTGTGCTCGTGTGATTTGTTTTGATCACTGTTCACACAGATATCAAAGGTCACATTAACGCTTGGTCCAGACGACATTTTGTCACTGGCTGTAATTAAGGCATTCTCATGAGGACCACGCACTACCATGCACTGCTTGCAATAAGCTTGGAAGAGCATTTGCCACCAATATGAGCCTCGAGAGTTTCTTTATGGCATGAGAACAACACTGGAGTCTCTCCTAAAGAGCATGTTGGTGCTCAGTTGTCTGAGATTACAGCAGGTGCTATGGCAAGGGGTCATACTGGTGTTTCTTGCCCTTCCTCCCTGACAGCTTTGTTGCAGAGGTGTCTTTGACTCCCCTTCAGTCCTGTGCTAACATGAGCACCTTTCTAGAAGAGACCAATGCCAATTTTCTGGAGCATTTATGCTTACTATAACATAAAAGTCACCAAGTACCTGGACTTTCTCCAAGAAAGAGAAATTACTTCATGCACATCACAGACCCAGGGCTCTGGAGAACTGAGTGGGAACTGAATCTTCCACCTCCACAGGTCTCGCTGGTCTCGGACACTCATTCACAGCTGGAGCGATGAGTCAGGTAATGTTTGCTACCTTCTGCTGTGGGTTACTGTCTCCGTCTCAGAGGTGGCAGTGATATATGTACACACCTCAACTGCTTGAGTGCAATGCATGCTTTTTGCTCAGGAAGATGCATTTACACTAAGATGAGAGGCTTTCCACTGGAGCCATGTGACCGCTATGCCCTGCTCCTGACTCCTGGTAGTATGGTTAGCATAACCAACGCCATTTCCGAAGGCAAACGGCCATAATATGTAAGCGTGCTGATCACGTATCACCTCCATCTCTCTTGCCCTTTTCAACACTGTGGTTGTCACCAAGATGTGATGACCCCCTTTACAGAACAGCCAGATCCCCTGTCAGCATTGTGACAAGACTATTTGCCCACCGAGCACTGGTGCCAGGATGTGATGACACCCGTTACGGAACAGGGAAGTGTAACAGCACGTGAGATATTGCCTATAAAATCAAGCAGCTGCAAGTCCTGCTGCTGGACAGCAAAACCCATGATCCCCCAGTGGTATGGAACACATCCACCGTCGTTTTCTTCTTCCGAAGAGTGAGTGAGTGACTCATGTTCTTTTGGGTAAAGTCTGAGTCCAGATTATGATTATTGTATTATGCACTGATTATTAAGAATTTGGCCTGATCTGCAGAGGATCCAGGTGACCAAAAGTCTAGGTAACTAAAGACTCTAGATAGTAAGAAAGCTATACTGATTACTAGAAATTTTGCTTAGCTGAAAGGATGATAACTGATAAAAACTTTGTGCAACAATAGGCTAGACTAGACGCTAGAAATTGTAGAGAACAATAAGCTATGCTGATAATTAAATATTTTATGTAATAATAAAGCTCAGATTGTAACTACAAGCCTGCGGCCAGTCCTCATTCTACCAAGGACCCCTAAAAGAACCTGCCTGTCCCTGCAGCATTGGGTGACAGAGCCACCAAGTGTTCACACACTCCATCCTGCCAACTCCGTAAGAAGGGCATGCATCTCCAGCTAGGAGGCAAAGCAGCCAGCCAGGAAAGATAACAGCTTAAGCTGCTGCAGGTAGCTTCACCGCAGCGCAGCCAGCCGTATCCCCACTCAGAACTGCCTGCCATCTGCTCTCCTTATGATACTGTTCACTTCCACACCTCAGATAATCACAGCTTCCACATTATCATTAGGAGACAGGCTCTCATTTAGACAGGATTTACATGTGACTGGAGGAGACAGGCAGTTAAACAAGAAGGATAGTCCGATGCATTTGTTACCTTTGTGCTCAGAGACCTTAGTCCAAGTTCTTGTTTTCAAGTACAAATGCAAGTCTTTTTGCCATACGCTGTGCAAATTCTGGGTAAGTCCTCAGGGGCAGCTTCCATTAAATATCTTGCTAGGAAGGGTTGTTCTCTTCCAGCTTATTTTTCTGTGGTACCACATTTGGCTCCAACTCCATTTGGAATCCAAATGGCCTAAATCTAGGCCAGGTTTAAAGTGGCAGCACCTCCCCACTCACACTTTGGCAGAGTTTGTCTCTGGTCGGAGGCACAGATTTTGAACCTCTGGGTGCTGAGGTCAGGTTCTGCCAGTCTAGAAGCAACCTGCCTTTACAGCAGTCTGACATTCTGCACAGTTCTCTGAAAGACAGTCCAGGAAACTTTGGGGAGTTTTGAGATTTCTGTTTTTTTCTTCCTGCTAACTCTTTAAAAAAAAATCTCTTTCGTTTACAAGTGGTCTTGATTTGCATCGTCTTAAGAGACAGCTCGTCCATATCTACCACCAGGCTAACTTTTGTCAGCAGGAAGTCATTAAGGAATGTCATTTTTCACTCTTCTTCAGTGCTCAGAGGATACAGAACGGAGGGAAACTATGCTGAGGGAGGGAGAACCACTGCCACATTTGATGTTACATACATTGCAACGTATAATGGAGCAAAATACTTTACCTGCTGATAGCTTCTGCTGAAGTCTAGGTGATAATATTTTCAGTTTCCCTCTTTCAACAAGACACCAATCTAAACCTATGCCTATTGCCCGCTGAAGCAAAAATTAAGAAAACTGCTCTGCACCTACATTTGCTGACCTGTGAATAATTTACAAGCAGTTAATATTTTACATTGGTTGCTAATTTTGTTCCTTAGTATGTGTGTTTGGCATGTAAAATCACACTAACCTTTCATCAAAATTATGATTTATTTACTGTATCTTACACAATAATAAACTCATACAACCCAGGTCAGTAGCCTACATGTTATGTAACTGCAGTCTTCAAGAAAAATAATTGCAGTAATTAATCTACTATATCAAAAAATAAAGCTTAGCTCAGGATTCTTCAACTGCAAGCACAATGCATGTCAAGCATAATCCAAGCCTGCAACATTGCTAAGACAAAGGAAATAACTCAATGCGATGTTAAACAAGGGATGAATTACATGACCTCCTTACAAAGGAAGATACTTCCTATTCCCTGAAAAAACATGAGAAATAGTGTTAGGTATCTGATGGATACTTACAAAAAACAGTTGGTTTCTACCAACTAGGATAGCAAGCTGTCACGAAAAGCCCAGCAGGATTTCTGGATCCTCAAGACAATACCCTTCTCGTCAGCTCTGCAGCTTATAGCTCTGCTGGCTGCTACTGCTGGTACTCAGGAAGACAAGCTATAAAACTGTGATGGCAAGGTGACCAGAAGCATCCTCAACCAGCACGTGGAAGAAGACGGGAATAAGGGACCCAGAACATGTGTCAAGACTCAAAACGTTCGCTATGGCTCTGCCTGTTGAATTTGGAATAGAAATAGGTAGAACTGTGGGTTCTCTTACAATGAAGCTGTATTCACATCCTCATCAGGCATCTAAATTTAATTATTTTTTCCAGGAAGAATGGGCTGAAGATTGGGATTGGGATTGAACTGGGAGTGTAGAGGCACTGTGCAGTGAAGCAGAGAATAATGTACAACTTATAGCAGAGGACACAACTTCCTGTACTCACAGCTCAGCTACACTCCATCATCCAGCACTATCCATTTCAGATTTCTCTCTCTCTGTTTGTCCTGTTAAATACCTATTGAACGAGCCATTTCTATTCATACCGCTTCCTATTTGGTTGAAAAGATAACCTTCCTGCTGCTTTTCAAATAAATGAATGGTGCTTCTAGGTCTACATTTGTTCCTACTCTTTCCCTCCCAGTTTCCTTTTACAGATACTTTTCTTGAGCAAAAGGATGTTTTATGCTGCTTTGGATACAACAAATTTTGATGCATCATCTTAGTAGTTTCAAAGCATCTTCACTACTTACCCAAGGCTTCTGTTGCTAAAGTAACTACCAGTAGTGTGTAGGAACTGTCTTTTTTCAAAAGACCAATCCTCTTCTGAAAACAAGTACTGGATTAACTTCTGGCATGGAGTAGTGCTGAGCGGTAGAAACCGCAAAAAGATGACAAATCAATACCTGGTGGCAAGGTCAGCTATATTAGATGTCATACTCTTTGTGATGTAAAAATGTTGTAATGATGTGATGTAATAACGTTCAAAGCACACAAATTTTTGCATTTTATGTACCAAACATATGTACACTAAACATAAATACTTAAAAGCAATGTGCAGCAAATAGCCTCCATCACAAGTTCTGTTTAAGAACAAGGCTGTGGAGGCTACACTTTCTGCTGGAACAAGCAAGATAAATCAGAGGTGTGTGAATATGCCTTTCCTAGTAAAACAGCACAAACAAGCCAATAGGTCCAACCACAGAACCCGCTGGACATCGAGATCATTTTAAGTTTCAAAAACAATGAAACATCAGCATTAGGGATGATTTTCTAAATAAAAAGGTAACTAAAATGTGTTTTTTAACAGCCATTTTCAGCAGCAGGATAACTAAGAACAGGTGAGAAAGAAGGTGCTAACAGAGACTACTTACTGATCTGTAATAAAGTTTTTTATTTTGTAAGATTAATAACACTGGCTTCCCTATACCACTTTTAATACCTAACTCCTTCCACTGGCTATGAAATTTTGCCCAAATTTATGTGTCCTTAAAATGACTACTCATAAAGAGGTGTTACGTCAAAAATGTTGCTCAAGAAAGGCACAATGTATTTTTAAGAAATGTATATTAAAAAGGATAAGAAATCTGCTTTTGAAAAGTGAGAAAATGTTGCCCAAAGGAACCTCCAAAATAAAGAAAAAGTTGGAGCAACAAAGATTGAGATTTTTTCTTTTTTCTACTTTTATCTGTTTTCTTTTTTTAACCTTGGAAGGAAACGTGAGTAGTTCACCACTCAATCTTGAAGTCATTTAAGGACTAGTATGCAGTCAAGTAATTACTGGGCTGAACAGAACAACATTCAACACGGTAATAAATTACTGTAATGGTAAAAAGGTGCTTTTTAAAAAGGAAGATTAAATGAGTAAAAAATATGTTTGTATTTCAGATACTTGGCTAGTGCTAGAGAGGAAATGACCCAAAGCCAGGAGCGTACTCGTTAGGATGTGCAATAGAAATATGCATCAATAACCTTGAAGAGGAGGAGGTAGAGGTAGGCATAAGAACAACCCAGGGCATGGATTCACACAAAAGTTGTGTGAAAAAGACTACTGAAGAAACAGAAGATTATGCCAAAAGAAAAACAATCAAAACACTAAAAAACAGAAAGAAAGGAAAAACATGGGAGGATGTGTAACGTGTGCATCCAGCTAGAGCTGGCTGTTTTTTCTGCTGGCTCAGGCCACGTGGCCAGCGGGGAAACCACTCAGGACTGCAGCAGGGCCCTGCTGCTAGCTGGTGACTGCCCAGGGGTGCCTGTACTTGCACTCTAGTTGGGGTGTGAAATGCTTTCTGTTTGAGTATGCACATTTCTTAAAGCTATGCTTATGCCGTTATTGTTTACAAAGCTTTCCAAATGTTTTCTATTACTGAATCGGTTAGTTGGAATTAATCAGTTGAACTGGTTAATTAAGGTGAGCAAATGAATGAATGAATGAACAGATACCAAAACATGTATTTGATTTCAGGACTTATATTTCTGGGCAATGATAATTCTGTATCTACATTTGTTGTGAAGTTTGACTGTATACCCCAGTTCATCATTGGTCCTTAATACTAAATAGCATTACGTATAGTCATACAGAGACTTCCAAGCTATGTCTCTAAAATAAAGCCTTTCCTCTGCATCTACATTGTAACATTAAATTTTGTTTACACATTACTTTGGAGACTTACTGATATGAGGGTTTTTTCCCCTCAGCTTTAGATCATCAGTTGGATGCTTTTAATTATGAACCTTTTAATATTTAATATAAAGACAATGTGAACACCTTCCTAGTTTCTACCTTTCATGACACATGTTTCAAAAAGATATTCTCTAGTCATAATTTCTTTCTTTCCACACATCCATTCTTTTGTTCCCTGGTTGTTTCCACTTCCTATGCAAATTCTGTAAAATTAACTGGTCTTTTATGCTTGGGCAGAAAATATTATCATCTTATGGAACATCTTGAGGAAGTGTCAATAGCCATGGCCAAAAGATACACACAATATTCCTCTTTCTCTCCCACAAGGTCTCTTAGATGTTAATCTTTTATTACGGTACAGGCTTACTCATCATCTCCCGTCTCAGACCTGTCACTAGCCATCACTACAGTGCATAGTCCTCCTGGTCCAGTCCTTGTATGTCCCACCTCAATCACAGCACCTGCCGAGGAGGTCTGCTAGACATCCTCTACGTCAGCTGCCTAGAATACATGAAAGCCACAGAACCTGGGGGCTTTTGTATTTGTTAGTAAGCATATGAAAGCTTGCAGGGAAAGGACATCATCCCACCAACCCACGCACCCCCCGCCCACTCCTTTTCTTTCTCCTGTTAAAGATGCAGCCACAGGAACTGGGGAGGAGAGCTAGGAATGTCACATGTTGAAGTGTCAGTACAGAGTCTCAGGAAGCTCAGTAACATTGATTCTGAAGGAACATAGCATACAGAGGGAGGGTGGAATTAAGCCTCCAAAAATCTTAAGGGCCAAACTAATGGACTCAGTCTAAGCAACCTTGGTGGTACTGTTGAATGAAAACCTCTGTTTCATAAGTAGCATGATCAAGAATACCAACAAGTTTGGATCCAATAAGAACAAGTTGGTGAATTCTACAAAAAATATTTTACTGACTTCTGATCAATTGTTGGAACAGTGCTGGAATATTCAGTATTCTCTCAGATTTTCACTTTCAAAAAGACTTCACTGCCCTCCTGGAGTTCACAAGAAGATTTCTCTTCAAAGGCACTTCCCTCCTCCTCTAGGGAAGATTCAAATGAGTGGGCCTGGTTAGCTTTGAAAACAGAACAACATAAGGGAAGCCAAGGAAAGGATAAGGGAAAGAAAGAGTAAAGGGAGAAGATAAAGAACTTCTTTCGCTTCTTCAAATTTCAAAAGCCCAAGAGGGACTACTCAGAGCAATTAAAGGAGAGCAGATTAGAAACAGACAGAAGGAAACACTTTTTCACATGATGTGTGGTTCAAACTGCAGAAAATATCATTACCACAGGAAGCACTGCAGTCAAGAACTCACCAAGATCCTGATGGGTTTGCAGATGTATAAGGATATCAAACATATCAAGAGCAATTTAAAACTGCTGGAAGGCACATGTATTTCTTCAGGGAAAACTGGCCAAGCATTTTTAAACTGCACAAAGAAATGTGCTGATCAGAGTGAGATACAAAGAAAAAGGTCTCTGCAAGATAATGCACCCACAGGATGCCATTAAAGAAATGTCACCTCCTCCTAAATCCTTTGTGTTCATTCTCTTTCCCTCCCTTGAAAGGAACAGCACAGAAAGGGACAATATGAGCCCCACGGAAAGACCAGTTCCTTCACGGTAGTGTCCGAGATGAAAAGGTGTCTGACAGCCATCTCCCCAGCATGCTGGCATTTCAGCAGCCTTCAGCCTGTCCAATGCACCTGGAGAGGTACAGTCACCTTGAAATCCATATACCTGGTTCTACAAGTAGCTGGATTGTTTCTCATTTTCTGAGCTCAGACTGTTTTTAAAAGCAGAAAGTACCATATGTGGTATTTCTGTCATTCCCCATCTCGCTTTTTTACACAACTAGGTAGTCATAGTAATGACGCTTGCTTCCTGTTATTTCACCTAACTGTACCTGCACTGTCATGTGTCAGAGAAAAGAAAATCTAAAAACTGTGAGGTTTTTTCATTTAAATGAAACAGCTTGTCAACAGCACAATGGAGTGCAAATGAGGGCAAAACACAGGGAGGTGTTATAAGCAACTTACTCTGACACTGAATTTATAGCCTTCCTAAACAATACCCTCCAGTGCATTTTTTTTCTAGGATCTCTTTTCCATCAGTTTTAGCCTGTTACTTTATAGCCTGTCCTCCAATCAGGAAGAGATTATTACCTTCCTTTTTGTAGCATCCTCCTATACATTTCAAGATGCTACCGTATCCCTTGAACTCCAAATTACATGACAGTATTGCTAACACCAGTGCTTGACGTTACCCTAGCAATCAGACAGTAGATGGGACTTGGTATATAAGGAAAATAATTTTCTGAAGCATAAGGAATGTCACAAACGCAAGTTTGGCAAGACTGGCTTGAAATTCTGAAATGCTAATAATAACCCTCACTTAGGGTTATACATGTTCCAGCTTCTACTGGAATGCAGAGTTACTGCTACTGTGGCTTCCATTGTCTCCAGTGTTAAGATCAGGAGTCCCATGTTCTCTCTCCCTATAGCCCTTTCAGTGACTGAAACCTTTCCACCTTATTATCTTTGTTCAAACCACTTCAAAACCTTCCCAACTTCTCTGCTTGATATCCAGTCTTGTAAAGATAGGCTGTACGTAACAGACTGGGAGATACATCCTCTATAGAGACTGTTTGATAGGTTACACAGTACTGGAGTCACATCTTTGCCTTCAGGTCACCCCATGTTCCTACATCCAGACTTACAGCACAACATTTCTCTGATGGAGAATCAATAGGAAAAAATATCATGTGCTGCCATTAATCCTCACATCAGTTGTCATCTACTTAGAGACGGAATCTCTCCGATTGTCTGCCTTTGAAACTGCAAAGAAAAAATCAGGAATGAAGTAATACGTCTGACATAATACAAGACTACAGCATTAAAGTACATTTGACTCCCTATAAACCATCCAGTTCCTCTGAAAACATACAAATAGGAAGGGTAAAACTAAAATCTATGACACCTTCACAAAGCTTAGCAAACTTTCCCTGAAGTTAAAAAAAAAAACATTAGGACACACTGGACGTAAGTTGAGTTTGTTGTATAGGTTGGACTAGTTTTTTTCACTTACAAATGACAGTATTACAAAATACTGTTGGCCATACATTTCTGTGAATTATGCAATATATCATCTGTGACTGAAAAAAAAATATCATTTCTGGTGCCTCAGAGGAATGAAGCGAGCACTTCTTGATGTATAATGGAAGGAACAGGGTAAGAAACATATACTAAAGGGAGAATATGGGAAAGACTGAAGCAACAGGGAAATTTCCCAGGGATGGGTATCAACTGACCATCCAAAGAAACTCTCCGATTACTTTAAACAACCTTTAGCAATTTTCTTTCCACTACAGTGTAACAACTCACCATCTCGAAAGACATTACCCATCCCCTCACCTACTTGTCTTGGCTCTGCACACTTCCCATGAAACGGGAGTTCAGCAGAAGCCAGCTGACTGGTAAAGGTGTGAGAGACTGAAAGAGTTAATGACTCAAACGTTGTGGCAACACGAGGCGCGATTTGCATGGCGACAGCAGGGCAGTGAGCACTGGGTGGAGGAGAGTGAGAGCGGGATGTGGAGACCGTGTCGGAGCATGCGTGGTTCTGGATTCTGCTGGACCGTACCATCTATGGCCAGAGATCACACAGAGTTGATCTGAGGAAGGGGCTTTCGACCGCCCGAGAGACCCCTCGCGACCACCCCCCTCTCCCAGCGCCTGCACAGAAGATTGAGAACTTTCTAGAACAAGAACCATGTCAGTCCTGAAGGGGCGTACCTGGAGGCAGGGATTAGCGTATAAAAGCCACGCCCTCCAGGGAACCGCGTGCCCGCCTGTCACTGGAGGATTGCCACGTCTGTCATCGTCATCGCGGGATCCAAGGGTGGTGATACTTTTTCTTTCTCTTTCCTCCTCTCTTCTCCTTTCCTTTTCTCGCTTCTCTCTTCCTCTACTCTTCCAATATATGTAAGTTTGGGATAAATTGTGACAGGTTGCCCAGAAAATAGCTCCATTGCCAAATCGCCCCTGTTCATTCGTTGAGCTTGCCAGTTCGTTAAGTTTGTCCATTTGTAGAATTTGCCAGTTAATAAAGTTGCTGGCCAGACTGTTCCTCTGAGTCATTGTCATGAATCTACCGACCACGCGGCTCTGCCGAGCAGAGATCGGCCTTTGTCGGTACACAAACCCTTGGGGAATCAAAAAGATTCACCCATCTCGCAACCCACTGAGTGGGATGAGACAAAAGGAGGAAGGCAACACACATCTCAATTTTTCTGCACTTTCTCAAGATTAATGTGGCAGCTTGCAGCCACCTTTGAAAACTGTCCTGTTCCGTCTCCTTACTTAACCCCCACCACTGTCCCAAACATCAGGCTTCAGCAACCTCTTCGTTAACAGAGCTTTTATATTATCTTCTAAACAGACAAACAGATGAAACTCCCACCTGCCCCAGTCCTGCTATTTCACTCTGCTAACTTCACAGCATGGGACAGATAGGAGAGATGACAGTCTCTTTTACCAGTGAAGCAACGGGTTTATCCCATTATGTGTGCAGAAAGGACACAGCCGCATAATTAAAAATCAGCAGTCCACCCCCTTGGTCTCAGTAAATCCCCTATTCGTGCAACAGACATTCCAGTTTCCTCGCTTTGCTTTTAGTCTGCGTTACTGGTGGGGGATGCACACTCTGAATGTCAGACTTCCAGGATGTTCTTCCCTCAAGTGTCACTATGCTGAGGAAAGCTTTCAGCAAGCATCACAGTTCTATTGGAAACTTGTTTTTCGTCACACTTTCATTAGGGTATCTATTTGGTTTTTTCCTTTTATTTAGCATTGACATAAAGGGTAAATTTATGTAAGGTAAATGGTAACAGCTGCCATTTAATTCCTCCTTCCTTTTCCAACTATATCTCTATGAACAGTAGTTCCAATTTCATCATCTTCTTGCTCTCTGGACCCCACCAGTGTTAAAATAATTTTCGCTGTTTTTCATTTAGCCACACAGAAAACCGAAATGTCAATGTATGGGGGTTGCTCCAGTTCCTGTGCCATAAGCAGGACCTCTACAAGAGGACAAGCCCAATGGGAGACATTTACCACATGAAACCAAGCTACAGGAAGAGGAGAACTGAATTTTCAAACAAATAAGAACTCTTTTTTTGACCAAATTTGAAAAGGTTAATAAAATTCCCTTGTTAGATGGGATTCAGCTCCTAGATTGCCCAGTATGTCATCATTCAGAGGCACTGTCATCCCTCCAGACTGCTTTGCTTTACCAGCAGTGCCCTCAAGTCAATTTTTAAAAGCAGGTGAGAAGAGATTCTCTTAAAAATGTTGTGCATTGCAAAGTTTTGGTTTTAAAATACTTCTTGAACTCTTGGCTATCTCAACAAAATTGGCTTAAACACATGTCAATTAAAATAGAATTACATTTAGTATATTATGCTGCATTTCTAAATGCTCACTAGCCTCATACTTAACAAATTATACGGACTTGTGGGATCGGATGATTTGGTGAAAGTACAAAGGTAATTTCACTTGCAGACATTAGTGAGTTTATCCTTACCTGTTTGGAGGTTTCACTCCTTTTCCAGGTACTTTGGAAACAGGTATTTTCTATAGTTCCCTCACACTCTCCCGTCCTGTGAGGAAGAGGTCACCAGAAGCAGCTAAGGAATTTTTATCTCAAGAAACTTCTAGGGCTTTCCCAGTAACTATCTGGTCTTCATTGCTACTGTGCTTGTCCTGCACTTTTTTGTTAACCATTAACCATGTGTAGCACTGCGTTCATTAGCTTTATCAGTCATTCTTTCTCAACAAGGGGAAAAAAGAAAACTTGTGAATTCATTCAGCAGCAGTTCACAGGCATCAGGATGGAAGGGACATGGGACTTCTCACTTACTCACAGAGCCTCAAGAGAAAATAACCTGGGTGCCAGCAAGACATGGAATAGAGAGAGCCACAGCCACAGCCACAGCAAATCCCACCTCTGCTGATTTGAAGCTAGGGAATTACGTTGATGAAAATACCGACACAACCAAGATGTCTGGCAGTTCACACTAGCAAGCAAGTGGGACACTAAGGACACACCAGAGCCAGACCCCTGGGGCAGCAGCAGCCCTCACCGCACCCAGGGGCCTGGCTGGCAGCAGCTCCCGTGTCCAGGTGCCTCAGGGGCGGGGTGAGGCTGGCTGGTGGCCCCGGCCGCCCCCAGCACTGCCGAGAGGTGAAACCCTCATGCTCACAAACCGGAGGCACGCTCCCCTTGGCGGGGGATGGAACGGGAGGGGACGGGAACGCCACTGCCTTCGGGGTCGGCCTCGCCCCGGGCAGCACTGCCAGCCATCAGCCAGCTCCGCCATTAGCAGCAAGCACCCTGCAGGAGGCTGGCGAACGCCCAACCTTCACTTAGAGCTGTTCTGCTGCTGTTTCACAGAATCACAGAATCACAGAATCGTATAGGTTGGAAAAGACCTTTAAGATCATCGAGTCCAACCATAAACCTAACACTACCAAGACCACCACTACAACATGTCCCTAAGCACCTCATCCAAATGTCTTTTAAATACCTCCAGGAATGGTGACTCAACCGCTTCCCTGGGCAGCCTGTTCCAATGCTTGATAACCCTTTCAGTGAAGTAAAATTTCCTAATATCCAGTCTAAACTTCCCCTGGTGCAACCTGAGGCCATTTCCTCTTGTCCTATCACTTGTTACCTGGGAGAAGAGACCAACCCCCACCTCTCTACAACCTCCTTTCAGGTAGGTGTAGAGAGCAATAAGGTCTCCCCTCAGCCTCCTTTTCTCCAGGCTGAACAACCCCAGTTCCCTCAGCCGCTCCTCATCAGACTTGTGCTCCAGACCCTTCACCAGCTTCGTTGCCCTTCTCTGGACACACTCCAGCACCTCAATGTCTCTCTTGTAGTGGGGGGCCCAAAACTGAACACAGTATTCGAGGTGCAGCCTCACCAGTGCCAAGTACAGGGGCACGATCACTTCCTTACTCCTGCTGGCCACACTATTTCTGATACAAGCCAGGATGCCATTGGCTTGACAGGAGACGAGGCCCTGCTCGGTTGCCGCCGTAAAGCAAAGCAGACCAGACAGAGAAAGAGGAAAAAACCCTTGCGTGTTTAACGCAGGACCGTGAGACCCCACCGACCAGGGCTCTGTCGCACGGCCCAGCCGTGGCCGCCCTCTGCCGGCCTGGCCTGGCCCGGCCGCCGGAGGCGGTGGCGGTGGAGGAGGAGGGTGGGACGGGACAGGGGACAGGGGCCCTCTCTGCCTGCAGTTCTCCGGCAGGCAAAACCTGGCTTCCTTCAGCTGTGGAATGAGGCAAAGTGCAGGCTATATTTCAGCTGGCCTGCACTGATGTGTGGGGCAGATCTGTCTACCTACCTATTTATTGACTTATTTTTCCTCTTGGAAGACTGATTTTTTGGTCCTGACTCACTGCAGGATTGAAACGGGCCAGAAATGGGAGACTGGGAATTGGCAAAATGGGATTTCATCATCGCAAGCGCCTGTTCCTGGGGGGCTGTCCTTCCGCTGGAGGGTTCAGAGCCCCTCACAGGGCAGCAGCTGCCTGGGGGCCCGGGTGAGCCGCTCACTGGGGCGGGAGACTGCCTGGCGGGCCCCTGCGCCCAGCCACCCTGTGCTGTGTGCGGCTGGGAGGCCATTTGGGAGCCGGCTCCCCAGAGACGGCTCCCCAGAGACGCTCCGGGACGTAGGCAGGGCGAGCGCCAGCGTGTGTTCTTCCCCTTCTCTCCCTGCCTGGCCAGCGGCGGATGGCTGGGGAGAGCCTCGCAGGCCGTCCTGGTCCCCCTTGGGCATGGCCTGCCCGCCCCAGCACAGTCCTCTCCCTCCTGCTGCACTGCACATTTCTGTGCAAAATGATGAGCAATTACAGGAGAATGTCTTCGGGCTAAGAGTTTGCAATGTGAGTGTTACACAAACTAATTTATTTTGAAGTCTCCGATGTGACTAATCGCAATATCTAATGAAATTCATATAGCTCTTGGACATAGCGGTGGTTCTGTTAGGTTTTCAAATACTAATGAAATTGTGCTCCAGGTTGAGGAAGGAAGACATAAGATTTAGGAGGCAGAAGCAACCCAAATTAAGGCAGTGTGGATATTTCAAAGGAAGACATCTCTTTTCTCCATCTGCTGCTATTGTTACTGAAGTTTCCAAGATGTTAGACAAACAATGCCCAAGACACAGAGCAATATACAAGCTGGACATTAACAAACCAGATTAAAGCATCACTAAATTAGCAATAACGTAAACCCAAAGTCATCTAAAGTTCGACTGACTTGAAGGGAAATGGCTCATCTGGTGATGTTTTTCTCATCTGGTTTTGTGGGCACAGGCTGAAGCAGCGATTTGGTGTTAAAATAAACCTAACTTTAGGGTTCTGTGTACCAGGATAAAAGTGCTGCAGCCACATGCTGTAGAACACTTGTCTGACACAAATTTACTCATAGGTTCAAATGCATTTAAGCTGTTTTGCCAGGTGAATTTCATGCTAGAAGGTTTCATGTGGGATCAGATGTCTGATTATGTCTGTTGTCCTGCAACTAATGTAAAAGCAGCACAAACCTTCTACCAGGCACTTCATTCAAATCTGTACCATATGCCCATTTCTGACCCGGACTAATTTCGTACTGGTGACCTTCTGATAGCACAGGTACCTGCCGCTAACATGTAGGGCCAGATTTCACAGGTCCCATTTTGCACTTGCCACAGTTGTGGGCAGTCTGGACAAATGTGCAGCCCAACATGCAGCCCTGCCATTGGGCAGGCTTACCAACACTTTTTACCATGCTGCTTTTTTTTCATGCCATCTTCTTGTTGGTTCCGAATGTAATCTATACAGTAAAGTAAGGTGGGGCTTGGGGGTTGGTTTCTTTGTTTTTTACAGGTTTGTGTAGAATTATAGTCCTTGACTTTTCCTGATTACAGAGGGGGCCAATTTCAATGTTAGCACAGCCCCCTTTAGCTAAGCAAGAGAGAGGCATCTTCAAACCTTTTCTAAGCAAGCAGTCCCCTTGGTTCAGCTTAGTGAAGGAGTCAGTTGCTGGATGCAGGACAGTGACCTCTAAGCACTTTCAGTTTAACATGCCTCTCCAGACAGAAACATTTTTGGGACTATCGAAACCCAAAGTGAGTGCTCTGCCTTTCTGTGCTGATGAAGGAATTTCATAATGCTAACACATACCTCATGCCCCAGGGCAATACAAACTTGCACGAAGACGTAGCATGCAGAAGCCAGAGTGTGACTAAGACTTGAAGTGGAATGCGTTTGGTGGCTTCTATGGATTAGCAAGGCAGAAACAGAAAAGGATTGTGTCCAACAAAAAAATGAAGCCTTTCCAACCTTCGATTCTTCTAGCTACCGGAAGAACCACCAATCTCACACACGCACACACAAAAAGTGGCTTTTTTAAGCAAAACCATATTTTGTGCAGACGTGCTTTTCCACCCAAATGCTGACGGACCACTCGAATACAAGGATGACAGGGGTAAATAACTGCACCGTTGAAAAGTTTTCTGATCCAACAGCTATCAGGCCAATAAAGTGCCTTATGCAGAGTGTACATTTTCAGTGAGTTACAGCTTTGATGCGGAGGTATATTTCCTGATTTGACTCTAGCGACCTTCCCAAATGAATATTGTAAACATCATAGCAGAACATCCCCAATAATTTTCCTCAAAAAAAAGGGGTGCACAAGTTGTTTTTTAAATAAAGGACAGTCTGTCTTAACAGGAATCATAAGACAGAACAGCCAGAGTAAAGGTCTCTTGGGGATTCTGTTTTCCATTGAACTCTTCTTAAAGACTGTTTAATAAAACCCACCCCAGATAACCCAGAATTAAGGCAAGAGATACATGGTATATGGATGTATCCAAAAGAAGACATTCATTCCAATATAAAATGAATAGCATTGTATTAACGTTTATTTCTAATTACAAGAAACAGAATATCAGTCCCTTATTTGTACAAAAATACCTGAAAGATTACAATTAGGTTCACAAGCCAAAAAGCTATTTACAGTACGAAGCAAAGCATATTGAATAAAGGTTTTGTCTCTTAAGTTAATACCTTTTGCATTCCCTGAAACTTTAAACTTTATTCCATTTTACAGTCACTAAATCTTGCATTGTGACAATATAATTTACGATAAGCAAGTCTTGCCACTGGAAAGGTGCATTGATTGGTCAAACTGTCAGGTATTTAGTGCAGAAAAGATAAGACAAAACATCTAAACTGAGGCACGTGTTTCTTCAAGATTAATTAACAAATAAAAAGGTTTTTTGTACTTTAACACCTATCGTAACATAACTTAACTAGTAACCTCATTACCAAAATGGTTTGGCATTTTCCTTCTCAACATATTCAAGATTGCTACATGAAGTATTTATTTAGAAAATAAAATCACAGGCAAAAAGATAAAAATTCAACAGGCTCCAAAACAACCCTGAGCATCCCCTTTACATTCATGTCATTTAAATACAAAAATAAGAGTCAAATGTCCTTCAGTCCTTGGTATGCTGAGCTGGCAGCCAGCTGAATCTGCTGGAAAACTAAGGTGGTATTGACTGCTTTCCAGCAGAAAGAAGACAAAGCAGTGATCTGCTCAAGTGAGATTGTTGCCACTTTGAAGGCGGTCACTTTCTCAAAACAGCTCACTTTAGCTGGGAAAAGTACAAAATACTAAGTCAACCATCTACATACAAAAATCATGATTCATAGGCAAACTTTTATTCTCAATTTAAATAAGATGCAAGGTTTTCTTTATAAATATGAAACACTGCAAATACTATCCGCCTACTGGGAAAAATGCATGGTTGTCACTAAGCTATGTAAACAGAAAAACTTAAAACTACGGCATAAATGGTCTTATTAAACTGGTAATGTCGTCAATACAAGTATCTTTTGTCTCCTAATAGGGGCCAAATAGAAGCATGCAAAGTGAAGTCAGACTTAAGTTAGCTTAATTTCAAGGTTTTAAAATACATTGTCTAGAAAGCAGGAACACTCATTTCACTATGTACAATTAAAAAAAAAAGAAACAAAAAAGGCTTCTACGAAAAACAAAATCAAGTTTCTTCATTTTTAATAGCTAGACATTAAATGGAAAAAAAAATACTACATGTGTTCTGTAAACTAAAATACAGTGTTTCTATACCATTGACATAGTTATAAGCTGATATGGACGACTCAGGCAGGTTATGGTTTGTCTTAAGCTATTCTCAACACTACATGAAGACCTAAAGGTGTAGGATTGGTTTTCCTTCTTTACCCTTTCAGATGGCTAGGATTTCAAACCCAGTGGCAAGTACTAGTAAGGATGAACTAGCCTGCGTAAATCATTTACCGTCTTAAGAATGCTCCGTTCTGCACTACACTCTGCAAGTTCCCAGGGTGGAATACTTCTTACTGTGACAAACTGCATGAAGTACTGGGAAGTTCATTCAGTAACAGCTCCTGCACCAACCGTGTTGCTGAAAGAATGATACTTGCAGTTGGAGGATCAAGGTGGGACTCGTCTAACTTTGATACTGATTTACCATCAGAAAGAGCTATTGTGTAAACATTAAAGAATTGATTTATACATTAACAGTAAAGTAGTTCTGATGACAAACCAGCACCGGAGCAGGATACGTGCTTGTCTGCCACAGGCACTGGCGTGCTTTAGCATGTATGACACCGAGATCACCAGTTACCTCGATGGATGATATCGCCAGCAGCTAGTTTGCAACCAAATGCGCTTCCATTGCCAATGTGTTCTCTCTCACCATGTAAACTTCCATGGCCCTACAGAAAGCAGAAGGGGCACAGTTCTTTTTACGCCCTATTACCCAGGAGAGCTGTGTGTCACTGTAGCTTTACTACATGGAAAGAGCTCTTTGAAACAGTCTGAAAATTCAAGGAGCTATAAAGCTAAAAACACTGGTTTGTTTTTTGTTTGTTTGGTTGGTTTTTTTTTTAATTTTTTTTTATTTTGTCATACTAAGACTAGCCGCAGAAGAATCTTCTCACAAAAAATGGTGGTTTCAAATACAAGTGTGGTCATTCGGTCCTATTCTATTAAGTAACAGTAAGTTTCCTCAGGAAAACAGTCAAAAGGCTGTAAAAAACAAACCACCACTCCCAATAATAAAAATTTGTGCATAGAGTCTAATACAGTCTTTGCATGACTGGATGCCACTAATATGCCATCAACATACTACAGCCATAATGCTACAAGTCAACAGTTTTAAAAGTACGTATATGGTGGTATGTTCTTTTAGAATTGTATCCTCATTGCTTCTTCAAAGACATCTGCAGATCATCGAACCTCAGGTCTCCAGAGAAGTTTTGAGACACGCGCGCGCGCACACACACACACTTCTTGATTTTCTTCTAGCTCCTTTTAGGCTGAAGCATTCCATACATTTTAGGGTGCAGATTAATACCCAGCTCCTGCATGAATTTTAAAAGCCACATCAGCTCCTAATATAGGCTGCATACAATATCCGAAACAAAGTAGGAGTGCAAAAAAAGTGATCAATACAAAAAGTAAACACACTAGTCTTAATTGTCAAGATTATTCCAGGGCAAGAGTTCTTTTCAAAGATTTCTCTTCACGCTTGTTCCTGTTAAGTGGCCCAGCCAAGACAGTTTCCAGTTTTGTTTCAAATTTACTCACGGTTTTACATACCCTCCCCCCATTTTTGGGATGCTGGGACACTCAGCAGCAATCACTCCTAGGTGTTAGACAAACCAGCAATCTTGGTCTGTTGGCACCTGTCGAATCCATCCCTTTCAGAGTCCCAAGGTGCATAATATTTTTATTTATTTTTACCAACTCACAAATCTGCCAATTCCCCAGTGTCAACGTTCTCTTACAATTACTCTTCTAGCAAATCCAGTCTTCAGTGACAGTCAGATTTGAGGTCATAAGGCCACTCGGATGCAGTGGTGTTTGAGTTTGCAGGGCAAGACTCCTTTGTTTAGTTGATAGAATTCAACAAGCTGGATTAGATCACTGAATTTGGTGTTCCCATCATCCAGGCTGAAAAATATCTGCCCATCATCTTCACACTGGGGAAGCAAAACATCCTTTTCAAGTTAGACCGCACATGCAGAGATGCAAGCGTGGCAAAACATAAAGAGTACAAGTGTGGGATGTCAGATAAATGATGGGCACTTCCCAAACAACCTACTGCCCACAGATCTTCATGAAACTGTGTGCAGCACTAGAAAAGAACGTACGTTAACCCAGCTTGGAATGTTTTGTTTATGAAAGTGAAGGCTCATGGGCAGAGTAACTGAAAGCTGTAGAGACAGCACTGGTCTTCATTACGTAACACAAAAATACGCCCAAAATATTTGTTAGCTGTTTGTAAAATTGGCAGGCGAAGCAAGAGAAGAGGGCTTGGACCAATAAAGAGGTCTACATGATCTTAAAACTCCTGACGCTCTTTTTGATCAGGATAGAAATCAAATAGGTTCTCGACATCTCAGTGTAACGTTAGTTTAAGCTCAACGTTATTGGATAACCTCCAGAGTAAAACTGTTAAATGTTCCCCTAAGTTATTCTATGTTTGCCTAAGCGATAGGGAGACAACTGCTGCTGTTGTTGCTGTCAGTCACAGAGAACAAGTACTCTGCATTACTTCTATACCTAAGTGACTTACACCAGTCTTCCAGGCAATGATAACAAAGAATTTTAATCAGACATTTGACAACTGTAAAGAATACTTGCTGATATACTTGCTAATGGAAACATCCCTGTTAATTACATCAGTAATTAATAAGAGGACTCTTCAGATGTTGGCAAAGCTTTGTGATTTAAAATTTCTTTTTTTGTGATCAGTATCAAAATCAGACCAATCAGATCACTACTTACCGGCAAGATTTGAAAATGCTTTATTTTTTGATGATGGCACAGCGTAAGTACAAATGCCTTTGGATTGCTTTGGCTGTCCCGGAGAAGAAACAGTCTAGGAGAGAACATTTTTAAGTACACAATGAATACCACAATCCATTTCTTCATAAATAATCAGAACTACTAAGTCATTTTGTGCTATTGCCTAACTCTTCTTGAGTTGCATTAACAGGCGATTCCATAACTGGCAATTTGTGTTCACTTTTTATACCACGGCTATGCAACAATAATAGATGAAGAAACAAGAAGTGAAAGATACATGACAGTAGTTCTTCCTCTATGAGTGTATGGATGCAGCTTTTTTTAAGGGTCTCTCTAACTGAGCTTTGCATTACTGGTATGTACTCTCATGAAGAAAATGTTCTAATTTAACGCCAAAGCAAATCTGGATTTCTCTAGACAGGAGAGTAATACATGAGAATTGGTTCCCACTCTCCAGTATCTTGCATCAGTTTACAGAAATCCAGTGCTGGCAAAATTACGTTTAAGTTAAATGGCTGCAATTGCACAGAAACAGCTCAATACTTTCTTAAAATGACTTATCACTTAAGCAGCATCCACATTATCAAGATGGGGAAAACACACACTGATTTTTCCTCTAAAACAGGCACAGTATTTTTCCCTCAGCATCACTGGAGAAGAATGTACTGTAGGAGTATAGCTAGCAACATCATACGCTATGTAACTGTCCCTTTTCAGTCGACTCACAAAATTGAAGTCCTAACTCAAATGGGGAAACACATCCTTAGAAGAGGAGAAAAAAAGCTAGTCAAAAAATGTTTCCTCCCCTTGACATTTATGAACTAAGGAAGGAGAACCTCTCCATGCCACAGGAAACAAGAATATACCTTTGGCATAAGGCTCACAGCGCTAATCACTAGTGCATTTCTGAGATGGCCAAGCATAGTACTGGGGCAGGCCTCAAGCCCTCTTAATTGCTAACCACTAAGCAAGGAACACAGTTTTCCAAGGCTGAGTTGCAAGAACTGCCTGTAGTCTTATGAACCTGAAAGAACTTACTCCAGCTCCTCAGAACTGATTGAGAAATGTCAATACCACAAAAACACACCATCATAACCCGGGTCAGTCCAATGCTCAGAGACAGGCATGTCTTGCCACCCTCGGAAACCATGCATGGTATTTGAACATTCCTTGTTAGTCCTAGCAAGACCAGATGTGTGGAAAAGGGTCCAAAGACTTTACACATTGGGAGCCATCTCAGGGAGAAAGATCTTACCTGCCCTGTGGTCACTGTAGTTCACGCAGGTATCTCTAAACTATCTTTCATCTAGCCATTCCAGATTATGCGTGGTATCATAAACTGGTGGCACAAAGGAAAGCTCAGCACAACTGATCCTGCAAGTGTTTTCTCAGCCTCTGGCAAGCAACAGGCTGTCCACACAAAAAATGACTATAAATACAGATGCATCCTCAACAATAGCTTCCAGAAACAGTCTAATGGTAGCACTATCAGCTGCATACATGCATCGCTGAACATCTTACATGAGCCATCAGAAGACTGTTAACTTTCTACCTGCTTTTGTTCAAGGACACACAGAGCAGGAAAACACAGGTAAGACTTCCGTCCCCAAAACCACGATCCTTAGATCTCAGAGCACATAGGCAACGTGGTCCTGTTGCCACTACTGACTGACCTCACTACAGCCAAACTAACCAATCTTCACCTTCTACAGTGAGTAAGCTGGCTAGGCACAAATTTAACACCGCCTCAAAGGCACTAACACGTTTATGAAAACCCCAAGAAGGATGGGCCACTAGATTCCTAAGGCAACAAGTCAAAATGAGCCCAAGATTGTAAAGAAGATCTGTAGTGTGAGAGAACCAGAAACCCAACAAGTCAGCAGCACTCCTTTGCTTTCTCGGCCTCTCTTCTCTGACCTGCTAAGCTAAAACCTCTTCTCATATGACTCCCAATATGCCTTAGCCCAGCAAAAAACCCAAAACAATAAAAGCCCCACTGCTTGATGAATATGTACATGCACTAGCAATTTCTGTTTCTCTAATGTATCTCATTCTTCCCAAAGATTAGTGATGCTCCTGAATCAGAAAATGCCAAAGAAAGGTTTGAGCTTGACTGTCTCCTGAGAAGCCAACATGGAAGTTTCTACCTTAACCCTGACAGCAGCAAGCTTAGTGAACTGAAGGCAGCCACGCTCTTCCCATCCTACAAATAAAGAACTGCTGAATGCAGTTTAAGCAACTTCCCTACAATAACCATAACTACGTATCAATAAGGGAAACAGAGATGCTCAGAAGATACTTAAATCTCAGCTACAGACATTTTAGAGAGCGCTGGAACAGGTCCTTTCATTTCTTTGCTCTAGGACAGAAATAAATAGTGAGAAATAATCATTAACTGCTCTGATTCAGGCAAAAGAGCACAAATGGCTGATTATAAATTTGTGGGCAAATGGCTAGGTACAGCTTTGCCTGAAAAGTATGTCCTCAATGCAGATTACAGGAATCAATTATTTACAAATTCTAACATTCTCTAAAACTTGATGGACTCTGTTGGAAAAAATAAAAAAACTGAAGTGTATCCTTAATATTTTATTTTTCAAATTAAAAGTTAGAACCCACTCCTACAAACACATACTCTGTCTTTTTGAAATCCAGGCAGGTTATAATGGGACCACTCAAGGATCAGGTTACTCAGAAGTGCCCACAAACCTGTAAACCCTTATGGCAGAAGTTGTGCTCTTGTCTATAACGCTTACCACCAGATCATAAATGCTAAGCAACAGGAATACCTACCCATCTACAAGCCCTTGTTGCTTAATAATCCTGTGAGATTCTTCTCTAGAGATTCTGCCGTGAAACCAGTGCTGTGTCCTATGAATAACTGGAGGCGAGAGGGAAAAGAGGGAAAGACAGGATGGTTAAAAACAGTAACAAGTGCAACAGTTTTATCCACGCACTCATTATTTAAACATTTTAAAAGTGGGTATAGTTTTGTTACAGAATATAAAATATCATTCATCAATCAATATAAAAATTGAATCAGTATGAAAAAAAATGCACCAGCCGTTGCATCTACTTAATGTACCAGGTAGACAGGCATTACCTCTGTGTATTTGCTGATTTGCAGATGTATGATGAGGTTAGCGAGAGATATCTCTTACCATACTGCCTTTTCATAGTTTCCTGAAAATGTTGGGACTAAACAATTCTCAGAATACCATGTATGAGCTAACAAGTCAGAACCAAGTCCCTTTAACTCTCAGAGAATGAAAAGCACTTTGCCTTGTGCTTTCAAGGGTGGAGTTACCCCCAAGTATTTTTACCTTTATTGTTTTGTTGTTTTTCAAATGGTATTTTTAAATTCTGTTCAACAGAACAGAAACACAGAATAGAAACGGAGAACAGCTGTGTTTCCTCTAAGAAGTCCAGCATATTAATACACAATTTCCTATTATTTTAATAAACTTACAGTCTCAAAGAGATGTTCAGGACTCACACTAGGGGCATCCATATTTTACATTCCTCAGTTATGGAATGAATGCTGTTTTGAAGATTCTCATTTTTACTCTTTAAAGATCAACAGATCACTCTGACTTTCCTGGTCTAAAATGAAGAATTGACTTCTGGATTGTTTTAAATGGAAACGTTTATGGAGTCTCAATTTTCATAACATCTGAGTTTCAAAAGATTAAAATTGAAGAGAAACTTGAGTGTGCCTTCAAAGGAAAACCAGTTCCTTCTACTGTGTCTACAGGTAAGCGTGTTCATGACACAGAAGCTACTGAGAAACAGAAACACAGTATTTGACATCAAGGCGTTAATACTACATGACTGCACGCTACCTCTGTCTCTATATGAAATACAACTTTTATTTACCTGCAGAGACCTCTTATACTATGCTTACAAAACAGCAGAATTTACCTGTACTCAGTGTGGAAGGATGGAGTGGACTTTGGCTACCCAAGATGTTCATTCTTGTGCTACGTTTCTACAGAGAAAATGAATTACCGTTAAATCCACACTAAAGCCTCAACAGAAGAGAATTAGTGCACATGCAATACAGATTTAATTTACAGGAAACTGGGGGCTGGGCAAGTTTAATGCAAGGATGAGAAAAAGAAATGCAACTTTGAAGGGGGCTAATCTACAAGCAGCAGCTCATTTCAGTTGGCTTAAAACACAAGCCAGATGTTAATGATGAAAGCTCAGTATCTAAAAAAAAAAAAAAGGAAAAAAAAGAAAAATAAAGAAAAAGATGACAGAAAAAAGAAAAGTCTGATATGTTTCTGCTCAGGCAAAACATCAGGCACTCACTCAGTAAATCAAGCAGTATTTCCCTCCCGTACATAAAGCACCAGCTAGTGCTTCAGTAATGACTCCTATTCCCTAAGAGACGAGCATGTGGGAAAACTTGTACTGCAGCTGTCTGTCCACAAGACACTATAAACAAGTTACATCAGTTTTCATTGCAAGAGGTCCTGCCTCTTGTATATTCTGCAATTAAACTTACTGGGAGCAAGCCATTAGTCAGAGCCCCAGCCTCTTCCATGTGGGGAAGCATTTAATTTGACATATTCCTCCTCAGAGACTGGTTTTGCAAACTGGCAGTAAAGTTCTGGTGGGTCTGCTTTCCCCCTCAACTTTCCTCTGGACACTAGGGGGACAGAGAAGCAGTGGTAGAAGGTTGTTGTGAATGTGACAGTTTTGCTAAAGATGGATATTGACTTTCAGATCTGCATGCTTGCAGTGTGATTGCTTCAGGTCGGAGCTAAGCTATACTGTGACCAGCACTGCACTAACATCATAGCACACTCTGTGTTTTGGCTCTCAACAGACACTTACTAATTACAAAAATAGAAAAGAAGAGAAGATAGCTACCCTCCAAGCATGTCCTTCTTCCAAGGCAGCACTCTGTGCTTCAGCAGGATTGTCAATAACTCTTCCTATTTGCCCCGAAAAATCCATTGCTACTAGTGAGTTTTCAGATACACTTCTCTGAAAAGGAATTTTCACTTGTTTCAAAAAACAGGGAAAGAAAAAACCAGCTTGAGAGTTTCATTTCAAAATGTTTTGGTTTCAGAAGACTGTCCAAAGTTATCCTTCAGCAGCACAGAAAATACATCTCATTTTTTTTCCCCTTCCAAAAGATTCTCAGACACAAAAATAGATGGCTTTTCTTTTTAGGCCGTAGGGGAGGGAGAGGATTCAAAGGCTGAGAATAAAATCTGTATTGCTCAAGTTGCCCACTTGCCCTATTACTATACTCCAGTCATTTTCAGGGCCAGTTGGGATCCAAATATAGGATCTTCACTTTTAGATAGCTAACAGTCAGCTCTTGGCCCAACATGCTTGAAGAGATTTACGTCTTAGTTTTGCCAGACCTAAGCTGGCTTCTGCAGAGACAGCCAGATGTCTCTCTACTGTACATCTCAAAGTGCCTGACGTATCCAAGATTTTTTCAGTCGTGCGGATTGTGTAAGCCTAAGATAATGGAGAGCCAACCACGTAAACTGTACTCAAATGAAACGTGAACTTTACGTTGATTTGCTAAACAATACTAAATTTACATTCCTTAGCGTAAAATTTTCCACTTTTAAAATGCAAAAGCAAATGTGTCTTTCCCAACACCGCACATCAATGAGGTAAAGTTCATTACTTACTACTGGGGTGGAAAAGTGTGGAAGCATGGCTTTTCTCTGCTGGGGAATTCTGTAATTCTGATACAGTAGCATTCCATACTGCCAACAGAAATGCAAGGACGTTAGTATTCAAAGACATACCACAGGAAAAAAATCTGCAGTGGTTTCATAACACTACTTACACTGGAGCAAGGTGCCGCCAGTTTATTGTTTTCATGATCAGAAGCTGTCCCACAGCAACTTGCATTAAGTAATAGTGATTGGCAGGTGCAAGTCGAGCAGTAAATATGCATGACAAGTGTTAGTTAAAAGACAGCACTTTTACAAGCCTGAGCGAAATACACAGGTCATTTCTGCCACTCTCAGCTATCACCATGTTTTCCTTGCAGAATACAAGCTTTCACTTGAGGGCAGAACACACATATTAACTCCCCCTCTTTTTACCCTCTAGTAATGTCAACTTAAAAAAAATTCTGCATAAGAAGTCCTGTACAAGACAATATAAAGATGAACTAGGCTTTCATAATGATATAAAATACAAACCTTTCTAATTCACTAGCTCTTTTAATAAATTTCATCAGAAAATAACACATCTGGTACTTTTCTCATCCTTATACAAATCAGGTGATTGAATTCCAGTCATGCTCCTTGTTGAACACGATAAATTTTAGCAACACTAGTAGCTAGGAGGGTAGGAAAACTCCTACTCAGTGCCTTCCCAATGTTGCTGAAGTCTAGCAACATTGCTTACTGAATGTTCTAAGTGAAATGGTATACATAATTTTGTAAAGAGGGTAATATGTGACTATGGAAAGCTAAATCAATAGGTAAATAAAAAGGAAGGTTACGGCCACAGCCCTGGGGCACAGCCTTAATTTTCCTTGACTATACACCTTTAATCATCTTTCAGTGTTCCTTTAAAACAAACCCTTTTTTTTCCCCTAGTGTTACCTGCCGAAGGGTGAATGTTATATGCCAGTATACAGAAATTACTGCCATACAGTACCGTTGCTGCCACAGGTCGCGCTGCAAAGAAAGATTCCTCTGAACCATCACAGCAAGATGCACATCTACGTATTTGGTAAGAACAGCTAATTCTGTACACTGCTAAGGTTTTCCCTTGCCATTCAGCAACATGAGTGCCTCGACTAGTGTAACTAATTTCTGCAGAACAAGTGGTATCTTCAAGGCACAAGTCACTACAATTATCTGATCCTCTGTTTGAGCACTTCCCCCACAAATCAAAATTCTCTGTAAGTAGGGAAAGTAAAGGACAACTAAGAAGAAGCACTTGGAACTGCCCTGGGGACTAAAACTCCGACCATAATTGTCAGTGTGTATTAAACACGAGTCAAGCCAAGTTAAGTAACTGGAGAGCGGCTTATGATAGCCAACAGAGGTATCAGCTACACAGAAACCAAATATGCGTCTTGTAATGGGGATTACTTCTTGCATCCTGGCCCATACTAGGTTTCAAAAACACTGTGAAGCCTCCTACCATATTATCAAGAAATCTCATTGTTTCCTCTCAGATATGAATAACTTTCACCCAGAGACAGGGTTGCTTATTTGTGTTACTTTTTTTAATAGAACCTTCTGAAAACCAAAAAAATTGCAAAGGCTCTAGACAGCACTCTGTTCTAGTTTAGATAACCACTCACCATTATCAAAACGTTTTATTTAGCTTTATGGTAACTTGCAAATACCTTGTTAAGCAGGTTTTTTTCATTCATTCACATATCATAAATTTGGCTCCAGAACAAAAATTGTACTCGATTCGTACATGGAAGGAATTGAGCTCAGTTCTGTGCTTAAAAGCTTAGGAGGGACAGGTCTACCTGGCATTTTGCTCTTAGCTCTATTGTTTTGGAGGCAGATGATGTTTAAGAACACATAGGTATTTTCTCATGAACAAAATAACGAATGCCACTTAACTATAGGCGTAGCTCTATTCACATAGAAGAAATTAGGTACCTTGAGGAGCCGAAAGGCAGTCATCCAGCACGTCCTGCTTTGCTCATCTTCAGCACACAACAACCTCAGTTCCTTAGTTTCATTTCTCACTCTGTTGGGCTATAAAGTGTTAGAGGGAAGTCAGCTACATTCAGTAGAAAACCAACAACACTGTAAGTTTACTGCAGAGTAAAGGCAGGTACGCTATTAGTCTAAGAACTGGCCAGAAAAAGCTCACACCGCCCTGAATTAAAGCTCAGGAGAAGATGAGCATGCTTTGAAAGAAATCGCTTTCTCAGCTGGGTCCCGTAAGATAAACGTCAGTGCCTGCTTTGAAATACCCTGCAGTTCTGGCAGTGTATAGGAACAAGGTACTCAGGCCAGGCTAGAACCAGAACCAAGGCATGCGTTTTGGTGGTTTTTTTAGAATTCTGAGAAGTTTTATGAGCCCCCTTTTCGAGATGAAGAACCCAAGTTTCTGTAACTGAAGGTTACTGAAAGTCTGCTTCCATCAGTTCAGGATCTGTCCCACAGCCAGTCTCTGCTCTCTGAGGCAAACCCATGTTGTCTAGCACTGGAAACGCTGCTAGGAAGGAGACTACTTCACTGCTGTCAATGAAACCAGCTCCCAGCCTTATTTTCTTCTCAGAAAATTACATGGAGCTGTGAAATACTTTGCAAACCTATCCATCAGCACAACAGGTTTTAAAATCCTCAAAGACAACTGCTTATTCTTATTTCCATTTTCCAGGACAATCCTCTTCTTTAAATAAATGCAAACCTCTGGCCCACAATAATGGTACAGTTACACCCGATCGGAGCTTGATCCTTTTGTTGCTAGACAGTTTTGGTGCTCGCTTTGGTGCAGGGAAACTTTCCTATTAAATTAGAGTACTTGCAAAAAAAAAGTCATCTGTGAGGTGAACCAAGGCCACCTTAGAGGCACACCATGCTTCAGCACCGAGCTGATCTTGCACAGAAATTTCCCAGGCCCAAGGAGCACCAGATAAAGTGTTAAAAGTGTCACATAGAACGATGGCAAGATTCACAGGACATGCCTGCCAAATGAAAGACGTTAAAGATTAAGTCCTCATGACAGAAAGGCTTGCAGAGTTTTACATACAAATCCCGTTTAGTTGGGGGTTGGGGGGACTCTGAGCTACCAACACTGCCTTGAACTTTGGAAGACCTTAAGGAGAAAAATTACCTTTATACAAAATCCATACTCTGCGGGAGCATTGTACAACTTCTTGCCTGCTATCAACGAGAAGATATTGCTGTCTTCTAGGTCAGCCAACAATTGCAAATGTCTTGGCTCCTGGGGAAATAACGTGTTTTATCATAGGTAAGTGCAAGATTTTGGAAGCTCTTGCTGCAAGCTTTGCAGTCTCTCAGGACCAACCTCCAACAGAGGGCAGCGTACGAACACTGGGCTCCTCTCTCAGGCAGCTTGAAGTGGACATGGCTTGTCACCTTTTACATATCAGCCTACTAGCACAAGGTGCTTTCTACAAGAAGCTGACAAAAGACTGACTCAAACACATCACAATAAAAATGGCATAGCCTATTACATTGCTCCTGAGAAATCTGAAAGTTAGGTAATATAAAATACTGTTTAAAGTACCATTTAAACTAAATTCATGAACCAAATTCATGAACCATGTGCTTGGAGAGCATGATTTCTCTTGCTAACCTTGTCAGGGTGACTTCAGTAGCCACAATTATGTTGTCCGGCTAGTTCGCTTTTATTATGTAACAATGCTATAGAGCTATTTTTGTGCATTGAGAGCCCAGGGCTTGACTGTCATTCGATCATGGCTTGCTTATCCTTCTCTACGTGATAAAAAAAGGAAACGCTGTGTGCAGATATTTAAAAACCAGCAAAAAATACCCACTGTAAAAGCAGAAAATGCTTTTGCATGCTAGTACTGTGCAACTTCTTTTTAAGTCTTACCTTTGAAGTTCCTTTTGTAGAACAATAAAGTCCTGATCTCCTCAAACACACATACAGTTTCTTCCAGGATTTCCTACCCAGCTCTTTCACATGCAAGAAACCTTGAATTTCAGGGCAGCTACTGGAGTTTAAAAAGTTCTGTCAGAGAGGAAAATGTAAATGAGCATTGTGTCCTATGGATGGATCATAAAATTGTCACTGTATTTGCAGAACAGGGAAGCAAATGGCAAATCACTTTGCTGACTTGGGGCACAGTTTCACATTATGCTTCAACTGGCCTAGATGTTTACACTGATTCACGACCAAAATGGATATTCCTGCTCCTCCTGTTAACATCTACCTGGCTAACTCCTCCTGCCACTGACGTTTTCCTGTTTTCTGTGTCAATACTTAAATTTCCAAAAGGCTAACCATTTCTTTGTATCCCCATTCTTCTTGCACTTGTCCTGAAGGGACACAAAGTAAGCTTATTAATTCTTAAGAGATAATAATACCTTGTCACAACAATTCTGCCAGCTAGTCTAACTGGGAAACACTGGCCAAAATCTGCAACTTTATCCCCAAGTTTTAGAATGGGGACAGCCTGTTTCAGGATTTCCCACAATGAAGTCTTACACAGCGCACGCGCCTGTCCCAAGACAAGAGGTATGACAGAATATTTAACTCAAAATGCAATGTAGAGCAGTCAAATAAATGTCAGCAATTATACTAGACTTCAAGATCCAGAAGTATTTAAGTTCTTGACGTAATTAGAGGGACCACATATGGAATAATTTGATTTGCAATACATCAAAGGAAGTAAGTATTAACTATGGTTAGCGAACTGATGGATTGCTCCCTTAATTACAATGGGCCAGATTTTTAAGTGACAGAAGGCTTGCTCAGTTAAGTTAAATGCCAAACTCCTAATAAATTCAATAGTAGAAAGAAAAACGTGTAAACCAGGTTGGCCTAGATGCCTCTGCAATTCTTCAAAGTTGTGTTTTGGTGTTATTTGGTGGACAATGCCCACAGAAAACAAAACCAAAAATCAGTGCCCTGTGTCAGAATTCTTAGTTGCATTAAAACCTAATTTTTTTTTCCAGTCCTCCTCCCCATCTCATCTAACAGAATGGAAAAGAACAGTCAATTTGCCTGCTATTTGTACTATGAATCTAATTCTCAACTGTGAAAGGGAAGGACCAAAAGGAGAACATATTCTCTCTGTTCAGCTAGATAAACCAAAAGTAAACTAAGATGCAAGTTTTTTTGCATATCAGAGCCAGGCTGACGGTAGTGAAAACAGATCCCGCTGTTTTTAATGCTATTGTTAAGACTAAAAATACTAGCTCTTAATGAAGTATATGATATTGTGAGATTATGTTTAAGATTCTTCCCTATTTTGTGTGTAATTAAAAAAACATCGCACTTGCTCAATATTTGAGGTGGCCTCAGATGCAACATGCTTAACGACCTCTAGAATGCAGTAAGTTTACCTTCAACAAATTACAACTGTCATTGAAACAATGAAAAATGGTTGCGTGTTTTTTAAAAGGAAAGGGGTATTTAATATAAATGCTTTAAGGAAGATTGGTTTTTATGGTTAAACAATGAACCAAAGAGAATGTACCCATCCTCTTTCCCCCACCCTCTCACACTGTTAACCCCCGAGACTTATGCTTCTCCAGGACTGTACCTAACTGAGCCTTCCCAGAAGCAAACTCTTGTATCTCAGGAGGTTGTAAGGTTTTTGTTTCCCTACTGTTTGAGTTACCCTAGGTTCGAAACTTTTCCATCTTCAAGAACATCCTGCTCTTTTAGGGAGTCCCGCTGCTTGCGTTAACAGGCAAACTCAATTCTCCACTTACACTGCAGGAAAAAGGGTCCAAGGTGTGAACACCTCTGTTCCTACCAGTCTGTGGCAATGCCTGTTCACACCAGTTTTGGTTCCCGATTGCAACCTCATTGCATGCGACTTTTGTTTTTAATTCCAGAAATAGATTTGATTTTTGTTTCGTTTCCCAGCTGAGAGTGGATGCTAACATTTTAAATTCTTCTCAGTGAACCTGGAGCCAGTATTTAATGGATTTTGAAGTGGTTACGGGACAAAATGAGTGCACCGGTTCAAAAGTCAGTAGAAACTTGTTGTATTTAAACAGAGAGTCAGTGCATATTTGCAAACATGCAAAAAGACAGAAATCAAGCTAAAATCAGTTATCTGTATGTATACTTTCTTCATATATTTGTGCCCTCTGCTTTATAGCTTGTCTGTTATTCGTGGTACTGTCTTCTAGGTATCACAGTCTTACGTTCTTAATATAGTACTCTTTTAATAAACTGTGCTTTAATTTGGCCTCATGAGTTGAATGTCCCCCATTTGAGAAAACAACTAAAGTGAAAAAGATTTAGACTACAGGGTTTAGATTGGAGTGCTTAAATTGAGAGGTTTATGTGAATGAGTTACTGGTCAGAGAGGTAGCCCACCCTTCAGCACCATCCTTGGAGGCCAAGCAACTGTGCCACTACCACAATTCCTTCATGAGCAATTAAGAAACTGTACAGCGACATCAAAACTTCAGTATAAACTCAGGGAACGTGCCACTGCCACGCAGATTACACAACTCTACCAACAGATATGCATAAGGTACACACACCTGTAATTCAACTTGAGGAGCTTTAAATGGCATTACTTCGCAAATACTACATACAATTTTCTGTAACTACCTGCACTTACTTCTTACGGAATTATTTTTCTATATAAAAGAGCAGCTAGTTGGCTGAACTATGGGGAAGTTGGTCCTTAGTGTTAATTCTCACCAGGCACAAACATGGGACATAAAAAGCAAAAGCAAAACCTCTCACATCTCAAGCCCATCTTCTAATGTACACAGACATTTTTAAACTTTCTCCTATGCTACAATGTGGAATATAGAAGAGTACTTCTGTTTTGCCTTTTATAAGGTGTATTTATTTTTCTAGAAACATATCTGCTGAGACTGTTTTAGGAACAATGCTAGGTGGCCAAACCAGGTAAGCTGAATATTAATGGAACAAATATGTATGAACATAGCTATGAATACTTCCTCTTTATAACTTACACCTGAATAGCACTGGGTAAGATCTTTGGCAGGTATTTTCAACATTAGTACCATATGCTAACTCACTACACTGGACTTTCTCTGACCAGCTATTTCCAGACCTTTGAATTCTCCCTTCCTTCCTCTCAACCTCTCCCCTTCAGCTCCAAAACTTACTCTGTGCATACAGATAACTTACAGTACCTGCAAAAGTTGGGACTGTGGGATACTGCCATTTGTTTGCTGGCACCAGGCAACCATTTGCTCTGGAAAGAAATTCTAGAGACAAAAAGAGAAGACAGTTGGAAGCCATAATATATTCAAACACTTTTACATAGAACAAGTGGAATCTTCTTCCAGTCATTAGTTTTTTGAAACTATCACTCTTAAATCAATTTGGAGATCCCCAGACACAGAATGTAATACTAGGACTTTCAAGTGCAGTTCTTCCCGTCCTTCTGCTCACCAAACACCCATGCAGACAGAATGCAGATTTTTAAAGTATCTGATACGTGGTATTTCATAAGCACATTTTCCCATCACTTCCTCTTCTACTGAGGGCTTTCGTGGATATCTAACAGCCTCTACTTTCTAGGAAAGGACAGGATGAATGCTCCTGCAGGTTGGGGATGCAGTGACTCTTTGCTTATTGCATATTCTGCCACCAAATTTCTGGGCTTCCCTCTCTGTCCAGAAAGGCTGTTCAGCAAACAAACTCTTTGTAACTCTACTTGCCATGTGGAAGATGCAGAGCAGGAGGAATAACAAGTTTCCTCTACCTTCACAGGGGTAAGCTGGATGCAAATGCATTAAAAGAAGTCTCAGGTGGGGATGCTGCAGGATCTCTAGTATGTACACCTTCACCTTTGATAGCATTCTTTTTCTATCCAAAATACAGTTCTTCAGTGCTGTATCTGCTTGACCCTAAAACCTGCTCAGTCCCTCAGAAGGCTCCAAACGAAGTGCCATTCGCAGACCTTAATTATGAGAAAGAGCTCATGTGTGACTGTTGATGCTTTCTCATTTGGTTTTTCAACAGTCAGGTTATGCTCAGGGCTTGAAACCCTTCCATCTGTCAAGAGAAAAGCCCTTTGCAATATCTACCCCTCTATGTTTATATTTCAGGGTAACGTAACAGAGCCCGGTGGTTTTTTCTTGTAAGGATAGGTCAGCATACATTCCATGAAATGAAATAATAAAAACTGAATGAGGACACATGTGCAATAATTAGGCTCTGTGTCGCATGCCCTGCTTCACGTGCTAGATTTGAATAATCTCAAAGCAGACATCTATGTCCTTTCCCCCATCCCACAAAACACAGAAGCAAATATTGTTTAAAACACAAACAGGTGCTTCTACAGAGCTTTTCGATTTCAGGCATCCGGTACAATATCTCATTCATACTGAACCTTTGCATGACAAAGGTCAGACAGTTTTCTGACGCTAAATTGATGACTTCAGATTTATTCCTCCAGTTCCCCTTTTCATTTGCCATGTTTTAAAATGCCTATATAATTCAGTAGACTGAGTTTACTATACACAGCAATTACATTAAGTCATTCTTGAAGTTTTGAAACATTCTTTGAAGCATGAAGACATGCAGAAATGCCTGAAATAAAACAATGACTGATTATAACAAGATGAATCACAACAAAAAGGTTTCCAGTTTAGAACATTCGTCACTCCTCAGGCAATATAAATTTCAGTCTTTAGGGCAAAAAGAGAAGGGCTGAAGAGGAATCACCCTTTGGGCATAAAGAGAAGGGCTGAAGAGGAATCACCCTTCTGTCAGGTAAGTTGCACAATGACTTGTGAAAGCTAACATTTACCAGCCTCTCTTGAGTACAAACAGTGCCATATGGCAACAGCTAATGCAACGGATAGGGAGCCTTCGCATTCTTACACCAAAAGAATGATTTATTCTCTGATTGCAGGAGCCTGGGACTGAATGCCAAGCATTCTGGGTTTTACTCCCATGCTCTGTTATTAATTAAAGTATACCACATGAAACCATGTGCTAGCTCCTATGATACCAAAATTTCTGTACAACACTCAGACGTTAATAGGTTATCAGATGGGAAGATCAACAGAAGTGAAAAATTACAAACACTCCATGTACAGAAATGTTTCACACAGTAAGTCAAGGCACAGCCTCTGAAACAAGCACTACCAGATGACAAATGTATGTGCGAGCACATGTGCGAGGATGCAGCAACTGTGCATTAGTGTCTATGAGGAAAGGAATGAATTTATCATCTGCAGTAACTTCAGCAATGAGTTTTCATGTGACCTCATATATCTTTTTTCTTCTGGCACCACAGATGCCCGACTGACCCAAAATCTGTTCTCACCTAAACCACCTCTGGATTATCCTTCTTCAGCTATCTATAGATGGGTCACACCAGCTGACATAGGTTCATGTCAATAGCCCATTCCAACTTAATTGTTTAGATAAAATGTGAAAAATCATCCCCAAATAAGCAGTTACACTGCAACCAGTTTAAAATTACAACATTCAAAGGATCTTACAAATCCAGGAATAAGTATAGCTGTGACATACAATACTTTTCAAGCATGGACATAGATGAGGACATAGCGAGCGTGAGTTACTGTGATCAGTAAAGAAGGCAGAGCACACTTGTAAAGCACAGCCATAGGCGACATGCTGTTCAATATATATAACAATGAACTGGAAATTCCTTGTATGTAGTAAGTGCTTTAGGGGTTATCCAGAGGGGTTTTTTTTAATTATTACTGTCAGAAATTAAAACGTTTGGGTACTGCACGCTATGCGATCAATTTGCTTCAAATTGAGTAATTTTGAAGATAATGAATAAATTGCACTTCTGACTGTTTTTCTTAAACCAATGAAGATTTCCCTGTCTTGGTCACATAACAACAGCCATTTTGAAACAAGTATATTTGGTAACTTGAAAACACTTGAGGTTTTTAGGCTGGGAGAAGAGTACAAGGAATTTAAACATTGGTTATAATTTCTTTGGAAAGAATTCTGTTTATTGGTTGCTTGTTTGTTTTTTTTTAATAGATGTTTAAGACATAACAGCACCCAGCAATGTTATTGCAATCCATCCCTCTCTCTGTGATGTAAACAACTAAGTAATGAGACTCACCACGGGATTTTTGAAAAATTCATATTTTGCGTAATTCTTCCTGAATAAAAATTTACTTTCACTTCCCATTGTGGACTCAACTTGAACTATGAGCTCATGATCTTCCAAGCACCTCTCTGTGGAAAAAGAACATGATGTTAACACACAGCCAACCAGCAGAAGCAGCGAGACCAACTTCCAAAGAACACGAGTAAAACAACCCAGTGTAATTCCGTTACCTTTTAAGAAGTTAACAAAACGTATGATAGCTTTCAAACTGTACTGCCATGAGGCACTTAAGGGAACTAAGGCGTAAGTATTACATAGATTAACGTTACATGGCAGTGTTCTTCAAAGATTTCCTACATCAGGGCTTCATAAGCACAGACTTTTGAGAAAGGAAAGAATGTAAGATTTTTTTGTGTGCAATAGCTTAAATAATACACATGAACCTCTTCTTTTGGTGCTGGCTATATGTCGTGGAACTGGCAAGGTGGACAGATTTAAGGGGAAAAAAGTTGCGGAAAGGCCACCATTAGGTATTGAACTATCACAGAAATACAGTGCCCTATTTGATCACACTCTATAAAACCAGTTCATTTCAAGGTGAACTTCAGGCCTTTATTGTAGATGCTAGACAATGGCGTTTATTATGAAAGAGGTCACAGGATCTACTTTACAGGAATACTGACAGAGACAAATGTTTTGTACACATGACAGGGCAATTTTCTGCTCTAGATTTGGTTACAAGGTAACTCCCCATAACCACCACTTCTCTGGTCAAAAGAATGGCACATCAAAGCATGAATAGATAGCTTAACAAATCCAATTCACTGAAAGCAGTAACTCGAAAGAAGGCAACTGGGCTAAGTGTGCACTACTTAATGAACTCATTATCTTGGCAAAGCTTCAAAAGTTTCTGAGAAAATATTTAGGTATTTTTGAAAAGTCTTAATAGTCAGTACTTTCATCCCTTGTATTATAGGAAATAAAAAATGAGGTCAAACAGAAAATAACTTTCGCAAAGCTCTATCCAAAATGCGTGTGACTTGCTGGCCAAAGAAGTTTGGAGAGTCCCTTCCCCACTTTGTGTTCCTGCATCCTTGCATTCCCACAGGTAGAAATGCCAGGCTGCCGCCCAAGTTCTCTTGGGGTGTTTTCACGATAGAAAGCACGTAGTCATTGGTATCTCAAAAAGTAGTAAGCTCTTGAATGTCACTGGAATTATTCAACTTAGCAGACTAAGTTCTTTGATTGAAAGTTTAAGCTATCTCTGAATGATTCCATTGTCTTTTTCACCTGCATTTAGACTGTCAGTCATCACCAGCTCATTGACGACTTCAGCATTTACTGTGCATTTGCAATGTCCAGCCTTGCTATAGATTGTGTTTCAAGGGGCTAACACTGAAGATTTTCCATACTGGGCTGCTCTCACGAGCTGCTTCTTAGTGCATTAGCCATCACACCACTTTTAAGGGGTAGTTCTTCGACTAACATATGCTACAATACTGCTGTTGGTATCAGTTAATTAAGGATATTTTGTACCACCTGAGCATTCATCACCTAAACCTCCACATTAACTACGGGCTTCACAGGTAAAGTTTCAGGTATTGCTGCTGATCTATTGCTACTGTCATGGTTTTAGGCAACCAGTTAAGTCGAATCTCCTCTGCACTGTGATGAGGACGGTGGGCTTACGAGGGTGGATGGCCTGTTTTTTAATTATACTTCCTCCAAAAAACATTTAATTATGTTGATATGAATCTTCATCACAGTACGAACCCTCAAAGACCATGTGTCCTGCTACTGCCATTGCACAAAGTTGTGGGTTTTGCTTTCCTAACAGACTGAAGATTGCTCACTTAAGGGCAGGGACAAACCCCATCCTATTCAGTCTGTCCTAAGGAAATGCAGTATAGATGAACATTTGCCACATTGTTTTGTATTTTGATGCTTAGTTTGTGTAAATATACCCAGTGATTGTTTCTTAGATGCTTTAGGCAACTGACCTAGATGTATTCCTTTACCAAATCAAGATTCTGTGGCGATACTCCTGCTGATTTAATGTTTACATTTTCATTTTGGTGGTGAAAGCCATCTTGAAGAAAAGGTGCAGCATTTCATAGCACATGCATGTAAAAAGGAAGCTAGTCCTGGTCAGTTTGCTACTAATTCACAGAAGCTGTACACTTGGGAAGTCCTTGGTAATTTGCACTCAAAGTTAGTACAAATGGGATGAACTGCCACTTGACACACCAGCAACTCAACCTCAGCCCTGCTTTGAGCTTCTTGCTACAAAACTAGAAGCACAGATGTCAGTCTATTAAGTTCAATAGGCCAGTCTGTCTTCAAGTGGTATTGCTGCTGAAGTGACCAGAAATGTCTCCTTTTTGTTCATCTTGATAGGCTCAAGTCAGTCTCCTCCTCACATTTCCTAGAAGAACAGGACAGGCTTCCTGCCCTCCCACCCTGAATTGCCCTGTAGTACTATCTAAACTTATACAGAACTGTAGAACTGATACAAGATGGGAAAAGGAGCTGGATTACCTAGTGAACAACTCGCAGGCATGGCCCAAAATTCCCAATTAGAGAATCACTACAAATGACAGGTGGACCAAAGTGTGAAATAGTCTGCCCGGTTTTCATATTTTAGCAAGCACTGTGTCTAACTGTTCCACTTTTAATTCGTTCAGATTAAGGCAAATCAAATTCAATGCACATGTAAACAAGAAAAATCTATGTATTAAACCATGCAGCGATTCTTTCTTCCAACCCTACATATATTTCAGAGCCCTACTACTTTTCTTTCCTGCTTCAACTATATTAAATAAGATGGACAGTCAGTTCTGGAGCTGGAAAAATGAGGTCTGTAGGTTGGGATTCTTTCAGTGTCCAGACACATGCTATCGTGACAGCCTGTCTCCATTATTATTATTATTTCTGTTAATGTCCAATACAGATATCTCAGTCCCCGTCCTAATTGATGATAGTTAAGCATGGAGTAGCACACAGGGAGAATACCACATTTTATGAAGAGGTTAGGCGTATTTCTAGTTGGAAACAAAATAATGGGACCAATTCAAGTTTCACAGACTGCTTAAATCTTGACCACAAAGTGTTTTAGGCACTAGTGGTACAGTGCAGCAGGAACCATTTCCACATATTAAATCTAAGCAAGTCTGATGATAAATTGTCACACCATAGCCTCCAGCCTCCAGAACACAAATACTTTGTGCAGTCCAATACCTGTTTGAAGTTATTTGCAGGCACGCGTGTTATTGGGAATACACTTGACTACATGTGCAAAGTACGCAGTCAGGTGAAGGTTCCTTAAAAACTGGGACCTAGAAGATCACCATAGTGATAAATATGCAGCTGACTTAAAAAATTTGCTCTTGTCCTCAGTCTGCCCAATAGTAAAAAGATGAATTGGTTCTGCAAACCGAGGTCTTTTGGGAAGTAATATTAGGCAAGACCAGGAGGAAAAAAAAAAAAAGATAGTGAACTTAATAAAGGAACTGTCCTCTTTTGGTGGGCTTCAAGATTACCACCTACAACATTAAGTCAGCAAGGATGTCTTGAGTAAGAAATAATGTCTTCTGGAAACAAAGAATTCTCACTGCTCTTAAACCATATTTCTCTCCACACTGCTAAGTAACTGCTAATAAGCCAATGTTTCATACTACATCAGATGCACTGTAAGCAATCTTATTTCTAGAAGGAAAAAATATGGAATATCAAACACCTGACAGTAACTTCACCTAAGGTGCAGGCAGATTATGACCTTGAACTGACAGTCTCTGAAATTCAGGGAAGCATTTAAGCTGCTGAGAAGCTAGAAATAAGCATCCATATAACAAAAAATTCAAACTGCAACCAAAACTGGGTGGACGCGTGAAAGTTGGTATTTAAAGTTTATTGAATATGTCACAGCATATACTTTGGTCCCCAAATACAAGAAATTGGATGTTGTTGTCTCCCGTTAAATGAACTCTTTTATTCCCTTTTCTGTCCGCATCCTTTCAAATAGGTGAAATCTGTATCATTACATCTTTTTTGACGCTTTAAATACTTTTTTCTTTGTCTGTTCGCTTTACGCCCTCAAAGGCTGCATTACTTTTCACACAGATCTACTGCGTGGCCTACAGAGGACAGCCCTGGAGCAGTCCCTATGGAACAAAGTTTGGCGGCTGCTGAAGCCCCAACCTGCACACCCCGCTTCTCTGGGACAGCCGGGCCCCGCTTTGTGCTTCAGTGTGAAACAGAGGGCCAAGGCAGGCAGGTCCCCATGTATATAAATGCAGCCCGATAAGTATCTTGCCCTTTTCCCATCATTGTTAATTACCAAGTTATTTGCGTGTAAACAGAAGCTTTTGATTTCCTAATCAGCCTCCTGCCCGATTCATTCAGAGATGTCACACACCAGAGTTTGACAGCACAATTAGTCACCATGGAAGCTATTGTGATGTCACAAACACTGAATTGTGGCATCATTGAATGAATCTGGCAGGAGAAGGATGTTGGTTACAAAGGAGAAGGCTTCTGTTTACACAATACCTTGGTAATCAGCAATGATGGGAAAGAGAATATAGAAAAAGAGAGCCTGGTAGTTTAATGAGCATTGATAAAACTGAAAATTTGTAAAGGTTGTTAGAAATGCGCATGTGGCATATTAAGCTACGGAGATAAAGACTCTGTAATTTATACCTTAATTCTTCACCTTGTCCTATGTCCTCACAACTGAAAGTATGTCACAGACATATACAAATGAGTGTTTCATGTTAATTTTGTCACATATTTCTTTATTAGGAGAGATACCCAATAAAACCATTAAATAATCAGGATATCCTGTGGTGGGTTTTTTTTTGGAGTACTATTCTGTAGAGCAGTGAATTTATCTGTGTTTAACAGTATCAGTTTAGGGCATTACATCTCCAGCAAACTGTCTCCTTTTTTTATTTGTAAGGGTTCTGAACTACATTTTTACACATAAACAACCTCTGTTAGCTACAGATAGCATTCACAATTCCAGTGCCAGTGATCGCGGCTTATAATTTGTCTTCCTCTATTTTCTAGAAAAAAATTCCCCGTGAAGTATATCGACTAATACTCCAAATGCTACACTTTCTAAAGCGTTATTGTATGCTATGCAGAATTATAGATAGCCTATCTGAGCGATATGCAGTTGCAAGCTGCACAGCAGAACCCTGCAACTAATCAGTGCCACAAAATAACAGGAAAAGCAAGACTGAATAACATGAAATTCTTTCAGGTACTGTAATTAAACCAATTCACTGTGTTATTTAATTCCCCACAGTTCTTCCTCTTGCTGCCTTCTTGAAACTGTAACCATGACACCTTAATTTCAGTCAGGTGGAGGAGCTGCCGCCTGGAGAGCAGATGCCACTGCTGGTCCAGAAATTGCCCATGGATTTGCGGGTGGTGCCACCATTTTTTCCCTGCCTGAAGTCAAGTTCAGCCAACCCCCTCCCCCACCTCAGCATGTCTAGCTTTCATAAGCATTACTGTAGGTATGCAAAGCTGAGTCTGTTCACCCAGGTCTCCCAGCTGGTGATGAGCTGAGCTGTTTCACAGGACCGGTACTCTAAGGATCAAGCTTAATTTGCCTAAGCTGTTTATTTGCAATAGCTTCAGACACAGCAAGGTAGCAACAGAGCGCTAGCGTGAAGATTAGACAATTATTTTTCTTTTGTATAATAAAAAAAACCAGAGGATGGGAAAGAAGAGAAGGACTTAAAATGGCTTAAACGCTTAACGCATCAAATTGTAATACACAAAAAGCACGTATGTGACTTCGGCTAATTGTACAAATAAAAGCAGTGGAAAGAAAACGTTCCGGCTGGAAGCACATTAATAAAAATTACACATATTTTATGTTCCCAGGTAACCATGCCACCCCTTTGACCATTCCCTACCTAATCCTAGGTGAGGGTGATGCTCCACTAGAGTCCAGCTGTTATCATCCACACAATGACTTTTGTAAACGAGCAGCTGACAGAGGTCCCTGGCTGTCATGTCTGCTAGAATCTCGACCACTTTGCTTGTTCCATCTTCACTAAAGACTTTTACATCCTGCAACATAAAGGGTACACTTACAGATCAACAGCTCTGAACATAGGCAAACCACACAGCTACCGTAGAAAAGCATCCTCTTGGCGTGACGGTTCCAAGCACCTTGGCAGCCAGGACAAATGACATGGATGATTCACTTTATAACACTTTCTCTTGATGCCCCCTTGCCCTATTTCCCCTCCCCCCTCCCCAACACCTCCCTGCACTAAACAAAGATTCAGCAGGGTTAATATGACCACAGACACAGAAAAAGTGAGAGAGCAGGTTCTGTATAAAGCTGTGTAAGGTAAGCAAACGTGAAACAATATCAAGAGAGTACTTCGGCAACAGTGGGCGAGAGAAATTACATCCAGTCAAACACGCACAATTTTCTTTGCAATCCCGTTGGAGGCCTCTGAACATTTACAGAGGAGCAGGCCAAGACCCTGAAGATTAAAAATGGCTCTCTTGTTCCCCACTAACTTTTGATTGTTTCGCTTGGGGAAGTCTCACTTGCAGTTCCCCGGCAGATCAATTAGCTAGCACAGTCCACGCGTTTTCTCTCCCTGCCCCAACTTCTCTTTTGATACTAGCTTGCAAGTAGTTCGAAACCGAACGTGTGTACGCTGCACATCCTAAATATTAATGGAGATGAGAGAACAAGTCAGGAACCTTCTCCCCACCTCCTGAATGATACAGATGCTCTCCTCTTTGCATTGTTCTGCTCAAGCGAGAGACACTTGCCGCAAAATTATTTCTCTGGGCAAACGTGCAGGTCCGAGATTTAAATCAACTCTGCGTTTAAAACGCTCTGCATCCTAGCAAGAGAAGGCGAATCTAACAAAAACCTGGAGGGTAATTTGATATGGAAAATCTTACCTCAACGGCACGTAAAAGGCAGCAGTCGGAAGAACAAGATGGCATTTTAAACAGAAATTGCCTCTTGAGAGAGAGTTTGTTCTCTGCCTCCGCCGACCCTTTGTAGCCTACGGCTGGGCGCCCGGGCTGCCGGCGGTGTCAGCGGACGGCGGTACCGTACCTGTCACGTAGCCCCTGCTATGGGGACTGTTTCTGGGGAGGGAAACAACTCTGCCAGAGCTCCACTCAAAGGGTTACACGCAATCTTTGCGGTAGTGAATCAAACCACACTGTGTAGACCAATCCTAGCCCTCCCTCCGACTGATGTAATCATTTCCCACACACTATCAGACTTCCAAATTATTCCCGCCCCCCCCACCCCCCCAAAAAAAAAGAAATTACAAAGGAAATTTGTTTTTATGACCACCCACGGCCGTTTTGAGACCCCTCCGGCAGCCCCGAAGTTCAAAGGCGGGGGGAGCCGAAACCCCGGCGGCGGAGGCACGCGTGCTGCCCGAGCGCCGGCGCCGAGCCTGCCCGCAGCCCGGCCTGGCAGCGGCTGATGTCATCTGCCTGCAACTTAAGCACTTGAACTTCTCCCGCCGCTCCCCGCCGGGCTGGGCTGGCCCTGCAGCCGGCTCCGCGCCGGGCCCCGGCGGCCGCGGGACGCGCTGCCCCCGGGCTGGCTGCTGCGGGCCGGGGCGAGGGGGCGGCGGCAGCGCCGCACGCCCAGCGCCCGCCGGCTGCCTCCCTCCCTCCCCCCCGCTCCCCCGGCTCCGTACAAATTCGAGCCCAGGGAGGGAGGAGTTAAAGCCTCATCTAGCCCAAGTGACTCAAGCCCGCGCGTTCAGGAAACGGCTTCGTCTGACAGCAGGGATGAGCCAGCTCTTTCAGAAGTAGGCTCTGGGAGAGGGGAGAGGAGAGGAGAAAAGAGGGGAGGGGAGGAGAGAGGAGAGGAGAGGGAGGAGAGAGGAGAGAGAGAAAAGAGGAGAGGAGAAAGGAGAGGAGAGAGGAGAAGAGGAGACGAGAGAAAAGAAAGAGGGGAGAGGGGAGGAGAGAAAAGAGGGGAGAGGAGAATCGAATCCCGGTTGCTGTCGCTCTGGGGAAGGTATGCGTGCTGTACAATGTTACAGCTGCGCTCCCACTCCTGCCAACACTTAACCAAGTCGGAGGCATCCTCACACGCACAGAAATCGTTGGGGGGGGGTGGTGCCTCTGTTTTCTGTCCTGCGGGCAAGTCTATTTTCTGTAATTAGCCCCCTCCTGACAGTAAAGCAGCGCATTATACCCGCGCACCGAGCGCGCAGGGCGCCGAGGCAGCCGCAGCGGTCGCGGCCGCTCTGCCACGGGGCAGCGGGCCGGCGGGAGCGGGGCCGGAGAGGAGCGAGCGCCCGGGATGCCCGGCAGAAATGACATCGGTCTGCAACAGGGGAGCGCAGCGCTCGAGTTCCCTCTCTGGACGTGCAAGCACCCTGAAAAGCCAATACGTAACAAGACGGAAAGCTGCCGTTTTATTTGCTTTTAGTGAGGAACGGGGAGGGACTTAGACCCTCTTGAATTTTCTTTGAACCGCTTTTTATCGCAATGGATTGGACAGGAGTGACACAGCGAAAAGATGGTGGTGAAAGAATTCCTTTCTACTTTTGGCTTACTCGGTGCGCATGACTCCACTTTCTGTATTGAAACTAAACTCTTTCGGATGGATTTCCTGCCTCAGGAACCAGCCTGGTGACATCATTCATTCATTCATTAGTGACTGAGAAGCACAGCCCTGCGCTCTCTGCCTTCACAGGGGAGCCTGTAACAGGCGTACGCCAGAAGAATCGCCGCTTTTGCAACACCTGAAGCACAAAACCCCTCTCTTCCTTCCCTGCAGGGAACAAGGCAGCGATATAGGATGGGCTGTGCCTGATCCTTGTCACTGCCAAGGCCCAGGAGAGAGGGAAAGCTGTTCTGCTGAGGGTGCCTCTCAAGCCCTTGCAGGTGGAAAAGAGAGAGCCCTAAGACAACCACCACACTTTTCCCTGCTCCCACGCATGGAAAGACTTCATAGAGTATGGCCACTGGAAGAAGGCTGCAGCTGTCTCTTACGGTTATTCATGCCGTGCTCCCTCGGTATGAAGTGAAGGGGTCACGGGTACACGTCCCACCCTCCCGCTCCTTGCCAGAGTTTGAGACGATGCCAACCACCCAGAAGTACAACAGAACTCAACGCAGGCACAGGGCGCACAACGTTGGGCTGTTCTTCAGCGTGCGACTCTGCTGTAACGCCACGTCTTTCCTCCCGCCAGCCAGGCCCTGCAGGCAGCGCCCCGCTATTCCCACACCACAGTGACTATGGGAGCCACCTTACAAACGCGGGTACGTTCATTTGCAGGGACGGTCAGCAGTGGGGGTTTTTAACGATGCCTTTAAAGCCCAGGAACAAGGGTTCAGTGGGTGGACAGCATGAACGCAGAAATGAGCAGGTTAACTTCACTGACTATGAATAGTCCTGTTTGCTATCAAGGACAGCGCAAGGCCGTGTAGCACCACTGACATCATGGATACAAAAGACTGCATCAGGAGGGGACGTAACAGCCTGAGCTGAACCCTACCCTAGACGACGGGAGAGCGACAGAAGTGAGATGAAACCCTGTCCCCTCGCAGAGGCAAGAATGCAACAGTCCCTAAGAGGCTTACGCAAAAGGTAAGGGGATTTTATGCCCCCACACAATGCTGTGGAGCATGATGCAGAACCACAAATATGAAACCAGCTCAACGACAAAGCTTCAGCTCAAACTTTCTGACAGTTTCCGTGACGAAAGAGGCAGATAACAATATTCCTGTATCACAGAGGGGACTTAATTTAAAATAAATTGGTCGAATCTTACATTTCCTATCTTTTTTTTTTTCCTTCTGTTTTCAAGGAAGCATCTCCTACTTTAAGATGTTAAGGGATCCCTATTCAAACTTCTTCCAGCAGAAACACTGTTTCACTTGCAGAATTGATTTGGGGCTTGTTACCTACAAAGGAAAAAGAAGCAGAATTCATTCTGAATAAAATACTCCGATAATGAAAACACTTAGCCTGAAGAGAGGTTCAGAAAGTTAGTCTGACACTTTTGCCCTGCATCCCTCCGAGAAATGCAGTGAAATGCAACAGCAGACTGCCTGCAACAGTGATTTACAAAAGGCCCTAATTACGTCAGCAGCACAAGGCACCTTCTATTCAAAATTAAGGTTAAGAATGCTAAGCCAACCAGAGCACTATATTGGCTGAACATTCAGTGCTTTACAGTGCAAAGGAGCAGATAACAGACTGCACCATTGTTCTGGGAAGAATTCTTCCCCCAAGCTTTCTTTTTTTTTTCTTTTTTGAAAGACAGGAGGACTTAAAAATTAAAAATTTAAAAGAACATTAATATTCATCACTTCAGTGGTTTCATATAATGGGTCATGTATCTCGAGTACCCTCATGGCTGTTTCATCTTCCAGCCTCAGTTCCTCAACCTCACTGCAGCATTTTGTGGGCATCAAGTACCGCAAACATTATTAGGAATGAGGACAAAAAAAATCCCCAGTCATGTCACAGTCACATTACTACTACTCCACTTTTCTATTTGTGCTATTTTTTTCCTTTTTCTGCAAAAGAAAACCTATGACTATATACAATTATCATAAAAATTCACGCTTTTAAATGACTTTATGCTGAAAATCTTCAGCATCAAACGGATCCAAATTTGCATTCTATAATCTGAAATTAATCACGGTGTAATTTATATCAGTGCAAACCAACCTTTGTTATCTTGGATTATTACAGAATCACAGAATCATATAGGTTGGAAAAGACCTTTAAGATCACCACATCCAACCGTAAACCTAACACTACCAAGACCACCACTATACCATGTCCCTAAACTCCAAACTAAGTAATTACTCCAAACTAAGTATAAGGAGAGAGTACCAGTTATCAGAAGGCCCTCTGACTGAAATCTAACAGATAAAAAGTTTCAGTACACTAGTTCTTCAAGAGTTTCCCTTTATAAGAGATGAAGATCAGAGACATCACAGAAAGCCATTAAAATATACTGAAGAGCCATTACCAAGAGCTGCCCAAACTGAAAATCAGTCTGGCAAGTTTTGACTTTCATCCTCCAATTGCACCCATCAAGATTGTTCAGACATAAGAACCGTACCATCAGTGAGGTAAACAGAAAGAAAATTGAATTGAAATGCATGTACCTTGTGCAAGCAGAAGGAGTGATTTATTGCGGAAGGCACCTATGTACCAGGCAGGTACTTGCTGTTTTCACTGGAACCCTGTTTTGATGAGATCATTTTTCTGAAAGCTTTCTATACTCAAAGCTCATGGGCTCAACAAGAGCAGAGTCAGAGTCACTGGAGAAATGGGGAAGCTTTCAATTAGGATCAGTCAACTCAAAGCTGCTGAAGACTCAAGCTCTGCATGCAGGTTACCCCTGAACTGCTATTTGCCTAGTTGAACAGGTAACAAAAAAGGAAGGTTTTGCTTCCTAAAGTTGCAAACCTTTCATAAAGAAAAGCCTCTAAGCATGCTCTGTGCACACCTGACAGGCAAGCAACTCGGTCAACCACATCTACACACTGGAGCACCAGCCAGTCACCCCTTACTTGCCCAGCAGCATTAAGGCAGCTTTATAAGACATGGAAATTTCAAGTGCCGCAATGAAAGAAATATATAGGTCAACCCTATGGCTCTTTTTGCCTCCTCCATTGCACAGCTTGTGCAGGAAAAAAGCCCTTCAGACAAACAGCAGCAGTAACAGCAATACATTGCAGATAGGATTACTTACAGACAAGGTATCGGATAGTACTTCCTTATAAAAGAAAAACAACAGTGAGTTATTTGATCATTGCTTTTTTTTCCTACATATAAACATAAAACCCTAGGAAATGCTGAGGTTAAGGTTCTCATAGCAACATTAACTCTCTCATCTGGCATATACTATATTTAGGTACACATTTAAAAGCCTATGAACAACAAAGGAGAACAACTGGTGTAAGATCAAGATCTTAGTCTTTGACTTTCATATTCAGAACAGCAATCTAAAAAAAAAAAAAAAAAAAGAAAAAAAAGAACTGAAGTTGGCCATGTTACAAAACCCTGATTCTGTCCCTCTTTGCTGGGCTATTGAATTTTAAACCCATTTCCGAGAGTCAGAGGAATAACTTGACTTGAAGTGGAATCATAGTATCATCATATGTTCAGTGGTCATCAAACACCAATACTAAAGTCATGAACTCTGTGAGGGTCGTACCAGCGAGACCGGTTTTGGGAATCACAGCGGTGTGGGCAGAGAAAGGCAGGGCAGGATTAGCGCCGGGTTCAAGTCAGCGTCTATCTTTGGAGGGTTAGCGCTTCCGAACCCGTCATATACGAACGCCCGGGCCCACGTTCACCCCAGGTAATTTTAGAGAGTTAAATTCCTTCTGAAGCTAAGGGAGAGAGATGGGGTAACTTAAGATCTAAAGCACATGACAAAGGCATTTGTGTCTCTCTGCTAGCTGCAGAGGGAATTCAGGCTCCTGACTCTCGACTTCAGCTGGATGCCGTAAGCTGTATTGGCTGAATTCAGGCCACGGTGACTAATCAAGCAACCATGTCTCTCTGCACTATTGGCATAATTACACACTGCAATTGTTGACATTTGAGCTTAAAAAAAAATAAGCAAAGTGTGTGATGTTGCATATACACAAAGCACATTTAAAGGAACATATACAACGAGCACATCTGGGGTACTATTAAAGTTTAAAACCCGAATATTGTAAAAACAAGCCAAAGCTTTGCCTCGTCTCATTCAAAACTACGTGTGAAAATGGCTATTTGTTATGGAGACACCAGATGAAGTCTATACTCATTATCTATTTCTATATTCTCAAAACTTAAATTACTAATGCCCTCTGTATAGGCTTAGGCTTGTATAGCAACTGCATCAAAGCTTCTTCAAAAATCTCAGCTGTTTGCATACAAAGGTGTGAACTGTGCAATGTACTTTTAAGGAAAGACTGTACAGAGCATGTTTTCAAGACATAACCACTGCCTGCATGAACAAAAGATTTATTCCACCATATGCTCACATACTTAGAGGCTGAAGGTTTGGAAACTGTAAGTTGCTACCCTATAATTTCCGTATTTTACAAATAAATAGCAGAATGAAGTTTTAAGTGATACATACCTGCGTACAGACAACACACCGATTTTGTGACAGTATCCCCAAAAGCTGTTTCACTCTTTCCCACTTTGGTTTAATGCTCCCATGTTCAGATAAATCATTTGACCCGTTTGACATTTTCATGTCTTCCCACTCAATTCCTCATTTGCCTCTCATTTTTAGGTAAAAGAAAGGAGAAAGACTAATTTTCAATCCTTTTAAGAGTAACAATAGGCCTTTATGAATTTTGCTGAAGCTTCTGGGTATTTGCAGGATGCCGGAAGACAGAAAGCTTGGGAAGCAGTTTGGATAGGCTTTGACAGAGTACAAGTCCACACCAGTGGGAAGGCAGCCCAGCAACTGCCAGCTCACCCAGTCCCGAATACGGGGATCCAGACTCTTCCTGTGGTCACAGCACTGACAGCTTACATTTTCTTCTTTGCCTGCATCCTCCCCCACCCAGCATTTCCCATTAGTTTTGATTGTAAATCTGTGAGTGAGTTCCCTTCTCTCCACACAGCTCCTCCCAACAGCAATTGCTTTTCATGCAAAAATCCTTTCTAGTTTCGAGATCCTTTATGTACGGAAAAAAAAAAGATAGTTACAGGCACTGTTACACTCCTTTGATTATGTAATGAAAGACGTTAAGTGATGTTGCTGGCATTAACCTTTATCTTTCATATATTTTATGGTGCAATTTATCCCTAGATAGTTTGCAATCTTCCTCAGCTGTGCTTACAGAATGCATTATTTACTGTCTGAATTTGCTCCAAGAGAAAGGTTTAGTAGAAAAGTTCTTGCAAACACAATTTAAGTCACTAACAACCCTAGAAAGGGTAATACAAAGAAAAACCATAATAATTTCTTGATTAAAATTCTTAAGTAACCAAGCTAGTTACTGAGTATTTTAAATTGTTTTGCCATTATAAATTACTCTGTAGAAAAGGAATTATTACCCCATCTGCCTTGCTGCACAGGCTTTCAACCACAAGAACCACATTAATTTAAGCTTGGCAGACAGCACCACAAGGCTCTAGGGAGCAGCTTCCCATAGGATTTAGAAAAATGGTGCAGGTCCCGAAGACTTGGATGGCTCCTTCTTTCCTAGTTAGGATGCTGTGACAACTGCAGCTGAGGCACTTGCCATCTGAGGGCCCAGGCCAGCCTGTGAGCCAGAAAGCCACTTCAGCACGTGGTCCGGCAACATACAATTGGCTTCTCACTTTGTTTTACTATTGCCCAAGTACAACTTCTACATGGGTAGTCCACAAAATTCCCATTCCCTTGCATGCTTTTCTGAGGGGAAACAAGCAGAGAGGTTGCAAAGCAGAAAACAGGAACACCATTAAGGGTTGTATATATAGCTAGACTCGGCTCCAGCCCTCCATTGGAATGCACCAGTCCAGCCACATATTATTAGGAAAGGGATCGGAGACCACTTTCGAAGATGTCTTTGGAAACTGAGGATTAGTATTTGAAAATATGTGCATTTTTAATGCATGGGAAAACCTTTGGGGCAGTGATTGTCTCTTATCTGATACCATGGGACCTTGGGATTTTGACTGTGGTTGATATAATAACAGAAATAAAATAAAAAAACAACAGCCCAACAATCAGGGACAATGCCAAATAAGCTATATTTGGAATGTCCAGACATGACAAAACAAACACATTATTTTAAGAACCGGTAGTTATGAAATTTGTCTTTACAAACAACTGCAATCCAATTTACCTAGTCTGGTAGCAAAGGAATCTAAGCAAGCATAAGATGCAGAGCTGGACAGAAATTACAAACTTAGAATGCAATACAGAAGAAAACAAAGACAGACCCTCTTCCCACTCCTGTTTCTTCCTCCCTCCTCCCAAAAAAAGTAATCACAAGGAGTCAAAAAGCCAAGGATTTAAGGACTTGTGACTCTGTTCCCTGGTGCTTGCAAGTGCAGAGTTCCTAAGGTTTTCTCTGCAGCCCTGAAGGCTAAAATAAATTTTAAAAATTCATGAAAACAAGTTCTTAGCTGAAGCCCCAGCTCCTAGATCTGACAAGTCTTGCCAGAACTGACAACAGCAGGATAAAAAGAGTTTTCACGACACATACAGAGGTGTGCTAGATTAAAAAAAGATCAATTATCTGTCTTTACAAGAGTCCTTTTATTCCCCTCCACATCCCAATGAACCAACACTGACATCCCAGACCAGGCAGTTACACCAAAGCTGCCAGGAGAGAGGGGGAAGCTGGAAACCAAAACAAAAACTGAAACTTTTTAAGAAAAACTCCAGGAATTTAATATACATAGCTTCATCAGAGAAGAATCAAGTATGGTATATCACATGGAAACACAATACAGGGCTACAACCAACCAAAGTGTGAACATATGAAGATAAGAGCAACTTAGGGTCATGAAAAAGGTAATGGAAGCCAATGGGAAAAAAGGCAAAACATGGAAAAAGACTCCTAACACAGACTGGCTGTAACCTCCGGGCACTCAAGGAATGATGACCATTTACCGATGGGAACCTGAAGTATAAATACACTATGAAACTCACAGCCTAACGGCCTCCACGTGCTGAAAATCCCAAAAGCTCAAGCACACCTTGGAAGTATAAATTTCCTGCACTCCCATAGCATCAGTCGCAACCCACAATAGGTTTTCCCAATAGGGCTGAGTTCATACTGCCCTGACAATAAAAGAGGGGTGCTTTATAACGAGTGGGTGACAGGCTTAACTACAGCAGCATGGCAAAGCATCCCTAATGCCCGGCTGTCAGCTGCCTCCTTGCTGTACAGTATTCAGCAATATTGCTTAACTTCCCGTCTCCCAAGCTACCGGCTCTGGAAGCCGGCGATTTCAAGCGGTGAGTATCGGCTAATTGTTGCTGCCTGCAATGCTCAGGATGTTTTATGGGTCAGTTTGTCACACGTACACAATAAATGCTTTTAACAGAGCTGCTCTCATTGGGAGAGTACTTCTGTGCCACTGTGTAAGCATCAATTGTGTGTCCAGAATTAACCCCCTGCAGATCTTAGCCCAGGAAAAGTTATGTCAATGGGAGAAGAGGGCTCACGTTATCCTCTCCCCAAGGCATGTATAATTCTCATTTTCAGCAATTGCTTTAATGGGAAACTGCTCCATAAAACTGCTCTGCTGTTTACTTTTTGGTAAATTTAGGTATTGTAGGAAAACAATGGTTTTCCCCAAATTCAGGAACAATATATCAAAAGTTTCCAGGGCTGATGCAAAATCTGGGGTTACGTCACCATGACTAAGCTAGATATTCTCTCTTGAATGCAGCCAGCCCCATGCAAATCTCACTCGCTTCCAACCTGCTAAGAATTATACATTTTCAGTGGAAAAAAAGTGAGAAAAATATTGGCGAAAACCCAAACCATACAAGAGATTTATTAGCATACAGCATCTAACCACCTCGCCCCAAAACACCTAGTGTAGAGATCCAAGTTACCGAGAAATTTTTCACATCTCTCACTGCTCTGCTTCACTGCTGCACCCATCCATCTGTGCATGCTACGGCAGGACCAGCTCATGAGTTTTAACTCCATAGCAAGCGCCTCTAACTTATCTATTTCCCAGTTCCCTCTCCAGGGCTTGCTCGAGACCATTTTGCACACCCCTTCCTCCTAGTAGGGGCACCACAAACAAAAAAACAAACACAAAAAACCCCACACAACCCAACCCTTTGCTTAGCTTACAGGGACAAATTCCCCGCTGCCATGGTTACCACTCCAACTTCTCTTGTGGAACTAGAAATAAAAAAAAAAAAAAAAACAACTTCCCTGAGAACAGACGGCTATATAATGTTAGCTCTCCCTCCCTCCCCTCACTCGTCATTGTTAGCCACTAAATCAGCTACATCTGGCATATTTAATTTGGACTAAATAAAATGTCACTAATTAAAAAGATGCCGAACAAGCAATACATGACATTATAGAAACAGAGAGCTTAGTATCTGAACACAGCCTATTAGGAACTGAAAGGATTCAACTAGTTTTTACCAAAAGCTGAGAAACAAAGGCAACTAAATGGTCCTCTATACAATCTTACTCACAACAATGTCCTCTAGAAGCTCTCCCCTATCAGGTGTACCGAGGTTTCCAAGCACTAATTCCTGGAGCCGCAGTGGCTCAAAAGTGAAGTAGTTAGCTCATTATAGATGGCATTATTCAGCTGGAAGTCTGCAGCCTTCATACCAACTTTTTAAAAGAAGGTTACTTTGCTAAAGCTACAATGAGCAAGATGTTCAGCAGACAGGCACACAAGTTGCTTTAAAGGACCTGTGGCCACGTAGCTGTCTCTGAACAGCAACAGCCTCTCCTCTCTCACGTTCACACAGTTTTCAGCAGCCTAGTTTGAAGTATCACACACTGCTCCATCCTTCCTCTCTTGCAACTCCTCTCCTTAGCCCAGCCCTGAAGACTAACACGTCAGCTCTCTGCATCTCCCATCGCAGGTCACACCATGGAGACGTGAGCGCTGCTTTGTATTGCTGACCAACACAGCTACCTGCTCGAAAGCAGCTCCTCTTACCTTGACATCAGTACACCCTCCCCCTGCAGTGATTCACATCATACCCCTAGACCAGGCTTTCACCTTTGTGGGTACATCATTATCAGTATTCCACTGCCACTTATCAAACAGATTTCAGTGCAAAGCTTCACTGAATCATACACACCTCTTTTCACAGCCCTTAAATGTTTTCCATCATCTTTTTTGCCAACTGGTAATCTTTCATTCTAAAGTTGTACTATCCCTTATGATTAGTTGAATAAGCATTTAAGTGATTTCATTTTTAGTGCCTCCAAGGCTGAGGATTTCGCAAGACAACAGATCATCTTTGAAGTGCTCTGGTCTAGGTTCTCAGCATTTATAAACCAGACGACTGGCTCCTCTCTGTTTTTGCTGATGTATGAAGTAGAACAGATATTTAGGTATACTTTGATTGCCACTGCTTAATTCCAGTACTGTTGATGGTCAAATAAGATTCAAACATTCAACACAGAAATCCCCCCATAAAGTAAATTTTAACAGAATTCTTACAAGATGTTCAAGTGCATTATGTTGATAATGCTGGCACACACTAGGCAAGTAAAAAGATTACTCTTCTTGGAAACTCAGTAGTTATAAGTGAATTAACAGTGAGCTTTATCCTCATAATTCCAAACTTAATATTAAGACATAACACAGAGATTATATATTTCAAAATCATCATGCCCTTAACCTTTTTTTTTTTTTGCATTATAGAAGTTTAAGAACAATCACAGGACCACAGAAGGGTTGAGGATGGAAGGGACCTCTGGAAGTCATCTGGTCCACCCCTGTTGCTCAAGCAAGGTCACCTAGAGCAGACTGCCCAGGACCATGTCCAGATGGCTTCGGAGTATCTCCAAGGATGGAGATTCCACAGCCTCTCTGGGCAACCTGTGCCAGTGCTCAGTCACCCTCACAGTGAACGACTGTTGCCTGCTGTTCAGAGGGAACCTCCTGTGTTTCAGTTTGTGCCCGTTGCCTCTTGTCCTGCCAGTGTGCACCACTGAAAAGAGCCTAGCTCTGTCCTCTTTGCACCCTCCTTTCGGGTACTTATATACATTCATAAGATGCCCCTGAGCGTTCTCTTCTCTAGGCTGAACAGTCCCAGCTCTCTCAGCCTTTCCTCACAGGAGAGATGCTCCATTCCTTTAATCATCTCTGTGGCCCTTTGTTGGATACTCTCCAGTATGTCCATGTCTCTCTTGTACTGGGGAGCCCAGAACTGGACCCAGTACTCCAGGTGTGGCCTCACCACTGCTGAATAAAGAAGGATCACCTCCCTCGACCTGCTGGCTATGCTTTGCCTATGGCAGCCCAGGATATCATCAGCCTTCTTTGCGGCAAGGGCACATTGCTGGTTCAGGTTCAACTTGGTGTCCACCAGGACCCCCAGGTCTTTTTCTGCCAAGCTGCTTTCCAGCTGGGTGTGCTGCAGCATGTACTGGTGCCTGGGGTTGTTCCTCCCCAGGTGCAGGACTTTGCACTTGCCCTTGTTGAACTTCATGAGGTTTTGGGCAGCCCATTTCTCTAGCCTGTAATCTCTTATACAAACAGTTCAGAGTTACGTAAATACCACGATATTAACTAAAAGCATAAAAAGAAATCTAGTGAAGTTTGATCATAGTTTAGGAACCCCAACTGGGTCTTTTCCTAGGATCTTTCGTCAGTATTTTCCCAAGCCATGCTACAGTGGTTCAAAGTTCCCTTTAAGTTAAGTGTCTCAAAACCACTTAAAGTCCATTTGTCAAAGGCTGATGAACTTAACTGTGCCGGTCTAAATATGAGGTAGTGTGCTGAAACCAATGTCACAATAAAAAAATGCTTCCTGATATAGAACTAGATAACATAATGCTAGAGATTTGATGCCAAAGCTTGCATGACAGAAAATGCTACTTCTTCATTCAGCATCTGCTTCAGATTATTTTACATGGAAGTCACTGCTGCTCCGAAGCTGTCAAGGCACAGTCAGCTTCCAATTAAGCTATCTTATCTTTGAAGTTGATTGGAAGCAAAGCTTTCTCCTCCCTATAGGCATCCCCCTAAAAGTAGGTAATCTTATATAATTTCCGAATGTATTTATTCTGTGTTGTCCACCCAATTAAACATCTTGCACAAATGCAATCAATGAGCCTTCTCTCCAATTGAAAAGTTTATGCAACAATTTTCATGAGACTCCCATTAAACATTTAAAATAATTAGCTGTATCAGAAAGACATTTATATTCAAATAGCTCACATGCCTAGTTTCTTTGTTTAGCGTAGGCAAATGAATATGAAAAAGATCCCCAGAGGGAAAGACCAAATATTGGGCCAATCTTTTCTTTAAGACAACAGACACTCCCTAGAAACCAATTCTGCATGGCATTAAACGGGAAATCCTTTAACAGTGGCCTTACTACTGTAGCTGATCGTGGAGAAATCAACCATTTCCAAGACTCAGAAAGGCAATGACAAGGGAGTTGACTCTGTATTTTTATATATTATAGATAACACATAACAGTCACTACCTTCAAGCGTGCTCCCTTTTTCCCCTTCCCTCTCTCCCTAAATTACTGGCAATAAGTTAAAGAAATACACCATGCAAAGACACTAGTAACTTTATTTCCATCCTGGCACGAATGATGATTTTTTTTTTTTAAAGGATTTTGATGGCTCTGTATTTACATCATGGATCTTCTCTAAGAATTATGCTGAGAAAAATCTAGGTCATTGAAACCTCCTTAAACTGAACCACAGAGAAACTGAAAGAGAATGTAAAGGCACTGATGTCAGGTTTATTTTGCCTTTTCACAAGCTCATTTTTTTTCCAGATTGACTGGCAGAAGGTAGATCAACCTTTGGACATCTTTCTTATTCTGAAGTTTCTATTTCCATGAGTGAGTTAATTCCATTCCCATCCAAAATAAAACATTTTAAAAAATGTTGTGCACTTGGCAAACAGACCCAGCTATGCAAGAACAACTTTAAGAAGGCTAGGCTTAAAGGGCAAAAGTACAACTTAGATCAACATATAACAGAAGATATGTAAACATCTCAGTTTAGGATCCTGGGCAACATAATAACTTAATAGTCCCTTCTAGACAAAACTTTACTCTATAAATAAGTATATATGAATGTAAGCAGTGTTTTTCCCTCCTCCCCCCCCCAGCTTGGTTTTCGTATGAATCTTCATATTAAAGATCAGCTTCCTTTAGACCATATGCTTACTGCAGTCTTCCATTTATGCAAACTAGTAACATACATTCAAATTTCATTCTATAGATTTCAAATTACAACACCTACTTCTTCCATTCAACCACCATGGAGAATTTCTTAGGTTAAACACATAGTTGTACATGTCAAAACTAATTTATTTTGAAGTGAAAAGTGTCCATTAAAAACATATTGCATTAATAATTATAATTAGCAATAATTAATAATTATTAGCTATTAATAATTATTACTGCATTTCTAACACTGTGTCCAACACAAATCTGCTGACTTCAGCAAATGTCACTATCACTCTTTATTCATTCACGTAGAGACAATTCTACACATGGGAAAACTTCATTGCCTTTTCCAGCTTCAGAAGGTTGTGTCTTCGGATGGTGGTTTAGCATAACCACCATAAGGTTTCCTACTGGAGAAAAATCTATCTTGCCTTTTGTACAATGTAGAAAAGTGTCATAACATTTGCTTCTTCCACAACTCCCCCATCTTGTTGCACAAGATTACACATGGCAAAAGTAAAAATTTTGGCTAGCTGCAGGGTATTAACAAAAAAATACTCTGTACTGAAACTATTTTCAGTTCAACTGTTGCTCATACACCCTTCAACATAACAGACACTGATCAGACCCGAAGTGTAACTTGTAAGAAATAAGTGGTTCTGTGGGTTTGTTGCCAGAGTTCTGTAGGTTCTTCTTTCAGTGCACCCAGCTGTACAGAAAACAACCCAAGTTTGCTTGGCTTACATCAACTGAGGCTTTGCCAACCTGTACATTCTATGAATTTCACTTTTTAAAACGTAACAAAATAGCTAGTGCATGAACTCACTCAAGCTATACCGTGAAAACCGTGTTTCAAGAATAACTGAAAAGGTTCATCCTGTTCCAGATGCCATGTAACATATTTGCCCTTCCACAGACAGTGCCGTGTTAAGCCTAATGGCTTAACCTTCTCTGTGAAGAACATTATTTTCCATGTGTACAGACTGATTTAGATAAATTACCAGGTAGCTTCATTCTGGAGTTCCACATGGAAACCACTTTGAGATGACAAACTCAGCTTTTCTACCTAAAACATCAGACACACATCCTAATGATTTTGATAGTCCATTGTGAAGATTATTAATTTGGGGAATTAACCCTTCTTTCTTCACAAACCAACTTACGCTTACGCTTGTTGCATTTGGTTTTCTACTCAAAACAAGAGCTGAGGGTAGCTTTCCCTAGCACAAAATCAGCAGGCAAATCAAAGGTCATTTACTTTCTGAAATGGTGGTCCAATTCCACAGCCCTCTAACCTTAGAAACTCCTGATATTACTCTCTCCTGTGGGCTTACTGATTCTTGAAGAAGAGATTCCCCCCTCCCCGCCCCGCTTCTCACAGATTCCCATTTGTTCCTAAAGAAAAAAAAAAAAAAAAAATTCTTCATGAGAATTGGCATCACTGTCGTGTATCAAGTACCAATGGATAAAAGTATCTGCCCATGAAAGTCTGTATTCCCTCCCCAAATCTTATATATGTACATCTATTGAAAATGGCTACCTCAAATGTCTGAGAGACATGGAAGAGCACTGACTTTAATTTGCACAACAAGAATGTGGTTAGAAACTGATCATTTTTCACAAGCACTTAACAGATGATGGAAAAAAATCAGCCCTGCAGCTGCCAGCATCTCTGCAGATAAACAAACTCTGCTGTTTCTGCCAGGGGGAGGAACTGATGAGGAGGCTGGCCGTTCAGGAGAATGCTCAACAAAAATTTCCTACTTAGAAACAAGGACAGATTTGGTCCTAATAAAACAGTTCGATAACTTAGGGGAAGGAAAGGATATGCCTCATCACACATTACTGCCTAGTTTAAAGTTTTTTGTATTCCACCCAAACTACACAGAGGTGTTAGTTATTTCAGCTGTTACTAGCCACCTCAATCTAAGCACATCTAGTTGTCACTAATGACTCAGGTTCCCACCGTAGCTAATGTAAAGAGAAAGAAGCACTTCAGTGCAATTTATCATCTTCTATAGTTTTGCTACCCTAAAGTGGCATGGCTCAAAAGGTACTCTAACTCTCCACTGACCAGAGATACTTAGACAAGCAACCCAAACGAGAGATTTAATTTTTATATAACCATAGTTCACAGAAGTAATTCCCACCCAAAGGCTGTTTAAAGGTGATCATATTTCTTGACACTATGAAAAACTACCATAAGTGGTTGCCTAATATTACATTACCTGGTCTCTTTATCATTATATGTAAAAAAAAGTATTACCTAAGATTTGCTCAGTAGTGGTATTTGTTAGAAAGTTTTGTTTCAGTTTTACTACAGAATAAACTTAAAGGCAAACAGATACAATGCTGTAAAGAAATTGTTGTCCCTGCACGGAGCAATGTAACTTTGGGTGGGGAGGAATGGAGCGCATGCAAAGGTGCCTTGGTCAGACGTGAGACTAATCAAGCAAAATGTGGAATGCAGAACCTTCCCCAAATAGCACTTGCTGTTATTAAGCTGTTTTTAACATGAAGCAAGCAGCTACCTGAAGAGGTCTTTGAGTAGGACAGTAAAAGATTGGGACTATCACGTCTACCTCAAATTAATCTGACAGCAGGGGTCTGATAACCTAGGGCTGATTAACCCCAACTCCCTGTCAGAGCTTATGTGTGACTCGTACATTGAGTTAGAGCTAACCACTGATATGAACATTCACGATACCAAGTCAGACACAAAAAGGTGAAGATTATCTTCAGCAAGAAATCCCAGTATCCTCCTCCAAAGTTAAAGATTTTCATCTCTACTTCTTGCAAGCTGAGATTCCAGAAAGGGCTGTGTATAGCTGAGAAAAACAACTATGCTGGATATGTTCATTAGCCTGCATGCCACTTTCCAGCAGCAAAAAAAATGCCACTGCATAGCAAATAATATGAAAAGCATGGCCAATCCTGCTTGTCTGTTGTAGGTGAAGACCTCTGAGTTTGTCTTGCATTAATACGCACATTTTATAGTTCAATGTGCCATCAATACAGGTACTTAATTCCAGATAGTGGTAGTTCAGCTGCAGAATACAAACCTAACTTCCAGCCATGTTATGCAAAGTCAAATATGTCCTTCCCAAAATACTTTATTATGATTGTAGTGAAAAAGGAGAATCGCTCAGCATAAAAAAGAAATACTGTTCAACAACCTTTCAAAAGATCTGCTAAGTCACTGCAGCAAAACTGGCCTTGTAAACGTTTGCACCAACAGAAGTGGTTTTCTACACAAATAATGGGAGAAGTCCTTTTGTATCAGGGTCAGAGTTCTGCATTGACACACAAGTCTAAGCCAAGCAATCTGAGCTACCACCAACTCAGACTTTAAATACTTTATCTTCAAATATTTCTAATGTATTTCTTGAACTCAGTGAGCCCTTACTGGTTTGAAATTCCATTTAAACATTGTCACACAATTTAAGATAAAAAAATTTAGTTTCTACTTCCCTACATTTACAGATTTGAAAAGAAAGTAATAAAGCAGTCCAAAAAAAGCAACTAATTCCTCTACACTCCCATCAGTACTCATACTCAGATATTGCCTTTAAGTTGCATCTCCAGATACTTTGCAGATGCATGTTCAGAAAAGACGTAACTGTAGTAGAGATGAAATCAATTATGTAGAAAGCAGAGGTTGCTGCAAACTCATAAAGGAATGCAGTCACTGTGAATATGTCGGGTACTATAAACATTTTATTATATTATTTTTGCTGGAATTTTATTAGGGTCTCCCCTTCCTTACTAGCTGCTATTTGAATGTAGGGCGATTAGCACTTGTAAGGCCCTGGCTTAGGGGAAAACCAAGCCATTTGCACGCACATAATCCTCAACCATTTTACTAGACAAGAATCAGTTAACCACCACAGTTTTTACAGCTGCATGTTAGAGAAGGCTTGAGAAAGAGCAAGAGGAGAAATTGATGTGAGCATGTTTACAGTGCTGTAAAATTTATTTCATCATCTTCAAAACTACTAGATTATTTATTTCTTTAAGGGATAAAAGTAACATATAGAAAGCTTTCTATAAGGTTCATTCAGCTCTTTCATTTTAATGGTTATACATCAACATAGCAGAGTCTTTCAACTTAGACCCATTTGGACATCTGTTCGATGGATGAACTGCTAGAGACACTCAAAGCCAGCATCTGCTGCACAAGCAATTTCCCTACCCACTGAAAGACTCCATCATGCCCTCCCCCTGTCTCACTTCTTGCAGAATTTCCTGCTGTAGTTTAAATCCTGAAGGTTTCTCCTAGACAAAAAGTGACTTCTGGAGATTGCCCAAGTGCTATTCCATGCACATAAGAGAGGGCAAGCGGTAATGAAACCTTACAGACATAGCAGCTAGCACAACCTTGGGCAGAGTTCTAAGTTAATTTCTTGTTAGCCAGATCTGCTTCAAGTTCCTCTGTATAGCTTGAAGTGTTGCAATTAAGTACTGCTCTAAGCTATGCTTAATTAGTCTGTAAGCAAATGCTCATTTGTAACTTGCATGCAGTGTAACGCAGAACTAAATGTTCACTGAGAGCAAAGGGAAATTACACTGAAGGTACATTTGCACAAATATAGCTGGCTGCCTCCCGATTTTCCCTTCTTATTAATATCTTAGAAAATATTAAGAAATGTGTCACACTGTACAAATGGTTAGAAATATACATTCACTATCCCTGGAGCTGAATGCGGTGCTCTCCTGGCCCCCCCAGCTGACGAGCACTCTGCTCCCCTTGGAATGACAGCCGCTCTCTGCAGATGAGGAAAGATTTGGAATCTGGATTACCTTTTCCATCTGTGCAGACAAAAAAAAAGCCAAACCAAAAAACCCCCAAACAACCCCACCCCAAAAAACCAACCAAAAACCCCAACAGACTAGGATGCAAATCATGATGGATAAGTATGCTCAAAGATAAACAAAAAGCATAAACAAAACTTTTACCAAATAGCATTTAAAACTGACTGGATCCACATTCGGGGTAAAACCCAGTCTTGGTGCCTCTCATGAAGCAGACAAAAGAGGAAATGAATAGTAGGTTCTCAAATATATTTAGCACCTTTTAAATGCTACAAGTGGGATGACATTAGCTTCAAGCATAGCAAGGACATTTTCCAGCCGGACATTATTCAAGTCTGCCTATCAGAGGACGCTCATTTGACAAGGCTGTAACACAAGAGGCAAGGCTCAGCCTCACTTGGACGAGCTTTACAAAGCTTTGCCAAGCTAGATAGTTTGTTAAAGAAAAAAGTTCAAAGGTTAGCCATGAAAAAAAATCCATAGAAGAAACCAGCATATAACACAGGAAATTACTTTGAGAATATCAAATACAAGGTTTTATTTGTCTGATTAGATGCTGCTGTTCCTGTAACATTAGCTTTCAATTCTTTGCCTAATGAAGAGGATGATCTTAATATATTTAACATCTACTTCTTTTCAAGCTGCTCCATAAATCAATTACAAGGTGTGTGACAGTATTGCAAGGAATCTTTCCATCTTCTCGTGTATATATTCATATATGTATACACACACACACTCTCTTAAGACACTTAAAAACAACACTGTTCTGGCGTTTGAGATAACTCAGTAAAGAACATTCTTAATCTGAAGCACGGCAGGTGTTTTTCAATGCTAGAACTGTGTACCTGATACCCATTGTTTAGCACAGACTCAGTCTATAGTTTGTTCTACATAACTGAGTACTTGGGCAATGGGAATTGCTGCAAATATCTGTAAAGCTATTTATAAGGTCTGGAAATACTGTGGTTGGCTCGCTTTCAGTGGATTTTAGTAAGCAATAGGGAAAATAAGTGTGACCAGCAACAGTATGACAAGCAAGCTACTTCAGAGTAATTAGCCGCTCTTAACAGTTTTCAGGCAAGGACAAGCTCAAAAATGACTCGCAGAAGCCCAAGGGCAAATTGCCTGTAAAATAAAATCCTGGTGTTTTACTATCGGCACGCTGTTATTTAACTTAGAATGTCCTTTTCTGTAATGTTTTGTACTGCATTTGTTGGTTTGTTTTGTTTTGTTTGTTTGTTTGTTTGTTTTTTAAGCAGTATTTTTCCTTACAGATGGCTTGTTCCTACTCTCATTACCTATTCTGGCAAGGAGAGTGGGGAAATGTGATTTTTAAAGGTGAAGCTAAAAGGCGAGAGGAAGAACACGTGCAAGGTCACCATACGGTGAGGCAGCCAACCTTCCCCCGTGGCTGTGGGACAGGGACATTATTCCCAGCACTCGAGGCCCTCTGCAGCTTTTGAGCACGTTTCAGTGAGCCTGCTACGGCGTGGGCCATTCGGCAAGCATGAAGCGTGGGTGGGGATGATGTTCCTAGATGTCTGGATGGGCAGTGCACACCGTTGACACTAGGTGTGTGTGGGGGTAAAGCAGTCTCCATTGAGAATGGGTATAGTCCATATCTAAATATCCCCAAAAAAGCAGAGCAGATCCTCACTCTGGCCGGACAAGAGATCTAGGCAGATAAAAGGGGTGGCTGGAAAGATCTAGGTGCTTTAAAGTGGCACCTGTTTGGTGAGAAACAAAAGCAGCTTTTAAAGGTCTCTCCCACTTTTACCCCTTTCCCCCATAAAAACCTGCAGAACAGTTTTTGCTTTGCTGTTAATGAAATTTCACTGGTAATAAGTCTGCTGAGACAAAGTTGCTTTATCCACATTCCCCAGAAACTTCCCATGCTCAACACGGGATCTCACATCTGAACGCCTAGCTGACAGTCAATCTATTTTGCTTCTGAATGCTATTCATTGCCCCCTCCGGTAAAACCAAACACTTATGCTTCATGCCATAACGAAGGTACTTCCAACTCTGTTGCTTCCTGAAATGGAGCAGGAGAAACCAGCTCCAGTAACCCTGACATGACAGCAGCAGGGTCTACCACTGGAGAGAACAAGCAATCCTAATGCCAATGGAGGAACATGACATGTAGCTTTTATGAATCAGTGATGGCTTGCCTTTCAGCAAGTCCAGATTAAACTCGCTTTTATGTAAGTTTTGTAAATGATGTTCAGACTACACCCAGGCTGAAGCAAAAGACTGAAGGTACTTATATTAATTAAACAAAATCACTTTTTAGTACAGTAATTCTGCACTCCTATTAGAAGAAAGAATAATACAGTAAGAATTTGATAGCAATAGGGAGACTATAAATCCAGAGAACAGAGAACTGAAACTCATCCCACAATGATTTAATTAACTCAGCGGTATTTTCCTAATGCAAAAATGTTATTAAATTCCAACTAACATCCCCTCTGTTTAGGAAATGGAACAAAACCGTATCTGCAAGTCTGGAGCCATGCATAAACATCCCATCACCACGCCAATGAACTTGCAAGTTCATTCTTCCCCTGTGCGCCCACACACAAACACCGCCTAAGTGAAGACAGACGTTTCAAACAGATTTCCACTTTAACGTGGGCACAGTTCACTGTCCAGGTAATTACAGCAAGCCCAAAGAAGCCTTTTTCCTGCTGTGAATGAACAGCATTACTCCTGATACTTCAGCAACCACTGTGCTGATGGCTTGGAAATGAACAAACTAAACGCTGGCTTTGCCTTCCGTCCCTAGAAGTAGATGCCAGCAAGCAAGCAAAAAATTGGGCATCTTCCCAGACCTGCACTACATATGTCCACAGCATCCACCGAGGGATTGCCTGCAGCTCAGCCGTAGGTGCCAGCGCAGCTCTGTAAGGGCTGCCGCAGCTCACCTCAGAAAGGACCTTGTGGTCAACTCACTCACCGATTGCTGGCAACAACATGGTGACACAAGGTCACGTAGGATACACAGCAGAGGCTCTAACCTGTGAATTGGCGCTTTCTTGCATCTGTCCTACTGGGTAGCAGAGGTCCAAAAAGGTTTCTATCCAAAATGTCTGAAGTTAACCCAAACTCACACCTTGAGCCCAGGCACCACAGACGGCAAGGAGAACTGAGGCTCAGCGTAGCTATTCCCAGTATGTTCAGCAACTCCTTAAAGGCTATCAGTATGAAGTTATGACATCTCTGATTCATCTCAGCCATTCACTTCTGGTATAACTGCAATCACTCAATATAGTTCTGGGTTTTTTTTTAATTCCCTACTGCACTGATGTTTACACCCAAACCCACTCCTGCCTGCCTCGCTCACTAGGCAGAGAGAATTAGAATTTCTCTCATTTTACATTTTCCCATTTCTCCCTGCACTCTCAGCCTGATAGCTTCTTAATTCTGTCAATTCCTGATCAAAGCATAGAACAGCTAAATTATAATCTGACTGTGCCATTAATAAAATATAGCAAGAGTAATGTTGCGCAACAAAACTGTGCAAGGGCACGCACGCATAACTAAGATGCACACACAAAAATCTACTGTTAATACGCTAATGCACAGCTACCACAGCATATGCTACAGACTGCTCAGTATTTACACAAGGCAGTCCTAAAGGTCAATTGCAATGGCGTTACTACCGTAAAACAGCTTTTTAAAACAACTGCAAGCGTTACTGTGTGGCTGAACACCCGATGGGGCCACCAGCACATGTGCAGCAGGACAGGTTGGGGTTGGGCTGGTCCCATCCCACGGAGTGTGCCAGACCACCCTTGGCCAGGCAAGGCGTCCCCCGGCACGCTGCCGTGGGTCCTGACCACGCAGCCCTCCTCCCAGCACGCTCCGGCTGCTGGAGCATCGCTTACGGGTAGGGAGCCAAAATGCTCCTGGGAGCTGGGCCAGGTTTGTGTCATTAAAAACAAAAAATCCCAACAAATAACATACTTTTGGGTTTGAGCGTGAGATGCCCTTAATATTTCCAGTAATTCATGTTAGGACTTAACTACTGTTCTGGCACTTTCCAAAAGCAAGAACGAAGAGACTAATTTCCTTCTACCACCAAACTTGTTGCTGTAACAGGCGTGAGGAAAGAGAAACAGCAGCTTTGACTCGGTGCCGATCCCAGTCCCCAGCAGACCGTGTGTGGGGCCTCCAGCCGAAGAGCCTGCAGACCCACCAACCACCCAGCACTAACAGCGCTGAGGACCGCCTGTCTTCAGCTTAGTCCAGCAGACTCGTTAGTCTTCAGTTACTCGTTACTCTTCTGCAGTAACGAGCAAATGAGACTTTGAAAGCCATGTGAGCTCACCTCCCATGATTTCTTCAGGAGTAACGGGACAACGTGTTCACGTGACACACGGGACAAGATGACAAGTAATGCAACGTCTTTCCTACACTGTCCATCAAATTTAGCCCATTTAGTTTCGGAAAGTGTTCTTTCTCCAAACGAGAGAGGGGCACCCAGGGAAGTGCAAGGCCTGTTTTCATTCAGTTAGATCACAGCCCTGCAGCGGAGGCCTGCTCTTTCCCAATTTTTCCCGAACACAGTCGCAACTTAAAAAAAGGCATCAGAGTTAAACGTGCCACAGAGCAATCTATGTATGATTTATTTATTTAGCTTAAGAGCCTCGTTCCAAAGAAAGATTTGAGAGAAACAACATACCATGGCAGATACCCATGCAAACATGTATTTTAAAGTTGGGCCAAAGGGACTGCCTGGACCTGGACCTAAGGAATTGTCCAGATTAATCCAGCTACAGGATTTGGCCTGTTTAGAGAAAATACAGTCCTGTTGACTCAACCCGATGTCAGTATTTATTTTCAAAATGTCTTGTTGCTAAAGGTTATTCAACTGCAGGATTAGGTATAAAATATGCTGTCACATATGCAAAATCTAACCTAGTACATGAAGTTTTCATTATACAAAAGTTAGTATTTTTATACAGCTTCTATTTTGGAAATCAACATCCTTATTGTCAAAAGAGCCAATATAAAGGCTTTATGGGGAAAAAAAAAAAAGTGCATCATAACATGTAATTAAAACAATTAAAACCAAGAAGTCTGTTTACAGGAGTTCCCTAGAAGGGTAACTAAATCTCTAAAAAAGAATGGCATTAATTCGTACCCATTTGTGAATTTAATTTGCTAGAAAGGAGTAAATAATTTTGGTGCATCAAACTGCTATTTGGAAGTTTGCCTGGGCTGTATAGAGGGGGGATGTGAGAAATTTGCCCTATTTTTACAGTTGAAAGCTTCATTGACTCACACAAGATACTTTAGCCTAATATCCTGTGGCATTGCAGTGACCTACATGTAATTATTGCATGCCTTTTCCAAAATATTTGTACACAACCAGAAATTATAACCTAAGTTACCAACCAGTTCTTAGTTTATACCAGCAACACAAAGATGGACTTCAATTAGTGGTAACCTAGCTGTCTGATGTTTTTAGCAATCTTTTGGACAAATGTTTGGTCTTGGTTTGGTGTAATTTTCTGGTTTCCATTTTTCTTAGACAAACATATTTATCCTGTTAAGTAAATGATGTTTTAAAAACTTTCAGCTGTCCCTGCTCCCAGCCCGCAATCACCGTCCCCCTCAGACATGGGGTAATCTCGTGTTTGTAGGTGTGCATGCATTTTACAAACAACGATGTGGGGAAAAGGGAGAGGGGGGGAAAAAAAAATCAAATGGTCTTGCAATGCCCCACGGTGTAACCCAGAATATGTCCCTCCTACTCCTGCCTTTACCTGCCCTTCCCAACACAGACAGTGGGAGCGCTTACATGCCCACAGAGGTCTGCTGAAGTTTCTCCTGGCTCGTGGTCGGGCTCCATGGTGAGAGGCAGATGGGTGGTACTTAGAGGACAGAGAAGCACATGATGAAGAAGGAAATGCTTGGGCATGCACTGATAAGGGAGCTCCTCTCCCGTCAGCCTCCTCCTGCCCAAGCTCTCGGACAACGCTGCTCTTGACTCAAGAACTTACGAGCTTTTTGGCAGCTACCTCTTGAAGGGTCATACTTTCTCCAAACACAAGACATCTGTGGTGTCTCACTCACCACACCAGTAACTGAAGTATCTACCAACTCAATAGCACAGCTAGTTGATACTTTTCGCCCAGGTACCCACCAGCTGGTTGACGTTACTAAAACTTCATGGGTGCCGATTTTTACAGAACCATGTGCCGTTCACTATCAACAGGTTGACATCTAACATTTCTCACCGTAAAACTTAGCTCAAAGTGGGCTGTTTCCACCTGCAGAACTGTAATAAAGGATCATAGTGCTGAACTCCCAAGGAGCACGTATCTGTTTAATTACAAGTCATTTCTTAACCTCTACCACCAGATGCGTTTGGTCACACAACCCTATTAGCCCAGACCCCGCCACTGTGGAGGTTGCTCAGTGCAGGATAGCCTTTGAAATGTAACCTGAAGGTTCACAGTTATTTCTCTTCTAAGTCTTTTAATACTAAATTATGTGTCAGTTACTCAACCTACGTGCTTAAAAAAAAAAAAAGAAGTATCTACAACATCTTTTAATTTAGGCTTTTTTTCCTAAACCAGAGAAGATCATCCAGAGTCAAATAAAAAACCAAAATCTGCAATGATTTTAATAAGCCTAACACTCCAGTTTTACCTCCCAGACTGATATATTGATGCTCCCATTAAACGACTATCCCATTTGTCTACATGTGTTTTTATTTTTGTGCTAGTACAGAAGACCCGTTATTTCTCACTGTTCTCTGTCTTCTGGGGAGCAGCTGCGGTACGCTCCTGCAGCCATCAGCTTTAAAAGCAGTATTTAGTGCCTGATTGGCAGCAGAGCTAGAGGTGGCATACTGCTTCCTGCTGTGGTGAAATCAATGCCATTACCCAACAGATCTCAGAAAATATATTAAAAAAAAGAAATTATTCCTGATACATGCACTTTTTAGAGTAAGATAAAGAAAATGCTTCATCATCATGAAAAAAACAAAAAAAAAATCTACCACAAAACGCTAAGAAAGGTTTATTACAGGTATTTTTCGTTGCTTTACTACTTCTACCTTTCTTTGCTGAGCCAAGAAAGGGCATGAAACAAATGCAGAGCAGTGCATAAGCAATGTTGCGAACTGCTTGTTAAAAAAAGCGATGGCAACTGCATGAAAAAAAATAAGGAAAAGGATCAGAAGCATCTTAACAACAAATGTATGCCTCAAGCTCCAGCTACATGAATAAAATTTTGCATATGAGAGAAGATAACATCCATTTTTTCAGCTCCAAATATAGTTCAAGCTTTATGACCTGAAAGCTCCTTTACTCACTCCTTCATTCACACATGCATCCTTTTCCTATAGGGAACAATACACTGCGAAAAAGTTTTAATTTAGTAAACCTTGAACAGAGCTGGCATTTCTTTATGCCCAAGGCTTGGCAATATGACATGAGACTCTTCTGTGTTTAATGTGACAGGATCTTTAAATTCCTCTTGCGTAACCACTACTAGGTTTTAACATTGCAGAGTTGTTAAAATTATTAAAAAATAAGACTGGGTTTTCCATGAGGAACAATTCTAATGACACTTTGTTTCTTATGAAGTCGTATCAGACATCCCAGCTTCCTAGTGACCCCCACTGTTTCACACAGTCAGCAAACAAAATACCCACTCCTTTCTGAAATCCCCTAAGACTACATTCACCTGGGTCCCTCTCAAGTCCCCTAGATACGAGCTGACCAAAGGCAACATTTCCTCCACACCATGCATGTGCCATGATGCCCGGTGTGATGAGAGCTCCCGCACTGTCAGCTGGAACTGCTATTTGCCTATTTACCTGCAAATGCTCAAGAGGCACTAAGGGAATTACTTTTCACTAACACCTCATATATCCCATGTAATCAGAATGGTTCATTCCAATCTGCAATTTTAGTCCTTGTTTATAATCTGCAAGCAGAGAACCTGAAATTAAGCATCATCATGTTTAACCTTGGTTTGCATTTAATGTTGTATTTCTATTTTTCTTAAAACACAGCTCATTTTCACTAACCGCTAGCCATTAAAATGTGCTGTTGCAGTCCTTTAACTAAGCTCATCACTTTTGTTAACCAGTAGTTTATATGGCTCTTGCTTAGATAAATGTCCATAGATACATGTCCTAAAATAATTTATTCAAATTCCCAAACTTTACATTTTTTTAGCGGGATGAAGCTGGAAAGTTGTATAACATTTTGCAAGTTACTGATTTTTTACTCATGAAGTTTAGCAGAGCCCACCTGAAGGGAACTAGAACTAGATTAAACACAACTAACATCCTATGAGGAGGCTGAACAGATTATTATCCAACAACACTCCACATGTAAAATTGAGGTATTAAAAATAAAGTTTTCTTCCTTCATGAAGAAACTGAACCTACTCTTTTTCCCCCCCCCTTCCTTTTGTCCATCAATACTTTAAAAGTAGAGGGTTTTTTCAGTTCTATTCCTCCCTTCCTTCATTAAAGAGAGGAAAATAATTCATTAGAGGAAAAGCATACTTTCCTATCCTTCCCTCACCCTGAGCCATTGTTTCTCATCTGCCTCCAATCAGTTGATAAACTGAAATGAACAGTGTATCTGCATGCACAGAAGAAACCACTATTGTCCAATGTGCTTTTGCTTTACCTCCTCATCTTGTACTCTAAAAGGTTTTACCACTATAATGGATTGTCTTTGATTAAGAACTTCAGCAGCAAGCATATCTACACAATATATTTATTTCATTTTAGGCTTTCAAAAGGCTTGTCAAAATCTACCATTTTAAAATTAGGTAGATTAATTTAAAAAAAAATTATAAAGTAAAATTTAGGAAAAGAATCTACCTTTATTCTGTCTTTACAGACATCTTCTTACATACATTAAAAGATTGTTTACTTTTATATTTATGTGCTGTTAAACCACTAGTTTCTAAATTTTATTGAAAACTGACAACACAGATCATTTAGGGTTCTTACGGCTTTATAGAGCGATCTTTAGGGTGGCTTGTTTAATTTTAGTAAAACATAAAGCTAAAAGGCAAAGAATCCCTGAAACTGGAGAATATTTGGAAAGGTGAACGCAGGTTCATGAGCAAGCTCAGTTTGTCTCAGAAAGGCAGCCATGCTGCTGTTCTGTTGGCAAGTGCCAGGAGGCAGAACTGCCCCTTGTTTTGTCTCCCCAGAGTCAGCTTAGCACTGCCTTGGAAAAACAGCCTCTCTGCTTAGCCGGTACCCAGGCCCCTGATACAGTCCTGCTAAATTCCCAACTGGATGACTCCATTTTTTTCCTAGGGCATTATTTGGTTATCTGTCTTGTACATATAAGAAATACAGCAAAACCAATGAAGATGCATTGTGTCTTTCAAGAAAGCAGACAGCTGTTTATGGCGATGTAAAGCAATACAGAAGATGTGAGGGTGTACATTAGGGTCTACTGCTTGTAGCTGAACTGTCCACCCAAACCCTTTTATCAGTCAGAGCAGACGTAGGAGCTACTTACAAACTAATTGAGCAGCGATACAGAACATCATCGTATTTTGGGGTACTCGAGCACACAACTGTTCTAAGCCAATAGTCAGTAAGAGCAACCCATCTTTTCATCCGCATGCAAGTCAGCACAGTTTACAAAATAAAGGTTTTTGAGCCCAGCTTTCGTCTTTAAACATGCTCAAAGATTGATACAAAACAAGATGGTTGTTTCTCCGAGAGTGGAGTGCGATAGAGAAGAACAACTGTTTGCAGTGTCACTGAGGTTATTGCTCTGGACCACGTGAGAGCTCGGTCTGTGCTATCTTCACTGCCAAGAAACCAGAGAGCCGCTCAGTCAGCTTTCTGTGGGACAGTTCTCCCCTTAAGTCCCATTACAAGGAGCTGTGCCTAGTTACATGCTCTAGAATGTTATTTTGCTTTTTAGGCAGCTTCATGAAAACCAGCAAAATAAAGCAGCACCATGTCCTTAAAGAAAACAGACAGCTGTTTGGTGTCTTTGTGGCACCTAGAATATGCAGTATAACATGCACAGATCCTCCTTCAACTCTAAGCTAATTAACTTGACTTATGAATTAGTAAGTCATTACCTTGGATAACAAAATCCGAAAGATATGAGGCATTACTGCTTCATTCACAACACGCACGCATCTGAAAGAGACTTGCTTCATTTTTACACTTCATTCTTACAAACCTTTTAAAAAAGGTCTGAAGCCTGTTTGAAGACACTCTCTCGGCCAATGCTGCCCTACTCACAGACAAAGCCTACAAGTGTTTCTACTTATCTTGAAACTTTCTTTCTGCCTTCAAAATGAAATAGTCCACTGCTGCTTTGAACACGAATGGATGACCCAAAGCTTCGTCCCATACTCACATGCTTACTAGCAGGTTGACTCTGAGGTAAAGATCCAGGGGCCAGCACTGGAGAACTTGCGGGGCTACAAAGTTCTGGGAAGGGATTTGGGATGGCTGGCAAAGACGATGTTCTGAATTGCTGTTCTTCTTCTTGAAGACGCCTATAAATACAGAAGCACTAAGCATTAAGAGGAGCAAACTGGCATCACTAGACCTGGATCTCCTGTCCCACCATTTACAATAACGATACTAAAGAAAAGGAATCAAATCCACTCTTTTTCTAAGCAACTACTAAACAGTTACAGCAACTGCAAGCACAAAGTAGGTAACTGCATGTGAAAAATGACCAGTCAGGCATCTATGCTTGTTTTGTTGCTTCTAACTTGCTTACTTGGGTGAGTAACTGAGGTAACTGTGCACATAAAATAAACAGAAATATCCGCCTGCACTCGCTGTTGTAAGCACTAGCTTAACAAGCTTAAGCTCTGCGTGCCAGAAAGTCAGTTAAGCTCTTCCAAACCAACGTGAAAGAGGAGAACACAACTGCAGTCACTTGGAGCCAAATTCCACGTGGATTTGCAAACAAAGGTGTACCCCTGTAAAGTCTCTAAGCTGAGACTGAAACCAATATTGTCACCTCATTACAATACCGGATTCCATCTCCAAGCAACTCAGCATTTCCTGGAGAAATGGAAATGCAAAGACTCAGCTTGAGCAATAAACTGCAATTACACCCTCCACCTTATGCTAGTTGTACAGCTACTGTTCAGACAAGTTTGCATCTCCTGAGATACACCTCACGAGTATACATAGGACTAACAGAGTTTCAAGTTCCAGTTTATAATACACCTGTACTGCCCACACCAACAAAAGGAAAACTAAAGCCTACCAGTTGCCACAGAAAAGCTTGAAAAGATGTAAGACCTGTTCATGATCACAGGCTGCTTTAGGTTTCCCTACTGCTAGGGCATCACCATTGGAGATGTACTAGGTGACTCTGCAGCAGGCTGGCCTGCAACGCCTTTGCAGAAGGCACCATCTAGTGGCAATCGTGCAAGTTTCCAGAGACAATCAACTGACTCCTGGATTTGAAATGCAAATCATTAAAAACTCAATTTGCTCTCATTTTTTTCCCATGCCTTCAGCAAGCAGAGCCTTCTTAACAGAGCTGCCTGGGAGACAACTGCTGGGTCTGCCTCTGGCAGCGTGTCCCACTCTGGGCACACTCGCTGTCTCTGCCTGTACCAGAACCCGGGGGCTGATAAAATAACTACTGGGAAATCTGCTCCGCAGGTAACTCTATCCTGCAATTTAGTTGCCTTGGTGTTCCACGAATGAGGCTTACAGATTTGGGTTTTTGCTATAAATAGCAGGTTCCAACCATAACTATGAGCCATGCAAACGACTACTTGACCGCTTGATTTTTTTTGTGCTACCCATGTGCATACTTCCCTACAGCATACGGTAAAGGACAGTGTAAGATTTCTTCAGCCCAGTAGACTTGTCCTATTGGCAGCTGTGTTATAGTGCTCTGTATTGCAAGTTTTTGCCTGACCTCCACTATAAGAAGTGGAATTACAGACTTCACACAATTAGAAAGGTGTGGTTTTCTTAAAATGAGAATTCACTATGCTGCACTCTGCTCTGCCTATACTGCTGCAGTGCATTATTTACTTCGTGACAGATACACACATAAAACTGAGCTCTTCAGAGAATTACCACAGTCAACCATCCTGTTGTGGCTGCAAAAAAAGACACAGCCATCCCCCTCTATGGAAAGGGGTCTAGATAACCCTGAATAAAAGTTTCACCATTATTTTCTTTAATGATAAACACACCATGTTCTTGTGCGTATGGAAGTACAGAGTTCAGAAAGGCAGAGTGTTCTCAAAAAAGAGTTGCTAAGTTTTGAAATGCCAAAAATAGTTTAAATGAAGTGTTTTGATTGAGTTATTTACAAAACATAGACAGTTACTAGTACTCTAGAGACTGCATTTTCTAGTACAAGCCTATTCAAGATTAAATATGAAATACTTGTAAAAATGATAGCATCGTTAGCTGACTTGGTTGTATTGCAGTTACTGCACACTACCCATTCATATAGAAAAGCTGCCTGTCTTAAGAATACCATTCCTATAGGAAATACATCAGCGTAAAGAATTAGGAGCAACCCTTTCCACATGTGGGATTTTTCTTTTATTATTATTATTACCTCTCACTTCTTTTGGAGAAGACATTGTTAACTAGAAGGAAAGGAAAACTCCAAATCTCTCCAATTCAGGCAATTTACCTACTCATGCTGACAGGAGCTCCTTTCCTCCTGCTGCCTAAAAAGAAGATTTTGAGAACCTCAGCATCACCTATAGACTCTCCCATCACCACCAAGAGTATCCCACTTGAAGCCTGAATTCAAGCCCCCATCCTGACAACAGGGAGACAACTTAAACACTTCTTTTTTTTGTAATGACTCACATAATGCACTCAAGTGGAAGAGCTGAAAGTGCTCCACGAAGAACAGTTAAATAACTATGAGGTGCTCCTTTTTTGTTTGTCTTGGACCGTTCAGGAAACCTCCACAAAGAGAGGTATTTTTTGTATATCAAAACTAGCTGAATGCACCCTCATCTATCTACATGATCTCTTATGTTTTATAAAACCAAGAAGCTGTCAGTAGGCACCATACCTGAGGGAACAGTTTTTAACAGTTTGGAAATAAATCCAAATGTGGACATCATTTCTGCAAACTGGTACCAATGATATGCTTCTACACATCTGCTACTACAGGCACATCAAACTGATTAAAAAAGGGCAAAAATGTGACATTTTTGCATTTTACGAAATACATGGAAAATGTATGTCCTTCACCTACCTGGTACATCTTTTTTCCTGTGCAAAAGTCCAGTCTAACGCTACTAGGCTCCTACCAAAGTTGATCTCCTATTTTAAAATGTAGTTCTTTTGAAGCTAGTTCAAGACAACTTTAACAAAAGGGAGGCAGGTCCCTTGTTCCTACCTGACTGCCATAATGCGCACTGGCTGAGACCGCTGCACCTTCTGCCTTGGAGACATGGGCTGCAGTGCACCAGGTCCTGAGGACGGCAACTGACTGCGATTGAGCTGACCATTCTGAAGGAGCGGAGTGGTTTCCGACTGCATACTGCATGTAGAGTATAAACTTTCAAATGAGGAATTCATGTCATTTACCAAGGCTTCTAGGTCCACATCGTCATCTGAAAGACAACAAAAAGGCAGCATAACACATCTGGAAGTCCCAGGTAAAAAAAGTCTGGAAAGACCAAAGACTAAGTTTCAGTAAAGTTACCGCATAATGTTATACCTATATTTTTACAGTGCAAATTTTTATTGCAGAAAATATTTATTTATTCTAGAGCAGAAAAACACAGCTAATAACAGCCAGCGATGGACACTTATGTTGTCTTCCTTGGTGAAAAGCTACCGACACAGAATGAAATATTTATCCTATAGTATTTACTATATATATGTAACACCAAAATTTGGTGGGATTTTTAATAATGCCAATGCTAATGTGAAGCACCACTTCTTGATAAACTGACATACGTTTCAAAAGTATGTCACTTACAAATACCTCAGTTCAGCTTGTCAATGTATCAAGTTCAGATTGTCAAACAACATAATAAACACTTTGCAAGATCCAACCATTAAGAAGAAAAAAAACCAAGACAGTGTTGCAGGAGTCAACAGGTGGAAGACACAATCCTCTGCTGTACACATCGGAAAGCAATCATTATAGTTTGTTAAAAATCCTGTCTGTATTTATGTGTTTTTGTGTGATACGGTATTTTGAAGGGCAATGCAAGCTTTTAACTGTCACTCTGAGGACTTTATAAAAAGATCTGTATCCTTGCTCTTGCAATGTGATAGAGACCTCCCTGCCTTAAAGAGCTCAAAGTAAATCAACCAGGGATGTGGTGTGGGTGGTTGGAGGAACATCAGTCCCTAAAAAGTGCACCAACCTTTCTATATACGCCACCTTACCTCACAGTAAATAAGTAACTTGTGCTCATTCGTTCCTCCTTAACGATCACAATTATTCTGCAAGACAACAAAACTCTGCAAGCCCTTTGCACTAACCACTCTCTTTGCACAACCACTCTCCTATTTCAGAGTATTGTAATTACTCCCTAGCCACAAGTTACGTCACTCCCTATCAGGAGTTCAGTGGGCTGACAAACACATACATCGATATCTGCTTCTGGTTACTGCACAGCCACTGCCTGAACAACTACTTCAGACCAAACACAACTTTGTGCATCCAAAAATGTGCCCTTATTTTCCAGCTGTATCAACTGGCTTCGTAAAATATACCATTGCTGCCTGCAAACCTTGTATCTCGCAAAACTCTTCATGACATGGACTGAAAGCAGAGCCAAGCAATGGAGCTAGCAAACATTTACACGGCACTACGCAGCTAAAATATGCTTTTCACGCCAAATATTTTCTGATACCCATTCTCTTGCCATTATTTCTAGGTAAATGAACCACCAGGAGCAGCTATGCAGCTTGTGACCAATTACAGTACTTTCTTTGAGATACCATAAACGATTTTGTACCAATATCACTTTTCTTAGGGACATAATCCAAAACAGCACCACTCAATTTCTGTCCACCACCAACATGCCTCAATAACCATAACGGGATCTGAACACGGCATTTGCAGGGCAATCGTTTTTGATGCTGACAGCCCCAATTGTCAGTGTTGGATGAACCAAAGATCTGCTCAAAATTAAATAGGTGCTGCTCACATACCTACGTCTGAGCTCTATTTAATGACTTGAAATACTGTATTCCTCACTGAAATTTGGTAGGCCTTTTACTAAAGTAAAAGCCACTTAGCCTTCACTGAAAACGTACTCACAGGATTTCTAGGTTTGAACATGTGTTAAAAAAAACAAAAAAACCTATCAACCCACAAACAGGTTTCTTCCTTTCATTTTTTTATGGTTATTTCCCTCAGTCTCTGTACTTAACAGCTACTACCCCACTACTAAGACTCCCCTTCACTAGGCTACACCATCTTCTCTATCTGTCAGCTAGTTCATGCATTTTCAATAATCTAGACTTTGCTTTGCTTGGACAAAGTTCTACAATAATTTTCCTGCTATTTTTAGGGATCTTGAGACAGAGTTGCAATTTAAATTTCATTCCATCCTCCAGATTCTTATCCTATTCGGAGAGGGCATATTGAAAACACTTCTTGAGCAATCACAAGGGAACCACAGGAGTAGGAGTATGAAGAGGGAGAGGCTGAATTACAAGGCTTTTGAATTTTATCATTCATCTTAAGTACCAGAAGACTAAGCTGTTGGGTGTCAGATGGCTGTCAAGTAAAAGCTTAGGGGTTAGATGAAGGAGACATAAAAGACAGACCCTGGCCACAGAGTCAGGGAGTAAATTACAGCAGCTAACAGCAATTGTTTAGCAGGGTGAAAAGCAGAAAGAGAAGAAAGTCAAGGCGTACATTCTGTGGAAGTCCATATGGCTTGGTCCCCGAGGGTGCTAATTTATTAACAACTTAGACAAAGCTATTAGCGTCCAAGATCATCAAGTTTTCAGATGATTGTAACATGGGAGGAATCATTAAGAGTCAGCTCAAACTATTCCTGAATAATCAAATAGGCACAAAGGTGTAATATTAAGTCTAATATGCATAAAATAAGGCACTTCATGCAAAATGCTAAGCAAACCAAGTACATAGTTTGAAGCATTGAATTACCCTTAGCAGGCTTTTAAGCATATCAATTACACACCTAAATTCAATTTCCAACAGGACAGGCACTGACGAGGTGCATATAGAGTTCTCCTAATAATATGTTGCACTGAAGTCCAGAACCTGGTTTCACTCTCCTGTCAGCTCCTTTTCTTCATGGGTGCAGCACTGCTAATAATAGCCCTCAGTCTTGCTATAAAACTTTTGCAGGAGCGCAGATCCTTAAGCTTTTTGAAGACAAAGCCTGCAATCTTGAATTTCATACAGTTTCACCTCTATACAATAGCATTTACTACTAAATACCATTATGTTTTGGAGAGATTTCAGCATGTTGCAATAGGAAACCTCACTGCTGTAGCCTACCTCAGAAGTGCCAGCAGATGTCTCAGCCTGCCAAGTAATCCAGTACGTTACTTGTGATGGCTCCCTACAGAGCTTAACTAAATAAAAATCAAATAAGTCACTCTCGGGATTTCTAAGCCACTTTAACCATTTGCAGGTATACTATTCAGAATCAAATTTCATATACGGTGAAATCCTTCAAAGTATCTTTCTATACCAACTAGCGAGATCCAGTCTCTTATCAAGATCATCCTACATGGTAAAAAAAAAAGCTAACAAACTGATTTTAAGGAGGCTTGCTAGTTAACAGCAAAATTTGCAAACGACTGGGCTTTCAGCCACTATGGCATCACGCTGGTCCACTAAGTACACGCACACAAATTCTGCAACGGACCTGGAAGAATCACCCTTCGTAGGTTATAGAAGGTAAAGTTGCAGGTAGCTGAGGAGCCTCCAGCTCTCCAGCTATCTTGCAGAGATACGTTTCCAGGGATACTAAAGGCTATTTTCCTTAATGGGCATTGAATCCTGCCATAAGATCAAGGAGTATGAAAGTGGATATTCGAGGTCTGTTTTTTTCTCTCTCAATTGAACTGCATAGAGGCCAGCTTATCACTTCCATGCACAAACATCCAAGCACCCTTTTGCTTTTGAAAGTAATTTTTAAAGGAAAACACTGGCAAAACCTAGCTCTGACATACTTCTGGTGGTAGAAGGGGTACTGGCAGTTTTGTACACTTCTTATACCATAAGAAAATACTTGGTACGTCTGAAAGCAATGTTCTTTCCCAAACTAGAATCAAAGTGCACACTCTGGCAGCTGTTTGAACTTAATTTTGCTTCTTTGCCCACAATTTGTTAAACTTTGGCTTTGTTCACAAACCAGCTCCACTGGATGTTGCAAGTAATATTTTTGGTAAAGTAAATCATTATTTCAATTACAAGAAAAAATTTAAAAGTTCAATTCGAGGAAAGACAAAAACTCTATTATAAAACCTCTACTGAGCTAGTGAGCTAAGCTATCACGTTCCATAAAAATTAATGCACTTTGAATACCATTTGAATATTTTTGAGCATACCACAGGAGGGATGCTAACCCCTAAATTAGGCCTGAGCAAACTTTAATCTGTGCTTAGCCATGTCCCACTTGTCCTTCTGCTTCTAGCCCTTCTCTATCCCCTAGATCCTAAATTATTTACTTACTTTAGTTGTTGTTGGCCTTGATGCGCCAAGCTCAGCTAACAGGACTAAGCAGGATCCCACTTATTCTGAAGGTGAAATGAGCCCTGCTCAGTTTCATCTGTGCCAGCCTCCTGAAGAAAGCAGGTATTTCCATGGCTGTCAAGGGGCTCACTGCACTGCAGAAATTCTGTTTACTGAAAAAAAGCTGAACACAGAAAGGATCCCAACTTTGGACTACAGACCAGGTTGCATTTCATGTCTCTAAATGGCAGCCCAGCAAACACCCTTCCCTTTTACATATATCCTGCAGTTCATAGGGAATACTATGAAAAAACATCACAGGACTTAAGTGAGCAGTGATTTAAGAGGCTTTTAAAAAATGTACATGTACATACATAAATAATTTCCTTCTTGTTTGCTCATTTCAGAATTTAATTCTCCAGCATTATCCTTCATACCAGTTCACAGAGAAGACTGATGCGAGTGCTACCAGGAATTCAGCAGAAGATTTATAAAAATGCTGTACCACTTTTCTGTCACCATGGAAGTAAGTCTGATACTATATGAAGCCTAACAGCATGTATATAAACAAGTGTTCGATATTACAGTAAGGCAGCTGTTGATTGATCACCTATTCCTATTTGACAGCCTAGCTCCGGCAATCAGTTCCCCAAAATGCATTTCAGTGCAGCATGTTCAAGATCCTTGACAAAGCAAAGAAGCTAAGATATAACTAATGTAAGATTTCACTCAGGTTTAGCTCAGTAGAGGATGATATCGAAGTGGTTAGCAGTCCCTCCTGCACAGATTAATTAACCCTCAAGGCGACAGAAATAGCAAAAGAAAAGGAACATAGAATCGCATATACCCTAACATCCCGCACTGATGATCCAGTGAAACACTATGTAAACTACGGGTAATACAGGGAAAATACATTTACATTAAAATGAACAGGAGGACTTAACCAGAATTTAAAAGGGAAAAAAAAGACATTTAAATATTATGGTATCCACCTCAACATCCCCTTTCTAATCTTCTAAAACTGCATATAAGTTATTCTGATTCATAATGGTGATACAAGTATGTTTTGCAAGGTTTTTGATATTGTGGAAGTCTCATGTTTTATGATCAGAAATAGCCACCCAGGTAAGGATTACCAGAGCGATATGTGCATACAAACTCCTTTTAGAAGATAACTTTTTACAAGATAACCCCTTTTTAAGGGGATCCTTTGCACAAGAGCACTACAGCACGTCCCTCCAGTGCCACATCCAAATGCTGTTTTCATAGGATTTTTCAGAAATTCCAACCACTAGAGCTTTTTGAAAAAATACCATTGCTGACAACACAGTTGTAACGATGCACAGAAAAGTGCGCTCTAGATAGCACTCATATTTCTCTGTTCCCTTCTCCCTCAGAACTTGTAACTACATATGCTGTGTTTGCACAGATCTCTCACCTGCCTCCATAACCTGTTTCAGCTTCCACTAATGCCACAGGCAGCAGTTGCCTATTTGAACTTGCTTTTCTTGTACACTGAAAGACTTACCTACAGCCCCCCTACGTTTGCATGCATTTAGGACTGGGCAGCTACTACACCTCGGAGAGATGCATGCAACAAAGTGGATGATATCAAGCAGATTTCCTACAATGTCCTTTAAAAACCCCACAGTGACTCGTACAGCGACGCTGCAGCTGAATGATACCCTCCAGCTCCCAATACCAGCTCCAATTCTGTGCACTCTCTCCCCTCCTACATTATTAAAAACTACATACAGACGGTAGCTTTGCACAAGAAACAAAAAGACAATATGAAAAACATTTGCAAACGCTATGTGTTCACACTGTTCTCCAGGTCCGCTGCTGGATCCAATTATAAAAGTATCAAAAGATTGCCTTTGTTGAATGTTATTAGAAGGCTGGAGGTTTTTTGTTCCTCTAAAGTGAAGGCCGAAGACACAAACCCAACTTTGTCTCCTAGAGACATCACCAAGTCCAGAGTAGTCATAGTCTGAATTAAAAATGACAAGCCTGAACCCCAAAACTCCAGAACTTCATGCACCCTATGAGTCCCCTTATGGGACTCTGCACTGAAGAGTCCTTTACTTTCTAATGTTCATCAGCTTCAATGTAATCCTCTACGTTGTACTGTAACTATGGCTGCTCGCCTACAAAATGTCACATCCGTGCATGAGCAGCTTCCAAAATGCTAAACAGACCATGCCATGGAAAGAAGGGCAAGAAGCAGAGATGCTGGTCGGTAAAAAGCATGAAATTGAGATAAGCATCTACGCTCTTTGGAGCGCACTGAAATACCAGACACAGACGTCAACAGGGAACTTGTAACTGCTCCAGTATTCTCCGAGCAATTTTTAAATCCCACATGCATCGATTCCCATTTCTGCCAACAAGGCTGGGAAGGCTAACACCAAATGTATGTACATTAATTACAGGCACTGGAGATAACCCATTTGATAAACACCTCTTTACTAAAGGTTCATGGTTGGACTCCACTAACGTTCTTAAAACACACCTTATCAATTTCTTGAAATAGAAGACACAAACTAAACTGAACAAAATCAATGTTGCTAGGTAACAGCTATAGGAATAAGCTACATATGAAAGGTGTTGGTCAAAGAAATCAAATCAAGAGCAACTGGCTATAGGTGTCCTACAGCAGGAAGGAATGAAGTTGTATCCTCGGACATGTCTTTATTACATAAAACAAGTTTCAGGAATTCTGATGGGGAAAAAAAAAAAAAAAAAGAGGGCTAAAAAATGAAAAATTCAGCTCCTGCCCAGTTCACACATCTAACAACTGGACATCACAAAGATGATGAAAGCTAGGTATTTAGGGGGGTGAGGATGGATAAGGAGGGGTTGGTTTAATTCCAGGGACAAACTAACGTAAAGCACATCTCTGATGAAGATTTTAACTGTTTTGCCCTTTGATGAGGCTGCAATTATTCACAGACAACATTCAGAAGCACCTCCTAGTGTGCACATTCCCATTTCTAACACAAGAACCCAAGAGAGTCATGCTGGCCCTTTTGTGGAGTGGATGGATGTTGGTTGCCTCGACAGACACTTGCTGGCCATGGGTATCACCTCAACAGATGCTTGCTGGCCACGGCTATCACCACCACCACCGCTGAGCCCTCGCTTCACTCTAAGGCACTGGTGTTGAAGCACTAATGACATTGCTATGAGAGAGGGTCTTGAAACTTAAGGAAAACATCTAAAATGTCTAGAATGCTGATTATGCATATACACACCAGCTTTATTACAATTATAAAAGATAAGATAAGATAAGATAAGATAAGATAAGATAAGATAAGATAAGATAAGATAAGATAAGATATGATATGTAAGTTACGGCCAGTCCCCTTTCCAGATCCCCACACCCCATTTAGAGAACACAGAGTTGGGATTCAATCTTCCTGATACCCATTTTCTAGTAGGAAATTTGAAGCTTAAAAAAAAAAGTAGGAAAAAAGCATACATTCCTAAAAGAAGCATCAAGTCAAAGTTTGAACCCGAAGTCAAACAGGACACCAGCTGATCCTGTGTGACTGCACAGACAGTGGGACTGACCAGCTCCTGTTGGGTGAGCACACCACACACCCTTGTCCAGCCATCGCTGATGACGGAGCTCCTGACAATAGCAGTGACCAGCAACTGCCAGCCTTTCAAATCCCTCTTTGTAGGCCACTGTTTGCAGAACTAATGCTGTATAGTAAACACTGAGTAAACAGATGTGCTCGTTTTGTCTGAGTTAATTTTCTTCATAGTAGCTACTATGGGGCTGTGTTTTGGATTTGTGCTGAGAATAATGTTGCTAACATACTGATGTTTTAGTTGTTGCTGAGCAGTGCTTCCACAGAGTCAAGGCCTTTTCTGCTCCTCACCCCACCCCACCAGCGAGTAGGCTGGGGGGGCACAAGAAGCTGGGAGGGGACACGGCTGGGACAGTTGACCCCAACTGACCAAAGGGATATCCCATACCATATGGCGTCATGCTCAGCATATACAGCTGGGGAAGAAGAAGGAAGGATGTTTGAAGTGATAGTGTTGTCTTCCCAAGTAACCGTTACGCGTGATGGAGCCCTGCTTTCCTGGGGATGGCTGAACACCTGCCTGCCCGTGGGAAGTAATGACTGAATTCCTTGCTTTGCTTTGCTTGCGTGCATGGCTTTTGCTTTCCCTATTAAACTGTCTTTATCTCAACCCATGAGTGTTCTCACTTTTACTCTTCTGATTCTCTCCCCCATCCCACCGGGGGGAGTGAGCGAGCGGCTGTGTGGTGGGGCTGAGCTGCCGGCTGCGACAACAGACTACTTAAATCCGAAGCTCAGTAGACCTCTGGGAAATGGTCATTCCTGGGATGATTACAAAATCCGGTCAGAAGATTCATTTTCAAGAAACTGGTAACACCTGCAGCTTTCTTCTATGAACATTAGGTTCAGTGGTTTCCCTGTACCATTTTCTCATGTCACCTACTTCTGGTTCATTAGTTTAAGAAAAAGACTAAAACCTTAAAAGGAAAGCATTCATTTGGGTGCAATTATAAAAACAGGAGGAGGAAAAAACCAAACCAAAACAAAAACCAAACACTAAACAGCCCCAGTGACACAGAGGATAGAAAGTAACATCAGTTGAGGAGAGAAGCAGCAGCATAGCGGGCAGAATGGGGTATTCTTTCTAAGGCCAAACCTAGGGTCGGAGGAGACTAATCCTCAAAAAACTCTCAGGAAGGATGGAGCGATTGCATTGGTGAAGGACTCGATACACCACAGGGTGAGCAGGCCAGACTGATTTTCCTGACCCAAAAGGAGATATGAACAGAGGGAAACCTTAAGCTGAAGTCAGAATTGTGCAAGTAATAGTCATGCAGCTACAGCCTTATTGTGGCCCTTTCCTTATTCAGGGGGGAAAAAAAAAAGAAAAACAGAGTGAGCATGAGTGAATAAATGAGACCGACCGACCGACCGACCCAGGGATTCTCTATTCAAGTCTTATCTTCATGGTAAGGTTAATTGGATGCCTCAATCTCGGTGCATCACCTCCGTAGCAAAACCAGGAAGGAAAGCTCTGGCAACACATCCCAAAATGACGACTACAGAAAGACCGTCACGCATCCTTCAAGAGGACATGTTGAGGGTAACACCTGGGCAGCAGAACAGCTCCTAGCCTGTGCAGCAGTCAGAACTCAGGAAGCACAATGTTGGATGGCAATGGATAGATGAATTGAAATATTGTCCGCTGGCCACATCGTAAATGCTTGGCAGACTGCATTAGACAGTCATATTTACGAGTGAATGGCTTTAAGAGGATATCCTGTATCAGTGAGAGCTGCAATTCGACATATTTATTAAGATTACATATTTTTACATTGAGGAAACTGGATAAAAAGCTTTAAAATACAGTGTGTTTTCCTTATGCTTACATGAATAAAAATTATTATTTTTCAAAATTTATTCTACCATTTCCTGTATACACATTTCTACCCATAATGCTTCTCTAAAGTTTTACTCAGATACCTTTTTCTTATTGCCATGTCAGAGAAAAAAAAAAAGAGTGCGCAAATCAAATATACATAAATAAACAACACTAACAGACAAGTCAGAGTTCAAAAAGGAGTTAAAAATTCAGACAGATGAGAAGAGCTACCACGTGTCTTACAAGTCTAAAGCTATTAAAGGCAAAGTTAGAAACACAGTCAAAGCATGTATTGCTTTCCTTTAGGGAATCTGTGTTCTCCCTCCCTGATTAAACACCCTAATACCCAGCCGAATAATCCCAGTTGAACAATCCTTACAAATCGATATAAGTACCACCACACGGTTTAGTCCCCCCTGTCCTGCCAAGAAAGCCCAAGCTTTATCCCCGCTCCGGGAAACGTCGTGGGTAACCTCCTAACGTGCTGCTGCGCAGCTCCAGCCAAAGCCTGTAACGCTCTGCCTGCGCCGGCACCGGTGCCGGCAGCCGCTCGGCAAGAGCATCGCCCGCCTGCTTGGGGACATCCCCACCTGGCAGCTAGCAAACCCCAGGCTTCTTGCATCGGGGGCTGCATTTCAAAGCCACTCTGTGACAACTTTAAAAGCTTTGAAGTGACAAGTGGTTAGATTAACCCAAAGTCCGTTAGCGTTTCTCTTCAGGAAGCAATGGGTCCTCAGAGCTGGTGCTGAAACATTATTATTATTAAATTAGGCATGTACATCATCCCTTGATACTCAGGCTAACCTTTAGTCCTACTAACTTTAAACCATGAATTTTAAAATTTGCTTTGAACAGGTTTATTGCTGGCTTAGAAAGCATATTTAAGAGGATGTAATACAAGTTCCAAAAGTTGCACATGGCAATTAATGAATCAGCTGTTCCTCCGAGTTAATTAAAGATTGCCTTTTCAGCACATAATAGTTACCTAGCTGTGACCCATATACTTACAAAGCAGACAACAGGAATATTCCATATTTAAGGTACTTCTAGTCAGAGTTTAGTTAACAGAACCAAAGTCATATGAAAAAGTAAAATGCTTTAACACCACGGTAATTTTGGCTTCTTTTACCACTTGCTTTAATAGTTTAGCATTAACTCCAATTGTCATTTCGGTAAATTATCTACAAGAGACTAAACTGAGGGAGTTGTTTGGAATTGCAACACTGCATCAAAAAAGCCCCCTAAGAGCCCCCGACCTGGGAATTCCAAACCCAGCACCTGACAAAGAACAACAAGCAAGCTTGCCTACCTTAGCTTCGCTTCATCGCTGAAGGCAGCTGCCATCAGACGTCCTCTTATTGCCTTGGCAGCACATCGATATAAGCTTTCCCTACATTTCTTTGCCCTACTAAGGGAACAACGTTTTGGGGCATGCATTTAATTTCATCTGCACACAGATACTTTGTCCTTGAGTCGGCTATCTGGTTTAGGCTCTCCTTTCACACAAGCCTAGCTGTCATGTCAGAAAATCAAATGGTCCTTTTGGGTGCGGAACAAGGAGCTCTCCCCTGGCCCTGCCAGCAGAGTGGATCATTTGTGAGGAATTACTGCTGTAACGAAGCGCGAACCTCCGCTGCGTGATAAGGGAATGCCACAGTCCTGCCGCACGGATCCCCAGATGGCAGAGCATATTGCTGCAGTCGCATCCCAAATGGCGGTGTGGAGCCACTGCTGAAGGCGTCTGTACCCCACACACCGATGCAGAAACCAGTCATTTACAAGAGCTCCGCAACGCTTTCCTCTGCCATGACTATGCTGACCCCAAGAGCTCCCATTAGCCAACCTTTTTAAAAAAAAACAAAAAAAACCCAAAAAAACCAAAAAACCAACAACCCCCCCCCAAACCCCCCAAAACAAACAAAAAACTCCAAACAAACAAAACCCACAACAACAACAAAAACCCACCCCAAAAAACACCAACAAAAACCAAACCAACAACCAAATAAGACCACCAAAAAAAAAAAAAACAACTCCCAAACTTGGCAGGGTGGGAGAAGACAAACCATTGCAGTCAATCACCCGAGACCAGCAACAACACAAAAGTAATCTGAATTTACCATTCAAACCTTCAAAAAATAGCAATGACATCAACCTAAATTTATCTAGGCCTAAGAAAAACAGAAATGTGGTTAAGTTTCTTTTGGACTCACCAAATCGAGTTTCCTTTTTTAAATCAGCTACTTGAAATGTGGTCCTTCACCATTTAACATCCCGCAGGCAAGCTGCACCAGTTAAAATAAGTCAGGTCGGGTTCACCCAAAAGCGAAAGCCGCAGGTGTGCTACGCACAAGATTCATCAAGGCTTGACGCGAGTCAAACCAACCGGCCAATTCCGCCTGTTCTCCTTATGGGACCCACGTGCTCCATTTTACAAGGTGTGTGCGTTCCCAGTTCAGGTACTCTCAGGGTGCCCCATGATTTTGGGAAGCCAGCCTGCTGCTCTTCTCCACCTGGTTGGTTTTCACTGGGCTGTGGGTAGGGACCCTGAAGCCCCCACCTAGGCTCCCCTACTTGCACGCCCACAAAACAACACTGGAAGCAGGACACAACACATTTTCCCCCAAGGGTACTCTGTTAACAGACCATCGCTTCTTACAAGGCAATCTCCGTTTCCTTCACCCTGCGTGACAAAGATGTCGTCGGTACACTCAAACGAGCTTGCAGGGCCCCGACATCCTGTGCTGTGCCTCCCGAAATCACCCCCACCGCTCCTCTTAGGAAAGATGCCCCAAAAACCTGCGGGTGCAGGTTCAGTGTTTGCAAGAGGTTAGACAACCTGCTCACCTCGCTCTGTTTCACATCTGAAATACAGCCCAGAAAAGCAGAGAAGACTGGTTCCTCCGCCAAAAGCACACCCACGTATTTACAGACCTAGAAAGAGGCAACATGTGAACAAGACAGAGCTTAAGGCAGGCCAAAAGTGTCGCTGTAAAGCCTTAACGCCCTGAAGGACTTCTCTCGATGGCTTTTTAACAATGTCAGCAACCCCAGGTTAGCCACTGTGGTAGTCATACCCACCGGTGTCCCAGCAGCAAGCTTTCCCTGCTTCAGTTGCCTGACTGAATGATTCTTCAGGGATGCTACCTTAGCCTTGGAGGGGACTTCAGTATATTCCAGATTCACTCTGTGATGCATATTTTTTCTACCTAGTCTCTAAAATTTGTTGTCACCTTCTGAAGAATATTTATAGTTATTCTTGAGGATAGAAGCTACCTACCCGTGGTGGCTGGGCACATCATCCCCTAGTCTTTGAGTTGCAGACCTCGTAGTTTAGAAACCTGTCATCTGCAGCACTTCAGATTTCAGAGGGACTTGGAATATTTTACTGTGTCTCAGCTCTCCAGGACTTTTCCACCACTTAAGGACAAACCACAAAAACATATACAAAAAGAGTAATTCTCTTTTGCTGTTGAATAGCAGCAAGCTCATAACTGAATTGCAAAGATAAACAAAAAATTAGCAGCTCCCATGAAGCCTCTTTTTATATATAAACTTACAAACATGCAAGCTTATAAAAATTTACAAGTGCGTCTACACGTAAACTTGCAAGCAACGTATACCAATTAGGAGCGTTAGCAAGGCATACAGCTGGTTTAAGACGTGTTCTTGCGCAGTTACAAATCCACTCAGACAGTGGTGCTGTAACATACCATAACATTGCACTGCTTCTAACCTCATGTTGTACGTGTCACAAATTGCCCGCAATCTTGATTTGGACAGAAAGACTTAAATATTGTTACTGCAATCCTAATACCATTAATGAAATTACATACTAATTGCTTTGGTCAGTAGCACCTTATGCACTTTAATTACTTAAGCAGCTGCTTGCTGTTAAGAACTCAAAATTTAGCTACATCTCATGCTATGTTTTGATTTTCTTATATTTAGCTGTTTTGCCCCATTTAAGTCTGGTTTTTTTAGCTGAAAATACAACTAGCGTGACAGAATCTTGTCCTTTTTAATAGGCACAAAGAGACTTAAATAAATTAACAAATTCAGATTGATCTTCCCCTTGAAGCTTCTTGGCTTTATGAAAAGTGCCGCAACCTTCTCCATCCTCAATGCAAGAACGCCAGCTGCTTTGAAATGGCGCGTTTCTGAAGTATCCTCACATGACACAGCTTGCCATACTGAAGTGCTGTCATGAACCGCTTGCAGGACAGTGTTTACATAAAGGCAGAAATAAATACTGTACTGCTTATCACAGTCAGATAAGTTCAGAGACAGTAATGACTGAGGTTTATTGTTACAATGCTGCACTGTGGTGAAAAATTTTAGTGCAGAACCAACATCAAATTACAACAGTTGTTTTTCTACAGATTTTGCTCTCCCCTCTTATTATGTGAGCTTAATACAAGCCCCAGCTTAGTACATCTGCTTTATAGATGATGTAAGAAATTCGAGTTACAGAAGTGTACTATTCCAGCTCATTTTGGGGCAGTCTTAACACTGCAAGAAGATTTTTTTCGAAGCTACAGGCACCACAAATAATGCAACATTGCAATATTATCTTTTGCTATTTTACTCCTCTTTACAAAATTCAAAATAATTTTCTTTAGAACAACAACATATTTTCATTGATGTCCCTCAATCTTTTCTTAGATGAATGTGAGGACCACCTGACTAGAAAAAGAAACAAACAAGCACAGAGTTTGTTTCCTTATTTGAGAAATACACAACTTAAAGCACAAGCCACAGCAGCTGCACGATAACATCAGAATGTACAGTTATCTAAAAATATTTAGAAGTTTTAGTAGTAAAAAAATAAATTAAGGTTGTTTCTGTTTTCTGATGTGTTTATGCAACTATACATTCTTAACTCTAATCATAAAATGGATGAAACCCCAACATATGGTTTGAGAACAGGAAAGACCTGCTCTAAGAGCTTCTGCACCACGTAAAGCACTAGAACCAGCTTCAAAGTTTTCTCCATGCCCAACAGTCCTCCAGAGTGGACATCCCACATGGGCTTCCTTTCAACTTCCAGTGAACTAATTTTGAGAGTTATGTTGCATCAAGCGAAGAGCAACGCTTTTTGTATTTGATTCAAATAAATTTCAGATTCTTACCATCTTCCTCTTTCACCACAGGGGGTACCATTTCATTGAGAGCTACTACTGCTCTTTTCTACCGTATTAACCTCTATAGTGTCCACTCTGTCAACAACACCCCTCAATTTTGTCCTCATTAGCTAGTCCCTCTGTTGGCCCCTCCAAAACCGAGGATGCACTAGAAGACTTTCTTCCCACATGCTCTCAATAAAATGCATCTTGAAGTAATCTAGATGCCTGCATGAGACACATCAGGTATTTTGACTGATGTTTTTCAGGCAGGCATTCATTAACATGCAAAAAGCACTCACATTGCTTGTATCTGGTCAGTGCATAAAGCGAGGCATGCTAAACAGCAGCATTCTTCCAGGACAACTGAATCTATATACAAGGACCTACTACAAGTATAAAATACTGTAAAGGGATCACAAACCTATACTGATATTACTATATCCGTAAAAGCTTTGGGGATGGATTAACCCTGAAGTTTTTTCCAAGCCTATTTAAAAGCTGTTTTGCCCATAGCACTAAAAATTTCTCTTCCACCTCACAGATTTGAAACCACCAAGTACATAACTTAATAGTACGAAAGCGTTTCTTCTCTATCCCTTCTGTGTCAGATTTGTTGGCAGGGGGCTGAGTCCTCCTCTGTGTTTGTATGGCACAAACATCAAAAGGACTAATTTCAGGCTGGAGCCGAGACACACACAACGTTCAGCGTTAACCTCTTGAATTCACTGCCCTCACTCTATAGGTCTGCATGTTTGCCTGAAATACAAGGAAAGGTTGCTCACAACCAGTTCAGTAGAAACGATTCCACATTTCAACTATTTTTCCTGTCAAAATACCTGTATTTCTAGCCCAGTATAATAAGTGTCTAAGAATGCTTTTACTGCTGCATTTCATTTCACTTGTCAAACCAGAATAAACTTCCTTCGGAGAAAGTGGGTTTTTGCTATTACAAGTACATTAGGAAGTGTGCCAGCACAGCTGTACCACCAAACCCCTGGGAGACACCAGGCCCTGGGGAATGTAAATGGTCTGAGAACAGCCTACTCGAAAGGACATCTTTTTTCAGGGCAAAGTCATCAGCGCCGCGATCACCAAGTCCTCTTGCTCAAACACTCTCACTGTAAGAAAGGAGGCTTTCACCCCAGCCGTGCCGTCAACAAATTTCTCCCCGATAGTCTCATTTTGCCTTGGAGCCAACAATCTGCCAGATTCATCTCTAAACTTGCTCTTCAGAAAGAGATCTCTCTGTTTTGTATTTCACCAGCCTAACACGGCAGGAGACATGTATCCTGGCCCAAACAGCTCGGTGCTATTGCCATACGGAGGGAGGGTTGAGAGGTTTTTCTGTTTTGCTTTGTTTGGTCGGTTTTTTAAACAGAAGGTTTACAGAGATACACAATGGTGGAGAGATATTACCACAAACATGAATACTGTATTAGTAGACATCTTGGCTCCTACAGTAATGAAAATGAATTACATCTCTTTCAATAGTTTCACTTCAGCTACGTACTAAAACCATCTTAAAGAAACTCCATGGCTTTTCACCATGCTTTATGCCTCAAGTAGTTTTCCCTTATCTCATTATCCCACATTTAATGCCAATTTTTTTTTTTTAAACTAAGTGTTTCAACGTTAACTTGCAAGGCTGGTTACTGTTCTCAACTTTGATTTCAACCTCCATACGCACACAGAGAAAGCTTCAACTTAAGCTTAATTCACTGACCCCCTTCCTACTGTGAGTCAAGAATTATGCATCTTCAATCAAAGCACATTTATAGTACTTAGAAGCTGCATTATCTTTCACCACTTCCATGTCATACACTGCATACAAACAAGTCAATCTACAGAAAGGCTACCCACCATGTCAAAGTAACAGTCTATGGTTTACCCTATATATTAGGATACAATCTCACATACAGTATGTTCACATTTCAGTCTTGATTTCACTTCTTCAGAACTGGCTGTCAACTTAATACCATGAACAAAGTGGGACTTCACCTTCAAAAATAGCGTGCACACTACAAAGCAGATCTCAACCACATACTTGACAGAAGTTTTGCAATAGCAATATCCTCATTTCGCCGATGGGGAAAACATAGGTAGACAACTACAGTGATTTGTTTCATCCCATGTAACAGATAATTTGTTGAACGACTGCTTCTAAATCCTTGACCCACTCCACACAGCCCAGTGGCCAACGCCAGCAAGTATTTCCCAGCTCCTGATGGAGGGGTCATGGGCTTGGAGAGCCCATTGCTGCTTCTGTGCGCTCATGTGAAGAAACATACACTTAGCAGCGTCCTGCAACAATTTCTGTGGTCCAGTTTCATCAAAACCTTGGGCAAGTCCAATTATTCTGAGCAGCTTATAGCTGCCTGAGGTACAGATGGCTAACTAATAACACACGAGAGTCAGGTCTGCTGCTGCCATCATTAACTGCTATAGTTTGCAATTGCTCATTCGCAGATGAGCGTAAGAGTCTCTGTGCAACCCCCCAGCGCAGACTTCGGAGGTTCGATACTTCACGCAACTTGCAAAATGAGTAAAAAAGGAACTGTCCCCACCACGAAGACCCTGCTATCAATAAAGCAGGCAGCCAGCCTGAGGTCACTCGTTGCCTTCAAATCACCTTCTTTCAGTGAGGACTGCCTGTGGGTACAGGCAATACACTGCAGAGATGTAGGGCTTACAGAAAGAACCAGCATGCTGCTGTAATCAAAGCCTGTACCGTTTTACGCTGTTCTTGCTATCTTAAGTCTGACTTCAGTCATGAACCTTTAATCATTTTTTAAACATAGAAAATCATGTTGATACTTAAATAAACACAACTTTGCCACTAAGAAAGCCTACTTTCACATTCACCCAACACCACAGAAATTTATTAGCCAGGTATTCTTAGAGACATCCTTTTTTTTGGATATACCACAGTATATATTCTTCTTGACATAGCTAAGTTAAGCTATACTTGCTGATACAGACCATGAGCACATTCCAGTGCAACTTGTTTGTCTCGCTTAAAGGAAATACGTTCCCATGCTGGAAAAATCTTAAAATCCGCAGTCCTCAACTTCCCAGTCATCTAGCAGAACCAATCTCTTCTATAAACAGATTAGAAAAGGCATTGTTAAGAAAGATGATGTTTAAGCTATAACTTGAATTGGGCATTTTCCTCTCAGCTGTAAGATGTGTTACATCTTTATGTGACAATCCTGTTTTTCTAGTACGTAAGCGCCTGAAAATTGTTCTAATATGCAGAAAAGGATACTAAAACCTTAAACTAATTCTATACTTGTCCAGACTGCTTAACCTAAATTTGCTGTAATAGTGTCAGCCAACTTCTAAAATCCACTCAATTTTTAAGTACAAAGTCAACTTTTGTTTAGCATTTGTAATTCTTCCTCTAATTAAGACCAGCTAACAACTGAAAAGGGAGGGCACCAAGTTGTTGAATCGTAAGAAATCCTAAAGCAACAGAAGCCTTTGCCAGGAGAACTGCTGTATCACAAATATGCCCCATTTCACTCTTGTGAACGAGTCTTACCTCACCCTCGTTCTGCTTCTTACCCCTGGAAATGTTACAGATTTAGACGTTGCTTGTTTATTTTTTTATTTAATTATTTTTATTTTTTAAAAGAGGAGCAAAGTGAATTTCTGTATTCATTCCTAAGATGATAAAAGCTCTGCTTAGAGGATGGAGCTCATAAAAAGGTAAATTAACTTATATTTTGCTCCACCTGAGGCACTGGAAAGAAGAGACAGAAACCAAAGGTTAGGACACTTTTATCGTTAGGACAAACAATGGAAGGAAACCAAAGGCTGTACTGCCTGTTCTCCACCCTCTCACTACTTTGATAGAGACCAAAAATATAACCTTGAAGGTCAGCAGAAAACAAAAACCTAAAAATTGGATACACGTCTCTCAGAATTGTTTGCAGACGAGAGGGCTGCATTGTGTCAGCTATTAGAAATTATCTGCCATCACAAGAGAGATCAAAGGTGCGCAGCTGATCAGAGACAGGACACAAATCAGTTCAGTGTGCTTTAAATGGGGGTGGGAGTAACTCAGGGCTTTATCTGAAGGAGTTAAATGGGTTTCATTCGGGGCGGGGGGGGGGCGGATTATATCTAGTCCCAGCATTGCTAAATGTACCGGTGTACTAAGGCTGTTAAAAGGTTTCTTGCAAAGCTCAAGTCCAGCCAGTCTCAAGAATTCAGGGAGCAGTTTCTGGCATTACAACTGCCTCGACGTTGCCACACCACTGCTACCACACTCTTGGAAATAAGTTTCATAGGAAAAGGGGTCTGTTTCCCCCATCGCCTTCAGAAAGCACAGAGACATACAGTAACACTGTGTTCTTGATACAGATTTTACCAAAGTAGACAGATTTTAAAAAGAAAACAGCCCCCCCCCACCAGTCATAGTAATTTCAAACATTACGTGCATTGCAGATAAATGGCAATCAATTTCTTATCTATTTATAGGTTACACTCTTAAATGTCCGAATAAGCACAATAGCTTTATTTCAGACTTCAACACAATAGTCATGAAACCAGATTAGCACCCTAGAGCTCTCCATGTAATCAGATACTGAAAAGCAGTTCTCTCTCCATTAAAGCTGACCTTGCATAGTGTCATTGTACTTTTATCTCAAAAATTAGAGATACTTACACTTTCAAAAATATTCTTTTAAGCAGTATTTCATAACAGGCAGTATAGCTGCAGTCAGTATGGATTGTTTCAATCTTTAAATATACCCTTCCCCCTTACGTGTCTAACTGCTTTTGAAATTTAGGATTTGATTTTGCTTAAGGTGTCAGAACTTGCAGTTAATATTCTGATGCTGCAGAGACACTGTTTTTACTGAACAACTGCCATTGTTACGGCATGATTAAAAACTAGGCTACATAATAAATCAACTTTCCTAGCTGGAAAGCTCATTAGTACTGAGACTATTTAAGTGCCCACAGCCATGTTTTGACATTTGGCTATAACGCCTTCACTGAAAGGTTCAAAAGCTTCTTACATAAAGATAAATACACTTAAAACATGCTCCCTAACAGGGAAGAATATGCAGAAGCCAAGGACGTGCAGGAAGATGGTGGAGTGGCACTGGCAAGAATTCAACTCAGTCACGTTAAAAATGTCATCCAGAAGCTATCAAAAGAGCCCTCGCTGACAGTATTCATTTCCATCCTTCCGCTCTCTTAACATCTTGACAGTACAAATTTAGTCAGATTACAAAAGAAAACATAAAGGCAATAAAGTTATGCCAGAAAACATATGAGCTCATCCCAAGATCTTACAGTTAACTTGTATTGATTAAATTAGAAGAGGGCATTTCAGATCACTAAGCTCCATTATGGACCATTAACTCAAATGGAAGAAATAAGCCACCTAGGAGGCAGAGGACAACCCTAGACCACAAGTCTCCCCGTACCTGTCGGACAGTAAATAAATAGGTATATAAAGTAATAAAAAAACCCCTGGAATCTATTGCACTTGGCTGCTTTAGTGATCTGCTTACAGAAAGGATGGAGATGACGCAAGTTGCCAAGTAAATACATTTACAGTGGAGAGAGCGTGCTACCCATAGGATTTTGGACTTATTTACTCACAAAAGACATAAGAAAGCAAGAAACAAGCTCAGCTCCGGTGCTGGGAGAAGCACCTCATCACGAGTAGATACCGAGACACTGCCTTCCCTCTGGTACCTGAGTTTCCCCAAGCACACCATTTCCGACAGAAGCCTTGGGCTCAGGAGCCCCAAAGATGAAAAGCCCACACAAAGTCATCTCCATGAAGGACTCCCAGGTTGCTTTCCCCCAGGAGGCCTCTGACAGCCCAGGCAAGGTGCTGTTCCTCCCAAGCAATCACCGGCAAGGCTGTTGCATCAGGCTGCCAGCAGACAGGCGCTCGGCAAGTGGCCAGCTGCCCCGATGCAACTGGAGTAGCCGCACCAGCACAGAAAGTATTTGTGCCACCGATGACATCACCCCGCTGAGCTGATACACCTCTGGGGAAGCGTGCCAACAGTAAACAAATACATGATGTGAGCGTTTGCCTCCTGCTAACAGAGCAGACTCTTGTACTAGACTAATACGTATATGTGCCTACCTCGTGGCACCCCCGCCCCTCCCCGACCGCCCCCGAAGCGTGCCGTTTCACTCAGCCAGTTCTTGTGCGATAGCTGTGGCACAGAAGGGAAGTCTTCCACAAGACACCCAAGAGTGCATCCCCAGACAAGAAGAGAGGGCGTCCCTACGCTATCCCTTGCACGACCTAGCCAAAGGATGCAAAATGACGACTGCTCCAACACTTAGTCTTCGGTCTGCTTCAGCGGTAAGCAGGAAATGCACATCCTTTAATATTAAGGACAAAAGTGAATTAAAAAAGACATTTTATTTTACAATTTATATCACAGCATCTCCCTCTCCCTATTTGATTTGTGGTGGGTTTCTTAAAGAGTCATTGCTTTAGGCTTATACTAGTACTAAGCTAACTTGTTCTCCAATAGGTAACCCATAAGGGGTGAGGGAGGTAAATGCCCTCTTGCTCTGAGAAGGATCTGGAAAGAAGCAACAGAACCATACCACCCAGATGCCCAATTTACACCTTCCCCTCCCAAAGCCTTAGACAAGAATTTAACAACAACAACAATAAAGGAGCTCCTAACCACCCTAAATTCATGCCTTATGAATCTACTCCCCGCCGTCCTGTGGTAACTGGAGATACAAATCTTGAAAGAGAAGGTGGAAGAACACAATCCCTCTATCTTCAGTATGAAAAAAAACCAAAAACACTTTCTCAGACGTCATACATCCATACAGCTTCAGTGCCCGAGGGACAGGTATGGTGCGTCATGGACTATCTTGAGCAAGGAACGCAACGCCCCAGCCCAGCTCCATCTGCTCTCCCAGTGCAACCGCTCTGCCCCAGCAACCATCTCCCCTCCAACATGGCAAGAAGTTCATGACAAACATAACTTTACCATTTTTCCACAGGCCACACAACGAAATAGGCTTAAAATTTACTTTGACAGTCACATAAATAGGGAAGATTAATTTTTAATGTTGTAATACTTCTTGCTTTAGGCTTACTTTAAAATTCTCAATTTTTTCTACATCTCCACTTGTAAAACTTCCAATGAATAAAGGCCCCAAGGCAAACCATGTTACACCCTATACAACCAAGACAGAGGGCTCCTTCCCTGCACTGAATCCTACCTTGTCAGAGAAATTTACCCGAAGAACACACTGAATCCTGAGAGACCATAAACAGGATTAAAATCCCATGCTTGTCAACTATAAGATATTTGAGCTTTTTTTATTCATATCAGGTGGCTTCAAAGGAACACATTTAATTTTAAAGATCTCCAAAACTGAAGATTTGCAAAGCTGATACTAAAAAGTTGATATATGAAAAATAAAAGTTAAAAAAAAAAACAACCACAAAATAAAAAATACAATAAAAATAAAAGAAAATCCATCGGTCATCTGCAAATATGCTTCTCTGAACACGCACCATCTTAAACCATTTTTGGTCTGTTTCTTCTCTTTTCACTCATTTCACTCAATCTTCATTAGCAGCCTTATTATACACAGAATCTTCCTGCTAAACTCAATCAGTTGGTCTATTTTGTTGTCCTCTAGCTTGCTTCAGATCTCTGAGATTATCTGTACTAAACATCAATCTACTTTGCCTTCTCTTTTGATCTTTGTTTGTTTGTTTTGTTTTTTTTTTTCCCCAGAGTTCTGTCAGCCCAAGGGTTTGGGAACTCATATAATGAGGGAAGTTAAACTTCTACACAGCTATTACGGCTGCCCTCCTAGTAACTGTGCTAACAAGATTCATCACCAAATACAATGGAAGCCTTCTCCAAAACAAGACAAAGGTACTGTAATGAGCTAGGCAGGAAGCGGGGGCTCCGCTCTCTGCGTAAGGATAGTCAGCGTAAATCTTTTTGGCACTAATGGTGGGGTTTTTTTCTAAGGCTGGACAATGACAACAACATTTATACATGAATTCATGAATGTCTGGCAGCTTTTGGTATTGCCTCTGCAATACAAACAAGACTATCTGGTTTTCACTCTACTTTTTCTATTCAGTACCAGCTGGATTCTGCAAAGACATGGGTTAGTTCTGATACACCAAATAACCGACTCATCCCAGTGGGATCCCACAACTGAAGCATAACAGAAGTAGCACCGGCCGTTACTAAACACACTCCTCCTTAGCTACAGAACAAATAACAAAATTGCCTCAACCTCACATGCCTATCCTGAGGCAGATACAAAAGAAAAGATATTAAAAGCAAGTAACAGCAGCAGTGGTGGAGAAAAAGAGTGCTACAGAAGATTATTTCTCTGGGCTAAATCTTAGGCATCGTAATACTTCATCTAAGCCCATACTCATTCAAAAGTCTGTCTGTATTTACATGGGCTTGTATTTTTTGGATCCAGGCAGTGTGCTAGAAAGGTAGTTTCCACCACCGCTGACATTTACCATCTCTATAAAAGTTAATGTATTACTTACTAGCCAGCGAGTTACAGAAGAGCATCTACCTCAAGAGCAGGCTGCAGTGTGATGCAAGTTGGCAGCTGCTCTGGATCCCTCCAGTTTCAGCGGGAACAAATTGTCTGTACATACAGGCAGGAAACCTAATGGCAACTGATCCGCAACCACAGCATCTTCATCGTCTCACTATAGGCGAGATTTCCTACCACGATCAACCAAGACAGACCAAAGGATGAGCTGCTGTTGGCAAAGGACAGCTGTTGGCTAGAACAACTCATATCACCGTTTTCTTTCTGCTGCCAAAGCCATCTGGCTATGGAGACAGAGGTACCGCAATATTCGGCTCAGCATTATCTGTGAACTGCTGTGACAAAAAGCATCAAGTCCAACAGGAGCCGAGAGTGCCTCAGGAGAGGAAGGCCACATGCGAATGCATTAATAAAAGGAAGATAAATCTTTCACCACAGACCCATGGCAAAACACATTTGTATAGACACCGACAATCATCCCACAAGTACACACATACAGAAAGTGCCAGAATTGCATGTCTAATACTTCCACTAAAAGTCAAGATGATAGAATGCATCTTATTTATGCCTGGCTTCAAAGTCCTGAATAAGAGGTAGCTACACAACCTCAAAAAGTACATGTCAAGTACCAATAAAAGGTACTGCTCATAAACTTCATGGCCGCGACTGGAACTGGCACTATTTGCTGCTTGCTAGAAAAACAAACAGAAAAATGAGCTCCGAAACACGCCTCAACAAAGCAAAACCCAGAAGTACAGAGCAAAATGAGAAACAGCAGTAGCATGGCTGGCAGGTTAAACCCCCCTGAAGTCCCAGAGCAAACAACTTCAGTTGGGCTTACAGTTTTCTGTAGCATGGTGTATTTTGCTGTCACACTTCATATGGCAAGGCTGCTCCTAGGCAGCGCAGGGAAATCCATAGGACAGACTTGTCTTGCTACTGAGATACATTCAAGGTTACCTTTGGTGGCACCGCAGAGCACTGCGCTCAACCAAGAGGAACGGAGGCTGCACTGCCAGGGTGCCTGGGGAGGGAGGAGAACCAGCAGCATCCTTTGGGACGGGGCAGGGAGAACGAGTGCGGGAGCCCATCACCTCTACAAAAGGCCTCAAAATGGCATCTCCATGTGAATGCAAGTGTTTGGACTAAAATCACCACTGTGCTCCCCAGCTCTGCCCCTCACTACTGGATGGCTGTAGGCCAAACACTGTAGGCTACAGGCTGCAGAGGACCTGTCCTTGCAAAATATTAAACATTTGTGAGTGCTAAATCTTTTGCAAAGTGAGACGTGGCTGAGTAGGCTACAGTTTCCTTCATCTCCAGACTCTAGTCCTGATGGGGAAAAAAATTAGAAAAATAACAATACCTGTCCCATCCTAAGCATGCTCTCACTTCCTCTTTCTCTTGGTGTTTTTAAGGATGGTAAATAATTGTTTTGATTGTTTCTTAACCTCCTTCCTTAACTCTTCAGGAAATGCCACACAGTTTAGACATATTTTTCTTCTCCAAGCCTTGAGGCTTTACTACAGCTTCTAGAAGGACTGCTCAAGAAATACTTGACTTGCTGTTTATTAAATGCCAAATCCTGGCTGGCTACTGCTAACTTTCTATAACTTTCAGTAGGTAGCTGAAGCATATCTGTTCCTTTACATCAGTAAATATTAGTATCGTTCAGCTGGATGAAGCTCACTCTTTCCTACTGCATTTAATTTATGAAGTAGCTTTTGGGGAATAGAGGTAAGAAATCCTAGTTCCTGCTGTCTATGTTTAGTACCTTTACAAAATTTGCCTAACTAGCAGAATCACTGAAAAGTGAATACTAAATAATGGCTTAGATATAAAAATACTTATTGTTAAAGCAAGCGAGTTGGTCAGCATACCTACACATAAGCAGTTACTGAACTATTTCTAGGAAAAAATACTATTCCATCTGCACTCAGGTTTTTACCTGCCTATTTTGAAGACTCCTTACTTTACAAAAAGTATTCTCTGCTCCTCAATCTTTACCAGATATTCTTTTAAAATAAAAAGCTGAACAGTTATAAAGCATCTGCTTGTGTAAGAAGAGTGATTCAGCAGGAAACATGTACTTGAAATACCCTTCACAAGAAAGAGCTTATTCACGCAGGGACAGTTGGCAGGGATATCTCAGTCTTGTGTTGAAGGGATTCAGATGCCTGGGAGGAAGCTAATCACCATTTTTATAGGCCGTGGAAAGCAGGGTCTGGTTCAGAATTGCAAGTGCTTGTACCAAAGCTCTCCCAGTGAAAAGCAAAGGGCTATAAGTTAATGTTCAACAGAAACTGGCAAATCTGCTGCACTGACTGAGCAACATGGTCAGGCATGAATTGGAAGTGTATACATAAAATAACATAATAAGTACGGTTGCTCAGAGTTCAGCTGCAGCATTTAAGGCACAGCACACTAAAGGGAAAAAGGCAGGGAGCACCCAACACATGAAATATTTTAGCCAATTCTAATCCTTCCACAATTTCTGCTCAGATTAAGTATATATTGAACCAGCTTTCTTGCAAGCCTATCAGTTTTCCTTAAAAGTCTTGCGAAACACAGGAATAAAAGGTTTAGATCTGCTAGTTGGTATAAGCTGAAGTCAGCAAGTAACGTTGTATATAACTGGAAGCAAAATTTGCCAGTCTGTTGCAAATATCTTTATCATCAGCATAATCAAGACATACCACCAAACATATTAATTTATTAAATGCAAACAGTGGTCCTGCAAGTTACTTCTGGACACAGGTTTACTCTAAGTTTTTCACTGAAGTCAGTGCCAGCAAAGCTTTAATAGAAATTAATGGATAACACAGTTCAGTGTAAGGGTAAAAAAACAAAGCAAACAGCTGCCACAAAACTTAAAAACCCACTTTATGTTAATAATCTAGTCTTCCTATTTATTGTGCGACTAATATGACTACATCAGAGATAGTTCAGACGATCTCACAACTCCCTGTGAAGCTCCATGTTTTATTTTTTTATGTACTATTCATTAATCAGTTACTGGAATACGTGGCAGCTCTTAAAATACTTGTACTTTCAAGTTATCGGACAAGAATGTGTATTTCATATGCTATGAAAGAGGGTAGACGCTCAAACTTGGAGAGAACAAACACACAAGGCATGACATAGCATCATGCTTACAGCCACTTCCGCTTCCAAAAAAATACTGAAGCAGCAGGTATCATGCCTGCAAGGCATGCTGCTTCCCTCCAACACTGCAAAAAGGTGCTACATGTGCTACAGCCCAGAGCAGCGCTGGAGGCCACCACTGGGCATTCAGGTTTCAATTCTTAATCCACGCCACTTAACGTGGCAGCATTTCATGGTCACAGGGGTAGGCAAGATTAATAATGTGCTAAATACCTACTTCAGCAACAAAATCAGGAAGATTTTAGAAATACCAGATCTGATTGCTGTCAGTCAGCTGATGTAGAAAAAAAATCCCCAAACAATTTGTGGGTGCAAAAGTGATCTTTACTTCAGAAAGTATTGGGAAAAATGTTAACTGGGTCTTGCTTAGAAACAGACATTGAACTGCCAGTACCGCCTATGCAAAGCATTCTCTTTAAAGATAGCTCTTTGTAAATTAATTTGGACCAGTTTGCATACAGACATTTGTCTCAAAGTGGCTGAGGCAGAGCCACACACCAGGTGACGCTGTGTGGATCCTTCTGCAGTACTACAATATTGATAGAGGACAAGAAGGATCTGAAGAGGAAGAAGGAAAATGTCAGGCTGCAAAGCTGGCATTTTATCATCAAAATGCAGAATTACCTATCCAATAAATGTTCAGACTTCATAAGCAGCAGCCACACATACTTTAATGCATGAACTTAGACCACACAGGATGTGTTCCCCCCAAAAATCCCTTGATTAAAGGGGGATATTTCCAAATACCTTCAGAAGTCATCACCTATATAGATCTGTTCCAGGATTTGCGCATCCCAAGGTAGGTGAAATTAATGTAACAGTACCATTCTAATATGAATGAAAAATGGCATTTATAAACTCTGTGCTGTATGCATGCAAGCATGCCACAACACACTGCCTGTGCTACTAGAAGTTTTAGATTGGATAACATGGCAACCTGTTATCTTCTCTTTTCAATTGAAAGCAAAGCTTTAAAAAACTGGAAGACTTGGGGCACAGGGAGGGGAATAAATTAAAATACAATCCTCGTTACATTCTAGGACTTCTTTGTGAAACTTAAATAGTCTTGAGGATCTACAAGTCATGAAATTCCAGTCTTGCTGCCCTTGGCAAACAAAAGAAGCTGGATTTTTTTAAAGGAAAAGTTAAGCATGTCATAGTTGGCAAATATTTTAAGTAATATGTTCATGACCTTTTTTGTTTCAATAGCCTTGTGCTGACTGCGAAACTATTAGCTGTTGCACTGAAGAAACAACATTTGAAGATGATCTTCAAGGACTTGGTTCCAAATTAAGCCATCAGGAACCCTGAGGGTAAGGGGGTTCACTGGTTAAGACAGCACTCTATTATTAATTATTTCAAAGCCAAAAAAAACAAAGCTGAGCTAAAAAGTCCCTGCTATAATAGTAACTGTCTTTTTTTAGGTATCTGAACAGACAGAAATTGGCAAAGAAAGACTTCTAAGATTTATTTTAACTTTTTATGTATGGTCCTGTTGTATTACAGAAGCTAAACTATTGCACCAGCATTACAACATCTAGTTCAGGACTTTCTTTCCCCGAATGAGCTGATTTCTGTCATGCAAAGCAAGTAAACATACTTTTCTTTTCTCCTATTGCAAAAGTTGAGCCAGAGCCCTGAACCCTTCTTATGGCAATCAAAGATTTTTTAAATGCAACTTTAACTTACAAATGTTGAATTCAATTTCAGTATGTTCAATTTCAAAATGTTGAAATTGAATTCAATTTCAGTACTTCCCTCCTCCCCCCTCCTAAAAACAGGAGAATATCCCTGAGACCCAGGCTAGCAATCCCAGTTTGGGCTACAAGGCTTGAGATGCACCACAAGTTCTTCATCATCTTCATCCATAGCTCAAAGGACAGTTGTGATAAAAAAACCAATTTCTTCAGCTCTCCTCCTCCAACCATCCAGAACTTTTTTCTTTTAATGAGAAGGAGAAATGGCAACATGGAGGCAAAACCATCTCTGCATTCCCCTGAGCGGCCTGGATTCCCATCCACTGTTCCCTACCTTGGTGATTCAGGGAGATGCGGTTAGATGGTTCTTGGAAACCCGGTTCCACCAGATCCCGCCGACCGTGAGCTGAAGTCTGATCTACATTGTCCTAAAAACAGAAGAGCAGAAAATCTTATCAAAACCAGGCATTCTGTACTCCCTGTAAACTACATTGCACAGAGCCAAACCACTGATACAAAAAAAACAAAAAAAAATCCCTGCCATACCTCTGAAAGGAGAGAGCAATGTCAGAGAAGGGGGAGGGGAAGATTATAGAGGGACACTAGACTGTCACATTAATACATGTGGCATGAATACAGAATCAATGACTATGCCATTGGCTCATCTGTACATCAGTTTGCATTTCAAACTGGGAAATAGTGATGTAAATGCACTTCCTAGTTTAACAAAACTTTCTTCTTGCATCAAATTATGCAGAGGCTAGGGCTTTGTTTTCTTTAATTCCAAGTCTGTGGCTTAGGGGTTTGTAACTAATTAACTGGACTGAAACAGATTCAGTAGTGAACTACTAAACCTCAAGAGGAATCAGAAGTTCAGTTTAGATAAACATCCGTGGCTCTGGATGCCAACCTGGGTTGGTTGGGTGTTGTTTTTTTTTTTTTTCATACTAGAACTCTCACAAGATCAGGTTTCAAGAAGTTTTAACACAGACTGAATTTGGCTAAGTCTAAAATACCACAGTTTCTCACAGATCTTGCCAAAGACGACGGCTTGGAAAAAGCCAGAAATTTAAATATAAACAAAAAATAAGAAAAGCAAGATAAGTTGCATTGCATTTTAGAAGCATGAGAAGGAAATTTAGAGCAGATACAGTTTTACAAAGTTGGCATACCTTTGCATGGACCAGTTAAGGGTGGGTATGGAAAAACAGAAGCAGGTGCATAAAGTTGACTGCATAGATCTATCACCAACCATAAGCTGCTGCAGGGATATACGTGACTGTATACATGTTCCTGCTGTGCCCAAAGTGTGGGATAAATACACAATGGCATGACCCACATTTATGTCAAAACATAGGAACCACCTTCATGGCAAATGACGTTGTAATTATGGCAGAGAAATAACATGCACACAGTGAGCGGCAATTTAACTGTGCAATGGTGAGCTCTCAGCCCAACATTTCCAGTTTACAGAATATAAGCTAATGCTCAAAAACATAACGGATGTAGTGTTTGGGGATAAGAACTGTATATAGTTATAGAGGATATGAAATGAATTATATTATCTCTTCTTCAGAGAGACTGTCTCTGCAAATACTTGAGCTTTGATTCAAGTAGTCAAGCACCGGTCTTGAGTGCCTTCACCATCAGGGATCAATTCAGGAACCCACAGGCGTTTATAAGGCAAGAACTGCCAACAGCGGTATGACTAAGGAAAGTTTTTACAAGTAAACAATATATGATACGATACATATGGCATCCCTCTATCTATGCCAGATACAACTGGGACCACTCAGAGTTCTGCCTCCGAATTGGCTACCTCCCCTTAGAGCTCTTTACATCCTTGCCACTGATTTTCACGACACTGGCTGTGTTTTCTGAGCCACATCTAGCTAATCTTACAAATTTTTGTAGTTACTTCTTCGGAATAATAATAATAATAATAATAAAATCAGACCTCCTGTCAGCATGACTGTATTTGTTCTTACTTTCTTGAAAGACGACAATATTTGTTAGCTCTTTCACTGGAGCTAACTGAATGCATATTAGGAACAAGCAACTCATGAGCTCCTGCCTCTGTCAAATCCCTTGCAACCGCAGGGTATCGCATCCTAACATTATTACCGCTTTTGGAGCGCTAGTCGTTTTCACTGGATGTATCTCATTTTCTCTGGGATACCACACAGCCAGCACTGACCTGGCCCACAACATCTCCATTTTAAATGTCAGGCAGGAAATTTGGGACTTGCAGCATGAGAAGGCCACTGCAGGAAGCAGAAAGCACATACAAAATGAAGAGTCTGCTCCCCGGAAAGTTTAGCATAATTCTTTCAAAGGCTCCAAGGACAACAGGGGGGAGGAGATGTTTACCTAGGAAAAGTTTCAGTCAAAACTTAAAGCTGAAGTCAATTGCTCTCAAGTTGAGAGGTGAACATCGCAGGCATGAAGAACAAAGCAGCATCCTTCCTCCTAGTGCATTGCTTTCCGTGTGTGGTTCCCCCCATGCAATTCAACATCACGTATTTTTATCGGGTAGCTAAAACTCCACTGATGCAGTTTTGCAGAGTTAGTTCCACTTCCTGGGAACGAGTCTGGACATCTGACACGTGGATGCAGTTGCATATTGCCTCTCGACTGGGAAGAGCAACAGAGCATCCCAACAGAAGTGAAAGGTGGAACAGGAAAACCAGTTGTAAGCTATTTATTACACACCTAAATGTGTTTTCAGTGGTCCCAAGACATAAAAGTCCCTAGTGGAAGGCAAGATTTGTGCAGTACTATGTAGTAACATGTGGCCATGTAGATGTAGTAACAGTAGATGTGGCCAAGATGCATCTTCTTACCTTTGGGTTTCCCACAGCAGTAACACACAAACACTTAACCGAGAAGACCTTTTTTCAGGCTTACAGCTGGCTGCAAGCCCATAACTCTTCAATTAAAACAGATTTATTTTTTTTTTTAACTAGCAATTGCCAATAATTTACAGGAATAGGATTCATCCTCTCTGGAATCACCTTACAGCTGTACCAGAAGATGCTGAGAACCACAGGCCTCATTCACAAAGCTTCAGCCAAAGTCATGGTAAGATACATCAAAGTTTTCAGAAGCAGAGGTTTGAATGACTAATGATTGCTGGTGCTGCCCTTACAAAGCTGATACCCCTGCCTGTTTCATCAGGTGCAAACCCAGGAGAAGTCTGCAGACTTCTCCTGCAGCTTGAGCAAAGCGTGGAACCAAAGGTTTCCTCCGGGCCCTGAGTGCCAGCACAACCCAGGTGCTAAAGCAAAGCAACAGACGTGCATAAACAAAGCCACACCTGTTAAAGCAATGCGGTCAGGAGAGGAGAAAAGGTAAGGGCGGTGCGATTTAAAGAGCTCAGGGTAGTTTCACATGACCCTCCAGAATCTGGTTGTGTCCGTTGTGCACAGACAAACAGTGGCACTTGGCCAGCTGCAGCAGAGATCAGACAGACACTGGAACAAAGTTAAAAGAAGAAAGGGGGAGGAAAAAAAAAAAAAAGTTATATAATTCCTCCATGCCAGCGGCCTGGTTGTCGGGCTCCAGCTCGGGGCCATGGCCGAGGCCCTCAGCAAGGTGGGCACCTGCTTTGGTCCATCACCATACCCCCCGCTGCTGCTGCTGCTGAAACCAGGCTCCCGGTAAGTCATGTGTTTGCTCCATGTTTTAATCCCCAGCTCTCCCTCCTCTTTCAATAAATGCTCTCAATATGAAATTAAAGCATGTTACTTAACTTACTGTACCATCCAGCTATTGTAGTATTTTTAGAAGCTAGCTGAGCATTAGCCCTTGCTGACTTGTTTGCATGTACTATTTTCTCTGTCAGTCAGCATCTGCGACCAAGGATGACTTAATCGAGTGACTAGCATGAGTGCTAGAAGGATCTGAAGCAGGGTTCATTTTTTAGAGTCCTTTAAAGCATTAGCATTTCACACAGCCAAACATACCGTCATTACAGGTTAGATTTCAGTGTCCTTTTGCAAACCTATATTGCACGACGCAAAATGCGACATGCTTGCATCGCATTAAGAGGCAAAGTCCACTCACAGACAGTGTTATCTCTACACATCAGTAACCAGGACAATCTGAATTTATTCTTCAATCTATAATCAAGCCTTTCAAGTCGCACTCCAACTATGACATATGATGTTTGCCGCTGTTTGTGATAACTGAAATGCTTATCATGCTATCAAAGAAAACGTTAAATCTGGTCTTTTAATCAGAGAATCAGACAGCCATATACCATAGCAGCTCTGCTGTCTGCACACGTGCTCTTTAATCACTTCTTCGGCTCCAAGTGCTACTGTTCCCACCTGCAGTTTAGCTCAGAAGAGTATTTATCAGTACGAGACAGCATTACTAGGCTGACCAGCACATTGCTACTACTCTATTGCTGCTTCTGTCATCCTGGTTCCCTCAGCAAAGGTTATCCAGTCAGTCATTCAGGTTAATCCTACAGGTGAATAGGGCTTAGAGATGAGAGGAAGCAGATTCGAAAATACAAATAATAAAGTATCATCTATACTTCCCACCCCCCTCTTTGCAAAAAAAGGGGCCTGACATTAGCAGAGACAGAGTAGCTTTCTTGAGAGGTCTGGAAATCCCCTTTTACTGAAGGCTTCAACTTTTTCTGACTAGCAGTCACTGGAAGTTTACGAGATGAAGGAAGGCTACAAGTGGTAGCACAGCTTCTCGGAAGCTCCTGGGAGCATGGCCAGTCCAAGGACGTCCAGACCACCAAGATGACAGTCCCTGGTTTTGGATTTACTGTAGCTGTCTGCAAACCCACACAGCCATACCCCTGAACAAAAGGTTCAATTGAGCAAGAGTCACGCGTACTCATGCCAGCAGTCCCACAGCGACAAATTAAGATCATGACATACTTCTGATGTTTGTACACCATCCAGCACAACAGAAAGTCAAGCCAGGCGTGCTGACGGGTCCCACTGTGGTTTAGGAGCCTCTTAAAGCAGATACACCTCTGTTTGCACAGAGGCACTCCTGCCGCGCCAGGAGCTCGCTGCCTACCTGGCAGTGCTACTTTATCACACCAAGGTAGATGTCCTAAAACTAGTCGAGCGTAAAGAGAAAATTAGCCATGTCATTACTTGAGCCACCTTAGCTTTACTCTGTTCAGGCAACTTGTGTAAAGCAAAATGAAGTACCTTCTGCTAGCACAGACTGAGGAAACTACTGCAAAGTGTTCAAGTGTAAGTGGTTTCTAAAAAAGGCAATTATTAAAATTTGCTTAAGAGGCGTCCACCAAGGGCTCTGAAAGAGTGGACACAGCTCCAGGCTCCAGAAGCAGGAAGGGGATACTTAGAGAAATTACACTCTCTCTTTGTACCTGCAACTTGTTGCTCTTAGATGAAGGACACAGAGGTAGATGAACATTTCTTTAGCTGACCCAGTATGGTCATCCTTAACATGCTTCTGGAGTTTCTTTAGGCAATAAGGCAGCATTTCTTCTGAGGACCGCTTCATGTGATTCTTCATTTCCCAAACAAAAGACTATTTGCATTTATGTAAAGTAACTTTCTGCATTGTTTTCTAAGCTATGCTGCTTCTTTATATCATGATTTTGCAGCTTTGGTTCACTTAAAGTATCAAATGTACAAGGAGGAGAATAGACTCAACTATGGTAAGTGCCGAGTAGCCAGCTATTAATCTAAGTAAACTTTCCTATAGCTTACTGGTATCCGCAGCCATCCACAGAGTTTCTGTTCTGTCACTCAATTTTACTCTTAGCCCTGTGAAGGCAAACTCATAGTCTATTACACGAAGAAATCCACCTGACAGATCCAGACAAATGTTCAAGCTTTAATCCAAACTCCACAGTCTAGATCAATTAGTAATGCATATGATGCTCCTTTCTTAAAAGATTTAAGTCACTGGGCTTCTTAGTGGCTAAATAGAGCAGCACAGTCCCCTACCAGATAGCTCTTTGGCACAACATATTTTCAGCCTGCTGACACCCCAGAGCTTGAGGAAATTTGTCCCATGTACAGGCATGAGGGAAGAGCAAAGGTCTTGGGTTTGTCCAAAGTCAATGCTTTGCAAATGATTCCAAGTTTGCTCAAACACAGTTCATATTTTTTACCATGTTCTACCAGAGCTCCAATCACATCTTCCCTGGGCCAGTGCTTAACGCGTCATAGGAATAAAGAAAAAACAGGCTTTGCACACTAGGCAAAAAACTTTAAAGCGCATTCTCAGACAACCCACATATTACATAATTAAAGACCTGTAACTAGGTTTCCTGCCTCTTAACTATAGTCATTTGACTAGGTAAGAGCCAAGTGAAAGGCTCAGTAAGTCAACAGAGTAACTGTGAACCTAGAATTTTAGCATTCCCATTGCTAAGAGAGCTTGTACAAACAAGGGCTTAAAATAAAGCCACTTAGCTTTGTCAAAAGTCAGGCTCTCTCTCCTGAAGTAGCAAAGCCACTAACTGCAGGAATCCTTCTGATTTTGCAGTACTGGCTGTCAAGACTGAGAGCGATAACCCTAGAGCCCAGGAACAAACAAGCCCAGCTTGGGATTACAGGAGTAGCAAAGGCAGCAGCACATTCCTCCCGACACACTACAGCACCTCCAAACCTCAGTGCCGCAAATCACCAAAAACATGCGATAACCTGGCAGGGTGCACAGATCTGTTGCTATCCACACATTCATACAACCCTCAGCAGACTTACCAGCCCACCATGCAACATATACAATAGCTACAAGAAACACAACATACCAGGAATTAGCAAAGAAAAAAGGAAAATGAGAGAGACTAACAGACAAGACAGACCTGCGTCCGTGGTCTATGTCTCTGCAGTGGCAGGGAATTTGTTAAATGAATCACAGGAATTATATTACATCCCATGATACAGGGGAAGGCAGAAAGGCTTGCCAGTCTGACCTTGGAGGAACTTCTCTCCCGACCCCTATCTGGGTTTCAAAAACCCACTGACCAGAAGGTCCTTCAATTCAGCAAAAAACTGGGTGTTTGGACCCTATTGTCAACACTGAAACCCCATAGTGTGCGTGCCCCAAGTCAGTGAAGTGTTCCTTCTCCTACACCAAGAAAAAAAGCTTTCTTAAATACATGGACTGATATAGTTATACAATATACTGCTATAGCTGAGCCAGAAAGTTATTTTTCTGAAGGTGTTTCAGATTTATTTTAAGGAGTATTACCAGCTATGTGACTTGTCATTACCTGCATTGCAGCTGCTACCAGGGCAGTATTATTTCACACCAAAAACTACTGTTACCTACTAGCCAGCTTCGTCTTTTTTTTAAAAAAAAAAAAAAAAAAAAGTGGCTCTTCGGCCCCCCAGGAAATAAATAAATAAAATCTTATCTGGCAAGAGCTGGACCATGATTAGCAACCTTCAACAGTATCTGGTAGCAGCAGTTTATTCGTAAAAGGCTTTTCTCCAGTAAGGCAGGAGTGAGCATACCACGTTAGCTAACAGCTTCAGCAATGCACTTCTACAGCACGCATACACACTAGCATTACAGATTCAGCTTCCCTAGGCTGGTCTTTGCAAAACTTGCATTATCAGGGTTTTCAACACTACCGAACTCAGAATTTGGCAAGAAACACGTCAAATTAAATTTCTCTCACTAGATGCAGTCCTCTCTCAGTAGAAACTAACTGCTTCTGCAAGAATTTAGCTGTCTCCCCGTACTCTGTACAGAGAAAATGGTAGTCTATTCCACCATGTGCACTTTTTGGACCAGACTGCCATTTATTATGGTAGAAGAAAATTCAATGCATCATGGTTGCTGTCTTTTAATCAGATAGCAAGGAGGGAATCCAACTGACAGGCTTAGAAATGCTAAAAGCTTTGTTCTATTTTTAATGAGACTAAAACCACTGTGGCTGTTAGAGACAGTTTACATAGTTTACAGCTAAAATAAAGTCTTGAAATACAGAAAAGAAACAAATGCACAAGGTTCTCAGTGAAAGCAACCACTTCTTAGAGCTGTCTTAAGCTAGAAAGCACTTACAACAATGAAGCAGTTACTTTCTGATAAAGTGTCTTTTTGCTTCTTTTTTAAAAACATAAACTAGGTTCCTTTTCATTTCTAACAAAACACCACTGAATAAATGAAGTTTATATTAGGATATTCTTCATAGTAGAAAATTACATGTTTATATGGAAATTCTGTTTCTTCTGCTGGTGCCCATAGATCCTGATAATATATCTTTAGCTTGTACTTAATTCTAAGTTAGCCTTACCTCCAAAGCAAATCACTCTCACGGGCAAGGGACTGCCACTGACAAAGCTACCAAAACCCTAATTTACTGCATGTTCCAAGCTCTTTGGGTTTGCTCAATACTGACTCCACCAATAAAGTCCCTGAAAAATCTGTTTTCTGTGAGAGATAATTGTATTTACCAATAGGAATTAAACAGAAAAGTTATGTTTTGTTACCCTGAGAGAGTATAAACTAAAGTAGTAGTCATATTCCTCTTCTTTTTAAAGAGGCTTTCAGTGAGATTTTGCATCATTGTCTTATCAAAGAACTGATACTTAGACTACACTACTTAAATCGCGTTAAAAGCACAACAAGGCTCTAATGAACTTAGCAGTCCATACGTGTTAACTACTATACTGGAGGGTGCTCACACAATCTAAGGGAGTAATGCAACCCATAATGATGTTGTTGCTCGTAAGACCTTTAGCCTACTCAAGAATCCTTACCAGGGTCACCTTCTATGTTTTGTCCAAGTTTCTGAAGTGCATGGTCAGACTGTATTACTTCCTCATCAGAAAGATGAAAAGAAATATAATGGGAATATCTGTACTACCCAGGTGCTATGGAAAATTTCAGTGTGCCACACACCTGCTAACACACCTGTCCATTCTGAGAAAGCGTCTTCAAAATTATTTTCTTTTAGCTTGCACTAAAAAGAAAGATCTCCACATGTTCTTTCGGGGGAAGTTGTAACACACAGAAAGAAGGTACAGGATATTTGATCCTTTTCAACCCACTGCCCTCCCCACGCTCAGACCTGTGAAATACAAGGTAGCTCGTCTGTTCTACTTGGCATCAAACCTACTAGAGCTCCGGTTATAGCAGCACTGCTGGCCAGCTGCTTCCAAGAACACTGGCTTTGGGAGTCAGGTTTTGCCAGCACCCTTGCACTGAGTGGATGGGAGACATTCGGCGAACCGCCTTGGACAGTCTGTCCCAGCGCAGGCTAATGATGCCCCGCATTAACCTTGGAAGGCTCAATGCTTGGAAGGGTGACCTGGTGGACTCCGGGATCTGGCACTGCAGCAACACATTTGTGTGTCTCAGGCCAGGGGAGGGAGGAGAGAAAAGAAGATGCTACCTAGCGTTGCAGGAACCACTATTTCCATACAAGTGCATTCTCTTTAAGAATAGATATTCAAATCTCTGTGCTTTGGGAAGCAGCAACCACAGCCAGATAACCTAAATTACATTTAAGTGTATGCAGCCCTGAAAACTCAAGACTGATGAAACTCTAACAAAGGAATGAAAGTAGCATGAAACACAAAGCAAAGGAGTTTATCTAATCGGAATGTGTGCCTGCTTTCCCCTTTTGTCTTCTTGATGGTTCAGGTTCAAACTGAGGGTTTGAATGGGCCGACAGATGAAGATGATTCTTCACAGCCCTCGACAGAGCTGATAAAATGATAAACCTCCCATGGGGCAAGAGCCACTGTGCTCACACAGACCATTAAAATTCACCGGATGCCAGTGAGCAAAGTAAATCTCAGATTGCTAATGAAATTATTCTTCAGGTCTTCAAACTGAAAATCTGATGAATTTCAAGTGTCATGCTGAACAACTTCATACAAGACTACTTTGCTATCCTTACTTGCTTCAACTACCAGCAATATCGACCTTATCTCTCTACTTTCTAGCCAATTTGCTCAATTGCTGCAATTTAGGGTGTGCTTGATGCCCCTCCCCTCCTTCCCTGAAGAGTGATCCTTGGCACTAGATAAGTAATTAACTAGGTCTAGAAATGGCTGTCCCATCTGATCAAACCTATGATCCTAATTATACTGACCACACACACCTTTCTGCTTAGATAAAGAACTGTTTACCTGTTACATGGTGCAATCTGCCCCAGAACTAATTACCCACCTCAGACAAGGACATCTATAGTTCAGGTGACTTGCTTTCAGTTAGACACAGAACTAACTCTTTACACATCTCCGGAACAGCAAGCTTTACCAAAAAGAAGGTTTTTAAGAATCTCAGATATGGGGTAAAGATTTATACACCTCAGTTGACAGCTCCATACCTTATTAAAAAAACCCCACAGAAACCACAGACACATCTCTAAAGCACAACAATCATGCCTTTCATGATTAAGGACCCAGCATCAGATCTTTTATTGGAACAGACTGTTGTGCTCTCCCCTAACCGAACGGCAGGGTTCCACTCTCTCAGAGCAAATCAGTAATGTAATTTATACAAAGAAAATGAGGGAGTGTAAGAAATAGTCTACAATATATGGGTACTTTAAAAAAAAAAAATAGTTATTTTGTACTGCTTACATTGCAGTAATAGGTTACTTTGCAAGCCCTCAGAAAAAACAACACCACACCATTACCAATAAAACAAGAGGCCTTTATTTCTGCATTTCTTTCTTTAATCATGTTCAAATCTCATTTGACCTTCAGTTTTAAGGAAGTCACATCACTGCACCTTTCACACTGATGTTCAAAAGTTTTCCTAAAAAAATATAAAAAGTAAAAAAAAAAAATCCTCCACTGTGATGCTCTATTAGTCATTGCCCCCAAATGTTAGCAACAGTTGGACAATATTTCTAATATAAACTATACTGCAGTGCTGCCTACGTACAAATTGTCAATTCACAACAGTTGGAAAGAAAACAAAACAAAAATTAAGCTAAGAGTAACAACAGGGGTCATCCTGGATATTTCAGTGCACTAGTGTCCTATCCCCCTTTTTCAAAATGAAAGAAACTTGCGGTATTTCCTACATCTTCAGAGTCCTTATCAGAATATGAAAAAGAAGTAACTAGTTCGACTGTATTAAAATCCGAGCACTCAAAGGTACTTTTTAGCCTGAGAACTTCTCTCGGTGCTCTGGATACTTTACCTATCTCTGTCTGATTTTCAAAAATCTAGGTACGATATGAAATGTGCTTAATTGCTACACTTGTTCCAGTATTAATATATATGTTTATATACATCTACCTCAATGTAGTGGCTGCCATGTTGTTCCCTCCTTGAGGAAAGTGAGCTAATTGCAGGTAGCTCTACCAGTTATCCTGCATCAAGAAGACGGCTTTATCAGAAAATCTTTATCAACTTAACATTCTCTAAAGGAAGAAAATTCGCAACAGCTCAGCAATTTGCATTTACATGGTAACAGATTACATGTAAAGTTACAAGCTGTCCCAGGAAAACCCAACACAAAGTGTAAATCTTTAGTTTTTGCACAAAATGGCACTCGGGAAAAAAACCTGCTTGGTGCTTGGTGAAAGCAAGCATGTCAATCACCTCTTCATGCCTGGAAGGTTTTGGTTTTGTTTTGTTTTATAACTAGTTGTTCACAGCGTGTGTCAAGTGACTGCTTATTTTGTACAGCTTCTCCCCACTTTTTGCTAACACCTACTGGACACATCCAACGAAGTTACCCACAGCACGTCAGAACATACACTGCAACGCTTCAACGTGGTTAGTGGCAGCAGCTGCTTTAATTCTGCACAAACCCTGTGAATACTGGGCTACATTAAGGCCTCAACAGATCAAAGAGTTTTCATAACTACCAGTATGCTACCAGAGGAAGGTCTGGTGTGCCAAAAATTGCCAAGGTAGCACATGAAACAAAACAAGCAAACCACCCCAAACAAGACCTGCCCAGGTACAGGGTCTCCAAACAGGGAGACATTTCAACAGAGATTGCAAAGCTGGGCAGCCAGAAAAAAAGTTCAAGAAATCCCACCGTTATACTGCCATGCGCGCAACATTTGATCGTGCTGGCTTTAGCAACGCTGAAATATGACAGCTACTAACCACAAGAACATTTCTGCAAATGGATTTCTACTGTTCACTCTGAGGAAGACAGGATGCAATCAGATGAGCTGCTCTTCAATCAGTATTAAAGTGGCTTTAAAACACCTTTCTTTCTCTTCTGTTCCCTGAAACCAGTGCTGAAGATGGGGAGGGCAAAGAAGTAACTTGTTTACTTTGCAGTTCAAGGGGCTAGCAGCTTGCACATGAGCAGCTACCGCTTCAGCTGAGATGGTGATTTAACTCCAGGGTTCAGGGTGGTAACTTTTACAGCACAATCAGTATTTATTATACCACTTCCTCTAGTTGTGAGCTATTCTTTCTAACCCCAAAATGCAGATCTATGGAATAAAGGTAGTGGGAAAGACTGCTGAGATTAAAGTCAAACCAGAGATTAAAAAAAAAAAAAAAAGGAATTGTAGGATGAAGAAGAAAAGAGAAAAACGTTGAACTAGGCTTCAGAAGCAAGCTGTGGGTGAGAGGAACAAGCCACCTTCTGGATACAGCTGAACTGAAGACCATTACATCTAGCTAAAACAAGAAAATTAACTGTGGCAAATTACCTCGGAGTTCATTAGCACACCACCACAATCCTGACAGCATGTGTGTAATCTTGCATTCTAATAATGCATGTTATTGTGTCAATATCCCTGTTCCAGAAGATGCTAGTGGGACAGTCGATGAGAATTTTCTGGTCTTGTGGGTTTGGGTTTATTTTAATCTTCAGGGCAAGTCATGCTCTAAAAGATATGCTGTCAGAAAACTATTTTTCCAACCTGCTCTCATCCAGCATAGCAGTTATGGTTTGCGACTAAACCATCCAGCCCATTCATGTTCAACAGCCAGCAGTTTGTCATAATTTTGAGGACATAAAGGACTCCAGAAAAAACAAGATTGCAAGAGATGCCTTTTTCAGAACATCTTTAGCACACTTGGTTAACCATTTGCTCATATCAGGAAAAAAAAAAATTTCATGCAGAAGTTTAATCAGCACACATGTAGGAAGGCATTCTTCCCATCAAACTTACAACACACCGCCTTATACTTCTGTATGGTTGGAAGTAGAGAAATGGGCACGTTGAAGTCTTAATTCGCATTCACCTTAGAGTACAGGGTCTACAAGTGCCTCCAGCTACAGAAAGCTTAAGGTGACTACCTCAAATGTTGACATTAATATTTGGTTTGAAAAATTGAGTCTGTCATGAATTTGAAAAGGAAAAAAAATTCACATAAATTGAGTGTACACGTGTGGGCAGGTAAACATGCTGTAAGTTGCTTTAATAAATGGGTATCTGCTACATTCAGGAGACTAACTGAAGTGGTCTAACTTCACATATACACTTCTACAAATAACACGAGACACTGAAGAACGTGTATGTAACATATGATCCTAGAGTCACCTTCTACAGAAATCCTTCCAACAGGTCATGACAAGTGGTCATGGCGGTGTGATCATGGCAACCACTCCTGGATTGCCAAGGGGTTCCTGCCTCCTTGCTAGTCAAGGAAGGATGAGCCCAAGAGAAGGGCTCTGGAAGAAGGATACGCAGAGGGAGAACAGGATAAGAGCACACAGAAGGACTGTGCAGGACTAAAGGGCTTTGCTCAACCAGATGGCAGGAGACCCAGAGCCCACAGAGGCTGGTTAGGAAAGAGAGCCCATGGAGGTGGACTAGCCACAGGTACAGTCACTGCCTCCTGACATCATCATTGCCAAGACACCCTCCAGAGAGAGGCACTGATCTCCTTCCAGGAGGACCAAAATGTCTTTTCCCACACTCCCCCAGGCACTCGTCTCCATCAGCCTGCACACAACCACTCAAGGAAATCCTGGGCAGCTCAGGTCCCTGCCAAAGGGGTGGAGGAGATAGAAAACCCACAGGCAGGAACAGGAGATGTTAGCCTTGCCAGGCTAGGCACAGTCTCTTTACAATCAATAAAACAGTTCATGCATTTCAAGGCTTGTGTCAGCCCTTACTTCCTGACCTCCACTGCCTCTTCATGCTCCAGGCATGGGGGGCGGCATCTCTTCTGCAGCAGGCCCCAGTGGAGAAGAAAGGAGAATATCTGGCCAGGACTCCTAGTGCTTCATGCCCATCCCCACCAAATGACTTGGAGCCAGGGGCACTCATGACCAAAGGAGAGCAGCACCAGTCAGACCTGACGGTGGAAACTCACAAGCTACTTAGCGAGGGGGAGCTTCCCCATGCTGCCCCAAGGGTGGTTCTTGGGGCAGATATGGCTGGCAGTAGGTCCTCGGAGAAGGCAGCATGGGAGACAGCCCACTTGGATGTAAACCTTGGCAGAGAGAGTAAACACCAGGGAAGGCAGTCTCCTGTCATGGCACTCTCCTAAGTACCAACAGCTTGGCTGGGAAGCCACAAAGGACAGAGGTGGGCCAGGAGACACCTGGGCTATTGGCTAGCACCCCTAGGTTCTCCTTTGCTTCTGTCACACTGGCAAGTCCCTCATTTTCCACCTCAATGCTTGTTTCCAAATGAGGCACCCATCATCTTGGAGAAGATGAAAGCTCAGAGCACCTGTCTTGCCTAGGCCAAACAAGTCCATTTTTGCAGCCAGGTGCATGGGATGGGAAGAAACTGGAGACAAATCAGCTAAGTCATATTTCTGACCCACTCACAAGCAAACAGTGCGGTTCCAGCTGCAGCCAGCACTGGATGCTACAAGGATTTCTGGAGTGGGTTGAAGATAACTTCACATCACAAGTGATCAGCAAGCCAACCGAGGAAGCACTCTGCTTGACCGACAAGCTAGCAAAGCCAACTCACGGACAAAGAACCACCAGTTCGGGAAGTAAAGGCTGATAGCAGCCTGATGCCATGCTAAGATGAACGTAACAAGAGTAAGCAAAGGGAGCAAGACTACTAGCAGAATTACAGCCCTGGACTGCGGGAAAGCAGATTTTTGGCTTGCTCAAGGATCTGCTTGCCAGGTTCCCATGGGAGACTGCTCTGGAGGGCCAAGGGGCCCAGGACAACAAGCTGATCTCCCAGGACAGCGTCCTCAAAGCTCAAGAACGGTCCATTTTGGCATGCAGAAAGTCATAGGGGAATGGCAGAAAGCCAGGGTGAATGGACAAGGCAACTCCTGCCTCAGCTCAAATGCTGAAATGCAAAGAAGGTCGGAGCAGGAGGTTACGCAGAAGGAATATGGAGATACTGCCCAAGCAGAAGAGCTGGAACAAGCAAAGGATACCAAGAAAAAACAAGGAATACTTCTACAAATAAACAAGGGCAAAAGGATGGCTAATATTAGTCTAGTTAGTGCTCAGTTGTGCATGGGACCCAGCAGCTAAGGACACAAAAGATCAATGATTTCTTTGCCTCAGTTTTTCCTAGTAAAGTTCATCCTCACATCTCCCAGTTCTTTGAGCATAGTGTCAGCATCTGGGGGACTGAACCATTACTCACAGCAAAGGAAGATTATGGATCACACAAGCTAACTGGACCAAGTCCCTGGGACCACATGGGATGCGTTAGAAGGTGCTCAGGAAGCTGACCAATACCACTGCAAGGCTACTCCCTCTTATCTTCAAAAAATAAGTCACTGATCACAGGAGGATCCTGATGACTGCAGAAGCAAAAAATCACATTCATCTTCAAAATGGGCAAGGGTGAGGATACGAGGAACCAGAAGCTGGTCAGCCTTGCCCAGTTTATGGCAAGATTATGGAGCAAGTCCTTCTGGAAGTCATTGCCAGGCACACGAAGGACAAAAAAGCAATTGGTAAATTTATGCTGGCTGTTCCAAAGAACAAGTCATAGCTGACATTTCAGCTCACAATTTTAAACTGTTTATATTAAGGTTCTTACCTCTCAAGAAACCAAAGCATTTACACAGATCATGGATCACTGTGCTGCCTTTTGATTTCCTCATACTGTTGCACATGCTAGGTTCTTCAAATATATAGTTAAAATTTTACAATATTGGACAATCTTATGAGATTGTAGAATATCTAATTTTTTTTCATTAGAAAAGTAGGCACCTTATTTGTACTCCCCACATCCCAAAGCAATCTGCCTCAGATATAGCTGAACACTCTAGAAAAGTTAACTTCAAACTTGAGAAGGACCTACTGCAACAGCATAAAATTCATCAAAAATACTTATTTGCCTCTGCTGAAGTATCAGTTTTACAAAAACCCACGTGAGCTGAAATAATGGTCTGTCACTCTCCTACACTAATAGCTTCAAGAACTTCTTCAAGAAAGGTGCCAACACCACTTTGTCAGAAACCCCCTCCTGAACTGTGCAGAAGTATTCAGTATTCTGGGGAACTTGCCAGCATGACAGTATTTACTGTATGACTAATATGCATTAATGAAGCACAAATGGACAACTATTTACTTGTGCTAATAACTAAAGCGCTTTATTAGAGCTAAGGCCTCTAGCATGAAGGATTGCCAGGTTCCCCCACTTGCCAAAATTATGTCAAAAAATGGAGCCAGTGTGTAAGACATCAAGAGCTACAGCCAGTGTGTAGTAGATTCTTAAGTCATTGTTTAACATTCAGCTTGCAAAGGACAAGCATGGTCCAAAACCACGGGCTGTTTCCGAGGGCTTGTCTCTTCATTGTAGAGGCTAGAATTTCAAATATGCACACTGGTCTTACCAGTACGCAAGCCAAAGCTATCTTAAAATAGCAGTAAAGCCTGAGAGCTTTGCTGGGCATTTGTGTTCTACCTTTGATTGCTTGTTGCTCTTTCAAAACCAGAAAGAAAAACACTGTATCTTAATGCCTCGGATTAAAATATCAATACTATCTAGAATAAAAGGCCATTAATACCAATAATCTGGCCCTTTCTACATGAAGGATTCCTGAAAGCTGATCAATTTGGTAAAATTCCATCCTGAAAAAGCAAAGCCAGTCCTTCAAGAACAAAGTCCTAGTTCTATGCCACACTCTCCATCCCACGTCTCCACAAACGGAACGTACCTGCAACGCTAGGAATGAAAGATACACCTGAAAAGCGACAGTTTTGTGGGAACCTAGGAGAACTTTTAAAAGAGTATTTCAGATTGTGTTATATTAGAAACTGAAAAAAAAAATTCTTAGATGATGCAAAAGAAGCAGGTGAAGACCCTTTTCAGTCATAGATAGTGCTAGGTGGACTTGCTATATTCATCCCTAGCTTCACAAAGTGGCTTCATTAAGTGGCACATCCACCACTGAAGCCGTAGTGAATTCAGGCTATCCGTTCTTGTTTGAACAGCAGCTTCAGTTCAGGACTCAGCTGCAGCATTACAACTACATGGTCTGCCAGTGTAGAAACAAAATGATCCCTGCCATGAAACATCACATTAACAATGAAGTTTGGAAACTGTACCCACAGTTTCTGTTTAGAGACAGAAAAATTCTCCTCTCAGAGTTGATTACACTTAAACAACTTCATGCAGAATCACAGGACTTTGGTTGCGGGGTTGTTGTTTGGGGTTTTTTTTTCCCCTCCTTTTTTAACTTATAGAAAGAACAAATCACAAGTGCTTATGAAAAACTGTCCTTCCTTTGATCAAACAGTCTCCCTTTAGACTGTGTAAGGCAAGAAAATCTACTGGGCATAACTTTTAGCAAGGTCTGTATCTAAATATATTTCTTGGAAATACTTAAGTATAAGACAACATTATATCTCCGGTCTTTTCCAAGGATAGAAAAGGCCTGTCTGAGCCAACTGGCATGGACAGCAACACTAAGAATTATCCGAGCCACAGCACTTTCTTGAAAAGTGACAGCTCCAAATGCACAGCAATCTTATCTTCCTCTTAAAAAACAAAATAATCTTCTCCAGTTGTTATTTACTCATATGTAGAGCACAGAACATCTGTAGGAGGAAGGTTCATTAAAAACATCCCCCCAACCTATCACAAACGTAATTCCAGTTGATTATAACAAAGCCAATTTAAAAGGAAAAAAAGAAACAACTTCCATTCTCTTATATTTCAGACGTTTGAAGTATGAAGCTGTCTTAGGACTAGTACATCAACTTCTCTCTTCCGTTAAGTGAGAGCGGTTACTAACATGAAAATACTGATACTGGTAGTTCTCCAAAATAACTAGCTGGTAAACAGCTTGTTAAATATTTACTCATTTGGAAAAGATCCCGTTCATAAGAAAAAAATATACAGCATTTAGTTTGGTGCTATAGTCTGCTAAACTCATTGTCACCATTACTTCAGAATGGTCTCATGAAGTTTTGTGAGAAAACACCAGAAAATGGCCTGTTCATCAATGTGGGTGTTTTTACAACCTGGAAGTGGCATCTTAAAAGTTGCACTCAAGTCAGAACCTAGAGAGATCCATTGCTTTTGATTTTCACAGGATCACTGAATGGTTGAGGTTGGAAGGGACCCCTGGAGGTCATCTGGTCCACCCCCCTGCTCCAGCAGGGCCAACTACAGCCAGTTGCCTGAGACCATGTCCAGACAGCTTTAGAGTATCTCTGGGGATGGAGATTCCCCAATCTCTCTAGGCAACCTGTGCCAGTGAAAGAGTGATGCCCTCCTGTGTTTCAGTTTGTGCCCACTGCCTCTGGTCCTGCCACTGGGCACCACTGAAAATAGCCTGGCTCTGTCCTCTTTGCACCATCTTTTCAGGTATTTATATATATTCATAAGATCCCCCTCAAGCCTTCTCTTAAATACAAAAGTAGTAAACTGTAGTTCTAAACACGTATGAAAACTAGAGCTAAATCAAGGGACAAATTCACAGAATCACAGAATCGTATAGGTTGGAAAAAACCTTTAAGATCAAGTCCAACTGCAAACCTACAACTACTAAGACCACCACTAAACCATGTCCCTAAGCACCTCATCCAAACGTCTTTTAAATACCTCCAGGGATGGCTACTCAACCACTTCCCTGGGCAGCCTCTTCCAATGCTTGATAACCCTTTCAGTGAAGTAAAATTTCCTAATACCCAGTCTAAACCTCCCCTGGTGCAACTGGAGGCCATTTCCTCTCGTCCTATCACTTGTTACCTGGGAGAAGAGACCGAACACCACCTCTCTACAACCTCCTTTCAGGTAGCTATAGAGAGTAATAAGGTCTCCCCTCAGCCTCCTTTTCTCCAGGCTAAACAGCCCCAGTTCCCTCAGCCACTCCTCATAAGACTTGGTCTCTAGGCCCTTCACCAGCTTTGTTGCCCTTCTCTGGACACGCTCCAGCACCTCAATGTGTCTCTTGTAGTGAGGGGCCCAAAACCGAACACAGTATTCGAGGTGCAGCCTCACCAGTGCCGAGTACAGGGGGACGATCACTTCCCTGGTCCTGCTGGCCACACTATTTTTGATACAAGCCAGGATGCCATTGGCTTTCTTGGCCACCTGGCCACACTGCTGGCTCATATTCAGCTGACTGTCAACCAACACCCCCAGGTCCTTCTCTGCCAGGCAGCTTTCCAGCCACTCTTCCCCAAGCCTGTAGCATTGCATGGGGTTGCTGTGGCCCAAGTGAAGGACCTGACACTTAGCCTTGTTGAACCTCATACAACTGACCTCGGTCCATCGATCCAGCCTGTCCAGGTCCCTCTGGAGAGCCTTCCTACCCTCAAGCAGATCAACACTCCTGCACAACTTGGTGTCATCTGCAAACTTACTGAGGGTGCACTCGATCCCTTTGTCCACATCATTGATAAAGGTATTGAACAGCACTGGCCCCAACACAGAGCCCTGGGGAACACCACTTGTGACCGGCCGCCAACTGGAGTAAACTCCATTCACCACCACTCTTTGGGCCCGGCCATCCAGCCAGTTCTTTATCCAGAGAAGAGTACACCCATCCAAGCCATGAGCATCCAGTTTCTCCAGGAGAATGCTGTGGGAAACCATGTCAAAGGCTTTACTGAAGTCTAGATAGACAACATCCACAGCCTTTCCCTCATCCACTAGGTGGGTCACCTTGTCATAGAAGGAGATCAGGTTGGTTAAGCAGGACCTGCCTTTCCTGAACCCATGCTGGCTGGGCTTGATCCCTTGGTTATCCTCTACATGCCATGTGATGGCACTCAGGATGATCTGCTCCATCAGCTTCCTCGGCACCAAGGTCAGGCTGACAGGCCTGTAGTTCCCCGGGTCCTCCTTCCAGCCCTTCTTGTAGATGGGTGTCACATTTGCTTATCTCCAGTCAGCAGGGACCTCCCCAGTTAGCCAGGACTGCTGGTAAATGATGGAAAGGGGCTCGGTGAGCACATCTGCCAGTTCCTTCAGTACTCTTGGGTGGATCTCATCAGACCCCATAGACTTGTGAGTGTCTGAGCGATGCAACAGGTCACTAACCATTTCCCCCTGGATTATGGGGGCTCCATTCTGGTCCCCGTCCCTATCTTCCGACTCAGGGGGCTGGGTACCCAGAGAACAATTGGCCCTGCTATTAAAGACTGAGGCAAAGAAGGCATTCAGTACCTCAGCCTTTTCCTCAGCCTTGGTCACTGTGTTCCCTCCCCTGTCTACTAGGGGCTGGAGATTCTCCTTAGCTCTCCTTTTGCTGCTAATGTATTTGAAGAAGTATTTTTTGTTGTCTTTTACAGCAGCAGCCAGATTGAGCTCTAGCTCAGCTTTGGCCCTTCTAATTTTCTCCGTGCACAGCCTCGCTACACCTTTGTAGTCCTCCTGAGTTGCCTGCCCCTTCTTCCAGAGGTCATAGACTCTCCTCTTTTTCCTGAGTTCAAGCCAGAGCTCTCTAGTCAGCCAGGCCAGTCTTCTTCCCTGCTGGCTCATCTTTCAGCACCTGGGGACAGCCCGCTCTTGTGCCTTTAGGACTTCCTCCTTAAAGAATGTCCAGCCTTCCTGGACTCCTTTGCCCTTTAGGGCTGCCTCCCAGGGGACTCTGTTGACTGGGCCGAAGTCTGCCCTCTGGAAGTCTAAGGTGGCAGTTCTGCTGACCCCTCTCCTCGCTTCTCCAAGTATCAAAAACTCTATCATTTTGTGATCACTCTGCCCAAGACAGCCTCCAACCATCACATGGCTCACAAGTCCTTCTCTGTTCGTGAACAAGAGGTCCAGCGGGGCACCTTCCCTAGTTGGCTCACTCACCAGCTGTGTCAGGAAGTTATCTGCCACACACTCCAGGAACCTCCTAGACTGTTTCCTCTCTGCTGTATTGTATTTCCAGCAGACATCCGGTAGGTTGAAGTCCCCCACAAGAACAAGGGCTAGTGATCGTGAGGCTTCTCCCAGCTGCTTATAGAATAGTTCGTCAGTCTCCTCATCCCGGATGGGTGGCCTGTAACAGACTCCCACCACAATATCTGCCTTGTTGGCCTTCCCCCTGATTCTTACCCATAGACACTCCACCCTATCATCTCCATCATCAAGCTCTAAACTATCCAGATACTCCCTAATGTATAGGGCTCCTGCCTTGCCTATCCCTCCTGAAGGGTTTATAGCCATCCATCACCGCACTCCAGTTGTGCGAGTCATCCCACCATGTTTCCGTGATGGCAACCATATCATAGTTTTCCTGATGTACAACGGCTTCCAACTCCTCCTGCTTGTTGCCCATGCTGCATGCATTGGTGTAGAGGCACTTCAGCTGGGCTGTCATCTGTGTCTCCTTCATAGAAGAATATCCCTTGTGTGCTTTGAGGAATTTCACTGGCATTTCCCTCTTGGCTCCTATTGCCTCAGTATCCCCTAGCTCAACTCTGTTCAACCTCAGCTGTGCCCCAGTGTACCCTGCACATCTCAGAGACACAGGCCAAGTGCCCTCGTTGGCACCCGCTCCCTCTAACCGTGGCACGTTGTCCCTCAGCTTCCCTTGGGCAAGCCTGCTATTATCCCCCTCCCCCTTCAAGTCTAATTTAAAGCTCTGTCGATGAGCCCCGCAAGTTCTTGAGCAAAGATTCTCTTTCCCCTTTGAGAAAGATTAATCCCATCAGACACCAGCAAACCTGGTGCTGTGTAGGCCATCCCATTGTCAAAAAAACCAAATCCATGGCGATGACACCAGCCATGGAGCCATGAGTTGATAGATTGGGTGTCTCTGTTCCTTCTAGTGTCACTGCCCACAACTGGAAGGAGAGAGGAGAAAACAACCTGTGCTCCAGAGTCCCTTACTAGCCATCCCAAGGCCCTGAAGTCTCTTTTGATTGCCCTAGGACTTTGTGTTGCAGCTTCATTGCCCCCCACATGGAAGAGCAGTAGGGGGTAATAGTCCGAGGGCCGTATCAGGCTAGGGAGTATCCTCGCGATATCCTTCACCCAGGCCCCAGGGAGGCAGCAGACTTCCCTAAGAGGAGGGTCCGTCCGACATATCAGACCCTCGGTTCCCCTCAGAAGGGGGTTACCCACAACTATAACCCATCTTCTCTTCCTTGTGGAGGTGGTGTTAATATGAGAGGTACGTTCTTCTGACCTGGGCAACACCTCTGGTGTAGATGGACTGTCATCCCCATCCTCCGTTGACTGGCCTTCCACCTCCAGGGCCTCATACCTGTTGTACAAAGGCACCTGGGGAGGCAAGGTGGGCAGGGAGGGCCTTCGCCTGCCGCCATGAGCATGGACTTGCCTCTATTCACTCTCCTCCTTTGAGCTGCTGCCTTCAGCCTGGTGGGGGGGGATACAGGATCCCCTTGATCATGGGTTCTTACTGGTGGCTGCTGCTACTCCTGTTCCTGTCTCAGGGGGGCAGAGCCTGGCACCACCAGTCGATCTCTTTCTCAGCCTCCCTGATGCTCCTTAACCTTTCTACCTCCTCCCGTAGCTCTGCCACCACGCAGAGCAAATCATCCACCTGGTCACACCTCACAAAGCTGTCCACCTGGCTGCCACGCGTGAACAGTGAGAGGCCCAGGCACTCCCTGCAGCCTGAGACCTGGGTGGCAGCATGTTTTTGTGGGAGCTCCATCTGGGTAGCCACATCCACTCTGGCGAGCACAGAGGGCATCGCTTTCTGACGAGCGAAGACCATAGCTGAGTTTCTTCTGAAAGGACGGGGACTACCAAACGAACTCACTTTTCACAGTTCCTCTTGAGCTAGTAGGGTGACTTCGCCTTCCCTACACACCCTGCCTGCGTGAACTGCTGCACAAACTGCCACGCCACGCCCTTCTGACGCACCACGCCCTGCTGAGAGACTTTTCAAGAGACTGCTTGTATATAATAGACATAACAAGATTAAAAGATAGGTTCAGTCTATTGCTCAAGCATGAGCATGAAACCATTAACAGAAAGATGCAAAATTGAGCTTCTTTACTTGTAATTTCCTCACTTGATTTGGAACACCTACATTGTTCCCTCACCACTGTTAGCAGTAATGTAAGTAGTAAATGGTATGACTGACCACTAGAGTGCTTTGAGTCTCTTTTTTTTGGTGGGTTGAAAAAACCTTATAACTGAAAAGTGTGGACCTAGCCACTTGAAATTTCTTGCTCACATTCACCTTCAAAAAAGACTTCATGTTTTGCCAACCAACTTCTGTGTAAATTAGAATACAAAAGTAGAAGTGCAAACAGTTAAGTACAGACTTTCAATGGGAATTGTAGAAAGGTAAACTGGTACAGCAAAAAAAGTAATTGATGGGTATTTCATGTACGAGGGGAAACTGTAATGAATTGTATAAAAGCTTAGTGTGAGATACAACTTACTTTCACATTATTTTGCTTCACATACAATATTCTGATGACATTCGATAGTGGGGGCAAGTGCACTTCCAATGGCCTCTTTAAGAGGTAAGCACCACACTTTCATTTCAATGTTAGTGAAAACGACTGCTTTTGGGACCATTTTTTAAAGAGATTTCTGTCCAAGAAAAATACAGGCTAGAAATCCAGCTCCAGTTGTTCTTCAACAAAAACTACCAAGCAGCATCAACTCTATCTGTAAAAAACATTTTCAGTCTACACTCAGGGAGACAGATTTCATAACTTCATATTGGAGGCAACATGTCTTGTAAAAACATTCACTAATGTTCTCACTGCTTTGTGCTTTATGTCTGCTGCAGTCCATCAACCCTCTATGCCACATACATGTAAACTGTTAAAACAAGAGCATTGTCAACAAATATTTGTCGACTGACACCATATTTCACAAATCTGATTACTTTCTGCATTGGCAGTAGCAACATTTCAGCTTCATTTCTTCATACAATATGTAGAAGAATGACACAATGCAATAATGCCTCTGGTGTTTTTTCACTCAGCTATGCCCAAGGACTTTGAAAACCTGCTTGTGCACTCTGGTCCTTCCCTTTGCCCCGTTAGCATGAAAAACCCAAAACTCCGGGCCAAATTCTATACAAGCAGCATCCTTGTACATTTAAGCCTAATGAGAATAAATTAAGCTGTCGTTTATTTTTAATCTTAAAAATCATGTATTGGGTTTGTGTGGCAAGGTTTTGGTAGCAGGGGGGGCTGCAGAGGTGGCTTCTGTAAGAAGCTGCTAGAAGCTTCCCCTATGTCCAACAGAGCCAACGCCAGCCAGCTCCAAGATGGACCCACCGCTGGCCAAGGCCAAGCCCATCAGCGAAGGTGGCAGCACCTCAGTGGTAACATAATTAAGAAGGGGGGGAAAAGAAATCTGTGGTGCAACAACAGCAGCCAGAGGAGAGGAGTGAGAATACGTGAGAGAAACAACTCTGCAGACACCAGGGTCAGTGAAGGAAGAGGGGGAGGAGGTGCTCCAGGCAATGGAACAGAGATTTCCCTGCAGCCTGTGGTGAAGACCATGATGAGACAGGCTGTCCTCCTGCAGCCCATGGAGGTTAATGGTGGAGCAGATATCCACCTGCAGCCCGTGGAGGACCCCACACCAGAGCAGGTGGGTGCACCCAAAGGAGGCTGTGACCCCATAGGAAGTCCGTGCTGGAGCAGGCTCCTGGCAGGACCTGTGGACCCATCGAGAGAGGAGCCCACGCTGGAGCAGGTTTGTTGGCAGGACTTGTGACCCCGTGGGGGACCCATGCTGGAGCATTCTGTTCCTGAAGGACTGCACCCTGTGGAAGGGACCCACACTGGAGCAGTTCATGAAGAACTGTAGCCCATGGGAAGGACTCGGGTTGGAGAAGTTCATGGAGGACTGTCTCCTGTGGGACGGACCCCACGCTGGAGTAGGGGAGGAGTGTGAGGAGTCCTCCCCCTGAGGAGGAAGGAGCGGCAGAGACAACGTGTGATGAACTGGCTGCAACCCCCATTCCCTGTGCCCCTGTGCTGCTCAGGGGGAGGAGGTAGAGAATTCAGGAGTGAAGTTGAGCCCGGGAAGAAGAGAGGGGTGGGGGGAAGGTGTTTTAAGATTTAGTTTTATTTCTCATTACCGTACTCTTGATTTTAATTGGTAATAAATTAAATTCATTTTCCCCAAGTCAAGTCTGTAACCTCAATATGCCATGGACTTGGATCAGACGACCTCCAAAGGTGTCTTCTAACTTAGTGTATCATTTTATGGAAAACAAGGATCAAAGCTGCTGTACTAAAACCTGGAGAACCTGTGCCTAGCTGTTTTTCCAGCTTAAGGCAGAGAAATGTGACTGTTGTAGTAACAGCAGCACATCATCTTCACATCCACAAATCTGACATCATTAAAGGAGGCTTTTATTACCTTTAGCTAGCCTCTAACTAATTAATTCTCTTCGGTATTTACTTCCCTACTCTTGAAGTGTACAAAGCTTCTCAAGTATGATGTGCAACATTCTGCTCTCTTATCTGGTCAAGAGGACTATTAGCAATCCTGATATCCACAGCTCTGTACATGTAGGAGGAAGCAATTTTCTCCCTATTTGTGACCAAGTGCTTGTAGCGCATTTTATGCCAAGTTAGACGATGAGTATGATGTGAACAAGTCCTTTCTCTAATAAGAATTCAGCTCTCTGAAAACAAACTTAATTATTAATAAAGTCATGCCTGCATCTTGGTTATGAGAAAATAAATGGAAGGCAGAAAATAGAAGATGAACAGAACATTCCCACATGCCCAGAATTTTATCTTCAGAAACTGAGAAAAAAACCATCCTTCTGTTATTTATGTTACTGAGACTTGTCCAATTCATGCATCAAAGGGTTAAAGAACTAAATCTTCCCCAAGAGTTCAAGTCACTGCACATAAATACTGTTGTGACTACAGATTGCAAAAGAACGGAAACACAGTAAATCATCCCATTTTTTCTGAGAAATTCTGGGACTATGTTCTGAATTTCCAGGAACAGAAGACAAACACTGCCAATTCTCACTGCTAGATTTTTATTGAAGAGTTCGAGAATTTGGAAAGGGCTCCTGAAAGCCACTAAAAGGTAGTATTGATTTTTTCCACAAAGCTAGAGATTGTTTCTAGGAGAATGTACTCTGTGTGACTGGTTTATGTGCTAACTCCTGAGAAAGTTAAAAAAAAAAACCAACCTCTTAAACAAGACCCGAAAGCTTCTGAAAGCAGCAAACATTGCAAACAAAGAGCCCAGTAAGAAAGTCAGAGATCTATACCTTGCCCGTCTCCCCAAAAACGGGAAAAGGAAGGGTAGAAAGGGGTTGGCAACAAGGCATCCTAAAGGATATTCTGTAGTGCATATTCACTTATCCAGGTTCTCATTTCTCTTGCTGTCTGCTTTGAACGTAATCCCAAAGTCCAACGCATCAATTTATTCTAAACACTGAAGTTACAGCATTAAGGTCCCAACCTTGGGGACTCTGGAGGGATCTTCTCTATAGCCTTCCATTCATATTAAGTCAAAAAATGTACTGAAAAAAATAGAATACTTCTTCACACTCTAATCTAGAGCATATTTAGTTTAACCTTCTTTCAGCCCTTTACCAACACAATACTGGCACTGCAGCCAAATTTGAAAGACAAGTTGATGAAAGCTTCTAAGTCATATTTAGTAGGGGTGGAAAAACAGATGTTCAGGGTTTTTTTAATGCAAACTTCATTTTTGACAGAAGGCACGGTAGTTGTGAATGGGCTTCCAAAGCTAGTCTTTAAACTGGTAACAAGCACTTAAGATAGTTAACACACAGTAAGCTATGACCAAAACTAATTAATTAACAGGGAGTCACTTTCCCACCATCTTAAGTCACCCATGTTGCTCTGACACTTCTAGTCTGTTGACTGCCCCAGACTAAAGCAGGTTATCTACAGGGTTTGTAAGAGCAAGGGGAAATACCAAGGAAAATTCACATTCTTAGTGCTTATGAACCACTAAAGACACTATTTTCATGAAAAAGTTTGACATCCAGTAAAGAATTTGCAGCTTAAAAATGACTGCCTACAATGTCAAGTTTCTCTTACATAGCTCTCCTCTCCCTCAGCTTTGCATCATGACTCAGATGATGCTCTAAATGAACTGGAAGCATAATTTCACAGTGCATCAAAATTACGAAGTCCAGGCACATCTATTCACATATTCTTTTAAAATCATGGATCCAAGTATAGTAACAGATTTTCAAGATACCCAATTTCTCAAAGTCCATTCTATTTTCATAACTGCAAAAGCAGTTATAAAGGAACTGTTACATTTTTCCTGTTGTCAGGAAAAGCATTCAGGTACATTCAACTGACAACTCAGCATATACTAACATTAGTCTTAACTAATTTGAAGTTTCCTATTGGGGAAAAAAGTGTAAGTTGGCATATTATGAAACTGATGTATAAATCCTATAGGGGTTTGTTGGGGATTTTTGGTGGTGGTGGTGGTTTTGTTTGGTTTTTGCTTTTCTTTCAAATGAGTAGCATGACTGTAGTAATCTACTAGTAGTAATGTTTGTCTTCAGAGGAAAAGGTTTCAATGTCGTATGATATTATGATTAATCATTTGTGTATCTGCACGGCCCAAAATCATAAGTGAATCCTTAGGGTGGTAAGCACACTATGAAAACAAAGAAAAAAAAAAGACAAAAAACAGGCCACTCCCAAAATAACAGATTTACAGTTCCATAAAAAATACAAAGCATGCATTATGCCAACCACAACTGCCTGGGAAAAAAAATATGAAAACTTCTAAGTGCATTTTTGCCTAGCACCTTTGAATTGAGCTGAGGGGTTTTTTTAATATATTCTTTGTAATATGCCATATTGGCTGCTTAGATACAGCATAATAACTCGACAAACATAGAGATTTTTACACTTGGTTAGATCCTGCCTTTGTTCCTATAAATACAGCATTCAGCAAACATTGATACCAGTGAAATGTCTTGCACCAAAAAGTATTGTAGCTTGCCATTTATTTTGGAAACAAGTGCCTTCTCCCAAATATGAACTGGCTATTTTGAGGACAGGTATCAATTCTTAATCAGTATATATTAGTGACCCAATTTTTTCAGCAGCAGGTCTTGAATACAGGATGGTAACAGAGGCTCTGTTCCCAAACATAGCAAAACCCAGAGAATTGGCAGACAGCTATTAGCAGTTTGATGAAAAGTTTGAATGCACAATCAATCACTGGCACACAGCAATATCGTGCTACAAGCTGACAAGAACATGCAGTTTCATAACTTACTATCCGATAAGGAAGATGTAAAAAGGAGTCTGGGCAGCCAGCTAAAGCCATTTGTTCCTTCAAATTTTCTTCAAATTACATCTACTGCTTCACAGGACCTGCAGAGTACAAACAAACTGTCAGAAACCATACTGAAGACATTTCATCAACTTATTATTGAAAACAGTTGGAGGGGGAAGACCGAGAAGAACAAGATGAGGTGACGAGGATTTGCATCAACTTGGAGTAGCAAATCTGCACATTTTCTGTCTGTAGCCTAGAAAACATGTTCAACCCGATACTTCATTCAAAAGTCCAACATAACTATTCTCAGGCTGGATGGCTCCTCCTTTATTTCCACAGTCCAGGCAAAAAAGAAAGCCTCTCTTCACACCTAGACTCTAACCATTTGAAGATTGGCTCTCACCAACTGAGGCTATGTTTTCAATTGTGGAAAGAAAACATTGAAATCTGAATTAAGATGACAGCCACTTATCATAGAATCATTTAGGTTGGAAAAGACCCATAAGATCATCAAGATCATTATGCAGCATTAGCCTTCAACACCTACTTACACAACTACTTCTTCCCTTCACCCTTTCCCACATGCCTTTTCTCTCATGGTTTTATTCTCATGCAATATATCAAATAGGATGTCCCATGCAAATCTGCATTCAAGTCTTGCATTTCCTCTTCTGAGTAATTACTAGCAGCAATTTTGCACGGTGAGCAGTGTTTCTTTTAAGCATCACTTTTGTGATCAGATCAAGCTTGAAAAGAAGTCTACTGCAAACATATTTAGAGGTGCATATGGCTGAAGAACCAAAAATGCAAAAGAGAAGGCAGTATTAAGCCAATGTCAGGAAAGTGATTTTAACTGCTGCTTCATAACAAAGGAAACAAAATAAACAAAAGGATGTAAATATAAAAAGCACTATTTGCTGGTCCCAGCATTTCTCCCAGCCAGTGGCATTCAGCTGGAGACATCCCTGCAGTATAAGGCAAGCAATGCCACCTCCGAGCAGATAAAAAAAGGGTGAGTGGGGGAGACAGAGCAGACTGCAAAGCGAAGCCAGAACTTTTACTCCTACCACAAGCAAGCTCCTGTCTTGTTCACTGTTAATTATCAATTATGTATTCAAAACAAAAGTCTGAGTTTTAAACAGGCTACCCACTGCTCTCTGGTAGGCATGAGCTGTCACCAAACCAAAGCTCCCAGCAAGATTTATGGGACAGTTAAGTCATGGAAAAGGGTAAAAGACATCTTGGGGAAACTGCTCCCAGAGAAGTTGCAGCCTATGGTCCATGTAAAGCATGCACTCATCGAGGAAGCTTTATTTTATCTAGTTCCAGGGTAAGTTTGGCTGAGGTACGGTAGCCGCCTCCTCTCTCAGAAAGGCAGGCAAACTCCCGGGAGCTTCTTTCCAGAACAGAGTTACTGGGCTTCTGCAGTTTTCCCAAGGTAGTAACTTTCTGGGGTCAATTCATATAGCTAGTTATCTTGGGACGAAACTGTTTGGGGCAACAGCAAGTTTGAAAAACTATTTAACCCAATATGCATAAATCAAGTTGTTTATTCTAGATACTGTTTTCCATAGCATTTACTTAAGTTTAAAACCAAACTCTTACAAGATTAACATTGGGGGGGGGAGGGGATCACCTCAGACATCTAACTCTGTATGCATGATCAGAAATAGTGTGGCCAGCAGGACTAGGGAAGTGATCGTCCCCTTGTCCTTGGCACTGGTGAGGCCGCACCTCGAATACTGTGTTCAGTTTTGGGCCCCCCACTACAAGAGAGACATTGAGGTGCTGGAGCGTGTCCAGAGAAGGGCAATGAAGCTGGTGAAGGGTCTAGAGCACAAGTCTTATGAGGAGCGGCTGAGGGAACTGGGTTTGTTTAGCCTGGAGAAAAGGAGGCTGAGGGGAGACCTTATTGCTCTCTACACCTACCTGAAAGGAGGTTGTAGAGGGGTGGGTGTCTCTCTCTTCTCTCAAGTAACAAGCCATAGGACAAGAGGAAATGGCCTCAAGTTGCACCAGGGGAAGCTTAGATTGGATATTAGGAAAAATTTCTTCACCAAAAGGGTTATCAAGCATTGGAAGAGGCTGCCCAGGGAAGTGGTTGAGTCACCATCCCTGGAGGTATTTAAAAGACATGTAGATGTGGTGCTTAGGGACATGGTTTAGTGGTGGACTTGGCAGTGCTAGGTTAATGGCTGGACTCGATTTTAAGGGTCTTTTCCAACCTAACTGATTCTATGATATCCAACTTGTACTGTTGCTAGTCTTTAAACATATAAAGAGTGGTCTACAGCCATCTAACTCCCACCCCACACCTAAAAGTTTGCAGTCAGTTTTTAAGAGGGATCTGAAGATTTAATTTTCAGGGCAAGATTTGCCTCACTCACCCAGTTTGTCCTGGGAGAATTAAGCACAGACTTATGGAAATCCTTTTTATCTTGGCTGATGTATGCAAAAAAAAAAGGCAGCTTTTCACTTTGGGAGTACCGTTTTCTGTAAGTACATCTAAAGTGAAATTAGGCAAGCCACTGCAGTATATGTTCTGAAGTTGGTACAATGCATCAAGAACAAAGAGAACCATATTACTGGCCTGTAAACCCACAAATTAAGGAAAGTTTAGGTAAAGGGATAAGGGAAAAGAATTCTGCCTTGCTTTGTAACAGTTTTATGTTTATTATCACTTCAGTATTTAGAGAACAGGAAACCGCATGACTACTGTAAATTTAACTATAGATAATTTAGGACTGAGTATCAAAATACTGGTCTTTCTTTCAATGTTTCAGCAAAAGGCACCAATTCACTTATAGCAAGATAGATTAAATCTGTTCCTAAACAATACCAGACCAATTTGTCTACTCTAGGGCGTGCTGCAGTTTATGCCACAGCCCCATTACGCCAATGGAAGATCATCAATTACCTCGAACAATAGTTGGAGTCAAGACTGCATAATTTATCAAGACCCATTTGCTTCACTGCTACATTCTTGAGTATTCATTTGTTAACACTGCAGAAACAGAGGAAAGCAATAATCTCTAGATGATATCATTCCTAGTCCATCATACATTAACACTGATTTAAGATCGCATCTCTTTTGTCTGTCTAAAAGCAGTTTATCAAAGTAGTCCTACCCTAGGAATACAAAAAAGCCTTTGCTCACCTTTAAGATCTAAGGCCCTGTTGTACCACATCACCAAGTAATAAATTTTGTAGGGACAGAACTCTATACCAATTCATGTGTTCAAGCAGATAAAAACTAGGATTTAAAAAGAAAAATAAACCAACTTTTTCTTTGCTATTGTCTTTAAACATGATTTTTAGCATGTCAGTTCTATTCAGAGATCGTAACTGCATACAGACTTACGTGTTCTTTCCATGCAACTTAAACAGCACAAGTCGCAAAAACATATTTAAGTGCCAAGTTACTGCCCTTTTCCTACAACGCCTTGGATGGGGGAGGGAAACTCCAAAGGATTGTAAATAGAAAACAAGCTATGTAGTCGATCACTGTTACAAAACTCAGGACATTCAGTGGCAAGAACAACTGTTGTGCAGCATCGAGCCAGACAGCCTGTGCACATTCAAAACCAAGCGACTTCACGTGCTTCTATTGGCTTAAGAGGTCTTCCTTGAACAGAGTCCCTGGAAGAAGGACAGTCACGATAAACCAAGTTTCAAAGGTCTTAAGATTTGGTTTTGTTATGATATTCTCTAGCCTAAAGAATAGTCTATTGCGAGGCTTAGCTTTGACGTCTCAGTGTCTCAAAAGTCTTAAACCAGCTCACACCATCTGAACAAAGACTGATATTCATCCCGCATGGAAAACGTTGCAGGTGCGCATCCTGGAGATTACTGCTGCTCAAGAAGTTGTTCCTAGTCACGATCAAATTACCCATGTAACCAGTAGATTAAATTATCTATTAACGGCAAATTAAGCCTGTCACCAGGTATACTTTTTGATTTATCACTTGATCTCTGCATACTCCCAGCAGAGAAAACGGTATCTCACCCAGCACGCTGGAAGCACAGACAGCCTACGCACCTACAGATACTGTGGTAGGAAGATGGCAGGGGTATGGTCACTCTGCCAATTCAGGAAGTTTTCCAGGTTCTACATGTGCCATCTGTCAGTCTTTAAATTCAAGAGAAAAATAATTTTTAAAACGCAATCACTTGCAGATTAGTTTGGGGGGGGGGGGGGGGATTTAACCTGGCAGAGTTGCAAGACAAGCTCCAGAGCTCTTGAAAACTGGAGTTATGCTCTTTTATGAAAAGTAACTTAACAAATTTGTTTAATAGTATTCCCTTTCAAGTCCTGGGTATTTCATTATTTTTCTTCTGTAATGTTCTGCTTTCTGTAACTGAACTACTATAGAAGGGGGAGGGGAAAAAAGCTTCAACATAGCCTTAAATTTTGATCTACCTGAAAGACCTTTCTCAAAAACCTCAGGTTTAACATACAGGTTAAAAATCTTTCCCTCTCTTGGAAGAGCCAGGGAAAAGAGACCCTGTCTTGTTGGTCCACACAAAGAGCAATCTGCAAGATCTCTTCAGATGGCTTCAAGATAAGGTAGTTTAACAGATGCATGTAGCAATCCTCTACACCAACACAGGGCATGAGGACACATACGCTTATGCTTTCTTACTGGTTACTCCTATTGCCATAGTTACAATGGAAATAAGATTTGGATATGAGCAGCATGAGGCATGCCAGTGAATTTTCTGTATTTGAGAGACCTGACAGCTAACAGTGTCCCCAGCTGCATTTAAAACATGGGATCCAGATGTGCTTTTCCATGCAAGGACAAGATCCACACAACTTCTCACAAGAAGGAAACCTGACCACGTGGGCTGGAAAGAAAATGCTCCCAGATCCCATAGCTGGTTGGACCAAGGAGACTAGATCCTAAAGCACCCTTGGCAGCACACGCATTTGCCACCAGATTCCATCACAGCTTTAGCAATCAGTACATATAAGGATTTCTAAAGCAATTTCCCCTCTTTTGATGGTGGTTTCAGGTAGAGGCTGCATCAGTTTATAAGACTGAGGATGCCCTCCACCCCCACAGTGATCATTTGGTCAGCAGGACTCAAAGGTTCATTAGTGCAGGCTGGCAAACAAATACAACCAAAAGAGACTTAAAACTACTACCAGCAGCTTCATGCACAAGGAACAACACAGAGGACTGGACTCATCCTTTTATTTTCTGCTTCTCCATTTTGCTTACTCCAAACTGTTGCTTTTCTTCCCAGCTTTGAACGTCCTTCCCCACACCCAAAGTCTCCAGTTTTCTCACATTGAAAACCGGTACTTGGGCAACTCCCCTTCAAACAAGTTATTTTGCCTGATGCTCCAAAATACCTCCTCAAACACTCCAACCACAAAAGATTAAATAACATTATCATTGACATCCTGATGGCCTACTGAGATTAATATCAGATAATATTTAAGAATACTTGCAGATTTCCCAATTTCTTTCCACTTCCCTTGCACGAGTTGGCACATTTTGTTATACATATGTACCCAAAAGGCACTTGCAAGCCTATGATATAGAGCAACTGCCTATCTAGAGTAATACTTTGAACGTATCTTTGAAAACAAAGCATTGTTCTGGTTAAAATTTCAAGTGGGTGTTGCGCACTAAAATGAAAAGCACTGTTCAAAATATAAATCAATCAAAAGCACTTCAGTTACGTCCAAACACTCCCACGATTCCATACGAAAAAATCTGGTCTTATAAAAAAGGGAATATAATTCACTTTGCCATTCTTAATTGCAAAGCTGTTAGTCTAAATATTACACCTTGTAAAGGAAGCCATTTGCCATTGTAATTTTGCCAGAAAGTGAAGAATCTTGGCAACAGCAATTCAGGCTTTTGAAAGCCAAAACAGATACATACTTCAGAAGCAGCACAGAAGAGCTGATGCCATCCTACTTTAAGTCTTGCCAAATAAAATTAAATAAAATATATGCAGTTCAGCATTTTTTGGTTTCTTGAAGCCACCTAAAATTCTGAAAAGGCTCCTCAAGACTCATAGCCTGTGAATTCATGTTTACCTCCTGACAGGGCCACTTCACTGACAGCAAGGATAAAAAGTCCTTGGAGAAAAATAGTTACTTTTCACCTTGTCCATTTAAGCAAGGATTTTTCCCCTTGTCCCTGAAGGAAGTATTCCAGTTTAAAAAACAAACCTATAATGAAGTTTGGAAATATTTATGAAACTCTGCAGTTTCATTATCTCCCCTGATCACTCAAAATCCTCTTCTGCCTCTTAATAGCTAAATCCATAGCTTTGAAGCAGGAACTTTGACAACTAAACAGACTGTACCCAAGTCTGAATGAAATGTTAATTAGACAGAAACTGAAATAAAGAACTATGTAGCATACAGTACACAATCCCACCAGCAAGCCATATGCAGAAGTAGGACAGGTGCATAGATGCATGACTGGGACAAGAGATGCATAGCGAGGCAGCCCAAGGACAACTTCAGCTGAAAATGCCATGACTAATGGTCTCTAATTTTGTATATACACTTCCTCACTACATCCTTTGCTTCCAGAGAACTGAAAAATACTGCCTCTATCCTCTGTGTTGTCATTTTCTTTCCTCACCCCCCCCCCTCCCCCCAATCTAGTCACATTTCTCATACCACAGAATCCAAAGTTTTGTAATTTTGGGAAGTGGTCTAAATAATTATTTCCTTCTGTTATTTCAGGCTTTTATTATCCAACCTGAAGGCTTAGACTGAAGTTATACAACAGTTAAGATGATTTAATAGCTTGTTACTGCCAAGAACAGGACAGACATCCCACTCTCTTCATCAGCCCTTGCTCTGCTTTCTTCCTCCACTTCCTCCCAGCAACTTCATGGCACTCCCTCCTTCTCCCCCTTTTGTGCCATGTATGGTCCTTAATGAGTTCAGCTTGAAAAAAAAAAAGATAATTTTCTGTTGTGTTAATTAACTCATTTGTTTTGCTGGATTAGTTTTCTGCTAAGGAAGCAAGTGCAATAAACCTAGATCTGACAAGCAGCTCAGCTGGCACAATGTGAATGGCAGAAGAGCATGAGCAAGAAGAGAAGGGAACAGGATCACCCCTTTCCAGTGGCAACAAACTATTATATTGGCCGAGGCAACCTGTGAACCTTTATTTTCTTTGTTTACTGCCATTAGGAGCTGGCAAACTTTTCCTACTGCAAGTCCTTGAGAATTACTGCTTTCCAGGCATCTCACAGAAGATAAAAATTTGGGTAAGTCTCCAAACAAAATATAAAGTTGCATTTTCTAGAAGGCATTTACTTTCCCCTTGTGGTACCGACTCAACTAAAGTCTGCTTTTGTTGCATACCTACCAAAGCATTGCTTTTTGCATGCAACACACTAATAAGCCTCTATGCTTTCAACCTGCCACTGGTGTGAATAGTCCTTCCCCCTGCACAGGGGTGGGATTTGAAAGCCTGTGGCTCTAGACCCTCAACCCAGGGACTAAACTACACACAAGACATTTTTCTACTATACGAATAGAGCAAGTTCATCAGCCTCTGTACAGTGCATTTTTGTTGAAGAAAGTCAGATCGTTACAGATTCTGGTTGAAACCACAGCTTAGCGTATGTGCCTACCCCTAAGCATTACACTGGAAAGATTTACCCAACTCACTCAACTTTCCTTTACTAGGGTGACAAGATGGTGGATGCTCCCCACTGCCGTAACCTTTACAGCCTCCTGACAACAAAAGTTAGGAAAGCAAACAGTTGAAACATGTATACCCAGGTGTGACATAGGGACTCTCAAATCATGGAGTAGCAACCTACAGAACCTATACCCCGTTCCCAGCTTCTGTTCGCTCATTTCTCTGCAACATTCCTTCATTTTGGAGGAGAACCTTCCAGAGCATGCAGAAGCCCTTCCTCCCTTCCTGACTGTTTCTTCTTTTACATATCTTTCTTTTGCATCAAAGAACAAAAGGCCATCTTTTATCATGACCCACTGATCAGTTTTTCAAGCATTTTAAGTCTGTTTCATCCAAATGATCCATTCATCAATCATTACAGTTATTCACAGCCTATTTTTCTTCGCTTGGATGCTTTTTACAAGGAAGTTTCCTTCTCGGTAAGATTTATGCAGGGGGCTTAGTAAAGCTTCTCACCAAACCTGCTAGTTTTTGTAACACAGTACTGGCTACAGAGCACTGACCATAAGACTGACCTCAAAACTAAAACCCACACTCATGCACAGAAAGCTATAGGCAGATATCAATCAATACCCATCCACATTCCTCCCTAGGTCTCTCCTGACCTCCAAAGTTTTCAGGTGGGTCAAAACACTTTTCCTGGATTTAAAAAACCATCATTGTGGAGCAAGGACATTAGACAGGTTTTTTCATTTTGATGATTTACAGGGCTTAATACTGATAGTTAACACAGTAAGTGTACATGTGTCACTTGCCGTTCTCTTAGTACAAGATTTTTTTGAAGAGTTAATAGCTAGGATTATCAAAAGCTTTTATTTAGACAGCAAGGTTCATGTTTTTAAAGCAAGTCAATTGACAGAGGCTTTTACAGTTATCTATAATTTATGTTAGTGAATAAGCACTAGTTTATTTACATTGTCTAATACCATATAAACGGTTGAAGCTGGAGGGCAAGTTAAGACATTTCAATTCAAACAGCATGCTACTCACTCACATGAGATACCATAAGAGGCACACTTAAGTGCACAGGTTATTCTCAATATACCTCTTGTTCACATGGTTAGAACACTCAAAAGTATTAGCCTTTGAAAAAGTTACATGCTGTAAGCAGAGACGCATTCCTCAATATCAACAGTACATTAATCCGTCGTCCAAAGAATTTTGCAGTGACATATTCCCAAATACGGTTTATTCTAAAGAATGCAACTGTTCAAGCAATTAAGATAGAGACATCAGAAGTCAACTGCAATGCAGCAAAGGAGTAAGTAAGTAAAAGTAGTAAAAACAAACAAGCAAACCCATTTTACCTGTCATGCACAGCAGTATAGGAGTTACCACAGTATAGCTGGTAAGCAATAACTCATTAAAGCCATGAGTAACTCAACCATGTAAAGCGAGCTCTGGACTACATCAACCCCAAGCAAGCAGATGACAGCCAACTCTGCTTCTAGTTCCAAAGAGTACAAGGAGGCAATTCCAGCAAATAGTGTTGCTTTTGAGCCAAATAGAAAAATCTCATCTTATTCAAGAGGGATATAGTAAAGAAGTGCAAGAAGTTCAAAGGATAACCTAAAGAAAGCTAAAGCAATACGCACACCCTTGATTGACTGGAACATAAAAATTGTGCCAATCCTGCTTGGAGTACGCAATTTGGAGACTGCACTCATTCACTCCTATGCAATGAAGCACCACCAGTGCCAGAGTACACTCAATTGCAAAAAACTACTTGCAGTTTTAAGATACTGATGTCATAGATACCTCATGAGTATTTTAACGCTGCCTTACTAACAAATCACAACAATCTCTTAGAGCAAAGAGACCATTTTGTAATCTCAGATGCATTTGCTGGTATTATGCAACACGCAAGCTCCAAATCCGTGAGTGGCTTACAGTCAGCAGCAGGCAATCAGTGCTGCAGCAGCAGCACCTAACTGACTTTCAGGACACAACTAAAATGTTACTGGTACTCTATCCTTGAATACAGGCTGAAATTTTCTAAATAAATAAATAAATAAAAAGGAGATAGGAAATGCAGAAGTCTTTCTTACCCCCTTATGCTTTTCAGCCCTGGAAAAACAGTTTCAAGCTGACATCTCAAAAGCAAGTATGTTGACCTACTTGCAAATATACCACCGTGGGACAAACAGGGCATAGCTTTTCCAACTAAGTGTAAACAAAACAGAAAATAAACTTACAGAATAGGTTAATATTTTGTAGAAGGGTTAATGTGTTAATGTTCAACGGAAAGCTGAAGTCTGGCCAACTGATCACATGTTCCATGTGCATTAGTGTACATTTATTTATTGCTATTAACTCGCACCTGCAGAGGAGGAAGAAAGAGAATATTCCTTCCTTTGATCCTGAAGGTCACAAGGTGACCAAAATCCCAGCTTAATGAAAACACTGCTGAGGTTGCAAGTGTCACAGCTTCCATCAACCCTTTCAAAACAGTGTTAGAAAGCACAGGAAAGAAAACTGAAGTAATACCACCCAGGCTTCATAGACTATGTCAACTTAATTAGAATGGTATTTTGGCAGCACCCAAAGATTACACATTGAAGGCTAGGTAGCAGGCCAAATACTTGACTTGACTAGAATATTTTGCCAAGCCACCTACATTAAGAGCTACTTCCCTGTTCTTTCAGGGTGCCATAAAGGAAATCTGTTGTTTCAGGCCTTATAAGACTATTTAACAGAGGCATGAAACAGTGAACATCACCAGCGCTGAAAGTTAACTAGATAGGCATTAAATGAGAAACATCCGTAGTTAACCTTCAGACTACAGAGCAGCTGAAGGGGAACATTTGCTCTCAAAGGGTGTAGGCTCCAGATGTAGCCAAAGTGCTGTTCCTACGTACTGATGTATTTTAACCCACAGAACACCTGTACTCCAAGCCTGGAACCCACACGCAGGTCCCATCTGCATTCTCCCACCCCCAAGGTTGTTCAGCTGGTACTGGCAGCAGTAGAAAGAAGGGAGAAGACAGCATATAAGCATCCCCATGCACAACATAGTTTTATAGGCCTGCCGTACATTACCCACAGAAACAAATCAACATCCAGGCTACGTCCGGAGCTGGCCACAACCCTATTACAGGATAGGAAGAAAGTCACATACCCTATGTGGTGGTATGCATATGGAGTACAGGGGAAATGAACACCCCTGCACTGCCACATCAGTCAGTGAGGAGAAAGAGGCACTCCTTACATGCAGTTCATCTCATTCCAAGGCAGCTATCCAGAAGAGGTCAGAGAAAGCTGGACTTTGGACTAGATGATCTCAAGAGGCCCCTTCAAACCTACACGATTCAGTGAAGCACATCACTGGAGCACCTGGTTCTCTCCATTGACTACAAAGGGAATTTAGAAAACTGGCTCAGATGTAGACATCCATGATCTAGACACTCAAAAACAACTAGAGGAATCCCTCCCCAGTGTACAGCACTGTAACTTCAAACTCTCAGCACCTCTGAACAAGACTAACAACCATGCCGGACCAGTCCCACAGCATCCCCAGAATCTTAGTCTCTGTACTGCAGAAGTCAATCCTGACAAAGCTTAAGCTTCTCCCAGCAACTTTTAGGGTTTAATTTAACTCTGTGTGTGTGTACGTATATTACACACACACACACACACTTAACATACATGTATGTGAACTGAAATAAGTAGATGAAGAGCTTCTTTAGCAGCAGTACAGAATGCAAAAGATAAACCCTTCAACCAACATGGCAGAATTCAGTGTTGCGAATGTGCCACCTCACAAAAAATAAAAATATCTAGCTCAGTTCTCTTTCCCAAATTTCCTTTGCTGTTTGAGGCAGAGATTCTGTCCATGCTTTGCTCTTCAAAAAAGTTCTCCCCCCTCCCAAAATACACTGCAGTGTAATAAAACAAAAGATTTATCAAAAAAGCAGCAGATAAGCTTTCTTGCAAAAGCCTCTCCGAATATCAGAAATTTGAAATTTCCAATTGCTACTCTTAATTGATGAAATAATTCAAGAGAGTTTCTTTTTTGTTCCTTTGTATTTTGATCTATAAAAGCACTCACTCATCATTAATACAATCAATTTGACAGATGCATCAGAAAAGTCTCGATTTTCATTTCAGCCCCACTAATTAGCAGTACTAGTTTATTAAAACTCAGTTCTGCATGAAGAGATGGCTTCATGCAACTGCCTGCTTTAGACAAATACTTACTACAGGCTTTCATGCTACTTTCTGTCACTGAAGAGGGCAAATATTTCCTTCACCTAAGGCTCTGATCCTTACAGATCTCAGAGCTTGTAATGTTCCCCCTCCTCCTTCAAATGGGCAGCAGCACCACAGAATTTGCCACTGAAGTCTGATACTCTCTCCTCTTTATGGCACTGTTAGTCTTGGGTAAGTTACACTATGGCTTGGAAACCATCACCTTTGTTTTCTGCAACATCTTTGCCTATGCATCTTTTCTAGTCTGATAACTCATATAGCCTAGAAGTTGATAGCCTAAAATAAGCAGCAGAATTTTCATGAGGACTGTCTCATTTAACTAAATGAGAACCTCTTCATTACACAAAACCAAAAAGCTTCCCTCCAAAACACAAGATAGACGCAGAAGTTTATTGAAGCTAGATGCCTCTCAAGAGCCAGCTTTGAGAAGGCTACTTCACAGGGAAGAAGTGCTCTTCACCATGGTAGGGGAAAATAGCCGTAGATCCCAGAGAAGCTCCCACTTGTAAACCTTCCCAGCATTGTCTCCTAAACTACAGGCATACCTTCATACTCTGCTCCTGGTGAAGTGGAACAGCACATTGCCCAATACAGCACTTTGGTCAGTCTCAGTTGGACTACTCAGAATGGCAAAGCAAGCAGCAGGAATAATATGGATATAATTTTTCCTACAACTGCAAGTAGCAGCACTGGCCAGAAAAGATCTTGCAGCTAGAGTAATGAAATGCAGGGTAGCAGAAAACCACTACCAACAGATGGGGAAGTAGAAATATTGAGCAAACCAAGGAACAACCACCTGAATTTCTCCCATGGTCTGAGGGATAGAAAGACATGGCTGTTTTCTACCAGACTTTGATGATAGATCCCTAACAGCCTTTTGATACAAATCTCTGTCTAGCAGGTTAAGCCTTTTAAGGTTAAATGCCTCATGGGATATGTTTTTAAACGCAAAAAAAAGCCTTAGAAAGAACAGAATCACTCTACTTTTGCACCAAGTCAGAACACAAACCATTCCCTCTGTAGAGACCACGTGTGCCAAGAAGGACCAGGCTCCAGCTCCCAGCACTTGAGCAGCACTGAAGTTTTAATCTTCTGGAAGGAAGGTATAACACATCTGCAGAGCAAATGATCAGCCAAGTTAAGAAATTGCCCTGTATAGTCAGAAAAAATTAAGTAAATATGTGATTCCTACTTACTGGAAACCTTCTCCCTGGTATCCAGTGACAGGATGCGTGGGAATGGTTCAAAGCTGCATCAGGGGAGGTTCAAACTAGATATGAGGAAACATTTCCTTTACCGAGAGGTGGTCAAACGCTGGAACAGGCTTCCTAGAGAGGTGGTCGATGCCCCAAGCCTGTCAGTGTTTAAGAGGCATTTGGACAATGCCCTTAACATGCTTTAACCTTTGGTCAGCCCTGAGTGATCAGGCAGTTGGACTAGATGATTATTGTAGGTCCCTTCCAACTCAAAATATTCTATTCCATTCATAGGAGAATATTCCTTTATACCAAAATGGTTTTATGTGAATGAATGCTCCTAAAGTGAAGTTGAGGACATTCTCTTTAATTTGTAAATTTTTCCTGATATATTAGCAAAAGGTCCACATGCATTGTAAGTCAGTTATTTCCAGTGCTGCCTCAATGCCTACTTCTAGAAACATCCATCTCAGAACACACTCAGGTGTGCTCTCTTGCTATCAGGTTTATGGAAAAACAAGTTGGTTGAGACACAGTAAAATACCCCTCAACCACCCTATTCTGTCTCAAAGCAAAAGTAAAACCAGTTAGAGTCAACAGCAGTTTAGGAAAACCCACTTTATTTGACATTGAAATGGACTGGGAAGTTCAGGGGGGTCAACTGCCATGCCTGAGGTGAAGGGCTGACTACAACCCACGTACGCCTTGGGAGCCACCTGACCACCACTGACATGGCAAGGTTCAGTGCCCCAAATTTTATACAGTATTCCTACTTCTCATCCTGCAACCTCAGTTTCAGGATGTAGCTCTTGGCCAAACCACTACTTGTGCTGACCGCTGGTCATTCGCATTGGTCAGCAAGGGACCAGTTAACGGTATGAATTTCACAAGCCCGCAATTACAAAACAGATATGAGCAAGTAATCTGTTGGCAATTAGAGCTCCAGCTTTATTTTATTTATTCTAGTATAAGAGCAGATGTTGCAGTTATTCGAAGGTTTTCACAACCTTAATTGTTGACCTTAATTGTTGTTAATCTTTCCCATGAAGTGGAGACAGACAGACGCCACCCGTATTTTGTGAAGAAGATAGTGTCCTGCAGGGTATGAGTAATAAAAGACAGCATTGTCTGCCTTCTCCCTCCTGTGTGAAATACAAGGGTATTGGGATTGGCCGGCAGCATGGAAGAAAAAGAATGAACTAATGACTCAGCTGTTTTATTTATTTTTTTGGAGGATACATCTGCTACAGGATTGCGCCATGACACCAAGATTTCTTTCCCCTCCCCGGGAGTGGGTGAAGCTTCCAAGTGCCAGCTAAGGAAGTGCTGTATTTAGACTTCACGATGCCCGAAACAGCTGATACTCAAAGCACCCTGTCCACCTCATTGAGCGTCGCTCAGGCTGTAGTATTAAGAAGCAAAGTGTTGAGTTTCACAGGGCAATATTAGGTTTCATAAACAAGTTCTCAGACGGGACAAGAAACCAGCATTTCATGGTGTGCTACGAACATTGCAAAAGATACACGAGAGCTTCCCAGGTCTCTTCCTTTGCTCGTGGGAGGCTTGCCTGAGACTTCTTGCTCAGGCGTGGAAATTTTGTATTCATCTTTTTGCTGCAGAACTTGGAGACTAAGTTTTCTAACCAAGAAGTACATTCCTCTGACTTTGTTCTGCCAAGTGTACTGGAAGATGTTAACTTGGTGTCCCAGTAACTTGAGAACAGGCAACGCAGAGGAGGGACACAAGAAATGAAACACAGGTTGTACTGATGCTGCTACAGGCACTCCCTATAACCTACGGCAAAAGCCCCAGGAGTCAGGATAGTGAAGATCAGTTTCATGTTTATGGTTACCTTCAAACAAATGGCCAGAGTGAACTCGGACATAAGGCTGAACCCAAAGACTAGACTGGAATGGCATCTGCTTCAGTTCTAATGCAAAATACAGTAAATAAAGTCTCTCCTCCCTCTTACCCCAAAACTCACCTTAGCTAAAACACACCTTCAGGGTTTCTTGACAGGAAGAAAACATAAGGATCGTTTTTGTTTTAGTTCCTTAAGAGACATTATGTTTGTTCGTTAAAAAAATAAAAATCAATGTCAACCTCCAGAAGTTCACCAGGCACCATATTTTTATGTATATATATCTATATATATACACACACACTAAGCAACTGCTGATAGACAACATTTTAAGAGCAGCATAAAAGACTGTAATAAGTTGCTAGAATGGAAAGAATTCAACCAAGATTTCTGAAGGAAAACATCAAACTGCCAAGGTGTTAATTACCATATATACCCTGCCACACCTAAATTGATTTGGATATAGCATGAAAGATAGTAAGTCAGATCAGTTTTCAGAAGCAAGTGCAAAGTAAATTCAGGGAACTGAAAAATCTCGAAGTGAGTTCTTTTGGTAAAGAACTAGTTAAAATTAGATAACAGACACGGATAATAAATAAGATGGCATGAGGAAGAGTCAAGTACAGCTTTTGCAGAAGTTATGACTCAAAACTACCCAACGTTTATGATACTGTATGGACAAAGACACATTTGGACATTATCCCTAACTAGGGACTCTTAAAAGGACCTGAGCTGCTGTAGTTTGCAGGGGTAGTTCCTCCCTTAACACCCAGATGAAGCATTAAGAATTCAAGGTAGGAAAACACAGAGCATTTTTTCAATACAAGGAGTCTCAAGAATGACTGTAATGGCCATTCTTTTCAACGTATCCATAAACTCTCCGAAACCTGACAAACAGGGAGGTGACATGAAGTTTGCTGGCAGTACGATGTGTTCAGTCATCGGAGCTAGAGCTTCACACAACGCACAGTGGAACGATCTCACAATCACGAGCAAATGGGCAACCAAAAGGGCAACACTGATTTAATGTCCACAAACTCAGGCCAATGTGCAAAAAGAAAGATAACCCTGCCTGTGTGTACCGCTGAAGTAAGTGTCAGGAGTCTGAAGCCTTGTTTGAAAGTACCATCGGGGGGGGGGGGTAGAAAAAAAGAAGGCAGACCATACCTCACAAGGAAATACAGTATTAAGAATTAAGGAACTGCCACAAGCAAAGCCGAATCATGACAAGTCATTAAGCCCAGGGCACACCCACTTGAAAACTGTGGGCTGTTATGACACTGAAAGGGCAAAAGAGAATTAGAAAGAGTACAGAGAAGAGGAATTCCTAAAGCAGAAACTAACAGACCTGGATCATTCAGCGTGGAGAAGAAGAAAAGACAGCTGAGGGAGAAGAGGACAGACATCTAGTCAGTTACGGAGGATGTGCACAAAGTGCCCAGAGAATAACCATTCCCTCTCAAAAGCAAAGGGGTAGGTAAGAGATCTGAAGTGAACATGAAAATCATTTCCATGGGGTGACTGGACCTATCAATGTGTTAAAACAATAATTTAGGCTAAGCACTGGAGAAAGCTCGTCAAGGGATAGCGACTACAGTAATGGAGATGCACACTCCAGAGAACGGCAGCACAGCTCGCCATGAAGCAGAAGGGCCTAGAAGCAGAGGAAAACTCCTTGCAACCTTCTACCTAAGCAACTGCTACCAACGTCCCAGAGACACACAAAACTCTTCTCTGTTAACCTGTGGTCTGGTCCACTACAGCTGCGCTTATCGAGAGAAACAGCCTTAACTATGCTCACTCTTATTGCCCTTTTTCCCTAACAGAGCCCTGTACCAACTCCATTTGCAAGAGAAACCGAGACAGCCAGAAAGGATTTTGAGGTCACCCAGCAGGCCCCAGGCACAGGCAGAAGGCGGGTTTCTGAGCCATGAGCTCCGCATTCAAGACATGGCTGTTCCCAGCTGCTGGCCCTGGGTCCCTCTGCTCCAGGTCACGTCTCCCACCTGAGACAGCAGCGCAGAGGCCTACTTACCCCTCAGCTAGGCTCATTAATGTAGCCCTTTCACATGAACAAAGTTCACAATTCAAATTAACGTCATGAATTTTATTTTTTTTTAATTAATATTCCTGGCTGTGAATCGTGGGCACTAGACATTAACCTAACCGGAACGGTGAAGGAGAGCTGGAGGGACGGCCACATCAGAGAGGCCCAGAAGCACCACCTCAGCACCGCCACGCCGCATCCCTCAGAAAATACTGCATCAATTTAACAGATTTGCACCTTTAATTTGGCACAGACCTAAAAACTACAGTTGCTAGGCATCCTCCGTGTAACATTTACTTTTAACAGCAAGGCCTGCAGGCTGCTGCAGCATGCAGAAGGTAGAATCCATGTAGCTTGCAAGTTGACAAGCACATGCCTAAATGCTGGCTCTCTACAACACAAAACATGAACTGCTTTGCCAGGGTGCCTCTCCCACGGGAATTTCCTATATCCAGGACGTGACACATTTCAACACTGAACACAAAAGGTGCCATTTTCACAATGGGTATCTAGAAGTCTTTCTTTGCATTTCAGGCCAGGACAAGAGCAAATCAAAATCTAAGATTTTAAAGAACATGAAGCTTCCTGCACAAATATGATAAAGGCCTCCTGAAATCACAACGTAAGTTCAACACCGAAAGCTGTGAAGAGATCACAGCTGAACAAGACCTTGAACTCCTCTTTTATCAGCTTTTTATTTTGAATAAAACAAAAAGCTACTTTCAAAATAGCATAAGAGTCACAACACCAAAAAGATTCTGGCTTTTTCGTGTTCTCAAAATAGCATGCTAGAAAGACGTCTACAAAAATAGAAGTTTTAGGTGCATTTAGCTTTCATCTTGAGCATCAGCACAAGTCTATCTGATGCAGCATTTGCATAAGGCTACATACACAACCCTGTCCTGATGAGCAGCAGAGAACTGGGACCAAATGCAACTGATCACTTGAAAGCCCTCCAAGACCAGAGGATTTGGATGCTGGAGCGTGCTTGCTCCCTCCCCACAACCCCACACGCCCTGTGCACGGAGAAATTCAGATTCCTCTAACTCACTTCACTGAAATCTGAGCGATCTAATAGAAGGTGGCAGCAAGCAGCATCACCAAAAATAAAACCAGCAGAGAGAAACTACTGAAGTGTAAAGTAATGCTTTGTTTCAGGCACTTAAACATGCAAGTTATTTTCACTGTACTTTTTGACATAGGAAAGCAAGCAGCAGCAGCACATTTCAGGAACCATACTCCCTTCCCCTCCATCCCCGGTAGGCAAACGAGGGGAAAAGCGACCATCTTCAAACCAGCCCCTCAGCTCCTTGGCTGCCCAGATTCACCTTTGCTGCCTTTCCGCAGAGCAGGGCGAAGCTTGCTCGCTGTGATGGGGAGGGCACTGTGCGGCAGCTCTCGCCTCCCGCTCCCTGCCTTCTAGGAATTTCCCAAGCCACCACTGGAGGATTAGGAGCTGTAATGCTATTAAACACTGCAATATCAAAATCTGAACTAAAGCACACAGTCTGCCTTAAGAGGAGGATTTTTTCTTTTTTTTTTTTAATAACTTCTGGAAAAGCATCTAAGGAAGACAGTGAGGAAGCAGCATCAAAACTGGCAACTCCACAAGCGAAACAGCCGAGTTTACTTGCACATTGCAGCCTGCCTGCTACTTCAGATTACTGATTGCAGAGCAGCAAGTTATTCTCTCCCTAATTGGGTCCCAGTCTAAAATAGTCCCGTTATTTTTAGTATAGTACTTAAGTATCTGAACTGTGCCCTGTACTGCCAAAGCTGGCATGCATCCCTGGCCATACCAGGAATTCCGATATTAAACAAGAACACACACGCCACATATCCAGGCCAACTTTTGTTCTTCTGCGTTGTCTTTAGTGGGTGACTTTAAAGACTTTAAACACTAACAGCTAGCCAAAAATAGCACAGGTTAATACACTAATTCTGCATTTAAAGCCTCTCTACCAGCTACTGTGGACAGGAGAATCAACCCAGCAAGGAAAGAGCAAGGGTTGCAATACCACTGATTAGTTAAAGAAAGAGACAGTCAGTTTGCTCTTAGCAGGGTAGGGCACAGATAGAAGATAAGAATGGGATTATTTCACCTCCCTTTTGCTTCTTATAAGTCTGTACAAGTTCTGGGGCACTGGAGGAGAAGAGAAATCCAATATGCATCCTGTAACTCATCCCTCTTCCGTCCCCTTCCACACCACACATACACTATGGATAAATTTAAACTAGTCAAGAAACAAAAGGCCTGTGTTAAATATGTTTACACACACAGAAGGAGGATTATGTAAGCTCTGTCTAACAAACAATATGCTGCTTCTGCAGAAGAAATGAGAGATGATCAAAGCAAGACTTGTACGTGTTTCCAAGTCAGTCTTCCCACCTTCCATCAAAGGGGTGACAACCGTCCTGCAGCATGCTAATTCTGGAGCACAGAGAGCAGAAAAAAATCTGAAATAGCCACAGGCTGCTCCAACAAAGACTACCTGCCCCCATGAGCTTACTGCCACTTACCTTGCACTTTCATCATATGCTTGTTTTTGTTAGACCATGAAGAACAAGTTCCCGTGAGGAATTTACTCTGCCCTTTTATCAAGTACTTTGCAGAAGGGAAGCCAACTCTACAAAAGAGCTTTCAAGACAAGATCCTAACCTGAAAGACAGCTGCCAGCCAACAAAAATTTGTTAGCCTCTATTACCACTAGACCATCTGTTCTTGAAACTGTACGTTCCTTTTCAGAAGGGTTCTTATTTTGTGAACAGTATTAGCATTGTTCACTGTCTCCACTCCGTAAACATCCCCTTATCCAACATGCTTCTAGATCTGGTGGTGACACAGGACCAAGCCTCTAGTTTATCATATGATTATCTAGCCATTTTGGGTTCATCGGTATATTTCAATGCTTTCTATTTTAAACTATTCTAGTCTCAGACAGCAGCAGAAGCACCATACATAAAACCTTACATAGCTTCTGAATTACGGCTGAGCTGATCAGGGGCACCAGCTAAATTATGTTCTCAAACCCAAATCTGACAAAACCAGCTGAGATGAAGATTAAACCTTTTGGCATTTGCCCATTACCCATTTTAGTGGGTTGATTCTGCATGAAAGAACTTGCCTTTGTATTTGAAGAGAGCTTTCTGCCACTATTTGTTCTCTCTCATCTCCAGTTTTTAATTGGTTTTCAGCTAATCCTCAGACCCAAGATGTTTAAGTTTTGCTGTTGCCCATACATGACCAAAAGCAAGCAACAGTGAGTTCTTCTCTCTTGCTAGCTAAAGAGATCGAGCAACGTCCATTCATCTGCACTCCACTAAAAGAGCAATAGCCTGAAGACAATTATTGCAATACCAAAATAAGTGAAGGTGAAGCAAGAGACATCAAAAATATCAAAAACTCATTCTATAATTCCACAGCAATAAGATAATGATTAAGGGAAAGGTCAGTCCACTCATCGCTTTGTCCAGAAAGCTACAGGTAACAAGGCCCCCCCAAAAAAAACCAAACCCACCAAAAAAGCCCCCTAGTACTAGTGATGATAGGACAGAGGGGGGGGAAGGGAAAAAAAAAAGAAAAAGAAAGCACAGATCAGACACTACTTAGATGAATCAACTTTTTCTCAAGTTAGCTGGTTTTCATGAAAGTCAGTCATGAACATGTTGAACAGTTTGGGTTTTTCTTAAAGCTTCAAACCATTAGCAGTTATTTTTGAGAGTTCATAGGGGATTGACAAGGTAACAGAGGCTGGAGAATGGCAAACAGGGTATCCTAAAGAAGTGGCAGGGGAAACGAGTGGAAAGAAGAACCTGAAGAATGATAGTTGTTGCTTATTTGCACATGATGCCGTTAAATTCATCTGCTAGAACCAAGAAGAAAATAAGAGATCAAACTCAACAAAAACTGATTGTTCATGGATAAGCAAGGTCAAACCAACTCAACTTTTTACTATGGCAGAATAATATATTTTAGGAACATAGAAGCAATAGACACTGAATTTTGACATTAGCAAAACCATGCCAAAATATTCAAACCACATTCTTATGAAAAGTTAAGAAAACTGTCATACAGTTATCAATGCAAACAGTCATCTTATGGCAGATCTGAAAGAGGTAACTGCACTGACTTACCATTTGCTCAGAGTCAAAAAAAATTGAAAGACTCACAAAATAGCCTGACATACTGAATGACCTCTGCAGAGATCTGCCCTGGTCCCACACTATTCTAATACTAATGATCTAGATAATGAAGGAGAAAATGACACTCAGTAAACTTTGGGAAGCTGCTAACTTAAAGCTGCCAGCTTGCTGGAAGACTGACTTCAAAGCAAGTTTTAGAAACTGGAAAATTCTTTGTTGAGAAAGAGGCAAATACCATACAGAAACGTATAGAGGAACATATGCGAGAATCGTGAAGCAACAGTTCTGTTCTACTCGTGGCTGATAAAGCTTCCAGCACAACGCTGTATCCAGTCTTCAGCAAATTTCAGAAAAGATCAGCTGGAAAAAATCCAAGCAAAAGCAATAGGAACATCACAGAATTAGAAAAACATGACATCTGGGAGGAAAAAAGAAAAAACAGAATGAACTGGAGCTCAGCCAAAAGAAGATAAAGTAATGGTCATGATGATATCTTTCAAATATATGAAAGCCTGCTGCAAAGAAAGAAGAATCTGTTCTCCATGCCCACAACTTTCAGAAGAACAGACAGAAAGGTTTAAAGAGCAACAAAGAAGATTTCAGAAAACATTTCTGGGTGGAGTGGCAGGGAGGGTGTGGTGTGAGGGCACTGGGGAAAGAAGAAAGAAAAACATCAAGTCAAAATTGCTAAAAGGAAAAAAGCCAATGAGTCAACAGACAGACTGTCTGGGGAGTACGTGGAGTTTCCCCATCACTGTCACCAAACTGCCGTCAAAAAACACAATTATACTCCAGCTTTTCATTGACTAGTTGACCTCTCAAGTCTCCTCTCCAGATCTAGTACTACAAGAAAAATAAGCTTAACATGGATGCGTTGTCTCCTTTCTTTCTTATAAGGAGATTACCCAAAGTGAGAATACCAATGAGCTGCATGCCAACTGTAACCTTCAGAGCCAAAACATCTTAAAAAAAAAAACCAAACACCAAAAGATAACCCACTGCAAGCCTTATGTGTTAAAATATCTTTTTAAAAAGTGTACCCCATGTGCTTGCCTCTGTTGATACAAGGATCCAACTATGTCTTAACACTACAGACAAACCAGAACCTGACAGAGAGGCATGTGACCAACACTGCAGAAAGCAGCGCTGGGAATTTTGCTCTCGAGTCTCATTCTGGAGGACAGATAGCAGAAAAACCACTTTGACTCTAATGCCTTGAATATTTTTATATGTGTAGCCACAATCTATGAGCTGTAGATCAAAATCTTAAGGTTTCACTGGCTGTCAGGTTTTTGAAGGGTACAAGGAGTGGAGAAATTTCTTCTTCCAGAAGAGCGTGGAAGAGAATAATCTATACATGGTTACCCCAGCACCATTAACTAAAGCCAGTACTGTAAGACGCAACCCTATCATTCTGCAGCTTGGCATTAACACTTACTCAGTAGCAAGCAACTCTGGAGGTTTGGGGGGAAAAAAAAGCCACCAAAAAACAAGAAACTAACAAAAAAACCCACACAAACCCAAAACCTCAATCCCTTCAATTTTTTTTTAGCTCATGGATTGTGAGCATTGAGCTGTACCCACCAACGTATTCCAAACTGCGTTTGCATTTGTTCTCACTATGTAAAACCTCTGGGAGTATTTACAGGAAACAAACTCTGATTAGACATAACTGCAAGCATTATCATCTTATTCAGCCAATATTCTCTCTCCAGTTCCCCTCTCCACACACCACAGTTTGGCCTCCACCATTTGCATCAATGGAAGGAGCTGGGGACAGGCATTTCACAAGTCTCCCAAACCCACTCCTGAGTACAAGACTTATTTTAGCCTTTAACCATGCAACTGGAAGATATTTAAGCATGCCACAGAGGCTTAAGGGAGGTTTTGGAATTGCATTTGCTTTATATCATACAGTGTCAAAAAGGCAGTCATTTCCCATCTTTTCTTGAGTATCCCAGAGTAAGATGCTGATACAGGGATAAATATTTATAAGGCTAGTTCATATAGTTTTCCTTAAATCTGACTAGATCTAACCCCCTCTTGTTTTAAGAAGTAGGGATTATATGTAAATATCACAGCAACAGCAAGGAGGATCTAAGAGTCAAGATCAGGTTTCTATGCATGGGAGGGGCCCACTGTGGATTTATGGGATTAGCACCAGTGCCCTTCCCTCACTATCAGGAATGACTGTCCACTCCCCAGTTTGCATCTTTACAACTGCAGATACTGGGATCTTGGAGTATGAGGCGGGCAGTCAGCAAAGGCAAAGCACTAGTCACTCCTAAAGACTGACAGGGCTGGGAAATGAAAAAGAAGGGAAAATTATTTATTTATTTATTTGTAATAAAGCCAATAGGTGTAGACATTTTAAGTCAAGATAGCTGAGCAGGCATTGCCATTTCATGGAGTTCAGACATGCCACTGTTTGCATTCAGAGCAGAAGCATTTTTGCTCAGGCACCTCACCGTGTGGTAAACCCTGGAATCCCCAGCTGTCCGAACGGCCACCAGACCACAGGACATGGCAAATAAACATCTACTCAAAAGTGACACTTGTGGTTTAGACCAGGACTGAAGTCAGGCCAAGTTTTAGACGTGAATTAGCTACCTGTATCACAAGTGGGATGTTTACTATGCATTGTGGTATAAATACTCAGTTCTCTCCCTATTTTTTTCCTAACACTTCTTCCACCTTTGAAGAGGCTATCATCATCTCTGAGAATTTAACTTCCACGAGCTGGGACGTGAAAGCAATACAAAGCAATACAGCCATCACACGGGCAAAACACGGCTCCCAGAAACAGGCGGCTTTTCCCACGCAGATGCCTGACAGTAGCTCCAATAAAGTGTTAGCATTACTCCGAAAAGATAATCAGACCAGTTATCATTTTCAGAGCCGTGACCTAGCCATGCTGTGAGCTAAGACACTCACCCCCACCCATCATCTTCACCTGAGGGGTGGGGGAGCAGCCTGCATTGCCTCTTCTCTCCATCACACTAGAAATATCTACATGACTATGGAAATCAATTTGATTCCTTCTCCTCACATATTGCTGAGGAGTGGGTGCGGGGGGGGGTTCAAGCCAATTTACAAGTTGAGAGTTGTGTTAATACTGCCCTTCTGTGTGCCTTCTCTTCTAGGCTCTCACCATCTCTCCCCAACTCTCTCCCTTAAACTAGCTTTCCTTCTCCCCTTCCACTGCTGCAAAACACACACACGAGCAGAGGTCACCTAGAAAATGTCAATCAAATCCTCAAAAACAGACTGGAATAGTTTCTAATCTTTCTTTTACAGTAAGTATCACAATTAAAAAACCACCAACCATTTTTAGTTGGTGTTCATTTACATCCAAAATCCAGGGTAAATTTACGTTCCTAGTTAAACTTTAGGTCTTTAGTCTGTGTCCAGTTTTTCCTCCCTAACAATGGGATGGCTCAGTCCTTCCTTACAGGATGCAAAAGGACAGGGAGACTTTGCGGTGCTCCCTGGTGGAAGATGACATTGTAATTCAAAGCTTTATTGGTTAGGTCAGTTTTAGGATATAGGTACTTTGGGCTGCTCTGCTTTGGTTTATACAAATCCTGTTATTTCTTCATCAACCAGACAAGTCTTTAGGGAGACTGCAGCCATGCTGCAAAATCATCTTCATTGATTAAAAAAAATAAATTTGCAATCCAGGCTGCACTAAGGCAACAAGGTTGTAAACAGACTCTTCTAATAAAAGTGGCAGAAAGTCATTAAGATTCATTTAAGCTACCTAGAGTATTTGGTTAATTTTAAACTGCTAATGGATCTCAGAGGCAGCATCTCAGGTGAAAGTCACTTTTTGATACAATCCTTTCAGGCCACTGGTTTTCTAAGGACCTCATTCAACATGGCTAGGGTGTCAGGTAGCACGAGTTACCCCGTTACAGCAGTACTTTTAAAAGGATCCCAGACAACTGTAGAAAGACATAACCTGAAGCTCTCTCCTCCAGGCCCCTCAGCTCTGCACACAGCACAGCCCTGCAAAGCTTCCACGCTGTCACCGAGTCCAACGGCCCCTGGCCCAGCTTGGAAGCATGGCTCCCATTGCACACTCTGACAGGAACCAGCCCTGCGTACATCACGTTGCTGAAAGGCTTCGCCGTAAGGTCTCAGGGGTATCAATGAAGTGTTAAATGCCTGCGGGATGCGGCACAGAAACCCTGGGTGTTTTTAAGAATTGCAGAGGAGATATGCCCCACTCAGGCGCCATAAAGGGGCTGTATAATATAGTAAATATAGTCAGAGTACATACCCTACTCACTGAACCACTAAGTTTCAATTGAAACCATGCCGATGATGCCCTAATCCTGACCTGCAGAAGGACGTTTGTCACCCCAACCATGAGAAGCAGCACATTCTTCCTTTCACTTTTTCCCTCATCTTCCCACGCCACGTAAATAGTCAGCTTTATATACAGCTCAGTTATAAGGCCTATACCAAACCTCAGCGTACCACTGAACTACGTCAAGGCTCAAAGATCCTTCATGAGCAAGTCTTCAATATCTGTAAGATATTCCAGAAAATCTGTACCATAGATACAGCCTCTACCATGAAAACCTACTTTAACTCACAGTGTCAGTACAGCATATTAACACGGTGCAAAGCACAAGTGGCAAACTGGTCTTACTGCAAGATCCCCTCTCTTCTGGCACGCCTTTTCAAGACGCTTCCTCTTCTACTTTACAGTCCTGGTGCTCACCACTCACTCCAGCTCCCTGTACTTGGTCACCGTTGGGGACTTCTGGCAGTTGTCACAACCCTGAGATGCATACACCCCACCACCCCCAAGAGAGAAGTGGGGTATTTGGGAAGCCGGAAGGGGAGACAGCATGGCCACAGGGCTGCTGGAAGCAGAAGGTGATACTGCTGAAGAAGGAGCTGCAGGGAGGCAGCCCTGGCCTCAGGACAGGAGGGGGAGCAGAGAAAGCCTCTTTGGGAACCTCTGCTCTTTCTGCACAGTGAGCCAGGATTTAGAAGAGTTTGCAAGCTCCGCACACAAAGAACATGCTTCCTTGCTTGGCTTCAGAGTTAAGGATTAGAATTGCAGAATTAGAGGATACTGGCAGCAAGAGGTGAACTAAGACCAGCTACTGGATGAAAGCATCACTGCCCACACAGTGCAATGATTTATGGCTCAACCATAGGTTTAGGCAAAAATTCACTCTGACCACACAGCTTGAATGTAGATCCATACTCGAAACATTAACTTTAGACAAGCCGCAGTTGCACACAGGAAGAAAGCTTCAGTCCCCACACACTTTAAAAAATAAATTTTAAAAAGTCATCCCATGGATGCTTCTCTGGCTGGATGAGTCTTCTCTGAATCACTGCCAAAGTCAGTACAGATATGACATGGCTGAAGTCAAGCATAGAAATGCCAAGTTTCTACCTCTTCTCAGGATACCTGGCATTTGTATGCAACCATGTTAGTGTGCCCATAAAATTACTTCTCATTCGTTACTGCCTTCATCTCAATAGCCCAAAAACTTAATACAGCTATGCAAAATGACTGAAGCATTATGAGTAGCATTGGATAGAAAACCTGAACTTCCTTCAGCAGCTGGTATAGAGCGCTCGAAGTAAAACACAGGGGATGGGGAGAACATTTAATACATGTTTTGTTACTCTTCAAATGACTTTGCAAAAGACGGAAACTGTTTTTAGACAGAGGCAGACCCCTGTAATGAAGGCTCAGAAAAGATCTCTTCCTAAGTCCACCCAAGAGTTCACATCTGAGTTGGTACCCAGCCAGAAAGACTGAGCTAGTCAATTAGCTCAAACTTTTTTGTGTTAAAATTATGGAAAAAGCCAACCAGAAATGTTTCTGAAGAGAAACGCCAGTCACTCCTGTGCAACCCAGAACCCAAGAACCTGAACTCCAGGTCTTCGCAAGCTGTTTGGTAAAATGAAGGAAAGCCATGACATGTCACCTTGCCCCCAAAATGATTTCACATTTACCACAGGCAAGAATAATAACCAAAATTACTAAAGAACTTATTTGCAGGGTGGGTTGGTTTGGTTTTTTTTTTTTCAGACCAAAGCACACTAGCTTTAGCCAGGCTGAGAAGTTTGCAGCTCTATCCAAGGCAGCCCCTCAAGAGTCACAGGAGTTTGAGCAAGATCTGCCCCACAGCCACCAAGACCGTTTCCTAGTAGACACAGAAGCAGTCACCTCTAGTGCCTTCATTTGACTTTGGCTACAGAAACCCGTCTTGGTCAGAGCAGAGCAGCTGAACCAGCTCACAGGCAGCTCTGGGACCGTGAGACTGGGAACAGCTGAGACATGCCAGGAAAAAACCTTTCAGCCAGTAACTGGCCTGAAACAAGGATGTTTTACCACAAGGTTTCAGGAGAAGTCAACCAAATCTCCAGTGTTCCTCATAGCACTGTCATAAGTATGAACAGCTATTATTCTCAATATTTCTCATAGCATGAATAATGATCGATTTATTACCAGTTACTTCCTCAGTTGCTCTGGTTTATGACAATGGTATAATAAGATACAGCTACACATACCTTACATAATCTTCCAGGGAAAAGCTTCTTCAACCTCTTCACATTACAAATTTCTGTTGTGAAAAATCTGCATTTCAGCACTCTAAAAGTTACTTATATCTTACTCTAAAAAGTTACTTATATCACTGATGGCTGCACACTAGCTGTCTCCCTGAAACTCTGAGAGCTGCCAAATTCACCTGATAGGCTACTTCACATCACCTACAGAAATGTCACCCTAGCTCACCCGAAATTTTAAATGAGACACCCCTGGTGAACAAACCTTGTAAGGAAGAGTTGGACTGTTGGACCAGAAGTTCTCAGAGATGAATACAAGAGAAACTAAAAGTCAGGCTGTTACAGCACAGGACTCCTTCATTCACTTCACTTGTCAAAATTGCCCATTTTCCAAACACCCGTGAGAACTTCTACTGCTGGCAAGAGGAGATGAACAAGTAAACCAGGATAAATTATACATTTACCAAAACTGGCTAAGACTAGCAAAGCATCTCTCAATGCCATTCTCCTACCAAAGACTGTATTGGCAGTACTATTTTCCAAAGGACACTGGGGGAAAGCAGGAGGAGGGAGGTTACCAGACCACAATTCAACCAAGTGTTGCAAGCATCATCACATACCTGAACTCATCCTGTCATGCACAGGATCAGCTGCAACATTCTTTGCAATGCTCCTCTGACTTTGCCTGTGATAACAATGTAATCCACCTTTGCTAGCAAGGAACTCCACAAAGATTTTCCCTGACCTTTTTAGCATCAGCTCTAGAACAAAACATGCATGCTGAATGCAAAACAAGCTTGAGCACACATCAGAGATGCCAGCAACCCAAATAGCATTTGCTGTGCACTCCTACAGCTCATCTCGTAGCCTCCTTGCTCAATTCTCCTGAAGCCTTTTAGAAAAATCCCCAATGCCTCTTCTGAAACCTTTCAAATGTTACATGTTATGACTATGTGTAATGTTATGATAGACTACTAGTAAAGAATATCAAAAGCTATCAGTTCATGAAAATCATGTATAGTCTGTGACATTCTATTTTGATCATTTCTGGAGCATAATAATGCTTGCTTGATTGATTGCTTTCCCCTTAGAAGGCCTTCATTAAGAAACATCATTTAAAAACAAAAACTAAAGCTAGGTGCCCAGCAGCCAGGGAGGAAAAACAAAACAAAACAGACAAAAAAAAAGGAAACTTTCAGCCTCAACTTTTTGGACTTTAGGATTCCTGGAATGAAACCTTTCATCACAACAGAAAACAAAACAAAACAAAAAGAGACAGAGTTGGTGAGCTCTTTCATAAAGTGTTAAAAATGCATGCATTTCTGTGGCTAGATTATAGATGCTGATGGCAAATCTGCCTCTAGCATAAGATTTAGCAGCAAGTACTACTTTGTCCTTGCAATTGTGCTGCACTGATACCTTTCTCTCAGAAATTGTTTTGTTTACTACACTCCTTGCTGTGACCAAGTACAGTAACCGGAACATCACAGTTCGAGCCGGACAAGAAAAACAAAAGCAACCTGACCCACCGAGAAAGCATCTGCCAGCACTTGAGCCATTGTTCTGCAAAATATCAGGGCTTGAAGTCTGACATAATCCCCTGACATCTCGGGTGATGTCAGCACGAGCAGCTATTACAATGAAGAATGATCACCCGCAAGACATTAATTCGGGAAGAATCAATGGCCTTGCAATACGTATTTCTCCCTTAACATTCTCCTAAATGGACTTTAATACATTTGAGCTAGAAGGGAAAGCAGGCCTTTTAAGAAAGGCTTTGGCACAAGACAAAAATATCACAAGCTTCTGGATTTTTAGCTTTTCCAGCTCCTCGAAGTTTAATTCCACACTTGTGCTTCGATATAATAAAAGCTCCTCATTCCTTTCCAAGGATGCTCAGAGCTTTAACAGTACACTAAGCAAGACCAACCTACAGATTTTACCTTCCCCCAGTCCTTCTCACCCCCTCTCCCAATTCCCATTTAAGGAGACAGAACATTCTCCTATCTGAATCTGTACCTAGTAGTTTGGCAGAGATGAACATCACAGGAAAGAAGAAAGGAGAAAAAAAAAAGAAAAAATCACTTCCCCATTTTTATTTCAGCTCTTGAAAGCCTCTAGTCTGATCCTTTCCAATATATAACTACCTTGTCCTACTGTCCTCCATTAAAATCAAGACCTGGGAAAATTTTCTAACAGTATTTCCTTTTCTAAAGGATCTAAATCCCTGCTGCCAGTTAGTTTTGAAATCTAAAGCACTCAAAAAACATATGAAGCATGCACAGACAGAGCCCAACTGCAACTCCCTGACCAAGAATATGTTTAAGTGTCAAACTGTTCTGTAACAGGAGCATCTGCAGTGAAAGAGATTTGGGTGAAATTTCAAGGATTCCCTTCCCCATGGTTTCAAGCCCAAAATTAGCACCTGAAGATGATCTAGAAATAAAGCTAACTGAGGGAAAAAAAAGAGCTTCTGAAAACTCAGTCTGTGCTATGAACCAACAACAGAGCTGCAGCCACTTGATCAAGTCATCAGAAAGGCAGAATTTAGATGCCGGGCATTTAAAGAAGTTTAAGTGTTCATCAAGTGCTAATCTCCACCATGAAAAGAATCTATGGACTTAGAGATTCTCTCTGCTTATTGATTTTCTCACCAGGGATGCATAAGGGAAGAATGATACTGGTGTCATGGAGTATTATCCACCCTTACTTATCCCCAGCCTTCAGCAACCACAGGCTTGGCTTCACAGCGGCTGCTTGGTTTCTCCAATTTCTCTGTTGACACAAATTCTGCAGCAGTAAGCGTGAAGGGAATGCAAGGACCGCACTCCGAAGTTTACTTTGTGAACAAATGCAGAAATCTCCACCGCTGCTCAGCAGGACAGTTCCTTCCCACTGGGCTATAGGTTTGTTCCAATGGGATGGCATGGCATTTCCTCTACGGTTTGCCTGCCAGGAAAGTAATTTCCTATTTTTGTCCTGTTGAGAACTAGTAGAAGCTGGCATTGATGGAGGCTGGGAAGAATCAGAGGCTGGTTTGCCAGTGGTTTAACCAAACATGTTTTTACAATTACCCCATTCATCATGACCTTGCCTGTGTAAAACTGCCTTTTTGGAATTTGCCCATGTTCCTTGGCTTTGGCCTCCGAAAAAGCTGCAGCAGACTTGCTAAGAAATACATTGTTTGAATAGTACTGCTGAAGCACCAGGATTGTCCAATAGTTAATATTGTAATCATTAATACAACTGTTGGGCATTAAGATCAACGTAGCTGCTCAACTTGTTGCTCTTGGCCTAAGGATGACAGCTTAGCAGCAGGAGGGTAAGATAATGGGAAAACCTCTTGCAGTCTTCCCCTGGAGTCCAACAACAGAATACAACAGAAATAGGACACTGCGTTTCTTTCTCAGATACCCTACAGTATCTGCCCACAAGAAGAGAACGCAGAGACAGCCATGGTATTCCCAGTAAACTTGTCTAGGGCACTCATAGGCTCTGCATCCAAGGACCATGACTATCACCATAGTCCCAAAGCTCTTTTCAGAAGTACACTGTGCGGTATAATTAACACTTGCGACTCCCCTCACCCTCTCCCCAATTCTCCCTTCAGGCAAGAAGAAGCAGAGTCTGTCCTACCTTCACGTGGTAGAAGGGAAATTTTGCACTGCTGATCCTTTCTCCAGGAAGAAGTCAAACTATTCTAGCAAACAAGCCTTATCCCACCGTACCTGAACCAGCATAATCTCAAAGCCAGCAGTCTTGAAAGCTTCAAAGAGCTCCAAGAGACACATTTCACCTCTTCTCAGCTCCAGGAAGAGTTCATTTCTCTCATTATTAATGAGGTAGACTTTCATGCCACGTGCCTAGATTATGCCAGATCAAGTCTAACAATCTACAAGCTTGATACAACCTGTAATTTTACTTCATACCATACATCAGAGTGCTACACATTTTCCTCTACCATTTTCCTCTCTCTAAAGTTATCTTTGATACCCAAAGATGCAATGACTTACCAAAAATGACTTATCAAAGGTTTCTGAAAGGCTTTGGGAAGGAAAAGGTCCCTCACACTAATTTACAGTATTAGTCACATGCTGTATTATCCATGCCGCTGGAGGTGGTCTCCTACGCTGCTAGAAAGATCACCCACTCAGAACAACCAATCTTCACAATGGCCAGCTTCTGCTGTAGCCATTCAGGAGTGGTAATCTGCATCTCAACGCAATTAGCCGGTTTCATTAAAAGCTCTCTTGGCTTGTAAGTGAGCATTAATGTTGGCCTATAGTTTTGTTCAATCCTGCCTATACTTTTGTTCAATCCACACTTGAGTCTCTGGTCCTTTCCACTATGGGTAGTTTACCTGTAAAATCCCAAGCAGCCACATAGCTGCCACCTTCTCCTAGCAGAAAATGACTCACCCAGTGCTCAAAACCTCATGCTTTCCTAAGAGTGTCTTCCAACAAGTTTTCAAGCTCATTGGCAGCACTGGCTCCTCACCATTAAACAGAAAGCGCTGGTCTTTTCTGTTAGAGAGACCAGGAAAGACAGAACCATTCACAAGGGCACTACTCTAAAGTAGGGCTTGAACTTCTAATGCCTTCAGTCCTGAGAGCCACGTCCATTTGCTCTGCGTGAACTGATCCATCTGCCACTTATGAAATACCCTAGGAAAGCAAAGAGGGAGATGACTTTTCAGGGAATGGATGCACATCAGTGTGAATGTGAAGATCGCTTAGAATGAGAGTTTCAGGATAACTTGGCACTGGTGGTGACTCTCTTCATGAATCCTTCAATCTTCAGTGTTCCTATACACACCATGAGTCCACAAGCAGGTAGAAACCACAAACGACACCACTTTCAGATGAACACATGAAAAATGTAGTGCCTGTCTCACTCTCACATCAGGTTACCCACTGAAGAGACACTGGCCGTGGGAATAAAGCATGACAGCAAAGGGATTGTAGGTTATATCCAACTAGATCTCAAAGTCAGACTATTATGGTTGCTCCATCACTGAAGAGATAAACAGTCCGTCTGTAGACAGGATGCTTCAGCCTGATCAACAGTTTTCTTTTATGCTGCACTCATAGTGGAATCTGGCTTCCTTGGAAGAGTCCTCCCCACAATGCAACAGAGGAGCCATACCGAGCTAATGGGAGAACTGCTGTTCAAAAAGATCATCCAATTCAACAGATGGCATGAGAATAGGAAAGACCTGGCACAGGATGAGCTCAGAAGTGCACAGCCCAACAAATATAAGGAAAGAAAAGTCAATGAGGTGACATCTGTTTGCTTGGTAATATTGTGTTTCATAACGACCACCAGTTTGGAAGAAAAGCGATGGGAAACAAGACTATTTTGCCACATCCAAGTTTAGGTTGCAAAGTGCTCTCCTGACCAGGAGGCAGAGCAAGGATGGCAAACCTGTAAATGAAGTTCAATGCTTATAAAAGGATTCCTTGGCAACCTCATTCCTCATAATTCCTAAAAAGATTGTGGAGTTTCACCTTTTAGGAAAAGGATCTCCATTCCTAGATTTCCCTAAGTGAAGAGGAGTCACAACTGGTATATTTTGGACATGCCCAGGAGCAGGTCCAGTTTCCAAGAAAAACAATCCTAACTTCTTAGCCTGCTTTCCTACAGAAGGAGACTTATGCAATCACACTGTAGCCAAGCCAGTTGGCAGGTTTCATACAAGCCTGACAGAGGCAGAGGTCTCAGGAGTTATCTTCCTTGTTTGTGAAAACACTGCGCCAGGTGGGTACATGCAAGAAACGCTGTATTGTGACATGGCATCAATACCCTCATAGTTGAGACAAATCCAAAGAAAACCAGGCTTCCTTAGTCTTAGTTTGGACAGAAATGCTGGTTTAAAATGAGGAAAAGCATTTTCCTCAACCCCACTAATAAAGTTCACGCAGAGGTTTAGCATAAAAAGGCCAGCAGAAAATGGTAAGGTTTTTGCACCACAGTGTTTGCTGTTACCAGTGAAATTTTTACTTGAGCAAATACTTAAGTGCATCCTAAAAATGCATACCACTGGTCACCAAAAGGCACCCACCTTCATCTCTCCCCCCACCCCAGCTTCCAGGTCTCTGAAGAAGCACCCGAATGCATTCCCCACACACACACGCTTCCCACAAAAGAGCTCAGCTGGTCTCAGAAAAAGTTTTGCCTAGAAATCTGGCCTCATTTAGCACTATTGCCATAAACCTCCGTACCCAACGCGTACGGGAGCATGGCAGAAGGGAGGAGAGGAGCGACAGCACGGTCCCACCCGGTGTGACGCTACCTGGGAGCCCCCCGACTACCCTGCTGCAACCGCTACGCACGCCCAGGGAAGCTGTCGGTGCCTCACAGTCTAGAGGGACATCTGCTAGTTCGGCGCTGTCAGAAAACAAACTCCCAGCACAGCACTCCCATGCTGCTGGCAGAAGTGGCACATGACCCAGCTATGGCTTTCCTCTGCCAGCTGGGAACTCCCCGCCTTGGAAGGATCCCTTCGCCAGAGAGATCCAGATACTTTTCGCCCATTTACACCCCGAGCGCAGCTGACAACACGACCAAAGATTTCTAAAAAACCTTTGTGACAATTCTTGGCTGGAGTCATTTAAGTGCTCACAAGATAGATGGCTGCAAATATTTGTTTTATTCACAGAGTGCATGGTATACGCTTAAGTAGAAGTGAAATGCAGAGATCCATTTTGCATTTAGGCAGCGCTTTTGGACTACATAATAAAAAACACAGGAATACACTACTGAAACCCAGGTGTGGCTGCATCTGAGGATGAAAGCCAACTCACACAGCAGTAAGGGAGGGGATATTTTGATTAACAAAACCAAGGAAAACCATGGAAGTACCACAAGATCTTTAATATGTAGCCAGGGCAAACAAGACCTACTTTAAGAACAAATAAAGTCCAAGTGAAGAAAATAAATCAAGAGTATAACATGGTAAAATGATCACTGGAGGCAAGCGTCAGGGTCTGCTGCTCCGTCAGCTTACCATTTGCAATAAGGCTACCAAATGTTGCTCTTCAGGCTTTGCTGTTTGCTCTAGGTTGTGCTGAATTTTAAAGAGTTCGGCTTTAGAGGAAGAAAACCCAAACAGCCTTGATATCAGCATATAACTGTACAAAGATAGCCAGAGGAATATGGCTCTGGAACAGCTCTCCCTCTTCTGCTCCACTGTGAGGTAAGTCCTCCAGAAAGACTAAGGCTGCACGCAAAGAGCATCCTGCTGAGCCCCTGCACCCTTCCCCAGCCCCCAAATGATCATGAAGCACAGCTGGAGCTGCCATTTAAAGCATATTTCCTTTTTCCATGCAGCTTTCTGAATCTCCATGTGTTTGTGGTGGGTTTTTTTTAACCTGTCCTCATAACTCCCTCCTTTTAATCCTAGGATTAGCCTTGTTGCCCTTCTCCATACCTTTTCTAGAACTTTAAGTACAACTAGTCTCTAGACACAGGAATAGATTGAGTTGGAGCGTTAACGTGTCCTTGCTATACATCCTACAAAATTTTTGCTAAAATGAGTAATTGCTCAGCACCTTTATGAGGCAACACAATTTAAACTGTCCTTTAGAAGCATGACTTAAGGTGGCAGCTACCCCCATCCCTCCTATCACTTCCCCCCCAACCCGAATTCATTCTTCTTTAGTGAAGGGAAAAGCAAACCACATTCTTCAGGGCTGTTTTAGAAAACCTGATCAATGCCGCTTTGACATACCAGCAACACATGTTCCCATTTCAACAAATGGGAACATTTCAGGCAGACCACCACTTCAGATGGAGTGGGGCTCCAGGCTGCTGAATCAGCACTTTCCATCCTGCTGGCAATACAGAGTTATGCGACGCTTCAAAGGAAAGCGGGGGAAAGGGGGGGAAGGGGGGGCGCTGGCACTTAAGCAACAGAAGCGGGCAAGAGGATTTTGCAGGAGTTCATCTGCCAAACCAATTAACTGCAAACTGTTCTTATAAAGATGCCACGGTTTCAGCCCCAGCCTGCAGTACCACCGTGGTACGATGAGAGAGCCATGCGTGCGCGGCTCTCCCCGGCGGGGAGCGAGGGCAGGGGAAACCGAGCACTCTCCCCGACCTCGGGTCTCCTGGGCTAGCGAGGGGCTCTCCGGCACGGCCGGGGGAGGCGGCGGTGCGTAGGGCTGCTCTCCTCTCCCGCACACGGCTGCTCTCCCGCACTCGGTTTCCCGGCTGCCGCCGCAGATCCGCACAGCGGATGAGCAGGAAGGTGGCAGCACTCCGGGGTGGCATTTCTGCAAACTGCCCATCCGCCAGCCCTCCCGCAAACACTAAACGGCCCGGGGGGGGGGGGGGGGGGGGGCAAGGTGCGGGAGAGCACGGGGGACTTTCGCAGCACCGCCGGCAGCTGGCGAGGCAGGTCTTCACCCACTTCCAGCGCGGGGCGACGGGAAAGCCCGGCTCCCAGCACCGCCGGGGAGAGGCACGAAGCAGGCGAGCAAACAAAACGCGGCAAGGAAGCCCCGAGCCGGGGGAAAGGGCCGCTCCCCCGAGCCCCGCGGCCGCCGGCCGCCCCCCGCCCGGCCCCGGGGGCTCCGCGCCAGGCGCTGGGAGGTGCGCGGGGGGCGCTCCCGGCGGGCACGGTGGGCTCGCGGGCGGCCCCAGGAAAAGGAAGTTTGCTCTCGTCCCCCTCCTCCCACCGGCCTCCGCCACCGAGGGGCCGGCAAGCCCGGCCTCCCCCCGCCGGGGCTCCCCAGCGGCAGCAGCAGCCGCCGACCCCCTGCGCGCCCCGCGCCGCCCCCCCAGCCCCTTACCTGCTGGGCGGCCGGCCGGCCGGCACCCTCCCCGCCAGGCGCCGCGCACCCGCCAAGTTTCGGGCAGGCGGAGGGGGTCGGGAGAACGATCGTGCGCGGCGGCGAGGACGGGAGCGCGGGCGGGGAGGGGGGTCCTCCGGGCGGCGGGGTGGAGGGGGCACGGGCGGGGGAGAGCAAGCTCTCGGAGCCACGCGCCTCAAAAACAAAACAAAATTAAAAAAAAAAAAGCAATTAAACAAACAACCACCAAAAAAAAAGCAAAACACACCCAAGGGGGACGTTCCCGCCTCCGCAAGGCGACCCCGGGCTGCGGGAGAGATCTGCGGAGAAAACTTCTGCCCGCCCGCCCGGCTGCTGCTGCTGCTGCGGCTGCTGCTGCTGCGGCTACCGCTGCCGCGGCTACCGCTGCTGCTGCTGCTGCTGTCGCCGCCGCTGCCGCCGCTGCCGCTGCTGCTGCTGCCGCTGCCGCCGCCGCCGCCGGCTCCCGGTGCTAACGGCGCCCCGCCGCCGCCGCGCTCTCGCCCCGCGCCCAGCTGACTCCCGGCGGCGCCCCGCCCCGCCCCGCCCCGCCCCGCTCCGCTCCCGCCCCCGCCGCACGCAGCCGCAGCCCCGGCCCGCGTCCCGCCGCCGCCGCCGCCCCGCCGAGGGCAGGGGGCGGCCGGGAGCCCCGGCGGCGGCAGCGGCGGGTGGCCGGGCTGCGGAGCCCCGGCCGGGGCGAGAGGGGCTGGGGGCGGCCGGTTAGGAAGCTGCCACGGGGGCTGCCCGCCCTCTGACAAAAGCTCGCCCACAGGTAGCACCGGCGCATGCTTTGGCGGGGGGAAGGCAGGCTGTTTCTTCTTTAAAGCCAACGGAGCAGCCAGGGGCAGCTACAAACGCGAGACATTCGTGCGTGGACTTTTTCTTGAACCTCATCTGCCCGCCCTGTTCTCACATTTTTCCCCACACAGCTACCCAGGGAAGGTGCCTCGGCTCTGCTTCCTGCGCCCAGATAGCACCGAGCAGGCGCTCGGCGTGCGCCAGCAGTAAGGTGGAGTGTTCAGAGAGCTCTTCTGTGTTGCAAAACACCCTTATCTCCCTGGATCCTTTCGCTGCCATCGGCACTCCTACAGACTGCTGCTTCTAACTTTTGCGCAGTGGGACCTTTGGTATTTCGCTCTGTGGATCACTAGAGCTTTACCGTAGCTCCAAGCAATCCTCTTTGCAAGTAGCTTGCAAATAACTTGGACTGCGAAAAAGCTCTTTTAGAAGTGAAGCTGCACGCTTCCCTAAGAGCTACTGTCTTAAAGCGTATAGACTTTAACGCAAGCCGCTGCACTGCAGGAGGAGAGGAATATTCTGTTCGCCAGATGCAAAAACACCTCTCGTAAGAAGCGGTCAGCACTATAAAAGGAAATCATGGAGAAGCGGGAGAAATCTCTGGGCTTTTCCTCCTGAGACAGATGCATGTACACTAATGGGAGCGTTGCGGCTGAGCACCCGAGCTGAATGTATTTTGAAATGTAACATGATACTTTCCTCACTGTTGCTCTTTCTTCCTCCGTGGCTCTTCTTTACTGTATTTAAAGGAATGTTTTTGTTATCAGCCCTCCCTCTCTGTCCCCGCATTTCCAGCCCTGCTCTGATCTCACACTGTTCTCGCCACTCGCTCGCCCTGTTTGACTCCTCAAATAACCTCTCTGGCTTCCTCGTATGTGTCACCTCAGCCTCTCAGAGGCACGTGCCGCTCTGCTGCCCGCTCACTGCTCACCCTCCTCATGCCGCCAGCCTCCCGGCCTTGCCCCGCTTCCCTCGGCCATCTCCACTTGACCTGGTGCTGAGCGTTGCTCTTCAGCCTGTCAGCACCGCTAGCGCCTGTCCTGTCCCAGCTCGGCCCTGTGGGAGCTAGCTTCGTGCACCGCCACTTCTCAGCCCCTAGTTCACCCCTGTCTTCCCATTGCCGGGCTGGTCTGTCCTGACTTTCTGTGAGCCATCGTTCACGCCTGATCATGCATTTTGGGGGTCCAGCCTTGGAGGCTGGTACCTCACTGGAGGAGAAGTTGCCTCCTCTCTGCTGCTAGCAGAAGGCTCCTGTCCAGGTTTCTACCTAGTGAAAATGTGAAGGTAGGTGGTATCAGATTTCTGCCCGAGATGATTACTCCAGAGGTAAGGAAGCACCTACTACCTGCCAGACCCTAGGACAGCATGGCTGACATCACAGCCCCACATGCTTACATAAGAAACTTTCTGCACGTATAGATTGTAGAATGATAGAGCAGCCCAGCTTGGAAGGGACCTCCAAAGATCATCTGGTCCAACCTTCCATGGGAAAGGGAGCCTAGATGCGATTATCTGGCACCCTGTCCAATCACATCTTGAAAACCATCAGTGATGGGGACTCCACCACATCCCTGGGGACGTTGTTCTAGTGGATGATTGTTCTCACTGTAAAGTATTTCTTTCTTACATCAAAGTGAAACATCTCCTGGTGCAACTTGTACCTGTTACCCCTTGTCTGCTCCCTGTGGCTCCTTGTGAAGAGAAAGCCTCCGTCCTCTTTGTAGCTGTACCTGTACAATTTGACCAGGGTTTGTACAATAGATGTCCGGTTCTTGCTGCTTTTGCAGAGCCTGCTGCCGCAGGCACGGCCGAGGGCTTCAACACATGCCTCTTCTACATACTGTTTGATGCTATTTGCCCTGGCACATTCTTTAGCTGTGCAATGAAATGGTTATACTTTGTCATCCATAGTATTTCCACCCTAGAATATCAATTTACGGCCCGGCATTACAGGGTGTCCTCAAAAAGCGAGAAGTGAAAGGAGAGAAGTTATATAACTGGGCCGGCGCTGCAGGCCCAGCCAGCCACCGGCAGGATTGCATTGCAGGGATTCCCGCCTTCCAAAACATTCCCCTCCTGCCCCAAAAGTCCTGCTACCTCCACTTCAAAGGCACTTCACACATTTAATCTTAAAATCAGAGACCACCCTTACAACCATGATGTGCTGCATCCAACGCTGAAAGGAAACTGGAGGGATAAAGCCCAGGTATTTTTGAACCATCACGCAGGCAGCTACCTGGCTGTCTTCCAGCATGCTCTTTCTTTAAGTGTGCTCACTGTTTCTCTATATAAGACTGCTGATCCATCACTTAATCATATTGAGTAAGTACCTAAAATTAACTTTTAAATTATTAATGCATGAGAACATATCCGTTTGCCATGTACGTTATTTTAAAGGATTACAGTGTGTACACTGAGTGCCATTAACGTTACATTTTGAAGACAGTAAATTGACTTGTATGGAAATCAGAAGAGTTGATGGATTCCTCTACAAATGCCTTTGACAATGATAAAATGTTCAATTGGATTATTATTAAGCATGTGTTTGTACTTAAATTTCTTTCTAATACATACAAAAATAAGAGACTGCCCAAGTCTTAATAGTATAGTATTTTTCATTTTGTGGTGGGTTAAAAAAATAGATACATATGAGTATTGAAAATACTCCTCTGACAAATAAAAACACTAGGAAAGATATGTTTAGTTTCCTAGGCTACAGCTGTGTCGTTCAAGACAAAACTGTACTGTCATAAAATTGTTTATCCCAAACAGCACCATTAAAACTGTTAAATGTAGAAGTAGCAATGCATCCTTTCAATGGCAGTGAAGGACATAAGTATGATAGTCATCTTCTTTTCCCTTAACTAACGAATCTCTGAAAAAAACCTACAGTATGCCATATCATGAAAATAACAGCCTAAAATGCCAATTATTTTCTCTAAGGAAAAAAATGTTGTCATTTTCTGCAAGAAAAACCACACAAGAAATAATGATGGCAATAACATTCTGTGACTGTGTAAACATTGTTCCTACTCAAGGACAACCCAAAACGTAAAGGCAAACACCAGTGCAGAAGCCTCTGTGCCTTCAGGACTTCTGTGCAAGGGGCTTGCTCCCAAGAGAAGTTTGTCCCAACTCCCTGTTGTCTTCTTCTTTGCAGTGGTTAAGGTTCAGGTTAGAGAAGACTGATTCCACTGACCTCTGATGGAAGAACTAATGAGGCTCCCTGGCCGTGCTCTGGGGGGTCGAGGGTGCTGGGGGAGAAGAGGACAGGGCGTGCAGTCCCCTCCTAGCTGGAGAGGGTCTTGCTACCCCGCGGCTACCGAGCTCAGAGCCTGAGCTGAGCTTAGGCCGTCATTTTATTCTCCAATTTACTACTCTCAAAGTATCAGGAAAGCCCAGAAAATGCCCTCTTTGCTCTTTTTACTCCTCAGAAAACTTACATTAACGTAAGTTTCTCATGTGCTAAGGCTTCAGAAACAGGTCTGAAATATAAGCAGAATATAGGCATTCTCCATCTATTTAGTGCTACATTAAAGACTCAGGACCTAATAATAAATGGCAGTTAGAGTTCAAGAACAGTGGACTTGGTTTGCTTTCAGCTGAGACTTGAACTCTGCAGGGTGACTTTCCTTTTTGGAACTTATCCAAAGGACACTAAGCTCTACAATTCAGTTAGCTCCAAGAGAGAAAAAGGTCATTTTAAAGTTTTATTAAATTGAGTAATGAAAACTGTCTAGTAGATATGATGTTTTCTCTAGAAACATTCTTAGATTTCATATATATTTGGAGAACGAGCATAATTTTCTTTTCTATTACATTGATTTAGGAAATGAAAATCCAATAGCAGAAGATCTGAAGAGGAGAGATCAGAATCTGGCCACTGCTTTCATTCTCAAAGGCACTTTCATGAAAGCACTATATGAAAGTCGGCATTGAGCATCATCTTCAACCAGTATGAATGCACTGATAAAAGACTTCAGTGATCAAAAAAGGGTCAACGTGATCATTGTTACCTAGTAGGTATATAGGCAAAAATGCTGACTAACCTTTGAAATGGTAATAACTTTTTTTTGTCATGGACAAGGCTTTTCACCTTAAATAGACAGGAAGTCTTCTAACACATTAGAATTTTAATAAGGCTTAATATGGAACAAAAACAACTCAATATTTCTGTTGCTTTTATTATAGTTGAAGCAAAAGTTTCAAATATTTTTAAAAGCTATCCAGAAACAAATAAGAGAGATCTTTTTAGTGTTAAGATGGGGGGAAAAAACATTCCCCTTCCTTTCTGTCTACATCCTTTTCCATTATACTTATTTTACCCCTGTATGGCAGAGACTGAAAGCTGAAAGGGGAAAGGAAAGCACTAAGAAAGAAACTAAACATGTTTATAAAAACATTCACTAAATATAGCTGTATGAGCTAAAGGATACAGATTGTATTTCAATATTCACCAAAAGACTGACATTTTCAAAACTTCATATGTTTTTCCCCCAGTATTCACTCAATTCTGTTTTTACCTGACCCAGCAGAAACTCTACAAAGTACATTGATTTTATAAGTTTAGAAAGTTCATCTTCTGCCCAGTTGTTATCAAGAGGATTGCTTAACATTAGCTGAGTACAGAAAAGACTTTTTCTATAGTCTGTCTCTAAACGACTAGCAACAGAAAAAGAAGAGCTATGGCATGACCATAGCTGAATAAACTCACTGTGTTCATAGACTACATTGTGGAGATCTACTTTTTGTTGCTAGGTAAGTTATATCTCTATTTACAGCTTTTTCAAAAGGCTGAATAGTCAGGGACATTTTGTAATTTGAGATGGAGTCCTAAGCTCCAGTGAGAGAGATGTGCTCTTTCTGGGCTGTACAAAATAGAGCAGTTACACAAGGTGGTAGAGAGGAGAAGGGAATTTTAAGAAATACTGATGATCCAAACAGCAACAGCATTAAAAAGCTGAATACATTCAGCCCACCCTTCTACAAAAAACACATCTGCTCCCAGTACTAGCCCCACAATTAACACATTGACTAATTCAACATTAATAACTATGAATTGCTGTATTCTCTCAGTTCCAATAAAGTGATAAAGAAAATGGGTACTTTTGGACATCAAAGATGTTAAGTGAAATTACATGTTAAAAGTGTTTCGCTTTTTCCAAATCAAAGTCAGCTGCTTTCCAGATGCATAATAAGTTTTCAACTAGGATGCCAGATAACACTGGATGGGAAGAAAAATTCAAAATTATACTGCAATAGGAGGAGATTCAGTTCAATCTATACTATATGTTCTCATTTTTTACAGGAGAAATCGGGATTTATTCAAAACATGTAGTGCTCATTCACAGCTTTGCCACAGAGGAGGAGAGAATGCAACGAGAACTGTGACTCAGAATGAAATCCAGCCACGCTACAGTCAGTGGCAAAACTCTTAGGGAGCTTAGTGCGACCGTGTTTTCGTCCCAAGTCTTTTCTTGATTCCTGGCGGGGGGGGGAATTAAAATAAAGACAAAAAGAAAATCTTCCATGCCATAACTTGCCCTATATGCTGAAGCTTTTAGGAGCATATTTTCACCACTGCCATAGCAGGGTCTTCCAGCCAGTGCCATCCGAAAACCAGAAACATTATGTCAAGGTAAACAAGAAGGGATTACATAGAGGTAGATTTTACCAAGCTGAGAGAAGAGACACAGCAATCCAGCTGTATTGGACCCAAACCAGATCTTCCTTCATTTGTGCGCTGAGCAGATCCCAGCATCCTCTGAATTAAAATATGCCTCTGTACAACACAGCCTTGCAAGGTGTCAGCGTGCCTTTTGTTGGCTTGTAGGGTAGGGATGCAGAGCTGAGGCATGCATTATGCAGGTTCTCCCTGTGTCCTGTAGGCACCACCAGTCTCTACAGTAGCCAGTTCACGTCTCACACTGCTCTCCAGTGCAGTCCCATGTGAAGTTTTGAGAGCATTCCCGTCATGTGGCTTTAAATGAGCAATACGCAGATGTCTAATAGTCAATTCAAGTCTGGACTGGACTTCTTGTATTTAGACTGCTGTTTCCAAAGGAAGTCATATTTTGCCTTCCTGGTGCAGGAATTACCAAAAAAAAAAAATCCCCAAACCAAAACAAATGTACACTGCATTATTATCTAAATTAATCCCTTGTCATAAACTTGTAATCCCTTACAAACTCTCCTTAGCCAATTAAGCCAAACCTTTCTCGGAAATCATCTGGCAGGAGGAGATTCCCCTGCTCCATCCATAGCAAACAGTGGGTAGGCTGCTTACACAGAGGATTGAGAACTATGTTAAAATACAAGTTGTATTTGTGGTGATTTAAAATTGTATTTTCTGCAAGTCTTGTCTATTGATTTGACTATACGAGAGGAGTTAGAAATCATTCTCCTGTTTAAATGATTCCCTTTTGTATGGAAAAATATTTAATCAGCCAAGGAGAGAGCATGAGAACGACCCCCAGGCTTAGCAGTTAGCACACCTTCTAGGACAGGAGAGACCCGACTTTTACTCTCCAATGTAAGAAAGGTTTGCTACGTACTGTTTTAACTGTTAGGTACTGTTTTAACTCTTCCTGATCTTCTCAGTTAATGATTTGATGCAAAGCTCTTTAAAAAAGACAGACTGAAAGAATCTCATGCCAGAGTATCACTCAGCCTGGTGAGCGGATCAATTTATTTGCAAGGGTGTATCTCACTTCAAGCAAAGAAGAGATATTAAACTATGTTTTCTCCACCTGGTATGGGTCATCTAATCTAATCGTAAGAAGAAAATGGCCAGATCTGCCATATTTTCCCAATATCTGTACTAGGCTGAATCTGGTAGGTGGGCTCAGAGAATGCCTCAGTCAGCAGAGGCCACATTCCTAACTTGCAAATCCTGATGGGACTTGCACTTCAGATTGTCTGGCCAGAAGTAGGCATTTACTGTATCGTTATTACAGAGAAAAACTTGGAGGACAAATTGTTCCTTGCGATATACATTCTTTGTTAAGAGAGCGATCTTTCAAAACAGAAAGGACTGCCCTGTAGTTGCTGTCCTGACAAAATGCAGCTCTCGTCTCAAACTGTGAAGGCTGTTCTTTGTCACAGGACATCCTTTCTGTGATTGTCAGATGTATGCAAATAATCTGCATATATTCTTAGTGTGTTTTGTAACCTTCTTGAGAAGTAAATTTTTGGGGATTTTTCATTTGGCTGTCAAAGAATGTAATTAAAGTTATTTAGGTCAAATTGCCCCTAATTGTTTTCTTCTGATGCTTTATCAGATGTGAAGTAGAAAAACAAAGGCACGGTAGAACATGGTAGCCCAGATGTTCATCTTCAGCAGCACTGTAGGTCCAAGAAGGATGACAGGCAGTGAGAAGCCTGAGGGAGCCTCGCAGTAGCAGCTGACAGGAGATCTACTGGTGCTCCTCAGGAAGTTCTCACCATCTATAGCTGGAAGTTTGGGGCAGGCAAGCTTGTCACCGATAGCCCAAGATTTAGCTATGATTTATTCTATTTTTCTAAACTTAGTAGCATAAAGGTGCACTTCTGCCTAATACCATAAGCCATTTGGACCTCAAAAAGATTAGTAAAAGCAAACAGAAAATATCTTTGCAGAAAAGACTTTCAGGACAATTACACCTACCAGGCAAGATCAGTTCTTTCTCCTCGACCAAGCACCTTTCTAACATACACTTCCTTGTGGAGATATATAGGTGCGGCTGGATGGCTAAAAGGCCTCAGCAGGACTGGGGCTGCAGCAAGGAAGCTCCCTTGAAGCAGGAACGTGGCTCCTCTGTGAGCGCGTGCCCACCTCAAGGGAGCGGGTTCTGTTCCACGCAGCCCTTGTTCTAAGATGACAGATGACATTTCTGGTCTTACATTGATCGCTTTGTAGGTTGTCCCTCCTCCCCCCAAAGATTTGGTGATACTCTTACACTGGTTATTGTTTGGGAAGCATTTGAACTGACCTTTATTTCACCCATGCCTCAGGGATGAGATCATTTAGAAAATGCCATATAAAAAAAAAAAAAAAGACTTCATTCTGTGAACCACAATGGGGTGACGATACAGCAAGGATATTTACAGCAAATCAATGAATCTGTCTAATTACTATCCTCTAATTTAGAGGATTTGCTTCTACAGTGGGAGGCAGACTACTGGTGGATTGTTCCTCCCTCTTTAAGACCTAGAGCTACATATGTCATATTGTGAAAATGTGATACAAAATTGATTCTAAAAAATTGCCTTCAGATTACTCACCAGGAAGCAATTGGAGTCAGGCCAGGAGCAGATGGCAACTCAAAAGGCAATCCTCTTCCTCCTCGAGAAGTACTATTACTTTATACTTCAGTAGCGGTATTGATCTAAGAAACCTGCTGCCTTTTACAAACAGTAACAAATGTAATTTTATAGTGCCCTGGTAGCACAGTGAGTAGGATTTCTCCGCCTTAGCACCTGGGGGAACTGATGCACATGGAAGTTAGCTTTACACCATTCTCGTGCCCACAGTTTTCCGAGAGATCCCATTCTCCCTCTGAAGAAAAATCAGCATCTCTAACATCCCAGCATTCTGCCACAAGCTTGGCACCCAAATATCAAGCACGTGAAATTAAGGGATGCTAATTAGAGGCAAAGCCGTTGGCAAAAAGAAACTTTCCCAAGTCACAGAAGAAAGTACATAGCAGGACCAGGACCCAGAACCCCGGGTCGTGCTCTGTAGGCTCACCCTGTGAGCCCATGGGGAGTACCCAGCTACTCCTGAAACTACTTGCCAACACAAAGCACCTCTTGGACAAGTTAAGCACGTGTTTAAAGGGGATCTGAAATTCTGAAAGCGAATACCAGCTAGCCGTTATACCCTGCAGCCCAGCTGGACACAGGGAACCTGCTGAGATGGTGAAACTCTCCACAAACAGGCAGTCAGTATGCTTCCCTAGTCAGGGCCAAGCAAACTCTTCGGTAATGAAAGAGACATTTTTACAATGGAAAAAGCAGGAAGATTTTCCTACTTCTTACACTGACACAGTAACCAATACAGTCATGATATTGAAATGTGAAGAATTTCAGCCCAAATGTTGGGGGATGGTATAAGTAAGTTAATTTGAGAGTGGGAGAAAGCTTGCATACTTCTCAGACCTTATTCTATACGTAGTGAGGTCAAAGGCAAAACCCTCAAGTATGAACAACGTTGGGCACCCAGCAAACAACTCTGCTGTAAATTACAGTGCATATCCGCAACAGCAGATCTTAAGTGGATATAAACTCTCTGTAAAAGTGGAGCTAGAAAAACACGTATCAGCCAAACATTATCTTCAGGTGTATGTTGTGCGAAATACATGGCATGGTTTGCAAAGCTCAAAATACCACTTAGGTAGATTTGGAAACTTTGGCATGATTTGAAGTGGGGATTCAGCTCACAAAGATTTTATTTCGTGCTTATGGAAGGCTGTTTTCTCAGGGATTTTTGAAAGCTGACTCTTTCAAAACAGAAATCCTTTTAGAATTATTTTCACCATGTAGGTTAGCAAAGGAGAAAAAGAAAGGTGAACCAATGGCAAACCACATAGGAGACAAAAAATAAAAGTTTCTGGAGAGGCAAATCCCTTTTTTCAACTAGCAGTTCAGAAAGTTAGTATGCAAAGAACAAATATACTTTACTTAAAAAAAAAAAAAAGGTGTTTTGCTTTATAGTATTTAATAAAGGTATTAATCTGAATGTGTGTCAATGCTGACACTCGTACCCTGATAGGCTACTTTTCAAGAAAGCAGGGTGTATTATATGCTATGATGCAATTCTGGTCCCAGTGAGGTCAAAGTGCAAGTTCAAATCAGACTTGATTTCTTCATCTCTAAACTCTGCGATGCATATTGTATAGTTAAAAGTCACCTTTTATTTTAATAGCTTACATATTCATATTTTAATTGTTCTTTATTTCTAGGAAACTGAAGCGAGATACATTGAGGTCTTTATATTTTTTGTCTACTTAAAACCTTCCCAGGCTGAGGCAGTGAGGTAGAGCACCTTTCTATTGCCATGTGTGGACTGACCAAATGTTAAGAAACAGCAAGAAATAGAAGTATTTGTCCAGTATAGTAAAACACTACCTAATTGAAAGTTTGCAAAAAACAAGCAGTAACTGACCCTAAAATACTAGTCCTGGACCTTGTGGTCAGATAGCCCTGATATTTGCAGTTGAAGGATCCTTTCATTCAGATGCGTAGAGCACTGGCTGGGGAACATGGCCCTCATTATAAGAAAATGCAGGCTCCCGGTATCACATGATAATCATACATGGCTATATAATTTCAACATCATGTCATAAGCATTCCTGCTGCATAACCAAGCATGAATATCTCTGGGAAACACCAGTACCTGTGTCATATGATAGGACAGAGACCAAAGGGCATGCAGGAAAGGGAACAAGAGGGAGCAGGCTGTGCCCTGGATATACTGGTAAAAACACTTGATATGGCCAATATGGTACGGGATGTGCATCCATGCTCTAGGGACTGATTAAAAGCACAACATTTTTGAGCCACACCATGTCACAGGAAAGCAAGGATCACATTTAAAGATGAGGCTGCTGGTGCAGAGCCGAGCTGATGTGGAACTGGAAGGCACAGTGAAACCCACGCTTTGACAGACATGGGACTTTGTTCATTAACAGATAGCGTTCACATACTCGGACACCCTTCCAGCCTATATTATTTGCTACATCAGCATATTCAGTGTTACTTACACGAAGGAAGGAAGTAAATTGTCTTCCACGACCAGCAAAAATCCTAGTCTCCCTTTCTCCTTGAAAAATAGAGAAGTCAGTAAAGAGTAGCCCAACATCCTAAGTCCCATTATTTGTATTACAACAGTTCCGAGGACTCTGATTGCACGACAGAAAGTCATTGTGCTGGTCAAACAGTGGAAAACATTTCATTAGCTGATAGAGCTATTAGCCGATCTCCATCTTATTAGGTGCACCCCATCATTGAATACCCCATAATTGAACTTGACCTCGAAAGCAATCATAAGAATTCAAGCTGTTCTTGCTTTCTCTAACAGGAGGGTTTTGCAACATAGCTGCACTGCTGCAAACTCAGAATGCAAACACTAGATTCTGCATTAAATAGAGCCTTGAATGTATGATGACACTGGCATAGTTGTCTCTGTGCAATCTGCCCCTTCTGTATATGAGTCCCAAGGACCACTAATAACAACAGAACTGACTGGAACAACTTGGGTAATCAGGCCACTAACCCTCTAATTGCAGGTAGTCGTGGCAGGCAGAAACTGAATGCTTGAGGACTCCTATTGTCTAATTCAGTCTTAAGAATTTCTCCTACTTAGCGTACAATCCCTTTCATGAGCTTATCAAGCTAAATGATAAAGCAATTTAAGTTACATCTCTCCCCTCAATTCCTCCCAATTAGAAAACTGTATCAGAATTGCACTCCTCAGGTAGTCTGCAGCCATCTCCTAATTTCCAGCCTAAATATATTCACAGCCAATCTTATTTCCTTCCTGCCACCATTTGTCTGTCTGGTCTATTTGTGACTCAGTCCTTATTTATGACTCACCAGTGTGAAAGATAAGATTTGTGGCTTAGCAAGTGGCCTAATTGCCCAAGCGATGATTATATTAGAAACGCTCAAAAGGAAACATGTGAGTGCCCTTCTTAAAGTCCAATTAAGGAAATATGTTTACATCTAAACAACTCTAAATAAAAATTTTAAAATCCATTTGACCTAGAGTTTCCTCGATAAATATTTATGGTATGTTTGCTAAGTACTGCAACAATGTTCTCCCTGATCCTCTTGTTCAACATGTGTATGAGGAACAAGGCAAGGCAGTGTCGATTATACGATTACGCTACCTTTCTCTGTTTCATTAGCCTCCAGTTGTGGGAGTGACCATCTTTCATGATGTCCGTGCTAGGTTGTGGTTCAAGTGAGCTTGGTGGAGCCGAGGGTATATGGGCGACTTGGCAGAACAGCTGGAACAAATGGCAAAAGTTATCTTTGCTCGCCTCTCCGAGGGAGCATGTTCTGGCTTTGGTTCGTCAGCTCTGCCCCATAAAGGTCCGGCTGGAATTTCAGCTGCTTCTGGATGTTGGGATAACAGCAGTGGACAACAGCATTTTTCCAAAATGTGTTTAGATCTCAGTCCTGCAACACACTAATCATGCTGGGCTTGAAGGCTTTGCAAGAGCAAAATTAAAGGGTCGTAGCCTGTCTGCAGAAGGACATTTTAGTAGTAGTTATTCATTTTATTATTCTTGCAGGACAAGCTAGAGGCTTTAGCAACAGGTGAGATCTCCATTGTCCTCAGCACCATAAAAAACCAGAACAAATGGCCGGTTCTTGCCCCAGAGAGGCTTACATTTGGTGGAGAAATAGAAAACATTTTCTTGGAAGATGCTATCTTGTTTCAGGGCAGTCTATCAAATCCCAGTTTCAGCTTTGCTATCCACCATCTATTTCGTGAATGTTATTTTGGGCTCGATCCTCAGCTGGCACAAACCAAACATCATGCTACATAAGTCAGCCGAGCTGTGCTGATTTATGCTTGCTGCGTCACTTAGTGAAGACAATGAAGTTACGCCAACTGACATCAGCGCGGGATCTGGCCCTCCGACGCTGTCAATGCCATTTAGTGCCACTCCTCTGTTTCCACTTCTTCCTTAGCGCGGAGAGATTATTCTGGCTGGCTGCAACCAGGAGCCAAGTGCGACTCGGCTCCCCTTCCTGCACCCAGCCTCCCCCCCAGCTCATTAACTCCCGGAGGAATGGGGGGTGTGGGAGGGGAGAAGATCCGGCCCTTTAGAGGTGGTTCCATTTATAAATATTGACTTTAATGTTAATTTCATGTAGTTGCTTGTAAAAGTCTTTTAGGCTGAAGCAGAAGGCACACTGCAGATGGCAAGGATATTTTTCACAGTTTTTATGGTGGATAACAATATACTTGACATTTTGCTCATTAAATGTGAGCCCTGGTATGTGAGTAAACATGCTAGGCATCTGCGCTCTAAAATTACCAGTGTGAAAAGCAACAACTCAAATGTTTCAGTCAATAAATGTACAGCACAGAAGCAACATTCAGCAACTTTCTGAATGCTGTGTGCAAGGCGAGGACTGAGTTTGCAGTATTACATGGAACACTCTAGAACCAACAAGGAAGAAATAACATATTGCTTTACAGTCCATACTTTGCAGGGAGAGGACTGCATCCAACAAATCTCTAAAGTCAATGTAAACACGTGGTATACCATACCCATCAACTTGTGTTTCTAGAGGAAATAACATGTGCATAGTCAAGCCGCAAAACTACATCAGAAAGAAAGGCAGGTAACCAGAATGAGCTAAAAAGGTGGAAGAGGTGATCTATGGAGGGAAAGGCAATTTGCCATCAGGAAGAACGGTAGAACAGGACAAGAAGGATCAGAAGGACAGATTTGCAGTGCAATGTGAGCGGTTGTGATGAGTGACCAGCGAGCAGGAGATCAGAGAATGGATGGCACAGAGCTGGTTCTTCTCTTTTCTACCACGGGAAGTTTTCTGTTCCCCATCTTCGGGTTTTGACACATTCTCAAAGAAATGAAAAAGAGAAAGGATGACAACTCAGATGGAAAGAAAAGCTGGAAGGGTAAGATAGCTGTAGGATCTTAAGCTAGTATATGCTTTTTACTTTTCTTTTAAACATTCTGGAGATATTACCTTGAGATGGCTGCAATTCTGAGCAGTAGTGAAATAAAACATAACTAGAGGAAAACAAAATTTAGCTTTGGACATCTTGTGATGTTCACAAATCTAAGCTCTTCCAGAAACCAATACCATGCAGGCAAAGACAGCATGTTCAAATTTAAAAAATAAAGGATATCTAGACTGAAGTAAGAGGAAGACTTGTGTCTCATAGTTTTATTCATGGATTTAGTATGTGTTTTGGCACATTTCTTCCTGAGAGAAGAACCAATTTGTTACTTAATTCTGTATGATGGAAATGGGTGTGAAGAAAGCGAGACTCACCATATGAAACAGGGATTTATTTTAAAAAGACCAGGAGGATTAAGGTAATGTTAACTTCTTTGTTATCCTCCATCTCTCACAGCAGTATTGGCCTATACAACATGTTTTTTTATTTCCCAGTACACACAGATGTCCTCTCCCTTTTCTCACTCCTTCATCATCTCTCATGTCTCTCAATTAAGTCTACCTTCATCCCAGTGTAAAATTCCCATTTTCTTTGACAGTTAGTGTTCAAGTCATGTATCTTTTCTCCCTCTCCCTCCAAATAAAACTCCTCCAAATATTTTATTACCTGCAGGGAGCCAGCTCTTTGGTATACCACATCATGATTTGAGAGACACTTATAAAATGAAAAGATTTGAAAATCAAGCTGAAATGTGAACTCTGGTATAAACTTGACTATACTACTCTTGACCATAGTAGAGGGTTCTGCCAACTGAAACAGTGCATAAACTCCTGTTAATATAAGTGGAAATGAGATCAGATCCATAACTGACCAAACTAAAAGAGATTGGATGGATTTTACTCAAAAAAAGTAAATATTCAAAATCTTTGCACCTTTAGACGCATCTACTCATCCAGTCTAAGAATCCTCATGCTCAAACCACATTCATGCATTTTTTTTTCTATACTTACAGAGCAATGAGAACTTGAATGAAAACAAAAACAAACAACCAAATCCTGGATTTGTTACAGAATAGTTTAAGCCAGTGGCAGTCTCACACATCACACTCAGCAAGATCTAAAGAATTACTGGTATCCCAGAATGGAGTAAGTTAATTTGCATAATAAACTGTACATCAGGACATCTTCCTGGTATTTGAGAGTCTGTTGCTAAAACATCTTCATCTCTCTTCTTAATTACTTCTTTCTCAAAGGTAGGCCCCAACTCTTTTATATACAATATCAAAGCTAGCAGGGATAACTAGCATACTGTAGTTATGAAGTGTCCAGAAATTACTGTGACAGTTAGGTATATAATTTATACTGAAGAAATAAAATACGTAGCAAGATCAGTCTGATCAAATGATTTCATGAATGTTTAATATCAGATCTGATGGACCAATGGTCACCATACCAGGTTAGCCAGCTGTATAGATGTCTCCATCAAGGCGTACAAAGTCCCAGAACTTGACGTTGCCTTCTTAAAAGGGGTGTTTGACAAACTGTTAGCAATAACCAGAAAAAAGGATGAAGGGAGCAAACGTGTAGTTAAATTAAACAGACCTCAACACCGAACTGAGACCCACTAAATAAAGACATCAATTCAGTCATACATTTTTCCTGAGTCTGATGTTTCTTCATGCAGTAGTGTGAATTTGTAAGTAGTGTGAATTGATTCTCTGAAGATCCCATTGAAATCAATCACAGAAAATCCGTTGAAAGAAAATAGTTTTCCTTCCTTGTCCCCGAAAGAAAATACTTTTCCTTCCTTGTCCCCATTAGCTTCAGGAACCATCAGGTAGGTCCCCTAAAAACCTAAAGCAACATCTCATAGTTCAGGTATCACACAACCTTTGCGAATTCAAACATGCTGAATTGGGATTAATATGGCTTCTGTTTTGTGTTCCCTATCCAGAACCAGGGAGCTGAAGCAAGAGAATTTGGGGAGTGGAAGAAACACATCATTGGTCCCCTATTTGTAAATATGCTACTGCTGCTCCACTGAGCAATCCCTGAGCCTGGAGTAGCTCTGGAAGGCAGGAGGTGTTACGGCCACTCGCCGAGGGAGGGTTTGATGTGAGGAAGAGCGGCAGGATCTAGAATTTGCGTATGCTGTCCCATTTTCCTATAAATGCTCATAATCAGTTTGTTGTGATGAATGATCTGTTCCACTGTTAAATGCTATAAGGCCATAAATCCTCATTCAGCAGGGAATTAATAAGTTCACATGTTCAATATTAATATATTGCATAGCTGACACCAGGGCATTCAGAGCATGAGACATTTATTCCAGACAGATAGCAGTGAGATATTTCCAATTATTCCTAACAAGCAGACTTGACATTATGACATAGATTCTATAATTTAGAAGAAACTGTGAGTAGTAAGCTGCAGTGTCTGCTCTGCATTTGTTAAAAAGAAATCCTAGATACTTGTAAGGCAGAACTGCAGAGGTTTTGCTAACTATCAAAAAACCGGACACACTACTAGCATGGCCTTTAAATGGTAAATATTACTCAAATCCCTAAGATCCTGAGAAGCCTGAATGGCACCATTTCGGTATTGCAGTGTCGTGTGCTGTGACATAACAGCTAACCCGAATAAAGCGACTCCTTTGGTGATACAGCATTTCTAACTGAGAGCCCAGAGACTTGCTCAAGTTGCCACGTTTAACATATTGCCAAATATCAGTCAATACGGGGTTACCATTTACCAGCCTGCAACAAACCCAAGGCGCTGCAGCAGCTTGAAATGCCTCCACAAGACAATGGACACATGTTTTGGGTTGGGATTTCTGGGGTCTGTTGTAATAATGTTGGAAGAGAGATAATGTGCCATCAGAAGTAAACAGTATGGTCATTCAGCGATCAGCATGCATTCCTGAACACGGCAAGTATGTGTCCTTCATCCATACCAACACCACCCTTCTGAATTGCTAATGGGAAAAGGATGTCTTTGGAGTTTTGCCACACAAAATGCATTCAGTGCTGGTTTTCAAAATGCCTTGTTTTTCTCACCTGTGATGCTTTTTCCATATGGCTGCAGTCAGGTGAGGAACATCAGCACAACATGAGCCCAGAGGAACTGAACAAGGAATGATTGGTGTAGCTTCCTAGGACCGGCAGCATATCCCTCTTACCATTGAATCGAGTATGTATAGGGACTCTCTCGTACTAAATATGCATCAACGAGATGCATTTTCATAGATAAGTACAGTCAATATTTATCATGGGCATTCATTTTCCTCCACCTGCAAGGAAAATGCTTTCAGAGTTTCTGGACAGAGTATCTGGAATTGCCTATTCCATGGCAGTATTTGGTCTTCTTAGAAAGTTATCTAGCCTGCTATTTTCAGAGTTCCTGAAGAGAACAGTGCTGAGGGTCTGGTGGCATGTAGCACCGGACCGACTGGGCCTTTGAACGTAGCAGTGGCGGTGCTGGATCAGACCAAGGCCCGCCAGCCCTGTGTCCTACCCATGAAGATGGCCAGTACATAGACGCTTATGGGAGAGTGTAGCAGCAGGGCAAACACAAAATAGTGTTTCCTTCAGTAGTTCCCTGTTCTCCAGGTTTTGTGCTTCAGGGATTCCCTGCATCAGCCTTATTTTCTTTTACTTTTATGTATTTGCCAATCACTTTTTGAAGCCATGCAATTTTTTGGTCTTCATGAAACTCTGTGATTAAACTTGGGAACTACTTATTAAGAGTTGCATAATATAGTATCTCTGTCTATTTTAAACCTGTTGCCTGCTATTCTTTTTTGCTGTCTTCTGGTTATTATATCAGAAAATAAATCAGGACCGCCCTGTCCATCTGTCCTCTCCCTGTTAGTCATCTCTTTGAAAGAAGGTGGCCTTCGTGGGGTGTATCCTGAGACGTTAGCCCTGCTGCATCCCTCCCTTGTTCAGGCCTTCCTGCACTACTTGAAAGATGCACTGGGCTGCCCGTGGTGACAGAAGACTCTTACCTACCTCCACTTTTTCCTCACAGCTACTTCTTAATTTGACATGCTGGGAGAAGATAATATTTCTAACCAGCCAGAGCCAGAGCAGGTATCATGGGAAAAGAGAAGAGGACAGGAGGGAAGAAGAGAATAGATTTCAGAAAGCATGCCAGAAACGGGAAATCTTAGCACAGACTCCCTCTTAGGGGCTTTCTGGGAAGATGGAAGAAATGCAGCAGCTCCTTTTCCCTCGCCCAGACCCACAGCTGTGGAAGGAGGCATTGCAAACGCACCAGAGTTTATCATCTCCTGACATGGACTCTTTGTGCTGATGGGTACCTAAAGAGGCAGGCTGGAATAGGTATCCAGGGAAAACACCACAAGTTCTGTGCCCTGCAGGGAAACAAAGGACATCCAGGGATGAAAGCAGGGACAAGAGTATCCACACGGATTCGCCTTGAGGTCTGCGCTGTGCAAGGACCTACGAATTAAAGAAGGATGTGGGTTAAGCCATATCTCTGAATGAATTTGCTCTCTTTATGGAAGTTACCATCACTCAGAGCAGAAAGGAGCCTTTCACTGCAGGACCTGCTAGGTCTACACTAACCTACTTCCATGCCAAAGCAAACATTATTCCCACAGGCCCCTCCGCGGTACGTGAGGAGTACAGTTTCAAACCTCCCCTGCTCCAACCACTTTGGGCACCAAATGTGAGACTGCAGGCCAGCTTCTCAGCTGGTTCAGGCTGTCTCAGCTCCTTCAAAATCAGTGGAGCTCCACTGCCGCAATCTAATTGGGGTTTTGGCCCAATATCCAGCCTTCAGCTCTTTAAGAAGGCAAGTTGTGGATGTGTTTACCCCTTGCAGACGTCCCTTTTTTTCCCTTCTGTTCTCCCCCCTTTCCTTCTCCCTGCTGCAGCCATCTCCCCCTTGTCCCGTCAGCTACCAGAGCTCACACAGAGGGCATTGTTAGTTACACTTTACAGGGGGTGGAAAGCACTAAATCATGGGTTAGGAAAATAAAGCTCTTACCCTGCAGCAATCAGAGGCAAGCAATACTTCACCACCAAAACACAGCATGTGCAACGGTGCATTTTAACTGGATTCCAGGGCGCAGAAATATTTGCAGCTCTCGATCCTAAATTATACTCACATCCAATATCTCGGATTTTCATATTATTCAAACATAAAACTGTCACCATGTACATTTGGGGCTTAAATTATGTAGAGACGATATTTTATTGCATAGAATTTGTTTCGCATCTCTGTGGAAACCTGGCAGCCACCCCACTGCCGAAGTCCAAAGGGGCAGTGACAATTCAGGAAAAAGCTGAGAAACAATCCAAGAAAACAAGCTGCATATGCTTCGTTATCTAATTGCTTTTTGTAATATTGGAGGGAAAAAATCGTGGAAGGAAGCATGATTAAATAAAAACTGACCTTGAGTAATTTGAACGATAGACCAAGCAGCAGCACAGGATATTTTCACAGGAATTGACCTTCACTCTGATTGGGCTCCTGTTTGGGGTAGAGCTAACTCACATACGGGATTGCATAAGCTACCTGTAAGTGGTAGCACTTCAGCCTGGGGGAAAACAACTAGTTGTCGCTCCTGTGCAGCTACGGAGCAGGTAAAGACAGGCAGGTGTGGTGGCCTGGGCTTTTGGGGAGCAGGGAAAGGACTGCAGAAGCTTAGGACTTGACTGAGCCTTCTCCTCCTGTGCTAGCTGCAGATGTGTGTGCACCTGGATGTGCAGTCGCAATGTCTCCTTAGCCCACTTGGGTTGGAATGAGAGGTGCTGGGGGGGAGGTAAGGTGCGAGGTGGTGGCCCTTTCTGACCTCTCCAGGTGGCCCAGCAGCAGCCAGAAGAAGACATGAGCTCAAACACCTCTCCCTTGGCATAAAGGACAGGTAGGGAATGAATTGCGACCCCCAGATGTGACCCCACCTCACCTCCATGAGCAGCACAGGTATTCTGCTGCACACGGCAGAACGCCCTCGGTGGAGATGTTCTCAAGGCATCCAGGGGGCAAGCTTGCTGTCTGTGCCTGGGAGCTGTGTGCCAGACCACATGGCTTTCACTTCTACATTTTATCTGAGCTGGCATATCATGCCCAGTGTGAAATTTGATGGGAAATGACTCTGCATGAAGGGTCTTGTGTTTTGCTTGTTGGGGTATATGTGTGTCTTAAACTTTGGGAGGGGGGAAAGAGTTAAATCATGCCTTAAAATAAAAAAAAAAAAACCAAACCAGGAATTTCATTATGACTGGACTTTGATAAAGTAAAAAAAAAGCAAACAAGACAAATAATGTATAAACACCTCTCAACAACATTTCCTCCAGAGCAATAGAAAATTTTGTTAGCTGATGTTAATTTTCATGCTTCTGTGGGAGAAGTGAAAAAGGCATGCTGAAAGTGGTATTTTTGAGATGCCACTAATAAAAATGCAGCATAAAAGTAGCACCTTAATTCTGTGTTCCTGCTGGAGAACACACTTTTTAGGCTCAGGTTTTTTGTGTCTCTGCATTCTGTGCACACAGCTATCACCAAATCCACACTCTGAATTTCTGAGGCTAGCATAGCTAGCCTTTATCAAGACCGAGTTGTTTCCTAAACTACACTTCATACAACCAAGTTGCACTAGCCAGGGATCCAGTTTCTTTTTCTTGCCCTCACTTTTAGTTTTGAGTGGACCCTACCACAGATAAGCAACTGTCTTGGCATCCTTGTGGGTCACAAAGGGACAGGATACCCATCAGGCCAGATGCTACAGCCTGCCTGGAAACTCTGTATGTGCTGGTCCGGGGCACCCTCTGTCTGGGGCACTCATTAGTCTTCACTGGAAGAGGTTGTGTGAAGTGGAAGCCCATCCCGGGTGACTCTTCTCCTATCTCCCTTCCTGTGCCTTTGGGAGAAGCCATTGAGACAGGGCACTGCCTGCCAGCAATTGTCCATGTCTTGCGTGGTGCTTATCTCGGTCAGTTCCTATTTTTGCCTGTGCTGTGTCTGGAAAAGGATAGGCAGGAAAGCATGCCCGGGGCAGCTACGGTAAAGTACAAGGAAGGTAGCTGGTGGTAATGGATGCCTCCAAAATGCAGGCGGAGTATTTTGAGCATGCGCTTACCCAGCCTGCCTCATACGCTCTGTATAACTAGTTCTCTCCGAGGGCAACTGCAGGCATTTCTCCTATTATCGGCCGCCCGTACTTCCTGCGTTCAGCCGTAGCCTCCTCAGATGCCACCTTTCTGAAGAACTTCTCACCCTCCCAAGCATTCCTGCTTAGCACGTCCTTGCTCCCCACAATTTCTATTTTGGGGGTGGAAGGCTCCCTGCTCAACCCCCCCTCTCCCATCTTGAATTTGGGGTTTTGAGGGTACCTGAGCTTCTCTCTGTTTCTGCTGCACGCCTGCAGAACCAGCGCTGGGCACAGCAGATCCGCCTGCCCCCTGGGACTAACCCGCACCTTCTCCCTGGTGGAAAACCCTATTCTGATTGCAGAACAAGAGCATTTCCACGTCTGCTGCTCTGCGCTTCCCTTGCTTCTCCCCAGAACGAGTGTAACTGTGGGGGAGGGAGGCACAGAAAAAGCACTCCCTTCCACACGGAGGATTTGCAGGCACTTCGTGCTTTTGTTATATAAAATTTTAAGAGTGGATTTGCAAATATTCAGCACTGATGTCACATCTACAAAGGTGGAAAGGCTCTGAAAGAAGAGCCCTGGGCCAAACGTGTATCAGAGTAAGAGAGGAAGGGGAAAGGAACGTATGTAAATCTATTATGCATCCTGAGTTATCTTCCATTGATATTTGCATGTAGAGCACATATATCTGTGAAGTGTAAAACCCCAATAAAGGAATGGCCTCAGGAAGATGTCTCTAGATGCATATTTATTTTTTTAAAGAGAGTACATAGCTATAAAACTCTCCAGCCAATTTTTTATTATTATTTTGTTAGACTGCCTGTGCATTTCTTTGCAAAATGAGCTAATAAAGCTAAGAAAACTGATGACACTGGTGCTTGGACAGCTATCAGAGGAAAAGAATAAAGTATTAGTGTAGGGAGAGAACTGAAACATTTCCAGAACTCCATTAACAGAATGAGAAGTGGTTTCAGAGAAGATGAGCTTCTATATTAGGAAAGCTTTACTTATTTCCTCTGAGATTCTGCCAGTCCCATGGGAGAAAGAAAAGGCAGTGGTGGGGGTAGGAAAAGAAGAGCAGCAAAGAGGCAGGAATTGAGAGGATGATGTGGAGAAAAATACTTTGCCACTGTTTATGCAGGATAAAAAGAGGATCCTGTCTGAGCATGAGAAGAGCTTTCTTTAAGTAGCACCTGCCACACAGTTCTCCTGTGGCCTCCCAGGATCGGGACCAGATGGGAGACAACATTTTTCGTCCCTCAAGTCAGCGGTGCAGTCTGAGCACGGAGGGATTACACCACCCACCTACGCACACCCACACCGCGGTGCAAGCATGGCAGCAGGGATGGGAAGCTGCAAAGAAAGCACACAGACACACACCCCCACACCCCCGAGAGGGGGGCAGGATAGCAGAGCCGTAAGAAGTTTGTGGAGAAGTGTTCTTTTAATGATTGAGCTGTAGCAGCAGGAACTGCTAGAAGCTAAAGTGACAGCAGCAATTAGAGACAAGAACAGCCAACATCTGTTGATAAGATGTGCTGTTGCAAGTGAGATGTGTTTACAATAGCTGAAAGAGATTAGAAGAAAATGTCTACTCCTCCCCACTTACTACATTTGACAGCTCTCTTGATATTTTAAGTTTCAGTGTCTTTACTCTTTAGTTAGTTCTCCTTGTTTGTGCAAGTCCTATTCATGACGGTGTGTAGAAGAAAACAAAATTTATAAAGGCAGGCAAATATGATTTTAACCCCCTCCCCACAAAAAATGGATGGATTTGTAGGTGGTTGTATTTCTAGTTCACTCTTGGAAGAAAAAAAGGAATTTAATTTCTAGGTGATGTCTTGTATGTAGGAAAGAGGACCTATGGCAAAGAAAAACAACATACAAAAATGCAAGAAGCATGGAGGGGAGAGGTGGAAACTGTTTATTATACTAATAGAAAGAGAGATCATAATTTGCTGTACAATCAAAGCATGACACCACAATTAACACCTGTGCAACACTGGCGCCTGTGAGCTCTCTCCAGTTTCATTCACTGCTTTCCTCTGTCTTGGTTACCCATGCTCATCAATGTGTTCATCAGACATGGATAAATTTATGGCAGCCTGGTTTGCTGAGATTTTGTGCCTCATTTACGTGGATGTAAGCCACCGGGCAAGCTACAATGGTAGCTTTGCAATCAACACATCAGTGCATGGGGCAAGGGCAGGAAAGAAATGAGATGCAATCAAAATACGGTATGAAGTGTAGCAGCTCAGCATACAAAAAACCTTCCCTTGTGCTGCAAAACAGCACAGGCTCCTGCAAACCCAGAACAGAGAATCCTTCTATGGTCACCATGAGGGACCGAACAACCAACGGGGAACTCCTACAAGAGTTGGAACAGCAGGACCCAAGAATGAAACCCTTGTTGCCTGAAACCTATAAGGTCCCAGGCTTCTATGAAGCATTTCCCACCCAGTCCCTACAATACCTCAGCTGAATACTTGTAATGGCCCTGCTTTTCAGCTACATGTTTCTACCTCCCAATAATAAGAGTATTAATGAATTAGCTCTCCCACCTGCTTAGGAATGAGAACAAAGACAAATGAGGGAGGATGGTGTGGAGGAATGCAAATACAATAATGAAAGCATCAGCGCAAGGCAGGTGGGGTTTAATACGTGGATTTAAGTCTGTCCTTTTTAAAGACAATGAGGAGAAATGTACTGCTATAGATGTGTAAAGGGACCCAGCAGAGTAAAGGCAGAACTACATATCAGACAGAGTTGTAGAAGGGAAATTCTGACTCAGTTTTTGCTCGAATGGCTGCTTGAACACAGTACACATTTTTCAGTCCTGCTTCGGTACAGATGGACTGGATTTGACATCTTGTGGAAAGAATCCACGTATCTTCCTCAGTTACGCAACTCCTGGGTGACCATGAAGCTCTGGTCTGATGTGGCCTCTGTGTTGCTCATCACTATATATCCTCATAATTTCTGAAATTCTTTACAGATGTCAACAAGTCTTAATGTCTTCCAGCCATCAGTGAGTTGCCCCAGAATGAGAGGCTTAATTCTCCACCCAACTCTGGAGCTGGACAGCATGACGTTAAACATGAGAGATGGAAAAGTCCCAGCTTTCCCAGGCTAGTCCACAGTTCAGTGACAGACTACCCAGAAAAGCTAAACAGGGGAAATGGAAAATGGTTTCTTCCTTGTATGATGATTAGTTCTTAGACCTTGCAGCCTGTGCTGCAGACTTTACATATTTGTATTGTGTTGTGGTGAAGTCCTCAAACAACCTCGGTAATTAGTCATCTAGATTCTGTAGCAATTTTTCGGAACTTCCCACTAAAGGCCTTTAGGTGGAAGGGCATCCCCTCAAAAGCCTCTTCTGTTTGTATCTGCTGGAAAACTCTCCGTAACCTCCCCTATGAAATTTTATGTAAAAGAACAGACTTTGTTCTTTCTTATCTTTGTAGGAGTTAGCAGGGCAAGCAAATGGCAGGTCTTTTCACACATTATATAGGAGAGAGCAGGTCCAGGATATTCTGGTTCCAAACAGACATAATCATAGAGGCTTTCTTTCAACAGCTATTTATTTTTCTCCCCAGCTTACAATTAGCTAAAAGGAGTCCATGTACCAAACCAATGGTCCAGCAGAGAGAATAGCCATAGCTAGGAGGATTTCTTCCCCTATGTTACTAAAAGGCAGTTCAAATCTACCTGAGCAGAAAAGAAAATCTCCAGAACAGGAGATTCAAGATGATACTAAAACTCTGAGCATAAAACCTTACCAGTCCCTCTAGACAACTAAAGGAAAGTCCTTTTTCTTTATTCCTTATAACATACATTTATATCAGATAATATCTCTCCAATGGATCATATGATTTTGGCAGTAGGATAATCAAGGGTAAATGCAAGGCAGTGGAAGGATAATTCAGGCAAAACCAAACAGGTGAGTTTTTCAGTCCTTTGTTTACCATTACACAACAACGTTACATACACTTAAAAGAAACTTTAGTATTCAGCTCAAACAGCAAGTCCCTATGCTTCTTGTATCCTTGTGCTTTTTAAAGCTGCTGACCCTACTTTAATGAAAGTGCATAAGGAATTTTCTTTCACTTTCGGTGGAAGCAAGGCCAAATCCCCTGTAATTTACAGAAGCAAATCTAGGCTCCCTCATGCTCAAGCACAATTTCTGAGCAGATAGCTGACCTCATTTCCCTAGGCAGTTTTTCTGACAGATAGGGAGCAATGTACCCGTACGTTCCTCAAGCTTCTTTTCATTAGTGTGTCTAGCAGTTTAATATTACATGGTGCAGCGGGTTCATTGGGAACGAAAGCGCAACCAACATATAGGTGAGCTCTGTCCTATCACGTAAGCCAGGTTATAATGAATCACACATTTACGACCTAGTAAAACCCTCACACTGTCTACTTTATTTTAAAGCTTGGGTTTGAGGCATATATGCTTTGCATTGTCCTTTAGGAGGAGTAAAAATTGATTGCTCTTTTTATTAGCCTTGCAAAGCTGCTCTGACACCAGGTTCCTGGACAGGGATGGGCTGAGCAGCACTCGGCACGGCTGGCAGGCAATGATAGAGAAATAACCTCAAAGTCTATTTTCCTTCCATCTTGGGGCCATTTCACACAGGTCTTTGCAATAATACTGTAGTGACCTACACTGGCAATTATCAGCTCCAATGGACAGTGGATTTTAGGTTTGTGGATATTGTCAGGAAATAGGCAAACTTCGTGGTGCCCCAGACATACAGCACATGTAAAATGAGCTCAGTCATCACCATGCATAGTTACCTCATTGCTGTCCAGCCTTCTTGTAAGAAATCAATTAGGCCTCATTTTTGATCGAGGTGCAATACATCCATCTGCTGCAACACATGCAAAAGTGCCTGTGAAGTTGCCTGAAAGGACTAACAAGACAAAATATCCCACTGATTTGCAATGGAAGTATTTTTACACTGCTTTGCACACTGATGAATAGAGATGTGGGGGAGAAGAGGTGGAATGATAGAAAGGCAAGCCAAAAGAAAAATAGATCAGTTTGTGACCTGTGATCTGAAAGACTGAAACTTATTTTTATTTCAGGAACACAAAATGGTCACAAGTAGACTTCTTTGGTTACTCAAACCACAAGGCATTTTATTAAATATACTTAGAGCTTCTTCAGTATGATTTCTTAGTTGTTTTTCTTGAAGGTTGTTTTGCATTTCAGGAGAGAAACCATTTTTCAAAACATGGATGGTAAAATACACAGGGAAAATGAGGAGATTTTGAAATAATTCACTTAAGAAGGAGTATTTGAATACTTTTTTCTTTTTGAATATATTACTTAGAACAGGCATACAGCTCATGGAGGTGAGGTGATTATGAGCACCGAATCATCTCCATTGAATTCAACTGAATTAGACATCCTGCTGGCTGTATTCCTGTGCTTCGACATTTACAGGGTTGGGCTGTTGCCTAGGGAATTGGCCTCATTAGGAAACTATATCACATATAACTGTGACTATGAAGTAATTTATACAAACCATGACTGGCTATTCTTCTACATCGCGGAACAAGAGAAATCCCACTTGTGCCAATTCTTATTTAACTTCGGTGTTAGAACATTGGATGGGCAACAGAGGAAGGATGTGTCACATCAGTTACAACCATATAATGATGAGGAATTGTTAAACATTCTGTATTTCACGGAGGAAAGCCCTTCAGTCTAGAAATACCAGGATTATATGAGGGAGTGCCTCAGATAGCACATACTTCATTTTATTCAGTGAAAGTACATCTAAGCAGATGAGGACATCTAAATAAAAGTATTAGTTATGCCAACAGAATTAAGATGTGTGTGTATATATATATAGGGTTTTATATACACACACATATATATATCAATCATATTTTTTTAAAATTTAGCATTAATTTAAAATGCCTAGAGACATTTTCATTTCTTTTAAAAAAACCAAAACAAAGCACAAACCTTCATCTGAGTCCAAGACTGGAAATTGTACAACAATTCAATTTCTATCCAAGTCAGAACCTGGATGGTGTTGGTTTTTGCAGAGCTTTTATACTTGCATATATGCAATGTTTTATATAAACACATATTTTTCAAAAGAATCTATTTAAACTAGGTTGAACTAAATCACTCATAAACCAAATGACGTTTTTTAAAATCAATGTAAGAACAACTTTGTTGTGTAGGCAAGCCCTTAAGAAGTGTCAAATGTGGGAAGCAGAGATTGTAGATGTATTTATCCGATAGTGTTAGCAGAGAGGTCTTCAACACTGCTATTAGTTTAGAGCAGTAATTTGTCAGCATGTCTAACTTTTGGAAGGGGTAAGTCTCTACTCAAAGCTAGCGATCCTCTGACTTGCCATCAGACAGAAAAATTAAGCATATACATTTTTAAACTTCTTTTGACATTCCCTTAGCCTAGTATGTAGGCATGGATAAATAAGCATAACTACCACATACTTACCTTACTACCTGGCCTTTACATCCACCAAAAATGTATGTACCTGTCACCTCAAAGAGCACAACAGTCCCATTTAAGTCTACAATTACCGGGTGCCAGCCTCATTGCCAGCTGCCCGATAGGAAAGCTTTTAATGAAGACAACACTAATAGATAAATATTATGTAAATGCATCTATAATATAAATACCACAATACTGACAGCAGACCTGCAAACAAACATGGAGAGATTTCTCTGTCAACATTACAAAATAAGATCGCTGAATGAAAGACCGCCATACACCTGGGTTTGCCAGCTGTGCTACAGCACGTGCATCTGGGGTTGTATAGCTCATGTACGATATTGCTGGGGCTTTTGGGAAGCGGCTCACATGTAGCCTGGTATATGCACAGTGCGTGGGCAGACATCACTGTTCGGGAAACATACACATTTGTATAGTTGTGATTCTTCCTGTGGGCATTCAGTGCTGAGCTGTCAGAGGAGTTTTTGACACAGCAGGTGCAGAGATAAAGGACTTTCTCTTGTAGGACATCTGCTCAATGGGGTTGCCAGTCGGTGGCTTTCTCTCCTCCGTGCACAGTCATATTGTGGCCAACTGAGGGATGGCTTCTCCTGGCCTTTACTCTCCGCTGTGTCCAAAATCCTGCAGCTTTACTCTTTTTTATATTTATCAAGACCTGCCTTCCTCTGGAGGCCTGCTATATGTAGTAGAAGTGCTTTCTCCCTGCCTAGATAGGAACTTCCCGATTAGCCTTTTCTTTCCCATATTGTTTCATCAATTGTCTTCTGCTGGAGGAAAGCCAGGCAAGGTTCCTAGCCCTTTGCTTTGGGGCAGAGATTTTCACGGAGCAGCACTTGGAAAGTCTCTGCAGCAGGAGCAAGCTGTGATGTGGATTTTTTGCCCATTTCATAATTCTGCCTATAAGTTCCTGAGATAATCTAATCTTCCCAGAGAACGATAGGCTGTCAGTGAGAATATTTGAATTCCACCAATTAAAAAAGTAGAAAGTCCATGACACATGGGCTAAACAGATTAAAGGTGTGGGGAGCTTTGCAGGGCAGATAAGCTGATTAACAGTAGCTCTATAAAGTAAAAAGGAAGCTAGAAGCAGGAAAAGATCTAAATAGAGTGGCACTAATGAAAAATAAAGATTTGTTTTAAGGGTTGAATGGGGTGTGGAGAGCTGACCTTAAAAACCACCTTATTTCAGGACTTAGGCTTTTGATTTTATAATTCGCAGCATTAACATATATTGAACTAAAAAAAATCCTAAATTATACAGCTGTTTGTCATTAATAGGATTATACTAGTGAATTTGCATTATGACATGAATACAACTAATGTCACTAATAACAATGTCAGCACTTCCACCATCCCATTTCATCTTGTTTCACATGAAGAGGAACATGAAGGCTCTGAGCGTCTGGTTAGTTTCTTATGTGCGTCCTAACTACCTTCTAGATGCATCTTCTGCATACGGGAACTGATTGCCCTACTCTTCTCTGCTTATTTCCATGTAACTGTCACCTGTAACAGGCCCACTTGGAAGAAAAAGAAGACAAAAAACCCCCAAAACCCAGAAGCACAGTACTTGGACTGCCCTCTTGCTTTTTTTCCACCCTTCCAGTCAGGCATGATTTTAACAGGTTCTATCTTGAGAAGTACTAAATCCAGAAACCAGTATTTTATGCCATCTGGAAGCTTGATATCCTTGTTTTTCAAATGGCTTACAAAAATATATCTAATTCTAAATACTCACAAATTATGGGCTGCTAAAATTCAATTTGGAGCAGAATAAAAACTAATTGAACAAGGTAAATAGAAAAGCTAATCTATTGCAATGCACCAGGTGGCTGGGGGAGTCAACACAGAAGAGATGTCTGAGACCTGCTGATGGATTGGAAGAGAGAAGATGTTTTCCAGACAGAAACACAACAGGAAAATGTAGAAATGCTTATGTAGCACCTGAAAAGAGTAAGGACAGCTGGGCAGGGTGTAAGACTTGGGGAAGGCAGCGAGGGTGTTTTGCAGCAGCCCTTGGGAGCAGGCAGTAGTGTCTAGCAGAGTGGGGCAGCCAGCAAAGAGGCTCAAGTGGGGAGACAGTAGCATTTTTATTACAAAATGCCAAGCAGATTTAAATAGAAGAGGTGAGAGCCATAGAGACTGGAAAGAGAGGCTTGGTAATAGTACCAGAGGAGGAAAAGCAGACAGATGAAGCAGGCTTTTGGCTAACCTCCTCTCCACCCAGGAGAGCAGCAACTGCAGGGGCTGCAAGGATGCCCTGCTGCTGCTCTGCCTCCAAAGGTAGAGAGTCCTTTGCCTTGGGTGCTAGGAAAGACTCCAGTACAAAAACCAGCTTCTCAAGCTTGGCACTGGGTTTAAAGCTTCAGTGAATATTTATCTTTTGTGTGTGTGTGTATAAACGCGTATATATATACACATACACACACTTTTTGTTCTCTTTCTTTTCAGAGTTGCAGTAAAAATAATCAACGGCATTGCCAGCTATCTTTGAGCTTACTGCCTTCTCAAAGATATGCACCAGTGGTTCCACAGCACATCCACAACAAGTACTGAGGGTGAAAGAAAGGCAAAAAAATATACACAGTTGAAATACATTTTTAAAAAATCAAATAAAGGGAGTACTCATCTTCTCTACCCTGTAATTCTTGGGTGTAATATAAAATCAAACTTCTGTTCCTGGATAAAAATATTTGCAACACAACTTCTGAAAAATAAACAAAAATGAGGACTATTAGTGGTTACATAATGGACAAGAAAAAAATAATTCTGACTGCAATTGCAAGGACTTTTCAAAAACTTGGTGAGAGAAGGGAATTTTCCACTGTCTGATGTCTTAGGGAGTCATTGTGGAAGTGTAGGAGATTTGGGTTGAGAGCGTCTCTCGGTATTGCAACCAATTACAACTTCGAGCTAACCTAATCCAAAGTGAGCTGCATGCAGCCCTTTTGCAAAGTTTGAATCTGCTATACTAATTAAGAATTTTCAAAGAAACACATTAGACACACACAGATTGAGGGAAAGGGCCCTGAATTCTATGAATGGGCTCCCTGCGAAGGAAAGGGATTTTTCCCACTGCTTCATCTGGAAGGAGAAATCTCCACCCTTACAGCTGCAACAGACTTTCCAAACCTGACCGAATACTATTTTAAAAAAATGAATCATTGATCCGTAAATACATCCCCAGATGTTCATATTGAATTTGCAGTATTCAGCATGCTGAGCTTAATTGTCCATTCAAATCACCCTAACTGAGGAGTGCTCTGCTTAAGGGAGTCACCATATGCCAATATAAAACCTGTGTTAAGTGACTGGAGAATCAAGCCTACGCTGTTTTACTTTACATCGCTATGCATTGCTCTAATCTGGAGGAGAAATAATTGCAAACGTTTTAACTGTGAAAGAATAAGGAGTCATAAAACCTTCAATCATATTTTAATATGCAGTCACACTCGACTTTCATAAATAGGAATTGGAATAATTATAAAGACATCATTTTTAATTGTCACTCATCATTCAGTTGACTCCTTAAGTAGAACACACATTTAATTAATGCCTTAGATTTTAACGTCAATTACCACATTAGATGTTCTCCCATATTCATTCCATCTGCTGCAAGTAAATACATTACCACTGCACAGTTATACACCCATACAGGAACCTGATCACAAATTTTCCTGCCTCCTCATGACCTATTGTACAGGGAGTGGAAAAATTTGAAAAACATAGGCACAAAAAATAAGTTTTGGCTTGAAGTTAGAGATATTTTCTTATAAGCATAAGGACTTTGCTCAACTTGCAGGTATTGGTTTAGCTAAGAATGATACGTTGCGCTTAACAAAGATGCAGAGCGTGTTTCGGCTCTGAGGTGCCAGTATAAACATCTCTGGATTACCCAGCACACAGGGTATAGGACATATATTTTGTTATTTCATCATTTCAAGTCCTTTTCCAGCTCTCTTATTTTTTTGATAGCCAGCTTGATTTAAAGACGCCAGGTGATTTAGATTTGACCATGTTCTTCAGTAAATTGCACCAACAATTAATTACTTTCACTGTTAAATAGTTAGACACATCAGCATCCTTATGTCATTTGCTATAAGGCAAAGTCTTCCCAGCCATTCTTGTTGCCCTTTTCTGACCTTTTCCAGCTTTTTGGTGCCCTTTTTCTAGCGTAAATTCCTCAGTCTTTCAGCCACAGTCTTTGTATTGCCTCAGGCAGCCACAGGAATCTCTCTTTCCTGCTCCAGCTCAGTGTCCCCCAGCTCGCTCATCCACCTCAGGACTCTCAAGTGCCTTCTTAACAGCAACATCACACTTGGAGACCCGGTCAGGTTAGCGCTCTGCCACCACTGCTAGTCTTCCTTCAGGTCACTGTGCTCCTGAATACTGCCTCCGTGCCATCTGCCTGCTTCATTCCTGCGATATATGGGAGTAATCCCTTGACAGTGGGAGCAGGCACTACTAACCAGCCTGCCTTACCCAGTGAGGAGCCTGACACAGGGTCAAGGCTAAGGCAGCCCCCAGTCTGTTACCCAGCACACACGCACTGCGCGTCAACCCCACAGGCAATGGTCATTACGCTGCTGCCGGGAAATGCTTACGGCAGGTCGCGCAAGAAAAAATTAAGAGACTTTTAAGAATTCTCTTAAAATTCTCACGGGAGAATTTTTTCTCACTGGAGAAAAAATTAAGCAAAGGAAGGGAAGGAGAATACACAGGTGACCTTAATTTACTCTTGTCCAAGAGAGAGGCAAGGGGAAGAGAGAAGTATCCCAGGTGGAGGAGGATGGTCTGAACATGCTGATATCGCTCAACAAAACTTGCTCCCTGAGGAGCGTTTCAATACAGGACGCTGACCGTTGACCTCTCTTGCACTGGGGCCCTACTTCATGCAAAAGATCAGTTTTACCAACCTGTCTCTCTGTGGCAGAACTTGGAGGCCTTTCACTTCTCATTCCTACTTTCTCACACCCCACCGAGAGCACTGTGCTGACCTCTGAGCATTGCCAGCACAGACCGTGGGGTACCCAAGGCGTTCAGCTCCCCGGGAATCTGCCTGAAGCTAGCCTGCTGGACTGCTGACAAACATTTTCTGGGCCTTTTACTGCTGCCCTGAAGTTTTTCAAGTATCCATAGGCTTTAGGTGCAACGGCCGATACATCCTGGGAACATTTCTGCAGGAAGCAGGTAATGATGGTCTTCACCCCAGTGATTACAGGGTGTCAGGAGGGAAAGGAATGTGAGCCCAGATGGCTCCCCCAAGGTGCCAGAGGCACACTGGCAATTACCTCCCCAAACACAACACCAAATACTTGTGTTCATCGTAGTTAGCTTCTCCTCTCCCCTCGGATGCAGTTATTTCCTCTAGCAAAGAGTCCAGATGAGTGAAAATCCCACACTTACCCATGGTCCTCTGTTGAAGTGGCATCCCCAAACTGATAATCTCTATTATGATTTCCCCAGCATCTGCCCATTGGGTGGAATGACCTGAAAATCGGGAAGAACAATGCGCCCCAGGATCCCAATCAGCGCTGGCACTCCTAATTGCTGCCCTGCACAATGGGCTGCTGTGTTACCCCTGCTAAGGACTACCCTGGGAACACTGTCATCTTCTGAGTAGTCATCTCAGTCTTTTAAAATCATGTTAAATAACTAAATAGTATGACTTAAGCATTTGCTCAATCACCTTGCAATTTCCTAGATTAAGACAGACTGCACATGTTGCAGAGATAGTATCTAGTTCTTTAAAACAGGGCCTTAACTTACGTCATAGGTCATATAATTTTAAAATAATAGGACAGACTTGGAGACTCATTTAAAAAATGAATATCCAAAACATTAAAAATAAATACCTATCAAGGTGATATTTTATAGTAATGATGCATTTAGAATTTTTTTATAGGGTTAAAAGAATGTTACAGGCTTGACATGGTGGTCCTAAAAATGATAGTACTGTGTAGAACAAGTACTTTATGAGACAATGCTGAAAATGAGCATGAACCATGGGTGTAAGCAACATATTGACTTGATGAACTTTGTAACAATTGATTAAGTATTAATTCAACTAATTTAATAAACATTTATAAATAAATAACAAGTTCAGCCTTATTTGAAAACTCAATTTCCTTTAGAAGAGTTTTATGAGCAACTGAATACCACGGACCACAATTTAAGATCAACAGCTATGAAGATGCATGTCTCTTAAGGAATTCTGAAAGACCAGTCCTCCTGAATATTTAGTTTCACCATTTTAAGTTGACTTGTTCAAGTGCCAAAACCCCTTCATTTAGGTTCAAGACACTGTCTCCCAAACAGTTGTATATCTAATAGGCACAAACCTCAGGTTTTGGGGGTAATTCAATCACATTTTACACCCAATCCAAGCAAGGCCTTTGAACTAACCTGCCTCCACTGTGTTTAGGCTTTTCTATTAAGTAGTAGTGAAAAATACCCATTTCTTTCAGATTTTCCATATTGTTCATCAAAAATCTAAGCAACCCCCCTGACCCCAAAACACAAGAATTTACAATAGAGTGAAATTGCAGAGGTGCCAGTTCTGGTCACCCGTTCACTTTGCAGCTGAAATGATATTTTTGTTTTGTTGTTCCTATGGAATCAGCTCTTTCAGTTACTGAATGAACCAGAGTCTTCTGTTCTTAGTACGTATAAATGACAAACATAAAGCTCTTGTGGGAGATAGGGGACAGAAGAGCAGTAAGTAGGGAGCGTTCACTGAGTGTTATGCTGAGCTACTGCCTGCTTTTGGAGAGATGAGAGAAGGAGCTGCTGAAGGAGGAGGAGAGCTGATCCTTAGGGCTAATGGTCCATTTTAGTACGTAGTCACTGACTGTGCCCACCAGAAGTTCAAGACTGGGACAGACTGGCATCTAATGTGTCTTCATTTAAATATTTCTAACTTGCTAAAAAGAGAACAAAACCCCCAAACAGACAGTCTGAAGTACAGGTACAGACAAAGGTGATGTTCCTCTGTTGCCCTCATGTGAGTTTGATAGAGGACTTGTTCTGATGTTCACTTTTCCTTTTCCCACATCCGTCATTGCCTTTTCCTCCCAAATTGTGCCTGCATTGTGATCAGCCTCTGTGTTCTCATCTAACTCCTTCTTCTAGCAATTCCTGTAACGGGCAGGGCAGAAATGACACAGGAACAAAAGATAGAGTCAGAAAGCAGGAGATGCTATCCAAAACTCAGGAGCTGGGCATTTCCCTGCCGTGTCTGAGACTCATTATTCTTTCTGTCCACTACATTTATTGCCATGGTGTTTAGGAATTTCAGCCCTGGGTTCCTATAATGAGCTATTTCTGTGAAGTGCTGTGTAAAGGCAGAACAAAGAGATGGTCCTTCCTTTAAGATCTTACCATGGACGACAGCAGATGGTGATGAGCAGACAGAGGGGGAGTACAGGAAAACAACAAGACAACTGTGAAACTAATTAGGATTGTAAAACTCTGGACAAGTCTGGTCACAATAGAAATATTAGTGGTTTTGGAGGGTACATTATTTCAGCTTCAGAATCAATGAAGCAGCAGTCACAATAAATCTACAGGCAAAGTTTTATATGTCCTTGTTTCTGAGAAGGGAAAATCTAGTAGAAAATGCCTCAAAACAGTATGGATGCAAACAAAATATGGAACCTCTATATAAAATCAACACTTTTCTTTCCCTGTTTTTGTTAGCCTTGCATTATTGCAAATGGGTCAAAATGCTACTCTCTTTTATTCTATACTTAAGGTCAGTTAACTATCCTTTTCATGTGTTCAGACGCCCTGCAAGGCCCAAATGAATGCTCTGATTTTTCCTTTTTTCCTATGTGGTAATTGTGCTTTTTTGTAAGGATGCTGCTCATACATGATACCAATTTTTGCCACTCCCAGGAGAGTACTTGCTTCTGAAAATCAGTAATGTCCCTGTGTTAATGATGCTTAATTTAAAAAAAGAAATAGACACTGCTATCTTTTGATTTAGAAATCTCAAACTCTGCTTCTCTTCCCTGCGCTGTTTTCTTTCTCCCGGAGACATCCACATGCTGTCATTGTCTCCACATTAGTTACGTCTCAGAGATGGCAGAATCAGCTGAGAATTTACAAATTGCTTTTATGTCTTTGGCTGTTTGGGCTTCAGATTCCTCCCTGGTTCTCCTACGTTCCATCTTCTGCTTGTGCCATCAGTCACTCGTGCTCCTTGCTGTTATCTTTGACAGAGAGCTGTTCGTTAGAAATATCCCTTCCTACGGCTTTCTTTGCATTCCTAACTTGTTTCAAGTTATTAGTCTATATAAAGCAATGTGGCGCTTCTCTCTGATTTATCTCAGTAGGCCTTGGAACCACGCTAATCGCCAAGTTATGACTGTCTGTGTATCGGGCGAAGGAATGTGTGGGTAGCATTTGTCTCAGCGAGAAGGGAGTCCAAGAGCCAGCCATAAGGATATTATTAACATTGTGTCTTAGGTTAAAATGTTAGCATGTCTCTTCAATGCACTGAAAAATGTGCCTGAAGATTCTACCTAATATTCTAGGCTTCAGCAACAAAAAACACCCACAACCCAAGCTCCAGCTTCATTCTACGGTCCGCAAGTCAGTCACTGACAAGCCAAAACAGCCGTGAAATAAAAGTGTGTTTCTAATGTTGAATATTCACGGCACACATCATGACATGTGTGTTTCCTTCCAGATGCTCCTTCCATTTGAGCTGGTGTCCCAGCCACGGTGAGCAGAAGGCTGGGCAATACAGCTGTGAAAGCAAAATTAAAAACCTGCCCAGGGAGAGCCACCTTCCCCGCACCGGGGAGAGAGGGAAGGGGAACGAGAGGGAGGCAGTAACCTTGCTCTGTAGCATATGGTTTACATCTTCGCAGCCCTCTGCAAAGCCAGTCAGCAGTAGTTAACTTTTTATTTTATTTTATTTAGTCTTTTAGTTCTAAGTACCAGGTAACTTTCTGTAGATCAAAAGGAGAATCAGAAAAAAAAGTGGAACACCATTAAATGTGTGTTACAAGTTTTGCCAGGTATAGCCGTATTTGCAGTAGTATACTACATGGGGAATAGCTTGTTATATGGATTTCAGTAATGCTGGTATATATATCTAATATATAACATAAATATATGAAAATATATACAACATATATACATATGTAAATATTTTTATTTGTGTGTCTGTGTGTAAAATATTACAGGATGGAGGGGATTTATCTCAACCAGCTTTGGCCACCCAAAGGTTAGCTGTCTAATCCAAAATGATTGTCTAAATTGCCTCTATAGTCAATGAGCACCTTGGGATGGGATGACCTCCCCTACAGACTACACAGGACTAGATTCCTCTACTTTTAGACAGCTTGGTTCATGTGCAGTTAGTACCATCTGATACATACAAACAAAATGTATAAAATGGACTGTTCCAGAGGAATTCATATATTAATATACCTTCTCATATGGGGCCCTAACATTTTTATACATGACCAGATCTTTTCAGGTCGGCTGCACTGATCAATATTGCACTGGGAACATCCTCACCAAAATTAGTGAAACCGTACATGGAGTAGGGTGCTGCCTGGCATTTGGTCCACAGCGTTCACACAGAGCAAGGCTCCATACAGAAGTTTTGTATACATGCTGTAACCTACATAATACGTATTGTGATCCTGGCATCCTCCAGTTCTGTTGAATACCTTTGTGCACGAGCAGGTTACTAGTCAGCAGGAGAAAGTCTGGCAGAACAGTCTTCGGGTGTCACTGGTTCACAGCAAAGATGGAAACAACTTTCTTAAGTAAAGGGACGTCTTTGTGTTATGGTCTATCATTACTGTAAAGAGAAGATGCTCAGGGTAGTGAGCTAGAGGCCTTTCATTGGACCTGGATATCATCTCTTCAGTGGAGTGAATCAGGCAGATGCTCATATGTCCTCAGTTTTAACACCTTTATGTTCTTCAGAAGCTACCCTGCATTCCTATCAAAAAAAATTGAAGACAAATTAAATCATGAAACTTAGCTTGAGAGGGATACCATTCCTCCTGCTGTTTTCTCCAGCACTCTCAGTTTCCTGATGCATGACTCGGCATGAGCTAGTGTTGGGTTAGCATGCTCAGTATTTCTGAAAGTGTGCCTCCTGCTCTTGCCTTGGTTGGCTTCAGCAGGAGCGAAGTAGGCATTTTATCATACATAAGCATATACCAATGGCTTTTCTCCCACCCATTTGTAGAAATGTATTTGCAGTCAAAGAAAAGCTGAACAAAACTCTTCCACAACAGAACTTACAGGGAACTATTGGGCACATCAACTTGCATTATCTTTTAAATTACCTTTGGACATACCAGGATGGGTAGCAAATACAGCACTGTGTGCAATTGCCTTCCTTTTACATGGATATTTTTGATGTAAATTTGCAACAGTCAGTTGCAAATTTTCAGTAGACAGTAGTGAATATTGCTGTGGATTACTTCCCGAATATTTTTGGTAAATGATTTTCTGGCCTTGAAGGACCTGAAGGGGGAATGTTTTTAGCGATGACTAAAAGGAAGTACTGTGCTCCTAATTTTTTCTTCAAGGGAGGTGGATTTTCCCCTCCCTTTTTACAAGATACTGTTTTTATGGGCAATTACTTGCCCTAGTGCTGCATATAACAGTATTGTATACAAAGCATTACTGTCTGACCTCCTCGTTAATTATGTTAAGCAGTACAGCTGCTTTCCACCAACTGATGAAATAAAACATAATAGCTTGCTTGCCCGAGGACATCGGCTCTCCAAGTCAAAAAAAGGCAGAAGCAAAGTTTGACCTTTAATCTAGTCTAAAGTTTAGATACATGCCAGGGGTTGTTGGAGATAGGGCTGCCCCACGTGTTCCGACACTGCCGACTCCAGCCTCGGCGTGGCTGTGCAGCACGTCAGTAACCGGGGCTGGAGATGAAGCCCTTCTCTCTCCTTCACCAAACTGTAGAGTAAGTGCATGTGACATCAGGAAGCAAAAATATGGTTTGAGCGTTAAGGACAGCTCCCGTTAAGGTTGATAAGCTGCTCTATTCTGAATGTCGTTTCCCAGGCACTTGAGGAATTCGCGGAGGGAGCATACATTTATAGGTGATACCCTACGGAAGAGAATTTCACCACAGCCTGAAATAAGCATTTTCTGAAGAATGGCTAAGTAAAGCTAGAAAAGGCACCTCCATTGATGCCATCTGGTGCTGCCCATTAATCAGAAAACGATTCTCTTTTAATTAGGGACTAGCCCTGGTACATCTTGTTTTATCAGTAGCACCACAGACACAGATACAGAGAACTCTTTATGTTCTTAATTCCCACTTTGGCCTCTACTGCCCAACAATTTTAAAGGGAGTTAATTTTCCACAAGGGTGTTAAGCGATTTCAGACCTTTGTGGACATTATCCTTACTCTTCAGGCAGACTTCAGTAAAATAAAATACTTCTCCGTAGCAGTAGGCTCAGCACTGGTCATTACAGCTACAAGGGCACGTTACAAACCAGTGGGAGGATTTGCTTTCCATGTTTACATGTGAGGAACCTGAGACACGGAGGAACTGCATTACCCAAATTCATAGCGATTGGAAACTGAGTGCCCCAAGTTCTGCTTTTTGGTCTCTGAAAACGTGTTGCTGAAGAACATGCCTAACTCCAGTGGCAAATGGGGACAAGTCTTTCTTTCCCTCATAACTGAAAAAAAAAAAAAAAAAAGACAAAGAAATCCTTGTGGTCATCATGATTACCCAGGAGTATCCCATCACCTAGAAACAACTGCTCCGTCATTTTGGGGCTTTACTTTGTCATTGTGGTGTCAGAGGTCTCCAGCAGAGTGAGGGCAAGACCCTTCCCGGGTCTGTTTTCCAGACGCCTCTCAGACGAAGAGGACGATTTTCCTTCTTGGCCCTCTGCCACCCCGTTAGCTGGGCTGCAGCAAGCCGTGTTTATAGTTCACATGGCTGAAGATAATCCTGACAATACATACAGTATGAGGAGAGTACAGCTGGACTGCTGGGAAAATAAAACATCGGAGGATGAAAAAGCAGACAAGGTGGGGGATTGGGAGCTCCGAGCTTTTTTCCCTTCAGCCAGGGTAATCAACACAGTCATAAATTAAAAATTTATTCCAAGACAACATATAAGTTACTCAGAAGTCATCATCATCACGGGGCTGTTGTTCACAGAGTCCACACATAGTTGGAGGGGAAAAAGCGAGTCTGCAAAGGGAATTGTTATTTTTATCAGTAGTTAGTCATTATTTGTGGTCTTTCCAGATAAGAAGGCAGAACATATTATAGTACTTATCTCCAACATTATCTGCCATTAGACACAACTGAACTGGATTATTGCTTCTATTTTTTTATTTGTTTACTTTTTTCAGCCACAGAGTAGTTAGTTACGTAGAACTCAGATCCATATTCTCCCTTCTTTGTCTTCCTAACTATGTATAAATAACTTATTAAGCAACAGCATTTTCAGAAATTAAAGTTCATTTTTGACACATGTGTGAGGCCTTTGTGACATTAAAGGTGACACTGATCTTGTGCAGAAAGAAAATCCTTTAAAATTTGTCTATTCAAGTATAATATAACATTGATACATGCTCCTCATTAACCCAGAATTGAACTTTATGATCTGAAACACTGTAGTATCCATTAATACTCTTTTTTAATGACAGAATATAAATTCTGTAAGGTACAGAATGTACTTGATGGGTTCTTGTTCTACTTTCAGGCCAGGTTCAATAAATAGTGTATAAATAACATATATTGGAAGAAAAGTTACTAAGATCATTGCAGCCAGCATTGCATAAATTTCTGTGACATTCTTTCTTTTCTCTGTCATGAAATCTTTCCTACTTTTGCCTGTAAATTTCATTTGTTGCAAAAATTTGCTAGCTGGTTTGGGTGAGTAGTATGTCTACCCATAGTTACTTCGCAGGTTGTTTGCTCTGGTTATTTACTGGCTTTATCATGCTGGGTTATACTGCATAATTGTAGCACCTGGACTAGATGGCTGAAAAAGTTTCACAGGAGAACGTTCAAGAGCAATTAGGAAAAAAAAAAAAAGCCAGTAAACCAACCACCTTTTACAATTTCAGATCAGATAAATATTTTAAAGGAACAACTACTGTGAACCTACAAACAGCTCCAGTAACAAAAGCTGCTACGCTATAAGCAGCTGCAAGGTTAGTTATTCACACATACATTTGTAAATCTTCTCCTCATCATTCAGTCAGCTCCCGGGATAGTCCCAAGCAGCATTTATCAGGCACCTATCATTGTAAAAATCTCTTGAACATCTGTCCTGGAACTGACTCTGACAAGCCCCTGATGAGCGTCAAACACCAAGTGTTGTTAAACCCCCCCAGATCTCTACAAAACGTGTCCTTCCTTAACGGTGGAATTCCCTCTTTCCCTCCAGTTCCCACACACTGTTTAGTCTGGGACTATACCTGGGTATAAACTCTAGCAAAGCAAGAAATAGAGACTAGGCAGTTACATATTCCTTCTCATATTCCTTCCCTTTAAGGACTGTTATGACATATGGAAAACCTATGGCAGGCAGCTTTTGTCTTTCCAGAATTTAGTCACCATAATTTTTCTTTTCCCCCTCAAGGTCTGTGTGGTACATGCATAGTATGAAAAAAGTCTGAATTTATTAAAGGCTAATTCACATGAAAAATAGAACTAATATTAAATAAAGACTTCTCTGAATTATTTCTAAAAGTGGTTCCTTTTTAATTTTTTTTTTTTTTTTAGGAAATAGCATATAAGAGAGTGTATGAAGTTACTGTATAGGTAAGATTTTATTGCCAAGTATTTGGGGTAATTTGTCTTTTATTGACAGGCTTACGAACTTACAAATTTCAACTGAAGTGGCCATTTTCCAGCTCAATTTTTGCCATGTTCCAGGCTGCACCATTTGGATACCACTGGAGTGAGCAAAGCACATTAAGGACAGTTTAGCCTGGCCCAGGACAGCTCCCCCTAATCAAGTCCGAAAGCTTTGCTTTCCGGAATTGTTTGAGAAACACGAAGAAACCCCAAAACTGAGTCTTGAGTGGTCTTCTGTCTTTCATATCTATGGCATTAATTACTGATTTGGGTCCACAAAATTAACATAAACTACTTATTTGCTTGGGTGTTTTAAGGACTAAAACTGGGCGAAAAGGCAATGGCTGGCTTTTGAGCATAAAGCGGCTGCACCTAGGCAAGGGCCCATGAGCTACAAATGCGCAGGAGTTGTGACGGGAACCGAATTTGACCTTTTTATTCGTTCCAGGAAAACCTTATTCATCTGCGATACCAAAAATGTTGCCCATGCCTCTGGTTTCAGAGAGGCTGGGAAACAGGAATAAAGCAGTGGTCGGACAAAAGCTATTCTTGCAGATTTTCCAGCTCAGCTAAACCCAGGACCAACTGGAAAGCCCCCAAGAAAGCCTGGAGACTCCCAGCCTGATCCGGAGGCTTCTGGAGCCTTATCCCCAAGGAACAGAGATGTGAGGGTCAGGCTTGGCGAGCGGCAGGAATAGCCTTTGGCGTGGTATTTCTGTACTGCCGCTTCCTGCCCGGTGAAGTGAGGAAGCGTAAAGTACGTGGCTTTTTTAAGCAAGGTTCTCAGAGCCCCAGTTTGGTGTACTCTGCCAACAAAGGTCAGGAGCCAGGCAGCAGAGCTAATGAGATTGCGTGGGATGTAAGTCGCCGGTAGACGTGGCGTGCTGTCCCTTATATAGCAAGCAGCGTTAAGTGGATAAAAGAGGGTGCCGGGGAGCGGGCGTCAGGGTGCCGGGGAGCAGGCGTCAGGGTGCCGGGCCTATTTCTGCACCGCTTTTCTTGTGGCTGATGCAACCGGCTCCAGGTGCCGTCTGTACCTTGGTTTCCTCTGCTCCACAAGAAGCACGCTGCAGAGGCGTTTTGCAGTCCTAGACAAATGCTTTGATAGCTCCTGATAACAAAGATACTTCAGAAGCGATAAGCGTTACTATTTCTATAGCGCAGCACTGAAGGATGGAGGAGCACTCAATACCGTTACCTGTGCCGGAAGGATGCAGTTGCGTCTAAATCACATCAGTCTGCAAATTTTTGTATAAAATTCATGTTTTCATACTTTCTTTCTGTTTGTTGACATCCACACTACACTGTAATAAGATTTACCCAGAACATTACGATAATAAAACTATTACAGTTCATTTCTATGGTGCTGCTGTTAATATTTAATGGACAATGAGACAGGTGTCCCATTTTATGAGGCAATAATACATTTCATGACTGAATAAACTATGAATGCTGAAGGGCTGAATAGTTTTGCCCCTACATGGGAATGTGATTATTGCTAAGGGAAATAGGATGTCTATTGTATTCTCCAGTGTTCTCGTCCCAGTTTAGGAAAGGACAAAACCTCCCAAGCCGCCTGCCAGTCTGGTTTGCTGTGTTCAGCTCCCAGCTTCTGTGTCTCAGAAACCATCCCATGAGACTTCAGCTGCTTAGCACAGAAGCAAAGAGCGGCTACCAGATCTAGAGCAAGAATGAAATGGTGCTATTTACTCTTGTCCACTTCAAAATTTATCTTTCCTCAAACTACAGCAGGGAGAACCAGAAAAGTGACATGCTTGAGTTTTGTTCAGTTCGAAGAAGGCTGCTGGGCTGCAGGGTCAGATCATCATCTACGTCGGACACAAGTCAGTAGCACTCCAGTGCTGGGATGTGACGGGTAAGAGTTCGCCTAATTGCATGGTAGAGTCAGAGCCTCCTGAAATGAAGCCAAGATGAGCATCTGTACTAGAAATTCAGCCTCATGATCAGGGTCTTCTTTGTTCTGCCTCTTGCAGAATCTGAGCTTTTATTTTAGGTTTTAACTAAAAGGCTTTTGCGCTTGTTCTAGAACGTTGCAGATGGTCGAAGAGGAAATGGATCATCTTTGGACATTTCAGAGCTGAAGACCTATGACGTGCAAATGCAAAGAAACTCGGTGACCCATGTTGTCCTGTGTACTCATTTCTATATCTGTCCGAACTATAAAAAAGAAAGCAATAATAATTTACAGTGAAATAATCCCTCGTCACATGTGAACTTAAGACTCACAGTATGTCCTCCTGCTTTGTGCTGTCTTACATTTCAGCCCGGACAGTATGTTATGCCCAGGCAATGTTACCCTCTTGTTTCTGTCCCTCCGTGCTGGATGGAGCTGATCAGCCTCACTTGTTATCCTCAGGTGCTAAGGTGTTTCAGTGAATGAGTCCCTCATGGAGGAACCTCATCAAAAGCCCTGTTTGTGAAGTCAGTAGGAGCCTAAAGAAGCTGTGCATCCTCCAAGCAAACCCAGAGGTGCAAGAGGCCAGCCTTTTTTTTGCGGTCAGCCTTTCTGTCATCAAATTGGTTCCTATCTGCCCATTATGATGCTGGTCATGATGAGTCCAAGACTCTTAACCTTCCAGCAAAAAACCAAATGAGTAGCCAAACCTCAGCAAGCTCACCTGGTCCTATCTAAAACAGGGTTTGCAGAAAGAGACGAGCTAGGTCTGATGGGGACTGACCTAGTGACACTGGGAGGGGCAACGTAGCTGAGTACCGAACAGTCCTTTTATTAGGGGATGGTAAAATGGTAGCAGCTCTGCCAGAATTTTCCTTCTCAGTGTAATTATCTTATTATTTTGAGGAATCCTTGTGGGTGGTTGCGGCAGGAAAGGAGGCAGCCGGTGTCAGCACCTCAATGGGTGGCTGCTGTGCGAGCCAAGGGGTGGCCGAGTCTGTACGCCCAGACCCCATCTGGGGCTGGCAGCGGAGAGGTGTTGTGCACTGGTGGGGGCATAAGGCTGGCAGATAAGGCAGAAAGTGGACTGAGTAAATGAAAACAGGGATGAAATAAAATCCTCTGCAGAGTGCTAGCATGGCTGGACCCTGGGGTTTTTGTTTAATGCCTTTTCCTAAATATTATTAAGTATCACAGTTCTACCGTTGCTTGAATATATGCAGTGAAATAATATAATGAGTTCAGATTTTCTAGTAGGCAAATTGAGGTAGAGAAAGGGTGAACTCAAAGTTATTGACATAAGACAAGGTGCCATAGTCTTTGAGCAGCAGTGAACTGAACAATTCCTTTACAGCATGCAGTGCTAACATAGTCACTTAAACCCAGGAAAAAGAGGCAGATGCTGCTGTTAATTTAAATGGCTCAATTTTTCCTGATCTATACTTGATTTCCAAATGTATAAATAACTCTACACATCACATCCCAAGTGACACAGCCCTTTGGTACATAGAATACTAGGATATGGGCCTTCCCACTTAAAAAGAATTTAAAGTTTACTTTTGTGGTTAAAAGTCATGTTTTAAACATACTATGGATTTAAGCATATGCAGTGAAATTAAATTCTTCTCTCAGGATCCTCGGTTATACTTAATGGTTCTTAAGCCATTTGGAAGTGGAGATTTGGTTTATTTTCTCAGGAAGTTTTTACTGGCTGCCAATTATACAGTCTAGGCATGGGGGGAAAAAAAAGCTCAGTACTTTATGTGGTTAGACAATGGGTCCGGGAGAAGTCAGACAACAGGGCACATGTGAAAGGGGGCACATCATTGAACACGGCCTTTAGGTTTCAGGCAGTTCATAAACTGACTAATCATCCCTTCAGTGATCTCTATCCAGCACATTTTTGCCATGTCTTTTTTTTCAAAGCAGCAAGGTACTGCCTGTGTCAGCATTTTGCAACCTGCCCTGTCATTTTCTTTACTTTATAGGGAGACAGAGTTTCCTGTGGTCTTGTCCATGTAATTCTCATCCCCAGCTCTGAAAGGTGAACACTGAGTTTAGAGGAGCTATTACTTAATTTATTTCACAATTGGTATGAGGAGGGAAGCCACTGTGTGATGTCTTCTCTTAAATTCCCTGACCTCATTTCTTTTGTTTCCTCTCCAAACAGAGTTATCTTCCACCCCAAATGAAAATTAAAAATAATAACCACAAATGCTCAGCTCCAAGAATCACAGTAGTAAAGCTAGGAGAATGTAGTCTGAGCAGCATCAGTTTATAATTAAACCATTTGTCTTTTACAAAAGGTGTCTAGGCTATTCTTGTAGGATATATTATTTTTTTATAAGCTGTATTTTATGCAGATTTCCTTCCTGTTGGAGAACCAAGTATTTAAACACAGTCAGTCCCAGCAAATCATCTTCTTTTACTACCATTTTTATCTGGTGCATGTGGGACTATGGCAGACTGCAGTGTTCTTTCAGTTAGTGGTTAAGATCATCAGTACATGCAAATGTTCCTCATAAATAGCCCCAGGATCTGCCTCTGCGAGGTGCTGAGCAGCTTGAGCCCTTACCAGTACAAAATGGGAGTCTGGCAGTCGTCCCACCTCTTGGGATGGGCTGATTGGGACAGAAGGACAGAATGACAGAAAGGGCTGAATACTGATCTGTGGGCATGTTTTCTTTTTCCTCCAGTTGAAATGTTCTTCAAGATACAAGGCAGCTCTTCCCACATTCATCGTTTCAGCCGTGTCCTTTTGAAATCACTATTCACCACTTTTTTGTTTTTCCTAAGTTCTAATGACCCAGCAATCGAAGTCACTAGGCCATCCACATTAGAGGTGACGGGACACTCCAGTGGGCATTACATTACCTGGCACTTTGCCTGGCTGTAGCAGGGTGCCGCTCTCCCACTCTTCTCTTGGCTCTCGTGAGGGCTACGAGATTATCGCACAAACCTTCTCAGCCAACCTGATCCCATAAGTCAGAGCCTCCGGGTGGTGTAACTCAGCGCGGCCCCATCAAAGCCACCCAGATAAGACACGGGCAATGGTTTGGAGATAGCTCAATGCATCAGTGCTTTCTGCCCTCCAAAGCCCTTTTATTCTGTCCCCCTCAGCTCTTGCCCTGTCTTAACTTGTATCTATTGTCTCCCTGGCTTCTCAGCTCACAAGTTATGAAAAACATTTTGCCGTGTTCTCTTCCCTTCTATAGCCAGCATTTCCTAGTCGTCTAAGTGGCTCGTATTCTCCACAGCTGGCCTTTAAGACAGTTGCAGCCACGGGTGCAGGGCTGGGTATATCGGCTATGGTCACGATTTATTTTTGGGATGCAGGAGTATGCCCACATCTCAGCAGCTGTGAATGCTGGCATGTGCTGGGGACAGGAAAGGTTTACATTGCCTGGATTCCAGGGGACTGATTTAGAGCAACTCATTTTGAGGCAGTTGGGCAGATAAAACCCATGCCGACTCCCTCTGGAAAGCTACCATCTAAAAACAATATGGTCTCATCTTCAGCTTTCGGGCAGTGCCCTCAAGAAAACTAGCCTTTTCTTTGGGTCCTCTTTCCATCGTGCCCGCAGTCCCTGGTGGGCAGAGGACAAGGGGCGGACACTGGGGTTGTGTGCTTGTCAGTCTTTCCAAGGTGGAGGACTCCCCTGGTAATGCCAGTGGTGTCAGGCCCACTTCTCCTACCAGCACATGGCAACCAGAGCCATACAGCTCAGCAGCCTCACGTGTTGATGGAGAGGTGATTTGTGGTTTGTTTTCCTTAGGGTCAGTGTCCCCAGACCACGGTGAGACAGCAGACGATTAATTTCTGACACTTTTTGGAACAGTGACTAGCCCATCAAGCATTCTGCCCTAACCCAAACAAGATATGATGCAATGATTAGGGGAACAATTAAAACTCCGACCATCTTACTTAATGACTGCAGTAATGACAGCAACAGCAGGAGAGTTCACCCTCTCTGAGCATGCATTTCTTAGTGACATAATACATTTCAAGCTTTAAAGCACCCTTGTGGTTGTGATAAATGAAACAATTCAATAAAGTAAACATTGTTCGGAGAGAGAGATAGCTGGTGAGTGCCGGCTGACGCTTGGTTCATGTAAGAATAAAGCAGCAGCGATCCTGAAGCTTTGCCTCATGCAAAGCTCTGCTTGCAATCAGGCTTGCTTGTGGTGTAGCATGAGGTACCGTAACCTGTTCAAGCTGCCTTGCAGGAATCATCTCCGTCTCATCTGCTTCTGATGCACCGCATGACAAATGCTATCTCCCCTGCGCAGCTGGTAATAGAGACATGTCCCGAGATTGCAGCTCATGAAAAATCTGGGTGGGACAGCATATATTTCAGAAATGCCTGATGCAAGTAAATTGCTGAAGCAACCCCTTTTTGCATAATGGTTTAATTAACGACCGCCACGTTACTCTGCTTTATACAATTCACCGTGCTTATCGGAAGACTCCTTTTCTGAGGCAGGGACCATCCCTTCCCCTTCCGGTTTACCCAGGTTTTTCCTCGCTGATGTAAGGAGCGGAGGAGGTCCCTTGCCCCTCTCCTGAGCAGGCAAACTCCTGCACTCCAGCATGCAAGAACGGGACACGAGGTGGATTACAACCAAAATCACCTTTGTCCAGTTCTGGAGCCTGTCAGCAAGGGACTGAGGGTGCCTGAAGGAGTCAATAGAGTGGAAGGTAGCCCCATGTAGCACGGCTGTCCACCACAGAGAGTTTGGGCAAAAGGCGCACAGTCAGCTTGCTAATACTGAGTGAAATTTCTGGAAACCACTGCGATCCTTGACATTTTTAAAGGCTGTTTGTATCTTGAGCTTTTAAGCTGTGAGGGAATTGGACCATGCCTCTATCTAGACTGTAAATAATTTGCGGCGAGAGCTGTTTTTATCACCGTGCTTCAAACAACACTCAGCATATTGCTGGAACCAATGATATAAATGAATTATATAATATGTCTTTGGGTAACTATGCTGAGCAGTCAGTAGTTGAAAGACGCCAAAGCCAAATTTGAAAATAGAAGGAGATAAAACATTAGATAATTCAGTCATATTTAGTATAGTTTTTCATTTTCTGTAGCAGGCTGGTAATATAGAAAGATATTTGTGTTAAAATATCATTGTTCTACAGAACAGATGTTTTTATATTACTTTCTCTTTTACTTCTACTTTCTGTGTTGAATAACATATTATATGACATGCTGTAGTCATAACACATTGTTAAAAAACTTCTGCAGATACAACATTTACTTTTGATTAAACAAGCATGCTGGGAGTTCAGTGTATCCCAGTGTAATTAAATGTTATTATTCAGTTATATGAATTGCACAATGGTCTACTTTAAGAAAATATGAAGAATATCTTTCTTTGTTGCTAAAACTTAAGCTAAACAAATTCACTCTTAAAGAGTTTAGTGCTGAATATCCCATACTGTTGAAGTTCAAAATAAATCGTATTTCCCTATTTAAGCAAAGTTTATTGATAGTGGCAAAGTGCTAGTTCGCAAAATACAGATTACAAAGTGAGGACTGAGATGAGCAAAGTCTTTGAACAAGTAGCAGATATACTGCGCTAGAGACCCCACTAGTATAAACAGATTTAAATCCATGGAGCTAGAGAAACAGAAGGTCAGGGTTTTTAATCCTTTCTTATTCAAGGATTCTTGCCTGAGCATAAAAGAGGGGTAAGGTGCTCTGTACTATAAGGCTGCATGTACAAGGGAAAAAAAAAGAAAAGAAAAGAAAAGAGGGTAATGGCAAGATGAACTGTTTCAAAGGAAATGATGCCAGTGGGGGAGAGTGGGAGAGAAATGAACATGAAATTATCATGGATAAAGAAGGGAAGGCAATAGCTCTCTAGACAAAAGGTTATCAGCAGCTGGGAAAGGCACACTTTTTTCTTACCATTGATTTTCAAACACGCTGATGAAAATATCTCTGTATAGAAGAGATTACAAAAGTCAGTCTCTGCTACATTTTGGCAGGATACTGATTTTTGATGCATACCCTGTATACTTTGATTCTTGATATCCAGAAGGCATTTGACTAAGTAGAGTGGCGGGTAATGACCAAGATTGCACCTGGGGGAGATGAAGGAGAAATAGTGATCTCTGGGCAAAGGACTGCTTTAAGATTCTTAGGAAGTAGCACACGAGCACAGCCCTCTGCATCACACCCATGGTAAAAGGGAAGCTGTCGCTATTAAGGTTACCCGGTCAGGGTGTCCTTGATGTGGATTACTTGATCATTAGCTTCTTAGCACAAAGTTTGAACTTTAATATGTATTACTTAGCTGCATATCATATAACCTCAGTGTATCTATCTGTGTGGCAGAGTATCCTTATCTGAATGATTAACATTAGATCATGAGTGCTAAAAAAAGGTGCAGGAAAGATAAAAACAGTGCCCTAATTAAGCAGCATCCCCTCGAACAGATTTACAGCTTCAAGGTGACTCCTCAGCCCGTGCTCCTCAGCCCCGTGGCAGGGTTGTTTGCCAAAGCTTAGAGGAGACCAATTGAAAGACAGCGATCTGCTACAGGCCTGATTCCTGGAAGAGGGAAGAGAGTAAATTGTCACTTGCAAAAGCTGTCATGCAGAGAGCCTGACCCCAAAGTATAACTGGGCTCTCCAGAGAAGGGGGCTATTTGAGTTATGCCTACCCAAAGCATGAGTTGAATTCCAGGCGGAGGTCCCACAGCATGTAAAGGGCAAGCGTCATGCTCAGCTGCCGTGAAGGTATAGCCTGGAGATGGAAGTAAGGAGATCATTTGCTTGTAACCGAGAAAGAAGTGAAGGGACCTACCTACTTCTTGGAAAGGGTTCCCTTAGGGAGGGGGAAGAGGTCTCAGGAGAGGTGAGATGGGTGACAGATGAGGTCAGGGAAATGTGAACTGCATCTACAGCTCATTCGAGGAACATAAGGTCACATTTATAGTATTTGCTGATGAATGGTGAGATTTTACTGCATATCCTGAGCAGTCTACCCTGTGCTGTTAGAAATCATAAAGTAATTCAATGCGCAATGAGGGTGTAACTTGATACTCATCAAGTCTGAAATCCTGGTTTCTGCAAAGAGTCACACCCTTCTGCTTAGACGAACTGCTGAATAATAAAAGCCTTTGGACTTGGCATTCCACAAAACCTGAAATCAAGGTTAAGTGTCAGTTCTTCAGTCCAAACAGTTGGGGCTGGTTGAGGTGAGGCGGTCGGTCACTGCAAAGGGTTAGGGCATGCCTCACAGAGCCAACTGTTTCTTCCCTATTTGTTGAACCAACTTCAAGGGTTTTCAGGCAGACTGAAAGCTAAAAACCTCTACTCGGGTAGAAACTTCTTCTCCCCTCTATTTTGTTTACCTCACTCAAAAACCTTGAATTGCACTTTAAAATAGTTGACAACGTGTAACCTTAGGAAACCACATTCCCAGTGTTCGAACATATTTCGGGGCTTTGCTAATATGATATTAAAGTGTATGAGACACGCTGGCTACCATTTGGTCTGAAGGAAACAACAGATGCCAGGTAAAATAAGAATCCAGTGCTGCCAGTTGCAGGGCCTGGAGGAAATACCAGAGATGTCGATGGAGTAGAGGACGGTGATAATTCTAGGCTATGTCTACACAGCTTGTCAAGCACAAATAGGGAAAGTCTGGTGCAGCCCCTGACCCCACGCTCTGCATTTGTGCCACCAACTCTACATTATTTCTCAGTCAGCCTGTTGGTATCCACATTGCATAAGAAACTCTGAGCTATAAATTGTGTTTGCTTCTAGGTGAAGCAACATCAGGAGCCCTGTAAGAAGGATTGCTTAGACGTGATTTGTGGCCACAAGGGCAGATGGGAGAGATGGTGGTTGCCAAGGCAGTAAAATTTCATCCATCCTGTCTGTACAATAGTCAACAAATCACCTTCCTCGTGCCTCCCCTCACCCACCTGCCTGCACGCCCCTCCGTTCTCCCTTAGGGTCACATCTGAGCACAAGTGTCGGAGGCTTGTTGGCGGACTATAGTGTGCACCTGGACCACTCTAGATAGACAGTACTAAATCCCTTGGGATTCAGAGAACATCTCCAGAGGATTCTTTCTGGTGAAGCTTTGCATGGCGAAATTGAACCTCAGGTCAGTTTTCTCCCCTGGTCCTGGTAGGAGCAAGTTCCAGTGATGTCCTCCACCAGTGGGAGAGCACGCACAAAAAGCTGTACATGTTTTCCCCCATCTCTAGGATTTCCTGGTGGGTGGCACCTTTTAGATGACTGTCTGACTGCTGAGGTTTTACGCCTCTCTTGCATTTTAGGTTTTGGCTTTTCCTCTTTATTTTTCTGCTAGTTATTTCTTGCAGAGGAGGGCTTTTACTTTTCCTTCCCCAAGGTTTCCTCCCTGTCCCTTCTGTGAATTCTTAATTTCAAAGGTATTCTTCGAACACCTTTTGTCACCTCCTGTACCTAAGTGAAGTTTAAATGTCCTTAGATGAAGGTCCGTACTATTTCTGAAGAGGCAAATGAAACAAAAACTCCTGAAGTCTTAAATGCAAGATACACGTGAATACAAAAATTATGGGCGAACCATTTCAGATGCTGGAACAGGAAGGCTGTTCAGAACTCCTGCTTTACAGAAAAAATAGCCAGAACCGGGGTAGCTATAGCAACATGTGTATCACCACGTTTGAAGGAAAACTAGTCCTCATAATGGGTAATCCAATCAAACAAACAAAGCAGATACCTAAGTAAATCTAATAAAGTTATTAACATTAGTTTAAGATTAATATAACAATATAAAAATCCTTTGCACAGCATGCGACAATTTTAACTCTTCAGTCGCAGCAAATACTCAGGCTTATCACATCACCAAACTGTGTTAGAAACAAACTGTTTCTTAGAAACCAACTTCAATTGTCAATCTGATGCTTTATACACACACGCGCACACACGTGCACCCACATTCCGTAGGCACATCATATCTGCTACCTACACGCGTGGTGCTCGTGCATGTGTACGTATTCTGTAACACTTTCAAAAAGTCACGCTCCTCCTTAATCTCTATCCTAATATCAGCAGCGAAATCCTCCCAGGCCACGCTGGTGCAGAATTTGTGTCCTTCTGCTCAAGAGGCAAAGGCGCTTGGGCTTCGGCAAAGGCAAAGGCGCTTGGGCTTGCACTGGAGCCTTTCCTTGCCCTGCCAGCAGCACGGGGCTTCAGGCGCAGCCCTGCGTAGCCTGAATCCGGGGATGAAGAGGCAGCACATGCTCAGGTTGGAGCTCCCCCTTTACAATATCGATCGTCTTCCCATCAAAGTCACAACCTCCCCTTCTCCCAGAGCCAGGGACACGCTTCCCAGCGAGCGGAGGATAAGCGGTTCCTTTTGTCTGAAAAGTAGTGAGCAATTCCTAAACGCACAAATTTACATTTCATGATTTTGGCCCTTTTTCCACACTGTTTCTCATTCTTGGAACTCCTTCCCTCTTTTATGATCCAAGCAGCCACCCATTTTCATTTAAATCATTCCTTGAAACACACTTTCTCTGTGAAGCCTCCGGCTACAGATGACTGGATATGGCAGAAACAGTGTTTAAATTCAGAACAAGGGTTTTGTTTGAGCAAATTGTTTGGGGAATAGCCACTTTTTATACCACACCTGATATGCAACAGAGTATTAGCATGCAAACAAGGATTTCTTATTCACTAGTCATTATTTCATTATTCTTCTGTTTAAGAGTTCCAGTTGTCTAATCACAGCACCAGGGGAATAGAGACATATCACGTCATTTAGCGTATCAATTACAGGCCTTAAATGAGGATGAGCAAATAGTCATTGTGAGCAGTTTGCCAGTTTACCCATTCTCTAGGGGGGAACGAGGTTCTTTCTGCAACAAAAACCAAACAAGCAAGTAAGCATTTGTGGGTAATCTGTTTGCAATCAATAGTCTTTTTCCAACAAAACTCTGTCATGGAGAAAAACTCATTTAAAAACAGTTAGGGGAAAAAAAAATTTAATTGTATCATTTTAAACCATCCCCTTTACTTGATTTGCGGATGGTGTTTTGTCTCTATGTGTTCTCTAAGTTAGTTTGCAGAGCCATATGGGAAGGGTTTCTTTTCACAGTAATTGTCAATGCTACAATATTCCTAATAACTTTCAGCCAACAGTGAAAAGGCAGATTTTCTTGAGCTGCAGTGAAAAGCAGTGGCAGAGGAGGGCAGAGGCTCCAGGAAGCATTTGGGACAGAACCTCCGTACCCTCTACGCATGCCTTCTCCCGTAGGCACGCGTGCACACCGCAGCTCCGCACGCTTCGCCAGCGCCACCGAAAGCTGAGGGTCTCGGAAGAGGAGGAGCGGGCCAGCGAAATGACCGACACAAGACTTTTTGGTCCCGCCTGGGACTCCTGGCACAGAAAACCAGCAGTGGATTTACGTGCTACACACAGCAGGCCAGATAATAGAGTGGTGGGAGGAATGCCCAGTTGTCTGTGTGGGTGCAGAGTCTCATCCCCGAGTACCATAAATTCCTCCTGTGATCCGCCGAAACTGTGTCGATTCAATCCAAGACATCATTAACCTCGATAATCGTCTTGTCCCTTTGGTCTCAAGGCTCTATTATTTTTCATCTACTTTCTCACTATCTGGAGGCCCAGAAAAAAGGCTGGATCATGCTGACTTAACTGCTCTGTCAAGGACTCAGTGGATGGGAACAGCCGTCCTTCCCTGAGAAGAACCCAGCTGAATAAAGTTAGCAGAACCATTTGACACCATTATTTGACACCGAATAATCAGGCAAATGCTGATAAGTGCCCTGTGGTGAGACAGAAATGTTACGTAAAACAAACCAAAGCCTCTTGCTAAACATTTGTGTTCACAGGTAAATACTACGTGGCCACACGCTGTCCATTCATAAGGTGGCACCAGGAGGTCACCGTGGATGAGCGCAGCCATTCCCCTCTGCGTCCCCTTCCCACCGAGACCTCAGGAGCCAGCTCCTGACTTTGGCCAGGGCTGTGCTAGGAGAGCACTGTACCGCATTGGCCTGAATTGCAAAAAGCCATTAAAAGATCGTGACTATCCCACCTTTCCAAACAGTAAATACGTGTGGGCGTCTGTGTTGCGTATGAAAAATGGGGCAGGTATGAAAACTACTACGGAAAAACTGAAAATCATGTTCTCAGTACAGAGTTAAGATGCAGGCTGCCTTTAGCGTAAGTACATCTTTTCTAGTTTCTTTGCTCTCTGAATTTAAAGCCACCAGGTTGTTCACTTTTTCCCCTCTGAGGAGGTGAATGTTGCCACCCGTTTTGCTGGCGCAGTACGAGCGATGTATGTGCTCTATTGAGCATTGCCTTATTAGCACATCCTGCAAAATGATAACCGGTGGTGTAAAGTCCTTGCCTAACATTTATAAACACTTCCTCAGAAGAAACGCCAGGCACTCCAATGCATTTAATTTTAGGAAAGCAGCTGGTCCAAAACGGTGGAGACTGTATTATTAGTTTGTCTCTCTGAGGCAGGACTGATCATGCTTTCCCATGGAGAGAACGGGCAGACACAGTTTAGGAGCAGCTTTGATGTCACGCAGAGGTCTGGTTTTCACCGTACCAACAATTTGGTTGCCCAGTGAAGAGGAGATGACCAAGTTTGGTTTCAGCTGGCCGTGCCCTGCTCTGGTGGCAAGCTGAGCTTGAGGAAAGGGTTAGAGATACTCGGGAGGGGGAAGCACTGCGTTTCAGGGGGTGCTGGAGGAGAGAGAGAAAAGTAATGCAATTGCCGCTCAAACAGAACCTTTTCTTCAAAATAACATGAAGGCAGCAATGAATCATTATAAGAAAAAACCTGTTAATATGAAGGACTGCAGCTTATGCATGCTGAAAGGCTAAAATACCCATAGAGATGCCCTGCCGAGCTGAGCAGCACCAGAATATTCACCGGTCCAGTCTGACCCATTATACAGACAGACCTAAAGCTACAAAAGCTCTGACCCAAGCACACGTTCCTCATCCCAAGGGCAGCGGGGTAGTGCCACCTCGGCCCCCCCTTAATTACTGAGTATGGAGAAAGCATATGGAAAACCTCAGGATGGGGATACAGCACAAAATGTCTTTGTAGAGCGCCTGTGCCAGTAACGCTGCCCTGCATCCTGCTAGGAAGCAAGCCAGGGAGCAACGCTTCAGCAAGAGGAGCTCTGAAAGCCTTGATTCAATTTGTACCCAGCTCAGCTCCACGACTGTCTCTTAGCTGCTTCAAATTACTTTCTTTTTGGCAGCCCAGAAATTAAATGTTAACTCAGAGAACTGTATTAATCTCTATTAGCAAGGAGCTGGAATCTAAATAGCTCGAGCCTAGGCTTTCTGGTGTGTCAACTGAAGCAACGTGCTTTTATCCAATCTATAAATCAGTTTGTCTGACAGAGCAGCCAAAAGTAAGCGCCACAAAAATACAATAGTCTAAGCACAGTGTTTATCTTGAAATTGTTTTACGACTTACTTAAAAAAGCCCAAAACAAACAAACAAACAAAATTACGACAAAAACTAGAAACTGACCTGGGAAGGCTAAAAATACTGAAATAATTCAAAATTTATTTATTTTAAGCTTCTTCCCAACGTTACAGATTACAATAGCATACTGCAGGTTTTCAGCTGCTACTGTAGTGTTTCTGTAAGGGAAACTCCCTCTTAAATAGTTCTCATCTAAGAGAAGAAGCTAAATTTCTTCACTATAATACACGGTGCACAGAAAATGCCTGCTTGCCATCTAAACCCATTTCTCTTGTTGAGGCAGTGGCCAGCACCACACGCTCAGAGAAAAAAAGGGCAAGAAGTGCTAAAATGAGCAATTACTAAGGAACCTGCCCCTAGCAAAAGCTGCCTTCTAATCACTGGGCAATTTATTGTTATTTATGATCTAAAGCATGGTGATTTATATCCCTTGTAATTTGTTATTCTACTGAGTGCAACACTTGGTGTTTTTTATTATTCATGGGCCTTTTTAAATCTTATTTCTTTGCTGACCTCAGTAATAGCATATGGGGCAGTAAGTTCCACAAGTTAATTATTGGTTGTGTATAAAGCACCTTCCTTAACAGAATTGTATTTTACTTACATTTGCCTCCTAATTTGCTTGAGTCTCTCCCATTCCTGCACTCTGAGTATGGCTGCTTCCTCTATAAGGTTCATTATTCTGCTTTAAAAACAGCTTCGAAAATCATTGCTCGTTTGTCTCCTTCGTCAGCTCCGAGCCTGTGCATCCCTTTGTGTGCAAACAGAGTCTGTGTGTGACCATTTGTACCACGAATACTTTCTCCATCAGCCTTCCTCTGGCAAGTTTTTAACAAAGGTCTCCAGGTTGCAGAACTGCTTTGCCCTAGCAAGGCGGCCACCAGGGTGTTGGTAAACAGCAACAAAAATTCAGGAATTCTTCCTAAATTCTCTTCCTAATTAGGAAGCGAGCCCCTGAGCAGGGCTTTGGAGCAGCCACACTTGCACCGGCTGCCAGAGCTGTCAGGATGGGGAAATATATTGTCCCGGAACAGATCCTGCCTGACAGCAGGGACTGAAAACAGTGTTAGCTGGGGCTTGCCTCCCTCCCACGGCCCTCGCCCGAGCCTCTCCCCTCCCACCGCTTCCCCCCCGCTTTCCCACTGCCCCCTCGGGCCGGGGGTCCCGTCTGCTTCCCACCAGGGCACAACTGCCAGGGACACAGAACTGGCGCTGCACAGACCCAGCGCCAAAACTGCCTGTTCCTCACCGGTGACTTCCCAGTCCTGTCCCAGCCCAGCATCACTGCACTCTTCCTCAGCTCACATGGGGGTTTAATTTCTCACTTAACTGTCTTGGGGGGTGGAAAACCTTATTCCTACTTCATTTAGCCCCTGTGCCTGACCCCAAGCCCTCTCCCACACAGCGTGCCCAGCCCCTGCCCATGCCTCCAACATCCTTCTGATGCAGAAATGCCTCACCTACCCCAGAGCATCGCCCTGCTCTTCATGGCCTCGAAGAAGGGGCAGTAGAGCAGAGCTGGGATTAAAACCAAGCAGATACGAATGGCACAGTGCACTGTATTTCTTGTGTGGTGACTTTTTCCACTGCTGCTTGCAAACCATGTGATCCCACCATGAGGAGCAGGTCTAGGCAGATGCTCTGTGCAAGGGAACTCCAGTGCGACCACCATTCCTCGTCGCTATGCACAGGCTACACCCAGCACCGAGGCTCACCCAAAATGCTTTAGCACAGGAGCGCTGCAAAGAGCTCAGCCATATGGTCATTTGGTTACTAAAGATGCGAGAAGTGCCAGTGAAAGATGATGGGGACAAGATTTCCTGACTCCCATTGTGCTCCCTGGTGGCTTCTCTGTTGAAAGTCAACAAAGAGAAAGGGGTTCATCCACATCCCCATCCACATCCCCATCCCATTCCCATCCCCAGCACGCAGTATGCTGCCTGCAGTTACTACTGTCTCTACTTTGCTTCAGAAGCAGTGATTAAACAACCCATGAGTATACATTTGTGATGGTACACAGTAAATCAAATATCCATTTGGGCCTGACATGTCTGGTCTTCTAATTAGCTTGAAGTATTTGACGTTGACAGCTCAGAATCTTATCATGAGTTTTGCATTGTGGGTTGTTGGTTTTTTTTTTCTTTTTCTATTCTCAGCCCATCGCCTGGGTATAGTGATATCATTTGAAGCCCAACTTTCATTTTTGAAATGGTAGTTCTGAGTTGTCCTGATTGCACTGAAGGGGCTCCAAAGCTAGAAGAGAAACAGAGAACCTAAAATACATACTTTTAAAATAGCAGAGGTTTAAATTAAGCTCATTAATTTAGGGGGATAACCCAACGTACTTTTTAATTACTTGGGCTGGTGAGATGAAACATACCTCTCAGTCTTGTTTCAGAAGCTCAAGTATTTTCCTGATGTGATTGAATCATAGAATCAAAGAAATACCAGTATTCTTCCAAAGTCACTGGAAACTCCGTTCCAGCAATCCTGGGGAAAGCGGGACTGGAGGAGTCAGGGCATGCCAGAGAGAGGTGGCCTAGCCACCAGGGCAGCTGTGAGCGGGAGCGGCGACGTGGGTGGACTCGAGGTTGGACTCGATGATCTTAAAGGTCTTTTCCAACCTATACGATTCTGTGATTATGTGATTCTGAGGACAGAGCCCAGCGGCAGGCCCCGACGCTCGTACGGAGGGGGAGGACAGTGAGCGGAGGGTGGCTGTGCAGGGGCACGGCACGTGTGTTTGCATGTGTGTGTGTGGCAGGCGTTGGGGCTTTGCAAGGGAGTGTGTCCCTGAGTGCTGGAAGTCACACGGGGGGAAGAGTTTTTCCTTGAGTATTGGGGGAAGGAAAGTGGCAAGAGCCCCTTTCATCACAGCTAAGTGCCAGAGACTCCAGGAAAAAGCCAGGAGGTTTTACTGATGCATGGGGCAGGGATCACTGCCAGCTTGGCTGGCAGGAATGGACCGGTGCAAGTTGTCAGCGCAGGAGCAGACACAGGCTGCTGAGGTGGGAAAGGAGGGAGGATGGGGGACATTGTTTGAAGGAGGTGAAAGAAAGGGTCCATATACCCCGGACCAAACAAGTGGCACGGCTGTAAGAAGTGATGCGGTATGTGGAGGCAAGATGGAGGGACAGGAGAAGAGGCACACGCTTATCCAGCTCTTCCCTCATAGGGTCACATCTCCTAGGATCAATCTGTGCTGAGAATTGGTGTCAGGTTGGGGAAAGCCCTTTCTGGACCGTGTGGTCTCCCCAGAGCTGTGGGACTGACAAGGCATCCCGCAGTGCGGACCCAGGCTGGAAAGTGCACGGCAAGCCACGGCAACCCTGTTACACTGCCCAGCTAGCTGGCCCCGACAGACGCATCAGCTGGCTTCAGCCACCTTATGGCTTGCTTGAACAAATACCTGACGGTCATTTGGGGTGCACCTGAGCTACTGTGGAGCTGGACACTGAGACAACTGAGCAGGGGAGCAGCCTGCGCCGATCAGTGGGACTGTGGGGTAGAACAGATGACATCCTCCCAGGCACAGGAGTTGCAGGACCCGGGGAGATGGTGGTGGGAGATCTGTGTCGTACCCCTGGCCCGCAAGCAGCTGGGCACACTGGGCATCCCACGGGCGGTGCTGGCATTCAGGATGTCGCAGACAGCGACCGGCTGAGGATGGTTGAGAAGATGTAAGGCCACAGAGGTTTTCATTGATGATTATGTCCAGAATGGTTTGGTTGATACCATGGCTTGGTATCACAGACACAGAGTGATCTGGTGGGGTCAAAGTGCTTATCCACTTCTGGCCCAGGATGTGCTTCCTCCCCAGACCTGGGTGTAAGCTCCTGACCAAGGTCCTTATGGGAATGTATATGGAGCAGTCGTTCCTGTCTCTGCCTCTTCCTCAAGCTCTCTTGAGAAATAACCCCGCTCTCTCTGCCTTTCTAAACTACAGCTAGCTGTAGAGCTAACAGCATATCCCCGTGAAGGGAGCCAGCGAGGCAGCTATGGACACTGGGGCTTCGCAGGAGGCAGCGCTCCTCGTGCAGAGCTGCTTCACAGTGTGGTGGGCTGCTGCGCTGCGGGGACAAGGTGGTGGGAGAGAAAGCCGTCAGGGCTTTGCTGGGGTGACGCAAGAGCTTGTGGACAAACCCCACCATGCGCCAAGAAGTCCCGCGTGGTAACCAGCGTGGCCACGGATGGGGCACGCTGAAGATATGTTAAAAAGCCTGTCTTGCAGATGGGAGGTATAAAGAAGCATAAAGAAGGATAGCTAGAAAAAAGCCAGGAAAGCTCTGGTACTACAGTGCTGCAGGGAAACAGCAAGTTTGGGGGTACCACAGTTTTCCTTCTCCTGATACAATTCCTTATTCAGCGTTAGAAGGAAAGGACCCTAGCTACCACACTGCTCCCCCCACCTAGAAAGAGCTCATGCTTTAGCTTAGCCAGTATCACATGTATACTTGATGAAGTATATTAGAGAGAGAAGTTCAGGCCGTTGTGTTCAGGCCAGGACAGGAAGGCTATGAATGCTGACTCAGCAGGGGCTGCCTTTACTGTAGAAGAAGAGGATTTGTCCGCACCCAGCAATTAAGATGTCATCTTTATCTGATACAGCAATCACCTCTGCAAATGCTCTACAGACCAATTTTCCTCTACAAATGGACTTCAATCCTATTAATGCAACTATGAGAAGTTTTTCCAATATTCAGTGTAAGACAGAACCTATACAGCGTGGAGGGTGAGAGCACCGAGCCTTTTCCCATCTGACAAAATACCCAGAAGTCTAAAAGAAATGCTGTACAACGTGAGCAAGCCTGACCTTTCTCCAGACAGCAGCAACAAATTATCAAACTGAAAAAAAGGAAAAGCAGTCCTTCTAAGAAGGAAAGTGAGCTCTGGAAACCGAGTAATTTAACGGCCTTTAATGTCTCCAGCCAAGCTTCGTATCACTTGGAGCAGTAAGGAAAAAACAGAAAAGAAAAAAAATCAAACCACCTTTAATTCCCATGAGGAGGTCACAGAGTTTATCGTGTCCAAAGGCTTACAGCCTGGTGGTGGGGCTACAAAAGCCAGCAGGGAACATTCCCTCAGAGAATGATACATCTTTTCCCATTCTGTCAGGATTCTGCTTCTTTAATCAGATAAGACCATTTATTATATTCAGAATACTTCGAAAAGAAAGAAAGATATGAGATTGTGCCTTTTATTCAACTCCTTTAAGGCCTTAAAGAGAACCATAACAAAAAATCCAGTCTACCTGCCTGCCTGCTTCTCTCATCTCATAAAAGATAGGAAAGCTGTTTATGTATTTTCTTTAAACTTTAGCTCAGAAATTCAGGTTCTCTCTTGCTTTCTTTTTTCTTCCAGCTCAGACTTTCAGGCATGCTTCTTTCTGGCTTACTTGATGTGAGCACTGAGGACTTGGGGAAAGCCAACCACCTGTGCCCTGTAGTGGGAGTACCACTACCACTAGCAAACCAACCATGCAGGTGAACCCAAATGTGCCCAGCTCTTTGGTTTATACACATTGAACTCCCAGGAGCTGACAGAGAAGCTTTCTTAAAAAATATATGACCTTGCCTCTTCAGCAAATGGTAGAGAAACCTCCCAATCCACTTCATTAGTCCTCTCAGCAGGCATGAACAAGGCTATCATAAAAGTACCTTACAGGTCAAAAAAATTAAGCAAACCTTTTAGGACTTCTTCATGCATTTTTAGAATAATAACAGAGGAAAAAAAACCTGTCTTGAGCAGAAGTTTCTATCACAGAGACATCAAAGCTTTTAAGCCTGGACTATTGTAATACAAGATGATCCTAAAAATTGCTCCAAAACAACAGCTTGTTAAGCAGGCAGGTACTTACCTGTAAGGCTGAGCAGACTACAGAGCCCATTTCTACCACAATAGCTACCAGCTATTCTGCTGCACAAATATGCTCTTGAGCTACACAGCTGCAAGCGAGCTCAGATCTCGGCGCAAGGGAGAAAACAGCCCTTCAGTCCTGCTGCAGCAGCTGCCTGCCATAGGGATAAGGTTTGAACTTGCAGAGGAGAGGCAGGGCCACACCTGGGAGCTCCCTGTTGTTGAAGATGAAGTCAACGAAAGTCAACGTTTAGCCCTTTTTTCAGCTCACAAGTTTTGCAGCATTTCTCCAACATTTCCAAAGGGTAGAAGAGATATAAACTGCCCGTGAACGCATGTTGACTAGGCTTAAACAGGGGAAGGCAGGACTGAAACAGCCTTTCAGCTGCTCTTAAGGCTCCAAACCTTAGTGCTAGAAAAGTGATGATCTGTGAATGGGGTCACAGTTAAGTGTGGCTTGCAGCAGCAGAGCGAAAAGATCCTTTCCAGCTCTATATCCCCATGGGAAATTTTGCGTTAGGAAGCTCTCAAGCTAATGGCAAACACATAGGCAAGACCTGGCAAAAGGGAATGACAGCTCATAAACCATCCATAGACAGCTGGAGCAAAATGTGAGCTGTGTCACTGACAAACTTTTGTCTAGGATTTAAGAGCAAGATTTACACTCTCAAGGGAGCTGCTTTGTGAGGCAAACCAGTCACGGTGGGGTTTTAATTAATCAGCCTGTGGTAGGGTAGGAGAAGGGAGGCCCAGGTCGTGGAGAGCACTTGTGGCCATTCCTTCGCTAACCCCCAGCTACTGGGACTATGCTTAGATGAGACTAAGTATGAGCAGGTCCTTGCTGTGTCCCTTTGACTGTCTTCTGTCAAATGACCCCTTAGGACCATAATTACTCTAGAAACTGGCCCAGATCCCAGCTGGCTCTAGGACTGCATGTGTAAAAAGGGCTTAAGGCCATCACCAGTGAATCCACTCGCTGAGCGACAGTGAGAGCAGCTCTGAGGCCATCCCAAAAGGTCCCACTGCACTCCAGGAGGCATGCTGCGTGGGGCTGCTTTTGAAAGGCAGCTCCCTGCCCTTGCTCTGTTTGTGACTCCTCCTTCCCTCCATAAGATTTGCCTGAGCATCAGAAAAATCCCTCTGGGAAGCCTGAGCCATCCAGGCAGCTGGAAATACCTGCTGCCTCCGGGAGGAAGAAAGCCAGGCTCATTCGGTTGTTTTCCAGGAGGAGCCCGGGTTATCCTGGCAGCTGATCGGGTTGCTTGCCAGGAAGAACAAGGGAAGCTGGGGAGGAAGTTTCTAAGGAAAACCCTCAGTCCTCGGCTTAAAATGCGTGGCGCAAGACCCAGGGATGAAGTTGGGCTGGGAGTCAAGATCTGAAGACAAGAAAATATTCATTGATGCTTGAGCAGTCTTTGCAGAGGAGAGAGGGGAGCCATGGACTGTCACTGGTTATGGAGGGGGAGCCTGGCAGAGCCTGGAAGGGCTGAGGCATAGGGAAGCAACACACCATGCTTTTTTAGACCTTGCTAATGCTTCTACGTGAGCCTAGGGGCTCTGAGGACAGCAGGGTTTCAGCTGACATGGGGCTGGGTGCATGTTCTGGAGAGTTTCAAACGAGGCTTTAATAGGTCTGTCTTGTTTATCAGCGCCTCTGAGAGCTCAGGGTTCAGATAAGCACTGCAGAGGATGCATATTTAAATAAATGTAGAGAGGACTCTTATTTTTTCATCCATCATTTTACAGGTTTCCTTTTTAACCTCCTCAGGAGGTATGACTCCTGCTTGTGTGTGTGCGTGAGTGTGTAACATCTTCCCCATTCCATCTGGGTTGTGATTAATTTAGATATAAGGCAGTCAGTATAACTCGTTCTACGTATTTATTTCAATTTCTAGATACGTCATGTACAAAAGGTTGTTCAGGAACATGTCTGTCAGCCTATCTTCTTTCAGCAGCTTAGAGAAGAGAGAAAAAGCAGTAGGAAAGAATATGCGGTGTTTTGAATAGTCATAATTCTTCACTTTGTCCTCTATGGACATTTTTTTCTTAAGCCTGCTAGTTTATCTTGAACCCATGGACTTGAAAAAACATATTATTAAAGGATTTTTTTGTCTCTTTTTTGCTTTCAGCAATAAAAAGATAATTGGAGGGGGAAACAGCCCTATTCCTCTCATGAATAGTCTTCAGCGTGGGCCAGTGACTGCTCTGTGGTCAGTGGTCTGTTGACCACCGTGGTCTGGCTGTGCTGGCTGTGAGGAGACATGAAATTCTGAAAATCTCTGACCTCTTCCCCAAGCAGTGACGCCATGAGCTCCATCCCAGCTGCCAAGGTCTGCTCTTGCCTCCAGCATCACAGCTGGAAATGGGGCTGCCTGTGAGATGGTGGGAGCGCAGCACATCGTGCCACAGCTCAGCGCTGCGCCAGTGGGTGCCTAGAGCAGCTTGACATGGTGGGAGGGACAAGCAACCTGCCCGGAAGACCACAACTAGCCCAAACCGGACTATTACTGAAGGAGCTTACTTCCGTTAAAGTTGTGTTGTGGTTGCAGTCGGGTAGTCCTCCACCACAGCCTAGTTAGCTCCCCTTAAAGGTCCTCTATTTGTCATCTCCTCTCTTCTTCCTGAACGGTCCTGTAAGGGGCATCACAGAAGAGGGAGAGCAGCTTTGGGCACCATAGAAGACTTAACTAGCTGGGTAAAATTTACCATGGGTGTAACTAGGGGGCAAGGCATGACAGTTCTGCTCGAGTCACCCATTCTACATGCTTTAATCATGCACTTCTGCAGCTATTCTGTGCCTAAGCTGTCACTGCTGAGAGTGGTCCTGGTATTGCCCAGGTTATTGTGGTCCAAGGTAACATTTTTATCCATCTTTAATCTCATACAAGACCATGTGGGCTTTGGAAACCTTTTCTGTAAACTAGCTTTAGAGTTCAGTTGTCTGGGCCTATCTGGATTTATAGGTGACAATTTTTTTTTGGCTAAATGGTTATATAAAGATGACATGAGCATATATTGTACTTTGCCTGCCAAATTTTTGTCTCTCTCTTTTTTGGATTGTGATTGAGGTCCTGCTCCTGCTTGTGCTAAAGCTAATAAGAGTCGTAGCATTTACTTAGATACTCCTGTGCCCAATGCATTTATACGAGCGCTTGCTGAGATCTTCTGTAAAGACAACTTAGCACCTTTAATCAACAAAAAGTACTGCACAAACATTACCGACAACACCTTTATGAGTCAGCAACCCACCATAAATATCTGCAGTTTCATATCCAGGGAAGCTAGCATAGATGGGTTAAATTAATTGCCTCCTTATTATAACAGCAATATGTTAGGAGGATCACAACTGCTGCCCAAGACTTGGACCTCCCCAGTGCTTAACAAATACACAGCAGTTCAGATGCCTCCTTGTTCTCTGCCAGGTTTCTTTTGAAACAGATGGGACGGGGAGGCCAGCAGAGGGGATATCCTGTGCAAACAAAGGACTGGAAACCGGGGCATGCAAGAATGAAGTGACTTGCCCAGGGTCACAGAGGAAGTTGGTGAGGAGGCAAAAATGTAACCCAGGCTTGCTGGGTCTCAGGACCATCCTCTGTTCCAAAGAGGGAATCACGGCCAGAAACTGCTCAGAAACCAGGAGGTTTTAGCTCCCAGCTGCATACTGAGATTGTGAAATTTTGTTGCCTTTGGGTGATTGTTCCAGTTTCCCAAAAATTGCCACATGCACTTTGGAAGTTGGACTGCTACCCTTTCAGCAAAACACATTGAAACCCGGGACAGGGCCGACAGAGGAGCTGAGGGCTCATTCCTGCGGGACGCTGTACCACAGGGGAGGTGCACCTCACCATGGTCTGAAACCACTGATTTACAGCTCCCTCGCAAATCTCTGGCAAGCCTTTACCCTCTATGGGTAACCTATTTCCTCTTCAACATGAATCAGTTACTTTTGTTCTGCTGATAAAGTCTTTATCTTTCTTTCTTTCTTTGACCACGTTGGCCACCCCGACCTTGCAAAAATGAGATGAAATACCACACTGGGACCTAATGATTTAAATATGAGACTGCACATTTCATCTTGAAATTCAGATGATCTTATTAAAGTGTGGAGGGAAAGCAGACAGAAGTACTGCCTTTTATGTTTGGTTGGGTACATGTATTATTTATGATGTAGAATGAATGACTGATTGCCTTGAATTTTGATATGTGAGGCAAATGAAGAAACGTTACCTCTTTATATGCAATGCTACAGGAAAGCGGTTTCTTCAAGCCTCTGATGTGGGAAAAGATGGATTACGGCACATTTCATATGTTTAAACTGCAACTGAAAGGTAAATAGGTAGAGCTGATTTAACAACGAGGACCTACAGTCATCTGTGGGGCAAATTCCATTATATTTAACAGTACAGTACCAGAGCTATATTTGCCCAGTATTTGCTGATTAAAACTTCATGTAATGGCAGCGTGGTTACTGGCAGAGCAGTGACCTTCACCCCTCCAACTCGGCTTCAAGGGCTACAGAGCTTTGCAGCTGAATAATAGACTCATGTCTGCAGAAGACCTCAGTCATGAAAATCAAGCTACTGCTCTGACTTGTGGTTTTCTCATAATGGCCATCAGGACAGCAGGTGAATTAATCTCTTTTTCACACTGCCAAAATGACCTCTAAATTATTAAAGGTAAAGAGAGGAAAACTGTGCATTTGTATATAGCGCGATAGGACTTGGGTCACCAACTTGCAGACTCTATCAATAGTACCATAAGTAATCACACTGTCAGCAGGTATTTAAAAATCATTTCCACCCCATTCTTCAAGTTACCTTTCTTAGCACATAAATGGAGAGGCTGACTCCATTTTTTAGTGCAACTAGAGGCTGTGAGACAATGCCCTTCCCTTCCCTCCCCTCCCACAGGAGTCCTGACAGCAGGAGCTCGACTGTTTTCCAACCACTGCTATACACAGTTCACTCATTTTCCTGTTACATACACTGACGTACTGAGTGTTGTCTATCTTCCTTGTATGTTTATGTAGAGCATATAAAAAAGGACAGAGCACCCACACAGATAGACTCGCACATACGTACTCTAGTGACATGAGTTTAAATATAACTAGAGTTTGCAAGGCATTTTAAGGTGATAAGCTTCGCATAACTGCTGACTACCCTTAAAAGTTGTATTTCTCCTTTTTTTGCCTAGCATACACTGCCTGTAAGTGATGACAACTGAATAGGCTATTCTCTCGGAGGACAATGGCTTTCTGCTTCTACACGGTGCTGGGGCAAACTGGAGATACCCATGTGTGAGCAAGGGAAGGATGCTCATTTCCAAAGCAGAGAGACGCTCAGTGACACCCTTCTGCTACCAAAGCTCTATTCTTCTTCCGTAAAACAAACTTAGGCAGACGTTGTAAGAGCAACTCTTCCTCGTTGTAATGTGTTACAAAAATTGACTCTCATTTTATCTGTCCACTGCCTCTAGATACCAGCAAAACCATTGCCAGTCAATGCCAGATACATGGATTATTTTACCAGCCAACAAAAGTAAATGAAAGCACCCCTCCTCCTCCTCCAGATTTTGATAGCCTGATCCAGTGGAATAACTAACACCTGAATAATGTCATTGACTTTCTGCAGCTTTTTGGCACAGCGAGGCACTGGTCACCATGAGGGCTTTTCTACACAGAAGGTGTACCACTGCGAAGGCTTGGCCACACACAAAATTGTAACTATACCGGTATAGTAAAAATGGTATAATTTCCCTAGGGTAGAAACAGCTATACCAGTATAAAGATGCTTATTTATGCTGAAATTTCTATTTCCATACAAGAAGGTGAATAAGCTGTACTGCTCTAAAGCAACTTTGTGCCAGTACAACAGTGTCCCCCAACTAGTGGTTATGTTGGTTTATCTATTTCAGTAAAAAATATCACACCTCTAATGGAAATAGTTGTACCAGCACAAAACCTATGAGTCGACCAGGCCCGAGCAAAAACCTTAAAGACAGGCTCCTTTTTTTCCCCTCAATACTATAAAAAACACCTTAATAAGTAATCTGGCTGGATTTTTTTTGAGCACTGGCTTGGACTACCTTTCAGTGCTCACTGGCAAATGTGGGTCAAATCTTCAGTAGTCCGACAGGCCAGGAGGCTTCCCGGCGTGATGACAGTGCTCACAGGGAATATTGTGCTTTAATCCTTCTTACTCTGGTTCTTTTCCCGTCTAAGCAGCAATTAATACCCTGTGTGGAGATACTAGGGTGGACGGGGGCCGAGCGAGGAGCCGCGCTCACTAGGGCTGGCCGAGCGCTGCGCTGACACAGCATCCCTTCTCCTGGACCCGCTGCCTTTGGGGCCGGTTTGGGTTTCCCTGCCTGGCCCCGCAGCACAGCTGGAGGGACGAGGCAGGAGAGGATGGTGCTGACAGTCGTACCCACACCCCACGGACAGACAAAGGAGCTTCAGAAATCAGGCAGAGCAAACCACACGGCAGAAGCTGTTCCCTTAAAAACAGAAAAAATGCAACCCTCATCATGCTGGAGACCGGTCTCATGATTTTGCGGGTCTGACTCATGATTCTTCATCTCCGATAATTCTGCCTCACACACTTAAAAATAAAATCTGCTCCTAGGCACAGGTCAGGCAGAGCTGGGATGTGTTTCTTATAAAACCAGGCTTACACCTTCCATTTGATATTCCACTGGCAGACACCAGTGCTGGACCGGTTTGCTGCTCTGGAGAATAACGTTATCTGCTCTTGCAAGAAACCTCCCCTGAAAATTAACCTATTTTTTCTAATCCCACCTTTGATTGTTGGTGACAATTTACTGCCCTGGGCATATGAGGCAAATGTGCATTTCTCCCATTTTTTGTAACAGTGGAAAACTTTCTTCTGGTTAAAGGAAAAGGTAAGCGAAGGGACCTGGTTGACATTAGTTTTGAAATCTCCTTCATGTTGCACCCTCAGTAATGTAACATGAGATCAGCATCCCGAGGAAAACAAGAAATCCTCACCTTTTGTTCCCAGTTTTGGGAACATGCAGCACGTTATTACCCTGGGTTGGGCTCTGTGCGGTCTGTTAGCGCCAGGAAAAACACTCTGGAAGTGAGGTACTGCATCTTGCCGGAGACCACACAAACCTAAGAACAGCTCTTCTGATTCAATGCAAAAAAAAAAGAAAAAGGGTGGTGGTGGGGGAAAGTACAGGCTGTCCCCAAGCCCTTTCTTTGCTTGTGCAATTACTGCGCTCACCAAGTTTTGACTTGTTTTAGAATCGGGATTAAAATCCCCAGTCTTTCCACTGTGAAAAGAAGGGCGAGTTGTGAGCCGGTGCTGATGTAAGGCTTTTCCTTGAGAACAGGACTTCTCCTGTGCTGGGTCACTTGTCGGGAATTTTATTAGCCTGAAATAGTCTCCATCGCCTCCCAAGCGCAGTATGTAACACAAGATCTACTTTTTTGCAGATCGTGCCCAATGATTTAGAACGTGCAAATGATTTAAAACGATCCGTGCTCCCTCCACCCGGAGCTGCCTGCCTGGGCTGCCGTCCTGTGTTTATACAGGGGCTAATAGAAAGATCCTTGTTAAAGTGCTTGGGGGCTGTTGAAGCGGCAATATCAGGAACTTTTTCCTCTCAGGTCTTCCCTTGGGGATAGCGGGGAGTATAGCTACAGGTGGGCAGGAAGCTGTAACGGAGATATAAGCTAGTTAACAATCAGGGAACTTCCACCATGCAGAAAATCTGTTTTAAATTTAGCAGCTATATCCCAGCTCCCTCTTGCATGATGTGTTTGTTGGAGATGTGTCTAGTTATAGACAGAAGTACCTAGGAATATTATCTAATATTTCATACTCTATGCATTTGGGAGAATAAATAAAAACACAAGGGTTCATTAAGGTGTCTGGTATGAAAGCCAGCCCAACAGCTGCTTTTCCTGTCTCTCTGAAGCTTGAACTATGCCATAAGAGGTTAAGTTTGTGTCGTATTTAATCCATACTTAACTGTATTTAGTATATAGGCCAGGAAGCTGCATGACTTGGAGAACAGGGCCAAAATATGACAGAGGAGTCCCAAGCTCCAGTTTTGCCTCCACCACTAACATCTTGGGCGATCTCAGGCAAGTCGCCTGACTGCTTTGCTCCCATGCTCTTCTTCTTCTGACTTTCCTAGTTTGTAAAGGTCTTTGGGGCAGGGACAGTCACTCACGTTGTGTTTGCACAGCACCAAACACAGCAGGGCTCAGGAGCTCAATTAAGCCTTGTATTTACAAATATAAGTAAATAGTAATATAAATAGAAGACGTTCTGCCTGCTCAGCATACTACTGCTGCAAAGGATTAACCCGTTCCAGAAGTCCAATGTCTTCTTGACCGCTTTGATGCCAGGACAAGATGAATAAAACATGCTACTCATTACTTTTAAAAAGCATTTGCATAAAATATATTGCTATATTTTACTACATTTTCCTGTTATGCAAGCCCACCTTTATGTGGTAAGATTTATTGCAAGCTAAGATTTATTGACTTATTTCGGCATGGAAATGACTATTAAGATGGACCTGTCAGCAGTTTTTAATTTAATTGCTCTTTGATCCTTCAGCCTTGAACATATTTGCATTTTCAACTAAGCATCTCTTGGCAACACTTGTAGAATATGGCAGTAGCTGAGATGCAGAGTCCTAAGGAAAGCCATGAGTTTCTCCATTTCTGGACGTGTCCTGGTGTTGAATTACTGCACCTTTTCAATCTCACTTTATCCTTACAAGTGTGCTTTTGGGTGGCAATAATATTGCTCTTTGTTTTCATTCCCTAATCTTTTAATCCCCCTCTGAGCACAGAAGAGGTAGAATCTCAAAGGAACAATTTCCAGCCTGAAACCAAAACAAGGTATGTCCAAATCTGTCCATATTCTGTGCTCCCTGCCCACGTAAGTGCACAGGCTTCAGCCACAGGGTAGGGGGATGAAACCTGTGGCCGCTCTGCATGGAAATGGTGTCTTAGCTTGCTCCTTAATATAAAGCAAAGGTCTGGGAGGATGGATGATTTCCATGGCATTTATATGGAAAAACATTACACAACATCCTTCTCTATGGAGAAAACCGGCACTAACTGACACATGCAACCTAGTGCAAAACTGACTATTTGGAAAACAGGTAGGATGATCAGGACTATAAATGACAATGAGGAAGGGGAACGGCCCTCTCCTGGAATTCAAGACCTGCTCTGATTCCCAGTTTGAACCTGGAAAAATTCTGTCTAATGACAGATGCATAGAATAAAACTAGCAAGCTTTAACTTGTATAACTGGGCTTAGAAGAACACTTTGTACGAACACTGGCCCCAGCAGCAGTAAAGCAGTAATTTTACATAACACAGAATTGTTGCTAAATTATTCATCAACACACAAAAATAAAACTCTTAGCACTTCTGCAGCACTGGCTATCTGCAAATTGCCTTTGACAGTTCCTTCCATAAGCTGGAAAGTTTGGAACATTAGCAGTGAAGCTCATGAATGAGGGGACACGCACTGTGCAGGCAGCCAAACCACTGCTCTGTGCTCAGTGTCGGCTGGTTAGGGAACGCGCCGGGCACATCCACCACCATGGCTGACTCAAGGACTGAGGGCTGGATCTTATCAGCAAAGGGTCTACAGTGGGATAGCTGAGTCTGGCCTTGAGCACGTTAACTGACCATGTAGCTGTATTATTAGCAGAGATACTTGCAGTCTCAGGATCTCTTTGGTGACTTCCAAAATCCAGATGTACCAGCAGTTTTGGTTGACCTACTGCTTACAGAGGTGCCTCCTGTTATGTGTTGCTGTGGAAGGGAGGGCTGCAGCTACTTGGGTTACATGTGACTCACTCCTTGGTTTTCTCAGAGGGCAGACGCATCCATTTCCCTCTCCCTTTGCCATTACCTCTGGTTGAAGAAGGAGATGAAACTGCACGGGCTGCTGGCTCCTGGGATCTGGGTACTGTAGTTGCGCAAAGGCTGAATCACGAATCGCTCCCCACCTCAGCTGCCACTCACCCAAACAGCCTTTGCTCATCACTATAGCGGAAGCACTCTGTTTGCCATCTTCAGTACTGGCTAAATGAAACCACATTTTGGTTTATTGCAAGGCAAAAAAAAAAGTGACGCAACCAATCAGTGGTACCACCCAAACCAGAACCCTCAAGTTGCAACCCGCTTCCCCGTGCCAAGCACTACAAGGGACAGACCCCAGCGCTTCTGACAGAAACTCCTCTGTTGAATGCATGAAACCAGACGAAGGAAACCCATGCACACTTGCACTGTGTTTGCTTTGTTCCTATTGCAGTAAACACAGGTTACGATGTAGAAGACAATGATGTTCCACAGTCATCTTCTTTCAATAACGTTTCCTTTTTCAGCTCTTGAATTGCAAACTGGGCAGTGGTGTTTGTGTATGAATAATGTCCTCTTTCATCTGATGTTCAACTGCAACAACACTAGGCTTTGTTCAAGGGGAAACCTTTAGGACTTCGAGCACAATGAAAACCTCAGAAAAGAGACATGGCATGTACATGTTTTTATCAGGCTACAGACAAAAAAGTAAAGAAGAAAAAAGCAAAAGGAAAATAAATTGGCTGAAGACAGCATTATCTGGAGCTGGATTTGACACTGCTTCCAGCAGTGACTGCATGTAGCTGTTGTGACTGCGTCAAAACTTAGTCCCTTTCTGAAAGTTCCTATTTCACAGGACAAAAAAAGCTACTGTTAAAACTGGTAAAGGATCCTGTGGTAAAAATGCTTTTTTAATTATTCCTGACTTCCTGAAGTGATGAAGAAGACTGGGTGTGTTTGTGTGTGTGCGCACGCACGCTCCTGTACATGTGGAGTGAGTGATGGGAAGGACCAGACAATGGAAGTGAGCTTGTTCTTAAATTCCTTAAATGTGAAAAACATGCAATATTCCCGTTAAGTAGTTCTGATTTATCTCTCTTTTGAAAGAGTCTTCAATATTGCAACAAATAAGAAAAATGTTTAAACAGGGACAAAAAAAATCCTCAAATTGGCAGAAAAACATGAGTGTGACTTTTATATGTGGTGCAGCATCATATAGGCTGTTAGTACTTAACCAAATCATATTTCTTTAGCAAATACTTAATAATATTTAGTAACAATAACAAAAAAAAAAAAGTACCTTTTTGCTCTTAGAAAGGTTCATCCATCTTAGCATACTTTGATGAACAACCCTGGGAATTCAACTACATGGAAACTTTCTCCAGCCAAATGAAGACATCATCAATGAATAAAACTCCACACCCTACTCAGCAAAAAGAAGAAAAGCAGACTGGAACAATGTTGTACCAAATCCAGGTGAACATTACTGAAAAATCAGGATTTTTTTTTTTTTTTAATTTTGTCTTTAATAAAGGAACTCTGCCATTGCAGAGGTCATTTTCTACAAGTGGGGAAAGGCAACCATTATGGCAGCTATAGCTATAGCAGGAGTATAGCATATTTTATTGCGTGTGCTCAACAGCAACAAATGGAGTAAGAATAGGAATATTTTCATAAACCTTAAGAGAAGTCTCAGAGGCAAAGCACGTTGGTACACATAATGCATGTGTAACTGAACAGAAGATTAGAGATGAGTAGAGAAACAATAGATACAAATAAATACTATAAATATGTAAAAGTTGCTAATTAGCTGTTGTAGAAGACAACTATTTTTCATATTGCACCAACAAAGTATCAATTTATGAACTTTTCGCTCAGACAAACTGACTCAAATCAAGATTTGTGCAGATTTTTTGCATTCAAATTAAACCACGTGCTTAATGCTAAACAGCACCAAACAAAAGAATTGCTTCTTTCTTTTCTGGAGAGGGAAAACATCACAAACTATCTCGGGGTGGCATTTTCCATTGTTTCATTAATGCATCTCTCGTTCCCTTCCTTTTTCCTACACGCTGATGAAATGACAATTTTTGGCTGTAGTAAATGTAGCATAAATTGTGCAAATCACTTGTATGAGCCAGGGAAGTTGAATCCTGCTGTGTTTGAAACTCTGTGGATTGATATGCATGTTGAAAAGTCTTTTGGTCCAATACTTTGCACGTCCAGCTTTAGCAGGCTGTACAAGAAAGAAGAATCTATAATGGAGTCCTGTTAAGTCAAATAGCTCATGCAGACAGCCAATATTATTTAAAATTAAATATCTAATCAGAGCAATTTAATGCTGCCTTTATGGTTGAGGAATACTCTGAGCTCAGTAAAAAAAAAAGTTAATAAAAACATGTAAAAAGGGGGAGGGGAGACCTACAACTTTGATTTGAGAAATGAGACTAGATTTCTCTAGGCCCTGAACATTGATTTATACCTCTACAAGGAATGAAGATACCAAATCCAAATTCTCCATTTGATTTCCCTGGTGATACCATTTTTCATCTCATTTGAATATCTTACTCAAAAAGACAGTATCAAAGACCAGATGAATCGGGCATATATCAGACTCCTTCCTCTGGCTGAACTGAGGTAAGAGTATGTGGGGAAAATCTAGGCTGCGAGATAGACTGGGGAAAAGGGGAGCTCACTGTCCTTCCTTCAGTCCTTCAAAAAAGAAACCAGCCTGCAGACTGTCCAGCTACAAGTGCCATGAAAGGACATGTCAGGGACTAACCTAGGTGGCATGTATACCTCTAGACATAGGCTGTGTCTGCACTAGCACACAGTGTGGACCAGTAAGAGCAGATATATAGATCAAAATATTTGGTGCTGAGGACATGATGTCTTTACCAGACACATTTCAGGGTTTTTCTTTTAACTTAGGATGAGCTCCAGTCTGGTTCCATGGACTGAATGCTAATTTCTGATAATAGATAATTTGCTAATCCAGTAGGAATCCAGTGCCCTAGTCATGAAGCAGGGTAGAAGAGGGGATGCCGGGGCGAAGAGCTCCAAAAGCACTTGCCTGATATGCACTAAACACTGATGCATGTTTACTTCCCAAATGAAGACTGCTAAAAACATTAACATAAAGTTATTATATGGAAGGGTCATACCTGTAACTAGACTTCATGGAAAATAGGTTTATATTAAAAGTTCCATGCATTTAGGGTTAAATTAAGCTGCTACCAGGAATTCAACAGCACCTGGATGACAGTGTAAGAGCATACACATCTCCCATCAACATGAGAAGGGAATGCACGCCCAGTCTAGCTTCCTACTGTAGACAGCTGAACTCCCCCTCCATTTTTAGCTTGAGCTGTGACTGAGCCAGCAAGATTTTTCATCACTTTTTTGCTGTCACAGTGAAGGTGACATCTCATCTGGCAGCTGTTCTTAATCTTATAGTTTTTTACCCATGGGAATTCGATACTCAGAAGTTTATCCATGAATAACTCTTTTATAAACTTTAGTCCTATGCAGTGCCAGCACCCAGACCCAGACCCTTTGCATTGCAAAGCCTGGAGGGTGTTGTTATCTCAAAATCCAGTTCTGGATCCCTCACATTGAAAAGTATGTACCCATACAACTTATTACACTGAAGAGGTGTTAGTACAGAGGGGCTACAGACCCAGGGCCTTCGGGCAACACTAAGAACAAGAAGAAGGAGACCTACACTGAATTCTGTCTTACAGCACCTAACCAAGGAAGCTGTATTCGCTGCTGGTGGGACTATCTACAGCATTCAAGCTTATGAGTGACTGAATCCTTTCCTGCGACAGCATTTTTAACGTTAGCATTTCTGATCTAAGGCATACTAAGAAGACTCTTAAGGCAAAAGAAGGCTAACCAGTTGACGAAGGTGATCTTATTTATCCTAGGGTGTGACAGAGCACCTTAATTCTGAATATACTAGCTTCCCTAATGAGGAAATGGATCGTTATCAGTACTGCATTATTATCAAAATGTATACAACTCTGACATCTTGATTCTAGTTGGTGATTTCTACTCTGTTCCCAGATTAGTTGTGAGCCCTTTCCTGGCTTGAGACATTTTGTATTAGACCTGAGACATCAAACACAGCATACTGGTTTGCTGAAGTCCATCTCTAGTTCTAATTTCTTTCTGTAAATGGAAAACATTTGGCAAATAAAGTCTTTCAAGCCATGTCAGGTTTTGATTTTGTTTTTATTTGTGGCACTAACTGACATCAATATTTTACAATATATAATATATAGTCACATTAAATGCAGATGGCTAAATATTCTCATGCTTTCAACATTACATAGCTATACATTTTAAATTTCAGCTCCAAAGAAAAAGAATCTGCCACCACTCCTGTCTGTGATTATAAAAATGTAAATGTACAAACTTCCTCTTCTTCAGATTCATTACAATATAGGGAACGTGGAAAAGCATTTTCATTTGTCCTTTTTAAGTTAATCAATTTAACAAAATATTTTCAAAATATGTACAACAACAACTACCAAAGTAGTTAACATTTGAAAAAGATGCTGCTATAAATACTTGTGAGACAACATACAACAGCCATATGAATCGGAAACAAAGGGCCAACTTATGCATGACCTGAACAAGAGACAACAAAAGTCCTGGTTACTGGTATAAACCAGCTTCACTTCATTTTGCAGCGCAGGAATGAATTGTAAATCTTGGACCTCTATGCAGTACTCTGAATCTTATTTATAACCTTCATAGCCTGTTGCAAACAGAGATCCTTTAAGGTGTCTCAGTATTTTTAAAGTGCCATGAATGTTACTAGGGTTCAGTATATCTCTGCATATTAGCATTCTATATGTCATATCCCATCAGTAACTTTTCAATGGACACTGTCTCACATTCATTATTGATTGTCTGCTTTCTCAGAGCTGCACCAGAGATACAAAGTTCATCTAATTTTAAAAAACAATGACTCCAGCATATGACAATTTAGGTCCTTCATAATGTACCGTAACTTTTTTCTTGTGATTGTTTTTTATAGATCTTTATTCTGGTTTTCACCCTAATCGCTTACAGCCCTTTTCCAAATCAAATAAGAAGCAAGTAAATAGTTTGAAATAGTTACATACTTTTAACAACTTGAAATGAGTATTACTTTTCAGATAGCTAGTGAAGTCTTTTAATTTTGCCCATAAACACAAGTAAGTATTAACAGAGGACTGCACAGTGTTTATATTCTTATTAACTTGCCAACAAGAATAGTTTACTGGCAACCTTAAATATTCAGAGGCAAAATACAATTCCTTGGCACAGAAGCTTTACAGCAGAGCAACATATTTTCCCCTCAGAACCATTATGCAGGAACACACAGAAAATTAACTACGACTTATTTTGGCTTGTAGACAAGAGAATAAACTAAACTTCTTGATGTTTTTTGCCACTTCAGACCTTGAATGATGATTATGGGTGCATACGGGGTTAGATTTTCCAATTACCTGTTCTTTATACATGATTCAAACAAGCAGAGGGACCTATAACAAAGAAAAGCACATGATCATTCAAGATATTTTTAAACCTCCAACTGTTGACATTGTTAACCAAACATTCTCCTGTGGGGCTGTTTTCAGGCTTAGTCTCTTCATCAGCTCCTTGAGACTACTTAAAGCTTATCTGCTTTTTTCTAGCTCTATCAGTTGGTCTAATGAAAGGTATTATCCTTCCCTAAAAAACCCACACCTCATACATCCGTTAGGTATTAATGGTTGCAATTACATGATTACTGGAACATAGGTGATGTATTTTTCTGTGAACTTCCTTCATTTTGTGGAATGAACAGAAACCCAGGCTGCAAGTACGCAATATCTGACAGTCAAAATCTGTTCAGTATCAGTTAGCTGTCACTGGTCATAAAAATCAATTGATGAGTACTTCGCTTCCTGATTGAATGAAGGAAACTCCCAAAGGCTTTGATTCAGGAACATACTTAAACAAATGCTTATCTTCCTTCCTAGTCCTCAGGTCATCTAAGCATATGCTTAATTTTAAATTCATATGCTAGGGTGCTCTTCCAAAATCAAAGTTACTGAGCTTTGATTCTATCAGAGGTCACCTATACATTAAGGTCACCACAAAAGCTAAAAGGAATAATGTATTTGATCAAGTCTAAACATTCCATTTTGGCCTTAGTATCCATGGCAGAAGCTTTATTCTTGGGGAAAAAAATAGGTCATGGTACAAATTATTAGCAAGGTGAAGAGTCCAAATTAAATTTTATCTTTCTATTCAAATAGAGTGACAGCATGCAAATGACTGCCCCTCACTGCACATGGGAACTAGAATCACTTTACAGGCTCATTTGACTACCTGTATATCAAGTTCAGCCAACCTTTTAGTGGGGCCTCCTGCCCCATTTCCAGCATACCAATGCCAACATCAGCTGTGGCTTTGAGTCTGTAATCTCTGTCATTGCATCCACAGACACTGATGATAAGAAACAGTACTTCTTCATTCACAATTATATATCTCTGATTATGTGAGAAGAGTAGTCTACTTCTTGACATAAAGGTATGGAACTAGGCCATGCGTCCTAGAAGACACTCAACATGCCATAATTCAGATCAATGCATTACTTGTTGGCAACCAACTTCAAATTATCCCAGCGTATACCAGGGACTCATTGTAATGGGTGCAGTAATTACCTTACCTGGCTCCTTTGATTGCCAACAGAATGATACACTGCATGTATCAAGAGTTCATGTGACTAAATGCCTATGCCGAACACTGGCATGAACGCTTGTGGATACTGTGATGGAGCCAAATTAATTTTTAAAATTGCAGCAAGTAAACAGAAAAGGCTGCTTTAGATACAGCTCCAATCTTTACTGGAAAACATGTGAAATCTGTAGAATCCCTCTTGCACGTACCATTAAAAAGTGGTCTAAAGAAATTATTTTACCATAAGAAAAACCCTGTTCTTCAGATATACAACTTGCCTTCCCCACCTTGTGCAGGCACATTCCCCTGCAATATTTCTACCAAATCCCTGGGTACAACTCTACCTAAAACGAGTAGATGGCATATAAGCTAAGGCAACTTTTATAGCTTCTCTTTGTTGGGTAAGATTTTCAATCCTGCATGGGCTTGTGCTGCAACTATACCTACAGCTAGACATCTAATGGGTTATTTGCATGTGTAGTTATGTTTTTTTCCACAGATAATCATGGTAAATCCCAAGGCAAGTTACATAGACACAAAAATACACACGCAATGATATAGAGAATTTCAGAAATCTAGCTAAGTTATTTTGCATTTTCTGACATAGAAAGTTTAAAAACTAAACATAAAGATCTTAAGTATGTGAAATTGTGACAAAAGTTGCTTGATACAATTTAAGGAAAACACTAGTTCACTTTTAACACCAGAAGCTCAAATGGTACAGCTCTATGACCTGAGTTTTGCTCACCAGAATTAGCCAAAATTTGGTCTCAGGTCAGCTGTTTATTTCCTAGATCAACTGATTCTCCTTTGTACAGGAGGCAGACTGCGTGGCTGGGAAGCAGGCTCCTCACTAGTGAGGCACGTTCGTTTCTCAAGACAATTAACCACCAAAGGCACTAGGTCAGCCATCCTGGTTGGTGGCCTTACTTGACGCCATCTCCCGGACTTGCTGCTGTTATACTTTGGATGTGTTAAACGCCTGACAGGTTCCTGGACAGACCATTTTGAAAACTGAAGAAAAAGGTTACTTCCTGCACATTGTCAGGTCTTTTCCAGTTTGGTAAGTTCATCCCTTTCCGATAACATGTCTGCATCTCCGTTCCCTTTGGGTAGGATCTGTAGTCTAACCGCTTTCTGGCAGGTCTCTGAACTGCACTGCACTGAGGATGAACCATTTTACTGAGCAGGCCCAACTAGGCTTGGCACCCACAAGAATTTTCCTTCGGGAGTCTGTGGACAGCAAGAGTGTGCAATAAAACAGAAGCTGTTTCTTCAAAACAAAGTATGACTTATTTGCCAAAGCAGGCACAGTACTCCAAGAAATGGATTAAAGAACAGCCAGGAGACCTATGTGCATACTGTCTTACCTATACTTGGCGTTTCCCTCAAGTACCTATTTTTGCTCTGGTTTGTTTTGCGTGACCCAGTTACAGCCTGTGTGGTGCAGACCCTGACTCTCAGCAAGGCAGGGTCAGCCTGCAGCAATTTCTCTCCTCCCTTCCTGCACAGTGGATCTTTTAACCTTAAAGTTCATGACTTTAGCAAACAGCTGTGTAATCAGGGGTGGACTGGAGGAGTTGCCTTTTCACAGATATTAATAGAGCTCAAACGTTTGTTGGGATGCTCCTTATCTAGGCAATTGGTTGCTTTTTATGTTTGGTTCCCCCGACAGCCACGTTTGATCTACTTCCATTGCAAATAACCCCTCATAAATAAGAAAAAACTGAGTCATACATAACTAAGTAATGCAGATTCTTCCCAGTTCCCCACAATATTAGCTAAGTAAGTGACTTCACCATCAGAAGCTCTTGTTCCAGCAAACTCGAGAAGAAAATGGAAGAGAAACAGACACAATTACAGAACTGAACTAGCTACTCTGCTGTCTAGTTGCAACCAAAATCTTCTAGAAAGCAAAGCCAAAAATGGCTCTGTGCTCACACCTCCAAATCATGACATCATAGAACTTTGACAGAGAAGGCAAAACAAAGAAAAAAGCTTGCTTCTGCCCTGGCACAAAACCACCTGCCAGCCACTGTCTACCAAAAACTCAGTGTTCCTTGGAGACATGTTCTTCAGCTGTAAAGGAAGAAAACCCTGACACACAGCTATCATATATTCTCCTCTACCGAGTCAACTTTCGCTGTCACAAGTTGTCCAACTGCAGGGAAGGATCAGAATTCTGTTCTCATTTAATGCAGCAAGCTAGGAGAGAGATTAATATGCACTGGATAGAAACTCTTTGAGAAATCTGGCAACATTTTTACTTTTATCAGTGATCAAGGGCATGAGATCTCAGATGTCAGTGATATGATGTCTTTGGCATATACAAGACTTAGCTTGCATATCCAGTATCATGAAGGACAGCACAATAATAACAAAATCATACTCTGTCTTGGACAAAATGCTGCTCTCTTATTTTCATGAAAGACCTATACAGTAAGAGATGTATTCTTCTGTCATTTAAATGTCAAAACTACCAAAAATTACTGTCTTGAAAAGGAAAGAAGACAGGCACAGTATTTAGCAGAACACATTAGTATACCACAGAATACATCAGTACATCAAGCTTACTTTCATAGTCTGCACTGGCTATCTAACTGTTTTGAAATAAATCCCCAAGGATATGATAAAGACTTGTTTTAATGAGTAGAGCTATGGGTCCCCTCAGAGACTTCCACAAGAGTAATGTGGTTGGAAGAACAAAGAATTTGGAAATATCTAGAAAACAACTGCATGAAGTATTCTTGAATGTCCAAATCCCCTTTTTTTCTGTAAATTGGTGAAGTGGGGAAATAAAGGCCTGATCTGGAGTATTATTTCTTCATAATTTGTAGTCTTAGAATCATAGAATCATAGAATATCTTGAATTGGAAGGGACCCATAAGGATCATCGAGTCCAACTCCCTGCTCCTTGCAGGACTACCTAAAACTAAACCATATGACTAAGAGCATTGTCCAGACACTCCTTGAACTCTGAAAGGCTTGGTGCCATGACCACTTCCCTGAGGAGCCTGTTGCAGTGACCGACCAACCTCTCAGTGAAGAACCTTTTCCTAATGTCCCATCTGAACTTCCCCTGATGCAGCTTCATTCCATTTCCTCGTGTCCGGCTGCCGGCCACCAGAGAGAGGAGATCCACGCCTCCCCCTCCGCTGCCCCCCTTGAGGAAGCTGTAGACTGCAATGAGGTCACCCCTCTGCCTCCTCTTCTCCAAGCTGAACAAACCAAGTGACCTCAGCCACTCCTCATAGTGGTATGCATAATATAGATGTAATTTTTCACATGCAAAATAACTGCACATCCAGATTTCTGTTTGCATGCTGATGTAAACTTCCCTGAAACACTGATTTGTTTGTGCCATTTGTATGATTCTGTGGAATTCCTGGTTTATCAGAAACAAGATTTTTTGAGCTACTTTTTAATGTTAAAATTTGATTGTATTTTTTGAATTATTTTAAAGAGGACAAGTAAGCAAGGCTAAAGCCTATTTACACATTTATGGTTGGCATCAGCTAAATCACGTGTTGGGAAAACTACATCTGCTTTTGTACCTTCCCTAAAGTCCTTGGATCAACGTCTATTCTTGGACACTGCAGTGTAATATTGGGATGACTCCACTAAGGACAATTGATGTGCTTCTCTTTACCAAGAAATGCAGTGTAACTCGAGGTTAGGAAGAACAAATTTTGATCAATGACATAAGTGAACTTACTCCAAAAATCACACCTGGGCAACTGAGCATTTAGCCATCTGGGAGTTGACTAACCCATAGCTGACCACAGAAGTGAAACACACATCATCCAATTAATAAAGTTCAGACAGACATTAAGACAACCCCACAGTTTTACTGACAGCTGTCAGCATGTGCGACCAAGGTGTAAGTGTTGGGAATCAAGGTCTAGGACACACTACTGAAATTAGGAGAGAATACTTATCTCTAAATTTGCTTCAGGGTCTCATATCTGATCTTTCCTTGGTTCACCTTGTCTAAAGGACATCCAGAATTATCTCAGATTCACAAGAATGAAAAGGGCATGAAAATGCTTTCTGAAATTATATTCATGCTCTTGATGTTCTCTTAAAAAAGATGTATTGACTATTCATATGGTTGCATATATGCACAGGCATGTTCTAGTCTTAATAGTATGCTTTAATAGCTGTTCAAAGGTTTGAAATACACTCTTGATCTTTGACTCAGTCAGAGGAAACAGTGCATGTACCACCTTCTGATGGAAGAAAGAAATGTGTGCATAGAACAGCTTCTAAATGGCTCTCAAAGCACAGCAAGCCTAGGTTGTTTCAGCTACAATAAAATATAAAAGTACTTTTACCTTTTTTAACTTTGCTGCTCCAGCACCAGAGCGAATGGCCTCCATTAGGGCTTGCCTTGCCTCCCCAGGGTTACCTGTAGCCATGGCAGAGGATTTAGGAGCTGCTGCTGACAGCTGAGTGGGAGGTGGTGGTGGCGGCTGGGCAGGGGCAGGTGGGATACAAAGCTGCTCTTCCTGAGGGTCTTCTGCCTTCTGCAAGGACAGTTCTGCATTCCTAAAACTCTGCAGCTCTTCGGAGGCCAATGAGGAGATCTGCTCATGATGCAGTTGAAAGGAGGTAATTAATATAAAGCACGACTAAACTGTAATTATGTGACATTTGATGCACTTTCAGTACCCTGATTTCACTTTGCTTGAATGATGTAAAACACGTAGAACTTTTGTTTGCTCATAGGGTTGAACATCTGTTACTACTCACTCACATCACTCAGCTGGGCTGACTACCAGCATCAAGGATTTGGCATTGACTCCGTCTCAGAAACTCAATCTTTATTTACTGTGAGCTCCAGCATCCTGTAACTTTTCTTGGCATGTAAGGTAAGAGAGAGAATTGGACTTGGTATTCATTTGGAAACAACCACAGAGGTTTTGGAATCAGGAAGATATATTAAGGCTGCAGTAGCCACCCAGGAATCTCATTACTTTTTGCAGTCTGGGCTGCACAGAAATAATCTCAGATGACAGGGAGGCTCTTCTAGATTTGTCTCTCAGACATGGCTTCATTGAAAAAAATGCTATTAAACCTAAAGTTTCCAGCCATACTTAAAAAAAAAAAGGAAGGAAAAAAAAAGGACCAGAGAGAACTACGTGAAAGCACTGAGAACAAAATCAATTGATTGCTCTTCCAAGCGTGTTTGTGTGGAATTTCTGAAACTAAAATTTCTGCACGAATTACCAGCTTGGAAACTCATCCTACTTGAAATGAATGCAGGGGGAGGAGGCAATCTTTCAGACTAAGCCAGCTTTTCCATCAACTGTCTCAACAAATATTTTTGCCATTAACAGCATTACTAGTAATAATCATGATAAATTGTTAGTAATTACAATGATTTCGCGATTATTAGGAAATTCAGTATTATGTGCCAAATGGGAGGTTTTCAAGCAGATGCATTAGCATTCCTTTCTCAGAGAAACTGAGGCACAAAACTTCTCTCGTGAAAAATGAAAGGATTCATCTCCCATCAAATAATCCACATTCAGAGAGTTCCTATATTCTATTCCTTCACTGTACACACACACAATATATGGGAATAATGTCATGTCAGATAAAACATGAACATTTGAGATAACATGAAAGGGACAGCCCTTTCATCATAGCACATCTATATCTCACCCTGTATACGTACAAACATGGTGCTTTAACTAGCACAGGTGACACAGTGTGAAAAAGAAGCATTCGGTTTCTAGGCAACTTCCTTTAAAATGATGGCAAAAGCTTCTCTGCTGGAGGAAAGTATTCCAAAAAGTCTCTGTGATAATACACCACCACTTCATTGTCAGAGCCTCTTTTACACAAATTTACATTTATTCTCAATGAATACAGAATGCAGTTAAGTATGTGTGAAGATGTCTGCTGCCTAGCACGTCCTGCTCTCAGGCTCGGAGGAAGCTGTACACTACCTGCAGCAAGGGCAGTAAGATATTTGAGGGACAAAGTAATTGCCTAACACAGGCAAGAGATTCTTTCTATCTATTGCCAGCTATCTGGATATGTGCTAATGGCCTGAGTCATTGCATGAGGGAAATAGGAACTTCCTTGCCAAATATACATCCTTGGCTGGATTAGTGAACTGAGTGAAAACTAAGGCTAGAACAATGCAGGTTTTGGCTATTAGGAATAAGAGATGCTTTAATGGTTAGGTAAATCTTTCAGACAGAAGGAATCATCCTGCTGTGGTGAAAGTTGATGTTCCATCAACATCAATTGCTTGCATACAACTTGCATGCACCAGCTCATGTTAACAGATCAACAGCATGCATGAAGAAGCCCTAGTGTGTTTTCAGGTAACTGGGACTGGATGCATATGGTAGGTAATGCAAATATATTAATCTAACTGCATACTCCTACAGTACAAAAAACCCCACCTAAATGTGAAAATGATGAACATTTGATGTCTTCTATGTATATTCCCTGTAATTCGTTTGGATTTCTACATGTTTCTTTCTCAGCTAAAAGCACACCGTTTGAAAAAGTGTTGTTTTATAGCAGAGGATAGGATTGGACCCGCTATGCTATCCGCTTAAGTCAGATCCGGTCTTACATCATATTATTTTCCCCTCAACTTCTCTCTTTCCAGCACAACGTTTAGTTTGTGCCATATCTGGGTTTATTCAAATCACCCAGTAGGAACAGACTGTACTTAAAAGATCACTTACCATTTTGATTTCTTACCTTTTTCAGCTTTGAGGTGCCACTGTGGCCTCTAATTGCTGCTAGTAGGGCTGAGCGCTCATTCTCTGGCTCAGTATATGAAGGTTTCCTGTGATTGCCATTTAGTGCACTGTCTGAAACCTAGAATATGAAAAGAATAAACCTCACATTGTTATTAGATATTTACTTAGAGATAGTTTGGAAACACTATTAAAAATATTTTTGGCACTTGTACCAGAATGCAAGCTATGGAGACTAATCAGTCTGTCTTCCTTTGGGCCTGCTTTTACAATCCTTACTCACACTGAATGGTGAAGATACGTGTAGACAGTAATGCTGTACTTACAGATGCAGTCTCATATCCCCTGAGCATGAAGTCAGTGGCAAACTAGTATCGCCTAGTAATACAAAATGCAGATTTCTTTCATTGCTGATATTTACAAGTTTTCTCCATGCTGTGTGTTCCTGTTTTTACATAACATGCTGAGATGCAGGTTCGGCTCTTAGGCTAACCTCAATTACCTCTCCTTTATGCTGTAGCTCTGCACCCTCTGCCTCTTCTAGCTAGTGCTGCAGCAGTGCTGTTGCATAATATACAGGATGTGCAGAATAAGCAGTGGCTTGGTCTGTATTTTGCCATTATAAATTTTTCAAATGCCTTGTGTACGCCAGCTCACCAGCAACTGTACCAGTTATAAAACCTCTGCTGTCTGACAGGGTGAATACAGAGCTCTGCAGTCTGAACAGACTAAAAAATGTCTCCACTTACCTTTCTGAGTTTCTCCTTTCCCCCTCCTGTTTGAATGGCTTCCATTAGGGCACTGTGCAGTGACGTGTCTTTTGGAATTGGTTTTTGTACAACAGGTTTGAATTTCTTCTTTGGTCCAAAGATATTGGTCTGCACGTTAACATCCAGTTCACTGATAGCATTAATATCTGAATCATCAGGTTTCTCCTCCTGTTCTGACTCTGCGTTTGCTGCTGCACCGTTTAGCTCGGGTGAAGCTTTAAGTGAGCCAACTTGTACACCGTTAGCAGGAGGCCATTTAGTGACTCGCAAAGATGAGCTGAAAGAGGATGGGACTCCTTGGAGATCAGGAGACTTGAGAGATGAGGCTGAATTAGTGTGGGTCAAAGTCTCACATTTCTGGTCAAAGAAAAGACGCGTCTTTTTCTCTGCTATACTTTCTTTGCTGTTTAAACCATGATCATCTTCTGCACTGTTGTTATCCTTTGAAGAGGATTTAGTAAGTGGGACACTAGCATTCTTTTTATAGAAACTCGCAGGAGTTGCTTGATTTGGTGCCCTGATGTTAACTACTTTGTTTTCCACACCAGAATTATCACCAGGTGTAAACCTGTGGGATGGTTTTTGACTGCAAGTAAAAATACTTGAAAGTGGTTCTCTTGTTTCTGTTGGTTCTGTTTCCACAGGGCTATATTTGGCCACAATAATACATCTTTTTGGTGAAACTCCTGCTTCAGTTTTAACCTCTCCTGCCCCTTGCTTATTTTCATCTTTCTTATGATATTCCATAGAGTCAGACTTAAAGGTACTTACGCTGATGTGTCTTGCAATGGCAGAGGCAACATACTGACTTGAAGTTCTCCTATGTGGCTTTAGAAATGGAAGCTCCAGCTTGTCCTTATTAATGGTTGGGGCCACTAATGGTGTTACTTGAGACTGTGTAACTGGAAGAGGTGCTTTGGTCCTTTCATTCTCAGACTGTCTTTCAGCTACCTGGGTAGTAACAGTTTGTGGTGCTACAGGTTTTGGAGCTGCAAGACAGACAGGTTTGTGTTCATGTTTTATAGTAAAGGGCTTAGAGTTTGTGGTGACTGCTGACTTTTTAGGAAGATGTTCAGCAGAGTCATCACTTTGCTTTTCCATAGAACTTGACCTCCAGAATGCCTTCACTTTCCCAAGATGAATTTCCTCGCTTTCGTCAGTAGAGGTACCCGGTATGTGCTTACTGACACCAGTGTTTGGTCCTATAAGGTTGCCTAGTTCATCTATCTTAATGGCACCAGCGGAGAGTGAAACTCCTCTATCGAAATGTTTTACTTCAGGTTTCGGAGGGACAACTTTAAAGGTTGTCAATCCCATTTTAGGTTCGTAGTTTGTTCCTGAATTCTGAGCACGATGACACCATGTGGGTGTTGATGGGACTTCTTCTACTTCAGTTTTTTTTGCTGGTGGCCATTTGATTTCTAATTCTGATTTACTTTTTTTCAGAGATCTTTCCCTGTTACTACATTCATTCAGTGGATTTATCTTCTCTTTTGCTGTACTGATTTCAGCTGTGGCCTTGGAGTGAGATGGAGTAAGCTTAGATTTACATTCCTCAGACTTCACACCATGTTTGGGGAGGGGGTCCAGTCTTAAGTTCTTTTCACTTCTTTTTTCGAAGGAGGATGTGAGAGACTCAAACATATCTCTCCTCTGTTCCACAGGCAAGTGACTGAATTCATTTTCAGATGGTTGCTGATGTATTAGGTCCTTGGATATGCATAGAACTCCACTATCTGTGTGTCCTTTATCAAAGGAACCTGCATTGTTGTTTTTATTTGTAAAGTTTCCTGTATTAACAGAGTCAGCTGAGATATTCTGTGAAACCCTTGTCTCTGCCTCTTGACTTCCAGCTGAGCTAGAGGTGCTAGCTTCTGGAGCATCATCTATGACTGTTACTGGAACAGAAACGGTAACATCTTGGGCAGCCTCAACTTTTCTTGTATGTGGGCTCAACACTTCATTGAGGTACTCAGAGTCAGAATTACTTATACCATCCACTGCTGCAAAATACACATACAACATTACTTATAGGCAGTATTTAGGCAGTATGACCTTAAATTACACAAACAGCCAGTACAAGCTTAAGCGGATCAGATATTTTAGTTACACTAAAACTAACAGGAATATATTTATGCCTGTGTTACAAAAAAAAGAGAGATCTGGGTCCTTTTTATTGTCTGGTTGCTGATTAGGATCAGCCAAATATTCCTGCAGTCCTCCTGCTTCAGCCAGTGGGAAACATACAAATGCAGCTGAAAGCAGAATTTAATCTATTGTTCATACCTTATCTTTGACTAACTTCTCTCAGTGATAAACATTTCACCACATGACTCCAAAGGAGAAACATTTCTGAGAAACAGTGAGCAACTCCAAATTATGTTTCCCAGACCTGGTTAGTAATAACAGCCCAGCTGAAGGATTTCCTTGAGCAAGCAAACAAAGAAACAGTACTTGTATTTTTTCTCCATTCTTCTCACCCTTCATTACCAGTGACTCCAGAAGCCTCATTGTGCAAGAAGCTTAACTCTCCTCTCAAATTTGCTGGTATAAATCAAGGGTTACAACACAGAAGCTAAGAAATTGCAGTGTTAGAGAACTCACAGAAATTAAATCAGAATCGAGTCCACTGCAGAAGTACTGAAATAAAGATGGGAAGTTTTAAAAAAGCATTCAACACCATTTGGTGACAAACCATTAATAGAGAAATAATTTTATTCACAGTATGAAAAAGAGGAGCACAATATGACATTTTATCTCTTCCCACTGTTTCTTTTCATGTTTTTTGATTTTTAACTTTAAAATACGTCTGCTAATGCAAAGGAGGCATTGGGTACAAAAATGTCCCCCCTTCTCTACTTCATTATGATAAAATACAAAACGGAGGCATTGTTCATTAAACACAGAGCTAAATTCACAACTGATTTAGCTTCACTGAAGTCAATGAAATTATACCAAATTTGGCCCATAAAATGTGTCCATAAACTGCTGTTCATCTCTTTTTGGTAGCAGACACCGAAATACAGTGACAATCTGATAAGCAGCTTGAAAATATTCAGTGAGAGTCGGTAAAGAGTGGCTGCCCCAGAAGCAAAGGGAGAGCAGCCACTTTGGCTTGACCACATTCTGCCATAGACCTGTGAGTTGTTCCCAGTCATCTTAGTGAGAAATGTGCAGACGTCTCAGAGTACAGTCTGACTCTCCATCTCCTGGCTATGCCTCTCTCTTTTGTACTTCACAGGTAACATGCTTCCCTACCTTCTAAATCTTCATCCAGGCCAGCCAAAGTCTGCTGGAGTTGTTCAGCAATGAATATATCCTCATTCTCATGCTTAGCCGAAGCCATTTCTTCATCTCTCCTGCTAAATGAAAGAGGAGAAAAAGGTTGGGTCTCCCCCTTTTTTTGCTTTGTACTGTTGCTCTGAAATACACTCTTATTTCAGCCCCTTTGGTTCCACCGAGGTTCTGAAACTCATTCCCCAAAGTATGAAGAATATGCAGCCTTAGAGACACATACCACCACACTGACACATCCACATCTAGGAAGGGTCTCTGTGGTGCCTGAGCATACTCAGTGTGCTGGCGATCAAAAGAGCAGGATTAATAAAGCTTGTTGCAAAGAAGTGGTCTGGCTTCACTGTGAAGTACACATTTCAGCTGGGCTGCAGAAAAGCAGCATACGCCAAGGCAAAGGTTTTGCATATACATACAATTTTAAAGCAGACCACTAGCCATCCTGTGCACCCACTGTGCCAATATATCTGCACCTTAATTAAATAAAAATTGCATGACAATGAAAAATAAATACAGCTAAGTACTGTCAGACAATCACTCTGCATCCTGAGGGAAGGGAGGGGAGGAGGAAAGAGAACTAATCCCTTGAGAGCTCTTTCTAATGAAAAATATCAAGGGGCCTGATTTTGCCAGAAAATAACTCCATGGTTTTTGATGAAGTTGTACAATGATCTGAAACAAGTCTGAAATCAGAATGAGTGCCAAGTGTTGTCTTGGCTTATTAAAAGAAAAAAAGAAGATGAAACTAAGAAAAATCCTAACAAAAAATAACTAAAATGAAAAAAAAATACATGTAGCAACCTGTTACACAACAGACCTTCTGTTTCTTAGGAAGAAAAATCTTGACCAGCAGAGCTTTTCCATCTAAATCACTGAAGCTGGGATTTCACATTGGGCAATTCAATTTTTCCAGCTACCTATTCCTCACCTAAATTTAAGACACTGTCATCTGTGACACTGCATCCAAGTTTTGCCCTTATGATTAGCCTATTGAAAAAATAATCTTCCATTCTAGCCACACTTAAACTAACTCTGGTCAGGTGAAGCAAATTTGCCCTTTTCAAGATCAAACCCTTAATGGCACAGATACAGTAACAGATGACATATTTTTTTTGTAGTTTACCAAACATCACCTGAAAAATGCCATTTTTCTGCTGCCCTTTAAGATAACAATCTGAATAAAAATTCAGGGATGTTTCCTGACATTGATTTAAATTATGTCTAACAATGTAGCTTCCTTTTTCGCTATTTTATTGTTTGATTTTTCCCTTGCTCATATCAGGAGCAACTGAAAGCACATGTTGAAGCATCAGGTATTTTATTTTACTTGATTATTTATTTATTTATTTATTTAGTATTCACCTCTCCTTTCTTTATGTCTTTTGTAGTAGTCCTGGAGCCTGATTCTTCTACTTGCACCTAAACTGCCTTGCACTTACAAAGCTGAGTTACATGGGATCAATGAAAACAGCAAAACACACCTGCAAGGAAGCCTTCCAAAACTTCTGTCACATACACATCCTTGTGTATCTGGACATACAGATGGGATGAATTCAAGATGGCAAGGCTACATGTGTGCTTAAGTGGTTTCCTAAACTGGAACCTAAGACAGAAATCTGTATTGGTTGTTTGAATACAGAGGAAGAGACACAGTGTTCTGGGACTGGAATACAGTTTCTTCCAGCATTTGCCATTGTCCTGAGCTTTGACAGGCCCTGAACATCCCCAGAAGCCAACGTGAATTGATGATGCTCAGGGCCAGCACCCACACTGCAAGACTCATGGTAAACTCAGTTTTCCCCCTGATGGATTAAGAGAAAGGTGGCACAAGTCAGTCAAAGTCTCCAGTGGAGGCAACTGGAGCTGTAAGACCGCAGTCCTACTGTACCCTGAAGCACACGCACACACACACAAATCAATGAGATTACTGATCTGAGCAATCTGACAAAAAGATTTAAGCTTACTGCAGCATTCGGATTGGGACAGAAGTCTGGCAAACAAAGCTCTCAACTTGAAGGTGGCTGAAAGAATGAACTGACTGTATTTCATATTGGTTTTGCAGGGGAAAGTTTTCTAAAATTAATTAAAAAATACTTGCTCTCCTTTGAGTGCATTTTAAAACAATTCATTTGCACACTCAGAGAGAGCGTTTTTGATGGGAGAATCATTCAAACTGTGCACCAGCTAAGCAACAGGTCTATCCAGCACGGAAGGCAAATATTGCTTTCTTCTTTACAAAGCTGATCTTGCAAGACAGTTGTCCACAGCTGGAAACAAATGACTGATGCAAATTGAGACTCTCTCTAAGCTACTGTGAAAAAGTTGTTTCCAAAACCATGGAAGAAAAATGTGTAAACCCATACCTATCAGAGAATGAGACCTCATTTCACAAAGGCCATGCCAGCTCATCACCTTTTTGGTACCTGATTGTATCTTTCTATTGCCTGACTGTTCTACAATACATCCAAAATCTGTATTACTAAGGTTGTCTGTGCTGGGTTTTCTCCAGGAAATAATGGAAACTATTGGCTTGAGAATTTTATAGGCAATTTATCTAGGAAAACATATTTGGGACTGGAACAGGGATTCCTGGGCTCCAAACATGCAGTGTGGGTCCACTGCACTGACCAGCTCTTTTCTCATGTCAATCAACGGGAATCTTTCAATGACTCTTACAGCAAAATTTTCTCCTTGATGGGTGCAACAGTCAGCAGAGGTCTCTTTCATTATCCTCTGTGCACTTATGCAGTAACTATACATAATTTGCCTCTCAATCTCTGCTTCAATCTCCTTATCTAGACAACTGGGATAATAACATCAAATTCACAGAATTTTTCTGAAAGCAAGCGAACAATGCAGTGAAAATGAAAGGATTCTTATTTGTTCTTACAGAGAGAGCTTCAGAAAAAGCAGATCTTTTCTTTTGCATTTCCAAATTCCTAAAAGAGCTATTGTTCAATTCATCTCCAAACTCACCTACAAAGCAAGCCAGAAGGTATAGATAAATCACAGGGCTCTTCTTAACATTCTTAGCATCAGGAATTTAAAATGCGATATGTGTTTTGTGAGGCGAAGGTCTGGTAGTTTCCAGTAGCTCACACGATTTATAAATATGCCTAAGACGACTCTTTCTCACAACAGTATTTGAGAAAGAAAAACAAAAGGGCCTCTAATTTTTTTTTCATAGCCTTCTTCCCTTCTAACCCTATACGCTTTTCTTTTGTTGACAGCTCTGTTTTGGCCAGAAGCCAAGAAAAATATGACTTATTCCGATACCATGTTTTACATTCTGGATAAGCATTACCAGTGGTATTTTCTCACACACACTTTTTTTGACTTAGGGAAGAACTTGATAACCTTTACGCTGCCTTTCTGGTAAAATGTGAGGTGCTAAAAATACAACGCCGGTGAGCATTTAGCCCAAGCTCGAAATGGCAAACGTGCACGTTTCCTGGAAGCCTGCACACTTATTACTTATGTAGATTAGGAGAGATTTGTGCAAGAGCACAGAACGGAGCAAAGTGACTACTAAACTACAGCCTTTAGTGCTCCACTGAGCGCAGGCTACAACGCGTAATTACTCCTCGGCAGTCATTCACGCAGTTGGAGACAAAATGAAACTTACAGCAGCGTTTTGTCAAATTAGTGCCATGGGAGACAGACATTTATGAGAAAGTTTACATTCTAAGAAAGGGAGAAAAACCTCTTATAAACCTAGCTGGAAATGCTGCATTAAGAAGAAACCCGAACCAGTGGTAAGACAACGGATTTGCAATGACAGAAACTTCTAGTTTGTTATAGTTAGAGCAGCTTTACCTGGAGGTCTGCAAATGATAAAACTGACCCGGGTGTCTCTGAGCACTTCTCAGGAGTTCTGGTGAGCCTCATGTACCAGAGGTAGAAACCACAACTCCCACTATAACTGTGAAAATACAATGCAGACCTATGTAAACTGCGGAGAATGAGGAAGAAATTCAGTTGTCTGAACTTGGGCACTTGGTGCCATCTGAAATACTGTAGGATATTCGAGGCATTGGTCTGGGGCTGGCAGACATAATATGGAACGTAAGGAGACCCATGTCCTGCTGGAGTAGCAGCAGGCAAGATGACATGGCAGTAGCCATCTCTCATGTTAATGGAATGTGACCTGAAAGTCTCACTTATTTTTGATATGTTTGCTATATCAAAAGACTCGAGAACATGGCTCCTGTGAATTTGTTACTAGCTGGGGAGGGAAGACAGAGCCATGGTAAATAACAGGGTCAAATCCAGACAGGCACACCGTGCAGTAGCAGACGCAGGGAAGTAGTGACTGCTGTGAGGCAGTTCAATGGACATCAAGAGCGTTCAGCTTCTCACACGTATCTTAACCAGCTAACAGGGACTGACCGATCTGGAAAGCTGGTATTATGGTTTCTCCAGACTGGACTTTGGAGCATCTGGGCTCCTTTCCCAGCTCTGATAGTATTCTCTGTCCGATACTAGGAAATTACTTTAACCCTTACGTGCATTTCCAAATTCCTCCTCTGCAAAATGCATGCATAATATTCTCCTCTCACATAAATGCTGGAAAGAGAAATGATTCTACCTTGGGTATATATCAAAGTGGGTGTTAGAGAGGAGACTGATGCAGAACGATTTTAAGTTGTAGAAAGTACAGCTGAAAGTGCATCCTTTTTGAATACTACTTTCTATTCAGCCAGGCCAGAAAGATGACATTAAGTAAACTCATGGTGTTTATATATTTGGTTTTGTGATTGATGCAGCAAAGTATTCTTCAAAAGTGGAGGTAACTATTTTTCAGATTAGCCAATAGCTTACAAAATCTAAGGGACCATTTTTGCATTCTTTCTATTTCTTAGGCAGGGTGACATTTTTATTTCCTTTCAAGAAAGGAATATAACAGCAGCAGGAGAGCAGCTAGTATAAGTGGTGGACTTTCTGGTCACCTAAGCTATGACCTGACCAGTGACATTCTCCATTTCTGCTGTCTCCTGTGAACTTGAGCATAAAGTTTTAATGTTTGTATGACCAAAGCCTGTTAAAATGCCAAATTTGTAGACTGCACAACCAACTTAGGACTGCTTAGACAACAAAGTCATCACTTGTCTTTGACGCAAGTTTTCTGAAAGTGGCAGGCAACTAGGAAAAGGAGAAAGCACATGGTCATATTCTGCTGAGTGCCAGATAACCTTGCTTTTTATGCTCTTCAGTGAGCGATAAAAGAAAAGCTGCACGTACGTTTTGAGAACAAGGTACAAGTATAATTTCCATTCCAGGTTTTTTAGTTTGTGTTCTGTTTCTAGTTTTCTGGGACTGCATCAAACTTCCAAAGGTCTTTACACTGCATTTATATCTGTGCTGAATAAAAACTATCACAGATTGAATTAAACTATTTTCCAATCCTAGAACACAGAGGTCCAGTAGTGCCTTCAGATATAAAACCACCCAATTAAAAATAAGAACTTGTAAATATAGATGAGGAGGAAAATAATGTAATTTTTCAGTGGCAGCTGGGTTTACGGTCCTTTTACAGTCCTCCTCCATGGTTACTGGTCAAAAACCTAAACAGAAAGCAAACGAAAATGCTTTTGCTTAGTATAATTTTATGTTTTAATGCTAGAAATCTCTAAGCTTGTTACATACCAGAGTGATTTAAGCTTCCAGAGTCCACCAACATTATGTCGGTTCCAGGGTCCTGCTGCATAAAGCAGCAGCTTGTAGTTGCTATACAGCTGGAAGCACACCCCTGCTCCCCGCACGGGCCTCTGGCAACAGCTTCTCAATGGGAAAGCCCACAGACGGACAGCATTGCCAGAAATAGTCAGGAAAGTGGACTAGCATGATTTAAGTCTTAACACAGCCACATCACCTGCGCAATGTAACATTGCAAGTGAAAAGATGGCATGGTGAGGTTAAATAACTTTTCTTGGTTTACACAGAAAAATAAGAAACAGAGCAAGGATCAGAGCCTTTCTCTCCTGGAAGCCAGCACTACACCTTTAGCAACCCAAGTTGCTTCCTAACGTGTAAAATATTCTACAGCTCCAAAGTATACGGCATTTTTCCAGTGGATGAGTTTAACAGAAAGGCTAATCTGGATTCTTGCTCTATAATGACTGTGAGTATCTGTTACTTAACCATAATATCATTAGTATCTTCCTTCCATTAATATCTGCCAGCAAAAAAGTGCATGAGAGTATCCAAATTTAAAGAGTTTTCTGGAACAAGGGGAAAGGGAAAGACAGAGATAAGGAAGGAAATTAGCAAAACTATGTAAGAAGCAGAGGCTTGCAAATCTGTCAGACATCTGGGTCTTAATTAAGTAATTTTTCATCCCTGAAGTTCTCCCTGTCGCTTTAACCCTTTCTCCTCCTTCCTCCCTCTTGAAACTACATTTCTGTTTTCAAAAGAGTAAAACATGTGCCTACCCAGCTAAAATAAAACCTATCCTATAGATAAGCAACAGAATAAAACTTTCCTATATTTCTCAGAGATCGTTACAAGTGACATGTAATTGTACAGAACGTATTTGTGCACAAAGAGGTATATATAATACATACATACACTGCTATTTTTCATTACAGTTTTTCTCTTTCCTTCCTGCCTGCCTTCTGCCACTCACTATTATATTTTTTCTTCCTCTGACCAGCTTCATCGCTGAATTCTCTCCAGCTGCTGACCTGTCTTTCCCTCCTGTCCTTCCCAAGTGGAATACAAAACCTTGTAACATTTGAATTTGAATGGGTTGAAAATTAAGCAGAACAAGTTCACCCACCCCTATCCTTTCAAGCTTTTGTTTTAAACTAACTCATCAAAACTCTAACAGTTTTGTAGCAAACAGCGAGTATTTCTCAGGTTGGTAATGAAGAGGACTCTTCTCCCAGTAGCTTCAACTACCCCAACCAGAGCCAAAGGTAACAAATTCTCCCAAGAGCAAGGGAGGAAATGGGATTATCCCTGTCCAGACCCACAACATGAACCAATCTCAGGGGGGTTCCCCCACCCCCACCCTATGCCCTCCACTAGCTGTACGTGAAAAAATATTCCTCTCTCATGGCTACTGAAACAGAAACCCAAGGGAGGGGAAAATCCCTTTCAGACCTTTGGAAGGTATTTTATCTTTTTGTCCCAGACAAGCCTGTATTTATTTAGCTTTACAATTGCCAAGTTCCCTTTACATTTTAAAATACTTTTATTTTTTAAATATTTTAATACATTTAAAACCTTTTCAAAATTAAAAAAATATTTTGTATTTTAAAGTGTTTTTCCTGCTCTGAGAGAGGCGGGTGGAACACTCACTCTTAAGACCCCTTTTAAACACCTGATTTTGATTGCTTATAACTTCAAGAAATTATGCATCTTTGCTAGGTGGCAGTCCACATGCGACAACTTGTATCATGCCCACGATCATTCTATTATTTTATTTCAGCCAAAATGGTTAAATGTCTTCCAAGAACAGAGTTTGGAGGAAAAGGAGAGCTGCATTCTGATACATGAAATGCTATTTAATGCTCAGTCCTCTGACAAAAAGGGGTCCTGTGTGGTCTAACTGGTCACTGGTCTGCCTTGACTCCGTGCATCATCTCTCCTTCTCCTTCACCTTTTCATCTCACATGAGTACTGTGCAGAGAAATGAATTAAAGTCTGCATGGCACATGGATACTAGTGTGATGAGTAAGATAAAAAGAGCAAAAGGAAATTAAATAGTCCCGTCTCCAAAAGAGAATTTGAGCTGAGAGTGAACAGTGGTATACCTGCTCTATTAATTGAGCTCTGAAACTTAGAAAGAAAATAAACCAAAATAGAGTATGATCACTTTAACTAGAGGCTTTATCATACTGCACAAAAAGGGGGGTTGGAATTAAGGTTAAAGGGGGAAGCTAAGGTTACACAGACAGCCTTAATATTAACGTTACTTAACTTTAAGCGCGTGACCTAGCATCCCTAATAATACTATTTTAACATAATTTTTAATGTGTAATTATTTATAAAGCTCCAGACAGTAGGTGTGCATGATGCTTTACAGGCATATAAAATTGACTGATCCCTGCCCCTAGGAGCTTGCGTGATGACACCATACAAGGGATGGGAAAGGAGGGGGTATGGGAGGACAGAGTTGCAACACTGTGAGATCATGAGATGTACTTACTGCTACATAAGCAACATTTCAGCTTCTCTGTGGTTTTCTTGTTACTCATTTAACACTATATATTAAAATTTGGTGAACAGATACATAACACAAAGAAATCAACCGTAAGGAAGGATATGAAGAAAGAGAACTATGTAGTACAGTGTTCAGTCAGCAGTTAATATTAAAACATTCACAGCCAAATGTTGCATGTAGTCAATATGGTGTTAGCCCTTGGCACCTCCAGCTGAGGTCTGGATTCTGCTCCACCAGGCACTGTATGAACATATTGTGAGATATGATAGCTGCGTTATGGTTTTTACCATAAAACACCAGTCAGTGCCTGAAGGGGATGTCAGAGGCGGAGAGACAAAGATGGTTCAACACATTAAAGGCAGAGCCAAGGGTAGAACTGGAGTGTTTTGACATTTGATTTCATATTGTACATGCTAATTAATATGTGTATTTGGATTAAGATTGCTTGAACAAGAATCTCAAAACAAAACAAAAAAACAAAAAAGAGTGCACTTGCAAGCTGCTCCCATGTACTGGAGAACAAAACCATGGAGGAAAGAGCCCAGCTTGGAAACGGTGGAATCTGGGGACCTCCTTTTAGAAATTTCTGTTTCTGTGCTCGGGGAACTGAATGAGATTTGAGCTCTGCTGTGGTTGTAATTTCTGTGTGTGCAAAGCCTGTGGCACGTGCTATTTCTGACCCAGCCATACTATTATGCTGCTATGTGCAGACAAACTTATTGCATGTTTAAGACTGTCCCCTTAAATGCTCACAAATTTCCTTGACTTCAGCAGCGGGTAAGGTGTAGACCCTGCTGTGATATTCCAATACTATCAGGCATTTCAGCTACACAGAGACCACCCAGGCCACCCAGTAAACAATTCCAGAAACTCTAAGAAAAATGAATTTAAAACTAAACATACAATTAACCAAAGTAAGCAAAATGGCAAAATACTCTTGATCTCTTGGAGCGCAGGCTAAGCTTCTGTACCAAACCTAGCTAAGAACTGTGGACTTGATTCTGCTCTTCACTGCAGTCCTTCACAGTGCATGTGAAAAATACCACTTGGACTTTCTTTATAGCCCTTCACACTCCAAATATAATTTGCTTCCACTTTAAGGGTACTTTTCACAGCCCAGAGAGTACAAAATTATTTTAGTATATAGCATTATAAATTCCTAGGAATTAGTTATTTCAGCGGGTGAAAAGCCCAAGGTTTAGTCAGCTTTACAATTTAAAATGACAAGCTAAATATTTCCATTATTCTTATTAACGTTTTTTTCCCAAGCTTCAGCCAAATTAGTCACTAAATAAAATTTCTGGCTTCAGCAGAGCTCAGACTCAAGGAGGACTCCTATTCACTGCTGCTAACCACCGCTACTTTACAGTAGCGACATGTTCTTCCAATTTCTTTGTTCTTATCTTCCTTTTAGAATTTAGTTAGATCTTGGTACACGGGACTAGAAGAAGACAGAAAGGAATTAATAAACTCCATGTAAAATTTTCCTTTAAGTTTTGTAGCTTATGAAACATATTTAAAACTCTATATAGCTTGGTATCAATTATTCACAGGAACTGCACTTTGACTTGTCTGGGAATTTAGGAGGCTGGTTTGGTCCTGAAAGTAGCCCGTTCATCACAAGAACAACACACAATCTCAGAGCTCCCAACAGATTTTATTAGTGGGGTGGCAGCTGCTCTGACAGTGGAAGCTGAAACTGATGTTCTCCGAATTTGGCTGTACTCAAAATTGTACTCAGAATTGATTTACATCCCACTAAAACAAGAATTTCATACAAACAGGTTTAAAAAAAGTCATTATTTTTTTTCCTTCCCTCTAGACTTAGGAAGTGGCTTTTGAAAACTTAGCAAGTTGACCTCAAAAGGATTTAGACGAGCACAATTTTCAAAGCTGGTTTGTTTACAAACAGAGGTTAGGAGTGGAATTGGAACTTCAAATATTACTGGCACATTCAGAGCATAAAAGTTTAAAAGATACTACTATCAGCATCACTGCTGTGGCAACCTAAGTGGTTGCTGACATAAGATTAAAATAAATCACAAATGTTAAGTTTCTGCTATACCCTAAAGTATAGCAGAGTCTGGGACAGGAAAGTCTGGGACAGGAAAATGAAGCAATTTTCCTGTCCCAGAGCCTAAAAAATAAATAGAATTTATGAAAAATAACTGCACTCCCCAAACAACAATAACTGTCTCCCACTTCAGTCTAAAACCACTCTTTTTAAACTATGGACATATTAGATAAATACAGAATATGTAGCATGATAAAATCACAGAAAAGATTAAGTTGGAAGCCTATCCCAACCTCCTGCTCCAAGCAGGGCTAATTTCAAAGCCAGACCAGGCTGCCCAAGGCTTTGCCTGGCTGAATTCTGAGAACCTCCAGGCAAGGAGATTCCTTGACCTCTCTGGGCAACCTCTTCTACTGCTTAACTGCTCCCATTTTGAGGAATTTCCTCCTTATATTCATTTCCTTTACAGCAGCTGGTGACGGTTGCCTCTTTCCTTTCACTGTGTATCCTTGAGAAGCCTCATAGTCCTTTTGTTTAGGGAAAGAATGCAATCAGGTCCCTCCTTACCCACATCGCTTTTGCAAGGTAGACAACCCAGTTGCCTCCTCCCCCTCGTACCTCGTGTGCTCCAGCACCCCAGCCCTCTCCGTGGCTCTCCCCTGGACTCTCTCTAGTTTGCCAATCTCTCTCGAACTGGGGGCCCAAGACTGGACATGGTACTACAGCACTAGCCTCACAGCAGCTGAGCAGGGGGAGCAATCACCTCCCTGACTGTGATGGGCAGTACACCACACTTTCCTTCCAGCTTCCACTCCTTTGGCTCAGCAAGACCCCTGAGCAGCAGTCCTACTGGCCAGCCTATGAAATGTCCCATTGTCTCTTCTATGTGCACTCGTTCCAACTATTAAAAATGTTGTGTCTTTGTGTGGCAAAGGTAAATCTCAACGCAACGTACAGAATATATGCCTTTGGCTGAAGTGAAAGATGGAGAGAACACTGACTTCCAAGAGGGACTGTGTCACTTAATGACCTGTGGTCAATCTTTGATTTGACTAAAAAACCACAAAAAGTCCAAAACGTTTTTTTGCTGATTAGGGTTGTTCTTACAGGGCTGTGCTTTGATGTCTTTGCTCAACATTATGGTAACTTCTCCCACCCCCACGCAATGTGCATGTGTGTTTTCCTAACCAGTTTAGATCCTCCGTTTTGAGGAAAGTTGGGATTGCTTAGTTATCTTACAAGGCTCAATCTAAGTCTACTGAAATTAATGGGTTGCTTTTTTGGATCAGGTCTGCAAAGTTAATTGCAGTTACTATACTAGCCTATCTAATCCTCCAAACAGAGACTGCATCAGGACCTAAGAAACTGTAAAAGGACAAATCACAAGAAAAATATATGGTTGAGCAAGCATCTAATTGAGGCTTAATCTTGTCCCCGTTGATACTGATGGATAAAGAAAAGCCCTGAGATCATTCCAATAGGTTAAATACTGATTTTGGCCTAATTTATCGCCCACTGCATGATCCAAGATGAAGTTCTCCCTCAGAAATGTGTGGAAGGAAATAACTAGGTCATGATACATGCTCTTATGAAGGGGCTACAGATTAGCAGCTGAATGGAGAGAGACCAGAAAGCACAGACTTTGTGTCAACTGAGAATTCAGAGGAATTTCTGGCCCCTGTCCCATGACTCTGCAGCATCACACAGAGCGGATCCCTGTCAGTATTACCAGGCCACCCTCCTTGCTGGAGGCACAGCTTCCTGTTTGGCCAGTTTGTATTTGCGAAGTCCTATAAATTTTGGGTTCCCTTTGCAGCCCTGCCACCAACTATGTGAGTTTTGGCAAACAAACAGTGTCAGAGTCACTTGTGCTTGAAGGCAGTTTCTAGTTAAATTCCAGGTTCTTGTATTTTCTTGCAAAAACTGCAGGAAAATGTTTGTTTATGCAAAAAAAAAAAAAAAAAAAGGAAAAAAAAGGAAATACGCCGAAAAAAACCCCCAAGGTATAACGCCAGTGGAGGTTAGCATTAGGTGAACATATATATGTATGCACACACCCACAAACCAATCCCCAAATTTCACTGAATACAATCCTTTTCCACCTGGCTTTCAGTGGCTTGGATTTTTCCATTTAATGAATTTTCCATTTTATGACCTGCATGTCATTTTTCTAGATCAATATATAGTAACATTTTAAGCACTTCATATGCTATCAGAACTACAAAATAAACCAAACTGTAACAAAATTATTTCAGACTTCTTGGAGAAATCAACTCTGGAGGGCAGCAGTCTTTTGCAAGGAATGTAACTACAAGTTCAAACAGAAAAGTGACCTTTGCCTGTTGCTACAAGTATGTCACTGGAGGGGATTTGGCAGTGAGCTCTTCACTGGGAGGAGTCACTTGGCATTGGTACTGGTTTATGAAAGAGCAGAAGAAAGTAGAAGTTGGTTTTCTTAAATGATTCCCTACAAGGAGGACATGCAAGATATTTTCCAAGAGCTGGTTGCAAATAAATTTTTACCTCTGTGGAGCACTGTCAGATCCCACCCTATCACAGCAGGCGTTCTTTACAGGGCACGTCTCTGTGCCACACATCACATCTGCCTCAGCTGAGTCCACGTAGCCATTGACCAGCTTGATGTCTCTCAACTTCATACTGTCATTTTGTGAATCCAAAGATACAATGTCAGATGGGGAGCTCACAACACCCGAGTCTTCCATGGTGTCCTCAGATGCAAAACAGCTGCTTTCTGATGCCGTTTCTTCCACCTCTGGTAGCTCCAGAACCATGTCATCCACTACATAAACATTATCATGTGCAGGCAGCAGGCTCTCTAAATGAAATATAGCAAGGAAAGTTAGCTGAAAGTCATCAGTGCATAAATCAAACACACAGAGCTATTCCTTTGTAATTGGAAAAAAACACATGAAATACCTTAGAAATAGTAGGATGGAGCTCAATATTCATGTATAGAATAGAGATGATTTGAAAAGTGACAAAAATTTTGTCCTTCTTTGCTTTTAGAAAGGTGGTTTGCTATGCCTGTCCTGCGGAGTTTGGGTTTTATAACTTTCATAGCAAATCAGTTGCCTTACTTCTATGAAGAAACAACTTTCCAGGGACAGTTTCTTGGGGAATTAGACCAAAGTTTAAATGATGTGGTGCAAGAAATCACTCTTGTTAATGCTTCTTCATTTCTTGTTAATGCTTTAAATCTCATTATTCCTCCTCCATGCTGCCAAAGAGATCATGACATTACCAATAAGAAGTCTATACACAGGTAAAAATGGGCAGCATTTCCCAGTCAGGACACTGAATTGGTAAACTGAATCTATTGCTGGCCCACTGGGTGTCACTTCATTTTACCACCCTTCAATTTCCTATGCGTTAAATGGGAGAATAACAACTGTCTCTTTTCCAAAGCATACAAAATCTACTAATAAGTGTACAGAAAAGTAGACACTACTATGCTTAAAGCAGAATCTTTTCCAACGTTTAGTCATTTATAAAGGAGATCAAGGGATATGCCCTTTGCATGTTTATTAAAAGTTGCAAATTTTGAGAGTCGATGAGACACAGTACAATTTTTCGTACTCTGTTTTAGTTTTGTTCCTATGAGCTGCCTGGGTTTGTGTTTGTTTTGGGGTTTTTTTTGGTGAAAAATACAATTTTGTTATTTCCTTTAAGAAATGTACAACTCTAGACTCCATCCTGCAATTGTGCCATTAATTGGTCACATTGGTGACCAATTGTTGTGTGCAATTATTGGTCACAAGGTCAATAATTTCAATGACTGAAATTATTGAGTGACTAAAGACAGAATCAAGCCCAAACACACTTCTTTTGATCAAAAGGAATCAATAAAGACTAATCTAAATGTTTAATTTGGAATTTTAAGTGTGCTCCCTTCTCTTCTTCAACCTCAGTAAGCAAAAGCAAGATTAAACAATAGTTTATGGTTTGATCCTGCAGACACTTGTGGTGGATGTTAATTATATGAGAAGTGTCAGGTCTACAAGCGTGACTAAGATTAAACATACACTTCACTGCTTTTTAGGGTCAGAATCTACAACTTTTTGAAGCATACAAGAAACTACAGGTCAATAAAAATGATCAACGGAGAGAAATACTCCTGTATTATGCTGTATACACAAAAGTATTTTCTTTAAGTCAGAGAACTGAAAACAACTTTGTTAAAAAATGCCACAGAAATAATTTTGTAAGGGTGTAGCTTAGCAGTGAATCTTTGAGTAAAACTAAAATAAAAATCAAACCAACATTCTCCTTGACTGAGGTTACAAGATGCCATTAAGTACTGAAATTGATTTCTGACAGCAGAAGCAATAAAATTCAGAGGGTTACAAATCATGATTAAAGTTGTAAGTGCTGTCAAGCATCGATATTAATGATGGAAGATGATCCGAAGACTCTATTGCGACTTTGGAAGTAATGTTACTTGATTTCTTTGACCTTATTTTCTATAACATTAGCTCTAGGTTCCAGATTTAATCCAAGAGATCATTCCATCTAAAAATGGCAATTACAGGAACTAAGTATGTGTCACTACTGAATGGATTAGAGTATGCTCATGACAGAGCTACAGTTAGGAAAACACCAACATCACAGAGAAATATGAATAATTTGATATTAAACTCCAAGTAATAAAACCCCACAAAAATAGACAGTAAACAAACAGGTAAGAGTATATGGCCTGCTTGGCTTTCAAACAAAAAACCCCAGTAACAACACACCACCAAAGCACTAGTAAAAGCTGCAATATGTTAAAAACAGAACAAAGTAGGATAGCAAAGAAATCAATTTAAAGAGCGGAAGTTGAAAAGAGGAAGCACACGGGAAGATTTTGAAGTAATGCACAATGCAGTATATCTTGATGCAAAGAGACCTCTATATAACACAGGCCACATCTCTTGTCACCAGGACGCCATAAATGACCTCCACCCTATAGCTGACACAGCAATTTATAACAAAGTACCTACTTCCAGTTCCTGACACAAGGATGGCAGGCTTTTCCTCCTTAGCTGTCTCTCTCACTTCCTCATCCTCTTCTCACCTGCCTGCAAGGATTTCCTGCATCTTTCTGCTCAGGGATTTAGATCCTTTTGGTCACACAGCCCTACTTGCCTACTGTAATAACAACACTCAAGTCTCTCCCTGATGTGATTCAGCAAGCTGCTTTAGGGCAGGATCTCCATCCCCCAGCCCATTCTTCCCACATATTGACAAACAAAATGAAAACCAATTCTCTTATTATCAGGGTCCATGTGTAAATCAAAACCTGTCTGTTACGTCTGGATCTCAGCAGCTGAATCATCCAGTCCAGTGTAAGAACCTCCCCATTCAACAGCAGTTTTATCCTGAAGCATGGAACTAGAGAAAGACATCTTCCTATTTAACGATTACATTCCCTGTGCTCAAGCAAAACCTAAATGTCCCCCTTTCTTCAAGCCTTTCAGTTTGCCAAAGCACTTCCCTAATCTTTTATCTTCACCAAGAAGATCCATTAATTTTTAACACAGTTAATACATGGCACTGAACAGAGTTGCTGGCTGAGGCAAACTGTTTTGATTGCCACTACTACTCGTCTGAACATGAAAGCACACACATAAAACATGACTTCTATGGTTCTGTGTCATGTTAACAACCTTGTTTCAGCTAAGAGCAGCACTAAAACACTCCTGTTTTAAAGCTGAGCCATCCTTGGATGGATTAAGTAAGAATCTATTCTTCCTTCTACACGCTTGATTAAGTCTCCACTGGTGCAAACTGAAGATGGATGGGCATTACTGGGTAATGATACATGACATGAAAAAAGCCTACCTCAACTTTACTGAGTGGTCTTGGCTCCAGGAGTCAGAAAATACCTTTAAAAATTTTCTAATTCTACACAGAAAACTGGGTAATGCGCAGTAGTAGATGTGATTCTGCCTTGTGATTTTTGCGTATTTTTTCTCAGAGGGAGTGCACATGCAGAAAACCACCACACACTAATCAGTGTGATCACGACGATGGTAGCTACTGAGGTTATTTGTTGGTCGAATAAAGAAAAATCTCAACATTTGTTTCTCTCTTCTCTGCCATGACACTAAGAAGATTTCAGTATGGGCTCTGATCTTCAAGACCTCATGTAGACACATCCAGGTTAAGACAGCATATTCAGCAAGTACTTCAGGACTGGACACACAAATAACAATTGCTACAGATGATAACGCATTACTGAAATACTGCTGTACCTCAGAAGACTGTGTTTCCAAATACATAACAATGCCAAGATCTTTTTTTCAGTAACATGTGACCCTGTTCACTGGCTTCAGGTGGGGTGTGATATTGAAAGGGGTATAGAACTTTGCCCATGGTCTACAAGTCATACTGAAATCTCCGTGGGACATCTCACCTACAAGTGAACTTGGAGAGTGTCCCTCAATGCCCTGCATTGCCGCTTACCTACATCCTGCTCCAGGTTGCGGACTGTGCAAAGCCCAAGTGAGTGCCACACCAGGGATCTCCCCTGCTTAGCAGCAGCACTGCTGCTGCTGCACAATTAGGTCAACCACAAGTTACACAGGCTTTCTTGGGGGGGTGACTGCGACGTCTGTTTGCAGGAATGTTGCCCGTGATCACCAAGAGGGAAAGAGGAGAGTAGCTCATCAGTAAAGAATGTGTGCTTCTTGTTTAACACAAAAGAGATCTTGTCGCTTTAATCTCAATAGGCTGTAAGTAATTAGGAAAACACTGAACTCTGAGTTTAGAGGAGTCATATCTGCACTTGTGCAGTTCGATTATCGCATATATGTACACATTACTCATACAGAATGCCAATGATGGGGAGACAGATAAACCTCACCTGGTTTAAATGCTAATCAGCACTTTCAGAAATGAAGACCTAATTAATTCAATAGGTGAAGACTACCATGAGTAAAACACTCGCTTTGATTACTACTATGAAAATAACCACCACCGACTTTGAATGAGATTAGAGTCAGACCTAAGTGTTCAAAAGACACATATCCTACCCAGACTTACAAAATCAGTCACCAAAGTCCAAGCCATCACTCCCTCTGAGTCCAGTGGGCACAGAGCGTAAGTCTTGTCAGACTGTAACTGTTCGCTAAGTGCTGTGACCTTCTGGTTTTACAGCACTGCTGGTGGTTTACTGTCACATTCAATAATGGCATAAACAGTATATCCAAAAGCATTTTTAAAGAGGAAACAGTTGATTTAACCCCTACATGGCGAATAAACTGAACTTCATAATGGTTTTAGAGATGCAGAGTTCCTCTAATTCCTCTGAGTTCTTGCTAAGAGGTTCGTAATTATTTTCCAATTTCTTTCATCACTTGTTCCACTGCCAAAAAACTTTATTTTCATGGACTAAAATTGCTTTGCTGTAGTTCAAATGGTCTATTACAATGAAGTTGTAAAAAATATTACAAACTTCATGATGTTAAAGAATATTAATTCCTATAATGATCCCCAAATTACAACATAATTATTTCACTGACAGTACTTAAAACTTCTAGCAAGAGAAAGAAACACTGCTCTAATTATTTGTACTGGCAGTAAAAAGTTAGACCATCACAAAAGACCAGTATTAAAAAGTGTACATTTTTTCATACGCTTGGAAGAAGATTGGTGGAAGAAATGGGAAAATAAAACATTTATTATGGCAATGATAAACAGCGATTATGAAAATGGACAACACAGGATTACCTTAAAAGTTTTCACACAGGTACAATGTGTTCTGGTTACATTTTACTCAATTTGCTCATCGAGCAAAAACTTTTATGTAGAGATAGGTGTTAAAAACCATTCAGTGAGCAGTTAAAGCATAAGACAGAATGGGCAGACTTCTATTTATCGCAATTAAGACTGTTTTAATCCAATATGCTTCTTCGCATATTTGAGCCTACATGCATACTTTCACTTTTTTTAAAATTAAAAGAAACAAAGAGAAAGTAAATGACCCCTGTTACACATTAACAATAGCATGGGGGAGTGGGGGAACGGATCCAACTCCAAGGCACTCCTTCTTTCCCAATTCCTGTAACTGCCTTGCAGAAACTGAAGGTGAGGCTAGGAAATGCTGAGGTGAGGAACCATGCTTTGCAGCTCCAGCCCTCCTCCAAAATGAGGATGTAGAGCAGCTTAATGTTGGCTTAGCTCATTTAGGTCATAGAATCACAGAATAATTTAATTTGGAAAGAACCTCTGGAGGTCACCTAGTTCAATGTCCTCCTCAAAGCAAAGCTAACTTCCAGCTTAGACGAGATTGCTCAGGACCTTGAGCAGCTGAGTTTTGAAAATCTCCAAGCATGGAGACTTCACAGCCTCTCTGGGAAATCACAAATCATTCCCTGGACAATGTTTAATGCTTCTCCCCATAAAGAACACTTTTTATGCCAAACTGAAATGTTTCTAGCTGCAACTTGTCACTGTTGCAGCCTTAGCCTTTTGCAGTGAATCTCAGAGAAGAGTCTGGCTCGTTCTTCCTTTTCCTTCAGATGCAAGACAGCATTCACATTCTCCTTACACTTCCCTTCTGCAGGGTGAACGAGCCCTGTTGCCTCAGCACCTTCATGTATATCTTCAATGCCTTCTGCCAGACCCTGCTTCCTCTGCTCTGGTTTGTCACTATCTTGTTCCACAGAGCTCAAAACTGAACCTACTTTTGGACAATGGACACAGATGTGGCTTCACAGCAGCCAAGTAAAGGGGAGTAATCACTTCCCTTGATCTGCTGGCTATGCTCTTGCTAGTGCAACCCAGTCTGTGGTTAGTGCTTCATCACTGTAAGGGCACGTTGCTGACTCACACAGTCCTGCATGTGACTCCCAGTTCTCATATAATGAGATATTTTCAGTCTCCTTCCTAGTCTTACACCCCACGCTCATGTTTTCCAACAGGTTCTTTAATTGCAGTCATTCTTACTGCACAAAATCTGCAAAGAGAAGTAAATCCGTTCCTTTACATGCTAGCCAATAACAAAAATTAAAAGACTCACAAAGGACGTCTCACCATACATATAATCAGAAAGGTACTTATGGAGTATTATTAGATACACCCTGTGAATCTTCAGCATTTCCACAGTCGATCCCAAGCTAATCACAGTTAACTTAGCTACCTACACCTACTCTCCTATGGTTGAAAAATAAATGCAATGTGGACTAATTTAACCTGCCTTACCAATTTGAGGTAGTTAAGCACTTCCCTTGAGGTTAAAACTGTCTGCTGTTAGTTGATATCGGAACACAAAGGTATTGTAACTTTTACAAAAGCTTTTTTTGGCAATGGTGTTTCCTACACCGAAGGCAATACAAGATAGGATCAAGCCAGGGAGCGGGAACTGAAGAGTATCCCAGTCCCTCCATTGTTTTTTCCATGTACAAGCGATTGTGAAGGTCTGTGTGCTAATGTTTGATTTTCCTTTCAAACCTATGCTGAAAATTATTGTGAAGTCTCTTTCTCAAAACAACACTAGGCAAGACTGTCTGCTGGCTCTTCAAAGACTCAGAGGAAACTACCACTTCAAGTAAATGTCTGCTACCCTCTCCCATTTCAGACCTTTATTTTTACCACCTGCCAAACAACCAAGCAAAGAAAAATTTCTGGACTGATACAGATTTTCAGACAGTGGAAAATTAACATATTGGACTTAATTATCCCCATTTCTTTCCCACAATCCTTTCTTCAATGACTGAAAAAGCCTCTCTGATCTCTGCAAAGCCCATTTGACCTCGAATGCTGCTGCTGTTGCTAAACTGCTTTTCATCCTCTCCTTTTTGGCACTCTCTTGAACCTACTAGTTCCTTGCTTTTATAAAAGCCTTGTTTTGCTGCTCTGACAAGTCCACACCATAGCCAGTAACCAGCCTTCCTTATTCGAAGGGATCAGATGTCGCAAAAGCGACATGAAGATCAACATGCTCTTTGAGAGGAAAGGGATCGTGTGTCATAGTAGATCTTTCCTTGATTAACTGGAGAACATTGCCACTCGGCTTGGAGAAGGACAGATTTTAAAAAATGAGTCAGTAGTGCGAGTTGTTCATTTCCTTTTATACACAATGAAGTATGGTGGGGAGACTTTCACAGCAGTTCCTGGTGTTCACTATCTGAAGTTAACAGCAAGCTAGAATGACTCACAAGGTGCCTTCCTGGCTCTACCTGGTCCTTTACTTAGGTGTGAGGAGCAGTGTGCCCAATCTGTGCAGTTCAAAAAGACTACGAACAAGCAGACAATGTAGGTTAGAGGAGCAGGATAACACGGAAATATATTTAAGAGCATATAACAGATAGCTTCAGACTTGCACTTCATAAATCACCATGTGTAACAGTGGTAACATGCCGTGATCGATCATGAGGCTCTTTGGAAGCCTTTGCGGGAAAGGAAAATCTAGATCTAAAACCAGAGACTACCCAGTATAATGAGCCTGGTGAAGAAATAAACCACTCTCCACATTTTGCTGGGAATTATTAGTCTTAAGTGATAGATTTTGGCAATCTGCATCCTTTACAGAGGTGGTCGGCTTCCATTCAAGCACACTGCAGAATCTAAAGAAATGGACTGTGAAGGTGATTTTCATGAGCCACCTTAGAGAACACACTCTATAAAAATGCTTAAAAAGCGTATGCGGTGTAACGATTAAAACCAGAAATGATTAGTGCACCTATGCAATAAAACAATGTTTTATTAGGTGATTTTTAAGACCACAGAAAAAAGGCCATTTGCTCAACTTTTCTTTTTAAACTTCACCATCTTTCCCTCCTGTGCACTCTGTTTTATCAATTCATTCTCTTCCTTAGTTTGTCTGTTAACAATTCCGTAAAATCTCTACTACAGTTTCATATTTCTAGCATAATCCAGAGGAGAAAAACATAAAACACTTTTGCATTGTAATTATACTTTCCTTCCCCAGAGACTAGCTGCCAGCAAACTCAGCAAAGAAGAGACAAAAAAACCCAACCCTAAACCAAACACACATACACATACATACACACACACTTGTGGGATTTAAGAGCTCTTTCCGTAGTACAGAGACACCATTCCACTCACAGTTGTGTATTAATTTCTGATTAAAAGTGACTTAAAAGGTAGGAAGTGTGGAAGAGAATCAGGTCAATCTGTAATAAGCTATCTATTACTGAAGCCATTAGGTATTACACACATAAAAATAAAAAAAATTTCAGCAGTTGCTTTCTGTTTATGGGGACAAAGTATACTTGCCCTGGGCATATAAGCATTTCTATTGAGAACTGCTGCACAAATGAGAACAAATATTTTTAGTACCTCCCTAATAATGCAGACTTACTAGGCAGTAATGGCAACAAATACTGGTTTTGCTTAATACCAAAAGCTAAGAGTGAACTCCAGGCTGGAGTGCTGGTTAACAAAATGGGATTTCATCACTCCTGTAGATTTGTTTCTTATCCATCCTCACAGCACCTCAGTCCACTCAGATCTGTGATGTTGCCCTTCAGTTCCTCCATCAGTGCATTCATCATTCTCCCTTACGTCACCTTCTATCTTTGTATAGGATAGTATCTATAGTATCATCTGAAGTCAGAGAGAGCCCTAAGAAAATTAAATGTTTCATGCACAAACCACCTGTCTAACTTACAATTAGGACGGCACAAAATAACTCCATTTAATTGGCCAAAACATGCTTCAGCCAAACCACCAATAACATAAATACTTTCACAGAAGATTTTCAGCAGCTAGCTCCAAATATAGATATGAAAACATTTTCATACACCTCTGTGCTATAAGGACACAAAGCTCTACTCTGACCTCTTTTGATGTACGTTAACTGACTCCTCTTGGACCTCCTGATCAATGGAATACCTGCTTCCCTCTCCAAAGTTCAAACAACAACAGGCTTTTCAATATACTTTGGCTGGTGGTTTACTTTGGCAATTATATTTCTAGAAATATTTTAATCTAGAAAAGCATGCTTCTTTCCTGAGTTTAGTTACACATTTTACTGCACATTCGCACTTGATTACTCTGCTATCATATTTCTCACAGCTGTTAAGATGTCCACTGATGTCAACAGAAGTATCTACCAGGAGAGACACTGCTTGGAGTACCTGGACACTTCTCATCACTAAGACATTTTGCCTTCTGAAACTGCCCAGTGAAGAAAGAATTATTCTTGCACAGAACAAAACTGAGGACCAGAGTATGCTACATATCTCCCTGAAGATCTTGTGTGATACCCTCCACAGGCCCATTGTACCATTTCCAAAGGACATTTCGTAGGCACTCTGAAAACCAGACCCCTGTGCTGGGATGAGGGCAAATCAAGGGCAGTGAGGCCAGGACAGTGCATGCCAAGCACACTCACCACCTAAAACACTGTCAGGCACCCTGGGGCTATGCTAGCGGCAAAGAGCAACGGACACGCGGCAGAAGCCCATAAAGGCAATTGGGTGGATGGAAGGATGGCAAGAGACAGATTTCTTTTCCAGTAACACAGACATAGCCAAGAAATCACTGCATGGGGCAAGAATCAAATGCAGGGTATCATGAACTCCACTTCAGGCTCTAGCCATGAGGTTATCTTTTTCAGCAGTGGACACTGAAGCTCTCCCTGGGAGCCTAGTAAGGAGAGGAATATTGGACAGGTGGAGAACAAAGTGCTCACAGAAGTGCTGTCATGCCACCACTCCTCTTTGACAGCAGATGGACTAGACCGGATTATTTCAGACATAAGCAGAGATGGGAATACTTAAGTCAGAGCTGAATTTGGCCCGCTCTTTCATAGTCCTCTTGTGAAGTCAATTATCTCATCAATCGTGCTTTGCCCTGGGGCTCTCCTTCCCTATTAACTTGAAATACCAGGAGGAAGAAATGCAAACATGCAAGAGTGGTAACTGGATGTTATGCTCTGTACTGATTTGTGGATAGTAAAATGTTAATGGCAGTGTCATCTCTGGTGCTATGGTGAACAGCAGCCTGATGCAAGAAACGGGTCATCATCTGAACACCCACTTGGAATAAATTTTCCCCTTTCATATTTTGCGCTGTTACTATCAGATCCTGCTTCTGCTTCAGCAGTTGGGTTTTGCCACTGACTTCAACAGGAGCAGGATCGGACTGCTCACTGATTAAAATGCAAAGCTACAGATATCTCCTGCATGGGATGAATCCCCACAGGGAAAATTTGTCTGCATTTTTATTCATGTGAAACATTTTAAGGCTTTCATTTACACAGTTCATTCAATAATAACGTGCATGCTGTATAATGGGGTACCTGATTAAGCATGCTTAAGTGCTTTGCTGGAGCAGGGCCATTTCGAGAATTTGAAGGTTCACTATGATCATACCCTCAAAACAGACAAGCTAGTTTGGGGAATTTTTCACCTGAGTTAATGGGCTTAATTAGGATCAGCATAAAAGGTCATTTTTCCTACGGGAAATTTGGAAATGTCTTTGAGTTTCTTTCTTTTTAGCCTCAGTTCCTACAGAAATTAGGTTGAGAAGGTCACACTGTTGTAGGTTTATAAGTCTGTCTATGAAACCCTCCAGTAACTTTTAAACTAGCTGCCAACTTCTCCCAAATTAGTCAGGAGGGATAACACTCTAAAGTTCCGTTCCAAAAGTTTCATAAAGAGGTAGAAGGACAGAGCAAGGAGACTTTCTTCATATATATGCTGACATAAAAGCTCATTCTCTATTATCTACCAGGGATACCTGAGGGAAGGATGCTATGAACAATAGCAAAGCTTCAACCCAGAGCATGCTGGGTTTTAGATACCAGAGAGCTGAGTCATTAATGCAGAAGCCCAAAAGAAATGTTTAAGGAATTACTTGATGGGGTCTGAGGGAGGAGAAGAAGAAAATAAAGAAAAAGAAAAAAAAAGGAAAAATTCCCAAATCCTAACATCCATTTTGGTTTTGAAAAGCAAGAAGGTGAAGCTTCTGGGATTTCTCCTCCATCTATTTTTTCCCTTTTTTATCAATTATTATCTCTTTAATATCCCCTTTCTTTCCCCTTCTTATCTCTAACTAAAAAAGAACGTAAAAAAACCCCCCAAACTCTTCCTCTTTTAAATTCCAAAGAACCAGTTAATTTTTTTTTTTTCCTAAAAACACGACACAAGGATTGCATTCAGAAAATTTTTTAGCAGGTGTGAGTGGCCACTGTTCCACTTTGTACGGTACAGTTTGTACAGTAATGCTCAAACATTATCTTAATTCTCCTGATTGCTCATAATTTCAGCATGAGATTATAAAACCCTCCTCTCACCTTCGAGCGGCCCCTACCAGACCAGCACAGAATCAAGCTGGTGGTTTGTTATTACTCTTCACATTACAGCATGTAAGTTTAAAGGCTTCTGTCTCCATTGCTTTCAGTCTGCTAATCGTCTCAGAGGCACTAATTTAACTCCGTGGAAAAACCACAAGGAGTTTCCCTGTGCAAGGATTTTTTGCGTAAAAAAATGCAATCAATACATTGCCAAAGCCTTGTATTATGAACAGTGGCATGTATTTAATGTACCCTGAAAGTGAAGAAAAGCCTTTTTAGTACAACTTGTGTCCTCTGTAAGAGCAGACTGAAGACAAATGATTTTATTTGAGGAGCATCTGAATCCCATTGATTAGCTTGATGAATACAGAACAGGAAAGCTGCCAGGTACAGAGGAAGCTGGGCATGTCCACAAGGGAGTGGAGCAAACAAGCAAATTACAGTATATGCATGCTTTTTTTTTTTTTTTTTTTTTTACCAAATGTTTTCACTTGGAAAACTTGGACACTCAAACCTCTAAGTTTCTTTAACTGACTGGTCAGTTAATCAGCATATTATTCTCATTTTCTGAAGGCAAGTAGTAAAGGGTTTTAAAAGTAAAAAGTATATTTTTAAATTATAAATAATCAGTAAAATGTTCACATATGTTGTGTTTAATTGAAACAAGATTTCTTCTAGGAAAACAACAAAACCCCTTTCCTCTTTTTGGGGAGAAAGCAGGGTAAGTTTTACCTGGTAAAAAAGAATCCTGTCACTCCTGAGCATTGATTTAACATGTCTGAGAGACTGGTAGTACCCATAAAGCCTTAGCAGTCCACTGTGAGGCTTTCTGTATAGCAAGTCAGGTATAAGAGTCTGTTTAGCTTCCAAAATCCTCTGTCTCTTACGAGTAAAAGTCAAGTAAGAAAGTTCTTATCTTCAACTTAAAGCCAAGAGATTAGTTTTTCTTACAGTCTTTATAATTCTTATATAATTCTTCATAATTCTTATAATTTAAGAATTATGTTAAATTCTTACATTGTTAAATTCTTACATTCAAGTCTTTACTGTTACACCTATAGACATACCTTATAAGTAGAGCTGGTTGCATGTTTTCACTTAGTTATGAAAAAAATTTTGAAATATTTCTCCAGTAATTTTCATGTTTTTACAAACTGAAAAAATATTTTCCCCTGTAGTTTTTAACTTCTTGTCAAATGAAAAAATTGAGGAAAGAAACAATCATGGGAGAGAAAAGAAGAAAAACACTAACCTACATGCTTTAAAAATCAGATAGCAATAATAATTTTCATTAGATGCTTGAAGTGAAAAAATTAGTTGTTTCGTTTTTTTGCTCTAACAAGTAAGTAGATACTCCCCTACCGGTCTTTCACTGTTTATGGGAGGTTACCATATACTTAGCAACTTTAGTTTCACTTTTTAATCACAATAGCCGTAAAAGAAAAAAAATTATTTGTCAGTCATAGTCCTCCTTTCTCATTCTTTCCTTGGTCTTCTTTTGTTTTAGGTCTTTGTCCTCCATTACACCCCACCTTTGCTTATGGTACAGTAGGTTGGAAAGTAATTCTTTTATCCATGCCAGGAACCAATTATGGAATCCACAAAAGGAGCTGACAAAAGAGACTCTGTCTCTGCTCTCAGCCTTTTGCTCCCTCAGGCCCTAAAACTCAGAAGTGAATGTACATGGCCAGAATTCTCAATTTCTTAGAAGAAAGCAGGCAGGCATTTTAGTCAGAATTTACTGACTTAGAAGTGGTAATAGAAAAGCTGAGTATGAGCATCTCTAAGGATGGACAAGCACTTTGGTATGGGTATTATCACCTACCTGGAACAGAGAATACAAGAATTTTCAACAGTTTGCTTTCTGTACCTCTCTGTGCATTGCCTGCATTTGAACCAGTAGGATCTTGCACTACAAATTTCAATGCCATTTCAAATACCAACCTTCCAGTTTGATTTGGTCCATACATAATGTGTAAATCAAGCAAAACTTCAAATTCATACCCAGGATGAAAGTTCTTACACACACACACACACACACTATGTGCATGTATTTGGCTGGACACGGGTGTTTAGTCCAGCTTGTTACTGATAAAGCGTAAGTCTCTCTACTTGTATGGGTGTGACGATTTCTTCATATTCCACTGTTCAAGTACAACAGAGTACATTTAAGATGCCACTCAGTTATTAAAGGTACAGCTCACCGAGTTAAACTGCTCTTATTTTGACTAAGGAAGAGGAAAACAGGGAATTTGGTTTCACTTAGAATAAACATTCACAGTTTATCCACAGACCACTTGGATTGCAGAGCTGGGCTGCAAGGGAATTAGAAGAGAAATGTCTTTACATTTAGTCTGGATGGGAAATGTGAAGCTAAGGTTTATTCCACGCCCCATGAAATAGGTAAATAACCAGTTAAAAACCTAAATATCAGGAAATGAGGCTAGAACGACTATTTGATTCACTGGAGTCCAGTCCCATACTTAATGAAACCAGAAAATATTTTGTTATATTCAAAGGAATTGTGCTCCTTTGCAGCAGGACTGACTTCTGGCTCAAAGTCTGCAAAATCATGGGTATTATTTCTAATACCATGGCAGGCAGCTGAGTGAACATGTAAGGGAATACAAAATACCACCCTTCCAGCTGGTGTTACCTTTACCCAGGACTGAGTCTCCTTCTTCAGAACCTTCTCAAGTCATGAGAAAATGAAGCAGATCTGATGACCCAAATTTACAATTTTCTTATTAGAACTGAACAGGAAAAAAAAATCTTTCATGTTCAAGGAACATTCAAGGGATATAAAGGACTCAGTAGTTTATACCTATTCAGTATGTTATCAGCTTCTAAAGTAGTTCATTCTTGCTGCTGGGCTTGATCCTGCCAACAATCATTTACTACTTGAAGTCAAAGCATCACAGAAGAATATGCAATAAACAAGGAATAAAGTGGCTGATTCTTGCATAGAAAAATACAAGATCACCTTCCCCCTTCTCCACCTCAGCAAAAATCAGCGGAGCTTATTACGTGTACGCTTGTCCTGGTTTCTGCTGGGACAGAGTTAATTTTCTTTCTAGCAGCTGGTACAGTGCTGTGTTTTGGATTTAGTATGAGAATAATATTGATAACACACTGATGTTTTAGTTGTTGCTAAGCAGTGCTTACACTAGTCAAGGATTTTGCAGCTCCTCATGCCCTGCCAGTGAGAAGCTGGCAGGGAGCACAGCCAGGACAGCTGACCCCAACTGGCCACAGGGCTATTCCATACCATATGGTGTCACGCTCAGTATGTAAACTAGGGGGAATTGGCCGGGGGCAGCGATCGCTGCTTGGGAACGAGCTGGGCATTGGTTGGCAGGTGGGGAGCAATTGCATTGTGCATAACTTATTTTGTATATTCTATTATTATTATTATTATTATTGTTGTTGTTGTTGTTGTTATTGTTATTATTTTCCCTTCCTTTGCTGTCCTATTAAACTGTCTTTATCTCAACCCACTAATTTTACTTTTTTTTCCCCTATTCTCTCCCCCATCCCACTGCAGGGGGAGGTGAGCGAACGGCTGTGTGGTGTTTAGCTGCCTGCTGGGTTAAACCACAACAAAGCTCTTCTGGATAAACAAAGAAATAATTATGTCACTTTTTGTTCTGTCAACTTCTTGTGAATTTTAACAGTGGACTTCTCTAGCCATACAGGTGCTATACAGAAGCCTATCTGCATACTATACATGAGATATCTGAATAAGAAGTGTGTAAACAGTGACAGCAAGTTTGTCTCGCTGTCCTTGAGGGGGGAGTTCATAGTTTTGCAATGACATTAGAACACAACATGGCTGTAATTTTGGAGGGATGGAATAAGTTACATTCTGTCTTCTAAAATAACATGTATTTTAGTATGGAAAGTTAAATGGTGCCTACTGCATGTACTAAATATATATTGAGAGTCATGGTGGTGACTGGAAGCCAAGTTCGGAAGACAGAACTGCTGTCTTATATACACACACATGGCCCAACTCTCACAAAGAGGCACTTTTATACTGGGATGGAACAATAAAGAGGGCTTAAAGTAGCTGTAAACATAAATGATGAGCGTATGAGAATCATGACCACAGCGTTTACTTTACAAATGCAGAATACAGGGACAGATGATAGGCATGTGATAGATTGTGTGGCCATATGTTTAATAAATAAATGCATCATAGGCCTTCGCAATTCATCATACAATTTGGACTGCATGATTTCTCTACCAATCACTCTCCCTTGGCACTTATTTGAACACTCTAGATGCCACGGACAGCTTTAAATAGTTGCAGTTAAAAATGAACAAAAAGAGAAATATTTCCTTTTTCCATTTATATATTTAGAACATTCTTTCAATATTTTACCTGCCCAGAATAAGTTTCAGTTCTGGGCTAGTAGCACATTTTCTAAAGATAAAAACGGAATGAGTTCAAAGTTTAGTATTCTACAGCCCGGGCACTGGAAAATAAAAAAATTCAGCTGCTCAGTGAGAAAGACAACATTCATTTCAATCGTCAAAGATTTCAATCCTAAGGAAAAAAAGAAAGCATTACATGTAGAAAAGACATTTAAGGATGTTTGGAGAGTCTCTGAATCCTAGATTTTAGTCTCTGAATGACTGAATTGATGGTAATGAAGTCATTTGTCTGTGAAAGAGGATGGATTCTAAAGCAATCTGTTCATGCTTTTAAAATGCTAAAACTCAAACTGATAAACCTTTCTAGCAGAACACTTCTATATTGGCACTAATCCTGACCTACTCCTATGCACTTGTTCTTAAGCATATACACCAGCTATATGCACTGATTTCCACACCTTGAACACAGCTGCCATAAATATACAGGCAATATCTATGCAAAGTAATAGCCAAATCAACATGCCACCACCCTTTGCAAGAATGCCTAGAGTAAAAATTTGAGCTTACATCTGGAAGATGCCATCACAGTGGCATCATCTGCAAATATGATTTTATCTTCATTTTCCTATTTGTGATGAAACTGATTTAAAAAAAAATCTAGAAAAAAATATTTATTTTTCTTTTTAGTTGCTGAATAAAACAACTCAGTAAACTAGGTTTAATTTTATGGCATTCTTAAAGAACTGAAAATCTTTGTATAAATGTGGTATCTATTAACTTAAAATTAATCTTTAGCATTATTCTCACTTGCTACCTAGTGCAGATATGTGACAACATAGGCTCCCTCTGGTGGTCAACATAAAAAAAGCTTTATATGGCTATTCAGTAAAATCTGTGCACCAGGAAGCTTAATCTGTTTCTAATTCACTGGATTTCGTAGGGATTGAGCACATTCATCACGTATCAGAACGGGTTTAATCATAAATTATACATCTGTCCTTATTTCCTAAGAGCACTGAATGTCACTGACATTGGAGTCATAATACTGGAATTTGTTTTGATTTATAAGCTATCCATGCATTTACTTGTCCTCCTGAAAGGGCTCAAAAATATTTTCCAATTTTGGGAGGTTTTTTTGTTTATTTGTTTTTCACCCCAGGTATCTCACCATGAAGGACAGTATTTGAGCAATGCTGTTTGGTAGTGCAGAAAAATCCTGAATATATTAAATTTGTTTCTTACTAACACTGGAAAGAGCATTTTGGTGAAAAATTGTAGTGTAGTAGTTAATTCATTATCAACTTCTCCATGTCACACTCATTACACTTCTAATGTCTCCACGGTTAAAGTAAAAGGAGTAAAACCAAGCCAGTGTCCTTTCATATCACCGCTAACCTGAGACTCCATCAAACTGACCTAAACTGACATTTCTTCCTCTCATTGAAAATGACAGAAAAACTCCCATTCTCTTCCAGAAGCTGTATCGAGGTGACGTTAGAAATCCTGGGTCGAAGCCTGAAACAAGCAGGGATTCCCTGACTGTACCTCGGCACTGAGCTGGTGATCATGAACCAAACTTCCGGCGAGTTTACGTTCCCATAATCACAAGTTGCTTAAACACTTCACCCCCTTGCACGCACACTATTAATGAATTAACAGCTGTGAAACAGAGTATCCATGCAATTCCACTGAACAGATTTGGATTTAATGAGTGTCACTGAAAGTTTTTTCCCACACTGTGTATAGTAATGGGAGGTTTTAAACATGCTGATGTTATAGCGTAAGTGTAATTCCTTATAATTAAGATGATTTCTTGTAAAGATGCAGCAATTTTTCTTCTTTTTTTAAAGTTCTGTTTAATACTATATATGTACCAGGCACTTATGAAATTGTAAGAAATAAAGGATATGAGCTAGCGTAAGCAGGGAATTTTTTCTTAAATTTGGAAAAGCAGAGCTGGCTAGCTTAAAGTGGTCATTAAAATATTTTACATAGGAATTTCACAGAAAACGTTAATTCCTACTAACATATTTTTAGAGGCAAATTTTGCATTTTAGTAGAAAAAAAGTAAATTAAGGATGAGTAATGAACTTTTTGAGTTTTCATCTAGCAGACCACCTGAAAAGAGACAGCTTTTAACAGCACACTTGTCAGCTGTGTGGAGAGGGGTCATAGCTGTATTCCTGCAAAGCAAGGAAACTTTTTCATTGAAAATGTAATTTTGTTGAAAACTTGAGCCTTCTTTAAGCTAAACTGGTGTCAATGCAAAGAACTGCTTTTACAATACACTGTACTTCTACATCATACTCAATATAAAAAAAATTGTTTCACCACTTCATTATTCCATTTTATACTAGTCTGAACTCCATGGGGCATGTAAGTCTGCGGAGTTACAAATAGGATGTAAACAGAGTAATGAGAATGGGTAAATGAGGTTCTTAATCTCCACATTGTGAACACCTACTAGTTTTGTTTTAAGAGAAGACTTACAATTAAACCATTGTCCTACCTTAAGAAGCTATTACAAAGTACCTGGCAGTGCAGAGTGTTCAATTCTACTCCACTTTTATTAGAAGACCCTTAGGGTATTAAGTATACTTTCTGAAGCATCACTTAAAACTTATTAACTACATGTCATATTTGTATTAAAAACCGTAAAACCTCTTTTTAGTCATGTTTCACATTATCTGTAGGCATGCTTTGCTTTCTTATTCTCCACTTCACCTACCTGGAAAGGATTCAAGATGAACATGATTATTTGCTTGAGGGTAAAACAATAATTTTTCATTATTTAAATTAGAGTTATGTATTGCAACTCACTCATTTAAATAACATAAATGTCTTAAATCACATTACATGTGAGGTCAGAATAGCTCTGGGTGTGTGTACCGTTGCAGCTCATAAAACCTATGTTTATAGCTCAGAATGATTAGAAATACATGCCTTATGGACTGTTCACATGAAGAACTTTCCTCAGCGCAAAGAAGTTTTTCGTAAGTACAATCCTATAGGTGATATTTTAATTATAACTTACTGACTATTCCTAGTACAGCTGTAAAAAGGAGACATGTGGAACGAGATTTATCTTGAGCTAACAGCGTTTGCATCTTTTGTTACAGAAATAGAACACACACCTCAATTTGCACAGGAAGTCTCCAGCATCAGGATAAAATTACTCATACTAAGCATCAGGATGAAAGCAGACGTAAAGCCTATGAATTAGTGCATTTGGTACTGGTTCTTAGTATTCCTTTTAGGCCCCTTATAGATCCAACAGAGCTTTCTTTTTTTTCTCAGCAGCTTGATTGATAGCCAAGATATAGAAAGAATCTTGCACTTCAACTTGACTAGGCCATGCCCAGTTCTACTTTTGTTCCAAAGGAACAAGACATATGCAACGAAGGAAAAATAGAACGTATTAGAGAATGAAAAATGTCATACCTAGGCTAACAGAAAGAAATGAAAAACTTTTTTAGGAAGTTTTCATTAAATCTTTAGACAGTATTGAAAGTAAGACACCCCATCCCAAAAGCACACTCTTTGAAACACCAAATCAAATTAAACCATGGCTTAAAATAAAGAGAATCCTTTGAAAAAGAACAGACAAATGTATGGATAATCTTTCTGAGGCTGATATATAGATTTATATAACACAGCATTCAGTTCTGGAGCATACATCTCACAAATGAGTATGAACCACAGCCAAAAATAATTAATAGTAATTAAAAGAGAATGTGCGAGTTCAAGAAGAAAGGAAGCCAAAATCTCAGTCAGAAAAAAAGGTTCTTTTCCAGCAGGGGAGGAAGGGAGGCAACAGAAGAATCAGGGTAGCAGAGGCAACAGGAGGTTCAGAGGTATGAAGGTCATAGGAAGAGGCAAGGTCTGTCAGACGCGCTTGGTGTATGAAGGGAATGATGCACAACAGTAAACTGTTGGGGGAAAAGAGTAAAAGGATAAAATTATAAATACTGTGTAGGTCAGACAGCAGAATGGCTAGCATTCTCAGTAATGTTAAAGAATGAGATGCCCAAAGCAGTTGTAGGTGCATGGGCACCTACCTGTATTAGAATTCGGAATCCCACAGATGCTCTGAGACTAACTCCCTGGGTTAACGTATAAACTAAGTCAATCCCAACAGCACAACACCTACTGATATGCAGCATGTCTACGAATTCTGCTTTACTTGGCCTGAATTTTAATTCTCCAGAACGTACAAGATAGATGATGTTGGAGATTCAACTTCATTCTTTAGCCTCAGATCAGGCTGGATGAGTAAGAGGAGCGATGGTGGTATAAGCCTGCTTAGTCACACATGCAAGTTTTCTTGCTTTAAAGACCACCTCTAAGAAAGAAAAGGCTGGGTCACTTGACAGATGCCTTGCGAGGCAGTGCACTATGACAGGCCGGCAAAATTCCCTACTCAGCAGCCTGCAGTTCTCAATTAATTTAGAACCACATGTAAGAAAATGTAGTTTCCTCTCTGTGAGTTTCTCTACCTATTTTTGCTTCAAGTTAACAAAGTCCAACCCTTAGAGACTATCCCTAGCGACTGTGAAAGACTAGATATATCTAAGGTGACTGAAGAAATATGACCAAATTGCTTGTGAAACTGTCACAGCTTTTGTCAAGTGGCTTGTATTACCTGTTAATATATCAATGATATAATGAAAAACATTAAAAATTAGATATGGGGGCGAGGCTTCTTTCTGTTCCTTGTTCCTTAAAATTAATCTGGTATTATCCATCAACTAGTAGTATGCATGTCATCTATACAAAATAACTGGGAAATGCTTATACCCACTCCTTCATCCCTTTCAAACTTTCTGGTTAAGTGATGATTGATTATTTGATCTATAGTTAAAAACAAAGACACGTTCAAATCATGGTTTGACTTCTTTAAAGACAGAACACTTTCAGAAATTTAAAAATCAATCAGTTGTCAAGCCCTTATCCAGTGCGAACCCTGAGTTCACTAGTACTTTATCCAGTGTCAGAGTGAAGAATTTAACTTCATGTTCTCACTCTAAAGACGGTGAATTGTTTATTCTTTTTCTAACAGCTTTTAATTTCTTACTGCATTTCTTAATGATAGTTCATAACAAGCCAAACAAAGGGCTAATCATGGAGGTTCACAGGAATATTGCATTTATTCTAATGAGCTAGTTGAAAACATTTCAAGGCAGCATGTTTTAGTTGCTCATCTAGGTACAGCAATGTTTCAATACGTGCATTCTTTACCTGAGGTAAGTAGCACAGAGCTTACTATTGACTCATTTATTGCAAATTTCACAAGCTATGTGACATAACGAAATGCCATGCAACAGAGGTGACAATCTCCATTTCTACATTCCCAAAGTGCAGTCAATCTTAGAATCACAGGCCATGAACAATCTGATTAGTAAAATAAGGAAGGAGAAAGGATCTCATAAACATATCATTTCAGACATGCACACAACATGCAGCTAAGGGTCTACCAGACCAAGAGTTAACAGGAAAGGTCATGTAATGAGAATAAAAAGATTAAAGAGCAAAAACTGTGAGGAAAAATTGTACTCTTGTTTGTGGAAGACAGTCTTACCATTAGAGTCAGAAAAGCCCAATATCTTTCTAAAGGCCCTATTCATGAATGACTTACACTCCACATAGGTTTGGAAAACTCCATGAAGAGCGATTACCACCATCCTCTATGAAATGAAAATTCCTCAACATGGGTTTCCCAGAGCACAATGGGACAACTGTGTGTTTGCTAGGAAGGAAGGAGGGGTGAGGCACGGTGCCCCACAGACAGTGGCAGATCGTGAGGAACATGAATTTAAACTCCACACGATCACAGAATTTTAATTCTGAATGGGAATCTCATCTTGTGAAAGACAAACTGCCACTGACACTCAGCAAAGGAGGACCACAATCCTCATCAGAGAAAGCTGTTTTGAGAGTCACTTCAGAACAAATATGCCTTTCATCAATAGCTGGCATCAGTAGCTTATCCTCCTTCCCACCTTGTTCTATGAGAAAACACATTTACTGAGGTTAGAATTAGGAAGATTGAAATTTTTTTTCTTCTTTGAATCTACCGCCAAAGTCCTATTTGCACTGCTTGAGGCATTCTCAGGCAATAAAAACCACCATTGCAAAACTCTGTTCCTATACTGCTCAATCGCTATAGTATCTAAGCACCTTTCAGAATGGCATTAGGCAATATAATTAGTATTTCATATGTGCTGCTTTCTCTCATGGGTACATCTATACACATTTCTCTGGTGTAAATCTATACACGTATCTTTAGGTAGAGCACAGCATAATTGTAAAGCTGAACTTGTCCCTCTCCAAAACTGATGCTTTAAGTCTAAAATAAGTACCCACTAAGCACTATTCTTTTGCTCTCAGTAAACTGAGGATAATAAAAGCTCATGTTATGTTTCCATGTACAAGCTTAATCAAATCCTTTTGGCTGGAATATTGTGTTTGTTTAAGAGCAAATGATCAGGCTGATAAAATCAGAGCTGCATTGATTAAAGAGTATTTGATCACCAAGTTAGATCAGGAAAGCATTGCAAAACAACAGTGGTAGAAACTCAAATGAAGCAGAAATATTAATGCAAAGAAGGCCACAACGGATTTTTAATAAAGAAAACATTGTAGGCAAGCTGATGGTATCTAGCAAAAAAAAAGATTTTAAATATGATATGATTTCTGTGCATATGCTGGTAAAAATGAATTAGGGTTAATCCTCAATAAGATTCAGGTTTTCTGTTAGTATGGATCTCCTTAATTTCCTTCTCTCCCCCCCAATAAAACTTGTCAATCTGTATTTCCTCAGCACAGATTTGAAAAATAATGCTTTAGATTTAGCTGGTATGCAACAGCAAACACACCAACATCAATGTATCAGAGTAACTGCTCCCTGCAGAATAATTTTGGTAAAGAAAATGTCCTGGAAAAAGATCTTTTGTCAAATTAGCAGCTAATAGAGACATTTCTCTATCCCATGGCTAGGAGACACCCTCCTAACCTTCAAAGGAAGTGTATCCATGAGATGCCACAACGTGTAGAGCTTTGCTGCCTTTACAGAATCTACATGGGTGTGCAGGGCAAGCCCACAGGGAACATAATACATGATCAAAGACTTGGATTGTGTACAAAGATTTAAAGACAGTCGATGGCTAAGCACGAAAAAGTAGCATGAAAACAGGCTTTCCACGAATACACAAGGATGTGGAAAACAGCATATTTCTTTGTCTAATAAGTGTTATGCCCTAAGGAGAAGACCACACAAAGGACTATCCAGAGGTGGCAAGGAAGATGTACCCATTAGGATGGGAAGGCATTTATCAATATACAGCTCCTGTAAATGGTTTAATTTTCCTAAGGGAGACACCCTGTAGTTTTCAACCTAGACTGATAGACCTATTGACTCTCACAGGAATTTGTCTCTGGAGAGACAGAAAAAATGTTAGTACAGAAAAATAAACATGGAGAATTAATACAAGACAACAGATTTTTGCTTCCAGCTGCACAAAGTCACATGGTTTGATGGTTGTTTTTAAATGCTTCCATACAATGGCCAGGTATCATCGCAAAACTGTCTCCAAACAAGTGCTTTGTTTACTTTATATTAATTAGTTACACTGCATTGGACATTTTAAAAGACAACAGGCTGGAAAAAAGGGAAAAAACAGACATGTATGTCTAGAGAGCAGAGAGGAAAGTCTGGAAAAGCTACCCCTTAGAGTAACCATCAAAAGAGTGGAAATGCAAATACATATAGTTTCAAACATACGTTTAGATACCAGCTCTGTTGGTGCTGTAACATCTGCTTCTCTGTAACAGACTGTTGGATCCACAATGCCTCTGTCAGGAGGAGGGTAAGGTGGGGGTGGGGGGATCACTAACTGGGGTGGACCACGAGTGGTGCCTCTAGGAGGCTTTTGTGGCACCTGCCGTCCATCACCTATAGGGGGATCAATTGACTAGTTACTTCATTGTCAGGATAACGATCTCTCTGTTTACTGTTATTTTTTAAACACACATTTGATTTTCCCTCACCCATATCCGAAGTCTCTCTGGACCTAATTCTGCTCTTATTTACCTCCAAATAATTAAGGGAGAAGGAAAAGCTAGGTCTCTCTTAAACCAACAGCAATGGGACCAGAAATGGGCCCAGCGCATATGTGCACATCACAGCTAACAGTTAAAATCACCAGTTTTAGCAGACATAAGGAAGGAGAAAAAAAAAGTTTAATTAAAAAAAAAATTAATAAAGCTATGTAAGGAAATGTGAAAAATGTGTTTTATTTTTATCTTCTTAAGTGCCAAACTGCCTAAATTTGTTGACCTCTAGGATACTTTATGCGACTATTTTTCTGGCTCTTTGCGAGAAAGAGGAAAATGCCTCAGGTCAGTATTTTGAAGTAGGTATCTTGACAGTTTTTTCTTTTCTTTTTCTGAGTAGGTTTTTTATTATTTTGACATTGTGGAGAAGCAGATGATTAAGTCATTTTTTGCAAAACAGTGTTTTAAGCTATCAAAGGAACTGCTCATAACTTTGGCTGGTGGCTTATTTCAATACTATGTGTAATAACTAAATAAATACATGCACCTTTGCACTATACTCTATTAACGATATGCAATGTTAAAAATCTGCTGCCGGTTTGTAGTGTACAGACCTAGAGCTAATTGCAATTTGGAAAGTCCTTAGAGGCTGAAAGCGCACTGAGGAACCATGACTACCTGCTCGTTCTGCTCTCATACCCTGCCTTAAGCATCTGCTGTGGGCACTGCTGAAGACAGCTGCTGGCAGAGACGGACCTCTGGTCTGATCCATTCTGATCATTCCTACACTCTTAGGCTCATGCTCTGGTGCTGCTGAGAAGGGAAGTAGCACTGAGAGGGAGGAAAAAAGATTAAACCATTATGATTTTCTACTTAGGAGTCACTAGCTTCCAAAGATTCAAGACACAATTTAATGCTGGCAAATGGGCAGACCCCTTTTTATTGCTTTGAGAAAACTAGGCACAATACTTTGGGGTCAGAGTAAGTGATTCAGTATTGAATACTGAAATGAATTTGCCAGTTTGAGAATATTTTTGATAGGATCTTTTGCTTTGATGCATGTGGCTAACTTGCAAGATACATAGGTAGCTTTAATCCTTTTTCCATCATGCGGCTGCCTATTTCTTGCAGCAAGTTTTTCCCCTCACTACAGTCTTGCTTTTTTCACAGCTTTTCTCTCTTGCTTTCAGAGCCATCTGTGCTTTCTCATCATTTTCTTGCAAGGGCCCCAAAGAGAGGCTGTTTTACCAACCTTCCCTTGCTGTAACATTTTTTCTTGTTAATGAACACATCCATTCAAGAAAGTAGCAGAAAATGAAAAGCACTGAAGATAGGGCTACTGTGGGACACGAGTTCTTTGTCGGTGTAAATTAATAAGGCTCCATTAAAGTAAACGATACTACAGAATCCTACATCAGCAGAGTCTGGCCAGCAAGCACTTATGTACACAGTACTGAACGGACTAGAAGTGGCTCTGCTGTGCTTTATCTCATCTGTAACATTCTGAGCACTGATACAAAATAAAATGAACACTGACAAAAAGTTAAAGCACCAAATGTCATCAATAAGTGACCAGCAGTAGGGCAAAGCATGAGGAGTGACAGACTGTGACATCTGCAATGGTTAAAAGAAAGCCAATTTGCTGAAAACTCCTGTGTTATATGGCATAGCAATAAGGTTCCCCTTAGAGGGTTTAAATAAGAGATGTCAATGGAGTCGAACATGTCACAAGATAATGGACTCCTGCTGCTACATAAATGCTGAGGCATTAAATGTGAAGCATTTACTGAAAATAAATGTTGGAAAAAAGCCACGAGGTTTCTTTCTAAACTGTGAGGCATTTGTAATGTAAGCAATTATGTATGACAGGATGTCATATCTGTATGTCTTAGGCACTTTATGAAACATGAGGTCAAAGGCACGAACTGAAGTGCACTGAGTGCATTACGGCACTTGAGGAATGATTCTCTTAATGTACTGAAAAACGAGTTCCAATATGTAGGGTTATTATCTCATATCTTTACCCATCATAAAATCACTTTGTTTGCTAAAAGCATAATCTTGGGGTCCTCACTCGGGCAAAGCTCCCACCGATCTGAATAAGCCAGCAGTCAGATAACGACAGAGGTCTGCAAGAATGTTTTTCAGTCTTCCTGACTGAGAGTAAATGTGGTGTCACATACGGCTGAAGAGTAGAGTTTCTTTTGTTGTCTCCAGCTACGTACTGCGTTCCTTTGAGAGCACCAGTTCTTTTCTTCTACTGATTAGCTCAAGACTCAGCAGAGATTGCTTTATAATAAAACTGAGGACTAAATTCAAAAGAAAAACTTCACTGGATATGGCCAGCTGATGTCAAACTGTTGGAGGACTACAGGAAAAGAAAATGTCTTCAGGCTTTAGGAACATGAGGAGATACTGAACCAGCTTGACTGTACTTCAGTTCTAGCAGAACCCCAAGGCCTCGAATGCATTCAGTATTGCCTGGCCTATCTCCATTTACCATCATTTCCATTTACTATTTCCGTATTTCCATTTACTAGCAAAACCACCATGACCTTAAAGGCACAGAATAGGCCCAAGGCTAGTGCTTGTGGATAACCAGCTTGTACCAAACATTCAAATCATCTGATGAGTGTTATCTACCTTTTACTACCCTGCGGTACTCTGAATGGTGGCATTGAAAAAAGAGGTAATATACAAACACTTATTTCCAGACTTTCATTCTGCACAGAAATAAGTTTTTTTCCCCAAGTTATGAAAGCTCCCAAACTCACAGTGTAACAGAATTAAGGAAACTTCAAACAGTGAGCTTTGAAACCACATGCACAGGATTACACAGGAAAAAAGAACACTTCTCACCCATTGTGCTCTTCCTCTTGTCTTCACTCTCTTCTGTCCTGTTTGGTATGGCAGGAGTGGGTGGAGCAGATGCAGCTGGTGGAAGAGGGGCACGCCTCTTCTTTTTCTGTAAATCGTTTAGGGATGCTCCTTGTGAAATCTAGCAAAGTTGAAAAATAGGCACAGTAAAGGATATGTTTTGTCGATGACGTGAATTGTCGGTAACAAAAAAAAAAGTGATTGTCATATGACCTAATCTCTTAGCACAGATTATTTGTAATGAGTATTTATAGTGACAACAGGAGATTAAAAAGACAGATCAGAAGAGGTATAGTAATATTGGACTCAGAGAAGGAAACGGACAAGAACTGCAGACGAATGTCACAGCAGAAATACCACTCTGGTAGACATTTGACATTTTTGGTAAAAGGAAAGTTAGACAGCCCAACACTCAGCAACACACAGGATGACACTACGTGCGTTGTTAAGCTTGAGCCATACCATGGTCTTGTTTTTCCACTGGTTTCTTCAAACTTCAAATTACGGTTAAATACTCCAATAGGTATGGGTAGGGAATAAACTCTCTCTCATTTCTTTCATTTTCCTCTCAAATTCTTGTTTAAGGACTTACAAGAGAAGAATCAGAACTGAGTTTGCTTGCATGATGATGAGATCATACTGTACTCTATTTATGTCTACTGGACTTCACAGACATACTTTTGAAGATCTGTAACACCTCGGCTTCCAATAATTGCAACATGCTGGTCGGCAAGCCAAGAATTCATTATTGTTTACACTGCTTTTAAAAATATGAAAAATTTTATTACAAGTGACTTGCGTTTCACTGGGTTGAATAGTATTTTCTGTAGCTTGTTGGAACTTAGCTCTATTTCCTTTTTCTGGAAAAATAATAACAGTAAAAACATGTAGGAAAATGTGTTGAATTTGTATATTTGAAAGGTACTGACAACACTAGACAGAACCAGGCTTAGCTGAGGCAGAGGGTAATGGGAGCTGCCCACACATGGCATGCTGTTGGCATTCCTCAGTCTTCACATGCATCACTTCACTGCTCTGTCCATCCTGATACTCCCCATAGCTGAAGATAGCTAATATACAGAACTGCCTGGTGGTTTTCTAATATTTCAAAGGCCTAAACAATAATAATAATAATAATCTTTCCTTTAACCCAGAGGATTAATGAACCCTTAAAATACATTTGTTGTGGGAGATTTCATTAAACAAATAATAGCTTCACACTGCTCAAAGCTATTATCAGAGTTCAGAGGAAAGGCACTCATTTAGATGTGTCCTTTCCTATGCTGAGTGAAAACTCTGAGAATAAATGAATTTTACAAAGAGTAGGACAAATAGAGCCTCTTTCACTTAGCCTTCCTTTTTAAAAGCACTCAGGAGGGTCTTAGGTTATAAATCACAAACATTCAGTTCCCACCTTTCAGGAGAATGCTTTAACTGCTGTGCCACATGACATTTGGACCACCCTCCACCCCTTCTTGCTGAACCAGCATCCTGCATATGGAGAAACTTGGTAGTAACTGCACTGGACATAGAGCATGTTAACCAGGATGAGCTGCAGCTTTGTGGCAAACAGTTTCTATAAGATGGAGGGGACAGAGGGTGGGAAATAAAGGTCTCCTGGTCTTGCTTCCTACTACCATGGATTATTTCTGCATTTTACATTAAATGTCCACTGGATACAGTACATGACTAAAGCCAATGAGGCCAATCTAGATAAAGTTAGGCATAATAAATGGGCAAGAATGTTAATAGTAACTAGTCATTCTGCAGACTTTAATTTTGGTCACCTAACTTCACGGCATTTGAAACATCAGACTTATACCCGGAAAAGAGCACCGGGCCAAATGTTCAGGAATGGATACAGCAAAATTTTAGAGCTCCTTTGAAAAATTCTTGCCCAAAGTTGTGGTGTTACTCCGTATTAAGATGGAGCACCTCCCCCGATGAAGATACTGCCTGCCAGTGGTTAGGAACTGACTGCAATTGACTGAAGCTGAATCCCACCCCAATTCTTATAGAACCAGAATGCCCAATATTGAGCTGAACATGGGAAACTGTTCAGTGAAACAGACTTATCAGGCTTTGGTTTACAGAGGAGGAATTACATGGAGGACAGCTACCTAATGCTGCATTCTTTTCCATGTCTATTTGAGGCAATTGGCAAATAGGCATTTGGAAAAAATAACATTCTTCTGCACTGCATTTTAAATAACTAAAGACATGTGAGCATTTAATACCCTATCTTGATTCTTCAGGATACTACCTTACAAAAAAGAGAAAATTATCAAAGTGGCGGCTTCGATTAATCTGACTACAAAGCCTCCAAAATTCAGTAGCTATGGAAAACTTGAATCATCTGGCAGACAGGCAGCATCTGAACTTCCCCAACACTTCACAAGCACAAGCCATGACTTTTACAGTTAGTTAATGGCATTTTGCAGCTTCCACATTCACTACTGTCTCTTCAGACAGAAAGGTCATTTTACTTGAGAACAAAAAAATGGATGGACTGGTGATTTAAAAGATAAGTCTAGGAAATCTGGAGAATCAAGGCAGAAAGTAAGGAAACGTGTTTTTCCACTTGAAATAACAGAGATCACTAATCATCCTTCCCCAAGTACCAGATGAGTGAAGGATGTTAGTTTGGTACAGTCAAATTCCTCAAAGATACATTACTGCTTTACTAAGAAGAAGGGATCCTTGTTAGAAGCCAGCTTATCTTTTTCAGCTCTATGCATTCTTATTTAGTTGAATCTTCTAAGGAACATTAGATAGATCTATGGATGAACACACTGCTACGGCTAAAGAAAAGGATAGAAAATAGCTAGTGCTCAACTGCAATAATGCAAGTTTGGTCAAATACAAATTACAAAATACAAACACAAAAATGCTTTTATTATACTGTCAGCTAAGTGCAGTATACTTCACAAACACCATAAAGAAGATTAAAAGCTTGTTTAAAGCCAGCCACACTACAATGTATATAAGAAGTGTCTAGTTCAAGAACAGGTCATAAAAATTGTTAAAAGTAGTTCTTTAATGCCAACCTTGGTAAAGCTATGAGGCTAAACATAAATGGAAAAAACACAAAGAACATTCTGTTTCTTTCTTGCAATTGTATATACCAAAACAATAGAACTTGAAAATAATTTGTTATGGCTGGCTGCTTCTTTTATAAAGAAATCAAGCCTTAATAACATTATCTGAAGTAATTTCCCATCCAAACTTTGTTACAGGAGCCCCTCTCTGAGCCTAACAGAGTATTTCCTGGTCTTAGGGCTTGTGCTTCACCTACGCAGCATTTTTAACTAGAAGAAATTATTAGGTCAGCTTCTGTTATGCAACAAATACATAATTTTTAAAGATGTTAATCAGTGTTCTCTGACTATAATTAATACCATCAACTGAGCTAGAGATTAATAAAGTGGGCCAAAAGGACCTAAGTCTGACAAATAGTGTCACTTCTGTTCCCATATTGTTGAGACCACATACGATGAAAAAACCTATTTTCCATTAAATTCATGTCATGGCTCGCATGCTGTTTGAAAAATACTTTCAATATTGCAGACAAAATATCTGAGGAATGTGCTGAATGTGTTTTCCTTCTGTGAAAGCTCGACATCTTTATTAAAATTTGAGGGCTTTAGATAAAATTTTAGAATATATTTAGAGCATAACAACAACATCATGGGGAGGTTATGTGTCAAAATTGTGTGGAAAAGAATCCTACAAGGCTAATGCTTGAAATTTTCCATCAGCAGCATTTGACAGTCACTTTACTTTCAAAAGGTCTGTGGATACAATAAGAGTGGATGTGTAAATTGAGTTTGAGTTTCCTCATGCATAAGAATCCAGTATTTTCTTTGGGTTAGGTTGCACTGAATATGAATTAATAAAAAATATTAATGGAGGTCTAAGGAAACAAAAGCCACCACCACCAAAAATTCATCAAGCATTCAAAGACAAGGAGGTTCTCAGAGAAATTTACAATGTGAGCTCCGCTCCTTTGCCTTTCCTGTCCTCTACTTACAGGTCAGACACTGGTTTTGTATTTATCAACCCTTCACTATTAATCTTTCTAACACAAATGTTTATCTATGTAAGTACTTGCTAAGTTATCTGGCAAATGCCACCTTTCTTTGATTCACAGACCAAACTAGGCCTAAATTTACTGCAGGTTTACTGCTCCCGAAACTGAGCCTCCTTCTGTAAGCCAGAAACTATATCATTAATTTGTGCTCCTCTGCCCCTCCACTATCTACCAACATTCACAAACCATTTGATGACACTGACTCCATACCTCAGTCGTCTGAATCACTCCTTTGACTAAGAAGGAAATCTCACTCTACTGTCTCCAAAGACAGCTTAAAGACTCTACAGTAGCATACTCAGAGAGCCACACATACTGAAGTCTCTTCCATTAAGGACAGCCCACACACTCTTGCTGTAGATGGTAGAGAAAAAGGGACTGGGCTTAATGTAACCTTGGAAAGTGCACATAGTGCATCCTTGTTAAATAACAAAGTACTGTAATGTTGTAATTACTGCAGTTATATCTTGACTAGTAAAGAACCTAGCAACTACCAAGGTGTTCCAAAATGGTGATATGGCCAGGTAAAAATCCTTAAGCTAACACTAGAAGCCCAGTTGGATTTTGTGGGCTTGAGGGAACAATATCATGTAACTTCTAAACTGGATGTTGAAGGCCACTTTGGTGCCTTCTGGGAACTACTGCCTTTCAAGCAACACTTTTTGCCCATTTACTGAATAGCTGAGGGGGACTTGATACTCTTCAAGGACTACCATGTTGGGACACAGAGACCAGGAGAAGGAGCCATGTCTTCTTCCTTCTCCCAAGACTGATGTCTGGGGAGAAGAGTGGACGTACGAGAGACGTGTACTTTCTGCAGGACTGAGAAAGAGCTTGGAAAAATGCTGGGTGATCTCAGCTCAGAAGCACAACTAAGAACACAAGTAGGGAAGAACAACTTAAAAATTGCCATGGAAAGACTTTCTTGGACTTGCACACTAAAAGCGAACAGCACCTTCTTGAGTTACCTGGAACAGGTTTTCCCTGAACAACTGCAGGTTTCTGTTGCAGCTGGCATCCACACCTACTGAAGAAAGCCTAGATGACTGATAGACAGATTTAAACAGTTCTAACTGTGCCTTAACAGAAAACCCCTCAGTGGATCTAGTCAATATGTGATTGAGATGCTAAAAAAAAAAGTGCATAGTTTGTATTTCAAAATCCAAACCACTCTTCCCAATATTTTCATAAATATTACAAGAAACATTTGTCTTATGGCAACAGATTTTTCCTTGTACTCTCACTGCTATCATTTTGCCGTAGAACAGGAAAAATGGAAACTTGAAAACCTAGCAATTTTCCTGGTTTACTATTTAACAAAATCCTCCTTAAAGCAATTTTCTTCTTGCTCAATCATTGTAGCTTCAGGTGACACACATATTCTATCAGCAATAGGATTATGTCTGGAATAAGGATTGTTTTTAAGGGATGTCCCATGGTTGTTCAGTATATACAAATAAAAAATTGTATAGCATATGATATAAACTGTGTGAAGAAAGCTCATATACTCTTTTGCTTCTTTCTCCTTTTTATGCAACATTACACATCAGGATCTTTTATTGTTTTATAGAATGCTTGTACTGTTGCAACTTCTGCCTAATTTGGATACAAAATGTCTTGTTTGGGGAAACAGTGAGTGATTGTTTGTAGAAATTAATTTTAGAAGTAAATAAAAAGGGTTGTAAAAAGAACACATGGATTCAATCACTGGCATGTCCTGACTACAAACTGGTTTCTATCATCCAATACTGACTAGAGACACACTCTGATTTAAGCAAGCCAGATTCTGAAACACCTGCTGGTGATGATACTGTGTGGGGTCAGAATGCCTATCAAATTACAAGAGTTTTTAAATATGATCCAGAGAAAAATTCAGAGCTAACTGGTAACTGAACAAACAACAGTATCACCCCAAACTACGTATGGGACCATCCCAACCCTCTTCCCTTCACAAAGAATTTTAAGAAATCTTGAAATAATTAAAAGCCTTTTCACAAGAAGCTCTAGAAGTAAAAAGAAGAGACACATGTTTTATTAACCAGTTTTAAACTATTGATATAACCATAACTGCACTGATGCTTCTATAGCATTGTGTGAAAGACAAGTGGTAGGTTGGTATGTAAGGAAGATTTATGGTTTGAGAGTTTTAAAAAATATTTTGCTATGATTTTGTACATAATTTAAAGCAGTTGAGAACAAAATATTTTGATCCAAGAGGAGCCGTTCTAGGAAAATCAGAGAGATAAATCTTTCAGCTGCAGAACAGAGACATAAATCTGTCCACTAAACTTGATGATATAAAAGCTATTCTATCGAGCTGATTCTGCACTTTCACAGGGCAACAGATGCTTCAATATGCCTAGCACTAGCAACCACAAGAAGTCCCAACTGAACATTAATGTGTCTTAGAAAACATTTACTCATATGTCTAATATTCCCTGAACAGGTCATACATTATTAGGCTTTTCACTGACATACACCAACAAAGGAAAATTCAGGGAGCTCTCAAAGAAACTGGGCGTATGAGCAATTCATGAGGCTGACCACTGTAAGTTACATTGTATTAAATTGTCTATTCAGCATTGAACTTCTCTAGCTTGTTTCCTTATTGGGTAGTACCCCACTTTATTTGATTAAAAACTGAATGTTTAATCCACGAGTACGTTACAAATGCCATTCAAAGACAGCAGTCTGATGTTTCCCAAAAACATGTCCTTATGTTGCAGAATGCATTTGTGTGGGTCATTTAAAATGCTTACTAGGATCCCATGCAATGCAACAACATATTGCAAAAACAACATACACAGAGATACTAAAAAATCTGGCACATGGAAACAGTTTTTTAAAGAGGATATTTGAAAAACTTGTCATTCTGATAAAATGCATAGAAATAACTACACTTTAGAAATTAGCAAGCAATTTCTCTGGATCGGTCATTTTAGTTCTGTACATCTTGATTTTTCAGTGTTGGATCTCACAAACCTGACCATAAAATGAATAATAATAAACTTAAAGGGAGATTTTTAAATAAGCCATATGAAGTTAAGAATTCATGCTGTGATAGCAAGACTGACACTTGGACTGACTAGACCCAATAGCTCGTGTTACTCTGGAAACACCACTCTCACGTGGAACAAGTTTAGGTGGGAGATTCCCAAGCTACTGCCAACATGAGTTCAAGTCCACAATGTAATACCAACTAAGTCTTCAAGCGGGACAGCCATGCTTGTGCCGTGACACAACGCCGCTCTGTATCAGGGTGTTTCCTCCTGACTTTGAAGCTCTGCACCATGCTTCCTTGTACTGTGTTTGGCCCACGTGGTGGTTGCACCCCAGCCACGCTCACGGCCCCAGCTTCTGAGCTGCTTTGCTGCTGGAACTGTTCAGGCACTGCGTTAAGTGGGAAGTCTGGCTTATAACTAGAGTGCAAACTGCATTGCTCTTCTGAAAATACCTGTAGTATTTTAATCAGATGTCACAAAATACTGTATAATTTTGACTACTTTTATGCTGCTTAATTTCAAATTAATTTTTTCTCATTATATAATTCTGGTATTAAACAGGAGTTTGTAACAAAATTTAGTATTCATTACCAAAAATGAAGCTGTGACTGCAAAAACATCTCAGTCTTAATAACAGACAAAAAGCTTAGCATTACTGGATTTTATAGAAATTGCTATGCTCTTGTGCTATTTTATTCATAAAATGAAGAAGACGAAAGCCAATAATGTCCTTGAATATTCAGCTGACTGGCAACAGAAAGCTAAATCAGTTGACACAAGAAAGCCACTACAAGGTGAAGGGGCAAGCTCATTTTTCCATCTGTTTTTACTGAACACACCCTTTGTGAAATGTCATGGTCAAGGGCAGTTAAAAATTAATGTCATTCTAATCTTCTTTAAACACTTTAACTTGTTCAGTTAAATGTGTCAGACAGGAAACTATCCATAAACAAATTTGAGATGTTAAATTACTAAGATAGCCGTGATTTCCTTCTTTTGCAAAATCTCATTACTAGCTGCAATATTATTTCCACTCAAGGAAGTCACTCTACAACACCAAATATTTTCACATGCATTGAAACATGTAGACTACACAAGTCTGCGGATGTTTGCTTTGGCATAGAATTGAACTTCCTCTGTTTCTCTGAATACAATGTAATCCTCCTCATTTATGTCTTCATTTAGAGGGGAAAAAACAACAAAAAAACCTCAAACGCTTAAATATCACATTTTAAAACCACCAGAAACTCATTTGCTACTAAGATTCATTTCTCCTCTAGAGAAGTCGAACAAAAAAGGCAAAAACCACCTCCAAATTTTCATGGCTTATTTGTGCTTATCTTTTTAGTTAGAGCAATACAATTAATAGAACAAATGAACATTAGTAAGATATTAAAATACATAGTAGGACTGCAGCTCCGTATTTCTTCTGACAACTTTGCCAATCAGTTTGACATGATCAATGTCATCTCCTTGAGTTATTGCCTTTGGGAAAGGCACTGGCATAAGGATTTTATATATCACCTTTTCTTCCTCAGTCTCACATCCAGGATTACAGGCTGGCTGATTGGTTGGTTTGCTTGTCTGTCCTTAAAAATCTGAGAGATATTATGAGCCAAATGAAGATCTACAAAATTTATTTTGCATCTTTGTCCAATTTTCTGCCAAAAGGATGGGCTGTAGCCTAAAATCTGTTAGGGCTAGAAAGTGAAAAGCAATCACACAAACATTTAACCAGGAACAAGGAGAACCATACCCTTTCTACTGCCACTAAGCAACATACCTCCCTGGAGCTTAAGTTTTCCTTTACACTTACGATTTTCTTCTGTAGAGATAGCCAAGTTGAATTTCTAGTGCTTAGCGCTAAGTCCTAGGCAATTACCTCAGAAGTCTTCTCAATTCAGAGAAAAACATACCTGACTTATTCCCAGTGTTCACCCCCGCGTATCAGCCCTCTCCATCTGCAGGCACACAGAATGCCTGGGAAACCTGGTTTGGGCGATAAGTCAAGTGATAGTTTCGTGCCATCCCTTCCCACTGCCCCCTGCAAATTTTCACTCAGTCTAGTTCCTTCCAGCATTTACAAAGGGCAGCCAGGAGCCCCTACTTCCACAATCTTCAGAAACCAAGAAGAGGGGGGAATAGCAAAGTGGTACCACAGTCTCAATTAGATGTATTACTCGGGACTGTAGCATTACATGGCTCTACATCAAGCTACTCCCCACAAGTATAAGATTTTTATCATCCAAAACTACAAACAGACTCTGCTGCGAAGGTTTGTTAGAGAAACCCACCATGGCACTTTGCTTGCTATCCATGCCTGGAAGCATTAGCAACATAGAGCTGAGCAGGACTCGGGTTGTCTGTTGAGCTATGACTTTCTGATTAAGGTGAGCACACTGCAAACAAAATGAGGTGCTTATTTCTCACAGTGACCTGCACCACCCATCCTCTAAGGAGGTGAAAAACTGAAGTGGTATGCAGTCAGAGGAACTGGATTTGCATTCCTCTTTCCCCACTTCTATTACTTTTGGGATATGACTGTGAATTAACTCAAATGAAACATAGCTTTAAGTAGGAGAGAAAAGTTTTTACTAGATTATACTTATTTATGATGTATTTTCTTGCTTTCTTGTTCGGCTAAACAATGACCAGAATGCCATGCCAATAAGCCATTAAATTAAACCTGATTTACACAGCATGTATTTACTTAGTTAATTTTTCTATTATGTAAATTTTTACCTTCGTAATTCGGGATCTAAGAAAGGTGGAGTTACAAGCAAAATCTGAAAAGTGACACAAATACAGTTTCTAAATTAAGCATGGTGTTAGGGTCATTTTTCATTGCTTACTGAATGCCAGTTCTGCAGAAGCCTTGCTGCTTAAAATGATCTTTGTCTATTAACTTCCCCTAAATACCTTGCCCAACAAAGCCTAATAATTACTTGACACATACTTTCTCTTTAATGAGAGTTAAAGCTTACGATGACATCAGCCTGTCCTATTTGTCTGTGACTTGCAAGCCAGATGAAGCTTACTTACTAAATGTTGCAACCCTGCCAAAATTCAGGGCTGCATAGAACAGTATGTTCGGGCCCTGATGTCTTGCCAGTTTTCAATGAAGTGCTTGACAGAGACCACATGTGGAGGTCAAGTGATACTATCGTGATCTCACCAGATGGTAAGTTGTGGTATTATTCCCAAGGCAGGTAGTGTAGTCTGTTCAGAAACAGTTGGCAGGTGATCCATGAACTCACAGCCAGAAGCAACTGGATTACTGCAAAAGCTCAAGAACGTTATTGATGTTGGCGAAAAGACTATTCCAAGAATTTTTCTTGCACGTAATTCAAGGACTCAAGTCCCAAGATGTATGTTTTCTTGCAAAAAAAATAAAAGGATCTATTTTATTAACTGCTATCTTAAATCAGAAACCCTCCTGTCAAAGAAATCTTGTATTCTTGCATGATTATTATGTGATGTATGTTAAATGGTAAAATAAAGACACTGCAAGCTCATCTTGCTTCGGTTCTTGTAATGTATTAAGGATCATCAGGTCACTCTGACCATGGAGGAATCTTACAAAATTTGGTAGATGATATTCTCCCACCCCTCCACAGTAACAGCTTATCCAAGTCAAAGTGTGAAACACTCAGCACTTCACGCAGTCCAGCCTTAAGTTAAAGCAGGTAAGCAATTGAAATCACTATTGAACTGACATTGCTACTATTTCCTGGACAAAGTTGCAAAAAATAACTATTTCTAAAAAGGCAATAAAGCCACACAGTGGACTCCTTTTATGCAGCAGCAGCTTTTTTCCCCAAGCTAAAGCAGCAATATTCTTTCAGGAAAAGACATAATTTTAAAGCAGACTTTAACATTTCAAGTTCCTCTGGTGCAAAACCTATTAATTGACCATGACCTTTATCTGAGTAAAGACAGATTCTCAGAGGGCCACGGTAAAGGCAGTCTTACTTCCCCTTGCACTTCTGAGAGGCTGTATCTTCTGGCTAACATCAAAACCTCCACTGAAATTTTACACTAACATCCTCATTCATACTGGCCAAACTTCAGAAAAAAATATAATCAGCTGCACTTAATCACTTCATGACTAAGAAAGCTAAGATTCCTTTTAATTAATTAATCACACTGGGACACCTTATTCTATTTAAAATTAGGGGACAAAAGAATTGGGAAATAAGTATATTAATTACAAATCAAAAAAAAAGGGGGGGACGACACAAAAACTCCTGGAAAATAAGTTGGCTGCCTAAAAAAAAAGTTGCCTAAAGTTATTAAAATGCTTTTTGAAATTTTGTTTTTAAGATGGGACACATGCTGCTAGTAAAGAAATGTGCAGGAACACAAAGTTGAGCATTAGGAGCTCTGAAGAGGATGGGTGGCAATTTGGACTGAAACTATGGAATTTCTTTAGATGTATAGAGAAGAAAATTCAGTAATATTATATTAAAAGGTAACATACCCTTAACTGATACTCTTTGAAGGTATTAAGAAAGTAGTCACTACAGTGCATGTATCATCTAGCTGTAGCCTTTGATACCTAAAGGAATTAATGTGTTTGATTAAGTGTGCATATACCTCAATTAATTTTTAGAGCCCTTTTTCTCATAAAAAGAGGTACAAATTACTCCCTTTCACTAGCAGCTTTTTTTGAGCCTTCCTAAATTTGATGCTTTACATAACAGCAAGATAAGCCTTCAGCTGTCATTGCACTTTTCTCTCTTTCCTTTTAATTTGGGCCTGCATCATTTATCCAAACTAGAGAGTACTTGTCTAGCTAAATTAAGCATCCAGACTGCACAGCAAACATTATCTGATGTTCTGTCGGCTGGTTTCATGTTTGCCATCTGAGCGTTGTTTTGTCAGACATGAAAAGAACCAGTCTGGATACTTCTCATTCAGCTAACTGAATGTCATGTTTAAAGTTCTTTAGGGAAAAATGAACAAATCACCTTCAAATTGGAAATTAATTGTTCTGTGTTCTAATTTCTTAGTCATTTATTGCAGTGTAGGGCTTTTTAAGGACCACAGACCTCTTTTACCACTCACTCTTGTTTCTACTAATTGGTTCTGGTACATCTTGATAATGGGCTCTGCAATAGGATAGCACTAGCCAGGATCAGCTTCAGTGGAAATATTAAATAGATAAAACTTTTCAGGTTTATGACCCGTTACAAAGATCATTGTTTCTCTAAAACTTAATTTAGTATGTCATCACAGAATTTCATGTCTGTGAAGGGCAACAATTTGTACATGGCTTTTTCAACACAAGGCAATTAACTGAAAGTCGTTAAGAAAAGCTCCACCCTTATACACTCTTCTTAAAGAAATATTGCCTGATCCTTTGGGCAAAACTGGATAGATCCAGGAAAGCAGCACACCGTAAGAGATCAATTTGACTTGCTAGCTCCTGAAAGGTAGAAATATCATCATTTGCGAAGCAAAACAGTAGCCCCATCACTGCACAAGTCAGAAGTGCCCCAACAATTCCTTCCTCAAAAGACTTGCAGTCTAGAGAATATTTGGCATGGACCTGGATCTGGTATTGATTTCAAATGGAATGGGATCAGGTCTTTCATGCTGCTTTTTATTTGGTCAGTGGAAGGCACATGTCCAGTAGAGTGCACTGGACATCACCCACACAGCTCTCAGTTACCTGTAATTTGAGCTGCATACCTGCACCTCAATATTTTGAGATGCAGCCCAGGGGGGCTGCAAATATGACCCTCAGAGACCCTAAGATCCTCAGGCTCTTTGATACTGCAGTTACAGTACTAAGTTGTAACATGTATACCAGGCAAGTTGCTTTAGGGTTCATGCTGGAAAATTATTACTGCTCATATGATTTACTGGCAAAACTTATGGCCTCATTCTGCAAGTGAAAAGTTTTGCACTTACGAGCACAAAACAAAGAGAGCGATGACTGCTAATAGCAATCAAAGACAGCTGTTTCTGTTTTTAACGAGACATGTTGCCTGGTTATCAAATTACCAGTGATAAGAAGACCTAGTGAAGTCATTGAGAATGCTGCCAGTGACTTTCCTGGAGTGGTATCAGATCATATGAGACAAATATTTAGGTACGAATCTCTTCAGTATTCTCCAAAAATAGCTGTACTGGGTTGCTTAGGTACTTAGATCAAGGGTTCTGCTCAGGCTTCTGTATCAGACTGTGGCAAGCACCTAGAGGACAGCAGAAAAAAAGGGAAGGTATGTTCGATACTACCTTCTGCCTAGTACTTTTGCAGCCACCAACCATCTTCATGTCAGGGACTTCCTGGTGCTGCTTGTATTTAAAAATTCACAACAGATTTGTCGTCCTTACAGCGTTTGTTCAGTCTCCTCTTGAGCCCCTGTAAACTTTTAGCACCCATATCAACCCTTGGCAAGGAGTTCCACAGATACACTACTTGCATGAAGAATCACACTCTTTGGTTTTGCGGTTTGCCTGTTTCCTACTAGCTTCAGATGCTCTTGTAATGGCTGTTTGAACAGTCAAATCCCTATCCATAGTCTTCATGCCACTTTTTCAAGATGAAGAATCACGGTTTACTTAGTTGTACAGTTGTCCCTGTATTAAGCTACTCCACACCTTTGATCACCCTTGATGACCTTCCATGTGTCTCTTCCCATTCCCCTTCTGAAACAAGGGGAACACTACTGCAGTATTTAAGACAGCATAATAAAGCTCACAATACAGTGGTGTAATGAAGTTCTCTTTTTCTCTCCTAAAAGGCTCTGCATCTGATTGGCTTTTTTGATTGCTGTTGAGCTTTGAGCTGACTTTTTTCAAAGAAGTATGTCTTATGGTCCTAAAATCTTCCTCACCGGTTACTGCCAGCTGAAAGACCAGTATTTTACAAGATACTAGGGAAAATTAAGAGTGGTCTTTCCTCACGTATATCACTTCACACTTAACCTACACAGAATTTTACTTGCTTTCACCTGCAAGTGCTGCCAGCACTCAATTTCACAAGGTCTTTCAACAGTTGTTCTTCATACTCAGCCTTTGTCCTTACTATCTGGATAACTCAAGTACCAGCAACAACCTATGAAAAATGTAACCTATTAAAAATGACCTATGAAATTAACCTATGAAATTAACCTATGAAAAATGTAAAGCAAAGTTGAACTGTTTTACTATCCTAGGAGGCAATTCTCTGGCCAAAGAGTAAGGCAGTGTTTATGTCAGTGTGGCAAAAGAAATTATTTTTATATGTCTATGTGAGCAAAGGAAAAAGACCCCAGCTTATCCATAAACTCTCAACATCTACAGAAATGCATGAGTGAAGTAAATAAGCTTCTAGATAAAATTTCAGACAGAATGACTGGAATAAACGCCCCAAAGAGAGATGGATACTAGAAGCCTAATGGAAAGTTTCATAATTACCATGCAGTATTTACAGCCTAATACATCCAAAATAAGTGATTGCTACATGAATTTGATGCGAAATACAGAGAAATAAATACAATCTCCATTTTTAGTGGTTTTATCTATTAATAATCTATGTGTTTGTATTAACGCACAGAAACAGACTGAGCTACTCTTTGACCTTATCAAAATACTGCCTCAGGCCAATTGTGTAAGAAGTTCCCAGCCTCTTGATCTGGCATCGTACAGCAGTACAGTATGCACTCCAGCACCTAATATCCAAACTCTAATACAAAAACTAGGAAGGAAGCATGACTTAACAAGTTTTCTTAGCAGCTGTACTACCTCTCTATCGTCTCAAGAACTCTGGAAATTAGCATTAGGTTTATTCTTAAACCACGAAGGGACATCTCATACATTCTTGACTAACTGCTGACTTCTTAAAAAAAAAAAAGCAAGCTTATAAATAAGCATAATTTTACGCTTATGTGATGTGAGCATAAAATTCTTCTTTTATGCTTACACAACCTGGGCACCTGAACAGTATTCTGGCAAAAGAGCATCTTTTAATAAAGATTCAATATCACTGCCCTCATCACAAAAATGCTGTCGAGAGATATCACACATTGCCTGAGTTCTAAAAAGTCTGGCACCAAAACTGAAGAAGATCATAGCTAACGCTTATGATATCCTCAGTTAATGAACAAAGACAAAGGAACTTTTAAAAATAACATGCACCATTCACATTTCAGGCCTTCTTCGGGCACAAAAAGAAAACCAAACCAGAACAAGCTAAAAAGGTGTACAAACTCAATCATTAAATTCTTTTTAATCAACATTTTAAAAAAATTAAAATGTCAGTCAAGTGTTCTCCCTCCTTCTTCGGAACAAATCTTGCTTTCATATCCTCAGGGAACTGAAGATGCAATATTTTGTAGTCATAAAAGACACATTTTGAAAAACAGCTTTTTCCTACAGCAGAAACTGATTCATTGCATCCTTCCTCAGAATGTGAAAAAAGTATCTGTTATTCTCAAAGGAGACTTCTGGATGCTCCACAGAAAAAAAAACAAAGCAAACCAAAAATACACTCACAGAACACTTCAGGGAGAAAGGAAATGTGTCATAAGAGAAAGGTTGAGAAGACCTCACCCAGAAGACCTCTGAGTCAGAAGAAACCTCCCTTCCTCTCTGAAAGATGATAAAAACACCATGCACTTGTATCTTGTTGACTTCTAGTAGACATTTCTGGCTTAGGTGTAACCTATGAAAGGGAGATAACTAATCTGAGTCCATTCACCCTTTTGCTGAATTCTAGGCTCCTTATTAAAACAGAATACAAGTGTCAGATGGTCTCCACTGTGAGCTGCTCATTACCTTTCACCTTATACAGAAGTACAGAAAAAAGTATAAGGTAAAAGGGAAGAAACTACCTAGAGCAGAAGGCTATTCTGCTGCAGTACGAAAAATAAACAACCCCTCCCCCAAGTAGGACTATAATAATTTGTACAAAAGCCGGATCAACCCACGAGGTAAATCTAAAGCAATCTGAAACTCTTCCTCTCGGGACACAGGACTGATCAGAGTGGAGTTTTCACAATGAATTACAGCAGACACAAGGGAAGAGGTAGAAGACAGTAAGCTGGTAAGAGTATGGTGCTTATAGAGGTGATCACAGCAGGTGTTAATAAAGCAGGCTTTAGACACCTGCCCACGATAAATCTCAGTTCTGGAGGTAACCATAGTAGATGTTCTCATCCCGTTGTGATTCTTCTGTCCCTCAACTTCCCTACAATTGCAGCGCCTGCTGGTATCATGCCTCTACCATAAAATTATGCTTCTGATAGTCCAAGAAAATTTGCAGAGGAAAAAAAGGCTGTCATCCACACAAACACAGGTTCTTTCTAAGCACTCAGCTGTTTCTCAGAAGGAAAGCCAAATGCAGGAGTAGTATTATTTGAAATACCAGATTTATCCAAAATACCCAGGGACAAAGTAGACTGAAGAAACCTTAACTCACAGGGCACACAGATAGAGAGCTCTACTGATGGCATTTTACTAACACAGCTGTGCATACTAGGAACTTAACTTACTCTACACTGTTCTACAGGATCTCTATTCATTGCTTTAGGGCTTAATTTGCAGCCACAGGGAAATATGTCATTTTGAAAACCTGAGGAGAATAGCAGTAACAGTGTGATTTCATACCAATCAAGATTATCCTTGCAGTCAGCTAACCACGAATCTGTGGCATTAGATTATGAAGAAGTAAGGTGGAAGAGTGGTAATCACTTTGTGCAAACATGCAAGAAAGATATCTGCAAAAAAACCTGCTATGCTGGGGGGACATTAGTGGAAGAAATGCTTGCTTTGCTCAGATTTTTATATTAACAATCTCAATTTAAACTCCTTTTGCGACAGAAGGTGGCACAGTGAAGAATAATGTGATATTAAAATCACGGTGGCCAGATATTGAGTTGCTGAGCAACCAGACGTAGCTTCTGACATCTTAAAAGTTCAGAAAACGTCAAGCTAGAAACTCAGCTTCCTAATTACAGACAGCTGAGCTAACCATTTCTAAAAATCTTGGCCACTGTTTTAAAATACATTTTACTTCTAAGGAAGATAATGAGTCACATTTCCAAGTGGCTTCCAAGTCCATGCCTGTAGCATACATACGTACACACGGGAAATTTGAGAACTGCAAATTCAGGGACTGATTCTGGAAATTTGGGTGAGTCTATGGTTCAATAACGCTTTGAACAAATTTAATATATTAACTATGATTTCAATATAATTTTATTCATACATTTCCTTCACTGCCGGTCTGTTATTTTTACTACTTGAACATTATTCTGTGGTTCTTGCTGGCAGAATGAACTCCAGGTATGTTTTCACTATATGTTGTGGTCATTTGCAATGTCATTTAAAGTACTGCAGGGTTGCCTGCATATGGGAAGAAATTCAATGGCTTTCAGCAGGACATTTCACTAGAGTATTTCCTCCTTTTGACAAATTTTTAATATGCTCAATCAATCAGAGGGGACCCAAGCTTTCAATCACCGATGTGTTCTATTTATATTGGTTTATATATAAAAGGACAGTGAATAGTATTGTAACGCAAATTCTGTTGTGAGAAAGGCATCCCTACCAAAGGCATGAAAATGCTACTAAATGACTAGGATGCCTAACCCAGTGTCCTGACAGCTCTGAGGCACTCCTATCACCGATTGCTGGCAGAATCAGAACTCTTTCAAGTGCAGTATGCAGTGGAACAGGGGAACATGCGTCACAGGAGGCTGCTGTCTCCAACAGGAGTACAGAAACACTTGAAACGGAAGAAAAAAAAAGACAGAAGAAGAATAAAAAACATGTGGTGGTCAGTATTAGATATTATCCACTAAGATGGCAAAATAACATTTCCTCTGCATTTCCACATTTTTAATTTCCTTCTGTTTAATAAGACGTACAGCAAATACTAAAAGTATTTTTTCTATATAAAATAGAAATTTGGCAAATTTTTAGTGTGAGTACCTTACTTTCTCCAGGAAAGATATGAAAGTTTCTTTTATATTTGTTCATGTTAAAATGACTCTCTTAAAGCTGAACGTATCATTTAGCCATAAAATTGGTCAAAAATAAACTGGAGGTAGGGAGAAAGAAAGCTGCCAGCAATGATCTGAGCAAGATTGTGACTCTCTTTGGCTGCAATACTCCTTTTTATTCACATGAGTCAGCCTTTTGAATTAGTATGTTATTCTTGGTGAGAAAACATCAGCCTTGATAAAACACTGAGGGCAAGTAGTCTGCTCTAAAGGTATGGCCTTGACCAAGAATGGGGAGTCAACAACTGTCCTCAGCAATCCAAGTTTGAGATCTAAACAGAGAGGAGAGGAAGGTAAGAAGCAAGGCAAAACCCACAGTATGTCACATACATTAGTTTGTCTACAGCAATCTCCAGGAAACTATACAAACATGGAAATAAACCTGAAAATTGTGTTTGTTTATAATGGTACCTTCTGAAAGCGAGGCCAGTTCGTCATCTGCGCTAAAAGCAACGATACAATTTTTATTTAAACCCACTGTCTTGCAATATTACAACTAAGATTAAAATCTATGAAACAAACATTAGAAGATTGTATTTGTTATATCGCCCCATTCTTCTGTTAGTACAGGAATTTAACTGGCTAGTAACAAATCCCAAATGCCTCCTGTTACATCTACATATTACATGAAAGTGCTTCCGTTCTGAAAATTGCAGCAGCTGAAGCAGCACATGGCTCCTTTATCACAGTCTACAAGTTGCATTTCTGGCTTCTGCAGTTGACATCAGAGCTATTATACAGATGAAGGCACTGAAGTGCCCTCTTCTAATTCTGATGTTGACTCCAAAAAGCCTCATGATTTTATTCTGAATAAACCATTCCATTTCATAGAAAAGGCTCTTACAGAAAGTCCCTGAGGCCTTCTTTATCATCCCCCCTCACTCCAATTTCTGTATTTCCCCACACACGCTAAAAAAAAAAAAAAAAAAAGAGTAATTATCCCCATAAACTAATTCACCAGTGCACAATACTCTTGACCTCCAAAAGACTCAAATACCCCATTCTAGAGTTCTTCCAAGAAATGACCCAAACACACTTCTTTTTCTTTTAAAGAGAGGTCAGCGAATAAGCCTCTGAGGAGATGCGTTTAATTCTGTCAGACTTCAGGTGTGGCTTTTCTCTGTGTGCTCTATCTACAATGGCATACTCATACAGTTTTCTCTCATATATTTTGTCTATATGGTCCATGCTTTTTGAGGTGGGGACTCAGTTTACACTATGCCTACCGTAAGGTGGCCCCAAATTCTGCCAGCATATCATCTAAAGTGCTGTGACAGAGAACAGAGATTGTTTGCAAAGGTGGTTCAGTTTTTGCTCACCCTCTACACTGTTCTGCTCTGCTCTCTGGATGGTGTGGGTTCCATGTTGCAATTTAAGAAAGGAGGAGACCTCCTTGCTTCTAAAGTATCCAACCTTCTGGATTTCATACTGGAAATGTTACCATACACTGGTCTTTTGAAGTATATTTTTTCAAGTGACTTCTCATTATTCTAAATAGCATCTCTTGGGAGATGTTTAAAAAAATGGGGGGGAAGTCTCCAGGGAAGAAATCCATAGACTCCTTTCTTTGACCCTGCAATCCTTTGCAAACTACTTAGTGCATGTTCAGCACACTCCGAAACATTGCTCAATTATGGTCTGAACAGAAATGAGTATTTTTCTAGAACAGATTTAAAACAGTTACAGAGGGAACACTACCTCTAAAGAGACACAGAAAACTAATGATGCTGCACTAAAAAGTAATTAAAGTTACTGCAGGGGCCTTACCCTCCAGGAGGTAAATTACTGTAAGCCCCACAGAAACAAAAACTGCAATATGGTAAAATTATATTGCAGTAATCCAGCTATCCAGAAAACCGAGTGGAGAAAATCTAAATCTAAAGCATAAATTAAAACACCCCAGTCTTCATACACAGGGATATTTTTGATTGCAACCAGTAGGCAGGGAGATAAGACATATAGTCCTAAAGCATCATCTATGCTGTAAACACAATTGAATGCCCTGGAGCTTAACAATGGGTTAAAAATAATGAGCTTATTGGGTTGGAAGGTCAAACTATAGGTACTCATAAAGGCCACAGTATGTGCTTTTCTACACACATTTATGGAACCAGATAGTTAAAAAAGAAAAAACCTTCTGAAAGTTCAGAATACCACCTTTTTCATTTTCTATTAATGTGCTACTGGAAATAAACATGTTCCCCTTTTGCAGGATCTTCCTGTTAGTAACAGTTGCACATAAATAAAGTTTTCTAAACAAACATCTTATCTTTTTATGGAAGGAAGTCCATTAATAAGGAATTGACGTCCTTCCCTGAAAAAAAAGATCTGTGCTAATTCTTTCCCATAAACTAAAGAAATAAACTTGCACCCTGAGATTTTTTACTCTATTTTCACAGCAAACTGGATAGTCTGCACGTAGATAAAATAGAACTGTTCGGGTTTTGTTATAAACAATATCCCTGTTGCTACCTTGCCACATAATACTGAATAATTAATCTCTTCCCTTGGTTTTTGATTGCTTCATGGAACTTGTGCTTCATTTCAACTGTGCTCCACACACTCTTTTTCGAACTACAGGGCAGCCTGTGAGCAACTTTCAGCCTGGGAGCTTCAGAAGCACACCATAACTGTTTAATATTTTGACCTATTCAACCATTTTCAGAAAGATGTCCTTTACCCAACAAATGCAGCCAAACAGACCCTAGCAACTGTGCTCATAATCTACGGTGCTCTTCATTGGCTTTGTCAGCTACCAAGACATTTCTACTGCCCAAAATTAACTTTGTCATGGAAAATCCTCTGACGTAACCTTCATCTGTTTCCCTCCTTCAAAATAGCTTTTCCTTTAGACTAAGAGAATTTGAAGTTGACACTGTACTGTATGCTACTTGTGATAAATAAAATAAATACTTTTCTACCAATGGCTTCAGAAAGCCAGCACTTTAATCTATTTGCAACAATGCTGAAAACAGAAATGTTAACATGTTTAAAGAGAGTTCAGATTTTCAGTGTTTTTGTGCAATACAATTGAAAATCTCAATGCCACACTGCATGGAGATAAGCCTAAGCGAATGGCAAAATAATATAGTCTGTGATTACCACACTTGTATAAACTTGAAGAGTTATAACGCCATAGTATTTTTGTATGAAAAGATCTATTTATCTTAAACACATTAAATGTTTAACTCTGGGGGACACAAGAAACCTCATCAAAATATTTACAGTAGGAATTTCAAAAGGAAATTTTTAAAAAGAAAGTGCACCAAATGTTGCAAGAAAACGTTGTTTCTCTTCAGCTGTGTCTATAAATGAGTGCTATTCCAAAGGCATCTATTTCAATTTTGAAAGATGAAATACCGCTATGTTCCAGCAATCACATTTTTAGATATCCTAAGAATGGGAAAATAAGATTCCACAATCCTTTACCAAGAGCGTGCGTCAACTTTGCTTACACAATGCTTCACTGGAGAAGGCACTTAACATATGCCTTAGTGCAGATAAATAAAAGAGTGACAGGGAGTGAGACTGAGCACTAGACTCCTCCTCCTTCTGAACGCAAAGATTCCTTCCTGACTCCATTTTGCACTAATACAGTTCACTTTCCAAAGACTGGTCTGCTTTAGAGGAGACAAGCCCTAAGCAGATAGAGTCAGTCCACATTACACAACCGTGAAGGTATTGGTTCCTTGCATTCTTATTTGGCATCCATATATAGCTTTCCACACTGACATTTACACTTTACATTTAGAATGTAATACTTTTTGTGGATGGTGGAACCAGAAGTCTTAACGTGCTTGCGCATGTTTAGTAACATACATACCTGAATGTCACTATAAAAACAAGAACAATTTCCTTTTCCTTTAAGTCCATTCTTTTCAAAGGGTTAGGTCCTCAGAAAGGTTTCCCCCCATTTGTGTTTAATTCTCAATAACTGTATTGCGGAACAGTGACCTTTTTTAAAAGCAAAAACAGAGCACTGCTTTAAAAGGTCACATGGCACAACTCAGAAAGCAGAGCAGATCTTCTGGTATCCCACGGCAGCACTAGAAATCGGGATGCAGGCGACAGCCTGACAAGTATCTGGGTAAAACAGCATGCTGAAGATTTTCATCAGTCATTAGAACTGTCACCCATTTTCCAGGACTGCCCTGGCCAATACGGATACCTAGTCACCCTCTACAATTTCCAGCTTTTCTGCCATCCTTTTTCTTCACTGTCCTTCTTTTAGCATAATGCCTCACAAAACTTTTCCGATTTAGAAAGATTCTTGACATGGGAGAAAGCTAGGGGCAGCCTCAAGAAAGCTCAGTAAATATGTACAAAACTCCAAGACTCTTGATAATTTTATTTTGTAAGATCAAGAGTTTTGGTGAGGTGTAGTTAACGGCTAGCCAAAATACCTGTGAATGACTTTAGCTCTGATGAATGAACTGATGGTAGCCAGCACATCAAGCAAAGAAGCGCATTCTGTGCTGTCACTGTTACCTGTGCTGCCGTCTTTTCTTGTCCACTCATCTCCACGTTCTGCAATGCAGGTGTCACAACTGGTGGAGGAGGGGCTCTGCGCTTTTTCACTTCTGGGTTTGCTGTCATTCCTGAGATGTTACCAAGGGACAGTGATGGACCCAGGCTACTGGAACGAGAATTCACCGAAGGGGAATTTGGTGCTGTGGAAAAACCCTGCAAATGGATTAACATCTTGGATTAACATAACTTTTTAAAAACAATGGGAAAGAAAGAAGAAAAACAATACACATCTGGTTACCGTTTAAACAATGATATGAATAATCATGTGAGCTCCTCTGCCAAACTTGCTGAATTGCAAACTGTAACTTTTGGATACTTCTAAAGGTCAACTGGAACAAAGCTTACAGGCAATACTAATACCTCAGGAGGCATGAAGAGCATGATGGGCAGATCAAGGCCTTAATACATTTTTTATATTCATATACAAGCAGAATTATATGCATTCATATAGTAGTAAATCTACAAATAGGAAAGACTAGGAAACATGATTGTTTGAAAATGTGCATTTTTAGTTTAGTTTTGACACTTAAATTCAACATAATTAATTTTTTGAATTTTCTAATAAAAATCTTGCAAATACTTTTCCCTCAAAACCTGTGAGTCACCTTTTGCTATTCTTAATTAAGAGAAGCTTCCATATTAAATTGAAGATTTTACTTTTTAATTAAGTTACGAGATGGTCACTTCTTCTCAGAAATGGCTTCTGTGAAATCACCACTAATACCAATCCACCATGAGCTGGAGCAGGATACCTAGTCTGGAAGCGCAGGCTAATGACCGTGGTTGATAATGCTGTTCTTATCACAACAGAATATGCTACCACACTTGCAAAACTCACCCATCGAGGACATAAAGCTCTCAGGCAGAATTTTGTCCAAGACCACAGAATACATATGGGCAGGAAGCTGAAGGCCACCACAAATCCAATCACTTTCCAAAGAAAAGAGGTAGTTCTTTGAACCCAAGTTCTCCAATCCAGAAAGTGCTGGAAAATGCTTTGGCCTCAGTTGTATGGCTGCCTCATCATTGTCGCAGATATCTGGGTTTCCACAGGAGTGCAACTTGCAGTGAATTTGACTTGTGACTTGGCATGATAATTCCTTTCCACAAATGCCAAGTGCAATCTTAGGTAAAAGTTAAAAACTTGGGGCAGCAAGCTCAAAAAGACAATTCATTTAATTTTAGCACTGTTGAGGAAGCACCAATGAAGCATAAAGAGCTAAAAAATATAGCAGTGTAAAAAGATGTACGCCATACAGGTTCTTGACTGCCTGGTAAAGTTCAATGTTCTACAGATTCCTGTGAAAGCAACTGAAAATGCTAAATGCAGATAGCAAACTGATTTGTGTCTTGTCCTGCATTTACTACACATGTGATAACTATCACTGACTGAAAACTATCAGCTGGATGCTTTTGTTATCTTTTATGTTGCACACTGCACAGCAGACTTCATCTTGGAATAGTGTATTTAGCACAAACAGGGCATGTTACTGGTCTTCTCTGACTGACTAGAGTTTTACTGAAGGATTAAAGCAGTATTTGCCACATCTTTTTCATCGCCGATTTCCCTGAACTGAATAGCATCAATAGCTTCTTCACCTTCCTAGCAAATGGAGATAAAAGCTCAAAGTGGAAGGTGAGGCTTAAAAGATTAGGTCTAACCTTACAAAGAAATATACTCTTTTCTTGGCCCTATACCTTGGGCAGTGGAAAAAATAATTATCTCATCTGTAACCTACAAGCTTTAAGTCATTCTTAGTACATATTGTACCTGGTTCTATCAAATAAAGTTTGTTTACTCCTAAAGAAATGACACGGTTCACAGGGTCAATATAAAGTAGCCTCCTCTTTTCACATGCTTATAAAATGACTGAACAAAATAATTTTAAAGTGTATTCTACAGGGATGCTTTTGTGACTGTTTTAATTCTTTGATTTACCTTGCTGGATAAAAAAGATGAGAAATTTTGTTAAGACATTTGAAGATGTATACAAGTAATAAAAAGCCCCTAAGACTTCCCTCCCAGCATTACAAATGCAGGGTACCAGTAAGAAGATAGGATGCATCCAGTTTTAAATGAATATCCTATTCAATTCTACCTCATGATCTTGTGGCTGAAGAGCTATCAGAATCCTTTTGCAGGCAACAGATCACTTGTGAAGGAATAACAGTGATGAATAACTAAACATTTTAAAGCTGGGTTTTTTTTTAAAGCTTGGATTTCCTAACAGAAGATACAGGGAAAAAAAGTAATACTTACATGACACTATAAATAGTTTATCACAAAAAGACTTTAATGAAAGAAAAAATAAAAACTTTGGAAATTCACATATGTTTTATTTTCCAAGTCCAAACTTTATACCAAACTTTATACTGAGTGAGCATTTCAAGAATGCTCATGTTAAGACTCTTCCCCTAAAATAAAAACTCGCTATGGCTTCCGGGGGAATGGAATGAGGACAACTTCAAACTAGTTTTGAAAGCCTCATCATTCAGCAATGAGAGCCCTGTCTAACTGGAGGCAGACCTTCAAGCTCTCCCATGCGTGTAGTCCTTTTCATTAGCTTTAAGAGAAAGAAACCCCATTGGACACAAACCACTGACACAAGTGTTTTTGGCATGACTCGTCTTTTGTTGTAAACCTAATCTAGAGAGACAACGCCTTACTCAGCTTTTATATTTTATGTTGTGTTAGATGCTGTGCCGTGCAGCTTCTTTCCAAATCGCTGGATTTTGGAGGTTTGGTTTTCAGGCAGGTTAGCAAGGCAACTATTAAGAGCATACAACATTAATTAAGCAAACTTGCAGGGACCTGATATATATATGCCATTTACCCAAACCATCCCTCATTTCTTGTTGTTTTAATTTGTTATCAATGGATCGATTTCAGCGGAATTACTCAAATTACAGCAGCATAAGCAAGAGAAAAGCCAAGCTCAAGTATTGTAGCCAATGCAGCTGGCTAAAAAAGTCAGCCCTTATCCTCTGTTTCATTTGACAAAGAGGTTAGCATGAATGCTCTGCTCAGAATCAAAATCAGTTCCTACAATCGTGCCGTTTGTAACTACTGCAAAAAAAAAAAAAAAAAGGGAAAAAGGAAAAAAAAAAGAAAAAAAGAAAAACCATGTCAGAAAAAGAAAATTCATTAAAATGAATTATATAAAGAGCTTTTACAAATGTCTCCCAACTTGTAACATCATAGTCTTTGGTAGACCACTAGTGTTAGAGCACTTTGCTAGCAGTTCAAACAACAATTAAGTAATGCAAACTAGCAAGAAAAAAGACATAGTTTCCTCTTTTTTCTTTTCCTGAATTCAGCCAAAGCAAACCCAGCACACACACAGATACACCAGAACAGGTCAGCAGTCAAGTTAGACTCTAGTCGAGCAAGGGTCTTGAACACATACTGAACCACAACCATGGACTAAAGTCCATTTCAATTCCATGAAGTAGATGTTGGAAGGAGGCAAGAAACAGCTGCAGTACCTACATATGGTGCCATCAGGTTTCATGGATCCATTGTTTCATGTCATACATGCCAGCTAGTTTTTTCTCTCTCACTAAACTTCTGAAATCTAAGGAACTTTCTTTTTTTCTAATGTACAAGATGATTTCTTTGGGTTAAGCAGTTTAATTTTAGGACTTTTTCCTACTAGTTCTAGTTGAAATTTAGCTTTCAAAGACTTTTTGGAAGGGCAAAGAGGGGCTCTTAAAAACACAGAAGTATGAAGGCTCAGAGTAACCTGGTGATGTAGGCATACCAGTCCCATTTTCAAAAGACACTGAGAAGTCAATTTGCTACAAGACTACCAGAGTCCATAGCCTGCTGAACGCAACACAAACCAGATTAAGAGCATGAAGCAGAGGCCAGCCTGTGTTCCAAGGTCATCAACCTAGAATGCAATTATAAAACGTCTCTTGCAAACTACTCCCTTTTCAAGGATGAACTGAAGCTGTGATATCTTATGGATACTTCTGAAAATTTTAATGTTGATATTAATAAAATAATGTAAAATTAATCTATTAAAATATAACTGTACTGCTGTGAGAATTCCATTGTACAAAATAGATGCGTATAAAAATGGAAGTCAGCTTATGTTTGTTTTCAGAAGATATCCCTCATATATAACTCTCTTACCCAAAGCCCTGTTATTAGCATTTCCTTGATTTTCTGATGACACTAAGTGGCATTTAAAGGTCAGCAAGGAAGAGACTGCAGCTTGCCTGTGAGAGTGATTTGACTTCCTGTTCCCTGTCCACACCGGTCAATAAAAATTTTTCAAAATGTCAAGTTATTTTCTTGTGAGGTTGCTACAGCCAGGCCTTTCTTCCGCAGCTCTTTGCCAAAACTCACATATTTGAGCTCCCATCTTGTTATGCAATTTCCTTCTGAGAAGTTTTTAAATCAAAAGTAATCAATTGAGCTGTTTTTAAGCACTCAAAGTACCAGATATATCAGCAAAAAGGGTTTTTATTTTTTCCAAAACAGAGACAAAAAATAAGAATAGAAGTGTCATAAAGGAGATAATTTTTTTTTTGTAAGTGTACCGTGGGTAAATACAAAAGGTAAGATTTCGAGCAGGCAGGCAAATCCATCTACTCAGTGACAGCAAGAACATTTATGCCTGTCGGATATTTAAACTCTATTAATGCAAACTTTTATTGATTTGCTGAATGACACCACAACTGATTACAATTGGCCATTTAAAACTCCAGACAAGTTATGTCAGACCGACTGCACAAATTAAAAGTCAGAGGCTGCTTTCCTTGACATGATACTGAAATTCTTCACACTAGCACTAAATTTGACAACACCGAAACTGAATTAATCCAAGCTCCTGCTTCAAAACCAAAGCATAATACCGTGGTCATGAGATTGCTTGGAGACATAGTTTAAAAAAAACCCAAAATTGTGACTACTCAGATTTTCCTTTCTAACCAGCCACACCGAATACAGTTTGTTTTTTGTATTCCCTGAAGCACTTGTGATTCTGGTACTTGCATACAGTCTGCAGTCAGAAAGGAAAAAAAAAGTTAACCTTTTCCTGCTCTGAACTAAAAATAATAAATGCATTTTTATGCAATTTACTTTATGTTGCTTTACTGTCTCATTGCATTTTGCTATTGGTAGGAAATGATCTGGTCACCCATCACAATGTTAAAAGAGAAGCAACTATTTCTTTTTCACAACAGTAACTCATACAGGCAGTACCATGTTGGTTTTATATGCCTGCCGAGTAGGCTTTCAAGGTTTTACTGTAGAAGTTTTGAGTTATACTTTGAAGTCTGTACAATTATAGTGCTATCTTATGCTTGTATAAGTCTACTATAGTATCTAGCTAGCAATTCCAGTTCTTGTGGTCAGGGCCCATTTGGTGGACACCAGAACTTATACAGGCAGAATGAGAAATTCCTGAGAACATTCTCCTGTGCCCCTGCCAGTTCTCCCTCACCATGGCCAACCACATTCCTCTTGCTTTACTATGAAGTTTGTTTATCAGAAATCCTAGCAGTGCCAGGTGCACAGAGGTCACCTCCTTTACAAAGTCATCTACTTTATCTCCCAGCACTGAAGTAGCATGACCAATCTGTCCCTGCAGAGGTTACTAAAGGCTTCCTATGACCAGGTCCACACCATCCGCAATTATGCTGTTTTATTGCTTAACTATCGTTACCATTAGAATTTTTTTCCTTCTACCTTAACTATAATTTCCCTTCCTAGAAGTTTATCTAATAAATTCGTGTCCTCACTTAGGTAAGGTCATGTGATGTAAAGCATCTCTACATCTCTACAGCTAGGAGCATAACCTTGGTTTCCAGCTCCAACTGATTTATGTTCACTTTCCTGTGGTGTCCAACCCCTTTCCCAGTAGAAAGCTGAAAGAACAACCACCCAAGGGAGGGAACTAGAAAAGTGGAGAAAAGCTTCCTGAAACAGACCAAGGGGCTTAGATTCACTGTTTGTGAATTTCTAAGTAGAGAACAAGTGTGGGTATTAACTCAAGCCCCATGCACTACACTGAGGACAAAGAGGGTGCCCAACCAGAGAGAGCTTCCAAGAATCTTCTTTAGTTTTTGTTATACTTCTTGTATATTCAAAACTCCTTTTCCATTTGAAAATCAGATGGATACTGAATGAATATGGCAAAAATCACAAATAAGTTGATAACTTTTTTTATGAACAGCCAAATATTTTACTTTGATGTTTAGGAATATAAACTTTTTATTCAACTCATTAGTAGGTTAGAAAACATGGATTGGGAATACATGCACTCCAGCTAAACATGAACATGTCTGTAAATTCTTGCAAATACAAAGAATCAGATGCACTAAAACCAAGCCTAATCAGTATCACCTACTACTACCACCTCCCTCAGTATTCAGCCAATGTGAGATCACAAATTTAATCTGAGTTCTCCAAAAATGAATAAGCTACCATAACACATATAAAGCAGGGGAATACAGATCTATGAATTCAACAATGTATATATAATATTCAAGCAACTCAGAGATTGTCAAATCATTCATACTTTTTCAAGATTTTATGATAGATGCGATTCCTCAATGCTTTGAGAATAGGTTTTGAATCACCTCTGGTGATTTAAAATTCCATGTATTTCCTCTAAATGATTTCTCCTGTTTCCATGTTTCACTCTTCAGATTTTCACAAGTCACACTACTCTTCATGCTTAAGAAAACCTTTGTCTATTACTGCTACCCAAAAATCACTCGTCAATCAGAGGAAGGCTCCCTGGTAGAATGAAGACGACAGTCATAGTATTAAGGGAAATGGATGTAATTATATTTTTTCCATCACAGCAATACATGCAGAAAAGGGAAGACAAACTAACTTGATTTACATCTGTGTGCTTGTATCATCTCTTCTGTTTAAGTGGCAGTGTGTTTCAAATAAATGCATAGTTTTTTAAAAAAGTAGCATCCCAACAGAATTAGCAAAAATAACCTCTCTTGACAGGGGAGGGTAGACACTACCCTTTCTGAATTGCGGGACAAAGGGAAAGAAGGCAGAGCCATGTCTCAACAACTCAGAAGGCGGGAGCAGGCAGCATGCTGCCTGGTGCTAATGAGAAGACCGAAGTGTATTAAACAGTGTTTGGAAGGCACATGTAAATCATTTGTGTCCTCTCCTATCCATCTGGACACTGAAGTCATTGCAGTAACCAGCAAGCATGTATCCTGTGGATCTCGTGAATCAGAGCTGAGGAACTTGTTAAAAAGAAGGGAAACGTATCTTCTTTGATTCAAAACTGTTAGCATTGACAAGTCAGCCTCAACAAAATGCAGTGAAAATAAACTGGCTACAAATCCTTCTAATGCATAATTTGTTTAATTTCTCTTACTGTGTGTCCTACGAAGGATGAAAAATTGTTTTGCTGAAATCTAAAGCTATTTAGCCACAAATGAATGAAACTTAGGCTGCTAAACATCCTTTTCTAAACAAACGTGATCGGCAAAGCAAGCAGGTGTATGTTCAAAAAAGCAAACTTCAGCTCATAACCACACAAGCCGATATATTTTCTACTTAATATTCCAGATAATATTCCACTTAATACTCTGCTTTCCACCAGATTCTCAATTTCCAGAAATACAGCTAAAGAGCTATGAAACGTAAAATTATTAGAAGATATTTCAACATTGGTATAAATCCAATGACATCCATGAAACAGCCACAAGCTTCAGCATGTGTGCATTACAGGTATCTTTGTAAGTGGATATACTAAAATCACTATGTTTTTTAAAAAACATGTGCATGCCCAATCCCTTAAAATGACACATTAAGGTGACAGACACATCACAGAGAAATCAGACATATATGCACAAGCTTCCATGCCGATTTCCTTCATGCCCTTGCACTATGCACCTGATACCATCAGGCTGAATGACAGCACACAAAGCCTGTGCTTTTTTAAAATTTCTGGATGACAGATGCATTTTGAATACCCCCAAAACATAAATAATATTCTTGCTTTTGTTGTAAAACCTAGTGAGACAAAACCATCATTAACACAGCATAGAAAAAAATTCTGCATTGGATATTTTCTACGTTGCTTGGTAGTTTAATGGAAACTTTACTGTCCATCACTCAGGTGGGAGGTAGGAGTGCAGGCTGCAGACACAATCTGAAGTGAATTCCAAAGTCAAGCTGAACCGCGGGTAACAGTCTGGGATGCTGGCAGATACTTAGGAGAAGGTTTGTTTGTATTTCATACAAGTGTAAAATGATTTATCTTGACTTTCAGAAGTGCGTGGACAATTTTGTGTCTCATTTGCTAGAATGCTGTCTTCTTTTTTTTCCTTCTTTTTTAAATATCGTTCTGGGAAAATACCAGAATCAGTTTGTGTGTGTGTGTGTGTGTGTATATATATATATATTAAAAAAATACACCCTCTCAGGGCTGATTTACATCTTTCTGGTTAGACTGCTAAAAACTTATCTTCCACAAGTCCAACTCTTTTTGTCACAGCACACTGCCAAAGTGTATCAGCCTATAAAAAAAGAGACTGTATTTTGAAAATAGATTTTTCATAACTGTCAAAAATACAAATATGTAAAGGCAATATGGGGAGAAAGATTAAATTCAAAATATTCCCAAAAGGGAATGACTAACAAAAAATAGGCAGTCAGCAAATTTAGCTACTCACATTACTTATAATTTTTTTGACAGCTCCATGCATATATGCTAAATAACTGTATCATTACCTGATAGTGCAATAGATAGATGACAAAGAAAAAATTTTTTCACACACTATGCCAGACCAAAAAAAACAGAAGAGCTAATCTATAAAGAAAAGGAAAAGGTTATCTAGTCGAGATAAAATGTCTCATCAACTGGGGACAGAAGATGGGCTTGTAACGAGAGACATGCAGGGAGTTCGGTGAATTATAAAAGGAAATGGGAAAAAACGTGTAAAACACTACATGTCTCTTTTGGATATCTGTCCAAGTGGTACAAAAGCAGACAAGAAAGAAGTAGGAAAGAACACAGGAAGAAGTGAGGAGAGAAACAAAAACACAGTCATTATGGTGAAAAATGAAGTGAATACGTTCACCATATTTGACCAGAGAGGAAGTCCTTGCAGAAATTCAAAGACAAAAATCTGGAAAAGGAGAGGAGCAAAGCAAAAAGGAGAAGACTTCAGTAAACGGGATGATAGAGTGCTGGCTCGTATCCTGGGGAAGGAACAATGAACTAAGGAGACTGAGCAGGACAGAAACCATACTCTGCAAGAAAACTCAAACGATTGCTCACGTTATCCCAGAAAGATGGCGATGTTAATGCTCACTTGTTGACACGAAGACAGCGGGGGAGAAGTCACATGAGCAGAACTCAAACTGGTAAAGATTCAGTACTGAAAGGAAAGGGGATTAATATATAGATTTGTGAATCTGTAATAAATATTTCTGTGGTAGGGATTTAATGCATACAGAGACATGGAATGAGGTAGAACGGAAGAAAATAACCAAAGAAACATCTCAAAACCTACCAAGAGAGGTCTACAAGCCCATGACAGATCCTAATGGAAAAACGCATTTTATAGAAATCTGAAGAAGAAAGAATTACAGAGGAAAATTCATATGGACTCCAAAATTCAATTCAATCCCAGTAGAGAAAGAAGACAGAAAAATATCAAGCCAGAAGGAAAACAAGGAAAGAACATTTGAAAAGAGGCCATTTACACTTGGCCTTCGAAGGCTATTAGTAGATCTAGTGAGAGCAATCTTGGAAGAGTGAGGATGGAAAAAGCCAAATTTTTGTTAGTCTGAAAAGGCTGGTTTCTCCTTTCACTTACACTTTTGCACTATGTGAAAAAAGATTAGCTCAATCAAATAGTGTTGAACAACCAAGCCGAAAATCAAAATCTGTCCTTATTAATGGTCTGGCAACAGGCTTCAGGAAACGGGGAGTTCAAAAGGTCAAAGACCAACAACAGCAAAAAAGACATTTTCATAATTTCCACTGGTGTTATGCATTCATCAATCATAAATAACCACAAAAAGGATCAGAGGTCTTGAGCTAAATGAATTCATCATTGCGATACAAGTTTATTTTCTCTAGGCTTACTAGTTCTTTTAAATCAACCAGCCAATATGTTTGATTCATGGAAGACAGAAGTTATATTTGCAATATATGTCCTTCTGAAATTCAAAATATTTTGAAAAACTACTGAGAAGAACCTCTGCTGCAATAAATTCTTTTAACATATAGGAACTATCAAACCACTAGAGTTGATCATCTTCAATATATTTTCATTGTAGATACGCCAATTTATACTGGAAGAGGAGATGGAAACTTCGCATAAAACATACAATTTTAAAAATATCTGTTCTAATGTCTGCACAGCCAATTTTATGGGGACCAGAATTATGAATGTAATAGTTCCTGGCATGAGTTTTTTGGGTGTGTATTTGTTTGGTTTTAAAGAAATAATTTCTGTTTTTTCTGGAAAGTATTTTTATTTCAGTTAAATTAAAAAGTGTTTTTCCCCCATTTTAATGAAAGTGTTGTCTTTATGCAAGTTTTCCAGAGACAGGAAATATTAATGATCAATTCTCATTATCTTTCAGTGCCTGCTGAAATTCTGACACCTATGACTTTTGGCCTCTGAAAAATCTCTACTTATTATAGCTGTTGACGAATCAAGAAAATCTGTACTGAAATTCAAAGGCAAATTTTCACCAAGATCTGCAGAACTTCTCTGAAGTCAAAGGAGTTGCTCTGATTTACTCAATCAGGGAACTGACTTCTAGCTCCAGTCCCTATAATCCGTTTCCCACACAAATACTTTGTTAATTTAGAATGAAGTTGTGCAACTACTTTTCCCTTTGAAGTCTATGGTAACTATAGGTGTTTAGCTAGAGGGAGACAAATAAAATCATCCAACTGTCAAAGCAAATTTTCAAAAAGGAAGCTTTACACTTTTTAATGATAAAACACTGCCAAAAATATTACTGAAAAACAATGCAACCTCTGAAGATTTTAAAACTTAAATTAGAAGAACAAATCAGCTTTTGAACTCTGAAATTAGTGCAAATCTTAACACAAATCCTAATTACAGAGTCACTAAGAGGATTCTAGCATCATGAATCAGAAGTCAACAGCCAGGAATTTCACTGTTTCAATTAGCTCTTTCAGATGTCTGGACGTGCACGTGTGTATGCACATAACCTGTGTGTGTACGTACTTGTATCTACATAAAAACACAGGTATGTATACACACAAAATTTATTACTTATTAGCTCTTTCAGATGTCTGTATGCAGGTTTGTGTGTGTATGTACACATACTTAGACACACTGAGTACAACAGACTGAGTCTGAAACCCTAACGGGTGGCCTAAGCAACCCCCAAACTGTATCTGCAGTTTCCATGCTGAGAATTTCTGGCAGCAAGTAATCGCACTGAAGCGGACCAGTCCTTTAGGGAGATAGGACAGCTTGCTGCAGAAGAGAAAAACAAAAGACAAACTCATAGCTTGATGCTTAGGTATTGATGTCAATGATCCGTTTTGAATTATAACAGCTGAATATTTAGTCCCAGATCAACATCAGTGGTCAGGAGTACAGGGGTGAAGAGAAGGTTTAGAGGCAATACTCTCCTGCTGGAAAATGGATAGAGCACATCCAGGTGTCGTACACATCTATCTTCTGTTTCATAATGCCTACAGATCAATACCTACAGAAATTAAGCTTGTCCCATTAAAGGAAATTAACAATTTGGATAGAAAATATATATGCTTATACTCCAAAGAAGTCACAAAGCAAATTTATTTCAGGATCTGAATGTTGCAAGAGCACAAAATTCAGATCCAAGTTGCCTCTCCATTCTGGAGGATTCTCCAAAGGCTATCCTCTTTGGAGAATAACCAATATCCTGAACACGCTGGCAAAAATCATGCAAGTTCAATAATCAGGCACAGAAGAACAGGTTAAGAATAAAGAAGCAGATCCCCCCCTTCGAATTTTCTTAGAATTATATTCAAATATTACTTCAAATATCCTTGGCCTTTTATTTTTTTCCTATTGTGAGCACTCATTAGTATCCTTTCAACTCTGACTTTGTCTAGGCCAGCCCGCCTTCTAAATAAAAGTGAAGCGAGAATATAGGATACTGCAAAGTGATTGGAAGTACAGCTGTGCTGGAGCCCAAGCTACTTCAGCCTTTTCCAACTTTATATACATATAATTTCATATTTTTATCTTCCTTTGCAGTATACTATAGCCAACTAAGTTTCTCCAAGTCTAAAAATTCAGTACTATATCCTTAGGACACCAGAGCTTGACTTATGAATGTTACTCCTAAGAAACTAATTTTCTCACTGTGTTTAGCCTTGTTTCCTTTGTGAATTTAGTGCAAAATACTAAGAAATCACAGCTATCCGATCTATTTATTCCCACTGACTGGAGTATTCCAATCCATGGGAGTGCACTGAGGAACTGTGGCAGAAACTTTTCAAGCTCAGGCCCAAATTTAACTGACACTGGAGTTAAAAACCGTGGAAATAGATACAACATATACCTACCCCTTGGAGTTTCACTGGCACAATTACATCTTAAACAGGGCAAACAGTGCTGAGAATTCTGCTTACTACTCTGGGTATGCACTGCTTCAGATAACAAAGAAAACCCTGCTTTTGCAACAAATTATTGGTTGGTGAAAGCCACGCCCTTCATTTGCCACTGTTTGCAATTCATCTTCTACAAGACTTAACGTGTTTACTTTGGGGTTTTCTCCTTCCCCAATGAGAAAATGCTCTATAAATTAAACAACTTCAAGGGGTTTACCTGTGTCAACTGTCCATCAAAAAGGAACGAAGGTCTTAACGTTTTCAAAGACCTTTGAAACAGTGAAAGTATCAGAATATCTTTGTCCGTGCAAAAGAGAACCTGAAGTAGCACAAGAAAGAATGATTTTAAAATGGCCTAGTGTAGATAATGGCTAACAACTCATAAAGGACGTGGTCCAAAGCCAGTTGAAACCAGCAGGAATTTTTCCACTGGCTCTAGTGAGTTCTGCATCAAGTCTCCGCTGGTCACTCTAACTTTACAATGCCAAAAGACAGTAATGGTCTAAACTGTGCTGCCGCTGTCATTTCTCCAGGAAATCTTTTTCTGCAGTATACTTTCAAACTCAATGAAAATCATAACAACGCCAGCACAGAAAGCATAGCTCTGATTTTTTAAACATAAAATTTGGCTCTAGATACCCATACTTTAGTCTCTACTGCTAAAGAAATGAAGAAAGTAAAGCACATCTAACAAAACACACATGAATCGGATCACAACCAATAGGTAAGGAGTTGTTTTAAAAGCGTGATCAACACACAAGTTAAAAACCAAAATCCAAAAAACCCAATGCATGATCAGATACCCTAATGTATAGCCTAGCTGTGTACCTATTTGGTGAGGGTTTAAAAAACCAAAACGTACCCCCGCCGAGATGATGTTAAACAGCTTATGAACACATGTCTACAAAGCTAACAGACCCTACACTACTTTCACCCTCAGCATGATGCTTTCTTTTGATATAGTATTCAGCCACAGGAAATTAAAAGTAGAACAATATATTAAGACAGTTCACAATCCACAGCAAAAACATTAAGAAGTGTCAAAGTGCTGCCTTTCCATAGATAGAGGATAAAGTGTTTTTTTCTTAATTCAAACAGGTTGCACAGAATATTTTCTCCCAAAACCCTTTGTGTGGGTTTTTTTCTTTTTTTTTTTTTTTGGGGGGGGGAGGAGCTGTCACAACTTTAGAAAGGCAAGTTGCTTTTAATTAAATACTAGTTAATGACTTTGACTGACGTGTACAATTGCCAGTATTTTTAGTTGATATTGTCTTTCTGACCTGTAACCCTTAAACTAGAACAAGTACCTTGTTTAATGTTTGTTAAATTTAGACAGCGCCACTATCCACTATTACCCCCCTCCCACCGCTGCTGCGCTAATCTCCCATGCCAGCTGCTCAAATGTTTACATTTTAAGGGCTTTCTCTGTTTGTGCAGAAATGGTCTCTGCACAGTATCTCTCATCTGTACATTTGCCAGAATCAAGGCAAAAAAAGCCTCACTGCAGGAATTCTTGATTAATAAATAGTCTTAAATGTTTCTTCTTCCCTTCCCCCTTCTGTCAAATCCATTGCCATTAGGTTTTTACAAGGCAAACCTCCACAGTGCACTTTACTGGCCTGACTCTTGTCCTATGCAAACAACTGTAAATCAGAACAAGCTCCATTTAGAGTCAATGAAATCACACCATCTCTGTGCTGAAACTGGGAGAGATCAAAATCAAGATACATACCTGAGCATTTGCTGGGACAGAAAGAAGAAAATGTTATAATCAGAGGAGGGGGGTGTGGGGGAACCAAACACTAACAATCATAAATCTAGCGGTAATCTCTTCATCTCGCTATGCCAGTATACTTCAGAGACTGCCTACACAGTTCATGTCCTAGACATCGGTCACACCTGGCTCTCTCACCAGGTCATCGAGGTACTGAACAAGCAAAACACTTAAACAGCTGCTTGGTATGACACTGAAAAAGTCAGTGGGTCCAACTCCTATGCCTACAGCTACTCAACTATTTAAGAACTCTGCAGGGCTATGTCTTGCTATTTACCTTGATCTGCTTTCTCTTTTGGCCTTCCAGCTGACCATTTATAAAACCAGAAATACTGTCCTTAGTTTCCCCAAGCAGTCTGAGATGTGCTTAACAGTGTAAATGATATAGAAAAAAAAATTCAAGGAACTTAATCTGACTGAAGGTATCACTACTTCATGCTGTTGTAAAAGTCTTTAAAAAGACTGACCGCTATTTGTCACACTCTTTCCCCTCTTCAGCTTGCGTCCCAAAATGCTGCTGAGAATTCAAATGAAACATTAAACACTGGAGAGTAAGAGAAAAAGCAATGTCTGAAATTCTTTGTAATAATTTCTGCTCAGCTCAAAGGGGAAGATCAGTATTGGGGCTGCACGTAAAAGACCAATAAAACCTAATTTAACAGTTTTTTATTAAAAAAGAAGAACAAATGTGAAACAGCTACGCAGACTACAGGCATTAGAAGGTTTCTTTTTGTAGTGATGAACAACTGAGCAGCACACACAGTACTTACTGCTATAAGGTCTTTGCTTCATACACACAACTCCTCTGAGTTCAAGGGAGACCTGTAAGGCCCGCTAAGCCTTACGTAGGTTTGACTTTGCATGAGAGAACTAAGACATAAAGTTCACTTAGGAAAACTTCTCCATCAAAGTAAAATGCATTGTGTCCTGTCAGCAAATGTTGTTTTGCAAATCCTCCCTCACCTGCCATAAAATGTTATTGAGACATATGGTTTCACACGCTACCAAGCAGCTCAGTTTTGCCAACGAACAATAATGCACAGAACAAATACGCATGGAAATCATGAGATCATCTAATTAAAAGAAATGTTATTGTTTGCCACTACTTTTAATGAAATCGAGTCTTCACTGCCCAACAGAAGAGGCTGGAAAAGAACCAAATCCTATTAGTGCTCATGCCTCAGAAATTGTTTGCAAAAGGAAAGAAATTATACCTTAACCGATGTTTAAAATCTTCACTGTATCTAAAAATCTACATATGCTAACAGGATATTTTAGACTAAGATAATAAATCTATGGTTACATGTGATTCATATTATGCCACTACAAAAACAGGTGTTACTGTCTGAAAAAAATTTTCCATTGTATATTAGAAAGATGGAGTCGATGACATACAATTAGCCATTTCTGATTTCATCTAGTAAAGGGCATTGGCATAAATACACACTAATCCTTTCATTACAGTAGTTACATTTGGAAAGCTTTACAAGAAATGTTTTGGATATCCATCATTAAATTAAATAGAAATGTACTGTGCAGTGGAATTAATAATTCCCTGACTCATTCAGAGACCATCCCAAACTTAAGGAACTACATCTCTGCTTATCCAACTGCAGAAAAGCCTGATCCTGGGATAAACTTTTCTTTAAAGGTGGTATTTTCTACACCACTGCATGCTTGCCTGTTACACTGAGGACAATATGCTGAATAAATTATGAACGAATATGAATTACAAGGCTATTATACACTATTAAGGGGCTCTGGTAATATTAAATACCAAGGAAGCAAAGCCTGAGTGGTTGAGATGTCACTAGAAAAATCTCAAATGGAATTTAAGTATGACTTTGGGTTTTTTTTAATGTCCTTTTATTAATGCAAATTAAAAGCCATTGGTCTTATTAGCTGCTGCTTTATTCTATTTTTTCCAGTGAGTTAACTTCAGAACTTTTCAGTGAAATCAGTAACAAAAGATGAATCAGACATAAAAGGATTTGGGTGGTTAAGGGTGTGTCACCAGGTCTTAATTAAACATCCGAGGGAGATATCTGAGCCAACTTACTCCAGACCGACTGGGTACATCCACAGTATAGAGAACGATGCCATGCAGCCCAAGCCTGGAAGCTGAACTGCCTCACACTAACCTAACTTACCATACTCCTGTTAGGTGGGGCCTCCCTAACTCACACCACTTTCGTGCTTTCCCTTCACTAAGCCTGACATGTGCTTACTCCCATTTTGGTGCCCGAATTCTGCTTCTGGGCGTGCTGAGCGTAAAAACTGCTGAGAAACTATGCCTCTAACCTCCTGCCTAAACTCCATCAGGACCCATAAAATAGGCGAATCTCTCCATCTTCATCATGAGCCAAGAGGCTTGATCCAACAGGTGCGCTTAAAACACAACTAAGAAACCTGGCTCCACAAAAAACATAACTGCTAGAAGAGGCAGCTGTGGTATTTCTCCCGTCTTGTCCCCCCCCCGCCCCAAGTTCAATGATTCAGTAAGAATATGGTAAATCCAGGTTCAAAACCTTCTTCTAGTTGAGAAAAAACAAACTTCCCCCCCTCGTGAGCAGAGTGAGATTTTTCTCTGTTCAAGGACATGAATATGAGTTTAGCTGGAGAGAGACTGAGATCAGGGTACTCATCTGGGCAGGGAGCAACAGCCATTTGGCTCTTCCAGTTCTAGCTTCAGAGACTACTTATTTGCTGGATCTAACATCTGCTTAGCATAAAACATAGAAAAACATCTCTGGCGCTGGCACTGGAACCCAGAGCTGCCACCACACTTAAGTTATTTCGTTGCTGGTCTGAATAGTTAAGCTTGCTCTTGCTCTCTCTCTCTGAGTCACTGAATACTTGGGTATTTTTACAAAAGGGCACTTCCCACATCAAGAATACCTCACAGCTTTGTTCCAGGCATTCTCCAGCCCAGCAAGTATTTTGGTTTTCTTTGCAAAGGAGGACATAATTCTCTCAATAATGGTCCTGAGAGAGATAGAAGACTGGCTGGTATCTCTAAAGGCAGAGAATGGAACTGAACTTATCTCTCTCACATTTTGGCTAACAGTGGTAGGTGGTAAGCTTTTAGAGTAAAAGCTTTAAATACCTAAATCTAGCAGCTGACTCAAGGTTTCAGTCCTGAGCAGAGACAGGTAGCAGACACAGAAGATGAGCAGAGTTTAACATGCAACTCCTGCTGTGCAGATTTCAGTGGCTTCAAAACTTGGGAAATCTGACTCTGGGATGCTTAGATCCAGTGTCCAACAGAAGTCTGCACTGCTGAGTATTTAAAACAGGCGCTGCCAGGCATAGTTGTGCCCAGTTCCTTTTGCAGATATGGCCTACTCAAGCCCTTTTGATTCAACTTGAGCCATTTCTCACTGTTCATCTCAGACCATTTCTTCAGAGTATTTCCTTAAAAATGTCCTGCAAAAAACACTGCAGGAACTGAAGTTTCCAAGTTGTCTTTTTAAAAGCAACAACTTGAATGCAATGCATTGTGACGGTTTTACTCCAAACCATGCAATTTTATGTAAAGATGCAGGTTCTGGCAACCAATGACTACGTGATAATCTTTTGTTTTTAATAAAACCTTCATGGTCACCAAAAAAAAAGTTTAGAAATGTGACCTCTACAAATCTAACACTCAGAAGCCAAATGGAAGGAAGGGAAGTCCACCCTAAATGATTTGTTTTCAAATCTCATGATCTTAAGCCACTTTTGTGTGGTAAGGGCAAGAGCTAAGTAATTTTTGAATGCATGAAGTTGGCAATCTTGTGGTAGTAGAAGCTAAGTGGCACAGACAGAACAGGGGTCAGCTGACATGTCTCTTCACCAGATACTGGTTTTAATAGCTTGTAACTTTACGATGCTTTAACCATAGATGCTGAGACTTTCCATTCCAGGTGTCTGCCTCAGGCTATTTTATTTTTTTTTTTCAGCCAGAGTAGTTCAGCTGGTTCTGAGATTGTTTTTTTATTTTTTTCCTTTTTTTTTTTTTTTTTACACTAATTCCAAGGTCCTTTTCTTTGAAGAGGTCTAGTAACACCACACTTTGGAGCAAGAACTTGAAGTCTGGTGGCAGGCAGCCACTGTTTCAAGCTCTTGCCTTCTGCTACCACATACTGTAAGAAAAATCTAAAGATATTATATTATGTAAAAGTATCTATGATTCACATGAACGAAGACAGTTAATATCCTGTAAGTGCACACGACAAAAGGAGGTGGGTACAGCTACATCTCTTCAGCAGCCATAATCTGGCTGAAAGGCACCTTCATGGTCCACCTAATCTATCCCTCTGCACCAAGACAGAATCAAGTATGTGCAGCTCATCCTCTAGAACTTTTTTTAGGAGGTTTTACAGAGTAGGTGATGATAAGGATTTCACAGTCTCTTTAATAACCGGCTCCCTTGTTAAACTTCCATGTGGTCAGATTTTTTTCCCTCTAATATCTAAGCTAAATTTTCATTGCTATATATAAAGCACATTACTTCTTGTCCTGCCCTCAGTAGACAAGGAGAAAGCAAGCTGATCACTGTCATCTTTGCTACCTATTGGAATTCTCTGAATGCCAGTCACAAGCCAGTTGGCTCTGGCAAATCTTTCTTCTTACCAAGGAAAGTTAACAATAAAATGATTTTTTTTTTCCAGAGTATCACAGGATATAAAAATAAAAATAACTCTACTGTGATGGTAAACCTTATCCTGAGATATCTGGTATTTAATAAATCTATTTTTCTTCTAATCATGTAAACAGTTGCACAAATGAAAACATCTGTAACTATACTATATCTTCCCTAGTGTCATCCTCTGGCATCTAACTACTGGCTCACAGGCACCCTGTAACAGAACATCGGTGGGGACAGATCAGTCTGCTGTAGCATTTAGACAACTCTCCATGCTCAGTTTTTTGAGTTTTATGTTCTGCAAACAAAATCACACTAAGAAAATTGCTTCAAGGCCAGATCACAACCTATGTCTTTGACAGTGTACACAGATAGCTCTAACTGTATAAAATGCAATGGAACTATCCCAGGATTTGACCCTGGTAGTACAAATAAACACACATAACCAACATCACCCTAAGCATTGCCAGGAGACCAAGAAGCAAGAACATGAGAACAGGAATTTAAAGTGAATTTGATTGTCACACAAGGAAATATTAGAAGTAGATGGCTGTTAACTTCCATTTAGATGACACAGGCAGTGTTCTCATTCCTACTGCCCTAAACAGCACTTGTCCACATGAGGTGAAATCCTTGACATTGGTATTAACCAATGAGATGGTATTAACTGATCACCTGGGACCTGAAATGGTTGAAGACAAATCACATTTCCAATCACTTTTGCATAACTGTACTTGATCCTTCTTCCAACCACTTCTGAACTGGGAAAGTATATCATGAATGATGTAACTCCTGCCATCAACGAGGGCATAAAAGTTAGAGTACATTGAGAACAAACAAGGCCCTGAAAAAGTAAATAATAGATTTTTTTAAAAGCCTTTATGAGGAAAATAGCTGTTCCCATAATTTAAGAAGTGACTGCCAAGGTCACCAATGCACCAGAAATCCTGTAGCACAGTATTTGTCTTCTGGAACATGATCTTGCAATTATACAGGTACTATGAAATAAAAAAAACCATACACATTTCCTAAACATGTCTGGTAACTGTTTGGAATTTAAAATGACACTGGTTTTCCCTGATAGTTTTGTTCATGAACATATATAATAATAGGCATGACAGATTCATTAAGCAGGGAATTACTGGACTATCTGCTTCATTTAGGTTCACTGATTCTGAGTAACACCTATATTCATACACTGAAGAGTAGATTTTTTAAAAACCGTCCTGATGAAAATCCTCTAACATTGCTCTGCTGAAGTTTGAACTAGAGAAACCTCATGTGATAAGACTTTGTGCTGAAGTTTCAAATCTTCTGATAAGTGTCCCTGGCTGTACTTCTAAATATTTTTTTCCCAAGCTGATTTATTACATAAACAAATTCCACATCAGAGATACACGTCGTTCAGCACTTGAGATGTGTTTTTTCACTCTTGATTTATGCAAGCACGAAGGTCCCAAAAATAAAACCAGCTAATTTTAGTACTGTGTTCCAAATATCAGGTTGCATCTTGATCACCTGTTTATTTGAGGACAGTGACACCAAGCGGCAGAGATGACTTAAACTCCCTTTTTTTCCCAGCTGTTCTAAATTCTAGCTCTGACTGTCTGTCTTTGGAACACAAAAAGCAGAATATGGTTAACTGTGCTGCAACTTCCAACTGCTTTACTTCTATGTTGTATTTATACACCAGTGTATTTCAATAGCATTTGATCTGTGAAAAGTTAAGTGGGATATAAAGCTCATCTGCTTAGCACAAAACTGGAACAGATTAAGGGAAAAGGGAAGGGAACTACAGGCCAGTCAGTCTCACCTCTGTGCCCGGCAAGATCATGGAGCAGATCCTCCTGGAAACTATGCTAAGGCACATGGAAAATAAGGAGGTGATTAGTGACAGCCAACGTGGCTTCACTAAGGGCAAATGATGCCTGACAAAGTTGGTGGCCTTCTATGACAGGGTTACAGCATTGGTGGATAGGGGAAAATAATGGTGGTCATCTACCTGGACTTGTGCAAAGCATTTGACACTATCCCACGCAACAGCCTTGTCTCTAAAATGGAGACACATGGATTTGACGGATAGACCACTCGGTGAATAAGGACTTGGCTGGATGGTCGCACTCAAAGAGTTGCAGTCAATGGCTCGATGTCCAACCGGAGACCACTGACAAGTGGCATTCCTCAGGGGTCGGTATTGGGACTGGCTCTGTTTAACATCTTTGTTGGCGACATGGACAGTGGGATTGAGTGCACCCTCAGCAAGTTTGCTAAATGACACCAAGCTGTGTGGTGCGGTCTACATGCTGGAGGGAGGGAATACCATCCAGAGGGACCTTGACAGGCTTGAGAGGTGGGCCCCTGCGAACCCCATGAAGTTCAACAAGGCCAAGTGCAAGGTCCTGCACATGGGTCAGGGCAATCCCAAGCACAAATACAGGCTGGGCAGAGAATGGATTGAGAGCAGCCCTGAGGAGAAGGACTTGGGGTGCTTGTTGATGAGAAACTCAACATCACCTAGCAACGTGCGTTTGCAGCCCAGAAAGCCAACCGTATCCTGGACTGCATCAAAAGAAGTGTGACCAGCAGGTCAAGGGAGGTGATTCTCCCCCCTCTACTCTGCTCCCGTGAGACCCCACCTGGAGTACTGCGTTCAGCTCTGGGGCCCCCAATGTAAGAAGGGCATGGATCTGTCGGATTGAGTCCAGAGGGCCACAAAAATGATCAGAGGGCTGGAGCACCTCTCCTATGAAGCCAGGCTGAGAGAGTTGGGGTTGTTCAGCCTGGAGAAGAGAAGGCTCCAGGGAGAGCTTGTAGCAGCCTTCCAGTACCTGAAGAGGGCCTATAGGAAAGATGGGGCCAGACTTTTTAGCAAGGCCTGTTGTGACAGGACAAGGGGTAATGGCTTTAAACTGAAAGAGGGTAGATTTAGATTAGGTATTAGGAAGAAACTCTTCACTATGAGGGTGGTGAGGCACAGGAACAGGTTGCCCAGTCCCTGGAAGTGTTTAAGGCCAGGCTGGATGGGGCTTTAAGCAACCTGGTCTAGTAGAAGGTGTCCCTGCCCACAGCAGGGGGGTTGGAACTAGATGATCTTTAAGGTCCCTTCCAACCCAAACCATTCTATGATTCTACGAAAAGACTTCTGCTTCATTTACAATACACCATTAGATTTCAGATCCTTTACTGACGTGTGGTATAATGAACTGCTGCACTCTGAGGATTGTCATGGAGAAGTCTTTTCTTGTATTTTTACACTCTCTCTAAGGTGTTAACAAATTCTTCTTTTTTCACCTTTATTTTTGCTGATACTGTGAACAAATGTCCTTTCACCTCAAGCATAAGTGTTGACTTTCCCATATTGACTTTGAAAATCTGCTTCCTCATCAACAATCCAAAGTATTTTTAGAAGCACTAATAATTCCAATAATAATTAGATAAACAGAGCACTGAGAATGGTTTGGTTGTTAAAAAGTGAATATAACTTGTGCTTGAATAAATCCTAAGGATCTCTTATTTCTTACACCTTTATTCCATTCCTTTATATTGCTCAGTTTAAAAAAAAAACAAAAAAACCAAACCCGCCCAATCAATATCCAGAATAGAATCATTACTTTTTCTACAATGCAGTGCACATCACCACCACATAAAAGTGAGAAAAGAATTTAAACTAAGCGTACTGAAGTTCATGCCCTTACCTCAGTAGTACTTCATGAGTTGCCTATTTCCTTATAGGCAAGAAAAATTTTCCTGATCTAGCCAGCATATCTCGTGGCACTATGCTGAAGGCAATGGCAAACTATTTTGCTTTCAGAAATGAATGTGAAACTTTGACTTTGATTCCCACATAGCAATGCAAAATACTTCCAAGGTGACCCAAAACAGTAACAGAAAGTAGACCTGAGGAAACTGCAAAAGAGGAAGCCTCTATTGGATGACATTTTGCCAAAAGTCCTACCTTAGCTCAATTAAACTTCTATATAAAGAGTTCTAAATGTGTATTTCACATATATGGCTCTGTAAGATACCACTTATTTTGAATAAGGATACTCAGTTCCACTGAAGTAAATAAGTGAGGATATCTTTTGAGCAAGTGGAATAAAGAATTACTCAGAATGATTGAGGGTCTCAAAATCTAGCCCATAAGGAACTGCTAAGCTGAATTTTAAAAATTATAAAGTGCTTTCATTGGTGTTTCCAGTTGAATTTTATCTTAAGATAATACAAGTTATCTATGCCAACTATCTATGCCAAGTTTACAGTATTTTAGAATTTTTCACCTAAGACGTGACAATTGTTGAACTTTTTATTGAAGCCCATCTAGCCTGTTCAAAGGATGGACCTTCTGAGCTCTGAGTGGATCTGTTAAGACTTATTTTATACAGCTTCTGCAAGCTTTAACAGAATAGTACCAAATTAAATGGAACTATGTCAATATATTCATTTAAGTATGTACTTATGTCTTAGCAGGATCAGTGCTCATACAAATACAGGTGACTAGCCAGAAGTGAAAGACGTAAACACTGAACAATGGATACATTGTTCTTGAAGATTAATTGCTCTTAAGAGGAAAGGGAAAAAAAATTAAACGCCTCACATGTTCATGTAACTGCATAAAAAGAAAACATTTTTTACCTCTTCAAGATCTCTTTGTTCCCTATCACCTGTGCCTTTCTAAAACAAAGTTACATGTCCAAGACAGTTTTGAAAACTTTTTTTCATCAATGACAAAGGAAAAAAAAGATCTTAATTTAGGATTTGCCCTATAAGTTTCCCTACAAAAATAAATTAAGAGATGTCTCTCTTCTGAGGAAAGCACCATACATTAGTGTAAAAGACAGTTCAGAGTATCTGAACTACCTTCATATCCTCAACTTGGAATCCCTCCCCTTCCTCCTGCTCCTCTTGTAGTACTTGGGTATCAAGATACTCAGATTAATGTATAATGGCAGTGAATACAAACCACAAGATGATTTTATTTTGGCAGATCTTGTGACCGTTTTTCTATACTTTCACCTAGTATATTTCAATTACCCACATCACCCTCTACTAGGACTTTGTATTATTAGAGCTCTCTCACTAAAACATTCATCTTTATAGCGTTACCCAAATTTTTAGTGTCATGAGCAGCTTTCCTATTTCAGTACTCTTTCATTATGAAGTCTTCACAGACTTGCAGAGTTAGGTGTTTTTTAACCTCACAGCCAATCACTTCTCCATCTATTTCTCCCTTTTGATTTCTTCTTTATTATCCTTATTATCTGGGATTTGTTCTCTCACTCCTCCATTTTTTCCAAAATTTTATGTCACCCTTCTCTGTGGCTAGCAAGCTATAGATTGTGCGGATCAGCACTCCTTTTCCAAATAGCTGTTTGTGAAAGGGGGATTCAGAGCTGCACCTCACATTTCAGGCTTCTATCATGTCATCAACAGTCCTCTCCAAGTTTTGAAAACAGGATAACAAAAAGCCAAGTAATTAAAAAAAGCAACAAAAAGACACGCCTTTTATTATGATTACTAATCCACCAGAACAGCCTTACAAAAATCTTTAGGATTCACCTTCCTAATTAAATACCTAAATCTTCATAATTTAGTAGTCTGTCAGGCACTTAAAAACCTTTGTAAATGTGGTTCACAGGATTTTAGTACCCCAAAACCTACTGAAGTACTTAACAAAAATCCTTTCTGTTATTTGCAGTGTTTAAAAGAAAAGTACTCTCCACCCCCAAGCTACTTAAGAAACAAATGGAATGCTGCCATGCTGCAGAAGACATGTAAAGGGATAAAAATGAGGTGTGGTTTTATAAGAAAAAAGCCCCCTTTGAATGTCACTGATAAGACAAACATACTCTTGCATCATGCAGTACTGTCACTGTCTTACACCTATGCCCTTGGTTAAAACACTTCTTGCTCACAACTGCTTAGAATTTAGCTTTTAAAGAAACTTTACTTATAGTGAAGCTAGCAAGTTCTGTTTGAAGACAGTGCATTGCATTTTAACTTCATCAAGATGCATGAACTGTGCAGTCACATAACTAAGCCTGCTAAGAAGTAAGCTATTTCTACTTCTACTTGGCTAAGCATCAGGAATAGCAGTGGTTTCTGATTATTCAAACTGCAGGATCTAATCGGAATGCAATAGCATCTACAAGCTATGTTAGTACTTACATCCAAGCTTCCTTCACTTGTAGATGCAGAACTAAAAACATCCTCCTCACCACAATCTCTGTTCATCCTCAAGTGTTCTTCTGTCTGCAACACAAACAAGTATCCTACACAGCAGCAGCAAAGGAAACAAAACAGCAAAAACATGCCAGAGCAAAGCATTAAACCTCATCACAGAACCAAGACAAACTGTCTCAGTAGTGCTGGACCTGATTGCTGAGAAACTGTGAAGTAGTCTGCAAAATTTCTCTGATGTAGGCAAGGCCCTGAGAAATCCATTAGCAGAAAGATTTAAGAACAAGAATATAAAGAAACAGAACAATTCTTGGGCAAGGAGGAAAACAAGTAGTAAGCAACTCCTGTAACACCAGGGATCAGATTCCAAGCCTCTGATACACCCACGGACACAGGGGAACAAGCAGAGAACTTCTTCCCTGCCACTTGTCAATGACGGGACTGTTTCTGTGTGCTAGCATATACCCTACTTAAGCCTAGATCCCATGATTATCTGCACAGGACCTCTGCTCTACTGGATTGCTTAGCAGTGCCAATTTGATCTGGATTTAGCCTCAGGCACATGACTACATTTCACATCAAAAAGATACGGAGTTCATGCCACCTTTATGTTTTTTATGCCAGCTGCAGGAGAACAGAGGGTAACTGATCCAGCATAAAATTAGAATGGAGAGAACAAGATGATACCTGATCTGGCATTAAGCCTGCCAGTACAAAGTTAACCAAAGAAATACTTTCAACAAATTTGTATTAACCATGAGAATAGGACTCTGCTTTCATTCTGTGTCATGGTGTTTTTAATGTAGCAGAAAGTTTTTTTCAAAAAGTTAGATCTAGTGTATTGTCATACCATGATTATTGCTTTCAGTGAGCTAGCTGAGAAAGAAAGCATGTGTGTGGGCATGGAAATCTGAGCGTAAGCCTGTAGTGTGCAGTGACACCTGATCCAGGACAGTTTGCAACACAGGCTAATAGTCTTCTTCCCTTGCAAAAGAAACTGCCTTCTCCTTGTAAATGCTGCAACTCTGCAGTACTACTACTGTGCAAGATTTTGAACAATTCTTGCTATTGACTAGTTCTAAAATACAGGATATGCATGACCACATACATACACATACACACAGAATCACTCCAAATCATAATGCAAACAAAGAAAAAATAAAACAAATAAGCAAAACGAACTTAAGTCTTGTGGAGGAGTAAAGATGTAAGAGTAACTGTAAAGAGCAGAGTTTAGGAACTCTGGACCTTTGACTCCATTGCCCTGATATCACAGGGCATCCCATCATATAATCCCTTCATAAACCTACCAAATCCTTTCTTAAAATAACCTAATTAATTTGTCCTCATCCTGCTAACTAAGTCTGTTCAGCAGTTTCACTGCTGTTTTGGCTAGAAATCTTCTGCAACACCAAGCCAGATGTATTATGGCCAGTTAACACCTGCTGCTTGCTCCTGTGTGCTGTGCTGTTCTCCAGTTCTCAGTAATTCTCCCACCTGTTCGGGTTCAAACTGCTAGAGGTTTGTATTGGAAAGGCAACAAGGACTTCCTTGCTGGACTAAAAGTGGTTGGTTTAGTTTCTTTTCCTACGGAGTATTTGTCATTTGAAAGTAAGAGTCGAATAAAGAAATGACCAAGAAAAGTCAATTAACTTGTCAGAACTAGCAGCAAGAAAGACTTACACCTTTCCCTCAGATTTAGAAGCTGTTTCTCATACTTGTTTATACAGTTCCTACTTTTTCCCAGGTCAAATACTACTTGTAACTTGTTAATTGATCCTCAATATCCTTAGCAGCTATTAAAATCTGTATTTTAAAAACCCTCAGAGGATCACCTCCTATGCCTCTGATTAACAAGCATGAGGAAGAGAATAGGAAAAAGGAAAAAAAAAAAAAAAAAAAGAGAGGAGTTTGCAATCTTGGGACACTCATCCCAACCTCAGCTGTGAGAAATCCACTGCAGTAACCACAGAATTGGGATGCTTCACAGCAACTTTTTCTAATACTGCAAGCGTAAATATTTTACAAGTTAAATCTCAGTTGTTTCAGTAGTTAGAACTCCAAAAGCACACACTTCATACCGAAGTTCAGGAAAATGGAATCAGGACAAACTATAATGCAGAAATTGTGTGCTGTAATATATTTGGGTCTTCCAGAGGAACTACAGCCCCGCAGCGTGCTCTACAGAGGCTCAAGCTGAGCTCCCTTGTTTACTCAATTCTTCCAGGCAGATCCAGCATTATTGCTACAGTTATGTTTTTGTTCCCTTCTAAATGGGAAATAGTTTCTTACGGAGGCTAAACACTCTGAAAGTGACTGACTTCCGATCTCATAAAACACAGTTTCCATGTGTCCTTTATAAGATGTTAAGAATAGCTCAGCATCCATGACAGATAAGATTTTTCAAGACAGTAATTCCCAGTGTCCTTAAAGGAAGCTATTGCCCAGCAAAAGCACTCCAAATTTGATCATAATCAAAAGGGCAGAGAACTAATAAAGATTTTGGAAAGCTTTCACAGTTTTGAAAACATTACTGAGAAGACTGGAAGGGTAAGGGAAACACCAATCCATTAACAAGCATATGTTTCTTAGTACCAGTTAATCAGACACACATTTTATGATTTCACTGCAAAAGCCTTGGAGGGCTTTTTAAACTAGACAAAAGAAAATTCTCCTTTTACTCTGACACCCCAGAGTATTAAATACTTCATAATCAAAACCAGTTGACACTGATATTTGTAGCGAAGGATGCAAAAAGTATGAAGTTAAAAGCCCAGTATTTTTAATATATTCTTGAGTTAGAAAGTTTTTCTGTATTTAATTTGTGATGAATGACAAATTTTTCATAAAGGCATCTCAACAGAAGAAAATTATTTTATATTAATTTTCTTTTTTAATTTTTCCAACTCAAGATTAAAACCAAAGTTAAAACTGCCTAACATGCACCCCAGCAGATACTGATCCTTCAGTTTATTACTCATTTTAGTACTGCAAGTTATTTCTTCTACACCTGATTCACAGGTTTTACAGACTTGGAGATGGCAATAACATGACTTCACAGAGCTTCCTAAAGACGTAAATGCTTTAAAACAGATTATCACCCATGCACAGAAGGGTTAATAAGACACTTCTACTTGATATCTTAATGTATTCTATATTCCATCAGTTCTTTCATAAATGCATTTTGTAATCTAAGCACTACTAAGTGGACTTAAGTTGCTTGAAGCTACTGATCTTTGTTAACATCTACTGAACCCACAACATTTAAAAAAAAAAAAAAATTTCAATGGTCAACTGCCTGACTCCTTCAATAAGCAGCTGGCATCTCCATCAGGCTGCACTGATTAAACATAGTTTATGCATCTGCTAACAGATTACTCCTTGGAAGAGAAAAAAAAAGAAAGAAACAAAGAAAAACCAGACAAACCCAAACAAACACCACCACCCACAGAGAAAATACATCTGGAAAGAAAACAACTCTCTTTAGTGAGGTAGTACACTGCTGAACACTTACCTTGCTGCTTCTTCTATCAGCTTTAAACAATCCCAGAAATCTTGTCTTTTCTTTTTCTATTGCATCATTGCTTACTGAAGCCTTTCGACTTGGTTCTGAAACAATTATAATGGAATATTTTTTACACTTCTGAAATAAAGATTCAGAAGATCAGTATTTTAAAACATCCTGGATTAATGCAGTATTTTTTTTGAGCTGGAGATGTTATGAGCTGAATTATCTAAGTAACTGCCAGATCCTGCACTTTCTTTTTCATCAACTTTTATTTGTTCTGAGTTTGCTCCAAAATCTAATGGAGGCAAATGGAATAATTTAATAAACTTCAGTAAGTTTTCAATCACAATTTAGTAATCCTCGTTAAAAGGCAAAACATGAGCAAGTTGCTTAGTCTTTAGAAATGCTTGTTAGAGGTCTCACTTAAAAATTGTGGAGTACTCTAATACCTTAAAAAAAAGACTTTTCAAAAAGATGATGGTGAATATCTTTAACAATCCACAGGCCTGACTTAACACAGTGAAGTTAATGGAAAGACTGTCAGTGTGGATTTGGATAAAGCTCCATGAAGAGGAAAGAGACCTCTCCCCTGGAAGAAGGGCTCTCCTTAGAACTTAAACCAGCTGGCCGTGGTCATCTTTTCTCGTCTTGGTGCTTCTACTTCAGGTAAAAGCATTTATACGCATTTCAGGCTGTAAGAGCTCAAACATGCATGTCTTCCTTGAACCAGCTAAGGAACTGTATGAATTCCCAGACCATTTAGTCTCCCTTCAATTTCCCCCCCTGCCAGCCGAGCTGGACGAGCAGCATGATAAGGTCATGCTTTACAGGGAACAACCATTGGTTTGACATTCAACATACAGAATGTAAAGCTCTCCCACTTTTTTTAATGGACACTGCATAAAGATGCTATAAAGATCTCTCCCTGGTTCCAAGCACATCAGAGTATCCCACTAGTACACAGAAAGTTTAATGTACAGAGAAAAACTGCTTTCTCTTGTAAATGTTTATTTGTTTAATAACAGTTAAGAAGCAAATGCAAAATGACTTGTTTGTTGACACAAAATAAAGGTTTACTTCACAAAAAAACCCCTCATCACCCAACTCCTGTAAACCATTTTGCATTTCACACAAAACACATGATTTTCACACAGATCGCTTTGCATATCAACAATGTCAGGTGTTAGAAGTTGTTAAGTAGATATAGTAGTTCAAAGCACAGTAGAAGAGTAAAGATGATGAACCCACAGGAAAACAGGGAGAAACTATCCTTAAGAAAGGCTGCAACTCCACTGCAAAAAAATACAGAAATAAATTAATACCATTCTCAAATACTAAGTGCAGCCTATGCTCATTCACCAGAAACCGCTGTTTTTCTGCTCGGGGCTGGGCTGCAACTAGATGTGGATTGTGAACCCCTTACTCACATAGTCTTCAACTATGAGCTATGTCTGTAACTGCTGATCATCAACATTAAACATTGTATGATCCCAATAAATTGGTATTTTAAATACAGCATATCATCTCAAAACAACAAGGAATCTTTATAAATCTGTATCCATTTTTCTTAAATAAATACAGTAGATATTCTCTCCAGTATTATGCTCTGTAGAAGAGGAAGCCACAGCAAGTAATGACAGAGGATTAGGGGGAAAAGTACCGGCATTAGTGAAGCCAAGAGGCAATAGGCTATGAGCTAAGATTCACTTGATGGCTGTCACCTACTGGAGGTGGACTTCCTTCCTTCCTGAAAATTTAAAGAAGTTAGCCACAGTTTTATTTTGGTTATGTTGTGTTTACTAGTAATGCAAAGAAGTAAAGCCAGTTACAAATCAACCATACCTTTCTTGAGGATAATTAATCTCAGTAATGTATTACAACAGACTCAGTGGGGGAAAAGGATATACTAAATATACGCATTTTCTGCTTAACTAGAAGCAGAAGCACCAATGTAATCTAATCAAACCCCATCTACTGTAGCAATTAGAAGTCAGCATCTATTCAGAGTTACCCAATGTGTATACATTGGTTTGATATCAAAATGTTTCATTGCATGTAAATTGAAATTACTGGGAGATCTCCTAGATCTCAAAATATTCTGTCTTTGTTGCTAAATAAATTTTGAACCCAAGAGACCTCTGAAATGTCAGTGTTTCTGAAATTCAACTAATCATGCTTTAGGTAACCTGAAAAGGCTTGGAATCTGTATAGAAACATACCACACCACACAAAGTTCAATGACAAGATTTGTTAATTGCTGGCATTTTAATGGAAATTAGTGAAGAAGCAGTATGCACAGAAGTGTGTTTGTTCTGACCAAAAGCACAGACATGTAAACAACACTTTGCAAAAGACAACACAGCTCAAAATTAGCTAGTTTCTCTACAGCATTTTACGTGACATTCCTAAAGATCCATCTACGAAACCCACATTAAACATAGCGTGACGGGAAAGATGGTTTTCCCTCAGCAGCATTGTACAGTACCTCTATAGTTCAGAGAAGGTTCAGACTGAGTTTTTGACGGAGGAACTGGAAAAGGCAGGCAATGAAAGGACAAGAGAAGACATATTAAAGTTCTAATATTGCCTTGTAAGGCACAGTATTAATTAATTACTCCTAGTATTTGTTTTCCTAAGCATTACAGAAGAAAAATGTTGACCAACAACAGCCATGCAGAGCTGCTACTAGAGGCAGTTTAGCTGCGTTTGTATTCACCCCCGATTCACTCATGAAGCTGCTTCAACTGCGAAATCGAATTATGTAAGCAGGTGGCAGCAGAGCTTGTCTTTTAATAATCCTTCAGCACTTGGTATTTCTGTTTCAGGGAAGGAGAGAATGATGAGCACAAAGTTTTTCTAGGGCCTGCTCTTACAAGCACAACCTATGCTCTCAGCACCTCTGATGCCTTACTCGTTAGTGAGAATGTGTTTTAAAAATCTGTCTGTTCTGCTAACTAAACAGACTGGACATCTACTCAATGCACAATTCATAGACCAACTGCTACTGAAACCAATGGGATTATTCCTCTTGGAGATTACAGATGAGAGCACAGGAGGAAGGAATTTGCTAGAACAAAGGAAGCCTTTTGTGAATTTTATGTGTATTTACCGGTTTTCTCATCAGACACCATTGTGCAGAGCAAGAGAAAAGGTTCAGAAAAGGCTGAAATAGACTTAGGATCAGGGGGATTTTATCATAATGAAAGGTACACTGAAAGGTTAAAAAAGAATAAAATATAAAAAAAAATTCTGATACAGAGAGCAGCACACTGTGAAGTGTTGTATCATTTGCTGCTATAATCCCAGCCCTGAAGTAAAGTCTTGGTTTTGACTGTACAGGTTACAACTGGACTTGAGGACCAATACCACACCAATATATACACCATCACTTTCATTTTAAAGGAAAAGAGTTTAAGGAAGGCTTAGGCCAATTACTCTGTAAGTTGTCCCTGAAGTATGCTGAATGAATCCTGTTGAATTACTCTGCATGTTCAATATGTTGCTCCAAAATGGTTAGCTTAATTACAGTAAACATATCTTAAAAACCCAAACAAACACACAATTGAGTTATGACATGTTGTCAGCCACATTTTTGAGCATCCTAACTATTCAAAGGAAAAGGAGACATTTACTTTACTTAAAAGTCTAAACTCACAGAAATTTGACTCACACAGAGGTAGAATTGTCACTTACCAAAGGAGTTTGAAAGAAGAGACAGAACGTCAACATAAATAAATAACTGTATAAATAAAAAATAAGCCTGCTGCTCAGCACCTACAAGACTGACGTTATCTAAACAATAAATAAGGACATTTACTGTGCTGCAAGTGATACCGATTGAGACAAACTGCAGGAGACAGTTTTAATGAATATCACTTTCTGACCACAAAGAAGTAGCGCTTCTGTGTATTTTTAAAGCAGGTATATTTTAAAGCACATCGCATAATTATGCTATTTGAATACACAATCAGGCTGATAGAACTCAAGCCCAAGAAGCTGCCGCTACAATATCAGGTATGAGAACAGAAAGTGAGGGTGAATAAACATGAGAACAAAATTTTAAATACAAATACCTCTTAGCTCCTCTTCACTACACCATCAGTAACTTGGCTCTTTGGAGGAACTGTCTCTGAACCTATCCACAGTCTGTTTCTCATAAGCCCTGGTCTGTTGCCTGTGTGTCTCAGCTTTCACAGCTGCCATGACTATGGCATGTCTCTTCTTTCTTTCTCTCCAACCCCCAGCACAGGTAGGTGACAGGCTCTGCCTGGACGAGGCCCCCGTGTTACGCACACCTGTACCAACAGCAGCTCCAGGAGGTAGCAAAGCTCCTCCTTTTGCCCTGCCCCAGGCCAACCTGTGCCCTCCCAGGGGCCAGCCCAGCCTGGCACAGGCCCAAGAGCAGCCAGGGATGGCTGGGCACGCTGGTGTCCTGGCTGCTGCTCTGGGCACGGCTCACTGAACAAACCCGTGCTGCTCTCTGGATGGAGATGTCACTCTGCTGTTTCAGCCGGGCCCCAAAGCGATGAGAGCACAAATACTTTTAAGTTGCCCATAATATTGCTGGCACATCATCTAACCCTGCAGCGACCGCTTTCAGGCTCAGCTCACCTCTTTTTCTGTCCCAGGCGTACAGCTCCTTTATCCCCAGCTCCTCCAAGGACTTGGTGAGCTCCAGCTCCTCCCCAGTGATGCCATCTCGCAGAAGAACAATGTGCTCTTGACTGACTTCACACTTCTCACAAATAGCTGGGATGATGTTGTGGAGAGGCACCTCCGGACTAACTCGAACCACAGCCTTCTGTGTCTTCAGGTAGTTCACTACCAGCCTCACAGATTTCTGCAGAAACAAACACAAACTCTCAGCCCTCCCTCCATGATGGCTAGGCTCTCTTACAATGAGAAAGGCATTGGGGACTTCCATGTTGTCTTGACTCCTCCTAGGCAAACTTACCCCACGTGCATACTACTGCAAAAAATATTATTAAAAAAATAATTAAAAAAAATCTCAGAACTCCCCTGTCACTAAGGAGACATTCACAAGAACAGGTGAATAAGGAAAAGGAATCAGAGGCAGCCTTAATTTGTGAATATTTACAAGTACCACTCTGAAAGGTGTGACAGTGTAATTAGCTACACCAATTCAGAATAATACAAATTTCAGCAAACATATTGGGAAAATGTCTGCTTCTGAATCTTCACAATACTGTGAAATACATTTATTAACAATCAGTCTTCTCCCATATCTTCAATAAAGATGGCAAACAAAATACCACCAAAACCCTACCTACCTCCACACAATCCCACAAACCTCATGTCAGCCACCACTGCAAAGCTCAATCACCCGTGTCTTCAGTCAAGGGTCTTTATAGGAATAGATTTCCTCTATCCAACCACATGCAACATAACATTTTGTCTAAATGCTGGAGTCCAGACTGGCACCTGCCAGCCTGCATGCAAATCAGTTAAGCTAGTAAAGCAGGCTATAGTCAATCTCAAGCCTCTCCCATCTGGTTTGAAGATGCGAAGATTGGAAGAACTGCTTGAAATCATAGGAATGAAATGATGTTTCGTGGCACCATTTTAGCCCTACAGAGTACCGACCTCAGGGACCCTTGGCAGAGGTCGCTTTGTCTTCTCTTCAGGAACCTTCTCTTTCAGAAGTACCGTCTGTATGTCCAGTGCTCCTATCAAAGTGTTTGGCTTGTAACTCAGAGGTTGTTGAGTTCCTGAAGACTTCAGTTCAAGACTATGTTGGGATGGATTTAAGCGATACTGGCTGCATAAATCAACCAACAGATCCATCACAGCTTTACTGCAGGGAAGAAGACATTCACCATTAGCATGAGACAAAACAGTTGCTAAAAAATTTACCTCAGTTTTCATATGGGAGAAAAAAAGACAATACAAGCTGTGGATGTGTCGCTAGCTAACCATCTTTGGGAGGGAACAGCGCTAATGCTTTGAAATGCTCAACGGATGAGATAAAATGTTAGGAATTAAATATATTCACACTTCAGCATGGGTTTATGAGCTGGCAATTAACTACTCACTATGAGGCAGACAACAGTGCCAATAGCACTAACAAACATATAAGAGCACTAACAAACATAAGCCAAGAGCGGACAAAGTGCATCTTATCTGCTAAATCCATACATTAAATTCTCCTATTCAAACCCTGTTCTTTAACATGAAGACAAGATATAAATAAACAATGCACTCACAGTAAACTCTACCTAGATTTGAACCATCACATAATGCAACTCAAAATGAAGCATTTAAATCTGGAACAAAAAGTAGACAGGATTTTTTTTTTCCAGCTTACAATTTTGAGTTCCCACCCCCTGCAATCACCAGCAATATTTCCAGGTACAAGATATCCCTCCCATATTTATTTTGGTGAGGATATTAAACCTGTATAAAAACATCTGGTTTCAAGTATTTGCATTATCAAGAACTCTTATCGCAGATGCGATTCTTAAACCACGAGGTTAAAAGAATCAGTCACTGCCCCTCTCTTATTCCATGACTCTGCACAGAGGTACTCCGTTTTGTGTCAGTAACTCAACATTCAGTGGAGCTTGATACTGCCTGACACAGCAGATACGAACTATGTTCCTCCACAGCCCAGAAATTCTTTTCTACCAAGGTACTGAAGGGTTCTTTTTTTTCAACCTTCCCCCTTAAAATTCCATCCAGGATCAGAGAAAACAGGTTTACTAAAACTGGTTATGTTTCTGAAAAGTTTTGGTTTTATAAACCATTACCTGTCATCAACAAAACAACGTAAGTTGAAAAAAATTACCCGCTGTACCTGAAGCCTGTCATATATATGGGATATTTTTCTTCTAGCAGAAGTAAAAATAAGTGCATAGACAGTATATTTGCCAAAGGAACTGCCACCTCTTCTAACGTGTAAACTGGAAAAACTGTATACAGATTCAAAATGCAAGCAAACTCAAAGAAAATAAAATCCTTCACAGGTTATTAGCTTAGGTTATTAGGTTGGTAGCTTATTAGCTACCACTGTTATATCTGTAGCTCAAGAAATGCCCTTCAACTGCAAGCTGTCGGCATCTGGGAAACAACTCTGTGGGGGGCTGCCCATCTTCTTGCTATGTGTACGCTGTTGACCAACAACTGCTCAAGAAGTTGGTGACAAACCCTGGAGAGCTAATGGCAAAGACGACAAGAATGGAAAACGAGAACGATCTCTTATTAACAGGCGAAAGACTAAAACATATGTAGGTAACAGCTCTTCCTGCGCAAGAGATGAGAAAGGACCTTCTTTACAGTAACCTATTTCAAGTTTAACTGAGTTATGCAGTGTGAGCTGAAAAAGTGGCAAGCGTGGAAAATTTGAAATAGGTGATCGTGTTGAAAAGAGAAGAACACAGTGAGAAGATGATGACTGAAGATCAAACAAGGAAAGCAGATGTCATTAATATGTATAGGAGGCTTCAGAAAAATAGAGCACTGTGGTAATGGCTAACAGAGAGAGCATCTAAATAGAAACATGTAGTATCTAAATCGAAATTGTACCACGTCATTTCACGATGACTTATTCTGGCACTGTCCCCAAGTTGCAAATGTCTGTATTTCACAACCATGTTTAATTCACAGGTAACACGCCACAAAACAACAGAAACATTTACACCTACTAAGTCTAAACTATAGGAGAACCCCACCTACACTGATATTTACATAAATATTCATTAGGCTGTGCAGCAGTGAGCATTTAAAAAAGTGTCAGTCTGCCTGATACAGATCTCAGCTTGTCTGTTTACAGACATATTTCTTTTAAAGTGAAATTTGCATGTTTTTTTTTTCCCCTCAACCTTATTACTATTGTTTCAGAGAAAAGCAAATAACCTGGCAGAACCGCAATACATGGTGTTCTATGTGCTAGACACCTCTATTTAAAGCAGAATGCTAATATACTTCTGTAGTGCATAATATTGTGATAATTCATTCAAATTTAGACAGCTATCTTACCTCACATAAACTATTTCATTAAAAACACTTATTAAAAAAAGAACAGCACTTGAAAAAGGTTTTATTCTTTTTTTAAATATAGTTCGTCAAAAGAACAGTTTATGATTCCGTGCACCTTCCACTAAAATTATGAAGTATGGTCAGCAGCAATAGTTCCGCAATTGCAACAAGATTAGAATCCACACCAGCCACCTGAGAAAATACGTTGCAGACAATCATGCAAGTTGAACAAATTTGTCCGGACAATGAACAATTTAAAAATCCAGCCAAATTTGAGGTTTCACCTTATTGTTGATTACAGAACAGGTGTGTGTTAAATATAACACTTAAGGAAGTCTGCAACATCCCATCCTGAGCCATGCTGCTCAGAATACACAACTGTTCCATGAAAAGCATCCCCAGGCTTCAACTGTACCATTTAGGAGTACAAATTAAGCAATAACTCTGAAGCTTTTGAAACAATTTCAAAGTGAATAGTATGCTCTTCCCAAAATGTAAATTTGGGAAAATAATTTCCACAAAACTTCAAAAGGATAAAAGAAGAAAAAAAGAAAAAGAAAAGAGGAATTCTACAAACAAAATTCAAAATCCATGTGTTTCCAAAGATGTAAGAGAGCTGGGAAGTCCTTGCAATGAGGTCATTCTTATATGAAATTTCAGTTTCACGAACTTGAAAAATTTTCCTTCTAAACTGTAATACAGTTCAGCTTGATTTTTAAATGGGAGTTTTATTTCAAGTAACTCCACATATATGCCACACAGAGAAGAGAGCCACTAAATACAGCAAGAGAATGGTACTGAGCCATCTACTAATCTAGACCAACCTTTCTTTCTAACCTTGGGCTGAATATGGCTCTTGGAAGATGCAAAGAGTCAGTCCTTCCTTTGCTTCCATCTTGTTCCAGACGTATCTGCACTTTATTTTAACCTGCTTTTGAAATCTGGTAGAGAGCATACTCTATTTTGAAATTCAGGCAGGTCTGATGATAAAGGATTAAATCTAAAGCTGAAATTAAGAAGTTAAATGTCTCCTGCCTTTCCAGCTACTCAGCTAAGAAACACATTACTTCCTTATTTTAATAAGATGTTGCTGAAATTTTGGGTGCAGAGACCAAACACTATGTGCCAGACACCAAACATTAATGATTGATAAGCAAATACTAGAGCACAGAAAAACCTGGAGGATGAACCCAGTTTAAGATTCAGACAAGATGTCCCAGACAACTATTCTTTGCAAAGGAGCACACTTCAGCTCTGTCCTGATACTCTATTACTAAGCTGTTTGACATTTAACACCAATTCTGGACAGTAAAGAATAACTACTTTGTCAGCAATATTTATCAGGCTGAAGTCCTGATCAAGTGTGAGCGTGTCAGACCACTTGTGTCCTGTTGTTCACCAGTAAAATGCAGCAAAGACGTCTATAATTTAAGAGGCAGAAAACAACTGAGTTGTTTTGGGTGTGGCTCGGCATAATCTCCTTGGATCACACCGAGAAATCCATTTTAAAATACAGCCTTGTACATCTAGGAAATAAATGTGTACGATAAAGTTGTACTCCATCAAATGACATTGACTTTCCTATTACCTTCTACTTTCATGCTACAAATGTCGTAAAAAAATCTCAAACTGGAGGAAAGAATCTTCTTTATTTAGGTCAATGCCAAACACACATTAGGAATCTAAAGTGACAAATGACTGTAAAGGAAAAACAGTAGTGTAAAGGGGGTGACTTGAAGTCTCTGATGCTTTCACTATGTGCATTTAAAAACAGAAAATAGCGTTAGTCATTATTATTTTCTGATGCTCCAAAGCACAGCAGGCACTTTACGAAAAGATTAGAAGTTTTCCTACACAGCCAAAAATGTATACACTAATAGCAAGCTGCATCAAAAGAAGTACAGAAAGCATGACAAGCAGATATTCATAAATGCTTTCTATTTCTTTTCTTAATTTGCTCATGTATATTTGGCCTTATTTTCCATAATTGAGCAAGTCCACAGAAGGAACATCAAGGTGACACACAAGAAGCAGCAGAGGACTGGGTTTGTTGAGCCTTAAGATGAGAAGGGTGAAGGGAGATCTTGTTGCTGTCTGTAAGTACCAACCGGTAGGGTTACAGAGCCAGACTCTTCTCAGCGGTGAACAGCAAGAGGACAAGAGGCAAGAGACATGTGCCAACATAGGAAACTCCATTTAGGTACACGGAAAAATTTTTCACCATGAGGATGGTCAAGCCCTGGAACAAGGGTATAGAGAGGTTCAGAAACCTCCCTGCCTGGAGACAGGTCTGAGCAACCCGCTCTTGCGGGACCTGCACTGAGCAGGGAGTTAGAGCAGGTGAGTTCCAGTGGCCCCTTCCAACATAAATTATTCTGTAAATTATTCTAGTAAGACTTTTTTTTTTTTAAAGGCTACATTGAACTACTGTAGTTTTGACCTGACCCCTCTTTAGTATTTTGTTAAGTTCCTTTTTCACCCTTTTGCTGTATGTGCCCTGTTCATCATCTCCTAACACCACCTCTTTCATGTTTTACCAACCTGGGCTGATTTCACACCTTCAGTCTTTCTTAAGACACTGTTCTGTATGATGAGTTATAAGCCCACAATTAATATAACTTAAGAGTCTTTCACTGAGAATTATGTGAGAATATTCTTTCTGTGATGACATTAGCTTTATGCTCCATGTAACGCATGCTCTGCACTGAGCTCTGTCCTCCAGTATTTGCAGAATGGGACCACAGCTTCAGCTAGTTTATTATTTGTTCTAGTATTCTGCTCTCTGTGCATCACACGTATGAGAGAATTTGCGTAACATGTAAGGCAACAGCAGAAGCAACAACTGTCCGGTCTACTCTTCTGCATATCGGTCATCCATGTGCTGACAACTCCAAATATCCCCATTTTTCTGCAATATATTTCAAATACTACTGACTTCTCAAGCTGCAGACACTAAAGGTCTGTATCCATGTTAATCAGGAAGTCCTCCTCAGTGTCACTCAGCATGATCCCTTTATTTATAGGTTACCCATTTAAGTATTAACTGTGAGAATCACAAACAGAAAAGGTTTCTGGTAACTCTTAGAAAGAAAGTAAGTGGAAAAGCTCACAAATGTCTAGCCATTGCCTCTGTCAGACCTGCTAACAGTTTGTGTGGATCTGCTACAGATCTATATGCATAAAATGTGTAAGCGGCCAATGCTCTGCCTATCCTTTCAGCACATCACTTAGTGCTCATACAACAGTACAAATATAGATTAGTTGTGGGGGTATTTTATAATCCATTTCAGCGGGGAGGTTAACAGTTTTTCATGAATACTTTTACATGTTTTACAGTAGAGTTCACAGGGACCAATTATTTCAAAAGAGAGAACTGTTTTTTAATACTATTCTATTGCTGCACACACTCCTTAAGGACTCAACTTTGTCCTAAAATCTGCACTACATATTTCCAAAATCTGGAATAAATTGTGTGTTACAAGATGGCAATAAACTCTTAAAGAGAGACTATCAGCTTGAGTTAACTTCTATAAATAAATCTACTTAAAAAGTCCAGATTCCAATAAAACATCTTTAAATAGCACACATATTCTTTTTTTCTTGAACTATCTTTCAAGAACAGTTAATGAGAATTTTCTGCCCTCTTGGTGATATTTATAGGAACTTTCTATATAGAGAACAAAGTAAAATTAACAACATGCTGTTTTGCTTACATACAACGAACAAATTGAAAGAGATAATTTTGACTTTTAACTTGGTTCATTTATAATAACCTTAACTGATACTAATTAACTACAGTAGTAGTATTTTCAAACATCCTCTAGTGTACTTCATTGCTCTGTGAACTGCTTTCCTGAAAGTACAGAATCATTTCATTATGATGATGCCCAGGGCAAGGTTTTGCAAATTCTTCTGCCACAGAAAAACTATTTCTCCAGGGTACCCATGAGCAGATTTTGCAGAACACAGTTTTAATGATGGCAATGAAAATCCTGAAGATTTATAGCAGTATAAACAACAGCAGAATTTGTCTGAAATGTCCTTCCATGATATCACCATAGACTAAAAGAGCGAACAGGGAAAAGAATTTATTACCTGCACTGGCTCCCATACTTGCTTCAAACTAAACAAAACACTTTTTTTTAATCCAGTATCTTCCTCATTAAATGTTTACCTCTGAGTATCATTGTACTTGGTAGCTGTCCAGTTCGCAATGTGAAAACAACGCAAAAAGATGACAAAGCCTGGGCTTTCACCCAAACCTGGAGGCTTAAGACGGTCCCATCCCCTAAAAATTTTAGGTGTTCTTGACATTTTTTTTTTTTTATTCCACATCCTAAAAATGTAACAAGTGTTAACGTACAGAAAATTTCATCTTCCAGTGGTCAGAAAGAACAGCAGCACACAAGAGGTTTGTTCACAAACTGATGCCACTGTAATACAGGGCTCATTATAGGTTAACCTTTTCTTATTTCATAACTAGGATGATTTACTCCCCTCCTCAGTTTCCATAATCTTCCGCTTCCCACAGCTGGCTACTAGTGCCTGACATCTGTCACTAAATCTCCACTCCAAGTGCTCAAAACAGTGCTGAGGGAGAACACCTACTACCTACGTTAGGCACAGGTGATACATAGATCAGCAGATTAGCACAAGCAGGAACTTAATTGCCACCAAAATCAGGGGCCTAGACCTGTCATGCAGCCAATGGAGAGAAGCGGGCATCTTCACAGAGCAATGAAGAGAATGTTTTGGTTGCTTAGACTGCTTAACGTAGACGATACAAATAACACCACAGCAATGTCTAAGGTCTAATTATTTCTTTTAGGTTTCAGTCCAAAAACTAAAGACTCTAATAATAAAAATACTCAGTCTCAGCGTATGTGATGCAATGGTAGTGATAATAAACACCTGTGTGAGAGACAGAATGTTTCTTGTGCAGGGATTTTCCATTTGTTCCCTGCTCCTGTAGCTTCTATGTTCTTCAAAAGGTCACATTAAAACACCACTCTTGTAGTGCTCTTGGAGCATTTTTTTTTTTTGAGGGAAAAGAAAATCTTTTCTAACTATATGGCAATTATGTATCTCTCTATACCAAATGCTGCATGAAGATTAGTCTCGTTAGCTCCCAGGCAGCTTGCGTTTGCCAATGAAATACCAGCTTTCTTTGGGATCTAACAGCCAGTGAGTTTCATGTCCTGTTCTACTTTCCAGGCCTGTTCTCTTCTTTCTCTCATTAAGTCCAAATGTCCCCATAAAAACTCGATCACTAAATGATTTGAGAGCTCTGATAAGCACTGCTTTCCTTTAAAATCTTTAACACCACTCTGGCTTTGGGGCTGACCTGCACAAGTTGCACTAGACTCCTGAGAATGGCTAAGTGAACACTAATTTCTACAAGAAAAGCAAGGGGAAGAATGAAGTACCAGACATTATGCACTGCTGTACACATCCTCCTCAGCCATCAAAATACACTAATAGACAAACAGTCAAAATAGACTAATGTATCAGGCCAAGAAGAGTAGTTTTCCAGGAATGAAGACTAACTACTGCAAACCCCAAATGTAAAATAAGCACAGGCCCGATTTATCAACAGGCATCTACATATTCTCCTAATCTGGTATTATCACTTTCTGCAGTTTCTTGACCACTGCTGACCACACCACTGTTTGCTACAGTTTCATCGTAGTATTGAATATATTTTTAAAACTCTTCCAAATTCTTTCTTAAAGTAATAAGTTTCCCTCTTTCAAAACAGTTCTCAGAGAGAGGATGACGACAAGGAAGAGCTCCCATGGTGAAGAAAATGATGTCAAAACTGCCCTTCCAATACAATTTGCCCTTGATTGTACCCCGTGACAAGGAGAACCTCGCTCTCTTCCCATGGAAAAAAACAATACACTTTTCTGTATAAAAGGCTTCCTAAATACCAGCAGATGCTTTGCTGTCTACACATTCGCAAAGTATTTGTGAAGGCAGGATCTCTGAATGCGATGAATCATTCATCTTCTGAGCTTGCTTCTCAGCATGACTCCAGACGGGCATACTGTTAGGATTGCTGTTTGCCAGCAGCACCTACTTCCACTGCACCAAAACCCCTCTGTATTATGAGATGTGACACAACCTACGACTAGCCCAGTAGCACTACATGGAAGAGAGACGGATCCATACACGTGCTGAGGGTGATCCATGGGGAAAACAGTGACACAATAGCTGCTAAGTCCCTCCTGCCCCAGCAGAGAGGGTCCTTTACACATGGCTCTCAGGACTCTCTGGTACAACAGCTGCCTAAAATGCAGAGAGAAGCATGACAGAGAAAACCCCATCAACCCAGAAAGGGAGACATTAATATCAGCAAGTATCCCAGTGGGAACAGAGGACTCCAGAAAGTGGGAGCTAATCAAAGCTTTACCTTCCTTGCACTGTGCTCTTCTGCTCCACCCCGCTGGGTAAAATGACTGTGAACTCCACCGATCTGTTTATCATATTCTCCTTCATGCTCACAAGGTTCTGATCAGAAATTACAGCTGTCTCTGCAGGTGACGTGTGCTCACTGTGAATTCTACTTGCTGCAGAAGCTTGATTTGGTGGTGGAGGAGCGCGAGCTTTCATTCTTCTCCTTGAGAAATAAAAGCAAGAAGAAAATTAATAATTTCTCATGAGCAAAGTATAAACACATTAATAAGAAAATATGTTCTTGCCGCCATAATCTCAGATGGTTTTAAAAAGTTCCTCTAATGCAAGACATTTTTCTTTATCATGAAACTTTTCAACGGAGTTGCATTTTATTTTTACCTCTTCTGCTAAAAATACGCTAATTTTTTAATGATGCACTCACTCCTACTGTTTGCTTTCCATGCCCCAAGGGATGAATCAGTTCCATAATTAGGATATGAAATAATCATTATTCTGTCAAGTATGAAGCATGCTCCTATGAAGAGAGAAACAGAAATACTGGGTCCAGTCCAGACCTGACTCAAGAAAGAGTTGTATTTACGTAAATGAATGTTTCCTCCAAGTCAGAACGGCAGGAGCAGAGGCAGGGTGAGGTTTCATTCAGCTATATTTGGTTTCCACAGTATTATTCTACTCGAAATATTGTCTCTTCCCCTGCTCTGAGTAAGTAGTATTAAATTTGGCTCATCGTACTTCATAGGGAAGCACCATGAAAAGGTCAACCATGAATGATACCACTTCTTACCATGCAACACTAAGAGACTATAGCTCTTTGAAAGCACCCTGAAGAGAACTCATTCTTCAGTAGCAGGCTATGTGCCATAGGTGACATACAGAAAAGCTGCATCAACTTGCACCAAACAAGCAGTGTACTTTACAGAAATCTAAAACCACCACAAACTCAAAAGTTTACTTCATTGGCAAGCTGCCAGACGGGTAAACAACATATGTGCGCTGTTAAATTTCTGAATGGCTGGCCTCATACCAAGCACATGTCTAAGAGGATTAATTCTGATGATTAATATCCCAGTGACCTCTTCTGACTAGATTTATGCCTCGTTTAAGTCAGATTTTAGTGTAACAGATGGAAAAAGCAGTAAAATATTTACTGAGAAATTATTACCCAGGCTTACTGCCTACATTTTTTAATCTGCCTGGTTTTAGGGAGCAGGAAGAGAAGAGATTATGATTCTGCACATAATTTTCACCCTGTGAACATTAACAGAGCTCCACAAAAGAAGAGTACAGAAAAAGCACTCTAACCCTTAAAAGCCTGCAAAGCTTAGTGGCTGAATTAGCCAAGGGCAAAACTGTGCATAGGGGAAAAAAGAAAATAATTAAAAACTGAACAGGATTAATAGCAAACCAAACTCTTCTTTAGTTAGAGACAACGTGTATTCTCACAGATAAAAAGACTAAACATAGTTTGGATTACCAATGTAAGCTCCTGGCAGAGAAAAAAGTAAGAGCTACATCACAAGACAAAAAAAAAAAAGTTCAGAAACAATCCAAATCCTCTACACTTTTTTATCAGTATTTGCATTTGACCAACAATTTCTATGACATCTCACAACTTGCAAAAAATCACTAGACCGCCCTGAAAATGCATATTTCAGTGAGACCTCGGCAGGACACTGTAAAATTAGTGGTGATACAGGTACTTCCTTTCATTTCCTCTGTGTGTAACAGAAGTATTCACTACAAATATGCGGGGAGAGCTACTGTCGTATTTACTAGCACACAGCAATTCTTCTTCCATGGGAAACTTTCACTGTTTATCCTATATACACCCAATGAGTCATGCAGTCATCAGCCACTAACTTGCAGCTCCTACACTCCTCCCCATGGAGGTGATGATAAAAAGTTCAAGGCTTTATTGTTTGTCAAACTACTTTGACTTTCTATATGTCCATGAACCAAACCCTTAATTTATTTACTTGTCTATAAAAGAAAAAAAAAAAATTGGGATTCATCTTCTGCTCAGATCCCTTTACATTTGGCTACAGTTGTTATTTGCAAGCAGGTGGTGAGAGACATGGGAGTTTTGCATAAATCTGCATCATGCCAAGGTAGCTTTACAATCATGTGGTGCAACATTTAAGGACTTCAGATCAATTTACAAATGATGTAATTCTTGCCCTCCATAGCATGAACTGCATCAGTATAAGTAGCTACAGAGATTCACATCAACTTGTTCTTAAAACAAGCTTTTCTTTTTCGTTTTTAAAGCTTGTCCTATAACATGGGGGCGATCTCCAATACAAAGTACCAAAGGGGGTGGGAAGAAAAGAAGCAGACAAGTGTCCTGAGCCTTCCCTCAGCCTGGCAGAACTAGTTTTTTTTAATTATGATTTACCCGGTGTTGTGGTTTAGCCGAAACCAGGACACCCGGACTCGTAAATTCCAGATCTCACAGTGAACAGAGATAGAGGAAAAAAAGCAATGGTAATAAAATACATATGAAACTGAAACCAGCTGAAACTGAAGAGAGTTGAAACTTCAGGGGAGAAGTGAGGAACAACTGAGTTTTGAAGCTGATGAAGAAGCTGAGAGTAAATTGGGAGTATGCTACACACGTGTTTGTTCTCCAGCAATAACATAAAGCTGCATCTGGTTTTCTGAAGGAACAGACAAATAAGGTCAGACGCCTTAATACCAATTTATAGTTCTGAAATGGGAGTGCCATTTTTATTTGGCCACTTTTTAAGTACTCTTTACAGCCAATTCTGGAGTTACAGACCTTGTACAACACTGCTTAGGGCCAGGGGTGTGTGTCAGGAAATCAGACATTACCACCAAAAGCATCAGCTATACGTTGACCAGCGATGTTCACTTTACCTCCATAAAATATCTAACAATGTGTACCCTTTTTGGCAGTACATGGTCAGGGCCTTTTAGATACTACAATCCTCCTTTTCTTTTGTGCAGAAAGGACAGTGCAGGTCTGTTTCCTTCAGAGACATAAGAGAAAGGAAAAGGGAAAATATTCCCACTACAGTCTCTCTAACCTAGCAACAGTCCAGGTGACCTTATACGAACTTTTCCACAATAGCAGCTACACATTCTCTTGAAACACTGTGACTGCTTTAAATGCCTGGTTTTCCACATTTTCCAAATGACAGATTTCAAACTACTACAGTGGAAGCAGATCCCTTTAAAGTTCACATTTGTAGAGCAATAAGTGGCACAGATTTGTATTTCCTAGCCAACTTTCTGAAACATCTCAGTAGTAGAAAGTAGCTCCATGAACTACAGACGGAAATCCACAGCTCTAGCTCTACCTTAGATCTGCACAAGCAGCTGCTTTCTGACCGGCTCCAGCAACTGCAGTCAGAAGGTGCAGAGAAGCCTGTTAATACTACAGAATGTGAGTGAGAAAAAGAATTCAGCTTTATCTGTCAGAGCTACGATGGTTATAAAGGACAATACAAAAGCACTCCATAACAAAAGCCTTTTTGTTCCCCCACTAAAATAATGCATAGAGAAAGTGTGTGATTTAAAAGCTTGTTTTAAGCACGGGTACTTTCCACGCTATAAACACAACATACTATAAAAAAGTTGCATACCATTCTTCAGTATGAGCTAAATTCAAACTAAATTTAGCTCAACAGCAATTTTTTTTTCCCACAAACATCTTGCACTGTGCTCAGTACTGAGACACTTGTTAAGCCTCCCTACCTGCTATCAGTCTGCAGATGAAGTTGCAGGCGGGAACACTTCAAACCTACGATTCACTCACAGTTACATGAATGCTTCAATCTATCCCTTGATAAGGAGACAGAGTAAAAAGAAGCAGCTGATTCTAATACACAAATGTATAGTGCCTTTTACTGAGGCATGAAATAGTTCATCTCATTTTACTGTAAGCTGAAAAAATGCATATAGCCATGAAATAATTAGGCAGAATACATGAATAACCTACCAGCACTGTCCTCAGTAACAGCATCAGGCTTCCCAAAACACAAAAGGAAAAACAAGCAAACTGACCAACAAGACCAGTGTTTCTGTAGTACAGCACGTAGAACAAATGCAACAGAAATGAAGAAACGTTTTACCAGATTAAGAACTTCAAGACAAGGTAACACAAGCCCTTTGAACCTACACTTTATTAATATGTAACTACCAAGCAATAGGATGCAACCTGTATTTTACGATCCGATGCTGAAAAAACATGATCTCTGTTTCAAACAGAAGTGGTCCTGGGATTTCCACCCTCGTGGAAATGCTATGCAGAGGTTGTTTTTCTTCAGATAAGGTCTAAACACACACACACACACACACACACACAAAAAACCCAAAAAAACCAAAACAACCAAGTGATCCTATACACATTTCCACCATGCTCAAAAAAATGAGGAACCCTCTCTGCCCTGTAAGGCAAAGGCAACTTAACAGGTACGGGGCAGACTTCATCCCATGGATGTCAGCAGGATTTTGGCAAGACCTCCATACTAGACCAGTTTGTGGTGTTTTCTATGCCAATTCTCTCTCTAACCATTCATTTTAACAAAAAACCCCAACCAAACAAAAACAAAAAAACCCAAACCCAAACCAAAAAAGACACCAACCTTCAACATAGCAGAATTATGGGCAACACTCATTTTGGATATAGTAAACAACTAGCACAGCACCTCCAACCCAGTCAAGTCAATTTGCAATCTTGTCAATGCACAAGGCTGGAACAGTTGCAGAGGGTTTCTCCATGACATTCGCATGCACCCCATCTCATAATTAGGAGGAATAAATCAACATGAGAGGGCTCAGTGGTGAGCGCAGTACACAAACGCAGTGTCCCCTGGGTGGAAAACAGGAGACATTGAACTAATAAATGTTCTCGACTTTCACTTGATTGCACTCCTACAGTCTTTTGAGGGGAAATCTATGCACATTGCTGTTTGAGAAAAAAAAAGGAGATGAGTACTCTCTCTCTCTCTCTCTCTCTGGCAACTTGCACAGCAAAGCTAGAAACCCAGCCCTGAGGCATGCCTCATACTCCAAACCATTAAGACACAGACAGCATGGTAGGAGTCGCTCCTGCCTAGTGATGTAGCCTGCGAAGCAGATACCCTTCAGAGAACAATTCTTTCTCACTCTTCATTGCTCATGGCAAAGCAAAGAAAACCCAGATCATAGGCTGGGAAAAAGACACCCACTATATCAGAATTAATAGTATGCCAAGTTCCCTCTTCGTAAGTGAAATCCTTTATGCTTCTAGATGCAGCAGCTCAGAAAAATTATAAAGCAACACAAATGTAAAGGAAGTACAAGCAGATTAGCACTAACATAAAGCCACCTCAAGAACTTTGAAAATGGGAAATAAAAGTTAAGCAAATCCCACAGAGATGGAGAACAGAAACCAGGAGAGCATGATAATGCCCATAACTACTAAAGAGGCAGGAGTTCATCCAGCCAGCCCTACATTATGAACTAGAGCTCCATTCCACTTTGCCATCTATAACACTTAAATTAATAAATTAAACTTGAGGTTTTGGTTTGCTCTTTATTTGGGGGAGGCGGGAGGGAGAGAATAAAAAAAAATTCAAAGAACATTCTCAAGTTTACTTAGTCTATCACAAGCAAAATATACTGATTCATTAACAAGTATGTGCAAGACAGGTAACTTACGCCTTTAAATGTCTCATACATAGTAAGAAAATTACAGGTCTGAAATATATTACTCTTATAGTACCTTGTTTCCAGTATTATTTTACAACATTTCATAACATTTAAAATATTACAAAAGTACTACATTTGCTAAACAGCTGAAATCTTCAGCAGACACTAAGATCTAGTGAACTGGGTTACTCCCATGTTGATATGGCTCAGGGAACAATTAGGATTCCCTATGTTACTTTATTTTATAAAAATAAGATTATTTTATTTTTTTAAACAGTCTTTACTCTGAATTCCCTGGCTATTATGGTATATATTTTTTTTATGCTTTTCTCTTTTCAAACATTTATTTGAATTTCATATTACTTTTAAAAGATTATTCCATTTCTAAGGCAGGATCACACTGACAGACATGATGAAAATGATTCCCTTGCAGGCATGATAAAGTCACCCAAAATAGACAAGAAAAAATAATTTGTTTTTGGCAAAGAAATTAAAGTTATTTAATTATATTTTTGATCTTCCACCTGATTCTACTGATGAGAAACCCTACAGCTTTACGTATTTGAAAAATAAAGTTTTAATGCCAGAAGGAAAAAAAAAAAAAAAAAAAGACCAGAAGCAAACTGAATGACAGCATTTGTAGAAGAGGAAGTAGGGATGGAAGTACATGACCATGCTTGCCCAAGGGTGAAATTAAAGAAAAATAAATAAAAGTCAAGGTGAGATGATACAGTCTAATGGAAGTAGTTCCTAACGTTGTATCTCTAATTTCAAACCTTTCACAAACTTAAACAATCAATCATTAAAAAGCATTGTGCTGCAGTTTCCCAGTCTCAGATGTACAAGTGAATAAACTCATTGTTATAAAATTTTCTACCAGGGACTTTTCCCCACATCTGACCCATTCCATGAGAGGCAGAGATGTGTCCCAACACACGGCAGAGACCTGGCTGCTCCGCTGCTTGTGAAGCATTGCACAGCTGCCAAACAAGAGAAAAACAGCTTCCATCTGGCTGGGACTCAAGACTCCTGTACTGACGCTACGTAGCTGAACTATTGAGAGCTCATCCTCTGTCAGGAATGCCAAATGATTTGTTAGCCTACGGCTGGTATCCTCAAACACACTTTTTTTAAACATCACCAACGCTTTCGATTCAGAGTGCGTTATCTTCCAATAAAAGCCTAATCCTCCTTCCAGTCACTGAGGTGTTCCCTCAAGATCCAGTACAAAGCAGTTCACATACCAGTTTCATGATACAGTCATTTTTTAGGGCCAGAAGAAGCCATAAGCACACTAACCTGATTTCCTGTAGTGCACAGGCCATGCAATTCACCCCACTGCTAGTTTAGAGAGCCCTCACTTTGAGTGAAAGCAAGGACGGAGCTGTAAGTGGGGTGGCATTTAACTGATCAAGGCACAACATTGCAGCCTACAAACACTGCTACACCTATTAACCACAGTCACACTAGGGAGCCTAACACATCTACCTGTATCAGTTCCCAAAACAAAATAAAACACAAGCCCTAGAGAAAATCTTTTAAAAAGCAGCCAAATCCCAGGATTTGGGTAGATGCCCGCTGCAGTTAATGAAAACACTGCCTGAATAAGCACTGCAAGGTCTGGCCTAATAGCTGTATCACAGGACTTTTGAGATACCACCCACACGTTCAGTGTGTGGCAAAGACCACACTATGAGCTGGTGCCATCATGTGCAACTCCATCAGGTTACACATCAGTAAAGAGGAATGAAATGTGAGAGCAGCTAACATTACATTATTATTTGCCACATCTGCTGCAACACATACTAAAGAAAAACAGAAGTCTTTTGTGGCTAAAGGCAAGAAAGCATAGATGAATTACTCTATTTTGGAACGTTAAATTCCTGCAATCTAAACTGTGGTACTATCGCATCTCTGAGTCAGAGATACACCAATAGTTTTAGTTCTTCAGCTCGGGAGATGTAATCAAAACAAAATCCCACTAACAATTCATACTGGAGGTTGGGCTAACAAACCTCAACTTCAAAAAGATTTGGTCTAGAAAAGCAAAAGTAGAAAAACAGCACTCTAGGTAGGGATGGTGAAACCTTGCTCTTTTCACAGTGACATCTGCCAGAGAAGGTTCAGATGAACTAAAAAGCTGATAAAGGCAATACACGTTTAGGCTTTAGGACGCAATTGTTTAGCCACCAGCATCTGAGCTAAAACTACCTGCCAGTTCCACACTGACCAAAACCAAAAGATTGCCAAGCAATGGCTGTTAAAGTGACTTGAAGTGGAACCAGCAGTGAATTGGTGGAAAGCATTCAGTGACCAGCCATCTAATCAATTCTACTCCCACCAGTATTTTTGACTTCTTCCCCCATTATCCACACACTCGCATTATTTTTTCCCCACTTATCAAAGTACTGAGCTATTAGTCTCATTCCATTCCAAGCAATAATAATAATAATAATAATAATAATAATAATAAAGAAAACACCAAGGGAAACATCACATTGCTCATTCTCATCTGAAATGTTATCCAGTTCTTTCACCTGTGACTAAATCAGGCTGCTTTGCATGGTATGCTTAAATAGGAGAAGAGAGTGACACTATTTTTACGTTACTGATGCTTAAGCACAATGGCACTGGTTATCAAAAAAAAAAAAAAAAAGTGGCCATGCTAACATCCCAAAGGCACTTAGAGGGACATGCAGAATACTGCAACTGTAAAATGCCCAAGCCCTGTTGCCAGGGCACTCTGTTCTGTTTCCAGCACTCTCAAATCTTCACTGAGCTGTTTTAAGGACACTCAGTTTAGCAGACAGGAGGCTACAACCATGCAGACAGCCCCTGCACACTGAGTTCCCTGCAGATGGCAAATCCTGTGGCTGAACTACAAAAACCACAAGGTTAAAATATCGTTAACTGGTGAGACAGCTAGTGAGATTTCTCAGCATTATTCATGAAGTTATAGTCAGGTTCATGTTGGCTAACTGGATTCTTACTAACCATGCTCACCTCTGGGAAAACAATGGCATGAAAACAAAGCCAAGAGTATTTCTAAGCAGGCTGGAATCACTGCTGGCATTGAACCCTCTGCATGTTGTGGGCAAACATACATCCTTCACATGCACTCACTCTACTACCCATCAGCTGTGTTTTTGTGAGGACGCCGCAGCTCTCACCTCACTGCCTGTGCTGTGTGCCACAACTCCATGCTGAGCTCTCTAGTAACGCTCTTAGGTCTGGAAAGATAACTTATTAGCTGGAATAGGTTTTATTAACAGCCAATAATAACATTAGTCTTCATCATGTTTATTAATAGCAAATCAATGAAAGCGATGAGAAGATACTTTGTTTCTAGAGGGGTCAATGACTAAGGATATGGTTACGCAAGCCTGAGGCTAGCTCAGACATACTGGCACTGTATGGTACGTCCCCTGAAGTTCTAGGTGCTGTACAGATTTCAGTGTGGTTGTCCTTTCTTACTCTCTTATCAACAATCACTTTCAATAAGGCTACTTAAATAAACAAATATAAAAGTTCATTGCTTAGCAACACTGATTTACTGATTTATAAACTCTCCTGCGGTGACTTGCACTGTCAATTAAGATGCAACTTCAAGGTGCATTTGCACTGTATTACTGAGCAAATGTATCCCAGACTGTGCTGTATTTTTGTGCCCACGGACTTTTTAACCTCACTACCACCTACTGAGAATCACTCTCTAGAGGCTTAAAGACTCCGTAGATTAGGGCACTACTGCAGTAAAGTGCTTGCTTTACTGTCTGTTTACAAGGCACACAGAAGATGGAAGAGTTTTGAAAGAATCAGAGAAAAACAACATATATAGCTAGTGAAATTCTGATGTGATTTACTCTGCCGGCTAATTCTTAGTTTTATAATACACTTACAAGCTAGTGGGCACTTCAGTGGAAAATCGCTGACATTACTATAGAGTAATATTCCTACTGATACCTGTTTCAATGAGAAACAGCCTCAAAACAGCGTCCATCTGATGTGCAAGAATTATGTTTAGAATGATTACCTGCTTAAATAAGTACACCTATGGTAAACATTAACACACGTAACTGTGAGCTGACAGATCATCATTTCTCATTTAATGAGAATGCCCTAGGAGTATGCTATGGAAGTTCGTTTCACCCATTCACCATACAAACAGATCCTACAAAACCAGGCAGAAAATGGTAGTTGAGAGAGTTTAGCTTTTTGCAGAATTAAACCTATGTTATTCCGGCTACCTCCATGACAAGGATTTAATTCATCTGTCTACAAATGGTGGCAAGATCACAGTTACTTCAGAAAACCTACATACCCTAATGTACCAAAGAAGAGGGCACAGACAAAAAGTTAAAGGGTGCGGACCAGAGTGAAGAGGTATCCTGGCTCAGTTCCAGAGCACCCCTTAGATCCAAAAAGCCTTCTCAAAACATTAGAAATACATATTTCTAGGCAGAAATTAAATTAATCAATAGCACCTAGCTCTATTTCTTTACAGGCTGCAGGCCAGGTGGTCTCTGTGCTTTTTCTGAAACCTAGATTTAATCTCTTAAGCTAGATGGTCCCAGGCAGGAGACACACATAGCACGGCAGGCAGGCCTACTGAAGCCATTTATTTTCCTGCAGCACTGAGCTCTCCCAAAAGGAGGAAGGCCTCTGTGCTTCCTCTCAAGTTTACTTGCCCTTAGAGAAGCACTCATGATCTTGTCACGGCTGACCTTACATCAAATTTGTTGGGGCAGGGAGGGGAAGGCTGCATCTTCATCCAGTGCCCACTGTTCCTTTATATTCAAAAGTCCAGATCTGCTGACACACTGGAGGATAATCAAGGAGACACAATTTACTTACTTTGGATTGCCTGATCTAGAACACCAAAGACATGAATCTACCCTCTTTTTTCAACTACAGTTATTCTATAAATTGTAACTCTGTAGGAAAACTACATGTCACAGAAGGAGCCAGCACCAGAACTACAGGGCTGACAAGCTCCTCTTTAGAGCTAGGAAAAAAAAATCCCCTAAAAGATCTAACGATGTATTTTTGTGAGATACAGTTTACATTCACTTGCAGAGAAACAGAATCAGAGGTGCCAGGACATTCCTTACTCTCTTAATCATCCTCTTAATTAGCATTTATAATTCAGTCTTAATTCATACTCCATCACACAGTAAGAAATCACATACATCAGTATATTAAAAAAGGTTAATGAAGCAAATACGCAGTGTCAATGAGGTAAAGAAATATCCAACTTCAACACAACAGTCTTAACTGTTGTCAGACCCCGTATTTATGGGATGCCACAGGTGCTTTTATCAGGAAATCCCACTGCTTCAGCTGATTTTCTACGTATTTTCCTAGTGCTGATTTGCTTAAGAAAATTTCTTATGAGGACCACATGTATTTTGCTTTTCCATTTAAGATACTCCGTTCTTTGTAAATGACACAGGAATCAAGTACTACTTAGTTTAAATTGAAATTTGAGTATTTTGATTTATTAAAAGCAAATAATAAACTTAATTGTAAAGTAATAAGTCCTACTCCAACTCTACACTGGAGTTGAGAGACCTACATTAACATAAAAACAGAAAGTCTGATGAAAAAGAAAACTGCAAATGTTAACACAGATAAATACGCTTACAACACCAAACAGCTGATCAGTAGGACTCTGAAGTTTGATCTTGATTTATCAAGTAAGAACAGAAATGTTTTAATGATTTTTAAATGTCAGCATAACCCATTTGTTTAGTTAGTTTCCATTTAAAATTCTGTTTAATGTACCCTGTAGGCACACATGTACTTAACGGATTTTAAATCTCACAAAACAAAAAAGGATGTGGTATCAACTGAGCACTTAACAGCCTCATGCAGTGCAAACTAGAGCACACTATGAAGAAAATCTTGATAAGTCAGGCATGTCAACACACCCAGACAGTATCAAACGAGAGAAGAAGCAGCCAAATACCCTCCCTCTTTATCACACACATTCAAATCAGGGACGATTATTCTGGGCATTTCACTGATGGGTGGCACTGGCTCAGGACACAGGAGACTGACATGAGTCTGGGCCATTATGGATTTTATAAAGTAAAACCGAGACTTTGCATTACCCCCATCAGCAGACTGGAAGCCATGGGAATGGTGTTCTGTGTTATAAATGAGAAAACACGACCAAGAGAGCGGAGGTATCTACCACTTAGGAGCTTTAAATGCTACTCAGAGATAACCCAATGCAAACATGCTTGAGGCTGCTCTGTAAGTACTGATGGGGCATCACAGCAGTGACAGCGAGATTGCATAGACATGCCTGAGCTAGCTGCAAACTCAGCAGAGCCTACAAAACCCACACAAGAAGCACGACATATTAGACTACCTTATAACATGAACTGCTATAGTTACACTAGAAATGGCAAAAGGCCAAATAACTCAATACCTCAAAATACCTCAAATGCAAGCACCAAAACACATGATAATTTAGAGCTGGTCTTTTAACCAAGAGAAAAGATTTCCGTCTCCTTGTCAAAAACAAAGAAACAGCAATATTAATGATGTCTGATTTCCTTCAGCTTCCTTGTCTTGTCAGGACTGATTTTGATATTAAAAAAGTCTCACTGAAGCTTTTCTCAATTCTGGAGCACTTAATGACTTCAACTCTGGACCTTATCCTGCAGCTATCCTCTGAGTGGGATGGTTACGAGGCCTCTCCTCTCTACCAGCCATCAACTTTCCAGAGACTTATAAAAAGCTATTGTATTAGGCTTATCTTTCCTTCTGTCAATTAGACTGAAATCAAACCTATGGCTGAACAAACAAATAAACAAAATTTTTTCAAGAAAATACAAGCAAAGAACAACATAAAATAAACTTCATCTTATATGAAAATCACATTAAAATCTGGCATTGCATGGCTACACAAGCTGTTGGCAGACTATGCTGAAACAAGGGTGGCTGTCCGATCTGAAAGCTGCCACCTGGGAACACTGAATGAAAACAGAAGAGAAAAGAGATTAACTACAGTTTCCTCCTCACAACTGATAAAAACCAAAACAAAGAAATCTTGGACTCAGTGAAGTCAATGGGAGTTTTGCGACTGACCTTGCAGAAAGCCAGGTTTTCAGCCTGGCAGAACCTCAGCAGAGTTCAGTTTCATCTCTGTCTTGACAGTCCCACTTGCTGCGTCCCCCAGCTTGAACACAACTTTTGAGCACCAGGACAGAGCCGAGCACCGGCAGCATGGCACCTAGAGAAGCTTTGGGATGCTGAAAGCAACTGCATGGTACTGCCCTGCGCATCCAACCAGCTGTCTTTTAGATCTGCAAAGGCACAGTTCTCTTATGCTCTTGCTACATCTTATCGAACACTGAAAGTATCAAATATAACTAATGTATCAAAAAAAAAAAAAGGAAAAAAAAAAGAAAAAAAAGGAGGAAAAATTAAAAAATCAATGAAAAAAGGAAGCAAGCCTATCTTGTATCGTTTCCGATTCTGAAATCAGTCAGAGAGGTCAAGGAAATCTGAGGACACAAAATAAAGGTCAGAGCTGCCACACCACAACCTCTTTGGTCACCTCCTCTGAAATAGGAAGGTCAGTGGCATAGTGATAATTGGCGAAATTACCAGCATACAGAGAGCACTCCCTGAGCCAGGGCCTAACAGTTGCTCACTTGACACATGCTGGCACTGTTCTTCTCAAAGAGCGATGAGGACACTCAACTGCTAGCAGATCTAGCATCCTCTCCGATGTTTATCGGACTTTCCCGGCCAGGAAAATCCTGGATGCAGCTGGTGAGGTTCCTCCAAATACTTCTCTTCTGCTGAGCCCTACACAAACTGCACCCAAGCAAAGTGGCAAGGCAGGAGAAACACAGAGTGACATTTACCAAAACAAAAGTGAAAGGAATTCACCTTCCTAGCTGAGTCACAAGTTTTCCACACTGAATACAGAGGCACAGATGGTGGAAAGGGAGCTAAAAGATTTAAAGACAGCATTTCAAGATTCCGGAAGTCATAGTTGGTCCCTTAACAAATAATACAGAGTTCCAGTATTTCTGACAGATCCTCCAGAAAAAATGCCGCCTTTTATTTTGGAACTAAACCAAAAACAATGCATATTTTTCCCCACTTCCTGAAGCAAAAGTAATAACCTCCAGTGTAAGATCTTGTTTATAATGTTGAGTGCCATGCTTGAAATATAGGCCATAGCAAAGGAATGCATAAAAGCTTTTTCCCCTCTTGCACCTCCTTTTATAGTACAAATTGCAGCAAAAAAAAAAGAATTACTGGTTTATATAAATAAAACGTACTTTTTTCCACAAAATTCTACCTTCAAGAGGTAGACTTCTCAAGAGGTCAGGTTAGTTAAAAGCCATGTCATTACAAGAGCTCTATTTCAAGATTTTGGTGGCCCTCTTTATCTTTCTACAACAAACCATGTAAAATCCTACACTCAGTGGGCCATCACAGGCTCATGACATATCCCAAAACAGTACTGCTGTGTGGCTCATACATTGACAGAACTAAACAAAAGCATTGGTAGCTTACTCATTACTCAAACCTAAATTTTGTTTTCTGTTTCTTACCAGCACCGAAAAAGAAAACTTCCTCCTCTGCAGGCTACCCAGTTAACTCAGGTGTGCCGGAGTACATGTGCCTAATCGCACACATGTCTGCCTACAATGAATCATTAACCCAGTCCTGGAGCAGGAAGGTAAGCAGCAACCAGCTTTAGCCCCATGGACCATTCATCAGCCTGAGCTGCTGAACAAATGCTGAACCCCATGGAAAAGCAGGGACTAAACAAAACCAGACTGGGGCGGAGGAGTCGGGAGTAATTTTGACTAACACAGGCACTAGGACCACAAGGCTTCTTCCCACAAGCCACCACCCACCGTTGAACCTTGTGTCCTAAGTCTAATTCTAGCCCTGAAGAAATGACAGCGATTCTGTCCAAGTTACTCCTGCGAGCTCACCCAGCCCCTGCCCTTCAGGGTAAATGCCGCTGAATGAGCATGGGCTACTCACACCAGTGTGGGAAGGGTGCAACGTTTCATTGCACTCCCCTTTCAGGGAAACAAAAGCATCCCACACCCATGGCTGCTGCACACTGTAATTGGGAAGAGCACAGGCATGCTTCTCACCTTCACAGGACATACAGCATGTAAATGCTGCTTTCCCCTCACCCAAATGATACCATGCATATGTATTTGATGTAGTAAGAATGTTACCAGGCTATACGCCATCATTTCTGCTTCTGAGTCAGGACTAATACATGAGAAGTAGCATTAAATACCATATAAATTGCATTCATTACTTAGATTCAGCTAATTCAGCAGCACTGATTTATTTTCTATGCAACTTCTGATACAATATTCCTCTACAGTACTTCGAATAAATAAATTATTAGAGACATCTACTGACACAGGCACGAGCAAAGTGGGCTGATCGCTCGTTGTTGCTCTATGGAAGGATGTCACCGAATGCTGCTGGCAAAGCAAGGATGCTTCCAACCCAGACTGCAGCCACCCCAGGCCTCCTAGCAGGCTAAATTCAATCTGACAGCATCAGGGAACAGGATCAGCCAGCAAAGGATGCATGTGTTCAGGAAACTGCTAGACCAAACTTTTTTTCTCCCACCCTGATTGAGTAGGCCAAAAATATTACCATGCAATAACAGAAGACATGAGAGAGCCGTAACCATCTGTGTGTCATCACTGCCCACGTTCAGAGCTAGGGAAAGACACTGGAGGCATTTACGCACCATGGAGTCATTTGTTGGCTATACTGTCAATATCAAATCCTCACAAGAGGATGTGCTGGTTTTGACAGAGCAGTTGGTCTGCTAGGTCTGTAAGCACGGTAACAGAGTACACTGCAGCTTTTGCCTGGCCTGTGAGTGTCAAAAGACGTGTTCCCTGCTATCAGACATCATGTATTCTTGGTGTTTTTAATGAGGCAGCAAATGAATGCCTGGAAGCTGATGCCTCCTAACACAACCCTGATATAAGCAGCAACACAAAAAGTCCACCCTGAGTGAATCAAACACATAAATGCACACACATACAGAGATTAGCCAAAATACTATTTGCAAGCAGTTCTGTTTCCCTGTCAATATCTAAAGACTTATTAACGCATCAACCTTATTCTAATTATCCTGACCACACTGCTGTTAAAAGCAAGCTACACTTTGTCACAGATGTCCCTGACCACAGGATTATGTCCAGAGAGATGGCGTAGGAAGAGAAAAGTGAGAATTTCATTTCACCATGGCTTCTTCTCTCAAAGTAAATAATGAATTAAAAGTTTAATCTTTCACTGAATACTTGGGATGTTGATAGTCTTGGCAAATGACAACTAAATTAAACTTATATGAATGGTGTCACATAACAAGTCTAACCGCTTATTTTTAAACTTGGAAGAGTCTGAACAATTGAAAATATCTGGGTTGGGCTTACAAAGTAATTCCACACACCCTTTTCACGCACTCAGTCTGCATAGCTGATAGTAGTAAATGGCACTGAAAAGAGAAAGAAATCTGAAACAGAAACACAAAAATGGAAAAAGTTCCTATACTGATGATATTAATGATAAAATAGTAGGTAGCATATTATTGTTTTTGATTTCTGCTGCAGAAAAGGATAGGACAGGCTTAAGATGGGGAAAAACCTCTGTATATGATATTAAAGAATCAGTGCCAACATGAAAAAAAACACTTCATAAAAATAAAATAGCCTAACCTTAACCTCAATTAGCAGTCTCTTCCTTGAATCAGCAAACTTACACCCACGAGGAACTGGTGTCAAGTAGACAAGCAGCGTGCTTTTGCATTTTAATTATGCATATATATACAAAAAGATAATTTCTGTCAATCCTTAAACACCTTCACTATTGAAAGAAACAACTAATGTTAACAGAAATCTTATTCTGGCTTCATTTGGTATTATTTAACAAGTAACTTCTACAGGTAATTAATTCAACTACTTTGCAGTTTCTACTTCAGCCAGTCTGAAGAAAATCCAGAGACATACGCAGCCCAAACACAGCTACATATTTCCAAGTATTCTCCTAGATATTTTCTTGATATAAATTGGGGGAGTGGAGGGGAAGAGTATTTAAAGGACACGTGTACAGGCCTGCACGTCTAACTAGGAAGGCAAGTCTTCCTCCCAGTGCCCGACCGACAGCAGCCAGCGGGGTTCAGACCGGCGGCCTCATGCCGGCCCCGCGGGTGAGGCGCGGGCAGCGCAGGCGCTGGGCGCAGCCATTTCTTCCCGCTGCCCCTTCCTCCTCCTCACCCGTCTCCTCCGCAGTCCTGGCCTGCAGTCCCTTCTGTGCACTACCAGCTCAGCCGTGGTGCCTCCTGCGGCGCTGACCCACTGCTCCCTCGTCTCAGCTTTTTTTGCCCTTTCTTACACACCCATGGCTGAGGGGCTCAGCCATGCCCTGCGGTGGGTCCACTGGAGCCAGCTGGAACTGACTGTGTCCAGCACCGGGCAGCCCCGGCCTCTCCTCACAGAGGCCACCCCTGCAGCCCCCGTCCCAACACCCTGCCAGCTGTGCACAGTACAGTTAATAATTAGCACCACTGGCTATAATGAAGAAGCTTCACTTTCCATTTGGTTTCTCCAGTCAAGGAAAGTCGCCCGGGAGCCTGCAGCTGAGGCACAAGGAGAGGCTGCAGGACAGTGAGGTCCCACCCATTTCTCTGCTGCAGGCAGATCCCTCCATAACCCAAGCCGATCCCTCCACCTCTTCCAGGTCATCCCGTTTCTCCTTCTCTGGCAACACACATACTACAGCGAAGTGCTCAGACACGCTGGAAGTGGAGACCTAAGAGAGACAAAGACAGAAACAAGGTTTCCTGATGGTGTGCCCAGTGATCTACCAACAGGCCAACCTGCAGCACCTGGGCTGCCTGAGACCCACAGGCGGTTTAAGTGTCGGGCTGTGTGCAAGAAGCCTTGTGCGAGACAATACAGTCTCTGGCTACAGAAGAACACAAACCAACAGGGGCAGCTGAAGCCAACATCAGCAGATCCCACTAAAACCCAGGTTCAGGCTGAGCCTAAGAAGGCTACGCAGTAAAGACAATGCGAAACTCTTAGGGCCAGTTCACGTCTCTCCCTGAGCCACCCAGTTCACCTTCCCTCCACGTCGAACACAGTATGTGCTTTATGAAACTACACAAGAAAACCATGAAGGCCAATGAGAAGCTTCACCTGTGGCGCAGAGATGGCCGAGTTCCTCGTTCTAAGGCTAGCACCACGGGATGACACACTGCCTCAGGATTTTGGCAAGAGGACTTCAGCCTTACCTGTGTCCTGCAGCTTTGACTGGCGGTACACCTACAGAGTCACCATCAACACAGAATCTCCAGTTATTTCAAGAAAAATAAAGTCACATTTCATTTTTGCCCTGATTTTTTCCCCTCACTCAAATCTAGCACACAATAGTGATATAGAAATGTTTTACCCATAAGTGATCAGTTATGAATACTTCCAGACAAACTTTTCTCAAACTTCGAAAGCCTACCATTGAAACAAGCTAGACCCTTTTAATTTAAACAAACTTACAAAACTTTCAGGAACATAGAAATAAAATAAACAACCCAAGCACCCAGTCAAATCAAATACATAAAGAAGTAAGTGTATAAACAGCAGTTTCTTAAAGCCAACTCGGGGAATGCTACTTCAATGCCAAATGCTGAAGCAAGGCAACTGCAGCTTCACCTTAGAGTAACACAACACAGGGAGGCAGCAACACATCTGGATGGTGGCAGACAGGCTCTGCATACTGCCCAAACTACAAAACCCCATGCCCCTATTTTTACTTCAGGTTTTCAATTACCTTGCGACTGAATACATGCCAGTAAACCAAGGATTGCAAGCATCAAAACACTAACTTCTCACATGGGTTAAGCTGGCAGTCTTAAAAACAAAGAGGCAAATTCTGACACTCCTACTAAACTCAGGATCTCCAAAAACATCACATTGTTTTAAAAAAGCAACTCATGACACAGAGGTACCTGTCACTGTTAGTAAGGCACCTGTACTCCTGCAGCCGTCCTTCTGCTCACATCCTCGCACCCTTTTTCTGAGTGAAGAGAGAGCTACAGTGGCTCAAACAGCTTTCTGAATTCAAGAGAGTTTCCTGATCAATTGCTGTGGCCACCTGTTGGTAAAATGGCTGGGTAAAAGCTCATCAAGGAGTATGTATCTATTTAAATGACTCGCATTCATAGCATGGCTTTTCTTTTCAGAGCTTTAAAACCTGTTATGTTTCTCTTGGCAGGGAAGAAAAGGAGAGGCAAAAAAAAAAAAAGGTGGGGGGGGGCGGTATTTGTTCATACTGATACCGAACACTTGCCTCTCGATGCTGGTAAGTATTTTTAAGGACCCGACAATTCGGTCAAGTGTTTGACCGCTGTTGTCCGTGAGCACAGAAATAGGACCAGTGAGGCCAAGGTGCTGCCCGTGGGACCTCTGCCACCCACGGGACCATGACGAGCAGAAAGGTCTCCCTCCACCTGAATTTAAACCCAAGCTTTAGCAGGCTGGCGGCAGCTGCTCATACCCCACGCTATTCCAGCGTTTCGGAGGGGACGCTCCAACTCCTGCTCTTTTAAATGCTATTTTTAGTTACTGCATTCTTATTGTTCACGATGAAAAACAAATACAAGAGCCAAGAGAAATCCCCTTTCCTTTGGCAAAACGGCTAATCACACCATCATTAGAGAACGAACTTGCTCGAATCACAAAAGGCAAACAGTCATCTCAGCTAACTACATTGGCCGGGAGGGAAGGAAGAATAGTCTGGCTGATTTTGTAACAACCCTTACAGAAATAAAATTGATAAATGGTTAATTCCCTTGGTATGTAAATTAGCATAGTCCATTACATTAATAGAATAACCCTAACTTAACCAATGATATAATCTGCTCCTGGGATCGCTTTAACACACACATCCTATTATGAAACTACTTCTGAGCAAAATGTCTTTGTGTCAAATTAACAGTGAAATTGAGAGCTTCTGTTTTTTTTCATATTCAAAAATATGATCATATGAAAATTATTAAAGGAAAATATGCACAAGGCATGGAGATTTAAAACTGTTTCCAGTTCTCATTATACCAACAGAAATAAAAATGTGTAAGATTTAAAAATGTAAGTGAATATGTATGAAATGTATTTATAGCATTTTATGATTACTTAGAGAATGGAAAACCAGTGGTTTATTTTTTATGATCATTTCCTGATTGTACAGCAAACTCAAGATACAAGAACAGCAATGTTGCCCTTCTAAAATCTAGTAGCCTGGGACAGACTAGTAACACATGAATCACATCTTTGGGATGGAAGGCATCAGGAGAAAAAGAAATGATATGAAAGCTGTATTTGTAAAAACTGGAAAAAGAGGAAAAATTAACTTGCAGGAACAAAAACAATAAAAATTAAAGAAAGACACAGACAGAAAGAGAAAGAAGAGACAGACATACGGCCTGCCAGAACGATCCTCTCCTGTCAACCGCTGGTAAGAAGGTATGCTTAAAAAGAACAGTGGAGTACTACAAAGTTGAAAAACTGATAAAAGGATGAAAAAGCCTAAATCCAGCTGGGAAACAAGGAAGAGGAAATATGTCCCTTTTTATGAAAACAATCATTATTTTACATTGCATGTTACTACTGAACCACTCACTCTCATCACACTTCTATTAATTACCTGTGTCCTAATAAGGAGTAACATTTTACATTTTCAGCAAAATCTGTAGCCATTAATAACAGGTAGGCAAGCTATCCCTTTTTCTAAGATGGAAATTGAGAAAAAGAGTGGGGAGCAAGGTGCCCCCTCCCTCCAAAAATCAACAGCAGCGCTGCCGGAATAATTCGATGCATGAACTGCTAGATTTTGCTGCTTTCACACAGGGGGATTAAGAGTTGGGGTTTTCCGAACCCAACCTCCTACAAATATTTTCATTAGCTAATACTAAGAAATCTGCCGTTCTGCAACTTGGACCCCAGTTTAAAACAACTCGCTTCTATGTTTTTAATTATTTTTTAAAAATGGAAGTGACACTCTATACAGACTTAACCGAAGGCTGTTTAAAGTGCCATGCTTTCCAGCTGAAAAGAGTCTGCAGAGAAACCTACTACTGCCAGATACCCAGTGTATCTGTTCTTTTTTTCAGTAATCTGCTGAAAGCTAATCTTCAGTATCACAAGTAAGCCACTGTGTGGAAAAAAAAAGACCACTGTCTCTACTCCTGTTGCATTTACAATAACTATTCTACAGTACCCCATTTTGGAACAAGAAAGAAAAGCGGAAGAAGTTTTTTACAGTTAATATAATGGGATTATGCATCATGGGGCACATCCATTTCACGTTGCTGAGAATAAGAAATTGATGAATTAAAAAAAGACTCTTTAAGCATATTCGACTTCCTGACTATTAGTATTTTTGTGGAACATGCTCACCAAAAGAAAAATGCTTAATATTGCATCAGACATACTTATTCTACAGTTAGATCCAGATCCTGAAACAGTGGTTATTCATTTTTCCTCACATCAACTTACTCATCTCTGGTTTAATTCTTGACTAGATATCCTTAAGTCATTTTCTGTTCTGTTCTAGATAGCAGGATATCCTGGCAGCGCCAGTGGTTGAACTGAAGTCAATCAGCATCGTAATTCATGATTTCTCATGACCTCTCCATCTGATGCCAACTACTATCACAGAAAACTAACAGAATACTCAACTTTGAACATAAGCTTCAAAGGAGAGGAAAAAAACCATGCACATTAATACTTTCTGCACTTAGGGATACCCTAAACCAAACTGCTCTTTCACACTCTACTGTTAGATCTTGCATGTAACAAAACTTTAAAAATTGCACTAGCAGAGAAGCTGAAAGATGGAATAACAGAAAGAAAGAGATCTGACATCTGTCCAAGATTATAAATAATGTTCTCGCCAGCTACGACAGTGGTGCAGATCAGTTTCTGATACACTCAAATGCAAAATTAGTTTAGTCTGAGTCAGATCCGCAGCTTGAAAACTGAAGAACCCTGTTGGCATGTTGCAGTATTAGTTCAAAAAGGCAGCAATTGTTTTTTAATAGTAACAGCCAGACTTCTTTTAGCTATTGGATTGCAAGTTCACCAAGAAAGCACATAGCAGGTGAAGAACACGCAAGTCACGAAGAACAACATATGCTAAAACAGGATTCCCAGATCACAATGAGGTAATGGATGAGCTATTACTGAGAGCCAAGAAGGAATCCCACTGAAGTATGTTTTTAATATATTTTATATCATTATAAATTTATTCTAGAAAAGCCACTGATATTCTGCTACAGGCAGAGCAACCTTGGTCCTATTAGTGTGATTTAATTCTGGGAAGTGAGCTCCATCTCCCTCCCTCTTGTCTCAGACTAAATACAGAACACTACCACTTTAGAAATGCTCCTGAAGTTTGTCTCTCTATATAAAGTTTATAGTCCCCAGCTGTCATAAACTCCAAGATAATCTGTATTTCTTCTGTATTTTACGATGAAAATTTGACATTAAGAAAGGACAGACAACTCAGTATCATACATTATTAAACAGCCTGTCACACAAAACAAAAACATGTATTTTGTTTTCTCAAACTGAAAAAAACATGCCTAAAAAAGTTAATGAAACAGTATTTTTTTTATGTTGTCTCATAAGAAGATTCAACACCAAAAAATAAAATGGCTAATTTTTCACAGCAGTGTCACCAAGAGACACCGGACAAAAATTATTCCCTCTGTTTCGTGGTAGCGGATGGTCTCCTGTGCTAACTACCCGTGTGCTTATACCTCTGGTCAAATCAAGACTGGCAAATGACACCTTCTGTAAAGTCTCTGCTTTCAACTACCCTTTCCAGTCAAATGCAAATCCCACATATTTTGCGGATCTAAGATGTACAAAGCACATGAGTTGTTATGATAAGCAGCAGCTTGCTTTTGAACACCTCTCTCTGTGCCCTCACCACTGCATTTCAGCACAAACCTACAAGCTAACATCTGTGCCTACCTGCCTGCTGGGGCGACCCGTACCAGCGGCGGTATGGACCTGAAAGCTGACAATCACAACTGAATTGTGGGTGAAAAAGTAGGAGGACAGATTTCCTTGTTATCTTGGGCGTATCGCTGTACATGTTTCTTCAAATATAAAATCCAGACAGTCATGCCACCTTTCTTTTCTAAAATGACCCATATGAGGTCGCCTATTTATGCCACTTTCTCTATAATGGGATTTTTATTTTCGGGGAGATACAGTACACCATGTGATCTACCTGGGGAGAGTTTTGCCTGAAATCGCTACAAACAGCAGCTTAATTCGAACTGCTGAAGCATCACGCCTCCTTCACTCATCCTCCCAGGGCAATGAAAGAGAAACCATTTCTGCAGCGGGACCGGAGCCCCGCTTTGTTTTTCTTGATCTCGGATTTATATTCGTAGCCGATCATCAATGAGTCTTTGGTAGCTAAATCACAACAGCTCCTCTGTCTGTAGTCAGCAAGGATATGAAAGGGAAATGACCCCCCCAAAAAAAAGAAAAAAAGAAAGAAAAAAAAAGAAAAAAGGAATCCTCTCCCAGAGCCAAACCTCAGTTTACACAGCATGAAGCAATCTCTCCACAAGCTGGCTTCTCTTCTGGGCAGGTTTCATGGGATTGCGGTGCCACAGAAATGCACAAGATCTGCCTTGTTTATGCCCTGTTCTTTTCGAAGCCTGCTCACACCCTCCCCTCTGAAGTGGGTTTATACGTGGCAACACCTGTGTTATCTTAGAAACACTTAGGCCAAGAATAATCCTGCACACAGGAGCAGACTCTTTTTACACCTGCCTGCTGAGCACAGAGGGGCACGTAACCTGGCTGAACGGTTTGGAGTCAGCATCAACGGGCTTTCCTATAAAGCAATGGAGTCAAAGCAGTAACTTGGCAGGGCGTGACGTGCCAGAAATTCAGCTCAGCGAAAAAGCGGGATGGAGGCTTGAGAGGTAGGTGTAGCCAGCAACAGAAACACGATGGACGCGGCAGACTTGAAAGGGTGTGAAATGTGTTGAGGGGAGCAAGGGAGGAGAAGAAATGCTACAGCATACTGGATCTGCGTTAAAACATGCAGTGAAGCAGGTATACCACTGAAAGGCCTTAAGGAGAGAACATCTGCAGAGGCTCCCATACCCGTTGGAGGCTTACGACACCTTTTAATGAGCATTTCCTAATACTCTTCCTCCTCGCCAAGGCCCGTCAGGCCCCCCCTTCTTTTTTATCCTACCTTGCAGAAACCAGAACAGAATTCACACAACTTAGCAGCAGCATAAAACACAGAAATCACAGAACCACAGAAGGGCTGAGGTTGGAAGGGACCTCCGGAGGTCATCTCGTCCAACCCCCCTGCTCAAGCAGGGCCACCTAGAGCCCGTTGCCCAGGCCATGTCCATTTTTTTCCCTTTGGTCTTCAACACCTCCCTTCACATGGGTTAAAAAAACATGAGGATTCTGTCTGAATGCATAAACTGTATTTCCCAACAGCTGGAGCTGTTGGAAAAATCCACTGCAATTTCCAACAGCAAAAACCGCCACCTTTGCACATCTGCTACAGACACCTACTGCATGGTCAGGGTCTAGGACAATACTGTAATGAAAGGAATTAAATAAACCAAAATACACACAATGTAAGAAACTGCTTCTCCTTTCTGATGGCAGTGGCGGACTAGAAAGAATTTTGCTCATTATTGCTGTATTTTAATTTAGCCTTGCAGTCCCAAAACTGTGTAATAAAACTGCTTCATCCACACCCCATCCACAACCAGCAAGACACAAGGTAGGCACAGGAACGGGTTCACACAGTTAGGGCATCTGTTCTTGCACCTGCATTTGCAGAATTTACCTGTCCTAGAGACATGAAGTGACTCCATTTCTGAGTCTGGCCCTTGTGCAGCAATTCTAATTTGCAAAGAAGTTTTATAAAAATACATTAGGCCGTATGCTAAGGGAAAATATTTCCCACTGCAAACCCAACACAAAGGGTTTGCTGAAAAAAATGACTTGTGTAAACAACGTTTAGATGTACAAGTAAAGTTTCTCAAGGGGCTGCTCTAACTTGTACCTGAGGTATTTCAGCTTCTGCAGCAGCTCAGGAACTAGAGTAAGGATAAAGGAAGCATCAAACCACACATTCGCTATTTCTGTGCTGTTTCTCTCCCAGAAGATGCAGCACTGAGGCAGCCCCCGGGTCTTGACATAAAACTCCACAGAGAGACTTTACTTCAATCAGCCACTTCCAAGGAGGAGTGTGTTTTAACCACAATTTCAAAGGATATAAAATTTGACAGAATATGGATGCATACACCTGGGTAAACAGTTTAATCCCAAGTGCTGTTTAAGCTCCTGCCTACGTGGTCTTAAAAGGTCTGTTCTGCAGACTCCGTAACTGACCTCGCTGGATCTTGTACGCAACCCAAGCTCAGGGTTGAAGATCAAAGCCTCAGGCTGAAGAGCCAGACCTTCCAGGCTAGCTCCCATAATCCCCACAGATGTTTAATTATGATAAATTATAAACATTTTCTCTGCATTAATAGTCCTTTTTAAAATGTCTATATAATTTATATTAAAATGCTGTTTTAAAGATTCACATAACTTAAAAAACAGTCACTACTGTCTCTCAAATCACCAATTTAGACTGAAATACTCCTGATTTACACTGATATAAATGAGCAGAGAGTGAAGTTTATGGTTGGTTTCTTCCCTATACATGCAATGGACAGCACTCTGCCACAAAATTACATGGGGGTGATCCAGGGCTTTACAGGTCATTCATGATGTTATCATTACACATCGTACATGAAATTAGGAAGCACTAGAAAATGATGCACACTGGTACAAACAAGTTGAGGAGAATTTGGCCAAACAGGAATTCTCTGGTCCTGAATATCTAGTCCTGTTTACAAAGAAAATAGAATTGTTCGAGAAGTGTTAAGGTACATTGGAGATGTGCTGCCTTCAGGAAAGCGAGCAGAATCAAATGAAATTCTGTAATACAGAGAGTCTCACATGCAGAGACCACACAATGCATTCTCATATTTACACCTGACATTAAACACTGGAAATGAAAAACAACAGACACTACCCAAAGCTTCAAAACTAACACACCAGATAGATATAAGACAGCAGATACAAATCAATGCAGAAACGAGTATTTGAATAACCACATGATTTTACAGACCGTAATGCACAGGCTAATTTTTGTTTGGGCTTAAAACATGGAAGTGAATATATAAGAAAACTGCATGGAACTGTCATTTAGAAAAATACCGCAAGACAAAAGTATACAGAGCAAACTGGCTAACCTATACAACTGCACACAGGAACAGCCTGACCGCTCTCCAAGCATTAGTGTCACCTTCTATGCTGGAGACAAAGGCTCACGGTAAAGTGAGGTATGGGGAGACACTCATTTCTTTTAAAAAAGTATTACATCATTAGATTAAAACAAAACAAAGAAAAAAACCCAACCCACAAATCCCAAACACCAAACTTGTAGCTGCTCTTGGCCTGGTGATCACAAAGAACTACCTAACTCTCTCCCTTCTCCATCCCACCTGCTTCACAACAGACAGCGGTCTCATCCAGCACATCAGCTATGCAGCAGAACATTTTGAATCCCCACTAGAATGGGGTGTATTGTCTGGAGGATTTACACCAAGCTACTCTGTTTTTCCATTAACGCTAAATTACAGTAATGTGTACAAAGATGGAAAAGCAATTCCTCGCCAAAAGGCAACTAAAGAATCACACTCCTTAACTTCCCTGTAAAAAAGCTACCAGAGAGGAACTTTTTTTTCCCCTCCCAAAATAAAACCACCCCCATGCATGTACTTGGAACTGAGTAACGCTATATGGTCTTCACGCATATGCGCTATTCTACCATAGACATTATTAACATGTTAATTAAAACTTGATACTGTTATATGTGGGTACACATGCACACATAAAAAACAAGCAATATCTCCGCCTTTTTCTGACAAGTTACATGAACTTAATATTTTTTCATATTCAGGCTAATGTAAATAGCCACTACACAATCCGAAACCGGTTATGCTTTTTTTTTCTTGGGCTTTTTTTTTTTTTCTTGGGCACAGAAACCCACTGACTTCAACTCATTCCCTCTCTTTCACACAGATGCTTAATTCTTCAGGGAAAAGGAGGGAAGATCTAGCCTAAGTTGCCAGGTTGTTTAGCAGGAAAGGATTCTCAAATGAAAACAGTTGTTTGAAAGTTTCTTCTTCATCCCCTCCAGCATAGGAAAGCCTCGAACTGGAGATCCAGCTTGTGCATCCCTCTCTGAAACAGCCGAGAGATTTGCGTCTAGAAGGGGGCTCCTGTCAGAATCATCTTTCTGACCTGCGGAGCCTTTCCTGACATCTTAACCGAAAACCTCGCTGCCAGCCCCAAAGCCTTAACTTTCACCTGACCTTCAGACAGCTCCTGGCACTGGAGTGGAAATGCCAGAGGAGGAAAGCTGAACAGGATACAGCACCTTCATACCTTAAATCACTGTTGTGTGGGTGTCCAGACATAAGTCTGAAGAGGGTTCATTTGGGGGTTTTTGTTTGGTTGGTTTTGGGTTCGTTGGGGTTTTTTTTAAGTCACAGCCACTGTTTCAGAACACTGCAATCTCACTTTGTTGAGTATAATCCTGCCGACGACAAGGCTTTCACTGGTATGGTCATGCTAGTCAGCTAGAAGGCTTTTTTCCCCCTCCACAAGAAAGCTTTTTTCCCTGATTAACAAAGAAATTACAAAAGCTTTTGGTGTACACTAAGGCCATGGTATGCAGCTACCATTTTTCTATTTGTATCATTTTTGTACCTGTTTCTATTAGAAGGTTGAATTATTTTCACCACATTGGTAAACTAAAAAAAAAAAAAGACATGTTCTTCAATGTGGGGAAATGGTGACTTGTAGATACACACACTTACATAATCATTGACATAAGGAATAGAGAAATATATTGGTTTTCAACATAAAGTAAAGCCAGACAGATACTCCTCGTCATAGCTGAGTCCAGAGTATCGCAGTGGGCAAAGGTGTGCTCTAGTTGGGGGGCACGAAAGAGCAGACTGCAATGAGCTTCACTAAACATTTGGATAGATTTCAATCACATACTAGCAAAAGACTTGGACAAATTAAAGTTTTGTCTCCCAAATAAATAGCACTTTTCTGACATCTCTCTTACTTATTTTTTTTTCCCTGCTGATGTTTATTTATTTGGATTCTCCTGCTTGGCTACCAGTTAACATACATCACTAACTAGTCATCATTATTCAGTCACGACTTAGGGTACCATCCAGCCACAATCTGATCTATTTCTGACTGCAGTCAACGGTTGATACCTATTAATGTTAAAGGTGAAAACAGAACATAACCCTGGGATTATTAATGGTGTCCTTACAATGCTCCTTGCTTTTCCACAGGTCTTTTAGTGTTTTTTACTTAACTCCGTAACTAAAATACTGCCAGCAATCTCCTTGCACTTGCAGTCATTTACCAATTTCATGCCTTAATAAAAAAATGCTGCACAATAATAACAATTTATAAATGCAGAGCGTACTTTCAACGAAAACAAGTTTCCAGTCAGTCCACAAATAAAAATCCTCATGGCTCCACAGCTTTCCTTTGAGTCACGAGTAAAGAGCAACTAGATGCTAGAAACTCTGAATAACCCACACGCCCACGCTACATGCGTCCAAAGATCATTTCCCAGCAGACATTTGTGGGCTCGTTACTAACGATCCAGCTGCTAATTTAGCATCTGCTCTTGTTCTCGGGTTACCAGCAGGTCCCTCCCTACCCCACAACCCCGCTCTGAATGGGTCGTACTCACGCACAGCTTTGCTTCTTTAAAATACGCTGGTATATTTAGCAACAGTAAGCGACTTTACATGATAAGGAGGAGGCATGGTTCAGATTAAGAAGGTAAATAAAACTCAGTCAAGTTAATCAAAAGCAGGCTTCACAAAACAAAAGTCTTTTTGATTTGGTCATGTCAAGAGAGATTGGAAGGAGGAAAAAAAGCTTCCTATATTACAACTTAATCTAGAAAGGGAAAAGAATACCATTTTTCCCCCTCCCCTTTCTCTAAAAGGCAACTTGCTGCAGTTTATTTAAACTAGAATTTCTTCACTATGAAACCAAAACATGCAAGTTATGCCATGTATTTTTGCTGCATAAAGTGAAAAAACCCATATTTTCACAAGTGTATTTTTTTTAGAACTGGATTCAGACATTAAAACATTACTTTCAGCTTTGCTGGAAAGTGAAACTGCCACCAGTAAAGAAAAGTTCTGAACTTTCACTCAAGACTAACTCAGTTTTGTAGATGAAAAGGTCCCTGCTCTTTGTATATTACATTTAATTTCATTACTAAAACTGAACTTCATGACTTATATAATGGTATCATAAAGTTACACAACATTCACTTGTTTTGATTATTAATACGTTTTGAGACAGAGTGAAAAAAATTAATGTACTGAAGTACTAAGCCGATATAACTCCATTTACTGAACACGTGCATAGAAATTGAGCCACTTTGTGACAAAAATAATTTAATGCAATGAAGTATAAAGTGCTATTTAAAAAGGAAAACATTTTTCGCTGTAAAAAAGTAAGTGCATTATCACCTACTCTGTTCTCTCATTTCAGTGTTCACTGAAATACTGTTCTATTAGAATACATTTATTTATGCAAACTGTAATAAAGACGGCGCATTATTAATTACAGACCAATTTAAGCAGAGAGACACACTCAGACATAATAAATTAATTGATGCCAATATTTAGATCTGTAACCAGAGGTCATATGGCTTGTTATCAATTTTATGTAATTACAAAGGTGTGTATCAGAATACACTCTTATTGCCAAAGCTTGAAGAGAGCTGGAATCAGACTAAGCAAGAAAAAAAAAGTAATTCTATTCTTACCTAAATCCTACCTATAAGCCTAAATCTAAAATTTTTAAGTGTTTCTTCTAACAACCTGGTGGTAAAATTTACATCTAATAATGTAAAACTTTATGATTACTGCTGTACCTAGACAAGTTAACTTGTTATTTTGTGAACACATTTTTTCCCCTTTTTTCTGCAGCACAGGAACCCCCGGTGAGAGAACACAGCAGAGAGAACTGAAAGATGTCAGGGGGAAAAAAAAAAAGACAAGCGGCTTGAGGAAAGCGATTTACGTAGCTGTGCATTTCTAAACCTTTCCTTTATCACATGCCCAGCTGTGTCTTTACACACACTCCTCGGGTCTGCAGGGTTCGGGACCTTCTGGGCCAATGTCAGCAGTAAGGACAGCATTAGAGGCATGAAAGCATTGTTGAAGCCTACCTGGGGAGTCACAGCTCTGCGAAGAGCTACAGGTTTGTGGACGAGACCTGGAAGGACCAAGAGCACGAGACCGAGCAGAGCATGGCTGTCGGACGGCAAGCCATGGCAGAGCAAGCTCCTTCCAACGCTTTTATAACACAGCCCCTGAGCAGCGATAACTTTACTCCAGATACAAACTCAAGTACGCGATTCTCCTCTTCTGTCATGCCACAAAATTAGAAACTTGCAAGAGAGAATTAAAAAAAAGGGCCAGAAGGAATAAACTTCACTATCAAGGGACTGATTCATTTTTTCCAAGTGTTCTCTCCAAGTGAGCTCTATTTACTCTGAGCTCCCAGGGATGTACATGTACTTTCAGTCAATTTTAATAAAATCATGAAGACCCGAACTCCACCACTTGTGAAATCTGCAGGCACCAGTGCCAAACCACAGAAACACACTGACTGTGTCTCGTAAGCACCGAGTGATACAAGCTAATACAGAATTTCAGGCAATTTTGAGTCCGCATCAGATGTCAACACGGCTGCAACCTACTGTGCAGCAATAAAAGCAGATATCACTCAGTCCTCATCTTCCACGTGCATTTTGAAGAACACAAGCCACCTCCCAAATTTTGTTTCACCTCACAGTACCACCCCCCTAAATAACAGGAGTTTCATCACGGAACACTTAGTTTCCCCATGTACAGAAAATTTTATAATGTATAAGCTTGCATGGTCTGTCAGATCATTATCCTCATAAATCCATCCATGACGTCAACATTTGCTTGATGTAAATAGATTTCAGAACAGTTCTGGAAGGAACAGCACAGCTGTACGACACAGTGGACATGCTGGCTCCAGAAGCAAGGGCCCATACAGTAGCATTTATTTCCAATATTACACAACACACGTTGCCCAAAGCACAGCTTTTAATCTTCCATCTGCAACTCCGTGTGAAATACAAACACATTAATTCAGAGATAGGCTGCAATTTTCAAAGAATCCTAAAACAGTCACACATTTGCTTTTAAATGCCAAGTGCGCCAACCAAACTAGTAGGATCAAAGAAAAATGTATTTCTTCCTACCTGCCGTAAAACAGATCGGTGCCACGCGCGCACTCTCCCTTGTGCTACCCATTGGTACAAAGGCGTGCTACTAAGCCTACCTGTAAGCAAGGACTAAAGCTGTGCATGAAGCATCGATACCCTAAGCCTCTCTCGCACTGCTCCCAAGCAGTTACACGTGTACTACTCACCAACATCACGCAAAGAAGCCTCCGAAACGGCTCCTGTGTGGACCTCTCTATGCCTATATGATTTAATTCTGAAGAACTGAGATATTTTCTGTGATAAGCATTATGGAACAAATCTCAGGCACTTCAGAAGGCACAAAAGGAACACGATGCCTCCAACTCAGTTTCCTGAGTTTTATAAGAAATGTTCATCTGGTTGCTGGAAGATAAGACAACACTGTTTTTACTCTCTTAACTGCATCACCATAGTACAATTGACTACCACTGAACTTACTGTTTTTCTTTCTATACATGATGACAGTATCCTCGGTTAAAGGAAAAAGCTGCATAGAAAATTGAGAAAAGGCTCTCTAGGGAGTTTTAAGGTTTTCACCTTAAATAACGCTTGGTGAAAGCAATTTAATGCAGGAAAACCCCTGTTGCTGATTTGGGGTTTTGTCTTCAAATAAACATGCTTATGAAAGATTTATAAATATTTGAATCCTGTTGCACAGGTATAGCCAGGTGCTAAACAGGGCATGAGGGGTTTCTTTGCAATCTAAGCTTCCATATTATGTTTTCCCAAGTAATTCTGCCTACCTCTTCCTGGCCAAGCCAGGAAGGAAAATTCAGTCTCCATGCTAGTGACACGTTCGTTACCATCTGCTCGGGGAAAAAAGAAATAGCATAGGCTAGATTATTTCTCTGAGATTAATCAAAAGGCTGAAGTACAAAAGATAACCCATAAAAGAGAAGAAAGAGAATATATTTCCCCTTTTCAACTATTTGGGTCATTCACTTGAAGGGCTGATCTTCAGCCGAGGCTGACGTGCATGTCCTCTCTAACAATGGCAGAACAGAGCTCTGCCCCCCGTCATTGTACGTGGCCTCCTATTCAAATTTGGCACCTAAACTCTGCACACGGGGACTACTTTCGTGAAGACAGCTTCATATTTTATATACAGCACAGAGCTGTTTGTCCTGTAACAATACAGGTAAGTGGGAATTTACATTAAAAAATAATGACTGAAAACTGTTCATTACTACACCACTTTAAAAGGTTAATTCGCGCCCCCCCCAAAAAAAAAAAAAAAATAAAATTCAGCGCTACCTGTTTATTTCCAGGTAAATTTAAGCTGCACTGTAAAATATGAAGTAGTTTAAGACCTTCCCCCGCCTGCCCCATCACTTCAATACTAAACCAAATTTAAAAATCTGAAATTATTCTCAGGTAGCAAATTAGTATATAAATAATTGGCAATGCACCGCAAGCAGTATTTCTTTCCAAGTAACTCCTTATGAAAATGAAGCAGCACGGGGAATTTACGGTGCTTTTCATGGCAAGAAACCCAGGGTATCTGTATAAACAGGTTTTATACTTCAGGCAGTTTTATTTTTGTAAAATATTTTCCAGTAGTCCTAGATCTCATTTTTAATAGGAGAAAGTATGGTATTTAACCACTTGAATGCAAAGAGATTTCATTCCAAACTAACTATGGCTAATTTGAGAATACACAGTAATAAACAACAACCAATTATATAGATGAGCAGTATTCTTAAATAAGGCTGGCGTAACGGCATGACAAGTTGTGGGCTTTTCAAAAAAGCATTAGCACTATCTGGTCTTGCAAAAAGAACAAGTGAGAACAAAAACAAGTGACCTCTTTATCCTTAACCAGTATGAACAATATCTTATTAGTGTCCAGGAGGTCTTTAGCTGTAAAATACTGGTGGAAAGATGGCACTTTGAAGTTTACCATCATGCCAATAAAGAAAAGCAAACATAGGTGGAGAATATAGGGGAATATAGGCACTGAACTCACCTATCGTTACTTACACACACAAATTCACCCCCCTTTAAAATGAGATACCTAATTTTTGTTACTTCCAACATAAAATATAAACCAGACCTCCAGTAAAGGGACAAGAGCACCCACAACCATGTCACCGATCTGCCCAAGTAAAGCCCATGCCGGTCCCTCTCCCACCTGTTCGGTGCAGAAGCAGACCCGGAGATTTCGGCAGAGCTGCCTGGGAGTTGCACACCTCAGCCTGGCAAGTGAAGCAGAGCAAAACCAAACTCCACAGGCCCTTCAGCTCTAAAGCTGAATATTAAGGCAATGGGAACATAGCCATGCCCCGCTCTCCTCCATGCTAAACGGGTCTTGTAAATTCAAGCTGCTTCAGAGCAGCTGACCAAAGCCCCATTTCCAATATTGCATTAAACAATTAACCACTGCTTTTGCTGCACTTCATTCTCTGGCAAGTGCAAGCAGACTCTCTGTCCCAAAAGAGGCCAATAAACCATGGGAACAGATAGACTCTGAATCTGCCCAGCCTCTCCTAGTCATTTTGTACAATACCAAACTAACAGCCTTAAAAAAAAAAAAAAAAAAAAAAAGATGCTTCTAAGAAAAAACAAAATCCCTGGTTTGCCTTATATGAGGCTGGAGGAGAACAAACCTTCAAAAAAATGGAAAGAAACAATATAGCTGGGGTGAGGGGAGAAGACCCTGTATTTTGATCCTGGCATCAAGTGCTAAAACCTACTGAGACACTGTTTATTAATTGCAAAATAGAACTACTAAAAGCAAAGAAATAAAGTAACAGTTTTCATCCACTGATATTCAATTATTCCCAAAATTCACAATTTGTCTTCTTCAGAAAGAAGAATTCTTCACCAAAAGTATAATCAATTTTCCTTACAAGATTAATTTTTCCTGATACCTGTGAGGTTGAAAACTGGGTAAATACTAGTTGCAGAATAACTAACTACTCTTTAGCAAGGTATTCTCTTGTTTCTTACAAATCCATGCAAGAGTTGGAAGAAGGATTTAATGAACTGTATTTGCTTAAAAGGTAAGAAGAAAAGCAATTTTATGTTTGTCATGAAACAGTTTAATCATCACTGTACAGTTCTAGGACTGTGCTTGGATAGTCTCTTTCTAGATAGTTTTACGAAGGTGGTACAATCTACAAGGCCTGAAAAGAAGGGACAAAATAAGCCAACTGACTTTATTACTTAAAACTGCAGTATAACTTTTTATCCTCCTCCTAAATACACAGTGATTTGTAAAATTCACAATTCTCTAAATTTAAGATGAAATACTGTTCCGTAATTACCCACATAAAAGGTGAGTTATAGCTATCATCTTTTTTTCTTGCTATTTTTAAGTTTGACCCTGGACTCTCTATCCATCACACACGGATACATCTGTGTTTGTCTCACCACAGAAAAGTCAGGTTTGAAAAGGTTTGCATGAACACATTATATTCAGGAATAACAAACTGGATCTGAAGATAGCAATCCTCAACTTACTAACGTAAGCGCAGGAGCAAAATATCTTCTGGTTTATAAAAGCCCTGATGGAGTTCGAGGCTGATGTCCTGGCACACTCTTGTTCCTCCCCGGCATCCCCATGCCAGGCTGACCTCAGGCACGTCCACTACGACACACAGCCCAGCGCGGGAGGATCCGCAGCTTCCCTGGGTACAGGAAGGCTTCGGGACTCACCGAGGACAGAAACTGGTCCCAGTTTGTCTCCCTCTGGACAAGGCACTACCCAGGGAACAAAGCTGCACAACAGACGTTAAGGAACCGTAAAACAAGACAGCAACAAGACTGCGTGTCTCGAAAAGCCCAAGGTTATGCACATCTGACACGGTAACATTATTTTAGCATGCGATGCTGCTCTGAGTGCTGTGAGATGACCAAGTGACTCTCCAGTTCAGCACAGGCAGAGAAACAGAGGTAATTAAAAGCAAGCAAAATAAATAACTGTGTTAATTACGACACCGGCAGTTGAGGAACATGATCTGACCTATTTGTAGCTGTATTTAATGAATGGGTAGAGTCAGTCTTAGGAGCACCTGAAGGTGTCACAGTACCAAGATTTTAATCACAGCAGAAGCCAAAAGCTGGTCTCCTTCCCAAGGAGAAAGCCCTGTCCTAGCAGGGACTGGTCAGAGCACTTGTCGGCAGCGACCGCAAGCAACACCAGGAGCCCTGTTCCAGCAGAGAAACCTGTGCTGACACTGAAACATGAGCTGCACCCCCAGGGAACCCGGGAGTAATTTATTTGGCATCCATGAAAGTGTAGGCTTGGTACCAAGTACCATGAGAAGTTACTCAAAAAAAAAACCCAAAAGAAAAGGGGGGAAAAAAAAAGGAAAAAGAAAAAAAAGGAAAAGAAGGAATCTGGAGTCACACCAAGATATTCCCCCATCAACACCCAGAACCACTGCTGTGCTGTTCAGAAATAAAGCACTGCAACAGGAGGAGAGATCGAAGAAAAGCACAGGAAAGTTTTTTCTTCCAATTTGACTGAAACTATTTATTGATTTTGGAGACTCCCCTCATGGCACTCTCACACAAAACCAGAGGGGAAAATACATGTCCCATGCACAGTAAAATCAGACATGCCATCCTTGATGTATTTACCTAAGTGGTTATTTTTGCTACATGTGCAAGATCCTCACCTCAAACAAAAAGGGAAAATGCAGAAAGAAAAGCCGTCTAAGCACAGAAGTAAGAACAAAAATGAAATAATATGTTTTATTATAAAATAACTTGGAGCTTTTATTATCTTTCTGGAACCTGCTAAAGCAGGACAGAAATAATGCTTATATCCCGAAATAACTCTACACAAGAGAAATAAAAGAAGTATTAGTATTTTAAAGGGTCTTGAACAGAATTTACTACTTTATTTTCTGTTACATTAGAAAGCCACTGCCGCAGCTCCCAACAGACCTCAGGGGCGAGCATGGGAGAACACCCACTGCGGGATGTGTGGGGCGGGAAGGAAGAGAAGATCTTTTAAAACAAAAGTCATCTAGATAATATAAAACAGAGATCTTTGCAGCTTTCCTCCTGTGTCCCTGGAGAAGCTGGCTTTGACCGAGCTGATTCTGCATCTGGTGGATGTTACATACATCACAACACGAGGACCTTCGTGCAGCCTTGGAGGACAAACTCCTCCTCACGTCACCATCACACCGTCTCCTGACACCACATAACACAAGTACCAAGGAGAAATCCAGCAGTCTCACCCCAAAAAACCAAACTGCCTTTCCAGAGGAAGGGGGACCAGCAGACCAACAGAAACGACCGTCAGACCTGGGAGATGGCAGCAACTGGTCATCAGTGGTGCACCCGTACTCAGGCCCTTGAATTTTGTTGTTCTCTAGGCTAACTAAACCATCAAAAAATTATTAACAAAAAAGCAGTAATATAAAGAGGTTTTATATCGTCTAACTATGAATGGTAGCAGATATGTTTATTAAAACAATGTTTGAAAATTCAGAAAGCATCTCATCAATCATCAATGTTACCCACTTTAAATCCCTATGTATTTGTGTGGTCTTCAAAAAAGAAGGAAAAAAAAGTCATTAACCCTTGATTACCAAAAAACAACAGAGCTCTACCCTTCTGGCTCAACTTCACAATAAAACATCGGTACCAGTCGATCAGATCAGCATGCATTAATAGAAATAAAACCCAACACACAGTGAAGGAAAACAGGTACAGCAAACAGAGAATTGTACTGCTTGTTAGCCACCCTTGCTGAAAACATGAAGTAACACTTATCTGATTAAGTACTTCTGGATTGGTACTTGCTGTTGAACCTTACAATACGGCTATATTTAGAACACTAATAACATAAAATGTAATTTTCTTTCTCAAGCTCCGTGCCAGTGGTATAACTTTGCATCTTATCTGTTTATTTTATTGAGTAAAGGAAGTTTTCACTGTTAGCACCACAAAACGAGCACGGCTCAGAAAGACCGTATTTTCTTCTAGCCTTTGGGTCATTGCTAGAGCTTGCTATGGAAACATCGATTGCAACACAACAGCTTCAAGAATAGTGAGGCTTGTGTTTATTTGGCTTCTTGCTCGAAGAAAAAGGGAGGACTCCAGGCTGCCGGGTGGTCCTGGCAATTCAGTGTAGTAAAAGCTACCGCAGGTTTAAACCTCAGCCTTTCCTGCACCAAGCAAGTCCTCGAATGTGGGTTTTCTGTAAGCAAGTTCCCTAATTACCTGGCTGCTGACTCCTTACGTGAGGGACTCTCCATCACACCTTCCTGAGCCGTTCCTCTTTGCATACGCCACAGTAACATGGAGAGAGAGAGGCAGAGCAACTCACAGACCAACTTTATAACTTATGTGCAGATCAATCTCCTTTAATAAAAATAAGGCACTGGAGAACACAGAACTGAACCCAAAAACGCCGTCTGTCTGCTGCACCTCTGCAAGTGCCTCGGGCCCAGCCTACACCAAGTTCTCACTTCATTTGCACCTCTCCTACCTGCTTTAATGATGCTCACCATCTTAAAAAAAAAAAAAAAAACAGCAGAAAAAAAGTATGCCAGTGTTGTATCACTTTCTGAGTACCAGAGAAAGCTTTATAACTCACATTTCATCACTGAAACCGTCAGAGGAGACTGCCAACTCTCTTCCATACAACACATTGCAAGGAACACATAAAGCACAACTTTGCACGCAAATATCAGGTTGAATTTACTGGATCAGCAATAAGAAGCAAAATTTTTTATCCTGTAGACACTCTCAATCTGGAAGCTATAGTGAGAACAAAGGAACATAAACAGAAAAACCATTCTCAATCAATTTTGTTTCCCCACTTCCCTGATTATGACAACTGCTCTGCACAAATGCACAGCATCTTAGGCAGCTTATTAGCTGGGGGAATAATGAAACCGAAAAGACAACATTTCTGGTGCAAGGGGACCGAAGCGGGAGGAGATGCTGTGTGTCAGTGTCATCGCAGCGCAGCCCTGCCACGCAATCTTTGTGACTCACTCCTTGGCATGGGTTAAGTCCCTGGCTCATCGCTGACACTCTCATGCTGAAACTATGACAACAATATACTATTCCCAGCATCACTTATTTAATGATAAGCAGCCTGCCTCACTGGGCAACTAACAGCTCTGGAAACACTCTATACTTAAAGAGGATTAGTATGTTAATAAAGGTTGTAATTTTCATTAGCTGGGAATGCGGCTACTTTTAAAAGATACTTAAATCACAATTTTAGCTGAAAACACAGATTTTAAGTCTTTTCCCATTCTCAAATTCTAATGCAGGAGCTGGCTTAAGCCGCTACAGAAAAATAAATTTCTAAAGACCCCTCCATCTCTTAGAAGCAACATTAAAGTGTGAAAGCTGTCAATATTCATGGAAATCACAATGCCAGAGCAACACAAAAAGCTGCAGTATACAGAACGCAGTCGTTGCCAGAAAATGAAGTGTTTGCTGATGCTAACAGAGTAGCTAAAGGCCAGACATGGGAACACTTGTTAAGGCACTGAATTGTGATTCAGGAGCAGTGAGGTAGTTCCCCAACTCTGCCACAGGCCTCCTGGCTGCTTTCGGAGCTGGTCATGTAAATATGTTCACACTTTTGCCTATATAAATAAAACGGAATTTCCTACATGTGCTTCTTTAACCCAAAAGAATATTGTTAGGAAGCCTTCATAAATGCTTGTAAGATAAATCAAGTCTGTGACAATAGGAGTCTTAACAGATATTTATAACACCACAGATGTTTAAGAATGCATACACACATAGAAGAAAACTCTCAGTCCTTTGAATGCAAAAAAAATCCCTTCATTCTGACCATAATCATGGCTGTACTGTGATCTCAATTAATCAGCAAAAAGCAATATACCACTTTCCTAGCAAGATTAACTATGCACAAAGCAGCCATGTATTTACTGAACTGACTTCAAAATAAATATTTAAGAAGTTGCTTTCCTTAATGGTCAGCATCATCTAATGCACCCATCTGAGTGCTCTAACATATAGCTAACCCCCCCTTTCCCCAACTTTATCTAGTGCAGCATCCTGGAAATTCACTGTAGTTGGTGCAGCTTGCCCAGATGGGGTGGCAAGTAAAATCTGTCCCATCAAAATGTAGCGCTACCTCCTGCTGCACAGTAAAGTGCTTTCCTGAAGACAAGCAACTTGACTAAGATGTCCTGTAAATTTACAGGAGCAAAACTTGCATGAAAACAAAGCTGGAAATACAAGGGAAAAGACATGAAGAACAAACGAGGCAGGCGACAGTAGGAAAGAGCAGGTTCGATTTCGTCTAACAGTGGCAGAAGCAGCATAGAAGAGCAAGATAAAAAAATACAAAGGATATCCATGGGAAAGAAAATAATGAGAGACGATTGGGAGACGGGGAGAGTGAAAACAAATCCTGAATATTCTAGACAGCCCAAAAATGGAAGAGACTTTAAGAAGCCATCTATTTCATCCTTTACTCTGGTACAAAACTAACAGATTTCTGAAAGAAAGGAAAAAGAAAAAAGGGGGAAAAGTAAGACAGGAGAAGTTGGAAACTGGAATTCAGAAAGAAGAGCTGTCAGAACTGGATTGCATTGCGTTTATCTCACCATTTAGCTTATTCTTACAATTAGCTTGCTTATCTTCACAGCTATCCTGAGATATTAGTCATGACTGAAAACACAAACGTCTTCCAGTATATCGGGTCAATAGTTACATTCATATAGAGGTGCAAAGCACACTAAAAACTGCCTTGTTTCATTTTATGCAATAGCAAGCACAATTATTCTGCCACCGTTACCCGAGTTTTATTTAATGTGACTTATCTCCACTGACACAAAAAGAAATACTTTGGACCCAAACTACATGTGAGAGGAGTATAGGGCTAAAGCTGCCTGCAGTGCTAAAAAAACACATTACAGAGAAATTCCTTGTCTCAGGTGTGCACATAAGAAGCACCGTCTGAATTCCGCGGGAGCAGTGCACGTACAAACGGGGACACAACATGGAGGATAATGCCAAAAGCACAAGTGTCAGTCTTGCAACTGGCCAAGGCAGCAACCTTCAAAGCAGGTACCACACTGCTACTCCACATTTCTAACTGCAGTCACCATCCTTTGCCATTCAGTACTCTGCACATTACACTGAAATCTCATATAAATACAAAGCAGAGGAAACATACAGAAATCGCCCAGTTTTCCACTTTTGATTTACAGATTACTTACACTGTTTTTTCTGTAGACCCTAAATCCTCCAACATCTGAAGGTGAGAGAGAGTTCAGTGTAAGCAGTGTTACGCAGACGTTCACATAGATGTTCTGCAGACTTGTTCTGTACCCTCCAGGCTTTTCAAGACAAGGTTTACAAATAACACACTAAACACAAGCATAATAATAACAACCTTTCTTTTTCTTTTTCTTTTTTTCTTTTTTAGCTGGATGTGCAGTTTCACAAAGTAACCCGCTTAGCTATGCGGAGTAGGCATAAAATAATAGGAAAAGGTTTCAACAAGTTGAGATGCACAACTTGCTCTGTACCTGGGGGTTTGCTTTTCCTGGTTCTTCATGTAAGCGTTACTGACACTTTGCAGCCTTTATCCAACTTCCAGGGTCACTTCAATCCAGCAGATTAAGTCCCTCCAAAGTAGGTGTGCTAGTGTGTGCCCATATTTATTAGTACCATAAGGCCCTGTGAGATAGGGAAGGAAGCTGGAGCACAGAAAATAAAGGTCCTACTTAAAGAAAGCACTCATACATCTTGTTTAACATAGAGGCTTTCCCCAGATGTGGTGAAGACTCCAGAGGAAGCTTTTCTGTGCTCAGACGTAAAGGCACGAAGAAGGACCCTTGAACCGCTGTTTTCCATGGGAGATGGAGATGCTTTCAGTGACAGGGGAAGATGCTCTGCACTTTGCAAGTCTCCTAATGGAGCAGAACCGAACTGGTCCTCTAAGTCCTCATTTTAGGCTTGAGCCCTCGATGCCACTTGTGACCAACCTAAGTCAATTATGCCACACTATGGTCAAAAAAGTCACCACTCAAGACACCCAGAGAGCCCTATCTCTGCTCTCCCTAATGAAATAAGGGCAGATGCACACACCAAGGCAGTGGGTTTCAAACAAGTGCATTACTCTCTTCTAGCACCTGTTGCATGATCACAGAAGAATAAATCCTAATTTCTGCTGCTGCTACTGATTGTCTTAAATTCTCCTTCATAAGCTAAAACAAATGTTTATTAAATAAAGCATTATGAACTTGGTAAAGCTTTACAAAACTCATGCCTAGCAATTAGTAATAATAAAATTCTTGGTGCTGAAACCTACAGTTATTTTTGAAACCGAGAAATGGAGAAAACCCTGCAATACCAGCACAAACTGCATTTTCCTTTGCCATTTAAAACAAAACAAAAAAAACCGCTAACAGTATCCTGCTTTTAAATGTGCAATTCTCAAGCAGCCGTGCCATAAAACACACGTAGTCAATTTATCTGTGTAAAGCACACAGCAGAGCTGCTCTACCCTGTACCAAATGATACATTACATTTGTTCACTGTTTAGTAAGGGAAACTCCTAACGTTGTTGTTAATGATTTACATACAGACAGAACAGCTCTGCCTAAATTTTGTTAAAAATTGTGAAGTTGCGGTCATTTTAACCTCCCTTTCATAACTGCAAGCTAACCCAATCAATAAGCTGGAAACACGCATAGCATTTCTTCTGCCATGAAAGGAAGGTATTTCTGCCACAGTAGCCTTAAAAGCCAGCGTTCCCCGGGCATGCTCCATAGACGCAGCTCACGTCTGGATTCATACAGAATCACAGAATCGTATAGGTTGGAAAAGACCTTTAAGATCATCGAGTCCAACCATAAACCTAACACTACCAAGACCACCACTATAGCATGTCCCTAAGCACCTCATCCAAACGTCTTTTAAATACCTCCAGGGATGGCGACTCAACCACTTCCCTGGGCAGCCTGTTCCAATGCTTGATAACCCTTTCAGTGACATAAAATTTCCCAATATCCAGTCTAAACCTCCCCTGGTGCAACTTGAGGCCATTTCCCCTTGTCCTATCACTTGTTACCTGGGAGAAGAGACCGACCCCCACCTCGCTACAACCTCCTTTCAGGTACCCATACGGGAACCAACAAGGACAGACAAAGCTGCCCTCTTTTCCTGGCCATAGCGGATTTCCTCATTGAACAAGTAAAACCTGATTAGGGACCAAACATCCACCAGTTGCCAGCACGGATGTTAGCAACTCAGGGGATTACACACCATTCACTGAAACCCAGTGCTGACAGCATGGGCACACCCAGGCTGGGAACCTCTGACTTGCAAGAAAAAGCAAGAAGCAGGATTTCAAGGCTGAAATCAGCTCAGATAAAACAGACCGTCAGGCCCCGTTGGTGGGCACGACAGCATTGCCACCAGCTTCCGCAGGAGCGGATTAGCACCCACACACTTTGCTGTACAGTATCGCAAGCACATCTTCACCTCACGACTGGATTCGCCTCCTTGAGCTATGTCAGGAGCGATCCGACTGAAGTTAATGCAGTTACTGCAATTTCTGTTCATATACATTTCTGTGATATCTGAGTCTGGCTGCGCACAGGTTTACACAGATGAAACTGGCTACGTAGGATTCAGGAGGTTTGTTCAGAAACACCCTCAGACTCCAGTACTCATCTCCGAGACCCACTAACCACACGCTTTCTCATTTCAAATTCAAACTCTTTAATGAATCTTTGGATACCTAGCAATCAAGACAAATTTTTTAATCAGCACTGCATCTGAGAAATGCTGGTTACTCTTCACACATGTAAATTGGCATCCTAGATCTCCTCTTCACGAGGATTTGAGAAAGCAGCTATGCTATTCTATCAGCTAAATACAGGGAGGGGAGGTACATTATATCTACTGCTTTTCGTACAAGGTTAGCTTAAAAGGTCACGATCAAACAGGCTCATTTTTTAACAGGAATTAAACATTTTATTTACAAGAAGAGCAGCAAGCTATGTCATGCTCTGCAAGCCAAAGAAACATTGCACACATATGGCTTCATTACCACAGCACTAGTAACGGCACCTTTTCTTCACCCATGGCTCCCTGTTCTACTTTCCGAGTCAGGCACTACAAGACTTCCTACCAACCACAGAAACTCAGGAAATTAAACCTAACAAAACTACTGTAGCCCACTAGCATGTACTTTAAAGCCGTCCCCTATTTATCTGAAAATTAATTTATGACGTAAACGCTAGAACTAAAAATAAAGAAGCTGCTGAAGCAATCGCAGCCTTTTTCGGTCCGTGCAGACAGTGTGAAGTAGAGCAGTAAATTGCAGCGAACAGACAGCACAGCTCCTAAAACTTGCCCAGCTTGTGCTCTGACAAAAGCGATCACTTAGGACTTCATCTCGCTGCTGCTCTCGTTGCTTAATTAACAGACTAATAAATTCACTGCTGGCATGTCCTGTATTTGTTTCTTCTCTTTAAAAACCCCCAGTCCACCTGTGGTTTACACTAGGGCTGATTGTTATTTAGCATTAGTACTGCGAGAGCGGTGCCTGTCACCGAAAGGCCGGAGGAACTGGGAGCAGTGGCCGGCACCGCGGTCGCCGACCAACCTCTGGCAATTTCTGGCGTTTTTAATTCGAGGTTGGCAGCGTTCTTCCTTCCTCCGCCGCGGCCGTGCGGTAGGGCCGAGGGACCCAAGGCCCGGACGGCTGAATCAACCTTTCAAAGGCTTCTGGCACTGCGTACTGGCACGCAGGCAGGCGGGCACACAGGCGAGAACCGCCGCCTGCGGCCGCCGGCTTCCCCGGAGCCGCCCGAGAGCGCAGCGCCCCCGGCGCCCCCCACCGCCGCCGCCGCCGCCTCGCCCAGCGCCCCGGCTCCAAACCGCGGCGGCCCGGGACGGGAGCCGCAGGTGACGGCTGCCTGCCGCCCCACGGGGCCGGAGCGCGCCTGGCCAGCCCGAGCAGCCCTCTGCAAGAAACAAGCCCCAAACCAAACCCCGCTCTCCAGCCTCGCCGGTCTTGCAGACGGAGGGGCAGCGACGGCAGCAGGGTCGGGGCGCCCCTCCCAGAGGGGAAAGGCGAAGCGGACGCCCTCTCCCCCTCCTGACCCTTCCTCACCCCAGCTCCCCCTGCCGTCCCCTGCCCCCGGGCCGTGCCCCCTCTCCCCCGCCCGCCGCCACCCCACCGCCTCCGGGGCGGGCTGCGCCCAGCGCGGCGGAGCGCCGACACCTGCGCGGCGGCTCCGACCTCGGCGGCTCGCCACCCGGGAGAGGGAAGGCGGGAGAGAGGGAGGGAGAGAAGGCACCGAGGCCCGCCGGCCAGCGCGGCTGCTGCCGCTGCCGCTGCCCGGAGGCGCTCCCGCCCGCGGAGGCGAGCGGCGGCCGGTCCGTCCCGGGTCGCGGCGGGTGGCTTACCCGCTGGGAGGCTTGCTGGCCCCGGGGCGCACGAGGGTTTCCATCGCCGGGTCCCCCTCGCCGCTTCTGAAGGGACGGGCCGGTCCGGACGCGGTCCTGCAGCGGGGCAGCGGCGAAAGTCGGCGGCGGGGGGGGATCGGGAGAGGAGAAGAGAGGAGTGAGAGCCGGCCTCGCCCCCTCCCTCACGCCCACCTCCCCCGGCCGGCCCCGCTCCCCGCCCCGCACCGCTGCCGGGCGGCACTGCCCGGGGCGCCGCCGCCGCCGCCGCCGCAGCTCCCCGCCCCGCCCCGGCCGCGGGCTGCGGGCGGGGATGCCCCGCCGAGGCGGCACACGGCGGCCCCTCGCCGCCCCCCCGCCCGCCTTACCGGGCCGGCCGCGGGCACTGACAGCTTGGCTGCGCCCGCCGAGGAAGGGGCTGCCCGGCGGGGCGAGGGTCAGGCGGCGGGGCGGGCTGCGCTCCCGCCGGGGGCGAGCGGCTGGGCTCGGCGCGGCCGGCCGCTGCCCGCTCCGCGGCCCGGGCAGCCCGGGAGGGCGGGCGGGGGCGTGCAAGCCCGTTTCCATGTGACCGGCCGGGACAAACGCAAACACGGCGGCGGGCACTGCCGGGGCGGCCGCCCACGCCGCGGCGGGGGAGAGGAGGGGATGGGGGAACCCGCGGGAGGGAGAAGCGGCAAGCCCCACCGCCGGCACCAGCTCAGACAGCCTCCTACGCCTCTTTTGCTATAAACTTGGCAAAGCCAAAGCTCGCCGGGCGGCTGTCCCCGGCGGCTGGGCCCCGCGGGGAGCGAAGGCTTGCCCAGCACCTCACGTTGCGGCGTAAGGCTTGCTTCTTGTTACCTTTATTCCTACAGATTTTTTTATTTTCTTGGAGGCGGCGCAAACAACTCTTAAAATGAGTGGCGGCTTCAGTCAAGAGAGGGGCAGAAGGGCCGCGATGGGGCAGGCACGGCACGGCACGGCACGGCAGGCTTCTCCCGGGCTGTGGCAACCCAGTGGTGCGAGCCCGGCACCCTGGGCCTGGGCCTTGCACCCCGGCAAGGCTCGCACCCCGAGCGGTGTGAAGGGCCGCGGCACAGCCTTCGCGGCAACGCAGGCGGCACGTTAGCGTCTCAGTGTGCTGTTTCAGAACTATTCCCTTCGTGCCGTTTCCCCAGGAGATCAACTGTTAGACTTGTGTGTGAAAGAAGAACCAAGCTGGAGGCTGGGGAGCCTGGCTTGTATTACTGCAGTATGTGCCTGCTCTCGGGTGTGCTCGACGTTGGGATCCCTGGCCTCTCTCGGGCCTTCCAGGAGTTTCTCCGCTCCCCTCCAACACTCTCCGTTTGCTTCGTCTTGCTTTCCCGGCCACGGTGGGAGGATGGCAGAGATGGCAGATGGGTCAGGCCACCAGCCAGCACAGGGACCAGGAGACAGGAGCAAGCCGGCTGAGTAAAGTGACGGTGGGAAGCTCAGGCGAAGGACTGCGAGGGGAAGGGGAGATGCCTTGGCGACAGTCCCACAGGTTCTGGTTAATAGTCACCCCTTTCCCCAAACCCTTCCTTCCCCTCAGGCTCGAGCTCATATCTCTGCATGTTCTGCCCATCGGAAAGTGTCTTGCCCAGCTCAGTGACCAGAGTAAATGCAAGCAGCTTCTCTAGCCCCAGAAGTGACAGTTTCTTCCTCAGCAAGCAAGACTTGGCAAATCTGGGTCGGAAGCTGCATGCGAGCGATGGTGTTGCTATCTGCAAGAAACCCCCATCCCAGGCAGATTGTAAATATTTTGAAACATTCAGATGCTGGGTTAATTTGCCAGTAACAGAAAGGAAAAGGACACATTTATCTTTCCTGTACTACATGAGTGGAAGTGACCATAAATGCCCATCTTTGCCTTGTACCAAGGCTTTTGCATTATGATCAAAGTATCTGTTTCTGTGCATTTACCCCAATGTATAACAGAACACTTATTGCAGTATAGTCATCCTTCATTTTGTCTTCTCTCGCTTTGGCAACCTGAGCTGTCCCCTTAATTCCCATCTCCTCAGCGGAGTTAAGAGTGCTGCTTTCCGTTCCCTCCTCTCCACCCCTGCCATATACAGATGGCTTAAGGGCAGGGGAGGCAGCTGGCTGTCCTAGCCCTAGGTAGAGGAACAAAAATACAAATTTGCAGAAGCAAAACATTGATCTCTAATTTCCCTGTTACCATGGGTGAAGTTGACTGAGTCGCCACAGTTCAGTAATTACCCCAGTCATCTGAGCCACATGCCATGGTAATGAGCCACATGCATGTTCCTAATTTGTGCCCTTATGAAAATAAATAGGCTAGCTTACATACTTTATTTTGCAAGTGGATTGGTTCAGGGACTGCACACTGTCAGTTACCATAGCTCCAGGAATGAATGGTGATCTATTAAATCACAGGAGCTTGACTTCATAGCTCTGTTCATCAGAGCTATGAGATCAAGTTCATTCATTCAGTCATTTCTCATCTCCCCTTTTTACTCCTAAATCTAAATGAACTCTTCCCTGTCCTAGAATAGATGCTAAAGCTGCACAGGCACAAAACCTCTACAGAAACCCCCGAACCTTCCCCTCTCCACATCATTAGCAAACTACACCACTCCAGTTATTTCAAGAACCTGAAAGAACTTCCCTTGCCTCAGCTGTAACTTCTGCTCCACTGTGATACACCCGAGCAGAAGTGTAAAGCACAAAACAACAAAATTGTATTTGTTTATTATGTTCCCTTCTTTTTATATAGCACAGCAAAAGAGCAAAAGCCTATTAATCACCGAAATTATGCTCTTAATACATTTCCAGAGCGCCTGCAGCACCAACTGCCCACGGCCCCAGTTCTTCAGTCCTGTGTAGCTGACGGAAAACCCGGGTGAAAGGCGGGGAGCACACTCTGCGATACGACACGGGAATCTGCCTTTCTCCAAGCTCCTTGGCACTGGGCCCGGCTCTCAAAAAAAGGGCAAAGGGGGCATTTCTAGTGTGCATTGTAATCCCCACAATCGGGGTGCTATGCTCGATTTTTAGGCAAAGGGCATTAGTTCAGGGAGGGGCTGCGTGAGTAGTGGCCAATCTCATAAAAAGTCTGTGAGACTGAGCATGTTCAGTCCCCCCCAGGACTGTTTTTAACCCTTTCCTGTCTGCATAGCTTCATCACCGTTTAGGTGGGCTTCCTCAATGTATTTCCTAAGAAAATTAAATCATTTAGATGACAAAATCCTTGCTGTAAAATAATTTAGGACTTTACAAATTAAAAAATTAATCACCAGTGCAGTTTCACATTTCTGCTTTTATACAGTCTTCAAAATATTATTCCTGGTTTTCCTCACCTTTGCTGCTAGTAGTATTACTGAATCAAACCTTTAAGGCTACATTTTTTCTTCTGCTAAAACTGGCCTGCAACGTTTCAGGAATTTGAGTTTATAGTATAAACTTAAGTGAACATGTGAGGAATCTAGTAAGACGAGTCTAACACCAAAGAATTTGTTTCTAGCGTAGCAAAAAGAGGTTAAAATTAGCTCAGCATTAGCTAACGTGCACCAGTTAACCAAGCCTTTTCTCTAGTCTAGCACATATCTCTCCCTACAATTTAGCTGTTTGAGAAACATTGGATTTGCACATGTTTGAGAAACATTGGATTGAATTGGAAACCAGGTTTGAGCTTAAAAACCAAAGCAAAAATAACAAACCTGAATTTATAGCAGGAAAAGATTGTGAATAGAAGTTAGTTAATGTGGTTAGGTTTCGTTAATAGCAAACACACATTTTTAACCACATAAATCCTTTTCCCATTCTAAGCAATCTAGAAATTGCAATTTAAGCATTAGTCCCTGTAAGAGAGTTGACTTACTGTGCAATTGCAAAATTCCTGGCTCCAATTATAGCAATTGGAGCTGTGTAGCCTCAAGCTCACAAAATTCTTTTATTTTTCTATCCACAGAAAAAAAAGAAGGCACATGAGATTTTTCAGGGCTTGCTAGACCATTTCCTTGAATACCAGAGCACCCCTTCTTCAGAAAACTGTTTTGGGATTTAGCCCTACAGGTCCTATTGTTTTTATTAGGAACCTGAAATAACTGTGAGAAAATTGTATCAATTTTAGAGGAACGTGTCAAAATGAATAAAAACGATGAGTAGTTTTGAACAAATATCACATAATTGCTGGTCCATACAAGACTAACACAACATTATCAAATACCACTGAATAGGCTGAATTTGCTTCAGAAAGGCACCGTGACTCGATGAGTGGGGCACTCGAGGGTGTTGTGCTTGGATCTGCCCATAGTCACATAGCAAATCACTGACAAGTTTCTGGTTCACCTTTTGTTTCTCTCACTTATCTTGTGTCATGCCGAGGAGCCTCCTTTGTGACTCAGTGCCAGACGGCACTTGTACAGCATCTAGAAGAGAGCAAAGACAGATCCTGCCCTGGACAACCTGGGGTTTTTGGAACAGGGATCTTAGTTTTCTTCACGGTTTTAGCGACTTACGTGTAAGAAATCTGTGATGTCAATTGAGGGTCCCAAGGAAAGAACCAAAAAAGATACTAATCATCTGAAAACATGACAAAGAAGCCATCTGAAAGAGCACGTGGATACGGATACAGGTTTATGTAGCTTTAGCTGAGATATAGGTTATATTATTCTGAGTTATCAGGTAATTACCTTCTGCATACGTAGAAATACTGACGCTTGCCCTTTGTCTTGTTATCGCTCAACCTGTTCCGTTTTGAAAGACAGATCCCTTCAGAGATTTTTTCTTTTATCTCCCCAAACTTACTGAAGTCAGTGAAGAGTTTGGAGGGTATTTGGCCTTAAGACACCTAGAAAAAGGAATTGGGAGTGTGATGGAGAAAGCTACAGACTCTTTCCCAGCCTCTGCATGGAAAGGCTGTTGAGGAAACCCCTGCTTGACCGTTCACTCCTGCCTTCACCCGCGGTGTGCTCTGGAAGGCGGCGAGGTGGCGAGCGGGACGGCGCAGCACGGCAGACGAGCGGGCACGTGACGCAGCGCTGGCCCAACGCTGCTGCGCGGGAGCCACAGGGCAGATCGAGCACTGTCAGGCCAAGTAAAAATATTCTGGAAAGGGAGGGTCCTTTTGCCTTAGAGAGTATTTCAGAGCACACGTGCAGGGCGGGGAATGTGATGTATGTGAACTGAGATGGGGAAATGGTTTAAAACCATGATGTGAATAGAATAAGAGGAATTTCTGTGAATGACGCAGCCATCAGGAAATTAAAACTGGGTTATTTTAAATGTGGCTAAAAGTGGACATGGCAGACATCAGCATAACCCAGACTGAAGCTGATATGTCTCGATCGTATGCTGACGCAGTCTTGAGTGTAAGAACCATGGAACTTCAGGGATTTTGTTTTAAAGGTTGGGTATTGATTACATGCTTATTCTTCCATTCTTCCTCTTTTTTTTCCCCAACAGTTTTATAGTCTGTTGCTTTTCCCTAACATTTCATTCTATATATTTTGGACAAGTAGCCTTGTCTTTCCTCTCTTTTCTACCGTTCCTCTTAGGTAAACTTTTTCCAGGATTTGAAACTGCAGGCCGAGTCTGCAATTAAGCTGACATTAATGAAAGGATATTTACCTGGACAGACCCAGTGGGCCAGAGCTCATGTTCTTGGGCTCAGCTGTGGCGAGAACCTTCCTAGGCAAGATGCTAATGTAAGATGCTTCCCAAAATCAGAGTTGCGTGACTCATACTCATCTGAGAACAGTGTCAGAGAAGACAATACTATTATCCAGGGAAAATATAAAATTAGTCGTCAAGACCATGTCATATTATATGACTGAAAAAAGCCTTTGGGCAGTCTTGACAAGCTTACAAGCCAAATTTGAATCAAAACATTAGCTAATATATGTAAATGTATCTTCATTGTAGTGAGCCGGGCAATCCCGCTCAGCGTGCTGGTCGGGGCGACCCAGCTACAGCCATTCGTCACTGTGAGGTTTTTGCTCCCTGTTTGCCATGCCAAGCAGAGTCCGAGGCTGTCAAAGCAGCATTTCAGAGAAGCGACTCACCGCCTCCCAGATGCTGGTGCCACTAAAACTCCCTTCATCCTTACCTCTTTCTCTAATGAAAATAAGTTGTGCTGTGCTTAGAATTACCCTCTCTTTCAGCATTTTCGTGAAAGAGAAGTAGAGCTCTTGGGCCACTCAGCCCAGCAGAACTAGCAGAAAGGGAAAGTTAATGACGCTTCTGCGTCAATAACTTTCCACGGATCTGAAAACAGTTCATTTAGAAGTGGCATGAAGTCATAGCAGAGCACTTGGCTTTGGCATGACGCTTTTCCAGTCAATGGGGTACAGACGGGCCAGGCTTTTGTACCGCCGGGCAGGACTGACAAGGAGACAGCAGAAGGGACGCTCCGTGCATGGTCTAGCACAGCAATGAAGGAAACGGAAAGCTCTCTCTCTGTAAGCTATGGGCATGGCACGTTCCCAATGTTCCTTATGCCGCACACCGTGTACACAACACCACGTGGCTCCGCCGTTGCGACCAGCCTGCGCCTCTCCCATGCATTGTACCCAGGTCTCCTCCCCGCACGCACGGGTGGTGCTGCAAGTGATGGCAGCGCGGAGTGCCTGCTGCCTTGGGAACGCTGGCTTTCGCGTGGGGCTTCAGCTATTAACTGCTGAAGTCGCTCTGAAGTCAGTCAGTCCCCGCAGAGACCAAATGCCCTTAGAAAACAATTCTCAAGTGAGCTATGTCTGCACTGAATACTCAATACCAGGGTTTCTATTTCAAGAAGGCTATTTCTATTTTCATGTATATAATATACCGAAGCTATAATCAGAAGAATTATATCCACTCACAGTCCTCTCTATAAATATTTAACACTGTATGAGGTAAGCTTTTTTAACAACGTCCACAGCTATATTTTAGCTCACAGACTGGGTTGAAATTTCTACCACTTTTAAATAGATTTTTTCAGTACAGTCTTTCACTGGAATTTAGAAAGTTCCCATGGTTAGGAGGTAGTGGTACCTCAAGGTTTCATTTTCAAGTTTCAGGATAGATAAATAACAACATAAATTTTGTAGAATTTCATAGTTACTTATGTAATTCTCATTTCACATTTGCATCATCTGATGTACCTTTCATTTAAAGCAGTTAATCCTGACTGGTAGCAGCATAAATGAAAACAGGACTTGGTTCTGTATTTAAATCAAAATTAATATGCTATAGATAAAGACAAATACATATGTACTTATGCAAAGAGAGAAAAGTAGCAGGCTTGGTGCTGCTGCTGTTTCTATTGAGTTATTTAATTCATCGTTGCCTTAGTTGAACAACACCTTAAAGCACAACAAAGTTTTATATGCCTGTGAAAGCTCACCAATATTACACTTAACTTATATTCTTTGATTGTTTAGAAAAAATAAGACCCTTTAACATATCTCTAGAATTCTTCATAAACTGAACAGGGACTTGAATAGCTGCATGCTGTTAAATTACTACATGCACCCCCAAAGGCCTACCTTTTATTCATTCCCACCCCAAATGTAGACCTCATGAACCTGCTGAAATCCCTGGATTATATTAATATGAGACTCATACCCCTGAAGGGTGGAGCATCAATGGATGCTGTTGTCAGGAAAGCATCTGAAGAAGGCAGATGAAGTCTGAAGACTGACGTACATAAAGTCTTATATATAATTCAGACCCAGGTTAAAAATGTGAGGAAGGAAATAATGAAATAACTTACTGGGAGGAATTCTCTCTGGGCATATTTGGATTGACATCATGTACAATAAATTTTTTCTAGCCACCACCATGTCATGACACAATCACTGGTGCGGAGGGTGGCTTCCCCAGCACCCGCCCTTCTGAGGCCAGCAAAGATTTCTTACCTCTCCCTTCATACATTTCAGAAGCTTTAGACCTTGATATCAATAAGTGACAAGACAGTAATACTTTTTCTCTCTTTTTGCTAACATACCTTGAGACCAATCCTGCTGCTTATCTCTTTTTCCAGAAAATATGGGTAAGCTGGGTACGGCAGAGGAAGAGGAACGGAGGTCTTCCAAAGATGTCCTGTGGTAGTAATCCAGGAGAACTTGGGCTGAGATGAAGTACGCGGTTGGTTCACCACGGTGTCATTAGACAGACGCGGTCATGCAGGGACAAGACAGGGTAACGCTCCTCTCTTTAGAAAGGGTTGTGGTCACCTTCCTCACCCTGCTCCTGTAAGCAACACATAATTACAAACAAGAAAAACTCTGCTTGAATTAACAAGGAAGGATTGGATAAACTGGCCAGTAAAGAGGGGTGGAGGAAATATGCATTATCTGGAGAACATCACTGGCCTGATCCAAAGCTTACTGATACTAATGAGAGGTTTTCTACTGCTCCGACTCGTTTTTCCAAGTCTTTCACATCACTTGCAAACATGGGCAGTAATGACTGGGCATTTTACACAACCCTTTTTCTTTCATTTCCTCTCCTCTTCCTCTTGAACGTGAGGTTAATCACATTGTAATCCTATCTCTAGCCCCTTGTACTGGTGCTACATGAACCTTCACAGGAATCTGCTGTTTACTGGCCCCTAAAGGACAACATGAAGGAAAAAGTCTCTCACGTGCTTTAAATGCCCTGTACCTGACACGAGATGGTTGATGAACCTTTGGAACCCTTTTATTTCTCTGTCTTCTCCTTGCCAGCTCTCCTCACCTTGCAATCTCAGTCTAGGGGAGGGGTATAAATTATGACCTAATTAAAATGAAACAACACTCCCTTTCTTCAGGTGAGTCATCTGCAGGTATCCAGAAAATGTACAGCGTGAAAATTACCTCCGGTTCAGGGCATTAAGAATATGAAGTAGCTCCTCAGAGTTCTTTTGGAAAAATAAATACAGAGCACCTCTACCTTGTAAGTAAAGAAAACTAATTTCCTACCATTGGCAGTAGCAGACTAGAATAACCAGATTACAAAGCTTCCTGTGAATTTGCTATGCAGGGTGGTGCGCTGCTGCATTGCTTCAGGGACAGCCCAGAAGGCAAACTGTGATGCAAAGGGCTGTGCTTGGTTCCTCCTCTGCCCCCATGGCAAGAGCCCTCCCCGCAGCAGCTGGTGTCTGGCACGGCGCTCGCTGCCTGTTGGCACAACTCCGTTTTCCAGCAGAGCGGGCGGCGAGCCAGAGCCCCACCTTTTCTCCACCTTCTCCTCTCTCAACACAGAGGGATGACAAGGGAGGAAAGCAATAGTCCTGCGGAGACCCATCTTTTCACATGATGCAAGTGTCACACAAAGGCCTTACTAGCCATGAAGGTTCTAGAATAGCGACCGCAATCTCTTTAGTAAATAGGCACGTGTCTGTAGAGGTTTAAAGGAATACATTGGTTTGTTTAATTTTTATACTTATTCATAACCTGATGAAATATTCAAGAAACTCACAAATTTACCTACTTTTTTTTTTCTTTTAATGGAAGATGACAAGTGAAAGTGTAAATCCTCCTAAAATGCATTAGATTAATGCCTATGTTATTAGATTAATAACTACGGAGGTGCTTTCACAGCACTGGTTGGCGTTTTAAATCTAAGTGTCGCAAAAGCCACGTTGACTTCAGCGAGCACTACTGAACCAAAACACACATGGAAATCTTTGCAGACTTTCACTCAAAACATCTTTTGAAAACCATCTACAGCTTCCTTGCAGCTCCCGAGGGAAAATGAAAGGCCAGAGAATGACATTTCAGTTGTTCACATGTACTTTGCCTATGGCGTGCCATACCACCCCAATGGTTATGAAGCAAGGGCCTGTAGGTGCGCACAAGAGTAACCAGCCGTGGGTCTTGCAGCAAACTCTGTGGCCTAAGTCATCGGCTTCTGTGAAGGTTTCTTGGGGTGCTCGGTGCGAGCAGCACTCTGCTTGTCCTCGTTCTTGCACGCACAGAAGATAAGATAACCTCGGGTCCTGCCCTGATGCAGGAGCGTGGTGGGCTCCCACCTGCAGACGTTTGTGCGTGCCACAAACTGAAGGTTTCCATGCCCTGCCCCGCAGCAGCCTCAGCTCGCTGCTACCGAAACCCTTCTCTGTCGGGTTGCCCAATCCCAGCTGAACCGTTGCCAAGCTCACAGTGTACCTTAAACAACAGGTAGGCTTCCAGTGCACGGTCACCCCAGTGCAGGTATAACCTTCCCCTTCTGTGAGATTTTTAATGTCACAGCATAGGAGAATATTTGTGTAACTTGAGGTGTGGCATTTTTAACCCTTTGGAAAAGAACGACATTTGCAAGAGTGTCACTGCAAATTTAGTTTACTTCCACAATACCTTGCTCCTGTGTTTTCAGTTTTAAGGTGGTTCCTTAGAAAATGATAAAATGCGGTTCATTTATCCTTTACAACTGCATTTCCAAACTGTTGTCCAATACAGATCTTGAAAATTACATTTGCTACCCTACTCCTTTATGAACACCTCATTCCTTCCTCATGAATAAAGATTAAGCATGGCTAAACCTGGGATTTTCAGATGGATGTAACAGACTGTAAAATACATATATTTATGCATACACATATAATTTTGTGATTCTAGAGTTTTGTTTTCTTTGCGGTGGGTTTTTTTGCATACTGACTTATTTGGAAGCTCCAGATGCCTGCGGCTTCTCCTGAGACCCAGCCTGCAGTACGGCATCCAGCTCTGGGGCCCCCAGCACAAGACAGCCGTGGACCTGTTGGAATGGGTCCAGAGGAGGGCCACGAGAATGATCAGAGGGATGGAACCCCTCTCATATGAGGAAAGGCTGAGAGAGTTGGGGTTGTTCAGCCTGGAGAAGAGAAGGCTCCGGGGAGACCTTAATGCAGCCTTTCAATACTTAAAGGGGGCTTATAAGAAAGATGGAGAAAGGCTTTTTACCAGGGCCTGTAGCGATAGCACAAGGGGTAGTAGTTTTAAACTACAAGGGGGTAGGTTTAGACTGGACATAAGGAAGAAATTCTTTATGATGAGGGTGGTGAGACACTGGAGCAGGTTGCCCAGAGAAGTTGTGGATGCCCCATCCCTGGAAGTGTTCAAGGCCAGGTTGGATGGGGCTTTGAGCAATCTGATCTAGTGAAAGATGTCCCTGCCCATGGCAGGGGGGTTGGACTAGATGATCTTGAAAGGCCCCTTCCAACCCAAACCGCCCTGTGATTCTTGAGTGCCTGAGTGAGGATTTGTGTATCTGTGTTAGTGCACACAAGTCAGAATATCAGATTCATCGTCGGCAAACTGAGGGCATTTGAGGTCAACTCATAACTGAACCCCAGGATTCAGATCCCTTATTCCTAAATGGAGGATTTTCAAGGGAAACAGAATAAAGTCCAACAGCAGAACCAACAAAATAGATAGGAACTCCTCCATTGATTAAATTTTATCATAGAAGCTCAGAATGAAATCAGTGGTTCTGCAGTGGGCTGGTAAGTAACAGCACGATCAAAAAACAGGCTGTGGAAAACTCAGGGAAGGAATTTTTGATGAGTGTGATTTCTTCAACAGTCTTGTGACAATGTGTAACAATAAAACAGCCAACAAAAGTCTTAATAACATTTCAATTATTGGATTAAGTCTTGGAAAGGACTAATGATTGAGAAAGGGAAGAGAGGAATCAGCAGGAAAACAAAACCAAACCGAACCAACAAAAATTCCCCAAGGTCTTATTGCAGAATTAGGCTTCAAAACGGTCATATCCAGCACCCCTCCACTGGGAGGCCTCTGTCACTGCTCCCCAGGGACACGGGGCTGATCATCCCCATAAGCAGCTCTAGGAGGGGGGGTAAACTCCTTTCCCAAGGTGGCAAAGCAAGTAGGATGTCACTACCTCCTGGAAAAGAGAACAGGCTGGTTTTATTTTAATCATGATATCTGCATTTGTAATCCCCAGCTATGCTCTAAGCAAAGCCGAACAGCTTTTACTTTTTACTTCAAATGGGAATGAAATGCATGGGCATGAAGAGGATGCTCCAGGGAGGCGGACGATGAAATATCCTGCTAACACCATCATAAAAGCGAAGCTGCAGCAGGAAGCTGAAAGGATGCCCTGGGTAGATTTGTTATCGGAGCTTCCAGTTTTGATGAGAGAGAGGTGAAAACATAAGCAAAAGGATTTTGAACTCCTGAGCTCATGGCTGCTTTCATGAGCTGAACGGCCAGCTTGAAACCCACTAGCAGTCATAGGTTTCACCTGTCACGTCAGTGGGACAAGGATTTCAGCTGCTTGTGAAGGACTTTAACAAGGACTTTTGTATGCCTAGGCACTCTATGTTTAAAAAAAAAAAACAAAGGAAAAACACCTAGACAGCAGAATGATCCTTAATTCAGTCCCTTTGAGTCCTGAACCTGATGGCCGGGCCCAAAAATCAAAGAACAACCCCCCCCTCCGATGCCTCTGAACCCCAGCAGGGAGGGAAGCCCCACCAGAGAAGTGCTCTTTTGCCATCCAGTGGGGCGAGGGGGAGGCAAGCAGAAAGCCCCAATAGACGTGCCCAAAATATTTTTTTTGTACACTGTGTTACTATGCTTGAGAGGCATTGCTGAGAAATGGAGTTTACAAACTGGGGAAAAGTTTGCAGCTATAACAATAATATTTATAGTTTTGTAACTTATTTGTGGCTTTGTGAAATGTATCTGGGTAAATGGCTATCCCAGCCTAAGGCAACAGCTAGCGTCCAGCAGCGGGTGCAAGGTTAGCAGTTATGCTTAGCTAGCTTTGGGGGGGGTCACAAGATTTTGTGCTGCACACTGTATAAACATAGGAGGCAGAAAAACCAATTTCCCTGCCTCCTGGAAGGTCTATGTCTGGTTCCCCATTCAGTTCAGTTCAGCTGATGGTTGTGGGTAGTTCTCAACGTTGAAGCACTGCAGGAGGAGTCCCGAAGCCTGTTAGCCAAGCTGCAGGAGTCGCACACGTGGCTGTGCCGGGTCGGGAGCAGCCGGCCGAGAGCGGAGGGGCTCTTGGCAGAGCTGCCAGGGCCTGCGGAGAAGGAGCAGCCGGAGGCACAGCCGGCAGGGAGCCGAGCAGCTAGCAGAGCATCGCCTCGCACAGCAGCTTATCGCCCAACAAAACTTAGCTTTCACTTACTGCAGGTGATGGGAAAAGGTCTAGCCTAGAAATTACTTCCTTAGAGGAAAAGACTATGAACTGTTACAGTTAAAGAGTAATTTATAATAGTCAGCTACTATCACTTTGTTTATCTAACTGGTCAGACTTTTGTTCTTAGAAAACAAAAACAACCTTTATCAACCATTTAATTCATGTTTGTCAATAGGAAAAATTAGCTAGTTCAGTATAATTTTCCCAGTTGTCCAGGTGTGGCCTCAAGTCACTGCTTTTGGAGCAACTCCCTTCCACTTGAACCCAGACATCGTTGCTGCCAGTCACGTCCTGGCAGGAGGGTTACCTCTGAACAACAGGAGCAGTGTTTCAACAAAATGACTGCACTCTTCTTCTTCCAGAGGATCCCTGCTACCACTGGTATGTAGGATGGAGGATACGTAGTCTAAGGATATACTAAGGCAGTACAGTCTATCTCATTAGTTAGAAAAGGAAGCAAACAAGGAGATTCTAGGAAGAAAAAAGGGCAATGTATTCAAATAACTAAATACCATCCCAGACTCCAACAGACTCCTTGGCTCTGAGCAATTATGAATGATGCTGGGTACATGGGATGGAACTTAATTTAGACTGCAGTTTCATAGTCACTTCAAGCTAATCTAAGTTGGCACCGTTTATGAAAGAAGCAGTCTCGCCTGCCTGTCTGTCCCCAGCAAAGCTATTCCCTCTTTTTCCTCCCGCTTCGCGCACAGAGCGGCTTTATTTGTCTCTGCGTGGCATGCAGGGGGGCAGGCGGTTTGCCCAGAGGGACAACCCCGCTGGTCCCAGGCATGCTTACAGCCTCCCCATGCCCCCTGCCAGGTTACAGCCATCCTGATAACAACAGGGTCAAAAAAACCCCATAAATGACAGAGAAAGGTTTTGCTAACCCAGGTGGCTTGGTTTGGGGTGGGGTTGGAGGGTGGCGCAGCAACATCTTCAAGCAGTGACGACGGTACAGCAACGCACCCCGAGTACTGTGAAACAGGGGAGCAGTTAAGACACTTGGACTTGAAACACGCTGGAGTCAGCACTAAGTCCAGCATTTGCTAGCTTAACTCTGTTTTATGTTATTGCTGTGTAACATATTAACTTCTAGAGGTCACAGCCCATCAGCCCTGATCCACTGGTGAATTGTCCAAATACAGGCAAGCAAAATACTATCGATTAGAGCTGTGGAGGAAAAAAAGGCTTTTTTTAATTGCATATATATATATATTTTAAAATTGTTCGGCCCATTAAGATGTTGACGCCCTTCCACCCCATACTGTTGATCTTTGGACTCTATAATGGGACATTGGCCTCAATTAATGTTTTGGAGTTGTTAATCCTATGTCAGGGAGCCCAAGCTGAACTCAGCAAACACAGGCAAAGTATGTGCCCATGTGCGTACACCAAATTCTACTTTTCCTAAGGTTTATATGTATTTTCATGAGTGCAACCTCAATCTCAACAGCTGAACATCTATCCTTGTTTTAAGGTGATTGCACAAGACAAAATACAACTGCAGCAGCCTTAATTTAGGCTACTTAAAAACAAATCACAAATAAAGGAGTGGTGAACAAAAAGTCCCCTGGGATCATTTCTGAGGTCACATGCTCATTTTGCAGGAAGCTGGCTTTCTCCTGCATTAGAGGAGTTGAACAACTGTAAGTATAACTCAGGTGTAAATTTTATTGAGATCTGCTCTTCACTGCCAGAGAGATGCAAAGGGTTCCCATATAAAGAAGCACTGTTTACAGATATCTTCTCAGTAGTGGCACTCTAGCATTAAACATTAATTCTTTGGAATGTGTATGTTGTGCAACCTTTTTACATGCTATTTGGATCTGTTAGCAATTTCTAAGGGTGCTTTCGGTAATTTAGGATCAAAGCATAGGTTTGGGAGAAAGTTGCCTACACAAAATGTAGGAATACACACATAAAAGAGTACTTTTTTTTTTTTTTTTTAGTAAAGGTGCCCTGACGTTTGTGTTACAACCATTGAAGTATTGAGTGCAAAAAAGACCTTGACAATCGGTCCCATCTGGTATTTTTGCATTCTGCCAGTGGAGGAGAACAGACACACAAGTGGTAAAAGCAAGTTGGGAAAAAAAGGCTAGGGAAATAACGTAAAGATTTAGGATCATTTCTAGGAAGACAAAACAAGCAAGTGTACTATTTTTAATGCAAGGGTCCTGTCGAGAGCAGCACAGGCAAGGGGTCTCTGCTCCACCTCTTGGTGGAGAGGGAAAAGGGAGATTCTCCATAGAGACCTGAAGAGAGTGAACACCCATGTTTGCCCGTGTCTCCCAGGGAGCGCACAGCAATAGTTACATACGAGCTGAGGTTTTTTGGTCTCTTTGGAGAAGAGGAAGTGAATCAGAAACTCCCAGAGAGACTCAAGGAGGAAAAAAGGGACTTACCTTCTTGCCAGTAAGGAACCCTGCCTGGCCTACAGTTGCAACTTGAGAGGGATGCTTGGACAAAGGCACCTCACTGTCCAAACCACAGTTTGGTTTGTGTTTTTTTTTTGGGGGGGTGGGAGTGATTTTGTGGTTTAGTCCAGGTCTGTTATTTTGGAGTGCTTTGGCCATTGGCTGTGAAGAGAGCCCACCAGACTATCAGCAGGGTATCACATCCTCTAACACCCGAGAGGACTTACTGTTCGTTGTTTTACTTTTGTTCTGCTTTTTGTTTAACCCCAGGTGGTAGACACTAAGAAAAACTTCCAATTTGCAGAGTCTTTGGCTGTTTATCAGCGTTATCCCAGGTTGATCTCCTCAGTATCTAGAGGATTGCAGGAAAAGAAGCCAGTAGAGTTAACTGTTAAGAAGTATTACATCTGGTATCGTTGCTTCTCCATGAAAGGTTTAGTTTGGTGATTTGCTGGGATAGGTGGGGATAAACTTAGAGCTTGTCTGTGGGAAGTCAGAGACCATGAGAAGAAACACACACAGAATACATAAATGGCAACATGTGTTAAAACACTCATGTAAGGAGATTCAGACTGACCCTAGCAGGCAGAGGTATCTAGAATATGCACTTAAGAGTGAGTATCTCATCCAGTGAAGCACAACACACACCGCAGAAAGTTCAAGGTGGTGTCCCTGTGTCAGAGCTGGTCCGTAGTTTTAGATTCTATAACCTCAGAGTATGCCTGAACAACGGTGCCATTTCAGTATCTGCAGGAGCCTGATTCTCATCTGGGACATTTTTCAAAATGCCCATATAGTAGGGTGAAGTTGCCCACCTACATCTGAAGTCAGGAGAAATACCTCTGGGAGTCACGGTGACTCAGGAACAGCCAAGCTCTGCCAAACTGGAACAAGTTCAGAGGCAGCACTGCCTGTGATCAATTAATTACATAAACCTCAGATAAGGGAGCAGCAAGAAACTTTCCTGCCACCAACCATGAAAAACAGTTAAGGGGAAACAAAGCAGCCACTGCATGGGCTTTTAACAATCTACTCAATCTCAGTAGCGTAAGGGCCCCAAAGGGCCTGGTGGTAAATACAGAAGAAATTGAAACCAGAGATTAAGCTGCTGCGCTGAGCCATAATGTCATTTCTTCTAATATCTCCAGGCACAGACAGCAGCTGCAGTTAAGGTAGATAGCCTTAGGAAATAACTTCTTAGTACAAGAAAGGAGGAGAAAAGTAATTTTCTTTCCTCACGTTCTTTTTGCAGGATGTGTTGCTCAAGTTACAAAACTGCTACGAAATATAAGAATAAAAGACAACCCTGTGTAGGAAGCACCAATAGAAGTTAAAAGCACGTAACTGGATTCCAAGCAAGGTCCCACATCGGTTCCCATGAACTGATTAGTTTCTTTGGGCATCAAACCGGTGGTCACGCATGTAGCATCCTACTGCCTCAGGGCTGGTAAAGCCTCCAAGCACAGGTCTCAGTAGAAACTGAATGCAAAACACAATTTGAAGCTATGTTTCATACTAAAGCTGTCATAATTCGGTAGCTGGTCTTGTGTACATGGTGCTGTAAACGGCCAGGACCTGTGCATCAGTTATTCTACATGCTGTGCAAGAAAATACTGTCAAAATTCAAGGGGGAGAAGAAAACAGCTTATGGTCATGGTTTAAGCACAGCTCTTGCAACACTTCAGCATGTCCTGGAGAGTGCCTGGTTGGAGGAATTAGCCAGAAGTATTTGTTTGTTCAAATGAATACACATTTGGGAAAACTCTATAGACTACATACTAAAAGGCTCCTAAAAATTTTACAACAGCCAGGAACAGGAGGAAGAGGTACCAGTGTCACACCTGTCCTGATGAATGTGGGAAGCGGGGGGCAAAGAAAAAAAAATTAAAGAAAAAAAATTTAAAAAAAAAAATCACAAAAGTGCCTAAGCAGATGCCTTCATAAAACACTTAACTTATGCCTCTACTTTTGAAATACTACAGTCCAAAACTTCCTGAGGATTTAGTGGGAACTTCTGGGATTCATCCAGAATTAAGCTATAGTTGTACAGCTAGTGAAAGGCAATTTGAGAACATCCCTAAAGTCTTAAACCTTCTGAGAAGAAACTTTAGCCTCTTTTAGGAATTAAAAGGAAAAGAGGTTGGACAGGAGCCATTTCTCCCTCTGAGATTGTTCTGGGCATGAAAAATGGCCATCAAGTACGCTTTGCTTCTTTTTCTCTAGGGGCTGTGTTGCACAGAGCAATACACCCAGCTCTGGGCAGAAGAACTTTCTAGGAAGGCTGTGCCCAACAGCTTCCCAAGAGGCCAGAGCAGCACCGCATGAAATCCAGGGCTATCCTGTTTAGCAACTCAGTAAAAGGAGAGTGAAAGCTTTTATAACTATTTGAGTAAAAATTAAACCTTATGGGTACCTCTTTTCTGGTATGAAAATGCCTTTTGTTACTTGAATTCAAGTTTTTTCTCGCATGTCTCATGAGATGCACTTTTTGCTAAGCTACATAAAAGCCCCACCCCAAACCAGACCCACTTGCACAGTGGAACTGGATGTTCATTCAGTGGCTGCCCAGATAAATATATGTATCTTGCTGTCCTAGCTCATCATGAGGGAAAGTAAAGTTTGTGTGCAAACAGAACCTAAAGAGGATCTTCCTAAAGAGGTTGGGTGAGAAATCTGAATAACCAGCGAAACATTTCTTTATGGACAAAACATATTATGTGCATGAGAAATGAACCCCAAACTATTTCCCATATTATCATGGTACTTTTCTTCATGTATGACAACATGTCTTTGCTATTCTTTATCACCATCACAGCAGGGGTCAACCGTGGCACTTAAATTGCAAAACACACTAAAGCTTCCTCATAAGTCTCAGTTAGGTACAAAATACCTTAAAAACCAAATTCCTGAACCACGGTTCCTCTCTGCAGTTTGAGTAGAAGAGTATAAGACTCTCACATGCCCTAGAAATAATTAATCTGGCAATGTCTTTATTCTGTCTTTGCACTTCCCTCACAGCCAGGTTCAGGCCAGGACAACAGACAGGGCTTAGCCTGACACAGAGGAATTCTCCAGCTAAGTGCCCTAAGTCACATCTGAACAACAACAAAAAAACCCCACCAACAACAAAACCAAAACCAACCACCAAAAAATGCCAACCACACAACCACCCAAAGACTCAAGCAAACAAAAAAACCTCAAACGTACTTAAAAAAAGGAAAAAAAAAAACCTAAACCCCACAACTTTGTAAGAACAGCCAGATTAGCTCAGACTAAAAATCCACCTAGCCCACTGTCCTCCCTCTGAAAGAGACCACCACCAGTGAGGATCTGGGGAAGGGAGTAAGATCAGGACGAAAGTAAAATGATAATTTCAGGTGCCTTAATAAGTGTTCACCTAGATAATGTTTTACTTGTTTTTAATTGAAGTCTATAGTCCTTATAGTTGCATGATTTTTCTTAAAGTGAAGGAATAAGGAGAGAGGAAGAAGTTTAGCAACACCATAATTAACTACTTAGGGTAAATCCTCCCATCAGATTCATGAGGCAGATTTCAGATAAGCAGCTCAAATGCAGGATTATCTTGCTAGCAATGCGGAAATGTTGATCAGCTTGATATTTCCATTCTGCAGACAAGAGTTCACACTGGCTGCTCACTATTTTCTGCAAGGAGGTAAATCTCCACAAAGGTAGCAGGTCTGATCCAGAGGGGATTTTGTTTTTAAAACCCCTGCACGTGACAGTCTTGTACTTGTCTGTTTTCAGGCAGAAATGAGATCTGAATAAAAATTATGCTCAGCTACCCCAGTTGAGAAGAGTTACTAGGCAGATGGATGCCCTGCTGGTATGATGGATGGGATGGAGCATATTGCGTATGTGCTAATATGGTGTCTTAACACAAACATTAGCACTTGAGATCATCACAGAGTACTCAAGCATTCTGGAAATATTAAGTTCAATTAAAAAAAAATCTCCTATGACTGATAACACTCTCAGCATATGTTTCATGGCATTTAAAGACAAATGGAACCCATCTAGCCAGTATATTTAAATTTCAAGGAAAAAAGGTCCTGTCCATCATCAGGAGTACGCTGAAAAAAGTATACAGGATTTAAACTGGAGCCTTCTCATATGCATAAGTCTTGTGCACATCAGTCTTGTCTAGTGTCTGGGCAACAGATGCGACTGAACAAGTGAGATTCCCTCCTTTCCATTGGGAATGGAAGTTAGTGTTTTGTGGCATCTCATGCCTATCTCTGAGCCCACCTGCTTTTTACCATGCCCTTTTTAGCCCTATGGCTTCATTCAGAAGCAGCAGGGATGCCTTAAACAGAATCCTAGGTTCAGTTTTGGGATCTAGAAGCAGTTTGCTGGATGGGGCTCAAGGTTCTCTATCTCTTCATTCTCTACACAGTAGAAAACCACACACACACTTTAGTTATGTATGTTTTTAACAAGAAAGAGAGGAACCAGAAGCATCTGGAAAAAGAGATAATACAAAAGAGTTGCTATTACTGCACTCACAGATGTAGTACCGCTCTTCAGATTTCATTACTTGAATACGGACTGCATATTTGACCAGAGTAGACATAAGAAATTCTGTATCGCCAAGGAAATTGTTTCCATTTCCATTGTTTGACTCATGCAAATGGGTTACACATTTTGCCCACAGGCAAAATATAATATTGTTCATCAGGAGAAAAGAAAAGGTACTGTAGTCATGCCACACGATTCCCTTATGTCTTAGGTGTCCATAAGATAAGTAGCAATGCTTTCTAACTGGCATCAGGTTTCTTCAGAGGCAGCTGTTCATTTAAAGTACATTTTGTTAGCTTAATTTGTTTATATTTTGTAAAAAGTAGAGTGACTCTGTTACAACATCAAAAAAAATGTTTGAAACTTGGAACCTAGCCTCCACCCCCCCCCCCCCCAACAAAAATAATTTTTGCTGAATGCATGCCTAAGCAGATAAGCCTCACAGTAAGATTTCCAACAAGTACACAGGAGACTTAGGTATCAGATTCCCACCAACTGAAAAAATCCCCCTTTCTCTCCAAGAGCATTGAGATAAGATCGTGCGCAGACATCACATCACACTCTGCTCATGTCTGTGCGTTTAGCTCTGAAGTGCTCGTATCGTCTCTGAAGATATTCATCCTTGGGCTCCCAGGCATATTAGCTGAGTCTGAGAGTCACACTCTCTTGGCAATTACCATTTCTCCCTCAATTTTTCTCTACACTGGCAAGCACTTAAGGTACCATGGCTGATCTCAAGAAGAGTAATAGGACACCTCACCAGTGAGGAGGATGCCCAAACTGCCCAGACAAAACCACTTCGAGCCCTACAAATCAAACCCAGCACGATCATCTCCACACAGGCAGCTGCTTCCTGTCAGGGAAAAACAGCTCCATGTGTTCACAGAGAACAAGACAGCTATCTTTTTTTCTTTTTTGTTTTGCTAGCTCTGGTTTGAGAGCTGAGAGAGGGTAGCCCCATTCCAGATATATCTGAAAACACCTTTGCATGGCAGTAAGGAGAAAACAGTCTGGGGATACTGGGGAAAACAGTCAAACAACATAAAAAATAAATCCAGTAGCTCTCTGTAACGTGCACAGAAACAATGATCACTTGTATGCTTCCATACGATCACTTACTGAACATGGAAGCCAAATGAACAGGTAAACTGTTGATCAACCTTCAGACAGCAGAGTCACTAGATGGGCTCATTTACATTATCACCCTTAACCTCTTTATCAGTAGTTAATCCATGCACCTTGTTGATAACATGTGCACTCATGGGTACTCAGCTTTACTGGATAATAAGAAAAACAGCAACATCTCAAACATACTTCCATCTTTCTTCTCACAGTCTTTCCAGCGTGCATACATAGTTGCTGAAAAGTGGGAGCAGCTGTGCACAAAAGCCTGTGTGCATAAATCCTAAAGGCACCCTCTGGATTGCCCAAGCAATGCCATGAGGAATGGCCCTACCTGCAGTAGTGTACCGCAGCCCCTGTGACCCAAAAGACAATACCTGAAAAGGATTTTCGGTAAGCATCCAATGGCAGAATGAAGCCCAGCATATCACTTTTAGACAAGAGTTACTCCTTAAAGAAAAGGCTTTGCTCACAGGAATAATTCTAATTTAATGTTCACTACAGCTATAAAATACTGGTTTTGTTTTCCTATACTCACCGCTACTCTTTCAGGCAGCCTGCAAGGCTCAGCTTTATAGCAGCAACAGCATTGCATATAATCCCATTTTACCCCGTTCCTCCTACAGACAGCTCTTAAGCTGGAAGAAAAAAAAAATCCTTTAGATGCTTATATGTAAGGTGAAATTTATGGTGGACATTCAGACCAGTTTTAAACACTGTAGTCCATAGTGCATTTAAAATTCACTAGACTGTATAAGATCCTTGCAAAGTCTTTCTTTCCACAGTTAACTGCGTGAGAGAGAGAGAAGGGAGAAGCAGAGGAAAGCGATGCCCTCGGTGATCTTGCCCTGTAATAGTGCTTGTGGCTTGACAGTGACTGCAGAGCTGATATTCTGTTGCCCTGGTCTTTGCAGTAAATCTAGTCCAGGTTGTTCTTGTGAAATAAGTTGTACTTCCCACAGGAAGAGGAAAATAGCTGTAAAAGTACAAGTGCTCTGAAAGTAAGTCTTGTTTGCTGTAGGGTAGTTGCTGGTTATCTTGGTTATTCAATAGCAGATGGAGCTCTTAAAGACCTGAGTTCTTCTTACACACTAATTAATACTCTCAACTCTTACTGAAGTTAGTGGTATTATGGGATTGTTACCTTCAGGCATTTAACTTGGGTAACTAAGTTCATTCTCTCTTACTTTAGACATTGCCTCCAGGAGATGTAATTGAGTTCAGAGCACTCCACTTTCTTAATGTGTAGAGAAAGATTAATCCCTCTTTCTTTCTTTACTAACTATAAAGGGAGATATCATTCTGATAACTGAGAAAGTATACATAGGTTTCCACCCTGTCTAACATCAGGACCTCTTTGTAGTCGATAAATAAAATTTAGTCCAGATAATACTGACGTAGAGCGAGAACAGCAGAGAGAAGTTCTTGGCAAGTCACTTGCTGAAAAAACAGCAAAGTCTTCTCTAATGTCCTTGGAATTTCAGTCATATCAAATGGCAAGGAAGATAGTCCAAATAAGGTGCAAAATAAATGAAGTCCAAAAGGTTTTTTTAGGGCATAAGAAAGGGAGGAAAGTTCATTTAAGTCTACAACTTGAATGTTGTAGTCTCCTTTACCTCAGCTTCGCATCTTTCAACTCATTCTTTTCCTTGGCAAAAGACAGTCTTTGTCAGCTTACCTGATTTACAAATAAATCGCATTTATAAACATGAAAATCATATTTTATGAAACTTGAAAAGAATTGAAGACATTTATTAACGAAATCTGCTGTTTAGCAAACACCAGTTCTCTAAGGAATTCAACAAGTGCTAATTCAAGGATATCTATCAGAAGTGATGTTATAAAAAAAAAAAAAGAATACTATAACATACATTTGTACCTCTCCACAAAGTGATTAGGTTACTGCTGGATGCTAGGATCCACAAAGCATCAGACCTATCGCATTGAGTACCTATTCAAATAATATGGAAGAGGAAACCTCTGTACAGCAACTACTGAGAACATAAGCAAACAAGGGGGGAGAAAAAAGAGAAAAATTAAACTTAGTAAGGACAGCTTTCTAATGCTAACTCACTCAGGCGGAGTTTCTAACCAAGATATTCACTAACAATATCGCAGATGCACATTTCAGGAAATGGCACCAAACCCCCAAAACTTTCTGCTACTTTCAAGCCAATTCTTACAAAGCTTAAATATTAAATACATGCATAGGGCCTATCGTTACTCACACAATGCAAGTGGGTTGGTTTTAAGGCAGTTGTCAGAATACTATATAGCAGATGGACACCTGTCATACAGATCTGGGACTCTCGATTCTAAAGAACAACGGGCATATAATGTACATGCTACATGTTAATGCTGTTCAAATTTTACCTATAGTGTGTATGAGATGAGATGGATGCTCCCAGCTGCATATCTGTCTGATAAACTGTGACACTTCTGATCAAAAGCTAAAGAGCATTAAAGAACTGATGATATTTGAACAGAATTGTCACCCTAGTCCTTCTGCTCTGAATCAGAATGGACTTAATTTCAATGCACGTACCTGCAGATTGTTTGGACATTTGCAAGAGTATAGCAAACAATTCTTTGGTCCTCAGTGTAGAGTAAGAGATTAAATACTTTTATCTTATTCAAATTCAGATATCAAAGGTGTTCATGTTCTACGTTTGTTAGAAACTTAAGCTTTTTCAAGTTTGGAGGGAAAACCTCACAGAGGGACATATCTCACCACACACTATTAACCAGCCCTTTGCTTAGGACTGTAGTGGTGGTGTAGGACCTAGATTGTAAGCCCCATTCTGCCTGACTCAAGTGTACTTATTCACTCCCAGATCACTGGAGGATTTGTTTTTTGACATTCTTTTTGACAGTTTTTCATGGCAGGTTTTGTTCATATACTTTATTCTATAGTCAAGATTCTTTCATTTTAGTTTTTCATTAAAACTAGCACCTTGCCACAAAATTTCTTTCCCAGTTAACATTTTCCGGCAGCAGCAGCTGATTTCCAAACAGCTCAAGGATAACCGTTATGGATAATGTTGCTCTTCTCTGTAATACAGTTAAGAGATTCCTCAGCTAATGTAATTTATGTAATAGATGAAGTCAGCATGGTGGATCTTGATTAAGTTATTTTCCACTAAACATTGTGTGAACAAAAACATTTGAACTCAAACCCAGGGCAGAATTTACTAATAGCTCTATGATATCCAGATTTTCCTGGAACTTGACAATCTTTCCATTGCTTCCTTAGAATTCTTAAAGCATACTACTCTTCCTATTAACGTTTTCAATTCAATTATTATAAGAGTTTCCTTTGTAGAATTCCCATAAATGTTAGAGACACTTACATGTTATATTATTTGTGCAGACTTCATATTATTACTGTCAAGTGACAAGGAGTTTACAGGTGCCCTAGGAAGTTTCTCCTCATTCGTATCCCTTTTGTTGATATTTCAGGCTTCATATGTATCTTTAATTGCTGAATTAGTCCAATGGATTTTTTATTTATTTGTTTTTTGAAAACAAAGACCCTGTTTCTGTCAGCCCTAGTTGTATTGAGCAGGATCTCAATGATTAAGGATGTTAGTGGGCCAGATGCCAGTATCTCTTTACCCACATTTGATATGAAAATGATGGGGTTACACATTCAAAGTATCGCCCTACTTGATGAATAAGCACAGTATCCTCAAGGACCTCACTGAGCAGGTTTCTATACAGAGTAAATGCAATTTATGTCTTGAATATTTTTTTCTTTCAGGAAAATATGTAAACCACTGAGTCCTGTTAGTCATCAGTATGACCAGAAAGCAGGTCCTAGCCAAAAACTAGCAAACCCAAGTTTCCTGTCTTCAGGGTCAGAATAAAAATTTGTCACTGATTGCTGTCAAATGCAAAAAAAAGCTTGGACTCAAGTATGTCTATTAAAGCCAAGGTATTTAAAATTCTGGTATAGGATGAAGCTCTCGGTCAGCCACAATGCAGAGGTGTCACTGGCCAGTGCATTGAGGTTCATCTTTTAAGATGTCAAGTTCATCACTGTCTCTAATACAGTTTGCTTACTGTGGTCTGTGGGAGCTTTGGTACTCCCTTTCGTTTTGTACCAAAGAATAAAGCCAAAGAAATACACTGTATAGAGTAAGTTACACTGCCTGTTTACTAATTACAGCATGAACACACACTCTCTCCCCTTCTCACAGCAAGAGAACAACTCACAAGCAACATGCAGCAAAGGACTGTTGTTCCCACTTCAACAGCAAATCAATTCAACAGCAAGGAAGGCTTCATCTGGATCATGGGTTTTTTTCCACCAGTGCAGCTCTTAAAAGAAAGTCACACAAGTTCACTCCCCATTACTGTCAGTAAAGCACACTTGCATGAGGTATTCATATAGGTAACCTCAGATATTATGTTGTATCACACTTTGCAAAAGTAGATGTGTATGAAATAATTTCTCTTCAGTTTCACAAGAACAGCAATAAACTAGATTTCCAAAAGACAGTTTCTTTACATCAATTGCACTCTTTCTTCCCTCTCCTTGACCACTACGCAAATTAAAATATACATAGCAGGACAAGCCATCCTCTTATATGGCAAGATTTCAGTTTCCAATACAGGAACAGTATTTGCAAGTCAAAGCCTTTCAGAACAGGCTGCAGCAGCTTGAGATTTCAAAGAGAAAAGGTCTGGTAGCACCGTACATGAAAGTGAGATCACTTCTCCATCAATTTAGGATTCAATGTGAATTCTCTGCAGGACACTAGAGAATTATGCTCGGCTTGAGCCACATAAGTAACCTGTGGTTTGAAGGACTCTGTGCCAGTCGACTGAGAAAGCAACCGTCAGAAATTCAGCAACACTGAGGCAGTGCAGTGTTTCCACACAGTTCAGAGAAGAGTCTATTCAAGGCTCAAGGTCTATTAAAATTAGTCTGCAGTTAATCAAAGGGTGAAACTAAGAGGCCTTGCTTCCTTGGAGAACAAACACCTCTGCTGCTTGTTTCTATTTGAAATTACTCTCAGTTTTGAGGCTGCTAAACCAACTATTCATAGTACATGGACTATACCGCTAAAATGGATGCATCATAGTCAAAAAGGCAATGTGCATTGTTTGAGACCACATAAGAAAAAAAAACAACAAACCAAACCAAACAGCTGCACTTGCAAGGCAGTCTCTAAAGTTAGGTTTATGGAGATAAACATACTTACCAGCATAGCAAACTTAACAGTGTCTTTAGAAAGTCTGGTATAATAATCATAAGTAAAAATGACATTTGATGAGAACTATTTTAACAGAATAAGTAGGGAGACTGGTTGGAAAAAACATTAATTTCTCTTTTATACGGAAGTGATTGAGTTGCTTGTATGAAACAGGGAAAGCATGCCTATAAAAAACCCAAATTATACTAAACCAAGGTCAGCTTTGCAACAGTGTAAGATTCAGTTTAAACATCATATTGCCATAAATTTCTCTATTTCTCACACAAGTTGGCACTGTTAAATCTTTTTTTCATGCTTCTGTAACGTGTTTTGATTTAGCTAGGGTTTATTCCTAGAAATGGTTTCATGACATCAGGTTATCAGGTGTACGAAACACATAGCATATGCGCAAACAAATGCTTTGCGGTCATCCAGGCAAGTATTTAATAGCTTTGTTCCTGCTGATAGAGAAATCACAGCTTCACATCCAAGCTTAGTGGCAGGCCAGCAATATGGGACCAAGCTATGCCATGGTTATGTATAAATATTCTCCCTGACCTTTCAGTAGCCAACTCATTAGCTGGTTACATGTGTTCCTCTGCTACTTCCATTCAGCATCAGAGATTGATCATTAAATGGGGACTGCAGCATGTGGGGCTGTACTTCTGTCAGGAGGAGAAGGAAGATGCAGGTGAGTATCAAAAGGCCGGATGGAAGAGAGAAACTTCCTTATTGCCCTCAGTAGCTGCTGCACTGGATTGTCAAATGCAGCAAGACCACGATTTACCTGATATAGGACATTCATTTTTGCACCCATAGAAGAAAAAGAGCTTGCTACTGTTAACAGCTGAAATACTAATCTGGAGAACATCTTGCTCTTTTAATTCACTTTGAGTCAGTCCAAGCAGCATGTCGGGACAAAGAAGGGGAAAATGAATGTAGCACACAGCTGCGTATGTACCTCACAGGCTGCCAGCCAGCTCACAAAAAGTCTTTTGTCTACATGGGCTGTTTGAAGATGACAAATGCTGGTGGCCCAAAAGATTGCTACAGCGATGCCACTTGCAGCCCAGAACCAGGTTCTGGTTGTTAACACCAAATCAGATTGAGGTTGTACCGGGCATCGCCTTCTTGTGCCAGGTCCTCAGTTGCACAGCAGCTTTACCAAGGTTAGCAAAGTGTTACAGACCTTCCCCAGCTGAAGATGTGGGGTTTATTTAACTATATGGAATGTGTGCATAATATTAGATTGTGAGCAAGATTCCACAGCCATTAAAAAGCTGTCTGGTGCATTGAATGCCTAAGGGCATGCGGATGAATCACTGAAACTTTGTTAAAACACAAGACATCTGCTTAAATATGTTTCCTGTCAGTCCTTTTGCATGGCTGGAAATAATGGGCTGGAGAGTCTCTCCTACAGCAGCCCTGGCACCGAAGGACTGGAAAACTGCTGTAACCCACGCTCCGGGATTCCCCTTTGAATGACAGGAACTGCCGCGTTGCTCTGGGCGGTGAAAGGACCCTCTCCCCCTCTCCCCCAGCCCTGAAGGAGAGGGCACAGCGGAGGGGGTGCAGTGGGGAGCCGCTCCGCGGCCCCTGGCAGCCCCAGCTGCCACAGGGGTTCTTTCCCGCAGTGCCCCAGCCATGCTGAAGCCCACACTGACTCCCCAGGGACTATAAACTGAAACAAAGCCATTTTTATTGCCTCCCCCTGCCTCCTAGAAGCTCAGTTCTCATCTTATGTCTTCCTACCTACCCTTGGGACATCACAGTGTTATGCACAGCAATAGTAGCAATGATTCCAACGACACTGCAATTTCACACTAAAATTATGAAGGAGATAATTACCTATTAAAGGCACCTAATTTCCTTCAACAAGGAGACTGTAAACTAGAATAAGAAACACTTTAAAAAAAACAAACAACAGTTTGCCAAACCTTTTGATAAGATTTGATTCTGAAGATGTGGCCCTCCTGACACAACCTGACTTCAAAGAAAGTGTTAGCATATAAGATACACAGATATGCACCACTGCACAAACATGTGATGAATAACAAAGTCACTGGCTTGCCTGTAACAGCTCTACCTTAAAAATGCATGTCATCATATTTTTTTCCCCCTCCTGTTGAGGGGTCAGACCTAATTGCGTTGCTTTGAGAAGACAGCATTTCAGCTACAAATGAACACTCATAACTATTTCATGTTAAAAATAAACTTTAAAGCAAAGCACCAGATGCTGCCATGGAACATTCCTCGGAGCTTTCATGTGATGCTTGCATCTGTTCAGCTGGAAAAGTGACTGTTTCAAACAAACTAATATCTTTTTAGTGGTGAGAAAAAAAGACCAAAAAGGCAAAATAGTGTAGAAGGCACTGGAAAAAAAGTTAACAAGGTGGTCTGTATTGGAATGATGGCACTCAGATAAAGTTTTGGATCAAAACTTGGGTCACAAACAGAAACAGTTTAAAACTGCCAGAGATGCAAACAATTATTTCTTAGTAAAGCAGCAAGAAGGGAAGTACTTTTCACATGCATAAGAATGCAAAGTTTTATAGGCAAAGATCCGTCTCATCTTACGGTAACTTATTTCTTCCTGCAAGCTTTGGGAACATTACAGTTTTGCTGAAATGGTAGCCTTACGGAAGCTCTAAGTAGATGTTGATATCTAGTGAAACACTAGCGAATGAGAAATTTGGTTTTATTTAAGTGCTTTCTTTACTTGTTCTATTCCTTCTTACTGATTTCTAGACAAATGCATGCCAACAGCACCTCTGTTCCTATTTTTTAATCTTCAACTCACTGGCTTGTCATCTTAATAAGCACATGCAGTCTTCAAAAGTTAATAAGTCTAGAGTGAATATAGCACCTCTCACCAGTAAATCTTCATATGCTTTACAAGTCATCTCAATTAACACTTTACCCAAGTTTTAGAACATGCTTATGAAATAGTACAGGTATTGAGAATTACGCCCACTTTACAGAAGAGGAAAGTGAGCCAACAAAAATAGGTTAATCACCTCAGGCCACAAGAAATACCAGTATAAATGGGATCAAGCAACATGAATTCTTAGCTCTTTCTGTTTTTCAGACCAACACTGCATTTAGTTGCTATGTAATAGTTAAGCATCCAAAATCCCCAGATGTTCAACTATTTAGTCACTGATGTACAAGATAAGATACATGGAATATCTACTGCACGTACCCACCATGAGTTTCTCCATAAGACAAAGGACATCCCTATATTGTTCATTATCATCTCGGGTCTTACTGGCTCCAGTGGGCAGCAAAGACACGTTCTACCACCAAAGGAAGCTCGCTGCACCTTGTAAAACCATCCAAAAGGTCACACTTGCCAACAGAACAGCTCTAGCACACAACTGCGAAGGAGGCAATTAGTGTATTTCCAACAGAAGTGTCAGAAAAATGGAAAATTTTGCAATTTTAAGAGCTTGGTATCAGGAGTAAGATATCTTATTTCCTGCAGCTGAATTAGAACCACAGAAGTAGCATACGAACTTTTAGCAAGATGGAGATGGAAAGAAGAAAGCCCAAACATGCTGCTGCTCTGCCCTTTTCATAATCAACCCTGCAATTTTACTTATGCTTCTCTTATGCATTGGCCAGACATGGTTTGCACTGAACCAATTTTGACTACCTACAACATCCATACTTAACTACCTCTGAAAAGCAGTCCCCAGTTTGGACGTTCTGAGCCAGCAGCTCTCAATTAAGGCAATTGATCTTAAATAGGGTTTAATTTAGTCTAAACCACTGGGAGGTTTGTATGCCAAGTATTGATCCTAAAGACTTGTGCCTGGCAAAAACTGATTGAGTGTTCTGTGGTCTTCCCTCAACATCAGCATCTGAAAACAAACAAGTAAGAATTTACTTTTTTGTATTGCTTTATTACAGTGACTAACACTGACAGCAGAGGAGAACTCAGGTTCTCAAGCCAGCAGGAAAAGATGTTCAGGGGTTTTTGGGGGGTGGGTGGGGTGGTGGTGTTTGTTTGTTTGTTTTAAACTAAATATTTTTTTTCTTCAATTGTGAAGAAAACATCACCTAGTGAAGGCGATGGCTTTTACAAAGCTCATTATCATATGGGATACTATTAGCTACTTTACAAGCAAGGAGTAAAAATACTAAAAGCACTTGACATAAGTTTCTTCTGCCTGCACCAAAAAAAAAGAAAAAAGCTACATCCTCTCAAACACTTCACCATTGCTAATTCACACTTAAAAACAAAAGCTCTTCACCTCAGCTGCAAATAAGAAATGTCCAAGAGAGACTAAAGTACCTCTGGGTCTCAGGAAGCTTTTTTTGGGTGCATTTGTAACCAGACAAAAGTGCAGAGAAAAAAAAACATTCTTGTGTCTTCTAATATGCTCTTATGTAATTTGGCACAGGGCATAAGTAAATCAGCTGGTGAGCAGTGCCCGAACAAGACACTGAAACAGTAGCTTCAGTCTTTATATAATATCTTCCAGCCTTCTCTTTATAATTTAATACCTAGTCACAACAAGAGATAAATCTTTAATGGTACTATACAATTTGGGTAGGGAAGAGGAGGAGTTTATTTCCTCAGAAGACTGTCATGCCTGGAGTTTGAGATCAGCTTTTCATATTGAGTTTTTATTGCTGACTATGTTATTCATTGGCAGAATTTATTAAATTAGTTTTCTATTAACGCATACTTTGAGCAAAATATCACTGTAGTAGGTACTCAGACTTCTGATCAACTCTCTCTTCAGGGGTGGATTTGTCATAAAAGTTAAACTAAAAATAAACATAGAGGGTCAAATGCATGTTTCTGAGATCTTTGTCTAAAGCTGACTGATGAATCAGGAATGAAGAGATAACACTCATGCTTCTCAAAACAACCATGGAATACTTCAATGGTGCTTCTTTTCCCTTATTTTACTGACTTTTTTCTTTGGCCAAAATTTCTTGCCACCAGTAACTGGCAAGAAATTTTGGCCAACAACAGGAGATGTTTTATTCTTTGCTTTCATGCACATTAGAATTTATTTTTGTGAGAAAAGGAGACAATTCAGTCTCTTCCATTGTCACAATTTTCACCCTAAGCCTTTCTTGTAGCTTTGCTAAAATAAGATCACCTTTTTGATAATAGGTACTGCCTAGAAGCGGGCTGTTTACTAGAACATTTTTGTTCAGACTTTATATGCAGAGTCTACCCATTAGACAACCACAGCATTTTTTTTTCAATAGATGCTTTCATATGCAGGCAGGAGCTCTATGTACTAGAAGAGTATTTCATCTCAAGGTAGAGATGAATTCATGTGCTGTGCTGAAGTGTCTAGTTCAGTCAGTAAGTTCTCATTTTTCTGACTCTCTACATCGAAGTAACAAGCAGCAGTCTTTAAAAAGTTTGCAGAGATAAAAGTACCTATTCTTATTTTTCCAATATAACAGCTCTTCTGACAGATGTTCTTTCATTTCTCCTAGATGTATCAGCATGGATTACAAAGAGACAGTGTAGTTTGGACTAGAAATAGCCTCTCTGCTTCTAATCTATTAAGTGCTCTTAAAAATACACCCCCTGAGTAGGAACAATTCATCCTTTTGCCAAAAAGTGTTCTCTGAGAAGTAGCAGAAGTTTTAAAGTAATTTTTTACTGTACTCTGCCTTTGTATTCACTCCAAGTTAGAATACCTAACAGGAGCTGCATAAGATTGCTAATGCTCAACTCATTCTTTCCATTACACTTTTATCACCAGATTTAAATACTACACAACTAACAGGAACCAGCTAGGTTCAGATAAGAGTAGACTACTTTTGAGATGGGAATATCATTTGGAGATTTTTTTTTTTTCCATTCAGCACCATTGTGCTAATGTACAACACAAATTGTTTTCACTGTGTAAACATCAGGGGACATTTAGGGAATATACAGCTGGAGTAATTGTGAAACCTTCACTTCAACTTAAAAAAATATTCTCCCCAAGCATTTTTTTTTTTTTCCCAATGCATACCTGATTCAGTGCTAGTCAGGTAGGTACTAAAATATAGTGCTTAGTGAGAGAGAACTCCTCCACCCTTTTGGAAAAAGCTGGGAGCTACTGCAAAGTTAAGGCTGGAGGTGGATCACAATTTATCACCTAGATCTCAGTCCTCAAGGCTCTGGGCTTCTCTCAAAGGTGTTTTTATTATGATGTTCACAACTTCTTTTTTACTTTGTTTGTTCAGTGGACAATGACTCACTGTCTAGGTTTAAGAGCAATTGACAATTCCAGGGGATTTCTTGTTGAAAGAAAGGGCATCTCTACATTTAACCTGCTCAACTGGTTTAAACAAACTCAGTTTGGCTCTTGTAGATCTCACAAAGAGTCTTTGTTTCCCACAGATTTTTTTTTCCCATTTTACTTCTTGCAGTTTGCAATTACGTCTTTTGCTGCATGTAAATCATTTAATTACTAAGAAATGGAAATTGGTACCATTTCACATAGCTCAAAATTTGTGATACAACACCCCCATGTTTACAAAGGTGATACAAATTCTGATAAAGACTGACTATTTTTGCCTGAGCCCCTCTTCTTTCCAAGAACTGAAAGGCCATCGCTGCTTTTTGCAGTCCACTCTAGAGATAATAAGCCTTGACTACAAGGGGTTAAGAATTTTAAAAAATGTCAGCTTTTTATTGCTTATAGACTGATACATGTTCAATATTCTTTTTTATAGGAAGCATTCCTCTTGATCCAAGATAATCTGGTCAAAAGCCACACCATCGCCAGCGCTGAGGGATTTCTCTGGGGATTGCCCCTACATGGCACGTACCAGAGCACACATGGCTTAGGTGGATGGGCAGCATCAGTGCAGGGGGCACAGCACCTCTGTCTGCCCAGATGCAGCGGGCATCCCACTATGCGTCAGTGGACGTAGGGAGGCAGGGAAGGGAACTACCCTTCAGTTGCCCTGGGATCCCCAGCTCTGCAGGTTATTCAACATTTCTCAGATCAAACTTTTCACAGATCTCTATTGGTTTTGCTGAAAACCTTGGAAAACAGTTGATTTTGAAAGAAGCATAATGGAACCATTGAGAGAGAAATCTGTAGGAGGTCAGAGGAAAGTTATTAAAATAACACCTTTAGTCAAGGAAAAGAAAATTGTGGGCTTATTTTTTTTTTTTACACAGCAAAAAGAATTTTAAAAACCCCAGTAAATTATGGTTCTCAAACGGTTCAGTGAGGAGGAGAAATTAATCTACACTTTTGTTTTTAAATAAAAAGAACCCAGAATAATTTGCTTCTCACCACAGTATGGCCTATAGTCTTATCTGTTACTTTTTAAAAAGCCTTATGACTAGATTAAGCAAAACCAAAACCAACTCAAAAAAAGCAACCCACCTGTTTTCATTAAGAAAAAGCTTTGGTAGATTCTTTCTGGAGAATTGGAGCCAGGCTCCTCACCTACAGATTTACAGAAAAAGGAAAAAATTATGAAAACATGTAAGCAGCATGGAAAGTCAAGAATTGTTTTGATATCTAAGGCTATTTTCTGACCGTTTTTGTTCAAAATAATTCAACGAAGTGACCTGCAGATAAAGAATGACTAACTTCTAAAATCTTTGAAGAGAGTACATCCTTTCAGCAGATCCAAATTGATTTGGAATTCAAATAATTTTTCAGAAAAAAGTGTAAGAGGTCTAAAGCAGTGTTTAAAGCAGAAAATTAGCTGAAATCTGGACCAATCTGGACTGCAAAACCACCTTTAATTACTTATTCATTTTTGTGCCAAGACTGCTCCCATGCTGGGAGTGTGAATAGAATACATTGTTCATTTGGACTCTTTACTAAAAAGCCCCACTTGAATTAAAACATAATTGAATATTTCTCCAATTAGACAATTCTGTCAATAGTTTCATTGGTTGCTACTGGGACTACAGGTGGTTCTGAAATGTAGGTAGGCAGTCTGTGAAAAAATACTCTTTTTAGGTGCACTGTTAATGGAAAAAGAGATGTTAATGGAGAAAGATCTCTTCCCAAAAAAGCTGCACTGCCCTGTAAGTTTTTGGAATGGAGACAGAGGGGGAAAGCCATCCAAACCCCAACTCCCTGTACAGGCTATGCAAAAATGTTGCCCTCTCGTGGCTCCTGTTGCGCTGATGTCTATGAATCATTAAAACTATATAAAACCACTACTAACATCTAAGAACAGGTCTTTAGCCTCAGTAGAAGTAGCTTTACTTATATGAGGAAAATGTTACTGATGTTTCAAGATGTTCATTTATTCACCAGTTGATTTCAGAACTATGTGGTTAATTTAAAATAAGTCTATGAAACAAGAACAATAATATCCTCTTGTGAATTTCTTTTTAGCAGATTTTTTACATGTTAAATATTTTTAAACAAAAATTATGTATGATAATTATCCAGCAGACAATTCATGAACCATACTTAACATCATTTAGGATATAAGGTATTTTGAAAATGCACACAAGCACATGTTGATTTTCCTATTCAGATGATTAACCAACCTTTTTTTACTCTGCAAGTGCTGCATTTCTGAAATCAAGTCTTGCTTTCTGTGAACTCCTTCCAATCACTGCTTAAAAATGAAAAGTTCCTAAGTAGATTCCTGCAAGTAATACTGCTTGCTTGGGTGTTTGTTGACAGGAAATACAAACAGGGCTCAAGTACAAACAAAGCACATTTAAGTATTCAAATAAATATTTGTGGAAAGATGTGTTTGCCAGGCTATGGTTCCCACCATCAATAACTGTTCGAGTCACATCATTAGGCTTAAGGAAGAAGCATTTCTGCATCAACACATCCAAATTCTGGTGTCCAAAGGCAGCACCTTCCTCTGTCTGGATAATCAGAACAGTTTCTCCATCTTCAAATGTTAAACTGCCTCAAGTATTGGGGCCCCCCTTCCCACAAGGAATAAAAACAAAACCCAAACCCACACCCCCCAAACCAGATAACTTATTTTCTTGACCCTTGGAGGGAAGGTCCATTGGGGATAGGGAAGGCAGGGGCAGTGGCAAGGGACAGAGGAGTGACCACTTCCCCTGGCTGGCTGCGACACGCTCTCTTGCTCGGGCCACTGAGCAGCAGCAGCCGCCGCCACAGAGAACTTCTGAGTGATTTTGAGACCCTGTCTCACAGCTGTGAAATGTGCTAGGCAATGTAGCTTTTTGATTTAATTGGAACCCTACTAATTTGGCTGATAGCATAAATTTTGGAGGGCTGTCAAAGGTAGTCTGCGTTTTCTATCCAGGAGGCATGTTTGTTATTGTTAGTGCCTCACCTACATACATTACTATATTTCTTCTGAAGATTTCTTGCCAAGAAAAAAACCCAAACAAATATAAAGTGAGATAGTATAATCCACACAGAAGCATGATGTTTCCGTATTTCCCAGCCTCTATATGTATGACCACTGATTTATATAAAAACACTGAATAGACCAGATGTAAAAAAAAAAATTCAAGGCACACTGAAATATTTGAGTTTGTGAAATACGTATTCCTACTATATTGTACCACTTCTTACGTCCCTTCAGAAGTGCTGACTGGTGTCCATAGGAATGCACTGTGATGTTCTCATGTCCTGTGAGGACAAGGCATGACAAGCCCCCATAGGTAGACAAGTAACACTGGAGATGGGTTATTCAATGCTATACTGCGTAAACGAGCCTGTTTTAGCCCAACTAATTCACCATCCACGTAACTCTGAACTATAAGTAAACTAGATTTTTTGTTTAATTTGGGTGATTTCAGTCTCATCATGTCCGTACAGTTTCATGCATGTCTTGTTCTTAGTTTTGCTTTTTATTCTGATCTGGATCACATCTTTCCTACTGCTATGCAAACACCCACCTCTCCAGGTTATTCCAAGCCCTCTTCACTCATTACATGCATAGACATTTCAAAAGCAACTAGTGATTTGGTGAATATCCATATTTACTTAAACATCCAGATGCAGACAGTTTAACATTCCTAGGGTATTTTTCTCATAGTACAGTTTTCCAAAGACTGTCTCAATCTGGGATCAAAATCAAAACACCTCAAATAGGAAGTTATCCTTTAAAATCTTGACTGCCTTTTCAATTTCATTTGTTAGCTTCTCCTTCCTAGAAGTCCCCTTCATAAGAGTAACCCTCATAGCTCTATGACTAGTACAATCTAAAAGTCAGATTTTGATGTTTTCCTTTTAAATTTGAAAGTTTTAATGAAATAAGATATTCCCTTGTTATTTCAATGGTTACTTACCTTAAGGCTCTAGACAAAGTTGTTCTAAATAACAAGACTTACTGAAATGACAGCCTGTATTTATGATTTAATAGTTGGTTATTTAAGCATTGTCAGAATAGAAGTTTGTTCAATAATGGGGAAAAAAATAAGGAACACCGAAATTAAAGGTGAAAATCCCTTTAGGCTGCAAACTGGGAGTCTGCCCAGATTGTTAACTCTGTGTCTTTGCTGAATGGTTACGGAGCTGTCAACGCAAAGCTTTTTGACAGGTATGTGCCGTCTTCCCTAAATTTCAATGGTGATATTATCACATTTGTTGACAAGAATTGTCCATCACATTTTCAATGCTGATCCTTGCAGACAAGTAGCAGGCTGCCAACACCACTGCTCAGCGCTGCTGGCACGCTGCAGGAGCAGGCAGGGAGGGCAGGGAGCGGCATAGCAGGCAGGGACCCAAGGGGGGCCCTGTCTGCAGTGGGGATCTCCAGTGCACTCGGCTCCTGACTGATAAAATCTGGAGTCCAATCTTATCGCAGCTCTGAGGTTCTCAGGCTCAGAGGCTAATATATACCTCAAATAATATATTAACTAGGCCACAGTGATACCCCAAAGCAACATTTTTGTTTGTTTTTAAAGGATATTTGCCTTGGTGTCTATTACAGGCCCTTTTTTGTCTTACTTTAATACATTTTTTCCACAACTTGCTTCTGAATCTCTTCCCTGTTTCCTTTTACACTTTGCAGCCAACATGAAATGCTATACGAGTTCACATGATCTTTTGTTTTCTCTGCTTATAATTCCAGATATCTAAAGACTAACTGGCAGACAGCATGCTTGGACAAGGATATTGAAAACAAATCTCTGGTCTCTTCTGAAGCTACAAGATAATTGAAGTCTTACTTTCAAAGGAAATAAAGTATATAGCACAAATTCTTAATAGGTAATGGACTTTTTCAAACATCTGTTGAGCAAGATCAATAGAGAACACGCTCAAGACTTTCACATGTGTTTATCCCCTTTTTCTGTATCTGTTGGCAGGAGAGAAACAATGAAGAACATGTCATTTTCTTCCTCTTTCTTCCCCAAGGACTCTGACTGTACGTTTGACAACATCACCTGACCAGGACCTGTCCTTCAAGCCAAGACTGATTAAACACTAAGTTAATCAAATGACAGACATCAACAAGGACATAAAGCAGTATTTGTCCCACACACAATACCTTGACCCAAGGCTTATAAAAGTACAACAAAAGCAAATTACAGCATACAGCAACTTATGACTGCTATAATAAAGTTTGTTGACAAACACCTGCCCAATATATTACCTACCCATCTGCCTGGGCAACACTCTTGTAAGTTTACAATGTTTTTCTGCGTGAAGGAGGAAAATGATGCTTGCTTTTCCATAGCATATTTAATTCATCAGGTTTTTTAAAAAAAATCTAGAAAACATTAAAACTAATAATTCAAAACTAGATTCATTCGACAGCCTGAAAGGCTATCTACACAAGACAGTCATTTCATAGAAAAGGAGTAATAAAAAACAGAGACAGTCCCAGAGTGTCTTTCATACTGTCTCTTCTATATGCTTCTCTATAGAATAACAACTTCATTCATAAGTAGCACAGGTATCTGGGTACCTGAAACTGCAAAACTGTTCTCACGGTGTAAGACAACTAGAAGAGAAACAGATCTGGTTAACCAAGATGAAACACCAGGCTGTTGTCAGGCCTCAAGCTAACTTCTTTACTGTGCTGTGTGCACAGCACAGGCTTATGATGCCAAGTGTGCCCCAACATTGCTAGCCTGAGAAGCTTAAAAAAAAAATAATCATAAGCGATTCCACTCCAAAACTCACACAAACACTATTATGACTTTCCATAAGACTTAGTGTAAAGTTTTGGTCTCTATTTCCCCAGGACTTTAATACTCATCTCTTAGTCCTCCTATCTGCAAAGACACTTTTCAAACAAACTGTCATACTTATAAAAACTACTCCCTACCAAAAGACCCCCAAAACAAAGAAAACCAAACTATATATATTTTTTTTAATCAATATGAACCAATGAGCTTAAAGTTGAAGAGTGCCACAAAGGATGCCTCTCACTTTGTGTTGCGATCATCCTTACTATTAAGTACTAACAAAAAGTCCTTGGCTCACTGTTGCCCTGAATGACTATTTGCTATTTGGACACTCCAGAAAATGCACCAAATGCCTTCTGGTCTCACAGGGCCTTGTACTCTCTTGCTCTGTAATAACAGGGCTCATTAAGAGAAAGTGAAACCATGAATCTTGCTAGAGATTCAGTTTTCAGAAAGTCATGAGGCTCCAGCACATCAGCATTTTGTTCAGGTATGGATGACAAAAGCATCTAGACTTGCTGAATAATGAACTTCCAGACAGATTCAATTCAGCTAGAAGCTTCACAACTAGACTTCTGGGGGTGTTATGATAGCTGGGATAATATAAAAAATTATGTATATAATTTTTTTTGTATTATGTACACATGCACACATACACTTTTTAAAAAAGGGGCTAACCCCATCAATAAACACTGTTTCACGGTTTCTTACAGACATGGGCAGCTTCTTCAATGCAGGTATACTGCCTATAAGATATAATTTCACAAGGCAAAGGAAAATGTTATGATATCAAAACATTACCTATGCCAAATTGTCCTTTTAATTACAATTCTTTATTGAATTCCAGCTCTAGGCTTGATATGAAGGGGCTGCATTACTAGCTAATGGACTATTATAGCACTCTACTTGCTAATTTAGTACTCTGAATCTCACCATAACCATTTACTTTGCCTCTGAAAATCTGAACTTGGATAAGAATGCATAGTCCTACATAACCTAACACAGCATTTTCAGAAAGTGCTGTACAAAAAGTTCAGAGCAGCTGTTAGTGGATGCAGTTGGCAAGTGTCCTGTTTCCAGGATGGTAAAAAGCCTTTCCCTAAATGCATTTTGATCATTCTAGAAGAGCTTTTATTTTGATTTTATGACACTTTGTTCACAAGAAAGCCATATGTGCAGATAATTAGAGTGCCTTCATTACAGGGTTACCCTAAGGGCCACTTCCAGAAATAATACACCAAAATGTTTTCTAAGTATGGGACAGATTTCTTATTATGGTCCAAACCTGGGACTCTGCAACAATACAAATAAATAGATGAAGTTGGTGCAAAAGAGTTACTGGTAAATAGTAAGAGGCAGTCAAAGTTTCACCTTCAAATATCACTTGCTATTACCTGAAATAAAGACCGACCTTGAAGACATGCACACCAGAGACAGCTTATACGAGTTCAAACATTAGCTGAGTTCTAAATTTAAATCTTAGACTTTTGGTCACCTGCACATCATTTACCTGGACACACGTACAATCTCTTCTAGGAAGGCCGAGTGTGACAGTCAAACCCAAAGTCAGAGGAAAAAGGCTGGAATCAAGTGACAGTGACTGACCCCTAGCATTGTGTTTTCCTTTCAGTGAAGGGGGAAGCAGGCATTTCTAACTTTAAGGGCACAGGTACCATTCCAGTCGGGAAACCAAACAAAAGAGATCTTATTCTGATAAACAAGATGGTGCACACAGAACTTCAAAGACCCAAGGCTTTTCTGTGAGGGTCGAGAGTAGTGCTGGAGGGGAGACCTTGTACTCTGGGCACGCTTGCAAGGAAGTGGGACAAAACATTCAATGAGACTGAACAATTTGCCCTCCATTACTTGGTATTGCATTAAAAAAAGAAACCTAAATGAACAAGGAAGTGCTTTGTTTATACGTCAAAAATGAAATAGATGTTAAAAAGAATCTTCCTCCCATCAATCATTTATCTCACGGCTTTTCTCACACATTCCCAAGTTGAGCTCACCCTTTTTTGCAAGGGCTTCCAACACAAAGCCTGGATCTGGTTGATCTCTTGGGTGAGATTCAGCCTGAGAAAAAGCATAGGAAGAATTCAGCCTTTAACCTTTGGCTTCCAGACTGCTCTGAAGAAGACAGACATCTTTTCACAGGACAAAGTGATCAACACTGCACCATCATGCTTTGGATTTCTGGAGGAGATGAATTTACAAGTTTCATTTTATGAAAGAAGCTCATTTTCATGGCTTTTTGCTTGCTGTTATGTGCCATCAGGAATGAATGTATGTGTAAACTGGGGGTGGGGGAGGGGGCAACATCCTTGCCAGTGCTTCAGATACAACAGCCAGAATGGCAGATTTTTGATCCTTCCCTTTCAGAGAAGTCCCACAGAACTAAAGCAGCCAAAGCAAGTCCTTCCCCAGTACAAAGTCTCCTGCTGAGACATTTCCACACTTTTCCCTCTTCAGTTTTTTGTCACCCTTTACCTAGGGGTCAGCTTGGACCAAAGCCTATCTCATTGGCAAGAACAGAGCACACATGAGTAGAAGAACACAGTTTAATTTGGCCCAGTCCCTTCCTAGTAGGCAATCTTACCCTGAAGAAAAAAAAACAAAACGATTTAAAAAGTTTTGACAAATGAACTACCTAGTTTAGAAGTGCAGCAGATGTCTCAGAATAGATACTGAAGTCTTTGTTCTGACGTAAATTGCTCCGAGATGATTCTTTCAATTTGTTATTTTTGGTCTACTGAGGCAAGATTGCCATATGACCAACCTGCAGTACCTTTTCTTTTTATTTGCATAGCACCAAGCCCATAGAGGTGCCAGCAGAGTGAATTTTGGCCAGCCGTCTCCTCTTGAGAGGTGCTAATTAGGACGCTGGTCCTGAGGCTTTCTGATGATGCGATTTGGTGAGGCTCCAAAACACCCCAGCTCTGCCATTCTTGTAAACATTGCAATTTAATAAAAAAGAAACAAAACACACACCCCCCACCACCACCAATCCCCAAACCCAAGAAAGCAGCAGTTGTCATTAAAAAAATACAAGAAAGCAGCTTTCACTGAGGTGTCCAAGTATATTCTGTAAAAGACATTAATGAAGTTTGGTCAAACTGAGCCTGATCTCATAGATAATGAATACCTAAAGTGACAAACCTGAATGACAGAAAAATATTAACTGCATTTTTTTTCCCCCCCCAGAGACTGGTAAAACTGTTTATGTCTCACTTTTGATTAAGTTAGAAGAAATTAAAGCACCTACACAGTGGAACAAAAATATTCATCTGCCTCATAGGCATAGGAATACTACCTGACTTTGGAGAGTACAGCTGCAAAATGAATCGCTAGCAGACCAGATGACATTTTTCAAGGCACAGCTAATTTCACTCATTGTAGTCTTGACGAGCAACTGGACTGTTCCCATGCCAACTGACAGCCTGTGTTGGTGACGTTTACGTGTCCCAGTTTTTAGAGGCCCACAAAAAGAATAGACAGTAAAATAGACATCAGGTACAGTCAGGCTACACTACTTTAAGATTATCACCGGTCACTACCACTGGCAGTAGAGAACATGCTAGTTGCACTAATGGCACTAAAAAGAGATTAAAGATAATGAAGGAATTGCAGTGTGTTGTGCCAAAAGAGATCGGTAAGGTAACATGCTCTCATAAGGTATCATGACAATATCAACTACTCAAAGTACATAAGAAATAAAGGTAGTTTTTGAAACATCTATCACTATCCTAAATACCCGACACAGACACCGGTAAATACTTCCCAATTTTTTATTGGTTTGTTTGTCCAGGTATCAGAACAGAAGAGAATGGATAGGAACTGTTTAATTTTATCCTAAATTGGATATTTGGCAGGTCCTCATACAGTGACTGAAGAATATCAAAATACACTGAAACTCATGGAAATACCTGTCAAGGCAGTCAGGGCAAATGCAAAAATAGATTTGACACTTATCCATGTCAGTTGTAGCAGGATTTAAAGCCATTCCTTCTGCAGCTCTACGAGTACACCAATGACCAGAAGTATTAGCTATTTTTGGGTAATAGAAATTAAGCCAAAGAGCAGAAGAAGGAATGCTGTTGGAGCAAAAAGACTGACTTGACCTACATTGTAGTAGCTCATGTTTTTAAGCATTGGATGCCACCATTTGAGTTGTGATGTTTTAGCAACTATGATGTGTTTTATGTTATGATTTTCACAGATTAGTGATGATTATAACATTATAGAAGGCATTGAGGAAAGTTACTTTCCCCAATTTTTATTTTCTTAGTCTGTAAAAAAAGGACTTATTCCATGGGAAATCAGTTCAATCAGGGTTGAACAAGACCTGAGGACTAAGACTTAAAAACTCATTTGAGAAAATCTTCAGTAGACAAAAACCAGTATTATGTCAAGGGAAATAAAAAAATCACTGATAAAGTTTCATTGACAAGATCACTAAGTGTTTGAGGCAAAATTTACATAATGAAGATCAATAATTGTCAACAACCCTCAAAACTAATCCTAGGCAAAGACTTTGTAGCTCTACAAATCAGATTTGCCTCAATAGTCATTCCTTAATGTCAGTTAATTTCTCTGTTGCCAAACGTGAATACCATCCCAAGCTGTGGAGGTAGTTTGCACATACCTCTCCATCTGAAATCCAAGCCTAAGTGAAACTTTAATTAGCTACTTCATGCATGCACTCCTGAGGGGGGAAAAAACCAACAAAAACAACAAGAAAAACCATCTGAGAAGACAGATCCTGAACCTCAGCGAATCTGAGTTCCTAGCACAGGACACTCAAAAGCAAGTACCAAAATGCTGTGCACCTTGAGGAGCTCCTACTTCTTTTCTCCTCTTTGATTATGTTTTGCCCAGGTGTTCAGAGCCTAAACCACTAGATCCTTTATAGATGATAATCTCTCCTCAGAATTCACATTGCAAGAGTGAAACAAGCTGACTCTTTTCTGAAGCAGTTCTTCAAAGGTGAGTCTTAACCAAGCACCTGAATCTTTTTCCCCTCCAAGCCGTAAGGACACAGGAGTATTTGGTATGCAGATCCTGTCAAAGCTATTCTTGGCACCAAAAATGCATTCACTTTATCTGCAGCCTCTCCGTGGTTTAGCTTAATTCTTTGCATCAGACCAGGTTTAAATTGGAGCTTCTTGCAGGCCAGCTTCTAAGTGAAAACTACCATAAGAAAAGCTGACTTGCTATCTTAGGGCAAATAGTGAGTGTTAAGTAGCACTGGAAACAAATATTTGGGGCTATGACGTCTGTTCTGATTCAAGGTCATCACCTGACCACCTTACGTGTCACAGTTCCATGTAATGGAAATAGGATACAGCAATCACTGTGAAGTGGCAGCTTCAGAACTTGGGGTTGAAGGGGAGAAAGTATGTGAACATCTTCTGGCATGTATTGTTTTTTATTGTGGAAAGGAAGAGGCCGGACGTCTTACAGCATGTGTGTACACAACAGACATGCAGAATGTTAGCCCCTGGGTGAGGGGAAGCATCTATGCCCTATTGAGAAAGGAGCTCTGTTTATTTTGTATTACAACTAATTAACTGTAAAGTACTTGTCAGACGAGGAACAATTTTTTCTTGTGTTGGACATTCCTGTCAGGGGCACCAGGCAGAAGTAATCGGTGAGCAGGGACACAAGCCACTCATGAGCATAGGGTGGTCTCTGGGCCAAGCCCAAGAGGAGGTAGGATGATACATCTCAGCACGGTTGTGCCTCACCAGGGGAACAATCCTGCATGAAGTTCACTGGATAAATGCCCATTTCATTTATATACCAAAGAGAAGCACATCTATTCTGACTATACTGGAAGCAGTATTTTCCCAAACATGGTTCTCCAGCCAACTTGAGCCTTTAGAAAAGAATATATCCAAAAAGAAAAAAAAATTAGAGAACAATTCAGTATTTTCTCTCTAACACCCCAAAGCCACGGCACACCCAGAGCAGTTCTGTGCAAAGCAGGGAACCAAGCTTTGGCTCAGTACAGAGCTTTGGGAATCCCACTGCAACACTCAGCACCAAGTCACCAAATCTCTCAGCTAGTGATCAAGTGTGGTAGCTTAGGGAGAATATACACCCAGCAAGACCACATATCTAACCTCACCTCTCTCCAGTAACATGTTTAATTTGTGAGCTCATCACTGTTAGTTTTCTAGCTCAGAAGTCTTCACAACAACTCTTTATAGTGACATTGAAAGAAACTTCTCTGAAAAGCTTTACAGATTTGAAAGGACTGGACACAGATTCTCCACTCTGTTTAGTGGGACTAGAGGGCAGAAGAGTCATCCTCTCAAGGGAGAGTCTGGCATGCCTGTCCCTTCTGTTCCTTGGTTAGGATAATCACAAAACAAGAAATAAAATCCTTGCCCGACTTCCTGATGGATCCTGTGATAGACATACTCTTACTTCTCAAATGGTGACAAAAGCTCCAGGATAACTGGGTGCTGAAGCCTTACCATTCCCAAATCGGACACCTCCCTGAGATCTGAAAAGTTAACCTAAAAATGAAACAAAGACTGCATCCATGGTGATCTGAGTGCCAACACTTCTATGCTTGCAGTATGACAATCAGTCATTTCCCAAAATATAACTCACTGCAGCTGAGCATCATATCTTACTAGAGGCCAAGTTCATCCCAGATATAGGCAGCTACATTAAATTTCCCACAGATGGCTCAACAGGAGCCATCCGATGCTGTTCAGCCATACCAACTCGTTCAGAGCTGGCTTGGGTGTCTGATAACATGGTGCTGCACAGGCCATATTCGTACTGCTGCTAACATCTGCTTGAAAGAGCAAATACTTGCTTTAAATGGTAACAGAAAAGGAATAAAATAATTTGGGGTTTTAGGTGTTTTTCTAGCTGCATATTTATTTTGCTTCACAGCACCGTACCTCACAGTCTCATTTTTTTTTTTTACAATTTTTTTAACATTATTTTTTACAATAGCTTTTGCTGTAAAGTGCCAATAGGTGTTCATAGCAATTCAGTAACAACATGTACATGTCTAGATCATTATGATAAGCATGAGCTATTGTTTTGCCTACCCATTGCACATTACCAGAAAACCCAGCTGGGTTAGGCATGTGAAAAAGTTCTTTAAAAAGATGGTTGGAAGAAAGCGCGATCCTATCTAATTAAAAATATCAATCCATTTATGTTTCAATGACTTAAAGAAAAATGAATTAAAGAAAAAGGAACCATGCCTGTCTTAAAAAAAGGCAAAAGCCAGAACATGCCACAGGCAGACAAATTTTAAGTAGAGCTCAAAAAAAAAAAAATCACACACAGCATCCCCATATCTATACACCATACCATACCTATATCTAGGTAGAGATATCTCCTAGTCATTTCCCAAAGTCTTCCATTTCCCTTATGAGGGTTATCAGACATATCCGACAACTAATCAGAAAGTTCAGAACCACAACAGCAGCAAATTGCGTGAGATGCCCCGCAAGCCGGAGTGCTGCCTAGCAGTTACTTTGGAGGGGAAAAGAAATCCTGAGCAGCTGGATGTGCAGCTCCCTCTAGTGACAGCCACCTGGCCCCACACTTGGCTTTCTCAAGTGGTGGTGCTGGGCGGGGGGGACGTCCTTAGGGCCAGGAAAAACCTTTTCAAAAAAATAAACGTGAAGCAGAAAGAGCCAGTGAAAGGCCAGCCATTGCACAGCAGTTTGAAAAAGAGACCAGTGTCAACTTACACTTGCGAGAGAGTGAAAAAAATCCAGCTCATCTGTCTACAGATGTCTACACACCCAGAGTCTTTCTATGTGGTTTACTGAAAAACTAAATTGGAATTCAATGCATTCTGCTTAGAGACTCTCTCTCCTTTTCCTGGAAAGTTAGGTCTCAACAATCCTTGAAAATAAAGTTCTTACTAATCAGAACACCTGGCTTCTGTGAAGTCAGACCTTTTTAGTCTAAATTCAGCTTTCAAAGTTTCACTGTACTCAAGCAAATCACTTAGGAAAATATTAACATTATGCTCACAATTTTTAAGTTATAAAACTTTATTTATTGGTTCCTCTAGAAGAGGTTTTCATAGAAATCAGTATGACTTCATTTCCACGTTTGACAAAAAAGGTTTCCCCTGGGAAAGTTCAGCATCAGGAACATCTGCTGTCTGTATTCCCAACTCATGTATTCCAAGACTGATGCCCTGAGAGTAAAACAAACTTAAATTCACTCCAACTTAACACGAAAAAAGTTAAACATAAAAGATTAATACTATATTGAAAAAAGTTGAGAACCAAACAGGTTTAAGGATGTAAACAGATACCTATGTGTTCTTCTAGCACTGCCTGTTCACACACATGCAATGTGCCAGGTAGCCTTACCTAAGTCTCAGGGCACCCTGGCAGGACTGTGCAGGGCTGCACATACATCGACACACACCTTCAATTAATTAATAAAACCAGGCTTCCAAAAGTAATTTCTTTTAATCTCAAATACTTGAATGCATTTCAGTCTGAATAGGTAAGTGAAAAGCTTCCCACCAGGCTAGTGCTTTCCTGACTATGTATTTCTGACTGCCTCTCTCTTGTGGAAGATGTTCAGAGGGTTATGGCAGTCACCACTGCCTCTGCCCATTTGTGCTATCCAATCATTATGCCCTTCAATTAGGGCCTAATAGACCACTATATCATTCACCAGCAAGGAACAAGATAATCCCATTAAATTCCATATACCTATGGTACTCCTACAGGGCAAGGTATCCCGTAAAAGTTTAAGGAAAGTAAGAAAAATGGTTTTCAACTGAGGTAGCCCAGAGCTGGGTACAGAATTTAGGTCTGCTGACTTGTTCACTGGCCTGCACTGCTTTGAAGAATACTTCAGTGAGATTTTACAGTAAGCAATATTAAGTGATGTGCACTCACATGAGCACAGAGAATGTTAAAATGTTTAGAGAGACTTTCAGAAGCAGTTAAATAAAACATAATAAAGTAAATAAAGCACAAAGGACTGTGCTTTCATAACCAGCTTTCTCAAAAGTTTTGTTATTTTATTTTCACTGTTAATCATAGCGAGAAACATTCGTGTTCTATCTTATCACTTTAAATTTCTTGCAGGGATACCTTTGCCACTGCAGTTTCACCCTGTTTTAATCATGTTATTTAAATGGTAGCTTTGAGAATATCCTTCACTAAATTTTGATGCTTCTCTTGCAAATAAACACACATTCTTCTGTCCTTAAGAGGCTTTTTTTTTTTTTTTAAGTTGCCTGTTTTTTGGCAGCTGTAAATTTTGGAAACAAAGCTGAAGTACAAAGATGCACATGGATGCAGCAATTTAAATCAGCTGATCATTGTAGAAACACCATAAACACCTCAGAGATTATTAAGACAGATGACAAATATATATACACTGTTAAGCAAATCTCATGATCCTTTCCCTTGCATTTTGAAGCTACCATTAGCTTATGTGACCAAAACCTACAGAAACAAAGATTATTATTTCCATTCCTCAGATATGAACTACAATACTATCTGGTTTTATGTAAGTTTTGCTGAAATAGACATATTCATACATTACCATAAATCAATGAACTGATCTTGAGAGCTTAGGAGCACTTCAGCATTTGATTTGTAGTTTGGACTGCTCTTTTGTGTTCCCCAGCAGCACATCACTTGCATCCATGCCCTAGTAGGATCTAAGTCTTCCCAGCTTTAATGTGCTGCTTTGACTTTCTGACCTTCAATTTTAAATGAAAAGTCACTGGCAAGATATCTCAACTACGCTCACTCCAAAGCTTGGAAGGATTACCTTCAGTCAATGCTGGAGAGCTCTGCAGGAGTGATCAAAATTTAATCTGTTTCTAAGTAAAAGCTGATCTGCTTGATCCTGTGCTCTAAAAATATCGAGCTGTTTATATAAACTGTTTTTTCTCTTTTTTTTTTTTAAATCCCCATGATTTTATAACACAGCCAATAAAAGAATACAAGGCATTAGAAACATTTTTTTTTTTTTAAACTGGTACAGGTAGTTATATTTCAGAATAATTAACAAAAGAAATTTCAAGAGCAACTAGAAGTGCTAGAAGTGAAAAGAATGAAGAGGCAAATTAGTAAATGAACTCACATTAGATATACATGGCCTTTTTTCACTAGAAAGAGCAAAGGCTATTACAAAACAGGAACATATATAACAGATCTTATAAACAAGCACTGCTTGCACGATATACTTAATCTGAGAGATTTTAGGGTTGGATTAAGCAAAAGCAGGGAAGAGGAACACCACCCACAGAAGAGATCATGCAGGTAAATGGTACTGCTGTTAAGTTTTATTTTGTAGCATTTTCTAACTAACTAACGTTAGGTAACAGCCACCTGAAATTCAGGCCCATAAGGTACTTGAGAACAAGGATTCAGCACTTTGTATAAACTGGTTTCTCTGAACTACTCCTCTCCCTTATTTTTTCCCCTCATTAGTTTTTTTTCCCCTCCTTTCTATTCAGATAGAACAAGTAGGTCTTCTAGCTTATTTTATATCTTTTCCAATCAAAAGAAAATAAAAAAAAAAGAGAAAGAAGAAAACAGCTTATTTTTTAAACAGCATTTTGTTTTACATAAAAGATTGAGATTTTTTTTTTACCTCTAAACAATGGCCTTTTCAATCAGTTCATACTGACCATGATGTAGACCAGCTAATTTTTTTTTTTAAACAAAAGAATTTTCTCTAGAATATCCCATTTCTGAGAACTTGCTCACACTTTCTCATGTATGCTGCAACTCATAGCTTTCCAGATTCCTTGGGGGGCTTTCACTTTGTGTTGTGATACATAAACTATAGAAACCCATATACTGAGATTAAAAGGTCACTATCAGATGCTGAGCAGCCCATATTACTTTGTATTTTCCTTGTGTTTTCTAATCTACTTACAGGTGCTTGGTCTTTTTCCAAACTCTGTCTGCATTCATATCAGAGGCTCTGTGATAACAAAGCTCCTCTTGACCCACCTTCAGCACAAAAGACAAGAGAAACTCATTTGAGAGGCTTTTCATTGCAAGGATTAGGGCTTTCATCTGAAAGCTCTTTATAGCTAGAGGCTAGCTCCATTTTGTAACCTCTTATCTGACAAAAATGGGATGAAATATAGCCATTAACTAAGTTAATAAGGATGTGCACAATACACAGCTGATAACATTTAGCAGCACTGCTTCTTGGGATACCCAGGTGATACAAGGACGTAACTTCAATGGAGGAATTTCTGTTTATAGCCTTAATGGGGGGGGCAACTGAGTTTTGGCCAACACAACAGTACTATTCACCTGGAGGAACTGGAAAAGATTTCATTGTTCATATCTAATTTTCTTCACCCAAATCTTTTATTTTTCCCTCAGTGTCAACTCTTTCTACTAGAGTTTGAAAAGATAACTGTGGGCATCCTGCATCCTGCATGTCCAGTGAAACTTTCTCCCCTCAGATGTAGTATTTGCCTACCTTTTGCCATGTCTGCATGTTTTCAGGTTATGCTGCTGTAGTGTACTGTATTTGAGGCTATGACTTATTATGACAATTAAAACATAATTTAAATGCATAAGCTATTGACTCATTTGTTAAACAATCTACCAACAAACAAACTTGCATCAAGGCTTCATAATTCATATTGACTTGTGGTTGCTGCTCAGAAAGAGCTTAAGATGTTGGTCATCTCAGCCAAAGCCAATTATCCTCATTAATAGCATTCACTTTAGGTGTGTGTTTTGAAAAAAGATCTGTTGCCATTTGCTCCAACCAGCTGAGACCATCCACAGATTTGAAGCAATATCACTTTAACTGCTCAAAAAATTCCTTTCCTCATGTTGTTGATGTGTCATTCAGTAACCCATATATTCCTCCCCAGCTTTCCCATTTTGCAGCAAGGAAAAATCTTAGTGTTTGAGGAGGAAAATTGAGCTTATTTGTAAATATCTTCCCCATCACCAAATACTGAGTTGTTAAGATAATGTAAACAAAAAGCTGTCTGTAAGATATTTTTATTTATATTTTTAAAACTGGGTTTTTTTAAACTATGTTGCTACAAGAGATTGTTCAGGTAAGGGTTGGTGTGTGTATGCATACAAACCCCAAAACTCCTGAACTCTTTGCTGCCCAGAAGAACGTAGTCTTTGTCTAAAAAAGTGCTGTTTTACATTCACAGTGGAAAGGAGGTAAAGTCAAAAAGAAGTGATGGTGAATTACCTGATAATTACAGGTTTTGCCTCTTTCCAGAACACGCGCTGCTATTCTGTTTTGATCCACTTTCTTGCAAAAATAAATAGGCTAAGCATTGAATGTAGTAGGTGTCCTCTTACAGAAGTAAAGTCTGTATGAATAATGTATGCTAACTTGAAAACAGCACTGATACTGCTAGTGATCATCCTAATGTTATGTAAGTTTGACATATTTTAAAATTATATAGCAATTCTTTCTCTAATATTCCCATTTGAAGCAAGAAGACACTATACTGCAGAAAATATGGAGAATATAGGATAACCAAGGGATCAAGCCCAGCCAGCATGGGTTTAGGAAAGGCAGGTCCTGCTTGACCAACCTGATCTCCTTCTACAACAAGGTGACACGCCTAATGGAGGAGGGGAAGGCTGTGGCTGTTGTCTATCTAGACTTAAGTAAAGCCTTTGACATGGTTTCCCACAGCATTCTCCTGGAGAAACTGGCTGCTCATGGCTTGGATGGGTGTACTCTTTGCTGGGTAAAAAACTGGCTGGATGGCCGAGCCCAAAGAGTGGTGGTGAATGGAGTTTACTCCAGTTGGCGGCCGGTCACAAGTGGTGTCCCCCAGGGCTCTGTGTTGGGGCCAGTCCCGTTTAATATCTTTATCAATGATCTGGATGAGAGGATTGAGTGCACTCTCAGTCAGTTTGCAGATGACACCAAGTTGTGCAGGAGTGTTGATCTGCTTGAGGGTAGGACGGCTCTACAGAGGGACCTGGACAGGCTGGATGGATGGGCTGGGGCCAGTTGTATGAGGTTCAACAAGGCTAAGTGTCAGGTCCTTCACTTGGGCCACAGCAACCCCATGCAATGCTACAGGCCTGGGGAAGAGTGGCTGGAAAGCTGCCAGGCAGAAAAGGACCTGGGGGTGTTGGTTGACAGTCAGCTGAATATGAGCCAGCAGTGTGCCCAGGTGGCCAAGAAAGCCAATGGCAGCCTGGCTTGTATCAAAAATAGTGTGGCCATCAGGAGTAGGGAAGTGATTGTCCCCCTGTACTCGGCACTGGTGAGGCCGCACCTCGAATACTGTGTTCAGGTTTGGGCCCCTCACTACAAGAGACACATTGAGGTGCTGGAGCGTGTCCAAAGAAGGGCAACGAAGCTGGTGAAGGGTCTGGAGCACAAGTCTGATGAGGAGCGGCTGAGGGAACTGGGGCTGTTTAGCCTGGAGGAAAGGAGGCTGAGGGGAGACCTTATTACTCTCTACAACTACCTGAAAGGAGGTTGTAGCGAGGTGGGGGTCGGTCTCTTCTCCCAGGTAACAAGCGATAGGACAAGAGGAAATGGCCTCAAGTTGCGCCAGGGGAGGTTATTAGGACATTAGGAATGGGTATTGCTAAATGGATATTAGGAATGGATATTACACTGGATATTAGGAAATTTTACTTCACTGAAAGGTTTATCAAGCATTGGAAGAGGCTGCCCAGGGAAGTGGTTGAGTCGCCATCCCTGGAGGTATTTAAAAGACGTTTGGATGAGGTGCTTAGGGACATGTTGTAGTGGTGGTCTTGGTAGTGTTAGGTTTACGGTTGGACTCGATGATCTTAAAGGTCTTTTCCAACCTATACGATTCTGTGATTCTGTGATTCTGTAATATTTTCTTAATCATGAAGCCTCACATAAATAGTCTTGCACTGTATCTTTAGCTAGATGAGTCTTTTCAGTGACAGCATTGCATGTCATAACCTCAGGAGAGAGGACATTTCATGAAATTGTTAGATGCAGCCTGGGTTTAAGCAGGAGCAACTCCAATGATTAGAGCTGATGTTATCCCTTACTAATTCCGAGGCTTGATGTCTATTTGCTGTCTTTGCCACAGCAGTAGTTCAAGTCGTTTCCAGTAGACAGCTGTGCAGATCAGGATCAGATGTTTGCTGGGCTGTGTTTTTTAAAATAAACAGATGCATCTGCATTTTTACCCTACATTTGTGCCCGGGTGTTACAGAAAAATGTACACCAACAATATTGACTTCTGAATTATTAGTGTCTGCTATGCTAATATTTCCATGGTTTCATCCCTGGAGAAAATAAATACATTCTCTCCATTTGAAAACAAAGTTGTTTGTTGTGGAAATAGGAAAAGCAAGTCACTCGGGAAACTCCTGAAATGTCATGAATTGTCTGGTAGAAACAAGTTTGAGAACGAAAAATGCTACAGAAGCTGTCTTTCCTAAAACAGCTGGACACATACAAAAATGTTTTGAACATTTTTAGGAACTTTGGTTTTGGGAGATTTTCACATAACTCTAAATAAGGACCTGGCTCTTGGGACATGTACTCATGGTGTGACCAGACTGTGAATAGACATTTGAGGCTTGGGGGGATGGCTTCCAGGTATTTGGCAGCTGCTGTGGATCATACATGTATATGTTCCATGTTGTGGCAGGGCCCCAAGCTCTTGCTGTTAGAGAACTGAACTCACCTCAGAAACTGGCTGTGTTAGTTACAAATGAGATTGGGGCGCGGGGGGTACTTAGAAATGAGAGACGGGATCAATCAAATGTTGTGTATGAAGGCTTTCTCTGAGCTGGTTGCTCATGAAGATGTAGGTGGAGAGGAGGGAACTGATGCTTTTCTTGCAAGGTCACAAGTTCTGTCTTATTACTGTGGTGGGAGAGCACTCCTGTACATGGGAAAGAGTTTTCATTTCTCCAACCCAAACTGGTTTTCTCTAAAAGCGGTGTTCACACCACAGTCCCCACCTTTGTAGAACTAATATGGGTGAAAATGTAGCTACAGTTATGGAAATACTTCCCTTTTTGCTTAATGCTCTGTTTGCTCTTCACTCGTAGTTCTGCTTTATAGAATGCCATATGGCTTATTACTCCAAATATCCAGTCACTACAGGTAATGATAACAGCAGTGACCTCTGGCATAGAAACAAGTGTCTATTAAAAAGAGGAAAAACTTCAGCGGGAATAATTGCCCACTTGGAACAACTTACCACTGGATAAAAGACACTATAATAAGTCTCATAACAGCAGGTTTGGCATTGTTTTCGGAACATAAGGAACAGCTGGCACCTCAGTATAAAACAAGCCATATCAGCATCTGTTGTCCAAAGCAAATACTCCGCTGCGTTTTTTTAAAGAAGAAAAATAAGAAGAGGGAGTCAGACATCCTGGGAAAAGCCTCAACAATATCTGTTTTTATTTTCAGGCCTCTGGCTTTGGAGTTGTTATGAATTTCTAAGTAGATGCAGCTGCTCCCTCCCATTGCTATAAGAGTGCCACCAGAATCGCTGATGGACTCATCTTTGGCCAACGGCAGGTCCATCTTGGAGCCCACTGGCACTGGGTCTGTCCAACATGGGGGTAGCTCCTGGTGTCTTCTCACAGAAGCCATCCCTGCAGCCCCTGCAGCTGCCAAAACCTTGCCACGTAAACACAATTCAGTCTGCTCTGCCATTTAGTTATGAGAAGAAGAGAAAAAGGGAAAGAAGAAGAAGGCTGTCAGCAAATGGTTTCTCTAGCGTGAGACATTCTTGATCTTGGAGCTGTTATCTAACAAGCCCCTGAGCAAGCCAAGACCTGTTTCCATTGCAATTTTTCTCTTCAGTGCTGTCCTGTGGTTTTTATCCATCTCTCTGTAAATAGCTATAGGTTTTTATGTATTTTTAAAATTCCTTTGGTGATGAGTTTGCAAAGATACATACTGATTGAACTATGAGCTGTGTTGCGATAAGAATAGCTTTCCAGCCTATTTTGAGCAAAATATTGGATGGCTGCCTCTTACTGTCTCAATACCTCAGATGTTAAATTTGCCCTTGAATAGTGGGAGAAAAAAAAAAGATACAGCTATTGTGACATTGCAACAGGTTTGAAGAAGTTGAAGGGAAGCCAAGTTACCCGCTGCAACCCATGGGGTGAAATACTTTCTGTGCCTTTGAAAGGAAATCTATTTGCCCAAGCCAGCAGCAGCTATTAGATGGCAGGAACCAGCTGGGATTCGCCAAGGGTGAGTCATGCTAGGCTTGACCTAAGAGCTTGCTTGGCTGGCCCAGTGGGACAAGGGTAGAGCAGTGAATGTCATTTACCCTGTCTTTAGCAGTCTCCCACAGTATCCTAATGGCAAAGGGGTGAGGCATAGGCAAGGAGGAGACTACAAGGTGGGAGCACCACTGCCTTGTGATCAGCAGAACAAAGCCCACCCATGGGGCAGTTGCTGGAGGTGATGCGCCTCAGGTCAGTGGTGAGCCGGTCACCCATGCTGGTCATTGTCTGAAGTAAGGGCCTGGGTGGTGGTGGGACAGAGGCCACCTTCCACAAGGTTGTGGGTGTCTCCAATTTGGGTAAGGCAGGAAGGCTGACATTCAAAGAACCAGAGAAGCACAGAGGTTGGGAGAGATCCTTGCAGGTCTCCGGTCCAAGCTCCTGCTCAGAGCAGCCCCAGTCGGGTCAAGTTGCTCATGGCCTTGTTCAGTCATGTTTGGATACCCTCAAGGATAGAGACTCTTCAGCCTCTCTGGGCACCTGTCCCATGTCTGAACACCCTCATGGTGACAATCTTTTCCTTTCATCTAACTGTGATTTCTGCATCTGCCAGTGTGGGCCAGATGCCGCTTGGCCTTCTGCCACGGAGCACCTCTGAGAAGAATCAGGATTCATCTTCTCTACACCCTCCCAGTAAGCAGCTGTAGTCACCAATCAGGGCCACCCCTGAGCCTTCTCTTCTTGATGCTGACCAAAGACTCATAGACTCATAGAATGGCTTGGGTTGGAAGGGGCCTTTCAAGATCATCTAGTCCAACCCCCCTGCCATGGGCAGGGACATCTTTCACTAGATCAGGTTGCTCAAAGCCCCAGCCAACCTGACCTTCAACACTTCCAGGGATGGGGCATCCACAACTTCTCTGGCCAACCTGCTCCAGTGTCTCACCACCCTCATGACCAGAGGCAGTTCCCTCAGCCTGCCCTCGTGTGCCATGTGCCCCAGCCCCTCACCATCTCAAAGGCCCAGGGCTGGGCCCACACCCCACCCATCAGTGTCCTTCCTGACTGGGGAGACCAGGAGAGGACAGAGGGGTCCAGATGCAGTTGCCAAAGTACCAAATAAGAGAGGAGGAAAGCATTTTTACTGTTTTTTTTCTTGTTTTATTGTGTTTAAAATTTTTTATTGCCTAATCTTAAATAGAACTCCTAATGAAGCATCTGGAAGGGACCTTAATGCTGAAGGCCAGCAGTTCTTCCCAGCAGAACCGCAGTCTTCTGCTTCTCCAAAGGAACAGCTGTCTCTCTACCTTCCTTGCTTCATCTGTTGCTATTCTTCATGCACTGCCATGGAGGGTCTGGCTTCATCTTCAACCACCCATTGGGCAGCCTTGTCATCCTCAGACTGAAGAAACCCCACCTCCAGGCCCCAGGGACCTCTGTGATCTTCTGAGGGATGAGTCCTCTTGCCCTGGCGCAGCAGCCTGGAGGAAGCCAGGTGGTCTCATCCTCTTTTCTTGGGGTTCGGAGCAGAGGAGATGGCACCCCTTCAGGAGGGGTGGGGGTGGGGTGGGGGATGGGAGAGAAGGGCTCACACCACCTGGGGCAATCAACAAAATAATTGCCATTTCTGGGAGATGTTATAGGTGAGCCCACAGGATGGCCAGGTGTGGAGGCTGGGCCTCCTGGCTATTGCCAGAGGTGGAGGCTATGCCAATGATACAGCACTGGCCGGGCGTTCCTCCAATGCCACTGCCATGGCGTCATGGAGGGGAGCCCTGGCACGGTGTAGTGGTGCCAGGTGAGCCATGCTGGAGATGGATCCACTTCCATTGGTTCTTCCTGACCTTCGGGTGGATCCACCTCCATGGGCTCCACACCATCAGCTACCATGTGGCTGACGGTATCCCCCTCTGATGCTGCCTCCTCTTCCTTCATGGTTCCTGCAACCATGTCTCTGCTCTCCCACCTTGCTGCTCTGGGACCTCTTGCTACCAAGCATCCTTGGCACTTGAGGCCCTCAAAGCTCACTGAATTGTGAGCCAGCTGCTGGGGTCCCTGTATTTATAGGGCCTGGAACAGAAGGCAGTGAGGTGGCTCATGACATCAGGAGGCCACTGTGGTGGCGGATATATGTGGCCACATATGGCTGTTCTGGGAGCTGGGGGGTTCTGTGGCCTGAAAGATGTCCCTACTGTGGGAGAAGGAGGAGGGTCAGGGGGGCTGAGGGCCCCTTTCCTGGGGATCGCTCCCCTGTGCCCTTCTGCTGCCCCTTGGGCACAGGGACTGCCCTCCACCTCCCCGTGTGTGCCTGGGCTCCAGCCCCCTGCTCATCTTGTGCCTGGGGTCCCCTGGATGAGATGGTGGCAACGGTGTTCCAGGAGGGTTAGGGGTCCTCAGTGACCCCCCCACCAACTCGGCTCCCTGCAAGTGGTGCAGCCCCCATGCCCAACAGTGGCTGCGAGGGGGCAAAGCATCCAGACATCCCACCGGCTGGAGGCCACCGAGGGAGGTCCTTGTGGCCTAGAGGTGGCAGGGTTTCTCTTCAGTCTGAGGTTCACCCTTGCTCTATTCTCTAGTTTTAAAGACAAACCGTCTCACTGCTTTTTTTTTGCCTTTTTTTTCCCCTTCTAATAAGAAAGGGGAGGCATGTCCTGGGAAAGACCTTAATAGTGTGTGCATTCTTAACACCTTGGCTTGGGAGTCATTATGAATTTCTAAGTAGATTCAGCTACTCCCTTCCATTTCTGTGGGAGTACAGACTATGGGTCATGATTGTTGTTCACAAAATTTCCTCTGAAATAGGCATGCATTGATGTTTTCAGGAATGCCATGGTGCACGCCTGTCTTGCATCTTCTTCTGCAGTGGGCAGTTAATGAAAATAACGCTGAGATATGCGAGTGTAGTGGACATGGAATTCCTTATCTTTTTCCTGAACTCAGTTAATAAAACTTATATTAGATCATATAGCCTATATGCTGAAATAGGTATACTGCAGCTCCACTCTCTCTTCATCGCCCTACACCCATCGGGTTGCGCTGAACTGGTAGAGAAACATCTCTGCAAAACAAAGGAGAAGACTGCTAGGATTCCTCTTCTGCAGCTTCTACAAGGTACAAATGCTTCATACAATTCCTAGGCAGAGACATACCCTGAGAACAGCTATTGGACCATATTTTAAAAGGCTGGGTGATCTGATTGTTCTCATGGTCATCAGTACTATGTGACTAAGATGTCTTGCTTGTTTTGATAAAGTAAGGCTATTGATTTAAAAAAGAAAAATGTCATATTTGTTTATCTCCGAGACACAGCAATTGCAAAATGAGACTTCTTATATTTACTCCTTATGTTAGGTAGACAATTTATTTTCAAGGTATGCCTCTGTGGAAATTATAGTTCAGTCAAGTTTGATAGGAAAACTTGTTTTGGCAGAATTTTGGTTTACTTAGCAGTTTAAATTCCAGATGACTTCGAGACTGTCAAGCTGCCATCCTAACTGCCAGTACTAATACCACCTCTTATTTATTTTTACTGATATCAAAAATATTAATAGAATTTTGCATCTACATTGTGTTTTCCATTCATGAATTTCAAAGGCTTTAAAAATGGTTTAAACTTCTCTCTCCGACAGGTAAAGGACTTTAAGTACAGATTTTGCACCCTTGATTGTTCAAAGGCTAACTTAAATACTTATTTGCACAGTGTATTTCCATGGATTTCTTGACTAACTCCCTGAATGCATGGAGGTGATTAGTATCCACGTTCATGGTAGTTAAATAATTTCATCCAGAGTCACCTACTCAGGCAGAGAATTCCAGATTATCATATATAACTACTGGATTCTGACTACCTCTTCAACAGGAAAGTATTTATCCCTTTTGAATAACACTGGATTTGAAACCAAGAGATAAAAACAAGATTTCTCTGTGACAGAAAACAAAGAGGGAATTCTGAAGCCACTGGGTGTCACTGCTTGACTGCCTTTTGGTATTATAAGCATATGAAGGTCTATGAGGACTACATCTGCAACAGCTCCGAGTAGTGCTTCACTGGGAAAATACCTAATTGCTTGTTCAAAAACCAGCATTGTTATCAGTATCACAAGTTCCAAAAAACTTTCTACTTTGCTTGCAAAATGGTATCTTTGAAATATCTAATTTATTTCAACTGGCTTACTTTTCTGGCAGCTTTTAAAATACAGAATGTTATTTTTTAGTAAGTGATCACAAGAGGTTTTGAATACAGTGACATTCTGAGGCAGGAGGGGAAAAAAGTATGTTTATATTAACTGAAATAATTTGCACTTCCTTGTTGTCTTTAACCATCTTCAGATTATCAGCTTACTACAGCACAAGGGTTTAGAAAAAAGGACAGAAGTTCTTAATAAAAACAAATGAAAATTTTAAAAGGTTAAAGATATGCGGTATTTCCTGTTTCCATTTATAGTCTCTCATTTTATGGTAGTGTATACATAATTTGAAGACTGTTGCCAGAGAATGGGGGCTGATCCTGCAACCTGAAAGCAAAATCTGCCATTACAGTGGTAAACTAAGCCAGACTGTAGTTATAGCTTCACCCAAATAGTCGATGGACTGATTGTACATAATATACATGATAGAAAAGACATACCAAGAAAAACGTTAGTTGTCAATTTAAAGTGCTGTACATCAATGCCTTATACAGAATTGCTTCATTATCCTGGGGTATCTGAAGTCCCCTGGAATGATGGCATAGGTATAATTCAGGAAAAATTCATTAAGCCCTCCCCCCCTTAAGTTTCTGGCTGCCCTAGATCCTTATTTTTTCCTTTTGTTTGAAAATTTCAGAATTTAAAATTTCTTTGGAATGAAACTACATTTAAAAATCTTGAAATCCTGTGCAAAAGAAAGGACTTTCTTCTCATATTGGTAGTCTTTCTAAAATCCCAGTTAATACACATGGCAACAGCCTCTCTTCTTGAGACTTCTAGTTCCTACTTTGTTGCAAGGATTTAGGTTCCTTTTTTTTAGGGTGGAGGGGGTAGATGAGGTGGAGGGGGTGTGTCTGTCTGTTTTCTTCTAGCTCTTGGAAATCTTTCCCCATTTTTTTCCTGAGCCTGGTCTCATTAACACCTTTGCTTTGGGAAAGAGTCCTTGGATAAGAAAAAGGTCAAGGTATACACCAATGCAACATTTGAAACTTAAGGTCAGTCTTCAGCTGGAAAGTGAATTCCTTGCCTGCCTTGTCAGATGGTTATGGTCTCCCAGAACTTGCCTTTTGGCTTGTTTGCCCAAGGCCCGTATTTCTTGCAGAGCCACACCCTTTTGATGTCTCCCATTTTTCTTCAGCATGAACATACTTGTGGACTTCAAGATTTTTAAGTGTCTCATTATTTAAGGTTTGGAGCTAGCAGTATTGTAACTAGCAGATCCAATTCCTTCTTTGTCAGTCTGCATCAGTGGCAAACGAGCCCATTCAGTTACTGGAGCGCCATAGTGCAGTACTGTTGCTCAAACATTTTTAAAACTGGGGAATGAGTTTTCTGCTCCTTTTTTGTCCTGTCCTATATTGCAAAGTGTCTTGATTCACAGCTAAAGACAGTGTGTTAACTCTTCTGCTCCATATTCTAACTGTGGGAAGTAATCTTGCCAATCACTCTAGAAAAGTCAACTGTGCTTTCTCTGGGCCCCCTTTCATTTCAGTTTCCTTTTGTATGCATCACTTATTTCAGTCTTCAGCACTGACGCTTTGCTGAAAAAGTTGCAGCCTCTAGCTAACTCACAAACCCCCGAGAATTCCATAGCTCTCAGTGCTCAAATCAAAAACCACATAAAGCTAAGGGAATATTTCTATCCTGTTCATACAGGGTGCAGACCTCCTTTCCTGAAGACCTCTCTACCAGCTCATTAACAGATTCTCAAAAAGAAGAGGCATAGGTTTCTACTTGGATAATATGCAATTGATAGAAAGCAGCTGTTGTGTCCTAATTCCATCTGTTAGATTCTGCCCCAAACAGGTAAAAACATGGATATTTGCACCTGACTGACCAGAAAGGGATCAGCAAAAAATCAGTGTAGAATATAACTAGACTGAAATATTACTTGGAATATAAATTGCTTTTATAAATTGAACCTGAAACCCATGTATAACCAAGCTGAACTGTGCAGAACCTAACCTAAATTTTCTCCAAAGAGCATCTGGATTTGGGAATCTGATTAAAATCAAGAGTTCAGCTGAATCTGGGCTGCTATTGCTGTGGATGAGTCCCTTCTAGTTTCAGTATGGAAGAGAGAAACTATTTCAACATGAAGCAACACAGGCTGGTAAGATGTAGTAGTTGTATGGACAACAAATATGGAGTAAGGTTCTGAACTCTAGCACATAAACTAAGGAGTAGAAAAAGGGCTGAGGGTGGCAGAAAGGATATGATCAATTAATTTTTTTAGACAATCACAGAATCCGCAGAGATGTTAGAAATATCTCTAAAAAAAGCAAAAGGAACAGGTAAGTGCCAAGCTTTCCACGGTGAAATATGAAACAGAGAACCCCCCAGAAAGGAAAATCCCCACAATAGGTATAGACTGAGATTGCGTACGGAGCAAGAAAATATTTGAATGCACTGAGGACTGAAAATCCCACTCCTTCAAATTTGGCTTCCCTCCATTAACCCTTGAAAATACAACAAATATTGCTGAGGATGTATCACAAATGAATTAGAAGAACATCTGTTAAGAAAGACAGATCCAGTATCATAAAGGTGTAGGGATAGCACAAACATGCTTGAAATTACTCTTTCAAGTGTTAGAGCACCAATAAATACAGTAAACACAAATAAAGAGAGAAGGATACATTCTTTGAATACGTAATGGATGACTGCTTCACTGTGTTGTGGTTCTAAAAATCTATGTTTTTCAAAATGTCTTCAGTATACAGTGTTTAAAGGAGATTTCTTTCAAAGGGCTTATCAAAATGAGGGAAACCAACACTTTATTTTCACAGAAAATGTAAAAGTTTCAGCAACTTGTTTTTGCAAAGAATGCAAATCAAGAACATGGAGATCTCTTGAAAAACAGTCCACCTTAAATGCTTCCTTGCAGTTTAGGCTTTTTGACACTAACATATATTTAAAGAACAATATTCTAAAGAACAGTTACCACAAAGAGCCAGAGGTCACTGCATGAAGCAGAACATACGTTATAGTAAAAACTTTCAGTCTTGATGGAAAAAACTGTCAGTGAAAGAATTCACTACAATCTTACTAATATTTAATTTAAGATTAATGATTATAATCTGGATGTTTATCTAGCTCCACTCCATATAACTTGATATTGTTAAATTCATAAGACAGACGAACCCTTTGAGTTACCACTTTTATGTTCCCCATTTGGGCTTTGATCGTTTCACTCCTTAAGTTTTCCCATGTTCATCTGGTATTTGACCACTTGAATTTGTTAGTATAGAACAATTTACCAACTCATAAAGCATTTTCATGTTTTTTTCTCAAAATCCTTTCTTGAACTTCTTGAACTGTGGACTCCAAAACTGGATACAAGGTTTCTGCCATGGTCACAATGAAATCTCTTACAGAGATAGTTTAACCTTTCTTTGCCTTTTCTGTGCTCCTATGATCTTTCAAGGAATATATTCACTTCTTTTTCCTATTATCACATTCATCCTCAGTGAATACTTGAAGATTTGCGTGTAGCAGATTTGAAGAGTTCTCAGGCATTTCAACGTTGACAAAATTACTTTTCTCAAAGGAAAGGTACTTTTGACGTAAAGCCCTAAAATCCTTGACTAGCTTTTACAGTAATTAAAAAAAGTGGTCACTGATTAAAATACAAATAATTGCATATGTTTACAAAATTTATGGAATTGCTTAAGATATTCAAACAGCATAACACACCTTCTCAATAAAACAATTCATTTCAGAACTACAAGTTCACAAAGCAAGAGCCATTCAAAGACAGAACCATCTGAATTTGTTTTTTCTTTTTAACTGATGAATAAAGAAAAAAAAGCAATTATTCTTGATTCTTTTTCAGAGAAATTCAGGATGAGAATGAGTTAAAGACTGGCCCATTCAAAATAGGAGCAAAGCACACATAAATAGCGAGAAGTATAGCCACTGGAGCAAAATGCTGAAAGAATTGAAGACTGGAAGATATGCAGTAGCCAAACAAAAGATAGTGCACTCTAAGTGAGCACTGAGGAAATTCAGGCCACTCTGAAAAGCACACTGTTTTCCAGTCCCTCCTTTCTGATTCTCCAGTGAGAGAACTACCTCGCCCCATATAAAGATGGCTCGGCATCACTGGGAACGTAATAAAGTGGGAATTATTGCTAGCAACAGCCATTTCGCCAACTATACTTTGAAAAATAATGTATTTCATAAAGCTTATTTAGAGTTCATACCCTTCTTCCTTTTAAAAACTCTTTTGTTTACTGCATGTTTTGAAACATAGTGGAAAGATATCTTTTTTTTTTTTTAAGCCTGCTAAGACCCTGGGTTGTCTATCTAATTTTTCCTACTTGAAACAGGGTAAACAAATCAGACGTCTTCCTATTTGTAGGGGCTAGTATTAGCACAGCTGTCATGATGGCCAAAACAGGAGGAACTGCCATCAAAACACAGGATTTGGTGTTTTGTCTCAGCACCCCTTCATTTTCATTACTGAGTTGGAGACTCCTTCAAGCAGGCATGTTCTTGCTGTATTATTTTATTTAATTCAGAAGAATCAGCCAGAGAAATTACATTTGGTACAACAATTTATATAAAATATTGGTACTGCAGTATCCGTCCCTTTCCATAATCTGCCCCTTCAGCTGGGGTCTGCTCTTAAAAGTGCCTAAAACAGTACCATGCAATAATAAGTTCCTCACCTCATGCACTTTTTTACTGTATAAAAATGTTTTAATTCTACATATAAAATTACAAGTGTTGCTTCTCCCTCCTTTCCCATTCACTGCCAGCCCTGCAAATTCTATCTGGCTCCTAAAAATAAAACAGAATGGTTATTTTCATTTCCATAGACTGCTGCAATTTCAAAGGTTGCTTTATATCAAATAAAGCTTCACTTAGACCTCCCCAAATGCATTGTCTTTGGAATTTATGCTAAGTGATGCTTACAGAGTTGTTGCAGTCCTTTCATAGTTTTGCACCAAAATAACGGACTAGATTCAGTATTTTTTGGAGCCCGTTTTGGTATCCCTCCAGCAACTTGAAAAGTGGTAGGTTTGATACGGTACAACAGCTGGTATGAATTTAGATATAGTTGGATAAAGATGATGATTCTCAACTCCTAAGCCAAACTTTTAAAAAATTTTTTAATAATAGCCTACACATGTACAGAGGCCATTCTGTTTCAGACAACATACACATAGATACACGCAGCCTACATCACCCATTTCTAAGCCTTCTTCCGTAATAACTTCATTTTGGCCATGGAGGAGTCAGCTATGCAATGCTTACACAGGAGTCAGTGTTAACTACCTCTCTGTGCTTCTTTTAAATACTGTTCTGTGCCCTTGGTTACATGAAGGGTTTGTCGTACGGGTTCACATCCTGTCTCACCCTGTTCACAGAAGCTGAGGTGCCAGTAAAGTACATTTCACTTGAAAATTAATTTCGAAGTCAGCACAGGACTCCACATTTGAATGTGGGGAAGAAACAGGCTTTAAAAGTGCACGCTCAGCTAATTGCAGTGGAGGTAAGTAAAAGCAATTGAATTGTTTGGGGGAGAAAGATTTATGAGGGGAATTTTAGCTGCAGCCTTAATTGGATAAGGGAAATAATTATGGGATGGCAGTGCCAACAGAGCAAGTATGATTGCTTACAAAGTAGCAAACATGAACAATATGTGCCTTCCTCCTTATAACATGAAAAGTGCCATCCTTGTCTGAATTTAAAATTGGTCAGTCTGTCAGCTCAGACTCTTAAATCTTTATTAGCGCATTTTCCCTTCTAAGTTCCATTTCTGTAAGGCATTTAAATACATGCCTACTTACATGTACTACAGCACAGAAGGGAAGTTGAAGGCAATCTGAATTCCAAATTAGCCATATATATTTTCGTACTCTGCCAAACAGGAGCTTTGAATAACAGTATCAAAGAGTTGGATATTTTATTCCTTTTACATTGATTAACCTGAGATGAGTATATGTCTCAAAGCTACTGCAGTGGCTGGTCCATTTGTCATACCAACTATTGACCATCCTGTGTTCTTTAGGGATGGCAGCTCAGAATAATATGACATCAGGAAGAGTGATTTATTGTATCATTTTTCTGATTTGTGGAAGCCACAGTCTCTTACATTCAGGCCCCGGATTTGATAAAAGCTCTACCATAGTGGTTCCTAGTATTTATGGTGCAATATATCCAGAAGGGTTACAGTTGCCATCATGTTGCCTAATGCATTTTTCCTTCTGACTTTGAAATATATTATCCTGTTTGATATAGATGGAAAGGCCTGACTTGGTGAAGGCTACTGTATAATGCCATAGCTAATGGCATGTTGATAATTATTTATAAAAATCACTAAAGGAAATGCAGTGCTCAGGAAAGGTGAAGGCTTGAAGCCCTGCACATGGAAGTCCTTTAGCCTTTTCCTTGGGACAGTTATTTCTGCAGCTATGGGATGAGGCCCAATGAACTTTCTCCCATTGCCTCTCTACCATCCTTCCTCCCACACGTAGCCAGGGCACCTTTGTAAGCAGAAGGTTAGTTCTGTTTTTTCCACCTTTAATCCTTGACCTTTTGTTGAGACTGCAACCAATTAAAGTCAATTGGGATTTTTTTTTGTTTTGTTTTTTTTTGTGAAAGCTGTCTGCAAAGCTGGAGACTGAAACCAGCAACTGTTCATATATAATAGAGGACACTACAAAGGGCTTGTAAGCAGGAAAATTCTCCAAGACTGATAGTCAACATATTTTTTAACTCCCTGGATACCAAGCAGCTTTAAGATAACTTTCCTTTCTCACATTCTATTTCAGCTCAGGCTAACAGATAATTTTTTGATCACTTGAAGTAGCATTACAAACAAAAGCATTCTCCCTATGGCTGGGGACAGGAGGAGCTCACAAACCCTATGCAGAAGTTTGTAAGTGCTTTGCAGAAATCGCATCTGAATACCATGTGCACCTCTGTAAAACACCAGCCTGTGCCAGTGGTCCAGCCTGTCCTTACTGTCTCATTAACATTTCCATGATTCTGTCACAGTGAATACACATTTTCAGTGGTGGTTGCTTTTAAATTTGCTAATATAGAGATTCCATGAGACCGAGGATATGAAATGCAGTAAAACCTGCTTGGTTTTGTTGTGCAGGAAAGAAACAAATTTGGGCACCCCGGTAGCTTCTGTGTCCTGGAGGTCCCTGTCAGATTCAGAATGGCACCACTAAATGTGCAACTATGTGGAGTCACTGTACTCCTGCCAAAAATCCTGCAGTTCCTGGGAGCAGCTTTGGTGTAGCTGCACTCTGGTCATACCTGCTGGAACGAGGGACCCAAACTTGACCTTCACAGAAAATTATTTTTTGAGTGTCAGATGGGCTCTGTTTACTGCTTACAAGCTTTGGACAGGAATTTAACTTTTGACCTTCATGAAGCAGGTGGAAAAGGAAGGTGGCTGTAATTAACGTAGCAAAAAGAGAGTGCGCAGCCAGCAAGACCAATCGATAGCATACTTTTTTTTAATGTTCTGTTACAAATATGAGCTATGTACCTTTTCCCCAAGAGACATCAAACCTGTTACAAATAGTATTGGATTAATACATACTGCACTTCCGCATACTGAGAAGGGAAGCAATCCCTTTCCCTCAAAATACCTTTTAAGGACTTTTATCTACCATACATATTTGCAAAGGTCAACTTTCCATCTTTTAGAGCCTGTAATACAGTTAACTAATATGTAGTTTATTTCATTAATCTAGATTTTTTTTCTTAGGTTTAGTTTAAGGATTTTTTCCTCCTTTTAAGCATAGTAGTCCTGAGTCCCAAATTAATTTTGTCTACTCATCCCAATAAAGATATAAAGATCAGTCCTTAGGATTTATTTTAACAAGCATTCAGATGATACTCCCTCTGTCTACTGCAGAAACCATAACCCTTCCAGACTTGCTTCTGAGAAGTGGTGGTTTGAATTTGGAACATATATACTACCTGCTGTGCTTAGTGCATCTCCAAAGTTAATGACTGCTATTTTTGCCCAATTGCTTTCTGCTTGTGTACTGTGTAGAAAGAGTTGCAAAATGATTTTAAATATTTAAAGAAGCAGGAAGACAGCATATTATTTAACAAATTATTATACCTACTAGAATATCTGCATTTTCATTACTTCCGAAGGCTTCTAAATCTTGTTGCATCTTGTTCTTAAATAAAACAAGCTATTAACAGATAAACTTTTACTTGCAAGTAAAAATTAGTAAGTTTTGGGCAACCCCGTCTCAAGCTAAGGTTAAAGTCAATGCACTAGATATAAAGAGCTCCGAGCAGCAGGGAGGAAAGTAGGGAAAAGGTAAGCTACAATGAGGAGAAAACATTAAAAAACAATGCATGAGACAGAAGGAAATGAGAAAGAATAGGAAATGAGATGTATAAATTCGGGAGTGGTTATGTAATGAAAGGATGAGTTTGCACTGGAGAGAAGACTGAGATCAGAAAGCAAAAGAAAACGGTAAGATCAAAGAGAAAGATGCTGAGTGAATAGGAGAGTGTGAAAATACTAGACAGTGAAATAGGGAAGAGAGATGATAGAAAAAGGAAACTTCAGCAGACAGCTAATAATGGACAGTGGAAACTGAAAAGCAAAGTTACAAGTAAAGTAACAAACCCAGAGAAAGAAATTGCCAAGTGGTAGGAACGAGATCCGAGAGGGAACAGTTTATTCATCCCTAGGAAAAAGGACAACTTTTGCCACACTCTAATGGTGGTAGCAATGATAGAAGCAGCTGATAGGGAAGATGAGTGCAGTGATCACTTTTTGGTTTTGGTTTTCATTTTAATATGGTATATGCCTGCTATGACCTCATGAAAACCAATTTCTACCAGGTGATGACCTTTGTATTATCTCTTTTGTATCTCTTTTCCATATTTCTAACCTCCCGTATTTTAGGTTAATATTATTCTCTTCCCAAGAAGCTTCAGGTATTGATGTTTTAATTTAATAATTCTCCTTAGATTAAGCAGTTGTGATTGCTTACTGCAGCAACCTCGTCTTGATCTAGCCCAGACCAAAAGCCATTTTAATTAAAAGTTTCACTAATGGACTTTATTTCATAGACAGAGAAGTATCAATCTAGACTGCTGAACTAAAGATGCTGCCACTTTCCCTTACACTGAATGGGAGCGACCTTCAGTTATTTTAATTTCTAGAGAAAGATCTTCTCTGCACCCAGGAAGGCCCTTTTAAGTTCAGCTACTCCTGATACTTTTCATCAGCTAGAATCTCACTCTGGACTCACGGCTTTGTAACTGACCCTAGGGAGCTGGGGATGCTCCTTGGCTCTTTCTCTATTCTGCAGATCTTCTATTCAGCAGGGCCATTTATTTACCTAAGTCCTTGAGGAGATTATATGCCATTTACATACCTGTTCTCCTCACACAGAGGAACAAAATTTACCTTCCAAACTGCACTGGGAGGATATCACTCTGCAATAATTAGACCACTTTAAAGCCGGCCAATGTAGTGAACATTTTGGTAACAGCAGCTAAGATTTCCACTCACTGTTCCCTGCATAAGCATCAGAATGTGCCACCTGAAGGACACAAATGAGTCACTGGCAGCCACCTTACATTGGGCACATATTCCTCATATGTCCAAGATGCTTTGTGTTGATCCATAGTGAAATGAATCCCAGAATGGGCATCTGGACTCAGCTGTTTCCATTTTTCTGCACCAGGCTTTAGACTAGAGCAGGTGGAAGAAACAGCTGGAAACCTTCTGGAGTGACTTTAATAAACCATTCCACCAGGCTCAGCTGCACAGACCCTCTCTAGCTGCTAAATTCCTTTCACTTGAAATTTATATAAAGGATTAGCAGCTGCCAAATAAGCATAAGACAACTGCAACAGGTGATGAGCCTTTCATTTTTTTGCAAGGAAATCCTAATCAGTCTGTTCCTGAGATAAAGACGCACCACAATTCACTTCTAGTACTAGAACAAGACATGTGGATTATGTCCGAGATCCGCAATTACTTTCTGAGTGCTATTTAGCATTTGCAGAACATAAGTATGCTGAAACCTCTCCTTTCTAGTGTTGGTTTGCATATTTTAGTCCCTGCTTTGTTAACACTCTGTTGGAATATGCTAATACCTTGATTAATGAGCTTCAAGATTCTGCTGCTGATAGTCTGCAGTTCGCTTGAAATCTCATGAAAGGTATGAAAGGCCAAGCTGAAGCTGAACTATGTCTCTTCATAGGACTTTAAATTGAGTGCCAGTAAAATTCTTCACTGGTTACAGAATTATACGAAGGATTTAGTTAAATGTGTTTTGTACCAACTGTAACTTTTTTCTCATGGAGCTTTTACAATTACTTTTACTAGATAGTTATATTCCAGTTGAATTCAATGCCTCAGTGAGAATCAGGTCCTATAAAGAGCTAGTTCTAGCTTTTAAAGTCCAGGCAAAGATATACAGCAAGAGGGGTAGAGGGGAATCGAGCTTTGCTCTCAAGTTGTTACTATCCCCTGGAGCAATCAATAGGATTTTAAGCTGTCATACAGCAGAGGCTGCAGGGCTGTGCAGCTTCCCATTTGCATCACTGCTGCCACTGTTTGCTCATACCTGTTACTGGGCTTTGGCATACCGTGGTGTCGTACAGGAACTTGTCAGAGAAAAAGAGGCTCCCATTGTCTGTCAGGTACATCACTGTCCCCCTGGCGCGGCTACCATGGAAATACCTGATAATGTTAGCATAACAGGAGGGTCAGGCCTGTGGTTTGCAATAAGGAGTTTGCAATCATAACAAACTACTAGTTGAAGGGGGGATTTTGTAGTTTAGCCTTGCTGAAACTGAATCATAAATACATCATGTGCTGCTATAACAACACTGACAGGACTTACAGGAAAGTTACTTCATCCTACTTTTTATATATATGTCTCTATATATGCACATATGTACAAATATTTAATCTAAAAAACAGACTTTCATGGGCATGGTTACTTACTAATAGATACTTAATTGCTGCGGATACCATATTTTTGCCTCTAATTGTAGGTGTAGTAAAAATGATTGCTCTATTTACTGTAATGCTGACTGCATGTAACACTGATTGATCTACAAAGCAGTTTATAAAGAACAGCAGATCTGCTCCTCTTAACCACTTGGCAAAGCAATTATACTCAATTTTTTTCTTGTTCGAAGCAGCAAAGAAGAAAAAAGGGAACATAGAATTAGCCTGGGCAGACATACACTGTAACAATATAGATGGGGAACAAGTTAAATAGTCTGAAAATCGGTGCAGTAAATTCATTCTGCTGTCTGTCCGTATGAATATCAAACTCAAAACATTGCATTCTCTTTCCCTACCTCATGTCTGGATGTTGCAGAGCTTAATACTAGCATTTAGAGGTGCACTGGAGCACGCTTCTCTCCAGTTACTCAGAAAGCACTTGCTCTTATAAGAAGGTTTAACTGCTTATCTTAATCACATACTTCTGTGATGTATTTTATGGCATTGTTGGAAAAATACAACAAATGTGATAGCGGAAGTTTGAGCTGAGCCTTCCTACTACTGTCCTTCAATTCCTTCTGCATCCCTTGCTGTTCCTCCACCTATCAAACACAATCACCAAGGCTCTCTGGGGTTTTCACACATTTCCTCCTCAGTCAGTTTTCTATGACAGAGTATCTTTTCTGAGCTTAAAATATTGAATGAATTCAGTGTAAATTCACAAATACTTTTAGAATATCTGAGCTAGATTTTCCAGAGAATTTACTATTAGTATGGAAATGTTTGCTAGCCTCTATTTGTGAAAATACAATACTCAAAGAATAACTTACATAACCATTCACATTCATATTTGAGGAACAAATACTTCTAGTAAATGCACGAGTCATAAACATGTATTTGAAAACAAAGCTGAAATTTTTAGAGAACCTTTGGATATCTAGGCTCTATTCATTTCAATGATAGGAAAATCTCTTTGGTATGTAAGCATTTTCAACTTAGTACAACAGTGACTTCTATTTACAACACTACTGCAGTTAAGATGTTTGTGTTATCATTAACGCGTTATTCCTGATAGCCTGCGCTTCCAATACTGCCATGAAATACCACAACGAAGTTAATGTTATCTGCAAGTTCTGTTATGTTTTAATACTTTTAGGTGTATACTCAAACATAACGTATAGAAACTGAAAAGCAGCAGTTTTCTCAAATCAGACTCCTAGTCTTTTTAATAAGCACTTACAGAATATTGAAGACAGAGGAACATGAACAATAGCGTAAAATATATTGTAGTGCAGATGTTGTGTAATGGATGCTTTGCTTCCCCTTTGCCCTGGGCACATCCTCATCTGCTTGCAATCATGTAACATCCTGATAGCAACTACAGCTATTATTTAATGGATAAATTCATATTGGGCAAACACACATATGAACTCTATAGATATTCTTACTTGCCTCCTGGTCTTCTGTGTCACCTGCTGTGCTTTGGTATTGTGTTGCTGTTCAGCTGAATTTATACAGTTATCAGTGCAATCTTAGTATATTTGGCAGTAGACCAAAGGTATGGAAAATGAACAAAGGCTTTTTGAAATAATAGACTAGGTCCTCAGTTCAGCGGCTTCGATTTATGCTAGCTGAAGTCCTGTTCCAGTATCATCAGTGTCTTCAATCAATCAATCTTTATTGCTACAACTTTTGACACAGCAACTATATAAAAGCATTATCCATGTACTCACTGAAAAGGCACTGCACTTACGTGAGCCTCTGAATGCAGGCATTGTTCTGTTAATGGTCTGTAGATAACCATCCAAAATTCAAAGTCTGTGCTTATTCTTAAAAAAAAAAAAAAAAAAAATACAATGACTGTGTTATAGATTTGGAAAACAACCTCTTGGTATCCTTACCATTTTGACAGCAGGATGAATATTTTAGAATTTAACTTTGAGCTCAGTCAGAGCTCAGAAACAAAGTTTCAGAAACATTTGGATCCATCATTTATTCGAGGGTTGGTTTTCCTGTAAGTGGCTAATCAGTGAAGATGGATGCTTGTAAATGGGTGCTCTTTCCTTATGCAACCCTAAATCTACGTTTTATTAATGTGAAGACCATAACCCTTTGTGAAAAACTTCCCCTTGTGGGGGTAGTTATGATGCCACAAACAAAAGGTGACATTTATAGGAGGTTCAGGTTAGAAGAAAAAGAAAATTCCTTTTGATACCCAAGTGTTTGAAAGAGCAGAACCATATAAAACAACAGAAGGCAGGCTAATGCAATGAGGCTATTGCACTGAATATAGAGCTTGCTACCATTACCTATGAGTGTAAATGAAAATGGCAAGCAGTTCCTGCTTAAACAGTAAAAGAAGTGGTTAGCAGCTTTCACAGGGAGAATAAACAGCTGAAATGATTCTAGCTCATTTTTAGAACAACAAAGCTCTGTTTGATGTAGAAAATAAATAAGCTACCACCTTTTCACTCTCTTTGATCATTTAAGATAAGAGGCTCAATCCTCTAATTTCAGGTTGCATAATTTGAGACTATTACTAACAAGAGGATTAGGGTAAAACATATATATGCATACACCTATATTATGTGTAGTATTTTAAAAGAGCATTTTATTTTAAAGTAAATTATAGTATTTAAAACTATAGTAATTACATAATTTTAATACACTCACACACACACATACATATGTAAGTAATAATGTGAAGACAACCAGGCTTGTAGAATAAGTATACAGCTTGTCTGTTGGATTTTTTTTTTCTGTGACAATTCCTAGGTTATAAACTTCCAAGTTATTGTGTGTGAAGCAATTAAGAGGATGGGAAGTTCAAAATAAGGAAGTAAAAAAGCATACTTTCAATTCTATACTTAACAGTGTGGATGGGGCATGAGGATTTCTTACATCACATGCCTTTCTGCAGTAAAGGAAGCAAATGTAGGATTATGCTGTGTCACATACCAGTCCTTAACTGATGCTCCAGCTCCTTTGTATACAGAATAATCCCTACGTACCAAGCTCTGTCTTAATCCATTTGCTGCTAGGCAATAGCTGAAGATTTATCTGTATGGTTTAGACCTTCATAACTGATGGGTAATAGTGGGTATACTGGTTTTAAGATACCTGACTTAATATTAATCAACAGGAAGAAGAGTTCAAGGAGAAATTGCCCAGCACACTCTTAAAACACTTTTCGAAAGGACCTCTAACTGGCTAGCACTCTAAAATGATGGTACTCACAAGTATTGCTCATTTTAAAAAATCTTCTATTGCTTTAATTTATAAAGCAGCTGTTTCACATTCTTTCCCAGTGAAGTGAACTCCCTAGGGTAGCTGGGATTCAAGGACACTTTTACGACCATCCTGCTGCTTCCAGGGAGTTCACCCGGCTGACTCCAATTGCCACAGGTCACTTCCACCACATAAACCTCTACATTTACCAGTTCCCTGATCCACCAGGTACATGGAGGAGCTGCCTGTTGTGTCTGTTGGAGTAAAGTACTGGCTACACAGCACTGCCATCCTGTCCAGTCTCCTGATACAAGGATCAGTGACCTGCAAGAATGGACACCTTCGTGTTGCTAGGACCTTGAAATCACCTTCAACCCAAGTTGGATTAAGGTAAGTGGACAATGAAAAGTTGGCTATAAAATGCAAATATGGACATTACAGTTACAAAATACTTAGCTGACACATACAGAAGAGTGATATGACATCTAGTTGTGTCAAGATCTAATCCAGCAGGTCTTTCCCTCCTTTTCTAAAGAGGGCTTGTTTCTCAAGTTCTGCAGAAAGTACTTGGATATTCCTGTTTTCTGGCTATTGGCTATTCTGTCTTTCTGCAATTACTAATGTCCCTTTTGAATGTCTCCATGCTTGACTGAATTATTAATAAGTCATTAGCCTATAGAGCGATAAATGCGCTTTCTCAATAGGTGAAACAACGTTTGTCACAGTTTGAAGCTCGTACACACTTTGAGTTAACATTCCATGTATATTGGTACCCCGCACTTTACACACACATCTCAGCATGATACATAAACGCAGCTCATTTCTGACTCTTGACTCAGGCCAGCTTGACAGCAGTCACTTTGATGTGACAATGGATTTGTGGAGACTGACCTTCAGCCAAAGAACACCTTGACAAACCACAAGCAGACACTGCAGCTGAAAAAAAAAAAAAAGGATTTTAAAGGCGTGACAAAGAGATAAGTGCAGATCTGTCAGGTCTTGTGGATTTGGCATGGTTACATGATTGACACTTGTGTTCTACTATCACCTAGGAAAAATTGCTTCCCTATCTTTCTGCCCAGGAGCTGGGATATCTGTGCACTGCCTTGTACTTGCCTACCAGAGTTATACATCCATGCTCCTCAGTATGTGGCCAGAGCATTTAATGAGATATAACAAAATGTGACTGTTGTGGATATCTTGTGTTTTGTGTCATGCTTCCCTGATTCCGTGTTCAGCACTGAGAACTTCTTTTGGTATGCCTTTCAACACATTTTCTCAAGGCCAATTTGAGTTATTTTTGATCAATTCTCTATGAAAAAATGACTTTGTGGTTCTACAATTAAATTGAAAAATATTTTAAAAACTTGGTTAGCATTACACAGAAAGAAATGTAGGAAATGACAATCTGGGAGGGCAGAGTGAGTTAAGAAGAAAGATTTCTCTCCTTAGCCTGGAGGGTTAAGATACTTCATTGACTATCAGCTTGAGCAAATATTTAATTTTTTTATATATTTGAAATATAGGACAGCATCAGCAAAACAACACAGAGCATATCTCTGACCTCTTGCCCCACTTGTCAACTCAGCATACTGGATAAGTGATTCTCATGAGAAATTAAGATTCAAAGAGCAAAGGATTTACTAGGAGGTAGAGGAGCCGGTCATCTTTCCATCTGTGTTCGCTGTGTCCCACAATGTCTTATTACCTGCTCAACTTTGTAGCTGAATCCAGCTCTGGGTTTCAAGTGCTCTTTGGTAGAGGAAGGGATTTTCCTGACGTGGGGGTGTCTCCCATGATTTGGATACAGGCTTTAATTGCTGAACAACTGGAATAAAGGGATTTCTTTCCTCAGTTTGTCAAATCAGATTTAAAATGATGTTTTACCAAATGTGAGTATGGCAGAGCTTGGAATCAAGCTGGAACTTTGGTGACTAAAATGTTTACAAGGGGAAAAATCAGGTCTATTACAAACAGATACCTTGAGAAAATTTGCTGTCATAAGTTAGTGCCAACAGAAGGAAAGGGAAAAAGAAAAATGTACCTGCCAAACTCCACCGTTTTTAAAAAGTATCCACAAAATCAAATAAATTAGACAAAACGCTTCCTCCACAGTATAAATCTATACAACTTGTCAGAGGTGTTACTTGGTCTCCAGATGACCAGTCTGAAAGAAAAGCCTGAACTACATTTCTGCCATCTGCTAACCACACTGATCATTTTGTCAGGTCTACAGAATGTCTAATTCAGTCCAACAAAGAAAAAATGTGGCTTCAATGGAAAAGTAAATTGGTAGTATTCTGGGGCAGACCCCAGCAGTAGAAATCAGTCCAGTTTAATCAGTTGGCATAAAAAATCCATAATTTAAAGTGGAACTGAATTCAGAGCAAACACCTGCCTTTTTCTCCAGACTTTTCATAACAGCTAGGCTACAAACTTTTGCTGGTAGCTGGGAGTTCAAATGAAAGTTTTACTGATTTGGAGCTCAGGGGACTCCAGTCCCCTTCTTCACTACATCCAAAGATATATATTATTTTCCTTAGATACAATTGTCTAAAACAGTAAGAAAGGAGGGATACTATGGAATTATAACAATTTCTAATATACCCTACACAGCTCAAAATCTTCCCACAAACCAGTAAGCATGTACATAATTAAAATAAATCCCAAATTAGCAAATCTCTCTAATTGGCTGTTCCTCTCTCTCATCCACATCCCACGTAACCAAGGAGACATGGATATCTCAGCTTCATGTCTCCTTCCCATCTCTATCCTCCTTTTAACAATGTGCCCCAGACCTCTTTCATCTCCTTCCCCCTGATGAAGGCATGGCCCATTTCATTTTAAACAGGAGCCACTCCCTGTTAGCAGAGTGACACTGCATTTATTAATAAGCCACTACCTGCTCAATCTACAGCATCAAAGATACTTAGGTGCTTAACTTCTCTGAATTTAGTGATTGCTAGGTGTCTAAATGGTCTGTGGATGAGTGCCCAAGTGCCCAATTAAGAAACTCATGAGCTTCTCATAATCCCAATAACCACTGTTGTTACCTCACCCTTTTTGAAATATTCCTGCCCTCAGGCAAGGCTAGCTTGTCGCATTCAGTTAAGCTTTAAGGTCTATAGTAGGACTTCAAAATCCATCTGAACACCAGACCAGAGAATGGATGTTTACACATTCTCCCTGGCTCTTGGTTTACAGAGAGAACCAAGGAGTTTATACAACCTCTTTTCACAAAGCAGCTTACTCCCTGCCATACACATGGCCAGTAGGGAGTAAGGACTCCTGCTGAAGGAGTTTTCTTCCATACAGCTGTCTCTTAGCTGACCCTACTCCCCTTTGTATCAACGGGGGCCAAGGCAGGTCTGTGCCCTTCTTTCACTAAGCTATGTCGAGCTGCCCACCAGTAGCTGCAGACAGATTTTGTTTTTCTGTGCTTAGCTGTTATTCTTTTCTAAATTAAAACCTTGGAGAAAAAGAGAATTCTTTTCCACAAGTACTTACTAATTTTGAAAGGTTCTGAAAAGTTGTATTTCGGGATACCTTCTCACGACAGTTATTATTGACACAGTACTGAAAATACTCTGACAATAGCAAACCAAACCAAACCTGCCATTTTCTGAAAATACAGGCAAGAGCTGTGCAAGTATAAAAATGCTTATCCTGTTTATTTTTCCTGGCATTTCCTGGCATTTTACATTTAAGCCAGTTGTGCGTATATTTGCCATAGATTGCATCTATACTAACCTTCCCTACATGATCATTTCAGTTCTGTGATCATAGTGAATTACGGATACACTCCTCTGGAGCATTCAAAAAGATCCTCTTCTAGTATGATCTTCTGTAACTACAAGGGAAATTAAAAGCTTTTCACACTGACTAGATGGTTGCAAGTTGGAAATTTTCTTTATTGCAGTTTAGCTGAGCTATGGCATGAAATATAAAACACACAGTGCGCTGTACACTTCATTTCTAAGTACATATATATGTATATATGCCAAAATCTGTCTTCTTCACTCTATATAAATTGACAGAAAATGAGTACAAATGCATGCATAGATACTGTTTTTCATTACAGCTATTAGATTTTTTTTCTATTGTTACAAGTTAAGTATGAACTCTTTTCCTTTAACATCTTAGGAAAAAAGATAAAGTCATAATTTTACAATGTCATTTATACTGTCTAGTGTTCTATGTAGATTATGCTGTCCCGATGTAAAATTGACATCAAATTTACTGGGAGATTTTTCGGGAGGGCTTTTGATCGACCCTTATTCAGAACCCAATTGTCTCACACATACACGCTAAAAACTAACACAGTGTAACGAAAACTATTCATGACTATAAAATGAAGAAGTATACACAAAGTACTTCTGAACTTGTAAGGCCTTAAATTTTGAGAACTGCTGATTTGCAGAACTAATCATGTGAGTAACACTATAATCTCTCATGGAGAGCAAATATAATAAAATAATGATTTAATATAATTGAATGATCATCACCTTGAGTCTCACATCCAAATAAAATTCTTGAGTACAGGCCAAAGAGGTACAGTAGAAAGAGGTGAACCTTAGGTTGGAGAAAAACGACCCAAAGAAGGCAGAGAAAACAGAGTAAAATGATTATTAATTGCATCAGGCCTAATAAAGATAATTAATGATACAGACGTTTACTATTTGTTTGTTGTACAAAATAAAGAAAAAAGTGATTCAAAAAGGGAAAAAAATGACAGCTCCAGGTGGCTTTGAAATATTTTCTCAACAATCTGGTTAAGGTATGCTTTCAGTTCTTTGAAACAAATCCTGTGAACTTCACAGAGCAATACTCAGGGGCTACTGAGCCGAATCCCTGGACTACAGAAAATGCTATGAAAATACAGCATTGGAATTAGTAGGAATGGTGGAGGGCCTCTGTGTCCATTCAGCAGGCTCTGTCAAAAACGCACAAGAGTAGTGATGGATAGGTATTAGCATAATTCATTTCCTGTGGCCTGCTAAGGATTCAAATGTTGGTTTGTTTAGGCTTCCAATGGAGAATATTTTCTTTTGCAGCTGTCACAGAAGGACAAAAACCTGAATGGAAAAAGACACCTAAGTCTTTTAGAGAGGTTAATTCTATCAAACTGAAATTTGACACAGCCTAAATAACTGAACATAGTTCCATTGACTTCTATGAACCTATATGAAACTTGCAGAAGATGAAGACCATGCATTTGCTAGTTGTTCGCAAAACAGCAGGAACAAAGCCAAAATATCTGTTTAAATGAGATATTAAATTTAAAAAAGGTCAAGATAGAGCTGAATATGTGACTACAATTAAAATCTGAAAACTAATGCCTTGCTCTCTCAGTAGAAAAACAAATGAAACCTGGCTTCTATTAATTTGCTTCCTAGTTGGTCTTTGAACTGGACCTGACAACCAGAGACACTATTTTATTCTATAGTGGCTCTCTAAATGGCGGTTGTAATGGGTTAACAATTTAAAAGAACCAACTTGGTGAAAAATATTTTCCAGAGCTAACTAATTCCTTAGGCTAGAGAATGAATATGGCCATACTGATAGTAAATTATCTGAAAAGGGAGGCTGGTACTTTAAAAGTACAGAAATTGTGTCACCTTACATGGCACTTGATAATAATTTCTAGCCTATAGGCATAAGATATTATACAAGCTAAAGATAAATCTTGTTTTGTGAAATTTTCAGAGGGCTTTGATATTTGTCAGCCAAAAATTACTATTAAAATGAAAAAAATGAGAGAAAAGGAATCAGAATTTATCTAGTACAATAGGCCTGAGGATTACAAATTAATCACACTTTCCCTCTGTAATCTAATTTGCAATTAGGTTTGCAAAGACTTCAAATTCTACAGTGCAGCTACATATAAAATTCTAACTCATTAGGAGAGTGTTAACACAGTGGGTTTTTTTTGGGGGTGTGCATTTTATTTTTGCCTTTTTTTAAGGCTTCAAGGAAAATCTTTCAAGATTTCTACCAGATGATTCTGGAGACAAGGTAGGAGCCCGCAAATTTAATTAGTACTCTTCCTTTCCCATGGATATTTTCATGGATTGTGAGGTGATCCTAAAGATGCCCAGGAAGAAACCTGCGGTGCTGACTGCTCTAAGGCAACAGGTGGCCATTTCTTGGATCCAACTACAGAACATCTGCTTTGGTGGCAGAAATGGAGAAAACTAAATCTGTGCAGAGTAGCAATAGCATCTATGGTGTATTATTGAAATAGTTTATACCAGGCGCTTGGTATGGAAATAGCCCATGGGAATGTTAACTAGCACAGCTACTCAGGAGTTTTATGCTAGATGCTTTGTATTAGATTGTTTTGTCCAGCTTAGTAAAGATTTGTAGGCTTTAAAATATTTGTTTATTCTAACACTTTGCAATATATTTTAATCTTCCACAAAACCCACCATCTCAAAACACAGAATTTGCAGAGGATCTCAAGGAGTCAACTCTTTCATTTAATTTACAGAAGCCTGAGAAAGCTATAGCAAAATTATGTCATAATTAATACAGATATAGTTAAGTAAATCATGTAATAACTTTTTTCTACTAGAAAAGCAACACAGAAGACAAATGTTCTCAGCTGGATGCAGTATTTCTGGATAACAATATTATAGAGTTTTTAATTTACAGATTATATTTTGGGTGATTAATATTGTCAAAAAGATAAATAATCTGCCTCAACATAAATATAGATTTAGAAAATTGTACTTAAGGGTTTTACCCAGTAGTTGTATATCATTGTCAAATATTGCAAAAACTCAGTGACTAAAGGCACGAAGTTCTGCTATGGAGCAGCACAGTGCTGACTAATGTACAGTTTACTTACAGGCACATTATTATTTTTTATTTGCAAATAAGCTTCTGCCTCTTCTGTGTTGCTGTATGCTGTGATCGTAAAGATAGAAATATACTGTCTCTTCTTTCCCTTCCGCTGCTTCAACCTCCAGCTGCTCTGCTTTCAAATCATTGCCATGAGTATTATTTCCAGATGGGAGGAATCTGGGACTGTGCTATACTGATGTGTGTTGATACTGATTACTTATCTCCTCATTTGAGTCTCTTCACCTTGGTATCGTCTCTCATTTTTCTCAGAGGTCTGAAGAACGTAATGAAAGCTGCTCCTCCTAATTTGTATCAGAGGCTATGATTTAGAAAAGCACTTGAACATGTTATTAAGCGTTTTGGTCAGCAGGTCTGGGTTAGGCAGGGGAGGGACTGAGGCCAGGGAAGTTTCCCCTGCTGCAGTGGAGCAGCTACCCAGCTCTGCACTGTTCAGCCTCATAACACCATGCTGGTAAGGGGAGGCTACAGTGAAAACCCGATTCTCTTTATTGCATTTCACAAATAAACATGTGATGTATAGAGAAACTAAATCCCAGACCCACAAAGCAATGGATGCCTATTCCCGCTGAAATCTGTGGGAGTTGGACACCTACGAACAACTTTAGAGTATCTAGGCTCAGTGACTTGCTGAGATTATTTTGAAAACCTGTGACACAGCAGGGATCACAAATTTAGTGCTGCTGGGTTGCTTTCAATCTTAATTTTTACTATTTTGGGGGGGGATTTTTGTTTTTGTCTACTAGCAGCTGGACAACAGCACAGCTCCTTAGTGCGGAATATTTTACTCCATTCACCTTGTCTGCGACTGAGAGCAAACAGCCCTTAGTTTCTCTGCTTAGATGATTTTGAGGATTTATTTATTTATTTATTTTATTTAATAACATTCCCCTAAAAGCTCTGGGACAATGGCAATCCTAATAGGAAAGAAGATTTACTTAAAAACAGTAATAAAATGGAACTGCTGACTCATTTATACTCCTTAAAACCTACCTGACTACCAGCTTCTCTGCTTAGTAACAGGCAGAGGAAAAAAGTTGAATAACTTGAATGTGATTAAAGTAGTCTCCTCTCTGACCCTCTCTGCTCAGACTGTCAGCATTGCAGGTGAGTCAGAAAGTAACTTCTTTTTTATCCTGTCATCAGCTGTGAATTATGTGTAGTTTCAACCCTCTCTGACAACATGCTTAAATGCTTTGCTAGCTTCAGGCCTGTAAGACTACATGTGTAGCCAGTGACTAGAGGCACTGGGGACAGAGCAAGCTATTTCATTCCCTAGACAAAAGAAGCAGTAATTCTGTGCTGACCTGCCCTCTGTCTGCTGCCTTGAAGCTTAGTAGTTCTCATCAGTCCCTAGCTATTTCTACTCATGGTCCAGAATATCTGCCGCCCAGATAACCTCCTAGTCAGCCCCTGGAGAAATTCAGCAAAGCCCTGAACACGTATGACTCATGAGTAAGTGGCTTAACTCAAGGTAAGACTTTGAAACAAACAGTATTTCTGTATTTCATGAAAAACAAACAGCAAACCTTTCCCTTTTCACTCAATCCAGTGTATGCAGCATTCTTAAAATACTTAACAATTTAGCTGAAAGTGACCTTGCAGGAAAGGCAAGTTAGCAGCACTGTGATTCAAAAAAAGATTTTTTTTAATAGGAAGATTGGCAGTAGAATACGTGCAGATTTCCAATGACTATCTGCCAGTTTAGGGGACACAATTTCAGCATTTCCTGCTGTGTTTCTCTGGTGAGCGGCATTCTGGCAGCTGGGGACTGCAGAAGGAAATACTTCCTTGCTTAGACTGCCACCATGAAACCCCATTCTCCCCCTTTTTGTGAACACAGAATCGACTGCCAGGATTGTAGCATGAGGCCCTAACTCAGTGCACCTCATTGATTCTAGTCTTTTGGAAGGGAGTTAATCTAAAACAGATGACAAACATACCAGGGAGTATTCACTGAGCTGCTGTCCAAATTTAAGTGAAATTTAATGTAGGGAAATATTAAGGTCACCCAATTTTGAGCAACTAGACTTGAAATGGGCTTCTCCCAGAGGAGATTCAGTGGAGAAAACAGATTTTTCTGTTGCTGCTAGGAAGAGTGTTTGTCTCTCCACTGACTAACAGAGAAATTTTGGAGAGATGACCTGGCTAAACTCAATGTGTCAACTGAATAGCTTAATTCGTTCAACTTTCCCCTGCAGAATTATAGGCTACGCCTCAAAACAGTAGGATATTAATTACAACAGACCGGTTATTTATCTTTGCAAACTGCATGACTGATGATTACATAATATTATTTTCTACAATAAACAACGTTACTTATCGTTCAGCTTCTCATTTGCTTAGTTAGGCAGCTGACAAAATCCCTTTTCTAGTTTCACTGTAAATGGGATTAAGCTGATGGAGTTTTATTGCTTGCTTTCTGTTACATGCAGGAACAGTGATGTAAGCTGTTGCTCAGTTCCTCTAGAGGGAGCTCAGTCAATGAATGGCAAAAAGGGCTCTGTAAAGTCCAGCTGGTTTTAAATTTTCTCATCATAAATCAAGTCTTTTGGTCAAGGGCTTCTGATCTCTTACAAGGGCAGCTATAGAGAACACACAGGTACATTAGTAATATTTGCCTTCACTTACAGATCATCATCTAAACCATAGATTTTGGCCAGTCATGAGCTGGGGGAAAAGCACAGGTGAAGGACTGTTTCCTGTCAACCAGATGTTAATTCCTAGTCATGCATTCAAATAAAACCCTACCGTGTAAGGTGATTCCTCACATGTCCCAAAATATGTGTGTGCGCGGCCACATAGCTCTCAGAGATGCCAGACCTGTGTCTGCATCATCTGGTCTTATCTGTGCAAGGACATCAGAGCCCACGAAACCAGCGTCAATGACTCCCAATATCCTTGCAGTCAGACAGGACCATACCACATAGACAGCGTTAGCTCCTCTCGTGTTTCAAAGTTATTCTGCTGGATTGCTTTCTGCCCTAACGTGTGATACGGAGGACCCTGGGGCCATTCGCTGTCAGCTAGTCTCTCACAGGCTCACTGCTGCTAAGTTTAAAGTGGCTATTAGTTCCAGGCAGGGTGGTATTTTCAGGGAAAGCACTATTGATGGATTTTCTCCTCTGACATATTCCCCGACAATGTCTTAACATTTTAGGGACCAGCAGATGAGATGTTAAGCCTACACTTCTTGACAGGGTCAATGCAGTGGAAATAATATATCTCTGTAAGCAGCCACATAGTGTATGGATCTATGGTGCTAATGAGTTAGATTCTCTTCTCCAGTGCAAGTGGCCTCACAGCCTTCCGCTCAACAACATATCTGAGGCCTGCATACTCTTAAGTCATTAAAGTTCACACCCTGTCATACATTATTCCTGCCATATACAAACCAAGCCTGAGATTCCCATGCAAAAAAAAAGCTTTATGAATAAAAAATGATTCTCAGCTCCATTGTAGTTTGTGAATTACTGATGATGTTGGAGAACATTGCTGAGCAATTTTGACCTCTATCAAGTGCAAAAGGGGAACCATGGGTAAATAGCGTTCTCAGAAAAATTCAAACACCTGATTTAGATACAGAGTTTGCTATACAAGCATTGGCCATAATAAAACCAACAAAACAAACCCAAAACATTTTTTTTCCCCTTTGGAAGGTCGGCATGGATGTAAAACAAGTATCACCAAGAGACACCATTCAGTTCTGCAAGGTGCTAAAGAGAGGGTCTGATGGACATATAGTTGAGAAAAAAATCAGAAACCCTAACAAAAGCCCTGAGTGCCAGCGCCAGTCAGTGCAGTGAAGAGACGAGAAATCTGACATGTGGCTGTGGGGGATCTCTGACCACAAAAAAATGTTATCATGTGTTATTCCCCAACTGAATGGACTTAAAGGCCAATTAAGAGGGAGAGGGAGAAGAAAAAGCATTAAATACAGTGTAAAAGGAGGCAGAAAAAGTGTTTTTTGAGACACTGTTGTGGGTATTGTACCTTCAGCAGAGTCCCAGGCAACAACTCTTTAATGGCTTCAGCTTCTAAATGCTGTTTTTTAAAGTTTGATAGGCAAGCTATGAATAGAGTCCAAGAATGTTTATAATACAGTGCAATATGGCAAATTCTTCCATAGTTCCTGTCAGAGCACTTGAACTTTTGCAAAGTTGTTTTTCCAAAGAGTGCCGTAGTCCCCCTCCTTGCTTATCCCAGGGAAAATTCTAAATGGACTTCAGAGAAAAAAATTGCATGACAGCTACTGAAACTCTTGCAAGGGGGGAGATACCAACACTACCTCCTCACCCACACCTCCCTGAGAACAAAACCCCCAAGGTAAGTCTGAACCATGAACTATCTTAATGACATGGCTGGGAAAGTACCCCTTTGTTTATCTAAAATAGCTAATTTTTTAGAACTAGATTGTACAACTAAAAGCATATTTGCAACTATCTAACTCTTATTTGTAAATTAGAGTGCACACGTTTGTAAATTCAAATAGCCTTTGGAACCCAGGTACGTACAAACACCTGATATTTTCATGCACATGAAATACAATGAGCTTGCAGACTGTGTGAAAGGTAAGAGTTTAATGGTACTCACCCAGTTGTGAGACTGTGGCTCAGGCTGTTTACTGGTAACAGCTGTGCTCGTACTACAGCTCAGGAGCATAACAACCCACAACAAAGCACTGAGGCATAAAACCCTGCTTCCTTCATATAGATGGGAAAAAAACAAACCATGTTTTCTGATCTGTATCTGGGGGATTTTGCCTTTTGTAGCACTCACATTTCTAGTGCAAACCCAAACACACTATTTTGATTTATTTCTTACTTGTCTTAGGAGACTTCTTCACTCTATAAGGATAGCCAAACCCAGAAAATTAGTTAGACTTTCTGAGCTGAGATAGGGTAATTTAATCTTTATCTTTCTTCCTGAGTGAGGAAAAGGATAAGCCACTGTCTCCTAGTCCCTGCTTGACATTTCTGAATAACAGGATGGGTAAGCAAATACCTATTTCTAGAATAACAGGATGGGTATTCTTCCATAGTGAAGCTCTGGAGAAAAGAGTTGCCACTGAGTGGTTACATGAAAGCCTCCTGCCCAGTTATCTATCCCAATAACTGTACCTACCCATCACCTGCCTGAACAGAGCTTAGTTGCTCTATTGAGTCCCATTGTTAAATTATTACATTTACTCAATTTTATTCTGAAGAAAACACACAAGTCCCTGCCCAGATAAACTGCAGTTCATCCATCTGATCTTTGGCCTGTTATCTTCCTGCTTTGGTTTAGCGTTCCACTTATATGACAATACTGCCTTTACCAATACCGATTCCTGTGCTGAATCTAGTGCTTTCTAGCTAGCAAACTCATAGTGAATAAAAACATTGATCATATGCTAATTATATGCCTCATCATAGGAGTTGGTTGCCATCATTCCCAAGCAGGCATATGTAGGCATCACAAAACTCAGTGCTGACACTCGAGTCTCAGATTTGCTAGCATCTTTGCACGTATTTCTAAATATTCCCTCCACTGGGCCTCCAGATGCTTTTCCAGATGCCATGCAAGCTACTAAGAGCCCATCTTCCATTATTCTCTTTTCTTCCCATCTCCTCTAGGCATCTTCTTTCTGCTGTTGTTAGAACATGGACCCTTGGCTATCTTTGTTAGATGGCCACACGTTCCTGGTTTTATGAGCCCTTAGACCATATATCAAAAGCAAATCCACAATCTTGTACATAGGATCCTTGTCCAAGTATTCTGCTGTCCTTTATGCCAGTTGCCTACTCCTTTTGCACGCCTAGCATGCAAACACCACACTCATTCACATCTTATTTATTTCTCATAAGCACACTCTCTGGGTACAGCCTCACCGCCTTTTTTCTTTTTTTTTTTCTCCAAAAAAAGAAGGGATTGATTGGGTAAGTGAGAAGCTCAGACATTTCTCTCTCATTTCTACTTCTGTTTTCAGTACTGATTAAAGAAAAAGGTGAATATGACTGGTTAGTTCCCTTAGGTTACACAGTTTCTCCCCAGATAGAACCACTTTTGAGATTTACTCTTATGTATACATGCCCTTGCATTATCCAGTCCTGTTTCAGATGGGGTTCTTGTTCTGTGATGTACAAATTCAAATTACCTGAGTGGTTTAAATCTTTAAAAGGTCTTTAGCTGTGAGAAAGGATTGCTGTCTCTTAAGTATTTTAAGTGTTCTAATAAATTAAAATCATCCTACTTTACACAGTCCCACTGTGGATGCCTTCCTGCATCAAGGGAAGATGTACAGTTTTAAACACTTTCAGTAGTTTTACATTCCTCAGAGCAGGCTGCAAAATATCAAGCTGCTGTTGACAACTTGCCAAAAAGTGTTTCTGGTTCCTTTTCCCTTCTTTCATTTTAGGGAGTGGGAAACTTTATTTACTTTTTGAGAGGTCCCTTGTCAACTTTCTTAAAGAGCTTGGAATGAAACGATAAGCCATGAAATGCCAGGCTAGGAAGAAATATATTTATCACGATCTAACAGCTGGATGTCTTGCAAGATGCTATGATATGTTCCCAATTCGTTGTTTGTGCTTAAGCATAACTTAAAGCTGAGTTGCTTTTAATTGGTTTTGGATCAGGCACTATTATTTATTCATTGCATCACAGGGGTATTCAGAATCTCCAATTCAGGAACTTTATCCTACTCTGTGAGAAGCCACACGCACAAATCAGAAAGTCTCTTTGTGATTGAAATTATCTATCACAGCACGACTTATTTTTCTCAGAGTTATCTGAAAATCTTAGCTATTATTTCCAAAGTCCTATGCAGAGTAATTTAAAGTTAAAATATATAACTAGTAGGAACTAAAAGCAACCCTGACAATGTTCTAAAAGGAACAAACAAAACATTTTTATCTGCATGACTACCTACACAAACATACATATATGCTATGTAATTATATGTTTGGAACATTACTATGTTTGGAACAATGGAGAGGTATTTACTTGCAAAATGTATGGATATCTGCTAGTTGAAGTGCTCTGCAAGAGCTTGAGAAAGTTATTATTTTATTGTCTATGCTTTATGTTACAAAGAAAGGGAACTGAAACACAACAAGGTAAGGGAAAAAAGGATCCCTGTCCACTAAGACCTTTGTGCTACTGCATGAATTAGAGGATCTTCCAGGTGACTACACCCTTTATGTGGTTAATAGATGGCAGGTCCTAATATGCAGGGCTCCTTAATTAAATTAACACAGAGACATGATCCTCAAATTGTGCATTGATACTGTATTGTGATAGTACCCATATCCTGCAAATAAACACAACACTGTGGTGTTTCCTTTGGCTGTATATATACTAGACACAATTTCATTCAGAAATTCTGGATAAGATTTATCAGCACAAGTTGCTGTTCTTGTTTACATGTGTAATTTCCTTCCTTTGCTTAGCAGGGTTGAAAAACTTTTGTCTAGAGCCCAAAATGCCCTGTAATATCATTTCAGATCTGTCCGGGGAAACCTTTAATGAACTAGAAGTGTCAAGTATCACCCTCTTTCATATACCAGTTTAATATTCAGAATGAATATTACAGGCAAACGGATTAGCTTTCCTCGATGTTTATGAAGTTGCTGTAAAAGCAGATGGATAATCACTATAGCAACTTAGCACATCAGGAGAGCGCCATTGAAAAGCATTCCATAATCAGGACCATGACCTTGACAGCCCTCACTTTCAATTGCCTAAGCAATATTTTTCATCTGTTGTAATCAGGCAAATTTGTTGCACACCAGTAAACCTAGCTGGACTATCCCAAAACACCGTCTGTGCTGGAGTGAGCAAATCTAAGAAAGGTCATGCATCTCAATTTAAGATATTTTATTACATTTTCCCCTATGGCATCTCATATATTATTGTATTTCAAACTTAGTACACCAAAATAATAAAGTAGCAAGTGGATGTTATGTATCCCAAATTTAATAAGACACTGTCTCTCAAAACTTCTTCATAGACAAAGTGAGACAAACAGGCTACATAAGTGGACCACAAGGTGGACTGAGAACTGCCTGACCTGCCAGGCTCAGAGGATTGTGAGCAGTGGCATGACCTCCAGCTGGAGATTTGTCTGTTATGGTGTACCTCAGGGGCTGATGCTGGCGCCAGTACCGTTTAATGGCATAATTGACTAGCCAAATGATGGGATAGAGTGCACCTTTGGCAGGTTTGTAGATGATACAAAACTGGGAGCAGTGGCTGATACACTGCACAGTTGTGTTGCCATTCAGAGGGACATCGACAGTCTGCAGAAATGGACTGACAGAAGCCTCATGAAGTTCAACAAAAGAAAATGCCAAGTCCTGTAACTTGGGAGGAATAGCCTCACACAACAGCTCAGGCGTAGGCCAAGGGACTGAAAAGCAGCTTGGCAGAAGAGGACCTGGGTGTCCTGGTGGACACAAAGTTGAACATGAGCCAGCAATTCACCCTTGTGGTAAAGAAGCTCAATGGTATCCTGGCCTGAAGTATGAAAAGCGTTGCCAGTAGGTTGAGGGAGGTGATTCTCCCCTTCTACTCAGCACTGGTGAGACACATCTGGAGTCCAGGTTCAGTGCAAGGAAGATACACATATACTGGAGCAAGTTGGCAAAGGGCCATGAAGATGATTAAGGCATTGAACGTGTCATATGAGGAGAGGCTGAGAGAGCTGGGACCTAATGGGAGGAGCAATACAAGAAGATGGATCCAGACTCTTCTCAGTGGTGCCCAGTGACAGGACAAGAGGCACAATAAGCACAAAATGAATTACGAAAATTCAACTTAAACATAAGGAAAAAACCCTAACCACTGTACTGTGTGCGTGGTTGAACACTGAAACAACCTGTTCTCCATCCTTCAAGACATTAAAAACCCAACTGGACATGGCCCTGATCAACTTGCTCTAGCTGACCCTACTTGGAGCATGGAGGTTGGACTAGACAATCTCCAGAGGTGCCATCCAACCTCAGAGGCTGATTCTGTGATAAGGCATTGTGATAGGACTCTTAACAGAAGAAGCTGATGTCTGATTTTCTCCAATTAATTTTCCCATCTGAAGTTGCCCAGAGACCTTCACCTTTCACACTGTAGGCTAGCCTAATGTCAACACTTTATCCTGTTCTGCTGCTTCCCTCATGACAGGGATCATTATATAACTTTGTAATGTGAATAGAAATTAAAAAATCCGTATCACAACGCTATCAGTAAGAACGGTTGAAAGAAGAAAGGGAAAATAAAGAATAAGGTCCAGCACAACCTTCCAATAGCTGGTATGCATATCCCTCCTCTCTGGAAAATGCTGTTTCCAGCTCCAAAGGGAGCAGACAAGTACATTCTTCCTTGAACCTACAGGTTGAGGGCATGAACTATTCTACCTTTACCATAGTAGGATTACCAATGAGAAACTCGAGATGTCTCCATGGCTTAGCTGAAGTACTCTACAGGTCGTTTGAGCATGTGATGACCACTTTCCATGGAAATCTCGAAAGATTATATTTTCTCAGAATTTCTGGTATTTATTAAGATTTAGTTGAAGTGAAAGTACCACATGAACAGGCCTTAGGATGTTTCACAGACTAACCAGTGAGTCTTGAGTATTTATTTAGTGCTCAGAGACATTTACTTACAAAGTGATGCAGATTTGTTTGTCTTACAGACAGAGAAACACAGGTACTGAAGATTCAAGTGACTCATTCGAGGTAAGAAAAGTGGCTGACAGCAGAGAATGGCAATGCCTTACTGCAGTAAGATAACCAGCAAACAGAAGTCTCTCTCCCTTCTTTTTGTGCTTGTGGTCCAAGCTGAAAACAAAAAGCTCCAGTGTACATTCAAATAACGTTAAAAATTAATCACCTTGTCCTAATTTAAAAATCTCCATATTCATGAGATCTTGGATAAGGTTTTTGTTTTACACTCGGGCCAACAGTGATAGCCAATAAAAACTCTTACTAAAACCAGCAACAACAATTTCTTCACACCCCAGCTGCTCTTTGAATAAAGATAAAATTTCTAACTTCTGCTGTTGACTAACGGAGATGTTCCTGGCTAAAAGTAAAGATGCACTGCTATCACTTGTTCGTACGTAGGGGATGAATTACCCTTCTTCCACAGTAGAAAGAAAAGGCACGGCTTTTTTTCTTAAAATAAACCCTTATTTTTTTAATTCCCCATAGAGAGGAAGTGAGAAGAAGTCAGTTATGGCAGAATTTGTCATGCTGAGCGATGGAGCATAATTCATCCTAGAACAGTGTTTGATGCTACACCATGAACCTTCCTGGGATTCCCTGGAGTTAATTTTGATCCGAAAAAGCCAAGAGGCTCCAAGATGTTCTATCACAGACAGAAACCTCTGTTCATTCCTTTTGATTATGAACAAATAAAAAACAGGTGGGAGAAATACCACCATTTAAATAGACTTTTGTATCTGAGAAAATGAAGTAATTAAAGCAGCAACAGAGGAACAGGCCCTGTCTTTTGACATAAAGACTGGAAATAAGAGACTCAGTCCTCTGAAGTAGCTGCACATTGTACATTGCCAGTGGGCAGTTTGTCCCCAGTGTGCTTTCTTAAATGCTATTGAGTCTACATCGCATTCTCCAATCTTGCTCATTTGCCTAAAAGAGTACAGAAAACACACACATAAGCAGTCACAGAATGCCTTATATCTGCAGCTTTTTTTATGTATAGCAGACATGAATCTGAGCATCTTCCAGTGGTGCTGACCTTAGAAATATTTGATTTTGAAATAATGATTAAAAATGTGTGGACAAACATACTGCTTTCAGGTCATTTTGTATAGACAAAACTAGTATATTTCATGTTTATTCTGGTCTTTTCCAGACCAAGAGAATGCTTGCTTTGTAGTAAGCATGTGCAGTCTTCAGAAGCATAACTGAATAAAAACCTGAGTTTTCAAGGTGGGTGTCAGGCTCCAGGCCATCCCCAAGACTGAGAGCTGCAAGACTTTGTTGCTGCCCCTGAGAGAGCTGCCAGCTTGGGAACCAGCTCACTTCATCTTCACCCAGGGCCATCAAATTCCCCCTCACAGAGACAGTCCTCTGGATCACAGAAAATGACCTGCTGGCAGTTCCACTTCTATGGTTCACCCTTCCATGCTTGGCAGTGAGATCAGAACAGTTTGCATTACAGTGCCACTGGCAGAAAAGGATTTCCTTCAAAAATATGTGATACCTACAGGTAGCAAAAATAGTTAGAGCTCTTATCTATTTGGCTAGTATATATTACACTCATCGTATTGCCTCTAGTAGACTATGGGGCTTCCTGAATTGGCACCTATTAGTAAACGTGGAACATGTCAACTTGAGCTCTGACTTTGATTTGAAATCCAATGATTACTGACATCTTTAAAAAGCAGGTCTCCAGAAGCACCCTGTAATTTTTTTGATGACCCCACTGACGAATGCATAGAGCCATATGTAATGCATGGATGTAGACCTTTACGAAAACATTGCATTACTCTAACATCCCCCTGTTGATTCAGGTTGTTCTCTTTTCACCCTATTATATGTACAATTGGAGCAGACGTACTGCCTTGCAGTTGAATATTGATGCTTACTTATTAACAAAGCTTGAAAATTTTATTACAATGGGAGTGTCATTAAAATAGCCTTCTGAAAGAATTAAGATGTAAAGATAATAATAAAAAAGTACACTCCTAAACAGCCACATCAATACGTTCAGCACCTTTAGAAACTGTTGTGAAAAACACTGAAAATTTTATTTTCCTTCTACTGCTTGGAAAATAACATTAAAAAGCTTAATTGGCTTTCTCAAGGTCACTCATTTAAGTCACTGACAGAGCTGCGATTGTAGGGTAGAAAAGCCAAGGTACTGAATGCTAGCAACCATAAGAGTGGCACTAGTGCCCTAGGTCTAAGCAGTGCCTGCCTACTCCTGGGATAAATATAGCAGGTTGTTTCTTCTCTTTTCCCTAAAGAACGAAATGATTTGCAATTTCTGCTGGCTGCTGTGAATTTGGTTTACTGGAGCTTCGGCGGCTGAAAATGAACCAACAGCAGGTGGCAGCAGTTTGTCACTCCTCCAACCTCTTCTGGGTTCACAAGCAAGAATCTCTGGCCACATAAATGGCTTTTTGCCTCCTGGATTTGTTCTGTATTTCTGCAGAAGAGAGTTTTAAGTCTCCCGTAAAGGTTTTCTACTAGACTTCAAAGAAAGCTTGGTACTGGGCAGCTGCTGGTGATGCCAGGTATGCCCAGTGCCCAGCACTGAATATGTACTGCTGGCCTCATTGGAAGACTGCCTGCGTGGATGCAGAGAACAGTGATGTTCTAGAAGGCCTGGGTACGATGAAGGAAAAAGGGGCAGATAATTTTCTGTCAATCTCTTGAGTACTACAGGAGTACCGTGAATTATGCGTGATGATCAGAATGACTTATGCAGACTTCTAAAGCAAGACTATAAAAAACTTAAATATTCTCTATGAAATGAACCTATTAATCGCAGTGTTTAAGTACTGCATTTTCCTACACCAGAATACATGCCAGTAATGTATTTTTCGTTTATTTCCAATTAACATGCATGGTTCCTTCCTTCTTAACTTGCATTTTATAACACAAGCAGTGTCTCAAGGATATGCAAGATAATTGTTTTGCACTGAAATGGCTGTGTTTTTCATCTGTTAGCTACAGTTATTGTTCTGTGCAGGAATGCTGTTAAAACCTTAGTAAACATTATTAAGCACAAAAAGAATGATGATAGTTCAATGAGCACTAAGCTGTGGACTAATGGAATGATGCATGGTACAATGCAAGAACAAGGGGAAACGACAAAAGGAATTCCACATTTGCAAGCAAGCTGAGCTTTGTGAAATCTCTAAAGATAAATTCAGCAGGGTAAGAAGCGATTATGCACTTGCTGCCAGTTCTGCTTCTCAGTAGAACAAGCTGGTTCTAAGAACCCTAGTAAAAGCTCCTATTTTCATGTCCTTACTAGGGGGAAAAAGCAACAAAACTCTTCTATACATACACATTATGATATTATGTAGAAAAGCAGTATAGGTAAAACTACACATTTTCTAGCTTCTTTTCATTTATAATTTTTATAATTTAATCCACAGAATGCCTACAGCTCCACTCAGGAAAATGGATTCTAGAAACGCAGATGTAAAATCAGTTTCTTCTCACATGTTGATAGTAAATAATGCCACCCTCTTGTGCTTAGTATGGACATTTTATCAGCTAGATGCATCATTTAATCGCAGCACCTTCCCACAGTCACCTTGAACAACTGAATTGGAATGTACTTCATAAAAGTATTTTTAATGAAAGGCAACATGCCTTGCTAAATAGGGAACCTCTCTCTCAGTAAACCAATATTCCATTCCTGTTTATTCCAGTGAATTCCAGCATGACTTTGCTCAGGCTGGTTCACATCTCTTGATTTCTCTTTTCTCTGTCCATGGATGAGGACAGGGATTTGCACTTCCTGTTCAAAGTACTCAAACTGACAGAGAGCAAATGCTCTCCGATATGCAAGTAAAAATGAACTTGTGGTGGTATAAAACAGAAACAGCCCACTGAAGGGTTAGATTTTGTTTTACTTTTTCCTGGAACATCAATGTGTGGAAGGATGCAAACATTTGTACATTGCTATTTTGATATTTTCTAATGCTAACAAGCGTTGTCTATGCTCTCCAAAAACTGCCTCATCAAGCCATCGTGCCAAGCTGTATCTTCAGAGTAGTCTGTGACAGTGGAACCAGAGATGTTGGAGCTACTTTCCAAATTCCAAATGTCTGTGTTGAAAGAGACTCCGCAGCTTTCCAGCAGCTCACATGCAATGAAATCCAGTGAGACAGTGAGGCATCGCTTTTCCTTTTTTCTGACTTCCCTTGTGTCTCATGCATCTTAGGTGCTAGAGGAGATAGGCCACTGCAATGGTGGAAATTTGAAGTCATATAAGAACATCTTCATAGAAGTGAGTTTGAAGGCTGGCTTATTGCACAGTATATGGAAAGGTGATACCATGAAGTTTCTGGTCCCTAATTTTAATTTGTTATTTAGCAGAAAAGATGGAAAGGACTGGTCCAATTAGTCTGGCTGGACCTGAATTTGCATGCTGTATTTAGCAGTGTTTGTCCCAGACAAGCATCTCCTTTAGCAGTTTGAACCCCATTTTTTACATTCTTGTGTCTCTAGAATATTTATTGAACGTTCCTCCCACTCAAAACCTACTAGTCAGCAAAACGTTAAAATTATTATACGCAGCTATATAAAATAACTGCCTTATTTCAGCCATCCACATGATATTCCTGACGTGAGATTCTAATAGCAGCTCTTGGGAGACTACGAGCAGGCAGTTGTAATGCACTGCACATAGACTAGATCACAGTGTTATTAATACATCCATAAGTGTATTTATTAATGCCCATTACCCATCAAGTTGCAAGATCTGACTTGTGTATCCCCCTCACTTTACGTCATTATGCTGACACAATCAGATTGGCAGCTCAGACTAATTAAAACCAGAATTAAGAACTAGAGTATACTTTCTTCTAGCATTAAGAATAAACAAAAATAAAGTAGAAACAATGACTGAAAGACCCTTATGAAAAAAAAAGCACTACATGAGACTACAAAGTAAGCCCAGCTACAAAATAAGTCCAGTTAACATTAGAGTATCACACCTAGTAGCACAGAGTATAAATAATTTGCCTAGCCGACCATTATTTCAAGCATCCTTATTTCTTTTACTACAATTTACAAATGGCAAGAGTTGCTTTATTTCAGGTTTCTGGGCATTTTTGAAGGTCCAATATTACTACACACACACTCTAATGAGTACAGTGTAGAGAATCTTAGCAGGAGATGAGAATGGGTAGATCCTGGGAAATGCTCTCTCTGCTGGCCATGACAGTCTCAATGGTCTGTCTTCCATCTCAGGGCAGGCAATTGTCTGAAGACTATCTTACAACTTCCTGGTATCACCAGCTCTTGTGTCATATGAATTTGTGTTTTCCTAAGAGATCATGCTTTTTCTTCAGGTCACTGTAGGCCTGGGAGAGCAGCTGTATTTCCTATTAAAAATTTGTCCCGCGGGGCTGTGAAAAGTGACCTCCAAGCCTCTGCATATGACCCTTCAGTTCCCTGAATTACTGGTGGAAGACACTACTTGGCATTTTTTCAGAAAACATTCGTCTTTTTGGCAACCAGTGGAGAACTCCCACACATGCGCTTGCTGCCTTTTTTTTTGGTGGGGTATTGCCTGCTTTTAGGAATGAGTTAAAGTAGTCCCTACAGTATCTGGCAGAATCCAGCATCTATACAGAGTAGAATTTGAGCTACCAGAGCTGGTGCTGTTTTGATGCATCATACATGTTCCTCCTCCACTTTCTATTTTAACTATGTATTTGATATTAGTGAGGTTCAACCACTTTATCTGTGCTTCCATTGTTAGCCAGACTTGCATTTGACAGGTAATGAAGAAAGTACCAGCTGAGCCGAATGTGCTGTTTGTGACCCATGAGGAAAGACATCAGTAGCAACGGGCATGTCAGGAGTAGATTTTAATAGATAGCTCAAAAGCTGGTTATGGTTTTAACAGTTTTTAATGTTTGACTGAACTAGTCCAAACATTCTTTGCACAGCTCTGAATCAACAGGGGCAAAAGCAAGTTCATAGGCGTTAAAGCTATTTTTTTTACAGCCTGACTTTGAGGGAGAGATGCAGAGATCACAAGCAAACTCCAGGGCAACATGTATCTTCCTGTGTCTGAAAGAATTACATTTTGCAGAAAGGAGGACAATTGGCAATTATTTAGGGTTGCTTTGGGACACTTGTCTTGAACATAATGTGTCCAGCTTAATTTGAATTGTCTTAAGTACTATTCTCCTAGCTAATATTAAAACTTAAATTTGCTTTAATCAGCCTTTATTGAAAAAACAATGCAAACATTAATGTTCTTGGGTTTTACCATCAGTGTCTTTTTAATTACAGTATGAGATACTTTGCTGAATTTGAGAAGAGGAAGTCTGTTTTATTAAAGCTGGTCTTGAAGCATATTAAACTGAATGTATATGTTTACATCGAGCCCATAAGGATTTAAGTCTGTTCTTCAACAGCCATGTGGTTACAGTAAAACTATATCCCAAACTGGTTACTGAGCTGCAAGAGTTATTTGCTTGAAGTAGGTTCTGAAAACACTGCAAACTGAGTAACTGAAATAGTAATAAATCAAATAAACTTGTTCATGTTCATTGGCAATTCAGGGAGATACAATGTTCTCAGCAGCACAGGTCTTCGCTCCACCTGATCTCAGACAGAAGTGCACTGGTGGGATGGAGAAAAAAAAAAAAGAAGCCATTGCTAAAAGCAGACCTGGCACTTAGAGCTAAGTGATGAAATGCCTTTAAAGTACTGACATTTAAAGCAACCACACTCTCAGCTGAGAATTAGTTTATTCTGTACTCCTCTGACTTCCTTAGCCTTACTACTCTATAACCCAGCTGTCATGCAGCTGACAACAGGCCCATTAACTCTGCCAAATGATGGCTTTCCTATTTTCAAACACAGTAGGCTCCTAAGTATTCAGCTTCTGCTACCAACAGCTGAGTGTCAACTTTCATCAGCAGCTTTAAGCCACTCAGCTCAGTACCCAGTAATTTACTGGGTTAAATACATCACTATTTTTCACTACACTCCCTACTCCTTCTCCCCAAACCCAGCCAAGAGTTTTTCACTGATCTTTTATGTGCATGTTAGTAAAACATACCCTGTTCAGGGAAGTATTTACACACATGTATGTTTAAGCCATGTGAGAACTCCTCAAACCAACTTAGCACAAGTAACTGCCAGAATCAGGACCAATCCGTGGGAAGTGTTGTACTTCAAAGTTTTCTGCCTCATACTTGGTTTAAATCCTCTTTTGTTTTCAACTATATTTCAAAGCACTTGTGCTGTGTTACTTTCCAGCACATCATGATATGCTTAACAGATTCCTACCTCTCTGGTTTGAAGGTGCATATACATTACTGCTCTGAAGATGGAGCTAAAGATTTTTGCAAAGTTAGAAGGAACTAAACACAAATAAAAAGAACAGATAAAAAGTTTTGGGTTTTTTTTTCCCCTTGTAAAGGACTGATAAATAAGCCATGTTTTCCTGACTGCAGCTTATAGAGTTGGACATCTGTAGCTCATTAGTCATCTACAACTGTCATTCAAATCAATTACTTGAAAGAATTAGGTGCTTTCCAAAAGAGGGACAGAACAAGAATAAATTCACTTTTAAAAATTTTCTTTTAAAAGTCTTTCTGACATTATTATTTGCTGAGCACAGACTAGCATATTGTTCCAAATCTTTTCTCTTTCCTTTTTCTCTCTTCTTTCTCCTTTGCATCATCTAGTGCTTGGTTTGTACGTCAGAAATATCCAATAGTTTCATTCTTACCCAAAGCTTTCATTTTTGGAGACAGTTGTTTTAGAACCCAGACTTATGAAAAGGCCCCTTGAATACTCTGTTTATCACAGTTCAGTGCCCTAGCATTTGAGTACATCTTCTACATGGCAGTTCTACATGTGATCAAAATTATTTCAAATATTCTTTTCACGCTTAATGCTATGACTCTCAAGGATATTTTCCAGTATTTTAGGTCTCCTAACAGTTTTCCTTTTGAAAGATTATTGCAAAATATTTTGCTTATATTTGATCCAAGAAATTCTCTCCAGGTTTAATCACTTTACAGACAACTGGGACTATGTTATTCTCTCTTTGCTGGATATCAGGAGAAGAAAACTTGGACAGTCTTCAGTAATAACAGTAGAAGATGATGATGGATTCAAGTTTATATGAATGCAGCCAGAAACTCCACAGCCTGCTGGAACTACCGTCATGGCAAGGAGGACTGGACAAAATGAGCAGGAAAGAAGTCAGTTTGCACAACTGACTATAAACTGAGCATTAGCCTTTGATTGCCTAACTCCGAAGTTGTACCTGATGTGCTTTTGTATAGGTGTCTGTAAGTAAGCACTAGTGCATTGAAAAACAGCTCAGCTGTTAAGCACTGCTGCTACCACATTGTGTCTTTATAGAGTAAGATGGAGCCCCATTTTATGACAAGGACTTAATTCCAGACATTATCTCTTTTGAATACTACAACTCAGTCTACTTGTGCCAAAATCATGCAGTTCTTTTTAATGGTTCCCATTAGCAAAGGCTATAGCCCCCTGTTCCGGCCTAGGTCATAATAAAACTGTTGTTGAATCCTCTCATGCTCAAAGCTCCAAGGCATCAGAACCAGAATAAAATGAAATAAAACTATTTGAGCACCTGACATGGGACCATTCAGTTCACAAGTCCTACCTCCACTTTGCCCATTAGGTTCTGCAAAAACTGGCTTAAGCTTATAGCAAAGTCTTGCTATCAGGTTCTAGATAACCTTATAAACGGGTATACTAAAATTAAATAGTGCTAAGGATTATAAACTCCACAAAGAAAAAGGGAGTTGTAGCTTTGTAATATCTTTCACACAGTACACTGAAAGCTCCGTTACTCAGCACATGCTGCTGGACACCACATTCAAAACATCCAAAACCAACATCACATGCAAATTAATGTAGCCTCTCATAAAGTAACACAAGAAGTTAAAAACAATCCAAGAAAAAGAAGTGTTTCTGGGATGCGTGTTGTGTGTGTGTTTAACATGCAAATATATGAAATTTAAAAATGAAAAGTATTGTTTACACTTGTTCCGCCTCCACAAATCTTATTCACCCCCAGTAGTTATCACTCTCCTGCTGCATCTTTCTGGCTTATTGACAAACTTCAGTGACTTGATGGTTCTAAGTTGTGTGGGAATCCACTCCAAAAGCCTTCTTTCATTTCACTCAGTCAGATTTCCATAGAAATTTAGTTTTCTAATTACATAATGCTTTTTGCCTGTGTAAGGTTTTATTTCTTAACTCCTGCATGTGATACTATGAAAAAAACGTAGAGAAAAAGAGACTATCTGTGAGCATGTGGAGTGAGTACATGGAAGTCTTACCTTTTATCTCAAGTTCCTGGCTTTTGTATTTACCTCCCATAGGCTATCTCAAAACAAGAAGTTAGGCTACAACGTAGGCTGAAGATAACAAGACCTTCTAATAACAAAGAAGAGGAAAAAAAAGGAGAAAATGAAAAATAGCTGTAGAGAACAATTGGATCTGAATGACAAAAAATAGCCTACCCTTTTATTGTATATAACCTGAAAGCTCTTATGTGAAAATGCAGCTCCCCATGTAGCCTGCTGCCAATATTTACCTCAATTACTCCTAGTTACTTTTCATTAGAATTCCTCTGAGCCCAGGAATTTGTCGTCCTCATGCTGGAAACCTCACTGTTAGGAGACAGGCCTTGAATCATGGGTTCTTTGTTGCTTGCAAGTTACATAGAACAAAGATTAGTTTTAACTGTTTCTATAAGCCCCAGCACAACACTGCAGACTGGTGTCTCTAGATGCTACTGTAACACAGAATATTAAACACTAATGAAAGTTGTTTTTCCATCATGTCTCACTTAAATATTTTGATTTTGACAGGGAGTACAGCTGGAGCAGTCCTGCATAAAGTCAATGTAGGTAAGATCTAGTTGAAAATAAAACATTCTTTTATCTGAATAGGAATTCCAAATTTTAAATATGTTTGTCTTTCAGTGTCAGGGCAAAGTTTAATATCCATTAGAAAAAAGTGGCCAGACAGCAACATAGTTAAGAAATAAAGACATGGTTGTGGACTGAAATTTTCCTTCATAGGTGGGGATAGTTTGGCAAGGAAGCTTATATCATATGGGAAAATGAGAACATGAAACATTGCCTACTGAGCACTGCCAAAGTTCAAGTGGACTGGCTGAATAAATGCATGTGATTAGGTCCTACAAGCAAACTTTTTCCATTCAGGAGAACCACCTGAAATCAAGATCTTTTTCCAGTTTTTCTTTGAGAAAAAACTAACAATTTTTGCAAATTTTCCCTGAAAAAAATGAATTAATTTTTTCAGAAACCATACCTTATATAAAATGTATCTCATGGAAATCTGCAAACTTGTAGCATAAAAGATGGAACTAATTTCACAAAGTCCCAGAAACCAGGGAAAACCAGGGAAAGGTGGCTTCTAATCCAGTGATGGATCCTTAACTTTTGCCTCACTATCTGCAGTTAAACGAAAATTAATTCCAACCCTGGCTGAAACCATTTACAGGCAATGTTTGCGCAGTGGACTGCAAAATCGTTACACACTTCCTCTACTTCTAAACTCTAATGATCTTTATTACCTAATGCAGACGTTAAAGTTTTAAAGCTCTGCTTACTTTTTTCATAGATAAATGTGTATTTTAGAATCAAAGCGCTTCCATTATTAATACTGTTACTTATACTTGACAGGATAATAGGAGAGACAACTATTAGGGGCTTTCAGATAATGAACATTAGTTCTTCCAAATACCAAGACCTTAGTTAACTTGGAAAACCTTGCTCTATCTTCATTTTTGGTATTTTTTTTCTTTTCTTTAAAACAAAGCAGCATTTCTCAAACGGTTTTGCCTAATGCATCTTTGTAAAGAGGACAAAACCATAATTAATATAATCAGAAATAATACAGTAGAATTCTCTGCCTGTTCTCCCTAAAAGCATATCCTCCAGTCTCGATGAGCAGTTACTAGACACTGTCATGTGCATCACACTAGCTATGAGCCAAAGTGCTTTTCTAGATCAAGGTCAAAGCTTTCAGCATCCTGCAGGTATGACTCTGCTTCTGCCAGATTTTTAGTTTGGAACAGACGAAAAGTGTTTTAAGTGTTTTTATTTAATGTTGGGTACCCAAAACAGTGACCACTTTTGGCCATTTGGCCCTGCATAACTTGATTAAACTGCAATGGAAATATGTGGCTGCACCGGGTCTGCCTGCTTTCTAAGTCAGATGGAGACCTCGACAGGATCTTTAGCTGAATGAAGAAACCATCCCTACTAAATACACACTGAGGGTGCTGCCTAGGACTTCATGTCCCCAGGATCCTAACTTTTGGCAGCTAGTAGGGATTCGGAATAACTTTGATAATTAGATCAAATCCATGCCTACCCTTGAATGTTCAGGACTGCTTTACGTTTTCAAGCCTATAATTGCAATGAAAAGGATTCAAAATGTAAAAATGCAAACTCAGCTAAATCTTTTATGCTCAGCCCTGAAACCCACAGATGGCTGCTGGCTTTGGACCACCCAGAAAGAGCTACAGGAGCTCTTCAGACTGATGGTGTTTATAGTGTCCCTTTCCTGCTCACTGCTGTTTCTGTGATGGCTTCTAGAAATTCTAGCGGCATTAGGAGTTTAATAGTATTTTCTGCTTCCTCAATCTTTCTCCGCTTGTTCTGAGGAATTATATTTGATCTGCATAGTGGTTATAGATCTCAGAGAATGAAATCTTCCTGAAGTTGTCAGCTTGTTTATTGAAAAATCATTTCTCAGCACATCCTTGACCAGTGGCAGATGGGAAGGCCACAAAATCATGCTTGCCCAAATCGGCCTGCTCTCCAACAGACATTGTTGCATAAAGGTCCGTCATTTTCTTTGCAGAATATAAGGCTAAAGCCTTGCTTTACACTGTGTTTGCTAAAAAACCTACACTTAAAAAGAGTTCTCAGGATTACATTTTTAAAACAATTTAGATTTTTATTAATAGTGCTGAGCCCATCAATCAAAAAGACCTTTTTAACAGCTTCACATAATAAAGATACTTTATGAAAGGGGTTTCCCCACTTCCTGGGGCCGGTGGGAGGGAGCAGGGACAAGGAATATCAGGCTAAAGAGGCCTCATGACAATATTAACTTGCAATCTAATTTAAGACAGCTGCAGGTAAGTACCACCTTTCTGGACTTCAGGTGGCCCAAATGGCTGCACTGTGACACCTTCAGCTCCATGAGCTCCTTGGGGAAAGCAGAGATTTTCTACCAGTTGTGGAGGTCTGTGACCGCTTAGGGTAACCAAACGTTGTGAACACTGAGATGCGGTTTAAACATCCTTGGCAAGCTGTATTACAAAGTACGAAACAGAAGGATACTCGTATGCTTAAAATGTCAAACATAAATACCACAAGGCTACCTCGGGATAAAGATTTTCATAGAGGATACTACCAGGGTCTGAAGGAAGGCCAGGCTTATTCATAGTCTCCCAGAGATGAAACATTTATGTCCTGTAAACAGGTATTGGAAGCTAGCTACCCTCATTATTTGTTAACTTCATCTCCAAGCTGTTGCTGTGATTTTGGTTGTTTGATGAAAGAATACCTCAGACCCAGACTTGGAGCCATAAGGTGAAACTTCGGGTCACTCAAGTTCTCTCTCCTGCCTGAGGAGCTTCCAACTCACTCACCTGAGTACAGCAGCAGCAGCGTCCAGCATAGAATCACAGAATCATAGAATCATTTAGGTTGGAAAAGACCCTTAAGATCATCAAGTCCAACCGTAAACCTAGCACTGCCAAGTCCACCACTAAACCATGTCCCTAAGCACCACGTCTACACATCTTTTAAATACCTCCAGGGATGGTGACTCAACCACTTCCCTGGGGAGCCTGTTCCAATGCTTGATAACCCTTTATGTGAAAAAATTTTTCCTAATATCCAATCTAAACCTCCCCTGGTGCAACTTGGGTCTGTTTCCTCTCATCCTGTCACTTGTTACTTGGGAAAAGAGACCAACAGCTTTCCTCCCAGCTTGCAACCCTTGAAAAGATTGATCTCGCTACTGTCCGATCACACTTTGCTCCTAGTATCTCCAGTGCAAAGGTGTCGAGAGTGGCTGACCCAAATTTTGCAGAAATCCTGGTTCATGACAGAATTTCTCCCTTGAGACTGATTGTAATTCTTATTACCAGTTTGAACCTATGTTTGTCAGATATGCTCCTCTTAACATTTGCAAGCAGGAAAAACTAATGTACAGAACTACCTCAACCTTGCAACAAACACTGCACTGGAGTGCAAACAAATTTGATAGTAAAATGCAGCCATCATCCCTTTCTATCTTTTTTTGCTTGGAGACTGAATGGTATTTTTATTGAATGTGGATCTTACAATGGTCAAAGGCTAATATTTTATAAATCACTCTTTTTTCACCGAACATTTCAGATTATTTTTGTAGGCTCAACTCACTCATATTTCTGCCTCTCACCTTAACTGCTCTATTTCCCATCTGAAAGGGAGTCCTGACACATAATTTGCAAGGTGCTCCTCAGCTTTCAAGAGGGATGTGCTGCTGCTGTTGCCTCTATGCCTGCCTGTTCATAGTGTGACTGTATAGTATTTTTGTTCTTTGGGGAGAACTACCTAAGTTGTTCCATCCTAAGGTGAGTTGATAAGTTTAGAAAATTCCAGTGCTGAAAGTTCTAGACCACTCCAATTACTATGGTTTCGATATTTATCCTTGAGTAGAGAGATGATAACAAACACAGAGAAAAGCAGCAAATAACTATTATTGTGTTATTCACAGTCCTGAGAAACTTGCCAGAAATTTTACCAGCTCTTCATCATTTGTAAAATATTTTCTCTGGAAACCACGAGGTTCCCCCATATGCCTTCTCTTGTCCATTTTCTCCCAACTAATTTTCCATGTTTTTCTATTCTGCTCCATCAGGAGACACTGTTCAGCAAGAAGCTGTGGCTAGTAAGGAAGTTGTGCATATCTTACGATGTACGTGTTTTCAGCAGCCTCCTCCCTACCCTTAGCAGCTGTCAATGATATAGAGATTTGGAAGTTGCCTGCACATATGGGTATGATATAAAACATTTCCTGTAAAGGGAACAAAATAAGAAAGAAAGCCGAATTTCCAGATGCTACTTTTAGATGAGATTCTGGTTGCAAGCACATATGCAGTCCATATAGTAATTAACTGTTCCAACACAGGAACCAGAACAATAGCGCAAAGGATGCTTGCGTTAAAATCAGCTAAAGGTTAAGAAGGCAATAATCAAGCATTGAAATTCAGACATACTCTGCAGATAAGCTATATTCAAGGTAGAATAATTTTTATTTTCTTTTTTTAAGATAATAAAGGCAGAGAGAAGCAAGTCAAACTGCTGAGAATTACTTTGTCTTTGCTTTTAGAAAAATAAAAAGTAAATGCATGAAATTATAATAGCAGACTATACTATTTAGAACAAACTGATTTCTGCTCATCATTTGCTGAAGCACTTACAAAAATATCTGCAGAGAAGTCTCAAAGTCTGGGAGATGCAATTGAAAATAAGTGCATCAGTGATCTTCACGCGTGGGAGACACCAGTAACATTTGACACAGAGAAAGAAATTATAGTGCTCCTTTCTGGAAATGTTTCTCCTACAGTGACAGAGCTGACATTCTACAAAGAATAACTAAAAATTACATTTATGCAGCAGAAGGAATGGGCCCCATATTGCAAATCTCTCTATTTTTTTCAGCTTAGCTATCATTTGTGGAAGTACTGACTTTTATGAGTTATATTTTTACTTCCTGGATGGTTTTGTTATCTCAGATTAAATGTCTCAATTCCCTACAGGATAGAACGGAAAATATTGAGGGTCAATTTCTGTAATTTCACTGGCTTTAACATCACTGTTTGAGTGAGTAAGAGCAGGATGAACAAGAACAAGAACAGAATTCCATCCTGGAGATATTTTTGCTTAGGGAAATTAGAACACATTTAAATTAAGATTTTAGTTAAAATTAAAAGTATTTTATCCTTCCCATCCTACATTATGTCACAGGTGCAAGGGAGAGCTCTGTGTCTCTACCTGACAGTCCCTTCACTCGTGGAAGCTGCCAGAGGCATTCTGAGTACATGTTACTTGGGTTGTGTACACAAACCTCATTTTGGACTTTCCTGTAAGTAAGCATTCAGAGCTTGAGGAAGAGAGAGAGTGCTTTATGAAGTTATAATATTTTAATTTCTCCTGGTTATTATGTATTGTCATTCTCTTTTGCTTATTGTTTTCACACTCTGTAATAATGGAAAGAGCTGTCGTAGAAGAACTGTAGGAAACTAATTGGGAATCACTCAGACTTTGATTAATTAACTGTAATTTACTTTTTGACATTTTTGAAAGGAACAAATGCTTTCCTACAAAAGTAAAGTTGCTGAGTTTCATTTTATCAGAGTTGAGTTGTTTTCTTCTGAACATAAATGTTTCAATTCCCTTATTTTTATCTAGCATAAAGTCACAATAAACTCTGTATAATCCCTGAGCCACATCCACTGCTACATTATATCAATTTAATGCTGGTATAACTCAGTGAAATAAAGAGAAAAAATCTACTGACTTAAACATACGAAACTGGTTATACACTGCTAAATGAATCCTATAATATAATCCCCATATATTTTGATCCCAAAGCCTGAAAAAGATGTTGTGTAAAGTGAATAAATAAATTAATATAATTTGCCATGATTTTATAGGTTTAAAGTATAAAAATATGCTAAATTCTGTCCTTATTTTAATAGGTTCATAGACTTGAAAAACATACATTTAGGAGACAAAACACCAAATGCCATTTGCAATATATACCTTAAAAAATAAGCTAAATTTGTGTTATCATTACTTTATTGTGGTTAATTTAAAGCCCGGTCCGAACTTTCAGGGAGAGTTGATTCTATCTGCTCAAACTGGTTTTGGATTAAGTACAAAGCATTCAAGCTATTGGAGTTAAAGAAAGGACAGGATGAGATGTCTTTGTTCCAGCGAAGTTCTTTTTCAGTGTCAGAAGTGAATTCTTCCTGCAATTCTACATTATGGTCACATAACAACTACAGTAATGCTAATAAATGCTTATTTTTTCTCCAGATAGCTTAGTACTGTTTACTTTATGGTTGATCCATTTTTATCGAAGTCATGATGTAAATGTCTGTGAATTGTTTGGTTTTGTATGTTCAACATTTCTTACTTTACCAGTCAACCACACATTCCTTTTTTTGGGTGTCCAAGGATGTTAAGATTGTAATTAACACCAGACTTGTCAAATTCTCAGACAGTATAAATTTGGCCTTTAACCAGTTTTTGACTTATAGATGTGTGCACTGACAGTGAATGTTCAAAATGTCTATGAGGAGTGTTTGTGAACTGACGTGTTTCAATTTCTGAAGAGAAGTGGAAATTGATATTACTGGGGTTTTTCAAGCTCATTCAGCACAGGGCTGTGTTGCCTTGTATTGAAGTCAATGCACTTAAAAGAAATGCATGTATCAGACATTTGTAAATGTGACTCATACTTTAAGAACTGATTTCTTTGATTTGTAATGTATGCATAGGGAGAAAATCCTTATCGACAAATTTGGACCTGGCTTAAAAAGAGAGAATTTCATTAAGGTTAGTATTTTCATTGTTAAAAACTGCAAATGTAGAAGGTAAAGACCAAGGAATAGCAAATACAGTAAATATAAAAAGTCAGGCAGAAGACTAACAGATGAAATAGCTGACTAAAAAACTGGCCAGCCCACCTGGTGTTGCATATGCCTCACTTTTCAGGTGCTGCAATTAAACTGCTCACAGAAGTCTGCTTCCCAGATGGCAAATTGTTCCTAAGAAAGGAAAAAAAGAAACATAAGAAATATTTAAAATCACAAGTCTTTCCTGGTTACAAAAATGTCTGTGCCTGTGTCATTAATTTACCACCACAAGGCAGACATTCAAAATTTGAAACCTTGAAGAACAGCAGCCCCTCTGCCTGCTGCTACTAGTTACAGGGGGAATAAGCAGGGGTGAGAGCTTATGTCATATCAGCTGCTCTACAGTACCAGCTTGCATGCATGCTCTTGCAACACACGAGCACAGTAACACTCAAGGAGAAACAACAAATGAGAGATCAGTGGACCTACTCATGGTGTTTGGTGCTATTCAATATCAGTAAGGGTAGGAAAACCTATTTCTGCCTTGAAAATAAAAAAGAAAAACTACAACTTAAACGCCACAAGTTCCTTGCTTTGAAGCGGTTTTACACTTGACATATCAGTCTAATGAACAGGGTTTTTCTGCATTGAAATACAGCAGCACAGTCTTGGTTTAGAAAGGTAGCTTCATTATTCTAATATTTGATACTGCATAAACAAGCCTTTCTCCCACGTAACAGATTTTTCAGAATACTACTGCATTTAGTCTAATTTTCTATGGGTAAACCTCAGGAAAATGGTAATTCTGAGATAAAACAAATACAAGAATATCAGAAAGCGAAAGCTCTGATGTTTACTGTTGTCTTTCCTAAACTAAACCATGTATCCAAATATGGGTACATCATAGTTGTGGCAAAATCTGTAATGTGAAAATGAAATTATACAAGAACAACTCATCCTCGTTATAATCACAGAACACCATACATCAGAGGCATTTAATTTATATTGCTATAGCTTGTCAGGGATAAAAATGGTTCTGAGAACTCTCTTAAGAACTTATGGTACAAATAAATAAATGTCATGATCACTGAGTTATAAAAACAAGCCTATTTCTTCAGAATTATACAACAAAACCCACACAGATTATTACTTTCTTTGGAAAACAGAGATGGGGAATATAATATATAACCCTTCATTCTTGTTAAACCTGACAATTACTGTCACTGGCTCATATATGGATCTTCTCCTTTTGTCAGCCTTACATTTTGCAGCTTTTTGATACACTGCTCAGACAGAAACATTTTAATAAAGCTTTGGTATGTGTGTGTTGAATTTTAAGCAAAACTACTGTTCATGAGGAATGGATAGGGAGATGAATCTTCCCTGACAGAGGACTGCCAGAGAAGATCAGATCTCCAATATTTTATCTTCATCAGTGGCCTGTGCTCAAGGTTCTGATGATAACTTTAAAAAAGCTTTAAGAAAGCAATTACTAAACATGCAGGTGCTCAGTTAGAAGAGGAGGAAAAGAGGAGTACTGCCCTATCTTTCACAGTCAGTATTTCTTGGTGTTGTAATTTTGCTACTTAAATTGTTCTCCCAGTCTGCAGCTAACAGTTTCTGGATGGCCTCTGCCTGCCATCATTTTATCCTGGTTATTACTAGTCAGCCAACTAGCTACATTAGGTGGCTAGTGGATTTGTCATTTAAAGCTTTCATGACTCTCCCTAGGTATTTCTTTCATGTCCCCCCAAAAAACTCCCTCTCTCAAAAGGCAATAGGTGCATAGATGGTAAAAAGTCTCGTGTGCAAGAATAAAGTCAGTGTTCCCTCAATAACACCAGCCCAGTGCTCCACAAAGATACGGTGGTTAGCCAAAATGTCATCATACCTTGTATAAGGTCTATCAGGGATCCTGCTCTTATGCCGCTGTTATATCACCTCCTACTAATGTTGTCACTCCATATAATGTGTCTTGTTCTGCAATCACTGCAGAAGCAGCACAGTGATCAGCGATTGCCATTGCTTCTGCTCTTTAGCTGTTACTTGTTCCTCTGAGGCAATTCCTAGTGGCTAGAATATCTCCTAAATGCCCCGAGCTACAAGCTGAGTTTCACAGCAAAAAGGAAAGCTCTCCTATTTTGTAACAGGCAGAAAATGGGATATTCACACCCCATTCTTGCAATCCTCCTTTTTACTCCTTCTTAGGGTCATGATCTGTCAGCACCCTACCAGTTCCTTATTGATGATAAATCCAATCAAAGCACTTCTCAGTCCTGCAGCTACCATCCCTTTTCCAAGAGACATCCTCTCCTCTCAGCTGTTGCCCATCTGTCAGCTAGCTGCAAGCAGTAACATTGCTGCTCAAAGCTTAATGTCTGTTGTGGGGTGAAACATATAATGCCACTGTGAGACTGTTCACGGTTTTGTTCAAAGATATTTTCCCTATTTAAGAATGGGAGATGTGCCCTTTCAAAAAGGTGCAAGCACTGCTTGCTTTTGTGGCTGGAGATTTTGAATGTACCAGTGGCCACTCAGAGCTACAGACCACAAAAAATAATGCTACCAGTTGCTAGAGGCACTGTATAGGCTGACTTAGAAACAATTCAAGGCAGTATTTTACTGCAAATACTCCCTACCTGGTACAATATAACTTCTCCTTAAGGACAAAATGAATACTTCAAGAAATCCATCATCTTTGCTTTAGTTTCCTGAATTGGCAGCTTTTGACTGTGCTCTGTAACATTAATTTAAAATAGTCTGTGAGGGGCTGCTTCACTTTAGGAAACATTGGATTGCTCTCATCCTCCAAACAACTTCTGAGTTTTAAAACTCAGCTAACCTCTCAGGTCACTCTCCTCTTAACTTAAGAGATCCCTTTTAATCCAATTTGAATTTTGAATTTCCATTGCCTTAGGTCTTGCTTCTCTTCCCAGAGAAATTCACCAATTTTCCTTGTGATTTTGGAATCTGCTTTGAATATTAACAGCAGGTTTTATTGGGTTTGGATCTACACTGCTGTCACACTTTCATTACCACTAGCAGTTAAGTTTTCATTTGCTCTATTGTTTTTTGCTGATGAAACAACAGGTTTCATATTTTGGCAAATTAGTATCACTTCTTTCTGTAACCCAACAGTGTTATACCATTCAGGCACCTTGTTTGTCTTCCCTTCCTAAATCAGCCTCTGGATGTGGTCATTAGCATGGGGAAATTCGACAGTTTCCATATTCTCCCTAGGGATAGCAGAATTGCAAATGCTGGTTGAAACGCATAATTGTGTTCTGAGTTTTTTCGCTGGTGGTTTTTTTTTTTGCTCTTTGATCTTCAGCAGTCTGCAGCAATTCCATCAGAGTAAGGAGATACACAATCAGAAGAGCCTGCCTTGCTAGGAATCCAAAATGGACTGCATTCTTTAACAGCCAGGTTTCAATCTCCTTCATTTTTTTTTCCCTGTTCAGTAGTACTTCTTACAAGCTCTGTTAATGATCCTGGAAAAATTGCCAGATTTTGCTGCCCATTCAAGGATGAGGCTTTGCTCCACTGAAACTCTTTTATTAAATCAAGTTTTTATTTGCTACAGAAGCTAAATCAGCCTGAATGTTGTGTTTTATAACTGTTTCTTGTGTACAGTTTGCTCTGAAGAAGCTCAACTGCCTCATAGAGGAAAAGCTCTAATTTCTATGCTTGCATAATCAATATATCTTATTAATAATAAAGTAAACATACATTCAACGTGACTAGTAAAACCATCATTTGACAGTGTAAAGTATTAGTTAGTGGTGTCTTTGCAGAAAGGTGGTTAGACCCCTGTGCTCACTGCTTTCTTACCTGTACTTAGACTGCTGAGTGATGTTGAGTTTGACGCTGGTTTTATGATGTCAGTTTAAGAACTGAGCTGAGCCACTGGATTGATTTTAGTAGGTTAAAAACTATATAGCCATTAGCAGGCACTACTATTCTGTTCTATCACCCTATGGTCAACAGGAACTAGAAACAAAGAGGAGAAAAAAGTTGTATCTGAAAAACTCTTTTTCAGCTGGACTCCTACTATAAATTTGTATGGGGTTCTAATACTGGCTGATGTACCTGTAACACTAACATCTACCACACCAAAATCTGCAAGAAATCTAGTGAATTTCATATCTGCTGGTTTTAGGGTATCCAGATGATACAGTGCTGGGCACACAACATTGTTATGTCAAACAGGTATTTGTCTAAATTCAGCTGAACTGATGCCTGACTTTCAGTTTCCCCCCACAAGGAAGACAGCAGTACAAACAGGTAGGATACTTTCCACCAGTCATGCATGTTAGGGATGAACTGACAATGTTCTCAGCCCTGTATGTAAGATCCCAAACTGAATGTGATCATGAAAGAAATTAAAATCTTCTTGATCAAACTTGACGCAGAGAAGCAGGAAAACTTATCTTTCCAAATTCAGCCACACAAAAATTACGCCATGGGTCCTCTTGCAGCTGTCTCCTTCTAAGTATAAGTCTCATGCTGGATTCTGGTCCTTACTTTCCCTGTAGCGGACTATTTGGATTGCTGAAAAGTATTTTAGCTGGATCAGACCCTTTTTTTTAAGCAATAGTTATTATATTATATCTATGTGTGGCCACTAGTATTTGGCAGTCTTTCAACATGACACCCAGTTGGGCAGAAATGTGAGGGTTCCATGGGTGTATATGCTAACACTGTGAAATGGTACGGATAGATTTTAACTGTGCCTACATGGTGAAAAGCAAACAGGCTAGCAAGTGGTAAGCTCTGGAAAGTTAAAAATATATTATTTCATACTAAGCATTAACTAACATGAATTAATGTTTCTATAAAAAGCTCTGGAGACAATGTGCTCTCTCTAAAGTGCTGAGTCAGACAATTAGGTTCACACTGTCTTTTTTTAAAAAAAACAAACTTTTCTCCATTAGAGGTATGTTCAAGAAACCAAAGCATGTAATTTGCTGGCTGCATTTAAGCAGTGCAAATTCCTACCCCCTAACACTGGTAAAAGTTTTCTCAAAATGCTTGTTACCATTCTCTTTTTATCTCACTTCGATGATCACTTTATTAAACAATGATTTCATCCTCACTTTCAAAATTCTCACCTACAAAAGGAAGAGGGTGTTTTTAAACTAAATTGAATGTCTTCAGGAGCCGGAATAAAAAAGGCTTGGGGGTAGGGGGATACATAGCTGCTGGGTAATTCTCCCTACCTGCTATCCACAGCTGACATTTATTAAAGCCTTCAAGCCACTTGTGAAAAAAATCTGCAGTGGTTCGTCTGTGCTTGTGGCTGACTTTCAATCAGTCCTATAGGCTTTTATTCCTGAAGTGAATCAACACAGAGAGAGTTATTTTCAAAAGGCTCAAGTCATCTGTACTCTATTTGCGTTTAGAACATTATTTCAGCTTCTTTCCCACAGAGTAAATATCACCAGCAGCAAGACCACATCTTTTCATATCTATACAGGGAAAAGGACAGTTTAGCACTTTTGGCAAAGATATAAAGATATCATTGGCTTAACTATTTGAAGATTTTTTTTAAATTTGCCTGAAAAAAAATACAAAAGAAAGAAGATGTGACTCGTGCTCTTTGAATTTATGTAACGTTAGCCATTTCAGAACACTGCATGGTAACCCTTCAGAAGGATGGATTCTGTGAAATAACATAAGAAATACCTTGGCTTTCAAAAATGAACAAAACTCCCTTACTATAAGCTCAAATTAGCTCAGTACAGAAACAGGTAATATAGCTCAGTGCCTCGCACCTAGTGTTTTTACCACTTCTAAGTATGTGGATGTCTAGAGATTAGGGAATGGCAGAAAACATTTTTATTGAAACATTTACCCAAATCTCAGAGATAATTTTAATGTGACTGCCCTTTTTTAATGACTGCTTATGTACCTAGGCATTATTAGCATGGACATGTATCTAAGGTGGATTTTGAAACTGATGACAATCAGAAGATCACTTATGAACATGCTTTTTATTACATTGCTGAGAACCTGACCCCACATAAAAAAACCCCTGCAAGCAAATTTTACTGATTTTCATTGATAATATAATCTGTGTGGATTATTTATTGCACCAGACATAACTCATATAGTAATGTATACCATATAAATAGCTGACAAAGCATAGACTTCATATAAGCAAATAAAAATCTTCAGATCATATTGTTTTTGTTATTAAATTGGATTATTTTTCTAAGTTGTCATCATGGCATTTACTCTGATCACCACATTTTCAGTGGTGTAAATGAGAACTGAATTGGTACAGCATTTTCTCTTATTTTGTGAGGATAGCTCTTAATGTGCTTTCTCAGTCCAAATAACATTGATTTGGATTAGTGAAGACTGAAGATGAATGAAAATGAGGTAGAAGTAGGAAAAGAATTGTAGGATTCAGCACTTTATAGTAATACATAAAGTTCACTTGAAAATTCCATTGCATGCAGTTTAATAATTGTTTTAAATTAGGTGTTTTGAATTGAGGATGGAAACTACAAAGGCTTTTCATAGCCACCATCGTTTGAGTTTTGATTGCCACATACACATCCCAGAATACCTTCTTTATCTAAAAGAAGTGAATACATCTGTGGTGCTGGAGTACTAGAGCAGAGGTACAGCAGTCCTGTGCAGAAGTCACAGAAGTACTGGAATTAAGAAGTCTTGGTCTGAGGGAGATCCCTCAGATGCATCCAGAAGCTAACGCACACAGCAAGTGATAGTGACATTCTGGGAAGTGGTGGAATGGCACATAATAATTTTCTATTCAGTCTGAGCAACATACATGCTAATTTCTCTTAAGTCTGTTAAAGAAAGAGGAGTGCTGCAAGATTTAAGACCAACAGAATTGTATTCCAGGCAAGCCAGCATATATTTTGAATTGCCCAGTGCTGCATTTTAATCTGGCAACAGTTCATTTTATAGTACTGTTTAATTCCACACTAATTTTTAATGTAGAATTAATTATCCTAGATTTAACTGCTGGCATTACAATGCCGGAGATTTCCTGTGTTGAGTTTAAATTCTACAATACATCTTAAAGACAGAAAATAAGTGAAAGAGGTGGTGAAACTGTACTTGTGTTCTGGCTGTGGCACTCAAAAGTGTTTAATACTTCTATTGTAGATATAGCAATAGGAAGATCTTCTACAGAGGGATATCCACTAACCCATGTTTATGCCTCCTTACATTGCAAGGGCAAACAAGTATCTCAGTTTTAGAGTAAAAGTACTAAGAAACTAAGGGAACAATTTCATCATTGTTACTGGATTAAGAATACAATATATAACACATTTCAGATCTTAGATTAGCTGCAAGCTAATTCTTCCAACATTTATTTTATTTGTGTATAATTCAAACAAAGCCTAGATAAATGTTAGGAAAAATTAAATTGCCTGTTAAAATTTTTGTGGTCTACTGGCTTTTCAGAATCATAAGACTCACAATGGCAAATTAACCCTCTGAATTGCTTCATTCTGAGAGTATAATTAATTTTCTTTCATGTGTGGAATGTATGACTTGCTTGAGCTTGTAGTGAATATATATTTCTTAATCGGTTTAGCGTTGCCAAAACCTGAGAAAATATACAGCAGCCTGAAGAGTCATGCAACAGAAATCTTCCTGCTCCATTTGCTTTATCAGACATTTATCAATTATTTACCAGGCAGAAGGTGCAATATCATTTAGGGCTGTTGAATCAGCTGACATTTCTGGAACAGAATGGTATTGCAAGAGCTTCCTAGTATTCATTTATCAAAGGTGAGTCGCCAAGTAACCTCCAAGTTAGCACAAAGAAGGCCACTTTGGACAAATGAGGTACCACATTTCTGCCTGCCCGCAGAAAATATGCCCTGAGACGTGAACACTAGGGTAACATTCAGAAATCCATAAAATGTATCAGATTAATTCGAAAAATAAAAGAATGCCATTGCTATAGTTAAGGCTGTATGACATTTTCTGGTATCTTAACTATAAGCCTTTCACCTCCAAAATTTTAGCTTGGATCAGCTGAAGACTAAGATGACTTCCATTAATCTGAAGTGGTCTAGTCAGCCTCTCTCACTTCAGTGTGCATTTTTCATTTCACAGGGCAAAAGCCTGCTCTGATGTTCCCTGTGGTCTGAGAAAATTCTCTCACTTTTACTGAGATGCACAAAACGCAAGGCAGGCCCAAACTTGGTTCAGTGGGCTCAGCTGGACAGAGGTTGTGACAGTTAGTCCAAAACCTCTCAGATTTTAGCTTGGTGAGGCTAAGCGCACCCTCCCCTCCCACACTCCGCACCCACCAAGCAGAACATAGGATGGCAGGTATCAGCAGTATAAGTTAAATGGGCACATCCTGCTCTCACCTAGTCTGATGCACATAGGAACTGCTTGCACTGGAAATGGTAGAGCTTTTTCAGATTCAACACCTGAGAGCAGAATTTGTGCATATACTTTATATACTTGCAGTTACAGGGAGTGTTTAATATTAAGCAGAAAGAAATATCTCAGCCTGTGAAAACCCAAGATTAACAGTTCTGTTTGCCCAAGAAGCCACCTCGGCACAGGGAGATGGCCAGAAACCAGAGCCTGTGCAAGGTTTCCATCAACAGCACTAACTTTCAGAGGCAAAAGACAAGCATGGTCCAGCTAAAATGTTCCTTTGTGACTGAATTAGCCTCTGACAGCATTAAGACTAAGTATCCAAGGGGACTGAGTTTGGTGCTGTAGGACTGAAGATGAAGGCTAAAGCAGAGTTTTGACCCACCTCATCTTAAGCAAGCTAAGTGGGGCCCTAATTCTTCATCTCTGTTTGCTAAGGTAAGGTTATGTGCCCCTGAGGAGCCCTGCTGAACACTACAGCCATGTTGTTCACTTACCTGGGTAAATAAATAGGGGTGTGGGAAGATTCCTGCAGTTTGGTGCAGAGAAGTGAAGAACATTTTGGGTTCCATTAAGAGCTCCCTCTCCAGCTGTTACAGCGTGCTGTGCCAAAGCAGCAACAGACACAGAAAAAATAACAATGGACCTCACATGTTGGTCATTACACTGGAAAGTCTATCAAACGGATGAGGTTTAAATTTGAGGGATATTATATCATGTTAGGCTCCATCTGGTCTAGAAGAAATGCTAAACCACTTGCCTTGAAGAATTTAATAAAATGGCACAGGAATAACTTCTGCTGATATTGAAGCTAGCCCAAGCAGATGTTGTAGAGCTATGCAGAGTCTGTGCAGAAAAGCTCTGGTTGGCAGTCTTGGGACAAGACTTGGACAAACCAGTAAGGGCTGGCTGCCCAGTATAATATGAGAAATCTGTTGCCATATGTTATGAACAACTGAAGGCAATATATTGATATAAGCTGAAACTTTTGTTCAACTGTTGATACAGCAGAGAGTGTGTATTAAAATTAAGGAATTAATGTGTGGTCATATTGCATACGACCTTATGATTATAGTTTATCTTTCTTGGCAACTAAGTACTTTGGATACAAAAGCATTTTGTTGCCAGGGCAGATTCAGCATGCTGCTACACACTTTTAAGTCCTTTTTTAAAAATCAAGGTGTGTTAGAAGTACTAGCAGAAGGAACCACTGTTAGGAAGACACTGAGGTACCAAGCATACTGCATTACTGCTGTGGCATACATTTACACAACCAAGGCCTCTAGAGTATTTTCTGGGAATTGCCACGATACTATTTCAGTATTTGTTCTGTTTGAGGTCTGATACCAAGATGAATTTTTTTTTTTCTTCCTGGCATTCTAGACCCAGCTAGCAATAACTGGTAATTGAGACAGTCTGGACTATCCCTATAGCAATTGTCACCTACACACTTATTGTTCCTTGATATACAAAATTTTATTTTCTTCACCTATTAATACACTACTATTTAGCTCAGTGGAGCAGTATAAATGCATGAGCTGATCTCAACCATTAGAATTTCAAATTGCAAGTTATTTAAGAAGGTCATGGAAATGGTGGGGGTTTTTTAAGTGTGTATATATATGTGTATAACCACACACTTTCAGTAAAATTTGTCTTGCTACAGTGTATTGCATAAAGAAGTGAAGGAGGGGAATAAATATACAGTTCTCCCCTCAAGCTTCCCCCAACCAAGTAGTAAGAAAATCACCTTCCTGTTATAATAGCACAGCTGGCTCCCAGCTAAGCTCCAGTAATGTATGGAAAAGCTCTGTCATGCCACACCTGGAAGCAATATGCTGCAATAGCAAATATGAGGTTTGTACAGCAGTTTATTACCAGAAAGCAGCGAGACCATGGCTGCTGCTTAAGGGAAGGCAAGTCAGGAGCTAAGACACACAGGCCTCATCAGCTTAGGCTTGTCCCATCACACCCAGCAAGATAAGCAAGACAGACCTAGAAACAACAGCCAGACTGAATCACAAGCCTAGATTATAAGAAAATACCACAGTGATGAAGCCAGTGTGAGATCAAGATTGGAAATCAAATGAGAGGTCAAGGTCAGGTCTAGCAATCACCACGGAGGGCTACAGGGACAGGCTAAGGTCAAGGCAGCAAGTTAATACCCAGGATCAAGGTGTTCCATAGCCAGGCAGGGGCTGTGACTAAGCCAGAACCCAGCAATCCACTGATACTGCTCAGGCGAGGAGACAGGCTTCCTGGCAGAGATTAGAGACCCTGGACCCATGGGTGTGGGGAAAGCCCCCAGTGAGTTTGGTTGGGGCCATCTGGGCTTATTAGTGCCCCATGGCACTGACCGCTATCAGCTGGTTGTGTGCAATAAAAGGAAATTTGCTGAGCTACAGCCCTGGGTGGGCTGGAGAGTTTTCCTAGTCTCTTGGTTTTGCTCTCTAGGTGCATGGCTGTGAGCAGCCTTTGTCTGGTAGCTTTTAGATAGAAGCTGTAAACATGGTGGCACAAGCTGCGGGGAGGCACATGTTGAGCCTGCAGATCCATGAGGTACTGCAGAGGGGTGGCTGCAAGGTACTTACAGATATGACTCTTTCTAATGTCCTATGTCCTCAAGACAGCGCAAGCATAGCGGGTGCATGCTTACATTTCTGCTGTGTGTATACCTGCACAACTCGTGCCACTCCTCTCAAATAATTATTTTGTAAAAATAGAATTCCCAAGAGACTAGAAGATAATAATGATTACATAGTCATCCTAACTTATAAAACTGGAAATCTTACTTCTTAAATCTTATTTCTTCCCTAGTGTCTCTAAGAGTGAGAAAGAAAACGACTGCATGAGGAGAAGCGATGCCCAGCAGGTGGGGCTGAGGCCCGACCAGCACTACTGCATGCGGCCTGAGCACCCTTGCAGCCCCGGGGGCGCTGACAGACTTTCCCTCCCCGCCTTCCCTCACCTCACCTGGGGCTCTGCCGCGCCGTCCCTAGAGCCTGTTACCGGGGCGGGGGGGGTGAGCGGCGGCATCCTGAGGGCACCCCCCGCCCTTACAGGCCCTGCCCGGCCTTCCTCCGACTCTGCCCGGGGCCGAGGGACTGGCCCCGGGGCCAGGGCGGTACCCGATGCCCGGGGGCTGCCCCGCTCCTGGTGGGGCGGCGGGACCGGCCCTGCCCGACCCGAAGGCCGCGCCGTGGCCTGGCGTGGGGTCTCCAGGCCCACGCTCCAGGTATGACTTAAAAATAATGCTCTTCCTTTTGTTTTTAATTTTTTCCCCGATTTTTGTAGGGAAATCCTTACAGTTTTTCATAGCAAATAATTTTACCTCGGAGCTGCTTATTTTGAACACTGTATTATTATCATATTACATGGTTGAAAAGTTCTCCTTGGTAGCAGCAAAGATTAAGTAGTTCTATTAAAAAAAAAAGGTACTTTTAAAAAAACCAAACCAAACCCAACAGTTTTCACTAGAAAACCCAAAGCTATTGCTCCAAATGGTGGGGTGCAGGAGTTTTGTTCAAACAACATGAACCTGCTCAAACTACAGCTTTCATGGACAGCATGCTCTCGTATGGAGTTGTTGATGAGCTTTCACTAAATTAGCTTCTCTTGTTAAGCTGTACTGCTATGCAAGAATGGAGATGCAATTCAGAGCGTGCAAGGGGGGATATCTATGAATGAATGTCCCAATGCAGAGGATGCCAGATTGAAAGAGGCTTCTAGTGCACCACCGCCTGCTCGCAACAGTTTGTTTTCTAACAACTCTTTCGCTCAGAGTGCGTGACTCCTTCATGACCTCCTGTGTAGCTGTGCATTTGGGATTGTGTGACAGGCTTCCCACATAGTCCAGAGACTGGAGATTAGTTTGCCTCATCAAAAACCACAGGGAGGCTTTCAGTCTCTAAAGCTAGGTTTTGTTTGAATGCAAACTAAGATAAAACTGAAAATGCAGAAATAGTTCTGCAGGGCAAGACAGTAAAATAAAAAGGGGTTTTAAATAAGCTGCCTTCATACCTCCTGCTTCTATGTCAGGAGATTTGCAGGATGGATCCTTTCTCTCAGACTTGTGATACGTCTGGCAAGTTTTTAAAAAAGAATAAACACAACTCAGGTCTCCAGGAAAATCTCTTCTCCATCATCTCTAAGGTATAGCTCTGTGTTTCCTTGCTGCTCAGAAGCTACTTGGTCTCTAGTTATGCTGCAGGTGTCTGACCTGTTTGTCAAAAGTTGTGTTTTGAGCCCCGTCCTTCTCTCACAAAAGCTCCTCGAGCTTTATATGATCAGTTAAACTCGGAGGTGCAATCTCTTACGTACCTTTTGACTCAAAGCACAGCAGTCGGCGCAAAGCAGTTAGATAATCTTCCTCACTGCCTGGGTACCCTTTTTTAACAAGGCATAACTTGTGATTTTTTTTCTAATGATACAGAAAGAAAACCTGTCTGATTTGAAACTGTGACTTAAATGATTCTGTGCAGAAAAAAGAATGAAAAATCTGAAAAGTCTGTTGGAAACTGGCCTGTTCAGGTTTTGCCTGAACAGGAGTATACAAGCTTTTAGTTTTTAACAAAGAAGTTATAAACTATCACCATGAAATGTATTTGTTTGGTCTTGTTGGCTAAGCAGACTGAATAAAAGTGGCATTTATCTTTAACAAATAGGAGATGCACTTCAGTATTTGTAGTAGCAAAGAGAAATTCTTCATTTAGAGTTGGTTTTCTGTGGTGTCCTGCATTTTGTAACTTGTTTAGGGCAAACCCTTCTCCTTATTTGTTGTGTAAGTCCATGCTAATGTCACAACTAGCTGGTTGAATAAAACATACACAAATGCAGTAGTATGCCTAGTTGCAAAGGGAAGGTGGCATTCTGCATTATCCCTGTTAAATACGGCGTAGAACCAAAACCAGGCTCTTACCAGTGTTGTCTGTTACCTATGTACCATGCTGAGTCTCCAGCAGCAGACAGAGCTTGACCCATACATACAAGAGTAATTTCTGCTGTGCCATTTATTGATAGCCATATTTTAGAACAAACCCTAACTTTGGGACCAGTTTTGACATAAAAGCACAGCTACAATCATGGGTTGAAATTTAAAATATCCTCAGTGTATTCTCTGGAAGTGATTGCTTTGGATTGCTGTTATTAAATCTCAGGAGGAGTTATTTCTTCCTGCTGCAAAGCGTTGTGTTGTTCGTGTCTGTTCCTGTCCCCCCTCCCCCTCAAGGATGAAGCATGCCTTTCAGTCTATTAATGATGAAATGCAAAATAAAAGAATTAGAAAAGACAGAGGGATCTTTGATAATGCCTTTGATGTAAATAATATTGCCTTTGACATCGATTTTGTGAGTCATTGTTTCAGGCAATATCCTGGCTCATCTTTCCCGAGTGAATCCTCCTCTACTATTATTAACAGTGTTTTCCTTTCTCCCTGAAAAGTATTTTGGCACCAAAATATTCTGAATCACAACAGCAAAACATTTACAAAAGCTATATATCTAAATATTGTTCTTCTATACCTGATCACCCATCTGAGATACCTGGTGAGTGTATGAGTTAATGCTCCCTGCAGTAGTGTTCTCATGCTTCTTTGTTTCACAAGCAGCAATGCTGAGCCAGTAACACTCTGAGCAATGCTATTGGCTTTGTTTTCTGCCATTTAATTTCCTGTAGTTGAGATTATAATCAGAAAATCTTGCAAGCAAAATGGTGCCCTGTAAACCGTAAATTGGGAACTGCTATGCTGAGATCTCATGATGTGTTTTGTTTTGTTTCCCAAATCCATCATGTGTGTTGTGGATGGAAATATTGATAGCAGCTTTATTAGACGGAAGTAGAGGGAAACAAACTTTTGGAATGCAGTGGTACCGTCTGCTTAGTGCCGTAGCAAAATACAGCCTTTTAAGAAGGTGACTCAATAGTTGTTTTGCATTTATGTTGACATTTTAAGGAACTGCTGAAATGTTCTAACAGCCAAAAATGTGCAAAGCCTAAATGCCTTTTGATTATTTGTATATATTTACAACTTCTCTTGTGCACTGTACTTTGAATCAAACACTGTCATTAGACACCTCCAAGAAATGGCTTGCATGCATGACACTTGCTTCTGGGTGACAGCTACAGCCAACAGGAAGGTAAATGTAAGCCGGCTGTCACATAACAGGTAGCTGTTGTTCAGAAAATCTGTGGAGAGTCTGACCAAACTTCCAAATTTGATAAAGAACATAAAGATAGATTATTCTTTCACCTTAGTTCAAATGTATTTATTTTTCTTTGTGTGGTAGTCAACATGAAAAATACCCTATTTCAAATTAAGTATGAAACCTAAGTTCTACAAGAAAACCAAATTTCAATTATACTTCAGAATTATTACAATATGCCCAGTGGATTTTGAATTGAAAACTGTTCTTAATTTGACTGTAACAACCTTTGTCCAAAAATGCTTAATATTTTTTTTTGTAACAAAAAGTGTGTAAAGTACATTTTTGAAGCATGAATGCTCAAAGCTGGAAGCAAATTTTTAATTACATGCACGCTATAAAAGTTTACAAGTAGGGCTCTGGTGGCTAGTTTTGCAAATCACCTTCCTCTTAAATTGGTCAGAATCTTGACATTTAGTTTGATCTAAAAATGTTAGGCAAAAGTCAGGTGTATACTTTGATCTGTGTTGGACTAGTTAATATGCAAGTCAGATGATAGCTTCATTACTCCCGTATGAACAAGCTGGGTGACTGAGTAATGCAGCATGAATTTCAAACCATGTATTACAAATGCATTTGAATAATTTGCAAATTATTGTGTGCTAGTCAATTTAATTTGTAATTTTTTGGGAAAGTTGATATTACTTTATTATATCCTTTAGAACCTCCCATAAAGAAGGGCAAGCTAAGACTTGAAAATGCAGTATCAGAAAAAATACAATACTGTTGGACTCAACTTTTGTGCCCCTAATGAATTTATCTTGCTAACATTAGAAGTCAGGGAGGATAGCAAGCTGAGAGGCTATGTTATGAGAAAATACTTATATGAGGTTAATCATCTGACTTACTATAGGAAATGTATCAAATGAGTGTGATGGCAAGTTGCGGAGTTGAGTTGGAGTTCACCCCACAGGCAAGACAAGTTTGGATATGCGAGGTTTTAATTTGAGACACTATTTTTCCCACTTCAGCTCATCATGCTTTCAGGATCAAAACAGCAGGAAAACTTTTGAGAGTCATGAAATGCAGACACCTGACGTGTTAAAGTCTAGCATTTATGACTCATCAGGAAAGAATGGGGAACCCGTACAGCCCCATCCTTAAGTTTATTTTATATAATACAATAAGAAAATATGCGTATTTTTTCAAACAGAAGATCCCCTTCCTTTGCTTTTGGCAGTCTGGTGTTTGGGAGGGATGTTGGCAGTGTTGCCTCCTCCCAGCTTGCTGCTATTCTGCAAACATACTACCTGTCTGCTGGCCCTCGCCTAAGTCCTAGGTCTGCTAGTGTGACTTTGTGTTGCCTGTGACTGAAAGAAGGATGTAGAAGAGGTAAAGCAGGTGGAGAAAAGCAACGAAATTGGTTAAGAGCTTGGAACAAATATGTTATGAGGAAAGGACAAGAGTGCTCAGTTTAGAGCAGAGAGGCCTGAGAAGGTGGACATATGGCTAATGCTCAAAACCCATGAGAGCAGTGATGAATGCTGAACTGCTGTTGACCAAATCCCACGGTACTACAACCAGGGGCCACTTGAGGAAACTAGCAGATCAGTTCAGGATGGGTAAGAGAAAGTACTGTCCTCATCCAGCAGTGAGCTTCGGGAGCTTTGTGTGACAGGAGGATAAGGAGGCAGGTTGCATCAGCAGGCTGGGGAAAAAAAAAAAAAGGGTAGATATTCACATGCAGTAGGTTCCTAAACGGATGAGAGTAAGCAGGGAGGGTACCCTTTAACAAGCCTCACTTAAAAAACAAACAAAAACCAAACCTACACTGTGGGTGCTAGGAAAGCGTGGAGGGGATAGACAACAGAGAGTGGGCAGGCTTGCATGCTTTCAGTGAATAGCATCTGCTGTTGCCACTACTGAAGACCAAATACTGGGTAAGATGGACCACTGGCCTGATCCAGTAAGGCATTTCTAATGTTCTCTATCTTAAGTCTTCAGATTATTCCAATAAACAGGTGTATGTTAATGAATGCTTATCCTTTACACAAAGCTTTATTTTTCCTCTCTGTCCCAACCATTCTTTTTTTAATGCACACAAGAGACTGATCAGTGTAAGATGAATGCTGCCTTAACTTTTTTAAAGAAGGTTAAATTGTCTGGAAAAGACTTCATGTTTGAAATATTTCACAGTAGAGCCATAGAGAGAAAGTGTACTTTCTTGTCTTTGAATCTGTTCAGAACCTTTGATTTTTATTTTTTTTTTAATTTTTTTTCCTTTAGTTGTCTCTTCTGGGATACATATCACATTATACATTTGCGCTTTCTTGAATATCTGGAGTCATCCAAATAACTTATATAATTTAAACACTGGCACATCTGAATCATCGTCTTCTGTACTATTTGGGACTTATTCTTCTGGAATAAAAATTAGGGGTTTGACAGATATGTCAAACAAGGAAAGACTAGGTATTCTTTCTACTGTGGATTCAAGTAGAGCAATTTCTACACATATATGGTTACATGGCCATAGTTGTTACTTGGCTACTCAAAAATGACACCTTCTCTTGCCTCTTGTGTCTAATTTCAGATATCTCAGGAATATTTCTGTGCACAGAATATTAGAAAGTGATTAACAGCTCAATGTGCTTTCATCACAAGGCTATTATTTTCAAATGCTTTGCTTGCACAAAGCACAGGCAGCTGTGTCCTATTCTTCTATGAAGCAGCAATGCAGTGTCTGGTCATTATACCATCCTAATGTGTTAAATTATACCAATATCATAAAGCAATAGCAATTTGAAAAAAAAAAAATTAAACTGCTCATTTAAAAAAATAAAACCCTTGACAACTCCCCAAACCTCTCAAAGGAAGCAACAGATGTTGAACTGAAACCAGGAGCCTTTTATAATTTGGTCAAACATTCATTTCCCAAATCCCATTTAAAATTTCAGCTTTTTGATCAAATGAGGAGAGGGAAGGGAAGCAGACTGCTTCATATCCTAGATCTTACTCTTCTTTCTCTACCTAAACATTTCTGCAGCTGCAATCGTAGGAGGCTATACTGCACAGGGGTCCAGAGCGACAGCTGATTCACATGGACAGTCATGCTTTCCCTGTTTGGCAAGTTCATCCACTGTCTAAATTATGAGAAGGAGATGGGTTCCACTTTGACATGTGTCAACCAGCTACCCCAGGAGGGAAATTGAAGTTTGAATGGGAAAGGATGGCTTGCAGTCAAGTCTCGGGTTGTCTTTTATGTGGCCAGCAGTTCTGACACCATTGTCCTGCCCTCTCTGCCAGGCCCCTGAGCTCGTAACTACGAGCTTTTATCCTCAGCTTCTGTGCCATCCTGCCTAGAGCTCTCCTCTGAATGGTCTTTAGACTCTTGAGAAATGACCAGATGAGATAATGTGACTGGAATACCTGAATATGCTCAGAAATGACCTTAAACTTGTGCTTTTGCGAGCCATGCTGTGTGCACATGCTGTGTGCCTCCATGATGGAACGACGTTACTGCAATTTTCCTTTCCTGCATGGAATGGAGGGGAAGGAAGACTTCAGGAGGGGCTCATGCTTGTGCCTGTGAAAGTGTTGTAATTTATGGGCATAGTAGTCCTTCACCTCTGAACAATGAATGCAGTTGTGTTCTTTGGTGTCAAATCCTGTTGAAATGAATGTCCCAGGTACAGTTGAAGCTATTGCACCTGCGTGAATGGAAATTCAGTTTCTGTCACAATCTGAAGAGTTAGGTAGAATCAGTATGATTGGAGACTTCACAGCCTGGTCCTTAGTTCAGCTGGAAACCAATTCTTCGCTTTTAACATAATCAGACAAGAAAGCCAAGCTGTCAGGGAAATAAAAGGTTGGAACAACAGCCAACTGCTGTCAGCTTATCAAGTAATAAGGAAAAAAAAAGTTAGTAGTACAAGCACAGGGGGGTGTGTGTGAGAGAGAATTCATATTACTATTCCCAATGCTGACAAGTAAACAGTGATTTTTTTAAAAAATTTTTTTTTCCAATGATTGTGGGTTACTCCTTAAAAATGGCTGAACGCTCCTTTTTGACTAAGCTACTAAACTTGTGGTGTAAAATTTATACAAACTTAAATCAGATGCGAAGTGTGTTACTAGTCATCTAATACAAACAGAGGAAAGTTGTTCTTGTGGAGAAGGTTTCAGTTAGGCTTTTTAATCATAAAATTTGTCCAAAAAGTTGGCCATTTAGAAAGATACTAGAAATGACAACATGTACTAATTGGGAATGTTGTTATTAGGCAAGGCCACTGAATTGCATGGTTTACATTTCTAGCAGTTTTTCTATTTCACTTGGATTCAAGGAAATTGGAGTGAAAGAAAAGCCAGTAGCTAACTGCTCCCAGAAGTACTGAAGAGCTGTAGTGTAAAGCAAGTAGAAAAGATTCTGGTAAGTTCTCTGCAGGTGAGTCAGCTGTGCAGGGTACTGTATGAGAAACCTGCAAAAGAAAAAAGATGTTTTTGTATCCATAGCATTGGTTAATATTGACATATAAATGAAGAATATGCGCTGGAATATTTACTTTAAAATCATTCTTAAGGTCTTCTACAATGTCTACATGAATCTGAAACAGAAATAAATTTTAAACTCCATGTTTTCATTATTAAGTACTGATAAATGCTAAAAGAGCAAAGAGAAAACCATTTGTGAAAATTAATTTCCTGAATCAATGTTTTGTATCATATATACTAATTCAGTGGAATGAAACGCTTGCTAATTTTTTTTAGAGGACTTTAAAGGACCTCACACTTGTGGGATAACACTTGGAGCATCATAAACATGCAGTAACTATTCCCTGCTTGTCCTGTTGAGGAACAGGATTGTTGAAGAAAGCAAAGCAAATATAAGATTTGAGTCAGTAAGCAGAAGCTAAGTATAACCTAGATCACTTGCAGACTTAAAGGTGACAAAAGTCAAGGCATCATCTTGCCAGTGGTATCAGTTCACATTGAGTTGAACGAGCAGACCAGTACTTCTAGTCCTTCATTCACTAATGTGGTTTCTAATGGAGTCCCTCAGAAAGGACCAATGACACTGACATTGCTTCAGTACTTATTTAAAGGAAGTGACTTAACGGTGTTCAAATTCAGGCTGCACATTGCTGAAAGAAAAACTTTGTTCATTTTCCAGCATTTTATGTAGGCAGTTTACATGGTTTTAATTGCTGTGAGAATATTAGAGCTCTGTTTTATGGCTACTTGGAATGCTGAATTCCCCCTGAATACAAATTACAACAATTATTTACAGGTAGCCTTTAGTACCAACATTTAGCCATATTCCTCTTGTAATTGTAATATGTTTGCAGGTTTAGGCTTTCCGGATTGATGCACTCTACCAGAGAACTGTTTCAGTGTAGCTCTTTTCTCTTGGTGTGATTTAAATACCAAGATCTTAGATTATCTGAGGATTATCCCCTTTGAGGATCTACCAAGAAGGAGATTTTTTGCTGTTGGAAAGAGTTGCTGTTATTTCCCTTCCATAGGAGGATCAACTTGTTGACTTCCTCCCCGATCCCCCTGAGGATCTCTCTGGATTATCTTTTTAAGTGTCGAAACTGACCTAGTAGCCTAGAAGGACACTTAACTCCTCTTAATAGCTTTTGCAACTCCGCACCTTACATAGGCAAAGGAACTTTTGTTGCTAGAAGGGCAGCTCAGAATTATCATATTCCTATTTTTTTTGTTAGCAAATATTTCTCAAAATAGATATTTTTGGATCTCTCCAAGGATGAAAACCAATTTCTTGCCTTATAGCAGCAGTGAAATGCATTCCTTGAAATGAAAGTAGCATAGTGCTTCTACTGTTTTGCAGACATCAAGTGACCATTCTCTGTGAAGTATTTCCATCACAGAGTGAATAAATAAGATGCAAGAGCACAAAAATCTGATCCCATACTGGGCAAGACACTTGTAATATGCAGGGTCTTACAAAAATGTGTACAGTCACTCTCCCATTAGTGCTGTGTTTGGGAGGGAACCCTAAGATTTCTTCACAACGCTTCTTTGGCTTGATTTGTAAGTGCTTTTCAGCATACCTACCTACCACCTGAGTTTGATTCATTAATGAATACTGCTCTTCATGGTGTTGTTTTGGTTTGCAGGTTCATCATTTTGTGATCTGTGTAAGAACGCAGAATTACACTGCAAACCTTAGATGGACAGAGGAGTTTTGTTTCATCAAATCATATTTAAATCTAATTTTTAAGATATGAAAGAAATTTAGTTCACAGATTTACTTTTAAATAGTTTACTAAGGTTATTAAAGGCAGATGAGAAACAGGAATTGGACAGGTTTTCCAAAGACTATATGCTGGGGGGGGAATATTCTTTTGCAGTGATCTTGTCAGTCTGGTGTGCCTTTCAAACTATTGATGAATACTTTGGAAATCATATGGACATTAGTACCTTTGTCCACATCTATAGATGTGATGGCTTTTACCTGCCTGTGAACAATTTAATATTATAACTGTTCTCATAATGCAAGCATCTCCAGTAGGATTCTGCTTCTGTGCTTAAAAGAAAACTGTTGGGTGGTAAGGTGCTTCCGTCTAAGTTTTTCCTTGAAGGTGATGATTCTCAGCTGGAGCAAGTAGAAGAAAATTTAATTGCAATCATCATCTGAAAACAGATTGCTAATATGTCTTTTTGTGTGTTTGCAGAGAATTTTCACAGGTTCTTAAGGAAGGACAAGTTAATCTTTAATCCATTTACCTGCATACTGAAGATCTGTGCATACTTGCAAAGGGGCTGTCACACCTGGTGTCTCCTGGTAATTCACAGCTATTCATTAAGTGTGATTAAGAAATCCTTGTTTAGCCCAGGAAACCTGGAGAGAAACCCACAGAGGAATTTCTTCAAAAACTGAGGGGTTCTTTCCAAATAAGCCTAACTGTAAAGGCTTTTGTCAGCATCTTGTATACGTAGTTTGATGGGAATGGCACATAGAGTATGATGACTGTGCCTAATGTAGCAGTGTTCACCAGATAACTACTAGTAATTCCCTGTTCCTAGTCAGGAGTGTGAATGTAATTAATGTCATTTGGAAAGCCAGACTCCGTAGTGGGGAAAGAGAACAACCATCAGCACCTGAAACTTTATTAGAGGGGTCTGGTAACCAGAGTGATACTTTCAAGTTTCAAACCAGATTCAGACCACGTTTTGAGCTGCTGCACCTGTCAGGCTGCCTGTTCTCGTTCATTATACTGCCTTGGTACCTAACTTAGGGCAGGTGGAGTCTGGAGCATGCAGCCTAGGGTGACACAAGATAGCATCAGGATGAACATGTATTTTCTTTCATGGAACTATTAATCTTTTCTTTCCTACTTGCCACAGTCACATCGTACACAGTTACAAGTGTGTGATGCTCAGACCCTTTGCCAGAAGGGGAATGTTCTTTCCTCTTCTGGTAGTGATCAAATGAGAAAGAGTGTGAAACGGATGGGGATTTTTAGAGGGTTATAAGTGAAATGGGAGAGTCAAAATGGCTGGCTCGGCTGGAATAGAAAAAAAGTGAGAAGGCTGAAAAGAGCTGCCGGTCAGGCTGTAAATACCCTCATTGGCAGGGTTGTTGCAGAGCCTCAGCACTGTGAAATGCATAAAGGTGCCTGTGAGTGGAGTGGCGAGCCCTCCCCAGCAGGGTCCTAAAATCAGCAAGGGCAACTGAAGCCATGGCTTCATGAGTGCCCTCTCAGGCAAAAATAAGAAAAGATGCCACATACAGGATGTATTGGCTGCTTCTTGGGATATGTGAATGTGTGTTTTCAGGGCATGCCAGCACAAAGCGTTCAGAAAGGAAGCAGACTCATGGGAAGCTCTTAAAAAACATCTCTGCTGTCCAGTGTGCAGCTGCATTACCCAGGCATATAAAACTCTGACTGGCAGCTGATGGAGGAGGTGAGTCGTAGTGATGCCCAACAAATGTCACAGCTCAAGTACTAGTATATGAACAGCATTTCACTATTTGTCCTTCATACCTTCGGTGCCCAGGAAAGTGAGGCAGGAACAGGACAGCACCAAAAAAATCTCATGCAGATGAATGGGGTACCTGTCAGATGCATGCAGAGCGGTGATTTAGTGGCCACAAGTAGATATAAAAACTTGGTTGCCTGAGGCAACTCAGTGGATATGGAAGAGGCCAGAACTCTCTGGTTACTTATCAGAGTGTCTTCTGCCTCCATGCCTTGAAATATAGTGCTGTTCTGCAGGCCACATAACTGTGAATAGTGAGAGACTGTGTCCACTTCTTGCTCCTGTGAGCAGGTAAAGGTATCAAAGGTGAGCACTGTGTGCATGACAGGTCTTTCTTTTTTAGTCATTTTCTCCAGGGAAAAGAAAAAAAAAAAAAGCTTTTGGGTTCTTTAGAACCATGGATTTGTATAGCAGTGTAGTCTTCTGTTCCCTTCTTTGTCAGGATCATTTTATTTAATATTCAGGGCACAAGACTTTTTCATCAAGTATATTGGCATATTGATCAGTGTCTGAAGTCGGGGGCCCACTTTTACCTGTACAATGAATAAAACCAGAAGATGGCTCAGCAAAACAGAGATTCGTACCGGAATCTGTATTTTGTTGTTGTTGTTGTTTGAATATGAACACATAGAAGCTTTAAAGTTACATTTGAATTTTTTTTTTATTCCCCTGCGATGTGTATTACTCTTGACTCTGAATTCATGAGATACCTCAGTATCCTGGTACAACTGTATTTAGGGGCTGTTACTTTACATAACAATAAGGGTTTTTACCAATGACAAGTACAGATTGGTCAAAAAAAAAAAATCACTCAAGCATAATCCTAGCCACCAAGACGTTTTAAAGTCCATGCTGCTTCAGAAGATACTTCCCTAAGCCTGTAACTAAAGGTACAGATTGGATTGTTTTGCTAGTTTAGGTGTACATAGCCATTTAGTCTGCTCATAGAGTACTGAAAAGTAGCAAACCCACTTTGTGGCAGTCTAATTTTGTTGACTTTATGATATTAATAATTTCTCAGAATGATCCATCCATCTTGTATTTCATGTGTCTTATCTTTAAATGCTAGCTGTAATTTATGATAAATGAGGACTGTTTCACTGTCTTGCTGTAGCACTTACCATACCCTTCTTCTCCTAATCGCAGTGTGATTCAGGAGCTTACTGAAAGTTTTTAGCCTGAAAGGGTATCCTAGAGTAACATACATACCTGCCGGCATAACAAGCCTCTATTCGAACTCTGTTCTAATCTCTAGCTAGCTAACAAATGCTAAAGCACAGCATTATGTTTTAAACAGAAGTTTCTAAAAGAAATTTATGATCTCAAACTTTGTCTTGGATTTAAGTAATTTACTCTGCTGAGTTAAATTATTTGAAGCAGAGTCCATGGCTTTCACCATTAGAAGAAATAAAAACCCACAACAATGAAATATCAGGTACATAGCAAATGAGATTAGTTTATCAGCCAACACTGTGTTACTCCTCTGCTAATGTAGATCACGTGCGTCTCCCAGGTACCGCTTCAAAGAGTTATCATATCTGGGAGTAAAAGTAATTGTTACAACACAATAGAAGGCTCTGCTCAACAAACAAATGACTTAGCTCACGGGGGCCTGGTAATGAGAAAGCTTTACTTTCCTTCCATTCACTTATCTATGAGATACGGTTCACCATAATGTTCAAATTCTTTTTGGGGAGAATGGCAGTGAAACTGTGTTATTACCAATATAAATGCTAAATTTGCCTTTTCAATTACAGGCTTATTCTTTCCAGGTGGGAGCAATAGAGCAAAAATGATGATTAATAGGCTCACAACAATGCTGTACATAAAATATTTAGTCAAAACCCAAGAGGTGTTGTCGTGGTTTAACCCCAGCCGGCAACTAAGCCCCACACAGCCACTCGCTTGCTTCCCCCAGTGGGATGGGGGAGAGAATTGGAAGAGTAAAACTGAGAAAATTTGTGGGTTGAGATAAAGACAGTTTAATAGGGAAAACAAAAGCTGCACAAACAAGCAAAGCAAAGCAAGGAATTCATTCACTGCTTCCCATGGGCAGGCAGGTGTTCAGTCATCTCCAGGAAAGCAGGGCTCTATCATGCATAATGGTTACTTGGGAAGACAAACGCCATCACTCCAAATGTCCCCCCCTTTCTTCTTCTTGCCCCAACTTTATATACTGAGCATGGCATCATATGGTGTGGAATAGCCCTTTGGTCAGTTGGGGTCAGCTGTCCCAGCTGTGTATCCTCCCAACTTCTTGTGCACCCCCAGCCTACTCGCTGGTGCGGTGGGGTGAGGAGCAGAAAAGGCCTTGACTCTGTGTAAGCACTGCTCAGCAGTAACTAAAACATCCCTGTGTTATCAACACTGTTTTCAGCACAAATCCAAAACATAGTCCCGTACTAACTACTATAAAGAAATTTAACTCTATGCCAGGCAAACTGAGCACAGGGGTATGTCTTAAAATGGTTCTGAGAAGCATGACAATTACAAAAAAAAATTTTGATATCTAGCTTAACCCTGTGTACAATTTCCTAATGTAATTGAGACAATTAGAAGTCAAGGTCCTGTTTTCAAAAGTGGTAAGGCATTTAAGAGTTTAAACCTCTTTAAAAGTCAATGGCACTTTCTAGCAGTGCCATTGCTAGAAACTAAGGTTTTTTTAGAAACTACAGGGTGGTTTTGTTTTGATTGTCTTCCAGTAAGTATCATAATTTCACTTCAATCATGATAGAATGAATATTGCACCTAATCTAGGATAATTCACTGAATAGAAGAGTACCAAATACTCCAGCTGAGACTTTGCCTGATGAAATGGTGTAAAAACAAAGAAGTAAAATGACAGAACTCCAGTATCTTTTCCCTGGAAAATGTTGAAATAACTGTTACAATTCCTGTATTCTGAGATAGTCTGGAATTTTATCTGTTTGATGAACTAAAGAAAGCATTTCTATTCTTTGGCTGCAAATTTGGGTTGAAGTTACAGGCATGCACTAGAGACTGGGAAGTTATTTGTCCCTCTCTAGAAAACCAGAGCCTCTCTGTAAAGCTGCATCATATCTAAAAAGGCTATTTTCCTCATGCTTTCTCACCTAAAACCCTGTCTCCCTGTTTCCCACCTGCAATCTTGCTCACCTGGAAATATCTGAAATTGTGAAAGCAATGTGTAACAAAATGCATAGTTGCTGTTTCAGCCAGGAGCTGCTTGCACTTCTAGACAGGGAGGGTTAAATGTGAGTCTTCCTGGCAGGGCACTATGCAGGATTGGTTTGATGAGGGATCTTGGGTGAACACTCTTCTGAGCATGTAATTAGAGGAGTTCTGCTCTTGTTCCTCCAAGTCCTAAGGACAGTTGTTGAAGGGGCTGTTTCTGTCTCGTTCTTTCAGTGCTTTACAAGGGCACCCAAACTAGATCTATTGAGGTCTTACTGCTTTTTGGATTTGTCTCGTGTCTTCTCAACAGTACAAGCAAAACTGAATGTTGCCATCTCAGAGATGAGGGGCTACAGGCATACAACTCCTGCCTCGGGAACGGAAATGATTGGGAAAAGGGATGGATTAGGGAGGGAGAAGTAGGGGAAAGCCCTAATTTTTGGGCTTGCTCCCATCAAAAAAATGGGAGAGCAGGCAGTTAAAACTGTTGCTCTTGGAAGGGGCAGTATCCTTTATCAACGCAACTTTCCAAATTGTGTCATATTCAAGGCAGGATATTTTGCCCCATTCCTCAGTGTGCAGTCCTAAACAGCTGCTCTAGGTACAGGAAAATGTTCAGTGTACACAGATACAATTGATCTCTCTATATAAAGTGCTTTCATTTCAGTAAATACAGATATTTCTACTGCACATGCACCCAATATGTAAAAGTGAGTCCTTACTAACCATGCCATTTTGAAAATGGAGAGGCTGGGATGGACCTGCTTTCTAAGACAGCCAGTATCAGATGTAGCCTTCCAGGCCATACTACACTCCTTTTTCATTCAGGTTTCTCAGAGTAATGTGCAAAGATTGGCTTTGTACCCATGTAAGACACAATGGTAAATTAAGCTTGTTGGCCCAAACACTGTTTAGGGAGATACCACAAGAAATTACAATATTTCATGTACTGTCTTAAGAATCTTCTTCTGACAACATTAAGAAAACTTTACTCAGTTATTAATTTGGACATTGAATATGGCTAAGTAACAGACACAGAGGGAAGGTGAAAGAAGCAACACCAACTAAGAATCCTATTCACGTCCTGTGACTACAACTGGTGGTCATCCTTTCTCTGAAAAATAAAGATGTTTAGCTGAATGTGCTTTTTTCACTCTCCTTTTTCACATTTATTTAAGCATGAATTATTACAAAAACTTAGCCAAGTACATACCTTTTTCCCCTGTGACAGATACTACTTCATGCAATTCTAAGCTACTAATTCTAAGATATTGCATTTCTTATTGCTGTCTGTGTTCCTTTGGGAAACAACTTACTGTTGCAGAAAAGCTTTCAATACACTTCCCTTTAAACATAGTCTTGAATTCTATAATTAGTGAGCTTGCCTAGCACTTCTTTTCTTTGCCATTGAAGCACAGAGTTAACTGAAGTAAGGTCCCACGCATCCCTTCTTGGAAAATGTTGGGAAGTGTTGAATATTGAATACAGTAAGTGTTTCTGCTTTTCTCCAGGAAAAAAAAATTGCCTTAGTTAAATTCTACAGCAAGCTGAAGTAGACAAGAGGGCTTTCCACAATAAATTGGGTATCTTATATATCGTCAGTTGTGATACAGAACACAGAGGGCCGAGGTGGTGCTATGGGTTAGGAGGCTTAACAGTAAATATAGAACTGTTTTTGCATAACATCAAAAATAGTGTAAAAAAAACCCCTTCCTGATGGGGTGCTAGCTGTGTCCTACTGGAACCTTTGACAAAGGAGGGCTCTGATTATATTTTGACTGACATGGTGTTAAGGTTTGCTGTAAATCCCCACTTCCTTGGATGCTTGCAATCATAAAAGAATCTCAGCTTTCATTTGTAAAGAAAGTAAAACAGATTTCAGGGGAAAATATTTAGGCCAGTTTTGTGCAACTTCAGTACTTGTGAAAGAGCTAGCAAATACGAAGTATCTGTATCTGTTGATTTATCATATGTAACACCAGGGGCCCAGAGGCCAAGAAACAATGCGGTCAATGCATGTGCTGAAGATATTTGGAGAGCATGAGGTCGAGTCTACATGCATCAGAATGAGACATAATATGTGAGGCTTGACAGATCTGTAGCACTGTGAGGGCAAACAGATTAGATTTGTCCTCTATTCAAGCACAAGAAAATGTTCTTAACGTATTCTTGAGATCTAGTGATGTATCAGAGGGGAAAACTTCATCATCTGATCTTCTTCCCCACCTCTTGTGTTCCCATGTAGTTACATTTCTCCCATGTTCTAGAAATGCAGAGGACCCTGTCTCTCATAACATCCAAACCTAGGTATGGATAGATAAGCAGTGATGCCTATCCATCTTGCTGCCAGCAGATTGCCTCAGAAGCCAGTCCTTGCTGGGAGAAGTGGAAACCTGTGATGCTCATTGAGGAGTTGTGTGAATCAGCAGATGAACGGATGCATATCAGCTTTTCATTATGGAAACTTCAGTGCAAATGATGCAGTACATTATTTTGGGTCACGTCCTTTTCGTACTATGGCTTTGGTATTAAATACTACGGCATTTGGATCTGTTTATGGTATTACTAGTCATAAGTACAGAAACAGTGAAGAAGCAAACCAGTTCCTCCCTCCCTGCTTCTGATGCAAGAAGCTAAATTAGTAAATGCCAGTATTTTGACTTTGACTTATTTCCTGTTAGCAGATCTAGCATTTAGAATGTAAACTTTTTTCTGAGGACATTCAATACAACCTTCTCTGAGGAAGGTTTTGTGGTTGTTTTTACTGCTTGAGGCAGTATGCCTGTAAGCAGAACTGCTCCCAGGTGCCTCAGCAGCACGCTCAAGGGCTCTGTTGATGGCTTAATTTCTGTGAGCACCAGCCACTTCACTTCCTTTTGCCACATCCTAAGCACAAAATTTAACAGCAGAAGCATATTACCTGAGTGGTTTGAGGACAGTTTTTTTGGTCCTAAAGTTTTGTACATTGGAAAACATTCCTTTAGTCTTCTAGTCAAAATTTAAATCAGAGCTAAGTAAATGAAACAGATTTTTTAAAAGGGCTATTTCCCTAAAGAAGGTATGTGCTCTGCATTACTGGAAGGATAATTATTCTACTGGAGGATTTCTACTTTATACCTGACCATTTCAGAACTCCTTCTGTAATATCACAGTAGCTCCAAACTAGATATGATGAAGTAGAAACTTTATATGAATTCTTGTGCTTATAAAGCAGAAAATACGGAGATTAAACACTATTGTCCTGCTTTAAAAATTAATGTCTGCAATATTACTCAAGCACATTTTAGAAGAGTGAACATCTGACAGGTGTCGGCTTCCCTGAGGAATCATCACAGTGATATGAAAATAATGAACTAAACAGCAATGATTAAACAGTCATTTTGATAAGACTCTAACCATTCCAGAGAAATAATGTCATGTAAAGAAAAATCAAAGTTATATAAAACCAAATATAAGAAAGATGGTGTTAGCATAACACTGAGATACACCAGCTAAAAATACAATCTTTATGTAAGAAAGTAAGAGCAATAAAACTGCATATTGTGAATAGACAGAAGTTTAATAAAAATAAAGACTCAGAGCTTCCGTTTAAGAAGAAAACTAGCATTTTCACAACAGTAGAGTTACATTTCCCTATGATGTCCTTTTCCATCCTTACTCTTAGAAATAATTTGGGACAAATATTAAAACCCAATATATTAAAAATATTTTGTTTTGAAAAACTGGCATTTTCCAGCCCATCTCTTGCTAAAAAAATCCTAAGCAGCTCCTGCCATAAGGCACAATCATAATCAGATATATTTCAATTACAGTTGGCAAAATACTGTGATGAGGCATGGCAGATATCACAATTTGCTGTCCTTACTCATTTGTTTCTAGTTATTTGTTCACCATTTTTCAAATTTTAGCTATTTGTGATATGTTTTCCAACCAATGAGGGTGATTTAATGAAAATCCACTGTAATTTTCCCTCAATAAGTCAGCCTCCCCAAGAAATCTCACTGAAATGCGCAAATGACCTTTGGGCATAGATTAGATAAGAAAAACATATGCCCAGTATCTATAAGATTATTTTGTAAATTTATGAGCTCATGGTAACAACATTATTTTGCAGCTTTCTAGCACTGTGTTGCCTATTTCCCTTACACTTTTTATCCTAGGTGCTATATTAAAAGAAGATTTTATGAAACTGTTTGCATTCATTAATATTGTCAGAAAAAGATGTCAGCTGTAGCTAGTTATTGTTACACACAACAGGTATGAGTGTACTTCTTCCTGTAGTATAGTTGCTCTACTAACAATAGTACAGTATAGTTAGGATACTTGTTACTATGGTATAGTTACACTATAACTACTAAATTATTCCTCTTTTTTAAAAAAACTAAGAATTAAGAGAAACTTCTACTTTCATGCAACACTGCCAAGCATAATAGCAGCACTAAGTTGCTTCTATCCTGAAAGGAAGGGCAAAATAGAACATTTGTGTTTTTTCACACCTATTCTGATAACCTGCAATGATGTTGTCTCTTGCTTTATGATTTTTAATGGAATAGTTTTCCCCCACTAATGTTCACAGCATATTTCCATGAGAATCTGTATAAGGTTCATATGCCTCACAAAATAGATTTCTGGGGTGCTTGCAAAAAGTATCTGAAAACGTAGTAAATGCTTCTGCTCCAAATCATTTATTTAATCATCTTAAAAGTCCTCAGGAAAATCTGGCAGAACCGATAAGGCTTGAATCTCCCAGCTATGCAAGTTGGACTGTGTTGCATCAGAAGTGAGAAGCATTCTTCTGCAGAGAAGACTCCCTTGGCAGCCATCCTTTCTTCAACTCAGACAACTGTTCTGAGGGGATCAGTGCAAGACTAGTGATAGGCATAGGCTGCAAAATATTAGCAAGATCTCTCGGTCAGTCATGGATATCAGTTTAAGTCATCATTTGTTCCACTGCCTTCATTTTTCAGAAGACTGACTTCAGTTTTCTTTGTGTTTGAGATGTGTGGGAGAGCTCTCAGCCAAGCTTCTTTGAACTCAAAGGCTGAGTAAATTGTTTCCCTGCACAGTCCAGCATGCTCAGATACAGAAATGGGAGAGTTCACCTGCTCTAGATACCCAAAGGCACCACAGCTTAGTGATGTTATTGGAGCTCTTGGAGAGCCCCTTGGGTCCTTTTCTGTACAGTCGCAGGCCTGACGTGAGCATCGTCGGTGAACTTGTATTTTACAGGTTCTCCCTCTTGCTTGAGACGTGACCATTACTGATGTAACATTACATCAGGACAGATCCGTTTCTGAGTCCTTAGCACTTGTGAGCCTGGTTTTCCTCTCATTTTGACCTATATAATACCACACGCTGGGGGAGCGGGGGAGATTACAGATCACTTTCACTACATAAGGGAGAGGAGAATTGGACTCAGTGGGAAGCTCTGGTGAAATGGATGTTCCGTAGCAAGTAGTGCACCTTCAAAGGCATGCTGCCTGAGAAGTGCATCAAAACCAGTTGTGTCCTTTTGCATACTCTATCAAATCCTAGCTATTAAATCTGTCATCAAGCAGTTGCTCAGCTTGCCAAAGGACATCTTGAACTGAAGTCCAGAGAATGGAGCATATAATTGAATCACTACTGACCAGCTGTCACAACAGCCCCCTCCTCCCCCAAACACTAATGAAAGGAAGCAAATGAGACGGTGTGATTCAGACTTTTATTCTGACGACATCCCATTGTTGTGCTCTAGCACTGAGCCAAGCAGAACTGAAGAGAAATCATCCTCCTCATTACATTTTCCGAAAGCTTATTAAAAGCGCTTGTGTGCTGCTGATATTGCCACAGGAGCTGACTGAAACTTCAGAGATGAAGCCAATATGTTGTTTGAGATAATGGTAATGTATGCAAAACTGCAAGAAAAAGATACTGTCCTAGAAGCCTGAAGAAAACCACAATTTTAGCACACCTGAAGAATGAGACGTGACTGATGAGATATTTGTGATCACTTATATATTGGCCATTACATTATGATACAGTACATGACCTTTGTATTATGGTCTGTCTGTAGAACCTAACTGATTAATTAAATCACTACATAGTCTTACTCTTGAGCTGCATACCCATATGAAATTAAATACCAGCCACAGCTTAGACCTGCTAGAGAATATAGATAGAATCCAGACCTACTTTCAGACCTCCCCAGTTACGATCCCTTCCATGTATGAGGGAAAAAGCATCCTTCCTGGAATACCTTGTCACATCTATGTTGTTAGCACATAATCCCGTAGTCTCTGTAATGCAGCTGGGCTAGCTGTTGTCATCCTTACAGAAACGTCCTATGGTACACAAATACCTTTTTTTTTTTTTTTTAAATGCAATTATACAACTAAATAGAAAATATGACAGCATCATTTTAAAACAGGGGACATGAGGTGTAGGCATGTCTTCAGAAAGGCCAGGCTGTCTTTTCTAGCTCTGGGAAAGTCTTGTCCTGCCTTGGAGTAGCCTAAGCCTTTGCAAGCCATAGCTCTGAAACAGGCTTGTATGAGCAAATAGTGGCTCATGGGGGAGAACTTGTATTCCTTTCAGACTTTGAGACAATTAAAACAAAAGGGGGAGAAGGGAAAGGAATGGAGAACAAAAAAGAGGGATCTTTGTTAATTCATATGGTACCTCCATCAATTGCTACCTTATTTTTAAAAGGATTGATTGCAAATGATAACTTCAACACTACTGAAGCTGAATAAACAAAAAGAAAAAAAAGATAGATGGTAAACTGTGGGCATTTTTTCTGTTTTGTAGAAGGTTTTAAATATGAAGTTATATCAAACTCCGATCTTAACAAAACAAAGAGCTCTTTCATAGTGTTCAAGTAAAATGGTTTGAAATATATTTATAAAAGCAGAAACACACATCCTTTCTACTTACATTTTTCTGAGACAGCATATTCTGAAGCAGATCCATTACTGAGTCTTCAGACAACGAAGGTAGATTGCTTTTAATGATTTATGTCAGTTGAATTAGAAATGATTTATCACTGTTTTCTCTAAAACAACTGACTGTCGAATAAGAAAAGAATTCTCTTGCTTTGTTTCTTGTCGGAGGAGATTGTTGTGGTGTTGGATTAATGGTGCTGAGACCACCATAGTTCTTGTATAATTCCAGTCACTGATTTTTGTGTGTGGAGTTTTGGAGTGGAATCAAATCACTGCTTTTCTTCACAAAGGTGTATACGTGATGTTTAGCTGAACACATCTGAAACACCTATGACACACAAATGCAGAGTAGAGCTATAAATGAGCCTGGTTTATTTTGATCTGAATTTTGGCAGACCCAAGAACCTTATTCAAAATTTGCTAGTAAATAATATTCAGTTAATGGGAAAATGCTTCCCCCCAAAAAAAAGCAAAACAAAAGAAAACACAAAAAGAAAACGATACCTGAGTTATTCTACAGTATAAAATATGGACACAAATGGCTTGGTTCCCCCAGTCTGCAGATTATGCTGTTCCACTAAACCCCTGCTGCTTTTTTTTTTGAACCGGAACGGTGCTTACTGTTTGAGAAAATAATTGCAACAATTGTTATTCGTGAGGTGAGAATGCAATTTCTGCAGAGGAATTTAAATAGCAAGTAAGGATAGTTATCTTTCTGATATTTGATAAATGGAAAAAAGATTTAGTTATCTTGAGGTGAGATTGCTTTTCAGAGAGGATGACATTTATTACCTCAAGGACATATTTCAGAAAATCCCTATCCTTTATCCAGAGGTGATAGTTCTGTTCATCAGAGAAGAAGGCAATTGGGAAGAGAAAAGATTCATTATATTTTTGTGTGCTTGAGCAAGGGCTGCAATTGGTTTGTTTCTGCAGAGGACATCAGTGGAATAGAGAGTGCATTCTGCAGAGAAGGAAGAGTTTATCCAGTGAGACTTCTCCCAACTTTTCAATTCTGTGGTAAACTTCCTGTGCTCTTAATCCTCATCTGTTAATTCCTTAATAGACAAACATCCTGTCTATTGGGTAGTCAGCCTGAGAGCGAAATCACTTCCCCTCCTCAGCTCCCCAAAAGCCCAATCGTTTCAAGAGCAACAGAATTAATGACTGACTTTGGATTTGTGTCCTGTCCACTGCCTCCCCACCAATAATCCCAGCCTGCTGTTGTGTCCGCCTTTAACCCTTCTCGGCATACCTACACCTCCCCTTGCCCATACCTCCTGCCATTTCTGTTATTATTTCTCCTCCTTCCCACCAAGTTGCCTTCCCCGTCCAGCCAAATCATGGGCTGCAGGTCCTGTGCCTGAGTCTGTGCTATGGGGGGGTCTTGCTGGGCAGTGCTTGCTGCCTGCCCTGCCTGGAGCGAGAGGGAGAATCGCAGAGCTCACCCCTTCCCCTTCCCTTTCCGCTTCCCCTTCCCTTTCCCCCTCCCTTCTCCCCCTCCCCTCCACTCCCCTCCCCGTAGGGCACTAATTCAGTTCTCTGCCTTCTCTCAGTCATTTGTTTCTCATCCCTGAGACCTCCACCTCAGTCACATTTATTGAAATTGGCCAAGGGATTGAAAAATATTAGGAGAAAGGTAACAGATGGATAAACAGTGCCATTATATAACCCTCCCCCTTCATTAGAGAATCAGCTTAAAAATACATACCCCCCCCCCCCCCCTTTCTTAGTGGAAGGAATTTCTCCATTTGTATGTAGCATGAAATCAAACTGATATGTTTTCAAGGTGTGAGACAATATAGCAGAGTAGACTTATCATACTGTCATTTTAAAGGGATGCTACCTGCATACATGGTCTTCTGCAGGTTAATAATAAGCCCTTTGAATTTAGACCTATTGACTTCATTATACTATGGGAGACATACCTCAGGGCTTTTTAGAAGACAGCTTTTAGCTTCTTGTGATACCTAGAAAAGTTGGAAGAGAAGTATACTAACTCAGCACATAAATGATCCTGTTTTATCCTAATTCCAAAGCCAGTGTTGCTTAGTTTTTGTGGTTGGCTATCCTCTGCATGACCTTCATCTGAGGAGAAGTTGCTGTCCCTTTCTGCTGCATACCTTTTCTGCCGTCAAGTTTCCTGCCTTCAGCACGTTTGATCTATTAGCAGGCATCAGTTTAGACTGCACAACCTACATGCCTGCCCTGGTGTCCGTGAGGCTTGCTGCTCTTTGGCGTGTGGCAGTGGCTTCTTGCCATGCAAACAGAGTGAAGGTGGCCCAGAACCAGCAAGAGCCATCTTCTGGCTTGAGGTTCTGCTGGGGATGAGCAGTGGTGAAGCTCCCTCAGCAACCTTGTCACAGGCTGAGAAAATAAAATAGACCAGATGCCTAGTAATAAGGAAGGTTAGTTGTGGGAAGGGTAGCTAATCAAAGACACCCTCATAAACACTCAGCAATTCTAAGAGAAATGGGGCACACTGAATAACGTCAGATGGACCATTTCTGGACAAGTGGCTTGTCAGTTGTCAGTGACAAATGTTCATAGGGTAGATGTGCAAGGAAGGACCTTTTTCTTCCCCACTAAGCTATAAACCTGTGTGGCTTGATGGGATCAAAGAAAGAAAGAACATGTTTTTTCAGTCTTCTCTCTTAGGAATGAAGGACTCTTAAGCCTGTTTCAAAACTAATAGTGAAGCGAACCACTTCTCCAGATGTACTTAAAAATGACCATAAGAAAATATTTGAGATTATTCTGGAGGTCCAAATTACTTAATTGGTCTGTTTCTTTGCAAATATTTTGTCAGTATAGAATTAGTCAGGTTAATATTCACTAATTTTTTATTCTAATTTTTTTGCTCATGTTTTAATATTGTGAAGGTTAATTTTATGCTGCAAAGATGTGTCTTTGCAATATTATATGCTTATCTAAAACTTACTCTTTTTCTAGTTTGGTTATTAGGTTAAGGTTAATAAGATATTACAAAAACTGACTTCAAGATTTCAATAAGCTATTTCCTATTCAAGAAAAAACAATACGGCCTTATATTTATTTGGCACCTCTGAAAGTATTGAGAGTCACTCACACTACTCTGTTATAATTTATTTAAAGGCCAGACATTGAATTCTGGCCTATAGTATCACACACAGAAGCTATTAAATATTCTCCCACTAAAAAATTCTCACTTCAGGTTCCTGGCTGCTGAAAATTATTACTTCTTGACAAAACAGAAGCAAATTAGATAAGCTTTTGCACAACACAGAAAATTAACAGAAGACATTTACCATATAGGAGGGGATGCGAATCATAGAGCAAATGAAATAATTATATAATGTGACCTGCTTCTTCTGGTATAAATTATCATTGCTCTGCTGTATGTCCTTTAGTTATGATAAAATTTCTTCAGCAGCTTAATTTTTTTTTTTTTTGAAAGTACATCTTTTGTAATCTTCTTTTCTTACTCTGAACAGATTATTTAACAGGCAGTGTTTCTTTATTATTTTATATGGCATTCAGAATATTGGGTGATTGGTTTATAAATAAAGGATAAAACATTTGCTTGAAGAGGATAAAAAGAATGAGTCCTTTCTTACAGTATCATATATCTATTCTGTCAATGAGGGTAATAGTAATATCACTACTATCCATTAAATCATCACTCTTCCTTTCCCTGTCTATAGTTTCATACTGTTTCCCATTACCATACTGTCAGAACAAGTTCTGTGTAAAAACAGCTTGTAAAAGTGGAATATCTTGCATATCTTCAATTGCAAGAGAGGGTTCAAAGTATGGTTGTGGAAGAGTTTCATTGGGTCCTGCTTTTGATAAGCAGAGGAACCTCATCGCCCTCTGTGAAGCTGCAAATGATGGATGCAGGCCACATTTGACCTTTCTCCACCGCCTCTGCAGCCTCCTAGGAGTCCTGGGTTAGTGTTTACAGAGATTTATGGGTATCACAGACTCAAATATCTTAAAAGCCTTCTAGATAGTGGGAGCGTGGCATAACTCTTCTCTATGTTGGAAACTTGGGCTACCAGTTCAGGAGCACAACTGCAGGTTCAGTGGAAGCTGGGAGAGGAGGAAGAGTCTGAGAGAGGATGGACAGATTTCAGGGAGGATCATCGGTTCTGAGGTGTCTGAGATGAGACGCTGAAAGCTGAGCTGGTTACTCCAGGCTCCCTTTCCAGGTCAGGGGCAGGTGCTTCCAGATGATCTCCTTGCTCCTCTGAAGGCAGGTATTTTTAAAGGTCTTTCCACTGACTCTCAAGAGAGCCTGAAGTGACCAGCTCAGACTTGGTGTGAATATTGAGAGATCGAAATGAGGACAAGTGAATCTTCCCCCCCTGGCACTGCATGCTCTTCTCCTTCACACTCACTTGGGAGTCAGCTGCTTGCAAGTTTTTGGGTGGTCATTTTGGCATGCTCTTTAGTAAGCATAGCCTTTGGTGATTGTAGTGGCCATTATTCCTGTACAGGAATGTATGGATAATGCCACTAATGGGAAGGAAAAAGGACAGAGCCATGGTTTCTTTATTAGGAAGGTGTTGCCATAAAAACATTAAGTTGTGCTACTGCTCACAGTTTCATGGAATATATATATTTAATATTCCTCCTTATTAGAAGAACTTATTAATAATATAGTAAGTTAGAAATCTGGAATTTATGCAAGGTAGGGCAAGGGAAGATGGCAGAACCTCTTTTTTTTCTTTTTTCTTTAAGAACAATGAATAATTCAGGACGAATGTGGATTGCCACATCACAGGTAGAGTTTTACCCTTGAATTTATGGAGTTATCTCTCCAGAAGCGGTGAGGACTGCCAGTAGCTCAAGTCTGCCAGCTGCTCTAGTCTGGGAAATTTAGCATCTGGGGTTGGATTTACCAACCATTTCAAACTGACCTGTTTCACTTTAAATTAAAAGAAAAAAAAGGGGGGGAGGGGAAGGAAAAATGCTTGCAGTCTAACCTTGTGGCTTCTGTGCACAATGTACTATTTCAGATGGCTAGCCCTGATGTATCTGTGGAAAATACATTTTTTGCTCCCTTGCAGCAGACCTCCAAAGCCTTGGTACAATCTTTTTGGTTATATAATCCCCTAGATAACTTTAGATAAGTTAATAGCAAAAGCAGCCTTGAAGGGAAAACAACAGTGTGTGTATCAGTGACAGCTTCAACCTCTCCTTCAAAAAAAGTCAAAAATGTTTCTGAAGTGGCTCTACTTAGATGGATAGGAAAAGACAGCTTTGGCTTCTCTGGCATTCTTCAGGTCTTTCTGGAAGAGTCAAGAATGATTTAAAGTCCTCACAAAAATCAAGGCTAGAATTATACTTGGTGTGAGAATTTTTGTGTGGCTTTTCTTGTGTGGCTTTTGTGTGGATTTATGCAAACATGTCACACCAAAGCGACAAGGATTGTACGGAAATTTTTCATGCTGTTTGATCCTCAGAAGGAATTCTGAACTGTTGAAGTTTGCAGTGTCTTGCAGAAGAAGCCTATATAGCCTATATAGCTGTTTTAGTTATTGTCATCTTTATCATAACATATAAAATTGTATATAATAAGTATCAGTTATAGAATGGGAGAAGAATATGAGTTAGTAAGCTCATATTCACTCGTAAGTGGGGTAAGATTTCTGCCATTATAGACAATTTCTCTATTATAATTTCTCTGAAATAATCATTACCTCTGATTTTACGTATCTGCTCTTCCTCTTTTACATTTGTTTTCATTTTCATTCTGTATCCACGCAAAGATAATTGAGACAGATTATATGCCTCTTTCTATAGTACATGAATCTGCCATATCATATCTATATTGTGTTGCATGATTAAGTTGTTAAGTCACTGGAAAAAGTAGTTTCTTCAGGGGAGGTTCCTTAAACTCTTACAATTTCCCTATTAATGGCAAGAAAGCAACAACTGCTGCAGTTGTTCATACATGATATGATGACCAGGGAACATCACTCTGGACCCCTGTTTTTTAACAAGTTGGTGTTTGTTGCTGTGATGACCGAGAAGTGTCCTATTAATCTCCTTTAAGGTAAAAGTTGATGGGATGACTGAAAAACACAGGCCATGTGTTGCTACACATCTGTGAGTGGAGTGACCACATGAAAATAATTTCCCCTGTGAGTGGTCAGCTAGTGTTGCTGTAATACTGAATTTTCTGGAAGAAGCAGGTAGTTTGTGGTTAAGAAAGTAGAAGTGCAGACCATGGCAAGAGGAGAGATCCGCGTCTTGGACAAGCAGAGAATTTGTGTGTTTGACTTCGTCATTTACAACTCCTCCCCAAAATGAGGTGGAGAGCTGTTCTTAGGAAATACATTACTAATGGCTCTCATTCAAAGATCCTTAGCCTTACGGTTATGGTGCAGAAAGACTTTTGAAAGCTGGTGGGAATGGTACCCAGTCTGTACTACGAAATGTGTGAGACAAGCCCTGGCTTCCCCGTCAGATTTCAGCAGCTTTTCTCAATGAGCAGTATGATTTAATGCATGTGTCAGAAGGATTCAGGCATAATGGTCCCTCTGCCTAAAGGCTCCTGGAGAAGATTTCCCTTGTCTAAAGGGCTCAGTCGTATTTTTTATACTGCATGTTGGCTGAAATGACAATTACACGTTAGCTGCTTCTTCTGCTTTCCAACAGTTTCACTGATACAGAGTTATGGAAAGTCTGGAATAAAATGACAATAATTTTATCCTTTCTTCCAGAAAGTCATGGCTTTTTCTTCCACAGGATTTAGTAGCCTTCTCTGACATTTTTGTTTTCCTTCCTTCCTTCCTTCCTTCCTCCCTCCCTCCCTCCCTCCCTCTCTTCCTTCCTTCCTTCCTCCCTCCCTCTCTTCCTCCCTCTCTTCCTTCCTTCCTTCCTTCCTTTCTTTCTTTCTTTCTTTCTAAAAAAAAGGGTGTCTACCAGTCTCTGGAACATTTTTATGTAATGTCGTTCCATTTTGGTGTCATAAGACCAAAGAAAGTAATCTCACCTGTGTTGTCATTTCCAAAGCTGTTAAAATATACTCCCAGACAATATTTGACATAAATTTTTCCCCAAAATACAGAAAAGTAAAAATGGAAAAAAAAAAAAAAAAAAAAAAGGTACCGGTATGTATTTTATAAATAATGTGTTATATTCATGTATTTGATATTGTGTAAATAAAGCTGATAAGGAGAATTTGAATGGAGACTTGATCACAACCTCAAGTGTAACAAATCCCTATAGCAAATAAGGACTAAGCTTCCCAAAATGAAAGCCTAGGCATGATGCAAGCAAAGCCCTTATTTTTCCATGTAGTCACTTGAATTGAATTCAATATCTTGTATGAAGATTGTCCACTTTCTTTAATAAAAGTCATTATAATAAGAAGGGATTCCCTGCAATCATGAACTTTACCTAATGCCTACAGGATTCTTGATAGTTCCCATGTAGCTCAGAATATTTGTTAGCTTTTCTGTGGCCAACCCTATGCCAGTTTTTTCTTACTGTAGTTGCCAACTTCACTGATCTCCTTGGCTATAGTACCTTATGTTTCACAGCACAATCTATCCAGAATAAGGTGAGTTACTTAATGACATCTTAGACTTCTTTAGTCTGACTGTCTTTATGTGTCCCTCTGTGTAGTTGTATGTGAAGCAAGTTTTCCATTGAGCAGGCAGTATCCTCATAATCTCTTCAGCAAAAAAAGACTTAGATTATTGTTTTTATTGTGGACAGTGAAATGAGTCAAAACTCATAATATGACAAGCTGAATCTGAAAGCATACCAGTAATTATAGCTGCTTCTGTCTGCTTTTGCTCATACGTACCTTTGGTAAAGCAGCGTGGCCTCTTTAGTTTAATACTGGACTCAGACTCAAGATACTCCTTCGCGTACCCAGGTCAATGGGTGGGGTAACTTTGGGAAGTTTCTTTTCTCTTTCTGAGCAACTTTGTCCATCTGAAAAGCAAAGGTAATGATGCCGACTTCCTTTGCATAGTACTTTGTGACCTGCTGGTTGAAAGGACTATGGAAGAACTATGTATTATAATTACCACTATTCTTCAGAGACTGTATTTTCTTAGTTTAACTAAAGCAGTATCAGAAACTTCTAGTTTTACTATTCTACCTTTATATTTTATTGCTTTTATTTATTCAATTAAGTATTCTGATATTATCTTCTAATGTAGAATTCTGGCAAATATATTTACTGTCTTAATAATGTGTTAGTCTTAGAACAACTAAATGGAAGATTAAAATGCAGATGAGGTGAACCGCCTGGAGAGAGCATACTCACTTACTAAACTAGTTTATTACTATAACACTGTAGTCTGGAAACAATTTTTAAAAGTCTATTAGCATACATAAAAGCATTGTTAACTCTGTTTTTAACATAATTCCGAGACCTGTTCAGAAGAAGAGTTGATGTTTAAAAAGTTAGGTGACCTGGGTGAAAATTGTTGGCTTTTATGATGGCCTATTTATTGCCTTCTTCTTTTTTGTTTTTATTACACTTCTGGATGTACTCATTATTGATATACATGGCTAATACTTGCGGAATCCTCCTAAGATCTTTGAATCAATTCATATGTTGCAGTAGTTTCAAAAGTTTATAAGCAAAATGTATAAAAATATTTCCTCTGTGTATGTAATTTTTGAGTTTATTGATCATTTGCTCAATATTTTGGAAGGGAGAGAATATAAATACAGCTCCCAATTTATGTTTTCTCTCTCACAACTACTTTAATGTAAAGCAAAATGCATACTTTCCTGATGACAGTCCTCACATGGCTCTAAAGTATGGGTGATACTGTTTCATGGAGTTTTATAGTACCGTTCTCTAGAGAATTATTTATATATCCATGAGGATATGTGATTATTAAAGAATACGTTATATATGCATGTTTTTATATATGTAATTCATACGCAGTATTTATACTGCAGAGGAAGGAAAGGCAGGCACCATCCGAAAACAGGAGACATAGTTCTAGTGTAAGTGCCATACCAGAGAGGCGACAAGCCTGTGAATGGGGTCAACAGGAATAAAACACAAAGGCAAATAGATACAAGTACTGCTCTCAGTCAGTAGCCTACCATGTCACCTTTTTGCTAATTTCTCATGTTGTACATCTTATGCAGAGATTTCTGATTCCAGGTTTTGTAACAAAACTCATAGCAAACCCTTGTGAATTCAATTTAATTGTGTTAGGAGGAGAAAACAGTTGTGAGTCACATCATGAGCTATTTCTGTCAGTCATGAATCTCTCTATTGTTCTTATTACAAGGAGAATAAAATTTTAAGAAGTTTTCTGCCAGGCCCTGGTCCCTGGCTAGCCCTGTGGGGGGGCAGCTATGGGTCCTGAGCCCCATGGGCAGGAGGGAGCTGAGTGGGAGTGGGCTGCTAGGAGGGCTTCCCCCTCACTTAGAGGCTGCTGCAGGCTCAGCCCTCGGGCCTGCCCCATGCTGCTTGCCTGGCTGGGTGTCACGGGCCTGCGGTCCAGGGGTGAGTGCCTTCCCGGTGGCCTTGTGTCCCCCATGGCCCCCGCTCCCCTGCCCGAGGGCCAGCCCTGCTCCTCTGCTTCCTGATGTTTTCTAACCAGATGTTTTCTTGATGACTTCAGATGCAATCAGCTGGATGCTCTCCCCCGGCAGATATTCAGGACTTAAGTAGATTGCCCAATTCTACAGCATTTGATAAAACTAAGAGTTTGAAAAGCTGGCCAAAGAGATAGCAGATCACAGGGAAGGCACTATCTGTCGGAAAGCAAATTTGAAAAGAAACATTGGAAATATTTTAAATTTACTGTGAAGAACTTAAAATGTTTAGTTAACCTGCTTTTCAAAAACTTCTCACTGCAAGCTTCTTTATAAGCTGATATTCTTAAATCCGCACTGAAGAGATCTGTTACCAAACTCAAGCATCATGTGGTTTGGATTCATTGTCTTTGCAGTTGCAACAGGAGTGGTCAGTAACATTGGAGTATAATTTAAATTATGAGATGCAGTCCCAGTAGGAAAGCATAAGTTTATGCCTTCTACTCTACCAATTACACAAATTCAAGAGGCAATGGGCACAAACTGAAACACAGGAAATTCTCTCTGAACACTTTTTCATTGTGAGGGTGGCTGAGTGCTGGCATAGGTCGTCCAGGGAGGTTGTGGGCTCTCCATCCTTGGAGATATTCCAAAGCCATCCAGACATGGTTCTGGGCAGTTGGCTCTAGGTGGCCCTGCTTGAGCAGGGCCATTGGACCAAATGACCTCCAGAGGTGCCTTCCAGTGACAACCCTTCTGTGGTTCTGTGATTCTGTGAATCCCAGGACAACTCTGAAAAGCCTAGTAAAGAGAAGGCAGTTTGGCTAACAACAGTCAGGAGGGCTCTGTGATTGTTTTGGTTCTTGATTGTCCTTTTTCTTTCTTTCTTTTTAGGGGGGAGGGGGATAGAAGCTCTTGAATTTTAGAAAAGAATAATTGACATAGATATTTTAGCCATTTCCTGGGGAAAGATAGTCAATATTCAGGCACTTTGCCACGTGAAGATAGGAAAAGATGGTTTAACCTGAAATTGATGGAGAGATTGCTGCTGATTTCCATTTATAACTGAGACTCATTTAAAGACCTGAGACATAGTTGAAGTACAACCAATCTGTAATTATATTAATTAGAATAAAACCACTAACTCATTATTTATCATTTGGTTCTTTCTTGTCGTTCACATAGTTTTAGATCAGCTCAGAAATATAGGTAGGAACTGGGCCCAACAAGTACAATTTAATTACTATAATACATCTTTTTTGACACACACAAAAGTAAAACGGTCAGCAGGCCATTACACTTCCTTTATTTAATAAAACTGCATATAAATGACACAATGAAAAATGCTTGCAGGCAAATTCTTTAGGAGACTGGCAAAGGATGTCAGATGATGCTCTCAGGTGCACATTTGGATGTCATTAGCTAAAGACACACATATGAAAGGCACTGTATAAAACTAGAGTCCCTTCCGTTCCACTTTACTTGTGCTATATTTTCCCCTGCATTCACAGAATACAGGTAGACAGTGTAAAGTTGGGTGGGGCTGCCAAGGGGATTTATTTTTATATTAATAAAATATCATTAGGATTCTAATGCCTCTATATTCCAGTCTGCAAGTATATGAAATCTTTCAAAATTAATGATGTTTACAGTTCTTTACTGAGTAATCATCTGGACAATTTCTGTTCTTTGTAAAACTTACTAACAGATACTTCTGTACACCTGCATTTTCTCACATGACAATGACAAGAAAAATAGTGCTTGACAAAGTGGCTGAAACTTAGCGGGGAGAAGGTAAAAAGAGCATTTGTGCCTTCTGTGTTAGGTGTGGCTGGTTTGAAACATGCTCTTGCAAGATATAATCCAAACATAGCCTTTCAGAGAGATCTGAGCTGTCTATGACAGCAGATGTAACTAGTTTCTTTCCATTATAGAAACCAGGCAGAGAACGTATCATGCAGGGAAACAGGCAGCGTACACAGAAGCTTTCATTTCAGATGTCTTAAGCCCAAGGAGTAATTCATTCTCGGGAACTGATTTTAATCACAGTCGAGGACAGCTCTCCTGCTGCTCACACATATCCTCCTCTAAGCAACATTGTCTCTACACAGAGCCTTGCAACTAAGCATACAGAGTCCCTTATGTCAAAGGAGTATTTGACTGACTGCTAAAAAAATTGAATTCTTTGAATGTCATATGTAGCAGCAAGTTCTGACAGTTCATGGAATTCAAATTGTTTGTATTTGTTGAAAAACTAACACTAAACAGAATTTTTTATATTTTAAAAATATTTTCATCTACTATATGAAATAAAGTAGTAAAAAACGAGCAACACAGCACATTATGTTATATGTGCCAAGAAGGGTACCTGGGCTTTACCTTACAGAGGCTGAAATATGTGCCACTATCAATGTATAACTCCAAGCATAGACAGATCACTAGTGGGGACTGACTTAGTCCAAGTAGCTTAAACCATCTACTTTACCCACAGATTAATGAACATGCACAAGTTTTGATTCACATATCAACTTTTTAGTTTTTACTTTTTCCTCCCCTTTCCTCCCCCAAGGAAACATTTGGGTTTATTGCTCTATGGATGAACAGCTGCATATAAAGTTTAAACAAATCTGGTACATTTTTTCCACAAATAAGTACAGACATACTATATACAAGGCTAAAAACAACCTAACATTTATTTTTTTCAGATTGCTGGATTTTATATTAATGAATCTCACTTCTTCTAATTTTCAGAAGTTGTATTTAATTCTTACTTTGTGTTGAGTTACTTTAAGATGAAAACGGAAATAAAAACATCATACTATTTGAATAAGAATTAATGAAATACACTGATGAATATGCAACAACAAAAAAAAGAAGAGTTATTAGAAAGTGTTTGGCACTGAAAAGAGAGTGCTTTATTAAACCATAAAGCTGTGCATTTTTGTGTAATTCAAGATTTTAAAACTAGTAGAATTCAGCTTGTCATATCTGCCTCATAACTACCTTTTTAATGAAAAAAACATGCTCTCAGTTTTTCAGTTGCCAATTGTTTTTTTAACTTTAAAGTATTTATTGACTGGAAATAAACTACCTAAGATAGAAAAAAAAATAATTTATTCTGAACCTTCAATAGTGGCTATAAGTTCCTTTCAACAAATTCTGGTATTTTATTAAAAATATCGCTCATTTTGCTAGTCTTTCATTAAAATATAGGCAATATAGGTAGTAAGTGGGCAGTGCTTAAATGTCATTGTAAATCAGCTTTGTAGCTTATACTGATATAGGACTTGAGATAAGTTATTATAATGTTAACTAATAATATAATTATTATAATTGTAATAATAAAACAGTAAAAAAAAGAAATATGTGATTTAAAAATAATAGACATTCGGGTTTTTTGGGGGGGCGGATTTAGTAAAGATCAGAGATATGGAGTATATCTTCATTTTATTCTTGTTAGTTTCCATGAGCGTTACCCATTAATGTTATAGAAAATATTTTAAATCAGAACTGTTCTGTTGTAAAAATGGCGAACAGCATGCAACAACCAGCCTGTCTTTACGTGCCATGGCATGTGGCTGATCTAAAGAAAGACATGTCAGCAAACTTCCCCTCACAGGCTGTACAAGAAGACATGAAATATTTCTGATGCTGTTTGCATATAGATAACCTCCAAAGTACAGTCAGTTATACAAAACCTCCTTGTTGCTAACACTTACATGAAGAACTCAATACTTATGTTTTATTTAAGGATGTATATTTAACCTGCGAATCTCTTTACCAATCTCTCTATGCTGACATATAAGAACTTTTTGAGATATTTATGGTTTTCATAGCCCATGAACTTTGACACTTATGTTTACAAAATACCCTTAAGCATGACTATCCTCTCAAAGACCAGTAAGAGGTTACATACAAATTTTATTCAGACAGTTGTGATCATAACAAAAAATATAGGAAGGATTTTTATTATAACCAAAACATACAGTCATTTAAGTTTCAACTGAGTGAGCTGAAATATTATGAACTATTTGTGATTTCAGTTAAAAAAATACACAAGCTTTGCAATCCTTTACCTCCATTTTCAAATCATTGTCTTTGCATATAAAAAACCCCTTATTTTTTCAGTGTTTGTTTTGTTGTCCCTCCAATCAAATATTTTTAAATCCATCTTTATTCTCTTTACAGGTTTTTAAAGGTAGGATGAATAGATCTACAAATGAATAGATAGTAACAGCTGCCAGTCAACTGGATGCCATTGAAAAGCAGTAATGGAGGCACTAAATGCCTTCCTACAGTGAGTATGTTCCCTACTGGGTGATTTGTACTAAGAAAATTTTAAGCCATTTTCACAATTCTTTGATGCAGATGTCCACAAAAGGGCTATGAAATGCTGACGTGGCAAAGTAGTCTTTTATTTTGGTGATTGTATCTGTTTATCTAGTATATATTACACAGACTGCAGTGCATCAGCCCAGGATGATTTCTCCTGGAGTTATTGTCTCCAGTTTGTCATTTGAACTATGTAATTTGTCAAGCTTTGACTCTGTTCTGTTGAAAGCCTTTTTTTTCCCCAACCTCAGCAAGAGAACCACTACAATTATGACTTTCAGTGGCCTTTTTTTTTCAGTAGAGAGCACTCGTACATCTATCTCATTTGTCTGCAAATGAATACAATTGCGAGAACATTTGTTATTTCCTCACATGCCTGTCTCTTTATTCTGTGTTTTCTCTCTATTTTATGTTTTCTTATTTTGCCTCCCATTTTTCAGGGACAATATTGTTACCTAGCATAAGGGCAGTTTTAATGACTGGAAAGGACCTGCTTTCTTCACTATAGTCATTTATCAGTGCTCTGTGGAGATTGTAGAAGAAATCTGAGCCTGAAAACTACTCCATAAGCTTACATTTTATCTGTAGTTTATTCCTATACCCGACTGTAACAAGAACCATTGTGTAAATAACTAAAGATGTTGAAATGCCTTTAGAGACTCTGAGAGGATTAAAAATAACTACTGTGAAAAAAGATTATTTTGGTGGTTAGAGGAGCAAGTTGCTTACTAAAGACTATTCCAAAAACCAATTTCTATTGTTATTACCTATTCTATCTTAGTTTTCTATGCAACCATTTGGGTGTTGGACAAGCTGTTGGGAATTCCTTATATCCAGTACAGACAGCCAACCATACCTCCACTTCTGCTGCTCCTTCTGAGTGCTTAGCAGACTTTGTTTCTGTATTCCTGTGGAGGTACCCTAGCAATACAGATCCAATAAGTATGAAGTTCTTGCATAGATTTTGTACACATACATGTTTATCACCCTGTTGCTAGTTCAGCAGTTGGGTTGGGGAACAGGGTCTTACGATATGTTCTCTCATTCCTAAATGATGGTAATAAGGGGCATGGAGACCACATCTGGGCTTCAGAGATTTCCATTAAGAAAGACAGTACTAGCAGAGATACGACAAACCTACTCTGATGATCCTTGGGCTGTTGGCAGACTCTACCACCGTTGCTGGCCCACGCGGTGCCCCATCAGGGAGGGCATGGCCCGCTTGGGTCACCCTCAGCTCCCAGCTCAGCCCCAACTGCAGAGTAGCCTGTTCACACTGCTTCCTGGCACACTTAAGGAAAACCTAAAAGAAACAAATGTTTAGCACTATGAAAGGTAAAAACTGCAGCCTTTAGTTGCTAGGTATCTGAGGTAGAAGCTAAACCCAAGTTTTCCAGTGCCATGAGGTGCCTAAGGTCCATAGGACAAATGCATGTGAACTTCCCTGGATTAATTTTGAGGCTTGCTCTTTGGGGCTTTGAAATCTCACTTAAGATTGCAAGAAGTTGGATTTTCACAACATTCACAGCCTGTGAATATCTCCATAAAGTTAGCAACTATAACCGTTATACTAATAAAAGAATATATAGTCTTCTAAAACATGACTAGAGGAGGAAATGCCAGACTGCTATTTCTCTCCTTTCCAGTTCCTCTGGATTAAAAAGTTTGTCAAGCAAGAGAACGAGATCCAAGATCAATTTCTTTTGCTGCAGAATCTTCCTCCTCATCTGTTCAGAAATATAGACTATTTTGGAGGCAATTTCCATTTCACCTGTTGAAGTTACTGTGCTTTGCTTTAGTTTTATTTAATGATAGAATTTAATGCAGGGATCTGGAGCTGCAAATTCTCTGTTCTCGATCATAAGGGCTGGTGAATCAGACCTGCTCCCAGTTGGGCACCAAATTTTCATCTGCACAGTGGAAATACTAAAAAAGAATAGTGGGAAGTGCCTGCCTAAGTCAGGAAAGGGTGCTGGGTGCTTGCCAGGGAAGTACAAGGTGTTTGATCCCAAAGAGTTGAAGAGAGAACCTATTTCCCCTCACTTCCAGAGTGGGTGCCAAAAGCAGGGCGTGTACCACTGTGTTTTGAGAAACAACAGCAGGTTCTCCTATGCTGTATTTAGTCTTGAACAGGTGTTTTAGTCTTAGTCTGAAAATGCTTACCAGGGCTTCTGTGCACAAGAGGATTTTGGTTAAAAACAAAACCAAAACCCCAGTATATTATTTTAGATCTCAGTCAAGCTTGGATGCAAGACTTCACCATGGGCTATGCAACCCCAAGGTGCACAGGAGCAAGTAAAGAGGAGGAATTTTAAGTAGCCAGGAACAGTAAGGTTAAAAAGTGAAAATGTTCAAATTCTGCCTAAATTGTCTCTATGTTTGTTTTTCAGTGAAAGGGCCTTATTTTTAATTTGAAGAAGGAATCAAATATCCCTTTTCACTGTGTGGATTTGGGAATAAAGAAAGTTAGTCTAGGACTTGATTGGCACCAAAAATACCCAATTGAAATTTTATGGATCACTGATAAATGCCAGCTTCAGCCTTCCCCAGAAGCTTGGGGAAATTTAACTGGGCTGTCTGGAGCTCAGTAAGCTAGCTACCTTTTTTCCACTTTCAGACATGAATTGATTGATTTGATAGAAGTAATTTATTGAGGGGGAAGGGCAACAGGATAATTTACAGTGCAATGAGATGATTTGCCATCCCTAAAATTGCTTTCCTAAAATCTAAAACCATGTACAGTCCTCTTCTTAGCAAGGGTATTAGTGGGGCTGCTCTTTGCTTCCCACTGCTGTGGCCACAGCCTTCTCTCAGTTTGTGATTTTCAGGTCCTGGTCGTGTCTCCTACACTACTCACCCCGGGCCAGATGCTGGTAGCATCTGGCTGTGCAGTTCCAGTCACTTGGCTGCTGCTCCCACAGGCAGTCTGCCTCTGCTTCATCCCATGCTTGGCGTGCTTGTCCTGCTCCACCTCGCCGTCCCTGCCCTTGGCTGCCCTGGATAAACTTTGCAGCTGCCTCTTCAGTGAGTATTTCTGCTATCTGAGCAAAAACCTATACGTAGTTCCTTGCTAACAAGGCACTCCTGAAGCAGTCTTTCCGGGTCCCTTTTTCTCGGTTCCCATCTTTTTACTTTGAGCCGTTGCCTGAGCCATAGTTCAGCACTTTTGGTTGCCTCAGGCTTGTAAAAAATCTTCACAGTTGTGAAATATCCTCCATTCATATAACGGCTCATTTGTTAACAAAAATGGCTCTGTGGAAACAACATTTTTAAATGTTTTAGGCCCGCCCATTTGTATCTTTTTACAAATCTTTCTGTATATCAGGTGTCAGCTGAATACCGTTTATTTTCTCCGGGAGGAGCTCGCTTTTTTAAAGCTTGAGCCACTGAACTTACATTGGTGGAGGAAGTGGTGCTATTTTAAATTGTTGCTCAATTTTGATGCTTGAGCTGTTCACTGAAAATGGCTTTCAACTTCTGCCTTTTATTTAGAAAATACCCAAGATTTCCAGCTTTTTACTACGGTTAAATTATCTTAACACAGTTGTCTTTACAGCTTGCTTTCAGTAGTTTCTTTTTATTATGTTCATCTAGACTCAATGTTCTTGAACCCATTAATTAAACATATCTGTAAGGGTTTGCTTATTTTAAGCCTAAGAATTAGAGAAGATTCTGAGGCTGAAGATTCTGATTCTGAACCAGGTCTCCCATACGTAGTGGAAAAAATACCTCAAACGCTGGTACAGAAAACCCTCATATGTCCCTTAGGCAAACAGTTCAGCTCCTTGAATTGTAACTGATAACAGAAAATTCAGTACTGACTTGCGAAGTGCATTTTAGAATTTTACTGCTTTATTGTGTTATATACAAAATTAATACTCCCTTCCCAGCCTAGATGAGAATATAACTGTTTTCAGAGCTTTTCTGTGGACAGAGTTAATTTAGCAAGATATCTCTCTCATTTCTTCTCTTATTTCTCTGCTTGTGTTTCTTGTCCCCCTGCCACTACTATCTTGAGAGATGTCTTAAATTAGATTCAGCCTGGGTAAGACAAATAAATGGGGAAAACAAAAAGCAACATAGTTTGCCTTAATGGAGATGAGCTGAGAATTTCCTTGGAAATTGTAGTCTGAGGGTTGAGTAAAGGATAAATTGAAGTTGTTACAATTTCAGGGAAGAATCAGCATATTCCATAACTGAGATCAAAACATTTATACAGCAGTACACATCTTCTTAAACAGGAATGGTTGCATTCCTATTTTTTGGAAACTAATTAACTTCACTGCATCATGACAAAAACATTAAAGCTAGATTTCTTTTCCAGTGCCAGAATAAAAACAGAATCTCAGATCGGGTCTTTCTTCTGTAATATTTACTTACGCCTTCAAGGACAGGAAGAAGAGGTGTAAACAAGTTCACTTTTTTCCTTTCTCTGTATGTCTAATTTTCATACAGGGACCTCTTCTTTAAGGCAGTGACATTAACAGCTTGGGTTTGAGTATCTTCCCTCCACGTTGAATACACTTTTTGTCTGCGCCAGTCCTGCAATATGAGATTCTGAAAATCCTGGCTGTTTTGGAGACAGAAAAGCTAACACTTCACCCATGTCTATTTGTAAACCACAAACAAATAGTATTTCCTATTCATTATTTAATACGTAGAATCTAACATGAAAGACCCAGAAGACCTTAGTGGGAGTGAGGCGTCCTTGGGACACTGGTAGGTACATGGAAAGTCTGCTCTCAGAGGAGCTTCCAGAAGGGTAAATCAAGAGAGCAAACAAAAGAAAAGAGAGATTTGATGTGACTTGCCCTAGTTTGCAGGGAAAGTCACTGAAAGAATTGGGAATAGAACACAACTATTTTGACTCACAGGTTGCTACTCTTATAACTGGAAGTTAGTTTTTGTAGCTACCTCAAAATATCATTTTCATTGTCAGTGAAATAGGAGAGACAAAACGTTCCTAAGTAAGAAAAGGCAGATTATCATACAAATGCTAAAAAAGGTTCAGCTAGATTTATGAAGGATTTGCCATGCAATATAGCCAAGTTCTTTGAACGGAATTGTATGAATTTGAAGAAGGTTTAAGTGTGAGGCAGTTGTATAAGTTTGATGTGCTTTGACTCTTACATGAGGATAATTACAATCTGTCAACGGAAACGTATCTTGAAATATCTGGCAAATAAAAGCATCTTTCAGGTTTTAATGGTGTTAATGAGTACCTCTTGTATGTTAAGAACATGTCTTCAGGGTGCTGAAATTAACATCTGATCTGCTGAAGGGCCTAGAAGTTCTGGTTCAAAAGAAGTTCAAAAATATTGGATGTATTGGAGAAGAGATTACTGAGAAAAGGAATGATTGGAAAAAACATACTTGTAAATTTTATTTTTGTTTCCTTCTGAAGCAGAAAAATCCACTTTTACCTTGAGAGTAGGAATCTTTCCTGGTTGGTTGCCACTCATGGTCTTCATCTTATTAACTTTTAATTATTTATTTTGCTGTTGTAAAAATTGTTTAAATCTAAGCAAAGTGTAATTGAATTACGATATAATGAACTGAAATCTCCAGGTAACTTCAGAGCTTCTTCTGTTCTCCCTACCTTGCCCCCACATTTCTAGTCATACTGTCAATACTGTGAACTGATATGGAAGTGAACAGGATTAGTCTTCAGGTATTTTTCAGGAAACCACACTTTTAGAATATAATAGACATAAGTGATAAAATATTACTCTGGATGAGGAAAGCCACAGACAATTGTGGAGCAGTTCAGCTATTTGGGTAATACACACCTTAACAGTTAATACAAAAGTTCTCTTCAGTGGTCATGTTAGTTGGTATATTGATAGATATACTGTCATATGTGTTTTACACAAAATATTCTAAGATTCATGTTTCGATACAGTGAAGATGGGAAAGAATGCCTTCCCCCACTCCCAGCAGGTTTTGGTTATGTCTAAGACCAGACCTTCAAAAATTATCAATGCCTTAACAGTTCTGTTGTTAAATTGCTGAATTTTCTGATGTTGATTATGGGATTAGTCCCACAGACAGCATACATAAGGAACACTCCTTGAAGCTGCTGAGTCATTTCAGTCTGAATAATAATTTAAGTGAATTACCTTGAATTAGCTGAAACAGATGTGTTTCTGGCTTTGGCAAAATTAACCTATAAAAAATTAAAATAAGTCAATTACTAGTCAGCTAACTTGATCTATAAATTCCTCTCTAGAGTGATCTAACAAAAGCTCTGGGTGCGAGGCTGGGCTGTATGTTTAGCAGCTAATTTGCATCTTAGCTGGTATTTGCCTTGCTACAGTGGAAGAATAATTGGAAATGTATGCACTGTATTAAATGTGTTGACTGAAGCTGTAAATTGGAGGAGATTGTGTTTGGTATATAAATCTGGAGAGCACTGCCAGGTTTGGTCATAAATATGTAACTTTCTGATTTCTGTGACAGATAATAAGAAACATATCAATGAGTGAATGAATGTAGATTTCCGATTATTTTAACAATAATTATTTATTTATTTAACAATAAACTGCCTTTTTGGGATTTATTTATCACAAATGTTTCATCATTTCTAGTTGAAAGAATAGGATGGAGGGTGCATAACCAGAGGGGATTCCTGGATGAATGGCAAACTAATGTGTTCAAAATTCCAGTGGAAAAAGGAAGACTTATGCTTGTGTTTTGCAGTAGGAATTAATTCACTCTTTTGTTGTTTTGTTTCTACTGCTGTTTGGAAAGGAAGAAAGCTATTTTTTAATATTCTGATAGAAGGAATTTATGAACCTGGTCTGTCTGTGACACTGCAATAAAAAATTTGGAATTATAAAGAATTATCTTTCTGATAAGTTTTAAAACTGTATCAAAAGACTGAAAAGAGGCAAAGTTGTGTTTCAGGGAGGATGCAAGAAGGATAGCACTCTCATTAACAAAGCCAGATACTGACAGCTTTGTCATGAGATTACCTAGTTTAACTTTCATGGGTTCTCTGGGAAATTGTGGAGTTTTGAAGTTGCAGAAAACAGAGACACCTCTTAGAGGGGAAAAGAGATTTATCTTACTGAAGATGGGCTATGTGAACACATGCCTATGTTAAGCTGTATTGCAATGTCTCATAAAAAACAATTTCTGACTTACTACTCAGAATTAAGGTTGGTGCACTGAAGGTGTAAGAGCTGCCTGCCAAGAGACGTGCTTCCTGCTTGGGATGCTCTCCTCAAGGTCAGGCCATTCTCTTCATACCACGTCTCTCAAATCCTGGGCTAATTAAGTGTCCCAGTGTCCCGAATAAGCATACCTCATTCATAGGTTCAGTGAGGCCTGGGAGTATGAGGTCTTGTTGAGTTTGCTCCTACAAAGGGAAACAACATGAGGGCTCTGTGCACTATGCTATTTTCATTAAGGTTGGCATGGATTGCATGAGGATTATGAAATCTTTCCCAAAGTATTTCTTTGGTGTTATAAAAAACTATAGGTAGCAAATTAAAAGAGTGCTTTTCTATCTTGGGAGACTAGGGGAAGCATTATTACCTTACTTAATTCTTACTACAGTTAGGAGCATTGCTGTAGAGGAAGGGAAACCTGTCTGCCATGGGAGAGAATTCATCAACATTTAGAAACCTGATTTAGATTCCTTTTCAAGTCAGAAGCAACAACAACCAGGCCTGGCAAGACTTTTGCACCCTCTCTTTGTGCTTATGAAGGTGTTACAGCCACATGTATCCTTACAGAGACTCAATTCGATATGAATTTTATACTCAGGGCTAATAAACATAAAATAACGATTTTTTATATGTACCACACACAAGATCTGTGCCTTTCCTAGCAGTTCTAGCATACCATTTTGCCTGTAACTGTCTGTCTCTGTAAGCAAAGCCTTGTGTTGAAGAACATGAACAATTATGTTTTATTACTTTTTATTGACATTTTGTAGGAGGGCCCTGTATCAAACATACACATGAGACAGGAAGGCAGTTGTGTAGGTGAAGACCAATACAAAGCATAAAAATTATGCAGATTGCATGGAAATGTCCTTACTTTACATATAGCACCCTGCAATGCTTTTTCTAAATGTGCTGGTTTGGGTGATGCTGAGCTTCTATGCTGTTAACCTTTATTATGTCCGCTATTATGGTGACCTACATACTACTATGAATAATTTTACCCAAGCGTAAATGTGCTTTGGAACACAGTCTTATAGCATATGGTATTAATTTTTTTCAGTTAAAATATATGCCAAAATGACTCTAGTTCTGAAAGGTGTATAGAGATTTTTATACCTAATTCTCTATTTTGGCTGTAATTACATTCACCTCAAAAGTAAGTAACCCTAAGTATTTTGATCCTAAATTTATTTTATCCCTGGTATATTTTTAAGGTTCCCCATTTTGGAGGACACCACCATTTCAAGTGTCTGTTCTTTAAAAATGGAGAATTGATTCGTGCCAAAATGAGATGTGCCTACTCAGAATTTACCCAGAGTAAGGATTTCTGTACAAGAACAACACTTGTTAGTATCTCTAGTTCATGAAAAAGAGCTAGAAACTTGGAATTACTCTTGGAAAAAAAAACAAAATAAGCTAAAAACATGACACAGTCATGACAGTTGGCCTGTTTTCTTGCTTGTATTCCAGCTTGTAGGGGCGAATATCTGCCACATTCAAAGGCAGATAAAATAAATAAAGACATAAGGACTATACAGAACCTAGAAGATTTACAATAGCACACCATCCTCGTGCAATAATTTCAATATGATATATACAGAGACTACACTTCCACATTTTAGTGTTTACAGGTTCACCTGTACCTGCTGCTTGTTCTTTTCTTCTTTGTTTGAAAATACACATAATTAAAATGTACTACATAAGCTATGAGAACATGTTCATCTCTTATAGGAAAATGGGTAGAATAACTTTTCTCTCATCTAGTAATTACACTGTAAACCAAATACCATTTTGATTTCAACTACCTAACAAAAAAGAAACCTTCTTTTTGAATTGCATGTTGCATCAGTTGAATATTACATTACAACAGAGGAAGGGGAAACAGCAACATTTTCAAAGCTCAGGTTACTTTTTACTAACAGTTGTCATGAAGAATAGCGCGGTTGTTATTCATAAATGAGTCAGCTGTATAGCACTAACCCTGATTGAGCAGGAACCAACAGAAGAGGAAGCTCAGTAATGGTTCTCAAGGTAACCGAAAGGCACATCAACCTTTGATTTCTTGGTATTTGCTTCTCTTTCATTTCATTTGGAAATGTCTACTGAGGGACAGGCAGGTGTCTGCAGTGATTCAGGCAAGCATGGAGGATCAGCTGATCCATCCAGAAGGTGAACAAAGTCCAACCTCAACTCTGAGCTATCTATTTTCTATAGAAGCAGCTCATTTGAGAAAAAGGTGGATAGTTATACTGATGACCTGGACTAAATGAAAAAATGCAATTAAAGCTATGAAAAATGATTCTAATGACCAGAGCTGCTTTGTGTAGCATCTGAAATTTATTACACCATGTCATTACATTATAACTGCTGTGGTGAATTTAATTTCTATGTTAGTTACTGGTGGGTTTTTTTGGAAAGCACTAAGGTTTCTATCATTCTGTGGATGATAAAGATGTATGCTTAAGTACATTTTTCTGCTTTAGCAGCAACTCCTTTTTCCCCTTGAACCAAGATAGGAAATTATGAATTAAGGAAAATAATTTTGTAAGAAGGAAACTCAAAAATATGCTTTATAAAAACTCTCTTGTGAAAAAAACCCCTACTTGATTGATAGATACACAGCTGAAGGTCAGTGCCCTGAGAGCACTAATAGGCATTAAAGGCCCTGAGCAGCCTCACCTGGGAGCCCCCCTCTACCCATGAGACTGGGGGCCCCATTTCAGGTCCCGTTGGGGCACCTTCCTGGGCCTGACCTATGTTGTAGGTCTTATGCCTTCATACTTGTGCATCTGCAAAAATGAATAGTTTTGTCTCCACTTTATATATTAATTCACTGAACTGTGAGACAACAGAGTAAAGAGAGGGGTAGGTTTTAAAGGAGAGTTGGTTCAGGCTGCAACCTATAGGTTATGGGTAGATATGAAATTCACATAAGCTGAAATGCTGTAATACTTACCTATATGCTTTGAGGCATTTTAATTAAAGTATCTGGTCAAAATACCAACACCTCAGTATCTACAGTCAGACATTACATTCCTAAAGGAAAAGACTTAATTACTCTGAGTAAATGAAGGAAAGTAAATCTTGTTGAGATCAATAGAAATACTGCAAGTATTCAGCTCCATTGGTGGTGCTGATGAGGGAAATACAGACTTCTCCCCCTGACAGCTGAGCAATTTCCTCTATCTCTAGGTAGTTAACCCTGGTTTTATATGAAACACCTGTGGCAGTGAAGGACAGGCTTTCATATTTAAAACATTAAGTGATGTGGATAAAGTCCTGAATGTCACCCTACAAGAATTTCCAGCAAAGGCTGTACTGAAAGAGAGCTTGCTGTAGGTCACTGTGCATCTCTGTAGGGATGGGATTTGGTCTTGGTCTGTATGTTGGGTTACTTTGGGGTAACTGGGCCAGGTGACCTCTCTGGAAGAGTGGGAAGCAGTTGTGTATGCTGTGGGAGAGCTTGTTGGATGCTGGCAGGGAATGAGACAGAGACTTCAAAGACCTGGGAGCTCTAGGGCTGAGAGGAGAGGGACAAACTGAGCCGGCCAGCTCAGGGGCTGGGAATAGATGAGGGACCCTCAGGAGTTACAAAACCAGAGGGACTTTGTGAGGTCTTGTTGTAACTCAAGTCATTACTAGCAAGGCCCTATGTACAGTGGGTAGAGGGAAGACTTTCATATAAAACCTTACTATTGCTGTCTATCTTAGTTGCTTAGATTTTTTTGCAAATCTATTTATTCTAGCATAATCTAGTGAAATCTGGCTTTTAATTTTTTTTTAATTTATTTTACAGCCTTTTGATTGTTTCCAGGAACTTACCATAGGCAAAAAAGGTCTAGGCAGATCTAGTTCAAAGCCCTTGTTGACTTGGTATCCTGCTGCAGAAGAACTAGTGAAAAGCTGGATGCATAAAATGCATGGCTTTTGTGTAATATTTTCAAAGCATTGGAAAATGTGTATCATAATCTACAATGGATGGTCAGAAAGCTAGTTATGGCTAGACTGAGAGAATCTCACCCTTTAAATCCATGCTGTAACTTGCTGTGCTTTTTGGAACAGTCCTAGTTCTCTTTAGCCCTGGCTAAAAGGGTGACTGGTGTATGTATATATTTAAACTTGTCTTGTTTTGTAGGCTATCTTATAGAATGGATAAACCACCAGCATTAATTCAAGGGTGAAACTAAAATTTTGATTCACCAGTTTACTTCACTTAAAGCAAGAAGTAAATTTTTGTCCTTCCTCTGTAAATCTCTTCCACTGTAAATCTCCTAAATACTGGTGTCCTATCTAGCAAACAGCTATAAATTTGAAAAAACAAGCTGCTGTATTATTTTTCCAAGGCCTTAAGTGTTACATGTCTTTTATCTTCTAAATCCAGTAGAAGATATCCTTTAGATTGAGTTCAAATTTCATAGCTTATTGTTATTAGCAGTAAGGGAAAAGTAAAGTAATTACACTTGAAAGATGAGGACACCTGATGTGGAAATCATCTGTAGACAGTAAATATAAAATGTGACAACTGTTTTCAAGTGAAATCAACTTTAAATGTCATCATTAAGTATGTCATTGATAATTTTGTAGAACCATCTTACTAATGTGACTTATTTGGCATGAGGGATTTAATTGAAAAGGCATTCTGAAAGAATAATGTTGTGGGTCTCATAGCTGAAAACCAATAAATGTGTTAACTGTTTAAGAAACTTTGTATCTCTAGTAGAAAGCTTCCTCAATTAAAAGGGATTGGAATATCTTTAAAGGATAATATAGAAAAATTAAGAGATAACAGGGTTTGTAACACAACAAAACAGTAAATTTGGCCTGAATTCTGACTTTTGGACAAACAAAGCAGAGCTAGTCTTTGGTGTGTTAAAGTATTTTTAGTCCCTTTAAAAATGATTGGGAGCTGAGAGATGTTGTTTCTATTTTTAAGAGCATGAGGGTAAGTTTCTAGATTTGCTGCAAACTTCCTTTTCATGGATGCTATTGGTGAATCCATGTTACCACATTTTACTTACGTAGCATTTCTGTGTCAACTTTGCACCACAGTTTTGCTTCTTGTGAAAATACTCTGGCTTTTACTGTGATTGCTTTGCTTTATAGAAGCATATATTGATTGCATACTGCATTTTGTAATAATTTTTCTGTAAGATAGTAAAATAATTGTTAAAATTGGATTATGCCAGTTTTGCTTCTCTTTATTTTAATGCTTCCAAAACAAATGTAGTTTACTCTATATTCTATCCTTTGGAATATATATTCTGTCCTTTAGAAGCCTCTGCTTAGTTTTATTAGTCCTAACTGTGCAAGATGGTTTCCTTCTTAATGTCCACTCAACCCTCCAGTATTTGAGACCTTTATGTGTGTTACAACTACCTTCAAACCCTGACTTTAATTTGTATTTAGGTGTTGAAGATGGTTGACTTACTTTCCTCCATTAAACTGTTGAGCATCCAGCAGCTCTCACTGAAGAATCTGGGTAATCAAATATTTGGAAAGATCAGTCCACATGTTCTGCAATCTGTGAATATGGATTTAAGAGGCTGAATTCTGAAAGTCTTCATAGTGCCTGCAAAGGCGCATATACATATGCATGGACATACATTGAAGATTTTTGTTTTGGGATAGAAGGAACTTTTCTGAAAACTACTCTAATGTGTTGTAGAATAGTGAGTGTTAACCATTTAAGGGATAAAGATGGTTCTTGGTCCTTGTCTGGGATGTGTTTAAGAGGGTCCCGTCCCCCCGTCCCCCCCCCCCCCCCCCCCATTCGTATGTGCTTTTAAGCTTCAGTTACAGTAAATACTGTGTAAAGCATCTTTGGGAGCAAACATGCTGTGTATAGAAACAGAAGCAAGAAGAGGCAAATTTACTGGTAAATTCCATAAAACTTGTGGAGTATGTAAGAGGAAAAAGTAGACTGCCATTACAAAGATGTGGTCTTTGAGATGGACGTTGGATGTTTTAAACTATGTGAGATGTGGTCTATTTTAATGACTGTACTGAATCCCAAGCTAGTGCTGCTCCTGCCAGGACATCCATTCTGGCTGGAGCATTCAGTAAGAAATGCAGCTGCTCTACTTATCCCAAGGTCAGCCACGCTTTCGTAAACCAAAATGATTTTTGACAAGATGGAACTTAATTTGGCCTATTGTTGTATATTAAAATTTTAAATTATGCAAATGAATTTGGTGTACAACAGCTATATTTGAAGGCTGTTTTTTTCACCTTGCTTGAGTTAATTGAGGAAGTCTGTCAGCAAAAGGCCTCACTTAGTGACATGTATATCTAGTGGATGCTCATACCTGGTGATCTTGTACCTGAGAAAATCACTCATGTTCACCAGAAATGCTCATTAAACAAACTTAAATTGGTTCCATTGTCTGAAACTTAACTGTCCCCACTGGACTGGGATGAATGCTGCTCATTACTTAGATTAAGCCTTCAGCTTTGGGGAGAGTACTACATTGTAAAATGTTTCACTTTATTAGGCAAAGAGAAGATAGTCATGTAGACAAATGGTAGAGTTTTAATCAATTAACTGGAAAAGTCTAGATGTTCTACATACTGTCAGACTTATAATAGTTTACAGTCAACACTGTGCATGGAAGTGTTTTCATACCCACTGGGGAGAAAAAATTGTCCTTGGATGTGTTCCCTGTTAGCTGAAAAAGATCCTGAAATTGCATGATGTACTCCTGTCTTCTCTGGGGGCTGCTTTCTTTTTGAAGGCAAAGCAGCTATGCTTGCCCATGCAGTTGCCCAAGTGGTGTTTCTAGTGCTGAACCCAACATGAAACAGTCTGCTCTTCATTGTAGATCAGGTAATATTTGAACCAGCCTGTGAGCTCTTAATTGGGCAATTAATATGAGAAATGGAGGCTATAACTTTAAATTTTATGATATGGAACAATACAGCATGCAAGCTCCCTGCTATGTTGTGTAAATAAAAGAATAAATAACACAAAAGCCTGCTTGTAATTTCACACACACTACTAATACTGAATAATTACTCTATGACAGCATCTTTCTTTGCACAGTTTTCATTTGTTATGCTTTAATTGTTAGGAGTGCTTAGTGAGCTGACTCCAGAACTTGTAAGTTTTATGCAGAAAAAAAACACTTAGGAAAACAGGAAGAAAAGCAGTGCTTTTGCTAAGAGATTTGCACTATACCATTTAAATTACAATTGAAAGGCGAAAGAGGAAACAATGGAATAAAATTGCAGGATTATTATACATGGCAGAAGGAAGAGGAATGGCAGAATAGCTTGTGCTGAGGCACCTTGAGCAGAAAAAAAAAATTAGGAATCTGAATATTTCATGCTTAGGAAATATGTTTTGGTCCAACAAGAGTCAGCAGATTAGAATAAGTGGTGTTACAAGATTGATACAGTTGCATGTATCTTTACTTCAAGATCAGAATGAAAACAATTGATTAAAGCAAGCACCCCATGGTGGAAGAGGGAATGTTCTTGGTTATCCATACATATTCAAGTTTGGGGTTTGGTTTTTTTACACTGATTTTTGTTTTTTTTTTTAAATAAAAATTGGGGAAAATTGTGAAGCTAATTTGTAAGTGGTAGCTACATGTCCTTATGGAAAGATATTAGTACACAGATGCATTATTTTATGTGGTTGTCTGGATCCTCAATCAGTGGAGTTTTGTGCAAGTGTAGTAATTTGTGTTGGTGGTTTCTAGCCTTATTAGTATTCATTCTGAACAGAAGCCTTGGCTCTTTTTAAAATCCCATTGCCTGAGAATTCATCATAATTTGGCTCTGAATCACTTTGGCATGATGGACCAGAGTTATTTTTGTTGTACCTCTGCTGAAGTCAGTAGAGTAAGCATAGGGTAAGCTTGGTCAAGAATATTACCATTTATTTAAAAATAAAGTAAGTCTTGCCATATTATTAAGCAACCAGAAAGCTAAAATAGGTTGTGTTTTTTTTCACTGCAACAATATAAATGTAATATTGTTGGAAAGTTTCACGTGTGTAAGTACAGAGAATGTATCTAAGCAAATAGCAACCCTTTGCAAAGAATGGAGTTGTTTCTCAGGCACAGCAGCTTAATGCTAGAGGAGATGCCTTTTTTGTTCTATTTTAAAATTCAGATTAAATCTCTTAAAGGATTATTTTGCATAGAACAAAGTGTGTTATGCATCATTGTGTGCTGAGGCATGATTTTATTAAGTATGGATATGTGTAAAATAAAAATGGTAATTTTTTACAGGTACCACTTTCTTTTAAAAATTGAATAGTTGCCTATGTCTGAGATATAGCCAATTATTGTATGGTCTCAGCATGTGATGGAGATCCACCACAATCTTACTGAACACTGCATGTGACTCCAGAAACATGTACTAAGTACAGTAAAACTGGATGTAGCTTTTTTTATTTGCTCTGTAAACAGGATCCCCAGATTTGAAGACTAAATAAATCTTCTGCAAGCTAGATATAAGTCTACTAACCATAGATTAGTAGCTTCCTCAAAAAAGGAGGGTTGTCTGTGCTTGAATGTTGTACACGTTTGTTTGACTTATTCTAGAACAAAATCTGCCTAATCTATATGTACAAATGTTATATGATCTATCGAGCATCACGAATGAACTACACAGCTTTGTGAATTATCATGCCTCATCTGAGCTGGAGTAACTGTTCATGAATGCATCCTTAACTGTGCTTATGGCTACAGATATGCTGTAAAGCACATTAGATTAAACCTTTCATTAGCATGATTGAGTTGTAATGGCTTAACAAGTTTCCTCCCTTCAGCTAACCTTTGCTATCCATTAGTTGGGTGCATGCTTTCCCTGTCAAATTGAGAGATAATGCGGTTTAGTTTCAGATTTGAGCTAAGTCATGTTATCTCACATTTAGCTCTTACGTTGAAGATTAAGCTAAATTGTGTTATCTCATAATTGAAGTGGGCTAAAAGCATGCAGGCAGATGGCTACTTCAGCTTGGCAGCATAACCCATTAAGATCATGATAACTTGCTTGTGTCTGAGCCAGGAGTGCTCTCTCCATTAGTTCTGCTGCTATTGCAAAAAAAAAAAAAAAAAAAAAGGCAGAATGTGGAATTGGAACAGCAGGTAGGACAGTAGTGTGGAGCAGTTTGCAGACAGATAGTATAATGGGGCTTTCCAGAAATGGCTTCTTTCTCTGTACAGAGCTCCAAGGCAACCTCTTTCCTTAAAGTTGTGTCCTTTGCACTTCAGAGATATATTTTTTTTTTAATGGAGAAGGGAGGGTATACGGGGCAGTTACAATAATAATGCTGCCTTTCTAGGGTACCCTGTCAAAGGAGCATGTCAAAATGTTGTGTGGAGAACAGACGGTTTAAAAGCCTTGAAGGAATGGAACTGGAGAGTCTAGTAATGAAAGAACTGGAGGAGGGTGATAGTCTTTATTCAGCTGGATCTCAGGGCTGCCAATTTCTGTAACAGCAGTAAGCTTGAAATATATGCACATACTTGCCTGAGCCTCAGGATACATTTTTATCATTAATAACCTTAGTACCTAGCCAGGAGTATTCTGCCAACATTTGCTGGATTTGAAAGGCCAAGTCAAGGTGTTTCTCTGCTAATAAAGGAACAATAAGAGTATCCTTAACCAGCTGACCTACCTGAAGAGGTTATTAGAAAATTTGTCCTTTTGTCCACTTTTCTCTATTTTTGACTCCTTACTGTAAAAGAATAAAACAAATACTATCACAAACCCAAACTTTTCATTTCTGAAAATGTTACATGTTGTCTTGAAGGCTAATTCAGGTGCTTCTTACTCTTTTGCCTCCTTGGTCATGCTGTGTCTCCCATAAGATGCTGATTTCCTCTCAAGCTGGAGTTAGACAGGTATTCCAGGTGGGAAGACTAGCATGTGAATGAAAATAGGATCACAGGTACCTTTGTGCCTTTAATGGAATCACTTTTTTTGGTACCCCTGTATTTTTGTTTTTGACAGTCAGCTCTTCTATGGTTGGAGTTTATGGTGAAAGAAAACTGAAGGCAAGTGACATCTTTTAGAAGCCTGACCTCAACTTTAGCATCTTGTTACCAGGTATTAAAGGCATCATCTAATAGCTAGACCAGGGATTCAATGTGTCTCTGTAATCTTTGCCTATAACTGGGATCAGCGCTAACTTGGTAATGTTGAGTAAGTTGGTCTTTTTCTGACATCTAGAAAACTGACAAATCAAAACCCCGTGACACTACATTATTATTTTTTTTAATTAATATTAACTGAAGCAATTTGGAGTACTGGGATAAAAAGTGGTAGAGTGCCTAGTATTTCCTATAAGCTTAATCAATTTTGGAAGGTAATGCTTGCTGTGGATGAAATTAAAGAACTTTGAGATTACCTTTTATGTTATGAAATATTCCTAGTGCGAATGAGAACAGATTTCTGCTTTCCATAAAAGCTGCTATGCAGTTATTGTGCATGGAAAGTATGTGCCAGGATTGCATCAAAATGAATAGGATTAAAACATACAATTTAAAGGGGAGACATGAGATAATATGCATTAGTAAATTTATAAATTCAAGTCATCTGTACACTCCTAAAACACCCAAGGGTGGGATGAAAATCAATTTCTCTGCACAAAATAGGCTTCCCTACAAATGACAGCATATGAACTATGGTAGTATCAATGTGTTGTAGTCCATTCTCCATGCCCTCTCCTTTTGTGTCATAACAGCCTAGCTTTTGGGGATGCGATAGAGCACTTGCAAGCGCTTATAAACCTATGCGAAGGTCAATGATGTGCGCAATGGTTTTAATGAACCTTCAAGGAAATTCCGTAATAATGTTTCTTTTGGAAGTAATGAGTTGCTTCATATAAAGGTAATGTGAAGGATGGTTGAAAAGGTGCCATTTATCGCCATGTATTTGCTACTGTGACTTATTTTAGTGTTTAAAATCTTCATTGGATAGGGTTCAGGGCTGCTTGTGCATTTCATTTATTTCTGTTATGTGACTTCCAAAAACTGTTCTGATGTTGTTGCTGGTAGAACCTTTGTGGCTATTTCAGGCATTTTCATGATTTTTTTTTTTGACGCTGCAATGTCGAAAGAAATCAAGTTTATACTGAAGAAATACAGCAGTTTCAAAGGATTCTGAAGTGATCAATGTCAACCACAAGCGTACAATAACTGAGATCAATAATCCATTCAGCAATGCTGAGAAACTAGTCGAGTGACTTCTGAAAACAAAAAGTACTGTGAGAAATACTAATCACGGTACAGATGCAAGGCCCTTCATTTTCAAAAAAGTAGTAACAATGAATAAACTGTTAATTGTAAATATCCCAAATCAGTCAACTGATTCCATCCTCACGGAGGAGATAAAGGTATCTCTAGGTGAGTAATTTCCATTTACTCTTACCTGGGCCTTTCTAGCAAGCACATATGCTTCTATGACTTCTGCCACTTCACATATCAAAGAAGTAAAATCTTTTTCCGTGTTTCTTTTTCCCAGACAACATATATAGAGAAAAGATTACTGCTTTCCCATCAAAAATGCTTGAAAAGGTAGAATGAATTACTTATTGCAGAGTACTCAAGGTAGAGCAAATGACTCATGTTGGGATCAGAGATGTAGACCTGGCATGGGGCCAACTTTTTCACCATTGTCACACTCCTTTCTTCCTAGATTAAACTTCAATTTTTATGAAATGTAAGATGAAAATTCTCATGGGGCCTTTGACACCATGTTTTCTTCATGTGATCTGCTAATCACCAGTTGTACCAAGAGCTCACCAGTTATGTTAAATAGCTATTGGCTGGAAAACAGTGTCTTTGCTTTTAGGGTGTGTATGTGTGTACACACACACGTAAAAGACAATTATATCCAATACAGTGCTGCACTCTTATTTCTTCCAGATCTAAATAAAATTTGATCAATATTTAACTAACTTATGCTACATGGTCAATATCTAGATAACTTAGGTTGAGTACCTTTTGTTGAACTACTTTATTGGAGATTATGTAATTGAGAAATAAACAGTCAAATTCAGATGTGATCTTGGTTATCAGTTTAAATTCTGAATAGATTATTTGAAATGGGAATAATTTAAATGGGAACAGGTATCCAAGGAAGGAGGATAGTTCTGAACAATTTATTGGTGGTTTGAAGCCATGAATAATTCAGGACCTACATATCTTTAAATGACATGCATGAACTAGATTGCTGCAAATTACAAAAGTATGAGAATGATATAATATCACGTAAATTTGATATTCATCTACAAAGGTTGGTTGTTTGTCAAGCTGTTTGTGGGTTTGCAGCTGACCTTTAAAAACTTGAGGATGAATCAAACTAATAGCCTGAACAATGAAAGTCTTTCAACAAGTGAGCATAATAAATCTCCCCACTTTGAGAGGGAGGCAAGTATAATATATAAAACTAAAGACAAGCTTTAATAGACACACAGAACATGGGGAATTAATTCTGAATATAGAAAGATTAATTATAGCTATGGTCACGTTGAGGGTTGAAGATGTATGAATATGTTTGAGGATTCAAGATTCCATACCCTACTTTTAACTGTATCTTTGAAACAAATCATCCTATAAGTTATCTTTGTGAAGCAGGGAACTTGGAACTTCAATCCCTTTACCTTTCAAAACTGTGTCTTAGTCATGATAATTACGCTGCAATGTAGGGAACCACTAATTTGTGTGGTTCTAGTTGAATCATGGGGGGAGCAGAAATGAAGAACTGATTAAAAAATAGCAATGCTAATTGTAATTTTGACAGCTGTTTTTTAGGACATTGTGAATGAGGATGAAATGCAGGTTGTGAGATCTTTAGGACAAAGATGCTGTTTGTTTTGTTCAGTGCAAAACCAACATAAGCCAAGATTGGCTCATGACTGGGGCTCTTCAACGCAAAGGTTAGGAAAAACTAATCTTGAAGCTAGTGTCTGGACTTCTCCTGATGTTGAGGCATTTCTCTGCTTATCATATCAGCTTAAGGTGGTAGGATGCTTCCTGTGGTTTGTAACCTCAGTAAACACACTTACAACTCTTAGCATTTCCATTTGGCAGGGCGGAGTGGTGTAATTTTGAGTATCTATGCAATAGTTATAACAATATGGTAAAAGGAATGTTATTCCTCTCAGGAGCAATAAGCATTTAAAAAAAACCCCCAAACCCAAACATGAAGTAGGATTCTTAAAAAATGAAAGACAATTGGCAACTTAGAAGGTAATCTTCCACTTTTAGTTCAAATCATAGAATTTATTTCTTTCTAGCTGTCAACTGAAGAACAGGTACTGTGTGTGCTGCTTACAAATGGTAAACTTTCCTGAAAAAGTTGCTTGCTTTTCTGCTGAAGTTCAGGATTGATTGTGATGGCAAGAAAAAGTCAAAAGTAGCTGCATATATGATTTTGTGTGCATGGAGAAATGAATGTATTTAAATTATCAACATGGAAAGTTAAATTTAGGCTTAACATCACATTACTAGCTGATGAGGTATCACACTTAATCCATCTGCATGGCAACCACAGGTTGCGTTTAGTGTTGTGCTTAGTTAAAATGATTGTGCTAAATCAAAACTCAGTTTTCAGTGAGGTATATCCAGCCAAATACTAAATATAATCATGTTTAAATTGGGACTATAAAACAAAGTTCTTAGGAAATGTGAAGCTGGGCAGAAATAATTTGGCTCTGTCCTTCAGAAACTCTGGCTATGAGAGCTGAGCTGTTTGAGCATTTTGAGCAAACACCAGTGGGTGAAGTTCTCCCTTGGCATTACAGGGTGGTTTTATCCTGTTCAAAATTAAACAGAGTTTGGTAGTATTTATGAACTTACTGTTTTTCAGGCTTACTGGACCCCAAATATAAAATGAAAACAACTGAGCATCTAGCAAAGTGAGAGGATTTGTGGAGTGTCGGTGAAGCTCTGTAGCAGGTGTGAGTGTGTGCCTGCCTCCCCCATATGTAGTAGGTACATATATTTGTATGGTTTATTGTTGCTTAAATGGCTGTCAAATTATACGAAGTGCTAAATTTAATGCCTAGCTATAATATTGCAAAGGGGATTTTCCTGTCACCATGGAGATTTTCTTATCACACAAGACAGTCTAGTAACTGTAATGGTTTAATTTTAGACTGTCTTTCATGCAGTATGCGACTACATTAATCTTTCAGTAAAATGAAAATGAATGCGTTAAAGGGTTTGTTCACTTAAGATGGAAATTCACATAAGAAGGTGCATGCTGTGCTTACACCTTGTATAGTACAACAAGCTTAGGAAGGCAGTGTTAGGTAGTAAATTATTACTGAGTGTGTATCACCTTGGAATGGTAAAGCAGCATAAGATGCTGAATGCAGTGAACATACATGCAAGACACAACCTACACTTCATCTGAAGAGAATGGCAAAATAAGTAGTCATAACATTGAAATATTTGTATAAACAGATTTTTTTTGCCACCTAAAGGTTTAGGTGTAGCACTGTCTGTCTACAGTTGTGCCTAGATCTTAATCTAGCTTCCCTTTCCCTCTTGCAGAGCTGTTCTGTCAGAACTGCTGAAGGGGTTAGAATGAGCGCAGGTATCGGCTGCTCAGGTTAGCCAAGCAGGGTGTTATGGCTTGCACAAGTTATGCAACATACAGGACAAGTTTTGTACGAGCTATGCCATTAACTAGTGTTAGCCACAGTATCTGACTGACTCAGTGCCCATTCCAGAAGGTTTTTCTGGGATTGTTCAAAAGACAGCGAGTATTTTGGGAAGTGAGAGCTGTAGGAATTATGCTGACACAAGGGTGATATTTACTACACTGGCATTTGGCTTTACAGAAAGTAAAAAGTTCTTCAGCTTTTCTGCTGGAGTGTAGGAATACTATTACAAATGCTTTGTTTATGGATGCAACGTATCTCATGTGCTCAAGAAACCAATGGTTCTTAGCGTAGTAAGTGTCTCCAGTGGTGACAATGTGGCTTTTTAAAAGAAAGCTTGCGTAATGTTCCAGTGAGCTGAATGTTCAGTTATTTCTTTCCGTTTGTAAGCCAACACTGTCCATCTTCTTTGCGCAACTGTTTGCTTCATCTTCATTTTAAAAACTTCAGTTCAAAACCTTCTGCTTTCATCACTTGTGTGCCACAACTTAATTTCATGAGAAGATGGAAACACAATAAAAATTTGTACTTAATTCAGAAGAAGGTCACTGTGTTTTTTCTGTCTCTTGTTAAATTAGGCTTTAACAACCATTTAGGAGACTATGTGTGAATATTTTGATGCTGAGGTTAAACGTTTCAGAAAAAATGGTATTTCTGTCTTCCTATCAGAAAGTATTGGGTTTTTGTCTGGAATAACAAGAGAAAAATATGCTTTAACAGTCACTTATATATCAAACTTCATCAAAGTCCTAACTGAATAGTGTTATAAGTTTTGGAGAGCTTGTAACAGCAAGGAAATAATGCCTCTAAAGTATGTTAATAACATTTGCTCTTGACTTTCAGATGAATGACAATGTGCTTGTTTGGGAGAGCATCCTAAAATAGCTTCCCAGGGTAATACTAATGCTAATCAATCACTGTGTTGCTGTCTTTCACATGTAAGCTGAAAGATGTCGGAGTGCTGTTGAGGTGCTAAAGGTGGAATAAGTGGAAGGGAAGACTAGCACTTATTCAAATACCTAGCTGGACCTGATCACATCTTAGTGACAAGCTGTCTAGGCCTTCTTGCTTAAGACATTGTTAGTATTTCTGCAGATAGCTGATTTAAATGGCTTCTGGTACTGTGGAACTTGGTGTCTTACTAGTGTGAAGATCCACTGAAACTATGGAAAAGTGAGCTGTGCTGAAGCACTGCCAGAGAGTTAGACCAAAGGCATTATTTTAAAATAGTTTCACTTTCCTGCTATCTTGATGTATCTTCTTTAACTCATGACACATAGCTTAATACTGTTCTCTTAGTAATTTTGATTAGTTTTCTGCATTTTACTAAAAAAGCAAAGGCTGGGGATGAAGGAAGAAGCTTTTATAGGATGAAAATATAACTTTATCATGCTCATCTATGTAATTGTTAGAAAAACTCCCCACACCTTGCAGTGTTAGGAAGAATCGTGAATTCAGTGTCTTGAACCTGAAGTTAGCAGCGCTTAGTGATGGGAGAGTGCTAGAAGATGCTGATGGAGGTGCTGGAAGCAGCTGTACAGTACACAGAGCTAGGTAGGAGTGAGACCCACAGCTGTCCCAGTGGCTTGGAAATGGAAAACAGTTGGGTGGCAGCCAGACTATTGAAGATTAGCCTGGACCTCACTGTACCAAAGAAAGATGCCATCCCTCTAATTTTACACGTACATGAAAATGATTTTGCCATTCTGGGTAGGCTCTAAACAATTGGACAGGCTTAAGGAGCTTATTTGAAACAAGTGGAAAAGATTTGAAGCTCATTTCTGAATATGGTAATTGTGTAATAGAAACAGATGACTTGGCAGAGAAGTTTTTTGGGTCACTTTGATTATTCCCCTACACCCAGTTGCATTTGGACTTCCCCTCTGACCCCTCTCCCCCCATCTTTCCTACCCTCTGTGTTATGTGCATCCTCAAAAGTATATAAATACTCTGTCCTATCAAACCCAATTTTTTTATGTTATCACTCTGTGTCTGGCAGTGTTCCCACTGAAGAATGTGGGTTGTAGATGAGTGTGTATAAGTGCTTATTTTGTGAACAGAATCAATAGTTCTCTTTATTTCCATTATTTTATCTTACGAACATTAGATTCTGACATATTCACTATATTACATCTGGGATAACCTTCCAGAAGATTTAAATGCTTTATTTTCAGGATTTCTTTTGTTTTAAACTGCTGTTGCTTCATCAGTAATCCCATTCCCACCATATTCTTTTGTATAATAGGTATAGAAATCACTTATTTAAAGTGCATAGTGACATTAGTAATTATCAAGGCAATGTTCCTACTGACTAAAGAGATTAAAAGAAAGAGCAAATGCTTTTGAGTTGTTGGGGCTTTTCTTACTCTTAAATACACTTGTTTTTCTTGTGGTAGTCCACTGAGACTTAAGAATTTAGGATTGCAGAAAAGCAGTTAAAACAAGTGTGTGCTTAAAGGCAAGAAGTGATACTTTGGCTCAGCCTTGCCTTCCAAGATGGATGAATGCATATTTTGTGAATTCAAACACCATATATGAGCAAGCATTCTCAGTGAATGACTTCATCATAGCATAAAGTTACTTGATTAATATGCCTGTATGTGGGTTTCCATGAGGACTATGTAATAGCACAGCAAAAAATCGCATTCTAAGATCCCAGTTTGACCCGTAGAATGCATAAGGTTTTAATATGATTAAAAAAATAAAATGGAGAGCCTTTTTGTAGTAGACCTGTGTTCCTAAAGTGTCATTTAATGTCTTTCTGATGTCTTAGAGGTACTGTAACCTCCTAGGAATAAACTTTCAATTCATGTTATAATTTATTTCTGACAAAACAGTGCTTTTTTTAAAAGTTAATTCTGAGATTATAAAGGCTCCACTTCAAGTATATCCTGCAGCAATACAGCCCTGTACGAAGCATTTGAACTCACAATGAATATCAATTATTCTGGAAAGCAATCCACTGAGCTCCAGAAGGATGCCACGACTGGCTTGTATTAAAGGTGTGTTCAGGGCACATGGCTATTCTGCTATGTTACTCAAAAGTTACTGTTAACTTCCAAAGTAAATAATGTCTTTATCTTTCTCTATGTATTCATCAGGGCATTGTGCTGTGTCTAGCTTATAGAATTTGGCTTTAGTACTTCCATTCATCTTCTACTTGTCATGCAATGTCTAGTACAAGGGTAATTGATAAAGAAGTGTGAACTCAACTGAGTAAGATATATAGAGTGACCATGCTTTGAAAAATGTGTACGATGTTACTTGTTAATAATAAATAAGTTTAAAGAATGGTTCGTCACTCTGGATGACAGATGGCATTTCTTGGCTGGTGCTGTGAGGAAGGTTACTACAGCTATGAGATATGAACGAGTGAAATAAACTGTGAACTGTATGGGGGTTATAAGAAAGCAAAGGTTTTTGTTATTTATTTTACATATTGACTCTCAATTTCAAAGGAGGGAAAAAAACCACTTGTAGATTATCACATCAGATGTTAGTCAAAGGAAAAACTGTCTCCATAGACAATAGAAATTGTGTGGTACCTGGAGTAAGCATGTCTTCCTCTAAACAAGTAAGCTGTACCTCTTTTTTTGCTCTCAGAAATGGCTTTCAAAGACATGATACCCCGTAGAACATGATTGCAGTCCTCTTCTCTGAGGATTTGTTGCTCACAAGCAAGCTGGAACTTCAAAAAAGCCTTTTGAAAATAGTTTCTGATAGCGTGTAGAAAAAAAAAAGTATGAAAGTGTTCACCCTGACAGTACGGGGCTTTCGTTTGTGCTGCTTCCGCCTGCCCTGCATCAGAGGCCCCATGGCAGAATATCCGAGGGATCAGTTCGGCTCTGTGGGTGGTGTAGGTACAGTGTGTGCTAGGCTACTTCCACTAAGGTATTTATCCTTTTGACTTAATTCAATTCCTGTATTTCCTTAGTTAGGAAAGAAAGCACTTCTGGTTTATAGAAGAATATATTTTATAGTTCTTTTACATCGTTCAATGGGCAGCAGTTTTTACTTTAATATAGATGTAATACAGGATTGTGTGTATATCAAATTGCATCAGACCTTCATAAGACAGATGGTGCTTTGAAAATTGTGTAAAGTCACATAAACTTGTGTAAATTTGTTTACATAATATCACAGTTCTTCTAAATTTTATACTGATATGCACTAAAATGTTCTGCAGTAAATAAAGTTGCTGCAAGGTTTGAAATAGATACATAGTTTGAAGTCCAAAGTATATATTTCATCTTCTACTTCTGAAGTATATCCTTAATCTTCGAGCGGCTGCCTACTCACTTCTCTTTTCTTTCTTTATTACTAATCCATGTTTTTGTAGCCACTCGTTAAAAAGCATACATACTGACTGGGAATTTAAATCTTTTTAATATTTCATCTCATTCCTAAAAGTTTTGATTTAAATTGCTCTGCTTAATAAGGTACAGTGTTCTATTAGTATGGGACACAATTGATGAGCTTTTTGCTGGAGGATATTTTTGTTCATATAAGATTCTGTGTGGTATGAATGAAACATCAGTCTTTTATGCTAAATCTTGGCTTCTTGCTTGGAATTCAGAGGTCTTTAAGCTATTTGGTAGATGGAGGCTAAAATATGCATTTGATAACACTCTATTTTCTTGAATTGGCCATGAAGTTCCACTTTCTTTTGCAGTGCTCAAGATAACTTTATTGTCATTAAGTTATCACTAGAATTTCTGGGGACAAAGTTTCTGAGAAAATGGTCTGGGAGTATTAAAACTCTGAAGTTTAATACAAACCAAAATGGAGAGAAGCAAAGCCCTTATTTACAATAAAGCCAAACCGAGACTCTCCCCCAGACTTCTTGGCAGTAAAGTACTATCAGAAAGCATTCACTTGTCTTTCAACAACAGTAAAAACTATGAGTTTGTATGTTTGTCCTGTTTGTTTCTAATGGATTGTTGGAATATGCAGAATGGATGTTGGGTGTAAGAGTATGTTGTGAAGAGGTACATAAGGATATAAAAACCCAAAGTATGCAATCTGAACAAGTCAGGAAGAACACATACTATTTTTTCTTAAATACTGTTATTTGACTTTGTAAAATAGCATTGAAGTTTTACAGTTCTTTTTGTAGCTGTTTTGAAACCTTTCCCTATAGTACACCTTTTGCATACCAGTTTCTTAGGTGCTACTGTTACAGTTCTAAATATGTTCTGGACTTCTTGGATGTTAAAGCATACACGTTTTTAAATTATTTTAATTTTTATTTATTTTTTAAAATCCATGGATCTTGACCATGCCATCTATGAACAAGCAGATCTGTAAGTAAAAACAATAAGAAATCCATGTCCATAGGTACAGTTGTAAAATAATGACTATGATTTTTGGGTCTTGTCTCCAAAAATGGAAAAAATACTAGCAAAAAATCCAGTTAAAAATACAAAAAATTCTGAGGCGGTACAGTGTGAGAGTAGAGAAGGGATGTTATCACTTGCGATGGCAACAGAATGTCTCGATCGGGGAAGGAGAGGTCTTTCTGGAGAGGAGCATTATATTCTTTCTCTATATATTTCTTTAAAACCTGCAGTGGCTGTTTGGACCTATAGGTGTACAGCTGCCCAGCATCCCTAGGGGGCAAATCAGAGGCATGGCAGAGATCAGGCACCCTGTGCTATGTAGGTTATTACTCTCTGCTCACTGGGACAGCTATTCCCATAAGAGTATTCCAGTGAATTTTATCACAATATTCCTGTAAAAGTCCATGTGCATTGTACTAAGGAAAGTGTCAGTCACAGGCTAGAAAATGATTGAAACTCATGGGGAGTTTTGTCAAGCTATGAGGGAGGAGTTTTTTTCTGTTGATGCTGTAATATTTTTCACTTTTTCAGGATGGATAGGCAGGGGAAGTTGTCACGAGTGTGGTGAGCTTTGTGCGGAGCTAGAGAGCTGGGCATAGCTCAGGAGGAGAAAACATGCTATACTTCAAAAGGGTCTTCTGCTGTAGCCAGCAGAGATTTGCGTGGTGTTTGGGTATTCTGTTTTGATAACAAGCAGGAGAAACGTACCTTAGAAATATAGATACAATTTCTATTTAACTCTACAGAAAACTGAGTTCATTTAAAAAAAAAATAAAATCACTGAGTTTTTTAAGCCTGAGAGAGTCTTATATGCTGTGCTCAATGACCTTGTAGCTAGAAAGCAGTAATAAACTGTTTTGCCAAGGTTGTAGACTCTGCTAAAAGGAGCTCTTGAGATGTGTGTTGCTGTCTCTATTGCAAGCCTGCATTCAGCTGTTACCAAAATAGAAAGCAAACTTGTTCTGAGCTACATGCTTGTCTAATTGCTTTAGTTAGCCCCAAAGATGATACTACAACAACACTCTTGGAAAAGCTATTACAATGTTTAATTGTTCAGCTATTGGGTTTTCTTGGCTAACCTAAATTTCGCTTGTTCCAGTTTAAACTCAGGTTTTTCTTCCTTTGTGTTCCAGACTGGACGAAGATGTCATTTGCATTCTCTGGCAGAGATGTATTAGAGACTTCCTTTTTTTTTCAGGCTATGATGTATATTCTCATTCCTTACAGATTACATCCCTGAAATCCTTTCAACAGTCTTGCTCCACTGCATTAAGGTCTCCAACTACTCGTTTTCTTTGAGATGTGACACCTCAAACTGGATGTTACTGTTCTAATAGCTTTGTTAATGCCCAGTAAAAAGGAAAAATTAACTTAAGTGTCCTCTAGCCTGTATTTCACTTAGTGTATCCTGTCATGCTGATTGACTTCTTCAGTCATATGACACATTACTTAGGTTTATCTTGGGATCCATTATAACCTTTGATCCTAAAGGGCTTTCACCTAGCCCTCATTGTACCTCATTGTACTGAGTTATTGCTATCAAGACTAAAACTTCCTTGCACTTGCAATTTATTAAAGGCATGGAGGTGGGTTTTTTTTCCCAGACACTTCAGCTTAAGATCCTTTTGCATTTTAGTCTTGTTCTGTTCTCCCATGTACTTTCGACCCTTAATGTTACTAATGAAAATACTAACTGCTGTTGGGTGTAAGACAGATCCCTTCATATCTGTCTGTGATGAATCATTGTGTTTTAAGTCTCCTATGCGTAGATACTCAGCGCATTTTTTCCAATCCGTTATGCATGTTCCTTATGATAGCCTCATAGAGGACATACTGTCATGACTGAATTTTGAGGAGGTCTCAAAATGTGACCACATCAAGATAGAGACAAGACTTCAGTTGTTTCTCCTGTATTCTAAAGATATGTTGCTCGTTTTGTAGAAGGAAGCTAGGCTATTCTAAAATGACTGTTCTTGATAAAACCACATTCTCTTGATTTATTTTTTTAAATTTATTTTTGTCTTCTCCAAAGGCTTTAAAAGGTTTAAATATTTGCTTCCATATTTTTTATGAATTTAAGTTTATATGGCTGGTCTACAATATCTTCATTACTCCTAAACCTTTCTTTTAAAAGGAGGAAATGTTCATTGGTTTTCATTCATCTGAATGGTTACTATCTCCCACCATGTTCACCAATTTTTATTGTGAATAACTTAGAGAATTTACTGAAACAATCTCAGAATATTCAACAATGGATTACATCTCACCCAAACAACTTTAAAAACATTGAAAAGAACTCTCCAAGATGTCCTTCTACTATTTTAGCCAGCCATCTTATCCCTTTGTCCCTGGTATTGAGTTGGCTCTCCCATTGTGAGTTACCTGTCTAATGAAGGCAGGCAGAGGAATGCTAACCTTTGGCATTCTCAGGGTTACTTATTCTGCAGCAGTTTATACGCAACTCAAATGCACAGCAGATTGGTGTAGAAGTTACCTGAAATGGCTTTGGGTTCAAAATAGAAGGGCAGTACTGAGGCAGGAGTAGGTTTTTAACAGACTTTGCTTAAAGATGCACGCTAAGGGACAAAAGTTGTATTTGAGCTTTTGCTTCCTCCTTTTCTCCCAAGCAAGTTAAGGAGGCAGTACCTGGTGGAGCTGCAAACACTGAGTGTCTGTCAAGCGGAAGAACATTGCCTGTCCCTAACAGTGCTTAAATGCAACCCTGGCTGCTACCAAGGCTTGCTTTCCTGCAGGAGGGGAATGGTTTGTTGCAGAAGGGCAATGTGGTATGAGAATTCATTCTGAGCTGCTGTCTTGCCACATAGGGCATGTATTTATTTGTATTGTATACTATTAATGTCTAACATCACTGGCAGTGTGCATCTTGAGCTGTACTAGCAGAATAACCGGATATATAGAAAGCAGCCTTTGATAGCAGAGCTGTATATAGACCTTTACTTTTTGATAAAAATAAACTTTTCAGATTAAAAGAGTTAATACTGATTCCATTCCACAAGTTCCAGAAGAACAGACAAATGGGCCCTCTGCTGATATGCAACTAATAACTTCTCAGTTACGTATTTGCAGCTGACTTGCTTTTTTTTTCCATTGATAATGAAGGTTAATCTGAATTCTGATTAATTCTCCCCATCCTTAATGTATTCTCAAGATAATTTTGATAGTTACAGAAATGCTCAAGTGGTACCTTAAATATTCTTGATGGTGCTACATAGAAACGATGCCGTTTGAGAGGGGAATCACAGAATCTGGATTTGAAATTAAGAAATGAAATCTACTTGTTAGCCAAAGCACAAACACAGAATGCAAACAGGAATCCGCATGTCATCCTGATCTTTAATACAGAAAGTGATCTTAATTTAGGACCTTAATACTTTTTCACTTTTTTATTGTTGTTGAGGAAAACAGTCTCTCACTTGAAAGAATTTAGAATTCAGCAGAGCTCAAATCTGAATTAATTACGCATTTTTGTCATTCATTGTGTTGTGTAGTTGCAATTGTCTGCCAATGTTTCTCAACTTTCCCAAGTCTAACCTCTTAAACTGGAATGCAACTGGCATGGGAAGACTTGCAAATGCCATAATCAAGAAATATGAATATAATTAAAGCAGTAATTTCTTACTACAGGCATATCTTACTTATACATTCCAGTTTCACTGTCAGTATGGAAATGAACAGAGCAATATATATTCATAAAGTATTGTGCAGTCATATTCTAAGATTTTTTGTAGCTGTTTTCTCACAGGCTCTTCTGGAGATTTACAGTCTCTTACTCCCAACAACTAATAAACCCAGTTGTTGTGTTTTGTTTTTTAAGTGTCAACACAGAACCACAGTTCCTACTGGTGGTTATAAATGTGGCAAGAATTGCATGTCTGTTTGAACCCGTTATTCCCTGATAGAAAGCGTTCAGTGTACTTGGAGGAAAATGGGGCAACTGTTTACCCATTCATAAATTGTAATGCTAGAAATCTCCTACCTCTTTCCATTTCAGTCCTGATTTTGAATGTCTCAATCTGGACTATCCAATGAGATGTTTGCTGTTGTTTGGGGTCTGGGATTTTACCTCAAGGAATAAAAAGTCAATCTGACAATCTACAAGCATTCAGTTGGGCCCATCTTAGTTTTAGATTCCTTGAGGAAACTACTTCTCCAGTTCTGCAGTGAAGTTTTAGCTTCCTAAAAGAAATACAGTTCTCAACACCTGCAGTTGTATTTAAAATATAAAATAATGAGGTGGCTAATGTGGTTTCATGTGCTTTTTGTGTCCATCCCGCCCTCCCTGCTATGATTTGTAGGCTGCTTTGCATTTATAATTTTATATGCTTTAAAGCAAATATTCTTCACTTATTGATGACATGTCAGTCCTATAAAACTCTTTGATGCAAAACAATGATAATAGTCTTTTCTTTGTTTCCAAATGATAGCTTTAAAACCTGTAATTTTAAACCACCTGCAGTTAGAGTAAATACCAGTTTCACAGTCTGATCTGCTGCTAGATTTTACTTTCACGTACATGTTTTGATGCAGTTCTCTTTCTTCTTCCACAGATGTGGCACAGGTTTCTGTAGTGACTTCCTGCTTAATTGGCTTCACTACAATTAAATATCAGGCATAAGATTATGGCTTGTTGCTTTGTCTTCTCCTCTAGTGTCTACTTTTGCTGAGGTGCCAGGCACTCCTGAGCCAGGTTGACCCCAGAGAGAAGTAAATTTTGAAATCTAACTTGAATACAGGAGCTGAGGAGTTTTAACTGGAAAAAAAAAAACCCCAACAACAACAAAAAAACCCAAACCCAACCTGTATTAAGGAATGAACAACTAATCTACTGTTGTTGGTTTAGACCTTAAACAGCACCTATGACTTTTGAATGGGTTTATTTGGATCTGTGTAGTCCAGATTGACAGATTTCCCTCCTGGAAACTTTCTTTTCATATGAACAAGTAAGCGTTATAAATTCAGCCCATAAATGTGTTACAGTCTGACAAAATGGGGACTGCTACAAGAAGACAGAAATCTGCCTCTTTTTGATGTCTCTTGTGCTTATGACTAAGAATGATCTGCTGTCCTATGAGTTAAAATTCTGGTATATACATTTGTTACCCTTCATGTCAAGACAAGGAGGTGATGCTTTTGCACCCTGAGATGATCTGCTGGGGCTGGTAATGGTCCCAATTCAGGCACCACTGATCAGAAGATGCAGAACACTTGTGGAAAAGGCTGTGAGACCAAGTTGGAGGAGGAGGAGGAGCTGCTGCAAGGAAAAGGGTCTTTAAAGGAGGAAGTCAACTTTGAGTTTTATGGCTTTGCTCACTAACATAACCTTGATTTTTAGACAGAGCTGTGTCTGATTCTCCATGTTTTTTCCCTAGATGTTCAATAGTGTGGCACTTAATGCAACTTGCAGCCCTTAGCCCTATTATTAAAATCAAACACACAAATGTGAGGGGTAAGTATCTTCTTTGTGATGAAGTCTTATACTTCCTTGTACTAATAAAATGGTTTATATGCTGCTTTTAGAAATAGATGAAGGCAAAATTAAACTGTCTGTACAACCTAATCAGGCACAGTCTTGGATCAGACAGATTATAGTTGATCTAACTCTGCAGTCGTGCCACCCTGTTCAGAGAAAGCTGGATTTGCCCCTGAAAAAAAACGCCCCAAAACCAGAAATGAAAAACAACAACAAAAAAACCCCAAACCCCCAACACCTAAAAAACTGCCCCATTTTAAATAGACTATAGTCTTTTTATAGTAGGGAAACAGCAGTACCTTTTGTGCAGTAAAACCAATTATTTTTGATTATAACAAGAATATTTTGCTAGAAAATGCTTTTAAATTTCACATTCATGAAATCCAGAGCAATTTTTCTTCAGAAAAAGACATGCTGCTCTGATGTTGAATTATATTTCAAGCTATATTATGTCATGTGTACACTTGGTTGCAGACACATCTAGGTGTATTTATGATAATCTATAGCTAAAGGGAGTGCTAATTGTCTTTGCAAAAGCTAACAAAGTTACTTTTTAAATAATCACATAACTGCAGATTTGCTCATGCTCCTACTGAAAGTAGAGATTTTGATATTTTTATGCCTGTGCTGGGAGAAAATGCCTGCTTCCAGCCTATTTCTGTAGAGCTGTTTCTTTGGTTTTCTGTTAATAAAGTGGTAGGATCAATGCCCAAGTGACAAGGATGTGAACAAAGTGAGGACTGTTAGCCCTGGTTGTCGTCTGCGGGAGCGCTCCCCAGCCTGGGTCCCCGCGGCCCCTGGGGGAATGCTCCTGGGCTACTCACCAGCTGCTGCCTGAAGGAAGCCAGCAAAGCAATCCCTACAGTGAGGGTGCAACCTGCCTGGCTCCCTGCAAAAATTTTGAGCAATTGAATAGAGTTCATACTGCTTCATCAGCCTCCCGCTCCGTCTTCATTGTCAAAGCCAGCAGGATACACTGCATAGTCTTAGCATTTAGTAAAAATAAGCACCATCCGATGAAAGCAAGTGGGTCGTAACCTGGAGAGGCTCATCCTTTGGTGGCTCTCCAGGTCCTTGTGGTATTTCTTGATGTTGTTAGGACCATCTTTCTTCTGTTTTCTCTTCTCCTGTCCTCACTACTTGCCTTTTGTAGGTTCCTAATTGCTGTGTGCATCAGTCCTGTCAGATGCCTTGACAAGTCTACCATGCTGCCAATCCTTGTTTCTAGCTCTTTCTGCGTTTTGACCAGTATAGCAGGGCAAAGGAGCAGATGAGTTTCTGTGGTTTTCAAATTGACCTATGGTAATGTCAAATAGACCTATGTCTATGTTAACGTTGGCTTAGCCTACGTACAGGTTGTATGTTCTCTTACTACAAAGTTTCTTATTTGGTAGGCATTTGCCTTTGTTATTTTGGAGCCTACATTAAGGCTCCAATCTGTACCTACAAATGTTCTGAAGTGTCATAACATAAAATATATTTGGATCAAATAAAAGGTCCAGTAGACAGCTAAGAGTGGAGCAAGATTCTCCCATCGTAACCTTTCAGTATTCAGCTGTCTGCTGTGATTCAGGTTCCTTCTGGGCCAGGCCCTGCATCTGTACCTGCAGGTAACTCCAGGTTCAAATGTAACTCCAGTGCTCTTGTAATGTTTTTCCAGATATGAATGACCCTCAGATGTGGTGCCTTTCTGTCAACGAAATGATCTATAGGAAGTTTTGTTTTCAATAGGAAGTGAAATTATTGGAAGGTAATTTGTTAGAAAGGGCAATCTGATGGGCTGTTATCATTGTCCAAAACATACATGAAAATAGGAGTCTGTTTCATCCTCTTTTCTATTGAAACAGGAAAGTACGAACTTTTGTTCCTCTGTGTTTTGTTTTTTTGGGGGGAGGGGGTTGTTGGTTTTTATTTTTATTTGTGGCTAGCCTTTTCTTGAAGGAAGATATTTGCTGATTAAACTGCAGGGTGAAAGATTTTGTTCACAGTTCAAATGTCAGAGGCATTTCATGTCAGTTCATAAATATTCTGTATGGCCTATACTGACTGCTTGATGCCATTTTCATGAGGTGCTTTTCTGTATTACAAAGAAAGATGTTTGAAATTAAATATTGAAACTAACTGGGATATTAATTACTTAGTAATGATTAAGCAACTGTTCACCAAAGACAGGAGCATAAGAACTATCTCTTCAAACATTAAGAAAAATAATACTTTCTTGATGAGCATTGTAAGTTTAAAGGCTTAATAGGAATCAAGTCATTTTTAAGAGCCTATATAAAGAGTCAGAAGACTACATTTTCAAAAAAAGGGAAAGTATGAACTCATTTGATTCAGAATTTCCACTATTAAAATCTGGTTGAAATAACAGTATTGAAGGAAAAAGGTTAAATCACTGGCCATAAAACCATTGTATTACAACCCTGCTGTCAGTGTATCAGTGGCTGAATATCCATGCACTGGGGACACTAGTTTCATTGCAAGAAGTACTGAACTAAAGAAATCCAAAGGTTGTATTGAGGCATTGGCAGCTAAATCCCTCTGTGGGGCCTGTTGTCCCTTGTAAAGTAGAATATAGAGTTAAGATTGCTTCTGGAGCATATCACTTTTGTTCCTTTGCTTCTCTTATTTACCCCTGTATGTTTCCTGTTTTATCCCCTCTTGTGCACTATTTTCCTCTTGTTATTTTCATTATAGTCTATCCTTTTCATCTTTGCAGGCAACAAAGATCAGCAACAAAAAGATGATGAAAAGAAAACTCTGAAGAAACAATCAGGGCATCCACAACTCTCTCTTGCATCTAAAGAGAGGTTCCTACCCCAGGCCCATGGTGATTTTATGGTATCAGTGAACATGAGATCAGTTTAAGTCTTCTCTTTCATAGTGAGATAGTCTCTGTGCAAATATATTTGATGGAGGTTGTATGTGAGAGTCTGTTGGCATTTTGGTTTTTATTTGAAGTCACAGAAGATACAAAGTCAGTATCTTAATTTCATATTTTTATTTCATCTTGTGCATATATATATATATATATAAATAAAAACACACCAAAAATTTAGTGGCTTTTTCAGGAGCAAGGTATTTCTACACTTTGGACTCTGCTTTATTTTTCTGTAAACATAAAATAATTATATGTTGAATTTCCATTCACTCAGGAAAGAATACTTCTGCCTATAGACTGTAACCTCTCCAAGTTATGTTATAGTCATTTTGTATAACTTATTATTATGCTGTTACCTTTAAGGTACCTGATTTTTGGTAACAGTTCTTTTCATAAGGCTGCTATTAATTTAAATTGTTAGAAATTGATCCTGAATGTCCCAAAGTATGAAAGTGTGTGGTGGATGCAGGTACTGCAATATCAGTGACAACTTTGCATTGGGAAAATGCTGTTCTTTCAGTTCCTCTCATGTGCTTTAGATTTCCAGTCTTTGGTGATGTTTTGTAACTTCCAAATGAAATCCAACCTTTCCAATTAAAATGGAATATTGAATTTTTGTCATCCCTTTCCACCTACAAATAAGGAAAATTAGTGAGGATTGCTTCTCTGCATTTAATCGCGCCTTGGGGGGCGATACCTGGGGTCCCCCTGATGTGGGGGAATCCAAGAAGTAATGTGGAGTTGTTTTTGAGTGTGTAGCTGATGAAGTGGAAAGGGATGAGGCAAAAGAATGTGGCTGTGGAGCTGTATTTTTTGTTATAATTCTGGTGGGATTATTATGGTGAACTCTAAGCTTACTGTACAACTAGGGTAATTATAAGAAATGAGAAAGTAATCCTAAAATCATAGAATACTTTGGGTTGGAAGGGACCTTTACAGGTCATCTAGTCCAACCCCCCTGCAAGAGCAGGGACATCTTTAACTAGATCAGGTTGCTCAGAGCCCCATCCATCCTGACCTTGAATGTTTCCAGGGATGGGGCCTCCACTACCTCTCTGGGCAACCTGTTCCAGTGCCTCACCACCCTCATTGTAAAAAATTTCTTTCTTAAATCCAGTCTAAATCTGCTCTCCCTTAGTTTAAAACCATTGCTCCTTGTCCTGTCACTACAGGCCTTGCTAAAAAGTCCCCGTCTTTCCTGTAGGCCCCCTTTAAGTACTGGAAGGCTGCTATAAGGTCTCGCCGCAGCCTTCTCTTCTCCAGGCTGAACAACCGCAACTCTCCCAGCCTGTCCTCATGGGAGAGGTGCTCCAGCCCTCGGATCATTTTCGTGGCCCTCCTCTGGACTCACTCCAACAGGTCCATGTCCTTCTTGTGCTAAGGACTCCAGAGCTGGACCCAGTACTCCAGGTGGGGTCTCATCAGAGCAGAGCAGAGGGGCAGAATCACCTCCCTCGACCTGCTGGCCACGCTTCTTTTGAGGCAGCCCAGGATACAGTTGGCCTTCTGGGCTGCGAGCACACATTGTTGGCTCATGTCCAGCTTTTCATCCACCAGTACCCCCAAGTCCTTTTCTGTTGCTCTCGATCACATCATCCCCCAGCCTGTATTGGAACTGAGGATTGCCCTGACCCAGGTGTAGGACCCTGCACTTGGCCTTGTTGAACCCTGTGAGGTTCACACAGGCCCACTTCTCCAGCTTGTGCAGGTCCCTCTGGATGACATTCCATCCTTCTGGCCTGTCAACTGCACCACTCAGCTTGGTGTCATCTGCAGACTTGCTGAGGGTGCACTTGATCTCGCTGTCACTGTCATTGATGAAAACATTGAATAGCGCTGGTCCCAGTATGGACCCCTGAGGGACACCACTTGTCACTGATCTCCATCTGGACATTGAGCCATTTTATATTAAGAGTAAATAATTGGTGTAGTCTACTTTATTGTACTGTTGAGGTACAGGGAATTATCCAAGTACCTCAAGCAACCTCAGGTGCTGGGCATCGCTGTGGAGTTAGAGCATCTTGTACCAGAAGGTTCATCTGGAAAGGGTAGGGAAAGTTGCAACTACTGCTAACAGAATTAAAAAAAAAGGGGGGGGAGGGCTAGTTAGCTGAATATGCTGACCTAAGCTTTCCTGAATAAGGAAAAAAATTTAAAAGGAATAAAAAAATAATGTTTCTATGTGAAATGTTTGAGAGCTACTGAAGACTAATGAGGCCAGTTCTGAAATAAAATGTCAAAATTAAACATTATTTTTGAGATTCATTTTTTTTCACCCTCATGCTTTCCTAGAACTGCAGTTTTGGTAAGCGCAGTATTGCTTATGTCTTCCTTCTCTCTTATGCCTTCATAGTTTCTCTGTTTGCAAGCTTGACACTCCCAGCTTGACACTCCCTGCAGACAACAACTGTACTTTAAAGTCCAAGCTGCATCGGTGAAAACCAGTAATTGGACCACCGTATTTATTCGCAAATACTATATCGAGTGTTCAGTCTGCATCGCATTAACCTGACATGGCTGGTTGGGGTAGCACAGGCGCTGTCAGGTGTCAGCACTGTTGGGTGGGCGCAATGGATAAAGGATGCAGGAGGAGGGGGGTGAGATAAGGGAGACCCCACATGTGGACACAGAACTCTGGTGCTGGGTCTGACTGGGAGAAAAAAATTACTAATTGACCTGCACATGTTTAAAAATGGCTGAGCTATTTTGGCAGTTGTACCCCATCCTTACCTTGTGTGTATAATTCTGGGTGATGTGGAATTGTGCTGCAGGTTTATACGGCACAGTGCCTTTCTTCTCCATTATCTTTTGAAAGGGGCGTAGTAAAACACTTGTAAACTCATTGGAGCAAATTATAAGTGATGTCTGAAACCAAGTTTCTACCCATTAAATGCCCAGAAGGAATGCAAATACTGCTGTGAAATTGTGGCTTTTACAGGGGTTGCAGCAATGTTTTTATTTCTAAAAGGAAGGAGTGAGAACCCCAGCCCATCTTTCTGCTTTCTTATTCACTGGTCTATCTGCTTATTAGCAAGACACAGTTTTGGGGTTGTATCGAGATTATGTTGGAGGGGGCGGAGGTTAGTTGTTGCTTTTTGTGTAGTTGGTTTTGGTTTGGGTTTTTTTGTTGTTGTTGGGTTTGGGGGTGTTGGTGTTTTGTGGTTGGGGTTTTTTTGTTGGGGGGGAGGGTGTGTGTTTGGTTTTTTTTTAAACTTCAGTAGAGTGGAGATGAGGACCAACCTAAACTCTGCTCAGTTGGCCTGATAATGGTAACGTGGAGAATTTTAAATGAACTTAAACAGATTTTGGGTGTGTAAATCCCCAATTGATTCAGAAAGGCCTTACTTGGCAGCTTCTTAGTCTCTCGGGAGGTGAAGGTACATGGTTTCAGTTTTTCATTTTTGGTCCCTAGGTTCTGATACTGAGCTGATTCACAGTCTTTGGGATAAAGACTGTGTGTACGTGTACATATGTAAATTAGAAACTGATTCCTGGCATCTCAGAAATCAGCCTTTTCCACAGCAGGAAGAGATGAATAGTTCAACAGCAGAAAACTATGCACCAAGTTCTGTAACATCGTCAGACAGGTGGACCACCACAATTCCCCAAGACCTAGCATCACAAATTGCAAAGACCTGTCCACAGAAATGTAGGCAAAACAGGGGCTGATAGTTCAGGTGTCTTCTTACTGTGCTGATTTTTCAGGGTTTGGTTATTGACCAGTGTGATTTATTATCTTAAATTTTACCCTTTCCCGGTGTTGAAAGATGCTTTTCACATTGGAGATAGATAAAACTGTGAGGACTGGGGTCTGTTATATTTGAGTGGATTTTAGAAAGGCAAAAAAAAAAGTCCCTCGAGACAACTAATTAACTTATAGAACAATAGAAATGTAAAGACCACTTTTAGATGCCTGATGTATCTGCTAGGATTCAGACACTCTTTCTCAGAGTTCCTCATTACCCAAATTCTCTTCTATTTTTTTAACCAATATGACGATAACCATTACAGGGGGAGGAGGGTTACATCCATTGCAGAGAGGTGTTGGGAAATATTTTTCCATAAATACACATGTTTTGGCAGCTACTTTTATGATTAACTGACATTTTTTCTGGCAGAGAGAGGGTGTTAAACTGATCAAAACATTTCATTAATACTTTATAAAAATATAGCACCTTAATAAAATAAGAGCCATCGCTCTATATAAATCTCTGGAAATTTGAGTCTGCCATAGATTAATATGTTCTATATAACCTATGGAATCCATCCTTTTTTATCCTGCCCTTTCTTCTGCAGAAAAAATGTGAGGACGCCAGGATGATGTAACCCTTAATGCTTCAAATCAATTTACGAAGGGTATGTTTTTTTGATTTTTTTAATTTTTTTTTTTTAAATCTCTTTGCAAACATGAGCAACTATATGAGCAATTATGTCTTTATCCATCTGACTGGGTTTGCAGTGAAATGGGAAGGCAATGCAATACAGCTAATAAGGCACACATGCCTTTAGAAGAAGGAAAAATTAGAGCCTTCTATATCTCAGTGGTACCAATCTGCCAATTAAGTTTTAGTGATTTTTTTAGTGATCTTGCCTCCATCTCTTGTTTTGTATATACTGTGCAGCTGTGACTATAAGGTAGTTGTCACCTTTTGGGTGGCTTCTGAGGCTTAGCTTCAGGTTTATCTGCCGTTATATTATCTGTATGGCTCACTACACTTCTGTCAGCCTTGTCTGCGCTAAAGGTGTGTGACTGATGCAGCTGAGCAGCCAGGTAGGTGACAGGATGACAAGCGGTAACAGAGCAGCAGTGCAGTGATGGTCCCTCCTGTTCTGGAGCTGAGCAGAGCTGTGCTCGCTCCTGCAGAGAGGGCATGTGCACAGACCTGTGCAGTGAAAGCGTGGTCGGCGGCTTATTTCTAGAGCCGTTTAACATCTGGAGCCAGAGTTAGCCATGAACTAAATGATCCGGTTAGCTGTGGAGAAAGTACTACTTGATTTTATTTTCCTTCTGCTCTTTCCTCCTTTCTCTCATCTGTCCTACCTTCCCCTCAAACCCCTTCTGATACAGATCCCTAAGTGCCTGTTAGAGCCTTGTATCCATTCCCGTTCTTCCTCTGCCTTTGAGTTGTGCCACCAAGCTGCTGCTTCTGCACTGCCTGAGCTCCTGCAAGAGGGAGCATTGATTGTTCAGGGCAGGCGATCTCTCTGCTTGCCTCTTTTGTATCTGGGGTATAGGATGGAGAGGAGGACAGAGGGAGCCAAAGCCTTAAAGCCCTATGTTCAATATTGCTGCAGGTATGGTTCAGATACAATTGTCATGGCATGCTGCAGCTCTCAAAGATATCTACTATAACACACAGAATTTTTGAATGATACAGCTGTAAATATCTGCTAAACCCTTATGAAATTGAAATCTGAGATGTATAACTTGCCCAAACTGGAGAAATTTTTTCCACAAGATGAGGAAACATGGAGTTTTCTACCATGAAGTCAAACCCTTGTTATGTTAAATCCCTGATGACAATACTTGGACTATTTTTTCTCTGTAATTCAGTTTAAAAATCTTATCTCTGGAAATTTAACTGAAATGTTCAAATGGCTACATTTGGCTAAGCCATAAGTGGCTTAAAATAAGGCCTTGAAAAGGAAACTATTGAGTAAGCCTGACTTGAGTAGCAAGACATTACCGACTATGCTTTCTGCAAGTCTTGCACTCTATGCTGTAGTTACAATCAAAGCATATATAGAGTTATGTGCTTTGAAACAGAATGCAAGTGGAGCTAGTTCATATAGCATCCCATAAGCTTTAACAAAAATAATGCTTTATTTTTATAACTGTTAATCAGAATGTATTTATAGACATCTCTATTCAACTTAAAATAATACAGGTTTTTATATTTATCTGTCTCTGAAAACTGTTATCATTAGCCATTTTTTGTTGTAAGTGTCATAGTGCATTGGAAGAAGCTGTAACAAGTGGCTTTATTTTACAAATAGTGGTATAAATATAACTTTCTTTATCATATTAGCTTGTTATCATTATGAAATGCAAAAACTATGCAGCTGTCCACATATCTACAGAGAATCTAGTTCATTTATATATTTAATCAGACTTAAGACATCAGTTACTTTTTCTGCAAACATAATGCAATTTGTTACTGCTTATTCAGTCAGCACAGTTTTGGCAGACTAAAAAAGACATCCCCTTCCCCCTTATAGTGATTCATTTATTCAGAATAAAAAGAAGACATTATACAGGAAAAAAAGTTTTCCAACATGCATTTTCCAAAATCCTTGCAAGAAATATGGACTTCATTTGTCCACTTACTGTGGGGTTTTACTAGCCTCTTCAGTCTTGCTTTAAACTTGGAGTATGCTATACTTTGAGCTATCTTCATATGATATATTGTGATCACTAAAAACTAACAAAATTTATGGGCCTCATGAGAGCTACCTGTGCTTGATATGCATCTGATAGTTGACTGTTTAAAATATGGACTTGTTATGGACCCAGGAAGGCGCACAAATTTTTGAGACAATGACTTCCTCTGTGGCACTTCGCCTCTCAAATTTTCTATTTGTCTTTGGAGCACCTTTTAACCACATGCTTCCTTTTCTGTCTTTTTTTTTTTTTTTTAATAAATACCTCACTTGTACCGGTACAATAAAGTACTTGGTTAACCATTCACAATTAATTATGTAAGCATAAAAATACGTATGACAGGTGCAGTTTTTGCCCATGCAAACTGGAACCAAGAGTTGGACTTCCTTCAGCTGCAAACTTTTAATTTCATGGCATTAATTGGTATCTTAATGATGAATCTATCCCTTTATAAAATACAATATTAACATATTGCTGGATAGTAAGAAAAAGACTAATGGAACCTAAATGTTGCCCATGATAAATTTTTCAATGTGGGAAAATATGGTAAGGTAATCTGTTTTCTTTCATATACTCCCTCTTCTCTCATGGAAGTTCAGGAAGTAAAGGAGGAGAACTTAATCTTATCATCTAATACATAAGGTAAATCAGGAATAAAACCAAGGTGCTTGAGCAGAATGTTAAAAGAATGTCAAGCTCAGTGGAACGAAGGTAAAGCCACTAACGTTGGTCTCTTTTTTTGATAGTATTACTTCTTATTGCTCAACACCCCTGGGGCTTTGCAAAAATCCCCTAGTGTTTTTTTTTTCTTCTTTCCTCTTCCATCTTCCCCTCTCACCCACACTACACTCCAGTTGTTATTCCCCTAGAAATGAGTTGTGGTGCGTTGCCCCTGGCCAGCAGCTAACCACCCACCCAGCTGCTCACTCATTTTCTGCCCCCAGCAGTACAGGAGAGAGGATAGGAAGAGAAAAAGCAAGAAAAATCATGGTCAAGATAAAAACAGGTTAATAAATGAAGGAAAGAGGAGAGAGGAAAAAAGAAATGATGTGAAGGCAATCATTCATCACCTCCCATAAGCAGACCGATGCCCAGCTAGTCTGCAAGTAATGGCTACCTTGGAAGACAAAAGCCCTGAGTTTTTTTTATTGCTAAGCAATGTTACATGGTATGGAATATTCCTTTGGCCAATTCAGTTCATTTGTCTACAGGCTGGGGGTTGGGAAGGGTGGCAAGTGAGGAAAAGAGAAAGCCTTCATGCTGTGCAAACACTGCTCAGCACTAGCCAAAACATTGGTGTGTCATCAACACTGTTTTAGTAACAAATCTGAAACATGGCACTCTATGGGCAGCTATGAAGAAGGTTAATTCCATCCCAGCCAGGCCCAGTACAAGAGTGCCATTAAAGAACAGATTCTTTTTTGTTTTAAATACATCTTTGTTCATCTTGTTCCTTTCCTTTTCACAAAAAAAATCTGGTTTTCTCTGCTTATTTAGCTACCTGCAATGCCCTGCTGTCGTTAAGGTTTCCACCATCCCTTCTGCTCCAGTGAGAGAAGAATCACAGTACAAGCTCCTTTTCCACAGCAGCAGGTAGATAGTTTCACATGTTCTGATTATTTTTCTTGTAGGTACATGATCATCTTTGGTCCCTGTCCAAACACTGTGTAAGTCGGCAGCATCTGATGGTTCTTTGACAGTCAAGAGGTTTGTGGTAACAATCTGATTTTCCCACAGGGCATCTGTCAGTGCTAAGACAACCCTACATTTTAAAGAGAAGGAATCCTAAAGTTAGGAAACTGTTCAGTGAATGTGCAGCATTCTTGATAGTCAATAATTATGAGGAAATAAGGGGGAAATAGTAGGAAAATTTTATTTTAATCCTGTGCAATGAGTGTAATTCTACCTGGACTTGTTTTATGTCCCGCTGTGTGTGTTTAGTTTTTTTGGGTTTGATTTTTTTTTTTTTTCAATCCTGCGATGAAAGTGAAGTTGCATTAGAAGCTGTTGTCTTTTGTAGCACTAAACTTGGAATAATGCCTGTTAATTAAACTTCACCTGAGCCAATACAACTTTCTGTGTACATGTAAAAGCACGATACTGTATCATGCAGATAAGAAAACATCCAGCCTTGCAAAAGTTTTTCTCATATCTCTTGATATTGCTGGACATGCAAAGACCTGTGTGTTCAGTTTCTGTCTTCTCACTTTGAGGATGTTTGTGAACTCTGTAAATAACAGAGACGAGTAACCTGCAGGTTGAACAATAGCTCTGGTCTGAAAAGCCTGAACTAAAGCACCTGGTGCTGAGGAAAGTATGAGTACATTGTAAGATAAGATGGTATTTAGTGCTTCCACCAATCACTTATGTTATAGTAGCAATACAGTACCAACAATATGCTCTTTCTCCCCCCCTTCGACTTTCAGAATACTTTAGTTTATAGTGTGGAACAAAATGATCAAACTGCTGTTTGTACTTTGCCAGTATTTCAGGTGGTTTGATTTGACAGTTGTATTTATCAGCTCCATATGCAGGCATATTTTTAGCAGTTGAGCTGCATATTTTGATGATAATAGTACACTGGTTCCTCTTTATTTTTTTGTATTTCATGAGATGTTTTTGTAATCACCTAGTCCACATCTGTAAGTTTTGTATTCTAGTACAGAATGTGAGGAAGTTTACAGGTTGTTATTATTCTTTTTTAATAGTAAGCAAATGAATCTCTTAGGAAAGGTGGTCACATTTGGTCACAGCTAGCTGCATAAAATCTTAGTTATGTGTAAGCGGATGGCTGTGATAGGAATTTGTAGACCTATTTATAGAGAAGTAAATTCTCATCCAAATATTTATGGACTCCTGGGTCTGTAAATGCAGAGTTTGAAATAATGGCTGTGAAAAATCTCAGCTCCTGCATGGGTGTCCCAAAAGTGTTCAGTGCTAAAGACTTCTGGATAGTTTACAGAGGGCAGTTTGAGTGTTGATAAAGTTTATTCATTTGCATCTATAAGCATTAGATTAGACTGCATAATGATTTTCTTGTATAAAGCTTGCAAAGCCTTTAGACTTACAGAGAAGCCCTTGGCCTCATTAAGATGGTATATTGTGATGGTGGTGACAGCTTTGCAGCAGGAGGAGGAAGTATTGTCTGCATCCAGACAGGGGCTTCCCCCCAAGGGATATGCAATGACAGGCAAAGCGATGAGAGGGATGTGACAGGGGCTGGAATATGCATACTGTGGTTCAGAAGACCAAAGCTCTGTCTAAACCTAATAGCAGATTTCTGACAAAAAAAAGATCCTTCAGGGAAGGATGTGGGAGCAGGACAGGTGGAGAGTAATCCTTCTAATAAATACATCTGCCGTCGGCCAACCTGCCTCTTTGGGTCGTAGCCCATTTGTGAGTGTATGTACAGGGGCAGTGAATGGTATTCGAGACAAATAGGCACAAATTATTTTCACATTGTAGTTTGCACTGGGATAGCAGAACACTGTCAGGACTAAAAGCATGAAAAGGAAAGTGCTGGGGGTGCAGCCTATCCCAGTCCCAAAGTTGCCATTTTAGAGGTTTTGAGTGCACTTCAGAAGAGATTTGCACTGTATGGCTGCAGCTGTATACCATTCCTGTTATATTTGCTGAGAAAAGGCTTTACTGTGTATTAATAGAATATATTAATTTAAAAAGCAGGTAAGGCAGGTCTTTAATTTGGAATTTGACATAAGGAAAAAAACTAAGGAAATAAATTACTTCTGTCTTTTCTTGCAACTGAAGTTTCTGTTGGTTGATGTGATCTGCAAGGAAACTACAGTGGTATTTGCATTGGCTAGATTCTTGTTCCTCTTACCTTGGCTACCTACATAACAGACTCTATACAAGAAAGTATTTCTTCCCTTTCTGGGTCTTGGAAACTTTAGGAAAGCTCTATCTCTAAAGTTGCCAATTTGTATGCTGTTTACTGGTATTTAAACTCCCACTTCCTTCTCCTCATATGGTGAATTTTGTGTATTCCTGTTGTAGAATAAGAGAAGGTGTTTAAACATTTTATAGATATGCTGCTCTATGGTTTCATTTTGCCCTTAGTTTCCAGGAAGAAATATTAAATGCAAATACTTTTTCTTTATTTGCAATAGGTCAAACTAATTTAGCTAAAGTTCACACCCATCTGCATAGAAGATTATTGTAAACACAATAAAATTCAAAGGTCATTTCTGTGACTGAAAGAGGATCAAAGGTGCTTTCTGTGCTATTTTAATCCACTTCAGAGAGTTCTAATGAGTTTAGCAAAGGGTGAAAGTCCGAGGCTTTCCCTTGCTGTTGTCCTTTATATAACTCTAGTAACTATTCACTGGTCTGTCATTATAACATGTTCAATGGTGAATGAAGGTGAATCTGGCAAGGGGAACTTGTAGTATAAGACCTCCTGATGTATGCTGATTTTGTTGATATGTTTCATCAGTTGAACAGTAGCAGCTTAGAAAGCAGAAGTCAATCTTACCCCTGATTATGAAGCCTGAATACTTACAGCCCATTACAAAAGTAAATGCTGATCTCTAGAGTCAGGTTGCAAAACCATTGTGCTTTACAGAGTTTCAAAAATAATCTTGAATAACAGATCTGTATGTGGGATCTTAAGGTGTTTCCTGATGCTTGAGGGGGAATATGCCTTTCTTGGTTTCTGTAAAATGATAATATTGCCAGATTTTTCTTTTACCTAACAGTCAGAATATTTGCTATGGAGCTGGTCTAGCCTAGCTGGGCCCTTTTGAAGCAATTTAAGTGGAGGTTATTAGGCCATGACACCACTCTTAGGCTAAAGAAGTGGCCTGAATTGTGAACACATTTGGCTCGCTACCTGCAGGTAATGGTCTCTTCAGAAATCATGGTTTGCAGTACAGACAATCAGAAAAACCTACTCAGGATTCACTGGTCAGCAGTTCGATAGTACAATAAATGAAGATGACTTGTTGATGTAATACATAATGTAATTTTTTTTATCCTGTCCTGGACTGATCAATTGCTCTCTAGTTATCAGGGATGTTGTTTAACTCTCATTTCTGTAATGTGAACTTGCAGTAACTTGTTATATTGCATAATCAAATCAGTTAACATTAATTAAAATATATTTGCTGAAGAGCAAGGAGTTACAGAGGAATACTTAGGTTTATTGTTTCCCTTTTTCATTTAGTTTTGAGCTGGCACAATGACCTCTGGTTCTGATTTCATTATGGCGATGTGTGCAGAGCTGCTGAGCTCTGGTAGCTGATCAGAACCGTGGAATGAGAGAGGGGTGTGGTATTTTGGTTATGAGGCTGGTGAGGTTTGCACTGATTCTCAGATCTTCCAATGTTCTGCTTAAAAAAAAAAAAAGTTTTGTATTATTTGCTTTGACTCTGCTACAGGTACCATATACAATCTTCCATCTCTTTTTCAGAGTTAACAAAATTATAGCTATGGACCTATAGAGAGGCCAAGGTAACAGTCACCCACCCACCCCCCACAAAAAACCCCAAAACCAAACCAACCAAAAAACCACCAAAACACCCAACCAAACAACAGCAATAACAAAAACAAAACCCCAAACCTTGTGTAGAGTGAAAGGAAAAATACCCTTTCATTAAAGCCCTGAAACTTCTTCCAAGCTGTTCTACCTCACTGATGAAGACTTTGACTCCACAGTCATATGTAGATTAATAGGGAAATTTCATTCCTGATGTAGAAAGATTGCTTCAGCATGCAACTCTTCCAACTAGCAAAATGCCAGTCTGAAATTACCCTGTTCAGCTGATTAAGTCCATTGCAAAGAAACTAGCAATGTTTCCACGGAAAAACACAGACTCCATCAATAAACTTTCTAAGCTTTATGGTACTACCCAAGAGGGAATTACCCCCTGAGTGGATGAGGCAATTAATCTCTGTTTCTCTCCCTTCACTTGGAGACTTCTAACTGCAGTGAACAAAGCCCTTTAAAAGCAATAAAAAGGGTTGCTCACTGAAAAAGAGTTGCTCTGTTGCTCTACAGAAATTTGTAGGATATTATCCATACAAAGACCTTTCCCAGTGGAATGTCTCTTTTCACCAGTAGCCTTTGGAAGTTGCAAGAACCACAAAGCATGCACCTACATATGCCCTGTGCTGCTCTGTGAATGGAGCGCGTTAGTATTCTGCAAGAATGGGATGTGAGATGCTACATTATACTCGGATTATTATCCAAGCCAGATCCTGAAAGTATGAAATGAGAATGCTAGTAAATGTGACAGCTTAACAACAACAGTATTTGATTTCACATTAATTTATCTCTTGTGGAGAACAGATATATTGTTTTTTAGACACATCTGTATTCCTCAAAGAAAACCAATTCAAGTTGAAAGAAAGTTTGAATGCCAGGAAGAAGATCATTAGGTGTGATAAATGCATCTCTGAATGATCTTAGTGTGCCTGCTGAAGGGAAGAATTTCAGAGAAGACTGGCAGAAATTAAAAGTTTTCAGCTCTGAAAAGTTTCTTGTTGGCGATACTAGTGACAGCCAACATGTCTCAGAGCTACCACTGAAAAAGCTGGAAATTATTTCCTCTGATGCTATAGCCCTTTCTCTTGGGAAGTAAAATGGGCAAGTGGATTCTCGTGTGATTAGAAGTAAATGCTTAATTTAATTAGCATTAGCTTTGCAGGACCGAATCCTTTGTAGGGTAGATAGAAACTTTATTGGAGTAGTTTGTATGTAGTATGTAGTTGTCCTATAACTGTGCTTAAATTAGCAGGTTAAAGTTACTTATACTTCTTCTAGGTTTGACCTGTGAAAAGAAAAAGACACTTAAAAGCAGAAGAAGTCAAGATACTCAGATAGTATTTTATATTTATTTATGCATTCTTCCCCAATGGACATTTAACTCTAGTTAGCTTTGTGGAGCCCAAGTTCCTGTAGGAGTATTCTGCGCTGTACTGCAGTGTGCTGGGAGAGAATCTCTGTGTTAATCATCCAGATGTTTGTTGGGTCACAGGTGGACAAGAAGGAAATTCTCAGTTAATGGGTAGTGTTTCCTATCCCACCAGTGCAATTTAAATTATCTGAGTTACATCAGTGATACCAAATGCAAAAATAAATAAATGGAATTACTTCAAGTGATGCTCAAAACATTCAAGTTGAATTGTTGTGCAATATTTTCACTTGCAACTTATGAACAACTTCCAATCTTCAGTAATGTTCAGTAATCTGTAATATTTTGAAGTTGTCTATATCTATTCTTGCATATGTTATTATGTTGCTTGTCCTTTAGCATAAGAAATGAAACATACCAAAACGTGATGTCCTCTAATTATCTGTTTGAGGAATGAGCCTGGTGAATGCCATGTTTCAGTCAGTTTACCTCGGCGGTTGACCCATATCTGTAGAATTTGCTCCCATTCGACATAGGATTCTAGTTAACAAACTCATTATTTGTATGGGATTGAATTGAGAGGACCATGTACATTTTGTGGTTATGGAATTTAAAGTTGGATTTGATTTAATAATCACACTGGGTGTGATTATTATTTTTTTTTCTTTTTAATGTGCATCTTTAAAACCTTATGGCCTTTCAGGCATATTAGAGAATGATTGATAGGTGAATTGTGTAAACTGAAAGACTAAATACAAACGTATTTAGTCATAGTACTCAGTGGATAGTATGGCTTTTTTAAAAGTTCCTACAAGCAGCTGGGACTCAAAATAAACAATTGCTTCTAATGTAGGTCCAGGCTAGCTACATGGCTGGTCCCTTTGAAGAATGTGCACCTCCTCCAAACGTGTCGGGCATGGATATAACCTGCTTGCATGTATAGGCAGTGTACAGTTTGGCTGCTCTTTTCTGGAGGTGAAAAAAACCCCTCCTTGGCTGCAAAGCAGCAGTCTGTTTTCTGTTTTGAGAGTTACTGCTTTCTGAAAGTTGTGTAGCTGAGACTTGTTTGTTGCATTACTTCTCCAGCTCAGTCCTTTAACAATTACTTTTATTGCCTGCTTTTGGCCTCAGTCAAACAGCGAGACAAAGCTGAAGCAGACAGAAGTCATATATAGCAGTCATATAGCATATAGTCATAAGCATAGCATCCTTGGGAAATACAGTGAAGACATTTTCCTAGGGTTTTTTTTACTGTTTCCAAATGAGACTAATCTAAAATGGTCTTCTGTGCAATTAGTCTTTGCAGGAAGGCTCTCCTGGAAACTTCATATATACTTATGTCATAAATCTGAATGCATATTAATAATTATTTAATTACCCTGATGCTTTGAACTAAAACAGCATTAGTGACGGTGTTTCTATCAGAAACTTGCCCAAACACCAAATTTCGTCACAGCTCACTCAGTCTCCTTAAAATATTATTTTACAGATACTAGTATTGAGAACAGAGGTAATTTTTTTTGATTCAACCATTATGTAAGTTACAATTTGCTTTCCTTCTGACATGAGGAGTATTTTCAGTTTAATACTATTCTCTGTATTTGACTCATAACTCATTAAAACAAATATCCAGATACCGCATTACTAGCAAAGAGTGAATGCCAAAACATTTGAATCTTCTGTAGAATCCTGCTGGAAAAAGATTCCATATTTAATTGGATCATAGTTTATGAATGAAAGTGATCTGAACAGGGTTACACCTGCTTTGAAAAACAGGTCAAGCAAATACCTTGAGTCCTACAGGGGACCCAGCAGATGCTAAAGGTTCCCTCTCTGTTTCAGCAAAATCTCTCCAATTCTGTATAGCTCCTCTCGTGACAGCTGGCTGTGCAGCGGAAGCCAGTTATTGTCCAAGACAAAGTCTGGCAATCCTAATCTGGGTGATTATTGCTACTTTTTAACTAGATGTAGGGGTATACAGGAACATACTGCCCGAGGCTGAGTTTTATAGTGCATGGTAGAGTGCATACCATGGGTGTCAGAAGTCATCCAGCCTGCACACATTTTGTATATGGGCAGGCACATTTCCTCCAGGTGATAGGAAACCTCATTTTATTACCAATGAATTGGTTTGGATTTGTTTGTGTTCAAAATGATCAACCTTCCAGTTTAAAATAGTAGCAATTTTCTGAAATATGTAGCGGGCATAAAAATATAGGAAGGCTTGTGTTAAAGGAATTTAAGATAGCAGAAACTAGCCTTCAAATGTTAGGAATTACTGTCGACTTTCTTGCATTGTTTCCTTCACACACACAATAGGTACATTGCGATAGGTTATTCTCATTCGAAACAATAGTACACTCATACACTTTCTGTCTGGAGTCAGAGTATTTTACTAAAGAGAAGTGTGTGGCTGTCTCCTGATGTGAATAACCTGCAGAAGGGAGTGAGCACAACAGCTTTGGCTAACAGTTACAGAATGCAATGAGTGCTCACACTGGGGAGTGGAGGATTATTTAGTTTTTAACCCTGCAAGGCCTGCAGTTTAAAAATTATGATTAATGCAGTGAATAAGTCTTGAATCTTGGGTCCTGTCCCATTACTGTTTTAAGAGACTAAGCCACTTACGCAGCCTTGGGACTGACTCATCTTAAATGGGAATTATTATTGCTTTCTTCAAAAAGCAAGCTAAATATCACTTCTTTCACCTAATAAGCGTTGTAAATGTTGTAAAGTTGCAGAAAAATGTTTCAGTCAGTGAAAGTGGAAAGGTGAAAATATCTAATCTTCAAGCCTAAGTATCATAAGTGTGTCATTACCTTGTGCTGGAAGCTGAAATACAGCTTTTCTGCTAAGTATCGCTGATCTTATATTAGGCTGGGAACATTGTTTTGGGTCTTTTGATGCACTTGGTAAGCTATTATGTGTGCTTCTCCGCCCCCCCGTTTCCTTCTCCTAAAGTTATAGACAATTTGAAAGGCTCCTTTGATAATTATTATGGCATGTTGGTAGGGAGGGTAGGGACAATCAGTGTAATAGTGGTTTTTTTAAGTTTCCACATTTTACACCTATATGCACTGAGTGAGTGACCTGTAGCAAAGATAGAAGTAGTTTGTTCCTTCTGCCCAGGAAGTACAAAACCAGTTATGTTCATGTGTGGACACTGCTTATGCATGGCAGAGGTGGCCTGTGCACAGCATGGTCTGCAGTGTGTCCTGAAAGCACTGGGCTTGCCTGTCCCTGCACAGGCTGCGTCGTGCACTTACGACACACCAGATCTGCTATAGACTCGGCCTGGCATGTGTCATGGTTGCTACTGAAATACGTGGCAGATGAAATGGAGCTGCTGCACCTGAAAACTCTGGTAACCAAAGTCTTCAGACTTTGACAGCATAGACAGAGCTTGGAAATTAAAGAAAACGCCTGGGGGAAGCCTTGATGTGAAGGAGCTACTTTTGGAATAATCCTATAGCAAGTGGGATGTGCCCCAAAAGAGAAACTATGTGAGAAAAAGCAATTAAAACTGGAACTAATCAAATATAATGCCAGTTGGTGCAACAAGTAATAATTTGATATTTACAATCTGTTCTGGTGTTGTAAAACTCACTGGGGGGCTGATATGGAGCACAAGATATTTTCTATAGCAGAGTCCAAGTAAAGTGATTGTACTGATTGTAATTTGTAGGACTGAGAATACTTTCCTGGGGGTATCTGCACCTCTGCTATTGTCTTCTCATCCGTGCTTCAACCTTACAAAGTATCGCATGAAGTACCACAGAGAGTAATTTGCTCCCTTTCAACTTTTTCCTAGGTGGCAAGACCACTGTCATCTGTCAGCACAGTAGAAAGAAGATGATGAAATTTAAATGAACAGCTTGGAATTGACAATTTTACTTGCATTGGTCTTCCATCGTGTTTTCCATGCCAGGCATGGCTCTTTTCCTGCTAAATAAAGTCAGAGCGAAATATATTTAACAGGATGTGGTTTTTGAATATGATTCTTAGTCTGAAGCTAATTTAATAGAGCATCCTCACTAATTTTGTGGAAGCTCTTTTTGTCGTTAGTGTTGTTCTTTGGAGGGATAGTCAATGGTAGTAATGGATTAAAAACAAATTTCTCTGTATAATTAACAATAAATTGAAATAGCTGATCTGGTAAATTCTCTTGGAAAGTTAGGTTTTCCAAGTCCATGTGACATGCAACTTCTTAAATAACCACTTACTTTTTGAATGTTAATAGCTTTTATATAGCTGAGTTTGAGATAAACAGATTTCTTCCCTTTTTAAAAAGAAAAACTTAGTTCTTTAAGTTCTAATGTAGGCTGTTGATTAGTTCTCTTCCTCTGGGACTGGCATTTTAATAAAACTACTTATCTTATAGAACATAATTTAGAAAAGAGAGAAGTCTTTTGTGAATAACTGCATTGCTTGTTTCTCACTGTGGTTTGAAACTATGTTTGAGTTTGTTTGCTTTTCCACTGGCTTTAATGCGAGAGTGGTGTACACTCAAAATTTCTCACATCCCTGAAGTTCCACCTCATAAAATACATACAGAATGTGTAAGTGAATGTCCTGCATTACTGACCAGAACAAGATTCAAATTGGATGTTTTTTTTTAAAAAAAAACAAACAGAAAATGAACTTATGAGAGAAGAGCTCTGCCCATTGCTTTTATTCTTCAGCAAGCCATTTCATTAAGAATATTTGCTGTTTGCGGTTCAGACTTGGAGTATCCCTGACCTAGTTGTTTGAAACGGTACTGAATTGACAGATTAAATGGTTGGGGAGAAGAAAGCTAATTTCTTGTGAGAGAACCTTGAGAAAACTTTAAAAGATTTATGGAAATGTCTACTCAAACTATCTTATCTTTGGATTTATGAACTTAAACCTAAAGTTAAAAAAAAAAAAATAGAAGTTAAATGCTAAGTAAGCATGTGCTCTAGGAGTTCAGTGAAGGAAAGCAGAGGTAAAAAAATCTCCCAGCTAGCATGTGTAAAGCAGGGAATGAATGGTTAAAAAGGAAAAGAAACTTGTGGGGATGTACTTACTAAATATTTCACAGAGTAAATGACATATGAAAAGACAAATGCAAGGCCATTCAGGATTCATTTGCACAGACGCATGCTACCAGTCATCTAGGTATGTTTTCAGATTTTAACAAAGTTTTTTTTTCTGCTGGGAAAAAATGTGTGAGAAACAGTAGGGAGAGTGAATGTGAGTTAATATTAGCTATGGGCAGGGACACTTTACATCACTCTGCCCTGTGCGCTAAGGAGCTGTGTGTGATGGTGTTTCAAAAGTGCTGTCTTCTGTCAGTAACCAAGAAGGAAAGCATTTAGTTGGTTGATGTTTTGCAGTCAGTAAAAATCATCTGGGTCTTCTATTTAAAATATCTAGTGGACAACTTGAGAACCACTGATGCCTCTTTGCCTTAGGAGAGTGGATAACTGAAGCACTGTGCTAAAACCTTCTGAGCAAGCCACTGCTTATGAAGACTGTTGTGTCTGCCAGCATCTGCTGGCATACTTAATTTCTCCAGTGATATTTCAGTGATCTTTCCTGGCAGGGGTGAAATAATTCCTTAAAAATAGATTACTTTCATAGCATTCAATTTAACCATTTGTTTGTTCTGTGCTAAGTACAAAGTGGATGACTGCATTTTATCTTTAAAAACAATTAAAAATTGTATTTTGAATGAAGACTTACTGCTGTATACTTAACATGAAAACTCAATAGTGTATGTCTTAAGTTGACCTCTGTTTTCATGTTATAGAGACATGAATGAAAGGATTACATGACTTTTATTTTATATACTCTATTTTAAAAAATTACTTTTTCACTAAAGTTGTGATATGGAGTAATGATATATAGTTATATATCAAAATCATACAGTACTTCTCAACAAACAAATGACAGCATGGGGGTGTTAAAGCAGGCTGTACAAGAAGATACTGAGAGACAAGTACATTATTGCAGGTTATTGAAAAAAAAAAAATACTTGTTGATAAAGGCATCTGGTGCCTGAGGGTAATTCATCAACAGTTTAATGGTTGCATGAGCAGCAGAGATGTATGGTTTCTGAGTTACATATTGGAAAATATTGACATCAGTAATATCCAGACGAGGAAAAGACTCATGAACCTTGAATGCTGAGCTATCTTTATGAACTCTTATGCCATTTCTCTACTTGCCTATGCGCTTCCTTCATCATTTAAGGCCTAAATTGAGCACATGTTTAGATTTCTCATGTGCGACAGGGTAAGAGATTTTATTTTTATTGTGCCTTACTTCCCAAGTAAGACAAAAGGGTCATCTGTATGCCTGACTCAAAACTCAAACCCATGACTTCCTGCATTGCTTTGATGATTCCAGATCTGTAAATCTGGCCTTCTAAATTTATATTTGTGGTAATTGCTGTGAAATCCTAGCAATAATTTACTTATTAAAATTGCCTTACAGTCTCACCTTGTGCCACCTCATTGTCTGTCTCCTGTCCGTCATGAAATTCAAGAAATTTCCCATGGATCTGTTCTGTGGGTGATTTTGCTGCTTTAATCAAAACAAGTAGCAGGTCCTAGGAGAACCCCAAGCCTTGAGCCACTTGCACTGCTTTTTTTTTAATCAGGCAAGAAAAAATGAAGTTATTTCTTCAAGGAAGTGAAATGTAGCTTGCCCCCACTGGTGTTCTGAATGGCCTTTGATTAGCAAGTTCCCATTCTCCTTTCTCTCACAAGTTGCTGCTTTCCCACAAGATTTTTTCACCCTTGAAAGGTATTCAGTCCTCTTGCTTGCTTTCCTTTCTTTGTGTGGCAAGCGCTATGGCTTTGTCCTTCACCAAAGACTGGAAGGACACCCTTCTATATGCCAGCAAAGATGATGACCTACTGCTGGTAAATTTTACAGCAAGAAATCCTGACTGCTGTGGTGCTAACTATAGCATTTAGAGGAAGCAAGGAGGATGTAAAATCAGTTGCAAAATGTACGTGCAAGGGCATTCATTGTAATCAGAGTTATTCTGGTAAAATTTTGTTTATGTAAAACTCAGTTGGAAATGGTTCCAGTTTTGATGAAACACAAGGATAGAGGGAAGGTGGCTTGTTTTGGTAGTCAGAAAATGGGTCAAAGGCTTCTCCCTGGAATTTTGGTATGTTAAGTATATTTCCAGGTGTCTAATCTCTCTTGTCCTCTCAAATACCAGTGTGACTTTTAATTGCCGTACATCTTTGTGAATTCAGCTGTGTTATGCTGTGAGTACCTTTCTGTTTCCTCCAAGAGTTTTACTCTCCCCATCCACAGTCTGTTGCAAACACAATTGGCAAGGATGGAACTTTTAGTATTCAAATCTTTCCTGTAAACTGCCCTTTTATAGAGGTATCTGTGAAGAATTAACTTTGACTCATCCTGGCTTGTAAATATTTGGATTATGTGGTTGGAATCTCTTTATACAATAAAAGTGTTCAGTGCTAATATTTATTCTGGTCAATTATCTTAGCTCATCAATTTTTTTCTAAATGCTGTTTATACTGGTGATAGGGAAGCAAAAAGTAAAACAATGTGTTTAAAACAAAGTCAGGGTGACTCGAAGAGAGAGGCTGCAAAGTCATGCTGATGTCGCAGAGTAGTGTACACCCAGCCTTATGGATTGTGGGTGGCAGTGCAGAAGACCTCGCATCAGTCTTCAGGAACAAACAGATCTAATGCTTTTAAATAGTCAAGTGTCTTCCTGTGGTGATTTATTTTCTTGAAACAGCAGTTTTTGACCAGAAATGGAGGATTAAAGTCAGGATGTCCTGCTGTTGTAGGAAGAGAAGATACCTGCAGGTCATAAGTATTTGACCAAAGGAGAATGTTTGTAAAATACAGTATCATTTGGATTGATCACCTCTCCAGGCTGTTATCCTGATGAATAGTGGGCACACCCTAACATTCACAGGAGAAGAAGGCAGAGAGGTTGGAGCTGAGGCACAGAATCTGGAAGCTGGAATCTGGAGCTGGAAGTTCTGTATTTAATTCTTGTCTGTGAAATAGCTCCAGCGTGACCGTAAAGTGCTCGCTGGCTGGTTGTGCCATGTATCCTGGAATGAAGAGATAACAATAATAGCTGCTTTACAGGATTTATACAAAGCTAAATTTCTAGGTGTTTGCATCCGCCATCATGATAACAAGAAGCTCAGTGCAAGAATAACTAATCCTGCTGATACCTTGTGCAGAAAGGAGGAATGATTAAACAAATCTAACTGCAATAATGTATGTGCAATTACATCCCAGCTAAAAATTGTGACTTGAACTCCATATTTGTAAAGCTGTCTTTGTTTATAGTACTTGTTTCTGTGAAGCTGAACACGTTGCTGCTGCTTTAATTGCTTAATAATTTGAAGGTGCTCATTTATTTGTACGATTGCCTTTCCTTCCTTCCTTGGTGTAATTGCAAGAATGTTGAGATATTATTCCTATAAGTGATCCTTGTCATACAGCATTATCTTAGTGTTTCTGTTGTTCAGGAAATACTCTTTTTTAAAAGACTTTTTAAGACTTTAAAAGATATGTTAAAGGTTGTGTTAACTTACTAGGAACAAGGTTTTTGACAGAAGTTATCTAACACACCTAATATCTATGCTTTTATTATCTGGAGTATGTCTTCAGCAACCAACAACTGTAGGAAATGCAGCGTGCTCTTATAGAAGACCAATGCACCTATAGCCTCCTCAGCGCTGGGAAGAGAACATCTTGACAATACGCTAGTTTTTTATTTCACAGTAATGCATAGGCATGCTATGGAATGGCCCTAACTATTCTTCCTTCATGTTTACTACCTATTTAGCATCCCACTTTATAGTTCTTTACCTAACATCCTACAAAATTACTACGCTTCTAAATCTTTATTTTTGACTCTGAGCAGAAGCGATGAGAACAAACTGCTGTCTCCACAGAGACTTTAAATCTCCAGCATTGCTATGCAGACTCTGTAATCTCTGCTCAGCCCTGTTTTACACTTTGTAGTATATTTATAGCTGATTTTTTTAGTGAAAATCTTAGACATGCATATATCTCTAAAGATCATCAAATATGCTGTCATTTCCCTGTTGCCAACAGTGGGAGGAATTTACCACAACTACGCATACACACACACACGTATGTGTATAAACATATTTTTACACATTATAGATGCAGAAACATCTTATTGGTTTCTGTGTCTAATTAGACAAAAATTGGATGAAGAAATCTTTGAGTACTAAAACAAAAGCTTTCTTTTACATTCAGTTTATCCTATACATGCTAGCTGCAGTAACCTAATCTCATTTACAATTTCTTCCTCTCCCCTTGCACCACCCTATGTTTACCTCTTCAGTGAATCTCTATAGTCTTCACTTATACCATCTAATCCCCCAATTACCTTCCGTGTCCTCTGTTTCCTTGCTACAGTATTTTCAGCTCATTTCCTTACCTACCTTCATATGAGCTACTGACTCTGCAAGAGGCAGTAAGTGTTACGGCTTTTCAAAGCAATATAGTTGCTGGTTGATCAACTGATCTCTCTGCTCTCTTCAACCACAAAGGCTAGCTAGAATGAATCATGTATTGCTTTTCCTCACAGTGGAAACCTTGAACTTAAATTTTCGCTCCTTTTTCAAATTTGGTGGAAATTGCCAAGTTTTAATAAAGGGGCTGACAACTGTGGTCATGCAAGTCTCACATTCAGAGAGTCAAGCTAACAATATTTGAAGTCTTTACTGTCAAAGTTGAAATGTTTAGGAGAATTGGATTTACCGGTGAATTTTTGCATAAGTTAGAGAGGATGAAAGCAGTACTATCAGAATGGTAATGATGTGGGTGGGGATTTTTTGGATTTTTTTTTTTTTTTTTTTTTTTTTGTAGCCAGCTAAGTATAAAATTATGCTGGATGAAATATGGAAGGCAAATGTAACCTGACAGTAAAAAAATGAGCCAAGTATGACTGGATTGTCATGGACCTGTAGGAATGTGCTTTCTTGACCTTGAACTCTGTCTCCCTGACAAATCTGGTAGTTTTATTGTCAGCTGAAGACAGGAAGAGTCCCAGAAATAAACAAATACTTTTTATAGTGGAAAATTATATTAAAAATATTTGAAATCTGTTCTACTATATGAGGTGATATAGTAAATACACTATGAGAATGCTATAGGTAGGATAAGATATGTATCTGTAAGGTTATATAGGTGATGGAAGACTCTAGAAAGATTCCAAGTGAAAGATTTATGTGATGTTTGATATGGCTACTACCTGTAAATCTAAGTAGAAGCATAGAATGATATAGGCTGGAAGGCAATTCTGGAAATGATTTGGTACACATTGCTTGTTTAAAGCAGGGCCAGCTCTAGAGTTAAATCCCACTTCAAAGTACTTCTGTGCCACTACTTGTGAGGAAAAGGCAACGGCCCTCCTTTGCTAGGAAATCCACTGGAAAGAACGCGGAAGGTGAAAAATTGAAGAGTTTCCTTATCTCATTCCTTCTGGAGAAAACAAAGTAACTGAGAAGCTACCTATTTTCAGTTGAATAGGCAGCTGTTTGTTTAATAATTTCAGCAAATCCTGAGATCTAGCATGCGGCTAAAGCAAAACTGTTCAGTGGTAAGTCCTTATTTTTTGTTCTGGCCTCCAGGTCAGCTGTTTTGTAGACATTCAGATTCTTGGACTGTTTTCTTTGCTGTAAATAAGTGTGAGGCCAACAGTCTAGAAACTGAGAAGTTTCATTTTTGTCCAAGATGGCTCTTACTGACTTGAGCATGTTTGTCTCAACGTGACTTAAGGCAGAACGCGGTTAGCATTAAGATGAAAATTTAAAGGTCAAGAGAAGGGGCTCTAAAAAGGGGAGAAGACCTTTTCAATGACAAATATGAAAGTAGATTATTTACACTAAGATCTCCTTCCTCTTGCAGTCATTCTTTAGAGCTGCAAGGTGTTAATATACTACCCTAGTCATAAAGTATAGCCAGTACTTCCGATAAATGGGAAACCTGTGTCTATCCTTTTGGAGGATGGATGAAATATGTCTTATTCCTCCTTCAAGAGCAATAAAGCAGCTTGATGTGCCCTTTTGGCTGGAAGAAATCTTAATATAACTCCCTCTGCATCTCATTAATACCAATCCAGGGTTCACAAGGGAGGGGGCAGTTTAGTTGTGACAATTCCTAAGGCTTGGATGCACTGACTCCATAGAAATTTCTTTGCTCTGAAATACTAGGTTGTTAAAACAAAACTACGATTCTACAAGTGTCAATTTTGTTTAGGGGAAAAGGAAATAAAATGCTGACATGCACTTAAGCTAGATTGTTTGTGGAAACACTAATTTGGAGCTATTTGCTGGCAAAGAATTTTTTTAGTGAGTTTTTCTGCAAAATTTCCTGTGTACATAGGAGGGGGTTTGGCAATGCCTGGTTCTCACTGTTTTTTGAAGCACACTCACTCCTGCGATGCACCTTCCTGTGAAATCTACATTGAAAATTGCATGGTTGGTTATTTCGCATTTGAGCATGCACACTATTGTTTTTAGACAGCTTTTAGTGCTCCAAAGTAATTTTGTATAAAAAGGTCTAGATTGATGGAGATTGTAATGTTTTCTCTTCACCACGTAGCAACCTTGTTTTCTATAAATATTCCATTAATTCAGTGTGAATGGGGCTTGGTAAAACTGCAGAGGTGGTAAATCGCCCAGAGTGTGAAGAATGACAAGTTTTTTTCTGTACTGTTTGTATCGGAAAAATCTGTTTTTCTAAGTTCACATAAAGTCCTACTTAAAGTGCATCTAGAATAAGAAGTCTCTAGAAACATTTGCTTTGTTGCTTAGTTGTGATGTTTAAGCACTTTTAGACCTTACTCCTTTGCTGATTCCTGCTGTGGTAATTTGCAAGAAAACCCATTCCTGGTTTTTTTTCGAATGTTGAGGTTAGGAGTTTACAGTGGAACCCCCGCCACCTTGCTTAGCCAGGACAGGCATGTGTGATGAAGTAAGACAAAGAATATGTAAAATCATCTACCTGTTTCCTGTTACTTTATATTTCTGAGTGAAGTGTAATCGGTTTACTAATGGAAGCATTTTTGGTTTGCTTCCCAGAAAGCTTTTTGCTTTCTGTTGAGAGTCACTGAGCATAGCATTTTATTTTGTAAGTGGTTGAATGCCTGGTGAGTGATGCAGCCACGGAACTGCAAAGCCTGAGCAGATAGGCAGCAGTTCCATACATTTTGTGCAATGGGGTAGAAAACTGAATTTTCAAGATCTAGACATATGTATAGATGGATAGAATATTTAGTTAAAGCTCCTATACTCCCTACATGGCTCTTGGGGAGTACTGGCATCAGAGAGTAGGATTTAAAACACCAAATTGCTGAATACTGAGATGTATTACACTGCTACACTTAGGTATGCAGTTGTACAGAACTAGTCAAAAAGGAAAATAATGAGAGAAGAGCCTTGTAATCCCCTGAAAGAGCTTCTGTAGTCCCCCAACCCTCAGCCCGGAGTTTTGAGATGCTTCTTTGCCAGCTTAAAAGCTACACCTCAGGCTTCTCAAAGGCCTGGGCTTTTGATTTAAGAGAAATAATTAGGGTTCATTCAGCTCCTTAAAAATGAAACTGGAGGAAATCAATGATATTCCTTTTTTTGTTCAATAGCTTAATGTCTCAGGGTATGAGCCAAGGAATATCACTCCGAGTAAATGCCATTTCGTGTCTCTTGCAGCACAAATTTTCCAAGTTACGAGGCAGGAGATATCAGTGTCCTTAAATTTAAAGATGTAAAATATGTTAGAAAATGGAAGTGAATTAAAGGCTACTGGATAATATCGTTTATTGTTATCATATCGGGGGGGTGGGGGGGGGGGGGGAGCTGTCATGGGAATGGACTCAAACGTCTGTATTCTCTTCTCATTGCCTGTACATTTTATTGATTTTTGCCTGAAATAGTTTCTTATTACACTTTTGCTCATCATAGTAAGCCAACTAAGTATTTTTAATCAATGCTTACTGAAAATAGCATAATATAAATAATCCGAAGTTTTGTTCTTTGGGAGAATGGTGAGAGTTGTGCCGTATTGGTGCAGTGCTGCAATCAAGATGCCCGAACGCCGATGCCTCACTCTTCTTGTGGCACAGGAGAGAACATGCTCTTGGAAATTAGGAGGTAAAGCATCATTTCAGTTTAAGTAAAATCCCACAGAACTTAATTGGTTAACTTTTATGATAGTTTATCAATGAAATAGATGTTTCCCTATTTATTATTTCTTGGATTAAAGTATTTTTACAAGAATATTTGAAAATTATGTCTATCTGACTTTCAGATGTTATCGGCAGCTCCCTATTAATGAAATAGTATAACCATAGCTTGGTGTGCTTATGTATAAAAGTTTAATGATTTTTTTTTTTAATAAAAATTCAGCCATTCTTCCTCAGAACTAAAGATCAATTTTGTCTTCCCTTTGATAAGACAGTAGTGTTATTTGAGAGTAAAGGTAGCTATGTAGAAACAGGCTTTGTAATTAAGTGCTGCATGAACATGCTAGACCTCATAAGTTTAGGTATTCAGAAAGAAAACAATTTGTGTGAAATTATTTTCTTTTATAAAACATTTCAAAGCAACTGAATATTTTCAAGATTTGACATTAATACTGAACCAGAAAATAAAGGGATATTTCATATAATCATAGATTAGCCTGGGTTGGAAGGGACCTTTACAGGTCATCTAGTCCAACCCCCTTGCAATGAGCAGGGACATCTTTAACTAGATCAGGTTGCCCAGAGCCCCGTCCAACCTGACCTTGAATGTTTCCAGGGATGGGGCATCTACCACCTTTCTGGGCAACCAGTTCCAGTGCCTCACCACCCTCATTGTAAAAAATTTCTTCCTTCTATTTAGTCTGAATCTACCCTCTTTTGGTTTAAAGCCATTACCCCTTGTCCTATCGCAACAGGGATACCCTACTAAAAAGTCTGTTCCCATCTTTCTTGTAAGTCCCCTTCAAGTATTGAAAGGCGGCAATAAGGTCTTCCCAGAGCCTTCTCTTCTCCACGCTGAACAACCCCAACTATCCCAGCCTTTCCTCGTAGGAGAGGTGCTCCATCCCTCGGATCATTTTTGCAGCCTTCCTCTGGACCTGCTCCAACAGGTCCATGTCTTTCCTGTGCTGAGGGCTCCAGAGCTGGACCCAGTACTCCAGGGGAGGTCTCACCAGAGCAGAGCAGAGGGGCAGAATCACCTCCCTTGACCTGCTGGCCACGCTTCTTTTGATGCAGCCCAGGATACGGTTGGCCTTCTGGGCTGCGAGCACACATTGTTGGCTCATGTCCAGCTTTTTATCCACCAGTACCCCCAAGTCCTTCTCCACAGAGCTGCTCTCAAACACATCATCCCCTCAGCCTGTATTGGAACTGAGGATTGCCCCGACCCAGGTGCAGGACTCTGCACTTGGCCTTGTTGAACCTCATGAGGTTCACACGGGCCCACTTCTCCAGCTTGTCCAGGTCCCTCTAGAGATGTCATCCCATCCCTCGGGCATGTCAACCGGATCACTCAGCTTAGTGTTGTCTGCAAACTTGCTGAGGGTGCACTTGATCTCACTGTCTACGTCAGGCAGGATAGTTGGCAGGACAAAAATATTTATGGTAAGGAGAAGCACCCTTGATAAGAAAGTGGTGAACTGTGGTGGTGCTCTCCTAGAGTTATCTGGTGCACAAAAATCAATGTATAAATGAAAGAAAAATATATATTTTCTGTAGTTCTGTCTTTTAACATATTTTATCATAATACTGTATCTGCATGATACCTAGCAATGTCTATAATGCACCTTGTAAACACATACTGGGCTAAAGCATGTCTGTGGCATGGCACAGAAGAAAGTTGCCATAGCAAGAGCTCCTATAGGCACAGTGCCCCAGGCGTGCACGCTGCCTCCACCATTGTATCTACAGGGAGAATTTCAGAGTAGGTCTAGATAACATAAGCGAGAGAACTTCCTAAAATTCATGAGGAATTCAAGGCAAAGGATGCTAGGCAAGTGCTGCTGCTGCTGCAGTGTTAGATGCAGCGTGGCCTTTCCAAAATTTTTGCTATTACCCAGCGGTCAGAAACAGGTTTGGAGAGATGGTGGAGGTGTCAGGTTGGTTCCCTGAGTTCAGCTTGGTACTGCTTCTGGAAGGTCTGAAGACCCATGAGGTTGTGAAAGGGTGATTTAAAGAAAGGCAGAGGGCAGGCTATCTCAGAAGCAAGTTGCGGTGTAACTAGTGCGATACGAGACCGTGCGGCCCTGGGAGATAGTGCTGTACACACCTCAGAGGCAATTGCAGTTCTTTTGGGATGGTCTCTATTTCATGCGAGTCAAAGTGCCAGAGCATATTATATTTTTATATAATGTGTGTGTCTGGGGGGGAAGTCTGGTTGGATGGCTAGCAGTCTGGTTGGATGGCTAGCAGGACTGAGGTGCTCAAAAAATCCAAAATCTGTATTAGTGTTGCAGTGTTTTTTAGGAAGGATATATTTTCTTCCAAAACCAAAAAAGACATTACCACATTCAGAGAACTGACAAGTCAGAAGCATAAACAATCTTTAATTGCTTATGGAAAAATGTCATAACAGATAATATGCAAGATGGATTATAATTTAGGGGCTGCTTCAGGCCTCCAGTCTGCCTTATAATCGCAGATTAAAATTGGGTGAGAGGAAAAAAAGCTACGTAACTACAGGGCTTCTCTTCAGGTGATAACGTTAGATAGCTCCAATGTAATGATAACTCCATACGGCTAATACTAAAACGTGCTTGACATTTTTAAGTGCTCTAAAGCACACTTTCTATTTCCATTTTGCATCTGACATGGCACAAAACTACAGAGACCTGATCTTAGCAGATAAGGAGAAATTGATTTTCAGAACAGAGGATCTTAGATAAGTAAGTAGAAATCATCAAGACCTGACCTCAGATGGCTTTGGTAAACAGAATAAAATCCAAACGAACGGTATATGTATTTGGAATTTCAAAGAGCTGCTCATCTAAAGCTGAAAACAATAGAGGCCAATCACTTTGGACAGACTATTTAATGAGGAAAAACTGTGAATAATGCTTCAAAAATGAATATTTAATAATGCTTTTTAGATATCCAAAAAGCCTGTCTTGTAACTGCCAAAGAGGGAAAAGTAGTTGTAAAAGTTTTAATTATTTTTTTAATTGTAAACTGTTAACTGTCTAGCAAGAGTGCAGCCTTGTTAGAAGTCAAGTGAAGCCAGATGTGTACGAGAACTGTATATTAAGTGAAATAAAGGTCGTGCTTATGCTAAGTGCTATAAATCAGGAGCTAAGAACTGCAGAAAAAAATTGAAGGAAACCCAAGTAATTTTGACTTGCTTTAATCAGTAATCCCCTTCTTGATTTCATTCCAGAAGTTGTAGAAGGGTTGAAAAAAGCAGAGCTCTAGATCATTAATATTGATTTTCATCAGTGTGTGAAATACTAAGCAAATATTAGGCTTGAATGTAAATAGTTAAAAAAAAGATGATAGGGCAGTTAGTCTAAAGCAGATCTTAGAAAAATAATGGAACAGTCAAAGTTACTCTGTTTTGTGTAATCACATGAAAGAAATACCAGTCACAAACTGTGTGATGGAAAGAGCTGGGGAATTTCTGCTGAAGTTGTGAATTCATATGCATAAGTCATTTCTCTTAAGCTCTCTTAAAGCTTTCAACTTTTCTTCTGTTATGCTACCAACTCTACTTTGGATGAAAATCTTATTCCTTCACTATCCTTTTTATTTTTTTTTTCATGGTTGATAAGAAACTGTTAAGGATAAGAAACACTGAATCACCAGAAAACTTCTGTGTTCCTCTGAATTTTTAGTCATTTGTAAGATCGTTCCCAGCAACAGATGACTTCTGTTAGAGGAGCTGTGTTGCCAACTTTTCCCAAATGGGAGTCTGTAGCTATTTGAGCGGTTATCAAGAACAAATAAATGGATTGAAGCACTTCTATGCTTTGCTTTTAGGAAGTCTGTTTTCTAATGGCCTACTAGTTGTGCTCTTCACATAAGAGGAATAGGAAAAAATATGTAAGCTCCATTCAAAACATAGGGTATTAAAATACTTGAGGACTGAATGGATAAAGACCTTTGAGAGCAAGCTGAGACTTTTACCTATTACTGAAAGAGAAGCCAACGACAAAGATGGAGAAATTTTGGCCATTGTGAGAATGATAAATAGTGAAAAAGAAATGTGAACTAGATAACATGGGGATTTGGAAAAACAGATGTTCTACTGCAGCTGAGTATGAGTTTGGATATCCAGTGACAGACATTACTCCATGGATAGAAGTTCCTATCCTGTACTTAGAGAAAGGTTACTCTAGAAGAGACTTAATTCTCAGTAGTTCCCAGTGTGACACAGGGATCAAAGGGACTAATCAGGTCTTTTGATGTTCATCGGAGAACTTCAGACATAGCAGTAAGATTATATCTGGTGTTGTCTTAACATCTAAAATACTGTGTCCACCTCTTGTGTGAGGAATTTGTGAAGCATTTTTGATAAAGTGGAAAGGGCGTGGAGAAAAATCAGTCAGCTATGCATCCGTTACTACCTACCACTCCAGGCAGAGCTTCAAGGGGAAAAAATGTCCATCAGAACAGAAAAGGTGTCTTTTAACCAGATAGCCTGTATTCAAGCAGCTTATCTTATAAATGTGGTGTTGTTACTGTTGGTTTTAATTGTAATTTTTCAGATTGCTGAGAGAAGACAGGGAGAGAAGAGTAGGGGCTCCATTTCCCCCCCCCCCCCCCCCCAGAAATAGACATTACTTATCTGCTAGTATGTACCCTAAATTAATTTTACACTGATCCAATTTTTTCCTTTTGCCTTTCAGAAATTAGAGATTTTAAAATTATCTTCTAGAAGTAATTTTCATTGAAACTTTCTGGGGAAGGAGTATGGTCACAATTCAGCATAAAGTAAATTAAATGACTACAATGAAAGCAATATTTAATTATTTTGTCACATAATTCATGCTTAACGTTATGGAAGTTGCCATGGTGACCTCAGAATTGATTTGTTACGTTATATTTAGTGTTAATTTGTTTGCTTCTCATTTCTACTTTGAAGGCCTTATGTCTATAGCTTGTTGGAAAGACCAACTGTAGCAGTAGTTTTGAGGTGTTCTGTTGGAGATCTGCTGTTTATAGTGATTGGGAAGTTTTAGCACAATTAATTTCAGGCCTCACTTAAATAAAGTCTTACAATTATTGCATCAACCCACAGTAGCTTTTAATTTTGAGACGCATCCAATTTGCTGTAGACTAGACCTGAAGTTTGATGAGTTAATTAGGCTTCCTAACCTGTTATCTTACCTTTCATAATTAATACCATAATCATATTCATCTAAACTCAATTATACGGAAGTCACTGTGTGAATGTTTATTAAAATAACTGGAGGAAAACGTGGGCACAGTAAGACATCTGTACACTGCTCAGGGTGCAAGTTCTTCAGCAACTGGCACTGTAATTAAGAGGGGGATTCCATGTCTCTTGTAATTTGGGAAACTGCTTTTGTATTTATTGCAAATTCTGGGCAGTTTTGACCAAATAACTACAGCCTGTACTTAAAAGTTCTATATGTATTTGAAAACAAGGAATCTCTGCTATGTACAGGATGTGACTCAGTGCCTGAGGTCTGCTTGTTGGTGCAGATTATGTTTGGAACTGGGATGTTTGAGCCTGCCTCAGTACTTCAGGCAAACACTTCATTTTGTAATGGCTGAAAATTTGAATGGAGGCTATGGACAACTCCATTTTAATATTATTTTTTTTATTACATCTATTGATCAAGGGCCCAACTTGAGGCTGAACTTAACTGTAGATATTTGAGCAATTATCCGCAAACTGAGAGAATTTTCTTAGTGACTGGGAGTGATTATGCAGTGCTCAAGGTTACCTCTGTATCCAACCTTCACATCAGTAAATTCAAGACTGACGTGGGCTTACTAATTGTGTTGCTATTTGGATCATGTATTTGCAGGTGAAGGAATCTGCACCAGAATTCCTTAATGTGCACTTTGAACTTTCCACCTTGTCCTGGTTTCAGCTGGGATGGAGTTAATTTTCTTTCTAGTAGCTGGTATAGTGCTGTGTTTTGGATTTCAGGATGAGAATAATGTTGATAACACACTGATGTTTTAGTTGTTGCTAAGCAATGTTTACACTGGTCAAGGACTTTTCAGCTTCCCATGCTCTGCCAGGTGCACAAGAAGCTGGGAGGGGGCACAGCCAAGACAGTTGATCCAAACTGGCCAAAGGGCTATTCCATACCATGTGGCGTCATGCTCAGGATATAAACTGGGGGGAGTTGGCCGGAGGGTAGCGATCGCTGCTTGGGGACTGGTTGGGCATCAGTCGGTGGGTGGTGAGTGCTTGTATCACTTGTTTGGTTTGGGGTTTTTTTTGTTTTGTTTTTCCCTGAGTTCCCCCCCCCTCGTTATTTTCCTTTTCATTACTATTATTATTATTATTATTATTATTATTATTATTATTATTAAATTATTAAACTGTTTTTATCTCATCCCATGAGTTTTTTTACTTGTGCTCTTCCGATTCTCTCGCCCATCCCACCGGGAGGGGGAAGGGTGAGCAAGCGGCTGGGTGGTGCTTGGTTGCCGACTGGGGTAAACCACGATACACCTCTTGCCAGTGTCACTTGAGTTTTCCTTAGTTTGTTTCAACCATCTCATCTCATAAGACCGCATTTTGCCCAAGTTCTAAGCAATTCAGCATGAGAACTGCATAATTTTATATATAAGCAAGATGATTGTCCTCCTCGTGCTACTGTTGTTTAGTACTTATTTGACTAATTCAGTAAATAGCTGTGTACATTGAGAGAAAATGTAGTGTTAGGGACTGAGTAAGGTCATTATATGCACCTGTTCTTCCCTCCTCTTTCTCTGGCCACCTCCTTGCCCTTCTGAGTGAGCAACCATCTCAGATGGGACAGCAGTGTATTATTTTTCAGTGCTACAGATGCTGCACCAGGGCGCAGGAAGATAAGAATGGGTTTCTGCCTTCTGTCGGTCATTGGAGGAGTTCTGAAGCCCGAATCCAGGCTGCCTGTATTTCAAAGCCTATACACTACCTTTCATTAAAGTGACATTAAATAGCCTTTTTCTGAGCCTGCTCAGGTGTTAGACATCTATTAGAAATACGTCTGTTTCTTTAGCATTGTTTGTATTTGATTTATTTGAATAAAGAAGAAATCTGTTTTGAGCCTCTGGCAGAAGTTGTGCTAGGAGTTTCTTTCACAACTCAGAAAGGATTTCTAAGTCTTGATTGGAAGTTATTACTAAGAGAAAATATGACCTTTGGAGCATAAAAATAGTCTCTTGGTTGGTAGGTTCAAGAAGCAAATCCATGCTGTTTAAAATTACTTCTGGCTGTGCACACTCTTTCCAGTGCAGTAGGATGATAACTCTTATGTGCATGTTGTAAGCACTTGAAATTTGTAAAGTATTGTGAGCTTGAATAACTCATGCATGGGGTACAACCTGGAGGCTGTTGAGAAAATGAGCTGTTCTTTTGGCCCATCAGAAAAAGAAGCTCTGGAGGAAGTAGAAGTGCACGATGTGTGTCCGTGTTTGGGGACCATGCCTAATGCTGACACAATAGCCCTTTGATTTATTTGCTTATGGGTAAGATGCTGGTCTTAAGCATCTTACCCATAAGTTTTGTCATCCAGGGATGATGTCATCCAGGGATGACTTACCCAGCAGTTTTGTCATCAGGGATGAGTTGTGACAGCATCTCAAGGAAGAAGTAAGAGTAGTTAGGAGGTGACACTGATGGTCACAGACCAATTTCCAGTGCTGTGACTGAGTCGGTGGGATGAGAAATGATGTCATGAGAGCTCTGCAGGAGGGGATGACATGAGTTTTTTGAGGACTTGGCAATGTATGTGTCAATCTCCCAGGGCAATAAATATGATAAAATGGAAATTTATTATTGAGGGACTTTAACAGGATTGGTTGTCTATTGGTTGTTGTTAGATGTCTTGTAAATTAATATCTAATTTCTTTTAACTTGGGTCTGGCAGCAAACTTGGAATCCCATAAGCACTGTGAGAAGTGAGCAGCCCATAGTAATAATGTTGGCCCAAATGAAATCTTTCACACTGACCTCTAGTATGCGCCTATGCTAAAAAGAATAATGGGTTATTTGGTATAGAAATTAGATCTAAATCTCATTGTCTCTTGAAATCTTTGGCATTATCTCAAGGGAGAAAAGAAATCAAAATGACAAATAAAGGTAATAATTAATTAATAATTTACTGTTTTAAAACATTTTGCATGCCTGTAAACTTCTTCCCCACTTGTACAAACTGGGTAAATACAAAAAAGGAAATTGTTGAATAATCTGTTCCTTTAAATTAGTATTAATTTAAGATGTTGTCTTATCAAACACTAAGTTCAGGACCTTGTCCAGTTGTGATGGTCTGTTCCTACAATCTTACTTTGTCCTTTCAGCAGCTGCTGATGTTTTCTGTATTTTGTACATAGCTTCTGTACTGCCACTGCTGGAATTTTTTGTGATGTTTAACATTCAAAACGTGATTGCACATGAAAGCTTTTTAATGCAATTTGGATGGTTACTTAGATAACAGATATCCAGTTTTATTAATAAAAATAGAAGGGGGGTGACTTATCTAAGTTGCTTCTCTTTCATCACAGTTATGGAACACTTTAAAAACTATCAGAAAACTTAGTGTAAGACTAGTCATGCTGTATCATCTTGATAAAGGGTTGTTTTGTAAAAATATTGGGCAATTCTCCCTAGTCCTAAGAGAAGACTCCATCCTATTTCCTTTTTAATTAATATCATGCAGCTGTTTTTTTTCTGAAGTGGCTCTGCGACTGCGAATGCATGCTTCATGAGGCATAAACATCATTCCTTTGCTGAACTTCTTCAAAAGTGCTATTATTGGAAATGGCTGCATCTGAGAGATGAAAACTGTAGGGTTTTCAAAGTCTTCCCCTCCCCCCCTCCCCCCCCCTCCACTGGGAAGGAAAATGTACGTGAAAACTGAAATAAATGGTCAGCACCTGTGTATTCATTTTTATTTACCTTTGGTCTTTGAAAGAGCATGAAGTGAGATGGAATGTGTCCTGGTTTCATCTGGGATAGAGTTAATTTTCTTCCTAGTAGCTGGGATAGTGCTGTGTTTTGGATTTTAGTATGAGAATAATGTTGATGATAACACACTGATGTTTTAGTTGTTGCTAAGCAGTGCTTACACGAGTCAAGGACTTTTCAGCTCCCCATGTTCTGCCAGGTGCACAAGAAGCTGGGAGGGGGCACAGCCAGGACAGCTGACCCAAACTGGCCCAAGGGCTATTCCATACCATATGGCGTCATGCTCAGTATGTAAACTGGGGGGAGTTGGCCGGGGGGCAGTGATCACTGCTCGGGGACTGGCTGGGCGTTGGTTGGCGGGTGGTGAGTGGTTGTATCACTTGGTTTTTTTTTTTCCCTGGGTTTTGTTCCTTTCTCTCTCTTGTTATTTTCCTTTTCATTACAAAATATTATTATTATTATTGTTATTGTTATTATATTTAAATTATTATTATTTTATTTCAATTATTAAACTGTTCTTATCTCATCCCATGAGTTTTCTTACTTGTGCTTTTCAGATTCTCTCACCCATCCTATTGGGAGGGGGGGAGGGTGAGCGAGCAGCTGCATGGTGCTTAGTTGCTGACTGGGGTTAAACCATGACAGAAGGAAAACAACTAGACTATGTCTGAGAATATCAATACGTATTTGATATAAATTGGGATTGTTGCTGATATCAGTATCAATACAGAATATGTATGTATGTAATTTTTAGTGTTTTAATGTTTTAAGGAAATAGAGTTGCACATTAGTAAGTAAGTATTTTCATGACTGGAGTTTTATTTTTTTCTTTTATTTTTATTGGTTTTGTCTCAATTTCTCATATAGATTTTTTTCCAGGCAAGGCAAAAGCGGAGATGTAGGCTGTGAAATGAAGTGGAGCAGTGGGAAAGATTTCTCAGATACAAACATATGTATCTGTGCTATGTGAATATATTGAGATTACCTGTGGGTGCAGGTGCATTAAAAATGATTGATTCATCTAGAATATCCATGGACCAGCTGCACGTGGACCAAATTAGACTAGAAGTGCTGGGTTCTTTTGTATACAATGTACAATTTATTTAAACATTTATAGTGGCCATTTTCTTGGGATTTCTGGGTATCTGGCAGCCTGCTTGGACAGAGACTGTTTTCTGGCAGTAACAGCACAGCAACATCTGATGTCCTTGTCAGAGCTCTTAAATTCACCAAAACCAAGATTTCCAAGTAGAAGGATGTAATTGTGGAAACTCAGATGTTTGGGGACCCTAGAGAAATGAATGTATTGAAAGAAAATTGAATGAATTTAAGCCAAAAACTATTTCATGTCTTACTAGTAACAGATGCAATTGGAAGATAGCTCAGCTCTCCATGGAACAAAACCAGGGATACAGCACGTTCAGTTTTTATTTTAATCTTACTAAAATTTGGGTTTGCCATTCAAAATAAGTAGTTCTTTGGATTTCCCTTGGATCTCTTTTACTAAAGAAAATCATAAGGGTTCCTAGACTTTCCTAGACTATTACCAACACAGCTACAATAAAGATAGTTTCAGAACTGTACAGTATTCTGTTCTTTGCAGTGTTGCATTGCTCAGCTAATAATTCATAAATGTTAGAAGATGTGCCCCATCTTTTTTAGTTGCAAGTCCCTTACCTGTTTTCTGATCCTTCGAATTACCCTGGGACCTAATCCTGAGAAAGGACAGGCTCCGTAGCTAAGCTGCAGTGCTCACTTGCAGTGGGGATCCCCAGACCCTCCAGGGAGCTTTGAGGACTGCTTCCTTACAGGATGTTCTGAGCTGCAGCTCTGCGTGGTTATTCACTCTGCCAGCTTCTCCTTCCCCATCCAGCCAGCCTCCCCACTTGGTGACCGGGAACTTGTGTGCTGTAGCTGATACTGCCACGTCAGCGATCTGAACACAGGGTGTTGAAGGTGGAAAGTCTTGTATATCCATCCCAGGCTCTCAATGTGCAGTCAGTGCTGTATGCTCTAGCAGCAGAAAGACTCTGAATGGATTCTGGGTGTATATATTTTCAACTCAGTCTCTTCTCAATACAGACAGGAAAAAGGCTATCTTTCATATAGGAAAAATTTAACTAGCCTTTCAGTTTAAGGTGGTGTTACTGTACACATAAGCCTAGCCAAGAACAGCATTTGCTGTAGCTAGCACAAAAAGAATAGCCATGGAAATATGGCAGGAGTTTTTTTCAGTGAGCTCTGTGCAGGGCAAGGCTCTGTGGTATTCTGAGACACCTTTGCTGCTGTCATTCCTAAGCTGAGCGATGAAAAACTCATGCGAGGGCAGTTACCCGTGCTGCAGCCAAAATTTCCAGTTTGGGGTCAATATCTGTGAAGCCCTGGTCTGCTGTATGAAAAATAAATATTTCCTTTGACTCCTTTACACCAGACTTTTCACCAAATTTGGTTGAAACTTTTCATTCTGTACTCTGGGAAGTTGTTTGACTTTTGTCAACATAACCTTCAAGAGAATAATTTCCAATACATTTTTGATTAACAAAAAGGAAACAAAATTAATATCAGGTATTGCTTTTATGCAAAATATGTAGTTTTGAAGGAAACTCCTAATGTGAGACACCTCAGTTCTTTTCAGTAAGTCAATTCTCCAATTTTCACCTAGAAAACAGAACACCAAATGAAGGAAGATACAAAGAAAAATTATAAAAAATTTTAAAAAGACAAGAAAAGAAGGCTTTTGTCTTTAACTTTTACTCCCCATCTCCTCCTCTGCCCCTCAAGCTATTAAGGAAACTGCAATTCAATATGACACTAAAATTATAAATTATTTTTAATGTTAGGTTGTCAAGCTAAATTTTAAGATTTTTTTTTTCCTAAAAAATGGTCCTTTTTAAAGAAAATAGAGGAGGAAAATATTCTTCTCTATGATCAATAGAGTTCTATCCCCATCTTGAAATATTTGAGAAAGAATAATTTTCCTTGAGACATAAACTTGAAAGGATTGCAGAAAATAAATTTATTTTTAGGTTTAGCTAAACAGCAGGTACATTATTCAGCTATTAGAGATGCAAGTTGAATGAAGCATATGGATTGCCAATTATAATAAAAAGTAGTTTGCTCTATCTGACTAATTTAAGCATAAAAAATTATAATGATCAATCTTGTATAAAATAGACAGGGATAACTCAGCAATTTAATGTTAATTGTGTTATCATTCCAAAGCCCATATTGATTTTTAAATTGCATTTACAAAATGCCCGGTAAGGTCCAAGACCTAATGAAGTACGTACATGTCATCTACTTTAAACTTACAGGAAGATTCCTGGTCATAAAGCCAGCTGGTCAGAAATTTCACAAAGCAGGCGAAAGTTGTCTTCTAACTTGCAAGCAGCCTAGCTCTTTTTTTCTTCTTTTTTTCTTTTTTTTCTTTTTTTTTTTTTTGTCATCAACAAGGGGGGGAACAAAGAGCTGTTGAGGTTACAAAACTAGGCTAGGAGTACTTGTGCTGAGGGAGTCTGGCCTTGTATACTCCTAAACAGCATAGGATTTTCAAAGCATGAATGCTTGGCATTGACTTCTGTTTTAACTTTTAAAGGGATCTGTTGGGGCACTGTCACCTAGACATACTTTTCACGATCTTGCCCACAATTTTTCTCTGAGAAATTGAGCGGGCAGAGCATTGACTTGTCCGCATGCTCTGGTTATGTGCCTTTGGATGGATTCGTTGTGTGATGAAAAATCTGCTCTTTGAGAAATGGCAAGGTGAATTGAGAATGACAAAGTAATGAGAAAAGGACTGAAGCCTATTGCCATCACAAATAATATAAGTGTAAGTTTCTATCTGCCAGCCACCTCCCTTATAAAATAATAGTAGCTGTCAGGTAGGGAAGCTGCAAGAAATGATGATGTTGTTTAAAAAAGCACTTCACTGCTATGTTTTCTCTTATGAGCAGTGCTGATGTATGTACTTCATGATGTTCACATGATAAACAGTGCAGCCTCTTTATGAATTCAAGTTGTTGTGTATCACACCCCCAGAAGTAGCAGTGTATGGAAAGAAAGAAATATCAGTTGAGTGGGAACCATCAAGTTTTAGGTGTGCCACTGTAATTAATCAGTAAGACGTGACAGACTGTGTGCCAGTGCTGCTTAATCACATCTCAGGTGCTTGGTGAGGCATGGTACAAAGCTGAAGCCTTCCAGTGCATCCCAACGGAGCATTAATCAACAGTGCAGGGCAGTCTGCGCGATGCAGCAACGTTATAGAGCGGATGCCCTGAAACTCTGACTTATTTCAAGGAATGGCCTTGGCCTCCCTGTCACGTGGGGTAGGTCTAACCCAGACTCTGCAGCTTGCTTGGTCCCACATCTACATGAAATCTCAGTGCTGACTCTTAACTACTGCCTCTCGGTACTCTCTTCCCCCGGAGCAGGCCTTGCTCTCGCATCCCTGGGCTGGCTGACAGCCTGGCAAAGCTGCTATTAGGCTGGTGGGGAAATACTTCACCTGTCCAAAGGACTGCTGTTCTAGGGGCTTTTGCTTTCTTTAGTTTTGGCTTTCTGTTGTAGGCTCCTGTCCTGGTTTCAGCTGAGATAGAGTTAATTTTATTTATAGTGGCTGGTAAGGGGCTATGCTTTGGATTTGTGCTGAAAACAGTGTTGATAACACACTGATGTTTTAGTTGTTGCTGCACTGGTCAAGGACTTTTCAGCTCCCCATGTTCTGCCAGGTGCACAAGAAGCTGGGAGGGGGCACAGCCAGGAGAGTTGATCCAAACTGGCCAAAGGGCTATTCCATACCATATGGCGTCATGCTCAGCATATACAGCTGGGGAAGAAGAAGGAAGGGGGGGACATTCGGAGTGATGGCGTTTGTCTTCCCAAGTAACCATTACGCGTGATGGAGCCCTGCTTTCCTGGGGATGGCTGAACACCTGCCTGCCCATGGGAAGGAGTGAATGAATTCCTTGCTTTGCTTTGCTTGTGTGTGCGGCTTTTGCTTTACTTTATTAAAATGCCTTTATCTCAACCCACGAGTTTTCTTACTTTACTCCTCCAATTCTCTCCCCCATCCCACCAGGGGGGAGTGAGCGAGTGGCCGTGTGGGGATTAGTTGCTGGCTGGGGTTAAACCACAACAGCTCCACAGAAGGGGCTGATTATCATGATGCAGTAGACAATAACTGGGTCCCTGGAGGGCAGGAGCTTGCTGCTCCCATGTGGGCTTTTCTGTTGTTACTGACACGGACATGAAGTTGTGCACATCCAGCCCAGCTGACCAGACCAGTTGGACCTCTCTGGAAACATTGCTCCTAATGACAGATATCTCCAGCCTTTTAACTAAATCTCACTTTTGCAGAACTTTCCTGGGGCCCTTTTAAAATCAAGTTTAAAACAGAACTTCAGTAAGATGATGACAGAGGGTGTAGGAAGGGGGAAAATGAAAGGCAAGAGGAGAAAATAATCAGTTTAAGTAGACTGTTTACTTAGCAGTTCCAGTGTTTCATATCAGAAATCGCTGATAATCCTTTTATCCCCTTTACTTCTGCTTTGTAGGCAGGAGTTAAGTTTACAGTAGCCAACACAACTCGATCTAACATGTTATTTGACTGTCATGATGTCTTAGCTCCAGTGGAAATGCTCCCAGGTTCCCAACAATATGTAATGAAAATTTGTTATATAGAACTGGGATTTCTGTCCAAATATGTCATTAAGTAACACTTAACGAAGTGCTATTGATTTTGAAGGTGGAACGACTTGGTGGGATGGAGAGTCTGACATCAAAGATGTTCCCACCTAGAGGGGAACATTTAAAACCAACCAAAGACACAAACAACACAGGAGCAATGTAAGAGGCAAGATACTAAAAGAAGCTGTGTAGCTGTCTGCAAATGTAGATGCTGATTCTGAAGTATCAGAGGTAGGTTTAAAACTCAATTTTCCAGTGTGCGAATGATGACAAAGCTACAAGGCTCAAAGACTCGGTTCAATGATGCTCAGAGGAGCATCCATGTTTCTTCTCTTCACAAACGTCTTTTGAAGTTATCTACTGTGCAGATTTCTCCAGAGTACAGAGACTCTAGAGACTGATTTACTGGAAGGGCAAATAGTATAGGACCATGCTCACTACAAATGGGTTATGTTGCTCTCCATCAGCCATCTTTTAAGTGTAATAGTTAAAATTTAACTGAAAAATAATTTATTGCTATTCTTTCCTTAGTGTTGAAAAAGATGTTGTATCACTAGTGTCAAGGAACATGCCAACATGGGAGACCTTGTCAAAGGGAGTGAATGTATTTTTGCTGGGCTAATGTTTGTCCTTGGGGAGAACCTTACATCACAGCCCAGAGAGAGTATTTCAGTCTTTGTCAGTTCAGGGAAAAAGACAAATTTGGATCTTTGAGAGCAAAAATTAAAGATCATGCAAGCCCCAAACATGCTTGCTTCTCTTCACTACCTTTCTGCTACCATTGAATGAGTGGTGAGATCACACCTATCAGAGTTGACACCAAGAGAGAGAACATCAGCCTCTCTTGTTTTTATGGAAACAGCAGCAAAGCACAGAAAATCTTTGAACTTCAAGGTTTAACACAGAACACCAGGGCTTCACTCTTGATCTCCAGTCAGTGAGGCAGAGACAGGAGTTCAGCAGAGGTTAGATAGATGCTCTCTGAATTAGAACAGAACTGGGAAACCTTTCAGTCTATTAGAGAAGTGCTTTCATCTTTCAGTCAAGACAGGCTATTACTAAAATTAAAGAAGAGAGTTAATGTGTTGCCACAGGATTTTAATAAATATTAAAAACATGTGTGTGGATCTTCTGATTATTTTCACTTTTATTAATACTAGGTTTATTTTTAGCTAATTATGCCAGATCATTTCTATCTGGCTAGTTCCTTTAAGTGTCTTTGTCCAACTCCTTTCCCCTTGCACATAATCAAAGCTATCTCATTTCTTACATTGGCTCATGAAACAGAATTGGAGGTGCTGCCAAAGGGATCCATCAATTCAGTCTTTGTAGAAGCTGAATCTGAACTTAGACTTTTGAAATCTGAGTGTGTTTGGAGATCAGATATTTGACTGACATCAATATAAGTAATCATTTCCAGACATATCAATCAGAAAGTCTTTCCTCTGCAAATCCTGTAACTTGAATGCTGTTATAAATGACAACAGACACACACACAAAAATCAAAACCAGAATAAAATTCATTCCTGTAAAAGAGCAGTGAGTTTACAGGCAACAGCTTTTACTTTGACTTTTTTTTTTCAGTTCCCTGAATTATGTTTTCTTGCTTAATGGTTTCATTTTTAACCTAATGTGGAATGCAAGAAATCAGTTATGTCTTGTTTCTTTGCTTAAAATAAATAATCCAGAATGGTTAAGACCATCCAGTGATTCCTCACATCTCTGTGGCCTAACAATGCTTTACAAGGGAATAGCGTCTGCTCTACTTAATTGGTGAGTCATATTCTGTGTTTATCACTGTCTGCACACTTGAAATGCACACAGTGACACATTTTGTCCCCAGAAGAGCTGAGGTTTGAGTACATGAACAAAAGCCTGTGAGCAACAGGCAACTACACATATGTTAATTTCTTTTTTAAAAAAGCCCCTCAGGTTGGTCTGCTAGGAAGTTCTTTTAAGTAACTACAATGAGGCAATAACCCTGCCTTTAAAATCTAAAGCTGTTTTGCAACAGCAAGAAAGAAGTGGGGAGAGGAGTTTGGAAAGCAAATATTGTTAGGGAAAAAAAAATAAATTTGAATTTTTACTAAACTTGATAATGTAAATTCTGTTTAGGCAGTTTTACACATTTATTTTAACTGAGAAATGCTATTTAATTTCACCTCCAGTCTCTCTTTACAATAATGTTTCTAATTATGTGATTGTAAGAGGGATACCTACTCTAGCAGTGCTCTTTTGGATTAATTGACTCTGTCAGAAATGTCTGGACTCTCGTACTTCAGAAATTTCATTTGTGGTGCCCATTCATGTTCAGAGAATGGTAGGAGGCTGGGGAAATAAATTTTCCTCTGTTCTCAGGACACAGTGAGGCTATGTGACCCACCTGCTGTCAGGCTGTGAGTCAGTGCAAGACCCAAAAATAGACGCTGTATGTCTCCAGATGCCTGGTTTCGTAATCTAGCTACTTGAACATAAGTTAGCTTCTCTGGGACAATTCCTAAGAGGCGAAGTTGCTGCACCTCCTGTTGGTGCCAGTAATTTTTGTAGATGTTTCATTGGTTGATTTGTTGATTAAATGATTGGTCATTTAATGGCCAGCTGGAATCACAAGAGAACTTGTACTGACTCACTGATGACGTGCAAGTAATTCAGCAGCTATATTTTGTTTCACTTAAAACTTTTCATGCAAAAGAAATCCCACCAGTAGCACTGTCAGTATGCTTCAATGATGTCCTCTAGGAACCAGAAGCCAACAGTGGACCTGAACAGTTGCATGTAGGGTAGAGCTAAAGGAAGCCTGCACTCAAAATGTATATGGTGAACATGGGAAGATTTAGATTCAGATTGACACATGGCTGATTTGACCTGTCTCTGATTGCCATATCATTATTTAGGCATCCAAAACCTTTTCCTGATTCATATGACATTAGCACTTTACAGCAGAGCACGAGGAATGAGAGAAGGGTGCAGGCAAGAGTCAGACCCTTGTCTTTCTCGTGTATCAGACTCCCTGGAAATAGAGTGCACTCTTATTTCAGTTCTTGCCATCCTGATCACTTGTCCTTTTATAGCATAGGAGTTTGGAGAAGAAAATTAAACTTTGTCTTTTCTTAAAAAAAAAAAGTGTCCTTAAAAATTTGTCCTGTGATCTCTTTTGATATGAAGAGATCTTATCTGCACTGTTAATGTTGCAGATTTATACTACCACATATCTATGACTGGTTTCAATATAATTTAGCTGTATAATCTGTTGCTATGCCTGATTTCTTCTCAAATTAATGATAGTGCATACCTGTTATTTTTATCTTGAAATGCATACATAGAATGGAGGCAGGGGGACACCCTCCCATCACATGTAGTGTGGTTTAATTTACTCAGTTGAAATGTGTTTGTGTGAAAGTGGGTGGTATTTTTTTCTGTTTTATTTCTTTCTGACTTGTCAGTGATGACAGCTGGCAAATGTCTTCCTGGTAGTTTTTTAAATCTTGCACTATGAGAGAGAATACATTGAAATGGTGATTTCTGTCAGAATCACTTTAATCTTTTAAGGCAGGACAATATTCTTTGCTTTCATTCCTACCTCCTGTTTTGCTCCATAATTTGTGTCTTATCTTGTGGCCTAAATATAAAGGTAATGGATGCTTCTGAAATGATAGTAGAAACAAGAGTGTTTTCAGAATTGTAATGGTTGTTGTTTGCACAATACCTATGTCTGAATTCTTCCTTTTCCTATGTAGTCTTTCTGTAACTATGAATTCAAAATAATCCTATTAATTTTACTTGTGTTTTATGTATTTTTTTCTCTCTCTAAAGCTCTACATTTGTGATTAAATCCTTGTAGCTAGCTATGAATTTCCCCATCTCCTGCTTACCTGATCCTTCTTTTACCTCTTGTTTATTTTGTGGTGGGAGGCAGCCACTGAGTGTCAGGCATGTTTGTCTTTAGTGTTGCCATCCTCTTACTTGCCTCCACTTACCTTGTTTCTGCTATGGCTCTTGTACTCACTTTTATTTCTGTTTAAACAACTGTTTATTTACTTGCTCTCTGGTCCTTGCATAGTTATAACTGTGGATTTCTGTGGTCATCAGTGGTCATCAGTCCCTTCATATGGTTTATTCAAGAGCAGGGAAAAAGAGGGAGCAATGGAAAAAGATCTTTAAATTCCTGACAGATGTCCATTTTTCTGTCTGTTGTGATATGGGAGACAGAGGATGATCCAGCAGTTGTTTTCACTTGCAAACATATTTTTTATTAAATTTCGCAGGCATACAAACACTATTTGTATGCCTTGGAACTCCTTGAAAACTGTTCTTCCTCATGCTAGGTATTTATATTTCCAAAATCTACAGTAGAATTTTTCTGAGCCTAATAGAATGATTTATCAATTTAATACTATACTGATTATGCACACTATATGGAATGCAAGACACGTCAATCTCTCTTTTAGTCTGATTGCAATGGGAAGAAACGTTTTCATGAGAGAGTTGGTATTAATAGATGATAAGGACATAATGCAGAGTTCAGTTATTTTTAACTTTTCTTTTAACAAGCTGCTCTGCAGAGCACATGGAATGAAATCATGACTAAAGATTAAAGTTGGTCAGAAATACCGTGATCTCTCTGTGGAGAAAGAACCATGTCTGTTTGCCATCTTGAGGGAAAATCTAGATTTTATCCGTTAATTGGTGTGTCCAAGTAACCATCTAATTGCCCTGTCCCTTTTTTTTTTTGGGGGGGGGGGGGGGCGCGGGGAATAAGAGTGGGGTTGGGTTTTTTTGTTCCCTTCCCTTCATTGGTAACTGGGGATAAGTCATCCTCGGGAAGTGGAGAACTGAGATGTTTACATTAAAGATAATGTCTAAACCATGTCAACCTCGAAGGTGAGGTGGGGGAATCCTTCGGCTCCCCCCTGGCGCTCCCTGCCTGACTGCCTCTCTCTGCCCGTGACTGGCCTCGCTGGAGATCACACAGCCCCAGAGACTGTGTGGAAGTGGGCGGCTGGTTCTCTCGCAGGCATTAATAGAAAAGAGAATATTCTCTTTGTTTATAATCCTGGTGCAGAGTTCTTTCACATTTCTTTGCTTGCTTCTGATTTCAGTTGATAAAATTTCCTCTTGTATGGCATGGGGAAGAAGTCTACTTAGGGCATGCAAGCAGTCCCTACATCCCAGGGACACGCAGGTCATTATATTGCTTGTTAGTACAATATTTATGTGGCTGTGAGAAGCGCAAGGACGTGGGAGGACATGGTGCTGACAGAGTGGAAGGGGAGCAATGCTCTGCATGTGCTAATCAGAGAAGCTGGAAATCCCTTGCGTGCTATTACTGGGGTCAGTATCTTGTGGTAGTGAAGCAATTGGGGAGTGATTGCTCTCATATTTCAGCATCTCTAGGAGTGACATTAGAGGTGAATTTGATGTCATAGACAAACTCCCTTCAAGTTAGTGCTCATGCAGAGGGAAATATTTGGGGCTTGAATAAGTTTCCATGTCTCCTAATATGAAACCCCTACCAGAAAAAAAGCCTAGTGCTTCCTTCCAGTCCTACAAAGGTAAGAAATCATAGTTGTTTTCCGTTTCTCATGGGAATATAAGGATGACACCTCAGCATTGCTCTGTCCTTTTGTGTATATGAAGGTCTGGTCATCAAATTCCAAGGCATTTTGTCTCACACCTACCCCTAACCCGCTAATTCCTGTATTTAAAAGTGACTGTGATAGTGATAGACTGGATAAGGAATTTAATCACATCTTTTAAAGGTGCCTTTCCAGTCATGTAATTTTTTTCTACAGCATTTATGGTGCTACTCTAAAATGCCACAATCTTTTGTAGTTCTTCTTAAAATGAATGTGTGCCAAATCAATGCTTGTTTACATCCTTGGATGAAATCTTCAAAAGCATCTTGGCAATTATTTGAAAAGGAAGAGATGAATCTGAAGAGAGTTTTAATTTAATATTTAATTTCATTAAGGACCTTGGAGCACAAAGTACGAGAGCATTATTTATAACACAAAGCTCTGAGTGCTCCTCAGTAGAGAGGAGGATCGGAATATCATATAGCAGAATAGGGTCACCTACAGGAGACAGTAATAGAAATATAATGATATTCACTAGGGCAAAGTCCCAAGGTTGTGTTGTTCCTGTTATTAGTCTTTAAGGACAGAAATATCTGCAGGAGATGAAAGACTTAAGAAGTATGAGGCAATGATAGAATGAATGAGAAACCAAAATTATACGGTAAAGAAAAAGGTAAGTGTAGTTTTAGTATGTATCAGGTGAGGAGTTTCTAGTGAGGGCTGGGAACTCTTAAGGCTGTAGTAAAGAAACTGGTGAGACTTCATTGGGAATTTGGGGAGTATTTCTGTCACATGTTATTCAACTGCAGCTGGAAAGGACTTTGGGGATGATCTGAGGAATAGAGAGCCTCTGTTACAAAAGGAAAATGTTGGCTTTAAGTTGCTGAAATGTAGGTACCAAAATATGGTTTCCAAATAATGGAAAGTGGATAGTACCTAGGGTAAAGAACTACTTAAATGTCACAAAAGAGTTGATGGGACTTTTTAGATAGCTTTTCAGGAGAACTAAGAACAAGAAATAAGTCACTTCACATTTTGAAAGGCTTGTCAGCAGTGGTCCACTGTGTCTGATATTTTGTCTCTGATAGGAGATGATATGCAGGGAAAACAAGAGAACCTTGTCACTTTGTGGTCCATTCTCTGTACTATTCCACCCCCCCCAGTAATTGTTGTAATAGCTATGGACTATATGTTAGAGATTCTTTATAGTTCTTTGCCCTATATTCCTATGAATTAATAACCTAGGTATTCTTTTTTGGAAGTTATATGCATTTAAATCTAGAATTCAAAACTATTTTGACACTTAAAGAGCTTCTTTAAATAATCAGAACATCTGTCACATAAACTGAACAGATTTTAAATACTCTGAAAAACACATATCAAGGCATATGTATTCTGTGTTGGCCTGAAGACTTCTATGCTGGTTAGTGCTGGAGATACTCATAGTAGATATATTAATTTGTAGGTCTGCTAGGTGTTTATAGCTGTGCCTCTGTACTTGCTCAGAAACACACTGGTCAAAAAAGAAATGAGCAACCTAGCTTATAATCCTCACATAGGTAGTTCAAGGTCCAAAAGAATGAGGATCCTTCTCCAGCTGGAGGACATAGGCATTCTTCAGTCATTTCATGTGCAAACAGGAATAAGCTGCTCAACACATGAAGCTGATGGTTTCACGTACACTGAAAATGATTTGGGGGTTAGGTCAACTCATCTCTTCTGCAATATCCTTTTGGTTAAAGTTCTCAGTCTGGCACTTGGAGACACATGATAAGCTGTTCTCTGTCTCAAAAGGACCAAATGGGAGAAAATAAGTAGTCTTCTGCTGAAGTGCTGAAAAAGGGCCAGACCCAGGATCAATCAGGAGATCTACCTCTCTGGTCTAGAGTGATGTTCTGCTTGCAATTGCTGTGAGGATCCCATAATCTTGTAGTGACAGTTACAATTTTGAAAGGTAACTGAATACTATTTTCCTCCTTTGAGGGACAGTCAGAGTGGGAAGTCTGTGTGTGAATTCTCTCAAGGGGAGAAGGGGAAGGGATGTGTATCTCTGTTCCTGAGCACGTGCTGTAACCGCTGTTGATGGGAATAGAGGGATTTCTCTGTGCATATGCTTTGAAATAGTGCCTTTGGCCAGCCTTGGAGAAATGTCCACATTCAGGTGCCTGTCTTCTCAAGTTGCATTTAAAAAGTGGTTTTAAACTGTTAATTTACGTAAAACTTAAAACGGAAGGGTACAATTTCAGGCTCTGCCTGAAGACTGTTACAAGTCTTTTATTTTTCCCCAGAAGATGGTAATTGATCAGTTCCTTCTTCAAGCTGACCACTGAAAGTAAAAAGGCATGTTATAAAAATCTTCCATCATGTCCAGTAGAAAATGCTTTAAAAAAATCAAAATGATAAACTGTTAAATTCTCATAAATTCATTTTAAGTTGTTGAAAATAAAGGCAATTTTTGGCAGTTGCATATTTGTCACCTTCAGAAACCTTTCCTTTCTCTACGCGGAGCGTGGGGCTAGTATCGCTTCATACGGCAGTTCTTCACATTGTGACCCCACACCTTATACATCTATAGCTCCACTTGGTGAGCACACACTTTATATGGCTATAGCCCCATATGGTGATGGCGCACCACTTAAGGTAGCGCCCAAGCACTGTGCACACAAAGGAGAGATGTGGCGCAGTGTGGGAGCAGATGTGGGATGGGGTGACTGGTTAATAAGCCCAGATCGTGCTTCTGTGGCTCAACCATAAGAGAGGACAGTCTGCTGGGGGAACTTGGGATTCCCCAAGTCCACTGGCTGGTCTGAGTCTCTGGTCTGGAGAAGCAGCCCTGCCCTGCTTCCTGCTGGCCTGCCTGATAACCATGGCTACGTAAGTCTTTCTGCACCCAGATATTAATTTTGGCCTGATATTACTGAATTTACTGGACTTGCTGTCATCTCGACCCAGATAATTGTACTACTGGTTTGTATGTGTTACTCTGCTGTTATTCTGTATCCCAAACCTACAACTTGACAGGGCTACCTTAAGCCCCTTGAAGAGAGAAACTCAGAATATTTTGTACATCTAGAAGTGGCAGTAACATGCTCTATGGCACTGAATGGCTGTATTTTTTTTCTAAAGGAAACAAATTATGACCTATATAATTTCATTTTTACTTTGTCAAAATTTTATTTTCCTTTTTGTTACTGATTGACTATTTTAAAATAACATCATCAAATCATATTTGTTTCACTAAAATCTTCGAGCAGCAACTTTACTGCAAAAATAGTTTGTGTTTTTTGTTAGGGTCATTTACAATTTCTGGTCAAGCAGTATTTGAGCTTCAATTCAGACTGGAATCTCTGTAACAAGATACAAGAAAAACGGTATTTTTCAATTTGTTTGTGCTGGTCTAGTTTCTAGAAAAAATATGCAGTATTCAGTAGGAACTTCAGCAGATGTAACAGGGCTATGATGGAAGCATCCTGCAAAAGGCCACAAATCTCTTCTGTGGTGTAAAATGAACTGGTCGCTTGGCTACCAGAATCTTTTCTGGCTCTGAAAAGTAGTCTTCTGACTCACATTAGATCTGTCTTGGAGTTAAGTTCTCAGCCAATATAAATGTCACAGCTCTGTTACAGCCTCAGATAATATTAGAACCAAAACTGAAATTAGAAATCCACTAACTGAGGATTTTCTTTCCTTCTCTTCTTCTTCCCTTAGTGATTCATTTATCATGCCAAGCTATTTGGTTATTAGCAAAGCTAGAGTTCTTTGTAATTTATTGTTGAAATACTACTGTGGTAAAGCTAATAGACCATTTGGTGCAAGAAGCTCTTTTATTTTTAATGAGAGTAATGAAAAGAATAAGGAAAACAGTACAAGAAAAACACTGACAACCTGGAGCAAGCCTGGCTGAAGGCCACCATATGATCGGGGGCATTAGCACAGGATATATGAAGAGAGGCTGAGGAACTGAATTTGTTGAGCCTTGAGGAAAGAAGACTAGAAGGGAATCTTACTGCTTTCTAACTGCTTAGTCATTGTAGAGAAGATGGAGCCAGACACTTCTCAGGTACATTGTGGTAGGACAAGAGGCAACCAACACAAGTTGGAATTTGAGAAACTTCAATTAAGTAGTAGGAATTTTTTTTTTTTTAAACCATGAATATGGTCAAAAGCTGGAAAACATTGCCTAGAGAGGTTGTGGAAACTCCCACCTTGGGTAGAAACTCCATCCTTGGAGATACTCAAAACTTGATTGGACAAGGTCCTGCTCTAAATTAGTCCTAACTTGAGTGGGAGTTGGATGAGAGGACTTCCAGAGATCCTTTCCAGAGGTCCTTGCCAGCCAAATTGTTTATTTATCCCTCTGTTTCTGCAAAGGAACCTTGTAGTGACCAGTGCAAGAATTTCTAACCTACTACCACTTTTACTGTCATGAGAAAAATTACAAACTGTTGTTTGTTTGGAAAACAAGTTCTATTTCTTTATCAATTTTCCCCCTCCAATAACTTCCCTTGCATGCTGTACTCAAAGAAAATTGAAGCTCTGGAAATTTGGTTATAGAGTGTCTTCTGATAATATTTCCATGATCTGAACTGTTAAACCATCTTACAAGAACTTAACCCAAAACATAATTGTCATGATGATATGTAAAGTACTTGTGTGCTTAATACTTTGGTTGACTAAACTGAGATATGTCTGTAATCCTAATTTAAAGTATATGTTTCATCCTAATTACTTTTTACTCAAAACTGATGTGCTGCCTTTGTTTGTTTGTTTGTTTGTTTGTTTTTGTGATAGGCTGAAGTTAGTGAAGGGCTCTTAATAGTTATTTGTAACTGATTTTTTTTAATAGGCTACTGATCCATTCCCCAATTATGTTTTTACTGAAGAGGGTTGATCTCGTTTAAACTCCTGCCAACTAGGATAAAGGAAACCTATTCCTTAATTGATTAATGTCGAACCCAGCAAACTGGTAGCAATAAGCTCTGTAGCTCTTCAACCGTAGCTCTACTTTTTGCAGGAGAAGTATGTGTTAAGTAGTGAACAATGATGTATATAAAGGCCTTCTAATTTGTTTTTTAACAACTAATTTGCTAATCTGCTTATTTTCTCATAAAACAAAGAAGTGGTTTGTGCCTTTTTAACTTTACAAACCATTTCTCTCCTCCTGTGAACCAGAAGCGTTCAACAGAGAAATCCACGGCTTTTCAAAATTACTTTCTTTTTTATCCAGTAAATGGAAGTCCTCTCCCAGATGGAGAACTGTAGCTTGTTCTCCTGCCAGTTTGACAGAAAACCAATACTGAATATGCCAGCTTTTTCATATTCTTTGTTTTCTCAGATAAAAACAACTTTTTGTTTTCTCTTGCCTTGTTTAAAAGTGGAGCTTGGCCAACTCATGGCCGTAGATTGCCATAAATATTGATAAATCCCATGGAAAGTTGTTGTCCTTAATGAGGATTACTAACTTTGCTGTGAATTCAGCAATATCATGAGAGCTTTTTCTCACTAGTCACACGTAGAGCAAGCAGAGAAATCCAGTAAGTACCACTGGGTGCTGAAAGTTTTTGACATTGCTATCCTACTGTAGATGCACATCTTCCCTAGCTCTGCTCTGTATTTGTGGACAAAGTTGTGCAGGTGTTATATTCAAAGCCTGGGTATCTTACAGTTCTGTCTGCCTGTTTCCAATAGTTTTCACTTTGAAGTCTCAGGCTTGTCAAAGATTTCTCACTCTTTGGGCTTTCTATTCAATTACCTCCCTTTCTACCTCTTCTTAAAAAAAATCTCTGCTCCAACTTTTAAAGCTATGACATTTTTTTTCTAAATGCTGGTATATCAGAGGAGTATAAAACTGATTTTTGCTCTTGGTGAAATATGACATTTTCCTCCTATTTAATTTTTTTTCAGGTTGCTCTTCTGTGCAGATTTTTGTTCTGATCAGTTTTCCTGGCTTCTTTCCTATTCCTTGCAATGTTTCTGCTTGTTTTCCATAGTGTTTTGAGGGCCTTTCTTATTCCCCTTTGAATCTTTTCCAGTTCAGTTTCCCGGTTCTACTTTCCAGTTCTTCCTACAAAGCTTACTTTTGACACTAGTTGCCTTGATTTAGGTAGTCAGAAGGAATAGAGAATAGAATTAGTTCCTTAGCAGAGAAATATATTTTTTAGAGTTTTCTAAGGTTACTGTGTTTCACATACCATGCAGTGGATGTAACCTGACATTTTTGATAGCAACACAACTGTTTTGTGAGGAGGAGTTTGTTGAACTTGTATTTACTTGGGCCTAGTAAAAACAAAGCATGTTGCAGTAGCTGGCAGGAAAGTGAAACAGTGAAAAAACTGATTTTTTTTTTCCTTCGCAAGAAAAACATCAGTGTGAACAGTTGGACAGTCAGATACTGAAGGGATTTCAGAAAAGGAAAATAAAGATACAAAGATTTTTCTGTTTTCCCTTTTGTAGGGATGTGTATATGTGCCCTCACATCTACATTTAATTACATATTTTGATACTGTCAAAAAATAGGGGACCTAGTTTCTCTAAAAACATTAAGAATGAAAAATTTCCAGTCTTAAATCTCAAAAAATTGACAATAAATTGGCCAGAATAGATTATTCCTAGAAGTAACTGAACTATGGTGTAGATCTTCATTTTTTAGAATTACTCTCCGTGCTCTACCTACAATGTCATGCAAACTGGCCTAGCATTTTCTGAAAGCAGACAACCATTTTTGGACTTAAGATCAGAGTTGATCCTGGAGTTATGAGTCTATGCAACTTCTGGAGTGGGGTTCAGGCAGTGTAAACCTCCATGGATTACTGCAGTGGGATTACTATAATATTTTAGGGTTCAAGCTTACTGTACCGTAAGAAGGTGGTCAAGAGTTTATACAGGAATACGTTTACTTCAGAATTGTAACTAAAGTGCATCTCTAAAGGCATTAATCAGCTATTTTGGAAGTGAGGTTGCATTCCCTGCCCCAAAATAATCTCCAGATCATTTTTGGCTGAGTCATCAGTGGGGAACAGGAGGGATAGGGATAGGTGCTTCTTGCTAGATGAAAAACTATAGGTCACAGTATTGTGTAGCAGAGATGGTCTGTCACCATAGGTTATAGACTTCTTGATTATGATGTGCTTATGAAGTTAAAGCTCATAAAGAGGTTTATAAGGATGTAAATTTTGTGTTAATGATGACTTACATGTGATCTGTAACTCATCTTTGATAATTTCTGTAGATCACTTTTTTCTTCTCACTTGTACTATCGTACCCTTTTTCCTATGCATAGTGCTTCCCTTACACTAGGAATAGGACATTTATCCAAAGAAAAGACAGATTTCCATCGTATAAAATGGAAATAGGATATTAGCCAAGCATGTTTCAGTTGTTCCTGATAATCCTTCAAAACTTTTTCTTTACCTTTAGTCATAAACTTCCCTATCATGTTTCAAAAAAAAGAGACTAAAAAAAAATCTTCGCCATTGTGCCATTTCAGTGCAGAAATATTCAAGGAGTGTCTACTATTGCCTCCCTCCTCAGCATGTCTTTTACTAATCACTTGAAAGAAACTCCATTACATAGTTCTTTTTACATTACCTTCCATATTAACAATAATAAAATAACAAAGAATACAGAGGGAATATTTCTAATGTGTATCAATATCTCTGGGAGAAAGCTGTAGGATCCAGTAGAAGTGATGATCAAAAATGAATGCCCAGACTGTAAGTTTCTATTTTACTTGTGTGAAATCACTTTCGATGCTAAGGGACAGCCTTCCAAAATCTAGTGATCATGACATTGAGTTAGCTGACTGGAAAGAGAGGATGGAAAGAGAGTCAGTTTCTTCAGGGTTAAGATTTTAGGCATGTAGAAAACAAAATCAGCAATCCCGTCCTTTTTCTTTCCTTTTACAGTTTGTTTCTGGTTACTTAAGCCACCGAGATGGAAGGAGAGAAGTGGGGCAATTCCAAAGATCAGTCAAAACAGTTCAGTAGTGTGTCTGCCTTTTTAAGGAACACCAGGACAGGCTCTGTAAAGTTTTTCATAATGTCATTGTTACTGTTGCTACTATTCTGCTCTTGGGATTGATGTGGAGCAATAGACTTGTACCCAGAACTGCATTAAATGATGTGAGGTTGAGTCTTTGGAAAGGTGCCATTGCTTCTACTTTCTAGGGACTCTCTTATGCTTAGCCAGTGTTTTATCTACTGAAAATGGCATTAGAGAGAAGAGAAGTGGCATTGAGAGAAAGTATGAGTCTCTTCAGTCACTGAGAGAAAAGTGACATGAGGACAAGGTCAACCTGTAATACGCAGAGACTTTAAATAGCAGATAAAAATTATAAAAGGTTACAGGATTTGTCAGTGAAAGCATGGGATTTGGTTGAACTACTCTGGAGAGGAAGTTGAATTTCATATATGCAAACGTACTTGGATGAGTGTTATGATACTACATAAACTCCATGGCCTATATGCGCTTTTTTATAATAGAGGCAATATTTCATTTGGGAAGGAATTATGGCTCCAAAAAATAAATGAATCACTGATAAACAGTTCCAATGTAAGTATATTTATAAGGATCTTTGATTTGCCAATTTTGTTATTGAAAGATTAGTTTTTCTTGAATAGTAAATTTAATTTATGAAAGTGTTGTGACATACTATTTCCACACTGAGATACTCATCTTTTCAAGAAAGTGCTTTGAAAAATAAATTGTGGAAAGATTTTTTTTTTTAATTGCAATTTTTTTGCACACATTGTGTTTTATCTGTCTGACAATTGGGCTCCATAGTTGGATCATGTTTGCAATTCATAGTGACAAAATGTAAGTAGCTGTAACTGCAGAAAACCGTCTTAGGTTTTTGATTTATGGATGTCCAGCAATAGGTGTCCAGGGGGATTCACTTGTGTTTGTTATAAATGGTCATCAACTTCTATGCATATTGGAACTAATCCACAAAATATCCTTATCTTCTCTCATGTTTCTGTGCTCCTCTTGCTCTCCTAGCTTCTTGCCATAGAACTGCTTGGAGATGACTGAAGAGAAGTTTCTTCTTCACAGAAATAAAAATTTTGCCTTAAGTCCAGCAGTTCTGGAAGCAAAACCTCTTTCTGGGTACATTCAGAAAAGGTACTACTTTTTTTAAAGCAAAACTTTATCTGTAGTTCATCTGATGTTTGGGATCAGAACACCATGTTTGTTAGATGGTAATGAAACTGCGATATGTCCTGAGCACAAGAGTGTGAGATGTTGACCTTACAAGGGCCAAACGGTGATTGTTTGAGTGTTAGAAAGAGGAGCAATAAAGGAGAACTCCCTGCAAGGGCTGCACTTGTCCCCTCTGCGCTCTTCAAAGGGCTGTCCGCAAGCCTGTTACACCTCGCCACTCTTGCAGCATGTATTTGTGCAGTATGTTTGTATATGGTGAGCATCTTGAGGCAGCGGTGTCCCAGACATACCTAGAGAGGAGTCAAATAGATACTTATTGAGACAAAGGGCTCTGGCAAGCCCACAGGAGAAAAAATGTTAGTAATAACACCCTCTTTTGCTGGAAACATGGGGTTTGCTGGGTAAATGCCTTATCTTGTACAAAGAGACTGCATCCTTGGGCGCCTGAAAGCGACTTCATCATGTAAGCCTGTTCTGTTCAGTCTAAGTCTAAAATGATCCACAGTTGAGCTCTGTGAAAGCAGAAATACGCACCACAGTTTAAAGAGAAAAATGAGGCGCTGGCACTGCCAGAGGGAAAAAGTCAGTGCTGAGGCAACTTTAAAAGTTAAGCAGGGACACAAAAAGTTTGGGTAAACTGGCAAAGCTGACAAGGAGAGGGGTCGATCTATGTAGTTGTCTGGTGAGGATAAGTAATTTCAAACTGGAACCCTATTCCATGGTTTTGGGCAGGATGGGAGATCTTCCCCTCCTTCTCCCTGGCCCAAATGGTGGGAAGGCGTGTGTCTCTTCAGAGGCAGGATTGGCACTGACTGGGGCAGAGATCAGAGTCTGGCTCTGGAGCTCTAATTAAATAACAAATAGGGATTAATGCAGCTCAGCATGTGGGTGCACTATATATTTGGTTATAGCCTGGTTTCAGCCCAAAGCAATGAAACTGATCTCCAATTCAGCATCATGCTTTAGTCATTCTCTCTACAGATTTATTCTAAAAGCAAGTTTAATAGAAAACTTCCTTTGTCATCTACATCATATTTATTCTGCAGCTCCAAGTCGTTCCAGATGTACCCCAGTGTAAATACAAGCAGAACGTGACCCTCAAATTGTAACGAACCATGTCACCAAAGAATGGCAAGACTCAGCAGCAGAATTAATAGATGTGATCACACTTTCAGAAAGTGTGAACTTTTTTAAGGTTGAGTTTCAAATACAGACTTCAGAGGAGAAAAGAGGGATCCAGGAACTTAATCTGTATCCTTAGAAATTGAAATACAATTTATAGAAAAATATACAGCTGGATTGAAGACTATGCAGGGGGTAAAATAAACTGAGATTTTAACCAGCCCTGCTGCATGAATGACAAAGACTACTGCATTTTCACTTTTGTAATATTAATTGCCTTGAAAAGAGGAGGGGAATCTAACTTTACAAATTAAAATTTCCTTCTATTTAAGAATATACAGAGATATGCAATGTTACCACCAGATTGTAAGAACTGAATTTTTTGTACAACAACTGGAACTGTGGATGTTTTGTAACATTTTTGACTGCTTTACTTGCTCATTTTACGACACACCTAAAAGTTTCAGATATTTTGTGGAAGGACAGGTGTTACTGTGTCTGACATTTTGAAACTAGCACTGTTACGCAAGGGCTGTAAAAAAAGGGAATTTGTAAGAATTAGTTTCCTCTCTTTCCTTGGATATGTCTTACTGATCAGGTTATTGTGAAAAATAGATTTTTTTTGTCACTGCCTGAGGCTGCTTTCCAGGATTCCTCTGTGTGAGATCAGGACAACTAAAAGATGGTTTTATATTTCCTTAGGGCATCACGATAGATGGAACTGTTAGAAAGCAAACTGAATTTAAGAGCCAATGTCTCAATATATTCCATTGTACAAATGGGTAGCTAGTTTTTCTTCAAGTGCTTCTCCAAATGGACACTGATAATGCAGTTATCTGAGCTTGTGGACTTTTTATTTGACTTTGCTATGCATACCTGGGCTCTGCACAGACATAACGTACTCTGCAATTCGTCTCCGCTGTCCTAGACTCAAAACAGTGTCCATTTGATGCATTCTGCTTCTACAAACTTATTCATATTGAATATTTTGTTTCCTTTTAGCTTGTTGCATGAATATTCTCAAATGTTTTCTTGATTCACATGAGTTGATTCGCATAGGTAAGAAAAAAGTCTTGTCTGATGCTTCCTGGAAACATTAGTCTTGCATGTGCCCTAGAAATTTCCCTGAAGGTCTGGGCTCATGGCTTGTGCATTGTTTCTAACCAACCAAACTGCGGGGCACTGGAAAATCCCATCAAATCCCATCTAAAAGCTACCTCCCCACCAAAAAAACCCCAAACCCAGAGAAACCCACACCAACCAAACCCGGCTTCATTCTACCCAAACAGAATTTCCAGGCAGATAAAGATATGTAGTCCAGGGAAACTGAGGCGAGGGGTAGTCACTCATGCACCACTGAAAGCACCCTGCAGGATCTCGGGAGATGGGGCCGGTTCTTGCCATTGGTCTGACTTGTGGCATTTGGGTTGGTCTTTTCGCATCCCTGTGCCACCATTTCTGCTTTGGCCTTTGCCCATCATGTCTGGTTAGGCTGTAACTGTTTTGAACACCAGCATTCAGCTTTTTCTGCCTGGCAGAAAGGGTCCCTTGTCTCACTTAGGTCCCCAGCACGTCATTTCTGTGCTTCCTGCAGCACCTCCCTTTAGCCTTAAAAAAAAAGACAACAAAAAATGGTTTTCCCTTCATTATCTGTAAATTATCAAACTGTTACATCATTTTTCATCAGCCTCAGATGTCTTTAAACAGAGCACAGTTCATGCAAAAAAAGGTACTTATATTGATACTTTCCTATTTATTTTTATTTAAATATCAGTGAATCACTTAATCTTGATTGCCTGAGGAATACAGAGCCATTGAAAACTACAAAATTGTATATCTGCTTTCAACCTGCTCCAGTGGTGTTTCATTCACTTCTTTAGGAAAGACAGAGTGGTGATAGAGGAATTGAAGTATTAAAGTATTATTATAAAGTCCTATTGAAGTATAGTATATAAAGTATTATACTTTTTGATAGATGCTACTGCATTTTCTGTTCACAAAAGGTGACTGGGCAACAAGTTGGAAGAGTACTTTCTTGTCCTGTCTTGGCTGCTGCATGGGGGATCAAGTTAAATCTTATGGAACTGGAAGAAATTGTGCCCTCCAAAAGAGCGACTGAGTGTGCACAGCTGGAAGAAGTTTCTAATGTGCAGCACAGACTGAAAATCATGGCAGGCCTGGGGGGAGCCTGTAGTGTAAGTAGCATCTGGGGAATTACTGAGTAAAGTAGGGAACAGGACTCTGAGGTGATGGGAAAAGAAAAAAAATTCCTATGGATTTGGAGAGGACTGCGTGGAGACTTGTTGCAAGCTAACAGATTGCCAAAAGTGAATGGACAGAGAAAGCAAGCAGAGGGAAGCACCTCGTCCTTTAAGGTCCTGAAAAACATGGGAGAAATTTATTTACAACACTTTTATATTTAATTGGTTGCAGGTAGCAGATCTGAGAAGTTTCTGTTTCAAAGATATTTCCTAGGTTGTGCAGTATCAATAAAACACATAAATAAATAAAAAAATTAAAAGCAGTAGAGGTGGAAGCTCCTGGATGCTCCTGACATGCTCACTTTGAGAAGAAGTTGGGTCATTTCCATTTCAAAGCTTTGTCCACCTTAGTAAATGATTGTCAAGCTTACGGTAAATAAATAAAACATTTAAGTTCTGTTCAGTAATAAAATCTGCCATTCTGGTTTGTTTCTTGATAGGAACCACAGTATATCATAAGTTTTACCTTTAAAATATTTTTTCCCCTTTTAAGAATCAGAATTTACTTTTTGATTTCTCTGTCAACAGGAATATGACCTAGTCTAGCTGCTGCAGTGAGCTGCAGCAGAGGAAAAAAATACGTGGAAATCTTTCTTTAAACATTTCCAAATTCTTTAGGAAATCTCTTTATTGGAACAAAGTGGGAAGTTTGAAAATTTCCATAACATACAAACTTTGCTTTTATCCAAGTGTTGTGATCAAAGTAGATGACAGGGCATTTCTTCAGCAGTCTACAAGTAAGTTGTACCATCTACTCGTCTTGGTGTAATAGCTGTTAAGGTTTTGAGGGCAAAGTGAAATGTTTCATTATTGTCTCTAATAAATTGTTAGTAAGCAAACTCATGTCCTTAGGTTTTCAATTGAATTCTGGTGCTGCAGAGTTTTTTTTACTCTCCAGGAAGTGGGATCTGGTCTCGCGACAGGTAGGAGTGCTGCTTGCTCATATCTAGCTGACTTGGGAATACCTGGTGGGAATAGGAGCTCTCAGAGAGCTCTCTTCAATGCCACCGTCCTGAAACTGTGAGGAGGGAGGGTTGGCTTGACAATACTGCTCTTGTGTTACAAAACATCTGGGGTATAAAACAGTTTACTGGATCTTTGCTAGCAATGTGGCTGAGAGCTGTGCTGTGGCAAGATTTACCAAACTGGTCCCTTGTCAACAAGTGTTAAACAGCAGCATCAGCCTTCCAAGCAGCTTTGGCCTCTACTGGTGAGGAAATGCAATGTTCAAGGTGATATTGAGATCAATTATGTTAAGATATATGAAATTATAAGATTTTCCTGGAATATACATAGCAATATAAACATTTTTAAGCATGACAGCCTTGATTGCACTTAAGACTTAAGATATTATATTGTGGCTTTTTATGCTATTTATTTGCTGAATAGTACTTTCTTTAATAACCTGCCAGGACTCTTACAGAAGCAAAACAGGACTAATGAAAATGAGGGAGAGGATTGAGTAACTCAATGACTTTGTTAGTTTAAACATGCACTGTATTCACATGGGGAGATATGATGCTGGCTTGTTTTATACAACTGACTTTGTCCATGCTGTTTCAGTTTTCTGTGAAGAACTTGGTTCTCTCCCTCTTGTGCCAAAAATATTAAGCATCAAGCAAAAATTGTGCTGTGTTGTTATTTCCACAGTCTGGGGAGAAAAATTAGTGAACTGAGGTTTTCTCCATAACCCATTAAAGTCAGCAAGCAAAAGTTCATTGATAGGTATGGACTGCTGAGTGTCACAGATTGACTATAATTTCAGTCCTCTACCTGTTCTTCTTACCATGTGTGATCAAGCTTTCCTGTTTGCTTGCTTGTTAATTTATTCTTACACTTATGCCTGTGGATATCTATCTACCTATCTATCTATCTATCTATCTATCTATCTATTTGTCTGTCTGTCTATCTATCTATCTTTCACTCTGTCTGCTTCCAAATATATTTGTGCATAGGTGTGAATAATTTGATGGTTTCTTTAGTTCTTAGTATTTATCCACATTAGGGAAAACCCCACTAATGCACTTGGCATGATTCATTCTTCATTTGTGTTCTTCATCAGGTGTCAGATTTTGACCTAATTGTAGGAACTAAATTTCTTTTTTTTTTGGCAGTAGAGAGAGTTGTTTTATACTTGTACTGGTAATGAAATATATTAGAGACTTTATATAATACACAAGAAGCCTTTCCAAACTTCTTTAAGAGCAGTTATAACTCTATGAAGAGCGGTTACAACTCTGTGGGACTTTTTTTACTCCTAGACAAACTCATATCCTTGTTAATTAACATTTTAGAGTGAAAAATGTCCAGCATAAATTTCACAAAGTAATCTCTGATTAGAGTTCATACAATAGAAAGAACTGCTTCTCCCCAAGGACTGCATAGTATTTTGGTGCACACAAATATGCAGCCTGCCCATAACCCTAGCAAAATTCAATTACTCAGAGAGGTGTAAACCACATTTTATGAAAGCAATAAGACATGACTCTTGATGATTTCTATGGGAGACTGCTACACAATTTAGAAGTGTTTGCAGCCCCACACTGAAGGCTGAGTGGATATAACCAGCTGAGAAGCACAGTAATCTCCCAGAAGCATATTACCTAGAATATATCTTTGCTATTAATTTAAAATTGTTTTCAAAAGCAATGGATCGGAATCATCAGAATAGCAATGCATTTAGTCAAATCGATAATGTAATTCTGGTGATTTTACATGGAATATTGATGCAGGCATTACATTACTCACAACTCACTTGAGAAATCTCCATTGTAATTAGCAATTCTGTAACTGTTTATTGGCTGTGTGATCTGTCATCTGAAATTTCCACAAAAATCTCTCTCCAGTCATGAATGTATGAACTATTCTAAAAGCATCTTGTCTCTCAAATTAATAAACAAACAAACAAACAACAAAACTACCTCAAATAATTATGGGTATGATTAAACTTTTTTAAAAAAAAAAAAGTTGATTGATGTCTGCCTTCCCTTATGTAGGTCAAATCCTTATGAAACAATTTTAAGGCCTTACAGAAATTATTCTATTCTTACTTTAGCTGTGAGTGAAAAAATCGTACTCTAATAAAAATCTTACTGTTCTGCTGCTCTGATGCATTTATGACGGGAAGGACAGCACTGAAGCAGATACTTTAATAGTGGCATCTAGTGTCTAAAAAAAAAAAAGAAAAAGGGAGGTTTTAAACCTGGTTTTAATTTTCATTCAGGTGGGCAGTGCCAAGCTTTTCAACTCAGCATTATGGGATCACTCACGATCCTTATAAATGAAGGCAGAATTTCCAGCAGGCCAATCAATCCAGCCTTTCCTGTTCCTCACACAGCTTTATCCCTCACGTACGCACCATGTGCCAAATCTGGGAAGAAGAATTTCTCTTGTTAACATTGCATTGAGATGGAGCTTGGTGCTAAAAATGTACCTACAGCCATTTTGGTGTTACAAAATGTTTCTGTAATAATTGGCCTAAAATTATTCATTCAGATCACTAAGTTGTATCAGTTATAGTGATTAAAAGCCCTGAAGTATAGGCATAATTGCACCCCCCCAAAAAAAACCCCAAAACAAACACCCAAGTGTTATGAGATAATATAGATGTATTTGTTGGTCTGTAATTTTAGTTATTCTTGCTTTGTAAGGAACTCCATGGTGGCTGTAGCTGTCTGGATGTAGTATGGCTGCTTCTCTCTGGATGTGATATGTTCACTGCTGGAACAAAGTGAAGTTGTTACATTTCAAAGTAGAATATGGGACCTCCGTGCTGAGTTTTATAGCAGCTAACCTTCAGTATGTGGTGCACAAAGTGTATTCTAGTAAATAAATGGTCACTATGTCTGAACATATAAAGAGTGTGATTTTATTTTTATTGAAAGAACAGTTTTATTTTCCACTCTAGATTCTTGAACAGACATCAAAAAAGAACTGAACTGTAATGAACTATGAAGAATGATTACAGCACCCTCGACTGCATGAGGAGGAGTGTTGCCAGCAGCTCGAGAGAGGGGAACCTTCCCCTCTGCTAAACCCTGGGGGGGCCAAGCCTGGAGCGCTGGGTCTGGTTCTCAGCTGCTCAGCACAAAAACCATATGGTCTGACTGGAGCAACTCCAGTGCAGGGCCACAAAGATGATTCAGGGACTGGAGCATCTTTCTGGAGAGGCTGAGAAAGGCGGGACTGTTTAGCCTGGAGAAGAGAAAGCGCGGGTGGGGGATGTTATTAATGTGCATAAATGCCTGATGGGAAGAAATGGAGAGGGAGCCAGGTTCTCCTCAGTGGTGCCCGATGACAGGACAAGAAGCAATGGACACAAACTAAAAAACATTAAATTCCTTATGAACAAGATGGAACAAGAACACACTTTTGTTTTTTTACTGTGAGGTGGCCAAATGCTGGAACAGGTTGCTCAGAGAGTTTGTGGCTTCTGTATACATGGAGATATTGAAAACCTGACTGGACATGGTTCTGGGGAACCGGCTTTACCCTACCCTACTTGAGCAGGGTGTTTGGGCTGGAAGACTTCTGGAGGTCCGTTCCAGCCTTAATGATTCTGTGATTTGAAAGTGGAGACATTGAGCTAATAATATTGTTTTGGGCTATGCTTGAACTCTTTCTTCAAGATTACTTCCTAACCCCTTCCTAACATTTTTGTTGTACCATACTAGAGATCATAGGAACATTAGTATTTTGCTAATCCTTTAAAGGTCTGTGTGCAGTTAGGGCAAAGGTAATATGCTCGGATCAAAAGCACAAGTCTTGATGTTAATGAATTGTTCTGTGTTTGCATTCTTGCACTTGCCAGTAGTTGTCATGATACATTTTCATCTTCAGGCAAGGGATCCAAAAATAAACTTGTGTGTCTAGGAGCTTGTCTTTTTTTTTTCAATCATATCAGTTGGTGATAGGATTTCTTCTTCCTCTAGACTTTGCTTTGCTCATTTCCTTAGACTGTCACAATTATGACAACACAACTGTTCTATAATGACAAGTATAATATTGAGACTATGCAATATTTTATATTAGCTTGGAGGTTGGATGAGTTTTAATGAGTGTGTTGATGCTTCTTTTTGGTACTTAACTACAGTTTTGTCTTTTGTTGCCTCACACACTGAAGTTTTAACAGCAAAGACAACACAAAAGAAGTGTTGCTCATGGGCTCTGTGCCTTTATGGACTGACGTTTCCTCACCATTGAGCTACCTAATCCACAGGTATTTTTCTGGCAGTCCTAATCTTTTCTTCTCTTGCAGGTAGCCCTTCTGAGTCCTGAACATGTGCTGTCCACTTGCAGACATAAATAACTGATAAACAGAATTTAAAACTAAACCAGCTAGCAGTTAGATGATTTTAATCTATGAAAAATCTATGGTAAATCTGTCTTACTACTTGGGAAAAAGTTCCATTTGCTACGTACTATCTAAAGCATAAACCAAAAGGTTAGTTGGAAAAGTCATATCCCTGAATAGAAAATAATTACCAGTTTATGTAATTTGTATGTAAAGTAGTTGCTATTATTTTAGAAAAAAAACAACAGCATTTGACTCCTAGGAAGCATAAGAGCTATAAGTAGGTAAGGAACATGGCCAAATATTCTGAATAATTTAACTTTTCATTTTAATAACTTTGTAGGATCCATCTTGCATTCCTGAGATTCCCTTTAGTAGTATGTCATTTATGATCTACTTCTAAAGGACAGTATCAATCAGAGTATGATTTCTTTTTGTAATTTTTTCTAGCATTGCAAAAGATTGGAAATAGAATTTTTCTTAACACAATGTCTTGACAGCTTTGAACACCGAGAGCTTGCTTTCAAATTAAAACAAATGTCTGAAACATCAGTTCTTATCTGATATATTAAATATTCACTCTTTGATTGACACAGTTGTTATAGCGCCTTAAGATGTGGGAGCAACTTACGATCCAACTTGTCAGGCATTAATGATTCTGAATATATCTAATCTTTACTGTTAATGCTATTACTGCTTTTAAACATGTCAGAGTAGATCCCAGACAGAGCTGCGGCTGTCTTTCATCACAAACATATTGCAGCCACCACTTGGTGGAGGAGGTCTCGAGTTATATCTGTCTTTATGTTACCTCTGTATTCCCTCAGTTCTTTGAGCTGACTTGGGTCTGATGAGCTGGCATGAATGCAAGAACGGGGTTCCCACCAGCTGTGACTGCCTATTGATGCTTTAAAATTGTTTCCTCGTCAGCTTTTCTGCAACACTAAATTAAGACCAGAATGTGGCCTGGATTTTCTCCCCACTTACTTAGAGAAAATTCTGGTATTTCACATTCTTCTTCTGTTTCTAAACAGAGCAAAACACTGAAATTCACAGTAAAATGAAATTTTAAATAGTTCTCAGTAAGACAGGGTATTCATTTCTATATGCTAACATAAAATAAACATAAAATAACATAACATAAAATAACATAAAACCAAAACACACACATGCACTTTTTTTTCACATTTTAAAAACTTTAAAAGTAAGTCAGACCCTGGGACACAAGAATAAGTGAGCTAATGCTGCATAAGGCCTTCTTTGGCTTTGCAGTCTAAGAAGATGGGAGCTGCAAATAATGTTTTTCTGCAGTCAGGAATTGTATAGGGTTCCCCCACTTTAGCAGTGGCTTGTTTCCATAAAGCTGAAAGATCTTGATAGCCATTGGATCTCCTTGTTGCTTTTGTCAAATCTGTTTGTAGTCATCAACTGTCTCAAAAGTTATTCAAGGATTTTCATGAATGCAGAGAGGCAGCAGTGCTTTACTGTAATCACATTGGCATCATTTCCTTAGCAATCAAGCTCAAATAAATAAATGTTCTTTGTTTGGCAAGTCACTTCAGAATGGCAAATCAATAATTTCCTACAGGAAAACATCAAAATTTTTCAGAGCTGAGGTACATTTTGCTTTGATTATTTTGAGCAGAGTTGATTAAAAACTGATGAACCTTTTCCTTTCGAGAAGAATGAAAGATTTCATTTTTGTTTAAAAATTCTCAGTGACCCAATCTGTAGAACGTTCAATTGGGGAGGATAGGGCAAAATATAAGGACATAACATAGCTCACTTGTATCTTTAGAGAATAAAAGACACAGGAAGGAGTCAGCAGCTGGTACATTTGATGCGTTTAATGCAAGTTGGGGTACAAGTCTTCAAGAATTCACTGTAGGTAACTGACTGACATTGTTGGGGGCAGAGTATGTGATTTGCTATTCCTTTTCCCCACTCTTAAATACCACGTGGTCATCTGTCTCTGTGAATTTTGAACTGAATGTACATGTACTATTATAAATGTGGGAGGGAGATTCTCATCTGGTGGTATCTCTATGGGTTTTTTTGTTCAAACATGGATTTGTACCCAAGTTGTAATAGAATGAAATATTATGCTAAGTAGGTTGTTCATAACTTGTAATTGTACTTTTCTGATTATTCCTGCAAACAAAATTGTACATTTTAATTTTCTATTGGCTTGTTTGTTTTTTAATTCTGTTCTGCTTGGAACTTGATATATTATGCACAAGTTATCATGTTGTGTTTTAGCATACTTTTTTTTTAAAGGATTTATATTATACAGAGAGAAATCTGCCAGCATTTTGTCTATATTTTGAAAGGGGGCAAAAACTGCAAAATTGCACTTCCAAATAAGTTATTGAACAAAAGAGTGCTATCTTTTCCTTTTTCATTTTTCCAGCAGACTATGAACATGCTCAGTAGGCTGAGAACAGACTAACACAGTAAGAGGTAGTCCATAAACACTGTAGAGCACTCTTGGGTTGCCCTGTTACTGTGAAATATATCTTAGGAAGGTTTAGTTGACAGTTCTAACCTGCTAGAACGGTATAGTCTTACAATGCATAATTATTTCTCTGGTGACTCTGTGTGCCTGTCAGTTGTCATCAACAGCACACAAAAATATGATCAGAACAAAGGTGTTAAGTGATTTAGTGCAGCTGTATTAACTCTTATTCCTGTGAGTTTAATGTCTTGAACATTGTCTTCACCTTTTACGATCAGTATGAGAAAGAAAAAAAGAGTATTTCCAAAGTGACAGGATGCAAAAAAGAAAACACTGTCCTAAAGTCTGATTTTGTACCTATCTGTGTGGTTCTCTAACTTCTAATCCTTGCAACTCTTTGATTCCTGTCACATGGGATGAGATAGGGAAAATAAGCAATATACCTATGGAAATTTGATTTACAGAAGTATTTGCGGTTTGGAATAGGGATGCACATACCATTAGGAAGGGAGAAGAAAAATGTGGGGCATGGAAAGTGATTGCAAGTAGATTGCAAGGGCATGATTAGGCCATAAATTATTTTTCCTGGCTCTCTTTTGGTTTGTAAAGTCCTATTTTGTCAATTGTAAAAAATATGTGAGGAAGATTTTGAAATATCAAGATTGGCGGATGGTATGCTAAGGCTCATTGGAACTGGAGTCTTTTTAGCTGTTTCAAGAAAAAATTCTTTTAATAGCAACAATGTTGGCAGATTACCTGGATATTTAAGAAAACTGTTATTATCCCTATTATTATTTTTCACCATGTTTTTATGTGCCGCTCTGTACTCTATCCCCTGCCCTATCAACCCTCATCGTTCTCCACAGTCGCTCCTATAACATCCTTGTCTTCACTCTTCTGAAAACACCACTGTTGAAATATTTATCTCACTCAGATAGCCAAAGGAAATGCATTTCTTCTGTGCAAGTGAGGACAGGTGAAGTTACAGGTGAGGAACAAAACAGTATATCTCCCATTTGCATAAAGATGTGTCCAAAGGCAGCTCATGGCATACTGCTTCCAAATCCCTGTTTGGACGTGTCTGCATCTCACTCAAAATGAAATAAAAATAAATATTAATTTAGCTGATTGATTTCTAAGACCATCTGCATTTAACTGATGTTTAAAATAAATTAAAAAATCCTTCAAGCTGAATACGAATAAAACTTTCTCAATGGTATATAGTAAGTCTTTGAAAAGGCTTTATTATTGCTTGGTTTTTTTAGGAAGTTTTTGAATTCATGAAGTTTTACAATTCTTTTGATTGGCCAAGAGCTATTTCAACTTATTTTTCTCACACAAAAGGTGCACAAGAGATAAGTATGAGATCACTTTCACCAATTCACAGAAAAACATGCTTGATTTTTTTTGGTGTTTTTTCTAGTCAAGTGTAAGGTCAATTGATGTTTTCAACCAGAACTATAAATCTAAAGCACTACAGGCTGCTTCTTCAATAAAATCTGTACTGCTCTTGCTAATGTCTGTTCTATTTACTCAATAGTATGTAGGCAAAGTGTAATAAAGTGAACATACACATTCAAAAAAAGGATTTTTTAAATTTTATTTAACAGCTTCTCTTCTATTGTAATATACTAGAAAAGTACCTTTTACGTGCTCGCTGTAAAGTGTGAGCCCAGTGAGCATTAAGGTAAAAAGAGGACAAGGTACAATTATGTTATAAGCCAGTTTTAAGTAGTCTTTAAAACAGGATGAAGCTTTCTTTATGTAAGTAATTTAGTATTACAGAATATTTGCACATACTTGGGGGTGATTAATTTGGGCATGTTGGGGAATCAATATATGTAGGACCTGCTGTATACTACTAACCTGTTAGACATAAATGTGCTATACTTTGATACTGCTGCTAGATGAAGACAATGAACAAAAATAGGTGGAGGAGTTATTGAAAACTCCCTAGAGCTCCCACTCAGCAAGGGAAGTATCACACACTCAGGCACATTCAGATTTGCAAAGGCTGAAGATGATAATACATCACATAGCCGAGGATCGTATTGTCTGAGCTGTGCTGTATCAGCTCTTTAAAGAGGGAAGTAGATTCTTGAAACTTTCGCTGTTGCAGTCTATTGCTACATTATCTGACTTGCTGCACACTGGAGGAGAATTGAGAATTGGCCAATCCTTGGCTAATTTTTTGCTATCATAAACAGCTAGAGGCTGGCTAGTGGGTTTTTGGTTGGTTGGTTGGTTTTAGCACTGAAGTTTTAAAGTGAGGCAGGGCTGTGAGTGATGTGATATCAGTGGGGATACAATGTCAGGAAAAGGATAGTGCAATGGGTGTGTAAGTCAGTTTGATTGGCTTAAATAAAGAAGCCCCAAAGAAGAAGCTCTTAGGAAAAGAAGGAAGGTGGTGCCTGAGATTCAGACTAGTAGGAACATTTGAAAGTATGTGGTACTAAGGAAAGATTGCTGTTCCAGATCTTTCAATAGGATTCTGAACTTTATGAAAAGTTGTGGGTTAGTATTTTAGTGTTTTGCAATTGTTAGAGTTTCAGAGCACAGCTGTAGATGTCTGAAACAGAACTGCTTATAGAAGGCATTTTTCAAAAATTAGGAAGTGTCAAAATTTGTTGTTTTATTGTTTAAAAAGAAAGAAAAAGTTTATGTTTCTTGCTTATCTCACAGTCTTGATTGTATTAGGCTCAATGTCTGGAGTGCGGTGTAATTTGTTCTCTTTACTAAAACTATTAGATATTTAAGTCTTTTTCTTCATATATTTCACAAATTCAAGAGGAAAAAGTCCCAAACTTTCTTCATTATTGTTATGTCTATTTCACCTTCTCCAAAATCCCACTAGTATTGCCTTTATGTTGCATTCTTCTATATCAGCTAACATTAGTATGGTTTTTCAGATATAAGGGCATAAATTTTTCTTCTTTATATTGCTGCAAATTAAAAATACAATAAAATTATAAAGGTGGTGAGGAGGAAGAGAGGAACTGAATATCTAAAGTCTTTTCCAAAAATTTGTAGCTGATGTTAGCATGGTAAGAAGCCATTCACATGCATTTATCTCTTCATACAATACAAACAGCATTTCAGAAATTCATGTTTCTGTGTTGTTGCAGTCTGAAAGGATAGTATTTAAAAAGATGAAAAGGATTGTTTCAAATCCACAGTCTATTCAGTCATGTGGATATTCTTGGGGTGAGAGGTCTAATTTTATTGGTGTTTGATGGCAAAGAGCTCTTTGTTGGTTTAAAGCAGAGCAAGGATAAAGGATAAAGCAAGCAGCATCCAAATTCTCTTAGTTTATGGCAAACTTCTGCAATAAGCTGTTTGCTGGAAGCTTGAGCTAACAAGTCATTGATGTACAATTTGATTTCCCATCTGTTTATACTCAAAAGCCATGCAATTCATTCAAGAATGAAAGTAAAAAGGGCACATATTAGGCAAGAATTACTTTTCCTTTTTATTTTTGTTTTATTAAATGACATAATGACAGCACTAGACTTCCCATGCCTACTTGGATTAGAAACCCATAATCCAAGTTTGTTGAAGAAATTCTGTTTGCTTATGAAAATGTGTGCACATGTTCTTGTTTCTCGGACCAGAGAGAGACACAGCTTTCTCGTTCAGAAAGTCTTCCAATGTGCCACTACAAAAACTTAGCCCAATAGCATATCAGAATCTTCAAATGGCCTCTGATCCATGCTCTTCTTATTTTGGTCTTGTTCCTTCTAATATTCACAGATAGTATCTTTGAGCCTGTGACGGTGTCCTGGTTTCATCTGGGATAGACTTAATTTTCTTCCTAGTAGCTGGTATAGTGCTGTGGTTTGGATTTAGGATGAGAATAATGTTGATAACGCACTGATGTTTTTAGTTGTTGCTAAGTAATGCTTACACTGGTCAAGGACTTTTCAGCTTCCCATGCTCTGCCAGGTGCACAAGCAGCTGGGAGGGGGCACAGCCAGGACAGCTGACCCAAACTGGCCCAAGGGCTATTCCATGCCATATGGCGTCATGCTCAGTATATAAACTGGGGGGAGTTGGCTGGGGGGCAGTGATCGCTGCTTAGGGACGGGCTGGGCGTCGGTTGGCAGGTGGTGAGCGGTTGCATCTCTTTTTTTTTTTTCCTTGAGTTTTGTTCCTCCTTCTCTCTCTCTTTCTCTCATTGTTTTCCCTTTCATTAAAATTTATTATTATTATTACTAATAACAATAATAATAATTTCTTTATTTTATTTCAATTATTAAACTGTTCTTATCTCAACCCATGGGTTTGCTTACTTGTGCTTTTCAGATTCTCTCCCCCATCTCAACGCGGGGGAGTAAGCAAGCAGCTGTGTGGTGCTTAGTTGCCAGCTGGGGCTAAACCACGACAGACAGCTATACACACCTCTCGCTAAGCTCTGTGCAGGTAGGTTCCTGGCATGGTACCTCTTGTTCACAACAGTCTCAATTGTTCCTTTCTTCCTTGTGAGCTTAAGTGGACATACGTGACTTCAATTTGGTATGTGGCTGAAGGCAGCCGTAGGAATGTCCAGCATAATGGAATGATTAACTGGAAGAAATTACAATGATAATATATTCTTTATTACTTTTATATATTTTACTCTGAGATGTTAGCACATTGTGGTCAGAGAGGAAAGTTAAAAAGGGTGTTCGCTATTCCTCCAAAGATTATATTAAATCAATACTCTTTATTTAAAACCAAATTTATAAGAATGTGTTGTATAGATTATACTATATTATAAATCCATTACAACGGATTAATGTAAAATACAAATATATTACTATATCTTGTTTAGTTATCTCTTGGGAATTGCAGACACAGTGGCAAAAGCCCTTGCTTTGCCTTAATGTTGGATGCTGATTAATGAAAAAACTATATGTTGTGCTGTGTATGATCTAAGATCTAGAACAATATTTGGTATGATTTTCTGAAGGGAAGTTGTAGAAGAGGCCTCTGCTCATTTTTAGTAAATATCTCTTTCCAAGCAGCCAGCTATTTAAAGTTTATGACTTGCATAACTCTGTCAATATCTGTAGTTACATTTCTGTAGTAAGTAACCTTTAAATTCATGCAACTGGAAATCATAGGCTCAAACTGAAAAGGCTGCTACTATATTACTCTTGCAGATTATCCAGATAAATTTTCTTTGCCAGATTCTTAACATTTTTGATCTGTGCAGTGAATTTTTTGACATCTCTCTTAAAGGAATGTTGATGGTTCAGTTTGGAAACAAAAAGGTGCTTTATTTTATTTTCAGGTACTTATTCCAATGTGTACATCTGCAGAGGTATGTGTTGCACTGAATAAAATAAAAGGGTATCAGTATTCTTAACACATTGATTGGTTTTTCTTTACTGAACGCAGCAGATATCCCTGCAGTCCTGCCAGCTGAATGACAATCTGATCTTTTTAAAACAATAAACAAAAAACTAACTTGAAATGGAGCAGCCTTAAGATCAGAGAGTGTGGCTGTGTAAGACTACAGAATGCACATCTCAGCCAAGAAATGCTTGAATACACCTGGGAAACACAGGCCAATAAGGGCTGCTTGGACATACAAGAATGTGTTACAGACTGATCACGTACCTACTTAACAAACCATATAGATTGTGATCGTGTATTGTTGTGTGAACTTCTTTTGACAGCTGTCCAGAGGCCCTTCAGTCTGTTTGAACTGTTCAGTCCCTGAAGCTGCTGTGGACTCTGCAGAACACAACACTAAATGCTTTTGTGCTTACAGCAGCTTTCTGAATCTCCCATCCTGCTGCTTTTTGTGTTCCTGCACAATTCTGTTCTTCCCATAAATCCTGTAGTAATGTCGTCCCCCCAAAAGTCTTTGTGCTCTTTTTAATCCATATTCTGCAACACAGAATGGCAAGTGAATTCAGCATTATTTATGGCAACTTCTGAAGACAGAAACCAAACTCATGACTTGAAGTACCATACAAACATGCTTACTTCAAATAAGGGGCAGCTCTGGAAAGCCATCTCCCAAGACTGTAGGGAGTTATCAAGTTATATCAAGTTATTAAGACTCTCATTCAGATAAACTGCCTTTTAATAAAGTGTGTAAGGGAGCGAAGAGGAGATAGTTCTGATTGACTCACAGAGACTTTAAGTAGCATGATACAATATCTTGTTGATGTGAATAAGATACAGGTATAAATACAAAGTGATAAAAATGCACTGGAAGTGGCTTCTGTGCTGTTCATCTTTCTGCATGATGTGGCGTACAGTTAGGTTGTTTTGTGAGAAGCAAAATAAATTGAGCTTGGCATCCTGTCTCCCTTGTTCAAACCTTCCCAAAGAATAACCTGACCTCCTGCTCCTTTGTTGCACAAGAGATAAGACAGGCCTTGACATCCCTGCATACAAGGTGACTGACTGGCTGGTGTGCTGCACACTTCCCAATTAACTGGTTTACAGCCGTCAAAATGATTGTATAAGGGCTGAGTTTCTCCTAATCTGCATGTCTATTCAGTACCCAGCTGCAAATTCCCATGGAAAATAATAATCTCTTAATTTTCTGCCATTCTTTTAAATGTGTTTGATATTAGCAAGTGAGTTCAAAGGTGACTGGAAAGAGGTGAGTAGGAACAGACTGTACGGACCTTGAATCATTTCTCTTCCACATTTGTATACAGTTTGACTTGAACAAAAACACTGTCTACAAGAGGCATTATATGTGAAGACTGCAAAATTTCTCTTCAGCTGTGGTGAGACTATTATGCATTTTTAACATGGACCAACAGATATTTTTGCAGTAAATTTCTTTATACTTGGTCTTGATGCAACTAGCTCCTTCTTCTCTTTTCTGAAATACCACAAGAAGAAAGGTTTATTTTCCTGGCTATTATAGTGAAAAATGACAAGGGCTAAAAGTGGCTAGTGTTTAAATGATGCATGACTTTGTTTAAAAGGTAAGTCATGTCTCTGTCTTAAGGAAATGCTTAATTTCTTCTCTGATTTCAAATGCTTGTGACACTGCCAAGCCTCAAGTGTTCAGACTGAAAATTTCCATCCTGAGTGTCTCTCTCAGCATGAATTTTCTTTATGATCGTTTATCATTCTGTGATTCCAGAGAAGATGATTCAGGAAAAAGTCTCTCAAGCCTGACTGGGAGATAGAGGAAGCCTAAAGTTTATTTTTTAACAACTGTAGAGCTTTGAAGCAAGAACTTCAAAGCTGGCATTGGTGTGATCTTAAATAAGCAAACTATCAATAAGCTTGCAGTTTCAAAAAGAGAACACTATATTTTTCATAGAGAATATTTGCACTGGACTGAATTAAGATAATTTAGGACAATAAACTAAGAAATAAGATTTACTAAAAATCACAAATAAAAATGTTACTCATTTATATCGTGGCCTTGTTGGTAGTAAATACTGGCTTTCCCTTTAGACTTTTTTTAATCAACAGTGCAGTGCAGTGTCTTCGGGGATCAATATCTAGCAACTTCATAACTTTATTGATTATGAAATCAGTAAAAAGTATTAAGTGTTGTAAAACATAAATGACTCTTATGCTGTCATCCTCTAATCCGCGCAGACTAGCAATCTGCTCAAATTCACTACTGCGTGAAAAGCCAAGAAGAAAAGGTGTTCACGGTGAATTTATCAACACATTTGTTTGTATGTTGCTGACATCCTTAAATACTCTCATGTTGGGAAAGCTAAAACCAGTCTCTTAGGAATAAAAGAGAGCCTAGTGCCTCAGGGAAAAATCAGGGAAAATGGCAAAATCCTCTTTTGGTTGTGCTTTTGTGCAATGTAAAAGCACCCTGACAGTCTCAATCAGTCACACGCGCTGTTTGTGTGCACGCATTCTCATGCATCATCGTTTTTATTGCAGTTACAATACAGGGTGCTGAGAACTCTATTTTATGAGATACCATGATGTTCATAAATATGTTGATATTAAACTGTAGATGAAGCCCTTGCCTAGACAATGACATTCAGTGAAATCCTTCTTTTCAAGGACTGGAGAATGGGCCTCTCTTGGAATATTCCTGGAAACTCAACTGTGCATGTTCATCTTTCATCATGTGTCTTTGAATCTGAGTATCTATTCAAATGGTTTCCGATGAGGGCATATGAATATAGCCAGTTAGAATTTGCCTCAGATCGGTTGAAAGGGATCTTAGCTGTTTGCTTTTAAATGGAAATTAATAGACATTCTCTATGACTGCAATACAGAAATTGTTTTTTTCCTGTATGCACTCAGCAGAAGACTGGAAGGAATTTATTATAGTCACCACACAAGTCTAGCACTTTAATATGGTACTACTTCAAAACCTAATTGCCTGAAATTCGCTGGATAAGTCTATGTCATGCAAGTGGGGGGAAAAAAAAGCCCTTCAACTAATTCCCTCTGCATATGAAAGGAGAGCACATGCGTTCAGGGAGGAAGAGAGAACACGTTGCTGTCACCATTTAAGGATCAAAACAGTAGTAATTAGGGGCAGAAAAAGATACGTTGTTGGTGCGTTATGGTTTTTGGCACGTAACCCTGCTTGTGTCACTGTGAGTGTACCCTGCTCCCCTGGGGCTCAGCTGCTGGCGCTTTGGTGGGGCCAAGGCCCAGCCCTGCGTGGCCGTGGCAGAGCTGGGAGGACGTCAGCCCTGCAAGAGCTGAGCCGGGCCACCAGGCAGGTAGCCTCACAGGTGTGGGAGGGATGGCCGAGGAGGGGGTAGCTTGGGCAGTTGAGAGGGAAAAACCAGGATGCAGGCAGGTGTCCATGGCAGAGGAGGAATCAGGCCGTGGGCAGGTGGCACTTCAGCCCTTCCCACCTGGCTGACAGCTGCCCGGCTGGCGTGCAGCCTTCTGGTGGGGACCCGGGAAGTGCTGCGCCCCGCCTGCTCCGTGTGTTTTAACTGGCACATAACGGCTTTTTACCATTTACGAACTGTAAATAACTGCTTTCTACTGTTCTAGTTGTCTCTCTGTGCAAGGGGTAGCGGGCCCTAGCGGAGCGGGCCTGGGGAGGGTTACCTGTGCGTGTGGGGGGCAAACAGTGGCTGGTGCCTGGCGGGGTGCCGGGGGGTGAGGGGTGGGGAACGGGACTGCTTGTCCCCATCGGTGAGGGTTTTCTTATGGGAGCAAGGAAAAAAAAATTAGGTTCAGTGTTATATAATCATTGTTCAGATAGAAGTAATTTAAAATTACGCAGGTCCCTTTAGCTCGGTAGGAAGCGCTGCTCAGATCAGCGCTTGTTGCTCATGGGCAAGCAGCATGAGGAGCAGCTTGCTGTGAGGGGAGGGATGCTCTGTGATGATCAAGAATAGCAGGGATGGAAATGATGTGAAAAAAAACAGTTCCCCAATTGACATGTTGCTAATTATTTATCATCAACCAAATTCTTACTGCAGAATCAGTCAAGGAATTATCCTACCCCCCATCAGCATGTTCATTGATTGGTTTAGTGTACAAATGAAAGTAATTCTATTAATGGGTGTTTGATTTTTTAAAATTAAATATTTGATATTAATTATACCCCATATTATTATGCCTATAACTTTTAAACACTGGTAAAAAGCAGAAATAATACTGGGGAGCTCAAAGAGCAAATGACAAATAGTGAATCATAAAGTAAGCACTGAAGAGGCAAAAAATTTGCATGAAAAATTCCACTATTGTCTCTGAATACACATATATCTCTCGTTTTGAAAGCTGTCATAATGTTTCCTGAGAGCTGTGATTCACACTGCCTTTCTTCTCAAATTCCCTGTGGTCAGATCATATTCCCTACAATACTGCGTGCTGCTGCATTTTGGTAAGGAAGCACTAACTTAAAATTAAATGGGATTGTCTGTGGTCCACATCAGTGCAGGAGCTGAATCAATATATTTGTGTTTTGGAACCATTATTGTTTTATTTGGGGCAACATTGAAAAGGCAAACTGCTATTCAAAAAGCAAACCCTTCTCAGAAACAGTATATTTGAATCAAGCTTTTTATACATACACACGTTTCATACCCGTGTTACAGTATAAATAGTAGAAAATGTTTAATGATGGAAAAAAATGAATGAGGCATAAAAAGCTTTAATAATTCTTTCTGTGTAAAATGATTTTTGACCATTTATCTCAATTAATGTTCAGTTCATATTGATATTAAAAGGAGTATTGATGTATTTGCACAGAATTTTGACTCAGCTAATGAAGCTCGTTTTGTTGCAGGTGAAAGTTACTGAGATTTGCTGTAGCTTTTTTGTACTAGTATATGCTCAAATAACCTGACATCCAATGTGAGTTCAAATCATTCTGAACATCTGTGGCATAATATGCCTTGCCTATGAATTTGAATTTTGTGTAGCATAGCTGTGCAATGAATGTGCTCTATGCATATGTCTTGTCCGATATATATCTCTTATCTTGTGTAGAAGTCATTGAAAAGTCCTGCTTTCATTTGCCTGTCTTACAGAGTTTTTTCAGGGCAAACATTTCAGGGCAATGTTTTAAGATTGGTTTGGGCAGGTGGATTGTATTAGTTATGGTATTGGATTTGTGCAAAGGATACAAAAATCACATTATGAAAACGTCACTCTTCAATCAAGCACATTTGGCCAAACAGATTCTGGGAAATATATTTGTTGTTAAAAGCTATGATTGCATTCAAGCAGGTATTCAATGAAAGTAAAAATGTGAGCTGCCTATGATCTACTACCTAAGGACTAACAGAAAATGAAAAAGTTGATGAAGGAGCTAATAATGTGTTAAGTAAAGAGAAGATAGATACAGAAATTACATTAAGTTCCCAGTAAATCAATACAATAACAGCAAACAGGGGAGGAGGAAAAAGAACAAACACTGGGAGGAAAAAATGGAATTATTTTTTTTGGATGCAAGCAAGGGTGCATAAGAATACCTGGTAAGACATTATTAGAAATGGAATGTAGCTGTGACATTCACATCGTGAGGTCAGTTTAATCTGAAGAAATACCTCAACATAAACCTAAGAATTTCCACTTACTGTTTTTTCTTCTGTACACATAAGGGTGTTATACTAAGTTTAGGAATCACAATCTGAATTCTACACATGGGCAGAGAATGGAAAAAAAGTTTTATCTAAGCCTGTATATTGTCCCTGCAAAGTCACAAATAGAAAAAAGCCAACTAGATTGCACTTGCCTGACCATATTGATACACAGTTGTTTCCCACATTGCCTGCTCTATTTAATGTCTTCAGGTTTTTTTTGTCTGACAGTCTCAGATACAATATTATGTCTGCCTATATACTATATTCCAAGTTGTAAAAAATTCAAAATTAACTCCCTGTTGTTATAATACAACACAAAAACTTATTTATTATACTTTAGCCAGTATTACTACACTTCCAGTTCTAGCTGAATGCTAGGATAATCTCTGGGATATTTAAAGAAAATAGAGCTCAGTACTTTACTCCTTTTAGTGGAGCTGAGTGAATAGCTTCCATAGGGCCACTCTGCTAGCAAATATATTGGCTTGCTTTCTTGCTTTGGTTACTCTAATGCTCTTTAATCATTGGGCTTTATAAACTGAGAGTCAGAACCAGGAGTCACAAACCTTTGCAAATCAAACCATGTTAATAAAACTATTTGAAATGCAAGCGAGAGAATCTCCCTACTTTCCTCTCTCCTGAAAAACACTTGGAGCTGCTCAGAACAATCAGAGCTGTCGTTGTAATAATAGAATGGTTTTGGCTTGCAGAGATTAAAGTCAAGAGTGGAAACTAGAAGGAGGAGAGGTTTAATCTTGTGAGTGTCTGTGATTAATTAGGTTTCTGATAGATTTGGTGATATTACCGTATAAACAAAAGTAAACAGTAACTGCCCACAGTTGTCATTACATGTAGTTTTAATGTACAATGCTTGTACTAGTTTTTCCAGTGAAGATCATTAGGAAAGTTGCCTCTGAATTTCTTGCAGGTAAAAATTACTTAGGATGCATTTTGGAAAACTTTTCTTTTTCTCTTTCCCTGAACTAAGCAAAATTACAAAATCTTTACAGTACTGAATGGTGATGCCTTTGGAAATGGTTTTATAAATGATCAAATGGAATGGGGGCTCCACTAAACTGAACTGCATAGCAGTCAAAGCAAATCAATGGGTGGATGAGAAAATGAAAGTGTAATGCAATAACCTTTGTCACATCTGATGTAAATTGTCAATGAATTCTTACTATATGTTTCTGTAGGTGTTTTAGCATAAGTACTAAAGCATAGTGTTAGTATATCTATTTCTTCTGGCCCTAAATTTATGCTTTCCACCTACCTTTTATTTTAGAATTGCTCTGTTGCTGTTAGGTATGTAACATCTTCATGGAATTTGCATGCTTGAGTCTTAGTTTCTTCTTGCTGGCTGTGTGTGTAAAAACCCTTCCGCCTTCCACGTTTTTCCTGAGGGCTGTGATAACTGAAAGCTCCCGTCTGTCATGTTCCTTCCTTCCTGCATCCCATGCTGACAAAGGCATTTACATTAGAGAGGATTCTTGTGGAGAACTATATTAGTGAAATTTTTTGACTGAGAATACAGTTCATGCTACTACAAGAGCTGTTCTCCTGCGGCAAGTTCATAAATAACTTTTATTACAAATTCAACTTTCAGAGAATGTCATTTGCAAACACATCCTTCAGATCCTGCACACCATGTCAGTTCTAATGAGTTAGAAATAAGTTCACTCTGCATTGGAAATGCATGATGTTTAGAGGCTCAAACTGGCTCTTTTCTTGCTGCTTCTTTTGTTATAATAAATGTTAATGCCAGAGATTTATGCCAAAGAAGCAAGTAGACAAATCTCACTGTTGCAAAGGAATTACCAAGGAATGTAATGCTTTGGCGTATTACTGTTAAATTTCAATATTGTGCATGCACAGCATGTGGTGCCAGGAGGAAAGGGAGTTGAAACATCTATATGCAAATCTGAGTGCAACTTTTCAGTATGGACTGCACCTTCTTGTTGAATATATCAGAAGCAGTACTTAAGATATTTTAGGCTTTTTTTTTTTTTTTAGAATAACGAAACAAAACAACAAAACCCTACTTGCTGTAAAATATAATGTAGATGTGATATGAATGGCACAACCTACCAATTATGGATTGACTTACTACTTTTCTCTGTCTAGGATAAAGAAGGTGAACTTTAAAAATATCAGAAGGAGCTATTATGTTCTATTCTTCCTCTTTCTAATTATCTGCTCAGATATCTGCATAGGCACAGGAAAGTTTAATTTTGCAATATTTAAAGAGCTTGCTTGGGATTCAGAAATTTGGGAACTGAATTAAATTCTTGGCTCACTTGCATTGTAATCTCAAACATATGCAAGACAGAGACACACACTGCTGTTTTTTACTTTGACAACCTCTACTCCGTATGGTCAATTACCTGTTACCATGTGCTTACATAGTGGAGCTCTAAGCTTGATTGCAACCTGGAGTTACTATTGTTAAAGTAAGTGTGAATGGTTATTGGTGTCTGCTTCTGAGAAGTTACTGCATAAAGGTGCACCACCAAGATATGTTCCTTACAGGCTGGTTAAATACTTATTTCAAGTCTTGATCCAGTTCAAAGAGTCTGCAGCAACAGAAGGAAATAGGACTTATGCAAATAAACCAACTTAAAATGCATATATCCCAGCTGCAGCCATCTAGGTGGCTGCCTTACTGCTCCCTTTTGGGTTGCTAAGCTTCACCACCCACGCCCTGCCTTGGCTGTCATGTTTCTTCTATCAGGAACAAAAGTTTATTCCTTTACTCATTGCTGTGTAATGACTTCCTTTGGTTCTCAGCCTGGTAGATCTTCAGATCTTTATAAGGTGCTGACTAGATGATTCATTCCTCTTACTATGTTTGGAAAGAAAGTACTGGACAGACAGGAATGGTGCATGACAACTCCCACCCCAGATCACTCAGTGGATCTGCTTTACAGATTTTGCTTTACAAAACAGAAGAGCCAGGGGCTAATGATGTATTAGGAGCCAACAGGGAAACACCTGTGAAATGCCTCAAAGGAATTAGGTAGCGTTCCTCTAAAAAGGTGACATGGTCGATAGCCCAGCTGAAGTGCATCTTTACCAATGTATGCAGCATGGGTGACAAGCAGGAGGAGCTGGAAGCCACTGTGTAGCTAGAAAGCTATGATCTCTGAAATGTGGTGGGATGAATTACACAACTGGAGCATTGCAACTGATGGCTATAAACTGTTCAGAAGATATGTCGAAACATATGGAACACAGGGAGGTGGTCATGAAATGATAGTTTTTGATTCTTGGAGAAGTAAGGATGGGGGGTTAGCAGAACTGCTACCTTGGACTTCCGGAGGGCAGACTTTGGCCTGTTTAGGAGTCTGGTTGACAGAGTCCCTTGGGAGGCAGTCCTGAAGGGCAAAGGAGTCCAGGAAGGCTGGACAATCTTCAAGAAGGAAATCTTAAAGGGGAAAGAGCAGTCTGTCCCCATGTGCCGAAAGACGAGCCAGTGGGGAAGAAGACTGGCCTGGCTGAAGAGAGAGCTGTGGCTGGAACTCAGGAAAAAAAGGAGAGTTTATGACCTTTGGAAGAAGGGGCAGGCAACTCGGGGGACTACAAGGATGTCATGAGGTTATGTAGGTAGAAAATTAGAAGGGCCAAAGCCCAACTAGGGCTGAATCTGGCTACTGCTGTAAAAGAATAAAAAAATGTTTCTATAAATATATTAGCAACAAAAGGAGGGCTAAGGAGAATCTCCATCCTTTATTGGATGCAGGGGGAAACACAGTGACAAAGGCTGAGGAAAAGGCTGAGGTACTTAATGCCTTCTTTGCCTCAGTCTTTAATAGTAAGACCAGTTGTTCTCAGGGTACCCAGCCCCCTGAGCTGGAAGACAGGGACGGGGAGCAGAATGAAGCCCCCGTAATCCAAGGGGAAATGGTTAGCGACCTGCTACACCACTTAGACATTCACAAGTCTACGGGGCCAGATGGGATCCACCCAGGGGTACTGAGGGAGCGGGGGAAGTGCTCACCAAGCCACTTCCAATCATTTATCAGCAGTCCTGGCTAACTGGGGAGGTCCCAGTTGACCGGAGGTTAGCAGATGTGATGCCCATCTTCAAAAAGGGCCAGAAGGAGGATCTGGGAACTACAGGCCTGTCAGTCTGACCTTGGTGCCAGGGAAGGTTATGGAGCAGATCATCTTGAGTGCCATCATGTGGCACGTACAGGACAACCAGGCGATCAGGCCCAGTCAGCATGGGTTTATGAAAGGCAGGTCCTGCTTGACTAACCTGATCTCCTTCTAGGACAAGGTGACCCGCTTAGTGGATGAGGGAAAGGAAGTGAGTGTTGTCTACCTAGATTTTAGTGAAGCGTTTGACACGGTTTCCCACAGCATTCTCCTGGCTGCTCATGGCTTGGATGGGTGTACTCTGCGCTGGGTAAAAAACTGGCTGGATGGCTGGGCCCAGAGTTGTGGTGAATGGAGTTAAATCCAGTTGGCGGCCAGTCACAAGTGGTGTTCCCCAGGGCTCAGTATTGGGGCCAGTTCTGTTTAATATCTTTATCAATGATCTGGACAAGGGAATGGAGTGCACCCTCAGTAAGTTTGGAGACGACACCAAGTTGTGCGGGAGTGTTGATCTGCTGGAGGGTAGGAAGGCTCTGCAGAGGGATCTGGACAGGCTGGATCGATGGGCCAAGGCCAATTGTAGGAGGTTCAACAAGACCAAGTGCCAGGTCCTTCACTTGGGTCACAACACCCCCATGCAACACTACAGGCTTGGGGAAGAGTGGCTGGAAAGTTGCCCAGTGGATAAGGACCTGGGGGTGTTGGTTGACAGCTGGTTGAGTATGAGGCAGCGGTGTGCCCAAGTGGACAATGGCTTCCTGACTTGTATCAGAAATCGTGTGGCCAGCAGGAGCAGGGAAGTGATCGTGCCCCTGTACTTGGTACTGGTGAGGCTGCACCTTGAATACTGTCTTCAGTTTTGGGCCCCTCACTACAAGAGACACATTGAGGTGCTGGAGCGTGTCCAAAGAAGGGCAACGAAGCTGGTGAAGGGTCTAGAGCACAAGTATTATAAGGAGCAGCTGAGGGAACTGGGGTTGTTTAGTCTGGAGAAGCGGAGGCTGAGGGGAGACCTTATCGCTCTCTCCAACTACCTGAAAGGAGGTTGTAGAGAGGTGGGGGTCGGTCTCTTCTCCCAAGTAGCAGGTGATAGGACAAGAGGAAATGGCCTCCAGTTGCACCAGGGGAGGTTTAGATTGGATATTAGGAAAAATTTCTTCACCAAAGGGGTTACTAAGCATTGGAAGAGGCTGCCCAGGGAAGTGGTTGAGTCACCATCCTTGGAAGTATTTAAAAGACTTGTAGATGTGGTGCTTAGGGACATGGTGTAGTGGTGGTCTTGGTAGTGTTAGGTTTACGGTTGGACTCGATGATCTTAAAGGTCTTTTCCAATCTAAATGATTCTATGATTCTATAATTCTATAATTCTGTGATTGGAGACAGCCAACATGGCTTCACCAAGGGCAAATCCTGCCTGACTAATCTGGTGGCCTTCTATGATGGACTGATTGCATCAGTGGACAAGGGAAGACCCGCATGTGTTGTCTACCTGCACTTCTGTGCCTTTGGTATGATCCCTCATAAAATTCTTGTCACTAAATTGGAGAGATATGGCTTTGATGGATGGACTGTTAGATGGATAAGGAACTGGCTGGATGGCTGTGTCCAAAGAGTTATGGCTCAACGTCCAAGTGGAAACCAGTAACAAGTGGTGTCCTTGAAGGGCCCATACTGGGACCAATACTATTTAATATTTTCATCAATGATGTAGTGGGATTAAGTGCACCCTCAGCAAGTTTGCAAATGATACCAAGCTGAGTAGTGCAATGATTCATTAGAGGGAAGGGATGCCATCCAGAGGGACCTTGACAGGCTTGAGAAGCAGGCCCATGCAAACCTTATGAACTTCAACAAGGCCAAGGGCAAGGTCCTGCACCTGGGTTTGGGAAATTCCCAATATCAATATGGACTGGTGGATGAATGGATTGAGAGCAGCCCTGTGGAGAAGGACTTGGGGGTATTGGTGGATGAAAAATTAGACATGAGCAGCAATGTGTGCTTGCAGCTTGGAAAGCCAGTCGTATCCTGGGCGGCATAAAGAGAAGTGTGGCCAGCAGGTCGAGGGAGGAGATTCTCCCCCTCAGTCCGTGCTGGTAAGACCCCACCTGGAGTACTGCATCCAGCTCAGGGGCCCACAGTACAAGAAAGACATGGACCTGTTGGAGTGGGCCCAGAGGAAGGCCACAAAAATTGTCAGAGGGCTGGAACACCTCTCCTGTGAGGAAAGGCTGAGAGAGTTGGGGTTGTTCAGCCTGGAGAAGAGAAGGCTCTGGGGAAACCTTGTTGTGGCCTTTCAATATATAAAGCAGGCTTATAAGAAAGATGGAGAAAGGCTTTTTACCAGGGCCTGTAGTGACAGGACAAGGTGCAATGGTTTTAAATTAAAAGAGGGTAGATTTAGACTGGACATAAGGAAGGAGTTTTTTACAATGAGGGTGATGAGACACTGTAAGAGGTTGGCCAGAGAAGTGGATGCTCCATCCCTGGAAGTGTTCAAAGTCAGGTTGGCTTGTGCTTTGAGCAATCTGATCTAGTGAAAGATGTCACTGCCCATGGCAGGGGGTTTGGACTAGATGATCTTTGAAGGCCCCTTCCGACCCAAACCACTCTATGAATCTATGAAATTCTCCAGTCCTTGAAAAATCTTTTTTTAATCGTTCTAAAATATTATTTCAAGGGGGACAGTATAAGGGCTGAGATTACTCAACCAAACCATCTGTTTGCTGAGACATACTTAAAAGATACAATTGTCTAAAATATGGAATAGTTTATTCAAAAGAAATTAGTAATATAATTGGCCTCCCAATTCCACATGTTTATGAAAAACACATGGAAAAGATCTGTTTTGTTGTATTTGGAAATATTTACACTTCATCAGCTCTGACCTGTTCATTTGTGTTGATACACTTTAGCTTGAAAACCTTGCACATCATAAATTGCTTAGTTAATATTTTTTATTTGATAACATATACTGCAAAGCATATTTTCTGAATGGATCATGAAGGACTGTTAACTGCAGACTAGCCAGAGATCAATAAAGTCAGTGTTGTCTCCAGTAGTAGAAAGAAATAATTTCATTACATTATCTGGGTTTCTCAATTCATTTTATTCTACCTCCATTTTTCTCCAAAGAAAGTGATACCAAAAAAGAAGTGCTTCGTTAATTTCTTAACTCACTGTTGTGTCTCCAGTGTCATGCATTGAACAAAATATATATCCTGTAGGGGCTTTGCCATGTTTGAATATAGTGTAACTGTCTTTTTGCCCTTTTTTTTTTTTTAAACAGAAAGCCAAACAAATGAGCAAATAACACTGAATGCAGTTAGTCTGCAGATATACAACCTCTAAAGTTTGGAAAAGTGAAATAGCTTTATACAGAAGTTTGTTCTCACCTTTTACTCTTTCATTTCAGAGTCTTTATATAGCCTTATCAGAGGCAACAAGAATAATTAACCTTGCTGAATTATAAATAACAAACTAATACGAAAAGTATATGTATTATTAAAACTGATTTTTCCCATTGTATTTTAAACACCTTTAAAACCATTTCATCTTATAATTATACAATGCATATTCTCTCCTTGCAAATTTATCTAATCTCCAGTCTTATATCGTGCTATAAATATTATAATTTGGACTAAGGAAGGGGATGAAGCTTGGGTTTTGAACATAGAGGTCTGGTGCCAGACCAATATCTTAATAGAGCACAGACATGAAATATTTAATTACTGTCAATATTATGAGTATTAATAATTTATGCTGAATCAAGATGTAAAAGTTCCAATGCTATAAAGAGAGGGGGGAGCCAGACATGAAGGTCTCATTCAGCCATGGGGGAATTTAGGGCTGAGGTAGCCAAAGGAACAGAACCACACCACTCAGTAACCTAAAATCTATTAGTAGTTTACAAAGTGGGATGGGTCTACCACGTGGATAGTGATTTCTGTTCTACACACACAGACACACAACACCAATACACACTCACAAATGCCTCCAGCACAGCAATAGCAGTAACCAGCACCATGGCCTTGGGGAAAGAGGACGCTTGCTCCAGCTGGTTGATGAGTCTGACTCATGGCTGGTGGCCAGGCCTGTATGCACGGTGGATTGGGCTCAGCATTCTGCTTGCTGTTGGACATCTGCATTCCCAAGGGGCTGTTGTTTCCACCAAATATTACTTTCCAACCTAGGTTTTTGGCATAAGCAACCCATGGCCTTGTTGATCAACCCAAGCAAATTTTCTTGGGTTTTGCCATAACTAAAACCAATTAGCTGTTACTATCACCAAAAATGCTATAAGCATGTAAAATTGTTCATCTGCATGTCTTCATTTCTTTGCCATGCATAGCTGAACTATTAAACAAGGGTAGATACAGTACAGAGCTTTTGGGAAAGCCTTCCCCATAACAATTGCCTGAATGTTGCTTGTTTTGCCAGTACATATGTCTCGTCCCACTCAGTGGGTTGTGAGATGGGTGAATCTTTTTGATTCCCCAACGGTCTGTGTACCGACAAAGGCCGATCTCTGCTCGGCAGAGCCCCGTGGTCGGTAGAGTCACGACAATGACCCAGAGGAACAGTCTGGCCAGCAACTTTATTAACTGGTGAATTCCACAAATGGACAAACTTAACAAACTGGCGAGCTTAACGAACAAACAAAGGCGATTTGGCAATGGAGCTATTTTCCGGGCAACCTGTCACAATTTATCCCAAACTTGCATAAGAGTAGAGGGAGAGAGAAGCGAGAAAAGGAAAGGAAGAGAGAGGAGGAAAGAGAAAGAAAAAGTATCACCATCCTTGGATCCCATGATGATGATGACAGACGTGGCAATCCTCCAGTGGTGGGCGCGAGCATGCTTCCCTGGGTGGGGGCATGTCTTTTATAAGCTAATTCCCGCCTCCAGGTACGCCCCTTCAGGACTGACATGGTTCTTGTTCTAGAAAGTTCTCAATCTTCTGCGCAGGCGCTGGGGGAGGGGGGTGGTCGCGAGGGGTCTCTCGGGTGGTCGCAAGCCCCTTCCTCAGATGAACCCTGTGTGACCTCTGGCCATACATGGTAAGGTCTGACAGAACCCGGAACCGCGCATCCTCTGACGCGCTCTCCAAGTCCCGCTCCCGCTCTCCCTCACCCTGTGCTCGGCGACCTGCCGTTGCCATGCAAATAGCGCCTCAAGTTGCCGCAATGTTTGAGACATTAACTCTTTCAGTCTCTCACAGCATACCAGAATCATCAAATGAATTAGACCTGGGCAGATGCAGTCAACTTTTCACTTATCTGAGCATGGCTTTTGGATAGGCTTCATCCCATAACCCTGTTCCGCTAGGTGTCTTTTTTTTTCTTGACTTAAAAACTCTCCAGTCCCCAAAACTGAAAGGCCCAGAAGCCCTGAAATTTTTTTATGAACTTTTTTCATATTTTGATCAGTTCCATGTATGGTCTAAACAGTCATACAGAAATGTAAAGATTTGGATGACGTAAAACCATATGTAGCAACATGACTGTCTTTCTGTTGGGAAAATGAACGATTTTTTGTATCTAACAACCTGCTCCTAACAAATTGGTAGAGAGCTTAAAGTTATTGCCACCAAGCTCCACTCATCAAAAAAAGTGGGTGGTTTCAGCTGCTAGAACAGAGTTTCTGCTCCTATCTTCTACAGTCAGAACAAACTTGGCTAGTAAATTTGAGCTTTTTGGCAGAAACATACTGGTATGCTTTATAGACAGCTGCCCTAGAGTAAGAAATGAAGGTTTTGTAGCTTGAGTCCCAGCTAAATGAGGACACATGCCTTTTTAAATGCAACACATCCATTATGTTCTAGTTATCATTGAAAGCGCAACATTTCCCATAAAGAAAAAGACAAGGGAATAGCAATAAAGGTTGCACACGGTTTATGAAATAAATATAGCCAAACCCATTCTTTCCTTTAAGATTGCTTTATAGAGGTATATGCACGCGCACGCACACACACACACACACACGTATCCATAAAAGTTAAAATATGTTTTCCAATTTTCCAAATTTTTATGCTTATAAGTGTATTTTATATTTTATCAATGACAGAAGATGTGCAGAGGAAGAGATGGTGTGCGCATGATTCCGTTTGAGGTGCTGACATGTTGACATCAAAATACAGGTTTTTCTATATGGTAGAGACATCTGAACTTCTATTAGAGTCCATATAATTCCATTCCAAATAACTTCATTACAGTCAGCTGCTCTCTGTTTCAGAGGGAAGACCGCCCTTCTCATTTTTGTCCCCACCAGTTTCTGTTGTGAGTATATATACACACATTGTTTTCAGATGCTTAAACTGGGTCCACACTGTTGCACTCTGGACTGTCAGTCACTTTTTAAATTGTTGGCCACCCTATGGGTGTTCATCTTGTTTGTTCAGGGCTTAAAATATCTGGTAGAAAATCGCTGATGTATTTGCTTTTGCAATTTCTTCTTTTAAAGGAGGAATTCTGGCAAGCTGGCTGAGATGGCCTTGGAGAATAATATTCTGTAGTAGAGTCCTTCTCGTGTGGTCCTTTTTCAAGAATTGGCCTGAAGCGGTCTGCTTCTTGTCATTAGCTGAAGTAAACACAGGGGTAAGTAATTGCACAGGGGTACACATCCACTGTGCAGCAAAGCCCAACAAACCTACACACAACTTCTTTGCATAGTTTTGGTAACCCAAGTTTATTTTAACCTTCAAATTTCCTTTTACCACAGGAAAAACCTGTATTATCTTAAAATCTGGTTTATTTTTACCTGAGAGATTTGAATTCATTGAGTTCTCTTATGAAACATGAGGGTTTTTTAGAATGTTCCTCTATAGTAACTTCATCTGAAAAGACTCAGGCTTTAAAGGCAAGGAATCTAAGTTTGTTTCCTTTCCAGGAGGAATCAAAGTTTGTTTCCTTTCCAGGAGTCCTTTTCTTATAAATATTCCTGGTGTTTACAGTCTGGAAAGTATTGCTTGACACTAGGTTTAGTGTGAGAGAGGGTCAGTCTGCATCTGAAAGGTGAGATTCTGTTTTGTGTGTCCAAAGGTTCAGCTTGGGATCGGCAGTCTGAGTCAATGAGGATGGAGCATGAGGGTGATGTAGACTTATTTAGGCCATTCTGAGACTGCTCTGGGGTTTGGTAGGAAAAAAAGATTTTAAAAAAATCACGCACACACAGAAAAAAGAGAAAAAAAAGCAGTGGACAGCTGTAAATCTCCCGTATGAAGAAGTGGTGTATAAAACAAAATACATGTTTTTGTAAAATGATGAAAGGTATGGATTTGATAGAAACTTAATATTTCATTTGTGTTGTTTCTAATTCCTTTTTACTTTTGATGCATGCCTAGATGCTTGTGCAATGTTAAAAATACAGGCTGTTTTGAGCTAACTCAGTCTTTTGAGCTAACTAACTATACTAACTCCACAGAAAAAAAAGAGTCATTAGTTTCTTAGCTTGTCTGTTTGGTAACTTCTCCAGTAGATTGTTAATTTGATCCATCTAACAGAAATTACAAACAATAGGTCAAATTCAGTTCCATTATTACTAAATGGGAAGACTGTATTCCCACAAAGACGGTGAATTTCTAATTGCACTTTTATGCATACATTTGATTTTCATTATAGCAAATTACTCTTGCCAGAGCTGTTAGAAAAAGCAGAGCAGAAAGCCCTAATTAAAAGGGTAAAACAGAGAACTTCATTGCAGCCATGTCTAGACATGCTTCATAACAACATAAATATGTGAATGTGTCATGATTTAAAACATTGTAATATACAATAATGCTATTTATCATTCCCTTCCAGAATGAGAAATCCAATTTAATTAAATGTAGATCCTATTTTACTGGACTTCACTGGCTTTGATTCTTACTTCAATCACCATGTTTTATTTTGCATCCTGTGTCTTTGGAAAATGTTGCCCTTCAAGAGCACCACATTTATTATGGGAAGCATTTACAGAAAATGATAAAACTTTTTAATAAACGAACTGTTTTTAAAACTAGTGAAGTATGACAATTTTCAAAATTATGCTTAGAAAAAGATAGATAAAAGGAGTAAAAAATATTCCTCTGGGTTCAGGTGTTGCTGAATATGGTACAATCACTTTGATATGCCCATGGCTTGTCTCTAGTCCTTGATTGCACAAGCTGGCATTAGCTGTCTCAGAACAACAGAATAACACCCTAAGAATAAAACTTTCTTGCATTGAAGTATTACAAAGCTTATTAAGTGTCATTGTTGGCTATTCCTGTCATTGAGATGGAGCATTTCAGTGACAATGGGGGAGGTTACAGTACTTTCCCAGTTCAGGCCTAGAGCACATGTTCCCATGTCTGGATATAGGTACCCCTATATCCAGAACTCCAGATGCTGTGTCTCAAAATGAAGTAAAAACATTTTGAATATTTAAATATATATGATTATTAGTATATATGATTGTTGCAATACACTGAGCCAAGGAGAGCAAAGACCGAAAGAAAGACACGTTTTCTTCTTAGCTGCCAAGCAGATGACAAATACAAATGCAGTGCAGAATAACTTAATGCCTTCCTAAAACACTATACCTGTTAAGTAGAATAAGTCATCCTGTATTACTCCTGTGAACTATCCTTTTAAAATATTGCATTTTTATGTAGTGTTTTCAAAATAATATGCCCATCATGACATACCAGAACAGCTTCATTGCTGACTTAAGTTTGCAGGATACTATTATTACTGTGCAAGGCAGAAGAATCTGTATGATACAGGGCATGCTATATGTTCTGACCAAAAGATAGGCTGGAATAATTTTGTATTGATACCTGAAGTGTGAGACTTACATTCCTTGCTAAATATAATAATCATTTAGCAAGCCAGTTAGTTAATATGGTATCAAAGCAGTATTAGTCTGATAATTTTCAGATTTAGTATCTAGTGTTAAAGGTGAATGTAATCTACTTTACTTGGGTTGAATGGTTCATATGAAAATTCCTTTCCTGGCTTTTAGTCCTTGCCCTTGTAAGTGTATTCAATTCTGTAATGGCCATTCTATGGTGCATTTGTATCTTTTCACTCAAAAGTACTAAAAATACCAAACCCCAATCCTTTTCTGGAATATTTATTTAACTAGTACTCGAAAGAGGCATTATAACATGTGGGAAGATCATTGGTAGCTTTCCAGAAGTATCAAGTATAGGAACAATTTATACTTAGTACACATCTTCTGACAGGAAGATATGTTTATTTTGTGTTAAACAGGAGAAACTTTACATGACAGTGTTCATAGTATAAATATTTAGCTTCAAATTCTTCTGTTTAGATACATATACACACACACACACACACACATACATATTTTGTAACCCATCTTCCACATTTCCTCTGGAGAACTAGTCTTCTGTGGTTTATCCAATCTAAATTTTTGAGTTTCAGAGTTTAATACTCCTTCTACTCTTGGTTCCAAGGCCACCAAAGAACATCTCTTTTAGCCTGAATACTAAACTGACTTCCTGTTCTGATGTCACTAATAAAATGAATTTATTTAAGAATAACATTCCCCGATAGCACCTGAGCTTTAACACCTCAGTTATTGGATGCTTTTTTCCAAGACAATGGGATTCACTAGGCAACAATTAGAGGACAAAAAATGTGTTACATGTAACCATATTTTAAAAGTAACATTTCTACCTTGCAGCTTTCAAGAACTCAATCTAAAAATTGTCTGTTACATTGACTTAAAAATTCTTTTCTTTCTTGTAAGTAGTATGTACATATTCCTGATTGTTACAAGAATTTTGCAATGCGATCAGTATTAATATGGACTTACCTAGTTAGAGTCAATAGAAAGATTCCCAAGGATCTCAGAGGACTTTAAGTCAAAGTTATAGTTACTTTACCTTATATTTCAGCCGAATTGAACAAATATATGATTATTGGATGTGATGTATCAAGTATGTATTTATTACAGTGCTCTAAGATAATCTTCCTGGGGAAAAAAAGAAAAAAAAATCCCAACCCCAAAATTATTTTGTGTTGTTTCTAAAAAACTGACATAAGTTTCATATAATTTTCCACCTGCTGTGACTTTTCTGTCCCTGGATGAGATTTCCCATAGGGGAATTAAAGCATATGGTACCAAGACTGGAGGCTTAGTAATACCTAACAAAGTCTCTCCTTGATAATGAACGATAATCTGCAAGGCATTTCAGAAGCTTGTATTTGGCATCACAAACACATGCATAAGTGAAATTCTGTGCCGTACAGTAACACTTTGAAAGTACCTTGCTTGTTTAAACATACCATTGGGAGAAACAATCTGTTTTGCTAATGTCTTAAGCTCTTCAAAAAGAAGCTTCCTGGTTTTAAATTCATGGTGTTTTTTTAATGATACCTCACTGTTGGGAAATGGGGAGTCTCCTCTGGTGCTTTGTTGAAGAGGTTGTTTGGGAAGAGCTGACAGGTAACATACTTTTCCATTCCCATAAAGCACTTGAAAAAAAAGAGACATACATTTTCATTAGTGCTAAACAGTAACAATTTCAACACTGATTCTTTTTTTCTTAATAACTGTGAACTAAAAACTTCCCAAAACACACAACCCTAGATTTTAAGGCTCTTAGTACTCTGCTGCATATGAAGACCCACAGAAAATTATAAAGGTGCTCACAGACAAAGAAAAATCCTAGTTTAGATAAGTTTGTATCACAGTGTGGTCCCAACAGTTTCTGATGGATTTTTCCCTTTATGAATTTATTAAATACTTGCAATTGAGTTTCTGCACTGTTTCCCTGATTGAAGGAGAACTAGAGGGTGTGTTTGTGGCTGATTGCAATTCCTGATTGATAGGGAGAACGACAGATTGTTATTAATATCAAGTCAACTCTTTTTAAGGAAATATGCCTGACAAATACTGACTGTTCCTATCAAGAGAGTCTCTTGTTTATTGCAAGGCTGATTGCTTTAAGACCCACACTGAGAAAAATCAAATATAATTTTTATACTTGCATTATATTTTATATAACCTCTTCCAAAAACTTTATTTAATATGATGGAGTGGGCAACTTGTGACATAGAGATGACAGAAGAGAGTGGTATGGGGATAGTATATTTTGACTATAATGAAAGTATGCTTTAAAAGAAGAGGCACAATGGTTAGAAAATGTAAAAGTCCCCTAGCCTGTGCTGTTTAAAACATAGTAAGTATATTGATTGGTATTGTAGGCTCACATGCTTTTCTGGCCAGAAAAGTCCGATTATTTAATTGACATTACAGACCAGGGTGGGGAAGGAAAAAAAAAGGCATTTTCAGAGATCTAAGAGTGAGTTGGAGATTTGTATATGTTGCTTGCATGTGATTATATGCGTTATTCATATATAATGCAAAATATTCAGAGAAACTAGGAGTCAGTCCTCCTTCAGCCCTCTATCCCAATACCCCTGTGCCAGAAAGAAAAGCAAAACAAAGATGGTTCCTAGTCAGGAGATTTATTCAGTCAACAGGAATTTTCAAGTAATGTTAAGTTCATTTGTCTGTTTTTTGAGCAGCTGGAGTTCATGTTTCCAATTTTATTTCTATAGCTACTAAGCTAAGTACTGTTTGATATACAGCTGAGATGCTTATGTATTTTACTCTAGAAGTTATTTTTAGCCTCACTAAACATGATGAGAATCTCAATAAAAGCTCAGAAATGTGTGAGACCCCACAGATTTGGAGGAAGAGCCTAAGTTTTCAGCCCCATGGCCAAGACTCACTTTTACTTTGAGTGGGCAAGGAGGGGCTGGGCCCAGGCAACCCTATGGCTCTGGGTCCCACATACCCCAGGGTGCGTTGGGGCCACCCCATACCTTCAGCTTTACCTCAGGGTTAGCGATCTGGTCTTAGATCAAAGGATTGTGCACAGGGTCATCTGGACACCCATGTGGTTGCAATTACATGTTGAACTCCTACATGCTGGGTAAGGGTTTGTGGTTGAGCAACATCATAGGGAGGGCAGCTTTTCCCTTGGTGAGGAGAAGGGAGTGCAGTTTCAATAGGATTGTATGTTTTTTAAACCAGTAAAGGGCAAATAGTGATAGGAAATTATATGGAAACATTCTTATTGCACGGGTAAATGCTAAGAAGTTCAAGAAAAACCTCAGGAATCCCCAAATGTGATGATGGCTTTATCTGACATATGATGACAAAAACAGGAGGACCCAATGCCAAATATCTAGACAGAAAACCAGCCTCATTTAAATATGTCAGCATGTATTTGTGAATATGGGATGTACATGTTCTGATGAGAAATGTAGACAACAGGTGGCAGTATGTCCAGGAATGAGATCAAGCCATCTGGATCCTGGTCTGTCTCGTGCCAGCGCTTAATTCTGAGAGTCGCTTACTGATTCTGGTAAAGGTCCCCCAGAGGCCCCGTCTTTGGATTAAAGAGTGCTGGACATCCAGTGAAAGTGCATTTGTTTTTATACTGCTTGCAGGTATAAAAGCTCAGGGGAGACATGTTTGTGTGCTGTAACTTCCAGGAAAGGTCTTACTGGAGCAAAAAAGCATAGGGTGTATAAATCAGATGTGCTGCTTCTTGCCACTCCTTTTCCCACTGGCTCAGATAATGATGAGAGGAACAATTTTATAACCGCTTTATTTTCACATGCCTTGAGTACTTCTCAGAAGTTGTTATAACAAAATAAAAGGTAGTAGTTTGTTAGGAATACATTTAAGAGCTAGTATTCAAGTGACCCACATGAATGTCAAGTCCATAATTGGTTAGAAAGATCTTCCTAAAAATTGCTGGTTCATTCTGACCTCTAGGTGCCTCCTTGGGGTCAAAGGTTCCCAAAAATGAAATGCTTGTTTAGCTGCCTTTACATCTTGAGTGCAGTTTGGTAACCAGTGTGATTGTTGCATACCTGAGATTTGTGATCTTAGTCTACTTCTCATCTTGTCTAATGATATGGCCCGTGTTTGTGGGTGTGTGGCAGGGTGTGCTGCCAGCTAAATGTAACCCAGAGTTAACTTTCTGATGTGCAATAGTCTGTTCCTTGCACTCTAATCTGCTGCTTTGGAAACTGATGTTTTTTGACAGAGCTGTGCCTGTGGAATACTTTCTTCAGAAAGTTTCTCATGATACCGACATGGGTAGTGACACCACATAGCGCATAACCTTGAGTGCTTCCTATTTGCCTAAGTAAATTCCACTAAGGCCATTTTGACTTATATCAGGTTGGCCTAATGTTCACTCAAAGGGCTGAAAGCAGTGAGTGTTTGCAATCAATTACAAGTCAAAGATTTTTCTTGGTCGTGGTCAGAAGGAAAAATGTTTAGACTGTAAAATAAGCTACTTGATGGTCAAGGTAGGTATATATTTTGATGACTCTACATTTCCATAGTGATTTTTTTTCTCCTGCATGGTATCTTTCTTCTCAGTTCCTCTATGTAAATTTAATTGCTACTGCTGGTCTTGTTCATAAGCCATCAAGGCTTAAGGCAGTCTTGCCCCCATCAGTCATGTGCTGCACGAATTACATGACCCTTGTTATTTCTAAAGAGTAATGAAACAAATATAGGAGATATATACATATAAATACAGAAATCAAGGGCTTCTTGGTCAACTCTAATTTGGTTTCATTTCTTAGAGAGGAAATGATGCTTTAAACAGACCCCCAAATTCACTTTGAAATACTGAGAACTAGTGAGTTGATATTAATCTTTTTTTGTGAGAAAATGTGACCTGCTCAGAGGTGTCCCCAGAGCTGACAATAAAAGATGGTGGCATCACACCTGAATGGCAGTGAAATGTTTTGCTCTCTTGTCGTAAATGGAATGGGATAGTAGAGTGGCCACCTGAATTAGCAGATCCGGATAATAATTAGTCTTTGAGATCACTCAGGTCTCTGAGTTGTTGGCTCTTTGGTACCTTATGCTGTTCACAAGAAACTAGTGACTTTTGGACTGAAAGGATCCAAAAGAAAATAGATGTTCATAAAGGTATAGTGTGGATATTTAGTTTTATACAAGATATCTGTGAAAGATCCAGGTGAAAATGGAAATCTAATACTTTAAGTGACTGGTTGCCACTTACCAGGAAAACAACCAAACAACCAAACCAAAACACCCCTCTCCCCCCCCAAAACAAAAGTAAAGAGGAAAGAAAATAAGTTTTCTTCTTCCAAATGTGGTGTTCTTTCACAGTAGGTCATCTGTTTTTTTCAAGTCTCCTGAATCTATAAAATCAAACTACAATTCTTGCTTGCTGGTCAGTGGGGAATTAAACATATACCATTGTATTTTTTCCTCTGATATTTCCACTCTTTCATTTCCAGTCCTGGTGTGAACCAAAGTTTTCCTGGTCTAGTTTAACCTGGAGCTGGTCCTGTGTCTCATTTGTCTTTTGAAGATGTGTACTAGAGGTAAAAATATTTCTATATTTCTGGATTTCTAGAGCAGAACTAGTCAATAAAATATGTTGGTGGCATCCTTTTGTCATATGGCTGAAGATTATTAGATTAATAATTGAGACCCATGGGATAGGGGGGAGGGGATGGGGAAGGAGAGGAAATGATAATATGTAATGGATATTCAATTCATTTAAGTGAGTAACACCCATAGTATTATTAATGAAAATAAATAAGAAAATAAGGGTTTGCCTTTTATGTCATCTACTGGTTTTATAAGAAAACAGATATAGAGTTAAAACTATGCATTAATTTGATAACACTAGAGGGAAAGAGTGATCTAAAAGGCAAAAAAACCCCAAACCAGTAGTATTATTCTTTCTGCAAAATATCACAAAATAACCTATTGCTCTTTGACTAATCATCCATTTGGGAACATTAGCCTGGAGTTTTGCTGTTAAACATAATTGGATGTCTTTTATCTCTTGCGTTTGGATAACGTGTTTTTATTGATGTTAAATGATCCCTGGGGGATGCTGAGTACCTAAATTATTAGTGCTCATGAAAAAAAAATAGTGAGAGTAAACATTTCTATTCAAGTATTTCTGTGCTGCTGGCTCTTGGATATTTTTTTAAGGATGAGATGTGATCCTTTGCTTTTAATTCTATACCATGTGTGCCCAGTAAATCCAAACTAAGAAGAGATATGTGGTGGTTTGTTTTTTTTAAGTGAAAGCTTGTTTGCCCCTTAACATTCTGTGAATACACTGAATAAAACTTTCTTTGGAAGAAGTTTCTTGGGTTTTTTTAATGCTTCCTGAAATGTCAGGGCAAGGGGTAGGTATCTTAACAGCTGAGACGTGAGAGAGAACCTCCATTAATTGTGAAGTCTGCATCCCACAGATGTGTTTATATACACAACATTCACGTTTAGACTGCTTATGCAATGTTTTGCAGGACTATGTGTTTCTGGGTAAACTTTACCATCCATGAATACATGTTTTATCTTTGGGAATCCTGGAGAGAAATATGCAGTCTTAACAAGAAAGAACAAATACATACAGAATGGGACTATCTTTTTTTAACCAAAGACTTTTACATTTGTTGCCCTTTATTTTCTTTTGCTGAATGCTGAATAAATGCATAAAGAAGTGATCTTAAAACTATGGAAACTCATAGTTACTAACTTCTATGTAAGTATATGTATATGCATTTTATAAACACACATACTTGTGTTAACTTTATATAGAGTTGTTGAAAAAAAGAAAAATATGTCCTTTCTCGATGTTGATATATACCTTTAGTAATAAAATATATTTTATAATAACATAACAGAAAACTTTATTTCTGAATAAATGCAGTTCATTAACAATGAGTAAAATGTATTGAAATGTCCAGTGTCTAATCTATAAATAAAATCTTAAAGGCCTCATCAAAACAGTTGTATTTAATAAAAGAAGGTGGAAAAGAGAAGTTTTAATTAGCATGCAGTGAGATGATTATGAAAAGATCCATTGTAGACTTGTAATTATTAATTCTAGGTCAGTGGGGCTCAGAGATCAGAAGCTTGAAGGTGCTTTTTTTTTTCTTCTATTTTTTTTTTTTAGTTCAGAGAAGAACTGTCTTATGATAAATATAGGGTAGAGTGTCAGTTCCATTCCCAAGACTGCTCTGATGTTCTTGTCTGACCTTGGCTGATGCATAGCTTATATGCTCCTGAGATTCACTTCTGAAAAAAGAGACAGAAGATTCTGTTTTTATAATTTCCTGGAGCAATTTGAAGCTCTATTTCAGCTATGTGATGCATTTGGAGAATTTCATCTATGAGGACCTATTATAATATTGTTGACCAAAGCTGAGAAGAAGAAATTGAAGTGCGAGTATTACAAAAGACAAATGGCAGGTAAAGGGAAAAAATAAAGGAAATAATAGAAAGATGAAAGACAAGAAATTACAAATGAAAGAAAGAAAGAAAGAGAAAAAATAAATCTGACATATGGGGTAGAAAATAGTATGTCATTAATTATTTTAATTTGTTCAGATTAATTTCTATTTCCCAAGTACAGATGAGAGTCAACTTTAAAAAGTTAGCATTTTGGAACTTTTTTTGGAGCAACTTACGGATTTTTTCCAAACTGGTTATGGCCTTGGAAGATCTACCAGGCAGGCCAGAACTGCTGTTTCCATTTTGAGCTATGGCTGCTAAGCTTGCTGCTGTTGCTGATTCCGAGTTCTCCATGGGGATTTCTCTCCCTACCCTGCTGGAGCCCTTTAACAGCACCTGCTGCCAGGGTCTTTGCCTCAAAGGTGGGATCACTGCAGTGTTAGTGGAAAGCAGTAGAAACAAGATGAAGGTAGATTTTTTTTTTTTTTTGGTTGGTCTCTCTTCCTGCAATTTCTTGATGCAGAAATCTCACTTTGCCTGGCATTACTTTTGTAAGTACCACCTGACGTCCTGCTCATGTTTAACATGTCTCATGTGATCTGTGCTTGAACCATCTCCACATTACATGTTACACTTTTGTAAGTTTTTTGGGGAAACAGGAAAACATTAAAATAATATTGAAAGAAATACACTGTTGCTGAAGTATAGACCTCAGTGATGCCAGTATTTCTTCTCAGTAAGGTAGGCATGCAGAAATTGTGGTGTCCCAGTAACAAGAAGGACAGAATTTATCTATTTCTTTAATACACAGTTGTTTGCTGCTTCCTGGACTTCATTCATGTGTGAATGAGTTTACAATGCTTTCTGCTGACAAAAGCCATTTCAGAAGGCATTGGCAAAGGACCAATTCCAGTGACCGTGGTTTGCATTATGAGATTCTTGGAGACCCAGGGAAGTCAATGAAATATTAGCAAAATGCAGTCTGGATAGAGTTATGGACAACATAATTGTGTCATGAGCTGTGCTACTCAGAGTGTTGATATGTGGCATTTTTTCCTTTATTGGAAATCTGCAGCTCAGCTATTGCAACAGAATGTATAATAAAAGCATGAGTTATGAGTTGATCTAAAGGGACATACCCTGTGGATGTTAATGTATTCTCAGAAGATGAAGCAAAAAAGGAATCTGTTTGCTAACTGGTAGATTGTATTCAGGATAATTTCTCATTAGTATTAGTGTTTGAATTCAATATAAAAAAATCTTAACTGTTCGCGGTGTCATTATTAGAGAAATAAGTCAAATTCATTTTATTTCTCACTCTTAAAAATTCAAGACCAACTTATCTTTGAGAAAAACCCCAAGCATGAAAAATCACTTTATTCTACAAAAAAGACAATTTCAAATTACTTGTGGTGTGTGGTAATGTTGATTATTCTTCTAGGTGTTTCAGAAAATTGTTTTATGGTGGATTCAATACTAACCTTCTGAAAAATGTGTGCAAAGGTAACTCCACAGTCCTCACAGTCCTCACCTTCATTAGAAACTTCTTACGTGGAAGAATCTAGGCTTTCCGTTTCCTCCAGAATGACTATGCCGCTATGTTTCTTCTGACAAAAGCATGGGGCAGAAAAAGCAGCTAGGGACACTTTAGAAAAGGAAAACATAATCTTTTGATGTCAAACAGAAGTAAGCAGACAAAATCCAATTTTGTTAGAAATCATATAGAGGTAAAATTGAGCTTAACAGTCTTGCTGCTACCATACATTATACTTGCTAATCAATAATATCATCAGTGAATTTAAATCTCCCTACCTCCAGGGAGGCACTTTGTCATGATAAATTGTATTTAAATCACACATTTTACTACAGTCCTGATGTTTGTCTCCCTCCTTGATGGCTCTCCCTTTTGTCTCCCCCTTTGTCTCCCTCCCCATTTCTATTGTGCCAACCACCTCTCTTGCTGTTAGTCTGAATGAGCTTCCGCTGACATCTGGGGTTTGAAGTCTGAAGAAAAGGAAGCGGTGCACAGAAATCTGTGAGAGGTGGCAGATGTTGTGACATTGTCCTTCAGATGTCTTCAGTGGCTGTTATTGAGCAGTTTCTGTTAGGTTCAGCTTGGCTTCACCAGGAAATGTGCCAGAGCACTGAGCTCACCAGCAGGCTCCAGCAGGCATTTGGGAGTGAGGGTCCTGCCTGGCTCCTCTCCTGACCCACCATGCTGCTGCTTGGCAGCAGTAGCTAGGGGGAAGAAAATCAGCAGCACAGATTTTTGTCCTAAGAAACAGCACATCTTCTCAGGGAAGTATGGATCTGTTTCCTCCCAAGACAGCATCACACGTTTAGCTTGGAAAGGTGATTGCCCCTCAACGTTTCACACCTCAAAATAGTCATTTGGTTTACCTATTAAACTCTTTGTATGAGGTCTAGATAAAGTTTTATTGTAAATAAAGGGCATAACAACTTTGCATTGCCTGTGGTAGCTGGACGGCATATTAATCTGAAGGGATTACTTGAAGTTTAGCGGTTAGATTCATGAGCGCTTTGGTTTAGACTGGGATGGCAAAGGTATCCACAGCCTCATGAAATAGTTCCTGAATTGCAACTTACAGCCAGAGAACTTAATGCAAACAAGCACTGCCTTTTTTTTATTGGTGTGAACTAGTGATTCATATTTGGTCAGGCTATTTCTGGAACAGGACTGGAAATTTCCAGATGAGATACAAGACAAGTGGCTACAGTAGTATCATCATGAATCAACAATTATAGCGAGTATAGTTCCATAGAAGAACTGGGATAAATAACACAGCAGTGTAAGTCTTGGAAACACACTAAGGCTGAGTTTTCATTTATGCATTTATCTTCTTGACAGTTTATTGTAGGTTTGTTTTTGGTTTTTGGTCAACACCTGTGGTGTTCAGTCTGTTAGTTTTCTTGGGTGAGTAACAACCTTTCCTTTTCTTCTTGGTCAAACTCTCAAAGATTGCCAGGTTACTGAAGTAATTCTCCTGAGGGGGAAAAAAAATAATTCTTTTTTCTACTTCGCTAATATGCTAGAAAGTAGCAGTGTGTTCTTCAGAGCCAACAGGGTCTGCTTCGCTCAGTGTCTGAGTTTAACTTGTCAGCGTTATTTAATGCGAGGTGTTTGCTTAACAATTGAGAGGTTCCAGATATCTCATTTTTCTTACAGGCCATTTTGAAGGTACAATTTTTCTGTATCTTCCATACCCAGCCAACCTTTATGATGTTATTTATCAAACACATAGTAAACTGTGTCAAATAAAACACAATCAACCTACTCATTCTTTCTGTTCTGTTAATTTCTGAGGCAGCCTGTATGGACATGGGTTTCTGGAGACATTGGTGCTGTTGCTGTCAGTCTGCTTGTTCTGGCCTTGCCATGCCTCAGCTCAGCTGACTCAGCCTGCTGTGAATTTTGCCTGTCGAAAGAGATAATAAGGCAAAATAGTTTCACCTCCATCCCTTTTGAGAACTGCAGTGTATCTTCACCATGGATAAAGGATCATATATTGGTGACGTTATCCAGCTCAGTGGTTGGGCTGATTTTTATATTTCTTTATTAGAGTAGTCGTGAGCTTTTTTGTTCAGCTCTTTTGAGGACCAGGTTCTAAGACCATATAGTATAATGAATTTTTGAGCTCTCACATCATGAGAAATGGATAACAAGTTAAAAGATTAACAGAAGAAAAAAAAAAGCTACTGTTTCACTGTGAATTCAGTAGTGAAGCAGGAAATGGTAACCCCAACATCTCCTGACAGTGTTTCTGGTTTTGGAAGATATGATTCCAGATTCCAATCAAGAAACCTCATCCTGAGTCAATAACTGTAGTGATTCTCAGTACTTTCCTGAATAGACAGCACTTGCAGAGCAACAAAAAACCCTTTTAATTTGGTTTTAAGAAAACATTATTAATAGCTGTCTGGGAATGGATGGTTATTAGAGAATGTGTGATTTGTCATTTGGATTGCAGCTGCTTTGTTGGTGTAAAACTCTCTTCACAGACCTGTAATTGCATGACCTTAAGTATGCCTAACTTAATTATAACTTTAAACAAGTTAATTAGATTATTTGATGAATTATGATATGGAGAGAACTTGGCATAGCGTTCAAGATGAATGGAAGCGAGCCTTGACCTTTACTTCTATCAGTATGTTCTGCATTTTCTGGTAATGCTTCCTTACACTACAAGTATGAAAAAGTCTTGTTAAACCTTTGTAAGGAAGTTTTAAATTCCTCCAGTTTATGGAGTTGTAAACAAAAATCTTACTCTCTATTTAATTTTTCTGATTATGCCTTCAGCATCATTTGAGTTACACTTATGTCAACATATGTGATATCCTACATGAACAAAAATAATGCAGTTTAACTACTTCCCTTGTATGCATGCTGAATCTAAAAGTAGGCATTAATGCTTACTCAATGAGTGCAGACATTTTTGTAGGGATTTCTATAAGTTCTGATCTCTCTGCATAGTGGGGTGCTCAGTTTATATGCTATGTAATGATATAATTTTACAAAATTGAAAAGAAGAAAAATATCAGGAAAAAATACATATTCAATTCAATATTCAATTCAAATCACACAAAAAAGGATTCATGACATATTTCTTTAAGAAATAAACTTTTCCCTGAGGTGAATTGCGAATTTGGATAGGAAAAGGCAGGCTGCAATAATACAGCTATTAAGGCATCAAGCTTAGTCTAATCTTCAAATCTGTTTTTGTAAGTAGGCCATGTGAAAAAACTAAATAAGGATTAATAGGGTCTGATAATCTGAATGAATACTTAATTACAGATTCAATATTCAATTACAGGACATATTCTTTACATCGGTAAAACTGCAAGTACATCTGTATACTCTAATGATGAAGATCGCATATATATTTTACCCAGTCTGAGAGACCATTGGACATCAGCTATTTCCTTTCCATGTGCTGCTAGCCATGATAGTAAAGCTGCCCAGCTCAAATTGTCCTATTTTATCCCTGTAAAATGGTTATTTTGCAAGACCTGGATAGTGGTGTGGATCAAAACATCCATACCTTTTTCAAAAGAAATGGTAATGCGGAAAAATTACACGTTGATGAGTTTGAGGCACTGAGACCTGAGAGCCTGGTTCTTTGTGGTTAAACTGGTAGAGGTGGTGTTATTGCTTTTATGTATTAGGATCAGGAGACATAAACTAAATTGCACAAGAATATCTACTCTAATATTTTTAGTAGTTCTGGCCCATAGTACTAAAATAATGGCTTCTTGACATTTTCAGTTCAAGACAGTGACGGAAGCCCCATAACAGAAATGAATTAGCTGAAAAGTGTATTTTTCCCCTGTCCTGTGTGGGTAGTCATCTGAAAAGGGCTATAAACACTCCTACACGTTTGTGTAATCCAAGTCTGTTTCTCCTAGGGTCCAAACCACCGAAGTCAAAAAGAATCTTTCCAATGACTTTAGCTGTTGATGGATTTGTCGCATAGCAAAGTACTCTCAGGAAACAACATCTACTGATATAAATAGTTATTTTCACTGGTGTCTTTTTTACTCAATAACTTTAAAATAGCGTTCTGCCTAGGCTTATTTGCGAAGCTGCAGTAGTTGTACATATGCAGTGGAGATGCAAGTGTACGTGTGAAATAAAAAAACTTTGTGGGGATTTTGTGTATGCATTTTCCCTTTCTTAAGATTTACTATTGGAAAATTAAGACTGTTCACAGGAGAAAATCCTTCATGAAAGAAAAATGTCACTATTTTCTTTTATCTTTCCAATTACGTTTATATATTTTCACATGGTGGTGTAAGTAGTCTGCAGTTTTGAAAAAGGGCTGTAGAACATATAGTACATTGGAAAACAAATAATAAATATAAATTGATTTTTTTTCAGTTGCTTGAAGCTATACATTATTAGTTTTCAAAACATAATCACCTTTTCTCCTCTGCTACAGAATCAATGTTCAGCTATCATCTTTATAGATGAAAAGGTTGGAGTAGTTTCTCCTCGTTGTAAGTGCAAGCACATACTTTTGAATCAATAATATTTTAATTTAAGCATACATAATGTTAAATCTTGGTAATATACTTAATGGAAGTCTTTTTGTTAATATTTATTTCTATCATTGGAAGAAGATGGAAAATGTACTTTCTGTTAATATGCTTGGAATTAATACTGTCTTTGATGGTAAGACTCTGACTCAAAATGTGACTTTCCCAATAACAAGAAGTCCAGATTATTATTTAAGTGTTCTCTGGTGTATTTTGACTATAGAGAAAAGTACTTTTACTTCTGTGCTGTGCTGTCCTTGAAATTCAAGGAAATTCAATTCTCAAGTTTGTAAACAAATCTTTCCATTTTAGGTAGGTTCAGTCCTAGCTAGACCTTGCATTGGTGGTTCTCAAGAAGTAACCTCCTTGTCTCCTGCATTGGAGCTTTTCCTGGACTGTTATGAATTAATATGTGATAGTCATGGGCAGAAGATCACATTGAGATCAAGGACATGGCAGGGTTTCATAAAAAGGAGAAAGATAGTGAAGCTACTTGGAATACCATTAATGAAGTTCGAAGCCTGGAAAAACGACTGTTTCGAAAGGGCACAACTCTTCAAATATTAAACTTTAGCTACTGGGCTTTCTGTATTGGCAGATGAATCCTTACCATTCAGTGAAAATTTATTTTCAATGTTCCTCCTGAATCTGAAGCATCTGATGCTCTCTGACTTGTTTGAGCCAGCACACTGTAAGTGCAATGATTCCATATCCTGCTGTTCATCAAATGCTTCCTCCTTGTGAATTTTCCAAAATTTGTTATCCAAAACTTGCATTGCTTATTTTTTCAAGTTTCCAATGCAACAAACCACCCAAAGCAGAACTGTCTTCCTCCAGAACAAAGACTGGTGGCCTGAGGAAAAAATTACTCCTGATTATATATATTGCTCTTCCCAAATAGGCAGCAGCTCATCAAGCTGATGAAGCCTTTTGAACAGGTTCTTCAATACATAGTTGATAAGACTCAGGTGAAATACTGAGCAGGCCTAAACCTGAGCTGTATTGGCAGCTTCTCCCCCAGGCTGTTTGCTGTTTCTATGTGAGTGGGAAGACAATATTCTTGCCTCACACTTGTGTCATGATGGAGATAATGTGATCACAGGTTTCTTCTCCTCAAGCTCAGACAGTGTACCTCTTGAAGTGGTTTGCCTAGAAGGTCTCAAGATTTAAAGAATGCTTGCTGCATAAGTTATGGGGACAAGTGACAAGAATAGCTGATAAGTCATCAAAATTATTAGATACTTTTATTTATTAGCATGTCTGTTCTTCGGAAGTAGTATAGCTTAGAAAAAGGGGGGTGGATGCATTCTTTAACAGCATCCAAAAATTTGTTACTAAATCTTGTTTCTGCTAGGTTGGAGCATTGCTGTTTTGATGATTCAGCTATTTTCTGTGCTACATTTTTCACTGATTATCTAATTTTTGAAAGTTTAGTGATACTAAATGCACTGAAGCTATTTATTCATTGTTTGACATCTGCTGAGTTTGTCAGGTCATAAGTGCGCAGTTGTAATTGTTAATAATGAGAATCCAGACACCCTACCATTGGAAGCATTCATGCAAAATAGTTCTATTGGGCTTGAATTTGCCAATAATCTGGCAAGTTATTAATTAGAGGAAGAACTCTAATAAAATTCTGTCTGGGTCTTTTACTGAAGATCAGAAGCAGAAATTAATTTTAAGTTTGTTTTTTTTTTTCTCTTGCTAGTATTGACCATGGACTTATCATGTTTCAGTTAGCACCAATACTAATTGGACAGATATGGCTAGCTTTTGCTCACTTACCTATCTTGGCACAGATGTTAGGGACTGGATGCTGTGGCTCTGCAGAAGGAATGGGACTGCTTTTCTGTCATAAGGCTAGAAACTGTCCCTGCACTTACTGGGGACAGTTATAGGGATGCTACAATTCTATGGCCATCTCTTGGAAATATTCTTTGATGTCTTTTCAGTCCAGACTGGCTAGGATCAAAAAACAATTACAGTCAACAACCTGAAAAAAGGCATCCATGATGTACAGCCTTTAAAGAGAGCTAGCTTTGAGTTTCCTTGAGCGAGCAAAGTGTTTCATGCTAACTCTGTGGAGCTGATCTTAAGGATCAACTTAAGTGAAAAATCAAAATGAACCTTGAGAAGGAGGTTGTAGGAGTGAACAATATGTGCTCAGGAAAGGCATAGGCTTGTTTTGAACTATCAGACTACTTTCCTTACAGCTATTGGCAATGGCTCTCCACTTATTGCTGAATATTTCCTCTGTGATGCTGATTTCCCTTTCTGTGTGATACTTAATAGGCTTTGTGCTTACTTGCCATTTGGGGGCATTAAGGGGTATAGGCAGCCTCAATCTCTTTCTCATAATGTCATGCTAAAAGGATTAGGATGCCAGAGACTTACCCAGTAAGCCTATGTGCCTGTCTCATCCTTCACTTTGTGTGAGATTTTTTTTGTTGTTTCTTTTCTGGCTGCTAAAACCAGGTAGTACAGCTACTAGAGATCTGAGGGTCTAAGGCAGACAGTTGTCTCCCAGTGAACTTGTAGATTTTTTTGAATGTGGACTGTTAGAGTCAAGCTATGCTACTAAATTGATTCAAAAATATTTATGGGTTTAAAGAAAACTGGGACCTTGTTGATTGGAGTGTATTTCTCCATGTATTACTGTTAAATTCAGTGTTGGAAATATGTAAATGCAGGAGCTGCCTTAGACCTAGACTGCATAAGATGATACCATCTACGTAAATAAGTGTGTTTATGATTACAGATCTCAGACGGACTGACAGCTCATCAACGTAAAGACTAATGATAGGATATTTGAATATTGTAAAATATGTCGATGAATATGCATTCGAGTTCTGAAATCAATTCATTGCAGCCATGTTTGTGCCTCTTCTGCATTTGGGTTTTGCACATACTTAAATGATTGTTTTCCTGTCTGGGAAGCAGATTTTAAAATTACCCACCTATGTATTTATAGAAACTGTCTTAAAAATTGGTATGCTTGAATATGCATGCCAGAAATGTCTGTTTACTCATTCAGTACACTGAAGAGTACTTCAGTGAAGTCTTAAGATTCATCTGTTCAACCTTACCTATGAAAAGAAACATTGAAGTTTGGAGAAAAATGGTCTTGGAGGTGTAAAAATAAACAAACAAACAAAGCCTTTAAAATGGTAAATAATTGCGTATCAAAAACACGTTCCAAGAAACTGATATGGATATTCTGGGAGAAAAAAAAAATAATCAAGGTTGTTTGGTAAATTTTTCTTAGATCTTAGATAACATTTCTGTAACTTTCTAACAAATTTTAGCACAGTAGTAACATGCAGTATTTCTCACAAGATACTTTTATGCACAGTAAGAATGTATTTTGGAGACACAAAAGCTAAGGTTACTTGAATAACCTAAGTTGTAAGCTTTATTAGCTATAAATATCCAGAGCAGCTCTTCAGATGGAAAGTCATGTAAGATCAAACATGTACTGTATTGAATACTGTTATCTCCGTGAAGTCATCAGACACCTTTTGCAGAGAAGTTCCTTCTAATATTGAAAGTATTAAATAATCTTAAAGCTAGTGGGTAGAACTTTCCAGCATCAGTCATTTAAATAAAAATACCATCAGTAGAAATTGTTGTTCAGAATTTAACATTAAACAGGGAGTGCTATTAGAGTGGAAAGTTTAAAATAAAGAGAATCGGTAGAGTAACATCTAGTCTAAATATGTTGAATAAGACAGGATGCACTGAATAATTCTGGCTGATTGTTTGGAAGTGTTCAGAGAGGTGTGATAACAGAACTTAACCACAACACTGGAGGAAATATCTGCATTACCGTCATCTCACAAGTAACAACTATACAGTCATATTCTGTCACTTTTCAATGAAATGCTGTCTTCTGTGAACAAACATGAAGAATAATCTCATAATTGCAACAGAGACAATTCCTTTCTTCAACTTTTTTTTAAAATTTATTGTTGTTCTCGTCTAGGAAATATAAAATACACTAAAGGGGGGTCAGGGGAGAAGAATGAAACAATAAAATTACAGTATAAGAACCAGAACTGCATTTTAAAGCAATTCTGTATAGTAGGTACATTTATTCCACACAGATTAGTGAGTGAAGAATTATAACAAGAAAAATAGATTATTTTTCTGGTTTCCTGGATGTTTTTTTATGTAGCTCCAATAACATTCTATTAAAAAGTTTGTTCCCTCAGATAGCTTTGTTTCCTAATACTTTGCCAAAAAGCCCAAAGCCTTGATTATGTAGTTTAAAGGAGAGTTAATTTGAAATTGATGCATGGTAAAATATTCCTAGTATGTGTATACGCTCTGTATATTTTATATAAAAAATAACTTTGCGTAATTTTATATAAAACAATAATATTGTATAATTTTATAAACATTAAGAAAAGTGACATATGAATTGGGTGAAAAGCAGAAAAGGAGAAGAAAAAAAAACCACAGACAAGTGAAAATACAAAACCCCTCTCCTTCTTGAAAATAAAGCTTTTTTTAATTTCCTAGACAAGAAATGCTTTAAGAGGATCTGGTGCAAATCTTTTCAAAGAGTGCCAGGTCAAAGGGGAAAAAATCAAAGAGGCGAAAGAGGGAAATGATAGATCCAGGTATAGAATTTGGTCCAAGTATAACTTATTTTTTAAAAATTATAGCAACCAACTTATGCAAAGCTAAGATGGGAACTTCAGGTTTTCTTCTAATAGTTTATCCTGTGTGCTTTTGACTCTTCTGTTTCATTCTGTTGTGTTCTATTTAGGTTATAGTACCATGAATAGCCTAGTCTAACGTAGCTGATCTGTGTCAAAGGTTCTTTAGCGCTCCAGATAACACTTCAAACATGAACAAATAATCATCTTCCTAAAATTCTAATGAAAAATTATTGTCTCTTTGTTCTTCTGTTTCATTTATATTCTATAATTATCCTATTTGTTCTTTTCATGCCTGCTCCACTCTTCTGATTTTCTTCTATTTTACTACAAGCTGAGAGTAATTGTCACTGTAGTTATAGAATTAGATGTAGTGATATATCAAGCAATACACAATATTACTTTATAGATCTTCAAGATTTAAAAAATCCTGAATCTCCTTTTGTTTTTCTTAAAAATCCTTTTGATTTTCTTAGCAGCAGCAGAAAGCTCTTTCAAATTGCAGAGTCAAATAGATAGAAATACATATAAGAAACTGGATTGAAACCAAATAAACACTAGAAGGGTAAAATCCCATTGCAAATCCTAATTTTAAATATAGTGAAGGGATATCTTGGAAATGTGGTCTAAATTATACCTTAAAACAATTTGGTGTAACTTGTATACTTGTAACACAAGAATAGTTTCAATTCCTGTGGCCAGGAAACAGCACTCTGGGTTGAAGAGCAGTCTCAAACAAGGTGGATTAATTATTTTATTCTACAGATTCATTGTGGATTAAAATTCTTAAAATATTAAGAGTTACTAAAAGATAGGAACTAGAGTAGGAATAAAAGCTTCTGTTTTTTACAATAAAGTGAACAAATATTGCCAGTCAGGTGTCAGAAGGATCTAGGCTCAAAACTTACATTTTCAAAATCTTTCTAACCAGTCTAGTGAATGAGGATCTATCAAGGAAATGTGCTCTCCTGGATCTGATACTTACAAGCAAGGAAGGTCATGCATATGAAAGTCAGGGGCAGCTTTGGCTGCAGTGACCATGAGATGATCCTATGGGCTTATGATCCCAAGAGGAGGGAACAGGACAAAAAGCAGTACAACAACACTAGATTTCAGGAGAGTAGATTTTAATTTCTTCGGAGATCTGCTTCAAAGAATCCGATAGAATATGGCCCTGGAGAGAAAAGAACTCTAGGAGAGCTGATATTCAAAGATTGCTTCCTCCAAGCTTAAGAAAGGCCCCTCCTGACAAATAGGAAGTGAAGCAAAGTCAGAAGGAAGCCTGCATGGATGAGCAAGGAACTCCTAATTAAACTCAGACACGAAAAGGAAGTGTACAGGAGATGGAAGCAGGATCAAGCGACCCAGGAAGAGTATAGAGCTGTCTGATCTTGCAGGGATAGAGCTGGGAAAGCCGAGGAAGACCTGCAGGTGAATCTGGCAAGGGACATTTTCATGGTTTAACCCCAGACGGCAACCAAGCACCACAGAGCTGCTTGCTAACCCTCCCCATGCGGTGGGATGGGGGAGAGAATCTGAAGAGCAAAACTAAGAAAACTCATGGGTTGAGATAAGAACAGTTTAATAATTGAAATAAAATATAACAATAACAATAACAATAATAATAATTTGTAATGAAAAGGAAAACGAGAGAAAGAGAGAGGAACAAAACCCAGGGAACACAAATATTGCAGCCACTCACCACCTGCTGACTGACACCCAGCCAGTCCCCAAGCAGCGATCGCTGGCCCCCAGTTTATATCCTGAGCATGACATCACATGGTATGGAATAGCCCTTTGGCCAGTTTGGGTCAGCTGTCCTGGCTGTGCTCCCTCCCAGCTTCTTGTGTACCTTCTTGCTGGCAGAGCATGGGAAGCTGAAAAGTCCTTGACTTAGTATAAACACTGCTTAGCAACAACTAAAACATCAGTGTGTTATCACATTATTCTCATGCTAAATCCAAAACACAGCATTATGCCAGCTACTAGGAAGAAAATTAACTCTATCCCAGCTGAAACCAGTACAGATGTGAGGAGCAAAAACAAAGGGTTCTACAGATACATAAACAGCAAAAGGAAGACTAGGGAAAATGTGGGCCCACTGCTCAATGCGGCAGCATATCTGGCGACAAATGACACAGAAAAGGGCAAGGTACTCAATACCTTCTTTAACTTGGTCTTTATGGGTAAGGCTGGCCTTCAGGAATCCCATGCCCCTGAGACCAGAGGGAAAGTCTGGAACAAGGAAGACTTAACCTTGGTGGAGGAGGACCAGGTTAGAGAGCACTGAAACAAACTGGACATACATTAATCCATAGGGCCTGCTGGGTAGCACTCACGAGTGCTGAGGGAGCTGGCTGATGTTGTTGTGAAGCTACTCTCAATTATCTCTGGAAGGTCATGGTGATTGGAGAGGTTCCAAGAATGGGTGAGAAAAAATGTCACCCCTGTCTTCAGGAAGGGCAAGAAGAAAGATCTGGGGAACAGATCATGGGTTGATCAGGGTCAGCCTCATCTCAGTCCCTGGGAAGGTGAGAGAGCAACTAATTCTAAGAACCATTTACAAACACATGAAGGACAAGCAGATGATTGGGAGTAGTCAGCACAGATTTATGAAGGGGAAATAGTGTTTAACCAACCTGATAGCCTTCTACAATGAGGTGACTGGCTTGGTGGGTAAGAGGAGAACAGTGAATGTTATTTAACTTTACTTTAGAAAGGCATTTGACACTGTCTCCCATAACATCCTCATAGACAAACTAATGAAGTATGGATTAGAAAACTGGACAGCGACATGGACTAAAACCTGGCTGAACAGACAGGCCCAGAGTGTTATGATCAGTGGCACAAAGTCCAGTTAGAGACAAATCATTAGTAGTGTACCCCAGGGGCTGACAGTGGGACAGTACTATTTAGCATCCTCATTAATGACCTGGATAATGGGCCAGACTGTATCCTCAACAAGTTCACAGATGATACAAAACTGGGAGGAGTGGCTAATACACCAGATTGGTGTGCTGCCATTCAGAGCGACCTTGGCAGGCTGGAGAAATAGGCTGACAGGAACCTCATTAAGGTCAATAAGGGGAACTGCAAAGTCCTACACTTGGGCAGCAGTAAAACCAGGCACCAGTACAGGCTGGGAGCTGACCAACTGGAAAGCAGCTCCCCAGAGAAGGCCCTTGGGGTCCTGGTGAACAAAAAGCTGACCATGAGCTAGCAATCTGCTCTTGTGGCAAAAAAAGGCTAATGGTATCCTAGGCTGTATTAGGAAGAGCACTGCAGGGAGGTGATCCTCCCTCTCAGCACTGGGGAAGGCACATCTGGAGTACTGTGTTAGGTGCTGGGCTCTTCAGTATAAGAACTCAGACTTACGGGAGTGCAGCCAGCGTAGGACCACAAAGATGGTTAAAGGCATCTTTCATATGAGGAGACGCTGAGAGAGCTGGGACTGTTTAGCCTGGAGAAGAGAAGGCTCAGGGGGAATCTCATCAATGGATATAAATTCCTGATGGAGGGAATGAAGATGAGGGAATCAAACTCTTCTCAGCAGTGACCAGTGACTACAAAAGAGACAATGGGCACAAATAAAAACACATGAAATTCCAACTGAACACAAGAAATAATTTTTTTATTGCGAGCATGATCAGACACTGGAACAGGTTGCCCAGAGGGGTTATGGAGTCTCAGATCTGTGGAGATACTCAAAACCTAACTGAACATAGACCCTGTTTGAGCAGAGGGGGGTTGAATGAGATGATCTTCAGAGATCCTTTCCAACCTCAATGACTCTGTGATACAAGTATGTTGTGTGAGGATAAAGTTTTGTTGTTAAAAGATTATTCAGCATAGTTAAAGCTTTCAGAAGGATCTCATGATAATGAATCACTGGGATAAAATAATGGACACAAGGACTGGAATAATGGACTGGAAAATAATGGACACAAGGTTGGAAGGGAAGAAATTTTAGTTAGTTACACATCTGAAAAAGGTAAGCTTTGAATTAGCTGTTGCCATTTATGGAGAAGATCTCAGCACTACTGAGGGCAGAAAGCAGCAGTGGTCAAAGTGGTACATATTGTTGGGGATTGTTAGGAAAAGGCCTGTAAATAAAGCAAACCCCATATCTCTGCAACAGTAAAAACCTATGATGTACCCACACCTTGACTCTGTGCAGCTCTGATTTAGTGGTCTAAAGAAGCAAATTGTACAGGAGAAATACAGAGAAAATGACCCAGTGAAGTTATCTCTAAAAGGTTGAAGATAACAGAGGTTCTTTCAACCAGTACTTAATTACATTGTGGAATTTATTGTTTTAGAGTCTAGAGGAAGTAAAAGTTTATGTGGTTTCAAGGAAGATTTGAGTAATTCATACACGATGAGTAATTAACAAATGATAGATCCACAGGCAGCATATGTTCACATATGGGTACAAAGAATCTTATGTGCACTCCACCATTATTAAGTGGTGCTATCAAAACATCTCCAGCAGTTTTGATATCCTCTAAGTACACGTGACAAGCCTCTGCAGTTTATCTGTGCTGTCATTGAAATTACCGGGAGGAGCTGTAGGTGTTCTATATCCGTTTAACTACAATGGCAGAATTATAATTATACTGGATTTACTTAAGTCTGATCACAATAAAACAACTTTCATTTAAGTGAGAAATGAATATTAGTATTTAATAGTTATTTGCAGAGAAATGACCTATTTCTGTCAAGATGAAACCATCACATTTTGTGAAAAAATCCAACTCAGGTAGCTGAAATAAAAAAGAACAATGCACAATGGTATGAGTTTAATGAACACTAATGATTTACAGTGTCTGAATAAGGATACCATTATTAAACTACAGGCAAAATCTGGAATGAAGACTACTTTTTCTATTGCTCTTTTTTAAAAAAGTAGCATAAATGAAAGACAGTTAAAAGCTATAAAAAGGCTGGTACAACTTAGAGCTAAGGTGAGAATTGCATTTATGGCAAAACTGGATTTTCTGATTTAATTAAGTTTAATTTAAAATGAAAATATTTTGGCAAATTTAAGTGGTAGACTCATCCAAGTTTGACAGAACTCGAAAAGCATCTAAGGGTGTGGGTGAATTTTCCATTACCAACATCTGAAAAAAAATACCTTTTTCAAAATAAACAAAGAAAATAATATTGTGAGAAAAATAGCAGTATAAATGCAACACTTATATCACATGTGCCTGGGACAAATATTCCCTAAATATCCTGTGCAATTAAGTATTTATGAAAGTGTTCATGAGCAACACAGAGTCACTAAGCACTAATCTGTGCTTATTTCTTTTCTTTATTCCTAAAAATTGAGCACATGTTGTTTTTCTATATTCAGCATAAAAGGGGTGGGAGGTGAGGGTGAAGCAAGCCTTGCAGCACTTTATTTTTTTAAAGAACAGTTCTGTGACATTATTTCTATACAGCTTGTACACAGAAGACAATGATCTTTTCAACTTAAAAGCATTTCAGAAACATATACAGCTTGACAACAAGGGCTTGTAACTGTTCTGCAAGTACAATAGTTTAACATGAGGCAGCTAGGAATAACATCAACATTATTATCTTTCTTCACTGTTTAGTACATTTTGTTTTGAAAAATTATGATCAGTTTCCATTGTGCCAGAAATTCTCATATGACTACTTCTGTACCTAGTTTTTCAATTGAAGTTCATCTAGTATGCACCTTGCCCTACCTGATCTCTTAAAAAAGTCACAAATTATGGCCTGCTCACTCCTTAGTCCGAACAAAGAATTTAATTTCTAATACTTTATTCTGGCTAAGTTGGAGCACGAGGTTGTGCAAAACTGTTTTTGACCCATCATTTTGTCTGTTGTCACAGAACAGCACAATTATTTATTGCAAGTACCCAAAATAATTTGGAGCAGCCTCAAAACACTGTTCTGAAAAATCCAGTCATTTGTGCATTATGAAATATTACATGTCCTGCTCCAGGGAGTGAAATACTTTAAGCACAGATGTGATTCAGCAGTGAAGCATTCTTCTACATCCTGTCCACTGGAACTAAGATGCTGTGAACTAAAATGGCTGCCTCTGTATGTGAGAAAACACTTAATGTCTATTTTACTCTTCAGTCCCTGATTTTATAACATAGGGGCATTAAGTTGCATTTTAGGAACATACCAGCTGTGCACCAAGTTGTTTGTCATGAAAGGCAAGCAGTGTTGAGGTAATAACTTAATACCTGAGTTCACGTGGTTGAGTCCCTTGCAAAGTACAAGAGGTAGCTGAAACAAAACTTTCATTTGAGGAAACATGGAAAACAAACTGTTGCTTCAAATCTCTTTGCATTTGAAAGATGCATGCAAGAATGCACAAGTAATGCTATCTCTGCAATTCAAGCTTTGCTGTTACTTGTTTCCTTCTAGAGTTTTGTGCTTTTAAGTGCAGTTAGCTAGTAGTAAATCTGTTGCCTTCCTCTTGCGTGAAGGATGTTCAGGTGCTTATGAGAGGTAGAACAGAAGCAACAATTTACAAGATGCTTCCACCACAGTATAAATCTGAGTTGATTTTCCTCCTCTTTATTTTGATTTAATGATATCTATGTTACTGCCCTTTGAAGAGCTTAAGGATCAAGCAGATGTTTTAGTAACTTCAGGAAAATATTTTATACAGGGGTTGATGATCCTAGCTTTAGCATTGTACTCCCAGTAGGGATCAGAGTTTCGATCTACATAAAAAATGTAACTTATCTTCCTCTTTGTCAGCACTCCAATTCTTAGTAATTCCACTAATTACTTTATAAATTAAAAATCACTATCAAGTATATATTTAAAAATGAATTATCACATATTAGACTCTTCTGTAAGCATTACAATCCTAAAAGGTAAGATGGATATATTAAATATTTTAAAGATATTTTATAAATGACACATTTCTATATCAAAATTGATATTAGATGTGTAGACCATATTTGAAGAGATTAATTTGTTTTTAATGATTTTTTTGTCTAATTTATTGATCAGAATACAGATATGATTTGGTAGAAGTAAATGTTCTATATCAGTCCTAAGCAGAATTATGTTATCTTACTCAATCAACTAGTGCCACCTTCTTTGTACAGCAAGTTTTCTTGCAACTGTCTATTGATAGTTTCCCTTTTACTGCTGATACATGATAGCTGTGTGAAGAGTTCTCTTTTGTAACCTAAGTAGCATACCTGTTCTTACTAGAGTTTTATGAGCTACTCCATCATACAAAAAGTTCACCACAAAATTAATGCCTCAGTTCCACCAGAAACTTCACACTTCTGGGAAAACTAGAGAATATTGGAAAAGCTGTGAAGTAGAAAATCATTCACATTCAGGGGCTGGGTTCTGCTATGCCTTCATACAGTGACTATCTCACTGCCAGTAAGTCATTTGCCGTTTAACAATAGACTGATAAATTCTGTTAGGCTGTTCTGATAAGAAAAAGAGCTAATACAGCTAGTGTACCTGGCCTGTTTAGTGCTGGTTTGGAGGATAGGTAACTTCAACCTTAATGATTTAAAAAGATACACAGTGTTAAAGATTGATGCTATATCTCTCTGAAAAACAAAAATACCATAGTGGCAGTTTTCTTTATCTTTCTTGCTTAGGAATTAAGTGAATTTAAACAAAAACTGTCTGAGAATTCTTTTTAAGTGTTGCTGCAAATCTAAGTCTTGTTATAAATCGTGGTTTATTTCAAGTCATGTTATAAGTCACTTTTCCAAATCAAAGGTGATGTATGCCAAATGTACACTTTTAATTGTAACTCAAATTCTCATTTGTTCTTATTGCCTAGACTAGCTATTGATTTCAAGGAAACTGGCATGGATCTCAGTGTTGTTTAACCAGCTGAGTATTTATCCAACTAGTCAGACAAGTTGTACAGGTCCACTGAGCCAGATACTACTTGGTACTACTTTAGGTAGCGAGCTAGCTTTAAGGTAGCTCATGAGTGGCAGCAAAGAGAATATAAATGTAAAGTTACTTACATATACATGACTGCCACTTTGTTCTTTGATGTTGCACCTAAATACAGATTTCCACATAGTTTTCTCCTAGGTTATGTAGTTCCTTGTTGTATCTGAGAAGTAAATCTGCCACTGTTAAATTGTTCTGACCCAATATAGAAATTTGCTTTGTTGATAGCAAAAACTTGCAAAATCTCTTCAAAAGTTCATCATATTAATTCAATTGGTGTTTTCTTTCAGTTCTGGAATTCTATATTAACAGAATTACAGATGCTATTACATTTAGAAAATCCATTTACATCCATCTTCTGTCTTACTATATCTTCATCACCTATCTATAAAGGTTATTTTTTTCTTCTTCTGCACCACTTAAATGCTTTAAGCAGCTTCCATTGTTTTTTTAACCTCCAAACTGCACTGCTTCTATTCTTTTGATGATTTTAAAAGTTTGAAATCGTAATGTTTGAAACGGTAATGATCTTTCCTAAATGAGCTATTGAAGTGGGATACAGAGGAGTGGTGTTGTGCCCTGACCTTTGAGATGAGGTCGAGAAGTCTGATCTCAAGGCTGCCAGGTTCTGCAAAAGCCTGAGTGCAGGGCAGTACTTATCAATGAGGTAACAGGTTACGCGGACGGAGGGACCCAAGCAATGAAGTAAAATGATCAGAAATTTAGTGGAGAGAAAAGACTGTGGGAGGCAAATAGCTTAGTAGGATATTTGGGTCAATCAAAATTTCTAATACTCTAATTTTGAAGTACTCCATTTCACAATGAAATGAAATGACCTGATACTTAGAGACTTAGTCAATCTATTCCAGTGTAAATGATTTTATCATGTTTCTTTTCATTGAAAGACAGCATTACATGCTGACTTCCAATGCATTGTTCTTTCCTATTTCATCATGGCTTGCTGAGACATAAATCATTTTTTATTGCTGTGCCCACAGGCTATTTACTCTTTCATCATGTTGTTATTAAACTTCAGTCTTGTTTCCTGTATGTTAGCTGTCACCAGGTCATATGTTTATTTGAAATAAACTTATAAAATGGGCTGAACAGTGGCTCTTCAGAAAACTGATAATGTTTTGTACTTTTTGAGATCAGTCTTATTGCCAAGTAAATTGTGATTTGAAAGGGAGTTAGCAAAACCAGCTTAGATTAAGGGTAGATAATTTATAGTCCACTGGCCTGTTCAAATCCTACATTTTTTATGGGCTATAGTCTGTTTTATTTTGGTAATACTACTGGACAGCACTAAAGTGTAGGTTAGTGTGTGCCCCATTTAAGTGTTTCGAAACTCTCAGTTTCTTAACAAGACTAATTTAACATTCAAAAACTTGACTGTCAAACAAAAGTGCACTATCTACTATTTCTACTATAGAAGAGTAGAAATACTACTATAGAATAGTACTATAGTAGAAATAGTACTATTTCTACTACTGAAATAGTAGCCTACAATTTTAGTGACAAACAATGTGTTTATCATTATGCAGCTTAAATAGGAGGGATGGGAAAACCCTTTATAATATATTTATATATAATTACTTAAAGTTTTAAAAAATATATAAAATTTTATGCCCACGTGCCCATATGTAGATATTGGTGCCTGTTCCCATATAGATCACGTTTGAGCTATATTTTTATTCTGGGCCACAGTGGTTGATGAGTTAGAAATTTGATCTGCTGGATCCAAAGGTCTCTGATCCCTATTTTCTCACTCAGGTTCCTCAAGCCCAAGTATTTCTTGATGCAGGCCCTCTGTTAGCTGTGGTTCAAGGTCCTCTGGGCTCCTCCAGTCTTCTAAGGCTGACTTAAGTCTTACTACTCCCAGACTTCATTTCCTAATTCAATAAGTTCAATGAAGAAAACCTCCACCCCCAACCAAAAAACAAACAAAACCCTCAACCAAATTATCCCCACTTTATTGGCCTTCCTAACTTGAGACTTCAAAAAATTCTTGTCTATTGCAAGTTGGACGTCACATTCCTGGACTGTTTTCTTTTACAGCTGCTTTTGATTGGAAGTGAAGGAGTAACTGAAGTCTCTAGAGATGAATGTCTTGATCCCTGTCTGTACCTTTCTTTTTTTTTTTCCTTTGTCCTTGGAAAGGAGTACTCTGTGTGTGTATATGTGTTTGGAGGTGGTCTGTCCAAGCCTCTGGAGCCAACACATCTTGAACTTGTCAACCACATGATGACACTGAACAAGGGCTAATTTTAAATCTTATGTTACTCCTGATTGATGTTATCTACAAGCATGGAAAAGAGGGTAAGGTTTCGCATTACAGCTAAACCAATGTACAGTATGACTTGCTCCTGCCTCTGGCCAGTCTCACTTTTCCTCTTACTGGTCCCATTACTCCTGCTTCACCCTTCAGAAAACAAAACAGTCAGAAAACTACTTGCTTTGGTTAAATCTGCTCACAAATGTCAAAACTGACATCAGGTACAAGAGCTGGAACATAATGGCAGTAAGCCTTAGATTGGCACAACTGTAACATCAAGTCTTGCCCTCGGTAACCCTTAGAGGACCTGCCATGGTTGACCTGAGGTGACTTAAGAGAGAAAAGAAAGGAGATTTAAAGGTCTTCTTCCACAAGCAAATGACCATAAAGTCCCAGACTGTTGATCTATTTCATTTTGTGTGTTATATCATTACATGAAAATTAACACAAGCACTTAGTTATGTTCCTGATAGCATAAATAAAAGCAGGCCCAATTTTTTAAAACTACTGAATATTGGAGCTTATACTTACATTCTTAAAACTGGCTATCGAATTGAAATTATGTGAAAGCAAGAGAAAGGCTACTACCGCTATCCTGTCAACATAACGACAATTTACATAAGGAATGTAAAACACAAAGAATGACATAACAGCTAATTTCTTATTTTAAGAAGTTGATGATGAAGTCTATCTGAAACAAAATGATTCATAATCATTTAATTATTCAATGAAGAAAGTGAGGATGATGTTTGATAGAACAAAAAGATAAATATAGCTGAAGTGTTTGATCCAGGAAGAAATCTGAAGCTGGAATAGAAGAAAAATAGATGCATCTTAATTGCTGAAACTATATTAACAAGCTTTACCAGCAGTTGATGAGCCTGAGGAATTTTAGCAATTTGCTTTGTATTAACTCCCCATATTGTACAAGCTTATCTAGAACACAGACTGGCTTAATTTGTACTATGGCTAGTGCACAGTTAAAAGGTAAGGCTTCAGTTTGTCTCTTACTTTAATAATTATAATCTCAAGTGAGAAGGCAAGGGAAAGGTGAAGAAATAGATATGAACCCTATTGCAAGGAAAAAAAACCAAAACCACAACCCTGCTTTATTTGTGTAGCTTAACTCAAATCAGGATTGAAGCAAGCTATGGGTTTGTTAACAATTAGTAATTAACTGGCATTCAATGAACTATGCATTCAGGATCAGTAATACAACAAATAAATCAGAATACTAGACACTTAAAACTTGATATATAAATACTAGACACAACAACAAATTTCTTAATGCCATTATAGAACTAATTTCAAAAAGCTCTACCTTCCTCTCCACCCCATTCAGCAGGTGTGGGTTGCAGGCCCCTATACCTTCTTCAGGGAGGATGAGTGGCCCTATATACCCCGATTCCCATGCCACTGTAGTCTTCCTATCCCAGATTCCTATCCCAGATGCCGCTGCTGCTCCCCAGACCTTGCCAACAAACGCAGACAACAGTAAGAAAGCCCCCAGAGCCCCAGGCACCCCAGGGTGGGGGTCCCATATGCTGGCCCATGCTGCCAGCACCCAGCTGGATGCAGCACCCTTGGGGAGGCTCCTTTGTACCCCTTGTGGGGTTGCGGTGCCATGGGGAAACAGCCAGCAGTACCCAACCAGACCCTGGCTGTGGCCACTGCCACTCCAGGGTCTCTCCCCACTGCTACAAATTTTCATGCCTCATCTATATTTGTCTTCATGCTGACTTATTTTCTCAAGAACCTCTTGTTCTCTGGTTGCTCTTAAATCTGGCTCTCCCTCTCAAACATGATCAGTTTGTTGTTGATTACCTCTCAAAGAGTTTTGGCTTTTGAGTCATGCATCCTGTGTATGTTTACCCTCCTATCCCAACAGCAGTTGTCATCCAGGCCACTTTGCCAAGGGTGAGATATGTGGGCTCCTCTACTGATCCCCATTTCATGGATGGGAGAATCAAGGCAAAAAGAAGGTTATTTGGGGATACATGATGTCTGCAAGTGAGGGTAGATTCCAGAGTCCTAGTCTAACACTGAGTATGCCAGCTGAAACGGAGATGTCAGGACCAAGGGGACTTTGGAGAGTGGAAAGGGAATTTAATTGTCTTGTTACCCAGCCAAGGAGTTTGGACTGTAATAGGGAAAGCAATGTAGCCAAGCAAAACCACTCCGGGAGAGAGACAACCCTGCTGTGTTCCCCACAGGATGCTGCAGTGATGCTCCTCTCAGCTTGGCATCTGCTGGCTGGTCTGAGGGAAAAATTTGGCTCCTGTCTTAGTAACACCGGCATGAGGAGACAGTTTGACCCTCTCCTTTCTCTTGTTGCAAAGCTTCCAAGCAAAGTCTGTCATAAGACTTATGGAGCCCACTCCAGCACTGGTATTGCTGTGCCTAACTGCTGAGACCTCAATGACTTCAGTGTGAATGAGCTATCTGAATAGTTTTAGGAGATCTGGGTCTGGGAGATTGCCGGCTATAAATCATGGATTAGAATCACTGTCTAGACCTCTTCAGAAGGCTCCTATGCAACATAAAAGGACTATTTTTTAAACCATTGATATAGAACTTAATGTTTGGAGTTTCTTAATAATATATCAGAGGAGTATGTGACTTAATTCTTTGACAGATCTGAGACATTTTATAGGTATACTGCATACCTATAATTTACAGACAGTTATTGACCATGAAAATCTTACGACTTTTTTTCCCTTTCCTTTTATCTCAAAAATACAGTACTATTTTCTTCCATCTGTTTACAATAAAGTTTTTCTCTATCTATCTTCTCATCAGGTCAGTTCAGCCTCTTCAACCCCAAGTCTTTTTTTTTTGTTGTTTTAACTGAAGATAGTCTATTAGAAAAGAAGCAAAAACGTAACCAAATTAACAGGTGGAGCAGGTAATATTCTGTACATTGCCCCACTAGTAGCCTTTTTGTCATGAAGGGAAAACCTAAGGATGTGACTAATTTAGATTTCATCTCTTTATTTTTTGTCTGCTAGGAATGCCATTATAGGAACTAGTCAGTGCATAATGTGCTACCATAATTGGTTCACCTGTTCAGCTGGAATTGGACTAAACTGTTCATTTACTTGACTGAAGTGCAAACTACAAGAGTAGGAAATGTTATGTTTAGAAAAAATGCTTGTGTCTCTGGAAATAGAAAATTTCACCATACTCAGCAAAATCAATGTAATTGTTGAAGTCTAAAAAAATTACCTTCAGGTGTAGGGACTGTTATGCTTGAAAAACTATTTCTTTTTTTTTTTTTTGAGAAATTGCCTTCCATTAAAGCTATATGTTGCCTAGAGACAGTAGGTAAAATGACATGTGTATTTGCTATTTGAGTATAAGCAGCTATGCAAGGCTGCACTGATCTTACAATGTGATGCATAAATGCGTGTGATTTGGGAGTGTTCACAGGAAGAAATACTAGTGTTCGTAACACCACCCAAAGAACAATTTTGTGTAGATAACCTTAGTAGAGCAGAAGTTTTTAGTCTCTTAAAACAAATCTAAATCAATGTTCTTATTTTACTCTCATGGTATCCTCATATCTAGAAAGCCAATTTTAGGACTTCTTTATCCTAGTTTACCCTACTCTCAAGCTGTTGGCATGTTGAGTTTCTAATGAGAGTTGGAAGTGGATGGGATTCATTTTTTTATGTTTGCATAAAGTTTACAGTTTACAAGTACATGAGTTATAAGCTTTGAGTGTGTAAAGGGTTATACCAAAGCAGCCTTGTTTTGACAAACTCCATGGATCATTTCCTTCCCAACAGCCAAACAATATTTTTCAAACAGCGTGCTAGCTGTTAGGCTATGCATTCACATTTAGTAGTCTTGTTTATTACCCATTTCTACCCACGACGTAGAATAGTGGAAGGGGTGAGGCATGGGCAGGAGAAGGAGACTACAAGGTGGGAGCACCACTGCCTTGTGATCAGCAGAACAAAGCCCACCCATGGGGCAGTTCATAGACTCATAGAATGGCTTGGGTTGGAAGGGGCCTTTCAAGATCATCTAGTCCAACCCCCCTGCCATGGGCAGGGACATCTTTCACTAGATCAGGTTGCTCAAAGCCCCAGCCAACCTGACCTTCAACACTTCCAGGGATGGGGCATCCACAACTTCTCTGGCCAACCTGCTCCAGTGTCTCACCACCCTCATGACCAGAGGCAGTTCCCTCAGCCTGCCCTCGTGTGCCATGTGCCCCAGCCCCTCACCATCTCAAAGGCCCAGGGCTGGACCCACACCCCACCCATCAGTGTCCTTCCTGACTGGGGAGACCAGGAGAGGACAGAGGGGTCCAGATGCAGTTGCCAAAGTACCAAATAAGAGAGGAGGAAAGCATTTTTACTGTTTTTTTTCTTGTTTTATTGTGTTTAAAATTTTTTATTGCCTAATCTTAAAAAGAACTCCTAATGAAGCATCTGGAAGGGACCTTAATGCTGAAGGCCAGCAGTTCTTCCCAGCAGAACCGCAGTCTTCTGCTTCTCCAAAGGAACAGCTGTCTCTCTACCTTCCTTGCTTCATCTTTTGCTGGTTTTTGTGCACCACCACAGAGAGTCTGGCTTCATCTTCAACCACCCATTGGGCAGCCTTGTCATCCTCAGACTGAAGAAACCCCACCTCCAGGCCCCAGGGACCTCTGTGATCTTCTGAGGGATGAGTCCTCTTGCCCTGGCGCAGCAGCCTGGAGGAAGCCAGGTGGTCTCATCCTCTTTTCTTGGGGTTTGGAGCAGAGGAGATGGCACCCCTTCAGGAGGGGTGGGGGTGGGGTGGAGGATGGGAGAGAAGGGCTCACACCACCTGGGGCAATCAACAAAATAATTGCCATTTCTGGGAGATGTTATAGGTGAGCCCACAGGATGGCCAGGTGTGGAGGCTGGGCCTCCTGGCTATTGCCAGAGGTGGAGGCTATGCCAATGATACAGCACTGGCCGGGCGTTCCTCCAATGCCACTGCCATGGCGTCATGGAGGGGAGCCCTGGCACAGTGTAGTGGTGCCAGGTGAGCCATGCTGGAGATGGATCCACTTCCATTGGTTCTTCCTGACCTTCAGGTGGATCCACCTCCATGGGCTCCACACCATCAGCCACATGAGCAATGGCCATTGTTACCATGCGGCTGATGGTGCCCCCACCTCTGGTGCTGCCTTCTCTTTCTCTGTGGTTCCTGCAACCATGTCTCTGCTCTCCCACACAAAGGTGGGCAGCCACGCACCTTGCTGCTCTGGGAGCTCTTTTTAACAGGCATCCTTGGCATTTGAGGGCCTCAAAGCTCACTGAATTGTGAGCCAGCTGCCGGGGTCCCTGTATTTATAGGGCCTGGAACAGAAGGCAGTGAGGTGGCTTGTGACATCAGGAGGCTGTGATCATAGAATCATAGAACCATTTAGGTTGGAAAAGACCATTAAAATAATCGAGTCCAACTGTTAACCTAGCACTGCCAAGTCCACCACTAAACCATGTCCCTAAGCACCACATCTACGCAACTTTTAAATACCTCCAGGGATACTGACTCAACTACTTCCCTGGGCAGCCTCTTCCAATGCTTGACAACCCTTTTGGTGAAGAAATTTTTCCTAATATCCAATCTATACCTCCCCTGGTGCAACTGGAGGCCATTTCCTCTTGTCCTATCACTTGTTACCTGGGAGAAGAGACCGACACCCCCCTCTCTACAACCTCCTTTCAGGTAGTTGTAGAGAGCAATAAGGTCTCCCCTCAGCCTCCGCTTCTCCAGACTAAACAACCCCAGTTCCCTCAGCTGCTCCTTATGACTTGTGCTCTAGACCCCTCACCGGCTTCCTTGCCCTTCTCTGGACACGCTCCAGCACCTCAATGTCTTTCTTGTAGTGAGGGGCCCAAAACTGAACACTGAACCAAAACTGAACAGTATTTGAAGTGCGGCCTCACCAGTGCTGAGTACAGGGGGACAATCACTTCCCTAGTCCTGCTGGCCACACTATTTTGGATACAAGCCAAGATACTATTGGCCTTCTTGTCCACCTGGGCACACTGCTGGCTCACATTCAGCTGGCTGTTGACCAACACCCCCAGGTCCTTATCCACTGGGCAACTTTTCAGCCACTCTTCCCCAAGCCTGTAGCATTGCATGGGGGTGTTGTGACCCAAGTGAAGGACCCGGCACTTGGCCTTGTTGAACCTCATACAATTGACCTTGGCCCATCGATCCAGCCTGTCCAGATCCCTCTGCAGAGCCTTCCTACCCTCCAGCAGATCAATGCTCCCGCACAACTTGGTGTTGTCTGCAGACTTACTGAGGGTGCACTCCATTCCCTTGTCCAGATCATTTATAAAGATATTAAACAGGACTGGACCCAATACTGAGCCCTGGGGAACACCACTTGTGACTGGCTGCCAACTGGATTTAACTCCATTCACCACAACTCTTTGGGCTCGGCCATCCAGCCAGTTTTTTACCCAGCGCAGAGTACACCCATCCAAGCCATGAGCAGCCAGTTTCTCCAGGAGAATGCTGTGGGAAACCATGTCAAACGCTTTACTAAAATCTAGGTAGACAACATCCACATCCTTTCCCTCATCCACTAAGTGGGTCACCTTGTCGTAGAAGGAGATAGGGTTGGTCAAGCAGGACCTGCCTTTCATAAACCCATGCTGACTGGGCCTGATCGCTTGGTTGTCCTGTCTGTGCTGCATGATGGCACTCAAGATGATCTGCTCCATAACCTTCCCTGGCACCGAGGTCAGACTGACAGGCCTGTAGTTCCCCAGATCCTCCTTCTGGCCCTTCTTGAAGATGAGCGTCACATTTGCTAACCTCCGGTCAACTGGGACCTCCCCGGTTAGCCAGGACTGCTGATAAATGATTGAATGGTGATGCTTGTGGCCAAATATGATTGTTTTAGGAGCTTGGGGCCTGTGGCCTAAAAGTTGCCCTACTGTGAGAGAAGGAGGAGGGTCAGGGGGGCTGAGTGCCCCTTCACTGGCAGTCGCTCCCCTGTGCCCTTCTGCTGCACCTTGGGCACAGGGACTGCCCTCCATCTCCCCATGTGTGCCTGGGCTCCAGCCCTCTCCTCATCCCGTGCCTGAGCTACCCTGGATGAGATGGTGGCAACAGTGTTCCAGGAGGGTCAGGGGTCCTCAGTGACTCCCCACCGACCCGGCTCCCTGCAAGTGGTGTAGCCCCCCATACTAAGCAGTGGCTGAGAGAGGGCTTTTAAAATTAGGTAATAGTAGAAAGTAATCCTTGAGAAAGCGGTGGGTTTTTTTTTTTTTGCATTAAGACATACTGACTAGGTATCAGAGTAATGAGAACTTGGCAGAATTTCAGTTGCAAAATGATAGAGAATGGAAGATTTATCTTGAGACTGTGCAAAACCGTGGCCTGTAAGTTACAATCATGGAATTGGGTTCCATATATCTCCCACCTCACAGTTATTTTGCATACAGAATTGACAAATGAATCTAGGAAACAAGAACCTTAATGGAGCCTTTAAGCATTCCCGTAGTCATTACATGGAATGACAGAAATGATGCAGGTCACATGAGGTACTTATATTTGCCCTCTGCAAAGTAGTAGATTTATGCTTCATATGCTTTAGGTAACTTTAGTTTGGGGCTATTGCCAAACAAGATGTAAGGGTGAAAGTCAGAGTGCTTGTAAATACAGGTTTGCATTAATGGCACAAATACATTATTTAAATTAAAACAAATACATTAGCGTGACTATATCATAATTAGAACTATCCTTAGTTCTAACATCTCAGCTAGCATGTCAGTCTGCCTAATTATCCTTTACAATTTCTGCAAAGGCTTGTATGCTTTGGAGTGTTGCAGCCATGTATGTAACATAATCTTGTCATTAAAAATGGTTAGTAGAGTCATCAATTGCAGTAAGTTTCAGTTGTTTCTTTTTCCTTGCTCAAGATGATATGAATTTCTCAAACTGTTTCTATTTTGTTTTCTGTGCATGGCTGTTAAGGATAATAATGGTAATATGGGTGGAGACCTGCATTTCTTCTCCTGTCCTGAAACTTTTTGAATAATGATTCCTCATCTAGAAACCTCTCTCCTATTCATAGTCTTCTAAAACTTAATACTAAGCCTTCATATATTATATACCATGAGGCATAGTAAATATGAGAGATGCTTTCAAAATATATGATATTTAGCTTGCTATGTGATTTATGCATTGAAAAAAAGTTTGAGAATTGGGAATTTTCTTCTCCTTACACTTTCAGGGATGATTTCAGGGAGGTATCTCATATCTCCATAGCACTTACCTTTAAAGAAATTTAGCACCTGTGTCGATCTTTTATTTGCATTGAAATAATAACTTAATTACTTCCTTGTATTTATATTTAACTGAAAGTAAATTAAATTATTAGTGGTGGCTTTATTTAGCCATTATAAGTCACAGGCAGAAATTAGCCAACAACTCACTTTATCTTTAACTGGATCTACTGTTATCACACTCATTTAATTAAATTTGCTGGATCTGAACCTAGATTTAATCAAACTTTGCATTTAAAATTTGAAAGGTCAATGCATTGGCTGATTTTCGAAACTCATTCTTTCTAGGTTTGGCAGCATGTCAATATAGCAGAGCAACCTTTTTCTGTCCCATGTTACAATTAGAAGGACCTTAATAAATGTTTGCTTATTTAAAGTGCTTTTATTCTTAGGTCACTATAGATTTTCTTTATTACGAATTTTCCACACCCCACACTTAAATGTACAGAGGCCTTGATTTCATGAGTATTTATCTGTCATTTCACACATCGCTTATGGACAACTCAAATAATGAAACAAATAAATCCCGCTGCCATTTTAAAATAGGTATAACATACCTGAAAATTAGCAGTAATCCACTTTCCCGGAGATATTTAAAGACAATGGAAGTTAATACTGAAAGACTGTATAAAATATTTGCTGATGTGTTCCTAAATTTCTCTCTCCTCCCAAGATGATCCATTGAACTGAGCGGATGGCTTGTCAATGTAGTAATTAACTAAAGAAAATAGAGTGGTAGGCAAACACAAATTGCTGTGCAACGGTATTTCAAAGGCGTTTATCAGGTGCATTTAAATGATTAGAAACATAACACAGTAAATGCTCACTTGTAGTGAACTGATGGGTGAGAGATTGTGGAGACATGCTGACAGTTTCCACAGGTGGATCAAGTAATTCCAGCTTCTGTGGCTCACAATGTTGGCCTCAGAGTTACACACCAAAGTACAGCTTAACTCTTGGAAAGTACCTTATGGAAGTGTCAAAAAGGCAATGCAGGGAGAGACTTAACCACTGACCACAGCTTTGTTATTCTACAAGAGCATTTTCTGGGATCATTCAACGCAGAGATTTTTTGCTGTCATGCTAATTCTGCGGGTGTGATGGCACACAATTTAAAGAGTGTGCATCAGGGTGCCTCAAACATTTAGTCTAGTCCTGAGAAGAGATCTAGTTTTGCCATCAGAAGATTGTGCAGATGTATTCAGACAGAATCAAGGATGTATATCCATTTTTTCCACACCATTTAATGCTTCTCAGTGCATAACCCTATAAGCCTACTGCTAATTAATTGAAAAATAAAGCAGACTAATTCCCTGTTAGGGTTTGGGTTCATAAGCATGTGTTGGCTGCTTTGTGTTCATCTGACAATACAAAGCAGCTTTAATCCAGTGCAACAGTTTTGAACAGTGCCTACCCCAATGAGGCTGCATTTCACTTTGGTTTCCTGGATACTTCCGCAAGAGACAAGATCTCTTAATAGCCGACTGTGCCAAGTGCTTTGTACTACTCTGATGAACTGTCTCTTAAATTTAAAATAAACAGAGAAATAACAGTTGATTTTATAAATCTTCATATCACATGAGTTATCATATGAGTTGCTTGTTGTTTTCTGGTTTTGACATTTTGTACAATTTTTAATAACAGAAGGAATTCCCAGCTGGAGAGTTTAGAAATAATAATGAAACTGTGAACTCATGTCAGTGACTGAAAGGTAAAAAGAACATTGTAAGGAAGTTATCTCATACTTCAAACATTCAACCTAAGAAATTCAGAGATAAGGCTGCCCTGAAAAACTTGGAAAAACCAGAGGAAAAAAGTAGGAAATCAACACAGCAGGTAGCCTGAACAAATTTAAGACAACCTTATCTCTTTCCTTCAGTGGCAACACAAAGAAGAGGAAAGAGAAAGAAGCAGAAATTAGAAAAAATTATTTCTGTACGTAGCTGTGGGCAAAAACCAATACCTGTGTTCTAATTATAAACACAGAGGGATTTCAGTTTATTTATGTGTCTATGACCTATTGTGGAAAAAAATAAGAAAGGGAGGCCAGGAAGAATCTGAGAATGTATGAGTTCTTTAAATAATGAGAATTGAGGTGACTGCATGAACAGAAAAACTCTCCAAAACATGTTCTCCTGAAGCATCTTCCAGCCAAACTGGAGAATTCTTGTTGTCTTTGGAACAAGAATTAAACCAAGGTCTGCTCCAAATTAGAGGAAGTTGCAGAGAATTGACAGAAAGTTTCAGATGGAGGTCCTCAAATAGTATTGTAAATAGGAACTAGTAAAGTCCATGACTTCAGGATTAATTTGGCTGAAGAAGTCAGTTGAAATCCTATAGTTAAAATAATGTGAATAGATGTGAAATAGCAACAGCCACAGCAACATTCTTGTTACCTGTAACAGCTGTACTAATTCTTTCAGATTCTTTCAGTACACAAAAGAATATGAAAAGAATGTTGTGTAAAAGGCTGACTTCAGAAGGATAAACATTCTCCTTCAGGATTCAGGTTGAGACTTCCACTAGGAGTATATCTTCTGCTGGATTTTGAAAGCAGGCTTCACACTTTAGAAATAAACTGGAGAGAAAACAATAAAGCAGCTACAGAAGATAAATATCAATACCTGATCATGAGGCCACAAAGGACTTACGTACCTGATATCCTATGGCATAAAAAGGCAGCAAAATCTCTTTGTCTTTCATTGTCTTCCAGGTTTATATGCTGAGGGAATGGAAGCCATTCCAAGGAAATCCTAGCTTTTGGAGAGAAATAATATGTTTTATTGTATAGGTTTTAATGATGCTCCATCTCAGCTTTTTGTTGAAGGAATATAGACCTTCCTGATTTTTTTCACAGACCTTGACTTCCTTTGTTTCTGGGGTAGTTAAATTGGAGCTTACGGACATTTCTGGAGCATTCTTAAAGCTTACAGAAATATATTTCATCAATCAGCACTGTCATCATGAGTCATGGTGCGCAAGCCAATGGGGGCAGTTCCTTTTGCATGAAATAACCTCTTATTTCATAACTCAGAATGATATAACCCTCCTAACTCTGAGCCTTGTGCTCAAAGCTGAGACCAGATTTAGCTTTATATTCTCTGTTTGTTTTTTTCAGCCTCCACTGCAAATTCTGTATAGAATAGAAAAATGACTGTTATGCTGTCGTGCAAATTTCAAGTGCTCAAAGCTTATGAGCCAGCTTTGCTTAAAGGTCATGAAAATGATCTTGTTAAAATTCAGAAGGTTGACATGGTCTACAATTAAAAAAGACAAAGAGAAAAACTTCCCACTTTCTGGTTTGTTTGCTTTTTCTCAAACCAATTTAAGAGATTACAGATCTCTCACCTTTCCTACTTGGACAGGTGGTTGTTTTTAGCTCAGCAAGTGCTTGTATGAACTTACCAGTCATTTCTATGGTGAAAGCCTTCTTGGCCTAGCCTAGAAGATTGGGCTAGGAAGAAGGACCATTATTTATCTTGACCTCCACAGGATAAATAGAAGTTAGTATCACTTGCTTTTGTAATGATTAAAAGGCTGGAAACCTGTACACTTTCAGTACCCCATGTAGTATATTTCTCCAGAGATCATGATCTGAGACCATTGTTTCTGGGAAGATGGATCATGAAAAGACAGTCTTCCCCAAGTGTATAAAGCTTCTTAACTTATGTCCAACTGTGGGATGAGTGGGTTTACGGTGCGCCGAGTGAAGAACTGGCTGAAGGGCAGAGCTCAAAGGGTTGTAATGAGTGGGGCTACAGCTGGCTGGCAACCAGTCACAAGCAGTGTTCCTCAGGGTTCAGTTCTAGGGCCAGTTCTATTCAATATATTTATCAACGATCTGGATGCAAGAGTTGAATGCACCATTAGCAAGTTTGCTGATGATACCAAACTGGGAGGTGCTGTTGACACTCTTGAGGGACAGAAGGCCTTGCAGAGGGATCTAGATGGTTTGGAGCATTGGGCTATGATTAATGGAATGAGATTTAACAAGTTGAATGAGATTTAGCAAGTGGAGAGGGAGGCGCAGATCTCTTCTCCCTGGTATCCAGTGATAGGACGCATGGGAATGGTTCAAAGCTGTGCCAGGGGAGGTTTAGACTGGAAATTAGGAAGCATTTCTTTACCGAGAGGGTGGTCAAACACTGGAACAGGCTTCCTAGAGAGGTGGTTGTTGCCCAAAACCTGTCAGTGTTTAAGAGGCATTTGGACAATGCCCTTAACAACATGCTTTAACTTGGTCAGCCCTGAATTGTTCAGGCAGTTGGACTTGATGATTGTTATAGGTTCCTTCCAAATGAAATAGTCTCTCTTCTCTCTTCTCTTCTCTTCTCTTCTCTTCTCTTCTCTTCTCTTCTCTTCTCTTCTCTTCTCTTCTCTTCTCTTCTCTTCTCTTCTCTTCTCTTCTCTTCTCTTCGTGTCAATCTTTCAAGTGTCACATTAATTCTGTAGTTCTTTATATCTGCATTTCCAAAATCTATCCAAAATACAGAATACTTCCAAGATCCTTTATACTCTTGTCTAATTTTTGGTTATCCAGCTGTATCAGATGCTGAAAAAAAGACTGGGCAAGTTGCCTAAGATATCTTAAGGAAAAAATATATCATGCATGTGGTTCCCAAAGTTGAAATTTTTGCTGTAATGTTGAGTCAACGTTATAAGTAAACCTCCTTTCTCTTCCCCTCCTTGTGATACCCTTTCCCAGTTTTCAGCCTGGACTGATAAGCAGAACTGAGGTCACCATGTCCCTATGGAGTTTCTTATGGGTATCTACCTCCTTTTGATTTCACTGCTGTTAACAAAGGTATCACATGAATTGGCTGAAATCTTGAAAGAAGGCAACTTAACTGAGGGTCTTGTGGCTGTGCTCTCTGGTATGTTTTCAGTGTAAAGTAGCTGGAAATCTATCATGACCCTTCAGTAGCTCCCCTGTGATGCATAAGAAAGGTAAAAAGCAATCAGTGAGCGTGGTCAGAAGAACTATAGCTTGAAAAGATGCTCAGTTGCTACTTTGCACCTTTAGAGTTTATAGAAATACGATATGATTTCTCTCTATATTTCTACTGAAGATTTTAACCAAGAAAGATTGCTGGAAATTTTAGAGGAAAAAGTGTGACAAAATAGAAATGCCATCTCATCAGTTTTAGGTAAACTATCTGACTAGAATGGTCCCCAAACCTCAGGAAATATTAACTTGGAAAATACAAAGTTCAGTTTCAAAAATAAATTCTAAGTTATGGGAATGCAGTTTTGGAAGTCAAATATCTTTGCAAATTGGCTTGGTCTATTTTGGAGTCTCAAACCCTAAAATATCTCAGCAATACTGTGATACTATATAAAACATATATTAAATGTAACACAAACAGCAATTTAGAGTTGAGTGATACTCATAGTACCTGTGTGGTGTACACTCAGTTGTCATACTCTCTTAGCATAGGTTTTGTAATAGGTCTCTATCACAGTGACTCTAATTTACCTCGTACTCCAAACTTTTCACTGTAAGAATACAAAGTTACTGTTGAGCGTGATAAATAATACTGCAAATACGTCAATATATTTTAAATGCAAATACAAGTACTCTTTGATTCTGATATGAATTCTTTTTTGCTTATTCCGTGCAAGGTTTCAAATGTGAAAATTGGTGGTATTATGCGGTGGTTTATAAATAATCTGATCAGTCATTGTAAATTATAATCCTTTAGAAATTATTCATTCCAAAATTCTCATGAAAAAACTGACTCAAAAATGTTACCAGCTGTTCCATTTTGAAAACGTCTTGGATATTTAGACTTCTAATTCAGGCTATGGTATTTAAGCTGTTCAGGTTTTTTTGAAAACTTTTCCCATTTTTCATCCTTCAAAAATGTATAATATATAAAGTTAAAATGAGAAAGCACAGTCAAAATAGGAGCAATTTTTGTCTAAAAGTTGTAATAATTTTAAGCATTTTTAATTGCTTTTGGAGCTACCAGCTAGTTCAATAAGGCAGCTTTCTCTAGTTATTATGGTAGAAGGGGTCACAAAGCAACTACTGAACAAAGGAAGTGTTGCCTTTCAAATTACTACCTGGAGAGAAATGATAAGAGCAATAAAACATTTGGTGAGAAAAACTGATGAAACAAAATACGCTTTTTTTGGCTTATCTTCAATGACAAAACGGCTTTCTAAAATTCAGACTAGCAAATAAGATACATCTGAATGTATTATTTGCTTCTAACAATTTTTCCAGCTCAATTTACATACCATATCTTAAGTCACTGTCATGGTTTACTTGAGACAATATGCAATTATTAGAATCAAAATGTAATACAATAATTTCTGAGCTTGCTCATTGTCTCCAGTGCTGTCAGTAGAGTTACTAATTCAAGAGGCCATACACTCTTCTACTAATTTGGACTTTTCATAGAATTTAAACTGTGGATTTTTTTAAAGTTTCTGGGTAGTATGTAAATGTTACTAAATTTTTCTCCAACTTTTTTTTTTTTTAACAAAACTTTGAGACTCTCTTTAGGGTAGTCCTCTCATGGACACAGAGGGATACTTAAATCTCTTTAAATTTTCATGATTAAAGAGTCTTATGAGATGCTTGAATGAGGTGAATTTGGATAGAAAGTCCTAGCTAGCATGCAAAGCTTAACAAGAAAAAAAATGTGGGGAAAAGGAGAGATTAGCATTTATTTTCATTTTGTTTTTGCAGGGGATGAAAGAACGGACTCTTTGTTTTTGGAGGGATGAATGAAGTGACTTTTAAAACATTTCCATCAATCCTAATCAACCAACCTTTTACATAGCATATGCATTAAGTAGAAAATAGCTAAAATACACCCCCCCGAGAAAAAATTTGGTACTGCTTTTCAGCTGACACTGTTTTTATCCATTATGAGCAATTCTTTTCTTTTAGGATTGAGGAAAATCTGTTTAAAAGCCCATATAGGAGAGATACCATTAGGTAACAAAGAAATGATCATATTAGGATCAATACAAAGCATCGATTTGAGTATTAACTCCTTTATGAAATCGTTTTCTTTTTTGGCCGTCTAATAGGAGCCTTGAGAACTATTACGAAAAAAACAAAAAAGAAGTTGGAGGGTAGGGTGAGTGGACTTTTAAGAAACATTTCAGTAGCTGTCAGTTGTTATGCCTCCAAATAAGGATTCAATAGAAATAACTTTTTGTGTAAAATGAGTAGTAGTTTTGTGTAAATACCATCAGTCGTAAGTGACAATGACCACCGTTATTCCTTGACTCTACTTGATTTCAGATTTCTGAATGCCTGGATGATTTTAGGAAAGGGGTAGGGGGAGGGAAGAAAAAGACAGACAAGCCAGGAAATATGCTGAGACCAAACATGAGAGATTAAGGTAAGAAGAAAGTTTTTATGAAGAGCCACGCTGAATTGTATGGACAACTTTCTGAGGTGTAGAAATAGGAAGTAATTTTGTGAAGTTCAGGAACAAAAGGAAAGCATTTTCCTCTTTGAAATGTTTCCTTATGACATGCAGTTGTATGTATGTTTTTTCTGAAGGAACAGGCCTTTACACAGAAGCTGTTAAGTGAGTTTGCCATTGTATTATGGAAATAAATCAATGAAAAATCTCATGGGCAATCAACTCAAGCAATTTTTGACCACAGAAATGAAAAAGCTACAACTGAGACCAAAAAACCAGCTGAGTCTGACGTTTAAGTGTGTGACTTGTTTTGTAATGTTGACCACTGCACAGTAAAGTTTGGGTGTTCTTCTTCAAAAGGGAATTTTTTTTTCCATCTTCCTGATTTGCTTTTATATCTAGTATTATAACTCTTGGTAAAGTAACTTAAAAAATCACTTACAGGTTATTATGGGTTCCTTAATAACCTTTTTGCCTTCTAATTATAGTTTTTCAGAAATCTTTTTGCTGCTATTTTTCATAGTCTTATACAAAACTGGAACAAGCCCAACATTAAACTAAAGGGAACAGTACACAATTCAGTCTGTGTGAACCACCTACAGTGATGACCTCAGCTAAAAATGACTCTTCAGGTTAGAAATAGTACTTCACTATTAAGTTGGACTATATGATCTCAAGAGGTTCCTTCCAACCTAAACAATTCTGTGAAGCTGTGATTCATGCTTAATGGACTCAGTTTTCAAGATGGTTTTTGTTTTGTTTTGTTCCTCACCCCTACTCTCCCGCCCTCAAACCATGCCAGACTCAGATGGACGAAATTGATTCCTTCCTTTTTTGGAAAAAAATGGAAAAAATGTGAGTTTAGGCAAACTTGGCAAATGCCATAAATCTAGATTATAGCCCCAACTATCATTTTAAATTTGTTTCTAGGAGTTTTCACAGCTATTGCTGACTGAGGAGAAATATGATTCAGCCGTCATTATGCGGAGTATATTTTAACCATATTAGCCCTCAAGAACATTTGTATCACAGTTGCATACAAATGGCTTATTTTGCAAAATGTGCTTCAAAACACTAATGAATATGTTTTGAGATATTTGGATGAATTACTAAAGCTAAACTCATCTTATTAATTAACACAGTCCATTTTATGATGTACTATCCCTGCTTCTCTTACTGTTTGTGTTTAATTATAAGCCAGTTTGCAAGCATTGGTTATTTTTTTATTGGATGACTCAGGGTTTAGTTGAAATCTTTTGTCTTTTTCATAGGTTATAAGAAATAGAATTTGGCTTCTGGACCTGAAATACAAAATAATCAATATGTATGAAATATTATATTTATTAACTGTTATGGCTTATAACAGTGGAAGTTCAATGTCAACAATGCCAGTTTAATTATTCAGCCTTAGCATTTGATTATATTTCTATGTCTCCAAGTTAAGACGCTTGAAATATTCCAAAACATTAGAAATCCTAAGGAGAAAAGGTGTTTTCCCCTTGTAGGATTACCTGCTAGCATTCATTGTATACAGTACATTTCATGCATCATTACCCAAAATAAGAGTCTGTGCATACCTTCATGAATAACATATGCAAAACATTCTTAGAGAATATTATTCAGTTATGTACTCTGCCCAAAGCTGTTTGTGCTGTTATTTATTTTTTCCTTATTGTGGAATTTGAAGAAAAGGCAATAGATGAAAGTAGCCAATTAAATATTTATAATCTTTTCTGGCAGCTGTCAGTCTCTGCACAAGGGATCCCCAATGTACAGTCAAGCTTAAAAATAGCTTCATGGGCTATGGTACATTAAACTGGAAAAACTTTTTGCTCTTTTTTCCCTTAATGCCAGATAAATAGCAATTAGGTTGAGCTGAATTCAGATAAGATTCTGCTTGGAGTTGTCATCAGAAAAATCAATATTTCATTTGATTAAGTTGTTAGCCAGCCTAATAACCTGAAAATATCAGGAAAGTCCATGCTTCACTTTTCATTCCTATCCTTCAGTTACGACCAAATATACTATCCTTGTCATTTCCTTTTTGGATAGAGACAGTGATCACAAAAGCTCCATGAGCCTTTTCAGGCTAAAGGAGAACAGGATATAGACTAGAGCAAAGCACTGAGTCCTGTCTCTGAGGGTACCGTCTCCACTCACTTCTCACTTTTTAATAATTCTGAAAATGGAGCTACCAATCCTGTTGTTACAATGACATTCACTCTGTAAACTTCTGCACTTGGTTGAGTGAAAAATATCCTGTGTGTAGGGACAGTAATCCTCTAACTAGGCAATCTGGAAAAAGTAAAAATAAGGAAAAAAACCAGGAAAATTACTTCTATAAGTTTTCCTTGTGCAAAACCCTCCACTGTGAAATCACATGTTGTATCATGTTTGTTCTTTCCTACCACTTTGCATTAAAAAGCATAAACTGATGATACATTATCTACAAACTCTTCTCCTGAGATGAATATGGCTACAACTTTAGATCAATTTAAATGTATCTTTCTTCTGAGGAAAAGAAAACCAGTTTTCAGTTAATGTTGTGTATACTATTTTTAATATCATATCTTTTATGTGAAGAATTAGGGAAAGACAATCATATTCGTTTGACATATATCATCAAACAACTATTCAAACATTAGTACTTATCCCCAGTTGTAAATGGTTAAGTAGTATATAAAATGAGCCAGAACATGAGAGAAGTCACAAAATGGCTTTAATTTCCCCTTCACTTTATGTTTCAAACTTTGCCTTGATTAGCATTTTCTGTTCAGTATTAGTAGATGAAAATAATAAACTACGTGTTGCCAAAATGCTCAACATGCCTGTCACTAGTTTCTAGTTCTCCTAAATTACTTCTGCCTGGTGTATCTGCATTTACTAAGCACCACAGTCTAAACTGGGAGAATTACTCAGAAATGGGTGTTCTCAGCAAGATTAGCAAAACTGAGAGCGCGTGGAAAGGGGGCACAGTGTTTAATAATGCAGTCCCACAGTCCTTTTGACTCTCTGCAGGGGGTGCTTATGGAAGTAGTCAAAACAAGTCTCTGCAGCTACAGATGATTTCCACCCCCCGCTTTGAATAATTTTTGACAGCAAAAAGGTGTCATCTGTGCTTGCAGGGGGTGCATAACATTTAGTGGATATAGAACCTAAGGTAGGAAGAGCTGCTAGTCTGCTTTAGCAAATTTCAAATTTCTGCATTGCAAATTTCATATAACAGCATGGAAATGTCACATCAGACACTAACTTTCTTCCAAATCCTTTCTGTTCCTCAATATAATTGTTATCTCTCTATTTCCATTTGGAAGGCTTGGTGTTTAGAAACTAAGGGTCAGCTACTCAGTTCAGAGTAAATTACCAGGGCTCCTGGAGTTAGGGCAATTTACTCAAGCTGAGATCTTCCCTGAAGAACATAGAAAAGGTATCTGATAAATATGCTTTGTAAGAAACTTTTATTTGACCTTTACCATAGCAAAACATTAGTAATTCACATTATGGTTGTCTGTGACACTTCCACTCAAGAAGGCATTCAATATTTCAGAGACAATTTATACCTAACGTAAGGCAAAAAGTTGCATATTGAAAGTACTAAAGGATATTTCCTTCTGAGCAGTGATATCCCCATCTCTACAGCCCTCACAAACATGGGAGATAATTGCATGAAGGGATTTGGTACTGTATGTTTCTTATCTTTGTTGATACTTTTCCCCTTAACAAAGAAAACAAAGAGGGAAAACAAGAGGATGATAGAAATACCTCATAGATGCTTGTGAGATTTCTTTTGGGAAATCAAACTGTACAATGTGTATTGTGTGGTTCTGTGAGGATAGGGAGGAGCTGGTTATATTATCTAAAACTGAGGCTGAGAACAAGATGATGTGAGATGGAAAGAAAAGAAATGGAAGGGAATTTACTTTCCTTCCCAGGGAGAGAAGATTAAAACTGGTGTCTAAGGTATCTTCTTTAAATTCTAGTTCTCTGTGGTTTTGTGATAAAGGCCAGTACAAGAAGCAAAAATGCTTAACTGTAAAACTTCACTCGGTTCGGGGGACTTGAGCCACTGAATGGTCATCTCCACTGCTCACATCTGAGTTTGAAAATAAGCAAGGGTATTTAATATATACTTCTGAAAGCATTAGGGCATTTTGTCTTGGGAAAAACAAATGAACTAACCAGCTCTTGTTTTAGAGTGATAGAGCAGTGTCTGTTTGGGAGCTCATTCTTTTCTCTGCTATTCCTGTCTGTAGGACTGTAAAACCCAGTTGTAGACATCTGAAACTTAATTCTAATCTCAGACCTGCAGGTACGCCAAAATGCAAGCAGCTGGTTGAAAAATCCTCCTTGGCTCATGCAGTCACTAAATTTTGGTGCTCATGTATACATGATTAGAATAGAGCTCTCAAAGTGTCAAGTCTGCAGCATCTGCAGAAACAAATTCTAAGACTAGGAAAAACATATATGTTGTATTTCAGAAGCACTATCTGAAAGATTATTCATATTGTATGTCATAGCTGTTTAGGTAAATTCAAGTAGTAAGCTACATAAATTAACATTCATATTTGTAGACTGCCTGTGGATTTCAATTTGCTGAATGAAACTAATGGCATAGGTAACTTTTATTGGTTTGCATGAATTTTTGCAAGAGTAGGCCTTAAACATCAAAATTCTACATGAGTTTCTGCTTACTCTTCCTGCAGCAGCTATAGTACATACATTTCTAGGTAGGGAAATCTTAATTTCATTTAATTAGGGCAGTTATCCTGACATTTAATCTATTAAGAAACAGGTAATTTTTACTGTGTGTGGGGAACAATTAGTAGGAAGTATTTAAATACTTACATAACTTCATTATAAAGCTTGCTAGCTAGAGCTGAGTAGTGTCTAAATTATTGATACCTCATTTAAATTACTTAGCCCTCAAGAAAAATACACTTTTATTTGCTAATTAATTGAACATTCCTTCTGAGTGACAGCCTTGGTGATGTACTTTCTCAGATTATTCATTAAAAAAACAACAACCATTTTGGTTGCTTTCTTTTTTTGGAAAAAGTAGAGACCACAGAGAGTGAAGAGAGAGCACACAGAAAGAACCATGTTTAAAGGACAATATGAGGAAATTAAAGACGAACTAATCACGTATCTCTAGGTGTCTAAATAATTGACAAACTAACAGTTGCTTTGTCTCACTCCTTGGTGCTAATCAGTCAATGTTCTCTCCATTTTATAAGTTTCTGCAAACTGTGATGACTTTCTATTGTTTTGCTGATCTCATTACTCTGATAAAATAAGGAGTAAAGAAAAAGAATACCCAAGTATTTTTATAGAAAAAACCTGCAGCTCATCTGTCTGTACCTGTTTCAGGAATGTGTTGCAACTGGAAAAGAGGAACATGTTAGAAAATCATTCACTGGAAAGCCCTAATTTGAAAAAAGCTGAGCTTTTTGCTCTATCTGTATCAAAATCCTGTAAGAATTGAGTACTGGATGAGAGGCGAGGCTGTGCTTCCACCATCTGTCCATGTGCATGGCTTATTGGTTACTTGCCTAACTTCAAGCACTTCCTTGATGTCCCTAATTTAATCATCCTTGATAACTGATGCAACAAGAAATATCTTGATGATATCTGTACTATATCTTTGAAATCACCAAATCATTACCTTTTCCTTTTTCTTTTTTCTTTTGTTTTTTAATAGCATATTGAGGAGGATTAGGCTCCTAATAAGAACTTCACTTAAGTAAGTGCCTTAAGTGACATGAATTTTGATCTTTAAATCAACCTGATGTTGATTTTTTAAATATATATCCATATATCTATATCTAGATCTATATCTATGTCTTTATATATCTTTGAAAGATATTGTAGAACAGGAGAACTGTTTTCGTTTCCACATGAAGAAACTTTAAATGCATCCATTTTGCAATTCAAGCTTCAAAATGCCCATCATTACAAAGGACCCCAAAACCCAGCATATTTAATGCATAGATTTAGGAACATTATTAATTAAAAGTCCCCACTGTATGTTATAGGCAAATGTATTTAGGGAGATAGTTAAGAATTAAACCCACAGGAAGCTGGCAGTGGAAATAGATAAAGCATATATTTCAGTATATAGTCACTTCCATACCCTTAGTAAAGTGATGTTTGCTTTTCAGGTGCTTTAGAGAAATGCAAATGTATTGGAAAACCAAACCTTTCAGGGCTACTTAGAATATATAAAAGCTTTCTGATTATGAAAGAGAAAATGACAGGCTCCCTTGAGGAAAAATCTGGACACTTATCCAGATTCTCTTTCCCTTCTAATACCTAGCATTAATTAATTTTGACTGGGGAATAAAATAGCTACAGTACACAAAACATATGCATGTTTTAAGTCCTGGAAAGATAAAGCAAAGTCCATTACACATGTATAAGTAATACAAATAAAATACAAAAAATACAGAAATACAAACAATGTACAAAAGTATAAATAATGCAAACGAGGAATGAGTATGGTCATTTCAGGAAACACAAGCGAATCATAAGCATAAAAAAAAAAAAGCTCTATTAAACTGAGAATTAGCTGTAGACCAAATAGGTTTAGGGCATATTTTAATTATGAAAACTTTTATAGATATCTATAAATGGCCTTTGGTGCTGGAAAAATCCAGCCTAGGTTTGAAATAACAAATGAAGAGCTAAGTTACGAGAACAACATTGCTACTGTAAAGTCAAGAATGCTGAAGTTAGAAGTGTCAGAATTAATGTGGCCATGCAATCATTTGGATTTCCCTTTATTTAAGATTTATTTAAGATTGTGAACATATGTTGCCATTGACACTCTTGTGTCTAATGCACAAATCAAGTGGGGATGAGGAGAGACTTAAGTAAATCTGAGACACCCAGGAGTTGAGTTTTCATGACTTCAGTTTTATGTGGTGCTTCCTACGTTCAAAGCGGAGCTCTCAATAGTTTCAGTTGCTGCTGTAGGTGAGATCTCTAGGTACAGAATGACCACTTTGGGGAAGTGTAATGTTAGCGACTTGTCTAGCATCAAGTCTGGTGACAGAAGCAAGGACCTGATCCATTCTTTCTTTTGACAGGGCAGCATTCAAGTACCGTCAAACTTTTATCAAAGCTTGTTGTATGTGTGTCAGCCATGTCTTGCCTCACACAGCACATGCTCTGGCTAATAAAGTAATAGTTTTATCAAGGTATCATCATGAGTGTAATCTAAAATATCATGCAGTGAGATGGATATTTCAGCAGTAGTAAACACCTACACTTGCCTATGCAAAGGTGCAGTGAGGAATCCTGCAGCCCCAGAAAGCTGCAAGCTCAAATGAGTGCTATTTCTTTGTCTTGTTCCCTTTACCTTCAGTCTAGGTTCACCAACAAGTTCTGATTTATTGCTTCCAGTCAGTCATTAGTCCCAGTCCTGTCTCTTTCCAGTCTCTCCCAGTACACTATCCAATCCATGCAAGCTCTAGTCAAGTGGATGATAGCTCAGTAAAGAGAACGGCATGCGCCAGCCTTTCCCTGAAACAGTCACATTTCCCTGATTCTAGTCTTTCTGCTTCAAACCCAGTACCCTCTATCAGCACAGTTTAGTGCCTGTTCTTCCAGGCATTTCATCTCATCTGACCTTCCCCTGACTTTTGAGCTTCAGTCTTCCATATCTCTTAATCTGATTTTTGCATTCCTGTCTCCCATGAGATTATTATCCAGTCTATCTGTTTATACTATGATTTCCCAGTCAAGCCCAGTTCTTCCTCTATTCTTTCTCATCTTTTTTTCAGAGTGCAGTTCTCTGCTGCAAGCTAGATACAAGTTCTTGCCTAGGCAGTTTAGATCTCCCTTTTCTGATTTCTAATCCTGGATTTCCAGTGCCATCAGCATCTTTTTGTGTTTTAGACTCTCAGTTAGAATCTAGTCCCCTAACCTTCTGTCTTTTTCCATCTTTATTCAACTACAGCCTTTTTAGACAGATTTTAAATCTTACAAGTAAGACTGAAATCATTACACAGAAACTAATTGATGCCAGTCGAGAATCTGGGCATATTATGGAGAAATTGCTAGTAGTATCTACCATGGAGGTTTCCTGACACCTATCAGACCCTCTTTTCAGTGGTTTATAACTTTGCAACAGTTTCAAGTTAGAGATGAAATTTTCCATGCTCCATGTCTGCCTCAGGCTATACTTAGCTAGTTTCACTCAGAACAATGCAGTTGTTTCCAGGAACAAGGCTGTGGAAAATGCAGCAATTGTTCACATGGAAAAAATAGCGATGTTGAGAAGACAATTAATTTTCATCAAGCCTTCACCTACTTATGACCACCACAGGAAAATCCACAAGGAAATTAATTATTCTTTCTTTAGAGAAGGTTATGCACTAGCTGTGGCAGAGGTCCGATGTGAAAACGAGAGTGATCAGGTAATTAAAAGCTTCCTCATAATGCAGGTGCACAGGGCAGAATTAGGGCTGCACCAGCAACCATAGTCTAGCCTTAATTTTCTGAGTTTGTCTTCAGGACTTGATGCTATTTTGGGATCATGGCATGTCTGCTGTGTGAAGCAGTAGATTTAGCAAAAATATCTGCATAATCATAATGATAATTATTCGTATCATCTCCTTTATCACCTCTATACTAATACAGCAGTGATAGAAACTAGAATCAGGTAGGAAATTTTCAGGTTTTCTGTTTAAGAATCTTCACTTTACCTTTTACCTTTAAAATAACCTTCAGTGCTAGGTACTCTTGTATCATCTGATGTTGTTTTATCCTCCATATTCTTATTATCTGTGCTATTAAAATACGATTTCTTCTCTGAAATAGCATGTATGGTGCAGTTATAGACCACTGATAAAAATACTGTCTCTCTCCCAGTTTGTTATTAATAGATCGGATTCTGATCTTGCATTGATTTTTCACTGTGGTGAAATCATTGACGACAAAGCTCATGTTTGACTTGTATAAAGGTGTGATCAGATGCTGATTTGAATGTATTCAACACTTAAACATGGTATACTGCTTGAATTAATAGGTTCCCTTTTAAGAATGAGCACAGTTCTTCATAAGCAGTTTAATATTCACAAATACCACCCTAAACTTCAATTTCATGATTATGTGGACATTCACATGGGGCTCTATCAATTAGCTTCAGCAGTGAGCTGGACCTCTTTAGTGTTACAGCCTCACTTTTTTTGACTTACCTTTCTAACAGTGATCACTGTTTTAAAATGTATTATATCACAGATGCTTATGAGTTTATCAGAGATTAAATGGACTTACACACCTAAACCCTATTAAAACGCAGAAAGAGTTAAGCAGCTAATTCTCTGGCATTTTTAAAGACTTGGTGATAACTGTTATATAAACCAATTCCATCACTTATTTGGGTGAAAAAATAATTTTTATTTGCATTCCTTTTTTCTCTTCTATTTGTCTGTCTGGTTTATTTCCAGCTCCAGGAAAAATGAGCTACAGTATGTTATGCTGTGTCTCAGCTGCAAAGATAATGAACACTGGAAGAATCCAAGGGTGTGGGCTTACTGTCTATGGATTCCTCTGTTAGTCTTATGAGACACCCTGTGCTTTAGATGCCATCATTAACATCTCTCATGGGTTTGTTCTCTTGTCTTCTCTCTAGGAGGCATGTTCAGCAGAGTGCTTGCTTTTGCTTTTGTAATTTGCCTGTATTTACACATATATACGCCATGTGTCCTGTCTAAATACATAAATACATGCTCTATGTTGTGAATATATGTTATAGGTTAATATTTTAGTTGTGTCTATATATCATATTAATATATAATATTAATATAACTGCATGATATATGTTATTACATATGTAAAAGTAAACCTTTAACAGACAATATGGTTCTGTTGTATCTCTAGTTTACATTGGAGACAGTAGGTCACAGAAATGGGCCCTGCAAATGCACTGCAGTTTGGGATGGTTCCCTGCTTACTGTGGACCTCTTCAGACACTGGCGCTGAAAGTTCCCGTGTGTGAGAACAGCAGTCCCTAGTGGATGTGTGTAATTCCATCAAACTTGGAGCAAATTTTAGAGGCCTGACAACATTTATGGATAATGGTAGAAGCATTCAACATTACCAATGATACTGCTCCGGGACAAAATGAGAATTCCCAGTACCATGGGTTCATGTGCTCCAGCTTTATGGTACCTGCAGTTCAGTTGCTGGTGCATGTTTGTTGACAGATTATTCTTTTTTTGTAAAACATATGTAAAACAATGCCCACTCTCTGAAGTTATATCCTCTCCCAAATTAAAACCAATAGTATATTTAAGATGCACTGTAAACTTTCCATCTTGCATATATATCCTGCTGCATATGTTCCGTTAAGGTGTGTGCTGACCTTAGACGCTAAAGCCAGCAGTCCTTTCGGGCTGCTTACAGAAAAATATTTACAGTGTTGGGAAGGATGCATTTATATTCAGTGTGAAGCCCCAGATGATGTTCCTTCTGGAGATCAGCAGGCTTTTAGGTCAGTATGAATTACAGTCTTTAAGAACTGGAACAGTGGTAGCCAAAACCTGTGTGTTAAAGCCAGCCATGTAGCGCAGAATGAGCTGTCAGCATCTTCTTAGTGAGACAGATCATACACAAAGGGCAGTGTGCATATGAAATAAAGGGCAAGAGAAAAGGTATCGTAAACAAGGATCCAACAGGTAAAGTGAGAAAATCTTTGCCTCACCAACAGATAGAGTTCAGCCATAGAGGGCAGAGATCTTCCTCGAACATGACAAGAGGCTGAGTAACAAAAGGAAAAACACAACCTCTCAGACTCATCTGAGTTTTTAAAATAATTTTATTGGACTTTTTAATTGCTTTCTAGGAAGAAGGTAAGCCTTAATAAAGCATATTCATAGAACTTTCTAGTTTTGCAAGACTCATATCTGAAAGCAGATTCTAGAAATAATAGCAGTCCTATCAGGGAATGGAGCTGCGTCACACGGTCTGTGGTTTGTCCAAAAATAAAATTAATGCAAATACAAGGGGTGACTAATTAGCACTTGCACAATAATGACTAACAATAATTTGCAAAAATACCTGTTCCTAATCATAATCTTATGACAAACTTCAGATTTAAAAGAGTACCTTTAAATGTCATTGACTAAATTCAGATAATGAAAATGTACATTAAATGATCTTATAAGCTGTTCACAGACATTCCATGAATAGAAAGAGAATTTGAAATTAGATCAGTAAATGATGTGTTGTAAATTATTTGTTCAGCTGTATTTATTATTCATCCAGTATGGCTCATTATTAAAGTTGTTAATTTTTTTTCTTTTTTAATTTAGCAAAACTGTTTTGTTCCCTTAACCATGCCTTATAGAAATCTTAGCTATTTTATAAATAATGTGATTAAAATTTTTCTAGAAAAAATTGTAAAGCCAATAAATCAGCCTTTCTCCTATTTTATCATGTCCACCAACATGATCTATTTGATTTGAAAGTAACATGTAAGATAATTGTCAAAGTTTGAATAATAATAACAATAATAGAATCTAATCATTTAATTACTGCACATGGACAGCATCCAGGTTTAAATTCTAGGGATTTTTATTGCCATACGAATTTGTTCCTTAGTCACTCATGATTGTTTTTTGGAATTGTTTTCAGATGTTTCTCTTGTGGTTTGTTCCTGATTTCTAGGTAATAGCAATCAGTGTTACTATTATCCAGCTTGGACTCCAGGCATTTGTTAGGCTTCCTATTGGCAGATTTTGCACTCAAATGAAACTCATTTTTGTGTGCTAGAATTGGCCTGTATGGAAATCATTATAAACCTTAGGCATTTGGAATAAATACCAGAGTTCATGGTGAATGGTATCAAGAGTACTAGGGTATGACCTGTTAGAGTGGAAAGTCTGAGGAATGTTGGTCAGCCCCTGAACTTGAACTGGAATGTGGTTTTGGCAGTCCCTATAGTTTTCAATCATACTGCTGAATGTATCTGCTCATCAGGCTAATTTTATTACTTATGTAGTAGTCCATATCATTACAATGTTTTATGAGCTAATACCTTTTTTTTCTGGTTTTATTAGGTCAAATACAGGCACACCACTTTCTCTGTGGATTTTTTTAAATTAACTTTTTGATGGGTTGTAAAGGTTGAGAATAAATCAAAGAAAGCCACTGTTATTATCTTTTCCACTTGATATTGCATACATTACTTTTAAAAGTGTTATTGCTTTTCTCAGAATAGATGTTTTAACATCATCACCTTTTCAAATTCCTCCTTTTAATCTTGTTAGAATCTGAGCAATGCTAATTCTGTCACCATCCAGAAATATTGCATCTTTGTCAGACAATTGCAGAAGATGGATAAATTTCTTCTTCAGCATAAACAGTCACTGTCCTAGGCCTCCATTAAGGAGGACAGAAGAGACTTGCATTTGTGTTATATAGATAACTTTTTTTTTTACTTTGAATGAACCATCATAACAGAACTTGCAAAAACAGGATTAGTAGTTCTGTTCATGAGTGTGGTGTGTGTCTCCCATCTAAGACCCACCTGAGGAATAAGTGGAAGAAAATGCCTGTGCATTTGGTTTTTGTTGTGGGGTGTTGGGGTATGTGTGTGTTTCTGAAAGATAAGGGCAACAGTTTCCAAAGTCTGCCTCATGTCAACAGCCTGCTAGTGTGGTTTTAACAGGAGTTTGCCTACACCTATTAAATATGCTGAACCTCTTTAAATGCCAATTTTATTTTTTTTAAGAAATGGATCGGTTTTATCAATAGTGTGTGTATTTTGACATATTAGCGCTAAATTAATCCAATACTTCCTTGACAAACCATGAAATTCAGTTACTATATGTGATGTAAGAGGATGTGTTTGTACATTCATTATAAAATAAAGAGAAAAGGGGAAAAGGAGGATTAGAGGAGAGGTATACAATCTAGAAATCTGCAGAACAGTTTGTTTCATGGTTTGCTACGTTCGTAATTATTGTTAATGTAGGTATTCTTTGTTTATTCATAGATATATTTGGTCTGGTTTTTGAAATCTATTTTGTTCTTGACTTAGAATTATTTCATGATAATTCATAGAGTAACTTAATGTAGCACAAAAATATTTCCATTTATACATTCTAACTTTTCTAGCTTTCAGTTTTGTTGAATATTCCTATGATCTTGCACTGCAGAAATGCGGAAGGAAAGTGCCTAATTTATCTTCACTATACTATAATTTATTTTGTATACATTCATCAAGTCTTGTCTTCTAAATTTACAGTGCAGATCTTTTCATTTCTGTCATATGGAAGTTCTTTCATGTTCCTAATCATTTTTATGCCTGCCTCTGAATCTGTTTAATTTCTTGCCTTTTTATTTGTATTTTTTCTGTTGAAATAAATTATGCTTTTAATAAAGCTTAGAATATGGAAAATTCTCACCAGGCTGTAAGTTATAAGCTATCATGTATTGCTATTTTCAAAATTGTCTTTGGAGACTTATAAGAACACTGTATTTCTTCTTTTGCAGCTTTGTCCTTTTTGCTTCTATTTCTTTTGTATTGCTAGTCTTACTCTGAATTTGAAAATTGGAAAACAAAGGCCCTGGAAAACTTGAAAAGCTCTTTAGTTTTAAATATCTTGCACATGAATGGTTCATATAGAATCCTAAAAGATGTTCCCATGGCTTTTTTTTAATCAAATGTTAATATTATTCCTATATGAGTATAGTAGCTGATTGTTGTGACTTATGCTCATATATTTTCAGATTCTAACCAGTTGTGGGCTTTTTTTACTAACCTGTTTTACTATTAATAGGACATCTATTTGGGTAATACTACCTTTGGAAATTTATTCTTGAAATGAAATACCTGTGTCATATAAAAATTACACTATTTGAGAAATCCTCAAAGTCCACGGACTGCTCCCATCTACATGAAAGACCATGGAGTAAAAATCTCAAAGAGTGGAATTTATGTTAGTTGACTAAATGACATGAAGAGCAGCCAAATGGAAAAGCAAGCCAAGACACTCATCACAAGATAAATAAAACCAAAAGAAAATGTGAATATTCAGATGTGTAGAAGGCATTTAAAATCATGACAAGAAGGCTGGTAACTAAGTGGAATGAATTGGTTTGTGAGAAAAGAGGAAAGATTTTGAAAAAGGCTTGTGGAAAGTGGTAGGTGGAGAGGCCAAACAATGAAGTAGCTGAAGAAAAAAAGTCAGAAGCCTTGACAACTGCTGGTGAGCACTGAAATCCATAACTGATGAGCTCCACTGTAAACAAAGCTGAAAATCCATGCACAGGTTTTCTGTCTTCTAGCCCACAGCAATTAAGCCTACATGTAACTGATGGGATTTTTTTACATAAGCAATGTTTAAAAAAGAAAAGGAAGGGGGGTGAAGGATCTCCACATAAGAGAACAACCAGATATTCTGTCAGTTGCCCTACAATTCACTGCATACAACTGCTTTCTGGCAAAATACTTCTTTCATCAGCATGAGCAATTCCTTTCCAGCAGAAACTGTGATTGGTTTCTAGTGTTGTGAGCAAAAGTTTAAAAGAAAAAGAAACTTTATAAATTATTGTTATTTTTAAAAAGAAGATTAGTCACTGAGAACTGGTTGAACTATAATAGCAGAATTAGATGTTGGAAATAACCTTTTTAGAAACATGAGGGAAAAAAGTAATTAAATATCATAAATCTGTCTCAATCATGCCTTTTCCCCTCAGTAAACATTGTTCTTATTGAAAGCTCCTTACAGGTATAGGTATAGAAGATGATTCTTTGCTTTTAATACAGGTAGGCTTTTCTGGATGGAGTTGAGTAAGCTTTGATGGAAGATTGCTGTTACACATCACAACACTAAATATGTGGTATTTAGTGCTCCTGATCTTACCAAATTTCCTTGTTAGAAATCTGACAAACAGCATTTGTATTCATTGTTTGTTCTGTGAAACCAGTAAAGTTTCCTGAGTGTGTGGAATTAAAAAAAAAAGTCCTAACATGTCACCAGTTTCCATATCAGGTTGTGTATAAGTTCAGTCACTCTAGTGTACCTTATTCTTTTGTTATTCGAACTGTTACTCTACCTAGGAATTTCAGGCATTGTTCAGGACCATCTCATTACAATAGACAAACTTAGAACAAAAAAGCTCTTCTCCAAAGAGACTGTGGTATAATACAAGAAAGAAGGCATAGCTCTATAAATATCTTGCATTTGCATCTGCCAAGCAGATCTGCCAAAGGAAGCAATCACACACGTTCCCTGCCTCCAGCCCTTAGTTTCTGTACCTTTGCTACCCTGTCCTTTTGTCTGGCATGAGTATTTGGATGGTTGCACAGTGAGCTGAATCAAGGAACTGGTTTAGTTAAAAGGTAACCTAGCAGGAGGAAAATGTTCGAAGTTCAGCGCCCAGTTCTGTTTATTCTCCATGGGAAGCAAAATCAAACTAATCATAGAAAAGTGCAACTACACTTATTCCCAGCATGTTTCATGAACTTGTTCTTAAAGATCCTAAGATGAAGCTATTGATGTTTTCAAAGGTAAAATATTCCATTTCTTACTCATTTTGTTATTAATAGTTTTTTGTATGTCTGATTTAAATTTCTTTGCTGCATTATTAACATTTTATTCTTGTCCTATTTACTATGAACGTGGAAAACAGATGATTCCCTTTCTTCTCTTTTCTTGTCTCTAGTATTTGAAGACTTGTATTTGCTCTTCTCTGTCTCTTTCCAAGTCTAAGCAGTCCAAATTTGTTTATACCTTCCGTTTTGACTATTTTTCCTAGCCTCTGAGTACTTTTCTTACAGTTCTCTGCTGAACTTTTTCTTCAAAAAAATGTCCAAAGCTGTTCATGATTCCAGCTGAGAACACATCGATTTTGAGGAAAAGGTCAATAACATCAGAAAGCAGAATAGGAAACCTGGCTCATTTTAATCGCTAGAGAGTAATCCTTTCCTTCCTTTGTGAAAACCCCTTGTCTAGCTGTAAAGTGTTATCTATTCCTTTCTTCCACTTTTTTGAATCTGTGATAGGATGACTAGCATTCTCAATTGCCTTGTATAATATATCATACTTTATATTTAAAATCAAGCCAAATTTAATTTATAAAACTTAAATGCTCATGTTGGAAAAATCTCAGCTCCAAAATATGAATCCCAATCTGTCACTTTACAATTATATGAAAATACATGATACAGTAAATGTTCATTTCAAAGTGAAGTTGAAGTAGAGGATAGTTTAAAAGCCATTGTTGTTTTGTTGACAATATTATCAGTGTACAGCACAGGAACCAGCCAGAAAAAAAGTTTTACAATTTATTTTCCATTTTACCTCTCTTTTGTACGCATTTGTTTTCCATTATGCTATAAAATGGTGTTAACGCAGCATAAAACTCTGTTAATGCAGCATAAAATGCTATTAGGAAATACGATGCCTGAGATTCTGGAAACAAAATTATAAACCAAACATCCCCTGTATACCTGCTTTAAATTCAGTCATAAAATAATAATAATAATCTGAAATTGTTGTCAAGATATTTCTTATAACCATTCCTATATTGGGCTTTTTGCAGTAAAAAATAAATAAGCCAAGATAAAAGTCACTTTGAGTAGTTTCACTGGTGAATTTTTTCTATTTATGTATTTTTCAAAACATTTTTTTGGGTACAGCTACTGCAAATGTTAGGATTGAAATGGAAAACATATTGTTCTTTATATCTAAAGATTATATAACTATAGATTATTATTATTAGCTTTTTCTTGAATTTTGTAAAGATTCATGTTAACTTAGTGGACGTTTTCTCCCGATTGCCAGAAAACCTAACCCACTCATATTCAAACAACTAACTGCAATTACAGAACCTCTGCTGGAGATCGCACAGGTATGCAGTGGTATGAAATATCCAGCATTGGGCAGTCCCCTGTATTTCATAGAGAAGGTTCACTAAGGAAAGTCTGTGTTTTAGGGTGAAATTCTGTTGTCAGCATTTAAACTCTTTCGAAATCTGTGCAGTCTTCCAAAACTTGGGGGTTTTTAAAAAAAGTAAGTTGGCATAGATGCCTGCAGAATACTATTCACTGTAGTATCTAAGCACTGTGCAGGACCCAAGAGGCCCAAAAATATGAGGACAAAAGTGTATTCTGAAAGCTTGTGCAATGCAGTTCAGGAAGTAAGAATTTGTCTCTGTAAATTCCCAACCATATTATTTTAAGAAATTGTTTCAAAGCCTTAACTTGAGACACCTGCATTAACAGAGTTTGCAGAGATATTTGAAACACCAAGGGTGTATTTATGGAAAGACAGTCCTGGGAAATGGAGCATTAATCTAAGAGACAGCGATCTCCTCATAGTCAGGGAAGCCCTGGACACAATGTGAGGAGTGAGTCAACTGCTGTACAAATGCAAAGGAACTCAGTGGTGCATGAATGACGTGTGAATTGAACTCACCGTGAATTTGATGTTAAATCCACTGTATAAGTGTAGTAAATATGGTGCTCTGGATTTGCTAATTGCCTGTTATCTCTGCAGTTAATTAGCTGATCACCTATGTACTTTCAAAATTTGAAAATAACAACAGAATATAAAGTGGCAATATCTGATTCAGGAAAAATGATAACAGGCATCTAGTTATAGCTCCTGAAGAAAATCTCCTTTGTGACAAATCTGAAGGCTTTTAAAAAAAAATTGCCACACACATTAATGATGTCTCTTTAGCTGAGGCCCAGAATCAGTATTCAATTTAATTGTTAAGGACAAGCGAGCTGCGTTTTCTCAGTTGCCCAGTCTTTGGGAGTCCTCTCCTGGTTGCCCTCCAGACTCTGGTTTTTTTGTTTGTTTGTTGTAGAGTGACTTTTGCAGTTCCTGCCATGTTACAATTTTATCCTGACCCCCTTGACATTTCCAAATGGCTTTGTACATGGTCTCCTCTCCCTCTGCTGCAAATCTCAGGGGGATCTTGTTCACAAACATGAACTCAACTTCCATCCCTGTGATGATCTGTTTCCCATTATGTCACCTTCTACTTTATCACTGGAAACTGCAGCACCGACCTGCTATTTACATCTCAAATATCCATAAAACATTGATTTCCCCCCCCACAAATCCCATTTCCTTTGTTGTGATGAAAAAAACAAAAACTGAATTCATATTAGTGCAACAAATAAATAATTTGTATTAGTGCAACACTAACCTGAGTACAATCTCTGCTCATGAAAATGATCAATATTGCGTCATTCTTTCCTTCTCCTCTTCCATCTTTCTGTATATATATCTGTTGTTTCAAGTGGACTCTATATATCTCTTCTCATGTGTATGTGTGTTTATGGACAGCACACCTACGATAAACAGTGATTGCTGCCTGTTCTGGAGTAGGGCATGCCATGTGTGCTGCTATAGCCTGCAACACTGGTTTCTTATTTTGATCCTCATCTAGAAAGGGTTTGTTAAAGAATGAGGCTATTATTTTTAAAAAGCCTTAGTCACTAAGGAATGTTTGTACGTTGAATGGATTAATTTATTTTTAGATCAGTCACAGTGCAGGAACGAATAGAAATATCCCGTGTCACTACCACAGCTAACTATTTTGAAATGTCAAACTACAGCCTGGGACTGTTAGAGCGAATAATAAATAATATATCTGCTTTGCCTGAAGTAGCATATTGTATACAATTTTGATGACTTGTCCAGTACTTGATAATACAAAAGGCAAAGATTTTAAATATTTGTTAATATTGTTAAGTATGGAAAAATCCAAATAGTAGTTCAGTTACTAACAGACTTAAAAGATTTGGTTATGTATTGTTTTTCCTCTGGATCATCCTTAAGAAAAAGCAGTTGGCAATTGATTTTCAAACTTATGAAATGCCTAAAACTATTTATGAAATAATTTCAGTATCACATTAAAGAGAAATGTAGTTTTATCTTCACCCTTTGTAGTTTTACATTTATTCCTTTTAAATAAGGAGCAATGTATCTTGGAAGCATTAACTGCATAGTACAATATTAGAAGATTCTATCCCGTGGAAGGAGAATAATTAACATAATTCAGATACCTAATCTAAATACATCTGAATATAACACATCTAATTAATATATGAGTTAGGACAAATTGCATTCTTCTACATTCATGAAAAATATATGCAAAAAGTATATCTATTCTAGTTGGTTTAGTTTTTACAAAAGAATTCATCTATGGCACAAGTAGTTGCAATAGGAATAGTATGTCTGTGTGTATGTCGGACAAACTCTTCTGTTTTTCTCAGAGACTAATACTGTAACTACTCCTATTCTTTTTTTCTTTTTCTTTTTTTTTTTCCCCAAAAAGCAAAATTAAAATTTATGTTTTTCTGATACAAATTTAGTGGACAATTGAAAAAATGGAAAATTTGAGTGGTAAAGACTGTTTGTTATTCTCCCAAGAGAGGTATGGTTTACCTAAGTTTGAAATGGACTGAAGCATTTAACTTCTAAAATAGACCTAATACCCTGCTCTATTTGCATTCTTGTTAAGCCTGATTAGAAGTAGAGGGTGTTAGAAATCATGAATAAAATTTTGACCTTATTTAGGTCAACAACACTGAATTCAATGAAACACAGATTTGGCTAGAATATAGAATGTTATGTTAAAGAAGATCCTAGTGATGTTGTTTAGTAGATGACAAAGGACCATTATCTACCAAGATCTACATGATGCATTTACAAAGTAATGTGAAGGAATGAACTTTATATAAAAGAATTATTTTAGATAGAGGGCTTCAGTGTAGATCCAGACCCCATTTTGTCAGGGTTTCAATAAGGCTTTAGATCTGTGAGGTCAGATTCAGTTCACAGATCTAAGGGTCTGCATGCAAGTGGACTAGATTTCTAGGACCACGGGATTTCTAGATTTCCAGGTCATTAGTCATGACTATGAGTAGCTATTTCTTTGAATTTGTCCACATAGTTTTCATCGTTCTTCCTAAAATACCTTCATGAACTTTTGCACTTCAATAACTGTTCCAGCAGTGAGCAATGCACTCTTACTGAGTGAATTGAGAATGTTAAATTTGATCTCCATGTCTTTTCTGTACAGTATCAGACTGAAGCCCTTAGGCTGGAGAGGGGGAAATGAAGAGAGAAACTGGGCTAGCTTTGAGTGCCCTGATACAAATACTGAACTTCCCAGCCATATTTTTCTATACCTGATTTAACAGTGCAATAGCCCAATATGTATGATTTTCATCTTTCATCTGAAAAGCACGTTACTGAGGCTCCAGAGACAGAAAAAGTTTTTAATTAACCTCTCTGACTGGACATGTGGTATCTAGGCAGCTATAACTCACAGCATTTGAAACAAGTTAGTTTTGCAGAAGGTTAAGGCAACACTCCCATGTGGTAAGGTATTGAGACAGCATATTGCTTTACTTTTAATCTTTCCATCCTCATTTATGATGTGGATGCTTTGTCTCCCAGGAGATATCAGATACCACAGATTTTCAACTGTGAGAGTGTAGGTGCCCCCTGCTGCTTCTGTTTGATTTTAATACCAACAGCACTGCCACGAGTGCTGGCAATAATTGTTAAGTTCACTGCTTCATCTTTATTTCATTTCTCTGTGTTACCTCACCTAACTGTTAACATCTGATAGTCTGAGCAAGGTCCTGATGCTGGGAAGCACAGACAACCCTTCTAGACTCATTGACTTCCATGGAAATAAAAGACATCCATTGTCTCTACCAGAAACCGCTACTAAACTAGCATGAAAGAGCACTCTGCTTCCCTCAGAGCTTCACTCTGAGTCCTGAAGCAGCATTCATGCCTTCTCTTAGAGAAACAGAATAAAAGGGGAGATTTTTAGTCTTCAAAAAATTTCATTCTCTTATGAAATTTCATATCAACTATGATTAAAAAAGGTTCCTTTGATGTTGTTCTGCTTTCCCAACTACATTCTTTGAAACTGGCATCCAAAACAATGACATTAGGCTAAGAAGTTGATTGGACAGAGAATAGTACATGATCTAAGACAGATTTTGATACTTTACAAACAACAACAAATTAATTTGCATCAACCTGACAGAAAATAAACACTGAGGATGATAAAATGTCATCTTTTGGGTCGCTGCATGCTACAGAACTTGAATAGGGTTTTCAGGTTACGTAGCACTGACATTTGTCAAATTGTCAATTTTGCGTGAGTTCACAGAGATCGACATAGTATTACAGGGCATATTTAAAAGATTGAGAGTTCACGAATAGAATTTCAAAGCACAACCAGTAGAGAACACTTTTATGAACAGTTTCAAAGATTGTCATAGACTCAGTAGCCTTTTTTTTTTCTGTGAAAAAGTAAAAAAAAGAAGTGGATATTAATATAAACTAAATCTTCAATTTCTCTTTGTATCCCAAATGAACAAACTGTAAAGCACATGTAGATGAACACACTAAACACTTGATTTTCAAGACACCTAGCTTTCAAGTGAAATTAAAGATATCTTACATAACCCTTTACATTGTTCATTTACTTTTTCATATTTTCAATTGAGAAGAGATCTACCATCAAGCCTGTGATTCAAACAAAATCACTCATCATGTGATCATTACTTCTCCTTACATTATACTGACAGATAACAGATTTGGGGTGTGTAGCATTTTACTGTGTTTGTGTAAAAAAAAAAAAAACCACACACCCAAATAAAATTACTAATGTTCACAAATTCACCAAATTCACCTGGGCCACTGTATCTTTTACTGGTTTTATGAAAGGCCCTTAATTAAGTGTTTGGTATATCTGCTCTCCATTGCTCCTGACTAGCTCTCTCTGCTATGAGGAGGAAGAGGCATTATGAGATTTGTTGACAGTGATAGGTCTTTTCTACAGGGAGCAGCTTCTGGAAACCTTTGCTAAAGTGGATAAATTCAGTTCATTTACTTAAAGAATTAAAAATGAATTAAAATAACAAGATCTCTATAAACAATCCATAACACTTTGGATACTACCTATTAAAACAGAAAGGGGATAGTGGTCTATAATCAATAAACAGAAGAGTAACTTCATAAATACATATAGCTCGGATGTGCAAGAAGAGAAAATTCAAATGATGAAACAGGCCAACCTTGTATTGTCATGCTTGGAAACCAGATCTTGAGGTTTTCTTCAGTCATTTCCTTTGATTCCTTAGGAACTGCTCCCAAATTATCAGTATGAAATTTGTCTCTTTCAGGAACTCTGAGATTTTTCTATTCAGTAACTTAGATGTTATAGAGCTTCCTTCTCTCATACGCTTTCCTTAGGATCTGTCCCAAAACAGTACTTCTAAAGGGATTTCAGTTAAACTCACCATGCCCTCAGGCAACGCATCTGAGTGATGTGGCTTTTTGGGTGTAGGGTGGGCTCTAGAAAAGTCTGTGCCTTGTAGGGCAGGAGTGAAAAGGCGGTATCCCAGCCCAGCTGCCTGGCCCAGTCTGTTATCTACGAAGTGCTGGCAGACAAGCCTAGCACCTGCCTTCCACCAGTTCTTGTGTGTCCATGCTATGAGGCCAGAAAATGCTGGCCTAGGGCTAATGCTTCTTTTGAGCCAGTACTGTTTTGCTGTACCTCTGTAGCTGCTGCTTCCGATGATAGCCTAAAAACAGTTCACATGTTTGCACAACCTTGAGTCACAAGCCAGAGGGTATGAGCCAGGTCTCCACATGCCAAGAGGCGAAAAAGCAATTTTAAAGATGACTCCTTAAGTGGATAAGGTCACTAAACATTACAGTCCTTTGGCACTGGGAGAAAAAAAATCCTTCTTAAGTGACAGGGTTCTGATGTATTTTTAATCAAGGTGTGGAAAAGCATGCTATCTGGGAAATGCTGTATTTTAGCAGTGATACAAAAATGTTTAAATATAGGAGAAAAGATCTGTGAATTAATTAGACACAGCTGAAATAGAAGCAGAACAAAGAAAGTATGACTTGCTTATGTAGACTACTGATGGCATGTTGCCAAAACTATAGAGGAACAGATCTATTTTTCTAGTTTAGTATTTTTTTCTGTGATATTGACCAGATTTTCAAAACACAAAGTTAGGTTTAAAAGTGTTCAAAACCTATGAGGAAGACATAATTTTCAAAAACCTCAAGTCTACATTTAGGTACTAAAGCACATGTCCTTTTTATTTATTATTATAATTTTTCTTATAATCTAGTCATGTGCTTGCAGTTACTGTGTTGCCTTGGAATGACCTGAAAAGACAGCATGTAATCGGCAATAGCTTTGCTTGCCTTAACAGCTGATGTCAAACTTCATTGTACTGAAATTATCTTCCTGAACGTGTAGGCTTTTTGTGAATATAATTTAATTAACTTCTTAATACTTGATGTTTTCATCCTTTTGTTTTTATTATTTATTTTTCTCTTTGAATGTGTATACACATTCTCATTATATTAAGACTAATTCACTATATTCTTATTACCAAGGACTGCTGGATGTCCATGACTGATGCACAGAGAGCAGATTGCATATTTACAAAAGCATTAAAGCTGAGCAGCCTCTACTGCACTTAATATTGTTCCCTACCAGTGAGTTAGTAATATCTGTTAATAACAAGGCAATCCTTTGTTCAGCACTGACACTGATGAATACGGTTTTCAGTTGTTTTGGTCATTTCCTCATTTGGTCTCTGTTCCTTAGGGAAGAAATAGTTAAAATTATTGCCAGCCTTTTCTTCTGATGATGTTGGCTGATTGTTTGTTTGCCACCACCATTTGGTCAAGATAGAACTACTGGGAAAAATAACGTTCCTGAAAATGCAAAGTGCTGCCAGCTTTGAGGAGAAATGACACACAGTGGATATATGCTGTTTAGTGTTTGCATTTCCAGGGTCTTTTAGAAAGGATAATTTTTTCTACTGCTGTTCATATAGTTGGCATATTTGCTGGATGTGAACCACAATGTTATCAAACATGTCTAATGCAGCCAGTGACATTCAAAAATCTGATGAATCCATGACCTGATTCTGCAAAGTGTCTGCATGAAATAATTTCAAAGCCTACTGATATTAAATAGAGGTAAAGCTGACTGTGGTTTTGACAGGGTCATTCAGCATTGTAGGTTCCTCTAATATTATTATTTTAACATGGGCACAGGACCTTCAATATCCATCCCGTGTGTTTCAAACTTTCTTCATTATTTCCCATTAATTACCTACTTGCTACACAAAATAGCTGGAGATATCTCCAGACAAGTTATTTTAAATAAGACCTCTTTTGATATTCAAATAAAATATACCTGCTGGCACATTTTGGAAATATGAACCATCAAAACAAGTGAGATTTCTAGTTGTTTGGTTTTTGTTTTTTCATTGTTAAAGTAGCAATTGGCACCTATTGACTGACTAATAATAAATAAATAAAAAATCACAGGGTTCTTTTTTTTTACTTTTGTAAAGAAATTAGAAATTTCTTTTAGGAATAAATTAATAATCTTAGCCTGTATCCCGATAACTTCTCTTCTAAAGAAGTATTTTACCTACTTTTGCAGTGAGTTACTCTGAAGTGTTCCAACACTGGGAAAAGGAAAGAACCAAGGCATAGTGATGCCAGAATTTTATAATGAATCTTAGGTCACTTGGTAGTCTTCTTTAAGTATCAGCCCCTGGAGTCCCTGCCTAGAAGCAGCCTACTTTTATTATTAAAAAAAAAAATAAATCATTTTTGGTGGAGAAAAGCTGGAGAATGTGATGTCTACAGGCTCAAAGAACAGATGGCAAATTGAAAACATACAAGGATATATAAATATAGATATTGATCAATCTACACTTTTACACAGCTTCAAAAATTTTTGAGGGCCTGACTTGCAGTGTTTTGAGCTGAAAAACCATGGCAACTACCATAGGAATTACATGCGATAATCCTTTTCTTTTTTTTTTTTTTAATTTTGTCCAGAAATTTTGTGTCAATTTGTTTTGAACTAATTAGGCCTTTAACAAATCAGCATTATGAAGTAGGAACTTACTGATGAGTCTGAAGGGCAAAATGAAATATCTTTATTTAAGAAATAAAAGCAACCAACTTTCATGGTGCTGACAAAATTATTGTTGAACCAGCATCTTCCATGGACAGGTCGAGATACTCTTTCTGTTTGCTGTCTTGTCCCCACTATTGGAAGACCACAGTCTCTGAGGTACCACAGACTCCCTTGTATACTGTGGTCCTCCTCCATACCACCTGGTATTTCCTCTGGTATCTGGTTGTTTGCTGCTTTAACAGCAAAGAATTACACCTTCTCTGCCACAAATGTTTCTTCATCCAGGAGGTAATCTGCATGCCTTCCAAGGTCCAAAAAGTATCCAAACATCTTTAGAGTTCTGAATCTCAGCTGTGATAAATGTCACATAGCACCAAAGTATGAACTGTAGACCTGTGGGCATCCAAAAGACTGCAATAGCTGGTTAACAGGGTTTTCAGTAAGAAGGTTTTCAGTAAAAACTTGCTAATAAAAGTGCATACATATGATGAAGGTCAGTTTTTCCAAAACATTTAAGAATCGTAACGAGTTTAAACTGCATTTCCTTAGGGATCTCCGTGCTAAATAATACCATTTGGGGGAGCTGTTTCACTGCAGCGCTGCAAGACTTGCACCTCCTCTTGGTCTGATCTATAAGCATATCAACAGAGGGAAAAGGGCAGGTCAGAAGCCTGTCTGTGACAAAAGGCAACAATTAAGCTTGACAAACTAGTAGAAAAGAGTAGATTAACTCTAGAAAAGAATAAACAAAGGGGAAAAAAAAAACAGATTACCACAATTAGGAGAATGTGCTACTTAGCTGGGCATTTCAAAATTTCTGGGAGACTTGTATGTCTTCTGGAGCTGACTGATCAGGGAAGATGCCACCACCAAAGAGATCTAGCTTTTCTTGAGAACATAGATCAAAGGAAAGGCAGAATACTAATCTAGGAAAATGGATTAAGAACTAAAAAATACTTTCCCATCTCTCTGGTTTCCCCAGCTGTATGAGTTGAAGCTTATAAATGAAGCTCGGTCTTAGTTTCAAGGCAGGATTTCAGTGTATGTTCATAGACTATGAAATATTTCAGTAACAGAAACCTGTTGCATCATCCCTTGTTACCACAGTGTGGTGTGGGAAGCTCCATTTCAGAGTAGTTGTGTCTTTTGCTCTTGCTTCTCTGTCTGAAATTTCACAGTCAGAAAAAAATCTTTCTTGATCATGCTCCTAAATTTGCTCTCACTCCAGCACTGTCTGGTATTTATATTCTCCACCATCAAATATTTACGGATAGTTATTATATCCCTTCTCTGCATTCCTTTTGCTGGGCCAAAAATTTTCATTTAGTCTTTTCTTGCAATATATGACTTTCATTTCCTTTAGTGATCCATGTAAATCTCTCATTTTTTTTCTTGAATTTCATGCCATTATTATTATTATTACTCTGATCATTGAGGTAGCCTATTTATTTCTGTGTGATATGCCAGTCTCTTCTAAAATAAGTAGTGCTGGCCAAATTTTTATTAAATAAGGGTATTGAAAATCATATATTTGATCGGTCTCATTATTTAAAATGGTAACTTTACTGGAAATCTCACTCAGTCACAGTATTTTCTCTGAAGGTTAGTGGTTGTTATCAGTCCTTTAGTAGTTTTTCATCTATTGCTATTACTTTCTGTCTTTTCCAACTCTATTAGTTTTCCATGTAACAGTACCAATTACACATTGAAGTCCAATTAGATTAGATTTCTTATATTTCTCTTATTTAGGAAATTTAGTTGCCAGGTTATCTTTGCTAAGGCCTTTAATGTCTAACCCCATTTTCTTTAATTTCCATATCCACAGTTGCTCTTGTCGTAAAATTTTGTTATAATGCCTTGCACATTATTGAGCTTATATCAACAGTTCTGAATATTTGGATCAAGTAATTCATTTCTGAATTACTTTAAAAAAAAATGTTTTTAATACGTGCTACAGTTACTAGATATTAAAAACAAAGCCAAGACTCTCTTGTCTTAAAAATCTTTGTATGAATGCTTGCAGTGTTAAGTTTATGGTTAGACTCTATGATCTTAAGAGTCTTTTCCAACCTAAATGATTCTATGATTCTATAATGATTTTGCATGTCAGATATGGAACAACTTGTCGGGGGAGATCATTGGTCCCAACCAATTTGGTGTCATTAAGCTGTTTGAGCATTCCTTCCAGTTTCATTGTGGTGGATTCTGTTTTCCTACTGTCTTTAAGTTAATCTTCTCTTTGTCCCTAGCTCAACAACTGCTTCTTTGTGAAAATCTTTACATATTAATTTGGTTTTGGGGCCACATCAAGTTTATCTTTAACCTCTACCTAGAACCTTCTTCACAGTAATCTTACTTTTTAATTTTTTTTTTCTTCTGTATACCTGAAGAGTCTTAAGTTTTTGTTTTAATATCCTTTCCCAGATCTGACTCCCTTGCCTCTTAACTTTCTATTTCTTGATTCCTAAAGCATAATTTTCCTCTAATCAGATTGGTTGGGTTTTTTTCTGCCTACATATAAATCCTTCCTGAGAGATCTATTGATTCAGTTAGGCCCTTTTTCAGAAGATTTTTTAATCCTCTTTTTCCTATCATTTCCCCTGTGTAGATTGTTGACAATTTTAGTATCTTGGACTTGAAGGAATTCCAGGCCTCTACCATATTCTGGGGTCCTTAGGTTTGCTTCTTTCACTACCTTTTTGATATTCAGCCTTTTGATATGGAGAAATTAGGATTCAGAATATAGCTGAGAATTCTAAGTATACTGTAATGAATAATAAGCAGTGACAGACAAATCAAAATAAAAGCTAATTGACTCTACTTTTCAGATGTTCTTTTCCTGTAATAACTACAAGCAAAAGTTTGAAATTAAATTTAATATGAAAGGCTGAGATAATTCTTCCACAGATTATTATTTTTTATATTTTTGGCTTACGAAGTTATAAGCTGATAATGTTCACTTCAATTTTTTTTTTGTTGCACCTGTTTCATATAACAAGAAAAAAACCCCTTGATTGTCTGTTATTTTCCTTGGAGGCAGGGGAGGGTTGTGTACTTTTGAATTATTAAATATTTCATTACAAATTTGTTAATTTTCACCATAGTTAAATACCCTGAACTGTCATACTTCTCTACTGAGGCAGTTGCCAGCAAGAGATAATTCTTGGGCAGTGGTAGAGAGGAATCATTAAGCTAAACAGCATGTCCTTTAAATGATTAAAAAGTGAACCTGACTAGCTCCATAGAGACCTGGCCTATTTCTTTGGCCACAGGGATGGTTAAAGGTGGAGTAACACTACCTTTTCTTGATGAGGATGTAAAGGACAAAGAATAAAGAAACTTCAGATGTTCTATGGAGACATGCATATATTCTCTTTACTTTGTGGATTATCTTAATGGAAGGATACAGAAATGGCATGTATCTTGGAATATTCTCACTGCTGCTCATTCCTCACCAGTGTGAACAAGCAACACATCATTCTTTTTTACTGGGGCTACTTGCCTTTTTATTGTTTTGGATGTTGAAAAAATAATGGTCTCTCTGAAATTATTAAGCAGCTAAACCTATAATAGAGCAATCATGTTTCTGTTTAATAGTGACATCAGAGTTAAGTCCATGAGCTTCTTCTGGCAGAAACATCTTCTGTAGATGTTCCTCATTGGCCCATTGGACATATTTGTCCTTTTTCCTCTATGACTGCAATTAGAAAGTTTAAAAATGAACATGTTTTTCCCTTTTTTCTTCATGATTTCAGAGAAAAAAGTTGTTGATGAGGAAACTTTCAATTTGCAAAAAAGCTGATGGTCAAATCTCAAATGCAGTCTGATGTGTCTTCCTGTCTAAATCTGCAAAGCAGCTGTAGAAGTAACTTGGCTTGGGTAAAGCCTGCTGAGTATTTACATGATTACGTAAAGCACTTTAAATCAAAATTTACAAGCAATCAGAAGACTTAAAAAAAATGCAGTTAAGAAGTACAGCATAACATCCTTCTCCAATTTCCCCTCATTAACTACTTCATTTTTATGCATTCTGAACAGTTCCTGATCTTAAGTCAAAATGTGTCCATGATCACATCCAAAATGTACTCTCTCACAGTCTACATAATACTTTGCTAGATTAATTGCTCAGTTTGTATGACTCAGGAACATCTTCCAATCAAAGCAATTTTAGAAATAAGATTATTTTGTTTTTACCATGATTAATTCAAATAAGTTTAAGTGAAATGCATATCCTTTGCTTTTCACTGTAAATGTTGAAGGGTATTGGATCCATAGTCTTATTTCAGTCTTAAAGTAAAACAATTTGCATAAACATTAATAAATTTACATAAATTATTTTTCCATGACAATCTGTCAAGTAATTTGAAAAGAGTCGTAAATGATGACAATCAGTTTCATAATTACGATTTATGTTAATAACCTCTCTATGGCTCTAACTCTTTTCTGCATTATGGGCAAATTCAAATGTTGAACTCACACTGTAGTAATATTTCTATTGTCTTAGTTTAATCAAAAGCACACACTTTAAGAGAGCAAAATAGATACAAAATGAGTATTTTGAAAATTAAAAGTTCTTCATTTCCAACCTTATGAAATTGCAAATGCCTACAAATAACTTGAGCTATCCTGCTGGATTCTTGCTAAGCTTATAGAATACAAACTATGTAATATTCTTTCTTTTTAATTTCTTGTTTGTAGATTTGTTGGTACTTTTGTACATAATTTTTGTGTCATTTCTCAGGAGTGTTTAAGCTTGTATATTTTATTCTATACCTTTTGAAATTATGACTGCAAATCTCCTATTTTAATAGGAGAATGGTAAATAATGAAAATATCCTTGAATCTTAATTTTAAACCAGATTTTGTTTCCCTTAAACCATACCAAATATAATAGAAAATGAATCTGTGATTAGAGTGGTCATATGTCATGGTGCTCTCCCAGAAGCTGAGGGTTATAATGTGTTAGGACAGGACACCTTTCTGTTCAGTTCAGTGAATATTAAAGTTGGATTCATGAGACTGCAATAAAAGGGATTGTTCTGTTAATAGTTTAAACAAAGGGAATAATTCTGAAATAAGAATATGTGGTATCAGATTTTATGAATGATTCTGAATCTAGAATTTATTGTATGAAAGGTCATTAAGTGATTAGTTGAGCCTGATTAACAGATTTGGGTTTTCTACTTTTACTGAAATCACTGGGATTTTTTTTTTATTTGGCATTAGAAGAAATAAATTAGGTTCTTGATGCTTAATTACCATTTACTAGTGATTTGATGTGTTACAAAAAATTCTTTGATCTATACCATATCGCAATTATAAAATGCCCCATAGGGAAACTCGTAGTTTCAGAGAAATCATGGAGAATTCCAAAGTGCATAGATACAAAGGTAAAATTTAGCTTTGCCAAACCTCCCTCTTCCCATATGATGCCTCTGCGTACCTTAGAGCTTTCCATATAAACTTGGAAATCGGGAAACAAAGTTGGTGGCAGAACTGTGAAGAAGTACACTAGAAATTACCTGTAGTTAAGCTGTTTATTTTAATGAGTATCTCCTGTTTAAGGTGAACTTGGATAGTAACCAGACCAAACAGTCACCCTTGGAGAAGAGAAGACCTGTTGTTATTGATTCCTTTTTTCTGAGGAAAGGAAATTTAAACTGTATCATAGGTAAGTAGGAATGTTTCTGATGAAAGCTAATTTGAAAATGAGCTGTATGAACATGGCCTGAACAATCTGAACCCAGCTTCTCTTTTCCAAGTAGACAGCCTCATCCATTGAAAGCTCAGAAAACCCTACAAAAGAGGTTTGGGCATCTGCCACTGTTTCTTTGACATTGAAATAATAATTGTCAAAGTTAAAGCTTAGCTCACTGAATGTATTACATCTTTACCAAGCCTGCCTGTAGCTAAAAACATTAATAAAAATAAGAGAAGCTCAAACTCCAGGTATAATTTCCATGAGCTTTTATTTCATTCTGGGCTTTTTTTTTAATATATGTGGTCTTATGCAAATATGGATGAGCAAATTATGTTCCTGTGCGATAAAATCTACAAATTCCAAGATTTAAAAAGAGCCGTATTAAGAACTGTGTTAAAAATATTTTTGAGCCTTTTACCAAGTGTATTGTTGTAGGTGACAAGGTTTGGGGGACTGCAGGGGTGGCCTCTGTGGGAAGATGCCAGCAGCTGCCCCATGCTGGTCACAGCCAGTTCCAGCCATCTCTGTAACAGACCCACCACAGGAGACAGCTGAGCCCATCACCCATGGGTGGGGCACCTCCGGGAAAATGTATGTAAGAAAGGGTAGAAAACACCACATGGGCAGAGGAGAAGGGAACAAAAAGAGTCAGAAACAGCAGAGGGAACATCAAAGTCAGAGGAGGAGGAGAAGTTTCTCCATGGCAGAGAAGATATTCCCCTGCAGCCCTTAGAAGAGACCATGGTGGAGCAGGCTTTTCCCTGCAGCCTGTGGAGACAACCATGCCAGAGCAGATATCCACAGTGCAGCCTGTAGAGAATCCCACACTGGAGCAGATGGATATTCCTGAAGAAACTGTGGTCCACAGAGAGCCCATGCTGGAGCAGGGGAAAAGTATGAGGAGGAAGGATGAGCAGAGAGAAACCCCAACGTACTGACCATAACCCCCTTCCCCCATGACTCCAAGCGCCACTCAGGGAAGGGGGTTAGAGGAACTGGGAGTGAAGGAATGAAGTTGAGACTGGGAAAGGGGAGAAGGAAAGGTGTTGCTTTAATGATTGCCTTTTTTGTTTCCCACTACTGGAAAATACTTCTTTTAATTGGCAATAAATTAAGTGAATTTTCCCCTAGTCTGTTTTGCCCATGATGGTAATTGGTAAACCATCTCCCTGTCTTTATCTTAACCCACAAACATGTTCATTCCTTTTCTTATTTTTTCCCTGTCACACTGAGGAGGGGAAAGGGAGTGAGCAAGCGGCTGGGTGGGATTTTGTCTGTTGGCCAAGGCAAACTTACAATGCCAAGCTTTTAGCTTTATTGTTTTCTCCCAGCACTTTATTAAGAGGTCTTGCTAATTATAGGTTTATAAAATAAGCATATTCTCAAACAGAAACAGCAATTCAATAAGATTCTTATTCTGGAGTTAAGTATACCCATATGTAGTTAATATTTGAGTACATAACTTGTAGAATACTGAGCCCCTAGACCTAAAGGATAAAGTGATGTAACTGCTGTCCTGCTTCCTCGGTCTTCAGGCATCTGTGTTTTCTTTTCTTCAGTCAGAGTTGCAATGTTCTTGGAACACAGATGTCATCGTAATTTTTTCCATAATTTATCACAGACACACATGGCACTATAGAAATTTTAGGTAAATAAAATGGAAAGATTATGTAATGTCCTGCATGAAGCCAACAGCCCATATGTCAATTTAAGGAAATTGTCTAAATCAGTATTTCTAAATTTCAGTATGAGTTTTTTCCTTATAATAGCTATTCTTTTGGACTTGTTTTTTTGGGGGGAAAAAATTCCCTTATAACAGGTTGTAATATCAGTTCGTAAAAACTTATTCTTAAAACTCCTTTGAAAGCATTTATATCTGCAGCTTCCTCTCACTCTCATTTGATTTTCAAAATTGGTGACATGCATTTATTATTCCTTTGATAGTGTTATTTAAGAATAAAATGGTGAATTTTCAGGCATTACATTTAAGGAAATGTGATTGAAGTACTTTTCTACTATAAAATACTCATGTCTTCTATTCCATAGAACACTTTCCTATATCCTTTTTAAGTAACATTTGTATGCTTTACTGCTCTTCCTTCCATCCTTACTTTTCCTCTCTACCTCAGGTAAATGAATTAGAGGATTTTGGGATACTTGGAAACCAGAACTCTGTCAAAAAGAATTCCTTCTTCATTAAGATAAAGCTGGAAGTCTGCCACAGCGCTGCCGGAGATAGTGATTTCAATTTTCTGGTAGGCTGAAGCATAAAAGAGAAGAAAATAAAATGCATTCTAAAATTCACTTTTTCTTTTCAACTGAATTAATTATAATATATCGTATCTGTTGTGCTGGGAATGCTACTCTACAGAAGTCACAGTGGGACTGCTAAACCTTGTCCAGCTTTGAAGATATTGGCAATTGCTTTGCTGTATGTTTTCCTATTAATCAATTTGAATCCTCTGTGAGACTGAAAGGATGCTGGATGTTGCCTTCTTATTTAGCTTATTTGCTACTAAGAACCTATGATGCATTCAGGTTACTTACTATTTGGTATAGTGAGGTTAATGTATTGCTAGGTAACTGAAGAATTGCCTCCTTGTCACTTCCATTGATTGCCCAACTTCAATGTATAGTTATGGGAAAGAGTCTGCATCATTAGTCAACCCAAACTGCTGTAGTCAAAACAGATGCATTTGGAGTTTGTAAGCTGAAGTTAGAGATTCTAGACCATAGTTGATGCGTCTTTCAAAAGTACATTTATTTGATGAAAGCAGTAAAGTTCAAAAATATAATGATCTGATTAAATTGTAACAGTACTCAGCTAAGAGTTTACATTATGAATTTACTTCAGGGAGTGACTGACTGTCAGAGCAGACCAGTGTGAGCAGAATTTAACTACGTAAGTGTAAGTTCTGCTTTTCCTCCATGTACATGTGGGACACTTTCACCTGTCCAACAGACATGGACTTACAAAGAGACAACTGAGATTGGCAAGAAATTATTTTCGAGTCATTCCTCATTTACTCTCATTTTCCTGAATCTTTGTGTAGGAAACATCTATTACTAACTTTACACATATAAACAGTCATACTGTTAATGATGGGAATATTTGAAATTCATAAAGCTAAGCAGTTACAGTCTCCCACTGTGTAATATTGTCTAATGTATAAGCAGAACATTAGATGGAATGGAAAATTGAAATAATAAATGTTGTTACATGTGTATTTTAATTACTATCTGAAAGAATTCATAGTTTTGCATTTTTTACTATTGCAACAGAAAAAAAATTATATAGAATAAATACCTGGTGTCTCTAATACAAAATTTATACTAAAATTTATATTAGTATGAAAGTCAGTATGGATCATAGGAAGCCACTTCCAGACAAGTTACAGACAAAATAATTTCTGAGGCTAGGTTATGTATACACAGATACTCTCTTACTGACCTGTATTACCTGTGTTGGTAGAAAGTTGAGGACTGGGGTGGGTATATCTATTGGGATAACTTTTTCAGAAATTAATGTATTTTCTTGTTAATCATTAAATTTGTTTCATAGATTTTGCATCATAAGATTTACTAATACTTGCTTTATGTGGAGGTACAAGTTGTATAACTGCACACACAAAATGGGATGTGTCACGCACACAGTGCTTTCTTTTAGACAGTTTGGTCTCAGTGCGTGTAGCATTTATGTCCTAGCTTTTAGAAACAGGAATAGCAAAGCTGCCTATCAGCCTGTTTTCAGTACAGTATGTTTTGTCTTTAGCTACACTGACTTACTGAAATTGTGTTAATGCAAGACTTGAATAAATTTTACTTTCTCTGGATTACAGTTATTTTATCTCATATTTATGCATTCACTCTTCCAGGTATGCACAGGGGAAGTCATACATATGTAGGATATGTATATTTTCTGACTGAATCAGGGATTAAAGGTTTGGTCATACCAAGTCAAGAAAATCTTTCCATTAAGTTAAATATATGTTGTGTAAGGCTGCTGGTTTTGTGGGTATCTGCATGCATTTGTAGGGGAAAGAGATGGAATGACTAACCGTGAAATCATTGAACCTTTAGAACAAGGGAACAATTACATTAGTCTAGACAGGGAATTTACTTGGCTTCCCTGTTCCAATAAATCACTGCTCTACAATGCTTAGTGCAATGGATGAGATCACATAGACAATACTGCATTTAAAGCTGTGAGTTTGCCTAGCACAAACTTATAGATTACGGAGTGTGATTTATGACAGAGTATTAAGAGCAAGAAAAAGTGGAGAACTATCCACAAATATCAAAAGAGGATCTTCATTTTGTGTTGAGAAGAATTATTTGAGGCGCAAAAAGGATACAAAAGGCACAAAATAAAATTAAGAAAAAAAAAACAAAGAGGAGGAAAGACATTAAAGCATCTACTACAGAAAGTAGTGGTAGTCTCCCTTCTCAAGACTTTTAAAACTAGACAGGGCACAAAGTTCTAGAAAAGTGTCAAATCAAAAATGTCAAGAAAATGGACTTATTTGGTTGGGGCTTTTTCCCCTTAAAATGTATCAGTAATTTTTTAAAATTCTTTTTTAATTTGACAGAACAGTTCTACATTAGATTCATGGGGCAGATGTACTCTGCTTAATTTACCATTTCTCTCACTTAATACTTTCTTACTTTATAGCATTAATGGTTCTTCAATTAAAAAAGAATGCCAAGGATTTAATTAAAAAGAACAAGTAAAATATGATATTAAAATTTAAAGGACAAGTTTTTGAGTAACCAGGGTTACAAGGGTCTGGAAATTTTTTAAGCTAAAATCCAGACTGCATCTCACAGGCTAATTCTAGCCTTGTCCTTTGGGCTGAATGTCTGTTACTGATTGGAGCACTAGATATGCTCCTGAACTCTTTCTTCTAGTATAGTTTCATCTGTCTGGAATCCAGTTTGTAATGTCCAAGGTGTCTGTGCCAAGTAAACCAAGGCACAATAAATGGGGACTCACATAAAAAGCACAGTCGTGATCTGAACTAAAATTCTAACTAAATGCTTACTCTGTCAGGAGCCCAAACAGATGCCCTTAAGCCTTTACTAGCTTTGTTCGCAATCTGAGATTTCTAAAGTGCTATACATAGCTCTCATTTGTAGACAATCATCAATGGAATGTGCCACTCAAGCCTGTTTTGTCAGTTATAGTCTAAATAATCATGTAAACTTTTATTTAGCATTTCTTACTTTATGAGACAGGGCTCCATACTTAGGACAGAAGGAAAGAACTTTTTAGGAAAATTGAAGCATGAGAGCAACACAGGAGAAGGTAAAGAGAGAAACAAAGACCATATGTTAGATTATGGATTGTAAAATTAAAATCTAAATTCTAATTCTGAATTTTGACATAGTCTTAGAAACCCTGACATTCTTCAACATATGTTTGCCCTAAGTATGGCCAATTGCAGCAGCAACACCTTGCAGTTTAGATGTCCTGATGATTTCTGCTTTATCCCTTGTGGCTTGTCCCATTTTCAAGTGAGGATTTTAGCAGGATGATCATGTTTTAACTATATGCAGTATAGAACAGCCAGAAGAGTTTGACATTAGAAATAAGTAGTAAGAGATCCTAGAAAAAAATAAAGCCTAAGCTCTGTTCCTTTTATAAATATGTCAAAATGAGTGAACTTTGATAAAGAAAACTCTTACACCACTTTTTACTAGACTTTCTGATTAGGAAATATAATGTACAGTGAGGTTGGTTTTACAAGAAATACACTTTGCTAGTTTTTAATATAAGAGTTTCAGAGTTGAACTAATAGTTTTGCTATGCTGAATAGAATGCGTTTCCAAATTTTGTTGATTCCATAATGACTGGGAAATTATTTTCTTAGTGAGTAACAGTTTCTCTGTTTGCCTCTAGAAATTCAACAAGGAGCCCAGGTCCCATCTTCTCAATGCTCCAACTTTTATCTAAACTTTTTTTAAGTATTCTTGAATTGTAAAAGGTCTTACAACCAGTAAATAATCATCATGATAACTAAATTAATAACATATAAATATATATATATAAGTGAAAACAGAAATTTAAAACCATGACACTAAGTCAATTTTAAGACAGAATTCTGGGACATACTCATAGCAACCTGGTGTAGTAGAAGGTGTCCCTGCTCATGGCAGGGGGGTTGGAAGTAGATGATCTTTAAGGTCCCTTCCAACCCAAACCATTCTATGATTCTATGATTCTATGATATAGTATGGAAGATTCCTACTATGGTTGAAATAGAACAATTTCACTCAGGCTGACATACTTCTTGATCTCAGTTCCTGTATTTTATCACAGATAGTGAGTACAAAACAAATTAATTGAAGCTGGAGAACCAAACAGTATTTTGAAATTTGCAGAAAGCTTTGCAACTTTCTTGTTCAGTTTAAGCATTTTGTCTGAGATAAAGGGGAACAAAAAAGGACCAAAATGTCACTCATTCTCAGAGCTTCTCCCCAGCTGCTGCTATAGTTTATGATGCTCCTTCCTATGTAAACTAGAATACTATTGAATGGATGTCTGTGACAGAGTGGCTGAAACTACTTGGGTGAGACAACAAGCAATCCACCTTCATTAAAAGTGAGCCGGAGAGTTAGCTTAAGTTGTATGGTTTTGACATCTCTCCAATGACTGGGGCAAAAACATGACTTGGAAAGGACAAACACTGTGCAAATCCTCTAATTCGCCCCACCTGATGGCAGCAAATATATGCAAAACTGACACAGTGCCTTGCTTCTCAACATCTGAGTTCTACTCTGAGAGTGTAATCAGAGTGTTCTACTCTGATTTCCACTCTGCAAATACAGAGACAGGCAGGGAAAAGTACAGGAAAGAGAAAAAGGCTTTGATTTGTCCTATAGTCTGGGAAGAACTGCTGCATCCACTTTTTCTTAAACTTTTTCTGCTGTCATTTGGTGTATTTTGAAAGATCAGATGGTCTGCAGAAACATCACTGGCAAGAATTCAGACAATATAGCAAGTCTATGTTGTGCAAAGTGTTTGCCTGTGATTTTCACACATATGTGTGCTGAGAATGATAGTCTTCTCCAAAGGCTTTCTTCCTCTGCAGAGACTTCAGGTAGAGTTTGCAGTTCTTTTCACATGCTGTGTTGGATTTTTACACAAGTTATGTGCTGTTTTATTCTGATCCCAAGTATCTAAGAACCATAGAAATCATAGAATCATGGAATGGTTTGGGTTGGAAGGCACCTTTAAAGATCATCTAGTCTTACCCCCCTGCAATGGGGAGGATGAAATGAAATGAAACCCCGATGAAAAATGTAGGTAAAAATGATTGTTTCCTTTTAGTCAGAGAAAACTGTGGGCAAACAAGATTTTGAGGGAAGTTTAATTATGCATGTTATATATATATTAGGGACAGAATATACATATATATGACACAAATATTATATATTATATAAATATTATAATATCTCTAAATATCTATGTGTAGATATGAAGGACAGAAAGTAGAAGAATGTTTCCCTTTTTCTGATCAAGCTTGTTTTCTCTACTTCCACGTGAATTAACAAATACCTTGATACTTTTGAAGAGCAATGCAGAGAAAAAGTTTTCCTCTAAGAAACAAAGCCAAGTATTAGCTACATTTCGAACTGATACCTAGCAGAACATGATGCACAGTACTTACAGTGGGTCCAGGGTGCTCTCTGTACAAATTGCAGAAGATCTAAAGCTGCTAACCTGCTGCTGCTAATCCCACTTGAGGTACTTCTTTCAAGATACAGCACCAGTTCCACCCAGTATATAAATTAAAGCTTCTATATCAAATGCTGCTGTCCCTCCCCTCTTAACATGAGATCTGTTTAAATTAGAAAGTAAAGAGCTATATCCTGTCATTCCTTCAACCTGCCATAGGTCATAGATTGCCTGGCATTTGAGGGATACTGCAAGACAATAAAGATTTTATTTTTTTTAACTTATGGAAGCGCCTTGTTAAAATATTGGCAGTGTGTCATTGCTCAAAGGAAGACTATATGGCAGAGAAGGGTATCTTGGTTCATGTATAGATGCATTCTGAAAGCTGTCACAGCGATTTTGGCAGGAAGAAAGGTTTCTTTATTGTTCACTTTTGAAGTACAATAGCATTTTCATCTCTTTGGATACATGCTTCTGCTTATATTTTGAACTAAACGCACCAGTGATCTACATTTCCTCATTACGATCCAACGCTTAAGAATTACTGAGAAAGTATTAACAATAAGCCTCCATATGGAAGTATAAATAATTCACACGTTGTGTGTTTTGTTCCATCTCTTAGGGAATATAAACTTGGCAACAATCAAGGTGAGTGTCAACATTAATTATAGTTAAAATGCTGAAGTAGAGATACTTTTCCTGACAAAGCAATGCACACAGCCAAACTTTAAAAAAAGTTTATAAAGGGACTGAATGGAAATTAAAATTATAACACTTACGTAGTTAGTTATGTAGTTACTGAACACCCAATCAGACATAAAACCACAGTTGCTGCAAACACTAGAGATAATTTTTATATGGCATGATACTTTTGCAGGATTCAAAAAGGCATCTGTGCAAGCATCATGCATTTTAAAATCATGAGTGCTATCACTTCCAGAATATGTGCAGGAAATATTTGTTCACTGTTATGACTCTGTCCTCACTCTCCATGCTCAGCCAGCCAGATTTTGCTAGAAGTTGCTAAGTGTTTAAAAGGAACTCAGAACATTTCAAAATATTTTCAAACTGTGTACAAGGACATTCTGCAGTGCTGTTTAACTCTGCTGTAGGTTGTGAAGTCTTACTTCAGCACTCAAAAAATTGCCAAAGTTATTTTCTTCTGTTTGTTTTCTTTTCTTGTTTTTTGTTCTTTGGGTTTTTTGTTTTGTTTTGTTTTTTCAAATGTGCGTACAACTTTGCTGAGTTTGCGTAGCAGTTGCCAGGTACTTCCCTGTCATATGGTCCCTGGACCATAATATAATTTCAGGATAATTGTTCCAGGAAGTCTATATCTGACCATTTTTCCCTCTCTGCAAGTAGGTTATGTAACCGTGCTGCAACCGCATGGTTGTGTTTTGCACAACTAAAAGATAAGGGATTTTTTCTTTCTTGGTCTGTTCCATACCACTGAAGTGTTTTTGTCACCAGACAGATGCTGCATTATTATGGGAACTACGTTACCAAAGCACACAAAGATGTTAAGCACATCTGTGTGCATCTTCAATCTGGATGCTCTAAGTAGATATGAAGCCTTTAGCAAACCCAAGAGCTGATTAGGACATTCATTACACTCCTCCCCCACCCCATTTTAACTGGTGAAACACATTGTTTGATTGTTTAATGCAGAGCTAAAGCCTACCTAAGTAAAACCTAATCCTGAAAGTGCCATAGGGATATAAGACAGACACTCAGGTAGGCAGATAAAATTATGATAGAATTCATGCTGAGCTTATACTTCAATAAACCCACAGTTGTCAGAGTCCAAGCAGATGGTTTTCTTTCTTTTTTTTTTTAGCTCCAGAAAGAAGTAAACCTGAACAACTGGAATAATTTCTTTTTTTTTTTTTGATCTTTTCTTCTACGAACTCAGACTACTTAAAGGATGTAAAGCCCTTCTGAGAGTTTTGATTTTCTTTATTTAACCCAATATCATTTGAACATTGTCGTAAGTTTTAGGACTAGAGGGAACTGTAGCTTAGTGATACTTGCTCGGTAGTATCCAAGTGGTAGTCTGAGGGCTTGTGAGGACAGGGACACTAAATCTCATGCTCTTAAATAGACACTGCATTCTGATGAAAATAAATTTGATTGTGATGAATTAGTATCAACTAAATGCATGTCGGATTTAATTTCTTGTAATTTTTAAGTCTCATCAGTACAGCTAGAGGATAGGAAGTGTGACCTCCACAGCTGCTCTTCTCATTTCTCTTGCAACCACAAGACTTCACTGATATGAACCAGGATGATATTGAGTATTCAGTGAATCTTCCTTGTCTCAGCTGCTTCTGGGTCTTAGTAACTAGAAGATAATATTATAGGACCTGAATCAATCCAAGTGAGCTCAGAGGAGCCACTGATAAAAGAGAACCTTTCCTGCTCTTAAGCTACTATTGCAGCTAGAGAAAAGGAAATATATCTGAAAGTCCACAATTAGCAACAGTACTTTCTTTTGCTTTTCCCATCTGAGTTAGAATTAAAATGGTAAGAACCCCTTTGGAGCCATACAGTAGCTGCCGGTGACTGGAAATCCCTGACAGACTTTCTGGGCAGAGCACGGAAAAGGAGATGAGAGATCAGGTTTCCAACTCTGTGCACCCTTTCATGGAGGAGCATTTCCAACTGAGGGACTTGAATGGGGCTTTTCTAGTGTTTTATGAAAAGTAAAGTGGGAAATCAAAAAACAGGACAAAAACTGCTGCAAAACCTTTACTTTTTCTTTATACTTGACTGTGTTTAAATGTTGGGTCAGCTCCTCTGGTCTGCCAGGAGTACATGTGTGGTGATGTATGTTTACATGGCACCGTGTCCTTACAGTGATTGGAGGCAGCAGGCAGACACAATAACTACCTCAGCGAGGGATTCAGCCATCAGTTTGCAAAGGGTATATCTTCTCTCTGGAGACTGGTGAAGTGGGTTGATCATGAAGAAGATGACTGGGAGAAGGGCCACCATTTTTTTCCTCTCTAGACTCTACAGAGAAATGACCTTACAGACACTCTTTTACTGGAGCAGTGTAGATGCAGGTTTATTTTCCCTGTAATATCAGCCATCAAGCAGAAGCTGAATGAGGAGAGCATTTAGGAAGGTGAGTTTGAACACTTTTGGCTTAGATGTAGTATGTTGTGATAGAATTTTATCCAGGCATTGCCAAATATTCTGTTAAATGATGTTACATTAATGTCTGTAAAAGTGGTGGCAGTATGGCTCCACAGATCTATTTGTTTTTAAAACAGTTCAATTCACAACAAATCCATTTTCTCCAATCCACTTTGTTCTTTTACTTATTCCTTTGCTCACTAGTGAGTAATATTGCATCCTTAACAGTTCAGTTTATTCCTAAAATATTATAGGCCCCCATGTAATGACAGGTGACTTCTATAGGAACTAGCCCAAAGTTAGTTTCTGTTTTATAGACAGACACTTCAAAACTCCCTGTGATAGTTTTCTGGATTCAGTTATAAGAGAATTAGAAAGCTTATAAGGCTTGTATTTTCTAACTACCCAAGTCATGTTAATTTTCATCCACCAAGATGATCACATACTTTATTATTTTACAATTCCTAAATATGCGTCCTAAGGCATTCCTAATCGTATGTTAGCTTAATAATTTTTTGGTAGCATTGAAAAGTTTCAACATGATTCTAAAGTGAATATTCTAGTGCTAGAGCCTATCATGAGCTTGCCTTTAGTGTTAGCAATCCCTGGCCAGTTGCCAGCCTCAACTATGTATTTTGGAAAAATAAGCTGTGGAAAAACAACAGTATGGAACCACAGGAAGAGATAGGACAGTAGTTTGTCCATTTCCTGATGTTTACATTAAGAATGGCAAAAATAATGCCTATTATTGCTCTGTAATGAGTGAAACGATCTACAGGCACTGTTGTCACTGGAATGTTTTGCATAAAGCACCAAACTGATTATTCAGGGTAACTTTTAGTAATTACTGAATAACCTCTGTTGCTCTAGTCAGAGCTGAAAGCTCTGGACCTTGTCTGTTCAGAGCTTGCATAGTTATAAACTAGTTCTTTTTCAGTAAACTAGTTATCTTTCATTCTTTGTTTCAATTTGCTCGAAGAGCTGTTCAATGCCTTCAGAGCAAATCATGAAGTGATATTCTGTTGAACTTGAGCCTCAAAGCTGATGCAGTGATTATATGGAAGCTAGCACAGGGACCTGAAAGCAGATGATTTTGAGAGTCAAAGGAACAGTGAAATTCTCTGCAGTGTTTTTGTTTGGTTGGTTTGTTTTTTGGGTTTTTTTCTTAGGCGTTGATTTTTTTCAAACTGTGTGTTTTGTTTCTTTGCTGTAATCCAAGCAGAGGATGATGAAAAAAAAAAAAAAATGCAGCTGAGCTATTTACTCATGCCTTCTATAGAATAAAAGTTTGCAAAAACCATTAAGGAATCATGATGCACTCCTGTAGCATTTTAGCCATTCATACAACATCCTTTTTGCTTTTCCTCATATCTTTGTTCAACAGAAATGACCACTTGAAGTACTTCCATTACTAAAATCAAGCAGTGCCACTGAGATTATACACTGTATTTCAAGATTTCATACTCACTTTGATGTACTGAAGAGCTCAGAACTATGTAAAGTAGCCAGGTAGAACAGGGACTGACAAAAGTAGCCTCTGTCATGGCTATTCATTATTAAAATTCAGAGCCGGTAGATACTATTTTTCTATAAGATAGATTGAATCAGAGTAAAAGCATCTTCCTGAAAAATCCTTTTTGAACAGAAAGTTCAGTGTCTTTTTCTCCATTTTTCCACTCATTATCTCCTTTATCAAGACTCTTGAAATATCAGAGGATCATTGTACAGAAAAAATTAAAAAACTGTAGTTTCAGATAATACTGAAAGCACATCTTCAGATCATTGCTTAAATAAAAGATCCTTTGTGCTATGATCAAAAGTCTTGTGCACTCATCATATGAAACACCCTAATCAGAGAGCTTGTTTTGTCATACATTTTACAGTCACATCTATATAATATTTTTGGTGGAAAATACATTAGATATTTTTAAAGCTAGAAACACTGTAAGGTATTTTACAGTATCTTTTCTGTGTGATTTACAGATTTCTCACTTAATGATGGTTTTGTTAGATAAGACAGAATTTTAAACAGCCATCTTTTTATCTACAAGATAAAAAGCTCCAGATCAAAAAACTTTAACATTCTGAAGTTGAGTGGACTACAAAAGCCATGCAACTATCATTTATTGCATGACTTTGATATATTGTATTAATATGTTTCCTTGTTTTCCATTTTTAATTTCAACAGTTAATATAGTTTTATATTATCATCTATAAATGAAGGAAGTACAGTATGATCAAACTATTCTGCAGAAGAAACAGTATTGTGAAATTGTCTATTTTTTCTGATACCCTAAATTTATTGTTTCATGGAAACCAGTCTTCTATATCATACTGACGTACAAGTTTATTCACTTCTATCCTTACGTAATGGTTTAAAAGTGCTTACTAACCAAGGATAGAACCACTGTGGCATGAAAGCAATTAATAACAGAAACTCAGAGGATGTGCATTTTGTTCTAGCATGAATGAAGTATAGGGGTTTCTCCTTATAGTTAACATTACGTGCACAAGTAAGTTCTTTAGACTGCCTCTTTTTTTTCCCATTTGTAACTGAGAACGGAAGTCTCATACAGCATGGCAGAAGTGTTTCTCCAGGCATTATTAAGCACCTGAAACTGAAGTGCAGAAAATATTCTTGAGAGGAAAGAAATTTAGGCTGGTATTTCCCTTTGCTTTAGAAGGCTGCCTGCTAGAAAAACTGCATGGTAAGCACCTTCTTCAGATGAAGAAAGATTATGTGTTTCTTCTCAGACTCTCAAGTCTGACTTCTATGTGTTTTCACCTTTCTGAGGGCACTCAAATCCTCCATGCCCCCTCAAACTTCACAGGAGCCCTCTGCACCTGCAAAAGGGCTTTTTACCCCTAGAGTGTTCTCCATTCTCCAAGAATGGGAACTTCAAGCATTGGAGCAGGCTGCCCAGGGAAGTGGTTGAATCACCATCCCTGGAGGTATTTAAAAGACATTTGGATGAGGTGCTTAGGGACACGGTTTAGTGGTGGACTGGGCAGTGTTAGGTTAACAGTTGAACTTTATGATCTTAAGGGTCTTTTCCAGCCTAAATCATTCTATGATTCTAATTTAGTGTTGCCAGTGTTAACTATTGTCTACACTACAATAAAGTCTTAGCTCGTAGGTTGTAAAATATGATCAGCTATATAGTGAAGGAAGGTACTCAGACCTCGTTTGAAACAGATGTACGTGCTCCAAGCACCACAGCTCAGAATAATAAGGGAGGCAAAAATTAATAATTTTTTACTCTATTCAGAAACATTATAACTTTATGTACAGATTTTTCAGCTTAAATAGATATTTTAGATTCCTAATATCACAAGCATTTATTCCATCTTTTCTTATGGAACTAGCTGATCATTTTCAATTGAACTGCAGCATTTCTATCTATTCATTGCAGCATTTGATTGCAAAAAGCTTCCTGTACTGTGGAAAATGTCTGCAGTATGCCAGTCATAGCATATCTCACTGTGCAGCACAATATGCTTTCAAAGAGTTGATAAAAAATGTGCATTCATCACTATCCTGTCAAAACAATTAAGCCACTACCCATGAATCCCATTTAGCTAAATATTCTGTGGTAATATCTAATATGCAGAGTCAATACAAGTCATCAATCCTGCATCATCATCCAGCCTAATCTTCTAGTCAGAGGACTTCATCTATATCAGTTATCAAAAATGAACATTTCTTAAACAGAGGGCAGAGTTATGGCACTAAGAATTCCAGGCTGTATTTTGGCTCACAATAATTTTGTGAACCAAAATAATTTTGCTGTTCTTTGACTTTATATAGCTGGATCAAGGTAGAAAGCTGTTTTAACAATACCTGCAAATGTTACAGAATGTAATAAAGATGTTCAAATATTTAGTTTATATAATTTATTTACTGAAGGAGAAAGTTAATAACTTGCATTATGCAACCCGGCATTAATTTTTTTATAGACCTATAATAAAAATAAGGCCAATGAATAAGAAACCTTTGAATAGGAGTCTTCAGATAAGGAATCTACTCCTTCTGCTTAGACAAGCTCAAACAATGTCATTCAGATTGCCAAAGAAACAACTCTATACACTCCTGAGTAATACTTTTAGGCTGGATAGAATCCCCAAAAATCAGAAGATACTCTGATAATAGCAATTACGATTTATGCAGTTGTTTTAGGTTTTTTTGATTAGCACATATCTAAGGTATTAGATTGTAAAATAAAAAATGCTGATATATACAAGGCAGTACATTTCTGTCCAAGATGTTCTCTTTGTGAAAATAAAAAAAAAAAAAAAAAAAAATGCAGTGGGATCTCAGTCCATTTTCTGGAGATCAAAACTAAGATACCACCATAACTGGTCTGGCAGTTATGGTGGTCTGCAGAGGCAGTCTGCAGAGAAACAACATGTACCTTGGAAATACACTGACATTATGTAGTAGGTGAGGTTATTAATAGCAATGCAGAGGTTTAACACAGAACATGTCAGACTTCAGATGGGTAGGAACTTTTTTTTTAATCCTTGTGATGAAATAGCATTTTTTTCCAGCATTTTTGTGTAATTGTCACATTGACTAGTTTCTTTGAAGTCAGACAGGAGTATAGCTTGAATTCACTTGTATTTTTTACTTTGGGGGCTGTTTGCATACATGATAACATGGAACAGTTAAATAACAAGACTGATCTACCATCATGTAAGTCAGGGAGTTTAAGTGGCTCACACACACTGTGCTACCAAAAGGAAGACATCGGCCCCACCATGACAGCTAGGCTGAGTAAGACAGAGAGAGATGCAATACTTTTTCATTTGTGACAGGGGAAAAATTGTTTTCCAAAATTTTCAGCTCACATGCAGCCTCATTATCCATTACTTTTGTTCCTTTTTCTTTATCAATTCATTAAACTAGCTCGCATAGTATTTTTGTTAACTGTGGTCTTGGGCAAGGGAATACGTGTGGGTTTCCAGTACTGATTTCTGTAGAAATAAATGGAGACCAAATAATATTGCGTCTGTCAGGATTCTTTATACATGTCTTTCTTTTCTGATCCTACAACTCTGAACATGAGTAATCCTTTTCCTGGGATTATTCTCATTGACTTCCATTCAAAATGAAAGAAGATAATTTTTAAGGCTCTTACAGCAAATGCTAAGGCTCTTACCACCACGAGACATGAATTGCAAAAGTAGGAGCTTTATTCATCCCTGCCACACTGTAGGCTTTATTTTAGTTACACCTAACTTATTTGTTTTCCAGTGAAAATCATTTGTTTTAACCTCTCCCCATACTTTAATTCAGATGAGGCAAATTACATTATCTTAGTTGACCTAATCTTCCATTTTTCCTTTTGATTGTAAAAATTTTTAGAGGGCTTTCATCCATACCTGTGTGATATAACTGCTGGGGAAAGACACAAGAACTTGAGCAACAAAACACATTGAAACTATAGGGTTTACACGGAGATGGGTGGAAGAAGAACACTTATGAGGGAAGGAAACCTTTATAGTAGAAGGTTACTAGATGGAGATGATTGCCAACTTACCCCTGCCTAGCACTTAGACATATCCACCTCTCATATTTTGGAGTCAAATGGTAAAAATGGTGAGGGATCTGACCTAGAATCTCATCATATTTTATTTTAAGAAATTTTACTATTATACCATTTTAGTTCACTTAACTGATTAAACTTAGATTTATCTTCTTTTGAAACCTGAGTGTTGAATTCAATGTCTTGCTTATTAATAGTAATCTGAGAATTGTCTGAGATCAAGATTAATTTCTCTAATTAGATTAAGGTGTTGCTTTCTACCTGGTAACTCACTGAGAAGGAAAAACAGAGTTTGGAGCGTTTTAAGGAAGTAACAAAACAAACACATAAGGAGAAAATTGAGTAGCAGAAAGAAAAAAATTATCAATATGGCTAAAATTATAACAATGAGGTGTTCCCTTTTAGAGTTTTATATAGATTCAACATGTTGGATTAAATTACATAGAATGGAACAATGGAGAAAGCTGCACTAGAGCATTTATTAACAAAAATCCTATATAAAACAAGTTATGTGAGTGCCGTCAGATTCCGAAATACTGAAATGCTACTATTTCTGCTTATATAATTTTGCCCACTATCCCTTCATAAATTATCTATGGAATATACATTTAAGGCTGTTTGACACCAGACTTAAAGGCCTAATTTCTGGCCCTTAGGCCTAGTGAAGATGGCCTCTTAATCCTTGTGGGAGGAGCTGGAAAAATTTCCAAAATTTTTGTGACTTTGAATAAAAATTATCAATTAACTAACACGTAGGTAAAGTTTCAGTATTTCCAGGGCTTAATACTCTCTATCTTGATACACCACCTTCATTTTCATATCTGTAAAGTACCTAGACTATGGGATTACAACATTTTTAGTCTGCCATAGCAAAATAAACAAACATCCTCTACTTGTTTTTAAGTTCCAGGCAGAAGACATAAAATGTCAGTACCCTGGCAGCACTGTGAGAATGTTGAAAATGATTCATATGGTCGAGATGTCAGAAGAGCAACCTTTTCATTGATTTACTAATGAAAGTCAAATAAGACATTTCCAAACTGTATAGTTGGAAGTGGAAGATTGCCAGAAAATGACAGGATTGCAAAATCTGTCATGAGAGGCCAGTGAGAAAAAATATTTTGTGTATTGTATAAAAGTTGCAGAATAAATTTATAAAATCAGAATGAATTTATAAACAAAATAAATGGGCCAATATCACCTGTGTGGAAACACAGTTTATTACATTTATGCTCCAGAGAAAAGAAGAAATTAAAAGTTTACTTTAAATTCTGGAGAACTGAAGTCCTTCAGAGTGCTTGGAGGCTCTCTCCTCCAAAACCCCTGTTTCTATAGTGCAGAAATCCGTGGGCCAGGTTGTAGGATCCTCCCACTGAATCTGATACTTAAAAGAAGATGCTAAATTAGAATTGTGGAACGGCCTTCCTTTGCAAAGTGCCTTTCTCAGCTACAGAAGGGTGATTAGGCTCTGAACTCGGGAAAATGGAGTGCTATGACTCTGAGCCTACACTTCAAGTAAAAAATGCATGACTGGTTCAAAACCCGAAAGCTGCATTGAAGGATCAATAAGTGCTACTATATTAAACAGATAATCAATGCTAAAAATTGTACACCTCTGATTACTGAAGCATGGTGATTCAAACGCACTAAGAATCTCAAGAGGAATGACCTGTACACAACCCATTTTATTTATTCAAATTGATTCTCCCCAGATCCAAAGAATAATTCAAAGGTTAAATTTAAGCATAGAGAAGGTGATATCTGTAGGTTCCTTCCAGACCTATTTCCATATAATTGTGTGGGAAGATGTCATATGGTTTGATCCTCCAAAATTCTCCCCCATTGAAAAATACAGGAAAAAAATATTGGAGGAATTTATTTTGACCATCACAGGTGTGTTCTTTTGGCACTCATTAGTCATACTGCAGAAGTCCATTAAAGTCCTATACTTAGGACTACAAATGGCAAACATTTCTGGGGAAAAAGTAAGTACTGATGACATAGTCACATTGGGAGGAATTAAAGCACTTACCTTAAAATCAATATATTTACTTAGGTCTTGTATTTACACATGGCCATGGTTCAGCAATATGTTTCTTTGTCTTTGTGAAGGTTCCCACTGAAACCAATAGAACTGTTTATTTGATATGCAGTTGGCACATACTTCAGTGCCTTAATAAAGTAAATCTTATGATAGGCTAGCAGAGAGCTGAGGTTGCTCAGTTAGGAACTAGGAAAATTTTAAATGTAGAAATTCTTTTAACATGTTTAGGCCAACTAAAACATTGAAACAAGAAGGTGTTGAACTTGTCATGTTGAAGAAGAGCAAAGGGGAAACTAGAAAAAGTTGAAAAATCTTGATTCAACAGTTTTGAAGTAAGAATTTTTTTAATTTTGAAATGAGGCTTTGCTTTAAAATAATTTATCTTTAATAAAGGTAAGGTTAATATATCTCCCTCCACCAAAAAAGTCTAAAAATGTTTTCAATTGTGGTTTGACCAATCAACTAAAAAATAAATCATGCCTGTAGCTGTTCTCAGTTCCACACTGGTTCATTTAATTATTGGAAAGATTGGATCAATAAAAATAATAATAATAATAATAAATTGAAATGTTTGGCAAGATGCATTTTTATGCCTGAAGTCTATTTAAAATCTTGTGGTAACAATATTAACTCTTTAAAGGACACTGTCCTGTTATAATTTTTAAAGAGAGGTTATTTAGAAATGTATCATTATTTGGAATAAAACTCTTCATACGATAGCAATGTTTTTAGTGTATTTAAAAAAGGGGAGAGAGAAGACTGTCTGTGTCTTCAAAGTAAATATAAACTGGCAATGAATGCCTTCATTATGCAAAAAGGCAAGTGTTCAGTATGTTTTGCACATGGGCACTGCTTTTGAATTTATAGGGACAACTCAAACACATGAAGTTATACTGATATCTAATTGTCTTCCTGTCAGGTGGACTCTAGCATTATACAGAAGATAAATTAATAAGACCACAACAGCTTAAACAACATGCAGAATGCGGAGGGAATATTAACTCACCCTAGTTATAGTATAAATTTAGTAGGTGTTCCATGCAGAAAAGTAATTTTCAGTTTGAAAGTGGCCCTTTAAAAATGTCAACAAAATAGTTTGTTTTATTTTTTATTTTTCGTATTAAACTCAGGACCTTCTCTACTTATATGTGAAATCTTAAGACTCTCTTTCATTTATGAAAGTAGATAACATCAGAACCAACTTAAACATACCAATAGGTATTATATATCATTGTCTTACTACAGTAACTTTCCGTCTATTGGGCAATATTTTGTTTGTTTCTGCTATTGTCCTGAAAACTTAAGAAATTTAAGATTACTATGACATGAAGGAAGAAGGTAAAGTCTACCAACTCATATACTCTTTTAATTAAGCATACCTTTAGCTTGTGTTTAATTTTATGTTCTTTAAAAGAAATGTGTAATTAATTCCTTTTTAATTAAAATGAGATATCATATCTCACTAACATTTCAATGTTTTACCTTAACAAAGAGCTTGTAGTTAGAAACAATTAAAAACTAATGAATTTGCATGAACACTAATAAAAGACATTGGAGTGATAAGAAATACCTACCAGTTGTCAGATTATTGCTAAAGTACACAAAATAGCTTTCATAAGGAAGAAACCTTAGGGGTGGAAAAAAAGGAAAATCTGTTTTGAAGCTTTGATAATCCCAAATGCAATCCAGCACTGAACAACCTTTAGGTGAAATTTTAACACTTTGAAGCTATGGCTGTATTGACAAAGTAGTTTAGATGGGTAGGAACAGAGCTCTAGAACGAAGCAGCAGTGCTGAGAAGCTGATATTCACACTGTAGGTATTTCAGGGAATTATTTTTACTTCTCAGTAGCTTTAATCTCATCATATGGACTGGATGTCCATTTGCAGCTGGAGAGCAACTTCTAGTTTAGTTTCATATGAAATCAATCTAGTTCAGGTGCCTTGAGATCATTTCAACATGCAAACCGAGTAAGAAGGGATAGCTGGGACACTCATTCCTGATCCAGACTAAGCCCATAATGCAGATGAACCCTAAGGTGGTGTCAACATGGTGTTGTGACTCTGAGCAGTGCTGCAGTTCTGGCATGAAGCCCCTGATCAGCCTGGATTAATGAATCTTGTTGATTTGATGTGCAGAGATCTTCTCTTGGTTCATGCTAGCTGGATTCCTTTTGGAGGAAACTAAACTAGAAGCCTATCACCAGATGTGCTCTAAGTGTGCTACATCTGCCTAAAGGCGACATAAGGGTCTGAACCAATTTGCCCTTTGGACAGCGTTGGGCAAAATTTCAATCAGGACACAAGACTAAAACTATCCCAGAATAGAAGTGTAGATACTATACATGTATAAGCTTCAGCATTTACCTTCTTCAGTAACAGATTGTCTCCTTTTATGTCAATTTATTAATGTAGACACAATTTAATGCACAATGTATCTATGAATGGTAGTAGTAATTTACTCTTGAAAGAGCCTATGGTTTATTTTTTGTTATCAAAACCAGTCTCATCCTAAATTTGGATTACCCCAAAGCCCTTTGAAAATTTGTTTATGGTTTCCTAAAGGGGTGGGACAGGAAGAGAGAGATTTGTCACCAAAGAGAAGTCAATAGTTAGGAGTTTGGGCGCTTGCCTGGTGGTGAAACAAGCCCATTGTTCTGTGAGGTTACAACTGGGATTCAGTAGGAGACGTTTAGGTACTAGTTCATCCAATACCTCCTGCTCCAAGTTTAGGTTTTAGGAGAATTATTAGACTGAAACTTCTTGGACTCCAATTAGAGTCACCAAGTTCTGTCTACTTATGCTTTTTTAGTGTTTTCTTTATAACCCCCTCTATTGCTCCCACTGAGCTCCAAGGATCTGACAATACAGAACAGCTTAATTCTCCTTTCATTTAAGCTAGGGTAGCTCAATTTGGTTTTTTATCTTGTCTCTGAACAAAATCTTCTACTATGATAATTTTTCACTTTTTCTCTGCCCAGATCATAGATATTTTATTATCAGTGGATAAAAGAGAATGGCTGCTCAGCTGGAAATTTGGAAGATGGAGAAACTTGGGAGCTACTGAGTTTTGTCTTTGAAATAAAAAGGACACAAGAAGAAGAAACTATTTTGTGTCTGTGCCTGTGTCTGCCTTGCCTTAACTTCTACACAGACCAAGAATTCAATGTGTACCTTTCAGAGCTAGGTAGGAAGTTATTTAAAATACTTCCTATGGATAAGTTACAGCATGTTATAATAAAATCTTTGGAATAGTTTTCTCTGGATTATGCTTGTACAGTTCTTTGGTGGATTAAATATCACAAGCAATGGTTATACCAGGTGAAACCCTACTGTTGATAATGTATGATGTCTTTTATTCATAAATGGGGAACAAAGTCTTTCAAATGCTGAAGATCATTTCAAGATTGGCGATAAATAATCACTATATGTCCAAAAAAGGAGCTGAGATGTTCCAGTTTTCAGGCCAATGTTCCAACTATAACATGTTATTAGGTTTATGCTGATATGTTACCCATCTCCTCAGAAATAACAGTAGTCTGTATATGTAGAAATGTTAAGTGCTTTTACCATAGTACTGAAAAGTATATGTAAGATATCAGGGCTTTCACCTTTTAAAAACATGATGTGCATCATTTGTGCAAGAGAACTTTAATTTTCTGAGGTGCATTTGACATAAATGACCTAAACTGTAATGTTCTTTTTTAGAGGCTGAAGGTGGGTTGGCTCTTACCTTCTTAATTACTATATCCTTTGCTATAAGCAGTGAAACCTTAGCCAGACTATTTCTGGTTTATCTGAATATTTCATATAAAAATTCAGATTAAGTTCTGAGTCTTGACATTACTGCTAAAAGCATTTTGTTTTTGCAAGTTTTTGGGCTGACTGGTACAGAGAAAGTAGGGAGGAATAAATAGAAAGACACATAGGAAGACACAATGTGAAAACTAGTGCTCTAAAACAATCTCTGAACCAATACTTCATGACAACTATCTTCCCACACTTGTCTCTTATTTGTGGCAAATATAGTTAAATTTCTTCTAAAATCTCTCTAACTGAAGACTGCAAAATCATGCTGAAAGCAATTTCCTTGGTATTTTCCCAGTGGCCTTAATGAGTATTGTAAATATGCATATTGGATAACAAAAAAAAAAGGGTATATTAATCTTGGACCTCAGTTCAGTCTGTTAGTGCAACTTGGGGCTTTGTATATGTGCCAAAATATTACAGCAATTCACAATTACTGCTACGTAATGACCTAGATAGTGACAGGTGGATCATATTAGTGGGTTCACCAGCTAGAGCAGATGTTCGCTGTTGACTTACCACTCGCTAGAATAATTTATATGTATATAGGTTTGGAGCTTTCAAACTGATGATACAATAGGTATATGCTGGTAAATCCTATTGCATTACAGTTACAGTATCTCTGGATATTACAGTGACTAACAATTACACAGTGTTGTCTAGTAGTGTGATTTTCTCTAGGTTTGAGAAGAAATTTCCTTAGTAAATAGGACTCTTTTTATTATTTTTTTTTAATTAAAACATTGAAATGCTTTTCTTTCAAGGTAAAACTTGAAGTAAACAATTGAGGTTTTTTTTAAATAGATCTCCAGATGAGAAAGGGCTCCTGTTATTTTACTCAGAAGTCTTACCCTGCTTATAGTGAATTAGTAGAATGGCTATCCCTGCACAAGAAAAACTTTTCCTTTGATAAAAACAAATAAAAATACTTCCCTACCATTTTGTACTGCTTGAGAATTACAGCATGCTTAGGCAGAGAACAACAGTTGCAGGAAGCAGACATGCCTACTTTGGCCTATGGTCGAGACACCAGAAAGCAGTGGGAGTCAAAAAGAGAGGTTTCCAGATCAGAGACATTCCTGATGTAACGTGGCAGCTGCTCGCAGAGCCCCTGCTACCCTGCAGATGGCTGAGGCAGCCGTAGCCACCGACACCAGCCAGGTCCCAGCTCTGATCTCTTCCCTGCTGTGGAGGGCTACACCGCCACAGGCAGTCCTACTAGCTTCGTATAAAGGCATCTGGTTTTTGCTGGCACGTTTATTCTTGCACACTGGTCTCATGGAAAGTTGCATCAATGGCTATTTTATAAACCTGCTTTCTGGACTGTTAGCACAAAATAAAAGGAATTTACCATCCAAAGTTATTGATGGTAATAGCCTTTTTCTAAAAGCAAAAATACTCATCTTGCTGCATACATGGATGCTCATCTATTTGTTTACTGACAGTTCATGTGATTTGCAGCTTCTGTTTTTCTTCAGGTTTTTGAAACAGAAAGAAATTACTATCGCATTTTTCTAATTGGAAAAACAGTGATAACTTTCATTGATACAGAAGTGCTTACAGCTATTTTGTGTGTCTATATGTGACTGAAATAAAACTGGAAATTTTCTTAATCCGGAGTACATGAAACTATAAACATATTGTTAGGTACATAGGCTGGCACTCTAGAGCATTATAAGAAAACAGCAGATGTTAAATTATCATAGACCCAGAGAGATTATGAGTTACACATCCCTAGGAAGTTTATACAGATAAATCTACAGGGCTCCATAATAAATTGAGCTCATTTAACACTTAAAAAATATTCAATAATACGTTGTTTAGTTCTTATAGCAACTGATGTTGAAGATATAATAACATTAAAAGTGAATTCAGTGGTTTCTATAATTCCAAAGATTATTGTTAAGGGGAAAAAAAAAAAAAAGCCCTTTGTCTTTACATAACACTGGCAAGAGCAAGCAGATGATAGAAAAAATCACAGTCAGTCTCCATCTTCCATTGTGAGTTCTGCAGAGGCTTGTGCTTCTAAGAAGAGCAACCCAGCTGCAGCCTTTGCAAAGGCAGAGCTGCCAGAGCTCTGCAGTGATCAGTGAAAGTGACTGCCAAAGTGTGTGCCCCAGCCACCCAAAGATAATGGCTCTATGGCATTGTGTCACTTTCTACGAGCTGAGACTAAATTTTATATACTAAAAGAAAATGCACAAACAGTGTACAAGAAAAAGTCAATAGCAATAGATTCCATGTTTTGAGTAATCTTGAGTTATCCAGGAGACTGATTTTGATTTGCTTTCCCAGTTTTTCAGGCTATTTTCCTGTCCTCCCAGCTGTGGCTCCTTGGGAACAGCTTCATTCCAACAATTATTCAGGGACCTGTTACTCCTCTCAAAAGGCCTGGTCTAATTACAAGTAAGTCCAGGTTGCCTCTCTCCATTCCTTCCAAATGACGGCAATGACCATGTTGTAAACATTGTTAGTGGAGTTGAAATACCTGTGTGTTAGCTAGTAGGTGAGTGACAACATCCCTCTGAGGATGGACGCAGTAAGGGTGCACTGATTCATTCACAAGCAAGTTACCATGCATTTCCTGCATATCCTTTCTGTGGAATAGCTCCAAATGAGTAAGAGCTCCTTCAAAGTACATAACGACTTAAGAGATGAAAATGTTTCACAGATCAGGACTTAGCCATATCCACCATGATATGGTGGTTCACTATTGATTTGGTACTTGGTTGTTGACCACAGAAGGCAAGGAACAGGCACGGCGACCGCCATCCAAGAGCTCTGGATATTTCATAGAAATGCTTGGATGCATATGTATGTACCAGAGACTATGGGTTATTTTGTTTCATGTCATCCTCATAACAGAGTTTTTTGAGATGGTGCAAGGCTGATCAGAAGAGACAACAATTCATTGTTTAGTTAGCAGATGTACTACCTTGTTTAAATGCTCAAAGACTTTCTAGCATTTGGCCATGATGTTAGTGACAACCTTTGAAACAGGAACAGCTACTCCTTTGCAAAATTGGACTTGGTCAGCTGCGATTCATAAGTTTATTTTTCCCTCACTTAGATCTTCAAGACAAATGTCCTGGTTTTGGCTGGGATAGAGTTGATTTTCTTCCTAGTAGCTGGTATAGTGGTGTGTTTTGGATTTTAGTATAAGCATAATGTTGATAACACACTGATGTTTTAGTTGTTGCTAAGTAATGTTTACATTAGTCAAGGACTTTTCAGCTTCCCATGCTCTGCTGGGTGCACAAGAAGCTGGGAGGGGGCACAGCCAAGATAGTTGACCCAAACTGGCCAGAGGGCTATTCCGTACCATATGGCTTCATGCTTAGTATATAAAGTGGGGGCAGTTGGCTGGGGGGTAGTGATTGCTGCTCAGGGACTGGCTGGGCATCGGTCAGTAGGTGGTGAGTGGTTGTATCACTTGTTTTTTTCCTGGATTTTGTTCCTTTCTCGCTCTCTTGTTGTTTTCCTTCTCATTACAATTATTTATTGTTGTTGTTGTTGTTTATTATTATTTTGTTCCAATTATTCAACTGTTCTTATCTCAGCCCACGAGTTTTCTTACTTTTACTCTTCTGATTCTCTCCCCCATCCCACCGGGGGGAGAGTGAGCAAGCGGCTGTGTGGTATTTAATTGTCGGCTGGGGCTAAACCGTGACAACAACAAAATAATTCCTTCCAAACAACCCATGGCTCCTCTTACTTTGTTTCTTACTGAGATTCTCTATTATGGCTTAGGAGTTGTCTTGCTTACAGGACTACAAGAGCCCAGTATGTAGAACAACTGGGTTACAGCTGAGCCCTCTGGTGGGATTTGCAGTGATTTGCTGAAGCAGTTTTGTGATAGGGACAGATCACAGTGTTCATATAATGGTGGATAGGCACCCAACATTTGTATTATTTAAGTAGGAAAAAATCTCTTTAGAAAAATTTTTGTAAATACACAGGGATTTTGTGTCTAATGACTTTATCAAGATCACACACAGGAAGCCCAGCTGGGAGACAGATAACATTTATGAATGAACAGGAGAAAATACATTGGGAATGAATTGGCAAATTTTCAGGTACATGAGCTGAATTGGGATCTACAAAATCCCTATGGACCTGGAGCTCCTGATTTACTCACCATCGTTCCTAACTGAACAGGGAGAATTTAGTTTCCTTGACTCTTTTAAGATGTCACTACTGTAAATAAGTGCACTGCATTCAATTTACCTCAATTACCATTTATTGATGACGAAGTTGTAGCCTACCTTAAAGCCAATGATTGTCATGTACATGTTTTCTTTTCATGTGCTGGCAGAGCCTAGCTCTGGTACATCTACTAAATACTAGATCTTCGCTCAAGAAAATGCACACAGAAATCACCCCCGGACATCTATAAAAGTAATATAGCTGCTTCAAAGCCAACATATTTAGTAGCACATGAGAGGTGGGGTTTTGTATGTGTGAAAACTGGAAGAGATAAGAGAGGGTTTAGTGTTTAACATTAGTTCTGTCCTCTATTGTAATATAAAGGAGAAAAACTAGAATGAGAAAAACTGTATTTTATGCAAAAAAAAAAAGTCTTTTCAGAATTTACTTATGTAGGATAATGGTATAAAATGCTAAATCATGTTTTATACATTCTGGGCTGATATTTCTGCTTTAGTTCACTGCAGTGTTTTGGAACAGATAAGTTGTCACAGTGCTATAAAATGTGTTTACAGTATTTTGTAAGGACCTGTGTACCATCTACATGTAGGACATGTTTGTTGCTTTTACCTTTTAGATGACACTCAGAAAAATAAGTTTTCTGTTCAATTTGGAGTGCCATGTTTGCTTGGTACAGCCCAAGCTCAGTAAAAAGCTACCGCAACAAGGTAAAAAGCAAACAAACAAACAAAAACCCCTTTCCTAGCTTATCTGTTAACTTCTAGAATAAATGTGATTAAACTGGCTACTGCCTCCATCCACATTTATCCAAAATATAGCTCAGTACTCTAGCACTTATTCCGCAATTTTTTCCCGATGTCTGTTTGCACTTTGTCCTAGCCTGCATTTATTCCTTTCCTAAATTGGCCAAGGTAGGCCACCCTACTTGACATCAACTTCATCTTCAGGAGGACCTGATGCTGAAATGTGTGAAGTGCATTTCTGTTCAGAGCTCAGCGTACAGTGGTTTACATTGCAAAGACATCCCTCCCAGGTGCGTGACCTTCAGCAGGAGCGGTGGCTGCCAGCAGAACTCAATATGTAGCAGCTCATTTACCAAGGGCTGGGGCATAACTCCTATATGTGCATTGGCAGAATGATGGGAGAGGTTCACCTCAGGAGCTGGAAGGCTTGTGAAAGATGATGAGAAAGGAAAGAAAAGGGCCAGCACCTGTGAGACAGCAGTTCTAGGATGTGTGAAAACTGGCAGGGAACTTCTCAGAAGCAGAAGTCCTAGACTTTTAATCAAATCAGAGTTTTACTAGGTAAAATTTGTGAATGTTGAGTGTCCTAGTATTGGGGGAGACAAGCATTGTTTTATGTAGTCTGTCTATGGTTAACTTTTAAAATCTAGGTTCTTATCTCTCTTGGTGTGTTCTTTTAATATAAATTATATATTAAATGTAAATGCATATGTATATTAACTAAATACCCTTCCAGGATCGCTTTTGACTAATAAGTTGCCTCATAGCTTGAGGAATACAAACAAAATCGGTCAAGTCAGTTACTCTTCATTTTATTTTCATCCCCATGAGCCTGTTCTGGTAGTCTGTATGGTCAGCTTTGAAGCAGGGTCTTCGCCAGTGGGCAAACTGTTGAGATGATAATTAATGTAGCTTTGAAATTAATGTGATCCTTTTAACCTTGGTTTTTTTGTCTTTGATTGTTGCTGTTTCTTGTATTTTTTTCTTTTTTTTTTTTTTTACCCAATAATCTTAGTGCACTCAATTGTTTTTAACAGTGCTTTACTTTATTTTGAGCATCCATGTATTGTGGAGATGTTTTATTCATGTCTGAGTTATTTTCCTTCTGAAAATGTAAAAAAAATTGTAGGCACTTCAAGCTTAGTGTGTTTGCTGTACTACAAATGGAACCTTCCTCCAGCTATAATTATTACAAGCTGGGTGTTTTTCCTCCTCCTAATTTATCTGGAAGCATAGAGTAAAAGACAGGCTGGTTTTATAAAGACAAAGGATGCCACATAGTTTAACTACACTTGTATATGCTTCCTTTTTCTTGCAGGTGCATAATACACAGGATCTATCACTTCTGTGTACTTATTTGACCTTCTTAGTTTCCCATCCTTTAAAAAATATTTAACATTTTGGAGAAATGTTGTGAGGCTAAGGATGCTTTGACATTAAGTTGAAGAGTTGCTCCTAATCTAGAAGAGTCCATCCTAAATCTTGAAGTGGGTTGTGCAGTGGGAGGGAAGACCTTTCCTCAGTGTGTGCTTCAGGCAGCTGGTACTATTAAACAAATCACTGTTTTAAGGGACTTTCCTACCTTCCTTTCAACTTGTAGACAGTTTATAACATGCTGAGTTTTTCTTATTTACTCCATAGAGAAATGACTTCTCCTACTCCCCATGATTTTTAGGGGCATTTTGTCTCTTTCCCCCCAAAGGTAGGTATAACAGAAAGACAATGTGAAAAGTTTATAAATATCATCATTGTACAGTGAACATCTATTAATTTTTTTTTTATTTCAGCACCTCTTTCCAGATGTATGATACTTGTGAAAACGGACAGCTGGCACCTGTCCCTAACGCACTTTGATTTTTATCTTGTTTTTTCTTCTAGATGTAAGAGGAGGAAAAATGGAGGGAATGACATACAAAAGACTATGCTTCATATGCTGCTGATCAATATACTCAATGTGCTAAGACAAGATTCTGCTCATATAAAACTAATTTTGTGGAAACAGGCTCAGGTCTTCCACTTGTACTGGTTTTCTATTGGCAAACTGAATTTTTCCACCTTCTATTATATATTGGAGGGCACACTGTGGTTGTTTAGAAACAACTGAAGAAATTGTCCTCTCAATTTTTTTTCTGCCAACTTGTGTGTGAATCACCCAGGTAATCTACAAAGCAAAATTAAAGGGGAGCAAATGAGAATATTTCTTCTACAGTTGAAAGACAGAAGGGAAAGAGATTTCAGCCATATTCTGTTTTGAAAAGTTTCTTAATGTTTTCTCTAGGGCTACTATAATTAAAGGCTATTACATGGCAAAACACTGTAGGCTGCTTGTCTGAGAAAGTTAGGGAGACCATGCCATTATCTAGGTAATCATGTAGAGTAGATTATCCAGGTCAACACTCTGGCAGCCATAGTGGGATTACTGGCAATGGCAATACCCCAGGCTGTGAGCTGCTGCCATACAAAATACGTTTTTTCTGTTTGTAAGCATGCATTCAATCCACTTCTAGATTGTAGTTATCTGAACTGTAAAATTCTTTGAGGTCTTCTGTGTGAAGTCCTAAAGAAATGTGAAATACTACCATTGCAGCAATGCCTGATGATTTTCTTCTCTAGGGTACTAACCACAGGGCTTCCGCAGCTGGATGTGGATTTGTGGATTCAGCCTCCCAAATTGAAAACGTCCAGCGATTGCTCCTGCACAGAACATGCCAGGACAGAAAGCTGTTGCTGGTCCTCACCTTCCCTCGGCAGTGCATTCACAGCCCCACAAATTCTGGGGCTCTGTACTTGCCTAGCCTCCTAACCATCCCAACACTCTCTCTCACTCGCACCAGAGCCCAGCTCTGAAAGCATAGTTTAAATATGCCATACTTATTTAAAAGTATGGCATTTTTTAGAGCAATTCAGAAGAGCATCCTGTAATGAAAAATGTTATAGGGGACATCAATTAGTGAAAAAATGTAGAAAATTAGCTGACATTTCTAATTATAAGACACTATTTTCAGTTTGCTTAATACTTTGTTAGGTTTTAAATATCTATATTTTTTCTGGCTACGTATCTGTTTCAAGCTGATTAGTTTTAAAAATATCTGTGAATATAATTTCACTGTTTCACTCAAGAAGGTTAGAGAAAAGTGTTGTCTTGCCAACATGAAAGAGAAATCTACTGGTTTTAGGTCCCTAAGTCTCTTGACAACCTCCCATCCTGTGAAATAGGGATTTGAACTATGTCAAAGAGGGAGCGGAGCAATCAAGTTAGTGAAATGCCTTCAACTGGCATTGAAATTTGCCCCAATTCAGTTAGGCTGTAAGACTGAAAAATCTTATTTTGTAAATATTCCCTGCAGCCTTTGAAAGAGATAAGCAACTGTGTTCTCTAATTAGGTACTGCATCTTCAGTGAGCATGTCTCAGCCAGGGCACTTGGGGCACTCCCTGCGTTGCCGTTGCCATGCCTTTCTGTTGTTATCAAACTACCCCTGAAGCCGATAGCAGAAATACGTGCATCATCTCCCTGTTGGCATGCACTGAGGATGGAAACCTACCGCCGTTATCTGTTACATTGTGCTGAGGCACTTCACGTTGGTTGTTATACAGCCCTGTTGAGTCGTCATTAGTCACAGTGTTGGCAATTTTTTGCTCCATAGTCCTTAAAAGAAAACATCTAGACTTAGGACATTGTGCAAAGAAAAGCTACATAAAGAAGTGTTAACTCAATGTATTTGACAATCAAATACATAAAATGAGGAAATGTGATTAAAAATAAAATCAAGACTGAGTTTGCTTGGATAACCTTAAGTTGCCCCTCATACATGAATGCTTTATGATATAATTTTAATCACATACTTTCAAACTGTCATTTCATAAGGTTTCTGTTTCTTTCAGCATATATAATAAATAATGCTTGGAGATGAATTGTAGTGATATAAGAAATTAGACAAAAATCTGTCATTCCTCTATCTTGTTTACTGTAGACATTAGATAGTACTAAGTGAATGTGCACTTGCAGGAAGATAACCAAATTAAGGTACATACACTTCTACATTGTAAATTATGTTCTGTTTTAAACTGGAAAATAGCAGGTACTATTAGTTGTTATTTATGCACAAAACTCTACTTACTAGAAACTGACAAGTTATAATTTTTGCCATGTAGATCTAGGAATTGACTCAGCTGAATGATCCTTGAAGGTTTTATTTTATTTTTCTTAAGTCAGCTTCTTCATTAATTATTAAAGAAAATTAAAGTTATGCCCACTGGGAAAGAGATTATGATGATGTGAACAAACATTAAATCCAGATTGTTTACGGATCAGCACTTAGGCACTTGTCTACTGTCTAGTATATTGCAAGTTTGGTCTCCTTTGCACTAAAAGTAACTGATGGGAAAAGAAATGACTGCTAGAAATGAGGTGCAATTTTTAAACTGGAACATTAAAAAGACTGTTGGGGAAAGGAGCTGTCACTATGGGAATTCTTAGTTCAGAGATCATTTGCAAAGCCAATGTTGCATGCTTAGAAGTTATGAAAATTTGGCTCATTTTGCTGTAAATGTCTAAGGTTGCACAAATTACAATCAGAACCATACTATTGTGACTATAAGGGTAATATACCACGTGGAAAGCAATATGTACAGTTATGGCCACTTGAACCATACATCCTATATTTAAACTGGAATAAACCAATACTGAAGGGAATAGTCAGTGCATAGCCAGTACACATGGAAACATATATTTGTTAACAATCCTAGCGAAAAGTGAGAGAAGAACAGAAAAATAAATAAACTGTAGCACAACATAAGGTATGAGAATGTTAGTGGATGCAGTGATCAGTGTACTGATTCAGTGAAACGTGATGTGCTCTTAATGTGTAATGAATAATTTTACAAGAAGAACAATTTGTGAAAAGTCAAGTGGATATGTTTTTTGACCATCCCAATTTGCTGAGTCAAGTGGGTATGTGATACTGAAAATTTGGACTGTAACTACCTTTTTTTAAACTTTTAAAAACATTTTTGAAAATAGTAAACTGGGGTGCCTAAACATTAATTGAAGTTAAGACACACTAAAAACTAGATTAAAAACTAGGTTAAGTTGTCTTCTAAAATGCAGTTGAGTGAAAATCTGAATAGGACTGTATTTGTCATTTGTGTTTGTACTGAAATCTTAGAAAATCTAAAATTCCAAGAAACAATCCTAAAGTAAATAAATCTTAGAATGATACTTTGTGACCTTGCATGGCAAATATTTCTACACTGCACCAATTTGAATCTTATGAAAAAACATGGATTTTCATGATATCTTTATTTGGCCAAGGGAGTGGTAATTAAATAATTTGATATGATTAAATACCTTACTTAAAAATCTGCTCCTATGAGATGGGAAGAGAAAGCTTGAACCCAACAAAAATCAGAGAAGAGACAATGTATTCTTAGATTTTCTGCATCTTTATGAGGGCATTATTATTTCAAATATATTCAAACAGAAAATATATGATGTGATGTTTTATGAACACATATTTCCAAAAAGAAAAAGGATAAAGTGATACTTTTTAGTTCAAAATCAGTTCCATAGATGATGTGGAACTAGTAGGATTTCCTTGCAGGCCTCATTTCTTCAGCACCCTTGGTTTCAGCCTAATCCAAAATGATATGAAGAGATTATTTTGCTGACACTTTGGCAGAAAACAATGAAGAGTTCTCAGAAGAGTACATGGAAGCTGGGAGTTTTGGAGTAACTTCTGGAAATGTGTGTGACAGTGATGAATGGGCTGATTAGATATCCCTAGACTTTTTAGAATCCCTGATCCAACAGTTTCACTTGTTCTAGCTTCTATTTTAAACATTTATTTTCCAGGATAAAATGCCTGATGTCCAAGTAAGTTGGTAGTAAGAGGTAAATAAACCAAAGAATTACTCTAAATGAAAACCTTGTGCTCTAGAAAATGAGAGAGAAAGACCTTTACTAAAAGTTAAGATTGAGGGCTGTGCACGATATCTGATTTGCACAAACTGAGAAGGGAAAGCACACTTGTTCAGAGCTTGGCATCCCAGAGAAGGGAATAGTTCTGGGCTGACAGCAGTAGAGGGAAGCGTAGCTACTCAGAACTACTACATCTTGGAATTAGGCATAATTTGGGGCACTACAGAGCTTTTACAAGAAAGTACATAAAATCCATCCTGGAGCCTGTAAGCAAATTGGTAGAACGTATTACTCTCATATGGGTTAAACCAATTTGCGAAGATGCATAAAAAAACTTGAGCAACATCTCAGTTAGTGGTATCTGTTGCCTCACTATAGGCACACAAACTCCTTTCACATGGATGCAAATCTGTTTGTTTCTGCATGTATATATACAAAGAATATAGGAGAATTAGGTTCTTTTGAATGAAATAGATAGTAGACCATCAGAGGCTCCCTTTGCTAAATCAGCCACTAAGCACTGCCAAAGTGATAAATATAGATCTTTTCTTCAAAAAGCAGATAACTGAGCCTTCAGAAGAGTAGTCCATTTCCATCCAGAATTTGAAATCATGCAGTCCCCTCAATAATTAGGTGTCTTGGCAGAGCTGTCCCCAAATGTGAGAAGGTACTAATTTTACCTTACCTAGTAGTTAGTTCTTAGAGCACCTTCTGTCTTATGGGATGTGAACAATCATCCAGGATGGAGCTGCAGGTCCCATGTTATGCACTATTCCCTGTCCGGAAAGGAGCTATCCCTTAATACCTATCCTGAATGTCTGCCATCTATAAGGTGGCATCTGAAGTATAAAAACAGCCTTTGGTTCAAGCAGAAGGTGCAAGTGCATGAGTGTGATGATATAGTAATATTGCATAGAGGCTAGATCATTCACAATAGATATTGTCTTAACTTCTTGATGGCTTGGAAATATTTAAATTTTAAGAAAATGTGTTTTTCTTCTGTTTGAGAAACTATAAGAAAATTGGAAAGAAAGATTTCGTTGTAAACTTTGACAAATAAACTTTTTCAGACATTTTCAAATCTGGGAGAAACAGCAGGAAGAAATTTCAGTCAACATTTTAAAGAACTCTATGCAGTGATTTTAGAAGTATATCCATAAGATGCCAAAAAGTCTCCTTCTTAGAGATGCAGATATCTTAGAGGCAATAGTTTTGTCTTGGGAACATTATACTGCAAGAGATCACAGGCCAGACTAAGTGGGAATTTCAGTTAAGTAAAAACAGAGGACACACATAGATCTCTTTAAGCAGGGAAAAGAGATTCAGCAGAGATAAGTCTATGAAATAAGAAGGCAGTGCCAGTGCCTGCACTTCAGAAATATCAGCAACCTCTCAGATGCCCACAGCTTCTAAAAATGACGAAGAAAGCAAAAAATAAAGAAGAGGTTACTGTGAGAAAACAGGAGGATACAGTGAGACAAGATGCTTTATAACTGGTGCTCAATACTGTCTGCATGCACGTACACCTAGAACTGTCAGTGGTATTGAACTGCAAGTTATTTAACAAGTGAACTGCAAGTTATGAAGATTTAAAAAGTATGTATTTTTAATGGACATATTTAGACTTAAAAATTGAATTTATTTTGTTATTCACATTTTAATGATAAAAAATGTAGGAAAGCATAAAGGGAAAACATAAGAAAGGAATAGAAAGTAACCCTACTATAGTATTCAGATTATTAAAATATTCATATAGGAACCCAGGAATTCATTTTAGCCATCTAAGCAAGCTTATATAAAGGAAAGTGAGTGTTTTGTAAAGCTCAGTGGCATATTGCATTTTGAACTTATATAGTAAAAACTCTTTCTTTCCTGAAAAACAATAAACAAGAATTAAGAAATACAGCATTTATAGAGCTTCCTTCAACTAGAAAACAGAAAACACACAAAAAACCCTCCTCTTAAATTTACCTTTAATAGCTTTTGTTACAGTAGAAAGTGTTGACTTCTGAGAGTGTTTCCAGGAAGGAGAAGTTATTTTCAGAAGTACAGAGAGTAGTTTAATTCAGGTAGGTCCCTTGAGGTGAGATGGTTTACTCACCTGTTTAAACACCTTGATGTAAATATCTAGGCCGGAAATTTTAGAAAAGCAAATCCTCACTATATTTCTAGTATAATGTGATTCTGTGACAAAAATACTATATTATGTTTGCAGATGATGGTGCCTAAAAAGAGTAGTGCTCTACTGCACAGCATCTCCTAGAATCCTCACAGCATAGCATCTGAGGGCTGCAGTTCAGTTACGTGCCTATAGTTACTAAAATGTTAGTTTCTTCACGCTGCTAGCCTTTATGGTGATTACACAGAAATTTATATATAGAGCCTTGAGATTGGAAAGCCCTTTCTGTTCATAAATATAATGTAACTCTGTAATGACCAATCATCCTCTTCTTCACAGTCTCTGCTTGTGTTCTGGATCAAGGCTCTTGGAATTTTGCTTCAGCTTTTGGGTAGAAATTCAAGTTACTTCCGCTTGGGTTGACACTTTGCCAATATTTATTTTTAAGGATATGTTTAATTCATATTTAAGAAAAAGAGAAGTTTAAGAAAAATTGTTTTTATTGGGAATTACATGGAACTTATCTATTCAAAACTGTTATTGGTTATACCACACTCAACAGTCTCCTTTGCAGATGATCCTGAACATGCCTGGATAGCCTTGACAGGATGCAGACTAATGAGGCAGACAGCATGCTTTCCAGAACATTGCTAACCCATGCTCCATGATCACCTCTTCAGCATTGCAAAGGTTTACAAGAAAGCACCACAGATTTGTGTACTGAGTATGCAAGCTCTACATGCAATGGCCAACTTCTGTCCTCCCAACAATAAATTTGAGCTGTCACAGATGCAATTACTGTATAAAAGGTAGAACACCAATGATGGAAGAAGTAGCTAAGGAATTGTTCTTCAGCCTTAAGAGACTTGGGAGTAGAAAGAATAGAAGTATCCAAATTGCTATTAAATTTCTCTCTAATATTTAATGACTTGTACAAGCAGAAGCAAAGGATTTCTTTTCTTATGTATAACAACAAGCAAATAATGTTATAAGTATTCAGACTACTTTTTGTTTATTCAAAGAAAACCAAAGTACTTGCCATTGTAAGATTAGGAAAATGTGTTACAAGTAAAATATTCACACTAAACTATCTACTTCATGAAAACTGGCTTTCAGCATATTTTTTTCTTTCTTAAAGAACAGTCACTCTGGGTTATAAAATGTAACTCCTTGATATTTTTAAAAAATAATAATCACCCAATCTGATTTAAAGTGAGATAGAGGCTATCATTTGATCCTGATCTAATTGGGAATGAAGTAAACCTTCACAGTGGCTTTACTTGGCTAGGAATCTGAACTACTCAATACGACAATAGGCAAAATTTATGGTGGTCTTATTTTTTTTCTTTCTCATATGTATCAACTGTCTGATACCTAATATATAATATTTAAATGTTGTCATGGTTGAGATACCAGATATCACATAAACTTGCCACATCATGTTTAAGCTCTCCGTATAATGATTATAAAGATTTCTTCATAAAGTTTTTTTGTTAAAGATGTTTTATCAGTTTCACAGACAATGGCAAACTTTAATCTGAAAAGTTTATTTTCCATGCATTTTCTCTAGAACCATCTGTTAAATCATCCTACACGTATTACCATTATTTTTTTATGTTGCACCAATATGGACAAATCTTACCTGAAATACTGAAATTGGAGAAGCTTTACTGTAATTTTTTTTTTTCTTTATGCATACACCAAAACACATACTTTTGTCTCTGCTGGATTCAGTCTTTTTCAAGACAAGAAATTTCTCAGAATTTTGATTTACAGTCTATTAATAATAATATCCAGTGGGCTTGCTTAGCAACCTCTTTATACTTCTGCCATCAGCAATGTTACCTGAGATACTGTAAGCAAGTCAAATTCAATTCATTTCTGGTCTCTGTGGGTATGATCTCTGGCCAAGATAATTTTCTTTCTGGTAGAGGAAAGTGTCTATTACAAGGTTGGTTAACCTATATAATGTGTAGTAGAAATGAGAAACTTTCTCTGTATCCGGCTGGTTATTAATAAAGAACAAATCCTCTTACGCTCTCAGCAACACTTTGCTAGGATCAAAATCAAATTGGTTACTGACCATCTGTCTCTGTGCATATGTATTTCACATAGTTCATGCCTTACTGATCCATCAGATCTCACCTTGAATCAGAATAATTAACCGTGTCAAGCCAATTTGACCTACCCAAACCCATGAAGACTTTTACTTTTGACCTCAGTGTAGCCAGGAGCTCTGTTGGTCCTGGTTTCAAATAGTAGTTTCTGTTACCTTGGATCACTCAGTTCATTTTTATTTTGAGTATGTAAAAAATTGTATTTATTCAGGTTTGTAAGATGCTGTCAGAACTTTGCCATACAAAATTTACATTTTACATTATGCAGTGAGACTTGTTTTCAAGCTGTTGACTAACAGTGCATTATATACTGTTAGAGTGGTTTTCCATGTGTGGCTTCACTTCACTACAGAAAAGATTTTATTCAGATGGAGGTTTTCAACTGTTTCTTTGAAGTATGCAATAAAAAATGGACCTTTCTTAGAGAGATAAGTAGGTGCTTTATTTGCTTACAACTTTGGTCCAATAGCATCTAATGCATGATAGAAGAAGCAGAAGTATTGTCAGGCTGTCAGGAATGCTTGCGCAATGCAACAGTGAAGTTTGCTTTCTTTGACTTACAACCACAGTCTCAACTGGTTTACACTATATGACCTCTGCAACTTCAATGAGCTTAAGTCAGAAACCAGTTTGTTATCCGTCTTATCCCACCTAGTCTAGGAAATAATTCTTTTTTTAATTAAAGTAAAAGTAAAGAGAATTATGGATAAGAGCTGTGGGGGGTTTTATATTTAATATCTTGAATGAAAAACAGCTATAAGTAAATATTCTCAGAATTAGTGATACTGATTTTTGTATACTATGTAAATTAAATCTGGAACTACCATGCTTGGATACCAGTTCTCTCATTCAACTTGTCACTTGGATAAGGTAATATTTACTTATAGCCTAAAATACTCCATCTAAATTAAGCAGAATTATAAAGTAGTAAATATCAATGATATTTCCCCCTTCTTCCTAAAGATAACTTAAAGTTGGGTTAAAGCATATGATACAGAAACCGCAGAAAAGAGGAAACGTGGAATCTGTTCTCCATGCCCACAGTAGACAAGGCCAGTTATAATGGGCTTAAATTCTGAGGAGTATTCAGATTAAATATGAAAAAGCACTTTCTTGTGGTAAAGATACTGAAGCAGTGGAACATATTGCTTGACTTCACCATCACCGGTGATCTTTGAGAAAAGGCTAGACAGATTTCCAGACTGCCAGAATCACCTGGGTAAGAATGCATCCAAAGCATCAATTCTCTGAAAATGTCAACATTTAGAACTGCACCCCGATCTAAATGTCAAATATCTAGATGTTGGGGTGTGTGTGTGTGTGTGTCTGGATAATGAGGGTTTTTCCTCCATTTTAGAGAAAAGGAACAAAATTGATTTATAATCATCTTCTAGAATCAGACTTCCCTTAAAAATACAGCTCTGAGTAGATAAAAATCTATATCTCATTAAGCAATTAAAGTTTAAAGGAGACTTAGAGGCAGGCGAAAAAAAAAGAAAAGGTTTTCGATGCAGGTCTTGATCCACCTGCCCTATAGGCAAGTTAAAAAACTCATTGTACCTTTAAAGTTGATGGAGTTCTTGGTAAGATGAAAAAAGAGCAGACAACCTCACGGAATGGGAAATATGACTCCATTTGGAAGAACTGCTCTCTATGAGAAAAAAACGGGTACTGCTGTTGACCAGGCTGTTTCTGTTCTGTAACTAGTCGAAACTTTTTGTCTCAGGGCTGTCAGAATGCTACCTCTAAGCAGCACTAAATTTCTCCAGACTTTATAAAGAAAAAAAGTCAGCATAGATGAAAATATTTTTTTACTCCAGGAAGAAAAAAAAAGATTAATTCAACATAGACTTTTTCATGTTTCTTTTGTCTCAAAGGCAGATCAAAAGGTTAGTTAAATTAATTTTGTGATAACTCAGACAAGACACCAACATTTACATTCACAGTTAATCATAAACTGTTTGACCTTGGGCCACCTTCCATACATCAGAGGAGAGGGTTCAGAAAGACATTACGTGAAGGGGTTGGCACTAATGAAGACCATTCACTGCACAGTCTAGCATGAGGCACCCTAGCTGTCAACAGAACGGTATGACAGCGTTCAGATCAAACAAGTAATCCAGTTAATGAGGCATATCTCAGGAATTTAGCGAGAAAGTAAGCGTGTGAGTGATATGGGTACTTTGTCATGGATTAATAGAATATTAATCAAGGCAAGGTACATTTTCATATACCGATGACAGACGGATTAGGCAGCATGGGAGTGTTAAAGCTTCAAGTACCTTTGAAAATGCAGGGTCTAGTTTCTTTGCTTTTGTTTGAAGTAAAATGAATAAATCCAAATATCCTGCAGTCAATGCTTATCATTTCAAATGGTTTCCCCAGATATCTTTTGGAAACTTGCTTAAAGAGCATCACAAATCTTCTGTGAAAAGTTTCCAAAGGAACACCTACACTATGTAATTTTAAGCAAATTAAACCTGTGCAATTTAAACAAGTTTCCTCTGTCTGAGTATTTTAACCTCTTCAGGGATGGGCCATGAGAAATTTTTCTGTGTTTTCTAAACAGCGGTGTAGAGTTGCTGAGCCTTAATGAACAATTAACGAGCCCACAGCCTGTTGTTTCTGTGGTGGTTGAAGCATCTCAAGAAAATCATGATAATTGGTTTTAAAAATTGCAAAAATAACTTTGATAATAAAGCACTTTTAAAACCAAAAATATTGTTTAAATATGCTAAGGTTGTTGTAGTTCATGGGAGCTATCTAGATAATTTTAAAAAGTCATATAAAAAGTTATTGCCACTGTAATAATTGTGTTTTTCAGCTATTCATTCCCTTCAATGGTATATTAGAAATCTATAATGAAACAACATATGCAGTCTCATAGACTGATTTTTTTGGCTGATAAACATAGTGAATTGGAAATTCCAGAAGCAGTAGGACTTCCAACAGTGAGGAGAAATGCATTCACTGAAAACACTATAATTTTGTATGCAATTAACATATTTTCAAGAGAAGCGATTAATATTTCTAGAACCCAGATTGTGTTTGGTCAGATGGGGCATAGGATTCTTTTTTACACACTGGAGCTCCCCACACAAGCACTTGGCACAGACCCTAAAGTTAAGACAGGCAAGTAGCATGGTATTTGCAGGCAGCATCAAGGAAATAGCAAAGATATGGATATAGTGTCATCTGTCACTTCCAGAAAGGGATACAGGCTATCAGAGGTGTCCAATAAAAGAAAAGAAAGTGGACTTCCTTATTCTTAGAAAGCTTACTGCCTGCATGATGAATTCCTACTCCTTCTTAAATATGTGCCTGAGGAAGAAGATACTCTCGATATCACTAAAATTTGTTGCTTTTCTGTTTTTTTTTCAGGACAGGAAAAAGACTAGGCCAAGACATGTCATAAAAGTTTCCCCAACGAATACCTCTCTTGGATTTATTGTTTGCTTATTTGCTGTATTTTTTAAAATGGAACTTCTGATTTACCTGTCAAATTGTAATGAACAAGGACAGCAAATCTAACATGAACTTTCAGGTCAGTGGTATGCTTTGTAATATTATCTGTATATTCATGTTCCTTCTTTTTCTCCATGTCTCCATTTTGTCATGCTTCTGCAGATGTTTTCCCATTTACTCTCCGTCTTGATTCAGCTCCTTGAAGCAAGCTTCAGCTTCCGTTTCTGCTATAGATATCCACTGGGAGATTTCCCTGTGTTAAATATTGGAGATACAAGTGATGTATAAGTCCAGTATATATGGGCAAAAAATCGTACATATCAAGCTAAGGTTCAACATCTGGGAATATTAGCCAAAGATTCTTAAGGAACTTGTACAGATCTCTGAAAACCCTGACTTAGTGCCATGGACTGCCCTATAGCTTTCTTTGCTTACACTTTGAACCCTTTTACGATGCACCTGTTTCTTCCTGACTGCATTTTGTGGCTGGAAAATGAAGAAATTTCTTTTAAACTATTTTTTTAATGGATAAACTGGTAACTGTGAAGTTTGCAGGACATCAGGATTACTTGTAATGGCAAAATACACAATCAAATGGAATTGCTCTGAACTACTTAAGAGATGGCATAAGAAAATTCAGTGCAATCATATTCTGGAATATATAGGTTGGTCAAAATTGAACTACTTTGTGAAATATGGTAGAGATTTCTTAGGGGCAGAAAATCCAAGAAAAACATTCCAACACATCCTGTTTCAACTATTCAGGAGCTTTTTTCCACTTCAAAGTTGTTTATTTTAAAGTGGTATAATATTAAATAAAACTGAAACAAGAGGCAAAAAAATACACTTTTTGAAGAAAAAAATTTTTTAAGATGTTCTGTTATTAGAAAATTTCAGTTAATTTTTCTACTTCATAAGAAACTTTATTTCAGGGTTCTCTATCTCTTTCATGAAATAGAAATTATATCCAAACTGCTTAGTATTATAATATTATTCACAATAATTTTCAAATAAATTTTGATGGGATTTCTGAGAAAAGGATTTTGAGCTCAATAACTGGTATTTGACACTGATTGGGCCTCCCTGCAGCTGGCTAGATCCAGCTAACCTGAATTCACTTAGCAATATTGGTGGGCCTTGTGTTGACAGCTGGTTAGATACCAACAGTGTTTTCCAGGTTGATTCAATTTAATCTCATCAATACTGTCACCTGCTGTTAAAAATAGCTTTTGCCACCATTATTTGTTATACTAGTTGCAACACTTTTAGGACTGCTTTATATTCCCTTGTATTCACAGTGATGGATTCCTTTTCATTTTATTTCTTTGGATGGAATAGATCTAGATTTGTTCATCTAGTTCGTAAATTATGATTTGTATAGCTTGTGAAGAAAAAGTTATGCTGCCTTGTAACTGAACTAAGTAGACCTTCATGACAGCTTCATGGTAAAACTGAGAGATCAAGCAGCAGCATGGAAGTAAAAGCTGATGTATGGTCATCTATTAAGGTTACTACTAAAAATGCTACAAATGTATGAGATAATTTCCTAGAACACTATAAGCTATAATATGAATACATCTGAAGGATAAGCTGACTTAAAAATATTAATAAAGTACCTGGCCTGATGGGTAGATTTAAGAATTACCACTGAAATGGAAAGAAATTGAAAAAAACCCCCCAGATTTAGAAGAAAATGGCCTAGAACTATCTGTGGTTTTTATAATTTTATTTATCATTCTACTGCATTTTGTTTTGCATCCTATTTTCCGTTCTTTCAGTTTTCCTGTTGCAAACTGCCTGTAAAGAACTGGCAAGTAATTCTGATATATCCGAGCATCTCCCTGACACTTTATCCACCTTGTCTGCACTTTGTTTGCAATTTGGGGCTTCTCTCCTTTGTTTTAGGCAGAGAATGCTCCCTCTTCTGCCATGTTTTTCTTAACTGTTGGCCGACGTCAGTGCTGTTCAGATGCCTCTCCAGGATTCGTGTTCAGTCCAATCCAGTGACTGACAAACTCTCATGCAGATCCTGCAGCTGCATATACTTATGTCACCCTAAATTCTGGGAGCTTTAAAGAAAACAGGATAGCTCTGCTAGTCAAACAGAGAGGGCTTGTTTGGTTTTGATTAAGTGCAGAATGAATAAGAAGGCTGCACTGAAGAACATGAGGAAAATAAATGCCAATCAGGTGAAACAGTGGATGGCTAGAAGGGATATAAGGGAGGGCCATTACAGAAATTATTTGAGTTAAATTTGAATGTTCCCAATAATCATCCTGACTTCATTCTCCCATATCCTAAAGTCAGTTTCAGGTGTAACACGCAAATACAGGGGTCATTAAAAGGGACAGATACAGAATTGCTTATGGAGAAGGGAGGAAGGATCCAAAATATGTCATAATTTATTTTTTAACACAAGAGTGTTAGTATGGATTTCTATGGAAACTTCTCAGACATTGTTCTTGCAGAAGGTCTTAGGAGGAAACGCACCACTCCTCTGGCTCCCTACTAATCACATCTGTGAGCACAGAGAAACCAAGCTAATCATACAGATTACCCTGACTAATGCTTTGGCTTTTTTTCTGTGTGACTATATACATGGCAGACTAATAAGCTTCAACATCAGCGGTCAGAAAACTCCTAGGGAAATGTTGCTTATGTACCAAGAAGAAGGTATTGTATATGTTATTGCTGATGATTGCTGCCATTGCAAAATGTGCAAACTGGCTGCTGCTCAGCACCTGCAACAGCTTCTGCCAGTTGAAAAGTACAGTGCATCCTTGAAAGAACAAAAATCCTCTAAAAAAGAAGTAGGCAGCATTCTTTATCGACAAGATCTGACTGTGTTTTTTGAAGGTATTCCCATTAAGGTGTTTTCTCAGTCAATAAAAATCCTACATATTCTTTTGGTAGATTTTAAATCTGTCTTTCTTTGGATTCAGGGAGAAGAAAGCTATAGGTATATTACTCCTGGAAGACAGACAGCGTTAAGTTCTTTGGAGAGAGGAATTGAGATAGGCTATCTTTAGAGGTAGTCTTATTTCCTATATTTAATAAAATTCCATATACAGTCCTGAATAAATGTGACTCTCTGGCTCTACCTGCATCACATTCTGCGGTACAGATTTGGTCCACTTGGTGGCAACAGTGAATATGGCACCACACGAACTTTGCCTTGATATTGGTAACGAAGGATGCTTTTAAGAGTGTAGGTGTTGATAATAACAGAAGAAACACTTTTCTGCCCAGTGTGCCACCTACTGATCTCTTTATGTTCTGGCTGTTCAGCATGGTGGTTTCCCTGAGCCATGCATTTGGTCTTGACCCTAGTGTAGCTCTAAGAGACCATTAACTTTTCTTTTTCTACGTATCACTGAGCAAAACCAAATGAAATTTTGTACTTCATAACCTGTATGAACCTTAGATTGTGAACAGTGTTTCTGCACCTTCCTGTCAGTCTGATTTCACTTCTTCAGTGGTGGTTGTTTGATGTGTTTAAAGGATTGTTTCCCCAGTGGAGGAAAAGAGAATATAGTCATACTACCCAAGTGTAGTCATACTACCCATACTACCCAGTGTGACTACCCACAGTCACACTGCCCAGTTTAATGCTAATGACATCAGCCTTTAGGGTTGGAGGTGGGGAGTCTAGGAAGGGAGGAAATTACAGGGGGAAGAGAACAAAAAGCAAGAGGGGCAGGCTGAGTCATTTGTCAATAGAGATGTCTGCTTATTTGGCTATAGACATTATAACACTGGGCACCCTAAATGGTTCTGATGAACTACAGAGACATTGGCAAATCAGGTCTGACAGATTAGATGTAGTAGGAGGCAGGACTATGCTGCCTAGTACTCTCATTTGTCCTCATTTCCACTTCAGTATTTATTTCTTAATAGAAAAATCAGATATTATTTTCATGGTACCATTATATTATGATAACTTTATATTGCATATTACCTCATGGTAATATTATATTATACTATCATATGTCACAGTAACGTCCAGAGCAGGAAAAATAAAGTGCCCAGAATTCAAACAATTTGCTGTAGCAACCTCACATTTTCTAAATTGATTCTGACTGATATTCACCTTATACTTTCAAGAATGAAGTATTTTGGATGTCAAAAAGTTAGAATTGCCATAAGATGCTTGTGGTGGGGGCTGGCAGTTGGGGGGGAATAGAATCTCTTCTAGCAGGAAGGGAACTGGTAATACTTGTACTTGATCCTGGGTTTTAAAACTTTAGCGCTTAAACAAAGATGAATCTCTCTGAACCCAACACTGCCATAAAAGAAGCTCAGAGGACATTGGAAGAGTCTCTTTGGCAGTGTATTGTAGATAAATTCATTTGTCATAGTATGGATGTGTTGTTTATATGTTATAGTTGCAATTGTCCTCCTTCTTCAAGGGAATGGCTTTGAAGAAGCCATTTAATGATGTTTTGCAGTCATCCATGTTTTGCAGTCAGCATCATCTGTGGCTGTGGAAAGAACAGTTACAGTCTTTAAGCATCATAATTCATGAAAACGTATAAGACCATTGTATTGCTGGAAATCACTGTTTGTCTTTATCCATTGGTCACAGAAAAAAAAAAAGCAACAAGAAAGACAACATTATATCCTTATACACAGCTCAGGAATTTAATTTCTAAATTATTTTTTACATATTTTTTTCTATCCATTGTAAGAACAGTATTTACTTATGCATTCGTTTTGTCTCTTTCTCAGCAAGCTTTAAAAGAAGCAGCAACTCTGTGAAACAGCATTCGCAGAGGCTTTTTGCTGTAGTCTGCGTTCACACAGATATTTTGTTGAATCCAATGACAGTTGAGTTTGTGATGCATGGACTGGGCTTTGGGCTGTTCTGAAGAACCAGTGCTCTTTCCGGTCCCTGTCTTGCACTGTAATCTGCTGTTTGGTGAAATACCATGCAGGAGGAGGAGCAGACTGCTGCCTTAATCAGTATAATTCTCTTCACAAATTATCTGATCCAGGTTCTGTTGAAATGAATAGAAATATTTCAAAGGAAATTAGATCAACGGTTTATTTTCTAGAATTTTCCTACAGCTTTGCTGATGCTATCAGATCTGATAACACATCCTTTCTTTCTATAATAGATAACAGAGAAATCTAGTTCTTCTGTTCTCACTGGAGCTAAGTAGGGTCTTTTCTACATTACTAAACAGGGATCTTTGTGACCTTTGAGTGAACTATAATGAAAATTATTGTGTGAATTGGATTTTCTAATATTTTTCAATGAGGAAAAATTAGATTGATTTTGACCTATTATCAAAATACAGGCTGTTGCCATGTTCACCAGTCATCTATTTTGTTATTGCTTTAAATTAATGATGGATTCATTTTGTCCGTGATAACGTCTACCATAATTTTAAGAATATTTCCTGTACTTTTTAATATCTCCATTCAATAATATATCAAGGCTGGGATTTTGAGGGCTGATCTTTGGCCTAGAAAGAAAAAAATTCCACAGTTTCTGCTGAAGGCAAAAGTTTTCTTTTTTTTTTTTTTCCTCCTTTTTTCCCCCCGCTGTAATCTGCAGCAGTAGTTTGCCAGCTCTGACGCTTCCCTTATATACTGAGATTTACCACTCAGATTCATAGAAAACACGCACCCAATTTAGAAATTAACTGGTTTTCCTAACACTTTAAAGCAATTGTCAGGCTCATAATGGTACAATAGAGAGGTCAGAGGCAACTGGGCAGCAGTACCCAGCGCACAGCTAGCAGGAGAAGTGGCACACTCCAATGTCAAACCGCTTGAGTAGGAGACATGACAGGAAGCAAATCTGAAAACCTCACCAATCATTGGCAACTACCCTACAGATCAGTGGCTTTCAGCCTGTGATCCACAGACTCCAGGGAGTTACCACTACTTTTAAATGACTTGCGAAGTTGACCGAGAGAAATAATTTAATGTGTGCTACACAGCAGTCTGCATAAAATGAACTTTCTAAACCTAACTCTCATACATTAAAAAATTTCTTAGGAACCCACGAATCACAGAAAGGTTGAAAATGGATCTGTACATAATAGATAATACATAATATCTTACAGGTTGAAGACTATGGCAGGTATCTGAAGTGAGGAACTTTTTTCCTTTACTGTCATATACTATTAATTTCAGTTCAGGTGATATCACAGTTGCAGTGAGAGTTACTATTTATGAAGGATCTTGATGTATAATCTTTCAGAATCTGTTACTTGACTGATTTTTCAGTCCTGCATATAGTGTAATGTAGATCCTAAATTAAGGTTTGAGCTCTTAAAAATCTTTAAACTTGAATTGTAGCATACAGTGTATCATTTGGAAGACGTGACAATATATTCAATAGCAGGCAGCAGGTGGTGTTAAAAAATGTGGTCTTTGCTTTTGAGGGTTGAAAATAAAACAGACATATAAAGTTGACAGGTGGTGATTATGTCTGGGAAACCACAGAGATCTAGGGATTTCACTAATTTTGGCAAACAGTTCATAGCAGGTAACTTATCTAAAAATTCTACCTCTTTTTGTTTGTTAATATCCCAATTCCCTAAGCTCATTCTTGAACAAAAATGCTCAACTGTTCACTAAATCCAACAAATAATTAAACAACTAAGGTCTTATCCAAACCCTTCTGTAGTCCATAAAAATAATCCCATTATTTTAGTATGTCTTGAACATACTGTAATTGCCAGCATAACTCTCTATCTCTGTATAGTCCTATTTTAAGTCAATGAGTCTCCTGGTACACATACATCTTTTCATACTGAGGAGTAAGGACTTCAGGAATAGACTCCACCTAAATAATTCTACAAAAAATTCTTTGTCTCTAAGAGAGAACTGAGCATTTTTTCCCCTCATGGTGCTTAGCAGTCACAATTTTAGCTAGACCTAAAAGTCATATGGTACGTGTTTATTCCCTGACTGAAGGGGCATAAAAGTCCAAATGTTCATATTTGCAAATTCAAACTTAACATCTGTGGTTGTTCTCTATAATACACTTAACGTTTGCTGTGTCTGCAAGTAATCGTTCCAGTAAACTCAATCCTTATATAGAGCAAAAGGAAAACAACCAAAAAAGCAGCATGAACACAATCTAAATCAAATGGGGTAGGAATTTCTGTTAAAATGTGTCAACAGAATTTGCTCACCTTTAAAATGACTTTCTTTCTGGCAGCTCCATTACTCTTCACGATCATGATTGAAAACGTGTAGAAAGAATATAAAGCCTGTTGAAACAATATAAGAAGCATCCGTTCTTCATCTGGTTTTAGACTTTAAGTACTCTTCCACTAGCTTTTGTGTCCTGTTAGCTTCAAGACTATAGGTATATAAAAGTAGCTTGTACAAAGTTAAGCCCATTAAACAATTGTTAGAGAAGTAAGAAACCATTTTGATGGTCTCATACATTTGGAGACAGATGATTTTAGGAGAAGGTTCTGTGGTCAGACCTTCAGAGGAGCCTAACAATGCTAGAAGAGGTTCTGCAGAGGGCTATGTGGAAGTGGACTAATTTTCATCTGGTTTAGACACTTTCCTGCTAGATTATTTTGAAACTCTCCCTAGGTGTCTGTATATCAGCACCTGCAATGCTGCCCACCTGCTCCCATCCCTGAAGCTATTGTATACTGGTAGGCAGAGGATGAGAGCTCCAGGAGTGGACCTCAGTGAGATTTGCTACAGCTGTACTTAAAGAGAAAGGCTGTTTTAAGTCATCTGTGATCTGTGGGTCATACTGCAATTGTGGCTAATGGTAAAACAGAGCTGTGGCTTTGTCAGCCAGACTGGACTTACGCAAATCAGCATCACATTTTAAGAGACTGTGTCTGATCTCATCTGGCAGGTTGTTATCAGTGACTTCAACTGTGTCCAACTGTGTTAAAACCTGTGCTGCCCTTCAGGGGCTGTTTTTGCAGGGTTAAAAGCAAAATAATACATTTAATGCATTTCATTTCAGCACTTTCTGTTAAGCTTTTCTAATTCTTATGTTTAAATGAATAAATAAAGAAATTATAGGATTTGGGGTGTTCTGCCAGGCAGTGTTTCTGTAGAATAGCATGATTTTGCAGACTCATTTTCTATAATGGAATGTTTGTCCTCCTACCATTATCTGTAAAACAAATCTTCCACAAATTTGCTACAAATTTACAACACAAGCCTGTACTCATATGCAGTGCTAAATTGTTGTAAAATCAGGTAATATGTGCAAAGTACATATCTTCAACTTGTATAAAATCTAAGCTTATAGCATGTACTTAGATAAGACATAGTTTCTCAAATACTGTATTTACTTCTTCAAGGCAGGGGAAAATAGTTCTTTTGGTCAGATGTTTCATATGTTGATTCTAAAATTAATTGCTGTTGAGCTAAGTGGTAAACATTAAACCCTAGCCACACTGTGGACTCTGTATGTAGTGTTGTGTATGTTAATTTTACTGGAAAGTATATAGGGAATTAATTTCTCTCTTTAGGACTCACTGTACTAAATCTGAGTTTCTACTGTACAAAATTGAGCCACTGAAGTGTAAATTCAAAGGATATTACCTTGGTTTTGAGAAATCTCAGCCTGGCCTAATCAGTAGGATTCTCATTAGCAGCTTCATTCATGTCTGTGTAGGTACTAATTGTGCAGTCTTTGTTCTGCACATGGTGCATTTTCTTTCAGTCAGAATGTCTGAACCTAGGAGTCCAAAATTAATTTTCTCATCTCAGACAACAATATTAATATTTCAATCAAATGTCTATTTTTGATTAGTAGTTTCTAACTATCCTGTCTCATAAGGAGTGATGTATGTGTTCACATGGGATTCCAGAATGAGGCTCTAGGCACATGGATCTCTCTGCAGCATTTCATTTTTGACAGTCTTTAATGTGATGGTCATATGGGTTGCTGTGAAGAGCCTGGTGTGTGCCCTATGCATAGGGTTAGCTCTCTCACGGAGAAGCCTGAGATTTTCTCCCACAATGAGTTATCTTTGGGATAGAGCAATAGCCAGGAGCCCAACTGTGGGTCCTCTGTTGGACATGATGTTTAGGAAGTGAACATTTCACACTGTGACAACCAGGTGACTTTAAGAGCTCTTACATCAGATATTCAGAAATTGAGGCTTTAGTCCTTTTGGCTTTAATCATCAATACTGCTATGCCAAATTGTTCCATAGCAGAATGAGTTACTGAATCAGGGAGGTTTATTAATCTCTGTGTTTATCCATGGCAGCAGTTCTATTACTTACTATAATATCATAATTTTTCCCTGGAAGACATAAATATTTTTAGTTTACATTATCAGCGCAGCCTATTGATTTAGGTCTTTGTCTGGGCTTCTTAATGGAAAACCCGGAGAAGTAGCGGTTCCTCCTTATTTCTTCTTTACTGTTCATTATCTCTTAGGATCAAATGGAGGTACATGAAATACTATTTTCTAAGGTTATTCTTGTAAGGCATGGCAATACATTTTTCACAAATAGGTTGAAAGCAGCGATGAAGGGACAAAGTGAAGGATAACTAAACAGGCAACAATTGGTATTTGCTTTTGAAAAAAGAGGAGAGCAGCATATAAATTGATTGATTAAACTGAAAGAAAAGGCAGCAAGATTTAGAAGCAATAAAGGTACAACTAAATGCTCTTGTAGATAAGTTGCAATAATACAAATTAGAAGGACATGGCAGTCAGCTGTACATAGCGACCAGAGGTAAGTTCTAAAAGTGGTATCTCTGCTTTGATTTAAGTCACAACCTCCTTTCCTGCTCTTAGGCCACTGTTTGTGTAGATAGTGTCTTCCAGAGGGCTGCAACCTCATCTTTTTTTTACCTTGTCTGTAAATTCTCTTGATAGAAATATTACATCCTAAAGGGATAAAGATATGGAAATTCTTTAAAGCTGGTCATAAGCAAAGGAAAACTGTATGTTTTACATCTGAAATCAAAATAACTAGACTGAGTTGGGTAGGGAAAGGATATGAAACTGCCTGTTGTTGTTGGGAGTCACAAATGACTCAGCATCAGGGCAGAAAGTAATTACAGAACAAACCCGATTGTTAAGGATAAGGAAGGAACTTTGAAATACATTTTGAAATATTTGTAGGTATCAGAAATGCAGGATATTTTGGCAGGGATCTGACTCTACCTTCTGCTCAAGAAAGAAGCAAGGGTATTCAAAATGTGGTTTTGGGTACTCAATAGCTTAGGTCCCCCCCACAAAAAAATAAATGTGGTTGTGCTCTGAATTAGTAAAGTAAAGCACAAGTAAATATTTTTGCAGGGGACAGAATAAGAAAGAAAAGTACATTTTGACAATGACCCAGGTGTCACAGCAGGTAAACTTACATGAGAGAGAGACGTGAATGCAGAAAGCAAGTGAAAAACCAGGAACACAGTTATCCTTTCAGACCTGAGAATATTACAATTGAAGCTTAGTCAAGAGAGACAAGTATACTTGAAAAGATGGCTCATTCTTGCTAACGGAATTTTCATAATATTCTATAGTAGAAAAAAACCCCCTCTTTAACTTGTTTTCTATAGCCTTAAGTATTCAGGACTTTTATTTCCCTTCTCACTTGTAATTTTTAAATTTGTTCTTTAAAATTAGTTCATCACTATCTTCAATGATCTAACAATGTCAGTGCATGAGGCAATTTTTTTGTAATACCTCTTATCAAGTACATACTTGCTATTAATTCATAATTGTGCAAAAAAGTTGTTAAACTTTCAGGTAGTAAAGAACTAAATAACAAATATAAATTAAATTCCAAATTCTAAATAATTTTAAGCCTTCAGTCTGAATCTAAACAAGACTTTAAAAAGGACCCATTTTTCAAATTTTTCTCAAGTATTTTGGGGTTTTCAGAACATTTTTTCCTGCTACTTCAGAACACTAAGTTAAAATCTTTTTCATAAAATAAAAAAATCTCTATATACTTCAGGTCAACTAAAACATTACTGTTTAGTAGTTTTAAAATATTACTTTTTAAATTTTAACTATTCATAATCTGTGTAAACAAGTTTTATAAATATATTTTATTTTGTAAATAAAACCAATTTAAATACCCCATAGCATTTCTTGTATTTTTCCTAGTGAGAAGAGAAGAGGAAAGAAGGGAAGGGGAAGGGGAAGGAAGGGGAAAGGGAAGGGGAAGGGGAAGGGGAAGGAAAGGAAAGGAAAGGAAAGGAAAGGAAAGGAAAGGAAAGGAAAGGAAAGGAAAGGAAAGGAAAGGAAAGGAAAGGAAAGGAAAGGAAAGGAAAGGAAAGGAAAGGAAAGGAAAGGAAAGGAAAGGAAAGGAAAGGAAAGGAAAGGAAAGGAAAGGAAAGGGAAGGGAAGGGAAGGGAAGGGAAGGGAAGGGAAGGGAAGGGAAGGGAAGGGAAGGGAAGGGAAGGGAAGGGAAGGGAAGGGAAGGGAAGGGAAGGGAAGGGAAGGGAAGGGAAGGGAAGGGAAGGGAAGGGAAGGGAAGGGAAGGGAAGGGAAGGGAGAAGAAAAAAGAAAGAAAAGACTTCAAATTCTTTGTTTCTCATTACTGTCAGGGAAAAAAATGCCATATTTACTAGATCACTAGTTTGTTCAATTGCATTAATTTTTATGTTCCCTTATGTTAACTTTCCTAAGTGCTCTGTAATAAATTATATCAGAAATATATATAGCCACTTTTGTGTTCAGATGTTCTGCTCATTCTGTGGTACTTATAACTCTCTCTCTTTGGTGGTTTGTCTAAAATGACTTTGTCAGCTCTCTTTTGTATAAAACCACAATTTGTTTGAAACACTGATAATAAAAGGTCATTATGGGACAGCAGGAAAGAAAGAAGTGTCATTTAACACTGACTTTTTTTTGTTCAGCTTGAATTGTCACAAAAAATCTGTGCTTTCAAATGTTTCATATAAGAAAACAGGAGTAAAAAAAGGACATTTTTTTGGAGTACTTTACTTGTTGTAAACACAAATAGACTTTCAAAATGTTAAATACATTCCTTCCTTTCTGTATACACAATATTTCCTAAGAATGTGCTCCTTCAACCCCCTTCCTGAAAAAAATCCTGACAACTTCATGCAAATATGGCCTCATTTAATATAAAATGTCTGGCTTGTAGCCTAATACACTGTGCAGAGAAATGGTAATCAAGTTGAATTATAATTTTTCAGACCTCAAGGTTAAAAAGAAATATTTAATCTGACCATATTTCATGTTTTAAGTCTGCATTGAATATAAAATACATTGCAGTGCTACTGCACATATCTATGGCTTTGCCATCCCAAAGTTTAATTATTTTTATGGGACACCAATACATTCTGCACCTGCTGTTTCTTACATTGCTCCTGGTGGATAGCCCACTTCTCACAACTTGTATGAAACATCTTGAATTTTGGAACTTTTAAAGATTATTTTATTTAGGTGTTTTCTCCCTAAAGTCCTATGCATAATTCTGGTTGAAAATTTTGAATTAAAAATTTCCATGAAAGAAATGCTTCTATTCTTACAGAAATAAAGTATTTAAGCACATAATGAGCCTTAAGAATAATAGTGAACCCATTGACATAAAAATAAGTAAATGTCTCATAAGAATCTTGTCTGAACTAAGGATGTGATCACAGAATAGTCAAAGCCTTTGATGACTTTTCGTTAAGATGCGTAATTAAAATTTACCTACATAATCCTACAAAAGGATTCCTACCTTTTAAAATTACTCCAAACCTTCCTTTCTTCAGGTGCCTGACAGTTTGGAGTAGATACAACAAAAACATCACCTATTTTCTGCCCATCTCTGTTATATATTTAGATTTGGAAGTATAAACTGTAAGAATACTATTTCCATGTATTAACTGGTAAACTGGATTGAGAACTATCAGAATCAGTATATTCTGATACTGCTTCAAATACTTTCAGGAAGTTTAGGGCCAGTAGATTCCTTTACAAAAAAATAACTGTTTTTTTTGCTGGGGAAGGAAAGGGGTTATGACTGAAAATATTATTGGCCTCAGTTTGTTATTTTAAAGTAAATATTAAGAAGCTGAGAAGTTTCAAAATTATTCACTTTATGTACAGATCTCAGTTTAAATTAATTTTTGAAATGTCTTTCCAAACTCCACTCTGAGAAAGCAAAATATAATGCCTATGGAAGGTTGTTTATTTCAACTTTCTTTGCAGAGAAAGTGTAAACGCTTCACGAGCCTTGACTTCCTAGTGAGCGTTATTCCATTGTGACTGCCAGCACAAAGGGCAGCAATAGAAATAGCTTTTAAAAAAGATTTAAGACGGAAATAATGTCAGGGTACAGCTACAAACTAGTATCTGGGGACTGAATAGACAGGTTTTCCTTTGATCTCTTAGGGTCTGAAGTTCACGTCCTTTTCTGTATACACTTATTGTTCCAAATATAACAACAATTACATGTTAAGTTTTTGAGCTCTTAGTATGGACAATGTATTTAGAAAACATTTCTGAGCATATGTGTGTTTTTTTAAAATATATTTCTTTCTGGAGGACATTTCAGTATAACATCTTTTGCTGCTAGACATGCCACATACATATGCTCTTGTAAGATAAGGGAAACAAGAATTAATTAACATCTAAATGATGTCTATTTTTTAATGCTAATTATGCTTAATTAATGTATGAATATTTTACCATACATTACCCAGTAGTTTCAATAATCTGCCTTTTTATATTTTATTGATATATATATATAAAATATTCACCAACATGGTTTTAAAAAAATTATAATTTTACAGTTAGATCATTTGTATGGTATTCTAGAAGGAATACTGCAGCTGTTCACAGAAATATTAACTACATTAACTGCATTTTTTGTCTGGGCCTTTTAAACATTGTCTCTTTTTTTTTTTTTTCATTTTTATGCTTACATTTTGCTGTGTTTTCAGGACAAACACACACTTTTGGACAGCTAGCTCAGATCCTAGAAGACTGCCAGAATTAATGGAGAAAAAGTCAATGGGCATTGGGGCAGGCTTTTGATAACCACGTATAAAAGGACAATATTGTCAATACTTCGTAATAGTGGCTGAAAAACCACAGGCCAGAGAAGAGGGCTTTTCCACCAGCCATCAGCTTTCAGTTCTTTCCTTTCTTCAGACTTCCCCGCACCAAGGTTCTTTTGCTCATAGCTATACGTGGCTGCTTGCATTTATGGGTTTTTTAGACTGTTTGATCTACTGGGTACAAATGGTTCGGTTTCTGCTTCCTGTATACCTTCAATAAAAAAAATAAATAAAAAACCCCAACCAAAAAAAACTGTCTTCTTTTTTTCCTATGTACCTGTTTTTAAATGGAGGTGCAAAATGTATTAACAGAATTACATGGACTTAAATTCAATACATCCAAATGTAGTCTTTGGTTGTAAAGGAGATGTCCATGCAATCAATTTTTTAAGTGTGGGATTATTCTCTTCTCCATTAATGCTAGAATGACTCAGCACTTGTCACATCACATAAATAAGATAAACTTAACATCCTTTGAAAGAATGGTCTAAATTATCTGAGATACATACCTGTATGTTGCAGCAATGACCCAAGACCTCTCTTTCTTACTAAGGAGAATACACAATTTTTCTAGGTCTCAAAGGAAGCATCCCTTCATGCACAAAGGAAACATATTGTCCTATTGTAACCACATGGACAGAGGTGCCCGATTATAATTTTCTTCACCTTCCTAAGCACCACACAGCCACTCGCTCACCCTCGCCCCCCGGTGGGATGGGGGAGAGAATCGGAAGAGCAAAAGTAAGAAAACTCGTGGGTTGAGATAAGAGTGGTTTAATAATTGTAACAAAAAAATAATAATAATATTAATAACAACAGCAGCAGCAGCAACAACAACAACAATAAATAATTGTAATGAAAAGGAAAACAACAAGAGAGCGAGAGAGGAACAAAACCCAGGAGAAAATAAAAACAGTGATACAACCGCTCACCACCTGCCGACCAATGCCCAGCCAGTCCCTGAGCAGTGACCGCTACCCCTGGCCAACTCCCCCCAGTTTATATACTGAGCATGATGCCATATGGTATGGAATAGCCCTTGGGCCAGGTTGGGTCAGCTGTCCTGGCTGTGCCCCCTCCCAGCTTCTCCTGCACCTGGCAGAGCATGGAAAGCTGCAAAGTCCTTGACCGGTGTAAACATCACAGCAACAGCCAAAACATCAGTGTGTTATCAACATTATTCTCATACTAAATCCAAAACACAGCACTATCCCAGCTACTAGAAAGAAAATTAACTCTATCCCAGCCAAAACCAGGACAATTAGCAAAAAATTCTGTAACATTCTGCAGTGGTTTGATAACTGCACATATTTCCATTCATTCTGAGGAGACCTTTTCTATGAATAGCTGCTCAGTCACAGACCTGCTTGAAGGAGTTTTCCATTGGGGGGGGGGGGGGGAAGGGAATATGATAACTTGACTGATTTTAATGGTAAAACATCAGAAAGAATTGGTTTCATTTTGGTAGTTTCACAATACTAATTTCTTGGTATTAGATTAGATTAAATATATGTTTATATGCTACATGCTCCTGTAAGAGTGAGAGTGGGTTCTTCTGTATGAAAACATAGCAAGAGCCTCTTCATTTTTGCCCACAGAATTTTTCACATCAGCAATTAAAATCTCATATTTTTTGAAGCAGAGGTCTGAAGACCAAATCCCACTGTGACATGTCCCTGCAGGACAATTTGTTACCAGTTCAGTGACAATTGTTTCAGCCAGCTTTTTGATAGAGGGAAGAAATAACAATCTTTCTTATGTGTTCTTTGGTATTGACAGATCACTTTAAGGTTCTTGCCTCCAGCAGAAATAATGCATCTCTGCCCTTTAAAATGATAACTACTATCCTGCAGCGGTCTTCCTTGAGTCTGGTGCTATTTTCAATCTATTTACATTATCTGGATTACATAATTTTCCATGTTCAAGCTATGAGACCACTGTTATACTCTTGATTTATTGTATTCTATAGTTTATAATGCCTGCTGATAGTAGTTTTCAGACTTATGTTTAACAAGACTAAAAGAAACACACCAAGGCAGACTGCACAAACTTTCATTTCCAAACAAAAAATATTTGTGTTTCTGGCTGAATAAATATTTTATTTCAGTTATTTGTTTCTTTGAGGGAAGAAAAGCTAAAAAAGTTCTTTCAGAAGTTAAACACCCTTAATGAAAATACCATAGTGCTGACATGTTAATTTTTCAGGCAAAAGCAATCCCTATGAATTATGATTAAAAAATATTTAAAAAAATAGAACTGTGGTCCCATCTGGAGCTTAGTAGAGGTTGCAGTCTTATGAGCCACACCTTCCATTTTGGACATTCAATAAAGGGACTTAAGTAATAGGAAGGACTTCCATAATACTTTTTTTTTCCCACACTGCTTTATAAGCACAGGCTGAGTAAATAATAGCTCTGTCCTTTTAAACACTGATCCCTTGCAATGCAGGAGAAGGAAAAAACAGTTATTGCAACTCCAGGAATGAGACAAATATTACTAAAACAAATACTGTGCAGTATTTTAATAATTTTCATGCATTTGCATATAGAATTTACAAATAGGCCATAAACTTTTCTATTTACACAAAATATATTTCATATCGATACATTTCTGGGATAAGTGTATTCTACTAAGATCTCATAGGCTGCAGTGTGCTATTAGGAACTACTGTATAACTGAGAGGTTTAAATATATGCTGGGTACAAATTAGGTGATGAAAAAGAAAAACAAACAGCATTAAGGGAATGAAGGATTACATTCTGAGTTGGAGGAAGAATATGAAAAAGCTTTTTAAGTGTTGATGGACAAGAAGTCTGGTGAAAATAATATAACACTACTATAGAGTTTGTTATATCAATGCAATCAAACCATTTATTACACTAATTTCTTCTCAGTCAATTCTGTGCAAAGACAGACAGGTAATTTATGGCATCAGTAGTTTTGGGAGGAACTAGGTGCTGACTTAGTGGGATTAACCGCAATTATACATTTTTAAAGAAAATGTTGGCTGCTATTAATTCTTGCTATCATTCTTTCTTCTTTCCTGCACACATAATGTGTATGAAATATAATAATGTTGTAAAAGATAGTTTATAGAGCAAAGGGAAGCATGTATGTCGTCAGCCAAGTTTTACAGTGTATGACAACATAGCCATTGATTAGATTGGCTCAGCCTCAGCTTTATAAAGAAAATATATTGGTTTTATCCATCTTAATTCAGAAAACATGTAATGAATGTAATGTTGGTGACATAAAACACGCTCTCATCTCAACATGCAGACTTCATTGGCTGCAAATGAGCATGCTATGGAGAAATGAGATATACAACTCACAAATGTGTAATACATGTCATTTCAGGTTGTCATTCTGTTGGGATTTGTGATTTGCCACTGCTTTTCTGTCTTCATTGCTGGATCCAAATTAATGACAGACTGGCCCAGAATTGGCTAGTATTCCCACAGGAATGTTATGGCTCCAAATGTATTAAAGATGGAAAAACCTGCCCACATTCAGCGATGATCTTTTCCCTTTTTTTACAGCAATGATGTGTGTTTGCTTTTTGAAACTACCAACAGTGTTATAACTGCTTCACGCATTTGTAGTCAGAGTGTTAGAGTCAGCTTGGAAAACTGAAGAAAATTAAAGACAGGAAAAAGAAGTTCACCTAGAACCTCAGGAGACTTTGGTGAGAAAAAAAACAAGACTGTAGCTTTCTGTGTGAAATTACACAGTATTCTTGGATGGCAGTGGAGGGGAATTTGCTCCCATGGCTAACATGGTCATCTCCTGAGAGAAAAAAATCTGAAATTAAAAAAAAAATGGGTAGGGGAGTTAAAGCTGTGCATACTGTGAACATGTCTAATTGTCTTTGATAAATTTTTCATTTGGAACAGTAACCAGGCATTTATATTTTGTTTTGCAGATTAATTACTTCAGGGCACTCAGGCTATATAAGTTCACTTTCTCTCTCTCTGTTTTATCATTAAAAAATAGGGTGGTGGGGAAAGAGTAGGGAAAGACACAAAATACATAATAAGAGTCCTGTAGCAGAAGTATTGGAAGGCAGGTGTTATCAAAGGCTTGGTCACATGGCCTGGGATATTATTTTGTCTGGGATATTTCAAAAGGTGATGTGGATCAATCCTAACCATGGTTACAGGCATTGCACAAAGAACAATCATGTTACCTACACCTAGCCCTGGATTTGGCTGTGGTGATAAGTAGTAAAAGGGCTGTCACTAAGGAACCATGGTGGGGTGATACCACGTTAGCCACAGGACGAGTTGATATCACTGGCATGCATTAAAACGCTTGCATTTGGGCTTGTGTTGCACACCTTAACATGTTCTGTGCAGAATAAGAAGAGTCTGTTCCCTGCTCATAACTCTAGAGCTTTTTAGTGAAAGTAGATCACTACAGAGATTTCTTGGAAAAACCTGTCATGTGCAAGATAACGTATGAATGAGGAAACATAATAGTTTAATGAGATCCAACTGTAAAACCTAAGAGAAAAATCATGAAACAGATTTGAAAAGCCATAAAATAACTGATTTATACATATCTTTACTTTGGAACCTGTTTTCATGTAGATCCCAGTTGTTCCACCAGAAGTAAAGGAAGAATTCAGAATTTGCACATATTTCATTCAGTTAGCACCAATTACATATGCAAAAAAAAAAAAAAGCCTTAGTCTTAGCACAATTTGCATAACATTTCATTTGTAGTTTATTGCTGCTCATTCTTGAATATGGTTAATCCACAAAAGCATTGCGATTTCACGGGAACAAAACTTTCAGGAAAATAGAATAATGTATTTTAATGAAAAGACCTTTGCATGATCTTTCACAGAACTGAGGGCTGGAACTGTTCCCCTTAGAAAGCAAAACTAGGAGAGAGAAAGTTTAAAAGGTAGAAAAAAGAATCAGTGGCTTGTCTTGCCCTTAATGGTACTCAGGAAAATTTAAATGTGAGAAATGCCTAGGGCTTTGGGAGAAGAGTATGTAGGGAAGCAAGAAAAGGTAAGAGAAGAAGAGGTGGAAAAGTTAAGGAGGCAAGAAACTGGTGTTCTGTGGCCTAATTATTTTTAACGCTGATGGTTCCAACTGTCATCTAAGGATTCCAAGCAACCACTTTAACAGTTCAAAAAATGGTAGATCCTTTCATGCTAATTTCTACAAATAGATCATGTTAAATTACAGATCTAAAAGAAAAAGAACCTTGCTTGTGATATTTGATTTATAAAATGTGCTACACACTTCTAACTGAGCAAAGACAAGGACTTTGAGAATCTTTTTTTTTTTTTCAAAATATGTGCTGGCTAGGGTTTTTTTGTTGTGCTCGGGGGGGGGTTGGTTTTTTTTTTTAATTTATTAATCTTCTAAAGTCAAATGAGGTAGCACTAATGATTAACCTGGGTTTATCGGTGATTTTAATCTGTGTAGTAAAAGAAATAGCAGCCTTTAACTTTACATAAGCTTAATCCTACTTGGAATCATCCCAAGAAGTTGTACAGTTGTAGAGTTCTTTGAAATAAAATTTGGACAGCTCATAGATTCAGGTTATGATTTTTGTTATTAAGAACTTTTATGTAGGGAAGCAAAATTAAAAAAAACCAAACAAAGTAATAAATTGGGAAATGAGACAGATTTTTTTTGAAACTTCTGTCTTCATAATTGTAGTTGACTTTCTTCATCAGAGATTCATTTTTCAGTAATGATTTGCCTTTTGCTTATAATTTGCTCTAGGAAGAAGCTTTTATTTTGACATGTAAAGAGAAATAAAACATAATCTGTGTGGTTGGACTAGTTGTATGGGTCTGCCTTGGGCTCACACATGTTTTGTTCTATTTATCTTAACAGAAGATTAGAATAAAATCACAATGATCATTATTACTCAGTGGGCAAAATATGACATTGTTATTTCAGAGAGCTGGTTAAGGCTTATCTGATAATTGAGTTGTTTTTTGGGAAAGTGTAGGCTGCTCTTGTAATTCCTACCAAATAATATATTTGCCTGTTAATTGATTCATTTTTTAAAAAGAAATTTTAAAAAATATTTTGGAAAGTCAGAGGATCTCATTATGATAGTTCTGTGGCAGTACAAGAGTTATTTTTTCCCCTTTTTGGAGGTTAGAAATTTGACATGTCATTATGCTTGTTAGGTTAGAAATTTGACATGCCATTATGCTATAGCAGAAGATTTCCCCAGTTTCTATGAAATGACATATGATGAACTGCTATCACCCTAGTCATTACACTGTGCAGCTAGAACATTGTTTTTAAAGTCAATTACCAACTCCCTGATGTATTTATTTGCAGTTTTGGAGACAAAAGCAGATTCTTTTGGAAAACAATTTATCTGGGAGAGTTGGGTCGTCTTAGGAATGAATGAAAATGTTTAGGTTGTTGTATGAAAAATTTCATAACATTTGCCTCTTATTTTCACCAATGACATATAATACTGTAAAGCTAAATATTTACATATACAGAGATTTCAATGTAAAGATTAGTTTAAATGCTGGAAGGTTCCTCTATCTTTGACTTTTAGATCAAAGATCTATCTTTGACTTTTAGGTCAAAGACAATGTCTAATATACAGTTGCTGTGAAGTCCTCTAAGATTATGAAATATAAATCATTCATGTTAACTCAAGCGTAAATAGTGAATGTTTTGTTCTAAAAGGATGTACAAAAACGTCTTGAAAAGATACAAACATTGAGCAATTGAACTGTTTATAATGAAGTAGTTTTCATAAGCATTTTATACTTATTTGAGTCAGGGTATTCATAAGTGTCTGTATATGACATTCAGCTCCCTTTGAAATGGTCAAAAATTGGAAGGTTTTGATGAGGAATAGATGAGAGAGAAGCTAAATGTATCAGAAATTTTGCAAAAATAACTGGAACTGTATGAATTCTGACTTCCTTCCCCTGTGATAGCGTATTGGTCTCTTGGAATTAAATTATTGCCTAATCCAGCTGTACTGTGAAGGTCCTGTTTACTTTGCTTGATGCTGCAGCTTGTAGGATTTATATGATAAATGGAAAATTTCATTTTTCTTTAATGAAGTTCGGTTTTTCATGGTTACAGAGAAACCTGCACGCTCACAAATCTCAAAAAAACCCCAGTGAGGGCAAAGAATCCTCTTTGTTTATATATGTTTTTATGCTAGGGTTTCTAACTCAATCTTACAATACTTTTTCCCCTTCTGATTCATTATTTTTTGCCTGAGCCTTGCTAGAAATAATAATCAAAATCATTCCTGAGTGTGAGAAAAATGACCCTTATTGTATCTATGAAAGCATGAGATGGAGCAGGAAAATTCATGTTGTCATAAAGTTTCAAATTTAGATCAGGGGTCCTAGGAAGCTTATCTGTAAAAAAACACAGTGAAGCAGCCCATCAAAGACATCTTCTTTTTATAGACTTGTTGAAAGGAGAGAGAAAAAGAGTGAATGCTCTTGCAGCTCAGTAATTGACACTCTTTCCTTGGGCAAGAGATAACTATGACAGAGACAGTGATGTTTATACGCCATTCTTTTAACCACTTGTCCAACTTTCTCCACCTCAAATAGAAAAAAATAAAATTCTGTTTCTAAACAGAATGAAGGAATAAAAAAGAAAAATGAGAGAAAAGCGGAAATGGAATTTTACACTAAATATAGCTGATGAAGCCATTTATCATAATTTTGCATCTAATTTGGTAATGGAGAATGGGTTAATGTATCACACAATGGATGACAAGTTTACCAGTTTGATGCACAAACACACACAGGTTGCCATGATTTGCTCTACAAAGGATCTCAGAATGTTGAATAATAAGGGGTTTGCTTCCACTTGTTGGTTTATTTTCAGTTTCTTTTACATAGAAACCTAAATGGCTGCTGAGTTCTCACAGAAGTGAGAAGTGTATCTGGAAATGCTGGTCCCCAAAGTTTGCTTAAACTTGATCTTGTTCTTTAAGTACTACTAATCTAAAATACCAGCTGCTATTTTAAAATGGTATAATTTCTTCTTTTTCTAACAAAAAAAATTGCTTCTCTTTTTTTCTTTTCTTTTTTCCTTTTCCTTTTCCCTTTTTTTTTGTCTTTCTCTTCTGTCTTTTCTTCCTTTTCTTTTCCCTATAAACACAACCTCTTTGGAGGTCTAGCACTAGTCCTTTCACTGCTACAGCAGTCTATGGTGATCAGGAAACAGTTCACTGCAGCTCATTTCCCCTGAATTGTGAGTAAGGTGTATAATTCTGAGATGCAAGTGTTTTTTGAGAGCCAGTGAACAACTAAATACCTTTAATTGCTGACAGCAGCACAGTTCCTCCAAGAGATCTAGTTGAAATGTTTATTTGCCTCTGACATTGGTTAACATAAGAACTTTTTACTTCCTTAGAGCCCTTCCACAGCTCCCTTGTGATCACAATTTGAGAAATAGTTGAGATATTTCTCTCTAAAATCTTAGCTTTAGAAACATTTGTGTGGGAACTGTAACTATAGAAGTATACATACTCTGTTAATGCATGCAAATCTACGTGGACTGAGTAAAGGGAATTGTTTTGGCTGGCAGATCCAGATGGCTTGCAGAGATAAAGCTCTTTTTTTTTTTTCCTGGAGAACAGAGGCAGAATGAGTTAGGACTAATGGATATTAGACTTCAGACATAAAGCTGTATCTTGTAACAGAATGTCTTGACATTTTTAAAGCAGAGTTTCTGATCGAGAAGCACAGGCTGGCAGTGAAGTGCGCACACATCTCCAGATAGGGTAAAAAGCACCTTTTAGGCTGTGAGTTTTGTGCTGTGATGAGGTGCTAATGGGTTTTTACTGAAGTACAGATTAATCTGACTCAGCTATCCTCCTCCACTGGACTCTAACCTAATCTGAAGAGATTCAAGAGCTCAGAAAGAAATGAAAGCAGAGAAATGTGTATTAGTTTCATTAGTTTCTCATTGCTAGTAGCTTTCCTTTATGATTTAAATTTGGGGACAGCTGCAGAAGGATCTTCTTAGAGTATATCTGTGTGCTTTTTGACATACTCCCTTAAAGAGATATGATCTAGTTTTGTAGGGACAAAGAAACTGTAAAGAGAATCAGTGAATCACAGTGAATCACAGTTAAAGGCTGTGTGTGGATTCCTTTCCATATAAAGTCCTAATGTGAAGAAAATATTCTCACCCCTTTAGCTAAAGTTTGGGAAAGCAAAATCAATTGATTGTAACCCAGTCTACTAGTCTGTTCATTTGGAGCTAGTGCAAGCATTGTTATGCTATACTGTGCTCAGCCTTTCATTGAAACAGCAGACAAATAGGCCAACTCTTTCTTTTCAGCCCTTTTTTGTTTTACATTTTGAAATGATACCTCTTGAATTTTAAACTTTATTGTTCAATGTGAACAATAAACTTTATTGTTCACTTTTAATCCCAGTGGCCATGGCCTGACTGGACATTTTATGACAGTTTAGGGAATATTTTATGGTAAGACTACCAGTAATGTGAATAATATTACTTTTTCTTTGTTAGTATCCTGATTTTGGCTGGGATAGAGTTAATTTTCTTCCTAGTAGCTGGTATAGTACTGTCTTTTTGCTTTAGGATGAGAATAATGTTGATAACACACTGATGTTTTGGTTGTTGCTGAGCAGTGCTTACACTAAGTCAAGGATTTTTCAGCTTCTCTTACTGCCCTGCCAGCAAGGAGACCAGAGGTACACAAGAAGCTGGGAGGGGACACAGCCAGGACAGCTGACCTAAACTGACCAGACTTATATCATACCATATGACATCATGCTGAACAAAAATTTGCCTGGGGGGGCACAGCCACTGCTGGGGAACTGGCTGGGCATTGGTCAGTGGGTGATGAGCAATTGCATTGTGCATCACTTGTTTTGTATATTGTTTTATCATTATTATTATTTTCCCTTCCTTTTCTGTCCTATTAAATTGTCTTTATCTCAACCCATGAGTTTTACCTTTTTTCCAATTCTCTCCCCCATCCCACTGTGGGGAAGGGGGAGTGAGTGAACAGCTGTGTGGTGTTTAGCTGTCTGCCGGGTTAAACCACAACAGTTAGCTACTAATGTTATTTACTAATATTATTGGACTTTTTTTTTCCCTTTTCCTTCTGTCTGTACACCTCACAATATCTTTGGTTCTGTTTATTAAAAAGTGGTATTTTTATAAAGATATTTCACAGCAGGAATGTTTAAATGTTTTTTGGGAGCATCATGGGCCTCCAGTATTGAACTGGATATTACAGGAATAAGCCTTGCGGTGAAATTTTTGCTCTTTCCAGGGCAATTGGGAAATAGCACTAGAAATAATATTTGTTTCAGGGCTGGATGCACTTTTTTCTTATAATAATTCTAGCAGTCTGACCCTGACTGTGCACCATCATTTCAGAAATGAAAAATAATGAAATCACAAAAGGTGAGAAACTTAGATACCTAGGCAGTCCTTGTTATTTTAGCTACACTGATTCACCTATCTCTAATGTAAATGTTTCAAATGTGAACTGCTGTCCATTCCTGAAAAGAGCCAAAAAGTTGATGATTATACAGGAAACAGTGCCATGAACTGTCAGGGAAGGGAGGAAAAAAACCAAATGACCCTCCTCTGAGTTAAAAAAAAATCTACACCACCATTGAAACCTATTTCTTACAATAGTCAATGCTGACATTTAAAGCTTATGTTGCTCTTGAATGAATATGCCACACATCATGCCTTGTGAAAAGCAAGCAATGTAGCATTTTATTAACTTTCTCTGCCCCATCATTGCTTGATTTCAGTACACAAAGGTGTAACAAAATATACACCAAGAGGACTAGAGAAGACAAAGCTTTGAAAGACAATTGAGAAAAGAAGAACTTATAACTGCAATGGTATTAGAATTCCTTTGTGGCAAAGGAAAAAAGTGAGAAAAAAACCTATGGGAGATGAAGATCTTAAAGAAATTTCTGATGTCAGAAAGAGCCTTGCAAAGGGAGCGTAGGCAGGACTGCTCCCCGCACTTCTGCAGCAGCCTTTTGCTTACTGGTTTATGATGCTCGTTAGGCTATACCATGTGGTCATAATCTTAGCTGCTGCGGGGAACAGTCCTCTCAAAGAGCTGAATTCAGAGTCTTTACAAGTCGATACCAAGATTCCTTGCTCTTGATTAATGTTCATTTCTCTTTGAATATTCAGGCCAGACTTGGAAGAGTTCCATTGTCTGATGAGGTTTACGAAGTTGTAATGAACTGAATAGAAGTTGTAATGAACTGAATAGAAGGCTAGAAAGAGCAAAGCAGGGAAGACGTGTTTTTTTTCTTCCTCATCCTGATACAGACTTCCCCACTGTGGCACAGAGCAAATCATTTAGCACATGTCAAGTAATGATCATGGTATTATCTTCTTGTCTAATTCACAGGGCTGTTATGAACACTAATCAAATAGTCTTTTTAAAGGCTTTGGTGGGGTATAGTTGTTTATAAAATAAAATAATGTATTATTCATTACTCTTCTGCATCTGGCCTTCTCAGTGGGTGTAAAAGCACCTGCCTTATGTCACAGATGGCCTCTGGTGACACAGAAAGGGACAAGCAAAGGGACGATTAATCAGATCTCTTTTTTTTTTTTAATAGGTAGATGTTTCTTGTTCCAGGTTCTTACAGTGAGTTTTCCTCTGTGGCCTTCAGCAAAGTGCTTGGCATCTTTTCTCTCTAGTGATCCTCCAGTCACCATGTGTCTGAACCTGGTGCTTGAATCATGGCAGAGAAAGGTCAAACTGAGATATTCTCAACCCATCTCAGAGCCAGGGCATGCAACACTTGTGACTGTATTATGCCTTGGATTTTCAGACTTTCTGCTTGTATAATGAGTCAAAATGTTTTGGAGAAATTCAGGATTTTAAATTTAATGGCCACTTTTTAAAGTAGCTGATTTTCTGTTGAATACCTACACAAAGCTTGCTGGATTTTCAGTGGATCTGTCAGCAACCTGCAACTTCTGTTGAGAATTGTTGAAAATCTGCCCACACCATTAAGGTACCTGAATGGGATCTCTAGTATCTTGAAATGCTAGAATTACAGACTATAAGAAAGATGCATAATTCCTTACAGAACACTGTGTTACTCCCTTGGTGTTTTGGAATAATAATGTTAATAGCTGCTGCAGAACCCAGCCATGTGAAAGCTGTGGTTTCAGCATTAATTGTGGTTAAACAAAGAATTTTAGTGTAAACCATTGAGAGTTGCCTTCAGTAAATTACACTCAGGAGCTATATATCTCTTTAGCTCTCCCTGGCTACTGGCAGCCAACTTACTTCCCATCTGCTGCTTTCCACGGATGAAGGCTGCTCTCAGTTTCTAGGAAGCTAAATAAGGCTTTTGGTGAAATTGTCTGTAAACTGCAGAAGAATTCTTCTTGAACGGCTGCACAGGAGAGCTGCTAAAGCATGATCAAAGTTTGGTAAAGAATAGACAGAAAGTCCAGAAGGTTAGTATTGTCAGCCATCCTTAAATCTGAATATTTATATGTAATGAATGAAGAAAAATAACTGTCCAAGGTTCATAAGCACAGTAATTCAGTCATGCACACAGTCACTTGTTGGTGTGCACATTAATAATCTCACTTTCCAAGTGTTCAGAGTTGCAATGAATTAAGAGGGAATTGAGGAACTGAAAAGCACCATGGCCTTGCCAAAACACCTGAGCATAAGATTTTTTTTCAATGCAATATCAAACTATTATTACACCTGACTCAGAAGTATCCCCACGTTGGGGCTCAATCTTGACTCAGGTTCATAGAACAGGTTTTTTTTAGCTTAAACATAAAGGACAACAAAGAAGAACTGTTCCTATGTTATAGCTTGATTTGTCTTTTCTTCTGTGTTATTCTTTTCTGGTCTCTCTATCACATTTTCTTATAAACCCTTTATTTCTTATGCTTGCTTCCTTTTCCTTCAAAGCATTGAAAAGTCTCTCTCTCTCTCTCTCTCTCTTTCTCTTCTCTGTCACTTCTGACAGCTGTATTTCTTTTTAACATGCTTCTGGTATTTTTCCATAACAGTCACACAGGCTGGCAACAAGATAAGGAAGAACCTTCTTTGGAGAAACACTGGACACCTCAGCCTTTGCTTAGCAATGCAGAACTGAGGAACTCTTAAAAGATTTCAGCCTGAATCCAACAGTAGTATAATCTGCTTCCCAGGTCAAAAAGTCCCTAGATGTACATGCTAATCTGAATGTGAATTTTATGTGGGTTTGATGGAAGGAAATTGAATAATGTTAATCAAATAATACACATCTGATAATCATCAATCTGTTATCAGATATTCCCCTTCCAAGTTTTTGTAAAGTATTATGAACCATTAACAAATATGTGTGAAAAATTATAAGATCCACAAAAACTTATGAAATGAGTTCATATTAATTTAAAAATAATTATTTAAATTGTTTCCTAATTTCCAGCTTTGATGCAAACTCAGACGTTGCCTGAGGTATATTTAATACTGGGTGCCTACCTCAGAAAACTTTTGAATTATTTTTTGACAAAATTGTCTGGTGTTTAAAAAATTTTCAACAGAGTGAAACCCCTGGAAATACATGACAATTTAAACCAAAATTCATACTAATTTGGAGAAATGCACTTATACATATTTCTTTGTCCATGTTTCTTTCTATTTCTAGAGGCCATGTTCCCTTGTAGATATGTTTGAAGGAAATGAGAAGTTAAGCTTTGCCTTAGAAGAAGAAAATGTGTAAATACAGAGATGAATATGCAGAAATGGTTGGGATCTTTTCCTGTGTAACGAAGAAATTCTTTTTTTCATGTCTATATATGAAAACAGTAGACTTTCAAGCATGCCAGATGTCTACTCTTGGGAACAGTCCTTCTCCCACTGAAGAAGATGGGGAGCTTTCCTTCCACAGACTCTGTGGAAATTACTGAATTACATACATATGTTGGCAAAACTGCAGTAAAAGTAAGGGCTTGACAAATTAGCTTCCCATCCTTAGCCATTTCAGCATGTGCATAACTTTGCTCACATGAGTAATTCCGTTCAATGTTATAAAACATTTGCATCCCCAGGACTTCATTGGGTATTTGTTTATATTTCCTGCATGAAGAAACACTGTCAGCTACTTTGCGTTTCCCCTAAAATCTGCCATGAAGATCTATTCTGTTTGAAGGTTGCTAGAACTTGTACAAGATTCTGGACTTTCAACAATAAACAGCATAAATACCCAAAAAATCATTTACGCCATCTTAAGCTCCCATGGCATTGACCAATAAGCTACATAAAGGCACACAAAAATGATTTATGTTTCTTAAATTCCCCCTGGTAAGAGAATAAGAAGGAAAAATGGAAAATTCAGGCACTTCCCCTTGAGTATAAATGTTCACTAGAGCAGGAAGGAACATGGTCAACTTTGAAAATGTTTCTGTTTTAAATTGGTGAAAGATTTTCTTTTTCACTTTCTTACAGACACACACTTTTCTAAATATAAGCCTTTAAGCTACCCCTGGTAAACAAACTGTTATTCACTTCCACAGCTATCACAAACATCAGTGAAATTCTGCAGGTAAAAGGAAGTAAATGTATATCAACCATTCACAGGACTTATAATTTCATCCTCAGTGTCATCTAATAACCAGCAATAACCAGCAATAACCTTTCTGCAAGAAATATTTGTGCAGTCTTACATTTCTGAAATTGTCTCCAACATACTCACAATTTAGAACTGAATATAGCAAATTGGGGAATCTGTCCAGCATTTCGTTATGTTTTAATCTAGAGTCACATTAGAACACACTCATCAAAAATAAAGCTAAGACTATAGCTAAGAATTTAAATACAGTCCTTTAGGAATGGAAACAATTCTTTAAATTATCCATTTTTAGCTGTTTTATCAGCTTGTGACTATTCCTGCAATTCTTTGAATAAACTTTTGCTTGCTGCTAACATTTTTTTACAGAATTTACCTTTTTTTTATTACAGGTTTTGCTATTTTCACATATTTCCAATTCCAGAGGGGATACTAGCAAGAAGTATCCTTGCGCATGTTCATAAAGAGAATCTAACCTGTCTGTTGTCAAAAAGGAGGCCTCTCATGAACAACGTGTCATCTATTTTGATAATTCAAAAGTAGGTCCTTTGGAATACAGGCAATAATGTTCCTGAACTGCAGTCCAGTTTTTACCTTTGTAACCTGCTCCACACTCCATTCCAATGGAAGTCAAAGCACTGACATAGGGCAATGTCAGGTGCTCACACCTCAGGGGACCTTACTGAACCTTGTGGTCTAACTCAGGGTATGAATTAAATCTCTCTAGGGTTTCAGTGTTACATTGCAGTTAAAGAAGTAGACGAGACTCAAGCTGCGTATCTAACTTTACCTGAACTTTCAAGTAAGTTGCATCTAGGATGAGATACTCTCTACATCTTAGTCATCCATTTTTTTCCTCTAAGACTTGCTCATTCCAAAATGTGGTATCTAAAGAACGGTGATTATTCTAGAAGCTTTGTATCTGCATCCAAGTCACAGCTCTGTAATTCAGGCTCACTCTCAGAATTAATGTTTTTTTAAAATATCTTTAATTATAATTTGGGGAACTTCAAATTTATTTTCAGAGAGAGCTGAAAACTCATACAAGCTTCTCAATGATCAGATATCAAAGAGTCAGACTTAAAGGTCTGCACTTTTTACTTGGATATTTAGACTCCTATGTAGGGTTATTGATTTCAGTAGAGCTATGCAAATGAGTACCAAATGTGGATCTGGCATTCACTCTTTCCTTTAATCAGTATTTCTAACAGATGATCTGTTAACAGAATATTATTAAACATTAGTCTTCTCAAATACTCATTACCTTTCTACCAGAAAGAGAACTTTTCATAGCACAATGAATAATACACCTGCTTTTAGCAGTAATTGCTTTGGTGCTGTGTGCATATGAGAATGAGGTGTACCAGCCTGCCAGAATATAAATGGGGTGAGATGCATGGGGCACCTGCTATATTGTGGACTTGTAATTAATAACCAGCAAACTATTGCTGAGCATTAGGTTGGGCAAGGTGAGCACTAAACTAGGCCCATGACTGATAGCAGACGACCACTGAAATGAATTCTTAGCAAGATTGCCACTGAAAATGTATCTGAAATGGAAATAGTCTGTATTGTTTGATTAACCTAATTTTTACAGATTATAAATGATCTTAAATCAGTTTGCACAGTTTAGGTAAAGTAAAAATGGGAGGCACCTTAACAGCAAGTGAAACTTGCAAAACATCACCCTGGATCTGACTGAATGTACATAATTGGCTAATGGATTGTGTCCTGAGATTTATTTTTTTTTTCTTTCTTCCCCTAGGAGTATTCTACAAGCTACTAGTAACGACTTTAGGCAGGTTACAGAACAAGATGGATGAATTGCCAGATTTAGTTTGGAAAATCCTACATAGCAATCAGTCCCTCTTCCTTCTCAACACCAACTGTCCTCCTTTTTAGCTTAGTTATTGAAGAAAAAAAAGTCTGGTTACATTTTGAAAAACTGTAGATCACACAATTTCTATTTAAATGATTTTTAAAATTATTAGAATATTGAATTGTTAAGTTTTCCAAGCAGGTGTGAACTACTTCAGTAACTACTCACTAATACATATACAACATTCAACTATTACATATACGTTTGGGGTGTATTATACATTAAATCTGTATCAGTGAGTTTATATTGTTTTCTATGATCCTTTTAATCTGTGCAAATGTGATCCAGCAGATTTTAGCTTAAAACTGTTGTATTTAAGCCTGCAAGAAAAAAATCTAATTCCACTATCAAAATGAAAGTTGATTTAGTAATTTTTTAAGTATTAGAAATTGAGTATTCTCATCCTATACTGTACAAAATGTTTTATAATTAGTTAGTGAATAAATAGATTAGGCTATCCACTAGGCTAGACATTCTCTTTCTAACATGATTATTAGATGTATTAGTATTGAAAAGCAGAAACTATGTACAAGAATATAGTGAATGAAAATAATTCTCGTAAAACATGCAACTATCTGAAATTCATGGCCACAGACTATAGTATAGGGTTACAAACTGTAACTAAAAGAGACCAGTTATGTTTAGAATATGTCATCAAATGTTTTTCAAAAACAAGGAGCTCTGTAAAGGAACCGAAGCTTCAAGTTTTAGAGCATGGATTGTTGTCTGACTGTCGTGGTTTAGCCCCAGCCAGGAACTAAGCACCACGCAGCCGCTCGCTCACTCCCCCCGGTGGGATGGGGGAGAGAATCGGAAGAGCAAAAGTAAGAAAACTCGTGGGTTGAGATAAGAACAGTTTAATAGGGAAAGCAAAAGCTGCGCACGCAAGCAAAGCAAAGCAAGGAATTCATTCACTGCTTCCCATGGGCAGGCAGGTGTTCAGCCATCCCCAGGAAAGCAGGGCTCCATCACACATAATGGTTACTTGGGAAGGCAAACGCCATCATTCCGAATGTCCCCCCCTTCCTTCTTCTTCCCCAGCTTTATATACTGAGCATGACGTCATATGGTATGGAATAGCCCTTTGGTCAGTTTGGATCAACTATCCTGGCTGGTTCCCCTCCCAGCTTCTTCTGCACCTGGCAGAGCACAGGAAGCTGAAAAGTCCTAGACCGGTGCAGCAACAACTAAAACATCTCTGTATTATCAACACTGTTTTCAGCACAAATCCAAAACATAGCCCCATACCAGCCACTATAAAGAAAATTAACTCTATCTCAGCTGAAACCAGGACACTGACTTTAGTGACAAGGAAGGAACGTGCCACTGAGCTGTTCCAGATTACTTCCTGTAAAATAGCCAGTGTTCATTTTCAGGCGCAGTTCCTGTACAAAATTAATCTAGCTTACAAGAAACACCAATACCTTTGGTCTTAAAAACACAGAAATGGAAGGGACATTTGGAGTTACTGAGTGCAATCTCCTCGGTTTTGTTGGCAACCCATGTGTGCGATTTCCTTCATAAACTTATTATTTAGATGAAAAAAATTTCCCATCCTCCTGTATTTAAATCTGGAAATCTTTGCATGCATTGCAAATGCTTTGCATGTATTACATCAGCAGTGTTAGATATCCAATTGTCCCTACTGTATACTTTGAATACTGGTCTATCCTCTGGCTTTTTCACAAGCAAATTGAAGGTGAAATGCATGAGTTTATTCCAATAATGGCTATGCAATGGGTCAAGTTAGATGAGCCAGTTTAGACTGCTTAACAGCTTGGTGCTACACCCAAGTATCCCACCATTGCCTCTCCTCTCCCAGTTATACTCTCCACGACTATCTTCCCATTGGCTTAACCACATTAACTCACTAGCCTAGAAAAAAAAAAAAAAATATTGTTTTTTAAGTTCTAGTGTGTTGGGAGGTTTTATCAGCCTGCAGATGGGTGTGATAAATGGTGACACCTGAACGTGTACAGAAAACAGGGTTGAAATCGCTGGCCAACATGTGGAGGAAGTCTAAAGAAAACGTGGGGAACTGCTCCTGAATTGTTAGGTTTGCTCAGCAGCCTCCCAGAATTTCACCATGAGAGGAGGCAGCCTCAAATGTCTGCTGTGCTATGTGACATAGAAAAAAATATTCAGGGAGGTCTGGGTGAGAGTCCTTTCTACCCTTTGACTATACACATAATGGATCTGAAAACCAGCATCAGTTTCAAAATGGTGAATATACCTCTGTGTAGCCAAGAAATACTGTAGCACGTGTTAGTCTACCTTTCTAATCAGATCACATCAGAAGAGTACTTTTCCTCTGTTACATAGTAAAAGGAATATATACTTTGAAAAAAAAATCCAGCCTTTACAGGATTTGTCTTTTAATTTAAATTTTGGAAATTTACATGAAGTGCACACAATTTTTATACAAATTTAAATATATTTCCTCACTAATTTCCTCTCACCTGCTTTTCTTTGCTATTAAGAGAATACTTTGATGTTGAAATTAGATTCCTTTTGATTTGGTTGCTTAGAAAAAGATTATTTCCTGTTTAGCTGAAATTCTAAATTTGGAACCCATTACATTATGCAATTGTGTAGACAATAAATAGAACAAGCAGTTTGCTCAGTTAGGAACTCCTCTACTTTTATGTGCCTTTCTTTCCATTGTCTATAGCAGGATACTAGATTCCTCCCTTGGGAACTTCACTTACGTGCCTAACATTAGGTGAGATACCGGTAGACCTTTGTATTCAACCTGTGCTTTGACTACCAATTATGGTTATTAAGATTATATCTTTGAAATACACCTGTCACTTTTCCCTTGATTACATCCTCTGGCAATCATTTAAAACAGTTTTATTAAAGCTGTGTTCATATATACATATACCCATGGACAAATTGGCTTGAACACACTTACAGCATCATTTTTATAATCCTGCAGTTACAGAGTGTAGAAGAGCTATTAAACTCTGTTGTGGACTGAAATGTATATCTCAGCTTGAAAGGGAATTTATTTAGCTTTACAAAACAATTAAAATGCAGGTTTTGGAAAAAAAAAGATAGAAAAGTAAGCCACAGTCCATCTTCCTGGGCGTATAAGAAATAATTGAGAAGAAGTAAAACATTTAAATCTTCCAGTATGTTGACAGAGCCTGGATATAACCTTGGCAAACAGCAGGAGACAAAAGCAGATATCCAGTGGTTAGCTAGGGTCACAGATATTTTCTGAGATTCACTAGATCCTTACATAGTTCTTGTATCTTCTGCTTGGTCCTTTGAGTAGAATCAGGCCTGGAGGTATTTTCCTGTGGTCACTAAACAGTACAGGTGGGAAGTTAGGGACCTCAAAAAGGAAGTCACATCAGGCAACCACTGTATGATAAACAAAAAGAAGTACTGAAAATACAGATATGCATTGAATGCCAACTTCCTTTCCAGATTTAGGGACCTGTCAGTGTTCATGACCACAAACACTCTTTGGAATTAATTTACTGAACCATTTCAAAACATATAGGTAAATAAAATGAGGAAATATGGAATAAAGCGACATTGGCGAATGATGTTGCCTTCCTCTCCATTTTATGCAAAAGCATAGTATGAATCCTCTGCCCAGCCTGAAGGACTTCCAGTGCATTTCTTCCAGCAATGAACCCTTGTAAAACAGCTGAATTAAGTTGTTCTCCTTTGTACAAAATAGTCAAATATTCATTGAGCTCAAAAGAGCAAGAGTCTGCAGTGCACTGAGTCTGGGCACTGCCTTAGGAAGGGAAAAGCTCCTAGAGACAAGGATTACATAAACTGTTGGTCTGTCATTATTAAGTGAATGTCTCAGTTCTTGGGCTAGTCAACTGTGCTCATGTTTGCATGATCCCTCTGACCCTCTTAATATTTAAGTCTTCCATAAAATATTGTGACACTACCACACTCTTCCCCTTGATTTTTTTTCCTAAGTAGCCTGCAGAGTGCTGGTTAGGCCATTCTCCTGGGCTGTTAGGCTCTTGCATCTCCTAGATGCATTCCCACTTTATAATTAGTCCAGGGTTAGTAGATCAGCTACCCAGAAAATTGCATTTTATGCCATCTTTGGGCTGATGAAATTCACATTCTGTGTTTCCCTCCTAAAAATGTCCTAACCACAAACCTGTAAGCTAAATTAGTGTAGGAATATTTCTCACTTTCACTGATGAAGTTTACCACTGTACTGAAAGGAACAGTACATTGCATCATGCTGAGAAAGCACAGGATAAGAAAAAGATATTTTATTTCGGTTTTGGACACAAAATCAGGGGTAGTTAAATACTCAACACCAAGGTTTTGATTTCAGCTTATCATTGAGTACAGCTCAAATAGAAGAGAGTAAATCTTTACTAATTCCTTTACTATTCAGATTTTATGACTGCTCATTATGAAAAACTCTTCTGGTGCTAAAGTTTTTGTGATGAATGTATGCATGGAAACCTGATAGTAATTTAGCATTCAGAAATGTCCAGTTATTTATTTTTCATTATGAGATTCTTTTTATTTTAGAAATGCAGACCACAAAAAAGAAAGCTGAAAGGTAAGGACAAATCTAGATGAGAAAAAAATGAGCAGAAGCTAGTTAAGAAGAAATTATAATAATTGCATCAAACAGAATCTAATTAAGAGCGCAAGTAAAGATGCTGTTCATTGATTCATGTGGTGATAATGTAATAACAATCTACTCATGATATGTAGCCTTGTTACTTTACAAAATCTGAATGGAGTTCACAGAACCTGTTTAAGCCAGTGCAATATTAGCTGAGTCCACTAATTAATTGTTTCATAATAAATGGTCCCCCTGTTTACAGTAATATTTTAATTCTAATTTATCTTCACAATCTAAAAAAGTGTTTAATTGCTTTAATGATATTAGCTGTCTCAGCCTTTATTACAACACTGGACATAATTACCCTCTTTTAAGGTAATTTATAGACCTCATTAACACTCTTGCCTCTCTGCTGTGATTAAAAATCTCCTAAGAATTGAAATCTCTCTGAACAGTAAGAGAATTATTGTGATTTATTGTTCGCCGTTGCTGCAATGAGCACAAAGCTGATTTATTATGGCTGATCCCTGCTGAGGTGACTAGAATTGGACTGGGGAAGGGGAAGGCAGGAGCTCTTGGTGAAGAAGTGTACTCCTCTCTGTCACAGAGTTGCAGTTTAATATAGGTCCTGTCATTTGCTTCCACAGGAGCATGAAGACATCTCTGGTGAATGAAACCTACAGCAATAACTAGTTTGAAAAATCTCACCTTTGCCAAATAGGAAGCAATTCTATTCCTTTATTGGAAATGAACCCCGCTGACAAACTAATTTAAAGGACTCAACAAGGTGATATTAGTATGGTTTTTACACACAAAATATTTGCAGTCATGGGAAACCTTGGACTTACTGGTTGGATAGAAAAAGTGTGTTGTTTACATACCATTTACATTTTGCCTGTTTGTAGAAGGGAATTTATAAATTTAATTTATTTAAAAATGCAAAAAACACTACAAAGAAACTGACTGAATAGGTCAAGACCACAGCCTTGTAAAATATAGTGCCATCTTTACCTTATCATCTTAGTGACTACGTAATTCTGAACATTTTACTTAACGATCTATTCCCAAACACAAACAAAAATAAGGCTGAGGAAGTTACTATTAATCTACTGACATTTGCACACCTGAGGAGACTCCTATCCTAGCTGTTCAGTATACATGAAGTTTGTGAAGTAAACAGGAGAGTAGGGCCACCACCTTACTCCACTGATGGATGGAGACGGCATATACTCTGCTTGGGGCCAATACACAGATTTCTTCCACAAAATGCAGAGCATCCAGAATAAGAGAAATATAGCCACTGTTTGGCATAGGGTCTTTTCACAGGCCTGATTGCTGCAGATTTGCTGTTGTACACAAAATATACACATTGCATCCCCTGAAAGCACTGGGGTATTCTGCTCTACACAGCTGTGCAAAATGCATGGTTTTAGAAGAGGCTGCTAACTTTCAGTAGGAATTGTATTCCTGAAAATATGTTCCCTTTTTCCGTTGTTCTCAACTCACTTAATAAAGGCAGATTATTTCTGCCTAGAAACTGTGTTATACCTATGCAGGTAGCCCATCAGAGCCTCTGCTTCTCCCCTGTTATGGTGATCGTGGCAGGGAGGTCTCATAGCGCTTTGGGAAATACAGGCAAGCACTGAATGGGAGACCTTGTTCCCCATGGGACATCCACTGCTTTCCATACTTCACAGAATTTAGCTCTACATAATAATGAACTCAAAGACTAATTACTCATAAATAGCTTCAACTGAATTTTTAGCTGTTCAGACAAATAAATGCTATTAAGCTATATTTTTTAATATGATATTGCATTGATCTTCTTTATGAAAAATAAGTGTTTGGTGTAGTTCTCTGGAGCTATTTATGAGACTAAACTAATCATTTAAAAATTGTTTTTGAGCACATGGTTGTCTGGTTTTCCTCATGCTTACTATGAATATGGATATATTTACTCTGCAAAGCAATATACATTGCAAATGAATTATCCAATGGAAAACAGAATTCCAAAGAGGGTAAAAATTAAGATTTTATAATTGCGATGAAGCTCTAATTTGTTGTTGTTGATTGAACTGTCAGCCAGTTTATAGTGAGTTCCTATTTTTAAGGAACTGATAATTTTAATGCAATGTAAATACTGATATGGTAGAGCATTGCATATCTGTGGGTTGCATATATATTTCTAAATAAAACAAGCTTGCAAGTAAGAGAAAGAGTAGTTCTGGTTCCATTCCATTAAAACTGTACCAACCTAGTTATATTAATGTTGTATTATTTTAATAGGTTTATAATAAGTTTAGATGTATTCTAAATGGTATTACAAGGCTTAATTCCTCTTGATTTATACTTAGTGGAAAATATATTAATGTAATAATCTTTCACCACAAAGCTGAAGAAATGTAGGAAGAGTAAGCATCAAAAGCAAAGAGTTGGTTAAATTTACAGATACTGCCATGTATATGAAATTCTGGGATATGCACCATGTACAGTGGGGAAAAAAAAATAAAAATGTAGATGTCCTGGTTTTGACTGGGAACAAGTTAATTTTCTTCCTAGTAGCTGGTATAGTGCTGTGTTTTGGATTTAGGATGAGAATAATGTTGATAACACACTGATGTTTTAGTTGTTGCTAAGCAATGCTTACACTGGTCAAGGACTTTTCAGCTTCCCATGCTCTGCCAGGAGCACAAGAAGCTGGGAGGGGGCACAGCCAAGAGAGTTGATCCAAGCCGGCCAAAGGGCTATTCCGTACCATATGACATCATGTTCAGTATATAAACTGGGGGGGAGTTGGTTGGGGGACAGTGACCGCTGCTGGAGGACTGGCTGGGTGTCAGTTGGTGAGTGGTGAGCGGTTGCATCACTTGGGTTTTTTCTTGGGTTTTGTTCCTGTCTCGCTCTTGTTGTTTTCTTTTTCATTACAAATTATTATTATTATTATTATTATTATTATTATTATTATTATTATTATTATTATTATTATATTTTCTTTCAATTATTGAACTGTTCTTTTCTCATTCCATGAGTTTTCTTACTTTTGCTCTTCCGATTCTCTCCCCCATCCCACCGGGGGGAGGGTGAGCAAGCATCTGCATGGTGCTTGGTTGCTGTCTCAAGCTAAACCACGACAGCCCTTTCTTGGCGCCCAATGTGGGGCCCGAAGGGTTTGAGATTATAACAGATTAACCAGAGCGTATTAAGGAATTTAGATCTGCTAGTAGTTGTGGATCATGATATTGATTCTTTTGTTTGCAATACTGGTTTATCTGATCTGCACCATGTTCATTTTTTTGCTGTACATGTTAAAAGACCGATGTTGGTTTTTGCAGTTTGCTGCACTCTGCAGTGATTAGCGATGTCTTGCCTGGGAGATTTGTTATTAAAACACTGTCCTTGAGCTTAATCTGGTATTTGGGCTTTGTACTGAAACCATTACTCTACTTCGGGTACCACCTCGTGAAGACAATTGGCAATTATACTTCTTCTGAGAGGTTTTTCATGGAGGAAATACAGAATGGCACCTTCATTACCTTCTTCTGTGATGTTTCCTCATCATTACCATAACTTTTCAGTATCTTGAACATCCTTGGGTAGTTAAGATCCTTCTATTGGTATATCTTGGGAATATTGTTTTGGTTTTGTCTAAGGTTAATAAGCAATTTAAGAATATCATCCAGAGATCTGCCCCAAAGCTGGATAGTTATGAGTGGCAGGGTGTATGGGATAGCATGGGCAAATGCCTAGGATGGTGGGCACCTCCAATGTTTTGGAACCTCACCCCTGAACAAGTGCAGAATCCTGAAAAACTAGTAGAATATTTGGAAAATATATGCTGTCACCCTGGTAATTCTAGGGAGACAGAAATCACTGCAACTTGCTGGGGCCTGGCCCATGCCTACCGAGCCCTGTTCAACACTATTCAGAACCCTCAGGGGGAAGAGAAGGTCTCTGGATCTGACAACAAAATGACAGGCACTGAGGCTACTCCAGTCCCCGCAACAGGCACTGTGGCTGAACAGGGATCCAATCTGTGCTGTTATCAGTCACCCCTATACACAAGAAGAAATCTTGGAAGTGAAAGTCAACTTGTTTAGAAAGGGATGATGAAAAAGCAGGGCCATCACAAGGAGAGGAGGAGGAAGAGGAAGAACTCGTAAATGATATGGAAACCACCTGATCCTTATCCCTGAGTGAGCTGTGAGATATGTGAAAAGATTTTAGCTGTCATCCAGGCGAGCACATTGTCACCTGGCTGCTCCAATGTTGGGATAACAGGGCCAGTAGCTTGGAACTAGAGGGTAAGGAAGCCAAACAGCTGGGATCCCTTTCTAGGGAAGGGGGCATTGACAAAGCGATTGGAAAAGGGGCACCAGTCCTCAGCCTCTGGAGGTGACTCCTGTCAGCTATGAAGGAAAGAGATCCCTTCAAGGAAGATGTTATATATTGCCCAGGCAAATGGACCGCCATGGAGAAAGGTATCCAGTACCTGAGGGAATTAGCCAAGCTGGAGGTGATTTATGGTGACTTGGACAATAAGCAGTTATCCAAAGATCCAGATGAAGTCCAGTGCACACGACCTGTGGGGCGGAAGTTGGTACAGAGCACACCAGCGTCGTATGCCAACTCAATGGCAATACTGACCTGGAAAGATGAAGGGGGACCAACAGTGGATGAAGCGGCTAGCCAACTCCAGGAATACAAAGAAAATGTCTCCTCCTCCCTTGTCTCGGCTGTGGAGAAACTGTCCCGGAAGGTCCAGCAACTCAAAGAGGATATGTCCTACTCTCCAGCTGTATGAACCAGTATCTCAGCTACTAGGAGTCAGTGTTCTGCTCAAGAGACAGGATATAGAGAGCACGCACCATGGGGCACCCTATGGTTTTACCTGCATGACCACGAAGAGGACATGAGGAAGTGGGATGGAAAATCTACCTCGACCCTAGAGGCACGGGTATGTGAGTTGCAAGGAAAAACAATCACCAAAGGGGGTTCTTCCAGGAAAATTGCTGTTTCAGTTTCCAGTGGGCAGTTCCCCAGACAGGGTAAAAGGGCTGATCTTACTCCTGATTTTAATGAAAGATCTCCTGACTTGTATTTACAAGAAGTGGGTAATGAATACTATGACCAGGACTAGAGGGGCCCTGCCTCCAGCCAGGTGGAGGAAAGGGACAGCCGGGTTTCCTGGACTGTGTGGAGTCGATGGCCTGGCACATCAGACCCACAGGAGTATAAGGCTCTAGTAGAAACTGGTGCACAGTGTACCCTAATGCCATCAAGCTATAAGGGGGCAGAGCCATCTGTATTTCTGGAGTGACAGGGGAATCCCAACATCTAACTATATTGGAGGCTGAAGTGAGCCTAACCAGGAATGAATGGCAAAATGGTGACTGGCCCAGAGCCTCCGTGCATCTTTGGCATAGACTACCTCAGGAGAGGGTATTTCAAGGACCCAAAAGGGTACCTGTGGGCTTTTGGTATAGCTGCCTTGGAGACAGAGGAAATTAAACAGCTGTCCACCTTGCCTGGTCTCTCGGAGGACCCTTCTGTTGTGGGGTTGCTGAGGGTTGAAGAACAACAGGTGCCAATTGCTACCACAACGATGCACCGGAGGCAATACTGTACCCACCGAGACTCCTGATTCCCATCCATAAGCTGAGTCATTGACTGGAGAGCCAAGGAGTGATCAGTAAGACTCGCTCACCTTTTAACAGTCCTATATGGCCAGTGTGAAAGTCTAATGGAGAGTGGAGACTGACAGTAGACTATTGTGGCCTGAATGAAGTCACGCCACCACTGAGCGCTGCCGTGCTGGACATGCTGGAACTTCAGTATGAACTGGAGTCAAAAGCAGCCAAATGGTATGCTACAATTGGTATCGCTAATGCATTTTTCTCAATCCCTTTGGCAGCAGAGTGCAGGCCACAGTTTGCTTTCACTTGGAGGGGCGTTCAGTACACTTGGAAGCGACTGCCCCAGGGGTGGAAACACAGCCCCACCATTTGCCATGGACTGATTCAGACAGCACTGGAACAGGGCGAAGCTCCAGAACATCTGCAATACATTGATGACATCATCACGTGGGGCAATACAGCAGCAGAAGCTTTTGAGAAAGGGAAGAAAATAGTCCAAATCCTTCTGAAAGCCGGTTTTGCCATAAGCCAAAGTAAGGTCAAGTGACCTGCACAAGACATCCAGTTTTTAGGAATAAAATGGCAAGATGGATGTTGTCAGATCCCAATGGATGTGATTAACAAAATAACAGCTATGTTTCCACCAACTAGCAAAAAGGAAACACAAGCTTTCTTAGGCGTTGTGGGTTGTTGGAGAATGCATATTCCAAATTACAGTCTGATCATAAGCCCTCTCTATCAAGTGACCCGGAAGAAGAATTTCAAATGGGGCCCTGAGCAACGACAAGCCTTTGAACAAATTAAATGGGAGATAGTTCATGCAGTAGCCCTTGGGCCAGTCTGGGCAGGGCAAGATGTAAAAAATGTGCTGTACACCGCAGCCAGGGAGAATGGCCCTACCTGGAGCCTCTGGCAGAAAGCACCAGGGGAGACTCGAGGTTGACCCTTAGGGTTTTGGAGGCGGGGATACAGAGGATCTGAGGCCTGCTATACTCCAACTGAAAAAGAGATATTGGCAGCATCAGAAGGGTTTTGAGCTGCTTAGGAAGTGATTGGTCCTGAAGCACAGCTCCACCTGGCACCCCGGCTGCCGGTGCTGGGCTGGATGTTCAAAGGGAGGGTCCCCTCTACACATCATGCAACTGATGCTACGTGGAGTAAGTGGGTCGCATTGATGGCACAACGGGCTCAAATAAGAAACCCCAGTCACCCAGGAATCTTGGAAGTGATCATGGACTGGCCAGAAGGCAAAGATTTCTGAATATCACCAGAGGAGGAGTTGACACATGCTGAAGAGGCCCCACTGTATAATAAACTGCCGGAAAGTGAGAAGCAATATGCCCTGTTCACTGATGGGTCCTGTCGTATTGTGGGAAAGCACAGGAAGTGGAAGACTGCTGTATGGAGTCCTATACAGCAAGTCACAGAAACTACTGAAGGAGAAGGTGAATTGGACCAATTTGCAGAAGTGAAGGCCATCCAGCTAGCTTTAGACATTGCTGAAGGAGAAAAGTAGCCAGTGCTCTATCTCTGTACTGCGTCATGGATGGTGGCAAATGTCAGTCGGGGTGGTTACAGAAATGGAAGCAGAACAACTGGCAGCGCAGAGGCAAACCTATCAGGGCTGCTGCACTGAGGCAAGATTTGTAAAGTTGCTCAGGTACCCAAGAGTCAGACCAGTGAAGAACATCAAAACAGCTAGCAGGTGGATCAGGCTGCTAAGATTGAAGTGGCTCAGGTGGATCTGGACTGGCAACATAAGGGTGAATTACTTACAGCTTGGTGGGCCCATGACACCTCAGGCCATCAAGGAAGAGATGCAACACATAGATGGGCTTGTGATCGAGGGGTGGGCTTGACCGTGGACACTATTGCACAGGTAGTCCATGAATGTCAAACACACACTGCAATCAAACAAGCCAAGCGGTTAAAGCCTCTCTGGTATGGAGGACAATGACTGAAATATAAATATGGGGAGGCCTGGCAGAGTGATTATATCAAACTCTCTCAAACCTGCCAAGGCAAGCGCCATGTGCTTACAACGGTGGAAGCAACCACTGGATGGCTGGAAACATATCCTCTGCCCCATGCCACCACCTGGAGCACTATCCTGGGCTTTGAAAAGCAAGTCCTGTGGTGACGTGGCACCCCAGAAAGAATGGAGTCAGAAAACAGGACTCATTTCCGAAACAACTTCATAGACACCTGAGCCGAAGAGCATGGCATTGAGTGGGTATGTCACGTCCCCTGTCACGCATCAGCCTCCGGGAAAATGGAACGATACAATGGGCTGTTAAAGACTACACTGAGAGCAATGGGTGGTGGGACATTCAAACATTGGGATACACATTGAGCAAAGGCCACCTGGTTAGTCAACAGTAGGGGATCTGTCAATCGAGCTGGCCCTGCCCAATCAAAACTTTTACTTACAGTGGAGGGGGATAAAGTCCCTGTAGTGGTGCACTTAAAAAATATGCTGGGGAAGGCAGTCTGGGTTACTCCTGCCTCGGGCAAAGGAAAACTCATTCATGGGATTGCTTTTGCTCAGTGACCTGGGTGCACTTGGTAGTTAACACAAGAGGATGGGGAAGTCTGATGTGTACCTCAAGGGGATTTGATTTTGGGCAAAAATAGACAATGAATGGAATGGTATGATGTTAATTGCTATATAATACTGTATGTCGTCACTTTTATGGTTGCTATATGCCATATCAATGGTATTACAGTAAGAATCACCTAGATTAATGAAGAATAAACTTTGATGAAACTGAGCAAAGTGCAGCAGTGATGGAACCAGAACTGGCTTCAGCATGCAACAATCTATGGCTGAAACAATCTCCTGGCTGAAAGACTGTTATGACAAGACGGAACCCAAAGTAATGGACTAAATTAACTCAATGGACATTTTAGAGGGATGGCCCATAGACCAAGGGAATGATATCTGTGTGTATATATCAAAGTCAATGAAAGTGGTAGTGATTAACCAGAATGTATTGGAAAGGGTAGGAACTGGGCATGATGTAGATGGTATAGAATAAGGGGTGGATACTGTCCTGGTTTTGGCTCGGAACAAGTTAATTTTCTTTCTAGTAGCTGGTATAGTGCTGTGTTTTGGATTTAGGATGAGAATAATGTTGATAACACACTGACGTTTTAGTTGTTGCTGAGCAGTGCTTACACTAGTCAAGGACTTTTCAGCTTCCCATGCTCTGCCAGGTGCACAAGAAGCTGGGAGGGGGAACAGCCAAGAGAGTTGATCCAAACTGTCCAAAGGGCTATTCCATACCATATGGCATCATGTCCAGTATATAAACTGGGGGGAGTTGGTTGGGGGGCAGTGACCACTGCTCGAGGACTGTCTGGGCGTCAGTCAGCAGGTGGTGAACAGTTGCATCACTTGTTTTTTTTCTTGGGTTTTGTTCCTCTCTCTCTCTCTAGTTGTTTTCCTTTTGATGATGATGATGATGATGATGATGATGATGATGATTATATTTCAGTTACTGAACTGAGTTATTGAACTCATCCCATGAGTTTTCTTACTTTTGCTCTTCCGATTCTCTCCCCCATCCCACCAGGGCGGGAGGGTGAGTGAGCAGCTGTGTGGCGCTTGGCTGCCTACTGGGGCTAAACCATGACAATAGATCTAGACATTCAGTTAAAAAAACAAAAGGAAAACAGAAAGTCCTTCACACAAACTGTGTAAATGTATTAATGAAATTCTAGAATACTATTTTTTTGAATGACCTTACTACTTGCTGTTTTAATAATGCAGTCTATACACACTAAGATACTGTATACATACTTATATATAGTAAGTATATACACTTATATACACTAAGTCTGTATACATTAAGACATGTTCTTAATACTGGTAGCATCAGTTTACAGTGAACCTTAGGCTTCAGATTATAATTTTTGAAGAAAAATATATATCTTATACACTGCAAAATGTAGTTTACTTCTCCATACTTTTAAGGAAAGAAAAATAACTGCAGGTTATTTTTTGTACTTTCCTCCTTTAATGGTCACCTTTAGTCTGTGAGATTTTCAGATCAGTGAAGCACTTTGGAGGACAGAGAGTTTAAACTTAATAGCTGCTAGCGACTGAAAAGAGTTTTATGAAAAATTCAGAGGTCAGATGTCAAATATTTACTTTTGTTGTGATATAAAATATTATTATTTATTGGTTCTCCTTTTCCCCTCTAAAATTTTCTCCCTATTTCCTTGTATTTGGAAGTTACTATTTACACCTTGAGTATATGTGTCATTCTGAGAATAACATTTTCCCTTGAAATAATTTTTGAGGGGAATAGCATATGCACATAAAGTCAGAGGCCTAGGGTCGTCCATGCAAGGACTCCATTTATTAATGATACCAGATGCGTGAAATAGTGCTTCAGTAAAAAGATTACAGTTGGTAGAGGATTTGTGTGACTGGACAGAGGGATAGCAGCAGAGGCTAAGCTCTCTTGAGAAGTATGGCAGGAGGATATCCCAGATGGCAATGGTGTACATATTGGATTTTATAAAGCTTTTGCCTAAGGAACTAGTGAAGGGGAATGTGGGAAAAGAACTGGAAGATAGGCGTAGGCCTACTTAAAATGACCTTTGGTATGTAATGGCAGAAATTTTATAAATTCCAAATTTGTCCTTGTTAGTGGTATGAATCACATAAATGGACTGTGCAACTTAACTGGATTCGTATATAAACCAGCTCCAGATGAGGTATTAATCACAATCTTATTTATAACAACAGACATTTTTTGTTCATTTAAAAATTTATTCCACATGAAGTTTTACCAATTTACTAGGGTAATTTCTGTTACATTTAACATACATTTTCTCTTTCATCAGCGTGAAACTCTTTTAATACCATGAAAGATGCTTCATTTACATGTTATTAAAAATATAGTGTTTGCTGAATGATTAAATACTTTATTTGTGACGTCTTTTCTCTTTTGCTATAGATACAATACCAATCTATATCTATAACTATATATAATATTTGTGACATTAGAGAGAAGTTTAAAGTGTATGGAAAATTTTTTAATGAAATAAACATGCTTAAAGTAAAAAGAGGAAAGAAGGTATGGATTACTTAAATCAAGATGGTTTGGAGCACTAATAAGGACTGTGTGGGAGAAGACTGTAATAACTATTCTGATCATCGCAATCTAATCTTTCCAAAAGATGACAATTCAAGTACTCGATACACTGATCACACTGTTTCTCCCAGTAGAAATCTAATTAATTACTTGCTTCACAGCAATACATAGGCAATGCACAAACCTTGTGTTACAGCTGTATTCTTCTCTGAAGAATTTGCAGTCTGAAGAGGATAACTACTGGGAATAGAAAGTATTGATATTCCCATATTACAGGGATGAACTGAAATACTGTTTCCTTGATATAGCTAAGGTCACCAATGTCAGTGCAGAAATCAGAAACAGAAATATGTTTTCCCAAATTCTCTTTCAGATGTTTTAAGCACAGAAAATACCTTTATTCACAGTCCAGACTAACAATTTCAAGCTTAGGATTCTTCTCTTCAACCACTAAATCCTAATTCCTTTCTTAAACACCCATGGATAAATGGTGATGTTGAACAGTCCCAGTTCCTTCTGAAGTTAATAGAAATAACAGCATTCAATCCAACAGAAAAGTCATGAAGTGTAACATTCTCAGTCTAATTTCAAAAGACCTTCGGAAAGTGTATGTAGTCTAGAAGAGATGCCACACCTTTGGATGATTATTCAAGTTCTGCCTGCTACCTGATGAAGTCCTACCTATTTTTGATCCTCAGTGCAATTCCCAGAATGTGATTTACTGGAAAGACAAGTCATTTAGGAAAGGAGATAAAAGGGAGACAGATAATTAAAGATTTTTGCAACATTTATACAAAGACTGCTTTCACTGGGTTCAGCATATTTTCTGTAGGTTTAGATGAATATAAGAAAATCAAACTATTGCAATGTAACATATCTATTTGAACTCCTCTCTTGATCCTAATTCTGATATTGGGCTCACATTCTCTAATTTATCTTAAGACATTCAACACTGACATCAGCTTAAATTTATAAATTCTTTAAAGGTCATTTTAAACCAACAGAAAAGAAATGGTAAAAAATGGAAGAAAATCATAACTTTGAACATCTTTAAAATACTTAGCTTTAGCAGACAGACGAACATGGCAAGCCATGGTCAGAAGCCAGTTTCCAAGAGGAGTACTTTTATGAAAAGTTCTGCTACACTCTTTTTTGCTGTTGGCTTTGTCAGACTACTTCACACTACCCCAGGTTAACTCAGGAATATTTTATTCTCTGGCATATCATAGCATTGTGAACTTCACCTAATACTTCAAATCTATGTTTAATTTATCTTCTGTGTAGCTAGACTGACAGCAAAAATGTAGGCGTTAATATGTGCATAAATGCTATCAGCATTGGGGACAGGGAAAGAAAAGGAGCACGGACAACACAGTACTTTATCTCCCAAGGAGAGTAGTGCTTGCTGATAATTTTTTTTTGGTCAAGACTGCTTTTCAGTCTTTTTTTTTAAAGGGTATTCTTTAGTTGAAAAGTTTACTTTCTCTAGATTTGTATTGGCAAAAGAACTGAATACACAAAAATACAGTTCTGATGAAAGACATATTTTGTGTCACATCAGCATCTGAGCTTAAAGTAGCCTTCCATTAAAAGTTCTAGTACACTTTTGAATAAGTGTGAACTCATACAACCTGCATACTTCAAAACTCACAAAGTTATATATATATATATATCTATATATATAAAAGAGTGATTTAATTAGAGAAATGGTAAATGAAGAGCCTTATTCTGGCCATTTTCAAAAGTATGTAGTCTTACACCTACCTGTTTCAGCTTTCAGAGTGGGTGTTTTTTATTTGCAACACGATGAGCACTTTTTAACTGCTGTATGTTCCTGCCAGAAGCAGTGCAGATGACCTAAGTAGCAGTTTACATGGGAAGAACAGCTTTAGAAACTGTCACCATTCTCTTGTCTCTTTGCTTATTGTTTTTGCAGCCTTTGTACATGCTCTTGGCTTGAAGCCTACATTTTAACATGCACTGACAAGCTTGGAGATCTTTTTATTTTTCCTGCTGCAGCAGAAAAAGAAGTGAAAGTGCTTATTTTGGTCAAAACACGAATCACTGTTTGAATAGGTACATCTGAAGTAGGAGAAAAAAAAAATCTGATTAAGAAACAAAGTTGGGGAGGTGGAAAGAAATTAATCTGGATATCTTGAGCCTAAACATTAGTCTTTTTATTCTCATTTAATAGGAATACTCTAAGAATGGCTTTCCTGTTTGCATTGGAGAAAAAGGTAGAGATCAAAAAGATAAAGGCTCACAAGGTGAAGGTACAGGGAGAAAAGGTAGTCATTCAAACCATAGGACCTCTTCGAACTGGGAAATCTAAAGAACATAAAAAGATCTTCTGGTTTGGGAACTATTTTACATAGTAATCTTAATTTCTCTATATCTCAGTGTTCTTGCTTTCTCCCTTTTTTTAATGCCTATTTAGGCCAAGAAAAATGTTATTCTAATATATTCATAGAGCATGCAACCCTGTGAAGCCCTGGTTGTGTGTTTGCGTTATAGTCACTTGTGTAAAAAATCTCTAAAAATAACAGCTAGGTATCTAGGGATGTTGAATTACTGAAGATAGAAAATACTTTGGGAAGCACTAAAAAGGATTAAACCGCAAAAGTGGGATTCCAAATCTTGCTTCTGTGAGCTATAAATGGTACAGAAGATATAAGGAAAGACAATGTCTCCTTGGAAATTATTTAATAAACTAATTATTTGCTATAAACTTGCACACTGAACTGATTCCAGATAGCTTTTAAGATATTTTTTTCTTCATAATTTTTTTCCAGATTTAAGAACTGATTTCTAGAAGCATAAAGGAAAAAAAAACAACAAACCAAAACTAATAAACCTTACTGAGAATATACCACAGCACCATTCAAAATGTTGAAAAAGTGCTTACATCTACCAATAACAGTTAAGTCTACAAGCTGAACATTTTTAAACACAAAGTCAATGAAGGTTGTGGGTCCTCAGATGTTTTTCAGGGTATATGGCAATGGTTTCCTAGTTTTTTGGGTGGTAAGATATCAAGGGAATATTGCTAGCCTCAGTTCAGATAATTATGGTGGCTTCCTCTGCCAAGTAGGTGGGAAAGCATTCTCCATTTCAAGTCACAGTAGCCAGGCAGTACCATTCTCAGTTTCCAAAGATCCTACAAGTACAGGAAACATGTCTGCCTGCTTCAGAATGAAATTTTCATTGTTTCATTGCACAGACTTTTATTTACTTGTAGACTTATACACGGATATACAGACTTATATGCAAAATATGTTCTTTTTGTCAGTGAGTGGATACTAAATTGCAATGCCATCAGTGTTACTGAATAGTCCATTCAATTTAATCCCTGCTCTACCTTTCAAATTCCTTGTCAGGTATGCTTAGGAGTATGTCCTATTCCATGCAATGTTTTATAGCTGTCATGAACTTATTCTGACTTTTTTACATTATTGAGGGAATTAATTGGAACATCTATGGTTCCCTGATGAGGCAAGACCACTTCTGAGTGATGTGTGGAGAGGAAAGTACAATAAATTCTCATTATAGAAAAATGCCCTATAATACACCTGAGCAAAAATAAACTGGAACATAGTTCTACAACAGAAATTGACAGTCTCTATTGGTTTCAATGAGCTTTGAATCAGATGCAAAGATAAAACCTACAGCATAATTGCAAGTGGAGTTAGGACTTCATCGAATGTGCCACTGATATTGCTGTGAGTTGTGAGCATGCCCTGATATCATAATATATCTGTGGGAAGGAGTGAAAAAGAAGGAAATTTAAGGTGGGAAGAAATCTAATGTAGGAAGAAAATTAGAAATAATAACAAAATGCCATGAGGGTTTCCTGCTTCTAACTTTGAGTCTTGAAAGAGGAGGGACCAGGAATACAAATTGGTTTGTGACATGACTGGACTGATAATATATGAAATATCTAAGCTCTTATTTGCCACTTACATGCTGAAAGATGGGAACATTTGTAATACAAACAGTGAAGGCATGGGTATGAAACTGCTTCAAATGGCTTAAGAATAGATGCAGCCTAGTTAGTTCCTTTGCTGTAAAACATTAAGTGGCTATTAGGAATCAATCTGTTAGATAATTCTCTGTGGACTGAAATTTACATAAGTTCCATGAACAAGAAAGAACAAGGGTCAGAGACACCCAAAGTAAATTACAAACTAGGGAAGACTGCTGAAAGTGCTGTTCATGAAAGTGTTCTTCATGGTGGAACAACATCAAAGGTTAGAATAAAGGGCAAGGGCCTTCTGAGGTGAGTCAAGGCTGATGCTCTGGAGGGGAGGAGCCGATCATGTGGGGAGCATGACTAGAGTGAGATTGAGCTGCCAGATAAAGCCCATCTCTCATGGGTGAAAGCACAAGATTTTGTGACAAATTTTTTTAAAATAGTATTCCAGATAATGATCACCAAAATTTGGAAAAATAACCAGAATTCCTTGCAGAACAAAGGGACTTTTAGGTTTGTGCAGCTGCCACTTAAGAAACAATAATAAGTAAATCTCAGCAGTCATAGAAACGAGGGATGGCTGCCAAGCTGAGCTGCAGGAGGTTGATCCAGATGGTAGAATTAAAGCTGATTCTTAAGCTCCTTTTGTTCATCTTATCTCTTTAGTTTTCACTTACTGAGCTCAGCAGGTATTTCCCATTTCTTCTTCACTAACATTACTCCATGTGCTGTCATCGCTCTGTAACAAGCTATAGCCTGGCAGGTGGGAACTTCTGGGAACTTCAAGTGCTGGGCATGAGATGGCAGAGACAGTTGCAACTGGGCTTGGGAGAAGACGTTATAGAAGTCTATGCCCAGGCCCTAGTTTGTCAGATATTTTTGATCATTCTTTACCATTTCTATGATGATATCTGACATGCTTAACCCTGCCTTGCCATTGCCCTCTCATGAAAAATATCTCTTTTTCAGCTGCAAACCCTGACCTCTGTCCTCAGGTCCTACTTTATACTTCTGGTGCTGCCCCCAGAGAAGTGATGGCATTTCTGCACTGACCCCAAGTCAAATTCATCACTGCTTCATTGAGTTCGTCTTCCTTCTAAAACTGATCAATGCATGTACCATGTTGATTTGGTGCTGAAAAAATTTTACACATGACTTTTCTTCTAGATTTTAACTTTTTTGTTCTAGTTTTCTTTTGGAATATTGCTGCAAATTTACACATTGACCTTAACAGCCATCACTGTGAAAACTTGTGCTGGTTTTGGCTGGGATAGAGTTAATTTTCTTTATAGTAGCTAGCATGGGGCTATGTTTTGGATTTGTGCTGAAAACAGTGTTGATGATACAGGGATGTTTTCATTGTTGCTAAGCAGTGCTTATACTAAATCAAGGACTTTTCAGTTCCCATGCTCTGCCAGGTGCACAAGAAGTTGGGAGGGAACACAGCTGGGACAGCTGACCCTAACTGACCCAAAGGCTATTCCATACCATATGACATCATGCTCAGCATATAAAGCTGGGGAAGAAGAAGGAAGGGGGGGGGATGTTTGGAGTGATGGTGTTTGCCTTCCCAAGTAACCGTTATGTGTGATGAAGCCCTTCATTCCTGGGGATGGCTGAACACCTGCCTCCCGACGGGAAGTAGTGGATGAATTCCTTGTTTTGCTTTGCTTGCATGTGCAGCTTTTGCTTTCCCTGTTAAACTGTCTTTATCTCAACCCACGAGTTTTCTCATTTTGACTGTTCCAGTTCTCTCCCCCATCCCACTGGGGGGAGCGAGCGAGCAGCTGTGTAGTGCTTAGTTGCCCGCTGGAGTTAAACCATGACAAAACTACTGTGTTTTTTTTTTCTCAACATAGACAGGGTATAAATAATGAAATAACTGCCATCACTAAAATCAATATATATGAAGGAATGGGAAAGTGGAAATCTCTTATGCTCAGAATTCAGAATATTTTCTGGCCACAGAATTTTTCTCTTATTTTTTCTAGAATTGAGTATTGTAACATCTAAACTTTGGTGTAAAAGGAAAAGGCCATGGAGGCAACTTTGAAATCATGATTGCAAGTGGGTATAAAGATACTGCCCTTAGTTTTCTGATGGTGTGAAATAAAAGATAACCCAAATTTATTTTATTAAGTTGTTGGTTTGAAAACCTAATGATGACAAACTAAATGCCAGTGGCACTTCTGATTGCACTAATGACCATTCTAGCAGAAACGTCCATCAATGACAATTATTACAGCTGCCTCCCATTCTTCCCAAGCATCAGAATCCCCACCTATCTCTAATTTAGACATCAGTAACGCCAGCTTTCCTCTGACAGTTTTGTGACAAAAAAAATAGCCTAGTGATGACTATTAGCCTTGTGTCACATAGGTTTATTTCAAACTAAAACATAATCTGACATCATATAAATGTGAATAAAGTTGATTGATTTAAATTAATCGTCTCTCCTTTAATACAATAGAGTGTGGATCGGGTCCAAGAAAAGTATACTTAGAGATTGGGATACGTATTCTGCACAGTACTAGTATGAAAGCATCCCTACGTCTGATCTTTTTTCTGCCCAGCTCTTTGACTTGAATTAAAAAAGAACTATTAAAATATATTTACTTTTCTGCCTTCCTGTCCATAACTCAAATAAATATTGAACATTCATTTGGGTGTCAAAGATCAAAGACTCACATTATATATACATAAGTAGAATCCAAATACTTTGAGAAAGGCCAGAGCACTCTCACATGTACGTTTGCAGATTTCACATATTATATTTGTAACATCCTTTCTGTTGCTGTAAGAGATGACTATAAAAGGATTATTCATTTTATTCTCTCTGTCAATTTTGCTGTTGTTCCACTAAGTTCAAATAGTAGAAATCTGTTACATTCTCTACGCAAGCATGAATGTTTTATTTGCTGTCAGGGAAAACTTGGAGCTGGATACATTAACAAGTCTAGCCTCACTATAAAAAGTCTGCCTTTTTATGCTTTTTATTAATCCTAAAGCCTTTAGAGATAACACTGTGCAAATACATGGCACACACCTTCAGAAGGAGCAGAAGAGAATATATAGCAGAACAATAACATCATTTATGTGATGTGACATTTTCACTAATTAATTATTCATGCAGTTTTTAAAAAGCAGAATGAATAACTTCATAATTATTCCTAATTTGGCATACTTTTAATATATGATTCTGTAATAAGTTACCACTGGTTTAATAATTTCATGGTTTGCTATGTTATTTAGGTGTTAGCCACCTTAATTACAGTAAGATACAAGCAATCTGCTCAAGATATGAAGTTACTAGCAGGAAAAGTGCAGACACTTAAAATGATAAATAATCATTAGAATGCTCACTTATGAAGAAATAATATGGGTATGATCAGCAGAATTGTGAGGAGCTTAGTCTAATGGATAACATTATGATATAGTGTGTTTAACACCTAAGAGCTAGGAACTTAATTCCTCATCTCAGATTAGGCATCTGTTTTTGCTCTGCAGGAGGTGCTGCTGAGAAAATCATAACTATCTGATGTCACATTTTTTTGTCTGCCTGAGGAGCCTGAGGGGGATGTAAGTCTGTGGGCTCATCACAAATGGTGGAAGAACTTGACATCTGCCTTCATGGACTGAAGCTGCCTGTGGGCCAGGGTCTGCCGGTGGCTCTCAGCTCACCGCATTGGCATGCTTGCATAGATCTGACAACAAAAGGCGATGCCTGCTAAGGGATGTTAGGAGCATGGCCACCTCCTCCAGCCTACATACACGACTCGCATAAAACACAAACGCAGCCAGCTGCGTCCTCCTCCTCTTCAGCTGGCAGAGACAGGTCACTAGTGCAGGCACACACACAACACTCTCCATGTTCACAAGCACACACACACATATTTGCGGATCCCTCAAGCACCGGCACAGCCCCTCTGCCCGCCCGGCTCACCTGCCCAGCTCCCAGCTCCCTTACCCACCTCACAGGTCCCCAGTTGCCAGCTGGTCCAGCTTGATGTTCACTAGCAAACACACACTCCCTCACACACTCATTCCTCTTGCGCTCCACATTTGCAAGTCCTCCTGGGCATATGTCTCGTCCCACTTGGTGGGTTGTGAGATGGGTGATTCTTTTTGATTCCCCAGGGATTTGTGTACCGACAAAGGCCGATCTCTGCTCGGCAGAGCCGCAGGCCGGTAGAGTCACGACAATGACTCAGAGGAACAGTCAGACTAGCAACTGTATTAACTAGCGAACTAGACAAACGGACAAACTTAATGAACTAGCAAGCTCAGCGAACGAACAGAGGCAATTTGGCAATGGAGCTATTTTCCGGGCAACCCGTCACAATTCATCTAAAACTCATATGCCCAGATATATATATAGTGGAAGAGTAGAGGAAAAGAGAAGTGAGAAAAGGAAAAGAGAAGAGAGGAAGATAAAGAAAAGGAAAGGTATCACCACCCTTGGATCCCGCGATGACGGTGACAGACGTGGCAATCCTCCGGTGATGGGCGCGCGCCATTCCCTGGGGAAGGTGTCTCTTTATACTCTAATCCCTGCCTCAGGTCACGCCCCTGGAGGACTTATGTTGTTCTGGTCCTCAAAAGTTTGCAGGCACTGGGGGAGGGAGGTGGTTGCAAGGAGTGTCTTTCCAAGTTTCGGGTGGTTGCAGGCCCATTCCTTAGACAAAACTCTGTGCGACCTCTGGCTATAGATGGTAACTGTGCATCCTCCAACGCGCTCTTCTCATCCCGTGATAGCCGCCTTGCTGCACCTTATCTCGATACAATATGTGAGACAGTACCTCTTTCAGTGCCTCACAAGACAATACCTCTTTTAGTCTCTCCTCCGAAGAGCTCTCCCCATCCCATGCTAGCCGACTTGCTGTTGCCATGCAAATCGCGCCTCATCTCTCCACAATGTTTGAGACATTAACTCTTTCAGTCTCTCACAGCGTACCAGCATGGACCCCCTGCCTGCCTGATACCCCATCCTGGACTTGATGCAGTGGCGGTGTGCTCCCCCCCTGCTCCCTGCACAAGTAGTAGCCATCAGTGGGAGTCATCCTGATGGCTGCATCCAGTTTATGCTGGACCTTGAGGACGGATGGCAACAAAGTAGCCAAGGGCTGCCTGAAGCAGTGATCTAAACCTCTTGCTGATATGCAAATATGACTATAAATCAATCATCTTACTCCTTAAATAGTGGACAGCCCAGGGCCCCTTGAGCTCTCCTGCACAGCAGCGGGCTGCACGCCAGGATCTCCCCTTCAGTAGGGACACTTCTCAAGGTTACTCCTCAAGGCTGAGACATTCCTTGCCGCAACAGATCCTCGGTAAGTGACTAGTAGCATGCTAAACTGTGAGATCTTAGCTAAGTGGTATAAAGGATTGATTGTGCATATATAATCCTTTAGACACAAACTGTTGACCAAGTCTTGGACTAGGACTGGATCTAGCCGCACCTAGACTCCTCTCTGAGGAGTTTAGAAAGCAAAGGGATCCTTTTCTGAACCTCATGACTCAACGGGAGGGTCTCCCTGACAGTTTTGTCTGACCCTGTCCTCTACGCAGTAAATAATCAAGCGTACCTTGCCATTGAATCTTGTTAAAACACTGTCACATTGCACTTTGTTAACACCCTATTCTATATCAATAAACTATATTTTTATTTCTCTCTTAAGAGTGAAGTGCACTCTCACTCCATCCGTGACAGATGCCCCCCTACTTGCTGACTGGTTCAACTTCAAGTTTGCCAGCGAATACAGACACACACCCCCCACACACCAGGACTGGGGAAGATACAGGCAGTCGCCCCCCAGCAGCCAGTACCCGGCACATGGGTTGTGACCTGCGGTCACACTCCAGCCATTGGCACCTAGCCCCTCACTTGCTTCACTCCCGCCGGTCCCTCCCAGTAGCTGGTTTTCAGGACACACACCATTCCGACCCCAGTGGCTGGAAGTTAAAGACCCCACTTGCCCCAGTCGCTGGCACTGAAGACCCCACTCGCTTCAGCAGCTGACACCACCAGGCCAGGGGCACCTGAACCCCCACTCTGACTCCAGTAGCTGCCACCAGTTTTAACTCACACACATACAGGTCTCAACAGTAGCTGGCACTGAGTCCTTTTCTCCTTATTTTCCCAATTGACATGTTTCCCGATCAGATAACTTCACTGGCATAAACTTGCTCACATTCTCACATGCCCTCATCAATTAGCATCACTGATCAGGTTTGTGTCTTATCACCCCCTCCCTTATCATTTGCCCATCAGGTCTGTGTCCTGCATGTTCTTGCTTATGGCTTCCTCCCTTTATTGTTGTCCCTCCTTGCACTGAAGAAGGTCCTTGACAAGAGACCATTAAAGGAGTAAGCACTCTCCTTCCACATACCCTTACAATACCATCTTGTGGTAAAGCTGCATCGGGAGGAAGAAAGAGTTTCATTACTAAAGCCCAGATTGTAAGTCAGAGATGTGAATGACTCTCTACCTGCCCTTAATGGAGGTAACCAGGCTGGTGTGCCCTGAAAGATGGCTCTTCCTTCATTGCCTGCTCAGGCCTTAGTCTCACAGTGAGATTACTTAGCTGGACCCAGTGTAGCACCACAGCTGGACCCTCAAAAAATCACTTTGTCCCCAAATTGAAAGGGATCAGCTCTATAATAAAGTATAGCAGCTGATTTGCTAATGTTTACTGATGTGTAGTAACTGAAATGCTAGTTCAGCAAGGTATTTAAGAATGTACTTATTTTAAGCTGGTCCCACTGGCAGCTGCTTAAAAACCCTGCTCAGTCATGACCTTGGGGGACAAATTGAATAATACTATCCACTTGAAAAGTACATTCCTAAATCTCTTTTTAAATATACTTGTGTTTAAATATACTTGTGTTTGAAATACTTGTGTTTAAAAAGTTGAATCACTTGTGTTTTAAAAAACCACAAAAGATTGAGAATCCAGGAACACATTCAAGACTATGATCATAACTTACTAACTGCAAAATCAGTTACTGATTTTTGGTAAGATTCTTTGCACAGTAACTTGCTGGCAAAGCTCGAATTAGTGTTTTCTGAAGTAGTATAAAAACTATAGCTGTGTTTTAAGATGAAAAGAGTCTTCTAATTCACAGAAAAGTGGTAAACAATAAGCACACCATCTAAATAGTTCTGTTCCACAGCCTTTCATTAGGACTTTCTATTTTGCTTCAGCTTGACAGAAATTTTATTCATCATAGCTCTGTACAGATACATTGGTTAATGTTAAGGTGCTGTGTTTTTTTCTACTATCTCACAGGGATTTTCTCTACTGTTGAATATTTTGTTCTGTTACTTTGGCTATATGTAGGCAAGAAGTTTATTACTTGTTCCATTCTACCGCTTTTATCACTTTTTCCTTTGACCCGAGGCATTCAGAGATTTCAGTGACAGTTTTCAGTGATGAGATTTAGGAACATCATGCTTCTACGGTGCACTGTGTTTAAATATTGAGTTTGTGAGCTACTGATCTGTAAGGGTTATTTCAAAAGCAAGCTTACCAACTTCAAAAAATGTTTTGTATTTTTGCCTGATCCATTTTTAAATAATCCTTCATGAGATTTATGTTGACTATGTCTAGAATCAACCATTCTATTTCAGCTTAGTATACATTTGGTTTATGGAATAACAACAAAATAATTTGGCTGAGGACATTTAGGTCTTTGTCTTACTCAAAAGCTATAATCCTCTCGCTCATGAAAAATGGTAACTGAGTCACATCACTGCTTCCACTGCAACCCTGACATTGCAACTTCCTAAGCCTTTCTTTACTGGAAAAAAGAGAAAAAAGAAAAAGAAGATTAATTATTCTTCTTCAGAACTGTTTGAAACTCATAATTACATTTTCCACTCAACAGTTCAGAACTTACTTTCATACCAATTCAGAAAAAAATTACCTATTTGGAGTTTCCTAGAGAAAATTATTTCAGAACAGAATGCCTTACAGATTTCCTATACAGATATATTCTTTCCTTTGAAAATATGCTATGTTTTAAATTTTGCATTTGGATTATATTTAAAGGATTTTTCTGTCACAGTAATCATAGCATATAAAGTAGCAATGATGTTAGTATGGCATACTGTGAGATCATATGATGTATTGACAGCATTCATATGGCACCATATAATTTATCACAGCATAATCTAATATTAAATATGTCTTATTAATAAGTTTTAAGTAGGCTTATTTTGTAAGCATTTACTTAAGAAAGGCTGGGGTTTACCTAAGAAAAGCAGCTGGACATGGATGTACTTAAGCTGGATTTAAAGAATTATCTGGGCAGTGAGGTCCTGGTAAAACCTTAAAAAATAATATTTTGAAACCTTTTAAGATGGAGTTTGATATGGTTCTGAAAGAAATGCTATTGCTTATAGATCAAGGGCCTCAAATGAGTGACTCCAAAGTGCCTCTGCTTGATCCTATTTAACCAGTAATTTAATTTGAAATTACTGTCCTTGCTGGTCACATTATCAGTCCTGTGCATCACCAAAAAGTCTTGCCTTCAAAAACTGATACATATTTTGATATAAGCAAGGATATATTGGATGCTTCTATACCATTTATGGATATTGATATGTACTGCAGTAAGGTAGTAACTTAATTTGCATATACTGTTGCTAAAACAAATGGAATTGCCATTGGGAGAAGTTCTTTTTCTCACAGATAAGAGTAGTAGATTCTGTCTTCCTATACATGTAAGAAAATGGACAGAAATAATAACATTCATCTACCAAGTTATTTAACAACTGTATCACCTTCTTATTACAGCTTAAAGTATATTTCTATCCATTTATTGAGATGGCTGTAAAATGTGTAAGTATATTGTTTGGATATGAGAACCATTCTGAAAGACACACAGTAATAGAAATCAAACTTAAATACATCTAAAAAAGTCTTAAATACACATATTAACTTTAAAAAATGGCAAAAATTAGGAGACACAACTTTTAAAGGATTGATGCACAGGAAGATTGTTTTCTAAGACCAGGTCTGGTTCTTTACTCGCAGAATTCTTTTGCCTTAATTATTTTTCAAAGTCATGGGTGAAGCCAGCTATATTTTGAATGCCGCTGGCTATGCCTAGACTGTCTAGGAAGGAGCCTCTCAAGAGGACATGTGCTTGCTTTGCAAAAAGCAGCTGCAGGAAGGGACCCAGGCACTGCTAGGGCACTGCCTCCAGAATATGTAGGACACTGCATGCCTGGCAGGTCAGTCTGCTGTCAAGCACGCTTACACAGACTGTCCACAGGCTGCCTCTGAGGCATCTGCATGTAACAAACATGGGAGAGGAATGAGCCATTAACACAATTGCAACTGCCTGAGATCACCCTTTTAGAATGCTATACCCCCATTGCTCTGAGTGGGGAAATTGGCATTACACTCACACTTTTATTATAAATAAAGTTCAGCTATATTCTAGTGAAGAAAACTTTTATAAGGCTAAATTGTCCATACTCAAGTGAGTATGGCCTCTGAAGAGTTGATGTTAAGTCTACTTGACTTTAGTAGAAAACCTCAGAATAAGAGTTATATCTGAGAGGGAAGATATAATTAGAAGTGACAGAGGCATTTAAGAAAGATTTGAGAAAAGAGCAAGCATAAAAAAAAATAGCTGCAAAGGGTAATACCTTTCACTTTGACAAAACCAAATCACACATCAATAGATCAGGCCATTTTCGTAGTCTCATCTGGGAGAACCTGTTCTGTCAGGCTCATGTACTTTCTGTTCATTAGCTAGGTTGTGGTCTTGGTGCTCCAGTTGTCCCTGTTATATCTGTTACTTCATATCCAAGCTCTGCTCTAAGGATGAACCAAACAGTTTCATGGCAGAGAAACTCAGGCTAGACCAGAACATTTTCTTTGACTGATGCAAGTTCCAAATACAATATGACTGTGATCTATGCTGGATTTGGATTCTTTTGCTTATTGCAATTCTCTAAAAATATCTTAACAGGGGTAATTTACAACAATTCGTCTTGTGTTTTTAAGCACCTTGATAATTCCAGCAATGGGGACAAGATGAGGAAACCACTGTACCTGTCTCACATGAAGCTAGTCCCATTTTTGAAATATAGACCTTTGAAACTGTAAAACTCCATACTATGCAACTCACTATTGCAGCCTACTTTCAGAATGCAGTTGAGGGAACCCTGAGTGCATTGAATCAGCTGAGCATATAATGCAAATACATTTAAAATAAATAGATTATTTTCAGGTTAAATGGCCTTTAATGATTGCAGTATATGCTAAAACTACTCCTTGCAGGACAGAGCCTCCAACCAGGCTCTTGTTAGTTTGAATTTACGTTTACTGATTCTCCCTGTCCTATGCCTTCCTTTTCCTTTCCTGGATTTTTTATGGCTAGAGAATAAGTTTTACAAAAAATAGTAAGAAGTGCAGGGAACTGCTTAATATCCAGCAGTAAGAACTGTGAATCCAAGGGCAATAGTTGTCTTTGTCTTTACAGGACCTAGAACAATTAAATCTAGATTGGGTTTTCTGTTTCTCCCTGGGACTGATAAATATCACCCTGAAGTTTAGTGATCTTGCAAAAAATGGGAGAGAAATCTTTTCACCAATAGAAAATAATCTGCTGAATAATTTGCACTCACCCAGGAGGTATCAGATAAGACTGGAAGAGGCACTTAAACCTGACTGTTTCTTCTATATATCAGCTTAGTTTTGCCACTCTTCGATTAAAGTATGGAGTAGTACCTTCAGTACACCTGCCTGATGTTTTCTTACAAGACAGAGCAAAAGATGTCCATGAATTGTAATGGGATATAAGCATTAAATAGGCATGAATAGGAAAATATTATTGTGTTTATTTTCACTATAAGAAATTTAAAAGCTTAGGGAACTTCTCTAGCAAAAGAAAGATAGACTTCAGGCACTCTGAGGATCAGTCTGGATTTTTGCAGATGGCACTATACTGTAGTGAATACATTTATTTACTGAAAGAAACAACTGGTTAATTAATCATTGTTGTGAATCTCATTCTGTGTTTGAAAAATGATGCAATAGAGGTAATATTGTACCCCTGGAGGTATAAAAAATGAAGAGATGTATGGTTTGTAGGGAGAAGGGACATATTTTTCTTTTCACACAAATAGGCTGGCATAACAAAAAATGTCACTTTTGGGCACAGGCTCTTTTTAGGATCTGAAACACAATAATTTGCCTCAGACTGAGGCAGCAGTGCAGGATGATCTCAGATGGATGGTTCATGGTGCTACCTAATTATTTCTGGGTGATTCTTTACTCATAATGTGTTCTGTAGTCTTGTAGGGACAGGTATATTCTTTGGAAAGTGTGCTGGAAGGATTTTTAATATTTCAGGCTTAACAGGAGCCAACAGGTGTGGATTTGTGCTAGGTAAACCCATAGGGGTTTCCTTCCCAAACCAAGAATGAGGACTGGCTCACTGCAGTTAGAAGTTTTTAGCGTTATTCTCCTGACTGAAAAGGTGTCATATAATAGAAGAGTAAAAGCTAGTTGTTTAAAAGAGATTTGGTTTATTCCTAATCACTAATGTAGGAAAAGACCTTTGGCAAGTTCAATACTTAAGTGCAGTAGGCTGAACTTTTTTTATTAATATCTGCAAAGTCACTGACACAGCTGATTTTCAATATGCAGAAAATGCTACACAAAACATCTGCGACAAGTAAGAAACAAACTGTCAGGTCACTGATTAGAAATTCATTGGCAGACTGCACTGTTTGTACTTATCTGTGCAGATCAACTGCAGGGGATGTGTCTCCTGGGTTTGTATTTAATGGGTAGCTCTGCGCTCCAGCATACTTTTTAGAAAATAAAATGCAATTTCTAAGCCTCATTTGAAGACATTGTATCTTTTTCTGAATTACTTTGCTCCTCATTGCTGATTAAATATTTCTATGTTTTGTCTGATTCTTTCAGTAATGTTCATATTCAACGCTCATGACATCATCATTGCTTTCATGATAATGAAGCACATTGTCACCAGAACTGGTCTGCCAAATATCCCTAATTGTCCTAAATGCTAGAGCTGGGACAATAGCAAGTAAGGACCAGCAGCTGATTGGGAAAAGTAATTTCTAAGTCTACAAAACTGTGATAGTAAATGAAGAACAGAGATGGTTGTGAAACAATTTAAGAGAATATGAGCAGGCCTTCTCATAGCTTCACAAGTTTAAATACCAAGGACTTTTGTTTGGGCAGTTCTTATGTCCCGTTGACAAAGGCCTCCGAGGTTTGCTGTGTCAGCAGCATGTCTCAAGGACATGCTGACATGCTGACATGCTGGTGCTAAACCATATTCCTGAGAGCTTGGTGTTATTCATGTGAGAAGTGGACAAATTTTCCAGCAATGAGCTACAGCTTCTCCACATCACATGGTGCCGCACTGCGTGAGGGGAGAACCTGCTTCTGCACCGATGCATGGTGGTCCATTCTCAGCTCCTGTTCCATTCTGGCTGGTTTTGGAAGATGTTTGCATGTTACAAAACATTTTCTTTTCCTCTTAATTGTAGGCTTCTGTAATAAAATGAATTGGTTTATTTCCCTTTTAGGATTTTGTATTACCTGCCTTTTATCTCTGTAAAATGTCTGAGGCTCTTCGCACTGAAATGAAAACCATGATTGCTTTTCTTTGCTTTAAGTAATATGATCACTTTCTATTGTTGAAGTAAATTAACAGTAGTGCCAGCTACTTTTGATTAAAGAGTGCAATATTAATATGTACCTATAGGAATTGTTTTGACTTTCTTCTTCCATGAACTTCTCCAAGTTCATTGTGGATGGTATAACTGATGTTAGTTTCTGTAACAGTATTTAGAAGGCAAAGGTTCACACTCACAAATTTAATTTAGCATATGGAATGACTGTTAGAAGAGAAGATGCAAAATTGACTAGCAGTACATTAAATGTTATTAACAGTTACATTTATTAAGTTGTTGTTTGTTCAGCAGAAAAACCTCCACAAACAGGGTTTCAAAGTTACCCATCTCTTCTTGTGAACAAGAATTGTGAACAATTTCTCTACTAACAACTACAGCAGTTCTAGACAATCTAAATCTTCCAGAATTATGAAAGTTTTAAAACAGTTTTTGTTCCTAGTCAACTAGAAATGTGAATACTTTTTATGGATGTGTTTCAGATATTTCCCCCCTTCACCTCTTTGGGATAACTCTAATGTATTATATATTGCACGGAAATCTACGAATCACATTGCATTGTTTGGTGTGATAAAGAGAAATATGATATAAAGGCTGTAGCTTGAAGTGTTGTATTCCAGTGGAAGGTGATGACCAATATATACGAGATGCCATTTATAACCTGAGAAGTAAATGGTATTTATAGAGATAAAACATCAAAATCCAAAGGGGCATGCACTTAAAACATCTTAAATTTAACTCTCAGTATTTAAACTTTCAAGGAAAGTAAAGTCTGATTAATTAGACAGAATCTTGAAAGGTGTGAAAAATGGGATGTTAATTTACCTGGGAAACTGTTTATTAAACATTCTTTGTTTTTATTTGGGCAAAAAGATGTTCAGAGTAGGGGACAGTTTTCCAGGAGGAATGTGTGTGTGCTGGTTTTGTCTGGGGTAGAGTTAAATTTCTTCATAGTAACTAGTATGGGGCTATGCTTTGGATTTGTGCTGAAAACAGTGTTGATAACAAAGGGATGCTTTTGTTGTATTAATTCCTTAGCATCTGTGCTGGTTTTGGCTGGGATAGAGTTAATTATCCTCATAATAGTTAGTATAAAGCTATGTTTTGGATCTGTGCTGGAAACAGTGTTGATAACACAGGGATGGTTTTGTTACTGCTGAGCAGTGCTTACACAGAGTCAAGGCCTTTTCTGCTCCTCACCCCACCCCACCAGCGAGTAGGCTGGGGGTGCACAAGAAGTTGGGAGGGGACACGGCTGGGACAGCTGACCCCAACTGACCAGAGGGATACCCCATACCATATGGCGTCATGCTCAGCATATACAGCTGGGGGAAGAAGGAAGGGGGGAATGTTCGGAGTGATGGCGTTTGTCTTCCCACGTAACCGTTACGCGTGATGGAGCCCTGCTTTCCTGGGGATGGCTGAACACCTGTCTGCCCATGGGAAGGAGTGAATGAATTCCTTGCTTTGCTTTGCTTGTGTGCACGGCTTTTGCTTTACTTTATTAAAATGTCTTTATCTCAACCCACGAGTTTTCTCACTTTTACCCTTCTGATTCTCTCCCCCATCCCACCTGGTGCGGGTGAGCAAGAGGCTGTGTGGTGGTGCTTAATTGCCAGCTGGGGTTAAACCACGACAGTGTGATAGAAAAAGATAACATATTTTGAAGATGGAACTTGGTCAGTTTATGAGAATGATTGTATAACACGGTTACTGTCAACAGTAAGGTATAAGGCTTGATAACCTTTCTAATTCTATGCTAATTCTGGCCTGAATCTTTCATTAATGAAATGGGGTACATCCACAAGTTCCTGCCTTCTGTTCCCCTGCTACAGTCATGGGAGCATGTGTTTCCAGTGGGACACTTTGATTTCTCTCTGGTCACTCATTAATGTCTGATAACAATAACAAGAAAGATACCAGGTTATGCATGTCTGGGAATCCTGTGCTTCTGTCCTTTTGCACATTCAGGACTGTCTTTGAGATGGGAGCCAGGCAGGCTCAGACTCCTATTGAACTAACTGATGCTGCAAAATGGTTGAATACAGCCCCTAAATTCACAATTGGACTGTGTTCATTGTCTCTGTTAAAATCCAAATTTTGTCTCCCATTTCTTCTTATAGTTCTCTAATCTCTGTAGTCTCCCTTATTCTGGGGTATAAATGAAACCTAATATTATTTGGACTTCTCATTATTTCACATTCCTCTGGGGTAACATGAGTTGTCAGCTCAGTGCCAGGAACCTTCAATTCCTTTAGCTGTAGGAATCCTTGTGCTCTAAGTACTGCACATCGGCACTGGCATAACATCTGATGGAGGAATTTTGGCAAGCAATGGTTAACCTATTTCATTTTACTCTTGCAAGCTCTAAAGTTAGAAAACATAAAGGTAACACTGCTTCTAAATATAACTTTTCATAAATACATTTGAGATATTTGGATTAAAACTGCAAGTTGAAAGTGGCATTGCAGTAAGTCTTAGGAAACTATAATATGATATGGCTGATTAATGGATATAAATGGCTTTGTTTTGATTCTGCTTTAGTCAACAGACTAAATTTAAGTAAGATGAATGTAACTTACTAATATTAAGTAACTAATAACTGTTCAGAACAAATATGAAAAGTAAGATTCTCATTTTCACTCCCAGATTTGTTTCTTTTAAACTATTATGACTTTTAAACTACTACTTCTTTATGCTATCTAGGGAGGATAGGTTAGACAGAAGCCACAGAAGAAAGGCAAGGCTGTTGCATGCATAGCATATCTGCAACATACTGACATGATTTGTATTTTGATACTGATTCTGGAGGAGCAGGCAGGATTCTAGGACTTGCTGTCTAGAGGCAGAGGTGGCATTTGAAGTTGGGGCTCCAGTGTTATCATAGACTCATAGACTCATAGAATGGTTTGGGTTGGAAGGAACCTTTAAAGATCATCTAGTCCAACCTCCCTGCCATTGGCAGGGACATCTTTCACTAGATTGGATTGCTCAAAGCCCCATCCAACCCGGCCTTGAACACCACAGATTGGTTCGTAAAAGTCACAGTACTGAGTCTAACCTACACACAGACTTGTTAGTCTAATGCATACCCTTGGATGCCGGTACTTTATGAGATCAGAGAGTGATAATTTAAAGTGTCCTTTCTGAAATGATTGATTGATGCTTGAGGTTAATGAGTATTAAGTCCCAGCCTCTTTTGTAAAACTGGAGCTGCTTTGTTTGACTAAATTAATAAAATAAACAAATCATATTACTCCAAATATGGTAAGCACAATCCCAAGGGAACATTAATGAATGCAAACTGTTTCCTCTTTCTAGAAAAATGTAAAATTTTAAGGATATGATACGTCACAGTCCTTCCCAAATCAAAACTAATACCATGGCCATAATGAATTAGTAAGGCCACTGGCAATATTTCTTCAATATGTTATGAAAGATGAGGTTTTATGATCAAATACATTCTTGATCAATTTATTTTATCACTTACAACCTAATTGTTTCATTATGACATTTTATCTCTCCTCAGAATGAAACAATTGATTTAATATAATGTATAAAATGACTGTGTTTCTCAAAAAGTTAATCAAACTATTGTCAGTTGTCTGAACTAGTGCCCTGCAATTAATATATGGGGTGTTCAAAATATCAGTTAGAAATTACTCTCCTTGATAAATGTCTTTAATTTAAATACATTTACTGGAACTTTATGAAGTAGTACTCTGCAGCTGAGAGACTTAATCCTTTTAAGTTCCATTTTTAAATGTTCAAAACCACAACAGAACAAGCTACACAATGCCGATTTTCACCAAGATACAAATTAAATGCTCTGAATCCTTGAGTACTCTGTTACTGTTCAAGAATTCAATATTTATCACAGGCAACCAGATTTTTTAAAGTACCCAAGTCTGCCTAGATGAAAGGGGAAGCCAAAACATTCATATAGTTCCCCAAAATACCACTTTTACTTCCGGAAGTAATTAGTGATTTTATCTTTAGCCTTCTTCTGAATCTTACTGGGATGATAGATTAAAGATTAAATAAATTAGAATAATTGATAATAAATCAACATATTAAATGGAAATATTTGGCATTTCAAAAAAGCTAAATTGTACTTAGAGTGACCTGTCACCTATATCTATATCTTTAATATGGCTTTAAGAAGACTTGCAATAAGCAATTTTGTGTTAAGTGATTTCAGTTTTTTCGTTGGATTTGTATCATGCTTTTGGAAAATTTCCATTCTGTGTACATTTCTCTATGATGTGATGTTATTCAGATATTCTCACTAAACATAGAGATTCCAGGGGAAAAAAAAAGGAAGAAAAGTAAAATCTAAACCTATGAAGGGTGTTGTGAGACCTGCTGAGCCCAGCAGACTCCAGGACCTGGGGATTCCCCCCTTCCCACCACATACACTCACAGGGGCCACCAACACGCCCAGCCACACAGGCTGCCACAGAGGGAGCAATGCCTTTAGCAGCACCCAGGTATAACACTGCCAGAGCTCTTACAGGAAGCCTCAGTCCTGTTATGCTTCTCCTGCTGATTAGGATTGAAGTACCTTAGTGAAAACACACACGACCTCACTCTTTAGATTCTCAAGCACATCCACATTCACAGATCCCTTGAACTTTAGCGTGGTTCCTACACCCGTCTAAGACCCATGCCCAGGCCTGAGCCCCCTTACTCAGCCACTGGCTCAGACCTTGAGTCTTTCCAGGTGGAGGTCTCCTTCTGCCTGAGAGCTCGTCCACCTTGAAGTTTGCTAGTGAATTACACATATACACACACTCACACAGAATTACATTCACTAGGGAAATAAAAACAACGCCCGGGTCTTACCAGTTGCTGGCACTCAGACCTCTCACACGTACACATGCATGCTGTCCGCTCTCCCAACACCAGATTTATGGTCCCTCTGACCCACATCTCCTTCTCCCGTTGCTGGCACTTAGACCGCCACACACCCTGGTTTCTCCTGTTGCTTAAACCTATGGGACCTGCGGTCCACAGTTCCTCCTCCAGAAGCTGCCACTTAGACATTTCCACACATGTACAAACACACACCCTGTCCCTCCAGCTGCTGGCAACTAGACCTAGGGGCATTGTGACCCATCACTGACTCTCCAATAGCTGGAATTTAGACCTTGCAGCAAACATACATAAGCATACAAGATAATGATTGACATTACATAGAAAAAATAGATAAATGTAAGATTTAATAATACGATAGGATAGATTGCAGTGATCAGGCACAAAGCTCAGTCAGACAAGTATACTGACTGTCAGCCTGCTAACATACGAGCAGCCCTTTCCATTCGTGCCCCTTTTGATTTTCCCATGCTTTTTCCTCTCCTGTCCAGCCTGACCATTCCCCTTCCCTGCCTTTTGCTCTTCCCCTAAACATCCTGTAGTAAATTCTACATAATCCCACAAGACCCTTCTGAAATCCTACAATGTTTCACACAATCCCAGAAGCCCCCTCAAATACCCCATAATACTCATGATAGTCATGTTTCCTCCTTTTAATCAATTCCAAGGTTCAGGTTGACTCTCTTCAAGGCTATGCCTGATTATTTCATTTAATGGTCCTTCAATCAGTGCCAAAAGAGTTGTGGTCTTTGTTAATGTCGTCGTTATCACCTGCTCCTTAATGTTTGTGTGTCTATGTGTTTAATTTATCACTTTCCTTGTTATTTTTTATTTCTTTTATACTGAATAGTACTTAACCAAACAACTTAATCAACCAGATGCTCTCACATGCCTCATACCCTTATCTATAAATGCTAGATCTGCAGAGGGATGTAAAAAAAACTTAGGAAGTTATTTCCCAATTTGGGTGCCAGTTCAAAATTCGCAGTCTAATATTGGAGACATGTCAAATCTTTTGCTGCCTATGATTTTGTCACTAAAACAAGCATCTTCTGAATGCATGAAATGGATTGAGGCTAACTTAGAAATAAGTCACATTAAAGTTTTTATTGACTTCAGTTCTTCCACAGACACAATCATATCTTGGTGTCCAAGACACCAGTGTGCTGAGTTCTACTTAATATTTCTTAGTATTCATTTCCTCCCACTCCAATATAAGTGTACTAAGCAGATGAACCACATTTTCTTTTTCTCACTCAGGGGTTAATGTTTAAACAGGCCACGCAAAACACATCAGGAGGTTCTGAGAGGATTGTACCAAGAATACTCCTCAGCCTGCTGACGGGGACACTCACTGGGGAGAGAAACATTCCATTTGATCGAAAAGAAATTTTTGTTAAGCTCCATTGAGGTTTTCCTTTTGTAGTAATTTCAATTTTGAAGTGACAAATATGTTTCAAAACAAAAGTGAAAATATTTAATCTAAAAACAGTAAAGTAACACATTACAATATTTGGAAAGCCTTTATTTTTAACTGAAGCTTGTTTATTGAATTACATTCTAATTCATCATCATTGCATTCTTCCTTTTTACTGAAGTTCATTACTAGTTATGCTGTGAAAAAATGCAGCAGGAGAAAAAAACTGTAAAAAAGCTTTGATTTTTCAGATTTCCAGTTAAGTTTAAGGTAAGTGATCACAGGTAAGTGATCATCTTTAGCTGTAAAGTAAGTGCACGTCTTCACTGAGAGATTATAAATCTAGGACTCCACATCAGACATTTTAGTGTACATTGGAATAGAATGAAAATGCATCTGAATTCTTTAACATGGGATTTATGGTCTGGAGATGGCCTTCTTTGGTCCTCTCTATTACAAATGTGCATTGCAAAATACTGTCTGATTACTATATATGCACTTGTTATACCATGGTAGCAGTTGTCAACCTCAACCACTTCTGTACTGTGCACTTTACAAATACAGTCTGAAGAGCCATTTCCTGCTCCAAAATGTTTCCATTTCAAATCCAAAGAACAAGTATAACACAACAATGAGCAACATGTAACATTGAACATGGTTTTAGTTCTCCTAATTTTAGACTTGGTCAATGCCATAAGAAATTTAATTTGTGCATCTCTGTTTGAATCGTAGCAGCAAATCGCTAGCGAAGGTGCTTCAAAAGATGCATCTGTAGGGTGTAACTCTACTAATGGATGCCTTTACATAGACAGGCTTAATGGCTCTGACAAATGAGCTTTGGAAAATCATGTAAGGCCACATGTAAGGTTACCATTCTGCCCCCAGCTGTCTACCAAATCCTCTGCTAATTACTATCACCCCCAAATATAGTAGAGGAAGAAGTAAAGTGAGTTGATTCTTTATCCCTAATAAAACTCCATCAGCTGAGTTTTAGACTAAACTCCGTAGCCTATGAAGCATGGCTACAAGCTGGCGCCACTTTTTTGTGCTGTACTTTGAAAGTAATTTTTCACCTAAGGATGAGGCATGACTCTTCAGAGCCGTGCTATGCAGTATTAACCGCCTGATGTTGTTCAGTTGCATAGTCTCAGTCTTTTCCAAATTATAGCACAGTGGCAGAAGAAACACTGTTTTCTACCTTGTTTGACCTAAACAAAGTAAAAAAAAATATTGTGAAACGTTTTGGTTGTTTTCTTTTTCTTTTCATATAAGCATGCCTTTTTTCCCTCCAGTGTCTTATTTTCCATTATATACCTAGTTTTTGGAACCCCGGTTAACCAAGGTGTTTAAACATGTGCTTAAATCTTAGTGAGTGGACATATATCCTTCTAGCTAAAGGAACACTTTCTGATTGCGGGTGCCTTGTGCTCTCAGCCCATTTCCTTAGATAAGTATTTTGTGTCTAAGACATACACTGTTCTAAGATCTATTGTTTAGATGGGTTTAGTGCTCATTCCTCCTGAAGCTTCTTGATTTACAATAGTTCTTTCACTGAACTCAGTAAGTGAAATTCTTTGATATTAGTGATGCTGGAATTTCACTTGCTGTAGGAGATTTCCAACCTTACTTGCTCACACTGAAAACACTTTGGAGATTTAAGTTGTCTTTCACTTTGAGGATCTGCAGTTCCCAATATCATACCTTTGTATTACTTGGGCTTCTTGGTGGTATTGTATTGCACACAAAAATTATAGTTGTCGTACTAGTAGTATTGGTAACAACAATGTTATCTGTAGGGCCTCAGCTGATACTCAATACTGAAAATAAGTTTCATTCAACAGCCATACTACAATTCTATTTAAAATGGAAAATATAATAAGACAAGATTGACCATGGCATTTAATTTTCCATCCATAGAGCAAGATGATGTCTCTGAAAGTGGATTTTATATTCAGTAAAATATATTCCTGAGGAATATTGCGATAATGAGCAGATTTTAAATGAAAAAGGACTTCATAATGTTATTAATGGCATTCTGATATTAATGTCTATATATAGGCTAGTGCATCAGTCCCAAGAAGTACTAGAATTCTTAGTTTTGTCTGTGAACTTCATCTAGTGAATAGAGACAAATAGGACCTCTATAGCACTTTAAAGTTATGCCAATATTAAAACCAAAAACATCAACTATATGTATGCAGAATTTAAACAAAAAATCAAGGAGTAAAACAAGCATCACATTTAGTGGATGGTAGGTCAAAGAGGAGAAAAGCTTGTTTTCCAAAAAGTAATGATCTTTCAACTTTATTAATGCATAGTCTTATACTTACAAAGAAGGTCTATTAATTCTAGGCCAGGTCCTCTGGTAGTGTAAGTTGCAAAATTTAATAGAATCATAGGATCATAGATTCTATTTGTCTGAATTCTCTTAAAACATCAGGTCTACATTACAGCACCTGGAGAACTGGGCCATAATTTTACTATTACAAATTTATGAGCAAATAAAGATAAATATTAATAAATTTATAGTTCATCCATGAAAACAAAACCAACTGTGAACCTGATGTTATTCAAATCAACATGGTTTTTACCAAGCATTTCCAAGACCTTCTTACACTTTGCTGCAGCAAGATTTTTCATTCTTTCATGTTTTTGATAAGAAGTTTCATGGTTTTAAACTGTTCTTTGGTGCCCAGGTTTTGCCTCTGACAAACATATGGAAGTCCAAAGCAGAAGAATAGTAGGCTCTTATCACATGACCTATTAATCTGAAAAGCTGACTTCCCCTTAGAAGTTAAGAAAAAATTGAGAGCAGTGAAAAAAAACCCTATGTGTAGACTCAAAACCAATTTAATTGTTTCTCTTTCAGTCAGAAAAAAGAACAGTTAAGTTTCAAGAGGTCTATAGAGCAGAGAAGTGGTTGTAATGGTGCTAATTAATTTAGAAAAGGTGGACCCTAGCTGAAGATAAGATCATGATGCCACTTAAAAACACAGAAGTTGCCACCTTCTTTAATTTATAGGTTATTGGGTACTGCTATGGAAAACAATCCTGGAAAATGTAAATTAGTGTACTTCGGCTTGTTCTCAAGTGTATTTGATAGTGGGTAAATACTATGCTTTGTATGGGAAAATAGCAGGAAAGAATTAGAGTTAGCTGAACATTTTTTAATAAACTGTCTCTGAAAGTTTCATTTTTCAGTCAGCAATATTGCTTGTAATTTCTTTCTTTTTTAATAACTGCTTTCTAAAGAACATTTTTGCTCAAAACCCTGCAGATCTGTTCTGATTAACACAGAAAAAAATACCCTGAAAAATTGCTAGATTTCAGCACCTGTTACATTTGATGCTGAAACAACCTTATCAACCTGTTTATGAACATGTTGAACCTCACTGGTAGACGTTCTACAGAGTTAAGTGTCTCTATTCTTTATTACAAAAGTGTCCTGGTTTCAGCTGAGATAGAGTTAATTTTCTTTATAGTGGCTGGTATGGGGCTATGTTTTGGATTTGTGCTGAAAACAGTGTTGATAACACACTGATGTTTTAGTTGTTGCTGCACTAGTCAAGGACTTTTCAGCTTCCCGTGCTCTGCCAGGTGCAGAAGAAGCTGGGAGGGGACACAGCCAGGATAGTTGATCCAAATTGACCAAAGGGCTATTCCATACCACATGACGTCATGCTCAGTATATAAAGCTGGGGAAGAAGAAGGAAGGGGGGACATCTGGAGTGATGGTGTTTGTCTTCCCAAGTAACCGTTATGCGTGACAGAGCCCTGCTTTCCTGGAGATGGCTGAACACCTGTCTGCCCATGGGAAGTGGTAAATGAATTCCTTGCTTTGCTTTGCTTGCGTGTGCGGCTTTTGCTTTACCTATTAAACTGTCTTTATCTCAACCCTTGAGTTTTCTTACTTTTGCTCTTCCGATTCTCTCCCCCATCCCACCAGGAGGGAGTGAGCGAGCAGCTGTGTGGTGCTTAGTTGCCAGCTGGGGCTACACCACGACAAAAAGTAATATTGTTATTAAAGATATGACATTCTACACTTCTGCCAAAGATCCTGCACTCATTTATGATAAGTTAAATACTCTATTTCTGTTATGGAAACTAACTAACACTTAATTATGTCTCCTGAAAAGCCTAGTTGGTTTCTGTTCTTATATCTCTATAAAATTATTGCTAAAAGCCAGAGTATAAGCGATCTAACTTAGGTTATATCCCTCCAAGACTGAAATGAGAGGATACTGATACAAGTTTTCACTGCTGATGCTTATGATGAACCTTTTTATCAATTAAATTAAGACTTTCAGTTCTGAGGGCTGTAAAGCAGTTGCTTTCCAAGCACTACTTTTTCTATTGGGGCATTAGCTCTCTGTCAAGATGATGCCGAATGTAGATGACACATCTTGCTGCCACAACATAGGGGAAAGAAGTCTATATACACTCGGAGGGAGTTCACTTAAAAAGATGCAGACTATATGATTGGGATACCAGTCTCATTTTGGTACTCTTTTTTGGCACATCATTGTGTCATGGTATGTCAGCTGGAGGTGCTCCTAATCAGTATGAATAACAGGGGTAGAATAAGTAATGATAGAGGTACCACTCACCCCCCCCTTTTTTTTTATAAAAACTCATCACAAAAACTATTTAAATGTTTTGAGATTAGCCTCCAAAAAGAGTTAACAAAAAAACCTATCAAACTGCCAAATGCCAGTGTAGTTCTATTTCACTATTTTTGTGCGTTACTTTCTGGATGTTACATGAATTGCCGTTTCTGAAGAGGAATTGTAATTCCTATTCCCCCAAATTGTGATGTGTGAAAATGAGTTTATGCTTTTATAGTTCATAATTATCCCTCTGAGAGGGACAGTTAAGGACAAGATCTGAAATGCTGAACTAGCATACAAGTTAACACAATACAGGAAAAAAACAGAACTGTGCTCAAGTGGGAGGGTGATGAAAAGATTACACAAGCCAGTGCATGAAGTGTTTAACACAATATATAGGCATGAATCAAAGTCTGATGCTCCAAAATATATGTCTCTGGCAGATGTTTCAAGAGCACTGCACTAGAGCAAACAAACAGGGAAGAGACCCAGTTGTGAGTCTTTTTGAAATAAATGAGAGGGAAGCAGTGAAGCAACATAAATCCTCCATATCCCTCTTCTACCCTTCAGGCTACAAATGTCCCAGAGGCCCAAATCTCAGTACATGAAAAGTAACTTTGAACTTAGGAAAGATCCAACTCAAACAAAGAAGTTTCACAAAATAGTAAATGTTCTGATTCATATTGAGGTATCCACTGAGTTTGTCTTGAAAAACAATGCTTTCAGACTTTTGTATAACAGGGGTGAGAAGGGACCTCTACTAGTGATATAAAACTTTATTGTATAAAGATAAAAATGGGAGACTGAAAAGATTTTGGGACCTGACAATTCGTTTTCTGTTTGGTTATATACAAGCATTGTGGATTGACGCACAAAAAAAGAGACTAGTTCAAAGATTTCGGTTACATCGGGTGAGGTTTATTCCAGTGCATTTTAGACAGCTAAAAAGCAGATATCTAGAGCAAGAGAACCATCTGAGTTCTCTACATAGTCAGTGCTGAGACAAAGAGACTCTTTTTGAAGTCAATCCACTTAATACTGAAATAAGGACATACAATAAATAGAATAAATCATCATTACAATGGAAACTCTCTCTCCTGACTGTAGCAACAGACTGGCTGATTAGCTTGAACTCGACAGCTATCTTCTGGAGGGCTAAATTTAGATGACAAGATTTATACTGTAAGTTTCACTACTCCGAAATATGAGGCAATCTTCCATTAAGATGACTAGTAGCAAAATCAAACTGGCCCCTGGAATTTCTTCCTCTAGTGTATAAATGAGAAAAAACACTATCAGTGTTAAAATATTAAACTCTTAAACTCTGGCCAAGGCCAACATCAATGCCTATAAATGAGTGCTCTTAAATGCTTTGTACAAGCCCTTTTTTTTTGAAACCTAAATCATTCCCTTTAAAGTAATTGGATGTTGCCCTTTAGTAACTCATAGGAATTGTACTTTGGGTCTCTGAGTTTCCTATTCTCATTTACAGTCTGACTTCCAGGATTTGTACATATCTCTCATTTTCTGACCTTCTTACTTGCTTACCACAAGTTTTTCACAAGCATCCTATGATATACTTGCCATTTGTCCCTACCAGTAAAAGGAAATTCATTAAGATAGCTTGTTTTTTTAAACCAGTATCATTATTCTACTTCTTTGTTTGTCATTCAAAACAGCTTGTTTTTGATAGCTAGCTAAAACATTTCATAGGATCCCTGCAAGAACAGAAGTCAGATAAGGAATTATAAATTAAGTTTTGGTAAAATGATCCTAGCTGTTATCTCCAGGAAAAAGACAGGACAATAATTATGATTTATGTTTATATAGACCAGTGTTTCTTGTTCTTTTGAGGCACTGGGTCAAAATTCCTGACCATGGACCCTTGTGTGCCAACAAGTGTGAAGATACTTTTTCATCCTTATTAAGTCTGAAAAGAAAGGACTGTATTATACTGAAATATTAAATAAATATTAAAGAATAAGGTTGACAGCAAGAACAGTTGGATGGATATAAATAGAGCTCTAGTTACCACTCCATGCACAGTGTGTGTATGTATATGCTGTTTCAGATTTTTCTGCAAGAATACAAGAGTAAAAAATGCTGCAATAAGAAACAATGAATAGGATAATAATAATAATAATAATAATAATAATAATAATAATAATTAGATCAGTCAGGAATATGAAAATTCTGATAAAGCATACCAGACTTTTGCCAATAAGAAAGTCATGCTGTGCTATTCCCCAGCTGACAAAGGAAATGTCAGTGTATTTTCAGCATCTAGATCTCTGAAAGCAAAAATATTTTTGTTCTGAACATGCTGATGAACTTCTAGTTGTACCCATTCTTTTGTTCTTAATTGGGCTAATTTTCCCTAATATAACATTTACCCAGATCATTCTCAAATTTTGTAATCAGTAGTTGTCTTAAATTCAAAAGGCAAATATGTTGGATAAGGGGGAGGGGTACTGGATATCAAGCTAGATGATTTTCAGCATACCCTCCCAAGCTGATTTATCAGTTCTGTTTTCCTCAAATAATAAAGAATGTGTTACATCCCTGTTGCTGAAAAACAACAGACTAAGTCCTACCCTAGGGGAAAATAAAGGAAGTAACCGATTGTAAATGAATTAATCTCTGCTTTCTGTCACATTTGCAGCACTGGCTGAACCCATTATGAAGATCAGACTCCTAAACCTCTGAAAGTTAAGTTACCAAAACTGTATTTTCTTTTTCCATTGATAAGTCTGGCTTAAGCTTTCTTTTTTTGAATACCTACAAAATGCCTACTATTGACAGAATTATTTCTGGAAATAGCAGATGTGAGGGAAATATTATAGCATATTCTTGAAAAATAAATGTTGATGTGCTCACACCTTCTGTTCCCTAGTCTACACATGTAAAAAGCATGAGTATTAACTTCAGTGACCTGAATTTATTTATTCACTAAGTTCATTTAGCAAATTCTTTTCCTCACAATAAAAAAGCTGTATCACCCAAACCAGTGCCCTTATTGTAAGAACTACTTTGATGTTTGAATATGTCCACCTATCATGACATTATCTTTTGCACAATTTGGGTCTGTTTAATGGACTAAATATTTCTAGTGGTCCAAAATTATGATTCATTCTATTTTTCAAGGCAAAGTTACTAGATACTTTTTAACATTAAGTGGTTACTTTTAAACATCAAACTATGAAAAATACTCCTGTAACATTTGGTTTAGTTCACTAGCCAAGTCATTTACTACTGATACCATCAGTTATGCCATACTGTCACAAGCTCACTTAAAGTTGCTAAGTGAAAAGTTGCAGAAATTATATGAGAATTAAATAGCAAGTTTAATGTAGACCTGAAGAGTGAATGGAAAGTGTGGGTGGAATTGGTGTCAAACCTGAATAATTCACTTTTAGAAAGGACTGTTTACTTGATCTATCCTGACAAAAATGTGAATAGATGCTATTTCAAATCAAAATTACTTTCAGGAAATAGACATCTAGTTATTCAATGATTGTTGCTTTTAATTCAGTCTCAAAATTTAGCAGCTATACCCCTCTTCTCGTGTCATGAGATAAGTGAGAAAAACATTTCTTGCTTGCTTGCTTGAGCTGTCCAGATGCACTTGAAGTATATGCATTAGCAGATTATATAAGGATTGCCTGCTATTTAGCCTATAAATCTCTGTCGTCATAAATAGTTTCTGATTATTCTATGTATTACTCACCTTATTCTACAATTAGTAGTCTTAAATAATCCTTCATTACCAAGACAAAAATATAATAAAAATCTTTAAACTAATTTTTACTAAGACAGGGGGTTTGGGGTGGGTTTTTTTTGTTTGTTTGGAGTTTTTTTGGTTTTGTTTTGTTGTTTTTTACATAACACTGTGTAACAGTTATGTGTAATAGCCACATAATAGTTAATCAAAAGCAATCATTTCAGGATCTTCTTCCAGCATATTTCAGTCTGACAGCTTTATAAATTAACTACAGTTATGTTGGGATAATAGTGGTTTTTTTCTCCTTCACAAAAGCATGGAAATTCACAGTTGAAGCTGATAGCTCATCTTTATTACACTGCTGCATTTCTATCTAAGGGTGATGTGATACATTAAGTACTTGTTTCATCCAATTTTTGATCTCAGCTGATGATTAATCATGAAAAGTGGAATGGACATTTGGGTGGGGCATTGACTAGGATGCAGATGACATGAGTGACTTTCAGGACTTAGAGACTGACTATACATCTTAGGGAAGGACATCTTACTCCTTTGTAGAGTACTTCCCCTCTTCCTTCTGCTTAGGTTCTCAGCTTCAGGGACTGCCCCCCAATACAGAGCAGAGCACAATATAGACTGTTTTCAAAGGGAGTGAATAAGATGCTGTCATGGTTTAACCCCACCCGGCAACTAAGCACCACCGCACAGCCTCTTGCTCACCCCCACCAGGTGGGATGGGGGAGAGAATCAGAAGGGTAAAAGTGAGAAAACTCATGGGTTGAGATAAAGACAGTTTAATAGGTACAGCAAAAGCCGCGCATGCAAGCAAAGCAAAACAAGGAATTCATTCACTCCTTCCCATGGGCAGGCAGGTGTTCAGCCATCCCCAGGAAAGCAGGGCTCCCTCACGCATAACAGTTACTTGGGAAGGCAAATGCCATCACTCCGAACGTCCCCCTCTTCCTTCTTCTTCCCCCAGCTGTATATGCTGAGCATGACATCTTATGGTGTGGAATATCCCTTTGGTCAGCTGGGGTCAGCTGTCCCAGCTGTGTCTCCTCCCAACTTCTTGTGCACCCCCAGCCTACTCACTGGTGGGGTGGGGTGACGAGCAGAAAAGGCCTTGACTCTGTGTAAGCACTGCTCAGCAGTAACAAAACCGTCCCTGTGTTATCAACACTGTTTCCAGCACAGATCCAAAACATAGCCTTATACTAACTACTATGAAGAAAATTAACTCTATCCCAGCCAAAACCAGCACAGATGCTAAGGAAGTAATACATGGTAATAATGACACTATCTATAATAGCATCAGTAGTTACACACATTTAGAAAAGAGATCATTAGTCAAATTTGGTTATCCATAACACAGAAACAGAATTAACACTGAATTTATTTGGTTTTGGGCTGTTGAAATAGTATTTGAGCTGATTTCCAGTAAAACGTCAAATTTGGAAAAAGCTAAATCTGATTTACTGCTCCTAATGATAGTGTGTGAGTGAAAGGTGGCTTAAAAGTCTCTAAAGATTTTTTCTTTGCACTTTCCATTGTTCTGTTAAAAGGGGAGCTAATGCTGTATTTTAGTAACATTACTGTTCTCACTTTGAGAAAATTGGATCTGCAGTCTTCCTGAGGCCCAGTCCTGAGAGATAACATCATTCTATCAAAAATGAGAGAAGGGAAAGGGAAATTAGAATGAAGCTTGTCCACAAGCCAAGGTGGTAAAAGATAAAAGAAATCCTCAAGGCTTTACTGCCTTTTTTAAGAGAAAAAAGCCATAATTAGAAAATAGTGATATATACAAATTCAATGAAAATGCATTTTGTCTTCGGAAATACAAGCATGAAGCCAGTAAATAACCAAAGCTACAACACTTCAAGTGGTCCCAGTCTAATTTTGACTCACATTTTGGTGCTTGTTGAAGCAGCCTAATTTATATCCATGTTCGTGACCCAGTCAGGGGTAAGACAGAGGTAAAAGCCTTTGAAAACCTTCAAAGAAGGTTTGTGCGTGCTTAACTTTCGATACCTAAATTCTTTTATTATCTTGTCCTTCCAGAAAACACCATATACCAACTAAATTTCCTTTTGCTAGCATACACACAGCAACCTAACATTGTGCAATGCCTAATGTGGCTATCACATCTAGCCCCAGTAGGGTCCAGAAAGAAGATACCTTCCAGGTTAGCAACTTCAGTTTAGTCTGTTAGATATCCCCTGAGCAAGCCTAACTTTACCTTTTTATTTGTCATAACCAAAGAATAAATAATTTCTCTGGGATGTTAATATTTTTGACCTTACTGATTGTATTTTAACCCACCCTCTCCTTATGCTACAGTAATAAGCATTCATTATTTCTTCAGTATATTACTAGATAAATGACAGTTTGAAAAATATGGTTCATAAAAGACGTTGACTTAGTAGGACTATAAATCATACAAATTCCAGATACAACTTGAACAACTCACTTCCCTAGCAGAAAATTACATGCTATGAAGAATTCATTCCCTTTCATCAGAATAATATTTTAAACTTTACCAATATATAAGCAAGCAGATATACCTTAACTGGTTTGATGAAATCAGTTTTCTGTACAACTTTTGACTTTGCAGGATAAATGTTTGCTAGGAAGGTGAAAGAGGAAAGAGTTTGGTCCAGCAGCCCACTGTTCAGGATATTCACCTTGAAGGTGGGCAGTCAAGTTTCAGTCCCCATTGCAAATAATATTTATGCACTTGCACAAGCCAGAACACCTTCAGTAAAGCTGACTAAGACTGCTTCAAAATCTGCTGTTCAGAGACACAAGAAATCCTCTAGTCTCTTGAAGAAGATGTTTGAACATAGGGTCTATACTTTAAAGCACAATGGGAAGGATTTAATAGATCCTACTGATTTTTAAATGAACTGATTTTTCCCAGCAGTGCATTTTGTGAGAAAGAACAGGATTGGTTCATGGGCTCCTCTAAAAGAGGTTATGTATCTTTGAACTTGGACAATGCAAAGGTCATATTTGGATGTCTAATTCTTTTTAAGGGGCTGCTATGCTCTTTGCCATTTTTTTCTAGGATGCAGAAGGTTTGTTTGTTTGGAATTCCAGCAATCTGCTGTGGACTGTACGGAGATCCTAGACAGTACTTTGGATTGCAAATTTCACTAAATGATAAATTTTCTCAGGTTGGGGTCTGTGAAGATGAGACTGTGCCTTCTATCCAAAACTAATATCTAACTTCTTTGGCAGAATGGCAGATACAAAAAATACAGTTACAAAATAAATGAAATTATACTGTTATGAGTTTAAAAACAAGTCTTTCTCTCCCTGAAAGACTGCTGTAGTGTTTTCACATGCCAGTGGAACCAAGACTTTGCAACAAAAATCATAAAAAGGCGAAGACAGACCCACCTGTTTCAAATAGTGAACAGCCTACTAGAAGAAGGCTGAAAGGCAGGAATTCATTTGGGGTGCTGTGCCAGGTTAACCTTGGCTAGCTGCTAGCTGCCCACCCAGCTGCTCTCTCACTCCCCATCCTCAACAGGACAGGGGGAGAAAATAGGATGAAAAAAACTCATGAGTTGAGATAAAGACACAGAAATTGATCACCGGTTACCATCATGGGCAAAACAGGCTTGACTTAAAGAAGATTAATTTAATTTATCGACAATTAAAATAGATTTGGGTAGTGAGAAACAAAGATGAAAAGATTAAAATACCACCTTCCTCCTAAATTTCCCAGGCTCAACTTCATTCTTTAACTGCCAGCTCCCTTGTTCTCCCCTTGCCCTGAGCGGTGCAGGGGGGTAGGAGTTGTGGTCAGTCCACAACAGTCCCTCTCTGTTGCTCCTTCCTCCTCACATTTTTTGCCCTTTCTTAAATACACTTTTCCAGAGGTGCTGCCAGCTTGGCTGATGGGCTCAGCTGTGTCCTGCAGTGAGTCCATTGCAGAGATGGCTGTCCCTGTCATGGGGCAGTTCCTGACATCTTCCCACAGAGGCCAGCCCTGCAGCCCCTCCGTGTCATCACCTGGGTACCTGCACCCAATACAGATTCAAATAATTAAGCTGAAAGACCCTGGCATAACTTGGGTGGAGCAAGAGTTTGAATCAGCCTCTTACAGATGACCACGATGCCTGGTGCATTCCTGGGCCTTGTGGGTTTGGTGACACAGAGCTACCTGTCATGGACCTTTAGAAGATGTTTTTTCTTTAAACTTTCTATCTTTCTATTTTTCTGTAAATTACCCTTTTAGTACTTACATAATAAAATGGATATGGAGGGATGGTACCTCTGGTAGGGAAATATGAAGTCGCTGACATTAATAATATTCTTCATTTCAAGATTAAGAGTGGGAAAGCTGTCTCGGCTGTCTTAATTAATTCTCCCAATTCACAGGAAAAATGAAGTGCTTAAATCCTGTCTAAAAATCTGTAATGCATGGAGATGTAACCAAAGGAGGTGAAGGGAAAATGTGATTCTTCCGGGATTTCTGTGATCTTTTTATAAGCTGGCTCAGATCATTATTTTTAATCTTTCCTTGGAATTTCCAGGTTTTGGGGCATTGTGATGAATACATATCTTCAGTCTGTTTGGCTAAATTTATATTACTTGGTTATTACCTACACTGTCTGAGCATCAGTTACTTCCTTAGGATTCTAATTGGAAAAACAATATACTTTAAAATGTGATTTGTTAATGATGTCTAATCTTTAATGAAGAAACAATCAATACAAAGTCCAGGTTCAGTTTGGAAATTTTGCTTCCAAGAGCAAAAAATACAATTCTCTTTCTGTGGCAACACCATTTCTTCCTTTACCAAATTATATTGTTTTATGCTAGTGAGCAAAAAATGATTTTCTGATACGTTTTAAACCTAGTTTATTTCAGAAACCCAGCCAAAAGAACTGAAAGGGGGGGTGTGTGTGTGGTGGTGGTGGTGGTTTCAAGAGTTTGATAACTGATGTGCAATAATGTGCAATAAAGGTAATTACTACTGAAAATGGATTGAAATTGAGTTGAAAATCATTCCTTTTCTTTGCGTTACACATCCCAGTCACTGATAGAGGTGTAAGCAGTGAACTGCCTCACTGGAGCTCTATGGAGGCTTTGGGCAGTGAGGACTGCTATGCCATTCTGTGTTGCACCTTTGCAATTTCTTTAAGATGTACAACATTTTATTGTCTTTCAAGTTAAGTAGGATATTACTAATTCAAGTTCAATGTCCCTTTGGAAACATAATGAGACAAATCTTCATTTAGTGTAACTTGGCATAGCATGCTGGTATAACACTGTTGGCTCCCTGGAGCTAAATTAACTGATTTACCAAAACCATTGAGGAAAAATGGCCACTGTATTACCAACAGACAGCGTTCAGCTAATACTGTCTCTCTGTTAGGGCACTGATTCTTCAAAGCCTAACATTTATCTATGGTAACATAAAGGTAATGACCTTTTTGTTAAAGAAAACATAAGATTGTTGCAGCCTGGTACAGCACAACTGATTGCAGGTCACAGGTATTTCCATACCAACAAGACATCAGTAGAATTTATTCACTGATTTTTAGTCTAAGGGCTCCAGGACATACTTCCAGACTTGGCATTTTATCTGGCTGTTTTGGCAAAGAAAGCGATATTTGGCTGTCACAGGTACCTGAATCAGTATGGCATACCTGGGAGCTGTACGTGGGCATTGGGTACTCCTTGTTTAACTTCTTCCAGGAAATATAATAGGAAAAAAAAAGACAAGAAAGCTCAACCAAATAGTTTACTTTCGCTTGCAACTTTCCAAACATTAACTGACCTTTGAAAATAACAGAGACCTGAGATGCCCAAGATTGCATATACCACCACAGAGGAGATGCTTGCACTTAACAGTGTAATTTTTGTCTCTCCGATATGTCATGTCCTTAACAGGACGTTCCCGTTCCCAATGCCCTTGTCACGCCTGTCCCATGTACAAGCCCTTGTGTAGAGAAAACGCTGTTCCCCAGGGTTAGCAGCAGCTGCCAGGCCAATCAAAGTCAATGGGATCTCCATGGTGGCTCAGTGACAATCCTTCAATGAGGTGTCAAGCCCCTGCTCTAGACAAGGCAGCTGTCTGACATGCAGGACTACAGGCTGCCCCCAGGCAAGTAAAGACATATATTTAATACAGAATGTAAGCAAAATGGATAGCTACAGCTATCGCCCACTCTTGTCACAACTACAGCTGTACAAGGTTCCTACACTAGGACCTGAGTAGCTCCTGCAGGAGGTGATTAATGACAGCTTTTGCTACTAAGAGGTACAAGTAGAGTTAAAAATTACATTGCTAATATTGAAATATGTAAGTTTATCTTATAAATGCACACATGTAATTTTGTATGTAATGTTCCTGGGTTTTTGTTTATGCCTATGTGTAAACACATGTGCTTTTCAACAGTTTTCATATCTTCTCAAAGAAGGTCAATTTGTTCCATTAGAAGACATGATTTTATCTAATTTCTTCTGGCTTCGTCTTTTGGGGGAAAAATCCAGAAACTTTCCAAGTGGGTGTGTGCATGTGTGTACATGTGTTTTAGCTCCTTTAAGCTAGTTCAGAGCAGGGGGAAAGACATAATTTTACTAAGCTCCAAGAAGGCAAGATTATAAATGTTCTACCTGTTTTGAAAGATAGCTTATAAATAAACTAGTACCTTTTTCTCTTACTCATAAGGAACATTTCTTTAAAATGTTGCTTAATTTAAAAATCACAGAATTTTCATATTAGTGTTTTTTACTCCCTTGAATTGTATTATGAAGCAGACACTGAATATTACAATAAAGTAAGTTTTTCAGAATCTACATTTGCTAATTTACAGTGCTAATTTTGAGGATCAGGGTGACTGCAGGTTAACAGAGATGGTGCTGTAGCCATGTTGCTGTAGCCAGGTTCCCTATTACCATTGAAAATGGAAGATCTCCCTCAATGCAGGTCTCAAGGGAACTGTTTGGCATGACACTGTCAACGAGTGCTTAGGGCCCCCTTAGGGCATGCATCATTGATTTAAAAGACAGTTATAGCTCCTCTGGAATCATTTGGTCTATCCTCATAAATACACCCTTAGGGACACTAATGCACGCGTTACTGGAACAATAGTGTGTAATAGCTGTTCGTTCAGTTTTGCACTGCTGATACTGTAGTTGAAGGTGTCATTTGATCTTTAGACAAAGGTAGTTAGAGGATTATTTTACAGTTCCAGCACAGAAAGCAGTAGTAGCCTCCTTTTTGTTAAGGCTAAGCTCTGTATTATCTTACATCCTGAAAAACCTTAGTGACAAAATCCCAGTGAAAATGAGATAAAATGGACTGGGTTGGGGCAATTTGCTTTGACTGAAGAAATTATCTTTTCCCCCCCTCCATCTTCAGCTTGTTGAAGGGCTTTTTCTGAGTTCATCCTGTCCTTTGTCCCTGTCCTCAGCCAATAATTCCCTCTCTGTTTGTGTCCACGTATAATTTGTTTTATTGGGTTTTATTTTTTTGCTATGGACTATATACTTTTATTTTAGAGATAGCAAAGATGCCAGATTGCTGTTTCTGAGTATTACATTAACCAAATTTTGAAGTGTAATATGCCATGAAGAACTCAGCGATAGGAAATCAGTGTTATTTTAGGGAGAAAACAAATGAAGTCTCAGTTCTTACTGTAAATAATAGAAGCTTGTAAAAGAAGCTAGTACAGAAGAATAATGAAAACAGGTGTCTGACATTCACCTCTACAAGAGATGGGGGAGCTTATGCAACACTTATGATCTTTATATCAATATAAAAGTAAAAGCGAAACTTAATAATGAACACTTATTTGGGCAGACCAAAGGATATCTTCATCCAATGCTTGAGACAGTTGATCTCAAACTTCCTTCCCCTTCAGGTCTTGTTCTAGTCCCCTTCTTGTCACCTTACATTGGTTACAATACATAATGGTTACAATAATGCTTTGAAAAAGGATTTTCTTCTGTAATATAGAAAAAGAAAATAAAGATGTCTTACAACACTATGTTGACCAATTACACAAATAATTTTTTCCCTATCTGTATTAGGAATAAATGTCCAATTCATGTATATATTTAAATTATTATTGTTCCATTAACCACTGAAAAGAAACACTAATAAATATAGAAGAAACCAAAGCCAATTATTTTTTTACCACCTAAACACATGGCTATTTAAAAAAAAACAACAAACCACACACCTTCTTCAACTGCCCTGAATAAGAAAGCATTTTTTTAGCAGTTTCACCCTGTGGACATAATGGGTGTAACTTCAGTGAGTTGTGATGAAATGAAAGGAAGAGCTTTTGCCTGTACATCTCTGCAGTTCCATGGACTGAAGGATTTGTCCTCCATTGATTTGGTGTAAGAACAAACTCAGACTGATTAGGTTACAAAGGAAAAACCTTATTCATTTATGCCAGGCAAATACTGTCATATAACCAAGATGTCTTTCAGTCCCTGGTATTCACATCACATCAAGAAGAAATTATACTGACGCTTTGTAATTTACTTTATAGCAATATGCAATAACCAACCTTTGGAAGCTTGATTGGCTTTGGAGGAGAAAAATTAAGAGGATATAATACACACTATTAAAATTAAAGCAGGACAGAGAACAAGAACTTCTTTGCTGTCTAAGCATTCTGATGGATCTGAGATTAAATTAATGAGGAAAAAAAGTTAATATTTCTTCTTAAGCTTAGTAGTGCTTTAACTGAAGTGCCTTTTTTCTGACACTGAGTCCACCTGCCACACACCAGCAGCATCCATATTATTAAGCTCACTTTCCTCCCAAAACAGACCAGTCTCACCCAAACTGACCACTGGGAAAGCCTACGGCCAGGGCTAACTCCTGCATCTTGCAAAGAAGTTGTTTGGGACCATGTCAGTTGGGCAAGCCAAAAATCCTGCCATGAACCCTTTTATCTGTTCCTCGGCATTGTTAATCTCACCAGTGTAGACACAGACTACATGTGCAAAGAAAATCTATACCATAGTCCAGTTGTCTCGGAATTAATGAGATATGATGCTCCCATATGATCAACAGCGGGATTTTTTCCCCCTGTATACCTTCATTCCCTGGGCCAGTGCAGGAACTAAAAAGGTGGCCTGTGAGCAGTGCTGGGCTGATTTCACAGGACATCTGCCACTAACAAGAATTAACATGTGCAGTGAGGGCACTATATCACACCAAGACTTCTACTCAGACTTTTCCCCAAGAAGTAGTTTTCATGAAGGCAGAAAAATAATGATGTAATACTGTATAAATTCAGAGAATTGATTTAATGCTTTCTAATTTGGCTAGTGTGGCATTTGCCTGCTTTTAATTATGCAGAATGGAAAGCAAGTGGGGGAATCAGCCGCCTTTTTTATTTATCGTGATAATATTATTGTGAAATAACATCTGTTATTGGCTTAAGACAAAAAAAGAAATATGATGTGTTGTTTTGAAATTTTTTACTTAAAAATGTTATGGCTAAAAAGGCTTGCTTGCAACAGCTTTCAGTGGGTCTTTAATGAAGTTATTGGTGTCACAGGGATATGTCTATCTTAGTAAGATCAGATATCTAAATGGGTCTTCTGTTTGATTTTTGTGGAGGCCAAATCAAGTAAATAAAAAATAAAAAAAATGTCTAAATAAATGCAGGGAGGAGAACATTAAACTATGAAAAAATAAAACCTTTAACATTTTTCTAACCTGGGGTTCACCTGCCAGAAATCACATTGACACTAATTACATTACTGATTCAAAATAATGAGATGGATTCTAAATCATCACTAACAAAGTTATGATAATTAATTACCGAGATGTTGAAAATAATAAGCCTTCTTGCCACCCTCATTATATTTGGGCTGCCTGAAAGTGAAATTTGAGGAGAAAAACCAGTTCATTAAAAGAAATACAAAGTAATAGAGTTGGTCTAATCCAGCTTTAACTTTCTAATTAGATTTTTAAAGTCTTCATTGTAATGCAATACTTTTTATACATAGGTAGGTGATATTTCCATGAAAAGCAGAAGTCTTTGTAAGAAATATACACATTATTACAGCAGTGGGACAACAAAAGTACAATAGCTGCCCACTAGAGCAAAATAATGAGATTTAAGTGTCACATCAAGGTTATTTAGGTATTGTTGATTAATAATACCACACAGTTTTTTTCATAAATATGCCATTTTCAGCAGCTTTTTGAGAGTCTGTATACACTTTCTTAAGGCACTATGCATCTAAAAGCAAAACAGACCATTCTTTTTGCTTTATACAAAGTGATTTTTAAACAGGGAAGAACAAATTTAACCTTAATGAATCCAGTTCTGCTGATATTATACAAATAAGTGTCTCAGTGAAATTTAAATGGCTTTTTCCATGCTAGGATAGGCCAACCAGGATTATAAAAATAAATGTTAGACATAAACTCAAAACTTTGTTAAAGTTTTAGATATACTTTCAGCACCTATAATTTTCATAAGAAGTCATGAACCAGAAGGAAGAAAAGTTGACTGATATGTCATATTAACTATGTATTTGAAGACAAAAATCAGGAACAGAAGAATAATGTAATAATTAAAAACAAAAATAATCTTTTAGAACACTTAAAAAAGAATGGCTTTTTTTCTTTCTGCCAGCAGCTTCCAAATATTATTAACCATGTAAATAAAGACATATAATAAAATGCAGTGACCTGAGAAAATGTTTGAGATAGAATTAGTTTTGATATTTTCTATTAAAATTGGAAGGACCATGAGATGCCAAACTATTCGGAGAGATATTTTGGCATCAGATTCTCTGTGTAAACAAGTGTAACTGTTGAAGTCCACAGATGAATCCTCTTTTGCATCACTCAAAAGTCTGTATATTATTTCTATGCCAGACATTTTGGGTTTGATATTAATAAGAATACATTTTTTTTTTAATTTTGTGAATTTTGTATGCTTGAATTGCTCTGGGCCAGTTTAGACATGGCAGTAGGTATTTATTAACGCCCTGTTTTTGAAAAGTAATGGTTGATGGCTCATACCACTGGTTCTGGTAGCCATATGTGATATCTTCAAGAAGTCTAGTTTTTCAATACTTCAAGTGGTTTTTAATACCTGAATATCTAGAAGCTGCAGTACTCAGCACTATTAACTTTTCATCATGTAAGTCTGCATAGAGGTAGCAGGCACATGCTGCTAAAGTGATATAAAGCGGGGAATCAAAGCTTATTTGGGCCTTTTACTACAAATATCACAAGTCCAATTATAAGTTTTCTTAACCTACTTATTCTAAACATTTGGTTATCTTCCTTTTGGCAAAAGTATATCTGATTCTAACGAGTTCAGGTTTTTGCTGTCACTATTCATGGTCTGCATTGCCTGTTGGTATTCCCATTTAAGAAGATTGTCTTTGCTGCATTTGAATTTAGAATATTGAGCACCAACTTCTTCCAACATGCATTATGAACTCAAAAGTCATTCTTATATTCACCTAAGGTGGAGTGACCATTCTGCAAACTTTTCATTCTGCAAAACTTCATTCTTCCAAGTAGTTCTGCTGAAGAGGCATCTTCTGTAAGCCTCATTTCATTTTTTCTGGGCTTTCAGATGTAGTAATTTGTTTCACATTCATATCCATTCTATTTTATAACTTACTCTATTTGTTTAAACTACCAGGTTTTTTAATTTATGCTCAAAAACATTCAACATAACCCATACTCCCTCTAAATGCAAGCTGAGTTGAACCATAGGAGACCTCTCGATCTTTGCAAAATTACTAGTACTAATTATATCCAGCTGCTTCATGCTGGGCACACTGTAAATGAGGACAGCTGTCAGAAGCAAGCAAACTTCCCTGGACATTTGTGTTTATTTTATTACATTAATGTAAAATATATAATGAGTTTCAGTACAATCCGTACTTATGGATTTTGTGAATGTTTGTCTACTTTGAATTTGGGTTTATTTGTCTTTCACATAAACTTCAGGATCCCTGGGGAGGAAAGAAACATAGAATATATAGAAATCAAATTTATGAAGTGATCCTCAAGACATATTTAACCTCAGCATCATGCTATCATACAGTATGTCACTTTTATTAGGCTGCAAGAATTTAAACTTTAAGAAATGTACCAGATGACTGGGTCAGAGTATTTCTAAATGATATAATAATTAGAGAGAAAGAATCAAACAATTGCAATGTATAATTTGTCTGTCCTCTCTTTTGGACTTGTGGAATATCCACCAGATTGCAATTTTTCAGATTTAAGATAAGGTTTACCTCAAATAAAATGTGACTGATATATTTTCTTTCCTGGCTGTTTAAGAATGTGTTGAAAGAGCGACAAGGGAAGAAAAAGGTATGGGATAGATGAGATGCAAATATCTCAGGGGAGTAATTTACACCTCACAGTAATTTATATTAATATTTAATTGTTTTTTTAATAATTGATGTATAGTAATTTTACCATGGTATTTACCACACAAGTTTAATAGTAAAGTAATTTCAGCCACTTCTGTTGCGATTCAGCCTCTGAGAAACCTTTGTCTCTGAAAGTCTTGCTCTCTGTACATAGTAGAAAGAAAGTTGAGGAATTCAAAGTGAGATTCACAACAATCACCTGTAGGAGTCAGGATGCTTAGAGCTATCCAGCAAAAATCTTTATTTGAAATAAATCAGCAGACAGAAATTGCTAGCCAACAGATATTCCTAAGGAAATATTTTTGTTGATATGTCATAAGGAATCTAGGTAGGTTAGGGTATTTATCAATACCATCTCTACACCCATCTATTCTTTTTAAATATTCTTGTCTCCAGGGGAATTTTTGTATTTCTTTTATGTGACACACTGCATGTGAGGATATAGAAAATCCAGGTTCAGGTGCCACTAGGGCATGGTAGGACAGCCAAACCCCTACCTGGCAGGGTATGATGGCCAAGAGGCTGTCACATAGCAATTGTGTTATTCAGAAGCTAGGTCTTTATAAGAAACAAATTAAAACTTTATTGATTCAGAATGAACAAATTCAGAAGTGTAGGGGTTTTGGCAGTCCCTTTGGAGAGGGAGAGACTTAGAAGGACAAATGTATTGTCCTGCTCTATCTGAAATAATCCTTAAACCCAGGAAAAGAAGCTCAGAGCTCCTCCGTTGTCAATGAGTGCTCTAGTTACCAGATTGTTTTACAAACTACATTGTCACCATTTTTTCCTGAAGTTTTGAAATTGTAGTCACCCTGGCATGTATTATGTACTGTCTAAGAACAAACACAAAATTAATCTACAGAGGAATTTAGGCAAATACCTATAGAGCCTCATCCATGTGCCAAGTGCCAAGACTGAATCAGTGGGAGAAATACAGATCCCTGAATCAGAAGTGAAGCACCAAGTTTTGAGTTAAGATGCTGAAATGGAGAGGGATCTAAATCAAAACTGTGGGCATAGAGATATTTGAGGGTGTTTGAAAGGCAGCCCTGGAGGAGGATCTGAATGTTGAAGGTAAAGCCAGCCTTTAGATCGAACTATGCTAAACTTTTGTGATTAAGCATTCAATTGAATGGTATTGTACTGAGGGTATTGTATTAATTAATGATTTTATTTTTTTTCCTCAGGTTAAATAAAAATGCTACTTGTACTTCTCTGCTAATTAATCCGTACCCAAGAGAGATGATCTTTTTTAATTGCTTTCCAGAAGACAATGTTTGTTTTTCTTTGCCATACACTTAACAAACGGCCTTTCTACTTTTGTTTCTCTCTTAGGGCACATTCACAAAAAGATAATGCATCTCTACAAATTATTTGGCAGCTGGTGGTAGAATATAATAAGTCCATTAAATTAAGAAACAACTCACCAATATTTTTTTTTTCTAAATTACACTATAAAAAGAGGAGTAACAGTTCGTGAAGCAGGGGTTTCACTCACAAACAATTAAGGGCTATGAGAATGGTCGCAGTCTGTGTTCAAGGCCTTAACTGCACACAGACAAATGGTTCTCTTTAGTTCTGCTTCACAACAGGAAGTCATTGTTATAGGATAAATGTGCCCAGGGTAAAACGTACTGAATCTCAGCAAACTGATTTGTGAAGACATAAAGCTACCTTAGACCCAGTGGAAATTTAAGAGATTATTCAGGCCAAGCTGGAGCAGACAGCAGGCAGTGGTTTTCAGCAAAAAATATAAGAGGGGTGTTTCCACTGGAGATGTAGAATTCGTTTCCACAATGACACAATTCTGACAGCTGTGGTGCTTTTGTGCTGTCATGCATCTGAAACAGCACTGTGCCAGAAAACTGTCAGGTTTCCCCCTCAAAAAAAGAGAGAAATACAGACTAACAAAATAATAATAATAAAAAATTAAACCAGACATAAACTAATTTAAAATATGTTTTAACACAGTATAGTTAGACAATAGTTAGGAAAATACAGTTTGGGCACACAGGTAAGCTCATTGAAATACTTAGATGTTGACAGAATTAGAAGTCATAGATTTCCTGAAATGTTTAAGGTTTCAGCTTTCAAAAAATGTCTGTATCTTAAATGATGTTAGTTGTTGATTTTAAGTTTTACATGAGCAGCTACAGACCTTGTTGAGAACTTGGGTAATAGAAATTCTTATAGTTCTTTCCAAATATATAAAAAATATATCAGTAATTTGAAAAAATACATTAAGACAATTCAAATTGAATGTATACCCAGCACACTTCAGGATTGTAAACTTCAGGGTTTTCTGATCCGTGGTTTTGTTTCAACCCATTGTGAAGATACTGTCAACATCTGTCATTGCCCTCCCCCCCTGCCCAACGTGTAAACTCTTTCCATATTTCAAATGTATGGACACTTCAACTGCCTTTCGTAAGGTCTTGTTTTATGATGTCTGACTCTAATTACAATGAAGGAATTGCACAATAGATTTCTAATGATATCTAATTTCATTAAACTTCTGGTGAATAAGTAGTGTAAATCTCTAGTTTTGGTATTCTAGGGAAAAAAAATAGGTGGGTGGGTGGGTGGAGCATATCCCATTCCAGGCAGCTTACACTATATAGCTGTTAGATCACTGTCCTGTGCTTGTAATGTTTCATAGTTGATATTGTCCCAAAATACTCCATGTGGAAATGATGTCATATAACAATAACATCAGAAAGTACTGAAGGATACTACTCATATAGTGTATTTATGTTGCTAAAGCTCTTATCTGTCTTTGTACTGCAGAAAGATGCAAAGAAAGAGCTGAACAAAGGGAACACTAACACATCTATTTTTGTAATCACGCAGTTTGAAGGGATTATTGGAGGCATGTCCAAAAGTAAAATTAAAGGCTGATGGATCAATGCAGTAAGCAGGTTTTGACCATGAATTGATGTATGTCTGAGAAGAAAGACAAGAAAATAATTTTGCATGGACAAAGCGTCTCACCTGAAACTTCTGCTAAAGCACAGAACTCTCAATCTATTTGAGCACAAAATGCTACAGACCTTCTATATACATATGGAAGCTTTACTTTTCTTATCATACAGTTTTTAAGAATATCTGAAAGGTAATTAACAGAATTTGATGACTTTAGTTTTCCCCCTCTGATCAACTAGAAGAGATGCATTTCCATATCAGTGACAACCAAACCCTTAAACTGGAGTACTTTGAGGCACAGATAAAATTTAGCCTGTCATATGGAAAAAAAAAAAGGAAAAAAACAAATGCATAACAATTTCAGCCCCAGTTGTCTTATGGGCTTGTAATTTTCCATCATTCTCTTTTCCCTTTTGGAAAAGAATTATAGACGCTTAGATAAAAGAAAAGCTAACAGAATCTTCTTTTGTTACAACATTCTTGTTGGCAGAAGGAAGAACCAAAGAGGTTGGCTTGGATTGTGTACAATTTCAAATAATGGGACATTGAAAGAATTAGTGCAAATAATCCAAATATAGTCCCCATGAGCTTCTTGTCCCAGATTTATTTCACCTCTTCCAGTGTCCTCTTTTCCTTTATCACGTACCAGTGCTATGGCATTGTGTTTTCATTGGTACCTTTTATTGTTAGCTCAAGTAATTCTTTGTAAAATTATTGATTTACCTTTATTAATTTAGTGTCACTGATGTTCATGATAACTCACAAGGAAATTAAGAATGGCAAATATTTAAAATAAATGTGTGCCGAATTTTCAGGGTAAAAACACAGAAGTTTTTGCAATTGATTTTTAGGAATTAATGTTATGAAAAGTAACACTTAAATTCCAGATAGGAAAAGTATTTATGTATGTGTTAAGTGCTTTCAAATTTCATGGGAGATGCTTTATTCAGCTTGGACTAGTTGTCTTTCTATACTCTTTGGCAACAGAGAATAGTTTCCTATTGCATGGAAATGATTGCATGTATCCCTATTGCATGTGGTATACGCTTACTTAACATGTTTTTTTCTAGTATATTGCTCTAGCAAGAGCTCCATTACAAAGATGACTGATCCTGCATGTTGTGTCACTTCCTTCTGTCTCTATTATAAGCCTGTATGCTACATTGTCAGAGTTTGAATAGTATAAAAAATATTCTATTATTTCCCTTAACTTCCATTGCACTATCTAATTTCTAGTGACACTGGAATGATCTACGGCCTCTCCCTCTCTGCTTTTGTGAGCCTAGTGATGCAAAGAAACAGTACGGGATGCGGCAGTAAGGAAGGGATCTCTGTAACAGTTAGCTGCTGAAATCTACCACCCAACTAAATGTCTCAGTGGTGAGACATATGTTTGTAATTTGCCAGCCTGTAGGGGCATTTTCAGACATGTATTTCTACTTTACTGAGGTCACTTGCCTTGTTCACATTGGAGAAGAGGAGGCAGAGGGGTGACCTCATCGCAGTCTACAACTTCCTCAAGGGGGGCAGCGGAGGGGGAGGCACAGATCTCCTCTCTCTGGTGGCCGGCGACAGGACACGAGGAAATGGAATGAAGCTATGTCAGGGGAAGTTCAGATGGGACATTAGGAAAAGGTTATTCACTGAGAGGGTGGGCGGTCACTGCAAAAGGCTCCTCAGGGAAGTGGTCATGGCACCAAGCCTGTCAGAGTTCAAGGAGCATCTGGGCAACACTCTTAGTCATATGGTTTAGTTTTAGGTAGTCCTGCAAGGAGCAGGGAGTTGGACTCAATGATCCTTATGAGTCCCTTCCAACTTGAGATATTCTATGATTCTACAATTCTATGAAAAGTGTTCCAAACATGTTTAGGCTCATCATTCAAAACAAGTCCTGCTTTGGAATAAAATTTTGAATATATATGTATATACTGGTAAGTAACCTCACTCGTATGAGTCCTGACCTTTCCAGAAGCATATTTGATTAAACACAAATATCTCACAAGCAAGGAAAAAACCCCAGAGTAGCTAATCAGTATCCTATTTGGAGGACCTCCTAAATTTGCAGAGAATTTAGCTAGTACAGTCCAACACAGGGGCTACATCCCCAAATTCTACTGTGATTGAAATTCTACTGTGCTTTACTTTCTACTATCTATTTTCAGTAATGCCTTTGAAATCATCTTTCTGCCACAAAAAACTGGACAGTTAGTACTTCTCAGCAAAACCAATTGTAAGATTCAAGTGTTTAAAAGAATTTCAGGCAGAGAAAAATCCTAGGTATGGGAAATTTCACCAAAGTTATGAACATCTAGGAAATGAATTTTATAACAAAGTTAGGAATTAAATTGTGAAAATTGGAAGCTGGTTATATTCCAACCTACAAAAAGTCAAATGCCAGAAACAGAATACAACTGAACACAACATTCTTAGTGAAATTTTTAATTTAATTTTAATGAAATAGATTTTGTGGCAACTAAATACCAGCAGATTACTCACACTATATGGAGGAACAAGCAAAGAGAATGCACAGAGCTTCCCTCTCCTTCTCAAACTGCCTCCTGCATGGCTTGAGGTATAAGGAGGAGAAAATAATTTGATGCTATCTGAATTGGACAGTGCCAATATATAATCACTGTTCTATAACATAAAGGGTACTATGTCTTTCAGAGACATAGTATTTTTCTCGGTGTCTGGAGATAATGAGTCCTCCCAGTGACTGCATTCTCCTGCCCCTTAGGAGATGTACATTATGTGCGCTAGTCATTTAGTCATTACATTAAGAGGCCTGGGGTACATTTGCAGGGAAATAAGACATGTCTGTGTGAGGAATCCTACTACACCCCGAGCTTCTCTTTCTAAGAAGCTGAGAAGTGGAGGCAGCAAGGGACTAGCTTTGGGAGCAGATACTACCTTCACATTCACACTTGTATTAGGTACTACCTTGGAGCTTAATCCTGGAAGTAGCCTACTTTGACAGAGCTCTGTTTACAGTAAGAATTCATGGCAAGCTGACTGCACAGGCAAATTGGGTCCCAAGAGTGCACCAGACTGACTTTGGGTTAGAAATAAGCCCTTGATTAACTTCTTGTGCTGACCTCTTCCTTTGTTTACTAGCTTAAAGCAAGATTTCCTCTCAGCTCTGCACAGTTTTACTCAGCTTCAATATATTGCTCACTAGCACTGTTGAATTAACAAATGGGATGATATTAGCATAAAGCATAGGACGACATGCTTGAAAACCAGTAGCAGAGAAAAAAATACTGAAAATGAGCTTCAGAATCATGGAGCCGGAAAATTTTCTACTTGGACCACAAGGAATTCATAGTCTTTGGGACTAAAATAAACATTTTAGGAAAAAAAAACCAAAACCAAAAGAAAAAAAAAAAAACAACCCACTCAACAAGCAGACAATTCAGAACCTGTTTCAGCAGGAACAGTTCTTGAACTAAAGAAGGCTTAATAAACCCAATATAGAAAGCATTGCTGCATAAGAACACTATATGTCTTTCTCCAGGTTCCCCTTTATTTAAATAAAAGGAAGACCCTTGGACAAAAGGTGTATGCTGATGACTCACAGGTTTCTGGGAATGGCAGGGGACTGTTATCACTGATTAGAATCAATTTTTGAGGCAGAGAGACAGAACAGTTAATGAGGAATTAATACTGTAATGCAGTTCCTAGAAGAGGCTGTGTATCATTTGGCTGCCTCTGCAGCATAACTGAGGCATTGGTATATCCAAAGCAAGCTTCATTTAGAACATATCAGACTACCATCAGTGATGGATAGCTGTTTCAGTAGTTTCACAGTGCAAAGACAAACAACAGAACCTCATGTATATTAATCTCCTTAGCAAAAGCAATGCTGGCATCAGAAGATGGCACTATCATCAGAAGAAAGGACAGCAAATCCATCAGGTGGTTGTAGTGAAGTCAAATTAATAGGGGAGAAAACAGAAGACCTGATAGGTGAAGTATGAAATGGGGAAAAAAAGAGATAGATCTCTAATCGTATCAAAGATATCAAGATTTAATATTGATTTACTGTCAAATGATGCACATGTTTCTTGCAGTGCTTTGTACTTAAATGGGTATTTCTGAGTCCAAAGCATGTTACAAATAAGCACATATTTTTCAAACACAACATGGGTGTGATCCTGCTTCTAGTGCAGTCAAAAAGATTATGTTTAATGGCCTCACACGAACATAACAGTGTCTCATTTATTTAAGTGCAATAAAGATAGAAACCTGAAATGAAACTAGCAGGAGATAAATTCAAAACAAGCAAAATAAGAGTTATTCTCTCTATAGGTAGGTAAGGCAAGGAACTCCTTCCTGCAGGACATTGTGGGTGCTACATGTTTTCAAGACTTCAAAAAGCAGCTGAAAAAGTTTGCTGACGAAAATCCATGACAGATCTCTAATGACAAGAAAATGACCTGTGATTTAAGAAATCTTTGAACTGCAGATGGATGTAACCCAGGATGCTGTTGAGGACAAGTATTGCTACCTACCTGCTTGGTTCCTAATGTCTTCCACAAGTTTCTGCTATTTGTTATCATCAAAGAACAGATACTATATTTGATGGGTCTTTCACGTGATGTAATGAAGCTGGTTTTAAGTTCCTCTATAACATAAGTGATACCTTCCAAAACATACCAATACCCTAAGACACTATCAATGAAGTCTGTAGTAGGCAAAAAAGACATTCCAATTTGTAATAAGGACAGGGATATATGATGTAATTCCCTGCAGTACTAAGGACTTTCCATAGTTAAGATCATAGCAGTTCACCCAACAAATTAACTAAGTGTTTTAATACTGATTATACTTGCAACAGCATCAAGCCCTGCTTGCTAATACTGTAACTAAGGAATATGGTATCATACAGTTAGCTGTGGAATGCAATAAAGGACAACAGAAAATCTGGTGGTAAATGTCTGTCACAGAGAAAAAGAATAAGGGCTTTCCAAGGCAGAGATTATAATTCTACAGAGATTATTTTGATAGTGCTTCCCAGGTGATTATGATAGTAGAGCCTGTGTTTTTTCCCCAGTGATGGGCCAAAAGAGATTCCCTTTTTCCTCTTTTTTCTTCTGCTATAAAGGAAGGAAGTCTTCCTTTGAAAAAAGTCAGTGCTGGTTGATTTTCTGGTGATGCTTGGTGCTTGGATTACCCAAAGGAGGCACTACCTAGGAGGCAGTAGCAAATTGACCACGGCACAGAATCAGTTACTGTGCCTGGAACCAAAGAAACACTTGCTATGCTAGTTGTTTCTACCAAGAGGGACTCCTACTGTTACAGCAGACCTACCATAGTGTGAACATCTGAATTTACTCTTTCCTCATACTTTGGTAATTGTTATTGTATGTCTGATAAATCTTGTACAAGCTGTGAGGCGTTGAATTGAGAAACTAGTAGAGTTATAAGAATATACCTAACTGGAATTAATTATCTAGCGAACTTTGTGTTGCTCTGTGACCAATCGTGCATTCCAACCAGAGGGCTGCCAGAGCCATATGTCATATCATTTGTATTCATTTTCCTATAACATGAAGTATTGCCCTTCATTGCTGTCCAAGAGGAAAAGTGGCCTAGAATCACTTCCCTTGGTTTGGTGTTACAGGAAATCTCTGCATATTTTTTTAAAATGACAGTTTTTAACCCTTTCATTTGAATGAAAATTGTCATGGTTTAACCCAGCAGGCAGTTAAACACCACACAGCTGTTCATTCACTGCCCACCCGCAGTGGGATGGGGGAGAGAATCGGGGAAAAAAAAGGCAAGATTCGTGGCTTGAGATAAAGACAGTTTAATAGGACAGAAAAGGAAGGGAAAAGAATAATACTAACAATAATAATAATTATAAAAGAATATACAAAATAAGTGATGCACAATGCAATTGCTCACCACCCGCTGACAGATGCCCAGCCAGTTCCCAAGTAGCGGCCCTCTGGCCAGCTCCCCCCAGTTTATATACTGAGCATGACGTCATATGTATGGAATATCCATTTGACCGGTCTGGGTTAGCTGTCCTGGCTGTGCCCCCTCCCAGCTTCTTATTCATCTCCAGCCTTCTTAGTCAGTAGAGCATGGGAAGCTGAAAAGTCCTTGACTAGTGTAAGCACTGCTTAGCAACAACTAAAACATCAGTGTGTTATCAACATTATTCTCATCCTAAATCCAAAACACAGAAGTATACCAGCTACTAGAAAGAAAATTAACTCTATCCCAGCCAAAACCAGGGCAGAAATTTAAATGGAAAATGGAACTGCATTGTTCACTTATCTTTGAAAGGTTAATAAACAAGACAATAGTGCTTATGTCACACCTTTCATTTCAAAGCCTTCAGAACAGTACCAGAATTAGAGCTCAGGACTCTACTTTTTTTCTAGAGTAATAACACCATGTAGGGTATATAGCATTTCAGATACTCCCTTGTATTTATACAGTATTAGGTCATTTGATTTGTATTTCTGAAACATAGTTTCTTTGTCATGCTTATTCTTTTGTTTCTTAGCATCACATTCACCCACAGGCTTGCCCACAGAAGTTCTGCGTCTTTGAAAACATAAATTAAAAAGATGTAACTGTATTTGTTCAATCAATTTTATGGGCTGTATATAACTAAGAAGGGAGAATGCCTTTCGGACTGTTCAAAATGTCCTTCATAATATGAAGCTCACTCTACGATTTTTAAGTCAGTTTTTCAGCACTAGGAATGCACCAAAGCACTTAACATGAATATTGTAGGGATGATGTTATCACTTAGGATTTTGGTAACTGAAAAGCATATTCTGGGTGGGATACATCAATCTGTCCTCCTATGGAAGGAATCCTTCTGTGACTGTTTTCTCTGATGAGGCATCTCCTAGCTGTCTATCGGCATGACTAGTTCTGTGGTGTAAGGAATGAAAGCAAAATGGTATTACAGAAGGTCTTATAATAACTCCTTGTACCTCTGTGCATTGTCTTTATGAATTCATAATCTAACCATAATGATTTGAAGTAGTAATTAAGCCAAGCACATTCTTTTGCTCAACATTTCATCTGAATTCAACTTCTTTTTTATATTTATTAATGTACTTTAGGAGAACACTTGAAGCTGTTTCTAACATGTAAGGTGAATGGATAGCAATGGATTACACTACTGATAGTAGCAATGGATTACACTACTGATAGCAACTGCTCGGGATCATGTAATAATACATCAGCGAAATAGCACAACTAGGAGAGCTAGAGTGAGATACAAGAGGATATGAAAGATGGGGCTGTTTCTGAAGTTTGTTTGTATATATGGAATATAGGCTGGGCTTTTGGTTTGACACATTTTAAATACAACACTGGGAATATTCGGACATGGTGTTTGGTTTGTATCCATTTGTAATGAAAAATGGAAATGCAAATAAAATAAAAAAAGAAATCAAGCTGCATATTCTGCTGTCCTGTGAGACAGATGAACATGACTTCTGCATTTATTTTATTATGGACACAAACAAACCAACAAATTAATTATTTGAGTCTTAGAAGTGCTACAGATGATATTGTAATTCCTTAGACACATAATACAGTTTTATACATGGCAGACGATAAATATTGAGTGTCCATACTGGCTCTGCACGATTAATCTTGTTGGTCTGTTCAAATTAAAAGTAGTTCTAGACTCCTCCTCACATTTGATTACAAAAGATAGAAAAACATATATTCATATAGAGATGGATATAGAATACTAAATCTGTGAAACATAATAGACAGTCTGGTGAGGGGATATTTGTCATATGTGGCTTAAGGTCCCTGTCCTGTGAGGTGAAAGATGTTACAGCAGGAGAGGAGGTGCAGTTATGGATAAAGCATTAGGAGAACATATAACATGGGCAAAAAAAGTAGCTTTGGAAGTATTTTACACTGTAGAAAACATTGTAATGGACATGATGGCCATATTACAGATCTGAACTTGCCTTGGGAGAAAGATGGCTAGCAAAAGTCAATGTGATTAAGGAATGACCTGCCAACATCTTGTTTAGTCCTTGGGAAAGGAAAAGGCCTTTTTTACATTCGATAAAAAGTGCAGATATGGATCTACATAGTAAATTATTTGCTTAGCAAGCAAAAAGAAGTAGTAATCTACTCTGCAGGTGAATTTATTATTCTGTGTCATGTCTTCAACTGTTATTCACATGTCAGAAATATTCTCCCCCTGTAATGTATAATTAGTAGAATCAAAATGTAATAAAAACCCCAGCCAAACCCCCCACAACTACAGGATTTGCATATTTAATTGAAGCATACATATGTAGTGGGACAATGATTTGATCAGTGTCAGGAGGAAATAAATATTATACCCAGGATATGTAATGTCACCATGACTCTTAACTGAGAGTCTTTAAAGCAAAGTTGTGGCTGTAAGAACGCCGGTAGTTTACCTCCTGAATGCTTTAGTTCTAGAAAGAAACTAGTGCTCAAAGATTTTCTTTAGAAAGGATAACTTCACAGATTCCTTTCTTTAATATCTAATTTAGACTACCTGGCTCACCATGAAGGTAAATGTCTAAGATCCTAGACATTTTTATGCTATATACTAATTACAGTATACTGAGCAACGTTTGATGCACTTACATTTGTGGGGCTGAGAATGTACATGGGACCATGTTGCAACCCAGAACCTTAGGGAGACTTGGGGAGATGTTGATGTGTTCCTTCAGCCTTTCTACCTTAGCCAACAGGCTGTAAAGGGAGTGATGGGTTGCCCTAAGCATGCTTCTGGTGTGAAAGGTCAGGGGGTTGACACTCTTGGGCTTGCCAAGAGACCCTAGGGCACTTTGTCTAGATGAAGCCCTTGTCACCCAGTAAGATTATTCACATGGCTATAAAGAAGAAACTTAATTTTCTCTGTTTTTCAGTAGAATCTCTTCTACTGAAAAAAAAGTTTCTCCACAGCAATTTTCATTCAGCATGTGTTGCATGCATTTAGCAATAATAATAACTGGTAAGACTGAGTTTTCAAGCTTTGTGGCAACAATTATCATTAAAAATATAAACAAGTATTCATCTGTAAATCACTGTAAAACAGAGACAGGCAGACAGACAGAGAGAGAGACAGAGAGGCTCAGTTCCAAATGGCGGTTTGAATTTGCCTGAAAAGGCCAAACACATGGTCTGAGATACATGAAGTTTAATCTGATCATCTTGTTTTCCTAGTTGTTTTTTTTCTTTTTCAATGAACTATGTTTAAATATTTAAGTTGAATATTAGCTGGAATGCAGTCTTCAGTGTGGTTTTACTTTGATGGAACACCTGTATACACAGTAAATACAAAATGATTGACACAACAGAAAAAAACTCTGCTTATTGCTCTCTAATGTTGTTATTCTGGGGATATTTTGTAGCAACAGCTATTTCTTGCAGTCCTTTCTTATCTTTTTTTATGCTGCATGTCTAAGCTTTAGTAAAATTTTCCTTGCATGTCTACAACATGAAACTTCCTTAAAGTATTACTGAAATAATTCTCAGAGCTTCATGACAGAGATGGGGAAGGCAAGATTATAGCGCCCGTGTGCATGTGCATTCTTGATAGATTCTTGATCATTATTTAGACTGATCTACGGTTCCCAAAAGCCAGCACGCTCAGTTTACTGATTGGAAAATTCCAAATATTTGTACGTGCCACCAAAATATTTGTGTTTAGATGTATATATTTATATATAAGTATGTATTTTAAAAATATATACATATATTTTAATATATATATGTATATTCAAGCACCTGAGAGTACATATGCATGTATATACATTTGTATACAAACATGTGCAGTAAAAAAGAACTGCAAATGTGTCATGAGTCACATTTTACTTAGGATCTACTCAGGTTTAAAATACTGTTACAATTGTTATTTATTTCAACAGTATTTTATACTGATATATATATAAATAAAATATTTATTTTATTATAATATATAATACATAATATATTATACTATATCATAAATTTTATATATTATATAATATTTATTATAATATATATAAATAAAATATTTAACAGTATTAAATACTGTTAAATACTGCTAAAATTTTAATGCCGTTCTTAATGCCTTTCCTGACTAGTGCTGCGACAGAGCAGAGAAAGTCAGAGAAGTGTAACAGATAAATTTTACTGAACTGTTGAAATCTCAGAAAACGTGCACATTAAGTTTTGGGTGATGTTTTTTGTATTATAACTGGTTATCACCACTCAACAAAAGTTCCAGCTGTTCTGACTTTTACATCAGCTCTGACCAGTGCTTATTCATGACTTCATAATTATCTTCCTTGTTCTCTCTTCATAACTTAAGTAAATAGTCAGTTCATAAAAAGCAGATAATGTAGCAATGCAGAGCTAAGATCAGCTTAACATTTAAGGTGTTACTACTTACTGGAAGTCACAACCCAAGTCAGGTACCTACATAGATACAGTATGTGGAGAGCATGGAAAAAAAGCATCATATCCATTGGAAAACAGAAAAAAATGACACAGCTATAGAGATTAGTAATGAATAAGTGTTCAAATAAATGTTTAAAATTTCTATACCATGTGAAACATTTTCAAAATGACATATGGATAGAGATCTGTCCAAACAGCTTTGAGGGCAGGCTGGTGGGTTTTCAAGCTTCGTCTTATAGAACATAAGGTTCCCAAATCCCAGAAAAATGCTATAGAGTGTCGTCTGGTGAGGAAAAAAAAAAGGATGGCATGGCATGGCAATGGTCACCATGACTTCCTCTGTGTTCTGGCTGTGTCTCCAGTAGCTGCTGATAGTGTCTCTAAGGACTGCTGGGGTGGAGGAAGACCTACCCTATGACTTGAGGCTTTAGAATGAAACATTTGTTGAGTTGCAGAAAGTTGTGAACATGCTCAGGGAGAAAAATTTTAAATCATTATATGCTTTATGGTAAAAAAAAGCTAGTAGACACCCAGTGAGATGACTACATAGCAAGCTTAAACATATAAAAGGAAATACTTTTTCACACAAAAGTCATAACTATAGATGACCAAAATATAAACAGGGGCAAAAATGGATTTTGTAATATGAGTAAATCAACGTGGATCTAATTTGAGTCCAAATACAAACTCGATCATAAGAAATCCCTGTTACTTTGGATTACTGGAACTGGTAGCAGCAGGTATATCAGAGAAAAAAGTTCATTCTTACTCTTATGTCCTTTTATGTTCATGTATAAACTTATGACCAGTGAGAATAACCAAACTGTGACGATAAAGTTCATTACAATTTCTTGCAACACAGTATATTTTATGCATGACATTGGTCCAGTTTAATGTTAGGTTATGTGATAAAGGGCTTGTCTCCATACACACGAAGGAGCACCAAGGCACAACAGCAAGTGGGGAAACCCAATCAAAGGGTCCCAGAGCTGCCCTAGGGGAGCCATCACCCCCTTGTTGGAGATGGCACCCACCTCTGTGAGTCAATAGGAGTGGGTCTCTGCAGCATTTTTCAGATTGAGGGGGGTCACAGCCTGGGTGTATAGGATTTACTATAGGATGCGTCTTGAGATTATACAGGACATTATGGGATGTTTAGGGGAGGAACTAAACGTGGCCAAAGGGAGGGAGGGATGAAGATGGTTTGGAAGGGAAGAAGGGTGTGAAAATACAGAGTTAAAGTGATAAAAGGAGCTGGTTGTATGTAAGCAGGTTGCTTGTTGGTACACCTGCCTGGCCATGCCCTGCACCTGATCACCGCTGTCTGTCCTGTCTTGTTGTTAAATTCCATTCCTAACTTTCCCCTGGGTGAGGGACTCTCTACCCTGTGTGCATGTGTGTGTACACAGGTCTGAGTGCCAGAAACTGGGATTACACCATGGCCATAGAGATCTGTATGTCTGTGGTGCCAGAACTGGACTGAGTGCCCCCAACACGAGGGGTGACCATGGGTTATTGGGGCCACATACCTGTGGTGCCAGCAACTAGAGAGACTGGCGTGTGTCCATACTGTGTGGCTACTTGTCAGTGTGTGGTCACTAGTGAATATCAGGTGGACCTAGCCAGTGAGTGGCTTGGAAGCCAGGTGTCAGACTGACAATTAATCTGGGATGGATGTTGGACAGACCAGAGAGGCTGCAGTTTGTCTGTTGGAGGGACCATAAGGTTCAAGCCTGAGAAACCTGTTTGCATGTGTGTGTCCCTGTGTGAAGCAGCTGAAGGTGAGAGGATCCAAGGATCAGTTACTCAGTAGACTGAGCACCTAAGGCCACTTAGCAGAGGTATCTGCATTATATATATGCATATATTTCCCACTAAAAGATCATCATGATCAGCCAGAGGGGGGACCAGGATGATGCTGTTGGTGCTGTTCACATTAGCCCAAGTGCTGAGAGTTTCTGTGTTGATCATGTTGGCCATGCTCACCCGTGCTGTTTATGTGTGTTTGTGTATCGAGTGTCTATTGGGTGTATTGAGTGTGTATTGAGTGTGCATTGAGTGTGTATTGAGTGTGTATTGAGTGTCTACCTGTTCAGCTCTACTGCTGGCTGGACCTTGGGGCATGGGGTTGTGGCAGCCTTGCCTCTATGGGGCTACCAGATTCAGCAGCTCCTAACACTTAATATGTCATGGAAGCCCTGGGGAAAATAAAAAAGTGTAACCATGCTGTGCTTTACTTATTGTATCAAATCTGAGGGAAAATGACAGAGTTCCTGTCATGTTCACATCAGTGCAATCAAAAGTGAGCAAAACCTTTGACACCATTGCACTTTATATTGTATTAGATCTCTTTTATCTGAACATAATTTTCAGGTTTATTTGATATCAGTAAAGGCAAACTGATCTTCTGTATATCTGTTTAATACATGGTTCAGTGAGATGGAAGCAGAAAGTATGACAGGTCAGGTGTGTAACTTTCCAATGTTTCAAATGATGGCAAGCTGGATGCAGGTTATTATGCTTGGCTACCTGGACTATACCAGATGAAATCTGAGAAATAGGCTTGCAGATGTGACCATCTGCTCCCCCATCCGCCTCTCAAGGTCAAATGTGCAGTTTTGGCTGATAGTTGAGTCTGTAGGGACAAAGTCATCTCAGTTCCTCAACTCTCTGGTATCCACTGATATGCAGGAGTCCTGGCGTTCCTGAACAAAGGATAAGGACACTCTGGGATGCCAGCTGAAGAAGAAAAAGCCAGCATAAAAGTTTATGTACAGGTCACATGAACAGCAAGGGATTTGATAGAATTATGGTCCGAGCCACCCCCATCTAGCCATGTAAAAACCACACATATGAGTAAGCATTCAAAGAACTCATATCACATGTAGCTGGATGACATGTATGCAGGCTCCTCAAGTGCAACATGATGTCCACATCATGATGGAGACAAGTAGACAATACTCAGTGTCTCAGTGAGTGAGTTGTCATGGCCATTAGACAGTGGAAGATTGTCAAGTTTACTAATATTTACTAATTAGGTACGTAATAACTAATTAACTTAGGCAGAATTGTGTGGTGGTCCATGTACTTAACTAGAGGATCCAAAAGAACCATGACACAAGATTAAAAAAAAAAAGGATTGTAAACCAACTTAGTTTTAAAGAGGACATCAAAGAGTCCTACCTCAAGGTTAAGATGAATGAGCAGTAGAAGTGTCATCCAGCACCAAGGGACAAATGTATAACATACATAAGACAGGCTGCTTCATCCACCCAGTGTTCTGCTCCTTCCCAAATGTCAATGTTTGCTGGAGGACTGATTCTCACTTTCAAAAATTTTAATGAGCTAATTACCCTATGAGAGAGAGAGGGAGGGCATTTATTTTAATTAAATATCTTATGCACTGAAACTATAAGATCACAAGCAACCAGATGCTCTGTTCACTCCAATTAATGATGCTTTGGGATTTCTGATATGCAGAAAGGAACTTGAATAGATCATACTTAATTGTATACTTATATTGCTCATAGTGAGCAAGAATGGAGTGGTCCAGAGACATGAACAGTTACTGAGAGTATCGTGTGTCCCTCTACAGTTTATTAACAAGAGAGGTAGAGAGTGACAATGTTCCTGGAAGTTCATTGCTTATAGCTATCAATAAGACATTTAAAGATTATGGCAAGTGTTGAGAAATTATTCTTATTTTCAATGAATAGTTTCTCATTTTCTTCATATTGTCTCCAAAAGCAATAAGATTACCTTGATAAACAAGAAGCAGAGAGGTTAGAATATGTGTATTCATAATTAATCGTGAAATATGCTTAAGAGAACAACTCTGTGAAATACATTTTATTAGTCATTACAACTCCAAGAAGTAATAACTATGTACTACAATCTGGAACAGCCTTCTGTAATACCTCCAAATCATTTTGTCTCAATTGTTAATTTTAATTATCAGAGGGATTCATTGGTGCATGTTCTGATGTTTGACACCAGGTCTATTATGTTACCTGGGACCTTCATTTATTTTTTCAGGGTAAGGATGAATTGCCCTCCAGCTATTCTATGGCACAGCCATCATTTGTGCATGAGCATTTTCTCAGCTATCCAGAAAAGCAGATAGAGGCTCTATACTCAAGACCATCATCCATTATATTCCCTGATATTTAGTGATCAGAATCAGATACTCACTTGTTAACAATCAGAAACTCTTTACAATGAGATACATATTGACATTTTTGGGAAATGATAGCAGAAAGAATAAAAAAAGTAAACCAGTAAATTTTTCCAACTTCTTGCCAAGTAGTCATTACAGAACACTGAAGAACGCTGGCTGGCAAGATGCAGCTCACTGATATTGTGCAATATATATCAGACAAAAATATGTTAGGCTGACTCTCTTTGTATGAATGCATCATCTGCCTATATCAATGTAGACTTAGTATGCTGTTTTTCCTGGTCTGAGGAGAGTAGAATTACAATTCAAGGAGATTATAATTATTTTGTTGTTACAACTATTGTCAGCTAAAGCCTGGATTTCTATCTAGTAAAAAGCACAATACTATTGTCATTTTCCTTATCCAGCATTTTGATTAATGATTAGAATCCTTTCTTCCCTTAGGTATAACCTGACTTTCTTCCCTAAGCTGAGTAGTACCCTACTAAAAAAATGGGCCTGTAAAGATTGCATTGATTTGAACGTGATCAAGATGATTAATATTTTGTAAAGAAAAATGCATTTATAATCTGGCCATTTCAAATACATTTTTGGTTTGCAGATCATTCTAAAAATCTCATATTTCTTTTCCTTTAGGGTAATATGTTCTCTTGTTGTTTTGAAAGACTTAAATGAGGAAGACACAATCTGGATTTCTCAATTTCTATATTCATTGCCCAATCCCTATAACAGCAGCACTTCAACTGAATTTTAAGTGTAATTTTGTGAAACTCTTTATTATTTTGGAAGGAGGGGTTTTTTATCTTTACAAAATCCATTCCATTGAAAATAAGTTCTGTAACATTTTCAATGTTTTCAGTAAAAGTCTGAAATACATAACCCTTACAATCACCTTTCTACAAGTGGTTATATTAAGTGTCAGTTTTCTTCAAAAAAGAAAACTTGTTGGTAGAGCTTTTCCTAATCAAACAAAACTCTGGTGAAGCAAGGGCTTGAGTCATGTTCAAACTCCATGACTGCTTTTACTTTGTTACTACAATCTATAATGAAGAAAATATGCTTAACTGAGACAACACCTTTCGTCTGTTTTTTACCGTCCAACCAGTTGTATTTGAGGAAAATGCCCAATTTGGTATATAGATATTTATGATATGCATCTATAGATTTTTTATTTCTCATTATTTTCTGAACTTTATTAGAAGTATGGCAATTTTGTTAGCTGAAATTAAGTCAGATTGTTATGAGCTTTGGGGTTTTTTTTTGGCTGTTCTAAATACTGATGATACAATATTGAAACATTCCCTTTCTGAGAACACATCTCTGATTTCTAAGATATAAATAGGTTCAAGTTTTGGTGCTGAGTAGTTGATAGAGATTTTTTGCTTTATGAGAATGATAGGACACTATAATACAATTTGAAAATAAATGTACCCTAATTCAAAGCATTATAGCTGCAGAAAAACTGAAGCTTTCCAGTTAATAAATAACTTGTATAAACAGTTTTCTTTGAAATTTCAGTTGCGGGTCAGAAATTAATATAGAAGAACATTTAGTAACATTATGAAGAGTGTATATTATTTGTTCAATGAAAGCAGATATTCACTGCTTTTTGGATTTGTATCCAAATGTTTTGAATTGCAAGACTTTTTTGATAGGAATATCTTTATAGAACTGTTTTTGCAGTGCAGAAACAACGAAGAAGCAAAATGATGACTTCAAGTCAAGAATATAGAGATATATTCTTGAGGATGACCAGTTTCTTAGCCTAAGAAATCCTACAACAGACTTACAACTGCAACTTGCAACAGCTTGTCCCAGTGAAGTTAAAGAATTAAAAATAGTTCTGAAAATAGTTTTTAAATGCTTGAAACTTTTACAGGAGGGGATGTTTGCAAACAATCCTGTTCCCAACTCAGGCTGATAAAAAAACTATGGAAACATGCAGAGAATTTGGCCTTCCCATGTGATGGTGATAAACATCTAGCGAGAGACAGATTTGGGTTTTATTGTTTTATTTTAAAAGCATAATGATAGCTTGTTTGGACCTTAGTTACCAATGTCATTGCTTCAAGGAGAACAGTATTGCCTGGTGTCAGTACCAGGCAGGTGAGGTGTGAAAACAACTGATAATAAAGTAGGCCGAAGCGTTACAGAGAGTGAATGATACGAAGCTGGAATTGAGAACAGGAGGGAGATGGCATTTCGACTGGTAGAATAGGCGTACCTGGAACACCCACAGAGAACAGTGGGTAGACAACTTTTGGACCTACAGCCTTTCATAGCCTTCTGAACATCTCCATAGCAGCCCATGCTACAATGTTCAAGCGATAATGAAAACATGACTTAACTGTATTGCTTAAGAAAGGGATTTATTTTCTTGGATATTTATATTTTTTTCTATCTTTACAAATGACATGTAGGATTCATGCTAGGTATGGAATAAGGAAGACAGTTAATACTGAAGATCTCCTGTAATATTCTTGAAGTCCAGGTTTGTCACTTCGTTCTCTCTCTTTTTTTTTTTTTTAAACAGGACATATATCAATTTAAGAGCCTACCTTTTGGAAATAATGCAATAGATTTGACCAAAACTTCAGTGATTTGAAATAATCTGGTTTCATAATCATGGTTTATGGAGAAATGACTGAATATCAAAGATGTTGCACTAAAATAAAATAAAAAAGAACTCAGGTTCTAAAAATTTTCTCAGATTTTTTTTTTCTGTGTGTGTGTTCAGTTTTGGTAATGCTATTCTGCTTTTTGAGCATTAGGTGTTTTTTTAAATAATTGTGGAGTAATTAGTCTCCCTTTCTTCTCATATCCTTGCCATTCCAGAAACTATAGTAATAATTTATCTCCAAGATAGCTGGATCTTTTGGTTCTTAGTACTGCTACAGGGCTTGCAGATACTTTGGAAGGATATCTCTCCACTTAATTTGCTCAGTGAGAATGTGATTTAAGGCTGAAGAAGTTAATTCTTCAATCACTTATAACTGAAAGGTCATTTGATTAACACTACATTATACCTGTTAACTGTCAGTATAAAACTGACATCATTACCTGACATGCAAATTGAAGGATAGATATTATAAGCATATCCTCTGTTCAATTAGAAGCACACACATGGCTAGATTGTAAGTTTTCACTGCTCTTGCAGTTCGCCACATTTTAATGACTAGAACAATGAAATGAGCAGAGACTACAACTTGTTGTTAATGTCTGCTCTGTTCTGCTCTTTTAAAAGGTTAAAGGCAAGAACGACACCTTCTTATTCATATTTTTCTGCTATCTATGTAAAGACATACCTTATTGCTTAGGAATGATATTCTCAAGGGTATTAATGTTAGCTAGGCATCTCACTATTGTTAGAAAATTATTCCCAATTCAAAAACATATTTTGCAGCCCTTTCTGCAGAATGAAAACAGAAGGAGGCTTTACCTTAAACTTACATATCATGAGTTGAATTGTTTTCTATGATCCCATCTGTCAACTTTGTTCATCCTTACTGAAGGAAAGGACTACGGAAGTTATTTAATAATACCTACTTATCAGCATTTATTCTTGATATAATTTTGTAACAATGCATATCCTCTTTCATTTACCTCTTTCATTTCATTATTAATAAATACGTAATTCTTAGGTCTATGCCTTATATATATGCCTTATAATTAGCATGCTATTAATTATACTTAATATACCTTATATTAATATGTAATTCTAAGGTTTATGCCTTATACCTTTTTACTAATGATAAACCAAATCACACAGTGACTGCTAGGTCAAACTCACAATAATTTCAGTATGAATTCTCTATAGACAAGGAATACAGCCTGCTTTTAGAAAAACAAAAGAGTAATTTCACTCACAAATAGCCTTCTGAAGTTCAAAGAAGATACTTTTATGAATGCTGATACTCAGCTGTATTCTTATATGGTTGAATACTAAATCAGGACCACAGGTAGGACCAAATATTTTATATACCATAGTGTTTAATTTAGCATCTCAGAAAGTATTTGGATTTTTAGCTATTTCTCATTGGTTTAATCAAAGAGGGGTTATCTTGGGAAAAAATAATTCATTAAATAGCAAGCCCTAATTATCTGATTTTTTTTTTCCTTAAATACGTACTTCAGCTTTTTTTCTAGCACATTTTACTACCATTTTTGTACAGCTATATGTCAAAACTTCAATTAAGAAAACAAAAGTCCAATAGAGTGAATATGTCTACATTAAGGTTTCATTTGGCTCTGTCTTGAAGAACATATGTTCTGTTGGGATAGCTCTACTTTTGAATCCTCAAAGATGAGAGAGAAATCATTGTGGTATTTGGAGTTTGTGCTGCTGTGCTGTGTTAAACCAGAGACTTTTTAATTGAGTCCCCACTACTGTGGAGAGAACATTTTGTGAATTTTCTTTTCCAGAATATCCAATGTATTTCTTCTTCATAATTGTCCTTTATTTTTTACTTTCAGTTTATTTCTCACAGCAGTGGGGCAGTGAAAGGCAAACACAAATAATTCTCTAAATATTGCTCCTATCTGGTTTATTGTTGTTTATAAAGCAGTCAGAAATTATCTCCATCCTAAAATGCTTAGTTACAATAGCATATTTTGGACTTTGTATTACATAAACCATTGACTTCTGCTAATTTGACTCTTTTGCCATTTCTTCTTTTTTGAAAACTGGGAAAAAAAAAAAAAAAGAAAAAAATAGAGTACAGTGACTATTTTCCAACTGGTTAGTGCTTGTTTGTTTTTCAGAGGCAAAGACAATAAAAGGGACAAAACACTGGAATTGTGCTACCAGATTACCTTTGATTAATCACTTGCCGTATTTGCCACTTTATAACATTTGAGTCACCTATGTATTGGGCTGCACTGAATATTCAGTCTGTGTATAAGAATGTGCATTGTCTTAATCAGCATGTATGTCTGTTTTGTATGGCTTTTCTTTTGGCTTTTTACATTGAGGTGGTGGGGGGGGTGTTCTGTCTTGTTTTTACTGTTCATCATCTTTCTCTGTTTCTCATTCACTTTAGATAATCTTTCATTCTCCCATTGTATCCTTTCTTCCCTCCCCTACTCCATGCTTGTTCATAAGTTCATTGCCATTGATGCTTGAGTGTAGAGTTCAGATTTTGGGAGCTCTGATGCTCTTCCTCCTGGCTGAGAAATTTCTCTCTGTTGTCTTTTGAATTAGGTATTCAAGAGTGACAGATCAGTAAGGTGAAAGACTCTTGCAGGAAGAAGTTCCACCCTTGTGAGAGGAGCAGGGCTTTTCAAATACACTTGACATTGAGAGGCTGGGAAGCAATCAGGAAGAGGGACCTGCTGGTTCCCAGGGAAATCTGATGTTTCTTGATGGTTCTTCCAGCACATTTATTTATCTTTTTCCACTATTTTAATGTAATTTTAAACTTCCAGGCTTATTTGATACCATAAGTAGAAATATAAAACAAATTTCTGTTTTACTAAAATTCCAGTCTAGCTGGCACAAGAAAAGGATTGGAAGTTTTTCAAGGAACTTATTATCAGGAGGATGCAGTTCATTTTTTAATGCCTTTTAACCCAAACAAATGGCAGCTTCAAAACCCTTTGAATAATTTCATATTTGAATCTAAGCCCAGATTTTGTCTATTCCAATTAACATACCACTGTAAGCTCTAACAAGTACTGATTTTTTCCATTTCAAAATTTTGGGCGAAATGGTTACTGAAGTAAAAATCTAAGAAGAGTCTTTAGCTCTGTATTGCAGTCCTCAGTTTTTTGAAATCTGGCTCACAGCCCTTAGTAAGATGTATAAATCCTAAATCGGTGAAGACATAGGTATACTAGAATGAGATCTGCACAAACGTACATATTCAATCCCATGGGGATGGACACTTCTCACTTTTATTCAGTCAGTCAGTTGGTAGAGCATTCAGGATGTAGGAAATGGCTGTTTAACTCCCTTTGCTTTCTGAAGAGATTCACAACTCACCTTTCCAAAACTCCCAATCCTGGGCTAAAATACTTGAGCAACTATAGGAACAGGCACTAGAATATATATACAGTGCTCCTTTCTCCCAGGCCTTTCTGTGTTATTCCCATTGGATACCTTTAGAATTGCTGATTCTGCTATAACAGAAGTAAGGAAAAGTTATACTCACAAATTTCTTCTCAGTGCTGCAGTCACATATACATTTGAATCAGGACCGAGGCATCTTAATATAAGAAGACAGGATTAAAAATGATTAGGTTTTAATGACACTACTGAGTTTCATTTATTTGCCTTTGATTTTCCACCTTCAAATTTCTTCATTTTTAAGTTTTCTTTGCAGGCAGGAAGATGGAAATACCTCTCAAAAATCAGTTCTGACATTTTCAGGTGGTCAAAAGATCTTAGAAGCTACCTTTTTAAGAGGGGAAAAAAAAAATCCTGAACTAAATCAAATACCATGAGAGAAGTGATAAAAATCTCAAACCTGACTGCAGTGTTTGTTTGTTATTTCAAGAGCAGGGAATACCTGTGGAATGAGAACCAGTGTCATCCATTTTACAGGCATTCATTTAGGATTTGGAGCTATTACATTCATTTTATATGATTTGGTGAATGTCATCTAATGAATACCTTTGAATGGGATCTTTTTGACAGTCTGTGTTAGACATTATCACATTATATACAATTATTGCCATATTTCTTTTCAATTATAATTTTAAGCTCTTCCTAAGACTTCAGTAAAAAAAGCTAATTTATTGTTTGAAATATTTCTACAAATCAAATTTTCTTAAGTAGTACAGTAATCTGCAAGTGTAACTAAACCTCTTAAATATGGTCCTTTAAATACATACATTTTTCTATCATTTTTTCTTTTTCATAAGATGCGGTTTTTCTACCTGACATAATACATGGTGATTTTGCTCAAGTGAGAAATTTTTACTTCTCTATAGACCCTTAATATTTTTGTTTCCTTCTAAGATAATTTTATAGCCATGTGGTCTGTTTTGCCTACACAAAGTGAAATTTACCTCACCTAGCTTTTGCTGTCCAAAATTTAAGCTTTAGTCTTTATTAGTGAAATGCAATCCTCTTGTTAAGATATGTCTGAAAAAGAATGAAATGTCTCCCTCTCTTGATTTATTTCAGATAATATAGATGACTATCTTAGATTAGAGGCCTAACTTTTAAACAAGTGTAATTTGTGAAGATTAATCCCTTCTCAAGTATAATTGCAACTTTTGTCCACTTATTTAAAATATGAGCCATTTAAAGTTTTTCAATGCCTGTAACAATTATGCACAAAATAAGTAATTTCAGTCAGTTCTCTCAAACCATTTTACAGCTTTTAAAGAAAATATATAGGACTGATACAGTTTCTAGGCTGAACATTTTAAATATACCATGCCATGAACACTATCTGTCAAGCATTAAAGTCCGCATCCAAAACCACTGGTGGTCACAGAATTTTGGTCTAGGACATGTACTTTTCACTGTTTTATCTACATATCATGTATTTATGGTAAATGACAAGGACAGAAGGAGACAGTTTGGGCCTGTCTTTGTTTGATTAAAATGAAATTCATCAATGTTGAGCTGATCTGCCTCTGATCTATAGTCAGAAAAGGAACTAGAGGTGTAAAATAGGCAGTCCCAACAGTTTCACTGTTGCCCACTCATCGTTGTGATCAATTCTGGGGGTGAGATGAGTTTTATGGTGCTTTTGCATGACTTGGATCAGTTATCTCCTGAAATTTCTGACAAACTGACCAATTATTGTTATTAGCCAACTGAAATATGAATGCTTTACGTGTCACGGTAGCTTGAGCTTAGCTCTCCACAATAATTGCAGAATAAGAATCCTACCTCTTAAAGCTATTAAGAATATATTGTAATGGTTATAAAACTGATTAGTTACACGTTTCTGGGAGACACTACTGGGAGTCATACATTGCAGTTAGTGCTGGAAATAAAAGCAATAAATGTTAAGCTAGCTCTGTGAATTCCTTTCAGTACAATATGAATTTTTTTGACGGAACATTGCTGAAGTCTAGGCTTAGTCTTGATCATGAGTGAGCAGGTTAACCTAAAGGGGAAGATGATGCAATTGATGATTAATTTAACTAACAAAGGATAAATCACCTGAAACTCTTTGTATGGCCCTTGCTTACATATGTAGTGCCACATACCTGAAAATGACATTAAAATAAAACTGTGTGCTTCATATGTGCTTTTTTTTTTTTTTTTTAAACTGGAACTTTTCTGTTCAGGCTTGTTTGCCTGGTTAACTTCATTTAAAGAGATAAGTCTACCATTCTACCTTATTATACTTACATCTTTTAAAGGAACCTTAGCTAATGAAAACAGGGTTCTCTGCTTAAGATCATGCATTCACTTTTCTCTTCTTGTCATGCTGCTAAGACATGTCCTCCTCTGAGAGTCCTGTAGCTTGCTAACCTTTAGATCAGTGGTGCTGTAAGAAGGGTGTAACTCAGGCTTCCACCTCTTTTCCAGAATGCTTATTCCTACTGACTCAGGAACAAAATTTCTTACCCGTCCTGAGCTACTGTGCTTTTTTTCTTTCTCGTGTGTGCTTTGGCACTTTTCACAATATTTTCTGACAAGCTAGTAGAGAGAATAACTTCTCTGGGGCAGAACAGACTCAGGATACTTTTTTTTGTAGCCTGATTTTTTCAGTATGCTTTGTGTGAGAAACATATGACTTTCAGGATTTGTAGTCACCTGTCATCTTCTTAACAACAAAATCATGATTTTGCATTCCTGAAAATTAATGTATGTATTAATTTGCCAAGATACCAAAGTGAGAGCAAGAATTTCCCTGAGCTGAAGAACAAATTAAACACATTCTCTATGGGCTTATCTCTTGGGTTTCATTGGCATTGATGCTAATGATATCGTAGTTGGCAGTTGTAGATTTTTGTGTTAGGTCATATATAAGTTTTCTTTCCCTTGTGAATTGTCTGACATATGAACGTTTTCATCCATATTCTTTTACAAAACTTATAGAAACTTTATTGTCAGTGTTACTTCTATCCAGCTACCAAATTTGGTTGAAATGCACCAACAGATTAACATGTTATTAAGAGAACGGCTCAAGATTTCACATATTTGTAGGATGATTACATACATTTTGCTTTCATGAGAAACAGGCTAAAATTCTCTCATATTGCTATGTAAATTTAAAAATGAAATTACATTTTAAAAAGAAAATTAAATCATTGATATTTTTAATAAAAATATATTAACAATAAAAGGATCAAGAGTTTTCAGACTAAAAACTGGACTTTAATTTGGACACTTTTATATTTGATCTAAATAAGATTTCTTGATTAAAAAGGGTTTCCACTTTTTTGCCTAGGTACAATCGACCTGTTATGATATTCAGAAATATCTCTTAGGAATTGTTTTCTAAGAAAAACAGGAAAAATCCCTTTTCCAGATTTTTACATAAAAATGATGGCTTGCTATACCGCTTGTCTGGCAAAACCTAAGTTCACAGAAGTATACAGCATCGTGAATTTGATTTATTACGTGTATTTTAAAACTATCATGTCAATAGAGTGGTCAAGTGTGCAGGTGCAGACTATTACAGCCACAAGACACTTGCCTTATGAATAGGCTAATTAGTTGAGCTGTAGAAAAAAATAGCACATTACAGTGATCATAATGCAAAAATCTGATGTTCAAAACAGCATGAAAATGGCATTTCTAATGGCAAAATCATCCAGGAATAATAAAAAAGAACTATCTTCCTCTCCCCTCTGATTTTCAAACCCGGTATTTTATACAAAGTACCATAGCTGACTCTCCAAAGACAGCCTATATTTAAGTTCCAGTGGAATTCCAGAGGCTTTTTCCTTGTTTTGTGATTAAAAGTTGTTGAAGCATTTTCAAAATATTGTAATTAATTTAATTTGTCTACATTAATAGACTAGGTAGTGCAGCCAATTAAGACCCAGTACTTTGGCCCTAGGGTTTCAGTCTGAAACATCATTTAGACAGAAACTAATGCAATTATCTTTATCTGAATTCTCTGAAGGAGATAGGAAGCAAATGCAAATTTGGTCTCTTTACATGGGCAAAGAGACACTTCTCTACACATAATCAAAGTAAAAACAATTTCAATAATATATGCAGCCTAATTAAAAGTTCAATTAAAACAACTATAGGATCTTTACAGATGAACTTTATGAAAGACTATTTTTTGCAGATAAAGTTTAGGACTCTTGCAGAAATGTTATAAAATTATAACATTTATATATAAATCCATTTTATCTTTTAAGTTCTTTTCTTGCAGCTGCTAAGTCTTACTGCTTTTCTTTTGAAAAATGATTGTGAAAGGAACACTATCTCCTTTTTTATCCTATCACGTCATTTAGCATGGCTGTTACTAGACTATCATCTGAAAAGTTTTTTAGGTGTTTTTTATGTTCTGTAGCTTATGAAAATATTCTCCACTGGCACTAGGTTACAGCTTCATTTCTTCTTCCTTCAATATTGACTAACAGACTGTCCAAATCCAACATATTTTTCCAAGATTCTTGGACTGACCCTTACAACATGTTATCTTAGATGGGTCTATGGAATGTTAACCCAAGGTACTGTTCTGGATTTTCAGGATCATTTTAGGTACTTGTTTGTTTTAAATTATATTGGGGAATTAACTCTATACACAATAGCTCCAGCATTAGAGAAGGAAAGCAAAGTTTGCTTGTTCTGTACTGACCCTAGTTGTCAGACTCCAAAATTTAATACTCAGGATCACATCAGAAGTACATCATGTCCTTTAAAAATATTGAAATAGGTGGAATTCTCTGAAGGCATGTTTACTTAAAGGCACAAAACTCACCCAAATAAGCATGAGAAACATATGAGTATTCATCCTCCTCCACTCAGTATCAGTTTTAGTTCCTGTACTACGTTCGTAGGAGCTCTACTGACCAACAAGCGGTTGAGAACAAATTTGCTTCATCAGAAGAACCTCTTAGCTCAGAAGCAAAGTGAAAAATAGTATATCCAAATGTTTTGCTGTTCTGTCAGTCTGAGACTTTGGGAATAATTTCATACATTTTATTGCAGTTTTTATATCAACCAATTTAGTAAATAGACTATACAGGTAACTTTTTTCTTGAATATGAAGGGCATATTACTTTGGGTGATAGTAGGAGGAATGGCAATTATTGCTGTTTTTCCATCAAATGAGAACAGATTAAGGGGGCTTTGCTGTACTTTGGGTTACCTCTGGATGCCAACTTGGCCAGGCCAAGATATTTTCTTTCAGTGTTGTTTTTGCAGTGGATTCTACTTTCACTGCCTGCACAAGTCTGTTTACTTTGAGTAGAAAGAAACTGCAAAATTCGACTTTAATAGTTCCACTTGCAGAAAGCTCATTTTTAGACATCCTAGTATTCAAACTGCAGCTAAAAGTGTCTTCTCCTGCTCTTTCCTGAACTATCTTCATTCTGTTCACTTCCTCTGAGTGGTCTGATAAACTGAAGACATCTAGGAAAGATGGAACTCAAACCTGTTCACAGCTTTACTTTCTGCAGTTTTTCCTATTCAGCTTCTTTCCCCTCGCATCCCCCGCCCCATGCTTTTTCAGATGGAATGAATCTTTTTGACTAAATACAGGGCTGTTGATGTTTGATGTTTATTACCTTAACCTCCCAGCCACAGACCCTGCAGTAAAAAGGAATTGTTAAGCAAGTATGGATTTATCAGTTAGGCTAAAAAGGCCATGGTGTGGTGCTGCCAAATAAATTACACAAGTTCATGGTGACAAGATATGGAAGATATCATGCTGTCAATTCCATGGCCAATTTTATTGCACCTGCATTGTCCCAGATGAGTGTCTACTAGTAAGACTTTTTTCTTTCCCTATGCAAACTTAAAAGAATGTTCGGGTCAGACAGACCTTTTAAAGACTGAACAGATTCTGCTGCGCTGGGGAAGCCTTTTGAGATCTTTGACTCAAAGATATCTTCCTCAACAGCATTTCAGTCTTCTCACATCAGAATTTCTTTACCAGACTTTCTACTCTTGGTCACAAAAGCATTATTACTTGGGATGTGAGAAAGTGCAAACACAAAGTCTGAACTTTCACTGTCATATCTACTTTGCTTTTTGAATTAAGTTTTGGACAACATAATCATGATAAGGAGTTTTTTTCCCTAGTTTGGCAAGTCCAACTCCATTTAAGATATTAATGGCATTATTTATATCTAAAAATATAAAGATGCTTTAACGTTATCTGAGATAAAGTGTCTGGTTTAGTCCCTTTTATCCAGATGAGAAAATAAAAGCATAAAGAGAACTTATATGAATTTTTGGTTAGCAGAACAACTAGTGGCATAGCTAGAAAGAGAATTAAAGATGTCCCCCTTTTCAGTATACTTTCTTCTGTTAGGAAAATACCTATTTCATACTTTATATTATATTTTTTTTCTTACTCTTTTCCTCTTTTAATCCACTTGTTCCATTTGGCACTTTGCCCACAGTCTGGGCTTTCCATATAAACTTTTTTCTGCAATTATTTTTCTATTCCTTACATTGTTTTCTACAACTTCTTTTTATCTCCTTTTGTTCCCTCACAAATCTGGAAACATGCTTATATTAATTCTTGTTCATGCTTTTCTCTCTCAAGCCTAAAATATCTTAATTATTTTGTCGGCACATTGATATACCTCCAAGAGGAGGGGCTGAAGATGCTTTCAGTATATCATATACTATAAGAGTATCAGCTGCCAGTTTCAGAGCATACCTTGCAAAACAGTATGAGGAAGAGCAACAGCTAGTTTGAGGAGCCAGAACAACCTCACTAATGAATTAGTCTATTAAGCATTACTGAAACTTTGGTGTTCCTGAGAAAACTGCTAAAGACAGCTCTGAACAGTTTCAACATAAAATAGAGCAAGAGACATATGGTGTTTAAGTGCTTCTGCAGTTACATGACAATTCAACAGGGAACTTTTGGGATCACAGTTTTAGATGTGGGTCTATATTCTAAGTAAACTTAACAACATAGACACCAAGTATTCCAGAATTTAAAAATCCATTGAAGAGTTAAATCTGAAAAATCCTGTAACAGTTTTAGATTCCATATTATGGTGCTACATTTGCAGCCATCTGAGCAATTATGTAGAAATAATGATCCTCTTTTGATGAACAGCTTAGGGTCTGAGTCCAAACACAAACACATCTGGCTTTCACAGGCAAGAACCTTTCCTGGCACAAGGACACACTAAATATTAGATGTTAAGATCATGTTAATCAGAACGATCTCATTAAACTTAATAAAGATTGGCTACATTATACCAGTTTAAGCTTTTTTACTTCTCTGATTTATTGTTATTGTTGTTGTTATTATTGTTATTACTTCCATGTGATATGTAAAATACACTAAACCATTTATAAGCTATTTCAATGTCTCTCCATTTCAGCACTTTAATGCTTTGAGTTCACAGACTTACATATTTTCCAGTAGCGAACTCCTTTTGGGAATTTCCTATTCATAAATTATTATTTAGCATAAAAGAATTTTCTCTTAGCTACCTTTTAGGATCTTTTACAAGCAGTCTACAGATTCATCAGATTCTGACTACAGGTTGAAAATAGAAGCTATAGTCATCAGGCTAGGCTGACAAAATACTTTTGAGTGTGCTAAAATACCTAATTACAGATATGTAATAAGAAGCAGCAAAATTTAAAATAGTGTCTATCTGAGGTGTGATCCATGGACACAGTCAGTCTTAGTTTCCAGATTTTTTTCTGTGTCAGTACAGATTATTGTCCAGCCTCAGCCCTTGTAACAGTGGGTTCCTGGGGATTATTTGTTTGTTTGCTTGTTTGGGTTTGTTTTGCATTAGATGAAGAGTCAGATTTGGCGTCCAGGTGCTATTTTTGTCAAGAAAGCCCCTATGCTCTGTGGAATACTATACCATAATGATAGATAGATTATGTTGAAACATACTGATCTGACTGACTTTATAGTAGATGGCAAAAGAATTGGACTGATTTTTAAAGGAAGCTGTTAGAGAATAGGAATTTCCAGTGGTGTCTTATCACAAGACAATGATATGTTGTTTAATGTAGCTTCAGATGGAAAATTCAAGCCAGATGCAGTTCCCTATGTTTACATGAACCTCTGAGCAAAAGTAGGAGAAAGGGACATATAGTATTTGTGTTTTTCTGTTCTCCTGCTTCAGGATGTAGTGGGAATCATCTCTGGCAGAATTCTCATACTGTTTATTATACATTTTAATTATTAAATGTGGTAGGCTCATTAAACTTGACATGTGTTGTCTATGCATTTATTGAACACCAGGTCCTACAAAAATAAAACAAAATTTGCCATTAACAAAGGAAATGCTTTAAGTCATGAAATATCATGCAGATCTGAACACCTTTATAATCTTTTTCTTGGATTTTCATTAACAGAGCTGCTAGCACTTTATGGTGGAGACTTTAAGTACAAAAGACCTAATACATTTTCAGTGCTGGCTTAAAACAAGATTATTTAAATAGATTTGGGCATGGGGACAGTACTGCTTTATTCTTCCCAATTATGCAGATCAGGATTTAAAAATTAATCCTCCTGAAAGTATTTAACATTATCTTTTCCTGCTAACTCATGTAGCTTTTCTTTTCTCATATAATTTTAATTTTCTGAAGAAAGAGTTAAATCATCGTTCTGTTAGCCAAAGGGAATTTCACTACCAGGTGACAGTGACAGTTCTTAGGAATTACTTGAAGGTCTGCTCAAATTTAATGCCTTAATGAAACTTTTTGTGAAAAAGATAACTTCATTTTTCTGCCATGTTCTTCTACAGGAATTTCTGTTATTTGTGCTAAGCATACAACTATTGATGTTTCTTCACCTCCCCACCACAAGAAAGAGACACTGGTCCTTCTGAATGTCCTCCTGGCTGAGTATCCAGCCATAAGGATTCACAATGCGATAGGATAGTTACCTACTAGTGTGAAACTATGGATAACAGTACTTCTTGGTGTTGAAAGGCTTGTTGATGGATAGAATATATTTTTGCCTGGTGGAAATAGTTATGTAGACAGTCATGCCTAGCATAAAATGAGCTTCTCTTCTCTGAGGCAGAATTACACCATTTGTCTTTCTTAAAAAAGAGTAGTGTAGTATCTAAGACACATTAAAGCTGTTTTTCTAAAAAAGCCACACCATTACAGCTATGATAGAAATGTTGTGCATTCATTCTTCCACAGACACACAGCTACCATTCAAATCTGTCCCTGAAGAAGCAGGGTGACTAACACTTTCTTAGATGTTTACACACAAATGACAACTCTCAGATTAGAAAACCCCACAAACCTGGAGTAAAAATGTCAACAGAGTTTTGGACTTGTGTTTCAGATACTTAGGGCTCTATATCTATACTTCATCTGTTAGACATCACACAGGTGTGCTATCTTTAGCACAGAAGGAGAACTGTTTTTTACATGAAGCTGGAAGAGCTGGGCGTGTGGCTTCCCTTGGGGCAGAGTGGGAAGAGAAAGGAAATGTCATTGTTGCCCAGCACCTGAGATTCTGCCAAGCTGAAAGAAATCCGGCTGCTGCTGTACAGGATTGTAAGGCTGAATTAGTTTTCAGCTGCTTCCTGGATCAGGTGCTGAGACTAGAGTAGAAAACCATTACTGTTTCCATACTTTTCTTGGGTATGCTGAGAGTGTGTGGAGAGTAGGGCTGCAGCACCGGTTGAAAATCATAGCATATTATTTGACTTCACTCATGAGGACACACTAGCAAAACAGAACAACAAAACAAGCTACCAGGATGTTATAGAATGGATGTGGAAATTTTGCAGTCTCATTGCTGGTCACACAAGACCTACAAAAAGATCAGATGATTATATGCATAGAGCCAGATTTTCAGTTTGCCAGCCACTAGCAGTCTGACTGTAACTGGAATTATGGGTGCTCAATATCCTTGCAAATTAGTTCCAGCTGTTTCTAGTTTGATATGCAGATATGAAGGCACTGAATACTTTGAGCATTTGGGCCTATAATTTAATGAGTCCTTCTTCCAGGAATCTTGTAGACCTGGAAGCTCTTCTTTATACCATTTCTGAATGTGCCCTCAAGAAAATTTCTAATCCCGCTAATGCCATTGTGAAAAGTGATTATATCACATCAAACATAAATTAAATAACCAGATGAGATTTTTGTATGATGTATAAAATCTGCTTTGTTATGGAGTTAAAACCTTGTATTCTATCAAAGATCACGTGCTGCTCTATGAATCATTTACACGTGTTCTACTTGAACGGAGGGTGGGAAGTGCTATATCATGTACTATACAAGTGCAGTGACCTCAGAAGAGAACTTTCATGTTCAGTTAGACTTTTAAAATGTGTTATTTAAGTGTGAGTCATTTTCATTGTCATGCATTCTCTACAAGCCAACCTGGGAAAGACTAGGAGCTCTATTTATCATAAATGTCAGGTGCGCTTGCTAAGTATGCATCAAGCTACAATTTAATCTCAAAGCTAAAACCAAGAACTGAAATCAGGGGAGATTTTAAGTTCAAGACTTTACGAAGGTCGTGCACAAGGTTTGAATAAGGAGATTCAAACATACACAGAGGGCACTTTTCATCAACTGAATGAGACAATTATGAGGATGTCTTCAACCATTGAATACAAATCTGAGAAAAGAGAGCTGTATGTGTAGGTAGGACTTTCAACATCAGCACCATGAACTGAATGCTACTTTCATAGGATATTGTATTGCCCAAACTTGTCTCCCTCTCAGTCTTGCCCTAGACTGATGCTTTCTTTGGTAATTCTGCTTCTCTTATATTGAATAATATCATTAATACTAAATAATGCAACTTTCTTTAAAATTTTACAAGGTGCCACATTTAGGCAAATGTAAAATTTCATCTCACCATCTTCAACATTGTTCTGCTTTCTTAAGAAGGGAATGTATGCTGGTTAATCTTTATAATCTTAATTTTTGTTCATATTGGAAACCTCATGATAGCTGTCTGCCATGCAAAATGGCAGCTGGAATTCTTATCTCCCCTGATCTCTATGGGATCTTTTGTTGCACCTAAAAAGAATGCCTGTCCTAGACTGAGACCAGTGTATTTTTTCACAGCTCTTCTGAATAATATTGGGTAGTACCTGGACTGTTAAATTCTGCTGTCAAATTCATATGGGTTGCTTTCTTTAAAGTCAATAACCAATACATGTCAGTATGTATATAAAGCATGCAAAGACTTTATAAAGACTACAGTGGCAATGAAACCAAAACTAATTGGTTTTTGAATATAATTATGCAAGTTAAAATTTTTTTTATAATTCATCACCTACTGCATATACTCCTTATGCACGTCCCAGAAGATTAATATGGAGATGTAAAATAAATTGCATTCTAAAGTTTGGGTTTGGGTTTTTTTGGTTTTTTGTTTTTGTTTTTTTTTAATTTGTAATGCAGTCTTTTTCAGCAGATGGTTAGTTCTAGTCCCTTTCATGTTCATACTCTGTTATGTTTGTAAAAGACCCAGCTGCCAACTGGTAATATTTCACTGCTGAATCTATCATGTGTGACGTAATTGCTCATTATGTGCTTTGGAATAAAGTTAAAGAACTATCAACACAGTTATTTCTAACTCCAAACAAATTAAAAAGAAATAGTCATTTTTAATATCTATAGCTCTAAGCTGACATTCAATTATTTTAAAAGTCTGCTTTTAGTGATAGATTCTTCTATTTTATCAGGCCTTGATTCTGAAAAGTGTTGTATTCAAGAATGGCATTGAGAAATATCTTCTGTTTTAAGCATATTTTTAAGTCTGAAGCACCCATTTTCCTGTATCTGGACCTTAGGTGAAGCATCAACAGTCTGAATTTCTGCATGAGTTTTTTTTTTTTAAGAATCATACTCGACAGTCAAAGATGTCTAATTGTAATACACAGTGTAATGCTGACCCACAAAGCATTACTGGTTGCCATTAGAAAGACATGAATCACTGAATGCTAACTCTCTTTTTCCAAAGCTGCTGGATCATTTTAAAGGGCAACCAGAATGTAGTAAATATTTTCCTCACAAAGCAATATTATTATTTCAGTAAAAGATATGGTATATTACATTGCATGCAAGTCATTGCTAATGTTTTCTGGAATTATATGTTTGGAGGATCTTGTTCACAAGCCTAATACAGTTGTCATGATCTGTTACCAGTAATACCTCAGGGTTTTTTTAGAGAGTGCAGTAAAAGAAGTGCTGTATTTAATAAATAACTCTGTAGTAATTATGTATATATGGGAATTTTAACCATAAACTCACAAACAAAAAGTTTCTCCCTTTAATTTCTGAAATTATAAGCACGTTACATTATTTTGCTTCTGCTGATGTCATGTTGGAATGACTGTACCATATCTCCTATTCGGTGAACACAACACTGCTGCCCCAGAAACACTGAACTCATTTCTTGAGATGAGTAGGGGCCTCATTCACCTTCCATCAAAGCTTTTTTCAGTCTTCTCCATTGAACACACTTGAAAAAGGCTTTCTGCCTGGGATTCATATGCGCCACTGAATTCAAGACTTCTGCATATTAGACATGATTTGTTTTATCTGCTTCTGAAATTAAAAGGATCTGTCAATCAAATCAGCCCTGCAATTTCAAAGATGTTTCAATATACTTTCAAAGATAAGAGAACATGCGCTTCTGAATCTGGCTACTTTGTGAGCTTCATTCTTCCTGACAAGAAAAATTCATAACCTTTAGGAGTTCTTTTTATGCAAGGCTCTTTAGGGTCAAAAGATCTCACACTTTTGTTACTAGTATAAGGCTAATGAGCTAACGCTCACGTTAAACACTAATACCAATGGAGTCAATTAAGATTAAGTGATCTAGTAAAAGACTTCTGTCCCTTAAGGAAGCATATTTAGGGATTTTGAAAGAATGTCCAGTATCCTTCCTCATCCTCGATATTAACAGAAGATGAAGGCTAATATGAGGTCATAAAAGTATCAAGTGTATCAACTAGTCGCCTTCAGGTTAGCTAATAAAAAATTGGAACTCCATACCAAATGCTCAAAGTATTTATTGAAAAACTCATGTCTTGTATTGTCACTTTTCCATTACATTGTGAATTTGTTCAGAAAAAGCAATCCAGCATAGTTAATAAGGGACATTTCCTCTTTACTTATTCTTACTTTAAACTGTTATCTGCAAATTTCCATCCAACTTTTCAAAATTTGTGCCTTCTTTTTAATGGGTCAAAGCAGTTGGATCCCCTGTAGACAACATCAAATATTATTATTACATTACTTTTAATGTTACATTACTTTTCCTCAGTACTCCTACAGCATTCACTTTCATGTCTGTCATAGGCTCTTCCAAAGCATGGACAAGAGGAAAAAATATGGCATTATACTGAAAGAGAGATCTTTTATTTTTATTTTCTCCTGTTCGTTTTTTCTTTATAAGAAAAATTTCAGTCAGTTTACTTTGTATTTCTCCAATCTATTTGTTAAATTCACCTTGTTTTACCTTCAGATTGTCAGACCTATGACGAGATGAATTTAGACCTTTTTATATGAGTATAAAACTTAACACAAAGAGTTCATAAGCCTCAATAATCCATAAACCATGCTTGTGTAATAAATTTTTGGTATCCTTCCTTCTGTTAATAACACTAAGGGATAAAGTCATGTACGTTATGATGAATATTCAGAAAGCAATACAGATTAGTTAACAATACTTACTGTAGTTGCGAGATACTGAATAAATACACCCTGAGTACCTCTTCAGGGCATCACAGTGGGCTATATAAACTCAGAATAAATCATTATCTAACATCAAAGTGTGATAAAGAAACAGAACATTTTCTATGGGCTATGTAGGATTTTGCAAGTCTTCTCCCAAAGAGAATGGATTCCTCTTCATATTGCAATGGTGGATATTTCTTCCTGTGCATGTGAGGCTAAAATGTTAGCACAGGTAGATGGAAAGTAATTTTCTAGAAGTCTTTCCAGCTTCTTAATGGCTCAATCAATATCAGAAGCACATCACAGCAACAAAGGAAAACCAAGCAGAAAAAGGTAACTAAAATTCTGCTAGAGTGGACCTTGCATTAAAGTGAATAAATTCTTCCATCTGTCTCTTCCAGAAAAACCAATGAACTCAACATCGGATTAAAGGAGGGCAAGAACACAGAAGCGAAGTACAGGATTATTTAACAGGATTATTATTCACAGGATTTCTGTATGGTTAGTGATCTATGTGATTTTCCTGAAAAAGAAAATTTCTTTTAGAAGGTTCTTTTGCACTGACACCCCACCCTCCTCAATTTAAAAAAAAAAAAATAAAGGCTTCAGAGCAATGTCCTTTTGAAAATCCAAGGTAACCTCTAGAAAAAAATATGTGGAGCTGGGGATCTGACAGTTATTTTGGTTCTCAGTTATTTCCAAAGGTCAAAGCCCATGCCATGAATGTAATTACCTGAAAATTTAGGCAATCGGTGATTATAATGGTGTATGCAAATAGATGTTTTGAATATGCAAACACACAGATGCCTTTAAGCAGTTGAGATACAAACAGTCATTTAGTTATTATATTAGGTGGTTTGTTAGGACTTAATAGATGGGAAAACCCTACTTTACTATTTGTGCAAGATGGGCACCTAAAGCCATAGCTGCTGCATGCTATGCATTAGATTTGTCTCACTGTAGCACAACATTGTGACCTTTTGCCCTTTTGATTAATTATTCTTAAAGGAAGAGTACTCTCAGTGAGAACCATGGCCTACATTTTTCCCATACATGTTCCCCAATATATGTGTGTATATATACGAATATAGTTATAAATAAAATTTTAAAGGTAAAAATTGGCAAGTGAAATATGATATTTGGTGGTCTTTGATGCAAAGAAGAGAAAACTATGATTCATTTAAGCTTACCTTTCTTAGTTTTTAGTGCCTCTAGTTTTATATGTACAAATATGATCAGAATTAAGTTACATATCTCTCGTGTTGACATCAGTCAATCTCACTCTTGACTGTTCATGCTGAAAGAATGACTGTTTTTAAACTTCAACCCAGAATATATAAAACTCTTCGGTACAAAAATATCTGGGTCACCAACATGGACCAGAATGCTAAACCCGAATGAATCACAGCCTCATATTTGTGCAAGCCAGTCACTATGCCAGTATATGCAGCAAATTGTGAACCTGGGATTGTGAAATTCTCACTGAGTGACAGTGGAAAAGCAGCAAACTTTATAATATAGCTAATGAAATCAGTATGGAAATTATAACTGAATGTCTCAAAAGCATGTTAAAGTCATATGTGAAAGAGTAGACGTTTTTAATGTTGGAGTTTGAAATTCAATCTTTATTAATGTATCCAAACCCCAAGGAAAACTGCTATAATATGCTCCAACCAGGCACTTTGTTAAAGGAGTATCTTACTTCTCATTGAGAAGTGATCTCAGAGAAATCTGGAGCCATCAGCTTTGCCTCTCTCTGAGCTGGTAAGCCCATTCCAAGGTACATTAAAGGCCTTCCATAAAGGCTTCTTTCACAGAATGCACCTTACATACCATAACACATTATATTTAATGGGAGGGGAAGAGGGATGTTCCTTAAGAGTGTCAAGTGCCATCTATTCTTAAAAAATGGAAGGTATTGAAAGAATATGAGCACAGGAACAATCTCCAGACATTAACGTAACTAAGAGAAGATATTTGTTGAAATGGGGATAAGGATAGAGAAACTGGGGTGGTAGATAAATGTATACCAGGACTGTTGCTAATTGGCAGAGGTCTCTAGTACTCCTTAGAGATTAATTTGACTGTGGTGAAGATACTACTTATCACGTGTCCATAGTTTTCTTAATCCTACTTATGAGTGCTGACAGTGCACACAGAAATTTTGAGAAATATAATAAATTCACAAGGGGACAAAGAACCCTGATTTGGGAGTTCAAGGGCTGTACTGAGCAGTCTCACCTCACCAGGAATGACCAAGTCCTGAATCCTGCAAAGTGCCCCATGGACCTAAATTGAGAAACAACTCCAGAGTCACAGCAGACAGCCTAATGAGAAGGGAGCCCAAGGTAAAGGGCAATGAAGAACTGAGAATGGCAGTGTGTGCCTGAAACTCTATGTAACCCTGGCTACAGACTTTCCTCTGGCTGCATGCCCATCTCCTTCCTGATTTTGAGCTGTGTATATAAGCTTTCTTTTAAAGTCAAAGCAGGAGGCAATCTTTTCTTTTAAAAGACCATAACTGAATAAAGTGTTATTCTTAACCTATGACCTTGTGGTCTGACCACTTTGAGGACAAATGCAAACCTTTGCCTTATAGCAGAGAGTACTTGCTAACAACTTCCAGTGCATACCTTTCTTATTCCTCCTTCATGGCACAAGATTTTCTATGTAAAGAAGAAAAGGGAAATATTGACTTCCTACTGAAGTAAGTATATGGTTAATAAGACTAGTATCTAGGATAAGGCAATGTAAAATAGCTCTCCTATAATGTTAATAGTATTAGAAAAATAGCTGAAATAAGCTGAGATAAGCATTAAAACTGAAATACCTTTTTTAAACAAATGGCATAACTATTGAACTGCAGAAAGTTGAGATAAAATATTGCTACTGTGAGGTCACAGATACTCCAGGGAAGGGCTAGAAGCAGAATTTGAGGCATCTGAGAATATTTAAAGCAAAAAAAAAAAAAAAGTCAGGTTTGATGAAAGCTGAGTAGGCTTTTTGAGGACCAGAGTCTTGGAGTACAAGCTAGGTGAAGTAAATGCATCAGTCTTTTTGTGGTAATCATCCTAGCTGCAGTAAGCTTTGAAGTGTATTTAGGCGTATTGTTATTTCAGGCTTAAAGTTCAAGTGCTTCCAAGATTCTTTTTAATAGTAAAAGGACTGAAGGCATTAGTCATTTTAAAAGCAAATGAGCAAAAACCAGAACAAAACAGAGAGCTAGATTAATGAAGAAAGCTCAACATTTCTGACCCCTTCTTAGATGCTTACCTTGCACAAGACTTTTCCTACATTTGTTTTGCAGTTATGTCATTATGCTAATGGTTTTCACATTTGCCTATAAATAGTGGGTGAGACTGGAACTCATGTGCTTACAAATCAGAGAACGTAAATAAATCTGACCCTAAGAACCATGACAGAGCTGAATTTGTGCTTGATTTGGTGATGCCATGTGGAATCACAGAAGACACAGGAGGAGACGTATAATGAACATGCTTGTGACAAGCATGGGGAAATAGAAATGCAATTTGACAAGTGTAACACTTCCAAAGGCAGCTGAGACTGAGGAAGGCATTTAACTCATCTTCCTGGCTGGAGAGTAGGTGAAACCTCACAGAAAATTTTATCAAAATTTTATCTGCACCTGAACTCTTAGCATCATTATATCAACTGGGTACTACTGTAGTACAAATCAGAAACAATAGTCACAATTAAGCTGTCTTTACATATGCTATAAGGCCACACTATGCCATAATCTTTTTTACAGTTTTTTTTTTTTAAAAACGTTAGAGAACATAATAATACATAGAAAAATGAATACTAGCTAGAGAAGAAACAAATCAGAATGTATCACCAAATGATTCAGGACATATTTGCAGAGGAAAATGGAGAACTGATGACAGAGCGATAGAAAAAGAAAGTCATAGTTGAAGGACATAAAAAACCCCTTGTATACAGTAAGACATGGCCTGAACATAAGATTTTATCATTTTGACTTCTAAATATACTACTGAGGGAGTCCATATGAAAGCAAAATATTCCATTTTGGAAGCTCTGCAGGTCTGTACAAGGTAACAGTTTCAGTTTGAACAGATCTAACTACATTTGATCTGCAGCTGATGATGTATTTGAAACATTCTAAAATTCTCTATATTTATTTTTAGAATTAGTTATAGAATACACTAGACCATTATAAAAGTTCTTTTGAAAAGTTAATTCTAAACTCTAAAAAGTTAATTTAAACTATTTGGAAAAGTTTAAAGGGTGTAATGGAAAAGACAGGGAGGATGAAAACTGGCTGTCTTTATAGAAAATGTAATTTGCAACATTTAGGAAGCAGTGAAGGGATCAACTGAAAGACACAAATAAACAAAAATAAAGTAGGAAGTAAATCAAAATTTAAAAAGACAAATGAAATGTGAAAGCAAACAAAAATATGAAATCGAATCAGAGGCAAAATAAGTTTGAATATGAGGAATTAGAAGATAATTTGTTTCTACACACAAAGATGTTTTCTTCCTTTTCAAAGATTATGTGATACTTTCCACCCATGTGCATATAACTGACACATCAACACATCCCTCATCCGCAAAACTGCACTCTAGAAAAAAAAAGTATGCTAATTTCCTTTAAAAGGTTCAACATGGTGGGAAGAAACTCACTTTGGAGATCATCTTGCATTTGGGGAATAATGCCATGCTGTGTTAAATTGTGTTTGTTTTAGAAAATACATTTGTGTTAACTCATTTATGTGACAAGCATTGCTAGAGGCTGGTGTTGCTCTGACTTTTATAACTACCCAACCTAATTACATAATGAATTGAAAAAAAACCTTCCAGAACCCACAGACTTTGAATCTAATGACTGGCAAGGGACAGCAACATCGAGTTATTCATAACATACTGTTTAACCACATGTAGACCTAGCTGAACAATACCTAACAAAATACAACAAGATAATTCAAAATCTGACCACTGAAGGAGTCACTACAGTGGCTGTAGTTTCTACAGCGCAGCTGTTCGCGTTTACCAGCTACCACATGCAATAATATCTGGACGCCCCCTAATTCTGTTTCACTGAATAACCAATTTGAAGAAGCCTCTTAAGCATACCACATTGCCTTATACTTCATGTGCTTGTATCTCGTTCTTACAGCAATTAACGTGTAAGTGAAGGGGAGGCAGTTAGAGTCGAAGAGGACGTAGGATTTTCTATGTGCTTTTAGACCTAACCTGAACCTGGGATGTAAGCAGGGTACAGCTCTTCCTCCTGGAATCTGGTAAATATTTCCTGATCCAGCATCGTAGGTATAATGGTTATGATCTTGATAGATGTATCTAAGCATGTGTATCTAACATTGTGCATTATAAAGATGAAAATTTTGAAACTACACATAACCGCTCTGTCCATGTATATGACCACTGAAAAGTAAACCAGACGAGCTTCTTCAATGAAAACCGAAGCGTGCGCATGAACACTTTTATGGTGAAAGGGACACTTTTCCTGTAGTCTATACAAGGTATATTCTAGGAAGAAAAGAAAAAGATATTTTTTTTTTTTTGCTATTCATGTCAATCATGTACTCTTAAATCTCGATTTCAATTTGCAAATTATTAAGTTCCATCACATTGAAAGGGGAAGATATGAGTGAAATGAAGTTGGCTTTAAATTATTATTTCATAGACACTAAAGCTCTGAGGTAAAAGTTTTTACATTTTCAAAAACTGCTTAAATAGAAGTTTATAGTGCCACAGCTAATCTTTTTTTAACCTAAAAAGTCTATTTTTCAGTAAGTGTTACCATCTAAAAGGCACTTTCAGAACAAATGATTTAATGGGATTTTTCTTTCTTTCATTCTTCTTTGAAACTTAGTAACAGTGAGCTAAATAGTTTGACAATAAATTCACGTGTTTGAGATGAGGAAGTTATTAACCTCTCCTCTGAGAGAGAATTGGAATTTACTTAATGAAGACTTATCAGCTTTTCAGACTAACACAGACATTTGACTTTCAGACATTTGTACAAAACTTATCAACTCATCACATAACATGTCTCTCAGGAAGATAATTGCTCAGAAATTCCTAAAAAAATTATGTTCAATGAAAGAAGAGATTGTTGACAATATTTATTCTTATCAGGGATCGTTCTCATTGTCATTTTGCATTTTGTATTAGAAATATTACAGAATCACAAGGATGCTGATGACTAAATTGCTAGAAAAGATTTGGTTTTAATCCATAGTATCTAACATTATTTTGTAACTTGAGTAGAAAATTAGCACTTTTTTCCTTTTCTTTCTTTCTCTTTTCCCATTTATTCCTCATTCTGTATCTTAATATTGTCTCAGTCTTCTAACTGGTTCTTGCTGTTTATTAAGCTTCTGTCCAAATAGAGAGTTACGCTTTGATGAATTTGCTTTATAGGATTTCATTTATATACAATATACTCTATGTATTCTATATAATCTGCTTATAGTAGATATCTTAGCACTACAAATTACAGTAAAATTATTCAATAGTTCTTCATCAAGGTAAAGAAGAAAAACAGAAGATTCTCACATACAATAATATAAGTGTAGAGATAACCTTTCTCAGTATAAGTCATCTTCTCTGAACAGTATTTTCAGCGTATCAGGTCATTGACAACCTAAATCTCAGCCTTGTGTATTAATTATATTTTGGAAGGCCATGTATTCAAGGGACATTTTGTGTCCTACTAAGGTTTGGTAGGACAAAAAACCAAATACACAGAGAGGACTTGATCTAACCTCACTTTTTGTGAAACTTGCTTCCAAACATTGTCAGTAGCTCTCACAGGCATTCAGAGGGGAACACTGTCAGAGTAGCATTGCAGCTTTTCAAGCAATATTTTTTTCATAACTCTTATACAAGCATTCTGAGCCTCTAGTATCATGTCTCCAAGCAATCTTCATGCTGCCTGCTAATATGTTGCCTTTTTGGTTGTCTCTTCAGTTTGTTTTTAATACGAGTCTTCATTTTAATAGAATTTCCCTTTCAGAAATTAGACACATTTTAAATTTTATATGGAAGAACATATTATATAAGGAAGTCATAATGATAACTCACTGAACAGAAATATCCAGATCCAAAAGTACATACTTTGTTGGTTCAGTACTCCTGGCTTTTTTCCTCTGATTTAGTTATCATCTAGGTCAATATAGAGAGCTGGTTTTCCATAATTTTTTTTTTTCTAAGGCAGATGAATATCCTCCCCTCATGTCAGAGATCAGTGACATTTCTGGAAGGTTAAATCCCAAGTTCTTTCAAAGCACCAGAAGGACATTTAAAGTGAAAGAAAATTCTTATGTCTAAACCTTGATCTACTCAGATTCTTTAATTAGATTTGGGGATATTCTCATCAGAGACCATTCTGAGAAAAGGTCAGGAGAGGGAGACCTGCCCCATGCATTTTTAGCAGACTATTAACCTGTATAGCATATTATGGACAGTTTCCCACACTGTGATATTTCCACTGAATAAAAATTGTAAATACACCAGATATCTCCGAAGGACTTCAATTGCTTGGATTAATCTGCTTGCAAAAGAAATTAAATATCAGGTGTTTTTGAGAGAGGGATAATTACAATGTTGTTATGGCCAAAGTCTTGCATACTGTGCAAAACAGAAGGTTCAAATTCTCTAGAAGATTAATTCCTTCTACACTTCTCTGGCATAGTTAGTTGAAAATTTTCAGAAGTGTGATTTAAACTAAAAAGTAACTTTTTATTAATAACACATGACTGAAAACCTGCCAAGTTCTTAACAATAAGGCGAAGGCTTTAATGGTTAAGAATGGGACATTCATAAAACAGCTATTTGTTGTAAAATAACTAAAGTCTGAGTATTCACTTTTAGTTGTCCCATCTAGCTTTCAGGTGAACCAGCTCCTGTCCCAAACTTCTTAAAGGTATATTTACAGGGTCTCTTCTAAGGTGGAAAAGACACAGTTCATCTTGTTTAAAGCTTTTAAGATTGTGGTTACAATCATTGTGAAACAAGAAATAGCAAATGTGACAAACTGGTTAGTACATGAAGAAGAAATGCATAGTTCCACCCATTTCTCCCAAAAGATACAGTTGATTCCTTTTGTGGTCATTTATACCTAAAAAAAGCAAATATTAAAAAAAACCACCAAACTTATGGAGCAAAGGATTTTATTGCGATAGCGTTTTACAGATATTGAGATGAGTAAAGTGATTACACAGGTACAAAAGAACAAGGAGGCTTTGAAATTTTCTCATAGCATGGTTCCCTTGACATTGTGCTCTCTCCTGCATATCCATTATTGACCATCAGTGTCTTCAGGCTGGGCTAGATGGTGGTTTTTAAATGGCCTGGCACGGCTATTCCTAGGTTCTTCTCCCAATAAACTGTAAGGAAAAATAGACAAGAAAGAACAAACTTCAGAAGCTCCTATTAATCCATTTAAGACTCCTACTTCATTTGCAACAAACAAAGAATGGGTAAAGCATTATAGCTTCAAAGCATCGTAGCATGAACCTGACAAGGGCTACATGACAGTTATGTCAATTACCCAGTTTGCATTGCTCACCAGTCTTTCAGTTTTTGCTGCCTTTCCTTGATCTAAGACCACAGCAAAGATTGACTCAGGTTGATTTCTGAGCAGACGCAATGTGAAGTTCAAGCCGCCTGCTGATATGCCGCAGTCATTTCAGTTCTCATGAGCTGAAATCTCAGTTCTCAGCTGACTCTGTCAATAACTCATGAAAAATTTTTTATGATGTGCCAGGCATAGACTGCAAATGTGATTATATGCCCACATGTGAATAACAAAAAAGTTCTGTCAGTTAAGGATGCCTGGTAATTCTAAAGAGAATGCTATTCAGATAATACTTTTCTGAAATCTGAAATATAAAATTTGAAATTTTACTTTTTCTGAATACTAAGGCTTTATCATTTTTATAATATTTATTTATTAAAGATTCTAATTCAGTACAGTAAGTTTTAAAGTTTGTCTTAAGGGTCCACTAGTCTTATCTAGTCTTAAAGGGGATTCTGGATATCCTCTAAGCTTTTAGAAGGGAAAAGGAAATTATACACTTCTGTATTTATATGGTCTTAATTATCACAGTAACTCAATGCCTTGCCTTCTTTAATAGATTTAGCTTATAACTCTTCTCAAAATCCAGAAAATGACACCTTTTTTACTAATAGAGTAATATATGTGACTTGCCTTAAGTCACACAAGAAAGCTGTCACTGAATAGTTAACTGTAGTTGACCAGGCAACCTCAGGCAAGCACATGAAACATTTCCTTCGGCCTCTGAAGGAAAAAAAAATAGATGGGCATTTTTACAGCATATTTTAATCTAAAAATGTCTAATGTGATTATTGTGACTCATATAAGACATTCTCTTAATAAATGGCTAAGGATCACGATGCTGAAGTATTGTTAATTCATCTGAGAAGATAAAAATGTAAGTTCTGTCAATTTGTCTTCACCTTCAGTATAAAGTTAAACCAGTATAAAGGCTCATGTTATATTTAGAGGTGAGTGCAGAATGCAGACTGCAACACCAAAATGTTCATTTAGAAGTGAGATTCTACACTCAGATTTTTTCTTTGAACTGATATTAGTTGTAGACCTACATTCTGAAAGTAATGAACAAGTAGAGAAGCAAGGAGTTACCCACTTAGAATAGTATGTACTTACTACATTGACAGGATCTGACTTTAGATACAACAGTAAGAAAATCAGAGTTAATTGTTGGGAGATGTATTACAGATTCCTAATACCACATGCTCAAAACTTATGACATATTCGCCCTTGTGTTTAAAACTTAAAAATACATGTTTACATATGGGCTGGTGAGAAAACTTCTTTCCTGGTTGTTGACGGCAAACTGGGATTACTGGGGTATTTCTAACAAGGTAAGATTTGTTTTCCTGCTAAGCTATCTACAGACAAATTTAAGTTCTTCCTACCTTTCCGTCTTTAAATAAAAAAAGAAAGAAATAAAACAAAAACAAGTATCAACCTTTAAATATTTAGAGATACTGCTAAAATTATGATTCACAGGAGGTATAGTTTTGTGATCCATGTTACCAATATGAAAACTCTTCAGATGTCAACTCACATATTCTGTAATGCTGCAAAAAACTGGCAGTTCTGACTTCAGAGCTGCACAACACTCAAAATATGAATAAAACACCTAAACAGACAATTAACTCACCACTGGGAAAATAAGGCAGAAATAAAAAGAAGTCCAATTGATACAATCCCCCTTAGCACAACCTTCTCTTTAGCAGGTTCTCACTACAGACAGATATGGAAAATTACTTCAGACCTATACATAACAGAAAACTAAGGGTCACAAACTCAAAGAAGAAAATATAAGTCACAACATGCAATGGAAGCCATGAAATGAATGACAGTGCAATTAACATGACAGAGGGAAGATGGAAACTTGTCAGAAATTGCTTCATGGCTGCTCAGATTTGATAGGAGTGTGGAATTGATTTCTTCACACTATCTATTAGAAAAAGATTTCAATCAGAAAGTGAGGGAATGAAACATGAGTGTGTATGCACTTATCTGTGTGCATTGTATGTGTGTGAGTGAGTCCTTGTATGGAGGCTGATAATAGAGGGAGGAGCTCAGCAAAGCTGTTAGATCATGCAGATGAAGAAAAAGTGTTTCACTGTTGAGGCCATGAAAAGCAGTAATTGCAGGAATGCAGTAATGAGGACTTTGGACTGGCTTTTGGCTGTTGGAAAATGATCTTTAATGGGATCATAAAAAAGTTAGACAACTATTCCAGATTCAACAGTATAAAAGGGTCTTTGGACATCGGAAAATTTAGCTGAAGAGAGTCATATCAGTAACAATTCACTCTGCAACTACTGTGGAGAAACTAGGCCTAATAGATCCCATAAGAGGAGGGATAAGAAGTTGCTTTTGCCTGTGCTGTGAATCTGACTGAAGGTGCTAGCCACTCTGCTGAAAAACTCTCTTGCAAAAGAAATTAAGTTGCTGTACTTTCCATCCTGAAAAGTGCTACTTCTAGCTCTCAGAAAGTGTCTACTGGAAGCCTTCAAGGAAACACATAGCAAAACCCCTTAATTGAGAAACTGCAGGCATTTGGTAAAACATCTCTACCAAAGTTCCATCAGGTTGAACACGTGTATTAAAAAAAAGGGGAAAAAAATTGTTCAAAGAACCCATCAGTATGAACTGAACTTCTACAGCCTTCAATCTGTATCAGTTCAGATAGAATATGAAAGGGCAAAGTTCACTGGAGTAAAACTCACTCTCTCATTATCCAGCTTAGAGGGGAATGAATTACTATTTCAAATTGTGACTAGCTGCAATACTGACTGTAGTCAGTAAGAATCAACTTCTTGTGACTGTGTAATCTGTACCAGGTTGGCTGTAAAAGAGAAGGCAACATACTCTGAGAGTGTCTGGTCACTGAAGGAAAATGACTACTCATTAGATTAGAAAATACTGAGCCCAGTAGTTCTTTGCTGAATAAGCTGCTTAATACTCTGAAGTGAAGAAGAGGGAAAAAGGGAGAGAAATGAATGTATGATTTAATATGTATTTATAGTTTTAAACACGGGGCAAGGATGTTCACTGCTTTCCCATAAACACTGAAGGCATATATATCTTCCAGATTTTAAAAACTATCTTAATTAATGGTTAGAAAGAATAAGGATTGGAAGTAGATGCCAGATGATGTCATATAGATGCCATCAGAGCTCCATTTTGTCCTAAAGACAAGGTGCGTATGATGACAATACTTGCTTAAAAGATCCCAGATATAACTAATTTGATGTGATTAAGCAGTTTATTTTTATTTAACAGAAAATGAAAAACAGAAAGAAACAAGACCTTTGTCACATTAATATGCAAAGATAATGTTCATGGATGAGCAATTTTTTTTTAGATTTGACTCAGTACTGCCTTAACACTGGCTTTTTTTTCCCATGCTCACTTTCAGTTCATTGTGGTTTTGGTTTTGCTTCGGGGGTTTTTGTGTTTTTTTTTTTATGTAGCAGAAAATGCATGTTATGCTGTGCTGTGAATTATTATACTCAGAATGTATAGTTCAAATCCATCTAAATGGCACCCGGTTTCAACAAATGAAATAAATTGCTGTTTCTCCTGTTCTTTCCAGGAAGCCAGTAAGGAACTACTGAATTTCTTGCTTACACTTTCAGAAGCAGGTGTCATGCTCCCAGTCTGTTCCTGCACTTGCTCATTTTAAATTTTGCAGAAAACACACTTTTGCACTGAAAGGAATTTTAACAGAAAACATCTAGTGCATTTGCCCCTGGTTTAGAGCTGTGTTTGCTAACATTTTTTATGAAGCTGTATTATTGAGATCTACACTTTATGAGGTGCTGGGCTAACTTATATTCCTTCTATCAGGATTGTCAGAATCCAAGAAACCACTGTAAGCAATTAAATATACATAAGAAGGTCTGAATGATTATGGTAACTGCAATGTCTTAATTCTCCCTGAAGAGTTCTCTAATTTGTTGACAAAAACCTATAAATCCTACATAATTATAACTATTAGATAAAACAATTGAGATTAAAGTATGTTCTTAATAACCATTTAAAATATAGCCTATTTTTAATATTTTAATTAATTTAATGGAAAGATGTAATTGCTTGCATAATTTACTCTTAAAATCCTTTGAGGTTAAGAACTGACCGAAACACATGCTGAATATCCTAAAGAAGCCTACTTTAATTCATTTGAATTCATAAATGAATTAATGGATTCACCACTAAATGCTCAGAAAAAGTAATGCGTGAGCCAAGAGTAAATGTCTTAATGGGAAATAATTTTTTAATAGAAATTGAATAGTTGTGTCAGAATAGATTTGAAATTTTACCATGAAGGGAGGGTTGGTTTTGATTTGGGTTGGTTTGGTTTTGTTGTCTTTGTAATATATGGGACAGTTACAGAAACAACATAACAAAGTGACCTGTAGTTGGGCTATAACCAGCATTATTACACATTAGAGGTTTCATGATTGAAATAACAACAGAAAATTGCTGGTAGTGCAGAGATTACCAAAAATTACTTACAGAAACCTTAAATCCAAGTAAGGCTACATTGCAAAATACTCCTTCTTCAAAGGTTGAAACAATTGCATATCTGTTTCCCTAAGATTAAGCAAGACATAAAGTTGCAGGTGTAAAGTTAAGTACATTGCATTTTCTCAATTCAAAAAAGTAAGGCAAAAATCTTTCCCAGATCTATATTATGTCACTCATCAGTCATAGAGCTGACATATAAAACTATTCAAGCTATAATTTCCTGTATGCCTAAGAGATATCCCAGGGGTTGTTCCATCTTTGTCTCTCAAGACAACCCTATTGGCATAATCAGGTTTCCTTTAGCTTTGCTGAGACAATCTAGGGGGTGAAGGTGTGTCAGTGCATGAAGTGAGATGCAGAAACACACATTTGCTCCAGCCATTTGTTCGGCTCACATTTTCATCAGGTGCAATTTTCAGTTGCTTTTTCCAAATAGAATGTAAAAATGCTAGATTTAAAACTTTTTTTGCTATGGATTATGAAGAATGAGGCACAATATATGATAATAGTGCCTTGTTAAAGCCAGAGGTTGTACTATTTTCTGCTGTGCTTGCAATGCAAAAAAGTCTATGATAAAACTGACAAATCAATAGAGGTAATGCAAATAGCATGTCACAGTAATGGATACCTGACAATTGTCTGATATGTTACTGAAATTATCCTTCAAGTCTGATGTTTATGTAGTGACTAGCAATTATAGGATTCCCTTGGGCATCTCAGATCATGTTAGAGCAGATACAGATTTAATTACCTGGCTTTGGAGAATATTGTGGTTTGTGCATTTCCTGGTATTACAAAAGAAGATGTACATCTCACATGCTGAATGTTTGCATTTCCTGGGTAGACTTCAGTGTGCCTTGTGGATGGTTTCTGCCCTCTAAGTTCAGCAATTCGAAGGCTAAATTTTACTCTGCATTAGGTCTTAGTGATGATCCACGACAAAGAAGCCGGCTCACCTGGTTTATAAACTCATAAGTGTAATAAATTTGCTCCAGCAATGCATAAAACAGTAATTCTGTTGCTGCACCACAGTTGCACACCAAATAACAGTGAAACACTGTGTGAATCAGTGTCTTCTGACACTTCAGTGGAAAAGGAAAAAAAGTATATACAATTCACTTCTGCCATTTGAAAAATATATAGTTACAAAACATTGCTTCCAGATGTAAATCTCTGCTGTATCAGCAGACTCAGAGATAGCTACTTCAAAATGAACAAGTGCAGAAGGAACATTGTCACCTCTCGTTTACATCATCCACAAAAGCTTTATGGAGTCTTGCAGATCTTCTCATATCTGTGGTCTAAGATATTTCAATCACTCAAATCACTCTGGCTTTTTTGGATCATCTGCTCTGCAGAATGGGGTCAGGATTGACCTGAATATCAGGTATATTCAATCTGACCCTTGGCAGAGTGTCACAAACATGTTCCCAAGTGAATGTTCTTCCTCTGAACAGCTTTTACAGGTTAAATGTGTGGCAAGTTCATATGGCATGTTTGAAAGTGTGGTGTGGTGTGAAGACTAGCTAGGATTACAGTGCAGTGGTGTTCAGCCTTTGGGATGGAGGCCTCCAGCTGACATCCAGTTGATAAATGGTGGCCTCAAGGCCAGCTGTGCTCAAAAGATGTAGATTTTATTATCAATTGTAAGTGTGCTTTCTGAGACAAGACTTGAGTTTTTTCAGCTGAAATGTTGCATTCAGATCAAGACAGTTGTTATGATCAGAAGTAGGGAACATCATCTTTCCAACTACCTCCCATTTTTCCTCTAGAGGTCATTAAAAATGTAAACTTTGATCAGACATCCCTTCTCTTATGCAGCTGCTCATCTGCTGCTTCGATGGATGCACCAGAGAGACTGTCTTGCTTTTTGCCAACTGCCGTGTTGCACAGCAGAACTGACAGGCAGAACTGGACACCATCCTTTTTTCTATCTACCAGACCTTGACAGCCCTTCCCACTATGCCTTCTCACTCTAGAGGAGAGAAAAGGAAAGTCTAAGAAGCAACAATCCACATTAGCTCTTAGTTTAAAGGATGCAGAGAATATCTCTAACTTGTGAAATACCCATGTTCCCCAAATGACTACAGACTATCTCATTCTTGCAGTGCTAGCACCTTGTAGGACCCTTACAGGGTTTCAGGGTAACAGCTGTGGGACACCGCTCTGCACCTTTTGAGGAATCCTCCGTCACAGAGATGGTGCACCCTGCTCTCTCTGAGTCTTCTCTCTTCCATAAACACTTTTGCAATTTTTTGAAGGAAACATTTCGCTTCCAAGCTGTAAAGGTTTTATATAACTAGTATAACATGAGTTCAGGAGCTGTTTGGTCAATAATGTGTGCAGGAAAGGCTGGATTCAGGTAAATAAAGGGCATACTCCATCTCTTGGTCTAGTGTTTTGACTGTCTAGTCTGAAGAAGTCCTGTGATCTCACAGGCTGTAATATTGTGGTGGGTACTAATTTGGTCTAAGGGTTAGACACGGAATAAAACCTCTATCACTGAAGAACATAAGCAATCAGAATTTTTTTATCAGACTTACATGTGTTTTATTTTTGACCAAAAAAACCCCCTGAAAAATTCCTTGCATTTTATTTAAATGGAAACTTCTCGGAAGGAACTGATGGTTAAAAGAAAAAATCACCTAAAGCTTTATATTAAATTTAAGTGTCTGGTTTCAAACTTTTCATAATACAACATCTTTTGGGGAGGTGAAGCTAACATAACTTTTCACAGAAAAAATCCTGATAATTATTCTTGATAATTAATAAGTTAAGAAATAAAGCTTTCAGTTTTAGTGAAAAAAACCTCAAATCTTTTGAGTAGCTGGAATTTTTCAAAAGGACAAAAAGTCATACTTGTTTATTTCTCAACAAATTAAATAAAAATGTGATATCCCTTTTTTTGTTCTTCTAGAGTTCCTTAAGACTAAGTTTTGAGCTGAGTAAAGAAGAGAGGTTAAAAGTCAGTAGCACCATTTTAAAATACAGATTAACTTTTGATATATGAGTAGCAGAATTTTCCCAAGGAGAATTTCATTCCAAAGTTTACCCTTAAGCTGAGCTCGGTGTTCATTGGAGCTTGATATTGGAAACTTCCAGAGAAAACCCAGACCCAGCATTGTGGATATGTATGGCAATTTACAGCAAATTATTTTAAAAAAATGACAAACAAAGTGAATACGAGATGTTTTAAAACAATTGCCCTTTGAGACTTTGTGTTAATAAAAGCCCAAAGCTCAAGGTAATATTTGAAGTTAGCAGAATTATGGCAACAGAAAGCAATGCTTTGTTTTTAATAAAATCTTTTGTTCTATAAGAACACTGTAAAAAGAAAATGAAGTGCCGCATATTTCCTTATTTATCGAGGTATCTTTATTTCACTAGGCTTTAGACAATTAGAAGTAAGTAGAGGTTCCCAAGTTCCTCTGCATATTATTTGGACGTTTCAGAGTAGTTCATTATTCCATATAAACGAATACTGTCTACACTGCACTTTCACTTTCCAACACAAACAAATAGGAAGCAGTAGAAAATCAATGCTTTAGAGGGATAAGTGGTAAATTAAGCAAACAGACCGATGCTTCTTTTTTTTTTCTAGAAGAAGCTCCAATCTGTGAGCTAATGCATTACAGAACTTGAAAGGAACCTCACATTTTATTATAACTTGTCTTAGAACTAAGAGCATCTTCCTTTACCCACTGGGCCCAAATCATAGGTTTAGTCTCAGGCAGAAACAGATGTCATCTCTTTCACAGACTGTAACTGTAATCAAGGTTTTATCAGAGACATTTTAGGTTCTTTATATTGTAAATGAGCTTCTTAATCCATTAGGCTGATTATGCAAAGCATAATCCAGGGCCAGCCTTTCAAAGTTCATTTTATAAATGGAACACGGCTATCTCACTTTTAAAGATTTCTGAAAAATGATTGCCAGTTCCACACATTTGGGTGCATCTCTGATGGGAAATGTAAATGGAGTTGATAATGATTGCAGAATGTCGGGAAACTGCATGAGGCTTTTTATTAACTTTGATAAGTTATACTACATGCAGATGGGCCAGTGTGCTAGCTTCATCCTTTTTTAACCTTGGAAAAAAATAAGAAGCTTTTTAACCAAGACACATGGATGGATTTTTCCTTACCAAAAAAACCCCACAACCCCAAAACCAAAAAAAACAACTCCCCTCAGGCTTTCATTTGTTGTCTTTTCAGACTTTCTCACTATGAAGATAACTTTCAGAGCAGTAATGTTGACTTGGGGTGCAGTTAACAAAGTTCTGTGCTTTTAATGTAGCATGATAACACAGATGTATTAAAAAAAATAGTAAGTGTGAAATATGTTTGCTTTAAGGGGAAAACTCCTTCTGAACTACTTTGAAGACATACTGTGTCACCCTTCTCCTTTTTCCCATCATCCATGAAATACAATACACTACACACAGACTACAGATCTACAGGCAGGGTGTGAGTGTCTGGAAACAATAAAAATCCTTTGTGCAACACCATGAGCATAGCATTCTATTCATTTTGCATGAAGAAGGTGTTTTGAGCTTGAAAGTTGATTCTTGTGGTAAGATTATTCTACTAAAATTGCACTAAAAGTCTACTAAACATATGCAATCATTTCTCTGTTTTATTTTTGTGTAATGTTTCAGACATTTTGAGTGTAAGGAACCTAAGGTTTGGGACAGTTAAAGAAGCAAAATAAGTATTCTGAGTGAATTTATAAAGAGAATTTTATCTTTCACCATGTCAAATCATCTCACTGGTATGTTTAGAAGAGCTGGAATAAAATATACTGACACATACATTCATCAGATCAGAAATGATGTTGTCCAAGGGCTGCAGTTCAATTTATGAAGACATGTAAATGAGACTAATTCAACTACTAAAGATCAGATGGCACTATTGCCTCATGTGGGACACTGGGAAAAAAAATATCTCAATTCTTCCTACCAGTGTGCATGCATGAACAAGGATAACTGTTGACACAGAGAGGTGCCCCAGAGATTACCTATATGACACTAGGTGATGGGTTTTGTGTTTTTGCAGCAGAGCTAGAATGTAGGTTATATGGCTGCTGTATCACACCAAATAAATGAAGGAAAATAAGCATTTAAGAATTTTTTTTTGCTAACTAACAACAAAATAAAAATACGGGTTCACTTTATTCTAACTTGGAGCAATTTGGCATAACTTCACTGAAGTCAAAGGATCAATCTCAATTTACAACTACAAATCCAGACCACCTAAAAGTCTGTAACTATGCCATCTCATATTAAATTATTATTCTTTAAAAATAACAAAGTCTTCAGATTCATAATTGAAGTGAAAACTTGGAGCTAAAACTTTTACATCTACAGTTTAAAAATACAGTAGAATATTAAGTATCTTGTGCAAATATTAAAAGATCATTTTTTTACCTGTTTCAGTTTAACAAAATTATGCACTGAAACAGAAAAATATTTATATTTAGATATATGTAACGACCTTTAGAGCAGCTTGGAATCACTTTTTGATTAACTAGAAAGTGCTGATTAACTTTCTCCTTGTACCATTGTATTTCAGATATATGATACAAAATTAAGGATGAGAGAATTAAAGAGAAGAAGATGTTCTGTGAAGGTAAAACAATTCAAAAAGATTTGATAAACAAATACACACAGCTAAGTAAAGTTTTGCTGTTATTCAGCTACCATTTCTCAGTTTTTGTTGGTTTCTAGCCAGCTAACATAATAGTAACAAAAAAAAACCCCCACCAGGTAAGTGCATGTTTAAATAAATAGCATTAATTTAAAGGAAATTGTAGTTATGAAACACATTTTTGCTTGAAAACACTGATCAATGGCCATGGACTTTATGATACCAGGTCTTAAAAAGATTGTTGAGACCTTAAATAAAGCACTGATAACATTAACTATATTGTTGTTATGCATTGTCCTTGTGAGAACAAATATGGAAATGATGTCTATTACTGGCCTACAAAACCTGGAAAGTAAAGGAAGAAAAAGTTTCTGAAACTGAATGTCAAGAATAAGAGTATGAAATAATGATCTAAAATGTTAGAAGAATGAAAAATGCTAATCAAGATAGTATTTTCCAAACAGGAATAACTTCCATTCTCTAAATTATAGACACATTAAAAAAAACCCCAACCAACCAAACATTTTTCATTTCAAATCTATTTATCTTTAGTAAAGAAATTAGAAAATTACTTTTTTAAAGGCCAACAATGACATAGTCAGACAAAGAGTTCCATGTATCGATTTCATGTATTTCTGCACTCATGCTCAAAAACACACACATACAAACACACACACACATACTCATGTAGATATGTGTTATGTATATATGCATTAACCACTTTCAAGGAAATTTCCTTGGTAAGGACATTAACACTGCACACCAAAAAACCAAAGAAGTGTATTTTCTATTGTATATCTATGGATACTTTTGTTTATCATATGTGCAATACATTGACCTGCAATGATGAGTCACAACTCAAGGTGATATCTCTGCTAGGATAATGAAAGTAAAAATCAAATTCATTACCTTGATTAAAGTCTACTAAAATAAAATCTTTTTTTTTTTTTTTTAAATGACTCCTCCTTTAGAGAAAAATTAAAGCTAGGATCATTTACAACCAAATAAAAAAAGACATCTGCATTACTCACTTGGTTGAAGATGCAGATTTTTATGTGTATTTGAATGTAAACAGGATTTAAAGCATTAGGCTGAAATAGAGGAGATGGGGGAAAATGATACCATGCAGCTGTATAGAAACTTTTACAGTTTGGAACTGTCAAGTTTTTCATTAACTGCCTTCACTCTATCCCAAGCAAAGGGGAGTACTAATAAATAGTACAGGAAATTCAAGATATTCTTTAAATTTTTCTTTGATCATTCTTGTGAAATGAAATGTAGCAGGTCATCCATTTGGATTAAAAGAAATACAACTGGACACATTTTGGGAGACCTCACATCTTTACAAAACACTAGGCCAGTTCATGCTTATTTTTCTATTCACATATGCAATCAGATCTTACCCCAGAATGAACAGCAGTGTCGTCCTCTTGTTTATATCACTTTCTTATCCTTTGTTCCATGCTTTCAATCTGCACGTGAAAGAGTGAAGACCTGACCTGGACCACAGGAGAGCTGACAGCTTTGTGAGTCCTATAGTAATGATTACACCCACAATGTAGAGATGTAGTATTATTATTATCATTGTTATTGTTAGCTCATCATTCATCATTATTGCAAACATGCCCACAGTCCCTCTTACTGCACTTTAAAAGCATGGAAAAAAAGAAACATCTCAGGGATATGAGGTCATAAGGTTATTTTAGCTTGTTGTTGGCTTGTAGTGTAGAAGGAAGGTTCTGTGGATCCTTATGGATTAAACTTTTATTACACAGTTGCTCTCTATAGATACTTCCAGTCCCAAAACAGGCAGCAAAAGCCAATACAGTTAAAAATGTGCTGACAGATTAAAGAAAAGCAATAACCTCTTTTTCATCCACTTCTAATTCTGCTACTTTATGTAAGCAAGAGTAGACAGCATGAGGGTTTTAAGGATGAAGCAACGTTCTGCCTTTGTGATCAACTACCTCTTTTTGTGACGTTTCCAGCAATATAAGGGATTAAGATTTTCAAAATTAACTCTCTCCCAAATGGGAAATAAAACAGAGCAACATACTTGAAAGTGTCTCTGGTACTGCTTCTTTCATTTAATTTGTATCCATTGCATTCATGCAGCTGGAAGACCTTCAGCGCTTCTCTGAAATTGTATTTTTTCAAAAAGACCTCTCCAGCAGCCTCACATTCATGATTAGTGAAAGATCAAGCAGTCCTACATCTTTTTCTCCTTCTTTCCCCACATGAAGCTTCCCTTTCTTTCCAGCCCATTTTGATAAGTATTCAGTTTACTCTGCAAGCACAAAAGCACATCGATGAATTGCATGTCTTTCCTCCTGTCTTTCCTGTATGTTGAGCTAGTTTTCCAGCCTTCCAGCTACAGGACCTTCATATTTTGTCTGGGAGAAAAATTTTGGATATGAGATACAGGACATACATACACACAAACCCTGCCCTTGACTACTCTTCCTCTTGCTAGCTGTGAGTCCTTTAGCTCTATATTAAAGACATTTTTTTGTCTCTAATAGTGCACATATTCCTAGTGAAGGGATTTAGTCCCATCATATATTCTTGAGGTCATTGACATCAGTGAAGTTATGACAGCAGATAATTTGGTTCACTATCTGCATGGGACTATATATAAATAAGAGAATGCTCAGCATGAACATGACTATCAGGCTTCAACTAGGAAAGAACTTAGCTGCAAACCTGTGTATTATTGGCCATCTGTGTCACTGCCTACTTTCTCTATGAGGAAGCTGTAGCAGCAGCTCCAGTTCATTCCATTTGTTTAGCCATCATGCATTCTGGTTTTCTTCGAGAAATTATTTTGCTCTGTATGGCACCAAGGTCCTCTTTCTAGCAAACAATGAGCATTTTTAACAGTGGTCAAAAAGGTATGTTGCAAAGTTGGGCTTATGAAGGGCGAAACATTTCAGTGAAATGTGTCGGTTTGGTGAAGCTTCCAACAGACCCATGGATACAACTAAGTGTGTCTATGATTGTAGTGCAAGCCCCCTCCTCCCCCTGAACAGATAGCTCAAGCATGATACTGCTAATAGTGCAAATGAGTTTATTCCTTGACCACACTCTCTGCTACTGTTTCAGCCCACATCAGCTACAACTTTTGGAGACAATGTCCATGGATGGTTTGGGAGATGTACATTCCAGGGACCAATATAACAGGTGGTATGAACAAGTTTTAACATTTTTATTGCTCTCCAATTTGTGTGGCACTCCATCACTATTCCATAGTATATTTTGCAGATTCAAACATACTCTTTTGAATGCCCCAAGGCATGCAATGAAGACATTCAGATTAATGCTGTAAAAAACCAGACCTACTCCACTCTGGTGGGCTGCAGTACTACTTGCATTATTTAATTCAGTAAGAAATTTTAAAATTAAAAAAAAAAAAACTATTATATTGGGTCACCACGTGTGTCCCAGGGGAAATCCAGAGACAAGAGTTAGGTAGTGTGAATGCAGTCAGCATATGTCCCTGTAGACTCAAGGCTACAGAACATTCCCTGGCACTTTATGTTTAAAGGTGCTTGTATGCATATAATTACAGTTAGAGCTTAGGGTCTAAGATCAGAGCTCTGAGGCAGGACGTGGCTGCTTTCAGGCTTTCCAAGCTCTCCATCAAAGATCTGGAAAACAGCAAAGGCTTTCTGGCCTTCTGAGCTCCCTGTCTGTCATGGTTTAGCCCCAGCTGGCAACTAAGCACCACGCAGCCGCTCGCTCACTCCCCCCTGGTGGGATGGAGGAGAGAATTGGAAGAGCAAAAGTAAGAAAACTCGACAGTTGAGATAAAGACAGTTTAATAGGTAAAGCAAAAGCCGCGCACGCAAGCAAAGCAAAGCAAGGAATTCATTCACTACTTCCCATGGGCAGGCAGGTGTTCAGCCATCTCCAGGAAAGCAGGGCTCCATCACGCATAATGGTTACTTGGGAAGACAAACACCATCACTCCAAATGTCCCCCCCTTCCTTCTTCTTCCCCAGCTTTATATACTGAGCATGATGTCATGTGGTATGGAATAGCCCTTTGGTCAGTTTGGATCAACTGTCCTGGCTGTGTCCCCTCCCAGCTTCTTCTGCACCTGGCAGAGCATGGGAAGCTGAAAAGTCCTTGACTAGTGCAGCAACAACTAAAACATCTCTGTATTATCAACCCTGTTTTCAGCACAAATCCAAAACATAGACCCATACCAGCCACTATAAAGAAAATTAACTCTATCTCAGCTGAAACCAGGACACTGTCACAAAAGGAAATATAGACAAATTAAATCTTTTTTCTGAAATATATTTTCAAGGAAAATATTCTATTAGTTCCCCTATTCAAAAACTTCTCAAATTCTGCATTACATTCCAAAACAGGTATTTTTTTTCCCCAGAAAAATTAGTTCTAATGAGTCTGTATAGCTTATTATTACACATGTAAGTATACTAGGGCTGGGCATTTTGTCTTTGCACTTTTATTTCTTTACCTTTGTCTCTTTGTCTTTCCTTCTGTGTTCCAAGAGATATATATTTATTTCCATGTAACCTAAAGTCAGTTTTCAATGGGAAATAACAAGGCATATTTCACTGTGTAGTTATAATACTATTAATTTTTCTTCACCGATCACATCTATGTTTCTATATGTTGGTGGCTTGTCATTATACCCATGAGTGGTGTCACACAGAATCCTTATGTGTCATAGCATCATTTCCATTCCACTGCTCCCCCCTTTTGTCCGTTAACTAAAAATGCAAATATTTGCCAATATTTTTTTGATTCAATAAGATTTATGTAAGACTTCAGCACTGGTGACTGAACAAAGTACTGCAGCTGTTCAAACTTCCACTGTAAATTTTTCAACTCAATGAGACAAACATGGGCTCTATTATCTTGCTTACACATAATGCTGTAGCAATTCTACAGTGTTCATCACGCTGACCTTTTCAGCAATTTGTCAGCACAGGCCACTATTGAGATTGTAGGTAAATGCTGGTTTGGAGAATTATGTAGACCATCTGCAATGCTTAAATCATAACACACCAGGGGTTAGAAAACACACAACACAAAGGGACAACAAACAAGCAAGCAAAAATATCAACTGCTGATCCTCAGCAGTTACTCCTGGCCAGGTGTTGGCAGCAGGTAGGAGGCCATCCCTGCTGGGGGGCAACCTGGGCCTGATGGCTGGGAGGGAGCTGGGTGGGAGCAGGCTGTGAGGAGCCCCCTCGGGCGCTGCCCCCTCGCTTGGGACTACTCTAAGCTCAGCTCTCAGTCCCGGTCAGCACCGCTTGCCCGGCTCAGTGTCACAAGGCTGTTGCCTGGGGGTTAGAGCCTCGTTATCCTTAAGAAATAATAAAGTCATGAAAGAATGAGCAGCATTAATTAGATGTATTGGACTTTTTAAATTTTAATTCTTCATGCAGCATCACATTTCTCAGTATTTGCAAGCTCTTATTAAGGCATTAACATGTCCCAAAACATGGAGTAAATTTACCAAAAGTCCGGAAACAGAAGATAAAGGTTTTTTCCTCCATTTATTTGCATTCATGTTAATAAATTTTCACTTATTCATTGCATTGCAGATATACAGTTTCAAGGGGACTTCAGAAATCACCCAGTCCACCCGTCCTTGTCTTAGGGGAAGGATAATTATATTCAGGGTTGTTTTAATCTGGTTTATAAGCCTTGAGAGAGACAGATTCTGTAGTCCTCCTGGGCAGTAACGCAATGCTTCATTTTCCTTAGCTTGGTTTTGCTTTGCTGGCCTTTTATTCAGGATATTAACACACTAAATATTCTAGGATATGAATATTATAAATTCTCCTACTGTCCCACTATGTTTCCACCAAACTGAGATTTTAATTTTTGTGTCCTACCCCAATACAAACCCTTCACTCTCCTTGATCTTTTCCACAATAAATGGTTTTTACCATTTTGCTTTTCTGGTATTTATTTAGCTAGGCTAAACCAGGCCAAGTCCTTCAACTATTCCCCACTGACCTCTCATTTTAAGCCTCCTGGTATTATTCTCCTCCACTTTATAAGGTGTTTACATTTTACAGAAGCCTTAATGTCCCAAACTGGATGCATTACTCAGGACTACCTCAGCAAGTAACAAATAGCGACTCAAAGTAGACAAGAATAATTGTCTTTTGATGTTTTACCCTTCTCTCCTCTCTGAGGTTTAGTCATCCAGCTCTAGGCTGCAAAAGTATACTAATTTTCTTTCTGGTTTCACAGCTGTTTATTTTTGCTAGGATTTAGAGTAGGAACAAGCATTTTGTTTGCATATGTGTTTTTTTAGTATACTGCATAAAACCAGAGGAACCCTATTTTAGCCATGTAGATTGGCATTTATGCCAGCAGAGGTGTCTCAGTGCCTAATCTGGTATTTTGGATGCTCTCTGCATGGAAGTGCAGAGTTACAGTCTCTGTGGAAGCTTTCTGAAGCAAGTCCCAGAGCCTATGTCTCTCCTGAGAGATTTAAGAGTGCCAGACATGTCAGAGTATTTGAAATCTCACAAAAAGGTAAAATACACAAATACTATTCTAAAGCAGGATATCTTGGCAAAAAATCCCCCACCTTTAAAATGTGATTTTCTGCTTCTCAAAAAAACAGTAGTAATAGTTGAATATATACCAACTTGGATCAGGCTATGAAAGGATTATTGGTGGGGTAGTACCAAACTGATCTTTGAAGCATCTGACTTTTTCATTTACCCTAGATTCCTTCTTCTCTGAATTCAGCTGAGATTATGACATGATGTCTCAGGCGAACAGGGATGGATGCACCAGTTGCACCAGTAAGTACATATCCAGTAGAAGATAGTGCAATACGGCACAAGCCAGGCTGCAATATGAAAACTGTAGGCAGAGTCAGACTGAGAAGCCCTAACGTGCATGACTGGCATGACTTCTGTATTTTTCAGAGATATCTTCTTCACAGATACACTGCAAATATTCAGGGAAACCACACTTTCTGTAATTCTTTTATTTTTTAATTTATGAAGAAAATCTACAGAAATATTATTTAATGCATTACAGAAAACATATGGATTTCTCACAAAAAGCATTGAAAAAAATAGTTGCAGATACTCAAATGATTTGAGTATAATGCTGACTGGAGAAGCAGAACTCTTATCTGCAGAATTTGAAATATACCTTGATGATCTGGCTTTTCTCACACTGGAAGATACCTTTTTTTCTCTCTTTATTTCTCTCCTATCACCCATAACTTGAAGTATAATCTTTATTAGCTGAATTGGCATTTAGAATGTAGCACTGGCATCAGCAAAAATTGAGAATTCCTCATTTTCAGCTGTTGAGATTAAGCCAGTTTCTTTGCCCAAATGCCGCATAGCAGAATTATGAATCAGAAACCCATGGTTTCTAAATAGGAATCCAGTGGGAGGCAGACACTAGTTCTCTCTGATATTTCAAAGACATTGCTGACTAGAACTGATTGAATTCTATACAACATACTCATTATTCAGCATCCATATCATTCTGGGTTTCATCAGACTGTATACTCAGTAAATTTTTGGCACTCTTTAGTCAACTCTAATCATTTATAGAAGAATATTAAATCAATAACTCTTTCAGTGATTAATGATTAAAATTATCCATGAGCTACTTTTTAAAGTAATATACCTGCATGTTCAGTAACTAGAGAGCTCCATTAGACTGCTTATACCAACTCCTCCTCTTTGGTTACTGCATTTGAAAGAAAAAACAAGATGTCAAGAAGGGATGATTAGCAGACCTTTTAGGAGACCCTAGCAATATAGATTTAATGCATATAGTAAGCTGCTTAACCAGAACCAGAGGGATCACTGTTAAAACAGAAGTCCTAGCTGCCAAGAGCCTGAAGGCACAGCTTATGGGAATTGCTGCAGCGGAATGGATAGCAAATTGTGACTGATGGAATCACTGTACATACATTTTGCTGCACAAAGCTCTGGGGAGGAAGAACCAAGTCTGTATCTGGTAACATGTACTTCTAAGTACACAGTGACCTAGCCATAGCTTTGAATTGCTTAGGGAAAACACACACACACACACATGCACACATGTACACTTCTATAGGACTTGACACTTCTGTCTAAGAGTGCAGGGAAAAAGAGGACTTGCTTCGTCTTAACAGGACTCAGCTCTGTGTTTCCCTTACACGTCTGACAACAAAAATGAGAAAGTCAGATGAGACATGAAAGAAGGAAATTAATTTGGCAAGCTGACCCCCTTCCATCATGAAGGAAAAAGGGACAAGAGCACATTCAATTGCTCTAACTGACAAGAGGATTGCATATCCAGCAGGAACAAGTGAGGGAAGAAACTGATGCCTGACCAAAGGAATCATCTGCCAACACATTGATTTCTGAGGGAACTGCAGAGCAGGAGGGGGAAAACAAGTTTCTAACTGTGACCAGAGCTATCACCTTGCATTTCTAGATTTACACCTGGGAAAGGATTTGGAAAGAATTCATCTGGTGTGGGCAGATAAGCAGTTTGACCCTAGAAGAAAAAAAAAAAGTAACTATGTCTAGAATAAGGTACTGAACTAATTTTTTTTTTTTTTTTTTTTCTGCAGATAGCAAACTGAATCTCCATTTTAAAGCAGGAGAATTGTTAGGTAGGATTGTTAGTACCATTTACTGGGATCTACCTGCTTTATATCAGCTACGTAAAGGAATCTTAAAGATACTTATGCTATTTTTAAGGAGGCTTTGATTATATACTTAAACAGGTAGGAAAATATGGCTCCTATACCCTTGCAACCATATGCACAGATTACTTCCCTAAAAGAATGAATTGTACTAATATGTGTGCTCAGTTATGTCCACATTATGGTCCAAATGCCCTGACATTTAAAATTATGTAAATTCCTCTGGCATTACCCAAGGTAACTGTCAGGTACTACAAAGCTAGTTCCAGACAGCAAGAAAATTCAGGCAGGTGATGGTGATATCCCTTGGTGGAGAAGACCAAGGAATGGGGGCTGAAGTAGGTTTGTCCATGATGAGTAATGTGAATCTTGCTGAAATTCAGGAATAGAGGCTTGGACCAGAAGCACTGCTGGGCTCCACAGGAGCTCTGGGGAGCAAAGCAGAGGATGCTCTTCTCTGATCTTCTCAGCCCAGTTACAGACTCTGCATCTTAGTATCTCTGCTGTCAGGGATCTTGGTTTTCCTTGTCAGATTATGTTTTCCTGTCCATGTTCTTGGTTTCCATCTCATGACTTAATGAAGGTTCCCCAATTATTTTTAAAGCTGATTATCTGATCATGAAGCATATCTTAAAAAACTTTATACCTTGAATGGGGAATTCAAGAAGTTTCAGTATCATCTGAGGAACTTTCAAAAATACTGCCACATTTAAAAGCGTATAAATAAATTTAGCTTATAAGTAAGCTAAACTTTAGGCCACTAAATTACCTGTCTTAAAAATTTTGATTGTTCTTTTATTAGAGTCTCAAACTGGGCCATCTCTGTGTTGAAACAAATTTCATATAGTATTATAAAAAATTCACATTTCCAAAGACAATACACAACAGCATAATTAAAAATGAAATTATTTATAATTTGGTAATATCCTTCTCTCTCTCTGCCTCTCAGTATACATATACCTCTGTGTGTGTGCACACATATTATAGGCATTATAACTCTAATCTGATCCAACACAAGATGCTTCACAAACTTTAAGATAAACATGTGAATAACCTCACTAAAACTTGTGCTTCAAGAATTAAAAACTATAATTGTTTTCTTGATTAGATTACCCTGCAGATAATTTACATGATAAAGACTACTTTTAGAGCTACAAAGTCCATGAGCACCACCGTTGGCAGTCTACTGTTGGGTAATGAAAAGCTCTGCAAGTTATCAGATTATGAGTTGCCACCTGAACCCAGATGTCTGGATCAGAAAGGAAGACAGCTAAGCTCTAGGGGACTTACAGTGTGCTTACCTTCTTCCTAGCAAAAGGAGTGAGAACCATTTGTGAGGTTTCAGTACTTTTTGTTTGTTTGTTTGTCATTTTTGGAAGAGGGAAAGAAGGCATGGAAGAAGGCACATGGGTCTAGCTAATAAAAGTAGGCCTGAAGGAACACCTAGAAAAAACAAAATTTAGAATTGTACAGTTATCCCCTGCCTGTAAATCTCACTTATTTTCTCAACCTTTCTCAGGTTTCCTTTTCCTTTTGCATTTACAACATATCCTAATTCCTTGAAACAGCTTACAGGCAGTAAGGAATCTTAAAGGCTTATTGACACATCACGAACCTTCATACACCACAGTCAGTGTCTTGTCTGAATAGGACTGGACTACAGGTATTGCTTTTTTTTGTTTGTGTGGTGGGTTGACCCTGGCTGGACACCAGGTGCCCACCAAAGCCGCTCTGTCACTCCCCTCTTCAGCTGGACAGGGAGAGAATATATAACGAACGTCTCGTGGGCTGAGACAAGGGCAGGGAGAGATCATTCACCAATTACCGTCACGGGCAAAACAGACTCAGCTCGGGGAGAAAAATAAATTTAATTTATTACCTATAAAATCAGAGCAGGGTAGTGAGAAATAAAAACTACATCTTAAAACACCTTCCCTCCAGCCCTCTCTTCTTCCCGGGCTCACCTTCACTCCCGATTTCTCTACCTCCTCCCCCACCAGCGGTGCACAGGGACAGGGAATGGGGGTTGTGGCGAGTTCATCACACATTGTCTCTGCTGCTCCTTCCTCCTCAGGGAGAGGACTCCTCACACTCTTCCTCTGCTCCAGCGTGGGGTCTCTCCCATGGGAGACAGTCCTCCATGAACTTCTCCAATGCGAGTCCTTCCCACAGGCTACAGTTCTGCACAACTCCTCCAGCGTGGGTCCCTTCCATGGGCTGCAGTCCTTCAGGAACAGACTGCTCCAGTGTGGGTCCCCCACGGGGTCACAAGTCCTGCAAACAAACCTGCTCCAGCGTGGGCTCCTCTCTCCATGGGTCCACAGGTCATGCCAGGAGCCTGCTCCAGCATGGGCTTCCCATGGGGTCACAGCCTCTTTTTGGGCATCCTCCTGCTCTGGCGTGGGGTCCTCCACGGGCTGCAGGTGGATATCTGCTCCACCGTTAACCTCCATGGGCTGCAGGCCAACAGCCTGCCTCATCATGGTCTTCACCATGCGCTGCAGGGGAATCTCTGCTCCAGCACCTGGAGGACCTCCTCCCCCTCTTCCTTCACTGACCCTGGTGTCTGCAGGGTTGTTTCTCTGACATATTCTCACTCCTCTCTCTGGTTGCAATTGTGCAGGTTTCCCCACACACACCCTTTTTTAAATATGTTATCACAGAGGTGCTACCCCTGTCACTGATGGACTTGGCCTTGGCCAGCAGCAGGTCCATCTGGGAGCTGGCTGGCATTGGCTCTATTGGACATAGGGGAAGCTTCTGGCAGCTTCTTACAGAAGCCACCCTTGTAGCAACCCCAGTACCAAAACCTTGCCACGCAAACCCAATACAGTTTGCTTGATGATTGTTTTTTTATTACTGTACCTCTACCGAAGACAAGTGTTAATAGATTAAATAACGTCTACTACAGAATTATGTATTCGATGTGAATGGGACAGCCCTTGATGGTATACAGAATGTCAGTGGTCTTCGTAAAACTGAGAAAAAACACTTACTGAAATGTAGAGGAAAGTGGCAAGTGTAAAGATAGAATTCTTTTGTTCAACAACTGCTAAATATTGTAAATAATATTTACTGTAACACATCAATGTTATGAAAAATGTGCAGTGATATTTAAAAGAAGAGTGATGTGCAGGCCTAACAGTTTTGTCTCAAGACAAAACTGTGAATCATAGGACACTGGAACTAAGAGAAGCCCCAATGAGTAACATGAAAAAGGCTAATAACATAGTCAAAATTTACATTAAAAAATAATTCAAAAAGAAAAGAGAAGAAATAGCTGTTATCTTAGTTACTTCATTTTATTCTACAATTGTAACAGTAGAATAGTGGTTTCAGTGTATTAAGGAAATAGGGTAGCTTGCTTTACACTTAAAATGTGATGCTTCCTCATAAGCTTTCAGTAGTGATTTCATTTCTTTGCAGAGATTTCATTGCAAATGTAACCCAGCAGAAATATGGGGCCTCCACTATCGGTCAAGAAGGAAGAGGAGGGACAACAAGAGATTTGGTGTGTCTGCTGATATTTGAAACCAGTGATGAGTTATTTTGTGTAAATGTCTATGGGGAACTTTTCTGGAATAGTTCCAGGGGAATCAGGACCTGAACTTTTGCTGTCTTGTTTTACATCTTTAGATAGAGGTATATTTCATTTTTGACAACCTATGTATGTAGCCCTGTAATACAGTATTGCCACTGTTAGAAACAGGCCATAAACTTTTGTGGTGGGTTAGCCTGGACTAACTGCCAAAATCCCACCCAGCTGCTTGCTCACTCCCCTCCTGAGTGGAAGAGGGGGAGAAAATCAGAAAAAAACAGGAACCAGTAAACTCATGGGTCAAGGCTAAGACAGGAGATTAAGATGATTATTGTTGCAGGCAAAACAGACTTGAATTGGGGAAAACTAATTTATTGCCAATTAAAATGGATTTGGGCAATGAGGAAAAAAAAAGGTAAACATTAAAGCAATACCTTTTCTCCCCCCTTCAGTTCTAACTCCTCTACTCACTCCTTGGAGCAGTGCAGGGGGATGGAGGGTACATAGTTCATAGTGATTTCTCTCTGATGCTCCTTCCTGTTCATCCTTTTCCTCTGCTCCAGCATAAGCTCTCCACAGGTGGCAGTTCCTTCAGGCATATCCATCTGCTCTGGCATGGGTCCTCCATGGGCTGCAGGAAAACCTTAGCTCCAGTGCCTGGAGCACCTCCTCCTCCGACCCTGGGTGTTCCCTCTGCTGCTTCTCACTCCTTTCTTTCCCGTTCTCCTCTCTCTGTCCAGTGTTTTTTGCTCTTTCTTGAATATGTTTTCCCAGAGGCACCACACATGGCTGATGGGCTTGTCTGTGTCACGCAGTGGGCCTGTTGCAGAGACACTGGAACTGTCTGTGTCGAGCATGGGGCAGCCCTGGTCTCTTCCCACAGAGGCCACCCCTGCAGCCCCAGCCTCTCTACCAAAACCTTGACACTTACACCCAATAAAGCTTTCTAATGAATAATAATGACTGAGGCTTTACAGGCTTTGTCTGAACTTTTCTTGGCCAGCCTCCAGCTTTGTTTTAGTTGGTTTAGCCAAGACAGGAATTTCTCTAATTAGCTGGGTGCCTATGGCTAATTTGGTTTGCTTCTGTTTATCATTGTAATGTACCACCATGGTTTTATATAGATAGCAATAACACATAGTTATTCCATGTAGAATGAGATATTTAGGCTCCTAACATAATGATGTAGTATAGAGCAATACAGGCCTGGTATGATAAGACCTTGAGAAGTGGAGACACAGGATGTGACATACAGGAGTGCAGGTATGGGATGATAAGAGATAGGGTACAGGGTTGACAATGGAGCCCCCATGACTATAAGCAACTCATCAACAGTCTGTTAAAGACATGCAGACCTGGAGCTGGACAAAGCTGGTTTTAGGGGTAACTATGTAAATTCAGAAGTAACGGTGAAGGACACCAGATGCTGGCAATTCGTTGTAACACACCCCTCCTCCTCCCAGCCAGGATGAACCACTGGCCTCAGGACCCAGAGGAGCAGGGGAAGGGTGAACATAATCTATGAAAGAAGCAGAAGCCAAGAACTGTGTGCATAACAATTTTAACTGTATTATTACTATTGTTAACACTTTTCCTGTATAAAAGTATTCTAACTGTACTATTTTTTCTTTCTTTTTCTGTAACAATTAGATCTAGACTAATAATAATTAGACTTTTAAGACTACAATTATTAGTAACAAAAAATTCTTGGCTTTATACATATACATATATAACGTGCTTCCTCTTTGCTCATAATCAGGATATTGAGTGTAACACTGTAAGGTAAGTGTTGAATTTGGAGAGTCTTGCAGGAACATAAACTCTAGGACTTTAAAGAGAGTTTGGTAAGGAACGTAGCTTATTTAAAAAAACTTTCATGCGCTTTTACGTTAACATGAAATGTGATCAACCTATTACAGCTAGTGATTGCTAACCCTCTGGGTAGTGGCTCTGTGACTCAGACCTTTGGTTCCAAGCACTCTTCAGGAGCCTCCACAAATATTGTCTCCAGCTCTTAGAAGGTGCTATATAATATGCAGGTGTAAATGGTGCCATATCATTTCATTTCATATACACTAACCAAGGGGGTCCTCAAACTCTCCTTTTGTTTACAGAGGAACATTCTTTCTTGTCCCACAAAGAAGCAGCAGCAGCATCTGGAGAATGGTGTTTTGATCAGATTGGCATTAACTGTGATAAGCAGAAACCAATTTTTATTTCAGGATGAGGGAGGACATCATTACCTAGTGATGGGGAACTAGATGACCTGAAGACTATTATTACTTTGGATTTGCTTTGTTTTGTAACTTCAAGCACATCACTTCACCCCTTTGATTCTCTGTTCCTCTCCTACCTATGTATCTGTTTTGTTTACTGAAATCGTAGGCCTTTTAAGGCCATGACTGCCTCTCACTATTTGCATTTAATGCTGGTAAAGTACAAAGTTAATAGGTTCCTAATCTTGACTGGCGTGTCTTGCTGCTGTCATGGTACACAGTGACAACAAAGTTTCTTTGATGAGGCTAGGAGATTTGCAATGAATAAGGGAGATACCGTTCTTTTTTGGTGAGGAAGAATACAGGCAAGTATCAGAAATACATAGGCAGCTATTGTTTAACATTTAATATCCTTACGGGTAAAAGTACCAGCACAAATACATATAATGCATTTAAATCACTGTTCTGTGGTGATGCTGGAAGTTTGTAGCTATTATATCTTCAGATACAGAAATGGGGTTTCAGATCAAGTTCGACATAACTTTACCTAGTAACACAGAGGAAGTGCTGGATTGCCTGCTCTGACCGTATCACTTGTAATGAGTGACTTTAATATCTATGCTAATAAAGCTTGCTGCGTCCTCTGTATAATCTTGACACAAGCCCCAGTGGTAGAGAAGGTACAGCTATCTAAATTAAATGGAATATGTCTTGATTGAAAATGAAGGAAATTATATTAACCAGTCACCTGTGGGTACACGTCATATGCTACCCTGTTCTGAGTTTGCTGGTATAAGTGTCTGGTATACTAATGCATTTCAAGCTTTGACACAGCAGATAAGGAGCGTCTCCCTCACTGCAAGGAGACAGATTAGCACCCCATCTTAGCAGTTTACTAAAATATTTCTTTTGCTCCTGGCAACTTGCTTTACTACAGGCATTTTGTCTACGAAATGTGTGTGACATGGGGTGGGGCTTGACCTGTTGATTTCTACAAGAGTGCATGAAAGTTCATGACAGATAGATACAATCCTCAACTAGCATATGAAATCTGTTTAAACCAGAGGAAGAATACAGTATTGAAGGGATTTATAGCTGGCTTAAGTTAGACCAACCCAGGTTTTACTAAGTCAGAAGGCTTTATTTACATATAGAGAGGTAATCAGGTTATAATTCTGCAAGGATTATATACCAGTGTCTTATAGCTTCATAGTACTGCTATTGTTGGTTTTTTTGAGAGTGCCCAGAAGCCTTCATTACAGAGTAGGATCACATTGTTTTTGCTGTACAAATATGGCATAAAAAGGACCTGGCCCAGGAGACAAGAAACGCAGAAGGCTGAATACTCAAATTCTCTTTTCCAGCTATGGAATTTATACTCTGCCTGATATTTTCCTGCCATAATTTCTATATTTGGTAAAAAGGATTGAATTTGTTTTCCCAATAAAGTGCTACAAAACCATAGGATAAAATAGTGATGCAATGGATTGGGTCACGTATTATATCCCAAACATTCCACAAATTGAAGATGACCAGCTACATTTTGTGTTGAGCAGACCCATTACTGGAATGGAGTGTACAACGGGGTGAAACAGCTAGAATAGAAGTATCAGGCTGTGTAAATCCAAATTTTTCTCTGATTTCTTCAGTTTGTCTTCACTTTAAGTCTGATTAGTTGGGCTTTAAGTGAGAGTATGAATTTCATCCAAGATGGGTGTGGAACAGGGCAGTGATTTGCAATGCTGTTGCATTGTAAGCAGGTCAGTGCTGAGACATGTGAAAGGGATAGAAAAGGCAGACATTAACATCTCCTTGAAACAGACATAGCAAAAAATTCTCAGGCAAAGCAAATCTAGTACACGTTCAGACTCCTATCAGTAGCTTGAAGCAAAGGAATCTCTGCACTATGACATAGAAAGAAATATTAATTTCCAGCACCTTCTCTATGATTATTCAGTCAGAAACTCTTAACTAAAAAGAACAAGAGAATCTTGCTCAATTATATAGAAAAAGTGGTCATGCATTGCATTCTTAATGGAATTTCTTTAGTCATGTGCTACCTTTATCTTGTCTTTTGTGGTGTGCCTTCCACACCACATGGCATATTCATTTTCTTTAGGAACATTGTTACATCTCAAAAAAATCGTAGCAAAAGGGTAAATTAAGATTTCTTTTTATTATTCACCCAGGGATTGTTCTTGAAACATTCTGATCCTTCAAAGCAGGTCATTTTAGTGTTTATTATAATATAGCATGCAGTTTAATTTTGCTAATTTGAAATCTATATAATATTTTTAGTAGCAACATCAATTAATCATTCAAGTTTTCCATAAATCTCAGCTATATTTGAATTCAGATAGTAACATGTCTAAAACATCATTAGAAAACCTTACCAGGAAGAAGAAAAAGTAATAGAAAATGAATTAATTTGAAAGTATACAATGAAAAGAACATAAAAAATTCTGGAATGATCAGAGTAATGGAACATGTTCTCATCAGGAAACCAACATCCAATGCAAAGTGTTAATGTACATTTAATAGATGGCTTATGATACACACATAATTATTAAAACTCCAATTTATGATTTTGGTTATTTTTAACAAATTAATGTTGAGACTTGCTTCTGAACAGCACTGCAAGTTGAAAGTCTTTTTCTAAATATTTCAAAGTGTTCCAAGTTGAGATACATTGTTTGCAGTGTATTATAATAGAGATGTGCTTCAGTATCAAAATAGATTTTTAAATGAAAATCAAGTTTGGCCATTATCTTTGTCCTCTGTTTACCTCTGTGCATTTCTGTCAGAATGAAAACATTCATTTTTCCTCTGTGTCTTACAAAGTGATTGCAATGCTTGAACAATAATTTTCATGTTTACTAAATTTCCTTATTTTCTAGACTTCCTAAATTTTGCATTGCCCTGGTCAGGAACACACTGGCTTCAATATCATTTTTCTGAAGAAGCCTTCTAAAAAGATTGTTTTTCAGTAGATGCTAGTTCTGCACTGTATCAAATGTAATCCCATATGTTTCTTCTTTGACCAACTTCCCCTTTGAATTAGGATATCCACCAGGATATTGCATACAGTTAAGCTGGAATCTAATGCAAGGCAAGTTCAGGTAGAGATTTAAAGAGCCTTAGTTCTGACAATAGTCTATGTGTTAATGCTGAGTTTACTCAGCTCTCACTGACTGAAAACCCTCATTATTTCACTTAGAATAAGGCTGTGCCTATGGGTTATCTTGCCTCATGGTAATCCAGTCCATGTGATCATCAGTCAGTCTTGTTACACTGACATCTGTGGAAGAATAAACAAGAATCTTCAGACACAATTTAGCCCACAAACTACATGTGATTAATGATTAGATCCAAGATTGATATTCTTCGTCAAAATCTGATTAATTTTTAATCATCTTTTTCCTAAACATTAGGAACAAAGAGCTTCTCCAAAGTAGTTTGAACCCGTCTCCATATGTAGCTGTATGCTGAACACACTAAATTGTAAATAGGCTTATAATAATCTTCCGAAATTCAGTAAATTATGTTAAACTGGTAATCCATGGAGTCAGAATAGGGAAACTGTGTACAGAGAATTGCCTAGCTGAAGAACAGCGAAAGCATGCACACTTGTGTAAACCCTTTCCTTTGTAACAAAAATTACTTCTGAACTATATCATTATTTATATGGCAAAAATCTTGGTTTAGGGAACGGGAGAAATGGATAGTGTTAATAGAAACTCAGGGGGAAATTATCTTTAATAAAACACATAGGAGAACATCAGTACTTCGTGTACCTTGCCTCTCTTCTTTTCCTTTGAATACTTAGGAGTATTAACAGACATGTAGTCCATCATGGTTAAAGAGTACAATAGTAGTCTTTGTTGCAGTGATTGAATTTTTTCAATTTTCCTGTCTTTGTGATCTATTTCAGGCTGTATTTGTGTCTGTTTCACACTGCAAATATCAGTGCTGCATTTAGCATCACAATGGAAACCAAGGGTACAGACTAAATCCTGGGAAGGTACCAAACACAGGTCAGGAGTACTGACAAAATGGGAAAGACAGATTTAATATTTTCTAGTGTTTACAAGTGTTTACAGAATTTACCCAGTTTCCTGTCCCAATGTAGTCAGCAGCTCTCAGGATCAGGAGCACTTACTGGAACCCAGTAGAACATGCTGGATGAATATTTGTTTTTCACCATAAGAGAGGGCCACCTGTTTGGAAGGGACACTGAGAACAGTAAGCAGGACATAGTTCCAGCAAATCATTCTTGACTGCTTAGAGGTACTTGACCTCAGTAATAATGAAGGATGGTCAATCCTATCTGAAAAGCTCTTGAAATCAAGGGATTCTTAGATGAGATTACTAGTCTATTCTGGTCTTTTCAAGCATTTGCCACTGTAAAGTGTTTGTTTCAGAAATAATAGTCTGAAAGATATAAATGCAATGTCTCATCGCACCTTCTCTTTTTTTTTCCCTTTTCCCAATGGAAAATTGAGTTGTGGCATTTTTTAGTCCTACTTTTTATTAAAATGTCAAGACATATAAAGTTGTGGATTAGGTACAAATATACAAGGTATAAACCAAATAGTACAGTAAGTCCAAAATGTGGGCATTAAATGAGATACATGCTAATACACTTCATAGTTATGAACATCTCGTCTGAAAAGGCCTTCACTGTTAAGCTACATCCATATCATTATGACCAATATGGTTACTAGCCTTGAGAAAAGAGTGTGACGATTCAGGAAGGGCTCACACCCTGTGGCTATAAGCATTCTCAGTTCATTTCACATTAATAATCAAATCAAGATTTTTTTCGGTCTCATAGCTGTCATCTACGGGTTATAAGTTTTCAGCTGATACCTCAGTCATGATTATCTATTCATCTGTCTAGGAGGAGTTTGAACAAAGGGATAGGCACAGGCGGATTAGTCTTTCATGCATATGAATCACCAGTATAATATGTGTTTGTATTAGAAAAAAAATGAGGTTAAAGAAATAGAACTTCATGTAAAAACAGAGGTAGCCTCCTTGTACTAAATTTCTAGTCTCCTAGAAACATAGGAAAGCACAGGAAAGCACAAATCCATGAATAAGCTACATCCAAAAGAAACTAGCACTAAATTTTCCAACATTTTTAAAGCTTGGTTGAAATCAAAGGTGTAGTTTGAGGGCTATTTCTTAGTTTGGGTGATCTGTTTCACAGTGTTTAACAGGTATATCACATATGGATGAAAAGAAACTACAGAAGAGAATTGCAGATGCTTTGCTTGTAGTAATATGATACCTACTAGAGTCTTCATTGAATAATCCACTATTGTTTAAAACACTCCTTCATTTTAAAAAGAGTATTTTGCAAAACACTCAACACAAGGATTATTCTTTATTTGTACAATTAGCTTGCTATTACACATCAATTAACATCTTCAAGCATCAGTTCCCAAGCATCCCATTAGTGGACAAATGGTCTTTTATTTACCATTTTACTGCCCATAAATTTGAAGAACTCCTTAACATTTGTTGAACTGTCCTGTGGAATTCATATTGAGTTGGAATTTTTTAAACTCTACTGATTAGATATTTAATTTGCTCTGATTTTATAGATCTTTGAGTCCTCAGCAGATTGTTTATCATTTTTAAAGGCCTTCTGTTTTTCACATAAGTCTTTATGACTTAATCGAATTGGCATCTGTTGCTCTTACCTGCATTTGGAATTACTTACATTTAATTTGCTAATTTTTCCAAATGTTTCTTGGATATTTTTTACATTTTCCTGTGGGGAAGGGGGTGGTTTTTGTTTTGGAGTTTTTTTCATAGATATAGAAGAAAAATAAAACTTGTATTTAAAAAATCCTATTGGCATTTATATTCCCCAAGAATCACATTACGTAAAGTCAAAGCATTTGTGGTTTCTTTTTCGCTTAGTACTTACTCTGTTTCCTTTGTTTGTATAACTCAACACAACTGAATTGCACACAACATGGAGTAAACTAAAGTGGCTTAAGTAATAAGCTTTTCAAAGACATATGATGATGTCAGCAGTCCCAACACAGTATATCTACACAGAGACTGACAACAAGGCTATATCAGAGGCATTTCGAATTTCTCTTTTTAAAGGAACAGTGTTTTTGCTGTTTAACTGCCAAGAGAGGCGACATATCCCTCCTGTAAATATAGGTTGTTTGGAGTAGTTATCACTGATGTTCCTGCTGAGTAACAGCGTTAGGATGTTTGTGTCTTTGCTTGTTTCATGCTAAGTTCCACACCTGGAACTTTACTTTTTGTAGCTGAAGTCACAGTATCATCTAGTGATTGTGCCTGGGTTGGCTGTAATTGTGTTGGGATCTGGAGCCAGCCTTGCCTGATATATCATGAACAAGGTGCATTCAGTTTTGCTACTGAGCTTTACAACAACCTGTCCATTTCCTTTCTGTGCTTCCATGACAGCATAGGAATTGTGCCTATCTGTTGCACTGTGTTATTGTGTTATCCTGAATGACAGCAAACGTAATCTTTAGAATCAGAAATACATCTTCTTGTAGAACTGATCTATTCTTCACATAAAACTCTTTTACCCCCTAGTTTCTGGTAGTCCAGAGACCAACCTTTTCCACGGGCTTTCTGTACTTTATTAGTCCTGTTCAGAGAATGTTGTTCTACTGGCTAAATGCTTGGCAAATGTTTTAATATCACAGGCATCTGTTCATCTAAATACTTTTTTTTCATATTTTGTCCTTCTGTGAAATGGTGCAAGAGAAACTGCTACAGGAATTTCTCTTCTGGGATTCTGTATTACTTTCAAAGCAGACCTTTGTAGTTTTGCAGTCTTGCACTGCAGACTTGCCAGTGCAGAAGGTAGCAGGTTGTCAGGAATGTTCTCTAAGGAGCTGTGATCTGTTCCAGCTTGTACTCGGCATCCAAGCAAGGTGCATACTGTACCCATGAGATTTCTGCAACAGTGTAAAATGATACTTTTTTCCTCAGTTTAATTTTATTTCACTACTATCATTGATTTTGAGGTCAGTGGGTTTCCTTCTTGCAACAATTCTTGTGTTGTTTTATTGTAATTTGATTTTGAGGTGACAGTTCCTGTTTGGGAGGAGAGTTTTATACAAATCGATGCAAAACACTTTTTATTCTGTTTCTTCAGCTCTTATAAACATCATATAATTTGGTTAATCTTAGTATTAAACTCCCTGGCTAAATCATGTCTGGCATGGATTCTAATGCTTTTTGAGAAAGACTTTAAATTGCTTGCATGTTTCGCTTCATTCAGGTCAAATCTGATGCCTCCTGTTTCTAGCAGGTGATCAGTAGGACTTGCTCAACAGAAACTTACATTCTGTTTGTGCTGGTTTTGGCTGGGATAGAGTTAATTTTCTTTATAGTAGCTTTATAGTATGGGGCTATGTTTTGGATTTGTGCTGAAAACAGGGTTGATAATACAGAGATGTTTTAGTTGTTGCTGGACTTTTCAGCTTCCCATGCTCTTCCAGATGCAGAAGAAATTGGGAGGGCACACAGCCAAGAGAGTTGATCCAAACGGACCAAAGGGCTATTCCATACCATATGACGTCACGCTCAGTATATAAAGCTGGCGAAGAGGAAGGAAGGGGGGAACATTCGGAATGATGGCGTTTGCCTTCCCAAGTAACCGTTACGCGTGATGGAGCCCTGCTTTCCTGGAGATGGCCTGCCTGCCCATGGGAAGTAGTGAATGGATTCCTTGTTTTGCTTTGCTTGTGTGCGCAACTTTTGCTTTAACTATTAAACTGTCTTTATCTCAACCCACGAATTTTCTCACTTTTACTCTTCTGATTCTCTCCCCCATCCCACCAGGGGGGAGTGAGTGAGCGGCTGTGTGGTGCTTAGTCGCCAGCTGGGGTTAAACCACGACACTGTTGTGATGCAGTCTTTGTGTGTGTGGCTGGTGAATAGCACCATCAGATTTCTATCATTTCACCAATGCTGTTGGATGCAAGAAAGACCATAGCAACAATTTCAGTACCTGTTAGTTAATATTACAGTACTTCTTCCTTATTTTTTGGACTATCTCTTGTGCATAAGCTATACAAAGGACATTCAAGAGACCAATCATTTTCCCTTGCAGAGTCTGAGCTGGCAATATTCAGACTGAGCATCCAGTACATACATACACTGCCTGCCAAAAGGCAAAGTGGGTACACTGTGTTTTTGCTTGCATCTCATGAGTTGACACATATATGGATCAGCTGGTGTCTTTCTTTTCCACTACATCAGTTAATCCATGGCAGTTGCCTCTTAACTTTTCAGTTGTGCCACACGTGCTACTTTGGACGCTGTTCTTAAGTACAATCATTGTGGTATATTCACCGCTGTCTCTGCATTTGCAAACACACCCATTTTGCAATGTTCTGGTAGGCACCCTACATCTTCAAAGAGACCAGAAAATTGTTTCCAAATCTTCTCTGATGTGAGACATCCTTCTGCGGATCTGGGACATAGTCTGTCTGTGCTTCAGTTCCCCTACCGGGAAGCAGTAATAAGGGTGATCACTTTCTGATGTTTTTTGGGGTCTAAGTCAATTTAGATTGAACACTCTTTTAGGATAAAAAATCTCTGTCTCTGTGGATATTGCATACACTGTATAGTGACAGTCTACTCTTCCCGCTAGCATTTATAACATTTTGCAAAGAGTACAGAAATTATTTCCCAATTTACTACAGATACATAGTAGAGGATTGGTACAAAAACCACTACTGGGATAAGTGTTGGCAAATCCAAATTTTTTAAAAGCATGCTCTGTAGCCATTTACCCTACGTAGGGCCCGATGCATCACTAACTGACCTTTAAAAAAAAGAAAAAAGACTGATTTATTTATTTTATTTTATAGGGTTTTTTTTAAATAGTCTCTTAAATCATATGATGAGGTACAAGCTGGTTCACTTTTATGCTTTCAGTGCAGACAAATAGAGATGGTATTTTAACACAACCTCTGAGCGGAGGAGCTATGTCTGTAAAACCTTCCAGTTCAAAGTAATTTTTCTGTGGTCTAAAAGCTACACTGCTTTTAACAGAAAACTTTATTTGTTAATATAATGACATCTCTTATTACATAATACTTTTAATAAAGCTTCTCTAGTATTTTTTGAAGGGAACATAATACTCTGTGTATAGCTTAGAAAGCACCCCTCTGGGAACCTATGATCACAAATTTCAATTTAAATGAAGGTTTTTTTCAATGGAGTTTTTCCCCAAATTCTGTTTTATATATTGTCAGATGTTCAAGCATGTGCACAGCAGCAAGGATAAAGTGTGTTTATTTGCCTACCTATGCTTGAAAAAAGGAGGGTGAAACTCCACGTGAAAACTTTTTGTATCTATCTCTGATAGTGTCAGTAATGAGTTGCTTGAAGGACAGAGATATTTTCAACCATTTGTTTGGAACTTTCAAATGCTGAGTATGTTAGCTGAGCATATTTGGCAGATAATTTTTGGGTTTTTTTTCTGTGAACCAAATCATTCAACATAATGGCTAACTCACTTCCAAGTATTCAAGCAAGTGCAAAGAAGAAACAGAAGAAAAAACATTAATTCTTTTCTTTCATGCAATAAAGCTATAACAAAACTAATAAGCATGAGATGACAGAGTAAACCAGAGAATGTAATTCACATGAGCAAGAATATGTATTTGCTCATGTAATATTATGAAGGCAGAAAGGGGGAGAGCAAGTAAGCAATATTTGTGCAGACCAATTGAAAACCTAATGATCATTCTCTGTGTCTTGTAGAGAGATGGAAATGAGGGGAAGAATGACCTTCATTTAAAACTGCAGCAGTGAGTAATGTACTGGTGTTAACATAAGAGAGAGGTCACTGTTGTGTTGTTTTATTTTTTCCCTTGGATTTTATTTTTCTTTAAGGAATTTCCTTGTGTTGTTTCTTCAGCACTGCTGTAGATCAGTTCAAGATGACTGTTACAGAAAAGAGAAACTGTCTCCCCTTTTTTTGTCTCTCTCATGTCAGGGGATTGAGTAGCTGGCAGCAGACCTGGGCGAATGGCAATAATGTTATTTTCAGTTGTGAATTTTCCGGCAGTATCTGTATGGTTTTCATTTTGCTCCACTTCCTTCATTATATCACATTGCATTCATGCATTGATACCACCCTCTGAAGACTTTTTTTTTCAAGTGATTAAAAGCTGTTGGCTTTGCTCAGAGACAGAGCAACTGACATATCCTGTATTGGACCATTCAGATGGTAGAAAAAGATAGTATTTTCTGCATCTATAAAGAGCTTGTTTTGGAAAGAGTACTTTAGACATATTGAGTTTAAATATGCACAGCTGAGAACAAAAATAAGTAGAGAAACATAATATATGCTTTCATAAAAGAATTCAAAGCAGTTGAACACTCTTTCACTAATTCAGTGGAAAAACACTCTTTTCCACTTACTTACATTGTTTCATACTTTCTTTATAGCATCCTCTACTGGTATTCATATGTGCAAAGGATATTTTTCCTACTGAATCAGGCACTTAAGCAGGTAAAGGATATATATTAACTTCCTGTATGCAATGATTTTTTTCTTCAGTATGTGAGGTGCATGCATTCTCATTTTTAATGTAAGGTATGTAAGTGTCAAATAAATTTTACAGCCTAATACAGTCTAAAATATGTTGAGATTACACTAATGTATTCATTCTTGAACTGTTTGCTTCCAAAGAAAAATAAATCATATTTAATTTCTTTGTATCACTAACCACTTAAAAATGACTACTCATGTACACAGCATACTTTTACTGTACTAGAAGTTTTGAAATGCTACAATTAACAGTAAGTAAACAGAACAACTGACTATATTTTCCCCTTTTTAAGCTATTCTTGAGTATAACATTCTGATTAACAAGATAATAATCTCAATATTTCTTGACATTTTCTTCCTTTCTGGTAAATCTCATGACTGCTGACCTTTGTGTGGAAACTTGGAAATGAATGCTTTTATTAGCAGTCAAAACTACAAGGAACAAAATAACAACAGACTTGTTGGCCTGACAGGCAGGCACACTCAGAGAGAAGACTCATATTAAACTGCATATTTGTAAATTGCTGCAAAGACTCCTGGCCACATTCATATTTGTCAACAACAGAATGTGAAAATCTTGAAAGTTCCTTCCTGGGAGATCTGAAAAAAAATTAGGACCTTACATACTATTGCCCTAAGGAATTACAGCAGTTAAGCCCATGACCTAGCAACAAGTGTCTTCTTTCCTCTCAATGATCATTCAAAGGGTAGTCTAAATGCAGTATTATAAAACTGTCCAAATATTTTCTGTTCTGTAGATGCAATCAGTTTTCTAAAAAGAGTACTGGTAAAATGTATAATGGCTAAACATGGAAGCTTTTCTCTTTCCACATTTTCAGGAGCATTTAAGTTTATTTGATATGTGAGTGTACTGAGCAGTTTATATAATGGTGGTGAACAGCAAACAGGAGAAAATTTTTCCCCTTTTGTTAGTGATGGTGTCTTAAATTGAAAGTCTGAGATACAATAATCAGAGACACTATGAAAGTCTTTACTGAACTTATCTATCTGCTTCACTGGGCCTGATTCATGAACTCCTAACACTATTGCCAGTCATGTGCAACACTCCTCAGGAATCATGAAACAAGTCCTTAAAATTATTCCTATACTGCTAGGATGGTTATAATAAAGGTATTCTATTTTCTTGTTGGAATGTCAGTTCTTCAGAAAGTAGTCAGACACTTTACCAGATTTAAGAAGTATTCATAGTTGGTTTTATATTCATGGTTTTAGAGGAGTAAGATAATATAGGCTTATGTTTTTCATAAATTATTATATTAAGTGGAGTGCCAAGAAGAATTAGAGAATTAGAAAGTTTCTCATTTCTTTCACCTAGTAAGAAGTTTCTCTTAATTGTGATAATTCATTGTAACTTACATTTGTATTGCAGATTTTAGTTTTTATCCACACATCTCTCTATTAAGGGACAGTTCCATTCTGGAAAATGTTTACAAGAAGATGCTTACTGTTTTTGTATTAATACATGTTTCCTTTCAGTTTTTATTTTTGAGATGTGCTTCTCCTGGAAATAGTTGCAAATAGTGTAGTAAATAGTGTCAATAGTGAGTTAATTTATATACAACATATAGTTTACTCAGTTCACACAAGTATTTTCTGTGCAGTCACACAAAGCAGTTTCACAAGGATTTGTGGCTTGCATATTCAGCTTCCTACTCAGTAAAGGTGCTTTTTGTTTGTTTTCATAAAGCTCTGTTTTAAGTCTCTTACCAACTGATTTGCATGAGCACTTTACTGCCTCGCTGTCCATGATTATATTTATTTTGGTGAACAAGGTAAAAATGGGCCATAAACCTTCCATTGCTCTTGTTAACTTAGAGCATCTGCTCTAGTAATAAGCACCTGGTTGGATAACTTTGACATCTGGGAATTTTTCAGTTGATGGACTTGCCTTTACTAAGCCTGCCAGCAGAGATGATGAAAATATTATTAGATCTATTTCACAGTCTTCTTTTTGTAGTCCCATGTACCTTTGCCAAAGTTGTAGCCTGCTGGTGTGACTTATATGCATGTTTTTTCTTATTTGGACAGTTATAAGCTTTATTTTGTAGCACCTGCCAGAAAACAATATATACCTCTGATGCTCTTATGAAAAGCTATAAAGAACTTATTTGCTAGTGATATGTAGGTTTCAAGGAAGCCAGATACAAGGAGAGGCTGGCAGGCAGCTGAACAGCAGCTCTCTTTAAATATGTATTAGGCTCCTGATAAGTGTGATTGCCAAAAAGGTTTGTAGCACCATACTGACAAGTTTCACTTCAAGGACCACATCCCTTTAATGTAAAAAGCAGTGGAAGCTGGTGAGTTTCAGTCAAAACTGTATCACAGGATTTAGGGACAATTTCAGATAATTATGATCTCTGTCCAGAAAGCATGCAGACAAGAACGAAACAGAGAAAGTAATAAAGCTTTATCCCTTGTCAGGACTGGTTTTTTGTCTTGCATAATATCATCTCTCAGTTCTCAACAAACATTTGCAAGCCAGTCTGAAAAGGTGAAAAGCAGCCAAGCACTATTATAGATGTCACTTCTGGGAACTTCTATTTTCCCTGAGAAAAAGACCTTTTTCTCCATCTAATTTTGAATTTGTGAAGTGAACTGATATGTAATCTTTGATTCCAGCTATAGTTGAAATGTGTGTGTGTGTGTGTGTACACCTGTTTGTGTGTGCGTGTGTGTAGGGAATGGGTGGGTGAGTTACGTATATCCCCACATATAAGTCTCTCTGTGCTTATGTAGAAACATACAATGCCAGCTTCTGCATTGAACCAAATCAATATACAATATTTTGGTTTGGGATGTTCAGGTAAAATACACTTTCTCCACAATTCATTTTTAATCATTTTTTGCATCCTCTAGTTAGTTTCTCTTGTATGACCATTACCTCAAGCCAAAGGATTCAGGTTTCAGACTGATGTGCTCTGAGTCTAATGCCAATGTCATCTTTGTTCATTCTGTGAAAATTAAAGTTCTTATTATACAGTTACCTCAAGTTTGGCATGATTTTACTGCTTGTCTTACAAGTTAATGTCCAAGCATTTGCAAACAGGATACCAATGAAATGCAAAATGCAATCTGTTTTTCTTAACTATCATCTCATTGTACATATTCTGCTGCTTGTTGTGAAGCTGAGTATTGTGATGACAGAGAGCAGATATCAAAACTTAGTGGGTTTTGACTAGTTTAGATAGCCAGCTCACTTTGACTCTTCCATTAGATGGCTTATTCAGGGAAGATTAATCCATTAGCTATGTTTTAAAGGTTATGAAGTGAATTTAATACATGGAAAAGTTGTGATGAAATGAACACCTCTGGGAGTGAAGCCAAGATTTCTGACTTTGGAGATGTTTATATCAGCTGTTCCTAAAACGAAATATAAAAGCAGGACGGGGCGGGGGGGGGGGGGTTGCCTTGCTTTTGCTTTTATTGTTTTTAAAGCTCTCTCTACCTGAGACTTTCATATCTTGGGTTCTGAATACAGAGCTATTACATAAAAGGTCCTCTGACATGCTTTTTAAGAAGTTACTATCCCAACTTTATGGGCAGAATCCAACTGATTAAGTATGCCCAAGTGAGATATTGGAGGATGGGCTGTACATTCTAATGGACTTATTTTTGAAGATGAACATCAAAGTGAGCATTCACTGTGTCTATTATTTAAAAGCTGTCTAAAAGTTAAATAACGGAGGTGTCTCATTATCTGACAAACTGCAAAACAGGGCTTTCAGAGTGGCACTTCCTCTCATCTTCAAGGAAATCTTCAAGCAGAAGCACAGAGTCTCCCACTGGAGATTTTTTTCTCTGTTGACTCAAGACAACTGAAGCAGTCTAGATGATACTAAGTTTTTAGATAAGAGGAGATGAATTTCATCCACCCAGTACTCATGTATGCCACATAAGGATTTGGGTCTGAATTTTTAATCATGGCAAGATCTGTAATGTTCTCACTCTGGCTTTTGCCTGAGAAGTGGACATTTACACCTTTAAGTTGATAAACATTTGTCCTCTTCTGTAACATGAACATATTCTATATCCAAATCCAAGCCAAAAAAACCCACACACCCCCAAACCCCACCTGAATGATTATTATAAATTACAATAATTTAATGGTAGTAAATAAAAATACCAAATTCAATTAAAGAGAGAAATAAAGTTGGCCTGGAATCAAACAGTCCACGAAAAAGGCAGAAACAAGGAAATTCATGAATCATTTCACACACAAACACAGACACACACACACATACACAGGTATTGTTTTATTCAAGGGAAGTAAATACCAATATATTAACCTGAGACTGAACTATTTTACAGACATGGAGGCTAATTTTTTGCCAAACTAACCTAATATATTTCATGTACAGTACAAAATCATACACAGCATAGCAGTTCTAATGTAAGTATTATGACGCAATAACTACAAGACATTTTTTGCAAACCATGAAAGAGAAGCAAACTCTATTAGGAGAGGTAATGCCTTAACACGTAGTCAACTGACAGAGTTGAACAAGTACAGAGTCATTAAATATCCCTTTAATTAAAGGTATTAATTCACCCAGAAAACAGCTTTCACATTCCTTAATCATCATGGCTACCACAGCAATATTATCAATATAATTTTAAGCCCTTTTAAAACCCTTCATTCTGTACATCATTAGGATGATCCACTTAGCCTGCATATTTCTCTTGATGCATGTATTGGGTTTGTGTGGCAAGGTTTTCATAGCAGAGGGGCTACAGGGGTGGCTTCTGTGAGAAGCTGCCAGAAGCTTCCCCCATGTCCAATAGAGCCAACGCCAGCCGGCTCCAAGATGGACCCTCTGCTGGCCAAGGTTGAGCCCATCAGCGACAGTGGTAGCACCTCTGTGATAACATACTTAAGAAGGCGGGGGTGAGTGGAAAACCTGCACAATTGCAGCCAGAGAGAGGAGCGAGAACATGTGAGAGAAACAACCCTGCAGACACCAGGGTCAGTGAAGGAAGAGGGGGAGGAGGTGCTCCAGGCGATGGAGCAGAGATTCCCCTGCAGCGCATGGTGAAGACCATGATGAGGCAGGCTGTCCTCCTGCAGCCCATGGAGGTTAATGGTGGAGCAGATATCCACCTGCAGCCCGTAGAGGACCCGACATCGGAGCAGGTGGGTGCACCCAAAGGAGGCTGTGACCCCATGGGAAGCCCGTGCTGGAGCAGGCTCCTGGCATGACCTGTGGACCCATGGAGAGAGGAGCCCACGCTGGAGCAGGTTTGTTGGCAGGACTTGTGACCCCATGGGGGACCCACGCTGGAGCAGTCTGTTCCTGAAGGACTGCAGCCCATGGAAGGGACCCATGCTGGAGCAGTTCGTGTAGAACTGCAGCCCGTAGCAAGGACTCGCATTGGAGAAGTTCATGAAGGACTGTCTCCCATGGGGGGACCCCACGCTGGAGCAGGGCAAGAGTGTGAGGAGTCCTCCCCTGAGGAGGAAGGAGCGGCAGAGACAACGCGTGATGAACTGGCCGCAGCCCCCTTTCCCCGTCCCCCTGTGCTGCTGGCGGGGGAGGAGGTAGAGAACTCAGGAGTAAAGTTAAGCCCGGGAAGAAGAGAGGGGTGGGCAGGAAGGTGTTTTAAGATGTAGTTTTTATTTCTCACTACCCTGCTCTGATTTTATTGGTAATAAATTAAATTCATTTTTTTCCCTGAGCTGAGTCTGTTTTGCCTGTGATGGTAATTGGTGAATGATCTCGACCCAAGAGCCTGTCATTAATATTTTCTCTCCCCTGTCCAGCTTAGGAGCAGGAGTGATAGAGTAGCTTTGGTGGGCACCTGGCATCCAGACAGGGTCAACCCACCACAATGCATTACCAAATGTGTCAATACTATACTCATATATAACGTAGAATATATATTGTAATTGATGAATTCAAGAAGAAAATCCTATGCTAGTGACTTTTTGAACTCTACTGAACAAAGATCATGTTAATCACACAAAAATCACCCACAATATACAGTGACTTTCATCCTAAAATACAGATTGATAATTAGAGAACAACCAGTTTTCTGGATATTATAAGCAATAACATTAGAATTATATTTTCATCTTTATTTGTACTATTATCTACAGAAAAAAACAAAGAAAATGTAGATCAATCTAAAGAAGTCAGAAGAGAGAAATCATTGCAGTCTAACAAAGTAATCCTTGTAAGTAATCCTTGTAAATCTTATCCTTGTAAGGGGCACTGCAAGATGTGATCAGTGATCATTCTGTGATACAGATTCACAACTCTGTTGAACTGCTCAGTCAGAACTTGTACATATCCCACTAAAGTACATTTGGGATTTCTCCTTTACCGTAGATAGCTGGTCTCTCCTAATGAAGAGAATCTTAATTCTGAATGATCTCTTTCTTGCAGGTATAAGGAAAAAGATTATTAGTCATCAACATACAGTAGGAGAAATACATCATGCATTTCTTTTTCTGTATATAATTCTTGAGAAATATAGCTGTAGGCTAGAACCTACACCTAAGGCTTCTTATCAATGCATTTATATTGCAGAAATGTTTGCTAAAACTCTCAAATAAATGAGTTCTATACAATAAAATTCAAATAGACACATCAACACAAAAGTGATTAAATAAATTTAAACCAGCAGCATTCTTTTTAAGATTCCCCTATCCTACCAAACTCATTTAAAGTTAAAATTAATGAAGCATGTTGATCTGATGAATCTCATTGAAAGTGTGTACTAGTGACAGATATTCAGACTTTCTGAGACAGAATCAGAAAGGGAAAAGTAAAATACTGGAAACAGAATAAGCATTTAAAGGTATGAGGCAAAAGGTAAAGGGTTTTTTTTCAGTATGTATTTTTATATGTATGTGGATAGTTGTGGATAGAAAAATCACTGTAGACTTTATCCATGCACTGTTTTATTGACTGAAAGATGTATTTTATACATATCCAACATTTTTTTCATAGGAAGGAAATGCTTAAAACACAATCCAGAATAGAAGCAAAAAAAAAGAAGCTGAGCATGAAAATTATGACTACGCATTGATAATAGTTTACCTTCTGTGTGTTTCTAGCTGCTGATACCTTGCCCCTACATGCAACACTTTTTGCTGAAATACTTCAGGTGCCATGAAATAGCAACCTACTTAACCAGGAGCTATGTGGCACAATAACTGAATGCTACTCAAACTTTTCAAATTGGTCTTCTCATTTTTTTTCCCTGAAGTTAATTATATTTGTATTACTTAATATATTCCTGTATACATCTTTGTCCTATTTCCTTTGTGGCACAGACTGAAAGAAAAGTCAGTAGCTGCCAGGTGTAAACTACCAGTACTGAGCAGCTATCATGGGTAGTGTGAGTGTGCTGTGTTAGAAAGTATTTGACCATTATTCATACGAAGCCAAACAGTAGAAGACAAATCAATTCTTGCTACATTTCATAGCCTATATCTTGGCATAATGGCCTCTGCTCTAATCAATATTTCCAATTGTACTAGGCTCCTATAGGTGACATTAACGTGAATGTGTGTTATTTTGGGATATAACAGTATTGACCAAACAATTATCTTGTAGAAACAGTGGATCATTACAGCCACTTTCCTTATTAAATGACTAATTCAGCATTTAAAACATGACCCTACGGCAGTGTCTTGCCACAAATGGCCTCCATGCTCTCTACGAATCTTTTTCATAGAACCACTTTTGTTTCATATCTGAAACAAAAATATGAAATTTTTAAATTACAGTTATATTGACAACTTACAAGTTTTGATTATATTTTCTATTTATTTACTTCTTAAATTACTTATTAACTTTTTTGTCAAAATTACTTTTTGAATTGCACCTTCTTAAATTTGGTTTTATTCTAGAGTCAGATTACTGGAGGAAGCTTTGGGAGAAATTCTACTGACCTATTCTTAAGTTTTCAGAGCATCAAGATGTGGCTTATCTGAATTATTAACTCAGGTTTCAGGATAAATCTTTTCACAGCTGCATATCTTAACCTTTTATTCTCATCCCTTTTCATTGCAAAGCTGAAAAACTAATGCATTTTTTTATTTACTGAAGTCAATAGGAAGTACAAATGTTTGACTCATCTGCAATTCAGGCTTTCCAAATGCTGAAATACAGTTTTAGGATCCTAAAGTAACCTTCTCTCCCTGGCAACTTTTACTGTGTATATAGAGGCTCTACAAGTAGGAGATGCACAATTTAACACTACAAAGCAATTGTTGTTTTGGCTAATACACACAGAAGGTAGTTATGACTGATCAGCTAGCAGCTGAAGCATAAATATTCTCACCCCTACGCAACCCAAAATGTCTTTGTTGGTCAGACAGTCCTCAGGAGGGCAGAAAGGGTGATTTTTGTTGTGCTTGGAGTTGGCTGATCCTCTGTGTTGATGAGTTGCAGTCTTCTGATTCTCTGTTTTTTCCATGTCAGTATTTTTCCTCCTCAATCCTCAGCTGCTGCCTATGACAGTCTCAACAATTACACTTATGTGTTACTACTTTTCACATCTTAATAAAAATTTACTAAGTAAACCAGCCAAGATTACCCAGCTTAGGTGCACGAAACCAGGTCTTGGATCACAGAAATATGAGACTGAAGGTCCATTAACTTTTACAACCTCAAGCTGGTTTGAACATAACAATCTAAGTATCCATCCCAGCTATATGCTTAAATTAATTGTTGGGAGCGGGGAGAGGAGGAGCAACTTGGGTGCCTATAGGAAGAAGTCTAGTTGTCATTTGAAGCTCCTGGTTTCCAAGTGCCTTTCCAGAAGCCTGCAGGATTCCCAGATATCATGTCTGCCATTCCCTACAGGGATACCCCAGCTTCCCTATGCACTGGACATCTATCTTTAAGCATGTGAATCAGTCCCTGTATAACCACACTAAGTGCAATAATGTAGGTTAACAATTTTGCAGGTTTATTGTTTTTTAATTTAAATATTTTATTTATTTCTTTATAAAGATGCATTTCAAAATCTAAATTTATTTTCATAAATTGATACATGAAATATTCTGGATTAGCTACTTGTGGCAAGATCTAAACAAGGTATCTATTTACTACACTCCTAAAAATGTTTTCTGCATGTATAAAGTAGGAGTGAGGGGCTGATATATTTTCTCAGTCTGGCCACTGACAAGATGACTAGCTTGAGAAAGAATGGAGAAAGTCAGAATCTGTCATGCTTACCTCAAGTAATGTCACTGACCTCAGAGGAAGTTAGATGCTGCTATCTGTCAAGGAGCAAGAAGCCTCCAATACATCTTTTTCTAGAGGTTAAGACTCTTTGTAAATCAGGAGATTCTCATTATTTTCAACAGTTTCTCTTTCCAAAGTGAGACGAAATGTTACATACCATTCTAGCAATCAGAATTCACCTTGCCCAGAGCTTCAGATCACATTGCAACCACCAGACACAGCAAGATAGATTGTAAGAAGCCCCAAATCTAATGATGGTGTAAATTAAGTGCAAACAGGTAGTTATGCAACATAAAGTGTTGTAATGCTAAATAGAAGTATGAGGATGAGAACAAGATTAACATGGTAAAAAGCAGGAAACCCATGGGATAGGACAGTGTCCCCATGAATAACCAGAGCAGAAAATTCAGTTTCTGTGAAATCATACTGATGTATTGATAATTGGGTGAGTAAATCTACTAGGGAAAAATCCTTCTGCTGATATCAAAGCTTTCTTTTTTAATTGTTTGTTGGGTTTTTTTCCTTTGTTTTTTTTTGTGGTTTTTTTTTTTTACCTCAGAGGCTAGAAAAGGATATTGTATAACAAATTAATTGAATAGTGACCATGAAGAAGAAATAATTAGTTGCTGGAATTTGGAAAAATAAATCCTGTAACTAAAAGGCAAAACTACTGCTTGAGAAGAATCCATACCTTTTACTACCAGAGTCAGAACTTACTTTATGCACTGTTCTTAGCCAAGATTTATTAGCAAAAGGATCTGTGCTTGGTCTTGTAACCAAAATGTACTAGAGTGGAGTCTGAGTGGAAGGACTTGTCCAGTGGTTCAGGTGTTTGCCTGAGAAGTGAAACCTGCTTCATCATACCTTGTGTTATCTTGAGAAACCCTTCTCCAGTTGTTCCTTTAGAAAATTTCCCAGTGTTAGAGAGGAACTATGGAATGCCAAGTCACTGCTCTGGCTTGAGAGGGCACCCAGCTGAAAAAAGATCTGCTTTCAGCTAGACAGAGTGGAAATTTGAACTCAGATCTCTAACATCAGCTTTCTAGTCAGCAAATCACTGAGGAAGAATGGAACAGATTTCCCACTAGGGTGCTCTACAGGAGGTAGAACTCTTCAGGCTTTCCATGAACACTGTCTTGTCCTGCACATTATATATCTTGTGACACTTGTAATTGTGCGCCATCTGGACTGTGGTTGCACCTGCTTTCATAGTAACCTCTTCTCCCTACTGAAGTTAAGTAAAGCATTGTTGCTTCTTGATGTATTAAAAAGGGATATTTCAAGACAAAAGTGTTTTAATTCTACTGCACCAGAAAATGATATTTTTAAACCTCCAGTTTGTCACAAAATAAAACTGCTTTCTCCAACCTGCTCTGATGGTCATAGGTGCTATATGTGTACGCTGATAGATAGGCACAGCTATGTCTTATGTGCTCCTAACAAATAAGCAAGGGTAGTATAAGCCTACACAATTCCTATGGAAAATTAGAATCTCTAGCAAGTGACACACATTCATAATGTCATTTCACAAATCAGCAGTGATACAAGACTCCTGAGAAATACTGATTTTGTTATTTTTCAGGCTACAGCATCCAACCTCAAACATTCCACAAAAGGACAAACTAAATCTGAGTCATGAATAAAGGCAGGATGATAATACATCCCAGGCAAGATGGTAACAAATGATAGTATTACTGCAAAACAAGATACTGTTTTCCCTTGAATTTTCAGTAAGGTCCAAACCTGCTTGGTACTCTGAAGAGCTGAATCTAGTAGCTCTGAAGTTTAATCAGTTTCTTGTGGTTAGTTTAATGTGGTTGTTGAAATACATTGCTGGATATCATGGACAGACAACAGGCAAAAGTATTTTACATAAATTAAGAGAAAAAAGAATGAAAGATGATAATTTACTGGTTCGTTGTTTTTTGAACTTCTCTTCCCCTAGGAACTGTAGCAGTGATAAACCAGATGTTAACATTGTTGCATAACAGTGATATATACTGTCATGCACATAATTTGTTTTCTTACAATCTCTACGTAATCATATTAAGCGTCATAAGCATGCCAGTGACACCAATTTAGTGAGAGAGAAGTGGAAGAGGAGAGTAGCGATGAAATAAACAAATTTAGGAAGACTAAATTCCTAAACACTGATGCCTTTAAAAGTTTAAAGTAACATTTCATGCATCCAGGTAGAAATAAGTGTTTGACGAGTTGCATGAAAAATCAAGCTTTCTGATTAAATGTTACCAGCAATGGGAATGCATGCCAGCTCGCACCAAGGAACATTTAAATCAAATATCCTAGCTTTTTCAATTATCAGAGACAGAGAAAGATTATAAAATCACTATATATGTCATTATATATGTACTTGGTTGTATACATATACATCTATAAAATAATTTTTATACAGTCAGGTTCAAAATGCCTTCTCATTAGTAGCTGACTTAGACACTAAGGATTAAAAACAATGATCATATTTTAAGTGAGACTATGTTAATTATTTATATAACTGTGTTTGCTTAGTATTTCTAAACTGTTATTTCTTTATCTCCATAATAGATAATGAATTTAGTTCTGTTAAGACACTTTCCCACAGAATATTTCCAAACACTGGAAAACTGAAATAGATCATAGAAATAAGATTGTGGCTTTGAAATATTATTTAAATAGACAATTGTTTTGATAATCAAATAATTACTTACTTATGTGTATATATACATGTACATACATATATGTACATGTCTATTTACATATAGGTATACATGCACATAAATACAAACACACATCTATGTAAATATGTTTTTTGTTTATTTTTTTTAATCCACTTTTGTCTCAATGAAGTTTTGAAGATAAAAGAAAAGTTACCTTCTTTATTCCTCCTTTATGCCTATTTAATCTATGTCTTGATAATGCTCAGCCTTCATCAATTATTTTCCATCCATGTGCTAGTGGTTTCACCTGGTGCAATTGCTGGGATATGATGCAGTCAGTGTTTCTTGTCAATGAAAAATGGAAGTGCCTGACACGCACGTTGCTATTGCTTGTACCTATAAATGGCCTCGTGTCTTCCAGTGCTTTAGAAAGCTAGAGAGAGCAACTTGCTGTTGTGGGACTCTGCAGATTAAAATAATAGGAAATAAAACAAGAAATTGAATGTGATTAAATCCAACATCACTGATGTCAGCATGTATTTCTGGCCACCACAATGCCAATACTTTGTCTGCCACATTAAATATTGTGGGGATCCTGGACTGTGGCAGTGGGTAGGACAATGTGGTGATAACCCTTTGTTAGTTTCTCATAGTCTCTGATGTACCCGTGTAATCTATCCAAGTCATCTATTCTATAATCTTTTACTAATCCAGGAATATCTATGTACATTTATATGCACAGATGCTATGATGCTGCACAGCAGGGAGACAGGTAGCTTAGCTAATCAGTCAGTCAGTCATGGGGAAAAAAATACCTATGTTCAAGAAAGCATAAGAACTGATCCCCTGCTGGATGGTAGATTTAGCTGAGATACAAATATAAAGAGAAGAGTCTGTGGCTTTATTTCCTTCCTAATATGCAATGGGTTCTTTGACAAGGTACTGCATAAATCTGAAATGAGTAAGTAATGCTGAAACTACAAGAATTCATTAACAACTGGAAGAGAAAAAAAAACAGCAGTCAGACATTTCTTGGTAGCACTTTTAAAAAGTATTGCGAACTAATGACTTTCCAGTCCTTTCTGTGAATCGAACTGCTATTTCTAAGACACATCAGTCTTTCCTGAAATGTATGTAAATGATGTATAGGTGAATGAGCTTAGCATGGCTGGACAAGTCATGCTTGAGTTGGCTGCTGCTGCTGCTGCTGTGTCTGGCATGACTGAAGCTGAGTCTGAGCGGTCTCATTCAGCTTATCCAATTGTGTAGCTGACATTTTTGCTTCATCATCTTCAAGAAACATCTTTGTAGAAGTATATTACTTTTTCAGACACTTTTCAAGGAGAGTTGTGGACTAAGAAAGGTGTTCATCTACTTTTGGTATATGTGGTATCACAAAAATAGATTGCTACAGAAAATTAGGGTTTACTCTTGCAATTACTCACACTTTCTGTTCCTTCTGCTGGTGAAACTACAAGCTGTGGTCTTGGGTAGATTAATTCATTGACAAATGAGGTTGATGTTGTCACTATAGAGTTTCTTCTAAAAAATTATCACCTTGGGAAGCGCCTAATAATTAAACTAAATCAATGTACAGGAACCAGCCATTCCAAGACTGCTTTTGCTTATTATCTAGTCACATCAGAAAAAAAATATATTTTCATCAGATATCTACTTTCTTAATTCTGCAGCTACTGTAAAACACAACACAACAAAAGAGAATCCTAATGTGCAACCCATGCTTAATCCCCACTATCCATGTGCATTTTCGTCTGGAAGAAAAAAGACACATTTTTAATTCAGTATCAATACAATAAGGCACAACTGTATTAATTTTGTGCAAAGCTTGAATGTTGCTGCCCCTTAAAATTTCTGAAATCTCATGGACTCTTTAATTCTGTTTGTCAGCATTTTGGTTTCCATACATGTTAGATATATAGTAACAGCCTGTGCTCCATTTTGAGATTGGGAGATTTCCTATATAAATGTCATTTAGGACTCTCTGTGGTTTGATTTCATTGCGCTTGAAAGATTAGATTTCTGCTTATTGTCAAAGTTTATTTCCATGCAGGTTAATACTTTGGCTGTAGGTAGATTCAGGCTAGTGCTGTGCAAGGTCATGTATCTTGCTTTTTTTTTCCCCATGCCATTTCCTCTGGCTGAAAATTAAAGAGGGTTGTGGTGAAAGCAAATGATGTCCAGCTGTCCCAGGCATAGCCAGCACTGGGGGTGCCTGTGGCGGAGGAGGCCGGGGGCTGCCCTCAGCCGGTCAGAGCCGGTTCCAGCCGGCTCCGCAACAGGCAGAGCCAGCACGCCGTGCCTCACAGCCAGCCCTGAGCAGTCCTGGCTTTGCTCTGCCCCTGGTCTGGCATCCCCTCTTGTGCTGCCTTTCTCTCCAGCTTCTCTCCTGCCCCTAGCCATTGCTGCCTTTCTTAAATACGCTTTTGCAGAGGTGCTATGTGCTCCCATCGGTGCTACAGCTTTGGGGCATGGCGGATCTGTTTTGTCCATTGTGGAGCTGGCTGGAACCAGCTGTGACAGGCAGTGCTCGGCCTCCTCCTACACAGGCCACCCCTGCAGCCCCTCGCTACCAAAACCCTGCCAATTATGGCTAGTACGCAAGCTTACAAACACAAAATTGCATCCACAATGCGGGACAGACCAAGCCAGCAGCAGGTGGTTCCTCATGTTCCCTGTTGCCTCTTTGTCCCTAGAGAAGCCTGAAAAGGCTGAATTACCCTGCCGTATTGGGAAGCTTCACCTGGAGCGACTACTGAGAGAAGAACTAAATTGCAACTTGTGTCCCTGCCTCTCCTCTGTGTGCCTGAAGTCCTGGAAGGACAGGAGCTGCTTCCTGGAAAGCTGTTTGGAGGGTCCAATTCTGGAGCTTTGTGATTCTTCAAACACATCCAGAGAGCACTCACTGACACGGCTGTGCAAAAGCAGTGAGAAAGTTTTTCCTCAAAACTAGACAGCAGAGCAATGGTGAAGCAAGGGCTGTGGGGAGAAAGAGCGGGAAGCAGACTCATCCTTTCTGTGGTTCAGTAAACTGCCTCTTTGTCATGCTGCCCAAAGGTGGGCAGCCACTCACCTCTGCTCTTCCAGGTCCTTCTTCTTCTAAGTGTCCTTGGTGTCAGAGGGCCTAGAAGTTCAGTGAGCTGTGGGCCAGCTGCAGGGATACCTTTTCTTTAGGGCCTGGGACAGTGGGCAGTGAGATGGCTCATCATTGTGTTAGGAGGCTCCTCTGATGGCAGCCCGTGCGTGCGACCTAACAGAGGTGGTTTGGGAGCAGCGGGGCTATGGGTTTGGAAGAAGGTGGAGGGGCAGGGTGCTGAGGGCTGCTTTCCTTGGGATCGTTCCCCCACGCCATTTTGCTTGCCAGAGAGAAAGGCTGCCTCTTGGGCACGGGGACTGCTCTCTGCCTCCCTTCATGCATCCTGGGCTCAAGCCCCCTCCTCAACCCAAGCGCCCTCTGCCAGGCTTGCGCCAGGCATTCACTGCCTGCCCGGTGCTCACTGTGTGGGGAACCCACAATGTGCACAGCCTGCCCGGCATGCTTGCGCAAGGGCCAGGCTGAGGGCAAGAATCACCTGCCTATACCTGCCCATGGTGCTCCGGCACTGCACAGGCTGGGCTTCTGCTCCAGCACTGCCAGGTGCACTGTGCACTCCTTTTTCCCTTGCTGCCACCAGGACTCTCAGGGCTTTTTCTGCAGAGCTGCTCCTCGGCCAGTCCTGCTCCAGTCCGAAAGCCTGGCCACATTCCACAATGGGCGGATGATCCTGCATGTCCTTCTGTTATGCTCGGGGAGGTTTCTGCCAGCCCGTTTCTCAAGCTGGTGGATGGACGCCCCTCTGAGCAGCCACATTCCCCTCCAGGGTGTCAGCCACCTGCCTGCAATCCCCAGATTGGAGTCACCCACAACCTTGCGGAAGATGCCTTCTGTCCCATTGCCACCCAGGCCTTTACTTCAGATGTTCACCAGCATCGGCCCCAGCATTGTCCCTGAGGTGCACCACTAACAACTGTCCCGTGGGTGGGCTTTGTCCCACTGATCACAAGGCAGTGGTCCTCCCACCTTGTAGTCCCCTTCTCCTGTCCATGCCTTACCCCTTTGCTATTAGGATACTGTGGGAGACTGTGTCATGGGCTGTGCTAAAGTCAGGGTAAATGACATTCACTGCTTTCCCCTTGGTGCAATGGTCCGTCCATCTCCTCCTCCTCACAAGCTCTCAGGTGGGGCCCAGCACAAGTCGCCCCTGGCCAGTCCCCACTGGCTCCCCCGACCTGATACATGCTGCTGGCAGTTTGCGTCCCTTTTGACTTGGTCAAATCAATGTCCTTTCAAAGGGGAGGGGAGCATTTCACCTCATGGGTTAGAGCAGGTAACTCTTGGGTTGCCTTCAAATTCTTCAAAACTGTTGCAACATCAAAGTTACGCAAAGGAAGCCAGGCCCTCGCCTCGCTTCTCCCTTGGGGCTTAGTACAGAAGAAAAAACCCTTCATGCTTCAGGGCAGGGGCATGGGGGACAGGCAAGAAGGGTTCAGACAACCCTTGTTTATTGGGTTTATGTGTCAAGATTTGGGCTGCAAGAATGGCTTCTGTGAGAAGATACCAGGAGCTTCCCCCATGTCTGACAGAGCCGGTTTCAGGTGGCTCCAAGACAGACCCACTGCTGTCCAAAGCTGAGCCAATTAGTGATGCTGGTGGTGCCTCTGTGATAGCATATTAAAGAGAGGGTAAAAAATGCCATGTAGCTGCTGTGAGAGAGAGGAGTGAGAAAATGAGAGCGACAACTACGCAGACACCAAGGCTAGTGAAGGTTCTGGCTCATCTTTTGCGGGGTCCACCTCCATGGGTTCCTCTTGTTGACCCGGCACAGCAGCCCAAATGATTCCAGGCCCTCCCCTCCCCAGTCCTTCAGGTCACAGAACAGAAGGTACAGAAGGGATGGCACCTATTCTGCTCAAGCTGGGGGGGGAAGGAGAGAGGGATGGGAGAAAGGGGCTCATACAGCCCTTAAAACTCAACAATTCTTTTATTTATTTTTTGAAGATCTCGTGCAGGCTGTCTGTACCTCTCTTTCCTACCTTTGGGATGTCTGTATACTTTGCCCCCTCTTAGCTACTGTCAGGCACGGGGGCTGCACCACTTGTAGGGAACTGGGCAGTTAAGGGGTACTTGAGAGTCCCGGCCCTCCTGGGATTCCATTGCCCATGTTCAAGGGAGCCCATGCATGGTGGTGTAGTGCCATGTCAGTGCTGTTAGAAGTGGGTCTAGTTCCATTGGTTCTTCTTGATCTTGTGGTGGATCCACCTCTATGGGCTCCACATGCATTGTCTCCATTTCATTGTTTGCGTGAGCACTGGCAGTGACTTGCAAGCCGAAGATGGTGTCCTGGCTGTCCGTCTTCTGAAACCGCTGCCTTTCCCTGCTAAGAGGAGTATCTGTGTTGTTTACCCCCTCTCAGCTTCCTTTTGGCAGGAAGCTGAGACACTTACAGGGAAACAGGCATAGGTTATGGTAATTGAGGACCCCTGACCCTCCTGGGACACTGTTGCTGCCTTTTCATGGAGGAGACCCCAGGCATGGTGCCAGCTTTGCTGGGGGCAGGTCCACCTCCATTGATTCTGGCTTAGCTTTTGGAGGGTCCACCTGCGTGGTTTCAGTCTCCTTATTCAGAGGGTTCTCTTCCATGATCTCCACCTCATCCTTTTCACAAGCACCAGTGATGACTTGCATACCAAATATTTTTTCCCTAACCTCTCTCTTCTTAATCAGCTTTCTCTTCCAACCAAGCTGAACTGTTCAGTGCATTCTTCAGGGGACCACCTTTTTAGCATGCCACACAAAGGATGACAGTCACTCATTTAGGGTTCTGTGGCATCAGCAAGCCGCTGTGGTGGTAGCCCACCAAGGAAATAGATGTAGTTTATGAAAGTAGTGAGCTCTGGATATTGTCTTACTATTTGTAGTTAAAAAAAATGTGAAACTGAAGATATTGGGGTGCAAGCAACCTTAATGAGCTGTTAGAGATACTGTCACTAATATGGCCATAGACTGCTAATAATCAACAAACAGTTATTTCCATAGCTGCATTCCTCCAGAACTTTTAATACAACTTGTAACTTACTCCTCATCTTTTCCAAAAGCTCTTCAGATATGAAAAGGAGTTCAGTCTTTGGGGTTCACTTTTCTCAAAAGTATTGAGCCCTGAGCAGCAGGTTTGAAGACATGGTCAAAGAACTACTGTTCAATGGATTTCCATGTTTAATTAATGTCCTTGTTGGAAACAAGTGCCCCATTTCTAGTTTATCTTGTCTGGCCTTAACTTTCAGTCTCAGAAATTGTAAGAGAGTATGGTATGACAAACTCTGAGAGTACTTGTATGTCTACTGCGGAACTCAAAATGTGCTTTGTTCTTGTTTTCCTTAAATTTTCTCTCAGAAAGAAAGAAGTAGCATCGAAGTAGTAGTATGAGTCATTTGAAACAATGAAAAACACTGCTGTGTCTATTGTTTACACTTACTCAGGATTATTCTTTAGCCACTGGCTCCAACCTACTACTTTTCTCTCCTTCCAGGCATGCATACATTCTTCCTACCTCCTCAGTAGTGTTCATTTTAGTGCAGGCAGAGAGGGTTACTAGTTATTTCTAATCACTGGGCACATGCTGCAATCCCCCACAGAAGTCAATCTTTGTCAGTGTTGAGGTCCAGCAGTTCATTAACCTGTATCTCATTTCTCAAGGTTCAGAAGTTAGCAAAACTGAACATCAGAGTTGAACAATATTCATGGGCCTGCAGATCTGTGGGCACCCCAGACTGGAGTGTTTGGCTACTTGCTACATTTCCAGACGTGGTCATAGGAGTGATAGGTAAGAGAGAAGCAATGCAGTCCTCCTCCGAAGCCAAAAGCAAAAATCCCATTGACTTCACAGAACATGATCTTTGTCTTTGAGAGAGAGTGACAGGTTATCCTACAGCAATACATCCTTCTTTGTCAGATAACAAAAATTTGGAAGTTTTGGATTGTGCTGGTTTTGTCTGGGATAGAATTAATTTTCTTCATAGTAGCTACTATGGGGCTATGTTTTGGATTTCTGCTGGAAACAGTGTTGATAATACAGGGATGTTTTCATTACTGCTGAGCAGTGCTTACACAGAGTCAAGGACTTTTCTGCTTCTTGCACCACCCCACCAGCGAGTAGGCTGGGAGTGCACAAGAAGCTGGGAGGGGACACAGCTGGGACAGCTGACTCCAAATGACCAAAGGGATATCCCATACCATATGGCGTCATGCTCAGCATATACAGCTGGGGCAAGAAGAAGGAAGGGAAGGACATTCAGACTGATCGCATTTGTCTTCCCCAGTAACCATTATGACTGTATATTAGAATCTAGTGCTTATTAGTGGCTGCTTTTTACTTTTGCTGCTTGCTGTACTGCTTATCATCTTACTGTACTGTAGCTGGGAACATTTTGGTAACAGCAGTGACCATGCACCTGGGCTGGCAGATGGCCAGGGCATTGCTGCTGTACTAAACAGGGTGGAACTCCGGTGTGAACTCAAGTCAAAGGGACTGTGACCTGTAGATGAGTCCATGTGGGAGCAGGACACCCCAAAGCGTCTGTGGATCAGCCTACACTGCAGCAGGTACACCTTGAAGCATCAGTGGCTGTGCATGACATCGTGCTGGAGCACCTCAAAGTGTGTGTCCATGGAGAAGCCCACGACAGAACAGGTACACCCCTAGAGGGACTGTAGCCATGGGTAAGGCCATGCTGGAGCAGGTATATCTCTGAAGGCATTGTGGCTCATGGAGAAGACCATGCTGGAACAGGTGCACCTCAAAGCAACTATGGCTGTGGATAAGTCTATGCCACAGCAGGTATACCCCTGGAGAGGCTGTGGCTCATAGATAAGGTTCCACTAGGAGCCTCATGATTTGAGTTGCATGGTATAGGACTGTTGTGGCATAACCGCAGTCGGCAACTAAGCACCACACAGCTGCTCACTCACTCCCCCCCGGTGGGATGGGGGAGAGGATCAGAAGGGTAAAAGTGAGAAAACTCACAGGTTGAGATAAAGACAGTTGTCGTGATTTAGCTTCAGCCAGCAATTAAGCACCACACAGCTGCTCACTCACCCTCCCCCCAGTGGGATAGGGGAGAGAATCGGAAGAGCAAAAGAAAAGTCGTGGGTTGAGATAAGAACAGTTTAATAATTGGGGAAAAGGGAAATAATAATAATAATAATAATAATAATAATAATAATAATAATAGTAATAATAATAATAATAATAATGAAAAGGAAAACAACAAAAGAGAGAGAGAGGAACAAAACCCAGGGGAAAAAAAATGATACAACCGCTCACCACCTGCCGACCGATGCCCAGCCAGTCCCCAAGCCGCGATCGCTGCTCCCTGGCCAACTCCCCCCAGTTTATATACTGAGCATGACATCATATGGTATGGAATAGCCCTTTGGCCAGTTTGGATCAACTCTCTTGGCTGTGCCCCCTCCCAGCTTCTTGTGCACCTGGCAGAGCATGGGGAGCTGAAAAGTCCTTGACTAGTGTAAGCACTACTTAGCAACAACTAAAACAACAGTGTGTTATCAACATTATTCTCACACTAAATCCAAAATACAGCACTATACCAGCTACTAGGAAGAAAATTAACCCTATCCCAGCTGAAACCAGGGCAACAGTTTAATAGGGAAAGCAAAAGCTGCGCACACAAGGAAAGCAAAACAAGGAATTCATTCACTACTTCCCATGGGCAGGCAGGTGTTCAGCCATCCCCAGGAAAGCAGGGCTCCATCACGCGTAACGGTTACTTGGGAAGACAAACGCCATCACTCTGAATGTCCCCCCCCTTCCTTCTTCTTGCCACAGCTTTCTATGCTGAGCATGATGTCATATGGTATGGGGTATCCCTTTGGCCAGCTGGGGTCAGCTGACCCAGCCGTGTCCCCTCCCAATTTCTTGTGCACCCCCAGCCTACGCACTGGTGGGGTGGGGTGAGAAGCAGAAAAGACCTTGATTCTGTGTAAGCACTGCTCAGCAGTAACGAAAACATTCCTGTATTATCAATGCTGTTTCCAGCAGAAATCCAAAACATAGCCCCATACTAGCTACTATGAAGAAAATTAACTCTACCCCAGACAAAACCAGCACACAGATCAAATGAAAGAACACTACACAGAAAAATTTCCAAGTCAGAATGGTCAGTGAATCTATAGTCCATGGCTGTTTTTTCTTCCATGTTATGAAAACCTTTTCATGTCATGCAAAACTGGTCACACGTAGTTCCATGTTACACATAGAATGGGGAAAGAAATCTTTTCACATGGCTACAAACCTCACTCTAATCTCTCAGTAAATGTTTGTTCTTAACTGAAAAATGAAGCCTGCACTAGTGGATAAGCCAGTGTTTAAAAGTTCTTTAGGCTATTGTTGTAACTCATTGAAGCCCAACTTTCTTTATAGGGAAGCACTCTCCATGAACGATTTGTAATTCAGTGCTGAGGAGGCTCAAATGTGCAACTGCCTTCACCTAATTCACAGGTAGAAGAGGGGAAAAGAAAACAGAAAAATGTTTTAAAATCATTGACACTGTAAAAAAAAGTATTTATTTGGGGAAAAAAGAGCACTATGGTCGAATTGTTTATTGAATTTGTTTATCCTTGGAGCAGTGCTGACAGTTAAAATGAATGTATAATGAAGATCAAACAAAATGAGGATCTAAGTTTGAGTAGTTCTAAAGAAGTTAATGGTTCTGGGCCAGTTACAATTATAACGTTTATCTTTAATTTTGAACTGATTTCACCATATTTTACTATTTTAATTATACAAGATAAGCTTTGTCTGCCTAATCTAACTATGCAATGGTTCAGATCCCAAGTATTAGATTTTTTTTACCTATGCTCTAATAAGTTTTATTGATTTGGTGCATATCGTCCTGCTGAAGTCAAATATTTATCACCAAATACTGTTTTAAAATTTCAAAAGTTTCATTTTGGGAGAAATTTCATTTCTCTGATTCAGTTTTTCAGGACTGTGTGACTGTATAGTCACGAACAAACATTAATTCCAGGAGAAACTGTAAGATTATCTGATCTGGTATCACTTGTATCATCAAGCCAAATAAACTATTTGATTGAAGAGTACTTTTCAGAACGATATCTAGTCTAGTGCAGGGTATTTTTCACCGATTATGTTGTATAAACAATATAATCAAATTATATTTTTGTCTCCATTTGGGATATATTATATATCTTTAGCTTTTAAGATTTTTTGTAAGGCATTCTGTCCAACCTTCAGTTCACATCTGTGCCTTTTCTCTTCAGTGCCTCCACATATTCAATCTTGTGTTTAAAAGGGAGACAGCAAAGTAAAACCAGATTTTCCAGCTGGCTTTTACCAGTGCTGTATAACATTATAGAGAGATAACATTAACTTCACGCATTTTTTATTTAGTGCAATGGGCAACCATTTTTAATTGCTTTCTACTAAGTATATGTATTCATAGATAAACTGTGAAGTGACTGAATGACTGCCCAGGGACCTATCTTTCAGAATCAGTGGCAAGCCTGTGTGCCTCATCAAGGGTTAAGCAGAGTAATCTGACTGCCATTTTCCCAAAACCAAGAAAACCTTTGTCTTTGTGAGCTGCAAGGGTGCCAGCTTCTGCTTATATCTCAAATCGTCAGTGGTATCTTGCTTTTATTAGAAAGAGTGACTCCCATACACTGTATCTCACTGGGCAAAATGTTAGACACAATTGTTCACAGTGACCAGGGCTGATATAGTCACAAAACCAATATAATTCTGTGTACGTTTGGAGCTAGGAGACATGGATATTCGTAAAAGTAGTATCCTGTCCTGGTGACAGTTATCTGTTCCTGCCACCAGAGTTTGGGAAGAGGGCCTGAAAGCTCTATCTTTAAGAAAGCAAGGTAGGCTGATACCATATATAAAGTGCGGAAACTGAGTGGAAATTAGTTCTATAGACTGGAGACCTGACTAGTTCTAGGTGGCACCTGGACTCCTGCTAAGGGCATACAATAAGTTTTCCCATTTAGGCTGTAGGTATGCAGAAACAGATCTAGGAGCCTCCATGCAGTCTAATCTGCATGTATAGACATGGTTTATTAAACCTTAATCCTCTTCAGGATATTCCCTGCTGTAGCCTACTATTCTATCAGAACGGCCTACTCTTTGTTTTTACATCTCTTTTTCAGTTGTCTTTATAATGCATTTTTGTATAAACTGAATATGCTTAAAAAGTAGTTCAAATTAGATTCTGCTCCTGCTTTGTCTACATTATTATTATCCTTCTGCTAAACCTTACGTAATCCACAAAATTAATCAGGAGATAGATATTTGAGAAACAGATGCCTAAATGTAATTTCCTAAATATTCATCATGATTCCAATCAAGTTTACTGATTTTAAAATGTTCTAGGCATAGAGAAATATCTACTGAACACAAATGTACACACATACACATACATGCAGACATGCATACTTCAGTTTATATATGCATATATGTTTATATTATTTATGCTGATGAGTCAGAGGGTAAAATAGTATATTTAGGCATACTTTATTTAATATTTAATAAGAAATAAAATCATTTATGACACCAATATTGTCCATAATTCTACCCATACGCAGTTTAGTAAGAAAAAAATTCCTAGCAGCTTTGATGAGCATTCTGTGCAAGAATTAATCTTTCAGAATAGTGTTTGCATTCTGACAAGCAGCAAGTGATTTCAGACCAGAACCCCAAATTATAGTAGAATCAAAAATATTGTCAATTTTTTGCAGTCCTCTTAATGATATATGTTTCATGACAGGCAGAAGGACTTCTATGCAGTATCAACTGCCTAGCAAACTAAAAAGAAGGTCAACTAAAGGACCAGTTAATTAAATTTTTCACTTTTTTCCTAGAAAACATATTGTGATGTTGTCAACAGTATCAGCAGGGTCTTACTTGCAAAGATGAGACACATAACACTGGTGCAATAGGGATTGCTGAGTTTAATTAGCATGTGGATATTATTTTTCAAGCAATCCCAGAGGCAATAGCCCCTGCACATAAGAGGCAAAAGCCTTTTATAAACTCAATTAATTAAAGGAATGGTAAAAATCCATTATGGAAAGACAACACTCAGAGCAGAAACAATGCTATGTCTAAGGTACAATTAAATGTTCTAAAAGAGAGTACAGGTGCCTTATCAGAATAACAGCAGAGAGATTATTAACTTCCCTAGGTATACAGGGCAAAGTAATGAGGCAGGGCTAAGGCCAGCCAATTATTAAGAAAAAAGCTAGGAATCTCCATAAAGCACTCATCCAGTGGTTAGAAGAATCAAGCAATTCAGAGGTAGGGCATCAAGAGCTATAACATGTACATTAACACTACTCACAGCGATGCACATGAATCTGATTGATTGTTTATTGTGGTAGTAATTGTGTGGCTGTCTTACATCCTCTTTCACAGTTTGCCAGGACCTGACCCAGGTTATAAGGCAGAAAAGGAAAAGTTCTGCTGGCTTTAGCTGGGGAAGCAGACAGAGCCCTGTTAGGGTTAAACTCAACAACAGCAGCAGTTTTGCAATGTTTTTTAGCCTGTGATGAAGCCAAACTTAGTGTAATGCCTGCTATGAAGCTCTACATGCATATGCTACAAGGCAGAGTTCAGATCCAAGTTCTGATCTACAAATCAGGTTGGGTAATCCCCAGCCCATGTCCCAGCATATGTTTCAAATATTTAAAAATAGATGCAATCTCTTTCTTATTTCTCTCCTTACCTGTAGGAAAGAGAGCTTAATTGATTCGTAGGATTATTGTTTCTTTAATGGTTCTGCCCATCTATTTCACAAAACTTTATTCAAGTAAATCTAATGTGGAAGATAAACTATTATGTTCCAAAGGAGTGAAGCTGGTGTTCACTCTTACTGCAGGAAATAACATTACAAAATTCAGTGTGAGATCCAAAATGAATGGAAAGTTATAATTATTTTAAGCAAAACTGTTTTCAGTCACTCATATGTACTCTATTCTAGATTTCACTTGCTTATTCTCCCATACTCACAAGTACCGATATATGTATGTGTAAGTGGTCAGGACACGATTATTTGCACCTTACATGGAGGATGAGGATACCAGTTACAGATACTATCTCTTTAGTCTGTACTTTGAGTATGACCCATCATGGTGTGTGTCTACACTATGCACAACTATGTCTCTGGGCTCTTCTTGATTGGTCATGGTGAACTGTTATTAGTATAGGTCATTCCTACCCTTTAGGAGTCAAGTTACTATTCTTTAATCTCTTGCCTCAGAATCTTGGTTACTTCACCCTTCATAAACACTAGGCAAGGTTACTGCCCATTATCTTTTTTTCCTTGTTCTAGGTATTTTTATGACTAGAGTGTACCTTCCTGTTGCGATGACAGGAAGAGAAGCAGCACATACAATGTGTGTCACCTCTTGTTATCACAGCCTGAGTTTTCTGCTGATGAGTTGTCTATACTATGGCTTCACTGTTGCTCAGACATTTTGATCTTGATATGAGCAACACATTTGCAACGTTTACCAATGTTATTGCTGTCAGTTTTGTCCTTGGTAGTTAATTTTAATCATTCTTTAAAACCCTTGCCCTATTGTTTCTCAGGTGCTTTCACACATACTTATTTCCATTCATATTTCATACCAACCTTAATATTTACATACAGATCTCTAAATTGTTTCTTGTGGGAGCAAATTCATAACCTAGGTTCAGCCAAAATTGCTATCCAGGAATAGTCTGAATGTCAAACTTAAACAGCCAGCAAATAACATAATCATACTGTCAATGTAAAAACGTATTTTGTAGTTTCAATTCATATTGTTAGCCAAGATTTGCTGCAGTGATCATTTTGAAAAGGCATGATCCTATGGATCACTGTGATCCAGACAAACCTGCTTGTAAAAATCAAGAATTTTTGTCCTATGTAAAATGAAATTGAGTTAAAATTAATGTTTCAAGCATCCAACAGCAAGCAGAAGTTTACGTACTGATTAATTTCCTTGAGGAAAGACCAACTTCTGGTGAATATGATATCGAGGAACTAGACTATATGAATAGTTTCAATTTTCTTTATTACCACCATCTTGTTTAAATTTAGCTGTACCAAACAGTTCTCGATCTATCTCTAACTGCAGCTGATGAGTCTGGGATGCCTTTGTGTAGGTTTAATATGAAAGAGACATTCATTCCTGATGTGTCCTGCGACTTGTATCAGCCACATATTCTTTTGGTGCCTTAGCAGAATGAACACAGTTGACTCCAATTAAGTTCTCCTTCCTTTGTTTGTCAATTTGCTTATGATAGTACATTTATGAAGGCACACTATGACTCTGAAGTAAAACTCTGGGAGAAAAAGTATTGGTTTTTTGAATCAAGTGCTCCACTGCAAAGATGTGTGTACCCAATGCAAAGTAATCACAATGTTATTTCAAGTATGACATTGGAAATGAGTTGTAGTCTGACCTCTTTTAGATCTGGTGCAAAATAAAAGATATCTTGAAAAAAGTGCTAGTAAGTTCCAGCTGAAAGCACTACTTACTTTTTAAAATATGTTTTAAAAATATTGTTATGAGAACTGGCACATTTAAATACAAATAAAGGAAAGTATAAATGAAACAGCTCTGTTTGTTAAGCAAAAAGGACCAATTTTACCTCCTTGTTTCTCCAGTGTTATTTGACTAAAGCACAGGTATGATACGTGTGACAGTTAACCAAAAATTTTGTATCACTCTCTAAAAAGGTATATGAATAAACTGAAAGTTGGAAAAAATTCTTGCAGATTCATGCGAATGAGATTATCTAGGGGGCAGTAAATTATATCTAAATGAAGGAGTCTCTAAACTCAGCCTCCCAACCTGCTGCTGCTTTCAAATCAATACCTTTTTCCTGTTTCTGTTCAAATGGATGTAGCTATGTTCTTCCCTTGTGTGTGTGTGCGCACGTGTATAACCATGTCATTTTGTTATTTTGGAGAAGAAAAGATAGGGCTCCGTAGATTCAGGAGCAGTTGGATAAATATTTATTTTTCTGAATGCGACATCTGAATTCATCCTTCTGCAACCTCTTCAAAAACTGGCCACATGTTGACTTAACTGAACAGCAATATTTGTACTACATGCTTCGTACTGTGCCAAGTAAGTCACCAAGGCACTCAGTACAAGTTTTGCCGTCCACACATCTGTTGTTTGCCATAGCAAGTTTGACATTAACACATCCAGGAGTCCTCAATGGAGCTATGTAGCAGATTGTGCCATACTGAGAGCACAAAAGAATGTCCGGTGATTGGCAGGTCTCTAACACCTTTCTCAAAAGCCAGGCTGTGTTAGGGGGGGTAAAAGTTCCCTAAGGGTTTCCAGTTTAGGAGCTGATTCTAATAATAATTACAGGAATTTCACACGGATATAGCTCCATTTGGTTTGAACAAATGACTCATCACTGTATGAGCTGAAAGAAACAGAGCTCAAAGAAGAGAGTCAGCTGATTCTGGCAACACGGTTATGAAGGGGTAAGTTTGAAGGAAGTTGTGCATACTAAGCCAGATCAGAAATAAATGTTGTCAAAGAAAAAACAGGGAAAGCTGGAACAGGCTTCTGTCATTTTGGACTGATTGAGGTATATTTAGCCTCAGCACCTGCTGAGAACACAGAAGACATATCTGTATCCAAATTCTGGTTTAAGCTCAGCAGGTAACATTGAGAACATTGTAGAAACATATATCAAAGAGACAGACATTAATTCCTCTTATAAATATAAAAGACCTGTATCCATAATGTTGCCATTTGGTAAAGTGGACAAAAGAGTGTCCTGTTAATAGAGGAATATTAAAATAATTTTGATTCAATCTGTGTTTAAAATGAAATAAAGTTTCATTTTTTATCCATTCCTTCTTTTAAACTCTTTTCTAAACTTTTTGCAGAAACTGGACAAGAAAAACTTACAGCAAACATCCTTGTTGGTTTTCATCTGACCAAACTGCTATGACCTTTACTCTTGTTTTCTCATACCTCAGCACCGTCTGCAGCCATGTGTACATTATTCTTGACAGAATAAGATATTACTCTAAAAATGGGAGAAAGAATACTTTAGGCATGATTTCAGGTTTTGCTAACATAATTTTCTGCTTGGGAACCATTTCCTTTTGCAACCTGGAGTTACTTTTAAATAACATGAATTTACAGGGTAGGACCAAGGAATTTTCCTTGGTTCCTAGATCTGGGAGCATAGCTTGGCTGCATCATGACTCCACATCAGGATGAGACACAGGTAGTTACCCCACCCTGCATCCATAAAAAGGAAGAGGTTTTGCATTCTCTGAATTCTTCTGCCCTGTCAATGGAGGCATACCTTCAGAAATTTCTGTAATGGTTACACAGACTGGAGGAATTTTGTAGGCAGATTACATAGTCTCAGGATAGCATTAATATTCTAGTTTATGAGTATTTGTGTTGAAATAATACATGAGGCCTTTGGGCCCCAACACTCATTTCCAAGTCTGCTCAAGGCTCACGAAAGGGTCTGTGAATCTGGGGCTAGTGTGGAAACCTCCAGCAGTAATTACTCAAGCAGTAATTTCACTCTCCACTTTGATTATGATCATGATGTTTAGTCCAAAACTGAAATATTAGATGAAGAATTTTCTCTTCAAGGAGGGAGGATAGATGTCTGTTGCCCTACGGAAATACTTCTGTGTCACTCTGCTTTTCATTTTAGTAATATTGTCTTTCCTGCTAATAAATAAATATGAAGTGCCTAAAATGTCCCTTCATATGAGAAGCCTCCTTGGTGTCTTGGGGTTGTTTCCTTTTTTTTATTTTTAATCTGGAAAATAGATTGATTCTCCCTTGAAGCAGCATGGCACATCCTGCTGAGAAAAAGGAGGATTTAAAAATTATTAAAGCAGAAAAACTACACATCTGCTGGAATGTGAGACAGTTCACATATTCCTTGTAATTAATGACAAGCTATAAGTAGAGTTTTAGAAACCATTTGCAGAACAGTAAAAAGAAAATAGGGTAATTTATATTAGCATTCCAGATATAGTATGCTACAATGTGATATATAGGATTCATAGGTAAGACTGAGAAATAGTGCTAAAGTGCTAAAATAATGATTCTGTGAGGCTAATAGCCAGTTTTGAATGTTCAGAAAGTTACCTGTACTTTTACTATTGATTTACAAATTTTCCATCATTATTTGTAATATAAACCTAGTTACATATCCCAGAAAAACTATCAAAAGTGCTCTACTTGCACCAAGCGCAGCCCAGGTATGGGGCAGGATGCTGGGATGCCTATGTGCCTCTATAGTTAATGCACACAAAACTTTCCTCCACTGGTAGAAAGTGGAAGCATTGCTTGCAAAGATGTTATGAGGTCAGTTTGAAAACAGGTCCAAGAATGCTGTTGAAGTGTATCCAGTGTATACACACACACCGTTCATGGATATTTTTTGGTGTCTCTCCTGGTCAGATGGGGCCAGATGGGGGTGCTTGATTTCTGAGGTGACAGGATCTACCACAAGCAGCCTGCACGTGAGGATTTACTCGGGTCCCTCCAGCTCAGCCAGCTTTATTTTGCCAAAATTAGAACTAAGATGCCATTATTTGATCTCAAGAGCCCTGTAATGTTGCAGTGATAGGAGGGCATTATGGAGGGTTCAGATGGGGGCTTGGTAAGATGTTAAAGTGTTAATTATTTTTTTCCTTCCTTTCTTCCCATTGCAGAAACTTATTTTCTTTTAAATCTACTTTCTGAGGTCTGGATCTTGCTTGCCCTGGCCCCTATGAATAGTTTTACGTGTTTGATACCTTCCATTTTGGATTATTGCTTATGTGCCTGATATTGCAGGCTTGAGACTTATTCTTTCCTGAGAAAATCTTTGCACATTGTATCTTAGACTCAAAATGCTAATAAGAAATGTCATAAAACATGTGAAGGAAAAATCCCTCAAATTCTTCCAAAGCAAAATCATCATGAATCACTTCAATTATTATTTTAAATGAGTGCTTTAAGCACTCTAGAATAAACAGTAGCAATAGGTATCCCTCAGATTAAGTTCTTGGCCTATAGCTCAAGTATTCCATAAATTCAAAACACTGCTGCAGAAATGCAATGAAGGAATGCTTTGAAAGTATGTAGGTAACCCCTCTGGTAAGCTGTAGTTCCTAGTCTAAAAAGTCATTAATTCTTATTAACAGAGATAGTAAACATATCAAGACATCAACAGATTAGCAGAAAAAATTAAGGCTGACACTTAAGACTGGTATTCTTAGATGTCTTTTAATCTGTATCTCTTTATCAAGAATGGTAGACAAGGGAAATAGGGATATTATTTTTAGCATCAACTTAGTTATTATCTTTAATTGCAATAGTGTAATGTGATTGGGTTTACACATATATCTATATACATGAATATGTATGTTGGAAGGTGCAAAAGTGTCTTGTGTGTGGGCATGTGTTTATATGCATACATCACACATTGTACAGTGGGAACATTAGTCACACTGACTTAAACAATAGTGAGTTATAATTGATTAATTTCATTTATTCATACTTTAATCCATGTTTTTAATAAGGTTTCATAACAGTATGTTGCAATGAGATGTTAAACTGAGGAGCAATTGCCAAGATTATTGTATGTTAGAAAGTTCCCACTCCGATCAGGATCACTAATGAAGCCATAACCAAGAGCTAATTGTCCTCAGTGTGGATTTAAATGCAAAAACAATAGAGGGTAGATAAAATTAGACTTTTAAGGTATCCAGTAAAATTCTATTACATAATTTCTCAGCCACCGAGAGCCCAATTCAGAAAGGTTCTGAAGGCAAGACTTTAAAGGTTTTAGACAATTTGAAACAATGACCTTAAAAATCCTTATCAATCTACTCTTAAGTACCTGCCTTCTGACCTAAGTAAAAGACACAACTACCCAGCATCAGACATGCACATGGTTTAATAGGTATGCAGGCATGTTAAAAAATAACTTCTTAATCATGCAGAAGCGAAAATAAGAAAGATGATGCAGTGGGTTATAGCATTAACTTGCAATTCAGAAAAGCTGTGTTCCAGTCTCTCTTCTGTCATACATTTCCCTAAGGGCCAGAGCCATGACATCACTTAAATCAAAGTTCTTAACCTTTACATGCCTGGTCCTGAGACTAGAAAGCATTGTAATATCTAGAGATTCCTTTTATATTACTTTTAAAAGTTCAGGAACAGTCCTATGGCAGTTCTTCCACGTAATAATGAAATTAAAGAGAGAAAATTAAGATTCTTGTTCATTCCCTTCTATACTGGGCAATAGTGCTGATTCAAGGAAGGTAAAAAGTAGCCCTTCTACATAATTTATAAGCCACTACGGAGAAATGTCTCACATGAGAAGCTAATAGAGCTGTCCCAGTTTTTTGTACTCCAATCACCAGACATCCAACCAAAGATTAACCTCCCCCTTCTAAGTAGTCACATCTCACTCTCCTTTATCTTGAATTTAATAGTGGCCATGAGAAGAGGATATACATATGGCTTGGGAAGGGAATTTTTGTTGAAGAACCATATAAACTCTAGCTTATATGAAGCAAAGGCAAGAGAAGGATGCAGAGCTTCCCGGGTGAGATTGCTTCTAAGTGAGCATTAGTGTTCAGGGAATTTAGGACCGACCAAGCCATGTCTGGGAGACTTAGGTGTCTATAAAGCAACTAGACAAAGCTGTGGAGTAAGGTAGATCTACTGAAAACAGATGTCGTTAATTGTGGACTTCCCTTGAAAGTGCTGGCTGCTTTCTGACTCAGCATGAAAGAAAGCATGACTAAGCAAGTGTGATCATTTTAAAAATTTAAATATGAGGGTTTTTTTTCTTACTATTCTTTATGCTTTTCTTTTGGCAAGTGTACTAACACAATTTTAAAAATATGCTAAATTCAGATTTCCATTGATGTGGAAAAGATACACTTCCTGACATGAGCTTTGCACTTGCATTTTCTTTCAAACAAGTGAGTCTTTCCAAACTGGGGTGACATTTATAAAAACATCAATAGAGCATGAAAAAATTCTCAAACTTTTCCCAACCCAGATTTCATGAAACAACACAGCTGGGTTTCTTTCTCAGCAAGGCCATTGGGTTTTCATTCCATAAGAACACTGAAATCATTGCTGATTTCCGTCCCTATATGTTGCCTTTATAAATTAGAAAGTACTTCTAATTATGGTAGTCAATAAGTATGAACGTTTCTTGTAAAGTGATTACCTCTAAAATCTTGGGAGGTTTTTTTCCTCTTATTTTTTGTTTAAGATAATTAAAATTAAGTTGATACAATATCACTCAGAATCCTGGGTACCTTCACTATTCATTCCCACATACTCAGCAGAAAGCTGAGTGACAGTTTTATCTGATCTGGCTTTGCCTCAGGAGGAATGTCCACAATTACATCGCTCCCCAAAAAGGGGGAAAAAAGTGTGAAAATTAAGGCTTCGAAGTCATCCTCTGATCTTTCAGCAACCAAATCATGTGAAATACATAGGAATGATGATTATGGGAATAACGTGTATGTTCTTCCCATCCAACTGCTCTGCCTTGATTAACCAGTTTGCTCTGAACATTTTTATGCTGCAGCACTCTGCTCTTTTGGTGTATATCATTAATTATGTGTTGAACCCTATATAACTTCAGTGGAATTTTCTGTCTTTTCTCATCTCCCACTCATGGGAAAACAGAATCCTGTAACATGTTGATAAGACGTGCAACACAAGTGATTAAAATCCTGTGAAGAAACATAAAATGTAGTTCAAATGTAAAAGTTCAAAATACAGAAGGGAAATTGAATTTAATTTCCTCGTCTAAATGTTTTGGATGCCTGTATTAATTTTGTAAAGTGCTCAGGTAAAACCCATAAGTGTGACCTGTTAATTAAAGATTGAGCTTAGAATGCTCAGAAGACTTACCATTTCTTTGAACTTTATAACATATAAAGATGAAACTCTGAATTTTGGGGTAAACCAAACACAGGATAGATAATATTGTTTATTGCTGTTTGTTCTGGCAGGTACAAGCAAGAACTGAGTATTTATTGCTTCTTATCTCTTTATACCCTTTGAATGTTTGTGGAACAGTTAAGTCAATGTGGAAAGGGGATTAACAAGTTTTTTTAGATTGTTGTTGTGGACTAATCATATAATATTCTTACTTTAGTACAGTTGGGTGCCATGTTTATTAACAATCATTTACCTGTGACTGCTGTCTTCTAGTACTTCTGTAGTGACAAATGGTTTATTCATTGTTTCCAAAAGCCTTATTCTTCCAGTTTACTTGCTTATCTTCAATGAGTAAAGGTGGCAGAATAAGATCCTTGGAAACTATAGAATTTCACTATTAGTATCTTTGTGAAGATTAAATATTTACTAAATACATATAAATTATCTCAAATTATTTTATGCTCTGCTGTTCCTACCCTGAAGTGAAAATTGAGTTTTTTTACCAAGCAGGAACTGAGGTTCTGTGGAAATGAAAAACAATGGTAAGACTAAGTTTCACCAGAAACTGGGTAACAGATAATGACATTAATAGAGGGCTATACACTGCCACTGTATCCATATGAACTGTTTTTCCATAGTGAAATACCTCACATCCACCCATAAAACTTCTTTCTCTACTTACACAGTACCTAATTCTGTTTTAATGCATTCACTTTGGAAGGGACATAAGTACCCTCTGGAACAGATCATTCTGCTATGAGTTTCAGGCTGATTATGCCACTATAGTCAGTCCCTCCCTGACTGTTCTGCATTGTGCTGCTTTGCATTTCATTCAGCCTGCCCAGGTACCTGCATCTGCAGCTTCACAGTCACCTTGATTACATGACATTTTAAATGCTGTAACAGGCAGAATCCCTTCATGACTCCAGTTGTGGCAAACCACATACCCGTGACAAAATAGCCATATTTAGTCTCATTTGTAGGACATAAACTTCCTTCCCTTCTCAGCATGTTTAGCTCAGTTGTTCGAATTGTGACGGTTTCTTGCTTTCCTCTTTTCCTCTTACCCTTTTTTTTTTTTTCCCTTGTGAAAGCTGAGATCATTTCTTATATCTTCGGGAGTGGGATCTTTAAATTAAAGATCAAGTTTCACAAGACTCATGATATAATCACAAGGGTGAGAAACATCAGAGAATTCAGGACTGTATGTGGTTCAATCATCAGAGCAAAGTAAAATCCTGTCCACCTCAAGGTACTGAAGTAGATCCACAGAATGATGCATTGCCTGAAGAATCCCTGACAATAAGAACTAATCAAGCATTTGCATGAAGGTGCTGAATTTTACTGAATTTTTATCTTTATGTTTTTACATTGTTATACCTTTAGTATGGATGACTGCTTTTTCTGCTACAACTGAAAGTAATGCTTGATCATTCTTGAAGATGTACATTCTTTTAAGCACAATCAAGATGTTTTTCTCTTCTCTCCCTCTCTGTCTCTTTTTGGTTTTCAGGTTAGACTTACAAGGATTTATTTTTTCCATGACATTTTAACTTTTATATTCTGAATATACCAATGAGAAGAGCAGAGATTTTCTGAAAACTCAAGATGGATTTCAATGGAGACAAACATCCACTTGGGTGTCAAAAAAGAATATTTTTTATTTCAATTGTGCCAAATTTAAAAAAATATGTATTTTCTCTGACTTTTTATTTATTCTTAAATTGTTTCTGAGACCATTTCTGGCCCCATAGATCTACAAAGATGCCGAGAAAATGTCTTTTTCTTCTTAAGTATATATAGAAGACAAAGCATGAACATGCCAGAGCATTCAGAAATTTTAAAAGATTGTGTTTTTAAGATGTTGTTTCAGCTTGTCAACAATGGAATGAAGATGCTTTGGCAGTCATCATTCTGAAGGATGACTTACTGAACTATACCCTTTAATTGAAAGACAGGACAAGGAGACAGAGCTAAAATTAAAATCACAGATCACCAAAATTCTAGGGCAAAAACCTTTTTGTGGTTAGGGCAGCTATAAGTTGCATAGTGTCCTTAAGGATATCAGAAGTCTGATAACATGAAGTTCTGCAGTATCAGTGGTATTATCACTTGCCACAATAATTATACGCATCCATAAAATGTTAATGATTGTGAAAGAATAAAAACTTAAGATCTGTTTTCTCATAAGAATTTTAAACTGCTTTAATGGCAGTTAGATGTCTGACATAATTTGAAAGCCAATGGCAGTAAAATACTCAGCTGTCTTTTCTTTAAAAAAAAAAAATAAAAAAAGAAGAAATCCATTTATCTTTTCACACAATTAACCAAACTAAAAACATCAAGAAGCCAGGAGAGTAAATAGAAATTTAAGTCTATATCTTGCAATTGCTTTGTATGCTTTGTATTTTACTATGTCTATTGAGATTGCTATTGCAATTAACTTGAAGGCTCAAAAATCATGAATCAACTGCCCAAAACAACTGTCTTATAATAATACATATTTTGAATTTTACACATTGGGTTATTTTTATTTGATTACTTCCTTCCAGAAATGTCAAAGTTCTTTTAAAGGTTTTCTTTGCACATGGCAGGTCCACAATGTCATGTTAAAACAGAAAAATATAAATTTGTTTTATTATCTCAGATGTCCAGAAATTAAGGTATTAAGAAGATACAAAGAAGAGAATGAGGACTGAAATAAATATTACTTATAGTAATTTAGATACCTTTTAACTGCAAATAAGGGTATACAAAAGATCTTGATTGTACGTCTATCTTTTTCTCATCAAGTATTAATATTCACATTTAACTCTCAGCATTATGTGCGAATGCTACATACATTTTGCAAATCTTTATCTCCAGAGGGATACTATATATTGAAACACATTTTAAAGCCACATGTAGTTTTTAAAACTTTCCTCATCCTCCAGCAAAAATGTGACCAATTAATGATTGTTTGCTCTAGTGTTTCAAAAGTAATTTACACCAAATGATTAAAGCATTACTTTTACTTTTCTATGTTTGGGATAATTGAGTTCTTTTCTTGGTGTCTTTTCCTTCTGCATCTTTTTTTCCTTTTGCCTGTTTTTCATCATTCTTTTTCCCGTCCCTTTTTCCCTCTACATTTTATTATTTTCCCTTGTTTTGGCACTTGTGCCTTCATTTCTCTCCAGCCTCTCAGCCCTAAGTACTTACTTCTCAAGAAAACATTATTTGGTAGTTTTCTGGTTACCCTCTGTTCTAAGAGGGGTTTTTTCCCCACTTCTATCTGTTTGCTTCATTTCACAATGTTTTCTGCTCCTAGTCCTTCCCTGTATTTTTTTTTTTTTATCAGGAGGTCACCTTTTCTTTTTCCTCAGATCATTACACAGTTTTCCAGCACAGGGGTGCTCTGAGCTCTCTTCTATTTCTCTGATGACTTGCTGTAGATCACCTTTATTGTAGTTCCATAACTCTCCGCAGGTGTTTCTCCCTGTGTTTTTTTGTTTCCTACACACAAACACATGTTCTGCCTGCAGTCACTGTATTTTATGTTTGTTGCCAAACTACGTGTTATTACAGTTACCAGATCCTTTTTTTTTTTTTGGTCTTTTATTTTGTTCCTAAAGAGAATAAATTAGTTCCTCATACAATAGCCATTCTAAGGATTTAGGACTTGCTGCCTGCAGGTTTGGGTCCCTGTTCTGCTGAGCACTGAACAATCTGACATCAGCCAAGCTTATCACCTAAGAAACCCAACTTCTGTTCATCAGTTTTGAACTACTCAGATCCAAGCTCTGCTTTTCACATTCAAATTGTAATTCAATGGCATTTATCATTAGTTAGTTAGTTCTTTGGAGAGAGTTGATGTATAGTTTTCATCTGTGTTTCATTATTCTGTTTCATGTTTTGTGATTTTGGGAAACTCAAGATTTTCTTTTTAGTGAGAAGGGAAGAGAGGTTAAAATAGAATGAGAGACATCTGACTATTCGCTCTTTCATTCTACCTTTTTATATAGGAGTTACACATGAAATACAATAATCTAATGAGATTGCAACAATTTCATTAAGAAGAGGATAGGAATGGAAGAAGACTACAACCTTAGCACAAGAAATATTAAACAGTACTGGCTTGTCCACAGATTTTTCATATTCTACATGCAAAAAGGGGAAAAAAACCCTCAAAACTAGTTTAATCAGGGAGAAAAAAAAGTTTTTTATAGCATTATGAAAAGTTGCATGCTCTTTCATTCTGGCCTTGAATTGTTTCATAAGCATGAAAAATTATTTCTACAAAGATAAATGTGCACAGTTTCCTTTTTTAAGTGCCCAAGACCAATGCAACATCTACTCTGTAGAATAATTCTTACTGGCTAAACTAGAATCTGAAGAACCAGGATTGTGAGCTAAAGAATGACAATAATGATTTTAGCACTCCTGTTGTTTCCTCACTGGCAAAGTTTGCAAACTATAAATGTACCCGTATTATCAGTATTCTCAATATGAAGCATATTAATCCCAGGGAAAAAATTAAATCTGTTCAGATTTTTCTAAACAAATGCTTCAATTCATTATCAGCCCATTTTCAATCATTGCCATTTTAATGATTATTTTTCAAGGCCCCGTGGGGGTTTTTTTGTTTGTTTTATTTATTTCGTTTAAGACATACCTGAAATAATTGTTACCTACTATGCTAATTGAGCTTGGTGCTCATTATTTAAGCAATAAACTAATCTTCTGTGAGAAGGCAGTTTGCTCCAGCTCTGTAAAATCTTAGCTCCAATTGAGTCATTACCCTAAGGAATTCCAATCGGCAATGAAGGAAAATGGGATAGCAAAGGGAAGAAAGGGTGAATCTTGGCTTTAGACACTGGATGCCTACAGTTCAGTTTCTCACCTTTTTTTTTTTTTTTTAATTTCATTGTTATTCATTATTGAGCTAAGTAACACTGATAATTAACAAGACATGTAACTGACTTCTTATCATACATACTGATCTTGCTGTGACTTTCCGAATATACTTCTTTTACCAATAACTTTTCCTATGGTTATATTGTAGGCATGTCTAAACAAACTTCTTCACTTTAAACAGATTGAACTGCAAGTGAACCAATTAATTTCTGAGAAATAAGCTAGTAAATGTCATTTAAAATAAAATGAAAATCAAATTCGAGCTTTGGAACTTAGAGCCTTTTATTTTGTTGATCTGCATTCTGCTCATAAATCACATCCTTGAATTTTTTTGGTGGAAAAAAGAAAACCCCAAAACCAGTCACTTAAAATTCTGGACAGATATACCTGTGGAATGTAAAGCAAAACCAAAACCAAAACAGCAATAAATAAATAAAATGCAACTGAAAATGCCTTTATGATGCCATCATCCAAGAAAAAACAATTGAAAAAGGTGCTTGTTAAAACCCAGACTATGAAAAGATCACTTTTTATATTCAACTTTTGGGTTGTAGTAATTAAAAATCTTGTTATTCTACGACCAGTGAAAGGATAGGGGAAATAGTGACTGCTGTCAGTGCTTCTGTGTGTAGCTCTGCACATTCTATAATGTTCTGACAGCTCTCATACTACTTTTTTGTGTCTAACAAAAATCAAGTAATGTACCTTAGCTGATACTAATCTCTTGTGACAATACAAATCAGTGAGGTGCATAGGTGTCTGAAGTAGAGTATAGAATGAAAATGCTGCATGTTAAGGATGCTAAAAAAGCTGCTTTCATTCAGTTCTATTCCTCCTACCTTTTAGAAGTATATGTTATTCTCAAATCTCTGTACGCCCAGAAGTATAACCTCAACAACAATAATCTTTTGTCTTTGTACTTTATATTATTTGAAGTGTTTTCCTGCCTTGAGTGATGCCTTTTAAATATAGAAACTGTGGAATAATAAATCATTCATCTTTCCTTTGTTTTCCACTTTTACTTCTTATACAGATCCCAGCATACTGGGGCTTTTCTCAGCACTGACTGGAAGTCATCATATAGACACTATAATACAGATAATAGAAGTTTAATTTTAGCTAACAAAAATATTTAATATTTAGGAGAACATAAATATTTTCTCAGCTCTTTAGCCTACAAATATTAGAAACAACAACAAACTTGTGGTGACTGATGTCTTTATGGACCTATTGCTGGACATATAAATCCGAACTTTGACCTCAGTTATGTTCAAGTTGAAAATTAATAAACAACAACTCCATGTATCACTGATATTTCTCCAGAATGAAAGTAATGCTATTGAAAAATTATTTTAGCTTGCAGCTGCTTTCTACTTTGAATTAAGAATGTTCAACCACTGATGATGTTTCTGGATGAATTATCATTTTATTTTAGCGATGTAATTTTATTATATAGGATCATTATCAGTCACACACTGTTTACTCCCGTGAAAGACATATCTTTCCAGCAAGACAGTATTTTAATATATTTTTCATCACCTTCCAATCACTAAATGACAGTAACTCTCTTGCATTTAACAAAAGAGAAGATAGATGGATTTGTTCGTGGTCCTCGAGCATGTATTTCTGCATACTAGTGTCTTCCAAATGATACTTTTGGAAATAGGGACAAGAATAGAGCAGCAATCAACCCAAAAAGCATGTACAATCACTTGAAGTGTCTGAACCCAGACCTAAAATGAAGGGCTCATACCGATTTCTTCAGGAAATGTGGTGTTTTGTCTTGGAGTTGAAGCAACACATATAAAGCATATTTTATATGAACACATATCAATGCAAACTGCATTCTGTGTCAAAAACATTGGCTGCTTTCACTACATGAAAAGGCTTTGTTTTCCATTTGACAAAGACAATGAGAATTTTGTACAGGAAACTGAAAAGATAAGAGTTGGCCATACGAGTAACAGTGCTGCTCACAGCTGAAGCATACCTATGTTACCAAGGTGACCACACTTACAGACTCATGATGAACTCATCAGTAACCAGGAGTTTAACTAACGAAGTCTCTAGAAGTTGGATCTCTGTCTTGGCTAGAATATAAAAGTTTCATGAAGCTTCTCCTTGTTCACAGACTTTTCCCCAGAACTATCCAGAACCATATGGTTGGAGTATAAAAATTCCTACAATATAATACATTATATCAATATTAGAAGAAACATGTTAAAGAAGCTAATTCATATATCTGTACTGTTATGTGATAACCTACACATCAGTGACATTGCTTACAATAAGAACTTTCAGGAAGGATTTTAATACACGAATCCCTATGATCTATTGTTAATAATGACATGGGCAGGATATCAGAATGTACACAAGGACTTCTGCACAGAGTATAATGGCATATGTATTTCAGCTCTTACATACTCCAGTTCTTACAGCTTCCTTACAGAAGGCCTCTTGCGTATTTTTAGTGAAGTGGGTTTCTCCAGAACCAAATGGGCATGAAGACAAGATAAGAAGGTGTAAAAGTCTGTTTTCTACCCTAAGTAGAAAATTAACCTAAAGTGATGGAGAGCTGCAGGACTATATGTACCTCCCACAGTAGGAGCCAGCTGATCCTTCTCTGCTGCATGGAAGGCCAACAGGAGTTTAGACCTGTCAGTGCTGGCAGATTTGAAAACCATCAAGCCTCAGGTGTTCAAATGTGGTGATGCTAGAGGTCACAAAACTCACATCCTCAGTTGTTATGAAACACAGTATTTTTGTCCCTTGAGAGAAGCCTGGCATGGTTGCTGACACTCTGCCCCCTGACACCCTGCCCCCTGACCAACATTGGCAGCGTAGGCAGGATGCTGCCCACATTATCCATGTGAGGTATGATTCTCTCATATCACACTATCGTTGGTGGAACCAAGTGGCAACGTGACTCTTACGCATGTTCAAAAGGCATTTGCATGATCGGCTGCTGCTGCCAGATGACCCAGACACCAAATGTCCCTGGCAGCCCGCCGGAGCCATGCCATCGCTTATGATCCTGTGTTTGCTGTAGGTGATTGGGTGAGCCACTGTATGGGCATGTTGTTGCTCATCTTTCTTGCTGCATCAATAAAGCTTTGTTTTATAACTTGTTGCCAGGCTCCATTACTGTTCAGACCACAGTTGCTCAATCAGTCTGGTAAAAACACACCAGCATATACCACGAGGACTCCCTGTGCCTTTGCATCCTTCTGTACCATTGCTGCTACAGTCACAAAAGTGTTTAATGAATGATGTGTACAAGTTAAAAAGAAATTGAAATCAAAACCAAATGCAGAAAGAGATTGTTAATGAGCTAAGTAGAAAGTTGCTGCAACAGTTGTGTTGAATTTGTCAAAGCCGTTTCATGGAATTTGTTTCGTAGTGGATTCTGCCAGGAGTTAATGCAAAAGCACAAGAGTTTTATGGGTCAAAGGAAAATCGTTCTTGTGGAGTAAAAACTCGCAGTAAGAAAGCTAAGAAATATGATTGGATTCTTTAAGATGTCACAGAATTTCTTGTTTCTTGTCAGATGAAATCTCTTGCTGTCCAAATTACTGCCTTATCTACTTCCAGACATACACTGAGAAATCAGTGTTTAGTTTCCTTTTGTTAAGTAGATAGCATGTATTAAAAAGAGATAGTGTTTGAAAATTAGTGAACACAAGGAAATTGTCCACTGTCATGTCATGGCACAAAAACCAGCAACAGTAATTTTTTAACTTTCTTTTGTAGTTCAGGAATATCTACAATAGCATATCACACAGAAATTCAGCTTTGAGGGATGGAAGGTACTTCGGGGCATTTTTCAGGCTGGATGTAATTACATTTTTATGAATTCATCTTTCCTTGACAGGAAGATTTAGATGCACTTGATTTGTGACTGGGATATAGACTTTAGTGTAAATTCATGGGATATTAGGAAACAGGTTGAGAGACAAACCTCACAAAAAAGATCAGTCAAAGCAAACTGAGATGAAAAAAGGGGAAGGGCAAGAAAAGATCATGCAAGAAACTTGATTACTTGGAGAGAGAATTCATTCTCTTGCTACCTCTGAATGATCCTATACCACAGTACTTTGGGAAAGTAAGGAATTAATTCCATTTGATATTGAATTTTGTCCTGTCTTTTCTCTGAAACATGGTATAGCTCAGAGATACATTATTCATTCATGTATCTGAGATTTTCAGCTTTGGGCTAGCTGAACAAATGACAGGAGACTGAGAAGAAATCACTTGTACTTAATGATACAGAATGTCTGGCAATAACTAGGATACCAGATTTAAAAAAAAGAATGGTGCAAAAAAACTGAAATAAAGTATTGGTTTTGGTTCACTTGCGTCCAAGATTTGCGTCCAAGGTAATTTTAATGTAGTTAAATTAAAATTACCTTGGACGCAATTCTTCTGGAGTCAAACTGAAACAACATTTCAGCTTTCCTACCAGAACAAAAAATTGAAAGAAATTCATTCTTGATTGTATAAAATTTGACTAAACCAAAAGATTTGGATTAGTTTTCAAGGAGCCTTTTATTTTCAGATAGATAAAAAAGGTAAAATTAGTTATGTTTAAATCTAAATTTAGTTAACTAAATAATAAAACTAAATAATAACTAAACGTAATAAAATACAAATAATAAGGCTAAATAATAACCAACTTATGTTTGTTATGCAAATACAATTTAACTTACTTCCATTTTTTCCCAGGGTTGTCTTGATTGAAATAATCTTACTAATTAAACACAAATTAATAAACAGTCTTTGTTGCCCAAAATGCATTTTATAGCCAAAAATGTGTCACTTGGTAATTGTTATTCACTCTCTTAAAAAAAAAAAATTTCAAAATGTACCTGTCCTGCAATGCATAAAATTGATTCCAAGATCAAGCAGGTGGCAACTTGTAATTGCTACTCCTGATGCTCTAAAATTTGAATATATCCAAATCTCTTGATCAACTATTCTGTTCTTCCTTGCAGACCATGTTTGTCTCCTCCATTTCTTTCACTGTTGGGATGACAGGCTTCCTGAGATATGCTTGTTCAGTGCTTAACACAACCTGGCCTTTCCTGGCAGAAGAGTCTACTCACAAATTCTGCTCACGACTATTTAGAAGAGAAATAATGGTGACAATAACTGTGGCAATGTACTGCGCAGCAAAGGATTCTTCATGTTTTTAAATCCTTTCTTTTCACTAACAGAAAAGAGGAACTTGCTGCAGTCACATAATGGATTTATGTAAAAAGAGCTTTTGGAACTTTGTTTTCATTCATGAATGTTCCTTTTTTTGGGGCAGATTTGAAACTAGTGACTTCTGCCTGTCTATCCATCTTCAATTACTTTACTGTCAATTATGGGCACAGTAGACGTAAACACCATCAGAAAAAAGTTGCTGCAGACAGACAGCATCTTAAATGTCCTGTTTGAAGGACAGAAACATAATAAAAGCCTGAATGCTGATTGAAAATCTTAAAAGTGAAGAGGAAAGCCTAGAAGATCAAAAGAAGTAGTTTGAATTTATACTTTTTACTGTTTTAATATAAGATGAATTCCTGCCCTTGTAGGAGTATGAGTTTACAGACAGAATGCTAACTGTTGAAGCAATTCCATGAGAAAACAAACATTTAATTGGAGATCCTAAATGTTATTCAAAATGCTTGCTTTTATTACTAGGAAGAATGTGAGCTGGACATAGGGGTTAAAAATCCCTAATGCTGGAAAAGATCTCATACACTGGACAACTGTGGAAGAGAGGGAGAAGGGACCTTAACTTGACATCGTATCATTTTTGAATAGTAATAGTTTTTGTGATGATTGCCAAGTTGGGATTGGCTTGAAACTCATCAGCATTTTTATAATGTCTTATTAACCTTGTTTGCTGAGATTGTGTGGCTGGCCAAATTAGATTTGATGGTAGAAATTTCTTTAGGGACTGTAGATGTGCTGGGATATGTACATTTACTGGAGTTTAATGGAAATAATGAATTTTCTCATGAACAACATCTTCGGATGATGAGTGCTAAAAATGAATTACTTTTAGCATAAGGGAGCTCCTAGAGAATGTCAGGAAAATGTGTCCTTTCCAATAATTTCCATGTTTTATGCCTCCCAGTACAAATATAAATCTCCTTGAGAACTAGATAATCTGACACTCCTGGTACTAACAGGTTTCTGACTCTTGGAAACTCTGAGGATTTTTTGGTTTTGTTGTTAATGATCAGTTCAGTTTTGGCTCTCATTAGAGATACAGCTTAATGGTTGAGCAATGTAAATTTTTATTTAGTCTGTGTGTCATTGCATAGCATTACAATTTTATCATATATAAATTGTAGACCTCAGTATTTATCTTCAGATTTCACAGCAATAAACCAACAAAAGATTAAACTATCATAATTTATAACTGAAAAGTAGCATCTCATTGAGCATGAGTTTTCACAGGAAAATTACATGTTAGAATGGAAGTATACCCCTCATCTTTGATGGTGTATCTTGTGACAATACTTAAAGGGCATGATTCACTACAGTGGCATCACAGTATTTCTTCTATTGTTTTTCCAGATAATTAAAAATCTGTCATATATTTTTTTCTAGAAAAGGACTTCAATCCTTGTCGTTGATTCATCATGTGATTACTTCATTGTAACACCATGATATATTTTTAAATGGGGGGAGGGGGGAGGAGTTTCTTGAAAAAAGATCATCTTCCCATAATGCATTTTTTAAAAAAGGCTACCTTGTAAAATGCAGACACATTTTTATTCTAACCAAAATACTATCTTTTTCATTTCTAACACATTGGATAGCTTATCACTGTCTGTAGTTGGTGCTAAAAATTCAACAGACATTAACCACTGGAATTTGGAGAAGGTACCTCAGGACACTCCCTATGAGGGATATTATTGGTAAAAGGGACTAATTACAGTCACTAATGGAATATGGAATTCTGACACAGAATTCTGTAAATATGCCTAGACAAGATTTTCCAGAAAGACTCACTTTGTAGACTTTTCCAGCTCTTCAAATTTTCTGTGCAAAATTGCATTGGCACTGAGTCTCAGCCACAGCCAGTGAGCATTCACCAAAGTTGATTTAGGCGGATTGTAAAGGTGACATTTAGACCCTGCTGCCTCTCTCCTGCAATCCTGGGCCATCTGGCAGCTCTTATTCATGCTCGTTGCCAGTGACACAAATACGTTGTTAAAAATCCAGGGATGACAGGGTCTTAAGTGAACCCATGTCCTCCCCTGTTCTGGGGATCTGGACCATGCAGAAACAAGTATTTCTAATACATACTTATGGCACAGAAGGTTTTCTTAGACAGTCACTGAAGAACTTTGGGTTTTGACTTTTCTATTACCCCACACCTGCAAAGAATGTTTGCTTGCAGAGGAGGAGCTAAGCTATATTTTAATTCTATTTATGAGCTAATATCACTTTATTTTCTTCCATTTCTAGAAAAGCAACAAAATTACAGTTTAGGCTCCCCTTGTTCTCTACTGAGTGTTGCATCTAGATTTGACAGCCAATCCTCAAAGGCAGGTAACCATACCAGTCCAGTAAAACACCACCACTAAAATGCAGCTCTCTAGTAATGCTTAAGTATTACTGAAGTACAGAATATCAATGATCAGTTCTGCATACATGCTTATGAAGGGACACTTGCACTGCTCAGTGGGGCTTGTCACAATCTTACATACTCAAATCTAGAGGCAGCCCCACCTGTGCTATCAAATATTGTCAGCTTTGATGGTTCTGTATAGTTAAATTTAGTGATCCTTGAACAAGGTTAACTAGTTTTCCCACAGATTTCTTATTATATTTTTTTTTTAATTTGAAAATACAACTGTTCAGTGGACTATATATCAACGTATATCTTTGCTAACCTGTTCATTTCATAGACCACACATCCCCAGATCTTGACAAAATGTGTTTTCATATCTAATCTGTGAATCATTCATCAAGTTATTTATTTTTTTCAGATGCAAATTAATAGTCTTTGGAAACATAGTATTTTACTTAAATTAATTTGATTCTTTTCAGCCTACAGAACAGCAACAAATGAAAAAGTTCTTTGAAATCAGTCAGTTTGATTTTTTTTTCCAAATTTGTAGCACCGGCAGAAGGCCTGAAGATACTAAGATCACCACAAATGTTTCTAAAATTGTAGACGGGGTAGACAAGATAAGACTGAAAATACTCTCCCCACTCAGGGTATTAGCAGTGCATTCAGTTTGTTAGCAGCCAGCTGGCCAAACAACAGGCATGAAGAATCTATAGAATTTACAATACACAGTTGGCAATGTGTAGATGATGTCTAGATTATGTTTGGTATGTGCATTTAGGTGTATATCCCCATTGCTGGACCTGAGTGTCTCTTATGGCTGCACCTCTTTTCATATTGGTGTGAGTCCTCAGTATGCACAAACATTTGTGCTAACCCAAAAGAAAGTATAAGTGGATGGAAGGCAGGGTTGTGTCTATTTATCTGTGTTGCCATAGCTCCTACAGGATCCTATTGTTCTAGCTACTGTACAAACATACAGTATGAAAACAGTTCTTGCCCCAAAGAGATGGCAATTGGATGCATCCCTGTCATACAAGTAAAAAATAACAGCTCAGGTTAAAAAACCGAATATATGCTCTACACGTATGAAGCAAAACTTAAAAGAAAGCAAAGGACTATTAAAAGTATTGTTCAGGGAAAGCAAATAGCTGTCCAGCCCACTCACTCCACTCACTACATTATATAGTGTTAAAAAAAGTAATTTTGCAATTGAGAATAGGAGATTTTAAACACCCTCTTCTCTGATGCCACCTGGTAGTACTGAACTCTGTTATCTTAGAAATTAAGTATCAAGTCACTTCAGAGAGGGAAGGTATGCAATGAAAGTATTTAATTCCCTGCTACTGACGTCAATCAACATTTGGCCATAGATAAAATACAGGGATCAGTTTGAGGTCCTTCGATGTTTCAGAATTAGAGACATGGACTCTACTTCTTATTAATAATTCTTATTTGTGTATTTTCCCTTTATTTCTTTCATCCCATTATTTTGCCTATTGCTCTCAAGAAAACTAAAAATAAACTCCCACAAACTTACTTTCCAGATTCATGTGCATTTTAAAAGACAATACTTCAGTCATAAGAACAACACCTCTGAGGATCAGTTCAACAAAATAATAGTGTTCTCTTTCAGCTGAGAACTGTAGAGTACAATAATATTTGCTTCTAAGATGTTACAGTGCTACAAATTTGGTGCATGGTGACAGCTTTGGCATATTTGAAAAATAGGATGGAAAAAACCAAATACATATGTTAGTTTGTGTGTATATGCAGTGTAAATCTAGATTTTCATTGCAATGTTTTACTGAGGAGAGTATTTTCTCCCATATGACTGTTTTTTAAACTTCCTGTATCTTCTTTTTTGATTAAATCTATCTCTGATGACAGCATGATCATTATAGACTAGGCTTTTGTTGTCCTATTATTACATGACACCTAGGAATAACAAGTGGTCAATTATCTTTTACCTAGCACCATCAGAAAGGAAATTCAATTTACCTGCATCTTCTGTCATCACAGTACAAAGGACGTTTCCTAACCTCAGTGACACTTTAATTAGCATGATGGTGGAAAGCAGTATTTTCCGTCATTAGGTAGTTTAGGGGCTTTAGTGTGTAAATCATGATTTTCTATTATAGTTTGATTGGGTTAGATAATATTCTTCTCATGACCCAGTGAAGCAGACAATCTCTCTCCTTCACAAGCTTGAAACGTATAGCTGAAATGTGCACTAGAACAGACACATTTGTCCATGTCATTTCAAGATCATTTAATGTAAAACAGTTTAATTTAGAGTATCAGAATGTAGAAATTCAATATAAAATGTCAAATGTTTCAAATCTGGAGAAAGTAATGATGTGGAGAGTCCATTCACAAAACAGATTGGTCCTGGCTTTATTTTGTGTTATCCTATTTTTTATGTTTCATTTTAATTGTGAAAAGCATTTACACCCTGTGATCAGTCCTTTGCAATATACATTCAATCTTATTCAAAATGTATAAAAGAGAAAATAAACCGCATTTTGACTTGTTGGGCTTTAGACGACCTTTATTGCTTCAGTGCAGGATAAGCAGACTCTTTGAGCTAGTTTGCAGACAAGACACAAAAGAAGAGAGTCCAAGATGGAGAATGAGAGATGGGAAAAACAACTCAAAAGGTGAGTCAGTACATACCCAGCATTGGTGAAGTCAGTAGTTGTTATTTCTTATGTAGAATCATTGCTTTCACTTGCATTAAAGAACAGCGCTTTGTTGCAACAGAATATATAGAGCCACATATTGTTAGGAAATTAGAGATGGTTCTGATAGGCACACTTAAAAGACTGACAGATCACGCCAGTTTCAAACTTCAAAACCTCTTTACTGTATCAATATTCAGTAAGAATACACATTGACAGTCACTATCAATCATTATCACTACATACCCAAAATAATTAGTCCTTAACAAATCTATCCTAAATTAGCAGTGAGTATACAGTGTCACAAAACTCACACCTTTCTAGTTAGTACTGATGGGTATGATCTGTGACAGTCCTTAGTCGATGAGATCAAGGTCATCAGACTTGAGAGCTCATGAAATAGGAAAACCAAGACATAAGTGGGCTGTGACCTTTCTTCTTTTCCTCTCCTCAGTCATTGTTGATGTTTTAAGCTGCTGTGAACCTTCCCCAAAAGAAAAGGGGTGGTCTCACCTGCTCTTGGCATCTTATTTCTGGTATCAGGACTTCTGGCTTCTCTTATTCTACAGGATAATTATCGTCCCATTAGGCATTTTTCCCATTTGTTTTGTAGAATGCTTTTGATTTTACCAGACATCTTTCCTATCTGCTCCACATCCTTCATTCTTATCTTGCAGATTTTACCACTTGCACGTTTTTCACACCTGTTTTTTTTCAACTATACCATAAGTCTCCATCTGCCCATTTGTGGCTAGGGCTATTAATTATATATTTAAGCTTATCCATGTTACAAAGTGCTAATAGTGGTATTTCAGTGTGACAAATTGCTCATACGGTCTTGCTGGTTTTACTGCTTTAGTGTGCTTATTATACTTTGCTTCAAGGCAAACAGTATGCTAAGCTTGCTTCTATTTTTTGGGTGCAACAGGCCTCTGTTTTCTCAACAGTTCTAGCTTCCTTCAACAGAGAGGGAGTGCTTGCCGATTCAGCACAGACAAAATTTCATTCCCAAATAGAGTCATGGAAAAATAAGTTGGAATAAAAACCAGCTACACAGTTACAAACAAACACCATTCTATACAATTTTCATGCAAGGCTTGTATGGCTGGTGGTGGCATTTAGGCAATGACTAGGTTAGATGATATTTAATAACTATATTAGGCTCAGGTGAACATCTGACTATATTTGATTTAAAAAAAAAATCACAGAAAAAACAATGGTTAATGGAGGGACAGGCATTCTGATAATAAGTCATGTTAAACTTTTCATGAAGGACATAAATGATTAAATATTGCCGTTCTAAAAGATTTCAGTCTGCCAGTCTTTGCATGCCTTTCACCTCAGGTAATGATTAATAGTGTCTGAGACCACATGGAAGCCCTTTTTCACTGACTGCCAAAAATACATATATGAAAAATGCGTTCTATGAAGCTCTGTTACTGCTCTGAATTAGCTCTTAGATTGGCTGATTCATGAATGCCCCCCCTCCTTTCTGTCATACATTTTTTTGTCCAAGATTCAATGCACCAATCATACCAGTAGACAAAGGAGACAGCTATAAAACTTCACGTCCACCTCATGATGTCAGCACCAGGATATGTGATATTGTATTAGCATTGGTTGACTCTGACGACACTGAAAAATCCATGTTGAAATCAAGAATTTAAATATTATTTTGTTAATAAATAGACTATTTCCAAAAGTGTTTTCCCTCTGATAGTTTTTCTAAGCCATCTTTTTAGCCACTAGCAAAACAATGTACTGCTGTGTTATCTTGTAAGGATGGAGCACAGAAAGGGAAGATAAGACAGGAGAAAAAAATCAAACCTGGAAAATCTCAGGTTCCTGTATAGTCCTGCTCAACCAATATGTAAATGTGTGCAGCCCCTCCAAACCTAGGCTGTGGAAGCTACCCAGAAACATAATCAGTCTTCATCATACCATTATAAATAAATGGACAACAGTACTCCAATTTTGTTCTTATGTCTTTTCTTGATGACATGCAGAAGCATTATTTCTATTTAAAAAATGGGAAACTAAGGCATGAGATGACTTCAGTGATTTGCACACAAGCACATCAAAAGCTCAGAATTAAACAGGGGACTGAGTCCAGAGCTCTAACTCTCTGGCCTAGAGCTCTTAAGACCTTACAGTGGACCCAATTGCTCATTTGGCCATTACTCCTACTATAATTGTATTTTTCACTTGCATTAAAAAACCCCACAAGAATGGCCACACTGTTCAGAACAAGACTAACAGTAACCATAATGGACACCCAGAGAAGAATAAGAACAGCACAAATATATTACCTCCCCAGTAGCTGCTCAGCCACCAACCATTTTCTGCTCAGTTTCTACTCAGGATTTCTTGATCCAGTTGTGGCCTGTCTGTTTAGTAATCCATAGTAGGTGTCTCTCCCATATACTTGCCCAGCCTTCCTTTGAAACAGATGAATTTCTGACGTTCACCTAGCTCCCTGGCAATGAAGCTGCTAGCCATTACATGGTGAAACACCTTCTGTTACTTTCATTCTTAGGCTAAAGGCAACTAGAAACCAAGCATCACCTAAGCCATAACTTTGCTGACAGTCAAAGGACAAGTAGAGAACAAAAAATTGTTTTTTGTCTCCTCTAGCATCATCTCTAGTTTTCTGAATTCAGCAACTATTTTTCATTGATGTAACTATTTTCTCAAGTTCCGAGGTACCTGAGAGATAATATTATCTGAGTCTGAGTTGTTTTTCCCGCTAACTTCTAATGGTCTCTTATTTCCCATCTGTTGAGCATCAGCAGACAGAAAAATATCAGCTAAAGATGACAATAAAACCCCTAAACACATAATGGCCTTCAAAACTAATTTGAAACTACAAGCATGGAGGTTGATCTGCATTTGGTGTATGCTGATGAAGGTCCTCAGAAAGAAATAAACTATGACAATTTAACAGTAGCTGAGGTTTTGACTCTGTAGTTATAGAGAGTTGATAAATTCTCTTGTCCTGTGTTGTTTTTTTCAGCATCGTCCCAGCTGCCAGATAAACGGCCAGCAGTCTGGTTGAACAAGAAATTAAGCTCCATTCAGAGGAATGTATGTATTTTTCCTCTGTCTTGGTGAAAACTAATTCATAATAACTATGGGATCTCTGAGCACTTCTTAGAGCTCTTCAACATTCTTATTTTGCTAGTTGTTGAATTTAAATCATGCTTTTTAAAATAATTGCATGAGTTATGTTTAGTAAGAATTGTAAGGATAGAACACATGATGATTTTATTTTTGAAATTGCAATTTTTATTGATCTTGTTTCTAAAAATCAATTGTTTTTATATTTCACTTCAGTTCTCCTGTGAATTGTGATTTAGCCTTCACTTAACTCTTTAGATGAGAGGTAGCTTCTACCTATAATGAAAAATTGTGATTCATTTCATCAGGCAGTTTATCACTAAAAATCGAACTGCAGCCTAATAAATAAACTGTGGAGTCTGCAGAAACCAATATAATATTTGTAGGCACTAGGAACACCCCAAAAAGATCTGTAAACCAAGTGTTTTCAATAGAAAAACTCATGACAGAATCCAAAGCTGACATCTCGCCATCCTGCAGACAAACAAGTGAAAAAAAAAAGAAACCCAGGTGAAATAGCATTCATCTCACCTGGTAACCCTCTAACAGCTAGGCATCCAGTGTTCATCCTTCCTCAGTGGATATTACAGATGTTTCCAGAAAACATGTCAGAAAACTTTAGCCTTCAGACAGATGTCTAAAATTAAAGAGCTGAGTTGATTTCTGAAGTTTTTAGGTCTCTCTGGCTAAAGAGGAGTCTTCATGACTAAGGTAGATTAATGTCTAATTTTTACATTGCTCGAGTGGGATAGGATGTGTTGCACAGTTTTAGTCAGTTGTTGTGGGCTAGCATGGGAAAAGTGACAGAGCTGGTGTGCCAGGCAAAGGCTTTCACTTCCACAGATTAGTGAAAATGCAGCCAGAGCCTTGGAGAAGGGAACATGGAATGAGGTGCCATGTTTTACAGATGATGCAAAGTTATCTTGTAAGCAGCAGATGAAGATAGTGTCTGAAGAATTGCAGAAGGACCTTACAAGACTATTACTTCGGCAGGGAAATGGCAGATGAAACTCACAGTAGGTGAATGTCAAGAAATCAAAATAGTGAAAGAAAATAACCCTGGATTTGTGGAGAAAATGGTGGATCCTGAAGTGGCAATTGCCATTCTGGAGTGATGCTTTGGTGTTACCACAGTCTGCCGCATGAAAATATCTGCTATAGTGCTTAGCAGGCATGAAAAACGAGGACCTCAAATGTTAGGAAGTATTAGGAAACAAATAGAAAATAAGACAGAATAATTATTCTACTGAATAAATCCAACGGCAAACCAACAAACCTACTCCTTTGATACTCTGTGTCTGTAGCCCCCTCATCCAAAAAAAAGGATATACCAGGAATGGGAAAGATTCAGAGGACAAGAAGGATAATGAAAGGCTTAGAATTGCTTCCATGTGAGGAACAATTGAATAGGTGTCGTGGTTTAACCCCAGCTGCCAACTAAGCACCACACAGCCGCTCACTCAGTCCCCCTGGTGGGATGGGGGAGAGAATCGGAAGGCTAAAAATGAGAAAACTCGAGGGTTGAGATAAAGACAGTTTAATAGGTAAAGCAAAAGCCGCGCACACAAGCAAAGCAAAACAAGGAATTAATTCACTACTTCCCATGGGCAGGTAGGTGTTCAGCCATCTCCAGGAAAGCAGGGCTCCATCACACATAATGGTTACTTGGGAAGACAAACGCCATCACTCTGAATGTCCCCCCCTTCCTCCTTCTTCCCCAGCTTTATATACTGAGCATGACGTCATATGGTATGGGATATCCCTTTGGTCAGTTGGGGTCAGCTGTCCCAGCTGTGTTCCCTCCCAACTTCTTGTGCTCCTGGCAGAGCATGGGAAGCTGAAAAGTTCTTGATTTAGTATAAGCACTACTTAGCAACAACTAAAACATCTCTGTACTGTCAGCACTGTTTTCAGCACAAATCCACAACATAGCCCCATACTAGCTACTATAAAGAAAATTAACTCTATCCCAGCCAAAACCAGCACAATAGGAAAGGATTGTTTAACCTGGGGGGAAAAAAAAAATCACACCAGTGTCCTCTTCCATATACGGGAGAATTATGAGGAATTATGATGGACATTAGTCAGCTGTTAAAACCTAGCAGTGAAGCTGAGGATTAGCCCAAGACTGTCACTATGATTTTATAACATTAGACTTTCTTTTATTCAAGCAAAATTCAAATAAATTAAGAGCTTTCTTTCTAAAATAAGAAATAGCTGTTCATAGCCATATTTCATTGAGTGAAACACTGATAGGAAAGCTGAGGACATATGAACAGAAACAGTACTATTTATTCCTATATTCTGCAGAGTTAAAATTAATATATTGACCATCCGGAAAGTCAGGCAGACACAAGGTGAGCTTATGTAAGTGCCCGTAACATTACACACTGAATTAAAACAACTTTGTTTTATAATAGCTCAGGTTTAAAGAACTTAGCAAATGCCTTAATACTGCCCTAAAGAGATCAACTGCCTTATAAAGCTTTTAGCTTATGCTAAATCATGAAAACAGAACTTACTGGTACCTATCTGAAACTAAGAACAGCAAAATCAGGACAGGTATAAAATGGTGCCAAAACCAAGACTGGGTTGTTTAAACAACATGTTAGTAGGAAATAAATAAATAAATGAGACAGTTGCTGTTTTCCTTCGTGCAATAATAACCATAGAAACCAAACCCAGGGGTTATTTCCATTCACAAACCATTTTTTGCGGCAAAGCAAGGAATTCTCTAAACAAATTGATGGATTTGATCCTGCAAAGTGCAGCTGCAGATCAGTTTGTGCTTGTTCCAAACGCAGTGAGCAGGGCAACTGCCAGCACTGCATAGCTATCAGACAGCCCTCAGAGGGGAAAAAAAGAGAAGGAAAGGGGTCTCCAGATTACCAGCGTAAGAGCAGAGCTCTGAAGGGGGCTCCCCAAAGCATGGAGGTCCGGGGCGGATGGCACCCTGGGGGTGGTGGAGCTGCCCACCTCCGAGTTTGGTGCCTGGCAAGATCCTGCCCCTGCTGAGGATGGCCCCAACTCACAGCTCACACCGGTGTTACAGGAGCTGGTGACTGCCACACACCAAAAACATGCACTGCCTTCAGACACAACAGAGGCGGGTGGTCATGTCCACCACTGTCAAAGGCAGAGCTCATGTAGGACTGTCACTCAGAGTGATGAGGTCATGCCTTCCCAAACAACAGAGATTTCTAGACCACAATCCCTCATGCAGCTGGAAGCATATGACTCTATTACTGCCAAGGGAAAAGCTTTCTTCCCCAAGAAGGAAGGCTTCCTAGATCCTCAGCCTGGCAGGGAAGTAAGAGCAGAGTAAGCTGCTGAGTTATGAGACACACTGAATGTCAATCTTCCCCACCAGAAGCAGCACTTACATCTTCAAATAAAAGAAAAATCAAGTAAAGAGAAGAGAAGCAGAGGTGAATGTATGTATATCTGTACTTCGAACTCTTGTTACTGAAGTACCATTACGGAGTCAAAGAATGAAAAGCAGCCAGAAAATCACATAGTCTGGCATTTAAAAGCTGAAGATCACACTGAGGTAAATGAACCAAAATGCCTTATCTTGATCTATGCCATCTTCCTTTGTTGGTGCACTCTTTGTGACTAAAAAGGAAAGAATATGTTAGGGATATACAGTATGAGTGGCTGGAGATCATCACTCATTTACCCTTATCAAAATAGAAAGCATTTTCTTTCATAATTTGAAAAGTTTTTTTTTCTTCTTATTGAAAAAGGGGAATGAGGAAATGCAAAGAAAGTATTCTCACTCATTTACATTTCCTCTTCCTCTTGGCCAGCTTGGCAGAACATGAAAAACTAAGTATAACATTTGGTTGGGGAGGTTGCAAAGAAAGAAGTAATCTCACCCCATCTTTCAATTAAAAAAACACAGAACTTTGTCTAGAAAGTGCTGACCTGTTCTTATCTAAAGATTGCTCAGCACAAAGGATGACCTGAAGTGCTCTGAAGTGCTGAAATACAAAGCTGATTTATAATAATTTATTCACAGTGTATGAAAAATATTATTGCAATTAAACACTGGATTAGAAACCAATAAATCTGAGCAAATCTTTGTGCTTGGAATTTATTTTTTCTATTTCCTTGGGAAAAACAGCTCAAAGTTTATGATCTTGAGTTTGACATTTATAAAAGGAGGGTAATGTTTCTTCTCATTATGCTTTTAAACAAAATAAGTGTTATGATTTATCATGACCATGTGTAGGCTGTGTACCCTAATGGACTTTTAGGTTCTTCTGTAGTGCATATACTAAATATGTTTTAAAACAGCATGTTGAATGGCAACTTTTCTTTGCTCCGTTAGCTGAAATGAAATGTTAATGTGTCTCTATACATAGTCAAGCAGTGTCAAAATAAATTTCAGGAGAATAAAACCAATGTAAATCATAGTCCAGTGTAGTGAAATTGCCATAATTCTTACCACTTGCTTGTTCACTTGCCAGTTCCAAGAACTAGGATTGGCTGGGATATCAATAGGATAATGAGATATTACACGCTTATTCAATTGTATGTTGGTAATGCTGATTATTAGAAAGGCCAGAATCACCAGGAAATCTACAAATCACTAAAAACATCAGTTATTTAAAGTGATCTTCCATGCCACATAAACATGCAATTTAATCCCTATTGCATACTGAGTACTTTTTGCTTTTTTAATAGTGTCTTGCATGTATCAAAATACTTCTCATATATGAAAAGTAAATTCTCATCACAGATTTATGAGAGTACCAGTGCATTTTATACCTATGCCTAAAGTTGAAGCTTAGACAGAAAATATATGGAAAACTGCGGGTTTGGCTGTGAACTTTGAACATGTGATTCTTTAGTTAGAATTCCTTGAGTTGGCCATTAATTTAATTAGAACTATGCAGTGCCAACTAATTTTAGCATTGTAGAAATTCACAATTAATTAGCTGAAAATCTCCTCTTATGAAACATAAATCCTCCTCCTATTCTGTTTTATATTGTGAATAAAACATTGTTCCATCCATTTCTTTTTGATATCTTGAAAGATGTAAAGCTGTACATTAGATCATAAAATATATTGATGAGTTTTCTTCTAAAATCTACAATCCACATCATTATTGATTGAGGCATTAACTGATACTTTCATTACATTCCTGTAAGATTATATTCAGAACTACATTCCTGTATCCAACGATTTATTCCGTCCTCTTTGGTTATTTGAAAAATATTACTTTCAATAAGCCACTGAATGTCACTTCTTGTTAATTACTAGTTTTGATGACTGAATATATTTTAACATCAAGGAATTCTATGCATATAGTATTAGTGGGTTTTTAAATAAATATAGAGTTTGCACATAATTTTGTAAATTATTTAACAGACATTTAGGCTACTTAACATAATAGAAAAGGTAGCAAGTGATACTATAACATGCTTTGAAACCTTTTGAAGTTATACTTTACTCTCAGGAATAAAGAAATCAATTTTTGTTGTATATCTATCTATGAACCGATCATTCTTTGTCTTTTTATGAAATCTATTTTACTGATAGTGATGCACACATACTTTATTAGCAATGATTGGCAATTAATCTATTTTTTCTTTGAAAACTGTTGATAAATTGCACAAAAGTGACTTCTTTAAACAGAAAATCCCACAAACCCACACAATGAACACTTATAATTAAATATTTAGAAGAAGTGATTAGTGGAAAGGAATAACTTGGCAGTCACAACACTGCAGTATTAATGGATGGAAAATGGAACCAAATATATTGTAAACCCAAGGGCATCTGAAAAAATGAGATCCAAACATTTAAGGCAGTCAAAAACCCAAGCACACAGCAGTCCTTGCCTATATGAATTTTATGGAAAACAACACTACCTATCCAAGGCAGTCTGTGGCTATGGCTTGACAAGGTCATAAATCTGTATTTAGGGTACTTGGTAGCATATAAAAAAAGTTCAACAGTCACATGACACAGAGGGTGGAGTCCATCCAAGCTCTTTTTACAGCATCAGATTCAGTCAAAACTTTATGAGAGGGTAACCTTGTCCCTTATCATCTCTACGTGTCTGTCTGACTCGTTAAGAGATCAGATATTACTTGCCACCCTGCAGGCACATAAACACACTGATCTGTATGTGCTCTGGCTAACCTAACAGATATGTAGTGTTGACCCGTATTTGATCCAGGTTTAGTGTATGCTTCAGCAGGGTCTTGTACCCCACAGATCTGATATGAACAATTGTGGAATCAGAAAGAAACAATCAGAGTGTGATAACATGCTTCAGTGACCCTAGCTAAGCTAGCCTAGCTCCAGGGAAGACAGGTACCTCCAAGATAATGTGGGAAAGACATAGAATGATATGACAGAAGAGTAGGTGAGCTAAAACATACAGGCTATATAACTCAAGTGGCTTATGTCCAGTGTAATGTTAGAATATAACCCCTATATACCCTGTTGGGACAATTCAAGCCTAAAATGCCACTTAAGTCATGACAGGAATTTTCTTTGGTGGATACAGCTGAATTTGAGACAAAACTCGGCTACATTCTGAATGAAATAAAAAGTTTTATTTAACTATATTTAAATTCTACACCTTATTTGTCATGCCAAACTTAAATGCAGAACAGTGGGCCATTTCACTTTATAAAATATGCAGTGCTGTCTCTCTTGAGGTCATAGGCAAAATGCCAACAGACTTCAGCAGAACCAAGATTTCATCCATACTGTCCCATACTTTACCCCTTAGCTTTGTGCATAGCTGAAATCTTTAAGGGTAGAATCTTGACTTAAGAAATTTAATGGCAAAACTCCCGTAAACATCAACAAATCTAAGATGTAATCCTAAAAGTTCAAGCAGAAAATGCTGGATGACACATCAGTGACTGCCAGATCAAATCCAGACTTGGACAGATGTGTTATTATTGGAGAATATAGGCAAGTGAAGGCTATTAGAAAAAAAAACGAACCCCAAACTTCTAATTAAATAACAGACACTTATATAGCAGATTAGTAGTAAAGGTATTTGAATGTTTTCTTTTCCCTAAACCAGCACATACAATTTTCATAATAGCATACTTTCACCTCTCCTGTAACCAGTAGTTCTCTATCCAGCTGTGGGAGAAAAGGTGTACTTAGAACAGTCTAGACAGCACACTTTTATTTTATAAAAGCATAACATTGCAAATTAATGTCTAGCTGCCTCTCATATGAGATTTCTATTCGGAAGAGAGCTGCTGAGCAGGTGTCTCATCATCATGTAGCTAACAACAGCCAATGCTTTCTCCTGCAGGGAGTGGCTGACGTGTTTCCCATTTAACATGTAAAAAAAAATCAGCTGAGACACAGGTGGAATAATTTAATGCATACTGCTAAGGCAAATAGGTAGGTTAAACATTGAACAAGGCCTGTGATATGGGAGAGGTAGCTCTGATCAGACTGGTGTAAGTCCTGGTCCTGCAGCAAGTGTAGCAGAAAACCCATGATTTTTAAAAAGGTGATGATTTCACATCAATCTATATCAACAAAGCAGGGCTAGAATATAGTTGTCTCTTTAAAAATAACCCAAGGGAATGAGACACAAATAGAACCTGGACCTTGCACCAGATCTAAATTCACATGAACTGTGAAGGAATAGCCAGTGTTCTCATCATGAGCATATATTTGCTGTTAGGGAGGTGGAATATTTTTGGCTTTGAACAACCCTGTAAAAGAGTTAAGCAAACATGTATACTTTCAGAAGCTTCTTGTTTGCTTGACTTTTCATTGCATCTGCAGTTAACTAGGGTTGTCTTGCACTGTCAGTTCAGAACATATTTCACTGTGTAATGTCTTCAGTGTTATCTTTGACTTGACCTGTTTTTGTAATATAGTGTATGCTATAGGTGCTAAGCTAACAGACAATTTTTTCAGGTGCTACACACTTAGATTTGTAGTTGGCATTATTTAAGCTTACTACTTTTGGTTAATGCTGTGCATTCCAGCAGATTTTAGTAGGATTTTTTTTTTGTTGCTCTGTTTGTCCTTTCTCCAATTCTTTTTGATGACTTGCTCTACTGACACAGGAATAAATGACACAAATTCTTATGCTTACATTTGTAATATTAAAATAATTATTTTTCTTTTGCATTATGCTTCCTTGTTTTCCACTTTACTGGGGAACTATAGCTTGTCTTAGTTTCCAAGCAGACATTTAAGGAAATACTGTTATTTATAGTTAAACTGCAGTGAGATGAGTAGAAACCCGTATTACTTAAGCCAACTGTTTAATTAGCACATAACACACTGGAAAAAAAGAACTAAATCTTTTATGCTGGTTCTGAAAAACACAGAATTGAATGTATCACTTGTTATCTAATATGATAAGATATCCCCTAGCGGTATTAAACTTTGTAACCTTACAACCTACATTACTTATAAAACAGATGTTTAAACTTCTTGATGCACACAAGTGTATGTAGAGTCACACCGTTTTAAATCTAATTAGTGTTTAATAAGCCATTGGAAATGTTGTCATTCAGCTCTTACAAATTAATCCTGATCTCTTAACACATGCTGATATTTTGAAACAGTAATTATTCTGAAACAAAAAAGAGGTCTGAGTTAATCTGAATTAACATAAACAGCTCCCATGATTATTTTATGTGCTTCCAGCAGAGAGGTGTTAATAGTCTCCTCATGGTTTGGTAGGAAGAACTCTGTAACAGAAGGATTGAAAATTGTTCTGCATGATGGTCAGCATTTCTCAATAAAACACAATTAATACAGATCAGAACAGAAGAAAGAACTACGGAGCTTTCAGAATGACAGTCCAGGCTAGAGTGATGTACCTTCTTTGTTAGTAAATTATATGTAAACTGAGCCTGGAATCTGCTAATAAACCTGGGTTCTTTCCAGCTTACGCACTGGCAATTAAGAATCTGTGCTGGGAAAAACTGATAATTCTGTCAGTGATGCATGTGTCGGAAGGGAATCCAGTCAGTTTCCCAGAGCTGGACTGGCTATACGCTACTAGGAATAGTAGTAACTACATATATTCACACACAGAGACACATACACATGGACACACACCCCCCTACAAACATTTATATGTATATAGCACATGTATTTATGCATTTATATAAAAACACACATGTATTATCACACTAAAAAAAGTTGGGATACAACTATTATGCACCTGTGAGTTTAGTTTTTGGAATGGTTAGCTTCAAGCAGAACACAAAACTTGCTCGTGTACAACAGCCCTGTTGTCACCATAGACTTGGAAAGTGCAAAGACTTCACAGTCCTGCTTTTACAGTCCTGCTTTCCTCTGAATCAGTGAGGGGCATGGATAGAAAGGAGGGCAGTAAACTTAAACTTGCTACTCACCAGCAAATAGTAAACCCAATAATTTTCAATAGGTACTGCATTGACATCAGCAACCTGGATGGAAGCTAACATTTTCTATTTTTTTTATGTTGTATAAATGCACGTATTCTTTTTGGTATCAAAATTTTCAAGAGTGAAATTTCTAATTCACAGAACTGATTGGGAGATTTAGATGAGAAAGAAATTTCAAATTTAAAATACAAAAACAGGAACTTGCAATACAAACAATCATAATTTCCTTTTATTGTTGTTGTTTCAATTGAGGCTTCCTTACAATGGCACGATTCTAGAAAAAGGTAAGGAATCAACAGAAATGTGATTTGATGCCTAATTTTGAATAACAAATGAAGGCTTCTCCAAAATAATTGGCAAACAGCATAAGAAGCAAAATTCATCTACTCATGGGAAGTGACTTTAGCAGCTCACAGGAATATGTGTGAGCTGCGAGACTGAGAAAAAATCTGTGACCAACAAAGTACCTACATATATTTTCAATCTAATTTTCTTTTTTTTATTAAAAATTTATTACTATCTAAATAACTGCATAGTAGTTTGTCCTCTTCCATTGCCTTCCCAATAAGGTGGAATGCAGCGTAAAAAGAGTAGGAACAACAAAACCAAACCCCCATGTCAAAAGATCAGAAACAGATGGTAAGAGACTCTGGATATAGAGACTCAAAGGAGGCCTAGATGTAGAGAACATACAATCACTAGAAAACAAACAGCTCATCCAAACTGCATGGAATAGTGAGTAATGAGTGACATAAGTATTCAACCAGGGCATGACTACAGCTGCCAGTACTGCTTGATTTTCTCATCACTTTTGAATGATCTTACAAACCAATCTAGCTGATAATAAGATTTTGGAAGATAAGTAATGCTAGAATGTACAGCTGCTGTAGTCTATGAACTAGTGGAGATCCTAGAAAATGTGTCGGACCCTGTATTTAACTTTTTTTCAATGTAGTTTCAATCCGTATCACCTGAATGGAATTGTATCTGCTGAGTAACTCACTTTTCAGCCAAGGATATTCACCAGAAGAAGGAATCCTTTTGGATTTCTAAGTGATAATACAAAAGATGCTAACAGCAGAAATAGGATTGAAGCAATAATGAAACAGTAATTGCTTAACCTTTTGGTTAACAGATATCAGCACTGCACATCAAAAACTATGAGCAGATTCTGCCACACTTATTTGGAATCAGAGCGCTTCCATGGAAACTCTGACCAGTAAAGGACCAAGAGCTCCGGTTCTGAACTACCAATGTATTTGCTCAACTTCATATGCAGGCCAGGCCTTGCAGATGAGTAATATGAAAGGGAGCCAAATATGATCCTGTAGTTGACCCAGGGCCCACTGTTTTTTTTACATTTTTTACACTTTTATTGAAGACATAACTACTGATTTCACCACTTTGTTGGATTAAAACCTCATCTAGCTGACCACTGTGTAAGCTCAAGTGGTAACAGAAACAGTAAATACACTTCATGAATAAAAGGCACATATCGTATAGTTCATACTCCTCTTTCTCAGTCAGAGGTCTTTAGTGGCCTCTTCTGAAAAGCTAAGTTACTGAAATATGCAGCCTCTCTTTCTCTCCTATTCCTTAATTTCTTGAAATAAAATGTTGTATCATCAGGAAACAGATGTGAAGTGTTAAAATAGGAAAACATTTTTAAAATATTTGGCAGTTGACAAAGAAGCTTATATTTTTTACTTCTGCTTTGAGACACATTTAAAGAGGAGCTCTAACATCTATAAATTTTTAGAGAATCAAAGTGATACTTGAGTAGACCGAGCAGCTAAGAAGATAAAGAGAATGGAGAACTTCTTGCTTTGAGGTAAATGGTTCAAATCCACCTGTATCAGTACTGAGCAGGAGTTACTTAAGGTCATTGACATCTGTGAAATGAGCAATGGTTTCATTCCATTTCCCAGCAAACCAGAATAATAATGTCCAGCCAAAAAAGAAAAAAATTAATGAGTTTACAGAACCTTCTTAAAACCTACAGCAGGTTTTTGTACAGTGTTGACATCCTGTGCAATGCCAAGTTTAAGCCACCATTGGCCTGAGCCAAAATCAAGTGAAAGAGAAAGCTGATCACTTAATCTGCGTTAGGGCTACTGGCAAGATTAGTTGGTGAAGGTCATGTGGCTGTTATCTGGGATCACGCTATCCTGTAGTTATCTCTAAATGAAGATTAAAGCCTACAATAGATCATCTTTTATGATCAATGAAATTTACTTTAAATACATGTAAATATCAGCATCTGTTTTCATTACGATTGTCATTATATTCACTCATTCATGGCAGCACTGCTCATAAACATAATTATTTGATAATGCTCCATTCTGTTTCAAGAGATTGCTCAGAGTAGCCCTGTACCATGCAATGCTGGAAGGAAACTGGCTTTCTGGTTGCATCTGTTGCTGAACAAAACAAGCTTCTGAGCTCTTCATTCAGTAGGTACTAGTTATTGGGAACTCCAGGTAAAAAAAAGATTATTTCTCACTATAGACTGTGAACAGGAAGTGGAACAATGAGAGTGCTTCATTTATGTAGATGCTAATAGAAATCCTGCTGTAGCATTTGGAGTTACCTTAGCCCTGCATTCAAATTCAGAATTGGTGTACAGGAGAATTAGTAAGAAGTGTATCTACCCTTTGCAGAAAAACAGCATGAGATTACTCAGGCAAATGTGATTTTGCATGTCTTTCTTTACAGTGAAGTATGGCATCAGAGGGTAGTTTAGTCATGGCATTCCTAAAGGCTCAGTCCTGAAAATAATCTGATTTAATATTTTCTTCAAAGAGAGATGACAAAAAGATAAGAGCACTGATGACATTTTTTATATTAAAAGATTTGAGAAACATGATCCATAGACTGAAGAATCAGGATATTTATATGGATTACCTAGATGATTCTGATGGTTGTAATAGCAGCAACAGGATAAACTTTGTCAGGTCAAAGTTCAACATCATGAAGTTGAAGGCTAATAAAAATAATGTCTGGTGCAATTGAGGGACTTGCAGCTAGGAGTAGCAGCAAAGAAAAATTTGTGTGTACTAGCTGATCAGAGGATGACCCTGATTCCCACTGTAATCCACCCACAGAAAGATATAAACCTATAATACACCAATAGGGACTTTTCTAATAAGAAAATAAATTAGGGAAATGATTGTGCCATTGTATGAATTACTGTATTTTTAATATCTTAAATACTCTATGCAATTCTCATAATTCCTATAGAAAGAATTCAAAATTAAACAAATTCATGATAGCTTACAGAAAAGACTGAAGAACCTGTCAGCAGATTATGCCTGTACTCCACTTACTGGACTTATCCAGCCTACTAAAACAAACCCTAACTTTTCTTATTCAATAGTATGTCAGGATTAAACAGTCAAAATGGAAATACGCGTTTCGTCTGGAAAAAGGTAATGGAAAGAACACTGCTCAACAACAACATTTCTACATGTGCACATATAGGCCAAAAAAAATGAGGTGGAAAATGTTACACCTGTCCTAAATGTTCAGCAGAATGCTCCTAACTGTCAGAAGAATGACATCTAATATACTTTTACAACAGAAGAAGTAGTGGCAAAACCCCTTAACGACTTGTAATATGGAAGCTGATCCGTTTATGAAAAGGAGGATTAAATGGCAGGGCTCCATGTGAAAGCAAGGACTTGAATTCAGTGACCCTGGAGGTCTCTTCCAGTCCCACATTCCTATAAATCATAAGTCCTCTAATCCTATAAAACTCATGCACACAGTGGGTAGTGTCTGTGGAAGCATGCAAAGCTGCTTATGTGAAAGAAGAGGCCACAGTGAGAAAACGAAGCCCTAAGTTAGGATTTTGTTGAAAAACTCTGTTAACAATATCAAGCATTAACCTCTTAACAATCTTCTTTTATGAGGTGCATCCCCTATCTGAAGGATATATATACCTTCACCCTTTACATTCACCTGCTCACTTTTCTTTCTGCAGATAAGCAGAATTGTGAGTGAAGTTATAGAACATTTTAAGCTTCTTGAACTGGTAATTGTCTGCATCCCTTCAGGGATCTTGTCTAAAGCTCTGGCCTTGACAGTTTGAAAGGTGCACAGTGTATTGAGATTTGATAAGCATTTTAAATGTGAACATTGATCCAGTATTTTAAGCAGTTGTCCCATTTATCTAGAATGACCCACATGTGCCTCTGGGTGGATGGATGGCATGTCATGACTGTTAATTGATTTGGGGAAAAAAATTAATCCTTAAAAGAAACTAAAGATAATTAATAAAAATAATGATTATATATTGCATGGGTTCCCAGCCTATTGCTAACTGAAAAAGAAATTAATCTTATGGAAGAAACTTCTCCTCAGCATTGTAGTGGTTTTAAACTCTTAAACTGCATAATACAGAGAGTGATTAACAGCATGCTTCCGTTGGCGAGAGAAAGAGTAGACACTTCTTCAGTTCAGTCCCAGGACGCATAGTTCGTAAGCAGGATTCCCTGGCTGTCCCCTCACATGCAATTCTATTCTATAATTAACCTACTGCTTAATTAACAGAGCTTAGGAAATAATTATCAGTGAATACTTTATTTGATTAATTTAGCCTTTTTTCCTTTTCACAAATTGTATCAGAAGAGATTAGGAAATTTCAAATATGTATTTTTTTAGCTAACATTTACAGACTTCTTTAGTAAATAATTCTTCGTTTGTGGTTGATATTTTTTAAGTTCATATTATTAGTTCTTATAATTTAGGTATCTGCTTTTACCAAGTTATTCATTGTTAATACATAAGTCACCATACTGTACATAGCTAAAACCAACTGACTCGTAATTTTGGTACTTTATACCTAGCTGTAATATTTACAGTTCATAATATGAAATGTCCTGACTAGATCACCAATTCAATGAGCAGAAGCAAAATATTAAGTAACAATCACAATAACTCACAATAATTCAAAAATTCTGAATATTTAACAGCCAATTAATTTGAAATTTAAACTGAAAAAAAAGTTTGTGACTCACTGGAATAGCAACATAAATTAACTATACCTGTACTTGATTATTCTTGGAAAGCAGATGTGGGATCATCAACATGACAGAAATGAAACTTGTTTTCTCTTTTAATTGGTCAAGAATCTGAAGATTTTTTTACCCTTGAGCTCAGTAATATATATTATCACTGCATACAAAGCCCACTGAAGTGTTTGGAGAAACCTCCACTGACTTCAGTGTTAGTTGGATCACATTATTAAGTATTAGAAAGTACTATCTTCCTGATTTAGAGGCAGCATAATGATATATTTTTGCAATACTGACCTCAGTAATAGTCAATAGAGTACATGACTCCAAGAAGAGTCATGTACTTGATCCTGCACTTTGATCCTGAATTTATGATTCAGTCTTCCTACTTCCTGTCTAAATTGTGGCTGAAAACTCGCCCTCTTTCCAAGTGGTGAGTCAGTTCACCAGCATTCAGGACTACATGAGAGCGTGTTTTATGCCTGAAGTTGTTGTTGAGGCGTGCCCATACACACACCTGGATACAGTTCTTGCCTCCCGCTTAGAGTTCACAGTGTGAACCCAGACTAAACCCAGAAGTGGTCAGTGCTGGTGCTCACCCTGTTACGCAACAGCCCAGGCAACCTCATCTGCAACATTTAATTACCTGGAGGAAAGATGACTCTATTTCTGTACTGAGCACCTACCTGCTCACAGAGTTATGGTGAGGAAGCTGTTTCATCTGTTCTTTTGAGGGGGGAAGAGTGGAAGATCCCGGGGCCCAGAAAGAGCAGGGAAAAATGAGTCTGATTCAAGTCTAGCAGGGAAGACATTCAGGTAGAAGGGAATGATGAAGTCTTAGGTTTCTGGCTTTGTTTCTGGAAGTGTTTATTTTTTTGTTAAATGGTTTTCCAGTATACCTACACACCCAAGGGAGATGGCTAGAAACTCCACACCACTTGGTTCCCAACTAAGTGCACTTAGTCATAAGCTGCATCACATGTTCGGCAGGAGAGGTGAAGATTATCTGGCCTCTGAACTATTACGAGAGAAACCACAAATTTGTCCTACAGCGGGGTGGGTGAGAAACCAAGAAGTGGAGGTGCCTGACATTTCTCACTTGTTCACAATATTCTTAGGGAAAGAGGTTGGGAATACATTGCTCTCTGAAGGCATCCAGGTCATACAGTCAATGAAAAAAGGGAATGTGGTCTGGATATCACTCTGTGAGGATGTTTAGTACTTTTCCTTGATTGTGAAGGGAACCTTTGATCCGTACTTGATCCACTCAGTCGGCGAGGTGTGCAGCTGCGTCAATGGTAAGTTCTGTCGCTGAGCGCTAGATCGAGGTGTACAGGGAGGTTCCCAGAGCCAGGGAAACCCGAGGAAGAGCAGAGAGCCCCGCCAGGAGCCAGCAGCTCTCACAAGAGAGTCTGTTGCGACTTGGCCATTGCCAGGAGCAACCCTGGGAGATTTAAACGGCCCTAGGGAGCGCTGCAAATAGGGTGTGCAAACAGGGATCGAGAGGGCGCACAGAGAGGGCACCACAATTTGCACCGCAGTTTTTGTGAGAAGGGCTGTGCACCCTGCTTGTAGGTCCACAGCCTAGGGAAGTGGTCTAGGTCTCTGCCAGGACAGTGGGCACTTGCCTTAGAGTTAAAACCAGTGTTTCTACATAGAAAGCCCCTGAGACGTCTCACACTTCCACCCAGACGGAACTGGTAAGGAAGGAGACTTCAGTGCAGAGGGTAGGTTGCAACAGGTGCCCAGATCCTTCTGCTGGAGTAAAGGTAAGTACCTGCAAAAGATGTGCAGAGGCTGATGATCTGTTGCATCAGGTGGCCGAGTTGCAGGAAACAGTTAAAAGGCTGTGCAGTATTAGAGGGACCGAGACAGAGATAGATAAGAGGTTTCAGAACCATGCTCCTGTAAGCAGACACCACAGAGAATGAGGCACCTTGGACCCTAGTGACCCACAAAAGCAGGACTCTGCTTCAGTTCCCACCCTCCAGCAATACAACCAAAACCAGATATGAAGCTTTAACAGCTGTAGACACCCATGAGCAAAGTCTGCAAGGAGAAACAGTACCAGCAGCACACAGTGGATACCACAAAAAGAAACAAGTGCCCGTACTGGGTGATTCTTTGTTAAAGGGCACTGAGGCACTCATCTGCCAGCCTGACAGAGAGTCACGAGAGGTACGGTGCCTTCCGGGGAGCTAAGGTCTGAGATGTTGCCAAGAGGGTGCCACAACTTGTCAAGAGCACAGACTACTCTTTCACATGGGCACGAATGACACCACAAGCCAGAACCTGGGCAGAATCAAGGAAGACTACGAAGCCCTGGGGGTGCAAGTGAAAAGTATTGGTGCCCAAGTTATCTTTTCTTCTATTTTACCAGTTAGAGGAAAGGGTGCAGCCAGAAATAGATGTAAAATGCAAATCAACTTCTGTCTTTGTGGCTGATGCCATTGTGAGGGTTTTGGCTTTTATGACAATGGGACATTCTTTGATGACTATAGCCTGTTAGGGAGGGATGGGATCCACCTGTCTAGAAGAGGCAAGGGAATCTTTGGCAGCAGGCTGGCTAACTTGATGAGGTGGGCTTTAAGCTGACGGACTTGGGGGATGGGGTCCAAAGTGGCAATGCTCACACCATTGCAACCAACTGGGGAATAAGCCAGGCCAACCAGAGCAGTGACAAATGTTCCTTAGCTGCCTCCCAAGATGAGAACCGGAAGACCAACCACCTCAAGCATATGTATACCAATGCACGCAGCCTGGGGAACAAACAGGAGGAACTGGACCTCTGTGCTCAGTCAGAAAGTTATGCTATCGTAGGAATGAGTGAAACATGGTGGGACAACTCACATGACTGGAGGATCGTGAATGGCTATAGGCTGTTTTGTAAAGACAGGCAAGGAGGAAGAAGAGGAGGAGTCACGCTCTATGTTAAGGAGAACCTTGAATGTATAGAAGTCAACTATACCAATTGTGGAAGCCCTATCGAATGCCTCTGGATCAAGATCAGTGGGGTCATCTCCAAGGCGGATCTTACTGTAGCATCTGCTACCAACCTCCAAACCAAGATGATAAGGTCAACAAAGCAATATTTGGGTGACTTAAGCAACCTTTGGGTCAACAGAACCTGTTTTTTATGGGTGACTTCAACTACCCAGACATTTGTTGGAAGAACAGTACAGCAGCTCACGTCATCCACCAAGTTCCTGGAAAGTGTAGAGGACTGCTTCCTCATACAAATGTTAGATGTGCCAACCAGGAATGAGGCACTGCTGGACTTGTTACTCACAAACCAAGAAAACCTGCTTTGTAGTATCTTGGTTAGTGACAGCCTTGGCTGCAGTGATCACAATATTGTTATATTGTGCTGAGCACTGTGAGAGACTGAAAGAGTTAATGTCTCAAACATTGTGAGGGCTTGAGGCGCTATTTGCATGGCGACGGCAGGGCAGCGAGCACAGGGTGGGGGAGAGCGAGAGCAGGACGTGGAGAGTGCGTCAGAGGATGCGCGGTTCCAGGTTCCAACGGACCGTACCATCTATGGCCAGAGGTCACACAGGGTTTGTCTGAGGAAGGGGCTTGTGACCACCCGAGAGACCCCTCGTGACCATCCCCCTCCCCCAGCGCCTGCACGGAAGATTGAGAACTTTCTAGAACAAGAACCATGTCAGTCCTGAAGGGGCATACCTGGAGGCGGGGATTAGCCTATAAAAGCCACGCCCTCCAGGGAACCACGCGCGTGCCCACCACTGGAGGATTGCCATGTCTGTCATCGTCATCGCAGGATCCAAGGGTGGTGATACTTTTCCTTTCTCTATCCTCCTCTCTTCTCCTTTCCTTTTCTTGCTTCTCTCTTCCTTTACTCTTCCAATATATGTAAGTTTGGAATAAATTGTGACGGGTTGTCCAGAAAATAGCTCCATTGCCAAATCGCCTCTGTTTGTTCATTGAGCTTGCCAGTTCATTAAGTTTGTCCATTTGTCGAATTCACCAGTTAATAAAGTTGCTGGCCAGACTGTTCCTCTGAGTCATTGTTGTGACTCCACCAACCACGCGGCTCTGCTGAGCGGAGATCGGCCTTTGTCGGTACAGAAATCGTCAGGGAATCAAAAAGATTTACCCATCTCGCAACCCACTGAATGGGATGAGACAAGCACTCTGAAGGTTAGTACTAAGACAAAGGTTTTAGATTTTAGAAGAGCAAACTTCAGCTCGCTCAGGGCTCAGCTGGGAGGGATTCCATGGGAAGCTTCCATGGAGGATAAAGGAGCTAGTGAGTGCTGGGAGTTTTTCAAGAACACTCTCCTGGAAGCACAAAAACAGTTCATCCCCTTTAAAGATAAGGGAAGTAGGCGGAACAAGAGACAGCCTTGGCTTAACTGTGAGCTTCTGAGTCTGCTCAAAACCAAAGGAGAAGCATACCAGAGATGGAAAAGTGGATGAAAACCATTGAGAACTACAAGGACATTGCCAGGGTTTGCAGAGATGCCGTTAGAAAAGCAAAAACTCAGCTCGAATTGAAATTAGCCAATCAAAAACTACTAGAAAGGGTTCTTCAGGTACGTAAACAACAAGCAGAAACAGAAGGAAAATATTGTCCCACTGTTAAACAGGAGAGGTCAATTAGTCACCAACAATGCTGAAAAGGCAGAGGTTCTCAACACTTTCTTCACCTGTGTCTTTACCAGCTCTGTTGGGCCCCAGGCCTTGGGAACAAAAATTCAGGTTGAAGCAAACACAGACCCACTGTCAGTGAAGGAAGAGTTGGTATGTGAACTACTACAGGAGCTTGATCCCTACAAATCCACGGGCCCTGACAATATCCACCCGAGGGTGTTAAGAGATCTGGCTGATGTCATTGCGAGGCCGCTCTCCATAACCTTTGAGAAGTTGTGGAGATTGTGGGACATCCCAGAAGACTGGAAGAAAGCTAATGTCACCCCTGTCTACAAGAAGGTCTTAAAGGAGGATCCAGGAAATTATAGGCCCATCAATCTTACTTCACTCCCCAGGAAAATTATGGAATGAATCCTCCTGGGGGCTATCACAAGTCAAATGAAGCACATGGTTGGGAAAAGCCAGCATGGATTCACCAAGGGCAAATTGTGCTTGACAAACCTGATCACTTTCTACGACAAAGTAACCTACTCAGTTGATGTGGGGCGAACGGTGGACATTGTCTACCTGGGTTTCTCCAAGGCTTTTGATACGGTTTCCCACAGCCTCCTCCTAGAGAAACTGATGCGTTACGGTCTAGACAAGTGGTCTGTGCAGTGGGTGGGGAACTGGCTGACAGGCTGCACCCAGAGGGTGGTGGTAAATAGCTCCTTTTCAGTCTGGCAACCTGTCAAAAGTGGGGTCCTCCAGGGATCGATATTGGGCCCAGTGCTGTTTAATATCTTCCTAAGTGATCTGGATGGTGGGATCAAGTGTACTCTGATGAAGTTTGCTGATGATACCAAACTGAGTGGGGAAGTGGACACTTCAGCAGGGAGAGCCACCCTGCAGGAAGACCTGGATAGGCTAGAAGAGTGGGCTGACAAGAACTTTACGAAGTTCAACCATGTGGAAAAGATGAGGGGCAATGGGTACAAGTCACTCCTGGGGAGATTCCGACTGGACACAAGAGGAAAATTTTTCACAATGAGAACAACCAGCCATTGGAATAATCTCCCCAGGGAAGTGGTGGATTCCCCAACATTGGACACTTTTAAGATTTGGCTGGACAGGGTGCTGGGCCATCTTGTCTTGACCATGCTTTTGCTATGAAAGGTTGGACCAGATGATCCTTGAGGTCCCTTCCAACCTGGTATTCTATGATTCTATGATATTGAATTTTTCCCATTTGGAATATATTGGGCAATTGTTTTAGAAACCATATGGGATAAAATACCCTGAGAGCAAGCAGCAGAAGTGCTGTTAATATTGAATTCCTTTAATTAATGTTTTGTTGATGAAGGAAGGTAAGATAAACTCTCCTGTGTTAGTTTTAGTTGTTTTGGATTCTCATATGTAGCAAGAATGAGACAAAATGTAAACTTTGGAGTAGTCTAAAAGTCATCAGATAGGTATTTCAGTAACCACGGGGAGCAGATATGCTAAATTAGAAATACGTGTGTGGTCTGATTTTTTTAAGGAACAATCATGCTGTAATCTGAGTTTTCTGAATCATAATTATTTTTCACTTAGTCATCTTATGACTCACCCTTTTTGATTGGAGGTGAAAATTATATGAAGTATGAGTCACAGAATTTTCTGTCCTATAGTATTTGTCAGATCTTTCAGCTGCAACGGGCTTGCCCTGAAAAAAAATTCAGTCTTTTAAATCCATAACTGCTGTCATTGCTAATTATACAGCTCCTGTGATAGTACTACATATGTTTGGGTTTGCCTGTCAAAAGTTTTTTCCGTGCAGAAGGAGAGATACTTGTTAATTTGTCTGCTCCAGATAGCTGCCAAATGTCCAATGTTCCAGGTTAAGGACCACCATGTACATGTAGACAATTTAAAAGCTTGTGTTGCAGGAGCCTGATTTTTCCATATACTTTACTCACCACATTGCACTGTCAAATATATCAGAATGCATGATCAACCACACAGTATCCATTTCCTCATCTTTACAGCTCCAGCTCCAGCAATGTTCTATGTACAAGTTCCCCAAGACTATTTATCAATTGTTTATCCATTGATATATCTGAAATCTAGAGGCACCAAAGCTTTTGCTGGTAGTTTTTCCTGTGCATCCTGTCATGCACTGGTCATACACTGACTGGAGAATTCCTCTTTCTCTGGGAAGAGGCCTTCTTTCCATTTGTATCTGTTCTAGGTGCTACGAGCCAAGCCCAAGTTTACACTCCAGGTAGCTGCTAGCAAAGGGATCAGGATACCTGAAGGTTCATTATGCAATCCTTTAAACATAGCTGCATCCCCTACATTTCCCTGCTAGTCTCAGAGGCAGCTGATTATTGTGAGATCTGATGGATGCATTTATTCCCTATTCCTCTGTGCAGATAGGCATCCTCCTGCTTCACGTGAAAGGCTGTGAATCTTTTTCACTTACCTAAAGGTATGTTCCTTCTCGTGCCTAGAAGCGGTGTTGTTAGCAGCTAAATGATTAATTCTCCCTCAAGCATGACTGAGATTCACACAGTAAGGTTACCCACAGGGTCCAAACCAGTATGTCTTCTTACAGCTTGGACCCTCTTGAGCTTGGCTTCCCCTGTGATAAATGATAATGCTGTTTTATCCAACAGCTCTGTGGTTTGAGAACTTGCTAACAGGAGGGAATCCAATTAACTTCTTTCGACTTTAGCTATTCTTCCACCTTACTGAGGAATATTCTCCCTGCCAATCTATAAGCAATCCTAGGGAGTCCCCTTAGTTCTGTCCCATGTTCATGGATTAAAATGTTATCATTAAAATAATTTAAAATGATTGTTAAAATGTAATAGGGTCCAATTTCCTTAAGAGGAGGAAGATTTGACCTCAGGTCTGTTACTGCTAGGTAAACATGTTAACTATGAAGATATTTAGGAAATTAACTAATTCCCCTTCTGTGTCTAAGGAGGATGGAGAGGGGCAGGCATTGAGATCTAAGAGCGCAGAATCATGAAACCTCATCTGAGGTAAGTGCTTTTTTGCAACCTAAAGTAATGCTGCTATGCTCTTGAACATGTTTTGCACATCCCTCAATCCAGCTTTTCCTCTAGGCATTTAGCTGGCTCCCTGTTCAGTTCGTTGATCCCATTTTACACCTGCAAAACTTCCTCACTGTTATGCAGAGAACCACAGTGCAGACCCAACGGCTGGGCTCGCAGCTTGATGTTTTAGAGATGCAATGTTCTGTATTGAATTCCTCAGCTTTTGGCAGAACTAGCCCAGTGGCTTTGTTTGTGTCTGTATAATTAGTCCACAGCAGTTGTTCAGCACAGTATTTTCCCAGTGCTGGGATTTCACACTGCATTAGAAATGCCCTCTGCAGTAGGTGGCAAGTAGCAGGGAGTCCTAAATGTGTATCCGCAGTTGAAGCTCACCTCCTAGATCATCCAAAGGCTCTCTCAGGACACTTAGATGCCACCACAGGAATACTGCACTCCCTTCTTCTCAGAACCCTAATGTGTGATATTCTGCATATTGCCATGCATGGTGTCTTAAAAGGCTTGCAGTCATTTCCTACATCTGACTTGTAGCCACAAGCCACAGGAGCAACTAGAAAAAGAAACTGACTAAGAATGAGAAAAGGGGACAGAAAGGGAGAAAATTTGAAATCTAAATGAAAGAAATCAGATATATTTAAGAATTTTTGCAGAGAAACAGTCCTGTAAATTTAATAAGAAAATCTTACTAGACTTCTGAGTTGTTGAGATCCTTTGGAAGTTACATGTAAAGCCACGTTTATTGAAATTAATTTAAAATGTGGATGTAAATGTAAGAGAGACTAATGACATGTTAATTAATACTTATTACAATAATGTGTTTGTAGGTGTCCCTTTCTGAAAGAGAAATAAATATATAGAAACAAGTATTTTCCTTTCAATAAAACTTAAAAACCAAAAAGGACTCAGTTAAAGAAAATGAAAGTGATGGAACATTACTGGTAGAGGTTTTATATTCAAAAGTATTTCAAATGTAAATTCTTTACAGCCGGCAGTAGCTCTGAGACACTTAGAGCTACATTTTTTGAGACATACACATAGTGTAAGGATTGTCAGAAGACAAGCATGAAGTAGAGGTCTTTTTCCTGATTCCAGTCAAAGAATAGACTCTTCTGTAAACCTTCTATGAAAGAAGAAAATAAGGACAATTTTGTTGTGAGTACTTTTTAAAAAATCCATATTTGTGTGTTTTGGGCTGGAAATCAATGTGCTTTTGCTTTTCCTTGAAGAGACATTACTAATCAGAAAGAGCATGGATACCCAATGATACTGTTTTGTGTACCATTTGCACAAGTGAAAATGGAGCTGTGCACACTAGCAAATTTTATAATAATCTTAAAATTAATATTTTCAACAGATCTCATTACAGAACATTTATACAAATTGCGAATTGTTTTATTTTCTGAACATTTTTATTGTCCTCCAGACTTCATCTCTCTGTGTTTTGAAACAACCAGGGAGTCCTATCCAACACATGTACTGTATTTCATTTGCACTCCACTTCTGGTTCAAGATGTGCGTATACCCTCTGAAATTCTTACTGTTGAAAGGAGAGATAAGGGGAATGGGTGGGGCTGAAATTATCCTTGCAGTACTTGGAAGTCCCAGGATTTCAGCCATTGTCTCCTGAATCATCTATAAACGGGACACTCTGCTATTCTGTCCCACAGAACTGTCGTCCTGTGGTGGTGACTCAGACTGGGGAAACTCAGACTGGGTGACACTCAGACTGGGGAAAGCTGGGGTAGCAGGTAAAAATCAGTGTAATGGAGGATGTAGTGGAGGTTACTGGAAGATAGGTATCTATCTCATTGATGTTTTTAGTGGCAGGCATGGATAACAGGATGGGAAATGTTCCCAAGGGAGTCCAGACAGATGATCCGTATGATGGACTTAACTCTGCAGCCTATGCTTAGCAGTAGGAACAGGGAAGTAAGGGAAGCTGGAGACAGCACTAGCTAGGTCAATGCTTTGTCTGATCATTGTAGAACTGGTGAGCCTTCACACCCTGCTTGCACACTGGACTAGAGCAGCTCCTGAAAACCAGAGACCTTGACCCAGAAAATCTCCTAGATAGAGCTCTGGCTTTGGATAACATGGTGTGTTAGTAAAGAAAATGGATTTTCATATGTGTTCCCACTGACTTAATTAATAATTGGTTTACTTCCCTTGGCAAAGTAAGTTAGTTTTATCTTGTTGCCATGAAGCTCTTAAGTTACATTCAACTAAATTTAATTATCAGCCCACAAAATCTGATTAATCGTTTAATGTCATCATTTGACCCTAACCTAGGAAGGATAAAAGGGTAAGAAAGTAAATTTCTCTTTCATCTGGCTTTCCAAATCAAGAACTGTCTGCTTTAAAATCTTCCCAAAAGAGTGACTGACAAGTCTTGTTTTAATACACTATATATAGAGACTATATTGTATTTGTTATAAAGTTCAAGGTTGACTCTTTCATGTGGAGTCATAAGTCATGTCTTACTGATGATAATGTTATTTTTTTCTTTAGTATTTCTATTCCGAGATATTTTCTTGCAGGTGTGACAAGGTCTCTAAAACAACAATGCTATAATATGGCTCAAAAGAAATTGGTGATGCGCTTTTATAACTAAATATTAACATTAGAATCAACTGCATCTCAGTTTACATTCTTCAGGAAAACTCACTAAAATATATACGGCTTTAGAATGTATTGACTATCTCCCTATTAACAGTAGAAACAGCACTAGGCAATTTTATGACTACATTCAACTACCATATCTGACAGAATCAAAAGAAGTTTGAAAATCTGGAATTTATACCTCTCATATAGTAGACTCCAACCTGCAAAGTGCAGTAGCTACTGTCTGGAAGATTCGTTGCCTTTTGATTTAAAGCAGTGGGTTCTTAGAGACGTATTGATAGCTTGTGAAAGCATTGAAAATTCAGCTTGGAGAGGTACACTGGTATCATGCACATAATAGTTTATGACTTTTTCCTTCAGCAAGTTCATCCATAAACTCTACCTACTGTTCAGTTATGTGGGCACTGGAGGTCTTGAAAGGCTATATGTATAAATATTGGTGGGAGAATGGGCTGGATACCTTAAATGTAAGTTCTTGTTTTGAAAATGGGTAAAAGTTTAAGCAATGTGTTATGTGAAACCCAGTGAGAAACTGATGATGAAAAGAAATAGTTCTTTTGGTGTTCTTTTAAAAGAAAATAAATAGTATCAAGTATCATGGAAGGGACCTAAAGAACTCAAAAGGACTTGGTAGAAACCTTCTATTCATAAGAAAGGGTATCTCATATAGTATTAGTTGGATTATGTCCATTTTGAGAGACAGAAACTGTGTTAAAAAGATCCCAAAATACAAAAAAGTCTTTTAGATATTTTCATCCTGGTAGGATTTCATGTTGAAAATCTGATAACTTTTCTTAGTTATTTATGCAACACAAAAACATATAAATGCCTCCTATTCCACTTGCCCAACCTATCAAAATATGTTACATTTCTACTTGAGTAAACCATATGATATGTCGGAAAACAAAGTTTTGTAATATAGATTTTGTTTAGCTTGCAGAATGATTTTATTTAACTGACAAAAAGCCATAACAACATTGTACTCTAGTGATAAGCAATGAAGATGGGGCAAGGAATAGAGGAGGGTTTCACTGCGGCTTCTGCTGGCAACAGTAAATTTTCTTAGTTTAAAGGAGGCTGCCAAACCTCATTTATTGAGGCTTAATATAACTAATTGAATAGGCACATTAAAAAGGAAATCAAAGCCTTTCAAGGTCCTAGGTCCAAAAACAGTGCTCTGGATATGATGAATATAACTGACTTCGTTTGTTTACAGAATTGATGTTAAGATACTGCCCCCACGACCCTTCTGAGCTGTGTATTTGGATTGTGCTGTATGATTCACATTGAGCTATCGTACATTTACTGGACCCAGGTCCTTGTTGTCCCTACAATGTCACACTGTCTTCATTTCACCTACCTCTGCTACTTATCTGGGATCAACTCATTCCCTATGCTGAGAAAGCTCTGTGAGTTTCATCCTCAGTGCTCTGCACTGTCTTTCCTCCACAGGCTACCTCCAGGACTGGATGCCCTCGGAGGCTGATGGTGTTGAGCCTCGCAGATCTAAGGCAATTCAAAGAGACCAAAGTTGTGCCTCTGGCCTGTTTTCTGGCCATTGCTGGTCTTCAGGCTGAGTCTTTTAAAGATGTAGGGAGGTATACAAGAGAGTACAGGCCTCTCTGGAGCTGTGTACAATAGCTAGGAAAGTGATGGGAGCACAACCACACCTTTCCTGCCCACAGAGAACAATCAAATTTCCATCCTTTCATGAAAGTACCTGGGAAAGGCTTTCTTTCAGATGCCCATTTCAGTCTTAAGAATTCCTGCCACAAAAATAAAACAGGAGCAATTCTACTCCCATCATTCTGTCCAAAAGCTGCCCTTGATTTGGTATGACTTAGTGCTGTTATTCTCAATGTACCCTGAAAGTGGGCAGAATACAATACTCGTTTTTCTGCTCATGGTAACTTGCAACAGCACCACGTTCTAGGCTGGGGTCCTGGCCATCCAATTTACATTTTGTTTCTCAGTATATTGATAACAGCTATTTGCTGGCTCTCGGAAAGAGTACATGTTTTTCTAAGAAACTACAACCAGAACAGCAGTGTCAGTGTCGAACAGATGTAATAGATCTTTGTTTAATATTCCCACCAGAAATCTTAGGAATCTTAAATTATTTGGGTTATTAATTTACTTAATAGGTTTGCTGTTCTAATCTTGGGTCAACAAATATTTCTGTCTTGCAGGAAATACTTACAGCAGGATAATTGTTTTCAATGCCTGAATTTTAATTAATCTTAACTTGTCTGCAAAATATATCACTATTTTATTGCATAAAAACATGTATTTGAAAGTATTGTTGTTCCAATTCAAGCAATTGATGAGTGGAAGAGAATGTTCTTAAAGGACCTATTCACTATTGGTTCATTTAGGGCAATTTTTTTTTCTCTTTCACAGATACACCAACAATGATTTATGCACTGTGTTTTAGAGCATTTATAAATAATGACATGAAATGGGAATGACTTAAAAGGAGCAGGTGTTCAAACTCTTAAAGCTGTTAGAATGAATATGCACATAGATCTTGCTTGTAAAAAGGGGTTCTGGGAATTATAAAACTAGAGCCGTGTAAGCTTGGGACTACCTGCTCTTGTTATCAGGTTCAGCAAAATGACAAGGAATCTGCCAAACTTGTCAAGTGCACTGTGCCTCAAAGGCAGTTAGAAAGCATTTTTTAATTGCCTGCAAGAGTATGTGGGGGTTTGAATACATTAAGACAGCAAATATTCTTACTATACTGTAAATTGACACCAAAAAAGCATGCTGTCTCTCATCCCACTCTTTCTTGCTTGCTCACTCACTCTCCTGCGCACATACATAAGTATAAATATCATATTCAAACCATAGAAAAAAATGCTACAGAAGGGAACATATCTTAAAATGATAAAAGCACATTGGAACCATCTTAGAAAATTTCAAAATAGTAATTTTTTGTACAAATGATTGTGTGCTGGAAATTCACATTTATTTAAATATTTGAGTCAAAAATTCAAATGCTTGCCATTCCTTGGCTTACATAGTAAGGTATGGGGCTGCCAGCTCTGCTCTAGAACCCACCACCCTAGTGGAAGGGCCTCAGAGCATCACCTACACATATGACACTACAGTGACAAACCTTTACATTCTTGTAGGTGGAGATAAATATATGGCTGACACTGAGTAATATGGGTACCCAATGCTCCAACTCTGTAAATATCACTTACTGGGAGACAGTGCATATTTTCCCTCTTTAGGCACAGACATTATGAACCCAGTGCTAGGTGGGTTTGAATATTTATAATAGCTAGGAATGAATGCATATACCTGTTGCTGTAGGTATTTTTTGTATGGAGATAAGGAAGGTTAACTTAGTCATTTAAATGAGTAAGTGAACTTGCTTGAACATAACACCAGCACAGACAAACAAATTTTGCTAAATATTTGCTAAAACTTCCCATATTCAACAGTCGTATACAAAAGTCAGTTACCTTGGACATGGGTTTCTCAGCATTTCCGTGAAAATTTGAACATGAGAATCTAAATTAATCCCTCAAGACATGAATCTATTTAGAATTAAAGTTCAAGTGGCCATTTTGTTATTCTTAGTTTGCTCAAAAATTACATCAGAGTAAAAAATACATGAAAATATTAACCCATTTTAGACATACCTCAGCAATAGCTTTATACCACTTCAGTAGTAACATGTAAAGTAAGGTGGTAGAGTATTACCATTTCTAGATGGATTACTAAAACGCTTCTCAAAGAGTAATTGAATCTACTCTAGAAGAGTCCTTCCAGAGTTTGCAAGAGGTTATTGAGAATTTTTTTCTTTAAAAAAGCTGCATGAAGTCATAAGTCCTTTATGATTTAAGTCTGTTGGGACCTGGAGCTATTATGTGGGTAAATAATGTACCTTTCAGGAAGTGCAGCACCAAGAGGAAGTGAATTAGAGAGAAACAAAGAGCTTGGGGACTCTGAAGGGCAATTGTTATTTGTGTCTGGATGCATTGTGTTGATAAAACTAATTAACTCGGCATTTGTTATACATTTGCTCTGCTTTGAGCCTGGAAAAAATTCCTTATCTTGGCCAAAATATGAAAATTCCTTGCTGAAAAAAGCCAGGGTACTCCATGAAAGCCAATGACAGTTTTGCGTCTAGCTTCATTTGTACCATCTTTCACCACAGATAATTTCATCAGGTATAGGAAGAAAAATCAGCAGATGTTACAAATTTTTATTGTGCAGCTATAGGCAATATAATGAAACACAGAAGTTGCCTACTACAGATGCATATTGTTGATGTAATATGCCACCTGAAAAGCCAGCTCTTGACAGATGTACCTTGAATAAGACTTTTCCCAGGTGCCATGCCAATGATTTCTCTGATAATAATTCATTGTATAATATAAATAGAAATATTGATTAGAATAGTGGCATACAGAAATAACATATAAATAACTGTAAACTTGCCCTTTCCCTAATTTCCCATCCTCATTAGTGCAGAAATATTTTTCATGTTGCTGTCATAGCTAGAAGCTATTTCTTATAATACACCAGCTCTCACCAGAAATTAGAGCTGCGGAAACTTTGCATGTTGCTCGGTTGCTTGGAAATTTGTATATTTTTCTCTACAGAAAATGACTTTGTAAGGTCATTAGAAAACAACCAGTGCTTGAAGAATACAATTGGAGTATCACATGAATGTTCCATGAAAATCAAAATCTCTCCTTCTATTGGGTATGATTAGAGAAGGATCAAAACCTGAGTTTTATGTAACAAAATACTGTGATAAAACTGGAAAAGGTCATTGGAAATATGAAAGCAGAAATGATTTACTTATGACAGATATTACACTTGAAGAGCTTGTCTGTTTCTATCTGCATGTAAAAATATGCATTTGTAGGTACAGTTATAAGAAATTTATTGAAACTTTTCCTAAAACAGCTTCATCTATTTACATATATGTGACATATTATACTTTTGCAAGGTTTTAGAATGGTGTGCCTTATGGATGATTTTGTAATACATTATTCTGTAATAAAGGAAAGTGGAAAAACAACTTTATAAGACTAGGACTTACAACAAATATCAAATCACAGCTTTAATTCAGCATTAAAGTTTCAAATAAGTCACTGAAAAGTCAAAAATAGAGTATAGGTAGAGCTGCAAGATAAGGGTATGATCAAATTTACTTCAGGAAATTAACTGGTGTATTCCTTGATATACCTCTCAAAAAAACTGTTTTAAAAGAAAATAGAACAACACCCTTTCTGGTTAAAACAAGTTATGGAAACATGCAAAGCCGTCTTTCCCTACCAAAGCAAATTATCCTTGAGGCATCTGAGATTTTGAATTCCTTGTACATCTGTGAAGTCAGTAACCTACAGTTCATTCTTGGCCCCACTGAAAGTAATGAGAGTTTGTTATCCTGACTGGTGTGACCCTGGAAGTAAGGCCAGGATTTCTTTCTCTTCATATGCACTATTTTTTGAAGCAGCTGAATATATATCCTTTGAGTTTTTACTCTTATGCAAAAAGAGAATGTGTTGGTGACACTGAAAACAAAATAGCAATGAAGCAGATTAAAAAGCTATCAAGCAAGTCATTTAACGGGGATACATTTTGTAAAAATTAACATTAAAATCTATCAGTGCTGTTATCTGTAAACTCCTTTAGTTATAGTTTCACTATTCTGATTTTCATTGCACAACCCTTTAGACTGTTTAAACAAGGATAATATATGTTCTTTTTTTGATATGGAAGGATGTAGAAACACAAGTTGCATTATCGATTACTCTTCTGAAATAGACCCACTGGAAATTTTGTAATTCTGCAGCTCACAGGGACATGTCTTAAGGATTTTTATCCTTCTTTGAACCTACTCAAGCTTTGGTCCAGTGAGGATTTGCACCCTATAGGGGGGTGATTTTCTAGTAATTGAAGTGCAAAATGTCTGAAACATCCATGCTCCATAGCTTAAGCAAAAACCTATTCATCCTGCATCATTTTTCCTAAGCAAATTGTTTTCCTGTCAAAGCATGGGCCAGAACAAGCAAGAAGTAAGGGCACAAAAGCAGCAGAAAGCAGGCGAAATTAAATTTAAAGTGCTAAGAAGCTACTAGAGAGAAGTGTGTTCTGCTAGACAATGTTTTTTTACACTGTGGGCTATTCTACCTTCCTTGGTCCTAACCAAGAACAGTTAACAATTGTTTGACTACTTCCATATCACCTATTGACACATTCTCTGTATTGTCATAGAACTACTGCTGCATGCATATCGGTTTGTCTGCAGGTTCAGATGCAAAGGTTACTTTTGCAGACAGGACTTTTCATCTCCAAAAATTATGCATCTTCTGCATCTTCAACTGAGTAGTGTGAGGTTACATTTCAAATGACCCAATTGATACTATGTTTGCATTATTCAGGCACCAGTTTATTCCCACAAGAACAATCAGTACCTGGGCCTTAGGCATTTTGAAAATATGCTCCCTGAAACCTACAGTTGGGATTTAAAGGAAAAATAAATGTCTTAAAAGCACAAGCTCCACTCATATTCTGTAGGCATTTGTTTCCAGTTGCCTATGTGTTTTCAGAAATCTGCACATCAAATTTTCAGCAGTAGGCACCACAGCTACCTGACAGGTTAAAAAAAAAAGAAGTAAATATAATAAAAAGAACTGCAAAACTTGGGGAAAAAAATGTGAATAAGCAATGTGTTTTCTTGAACTTATTTTGCTTATATTTTATCATGTTTGAAACATACCCATTCATCTGTGTTTCTAACACATCTGATGACAACACTTAATATAATGTCATTAAAAAGAAAGGACTAGTCAGAATAAAATGTATTCATTGACATCACATTTCAGATTTTTTGCAACAAATGAAGTCCCAAACCTATACCAAGTACTTTTCATCAACATTTGAGTTTTCTATAGAGTCCATTCTTTTCACACATTAACTCTAGGGACACATGACACAGTTTTATATATCTGAGAAGGAAGATCATGTTCTTGCCCCAAATTTGCTATAGCTCCCATTACAACAAAATTTTCCATGCATTTTTTTCTGAAATGTAAAGGAGCAGTTTACATGAATGATGTATTTCGAAAGGTCTTCTGAAATCATTAAACCTTGTGTGAATTTATCCTCTGCTAAAGTACTGTCTCTACAGAAATTTCTTCTGAAGTACAATGATATGTTAGAATTTGAATATTATAACTAATGTCTTTTGACCAGTAAGAATGATGGAAAAAGGGAAGGGTCAAAACCTAATAGGTTAAAAGGAAAGTACCTTTGTCGTCATCTGAAAAAGGTTTTATTGTTACCTGTTGTGATGACAGGTTTAAGTGATAATTATTGTATAGGCGGAAGCTAAATTTTTAACATTGGAATAAATGGATAATCTTTCATAAAGTTTTGTTGATGCTAATATAAAAATGTATTTTGTTTCTCTCTTTTCTGTTTTCTCCTCTCAACCATAAAACCTTCTTATTTTTCTTGTGTATTGGATGTTGCCTCAACTCCAAAGAGTTTTCCTTTTTGTCAGTATAAACATCTTGTTCTTTTTTAAAGCAAAAACCAAGGCTTTGCTTTGAGAAAATAATGACTTGCAAGAGAGAGGGTAAATATTGATAGGGGTAGGCCTGCTGCACAGGGAAAAGTCAAGACCTCATATGTCATTGAGAGAGATGAATGAAAAGCTGTGTTTGCTGAAAGTGTGAAGTTCATTGATTAAGGGTGAGGAAATGTTAGCCATGCTAATTCCCAATCTGCCCTGGGATCAGGATGTTGACAAAGTGTTGAAGGGACTGAGAGTAAAACTGACACTAAACATAGTTTCCTCAAAGGATGGAAGGGGCGAAGCATTTTTTCTAAAGTTTCAGAGTAGTTATGTAAGGATCATAGACTTATTCCACCATTCAGTACAGCACTTTGGAAGTGAGGAAAAAAAAAAGGGCATAAGTTGCTAACTCTTAGAGAGATGGTAACCTACAGTGAATGTTTAATGGACTGTTGTGTGAAAGATTGCACCCTTCTATTATATGGCAGTAAATGAGCAAAACTAACTCTTTGCATAAAATGTCCATTCTGTCCTTCAGAATGTTGCCAGTTCTAATAATTTTCCTTATTTCAAGTGAGGCAATAAACCAAATTAATAGGTTCCCTAAGAAAATAATCATTTTTACAAGCACACAACTTTAACATGATTACTTTGACATAAAAATATGCCAAAAATGTCTTTTTGTATCAATTATTTGTAATGCTACTTTCAAACCAAACAAAAGGCACTTCTGTTATAGGCCTGTTTTTCCTAAAAATAATTCCATTGGGATTAAAATAAGGACCCATTCAAACAAAAAAACACATGCTCATGTTTGAGATAATGAAATGGACCCCCTTCTCTCATCATGGAAATCTTTAAGCTGATTTTATGTTCTACAAGAATATTTAATCTGTTTCATGTGTCCTTGCTTATAACAATGTTGGCAAGCTTAGCTTATAACAATGTTGGCAAGCTTTCACGGAACCAGCCCTACTTTGCATTGTTGTTGTCCATTCAACACTGTTGTGACTAGAACCATTAGCTCAAACTATTAGTTGAGAGTTTGCCTTTCATGATTTATGTGCATGATTTAGTGCATGACAAAGTACTTTTTGGGAACCTTACTGGTTCTGAAGCTTGTTCAATTTCTGTGGGCTAGCACAGCTTTAAAAATGGTTTGCATATATGTGCCTAAGTGTGAGTGTGTAAAGAATCTTACTGAAGGTCTCATATATCATTCAAGAAGTATTTAAGCTTTGTCTTCAGAAGCCAGTAATAGAGCTCTTGCCTCCATCTTAGTTATAAAAGCTTCTCAAGTTCTGGGAATCTTTTGAAATTTCAAATTCTGGCATATGAGTGAGATTCAACCACTCAAGCCTTTTGACAGAGCTCAGACACATTTACCTTCTTTTTATTTCAAAGCAATAGTAAACAATTAAATCTGACCTCTTCTATTATCTTGCATGTGATTTGACACAACCTAATAAGTTTTAAACATCCCAGCTGATACACATTTCATTTTTCTGGATATCCACTTCCTCGGCCCTGTGAACATCTTAATTTGCCATGCTTGGGTGCATAATTTCATAGGGCTTGCTTGAGGAACAAATGCCTCTCTGGGTTTCCGTTTTGGCCCTGACTTTACTCTAATTTGCTTCCATTTCTGAAGTGGAACAGCTTTCCACAGGAAAGCTGCCTCTGGCTGAAGCCTCTTTCTCTTTCATCTCATCCCATTGTTTCTGTATGCCAGCAATTAAACCCTCTTCAGGTAATGTGCTCTTAAATCTTGGGGCTTATCCATAGCAATAAATACTTTTACTACACTAAAGGGACTCTTCATACTTGTCAAGATGGTGCCAAAGGCCCATTAGCCAAGAACATTTCTTTCAGACTTTTTGGGGAGGACAAGAGAGTAATTTTTAATATTGATGTCTGTCTTTTCATTTTCCAATGTCTACAAAATTACTATTTTTGAATACAGTTGGAGCGCTCTGAATTTTTTCCTGTGAAATCTCTGGTAGGAATGCAATAAACTATAAGATACGCTCCTATAGAGCTTTTTCTGTCAGGTACCAGATTTTCCTCATCTGCAATACTGCACAAAGCTGATTTTGCAGATTCCCTAATTTTCCACTGCATATCTCATGGGTTTTCCAGCCTCTTTAGTTTTATATACTGCACCTATAACACCATTAAACCTCAAGAATCCTCAGGCAATAAGTTGTGAAAGACATATAACAAAGGGTAAGTGGGAAAAGAAGAGTTCAGTATTTCAGAGTTTTATCCAAATATATTAAAAACATATTTCTTCCTACTGTAGGAAAGGTCTGTTTGAGTTTAAATTAATACCTAGTATATTGCATCCACTTAATGTTTTAATTTAATTTATTTTAGTGAGAAATTTTGCTATTTATGGTCTTAACTTTTGAAGTTAAGAGGCACTGATCTACAAAATTTTGGTATAAATATCATCATTAGACTGGAACAAAAATGGTCCAAGTGTTTTTAAATAAGATCACTGGTTCAACATGCATTTGTTTCAAGGCTTACTTATAGTATGTGTTTAAATGTGATTCCTCCACCTCCTCATTACCTTTAAAATGGCTCTTTCATTATGGGTGCTAAGATTTAGGAGGAAATATTGTACCTTAGCATTTAATAATTCATTTTAAAGTGTTAGTTCAAACACATCATAGCACAATATCAGATGCCGTACCAAACATCCAACCAACAACAAAGTTCCTTAATTGCCAGAAATGGACCAAGAGAATCTTGAAGTTCTGAATCTGGATTTGAACACATTGCCAAATCTGACAGGTTTCATGGTAATTTTCTTGAACAATACTCCTTTCACATCTTCCATGGATTCTGCCATGGCTCCCATGGAATATTCTCTGACAGCTCATCCTGTCTTGGAGACTGGAATTAGTTTGGGACCTTCACCTAAGAATAGATTTTAACGTGAGTACCTAGGTTGCTTTCAAGATAAGTATAATGCGTGCTTTAAAATCCTTCAGGCAGTGGAAGGAGTTGGAGCCCCAGCTGTCCATCTATTACATGAGCATCTTTCTATTAATGTGTTGGATAAAAGGGTGCAATGGCAACAGTCTCTGAAAGAAATACCTCCTCTATTTTCCAAGATTCAATAACTAACTTCACAAGTTAGTGAAGGACTTCAGGACTCAACCCTTAAAAAAGGAAGACACTTCACTCACCATGGAATAATTTACCTCCTTGGAATAAGATACCTAGTCCCTGAAATGCAGTTGGCCAGTATTTCTTATTGGCAACCACAGACAACTTTCACTTAAATCCTCTTCCTGACAATTCCATTCTCTTTCCCTCCTCCAGTTGTATAGGAAGTATAGATACCTCATTTGTTTTTTTTAGACTCAGCTACTAGGGCCTAGAATTGCTTATCTCAGCACTTAAATCTTTCTATGTATTTCAAGATTAATTATCTGACCTTAACAGAAACTTGGGGTGGAGACAGAACCAGGCCACAGAACATCCCCCTCAGCCTCCACTCTACATGTGAACAACAAAAAAATATATTAGCAAGAGTTAGTATAACATTTACAGCTCATTTTGGCTAAAGGCAACATAGATTCTCATTAGTAAGCAAAAATCCTCCTTTATATATTTATATATATAATATATCTATTCCTCTGAAAGATACTACAAGTGGCAGCTCAGACCAGAAAAATCCTCTATATCTTAAGCAAGACCACTTAACATATCCTATTTTATCCCTTTCAAAAAGCACCATATGCTGAACTCAGCCTTCAGTGTTATTACATGCCACACAACCTTCAGGAGACTCAGTGTCATATTCAGGGGTTATCTCTACAATATACAGTTACCAAAGAAAATGCTTTGAGCGTTACAAAAGAGAAGTAAAAAAGGCAATGACTTTTGATGTCCACACTTAGAAGTGTTCAAGTTCTGCAGGCTGTGTGTCTAAAAACATGGATTTATGCAAAGTCAGTCATATGGCATACTTTATCTTTGGTAACAAAAGTGTGGGGGGTTTTGTTGTTTTTGGGTTTTTTCCCCTGTACAGAGGAGACGTGGACTGCAGTAAAGTATTTTCTATACTACATTGAGTAAATTTTTACTTAGAGTAGAGAAATGTCGGTTGTTCCAGGAATTATAAAATGGGTAAAAGTTTAGCTGCAGGAGATCAGTAGTGATATTACTCATGATGCAGTTCATCCTAGTTAAAGTTTTCATTGATGGCCTTGTACAAAAAATAGGAGTGTTCCTTCTCTGTTGTTGGAAGGTATCATCAGTACAGAGAAAGAGAGGTGTATACAGTAAGAACTGGGTGATTTGAAAGCTGGAAAACTGTCCCACACAACTTGATTCTGTGTGGAAGGACATGCACTTACAGACTAATTACAATATTATTTTGCTATAAATTGTAAGATCAGAAGTTGAAAATAATAGAAGAAAGAGATCTGTGTATAACAGCTGATCTTAATATTGAGAGAGAGAGGTCTGCATTCCAAAACAGGAAGAAAAAAAAACAAAGGGTGACTTTGACACAGGGGAAAAAAAAAAAGAAGAATATAATGGCTGTAAACAAGTTTACACAGCAAATCAGAGAAGTAGTTTCTAATTACTGCAACAGTGAGAGTTTAGAACCGCTTTCCAGTAGTGTTTGTGCAAACAAGACTTTATTAACATTAAGATGTTCTTGATGATGTTTATGAGAAGAATTTTATGACTGGTTGACTATGATTAAAATCTTTCTAGCCCATACTTTTTGTCCAGCCTGTGGAATCTGGAATCTGCTGGCAAAAATACACTTTTTAAGAGGTAAAAGTTATACTGTCAAAAGTCACGTTCTCAAAAATAGTTTATTTTATTGCCACAGGCAATATAAAATATAAAATACTTACTTGGCAGGAAACATCACGGTTAGTAGGAAGTGCTTTGCCAAATTAAAGTGCTACAGTACTAGTACTCAGTGCATTGGCTACCAAAGGGTATGGCCTATGTAACCATGCTGGGTTGCAATTTCTAAGTAGGTGGAAAGAATGCTGGTATCCAGTTAAAAGAGAAAAAGTCAGCTTTTTCAATGATGGGTTCAGAAATCCCAAATGGGCTTAATTTGGATTATATTTTAGTTCCATGGGCTTTCCAAGGTTCCATTATTGCAGACATTCAGTGTAAAATTCTGAGGGAATTAAACATTATACGGCAAATCTGCTTATTATGTGCCTTTGTAATCCTTTACAGAGGTCAAGTTTCAAGGGAGTACCATTAAATAGATCAGGTAATTTTGAGCCGATTTTTTAAGGTATTTATTTTCCATTGGAATTTAATTTTCCTGAACTGCTCTGATATCACAAGAATTCATATTCAAGTGACATTTCTAGCTCTATTTCTTTCCTGATGCCAATTACATATTTGAAAGAGCCCAACTCCATTCTAGTTTATATGGTTTTCTGCATGTGAGTAACTTCTTTGATTTAATCTGAGTTGCTACAGATTTAAGAGGAGGAGAAAAATGCTGTGTCCAATATGCTCATTTGCTTTCTGTGCTTAGAGTTGGAGTGCCATTTTAAGCAGATAATAATTAGAATTGATGTATATTTTTTTCCTGGCTCAAAGATCCATAAACAACCTGCAATTCTAGTATGAGCTTTATTTTTTTCGGTCAAAAATTCTTTTTTCATGTGTGAATCAAATTGAGCTTGTGTAATTCTGAGTTACAATAAAATCCCTCTAATGTCGGCAACATCTTTTGTTCACACTTACACATTTTATACATAGGTATAAAATGAATAAAATTCCCCTTAAGCAAATGCAGTTCTGTGGTACCTCACCCATAGCAACAAGAAGTGAATGTGTTTTGGTTTGAGATCAGACTGATGACTGTCAGTTGCAGTTGCACTTTGGTTCAGACAAAACTGATTAGAAACAATCAGAAATTGATACTGAGTGGTCCCAAGGTCCATAAAATTTTCAGTAAGAATCTCATTCACTTTGGGTTTTCAGTTGCCCACATGTAACTATCTAGTGCTATTTGTGACGCCTGCAGGTATTTCACCTGGAATCCAACCAGTGGTTAGGAGTCCTAAAGATGTGACGTCAAATCTGCAGCTCCTCATGGTCTCAGATCTCCTTGTTATGTTAAAAAAAAAGTAGGTATCAATGTGTGGGAAACAGCATCAGGCCATGTATTTGTATCTGGCGACATTCTACATTAGGAAAGAAAAAATGCCAAAGGAAACTCTGCCCTGGACTGAACGCAATAGTGCAGCAAAAATAAGCTGCAGCTTAGAAAGCATTTCATATTTTTATTAAAACTGTGTGAGGTGGGATATAGCTACTGTAAGACTTGAAGAAGATTTAAAATGGCTATTTAAGATACACAGATGGAGATGGACTGCACATAGTATGGGTTATAGCACTGTGCAGAAATTCTTTTTAATCATTTTCATAGCTAATATATTCTCTATTCAAGTAATAGAATATATATTGGACCTGAGTCTGCTTTCCACAGTGATGGTATGCAGTAACTAACTCTGTTTAAGTAATTTTGGGTTCTACCAGCATAAAACTGATGTAAAAACATAATCAGGACCATTTAATCCTCTAGCTGTAAACCAAATATGAGTTTGGATTTTCTTGTGAGAATTCCAGTAAGACGAAAAGAAAATAAAAGGAAAAAAAAAAGAGAAAAAAGGAGAAAAAAAAAAAACCCACCCCCACACATAATGAGCTACAGGGATTAATCAAAACCCCTTGGTGCCTTCTCATCCTCCCTCTATTCAGTCTGTTTTCAGACATAAAACCTCAACAGTAAACTCATTGCTTGTTTTAGTCGGTTGACTGTATTCTTACATTCCAGTAGTCAAGCTGCTTAAAGAATTTTGAGATGTTAGATAGCTTACACCAAAAAGGGAACATACAAAACAACCAAGCAGCAAAGGTAAAAGTAGAAATAAATAATCAGATTTAGTTTTAAATGTATCTCATAAGGAAAAGTCTGGGTAGATCACTGTCATATGGCTATAATCCACAGAGTAGCTATTTTGTGTCTCTTAGAAAACTGTCAGGAGTTTGCTTTTTCATTTCTGTTGGTATCAGAACTTTCTAGAGCTAACCAGAACAATACTTAGGTATAGAAATGGGTCTTTATGCTATGAAAAATGAAAGTATCTCTCAGTTATTGTATTGCAGCAGCACTGTACTATGCACTGCCAAAGCACAGTGGGATACGAACCTTACCTTTAAGCACCTCTTGGGCTAAGCAGGCAAGAAAAAGGCAAGGCGTAAGAAGAGAAACAGCACAGAAAAGGTAAATGATTTGCCCATGAGTCAGGACTGTGGCAGAGGCTTTGAACAAAATCCCACGTGTCCCTGAGGATCCCTGAGACTGTGGGACCTGCTCTGGCTCCCTGCTCTGCTCATGTCTTTCAGCAGATCAGCTGAGCAATGTCCGCCAGATCTGTGGGTGCCTTCCAGCAGCCGCAGGTGCTAGCAACAGTTCACAGTTCTTCCATGCTTCTTCATATTTCTTTTCTCTGAATGTAGAGGTCCTTCTCCTAATGTTTCTGTTTCATTCAGCCATTTCCATGCTAGGAGAAACTTAATGCTTCTGTTAGGAGCAATGATAAGGAGAAAAGATCCCGAGCCTCCTGACTGTCCCTGCAGTGTGCTGCTCAGTAGGCAATATTTTAATTTGACCTCCACACTTCCATTTTCTTATAGGAAACAGCTGTTTGCAAATCCATGTTGTAAATCCATACTCACATAGGAAGCCAGTCCCACTCCTCCACTGTTTGCTGGCTCAAGTCAGTTGAGACAGATTTGGGCTCATATGAGCACATGGGTTGGGTCTCTAGCAGTATGTAGTTGTCTTTGTGCTTGGCAGTCTCAGGAGGATGGTGCCATCTGACTCTCTTCTTTTTTAGTAGGTTACCTCTACTCTCAGTAGAAAGTGATAGCACTTTTATTAGGGTTTCTTCACCAGGATTAGGAACTCTGTAAGCAGAACTAAATGTGATTTAAGAATACATAGCATTTCCCGGCTAATACACTAATACATGCAATAGATGATTGCAACTAAAGTGCATGGGCTAAGCATTAGCATATTCATCACTCCCGACACAGACACCTGATGAGACTGTTAGTCAGGCAGTCACAGTCAGTCAATGAGGTATCAGTCACGTTGAGCTTTCTCATGAGCTGAACGTAATCTCGCTTAGCTGAGTCTTTCAATTCCATTTCTTTTTTTCTTATTTTTTAATGAATTTTCATGTCAGTGTTTTTCTCTCTACACCCCAAGTTACTATTACCATCTCAACTACTTCATTTCAGTCTTTATCTTGCATGGCTTTCATTTACAAACTCTTGCAGGTCAACACTGCTCTTCAGAAAAGCTAAATGAAGGTCACATAGTTGTGCCACACAAAACTGGACTGTGTGTCACACCCAGAGGTTACATAGCAAACTGCCAGCATCCTTACTTTCAGTGATTGTAGGCAAAATTCATCCCATCTACCTTTACCCAACTAAAGTCAAAGATCAATTAGGTGGGGGGAGAAGGGCACCCTCCTGAAATGAATTAATCCTGCCTTAAGACAGTTTTCCAAGCGAGGTGGGATGAATCACATCCAGAGGTTCCTTTATCACTCCACTGATTGCAAAAGGAGTATAAGTTACTAATTTTGGCCAAAAATCTATGTGCGTTGGGGTTGGGGGGAGGGGTGTTGGAGGTGATTATCACCCTACATGACCAAAAGGATTTTGTCGTCATGATACAGAAATGGAATTCCAGGAAACTGCAAACAGCTGCATTACTACCTGTGATAATTTGAAAGGGAACTACTTATAAAAGAGTTTATATGAAATTACCAAGAAGCTAGCTTTCAATTTATTTCTGAATACTTTTTTTGCCTTTCTCTTATGCCTATAGATCTGCCTTTTTTAGAATACTTTTTAAAAAATTGCAGTCACATATCGTGCTTGATCTATGCTCTTTTATACGAGGTTTAGGAAAGCACAGGCCAATAATTTCTCTGAATATAAAAGTGTATGACAAAAAGAAAATGACACATGAAGAATTAAATCAACAGACTGAAAAGTGTTTGGACACCATTTCGTTTACTCCAAAGAGCTAATTGAATCAGAAGAACCTCTACAAACGAACATTTATAAAGTTGTTCAATAGATTTTATTTCAAATCAAGGATTAATTTTGTGAAGGGGATTAGAAAGACTCCTTTGCAAATAGATGTCATTCAGTTCTTAAAATTGGATTTATTTGCAGGTGATGGCTAATTAAAAGTAAAGAATGGCTCTTTGCACTGCAGGCAAAAAAAAAAAAAAATCCTTTAATCCATATTCAAAACCAAATTACTCATGACAACAGTGCACAGAGTTAAACCACTATGTGATAGTGCTGCAGTATGCCCTGTCCTGTAAAGAGCTGAGTTCAAGATCAAACAGGAATTTTGCTTTGTAGACTGATGGAGGCTGGGAGACTGTTGAGATCTAATGAAAATATTTTCCTCTGGGAGATTTCTGTTCATGTGCAGATGTCTAACACCCACTGTGAGTTAATTCAGAGTGGCGTGAAGCAGTAGCTTCACATACACAGAGACTTTCTGCTGCTTGGTGAGCACTGGTGGTGGAGCACTGTAAAGGAGGTATCACCTCACTACATTATGGGATGTAACAAAGGCTTTTTTTAAGAAGGAACATAATTGCACATAACTGTGATCTAAAGAAAAAAAAAGAGGAAAAACATGGAAAGCATTTAGACAGGGGAAAAAAAATCCCCATTTAGTACTATAATATACATTTTTCATGCTTCTAAGATGTGGAAAGGGCCTGTAATGTTGAGACGTGGCAATCTGTAAATAAGGTTTCCATAGAAACAATGCTGAAAGTTTACTCAAAGGAAGCAAAGTCTTAACAAAGTTGCACATCTTGTAATGTGGTATAGCAAGCTATTCTCAGCATCCATTCAATAAATCTCCTCAAAGAAGATAACCAGGTTTGAAAAGTTAAGTTTTGATCTAATGGAATTGCCTAATTCTGCATCACATCTCTAAAATACTGGTAGTCTAAGCTACATCTATGTTATGAGGATTTGCACTACCAGTAAAATTAACAGAGCACTAATACAGCATTAAAGAGCTGGCCTATCACACTTTTCAATGCCTTTGAGCCTATTGGCCACTGTAAAATCCTATTGACTCTATTCAGTCAAAATGAGAAGGACTAAAAAGTGTTAATTAGCTTACATTACTGAACTTACATACCCAACAAAAAAAATTACTTCTAACATACTAGAAGCATTTGTGAAGGTTTTATGGGAGTTATAAATTATACAGGTCTTATGACAGAAGACAGCTGTATAGATATGTGACTTCCCATTTTCCTGTCTAGCCCTTTTCTTCTCCTCGAACATGTCGCTGCTTCCACTATCCCTGAGCAGACAACAACAAAGCGTAGACAAGGGCAGGGATGAATGTCAGTGTCTCAGTGCCTGGTTAACACTCTCTCAGAAGCAGCAACTACACCTGGCAGTAGCAAACAGATATACTGCCTGGTTTATTTTGTTGTTCTAGGCTGCTTTATTTCTCTGTTTTAGACAAGTCAAACATTGATTAGGGTGTCTTAGCTCTCTTTTCTCCCCATTCCCTCCCCTTCTCCCTTATTCCCCATTCTCAACTCTTCACTCCCTGTACAGCAGGATCAATCCCATCCTTTCCAAAGCAGATGTTAAGTACTGTGTCCAAATGGGCTAAAAAGACATAGCCCTTAGTTCTGACTTTGCCTGCCCACTTTCATTTGCTTCTTTAAAACAACTCAGCTATAAAAAAAAAAAAACCACAAAACTGGCCTAAGCATCAAAAGGGTTGTTCTGCATGCTCTCAGTTTGCAGCTCAAAAACATCTCAATAAAGAGCATAGTCCCAGGCAACTCCACACTTCCGCACTTTCTGCATAAAAGTCATTATTTCAGTCATCCCACCCCTAGCCCTTTCTTCTTTTCTTCCCACATGCCTCAAGTGCACATGTGCCATCCTCTGGCAGGCAGACCAGGCTGGGAACGGTGGTTGGGGTGGAAAGGAAAGTCTCAGAACAAACCATTAATGTTGCAAAACAAAGAACTCTTGAATCCAGTGAATATTAGCCCAATTATATATTTTTCAGATTTTTAAAATACTATAAAATTACTTCAAAGATTTTGCTTTCACGAATCTCACCTCTATATGGCAAATGATATGGTAAGATCCTCTTAAAATATTCACCTGAGAAATTGGTTAAGGTTTGAACAGGAAAATTGCTAACTGAAGCTAATTGGCCTAATTTGCTGTATGTGACCACCCATTACCACTAATAACACCACCTCCTGCCGAAAGGGTGAAAAATGCTTCGTCTTTGTATGTTTCTTTTCCCCTGTTTCCAGAGTGCACTCCATAATAGGGAATTTAGGTGTCTATTTTCAGAGCCTGAGTTTTGCTGCAGATCTGCCCCAACTTTTACAGTATATCCTTATTTCTAAAGCAGCTGAACTGGGAGTTGATATGGTAGGTTCCAATTTAGCTCTTTAAATAAAAATTAAATTTTAGAGTAACCCAGTTGCCTGAGACTACTGTGCATAACAGCTAAGCAGGAAACTGGAGCAGACTCCTGGGCTTTGGATGATTTTGCTATAAAAAGTTTCTAGCTATTGCAGTGAAAAATGTTTAGAAAAAATGGAAAGAGACTATTTTTGTATCTCTTCTGTATGTTTCCCTATTTCATTTCCATAACACTCAGAAGAAATACATCCTGAGAGCCACATTATGTACTAGGGAAATTTCATTTCTCCTGTGTTTCCTGGAAGAAATTAATTCCCTTTCAAGGTTTAATTTCATACCTTTTGTTTATATGCTACATTTTTCATCACCAGAATTGCTATAGGCATGAAGCTGCAAGGGTCTTTTAAAAAATCTTGGACTTTGGCAACTGCGTCTTAGCAAACACCCACTTAGGTTTCAGGAGACCAAGCTTCAGTTCCAGTTCTGTTGCTGGTTTGTTGGACAAACTTGATCAACTCACTTCACCTCTTCCTGTGGCCTAATTCCACAGTTGTGAAATAAAGATGGTCACTCTGAACCTCAATTGTGGAAGAGGCTGAGACCACAGAAGGTAAGTATGTTTATTAAGATCAGCATGTCTTAATATTTGATTAGATATAGCTTTGGCCTGGGTAAAAGACTACTTCAAGCATAAGGTATCTCCCCTCCTAAGAAGGGATCCATTTTTTTCTTATATTTGTCTTGTGATTCAAAGACCCAATTGGGGACAAAGAGTGGTCAGGTATGCACTGACCAAATTAAACCAAACCAAGAAACATTAAGCCCCTCAGCTAAGATATATTTCGTTAATTTCTTCTTTTTCAAATTTGTAAAAGTCTTGTAAAATCTCATTCCCAATACCATGCCGTGGCAGGTTGCCTGGAAGAGTAAAGAAGAAACAGGAGATATGTTAAATATCAGAGTGCTAAAATGAGTAGTTACAAAACAATGAGAAGTTTATGACATTTGTCAAAGCTTCCTCTCCCAGGTGTGCAGTGGTGTCAGTGATTAGGTAGCATGGTTAATAAATGTAAGAATACTCTGAAGTTGATAAAGTAAATAATGTTCACTATTTTAGACTGTATAGTATACATTTTCAGTAACCTGTTCATAGAAATAGGTATGCATCTCCCCTTGTTGCCAAGTTGAGTTACCTGAGAAAATAATAATAATTTAAAAAAAAATCACAGAATCATAGAATGGTTTGGGAGGGAACAGGCCTTTAAAGGTCATCTAGTCCAACCCCCTGCCATGGGCAGTGACATCCTTCACTAGATCAGGTTGCTCAAAGCCCCAGCCAACTTGACTTTGAACACTTACAATGATAGGACATCCACAACTGATGGGGCAACATGTTCCAGTGTCTCATCACCCTCATTGTAGAAAATGTCTTCCTTATATCCAATCTAAATCTACCCTCTTTTTAGTTTAAAACCATTGCCCCTTGTCCTTTCACCGTGGGCCCTGGTAAAAAGGCTTTCTCCAACTTTCTTATGAGCCCCCTTTAAGTATTGAAAGGCCACAGTAAGGTCTCTCTGGAGCCTTCTCTTCTCCAGCTGAACAAGCCTAACTCTCTCAGCCTTTCCTCATAGGAGAGGGGTTCCAGCCCTCTGATCACTTTCACAGCCCTCCTCTGGATCTGCTCTAAGAGGTCCATATCTTTCTTGTACTGGGGACCCTAGAGTTGGATGCAGTACTCCAGGTGGGGTCTAACGAGAGCAGAGTAGAGAGGGAAGAATCTCTCCCCTCAACCTGCTGGCCACACTTCTTTTCACGTGGCCCAGGATACAGTTGGCTTTCTGGGCTGCAAGTGCACATTGCTGGTTTATATCTATTTTTTTCATCCACCAGTATCCCCAGATCCTTCTCTGCCAGGCTGCTCTCAATCAATTCATCCCCCAGTCTGTACTGATATTGGGGGTTGCCCTAACCCAGATGCAGGACCTTGCACTTGGCCTTGTTGAACTTCATGAGGTTCACATGGGCCCACTTCTCAAGCCTGTCAAGGTCCCTCTGGATGCCATCCCTTCCCTCTAGTGAATCAACTGCACCACTCAGCTTGGTGTCATTTGCAAACTTGCTGAAGGTGCACTCAATTTTACTAACTATGCCATTGATGAAGCTTTTAAGTAGTATTGTTTCCAGTATGGACCCTTGAAGGACACCACTTGTTACAGGTTTCCATTTGGCCATTGACTATAACTCTTTGGATGTGGCCATCCAGTCAATTCCTTATCCACTTAATAGTCCATCCATCAAATCCATCTCTCTCCTATTTAGAGGTAAGAATGTTGTGGAGGACTGTATCAAAGGCCTTACAGAAGTCCAGGTAGATGACATCTGTAGCTCTTCCCTTGTCCACTGATGCAGTCGCTCCATCATAGAAGGCCACTATTAGATTAGTCAGGCACTATTTGCCCTTGGTGAAGCCATGTTGGCTCTCTCTAATCACCTGTCCCTGTGTTCTGTATGTTTCACCATAACTTCCAGGAGGATCTGTTCTATGATCTTACTGGGCACAGACGTGAGACTGACTTGTTGGTAGTTCCCAGGGTCCTCCTTATTACCTTTTTTAAAAATAAGTGTGATATTCTCTTTTCTCCAGTCACTGGGGACTTTGCCTGACTGCCACGACTTTTCAAATTTGATGGAGAGTGGCTTAACGACTGCATCTGCTAATTCCCTTGGTACCCTGAGATGCATCTTGTTGGGTGCCATGGACTAGTGTGTGTTCAGGTTTCTCAGGTGTCATGATTTAACCCCAGCAAGCAACTAAGCATCACACAGCCACTCGCTCACTCCCCCCTGGTGGGATGGGGGAGAGAATCAGAAGAGTAAAAGTGAGAAAACTCATGGGTTGAGATAAAGACAGTTTAATAGGGAAAGCAAAAGCTACACACGCAAGCAAAGCAAAACAAGGAATTCATTCACTACTTCCCATGGGCAGGCAGGTGTTCAGCCATCCCCAGGAATGAAGGTCTCCATCATGCATAACGGTTACTTGGGAAGACAAACGCCATCACTCCAAACATCCCCCTTTCCTTCTTCTTCCCCCCAGCTCTATATCCTGAGCATGACTTCATATGGTATGGGATATCCCTTTGGTCAGTTGGGGTCAGCTGTCCCAGCCATGTCCCCTCCCAACTTCTTGTGCACCCCCAGTCTACTCTCTGGTGGGGTGGGGTGAGAAGCAGAAAAGGCCTTGACTCTGTGTAAGCACTGCTCAGCAATAATGAAAACATCCCTGTATTATCAACACTGTTTTCAGCACAAATCCAAAACATAGCTCCATACTAGCTACTATGAAGAAAATAAACTCTATCCCAGACAAAACCAGCATATCTTGAAAGTCTGCATTTCCTGCATTTAAAATGCAAATAGGACCCTGAAAATAAGAACCAAACTTCAACTAAAGCAATACTCTGCAAACCACAATAAAGGACTAGCTTCGAGACATCTAAGCTTCCTTACTCTTCTCAGCAGAGGGCTAATTTGGGAAAATATGTATGTTGATTCAAGTTTGTCACTGGTTGCCACGGCATTGCTTCTCATCACCAGAGACTGCATATATCCTTAGCTATTTATTATTCCCCTCTAGGCGCCCAAAAGAGTGCAAATGGTTCTTACCTAAAATAAATAAACAAGGCTTTCATCTTTGCCCTGGCATATTCAGCAGTGCAATTATATAGCACTTCAACCAAATATAGGAAGTGTGAGCAGCCTGTGTCCTTGGCACTATGTAAGTCAAAAGAAAAAAATATTAATAATAGTAAGCTTCCTCTTTTTGGAAAGAAAAGACAAAGGGGAGATAATAAGCAGTCTAAGGATGAGGCTTGGATTGCTTTTTATCTTGAAGCAATGATTGCCCTGCAACCACACATGTGGCCTGGAACAAAACAGTTGAGTGTCTATTATCAGTTTTTTTGCAAATTTCTTGTGTATTTCAGGTAAGCAGACTTTCACTCAAGATCTAAAACTCTGCTGTTGATGAGATCTTAAAAATGCTTTCACTTTGGGATTTTCTCTCACCAGCTTTGTCTGCCTTTCCTAGTAACTTTGTGTAAGAGAATTCTGGACCGGGATAAGATACATTAGCAGTATTTAGTATAGTGTTAGCTCCCTATCCTTAACATGAACAAGACATTATGACCAGTTATAGAAGGAGGTCATCTGGTCTGCTGGTACAAACTCTGCTAATGGATGTCTGAGTAAGAATCTGCTAGAGCCAATGTCCCTGTACACTCTCAGTGTATCTTACCTGAAGTTTTCAGACTCAAGCCTTCAACCTTGTTAGGTCCTACCTTAAATTAATATTGCTACTGAAATCAATGAGACTAGAAAAAAGCATCAAGCAAACCATGGAATTAAATATCATACTGTACTGGGGAAAAAGTTGCTGATTGGAATATGCCATAAAATGTTTTTTCTACATATTCTTAGCCATGAATTTTTTTTATACTATCACATGAATTGTAAGAAAGGACAGTTAACACATCAGGTACCAATTACTTACATTTTCTTGACGAGGATCTGCTTGCCCTAATGTAACGTGGTCCTCTCAAGTTACAACCAAGTTTTCACTAGGCCAAGAAGTTCCTTTGAAAAAAAAATCTCATTATAGCTGTACCTTTGGATATCTGGATGGTGTTTTATCGCAATCAGTTTAGTCATGCAAATGCATATAGGACATTCATGATAAAAGAAATGGCATTAAAAGAGAGAAAGAATGATTGCTTGCAGCTACAAGCTCTGCATGACCTTGAAAATGGAAGATCACAAAGGATTCGAATATATGGTGCAACATAGAAATGATTTAAAATACTCTTAAAAGAAACAGCTGTAGCAAGATGAGAAGAAAACAGATAATTGACACCAGATGTCCCTCTCAGACAGTGATGAAAGAGTAATTACAGAGGGAGAGATAGCATCCTGCAGAGAGCAGATGAGCTTTACCAGCAACTCTACAAGAATGCATAGAGACAAACATGACAAGTTTCACCAGCTTCTATGACATAAAAAGAAACGTGAAGGAAAAATCTTATTTTATACACTCAAAAAGAAGATAGAGAAAGTCATGAAGCCTTTACAAGGAAAAATACCTGGGACAGATGGCATCACTAGTGATATCATAAAAGTTGGAGGGAACCCAGTAACCCAGCCAGAAAAGCTAATCAACTTGAACTACAGTGAACGAAGTGTCAAGGGACTGGAATTATACTATAATCACTCTTCTGCATTGTAAAAATGCTAAAGGTGCTAAGAGACATACAGCCTTCTCATAGACTTGCAGCCATTTCTTATGTTGTTGAGCACATTAGCTGAGGAATTGACTTTTGTAACAACTACCCCAGAATAGATAAGAATACTTTATAAGGTGTATTTCACGTTGGTGTAGTAAACTACTAAATGCACATAATTTCATGAGATAGATAATGACTCTCTGACAGACTCTCTGTCTACCTACCTAAGTAATGATACAGCAATATGTGAGAAATAAATTCCCCAAATCAAACCCTAAAAAAATGACACACTGCTCTACATACGCTCCCTAGGGAGAGGATGAGAGGGATCATGAACTATATATGACAGATGTTAGTCAGCGTGCTTAAAGCTTTACTGGGAAGGAATTACATTACAGTGATGAGGGTGGCTTGAGAATCTACACAGAGGAGAAAATTATGAGCAAAAAGTAACCTCTGAATATGCCTACACATCCATTCTGCATAAATGTTAATATAGATAGGAATGTTTTCAATCTATAATTGACAAACATTTTCCCAAATGTACATCTAAAATTTTTTTTTGTAGAATTTTTAGTGACTTTAGATAGTGTTCAGAACCTGTGTGATTAGATTTGTTCAGTACCTGAACTTAAATTAAGATCCTTAATTGCTAGTCACTTAACTGATCTGTTTGATAAACTTTGATAAACTGATTTGATAAACTGATCTGTACTTCAGAGCTGCTGAACAATATTGCTTCCCTCAAATATATGTCTATATCTGTATGTCTATATCTATATGTCTATATCTGTATTACTTTTTGGATACTGAAGAAACCAGCTTTTAAATTACCTTTTACTTTATAATATTTTTTTTCTAATTTGATTCTAGTTTGCTAACACTGTATTAGTCCAACAAATCAACAAACAGAATTAGTTTTGAAGAACATTTTCATTACAAAGTTGCTCTTCTATTTCCTGGGCAATGTTTTAACTAATTTTTTCTAATCAGCTAATGTAGGTTGGAACACAGAAAGGTGAAAGCATGCTAGAGTTTTTTGTTACACTGTCAAAATGCTTCTTGAGGAACTCTAATTAGATAGCTCTTTGTTAACACTATATTTCTAAGGTACTCTAATTATTTGGTAAGAATATTCATTGATGGGACACTGAGTGAAGAATTTAAATGAAACTTCTGGTTAGCTTCCTAGCAGGTTAGAAATATGGGAACTTTCCCCTCATGGGACAGTAGAAACATTATCAAATGACTTGAAGGAATGATTCAGTCATTACTAAGATTGCATTTATTTTTTAATATAAAAATGTTGGATTCAGAAACAAATCTTCATCAGCTGAAGAGAGCCTTATCAGTACAGATAGTATCTTTGTTGATAGATCAGGGCATAATTATATCTATTCAGTGAGCTTTGGATCAGATCCATAGTGAAGTACACTGGTTCTTATTATCTCTTCTTATAAAAAGCACTGGTAAAATAATTTGGATGTCAGTCTAACGATTATGCTTTCTTGAACACTTGTACTGATATGTGCAAAAAGGCATTTGTGCAATCAAGAAAAGCTCTTATAGTATTGGTGTATTTATGGTTTCCAGCAGTGGAATTTTCAGAGGGAAAATTAAAAATCTACAAAAAATGTTTGCAACGAGGGCTTGAATGTTTCACATAGGGAGCTCATGCTCTTCAAATTGCTCTAGGCATGGATTTTAAATAAGCAGGTTTCCACTCTTGAATAGCACCATTGAGTGTACTCCATCAAGACAACTGGCAGTCCAAACAAAGAACATTATCAAACACGTGTGAAATGGTAATTATGCAACTGTCATTAGTCAAATCAGCAGCTGTTAGAAGAAAACTCTAACTGACAGATGGAAACATTCTTTTTCTTTTCCTTCCTCTGTTTCCATTTCCCTCCCTCTCTCCGCCTAGATGAGACCTTTTTTAAACTAGAACTGCCTGGGAAAGTGGGGCATTAAAAATAAAGATGAATCACTTTCTCTTAACTTGTGTTCAGCAATGCTTTGCGAATTTGTCCAAAACAGGTAAATAATGAACAACATTGCCCTCTGATGGACTCTGTTTTGCTCTGTCAAGAGTAAATATGCATGAAATCATTCAATTTCTGGTTTTGTGGAGAGAAGGACAAAATTAATTGAAGTAGAGCCAAGCTGCATTTTTTGGAACAGCTTTATCTGATTTTATGAAAGGAACTAAAGTCTTCCTGAAGTAAAAATCTCTTCTTAGATGACTGCCTAGCTAGGTTACAATGCATAGTTCTTTTTAAGCATGTAACTTATTCCTTTGTAAAGTAATAATGATTTCAATGGGATCAGTTACATTTAAGCACACATTTAACTGTTTTGCCAGACCAGGGTCTCATAGTAATATCGATTTTGTGTTAGTTACCACAATAGATGGGAGCAATCATGAGACCTGACTCAATCATGCCAGAAAATCATAACAAATTTAAAGCAAACCTTTTCAAAATTTATTGTCCCCAAAAGGACTGAAACAGAAATATCAAAATAGATTTTGAAATGCTGTTTTTTGGTATATTCTTGGCCCATCAGAACTATGAACTATCAGATTTCCAAGAATCCAAAGAAAAGAAAGAAGTTCAAAATGGCTGAGGGTTTTTATAATGTGTGCTCCTTTTTCCAAAACCAGTAATCTGCACGTAAGCTCCAAGAGATTTTGAAAATTTGTCTATACCAAAACTAAAAGCTCAAACTGTTAATTATCAGAACTGATTCTCAGTTCTTGAACTTGAGTTCCCCCGATTACAAAAATCAGTATCAAAGGTGGCTGCCAGTATAAACTAGATTTCTGGGTTTCTCCCCTTCTCCCATATACCCATACCTGTGTACCCACTCACAAATTAGGGGCATAAAACTGAGAAATGTATTAATTTGCTTTTCTATTATTCACATGGTCTCAAAGGTATAGTTAAAGAAAGAGCCAAATGATGCTCAGCAGAAATAGGTAAGTAAATACTACTTAGATGAAAACTATACCACTGGAAATGTTTACTTTTGATTCAGAGGATACACCTTTTACATGCAACATGCTGAGCCAGAAATAAGGCTTACTTCTGAAGTCAGCCTTGCCATTTCCAGCATTAATAGAATCGTAGAATACCAGGTTGGAAGGGACCTCAAGGATCATCTGATCCAACATTTCTTGGCAAAAGCACAGTCTAGACAAGACGGCCCAGCACCCTGTCCAGCCAAATCTTAAAAGTGTCCAATGTTGGGGAATCCACCACTTCCCTGGGGAGATTATTCCAATGGCTGGTTGTTCTCATTGTGAAAAATTTTCCTCTTGTGTCCAGTCGGAATCTCCCCAGGAGTGACTTGTACCCATTACCCCTCATCTTTTCCACGTAACTCCTTGTAAAAAGGAAGTCTCCATCTTCTTTGTAGCCACCCTTTAAATACTAGAACATGGTGACAAGGTCTCCCCTAAGCCTTCTTTTCTCAAGGCTGAACAAACCCAGTTCTCTCAGCCTTTCCTCATATGGCAGGCTCCCCAGTCCTTTGATCATCTTTGTGGCCCTTCTCTGGACCCTCTCCAGCCTGTCCACATCTTTTTTGTATAGCAGGGACCAAAACTGAACAGAATATTCCAGGTGTGGCCTGACAAGCGCTGGGTAGAGTGGGATAATGACTTCTTTATCTCTGCTGGTGATGCCCTTGTTAATGCAACCTAGTATCCTGTTGGCTTTCTTTGCCGCAGCAGCACACTGTTCGCTCATATTGACCTTGTTGTCCACCAGGACCCCAGGTCCCTTTCCATAGATCTGCTCCCCAGACAGGTGGAACCCAGCTTGTGCTGCACTCCTGGATTATGTTTCCCCAGGTGCAAGACCTTACATTTGTCTTGGTTGAACTTCATAAGGTTCTTGTCAGCCCACTCTTCTAGCCTATCCAGGTCTTCCTGCAGGGAGAGCCACCTGAAGTGGCTGAAGTGTCCACTTCCCCACTCAGTTTGGTATCATCAGCAAACTTCATCAGAGTACACTTGATCCCACCATCCAGATCACTTAGGAAGATATTAAACAGTGTTGGGCCCAATATCGATCCCTGGGGGCCCCACTTTTGACAGGTTGCCAGACTGAAAAGGAGCTATTTACCACCACCCTCTGGGTGCAGCCTGTCAGCCAGTTCCCCACCCACCGCACAGACCACTTGTCTAAACCGTAATGCATCAGTTTCTCTAGGAGGAGGCTGTGGGAAACCATATCAAAAGCCTTGGAGAAACCCAGGTAGACAATGTCCACCATTCGCCCCACATCAACTGAGGAGGTTACTTTGTCGTAGAAAGTGATCAGGTTTGTCAAGCACAATTTGTCCTTAGTGAATCCGTGCTGGCTTTTCCCAATCATGTGCTTCATTTGACTTGTGATAGCCCCCAGGAGGATTCATTCCATAATTTTCCTGGGGAGTGAAGTAAGATTGATGGGCCTGTAATTTCCTGGATCCTCCTTTAAGCCCTTCTTGTAGATGAGGGTGATGGCATTACTAAACCTGACTCAGTGAATGAAGTCAACAGTGTAATTCCAGCCTCACTGATGTTCATGGCAAAATTTTGATTGATTTCAGTAGGTAAGTACTTCTCTGCACCCCTCAGCAAGCATGGCTTGACATCTGTGTGTGAGAACAGTCAGTGTTAAAGAGGTTCTGATCAAATCCCTTTTCTAAACTTTTTCCCCTTTTTAAAAATTCTCTTTAATATCCAAGACATGTTGCAGTCCAAAAACAACAAGGCCAAAACTGACTCAGAAGAGATAATGAAATATGTCTCGTTTGTATCATACATATTTGGAAAAGTTATGAGCCACACAGAGAAGAGAAGAATTGCATGCGAAAGATAAAATAGATTCAGTTCTCCATGCTGGTGAACTGTGGAAATGTTTAAAAACAAGACCATTTTCAAGAGGCTCACTATGAATTTTCATTTGTTTTGGTCAAGTTTATTATATACATCCTTCTTCTCAAAAATTAGATTTTTATCATAATAATTCTTTGTGTAAAAACTCATCATAAAATCTCTATACAGCCGAGTTCTTTGTATGTCTCCTGTGGGTAGACACTCATAAGTGCACAAATACAAATTTATATGTTGAATGTGGAAGAGAAAATCTAATTTTGACTGTTTCCTCTATGTAGCATGATGGAAAAAATAACTATACATTTATTTTTCACATTTACCTTCCCCACAAAAAAAGCACATATGTGCCCACAGGCAGGGGCATTAGTAACAGTAACACAGATCAGAAACTCTCTTTCTTCCTTTTTCAATCTTTACATATATTTGAGACTTTCATATATTGATAGATAATTGATTTTTAGTTATTTTTAAACATACTCTTTCTGATCTGCTCTTAACAAGTTTAGTGGAAAAGTAACATGAATGTTTATTTATTCCAATTTTAAGATATCCACAGTATGCAATGGTTTCAGATTGCAATAACTGTTTTCTAATGCTTCTTTTATGTTACTTGCTGATGTCTAGAAGCTGTATCTCTTTTTAGGATCAGAAATCATCTAATGGACTAAAACCAAGAGCTGATGCTATTTTAGATATATAAATTTAATGATGAATCAATTCATTTTTAAAATAGTCCTAATAGGCTATTCTTTGAGACAAAAAAAGATAAGTAAATTACTTAATTTGGGGCATAAAAAGGAATATATTCCTTTTTAAATGATAATTGCTGCCTCATATGTTTATAGATAGATAAATATGCCAGTAGAAAAGTAAGTATGTTTTCTAAGATGTCCCTGAATATTAGATCAAATAATGTTTCAGGAAACATAACTGATCTCTATTACTGCAGCATGCCAACGTCTATCCTTTTCTTAATTCACGTTCACAAACTAATGAAGGAAGAGTAGGCCAGTTGCACGGCTTACCTGAATATTTGGCTGACTTGATTCATGGCTGTTGGGAGAGGTGGTTTTATTGATCTTTTTTGTAATTTCAGCCTCAAAGAACTACTCAAGACTTCGTAAGATCTCAGAGTGTCAGCACAGAAACTAGAGCTGACATAACAATCTGTCTTCTACCCTCATTTAGCTACACAAATTTTTAAGTAGCCTGAGAATAATATTAACTAATTGTTATCATTTTAATTGCTATGATTTCTCTCAGTTTCTTAGTTAATTAGCTACAACTTCAGCATGATTTAATTATTAGTTTATTGTCACACATTATTTTTTACTTATCTAAGTATAAAACAGCAGTAAGCATCTTCAAGAAGATGTAGGTGTCTTGTCAGTGAATGAGCTCAATTTTTCATTTCTCCATTATAAGATTACATTCCAAATTTTTTATACCTACCCTTTCATGCATTTATTTTTGAGTCAAGTCAGCTATCTTATACATCAAGAGCTCTTTATGCTAGATTTATATTTAGTTCCTTTGATAACTGAGGTGTAGAATGTCTAGTAAACCTAACACATGATGGGTGGTTTAGGTCATGGTCTTGTTGCAAAAAATACTCTTTGAATCATTTTTGACAGTTTTATAAGCCTTCTTATATCAAAGCCGTCAATGAAGCATGCCTCATTAATTGAGAGAACATCTAATTGTCCTTCATGTATAAGCCTCAAAGTAAGAATTCAGATTTTTCCTTCCTGTTGTCTTTCTAACAAGTGTTGCTCCAAAAGCAAATGATTCATACCTTTTCAACAGCTTTCTGAGAGGTAACATATACCTCATTTTAAAAAATATAATTAACTTTCCCTTTTAAGAAGGAAAACTAGGAAGAAACCTGACAATCACTCACCAGCTGAAAAAGAAAGGCTGAAGTGCAGTCCAGAATGGGCCTTGGGGATGTGTTTGGCCTGTCAAGTATAATGTGCAGGCCTAGCTTTGGAAGGCAAGTCCAAACCTCATCTTCCTATGGGGACAGGTCAATGTGGTTGCAGACCCAAGAGCTGAGAAGCCCTCCTAGATCCCATAGTCAAGGCTGGGCAGATAGCAGGAGTAGGTCCACTCTCTGTAAATATCCAGGGAAGATAAGGATGTTCAAAGGACTTTAAAGTTCCTTCTATTCTTCTGTCACAAGGCGTATCAACACATTAAACTTACCAGTTACAAAAAAGGAAGTAAGTAGTATCTACTTAGTTTGTTTGAACCAGTCCAATTTATGCATGCTGATATTTTCTACTAGTATAGAATATGAGCATCATTGCTTCCAAGGAACCTTGGAAAATTTGTTTATCAAGAACAAGTTTCAAGTAGGTATGTTCATAGTGTTACAATGGAACTGTAAATGGTAGTAACTTACTCCTGATGTAATGCAAGGCATAAAGGCAGTGGGACATAGGAAGATGAGAGGAAAAAATAAAGGAAGTCCCCTTTACTTAACTTACTTTCCTGAGTGGTCCTTTTTTTCCCAACGTGTGGGTGTCTCGTCCCACTCGGTGGGTTGCGAGATGGGTGAATCTTTTTGATTCCCCGGGGATTTGTGTACCGACAAAGGCCGATCTCTGCTCGGCAGAGCCGCAGGCCGGTAGAGTCACGACAATGACTCAGAGGAACAGTCAGACTAGCAACTGTATTAACTAGTGAACTAGACAAACGGACAAACTTAACGAACTAGCAAGCTCAGCGAACGAACAGAGGCAATTTGGCAATGGAGCTATTTTCCGGGCAACCCGTCACAATTAATCCAAAACTCATATGCCCAGATATATATATAGTGGAAGAGTAGAGGAAAAGAGAAGTGAGAAAAGGAAAAGAGAAGAGAGGAAGATAAAGAAAAGGAAAGGTATCACCACCCTTGGATCCCGCGATGACGGTGACAGACATGGCAATCCTCCAGTGATGGGCGCGCACGTTCCCTGGGGAAGGTGTCTCTTTATACTCTAATCCCTGCCTCAGGTCACGCCCCTGGAGGACTTATGTTGTTCTGGTCCTCAAAGGTTTGCAGGCGCTGGGGGGATGGGGGGGGGTGGTTGCGAGGAGTTTCATTCCAAGTTTCGGGTGGTTGCAGGCCCATTCCTTAGATAAAACTCTGTGTGACCTCTGGCTATAAATGGTAACTGTGCATCCTCCAACACGCTCTTCTCATCCCATGCTAGCCGCCTTGCTGCACCTTATCTTTTAGTCTCTCCTCCGAAAAGCTCTCCCCATCCCATGCTAGCCGACTTGCCGTCGCCATGCAAATCGCGCCTCATCTCTCCACAATGTTTGAGACATTAACTCTTTCAGTCTCTCACAGTGGGTCAAATGTCAGTTTGGAGTATTTTTACAGGGGGGGATTAAGAGTTCTTGCCTGACAAAATGGTGTGGCAAGGAAATCTCTCTGCATGGGATTGAATGACTAAATGGCATGGCATGCGAGTGTAAAGGAGGAGACATTGCACGACTGCTGTGCATCAGATATAGCTGGTAACAGTCACAGGAGAGAATCAATACAGAAAAACAAAAGGCTACATTTGTCCCATAAGCACTATTTCAGGCCACCTTGGCTTACCCCTTTCCATTGCTTTTCTTGCTCCATCATAGTTCAGAGACTATTAGCAAATGAATCATGCTAATATAGTTATCCCCAGGCATTCCTAGAGTTTCAAAACTTATCACATCTTATGTGTCAAGACCAGCCTCGAGTTTGTGTCCAAGCCTCAAAATTTAGGTTAGCTTTTAAAAGGTTTAAATGAAGAATACACCCCCCCCCAACCATTTGAAAGACCATTATAGTTAGAAAATGAAATAGCAAGTTGTCTCAGTAGTGATTGTGGACAGTGTTCTTTCTTAAGAAAGAATTAAGAATAAGAAGAAATATAGCATAATATAATGCAATATAATATAGTATAAATATAAATGGGCTGGGGAAGTTGATAGGAAGATACTATCAGTTTAATCAGGCATTTTCAAAAAGGTTTGAAATATAGGAAAAATTATAGATTCCCACTGATTTTTAATAAAATATACAATAGCATAAACCCAGAGGAATAGCTGCTAAGCATCTCTCACTTTCTAAATGCAACCAAAAACCTCATATTCCTGTATGTTAAAGTGAATTGCATAGAAATAGCAAATAGTGACAGTAATAATTACTGAATTTCTGTATTCATAGAAAACTGGGACTTCATAAATATCAGATAGTGTCCTAAACCATATACAGTGTATGCTAGTTTTCAATAGCTATAAATTCAGTGATTATGTCCAGACTTATCCATTATTTACCTAGATTTGTCAGTATGAATAAACAGAAAAGCTGCAAACTTTTATTAGAATTGAAAAAATGGTGAAAATTACCATTTATTTATAGTGAAGGAGTTGAACTGATTATACTGCACATTTTGCTCCTTCAGATAGGCACCCCAATTATTTTTGCATCTTGTATTCAAGACAGAAGGTAACAGAAAGGATTTTTCCCTTTAGCAAAACTGTATGCACCGAATCCAACAATTCTTTTCATATCTCAGGGTGGTATAATTGAAATGAAGCTTTATACATAAAAACATAGTATAAACATTAGTATTTGCAGTGGAAGTAAAAAAGATTCAAGTCTGGTTCAAAACAGAAGTCCTCAGTATTACTGAATAAATATAAGAAAAGATATAAGGGTTATTTGATGTAAAAGCAAGTGAAATAAAGCAGAATGCTAAAACTGTGGGAAACAAAACACAGTCGGTTAACATGTGATGCAGGGCAAAAGGTTGCCATTTATGTAAGTTATCTATTGTTTCTTTTTTATTAGTAGAATTAGTTTACTGTAATTAATGTAATATAAGGCTTGAAGGCCTTTCCTAACTTTTTTAAAAAATGAGGCAGGGGGCTATGGCCATCAATAGCTATTCCATAACTAATGGGAATAAGTTTTACACTGAATTTTGACTGGATGGAAGATCTGTCTTCCTCCATGCTTTCCAAAAATATTCCACCAAACTCAAGCAAATAAATACCCAGGTGATGTGCTGAGGAGGCACCCAAAGCCTGCCTTGCAATGTGCTGTTTTGCTAGGCTTGGAAATACTGACCTTCCCATTTCAAGACTTGGCCCAAGAGGAAGATGTTGCCAAAAGATATACAGTTTTAAATGGTCAAAATGGGAAGGGATGACTCTGAGTGCTGAGACCTTTGAGACAATTGCCTCTGTAAGGAAGGGAGATTCTCTGTCTGAGCTCACTCTGAGAGGGGAAGTCTCTTAGAAACAGGTATAACTGGGGTTTGTCCTTTTCACAGTGATTGAGGCTAACTTCTTACCTAGACAAGCCTGGAGAGAAGAAAGTGTCAGTCTACAGCTGGTAAGCAAATTATTTATTTAAAATTATTTTTTTGCTAGCAATAAGTATTCCTTTAAGGAATTAGTCCATTTTGTTCATACTTCAAGATGATCACCTGGCAGAAAATACACCTACTGCCTCACCAGGGAAGCGTGGAAAGGATTTATGGTGTCCAGATCACACATTCTCAGTCAAAAGGTGTGAACATGAAGGCAGCTTGTGGCTCTTTTAAAAGACCAAGTGAAACTTGGGAAGGAAATGCAAATTGAAGCTAGTGGAGTCAAAGGATAATACTATTAAAATAGAGATATGTTTAGTATTGCAGTGTTTTTTTGAAGATTTGAGTACTGTAAATATTTTTATATCTGTGAATAATACGGTTGTAGTGTCTCACTATCTGAAGGAAGGACTTACAGATGTAATAAAACATCATAAGCCAAGACAATTTTCTGTTAAGCAGGATGGAAACATACTGTAGAAATTCAAAAGCAGTAGCTCTTCACAGAATGCTTTGCTTGAACTCTGGTAGCTTTGCCTCTGTTACCGACTACTCATCAAATCTATGAAAAGAGGAATTTCATGGAAAGCATTCTTTTCCCTGATAGATGGCTGCAAATCTGTTCAGTTTTAATGGCAGAGAGAAGTGAGATGAGCAATTTTGCACCAACAGTGAATGCTGGCTTGACAGTGTCACGAGATTTTGCTTCAGGCTAAAAAACAACATGTGAGCGAGGAATGCTTTTTCATCATGCCCTGTCTTTTACCAAGATGATTCAAACTAGAAAAATGAAGATTGGTGGTGAGAATAGAGGACTAGTATCACTCTGAACACCAAATTTTCTATCAACTTATCTTTCTGATACTCACTTCCAAGTTTCCAACTATTGAGCAATGTCCAATTTGCACAGTCATCCTGGCTTACCCCAACATTTAAACTTGTTTAGTGCATAGAATGGAGGTCTAGGGCTGTATTAGATTTGATGGAAGAAACAGATGCTTCTGAGTGACTATAGTTTTAGCTCCATCATGAGAAACATGAAAAACAGAGATGTTCTTCTCTTAATTCAATGGCTAAATTTGTGTATTTTTAATCTGAGGACATATTTCATGGAATATACACACATAAACACCTACTGGGTTTGGACTGACTGATGAAAAGGCAGGGTAGGTCTATGAATCTAAGAGACAAAGTCGAGTTTGATCCTTTAGGTGCTTCATGAACACTTGGAACATCAAATTCATAATAAATAAACACAACAGAATTAAGTAGGAAAGTGCTATTCTACATTTAATTAGAAACCTGTGCTTTATAGAGTTAACTTAGTAAAAAATATGAGACAAAAGTATTGATTAGCTAGCGGGTAAATGCTCTGACCCTGTAATGAACACATTGCAGCTTTAAGCCACGTCTCTTGAAGACTTCAGGAATATCTGCAGGTCAGCTTTCAATGACTAATTCAAAAGTGAAGGTGGTCAATTGTGTATGTATATATTGAAATGTATTCAGATGAAAAATACATCTGAGAGACCAGGATCTGGACCTGTTACAGAAGTGCAAGAAACTAACTCTGAGGAATACTGTATTCCTTGTAAATTATTCACTCAAGAATAGTCAATATGAAATAGTGTTGTAACAGCCATTGTGCCAATATCCCACAAGTCACTGAAGAAGTATTGTACTTAAGATAAGTAGTGGCAACTGAACATAGATTATATTTGATTTTGGTTTTGACTGTTTACAGTTACTAAAAAAAGCAGGTATTTACCAAGGCTAGCTAGTTCAAGTAAATTTTAGAAAAAGAAACACATTTTACTTTGTATTTACCTGAAAAAATATTTTGTATTTCTTCTGTAATTGTTAAATGGTATCTTGTTATTAAACTGAAAGTCAGAAATACTAAAAATGAGGTAGAATGCTGGAAAAGGATTTAGCAAGAGAATTACATTTTTACTTATTCTCCTCTAGGAAATCATGCATTGTATGAATTTGCTAGAGATACTTGCATAAACCTTCTTGTAGAGATTAAACTTTCCTTTAGTTTCCACCACACTAAGTGTAACTACATTTTATGATTATAATAGTATGTCTAATGCCAGAGCAGATCAGATTGGGATTTTTTATTACTCATATGACATCCTATACTTTCCAGAAGAGTTATTTTTCATAACCAATATGTCATCCACTCTACCTAATTTGTTTGGAGGAAATATCTTTCCACCATTAAAATGTAATTCTCTACATGACTGAGAATCACCATTTTGAAGTAAACCAGATGGAGCTTGTTCAGCCGCCCATGAGTCTCTGTCTCGCCATCTATATTAATGTTCAAAGCTCATATGATGCTCATAATATCATTTGAATATGTTCATGAATCCTCCTCGATTTCTAATGACACTTACAAGAAAGCAGTATCACTCCTAGTTTCAGTGCTAAAACACAAAGTTTTCCATCTCATAAGGCCCCATAGCAAGCCAGAATCAGAAATTGATAAAATATTGTTTTCAATCTACTGCCACTCCTTCAGATTCAACAGCATCCAGGCCTATAAATGCCATAGAGCTGACAGAAACAATTAGGAGCTCTCAAAGCAGTCATTCTTTCTTTGATCTAGTGTAGCTCTTGAAAGCTGCTTTTTTTGGGTAAATCAAATTTATATGAAAACACACAAATCTGTCTTGGACATGTAGGCATGTTCTCCAAAGCTTTAAAGTCTTACAGGAGACAGATTGTACAGCTCCCTAATTAGGCAATCTGATGGAGAAAATTTCACCTTGGTGCAGAGCTCAGACTCACATTTGGCTAAGTCCAGGATCTCTGCATAAAAACATCTAATGGACCGGCAACCAACGATGTGAGCAGGGACTAATTTCTGGTCGTGGTGGAACTAAGGGAATTTGAGGTGTTCATTACTTTACAGTGCCAAGGTATTGATTTGCAGATAATGTCAACAGAGGATATTTAAATATAGTAACTTATTTTGTTTTACTTTAGTTCTCAGCTTTACAAAAGAATAGCTAAATTACATCAGATGAAAATAAATATTAGATTGCTAACCTATTGAGTCTTTTCTTCTTTGTGTGGCATTCTTGCTGTCCTCTTTTTCTTATATGTGCTTAGAATATCAAATATTTGCAGTTCTCAAAAAACTATTTCATTTTTGACTTAGTGAGTTGCTGGAATTTTCTCTTCTTTTTTACTATTTTAGCAAGCAACACACAGTTTTTAAAAGATCTCTTCTAATAATATATATTTTATCTGTGAATAAAATGACCTTGACCAACAGTGGCAGGTTGGATATTCACTATCCAAGCTGAGTTCTGACATGATTGTACTTAAACCTAAGAGGATTTTCTCAGTCTTCCTTTTCTTTAGCTCTATACTGTCTTCCTTGTATCTGTAATCCTATCTAGTTGACTCAAATTTACTATGAAGTTGTTTTATGTTGTCCATAGTAGTTGTAAGAAAGGGCTGAAGATTATTTAAGACTGAGCATGCTATATAAAGTGTAAGTAGAAAGCACAGGAATGGTTTCACCACATAAATATGAAGCTGGAGTTCATGTGTGACGTTGGCACAGGGATTGTGTGTTCACAGGCATATCTGCTTCTTTCTACCTTGCTGGACAATTTAACTAAATAGATCCTCTCTCCCTACAAATCTACAGTTACAAAGACATTGAAAAGATGGCATCATTAAGGATAACATGTTCAATTCCATTATCATCCAAATACCAGAAAGCTGCTTCTGTAACGTCAAGATATGTTTAGATGTTCTTCTAAATCCACACATATCTGCTGTGCTCTGTTAAACTCATCTCCTTTCGACAACAAGTGCAGCTTGTTAGAGCATGCAGCAAGTATGTTTTCATGGGAATCTCTCAGTGTGAGTACTGTATGTAGTTCTGAATGAGAACAGGTAAAGGGCTTTAGACTTTCTGAAGGATCTTACATAAACTTAAGACTGTAGATCTACAGTTTCAAGGCACGAAGGATATTCAGCCCAAAGCCAGGGCATTCAATGCTGAAAAAAATTTTCCTGTGTAATTGGATGACACTTCCCAGTCTCTGGAATTGACCCAATCTCAATTAAAACTTCCAGCTTTCTGCAATGTGTACTCTGTTATGAATAAAATTAATATTAGTGTCACTCTACACAGAAGAAACTCCCATAGCATTAGTCTCTGAAAAGTCCACTTCCAAGGTCAGTATTTATGGAGTAAAAACAAAGTGGCAAAGTAAAAAAAGGAAAAATCACTTTTTTTTCTGATGTAGTAAGAATGGAAGCAACAGCAAGGAAAGGACAAGAGTGAAATTAAAATCTCTGCAGAAAGGTAAGGGGCCATAAGTGATCTTCAGTCTCCTACACAGGCAAGTCCTTCCTAACAACCCTCTGTGGTGAACTGAGTCAAAAGAGAACAGCAGACATTGTGATACTGACAATTACAGCTCAGCTTAATGAAATACGAAGTTAGTCTATACTTAGAAGAAAGATGGTGCAGACTGTTTCATCAGAGTATGTGGAAAGGTAAGGCTGATCCTGAGAGTATCCTGTGAGCAAAGTGTATGGTCTTAATCTAGTATACAGTGACATGAGATTTCAGCTTCATTTCCTGTCTAAATCAGTGCTACCGAGTTTTCTAAGAATGCAGCAAATTATTTAATTGAGAAGAGGTCCATAAATTATATTACTTTTGTGTTGAGTTTGCTTCTACTGAGGTAGAATTGTCAGGATCTTTTTACTAATACCTACCGTGAAAGAACTTAGAAGTCATCAATGTACTGGAAAACTTCAGGGCAAAATTGAAAATGTTTCTGCAATGATGTCATGTGTCACATAGTATTAATGTACCATAAAGTGGGCAATCATTACCTATGATACATTTTGAAAAAATGTGATTCTCTCAGCATCGGGTCGTGAGGTGAATGTAATACTAAATACATCAGACTTTCCAAGTTGAGTATACATCGATTAATCTACAACAGCTGTGAGATGAGCATATACTCATTACCCCTATCTTATGGATGGAAAAAAAACCCCTCACAGTCAGAGAGGTTTGACATGTATTTGCAAGAAGATGAAGACCTCCAAAAGACTCAATCACAGAATCACAGGATCATGGACAAAATTCCAGTGATTGCCATTGTTTTTAGTTTTGATATCAGAAATGAAAAACTACTGCATACATCCAGATACTACAAGCTATTTGTGATGTGCTTTGTATACAGAACAAACCCTCTATATACAGAAAAAAACTAAAAAACCCCCACAACTCACAGATAACTTTACATCATTGGTTACACTGCATCAGCTTGTTTATATCATAGAATCATAGAATGGTTTGGGTTGGAAGAGATCTTAAAGATCATCTAGTTCCAACCCCCCTGCCATGGTCAGGAACACCTTCCACTAGACCAGGTTGCTCAAAGCCCCATCCAGCCTGGCCTTGAACACTTCCAGGGATGGGGCATCCACGACTTCTCTGGGCAACCTGTTCCCGTGCCTCACCACCCTCACAGTGAAGAATATCGGTTACGGTGCATGTTCCTTCCATTAGTTCATTAATTGTTTGTGGGGTTTTTTTTAAGTTTTTAACTCATGCATATGAAATCACACCTCTATAACTCGTATGCAAACACAGTTCCTCTCCTGATACTTTGTAATTCCCTTCTCTTTCCTCCTGTAGATTTTTCTCTATGAAAAAAGTGAACTATCTATTTTCTAATTATACTCTGGAATTTACACTGACATTATGTCACAGCCCTCTATCTGGATTTAGTCATCCAACAAAAATTACAAAGAAAGTGAGACACCATGTGTTGTCAGGACTAGTTAAAAAAAAAAGAACAAAAGAGAGATGAGCAATGGTTAGTAAACCAAACAAGAGTACAAATGTTATGTCATGAAAATGTCTGCATCAATTGCTTAACTACCCTGTATAAATACACACCATTGTTGTTGGCTGATGCAAAAAAACTCTGAGAAAAGAGTTCAATATTGCAAGAGCAACAAGAGAAAAAAAGCCCATTAATATGTTGTCCAGACTGTAAATTGAACATAGAAATTCAAATACATTCTCTTCTCAGAAACAGGGGAAGAGGAAGAGTGGTTGAAAATGTTCTAGATATTTTCTGTCAGTGATGGCTTATGCCCTTTTTGCTAACCTGTCTTGCCCTAGTACTTAATTCTGTTCTACCTCAATTTGCAACATATAAACTTGCAGAAAATAAATATACCAAGGTCATGATCTCTGGAGGGCTCTCTTTTGACTAGATGACTGTGATGCTTTAGGAATATTAACGCTGTTTCCTCCCTCTACCCCATTTTTTCTTTCACTCAATTCTTCCTTCACCTCTTCACCAACTGTTGGTGTTGAGAGTTCATAAAACTGCAGGATTGCTGCTGCAGACATGGAAAACTATGATCTAGATAACTGTCTTAAAAGCATATAATAAAGGAATTAAATTTGGGTTCCTTTTAGTTGACCTCTGGTGGTTAGATTTTCAGGATAGACCTGGGTTACTTTTTTATTTACAGGAAGTGGTACTTCAGCAGATGGCTTTGTACAGTACTTATGAATTGCATCGTAATGTTCAGCTCTTTTTTGAGTAAATCCTTCTGATGTTGTTGTTATTAGAATGGGTGAGTTGAACTTCTTCACTTAAATATTTATGTGAAAATCCCATTAAAAAATGCCCAGTTGTCTTCAATGCAGCCAGAGCTTCCATAGCTGTCCTGGTGTCATTGAGCTGCAACATCACATCCTCAAAGACAGTGAGGGAAGCTCCTGGGCACTCTCACACGTATTCACCCACGCAGCACTAGGGCGAGTCTGAAGCGGGTGTGGAAAGGTAATTCTAGGTTGCAACCTGTCTTTCCTTAGGCGAAGTACTGGAGACTTCCTTGCGTCCTGGCCATTCCCAGATCCTACCCCCCAGGTGACCTGAGTGCCATTCTTTATAATTCTTGCAAGTGACCCCTATACTGCACCAGAAAAATTCTGTCAATGACTGTATATTTGATCTGACAGAGAATATGAAGCTCATTAAATGAGAGAACCATGACGGATGTGTGTAGGAGAATTAGATAACACAAATAATAGACACATTCACCTCACTGTGATTTAATTCTTATTTGCCTCTTCACACAGTACACTGCTTTTCATTTTTTTTCTTTGTCCTTTTAGAGACATTTGGAAAGCAAGAATGAGACATTCTTCTAGTGATTAACTGGTAACCAAACAAAATTACCAATAAAAGTTTTTGAAAATATCTTCTGATTTCATACATCTTTGTTCTTGAGATCCAATTTAATATTCTTCAGAAGACCATGTTTTCAGCATCTTGAACACTTCTTCTCATGAAGAGGCCTTAATATGGCCATTGGATCCCCTTAAGGTGCTTTTGTTTGTGCATGAGAAAATGAAAGCGTCCAAATCTAAGCATCACTAAGCTGTGACTCTTAGGGTTGCAGTGATTGCTGCTTCTGTCTGCCCAAGTAAAGAAGGACACAGTGACAGGCCTTTTTTTAATACATTTTTTTTCTTCCTGTGCATTTCTTTCAGATGTGTTGGCTATCACAGATGTAGAATCTGTTTTCACTCACAATTCTGTTGCCTTCATTTCAGGGGAATTCATGATCTGGTGTTGAGTGATTTTCACAGCTACGTATCTGCTGACAATACCCCTCCCTGTTTTGCTGTGGAGGAATGTACACCAGGCCAGATATAATCTGTAGTATACTAAGCTGAAGTCAGACTTCAGTAAATATTACTGTACACTGTGCAGTAATTTAAATTGTGGATGATTCATGCAACCATTTTTCCCTGTAAATAAGAGGTATATTTCTTATAATTACATCTGTCAGTAATTTACAGTTCAGCACTGATAAACATATTCTGAAACAGGAGCAAAATTTGCAATTTATGAGCAACCATGCATTTCAGAACAAAAAGCTAAGAGTTAGGGGGCCACATTATGAATCTTTTGCTAATGCTGCAAAGTACTTATTTCTGGAAGTGAATAGGTCTTCTCAACTGAGTAGGTACTCACAGGGGTAGAAGCTATGTTAAGTAATGTCAGTCTGCCCCTGCAATTTTAAAGGTTTTTATATACAGCTAATGAAGACTAGCGAGTCATGATTTGACAGAAGTCTTTTGCTCTGCAGCTGACACTAACTTGCCAAAAGGGGCTTGATTAATTATACCATTGTAAGATAATGCATTGTGAGCCCATACCAGGCAAATTACTCTTCACGGAGCACTGACAGTGTGTCTCTCTTCCACCTATGTAATTTATGCTAAGTGTAACAGTCACTGGAAACACACAGCCCCTGAAAATTAAAGCTGCAAAATAACAAACACAAAGCAAACTAGATTGCAAGCTTGAAACCATTTCTCATGGGCTGTAATTATAATAACATATCAATCCTCCAGGCTAGACCACAGCCTCTAGAAGGAATAAATGCCATGGAAAATCCAGTGCAAAACATCATTATCTGTCACCTAGACTAAAACATACTTTATCCTATCTGATTGCCATTGTTTCCTTTCTCATATATTTGACAAATACACGAAAGTGCATACCTTGCAGAAGTCTTTCTATGTTGTGATCTGTGATATGTCTGCACTGGTTTCCAAAAGCCTTCTACTGTTAGGCTTCCACATTTTAAAAAATACATAGTGGTAACTGCTGTACTTTCATAGGGAAGAACATAAGAAGTTTCTGTAATTCAGCATTAAAAAAAAAAAAAAGGAAAGATATTGTTATGACATCTTGCCATCATCTATTTTCTAGCAAGCCAGAATGACCTGCCCATTGCAAAAGGGAAGAGGGAAGCCCAATGTAGTCAAAGCTGCTAAAATAATGTTTAAAACCTCTAGAAACAAAAAAGGATCAGACATCCCTTATTTCACTGTTATTGGGAAATATATTTTTTCTTACATAACCTAAGCAGGAGTAGGTCCTTGGGGTGAAGCTGGAGTACTAATGTTTTTTTGGTAACGAATGACTTCCCTTCATGAAGTACATCTGGATACAAAGAAGCTTATTATTACTAGTCATAGGTAGTAATTTGCTCAGGGTGAGGTGTCTGGAATATGGTAATTGAGCAGGAGCAAATTTAGCCTAAGATCACAAAACAGCCATATCATCACCAGGCATCTAGAGACTTTTCACCACTGAACTCCTTTATGGTGAAAAGATCCAAAGCTTTCTAAAAAAGAAGGGAGGGGAAGAGCAGACAACTAGAAAACAGTGCTAGATATGCTTTACCAATGAAAGATTGTTTTCTGAGATGAGAATACCTGAAAAAGTGTAAAGGACCTGGAAAAAGAAAACATAACAAACAAACAAAAAAATCAGACATCCAAACAAGCAGAGACAGATAGAAATGAGATTTGACTCTAAGTTTATCCAGTGTATCAGTGAGTTTATTGAAATTAATTTATCTCAGATCTTAGGCAATAGCAAAATTCTCTAACATGAAAGTTAAAGAATTACACTACATTTAAAATCTTTATGAACCCACCTCAACTGACAAGCCACTTAGACTATTTCATACTCCAGTGACAACAGACATTGTTCTAACAATGAGTACCTGTCTTCCTAGGAAGTGTAATTGTCCATAGTGCCACTTGGAAGGAGAATCTAATGGAAACATTTGAGTGGATTAAATAACTTCACTTAGTATTAAAACCAAGCAAGCTGTCAATGAGGGCAAACATGAGAGAAAGGTTAAATAAAATGTGGGCCTAGCCATTGCATAGAGATGAATTTCACAAACAACTCAATCCTTGCAGAGAAACAAGTAAACTTTTTTCTAGAGATTACAGCATGGTAGTGGAGTTATGCTCCTGTGTTCATTATGTTCAGGTTATAGTCTCTAGTTAATACATAATTGATGATAAGTTTCATGTAACATTATCAGTTGTAGATCACATTAACAAAACTATGCTTTTGCTAATGTAGACTGTTCCCAAAAGTCGAGATAAATTATCCCAGAAAAAGCACAAGGATTATGTGCTACATGTGTATATTACATGGTTTTTATTTAACTGACATAGCAGTGTTGGCAAAGTTTGTCATTAAAACCTTGCCTCAGGTATTTTTAACCTTTTGGAGGACTTAAGTTAATGGGGCTCCAATTTCCTACATTTTTTTTTCCTGGGAATTTCAACACATATGATTTGTAATAAAAATGGATAAATAAAAGAAAGAACCCAATATTTAAAGCTATGCATGCTTTCCTGGAACTGTCATGGTCTGGCAGCTGAAATTTGTCACAGGCATAAACCTCACTGAATAACAATCCACAGTCTTGTTTTAGGAAGAAAATGTTTTTGTCAAGGTCTGGGGATCTGAGAACTGTGGTCTATGCATACACATGGTAATAGCTTTTGACTGTGCTTTAAGTGAAAATGACTGGCTTAGAAGCAATATTAGCCTAGGAGTACAATTGGGAAGACAGCTAGTGAGAAATTTTCAGATCACTGAACAAAAAGAATTTCTTTTTAGATGTTAGATATGTATTTGGAACAAGTGTGGATGTCCTTTTTTGCAGAACTACATAGCAAAGTTTACTTTCAGACTAGTTTTATCAAGTTGCATATAAAATTGTTGATGTGGCCATGCACTGGTCTCACCTACAAGAAGACATTATTTACTTTTTATTCTTTTTAAGCTGGAAGAATTCAGGTCTCTGATAATAAGATATTTCTGTGACTATGTGACCAGGTCATGCAAGAGTGTGATACTCAGGATGTTGCTAAAAGGTATTACCAAACTGCAGCTCATATACTCCTTTCTCCATGTTTCTCTCATTTCCATCAGCTCAGAGACTAATGGAACTGCATTTTGAAAGCAGGAAGACAATGTTTGGAGGAACAGGACGTCTGGTAGGAGATTCAGCTATCATCTTCTTAGACAGCATATCTTAGCTGCCTCTAGAAGCTGTGGAAATACAGATCCACTTGTATAGCTGTGTATGCTTTTTCAGAAGGGACTTACATTTGCAAGTTGCACAAAAGGCACCTTTGATGGCATTTACACTGGAAGGAAACTCATATTGTTTTAAATAGAGAAAGACATCCAAAGAGACTTTTAGCATGACTTCAATAAAGCAAGCAAGATTTCATGAAGAAGAGAAAGAAAGGGGTCCCAGAAATGACAAGTTATTCACAAAGATGACATGAATCTCACGGAAAAAATGTTCAGTTCACATGCTTTAAATCCAGTCAACATCAAAACTTGATTTCTTGATTTATGAATAACACATAATTAACAAGCAATCAGTGAACAATACTTTCAAGATCAATATGTGCAATGCAACAGATAAACCACACCACAGGACACTTAGAAAATGTTAGTAAACACAACTTTCTAAGTATCTTTCTAGGACTAATCCCCCCAGGATCTAATCCCACAGACACACTCAGAGCTGTGCATTCCCTCTGCTCAGACACAGCCTCACAGCAGGTGTGGGTCACAGGCCCTCATCCCTTCTCTGGAGAGGACAGGTTGCCCCATTTACCCCACTTCCAAGGCCAACGTGGGCTCTCCAGCCTGGTGTGCTCCCCTGCTGTTCCCCAGACCCTGCCAATGCAGGTGCTGGTGAGAAAACCACCGTGTCCTCAGGCACGCAGGCGTGGAGGTCCCGCATGCTGCCCCACACTGCCATCAGCTGATGGTCATCTTAATATATCTTCATCGTTGGTAACTTCTGCAGAGTATTATCAGCTTTGGGGCAAACACCTCCATCAGTGAGAGCTTTGGGTGCTGCAGCCAGGCAGAGGGGCTGCCTTCCCCTTCCCCTACTGGCTGCTGTTGCCCAGTCCCTGCCGCCCATGGAGGTGGCATGGGCAATGCCTGCCGCTGAGCGGGGCTCCTGAGCTGCTGGCACAGCCATCAGGGGATCGTGGGCATTAGAGAAAGATGGTGGGAAAGGGCAGGGAACAGTTCATTTGGAGGGAGAGGGAAACTATTCACTCCTAAAGCAGAGGAAAAACAATAGCAGGAAAAACATGAGGCAGGACTGTCCAATTTTTTATTCACCAAGCAGGCTTCTCACCTGCCACAGGTTTTCATTACAATCTGCATCCTTGCCATGAGACATCCCTTGATAATACTGTGACTCCTTTTGAGTAAATATACTATTAAAAGTGAGTAAAGTTGGTAGGAGCTCAGCCTCTGACAACTTGTCTTTTGGGACAGGTAAACGCTTGCCATGTGCATTTGGTAAGATACATGTTGTCAGCATGTCAGTGGCAAATAAATAAATAAATAATAATTATAACCTCATTACCAATACTGCATGACTACCCTAACTTACAGCAACGGTAATTAAAATTACCTTGTAAGTTATTAAACTTTAAAAACTGTCTCGTGCACTGTCATGAAGTAAACACGGTTTACAAAGGGAGCATACTCTGATTTGGCAGTTTCATCCTAGATACTGCAGGCAGATGGAGGCAATAGCTGTAAAGAATTTTCACAGCCTCACTTTACAATTGCTTTGAAATTTTAGAGAACAGTAACAACAAAAGAAAGATATAGAAACTGTCCACATTTGTTACAAGGCTGGGTTAATTCTGTCCCTATGATGTACCTTATCATACAGTTTTATAAAAGTATTTTTCTACCCAGAAATGTCACCCCCCCCATAAAAAAAAAATTAGGCTGACAATCTGTCTTTTTTAATACAGGATTTTTTATTTTTTTATTTATTAGCTGATTTTATTTATAAACAAGCCAGTATATATGATTGTCTGTTCTGTTCTTGTGACTGCTCTGCCTTTAACTGGAAAAAGATTCACACATGCAGGATAGAGAAATGATGACGAAATCAAATTTTAAAAAAAGTCAAATAGCCAGTGCACAATGTCAAAGCAGCAGGGTGTTTGCTTTTTCCATCTACTGGCTAACATGTTACAAATATACAATTAACTTCTAGATAATGGAACGAAGGTATATATTACACATAACAAATATATTATGCTACACATAGTAAAGGTATTATGAATCCTGACGGCAATGGCCATCCTTATACTTTGCTCTTCCGCATTGTTTCTTCTTGTTCTTCCACATACAGACTTTGTCCTTTGTTTCTCAACTTCTGCAGGTTCTTTAAGGCATAAAAGCTCTCCTCCTCCCTCCCCAGGCCAGATGCTCACATCAACCTCACCTCCACTCCGTGTCAAGGTAATAAACAGTCATGCACCATCCTTCTGCAACCTCTGTTTTCTTCAGAAAAGAAATGTTCTTTTGGAGCTCTGAAAGGGACCCAGACCTCAGTGATCAGAGCTGGGGACCGGGGACATGCTGCAGCTGCTCATGCAGTGCAATTTAGATGTTGTCTGGTTGTTCCAGACTTTGGAATGAAAAGCACAAAAAATCTCTACGTTCTTTTCAGAAAGTGTTGCTTTACTTTCTTGCTGTTCTGAGAGTCCAGTGGAAAGTCCATTTAACTACTGAAAAGGAATAAACAAGGGATATTTACCTAGGGACCTCAGCATAACTACAGAAAATTTAAAAGGCAGTAGGTGTGCTTCAATATTCATCATTAAACTGATTAAAAAAAAAATCAAAATACTTTTCAGTTATGTATATAATATGATTTTAAGTAATATCTGGCCACTTAAAGTTCATGTCTATGTGGGGCAAAACCTACTAATATTTAATCTCACCTTTTAATGTTGTTTTCATACACACATACAGGTATATACACAAACACACACCATTAGCATCCTGGAGAATTCTGTATGAGAAATAAAATATAATTCGGCCCTCTAACTAAAATGTTTTTACTTAACTATTTTTAATAAAAATTATAAAACTTTAAAAGCAATATGAAATAGCCCAAGAAGCTCACACATCAGCATAAGGATGTATTATCAATGCATCCCATGCTAATTACATCCAATGACAGCAAAAGAGCTGAGATATACTTCACATTTATTACAAGTTTTTTTCATGTTTTTAAGAGTTTGTTTCTGTCTTACCGCTAATCATGCTAGTAAGGTAATAAATGAACATTTCAAGTTTTTATTTCTTAAATGTTTGTTGACTCTTGTTGAAAAACAAACTTATTATAAAATAAATAAATATAGGCACAAGAATTAATTATGAATTGCATAATGACAATTATGGCCAGCAGATTATGATACTAACTCTGTTTTCCATGCTGCTTCTTTGAAATATGGTCAATAGATTCTGTAATTAAAGGCTTTCAAAGAAGGGTTCAAGTTTTTATCTGTTGCTTCAGACTTTGAATAAGAAAAAAAGAGATGAAAGGATCTGTCTGGGTTATTTTCTTATGCTACTGTAAATTTGTTTTATAGAAACCACAATATAGTGTTGTTTGAGTAGTGCAGCTCACTTTTATATAAGTAAACAGAATTCTATTATGTTAGTTTCTATATTTCAGCTAGGATAACTTTTCTTCCATCTAACAAATTCCATTTGGATTTTTTGTTTCCTCAAGGGACCAGAGACTGTTTAAACAGGCTTTCCTCTTTTTTACACTTTGCTTTTAGTTCTGTTGCCTTAAATCTACACAAAAAATGTGTCTTATTTATTGGTATCCTTGTAGTCTTTGACCCTTCGTTCATTTATCCAGATAATTGTTTTATTCTGTTTGTATATGTCATCAATTCTTGTCACTTGTTCTTCTTCATGTAGCAAGTATACTTATGATTTCACAGTCAAATGCCCAGTCCATCTGTAGACATACAATAGCATCTCACGGTCATATTAATATATTCACACATAGATCTCAAAGTCTTTTGTGTTCATTAAAAGACCTTCTGGGAAGCCCTCTTTTTGCATCTGCCCCCTTCTGGCTAATACTGTAGATTTGCACACAAAATAATTCAGCCAATACCGTAATTCCTTGGATGATTGTATATCCCATATATACACTTACCCGGATTTTTGAGTTTTACATGCTGTGCAGTTGAGGTTAAAAATAGCTATAACATTCCCAGCCCACTGAAGCTGATGTGTTTTCAGCTGGGGAAGAAATAGGTAGACCCTTCTTTTACAGTAATGAGTACAGGGAGATTCGTATTTGACCAGTCTTGAGATGGATCTTCCCCACCTTTTGTCCATGAAACCTACAAACCTAAAGACCATCAAAAGGCTCCCAGTCTCTAAAGGTCTATTTGATTAGATGACAAACTAATAGGAGAACAAACCTTTTTTTCTCCAGAGAAAATTTTGTGTCTTCTAGGCAAAATGGAGCAAAAAAAAAGGCTTAAAAATCCTGCTCCCTGCTTACTATACACATGCAAGGATATGAGTCATTTCTTCTGCCTTGCTCTCTAGTACAGTCATTCTCGATCTCTTCCTGGCTTAAATGGCCTCTTCTGGGTGCCAGCAGAGTTCAGTCCTCAGCATGACCTCTAAGTTTGTTTGCAGATCTCCTTGAATTAGGAAAGCCTCCCATTCTTTCCAGAAGTTTTCTAGCAGTTGTGTGATGCTTCCAAAATATCTTTCTGCCAGCCCAAAGTTCCTCCAGTGGTATATATTCAGTACAACTTCCTAAGGAAGGGCATTTTCTCCCCTCCAGCTTCTGCCCAACACAAAGTGTGCCAGCTGTGACAACTGCAGGTCCTATGAAGCTGAACTGGAAAAGGGTGTCCTGTCCCTTACTGGTCTGCAGACGCTCCTTAGCACTGGTCCTGTGGGACCATCAAAAGCAACCCTGCAGCTGTGTGTGGTGTGGCTTCATCTGTGCTGACTGCTTTGCTTTACATATTTTCACTGCTTTCTAATGTAGACATAGCCACACAGCAATGTACAGTATTACTTAATAAATGGTAAATAGGCAAGTTAAAACAGTTGTGCCATCATCATGCTGAACAAAAGAGGGAAAACCATTTTCTCCTCCTACTACTGTGCTTTCACCCACAGTCTCTCTGGTCTGTCTGTTTATTTTTCCTTTATAGTTTGTACTCTTTTGGCTTCAAGAAACTTTTACAGTTCTTCTGTTTTTTGTATGTATTAACAATAATAAATTGCACTTTAAATCTATATGGTAAGCCAAAATGTGTCTCTGACTTTAGCACTCTTAGATGTGTATTTTTTCCTCTGGCTTTGAAAAGGGGTCTAGTCCTGGAGGTGCAGTGGCATTATCTGGTCCTTGAGCTGTAGATGTGATTTTTAGAGGACCTTTCTCCAGAGGCTTTCTCTCCTCTCTCTCACACTATGGCATCTTTTAAAATAGCATCATATGGTAGATCAGCTGTGTCAATCAAAGTCCACCTTTCACTCCAAGGATAGTGAGTGTTTCCTCTAAACTGCTTATAAAGAACTTTGTTTATGAGTTAAGAGTCCCAGGATGTTTCTATATCATTACAATTTGCAGAAAATATCTTCTAATCCAATATTAGAAAAGAAATACAGTGTTAGACATGTCTTAGTCACACATCCCTTGAAAGGATAATTTCAAATGAATTCATTAGGTTAGCAGGTGTCTTCTCACCTATGTATCCACTTATTGCTAGGCAAGGTTTATTCTAGAGACTGACAGAGAGGTTGTCACTCAACAGACATGATTTGGGATTATTGTCTGTTCAGAATTACTTTATCTGTTTGTATTTCTCTCTCCACATTCTTATTTACAGCATGGATTGCAAGTAATATGATTGAAGTCCTTCCATGGCCTGTAAAATTAAAAGATGGAAAACTATTTAAAAAAGACATTTTTTTGCAAAATATCAGGATCTCAATCTTTAGAAAGCCTGAAAATAAGCTAAACAATTAATTTACAATAAATAATTGACTTGCTGAATTTTGTATCATTCTGGAGATAAACTCAAAACTCTAGAATTTGCTCAATAATATATATACATTATTCACTGAGTACTTCACAAAATGGTTTTTACTGCACAGAACATGCAAATAAAATTGCAGTCGTTACTACTGTGTGTGCAATTAAGACTGCTTAAATTTATATTAAATATGTGATAAAAAAATGTGTATTTCATTTTATTGCAATATTCCCAGCTCACAGTATGATTGGCTAATGTAAGAGAAATATAATCCAGAAGGAGATGCAAAACTACCTGATCTTTAGGATGGGTCAAACTGTCAATTTTACAATGCAACATAAAAGGTGAAATTATCATAGAAGCAATATTTGTGCATGCTGGTTGCTACTCTTGAGTAGATCAACAGCAGTGGAAAGTTTGTAGGAAGAAAAAGAGAATACTGATAATTCAAAATCTTTTTTCAAGTTGCAAATAAAAATAAAATCTTTTTTTGCAATTCAGTTCTCCTGAATTGTCTGTATGTATGTCATGTTTTAACTCCAGCCAGCAGCTAAGCCCCACACAGCCGCTCGCTCACTCCCCCCTGGTAGGATGAGGGAGAGACTCAGAAGAGTAAAAGTGAGAAAACTCATGGGTTGAGATAAAGACAGTTTTATGGGTAAAGCAAAAGCCGCGCACGCAAGCAAAGCAAGGAATTCATTCACTACTTCCCATGGGCAGGCAGGTGTTCAGCCATCCCCAGGAAAGCAGGGCTCCATCACACGTAATGGTTACTTGAGAAGGCAAACACCATCACTCCTAATGTCCTCCCCTTCCTTCTTCTTCCCCAGCTTTATATACTGAGCATGATGTCATGTGGTATGGAATAGCCCTTGGGTCAGTTGGGGTCAGCTGTCCCAGCTGTGTCCCCTCCCAACTTCTCGTGCACCTGGCAGAGCGTGGGAAGCTGAAAAGTCCTTAACTAGTGTAAGCACTACTTAGCAACAACTAAAACATCTCTGTATTATCAACACTGTTTTCAGCACAAATCCAAAATATAGCCCGATGCTAGCTACTATAAAGATAATTAACTCTATCCCAGCCAAAACCAGCACAACATAATACTTATTACAGTTCCTACACAACTGGGTGAGCTGAAACAAAGATCCCTTTTTTAGGGTCACACAGAAATCCTTAGCACTGCTGGGAAGAGAAATCCTGGATTTCTCTTGTTTCTAACTAGAAGTAATGAAGAAATGTGATAAGTGAAAATGCACATATGTCTACTAAAGAATAAATTAAGTATTGGATTATCAAAACTACTAAGGAGGTCACGGGTAAATTAGCTAAGCACACGTATAACAAAATTCGCAAGAAAAGCTTCACTGCAGAGTCCCACAAAGTGTCCATTCCTTCTGTAGACGTGCAAGGCTGCGACCTTTTACATGTCATGTCATTAGAAGAATCAACATGGTTAATCCACAACCAGGCTAATCTTCATGTGGGTAATGAAGGTCTAACAGTGCTTCAGACACCTTATAAATTATTTTTTGCTGGAGTACTGCACAACTACATTTTTAATTGTCATCTGAAGTGTTAAATAAAAATGTATGGTTGAAAAATTCATCTTTCACTGAGCTGAGTCACTGTCCTAAACCAGTTGTTCCCCATGAATCACATGCAAATATAGCATGCAGACAGAACACGCTTTTTTATATTACCAGTCTTACCTATTTCCTTATTATGCACTAAGTGTTAGGAACTATTCTAAGAATATTGTGCTATAACCAGAGCTTGCTGTTAGATGTGTCAGTGCCCAGTGTGCATCACCTGACTGGCAAAAGCCTTGCTCCCTAATGAAGGCTTTTCCCTTGAATGATGCAGCTGTACTGGGAAAAATCATCTGTCTATAAGTCAAATCAAAACAAGTCATCATTTGGGAGGGGGAAGGAGGCTATAAACAGTAAAAATGCCATAGAGAGAGGTTGGACAGTGTTTAATCTATTGAATGGAGGTACCTTGTCTGCTTTGAAATTTCAGCAGAAATTCTCAATCCCAGTCAGGTTCGTGCTATCTGAGAAACTACCACTACAAAGAGAGGGACATTTTACTGAATGTCTTAGGGAAAAAACAAAACCTATGGAATTATTGGATATTCTTTGTGCTTTCTGTAGCCTTTCATGTTATATCTGGATTACAGAGCTCAATGTATGCATTACTCTCTTGGGGTGAAAGCCTGGCATGTAGAGTATTTCCTGCACCCCAGTTTCCATGGGAGGAAAACAACACACTCCTGTTGTGGGTATGAGCCACAATGTGCTGCTTTAATACGTGCTCATGCTGGATAAACAGGAGGCCACAATCCCCTTTTATGACAGAGCCCACTTTAGCAGATAGAGTTAGAAATTTAGGCTAAAGCATTCACCTTTAGACAAGGAGACATGCACTTCTTTCCCTTCTCCAGTGAACATTTCTATAATTAGTATAAAGGGAAACACTTGTGATTGTAATGCTAAAACTATTGTATCACCTTTGCAAACAAAGAGGTGGTCTAGCTAATGACATATCAGGCTGTGCTGATAATGTCTGTTCGTTTACTGTTCCTGTGCCTCCTTTAAGGCAAGGAGGTCACTTGCAGTATGTTTTAAATTGAGATTTTCTTTAAAATCTCCAGAGAAGAATGCACGGCTGCAGTGCAGGCAAGAATAGCTGCACTGAAATGAGTAAGTTTTGTCACTAACTTCATAGAATCATAGAATCATAGAATAGTTTGGGCTGGAGGGGACCTTTAAAGGTTACCTAGTCCCTGCAAGAGCAGGGACATCTTCAATTAGATCAGGTTGCTCAGAGCCCCATCCAACCTGACCTTGAATGTTTCCAGAGATGGGGCATCTACCACCTCTCTGAGCAACCTGTGCCAGTGTTTCACCACCCACACTGTAAAAAATTTCTTCCTTATATTTAGTCTGAATCTACGTTCTTTTAATTTAAAACCATTACCCCTTGTCCTGTCGCAACAGGGAAACCCTACTAAAAAGTCTGTCCCCACCTTTCTTATAAACCCACTTTAAGTATTGAATGGCCACAATAAGGTCTCTCCCAGGGACTTCTCTTCAGACTGAACAACCCCAACTATCCCAGCCTTTCCTCATAGGAGAGGTCTTCCATCCATCTGATCATTTTTGTGGCCTGCCTCTGGACCTGCTCCAACATGTCTTTTCTGTGCTAAGGACTCCAGAGCTGGACACAGCTCTGGTGAGACCCCCAGGTGGGGTCTCACCAGAGCAGAGTAGAGGGGCAGAATCACCTCCCTCGACCTGCTGGCCACGCTTCTTTTGAGGCAGCCCAGGATACAGTTGGCTTTCTGGGCTGCGAGCACACATTGCAGGCTCATGTCCAGCTTTTCATCCACCAGTACCCCCGAGTCCTTCTCCGCAGGGCTGCTCTCAATCCCTTCATCCCCCAGCCTATACTGATACCAGGGATTGCCCTGATCCAGGTGCAGGACCTTGCACTTGGCCTTGTTGAACCTCATAAGGTTCACACAGGCCCACTTTTCGAGCTTGTCCAGGTCCCTCTGGATGGCATCCCGTCCCTCAAGCGTGTCAACCAGACCACTCAGCTTGGTGTCATCTGCAAACTTGCTGAGGGTGCACTTGATCCCACTGTCTATGTCATTGATGAAGATTTTAAATAGTACTGGTCCCAAGATGGACTCCTGAGGGACACCACTCTTCACTGATCTCCATCCAGACATTGAGCCATTGACCACTACTCTCTGGATGCGACCATCTAGCCAATTCCTTATCCACCGAACAGTCCATTCATCAAATCCATATCTCTCCAATTTAGAGAGAAGGATGTTGTGGGGGACCATGTCAAAGGCCTTACAGAAGTCCAGATAGATGTCATCCATAGCACTTCCCTTGTCCACTGATGTAGTTACTTCAAGTAAACTTCAAGTAAACTAGTGTTTCATCCTCTCTCTTTGACTTGGTTCACTGCAGTTTGGAATACTACCTAGACCATCTTTATGCTCATATGACAAACTTCTCATCTTAAACTGTGCCTTTCCATTTAAGGGGGTTAGCACATATACTGCAATGACTGCCGAAGTCCTTAGCCAGTGTGATGGGGTAGCAGGTGGAAGGAAGATCTGACCAAAACCAACAAGAAAATGAATATAAAACACTTTTCAAAATTAATTTAGTTTAAAATCTATTCCTGAGTTGCGAAAGTGCAAATACTTGCCTAACTTTATTAACTTTTAGTGTTTCTGAACTCATCTTGTAAAAAAGCATCAAACTGCATCTTACAGTTTAATGATATCTGAGTTATTAAATACTTGAAAAATGTGCTTTATAATGAAAGCACCACCAGAGCCCAGCCTTCAGCAACATGCATACTGCTGCTGTAATATCTACTAAATTACTGAAAATTGTGGTGGTGTGATTTTCTTAGTATTGTGAAATAGAAGTACCTGTGCTCTTCTTGCTTCATCTCTTCATTATACATGAGATCTGAGGCTGGAAAATACTAGGACAATATTAGTCTTTTAATTATATTTTGTGAAAGTGTTTGGTATCAAGAGAAGAGCAAAGCCTATTTCCACTGTGAGCATCTCTCAGTGTATCAAGGCTTTTAGAATTTCTACTGCAATGTATGTCGATGAGATCATAAAGAGAAAAAGAATTGTCATACAGTTTTGCTTTCATCATTACTTCCTTGCTTCTCTTTCTAGTTCTCTTCCCTCAGTCTGATTCCAAAGTGTAAAAATATGCTAAGGTACTGACACTTGACCAAAAAAAAAAAAAAAATTTAGAAAAATCAGCCTGGAAATCTATAAACATTACTAATGATAGAAGATATCCCTAATAACTGTCCTATGTCCCCAGTGTTTGGAAGACAATATGTGTATTCTTGCATATAATAAAACATTTTATTATGCTAATTTATGCCTCCATTTCATCATTTGGACATGTTTCCCTTCTTTTTCTACTGTTTGGCCTATGTTGTGTTGTTTCCTAAGTTGCTCTCTTCATGTTTTTAACTTTTTTTGAACGTGGGATGGGGAGCCACAATTATTCCTTCACGTTTACGCAAATGGGAAAGGTGTGCTGATAAAATACTGCTAACATTAACCTACAGGTTATACAGGCTAAACTTGTGATGAAACCAATGAGTTAAAAGAAAATCAGATACATGTTACAGCATAGCAAGGGGTCTTTAGGAATTTTGAAGGATTTAAGAGCAAAAATTATTTTAAAAACTTCATTCTCAAAAATTATTTGAAATAATCAGCGTGTTAATGCATGAAAAGCCGATTATACAAAATTAGGCCAACACACAGCTGCAATGCTAATAGTAGCATGCCTGGCCAACACTGCTGTGATTTAGGCAGCTATACCCTGCTCTATGGCCCCTAGCCCTCCCACAGTCTTCTAGACCAGGAAGTGCAGGATATGATAAGGAAAAGCTGAATAAAGACCCCGCTCAGTGGCAGAAGTAACTAAAACAGGGATGCTAGCACTTTAGGGAAACTTCATCAGCTTTAACTACTTTTTCGCCTCAGGATGGCTTCTGTTCTCTCCAGACCTCTCCTGTTTCTTCTTCTCTGCTCCTTTTGTACTCTCTTCCTTACCATTATACTCAGCTCTCTCCTGTCCTCTTCATCTCCTTCCCTACAATATCTGTCTCACTGCTACTCCCAGTCCTTTCCTTCCTTCTCAGTGATACAGTCTAATTAAACTCCTCCCCCCACCAAAAGTTTGGGAAGTGCTCCCCAAAAGGTAGCATCTCTTCCCTAACATTGTCCTCCTCCTGTCTACTTTCATAGCAAGCTGTGTGAGATATCACTTGTCCATTACACTAGTGTGTACATTGACTACCACAGTGGAGGTGCTGTCATAATAAACCTGATTAACACCTCTGCAGCAGCAACAAATTGGGTCTCTGCTACTAAGATACACGAGGGACAGAAAGACTAAACAGGAGGCTGAGGAGAAATACTGGAAAATGTAATGAGGAGAGGCTACCCTGGAAGGAAAAAAAAACCCGAAAGAAACCCAAACCCCAAACAAAACTCCAAAAGCATTACAGAACTGAGATTGTTATCATTTCCTTTTTGTTATAGCGTATTTGATGAGCTCTTATGACTGGGATTTATTACAGAAGAAGATTCAGAAACATAAATAAATCCTAAGAGAAAAATGAACTTATCCTCAAATAATTTCTGAATTGTTTCAGCTTTGACTAGGTATGTGTTCTGGCATTAAACCAGCTGTGTTTACATGGACCTTCTTGAAATCACTTCACTCTTTTCATCTCTGGGGCAAAGCAAATAATTTTTTGTTGTATTGTAAGAGTATTTATATAAACCATGAAGAAAGTTATGTTTTCATTTTGTTTGGGATATTTTTTTTTCTACTGAGTTAAATTCTTTTAAAAAAACTCGCATGCAATCAGTGCATTAATTTTTAATGAACCCAGTTTTAAATTCTGTGTAGAAGAAAACAATTTTAGAAGACTATAAGGCTTGGTCTTAATTATAGTACTTTGTCTAGAAAAGTAAAAAATATAGTTTTTTACTGCAATAGATTCATTTTTAAAAAACAAAAATGTTTTTTAATATTTTGAAAACAATATAATGGAAGCAGAAGAGTCACAATATTTATAATGGAAGCATTATAGATAGCATTGTGGTCCCTATTAGGACCATGAAAGGGTTTGCATCCAGAAAACATCAGGTTAGTTCAGGTTACTTCAAGGCATTATTAATAGGAATCCCGAAAACTGAGATATTTAAGTTACTAGACATTCATGAAAATTTTGGTCATTGGATTTTGGCTTTTATTTGCAGCATAAGGAGCAATTCTCACCCTCTCTCCCTCCCCCCCAGTTCCTTCATTTCTTCTCCTCAATTTTCTCAGTGAAACACCTATTGTCACACCCTGCAATGCACAGGCTGGGCCACAAAACAGGCCACAAAAGAGCTATGAAGTGGTTATCGGCAATGAGGCAAGAGCAAGTAGCTACCTGTATTCCAAGCTTTAGTGACATGAATTGTTGATTAGAAGTGTTTGGACATCTCCTATTACAAAGTAATAATTTTACATTCTTTTCCACTTTGATTTGTCCTTATGTTCTAGTTATTTTTCTCTAATATGTGTCAAAGAAACACTTTTTCCCTTTCTCTGAGATTTTTTGCCATCTCATTGATTTCTGTCTTTGATATTAAAGCTACTGTACTAGACAACAGTGCTACATTACAGAGCCAGATTCTATAGGGTGAACATTTTGTGTGGTCACGAAACTATTCTCAGTTCAAAATTGGAATAATCAGGCTTATATTTAAAGTTGTAATTTTTTCCAAACTCCGGTAAGTTATCTTAGAAAAATAAACCATCCGGTGTCAAGTAAAACTTATTTCATGTTTCCTTACTGAACAATGCAAAAGGAACAGTAAGTTTTATTCTAACTTCTGAGACCCCACTGGTAACAGAGCTATTATGCTGAGCTATCTGGAACTCATTTACAGTCCTCACAGGGGGTCTGTCTGCAGCCTTAATTTCAGATCTGAGGCTCGCTGTATCAGTTTACTGCCTCTTAAATGATCTTCTGATAAACTCAAAACAAAGAAACTTTTGCTCAAAGAATAAGTTGTAACATATTTTTGGGAATGATTGCTCTTGCTAGGGTTTGTGTTCTAGGGAGCTTAGGGGAAAATTACTGTCATTACATTATGTTAGTTACAGATTGTGTGGGAAAAATTTGACTGAAAAATTAACTAGTATTTTGATGTCTTTTAACACGGTTGTAGGTGTTTTTCTTACACAAGCTGTCTGAGGACAGAACTTTGAGTTTTAACAACAGAAACAAATTAATTCACATAAAAATCCTCAGCACAGCTAAAAAATCTCTCTTCGTGGGACCTTTTTTCCCCAAAAAATATTCCTTCCCCTTTTTAAACTAACTTTGCCACAAAGAAAACACATTGCACATTGTTTTGTTTGGTCCTCTCTTAACAATAATGACATGATAAATATTATGGTGTTGTTATTTGTATTATGTTGGTATTTAATGGCCAATTCAAACAGGTTTGTTTCAATTCAGAATAGCTCATCGTTCTTCTTTAAAGAGCTTACAAAGTAAAAAGCTGAAGTAAAAAGGGAGAAAGGAGTATAGCCAGCCAGGATATGTCTGTTTGCAAATAGGTTCACAATGATTTTAACGGTACAGAATGCATCCATCAAAGTATTTAGCAGATACATGGGGACATAAAAACAGGAAAAAGCAACTCAGACATACACATGGTTGTAGTTAAAGCTGCAACGGGAAAGAGTAAATCCATTAGTCTTGGTTTCTTTGTAACAAACCAGCAAAAAACAGTTTTATCCTGAACCAATTCTTTGAGACAAGTGATCTATACATAGACATGTTAAAAAACACATTTCTAGTATGTTTACATCAACACCTGGAGTTTCTTTCCCTTTTTCTTTCTCTTTATTTTACCCATCTCATAAGTTTCTATGGATCTCTAACTGAATATATTTAGAAGGTTCAAGACTTTCTGTTTTTAGATGGTGGAGTTAAATTAATGTTCAAGTACAAACCTATGTATATATGTTATATATATATATATGAAAATTACTTTTTCCATTCACAGAATCACAGAATCACAGAATCACAGAATCATGTAGGTTGGAAAAGACCTTTAAGATCATCGAGTCCAACCATAAACCTAACACTACCAAGACCACCACTATACCATGTCCCTAAGCACCTCATCCAAATGTCTTTTAAATACTTCCAGGGATGGCTACTCAACCACTTCCCTGGGCAGCCTGTTCCAATGCTTGACAACCCTTTCAGTGAAGTAAAATTTCCTAATATCCAGTGTAATATCCATTCCTAATATCCATTCCTAATATCCTAATAGCCTCCCCTGGCACAAATTGAGGCCCTTTCCTCTTGTCCTATCACTTGTTACCTGGGAGAAGAGACCGACCCCCATCTCGCTACAACCTCCTTTCAGATAGTTGTAGAGAGCAATAAGGTCTCTCCTCAGCCTCCTTTTCTCCAGGCTAAACAACCCCAGTTCCCTCAGACACTCCTCATAAGATTTGTGCTCCAGACCCTTCACCAGCTTCATTGCCCTTCTCTGGACACGCTCCAGCACCTCAATGTCTCTCTTGTAGTGAGGGGCCCAAAACTGAACACAGTATTCGAGGTGCAGCCTCACTAGTGCCAAGGACAGGGGCACGATCACTTCCCTAGTCTTGCTGGCCACACTGTTTCTGATACAAGCCAGGATGCTATTGGCCTTCTTGGCCACCTGGGCACACTGCTGGTTTATATTCAGCTGGCTGTCAACCAACACCTCCAGGTCCTTCTCTGACAGGCAGTTTTCCATCCACTCTTCCCCAAGCCTGTAGCATTGCATGGGGTTGCTGTGGTCCAAATGCAGGACCTGGCACTTGGTCTTGTTGAACCTCATACAATTGGCTTTGGCCCATTGATCCAGCCTGTCCAGGTCCCTCTGTAGAGCCTTCCTACCCTCAAGTAGATCAACACTCCCACCCAACTTAGCATCATCTGCAAACTTACTGAGGGTGCACTCCATCCCCTCATCCAGGTCATTGATAAAGATATTAAACAGAACTGGCCCCAGTACCGAGCCCTGGGGAACACTGCTTGTGACCAGCCGGCAACTGGATTTAACTCCATTCACCTTCTGTTCTGGGTTGCCATAGGGCTACATGTATATATAGGGACATGCCTGTGCCTCCTCATCTTGTGCATGTATCTTATGCCGCTCATGCCTGGCTGTCCCCAGCCACACAACAGTACTGTCGGTCGCCTGTCAACACAGAGGTCACATTCACACCGCTCTAAGTCCAAGCTTCAAATTTAGGAGCTGCTTTTGTTAATCTACCTGATTTTCTCCACTGACTACATCATGCACCTATGCAACTTTTACACGCCAAAACTGGCAATGTGAATATTTCCCTTCTCTGCCAACAAGGCTACTTTCCTCGGCATTTCTAGGAACATGGATCTTAAGCACAACAAAGAGCATTTTGTTTCTCCCTCTTGGTCACCTCTTTGGTGGTAGCAGATTTTTCTTCTGAATTTTTGAGCAAACCCCAGAACTTCCAATAACAGAACAAGGGGAAGCTAGAGCCAGATGGTAGGAAGTTAACAAAATTATTTGACTTCTACAAAATACTGTTTATTGGATACATAGAGACCTCCTTCTAATTTTTCTGCCATTGTTACAATGATAATCTTAAAACTCCAGACAGACACCAGCAGATAGTGGAAAGCAAAGACAAACAAATAACATTTTAAAGTTAGTTACCAGATGGAAAGGTACAATTTTTATTCTAAGTCTTGTTCTTCTCAAAAAAATAAATTAAAAAATACTATTAAACTGATTCTTTCCTTTTTTCTATGTGTAGTTACTCCACTGACAGATCTTTTTCAAATGTGCCCATTCTTTATGAAAACACATTTTTACCCAGCAAGCATAGTTACATAGTGTACATGCCACAACATATAATAAACAGGGTTTAGGAATTTTTGTTGTTGTTGTTCTTTTCAAGGAATTGGTTCCTTGGGGTTTTTTCTCCTTTTATGTTATGTAATGATGAAAGTAATTTTAGTTAAAATAACTCATGTATGCTTTCCTCTCTTGAGTTCAGATATTAAAAACTCATAGAATAACTGTGATTTATGCATAGTGACAGTGCAAGAATGGATATACTGTCTATTCTATGGAAACATTAACTTTTTTTTTTTTTAATTTTAAGACAATACAATTAATGCAAGACTTAAATTGCCATGATAAATCAGAAGATGACACAAGACTAAAACATATTCTCTTCAAGAATGATACTTCAGAACAACTTTCCCTAAAGCACACTTAATGTTAAAAATGACCATTTCTCAATTAAGCTGACAGCAGATTATAAAGGTTCATTATGCATAGCAGTGATTTTTTTTAAACCCTGCATAAGTGGAAAAGAAGCCTTTGAAGAATAATTTACACATTAAAACAAAGGACTTAAGGAGATTGCCTGGTGTTAATTAGAAAAAGAACAGTCAATTATAAGACCAAAAATAGTTTTATGAGAGGAAACTATAAATCAGTTTTTTCAGTGGAGTTAGAATAGTCCAGAACCCCCAAACTTTATGTATCCTTTGTAGTGATGCTTGCCAAGAACCTATGGACTCGAAGCTGAAGCAAAAATTATTTGTTTGGGTACAGCTTTTATTAATTTATACAATAAACAATAAACTTAGGGAAAAGTTATAGAGCTGTCTTAGGAAAAAGAGAAAACTCTAGACATTATAGTGTATCAAACCCCCATGTTTCTCTTCATATTTCTCATATGTACTGTTATAATTTTTCATCATCATCATACATGATGATTAACAAGTTTACACTGAAAATATTAAAAACCCCTCACTTTGCTTACTTGCTGATTTGAATGAAAATATAAGAATTTATACTAATTAAAAACATTTGCAATTAGCATACAAGAATTTTGGGAATATAACTCCTCATGCAAAGTACCCAAGATTTTTTTTTTACTATATATAAACAGTTCAACATACCAGAGTGACATGTGCGCTGTCCAGAGTTTTCCCAACTTTTTGTTCCTATTTCATGTGCTTCTGAGCAATACTCTTGACAGCAGCATTGTCTTGCCTCCTGTGCTTGTTGATGTTGACTGTTTATCGCTTGTAACGTCCTGAAAGGTTTTTGGGCAAGGCTGGGGGGAAGATTTATTTGTTTTTGTTTTCATACTCCAAGTTTTAACGTTAAATGGTGAGATGAATACGAAGCTCTCACAATGCCATGCCACCTCCCACAGCTCATTGTGCTCAACATGCTTTCTGTAAGGGGAAATTTTGACTGATAGATGGATCCGTTATGAAAACAGATACTCTTAAACTATATGTGTTTTGAGTTTGTTCTCACATTTTCTATTTGTCCCATGCCAATATGGAGTTGTTAAAAAAAAAAACAGGCTTTACAATTTATAATTTAGACTTTGACATTTGGGAAAGTTGTTGAGTTTTCATTTTTATTCCTTTCCCTGTCCCAGGACTACAATTTTATAAGTCTATATTTCCCAGTGGACAGATAAATAGATAGATACCGTCCATCATTGTTACAGTGCAGTACCATTGTCAGCCAGAAGTGTTATGAAGTGGCAAATATTTATCTAAACTGCAAGGAAAGTATCAGTCTTTGCCTAATATTTGCCAGAATTCAGATGATTACATACCCAGGTATTTTTAAAATATATTTTCAGACAGGGATCTTTAAAAAAAAAAATTTACTTCTTTATTGGCTTGTTTCTGTGAATTATAGATTAGACAGCCATCAACAAAGAGTGTTTGGTTAATCATTATTATTTTACTGAGAAGGATTAAATGATTTATGTTATTTCCTAAAACCAATAAAGTTAAGTTTAATGAGATTAGCCTAATGCTTCTCACCAAACACTATTATCTTTCTACTAGTGGCATGTATTGTTTTCTAAATTGCAAGCTACTGCAATATAACCTTTCATTTAGCTTTTAAAATGAAACTCACATCTGTGATTACATAATTCCGTTTTGGTACAATATACAAATAAATGCTACAAATACAATAAAATAGTATTTGAAGTGATGTAAACTCTGAAATATAAGCCTATATATGAGGTCTTTTGGAAAGATCCAGAAATAACCTAATACCTATATATATTTTGTCAGGCTTTTTTAATATATCTAATACCTGGTGGAGAGGAGATCACAACCTGAATGGATTGCTATTTTGCGTCCAGGCTTTAGAGATTGCATATTTCCTATATGAATTTAGTTTCTCCACCATACATACGGATGAGAAGCACACAGTTATGACGCAAGACCTTGAATGCTCCAGATAAGAGTATGCCCCTCACTGGCACATCTGCTGAGTCTGTCTTTGCCCCCAGAAACTTCATGACCAGGGGGAAGTGGTTCAGTGCTAAATTTGCTTAAAAATCCCTGCAGTTTAAAAGAGCATGTAGAGATGCAGCAAGCAGTTTCAGAGCCCAGGGTGACTTCTCAGCCTCCCCTTCCTTTGCAGCTGCCTTTCCAGTGAGCAGATCCAGTGAGTGAGGGGTGGCATGGGAGCCCCCAGCTGTGCAGTCATGGATTTGCTTATCCAGGGATCATATCTGAAGCCTTGGATGGGGAAAGGAAAGCCTGGGAGGAGGCAGAGGTTTCTTCTGCTGAATGCTTAATTTTCCCTATGTTGATAGCAGCAGAGACTATAGAGCTTCTTTGCCTCCTGAGTGGCTGTGAAGTCAACAGCTTGCATGGCCCCTCTTATATCCATGTCTGTCCTGTAACATTTTACTACTATCTATATCTATTCCTGCCTTAGGAGATTTCCAGGCATTAATCGACCTTCAAGGAGTAATTACATCTGGCTGTCTCATATCCTGAGTGAGTGAATATAACTGCCTCAGTCATTGTAGGGAAAAAAAAAAAAACCCAGACAGTTTGTCTTCATCTTTTAAATAATGGCTTTAAAAATTAAAAAAAGAAAAAAAAATTATCTCTGCTAGAACACTTCTGTGAGGATTGGAAATAGGACTCCTCAGAAAGTCTTGCCTGCTGCATTCTCAGTCAAGGCAGGTTCATATACTTGAGAACAGCTGGATTCAAAGTACTCAGCAATCCTCAACACTGAATACTTGCTTGGTTCCCTGCCCAACACGCTGGCTCTATGAATCCCTTTTGGAGGTGATTAATTTCCCCAGACACAGATTAATTTCCCCATCCCATTGCACAAAGATCTGAGCTTCTGGGGAAGGGGGCAGCAATGCAATAGTTAAGGATTGTGGCACTTCATGGTCAAGGCTTTCAGCACAGAAAAATAACTTGTCCCTCTAGCAGTCCTACTAGATTGAATCCCAAGCTACAGGCTCTTGGCCTTGATGAGTTCCAGCGCATTAAAAATTGCACGCTGATGCTATTCACTGCTTTCAGATTCTTTTTTAGCTTATTGATCAAGGGTACACAGTGAGGTTCAAGTGTTGCTTTCGATCACTTTGATACAAAGCAGCCAATGGCAACAAGCAAACTTGTTCTTGAAGTACAAGTAAGGGTGGGGGTTTTTTTCAGGGATATATTTTTCAGAGGGTATTTCATTAAAAAACTCATTAGGGAGACACGATCAAAGCTGATTCTGCCTTGACTTTGACAGTTTGTTTTCTTTCTGTTCCTAGGCAGTTCAGAAAATGCAGTGGAACCTTATTATCATGGACCTCACCAACGTGAGTGTCAGGTAGCTGAAACCTCATCTAACCAGCTGGTGTCTCTACTGCTCCTGCTGCTGTTTGCTGATAGCAGTAATTGTCATGTTTAGTATATACACTTTAAAGGTTTTTTTTTTAATATTCTGTTGAAATGTTCACTTTTGGTAAAAAAATGTAAAGCAATCACATGCTATATTTAGGGAATATACACCTGTATGAAGAGTTACCTCACCAGGGCTATGATGTAAACCGTGACAGGGTACAATAGAGCTGCCATAAGGGATGAACATTGTGAGTAGTTGTGGGGTGCCCACCTTGCCCACATGGCCTTGATACCAGCAGATGGTATGACAGGAACAGGAGTGTAACCCGTGAATGTGACTGGAGCACCAAAACTGTCTGATATATGGGGATGTATGCCTCAAAACTGACAACGTTGAAGAGGAAGATAGACATCAGCAGGATTAAACAGCTACAAGGGAATTACCAAGGTGGAGGGGCCTGGACCCACAGTGGTGGGTCTTCCTGACTTCCCTGTGGTGAAGTCATGCTGACTACTCTTCATCACTTGCTTGTCCTTCATGTGCCTGGAAATGGATTCCAGTGTCACCGAAATCGGGAATCAAACTCCTTAACACCGATGTAGTATTAAGAAGCAGGCATTCTTTATTACAGCGCCGGATGCATGGGGGATCGTTCCACCTAGCGTGCATACCGCAGGTTACATCAGCCGAAACTTATATCATCCAATTACATACATATGCATCAAATTTTCCAGAATAATCATACATATTCATTCTATTTCCCAGAATGAATTATCATATTTGCATGGTCATTACACATGTGTCCTTGAACTCCGAGGGGCTTCCGTGGGGGTCTCTGGTGGTCCTTGGTGGTCATACAGGTGTGCCCTTTAGCTTGACCCCTTCTCATGGGCATGCGCAATATCCTCTTGCTTATGTAACTTGCTTCCCTTCTTGATGGTGCATGGTCCCTAACAATGATTTGGCATCCTTACTCCCATTCTAACACAAACCAATTATTCTAACTAACTACCCCTCGACTCGTCAAGATGGGCTGGGGCTGTACTGGGAACATAGCAGCATGACCGTAGTACTCCTCGTCCAATTGTCTTTGGGCATAGTAGGATATCCATAGCCATAGATGTACAAACACAACATTAAAGTATTGTCTACCCCTCTTCTATCTCTATGTTGCTTAGTTACAAAAGAACAAACTAATCATTTTGGTTACATCTGGTTACACCAGGAATAGCTGCTTCATCACCTACCCAGGGATCAAGGTGAGGCTGACTGGCCTGTAGTTCCCTGGGTCCTCCTTCTTGCCCTTTTTGAAGACAGGAGTGGCATTTGCCTTTCTCTAGTCCTCAAGCACCTCTCCCCATAGCCATCATCCTTCAAAGATTATTGAAGAGAAGCGTCATGATGACATTAGCCAGCTCCTTCAGAACTTGTGGGTGCATTCCATCAAGGCCCATGAACTTGTAAGTATGTCTAATATCTTTAAGTCCAGTTTGCCTGTTTGATTTAAACCATATGAATTTAGCAGTTCTTCCCTGAAGCACATAGTTTCTTGTGCATTTATAACTATAACTTGCATCACAATTATTTACTTATTTTTCTGACCACTATTTTAAGTCAGTGTTCAACATAGAATGGAAGATACCATTGTTCTCTCACAGAAAACCATGAAAAAATCTGTTTATTTGTTAAAGAGATTGACATTTAAAAGAAAAGTACATAAGGATGTCTTTTAAAAATGTAATTCAATATTAAATTATAGGCACTCCCAGGCTTCTATCTTAGTTAATCTGGTAAGGTATTTTCAATGTGAACTTGTTTGTTCCAGGAAGTGCATATTGTACCATGTTAATTAAATAAAGTAATAAAATTACCTGAGTTCATCCCCTAGACTAAAGAGGAAAAAAAAACAACCCACACCACAATGTGATTTTATATTATAGGTTTCCATCACAATTTTGGAAATGCACATAATTTTGAATGTAATATTCAGTAAATTGAATCAGTAAGTACTAAGCAACATCACCGTTCCCTAAATGATTTGAATTTTGTTGCCATTAATGTCAAGAAATAATGATTTCTTTTGCATTTTGTCTATGGTTGTTGACAAGATGTATCCAGTTAATATCCTATAAATTGGGTGAAGCTGATTGATAGGGAGCAGTGTTCATCTACATGAACACGGTCACAGTTAGTCATGGTTAATAATTAGGGAAGTGTTAATATTAATATTTTGTCCTTTTGAAATGTAGCTTTAAATTAGTTTTGGGTTTGCCTTTTTGTGTGTGTGTGCATGTTCCATTTCTCCACATTTGCTGTTCACGTCTCTTGCATGCTAAGCACACAGTGCTCACATCCAGTTATTTTCGTATTAGCCATGTTTCTTTATATGCAGAAACACTAGGTGAAATCTCAACCACGGAAACAATTGGAAATAGAGGCTGCAACTTTGTTAATTAGTAAGAATAAATCACCCAGAAATCCTCAGTAGAGTTGCACCAGTATTGATTTTTCAGTATAAGAGTGAAGAGTTTTAAGGTCCCCAACAGGTCCTTCCTAAATCATTAATATCATCTGCCAGAATTGCAACATTGGAACATAAATCTCCTAGATAAGCCCTGTGCATGTCAAGAACAAGACAGAAAAAGGCCACCCAGCATATTGCAATAATGTCTTCTGGGGAAAGTTTCTTCCAAAACTTAGCACGGTGATCCATTGAACTCCTTGTGATGATCCACTACGGCTGATTTAAAGAGGAGCTGAAAGACAGACTCAGGAATGAATGTCCCCTCCTAAGAAGCTGCCTACATTTATCTTGCATCTTACAGGAACAGGAATCAGTCACAGAAATCAACACTTATTTCGTCACCTCACCCTTAGTCTATGGTATGGGTGCATCTGTGGGTGCTGAGAAAGCTTGGGTCTCACCCATAAATAACATTCATCATTAGGCAGAAAAAGACCGCAGAAGCCCTAGACAGTGCAGGTTAAACCTCTTCTTTTCTGTCTTCCTTTTTCCAATATATATTTCCAAGGTCTCTGCATTCAGTGAAGTTCTTCTTAAACTAGCTAATCAAGCATGTCTCTTGGGATGTTTTTCTACTATTTTTAGAAGATGTGAGGAGCAAATTCTTGTTCTTATGATATCTGTGTCTTAAGAATGATGAAAATAGTCCCAAGGGAGAGCTCCCTTTAAGTTTATATTCTTTTCTTAAGGATACCACTATATTACAAAATATTCCATATTCATTTTGTGATGAACTTTGAGCTCTTACAACCACTACAGCAGGGTGCTGACGACTCCCTAATGCTTTAGTGTTCTTCCATATGTTCAATTCTTGATGACTTTGCTTGTTTGCTTCATAAAATAAATAAAAGAAGACCAGATTCCTTCTCTCTGTTGACTTTCCCGCCCCTTCTGGCAGAGGAAGCATTTCAGGAAGAGACCAATAAGCTTCTCGAGGTTGCAATAACTACTCACTGGAGCTGTAATATAAGTTGTAGAAGTATTGTAAGTTAGAAAAGCCCTAAGCTGTTACATTTGTAATGGTAAATCACAAACTGAAAATGCACAACGTCATGTGACTCAAACGTCATGTGATGTCAGTTGTCAAATCTATGAGCTACTAAATATCTTTCTGAGTAGAATCTGGAAATCTTGGAAGCCTCTTATTTTGCAAAAAGCAGGAGAATGTACAGAAGAAATACAGTTTGCTCAGAAATGCAATACATATGCCTTTTCCTTTTCATATTAGGATACTGAGAAAGTTTTTGCTTTCAATTAAGTTGTCGGAGAAAAAAAAGTATGTGTCCCCACTCTACAGGACAGGTATATGAAAAACCATCTATTTTTATGTATAGGATAGCTTACAAATATGAAGGTCGTTCTTTTGCTTTGATTACCTGCTTGGTTACTTCCAGCCACTGGGGAAATAAGTTAAATCTGTTCATCCCATGCTTCTGGTTTACATTTCTTATCAAAAACAATATATTGTGTTTTCTAGGCATTTATTTTCTTTTCATACAGATTAGTTTTTATGTTGCACATCTAACTTTTGAATAATCATGTAGATAGAATAGCAAAGTAAAACAACAGCAACAAAACACAAACTAAAACCTCTTCATGTAAGTGGTACTCCAAAGACGAACTGTAAGCTTGGAAATCAGAAAAGTTCTTCCTCCCTATATATTTAATTCAGAGATGTTGACACTTTATTCCACAAAGAATACTATTTTGTTATAACACATTGGACCTGATGAATTGTCAGTACTCACACACAAAAAGACTGATGCAATAAAGCAGAGCTGAAGTGACGCCTAGGACATCAGCCTTTCATACAGCTGAGTACTGAAAAAGCTGAATCTTAATACTGCATTCATCATTTTGCTACATGTAGCATTTAAGAAACTAGGACCTGATTTTGTATGTTTGTTTGTTCTTTTTGAAGCGTAATTAAACAAAGAAGACTGCAGAGGTTATTCTGTGCCATATGATTCATTATGTTGCACTTGGCTCTGGTATCCCTGGAAATAATTACAAGAGATTTCAGAATATGAGTTTATGCTCATGAAATCTCTGACATCATTCAGGGATTCATCAGACTTACTTAAAGAATGAGACTCTTCCTCTGGAAAACAAGAAAATCAAGAGGTATGCCCATGACACAAGGCATACCTTAAGGATGTGTGTGTGTGCGCGTGCATCCTTTACTCCCATAAGTCTTGCTAAGTAGTTTCAAATGTATCTGTTTAACTTTGAAGCTGAACATAGATATCCTGAAATTTTGTTTCCTCTGTATTGCAGGGGACAAAATGGCTCCCCAAAGCTACAGATCCACTTACAGACTCTTTTAAAAGCTACAGGTTCCCCATTTCATGTGGTAGTCCTGACATTTTTACCAAGAGCACAGACATTGTGCATTCTTCCTGTTTTACACCTGTTTTGCAATCTGTTCTGCACTTCCAGCTCCCTCTCTTCTCTGGCCTTTAATGTGTATCTCTTGTGGCACCTTTGTGCTGCCCGTGTAACTGGCTTTGTTAGCCTCTCAGAGCATTATTTCACTCATTCCAGGTTAGCAGTCCTCTATCCTACTACATATCCCAGTGAGGATTCTTATTCATTTCCCAAAATCTGAATTTTATATGCTTACCTTGGCAATATAAGGTAACTAGCAATAAAAAAGAGAGAAAAATCCTACTTCCTCTTTCTTCTTGCAAAGTAACTGCAGTTCTCTCTCTTGTGCAGAATAACCTACAGGGAAGCAAATAACTTCTTTCCAGTTGGACTAATAGTCAGGGTAGTACCAAACTGCTGGATCAAGTATTGCAAGGCTCCCTGCTCCCCCAGTTCAGCAAAATGGACCTACATTATTCAGATTTTCTTAATAATTACATTAAGTCCTTTCCATTTACTAAACTTTTTTTTCTTTTTGCATTTACTTAAGGTTTCTAAAACATATACTGTTAGTAATATGGATATTTGGTAACTTAGTGTCTTTAGAGTTGATATTTAACAGACATAAACTGTAAACTCATAACCTCAGTGGGACAGGAATGCAGTAATTGCATTTAAAACAGTTGTTACGTTTATTTCTTTCCTTGATTCTCAGGGAAATATTGCCTTTTAGTGCCCTGATTCACTTAACTGAAACAAGGATTTTTAATATAAATGAAGCTTTCCCGGCTCATTGCATTAATAAGTTTTGCAGCAATTTCTAATTTTCATTAATTCATCCTGAGTTAATCTCTTTCTCCCCAAACTTGCTCTAAAAGCTTACTATTTTTCCTCCAACTTTCCTTTCCTTGTTTTCAGTTATATAACATATAATCAGGAATGGGATTTAAGGATGTACCATCCCATTTCTTTTCATCTCTTTAAGCAAAATAAATAAATCATTGATTGCAATTGCAGTTTGGAATTAAATTTTGGATAATTTGTCTCGTATCCTTTCTGGATTGCTTTCAGTCCAAGCCGCAACTTGTAAGTGATTTGCACCTTGATAAATAATTAGAACTAGATCAATAGTACAGGAAATTAATTTCTCTAACTCACTTCTCAAGATAAGGGAAAGAAAAAACTAATGTCTTTGACTCAGGTGCTGAAGTAGAGAAGCTACAGCACAAACTTCTTTCAAAATGGCTATAGTAATTTCCAGGGTGAAATAGGTTGAGGGTTTTTTTATGATGTACTGCAAAATGTGCTAGAAATCAATGATGGAGATTTGCTATTGGTCAAAAGGTAGATTAAAATCCTTCTCAATGAGGAAAGGATAATTGTAATTTATTATGTGGTCAGATGAAGTACAGAAGATGACACAATTATCTCTGACTAGAGGTTATGTGTTAAATAATAATAACTACAAGTCATCTAATTTTAGTCTGGCTGCTATCCATCAACTATTTTTTTTTCAATTGGTAAACCAGAGAACTTTGCCCATTCATACTGACCAGAATAGCTATTTCATTGTTTCTCATGCATCTTTGAAGGGCATTAATCATTTTTAACTTCACCCATCTTCAAATTGGCAAAGCTTTTTATAATTGGAAAGTTTCTTCAAGCAATGTATCTTTGGAATTTTCTTGAATCTTTTCTGAATTTCACTGATATAAAGCACTAACATTTCTAAGTGTAATTGAAAAAACAATTACCAAAAAAAGAGAAATATAATAAATCCCTAATTATTAAAAAGGTACATGACTTTTCAGATGTTTCCAGAAGTTTCTTTCAGGAGTGTGCGCCAGCTATGGCTCAAGTTACCTACAATTTCGACTCTTTACCTGATTTCAGAATGATGCCATTTCTTACTTTGTAAGAGATACATGACTAATGTTTTCCTATTGTATGAGATAAATGCAGCTATCTTGCCTGCTCTTAAGAAGCAGTGCTCTTGCGAATGCTTTGTATTAGTTCTTGTAATCCAGATTCACAACTGAAGCAGTAGACCTACCATTATGATTAGCCTTCCCTGGTAAAAAAGTTTTTCTGGGCTACAGCATTCACAGTATAATAAGTAGACCCATAGACCAAGACACCATCATTTTTAGGGTGATACATCTTATAGTACATAATGTGGGTGTACAACACGTGATACATGTGAGTACAGTAAGTCATACAAACACACTTTCAAAAGTCACAGCATTCACCTGATTAAAATGTATTAAAACTCCCATGTTAAATGAATGTGTTGATTGCTTTGTTTATTATAGGGACTTATAACCTAATTATCTTGCTTCTCCTATTTAAGAAATTAGAGAAATATGCAAAGCTAATATTAAAATAATTATAAATGAAATTACAGAAAATAACTATATAAAAATGGAATGGAACTTAGTACAATGTAGAAATCAAATGAGATCTAAGTTAAAAGAACTTGCATATTTTGCATATTTTTGGTATAACACATTAATTTAATTCTAACCCAAAGTAATCCAATCAACAGAATACTTCTATGAATATAAACTCATTTTTTCATGCTAAAGCCTTTCCTACACAACTTGTATATAGTACATGCAACACTTTATCAAGATAAATGTTAAAGTCTAGTGAAAGACTCTTGCACAATCATAAGAATGACAAGATATTTATAGCAGCGCTATTGTTTGTGAAGGCTGAGGCAGAACACTTTCTGAGCCCAATGGTCACAGATGGACGCATGCATGTCTCTCCCTTATCTATTACCAGGTCATGGGATGGGAGTGGGGCCAGGGTGGACGTAAAGGAGCCTGCTGCATCCAGTGCTAATGAAATGGTTTGCCAGTGTCCCCAGCCCAGGCTGTGCATCAGGCAGTGATTGTGCATACGGCTGATTGATGACTGTGGCATCCAGCCTGTCCATCCCATTCATCACTGTGCAGTCAACCCTCCAAATATAGATTTCATTGAGAAACTCCTGGCCTTGAGGGTGCTGATTAAGGACAGTGCATAGCCCATAGTTTTGCCAGAGAAGGCTGCGTGGCATAGGATCCTAATGGGTAAGCACTATTTGCCACACATGGTACCACAGATCTTCAGAGGATGCCCCACTGGGCTCACTCCTGGGGAATGAAGAATCTCAGATGCTGTAACTATTACAGCCAACCATTATGTCTCTTAAGAGCTTGCAAAAGGAGACTACAGGTGGTGGCTGACAGAAGCCTAGTGGAGAACACCAAATGAGCATGTGAATCCCATAACATGAAGCCAGGAAGACTATCCTGAGCAGAGGCTCCCACAACGTAGTGAGTGTTGGTGATGTGGTTGACACATGGACAGGGAGACCAGCAGGCAGCCTCACTAACCTCCAACATGATCCTACCAGCTGTAGATTTACTGATCCAAATTGGTTGCCCATGGATTAGCACGAGTGAAAGGCAGATAGTAAGTCCCCAGAGAGTAATAACAACCCACCAGGATCAGCTTGCAGCAAGTCTGGGTAGTTTTGTGCTATCTCCTCTCAGACAGCTACGAAGGTGGCCCTTTGAATGCTGAAGGACTCTCTGCTTATCATCGCGTTTATGTGACATACTGTGGTACTAGCAGTGCCTACACACCTCCTAAATCTCAGATCTTTTCTTCTGTGATGAGAAGTGACTTCACAGACAAGGCTGAGGGTCTCTGTCTCACCCACCACTGTTGATCTGGAATGTATATGAGAGTTTGGATCTCCACTGTAGTTTCCTACATTCCCTGATTAGGGAACTAGAGCAGCTTTCATGTAAGGAAAGGCTGAAAGAGATGAGGTTGTTTAGCCTAGTGTCAGAGTCCAATACTCTCCAACCAGCCTGTTTTAGATATTCCACACGTGTATGGTGTAATTTTTAATATCAAATTTACTCATCTGAAGATAGTTGATGTTACATAGGAGTTCTGGTTTTACAGAGTGATAACAATGAAAACACAATACAAATGTAAGTTACACTTAGAAAATTATAGCAATTGCATTACAAAGTTCAATCACAATACCAATGTGCTTCTTGTTCCTAGTCTCTGTGATATGCTCACCATCATGATGCTGTATGACACCATTCACCAGGAAGGAATATGTCGGCTGAAGCCAGCTCAAACCTGGTGCTCACTTCGAATTTTTTTCCTGTTGTGCTGGTTTTGGCTGGGGTAGAGTTAATTTTCTTCATAGTAGCTACTATGGGGCTATGTTTTGGATTTCTGCTGGAAACAGTGTTGATAATACAGGGATGTTTTCATTATTGCTGAGCAGTGCTTACATAGACTCAAGGCCTTTGCTGCTCCTCACCCCACCTCACCAGTGAATAGGCTGGGGGTGCACAAGAAGCTGGGAGGGGACACAGGTGGGACGGCTGACCCCAAATGACCAAAGGGATATCCCATACCATATGAGGTCATGCTCAGCATATACAGCTGGGGCAAGAAGAAGGAAGGGGGGAATGTTTGAAGTGATAGTGTTTGTCTTCCCAAGTAACCATTACGCATGACGGAGCCCTTCTTTCCTGGGGATGGCTGAACACCTGCCTGTCCATGGGAAGCTGTAAATGAATTCCTTGCTTTGCTTTGCTTGCGTGTGTGGCTTTTGGTTTACTTATTAAACTGTCTTTATCTCAACCCATGAGTTTTCTCACTTTTACCCTTCTGATTCTCTTCCCCATCCCACCAGGGGGAGTGAGGGAGTGGCTGTGTGGTGGGGCTTAGTTGCCAGCTGGGGTTAAACCATGACAGTCCTTTTTGGTGCCCAACTTGGGGCTTGAAGGGTTTGAGATAACTACAGGTTTGATTGGAATGTGCTAGATCGAATTTATAGCTGTTATTGCTGTGTAGGTTTTATACTCTATGTTGGGTTAAAACCTATATACACTCCCTTCATGCTGGTCTAGCTAACTCAGGGAGACATTCACACTCTTTTAATGAACTCAGGGGTAACTATTTATACCACCAGTTGATCCACTCAGCTGTCATAGCTGTTTATCTAAAATAAAGGCTACCCTTGAGTCCCCTTTGTGTTGAGAAAAAGTCATCTTCTTTGCAACAGCTGTGGCCAGTAACACCCTACTTTATGTCCTGGGCTTCATGGGGTCATCACCCTTGCCCATCTCCTCTGAGCTTTCTTCTATTTTAGGGGTTTATTGGTTAGACCTAGAGAAAAGGACTCAGGGGGATCTTATCAATGCATATAAATACCTGAAGGGAGGGTGCAAAGAAGATGGAGACAGGCTCTTTTCAGTGGTGCCCAGTGACAGGACCAGAGGCAATGGTCTTGAACCAGAAACACAGGAGGCTCCATCTGAACATCAGGAAACACCTTCTCACTGGTGGTGGCTGAGCACCGGCAGAGGTTGCTCAGAGAGGTTGTGGAGTGTCCATCTTTAGACATGTTCAAAAGCTGTCTGGCCATGGTCCTGGGCAAGCTGCTCTAGGTGGCCCTGCTTAAGCAAAGGGTTTGACCAGGTGACCTCCAGAGATTCCTTCCAACCTCAACCATTCTGTGATTCTGATTCTTCTGCAACACTATTTAACAGAAACAGCTGCTTGACCATGCAAGACTGAACTTCTGCTGAATGATGGCACTATTGGCCCTAGCCTGAAGGAACAGAGATCTCCATCTTCAGGACTCATAAGGCATTAAACGCTTTCTGGCAGGAGCACAAAGAGCAGGAGGGGAGTCTGAGCATCCTGTGTCACACCTACATAAGTCACAAGCAACATGATGTGGCACAGATTGGTCACCAGAGATTGTCAGTGTCTGTGTTGAGTGCTGGTAGTGATGCAGTGTGATGATGTCTCGTGTGGAGCAGATGAGAGGGTTATAGGGAGTCAGAGAAGTGTGTGGGCTAGTGGGCTTTTGAAAACTAACATGCTAATTCTGGAATAGGGCCCCTATGTTTTGCTGGTTAGCACATTTGTTTGTGTGAATATAGATTCTACTGTACCAGAAGACCTCAGGCACACAGGCCATTTCCTGACACATTTAGCTTATTGGTATGGATGTTGACACTCAGTCTATCCCCTTGCAATCACAACTAGCTATTCAGACAGCTTCATAGCAAGACTTTCATAATTTCAGTCCAGATTCATAATGTCATAACTTCAAACACTGGAAAGTTAATCGTCTACTCTAAGGTGTCATCTAGTCACAAACTTCAGTCAATGAGCAAGCAAGCTCTCCAGAAGGTAAGTCACCTTACCGGTTTCAGAACCCTGTCTAAAATCAGGTAAATCTCTCACCACTGATGATAAAAGGAGCCCCAATGACTGGCTTAGATTAGACATTAAGCTTCAGAGGCTTTTAGGCAATTTAGGCAAGATAAATCTCACCCTTAGGATCAGAAAACCTTCCCTCCACCCACTACAGTCACAGAAAAATCCCCTTTTTCCCAACAAACTTAAAGACCTTTAGAACAAAAGACCAAACACATAAAAACATCATAAATATGCCACCAGAAGACAGCAGAGGAGATCAAACACAGACAATCTTATAAATCTTAGAAAAGCAGAGAATGTGTCTGGTGAACACATCCACATGATCCTAAGTCATGGAAATTGTACTGAATAACCCAGCTGATATTTTGTTTTTTTCCAGATTCTTCCTACTGAGCAACAAGTATTTCCCTTGTTAGTGAGAGTGCTAAGAGTGGTTTTCTAGAAACTTCACCTTTCCGTCCATTCTTTCATTAGTCCACTGTTATATTTCTGACTATCTAGATAGTTTCCCTTTTTACTGTCTTGCTCTGTGATTTTCCTTTGTGTCCAGGAGAAGACAGTTTTGCTCCAAGCATTCCCTAAACATGAATTATCTTCTCAGTGTTGCTTACTCAGATTTGTGAACTATTTTGACTGTAGGTCATATCTACTATTTTGTGGCCTTGTAGTGCATTCTATGTAATCAGAACTCCTCTATTTGAGTACCTCATTGCTTTGTTTAATGAAGTTTAGACTACACATGGATTTATTTCCACCTACAGGAGTGTGATTTGAGTAAACATTTTTCAGTCATCTAAGTATTTCCATGGGTGTTTTCACAGAAAGTTATTTCACACCTCTTGTAGAAAAGCTTTGATATCCCTTCTTTACAGGTGAGGAAAAGTGAGGTATAAAGAGTTGAAGCTGCTTGTGTTTTGTTATACTGAAGTTAGTTGCAATACCAAGTGGTAATGAAATCAAATCTGTTGAGTGTGAAGCTCCAAAGTTATTCTTGATTCTCAACAGACATGAACACTGGCAGATATTTCTTCTTTGAAAAAATATATAAAGATTGGAATACGTTTTAGAAATGCACATTTTCACTCAGAAAGAATATGAACACTTGCTTGGATGCTGTCTAAGGACAACAGCTAACCTGTCCCACAAACGATCATTACCATAAGGAAACATCCTTGTTTATGTTTTAAATAAATTAGTCAATGTAATTAGTCAGTATGCATAGTCTAATGCTACCTAACAACTTTAACTGTGCACTGTCATGACACAATTCAGAATTAAATGAAAAAAACCTTTCTAATCTTTAAACATCAGTTTCCTCAGATAACCTAGGGTCAAAACCACTAAAAGCCTTACTCATAAATTTATGGTTATTCCATGGCATGCCTAGAGAACATATTTTTTTCATCCTTATTAAATACAAATCATTCAACAATCTTTCCTTTATTTCCTTTGGGCAATGCATAAGTTTAACTCAAAAAATTGCATGTTTCAGCAAGTTATGAGCATGTAAAAAGAAAATTTTATAATTAAAATTTTCTTGTAACCTTATTATAACAGGTGGCAGCATTTTCTTGCTAAAGACTTTGTACTAAGAGTGTGAAGACACAGTACCTGAATTCAAAACATTTCGTATAAAAATATATCTAATTTTGGATAACTGTCATATTTTTCTTACATATATATTTTTTTATATATCCAGCATGGGAAATATAATGTATGTGCTTAACTTGAGCTGCAGGTTGGTCCATTGTATGACTTTTGTGCTTAAAGCAAAGCACACTTGCAAGTATTTGTATTTGCAGAAGCAAGATTCAACTATATGGAAGATAATCCTGTGAACTTAAGGTTAAATCATGTAATATCTCTACAGCCCAATTTATTTCTGTAATTAATACTAATAAAATTCTGCAAAAACTCCCCCCCCAAAAAAAAAAAAAACCAAAAAAAACCGAACCAAAACCACCAAACCTAGGGCAAGACTAATCTTGGATGTAGCTGTATAAGGATGACAATAACAGAAATAAATCCATAAAGTTCATTTTACTTTTGGATACTATCTATATCCAAAGCGGAAGATATAGCTAGCATCTCTGATCTCTGACAGAGGCAAAATGTTGTAAACACAACCAAATGTGGAAAGTGTACCTCTCAAGATGACCAATTTCTCCTTTTACCAAAGTAAGGTTTTGTATCAGCAAGTAGTAACTGTTCATGTAACCAATAATTAAAGCAATAGCTTTAATACTAGATAGTACAGGGAAGGTTCTTCTGTGACGTGACAGAGTGTATGATGGATGCAAACATCATTGTGTTATTTTTGATCATGTAACTTTGTCAAAGACAGTTTATAAATCTGTAATCCTTTGCAACCTTAATATTACTGTCAGGAACATAGGTTTCAAATCCTTTATATAGAAATCAGTCACAAACTTTAGACATAGCTTAAATCATCCTTTCACACCAACACTGTATCTTTGGATTGGTTCTATTATATCAGTACAATAAGGTATGATATTGTTCCTAAGAGGGACTTTAACAGCTGAGAGGGCCATACCATCAAGCTCACAAAAGATATCTCTTCTTCAGCTAAGTTTTTGACATTTACTCCAATGTATCTTATATTCTCTTCTAAGTAAGTAAAAACTGTTTTAAAAGGCTAATTTCCCATTATTTTAAAATATTTTTTCTTCATTCAAATTTATTTCTTATTTTCAAATGTCACTTGCCTATCTCAGCTTCCAGAGGTATTTCCTGTATTGTCTCTATAGAAATACAAATTGCACTTCTGGAAAGAAATAAAGTGAAAATTACCCACCCACCCCTCCCCCCAGCCCCCCCCCCAGTCTCTGAAAACAAAAAGAAGAGCTATTTGAAAAGAATGTATTTTTAACATAATCTTATTTTGTCTGTTTCTGTGTAGGAGATCTTTTGGGAACATTAGTTCTCAGCTGTACTTAGCCAAAGCTCTGGCTCACAGTTTCTATCTATCTATTTCTACTTTTTAAAATCCAAAACCTAATGACTGAGTAGGGAGAAATAGAAAAAATTTACCCATCAAAGCTCAATTCAAAACTTCATATCTCTGTATGCCCAAACTCATATAGACAGTATGAAGTTACAGAACTCCAGTGTGGGGGTGAGGGGAAGATAAAAAGTAGGAAAAGCTAGTAGCAGCAGGTTTTATACTTAGTTTCTTCCAAAAGTTAAAATTGAGCCACTTTAACAGCCTCCTTCTATATTTTAGTATAAAATCTGTTTCTCAGTATGTGATGTAAAGTACTGCCTGTTGAAATTTGAACTCCTTATTACCAGCCTTTCAGAAGCACTCAGTGAAAAAACATTGCTCTAGTCAAAGTCTCCATTGAGGATTTTGCCTAGGTGCTACAAATCTCAGTTTCCAAAACTAGTTTGAGGCTTTGTTCCTTAATCTAAGGTAACTGTAAAGATTGTTCGATGGGTGGGAATAGTTGCATTTTTACTACTAACACCACAGCAGAGACTTATTTTGTCATAGAGGGGATTAGAATGATTGAATTTTCATAGCAGTAATGTTTATGTGCTTCTCCAAAGATCCCACATCTCTTGGGACTCTTAAAGCCTCTTGGAAGTCACAGTGACAGGAGGACATCTCTTTATGTTCACAGACTCAGGTCAACATCCCTGAACTTTTCCTCTGCCTTCCTTCCTTCTTTCATTTTCATTTCCTCTCCTGGGACTGATTCTCGCTGGAGGAATGACTTGGTAGAGAATAAGCCAAATGGCTTGCAAAAGCTGTCATGATCAAAGCCAACATCTTAAATACAGAAATAAGGAAAGCTATTCCCTAATTGCTCCAATGTTGCAGAGAAAAAATAACACACAAAACCCCAAAAAATTTGCAACTAAATGAGGAGTATCTCAAGTTATTCTTCAGAGATATTCTTCAGAGAGGTTTCTTGGAGGACTAGCAAAATATTTTGAGGTTCTGGCAGGAACAGCATTGCCCTCCTGCAAGGATATCTATACCTAAACTGTCAGAGTAGTTTAAAACTTTAGTCCTCCTATTTGACCCATCTCTATTGCAGACATCTGAATAGTGGTATTAACCAAAAATCACCTTTCCATTTTCATTGAGTCTGGCATATCTCCACCATGCCCTCCTCTTGCCTCCCAGTCTTGATCTTAGCTATTTACAGCTTTTAAGATGGATTGCTGCAGTACACCCAGGAATAGGACTGACTCCGCAAAATAAGCTGAGAAAACTGCCAGCATCAGTATTAAGAGTTCAATGACAGTATGTCACTCTCCTTTTTCAAATTTTATGCAGGCTCCACAGGTAATTGCAGAAAGCCCTCTTCCTCTGCAAAGAAAACTTTTGTACAGACCAGTTAGTGTTAAACCCTTCAAAATCATGAAGGCATTATCATACTCTTACTGTTGAAATATAACTCATTTAACTTTAGAAATTCTGTTTACAGGAAAAAGCATAATCACAGAAAGCTTACACAGTGCTGAAAGGAAGGATTTCATAATAAACTTACGTCGTTCCCAAGGCTGAACCAGGCTTGATGCTGAGCACATAGATAATATATCGCAAGCCGCTTTCCCATTTAAGATGATTCAGTGTTTTCAGACAGCAATGAGCAGGTGAACACTTTCCTCTTTCCCTCACCTTCTTGCCCCCAAATCCATGTGTGAATATGCATGTGTGAACATATACACACATACACAAAAGATCACTTTAGTGTATGTCTTACTACTCTACAATATAGTACAGCTGATACTATATATTAGTTGAAAGCCCTCTTAAATCTCTGCTTGAGCCTGGAAGTGATTAATATGATCCATTACTTTGTACATAAAAATACTTAGCAAACCAGTAATCACTCTTTTACAGATGTGCTGAACCATTTACCATGCCCGTGTCCCCAGTTGCAATAGCATCTGTAAAAAGCAATGCATCTTTGAGATCATGGGATATAAATCTTTTTGTGATAAGAAACTCTACAGCTTACAGGACACTGCAGGTGTAATACATCTTCTGTGTCTTAAAACATCTTTTTTTCTTTTTAAAATAAAAAGTATGTTTTCATGCTTATAAAAGGTTCAGAATGAGAATATCAGAAAACTCTTCATTATTAGAAATTCCTTTCTTTATCTGCACCAAAAGATGGTGCAACAATGTAGTTTAAGCTTCATTAAATTGATCCACCAAGGTTGCTTGAGGATCTTCAGTGGATCAATGTAGGGAAGCTTATAGTGCTCATCTGAAGAGATTACTTGTAAAAAGGAAGAGAAAATTCAGCTTGAGGCCTATTTAGCCTATTGTAGGAGTCAGGAGACAAAGTTGTATTATGTTCTACCTGGTTTTATTTTGCATAAACATTGACCACTAGAACAAACAGAAACTCAGGTGAGACTTTGTAGTGTAGCATTTATCATACTAAAATATTCTCTTTTCTGAAGATATAGGAACATTTTCTCTATTTCAAGTACCAACATAATTTTTTTTTTATATGATGATCTATTAAGGCTTTCAGGAGAAGACTTTGGTGTCATCCTTTTCAGAATGTGTAAATGAAAACCTCATGGGCAGAGGGAAGGCTTTAAGCAGCCTGCTGCAACATTATAGACAAAGGAAAGGTGCTAGATGACAGTCTACTAGTTGTTTAACAGGATCTGTTAAATAAATGCCTCTGCTGCTGTTTGCCTAAAGCTTAGAGGCATGTCCTTTAAGACTGAGCTTGGTTCTTCCTGTAATGAAAGCAGTGAGTATTTCAGGAGGCCTCAATTAACAAAAAATTTATGTGTTTTTCCTTTATGGGCAAAGTGTTGCTAATGAACAAAATCTCTGCCCTGTGTTAGCGCTGAGAGCTATCTTTCAGTTTCTGTCTGGCCTTGATGACAGATAGCAGCTGGCTGAATTATAACCTACAATTATCTGCCTTTTCACATTCCTCATGTTGACTATATTTGCTGACTATATTAAATTTTGTAACACTATTGACTATGGAAAGTATGAAAACAGAAGTCAGTCAGGATCTTGTTGTTAGGTTTCATAACTGGTTGACTAGCTGGACCTTGATCTTAAAAACAAAACAAAAACTTGTAAAGTTTAATTTTAATCAATCAATCTAATAGAGCATTCTAGCTTTCACTGCATCCATGTCTTCATTTTAATTCTTTTAAAACTAGACAATAGGGCTGTTTTAACACCAGTATCAACTTGTGCCTTGTAAAGTCATGAGGAAAGTCAAGCTAGGTTCTTCCAACCCACTCAAACATGTGTAAAACATGCTGGCAAAATTTACCCAACAATAAGGTGATCTAAGTATGATGTTACCCAGTAGAACACACTTGTACCAATGGACACAATTGTCAAATGTGAAGGAAATTAGATAGTTTGGGATGGGGGAACAAAACATTTGAGGGTTTTGACTGGATGAAGAAGTAACTAATAAAAATTAGTAAAATAATTAATAAAATAAGTAATTAATAAAACATATATCTGTGACAATTCTTGTTGCTCTTGCTTCTGTTGAACTCAGAGGGCTATGAACACTTCAAGTGTTAGAAACTTGCAGGACTCTAGCAAGAAATAGGCGTAAGCTTTTATCTTGTTGCTTTTACTGTACAAACAGAAGGTATTTCCTAGAATAGCTTCATTATTTTTTATATGACTTCTGGAAAGGATGAACTTCAATAAAAAACAGGTATTTAATAGGTGTGTCTGTTAGTATTTGACATCCAAAGCTCCCAATCTGGGTGCATAATAAGGAATGGTTAGATGCTGCTCATTTAGACAACAAAAGGGAGAGAAGTGGTTTGTAGGAAATACCCCAACTCTTTCCTTTTAGGGCAGATACTCTGAACAACTAAACTCAGTCACTGCTTACCCTGATGCCTCCTGCAAGGAGGTGAAGCCACAGATTTGTTCATCTACCTTTTTTCTCCTGTTAGTTACAAATGCTCAGTTTTACCAATGTATCCTGTCTGCTCCTCTAGTCAAATGGCCAGTAGAAGCAGCACAGACCCTACAGCTTTTTAGCTTTCAGAAATATTTAACCTGGACCTCTTGGGGCTCAAAAAACTTCCAGTGATGTTTATGCTACTGGATAGGACAATCCTTAGAAAATCTGTGGCCTGCTCTGCTGGACTATCCACTCTGATCTCCCTTATTAACATCGAAAAAGGTATCTAATCAGGTAAGCGCCGTCAAAAAGATGCAAGCAGAACTGTCTGGTGCCATAACAAGACTTGATGTCTTTGTCAGGGAATTTTTATTGTACTCCTTGAGGTGAATTAAACACACATTCCTGCTCAAATATATATATATAAAAATTAATGAACAGTGCATTGGACAGTCTGCAAGGAGTCTGCAAAGATGCATCACAAGCCAATTCTTTATATACACTTGCACCAGCACCAATCATGTGAGCATCGGCATGGGGTACCTTGGCCAGGTGTTGGGTTCATCCTCCAGTTACAGTTTGAATTTCCCCTTCAGCTTTAATATGCACCAAGTGTTTTTTCTTTTACTTTGGATTTTTTTAATTTATCAGAAAAGTTTCTCTTTGCTTAGGTTACAATTCCAATACAGCAATGTATTCTCTTGAGATCTATGACATATCTTCATGAAAAAGGAAGAAAAAATGCTTCTATAAATGCAAATTATTCTCCTGCCTCCCTCCCCACAGCCCCCAGTAACATGCTTAAGGTAAGACTATCTGGCATCCAAACCAAGTGATGTGTGGTGATGGGCTGTCTGCAATCTTCCATGGTGTCTTCTGATTCTTGAGGGTTTCAAATATTTCCTAAGTATGAATCACTCACATAAGTTTGTAAATCTTCCTAGCCTGTTATAAAATATAGACCCTGCCAGACAGCAGAAGCTAGTTCATGATGTGGTGGCTCACCACCTGCAATCAAGAGAAGGGTCAAATATGCTGAAGACTTTGCTAAACCTAAACTCAGCTGAAATCAGACTTGTAAATTTTAAAAGCATCTTTGGTGCAAAACAGTTCAGTGTCATGATTCCATAAACACCAAAGAAAAACTGAGTATTGGCTGGCAAAGTATACATATATGCCATGTTCCTCTGCTATTCTTGATGCAGTTGTCTGTCCTTAGATGTGCCTCCATGATCAAGTGAGTTCCTTTCTGCTGCCTGCCTTCCTGACCAACAAGACAAATATGTTCCACGCATCTATAAAAGGATTGTTTTCTTATGAAAAAATCTTTCCAACCAGAAAATTCTTGGCTAATTTAAATGAATAGCTGAAATGTTTTATATTTAAACAAGCACACACACACACATGCATATGCACATTTAGATACATAAGTCTCTATACAGGAGGCATAATATTATTTAAAAAGACAAAAGGGGGTTTTGTCACATACAGTATTACCCAATTGCTATCTAATATTTGAGAACAAAAAATTTGAGAACAATCATGTCTGATTGTAGCACATAATTACTTTTTAATAACTGCAGACTTCACTACCCAAAACTTACTTCCAAACACAACTGTCTCTTGAGATTACCAGTGAAGGCATGGCATATAAAAATAATCCATCCTGTGCCGTATTAGACTTTCATGAAATCCAATAGTAAACAAAGAAAACATAATGTCTTTGCTCTCAGTAGTTTGTCTAAGGGTAGTTGTGTTCCAGAAAGTTTAGTATACTGGGTCAGAGCTATTGCATTGTCAAAAGCAGAATGCCAAAATATGACCCTTTTGACAACTTAATGTACTGTAAAATTAGTTGGTAAAAATATGAAAGAATTTCTGCAGTTTTAGAGATTTAGATACTAAACTGTCTTCCCTGTTAATCTTCCCCACGTGTCAGTTGTTATACCTACATGATCTCTACCCATTCTTTTATTTTATATAAAACCAGTGGTAAAAATTGGCCTATTGTTTTGGGAGAGACAAAAGTTGATTTAAACAGGTTCTATTTGCACATATTTATTATATGAGGATGCTGTGGAATCTCTCTTCATCCCTGCAGCCCTGTTTAATTTTCTCAGGACACAACATTAACAGTCCTTTCATTTAAGAATAAATTCAAGCAGATGTTTAATTAAACTGTCATGTACTGTAAATAACATTGCAGCTGCCAGTAGTTGGGTTCCTATAGCCATAATTGTTTCTGCTGACCATTACCAATGGGTTTGTATCAACAACTTGCAACTTTCAGCAGATAAGTTCACACTGTCTTGGAATGAAGATGTAGGGAAACAAATGCAAAGAGATGCCAGGATTTTGTCACTGTCAGAGCAACATGTGGAGGCAGATTTTTCTGTGTTCCTTGGCTCCCTTCCTGCCTATCAGAGAGATCTTTTTTTTTTTTAATGCATTGTTTTGTCCTACTAGTATTTCAAAGGCACAGAAAGTAACTTTTCACATAGACAAAAAAAGAACAAATAAAGAGACATAAAAATTTTGTAATTTACATTAATATATGAAACAACTATATAAACTAGATTACAGACCTGTCCAAATGAAACCACAGTGGAAGATTGTTCAATAAGGTTTGGCATTTCTTTCCTAAATGAAAGGAAACATACAAGCAAACTTGCTGTACACCAAGATTTTTGAATGATAATTATTTTGGCCATATTTTAGGCCTTTCTTAAGAGAGGGTGGTTTCGTCTACCTGAAGCTTCCTTTCAGGACAGTCCTGTGAAAAGTAATTCCTATTCTAGCACCTAATGTCAAGCTTGATGTCTGATAATAGCAAGAAACAATGATGTCACATTACTGCTATTTTGTTACTACTATTTAGGTAACATTGTAAGTACATACTATTCTATAGAAAGTTCACCACCTTTAGCATCATGGTGCATAAGAAAGGCCAGGATTGTGAAGCTGTTTCTTGAACACCTTGTTCACAGGCATATGAATTTTCATAGAATCATAGGATCATAGAATCATAGAATAGTTTGGGTTGGAAGGGACGTTTAAAGGTCACCTAGTCCAACCCCCCTGCAATGAGCAGGGACATCTTCAATTAGATCAGGTTGCTCAGAGCCCCATCCAACCTGCCCTTGAATGTTTCCAGAGATGGGGCATCTATCATTTCTCTGAGCAACCTGTGCCAGTGTTTCATCACTCACACTGTAAAAAATTTCTTCCTTATTTCTAGTCTGAATCTACCTTCTTTTAGTTTTAAACCATTACCCCTTGTCCTATCACAACAGGGAAACCCTACTAAAAAGTCTGTCCCCACCTTTCTTATAAACCCACTTTAAGTATTAAATGGCTGCAGTAAGGTCTCTCTGGAGACTTCTCCTCTTCAGGCTGAACAACCCCAACTATCCCAGCCTTTCCTCATAGGAGAGGTCTTCCATCCATCTGATCATTTTTGTGGCCTGCCTCTGGACCTGCTCCAACATGTCTTTTCTGTGCTAAGGACTCCAGAGCTGGACACAGCTCTGGTGAGACCCCCAGGTGGGGTCTCACCAGAGCAGAGTAGAGGGGCAGAATCACCTCCCTCGACCTGCTGGCCACGCTTCTTTTGAGGCAGCCCAGGATACAGTTGGCTTTCTGGGCTGCAAGCACACATTGCAGGCTCATGTCCAGCTTTTCATCTACCGGTACCCCCGAGTCCTTCTCCGCAGGGCTGCTCTCAATCCCTTCATCCCCCAGCCTATATTGATACCAGGGATTGCCCCGACCCAGGTGCAGGACCTTGCACTTGGCCTTGTGAACCTCGTGAGGTTCACACAAGCCCACTTTTCGAGCTTGTCCAGGTCCCTCTGGATGGCATCCCATCCCTCAAGCGTGTCAACTAGACCACTTAGCTTGGTGTCATCTGCAAACTTGCTGAGGGTGCACTTGATCCCACTGTCTATGTCATTGATGAAGATATTAGACAGTACTGGTCCCAGTACGGATCTTTTAAGCTTATGGAGAAAAATTTGAATTTTTAGGAAAAAAAAAGTGTAAACAGAACTTTTGTAAAATGGAGTCATAGTAAGTCATAGACCTAAATTAATCTGACACTACTTTCAACTTATTCACTGCATTCAGAGAAGGAAATCTCATCAACTGCCTGGACTGCATTGCTTAATTAGGAAAAATGTCTGAAGATTACGTGTCTTTTGTTTTTAACAGTTTTTGCACAAAAGACCATTTCATTATATGAAAGGCTAGGGGGACCATCAGTCTTCTTAAAAGTCAGAGCCTGTCACTTAAATCCATCTTCTAGGTTCTGTATTTCACCCTTTGAGCAAGTCTTTTTCACAGCATTCCTAAGAAATAGTCTTCAACAGCGCCACTAATTCAGACATCATCCTTCACCTTCACTGTTTACAGCTGGTAGGAGGAACATTAGAGGCAGAGGTTATGAAAAGACAAGAAAAACAAATGGAAGCCTGGAGAACATGCATAGGGAAGAGAATAGTTCAAGAAGTCTGAATAATGCTTTTTGGAGGCACAATACAAGCAGCATGTGGAGAAATAAAAGGGTTGTAGGCAAGAAACAATTTTAGGGAGCATATCTCAGAATGAGAATCTTTGAGTAATTGGCTTAAGCAGTCAAAAACAAGAGAGGCTGTGGCATCTGAACTTGCCACAGAGCCCTTTTCAAAGAAAGAGAAGAGAAAATGATATTGAACACTTTCATATGGTGATTTCAGAACTATGCAAGAAAAGAGCAATGGAAGAGAAGTAGGGAAAAATAGGGGGTTTTAATGTTTTTTTTGGTTGGTTGGTTTGTTTTGGTTTTAGTTTAAAATATTGTTTAAAAGACTAATGTGACTACTTAGCTCTACTGCTTTTGACAGAAATCTTGATCTTTATAGAGTAAACTGAGATATGTGCAATGAAATGAAGAAAAAAGTGCTACACTGCAACTGCAGTTCAGGTACTATAAGAGAAAATTGAATTAAATAGTATGTCCTCTTCTTGGATTAATGTTATCTTTCATATTGTTTCTTCTGAATACAGTACAAATTTACTTATGTCACTTATGTCATACTAATGAGTATGACACTCATTTATGACACTCATTTATGACACTCATTTATGACACATGAGTATGACACTCATACTCACTAATGAGTATGACATAAGTTCACTTATGTCAACTAATGAGTTGTATCCATACACATTCATGAAAGGACAGTGCCCATACTGCAACATGAAGAAAATACGTTTTGTCAGGTATATAGTCAACTAAAGAAAGATCCAAAGATAAAAATAATGGTTAGGTTTTTGGAGGCAACTCGTAGAGGGAGAAGAACATATCTTCTTTGAACAAGCATGATTAAAGATCTTCTACTTGAATTAATGTTGTATTATATTAGATAAATCACACTAAAAATGGTTACTATGGTTTTACATTTTTATAACTAAATTAAATTGATTTAGCAGATAGATTTTATGAAGTATTAATACTAGTGTCTTTATCGCCTTCCTTTCTATGAGGATTAACATTGTCTGCCGACAGTATTTGTCCAAAGTGCTACTTGAGAAATAAATTACTACAACTGCTCCTGTGACACTTCTAGGCAACAAATGCATACCATGACAGTTCATGTCATGAACAGGCATTTTGACCCCAGCTGTTAGAATTTTTTAAAGCATTTGTTGAATTCAACATCTGTTGTCAGGGAGCTGAACGGAAGAGTGCCTACCCCTTTTGGAAATGAAACATTTCCAAATGCAAGAGGAGGTTCGTCTTTAGATGCAAAAGTAGATAGATGCTCTCTGCTTACAAACAACATGACACCAGCATGAGTAGAGGTGTCTTAGCAACTCCAGCTGGTTCCAGGTGGGGATAGCTATGACCGCAGTGTGAAAAGGGATCTATACAATTACATGGTTTCTTTGTTAAATAGAAGTGTTTCCTAGGGTTATTAATGAGGGAAAGGCAGTTCCATTAGCAAATTCAGATATATTTCAAGTGGAGAATACTAAATTAAAGACCTCTTTTCAACCTCTTTCAAGGTATTGCAGTAAAAGCTCAGAGGAGTTTAATTCCTGTCTAATGCTGTTATCTGTTAAGCATTTCAGTTTACAAACCCCTTCTTCAACTATATGTTATAGGTATGCTATATGAAGAAACTATTGCTGTGCAATATTTGCAATGAAGAAAAAATAAAAGTAGCATAACTGTTTGATCAAAGACATCATCTCTTTATACTTATTACTGTTATGTGTTCTATTAGATTTTTTAATGTGATGCTTTGCGTTAAAGGAAGTACATAAAGCAGAGCTTTCCTGAATTATGAGGAATAAAAAACTTTCTTTGCTCAAAGTTGCTTCCAGCCACCACTTTACCTTAAAAGTTCCTTATTTTTTTCTTCATGGAGTCATAATAGAGCACATGCTTCTCTGACTGATGCTGTGGCTGCTGTCTCCATTATGTATGGGATGGGTCTGTTCTCTTTGGCATGTCCAACTGTCTTGGAGGCTACCAAACCCTTTGTATCTGCATCAGTCCTCTAAGTCCTGCAGAATGAATACACGGCTCACACTTCTAGTCCCATCTTCTCCAGGGCTTGGTTTTAGCCAAGGTTTTCTTCTGTTTTAACTACCTGTATTTCATAAGGAAGTTTAACTCCTTTTCACAATTGCCCTGTAACTCTCACCATTTTCACCCAGGTTTCACTTCACTCCTAACAGTGTATTTAAGAGTAAGCCAACTCTGCACAGTAGGTCTCCCTCTCAAGAAGCTGGTAGGCCATGCAGGTTACAAAAGAAACTCCAAATAATCAGGAAGAAATCTGTAAAGAAGCATAAGGATCCAGCACAGGACTTTTGGGCTTCTCTCTGAACTGTCTTTTTATTCCTCCAACCAGCAATTGACGTAGGTTGCTGTAAAACAGTTTGAGTCTTCTGTAGAAAGGTATCAGTAATTACTTATGGAAAAATTTATAAGGATTCTGTACAAAATGTTTTCTAGTTTATCAGATTTGCTATGCATAACTGGCCTATGTGGTTGATATTGATATATTTTGTTTATCTTTTATACTTTAGCACAAATATTCAGCTCCTTGCAAGTTTGCTTGAGTCAAGCTATGAGAATTTCCAGCACCTTAAGATATGTTCTCAGATGAATAGCCCTTTGGTCAGCTTGGATCAACTATCCTGGCTGTGTCCCCTCCCAGCTTCTTCTGCACCTGGCAGAGCATGGGAAGCTGAAAAGTCCTTGACTAGTGCAGCAACAACTAAAACATCTCTGTATTATCAACCCTGTTTTCAGCACAAATCCAAAACATAGCCCCATACCAGCCACTATAAAGAAAATTAACTCTATCTCAGCTGAAACCAGGACACCCTAGATAACTGGTATCTAATTATTTGAAAGTTTAAGAAATGCTTTACTCAGATATGAATAAGAATGCAAAGCACTGACTTAGTTTTTGCTATCTCCACATGATTTTTTTTCTACTTCCACTAAGTCAAAGTGATTTTGAGGAGAATATGTAAACCCATGGAAGTTCAAGTACAAATGAAAATAAAAAAAACTAGTAGGTTTTCCAGAATCAATTTATAGATGCCTTATGGATAGAAAAATAACACCCAAATACTTTTATCAATATGTCGACATTTTAAAAATACATGCATCTTAAAAGTGAGCATTTATATAAAAATATATAAAAGTTGTAACTTTGCTATATGTGATGAGACATTTTAAATGTTATTTTCTTACCTAAAAATCATACTTTCTCTTCTGAACTATTGCTGCACTTATTCCAGATAAATACTATATAAGTAACTTTATTTCCTGTCGTTCTAAAAGCTTTTTTCTTACAGCTGTTATTTTTCTATGACACATTGTAGATTGTCTCTTTTTCCTTAGTCGGTGTGTAAACCTTCTTTCCTGATAGTCAATAAAGTTCAGCAAGAATAACTGCTATTTTTGTCCATTTTTCACTGTTATATCTTCCTGGAGTATTCCCTACTGTCATTAATTCTTTTTCAGTCCTCTCAGTCCAATCCTGGTACTGTTGTTGGCATTTCCATAATATTAATCATCCATTGATTTTTCCACTAGCATTGGCAAGAGTCACATGTTTAATTTGTAAATGCTGTGTGAACATACTCAGTTATATCAGGCTGCTGAATCATAATTGGTGATGCTGTAATATTCCGCAAAAGTTTTTACATTTGGGAATGGAACAATATAATGATTCTGAAACTACTCATTGAGGAACAGAAAATGAACATGTTGTTTACCACTGAATAGGGCTGTCTACCTTGAATTGCCATATTCAAATTCTTCAGACAGGATTATGTTGTATAACAAAAACCAAGATTGAGCTGTATCAACCCTGAAAATAAGCAAGATGATACTCCTAATTTAAAAAATACAGTATAGTAGCTCTGTGTTATTTCATGCTAATAATTGCTACTGAAAATGTTTCTCATTTTTCCATAGATAGTATATTCTAAGTATAATTTTAAAAGAGATAGAGAGCATATTCACTTTTCTCAGCACATAAATTACCCACACTCAGTGTGGCCCAGCTTAAATCAGAGATTAATACTTGCTTAGAACTAGTGCTTTCCTAATGGCCTATGTGTATTAGAAATGTACTTTCAACATCAGAAAAATGTAATATTCTTGAAGTTATTAATTTCATAAACTGTAACTTCAGCACAGGTTGCTGCTTATTTTCCTGTGGTGACCCTGTTAAATATATTTAGGAGTACCCTTTACTAAATTAAAAGTTTAGTGCATGAAATACAGGTGCCTATTTTGGAAATAGGAGTTGTTACATGTTTTTTTTCTATACTGAAGTTTTACTATCAGCAAGGGAGTTTTCTTTTTCTTGAATCAGCTTCTTAGCATGAATTTGAGAATCCTGTAACTTACCTCATGTGTCTGTACTGTTTACAAAGGTAGCCAGTTTGCAGTCAGGCTGCCTGCACATTCCAGTTGTCCAGGGTTGGCCACTAATCCCACTAAGGGAGAGGATGCCATGTATGGCTGTGTTACACCAACTGTGCAGTGCCTCGGGGCAGTCCATACTGCAGAATGATGTGTGTTTATGCTAAAAGGCAGAAAAAGCCCAAATTTCTGGATAATCCACATACAGAAAAATAAGGACCATAATGTTGGGAGTAACAGAATAATATTCCGTTCTCTGTGTTCCCTTGAGCCTTCGCATGTTTGTGCTACTCCTGGTAACACTGGGAACCAAAGTGGAGAAAGGGTTAATAAGTGTCAGAGATATTCCAATTGCAAAGGATGCAAAACTGTTCCTGTGGTAGGACCTAGCTAGGGCTTGCTTCCACCAATACTTTTCCTTTAGTAGGAACGGATGTTTTAGCTTAACTCAATGATGCCTTGCAGTTCTGATTTCTCTAGCAGCAGTCATAAAGGTTTCAAGATATAAAAGTGGTGCTCCAGCATGGTCCATTGGCCAAATTGAAGTACACCCACCCTGAAAAGATTTTATACGATGCTTTCAGTGATTGCTCATTTCTGATCAAGAACACATTCAGTCATAGGGCAGGAAGAAGTCTTTCTGATTGAATGAGCTTGTGAATTTGAAAGTTAGCAGGATCTGAACAAAAAAGCCTTATGAGATGCTGCAGAATTATTATTAGGATACGAAAATTCTGCACCTGTAGTGTGAATTGAGTGAGTGAAAACTGGGTTCGTAAGAACAGATAGCGCTGTAAATAGAACTTCCTTCTTCCTTGTTTTGTACAGACAGAAGTCGCCTGCTATGTATGCCTCAGACTGATTAAAGGTGTCTTGTGGGAGATGGTTTTTAGCTTTTTGGTTTCCTATACTGTGAATAACAGGCCAGACAAATACAGACTTACTACTTTTTCGCCAAGACTGAGGAGTCAAGGAAAAGACAAAAAGATCATGTACCTCATGATTCTTTTATTTACATGCAGTCTTTTGATTTACATGCAACTCCTCTGATTTATGACAAATGGATCTGGCATCAAGTCCATTCCTCTCCCACTCCCTCTTTCTTGTTTTAAGGTACTACCATAATAAAATAAAACCAAATTATTTCTATGGTATAAAACAATTCAAAATTATTTTGCTCACAGGAGAGAGAAAGCAGTCTGACTTTTGAATGCTAAGTTTTACAGTCCTTACAAAAGGACTGTTGTGGTTTAGCCCCAGTCGTCAATTAAGTACCACCCAGCCGCTTGCTCACCCTCCCCCCCACGGTGGGATGGGGGAGAGAATCAGAAGAGCAAAAGTAAGAAAACTTGTGGGTTGAGATAAGAACAGTTTAATAATTGGAACAAAATAATAATAATAAATTGTAATGAGAAGGAAAACAACAAGAGAGCGAGAGAGGAACAAAACCAAAGGGAAAAAAAAAAAAAACAGTGATGCAACCGCTCACCACCCGCCAACTGACACCCAGCCAGTCCCCAAGCAGCGATCGCTATGCCTGGCCAACTCCCCCCAGTTTATATACTGAGCATGACATCATATGGTATGGAATAGCCCTTTGGCCAGTTTGGATCAACTCTCCTGGCTGTGCCCCCTCCCAGCTTCTTCTGCACCTGGCAGAGCATGGGAAGCTGAAAAGTCCTTGACTAGTGTAAGCATTGCTTAGCAACAACTAAAACATCAGTGTGTTATCAACATTATTCTCATACTAAAATCCAAAACACAGCACTATACCAGCTCCTAGGAAGAAAATTAACTCTATCCCAGCCGAAACCAGGACAGTTCATAAGAACAGATAGTGCTGTAAACAGAACTTTCTTCTTCCTTGTTTTGTACAGACAGAAGTCACCTGCTATATATACCTCAGACTGATTAAAGGTGTCTTGCGGGAGATGGCTTTTAGTTTTTTGGTTTCCTATACTGTGAATAACAAGACAGACAAATACAGACTTACTACTTTTTTCTCCAAGACCAAGGACTCAGGAAAAAGACAAAAAGATCATGTACCTCATGATTCTTTTATTTACATGCAGTCTTTTGATTTACATGCAACTCCTCTGATTTATGACAAATGGATCTGGCATCAAGTCCATTCCTCCCCCACTCCCTCTTTCTTGTTTTAAAGTACTACCATAACAAAATAAAACCAAATTATTTCTATGGTATAAAATAATTCAGAACTATTTTGCTCACAGGAGTGAGAAATCAGTCTGACCTTTGAATGCTAAAAGTTTTACATGAGTTGTCTACAGTGAGGTTTTGTTCCTATATGATGTAGTAAGGGGCATAAGAGGTTGAAAACCAATTCTGTGTAATATACAGTGTGTGTTCATGTTATTTATGGTGCTGTGAGTTTAAATTTATAATGGAAGTGTTATTCAGGAGGTCTAGTTTATATAAAAGCAGCTTTGGGTTACTTTTTCTGTCAATTTTCCTGGCTGTGTAGGATTAAATAAATAAAAAGTGCACAGTGGAATCATCAGAGAATTCATTAGTATTTTAATATCTGTGTTTTCTCTTAAAACTAATATTCAGAATCTGGCATTCTTATAATTTCTTATTGCTTCTTCCTCAAACAAACAAGCTCAATGATGCACAAGAGAGTACTTTTATGAACTCAGTAGAGAATAATTGGGTAAAGATGACAGAATGTTACTCAGAGCTTGTTTATTTTTCCCTCAACTTACTCCTCTCAGAATGCTTCATGCAATTATTCACATCCCATTACCCACATTCAAAAAACTGGGCAAACTAGGACAAGAGAAGTCAAAAGGGTAATATTTTAAAACATGGTTGCCTAAAGTTATGATGGGCAACTACATCCTTTTTTGTGCAAGAACAAATGCAAATGTCTCATAGGGTAGTTCTCTGCAGTCTACTACTGTATTTTTTTTTCTGGCAAAGAAGAAACACCAGTACAGTGAAATATGCACATAAAAGAGATTGTAATGCTATTTTTTTTCTTTTACAAAAATAATATTTAGAATGTCCTCAAGTTTTCTAGTCTGCTAGTATGTGCCTTTCTTTTGTGGTCCTCCAACTATTAACTGAGATATAAGGTATTTCCCCTGATGTTCCTACTATTTCTTAACATAGGTGTCCACTACCAATCTGGAAAAAGAGAATTCGGGCATAAATCCATCTTAATCACTCTGTCAAGACTACAGATCTTGATCAGTTAGGGAGTAAGCCATGGAAAACAGGTGTGCTGACATTCAGAGAGACATTCAGAGAGACAGGCTGGAGAAATGGGCAGAATGGAACCTCATGAAGTTCAATAAAGGGAAGGGCAAAGTCCTGCATCTGCAGAGGAGTAACCCCAGGCACCAGTGCATGCTGGGGGCCAAGCAGCTGGAAAGTAGCTTTGCAGAGAAGGAGCCGGGGGTCCTGATGAACAAGTTGAGCATGAGTCAGCAATGTGCCCTTGCCACAAAGAAGTCCAACAGCATCCTGAGCTCCATTAAGAAGAGCATTGCCAGCAGGTCAAGAATGGTGTTCTTTCCTGCCCTCCTCAGCGCCGGTGAGACACATCAGGAGCGCTGGGTCCTGTTCCAGGCTCCCCACTACAAGAAAGATATGGACTTACTTGAGCGAGTCTAGCAAAGGACAACAAAGATGACAAGGGAACTGGACCACCTTTCATATGGGGAAAGGCTGAGAGGGAGGATGCTTCCAACTGTAGAAAAGAAGTCTCGGGGTGGATCTTATCAATGTGTATAAATAACTGACTAGAGGGAATAAAGGTGAGGGAGCCAGACTCTTCTCAGTAGTGACCACTGACAGAACAAGAGGCAACGGGCACAAATTAACACATGTGAAATTCAATCGTGGTCAAACTCTGGAACAGGTTACCCAGAGAGATTGTGGGGTCTCCCATTTGATAATATTCAAAACACAACCGGACACGGTCCTGGGCAATCTGCTCTAGCTGACCTTGCTTGAGCGGAGGGGTTAGACTAGGCAATCTCCAGAGGTCCTTTCTGAGCTCATTTATTCAGTGATTTAAATATTATTAGTATAAATTATCCTGGTAAACACTATATGAAAAATATTAACAGAAAAATAAACAAATTATTTTGTTGAATACTATAGGTTAGTACATTTGAAAGAAACAGCAATAGATTCATACACTGTTCTTGGACAGAAACTGGAAGATTATTTCTATCTAATAATCAGAAAATGACCACAAAACAATGTCTTTTTGTTCCCATATATTCCTGACAAGAATCAGATTGAGACTACATGAAACTGTAAGGTAAATATTAACTTTTTCTTCCTCCGTCCTTCTATCATGCAGCATGACGTGCCCCAATGAGCTTCAATTGTTTGCAAATTCATAGCTCTGCAGCAAATTAAAAAATAAAAAAAAAACACACAAAAACTTTTCTTCACATTTTTGTTTTTTTAACCTCTTTGCTAACAGGGGATAAAACACAACTTTGCCGTTTCACCTTTTATTGATACATTATTTGCACAGCTTTGCTATTTCTAACTATCCAACTATGACCTTCCCAAAATGTGTGATGACTGCAGCAGTTAATTGTATAATCAGACTCCATTGATTTGGCAGAAGAAAAGGATGGATAAATTCCCAGGATAAAAAAAAATAAAGCTTCATCTACATTTGTTGTTAATATTACCTACAAAATCCCTCGTGTCACTAAAGATTTCACTGAATGTCACGTACCCTGAGTGACTGCAGAATTGTTTTGTAGAGAAAATGGTCAATGCTCTCTGACCTTGTCTGTGTCAAATATTGAAACAAATGTACATTAGTAATCATAATTGTCTACTTGTTTCACCTTGCCAAGTGTCACTTGAATTATTACTCTGGTCCTCAAAGTAAAGAATTTTAACTTGATGTTTTCTAGGAGAAAAAAAAAAGATCTATTCTTTGTTCGGCCTCTACAAATAGAAGCATGGCATTTGTCTTTTCATTGGTAACATTAAGTCTGTCTGATCTGGGTGATAAAAAGCAGAGATTATCTATTCCTGTCTGTCATTTTTGGCAAACTTGTGAACTTTTCGTAAAAACAGAAAGATAAATCACAGGAGCTATTATTGTCTTTGTCTTAATCTTTCTAATGGATCGGTGTAATTTTTGGTATGCTCTAGTAGGTCAGGGAGGTCATCACTGTAGGAGAACAGCCTTGCCTACTTACTGAATGCTAAATACTGGTCTCCCACACAAATCCAGATAAAGACTTTGCACAGGGGATTAAGCTACTGGCAAAGCAGAGTAGTCCTGTGGATCTACTCAGCTGTTGCTAACAGACTTCTCTGACATTTAACAGTCCCTCCAAGGTGGGGGTTGAAGCCATAGAGCTTATGGAGAGCACTCCTGATCCTACTTCTAAAAGTATTCAATGTGAATGTACAAATGCTTAATTACAAAACTCACATGGGAACAGAAACACTGAAACACTTCACCATCATACTGCCTGTAGTTTCTGATCAATATAGACTGGAGAATGCCATGATACTGGTGGATAAAGTTAAAAATTTTACTGCAGACAATAACAGACATGACAATATAGGAAATACCCATTATTTTAAAATTAGCTGTGTGACCTGTGTCAATGTTTTTTCCTCCTTTCAAATGAGAAAAATAAGAAAAGAAAAGATTTCTCTAGGAAAAGCTAACAATTGCTTTGGGTATAGCAAAGAGCCATTACATAAATAACTGACAAATGCAGATAAAAGTATGGAAAAATATTGAAACTTACAAAGAGCACAAGGGGGAAAAAGATGCCTTTCCTGTCCTTATAAACTGCTATCCTTAATGGGTAAACTGCTAGGGTAAACTTATTACTAAATCAAAATATGTTTCCAATATCATAGATCAGAGAAAGGTCCAAGACAAATCTCTCAAGAATTTAAATTTCCAGGAGCTTCTTGTTTAGGCAGGAAGAATATGGTACATGGCTCAATTCTCTTTCCTCTCAAAATGATAAAGATTTCAACCTAAAGGCATAAAAAATGCAGAGGTAGAAGAAAGACAGTGGGAGAAATGGTGGAATAATTATGATGACAGCTATACAGGAAAACTGATTATTTTGAAGAAAAAGGAAAGGAACAAAACACAAAATTAAAATTCTGGCACGTTGCAACTAACTGGTCTGACCAGCTGTCTTTATTTCTGTCATTTCTATCCCACTTTTTTTTTTTTACCCCTGTCTTTTTTCCCCCCAGTATCTCAGCTTTTTTTCCCTTGCATTTGCTCTGGATATCTTGAAGAAGATTATCATCCTCCAAGCTCTTTTCTCCTTCTCACAAAGCCTTTTCTTTGTATTTCCTCATAACAACACATCTACCACCCTCTTCATTCCATACGCATGTCATTCTGTCCAAGCAAAATCTCTCTCAGATGGATTTAATGTAAGAGATTATAAACATCAGATGGAGGGATAGGAAGCTATTTTAGCCTGACCTTTCAGACCAAATTTGATCACACTGCAGCCTGACTGAATAGATTTTAATCAGCTTCGTCAGTGTTGAAATTTAAGTTCTTGTGTAATTGAATACCATTTCAGCTGACTTAAAAACAAAAAAGAATATGATCATGTAGACAATGAATGCTCTTTTTAAAATTTGTTTTTACACTATTTATAGTGTATAGTATTTGTCTAAACACTAAAAGGAAATGTTAAAACAGCCTCAACGTTAAAGGAAATGTTAAAATAATTTTCTGTTCACCTGCAAATATTTATTAGATACATACACATTGTCACCTTAAGGAAAAGGTAAACAGGCAAACATAGCTCTAAACTTTCAGACATACAGCTACGCACTTCCACTATTGCCTAAATAGTGCATGTTATCTATATGATTCCTACATCTATACAGAAGCACAGTCTGTATAACAAGAGTCTGCATACTTATAGTTTGTTTGAGCATTGTTTGATTGATAAATCTGAAAGATAAGCTACTCATTGAAATGGATTTAAAAAATATAAAAATATAAAAATAGTTCTTCAGACATAATTGTATGCAAACAAATAAAAAGAACCACCTCTACCACTTATCTCAAGGGTCCACTACCATTAGGAAAAAATTTTTCCTGAGATCCTCATGGTGATTTCCAGACTACATTTTCTTCATTGTGTAATGCATACATATTCAAACAGTTTAAGGCAATGACAACTTTCTTGAAGATTTCTATGCAGGTAGGATTTTATACTAAGAACAGAAATGGTGTCTTCTAGGTCTAAAGCCATGGAAATTATAATACTGGGAATATAGCCAAGGACTAAAAGAGATTTCCATTCCCTGGGATAGAATAATAATGAAAACCTGTTATGTAGTACACACACACACACACATATCCCCCATGTAAGTCAAATATGTTGGTTTATCTATCTTTTCATATTATTGGGTACACTTTGTATTTCAAGGAAGTCCAAATCAGTCCATTCTCTTGACTCTGATTATAATGACATCTCCTATTTACTCTCATAAATTAAATGGATTTTTTTGCTTTTTCAAACAATTAACTGGGGGGTTATATTATTGTGAAAAGTGACAATGCTTTTCTTGTATTCACATTTTTTTCCATATTTTCCTGTTCTGTAGTATACTTTGCAAGATGGCAGCTTCAGCTTTATTTCTAGAAAATGACAAAAGAAGAAAACAATTCAATTGTTTGGTTTAACAATCTAGTCCATTTCCTCAAGTTTTTTAGTTATAAAGACTGAAAATCAGAGATTGATTTGTCTTAAAAATCAACTACTGAAGAGAAATATTTCAAGATTATTACTAAATAACTTGGGAGAAGGATGCAGAAATTATTTTTTTTCCAAATAAAACAAGTTCATTCAGAATATTTCTATTTATCTTTACTCTTACTAATTCCATGTAAAACCATCCATGTAATATTTTAAGCTGCCTCCTGAGACATAATTTTTAAATCCTCTCTTTCAGAATACTAAATTGAAAAGTCAACAATGAGGTATGCAGTGACAGAACATTTACCTACCTCATTGCAGTATGGCTAGTGCTTTACTCTTGTTTCTGACTGCTGCCTACTTGGCAAAGATCTGAAGGAGTTATTTGCCCAACGTAAGAACAAAAAGGTATTTGGTGCCATTGACCAAAGTACACCAGATAGAATAAAGGACTGAAATGGACATCCTAATTACGGAATCTAAATTCCTGCAATTGCAGACTATCCTCTTAAATAGAGTGATTCTAGGTCATAAACTATGCAATGCTTTCAGTTATGTAGCTGCAGGAATTTTTATCTATTTCTTTCTCCTTGTGGAGTTTTATCTATACTTAAAGTGTAAGTTTTCCAAGACAGGAATAGTGCTCATATCTAGTTTTGAAATGCACTCAGTATATGGGAAAAAACCAACATGTATTAATCATGCCAAACTTCAAGTATATATTATCCTTAAAATATTAAATAAAAATATGATTGTGAAATTTCAAGCAGAAAGTGAAAAATCAGGGTTTTTAAAATAAAAATGGATTCAAAATTTTCAGTAATACTGTTTTGTTACTGGTGGATTTGGATATTTCATCTGCAAGCAGGACTGTGACTAAGCATGGATATTAAAACTGAAGAGATGTAGAAAGATCTCTTTGCACGTTTGCTTCTAAAGTAATGGGCAAGCGCACAGAAGCCTTGTACTCTTAAGTGCAGTGAACATCCCTTTAAAACCTAGTGAACCTTCTGGGCTGCCAGGCTGAGGATTGAATAATTCATTGAGCTGCCCCTTTGCACTGGCCAGCACGGTAATTTTTCTTCTCCTTTTTTACTAACCTATGTGCTGCATCTCTAGAAAGAGCTGCCATATCAGAATACATTTTCCAGGGACAAGTTCCTTCAGGAAAACCACATTCTCTATCCTTACTACCTGTTTTGTGCCTCTTGTGCAGCCAGTAGGTCAAAAAACCTGCTGTAGCCCTTTGTGTTGCATTGAGGATGAATCTACTGATTAAGAAAATACAGTATCTACAAAAACAAAGTCTGCAGTTGATCTTTTTGTTTCCTAAGCTCTGTTTCCTAGCATAGACATAGGCGGGAGGCTAGTATCATCTGTCAGTTTTCCCTTTTCCATTAGAAAGGGGAGGGGGGTAGAGTGGGGAGCAATGGAACAGCGTTTCCACCATGCTAGTGGAGCATTTGTATTGCATGTGACTAAGGTTAATGTATATCTGACAGAAAGTTCATATAGCCAAATATCATCAAAGAGTACATTTATAATGTGGTCACAACATGACTGGATTTTTTAAACACAAATTAATGATAATTGAAGCCCAGTCAAAGTAGAAGAAATGGTTTTGTTTGTGGTTTGCCTTGGTCATATTACATCCCTGTTATTTTTCATTGGTCAAACGTAAGTGGATTGGAATATTTTAATAATATGAAGTACCCCATATGTGTACTGCTGAAAAACAAACAAATCTTTGTTTTCATGCCCAGGAAAGAAAAATGAAATCAAACAATGTCAAACCAGATTTGGCTCACCTAATCCTTCCACAAGTAAGCAACCTTCAGCCTCTAACTTTCTCAGTGGACTGCATATATTTGTGTTGACTAAGTTGAAGGAAGTCTGTGTATACACATAAATTCAAAGAAACTACATTTTTCTTCTTCCTGTTCTTGATTTTTTATATCTGAAATGCTTGTCCTTGCAGTGTAACAGAAAATAGGCAGAGGAAAACCTGATAGTGATTTCAGTACCAATTTCATAGTTCAACATTTACGTGAAAACTGCACTCATGCTCTAGTCACAAACTCAAAAATAAAATCAGAATTACAAAGGATTCCTAAAATATAGTGTCATCACTTTAATTTACTAACTCTGTTTCCTCTTTGAAACTCTCCACAGACCACTTCATTCTCCACCTCTGACTCTACTCCTAAAAACAGCAGCTAATCTTTAAGTTGTAAAAATATTTTACGTAAGGCATTTCTTCAAAAGTATCTTCTGCTAAAAAAAAGTCTTTTTGCTGCAAACCAGATTTGAGTTCATACTGCTGTTGCTATTCAGAACTACTGCCAGATAGTTTCATCTCTCTGTACTTCAATCATCAAACATAAAATGCAGACAATAATAACTTTTCCTCACTCAGACAATTGTCATGAGGTTCCATGCATTTATGCTTGGGAATTGTTGCACTAAATTCACTTGGGGTTTTTTTGAAGTGTAAAATAGCTGAGAGAATAGGATGCAAGTGAAAGGCAGAGCGAATGAGAATCTAAGTTCCTTACATTTTTCTAAAATGAAAGTAAACAACATAGAACAGCTGAGAACTGGGTTTATACTTAGGTCAGACTCTATAAAAATGCTGTCTTTTTTCTGGACATGGAAAACTGCCATGTAACTGTGTAAAGCAATAGTGTTCTTAAACTTTTCAAAAAAGAAATACATAACAGGCATGCTTTCCTTCTGTTTCCAGGTGTGCAGCTGAATTGAACATAGCACAATACCAAAAATATTAATTATAACAAAAATGTAACAGGCTGCTTTAATTGAATGAAGAGCCTGTTCCTTCCCATTTCTGTTCAAAGTCTTATTTCAGTCTCGCTCTTGCTCCATCACAAGGTTCAGATCAGGCTGAACTGTGCAGTCTTTTGTGATCTTGCTGGGCTCCTCCATTCAAGCAGAACTGCTCTTTTGGCTCTAGTTGTCTTGAGTTTTAGTTTGAAAAACAGCTGCCACCAGGAAGGTTGCAAAAGGCTGGCTTAACATGACAGTAACAGAGTTCACCTCTAGTAGAAATTTGTTCTAAGTTTTTTTCTTGAAGTCTCTGTATATCTTTTATTTTACATGAGTTAAAACCACCACCACCAACAAAACCAAAGAGACCAGTGTGCTTAGTTGTCCTCTTCACCTTCTCTGAGTCTCCCTTGCAAAGTAGTTCTACATTTGCAGCATGCTTTCTTATCTTTTTATTTCAAATCTGTCTGTTCCTGGAAGGTAAACATAAACTCATTCTATGATGAAAAAAAAGGGAAGAAAAATAACATATTTTGAGCCTCTACTATTGATTAGTAATTACTAATTGCAAACTAATGAAAACTAGAGCAGAAGTGCAGTAAAATGGCAGACAGCCGATGTAAATCTGAGACTCTCACTCGGTGTCATGGTTAAAGCTTTGTCCCAACCATTCAACAGGAATTAAATTAAGGATAATGCTAATGAATATAGTGATGATGTCCAAAATTTGAATTAAAAAATCCCTGCACTGGAAATGCTGCTAAAATAACATTTTGTGCTTTCTTTTACTCTGAGAATGATCTAATTTGTAAAGTAACACAGGAATTTTTTTTACTATTCTTCTGTATAAAAGTGGATTGTAATGTGCAACATTCTCTTTCCTAAAAATCAACCACTTAACAGTACTTCTGACACATTATTTTTCATTCATGCTCAAGATACTTTGTGTTGAACAGAAAAATATCAACTGACTCACCACTAGGATTTTTAACAACTTCCACACAGAAAAATTAACATCAGATCTACCAATTTACCTCTGTGACTATCTAGAGATGTTTTTCCAGAATCCTCCTCTTTCTTTTTTTTTTTTAATATTCTGGTTTATTCTAGTAAAAAATCAGTGTATTAATATGAAATCCTAAAGAAATTGAACATCACCAATATGACACAAAGAGTTTAGTTTACTCAGAAGTAAATACTACAATCAAGCAAGTATAAGAGTGAGGATTTATGCAGAGCTTCTTTGAATGTAAAACCAAGAGTCATACTTAATTTTAACATTAGCAGAGGCAGGAAAACTGTTCACTAATTTCAGGCTTTTCATGACACTGGAGGTATTTTGGAGTTGCATTGATGATTATCATTGCTGACAAAGAACAAAATTAGTTGAAGTCAGTTATTTCCATCAGTGGTCTTTTGCTCTTCAGGTAATACCAGTGCACTTCAAGACTGCAACACATGTAGAAAAGAAAGAAAAATCCAATAGATTCAATTCCAATAGATTCAATAATACATGACACATTATTCCTCCAACACAAGGATCTTAAAGAGTTTTGCAAATGTCATTTTTTTCTTTACCTTAACACATGCTAGATTCTTCAAAGGCTAACAAAAAATTCAGTGAAGAAAGTCAATCACATGATCACTAACACTTAACTTCTGTTTCAGCCATCACCACTTTATATCTCGGAGTGCTGATAAACTTATTTTTATTTGGGATAGAGCCTCACAGATAATTTACATACAATAAAGTATAAATTAATAGCAATACTCTCCTCCTCTGTAAAAAGATATCCTATGCGATTACATTTACAAGAAGGAAAAAAAAACCCACCAAACCTTTTCTCAGATCTGTCTACAAACACCTTTTCATCTCAAATCTGGAAATATTGCAGGCATAGAAATGATGTGTAGTAAGTAAGTAAGTTAAATGTCAATAGCAATTATATGGTGCCATACCAGGACAGACAGTCATTATCCCAAAGAACTTATATCCACATAACCCTTTGTGCACTATCTGCACTTTGTATTAGCATGCCAACACAAGGTTACCTCTGCCATGTATTCCACTCTCAGTGCAAGACTGACAAGCTTGGTGAACCTGATTAAGTACAGGAAAAGAAAAAAACACCAGAACCAGGAATGCAGTCCCCTTGATCTCTTCCATTTTTGTGAGTGATTTTGACTGATAGTACATCTTTCATAGCCAGTTGGACATTCTGAAAACCAGAAAGTAAATTAAGAGTTGTATAGATTTAGTTAACTCCAGGTATATTGGTTTTCCATTCTTTCTTGGGCATAACCTGGCCTCACCAGGGTCAAACAGATTTTTATGCAGGCTATTTAGTTTATGAAGATAGAGGATAAGTCTTATTTATCACGTATGCATATATAGAATACGCACATGCTTGCATACATGTATGTATATACTTCTTCAGTTTTATAGCCAGCAAAGTTCTCAAAGATACTTATTCAAACACAAAAGTAATCTTTTTGATTTCAGAATTGCAAAAAGAATGTGCCATACAGACACAGCTATCTAATATAGATATTTCTTTTGCATTATTTTCTGCTGTGGTCAATCAGTTCCTATCAAATAGTATTTGTCTGCACAGTATTATCAAGTGTGGGAGAGTGGTTGAGTGACAAAGGGCACGATTTGATTGATGTGAGCATTCCAGCCTTTGATATGGCTGAAGAACCAGATGTCACGGTGGAATGTCCTTGAGATAAGGAAGAAAGCAGGAGGAGCACTTGGTAAACAAGATAAGCGGAACCAAGCCTGGGAAATGTCGACGGACCCCCTTCGCGTGAGCAGCGCATGAACAGCAGCTTTGTACCAACCAAGTAACTGTTTTAGGTGCATGGACAAATGTAGTTATCCAATAGTATAGTTGTTATTAGCGCGTGCTTTGCTTGGTTGTCTATATAAACCTGTCGAATAGTCTAATTAAAGGAGAACGACCATACTCATATTGAGACTCATCGTTACCCCGGGTCCGTCTCCCACTCCGGCATCTGGTAGCAGAGGATGGTTACTCGCCGGTGAGATCTCCTGCGGTAAGCAGCTAGAGGAGGGGAGTGGGAAACCACGGCTGAGAGAAGCGCTGCTTGGGGCAGAAGCGGGGCAGACGCTGGTGTGAGGTCGCTCCTCACCTCTCAGGTGCAGTGATGGAAATAGAAGCTGCAGCCACGCTGCTCGCTGGAATCCTCTCCAAGAGAGGGATAGAAGCACCAGTGAAGCAATTAATTTGATTAATTAAGCTGGGACAAAGTTGGGGTCACTTTTCTGACACCTGCATGTTGTTTTCCGTCTCGGAATGGCGGGATTTTGGAGGAACAATGTGTCAAAAAACAATAGAGGGAGATGAAAAGGATGAGAAGGAAATAAAAGCGGTTCGTGGGCTCTGGAACGCTGTGTTAGAGACTTTGAAAGCGATGAAGGCGGAGAGAGAAGTAGCTTGCGCTGCTGCCAAAATGTTAGGTCCGGGAGTGTCTAGTGATAAGCCCAGAAGTAAACCGGGACCTATTGCGCGATTTTTTGGGTTGCCTGCCGTGAAGGGCATGTCTGGAGCTGTCTGTAAAAATGTTTCTGAACTGCGGGAAAAAGAAGGTCTCATCTCATTAAATGAAATGGGTAGTGCTACGTCGGGGTCGATGCAAACGCCGGGAAAAACGGAAGTTCCTGCTAGCAGAGTTGATGCGAACTGTGGAGTAAATGCGGAAGTAACTCCGCCAAAGGCTCCTAGAGGGGCGGGGTTGACGAAACTTAATGACTTGGGTGGAGCATCCTGCCGACCCCCCCCTACAGCCCCTCCCAGTGAACCACCCTCTGCGCCTCCGGTACCACCCTCATCCTCGTTCTACCCGCCTCTGCCTCCCTCTACCGAATCCTCTGGAACCACCACGCCGACTAGCGGGGAGGAGCTGCCCCAATCCTCAGATGTCACTGCAAAAATATTGCAAACAGTGGAGCTGCCACAATCCTCAGGTGTCACTGCAAAAATATTGCAAACTAGCGGGGAGGAGCTGCCACAATCCTCAGATGTCACTGCAAAAATATTGCAAACAGTTGTAAAACGTCTTGACGATCTGGAATTACAAGCAAAAAGGAAAGGAGAAGCTGTGCCTCCATGTTTAATGAACCCTCCAGCACTCCCTAGAACTACACGCTGGAGTGCTGTCATCAAAGATGCAATTTTAGAAGGACAATGGAAGCCTGTTGGAGGGGCTGAGGGCCCTGCAACATTAGCGTTCCCGGTCATACAAGAAAACGGGCAAGGAAAATGGGCGCCGCATGATTGGAAAATATTACAACAAGCCCGAACCACTATTTCAACATATGGAGTAAAGTCCGAAGCAACACGACAAATTGTTAGTTGAATTTTTGCTGCCGACCTCATATGTCCGCAGGATTGTCGAAACTTAATGAGACTGTTACTTACCCCAACACAGTATCTACTGTGGATGTCGTCTTGGCAGCAACGAGCCACTAGTGCTGCGGCTCAAAGACAAAGGGACGGGGATCCACTTCGTGGAATCACCGTCGACATGCTCGTAGGGCAAGGACCATACAGTGACCTTCAGGTACAAATTACATTTCCGGCACACATGTTCCAGTTGTCTGCTCAGTTAGCACTAGAAGCATTCCTTGGCTTACCAGGATCAAGCGTCCCCTCATTTAGTAATCTACAACAAGGTGCAACAGAGAAATACAGTAATTTTGTGGATCGACTCTGGGAAGCGATCATGAATCACCCTGATCTATCAGAAGACAGCAAACAACAAATGTTCAAAATATTGGCTTTTGACAATGCCAATAAAACGACAAAACAAACGCTGACCAGTTTGCCCAAAGGAGCTGGAGTAGAGGAAATGCTTCTGCGGGTGGAAAGAGCCGAGACACAACGACATGGAAACACCGTCGCTGCTGCGGTCCAGGGAGCAGTTCGAGAAATAATACAACCCCTAGCCGCAGTGGTGCAGAAAAAACAAGGCCCAGCTCCCAAGGGAAAGTCTCATCGACCACCTGGATAACCTTTTCGGGGAAATTGTTTCCGCTGCGGGGAGTCAGGCCATGTTAAAACGAATTGTCGTGTTGCAGTTTGGTGTAAGCGCTGTCAGAAAAGCACTCATGCCATCAAGGCATGCTCGGGAAACTGGAAGCCGAGCACGGGGAGAGGTCGCGCGCAGACACAAATGAACCCCCAAAACAAAACACAGGGTTTTTACAACAGTACCAACCAGCCACCCGAGGAAGTCTGGGAGTCGACGTGGAAACCACAATAGACGTCACCCTTGTTGACTCTAACGTTCAAAGAATTCCCAGCAATGTTATAGGGCCTCTCGTTCATCAAGATAGCAACGTTGGAGGATTGTTACTAGGCCGGTCCTCCGCCGGTATAAGAGGTCTCATTGTGTTGCCCGGAGTGATCGACGCAGATTACACGGGTTGTATTTATATTATGGTCTATACCGTTTGTCCACCTTTGTTTATCCCTGGAGGTAGTAAAATCGCACAGATAGTCGCAGTTTGCAATCCACTAGGCCATTTGCCACAATCAAATGTTCACCGAGGCAATCACGGTTTCGGGTCCACTGGACCTGCCATTTGTTTTACAGCAAAACTGAACCAACGGCCAACAATAAAAATAACCATTACTCAACAGGGCATATCACAAAAAATTGATGCAATGTTAGACACTGGGGCTGATGTTACAATCATCAGCCGTGACATATGGCCTTCAATGTGGCCAGTAGAGTTACCGACATCATGTATCGCAGGAGTAGGTGGACAATCAACACCCTATATTAGTAAACAGCCAATACATTTGCAATTTCCGGAAGGGCAGCATGCCACTCTTAAGGTGTATGTGTTACCTTTACCTGGGACATTAGAAGCACTAATCGGAAGGGATGTTTTGAGTCAAATTGGAGCAGTCTTAACAACGAAGTAATTTCAGTCATGGGCACTGGGGAGCAGTCGCCCAACCCGCCCAGCCCGCCCAGCCCGCCCAACCCACCCAACCTGCCATTGACATGGCTTACAAACGAGCCTGTGTGGGTTGACCAGTGGCCCATGACTGAAGAGTGACTGCAAATCGCCAGACAACTGGTTGCTGAACAGCTTGCAGCTGGTCATATTAGACCTTCTGTTAGTCCATGGAACACTCCCATTTTTGTAATCCCAAAAAAGAGTGGAAAGTGGCGACTCTTGCATGATTTGCGTAAAGTCAATGAACAGATGCAATCTATGGGTGCATTGCAGCCTGGGATGCCATCTCCTAGTATGTTACCACGTGGATGGCACGTCTTGATAGTTGATTTAAAAGACTGCTTTTTTACCATTCCACTGCACCCGCAAGACACTCAACGTTTCGCCTTTTCGGTGCCGACAGTGAACAAGGCCGCACCGGCAGAGCGATACGAATGGGTTGTTTTGCCACAAGGGATGAAAAATTCACCCACGTTGTGTCAATTGTATGTAGCATGGGCGCTGCAACCACTTCGAGCCCAGTGGTCAAATACAATAATTTGTCATTATATGGACGATATTCTTTGTTGTCAAGAACAACCATTCTCAGACGGGTCATTACAGCAGCTTACCTGCATCTAAGCAAAAAAGGGGCTTGTCATTGCACCAGAAAAGGTGCAGCGTACTGCCCCTTGGAAATATCTTGGGTGGTCCATCTCAGACTCAAAAATCCGACCACAAAAGACAGAACTTGCCACTCAACTGCATACATTACATGATGTCCAAACTTTGCTTGGAGACATTCAATGGGTTCGCAACTGTGTTGGTATTTCCAGTACTGATATTGCACCCCTGACTGCGCTGTTGCGTGGAACAAGTCCTGCAGACAAAGTGACGTTAACAATGGAGCACCACACAGCGCTACAACAAATTATTCAAAAAATGCACGCGGCTTGGTCATCACGCCGCATCCTGCCACTACCAATATCATTGATCATATGCAACGGAAAAGACTCACCTTATGCAGTTATTTGTCAGTGGCAAAACAAGAAAGGGGAATTCATTTCTCCCCTTCAGTTAGATGCCACTGCCAAATGCAAAGGACAAGGAGATATGTTTAATATTTTGGAATGGGTATTCTTAGGTGTACAACCAAAAATGAATATCCAAACACGGACTGAAGCAATAGGTGAATTAATACGGAAAGGACGGTCACGAACCATAGAAATCAGTGGCCAAGAGCCAGGAGATATTAGCATACCCGTTAGCGCCTTAGATGTGGAGTGGTGGCTTCGTAATGATGAGGCCATACAGAATGCCTTTTTAGGCTATAGTGGCAAGATACATTCTCAGCAGCCACAAGGGAAATTATGGCAATTGTTAAGGCGGAATCAATGGATACAGAGATCCAAAGTAAGTAAGAACCCATTGCCAGGCGGTGTCACTGTCTACACTGATGTCGGCAAGCGTCTGCGGCGTGCAGCCTGTGTCTGGAAGGAAGGTGACAATTGGAAGCAACATATCATGGAGGGACAACCTCAAGATTCCCTCCAGACTTTGGAGCTGACTGCCATAGTTTGGGCTTTGACTAACTGGATAAATATTCCCTTAAATGTGGTGACTGATTCAATGTATGTGGCTGGAGTAGTGCCGCGTCTAGAAGATGCCCTATTAAGGGAAACAACGAATCCTAGATTGGGGAATTTGTTTGTCAAACTACGATCTGTATTAGGTCAACGAACAGCAGCCTGTTGTATTATCCATATTCGTAGTCATCAATTGGACATTGGTCTTGGCCAAGGTAATCAGCTGGCTGATAGTCTAGTCAGTCCAGTGTGTCATGTACCTCCTATGGATAAATTTCAACAAGCTAGACAAAGTCATGAAAATTTCCATCAAAATGCTAAGGGGTTAAGAAGACAATTTAATTTAACAGAAAATGAGGCAAAAGGTATAATTCAGGCCTGTCCAAAATGTGGAAATCATGGTCCAGGTATAGGGTCTGGAGTGAATCCAAAAGGACTAAAGGCATTAGAATTATGGCAGATGGATGTCACACATGTTCCCGAGTTTGGTCGATTGAAGTATCTGCATGTAACTATAGACACCTTTTCAAAACAGATAGGGCAACTAGCCTGTTGGGCCGAAAAACAAGCAAATATCACTACCGAAATAATAGAGGCTTTATTAGAGGATCAAAATAGCTTGCGCCATGCAATTTTGCAAAATAGAGCAGCAACTGATTTTTTGCTATTAGCTCAAGGTCATGGTTGTGAAGATTTTGAAGGCATGTGTTGTATGAACCTGTCTGATCATGGTGAATCAATTCACAAACAGCTGCAGCGGCTAAAAGAGCATGCCAACAAAATTCAACAGGATCAGGGGTTTCTTGATGAATGGTTAACCAGTTCATTTGGGCCTTTGCCGCAATGGCTAAAAGGCTTGTTGGCTGAAGGGTTGCGACTTTTAATAATCTTAGTTATTGTAGGTTTGTGTTTTTGTATAGCATTTAGCTGTATTAAAAGGACCCTTTTAACCATAGTAAATCATGCCTGGATTGCTCAAAAACAAGAAGGGGGAATTGTGGGAGAGTGGTTGAGTGACAAAGGGCACGATTTGATTGATGTGAGCATTCCAGCCTTTGATATGGCTGAAGAACCAGATGTCACGGTGGAATGTCCTTGAGATAAGGAAGAAAGCAGGAGGAGCACTTGGTAAACAAGATAAGCGGAACCAAGCCTGGGAAATGTCGACGGACCCCCTTCGCGTGAGCAGCGCGTGAACAGCAGCTTTGTACCAACCAAGTAACTGTTTTAGGTGCATGGACAAATGTAGTTATCCAATAGTATAGTTGTTATTAGCGCGTGCTTTGCTTGGTTGTCTATATAAACCTGTCGAATAGTCTAATTAAAGGAGAACGACCATACTCATATTGAGACTCATCGTTACTCCGGGTCCGTCTCCCACTCCAGCAATCAAGTATGATGAAATTACTCCTCAAAGCTGAACCATTATCCAAGGTTATTTTTCTTTTCCTCACCCTTCAGTGCTTTCTACAGTTTTACTGATGGAGGAAGAAAAAACCACAATAGCAGAGCAACCACCCTAGTGTTCAGCTGAATAACTGAAAAAGCTTAATTGTCTGGATATTAATTTTCTTAAATACAACTAGATCACATGTTTCTTTTGCCTCTAAACTAACCAGCAAAAAGCCACTTAGAACTCAGCTGGAATGAAATAGATGTGTTTGAAAGATGAAAAAAGCACAACAAAACAAAGCAAACCAGGCCGATTCATTTTTAAATAGCTCACCGTCTTTACTCACAGATGAAAGCAAATTAAATCAATTTTGTTTTTTGGAAAGGAGTCCTCTTTATTTTCTTACCTGACATGATAAAACAACCACTTCCCATAAGCTGCATAGTCGTTTTTAGATTGGTCATTTCTCCCCCATTCCATTGTTCGGTTATACAGCTATACAATAAAGGCATTGTAGAAATTTATATAATAGGTAAACTCTTTGTAATATTAAAACCACTGAAATAGTTCACCCATAAACATTTCCTATAACAATGAAATAAAGTCTCCTTTCTTTAAAAACAGTTGTAGATACTTGGCCACATTATGCTATGTTTCCCTTAGGAAAATAAATAAGGAAAAAATAAAGCCATTAAGAAAAATTATCTTAAAATCTGACTGCCTAAATTGCAGTGGAAAGTCTTGTGTTTGCATAGACAGTACTACAATCATAATAATTGAAAAAAATAATGGGACACCAAAATGGGCACTTATTTCTGTGATTGCCCATTCAATACCTACAAATATCTGTACTTCTGTATACGCACAGGTGTAACTGATTTATTAGTGTGTTTTAATTTCCCACCTCCTCCACTGGATATTAGGACTGCTGTCAATTTGAGACTTTTGTTCTGTAGCCCAAGCTGCGGTGACTCATGCTGTACACTAAGTAAGCAGTCATCACACAAATCTGAATACCAAGATCAACCTGTGTGCTTGTCAGTCTTGCAGGTGCAAATTAGAAGGTTTTGAAAATGTAAATCTATATGTGAAGCGACAAAGCACTATAAATCTCCCAGCCTTCTTGTAGCTATCTCAGGATCTCCTATTTCAGTGTTATTTTCAATATTTCCTCCCCTATTTTAGCAGTGTTTCATAGTAACTTTTTCTCAAGATATGAATTGTCATTTTCTGGATTCTCAAAGTCATCTTCCAGTTTTTCCACCTCTGTGTTGGCTCAACAGTTTTAGAAGCAGTTGTTTGTTGCTAAAATGTGTAATACCTTTCTACTCAATATGTAGAATTGTTTTGTGTTAGAGATCTGAAGTACTTCATTATATTTCTTTCCTCTTCCTGTATATATTATGATTTTTGTGTTATTATATTGTTATTAGCTATCTACTTAGCCATTTAAGAGACTTCTTACAGAGATGATAGCTCTGTAAGAAGTCTCTTAAATCTTGATTGTCTAAGGATCTGAATATCTTGGCTTACAAACTTACCATACTTGTCCGTTTTTGTCATTTCAGTTATAATGGGAATTTTTTTCCTCAAGAAGTTTTAAATCCTTTCTATTCTATATCCTTGTTTATTCTGAGCATTAACGCCAATTTAAATAACCTTTTTCAGTAAGCTTACATATACTGATAGACATACCACAGAATTTGTTAAGTATTTTAAATTATATTTACTTAATTGGCATAACTAAAAACTCTGTGGCCGTTCCAAACTTCTCAAGGTCAGGATGGTTTTGTATTAAAACAGGTTTTCTCCCAAATTTTTAGCAGGATTTCATTGTAACTAAAAGCAAGGCTTTTTCTTTCGCTGAAATAAGATTTATTCAGTCTGCTTTAGTATGCTGGAACTGCTTTTTTAAAAATCCTAATATTCCCATTGATGCTATTCTCTTGGCCCTGAAGGCCAAGTAGGTTTGGAAGCAGACACTGAGAAACATGCATTCAGGGATTTGATAAACCTACAGGTAAACCACTTACATCTATCATCAGCTATTCGTAGTGCAGTTTTATCCCATCCCTTCTTGGCATTCAGTGAGATATCCTTGTTTTGGGACATATTGCTCAACATAGCTCGTTGTTGGATATTTGATTCTTAAGACAGAAAGCAAGAATACAAATAAAAAAATATTTCCGTGTCATATACATTCCATTTTGATCGCTTCTGAATTTACATCTGCATGTTTTTAACATCTAGCTACATTGCCTCTATTTAATTACTTTACTTGAAAATGCCTATTTTCAAGTATGTGTATGCACACCTGATTTAGATTCTGCTTAATGCAGAAATACCTCACTTGAGAAAACAAAAAATAAATATATTAGGAGGAACAGTATGGTTGTATGTACAATATATTAAAGTTTTTATGGACCATTGGTTTCTAACTGCCCTATGTGGTTCATTACCCTTTGAGTTGTAGTCTGCAATTCACATAGGTAGGTAAAATACCAAAATATAATTTCAAGCTGGCTTTTGCCCTTAAGTGCACAAATAATTGGAACAAGTGTATTTTTTTAACTGTAAAACTATTTTTGCTAACAACAGAGAGTAAGATATCATGACTACTAACTTTCTAGCAAGACTACTAGATATCTTAGCAAGTGTTTAGTAGGTTATTAACAATCAGACATTGAAAATTAATGTTGTAATTTTTATAATATACAAGTGTCATTTCATGTTTCAATTTATTTTTCCTTAAACAATAGTACAAAACTCAGTACTGCATAACAAAAATAACTTACTCTTTTGTTCACTTTTACTGCTTTCTCACAGCAGAAGACAGAAGAAGTGTGACATGCCTTGGAGATGCCTGCAGAGAGAATTGAGAACAGTAATAAAATGGGAAAACAGACACTCAGAATGATCAGTGGACTAACTTACAAATGTCTTTTGTTATGAGAAGAATAGAGGAAACAAAATAACAATAATATTAATAAAACATGAACAGAATTCATATTAAAAAAACTACGAAGATTAATATTTCATAGTATGGAGCAATGTGTAAGAGAAGAAAATCTATTTTCTTCCAATATGCCTGTGTTTTTTCTTCCATATTTCTTTCAGTCTATCAAATTTGCATAATATCAGATCATAGTCAGAGAATTCATGAACAATGCAAGTCTTATTCCAGGATGGGAGAAATGCAGTTGCTTAGGTATCAGCCCTTCAGAAAAGGTTCCAATAATGTAATTTCAAATATTCTCTTTCCCTCACCTTTATGAAGTATATATCTCTACAAAAATAGATCAGAGTACCATAAGTTCTGCATGGCTGCATGATTTGACTTCAGACCCAATTCTTTAATGTCAATTTTATAAAAGATACCAGAATACAACTTCTGCAGGTAAATAGGGCATTTTCACTTTATCCTTGAATGCTTTAATGAATTTGTATATAGCAGTATTATTAGACTGAGGAGAAAAAGTAACTCTTCACCTACTACGACTCCAATGCAATGGCTGAGTATCCCCTGCAGGCCAATAGGCTCCTTTGAACTCAGAGCTTGTGGACAAGACAGAGGCACAGATGATTAGTGTTTCTGACCACTGCTCTAATGAGGAATCCCTTAAGTTCATTTTCAAGGCCTGCACTGTCTATATCCTTGGATTTAGTCTGCAGTAACACTTAGCTGTGCATATATCTGAGAACTGCCTGGAGAATTAGCCTCCGTTAATGTAAAAAGATAATGACAAAAAAACCCATTAAGATTTAGCCAGGGTTACTAGAAGACACCAGACACCTTGAGGTAGAAAACCTTGTTGTACTATCAGAAAACAAGCTGAACAACGTTTCATTTACATTACAGTGAGTTTGCAGCACTGAAGCTGTTGCTATGTATTTGTCTTACTGTTACTGCACTAGAAAATGGTTTTCAGCCACCTGTTTCACATAGATAGAACTGAGACAGAAAGCAAGGTGCAGCAATAACTTGTTTTATTTTTTGAAATCTCATGTTAAGATCTTTTCTCCTTACTAACTAGGCTTCCAGGATCACATCCTGGTGGCTGACTGAAGAAGACTGAGAGTGAAGCAATCATTAAGTGGTCTGAAGCCATCAGTTGGAGAAGTGATACATGAGGACCTCTCTATTTGGATTTATAATCAACAAACAGGTATTTGCTGCTTTTCTCCTGAAGAAAGTTATTGTGCTACCAAGCATACCTGTCATTGATTTTTATTTCACAAAGAAACATAATCTTGGTCTCCATGTGTGTAAAGGCATGAAATCACAGTCAGAAGGCTGAGAAGCATTTGTTATATTATATATAGAGAACTCCTATTTGAACCTCAGAAAATAGCTTGTCTTTTATATCACTATGCATACACATAAGCACAGCTTAAAAGAATGAATGTGTCTCAAACACCTACAACCCTCTGAAATCACTCATCTGCTCAGAGAGGAGATATTTAGGTACCTAACAGAAGTTTTCATGCTTGAGTAAACTCTGAATAAAACCTGATACTGAAACATGTGGAATAACCTTTCTATTCCTGAGACCAACCCAATTTTGACATGATCCAAGTGGAAAAAACTATCAGCTTCAGTAGCTTTGAATCAGCTTAACCTTGTTGTTAATACAAGTGAGAGGATTTATGAAAAAATACAGGAGGAAAATGAACTGTGTGCTGTTTCAACAGTTGCAAGCCACAGGAAGGTCAACCACTTCTAACCCCTGGTTGGCAAGAGGTTTGAATGATTATAGGCCTGTGATAATGGGGTCACAGAGAGAGGGAGCAACATTAACTATCCTTGGATCAACCTCTGGTATAAAAGAGAGAACAAGGAGGCTGTGGAGAAGCCAACTACTCCAACATGTAAAATTCTGATGAGATATTAAGAAAAATCTTTCATAAAGAGGGTGTTCCAACACTGTGGAAGGTTGCCCAGAGATGTTATGGAATCTCCATCCCAGAAGTCAATTGAACATGGTCCTCAGAAAGCTGATCTAAAATGACCACACTTGGTGCTGGCACAGGCAACATGAACCATTTCCTCCCAACCTAAACTACTCTATAACATCTCTGAACCATGTGAGACTCTAACTTTCTTTTTTTTCCCCAGTATATCTCAAAAAATAGTCTATTTTAAGAAAAATCTTATTGCTGTAATTCAGTTTAGTCTGAGTTCCTGCATAGTGTCTTTTGAAAAAAAAACCAAAAAAAACCCAAAAAACAAAAAACCCCTATACTCTAGGGAGTATAGAGAGCATGCTGTATGAGTATCTCAGCTGCTGGAGCTTCCCCCCTCCCCCCCCTCTTGAATTTTCCATCTTCATTGACTGAGATAAATGACATAAAAACTGACCACTGGATGCAAGTAAGGAACTTCAAGAGACACTTTCACAGCTTTTACAATCAAAATACACCTTTAGGATCATATAGTCAGCTTAATTGCCTATTACATGCTGCAGCACCTTATCTAGCAGTTTCTGTATGAAACTCATAATTGTTTTAAGCTGTAGTTCATGAAATAGTCTTTAAAAAAATCTGTAGTATGTTCTAAGGCAAATGTTCCAGTGGTTAATTATCCTGTCTGCCAAAAATCTCCAATTTATGTCTATTTATGTGGCATCTTACTTCCATTTCCAACCTGTCAATATCACTGAGCCTTTTCTCTAGATTAAAGAGTCATCCACCATCACAAACTTTTTCCCAGTATATCTCTGGGGGCCACGATCAAACTAGCTATGATAGTGATATTATTGGGTGCAAAAATAGCAGTTGGGCTATAGCAGTTATTCTCTCATTTTCACACATGTTTCCCTGGCTTTGAATTATTACTGTAGTATTCAGAGTCTTGTCTGCGGAGTGGATTCTAGTAACAGCATTACAGTAACTGTCTTACTCAGACTTATATATAGGTAGTACAATTTTACTGCTCTGACTTGATATTCCTCTGTTGATTCAACCTGCTTGGAGCTCACATTTGTTTTTCATTACATCAAAGCAGGTAACTATTTATGACTACAAGTATGGCATTGTATTTAGATCTTCTCAAGTGTTAAAACTCTTGCTGATGTGAGCCTATCCAATTAAATACCTTAAGCTACCTCAGAAACTGATCTCTCTCAGTTACAGTTCTACCATTCTTAGAAACCACAATCCCCTACTTTCTTCTAAAGGAAGACATCAAACGCAAACAATAAATTTCCAAGTGAAATTCCACTGAAATACTAAATTAGATGTGATCTGTCAGTTAAAATGATTTGTTAATACTCCCTCCAATAGAGACTATACTGATAAGCCAAATAGTTTACGGAAGTATAAGAGTATTTCACTAATATGATTACCTTCATCCAAACTTTCCAGTTCAATGCATAATATGGAATTTGTGTAATAAGACTTGCATTCCATTATGTCTGATTTTGGTTCTGTTACCATCTTTCAATACATTACCAATCCCAAATCATCTTAGGGATTTAGTGTACAAGTTAGGATCTAAATCTTGCATTACAGCCTGTTTCGTACCCTTCCCATGCCCAAACACTTGATCATGGACACCTCAGGTTTTTTATGCTAACTTCCTGAGACACTGACAATTCTTCTGCTGAGCATACTCAGAAAAATACCAGGCTTGACAGAGATGAGACACTCAGTTGTATCATATGTCTAAGCCTCCTGGGTGTTCACACACTGTGCATTCTTTTTATACCACAGGGATTTGATGCTGCCAGCATGTGCTAAGAATGGCTACCAGGTTTGCCATTAGGAGTATTCAGTAGCAACTACTCTCTTGAAAAAAAAAAGAGAGGTGGTGAGAGAGCCAATCATATCATTCGAGCCTTATCTATTAATTTAACTGTTAGCAAGTACAACTTTAAAACTATAAATAGAATATACCTATCTATATGTATATAGATATATATACATATATATGTACATATCTATATGAGGGGAGACCTTATCACTCTCTGCAACTAACCGAAAGGAGTTTGTGGTGAGGTGGGTGTCAGTCTCTTCTCCCAAGTAAGTAGCGATAGGACAAGAGGAAATGGCCTCAAGTTGCATCAAGAGAGGTTTACATTGGATATTAGGAAAAATTTCTTTACTGAAAGGGTGGTCAAGCATTGGAACAGGCTGCCCAGAGAGGCGGTGGAGTCACCATTCCTGGAGGACTTCAAAGAACGTGTAGACATGGCACTTCGGGACACGGTTTAGTAGGCATGGAGGTGTTGGGTTGACGGTTGGACTAGATGATCTTAGAGGCCTTTTCCAATCTTAATGATTCTATGATTCTATGATTCTATGATTCTATTCTATATTGCTAAAACATACAAGTCTAGGGAGTGAATTCTAGGGCTGAATTTTTGATTGTCCACACTGAAAGACTATATCATATTGTGGCTTTGTCTAAGGGCTCTCCACTAGCTTTCTCCAAGACAAAACCCATGAATGATTTGAAAGAATTCTGCTCAGGGAACCATTCACCATAGACAGTATGGATGACTGGACACTTTTTTTTCTGACTGACTTGTCCTCTAGTACTACTGTAGCACACCTTATAACTCCCCCCGCCCCCTCCACCTCATGCCATATCCTTGGCAAATGGAAGAGTAATTCAATACATATCATATCTTAGAAGCATATCTACAATATGCTGCCTACCCTGGAAAAATGAATTGGTATTAGTTGACCAGTCCTCTCTACAACCAAAAGCTTTCCACCACACCAAAGGAGCAGCAAAGATAATTTGCTTTTGAATAATACCCTAGTAAATCATGTACCAAGTTGCTACTCCTTCAGAACATAGTGCAATGACAATCAACATAGCAGCTTGCACAGACCTCCCCCCAGTCAGGAATGTTCCTGCCATACGTGGCCACAAAGGGATGTGCGATCTTCCCTGGATCCATCTGAGGGCACATAAGCTGCTGCACAGAAAAGAAACACTTTCTTCCATGCACTGCTGGAACAAAAGATGTGCTCTTAGGAGTGGATTTTGATTGTCTCACATGGCAAATGCCCATGACATATCCTCCCCACAAACTCCCCAATGCTCCTAATGTCCTGAACCTTCAGCATCAGCTCCATTCACATGGCTACCCATGAAGTAACAGACCCCCCCCTTGCACCTCTTAGTTGCTTGGCTCCTTGCAAACAAATGGAGTTCAGGTCATAGGTGGTCAGCTTCAAGGTTTTTCTGCAGCTTTGAATTTGTAGTAAGAAACTGGCTTTCATGACTATCTGGTGAACACCCACTCGGTATTGGGCACCATGCAACACTTCAGATGGCTATGCTTCAGCAGAAGCAGCATGTAACTATCTCAGTAATACTGGTAATGCACATTGCTACGTCTCTGTATCTGGGCAGCAACATGGCACAGCAAATGGGGATGGCATCTCTTCAGTCCTCTCAAAGGCATTGTCTAATATACAGGTGGATAGGACTCACAGCCCCTACACAACAGGCTGCAGAAGACATGGCAAAGAAGTAAGATGACTACAGTGGCCTTCTTACAGTATGTAGTGTCCACACTGACCCTCTTTCAGATGCAAAAGTGCAGTGCAGCCAACCTAAGCCTGTCTTTAGACCTGGACTTGCCCTCAGAGGACTGTCAGCCCTTAACGTTTTGGACATCCATCAAAATGTGCCCAGAGCACGCCTCCAGACAGCCTGCCCAGGACAATGGCTGCAAAAGAAATGCCTCAGATCCCTGCAACCTTGTAGGTAATCTTGCCTTTGGGATGTAGGTGGTTGTAGATCCCTAATGTGCGTGTCTCCAGATCATATCAAGGACTGTTATAGCTTTGTTGCATTACTTTCCTTCATTGAAAATGCTACAGCCAGTGTACAGCACTGCAGAAGCAGAGCTGACAGCCCTGGCTGTGCTGAGCAGTGCAAGGCTAGATGCAGGCAAGTCCATGCCAATCTGTTTACAGTTATAAGGACATGGCCATTTTCTGGTCCACCACAAATTCCACATTTGTTGTTTCTAGGACAAAGTAGGGTTTACTGAATGAACAAAAGAGGAGGAAGCAAGAAAGTCAGTTCCCTTTTGTTCCTGGAACACCTCTGGTATCATAGTACCTCTTTAGGTACTACCAGCTCCTTTGTGGCTCCTTTGTGGCTCCTATGCTTAAGCACTGTCCCAATATGATAAAGAAGAGAATCACTCATTTGTGTACCACGTAACAGTTCCTTTTTTGCCCCCTCCCCCACGAACCAGGTGTATTAGTTTACATATTTTCTCTTTCTATATAATCAATAGGGATTTAGCTGGATACTGGCTAGTCAATGCCGATGATGCTGATGTCTCGGCTGGTCCTCAGACATCCAGATGCAAACTGCAGGAGTTCATGGCCCATGCAAAATGCGAGTTTTCTCAAAATGGTCCCATGATTTTCAGCCAGAGCAGTAAGATTCCTCTGTTACAGTCGAGAGTGCCACTAGCAGTGTGAGGTGATGAACTCACAATGCAAGGCGATACCCACCCTTAGGAGAAGATAACTTGCCTCAGTAGAGCAGCAAAGAGGTTCAAAGATTCTGCTATCAGATGTGGTGCCAGTGATGACATCCATGAGTCATTCCTGGTTGTCTACTAGGACTTCCTGGATGATCTGGCATGAGCCTGTATACAGAGAGCCATCACATGGGATCCAGTAAGGAGATGTGAATACCATCAAAGGCATCAAAGTGGTTGGGGAGTCTACACTGAAGAGCAGTCTGAGGACTTGGAAAACGTTGCTGATCTAACTCACTCATGAATAGACAGTAATCTCACCAGTTTTTGCCACAATCATGAAAGTGCTGATCTCAAACCAAATCCACACTAATCAACTAAAGTCAGGCCTAATGAAGTTCCAGAGCACAGTGAAAGTGTCTCTTCCTGAAGTCTGAACTGCATGGAGGGTGCCAGTTCCTTGCAGAGGACATCACAGTTGGCCATCTGCACCTAAAAGCCACTGCTGTTTGATGCATGACACCATGTCTGCTCTACAGGGTTGTGATCTCCTGTGCCCAAAATCTCCTTTCCATTATTAGAAGTTTGAAGTGGATTTCAAATAAGACAACTTTTTAACCAGTATCATTGTCCTTAACCACTGTTCTGGTAGTAATCTTGCCAACATCCTGCAGTTCCTGGGAGAAGTCCACTAGCCCCCTGCTCTGCTGTCCACAGTAGGTAGTGACCTGCCAGGCTCCACTCTAAAGGAGGCCTATGAGCAGGCCAGAGGTAGCATCAAAAGCTGTCTCTGTCATGAATATTAACAGCAAATGTAGAAGTGACAAAAATGACAGAAGTACCAGCACCAATCTTCTACATGAGGAACTAAATGGAGAATAACAAGGCAATATCTTCTTTGTGGATCCTGACTATCCTCTGCATGCTGCATGAAAGCTGCACATGGTGCAGCCTTGTGCCCACATAGACACAAAGCCCGTGCAATATCCACTGAGCCATAAATGCAGCCAGTCTGCTTTGGAGGAAAGGAGTGTGAAAGAGATCTTGTGGATGTGAGCTCAAGCCACTCATTGGGCCTTGGGAGCCACGCATCCTTTTTTGAGCCTATTTTATTAAGCAGTATAGGCCTAGCCAAAGCTTCCTTTGCTCGAAACAGTAAACAAAGGTATTCTTCCATAAGGAATAAATCTTTATAATTACTGTAGAAATTACTCTGAGGTCAAGTTGCTTGCCTCATCTTTGCATAAAATAATGATAGGACAATTGGGCATTTAGAAGAGAGAAAATGACATAAAATGGTATCTTAATGGTTAGGATGTTCACCAAAAAGGAGGCGACCCTTAATCCAAGCTTCTTTCCAGAAGTCATTTGTAACTTTGAAACAAAATTGTTATTACATAACATAAGCACATAGTTTGGGAAGTAGTCGTATATCGCCACCTAACTCTTATTGTAGTCACTTCTTCTCCAAGCATGATTTAAAAATGAAACTCCACTTTCCCAGGTCTTGAAAAATATGTCAAAAAGTACCCCAAACCGCACAGGCACTATTTTAGTGAAATCTGAGGCATTTTCCCATGGTGTTGGGTAGAACCTTAATGTGCCAGAGGATTTAAGACATGTTGCTGAGATAAACAGTTCCTATTGGCTAATTTTAGGCAGCTAATCATTCAGACTTAAGGCTTTTCTGATTTCTATTCTGAGGTGACTGACCTGTCCTTTTGCTCTAGAGAGCTTAGTTGCCTTATTCAGAGCGGCCGGAGTCATGATGTGATCCAGGTGCCTACATACTTAATGGATAGAGACCTATGTCTCATTTCCTTGATGCTGCTGGGTATCAACTTTATCAGCTTGTAGGTATTACACCGTTTTTAACACTGACACATTAGCTTTTCCTTTTCTGTACGTTTTTAAATACCAAAATAGAATATTTATGTAATATTTCTAGTTTTTCTGCGTTTTGCTTAGTCATGTTAGTACTTTTAGACAGTATCAGATTTTATTATTGCAGATTTTACATTTCATTTGTTCTGAGTAAATTTATAAAATTCCTTGTTAATATTCTTAACTCTAAATGACACAGGCTGTGGTGCTACTACAATGTTCCTAAGCAGTTGTCTGTTTCTGGATTTTTTTTTCTTTTCTGTCTGCTTCTCCATTTTCTGTGTATTGTATGTTGGAGTTTTGAAAAATTATTTTTATTGCCATTTTCACATCTCCTTTTAACTGAGATGATTATTTTACTGAAGTAGTCTTTCATGAGCATAGAATTGTGGGAGGTTTTGACATTTCATAAAGTATTCTTAAATAATTCCTAATCATAATTCATGCTTTTATGTTTCAGTATTTCATCCCACTTGATTTTGCCCATAACTGTTTTCAACCGTGTGAAATTGCCCTTTTCAAAGAATCAGGTCTATGTTTTAACTGGTCAGGATATCGCTTTGCTACTATTCATTTTCTGTCTCAACTCAATCTATTGTCTCAAAAGATTGCCCTTTAGCAGAGATTGAAGCTGTAGACAGTGAGCAAGTACTCTTTAGAATGATGTAATATGTAATATTTCATAGGCTGTGATCATAGTGCAAGTCAGTTCTTAGGGGCATGTTCTTTCAGTCACCACAGAATAGCATTGCATGAAATCATCAGTTAACAATTATTTGGGGCTAACTATATTGGCAAAAGGCATAGATTTTGAATATGTAAACATAAAGTGTACAGTTTGGAGATGCTTGTATTTAACTGATGTCTAACTCATACAGTTGATTAAAGAGCTTTAATTAGGAAATCCTGAACACCTTGCATTGACCCTATGAAACTTAATAGCTTTTGGGTTTTTTTTAAATCCATCATGTCCTGAGGTTTTAGAGAGAGCCTTGGAAGTGTGAAATCTGTGAGCATAAGACAAAATTTAAATAACTCATACATGCAAATATTTAAATTTCTTTTGCCAAAGGTGCTTTCTACTTTAAAATCTCACCTTATAGCTCTGTCTATATAGTTTAAATAAGAAATAATTTGAGTGTCTGACCTCTTTATCTCCATTCACCTCATGCTCTTTTGGTTTTTGAATAGTGTTAATGTAAGTCTGAACCCTTTTGTTTCAGGCAAAAAATGGAAATCCTGCTCTAACTCAGTTCCTGGGGACACATGGTGGGAGACCCTGCACTCTGCTGGGCCCTACACGTCAAGATAAACCGTTAGCACATAGCTGATTAACAGAAGGCTAAAAGATTTTGTGGTACTTTTCTGGTCCTTTTGGGAGGTGGGCAACCAGCTGGCTGCTGGTGATTATAAAGGATGGTGAAGAAGTGACACTTCAGCCTTAGAGCTGAAGGTAGTGATATTCCTGAAGATCAGGGAAAGTAATAAGACATCAGGGTCTGTCTGTCTATCTTGTTGCTATATGCAGGCTGATTAATTTATTGGATGTGAGGATTCAGGTAGCAGCCCAGTTTGAATCCCCAAACTTAGCAAGGAAAGAGGTTGCTAAAGGAGGGCTAAGAGGAAGCCACTGTGTATATTGGCTGTTCATTTGTCCAGAGTCTCTTTCCTTACACCTCTGTTGAGAAACCATTCCAGATTACTAGTCCACCTGCCTTAACTAACATGTCCATCTCCAGCCACAGATCACAACACTAGTCTTAGACCTTAACCATCCTCTCTCACCCTGCCAAAAGCAAGGTGTTCCAGTGGCACAACCCTGCCGTAGTGACTTTCAGGCCACAGGCAGGCCCCTGGGGTCCTATGAACCACTGTAAGGCTCATTCCGGTAGGGGAGATGGGGAAGAGGCAGACTGTAGAAGAAAAGTATCAGACAGGGCCCATTAGGCAGGTGGAAGAGGCAGGGTGGTTTCTGCCATGCTTCACATCAACCTGCCTGTCATCATCCTGAACACAGTCTGTTGTACGCCTGGTTTCAGTGGGGAAGCAGGCAAATTTCGGCATCAGCAGGAATTCCTGGAAGGTGGTAGTCTGGGGAGAAGGGGATGGCAACGTGACTGAGGCAAGGTCCAGGCTTGCGGGACTGTTTGGTTGTGCAGCAGCCACAGCACACAGCAGATTCATAACAAACACAAATGAAACCTTCCTGCTATGCTCAAAGGCTTTTTCCTTATTCTGGAGTCATTTGAAACATGAGATTTTTAATCTTTCTTATTAAAGTGTTGGCTAAAAAAGAAGCCTATGAAGGGACAGATATTATTGCAGGGCTGTTCCTTCTGCTCACACAGGTTAGTCCCCTTCCCTTTCTCTACTTTCTTCCTGTTCAGTCTTCTCATGCTTGTGTCACAAGAAAAAGTCCTCTGTACTGCAGCAGTGCACAGGGAGTACTTAAGAGAAACTGGCGAACCATCATAGTGAGACCTGCTAGCAGATGATCAGCAAAGGAATGGGTCTACCCTGCTACACTATGGTCAAAGCAGAGGCTTATGATACCTACAGGTTACGAGTAAACTAATTAGGTTACAAATAATATTAGCTGACCTTGAACACAAATATAAGCATACTAGAATAGTGTAACCAACAATATATAAGTAATGCTCTGATGGCATAGGCAAACACAACGTGTAACCATTCTTCACAAATACATGAGGAATATGATCAGCAACAGGGAAAATAAAGTTTCTGTAGCTGCATGCAGGGGTCATGAGAAAACATGTTAACAGTGATCTGAGTAATGGAATATGCAAGGTAAGGAGCAAGGACCAGGAGGAGCACAAGGGACTGCAAATACACGACATCCTGTTGAACACACATGAAGAATAACTGGCAAAATCAAAACAAAAATAAGGAGCAATGAAAGCACATGAGATTCTCCTTTAGGGAGAAGGGCAAGCAACATAACACCAGGCACGAATGAATAAAACTGGGGAAGAAAGAAGACAAGCCTGCTTCTGTTCTGACTTTCCTCATTGAAGACCAGTCTGGCCTGATCATCTTTACCTCAGCAAGGAAGACCATCATGGACAACAGCTATCCATGCTAACTATACAATATCAACTCTCTGGTGTTGTGCATTCAGACCTAATGCAGTATATAACTATTACGGACTAATGTTTTTGTGTATGTAGTTACAAGTAGCGGTAATAACTAAGAACTAATCATTAGTATGAAGGTACTGTTAAAGAATGTCAGCCTGATAAAGTTTTGTTTTAAAGTATGAAGATTGCCTGATTTACCAGGCTTCTGAACAGTCCCATCTCGGTTATATCTAATTTCCTAGCTGAGATACACATGCATTTGTATACTTATATTAAATTTCAACAGCTCCCACTTCTCTGAATTAAAATTTGCCCTTGAGAATCAGGCATTGTGAGGGGGATGCCTAACAGCAATTCACAGTGCAGGAAAACATTCAGAAGCTCTCAAGGATTAAAAGACTTACTTCCCCCTTTTTTTAGAGTTTACTGTGATAGTGACAGAACCTCCATATTTGCCAGTCCCATGCTCAGTCCCTCTGCTGTGGCAAAAGAAAGGCAAAGAGGGGTGGCAGCATACCCATTCTTGAAGGTACCCTTCCTTGAGGGTATGCTGCAGCAGATAAAGAAGGCAGCTTAGGAAGATGAGGACAACAAAATACCTGACAATCCATGTACTTGTCCAGAATAAGTGCTTAAGGCTACTAGGTGTGGAATACAGCAATATCTACATCTGGAGGACCATGCAGCTGTAGCTGACCTGCCACAGTGGCAATGGTGCTACAGGTGGCTCGAAAGCACAAGACAGACAGTCCCATTGACAGGTCCTTGGGCCTCCTCCTCCTAGCTTCTGTGATGGCCATTTCTGTGGAGGACCAAGCTGTCCCACTGTCTCTGCATATGGATCATCAAGGACAATTTTGGTGTCAAAGGACCTGAGACCATCAGCCTTTTCCCCTTTTTTCCTCCATTTCAATGTCTGAACAAGTCTAATATTCCTTCACCAACCACCATCCATAAGGGATAAATGGCTTGGCAGGCTGAGACTTGGCATCCATTTAGGCAGGACCTTGAAGGAAGTTAAAAAAACCCTATTGATATCTTCTAGGGGTGGAATGAGGGGGAGAGAAAATAAGAATTGAAAGAAATCCAACATTTCATTATTGTACAGAATATCTTAATTGATTTGTATTTAACTTTATTAGAACCCAGTTGTATCTCTGTGTAAAGTGATGAATGCATACCTTTTCCATAGGCCTCCTCCAGCAGGGAGGGGATGGTATCCTGGACACAGGCAATTTCCCAGATGCTCTGGCAGCTGGAAGAGGATGACTGGAGATGTGGGGAGGGGACAAGGCACACAATCACAGAGAATTAGTTGCCAGTATCATTCTTTTGAAGCTCATCCACACCAGCTGAAAACCTGATACAAAGCTAGTTATACTGGTTTAAAAAAAAGCATTTGCAGTTAAAACATTTTTTTTCCCCTCTAAACCAGAAGACATATACAGACACAGATAAATGTACCTGATTAAACCTGCACAGTGCATACACAAGTATTACTCATGCTGACATAGGTTGGTTTATAGAGCAGATTTGCTTACATTATCTAATATCAACTTTATAGGACTATTTAAATTAGGTGTGTGGTCTAATTGGAAACAGGCCTTAAGTGCTATGCATTGTAAGCTGTTGTTTTGTTATCTGCTAGTTATATTCACTTATACCTAACAAATAAAATTAGGTTATTCCAAGACTTGCTATCACAATTCATTTTCACTTTGTAAAGATAATTTCACAAAATTTGAACATTTCTAATCATTCAGAAGCTGAATACTACAAGATTTATCCTAATTAAATATATGTCAGTGGAAATTAATTAACTTACAACTTGAATTTATGTATTGGGTTATGAACCATATTTAAAATAAAAGTTTTCAAATTGAGTTAGATTTGTGTCTGAACATGCAAACACTTGGGTATGACAATTTCAAACAGAAACTCTATTTTAAATGTGCAAGTGGAAAAGTTACACTTTGTAGTTCCGAGTGTATATAAAAAGAAAGAGGCTGGTGAGTATTGTTATGTAATAATGTTGTCTGAAGAGACATCTAGATCAAGATAGGATGCCTTTGAAGTCTTCACCAATAACAAGGTTTATAGAGTTGGAAGAAACGCGTATTATTTTTATGTATTTTGGTATCACTGATTCTTGTATGTTCCCCACTAAACCTTAAAATGGTCCTTGTGGGTTTACACATATATAAGGAATAAGGAACTTACTTTTCCAAAACATCACTACATGCATATACATAAAAGACTGCTTTTCTTTTCTATGTTGTTTACCTTGCATGTATGAGAGCTCTACATTAAATGAAACCTAATTCTGGCATTCGTTTTGAAAAAGCCGCTGACCAACTAAACTATTAAATCAGAACTTAATAGTGACTTTCTCCCTCTAAAATTCAAAAGTCCCTTTGAAAGATTAACAAAATATACATTTCAGAGATACACGAGTAGGAATTTTGATATGAACAATGCCAAAAAAGAAAAACAACCATCACACAGAAATCGGAATGACTACAAATGAGTCTGATTCCATGACAGCAACTGAAATAAATGGAAAGGTGGAAAGGAAAGAGGCAGAGAGAAAATAATTTTCTAAAGCTGATCCCAATTGAAGTTGTAGAAGGCTTTTGTACTAAGGTATTACAAAGAGTGAACACTACTGAACTGTGTAAGAAATGAAATTTTGAAATCATTGTTTTACCTGTTAAAGTGCTAATTAAAATGTTAATGCAGAGTTATATGTTGATTATGTTTCAATATCATCAAATCTTGATGGTTTTTTTGTGTATACATGAAAAAAAAATAAAAGCCAGTTCCAAAATCTGAACCTCGAATTCTAATTCAAGGTAGGTTATTGTTAGCTCATTCATCACACCAAGAATGAAGGAATTAAATCAACAACTGTTGACAATGCATGAACTAGTAAAGAACATAGTTTATTCTCCCACTCTTCTGAAGTACTAAAAAAAGATAATGAAAGTGGTAAACACATATTTGTACCACTAATGGAGTATGGGCAGAATATGCATATATAAGTAGCTCAATTGACTAGAAAAATGCCATTTTACATAGTCACAACTTGAGAATTTAATTCTTGCTTTTTTAATGAAAGAGTTTCTTACGATAACTTATTTACAAGCATACACTTCAGTGGAGCTGGAAACAAGAAACATGATTTGTGTTCATTTGCAGGTTATCAGTATTTCTTGTACGCCTAAGAAGTCTTCTATTGGAAAAATAAACCATCCTCTCCATTCCAAATAAGTTTGGACATCTTTGTTTACATGTTTCTGATATGTCCACTTCTAAATTCTCGGTGTTTTGATGCAGAATGGTCCACATTTGAAATTCATATCTGATGATTAATAACTATGGTCATATATGGAACAGCATAGGGCCTGTGAAATAGTTCTTGGGTTACAGATAATGACACTCAGGATGGAGTTTACAGTTTGGTATCCTACCTTGGGCTAAGAGGCAAACTTTCATCACAGGAAAAAAAGGGATCTGTTCAAATAGCAGTTTTCTTCGCAATATTCTCTACCTAAGTTTTCACAGTGTAGGAATAAGGGCTATCCTAGACTTGTGGCAGCCTAGCCAAGACAGCTGATTCCTCCAACTCTCTCTAACCCTATCTGTGAGGGAAACACAGAGCTCGCTTAAAGTGAAGACCACTTAGACTAAGAAGACAGTTGAAGTAAAAGAGATCTTGTGTTTTCTTGACCATGAACTAAGGATGCGTAGCAGAGTCTTAAACTGATTAGCAGGGACCAGAATGCACCATAAAACTTGATGGCTATCAAAGACATAACAAGCTGCTCTTTTCTGTGGGGAAATTATTCCAAGTGTGGGCAAATGTCATTTGTTGGGCAGGGACTAGAGCCAGAGTAGCACCAGGTGGGTGCTGTTTGAGATTACTGATACAGTTAATATGAGTAGAGTTCCTAATAACTAGCTTGCTGGGGACTCTTAGTGGGTCTGGTGGATCAGATACATATTGACTGAAAGCTCTTATTTTTTAGAGATATATATACATAAGGGTATGTAGATACACACACATATGTCTATAGGCACAGTGTTCTGTTTTCTTTTGTCTTTTTCTCCTTTTTTCTCTAGTAGAGGTTTGGGAAAAAAAAGAAGCAAGGAAAAGTGACTAGTAAGTGTACAGGTATGGTCTCATAACTGTTGGACATGGATCCCATATACTTCAGACTGTGGCTTTACCGCTACCACCACTGCAGTGCAAAGGAATTCCAGTTTTATTACAGTAAAAAGAAACATCATTTTAAATTAAGGGCCAACCTCCTGAAAGGACCCCAACCTAGCCTCTCAAAGTAGATGTACACTGTGTTTGCATTTTATCAATTTGCAAACAGAAAGCAGTCACTGATGTAAGAAAATGGCCACTGGTGACTGATATAAGCTGTAATTACTCTATAATCTCTGTGAAACTAAGATGGAAATAAAGCTTATCATTTTATGCACAAGTTATAGAAAAAAGTTTAGACTAATTCAAGGCCAATGAAAATGTCATTTTTTGAAAACTAAGCTGTAATAGGAAGAAATCAATCTGTTCCCAGTAGTTCTCACAGTAAGTAGACTATATATTGTTTTTAAGGAGAAAGTGAGCCCTGCACAGAATACTGAAAAAAAGCTGAAAAAAACCCCAAAACAGCAAAGAGAGAAGAGCTTCAGAAAATAATTATTTTTGTGATTAATGTTTTAAAAAGGGAATGATAAAAGGCATCCCATAGATCAAATGTACTCCTAATGACACTTGGGAAAGTTCTTTTGAAGAGCTCTTCCTCTGATTGCTCTTAACAACACCAACATATTCAAGTATGTAGTTCTTCTCTAATTTGTACCTGTCCTTCAGTCACGCACATTGCTGGATACCTACCAAAAATATCAGAAAGACTTAATTCATTCTTGATCCCTTGAGAGTTGCCTCAGATAAAATGCTAGAGACACAAGCAATGATGAGGCGTGGGATCTCTTTCAGTTTAAACTCATTTTTTTAGTTGTTCTTTGTTTGTGCCTTAATGTTCATATGGAAAATATTTTCTCGACACACTCCACAGCTAAAACTCAGCCAATAACTTTTACAACACAGAGAGCAGGAGTTTCTGAATATTTCATGCAAAGGCAGGAAAATAAATTTTTGTTCCCTTACCTTCTCATTTATAGTCACTTTTTTTTTTAATCCTAACTTGCTGTCATTGACATCCATGAAGATGTCTGAAAAATTCTTAACAGGAACCTCCATACTAACTCTAATGAATGAAAAAAATTCATGTAGTTTTCTGCAAGAACTTGCATGATTCAAAATTTGCTTCTTTGTGGCTGAACCCTCTTAATATAAATACATTTCCTCACCTCTCCTGCCTTCTTTTGCCTTGCACCATAGTGCATAGATGAACAGTGAGACAACCTTTCCTTTTGTGTAGTGCTGATTGCAATATCGCTTTGCATTAAGACACTATCTTCCAAGCACAGAGTTATAGCACTCTACCAGCTTATATAATGATATTACCAAATATTAATGCAATTATGAACCTAGGAGACTTCGTGTTTACAGAAAAACTTGTCAATGATTCCAACAGTGTTATAATTGCCTAGTTATCAATGCAACAGAACAAGGAAAGGACAGTAACTTGTTTTGCTGCTAAAAGCTAGTCATCCATAGTGGATGGTTACTAGCAAAAAGATAATAATCATATTAACTTCATATATTATGCTTGAGGGGTTCATCTTCACCTTCTATGCTAAGAGTGTAATATTAATCTTAATTTAGACAATGATATATACACAAAAACTGATGAAGGGTACCAATTGTATGTCTTTAATTCCATGTTTCAAAAATAGATATAATCTTTCATTGCCCTTATATCTTTTGAATTCTTGGTGGTTTCCTGGTGAAGAAATATTTGCAACATGCAGCTTTAGACATCAGTTTAGGCACCAAAATCAGACACCGAGTGCACCTCATGAGGTGCTCTGTGGAGTCAGTGGAAAGAGAATGGGTCCTCGAGAAAACAGCTCAGAGCAGACACCTGACTGTGGTGCTCATTTGCCCTCCGAAGGAAAAGGTCTACCTCTCTCTCTTTCACCTTTTATTGTAACAGCAGTATGATGTACTGACAAAAGTACTTTAAGCCAGGCAACATGAATCTCTCTCATAATAGCTTATTTTAAGATTTTTTCCCTATAATTCTTTGCTTTTGCTCCCCACTATTCTGAATAACGCCTCTTTTAACCCTTGTTGTGTGAAAAAAAGGAAAAAATTAAGTGCAGCGGTATGTAGGTGTTAAACATCTTAATGTCACTTTCTTGAACTAAGTTACCCAATTATTTGTATGCTCCTTTTACGCAAATCCCTACAAGTAATTTCTAGCCCTCCCATTCCTAATTAAAAGTGTGTTACGCAATTTACATACACAAAATGTGAATGCATTAAGTGTTCCTAAGGAAAAAGAATGAGAAAGAAGAAGGGAAGGAGGAGGGGGAGGGGGAGAGGGAAACAGAGAGAGAGACAGAGGTGGGGAAAGAGAGAGAAAGGGAGAGGGAGACAGGTGGTGATGTGATGCAGCTGAACACTAGATGTTGGAGTCTATTTGACAAAAAGCAGAACACTAGGCATATATCCTGGAAGCTTTCCAGTTGCCCAGAGGACACAGATCCTAATTTCTATATTCAGGCATCAGCTTGTTCACTTCACTTCTATCATGGTCTGATTACTTAGCTGGAAAACATTATAGTGTTAACAACTTTTCTTCAGCTGCTACACAGTAAAATTTGCATACTGCATTTGTAGTGTCTGGCAAGGGTAACTTTATACCACGTTATGTGACATTCTTCTTTGTTATTCTCATCCATGATTGTTTCTGACCTAGCAGGTAAACAGTATCATCTCTGTAGGGTAGAAACGTACTAGGTAAGAGAGAAGGCTTTCAAAATTGATGAGGTTTGAATATTCACATATAACCTATATGTTTGAATTGCCTGGTTCTTTGGCATGCAGGCTGAATTTGTATAAGCAGGCCTGTTTTTTTAGGGGGTAGATACTCAGAATCCTTTTTTTAACTCTTTTTTAATATAAAAAATACAGATATGTTTCAAGTAAGGCATTTCAAAACTAAGGCTCAAAACAACAATTTTAAAATTTATATAAGGTTATATAAGGAATACTCATTTGAAAGAAGAATTACTTTTTTTTTCTCTTTCATAGTTTTCATAACTAAAGTGTATAAACCCATTAGAAAAAAAAAGATGGGGGGTAGAGAATAAGACTATGTATTAAGAACTTTCTGAAGCTAACCAGAAAGGCCAAGAGTCCAAAGAATTTTTCTGGAGCTGATTTAGTCCCTGGAATTTGCTATGCAGAATGAGAACACCTGCAGAAGGGAAATATTTTTAAGGTTCAGGGAATGCAAATAACTGCTATGCTCTAACTACTCATGTTGATCAAATTTGTTACAAGCTCCAAAAATTGTCTGAGAAGGTAGGATATCTCCCCATATTTCTACAGACTATATTCACTCAGACAACATCCACTGAAGGCCTAGGCTTTCTTTTATCTTGAGAGAGTAAAATAATCTTAACACATAAAACGGTATGTACAAAAAGTGGTATTATGTATCTTATACAAAAAAGTGTATAATCCCAATTCTAAGTTAGTGGGGTATGTGAGAGACTGAAAGAGTTAATGTCTCAAACATTGTGACAGCTCGAGGTGCTATTTGCAAGGCAGTGAGCACGGGGTGGGGGAGAGCCAGAGCGGGACGTGGAGAGTGCGTCAGAGGATGCGCGGTTCCGGGTTCTGTCAGACCTTACCATCTATGGCCAGAGGTCACACAGGGTTTGTCTGAGGAAGGGGCTGTGACCACCCGAGAGACCCCTCGTGACCATCCCCCTCCCCCAGCACCTGCGCAGAAGATTGAGAACTTTCTAGAACAAGAACCATGTCAGTCCTGAAGGGGCGTACCTGGAGGCGGGGATTAGCCTATAAAAGCCACGCCCTCCAGGGAACCGCATGCCCGCCCACCACTGGAGGATTGCCACGTCTGTCATCGTCATCGCGGGATCCAAGGGTGGTGATACTTTTCCTTTCTCTTTCCTCGTCTCTTCTCCTTTCCTTTTCTCACTTCTCTCTTCCTCTACTCTTCCAATATATGTAAGTTTGGGATAAATTGTGACGGGTTGCCCAGAAAATAGCTCCATTGCCAAATCGCCTCTGTTCATTCATTGAGCTTGCCAGTTCGTTAAGTTTGTCCGTTTGTTGAATTCTCCAGTTAATAAAGTTGCTGGCCAGACTGTTCCTCTGAGTCATTGTCGTGACTCTACCGGCCACGCGGCTCTGCTGAGCAGAGATCGGCCTTTGTCGGTACACAAACCGTCACGGAATCAAAAAGATTCACTCATCTCACAACCCATCGAATGGGACGAGACAGGGTATGACAAAATTCATTAATATACATACATGTATTTTTATTAGCATTTCTGAGGGGAATGGAACCTTCTCCCTTCAAAGATATCATTATCACATTTGAGCAAAATTACAGTTTTGAATTAGATCTTTATTTACAACCTACAGGAACTTCTTAGTCATTTACAATATCCCAGAAGTATATAGGGATGAGTGGTTTGTTGCCAACCCTTCATATACCAGTAATTAATTTAGCATTTAGTTTTCTGCATTCCACAGTTCATGCTCAGGAACAGATATCTTTCTCTACTCTTAATGCTAAAATGTCAACTAACATCAGTAATGGCATTTCATGCCATTCTTTTATTTCTCTTATGAGGGCTTTTGATTAAAAAAACCCGAAGAAGTCTATCACTATTAAGGTTTTTTTAATGTGGTACAGCTCCCAGCCCTAACAACTTGGAGGGACTATTTAATGAGATAACTGCAAGTTATTTTGGATGGGACTTTTATTTATATTTTAGCAAATATAGATCTATTACGGTTTCCCTGTCCAAGCTATTTCTTCCTTCCTATCCTGGAATGTCATTGTCCAATAAAGCCATCACAGGGCAAATTCTTCTCACCTGCTAGAAGCTCCTCTGGTGGTATCTCTCTGTCTTGGTAACAGCTTGTAAAAACCACTTGACTTTTTGGGCCCAATCCTGTGATACTGTGCTTTCCATGAGTTCTTGCACAGAAGTGTCAAATGTGCTGCTTGCCCTCCTTTGTTCTCCCACTCACCAGCCCTGGCCCATGTGGGAGGGCAATTGCAAATTTCTAGACAGCTGTGGGACCTTCAGTTGATGGCACAATTCTGCTTTTCTCAGACCTCCTACAGAGGTTGCACGGAGCAGCACATACCGTACTGAGTTACCCTGGCCCACAAGACTGAGGCCTGCTCCCCCTGCTTCTCTAGGGGTATTTCTAGGGTACTTCTCTAGGGGTATATGGTTTTTTTGGCATTAAGCTCCCAGGTCCTTGATGGTGTCCTTGTCTGTTTTACCTCCCTGCACCTTTCAGGGCATAAAGACTCATCTAGGTCTTTGATTCCTTGCTCAGAGATCCTACAGAATTCAGTTAAAAAAAAAAAAAAGTCTACTTTCATGATTCACTTAAATGTTACCTCATTTGCCTCCTATCTCCTGCAACCCAAAGGGGAAAGGTACTACTGGTGATATACAGTGACTGATGACTTCTGACATACCTCCTTCTGCCCTTTTCCCTTAACTAGAGAAGGCAATCTATTGACTGCTGGCTGCAGTGTTTAAGTACATCATTTGACCATCATCCTGTTGAATAAGTTCTTTAAATGTGTTAAAAAGATAATTTTAACAATCTGAAATGGTTCCACAGCATTGTATTTATCTCTGCCTCTGATACTGATAAGACAGTTCTCTTGACATAGGAATCCTGTTGGAAACACAGTTATACTCCTCATGTCAAAAAAATGCATTGAAAATATGGATCTAATTTATCAGGTTTTATGATTATTATTCATCTGGAAAAAAATCAAATTAAAAATAAGGAAAAAAAGGCAATTGAAAGGAAGAAGATAAAAAAGCTTTACAAAACAAGACTTCAAAGCCCCCATGTTTACTGAAAACCTTGTTGTCCTACTGCTTAGTCAAGAAAGGTAATTGGTTAGAAAATCTGCACTCCCAATCATCTTCCCACCTTTCTCTTCAAACTGTTATTGATGAAACTCTTAGAGAATGGGAATTTTATGTTCACTCACTTTCCAAAACTTTGTGACCAGTATGAAGCCTTGCTTGAGATCAGCATCTCATTTTTCAATTGGTATGAAAAGGCTGAGAGACAGGATTTACTGACAATCAGCCAACTGCAAATTGTAAATGGATTTGGGCACTTGGAATGAAACTCTTTCATGGTAAATGACTTTAGGAATCATATTGGATCAACATTAAATAAAATTATTACAAAAGAGCTTTTAATTCTGATAGAAGAGGCTTACTTCATGTAAGATTTATCTAAAAAAAAAAAAAAGTACAGTTGAGATCCACCCAGCAACAGCTAATAAAAAGGTGTTTTGTTTTTCTTTGCATATTATGTCCATCCTTCCTGTGCCATGATTTTTAATCAAGAAAATGGTTAGTGCAGCATAACCTAAAAGAAAGGGGAGCTCATGATAGAATTTTCCTCTGCAATTTCTGTAGCAATGGTTGGGTTTTGACATAGAATGTTTTTAAGTTGATGAGGTTATTTTATTCTATAAACTCAAGGGGTTTTATCTAATTTGGAACACATTTCATAAGGAAAACTTTACTACATTAATTTATAACACAATTTCAAGCTAGTTCATAATTATTTATAAAGGATCATAACTTCAAAAGAAGTGGAGACTTGTACGAAAGGCTGGGGAATCCTCGGTATAACTCATTAAAAGAACTGAGAGCCACTAGCTAGTGACTGTTTCAAAACCATAATTTCAAACTAACAGTAGTCATATTCCAAGTGCAAATGCAGTCAATTAGACCAAAATATGTTCATTTATTAAAAAATCCCATTTATCTAATGAAACACTGTTTAATATTTAAATAAGTTCGCATGGTTCTGCTTACTGCATCTACCAGCGGGAAATGTCTTATATTTGTTCTCAACTTTCATATTAATATTTGCATTAAAAATATTTTTTTAAAAAAATTCAATGAAAAGTTTCTAAATACCATTAATTGTCAATTAATAACAAAAATGCATAACTTTCATAACTGTTCAACTTGATTTTTCCCCTCTCCCCTTATACTGAGATATTTATGGTTTAATTATATTCAAAATCCCAAAGGCATCCCCTTAAAAGAATAAATGAACTACAGCATTTTAGACCAAAACCTGTCAGATAAAAGCAAACAGTTTTATTTTCCATAAGATATTCCTGAGAATTTTTGGCACAGAAGTGCTCATTTTGAATTTAGAAAGCAGTACAGCAATCCTGCCTGTGTTTCGAGGCTCTGTCATATTTTCTTCTTTGTCGTGTACAGTCAAATTGCTTCAGCCTTTCCATGAATCTCATTGTTTGCCTCCTCATAAGTCAGCAATGCTGTTTTCCTTCTGGTAAGGCTACCCACAGCTTTGTCTTGCCCCGTAAATGCTGGACCTGAAGGTGCTCCCTCACACTCACTAATGCAGGTGTCATTTCCCTGACTCAGGCCCTGGCAATCTGCAAGAATTTGTGCCTCAGGCAGGGAGCCTTTCTCTGTATGTCCTCCAGGCGCATTCAGGACCTTATATGAAGTCCGCTTTAGATTTTTATTTACTTATATCAAGGGCCCAAGTTTTCCTTCAGGGATGTAGGAAGTGATCAAGACAACTCTTTGATAATGGTGCAAGGAAAAAGGTAGAGAAAACACATACTCTCATAGGGGGTTCTTCCTACCAGCTGTGAACTGTGATACACGTTAGTGGAAGCACTTTCATTTCATTGTGTGATCGTTTCATAGGGACTCATTAAGTGAAATTTTAGTGTCATTTAAGTTTTCTTTTAAATTTCAGTGGCTACTGAAGACAAAGAATTTGACCTGTTACATTTGGTTGTGATTTTAAGATGCAATCTGTACAGCTCGTTAGAGAAAAAAAACAATATAGAGTTTCCTGATTGTCTCCACACAGACCTATTCTGATCCATTTTCAGAAGCAGGGTCCTGAAATAAAATGAAAATATATTTTGAATAATAAAAAGCATCAAGTACAGAGTGTTTTTTTGAATTTTTTTTTTTTAAGTTCAGGCTGTATGACTTAGTATGACTTGGGCATAGTACTGTTAAATATTTTCTATTTACTATACATATGCTCTTATATCTTACATAATACTTACATGCATATTCCAAAAAAGGGGAATAGATAAACAAACATTAAATTCCCTTGTTATATAATACTTCAACAACAGAAATTTGGCTGTTTTTAACTTGCCTACAGTAGTTTTCAACTTGGCACAGGCAAAGTATCCATTTGTATTATTTTACATTCCTATCCTTACTGAAAGCAGACTTAGCCAATCTTTCCACTTAAGCAACTAATAATTTTAAATATAATTTATGAATAGTACCACTAAATAATTTTGTGAAGTGAGTCTGCTCTAAATGCATCTAATTGCTTATTTGAGATGAAACGTTTACTGAGTCATGGTACAGGCCCTTCAACTTTCCCTGTACATTTATGTAAATTCCTTTGTAGATGTAAAATTTGGCATGACACTAAAATACATGCTCTTAAAAATATCTTTAAAATATAAACACTATTTTTCTGTCCAAGATTATGAATGAAGCTGAGTGTATCTAAGCCTGAGAAATTAATGGAAGAGTATGGACTGTCAGCTGTATTAAGGATAAAAAGCTCTGGCGCTGGCTAGCTAGTTAGCAATGGGTTGAACTATGGAGGATAACGGACATGTGTGCAGCTGGTGTGGATAACCACTATTTGCCATCTTCTTTATCGAGTCTTAGAGGAGCTACATTCCTTAGAATTCCAAGAGTTCCAAGAATAGTTAGATATCAGCAGCAAAGAGAAACAATGGCAACCTCCCAAAAGAAAGCACCACATGGATGGAATTACAGCACTTGCAAAAAATTGGCCTGTTTATGATACAATGTATATCAGCAAGGTTCATCTAAGGTCAAAGGAGGGAGAGCCACATATGCTAAAGAAAGAACAGACGTTACAGCTAATGAGAAACGCCATCACTACCGTGCCGCTGGGAAAAGAAAATGAGCAATACTATAAGATTTTCAATTCAGGATTTGTTCCTTTTTCTCGTACAATATCTATCACATTTCTGGCAACTACTGAAATATGAATAAGAAAAAACTCCTGCCTACATTAAGAAGCTGGATTCATATTAAAAACAGCAATTGCTTCTGCAGGTCAGGTAAGACAGCAGATCATGCAATTGAATAGACAGTATCCTTAAGAACAATTTCATACCTGAGAATCTTGGTTTATTTAAAATAAAACAAATACTCAACCCCCTCTAACCCTGGTTTTAGAGAAAATTTTACAAATATGAATCAATTTACACTAAAGAGTGAAAAGCAAGAAGGAAAATATAACCAAGCTGTAAAAAAATTACTCTCATTTTGTTAACTCATTCCTCTGTTCTTTAGGCTCACAAATGCTGAATACTTGGAGCTGGTTATGTCGTATGTCAACCAAACTTTTCATATAGGTATTGAAAATAATATTTCCTGGCCTATGAAAGAATTCCAATAATTTCCACACCAAGACAGGATCTGTTCTCTCAAGAGTTCCCCAAGTTCCCTTCTCTAAAATAGACTGGAATGGTATTAAAAATAATAAGAAAAAAGTGAGTTGAATTAATAGCATGTACTTATCTTTACTTTATATCTGGCTTTCTTGCAGGTCCTGTAACATGTTAGGATGTTACAGCTATTAATCAATGTCTATATGTTGTCTAACCAGCACAAAGGAGCCTGTATCAGGGAATTATCTGCTTCAGTTTTTTCTGCACACCCACCTAAACATCCTTTTATTCTGGTAAAATCAGGCCTTTGCCATTCAGCACTATGGTCTTGCCACTTCCTGAAGATCTATGAGCTCTCTGGTGACTGCTTGCTTCTCCCATCAGCCAGAAGCCATGGATGCCCCTTGCAGAGCTGCTGCAGAAGGGCTTCCTGCTGCAGTGGCACCTTGGGGCCATTGGGAGGCTCCACTGTCATCTATGGCCAGAGCTGCCATGCGCCTCTGTCACATTTCTGGCTACAGACTGATGAACTTCTGTCCCTGAAGAGTCAGGTGGTGTTGTCTCCTCTGCCTTCCTTACTTATGGGCATGGCTGCTGACATCCCCAACTGAGAGTCTCACCCAGGGGTCTTCGATGGCCACTTGCTCTTCACGTGAAAAGTAACCTAAAAGGACATGTGGAAAAAAGAAAAAGCCATTGACTTCTAGGTCAGTCCTCCTTATTGTCGCTAGAACACTATGTGACACTCCTTTGGGTATTTTTAGTGGAGCAGAGAGAAACAACAAAGATTAATCAAACACAAGCAGCCTCTGCAAATTTTCAAGAACAAACTCAAGTTTAGTCCATAAGGCTCCAATGGTATATACTATAAATACAGAGCTACCTAAATGTAACAGAAGATATTGTCAGGGCCCTGAGGGCACTGCAGGCCCTGCTGTCCCTGCTCCATCATGCTGCCCAGGGCCCAGGACCCCATTTCAGCCTCCTGGAGCCATCAGTCCCTGCCCCAGCGACACCACAGCAGGGCTAGTCTCCAGCTCCCCACAGCCCTCCCTTGCCTGGCCATGGGCATCCTGAGCCAGGACCACCCATGGGACCATGTCCAACAAGAGATGGTGCAGATGGCCTGTCCAAGCTCTTACAACACAGTATTTCAGTTAATTTTGGATTTCGCTTAGAGCAAGCATCAGAAAGCAACAGCTGAAGACTTCAGGGTTCTAGTCTAGTCATTGCCATCACTTATTCCTGAAAGGAGCTAATACTTTTGGACTTTCTCACTCTGACCACATCGATTTAGGAAGATATTACAACTGAATACTTTAAATCACTCAACCAGATCATATTTTCCTTATCTTTTTATCAAAACCATGAAACTTTTAAGTGACAGGGAAGGAAGAAAAGAGAGATAAAGAGAGAGCAAGGAAGAGGAAGGAGAAGAAGCAGGAGAAAGGGAAGAGGAAGGGAAGGGAAAATTAGAGGAAGGAAGGAAGGAAGATGAAAATATACTCCCTCCAGCAAGTTAAATAAAAGGAGACATGGCAGTCAAACATAATGTAATACACTCAGTCATTTTGGCACATAATGTTTGGGTTCCTTGAAAATTGTTATCTATTTATTCCTACCTTGTTGAGACTGAGAGCAGGAACAGTCATTTGTATTTGCAGAGTACTGAGTGCAACCCAACCTGAATTCCAGGTGCTCATGTAAAACAAACCAGTTCTAGAAAAGGATGGCTGAGGTACAGAGGTGGGTTTTGTAAAATTCATATTAAGTTTACTGTAATATAAGCTATGTAGAAATTGTCATTTATGCACCGATCAAGAGGGATAGAAAAGACAATTAGAAATTATCTACTATCTTCTTATCAGTGCTCTTAACTAGTGTCATATAAACCTGCAAAAAGTTAAAAGACTGAGTATTTGATCAAAATTACCACAATGTAATTATAGAATGAAGTGGTATTTTTTAAAAGAAACTGTTACTTTAAGAAATGCAAAAGCAAAAAAATAACACATTTCTCACCAACAATAGTAACCAGAGTGAAATATGACAAAGGAACAAAAGATTTGAACATGGCTAATATCCATGCAGTGTACGTCTGACAATGTCCACTAAGTATAATATACTCTATGACAGGTACATTCTGTAGGAATTCCAAAAGATGATTAAAACATGCTATGTTATGTATGGCTTATTTGTAAACCACAGCGAAAACAATATTTTAAACAGTAAAGCAACCCTTTGACAATGGCTTATCATTCAAACCAAGTTATGAATACATATAATTGTTTTACTTGTAAAAGTGTAACAAATCAATTTTATCATGTAAAAAAAAATGAAGTAATATAGAGCTGCTATGAATAAACACAGAAATCCATATCATTCCAGATTTTTAAAAACCTACGTAATTCTAGTATGTTGGATCTAAAAGCATTTGTTGAATAAAAATCTGTCATCTTTCAGACCCTAGATTAGTGCTCAGACAGTACAAAGCTAGTTTAAATGTTTTAGGGAAAAATCTAATAGATATCCGACTGGGCTCAATGCTTCTACTAAATTTACTAATCAGATGTGCATTTTGTGTGAAGAGGTTTCATGGTTAATTGTACAAATGTGCTTTTTCTATGTTACAGATTCTTTTCTCTGCCCTTTTTTTTTTTTTTTTTTTTTTTCAGTGGAGCGCTCTAGCACAGCGGACAAGGGGGTTTCCTGAACCAGGGAAACCTCAGGGGGACCCAAGAGAGCTGCCAGCAGCCCGCAGCTCGCACGACAGCAGCTGACGAGACCTGGGTGGGACCAGGAGCAACGGCGGCCAAGCCCACAGACACGTATAAGAGAAGCCCTTAGGGAGTACTAGTGACCAGGAACCCTGCGACCAGGGCAGGCAAACAGGGCGTGGCGTGTCAGCAAAGGCGTGGTGCAGCAGTTTGTGCGGCAGTTCACACGGAAGGGCATGCGGGAAGGGCATGCGGGAAGGGCGCTGAAGCTCTGCCAGCTCGACCAGGGAGCGATGGTACTCACCCAGCAGAAAGCCGTGGCCTCTCTAAGCTCTGCACCCGCCACAACTGATGCCGCTTCCCAGAGCGAGCTCCAGCGGGAGCACGCTGCTGCCCAGGTGCCAGGCTGCAGGCTGTGACCTGCTCTTACACCAGTGCCGGCCGGCAGCAGTGAGCATACCTGTGGGAGGTGCGCCCAGGTAGAGGAACTCCTCCGCTTAGTGACGGAGCTCCGGGAGGAGGTGAGTAGGTTGAGGAGTATCAGGGAGTGTGAGAGATAAAGAGAGAGAGCGAGAGAGAGAAAGAGACTACTGGAATTGCACCCCACCTTCCCTGGGACAGGCACAACAAGCAGACAGGACGCATGATACAGAGGATTCCCTATCCTCTCTCTGCCTGGCTGAACACGGTGACTTAAGGGATAGGTGGCAATGGCGACAAGTTCCTGCCCAGCACAGCAGGCCTGTCTCCTCTGTGACTGCCCCCCCTTCCCAGGTGCCCTTGCATTATAGGTATGAGGCTCTGCAAGTGGAACCGAACAATAACGAGGACAATGGTTCATCTAGCTTGGATGTGTCGCCAAGGTTAAGTCGGCCTATGCCCTGTGTCAAAACTGCTTCCAAAAAGAAAAAAAGATGGGTCATTGTCATAGGAGAGTTCCTTCTGAAGGGAACAGAAGGCCCAATATGCAGACCGGACCCACTTCTTAGGGAAGTCTGCTGCTTCCCTGGGGCCTGGGTAAGAGATGTGAAGAGAAAGCTTCCTACCCTGGTATGGCCCTCAGATTATTATCCATTATTGATTTTTCAGGTAGGCAGAGATGAAGTTGCAACTAGAAGTCCAAGGGCAATCAGGAGAGACTTCAGGGCCTTGGGACAACTGGTTAAGGCATCAGGAGCACAAGTCATGTTCTCCTCTATCCTTCCAGTTGCAGGGAATGGTGAGGGAAGAAACAGGAAGAGCCAGCAGATCAATACCTGGCTCCAAGCCTGGTGTCACCAGCAGAATTTTGGGTTTTTTGATCATGGGTGGGTTTACATGACACCAGGTCTGCTGGAGACAGATGGGGTACACCTGTCTCAAAGGGGGAAAAGGATCTTTGCACAGGAGTTAGTAGGGCTCATTGAAAGAGCTTTAAACTAGATTTGAAGGGGGAAAGGGTTTTATAACCAGGATCACTAGGGATAAGCCTGGGGGCAGCACACCAATGTTTGAGGGATGGTGTGTTAGCGAGGTCCTTCGATCTGCCATCTCAGTGGAGGCAGGGGATGGAGATCCATGCAGCAGCAAAGACGCAAAGGTTTTTGATGTGTTAGAAACCACAGAAGCGCCTGAGAATGGACACGTAGGAATTAAGGCTTCTTCCCCCAAAAATGGTCGTGGGATCAACAGCCCAACTGAAGTGCACCTACACCAATGCACACAGCATGGACAATAAACAGCAGGAGCTGAAAGCCGTTGTGCAGCAGGAAAATTATGATATAGTTGCCATCACGGAAACATGGTGGGATGACTCGCACAACTGGAGTGTTACAATGGATGGCTCTAAACTCTTCAGAAGGGATAGGTAAGGAAGGAGAGGCGGTGGGGTAGCCCTGTATGTTATTGACTGTTTTGATTGTCTAGAGCTGAATGATGGTGACGATAGGGTTGAGCGTTGATGGGTAAGAATCAGGGGGAAGGTCAAGAAGGCAGATATCATGGTGGGAGTCTGTTATAGACCACCCAACCAGGATGAAGAGGCAGATGAAATATTCTATAAGCAGCTGGGAGAAGTCTCACAATTGCTAGCCCTTGTTCTCATGGGGGACTTCAACTTACCAGATGTCTGCTGGAAATACAGCACAGCAGAGAGGAAACAGTCTAGGAGGTTCCTGGAGTGTGTGGAAGATAACTTCCTGACACAGCTGGTGAGTGAGACAGCTAGGGAAGGCGCCCTGCTGGACCTGTTGTTTGTGAACACAGAAGGACTTGTGGGTGATTTGATGGTTGCAGGCCATCTTGGGCATAGCGATCATGAAATGACAGAGTTTTTGATCCTTGGGGAAGTAAAGGGGGGGGTCAGCAGAACTGCTACCTTAGACTTCTGGAGGGCAGACTTGGCCTGTTTAGGAGTCTGGTTGACAGAGTCCCTTGGGAGGCAGTTCTGAAGGGCAAAGGAGTCCAGGAAGGCTGGACATTCTTCAATAAAGAAATCTTAAAGGTGCAGGAGCAGTCTGTCCCTATGTGCCGAAAGACGAGCTGGTGGGGAAGAAGACCAGCCTAGCTGAACAGAGAGCTTTGGCTGGAACTCAGGAAAAAAAGGAGAGTTTACAACCTTTGGAAGAAGGGGCAGGCAATTCAGGAGGACTACAAGGATGTCATGAGGGTATGTAGGTAGAAAATTAGAAGGGCTAAAGCCCAACTAGGACTTAATCTGGCTACTGCCTTAAAAGACAGTAAAAAATGTTTCTAGAAATACATTAGCAACAAAAGGAGGGCTAAGGAGAATCTCCATCCTTTATTGGATGCAGGGGGAAGTATAGTGACAAAGGCTGAGGAAAAGGCTGAGGTACTTAATGCTTTCTTTGCCTCAGTCTTTAACAGCAAGACCGGTTGTTCTTGGGGTACCCAGCCCCCTGAGCTGGAAGACAGAGATGGGCAACAGAATGAAGCCCCCGTAATCCAAGGGGAAATGGTTAGCGACCTGCTACACTACTTAGATACACACAAGTCTATGGGGCCAGATGAGATCCTCAGTACCCTGGGGTGGATGGCTCACCAAGCCACTTACCATCATTTATCAGCAGTCCTGGCTAACCAGGGAGGTCCCAGTTGACTGGAGGTCAGCAAATGTGATGCCCATCTACAAGAAGGGCTGGAAGGAGGATCCAGGGAACTACAGGCCTATCAGCCTGACCTCGGTGCCAGGGAAGGTTATGGAGCAGATCACCTTGAGTGCCATCATGTGGCACGGACAGGACAACCAGGCCATCGGGCCCTGTCAGCATGGGTTTATGAAAGGCAGGTCCTGCTTGACTGACCCGATCTCCTTCTATGACAAGGTGACGCACTTAGTGGATGAGGGAAAGGCTATGGATGTTGTCTACCTAGACTTTAGTAAAGCCTTTGACACTGTTTCCCACAGCATTCTCCTGGAGAAACTGGCTGCTCGTGGCTTGGATGGGTGTACTCTGCGCTGGGTAAAAAACTGGCTGGATGGCTGGGCCCAGAGTTGTGGTGAATGGAGTTAAATCCAGTTGGCAGCCAGTCACAAGTGGTGTTCCCCAGGGCTCAGTATTGGGGCCAGTTCTGTTTAATATCTTTAGCAATGACCTGGATGAGGGGATAGAGTGCACTCTCCATAAGTTTGCAGAGGACACCAAATTGGGCGGGAGTGTTGATCTGATTGAGGGAGGAAGGCTCTACAGAGGGATCTGGACAGGCTGGATCAATGGGCCAAGGCCAATTGTATGAGGTTTAACAAGGCGAAGTGCCGGGTCCTGCACTTGGGCCACATCAACCCCATGCAATGCTACAGCCTTGGGGAAGAGTGGCTGGAAAGCTGCCCGGTGGAAAAGGACCTGGGGGTGTTGGTCAACAGCCAGCTGAATGTGAGCTGGCAGTGTACCCAGGTGACCAAGAAGGCCAATCCATTCTGGCTTGTATCAGAAACAGTGTGGCCAGCAGGACTAGGGAAGTGATTGTCCCTTAGTACTCAGCGTTGGTAAGGCCACACCTTGAGTACTGTGTTCAGTTTTGGGCCCCTCACTACAAGAGAGACATTGAGGTGCTGGAGTGTGTCCAAAGAAGGGCAACGAAGCTGGTGAAGGGTCTGGAGCACAAGTCTTATGAGGAGCGGCTGAGGGAACTGGGGTTGTTTAGCCTGGAGAAGCGGAGGCTGAAGGGAGACCTTATTGCTCTCTACAACTACCTGAAAGGAGGTTGTAGCGAGGTCGCTGTCGGTCTCTTCTCCCAAGTAACAAATGATAGGACAAGAGGAAATGGCCTCAAGTTGTGCCAGGGGAGGTCTAGATTGGCTATTAGGAAAAAATTTCTTCACCGAAAGGGTTGTCAAGCATTGGAACAGGGTGCCAGGGGGAAGTGGTTCAGTCACCATCCCTGGAGGTATTTAAAAGACATGTAGATGTGGTTCTTAGGGACATGGCTTAGTGGTGGATTTGGCAGTGGTAGGTTTACAGTTGGACTCGATGCTCTTAAAGGTGTTTTCCAACCTAAACCATGCTGTGATTCTAAACTTCTATTGAGACCTGTGGACAACTTTCAACATTTAAAAACACTCCTTATGACCCTTTTCCACTTAAGTCACAGCATTTAGCAATTAGCAGGGTGAAGTAGGTTGAGAATGCTCTGATGAATGGTACAGCATGAATCTAATTTGAGTTGTAAGAAGTTGTATTTGACAACTGGTTAGATGTGGTGAATACTGTCAGTTCTTCAGTAAGTGCCCATATGATAACTTGTAAATAGTAGGTAAACATTTTCCTGGTAATTTTTTCTGCTTCTGAAATCTGAAGAGACAAGGTGGACATGTGTACAAAATTCCTTGGCTACAAAGGCAGACCTGCACCTGTACCAAAGATTCCCACATGGCAGAGGTGCTACCTTGGGGTCCTTCCTGGGTTCTGCAGTGCACTTCTTGTACCTGCTGTTCTAATAACAAAATGAAATTCCAGTCTTGCCTTTACCAGGGTCTACTGCATACTGTGGCTGCATTAGGATGTTGTACTTTCAGCAGGAAACACACATATCAACCTTGTCAACAACTTCAGCATGTCTATGTTTGTCATAGTCTTGTTATGCCAGTAAAAATGAATATCCATTTTACATCATTTTAGTGCTATCAGGACAGGGAAAAAAAAGAAAGGGAAATGTGATTATTTCCATACTACCCTAACAAGCCTTGCAACCACAACTTTTTTTCTGGGTCCCACTAATGTGTCTTGATGGGACTTGACAGTCTGGAAAAAGACTTCCTTGTCAATGTCACCATCCTGCATACAAAATTTACATACCTCTTTCTGTATGGGTACCTATTTCTGCTTGAGCATTTCTGCTTGAGCATCAATGGCCCAAATTCTTCAGATTTCCTCCTTGCTCTTCCTTTCCCCATACATGTCTAGCCCTGTGCCCATCTTAATTTCCAGGTGAGTCAGTCAAAACTGAGACCTCTATCTTCCTCTTCTGCCAACAGGGCTTGAATCTTCTAGCTGTGGCACAAATACTGCCTCAAGTTGCTCCTGCCCTGCTGTTCCCACTTGCCAGCAAATACTAAGTCACAGAGGTTTATTTTTCTGCAGCAGTGTATTATTGCCCATTGCAGCATTGGGCTACTCTGCTTAAATTCTATATAGGCAACTGAGCAGCCCTTGGGCCTGGGTCTTATTGAAGAAACACCCTTAAAACCTATACAATACATTAATAATCATAGAGTCAGCAGGCTAAACATCACTCTGTTGCTGCATTTTGTGAGCTGTGCCCCTGGACCGTAGGTCTGAGACATTAACACAGCTGAATGAAACGGATATCTTGTAGAACACAGTGTGAATCAATTTGTAATTTCCTGAAGCCCCCTTTGGGCAGGACAGGCGGATAAGCATCCTAAATCCCCCGGGCTCTTTTTCAGGCCACAGTTCCAACTAGAAGACTCACAGCCCCTCAGTTGGTAACACCCTGAACGGACCAGCGACCGTACATGTAGCCAAGTTGCTCATTATTTTTTGATGTTTGATGTTTTGATATTTTTTGATGTTTTGATGCTATTTCCTCTAGACTTGATGCTGATTTTTGTTTCTGCATAGCAACCTGAGGTTTTTAATGCTTTGTGAGTAAACTGAAGATATGTTAAAAAAACTTACTAATAAACGTATTGCATCCTCTGTCCTATGGAAGACTTTCATCTGGTTCCCAATGTCAGACTTGCTAGGGAAGTGGCTATAGCTTAGCAGACATCTGCCTTGAGGGCAGTAATTTTTCCTTGCCCTCTTTGTCCTGAATGGCTCTGCTTTCCCATTATTCCCACCACCATTTGAAGATAAATGTCCATTCCTCTGCATCTGGCATAGCAGGAGATAAATGTATAGAGGGCTCTGAAGACACAGTCTTTTATTAAAATTGTAGTGTGTGTGTATATATAATAGATATATATATATATCATATGGTTATATACATATGAAGGGGAAGAGCTCTTTTCCGCAGGCTGTTATTTTGTGAAGTAGTTCCTGATCTTCACTGTAGTTTTTAATCCATGTCTATAATTGTGTAACAGTAGTTGCTAGCACAAGCCGTCCCCTAATCAAATTTTTTATTGCCTTTCCACTAGTCGTGTTCCTGAAAAACATATTGTGGTCCTGTTCTGAACTTATGTTTCAAAAACACTCGCATTTTACTGTCACTGCTGCGTGAAAGCTGAAAGCAGTCAGCAAATTGTGGAGACAACCAGCCCGCTATCTGACCTCATTTCAGGAACAATTTCTCCTTAACAGCAACTACACAGGGATTTTTTTCCCCCAGCAGTGAAAGCATTTCTACACTCTCCCTGCTCCAAATCCTGCCTTTGCAGGACTTGGTTACCTGGTGACACCGAAGCCAAGGTCTGCCTTCATTAATGCCTCCCAGGCTGTGCAACTTCAGGGCACAGGAGTGATGAAGAATCCCATGTCTGACAGGACACAGTGTCTGTGAGCCATAAGCTGCTCATCCATCTCCATATCTCCATTAAATAGCTATTGCTTCCACACCATCATGTGCTGTGAATCTTCAGTTTCTTCTTAACCCCCATCTGTGACCCCACAGGTATAACTGCCACCCTGCAATTCCAAGGGAGAAAGAAAAATCTTTCTTTCAAGGAAAAATAACAAATATAATCAGGTTGGGCCAGATGGTTTAAACCAGAAATTCTGAGCCTTGTTTGTAGTCAGCGCTGTGTCTGTGGCTACGTTATTACAATGACTTTAATTGTATATAAAGACTTTTTTGTTTGTAAAATAAAATCGTTAAAGAAAAATAGTTAAATAGTTTTTACTGCTTTTATTTATTGCTTTCTTTTCGTCACCTTCTACCACATCTCCATGGTTTAATGGCATCTGTCTATGACCATCCTGACAAGCTGTCCTCTCACCTTAATGTGTAAAACCTCCAGTCACTTCCAGCTACTGCCTGCCAAAGAAGAAATGTGAGTAACAGTACATTATGAGCAAATGGGGGCAGGGGAAAAAACTCAAAACAGCAGAAGTGAAAAGATCTAGGAAATCTAACATAAGTGGCAAAGATTGCTTGCAAAAGAAATTCAGGCAATATTGTTAGAGTCTATATTAAAACCTCAAACAATTAATTCATTAGATTTTTCAGTCTCATCTTAAAATTGTCAGGTTCATGGATGTATGATTACATATTATGCCTTCAAGTCCCACAATTTATTGTAAAAGTTGATTTTTTTTTCTTATATTTTTACACTTTCTCTCCATAAGGCAGATCTAATACAGTTCTCTCTTAATGAGGCTTTCAGTCCCCAAACAGTCCCAAATTATACAGCATACCTTGAATGAGCCTTCATTTTCCAGCAAGAAGTTTTTAATCAATGCATCAATTAGGGCAATGAATTCACAATTCCTCAGCAAGCTTAGAAAGAATTTTCATCTTGAATTAATACAGCAGACAAAAAAAAAGAGAGAAATAAGAAAAATGAAAAGCAACACATTTAAATGTAATAAGTTGTGACAGCGAAAAGAAAAAGTTATGACAAGCCACCTTTAAATATTATTACCAAACTTAAGCTATTTATTTTAAACATTTTTTTTTTCCAAAAACAAAACGAAAGAAAAAAACACTTATTTCTGTTTTGGAGAGTAGCATTGAATTGCTAGTTTTATTTCTGAGTAACTTGATATAGAAAATGAAAGCCAATTGCTTTTCTTAGCTCAAACCTAGACAAATGCTTGTTAATGCAATATACCTTCATTTTAAAAGGTTACAATGTTTAAATACAAAAAATAAAATAATGAAGGTGTGTATCAACGTAACAAGTGAGATCTTTCTTGTTGCATATACTTTGTACTTATTCTGTCACTGAGAAAAGACTTGTAGAGAGAGAAAAAAAACCCATACATTTCCCTTTCTTTCTTTTTTCCTAATTATTTCCTGAAGTTCAAGATAAACAATCATTAAACAAAGGGACTTTTCTTCCCTTCAGATATTAATATCTTCTCACAGTGAAATGTTCCATTTAAACTCTCCAGGTATCCTTCAAATGCACAAACCCACAGTATGTATTAAAAACAAGTAAAGTCCCAAAGACAAAATGTAAAAATTTTTAACCTCCTGAAATACCCTTAACTGAAAAGAGAATAATAGGAGAGGCTTAGTCTAAGAAACCTGTGGAAATGTATTGGGAGAAGGGTTTCAAATGTTATTTCATTCAGTGTACTGAGGTTATCAAGTTGTTTTCTGCATCCTGTGTTAAACTTCTGAGAGTATTGCAACAAACATTGCAATTGAAGGAAAATAAAACTTACAGCTTTTGGTGTATCCTCCCATATCAAAAGGACTTGCTATAACTGGGAGGAAGAATTGGGCTGTTTTAAACACATTTTAAATGGTTTGCATTTGCTTTCTCCTGATATTTTATCATTCCCTCTACTGAATTTCAAAAGGAATCATTCTGAGTGCTAGTTAATTGTAATGCTTTGTTGCAGAATAATCCCCCTTTTAAAGTGACATTTTTGTTGCAAATAAAAATACTATTAAAATCCCTTTCTCCCCAAAGAGGTGCACCATTCTAAACTTCTTGATTGATTATCTATTTAAGTATAATTTTCACAGGGAGTGAGTGATCACTGTATGAATAACCTCTGAGACCCCAGAATCTTATGTGACAATAATGGCATATTTCATAAACAACTAATGGCAATCCCAGAACCATAAACCAGGCAGGATAGTGAGTCCCAAATAAAGCAAAGCCTTTGTCAGGTACTGGATAGTAGTGTATCTAAATGTGATCTGAAAAAGGGATGGTCAGAATTCACCTACAAATTAGTATGATTAATGTGCAATTAGATAAGAGAAATATGATTGTTCCCTCACATTAAATACTTTGTATAATTTCTCAAATTGACTGTGCAGAAAGGTTCAATGAGCACTACATAATACACAGACAATTGAAAATGGAAAAATAAAATTTTAAGTGGACACAAGAGCTGCTCAGGAAATCCCATGTCAAAAAAAAAATCAGCTCCCAATGCCACACATGAAAGTAAATACATAGAACTAATGCTTTAGCAAGAAGCAGGTCCAGTTGTGACATACTGTTTTGATATCTACAGCAATCCCCAAAATAACCTTTCCACATTTCTCCAAGAGCCTGGAAACACAATATATCTGAAGATGGTTTGACAGCTCATGATGATAGCGTCTACATACTCAGGGTATGAACTGCCACTACAGCATTTCATGGTAGTAATGGTTTTGAAACTACACACACAAATATTCATGCCATCAGAAGCTGCTGAGATTGCTTCAGCTTTGGTGATCATGATGAAGCACAGACAATAAGATATGGCAGCTTCTCAGAGATCTGCAGCTCAGATCTGCCATTCAGGACTGTCCCTCACCACAGGTTGCAGATTTATCTTTTCCTCATTTGCAGGGCTGTTGTACTAGTTGAACATGAAGAAAATAAGAAGATACCAGTGAGAAATTATACGGGCATTTCTGGAGATTTCAGGTCATGGTGATTTCCACCCTTTACACCATATATAGCAATTAATATAGCCAGTTGAGACATGTTAACAAAGATCCTTTAATAAGGTTCCCCATGCCTGCACAGAGTGCACATCCCTGCACTCTGGGGATACATTAAGTCATAAAAATAGAATGACCTATCTATCTTACAGCTGCTCCAATTCAAGGCTACTGACTTTGAGCTGAGAACAGTTTCTCTCTTAAAAGTTATTTTCTCATGCAGTGGTTGGCCCATGAAACCTAATGTAATTCTTAACACAGCACAGAGATACTTGCTTGCTTTGGAGTGTGTCAGTAACTAGTGAGAAAACTTTCTGCAATATGTATAACTGACAGTGTTCAAAGGGCCAACCTTTGTTCTCAAATTATTTCTTCCCATCAGTGTTCATTTTTCTTGAACTTGCAGTGTTTTAAGCTTAGTTATTTGTTCAGTCAAATCAAGTAAATTTACTTTGCTGCAGCTGACTGAGTTCAAAATAGCTGCAATTACATTTTTATATAATGGTTATCTAAAGGTATCTGTGCCTAGTGCTGCTGTGCAATGGGCCTGTTGTATGGGAAAGAGGACCAATGCGGGCTGTGCTGGCTGCAGAGTGCTGTTGTAACATCCCTGTTGCACAGGGGAGGTATAATCATGGAGTGGGAAAGTTGGGGTGAGGCAGGACAGCACTGAGCACTGTGATGGAATGGGGAGAAGAGACTGGTAACTAAAGCTCACTGGTCCCCATCAGGATGGTCCTCTGCAAAAGGAGTCTCCATGGAAGTTCTTGGCTGGACATGTGTCACTGGATTTTAGTCCTCTCAGTCACTTGAGATTGAAGAGACAATAAACTAGCTTGGAAATCAAGCATTATCTATTTAGAGGAACACTTTATATTTATGTATTTTACTTATATCTAATATCTGTTATAAATCTTGGCGTTGTAAGTAAAAGAGGAAAGAGGAAAGTCTTGCATAGGCACATGACTTCCACTTGCTGTTTTTTCCTATGTCATTTAAGCTTTTTTATGGATATCTAGAGCTTAAAAGAACAACACCCATCATACAATATTATATAGATCATAGCACATTGCAAAATTCAGTGAAGCATTTCTAGCAGCCAGAAAATGACCTGTTTTTGTCTTTTCATACAAATAAACAAAAACACAGTATATCAAATTCCAGTGGAAGATGTACTGGGGAAAAATACCAATAGCTGCAGTTTCCCAGTTCTGTGTTCTTTGGAATTCAACATGCCATAATAGCTAGAGTTTAGCTGAAACATATGAACTTCAGGGGTACCAAGTTTTCCCAAGGACTGACAGCAGTAATTGTTGTTACCTGATTGAATTACAGGCATTGTTTTAAACTCTGCAAAACAATAATGCCAAAAAGAAAGCAAATTTGAATTCCACTTTTTGTGCCAGCAGCGTTACATAATGAGATAAACATTGGTAATTCTGTTTAGTTCAATAACCCTTTTAATTATAGTTGAGATCTCCTTTAAAGTATATGGATTTTACTGACGCAAAGTAAACAGCTGAAAGCCAAATGAAGGCAGTCTCATAGATTTCTACTGTCTAATTAAAGTACAGAAACATTGCTTAACCAATTCAGGCATTTAGAGGGAAAGAAAAAATAAAGCTGTTTGCACATTTGATACACATTTTAATTATTGCAAGGTCTCAGGTAATAAAGTTTGTTTTACATCAAAACAAAATATCTGTAGTCTGGGAATTTAACCTCTCTTTCTTGTTAAGCAGGGCAAACAAGCCATGAATAGTCTACAATATTCATATATATGAAGACAGGTAAGCAAGGGAGTCCCATCACATCCACTGTGGCCCTGGGTCAGCAATATACTAATACACTTTCCTAAACTTTAATCATGTCAGCAATCCTACTAAACTGTAGAAAGTCTACCTACACATATTTTTTTATTGAATTAAGGTTTAATTTCTGATAACCAAATTGCTGAAGGGAGGCAGAATTCTCGTGATCTTATGTGAAATTTCATATGGCTTCTTTGCCATAGTGAAGAGATTCTGCAGCAATCCACATGCAGAAATATCGTGTCAGGCAGCATACACAATTTATGTACCAAACAGGGCTTCAAAATGAGGAATTGCTTATAAAAACATTATGAGCCTTTTACACAAAGGGGAAAAATAATATCCAAGGTATTCATTAGCATCATGAATATTCATAAAAACACATTTTAAATTCAAATCAACAAGTAGTTCTTTTTTTAGCAGGTGAGAAGACATTTAATCCATGACACCATATGATTTGTCTCACCAGTCACCATTATATGTCTGTAACAAAGAATATCAAGTATTCAGAGAGAATTACGCATGATCAGCCTTCTCTGGTTCTTCCTAAACTAGTAAATTAAACAGTATCCAATTTCTGGATATTAGAAAGCCAATTGTCTATAAATTTAAATGGTTAGAACAATCCCTATCCCTAGTTTGATGCAACTGAATGCTCCAAAACAATTGGCAGTCACATGCCAAATAATATTTCCATTTAGCAGGTTAGCTAATTCTGTACATATTTGCATGGCTCCTCTGGCCCAGTCCCCCAGCACTAAGTCAGCAGTCTCATGCCCATATTCTCCCTTCATCACTTTCCAGGCTATGGCTTGCACTAACTGATGCCATGGTAATAAAAAGGGCATTGCTGGGGGCTGCAGAGGCCTCTTGATTTGACAATAGGGTGAGGTATAACACATTTGCAGCAAGAAGCAACCAAGAGCTCCTCCTCATAATCTGAAAGAGACTTGGCTGGGAGCTAGGGAGATTTGGGGCATCATAAATTCAGCCTAACTAACATGACAGAACATCTAGAGCTTATAAAATGGGAAAACTTATAAAAAGGCAAAGCCTTATAAAAAGGCTTTTGCTCTGATGCTGTTCTAAACAGCCACACAAGTCAGTTTTCACCATCTCCCAATCTTCAAGGCTGTAGCTGAGCCATTAACTTTGCATGTTTTGATCAGTGTCTGCTCCCTAAGCCTTTTATATTCTCAGTGTGATGGTCTGTTATGGATGCGTTCAGGTCAGTTGCTTTCAGTTACCAGTCTTTCTGAGAGTTTTGTGTAGTGAATTGCTCTTTTTGTATCACGTCTTTGTCCTTTCCAGGATACCTTCGGTGGATGTAGCCTGAATCTGTCTGCTTGAATCAATATTTGTCCTAGCTCTGTCTAAATTTCATCACTGTATTCTTTTCAGTGGAGCTTCCACGTGGTTGAATGGAAACCCTTGCTATCGGTAATGATGGCCATGATGCTGCTGGAGCTAAAAATGCAGTCTTTTTTCCTCTTACTGCTTTGCACATAATTGCACATAGACTGCTGTTCTATTTCATAGCTATAGTCAAGGATAGGCAGGACTCATCACAGGATCAAACTGCATTGCAGCTTCTGTTGCACTATAAACATGTAAATTACAGAAGAAAGAATTCTACGTTTTCATTATTGCTGGTTATAATGTCAAATACAGACAATCATATTTAAGAATAATCTTAGGATTATTTGAAAGGGGAGTAATAAAGAGAGGCTGGTTGCACACTGCATTCACAGGGGAGCTCTTAATCAGCAGTGTTACACTGAGAAATGTAAAAACAACTTGGGGGATAGAAAATGAAGGAGTAGTGAGAAAGGAATAAAACTCAGGGAAACTGAAGCTGTGTTAGAAGAAACTGGGATTCCCAGTGAAACAGAAGACATTTATGATTTATTGGGCAAACTGTTGAGGGGCTAATCCAAACACAGGACTGGGATTAAGAGTGTTCAGGGTACCTCTACGAGCAGAAAAAGATCTTTATCTCAGGAAATAGAAATGGCCAAAAGATAAACTACCACGACCAGATGTCTCTGGCCATTCAAACACCCAAGTACTATCAACTTCAGAAGTAACCAGGGAACTAAGACCTAGATCAATTATGCTGTCAGTAACTATTGCAATAATCCCCTGCCAGCTTCTCAAGATGCCTTTATACTTTTCAGGGTTCCTCCAGTCAGTCTGCTGTCAGAAGAGTAGAGTCAAGGGTGGAGTCAATATTTGCCAGAGTCAAACATTTTAAAAATTGTAATTCTGAAGACACCACCAAAGTAAGTATCAGTGATTACCAGTGATCAGTGGTTAGTAATCCTAAAGTAATTAGTAATCCTATATGTGATTATTGCACTCAGTAAGACCAGATTTCAGAACAAAACATAGGCCAAATACCTGAGGATGAGGAATTCTTACTCTGCACTTTTTCATAGGAAAAAAACTGTTGTTGTTTTTTTAAACTGGAGAGGGTGCTTTGGCATTGTATTTTAAATTAGAAAAAAAACTCAGTGAACACTGTTATCACTTGAAAAAACTAAATAAATATTTCAAGAACTCCATGTTTGCTTTAGCTGTTTTCAGGAAACATAAGTAGTTTAGAGCAACCAATCTGACATATGAAAGGCTTACAGTCACGTTCAGTTCTCCTCAGGATTGTACATATTCATCTACAACAGAAGAAAATTTGATCTCTGGACTCTCACTTTATCTCATTCTATGTGAAACAAAAATACTGAAGATATGTCTACAGCAGGGTTTCTTAAAACAAACAAAACATACCATAATAATCTGCCCTTCTTAAAAAGTGAAGTTGGACGTTTTCATTATTCCTGTAATCCAAACTGGTATATTCCATTACTTTCTTTTCAAGTACTGTATTTTTCTTTGGCAGTTTCCTGTGCCCTGCCCAGGAAAGTGCAATGAAAACTTCAGAAAAAGGCTTTGTAATGCCAAAACAATAATGTGAACATAGAAGCTAGGAATTACAAGAATGAAGTACCATGCATGCCAATATGAGGAAAAGAAAGCCTAGACAGGCTGTTTCCCATGTTTGCTAAGTCTTTTTGGTGTTTGATTCCACTGCTGATGTAAAAAAATAGTGTCCAGATTTTCGAGCTTAAATCTGAGGACTACTAAGCAACTGGTGAAACGCCTTGGAAGGAAAACCCACCTGTTTTTTAAAGGAGGCAAAAAAATAGTATGGGTATTTCAGAAAAACCTCTGTTACCCATCTCAGACCTCAGTGGAAGAACAATTAGAAGGATATGGCTGGAGCACCTCTCCTATGAAGACAGGCTGAGAGAGCTGGGACTGTTCAGCCTAGAGAAGAGAAGGCTCCGGGGAGACCTTATAGCAGCCTTCCTGCACCTGAAGGGAGCCTACAAGAAAGCCGGACAGGGAGTTTTTACAAGGGCATGTAGTAGGACAAGGGGTAATGGCTTTAAACTGAAAGAGGGTAGATTTAGATTAGATATAAGGAAGAAATTCTTCACTATGAGGGTGGTGAGGCACGGGAACAGGTTGCCCAGAGAAGCTGTGGATGCCCCATCCCTGGAAGTGTTCAAGGCCAGATGGGATGGGGCTTTGAGCAACCTGGTCTAGTGGAAGGTGTCCCTGACCATGGCAGGGGGGTTGGAACTAGATATCTTTAAGGTCCCTTCCAATCCAAACCATCCTATGATTTTATGATATATACAGAGCCTCTTAGGGAGCTTCTGTATTCAGCATGCATTTTAGGTTTTTGTCCTCCTCCTTGACAGAAGGAAAAAATATAATTTTAAATTCTAGCAATAAACAGGAAACCTTGAAATACTGGGAAAGCTATTCAGCTGCAAGAGGGAGAATCCTAGAAGAATCCTGCTGTGTTGAGATAATTAAGACATTAATCAACTCCCTGGATAGGGCAAACCTAACATTCATAAATCCCTAATGCTGGTTCTCACTTCTTTTTGCTTTAACGCTAATAAAGCCTTATCATGGTCATGCTCACACCTCCTCCCCCCACTCAGCTGCCACCTACAGCATCAATGTACCTACAGTACAAAGACTGATGGGCATCAAAGGTTAAGCAATTGCAAGCCGTTGGACAGACATTGAGGCTTGGAGACTGAAGAACGGTTGAGTGCACGGCTCAGCTCCGGCGGACTATGCCAATGTTTATGATTTATTGTTGTTTGCTGCTCTGTTAGTGCCCCATGTCTAACCTAACAGCTTCATCTGGAACTAGCTTGATTCAAATCCCTCTGCTGTCCCCAGCTGCCCCATACTGTTTCAGGTTTTCGTCTTGGCAGAGGAGAAACGATCTGGCTCCAGACGGCAGTGAAGCAGGTGTCCTGCTCTCACTGTGCTCACTCTCTAATGGGGACATGCTGTGCTCAACCCACAGGTGTCTCCTTTCAGGAAGAGTAATTAAGGATCATCTCCCTCCAGCTTTTCCTATTAGTCCCAACGGATTATTTATCTTATGGACCATACTGCCTCCCATACCTTTATTCTTTGTGCAGCCTGTGTTGGTTTCATCTTGTGCCTCATCTTGAATGTTGCAAGCTGTGGTCCTAAAATTCAAGTTTTTTTATGTGATTAATTTACCCTCATCCACAACTGGATGGCTAAGGACATGTCTCTGGTAATGTTTCCTGGTGTCTGCTTAGAGTTGCCGGTTAATATGCCAGGTGAGTGCAGTTAAGGGAAAGGAAGAGAGGGAAATCTGAAATGAGGAATTAATCTCTAGACAGAAGAAAGCGCAGCTGGTCACCTCAGCCTGGAAATTTCCTGGGGAAGAGGTGTAAGGCACTGCTTTTCTCACCAAAGATGTCAGTGTACTTATTGACAGAGTCACAGGTGATTAAAGAATAAGATCATGTGTCACTGAGCTCACTGCCAAGTGTGAAAGAACAAAAAGGGTCCTGACACTAATACAGTCCTGTTGAGCAGTGCTCTGTGAGGCATGGAGGGTGGTCTATTGGCAGCATACTGAAACAAAGGCACTTGTGTAGGGAAGGTGTGCCTTGAAACTGGGAAGAAGAAAGTGAAAGGAAAAAGGAAAGTCAGTGTCTGAATAAGGCAAAAGCCCCAAGCCACAGTGTGGTGTAGGGAATGATGTGATGAAGGGAGGTGGCTGTCAAAGGCTCTGAAGGGAGTAAGCAGAGCCAAGTGGTAGCAACAGGGAATATCTATGAGGAAAAGAGGTCTTGACATTCTTGGGGGGGAAAGAGAAGAAATAGAAGGGAAAGAGTCAGACTTCCTAAATTTAAGAGAACAACATTTAAACTGATTTTATTTTTCCTATACTTCAGGAATTCTAATCTGACATCTTTAATTTAAGCACCACTACTTTATTTGGTAAAGGAAGTGTGGATGCACACTTGTCCTGGTTTTGGCTGGGATAGAGTTAATTTTCTTCCTAGTAGCTGGTATAGTGCTGTGTTTTGGATTTAGGATGAGAATAATGTTGATAACACACTGATGTTTTGGTTGTTGCTAAGTAGTGCTTACACTAGTCAAGGACTTTTCAGCTTCCCATGCTCTGCCAGGTGCACAAGAAGCTGGGAGGGGGCACAGCCAGGAGAGTTGATCCAAACTGGCCAAAGGGCTATTCCATACCATATGGCGTCATGCTCAGTATATAAACTGGGGGGAGTTGGCCGAGGAGTGGCAGTCGCTGCTTGAGGACTGGCTGGGTGGTGAGCAGTTGCATCACTTGTTTTTTGTGTTTTTTTTTCCCCTGGGTTTTGTTCTTCTCTTTCTCTCTTTTGTTGTTTTCCTTTTCATTACAAGTAATTATTGTTGTGGGTTTTTTTTTCCCAATTATTAAACTGTTCTTATCTCAACCCATGAGTTTTCTTACTTGTGCTTTTCAGATTCTCTCCCCCATCCCACCGTGGGGGGGAGGGTGAGCAAGCGGCTGTGTGGTGCTTAGTTGCCGACTGAAGCTAAACCACAACAATACTCTACTCATAGCGGGCTCCTATCCAGTTATGACAGCCACTGAATAAGGGTGTGACAAATTGGGCATGTAATCACTGCAGATTTCATTCTTCACTATTCCAGTATGGCTAGTAAGGCTTGTCCTTGCAGAGACTGTAAGGAAGAACAAGCTTCAATTATATTGTGTGGGTTGGGTACACTTGCATTCAAGTCTTTTGTATAATCTCTCTTATCTTCCACTGAGATGACTAAGTACGTATTCCAACTCTGCCCTACAAGGAGAAAAGGCACAGTTAAACTATTCATGGGTTGTAAGCCCTGATGCAGGAGGTAAGCAGCATCTCCCATTTGCTGACCTGCACTCCAAAAATTATCCTATATTTCCTGAAAAGAGTGTGCCTATCTCCCCTACAGTAGAGAGCCCTGAACTCTACAAACTGTTTCAAGACTGCCCAGAGAGTCCATTACTGGTCTATGAAGACATCAGACTAGTAGCCCTGGGAGGTAAAAGGGTAGTAGCAGTCATGGAATAGGTGCTATATGGGGGACCAACAGTGTCCTCTGCCCTTTACCTGCCATGCCTTGCTGACAAAGAAGAGCATCAGGTTCCAGAAGAGGGCTTGGAGGTGATCCTCCTCATCTGAAAGCTTTTCACCCACTGCTGGTCACTGTGCCACAGATGCAGTGCAGTCTCCAGCAGTCACTGCTCGTCTTACAGGCCCAGAGCATCAGCCAGCTGCGGGAGAAGCAGTAGCGGCAGTTGTTTTTGCTCACAGCCAACCTTGGTCTGGTTCAGAAGCGCAAGGTTATATACATTCTCATTCAGGCATTGGAGCCAAAGGCTTTAGTCTGCTTTCTTCTTGTAGCTCCATACATTCTAAATTCAGCAGACAGGGGTGTAAGGAAGCAGCATTACAATATCTTAGTGATATGACCAACAGCAAGTGTGTTGGTATAGAACTGCAAGGCACAGCACCTGTTTCAGGTGGGGGAAGGTGGTCTCAACATAGTGTCCAGGTTGTTTTATATTCCTATTAACAGAGCAGTTCCTATACTACCTAGTAACTTTCTGTAGTTTTCTCATTTCCCTCTATTTGTCTAGGATAAAATGCTTTCCAGGAGCCCCATGACTGTGAAGCAGTCACAACAATGTCATGACACCCTTCCCAACCCTTAGGTTCCTTCTCTGGAAGCGTCATGTGTCAGAGAAGAACTCGCTCCTGCCCATTGTGTTCTGGTGTGCCAGTGTTGACCTGCCTGTGCAGCAAGTGAACCAGGTCCCCAGTCCCACTCAGAGCCCGAGGTACGGCAGGACTTAGGGTATGGCAAGACTTTGTCTCCCTGACATCTCAGGGAGTGCCACGCGCTCATGTAGAAACATGAAGTCATCTGATGTGTCCTGAGACATCTAAGTGGTGCTAGCGAGAAAGGTAGGCAAAAAAGGGGGGTTGCACTTTTTCCAAGAGAAATCTAAAAGCCAGTGTTTCCCAAAACTTTTGACACTGCAATCCACTCTCAATACCATATGTCAAGCACCTACAGTTTGCTCAACTGTTTCAATATAATCACCTGAGTTCATAATAGATCAGTTCTTCTAGGGCAAGGGAAGGAAAGTCCACTATTATATACTGTCTATCCTAAAGGAAATGAGACACTGCCAGCAGCTGAATGTAGCTAGCAGTTCCCTGGATAGAATAAATATCTGCAGTCAGTATTTAATATTTTTCTCATTTTCCACTCCTGGGAAAAAAAGATCTATACAGACTTAGGGAACTGAACTGCTGCTGACTGTTGCTGTCTAACAGTTGGCAATCCCCTTTGAGTTCTTTTACAGCCCACAGTTTGAGAAACATTGATCTATAGGACCTAACTAGAGGTTGCCATAGAGCAGTTAATGATAGGGGAAGAGGGAACATTTAAGTGCACTTCATTTAACTCAGCTGAAGGCTCAACTGCAATGAATAATCACATAATACCTAGGTTGAATAGCAGCACTTATTGCAAACTCTAGTCAAAATAGGATTTCCAAAGACTTTGTTTCTAATGATGGATGAAAGTTTTGAATAATACAGATAGAAACAGTGACTATTAAACAGTCTTGGAGTTTTCCATTTTCTTTGCATAAGACATAGAAACTAAATTGGAACCTTCTCAGCTCTTATTTTAGTGCCTAATGCTACACTATTTCCCACCTGTCAGATCACAGTCAAAAGGATTGCAAACAATGAAATAAAAACAAAAAACATTCTACATATCTTTCCCTCCCCAGAGCACTGAAAACCTAATCACATTACCATCAGAGTGATGCAGAAGCATCATGACTATCCAATTAAGAGATTGTGATTCCTTCCATATTTATGATGGAGATCTACATCCCCAAAACTGCTGGGAAATTTTCTTATTGCTAATAGGTCCTTCAATTTTCAAAGCTCTGCCAACCTCAAAATATCTAGTTTATCTTATTTCCATAACTACATCCCTTTTCTTGAGAAAATGGGCTTAGTGATATAAGCTCTATCATTTACTAAGGTACAATATGCAGTAGAGAACATGACGAGAGTGTGTGAAACTTACCCACAATCACTTTCTCTAAGGCATTAATGAGCCTTTAAAATAGGATTGCCAAGTAGTTGTCTGACAAAGCTCATTGGTTTAATATGTACTTTTATTTGCAGAAGGGCCACCTCAGACTGGGGACATGGATGTGTCTTGTAACTCTGATGTCAAACTGCCTAATTACAAACATTCTATCTTATTTTAGGATTCATTTACTTTATATTAAATAGATCACTGCTTCTTAAGTTTTAAGATAAGCCCTGCTTAAACACTTTGCTTAAACATTGAGCAAACTTGCAAGTTGGTAAATTCCAAGACCAAGCTCCAGTTGGATGTTAATTGTACTTTTTTTACCCTGTTGTTAATTAGAACTTTGCTCTGAAACCCACTGATGTTGCAGATTTAGAAACATTTATTTTCTAATTACAGAACTAAAGTTAGTCATGAGTAATTTATACCTACATTTGCTAGTAGGCTAAACCCTTTATTCACCTATTTGTACTCCAGAGCAAAAATATCTCTTCAACATTTTCTAATTTGTGATTACACAGGATAAGCTCTATTAATTTCTCATCATAAGTTAGAGGCTGCTCTTCTCCACTTATTCCAGCTGTTCTTGAGTAGATCTGTTTCAGGTTGATTTACTCATTCTTGAAGGTGGAGTGAACATATCATAATCAGTACAACATCATCAGTGTTTCCTACAAGTGCATGTAAGTACATTTCTTTTCTGGAAAGTCTGCATTTGCCTTTTTTCACATCTCAAAGACACCTCATAATTCACCCCTTAAACAGAAAACACACAGACTTTTTCCCAAGTCTTTCCAAAATGAAAAATTTTTAGTTTACAGCCCCTGCCTGTGCTTCTTCCTGTTTACTTAGACAGGAGTGACAAACATGGAAGTAGGACTGAAGTACAGTTGCAATCATATCTATCACTACAAATCCAGTTCATCTCTATTTACAATCCCTTAAACCTTTGTATTGCTATCTATTAAAGTATTTACTGGTTTTGCAAAGGCTTTTAGCAACAACAGTTAGGGAGGTAGACACAGAGAAACCAATGAGAATCTTGTGGGGCCTTGTTCATGGTTTTGTTTTTTTAATAACAAACATGAGTATAACAGAAAAAGCATTTAACAGTTTGCCTTAAACACGACAGAGATGGTTTATGTTAACAAAGTAACAAAAGCCATTAATTTTTTAAGGTATTAATTTGTTAGTCTGAAATGTGTGTATAAAGGTATTTTCAGCACATATTGTGACAAGGCAACAGTGACATCACACCATGCCAACATGGAACACTTAAGGATACATGCAAGTATAAGCTCTCCGATGATAATGCATTATGATACCCTGATTCTCCACTAACCCTGAAGTGATACACATGCAATGTTAGCCAATGCATTAAAGTATCATCTCCATTACTCATTATGGCAAAAGTGAGTATCACATATTTCAGGTTACTCTGGAGATTAAAAGGCTTTGCCTTTACATATATCCAGCTCCTAACAGAATGCCTGCACATGCAAAGGGAATCCATGGAGCGGTGTGACTTTCTGGAGGCAGGAGACAGACTTCTGAGAGCATGGATGGAGCCAAACTCCACCCTCCATGCTGCACGTTGTTCAGCAAACTGAGGAAAGAGCAGCTCTGGAAACAAAAGCCCAAACACTTGTCAGGCACCTGGAGGAAGAAATCCTTTCTCGGTAATGAAAGGGGTGAGGAAGAAAGGTTTTCTGGGACCAGGGGGCAGAACACTGCAAGGGGAAGTGAGGAAAACCTTCCTCAATAACAAGTCTGTTCTGCCTAAAAATTAGCCACATCTTTCTGGTCTGGCGTAATTAGGCTGCGGAGTAACAGTAGTAAGTAATCTCTGATTGCAGGCATGGGGACAACCCCAGCAGATTGGACAGCTGGGATGTATCACCCACTGGCTGTCCATATTGGCCCATCCACTTTATGGGCATAGTATGCAGTGGCTGCAATTTTTTATTTCCCTGTTTATAAGTGCTGTTCCAAACATTATAACACAGCTGCAGTGACTGTTAATGGACTCTGTCACTTACAGATGTTAGCAAAAATTTCAAAGGCTGTTTGTGTTGAACAAAGATATGTTTATTTTCCAGGTTTGGTGATAGCAAAGTTATTTGTCTGTTTAATAATGCTTTGTATTTCCATATTTCTGAAATGTTACAATGTTGGGTTTAGAAGTTGAATAATCAAATAATAAAACTGGTTTCTGCTAGACTGTACTGTGAAGTTTTTTGCAAGTGAGATAAGGATGGGATGGGAAAAAGCTGGTTTGGATGAGACATGTCTGCTATTTGTCTTAACTTACACCTTTGATAGCTTTAGTTAAGCCTTGAGAACCTTATCTTTATGACAGCAGTAATGCATATTCAGTTTGGTTACCTTGAAGTGTTTCTACCACCTAAAGAAACACATTAGATGTGCAGTTACCAGTGGCCTTTCTTTGCTGAATTAATTAACAAAGGTTTGGCTCTCAGTGGTTTGATATACCTTCATTAGCCTAGGATGGCTGAGCGGGCACCTCTGCTGAAAATAACATAACACCGCCCACACAACCATCGTCTTGAGATAAGTGCGTGCTAGTCAGCAGCAATCAGCAGCTCCCAAATGGCCTGGAAAGACTAGCTACAAATATCCCTCCCTGCTACCAGATGAGGAGGACAGCAGGCTGGCTGGAACTCACACGTGTGAAGAGCAGGTAACATCAGGTACCCTCACTGTGAGCATAGGCACCGTGCAGCTCATCTCACAGTTCTTCAAGCCCACTGACAAAGATCCTCAGCAGCACTGCTCAGCCTAGTCTTTGGTCTAGGTTCAGTTGTCAGTACTTTACAGCACTGTTACAACAAGAGGTGTTGTTTTACATGATCAATGTGACAGTGAAAGACAGAGACAAGGTCAGTAGTAACTGTTGCTAATGATCACATATTATATACAGGTATGGCAAAATATAATAATCTGTAAGTGTTTTGGTATTTTACGTTCGTGATAAATATGCCTGCTTGCACAAAAAAATCCATTGAACAATCTCTCGGCTAGGTGCTCTTCTCTTTTGTTGGGGAGGAAGGAGCTTGACAGATATTTCTTCCCTCTTTCTGCTCTGGAGGGGGCTATTGTCGTTTATAGTGTTGATGCAATGCTATTGACCTGGTAATTCACTTTAGCTTCTACACACACATGGCTAACACATGACAAGCCTCATCAAGATAAGTGTATTTGGCAAGACAATGAAACCATCTTAGCTTCAGGTCACTTTCCTAGCTTCATATTAAAATTTCATAGCAACAAAAGTTTCATTTCAACAAGCTAGTAAGATACATAGAAATCCTATAAATCAGTGAAAGGTACTTTACAACCAGCAAAATGAAAGTTTAAAAGTCTATGCTACAAAAGAAAAAGGGGTTTATGTATTAGCCTGTGCAGAGTTGTGAACTTGTTTTAGGTTTGTATAGGTTTGTATACAATTTTGGCAATGTTACATCTATTTAGTGAACTTAGTGGGGATATAATCATAAATATGTGTCACAGTTTAACCCCAGCCGGCAACTAAGCACCACGCAGCCACTCGCTCACCCCGCCTGGTGGGATGGGGGAGAGAATCGGAAGAGTAAAAGTGAGAAAACTCATGGGTTGAGATAAAGACAGTTTAATAGGGAAAGCAAAAGCCACACACTCAAGGAAAGCAAAACAAGGAATTCATTCACTACTTCCCATGGGCAGGCAGGTGTTCAGCCATCCCCAGGAATGAAGGTCTCCATCACGCGGAACAGTTACTTGGGAAGACAAAATGCCATCACTCCAAACGTCCCCTGCTTCCTTCTTCTTCCTCCAGCTGTATAAGCTGAGCATGACATTATATGGTATGGGATATCCCTTTGGTCAGTTGGGGTCAGCTGTCCCAGCTGTGTCCCCTTCCAACTTCTTGTGTACCCCCAGCCTACTTGCTGATGGGGTGCGGTGAGAAGCAGAAAAGGCCTTGACTCTGTGTAAGCACTGATCAGCAATAACAAAAGCATCCCTGTGTTATTAACACTGTTTTCAGCACAAATCCAAAACATAGCCTCATACTAGCTACTATGAAGAAAATTAACTCTACCGCAGCCAGAACCAGCACAGTATGTTACACAGATTCTGTGCAGAAGCAGTAAGAGTTTTGTTCTGCATTGCTCTCTATGCAGAATGCAAGGAGTTGTTGATATTTGTGACACCAACCTACATGGTTGACAGTCATTTCTGGACCACACAAGTTTTATGGAATCTCTGTACTCCCCAGGACAGGAGAAATGGTTGATTACTGCTTAATTGATATCTTAGTGTAGTATTCTCCTGCATAGCAGCAGCCAGGACCCGCAGAAGGATCCATACTAGGCCAAAACAGTGCCATCTGTTCCCCTTTACAAATGTAAGGGGTGAAGGGAACCAGCATGACACAGTGCAAATAGTATAGATTACAGGTGCCCCAGATGCTGAAACAATTTCAGCATGCAGACACTCTCCTTTTATTATTTTAAAAGGCAGCCATCCACTTAGGTGGTAGTTGAAGCTGACATCTGTGTCTTTCTTCTTTGTTTGGGGAAGCTAGCAGACAAGGGCAGAGTGTTAAACCATGGCAACAAGGCAAGAGACTTAATGTATGGGAAAGGAGAAATCTGTCCTTGTCAGCCTGAAGCCATCACTGTTATCGTGGGTCTCTGTACCTCTACTGGAAGACAGTCTATAGCACAGCAGATTAAGACCTGAGTCTGGATGGTGGTGTAGGCATAATTCCACATCAACAAGTTCTCCTGGCTTCTGGTTACCAAAGAGAAGACCTCAAAGTGTCCTAGAAGTGGTAAAGTGATCCTAAACCCAAGCAAATCCTCAGTTGTGAATAAGGAGCTGGACATCACGTAGCAGATTCATGCCAAAGGGGCAGGATGCTGCTTCTTATTTTGAGGCTCCTATCTCTACCCATGGAGAGACCAGAGGAAGCAGGAGGTTGTCAGCCCAGCTTTAAGCAGTTCTGGGTAAAAACGCACAAGAAGAGCTAATCACTACTCTGGTGCTCCTAACTTATAGTGGTAAGGGTCTAAGTAGCACATGCTCATTTCAAACAGTTGGCTTGAAATGGGAATAGCAGGTTATAAATGAATGTGTAAACTGTGTGGCAATAGGTCAGCAAAAGAGGCTGAGTGAAGCATGCATTCAGCTTCACAGAGTGGGGAAAGAAAATACAAAGTGCTTGCTAATAAAATGTGTAGCTGCAGCCCTAGCCATACTGAGAGGAAGGATCCCAAGAATATTATTAAACCACTATAAGGGACATATTTAACAAATGGCTGAGTTTTCTAGTACAACCTACATTTCTCTAAGAGGGAAATGCATCAAGAGCTTCTGGCATCCTGGGTGCTGTGGCTGCTAGCAGAAGATAATGGAAGGAGGACAAATTGCTGCTCAAGTACTTGTTCTTAATGAGCCCAGTCTGGGTAGAAAGTTCACTTCCTCACAGGGTGAAAAGGCAGAATGAAATTACCTTGATATCATTGGACTTGACAGCACATAATGTCATTCACAGTCCCTGACTGTGCAGTGAGATGACCAAATGCACATTCCCCCTCCATCCATCCTTAAGCAGATAATGCTTGGCTGAACCACCCACGTGACCTGAGGTGTCCAGGGCTTATTCCTCCAGCATGGGGTAGACAGCATTTCTCAGGACACATACGCAGACTCAGACCTGTTAAGAGATCTGATTCCTATGGGAGGATGAGGTTGCTAGCATCCCTCATATTGTCAGTTTTCCAGACAACATGGGTGTCATGAGATCAGCCAATAAAGCTAGCAATGGAGTCAGCAAATCTCCCTCGATGGTCCATGAGGCCTTGCGTGACAACAGAGCAGGAGCGCTTTTAGTAAGTACAGGGAAAACTCAGAGAACAGGAATGCAAAACCTGCAAATGGCTCCAGACGGCTGGCGGTGGGATGGAGGTTTGTGTGACTCAGTGCTCCCCTGGGGTACTGTTTGGAAGAGGGAGAACTGACTGACAGCCTCAGAGGCCTCAATTACCAGCTTGCCAGCAGTAGGTTTCTGCACCCCAAAGTGATTTGCTAAGGATTGGCAGAAGTCAGCCTAGCTGCACAAAACAAGGCTGCAGAACGTAATTATTGTGGTCCTCATGACAGGCTCAGGTACCTGGAACACGATGAGCTGATGACACTGGAAGAGCATCAGCTCTTGGCAGAGAGCTCTGGATGTCAGTACTCCACTTCAGAAAAATTTGTGCTCACAGCTGTTTATAGCTGGCCCATACAACAGCGTGATCCTACAGGACCATGCTGTGTCTGCAGTCCAGAAAGGTATATTTGCCTGCTGTTTTACATAACCTCTTTTACATAGCAGCTGGAGAAAGTGAGACCTTCCAGAGCTTCAAGTTCTGGTGAACAGAAGTCTCTGTGAATACTTCAGTATTGCTTTAACTTGAAAGCTATACATAGTGAATATATGGTCTCTCCTGGCTGATAGTATTTAACACTGAATTAGCAGACTGCATTCAGTAAAGGAATTCAGAAACAAGGAGCTTGGTTCAACTGGAAAAAAAAAACCAAAACATTCACAATGAAGATCTTCTTTCTCTTTCTAAACATCTTTGTTTATGAATGATTCATCTCAATTAAAATTACTAGTTTGGGGGGCATGGGAGGGTTGCTTATTTATGCTGTTGATAACTTCTTTATTAAACTAGTATTTTATTAGTTTTACAATTGTACTTCTCAAAAGTGCAATCCACATAATTACAGAAGCACACTCGCCAGTTCCCCACACCACTTAATGAACAACACATGATTAAAGACAGGGGAATACTTTAAAAGACACAAAGGTCATAAGTACACCAGGACCCCTACAGGCTAAACCTCTGATCTGAATGTAGTATGTACATGTGTATGTTTTTGCAGAAAAGGAATCATTACACACTCACTACACCCATCCTGCCAAGCAAACAAAGTTTTGGTTGTAAGTCAATGAGTGGTGTGGTTCTATTCTAGTGGCCACCACGCCCAACATCCCCATGACATGGCTGTCAATCTGTCAGTTGTGATAATGGCAGAATTTTAGAAGTATGGTTTCTACCACCCTCATAAAATGAAATGTATTTAATTTCTCAGATAACTATAATTCTTATTCGAAATGAACTTTTTAACACCAATCCTATTCACAGAAGAAGTACATTTACTAAGTGAATCCCACAGTGAATATGCAGCTGGGTGTAAAGCTACTATGTGTCTCTTTGCCCTCAGGAGTATAAATTTCTTCCTGAAAAATTTACACAGTACAAAAGAAGCTGATTGCTGAGCACTGTACACAGATGCTAAGATGTGCAGTTTAAATAGTCTTACTATTTGCAAAAGGTAATCTAAATAGTGATTTATGGTCTTTAAACAGGAGGCAAATAAAGCATTTTCTGCAAGGCAGTCGCACCTTACTTTTCATGCAGGACTTCCAGTGAAAAGAGTTGCAGAACCAAGATCATTTAGTCCCTAATGAGACAACAAATCCCAAGTGTTTCCAAGTCCTTTTTTTCCTTAAAAAAATAAAGCCTACAGATGTAGCAAACAATATTTGCTAATCATGTGCAAACATAGTTGGCCAGATAGACACGCATTGCTGCTGTCTTGTGTCTGGCCAGTTCCCAAACACAGATCTTAAAAGCTGTAGCTAAAAGACTCACTCTGTCAAGGGATACTAACTTCTTATTAAACAGTGGAGCTAACTAATTCTAAAGCCCAGAGAAACCAGGAGAAGGATTACTTTTTTGCTTATTACACTTCTTATCAGCTCTCAAGTAGGACCAGTATTACGTAAAAGATAAGAACAAAAACCCGTCCATCCTTGGGAGGAGTTGTTCAGAACCCTAACTGAGCCAGTTCGGATGAGGACACTTTTCCTACTGTTATTCTCTCCTGGATATCAGGGCTGATGCCCATATGAAGATTTTCTAAAAGTTATCTGAAGATCTCTCTAGAAGGGTGGTGTCTACCTGCTGTCCTTGAATACACCTGTAACCCATTTCCTTGACATTTAAGTAAAACAAATTGCATGTGAAAACTATATTTCCCACATGCACCAGTTTGCATTTCCTGCCTGATGTTAACCAATCAAAGTAGAGCACAAGAAATCAAATCACATGCAAAGAACCAAAGAGCAGGAGAAACTCATTTATGGATGAGACAAAGTACCACATGGAAGAGGAAGAAAGCTCAGCTGAGTCAAGTCCTTATGGAGTGTCAGGATGCATACTCAGACTCTGCATGATCACACAGCTCAACATGAATGACAGATAGCAGAGCACACGCATGTGAGAGAAGAATATCAGATAAGCATGAGTCATGTATAACAACTTCTTATTTCCTAAACAAAGTGTACTCCTCTTGCACAAAAGTACCTTGTCTTTGAAACAGTCCCACCTGCAAAAAAAATGGTGGCCTGTGAGACCACCTGAAAGGACCCCAATATTGGGAAATGAAGACGTTGAACAGGTTCTGGCACGAGAGAACCTGGCATTTCTGGGAAAGGGAATCACTACCTGCTTCTCCTGAACTGGCCATGGTCATTGTTTAGCTGAGGGTCCCAGCAGGAATAAAATCTCTGGATCACCAACCTCTAACAGGGAATTCAGCTGGTTACATGAGGCACCATGAGTATGGCATATTTTAAAGTGTACCACCACATAAGCTCTTCGGACTTAGCCACAGTACTGACCGCAAGCCAACAGGATGACCTAGATACCTAAAGGGAATTCAGGTGGGCAGCAATCAAAGCAATGTTAGAGCAAGACAGAAAGACATATGAGGATGTAGATAGTACAGTTGTATTTTAAAAGTATTGATCAGATATTCTGCTTTGGCAGGGATGTGTTAATGCAGACAAAAAGCAGCCCAGGAAGCAGTGAAAGTGTATCTGCCCTGGAAAAAAGATTCTTCTTTTTCCTAAGTAAAGTATATTTCACTTGTTTCACAGATAAACTGTATTTGTCTTGTATCAGGATACCTGCAAATAATCCTACTTGTAATTTGTCTTAGTAACAGAAAAGTAACAAAATTAGTGAAAATGTGGAAGATAACCACATTGCCTATGTCAACAAACAAATCAAGGAATCTAGCTTCTGAGATATTTCCATTTTATAATGGTTCTCAGCAACCACTCTGTGATTATTCTGCCACATAAAAACTAAGATTACTTCCCTTGCTCTAGGAATGCCACTATATGGTAGTACTATGCGCCACTATAAATAAGCTTAAGAGATAGAGATAAATAATATCATAATCTAACCCCTTTTCAGACAACTTTGAGGTAAAATAATTTTGAGGTTATGTCTGTCACATTAGTTTTCTGACTTGAACAACATTTTTCTTCAAATTCATACCATCAGATGCAAGACAAAATGTGGTTATCCATACAAATTTTCTTCTGTCAGAATAATGTAAGAAAAGCCTTTCAAAATAAAGTTTGTGATGTTGTTTGCCTTTAATGTGGAACAAGTAAAACTTGTTTTATTCAACAATCATTTTGCATAATCTGTTCAATGAGTCTTTCCATACATGTAAAGTACCCATAAAGTATGTAAAGTACACACAAATAAAAGCTATTTTGAATATTTTGGTGTGGAAATATTGCATTTATAGCAATACAAAAAACCTTTGGGAATTGAGGTTTCTCATTCATTTTACAGTATTTCTCTTCTGGCCTGTTCTTTTGCTTATTCTGCAAGAAGTAATTGTGGGATTCTGAAATAATCAATGTAATTCAAAATAGGCAAAAATCTAAAACTGATTATGCATGATTGGTAATAGACAATATATTTGTTTCACAGCGCTACACACACTACAGCAGAAACTGTATTTGGTATTCTTTAATTCCAGCATATATTATAAAACAGAAAAACAGATATTACAGATTACAGTGACAGCTTTGATCATGATGAAGCCTTGGTAAGGGAAGTCCCACTGAAATTAATAGGAGTTCTAGATATTTGCTAAGTATGGCTCTAACAGCAGCATGTAAAAGGACAGAGATTAAAGGGGAAAAAAAAAGATGCAAACTGAATGAATAATAAAGATAAAACAGCAGTTTAAAAATTATGCTCTGGACATTTGAAATAGAGCGTCCAAAGCAGAGTGTTTAAAGTTTCAAAGAAAAACATCCCTTTATAGAAAGCTACTGATCTTGATTATAAGTTTGAAGTAAGTGTCCTCCACTTTAATGGGAAATAAGCACTTTTCCCACCCCCATAACTAAAAGAAAGGGAGAAAAGTCACTTTACTTGTTCTTTTTAAAGAAACATTCAGTAAAATGAAGTGGCAATATTTATCACTCAGATTAACCACTAAACATCAGGTTGACCCAACAACAGATAGGAAACACGACTTTAATTGCTGGGCCATGTATAAATATCCTAAAGTGAAGTATTCACTTTTAACATGGCACATACATTCAGGCTGAATTTTGTCCATGAAGAGCAGTAGCAGCAAGAAAATGAAATTCTGTAGAATGCTGGAAATAATTAACATGATTCTCCAAACATCTTTTTTTCAATGTTGTATTAGCAGATGTAAAGTACTTGAGGGAATTTTGCCAGCTTACCTAAAAGCAGCTTTGTTTTTTATTTTCAGCTTGAGTAAAAGCAGCTATTTCCTCTGGAATTGTAAATTGTATATACTTCTTGCTATATCAATTTTATCACAGAAAAAATAAACTATAAAACTAGGAAGTCATAGTGCATGTAGAACACAGAATATTGTCGTCTATTCTACTAAATCAAATGTGATAATAACCTTGTAGCCACTTCGAAAGTTGACATAGCCAACAGGCAAACTCAGAATAAGGACACAGGCATCTTTGTGTAAGAGAATAGTAGCTGTAATTGGAAGGGTATCCATTGGTTATGCTGCAAAAGAAACCTCCCACGTCTTATACTTCTCAGATTCCTTGGGCTTATTTTCTTTTCCCCTGGAAAAGATTGATATTCTCAGCTATCTCTAGAGGACACATAATGTAACATGCAATTGTATAAGAATACACTCAGTGTCACTTTATGCACCGTAGATGTTTTACACAAACATATAGCAAAGCACGAGTGATGGTCCAGTGTCTAATTTCAGTACAAGAAAGTACCACAAAGCTCAAATTTTAAATACCACCCCCCACACACTACAGATAGCATCCTTACTCAATGACATTTGAGTTTTTTTTAATCAGGACTATGACAGGAACCAGGAAGCTCATGGTCCTGTTGTCTGACTCAGAAGTGCACAGATGTTTTCAGAGCGGAAAGCTAAAATTAGGACCATTTACTTCATTAGGTGGTATCATCATGTAATGAGTAGAGGATCTCTTTATTCTTGAAAAAGCAAGGGATCCCAGTGCCCAGCTGCCTTGCTTTACCCTCCACCCCGTTAGGCAACTCTGAATAGACTGAAGTAAGCAGCTGAACATCTTATTTAAGAAAAAATAAATAAATCAATGGATGCTTTTGACCACATAACAAGGGTTAAATCAATATACACCAAAAAGAATGGTTGATATTAATTTCTATTCCTAATTCCTCTGTCTGAGAAAGGCAACTGATGCTCACACCATTTTGATATGAATGGTATTATTAGGAAGTCCAGTCTTTCCCATCTGGGCATTCTTTCATCAGCACTGGAGGAAACATGTTGCTCTCCTTTGACTATAAAAGGCATATGCATGTAGCCAGAGAAACAATTTTTTATCTTGTTTTGTTGTCTTCATCAGGTGCAGGGTTGCTCAAAAGATATCCCCAAACAACCCTAGCCACATCCAACCTTATCTTCTTCCAAATTAACATCCCACAGCTGTTTAATCTCTCTTCATTGCCCCCAGTTTTGCTGATATTATTTCATATTTACTCTAGGGTTGCCCCACTATTTTCTGCATTGGTCAGCAATTTCATCGAGTACCCCTCTTTTGTTATCTATAGCGTTTCTCATTTCTCCTGTTTCTTATTCTGTTGATTTGTTAGTATACCCATGCATCAGCATTGGACATCTGAATGCATACCCTAACAGACAGTTTAAGTCTACATCAGTAATTTGTACTGAAACTGACAAGTATATGCCTTGTGCTGCTTCCATTCTTGAGGTGGGGTTTCCCTTTTCCTAGAGAGAAACTAAAATTGCAGTAGCAGTTTGGACGAGACCTAAGCTAGTTTTCTCACAGAAATATCTGTCTTAAAAAATCCACCGCCTGCCTTGAGCTGACCTGCATCTCTGATTTCAATGGACACAAGCTGAATTTCTTTCAGAAGAAAGTGATGGGGAAGTCCTAGTTCAAGGTCTTTCAACTCCATCAGCAATGCCACACATCTGTGTATGGGCCACATCACCAGAAGCCACACGGTGATGGCAATGCTTTGAAATGACCATGAAGAAGAGGTTCAGTGATTGGGAGACCACTGGTACTGGCTACCAATCACTACATCTCAGCCTCCAGGGAGCTCATCCTGGCGAAGAGGACTGCAAGCACTGCTATCCCTAACTCTAACGAGACAATGACATGCGAGCAAATCCACAAGACACAAAGTGAAGGTTTGCATACCATCTCCTAGATTCTTCACCCATGATTGGTCAATCTTATCCATATCAACATACAGGGAAAAATCAGAAGGACCCACTGCAACTCAGTGTAGTGTAGCCGTACTTGTAGAGCTACACTGAAAAGAAAGTCGTCATCCCTGCATTCAACAACGTTAGCATTTTCACCTAACCTCTGCACTGAATGGTCAAGCTGTGCATCTTTATCACTTCCATGGGCTGAACTCTACTATCATAGGTAGCAAAATGAACAGTATGGAGCTCATTTGGTCAGAGCCCTGGCCACTTCCTCCGGTGGCCTTCTTAACTCACAGTGCACTGGGTTTACCATCCTGCATGATATAAAAAGTGAAAGGGCAGCTTTGCTATTTCCTAATAAAAAATACATATATAGCATGATGCCCTGCATCAGGTGAGACCTCAAGTGTGGCATGGCAGACACAAGGGTTGAAGGCCATCTCGAGTACTAAGAGCCCCACAGTCCAAAAGTGGCATGGTATTATGTATACTGGTAAACAGAAATATTCCCTGAAATGTGATCTGGGCCTGGGATTTTTAGGGGGAAAGTACTAGCTGGACTGGAACAAGTTTTGCCAGAGAAAGAGCTTGCTAGAATATTCATGTTCTATTGCTAAGAAATGTTCCTGGTTATGCTTAATTTACTAGAATGGACACAGCCTCAAAGGGTACTTTAATAATTAAGCTTGCTTCCCTCTAGCTTTCCCTCCTGTACTTTCCCTTCCATGATTTCCCTTCAGTACAATCCAAACTTGGACTGTGGGATAACAGTGGAAAGCACGATCTCAGTAAAGTAAAAGCAAAGGAAAGGAAGAGCTTTCATAGTAGAACTGGTTATTGGTATACTCTTCTGTTTATGAGGGGCCAGGAAAATAAGAAAGTGGCCCAGGCTTGTGTGAGCATAGAACTGTGGGAGTTTATTAATGTACGATCAAGGCAATAGCAATATATTATGCGGAAAAGATGTGGTCAGGCAACTTTCGAAACCAAAACAATGCTGTCCCAACCCTAGCAGAGGCACAAAGAGCTCACCAGAAACTGCTTTCAAACCATGGTTTGTTTCAATTATTGTTAACATACTGCTAGTGCAGACACTCCAGTGCCCTGTTACATCCTGTATGTGGTTTTGTTGTGAGCAGGAGATACCGCCATCAGCAATGTTTGCCACAACCCAGCTCTAAAGACTAGCTAGGTTTATCTTCTACAAGTCTTCTTTTGACATAGCGTGTTATCTCTTACAAGTGTTTTCAAATAACTGTGCAAAGCATGGGTCGACCACGTGTAGCAAATAAACTTAGTTACAGGACAACCTTGAGAAATCAGTGACTTTCATTATGCTTCGCAAAGAGCTGTAGCAACATCAACAAAACATTCAGGGAAGTGAACAGAGGAAACAATATACTTTCCTGAACTGTCCACTGTGACACAAAAAAAGGATTCAGAGTTCTGCAGCAGCTGCTGCCATTCATGCCAGAAGTGATGCTTTACTTCCAATTGAAAGACAAAGCTCTCCTCTTGCACACCCCTGTATTTCTAGGAGAATAAAACCACATTTCACTAAGGACAGTTATTGAGACTGAGGTATTCCTTTTTATTTCCCTTGTAAAACACAATTTTCCATTTGCAGGTACTTGATCACTTTACAAAGCCATGATGTTGGACAGCAACATTGCCAATAATTCTGCATCTGAACAAAAAGTTTTGTCAATTGCACTAATAAAGCTGTGGCCCATTTCAAGAAGCCTCTGTTTGTTCTTATCAGTGATGGAAGCAATGATCCAGGCGATGAAAAGGAAATAATTGTAACAGCTAGAGACTGACAGAAATATTGGGATTCTAGTAACTATACTTCCACATGTAATTTCTGAACTGGTCAAAACAAGCGAAGAAGACAGAGCTATAAACCGTTTTATTAAATTCAGTGGAAGATTGTAAAAAAAAATAAAATAAAAATCTGTTCTCTCTAAGGTAAATCAAATAAAATCATGCAGCTGACCATGGCTGTGGTTGTCACTTAGCAGATCAAATTTGCTAGCAAACAGTCAGTTACACTGACCAAAGTATTCATGAGTGGTGACTATGACCTATTGGAAAGAAAACAAAAAGTTCAAGAGGCATGCCTCTAAGGTGATTTTTTTTCATTTTTACAGTCTCTGTATTTCAAGAAGGCTTCAATAAGCACATTATGAAGGTGTTGTGAAAACAAAGTGTGAAATCTTCCCAGAAGATGCCAAGTATTTTCCTGAGACAATTTGCAAATTCCATGATGCATAGCATTTATAAAAATGTTCTGCTTCGTAAGCATAAATTTCACACTAAAAATGTTGCCTGAGAAATGGAAATCAGAAGTTTCAATCAAGTCTAGAACTAATTCAAATTTACAAGCAGTTTTATGTGGATGTCATCAAATGAGACTACTGAAGGCTCTTGTTTAGATCAAAGCACCCTTAAATGCTTACCCAGCTGCAAAACCAGTCTCGGTGCAAGTCATGTTCAGAATACAGCAAAAATATTTCACCTGGATTCTAATATTCGCATGAATATTAGTTTGATCTTGATTATTGCAGAGAAATTATTTTTTTTCCAAAAGGACTAAGATGGCTGCATTTTTAAATCATATTTCACAGTTCAAACTTTAAGATAAGGCTTTTTTTGTCAAAAAGGAGTGATTCTGATTTTTTCGTCACCCTGACAAGTTCCTCAGTTGAAAAGATCTTCCAGGTGGCAACAATTCCACACACTGAACTTTAATCAGATCTGAGAAGTAGTATTTTAGCCACACTAAACATGTCATATACATTTGAGATTTTTGTTTTTCTCCCCATCATGTCTTCAAACTGAACAGAACTCCTGAATCATGTAATCAGCAGTATGTGATCAGTTATCAGAAAGGACTAGTAACTGTCAGTATTTTTCCCGTAATACTGCTAAATGCTGTGCTCAGAGTTCACTTAATGCAATTTCAAATGACTAGTTGGGATTTTCTTCTTAAGTCTTCAAGTAAAATTCTTAATGCATTTCTCAAACCAGACAAATTGCTGATAGTCAAAATGCACTAAACTTGATGTCTGCTCAATTCCTCTGCTGCCAAGTCTCTCAATTTATTCTTGACAAAAAGTTATGCCAACATTTTTTGCAAAGGTTACTAAATGAGACAGTACATGTAGCATAACCACATTTCCAGAATTTGTGCGTTAATCAGTGTCTCTCCAGAACCTGGCAGAACTACAACAGTATCCTCTGCAATTAACATACTCTGCTTCCTTCCCAGGAGGATCAGTTTTGTATATCTGTATCAGCAGTCTGACTCCTTTGATATGAAAGCAAATAATCTCCAATTGTCTCATACTGCTTCAGGTCTCAGCAATTTCACCTCATGCAGTTGAGTTCCTTCACATTAAACCAACTCTGAAGTACCAATGCTAATACATTTCCACTAAGGCAAAACTTTATGTGGCATTGCAGTATCAGAAATCCTTTGTTAGACACATAGCATGCATGAACCATTTGAAAGCTATAGCACCCACAGGAGCTACTAGTGCAGACCTTTCAGCTGTTCTGTGGGCTATACAGGGGAACAAGTGCTGTGAGTAACTTTCCATTTGCCCTCCAGTGCCAAAAGTCTACAAACTTGCTTCTTTGACAATCCTGACCTTCCAGCTGTTTGTACCTCTTCAGATCTTTTGTAATTTTTAAATCATATTCCTGTTTTACTTTACCTTCTCTGCACCCTATTCCCATGTAAGCCTTTTCTTTTCCTATATATTCTCTTTCTTTGTATTTCACCTTTCCTTTTTTTACCATTAACCCAAGGAACAAGTCCTAGTCTTGAGACTAGTACTTACTAGCTACTGGCAGGACCCTAGGGAGATGCAAGCCAGGACCACAACTTTGCTGTTCACAGAAATTTGCAGAGGGTGCAAATTTTTTCTCAGAAAACAGGCTGGTAGATGACTCAGGAAACAGGCAATCTCCTGTTTGCTGTTGGGTACTTCAAGATCAGCAAAAAATTTTGAATTCAAGTAAATTATAACCTTGTTTTGAAAATTCAAGATAATCACCATACAGTAACGATGTGACTGTTCCGTGATTCACTGGCCCAGGAGGTAACACAATACAAACAACACAATACAATATAACACAATACAGATGAGAAATCAAACTCCTGAAGTGATATATCCCTTCCTGCACAGAGAGTACCTGTATTCTCAAGAGATGCAGAGTCCCTCTGTGTTTGGGGAAAAAAGCAAAGGGTTTGGGAAATCAGCCAGTGAAAACAACCAAGACCCTTCAGCAGTTGACATACTATACCTGACAAAGGGAGAGGAGCCCTCTATGCTAGCACAGCTGCTGCAAATTGGGCATGGAGAACATGGAGCCTGTTACTGCCCTTCTCTTGCCCATCCCATTAGGGACCGAACAGTAGAGCAAAGACCTGCCAGATGTCATCAGCGTTACTTGTGCACACCAAGCAAAAAAAGAGGATGTGGAGGATGGTTTCAAGATCCAGAACATAATTTTGTCCATAGAGAATTTCCCATCTCAAAACTAACTAAAGTGAAGTCATGTCAGCTTGATGCAAAATAACAAAAGCAGTTATTTTTATTTATTAGGCTGGCTGGCCACAGGCATTAATTAAAATGATTAAGACCAGTTTGGGCAGCATGATAACCACTTCACCAATATTTTAACTTAAAATTTTAAAATTATTCATGCCCAGTCTCTCTTAAGTTTCATTTTTCTTGCAGTTGAAAAATATTCTTTTAACATGTTTTTGTCTAAAGTGCACTTTTCTGTTATCTAAAAACAATTGATTTACCTGTATTTAAATAAGCAATAGCTAAATATGTAGCCAGCAGGCTTTTTCAAGATTTTATCTGTAAACATTGCACTGGAGGTTTTCCAGTTCTCTTATTTCAAATATTTCTTTTCTTATAACTAGAAAGAGATTACAAAAATAATTTCCATTTCATCTGAATTGTTCACTTACAAGCAGGTCTTTTTATTATCTTTTCAAAGTGTTTCAACCACTTTGAGACCACAGTATAATTTCTCATATAAACGTATGGAAAAACTCTTTTAACAAAATATACTTAAAAGAATTAAGAAAATAAAGAAAATAAGATAATAAAGTTCTTTATTAATCTTACTCACCTCAACTGAAATATAGTAAGTATATATAAAAATAATTTTTTAAATTTGCAAAGTTTTCCATTTTTTCTTCCTGCATCCTCCAAGGATTTTAATGACCAATATACATCAGTGACCTCAGAAGAATGTAAGCATCACCAAATGTACATTTAGTGCTCTTCAAGCTTAGATATATATTCATTTTAAAATCCAAAGAATTTGAAGTTTTTATATAATAGTTTTGTAAAGAAGTAGTAATGAATGTTTAATTTATTTTGAAAGGCTGGTGTACAGAAATACCACTTATTAGATCATGCCGATAAACTCTCAGTTATCAACTATGATGTTTCCTGCAATTGTGTGTATAAACAAAACCCAGATCCAGATATATGATCCAGCAAAACACCATTCTGAAGTCTTCTATCTGCTCAGCAGCCACACAATCCTGAAGCAGCCTAGAATCTAATGTTAACTTCAATATAGTCAAATACCTTGTTTGTCCATGTTTGCCAAGACTAACATACTGAAATAGGTTCTGAGCTGCTCAGCTTTCATTTCAGACCATATTCACCAGTGCCACACAAAAGGCTTGATCTGATTGTTGTTTCCCAAAACTTGTTCCAAGAAGGGCAATCTGTCTGACAGAATAATCTGTCTACATCCTCCTGCAGGAACTGATTTGGACTCAGCGGTGATTTATACTAGAGGATAATACAAACTCCACTCCTTCTCTCTTCCCCAAGTGTTCTTCATATTCTTACATGATTAAAAACAGAGAGAGAATGGTATGCATATTTTCTTTCATTCAATTTACTTTTCTCTCTAGCATATTGTTTATCATTTGCTGCTTTTAAGAAAGAATGGTTTTAGCCATCTCTTCACTCATGTAAACCTTCAAGTCCTTCTGTCAATTTTTTATTCTCAGTTTGGGGATTTTTATATTAGAATAACTCCTTCTGACATTAAAAAGGACATCAATTTTGCCTAGAGGTACTTATCAATCACTGCTGCATCAGTTCATACACCTGTGCATACCCAAGTGTTTACAAACAGTTCTTAAATAACTCAGAAATTAGAATAAACATATATAGTTTCCAATAGTTGTTCCTTGTAATTGCCATAACTTCTGGGTTTTTTACCTGCTGGTGCTGCCAACTCACACATCTTGAAGAGATTAATTTGCATTTTCTTATAAAGTTTGCTTCTCTTCTTTCAAAAGCACTTTTAATTCCCAGGAAAAAAAAAAAAAGTATCTTATGTAAGTTGAAAATCTTTATTCTTTATTCCAAATTAATGTTAATCATAGCATTATAAAACAAAATCATAATCTGAAGCAATGCTATATACACCGGGGCCAGGGGAGAGTTTATATGCCTGTCAATTGAAGTAATGGGAGACTGATCAACAGACTAAACTTTTTATCAAAGACAAAAGTAAGTGCAAAAAACCCAATTAGTTTTGTAGGGTAATAATGTGCACAAGAGGGAAAATACATCCCTAACTAAACAAGCTATCCGGTGAAGCATAAACATGTGTGTAAATATGGATAAACTAACTAGCTACCTGAGATAAATTATACAATTATAGATGCCAGTCAAAAAAACCAATACTATTTAAAAAAAAAGTAAGTTATTACATATCTATAGAAAAAAAAGGTAAAGGGGTGGCTTAAACTCAAGAAGAGTTGAAATTTATCACATCCTTAGTTTTGCCTCAAGCATTAGTTGGTAAGACAGTATGCTTATTTAGATAAAACTAAAATATGTTCTGTTCTGTGTGTTTCAAATTTACTTTTTTGTTGTATTTATCAATCTAGAAAACAAAGGAAAGAGATAAGTTAAACAAAGATGACCAAAACTAACACTTTGAGTTGTCTAGCTGTCCAGTCCATAACTGTCTGGTAGTTATCGCCAACATTACCAGGTTCTCCAGCAACATGGACTAATTGGCATAGTAAGCAGAAAAAGAGAGCACTTTCTTTGGTGTGCATGGGAGAAAGTATACTAATATTTATAGTTTCGGTGGAAAGAAAGCCTAGGGCAAGTAAGTCCTCCAGACTCTAAATAATGCTGGGGGGAAAAATTCTTTTTAAATGCATAACTTTATTGTACTTTTAAAGGAGAGCCTTAAAATACAGCTTGGCAGCTTGAAAGTCAGCAGTTTTGCAAAATGACCTCAAATTCTTCTCATACTTACAGAACAAAGTGAATTTTTTTCCTACTACTTCTCTCCCCTTTTCTTAGGTCCCAAATACTACTTAGACCACAGAGCAACTCATTATGCACATAAACTTAGACAGGCAACATCTAACTATCGGCATCATCTTAGCACTTTAGCTGTACTCTAATAAGATAATAAAGTTTCCTAGTTTTACTTTATTTTTTCCCCCTGTGCTTTGCTATCATGAAGGGAAAGAAGAGACCGCACCAAAAAAAAATAAAAATCTCCAGCTAAGTACAATCTCTAACCCACAACACTCTGTCCCCAAGCCCTGTCTGGCAAAGACAGAGCAACCCCTGCTTATGACTGGTCATCTACACATGAGAGGCAGCTGTGTCCCTTAGCAAATGCAGTGGCAGCCACGGCATCTTAGTAGTCCAAAATAAGTTGTTTCAATGAACCTTTTTCCTTGTGAGCCACATCCATCATTCAGATGATTCTGGATGCTTATTGTTTAGATGCACTTAATTATGTAGTTTTGCGGAAGTTTTATGTAACTGGACTGAAAACAGTTGGAAATAAGGTATGCATAATGGACAACAATGCATAATGGAAAAAAAAAAATGCTTGGAAGAATGCCTAGATCTTGTTAAGCATGTCCCCAAGAACATAGGAACGATCAAAAGTTATTTACATTAAGTTTTCCTAATTCCCAAATTTCTCAATCTGTGCATTAATTCGTTGTGGCTAGAGGCATTAACTTGGCTTGCATTTGCAGTTACTGGATGTTGGTTGTATGGCCTGGTTTATGTTTTGAGTTAAAGTGAAAGATCCTTGCTTAGAAGTATTTATCTACCCCTGTTTTGTACATGTCTATTAAGTAACTTTTTCCTGCCAGTTATTTATATAGGACATTACAAATTTGCAATGGGTTAATGATAAAACAATACACAGGCTTAATCAAATCATGTCAATATTGCATCTTTATTGGTGGTAAATGACAGCTTTGGGATTTTGATGTCAGATGAAAAGAAGGAAACTGGAACTGTCAACATTAATCTGTTGTACCTGTTTGAAATTTATATTTTGAAGCAGAACAAGTACTGTAAACAGAAAAAGATTCAAGATAGTGAAGGAAATTAAGAAAAAAAAATCAGACGCAAACAGGCATGTCAGAGCAAGGTCAGGCTGAGCAACATGAAATAATGTGACATGTAAAATTCAATTTATTAAGCGGACCACATGAGGGCTTCTGGGGAAACTGTTCATCCGGTCACACTCGTGCTCACACATGCATACACAGCATCTTCTGAGCCATCAAATGAGCCCTGCCCTGGTTCCTGCTTCCCCGAGATGCTGGAGTAGAGCAGGGGGACACACAATGCTGCTTTGAACCCTGGGCAATGGTCCAGTCCAGCAGGTAACAGTCCCACCTCAGGCACTCTGTGTCCATGCTGTGGCAAACAGCCTGTGACAATGTTCTGATCTCTTCTGGGAGGGAGGCGCTACAGCCAGACCTGTCAATCAGATCCATCCTTGATGAAATCACAACTCACCATTTCAGGTATTATTCTTCTACCAGTTGTTGATCTCTGGCTGGTGTCAAGGCTCATTGCACTCAGTTTGTGTTTGTGAGCTTGAAGCAAGCAAATTATTTCCAAGGATATATCTCTATAATCTCTATAAATGGCACATAGAATTTAAATCTTTTGCTATTCTAAGTGGGACCTAAAACAACAAGCAGAGCTGGTGAAATATGGCAAACTAGAAATCAATACTCAGATCAGAAAGCCCAGACATGAGGGAAAATGGAAAAGCTTATGAGGCAGCAGGGCGCTCTCTGGGAACGATACCCATATTTGTCATAAATTTAGTGTGTTATATACTGATATTTTTAAAGTCAGTTTATGATGTTCTTAAACTGAAGCACCAAGTAAAAGAAGTTTGAAAAGTCATGTTGTATCTACTGTCACCTGAAAGTAGGAAGACCTTTTGAAGAGAATGGGGGTATATCTCATTGAGGCTGGAGGGTAATTCATGTAAAAACAACACACTTCCTTTTTAGGCCAATAAAGCACACGGCAATCAACAACAATAACAACAACAACAAAAAAGTACTTGCAATTCACTTGTTACCTAAATAATCTAAGGAGTTTGAAAATAAAGTTACCTTTGTGAAAACTGTCTTTGAAAATTTAAGTTCAACTTCATGCCATAATTTTTATTATTATGCAGTGATTTAGGCTTCCTGTTTGTAAATAGAACTTAGGGCAAAATTTTAGTTTGGAAGAAAACCAAAGGTAATAGTCTTATTTTATATTACACCTATCTACTCTCATTTTAAATCTATGCTGATCTTTCTGAACTGAGCACATACTGGACTCATTTTAGGATAATAGCAATATGGAACTCTAGTCTCTGACAACTAACATAGTAAAAGGAAATAACAGCAGGAGAAACACAGAATAACCTCCAATTAGTTTTAAATTGCATGCATATGTGTGTGTTTTCCTGCTGGAAGTAAGAAGTATCTAAGGTATTTATGATTAAAACATGATTAGGTGATAATATAGATTGCTGACATAGGTCCTGAAATTATTTTCAATTGACCATTACAAAATCACTTCTGAAAGCTTTCCATTTACTTTGATTCCAGGTCTTTTACTGCAAATTATTCACACCAGGTACAAATTCATAGTATATTTTAAGTGCTGATGCAAATAGGATTTGAAAAGTCTCATCAGTGTTTTCCATGTGGGGAACATCTGTGACAACATGACCGTAGGAACTTTTGCTGTAGCTTAAATAGTATGTGTAAAGGTTTTGAAGAGAAATTATATTCCAAAAAGAGGGGAATTTCAGCATTTCTTCTAAAGAAAACTAATTATCACATAGGTTTCAAATTGTTTAAAAATACTTAATTCAGAAGCTTCAAAGAGAATATTTAGTAACTTCAGGGTCAATATTATCATAAGTACCATTAGATACCAAAATTCAATGGCATCGCCTCAATACTTCAGAAAACTAAAATTATATTTTAAATGAACAATATAAATGCATTTAAACTTGATAAAATACTTCAAAGAACACACAAGTTAAATAAACACTAAAGTCTGTGCATTTAAGGAAATTAAGGGTTTATGATTTTATTCACTCTGTAGCACTTAAGCATATTTCTCATTCTTTCCCCACTTGTAAAAGCGTATCTAACTTCTGAACCTTTTTCTGATAAATGGGGCTTTTATGAAAATTTTATATGTAACATTAAAGATTTAAACAATAATTTCAACAGACTATTCAGATGTGTTGATTCCTGATATAATCACTGAAATGACATTGCAATATTTATGCTGTTCTGTTGGGTTTTTTGTTGTTTTTTTTTTTTAATTGGTCCTTAAGATATAATTTGGACTTCCTTTTGTTGTTTCACACTCAGTATTAAATATTGTGTTCAGAACATTTTTTCATACATTTGCATGATACTGATCTACAGTTGGGGGGGCAATTTAGTAAAATTGGCTTTTAAAATAGGTCATTGTCACTAAAAACCTCTTCCATGTGAAGAGTGTTTAGGCTTGTCATAGCAGGATTTCATCCACTAGTTCTTATGTTTTTCAGCATTATACTGATTGACAGTGTTTGTTAGCTGCGTCTTTGCCTTTCAGCCTTGATAATATCATATTGTGCCAGTGGATTTTTTTTTCTTTTTTTTTTTCAAAAATAGAGATTATCTGAAATGCAAACTCTGCTTATTTCTATAGCTCATTGTTATGACTCTTGATACAGCATTAGCTCTTTTTTCACTGCATGTGTTAACTTCATGCATTTTCCAGGTCTAAATTTGTTAAATTAAACCCTTTAGGCAACCGTTAAGGCATCTATCTTTTTCTGCTACTTCACTACTATGTTTTTATTGATATGTGAAAAACTACTGATAGAAATACAACCATCAGCTTAATACTGTACATGGCTATATCCTTAATTGTAAACTTCTTTGAAGAAGATGGTGTCAGGCATTAAACTACAACATTATAAACTGCCATCGTGTCCATCTGTGTAGCAAAGCTTTTTTTTCATATGGTTCAATTCCAAATTCTCCTGCTGAAGATACACATTTGCTTTCAAAGGCATAACAGATACAAGGGAAATTAACTTTTGTTTTCAAACAGTAACCTGATCCTTTCCTCCTGCCCTCATTCTTAACATGATTTCCAACACAGATTATCAAAAGAATGCATTTGTATACAGATAGTCAAGCACAAGATTGATTTTATCTCAACCTGCATCCTTTTTTGTGCATACATAAATACAAATTGTTACTGAGAAAAAGGCTATATTTGAAAAGATTTTAAATACCAAATAATTATCTTTCTAACTTTTTGCCAAAGATTAAAAGGGTGTTGGTTTGTTTCTTTTTCTTAAATATTTGTTTTCATTTCATATCAATTAGATGTCAGGGCCCTGAGGGCACTAATGTGCCTTAATTGCCCTGACCAGCCTCACCTGAGACCCTCACTCACTCCCTCTGCCTGTCATGCCACTGGCTCCATTTAAGTTCAGACCTGCTCTCAGATCTACTGTAGATAGAGGTGGGTGGGGTTTTTTTTCCTAGTTTTGAGCTCTGGATGGATTTGAGTTATTTCTTTGCCTGATGAACACTGCAAAAAAGCACTGAAAGTACCATAATATTTTTGGGGGATGGAGGGGGTAGGTGGTTTTTTTTGTAGGAAGTGAAAGAGGACAATTGATATCAAAGGGGTTTGGAGGAAAGAAACACTTACAACTTTTTGATTAATCTTTTAGCTTAATAACTTGTAACTTTTTTCTTCTGCTCTGGTTCTAGGGTGTTGTCCTGAAGCATTTATGTTTGAAGTTGCTGGATGGAAATATCCTTCTCTGGTGATTGTCTCTGAAAACCTTCCTAACTTAAAAGAAATTAACAAAAGATCATAGCAACTCTGCTTTTTCTCATCTTCTAAAATGCTACTGGACACGGTTAATGATATAGTAATAATTAGCTTCTTCTAAAACTCTATGGGAGTTTATGGCTGGTGTTGCCATGAAAAGCTGAAATCAGGACTCAATAGTCGGGATGACTATTAAGCAGGTATTCTTTATTGCAGCGCTGGGCAGCACTGGGGATCACTTCGCCACAAGTGCTCCACCAGGTTAGCACAACACATCAGTTCATATACACAAAAATCGTACATATTCATCAGATTTCCTGAAAAGGGCAGATTTATGGTGATGAGTTCCCGGAATTCATTTACATAGTCCAAGCATGCGCAGTAAAATTAGGGTCAGGGTCTTTTCACCCTCCCGGTGGTCTTCCATAGTCTTCCTCACGTTGTCCACTAGTTGAACTTTGGGCTTCCTTTGTCCATATATAGTCATTGAATTAGCTCATCAGTCCTTCGGCCTCGGAATGTTACAAGGGGGTCGATTTAAGCTAGTTCTTTGGTGCTTATCTTTGGCACAATCGTCCTGAGTTCCTGTTATCAGTGATTTAATTAGGAAGCCTAACAAGCTCGCTCAAGGCCTGCTTAGTCCTAGCAGGTAAGAAGTCACAGGAAATGTCCCACCATCAACTCTGCTCAGCAGGTAACCAAAACTATCTTTGCAGGGAAAGAGAACAAGGCTGCGAGTGAAACTAAAAAAATGCAAGTCTATGTCTTTGTCAGGGATTTAACCCTTTCACTGGATTTGTCAGCTGTAGCCAAGTGATGCCGCTGGGAGAAATAAACCTTGTAGTTCTATATTAACCTATATGGCTTTTGAAGAGTAGGATACTTGGAAGCAATAGATAGTGAATGTTCATGGTGCATCCTCAATCTGACTAAAATAGTTTTAATTGTAAAAGATTACCTTTAAAAAGTGAGTGCACTGGAACCCTTAGTGGGACCTATGGATGCATGAGGCAGCACGTGGATGACAATCCAGAAATCAGGCTTTCTATCGGAGTAGCACCAACAAGCTATTCTGAGTGGTGCAACAGAAGGGAAAAGAAACAACCATGTTCTCACCTGTGCTCTGCCTACCCCTGTCTTCAAAGCCTTGTTCTTTCTAAGGAGCTCCATGGGGTCAGCTGGGAGTGGATTTTCCTGTCCAGTTACTCTGCCTGCTGGCTGAAGGATCATAATGTTGTGATTTACATGTGACTAATGGGCCCATTTAGTGGGTGTTTGTCCTCCTACTATCTGTAAACTGCATTTAAATGCTGATAGCTAATGGTATGCTTTAAACTAAAGTACTTAAATATAACATTGCATACACAGTATTCCAAATAATAGCTCATGTTGTTTCTTTTATAAAATGTCCATGCATTGTGGTTATATTGTGTGAGGTTGTATGGTATATATTCAGTCACCAGTTTTCACCCCCAAATAGTTATTGGTCGTAAGACTGACTAAATGCCAGTAATGAATGACACATTTATTCCACTTAGATGTTTGTACCAGGTAAAACTTACAGCATATCTGTTTCAGTGTTAGGGGTGTTTGATGCAGGAGTACATGTACATGGAAAAGGGAGCAGAAGAATTGGGATAAGGAGGACTGTCACTGGCTGGTTCATTAGTCTAACACAGTCAACCTGGTCCCTGTGGCTGCCCTGGTTCTTCACGAACAGGAGGGGCTTTTCCTGTTGTGTGCTTAAGGCGATTGCAGATGATTGCAACATCATTACTGCCATTGATGCCAGGTGCTCTGTAGCGCTGCAAAGAGCCCATGTGTCCTGTAATTCCCAGTCTGGCCAGGACTAACAAGAATCCTCTTTGCATTTGGTGTACAGCCTAATGAGATCAGCCACCTCTTTCCCTTGATGATCCTGCTTACTTCCTGCCAAGTTGTCTCATTAAGCCATTCATAGGCAACTTCTCCTTTCTCCCAGAAATCTGCCACAGCTATCCGAGCTGCTATGCCACAGTTGAATGTGTACCTCAAAGGATGGTGGCGAGCCATCATGCTACAGTTCTAGGCTAAACTTCAGGTACTGAGGAAGATCCTAATTGCCTGTTGTAACCTGCACTACAGCTGCTAGAGCAAAGGAAAGGAGATGGCGAGATGGGACTGTTTACAAGTAGGATTGCACACATACGCACTTGTATGGCCCAATGCTTTTTCTTCACAGGTCTAAATTCTGTTTTGTTAACCCTCATGGGTAGTGCCACTAAAAGCTTAATAGGCACTAGTTTACTTCTCCGCTTTGAAGACTAATAAGAAAATGCTAGTCTATTACTGGGCTGACCAAAGGCCCAGAATAACACAAGCTGTGAGTTATCAGCATTTGAACTGTGACATTAGTGCTGTGAACACATGTCCACACTTTAATGCATGTACTGCAGTGTACACTGTAATACTTTTTGTTAGCTATCTATGTCGAAAATAGGCCTGTATTTTTTTCTGGTGCTGATAATGCATGGTATTTGCAGTTGCTAATTTCTTTTGGTATCAAAATGTTGGCTCAGTACAGGTATGTCCGTCTGTCAGTCTTACAGTATGAAGTTTATTTGTGAAATACACTCTGTTTGCCTCTTTTCCAGATATACCAATAGTTTGCTTGATTTAAAGCAAAAGCATGAAAGGTCCTCTTTGCAATACCCAGGCATATAAGACAGGCTTAGAGTAGGAAGTGAAACATTTTGTAATATGTTTGACATAGCTGTGTAAAAGGCAAAATAATACTATGCAGTCCGTAGCGGATCCCTTAACAATGTTGTGTTACCATCTTTTATTAAATCCATTGAAGATGACAAATGTGACTGTTTTCCCTGTAGTATTTAATATATTTCCATGTTAGTGTTTCTTTTGAATCTTTGAGGTACTTATGACCACTATCTCAATAGTTTAAGCCCATAACTTTATATTTTATATCCTATGTGACTCTGCTTTAGACTTCTCACAGCTTACCAATCTGAGGTCACACAGCTGTGCTATGTTGCAGCTAGATTTTTGGATCCCTAAGATAGACAACTGAGCCTTGGGAATGAATGATATTAGGGAAAAGAAGGTACTCTAGATAAGGTGGAGGCCAGAGCCCGTGATACTCTGGAGTATACCATTTATTTTTCTCTGGAAAGATGAGGTATGTCTCTGAAGGTTTACTTGTGCCAGACAGAGACCAAGTATACCAAGCAAGTAGAAATGGTCACTGTTTTCCTTAGCTGGCGAGGTCATATGTCTTAGTTTAGAGCTATTTGCTTCAGTTCTTTTCTCAGTAGGCAACAGTTGTACCCAGTATGGCAATGTTGGGCAATTTTGTGTGATTCAGGGAACGAAGGGTTTAGATACAGCCTGCTTTAGACTCTACTGGTTAGGCAGATGGACAACTGTCTTAAAAGCCTTTTTAGTTGTGCCTGGGGAAACACAAGTGTTTATTTTCAGAGGAAAGTTTTAAGGCAGTATGGTGTGAATACAAATATGAGGGGAAGAAATATTATGCCATTTTGCTCACAAGGTCTCATTTACGACTTTGGATACTACGAAACTTAAATAGGCCATGACCCTTTGGTTTGCTTTGTCGGCATTACAATCAGTCAACTGAATAACTTATAATGAGGCTTTAAGTTAAACAAACAAACAAAAAACCAAACAAACCCCACCTAAACTCAGGGCAGCAATTCAACATAAAAATGGTTTATATCCCAGTGTTCAGCATAACCAATGTTTTCATTAACCAGAGGAGCAAAGGGTGTGCTGGTATTGACGTAGGCTGTTGCAGTGTGGTAACTTAGTTCCATGGAATCCTGCAATAACTTTGGGGATGCTAGTTATGTCAAATGTTGGTGTGAGCAATATTTATAGTGATCTTCCATTCACAATCACAGGGTCATCAACTATCTCACCAAAGACCACTGTAGAACCTAGACTGCCTACTTCCACTTGTAACTGTTGTGTATCATCACACCTAACCTCCAGTACTGGGAGACTTGAAGAGGAACTGTTAAATTCTGTAGGCACGTGCCACCAAATTTGAAGAATTTCACTCTAGTACACAGAACTATAGTATTGCTTTGGAAAAGCTTAAACAGTTTGGTTCTAGTAACATAACTGTCTTGGTATGTTGTCAAAACCAAATTAAAGTCTTGAAGCTAGAGACCCGGATTATATGCTCACAGTCTGGAGAAAACTAACCACTGATTTTCAGGCACTTAAAGAATGCAACTGCACAATTAGTTTTGACATGCCACCTTGTCTTGTGTCTCAAGACATACAGTATTGAAAATGTAGATGGAGCCTCATTTTCAGGCATTGCACATGCCATGGTCCCTGCTGCATGACCGCAGTCACTCACTTGCATCAACAGCATTTTCAGTTATGAGACATGCAAATAGAGCAAGTGTTGTGGTTGGTTATGGACTAACCAAAGCAAGCATGGGAGGTATTAGGTTTAGAAGGAAGTTTTGGGCAAAGTATGTAAATCTTGTAGCTTGCCAAGCCTGAGAATAGACACAGCTAAAAGCATAAGTTCTTTTGCCTTGCTTCTTTTAGAGTCTGGTCTCTCCTTTGCTTCATTACCATGTATTTTACATTATCACACCCAGATTCCCCACATGGTATGCTGCATCACTATACCCAAAGCATGTGTTCTACTATCACCTCTTCAGAAGGAAGTACTGATGCTTAGAGCAATGAAAGTCAAAAACAAACAAAAAAACCCAAAAAGCAACCAAAACAAAAAACCTGTGATATTTATATAGGGCAAGCTGGATTTGTGAATCACAGGTCCCCAGGCTGCATTGTAAGATGGCCATTTCAGGGCCTATGTTCCTCCAATACATTCAATGGTCTTGGCTTTTGATTGTTGTTTCTTCTATTTTGTAAAGTAAAGTAACTTTCTCGATGAGAAAGCTAATTTGCCTTTTGAGGTGTTTGGTCCTTCCCTGTCTAAAGCTCCTCTGCAGAGAGATATTATGTTTTATGAAAAAAGTAAGGCTGTCTGGTTTTGTCCTTGTTTCTGCTAAGTTCTAACTAGTGCTGTCCCTAAGATCTGGATAGGAGTGAGTCTACCATCCTGACAATGTTACTGTTCTGCTAAAGACTGATTTCCAGGCTCTCAACTCAACTTGCCTGAATTCTCAGAATCTCTCAGGAACATAACCTCTCAAGATATTGTGGGAGGAACTTGGATACTGTCAGTGCTGAAAATGTCACTGCATGTCCTGAGATGTTTAACCACTGAGAAAGTGTAACTTTATCTTTAGTAGCAGCTTTCACAAGCTGCCAGCTTTTGTAACTCTAGGCTGACTCAGTAGTTGTTGTCAAAGGGTAGGAGCTGTGAACATAGATTCAAGAAAGTGATGGTGGAAAATCGAATGATATTATCCTTGTAGTTGAGTTGAGGTTTGGTTAGCACAGGCAGCTGGCTGCATTGAGGCAGTCTGTCTTGATGGGGGAGGAATGGTCAACAATAATCTATATTCTCCCTTGCTAAAGTGCACGTTTATGCCTTGTATGAAATAAAACTTTGTTATTGCATTGAGTAATTTGAACTGCACTATATTTCTTTCCATGTTACACTTGCATAACAGGAAGTAACAAAGGAAAACAGTAGATACTTATCCTGAGTATTAAAGTTCACTGACATGGTATCTTCTTGTGACCCAATGTATTAGTGTTTTATTTGAGACTCTTTGTAGAAATTACTTTCATTATTAAACTGTGAAATTTTGTCTTCTTGAAGTAATCTTGACTCTGTCCAACTCTGATGTATGAAAAACCTCTTCATGCAGGAACCTTAACCTTTTTCTGGCAGCACAAAGTATTTGGAAATACAGCAGTAAGCCAGTGGTTGAATTTGGTGACTCCACAATGAATGTATCTTGCCTTTGAAGCACTGTCCCAGACTTAGCTGTCTCTGATTTTCATGAGCCTATTGTGTTTGTATGCAAGAGAGAAACATGTATATCACAGAGCATCATAGTGAAGGCTGCATGCAGCAACATTGAACAACTGAAGAAAGCTTATCTGCCTGTGGCAAAACTCCTCAACCAGTTTTGTTTAAAGGAAGAAAACTGAAGTAGTGGTGGGGAAGTATACAAAGACCAGAATTATTTTTAAACTTTTAATCTTTGTATTGGTTTGCTTAAATACAGTAGGCTGAAAAAAACTCAAAGACTGACTTTTGTTGTACAATGACAATGGTATGAATGTCTGACTAACTACAGGCCTTTCAAGTTTTATATGGTATGTTAGTATGGTAGATGGTTTTTAGTTTGAGAATAAGAAATTATGCCTTTGTTTTGTTCAGTCCCGATGAAAGTTGGCTGAAATGTCACAGTGATTCAGTGGCAGTGAGTGAGTATTGTTTGTTGTAACATTCACAAGGGAAATTCGAGCTGGGCTCCCACACAAGTAGAGCCAGCAGAGAAAGAATGCAGTATATATGTTAGCATTTGAAAACAGGTTCTATGAGATATATTTTAAACCAAAAGTTTGGAAAATGAACATTCTGCAATACTGCTTCACAGAACAGGATGACTTCATGTCCTCAAGTTTTAAGTGTAGTGGACCTGTATATGACTAAGAAATTATCTGTACCAAATGGTTAATTAATCCTGAACAAACATAATTGTAGGGGAAAATCTTGTAATCTGCCAATCAATGAAGCTGCTTTTCTTCTTGGTGCAGATAGTCATGACACTGGATACTTGGGGTATACTGGGCAGATGAGGCAATGAAAAGTAAGATCATAAGAATAGCTGTATTGGTTTAGATAGTGCATGTAATCCAGTGTACAATCTTCAGTAGTGATCATAGACACCTAAGGAAGAACAGGTCAAGCAGATATTATACTTCCCATGAAATACATTATTAGCCTTCACCTATTTTCACCTCATGGAGTTCCTGAGTCTGATGTGGTTTGTTAATGTAATAACCTGCCATGAATTTCTCTGCAGACTACTTGCCCAGTCTCACCCTGAAAGCTTGTGACTTTCCAGCCACAATGTCCTTTTGATGAGGATTTCCAAAGGTGTCTTGGCAGCTGTGCAAGGAATCACTTCCATTTCTTTTAAGACTAGATCTTTCTACCTTGACCCCTCATTCTGTCTCTTGCAGGAGCAGTGAACACTGACAGAGAAGTGGGATTCCTGTCCACTCTTTCTACCACTCATGTTTCATCACGCCTCTGAATCATTTCTTTCCAAGCTTGGAGAGGCATAGCCTACTCAACACTTGGAGCTATGAGGGCAAAGTATTGCAGTCTTCCCTGCACACAGCTCCCACCAGGAACCATGGCATTGACAGGACACCTATGCCTGAGGAAGTGTTGGCTCCACATTGAGAGAGCTATGCACAGGGTATACATCCAGCAGTTTCCTGTATGAAATAACAGGTTATGTCTGAAACAACATAAACACGAAATTCAATAATACAGAGAATTAAAAGAAATCAAAAGACCCACCACCCATAATCCTCATTCTTTTTCCCTTGGTCCTGTGAAGTTTTGAGCACAATTTTTTGATAGCTTTTTTTCTCTCCTGATTATTATAACACTGCAAGAAATCTACTTCATTCTTCAGTCCTTCTCCATTCAAGACTCCAGCAGCTCTTCCCTTTTGCTTATCTTTCAGCTTTATACTCTGATTTAGTAGTTTTTCTGCTGGCTTGTTATTGGTAAATTCATCTTCTGTTACCCCTATACCACTAAGGGCCTCATAATGACAATCTGTTATTGTGTCTTTTCTAGCTGGTATCAAATGGAGAACTTACTACTCATCTGGTGTCCAGGGGAGGGTGGATGAGGTTGCAACCTGTATTGGGTTTGTGTGGCAAGGTTTTGGTAGCGGAGGGGCTACAGGGGTGGCTTCTGTGAGAAGCTGCTAGAAGCTGCCCCTATGTCTGATAGAGCCAATGCCAGCTGGCTCCAAGATGGACCTGCCGCTGGCCAAGGCTGAGCCAAGCAGCGACAGAGGTAGTGCCTCTGTGACAACATATTTAAGAAGGGGAAAAAATCTGCAGTGGAACAACAGCAGCAGAGAGAGGAGTGAGAACATGTGAGAGAAACAGCTCTGCAGACACCAAGGTCAGTGAAGAAGGAGGGGGAGGAGGTGCTCCAGGTGCCAGAGCAGAGATTCCCCTGCAGCGCATGGTGAAGACCATGTTGAGGGCAGGCTGTCCCCCTGCAGCCCATGGAGGTTAATGGTGGAGCAGATATCCACCTGCAGCCCATGGAGGACCCCATGCCAGAGCAGGTGGATGCCCAAAAGGAGGCTGTGACCCCATGGGAAGCCCACGCTGGAGCAGGCTCCTGGCAGGACCTGTGAACATGTGGAAAGAGGAGCCTACACTGGAGCAGGTTTGTTGGCAGGACTTGTGACCCTGTGGGGGATCCACGCTGGAGTAGTCTGTTCCTGAAGGACTGCACCCTGTGGAAGGGACCCACGCTGGAGGAGTTCATGAAGAACTGTAACCCATGGGAAGGACTCGGGTTGGAGAAGTTCATGGAGGACTGTCTCCTGTGGGAGGGACCCCACGCTGGAGTAGGGGAGGAGTGTGAGGAGTCCTCTCCCTGAGGAGGAAGGAGCAGCAGAGACAATGTGTGATGAACTGACCCCAATCCCCATTCCCCATCCCCCTGCTCCACTCAGTGAGGAGGAGGTAGAGAAAATCAGGAGTGAAGTTGAGCCTAGGAAGAAGGGAGAGGTGGGGGGAAGCTGTTTTAAGATTTAGGTTTTATTTCTCATTATCCTACTCTGATTCTATTAGCAAGAAATTAAACTAATTTCCTCAAGCTGAGTCTGTTTTGCCTGTGATGGTAACTGGTGAGTGATCTCTCCCTGCCCTTATCTCGATGCACGAGCCTTTCATTATATTTTCTCCCCCCTATCCAGCTGAGGCGGGGAGTGATAGAGTGGCTTTGGTGGGCACCTGGTGTCCAGCCAGGGTCTACCCACCACACAATCACACCACTTGCATCTGCTGTGTCTATGCTGCTGCTGTCCAGATTGTGGTGTGGTACAATCTTAGAATCATAGAATCATTAAGGTCGGAAAAGACCTCTAAGATCATCTAGTCCAACTGTCAACCCAACACCTCCATGCCTACTAAACCATGTCCTGAAGTGCCATGTCTACACGTTCTTTGAAGTGCTCCAGGAATGGTGACTCCACCACTTCCCTGGGCAGCCTATTCCAACGCTTGACCACCTTTTCAGTAAATAAATTTTTCCTAATATCCAATCTAAACCTCTCCTGATGCAACTTGAGGCCATTTCCTCTCGTCCTATCACTTCTTACCTGGGAGAAGAGACCGACACCCACTTCACTACAACCTCCTTTCAGGTAGTTGTAGAGAGTAATAAGGTCTCCCCTCAGCCTCCCCTTCTCCAGACTAAACAACCCCAGTTCCCTCAGCTGCTCCTCAGAAGACTTGTTCTCCAGACCGTTCACCAGCTTTGTTGCCCTTCTTTGGACACGCTCCAGCACCTCAATGTCCTTCTTCTACTGAGGGGCCCAAAACTGAACACAGTATTCGAGGTGCAGTCTCACCATTGCCGAATACAGGGGGACGCTCACTTCCCTAGTCCTACTGGCCACACTATTTCTGATACAAGCCAGGATGCTGTTGGCTTTCTTGGCCACCTGGGCATACTGCTGGCTCATATTCAGGCAGCTGTCAACCAGCACCCCCAGGTCCTTCTCTGCTGGGCAGATTTCCATCCACTCTTCCCCAAGCCAGTAGCATTGCATGAGGTTATTGTGACCCAAGTGCAGGACCCTGCACCTGGTGCAGGACCCACCACCCAGCACTTGTTAAACCTCATACAATTGACCTCAGCCCATCGATCCAGCCTGTCCAGATCCCTCTGCAGAGCCTTCCTACCCTCAAGCAGATCGACACTCCCGCACAACTTGGTGTCATCTGCAAACTTACTGAGGGTGCACTCAATCCCCTCATCCAGGTCATTGCTAAAGATATTAAACAAGACTGGCCCCAAAACTGAGCCCTGGGGAACACCACTTGTGACTGGCCACCAACTGGATTTAACTCCATTCACCACAACTCTCTGGGCTCGGCCATCCAGCCAGTTTTTTACCCAGGAAAGAGTACAACCGCCTAAGCCATGAGCTGCCAGCTTCTCCAGGAGAATGCTGTGGGAGATAGTGTCAAAGGCTTTACTAAAGTCTGGGTAGATAACATCTACAGCCTTTCCGTCATCCATTAGGAGGGTCACCTTGTCATAGAAAGAGATCAGGCTGGTCAAGCAGGACTCGCCTTTCATGAACCCATGCTGGCTGGACCTGATCCCTTGGTTGGCCTGCACATGCTTGTTGAGCGCAGTCAAGATGAACCAATCCATAATTTTCCCTGGAACTGAGGTCAGGCTGACAGGCCTGTAATTCCCCAGATCCCCCTTCTGGCCCCTCTTGTAGATGGGCGTTACATTGGCAAGCCTCCAGTCACCTCTGGGACCTCCCCTGTTAACCAGGACTGCTGATAAATGATGGAGAGTGGCTTGGCAAGCTCCTCCACCAGCTCCCTCAGTACCCTTGGGTGGATCCCATCCGGCCCCATAGACTTGTGAGTGTCCAGGTGGCATAGCAGGTCGTTAACTGCTTCTTCCTGAATTATGGGGGGTTTATTCTGCTCTCCTCTTCCTCTTCCTCTCCCTGTGATGGCCCTGCTCTTTCATCTTCCCTTTCTAAACGAGCTGACTTTCGCTTCCAGGATTTCTTTTTATGTATAGGGGCGACTGATACTGACACGGGTTCGTGTTTGAACCGCAATGCTTATAACGGAGTTGTCCGGAGCAGCTGCAGCTGCAGTGCCTGTCGCAGGGGGGGCTGGAGCAGCCGCAGTGCCTGTCGCAGGGGTAATCGGAACAGCCACAGTGCCTGTCGCAGGGGTAATTGGAACAGCCGCAGTGCCTGTTGCAGGCGGGGCTGGAGCAGCCGCAGTGCCTGTCGCAGGGGGGGCTGCAGTAGCTGCAGTGCCTGTCATTTTGTCACCAGATCCTTGAGGGTTTTGAATAGTGTTGAACAGGGCTCGGTAGGCATGGGCCAGGCCCCAGCACATTGCAGTGATTTCTGTCTCCCTAGAATTGCCAGGGTGACAGCATACTTTTTCCAAATATTCTACTAATTTTTCAGGATTCTTCACTTGTTCAGGGGTGAAGTTCCAAAACACTGGAGGTGCCCAATGACTTAGGCATTTGCCCATGCTATCCCACACACCCTGCCACTCATAACTATCCAGCCTTGGGGCAGATCTCTGAATGATATTCTTAAATTGCTTACTAACCTTGGACAAGATCGAAACAATATTCCCAAGCAATACCAATAGAAGTATCTTAACTACCCAAGGTTGTTCAAAATACTGAAAAGTTATTGTAATGAAGGAGGAAGCATTGTAGAAGAAAGTAGTGAAGGTACAATTCTGCATTTCCTCCATAAAAAACCTCTCAGAGGAAGAGGTATAATTGCGAATTGTCTCCATAAGATGATACCCGAGATACAATAACGGTTTCAGTACAGCACTTAGATACCAAAATAAACCCAAGGTCACTGTTTTAATAACAAATCTCACAGGCAAAACATCACCAATTAAAGCAGAGCACAACAAACTGCAAAAACCAACACCGATCTTTAACATGTACAGCAAAAAAATGAGCATGGTGCAGATCAGGTAAAACAATGCTAGGAACAGATGGATCAATATCACGTCCCACAACTACTAACAGATCTGAATTCCTTAATACACTCTGGTTAATCTGTTATTATCTCAAACCCTTGTGCCCCACGTTGGGCGCCAAAAAGGACTGTCGTGGTTTAGCCCCAGCCGGCAGCTAAGCACCACGCAGCCGCTCACTCACTTCCCCCCCGGTGGGATGGGGGAGAGAATCGGAAGAGCAAAAGTAAGAAAACTCATGGGTTGAGATAAAAACAGTTTAATCATTGGAACAAAATAATAATAATAATAATAATAATAATAATAATAATAATAATGAATTATAATGAGAAAGAAAACAACGGGAGAGAGAGAGAAACAAAACCCAAGGGAGGGAAAAAAGGAAAAAAAAATATATATACATACAACCGCTCACCACCCGCCGACCGATGCCCAGCCAGTCCCCGAGCAGCGATCGCTACCCCCCGGCCAACTCACCCAGTTTATATACTGGGCATGACATCATATGGTATTGAATAGCCCTTTGGTCAGTTTGGATCAACTATCCTGGCTGTGCCACCTCCCATTTCTTGGGCACCTGGCAGAGCATGGGGAGCTGAAGGGAAAGAAAGAAAGAAAGAAAAAAAAAAAGTCCTTGACCAATGTAAATACCGCTTAGCGACAGCCAAAACATCAGTGTGTTATCAATATTATTCTCATACTAAAATCCAAAGCACAGCACTATACCAGCTACTAGGAAGAAAATTAACTCTATCCCAGCCGAAACCAGGACACTTGTTAATGTATTTGTAAAAACATTTTTTTATTATCTCTTACAACAGTGGCCAGATTGAGTTCTAGCTGGGTTTTTGCCTTTCTAATTTTCTCTCTGCTTGACTTGACGAGATCCCTGTATTCTTCTTGATTTGTCTGCCCCTTCTTCCAAAAGTGGTAAACTCTCCTTTTTTCTCTGAGTTCCAGCAAAAGCTCCCTGTTGAGCCAGGCCAGTAGTCTTCCCCATCGATTCATTTTACAGCATATGGGGACAGCCTGCTCCTGTGCCTTTAAGACTTCCTTCTTGAAGAATGCCCAGCCTTCCTGGACCCCTTTGCCCTTCAGGACTGTCTCCCAAGGGACTCTCTCAACCAGTGTCCTGAACAGGCCAAAGTCTGCCCTCCGGAAGTCCAAGGTAGTGGTTTTGCTCACCCCTCTCCTTACTCGCCACGAATCGAGAACTCTATCATATCATGGTTGCTAAGCCCAAGACAGCCTCCAGCCACCACATCTCCCACCAGTCCTTCTCTGTTTGTAAACAGCAGGTCAAGCAAGGCACTTCCCCTGGTAGGCTCACTTACCAGCTGTGGCAGGAAGTTATCTTCCACACATTCCAGGAACCTCCTAGACTGTTTCCTCTCTGCTGTGTTGTATTTCCAGCAGCTGTCCAGTGAGTTGAAGTCCCCCACGCGAACAAGGGTTAGCGATTGTGAGACTCCTGCCAGCTGTTTACAGAATGCTTCATCTGCCTCTTCATCCTGGTTGGGTGGTCTATAACAGACACCCAGCAGGATATCTGCCTTGTTGGCCTTCCCCCGTCATCCTTACCCATAAGCAACTCGACCTTATCATCATAATTGCCAAGTTCCACACAATCGAAACACTCCCTAACATACAGAGCCACCCCACCGCCTCTCCTTCCTTGCTTATCCCTTCTGAAGAGGTTATAGCCATCCATTGCAGCACTCCAGTCATGTGAGTCATCCTACCACGTTTCTGTGATGGCGACTAAATCATAGCTTATCTGCTGCACAATGGCTTCCAGCTCCTCCTGTTTGTTGCCCATGCTGTGTGCATTGGTGTCGATGCACTTGAGCTGGGCTATCGATTTCATTCCCAACATTGGCATGCCACCCTTAGGCTCCTCTCTGGTGAGGCTGGTTACATTCTCTTCCCCCTTTGAACCTAGTTTGAAGCCCTCTTGATGAGTCCCGCCAACTCATGGGTGAGAATCCTTTTCCCCCTTTGAGATAGCTGAACTCCATCCATCGCCAGCAGGCCCGGTGCCATGTAAATGTCCCCAGGATCAAAAAAAACAAAATTCCACTGATGGCACCAGCCTCTGAGCCACGTATTGAGCAGCTGAGTTTCTGTGTTCCTTTCGGTATTCTTCCCTGCCACTGATGGGGTTGAGGAAAACACTACCTGTGCTCTTGATCCCTCAACCAATCGCCCCAGTGCCCTGAAGTCCCTTTTGATCGCTTTTGGACTTCTCTCCGCAACCTCATTGTGCCAACCTGCATAACCAATAGCGGGTAATAATCAGAGGACCGTACCAGACCAGGGAGTTTCCTAGTAATGTCTCTAGCCCAGGCCCAAGGGAGGCAGCACACTTCCCTGTGGGCTGGGTCTGGTCAGCGTATTGGGCCCTCTGTTCCCCTCAGAAGGGAATCACCTATGACAATTACCCTGTTTTTTTAACAGAGGCAGTCGTAATACGTGGGGCTGGCTGCTTACCCTAGGCAACCCCCTGGATGGACCTTCAACTACCTCCTCATTTGCCCGGCCCTCAAGTTCCAGAGCTCCATATCTGTTGTGTAAGGGCAACTGGGAAGGTGAGGGACGCTGGGGGGTCCGCCTGCCACCCCAAGCAGGGACCTGTTTCCATTCCCCCCCATCTCCTAGGTCCCCTCCTTCTGCTTGGTGGCAAGACGGTAGGGGATCCTCTGTTTCTTGTGGACCATCTGCTGCCTTAGCCTCAGGGATGGTAGGGTGTGGCTCCACCAATCTATCTCCCTCTCACACTCCCTGATACTCCTTAACCTTTCCACTTCCTCTCTCAGCTCTGCCACCAGGCTGAGCAGATCATCCACCTGGGCACACCAAAAACAGTAGTTGTCTCTGCTGCCCTCCAGTATGTGTGACAGGCTCAGGCACTCCCTGCAGCCGGAGACCTGGACAGCTGTATGTTTGCGTTGGAGCTCCGTCTGGGTCGCCACATTCCTTCTGGCAATGGCTTTCGGGCGAGTGGAAGCCATAGCTAGATCCTCTCCTGGGAGGGCGATGACCACTAGTTGAGTTACCCTTTAGAGCCAGGAGGGGGACCGCACCCTGCCTGCTCGCCCTGCCTGCGTGAACTGCCGTGCAGACCGCTGCGCCACACCCTTCTGACGCGCCACGCCCTGTTTGCCCTCCCTGTTCGCTGCGCTCCTGGTCGCTCGTGCTCCATCTTGTATGGTGCTCTGATCATTGTGTTGCTCTTTGGTAACCAACTACTAGAGTACTCGCTGATGCACAACTAAATTGAACATCCTCATTTTTCACTTGATTACGGTCCAGTTGATTAAAAATGATCTATGGAGAAGCACACTGACTGTAACAAAGAGTTCTTGAGGGGGAATTAACAATCTCCATCTCTCAGATACAGGCCTCCCAACCAAGAAACCGCAGTTTTCTATTGCAGACCATGTCTACCTTTGATTGCTGCTTCTATACTCTCATCAGCCAGATCCTTCTTGTGAGCTAGGGAGCTCATAACCATGCTAGTGACCATGGCAGGATGAGGGTGGGCCACGAGGTTACTTCTGTTCTTGGACTGTTCTTAGTACAAGTCAAACTCCCTTCAAGGTGTGTGTTAGAAGCAGTTTACCTCCACAGATAACTGTATTTTAGGACATAATCTGAAGTAGCTCTAAGGAAGAGGGATGCAGTCTGGTAGAATTTGTGCTGCACTACTTTTTGTGCAAGATCCCTGTCACCTGCCATGTTTGGACTGGGTTGTATGACCTGGCACAAATGTTACTGAAGACTGCAATGGCAGTGATACACTACTGTTGGCTGTGGGAAACTGTGCTAGTGTGAACCTGGACAGTAACATAGCTTGCCTATTATGTGAGAGTAATTTCCATCTGTTCTATGATTCAAAATACTGTTTAAAGACAATGAAGCTTCCTGTTCGCATCCAATACATAACATTTCCCAGTATCTGCTTAGGGAAAAAAATAGGAGAGTTTATAGTGATGGGGACTTTCTTAGGCACGAGAGATTCTTGGTAATGTCTGGAGGGCTGGAGTTGAATCCAGGAAAGAGTTTTCCTTGATAGACATTCCCAAAATCACTATAATGAAGAAGGGAATGGTATATTGTTTTTTTCATAGCATAATTGTCTGGAATAAAGCAAGTTTTTCTTGTTGAAGAAGGCGAAGGATTTGGGGACTTGCATTAAATCTGTTTCTACTGGGAATTGCTGTCATGCACATAGTGAGCAATCCTATGGAGCTGGAAAAAAACCCAATATTTTTCCATTAATAACAGAGATGAAACACTTTCTATATAACCTCACTAATAGTGAGTCCTCTGGAGAGTGCAGTCAAAATTTTAATTAATTAAAAACTAGGTTACTTGATCCTTAAGATAAATTCTACTGATTCTCTAACACTTTGAAAATTCAGTAATTTTTCAATAATTGGGTGAGGTTGAATTATATCCATAATTAATTAAATAACCTCCACCATCTTCTTTTTAGTTCAGGGTCCAAATTCTCTGATATTTTTATAACTTTATAGTTAACCTAACATAACATGCTTTTGATTGTGAACAGTTTCTAATTGGGAGAATTATTATCACAGTTCATATTCAGAAGACTCAATGCTGTATGCTTTTGTTCCCTGCTGTTTTCAATTTTCTTTATATTATTCCATTCTCAGCTGGCTAGTTTACTGCCTAATATTATTATTCCAGATATGTTCTCTGCCTCCTTGAAATTATTTTAAATCTTAAAACCCAAGCTCAAATTCAGTTTAACTTAATAAGATAGTCTGAAAACTGGCCGTTCATGAACAGATCTGACCCTCCTGCCTTGGGGATGGTGACAGCTGTCAGAGGCACAAAGGAAAGCCAGGGGCTGGTTACTGCTTCATCTATCTGTTTTTAATTTAACAAAAGTCTGCCAGAGACCAAATTCAAATCATTGTTGCAACATGGCGCCTGCTCAAAACAGAAGGATTCTGCCAATTGTGTAGCCCAGCAATCCCAGGAGCCTGTGAATTGCTAACAGAGCTGGGAGTAAAAGGCTTGCTTTTATACCTGTCTGAAGGAGGTCAGGTGGATGGCAGGATGTGGTTATTCCTCCTTACATTGTGTTTAGTCTAGAAAGGTCTTTTAAAGCACTAGAGAGCTAGAACTGGGAAAAAAGGTGTTGCATTCCATTTTCTACTGATACTTACAGTGTTTATTCTACCTTGGGTTAACTAGACTTTCTTGTTAGAAACTTTGCCTTCTGTCTGAGTGAAAAGAAGAGTGTACCTCTTCTACAAAAAAATTCAGTGTTCTTCTTATTCTGAAAATGGCTTCCATTTTCACTGGTGTCTTTTGCTGTACCTGTAGGGCTAAACAATCAGTGAATGCTGGACTCCCTTATTTTAAACAGGGAAGTATTTAGCTGAGAAAACTTCATCAGTGTTACCAAATTATGAAAGAGCAAAACTCTTCAGCTGTCTGACATTGCCAACTGTTGTGTAATCACGTTAGGAGCATTTTGGAAGAGTCTTTTGCGTGTTCTTGGCTTATCTGCTAAGGAAAGCTGTCTTGCTGCTCATGTATTACAGTTAGTTGTATTCGTTGCCTGATGCAATGTACCAGAAGGCATGAGCTTTAAAATAGTACTGCCTGGGTACCAAAAGATGTCTGGTTGTAGCAGCATGGGAATTTGTGTATTGATTTACTCTTCCCTTTGGCTAGTTTTTCTAATGAAAAAATCTTTTGAATAATGACAAACAAGCATCTAATTTCTCTTAGGGAGAAACTGTTCTGAGTGGAGCAGCATTTGCCTAATAGTGCACTGGAAAGCATTTGTCTTATAAATAAAATCCAAATGAACACATACACATTCATCAACTGAGATATGTAAAACATAGTCTGGCAATGCTTCAGAACACAAGCAAGACTAGAAAATTATTAGCTCTTTTTTTCACAGTAGGATCAACTATGCAAAAAAAGGCTGTATTATTTGGAGCTTCTGTTGTTATGTAACCAGGTTTATTGATGAAGAACCCTATAAGTGAAAGAATCTTAAAGAACAGAAACATCTATTAATACTCTGGGATAATTTTTCACTTTCAGTTGGGTCTTGTGGAATATACGAGAAATGGCAAAGATGGACTAAAATTTTCTCCTGACACAAAACTGTAATTGTACGATCAAAACATCTGAATGAATACATATACACACCTATAAATGGTGAAAAAATTCTGGAAATTATATGAGCTAAGCAAAACTTAGTTGCTTGCAAACTAATAAGCACTTAGCATGACACAGTGAATTGTTTAGTGGTTTCTGTTTAATAGAACTGTCAGAGAACTTAGGCTCACTCTTTAATTTTTTTCCCTAAGTATAATGAGCTTTAACCCAATTCCAGGCATTTAATGTGAACTTTGTGCCCACTTTATTTAGGGTACATTGCTGAAAAATGAAATGAAGTTTACATCATTTTGATTGAAATAATTTCAATAGACAGTTACTGTAGGATGAGCTTTCTAGTGAAAATCCTTCATTTAAGAGTATTTTTCTTCCAGTGTGTTCTTCTATATTCAGTAATTCTTCTAATTTGTTTTCACAAAAGCTGCCTCATCAGGACAATTTTCCTTTACAAAGACTTGGCAAACTTTTTTTGGAATCTACTTCTTTCAAAAGACTGTTTAAAAATATGCTATGAAGAAAATGAATTTAAAGGAACATATGGAAAACTTTCTGATTTTTGCTAATGGCTCTTCTGTAAGTATTTCTTGCAATGGGAATTTTCACCATGTGGGTCTGTATAGTTAAAGTTTGGGACAACGTAAAAGATATCTACTTCTTGCTGTTGCTCAGTGCAACTATAATAGTATCTTGCTTTTGTTTTATACCAAAAACACTGAGCACATGGAGAAAAATGTTGAATGTCATTTTGACAGGTCACTACACTGCCAAATCTGTATTTTCTTCAGTAGCTCCATTTCTTTTCCTGCATTTGAATGGTTATTCCTCTTGGGAGAATGTGCCTTTGGAACAGTGTTAGACTAAAAAATGATATGTGAAGGCAGCTTATGGCCACCTGCTGTCAGGCAGCATTACACTAACTACAGCTTCTCATTTCCTGTCCTGATCACTTGCATCTGTTTTCTTCCCAGTTTGGAAACTGAGATTGCTCTGCACGATGAAATATATAGTAATCTGGTCAGCTCTGCCCCACATGGTCCTATTAGTTACAACAAGCTGACAACAAAATGGGAACTGTAAAAGCCTATTTTAAAATTTCTTACTTAGAAAGACTTTCCTTTCATGCTTTTCCACCTCACCTTCAGACTCACTTTACAATATCGAAGAGCACTTAAGTGCATTTTCACAGTCTGGCACATATCACTCCTTGACTGAGAGGAGATGGGGAATATATTCTAAACCTGAAAACCACCTGGTGCTGCTCTCAATTCCCAGGAGTAAACATGTTTATGTCTACGCTATAAATATTCTTGCATGAGTTGGAGCAGAACACTGGCTTAGAGGAGCTATTGCTGAGCCTCCTCCTATGCCAGAGGTGAGGAAGGTTTCTTGCAAGCTCAGTGTAGACTAGCCTTGAATAATAGTCTCTGCTATGACCAATAAAATAAATGAAGCTGTTCAACAAAGCTCTGTTTCCACAAGCTGCTGTCTCTCTAAGAAGGCTTATGCTCTCCTTTTATCTGTCTTATAGAAATGACATGAACGCATTGGTGCCCATGGGAGAACCTATGCTAAAAGAGCTTGCAAAAGCTCTTCTGTTGTTGCTTGCAGCAATGCTGAAAAATTATACCTTCAATTCAGAACATTGCCTCCAATTCCCTCCAAGCTTGAAATATATGCATGTGTAAGCACAACTCTTCTCAGAAGAACATGCTCCTTTTTAAGAGTCTAGTTTAGCCAATATCAGAAGAAAAGCAATGATATAAAAGACAAAGTCAACAAAAGGCAGTTCTACTACTAGCACTAATAGAAGAAGAAGAAGAAAAGTACAAACAGTAGAATTACAAATAATGGCATTTTGGCCACTGTTGTCAACAGTATTTACAATTCTCTGTGGGATAGCACTTGCTAGGTTGCTAAAACTTGCTAAAAATCATGTAAATGTTTTATATCTTAAAGTGTGATGCCAAAAGGATCCCCAAAACTTTGATCTGTTATATCATTGACACAGCTTATTTGAAAACAGATTTATCATGAAGATTAGATTTAATTTGATTTCATTGAAATATTATCCTTCATTGAAATATTATCCTTACTGCTTACTCTAGTTTTTCTATGGTATTTGTTTTATTGTAGTAGCATGTAAACTTTTGGTCTTCCTAAAGACATAAAAAGCTATTCTGCTACACATCTTTATGGGGCTAGACCATCTATTGGTGAACAGTGGCAAAAAGACTAGTAGTTGCTAGAGAATTAACTGGAATGCTAGACTACCTGTTGAATGCTCTGCTTATTTGTCTTTGCTTAACTCTATTACTTGGATTCTTGCAGTATCTAGAAGCCCTAGTCATGGATCTAAGCCCTATTACAACAGCAGCAGCTGTGCAAACATCAGAATAAAGAGCATGTTTCTGTCTTGTACAGTCTCTAACTACAAAAACATTATTGTCTGAATGTGAAAACAACACTGTATTGCCATACATGAAATAATGAATGCTAATATAATATATTAGTACAATAAGTCCTGATTTCATCAGGAGGTTGAACGAGATGAACTTCAGTGGTTCATCCTACACTAAATTATTCTATGATTTAGAAAATACTGTGTTCCCTTGTGGCTTCCATAAGGGCTTATTCTTAATAAAGATAGATATTAATGGTTCCATTCTGTTGCCTAAACATTGTTATATCTAAATTGCAACCAAGAGTCAAGGGCAGAGTGCCAGATCAAATACAAAAAATAAATGTTTTCCTTTAATATTAAAATCATCATATATATGTAACATCGGTGTTGCAGGATGCCAGACTGAACAGTTCTACACTTCTGTATCTGAAGTAATGTGCCAGGGAAACTAGATTGTTTTCTCAATGTGTATGAACTTACATACACAGTTGGAAGACAATGTTGCCATTGCTATCAGTTACGGGCAATCTCCACAGGTTTGGGTTTGGCAGTTCTATACATGGTATAATTACGTAACCTCTGTGATATTCCTAAGAAATGCTAAAACAGAAGGTTCCCCTCTTTCCTTATAGAATCATAGAATTGTTTAGGTTGGAAAAGACCTTTAAAATCATCAAGTCCAACCGTTAACTTATCTTTCAAGATACATGATTTCTTTCAACTGCTTATTCCTGTCTTTCTCAACACTCCTCAGGATATGCCCTCCTAATAATGGTACTAATAGGTTCACCAGCATAGCTGTGTCATGAATACTTCCTTGTTACATCCTAAAACGAATTTCTTTGCAAGTTGCACTCCAAAATGACTAATCAAAGTGGCCACACACTTTAAACATTCATACATACAGAGGGCATAGACTAGGCCAGAATCAAGCTTATTATCTGGTCTTGTGCACAGGGCTTTCAGTGCTGTAGGCTCAACAGTTATTTATTGTGTGTCCAGACTTCTGTGTGTTCTTCATCTCCTTATGGACACAGATGTTTTCATGCAAACCAGCTCCCACTTTCTAGGCCAAGAGTTCAAGTCTTGTTTCATATAGAAAAGCAGGTTTTTGTATTTTCCTCCAAATACAGATGTATCCTAGTCTTTATGATGAAGTGCTGGGCTTCTGTTTCAGAGATATGAAGTAGTAGGAGACAAAGAACCAGACTGATATGGATGAATTAGACTTCCATGTGATAGCCATGCAGGATGGGGGCCATCACATGAGGGGAAAGCTGCTGGTTCTCTCTCTCTACAGCATAAAACTAGTAATGGAGTGCTGATCTCACAGTCCTGGTTACGGGGGTGTCTTTGCTACAGATAACCACATCTGTCTGCCTTGTCACCATAGTGAAACATCCTTGTTTCTCTGAGCAGTGGGAGTGATGTCTTCTCCTATATTCATGCCTTCCCTCCAGTTACTGCTATATGTCCATGAATATGATCTGCATATACTCTTGTAAGTGACTTACATTGTTCCAACCTTGATTGACACTGAAATGCTTAAAATTGTCTCATGCTCTGACTCTGAATCCTCCTGAATTTCAGAAGGATTTGTCAGCTACTAGATTTAATATTATAAGGGATTTAACCTTCCAATATCTCTTTAAGATTTACTGCTGTTCTTGATGCAATGAGCTTAAAAGGGGAAACCTCATCAATATCCTACATAGGCTGCCCTACAGCAGATGCAAAATTCATTCATGCTAGCTTTCTTTAAAGTTAGTAGCTGTTATGTGTTGAAAAAAAATGTTCTTTTTGACTTATTACAGAGAGTACTCAGCTCTTCTTAATCTATTTTGTTATTGTTGCTCAAAGGATAGGTTTCATGTCATGTGTCTTGGTCTTCTTGTGTTAGGAAAGGACATAAAAATGGTGGGATCTCTTAGTAGTTATTTCTAATTCTCCTTCCTGCTTTAGAATATGTTAAAATATTACTTCCAAAACTTGATCCCAGGTTTTCTAAATCTTCAGGAAAACCCTTTATTTTCATGTTCTGTATTCTTTCACAGCTATCTCTTGATTATTATCTCTTGATTCATCTGCATGGTCTATCTCTCCTCCTCCTCCTCACCCAAGCAATTTAATTGTATTGTGTTAGAGATCCTAATTCCACTCTTCAGTACGTCTGTTTCCAGGTCAGTCATTCTGTTCCCAGTTTCTTCAATGTCTGCCTTAATTTCGTAGACCTCATCATCCATGAGAGTTTACATTCACTAGACATCGGGCTAGAAAGAGTACCTTTAATAAGATACCTCTCTTCCTTGTGTTCAGCCTTTTACTCACAGAGTTTACCTTGTACAGGAGATGAATTTTTGGACAGCTGAAAGGAATCTACTTGCACAGTCTTCTCATAACCAAGTAAGATTACTTTAATGACAATCATTTGCCTTATTTTTATTGTTGCTTCTGAAAGAAATACTCACTTATCAGGCAAATACTCCAGGGGATAATGCTGAGTCTAGGATAGGCAATATAGATTATGCCAACGAGCTTGAAACTCTAATGGCTAGAGTTGCCATTTTAATCTTAACAAATGCTCTTTCTTCCTTATCCCTTTCTGCCCCTCTGCTCTCCCAATATCTTTGAAAAAAAGTAATCTTGGAGCAGTGCTTTCCTGTTGAAAGAGGTTGTTTAGTCTAATTTGTCAAAACGTGTATTTATTACAATGTTAGGAAAGTTTTCATAACACTATGAAATTCAAGCCATATTTTTTTCTGTTACTAGTAGGATTCAGATCATTTTAAGTGAGGAGTTCTCAGACTAAGTGGCTGTAATGTCTCTTTTATCCTTCTACTGCTTAGAAGGGCTTGAGAGAAGTCTTTGTCTTTGAATCATTGCCCTCGACTGCCATGAACATTAGAAAACATAAAACTGTCAGTCCATGTAACCAAAGCTCAGTTCACTGAAATGCATACACAAGTCAACTGAATAGAAAATCTTTCTAGGCATAACTTTCTCCCAAAGCAACTGCACATGCAAAACTAAAAGCAATGGGAGAGTTTAAAGCTATAACCTCACTGGAAGTAGATAGGTTTATAAAAATAAAACAAATGTAAAGTTTAATTTAACATATGGTCAGTATTATAGGAAAACTATAACTCCTTAAATGCAAACATAGGGTTTCACAGAAGTAACTGAAGTGTTGAAATCTTCATTGCTCAGTAAATATTTGCAGCCTGCATGTCCGTTTGATTAAGAACTACTATTTAAGTTCATATGAGCTCAGTTATAACAGAGCTCATAACTGTCTGTAATTCCTGTGTACTATCATGTTGCTCAGGAGATGTGAAAGTTACAAAATCTTACAACTCAAATAATACCTTTGTTTGTTATACATTGATAATGTCCAGCAAAGTGACTTTTGCTCAAGGAAGCTTTTGTGTAAATAGCTGTCAGGTGACAAGCAATGCAGCCTCACTTGTAGAAAATGGAGATGTTTCTGTGGTTCTATAAAATGGTATGTATGCCTTAGACAAAAGATATTACAGACATGGGTTGGGAAATTTTACTTGTTCTAGCCTTTTTTAACACATAGAAATAATCTATGATTATTACTGTCAAATACTCACATAAACATCTAATGATTTCAGTGAGAGCTACACAGTATAAAACCTCATTTCTGTTTTGTCAATTCTGTTCTCTACAAAATCAGAGCAGAAAATGAGTTCTGAACCTTAGCACTTCAGGTAAACTTTGTGTGTGTGTGTTGCAGGGAGGCCTGCAGCAGAGCTAATAGATACGAGTGGAGGATGAACTGAGCAGATGTAATAACAAAAGTGGAGCTGTATTAGCAACTGTCTGAAAACAGTAGTTGTCAGTATCTGTGGCAGCTACCTACAGTATTGTCTATTCACCCTGTTTCATAGGTTGTGGCAGCTTGAAACATCCAATGTTATACAAAAGAATTTCTTTAACTCCAGTTGTTCTGGCTGTTTCAACAAAACTTTGCTTTTTCCAAGTCAAAGTCCAGGCCTTCCAAACGGAGGGAGAGTTCACCTGTGGTATACCAGTAAGGCAGTGTTTTACCCAGCCTCTCTTACACTGGATCGCTAATTTCTGCTAGGCAGGTTTGTTTTCTTCTCTGTGAGGCTGTCAGATGAAGTCATCAAGATTAAGAAAAAGCTGCTAGAACTGCTGATCTTGTCTTCAGCCCCATGAATTCGAGAGGTCCAAATTTAAAATTGTCTCCTGCCATCCTGTTATCTGTTCATCAGTAGTGCAGGACCTCCTCCTCTACCTAGATACACAAACATTTCCATTAAGAAAGCCACCATATGGCTTTCATTAAGCACTGAACACAAGGTATGAAATCAAATGAGCTAACTAAGCATAAAGTACTGTATTTTTAAGTGTGGAACTGCTTTATGAAATGGATGAATGTCCGTAGTTTGTGAACCACAGTAGTGCCAGCCCAGCCAGTTATGCCTTTCTACTTGATCAGATTTATGATTGTCTGTTTTAATTTTGGACAATACAAATTGCTTTGAGGAACTATTACAAAGGACTAACTGATTAGCAGATTAATTGATTCTAAGTGATCAGCTACTCTACTTCAAGATAGCTCAATTGTTTCAAACTTGGCAAATGACTGTTGAGTATGGCCATTTATTAAGAGTGAAAATATCTTTATGGCTAACAATAATTATTAAAGCTAATGACATAAAAAGCTTTAATTTGTCCTGTGGTTTAACGTTCAACCTTGTTATCCTCTTAAACTATCAAGACAGGAGACATACGTTACTGCTTTCCAGCCACTTCTGCTGGGGAAATTCCTTCAATAATTCATCAGTTTACTCTTTAATAACTGAGTACTAGCATTAAGATATCAGAATAAAGCATTCAATAAGTGCAGTTTTTCAGAGTTGTCTTGCTATGGCTGAATAACATTGTGATGGGTACTCTTTGGAAGATGATTACATTTCAAAAATAAGTAAAGTTAAGCTTTCAGCTGAAAACCATCAATATTTTTCTGTAAGACAGCTGTTACATGTTGGTATACACAAATGTTAGCTTTAGCATGAAATGAAAATATTTTTAATTCATGGGATGAGTCTATGAGCACTTTTATTTTTATCACATTTTAAAGACACAAACCAAGAAACTTGAATCTGAAAAGTCAGATAACCCATGAATCAAGAGGAACTGTTATTAATTCCCTATGGTTTCCCCCCTATTATACACTTGTTCTTGCACTGCACCAATATAGCATGCCCACTGCAGCCATTTGTTATGTGTGAAGCTGCCAGCATTGCACAATATTCCTTGCTCTATTGCCTGTTTTTGAAGTGAATTGCAGCCTCTCCCACAGAAGTAGCAGACACACAGGATCTGAGTTAGATGTGGCTGCAGACTTAGAGAGTCAAAGCATCTTGTGGAGCTATATTGATAACATTCAGACAAGCAAATGTTTATATATTTAACAAAGTCATTAATGCATGTGGATAACAGAACATTGTGAAGTGATTTTGCAAATACATCCTCATTCTCAATGTGATCCATTGCAACCATAGCAGGAACAATTAGAGTGTTTGCTATTGAGTGGGTTTTTTCATACCTTTATATTTAGTTTTATATACTACACAAGTCAGTAAGAAACTTTATAGGAAACCATTAGTGATTTTGTGGACGTTAGTTGGTTTTTTTCATTAAATCTTGTTGATGTTCAGCTCCTATTCTTTCTGCTAGATAAAATCTGCTGGTTTGTCAATGTGCATAATAAGTTTAGTCTGCAGAAACTTCTTTGATATTACAGGTTTCATGCTATTTTGTCTGACTACTTCTGTTTATAGAACACTCTGGATACTCCTCATTTTCAGTCTTCAAGTAAGTGTAGCTGTACTGTGCGTATTTCTCTTGATATTTCCTTTCCACCTAATGATGTACCACAGCCTTACCTTTACACTTCACCACTTGCTTATCTCCTACCACCACTTTATTGGATCAGTTACACTAGTTTCTTTCTCATTTCTGTTGTTTTCTTTTAGTATGAAAGATTTTGCTTTTTTAAGAAGAGCTCACTCAAAACTGTGAATTATATCTATGCATAAATGTGCATTCTGTGTAGTAACAGATTAGCAAACAGATGACAACTTGCTTTATACAGAACTAGGTGACCTTAAAAAGCAATCTCTCAAATGCCAGCACAACGGTATGGTCCAAATTTTGAGACAGTGGTCTGAGGAGTAGTATCTCAGAAGCTGTTCTCTCTCTTGCCATATCTCATTTTGAACATGGCACAGTCAAGGACGCTATGAAGGTTTCCCCTCAGAAGCCTGAGGAATCTGAAATTGTATGAATGATTGCAGGAAGTAATCTGCAATCTCATCTAGCAAGATGAGAACACTGAAAAGAAAACTGAGTTTTCATCTACAGGTGATAGGCAACCGATTAATAACCTGTTACACTTGCTTTGGTCAGCAGTCTTACATTAGCAAAGTGTCACTTCCTTAGCTAGAAGTTACATCGAAGGACCCTCTAAGAAAATTATCCCTGAACATCTGAAAACATGAAGTCTAGGCTTCCTGACATTTGCCTTTAAAAGAATAGCAGTAGTAATAGGACAATCTTGTAATGATCCTGGATTGCTCTTTGTCAAAAAGCAAAAGATGAACTGGAAAAAATGCAGCTTACACTAACTTTGCAATAAGTGTTTTAGATATTCCGCCTTCACGGGTCAATCAAAAAAACAGAAATGGATCTACCAGTTCAAGATGGAACAGTGAAACCTGAAATCTGCAGAAGCAGTGACTGTTGAGCAGTGTCTGTTCCAATATTTTCCTTCTTTAGTATCCAGGCAAGATTAAATACTTTCTATAGGACTTGTGAATGGGTGTCTCCTCCATTCCCCATACATTTTCCCTGCATAAAAGGAACATAACTGTTTCATGTCACTGCTCCATGAAGTAGGTAAGGAATTAATCTGCCTGAAGTGTGGCTGTTTGGGGCTACTTCTTTTCGTCAGAAAGGTTCCCTGGTCAAGTTCCTAACACAACCTCACAGACATCAAGAAGATATGGTGGAAGGTACATTTGCACTGTACAATTGCTACTTGTATAAGTACGGTTATATCCTGCATACCACTGTACTCTATATCCAGATGTCTCTGTCAGGCCACTAGTTTTAATTCTGTTTGTTAACAGCATAGTTTCTGAGTCATTTGGACAACAGGCTAACTCATGGGCAATATGGAATTTGAAACTAATCATAGAAAAAAAGTGTTCATGAGCAGAAGGCAGTTGCAATTTGGTGTTATGTTCAGTCTCAACCAAAAGGCATACTAACTAGAAACACTATCAATTTTTCTTTATTTTTTCCTCTCCTATCTTTTTCTCACCCTTCTTGGGAAACCTCTGATACATGCAGAGCCAGGACTACAGCTGTTTCACACAATCTGGAGGGCATGGCACCATTGGCCAAGCCACTGACATCTCCCACATGTGCTGGCACTACCTGACCCACTTTGGGAGACCTGGAAGGCATTACAGAGGCTATATGATGTGCTCTTCTAGATGTTATTTGGGTGTGCCACATGTTGTTTATGGTCCTATCCATGTGAGATATCATGACACTGCATGGATGTTTTCATAGTAAATGCCTGCCTTTGAGTTGCATCACTTGTAGATAGGATGACTTGAAGTGTCTTGTTGCTTTTAACCACCTCTTTCACTGAATAGCCCTGTCCCACTGCATGCAGCTGCTGCCTAACCATGTGTCCCTAAGCTGAATCACTGTGCATGTGTTTTACAAAAAGAATTGTATGAAACCTGCCAATGAGCAAATGGGCAAAGCTGCTTTGGAATTCAGTTGCTCAGAAACACAGACATCTTCTTAGGAAACATATGTAGATTGAATGTAGACACTTACACTTAGCCAACAGAATCAGTCATCGAATATCCTTAAGGTCTTGCTTCAAAGTTTGTTGTTTTGTAATCAGATAACATTTTTGTCGTGCCTTCTTTCCTTAATTGTTGCTTGAAATAGTTCTTGGGTGAAACTTAGGGGAAAATCTTTAAGCATTTATTTGAAATTATTTTTCTTTTCTTTATATTTTAAAAGTATGGCATTTTAGAAACAATTTGCATTAAATTAAACTGTTTGAATAATTTGTGGTGGCAGAATGAGACATTTAGAATTACTTAAAATTAACTGCTATTAGAAATGAAATTCAGGGAAACAGTGTATACACTTAAACAACTGCCTGTCATGATTTTAAGGAAGTAAAATGTTGTACAGTTCTTAATAATGTGGCATTTGGTTCCTGTTGAAAAGATTTCCTGGTAGTTCTGTTAATATCACTCTATGTTATAGCTTCAGTGATTTTTCTCCTTCTTGCTATTAAACTGAGTAAAAATAAAGATCTCCAACACAGAGATAATAAAAAAGAAGAAAGGCTGATTTTTTTCCCCCATGGTTCTTGGTAGATTAAGCATATCACGGTTCCTTACAGAGAGGAGCATGAGGGAGCTTGAGCCATGCTTAGACGTTAACTTTTGCAGCTGTTGTGTATGTATGGTGTTAGAGAATATATAGGTGTAAATTTTTTAAACCAAACCAACCCAAAAACCAGAACAGTGTTTCAGTATATTAAGTTCAAGAATACAGTATGTGGGGCAGCAAGTGCAGTACAGGGACAATGTGAAAAGCTTTACCAAGCACTCTTTTCTGATCATTGTTAAAAATAAGACACTTTCCTCCAAAGTTGAGCAATACATGCAAAATGCAGCTTGTAGAAGCTGCAGCATGTACTTAAGTAAATGAAAGAGACCAAGGATGGATTTGGGGGAGTGGTGAAGAGTTCTAGGAGCTATGAGGGAGGCTGGAGTTTCACTGTCCTTCCCAGCCTGTTCCACAACTCCACTTCCTCACTCTGCTAGAGGAGATCCCCAAGACTTTCTGGCCAGGACACAAAGTACTGTGGGGGAGTGTACTGATTTTCAGGTCTTCCTTCATTGAACTAGCACATAAGTGCAGCAATACAGCTCAGGAAACATCTACAGATCTTGTTCCTTTCTCTCATATCAAGAAAGTAAAAAAAAAATAAATTTGGAGGTTATGGGAATTTGGGAGCTGCTTTTAGAACTCTGCATTGAGACGGAGCATCGCTGATAGCTGCATTGTGATATCCTTTAGACCCTCCATAGCTACACTTTCAAGGTTCAGAGTCACAGGAAGACTCTTTTCAGAGGAAAAAAACCCATCTCTTTGCACCACCCAACTCTTTGCACTTCTTCCTCGTAATCCCTCACACTCCTCTCACATCCTGTCACTATGCTGCTTTTTTCCCCTAAAAGGGACAGTGATCATCATAGCCCCTCAGCCCTGCTGTGCACTTGCAGCATAACTATTTTAGCTTTTGCTGGTAGTCCACCTCAAAAGTTTTACACCAGAGACGTCTGTGCTACCCAGGTTTTACAACAATCCAAGGAGGCATGCTATGTGTAAACAAACAGTTCTCCTGCTACTTGAATCTTATGTGCACCAAGAGGGTGCTGGTGCATGCTTTCTTTTTTAAAACTGCTGCCACAGCAGCTGATCCCAGAGAGGAGTGTACGGTGTATCCCGCACCTTCAGGTGCAAATGTCTGGGAGGAAGGGGACTTCCCTGAGATGCACATACATTGCTCATGTTTTGTATAGCCCAGCAAGCTCAGCAAAGACCTAGGCTGTGTCAAAACACATTGCTTACTTTTTGCAAAAGTCTGTTGCTATTCTCCTCTGCTGACTGTGCAACCCTTCCCAAACCTTCTCAGAACAATCTGAGCTTTCCCTTCCAGTGTCAGCCAGGGCTGGCTGAATGCCACTGGTGAAGCATGACCTAGCCCTGGATACTCTGTTCTCCCCCCCTGCTTGACAGAGCTCAGCAAATGTCTGTTCTGGCCGAGTAGTCCTGCCTTGGTTACTTCTGCAGAGCAGGGAAGTAAATGACCTTGCCTGAAGTGGTGCCTCTAAAACTATGCCTGCCTCAGTAGCCTCTCTGGTAAGGACATTTTGAACCCTATAGATGATCATGGACCAACAAAAGCTCAGTTCTGTTCTCTTAACCAGAAAGTACAGTTAGCAAATCAAAAAGAAAACACACATGTCCCTGAAAGACAGTTTTCTTCTTTTCTATAAATATAGATTGTCTTTAGTTCGTACTTTTAAACAAGTGCTACTTGTCTGTTGAACCTTGTCAAATCTTTAAGCAGAAGAGTATCATCTTTGGGTCCTGTGCCACTCACTTCATGCAAGTTCTGCTGCAGGTAAACATTGATCAGAGGGCCCCTTCAGTCTGCCAAATGTGGCTTTTCTTGTACCACGACTCTGCAGATGGCAAGGGTTATGGACATCCTATGAAGAACTGATGAGGGAAATTGGGATAGAAAGGTCTTTGGACTTAAGCTTGGACTGTGTGTGGAGATATGGATTGTACATCCTCTGCTCTGTAGTCTAAAATTAGGGTTTCTGTCCATACTATCCTGGCAAGTAGCCAAACAAGCAATCTTACTCATGTATGACTCAGTTTGGATTCACAGTGTAAGTCAACATGTAGGTAATGAGGATGAATAGGAGTCTGGGATTTTAGAGTAAAGTTAGTGGCCCTCCATGGTCCCAATATAGAAGACCCAGTGACCACGCAAATAGAACTAGAGTCCAGTCTATCTCTTGTCTGTGTATGTATAAAAACAAACAAACAAAACCCCCAAAAGACCTAGCCAGAATCCAATAGGCAAATATTAACCCCTCTAAGAATATATTCGATTTTCTTCTTGCTCTTGCATAATTCTTCCACTCCTACAAAGTCTTACAGACTTGATTGCCTGTAAATGGCAGTTGAAATTCAAGAAACAGAAGGTGGATTTTTGCCTGTGCTTGATTTTATTAATCCCATTTTTAAATTCAGTACAACTAGTCAATCTTTGAATCGATTACATTACCACTCATGTGCTTTCAAAATTGATATAAATGAGATGTTAGTGGAAAACTTAGTCATCAGATAACTCCTCCATTTAAGAGCCACGCATAAATAGGACGATGGCTATTGAGAATTACAGTGAAGGTGCCTACATCTGTAACTCCTATTACCTTTTTTTAAAAAAAAATCTACCTGTGTTTTTACTGCATTTCTCAGTTTCATATAAAATAAATGTTCATACTTAAAAATTAAAGTTTGTACCTCCTAATTTGAAAAGTTTATCACACAGCAAGACCAGAAGTGTTGACAGAAGTTTCTAGTCATGACAGGTGAGAAAATCCACAACACTGAGCTTAAGACAAGAAAACTATTCATTAGCAGATGCTGTCCTGAATGGTGCTTGTGATACTGGACCCAAATCCTTCAGAGATTTCACAGTGAAAAAAAACCAGTACTCTTTGCAAGAGGAAGAATTACCTTTCTGCAGTTGCTTTCTCTGGGAACTGATTGATTCTTGACTTGTTTCATAATAGAGAAGATAGATACTTCTTTATTTGGGACCTTTTGATCCTTGGATGGAGCTACTACTCTACCATCACAGCTGTTACAGAGGATACCTACCCTGCAGTAGGTAAAAACCCCCAAAAGCCTTGCATATAAAACAGAAGATAACTATATTGGCAGAAGGTTTTAAAAACAAAGCAAGCAAAAAAAAGCACTATTTACCTGGAATAGACAGAAATGTAGTGAATTCCTAAGATCATGTAACACATGTCTTGGTAGCATCCCACATTGTTTTATAGTAATTGTTTTTCACACCATGAGACTTATTCAAAAGAGATTTGTACTTGTGCATAACAGTAGTAAGAAACTAATAACTAAGTTTCAACTGACTTGTTGAATATTTTTACATATGCACTGATCAATGGAACAAGGCCTTGGGGGCACCATTTAAAATCTCTCACTGCAAAGGCAAATCTGTGGGCTGACAGATCCAGATCCTGACACTGAGCTGTGAGGCATCTTCTTTTGTTGTTGCATTCATTTTGAAGAGGCCAGTTACTGATGTTCTCACTTTCTCTACTTCGCAGCACAAGTTTGAGGATCACCTTAAGATAAGAAGTAATATTTTTATCATGTAGACTGGTCAGGAATTGCTCTATTTTTTCCACTATTCAAATGATTTGTTATGCATATTTCATAAGTCTTTGTTTTTTTCCCACATATTCTAAATGCTCTTTGAGCTTTGTTTTTCTGAAAATGAAGCAAAACCTAATGTGAAGATAATTGCTTTGAAATCTAGGTCTGTCATCTGTTGAATTCCACTTGCAACCTTTAAAAACAACAACAGGCTCCGTGCATTTTGTTGCATGTTTATTTTTTCTTGTTTCTTTAATATGAAATCTTCAATTTCATTCTTTGTCTTTTTGTAATTAACGTTCTAATAAAATAAGTATTTCGACATTTCAACTTCAAGTATATGAAATCTTATTCCTAATGTTATTCTACATTAAACAGTTTCCAAGGATCATTATTCATTAATAACCCAATCCTAACTATAAAAGACATACATTTACTCTTACACTAAAATATTTAAGAATATTAACTGAAATATAGGCAAAAAATTTATCATAATAACATTGGTTTTAACATTGGCACAAAGTTGCTTACATGTTAAGCTAAATATATACATTTTATGTATACATATCAACTCATTTAAATTCAACTCTTGATTATTAATTTCTGAAGCTATGAAAATGACTAGAATAGTCAAGGCTGTCATTATAGTAGAACATTACTTACTAAAAATTTGTGACTCATAACTCCATACTCTGAAGTGTGGGTGTTGTTATTCAAAAGGAGTACATTGTTGCCCACCACAACCTCCCTCTTGACAGACTCTCACCCATCATGTATCTCTCAGCAACACCCCATCATGGAGGGGCATCTCAAATGCAGCACTGCAGAAAGTGTGTATTGTGTACCCTGTGTCTGCCCACTTATACTGTTTGCAGGCAAATGCCCTTTAGGCCTCTCTTTCCTCACTGATTTCCAGAGTTTTTTAAAAGTCTCTGCATGCTCCTGGGCCATTCATCTGTCATTTGATCCCTAATGAATATTCTCTAATGTTTTTATGTGGGACAGCTTTGGTTTCTTAGATGCTTCCTCATTTATGACTTCCTTTAAAATACAGCTTTATTTCCTCAGTTGTGTTCTGAAAGATTTTCTTAATAATCAGGGCAAATTCTTCTTTAATTTCACCTTATTGTTTCTCCATTTTTTTTTCTACTATGCTAAATAAAATCCCTGTGATCTGGCTGCTTAGAAGCATTAAATGTTTGTTGAATAGGACCAATGAACATCTTCATTCCTCTTTTATAGTAATTTATATACCTCTTAAACATGCTTCATAAATCAGCCCCTTTGGGATATGATAATTTTGTGGTTCTGTGAGTTCCCCTCATTACATTTATTTCCTTCTCATAACAAAATATTTACAATGGAAAGGTGTGTTCCCTTTGTCACTTAGAGTCAGAGAGGAGACTGTCAGAGAGGAGACATATTCTGCAGTATGGAGTGATTGCTTTCATTTTTGCACACCAAAATTTTAATTGCTTTTGGTTGTGGCATTAGATCAATGTTCTAGGATGGTAAATTCAATATATGTTAAAAACCATATTCTTATGTCTCTCAACATTTATCATAATTAATGAGATACTACAGTAGTACTGTACTGCAGTAGTAGTGGTTTCACTTCAGTACCAGTGGTACTTTACCAGCAATAATTTTAATAAGGCATAGAGCATTTTAACAGCTTCTGTTAAACAATTCCCTCCCTCCTTCCCCCACTGCCAAAACAAAATCTGATTTCCCATCAACATTACTCATGACTTTAAATGTTTTTAGATCTCTTTGGATCATTATAATCTCATAGATGAGTAAATCTTATAATAATGCATTAACTGATACTAAATAACAAAATTAGCATTTATCCCCTGCTAACTCATTCTGTCAAACTCTTTTGGAAACAGATCCCCAAAAAAAAGTTGCAACCATTGAAAACTGATTGCTTAACTGTATGTTTTGAATTAATGAAGACAACGCTAACCAGACCTCTCCTCTTGTCAGAAATTGTGAATATGGATATCTATCCATATTTAGTTTCCCATGGTAATTTCAGTAATATTTTTGGAAGAGTGTTAAAGTTGATTCTGTTGCCTGTACAGGCTAAATTTGTCCTTGCAAATAGACAGTTGGTTTTCACAGATGGGATTTTGATTATGATCCTTGTCTTGATCGTGTAAAGATTAAAATGCATAAATATGTCACAAGGCTTTCCCATGTTGGAAAGAATGTCTTGATGTAACTGAGAATTCAGTTTATTCTTTAGTAGAAAATGTGGTTTAAGGGTACAGTCTAATTTCTTGATGGGGGTCCAATCAAGATCATTGTTTATAGTGGATGTGGTTGTATTAGGCAAGGATGTTTATTTCAAACCTAGTGTTGTAGATTTGTTGTAGATCAAAAGAAAAGTGTTTTGTCAAGATATGGGTTTGTTGTTTGATCTACCTAATTCCTTTATCCAGCCTCATTCCTCAGTGGTGTTTGTATTTCCTTTCGTTTCTTTCTCAACCTTCTCTTTTCCCTTCTCACTTTGCTTTTTCTCCTCTACTCTTTGGCCTTTCACATTCTTTTAAGAGCTCTTCTTTTAGCTTAGGGGCTTTCCCTTTCCTAAAGGATTTGAAATAAAAAGTAGGTGCCCCATGTTCACAATTCTAACACAATTACAGATCTCCAAAAGCAAACCTGTGAATCTGCATCGTAACATTTGCTTCCTAGACACTATTCACTGTATTATTTTTCTTTTAGGTGTAAAGATAGGGACACAATAATTAAACAGCCTTGCAGTTAAATTTCTTCTTCATTAAAGCATCATGTGCTTCTGATGTTGCATAGAAGTGTGAGACAAAATATGCAATAGCTTTGTGAGATATGAAATAAATTTTTAGTCTTTTAGAGAACCTTGCATCATTCTTTTAGAAAGAAAAAATTATAACAATAACCAGAAATGTTAGGTACAGTTTTCAGTAATGAAAATCCTTTCTGCTGAACTGCCTGTCGCTTCATTGCTTAGACTTTTCCAGAAGTGACATTCTGGCAAACTAAATGATCCACAGGCTCTTCCTCTGCTTCCCCATAGGAACTACTGCTGAATTTTCTACTTCTGCAAACTATTATCTGCTCCCATTGCTTACATCAAAAAAATTGTTTAGTCTGCATGGGTCCATCCTATAGAACTGGGCATGTACTGTATTATAACCTCTGTTGTTTGCAAGCGTTCACTATTTTTGCACTTATGCTTACAAGTGGACCATTGCCTTATCTACTGCATGTTGGTTATACCCACATTGCCATTGCATCTGTCTCAGGCAGTAGCCCATGTCAGCTAGGCTCATATGTATGTTCATGGTGAGAGTAGACTGGTAAGATCCAGCAGGCAAGGGAAACTGCAGTTCATCAGCCTTTGTGTTTTCTCACCTACACTCTTACTGTGACAAATTTGCCAAACTTATTGTTTGCTTTCTTTCCATGGTCCCTGTACGCTGCTTTTGGCATCACACTGATATGTCCATGGGTCTCTGATGTCCTCCAGAAGGAGGCCAGGTGAGACATAACCCACAGGCAATATCATATCAAACAGGAGGGCAGTGCTTCCAGAGACTACAAGGAGAGCATCAAACTGAATCATCAGTCCAGGCTGACAGCATCTGCCTGGTGAACTGCCTTGACTGCCAGGCATGATGCAATCTTCATGGTAGATTTGGGGCCTGGGAGAACCCATATTCACAGGCTAGGACCAGGCTGTGCCATGTACCTTGGATGAACGGTTGCGGGTGCCAGTGCTTCCTCATATAGAGAACATCCCCAGTGTGCCAGCCATAGCTAGACTCCACCAAATCTGCATGGGCTGACTGCAGCTTTGGGAGGGTGGCAGCATGTAATTTGGTTAGAAGTGAGGGTCTCCCTGAGGACTGGATGGAGGTCAATGGGCAAGATGCAGAACCTGCTTCCTCTGGGACAACATGGGAATCAGGGCATAGGATGTGTGAGATGGGTAGACTGTATGGTATCTGCTGTACCAGCTATTAAAGTTATACCTTGTCCCATGTGGTGAGTAGGGAGAACCAGACTTGCTGGGGAGACTTAAGGTGCGTTAACTGCCACCCAATGCCATTTGTCAGTAGGCAGCGATCCAAATAACAGCATCACTGACTCTTACCACTGTATGAGCTATGAAAGGCTGGGGTGGCTACTTTCTTCATGGTACCCAACTCCTGTCCTGTCTAGGGCACCCAGTACTATGCAAGCAGTTGATAAAGCAAGAGCTTGACAAGAAGAAGTGATGAGACAAAGATGAAGGCTAGGTGGCTATTTCTTCTCCTTGTCCCCTGCCCAGGTAGAAGAGCAGGCTTAGTGATTCATGGATAACCACAGGCTTCATAGTGCACTCTGGCAAAAGATCACATACAATTTATCATAATAGGGTCAAGTATGACATGTCCTGGTCTTCCATGGCATCTGAATCCTGGCAGGCTACCTTCATTTTGCTAATGGTCACACAACAGGAGAGACAAAGCTCTCCTGTTTCCTATCCACCACGAGTGAAACAGAGGCAGAACTACTCCTAGCCCTGTGTGTTCCCCATATTTCTAAAGTTTTTGGGAAGGGACTGGAGAGTCTGTCCTTTTCCCAGAGACCATCTAAAATAACAAGAGGAGTTCTCTGTAGCCAGTGAGACTGATCCTTCTTATTTAGTCATAGGTGTGTGGCAACTAAAAAGTCCCTGATCTGTCATCCTCTTGAACTGCTTAAAGGTTTAATTTCAGATAAGGGTAATTGGAGTGCTCTGAGATCAATGTGGGAGTTGACCTAACATGTACAGACTGTGAATATCCAGGGGATCTGCTCATGGAACCAATCCCTGGCTTTATTTTATTTAGCAATGTTTGCAGCCATAAATCATAATCTTTTGCTTACAGTAGATCATTCATTTTGACTGTCTCTTTTTATTAAGATGTTAAATAGCCTGCTGTGCCTTTTGTATCAGATTCACTTTGGATTATGATTATTGCACAAGAGTATAAGAGAATGTCTTATACTACAAGTTGTAAAATTAGCTTGGCATGTTGGTATTTCTGGTGTTACACTCTTTGAAGTGCATTCAGCTATTGCTTATGAAAACAAGAGTATTAAGAGTGAAAATTAGATGCAAAATTAAGTATATTTTTTGCTGAAAAGGACTGTATGTCAGTACTGGATTGGTGAATTTCTTGCATCGAAATGGAGGTTTGTTTTTTTCCTGCTAGATATGGTCCACAGAGGTGTATAATTGATTTGGTCTCTTATCATCACAGATTGATTTTAGAATTGTGTTTTGAGGACTGCCAAAAACATTCTAGAGTTTCTTGTTCCTGCACTATGTGTGATATCTCTCCAAGATAATTTGTTTATTATAGAGGAGATCAGTTGTTCTTTAAGTATGGAATCAGATGTCAGTCTGAGGCCACTGTTTTTACTTTTGGAATGAAGGATATTGTTGTGTGCATTTAAGGTATAAATAACAGATTTTTCATCTTTTTATGATAATTTTAAAAGATATTTTTAAAGTTTGTTCTCGAGACAGGAATTGTTTCTATTTTACACCTCTATGTTCTCTACAGTGATTTTAAAGGAACTTTTCATAACCTTTAAGCATACTGAGAAACTTCCTTATGTCCAAGTTTGTGAACTCATTCCAGCAATCTGTCCTGATCCAGAAACATCATTTCTAGTTCTAATGTGGAGCAAATCCTGTTTATATTTTTATGGTAACAAGGGTCTTTAATATCAACTGGATTATGGATAGGTATTAAGAGGCCAGAGATGCTGAGAATCACTCTTGCAATTCCAGTATACTTGCCTATGCCTTGCCAAGGGTCTCTAGTCCAGACCAAAATATCAGCAAATATAACAGTTGAGAGTTATCCAAATGAACTTCAGGAGAAAATACAGGTGAGACTGCAGGACTGTACATAGTGGATCTATAGCTAGATTAAATATGGAATTAATGGAGGAATAATCTGACTTTTATTCATCTGTATGAATGATGCTCTGAGTTTCTCTGGTGGTGTCACACACTTGTAGCTCCTCATCCTCCTGGGGAATTTGGTGATAAAACTGACCATGCAATTCTTCTGATTGAGACTGTGGTTCCAGGAATACTAATGGTTATTTGAAGGGGCAGGCAGCTAGCACAACACCATCGCTGTGTTTTAACCAAAAACCCCAATGCATCTCACTCAGGTGCCTGACCTTACAACATCTCCACCAGTGCAATGCACCTCCTGCCAATTCACAGTTCATCTGTCTTTCAGAAAAACGTTACTGTCAGCCCAGACTGGTGGTGGCACTGACTTGCACATTGAGAGAGATGGTAGCATGAGTCTGGTCTGGAGGAGGTTGATGTCACCAGTCGTCTACGCTAAGGCAGTCCCCGAGGATCTGGGCTCACTGGTGAATCTCAGGAAAGTTGTTTTTAACCTTATGGGGCAGGAATAAACCAGGCAGCAGGAATAGGAGTAAGGCAACAAGAACTTGCAAGCTCCCCTCCAGCCTTTACTTGCTTTTCCATCTGTGATGCCACCCTGTGTTCTGACCCAGCTCTGTCTGAATAAGCAACTGTGTATGCCCTGTTGATGTTTCTCTACCTATCCTTACACTACACTAGAGATACGTCCCATTCCTAGTGCTCTGTGGTCCCTCTCTACAGCTAATAGTATAACATAATAATAAGGTACACCACTCTTTTTCTATTCACTGTTCCTAACCCCAAAATAAGGCTGAGCATGCCTGAGCATTTCTACATCAATGGGCAAGAACCATTTTCACCCAGGAGACCCCATTCCACCTGCACCTTTTCAGTGGGATAATTCAATCCAACTAAATGTGGACAGGACTGGCATTGCTTATACAATGCCAAGGTTGCAGACACTGTGTCTGCATGTGATTCATTAGAAGAGAAAGGTAGATGCTGTTGAAACTGTAGCTGGAGCATAGATGCCTAAAATCTAGTACTGAATGACTTCTGAAGACATTGGGATTCTACAGCAGCAATAGTCAATGATGCTGGGCACAGAATTAACCCGAAGTCTACCACTTTTTGCTCTACTTGTGGTCTCAGTTTGGGTTGAAGTATACTCTTTCTGATATGACTTATTAAGCTTGTAGTACCTTCATGTTTTCTAAACATGTAAGAGATCAGTTTGTGAGTAATATGTGATCCTAAACCCTCAGCATTGCAGAACCAGCAGTTTCTCTTCTCCTTCAGAAACGGAATAACAGGTATAGCACTCTGTGTCAGCTTGTATTCCTTGAAACTTTGGAGGTTCCTTGAAAGATTAGACAGTCTATCTTCTTTGGGGTCCCTCTGGGATATCACATTTTTATCTGCTCCTGGAGCTCTCCACTTATTTATTTCCATCATGTTTTCGTCCTTTTGCCTTAAAGAGTTTCTGAAAATGTGCTGTTCTCAGCAGGTCTTTGTAATATCATTCCCTGTAATGACATTCTATGTTCTCATCCTTCGATGCATTGCATGTACCTTCTCCAGAGGGAGCTGGCAGTAGATAGACCCTGCTTTAGTAGGGAAGCAAGCTAACTCTTATCCTTTTTTATACAGCTGCTGACATTTCATATGTGCTTCTCTGTGAGCTTAATTGCTCCTTCCATTTGGCCCTGAAACAAGTAGTTGGCCCACCCATTGGATTTAATGATGTCTGTGATTGCTTGTAAGTAAAGACTCTCTTGGTGGCAGTCATTAGCTCTATCAGTGTGACAGGCTGTCATCCCCCATGTAGGTGTCAGTGCGTCTTACAGCAATCCAGAATGGCTGCGTTCTGAACCCACCATACTGTCTTGCTCAGTGGGACCAGATTTCACAGCAAGTGCCTTGAAATTATCTAGCAATCTTAATTTATTCAAATTCCCATCTTCACTTTCATGACCTATTTAAATTTTACTTCCTAGTTGGAAATACTACTGGTAAGTAAATATCAGCAAATTTTATTTTAGCTGAGATGTTCTGATATGATGCTTGATTTCACAGCTTTGCTGTGCTCAGTGGAGTCAATAACATGGGCTACAGAATTTCTAATTATACTTACAAACCAGCTTTAAATTTTATTTGTAATGGCACTAACAAAAATGAAAGAGCTTGTAATTCACTAGGTTTTAGCTGTCACTTCATGAAGTCTCAGCTGTTGTGCTGTTTTCCATAAAGACAGAAAGCAAGTCCAGTTCGCTCTACACCTTGGCTGCAAGTTGGTCACTGGCTCTGACTTTACCTCTGCTCTCTGGCTGTGTGAAATGGTCAAAGTGTAGTCTATCAATCAGGAGCTGGTGGAAGGCCAGGACTTACGTAAAGTTGATAAGGGGGATTCAGACCGGAACGTGGAATGTCTAAAGAATTACTATCCTTGGAAGTAAAGCACATCCTGGAGAAATATGTGAGCTAATTAAGATGTTTTGGGAACCATCTGAAACTACTAGTAGAAGTGTGATAAGTAGCACCCTCACATGAACTATCCTCATTATAATACTAAAAGTCACACCTCTTAAGCTGGAGACCCCAGCCCAAGCAGAGACCCCTCACCTTTGAGCATGCGCAGAATATTAAAGTAGCACTGTAGCTTTAAGTTGAAGTAAGAGAAATGTAGACCAATAGAAAACTGTTTTGTGTAATTACTTATGCATATGCATAACTAGACTGTATAAATACTGTACCTGCATGACCAAACTTTGTGCTAGCTTTGTGGAGCTACCACCTAGCACCCATCGCTGCACAGACATGAAATAAAATGCCTCTGCCCTGTGTGTATATTGGCATCTTGCACACCGGGTAAACGACCTCACACTTGTGGGATAACAAAAGGAACATATACAGTGTCCCACTTTACCTCTTCAGGGAAAAGCTGAAGATAGTAGGGGGATGTCCCAGCAGAGCAAAAGACAAAGCACAAGTCAACTTCCAGGTTACAGAAAAGTGAAATGCTACTGAAATATTAAAATGAAATGAAATGAAACTGTACTTTAGGACTCACAAGGTTTTTAGCTAAGGAGTTCTGATACCTAGTAAACAACATGTGAGGTCAGGGAAGGCACCTGCTCTTCACTTGGATCATGTTTTTAGTTATATGCTCAAGCACTAAGGTTGCATACTTAATTATTATAAGTGAAAAATAGAAATAATTTTTAAAGCAGAGGGAGGTCCTGATTGCATTAAATAGTGGAATATGTAGCCCACCTTCTTTGCATTGTCATTTATTTCTCAGCTGCCACCTTGATGTGATGAACACATAATACAAGAAAGTCCTACTCCAGAACTTATAATTAGACTAATTATGTGAAATTACATATATATTTGTCTGTATCTTTTATGAAAGAAACCAATATTCTTTTGTTGGTGAAGTGTGTATCTGGGAAAAATGTGTATTTTCTAGAAAAAGAAAACGAAAACTTCAGAGATAAAACCTAATCTATGTACAGATTATAGGAAAAAATTTCACCCTGTTCACAGTGGCTGTGGTGTGTTGCATACAGCACTGTATATTAACCGATTATGGACCTAAAAGGCATAATTGGTAGAAGATGTAAGATCTTGTTTGAGGAACTTGTTTGTGTTGACTATAAACTGTTTTGGAAAAGACCCTAGAAATAAAATGGATATCATAGCTATCTTTTTTTTTGATCTTTTAACTAGTTCAAACACATGCCTAGTGTCACAAAATTCTATTTCCTGAAATCCTCCTGTTGTAAACATTACTTTAAATAGAATTATGTGGTCATTTAGAAACATTTTATTCAAGCTAGCTTTACTTTTGTGTCTTTCTCCTGACTTTCGTACTTGCTGGCATTACTACAATCTAGTGAAAAGCTGAACTTTTTCCCTCTGACTGAAGTTCTGACAATGGGCCTAATCCTACTTAGAATCTAATTGCTATCACAGTCCTTGCTTACAGGGGAATTTTTGCTTCTGGCTACTCAATACCATTGCTCTTTTGCAGTTTTTAAATGAATGTGTCTTTTGTGTTTTGTTAGATGTGTGTGGTTCTGATTGGGTGGTATATTTACCAGTAATAGCAGTTTTATTGTTCCATGAAGCATTTACAATTGTACTGCTTTCAAAAAGAAACGCTCCTTTTATTTTTCTGAAATCCTCGTATTGTCTGACAATTTCCATGCAGTTGATTCTGAAAGGCAGGAACAATAGCAGTGCATGCTTCATAATTTTTAGCTGAAATGAAATCATCGTGGCTGAGAAAAGTAATGAAATTCACTTCTTTCATGGTCATCTGTGAATACTCTCAATTTCCCTGTGAGGATATAATGCTTCCTTTGAATATTAATACCCGGCTGATTTCTGTCATGCAGTTTTGGATTCAGATCCCTGAAGTAACTTGTTAAGCCAGCTAAGAAACCCCTATAAAGGCGATAGTACCATAAGTAAACTTGAGGAAGCAAAATTTTTTTTCCCACCTGTTTTTTTCCTGCATTGTTCAAATGTTTGGAGAAAATAATTGATTTCTGTTCTTGGGCATCAGGAACCTTTTCAGTCCCTGACCTTTCTGCATCTCTGTCTCTTCTCCCAGGTGCAGAACCGATGCTTCTCGCAGGATTCTGCGATGGAAACATTGCTGTGTCAGGGAATTAACATGACTGTTTACAAGCTCCATAACTATTCTGCGTGTTAAACTTAATGAAGATTTAGCAAATACCACAGGGATCACTTGATGGATTATTGTGCTAAACAGTAAACAGCATTTGACATGCATTCAGGCAAAAAAGTAGACCTTTTTCTTTTCCCATCACAGCTGCAAATTTGCTGTGGCAACCCTAATCACCTCCACAGATTAACATTGCTTTACCAGAGCTGTCCCCAGAGTCCATCTACTATTCAGGCAGATTATCTGCCAAGTCAGAGATCCAGTCTTTGCACTGTGTCTTGCTGCTGCTGGTGACATAGATATGCAGTACTGCTACCATGCTTATAGTACTCGGAAGAGGAAGGCAATTCATACTGTCAGTCTTTTCACATTGTGTTTTTGTAATTTTTTTTGTAATTTTTTGTACTTTCTTGATCCTTGGTCCTCTGAGGTTTTAGTACCCACTGTACAGTTACTACCCACTGCTACCACCCACTGTATGTTAAGGAGTATATGGGAGTATCTGCTGACCTGATACAGCTTTTTTTCTCTGTTGTAACAGCTCCAGGGCTGGGCTTATCTGTGCTTTACCCCTCATTATTTTTATGATCATTGCATGTTTGTGTTTATATTTCTATGGTTTTTTGTTCCTTAATTATGTTTCCTTGTAGGAGTGAATCTTTTAATTAAACAGAAAAAATTATCCTCCCTGGCTCTAGTAGGAAGTTTTCAGGAGGCTGCCCTTTTCTGGGAGAAGGGCTGTGCTGGAGACAGGTCCTTGCAGCTCAGATGGCTCTGTCATTCAGGCCTGCCATCAGTGTAGCATGTGATTTTGCTCCCTCCACATGGGAAGCCTCACAGCTCAGCTTGGAGAATGACTCCTCTTCATCTCCCACCTCTCTTCTGTTTGCTTTGACACAGAAGACTCTACTCCAAAGGTGGTGTGGGAAGGTAAAAGGAGAAATAATTTCTATTTCTCTGTCTTCTGCTTAACCTCTTGCTTCCTGTTTTTTCCCTGTACTTATTCAACTTTAGACAAAATTTCACTCCAGAAATTTTAGTCACATTCTTCTGCATCTAATTCCTTACAATATGCGCTTTTCTATGTTCAAAATAAATATTTTCCTGTTGATTTTTCATAATTCCCATAGAGAGAAATTATCATGACAATGAAATTCTTTCTCAGTGGGAATTTTGATATCAGAAGATCCAACTTTTCATACTGGGGGATGGGTTAAGAGAAAGGGGTTAATGCTTAAAAAGAACTGAAGAGAATCTAAGTCCACATGAAGCTACTGGAAAGCATTGAAAGTTGCCAAATCTGCATGCTTTTATACCCAGTGTTTTAGAATAGTGCTTTAAAATACAAAAGCTTTCTTGCATGTGGCCATCTTTTTCTTTTTCTATGCGTATCTCAAAGTACTTCAAACATTTTACAGTTTCAAGGTAATTTTTTTGTTTGTTTGTCTGTTTTGTTTTGTTTTGTTTTGATTCACAGAGACCTTCTTGAAAGTCTATTTCCTGAACTGCTAAGAATTCAAACTGAAAATTCTGGCCATCATATTAAGAAGAGATTCCTTCACATCCTTATCTATCTATCTCATGTGTTTTAACTTTCACATGGTACTCATTGCCAACAAAGTGGGAGGTATCTTTCTTCTCTACAAATAACAAAAGTACAAAAACAGTAATATAATCTATATAGAGGGAAATATATGCATGTGCATATAAAAACAACTGTCTTATTTCACCAAATCAGGAACTTTCGTTTTCTCTGGATATGATCTTTAGAATTGAATTACATGATCAAATTTATTTTACCTGTATCTTTTGCAGAATGTCCAGCAGTTTCGATTGAACTAATTTTAAAGAAAATATTGGTTAAATGCTACAGTTTGATGACCTATAAAATAAAGGGTTTAGGTTATAAAACCTTCTAGGTATGACAGAATAATATTTTGAGGCTGGAGTATTATGAGCTTGTCTTGATCTCCTTTTAGGTTTGTAACACTACTAACAGCTAAGATGCTATATGTCAATATTGGTGCACTTGTTTTTGTGTATCATCTTATCTCACGCAAGGATGATAATGATGTTATTCTAGTATGGTTAATTCTGAGTCTCACCACTGTAAAATCAGACTCAGACTCACTTTTTGATCTCAGGCAGTCTTTCTTAAGCATTTATCACAAAACCACTTTTTTCCTTGTGTGGTATTTCTACCTTTTCTCTGGACAAACTAATGTGTATATTACATGGTTGTCTATTCTTAAATGTTATTAATAGCTGTTTATCAACTGCTAAAAGCTGCATGCTGAGCCATAAATAAAAGCCTGGCACATTATTATTGCTGTAAAGAAATAAGCAGCTGGAGGTCATAAGCTAAATGCTTTTGGAGAAAAATAACTGCTTACTGGTTTACTGTACATTACTAGAAAAAGCTCCATGTAGCTTTATTCATTTGAAGATAAACACCCCATTCTGAGAAACTCTAAGATTCTGTAGATACAAATTATGTCTCTATCTGGAAAGTTATTTCCAGATGCTACTTCATATTATTTTCTAGTAAATGGTTTTGTGACAGCTAGGGCTAGTTTGTCCTTGGATGCTCAGTGATTTTGGGGGTAAAAATCTCTCCTTATTACTTTGGTCAGCAGAATGAAGGCTGGCACTTCATAGAAGTGTGATATTTTCTGTGAACAAAAGAGTGGTGTAATGCAAGAGATGGAAAAGGGCTAAAGCTCGTCTCCTATCTCCCTTTCTGGCTGGCAAAAGTAACACTCTGGGCAGGCAGATGCAAGGTGAGAAAGAAAGTGTTGGCTGTGTACCACCCAGAAGTGTGAAATAATCTATTTCCTTTTTCCAGGCAAATGGAGGAAAGATATGTCCTTCTCAGAGCTACCAAACTCTTTGGTATCTCCTTGTAGGCATGTGGAGAAAGATGGTACTTTTCTATTTTATTCCTTGGACTGCCTACTAGAAAAGTCTAACCTACAGTTAACTTGATATTTATTTCTCAAGTAGATATTTATTGTGGTTTTGTGATTGGATTACTAGTGTCAGAATAAGAATGTGGGAGAAGGAGGCTTTTTCACATTTCTCTTCTGTGGCATCTCCTCAAGACTGTGATGTTCAACAGAATTGGATAAGCAGCATCAGAAAAGCCCCTCAGGGAAGGTGTGTCTGCAAGACTGAAAAAAAATGCAAAAGGTACACTTGCTTCCAGATATGCATAGGAGACTAAATCTGCACTCTGTTTTTCCTAGGAGCTCTATTTCATGGCGAGTGGCATTTCCGGTACTGAGATTATTCAACATTTGCTCACTGGAGTACTAATGGGAATGGCAGCCCCACAGTCCTCTGTTCAGTGTGGCTTGTGGCCTGATCTCAGTAGATCACTTTTCTTTGAAACAAACAGCAGAGATCTTGAGCCATAGCATGGTGTTTTGACTCCAGCAAATACTAGGTTACTGGACTCCAGCAAATATTCAAGGTTACTTCACACTGCTAAGCCTCTTAGAAGAATCGCATGCTTAGGTGAAACCTCACAAGGTTAAGAAAAAAATGTTGGAGTTGCACTGTTGGGTATTGTAAGTGAATTCAGAAAATCATTTTAATAAAGGGCTTGTGTGATTTATTTCCTTATGTTTCTAAGAAGCCTTCAGCCTCTAAGTTCAGATCAGATGTTACGCCATAAAGCTAATCACCTTCATTTCAATATTAAATGACTGCTTTTTAAACAAACTTCTTCAGCATTCCCCCCACCACTCCCCCAAAAAGAGGCTGTTATTTCACTTGTATCTCATATCTCATATAACACATGCCACTCATCATTGCACCCCTAACAGGCCTTTCCATGAGCCATGTTGTGGAATAATTGCTGGAGGTTACTTAGATATTCACACTTTTAGGTAAGGTACAACATTGAAGAAGCTTCCCAGGTGGAATGCGGCTGACATGCAAGGAATCCATTCCATGGAAGTTCCCTAGGCCTGCAACCTTAGATGTTGGTAACGCCAGGGGAACTTGGTGTGCTGACTCTAAGAGGAACTGCTCAGAGGGTGGAGCAGTGTGGAGATACCGCGGCCAGGCTGTGCAATTATATGGGAACTTAAAGGTATTATGGAACTGATAAGCTGCATATTTGCTACCCTGGGCCAACAGCCTGTCATGTTTTTGCAAAATGCTGTCCTTTTGGTGAACCTTGCTCATTATAACATCATTATAATACCAAAACACATCTGCATCCCAAAAGCTACCCGCATCCAAAGTGCGACCACCCCTCCCTGAGCTTACGCTTTGAATTTTCCTAGTTTATACCTTTAAAAGCGAAGCAAGAAAACTTTACACCAATCCTAAACAAAGGTATGTATGACTAGAGTCACTCAAGCTCCACCTGAAAGGTGAAAAATAGTATGAAATAGCTTAAGAGAGAGAGAATGTTAGGGAAGACACTATCGTGTACCACTCTGACCTCTGGGATCAGTCAATGGGCTGAGCCTCTCTTCCCCCCCATCGGGATGCCTTTGGGTAAGATTCGAACACTTGGTTATACCAAGTCCCTCTCTGAGAAACTTAGAAATCTCTATAGAGTTGCTTTATTATCTTTTAACGCTTTTGTAGCCGGCAGTGTTACTCATACTCTTGGTATTTGCATGTGCTTTGCAGGCAGTGAATTTATCACGGGTAATCCAAAAAAACCTGTGTGTCTGTTGCTCTAATAAACTGCACTCTTCATTAATATAGCCATGGTAGTTCTCATTGAACACGACCAGACTCTTTAAGTGTGGCCATGATAGTTCATGCAACACGACTAGACTGGGGTTGCATCGCGTTATTTGTGAATCCGTAATCGTGAAGTTCAGTACGCTGAACACGACCGGACTTCTAATGTTGTCAAATTAATGCTGTTGCCTTAATCGACTTTGCAAAGCTGTGAAAGCCCTGAGAGGGCTCTGACAGGCAAACGTTGACTCTGATGAGTGGCTACATATACAGTCCTTAGAAAATAAACAGTTGACCAAGTCTGAGACTAAGACTGGACTTAGCCGCACCTAGACTCCTCTCTGAGAAGGAGTTTAGAAAGAAAGGGGGTCCTGTCTGAACCTCATGACTCAATGGGAGGGTGTCCGCCGTCCCCCCAGCCACTCCGCAGACTCCTACGCGACAGTAACTCTTAACGCAACTCATGTCCAGCATCCCACATTAGTGGCATTTGGCGTGTTCAGTACCAGTCTGCCCTGCTCTAGCATGTTGCCGTGTAATCTGGTATACTTGCCGCTACTAAGAGGCCATGAGGTTCATACTGAGTTTGCAAGGCCTCGGGACTGAAGGTTGCCAGGTCTGCTCTGCCTGAACCTTTCTCTGAACCACCTGCAGCTTTGGTTTACTTGGTTTCACTGTAAGAACAATTTTCTGATTGGCCAAGTACCTATTGCTAATTTGTTTCACTGTTGCTTGTCTTTGTATGGTACCGCCATGTTTTTGTGACTCTAACATAGTGATGCAATATTGAGTCATACAGGCCTGGTGTAATGACAGAGGTCTTGAAGTGGGGGCAGAGGATGCCGTGCAGGGGAGCTCACACATGGGATGGTAGGGTTGGCACTGGAGACCACACAGTTGTAAAAAATGACAAATGGTCAGCTTAAAGAAATGCAGACCTGGACAAAACTGGTTTGGGGGGATAACAAAGAGAACAAAGTAATAGTAATAGAACCTGACCTATGTGAAAGGCACTATATATAAATTTAGACGTAACATGGAGCTGCAGGTCAATGAGGAGAGATTAAGGTGTGAAAGCATAAAGCAATTTAGCAAACACATAGAAAGGAACCCCAGTGGATCCCAGACTGGGGAAGAAATCATCAACATGAACATCATACTCCTCCCAGCGTAGGACTCCAGGTGCTGACAACTCACCATAACACCACTGCCAAGAGCAGAATTAAACCACCAACCTTAGTACAAGGAGGGGTAGAAACTAAGTATGCATATTGCAATTTTAACTGTATTATTATATTATATTATAGTATAGTATATATTATTAAATTATTAAATTATTATCATCATTATTACCATTATTTTTAAAAATTAACTTTTTTCTTCATGGAAATTTTCTTTCTCTTTCTGTAATAATTAGATTCTTAGATTAGACAGTTAACATTTCTGCCACTGAGGCAGGTCCATTTCCCTGGTCTGCGATGCAGCACAAGTTTCATGACTGGGCAGCTGGATGCCACAAGGGAGGGCATGGAAATTGGCGTTTGGATATCCATTTCTTAACACATCAGCTGGCTTGGAGAGATGTGTCAGACTTTCCAAGGCACAAGAGTTAATCCAGAGTCTTGGTGTGGAGCATCAGATTTATGCCATGTATATAAGGCAGTACAAAAGAAATTAAACAAACTATGCTGAGCTTAGGCCAGTTTAAGGCACTTATGTCCAGTTGGATGCCACCCAAATTCGAGAGAAGTCAAAACTAAGCTCATAATTCAGGATCAAACATCTTCTGCTATACATCTTTGGTAATGATTGCCACCCTACTTGTATTATTTTCCTCTCCAGAATGGAAAATCAGCTTTGTTTCAATCTTTTTCAGCACCAGGCAAAATTTATTTTTTTAATTTTTAAAGGAAATCTATTTCTTATGTTGTAAAATCAATCTGCACTAAAATGACAACCTCTGAACTCCAATCTCTGTTTCAACACTGTCAGTGGTGCCCAGAATAGACCAGAACATTATTACTAATAAAAAAATTTGGCTTGCTTTTTCTTTTAGTATGCTGCTAAAGCTGATGTGACTGTGATTGAAACAATAGCAAGTAATTTGCAGATTTTTCAAAAGCAAAAAAAGTGAAAATCCAATATATTGTTGGGCAAAAAATAAAACATAAAGACAAATAAAGCTGCAGTAATGGATGAACACTGACTAAATGCTAAAAATAAAGAAAAGGAAAAGGATGGTATAATTAAGACAAAAGGGAATGAAAACTTCCCTCTGTGCTCCATCCAGCCCACGCAGGTTTCCTGAATGCCTACAGAATCTGTTGACTTTGAGATTCCCTCCTGGGTGTAAAGTCAAGACAGCTGTGTAATAATAAAAGTCAGATTAGATAAGAGTCTTGCTTGGGGAACTCAGGGCTGGTTTTTGGTGTGGGGTTGTAGATTTTAATGATACCCACAGTCAGTAACACTAATAAAAATGGTTCCCATAATTAAGAAGTCCAGTTGGGATGTACCTTGTTAACCCTCAACATTTTTTTTTCCCGAGGAAACTAAGTACAGATGGTATAAAACACCTAATACAGTCAAAAGGCATGCAGTTTATCAGTCTTTCTTTGTCCCTGGAACAGATGTGTCTTCATGTTTTATTTTAATGTTAAAAACATTCTACTATAATCCCCAGCTTCTCTCTTTCTCCCTGCTGAAATGAATAAATGCACTACCAAGTCAGACATACCTACTGATCCTGAAGAGCAGTTCATAAGGAAATGAAATCATAAATGAAATAATTTGTAATATAGAAAGAATATCAATCTTGATAATACCAGTGATCTCATGTTTCTCTCTAAAATGAGGCAAATATCTGGTTAGATGATCCAGGTCACATCTGACCTTGTTAACAAAAAATGTTCTTCAAACTATAAAAAATATTAGTAAACTTCATATTACAATAGTTAAGTATCTAAATGATGACACAACATAACTATAAATACATCACTCCTCAATCTTGGATAAATGTTTTTACAGTGTTTTAACAACATTCACTACTTACTATTTCTAATTGCACAACATCTTACCCTTATGAAAATCTATCAAAATATACTGCAGTTACATGAGTTTTCAACAACAAAATATTGTATTAACTTTTTGTTGTTAATAACCTAAGCAAATGCAAAAAAGTGCGAGGGGTGAGCAGGTTAATACTGCAGTTCCATTTTTTGATACTCGTGCCATTAGTGGTACACCAACTATTTCCAAAAGGCATCAGACATGCTGTGCAGCATAAAAGACTTGCTGCTTGTATTGGTACCCAAAACTACTATCACCCATACTGGCACTTAGCAAGAAAACAAACAAACAAACAAAAAACCCCAAACAGGTTTGGGATCTTCTATTTTAATAAAATAGTAATACACTGGTGTACAGAATATTGTGACCTTTACAGCCTTATAAAAAAACCCCACTCTTCTTGCTTTTACTAATTATTTAAATGGAGGAATTAGTATGTAACAGTGCAAGATTTAAAGTATGGCCAGATTACAAAAAATGGCAGAGTGCTGGCAGAGAATATTGTCTCTGGAGGATTACTTAGCTCTAAGAAATGGATGGCCAAGAAATACTGAGAATCAACTGGAGTGAAATACATTTTTTTGACAAGCCAACACAAAAGTCTCTCTCCAGTGAAAGATAACACAAGAATTTCCAGAATGCAACATAGTAAATAATAAGGGGTTAAAGCATATAAAAGTAAAAACTATTAATGTTTATAAACATGAGAAAGCTTCTAAAGCAAAAAATGTTGAGTTGTAAATTTTCAAAGGAAAGAAACTGCTGAACAGTCAGTAGAATTTTTAGAAAGGCTCAGTTACTTCTGCGGATATTGTGAACATTCACCACCACGTTCAATAAGTTAATGGAAAAATTTCCATATTCAGTCAAGTTGCTGCGTATAAACTTGTTGACCTGGTGTCTTTGTAGCCTAGTGAAATAAGTGCTTGTATTACAGTCCTTCAGTATGTACTGTGCACACTATTTCTTAGTCTGCAGGAGTTTCTTACAAATTATTTCTCTTTCTAGCAGCCATGTGCACTGCATCGGTGACATCGTCACGAGCCTCTCACAAGCACCATCCCAGACAGTTTAAAGAGAAACAATTTCAAATGTCAATCTTTTAACTGGAGGTCAGGCTGAAAACAACCCATCTAATTGAGAGAACTGATCTGATGGTTCATTGCTCTTTGCACTTTTTTTTTTTTTTATTATTCTTACTCCATCGAAGTTCTGTCTGACAAGCTTCAGATGGCTACAGCCATCTAGAACTGTAATGATGAGTCTCTAAAGTAGGATTAAAAGTATAGAGCAGTTATTTTCTGGCTTGTACACACATAAGATACCTAGGGTTTAACTCATTGCTAAGGTAGTAATTAGCATTCTCACTCTCCTGTTAAGACCTTCCAGTCTCTTAGCAGGACAACAATAGAGTCTTTGCTATCCAGGCAGGTATGAGCCATGAAAAGAAAGGTTAGCCTCCACCGCTCCCAGGAGCAGTGAATCCTCTGCATCCACTGAATCCAGTGGTATCAACAGGCTCGCATATTCTTTTTTTTTCCCATTTTAGATTTTGTACTTTTCCACATTGGTGCTTTTCTTTCTTGAATCTTTGAGTTACTAGCACTCTCCATCTTCATGGTTCTACCTCTGCTTGTAACTATACAGTCATAACTTTCATTGCTCTACTCTGCAGGCTTCCTCACAGCTCTTTCCCACAGTCTATGAGTTTCTTTGGCAGCCTGAGCCAAGGGCACATACTTGTGCCACATCAGAGCTGGGCCATTGATCTTTGGAGCATGAACACCTGAGCCCTGGGGGGAAGGTGAGAGAAAAAGAGTGTTACGGTCATAAAGGGTGAGATCAATCCTACTTAACCTTAAATACCTAAAAATTAGACATCAAAGTCTGAGCTAACTGCCCTAGGTTGCCTTTATAGTCAGTGGACTGAAATACCTGTTGTAAGAAGGTGAGTCATCCACAAAAATAGCATCTAAAATAAATGACTCAGCTCTGTATGTACCCATTTCTCTCAACTGACTGACAGGAAGTGTTGAGTGACTAGTTTAAATTTAGATATCTCCCTTTTAAATAACTGAACTAAAGTAGTTGTATTGCAGTGTTGTCTTTATGGAAATGGGCTAAAGAGGCCCACCCAAGCTCTATGCAGATTTTTGTTCCACTTGCATAACCCAATGCCTCATTCACAGTGTTTCAATTTAGCAGTAGTCATTACTATCTCTTTTTATTTTACGTTACAGTTCAAAGATAAAGATAACATTTTGTTTCAAGCTCATTTAGCTATTAAAAGGATAATAGAAAGCATAAGGGAAATTGCATTGTATGTGCCAGAAGCTGCTTCACTTGTCTTTATTTTTAAGATCACACCTATGCTACATTTCCATGGAGTAAAAACCTAGGTATGAAAGCACCTGAGAACAAGAAATAATCATGGCTTGACTTTGAAATTCCAGGTTAGATTCCCACTGTTGCAATTAGAAAGAAAATAAAAAGAAATGCATGAATTCAAAGATATCAGAAAAAGCATGTTTTCTAATCTTGTACAACCCTTGCTGATAGAGCAGATACTAGTGTTTTAGTGACTGAAAAAGGAATAATGAAAAACTTTTAGCTATTTATTTTGTATCTTAGCATGACTGTTTGACATTGTGCAAAGAGAATACCTCACTCTTAATATAAGGATTAACAATAACAAAGATTCAAAAGAAATTAATGCAAAAAGTACTCTTAATCCATTAGTCTTGTTCTTTTGTGTTCTGGATACTAGTTTTGTGTCAAAGCCTTCCTTGGAAATCCTTTCTCTTTCTTCTCTTAGTTCCAGTGTTGCATGAAAGCATACTGGCCAGGCTAGTCTTACTTTCCTCTCCACTTAAAAACTCATAGTAGTTTATCTATTTCAGGTTTGTTTGTAGAAATATAAGAAGCATTACCTTGTCAACATACTGACTCATGTTCCTTGTATCAGATTTCCATGTGCTAATGTTTCCTTATGAAACCATTGATGGAATTACTTTGAAAGTGCTTGTGCATGTGAACATTTTGGAACTGTAAATCTAATGTGGCAGGTTTGCATGAAACTGGCAACAAAAAAATTATCGAGATTTACATTTGCAATATATAGTGATACTACTGTACTGTGAATATAGACTGATACTTTGCAGTTTTCCTCTTCTGTGAAGCGTAGATAAGAACTCCACAGCCACTGCTGTAATTCCCCTGTAACAAATACTCACACAGCAACTTGCTAATGTAGATCCTGTGTTTCTGCAAGACTTTTGTCCTTCAGCATGTTATCTGATAAATTTTTCCTAGCATGTATAAGCAGAACATGTTATAGATAGAGATTTTTCTTTTTATTACTGTTTCCATGTTTGACTTAATACTACATACTAGTGTTGACTTCTGCAGCTTGATTATCTGTTCTACACATACAAATAAAACATTTTTTTTATTTTTAATTCACAGAGATGGAACAAGCATGATGTGCTAATAATGATGGAGTAAATTTACTTACCACACTCATACCACAGTTGTGTTGCTTCATAATTGGATGCATGTGTAGACACAATATGAATGTAAAGAAGGAAAAAAAAAGTATAAGCCTTATTATGAGATTTTTTTAGTTTTACATTCATATTATATATTTCAGTATGGTTTTCTTACTGTGATTCTGTAAGCTGCTTAAACGTTAAGTATTTCAATACTTACATATACCCCTTCGAGGATGAAAGCTCAGGTCTGTTTCTTTTCTTTGTCCTTGGGGAAAGCTAATCTGGTTAGCTATGCAAGCACATTTATTATGTTTAAATTTATTTTCATAAGCTAAAATGTATCAGATTTTCCTAGTGTGTTATGGTGATCCTTCAGCTGCAATTTGGATTTTGAAGTATTTAAGTTCTGTGTATGTGCATTTAGATTAGCAATATTTATTCAAATACTTTGCTTCCAAATTTCTATTCAGTGATGGTTAGATGTCTCTTGCCATAAGCATATGTACGTATATGCTTTTTTTCCTTTGTATGCTTTTCATACACATAGCATAATATAATTTCTTTAATTCCATACGGCACAAAAAGCTTTCAAATTGCAAAGGAATACCAGAAAGATAAAGCATGTGCAAACAGAATGGAGAGCCCAAGAAGCCCTCAAGTGAACCAGAGGTTTTATGCTGTCCTTCTGAACTGCTGTGCATTTACCATTGTAAAGCTTACAGAAGAATTTCACTGTGGATACCCAGAATAGTAAATGTATATCAAAAGTTCATTCTAGTCCTAAAGATATTACCAGTGGGATAAGAGTCATCATTTTAAGCATAGAGAATTCTGTTGGAATCTCTATCTTTAAAAATAAAATGGTGTTTTTAAGCACATCTCTATTGTACTTTCAAAGCACATGACTGATTGATTTATAAATCAAAATATATTTTCTCAGGGGATGGTGGAGAGAGGGGAAAGCACAGCATGTATATGAGAACCATTGTGATACTGAATCTTAATTTTTAACCTGTTAATTGAATAATTCTGCAGCCTAAACAAGACCTGCTGTAGTTCCTTTGTTTTGCATTCTCTCAAGAGTTCAGATTGGTACAAAGTAATAAACCCCTGGAGCTTGAAAGTGAAATGTTCAAAGAGCTTGTTGTGAGGTTGGGATGCTGGAAAAAGTTACTGCAAATCTTAGTGAGGTAGTTGTTTCCAATACTGCTATAACTATTTATAAAGAGAAACCTTTGCCCTTAGATACCAGGAACTACAGTAGCTCTGTAAAAAGGAAACAGAGGAAGAAAAAATTCACCATGGTATCTGACAAGCTGTTATTTCCTTTCCTAGTAGATAGAAATACTTTCCTCTCCAATACTACCATGGATGAACACAGAGGCCAGGAACTTGCAGAGCTCAAAAAAAGTCAATATACCACAGAGTTAATTACATAGGAGCTCAGCTGTTTTGATAAAATATTCAGCATTTGTAATCCATGTCATCTTAGACAATTTGTGCCCAATGCTAGGTGCAACACCTTTTGGAAAATTATTAATATATTTTGGATACGAGGGTTTTCATTTGAAAGCAAATGGGAAGAACTAAAGTGGTAACAAGTACAAACGCAATGCTAACATCTACCTAGTAATCAGCTCTACTCCAGTAGAAATCCAGAAAAGAATTCCTCATTAAATTAGCCCAAGTCTTTTAAGGGAGGATCTTACTTATCATTTTATTACTGTACCTGATGCTGTTATACTTGTTTATAGAAAATATATATACACATAGATATATGCATGTATACATCACACTTGCACATACTGGTCTCCAAGGTCCACTTGATATGTAAATATTAAGAATTATTTGAATCAGTTACAGAGAAACTTATTTTAGGTTTTAAGATTGTTTTCTCAGTGTGATGCGAGTTCCGTGTCATAGGGAGGATATACTTTTTTATTATTTTATTATCCATAGTAAAATATATACTGCACATTTTAATTATATTAATCACAGAGTAATTAATCTCACTGAAATGAAAAGAGTATAGGCGCACCAAGACAATGATTGTTCTTTCTGTACAGTGATAAGTGTTAGGAGTGCTATAAGTTCATTCTCTAATGAGCCTGGTTCAATTAATATTGCCATCTCCATTAAAATAAGAGGCAGGAGTTATGAGTGCACTAAATATTAGAAATCTGATTCAGGGGCTCTGGATCTTCCTTGCAATTGCTCAGACTCAACTCATTAGATTCTGTCCAAAACTCAGCAGGTGGCTATCGTTGCATCTTAAATTTAAAACCTTTAAACCCTTTTATGAATATAAGGTCATTCAGAATAGGACAAGAGAAAGATTTAAAGCAAGCTCTATATCAGAGACATTATATGGTTGAAATAGATCCGAACAATTTATTTTAAGTGCTTTCTATAAATCAACACATATTCCACTTGGAGGAAATATTATGTAAATGGAACAGTGGCTCCCAACTCCTGGTCTCCAAGGACATTAACCAAGCTTCTATGTAACTTCTGTTTACCATGTAAATTCCCTGTGAAAAGGTCTGGTTAGAAAATACTCTTCACAGACAGAATCTTTTAATATAATTTGTACTCATCATTCCTACCTGCTCATTGTACAGCTTGGGAAACCAATTTTCAGAGAAAAAAAGAGCTTTTGAGGGATATTGTAGACTCATTTTCAAAATGCCATGGTTTTGAAAGACTTCCTTGTCACCGAAGATGTATTCCATACAAAAATATGTAGCTGAAGGTGACCAGAATGCTTAAGTTCAAAGGCAGACTTATTACTGTCATCACCCTGTGTTGCTATTGCAATGCACACAAAAGTCCTGGTAATCCACTAAGAGTTGCCCTCAGGTACACCAAACCAACAAAGACTGGTCTTTTCTACAACACTACACTAAGTACTCTAGAAATTATTACTATTTATGAGGTAGTCTTTACAAATCCCAGTCCCTCTGGGATTTGTAAAGACCTAATAAGCCTCTGTACCCACTTTTAGGTGGGTATGTAGACAAAACAGAGTCTGTCTGTGCTTAATCAGTCTCTGCTATAACACCATCTAGTTAACTGCCACTCAGACTTTTAGCTGCAGCTGTAGATGCCATCATCCTGAAATTGTGTCTGGCACCAGTGATTTAAGTCGATCCACCTAAACCCACTTTTCTCAGTTTCTTGTGCAATGACTGTGGAGAGGTAAGTGAACGAAGCGGTCACCTAGCCCAATTTAGATGTTTACCATGGAAAGTAGGAAATTCAGACTTGCTAGGCTGCACATTCAATTAACCAGCCAGCAGGTGAGTGACAGGTACCAAAGGAATTAAAGCCTCAGGACACCAGGCATCTTCGAGGCAACATACAGTCAGAGACACTCATTCTCCCCAAAGCAGGCACAAAGCCCTGATGCTTGAGCTACTTGTAGAGAACCAGGATCAGGACCACCGGTAAAGGCTTTCCCCATTGAAAGCAAATCTCTGTCTCTAGAAATGCACATTGACCCTGGTGTCTGAGAATGTTTCTGCATATGCCTAGCCCAGACAAATCACTATCTTAGCTCATCCCTGCATTTAAACATAAGGAAGAACTCAGACAGAAAGCTCACATCTTCACAGTGCAAGATCAATAATTCCTGGGCAGGGAGAGTGTGCTGAAGCTCCATGCTGAGTTAGCATGGACAACAGCATCACTGAATGCAGGCTTAGGCGCATGCATGTGGTCATCCCATGTGATGTTTTAGGAAACTTCAAAGCTGTGTTGTGTCTTCTGTAACTATATACTTTCAACCTGATAAAGCATGTTATGCTCCTCCCTGTTTCTCACTGAAACAAAGCCATCCTGGGTGGTGGCACCCTGAGCACCTTATTGAGTAAGATCACAGGTACTTTGGGGACCTTCTCATGCAGAAATATATGAGACCTTCCAGGCACCTCTGAAGAAAATCAGACCGATTGCTAAGAAAATTATTTTTTAAAATGCTGGCTCATTCCACCTGCATTTTTTTTCTGCATATAATTAACATTTTGTTATGTTAAAATAAAAAGCAGCTGTAGGGATATTTATCAGTATGTAAATTTTACAGATCAGGGTTTAAAAAACCTGACTCCTTCATGCTTCACAACAAGATTCTCCTGAATATTTTACTTTCTTAATCTTTATTCCTTTGCCTCTTACCATAGAATGATATCACAACCTAAGAAAAAAAAATGTTCCTTGAGTTAATCAATCAACAAAAGGGACTTAACATGTACTTTTTTATTTACAAAACCTCTGTAGCAAAACAGTTTAACAGCTGGCATTTTTTACTTCATGCTGGATATTCGGGCTAGAAAAAGTTTTAAGCATTATATTAGAGGTAAGATACTCAAGTACAAAAAACAGTGCTTGTTCACTCCAACCGACAGCATAGTTATACCAGAATTATATGAGTCCTGTCTGAACTTTGACCCAAGTGATTCTTGCTGTCATTATTTTAATGCTTGCAGCTTCTCTAACTAAACTGTAGTATCTATCAACAATACTTCATTTACACACAAAAATATTGATTGCAATCACTAGACATCAACTTATGATGCTAGTCTTGTCTTCCTTCTCTGCAGCTCTGTGTATCTGGATTATCTTTTGTGTTTGATTTTCATGTCCTTCTTCCACAGTTAACACAAAATTGCCTTAAAAATATGCCATACATTTTTCACATGGGTTCGTTCTTTGATTCATATTAGTACATTTCACAAATTTGGGGTGTATTAGTACTACAGGAATTTTTAATTGCACACATTCTACTGTAAATATTTGTCTAAGTGATAGCTATATTCATAGATTTTAAAAGAATGGCAAGATAAAAAATAATTATTTATGCTAGCATAGTGGTTATGTTTTTCTTAATAGCTCAGACTACGAAGTTGTTTATTGTCATAGATAGATTATAATTTATTATACATGTTTTAGCTATGGTAGAAGAGTATACCTTTTTCATTGAGAAAGTAAGAAATGAAACATCAGTTTCAGGTAAAATGTAGGAAATTAACAAAAATTATGGGAAATAGAGGAGAAAAAGTTATTTTCTTTAGATATATTATTTTTCTAACTTAATTGTGGGGGTTTTAATCCTTGATACAAGTTTATAATAGCAGCCATTTTCATACACAATTTGGAAAACTTTGGAAAATGTAAAAGTACTGAGCATCAATGTAACATGGTGAGGCATAATGACATCTGGGAAGCTTCAGAATGAGTATAATTGATTACTGTCTGTATTCAGCCTACTTAGAGTTGGAACATCTATATATGTTTGCTAAGCCGACAATAAACTTATAAAGGCAGAAATGGAATACACTTAATATAAAAGCAAATATTTAGTAATTCAAATGCATTATTTTCTACATTGAGGAAAGAGAACTAATAAATATGGATTATCCAAATAAATACGGATATTTAATGAGTAAATGAATATTAAAAAAGCTCACCAAAACTGTATACAAATGCATCATAGAAAATTGTGATATATCTGTGAGAAAAAAACATACAGGCTAAATTTACTAAGTTATTCACTGTAAAATATTTGTTCAGCTTTATTGTGACTTTTCTCTTAAAAAAAAAGAGGGTGTTTTTTTTAGAGATACAATTACATCCTCCATTAAAGGTCTTGGCTAAGTGTAGAAAGTATTCAGTTATTGAAAATTTTGGCAGTGGAAAATCAACTACACAAGCACCATACTAGATAAAGGGACAATATTATATAAATTGGCACTCAGTCTTAAACATTCATCTTCTAGCAAGTTTTGAAACTGCTAGATGTACCTTAGTCTTGGAAATATGGATTTCCTCTAAATACTGAACTGATTGTCATATAGTGGATGCTTACTAATGAGTAAGAATAACCCCCAAGGGTTTTCTTCAGAGGGTTATTGCCGTAGAATTATGAGAGTCACGTATTCAATCTTACAGCTTGTTAGTCATTCACCTAACTGCAAGGATATGAATCAGAAATTCTATGCAACAGTCTATCAATCCATTTTTATGCACTTATGTCATGTCTTTATTCTGAAGAGAGAAGATGGTCAATTTGACTTTGAAATGTAGGCTAACACAACCTCCAGTTTTGCGTATAATTAATTATTCACAAATTCCACTTCAAATATCAGAAAATCAGTCAATTTAGCATTTGAATTAGACCTTGGTGTATATAAACACATTTTTCTACACTTAAACTAATGTCATGCTCCTAATTCTTATGATCTCATACAATATCAAATATTTATGCTGCTACTGGGCAGGAGCATCCAAGAGTAAATCATAAGCCATGAAATTAGTTTAACTGGTGATTTTAAAGCCTTGTTTGCTCATCATGCCATATCTATATGATTTTTTACTACAGTGAGCACTAAACACTGGAAGTTCAGAACCACAATAAGTCTTTCAAAAAACCCTGTGAAAGAGGGAGCTGACAGTGCAGAAACCAATATGTTATGCAGCAGTACAGAATGAACCCACAGTTGTATTTTGTATTTATTCGCAACTAGCAGCTTTTTTTCATACTGATTTTAGAAATCCATGATTCTGAATTAGGATTAATCCAGTCCAGTTACCCAGTTGAATTACATGGAAGTTAAGAAAGAGGAATCTGAGGCATTTTTCTTCTGCCATTGATGAATATTTTAAATCTCACTGAAGTGGAGCATCATAAAATCATTAACTATCTTAAGCAATTAATGACCAATTAACTGTTAACAATAACCTTCTAACATTGAGCTACTGGGAGAACTCTTTGACAGCAGTCATAACTAATTTTGACTATTCATCAACATTTAGAGATTAAGAGCACAGTGCATATTTGAAAGACAGCAAATGGAGGGTTTGGGGGGACATTCCTTAACAGAGCAGTTTAGACTGTTGCTGTGTTTCTTCCTAGGGAAACTATTCTGCCAAATGCTGGCAAAAAGTTGTGTAACTAGTCAGTAAATCTAATGACCTAAGAGAGCTGTACTTACTGACATGTAAGAGGAAGTCTCACCTCTAGTCTTTTTATAACTTCAAAGTTGAAAAAATGCTGACTTTATTAGAGCAAGGACCTTATTTCATTTGTCAAGAAAATACATTAAAGACTGTACACAGAAGCTATATTGAAGTATAATGGATCAATTCCCAAATGTCAATAATAAAAATGTAAATAAATAGATTCTAAGTGTTCTCAAAATACATCTGAATGTTTAGAGTAGAGACACCTGCTTAAATTTATTTTTTTAAGTGCAGTCACTAGTCTGAAGAGCCAAAAATATCAAATGATATATGAACATAGTAAATAAATTCTTACAAGAGAAATAATGAACCTGTGGAAGGTTGCTTATGACATAGGTAGTTTTGTGTGTTAGTTTAACATAGAAGAGGTAGTTAGCAGGAATTATCTACAATGAGAACACCTGCAAGAGATTCATTTCTGGAAAAGTCAAAAGGAGGCTTTCCAGTGAGAGAGTGGAAATAGTAAAAGTATTGTACTGTTGCTTTTGTTCCTCCAGATCCTTTTTGAGCTATTAAAGAGGAGTTTTGACTATTGAACCAGCAAGATGCTCAGTCATCTGTAGAAACAGTAGAAACAATAAACCAGCTATGACAGGTACAACCACTATTTCAGTATAATTTTAACTGCTCTAATGATAGTTTGTATGCAATATATCTGTCAAACTATTGAGCAATCAGACAATGGCTCAAGTTTGAAGAACAATTTCAGAAAACTAATATTAAAAGGACATTTCCATATATACATACATATATACACACGCACACACACACACACACATAATCATGCTCACTGCATTAAAAATTGACATAGATGTGGCATTTGAGCAGGAAAGGCTCCCAAATTACCAGTTAAACTATCTTCATAATTGTCACATACATTTTTTTATGCTCCCGCCCTATGTGAGCATAACTCTTTGTTTTTTTATATATATGAATATATATACACATGCACACAAATGCGCACACACATACGCATACGCATACACACATAAGACTATTTGTATGTATAGATTTCCTATAAAGGATGTGTGTATGTATGTGTGTACATATGTATTTTTATGTACTTATTAAAATATATATTATATTTATGAAATTATGTAATTATTTTAATAAAGTATTTTTAACAGATGCCATTATTTGGGATATTAAAGCATTTATGACTGCTCCAAACTCTGTCTAAGTAAGTGAGGGTGTGGACTTCATTGGTGTGTGTATATAGCTATTTACTCTGTACTATGCAAAACAACATGTATTTTATCTGTAACCTGAAGGTATACCCACAATTTTATAGAACGTAGGAAGACCAAGAGTGTCTCTGAATTATTTTCTTGTACCTATTAAAGCCTGGAAAATTTCTATTACAATTCAGTGTTATTATGTACTAAAAATGATATGCTTTTAGAAACACCTGTTAAAAACCTGTATTGCTGCTCATATCCCTAGCAAGGGTTCTTATGGTAAAAATTAAGATTCTATTTGAACACAAACCAGGTAATCTGTTTACTTGAAAAAAAAAAGAATTAAAACTTTGCAGAAAATTTGATTGGATCAGCTGCTACTGAAGAGTGTGTAAAAAATATGTACTTTAGCTATGCTGAATTTGAAGAATCCAAAGGAAAACCAAAAGTACTGATTAAATCTGTTATTTTCTTCTGTAAGGACTGCGTTATCCAGTGTACTTTACTGTGCTCCTACCATTTGCCATTCTATCCTGGATAAATGATCCTGATGACTTCCTATTCAATATATTAGCCAAAGTATTGAGAAGTTGACTTTGGCTCAACTTTCAAGAACAATTATAAAAATCTAAGAGTAAAAAGGTTTTTACAGGTCATCTAGTGATGACTTGACAAGTCATCGGATGACTTGTAGCTAAAAATATTTAGAAGTTAATAAGGTCCCAAAGCATGCTAGGATTAAGGGTCTACAAGATGACTTTGTCTTCAGACTTGGCACAGATCTGATTCAGAGCATGGCACATGACATTCCCCTTGTCTTGCTGTGACAGCTGGAGAAGAAGCAGTTGTAACAAGCCCTAAGGTCTGGTCTCCCAGACCTGCTCTGCTGATCTCCACTCATTCTGCCTTTATTTGGGCTTGGATTTCTCCTGCAGCTCATTCATCTGAGCACTTTCACTGCTGCTCTGCAACTTAAAATGGAGTACGTACGTGCCTTGGGTAGCCGGATGCCTATAACATCACTGTTTTGTCTGTGAAATGCACAGTGCTAGAGAGAAAGACAGAAAAACAGTCATGATGTAAAAACATAATTACAACCATTTACTGGGATAATCCAGCCAAAATGCTATAAGTTAACATCTGAAATATTCCATAAAATTGCAATTAGTAATTTTTCTTATATTTCAACAATCAATTCATTCTGTTCCTGAGGTCTGTTTTTAATTCTGGAATTTCATTAATCATTGAAGTGAGTGTGTATAAAATTATCCAGGATGATTTTACCCTTAAATACAGTATAATTTCAAATCAGGATGATTTCTGTCTGCAGTAATCAAAGTAGTTGAAGGCTATTGTGGCTACAAGTCATTTAGCATAGATTGTTTTTTTAACCCAGACTTAGTATAACAGTACTTTAAACCAGACTGTTTAGAGTGAACCAGGAACATTTCTTAAACAACTTTAACATAAAGTAAAATATAAAGCAACAATTCTATTAGAGCAATATACAATCAAGGCAGAAGGAAGGACTGCAAAATGCCATGATAAGTCAAGAATATGACTGTTGGGTTTTTTTCTAGCAATGACGACATCCTTTGAAATGTTTATAATCTGTGGATAAAGAGTTTCTCTCAGCTGGGCAGCATATATGGCATGAATACTGTCTTTTCATTGAAATCAGGCTACATTTTCACTTGTTTTTTATAGGATCCACATGGCACTGGCTGGGATAATTAAACTTTGCTTCCATAAAGTAGTTGGTTTTTCTTGTTTTATATAAGCAGGTTCATATGCAGGAGGCACTCCAAAGCTTCTCTGGTTTTATTGTTAAACATTTTGACAAATATTCTTTTATCAATATTCTGCTTACATTGCAAATATAAATCCTGCAGTAAGGATGTTTTAATTGATTGCATTCTACTTTTCTCTAATGGAAGCTGAACGTTTTTAATAAAGTTTCTCTTCTTCATTTTCTTTGCTCCTGTAATTTTGTTGAATCTAGATTTAGCTGGGTATTATTCTCTATTTGTGTGTAGATTTGTATTATCCACATGCTATGGATTTTTTAATTTTTTTTTTCTTTTTACAGATGTCTGAGATTATAATCCTTAAAAAGATATCTGTAAAACATGACAAATGAACCTGGGTGGTTCACCAGAGCTAGGAAGCATTACTTGTTCTTTCAATCTCATTCTCTTAAGTTCAGCAGAAGACTTCAGTTGAGTAGACAAGCTCATCACAACACTCAACCTACTTTCTTTATCCAGAGTATTCAAGCAGAGGAGTTTGAATGAGAGGGGACCTTACAACAGTGTTGCACTTGGGACACAGTGAAAAGCTTGTCTGCTGGTTTGCCTTGCACACTTCTGTTTCGCTAGCACTAAAAATAATTTCCTACAGATTAGTGTTGGCTATATATCTTAGGCAGTGAAGGAACATAAAAAAGTCTTCAGTTTCTGGTGCTGTTGTCTAGTGAAAGAAGATAAATAAGAATCTCATGCTTGCTAGTGGGAGTGAGGACCAAGTGTGGGACAGTATGCTGCCTCCACAGCATCCACAGTAAGGTTAGACTGGCACAATTATCCAGGAGGAGACTGGGCAATAACCAGATAGTCTCTCAAACCATGTTCTGCCTTTTAGGATGTTTTTGCAGGCAGCACAAAATGATGTTCTAGTCCTCAATTTGGGTTCATTAATTTTAGTTTTTGCACTGATTTTGCTCCATGTGGTCTCTTTTCTAAGCATGTGGAAAAAGATCCTCTGGAATACTCCACAAGGTTCTTTAACTGGATACCATAAGGTTAGGTTTCTTACTAAATCTCTTGTCATTGATACTATTAGTTTTTAGTATTCCATAACTGTTTATTGCTGTAGTGGAATTTTTTTTGCATATGTTTTCATCCAGAAGAAGAATTAAATTTCCAATTATTTGCGGATTAAGGAAAATTATTTCCAAAATAATGCAGCTGTAGGGCTCAGCCTTTTAGAAACATCTCTGTGAAAATCTCTGGGTCACTTTACAACATATACACATCCTTAAAGAAACATTTTTCTTTGTTGGATTTTCTGTTTATAACAACAAGAGATGCAGGAGTTTCTCAAATTCAAAGGTGGTTCCATTTTTGATTACATAATTTTGGAATTTCAAAATTTATATATCAGCTAAAAGTTAAAAATTCTGTTCAGCAAAGTAAAAATACAATTCTTCAGACCATTTTATGTGTTAAATCATTAAAGTGTTACTATAATTTTGAAGCTTACCTCACCTTTCTTTGATCCCATCCACCTTTCTGGTACATTGTGGCATCCCTGCAAAGCCATCACATTAATGATTGAAAAATTGAGGGCAGTCTGCTACAATAAAAAACAACAAGGTTTGACCAAAAGATTATTTTTATTAATTGTCTTGGTCAGAAATAAAGGTATATGTATAAAATATCAAACTGCATGATCTCAAAAGCTCTCAGTTCTGAAACAAACAGAAAATTAAACACAGAATAAGCAGCTTATTAAAGACACTATTTAGGCCTAAACATTTTAATTGCAAATGCCATTTCTATGGTTCATTCAGAGCAGCACAATGACGAGAGCTAACTCATTAAGCTTCAATGAAAACTCTTACTAATTTGAGTGCACCTCTAAAACTGTTTCAAAACTGTGTATGCTATGTAGCTATGATTTGGCATTAACACCCAATGAAGATATAATACTGCAGAGTCATCTACTCAAATAACTACATAAAAGAGTTATAAAAATACTAATCAGGTAGTTGTAATCAAGCTGTATCTGAAAACTTAAGGTGGAAGCATACTTCAGTTCAGTTCAAGTTTTCTTGCCCACCAATTCAAGCCTTTGACAGCTGTTTGGACCATATCTCAGCTTTAAACTAGGCTGGATCAATATGAAATACACAACCTAGCTCTGACATGCTTTTGTATTAAAGTAGCTGATTCTTTTAAAAGTGCAAATTAGAAAAACGATGTGAAAAATAAATCTTTAAGGTGAATCTTTCAAAGTGGTGTAAGATCCCAAGGCCTGACTATCAGTCTGATGGGCAGTTTTGGAGGAACAGGTCTGTGCATGATACAGCTCTCATCGCTTTTTTGCAGAACTGTACAAAGGTGCATACAGCTGCTTTCATATGGTTTCATTAAATTTTATCTCTTACTGATTATCAAAACTTAGTGGTGACTGTTTCCAAGAGTTCATTTTAAAAATCATAGGTTTTACAGTCAAGAAAATTGATATCTCCTTAGGGAAAATTAAAAAATCAGCTTTGAATTGTCTTGCAATGGAAGAATTTTAACCACCTTTTGAACTTTTGAGGGAAATGGCTTAAGACCTTAAACTGCTTGTGCTATTCCAGAGAAATTAGGTTAGAATCAGAATTATTACATGCATATCACATCTTCACTGTAATGTAAGGTAGTCATCTGGGTTGTGCAAGTTGTAAACCTTGGCTATGACTGTCACTGGAGCACAGTGGTTTTGAAAGGAGCTGACAGTCTTTGATGATTAAGTGACTTCTTTAAATGACTGAATTTTGATTAGAATGATTTGGCTGAACTAACATTAGCAGTCCCATGATTCCACTGGCAGAACAACTTGATTGGTGATAAATTTGGATCTGTATTTAAGAATCCCTAGTTTCACGTTCATTAGCAAAGTGCTACCAACCCAAACTGGCATGGATAAAATTTTGTCTTGGTAACAATAATGAGATAAGATGGTGGAATCTAATGAATTCATTTTTTATCTCTTGACAATTGTAACATTTTATGCTGTGCTCATGTTATTTTACAGTAAAAGCTGTACCAGTTAGTAATTGTCTTTGTTTTCTGTATCTTTTTAAACTTTTTTTTTTTCTTTATTTCTGTCCCCTTTTTTTCCCCTTTCTTTTTTAATCTCAAATGCTTATAATGACAGTACAGACTGTACTTTAACATAAGGAACCCTAATCTAAAGAACAAGAAACTAACAGATAGGATTGGTAAATAATGCTATTTAATTATCATGTCTTTTATCTTTCTCCTGGTCTTTCTTGCTTTTTCACTTTGATCTATCACAGAAGTCCATGTTGAATCAACAAAATAGAGACACTAAAAAACCCAAGCATTTGTCATAAATAAAGATATAATGCATTGTCCTTTGTAAGGACCTGGTTTTCATATAGCATAACAAATGGTCTTCCCGAGTATATGTTGGATAGAAATATTTGGAAATTAGAGGTCACTGACTCAGACATTGTTGTGAGGATGTCATATTGTTAGAGAATTTCTAGTCTGCATAGGAATAATGAGTACAATTGAACACTAGATTAAGAAAAAGTATTTCCAGATGTTATATGAAGTCACATGTGTCTGTTTTCTAAGCCGTATGTAAAAATTAAGTGGGAAAATGTTGAGGTTTTTTTCAGTAAATGAGTTAGATAGATAGTTGGTAGCTGGATCATATATAGTGAGTTTCAGATAGTTTAGGCAGAAAGCTTTACAGACCAGAAAGGTTATACGGTTTAAGGCGGATGTGAGGATGTCTGAAAATGGACTTAATTTCTACATCTTATACAACTGCTTTTTAATAATTTATTTTCTGTGTGACAGTCATGTTGTGAAAATTTACACTTACGTGCACATGCAGCCTCCACCTGAATCCTGAACTTATGCTTAACAGGGCGTTGGAGACTTTCTGGGCTGTTAATACACTCTTCTTCACTTTCTGTTATGTTGGATTGGAATAACTGTCTAGAGCTTAAGGAAAATGAGAATTGACACAAAGCTTTACCTGTCTGCAAGGAAAAATAATTTTAAATGAATATGGAGGTCAGTGGAAAATTATTAATTTTATGCTCCAGTTACTTTTATTATTCAAATATAGTACCCATGCCACTGCAGCTATATATGAAGGAAAAAAAGTGCATATCCATTTTTCTTCCAAAGCTATTTGACTTTTTTTTTAACCTCAATCCTTGTTTTACATATAAATTAAAATTCAGTTCTCTTGTTATCCATAGTTTAGATTCTTTCGCTCATGCAATACTATGTGCGGCACTTTTCACTGTAAGGCACTTCAGAGACTTATATTTATTATCACTCATTGTTCACATGCACATTGCATGCTTAAGCATGAGAGGGTTAGAACAAATTGCCTAAAATAATATACATTACCCAGAAGGAAGCAAAGACCACTCCCTTCAGAGCAAAGTTGTGAGTGGCAGGTCTGGGAAGGGATAATCTGTGAGTACGCACAGTTTGCACTGTCTTTGCTGTGACAGACATCCTATGGCAACACACATCCCTTCATGGGACAACACTAACAGGGTTTCCCCTGGTGTCATGATTGCCCTGGAGAGTGGCCAGGAAGAGGAGAACATGCTTGGGCAAAGGCAATGTGGGAGGAGGAGATCTGCACTCACGGTATTGACTCCCATGCAATGAGGTAGGGCTGAATCTAGCCTGGAGATTAAAAGAGACAATTGTTAGGCCAGGGGAGAAACACAGGAGGGGCTTTGTTTTAAAATGAACAAAATTAAGCAGAATGTTTTGTAATGTTATCCCTCAGTATTCATTATTATCGCATGATCGTCCAGACTCCAGAGATGTTTTGATTCATTACCAAAAGGAGTCAAAAGCCTAGCTATAGACAACCTTATTAAAATCATAAGTGGGCAAAAATGTACCACCTAATAACATGTATCCTACCTGCAAAATTCTTTTATCTCTGAGAAGCTTACTGTTTGTGGACTGAGAGACCAAGTCATCTGCAAACTAAAAATAGTTAATGAAATGTTTCCACTGTAAATACCATACTTAACACAAGATAAAAGTATTATAGGTTATTAGTTAATCTGCTTCTCCTTTGGCAGAAAATTATTGCAGTTGTCAATGAGCAGTAAATGTTCCAAACAACTCAGAATTAGAATACAATAATGTAACATGATAATCTTCAAAGAAATGTGAAAAAAACATAAAAATGCAGAAGGTTAAACCCGTTAGGTGTAGTCTGTATGTTTCATTTCTATGACAAACTTAGTGAGTACAAAAAAGCTATTTAATCTAACACTTTTGATGATCAGAGTTTCTGGCAAAGTAGCTATGAAGTTGACCTTTAAAAATATACACTGATTACTAGGTTTCTTGGTTTATTTTGGTGATACTCAGAACCACTGCTTTCCCATCTTTCTTCTTCTGCCAGGACTCCATCCTCTTCTTTTTGTTTCAGAACTTTCTCTCTGTGCAGATTCCCTTTTCCTGGGAAACAGCAAACGACTTAAAAACGTATTTACCAGTATGTCAGTTCAGCAATGCTCTAGTTAGATGTGCTAAATATCAAGCTCACAGTTAAAGTACATTGGAGTTTTAAGAATGTCTTTAAAAAGTAGGATTTAAGCTTGTGTTTTAAAAAGCACTTAAGTGCATTGCAGTATAAGAAGGCTTTTCTTTATCAGGGTTGCAGGGATCAACCTGCAGTTAAATCTTTCTTCTTGCACACAAAGGTATTGTGGAACATAATTCCAATATGCCTTGGCCTCTTTCATGCACCTGCCAGCTGACCCAAATTTGTAACACCCCAACTGAGAGAACCATTATATAAGAACCTGCTTCCACAGAAGTGGAAAACGCCATGCTACTCGTATTTCTCTGACCTTAAGTTTGGAAATATTTACTTGAAGTTAGTATGAATTTATTTCTCCTTGCAGTATGAAAGGATAAGGAGGATTTGGCCTTTAATTTGTAACAAAAGTGCTTCTACAGGATAAAATTCTTTGCAGGATTACAAAGGTTTTAACCAGCTACCGTGCATAATAACATTAGTCTTCACTTTCCTGATCATTTATTTTAGTGACAGCCAGCACATGCATTGCTGTTACAAGCTGCCACTGATTTTAAAATGTAGCAACACGATGCAGTATGCTTAATAGCTATCTTAAGCAGGCACCTGCAGCTACAAATGAGCTGAAGAAAAATCGGCTACACAAACTACACCTTGAACCACACTCACCAAACTTACGCTATCTTGAACTAACAAGAGGAGTAACTTCCAAATACCAAAAGAGCCTATGTTATCTATCAGTTGTGGAAAGTTCAACACCAATGGAAAAGGCAAGACTTTAGCTATTTTTACTGCAGTGATGGACTACAGGGCCAGAGCAATCCTTCAGCTAACAAGATCCTGGTTCTATTATGATGTTTTCATGCTTTGTAAACTGGTACTCGGAGATTAGACACCAAATATGGAGCAAGAACTGTCAAAGTGAAGTCCAAAAATATCCCTTGTTGCCTGAAAATATTCTGTAAAGATTAAAAAGTGCACTCATTTGTTCTGTATTTCACATGTCTTATTACTGCCTTTATGTCCCCCTAGTAGAGTCAAATTTGTGAAGGACATGCATTTACTTGTCCATTATTTTTGTTATGGCCATTGTGTTGCTTTTCTACCTTACATTATTGCGTATCCTGGATTTCATATCCTCTGTCAGGGAACAGAGGCACATTTTGCTAGATAATGCAGAAACAAAAAATGTAAGGAAGGGTTTGCAACTTAAGGCTTTGATTTTACTATTTCTCTTACAAATCTAACTCTTTTATAAAGGGGAACAAGTTATAAAAAGTGAAGGTATCAGATGGACTGTGATGTATAAATGACAAAAACAAGACAAACAAAAGCAACTAAAGTAATGGGATGAACAAAAGTAAAAGAATGATACTATCAGAAAGCAGAGTTCCCCACTTGCCCAATTAATCCCAGTTCTAATTTTGCAGTGCTATGTCTCAAATTTTTTTTTTGCAAAGAATGAGGAAGAAAATTGCCATATGCTCAAGGAATCTCCTCTACAAAATGAACAATCAAACCATTTCAAAGGTTTTGCCTTTTTTTTTTTTTTTAAGTTGAGAAGATCATGCTGTGAAATTGTTCTGTTAGAATCAAAAATGGATTTAGTTCTGAAACCTGTACGAAGTTGAAGCGCACCCCTGGAGATCTGCCAAACTACCTGAAAATAATTTGAACAACCAGTGATCCGTGTTGTGTGACCTTTACCTCCTCACTCTCTGCCTGCTTTTGTTCATGGCTTGCATTTTTTCGTTGATTGGATGGTTGCTGCTTGAATAAGGAAGGATGACTAATTGTTTAAAAATATTTTGAACATCTTTTGAAGCACTCCATTATGGCAGGTTATATCAATGCTGCAATGCTTCACTTTGTACTCTTCTATTATGTTAATGACAGGTGAACTGAATGGGCTATGTGTTCAATGCAGTGTGAAGGGTACTTGATGCACAGCTCCTATTAATAATAAAAAAAATAAGTGTGGCTAATTTCCTGTACTAAGATAATATTAATATTTTTCAGTTTTCTTACTTCTTTGCAAACATTAGCTGTTAATCCATACATGAACCTTGGGAGGCAGTTTTACCTTTCTATACTACTGAAAACCTGCAAATCCAGATTTTGGTCTCTAATAAATCTGTCCTGATTTTGAAAGGTTTTCAGCACAAAGGAGTGTCTGTTAGTAGAAGTGAATTGTAGTTATCTCTAAACTCAGGTTATTTTATTGGAATCCCCAAGTATGGATTTAGAAACATAAGTATGTGCACTGTGGAGAAGAGAGGGAAAAAAAGCAGCCCAAATGTCTGAGTATAAATATTTGAATTCCCTCCATCCCTGTGTTCTACTTAGCCCTCTGAGCTCCATATATTTCCAGCTTAATGCTTAAAAATCATTCTTTTGTAATGAGAGAAAACTGAGGGTGAAAGAAATAGTTGCTCTTTTTTTCCTGCTGCTGGTATCCATGTAGAGTGGGCAAGTATCCAAAAACTTAAAAATGTGTATGTCCATTTTTCAGAAATGGCTAGAGATTGTCATTGCTTTGAGAGATAATTGTTCTGATCTTAATGGGGGGGCAAAAGAAAAAAAAATGGGAAAGCTCTGTGTGAGGAGTGAAATGGTTGTCTGTGAAACCCAGACAGCAGCAGCAGCAGATCGCTACAATTTCTAATCGTGTACCACCCACCACCACATTGTCAGCACCCTTGACACAACTCAGCATTTTTTCCATAAGGGTCTCCACACTCGTAGCACAAACGTTCTTAAATTAAATTAAACTGCAGATAGAGGTTATTATCAGAAGCAAGCAGAGATTTTTGAACAAAATGAGGCATTGTGGAGGGTCCCATCTTAAATTAGCGAGCACCTATTCTCTGCAAACAAGGTATCCAGTTGGGTATTAGACAGGAAAGCATACAGCTGCAGAGGAATGTAAGAAGAGCCATGGAGGATCACGTCAAAGATCTAGAATTACCAGTTCTTAAAAATCTTAGCCTAACTGGTATTTTATTAGTATTCCTAGTAATACCAATAAAATATAAAATGTGGCTTTTTCTGCCACTGAATAATGTTATAAAATGCATTTAAAATTTAGAATCAGGCTCAGTCAGCCTGATCACTTTTGAATTGGACTGTGCAGGTGTTGGCTATAGTCACATTCATTTTCAGGTCCTTATCATTAACTGAATCGGTAAAGAAAGGACATAATTAACCAGTTGCAGATTGCCCAGTTGAAGAATTCTTTAGAGCATCTCCCAGCTGAGCAGATGGTTCTTGGCCAGTTCAGTCAAAAGCTGAACTCTGCTTTTTCATTTGTTTTAAGCACTCTTTACTTCAGTTCTCCACTGAGTTTCTGAAAACCTCCAGTCTCTTCTCTAGTGGATGAGATACAACAACTTTGCTTTTAGCTCACTGATTGCATCAACCCTTGTATCTTATCTCTTATCTCCAGAGTAAAGGAAGGGATTGGTCTGCAAGGTTTTAAGAAAACTACTTTGCAGGACATTGGTGTGCAGGAGGATGTGTGGTTTCTTTGTTTTTTATGTTATATGTACCTACCTTTTGTCAAATCTAAGCTGTAAATCCCACAGACAAGATCCAGTTTGAGATGGTGATCATAAAACCTCCAATTAATTTGCTCCAAGTAATAACCACGAAATGTTCCAGGCAGTGTCAGGTGGCAAATATATGCAAGTGAATTGAATTCATCTGGAAATCTTTGAGGGGCGTGTATTGAACACCAGCAGGGAGGACAGGTTTATTTGACTGAGAGTGTAGGTTCTTCACCGATGTGTAATATTCAACAAAAATCTAAGCTCACATCTCCCAAGTATGACTTTTTTGAGAGGCCTCTGGTTTCATCAGACTGGCCCACTGCCCCAGCTGGGCACAAAGGGTGAGGAATTTATATCCCAATGATATTTCAGGATGACAGCAAAACAGGGAAGGAAATTTCAAAGATAGACCACAAAGTACCTCTGCTTTGATAAGAGATCTCACTAGGCACCACCACCAGCAAGGATGCAGCATGTGGCAGGGTGGGACCATTTAATTCTAGTGAAAGAGACGTGCAAAAGGAAATAAATTACAGAAGATTATGTGAGACAATGGAATTGGGTCTGGGGAATCGCTGGCAAGGACAAATACCCACAATTTTAGTTTCTCACTACCTGGTTATATGTGATGGGTATAAACTGGTGAAACAGTATGGACAGAGCTGATGTGCAGAAAAGTTAGGGATGCAAAAGAATGTGATCAATAAAAGTGGGTCCAAAGTTTTGCCACATAAGGCATAAAAAGGTGCACATCAAAGGGGAATTTGCCTTTCTTGCCTTCTTCCTACAGCCCTTTGCACCCAGCAGAAGAGCACAGGTGATGATGTTCTTAGTGGAAGTGGTCCAGCAGACTTCCCCCACCTGTCCATATCCATCCTGGCTCTTTGTGTGAGACAGTCAGCTTCATACCGATTTTAGCAGCAGTATGTGGGTGTCAAAAAAAAAATGGAGAGTGGAAGCTCCTAATATGAGCAAGGTGGGTCTGACTGTCAATATCAGATGATGGGAACAATCATGATTGGTAGAGAGGGAATAGTAATCAGACAGCTGATTAAGGAGAGAAATAATTACGGAGAGAACTGATTAAGGGAAAGGAAGCCAGCAGTCATCAAGGGTAGCATGAGAGACAAGTTACTACAAGATGCCTAAACTGCCAGAAGAAATGTGGGTGTAATTGTCTCCTCTACCTTCAAGAAATGTTGATAGGGAAAAATACAGCACAGAGTGGGTGTTTGGGAAAACTGAAAGTTCAGCAAGAGAAAAAAGCAAAGAGGCAAAGGATGGCAGAGAGCTCTCTGAGGCAGAGCAGTAAGTGAGAAACGAGCAGCAGGTAAGGCTGGACATGGAGACAAACAGCAACACATAAAGGGGAGCAAAGTGGAAGATGGAAGAAACATTCCATCCCAGTGCAGAAGAAATTAAAGAGTCTAGCTGAAAGAGCTGGAAATTCTTCTTGAAGGATTAAGGGTTCAGAGGAAGGAGGTGGTTTGGCTCAGGCAAGATTGGACTGTTAAAGTGCCATTGCTAACTGCAAAGGTCTGCAGAGGCTCCTTATTGCCTGATCAGTTGTTTCCAAATGAAAAGTTGGTCTAAAGAAAAATAATATCTAATGAACGTGGTGAGAAATTAAACATTATATATACATTTGTAATTTCTTCCTTTTAACTTCAGCTTTATTTCCTAGATAAATGCTCAGGCATTCTGTTGTATGGAGTGCTCTCACACTTGTAGGTCAGACAGAGAAATGTGATTACTTTTCTAATAATGTATTTTTAGAGTATTTTCCCATGATGGGGGGAAAACACTCTCTTTATTGTCATAAAAGTCCTATGAAAATTGACATCACTAAACTAAAAGTAATGCTAAACATTACTTTGCCTTCTTTTTTTCCTCTTCTGCATAGCATGTCAGTAAGCAATGCTATTTCTCCTTTAGACCTCCTTATATAGTATCAATCAACTCATGAAGATCAGATTATATTTGTCTCCCTTGTGCACCATCATGCCAAACTGTTGGAGACTGCTATCATGCTTACAGAGCCTTACAGCTAAATTGCAGCAAATACCAATGGGATTTCATATTATGTTGTCTTAAAGGCCAAATGTGCTTATCATGATCAACATATTAATATGGAAAACTAAAGGAATTGATAATAACTTATAATTTATAACAAAATTTTGTCAAATTTTACGTTGTGCTTTCTTTTTCATTGTTGTTGTTGGTTTTTTTAATAGGAGTATGTGGGTTTTAATATGCTTGCACAGTTATAATACTGGTTGTTTATAATGATGTAATATTATAACAAACTCAGTTTATTTATATATCTTTATATATTTTTTAAAATCTTTTATCTTTATATTTTTATCAATGATTGTCTTCTATCTTTATCAATGATCTGGACGAGGGGATGGAGTGCACCCTCAGTAAGTTTGCAGACGACACCAAGTTGGGCGGGAATGTTGATCTGCTTGAGGGCAGGAAAGCTCTACAGAGGGATCTGGACAGGCTGGATCGATGGGCTGAGGCCAATTGTATGAGGTTCAACAAGGCCAAGTGCTGGGTCCTGCACTTGGGTCACAGTAACCCCATGCAACGCTACAGGCTTGGGGAAGAGTGGCTGGAAAGCTGCCCAGCGGAAAGGGACCTGGGGGTGCTGGTCAACAGCTGGCTGACTATGAGCCGGCAGTGTGCCCAGGTGGCCAAGAAAGCCAATGGCATCCTGGCTTGTATCAAAAATAGTGTGGCCAGCAGGACTACGGAAGTGATTGTCCCTTAGTACTCAGCATTGGTAAGGCTGCACCTTGAATACTGTGTTCAGTTTTGGGCCCCTCACTACAAGAAAGATATTGAGGTGCTGGAGCGTGTCCAAAGAAGGGCAACGAAGCTGGTGAAGGGTCTAGAAAACAAGTCCTATGAGGAGTGGCTGAGGGAACTGGGGTTGTTTAGCCTGGAGAAAAGGAGGCTGAGGGGAGACCTTCTCACTCTCTACAACTACCTGAAAGGAGGTTGTAGCGAGGTGGGCATCTGTCTCTTCTCCCAAGTAACAAGTGATAGGAGAAGAACAAATGGTCTCAAGTTGTGTCAGGAGAGGTTTAGATTGGATATTAGGAAAAATATCTTCACTGAAAGGGTTGTCAAGCATTGGAACAGGCTGCCCAGGGTAAGTGGTTGAGTCACCACCCCTGGAGGTATTTAAAAGATGTTTGGATGAGGTGCTTAGGGACATGGTTTAGTGGTGGACTTGGCAGTGATGGGTTAGTGGTTGGACTTAATGATCTTAAAGATCTTTTTCAACCTAAACAATTCTATGATTCTGTTCTATGATTCTATTTTGATGTGCAATATTTTGGGGAATATTAACCAAAGTAACAATGGTGGAGCACCTCAAAATGAACAATACAGAAACCAAGCAAGTATTCAACAGCATTTTGTTCACAGTAGGTACTGTAATTCAAAGACCATGTTCATCCCTCCTTTCCACTGATATAAATCAGGAAAGGCTTATTTTAAGTGTATATATATATACAGAACGATCATTTATTATAACATCCATGCAGGTCTTACCTTTATTCTCCATTAATTTGTACTGCATAGGGAAGTGCTATTATTTTGCTAAGATCTACTGTAATTATAATGTCTTATAGTGAAAAATACTGTATAAATTTGGAAACACCTCAGCTTTAGTTAAACGAATGAGAATTTTTCTTTTGATTTTTCTGAATTCAGGAAAACGCTGCCTTTGTTTTCTCTCTCATTTTTGTATTATATACTGTGCAAGACAACCACAGCAAAACTCCTGTTTGGAGGGTAAAAAAAAAAAGGTCTGTTGTTAGGGTGTACAACTATAAAAGGAGACACCTCCCTCTCCTGCTCAAGTCTGTGATTTTGAATGTCATACCACCTATCTGAGCTACTCCATTCCCTCCTGTTCTTCCTGCCAGACCTCTTCACTCTGTGGAACATAGATTCACATTACAGTGTTTTGCACTGGACCCTGAATAACAGGGGTCCTGTAGCTATTGGACCTTTGAGTCCTGTTATAATACATACAATGATACTGAAGGAAACAGAGATGGATATTTGTGTCAAAGTTGAAAATTAGTTTTAATAGCAAAGTTTTAAGTGTGTCTGAGTACAATGTTGTCATATGATTAGTCCCCTGGCAGCTACCAGGATTACCCAAATGCCTTGCAAACCTTGGGACTCAGTACAGGGCAGGACTGAGTCCTTAATTAGCATTTATGTTTAACTTAATTAGCAGTTATGTTAGTATAAGTTTGTATAAGTTATATGTTATGTTGTCTGTGTATTTTGGGGTCAAAAAGATATCTAGTCTCCTGATCTATTGTTGTAAAAGTGTGATCCACCACACTTGCAGCCAGTGGATTGGAGAGTGACAAGATAAACATGACATATAAGTTGCTTGTATTGAGTAAAACACAATATATTTGCATGGAAAGGATAAAAGGGAAAATGGCAGTGCAGAAGTAACTTATGAAAATAATCAGGGAAAATAAGAATTGGGGACTGGTAGAGAGAGACATTTTTACTTTTTTTTAAACATGCTATGAAGAAGCCATTTGAGGATGGAATAATTAAGTAGTGCATTCATGAAGAAAAAAACATAATAGCAAAAGGAAAAGAGCAAACAACATGAAACAGAAGTTAAGTTTAGGGATTTGTGCAGACAGTTATGCTAACAAAGACTGTAATAGAAATTCTGATATAGTAAGTAACAAAATAAACAACTGTATGTAATGTATGGGCAGATTTTCCAAAGCATTTTGCATCCTTGAGATCTGATTTTTAAAGGAGTTAAAACTGCTTATTACATTCCTCATTATATGCAAAGCAAGTTCTTGGTGGTTCAACTTTTTGGCTTACACACTACATCAAGCACAGTAGATAATTCCTCTTCAACTTCTCTCTTTGCCTTTGTGCCACTACAGCTGCATCTATGCAGCCAGCTTGATCCCTAAAGAGCATTTAGTACATACCACTAGAAAGGCTGGACCACATCGCTTCTAATTATATGTGTTTAAAGTAGGAGCTATTTGAAATGGAGCTCTTTTGGAAACCTCGTGTGTTGTTTTTACTATCAAAGACACTTAATACGGAGAATATATCTCTGAGATTTGCATCTGTTGGAGACATCACACCAAAGCATGGTTTATGAGGGAGATAATCAACGTGGTAAAAGTTGAAAGTGAGAAATGGCCTGTGTAAAAACATAGCCCAAAAAGATGAAGTTATAGATGAGTCTTAAAATACCACCAACAGTATCCAGCTCACTTGAAGAGTTTTGGCTTTCTTTCTGGAATTCAAGAACAGACTAATTGTGTATCATATGCAAAAGATTGTCCCGTACAAGACAAATGATAGACATTGCTAATTTTAAGACTAAATTGATATATCAGCTTAACATGCTGTATAGTAATGTATTCTCTGCCTACAGAAAATTCTTCTTTGGCAGAAACATCAAGACAGAATAATTTGCAGTTTAAACAAAAATATGTGAATAAGTGTGTTGCATAGACAACTGCTTGGTCTATTCTATCAAAACAAAAATTTCATTGAAACTTATGTAAACTTTGACTCATCTACTGTTTTTTGCTATCAGTTATGGAGACTCTAGTATAAAAAATTGTCATTATATTTTTATTGCATGAAATAAAAGTAAGAAAAGTTTACTTAGAATTTCTTCATTATCATTGCATACAAAGAGTAAGTTTGGCTAAACAGCATGTTCTTTATATAACTTTTGGCCAGCACCAAGTGACATTGCCCAATGTATGTATTTGATTTCCCTGTCAGATAGGAACAAACATGTTTATTAATTATAATAACTCTGTGTTTCTTTAAGGCTGTCATGTCAGTCTGGATGTACAGTTGGCCATAGATAGCACAGCTTTGACTCAGCATGTCATTTCTTACCTTGCCAAGCATGAAAAGTGCAAGTAACGAGACTTGCAAAATGAAATATTGCCTGACAGAAACCTGCCTTCTAGACTGCAGAATCCTGGTGTAAAGCCACCTTGACAAAAAGTGTATCATTCTTAAGACCCTTCAAATTAGTAGAGTGATGCAGCTTTATTATCAGACATCGTTCAGTTCATCATAAACGTCTCACTGCCACTGCACCTTATGTGTAAAAGGGGCTATATAAAAGCATACTATATTCCAATCTAATTCACACAATGCCTTTCTTGGTAATTAAGATCCAAGTACTGTTAAATTTCTAGGGATTTTCTATTACCCATATGAATCAAATGATTTAGAATGGCTAGATTAAAATAGTTGGTGTCACTGCCTAAGAAGAGGAGTGGAAAAGGGTCTTTAAAAACGAAGAAATAAGATTGATTTAGAGACTCAATTTATTGCTGAGTGACCACCCCAAATTGATCTGAAAAAAATAGATGGAAAGAAGACCTTTATAACTCTTCAGCCAATGGCAGTATGTCCTTTAAAGCCAGCATTAAAAGCCTGTTAAGTGGCCACAAATATAAGCCAGGAGAATACAGTTTGCAATAAAGTACTTAGTGTTGTTGCACAGAGACTGGAATTTGACAATGACAGTTGTTTTTGTGGTGCTTTATATTTTTGGAGGGAAGCTATTCACTCTGTTCCTTATTGCATATTTTGTACCCAAGAATATTCATGGATGTTTCTACACAGAGGACCTGGCCAGAATAATATTCATAGCAGTGGCCTGAAGGCCAAAATCCACCCCCCTCCCCACCAGCCTTACTACCTAGCTGCATAAACTCCTCACAGAGACCAAGAAAACTCTTTGCCTGGCATACTGGGAAAAGGGAGGAGAAGACTTAGCTCCTACTTCTTAAGGCCTTTAGAACATGAAGGTATACAGTATGGATAACTTGCAGCAAAGCTCTCATTTGGGGAGTCTAAAGTCTAATATTCAGAAATAAATGCATGAGACAGCATACTTGAACCTAAGACCAGTCCCCAGTGCCAGCAAGCACCTCTTGAAAAACTGCAAGAGAACAGATTATACAGTTTTGTTATTTATGGTATTGCCATCAGTATCCTGAGCAGGTTGGGGCAAAAGCTGAAGCAGGGAGAAACTTTGCAGTCCCTGTCTCTGTCTGAAAGTGTGATGTTGAGAAGGTGACCCATAATAAGGCTCTAGATAAGCAGAAGAAAGACAGGATGATAGAGCAAACAGCCTGCTAGATCTAAGGACATTGGATGGACGATGGTGAAAACCCTAAAGGAGACCTGCTACTAGATAAAGAGTAACAATTCCCACCTCGGAAAAAAAAAACTTGTCTTACGGAGGAAGCTCTTGTTCTCAGCAGGGAAGCATAAGGCAGCCCATAATCCCATAGGGAGCCCAGTGGATAGGGAAATTCTGTCATCTGCTGGGAGGAAGATATATCAGCCTCTGGCAATGCAAGTCTAGAAAGCCTTCAGTCACCAGACTGGGTATGTCCACACATTAGACTTTCCCTTCTTACATGAAGTTCATGAGTTTAAAGTGGGATACCACCTTGCTGATTGGTATCACAGACTAGCAGCTCAACTAGCTTAATCTCAACAGTGTGCAGCTCACCACAGACATTTCCATCCAGGAGTAGGCATTAGAGGATGCAGCAGCCAAAAAGTAGCTTATCTCCCAGTCTGCCTGGCAAGTAGAACTTCTCCACCCAGTGAAGCAGATCACTGTTCTTATGGTAAAAGAGGCATTCCCTCAAATACTTTAATAAACTATGTATTGTTCCCTATTTCTCCTGGATAAACTGTGTAGAGGAACATATAAAAGACTGGAGTTACTAGCCACGTCACTTGATAGTGTAACAAGAGACCATGGCTATGTTCCAAGCTGTGCCAGGTTACTGCTGTCAAGCAAAAAAAGAGAAGAGAAGGGGGCGGGGGGAAGGAAAAGAAAAAAAAAAAAAAGAATAAGGAAATTAAACCCTGGCTTTTGAACATAAATCCCATTAAACTGAGCAGAAAAAAATACTTTCTATTTTTGGGAAGACATGTTCCACTTTAATATCTCTTTATTTTTTGTGTAAGGACATCTGTGTTGGTGTATCAATTGTTTCATGATATCAGTACAAAATGATACTGGTTAATAGGCTCTTTTGAGCTAAAAAAGTAACTAGTCAAAATAGGCCTTGTATATATTTATTTTAACATACCTTTGATGTTAGATTTGTAGAAAGAGTCCATGATGCTGTATCAGACGATAGGACTGCTATGGACAATAGAACCCAACAGCAGTGGGATTGAAGGATAAGGCATGAAGCAGTCATCACAACTGCTGTATTTTGTTACTAGCTACTATGGGACTGAGGTAGTTCCATTGTATCACCTTTTTTGTGAAAGTTTTAAAGCAAGAATTGATCTTTCCAAAGGATGTTTACATGAAGGACATCCGCCTTAATCATTTGCATCCTTTCTGACTAGGTCAGAATATTGCTGTGGTTAGAAACAGGCCAAGCGTCTTAAATAAAAGTGACTTTTCCACATATCTGGTCAATAAAAGATGAATGCTGATTCCTTGATATCATATTAATTTGGTAATCTGAATTTATTGATTTAAACTTAACTGCAATTTCTGCTCATGTTTATTTTTATTATTTCAGTCTTTTTTGAGTCAGAAAAGGTGGAGAACAAGCTCTCAGAACTCATGTCCCATACTACTGTCTGATGGACTGTATGTACACTGATCATCACAACTGATTTCAGGTAAGAAATTTGCATGCCTCTCAGCTCTGCTTCCAAATTAATGGCTGTGTCTTTCACAATCACAGAATCAAAGAATCACAGAATCACAGAATGGTTGAGGTTGGAAGGGACCTTTGGAGATCATCTTGTTCAACCACCCTGCTCAGGCAAGGTCACCTAGGGCAGACTGACCAGGACCATGTCCAGATGGCTTTTGAATATCTCCAAGGTGGGAGACTCCACAACCTCCTCGGGCAACCTGTGTCAGTGCTTGGTCACCCTCACAGTACAAAAATGCTTCCTGATGTTTAGAGGGAACCTCCTGTGTTTCAGTTTGTGCCCATTGCCTCTGGTCCTGTCACTGGGCACCACTGAAAAGAGCCTGGCTCTGTCTTCTTTGCACCCTCTCTTCAGGTATTTATATACATTGATAAGATCCCCCTGAGCCTTCTCTTCTCCACACTGAACAGTCCCAGCTCTCTCAGCATTTCCTCATAGCAGAGATGCTTCAATTTCTTAATCATCATAGTGGTCCTTCGCTGGACTCTCTCCAGTAAGTCCATGTCTCTCTTGTATTGAAGAGCCCAGAACTAGTCATAGTACTCCAGGTGTGCTGTCACCAGTGCTGAATAGAGGTGAAGGATCACCTCCCTCAACCTGCTGGCAGCACTCTTCTTAATGCAGCCCAGGATACTATTGACCTTTCTTGCTGCAAGGGCATACTGCTGGCTTATGTTCAATTTGGGTGTCCACCAGGACCACAGGTCTTTTTCTGCATAATGTTTGCGTAACTTCAAGTAGGCGATGCAGTTGCAGTTGAGACTGGATCCCTTAACTATCTCTGCTTCATTCAAATTGCTGTTATCCTTGCAGTTGCCTATTACTCTTCCATTATCTTTGCAGAATTATCAGATTCTCTGATAAATTAATCATCTAATAAACTAAAAAACTGGAGCTTTTAGTTTTAGGTCCAATGATTGTGTCATTTTACAGTTGGACAGCTATGGGGTTTTTTTTAATTTTTATTTTGGTTTTTAAACTCTAGGATTTAAATGTCTGTTCTGTGATATTTAGAGAACACTCAGCCTTCTTATATCCACCTCATTCTCAAAAATGAGTAAGTCACTTCTGGTAAGTAAGTTTGATACACTTTCATTAAAAGGAACTATTTCCCTGGGCTCATGTGCAGGCCACTATATTTCTGTGTCTCTTTAACAACAATTTCTATGATGCTTTTAACTGTGAAAGGCAAACTGAGTTGACTCCTGTATTAACTGTGTGTTACTTTTACACTTTTTAATGCCTGTGTGTTCTTACCCATGGCAGTTCCTATGCTGCAAGCTTAATGGAGCATGGGTATACCTTCAGCAATGTCTGGTAAGGACTTGGCATTTTGTAGCCACTATGGTAATGCATAAATGAATTGCTAAGGTGAGTCACAGATTCTTCCTCTATGCTCTGCTGTGCCTTTTCATCTTCAGTCTCCAATTAAATCATAAAGCTCTTATTTGTGCATATTCCATGGACATTTCTTCAAAGACTCAATGAGGTGTTCATTTATGTTGACTGACACTAGATAAAGGGACAGAAGGCGTCTCATCCTCTCTCATGAAGAACCTTTCCTCCACAAGAGAGAAGAGGTCAAAATTACAGTCAGGTGGAGTCATCACACTGCATTTCTTTGCCTTCTCCATAGGCAGAACATGCTGTAGTGCAGCTCTACACAATCTGACATACTTCCCAGCCTCTTTTCCTTCGAAGCAGCTTCTTGTCATTTGGAAACAGATTGGAAAAGAAAAATTATACAGCTACAGTTATTTGTGTTGGGGCACTGACAGACCAACCAACCTTGACCAAACTTATTTTGAAGTTTATATTACAACCTCCTATCCACTCCTCCCCTCCTGTGACAGCCAACAAAGCACAGTCAGCAGAAGAAAAGCTGTCTGACTCCTCAGCCCTTTCAGTGCAAAGTGGGATGTTGTGGAGTAAAAGTACCAACCTAATAGTTTAAGATAAATGGCCAGCCTTTGCCCTGAGCCAGCTAAGGCCCCATCAGACCTTCTCATCTGTCAGTGCTACCGTTGGAAACAGCAGTCTTCAGCAGAGTAGAGAGCTGAGATGGTGAACCCCTCACTAGATCTTGTCTGTCTTGCCCTTTGGTTAGTTTAAGTAGCTGGTGGCAGGATGATTACATCCCTACCTCATATGCCCAAAGTCCAAGGTCCCAACTCAACTAAGAATCCATCGCCCTTCTCTTCACACTCGTGTATTCTCATCCTAACACACCTCTGTCAGCCTAAAATCTCTCTACAGGTGTCACAAAAGGAGGAATTTACTGGTATCCCATTTGAGAGGTACTCACTCCTCCTTGTATTTAGCTAGGATGAATAATAGATAATGAGGTAACACAGTCACCACTAGAGAGAGCTCTGATACTAGAATTATTATGAAGCCCTATTTTATTTAAGTTCCTATTGCAGGAGCAGTTGCTTGAATGGATAGAGTGTCAGAAAGGAGAAGAGCAATACAAAAAGAAGGAACTTCAGTGTGTTAGGGAGGATTTTAGACTTAATGCTATTGGACCGTGATTGGTCTACAGAAAGAGGAGAGAGTATTTTTCTAGTTTGGACTCTTTCCACTTTAATTCAGCAGTTTTTTGACACTCCACTTGCAATACTTATTGCTGCTCAGCTGCTCTGCTTCATGGTTTATAGTTTGATATTGCTTTCAGGAGAATATACGATAAAAACAGCATGCTGGAATTTGGGGGGAAGAGTGATTTATGAATCATGCCATTTATTGGTGGTTTATACTTCAGTAAATGTTTATGCAATTTTCACAAGTAACTCCATTTAGCTATGTATTTTTACTATTTAAATGGGAAGTATCTATGAGCAGGGAAAGTACCCATATTCCTTTTTCATGAACACTGGACAGTAAACGTATCTGAGATACCAACACTGTCCAATAATGTTCGTGCCTTTATTATCATAGTCCAATGCATCTTTACAGAATGGGAGATATGAATCATGTAAAGACAGAGACTGGCAGTGCTTGAATAAGTAAGGCCAGGTAGGCAATTCCATTGTTTTTATAAATACAGCAGGAAAGCTACCACAAAGGCAATTTGGTGAATATTCTTCTAATAGCCTCTTAAATGTGATCGCTTTTTGTCATTGCACCACAATGTAGGGGTAGGGCCAACGTGACAATCTGTGTGAACCATGCGAGTAAAACAGGGAACAAATATCCTGTGCCAAAGCTGACAAAATAGAGGCCAAAGCCTGTATTTCAAAGCCATTCTCAGTCTCCATTCATTCCATGTGCTTCTAAAGAACGTAGTCCCTCAGCTTGGGATCAATCCCCCCGCAGCTAAGAAACATGATTATAGCTTCAGAATGTCTCGACTTTTGTTCCTTCTTATTTAGTTGGGACTTCTTTTTGCGAAAGACCCCTGACCTTCTTCATAAACTTCCTTCTGTGAGAGACTGAGAACAGACACTATCCTTCCACTTCCAGCATAAGGGGACAGTCACTTTAGTTTCCTTCCAAGATAGCTAGATATTCCTCCATCCTCATCTGTAGCAGTCATCTACAAGTACAGGCAGGCTGTCCATCACCTCTTTCAATCCCAGCCAAATGTAATATTTGTTAAACAAAATGGTTAGTAATCTCTGTACAAGAACTTTTAACAGATCACAAACTTGGGCCATTTCAGAGTACTTCTGTGTTTTCACCTTTTGTGTGTGTGTGTGAGGGTTGAATATGTCTTTCTTTTCATCCTCAGAACTTTATCTTTATTGATTGTCTCTCCATTTTTGTGGAGACCTTGATACTGCAGTTTTTTGCTTATGTGCAAACATTGCAGACCTCCACATGTCTGAAGAAGAAAGTGTTAATTAATTTGTCAGACTTTGTCTCTTGGAGAAATTCCACCAGAAGCATCAACATTTCTATTGATAAACCCAGTGGTGAATGTTACCAGTGTCTATCCTGATTCTTACTAGGAAATGTAAGCTCATTTTGGATTTTAGGCATTGTTTATTTGGATAAATAAATGGCTGGCAGGGTTCAGAACAAGGTAAAGTCCACAAGGCACCATGGTCCTATACATTTTTTAAAAATTCAGAGATGACAAAATTTTAGCCTAACCGACAACATGTATCAGGATGCTTTGAGACTGGAAAATGCAAATGAAGAATCGGAATTACCTGAAGTAAAAAAGAAGTTACAAAAGTTTCAGGTACAAGAAGAGATGGCTGAGATAAATATGAAAAATTAGCATAGACATTTAGAAATACAACCAAAAAAAGCTGAGAAGATAATATGTTACAAAAGACAGGGACATAGAATGCAAGACCTGCAAATGCTTTTGATTTAAGAAGATGAAGAAAATATAGAGTTTTTTAATTGTGATAGAGAGTGAATGCAATTCAGAGACAATTTTTTTTTTTTTTGGGGGGGGGGGTCTGTAATAATTGATTAGGACCCCAGAAAATGCGTCAGGCAAAACATGGGTTATGAACATTTAAGTAAGGCAGGACCTAGTGAAACTTATCACAGAATGCTTAAAGAAAAAGCTGAAGTAACCTCTGAAAGATTATCTTTAATACATGATAAAAGATTGGGGTGGTCTTTACAGTGCTGTAGAAAATTAAATTAGTAACTCTCTTTAAAAGCATAAAGCAGAGAAAAGAAAATAAAGACCGGTCAGTGTAAATTTAAAATGCATCACTGGAGAGGAAATTACTAATCAATACATCTGTGAGCACCTAGAAAATAACAGGATGATGAGAAGCAGCCAATGTGGCTTTTTCAGGAACAAATTTCATCAAACTGATATCTTTGCCTCACTTAGCTGACAAAAGGGAAACAATGGACACTACATATTGTGACTATAATACTGCTTTTGATGTTCAAGACATTCTCAACCCCTACAGCCTGGAGGAAGGTGAGACAGAAGAGACCATCATGAGGTAAGTGCACAAATGGTTAGTAGGATGATGCCCAGCTTTGCAAACAACTCAGAAAGATCATTGTGAAGAAAAGGGGAAAACAGTGGGAAAGGTCTCAGCAGTATATTTGAATTAGTCTTTCAGACTCAAACATCCCCACATTTACCCATAGATATATTGGAAACTTGAAATAATTAAGTTTGTTTACTCCCTAAAGAAGAAGGCAGAACAAGAGAAGAGGGGAGAGATGACATATGACAGTCCTCCAGTTGATCAAACACTGGTACAAAGCAGACAGAGGGCTGACCAGCAGGCAGGAGGGGCAGCAGGCTGCAGGGACTATTGTCTTCCTTCCCAAGATGCTTGGACTCTGCTTGCAGCTGATTTGAGTGCAATGGCAGTGATTGTTTCATCTGTGTTCTCCTGCCTAAAGATTTCCGTGAAGCCTGCCCTTAGAAGTAGAGTATGCAGCACAGAGGGAGAAAATTGTGTAGTGCCTTGGAAGCTACAAATGAGAGCAGCACGTTTTAAAAATTAGCATGGTGTATCTGTCTAAAAAGCACCAGTTTCACAGCTGTAGCCATTACCTCTTTATAGCATCTTTCATAAATAGGTTCTTAAAATACACACGGGTTTCTCTTTGGTAAAAAATGCAAAACAAACCTGAGATTTGAATGAGCTCACTTGATGTCAATAATATTATGCTGATTTACCCCAGCTGAACATCTGTACTGGGACTGTATATGTAGCAATATAACACTATTCAGTAAAATCAAACACATAACACAGCTAAGCTACTCTGAGCAAGAAATTCATGTCTCTAAAGAGGTTTTATTATTGTCTAGTGAACTGCAGTGGTTTGAAATATAGCTATTGTCGTGTATTTTACCTGCTCCACAATACTAATTTGTGTAGATTGCCTTTCATATGAAAAATGCCCAGAACTGATATTTGGAAGTAAAGACTAAAGTGTTCATTTTTTCACACTGCTGGTGTTTTCGTCAGATCAGTGACGTTGCTTGATTTACACCAACAGAGAACAGAACCACAAAAAAAGTTCTGTTATAATTACATTAAATTATAATTAAAGAAAAGAAGGAAAAACTAAGAAGTAAAATATGGTATCAAAAATTTATTTTCAAGGGATATTTGGAAAGAGACAGACAGTGAGGCAAAGGAGTACCAGAAGGAGTCTGTGTGTTGTAGAGCCTGAAATCTCTCACAACATCAGCAAAGCTATGTTTGAATATAGCAAGACTTTATCTCCATACATTAAAAAAGCAGCAATCAGTGTCCTGAAGAGATTGAATGCACAGTGGATACTTCCAGTACACATGAGGAAACTTGGAAGAGACTTATGAAAGAAGGAGGAAAAGGCAGGTGCTAAATCCTGCAGGGTACAAGGAAACCAGAGCCATTTTTGCTTCTGTAAGACGCTCACACTGTTAGACTAGACTAGACTAGACTATTTCAGTTGGAAGGGACCTACAATGATCATCTAGTCCAACTGCTTGACCGATTCAGGGCTGACCAAGTTAAAGCATGTTATTAAGGACATTGTCCAAAAGCCTCTTAAACACTGACAGGATTGGGGATCCACCACCTGTGACATTGTGCTCCACCCCCCGTGTCGACACCCCCCCCCCTCCCCCGCGGACCTTTATCTCCTGTAACCCTGTTCAGGCAATAATCACCAATGATGGTCGTAATGGGTGCATCTGGTCCTGATGGCTGCATCTGGCTCAAAGTGGATTCGGGAGACAGATAACAACACAATAGCCAAGGGCTATTGTGCAATGCACCCACCTAACCACAGTGAAGAAACTCATATCTGTGGCTGGTATGCAAATATGACTATGAGTCAATCATCTTACCCCATAAATAGTGTGCAGCCCAGGGCCCCTTGAGCTCTCCTGCACGGCAGCGGGCTGCACGCCAGGATCTCCCCTTGAGCAGGGACGCCTCTCAAGGTTACTCCTCCAGGCTGAGAGATTCCTTGCCACAACAGATCCTCGGTGAGTGACCAGTAGCATGCTAAACTGCGAGATCTTAGCTAAGTGATATAAAGGATTGACTGCACATCTATAATCCTTTAGACATAAACCATTGACCAAGTCTGGGACTAGGATTGGATCCAGCTGCACCTAGACTCCTCTCTGAGAAGGAGTTTAGAAAGCAAGGGGGTCCTTTCTGAACCTCATGACTCAATGGGAGGGTCTCCCTGACAGTTTTGTCTGACCCTGTCCTCTGTGCAGCAAATAATCAAGTGTACCTTGCCACTGAATCTTGTTAAACCACTGTCACATTTACCACTGAACCTTGTTAAGTCACTGTTTTCTATCAGTAAAGTATATTTTTTGCTTCTCCCTTATGGGTGAAGTGCATCACTCCGTCCACGACACCCCCTCTCTAGGAAACCTGTTCTCTTGATTTGGGTTCCTGGGAGAGGCTTGTAGATTTCCTCATCAGCCAAACACTGAGAATTGAGAAATTCATGGACACCACAGTGGAAGGTGCACATACAATTTAAGGCTAGTAACTCCTGACCGTTTTGGTCAAACAAGTGGGATGCAAACATTGATTTCAAAATAAATGGAGTCAGGGAGGTTGGGATAGGGATAGAGACACTAAAGCACCAGTTTCACAGCTGTGGCCATTACCTCTTTATAGCATCTTTTATAAACAGGGTCTTAAAATACTCATGGCTTTCTCTTTGGTAAAAAATGCAAAACAAAACTGAGATTTACATAAGTTCTCTTGTCACAAGGGAAGAAGAGCAACAGCAACATGGAGATCGGTAGGACTAAGGCATTTCTGCTTACAAGAAAATTCTTGGAGGGGACTAATGGCCACGTTCTGGCAATATTCTAGGGTCAAACACGAGGATTAGTTACTTTCTTAACTGGGTGGATGAGGAAGAAACTTTTGATGATTTGAACATTTGTGGGACAGATTGTAAAGATGGAAGTGCATGTGAATTTCCTAACCTAGATACAAACTTGTAATTGTATAATTTGCTTAAAGTTAGCATTTGGTGTATATTTGAGCAAATCTTATGGCCAGTCCTAGTCTTTACTTTCAGTTTAAAGCAAATTGCTACCTTTTCCAGCATAGGAACAAATGTGTTAATCATGAAGAGTTTCATCTATATAACTGCACGTGTACTCAGTTGTCATTTGCCCACACAGAAGTAGGCACATAGGAATATTATCAAACAAAACCAGAAATTAGTTTTGCAGCAGGCATTACAAATTGATTGTGTATTTTCTTGATATTGGGTGTCCTCTAGAGGTATATTTAATAGCACAATAATGCCAGCTTTTCAAGTTTGAGTAGCGACCAATTCTTACTAAAACTGTAAATTTACAAAAGAATCTTTAAAAACTCAGAACCAGATGGCAAAGAAGAAGAGAGAATGCATTGCACTTAATGTAGATGATTTTTAACCCAATCTCAAGACAGGAGAAAGCATGTCTTTTTAATATTTGAGTCTAGTAAGTCTACCAAGTGCTAAATATTTAGGATTGGCCCATAGAAAAGCTAGATATGAAAAAGTAGAGGCTGAAAACAGAAGCATGTGAAGTGCCATAAATCAGTTGATTTGGAACTGAGAAGAAATCATGAAACAGGAGGTAAGAGATACAAAAATAGTATCAATTAGTAGGAAAGAAGCTCTGACAAGAAGGTACCAGATAATATCTGACTAGTTCTGAAGGCAGCTGATGGTACTGTCAAACCCCATCTATCACGAAAGCAAGGAATGCAAACAGACATTTACTAACATTGTGAATTTGCAAGGCAACACAGCCTTTGGTGGTACAAGATGCTGTAACTTTGGAGATCTGGGCCAACAGAAAACATACCAGCTGTTGAACAGGTGAAAACTGTGGACAAGTTTGGAAGAAAAGTCAAATATTTCATGTTTTCTGTAACATGAGCCAGCTTTGGAAATTCTCCAGCAATTCAAAAGATGAGAAAAAATCTTCACAACAACTTCACTATTGCAGTAAATCCTTGTTCTGTCAGACAAATTTAAAGAAAATGACAAAATAGAATATTTCATCTTCATATGATTTATTTAGAACGTAAAATTAAGCTCTTTGCTGTAGTTCTTTTTCTTCCCAGTCCTTCTGGATTTCTTTTTTTCAAAATCAGCAGTCAAAAATCTGAAACAAAGTACATACTGTAGTGACATTTTACTTTCCCAAACTATTTCAAGGGAGAAGAATCTGGTTTCTAACAAACTCAGAGTGGTTTTGCCAGTACTCACTGTATTTCACCTTTGTTTAAACATTCTATTGACATTTTTTACTTCAACTTAGGCAAGGAGAATGGTAAGGTACCTTGAATACCAACTGCAACACCATTATTTTAAGGTCTGATTTATGATCAATCTGCTTTTTTGATCTGTTTTAGGGTCTGGTTTATGATCAATCTGCTTTTTTGATCCCTATTACTATACAGCCTGATTGTATTCAGTGTATTTGTCCTCTTAACCGAATGGAGGGGCAATTTTTATATTGAATTCATAGAGCATGCTGAACCTTGCTAATTCTCTACCTACCAGACTAACCTATCTATTTCAGTCACTTCTTCCTCTTTGGTCTCCAACTAGGGCAGCAGTTTTCTGTCTCACACACTTGTGAAGAAAAAAGGCGGGGGGGGAGAACAGATTTATTGTATCTCTTCAGGTTCACAAATGTCTCTCCTTCAGCAGCAATGCCAGGAAGTTGTAAACATATATAAAGCCTTTTAGTTTAAGTACAGTCTCTTAATGAAAAGTATTATCTTTCTTAAATATAGCTCTCTCAATTTAAATCTAGTAACATTTTGCCCTGGTGGCAGGTATCCAGATCCATCGTTACAGCGCAAGATGATTCAGTGGCTTTCTAGCCCCACAAGACTCTTTACTTTATCAAAAGCATGGCAGAGGAGTAGACAGGAAGTAAAATGATGAGGGAGTAATTGAAACACAGGAGCTAAACATACCAAAAACAAGAAAGCTGACTCGATTAGTAAGTCAGAACTGCTGACTGAAGGAAACCTCCATACCAAATAGCTTGGTATTACCTAAGGGAGTTGTGCAAAAATGAAAAATTGATTCTATCTTGAAGAGAGGCCATGAAAGACACAAATTTTCCCTAAAGACTGTACTTGCTTGTTGTAGTCTTAGCAGGCACCATTTTTTTTGTTTACTTAAGACCTTGTACCTAGTTATTAAAACTAAATGAACTAAACACAAAAGTAATAACTGGATGAAATTTTGCCAAAATGAATGCTAACACACACCCCCTTTTTTCCTTAGTTTTGATTTTTATTTATTTTTGAACAATAATAGTATTATGAAAATAAGAATCACAGTCCTGTTGATACTTGAAAATATGTTTTTCTTCTTAACTGCACATTAACTTTTTCCTGCGCTAGCTCAGGAGATTCATAATATGATGTGCAGTCTGTTACGGTTCAGCATTTGGACCAGATCAGTAGTATCTGAAAGCCAGTCAGACCTTTGAAGTGCTAAATTATTGGACTGAGTTCTGTGCTTGATAAAGGATAACAGCATCACCACTCACGTTACTGACATGCTACTTGGTCTGAAACCGAGTCAAAGAGACAACGAGCTTTGGGAACTTTTCAGAAGTACTTAACTAGGCTCTCCCACCTGGAATGATCTCTGAAGGTTATGCAAAAACCTTGTAAAGACAATCCTGTGATTACTGCACGTGCCAAGTCTGCTGTAAGTCTGCAGAAAGAATTCTGATTCTCAGATCACCAACCTACTATTTCTCCTGAAAGATGAACTCCTTTCTATTAATATACATTTCTGATAGATACAAGTTGCTAATCTTCTAAACTAATATAAAGTTCAGAGAAAATAGACCAATGTATTTGTTTCTGAGGGAAGGTAAGTGACATAAATCTGAATACAGTATCCCTCAGTACGTGTAAAACATAAGGAGAAACTTTGGAAACATGGGGGAATAGAGCATTAAAAGCTTTAGGCACCAGGATATGTGAGAATTTTTTCAATGCACACACTTTTATAAAACATCCAAACTATTAACATTCTTATTAGGGCTTTGGTACTGATATTGTCAGACTGGAGAAGAGGAGATGAGGGACAAGAAATGTTTTATTCCATAATGGAAACTGTTGTTGGATCCAAATTTGCCAAGGAATTAAGCAACAGCAGTGGTACCAAAAGAAACACATAAATTAGATGACAAAACACAACAAGAAAAAAATCGAGCCGTGCTGGACATCCTTAGCTATCAGCTTGGCTTTATCCTGAGATGAATTCAGAAACAGTAAGTCTCCCATTTCCAAATTACAACATTTGATCATCTTTTAAAAGCATGCTTCTACCACCTGTTCTCACACTGATGAGCACCTGCATGATTTCCATTTTACCAAGGGAGCTATCAGTATTGCAAAGCACATCACAGTGTGAGCAGTGGTGGCATTAATGAATATCAATAGTGGGTGGACTGATGATCTAGCACTAGCATGCCTGCTGCTTTCGATAATCAGGATTCAACTCCTTGCTCTGCCACCAGCTTCTACAGCATTAGCAAAGTTACATAAGTTAAATCTGTTTGGAGAATGTAGATGGATGTGAGTTCAGTCTCACAAAGTTTAAAATAAGCTCTCTGGAAGCTCTTGAGCAGCACTAGTTAAGTGCTGCAAAACTAATATCCATTGCCTTTCAGGAATCGTGTACCATGCCACATTAGAGCAGCCATTTGGCTTCTGTTCCAGAACTGGCTCGTATCCTACCATATGATGGCACAGTGAGCTCACGTCATAGACTCCCAGTAATCTAATCTACTATTCCAATTTTTGAGTTAGCATATTTTGAGAAGTGATTTCTCTTAATTTGAGACATGGTAACTCACCATAACTACCCATCTGCGTGCTTCTACTCTTTGGCAAAGTCAAATGGTAGGAGTCAGGTGAAATTTCCCTTAAATTATGCTGTATTATTTAGCACTGTGATAGCTAATAAACCACTCTGAATGGCTGGATTACACAGATGATTTCTGAAAGTCACCTGAAAGCCTGCATTGCCCTTTGGAAACACCAAAGCCAACACCAATTTGGCTGGTCAAGCTGACACCACTGGGAATTCTTCTCTGAGCAAGTCAGATGTGAAGTTAGGTGGTAAGAGGGGACGAAACTTTACTCTTCCCTGTTGCTTCACTTCAGTCTAATCCACACTGCCTTGTCCAGTCCATGCCCCTTTTTTTCTGTGAGGAAGCTACAGACATGCAGCTCTGTAGCCCTTCCCTTTCATATAGACTTAGGTTATATCACCTCTTCTAAGCTTTGCAATGACTGACCCTTGAGAGCAAGATCACGGATTCCCCTCCCTTATGAAAACAGTTGTTTTAAGCAGATATAAGGTACATCAAATATATGGGCAATAGTTTATTATTGTAAGCCTTTTTTTGTTGGTTGGTTGGTTGGTTGGGTTTTTTTCAGATAATGATTATAAGAAAACATAAAGAATTTTCTTTCCAGTATTTTCCATTGAAACAAAAGAAAGTAACAGAAACTACACAGTTGTGCTTTTGTGAGCAATAGCCTTATATCTAACTTTAACCTGTTAAAATTGCATATTTATCCTAATTCTCTATAATACTCAACTGGACCAAAACAATATGAATTTTCAAGTCAGGTGGGAACATGTCTTTTGAGCTGTGTCATATAACAAAAATAATTCTTTCTCAGACTTTTTTCCTTTTATGTCTTTCCTCAAAGTAGCAGTTTTTTATTTAATGACCTATTTGGTGAATTTTTGCCTTTGATGTCATCTTTCTTTAACAAATAAGTTATTTTTTTGTAAAAACATCTTTTTTCTCTCTCTGTCTCTCTCTCTCTGTCACATTCCTCTTTTGTGTGGTAAAAACACTTAAAAGATCAAATCCTAGCAAAGATATTATTTTAACACATACAGCTGAACAACATCAGATATGCCTACATGACACCTACACAGATGCCAGAAATTGATGTATTAGGGAAACACATAAATCCTGTTATGTGTCAGGCTATTCCCTTTTCCACCTATTTTTCCATTATAAAAAGAAAGCAATAGAAACAGTATGATGTACTCTCAGAGAGACTACCAGATATGCTACCATGGAGTCAAGCATGCATTAATACTAGAATTGTATGAATTATTTATGTGAATAATCACCATTATGAATTCAACTCTGTCTTTATACATTTCCTAGTTATTCATAATCATTCACATCTCAGTGTGAAGATTTTTAAGCATCTGAACTGCTTGTGAGTTGTTAAGGTTGACCATATATTGCATGTGGTACGGCACAGTTTGTCTAAATCAGATGGTACTTTTGTTTCCCTTGACTGGATGCCTGAGCTATGTACGTAAGAAAATAATGATTAGTTACAAATGGAAAAAGAGCGCTCTTGCTTTGTGCCCCATAATTCTCATTCAGTGAAACCTTTATGTACATGTTTACATCCATTAAGCTTGATGGGTAAACAGCACAAAATTTGTGAAGATAAGCACATTCACAAGATCTATGCATGAAAACATACAGCACAGGTTCCTTTCCCTTTCCCTTTCCCTTTCCCTTTCCCTTTCCCTTTCCCTTTCCCTTTCCCTTTCCCTTTCCCTTTCCCTTTCCCTTTCCCTTTCCCTTTCCCTTTCCCTTTCCCTTTCCCTTTCCCTTTCCCTTTCCCTTTCCCTTCCCTTCTCCTCTCCTCTCCTCTCCTCTCCTCTCCTCTCCTCTCCTCTCCTCTCCTCTCCTCTCCTCTCCTCTCCTCTCCTCTCCTCTCCTCTCCTCTCCCTCTCCCTCTCCTCTCCTCTCCTCTCCTCTTCTCTTCTCTTCTCTTCTCTTCTCTTCTCTCCTCTTCTCTTCTCTTCTCTTCTCTTCTCTTCTCTTCTCTTCTCTTCTCTTCTCTTCTCTTCTCTTCTCTTCTCTTCTCTTCTCTTCTCTTCTCTTCTCTTCTCTTTTTTTTTCTTCCCTTCCCTTCCCTTCCCTTCCCTTCCCTTCCCTTCCCTTCCCTTCCCTTCCCTTCTCTTCCCTTCTCTTCTCTTCTCTTCTCTTCTCTTCTCTTCTCTTCTCTTCTCTTCTCTTCTCTTCCCTTCCCTTCCCTTCCCTTCCCTTCCCTTCCCTTCCCTTCCCTTCCCTTCCCTTCCCTTCCCTTCCCTTCCCTTCCCTTCCCTTCCCTTCTCTTCTCTTCTCTTCTCTTCTCTTCTCTTCTCTTCTCTTCTCTTCTCTTCTCTTCTCTTCTCTTCTCTTCTCTTCTCTTCTCTTCTCTTCTCTTCTCTTCTCTTCTCTCCTGATATGTAGTACAAACCCATGGATAATGGTGTAGAGATCTAGGTTTCTCAGTCTAAGAATTGACAAATCTCTTGGGACAACAGCACTTTGTACAGGAAGGACAGCTGCACCCTAGTTACAATAGAGGTAGGCTGCTAAAAGCACGGGAAAGCCAGTGAGGGCAGACTGATGCAACTTATAAAGTAGACATGGTTAGTTTTCAGTGAGCCTGTGAAAAGGCCAGCAAGGAGATTAAAAGCACATTATCAATAAATAAGGAAGGCAAATTGGAACACCTACAGTGCCAATTTAGCTGTGTGTGCAGAGGGAGGACAAAACTTTGAAGACATTCTGGATTTGGTCTTGACTTTGCACTAGGTCTAGCCCAAGTGGTTTTACTAGGAAAGTCACTCTATAATATCAGATACCGTTCAACTAGGTTTACCATTGTAGTGGGAAAGAATAGGTTAAACAAAGCCAGCATGCAGATATGCAATTGTAAGAAAGAGAAATACATAAAAATGAGAAAGTTAGTAAAAACAAAGCAAAGCAAAAGCTGAAGGGATAAATCCATAAAGGAAGAAAACTGGAGTTAAAAAAATACTGTATTAGAAGACTAGGTAAAACAAAACAAAAAATAAGAAAGCAAAACTGTAGAGACAGAAACCCTGCATTGCTCAATAAAAAAGTTAAACAGGCTATCATACAGAAGATGCTGGCATTTAAAAATTGGAAAGCTTTCTCAAATGAAGAGAACAGAAAAATCCATGGTACATAGCAGGTCAAATAGAAGCAGGAAATTAAAGGAGCTAAAAAAGAATTTGAAGAGCATTTTGCAAAGGATGCTCAAACTGATAATGAAAAGTTATTAAAATACATCAGAATAAGCCAGCTAGGGAATTGGTGGGACTGTTTGATGACAAGAGGTGTAAAAGGGGAACTCATGAATGATAAGACCATAGTGGAGAAGTTCAGTGAAATATTGCTTTCGTTTTTACTGCATGTACAAGATGCTGGGGATATTCCCGCACCTTGTAATTCTTTGTAGCAAATAGAGCAGAGGACCTAGAAAAACCTGAAATAAATACACAGGAAGTATTGTACCAAGTAGATCTAATAGTCAATAGGGCACCAAGAGAAGATATGATTGACCTATGAGTTCTGAAGCAAACCGGATGTGAAATTGCAGAACTTCTGGCTGATGTTGGAAACCCACCTCTGCAAAGCCCCCCAGTGCCAGAAGACTAGCATATCTACAGACAAGGTTCTAGTGGCAATCATGCAAACTACAGATCATTTAGTCTGAATTCTGTCCCTGGCAATATGGTAGAGGCTGTATTAAAATCTCTAAGCATTTGGATAAATCACAGTGTTTTGGGAAAGAGTCAGCAGGCCTCTGTGAAAGGAAATCCTGCTCCACTAACCTGTCAGAATTTGGGAAGATGTCAACCAGCATATGCATAAAAGGGATCCAGTGGACACAATTTCTTTGGATTTTCAAAACACTTTTGATAAATTTCCACATTAAAGGTTATTACAGATTGGAGGAAAGGTTCTTTTATGGACTAAAAGCTGGTGGAGGTAGGCCTAGGGCTCACTTTTCAGGATGGCAGAAAGTCAGCAGTGCTGTTCCTTAGGGATACTTGGGCCAAGGAGCTGTAATGTGGTGCAATTGATGGGTGTGTGCGGAGAGGGACCCAGGAAACACTCTGTGAACACTCCTGTGCCACAAAGCATCTTCCAGTAGAAGTCCCTGGTGGATCACAGGAGTCAACTCAGAGTTAAGCTGACTCACTGGGGCTCCTCACTCTCTGCTGGCTGTAAGACATCCTACTGTGTCTGAAAATGGAGTGGAGTGCAAGCTTATAAGAAAGTCTCCATGGCATGAGTTAGATGTGGATGGGCTAGATACTATAGCACCCACCAGAAATGCTGGATGCAGACCATTGGGGAGGCTTGCAGGGTGGAGGCTGTGAAAGAGCTCCCGAAGTCTAGGGGTGAGCAAGTGATAGAATCTACCCTCCTCCAAAGCTTGCTCAAAGTGGAAGAGTGCTGAAGATTCAAGGCATCCTTTAGCTCTTGGGGCAAACAGTGTAGAAAATGGTGTACAGGACACCCCATCCATGTGTTCCCCACAAATAATATTTTCTATTGGCACTATTACAGACAGACTGCAGTTATTCATCTCGACCAGTAAGGAATTCCTTATGTTTTTATATACACCACCAAAAAAGCGCCATAAAACAGAGTTCCTCCCTTGGAATAGCTTAAAGTTTCAGCACCCAGTTATTTCTAGAGAAGAACACACAAAAGGTGTACTCAAAAGTATTTATTTCAAGTAATGGGCATTAAAATACAGCTGTTGTACCTCTCTTCTGAGATTTCAGGAACCCATGTGAACAGTTAGTTTTAATATCTAACTCCTTCTGATACTGTATCCCTGTAGCCTTGTCTGTCATTTCTGTGCTCTAGTCCTGCAGGGGTGAGTTTTATATTTTAGCATATTTTTGAATATAGGACAAATCAGCCTGAGCTATTCATGTTTAGAATATATAATAGGCAGCCATGTTTTACAGAGCAGCTCTTCCAATGAGAGATTCTCTTTCTGTTGTAAACTATGAGGTGACTTGGTGGTGAAATGCTCACCTTAGCATCCATGCTAAGACTAAGAGCAAACAGGGTCCATGCAGTGCAATCACCTTGCGTGGCTGGAGTTGGGTTGTGATCTTTTGGGTTGGAAAAGGGTGAGTGGACAGGGAGTGAAGTGTGGGGGAGAAATAGCACAGCTCATGAGCTCTGCTGTCAAACCCCAATTTCCTTCCACACAGGGAAACCCAAGAGTCCTGAAAGTAAAAGACTTCATGGTGGCTTGATTCCCCTGCTCCCTGGCTGTGCAGAGACTGAAACCACACAATGCTGTCTGTGGCCCTGATGTGCACTACAGGGTTTGGACTTGAGAGCCCTGTGTTTGGAGACTGAATTATTAACCCTTGACTGAAAATTGATCTGTTTCACAGGATATATGGGCTCTCCTTCTTCCAGTGACCTCCTAAGTTAACCTTCCCTCCTTGCCTTTCCCCTGAATTATTCATATTCATATTTCTCTTGGAACAGGTGTTTCAACTAGGACTGAAGCAGTGTTCCTTTGACCTCTTCCTAGCAAAGGCAGCTTTATTTCCACCACCATTTCTCCCACTTCACTTTGAAGAGTGATTAGTTTTTCCTGTGGGTGGCAGTCTAGGTGCCTAAATAATATTTTTTTTTCTTCAGTTTCTCTGCTTTCTGCAGTAACTGGTAAAGCATTAGCTGTTGAAGATTGTACAGAATATCTGAGCAGGGCAAATCAAGTCCCTTAGTGCCATAACTCTGCTTATATGCTTATATTCTGAAGCCTCAGCTACAGAATTTCGTGATCAAGTTGGTGTCTGCATATCCCCTGCAGCTGTAGAGCTTAACACAAAGCCTCCATAATGACCAGGGAAAATAAAATAAATAAATAATTGTGAGTAGACATTGGTAAAGACAGTTGATTCAAGGCCACAGGATGCCATTTTTGTTTACCTCTGTCTTTCCCCCTAAGCTGGCATGGGATGAGGAGCACAGTTTCTTACATAGAAATGATTTCTGAACATGCAGTTCAGCCTTAGCTTCTATATTAAGTAAAATCAGAGCTGGCATTGTTAATTTGTCTGAACAGCTGGACAAAATAAGGTTAGATTTTTTCCATGTTTCAAAAATCACTAGGGGAGCTTATTATAAGAACCACTGTAGCAGAAAGAAGACTGAAGTAATAAACAAAGTGGCTATTATGAGAGAGGAATCTATAGATCAATATGTTTTGTGCAGAGCCTGACATAGTGATCTGCAGTGCTTCTTTCACATATACATTTTAGATAGAGCTTATTATCTTACAGATTTTTAAAAATTTATATTATGATTTTATTTCTTTAAGAATAATGATCTGAGAAGTCACCAGGCACCGACTAGCCAACTCCATCTCACATTTTGGGGACAGACTGTCCTATCATTGCCAGATTTCCTAAAAGACAGGATGATGATAGAAAGAGGTTTTTTTCCTGAATTACGTGTCATCAACAAAACATACACTTGTGATTGAAGTACTGGATAAGAATCTAGATGATCTACATTCAGTTCCTGGTTTTGCCACGATCTTTCCAGATCATTATGGGCAGGTACTTTGTGTGAGATTCAGGTCACTTCTTTTTTCCCACCTGTAAGATAGGTATCAAGGCTCTATCTATTATCATTGGAAATGAAAGTGCTTTCAGAGGGCAGCTCCTCCTTTCTTAATATGCCTGACTTCTGGATGGCTAAAATTAAAGAGATGCTCTTCAGATGTCTGTTCCTAAGGGGAAGGGAAATGTGGAAGAATATTAAAAGCTGGGCAGTCTGGAGTATTTTGCACAGAGGTGAATACTCAGTACTTGCTACTAGCCTGGCTAGAGAGACTCTCTGCAGGTTGGCCCCAAGACAGCAGCATGGAAAACTTGCTTAGTTTAGAGATACTCTCACACTTGCATGTGACGTGCAATGTAGACTCCACCACTGGCCTCCAGTGGGAATGGAGCACAAATGTTCCCTCTGTGCCTGGCAATATCCCTTTCGGAGGGCATTCAGCTGTGGTTTCCCCCATGGGTTGCCAGTTGGCTTGGACTGTCAGGTGGACTCCTCTCGTTTGCTGGTAGTCAGCATTTCTGAGAGCAATCTCTGAGGAAAACTAAATCATTTTGGATGGAAGTCAATTCAGGGGGGAAGCAAGAGATCCCAAGAGCATCTTTCTCATTCTGCCACACCTTGAACTTTCCCAGTGTTATATGCCTGAGACCACAAAAAGGTGACTCCACGAGTAAAAGAGAAATGTAACTCAGCTTAAAGCTATTCTCTGCTGTGGGCATCTCTGGGCTCATTTAAATTACCAGCATCTTCTCTGATGCTTTATGCTAGTTAAGATGGTAATGATTTTATTTCAAAATACTAACTTCCTTCCAAAATCAAAGGACAGTCACATCTAGCTGCCCATTTTCCCAGCTAGACTTATCCCGCCCAACTGGATGGAGTTTCCTGCTTTTTCTCAGATAAGGCATGTAATTACTTGGTAAAATTGAAATATTATTTGTTTAATTTAATTTATTATTATAGGCTTTTCATATCTACAGAAATTTAACATAATGTATAATAAAGACTGTATCCTCACAATACCCTTATGAAATACCCTGTATTATGGGTACAGAACGGAGGGATAAGGAGTTTGTCTAGAGGTGATATTCTAAGAAGCATAAGCCTGACTTTCTTATACGGAAAACTGACCAAGCCGAAGCTTATTGCATTGGGGTGACAACAAGTTCAACTTCATAAACCTTTTTGAGAGAAAGGGTTATTACATTTAGCTCAGCACTGCACTAATGCAGTTGTAAGGCTTTTAGTCAGCTCAAAGTGCTCAGAGGTAAAATTGCACCTCTATTTTAGGTAGAATCATAGGATTAGAGCATAATTCAGGTTGGAAGGGACTTTGGGAGGTCTTTGGTCCAATTACCTGCTGAAAGTGGTGGAGTGAGCTATGAGATCAGAGTAAGTTGCTCAGGGCTTTATCCTGCTGTGTCTTGAAAACCTCAAAGGCTGGACACTGACAGCTTCTCTGGGCAACACGTTCCAGTGCCTGACAGTCCTCGTCGTGAATAAGACTTTCTTCATATCAAGTCAAAACCTCTCTTTTCCCCATTTGTGTCCATTGTCTCTTGTCCTCCTGCCATTCACTGCTGTGAAGAGCCTGGCTTAGACTTCTAGATAACTTCCTTGTAGGTACTTACATTTCAGCTTAATATTCATTTGTAAAATTAGTATTATATATTGCAAATTATGCAAAAGTGCTGGTACTAACTGAAATATTACTGATGCAGTTATACAAATCTCATGGTCAAAATCATGCATCAAGTGTCTGAAAAACAGAAATGGAAACAGTATGTCTTGATTCCCAGTTGTGTGCCTTAGCTATTAATCAATTCTCTACATTGGCAATAGCTTGTATTGTAGTGCCGTATATGGTTCACTGTTTCTTTTCATAGAATATCCCAAGATGGAACCTCCATAGGAGACTGTTACTTTTCCCCTCTGTACACTTTTCTTTCTCCCTCCATCTCCTCTTTTTTTGGTTGTTCTTTTGCGTTTTTATTCCTTTTTGAAAGCTCCCCATTTTTGCCACCTTCGTAAAGAGTTTTTCAGGAACAATTCATATTGCTCCCTCTCTTTTTATATTATTTGGTTTCTCTGTTCTCCGCCTCAGGATGCCATTATAAAATTTAACCCAGTATGTTTGTTTCTTCATTCTGATCACTTCATTCTGATAACTTTTACCACTTTTTTTTTTTTTTTATGTTGCCTTGATCTGTGTTATAATATACACCCCTTCTCTTCTCTCAGTATTTTAGTAATTATTGATTATAAGTAATGATTGGTATATACATGACTCTCAAATTTTTGTTTGTTTGTTTTCCACTTGAAGGTGAGAGACATATTTTTGGTTTATTACCTTTAGAAAATGAATTCTTCTCAGTGGTAACATTTTAACTTAGGTCTAGTTTAAAACTCAATGTTGAAATGAACAATGCAGATCATATTATACGATGTCCCTGTTATTGATTAAGATTTCATTAACAGATTTATGCAAACATCTTTAAGAATGATTATGACTATAAGAACTAAAATTATTTTTGTTCTTGTACAGAAATAGCCTGTTTTGCCTAGAGAAGAGAAAGTTCAGGGGGCATCTTATCAATTTGTACAAATACCTGAAGAGAGGGTGCAAAGAAGACAGAGCCAGGCTCTTTTCAGTGGTGCCCAGTGACAGGACCAGAGGCAATGGGCACAAACTGAAATACAGGATGTTTTCTCTGAACATCAGAAAACACTTTTTTTGTGTGAGGATGACCAAGCACTGGCACAGGTTGCCGAGGGAGGTTGTGGAGTCTCCATCCTTGGAGATATTCAAAAGCCATCTGGACATGGTCCTGGGCAAGCTGCTCTAGGTGGCCCTTCTTGAGCAGGGGTTTGGAGCAGATGACCTCCAGAAGTCCCTTCCAGCCTCAACCATTTGGGAGGGGCAGGGTGGGAGGGAAATCCAATGGTAAGTGTCTAAGAGTATCAGTCAGATAGGCATGCCTGTGTGTCAGACTTTGGTCCCTTCTTTATAAGTATTTCCTCAAATTTCAGACAGTGTTGTCATTTCCTGGTATTTCTAACTGTCAAAAAAATCTGTTGATAACTCTATTGAATAAAAGTGCCAGTAAAGTTAGATTATGTTTTACTTGTGGTTTTCTGGAATTTCTAAACAGTGAAATAACTTCACTTACTATTCCCCAGTGGAATTGCTGAATGTCATGTGTGTAGCCCTTATATTATTGGTACAGAAGACTTGCAATTTACAGCAGTTGGTGTTACAGCTATGTGTGGATTACACACATAGAAAGGGAAGACAATGAAACATTGTCCTCCTTTGGCACAGATTTTTAACACAAGTCCTTTCCCTTCTAGTTTATTGGAATACTTATTTTCTAAGACTGATATTTTTAAGGAGGTATGGACAGGAATTGTCTCAGACTGGGTGATATACATGAGGAGGTTTTACCAGTCATTGATTTCTAACACTTTGCTAAGTTTATTATGATGGCATGTAATGTTGGACATCTTTGTCTGCACGAGGAACACTCAGGCATTTGGAATTTTCTGTGTACTGAGTGCACATACACATGTGACTGTGCTGTCCTGTTAAATCAAACTGAGTACATCAGTCACAGCTGCTACTGTATCCCTTTCCAATCCCTCTGTTTATCTCTAGAGGGCAGATAAGTATCCATATAGCTGGTCATCCATAATCATTCAGATTAAGAGTTATGAAAAGATATTTCTGTAATCTATATAAATTGTTAATTTTGGAATGTAGTATCATTTTTATTGCATGTATCACTGTAATAAAAACAAACCCTAAATAACATTCATTTTAAATCCTTTTCCTATTAAAAATATACTTATTTTTAAATGTATAAATCCTGTTTTATTCCCTATGCTTCTGTCTGGATTTGGTTCAATAAAACCACAGTTAATCAAGAATATCACACTGTCAACAACAGGCAATATTAAAGGACAATCTTTTCAGTTATGAATCTCATCATGTGACTGTCCTGGTTTCAGCTGGGATAGAGTTAATTTTCTTCCTAGTAGCTGATATAGTGCTGTGTTTTGGATTTAGTATGAGAATAATGTTGTGTCATAATATAAAAATTAAAATCTCAAAGAAAACATCTCTCACTAGTTATTTATAAATTCATTGAAAATATGGTATTCCCAAACAACTTGTAAACTCCTGCACAAACACACTTCTATTGAAGATATTTTCATGTATATTAGCGGTATACAATGTAATGGAATTTTAAACACTGGTGGTTTTATAGTTGTTAGCTAATTTTCTTTGGAAAGATTTTATCAATGAACAAAGACCTCTGCCATCAGAACTTTACCTGCTGTTTCATATGTGAGTATCATCACCATAATATGCAAGCACTAAACAATCTGTGGTGGTTTTTATCATCATGATATTCCTTCCTAGGAAAGGAAGATTATCTCCTTGTTACTGCTAAGAAACTGAGACCTGAACTAAGGGTGCAATTCAGTGTCCCAACCACGGGCAGTTAGTGGGATTTGCACTGCCCCAGGGTATCTGACACATCTGCCTGGGGCTGGACGGTGAGATGCAAGAGCTACAGGAGACAAGCAAAGTAGTAGCTGGAGCTCAGGGGGGATACTGCACGTCATCTCAACATCATTAGACACCTATGTCTGGGTAACTGAATTTAGTCCTAAATATGGGTCAGTGCTGTAGAAGCAGTTAAATGAAACCAGATCACAATCCTGGTTCTACTCAATAGGTTGTCCCTTCCTGAAACTTATGTCTTTATAGACAATTCTGCCATTGTAAGTAGTCTTGCTGAAGTCACTCTTTTTAGGATCATTGACATGATGTACTAAACTAAAGAGGAAGGTACAGCTAAACAGCATGGTGGAACAGTTTATTTCCATTTTCTGCAGGATTTGGAAGCATAGGAGTTAACTCTATTGTTATGTGAAAAATCTCAGCTTTCAAGATCCCCATGCAAATACTTTTGGCATAAATACATATTTGCACAAGGGTTTGGAACACTATCTCTTTCATCAAACATTATTCTCCTGAATATTCACAGAAAGCAAACAAAAGGGATTGTGAATACTTGCCAGAGCAGATTTACTACATGTAGCTGAACAAGTATTAGTGAATATGGGATTTTTTGCAGTAATCTTGCAGATGTTGAGCTTTTTGGGGTAACTAAGTGACTCTTTGCTAGGCATCTCTCACGCTCCTTCTCCCCTAAAGAACTCCAGCACAGCTGCCTCCCTACCTCTCCATCCGAGTTGCCTTTCAAAGGCAAACAATATATGTACAGAGTAATAATAGAACACTTCTTGCTTTTTGTGAGGGGTGTGATCAGGATACATATCTCAAGAGTGGGATATGTGTCTCAGGAATGGGACACACTGTCTAATGCACAAACCTCACAAATTAGAGACAGCCAATGAAACTCAGACATTTCATTTCTCAATGAACTAACTTTGATCTGCATAGTACACATTTTTTCTTCTGAGGAGCCATTTCTCCTTACATTTTATTTAAAAGGACTGGAAATATTCAATAATATTAAAAAGAATATCAATGCTAGTTCGTTTCATGGGGGATTTTTTCTGTGTTTGGGTTGTTTTTTTTTTTCCTCCTGTGTTTTGCCTTCAGCAGAAAAGCCTTGATTTCCTAAAGTTTCACTTTGAAATTATGCCTCTTCTAGTGTATATATATTGCTAAAATATCAGATTTCCCTTCTGGGGTAAACCTGATGTGTTCATGGACATCTCAAAAATAAATCCTTAGCAAGCAGGGAGAACCCTGTAACCTTTTTGATACATGCACTCCAGGAGATGTGCAAAAAGTTCTCTTACAGAAATGTACTTCACCTGTAGGCCATTGGGATAATATTCTCTGTTTTGTATTGTATCAGTTTGGGTGTGATAACATTGATTCAGAATCTAAAAATGTTTCTTCTCTAAACTGTGCAGAGAAGACCAGGGAAACATTAAATATTAAATGTCACTCAAGTGTTTCCTGAAGCGACATTTCATCAGTACTGTGATTTTAAAGTCCCGTGGCAATGATATTTAAGATGTCCTGACTAAGAATTCCCAAATACATTTCAGACTTGCATGAATGATCACAAGCCTTTAAAGATATTTTCATTTGACTTCTGATCTATATTTGGCAGGTTTAAAAATAACGCTAATAGCTATGAGAGTGAGCTTTCTCTAATTATGCTTTCAGAACAATCCAACATATTCCACTGTCAATCAGTTGCTCATTTAAACCTGGTGGTAAACCCTTTCCTAATATTGCCCATAATAATTAGCGTACTTCCATGGAGAGACATTTTTACTGGTTTTAGCAGAGCCTTGTAATACATACTTATAAAATCTAGAAAAATGCTGTATACATTTTATTGGGGTTTTACAATCCAAAGTAAAAGAGGCTTAGTGCAGATGCTTGACAAAGGACCCATTAAACAAGTCAATCACATCTCTGTGTCAGACCTGCTGAATGTCCTAAGTGAATATATGTGTTCATATATATTCCTGCTACGGATGTATCAGAAAGAATTGATCCACCATGATTCAATTACCCACATCTAAAACGACTGGAACAAAAAATGGTTCTTTTAGTATCAGATATTTTGGATTGGCTTTTTACTTATGACATTGCCACTCGGGTCAGAAACTTACACCTTGGTGGACTGTCTAGTTAAGCCAGCCATCTTCGGGGCTAATGTCTAATAGCTAGGACGGTAGGAGGCTGGTCTACCCCAGTAAATACCACCCAAATGAGAGACACACCAGCCCTATTTCAAAGTGGGGACATAACAAGCAGACTGAGTATTCTCCAGGCCTAGCCTGGTACTGTGAAGTGTTGGGTTTGATGCCTGAGTCAGCAGAGGTAGAGAAGCAAGCAGCAAGCAGCATGAAAGCAGATTTTAAGGGTCAGGGAGCTTTGGCAATCAGGGCAATTTGATTGCTTATTCTACCAGGATGGGAGAGATTTACTTGTTCTTGTAATTCCTATTGAGAGAAGAAAGAATCTTGTTATCAGGACTAAGGACTGACCTGTTGGAGTGTGATAATTTTATAGGCTATCAAATAAGCACCTTAATCTAAAAAGAATAATGTGATGGAGGACAAGAGATCTAAAGGCAGTGAGATTTCAGGGGGGGTAAAGAGGGCCCAAGGGAGACATTGACAAAAAGTGGGTATGTAATTGGAAGGAAAATACGCATGGAAAGTAATTTGGGAATAAGGGGGTATTTGAATACTACAAAGGAATGGCATGGACAGAGCCGATAGATGACTGAAAGCAAAAGGGGAAAACTGGTGTGGGAGGGGAATGAAAGAATCTGAGGAACTGCATGTGTTCCTTCTGATAAAACAATAGTACAACGTAAGGAGAGATGCACAGATGAGAGGGGTTTTGGCTTGTTTGGATTTTTTAAAAACTATTTATTGTTCACAAAGACAACTGCAAAATGTCTCCTTTAGAAGCTATGCTCGATGCTAACTGCAATCTCAAAGCAGACCCTGTAAAGGTCCTAATAAAGTCAGCTAATGCAATGACAAAAAGATGGGGATGTGACAGGATAATTTTAACATTGCTCTTACAGGGTAATTATCTTTGAATCCTCTGCTTTTTTTTCTCATTGCATATTGGAAAGGTATACTATAATCACTGATGTGTTTTTAGTTTGTTTTTTAATGAAGAAACCCTTAAACAATGAAGTGACTGTGAGTCACCACAGATGGTTTTCTGTTCCTTTCATGACAATGCTCTATGGTGTGGTCCCAAAATGTTTTAGGTCTAAGGAGTCTTTGTTTTGGAAACATGACAGCCAAGCCTAGTCTTTCAAGTATTATTTTAGAGCAATTATGAACGCGGGTTTAAGAAACAGAGAAATAAATAGCCCAGGGGAACTCAAAAGAAGTCTATATACTCTATTAACATATTCTTCATCCAGGTAGTCATACATGCCTTTTTTCCTAATCACCACAAAACATTCACATATTTTTTCTTATTTTTACTTTTTTTTCTTTTGATATTGTGGGATTTCGTATTTAACATATGTATCTTGTTTTGTGTTCTTCAAAGCAGTGAGAAGAAAAATCTATAGCATAATGCTATTCCAAATGACAAATTTCATATTTTGACACCAGTGGAATTTGTTAAACTATTAAGTCCACAAGGGTCTGTACAGTTAGAGTCAAAGAAAACCAGCTATTGAGTTTTTAATTAAGACAATAAGAGAGAAATCCAAGGGGAAGAAGCTATGCTATCAATAAATCCATGGCAGTGAAATTATTCTGTCATGTTTGTCCTTGACAATAGGCTTAATAGAAAGGGATAGACTCTTTGAGATGTAGGGTGGGATTCACCTTCTCTAACACAGGTGCTGTAGAGATTTAAGTAAAAGCTAGTCTTCCCTGGCTGCCTTTGATATTTGAAAAGAGAGAGAGATCTCCACATGATGCTTCATTATGGAAATCTACCCTGTGATGTGATGAGATGATCTGCCCTTCACATCCACTGACTATACAACAAATCTAAACCTAATCTCAGACTTAGATGTCTAATGTAAGGTCAGATAAACTTCTCCCAGACATTACTGGGCAGAAAAGTGTAACTTCTGCAGCATAGATAGGGAAAGCACTGAGAAATGGTAAAGATATGAACTCAGGCTCAGGCTACTTTGAAATTCATCTCGAAGGTCACGGAAAGTTATATGAATTGAATTTCCACTGGTCAAGTTGCAAACCAAATGTTTTAAGCTTTTAGTGGCCATCTTTCTTTTCACAAAAGTAGAAGGCTATTTGGGTGGAAACTTCCCATCAAACCTTTTTTTTTTTTTTTTAATAAATGCAAAAATTGAGATAAACACTGTTTGGGAGATAATAACTATATTCAGATATGTAAAAGTTGTTGAGCAATTCCAAAGGAATTCCAATTTTCTCTCTCTGGGAGGTGAGAATGGGCTTTTCAGTCACAGTAGCTGTTGATTCTGAAATGGGAAAGGATTTCATAACAGGAAGAAAGGGAAGGAGTTTGCCTACATCAGACTCTTGCCTTTTACTATGCTGTTAGCGCATGCATGCTGGCACATGCAATGGGTATGGCTGTATCAGCATCTGAGAATGAATGCATGCTTGCAAACATGGGCAAATACATGTTAAAGGGAGACATGCAAAATGCACACAAACATTTACCCTCACTCTGAGGTAAAATAAACCCCACAGAAGAAGCAAAGCTAATAATGACAATCAGCTTCATTCCTGTATTTAATTTACTTTTGCTTTAAACCTTTTTCTAAGTAACAGTATTTTCTTCGACTGTTCAAAAACATGGCTTGGCCTAATTGCATTTTTATTTCTAAGTGGTAAGTAGCCATTTAAACCTTTTCAAGAACATAGTCTTTGACCTACTTAGAGGTGCTTAACAATTATGAAAGCACAAACCCTTGATTTTTAAAGGACACATGCAAGCATCCTTTTCTCTTTCTAAATAAATGTTATAGGACAGCAGGCTTCCAAGAGACCTATCTAAGAGTTATAAGCAACTTTTCTTTGAATACCTAGTGTTTATGCTTTGCAAATAGGCAATTTAAGAGTTGTATTGAACCACAAAGATTGTGTTTGAGCCACTTACAAGTACTAATTTACAAATCAGTAGCATGCCAGTAATTTTAAATTTCTCTGAGTATCACATGCCTAGAATGCTAGCTTTTAAGTATAAATTTTGCACTGCAAATGCACCTTTAAAAGTCACATTTGTTGAATAAAACCACATTTTTAACTCTGTTTTGGAGAGGCTGGAACAAATGAAGAGAGAAAGACTGACAACTGCTATCTTGCTGGTCTGGATAAAACAAAAATGATAATTCAATGAGAAGATTGATTAAAAAGGACAGGAATTAACAACTCCTAGTTCCTGTACTTCAGTCCAATTCTGATATTACTCAGATTATTGAGTCACGCAATCATGGCTCTTAGTGAGGATGTAAATTAAATATTTGTTCTCAGAGAAGGACTGACTTTGTTGTAAAAAACCTGGGAAGCTTCAGAAATAGGCTACATGGCAAATTGCTCTGAAAACTCCAATCTGAAAATGTAAGCTCTTTAGCAATGTTTTAGGCAAGCTTACAAGAAATCAGTGAGGTTTCCAAAAACTCTACTCTGTCTACATTTAGCATAAATTGGTGAAATAGATCTAAAAAATGACATGGATTTCTTCAAACTAGCACTTTCTGACAAAAATCAATTCAATTTTTAAAATCTTCAACTAGCGGTAGTTAAGGCAGACTTCGTGTCTTCCTTTGCTGTTTCCCCTATCTCAGACAGGTTGATGCATGGTATGCAAGTTTGTCAAAATTTTATGTTGCAGCCACACAATCAAAAAAGAAAAAAAAGTCATTCCCAGTTAACATAATAATACTTACAGAAACTGATTTCTTCTTGTTTTTTGTTAATAAACCATGTATTGGCTGCATCTGTCTCATTAAGTTCACACAGATGAAGATACAACCATGGTGAAAGGAGTGTGGAAGAACAGAACAATATTTCGTTTATTCTGAGAGCAAATCACTCTTCTGTCTTTCACCAGAAGCCAGCTTATTGAGACTCACATCTCATTACAAATATGTCCCTAGGACTTACGGATTGTTATTTTCAATGCTACTAATTATTAATGGAGAATAATGGCCAATGGTTAGTCTCAGTCAATGGCTCAGTTCACCAAATACTGTTCACGCTGCACTGAGTGAACAAAAGTGGCAAAATCAAGCCCAGGTAACCACAAGGGCAGAGGGGAAACTGTGTCTCTGAATTTCCTTGAGCTGTGGGTGGTTTAACTCAGACTTTGTAATTACTTTTTTGTTTTAAACGTGCTATTAGAAAGGACACTAGACTTCTGTGGCAGACTATTATAATTTTTTTTCCCTGAAGCATGGATAAGAGCTATTGCTTAATAAAATTAGAGGCATTTTTGCACATATTGAAACCGCAGTGATTACAGAATTTCTGAAAATACAAGTTTTGTACTATTAACCAGCTTTATGACCCAGGCTTTTCACCATGGAAACCCACAAATTTCTGTGCTTCTGTCCTGTGTTAAATTAACCAGACTTCCTCCTGTTACTTACTTAGTTAAAAAATTAAGTTCAAAACAGTAGCTACTTTAGATTTGCAATGCATATAATGCTTCAGATAACATTTCAAATAGGCAAGATTTTATACATTCAGTTACCAGATGAGGAGGAAAAAAGTCTACAGTAACTGAATTTGCTAAGCTAGGCACCAATACCTATTTTCAATGCTTTAAAAGGAGACTGGAAACCATTGGTGGGGGTTAATATGATCATGGCAATTAGTGATTCTGAAGTCTCTAAATTCTGGGATATCTAATCTGAGATATTTCAGAATTTATCAACTTTTAAACAGTGTCTGATCAGCATTTTCTGAAGTCAGACCATTTAATGTGCTTTGAGGTTGGAACTATAAAACATATCCCCTTGTGAAAATCTTGGCCAGAGGTTTTTGCACATCAAAGGATGGATTCTTAGAAATGAGGGATCATGTGGCTCTGACCTCTGAGATGGACAAAACTATGCATATTTAGAAGGCAGTTTGGCACAAAAGTAATCAAATACTGGCTTCTTCTCCTTTGGAAAAGGAAATAAACTAGGCAGAGATGGAGATAATATTCACAGCCTATCGTGTCTCTTATTTTTGTTCTAGGAGACTAGTACAATGACATGGGTGGTGAATTAGGAGCAGAATATGATTTCAGGGGCAGAAGGGTAGATTAACTAGGTAAATGCACATACTGTTCTCTGCAGATAGCCAACTAGAGAGATTCATCACAGCTTTTCCCAAGGGTGCAACTACTAACAGCTCTACTACAGTAGGAGGCATACTGTTCTATTCTACATGGTTTTGGTTGGTTTTTTTCCCCCACCAGTAATAGGTTTGGCTTTGCTCATTCATCAACAACTTAAATTTATTTGACAGCACAGGATAAACTGAAATACTCCTTTCTTCAGCTATCCCAGACCAGTTTGGGGTCAAGGAGTATGCCTTTTATTATAATGACCAATTTAATCTTAAGGACAGGATTGCATGGGAAATAGGAAGCTCATAAGACACTGTGTAATTTTATTTGTGCTTATTTTTGCTAGTGTCAGTTAATAAGCTTGAACATAAACTAAGTTAAAATTCATGAGTATATTTAGGTCTTGTGCAACAGATAAAGTTGTGCGGTTTTTTCTCCTTCCCTATGTTTATCTCTGAAAAACATGGATCCAGTTCAAGAGAACCAAGAACAGAGAGAAAGAAAGGCTTAAATCGGAGATTAAATCATGTGTGGAGTGACTTCTTTATATTCCTGTGACTGCCTGTTTTCAACGCAATTTGTTCTCTTGTTTCTTTTTGCATAAAAAATTCAAATCCTTGGGAAAAAAGAGCTTGTATATTCTTCGATTACACCCCATGGCATTTGGGTTTGGTTCCTTATGTGTCCTTTTTGCTCAGGAGGCCATCCTAATGTGCAGTGCAGCCAGGGACTTCTGAGGGAGCTGAATCTCCTTCTTGTGAGAGAAGACAGGAAGCATCTGACCAGAAATTTGGGGCTGTCAGATCACTGTGGCACTATATTAATGCATTTTGGATCTTAGCTTATAGTCCATGGGCCAAGCCTCATATTTAGCCTGCATTTGTATACTTACATATCTTCTGAGAGAAGACGTTACCTGTTGTTCCTTAAATGCTTAGATTTCTGTGGTGATACTTAGAAACTAATTATGTGTGCCAAAATTGTACCTTGTAAGTTTGATAGCTTGAAATGCGGTCGTATATGAATAGATGGATAGCCTGTTATAATGGCTGGGAAGAAAACAGCTAACTTTTGGGAGTTTTAAAGGGCTTGATTCTTCAGTTAAGCAGCATTCTGTAGATGAGTTGAATTGATTGCTCATTACTGTATCACATATTGCATATAGCTTTGGATTCACTGCATTTCATTTATACAGTTATATGTTATGTAGATATCTTACTCCACAGACCCTCTTTCTCATTTTTTCCCCCTCAAGCATAACAGCATCAGTTGCAAGAACATTCTATGCACACTGCCTTGTGAAAGACTGACAGCACAGTTTTCTGTTCAAGGGAAACATCGATTTGATGGTTAAAGACTTGACAGCAGGTATTTAAAGTATGAGTGATATTGCATGACCCCCTAATTTTTGAAAGGGTGCATGTGATGATGAGGAACACTCACAGCTATTGCAAGAGCTTTGCTAAGTGGAACAACATCTGGTACTACATCTGCTTGAAAAAAGGGGACACTTAGGATTAATTGAGTGGTCACAACTCCCTTGTTTTTTTCAAGGGTTATACTTGAACAATTACATAGTACTGAGGCACTAAGAAAACTAGAGGCATGATAGTCAATCAATCAGTAGTCTGAAACTCCCCGAGTGATAATTTTAAATAATTTAAGAAAGATGGTCATAGAAAAGCAAATTCGCAGGTATTACACAGCAATGTGTGTGTGAAAAGTTTCAAAAGGGCTCTGTGAAGTCTGGGACTGATTTTTCTTAATTTTTTTTTTTTTTTTAATCGACAAATCAAAACATTCGAAAACCGCTGAGCTAAGGTAGATAAAAGGCTGGAACACAAGTAACTGATCAAGCAGGGGAGGTTTAATAATAACTTGTGAAAGTACAGGAAATAATTGTGACCTTAGAAAATAAAATGCAGACTCTAGGGTTTGCTCATTTAGATAATAATAATAATAATAATAATAATAATAATAATAATGTGACTATATACCAGCCAAAAATCTGTGAGGTATCTAATACGCTTCTTAGCATGATAAATTGGAAGTGACTCACTCTCAGTTTAGATCAGGGCAACCAGTTAAAAATAAACTCTCAGAAAACAACTTATACCTCTGGCTGAATAAATGGGACATGGTATCATTCCCAGAAGGTATTACTGTCTATTAGATGTCACTTTATTCATAATACCCTATATAGAGGTAGCTCTTGACATAAGAGCACAGGATGTGTCTTCATTTGAACTTTAAGGATGCATTTCAGTGCCAGGAATAACTCCAGAGAAACTGTCAGAAGGCTAGATCTTCAGTGTAGCTTAAATCAGCGTAGTTCATGAAACCAGCAGAGCTGCACTGATTTATACCACCAAAGGAACCTGTCCCTCACTTAGAAACAACTTAGAGCACTGGCATATATTTCATTCTTTGAGGGCTCTGTGTGTGCATGTGTGTGTATTTTTTACTGTTACTTCTGACTATTTATGAAATGGGTCTTTGTCTGTAGGTCAGATACTTAATTTTTTTAATTACCCTCTTCAGAAAATAAAGCTGTTCTCAAATGAGTAATTTTATTATGACATCAAAACCACGATTTCGTATTTCATCAAATGATTCCACAGCTACATTGTACTTTATAACGTCTGACATCTTTATAGAAAAAGCAAGACATGGCTTAGTCATATGGAAGCTTTTCACAGGTTACTTGCTTCTTTATGGAAGTCTGAATGGTGATTCAACAGATTGTAATCTTCTTTGAGTCAGCTGTGAACAAATGCCCCTGAAGGGTGCAAAGAGACACTGTATGGGGGGAAGTATTTGTCTTTCATAAGGGAAACCAAGGTTCAGCTGCACTTGGATGAAGGTGAGCTGTACCATAATACTCATTTCCCATCACTGTCTTGGCAGGTTCTGCATTAGGTAGTCTATAACATGGGACTACACATTTCTTACTACCTATACCCCACACACATGTACACACAAAATCTGTCCCCGAGTCACAATTTTGTCAATTTACTCTCAAAAATCCCAGTACAGCCATTGTAAGGGTCAGAGGTATTAATCCTGATTTTCTGAAGAAATTCCAACTGGGATAATCAAGAATTTCATTGCAGTTTCAGCTGAATGAGACTTATTTTCATATCTAAAAGCATGATGGCAGGTGCTGCTAAGCTGACGGGAGGGGGCTTCTCTGAGACCGTAGGTAGATCCCAGGGTAGAATTTCATGAGCTGTTCGTTCAATAACAGTGTCAACTTAAGCAAGCTTAACCTTTGTTCCTTCCCACTTATTCATATCGTCATGCTACTTACTCAGTTGTGCTGGTAGACGTTCCGGACTGGGAACCACATCTGATTTAAAAATAAGACAGTATTTTTCTATTAAGGTTATTTTTGATCTGTGTTGTTTACTGACTCAGGTTCACTATGTGATTCATGCAAATTTATAGCTCTGCACATGAATGGATAATGTGGAAATAGGGCAGAGAAGTGAATTCCAAAGCTGTTTAAACAATTAGTCCTTAAAAAAAAAATGCCTGTGGTACTACCTCTGTAGTGGTGGTGCAGAGACTTTCAGGCATCATTTTTCTATTAAGACTCAGGCTTTCAGTCACTTATGCAAATATGTTTAAAGGAGTAGTGTTGTTGCAGCTGTAACGCAGCTATGAGACATGATCTCCCCTCTGAAACTAGAAAGATGTCTTAAGTAACCAAAAAGCATGTTAGAATTTTCTAGCAACATCAAGTGGCCTAATAAAAGATATTCTCTGTGACCTTGCCTCAAATAACATCAAACATTGATAGTGCCACAGATTTCAGTAGGACTGCTGATAGTAGTAAAGATCTGCATCTATGTTAATGATTACAGAATTGGTACTGTAGTTCACAAAACATTTATTTCTGAAAAAATAAATATAGGAGATTTTAGATGTATTTGTTGTTATTCAGAACAAGCATAGACAAATTTCAAGTAGACAAAGATCTTTTCCTTATAAATATCTCAGGTAATGAGGAATAATTTAAGGAAAAATTAAAATCCACAAACTAGTCTGTATTATGATTTTGATTTTCATTTTTTTTCTACAGGACATCTCTGATGGCTACTTAATATTTCTTACTCTCATTTTCTCATTCTCATCTACTCATTTTCCCTCCTTGCAGTCTGTGACCTCCTGTTATAAAGTATTTTATTTGCAGACCACCCTTGTTCCTTTCCCAGCTGAACACCATCACAGGCAAATATTTTCATAATAAACTTACATACACATGCAGCAGCAGAAAACCTCCACCTAAATTTTTTTCATGCAAGCCTTAGCCTGTATTCTTACAGTCCATGCCTAAAATAAGTTCTGGAAGTTAAAATCAAGCCATAAAGTTTTCTCACTTGGCCTTCAATAATTAGAATGCCAATGCCAAATAAAGAATGACACCTTCCATCACTTGCTGCTAATCGTACTTTACAATATAACTAGGGAGAAATTGTATTTCTATACTTTTTATTACATGGGATTGTCATACACTCTACTGTAACTCCTTTCTGTTACAAAAAGCAGTAGTAAAACTGAAATTTGGTAATTGTAGACTTGGCATAGAAGCTCCACAAGGAATACTTTCTTCCCTCTCTTTCAGTCAGCAAAAGTGATTGCATGGCAAATGACACAGCTGCTTTTAATGGCTAACAGGACATGGCTTCATTATAGATATTTTAAAATTAACATATCTTCAACTGCCCCCCTCTTCTTGGCAGAGATAAAGAATATGGAAATGTACTAAGTAGGGCTTCTCAAATCCTTCGCAGCATTGTGTTCTCATTCCCAGAACTATCTCCAGGAGACTCGACAAAGGCAAAGCAAATCCATCATCAAGGGATATAGTGTGGCTTGTATGGTGGATCTGCTGTGGCTACCATTTTGTTAACTGAACTCCTGTTCCTATTTTTGCAAAGCTGTGTATTGACAGTACAAACATTTGCAAAATAAATCCAGATTTGAAAAGGATCAAGAATTGCTTTCTGTGGTGTCTGGCCTGTATCCATGTTCCCATTTCATCAGGGCTGTCCTTACAGTTAAAGTTTTACTTCTAGGCACAGCACATGGATCACCATTGCCTGCAGAAAAATCAGAAGTCCTGGTTCTGCGAATTTGGTCTGGTCAGCCTGGCTCTGCAGCTCGTGAGCTGCTAAGCTGTCAAGGAGCTATTTCTTATATTGCCTGGAGCAAGCAGGTGTGACATAGTTTGCTGACCCTGCTACTTTTTTGTTCTCAAGGACCAAGTACTGCACAAGGACATGGGTTTGAAGTTCTTCTGTTAGGAAGTCATAAAGAACAATTAACACTTACCACACTCTAAAAACTCTTCATTCTGCAAGATGTCCAATCTTTATTCTGTTGTCACACAGAAGGTACATTGGTGAATGTGGCAGCTCTTGTCCGGATGTGGCAACTCAAAGTTAGATTATAATGAACAGTTACATTAGTTTAATCTGTAAGGTTCTTTCTGTAGACCTTAAGCCCTGTCCTAAAAAATCAAAAGCTTATATTTTTTTCTTTTTTTTCCTTAGGATTGTCTCTGATTATATTGCTTTATTTGATGTGAACAGTTATTTTTGGAAAGAGATAGCTTGTTCTGGAAAAGAATTCTGCTGATGCGATCTTATATGGCAGATGAGAAGCCTTCCCCCTTCCCCCTTCCCCGCACCCCCCCCCCCCAGGTTGGTTACAGACAAAGTGCCAGAATAAGACACATGTCCATTTTTCCCATTGCATTTGGTAGGAGGTAATGCTTTTGCACAAATCTTATATGGACAGTGATTCTTACAGCAGCCTAAAACCTCATGAAGGCACCAGCAGTAAAGATAGTGACCAGCCCACGCTATCACCATTTATATATTGTGTAGAAATGATAATGTCTCAACTTGTGATAAGAACAAGTCCATATACTGACAGTCCTGAATGAGGCCAATGTTTCAAATGACACACAGTAGAGCAAGGTCATGAGACAAGCCACCTCTGCCAAAGAAATAATAGCTATCACTTAAGACATCTTTGGTCTCATGCCTTCTGAATCCTGGACTTTGATACAGTTTTACTAGTTCATACTGAAGTGGTATATATGGACTTTTCAGCAACTGAGCTGTTTTTTACAGGAGCCTTACACAAAGCGTCCATATTCACCACACTTTCTTTCCTAGATTGCCACTTTGGATGATAAACCCTGTTGGCAAAGGTGAACAGAAATGGAGCTATTACAGTGGCATCTCTTAAACTATCAGGAGTCGTGAGGTCAGAAGTATGCCCTTTTCAGGATGTTAGGAAGGTATCAACTCGCCTCCCAGTTGCAAGGGAAATATCTGGTGGTTTGGGGTTTTTTTCCCACCTACACAAGGTTATCTTGGGTTACTTCAGGCTCCTGGCATATTCAGTGACTGACAAAGGTGAAACTGCAGTTCTGAAGAAACTGTTTAATTTTCATCAGATCAGTGCAGTAAGCGCTTATTGTCCTATGTTATTTCTAGCATTCCTGAGATGGACAAAGTGTGATTCAAACTTTTCTGCTTATAGTTCACAAATTAATCATGTAACTTAATAAATTTCCTTCTTTTCTCTCTAACCCTCTCTCCTTTTGCTTTATTTCTTTCCCTTTATTTCCAGTCTTCCTAACTAGTTGATAAACCTCAAGTTTTGAAGATTTCTCTAAATCTGCAGCATGGTTTGCAGGGTTAGATTTTTCTTTTTTGCTTTGCTTTTTGAACAACTGTTGCTATTTCACTCCTACCAAGTTCTACATTAGTCAGACTTTACCATCTGCATCGCACAAAGACACGCGTTCCAAGTGAAAAATTGTCAAACAAATTGCAGTGTACAGGAGTCAGGCCTTTGTCTTGATGATATACAGTCACATCCCTAGCAGCATATCCCTAACAAAGTTTTGTAATTAAACTGTGCAATCCGGTTCTTCATTAAAGATCATTGGCCTAATTACAATGACAAGTACCTTTAACATTTTGGTAATGCCTGATTTTTAGGACTGTCATTTCATTACTGTCATAGACCTAGCCCATTGTAATGACCACAACTTTCTATATTATTGCCATATCTTTTTCATATTCTTTCACCTGGAAGACCTAACTGTACTGAGTATCTTTTTCCAACCTGAAAGGAGGGCTTTCACTTGAATAAATCATCTCAGTCCTTATGAGATTTCTTTTTAGAGAGAGATATTAATGAATTACTATATTAAAAAGTTATTAACTATGTTAATTTAAAATTTGTGGTTGCATGACCTTTATTCATTAATGAGGTGAAGATTTGCTAAAGAAAAAACACAAAATCTTAACAATGCCTACTCAAAACAGCCTAGATTTTAAGGAGGTAAGGACAGAGAAGGTAGGCCTCCTGAAAAAGTCACAGTAGGAGTTGATAACCAGGAGACTTCTTCTATGTACTGCCTGGTTTACTTCTGAATAGACTTATTTCTGTATTTTCACTCCTTATGAGAGATAGAGGAAAATGTCTTGGCAGAATTAAATAGAGTAGGTTGTTTCTGATGGAAGTAGAGAGGAATGAGTTCAAGGTTCGAAGCTCAGTTCCTTAATTTGTATAAGCACGTATGTAACATTAAGCATATCAGTTCTTCCATGACTGCTAGCTGCACTCTTGGTCTTCAAGGTCCTTTTGTTCAAGGATCCAGGCACAACATATGATTTCCATGCTGGGAGAGATTACAACTATGGCACCGGTCTACAGAGTTACCCTACTGTTTTGCATTTATGTTAGCTTCAAACTGTATTGACAGAACCCCAGAGACTGATGAGTAACTAAAAGTTTGAGGCACCACAGGATTTCCAGTTCACACTGTTTTTCTTTTAGCTTTTAGCTAAACAATGCCATCCATATTCAACAAGAACAAGAGGCTCTGAGATCCAATACATTGATTTTCCATCTGAGTACCCAGCCTCACCAAAGTTTCAGTGGGGGTCTTTATTCTCTTTTTCTACGTACAACCCATTAGCTGAAATAATTATCCATACTTGTATCATTTAATGAAAATGAATGACTATTAAGAAAACTCTGAGAGACTATTAATACATAAGAGTTAACAAAATACTGCTTCCTGCCTTCCCTCCTTCCTTTCTTTTATTGTTTTTAATTAACGCATTTTAAGGTTACTGAGGAACTATGATCAATATCACCTGGAGAGTAGTAGGGAAAGAAAATGAAACTAACCTTCAGAATGACATTTCTCGACTTTCCCCTCAAAACCTACATATTATTCCCCATATCATGAGTGCATGTACTAGATTTTGAAGGATCACAGCAACATATTATGAAAAAAAAGAATGAAGGGAGGGAGCATTAAGCACTTTCTTTGCTTTCTGTTTGGCTTCACTATGCTAGTCTGCTGGATGGAAGCAAGCAGAATTACCTACCTACCTGAGGATACTAACCAGCTAAAAATCTGTCTGAAAATTTTTCATGCTAATTTTATGTTTCTTTCTGGTGATTTTTTTCAATATGAACTCCATTTATATGGAATTTTCAGAAGAACTGGAGTTTTCCTTTCCAACACTGTCATCCATATGAAGTACCCACAAAAATTAGTAAATTAAAGACCCCCTAAACAAAACAGAATGAATGAATGGATACTTTAGATGTTTTAAAATTACTAGGAAGAGTGAACGTAGATGCTTTTCTTTTTATCACTGACTCTATCTTGTCTACCCAGTTCTGTGATGGATACCCTTATAAATGTCACACTGCAACAGCATTATTCTAGACGCCTAGTATTTATCCTGAGCTATTTCTGCCTCAGGTTTTCTTTGAGGTAAAGGAAGTTTGTCATTTTAGGCAAACTGGAGCCTGACCCTGTCATGGTAAAAAAGACGGCAGAATAGAGAAGCATTTTTGCACACAACAATTAAACATTTCTTATTGGCTTTTGTGATGGGTAATTTTCCTGGGGGAGCTGTTTGCAGTTTATTCTGTGTTATCAAATAAAAAAGGATGTGGGATGAGCACTGGGAAGCAAGACAGCCTTGTCCCTTGATGTGGCTAGGGCAGCAGTTCAGGGAAATGCTGGAAAACAGCAACAGGGTAGTTGTCCCTTGTGAGCCCCTGTGCATGTGCATCCAGGGAAAATTCCTGGAGTGCCTGTGGGACCACTCAGAAGGAGCAGGCATGGCAAGCAGGGAATCATCCTCTGAGTGGAGGAGAGAGGGAGGGTGCTGAGAGGCCCAGCGAGCTGGTGTGTAGCCAAGTTTCACAGGTGAGTTGAAGAAAGTTATTCTGGCCTGCAACAGGAATGTCTAGGTCCCTGTCGAGCCTTGAGACTTGCTGGGTTGAGTGCAAGGTCACAGGGAAAAGATGCAGAAGATAGAGGAAAGACTAATTCTCCTGGATTTTAAGCTGTGACCAGGAAAGAAAGAAAGAAAGAAAGAAAGAAAGAGGAAGGAAGGAAGGAAGGCAAAGAAAGAAAGAAAGAAAGAGAAAGAAAATAGTATGCTCACTTTAAGAACAAAGTTCAAACACAGCCTCAAAGCCCTCACTAACTCCAACACAGACTCTTTCTTCCAAGGTATTTCTTCCTGAGGGCCTGTCTCATTGGCTAAGTTGGTAGAGAAGAAAAAAAAAAGAAAAAAGCCCCCAAGACACTGAACTTTTCCTACTTCAGGACCCCAGCATGCTAGCGTGGGTGGAAAAATAGTCAAGCAAACCAAGAAGATGGTCTTAATGCTCACTTCATAGGAAGCCCCAACATAAACATCTTAAAAAAACGCCTCATAGTTTCCAGATTTTTTTTTATGTAGTGTATTGTATTCTTCCTCCGTTCCTCCTCTATTGCTTGCCAATGTGACACCCATCTACAAGAAGGGCCAGAAGGAGGATCCAGGGAACTACAGGCCTGTCAGACCTCGGTACCGGGGACAATTATGGAGCAGTTCATCTTGACTGCACTCAACAAGCATGTGCAGGCCAACCAAGGGATCAGGACCAGCCAGCATGGGTTCATGAAAGGCAGGTCCCAGTTGACCAACCTGATCTCCTTCTATAATCAGGTGACCCACCTAGTGGATGAGAGAAAGGCTGTAGTTTTTATCTACCTGGACTTTAGTAAAGCCTTTGACACTGTCTCCCACAGCATTCTCCTGGAGAAGCTGGCAGCTCATGGATTAGGTGGTTGTACTCTTTGACAGGTAAAAAAACTGGCTGGATGGCCGGGCCCAAAGGGTTGTGGTGAATGGAGTTAAATCCAGTTGGTGGCCAGTCACAAGTGGTGTTCCCCAGGGCTCAGTATTGGGGCCAGTCTTGTTTAATATCTTTATCAATGATCTGGATGAGGGGATTGAGTGCGCCCTCAGTAAGTTTGCAGATGACACCAAGTTGTGTGGGAGTGTTGATCTGCTTGAGGGTAGGAAGGCTCTGCAGAGGGATCTGGACAGGCTGGATCGATGGGACGAGGTCAATTGTATGAGGTTCAACAAGGCCAAGTGCCAGGTCCTGCTCCCAGTTGTTGGGTCACAACAACCCCATGCAACACTACAGGCTTGGGGAAGAGTGAATGGAAAGCTGCCTGGTGGAAAAGGACCTGGGGGTGCTGGTTGACAGCTGGCTGAACATGAGCCAGCAGTGTGCCCAGGTGGCCAAGCAAGCCAACAGCATCCTGGCTTGTATGACGAATAGTGTGGACAGCAGGACTACGGAAGTGATTGTCCCCCTGTACTCGGCACTGGTGAGACTGCACCTCGAATACTGTGTTCAGTTTTGGGCCCCTCACTACAAGAAGGACACTGAGGTGCTGAAGCGTGTGCAGAGAAAGGCAACGAAGCTGGTGAAGGGTCTGGAGAACAGGTCTTCTGAGGAGACTGAGCGGCTGAGGGAACTGGGGTTGTTTAGTCTGGAGAAGTGGAGGCTGAGGGGAGACCTTATCGCTCTCTACAACTACCTGAAAGGAGGTTGTAGTGAAGTGGGTGTCGGTCTCTTCTCCCAAGTAAGAAGTTATAGGACAAGAGGAAATGGCCTCAAGTTGCACCAGGAGACATTTAAATTGGATATTAGGAAAAATTTCTTTACTGAAAGGGTGGTGAAGCATTGGAATAGGCTGCCCAGAGAGGTGGTGGAGTCACCATTCCTGGAGGACTTCAAAAAACGTGTAGAAGTGGCGCTTCGGGACATGGTTTAGTAGGCATGGAGGTGTTGGGTTAGTAGTTGGACTAGATGATCTTAGAGGTCTTTTCCAACCTTAATGATTCTATGATTCTGTGATTCTATGAAAACCCTTGAACTAAAACATTTATTTTCTTTTTTCTTCATAAACAAATATACTTAAGTGCCTGGGAATTCCTCATTTCTTGGATCTTTTTTCAGGACACTTGAAGAGATTGTGTGGGCTCTCTCCAGGGAGTCTGTTCTGAAGATGTGTAAACATAGCCAGTGTTGTCATGCTGCCACTTTTCATGGTGTTATTGTGAGTCTCAAAACATATGGTATTTTTCTTAAAGCTTCAGCTACCAGAGTAATGACTGTTAGCTGTTTACTTAGGTTATTTAATATCAGCCATGGAGATTTTAATATTGAAGCATTTCACAGGCCTTAATGTGTGTGAGGCAGAAACCCATCAAATCCTGATTTTGCAAGTGAAGAACCAAAGCCATGGAAAGATTAAGAAGTGTAATGTCACACAGGAAATCTGCTGCATGTGCCCAGGTTTTTCCAAGCCCTTTAGGTTAGTGGCCAAATCACTGATTCATATTTTATTCAGCTTTCATGTAAGATTAACAACAAACAGAAGACTACAATATTTTAATCATGTAAAAATGACTGAAAAGGTTACATTTAAAATCTTAAGGTTCTAAAGAGAAGTAAGAATAAAGATTATTTCTGCTTTATAGGATTTAAACAAATCTCATTCCGTTTAGCACTTGAAGTTATTTCCTCCAGTATGAGAGAAAGAAGAGTTTTTAAGAGAACACTTTTCACAGTATTCCTTCTGGCATTCCCTTATGATAGAAGACTTCTTGTACTTCATGACCAGAGTATGATACGATGCAACCAACCATGGCTATGTGTTTTATTAAAAACATAATAACCTGCTTGTGCATGTTCAGCGCTCAGCAGGCCAATAGAAAGAACTGGCAGATTTTGAAGTGACTGACAAGGACATGATAAGACCATTTCTGTTCTGATTCAGAAGCTGACCTTTCAAAAGTCATCCTGCATGAGGACACTGACCTACCAATACAGTCAGTCCCCCCTTATATGTAAAAACGCTCAATCTCAGCAAAGAAAACAACCTCCTGAGGATAGAAAGAAATATTCCCTTTAAGAAAGGTGATAAAGTACTTAACTTAGCAACCACCTTTTGACCCTCTTTCTTCAGAAGAAAGAAGGTGTCATGCCCAGACTAGATCTACAGTACCCTTTCCCACATAAAGGACGTAAGTATCAGGAACTCCCCTTTGCCATTTTTCCTTACCTTGAGGTACCCAGGGGAAAGAGAGCTGCTCAAGAGCTTGCACAGTTTTCAGGGGCAGAATTGAAACAAGCGATACAGGATCCAGTGATCCAAAATGCAATAAACTCAATACAGGTTCTCCATTTGCTTCCTTTTCCCATTATCTTTGCAGACCCAGTCCAAAGCCAGCAGTAGAATTACTTTTGCCCTTCCAATCCAAGGTCAAACAGGGTATGGAAGCATCCTAATTCCAGACTAAGGAATATTTAGAAACCCAGCTGTTTGCTGACACAGAAGGTCCACGTTACTTCCCTAAAATTTACACCTGTTTATTATTCGTTCTTTTCTGCTCTGTTACAGAACCACATTATGTTTGGCAACCTTGGCCCTAACTCACTTAACTGCACATGAGAAGGCACATTTCTTAAAGCAGATAAAATATTTTTTACTTGGTCTTTTTTTCTTCCCTATTTGCAGAGCTATGTTATGCTGCTGTCCATCCAGAGCTTAATAGCTACAAGAAATGTATTCTACCCCTTAATTCTCCATTCAAGAGTCCCTTAAAAGGCTATTTTAGCTGTCCTGGTCAGTAACCTAACCTAAGACGTCATTTTTAGGCCTCTCTTGCATTCAAACCATTCTGACAAACAGCAGCTGCTGAGCAATTTAGATCTCCTACAGCATACTCTAATCATCTAATCCTTGTAACATTGACATTACTGGGAAATCCTAAAGGAGAGGTTTCCTTTTCACAGACATAACATTGCAGCACTTTATGTCTTTCTTTCTCACTCTTTTCTTTTTCCCCTTTGTTCAAAGAAAAGGTCCTGGCTATGTACAACTAATAGCCAATATACTAATGAAAGCAGAATATTAATTACAGTGGCAATGGAAAAAAAACAGGAATCTGGTGCTAGATGTCTTTGAGCTGGGACAGACCTTACTGCTGTAATGTGGATGCATATCAAACTGTGAATTTCATATATGTTAAAGGAAAATTCTAGAAATGCTGAATTGAAAAAGCACACTTGTTAACCTCTCTGACAGCCTGCTCTCTGATCTTAGAAAATGTAAGCATACTGAGCATGGCAGTGGCGTGATCTGTGTCTTGAGTGCTTTGTATTGCTTTAAAAAAAATGCTTATGCAAAATAAATTTGTACATAGTAACTATGGAATAGAAATCACAGTCTGCAAGGCCTGGCTTTTAAAAGAGTGTTTAATTTTGACTGAAAGTGAATTACTCAAATGAAAAGAAATAGAAGAACACAGACAATTATGTGTGTCCTTCTAAAGTCTGTATTCTTTTTTTAATAGGGGAGTAAAAACACTGAGAAAATCTCTAGCACTGGTAGTAAAACCTTCCAACATAACAACAGCCTTACCTACTCTGACATTAGAGGAAGCAAAATACTGTGGCTCCCCCATGTCAAATGATGAAACTTCTAATACAATGACCAGTTCAAAGCTTCTCAGTTATGTTAGTGTCACTGTGCATTCACAGTGAATTCAAACTCCTCAGAAGTACTGTGTTTCTTGCAAATGTATAGTATAGTTACCTTTGATAAGCATAGGGTGTAATCATTGGAGGAGATTACCCTTTTTTACACACATAAGCACGTAGGTAAGTACAAAGACTTACATAAACTAGACATTACAAAGTATCCCTCATACAACAAGCTCACATAATCAGGGAAGTACTGTTTTGATCTCAAAAACCCAAAGCAGTGTCAATGTTTTGACTTTGCAAGCTTATTTATAGTGCTGCCTCTGGAATTTATATTTCTTCCTTCTTCCTATGTACAAAACTAAGGTTAACCACAGACCTCAAGGCCTGGACTATTTTCCTGTGATGGGGAGAAAGGCTCGCACATACTCCAGTTTCATGCCAGTACAGGCTGGAGAGCAATCAGAGGCTGCCCAGGTCCTGGAGTGTGGAGGGACTCCCAAGCTTAATGGATTAATACTTCCAAGAGCAGAAATCTTGTGTGATGTATGTATAATTAATTTTTACCTCATACAAAATAGTTTTACCAGGCTTTGTTCATCCTTTCCAAACTGTTAATCCTCACTGTAGTTCTCGCACAGCTGCATTTCAACTATAAAGAATATTGCGTAACATGTTTCACTGGGAGAAAAATCAGCTTTTTAACGCAAAAGTCCCTATAACTCCTGTTAGCAGCAGCTTTCTGTGTTAAAACTAGGAAGGGACTACCTTCCAAAGGTATCTAATCTGTCCCTTTCCACTTCTTTTTGTCAAAACAGCCATTCTTAAGAATAAGAGAATTTACTGTTAAGATTTTTTTCCCCCCATTCTTTGACTTGGTATGGATTTGCTTAATGCTATTCATTATCATTTTCATTTTGACTTTCTAACCTATATGGCCAGGTTCATCAGCTGTTATGTCACTGTGTGAGGAGATCAATCATTTAAGCCAATTTTGTCTGTCATATTAATTGTTGACAAAGATTAATTGCCTTAAATTGGAATAATATTGGCAAATTCTGCCAGAATTCACATCTCCCCTTTCCCTCCCAGATCCACCTTCTGTGAAGCTTGTGGTCTGAGGTAATGAATGCTGTGTGCATTTTTAATCCTAAAAACTTGAAAATGGAGAAACAATTTTCATATGCTTCTTGCACAGACAAACAACCGCAATCACCTACAATATGTCAGAACTTTATAGCCAAGATTATGTTCTCTCTCCTATTAAAACCTGTGGAACAATCACGTAATATATTATGGCTCAGAAAAAAATTACTGTAATGTACAATAACATCCCAGAAGGAATGAGTTTTCTGTTCCCTCTGTTGGTGAATTGGGAAAGCCCTGCTTGAAACAGCTTTATGTCTATATAACGTCTATTTATCATTCCTTTTATGACACAGAAGAGCTCTCATAAATAATTCTGCTTGGATTTTGTGGGTAGCAAAAGGTTTATTTCTAAGCAGTTAAATTTTTACTTAAAGTTCATATGTGTTCCCTGTTTCCCTGGTGACTTCACTGGAGAGACACTGAGAAAGTCTAGGACCAGGTACCTGTTAAGGACATCTATCATGGAGTACAGCATCAGAGAGAAACACTCACTGGTAAGTACCTACTTATCCAACTTCTTAAAGATCTGAATCCTCAAGCTGTGTTATTTAGTGGAAACTTCAGACAGAAATGGTAAAAATTTCCCTGGGACTGTACATTTTTGCAAGTTCCATCTTGATGATGGTACCTCACTGGTCCGTGCCGTAAGTAGCTTGGTAGGTGGAGAAATGGTGTTGAACAGGGGAGGGTACCCAAGGAAGAATGTCACTGATTGCAAGTTGGTAAGGGTCTTCAGTAGATTAAGAGAGAGAAGACTGAGTGGAAGATCTTGAACCCTCTGAGGGGCTTTCAGACTTTTTGGAGATCTCAGTTCCAGTCTAGGGAATTCCTCTGACTCCTTCAGTTGAGTTCCCAGGACACTTCAAGCTGATCCTGATTCCCTGTGAGCAGTACCCACGGCTCACACAGTTGAGGTCAGGTTGAATCACCTGTAGGTAAAGTGGTGAAAGTCACTTGAAACTTTCCTTTCTCTGAGAAATCTGTATTTTGCATTCAGAATTAGCACTCGTTTTTCTTTTTTTTTTGGGGGGGGAGGGGGAGAGAGTTGAAAAGAAATTATGACTTTTGAAAAACTTCTGACCAGCTTCCTTGAAGAAAATTTATGGTTTTGTTTTACTAGAGAGATAAAAAGGAAGAAAACAGCAGTAGATTTTAAAACTTAGTCTCACAGAGAAGTCTGGAGCCAGACTAGGAGAAGGCAGTGATTCCAGTAAAACAGTGGATGATACCCACAGTACTTGAATCTGTTGGAAACCATTAGAATAGTGTCTTCATGAATTAGATGCACTTAGATGGACATTACCAAAAAGTAGGTGAGTTTAATTTGCAGAGTTTTCCTTTTACCCCTTGCTTTCAACTCACATAATAGTTTTTTCACTGTATTTAGAAGATTCACAACCTATCAAGCCTGATGGATGTCTCCTTGTCTCCAGCAGAGAGACAGGTGGTATTTGTTTAAAAGGTGGCATAGTTCCAAACGATGTCTATTGCAAGAGCTGCTGAACTCTGGCAGGAGAGAGTGTGAAACTTAATTAACTATGGACACCTCTTCCCAATATTTATTCCTACAACTGAGTTCTGTGATGAGTTTGGTATTATTCATAAAGCTGAGTGAATGTGGGAACTCTTCCATATGGTAAATTTTTATATCTGAAAGTGATAGGTGAAAGCATTTTTTCAAATTTTTCATAAAGAAAAAAATCTGAAGAATTTTCAGAATGAGGTGTCAGAATTTTGCATTGTAACTTCAGTCCTACAAATACCATACATCATAACAGTCAGAAATATAGTAATACAGAAAAGTAAACTTAAATTAAAGAGGTTAATTTCCCTAAAATAATTCCAATGACATTGATAAAATCCCACGATACATATTATTTCAGCAGTATCTGCTGAGAAATTTTGACTGCATTTAAGTATTTGGGAAAACTCAGACTGGCTGTGATGTCACACTCTGTAAATTCCTCCAGTATTAAATATACCTTAAGCTTGTCCAACACCACAGTGTGAATATAGTAAGAAACATTCATATTGCAACATAACATATACATTCTCTTTCAGATATTTTTTGCTCTAATTTTGATAGAAGTTGTAATGATCTTCTGAAGAGGAAAATGTGATTACTTTAAAGTTGTAAGGAGTCAATGCCATATTTCAGTGAAAAGAGTGTCACATGTTCTAAACCTATGTGTTTTTCATTGAAGTTCTTTCTTTTTCTCTTTAGATCATGAATGATTGTGTGATAACGTGACAAATACAGTACACACTGTATTTCACTACAATCTCATATTAACTTCTGCTTTAGCAGGAAGGCATTTTTAAACTGTTGGGATGGTGGTAGGGTCCAAAACGCAATGCCTTTTTAGGTTTCTAAATAGATAAGTGCGTGTGACAAAATTTTGCTGGAGCAGTGCTAGGAAATTTTAAATCTCTAAGAGTGAAATGTCTAAGTCTTAGCTAGTCATAGAAATGAGTGGCCTCCTTACAGGAAAAAAAAAAATGCAGACATTGATTTATATGACCTATCAAGGGAATACTTCTAATCTAATCTAATTCTTATTCTGCAATAAGATGGATCACTTATAAAACAGGTCTAAAAAGACTAGTGAGAACACATGTATCTTACATATCAGTATATATTCAGAATATTTCTCTTCAAATCGCATAGGTTTTAAATTATCAAATTTTTTAACTTTGATTTTTTTCTCTAAACAGGAAATAAATTCTGCTGGGAATTTTTACCTTCAGTTACTGTTGAGATTTCCATACAATCTTTTTATTTATTTAAACAATACTTGCATAGGAAATGTTTTTTCTTCCCTCCTATACCGTTTTTCAAAGTAGCCCATTGAGAATAAATTAGGCTTAAATAAAGTAAAATAAAAATGTAATCCAAGTTTGGTAACAAAATAGAACATTTAATCTCATATTAGATATTGGATATAAAAAAAGTAATTTCTGAACAAATAAGAATGAGAATTAGTTAAAATATAATCAAGGCAATTATATCTGCATCAAGGAAGCCAGATTTTGACTCTTAGCTAGAGTTATATATGGCATCATAACTATTTTTTTCTGAATTTATAATTTTAAAAATATAGGGATTGGAAGGCAAGCATATGGACATTGATGATAAAGAAATGTGTTGCAATATAATGTGTGTGGAATTATTTTTAATCCTCTGCTTAGCTGGTTAACTGAAAGCTAATTCCATATATTTTTTGAAAGATAGCTTTTGCAGAAGTAAATAATTTTTAATTGATATTTCTCTTGGTAAGCTTTTATTTTGACTTGGAAAGGAGTGAAGAATAAACCTCAGATAAATAAGAAGATGAAAATAAGCTTCAATATTCTTCACCAACTTGTCAATTATTCACGAGCCACACTTTTCACAGGTTTTTTTGCACATGCATTTATAACACAGAAGCTGAGCCTTTCCAAAGGCATAGGTTGCTAAAAGTGACTCATTGAAAAGAGAGTATAAAACCCTAGGAAAACCACCTTGGCAATATAAATTACTTTTCACTTATACAAATCTCCTTAAGAAACACAGCAAAAAAGGGTTGCGTAGACAGACATATAAACAAATTGTTACCTGTGCTTCACAGAATGTTTAATTTTCACTTGTATTATTAATTATAATGTTTTGCAGTTCTATATTGATTTCCATCTCAGGGCTTGAAAGCACTTTACAATTAAGAGTGAATTACTGAAGGTAAGAAAATCGTGTTGCTCTAGAAATGCCAGATCAGTAACATCATACCAGCACATTTTCTAGGAGTGTTTTCTGAAGGCAGCAGTAAGCAAAGAACTACCAGCAAATAGCAGCTTAAAAGTTTTATAGGTTTTGTTGGGTTTTTTTTAATCTTCCCGTTTGACCTTAATTGTGATATTCCCTTTTAAAGAATAATATAAAAAGTTTCCTTTCAGACTGTGGGGAAGGGAAACTATGGTTGTTATTAAAACCTTTTGTGACAGCAGACTTTGAAAAAAACAACTCGTGCAAGTGAAAACTTGACTGCACAACTGATTGTAACAAGTCGTGAAAAAAAATCAGCAAGTTAAAAAATGCTAAATAATTTCTCTGACACCTGAGTCAATAGAGCTTAGTTACCAGACTCTAAAAAGGCTTTCAGCTCCCACAAAGCAGAGAATATAACCACAGGGTTAGTTTTATGAAGGCAGCTGCAAACAGCAGTCACGCAGTAATAACAGGCAGAAGGCTGGGTTGGCATGGGCTTTGCTATTAGTGATGACTGAAGACTAGAGGGAACACAACTGGATCTTGATGTCTAAAGTTCCCACCAGGGGGAGGTCATATAAGGGAAATGTACATACATTCATATACTTGTATACCTGTGTACATTTACATACATACACACAGACACACCTATATATATAGTGTTCAACCAAAGAAGCCAAATAGCAGATGCTGTAATATTTCATTGGTTCCTGTGCCACACAATGCCATGGCACAATATTCTGTAGCAAATACTACATTTAATCAGTTGGTGCCCTCCCATACATGCACAATTCATAAGCTTAGCCAACTGTGTTAAATGGGTAGAGGTTGTATTACCACAGGCTGGTATAAAGCATGCTACTATAAAAAATATCAATTTTTTGTAAATTACCTTTACAAAAAATATTTACTTCTATTTGTTATAATGAATTACTTTTGCTGATAGTAGTGATAAATAGACTTACAGATAATGAAGTTTAATATTATTGACCATTGAAGTTACTGCTATGCACTTCATAAGTCCGAAGAGATCACTGGATTTCTCAGACCAGCCTTCTGTATAGTAGCACATGGAATTTTATATTTTCATACCCTGTTTCAGGACTACCAACAAATCTGGTTTTCTATATATAACTTCTGATGGTAATTTATTGTGCAATGGTATTTTAAGCAATCTTCTGGGACTTACAGGAAAGCACATCTGTTTTACTCGAGTATAAAAGTTCTGTGTTATGTAAACTCCCATTTGCATTCTCCTCTTCTGTGTTGTTTTTTTAAAAAATTTCTACCACCAGTTCATATTTTGTAAAAAACCTATGTAGTAGTTTTACAAAAATAATTGTTCACTTAGGCTTAGGGAATATTATATTTTTCTTCTATGTATGTTTGTGTGCACATGTGTGTGTATATATGCATATATGAACATGTCAAGATTGTCTAACTGCAAATCACAATTTACACATCTCATGGCTTGTTTAGTGACTCTAAATATCTTTCCTATTTAATCTATTTATTATCAAGTGATCTGGTGGCTTTCTGATAAGTTTGCTTGACATCTTTCATTATAAATGATTTTGCTGAATCTTTTGAGAACATCTCTAATGTTTGACACTGGTATCTGAAATTGGATGTGGAAAAAGCCCAGGGGTTTGAGAAGTGTCTTTTCTTTCCTCTGCCATTCTGCTCAGGTGTGGTTGTGATATAATCAGCTGAAAGCCAAGCTTTCTTTTTTGTAGCTTGTTTCCTCAGGAAAGATGTAGCAAACTGACCAAGATAATAACTGAACAGGAACATCCTAATCTATGGGCTGGGCTGATGCCAATGCCTTGGCAACAGCGACAATGGCAAATGATGAACTAGAAATACATCAGTGGCTGAGGAAGAGATGTAAGAAGAGGGAAGGCTGAGAGGCTCTGATTGGCCTTTCAGTTCTAATTCACAACCTTAAACACGGCATGGAGGGAAGTATTGGGACCGAATACAAGGAGGGAAATAAAAGGGGGAAAAAATGGTCTATTCCTAGTTACTCATTCGAACCCTAAGTCCAGTGGTGCCTCTTCCCCATCCCACCCTTCACCCCCACCACACACTCTGCCTTACACGCTACCAATAACAAAGTGAAGATGATAATCGACATAATCAGTTCTGTAAATTAAGAGGTAAAAAGGATGATCTTCACTTCTTTGATGTTGTTCAGGATCTATTATCACACAACAGAGCATAAATGAGGCTGGAAGGGACCTCTGAAGGTCTGAGGGTCTTCCAACCCTATTCTCAGGGCAAGTCTAACTTCAAAGTTAAATCAGGTTGTTTACAACCTCATCCAAGTCCAGGTCTGAGTAACTCCGAATTTTAAGACCTAATTTATGTGTATTTATTTTTAAGCCTTCCCCTTAATGAAAGTCCTTAATTCAATTCATTGAAAGCTCTATAATAAAAGGCTAAATTGGAAAAGATACTAATTAGATAGCACAGTCAAGCACACCAAAATAAGGAACTGACATATTTAGAATCTTCTGCAAAACTGTAATTCTGTCACTCTGGGTATCGGGAAACAGCTTTCAGTTACCTGATCACATGCTGTTCTTACAGCTACCACTTTCACTGTAACTCCTAAGCTCATTCAATGCATGAGTACACAAAGAGGCAAAAATAATTTTACATAGATATATTTTGTCTGGTATTTTCTCACTATCAAGGAAAATGTAATAACTTTTGCAGTCCAAAATAATTTATTTTGTTATAATAGTTGTACTTAATAAGCAATAATCAAATATGGAAGCATTCATTCATTGCTCATTCTACAAAAAGTATGTGTGTGATGCCTTTTTAATGAATTCAAAATGTACTTGTTTTTTCTCTCTTTACTTCTACCAGTCATATTGCATATATAACTATATATACACACATAAATATAATAAGTATATTGTGTGCATATGTAATAAAGACAAACATCAGAATTATCTTACAAAAACAAAGAAAAATACTCAGTAAATAAAAATATTAAATACATTAGCAGAAGCAAACATCAGATGAATCACTGAACACATAGTATCAAATCACTCCAGTATTAAGAATACTGCTTTACGTACACTATGCAGAAAAGTCCTCTCCTACTGGAAGGAATAGCTAGCAATTAGTCAAACATCAGGAGATCTTAAATACAACTAGGAACAGTTGTTTTCTTCTGTTTGCCTCTCCATTTTGACTCAGATACATACTGGAGCTATTTTAAGCCAGACCTTTTAGTCCATTCCAAGAATAATACCCCTGTTTTTGTCATCAATAAAGCATTTTTAGAGCACCTTTTTCTCTACTAGCCTCTTGCCACTGCTGACCAATAAGGTTTGCTGTAATTTTTCTTCTCCTAGGCTATGGACCTCTTAGGAGCTTGTTCTTCACTCTTGAGTGCACTTTTTTCCGGCTGCCCCATTTCTGAGTCTCTGCATTAGTTTTTCCTCAGTGCTAAGGACTCCCTTTATTATTACTGGCTATGTGAACCTATATCAAAGTGTCAGCAACTGAAAAGAATTATTTTCTTCTTTCTTGAAAATAAGAAATTAATTTCAAAGCATCTCCTATCCAGCTGGCAATTACAGTAACAACAACCTCTGTCTCTAAATTCTGTAATCTGTGATATGTTTAATGGTTACAGAATAAAAACAAACAAACAAAACCTACCAATGATGTATTCAGAAAATAACTCTGGATTTGAGAACACGAGCGATTTAAATAGGTGATAGATGCATTTGGGTGTCAAACATGTCCATTAAATGCATTAAATGCAGCTGTAAAACCAGCTGTCAAAATCTAATAGAAATATTATCATCCTTGCAAGTACCAGAAAGATACATAGCATATGACTTGTACTAGTGCTAGTTAATCTATACTGTGCTCCAAATTGTTATCTTCACAATAGTTTGAGTTATTAGAAAGCCTCCTAAATTATGAGCAAATAAATGAAATTAAATCAGCTAATTTAGTTCCTTTTCTGCTCATAAATTATACATAATGGGGTAGCTTGCTTTTTTTTTTATTTCTTCCTACAGACCACATGTCATTGTTGCCCATTAGATTTAGCACACATTTTTCTTTCCCAGTAGTGCCCTTTACTTCTGTTCAACAGGAGCACATGAATTATTTGTGACTCACTCTTTAGGCTGTGGAATGTACATATTGATGTTAATAGTCTCCAAAGGAAGACGTGTCCATTTTTGCAGAGGAGAAAGGTCTGGAGGAACTGCTGGGGCTTGTCTCACTGGCAGCATGGTCAGGAAAGCTTCAAATGGAGCAGGGTGTTGATTTATCAGAAGGGTTACATGGTACCTATTCTACCTGTTCCCCCATATGTTCACTGCAGGCTGTTCTCCTATGTCCCATGGTGCAAGAGATGTCATGCTGCTGGACTACTGCATCCCCACTGCATCCAGATCTGTCATATATGGGGAATTTTAAAACATTGCCTGTTCCTTTTTGCTCAAGCAGGGCATGTTGTTTTCCTTTGGATCCTCAGATCATAAGAACTGTATTTCCATATGACAGTCAGAGATGAAAAAGTGCCCGGGGCTTTTCTGGCTGAGGAAGAAAAGAATGCTGTACCATACCTTCAGTGAATACTACTTTTAGAGTTATCTAGCTTCACAAGTGTTGTGGTTTAACCGAGCAGGCACCAAAACACCACATAGCTGTTCACTCACTCCCCCCAGCAGTGGGATGGGGGAGAGAATAAAAAGAAACAAACGTAAGATTCGTGTGTTGAGATAAAAACAGGTTAATAAGACAGAAAAGGGACGGAAAATACTACTACTACTAATAATAATGATAAAAGAATATACAAAATAAGTGATGCACAATGCAATTGCTCACCATCCGCTGACCAATGCCCAGCTGGTTCCTGAGCAGTGGTCGCTGCCCCCCGGCTGACTCCCCCTGTTTATATACTGAGCAGGACGCCATATGGTATGGAATAGCCCTTTGGCCAATTTGGGTCAGCTGTCCTGGCTGTGCCCCCTCCCAGCTTCTCTCTGGCAGGGCATGAGAAGCTGAAAAGTCCTTGACTAGTGTAAGCACTGCTCAGCAACAACTAAAACATCAGTGTGTTATCAACATTATTCTCATCCTAAATCCAAAACACAGCACTATACCAGCTACTAGGAAGAAAAATAACTCTGTCCCAGCCCAAACTGTGATAATATCTACCCTTATTCTATACCATCTACATCATGCCCAGGTCCCACACTTTCCAATACCTCCCAATTAATAACCACCACCTTTCCTGTCTTTTGATGTATACACACAGATATCATTCCCTTAGTCTATGGGCCATCCCTATAAAATGTCTGTTGAGTTAATTTAGTCCATGACTTTGGGCTCAATCTGTCATAACAGTCTTTCCAGGAAGGAGAGACGGTGTGTGGTGTTGGATTGTTGCACGTGGAAGCCAGTTCTGGTTCCTTTATTGCTGCGCTTCTCCCATTGTATCACCTCTGGACTTTGCTCGGTTTCGTCAAAGTTCATTCTTCATTAATCTAGGTGATTTTTACTGTAATACCATTGATATGGCATATAGCAACCATAGAAGTGATGATGTACAGTATTATATAGCAATTAACATCATACAATTTAATTCATTGGCTATTCTCACCCAAAATCAAATCCCCTTGAAGTACACAGCAGACTTCCCCACCCTCCCGTATCACCCACCAAGTACACCCAGGTCCTTGAGCAAAAGCAATCCCATGAATGAGCTTGCCTTTGCCCGAGGCAGGAGTAACCCAGACTGTCTTCCCCAGCATATTTTTTATGTGCGCTACAGGGACATTATCTCCTTCTACAGTACGTAGAAGTTTTGATTGGGCAGGGCCAGCTTGATTGATAGATCCCCTAGTGTTGACTAACCAGGTGGCCTTTGCTAAATGTGTATCCCAATGTTGGAATGTCCCACCACCCATTGCTCTCAGTGTAGTCTTTAACAGTCCATTGTATTGTTTGATTTTCCCGGAGGCTGGTGCACGGTAGGGGATGTGATATACCCACTCAAAGCCATGCTCTTTGGCCCAGGTGTCTATGAGGTTGTTTCGGAACTGAGTCCTGTTGTCTGACTCAATTCTCTCTGGGGTGCCATGTTGCCATAGGACTTGCTTTTCAAGGCCCAGGATAGTATTCTGGGTGGTGGCATCGGGCATAGAATATGTTTCCAGCCATCCAGTGGTTGCTTTCACCATGGTGAGCACATGGTGGTTGCTTTTGTGGGTTTGTGGGAGTGTGATATAATCAGTCTGCCAGGCCTCCCCAAATTTATATTTCAGCCATCATCCTCGATACCAGAGAGGCTTTAACCGCTTGGCTTGTTTGATTGCAGTGTGTGTTTGACATTCATGGACTACCTGTGCAACAGTGTCCATGGTCAAGTCCACCCCTTGATCACGAGCCCATCTATATGTTGCATCTCTTTCTTGACAGGCTGAGGTGTCATGGGCCCACCAAGCTATAAATAATTCACCCTTATGTTGCCAGTCCAGATCCACCTGAGCCACTTCAATCTTAGCAGCCTGATCCACCTGCTGGTTGTTTTGATGTTCTTCAGTGGCCTGACTCTTGGGCACCCGAGCATCTACGTGACGTACTTTTACAACTACGTTGTCTACCTGGGCAGCAATATTTTGCCACAGTGCGGCAGCCCAGATGGGTTTGCCTCTGCATTGCCAGTTGCTCTGTTTCCATTGCCGCAACCACGCCCACAGGGCATTTGCCACCACCCATTACTCAGTATAGAGTACTCGCTACTTTTCTCCTTCAGCAATATCCAAAGCCAGCTGGATGGCCTTTACTTCTGCAAACTGACTCAATTCACCGTCTCCTTCAGCAGTTTCTGTGACTTGTTGTATAGGACTCCATACAGCAGCTTTCCACCTCCGATGCTTTCCCACAATACAATAGGACCCATCAGTGAACAGGGCATATTGCTTCTCATTTTCTGGTAGTGTGTTATACAGTGGGGCGTCTTCAGCACGTGTCAACTCCTCCTCTGGTGATATTCAGAAATCTTTGCCTTCTGGCCAGTCCATGATCACTTCCAAGATTCCTGGGCGATTGGGGTTTCCTATTTGAGCCCATTGTGCGATCAGTGCAACCTACTTACTCCACGTAGCATCAGTTGCATGATGTGTAGAGGGAACCCTCCCTTTGAACATCCAGCCCAGTACCAGCAGTCGGGGTGCCAAGAGGAGCTGTGCTTCAGTACCAATCACTTCCGAAACATCTCAAACCCCTTCATGTGCTGCCAATATCTCTTTTTCAGTTGGAGTATAGCGGGCCTCGGATCATCTGTATCCCCGACTCCAAAACCCTAAGGGTCGACCTCGAGTCTCCCCTGGTGCTTTCTGCCAGAGGCTCCAGGTAGGGCCATTCTCTCCAGCTGCAGTATAGAGTACATTTTTTACATCTTGCTCTGCCTGGACTGGCCCAAGGGCTACTGCATGACCCATCTCCCGTTTAATTTGTTCAAAGGCTTGTTGTTGCTCAAGGCCCCATTTGAAATTCTTCTTCTTCCGGGTCACTTGATAGAGGGCTTATGATCAGACTTTAATTTGGAATATGCATTCTCCAAAAACCCACAATGCCTAAGAAAGCTTGTGTTTCCTTTTTGCTAGTTGGTGGAGACATGGCTGTTATTTTGTTAATCACATCCATCGGGATCTGACGACGTCCATCTGGCCATTTTATTCCTAAAAACTGGATCTCCTGTGCAGGTCCCTTGACCTTACTTTGTTTTATGGCAAAACCGGCTTTCAGGAGGATCTGGACTATTTTCTTCCCTTTCTCAAAAACTTCTTCTGCTGTGTTGCCCCATTAAATCCAAAACACAGCACTATACCAGCTACTAGGAAGAAAATAAACTCTATCCTAGCTGAAACCAGGACGAGAGGCAACAAAGTACTTTTGCATACCTGATAGCTCTAGGGAATATCATTCACCCTATGTACCACAGACTATTAAATATATTCATCAAATGAGTATTCATCCTGATACGTCCATATCCCACAGACATGACATGTCTATGTTGCATTATCTTTACCATTCACCAGAACCATTAATTGGATGTGGTTCTGGAGTGCTGTTTATGCAAAAGAAAGTCACCTACCCTGGCTTTGGTACCTAGGCAATAATCCTTAGGTAATAGGTACATAAGTGTTACGTAGTCTGACACGCGGCTATATTGCCATGCTTGGAGTCTTGCTCTTTCATGGGCTGAGCAATAAAGTAACTCAGATTCAAAAGTAAAATGTTGACAAAAAAATCAGATACTCCTACGCAACAGACATGTCAGCTGCTTCAGTTCTTACAGTCTCCATGAGTGTTTCTGCTCACCACCCTTCCCACAAGTTGTCATTCCTGATGGCACAGTCAGCTCTTTTTATGCTTGAATAGCATATTGTAAACCCTTGAATGTCCGCTGTCCCAAAGAACAGGCTTCCTTTAAGGGAATATTTTCATTGCTTAACACCTCAAATCTCCTCTGAGATCTATACTTGTGAACATTGCATGTTTTGCTGCATGATTTTACACTTCAAGAATGAACCAATTTTCTGATTTCTTTGCTATAGAAACTTGGAGGTGGTGAATGTAGAATACATCAAAAGCGTTTGATGCTACCAGTATACATTAATGTCAAAACTATTTACATTTCTTAATGATGGAAAAATGTTTATATTTAACAGTTACCTGCTAGAGGCTAAGCAACTTCTTTGTTGAGCTCACAAATACAAGCTCATCTCCAAAGACTACTTAAACTAAATCACAATGATTTCATCATAACTATCTAAATTTAAAGATTCTTCAGGAATCAAAACTAAACTAGCTTGGATTTGTTTAAAGCTGAATTTCAGCTTTTGTTAAACACTGATGAAGTTGAAAGCATAATAGACTTTCAACTTATTTTACAGATGTTCAGTGAAAATTCTAGTACAAGAAAAAGAAACAAATACAGTCAGAGGTATTATGCCATAGGTATTAACTAGACTAGAAATTAACCAGGTAAAGATGTCTCGTCCCACTCGGTGGGTTGTGAGATGGGTGAAACTTTTTGATTCCCCGGGGATTTGTGTACCGACAAAGGCCGATCTCTGCTCGGCAGAGCCGCAGGCCGGTAGAGTCACGACAATGACTCAGAGGAACAGTCAGACTAGCAACTGTATTAACTAGCAAACTACAAACTTAACGAACTAGCAAGCTCAGTGAACGAACAGAGGCAGTTTGGCAATGGAGCTATTTTCCGGGCAACCTGTCACAATTAATCCAAAACTCATATGCCCAGATATATATATAGTGGAAGAGTAGAGGAAAAGAGAAGTGAGAAAAGGAAAAGAGAAGAGAGGAGGATAAAGAAAAGGAAAGGTATCACCACCCTTGGATCCCGCGATGACGGTGACAGATGTGGCAATCCTCCGGTGATGGGCGCGCTCCGTTCCCTGGGGAAGGTGTCTCTTTATACTCTAATCCCTGCCTCAGGTCACGCCCCTGGAGGACTTATGTTGTTCTGGTCCTCAAAAGTTCGCAGGTGCTGGGGAGGGGGGGGTGGTTGCAAGGAGTTTCATTCCAAGTTTCAGGTGGTTGTAGGTCCATTCCTTAGATAAAACTCTGTGTGACCTCTGGCTATAGATGGTAACTGTGCATCCTCCAACGCGCTCTTCTCATCCCGTGCTAGCCGCCTTGCTGCACCTTATCTCGATACAATTGAGACAGTACCTCTTTCAGTGCCTCACAAGACAATACCTCTTTTAGTCTCTCCTCCGAAAAGCTCTCCCCATCCCATGCTAGCCGACTTGCCGTCGCCATGCAAATCGTGTCTCATCTCTCCACAATGTTTGAGACATTAACTCTTTCAGTCTCTCACAAAAGATCTTACTTATATAGTTATTGAGCAAATGAAAGAACGCCAACAAATTAATTTCAGATGTAGCCAAGCATGAAAGACATGTATATTCATCTTGAAATTGCAGAAAGAGGGCAGTATAAAAACATGCTGAATAGGGCAAACAGTTCCCTCTTTCCTCTTCATATACCAGTCACCACTGTTCATGCCATTCAGTTCTGCAAATACGCAGTAATCAGGACAATGCTTTGAAGAACTCCTCTCAAGCAACTGAATTAAATTTGTTTTTGTTTGTGTAAACACAGCCCATATTTTCCTTCCATAGACATCTCAGGTTTCCCGTGAACTGCTAAACAGATCATCGCTAACTCTTAATTAAATTCTTTGCTGTTTGTAAACTGATTGTTTGTAGTACCCATTCAATATTTCTACATTTCAAGCCAAAATAGCTTGAAACAAAACGTTCCTGAGAAGGTCAGTGTTTACCAGCTTGGTTAGTCTACACTGAGCTTTTCACCACTGCAGCAATTGCACGATCAAACCTGTGATGGTAAAGCTGGCTTAGGTATATGAGCCTGAGATGCTGTTGTCTTTGAGTTTTCCACTGGCATGAGCCAAGTCAGGATGCACTTCCATTTTGGAAAAAACATAGTTTGATTCTCAGAAGTAGACTTCTGATAAAATGGATTAAAATTTTGTTAAAGCTCTGTATTAGTCATCATTTGTAGCTTGTTTTCTTTTTAGTAGTTTTGGGGTGTTTTAAATAATATGATAGTTAAAGATATGAATAGGTTAAAGAGCATAAGAGGGAAAATCTTCACATGGATAAGTATTTATTGGTAAATAAAATACAAGAAACAGAGGGCAGGAGTAAATTGTCAGTTCTTGCAGTGGAAAAAAATCACAAATGAAGTTCTTAAGGGACCTGGATGGGAACTCATGTTGTTCAACAGATTGATAAATAAACTGGAAAAGGAAACAAACAATGTGGTGACAAAGGCTGCAGCCTGATTATAAGGAATTTCAGAAGGACCTCATGAGGGTGGAACAAAATAGGTGGTAGAATTCAATGAAAATAAATGTAAAGTGATACACATAGGAAAAAATAATTCTTGCTTCACATATAAAATGGTGGTTTCTGGAATTTACCATTACCCTGCAGGAGTGAGGTTATCTCTCATAACCCCGTTAACAGCAGGGATTATGATTGATTGGATAGCAAGTGCCATGAAAATGTCAGTTCAGTGCTTGGTAGTTGTCAGAAAAGTGAACTAAATGCCAGGAATTATTAGAAAAAAATAATGGAAAGCAAACCAGAAAGCATTAATATGCCACTGGTATAAATCCATGGTTAGCTTGCATCTTGAAATGTTGCATTCAGTACCTGCGCTCGCATTTCAAAAAGGGTATAGAGAACTGGAAAGGCTCAGAAGAGGGCAGCCAGGATGACCAAAGATATGCTGTGGCTTCTGTGTGAAGAATGAGTATGTTGGGACACTGCAGTTTGGAGCAGTGACGCCTAAGAAGAGTTATGACAATGATCCATAGGATTATGTGTGGCATGGTGAGGCTGCAGAAAGATCAATGGTTCAAAACCTTGAGAGCACCACATGAAGGCAGGAGAAACCACGTTCAAAACAAACAGAACAAGGTTCTTCATCCAAAGGCTAGCTGAGCTGTAGAGCTGCCAGCTGAAGTATGTTATAGATGTTTAAGGTTTATATGGATTGAGGAGTAAATGGGAAGAGTTCATGGCACAAAAAACTATTTTTGCTTACAAAGTCCCTGAGCAGAAAACAGCTAAAGCCAGGGAGGGTATCAATTTGCCAATTGTTATACTTGCATCAAATTTTACCCTTGTTCAAAATAGGATACGTAGTTAGATGGCCTTAGGTCTGACCCGATACAGAACACTGTTTTAAGGCATGGAAAAAGAGTGTGAGTCATGTCTCTGAATTAGCTGTAAGGGACTCACAGACTAGCATCTGACTTACTGTTTCCTTTTCCCCTCTAAATGATGAAGCCCGAGCTAGTAATTTTTAAGGTAAATTTGTTTAGCCTCAGCAATTCAACATATCCTTTTTATTTTACAAAAGCAATATCTGACTGTAGCACCTCAGGTTTTGCCGAGGCCTATTGGATGCCTCTGAGCAATCTGCTCTCTTCAGAAAGGGTGTTGGTTTCTGCGTGCTATAGAGAATTGCTTTGTCAGAGTTGGCACTTGCCCACCTGGCCCTTTTGAGCACGGCAAGAGACCCAGCTCTTCCCCAGCTCCCCAGGTTCCCTAAATATGTCCTTGGTAAGCTGTTTCTGCTTTGTTTGGCTTTTATCCTTCCAAGGGAATAGTGAACTTACTCTTTTCACCCACATATGTTTTGTTCCTAGTGGTTTAATTTCAATAGAAAAAGAGAATCAAGAAACATGGCTAGACTTATAACTTGTTATTTGAGGCACCATCTAGAGACAAAGGTTAACAGTATCACATACAGTTTTAACTTAATCTTAACAATTTATTACCTCTCTTACTGCTTAGCACCTCTCACCTGCAGTCCTAATAAGATGGGATGCAGTGTTCACAATAACCCTTTTTCTCGCAGGATTACCCTCAGTGCTGGATGCTGTTGATTACTCTCTTTCCACAGGTTACATTTTCTTGGAGTTAGGTTTTGGGGTTAAAGCTGTAAACATTTCTGAAAGCTCTCTCTAGAGCTAGCTGTCTCAGGTGCTTAACAGTGATCCTCTCTCTGTCAGGGAAGTGAACTACAGAAATGACGTTGGGAATTACCCCTGAGGCTTGGGCACCTTGTGCGGGGTTGCAATTTGCTGAACTCTTCCCTGCCAAAAGACCGCTGAGGCACTCAGGTTTTATATATGCATTGCTTATACATACACTTTCTTCAGCTCGTGATTCTGATGTGTTGCTAGCTCTGTACAGATATCACGTAGTAGTAATGGGTCATTACTATTAATGCTGAGTTTGATCAATCTAGACACATTTATGGAAAGAAACATAATCCCAAACCATTATTAGGAGGTAATGTAACAATGTATCACACAAAGTCAGGGTATTCTTTATAATTCAAAACCTGATTGCCCTACTGTTTTGAAAACATACATCTCTCCTGCTAGGAGGGAAGACAATGAATATCACAAATTTGCAAATTCCTTCTCCTGAGCAGAACTGGACCTCAAGCTGGCCGAACCCATGAGAGGGACTTCTTGTTGTCTCCTTGAAGAGAGTGTATCACTGTCTTAAAATCAGAACACAAATGAATAAACTAGACTGAGGAAACTCATTAAATGGGAAAAACACTGATCTACTGGTTGAGACAAATTAAGGGGAATGGTTGTTGTATCCTTGCCATTTGAGTCTTTTCTTCCTGGAGCACTTTCTAGTTGAGCAGCTTTAAGCGGTTTCTGAGGCTGAATCTGTTGCACACAGGCAGCCCCGAGGGGTTCTCCTTCCCCATGCCCTGAGGGCCGGCTGCAGTCTGATAACCTCTCTGAGTCTCTGCATTTTCCCTCTAAGCTCCCTTTTGGCTCTGCCTCAACCTAAATGCCACCACATCTGGCACACTTGCAGGTCTCAGAGACAGAGCAACCTCCTCTTTCCAGGTTTCGAATGTGAAACAGACAGGATGCCATATGCAGGCAACCTTCCTTTCTGCTGTTCTGCCACAAACTTTATAAAAATAAATAAATACAGTGTGTTTATGATGAAACATAAACATTGAGACAGTTTTAGTATCTGTCGCACTCAAAATGAGCCATAAATCAGAAAAGTCAGGAAGGAAAAATTGATATAGATTTTGGAACTGATAGTAGGAGGACATTTTATTTTCAAGGGCTGTCAAAGACCTTAAACTATTCTAATAGCAGCTGTTGACATTTTATTCTGTTTTTTCTGTATGTGGTTAAAAAGTATATATGGGTAAAATGAGAGGAATTAGAACTATGGATCATAGGCTAGCACAGCTACATATATGGTTAAAAAAAGTAAAAAAAAAAAAAAAAAAAGAAAGAACATGACTGTACCACCAACAGAAAAAATGAACTATTTGGAATAGCATGATTCCATGTAGCTCCCTGCCCTCGTGTGAAACCTTATGCTTCAACAATAAAGTTTATATATGATTTTTGCCTACTTAGTGTTGAGCTCATTGGCACAGTATTATAATGGTTTTTAAAGGCTGTCAATCTGTGTTACATATACTATTCATAGGCATTTCAAAATTGGAAGAAGAACAATTATATACACTGACTTTTGACAGAAAAAAATCTTAAGGCTCTATTGGCGCTTTTTTAACCTATGGATTTGCAACTTACTAAGGGTTTCTTTAATCAGCAGATCTTTGACTCTCACTGCCTGTATTATTGACAGACTAGAGAGACATTACAATCTGTCATAGATGTGTTGGCATTTTAACTGTGTTTATTTTTTGATTGGGACTCTTGTATAGGTTATTTCTTGACCTGCTTAGACAGGTGCAATAATACAGGAGCCATCACAATGTATATACCAGAAGCTTATGGGGTGCTCCTTGATAGGGGCATAAAAGGCTCTTTAATTTAATGTCTTTATGGTCCATCAAATTAAGCTCTACTTCTATACTTCATCGAGTCAGATTCCTATCTCAGTTACACAAGTGAACCTTAAGAGTAATCCCACTAAATATAGTGGAATTGCTAGGCATTTATGTCAATGGAAGAAAACAGAATTTTGTTCCTACTTTGCAGATCATTGACACTAAGGAACATAATGACTTCTGTAGTGCTGTAATATTCTGTCATGTCAGTGAAATTACTATTTATGGTGCATTAAGAATAGTTTCCTTCCAGAATAAGCAGAGGATAAAAGTAGTGGGCATGCACAGTGATTCACTTTTCTAGATGAAATGACTGAGCTATTTTTCTTCATGAGACACAAAAAAAAGTAGCAATGTACATTTCAGTACATCAAAATACTAATATGTCCCCCTTCCTCTCCCACATTCCAAAAAGAAGCTGTTTCAACATAGATTTTTATCTTGTATTTCTGAGGAGTAATTAACTACCTGAAGAGTTTAATACCAACTAATCTTATGTTTTTACATTTATGTTTTTAAATACTCTTCTTGTTCCTGAGGTGCAAAACCAGCTTAGCTGTAATAGCCCCATAAGCCTGCGACACTGACCAGTAATTGCTACTATTTCACTGTTCTTATCCATTTTATTAACATTCTAGTCTGAATCATGGAAGCCTCAGTTTTCCAGTACCTGTTTTAGGGCTTCCTTCCAAACTTTGAAAATATCCCAGCAGGTTCAACAAGGCTCTCAGAATCCTGAAAGTCATTTGTAAAAGGTCAGAAATTGAGATTTTGTAAATGGTAAGTGTTTTTGAAAAGTTTATTTTGAAAAGTCTAGTTTAGTTGAAAAGTTTAGTTTGAAAAGTCTGGATTTCCCACATGAGATTACATTGTTCCTGAGTAGTAGCTGAGACAGGGAATTCTAGTGAATTTATTGTATGTTACTCACTTCTTGTCACCTCAAAACCCACCTCGATTTAATATAATGAAAACTGTAACAATTTTATTCTTCTACTTGAGATTGTGCTCAAGAAAAAATGGACCATCACAGTCCAACTGTACAGCACCATGAGAGGGAGTTAGCGGAAAGTTATGTGACCATGACACCAAACCCATAATGAAATGAGCTCCTCAGGTGGTGTAAATCAGCTTGATTTCTGTTGTTCAAGTGGAGACAGACAAATTTACATCAGTTGAGAATCTGGCCTATATCTTTTTGTGTCCTTCTTATTTCTTTTTCTTCCACTGTTATTATCTCTGCTCCCACATGTGCACTTTTTACCTTTATGACAATAGTGTGAAGTGAATTGTGATGAGCAATGCACAGTTCCTGTCCAAGCAGTCTTTCCTTTTGATTTGTGATCACATTTTCCTCTGAACATTCATCCAAGATTTTTGACAGTAAGGTCAGGTCAAAAGTTGAGGAATGAGTATTTTGACTTATATAGCTTAATGAATTGAGGTCAATTTTCTCTTTGGAATAACTTGTAGAATAATAATTTTCTCTTTCAAGCTTAGGTTTTCTCCTTTCTGTCACAAAAGCACCTAACGAATCTGTTTTAATCAATATAATATGCCTTTTCTGGTTGATAAATGAGCTCAATAATGTTGTAATTCTTTCAACATTGAACTAATGTGCAATTCCTTCATTATGCTGGACATACAGAGAACACACTAAATGCACTAGTAATCGTAGCCAGGAAAAAGAAATCTCATATCAGCTTTTGGGCTACATGATTTATGAAAGCATGGAAAAGTTGACAATGAAAAAAAATTATTGTTCTAGATTGATTTTGATTGATAGATCCTGTGGTATCTCTTCCCTAGAAGATCTGTGTAAATCAGTTCAGAATGTACAATTTAGTGTCAGGATTTAGAAAAGAAAGAAAAGTTCATAATGACTGGCAAACAATTGGTTGCAACTGTGATGATGCGTCCTACTGATCTGGTGAAGAAGGATTCATCTTTGTTAGCTTTTTTTGTCAGAAATGATCTTATTCTCAGAAATTTAACCCAATTTAGATAATCCAAAGCCCATAAACAATACAGTTTTAAAGATTAGAGTACATACTCTAATAATTTTCACCAAGTGAACAATTTCTGTTTTATGAGAGTATTGGGTAACAGAGGACATTGTTTAATGACAGGGGAAAGGATTCTTTCTGAGCTGAAGAAAGAGGAAAGAAAAAGCTTGACTTTATGTTCATGAGGGCAGGAAAAATGTTGTCAGTAGTGGAAAAAAGAGCAAGCTCTGTTCTGAGACTGGGAAAAGAAAACTGCTTGGTTAACTTCCCCTAATATTAGCCTGTAACTTACAGCATTGCTCAGACATAACTGATGAAACAGTCTTGCAAAACTGTAGTGGTCCAATTTTTATAAAAAATGAAAAGCTGCAGAAGTCACAGGTGTGGTTCCCTATGTATATGGCTTTCCTCTGGCACTTATTACACCATGCAGTATCAAGATGGTATTGTTATAAGCCTCTAGCTGTGCTAGAAAGTCCTAAGCTGTGGTCACCGCGACATCAAGTAATGGCTCGAAATGGAAGATGGGCCATGAGTATGTGCTTGTAATATCTCATTGGCTGTTTCACTGTAACATTTTATTGGTTATAATCATATTTTATCCACAAATGAAGATCTTGTATGACAAGCCAGGAAAGAAAATGGTTTCAATCTGTTTTCTTTCATCATAGTAATGTAAAGAACTGCCCAACAACAGGTCTGGAATATTAAGAGCCACCTTCCACAAGAGCATCTGGGAGACTCTAATGTAAATTCATAGCAGGTGTCTATTTGAAATTTACACTGGTAGCAGATTCAAACATGCTCACCACCTAAATCCTTCAATTAAAAGCTAAAACTATTGAGGGAAAGCAAACTGTCTCTGTACATTTCTTACTCATTCCTGTTTTTAGCAGAACTCTCAGACAAATTCTCAGACAAATTTGGTATCAATTCACATTTCTGTATCCACTAATGACATCTGTTGGTAGCAATTGTCAACTTTATGGATGAAGACAAGCAAAAAGGAATCCACTGGGATGAACAGATTTGTAGGATGTGGAAAATGGGATACTCTGTATAAGGTGGAATCTCAAAATGACCCTTGAAAATGTAATTGCATTGGAGAGCATTTCTGCTCAACCAGAGCATATATATAGTTGAACATGAGGATCAAATGCAAATCCTTTTGAAGTCAATGTGAATCTTCAGACTGAGTTGAATTTTGGTCACCTTATTGTTGGATGAAATAAGGGAAACAAAGGATACAAAGAGATGTGAAAACTATAGATTAGGTACAAAGGGTGAAATTCTGGCCTTAACTACAGTCAGTGGGTATTCTGCTGTGTCTTTCAATATAGTATGAAATAAGTAGCAAGTATTTAGCCAAGTTTAGCAGCAATTATTAAGATTTTTTAGTAAAAACGTGAAAAATATGTGGAATGCAGTCACCTGAAAGCTGGTTTGATGAACACTATTTTTTTTTAGCATAAAGCCCACTGTCTGACATCAAGTGGAAATGATCAGAATGGTTGCATGCTTTGCATACAAATGTTATTTTGATAAACTAATAGAACATTAATATGCAGCCTAATTATGATTGACCTGGAAGTGAACTGAATTTTGAATTAAAAACAAAAACTAAAAATCAACTTCCTTCTCCAGTTTCAGCTTCACTGACAGGAGTAAATTACACTCTTTAATGAATTGGGCTTTAGGGAGCAGAACAGAGGATGATATCTACAGTATGTCATAAGACCATGTGAGGGGAATTTTTAAAAATATAGGAGCTTCTACAGAAATTAGTCTATTGGAAACAAGGGTGCCCCAGGTAAAAGCAGAATGCAAAGGAGTGAGCTAGAGTCCAACATATAAGCTGTACTCTTGCCTTGGCACTGAACCAAGATGGTATTGTTCTGATTGCACTGTGCATGTCAAAATTTCAAACAAAGAAGAAAAGAGGACAGAAGACTTGTCTCAGAATATTGTGGAAGGGAAACACTTCCTAGAAAGGGTTAGGATGCCTACAGAAATAAACAGACGAAACAAATTAAGACAATCCTTGTTTAAAGCCTAGACACGTTTGTTAAAAGTACATCAGCATAATGGGGAATGCAATCATCATGTTATTTTGGAGCTCTGTTTCATCTGTAACTCCTAGAAATGACTTCTACATAAAGGTCTCCTTCCCTGCTTCCTTCCTCACAACCCAAACCACTACCTTTGAGTCAGCCACCTCTGACAAAGAGGTGTGAAACATGAGTCTGCAACCTCTAACAGTAATGGCTACTGAAGCGAATCAATGCTAAAATGTACCATTTTTATATACAAATATAAGGACGTTGCTCTACTCCCTCCTTTTTCCCCTCTGAGACCCAAGATGTGGGCATATTATGATATATTTTATGGAGAGTTTTCCTTGATATGCTATCTTACGTTGCAGTAATTTACAACTCTTCCGCCACAAAGTAAATTACATTGCTTTGAGATGCCACAACTTGGGAATAAAACCTGAAAAAGGAAATCTGTTTATAAATAGGTACAAAAGTTAGTATTTGGTTTTGTTAAGAAGAAGAGGATGATCTGCACGGACCTGCACGTCTGTGTTTGTAAATGTCTAATCATTTGCATAACTATTTCAAAAATGTTCAATTCACAGCTGCTAATAGAACTTCAGCTATCAAGGGCAAACATCTGAAAATGCATTTTTCTTCCAAGATGCACAAAGATAATCTATGCATTTGACAACTAATTTGGGCTCTGTATCAGACATTTCATAGGTTGGAAGGGCAAAACTTATAATGGAAGAAACTAAACCAAATGAACCAAAAAAATCCAACTGAATTTAAGCCTAAGGCTTCTTCATAATGATTTCAAATGAACTTTAATCAAAGTATGAAAACTAAAAAGAAAAATAAGAGATAAATCCTCAATCTGCTCATCCCTACAACAAATAGTACCCCTAAAGGAGGGTGTTTTTTCTCCTCTCTATGGGAGAAAAATAACTTTCTTTGTTCTTAATTGGGAGCATAGATAGGCAGCACACAGAGGACTATATATTATCTTTACAGCCATGCTAACTATAAAATTAATTGGTTTATCTTCTGGTTGCATGAAAGTCAGGAAGGGAAGATTTATGATAACACCTGCCTTGGTGGTTCTGTTCTGTTTGTCTGTACAGTGTTAACACACAGAGAACATAGTCATAGGTCACTTTCCTCTTGTACTGTATTAAGAAAAAATTGCCAAAATTATGCCAGCTGTACTTCTTACAAGAGTCTAAATAATTCTTTACAGAAAAATAATTCTTTATAGAGGTTTCAAAGCAAAGGTGCAGGCAAGAATACCCTATTTCTCCTGGATATGATAACCCAGCTCCTGGTTATTTTGAGTGAATGTCACTGTGGCAGGTGACCAGAGACAAAAGAGGACAAAATCAGTTGTCTTGATAACTTACCTTAGAGTTGAGGTTTGCCTTTAATAGTAACTGCATGAAGTAACTTGTCTAATAGATTCAAACTCCTTCTGCCAACAGTCCCTCCTTAAGTCTAGCTGACATAGTTTCTTATTTGTTCTATCTCATAGCAGTCAAGATCTTATACTCTGATATCGGTGATGACAAAGTGACACCAGGTGTTTTCTGTACGTTATATCAATCTTTCCAGTGTGTAATTCAAATGTCTACTGTAAACCTATCATGGACTTTTCTGTGGACTTTTTCTGTGAAATGGGAATATTTGAGGCTTTTTCATTCTATGGAGTCTGTCCTGGTGTTCATCTCATCTTCTTTGACTGCAACATTCAATCAATTTGTGGATTGGCTGATCAGTCTGCAGGCCAGAATACAAATACTTGCCACTTCTGACTATTTCAGTTAGGCGATTGTGCTATATGTAGCATTTCACAGCCTTTGTTATGGTTGGAGGATGTGGGAATATGGTGGAGAGCCTTGTCCTTCACGGAGAAAATTAAAAAAGGTAAGAAAGGATGCCCATAGGCAGCTAATACTCTGCAGATGCATGTGTTTCATTGCCTTTTCTCAGCAGTCAAGTATTTCTCACAAGGAACTTGGAAAAAGCCCAGCTAAAGTTTTCTGAAAGTGCATGAATTACATCAACTTGCAAAAAAGCTAATGGCATGATACAATGTGGCCACCTCTCATCTCCCACACTTGCCTTTCTTCCCAATGGGCATCACAGCCAGACGTTCTCGCTGCACCCAGGACAGGACAATACACTCAGCAGCTCCTCAGTTGGCAGTTCCACAGTATAGTGAAGATGAGGACCCTCCTGGGATTAACAGAAACTCATAAGCTCACTGTCTGGGTAGCAAAACAAACAGTGGGGAAGTTTGCTATAGTGCCAGTCCTCTGTGCAATCCTGGATACTGCAGTACCAGCAACAGCAACATAAAAAAGCAGGATTGTGTCATCTCATTCCTCACACACTAAACAATAGTACACTTAACACTAAATCTGGGCTTCCTTCCCAGGTCCTCAGTTCAAACACACCTGAGAATGGGATTTTTTTCCCTTCAAACATTTCAAATATATTGGGCCAGAATGCTGCTTAGCCCTGAATACAAATCAAGTCTGAATATGAAGTGAAATGGCAGTTTATGGCTCTACAAAAACAGTTTCCTCTCAAGGCAAATAATAATAAAAAAAAGGTTCAAGTTACACAAGTCTAAAGTATAACACTCCAAGAGACAGCCAGCAGAACAAGATGGGGTCGGGGGCCCTTGGTGTAGAGAAATATAATATGTCAAAATGGCTGTTAAATATTACCAGTGAGTTAAAAACATGAAAAGATACAGTCTGTTTCAAAACCATAGCTCAACAAGACTTTGTTGGTTTTTTTTTTCTTAAAAATTAGATGATGATAGATAGGGAGAAGTTTTTTGTTTTGTTTTGGTTTGAATATTATTTTATTTTATCTAAATCAATTTTTGTAATTTCTGAACAGGAACAAAAATGGTAACGCTTTGTGTGGAAATTCTGATAAAATAAAATTCTAAAGAAAGAAAAAAGACTAGTGTTTTTTGGTTTACTAAACTATTTTACTGTCATCAAACTGAAAAAAAAATCCCCAACAAGTTAGAGAACTTGCAGATGGGCTATCACAAAACTTGCTTTACTGCAGCAAGTGAAACGTGCTATTTACATAAAGTCATTTCAAAATGAAATCCAAGAATTATTTTCAATCTTAAAATGTACAAATTGGATGGTTTCATTATTACTAAAGCACTTTGTGACATGCCTCTGTCACATTCAAACTTCAGCTTCAGGGGAGTGTATTCATTTGTTTTGTTAAAACGTGAAGGATCCTACACTTTGCCAAATGCATGGAGCGATGCATGTACTGAACAACAATCCAGTGCCAAGACGGTGATCCAAGAGACTAGGTCTCTACGGCTATTTGGTTATTAACATTATTAGAGTTGGCTGTTAACCACTGGTGATCACAAAATGCAGGGCTACCACCACCTTTGGCACCAGCAGAGATGTAGACTAGAACAATGATAAACAACTTCTTGTGTGGTAAAGTTGTGCCACAGTGTCTCAATATAGAACCCCTGTAACTACATGCACAGTAAAAGCTTTGGATTGTGCTTACCATGCTCTTCCACCTCTATGAAATGTTAACAATTATTAGTATTTTCAATCTTAGCCTTACATTATTTCTACAGAAACATCCAGAAAAAAACACATTGATATCGTGTTTGTCCTAATAAGACCTGTGTTACATAAGAGTTTTCCTCCATTAAGGTATAAAATGAATTACGCCATAAGAATGTAATAGCAAGACAAGAACTTGTTCAGTTTGTTTAGGCACAACCTGCATGTAATCTTATTTCTAGATTACATTTATCTGATAAAAATCATATGATATTGAGCCTCAACTGTTAGAGGTAAATGTTTCTGAAGTGATAGCTGAGTTGAAGAAATAAAATAACCTTCAGAGTCCATAAATGAAAATTCTACATCTAACAGGCAGTTTTCTAGAAACTCAAATTTAATTTACCTAGTACAAAAATGGATAGACCATAATGATATGAATTGTTAGATCTGTTTTCACTGTTTATAAACTGCATTTCAGCCGGCAATCAACTGCTGATGGCAGAATGCAAGATAAGATTTTTCAGAACTACATTTTTACGTTTTATCAAAGTTCATACCTTAGCACATACACACAGGAGCACATTTTTATCAGCTCTAGATGCATGAAAATATGCAACCTTTCAAGTGTATCTTTAGGCTAAACTCAGCTTTCATACAGTATATTATAATAAACCTTATGTGACTGTTACTTTACTTTATGGTTCCCATGGAGGGTTGGTTTTCTTTTTAAAAAAACTTGAGTGTTTCATTTGAAGTTCCTTAAGGAAAGTGATGCAGTAATCAAAGTGTGGTAACAGTGACTTTCCTTTCAGGGTTTCACAAAGAAAACAAAGTAAGATTTTGTAGTAGCTGAATTAGAGTGTTGGTTTCAGACGCTGAAAAAATAATAATGGTCTAGCCTGTGTCAGGTGAGAAGCAGACTGAATAACAGATGTAATAAGGCAGAAAAATATCTTTCAGGTTGCACTTGTGATAACAGATTGGACTGAAACCTTCTGATGTACACGGAAGGCTTCTGTAAAATTCAGATGACTTAAGATCAAGTTATTTTGTACTTGCAGAAAAGAATATTCCTGAGTGAGATCGGTGAGCGAACCATGTGGCAGAGTATATCATACTAGACTCTTTTGTCTTGTACTTCTGTTTGCTTGTGGCTGCAGCCTTTTTCCAATCATAGAACTTTCTGTATCTTTAGGGAAAAATCAACTGGACTGCACTGGCAACAAGCCCAGGGAGGCAGAGGCTAATTGCCTTAATTATAAGTGGAAAGCCAGGTGGGGACATTTACAGCTTGAGGTCAATCAGAACTGATAGATAAAAATATGGGTCTCTTCTTCTGGGAGAAGAAAATGAGTGGGAATAGAGGATTTTTGATCTTGCAGTGTTTTGAAGTGCTAGAAGAAGAGATTGATAAGGTTGTAGGCAAAGTGGGGAGAACAGACTACTGTTTGTGTTGTTTCTAATTACTTGGAATTGGATTTTGATTGTTTGCACCATAAACCTGGTGGGGTTTTGTTTGTTTTTAATATTTTGAGCACACTTCTTAAGGAAATACTGTTTTGAAGTTGTTTCTCTGCTTTGTATACTGAATGTCTTGGTTATGCCTGATCTCTCACTTTCTGCTCTAGGGTTATGGCTCTGCAGCTGAATCCAGCAGCTCTAGAGAACTCCTTTAAACTGGTGTATTGGTCAAAATAGCAAGTGTTTCTTTTCAGGGAGCTTGTATATATAGTGTCATTTCAGTACCAAAACTGTCCTGATTTCATTAACATGCTTTTCTTTCTCACTGGTTAGTTTCTTTCAGGGTATCCGTAGCAATGAGAAGTGTATGACTAATAAAATATCAGACAGTCAGTTAGTACAGCTCTTTTAAGTATGAGATGTTCTGACTATGAAATTAACAGCTGTAGGTGGGAATATGTAGTATAACAAAACTCTTCTTGATTGGTAGAATTAGACTAAAAATCCAAGCTTTCTGTAATTTGCTTTTTTTTTTTTTTAAATGAGGGGGACTAGGATAATGTATGTCATAATTAAATTGAAGTGAGAATGTTCTTTTTCAATATGGACCCAAGTCAAGTAATTCCAATATCTGAATTGCACTGGTGTCTAAATACATAATAGTGAATTTTTGTTCATACTATGTCAAAGGATCTGTCATCATTCCTTACTCATTTTCTGTGTTATACTTTTTAAAAAAGGTCAGTGAAATGGTCTGATTTTGTGAAAAACAGCTGAGAACACTTGGGAAAGATGATGTGGTAGGGTAGGCAGGAGAAGCAGCAGACAGAGACTTGCAGAAAAGATCTGGGAGACTGTATTTTGAGCAGAAAATCTGAAAGACTCTTGAGAGAAGCAGAGAACAGAGGTACAGACAAGCCTCAGAGGAAACAGAAGACCTAGGGGGGTTATGCAGAATTTGCTGCAAACCAGAGCTGAATGAAAATAAGCCTGAAAATGAAAATTTGTCTTGCAGTGTCACAATAGGAGACAGGCATAGCAACACACACTTTAAGCTCTTCTTCATCTGTTGTCTTTCACAGTTATTTTGACTATGTCTGTTTAGACATACTCTGTCTAAATAGTTAACAGTTTCCCATCTCTTTCTAATAAAATCTGGCTTTTTGAATGTAAAAGATTGTTTTGTTTTTTTAAAATTTCATAAGGTGAAGGCTTTAATCCTTAAGGTCTGTCTTAAAGCACTGGTATACTTGGAGGTCCTTCATAGAAAGTAAGTATGAAGCATGATCTGTGATATGCCATGAAAAAAATTGAGCTTCCTTTCACTGTCTTTAGATTCAATATGTGTGGCTTTCAGGGTGGATTTTGCTATGTTTTCATGATAGTGTCAAACAACCTTTCCCTGACTTTACTCAGTTAGGGGTTTCTCTTGCATGGCTCTTTCAATCTCTCTGCTGTCTAACCTGCAAATCCATTCACCAGTCTAAGCCAGGATTTCTAGTCTTTAAAAACAAGGTTACCGCCTCAAAATTTTTTCATGTCCAACACTTCCCCTTGTGTTTAGAATCCAGACACATGCCCAAGATATTCTGATTATCTCAGCACAGGCATCCATCTTCTAGAAAACTTGTCTTACTCTGGTTTTGCTCTTCAGGATACCACCAGCATTATGGGTTTGACTGACTGTTCAAATGTCCAGAGAGCAGCCTAATTTAAACAAAGTCACCAGATTGTGGAGGGGAGGGATGGACAAACTCTTATTATAGTACCTTTGAATCATTAACCCCTCCCTCCACCTTGTTTCCCCCACAAATTTAATAACATAACAAATGTTTTGCTACTGATATGAATTAATTGCCTATGCACTTCTAACTTAGCTATCACTTCAAAACAGTAGATATGTAAGGTAGGACATCTCTTGAAACTAGATCTGCATAATCTACAGGTATTTGTTCTCATAGGTTGGATCATTTTCCCTTACCAAGGAAAAATGCAAAGAGATTATTGTTGCTGTCAAGGTGCAGTAATTTTGCCTCATGTAGCTATATATGATTGGGGTGGGGGGGGAACACCCCTACTTTCAATCCAGCCTGAGGGCTCAGAACTTAAGTTTAATACCCCTTCACTTTTTCCTCTTGATATGTAGAGATTTATAGTTACAGTATCAGACCTAATTTACTATTTATTTTGCTCTGGTGGCATTCTGCAATTCAAGAAGCAACAACACTTATGCCTGGTGGTCTTAAAGTATTCTTTGTGTAGCTGAAAGTTGGCCTGATCATGCCACAGCTTCCCTGGGCACCAGACAGGATGCTTTGGATTCATTGTAATAGGGAATTGCCTTACTTGGTATAATGCAATTGAAACAAAATTTGTCCATCTCTGCATTAAACTCTGAAGAAGCAATGGTTGTTAGTGAAAAGTGCTTGTGCTTTGAGTAGAATATGCTATCTGCAATTATAAAGCTTGGTAGTTCTATACATTGGATTTAGCAAAGCATACACTGAACGAACAAAGCTGTTAGCTAAAATGTGCCTCAGTAAGCAATATTCTCTATTCTTTTTTTATGTAAGTTGTGGTTTGTGTATGATCTAATTTTTCCGTGACCTTCATCTATTGCTTGTCTTCTTAAAATCTAAGCTGTTTTAGCCAGGCTCTATGTATTTCCCTATGCATGGCCAGCAATGAATACATTATAGATGCAAGGACTTTACAAACACCAGATGATATCTTTAGCTTTCATTTCTGGTCATATTTTTTTCTTGCTGATGATAGCAATGTCAAAACCCTAATGTAAATTGGATGAAGGATTTTTTTTCTTTTTTAAAAGCTTGAACAGGATCATGTCATTTGGCAAGGTGCTATATATTTAGTTCAGTATATGTGCGTGCACAAATCCAGGATGGCTTCAAAATATTATAAAAATCACTGTAACAAAAATAAAAAATATCACTGATCTCCATGGAAGATTACTTTTTCCTCTCATAGCAGGCAATTCCAAACCAGTATGTTCAGAGGTGGAGTTGATACTTTTGCAGACTTTTACTGAAAGTTCATTGAAAAGCTGCAGAAAGGCTTTTGGTTTTGGTTGCTGGCAGACCAGATGTTCAGTGTTTCTCTTTTAGATAAATCTGATATCCATTTTTCACACGTTGTGTCAAAAACACCCTTAAAAAGCAATGCTTCTGTCACTTCCTATTGTTCATTCCCACATTCAAAAGGCTGGATAAATGTTACAGGGTATAATGGACATGTCATTTATTAGCATTTAATGTGAAAGAGATGTATATCCTATACAGTTTACAGTCAAATACCTTAGTAGAAAAGTAAAGTATTGCTTACCAAAGAAAAAGACCTAATTTGTATCAAATTCGTAACCTAGTACATCAGATATATTTCTGTAAAAATGATACCTTGTGTCACCTACTGAATTAGATTTGTCAGGTGCTGAACTAAGTCAGGTACATCATCCACAACATCACATACATCATTCTTAGTAGCAAATAAATCACCTACTGAATTGACTATATCCCTAGTTTAAGAAGACCCATAATAAACTGATTGTATTTCCATTCACATGTTTGGCTGGATATGGATTTGGCTGTGTTTGTTAAAGATGTACATCCCTGATAAATGAAATGCTTGATATGCATCTGACATAACATTTGCTGAAATATCCATGCTAAGAACAGGACTGATTGTATGAGCAGCTGAATTGCATGCATCAACTTACTACAGCAATCACATCTGACACATTCACTTTCTAGGAGACACCAATCATGTGAATGGGGTGAAATCACTGTCAGAGAAAGTTTAAGTCAGCAACAGCTCTACAGCAAGAATTATTAGTTATAGCTGACAACGTGGCTTCAGACATACAACAGTTTGGCATGGGGTTCAGACATGCACAAAAGAAGATTCATCACCATGAGAAAAGAAGACAGAGGAGACAGTCAAATGTTTTTCATATGTGAAGAAGATTGTGCTTTCTCTTGTCTGGATCTTTGATAAAAGACTCCTCCAGTTCTGTTGAGCCTGTCTCTACCTTAAATTTTGCTGCTTCCTGTATGATTGTGTCTCTTCCTATTGGTTTATGTAATGCTCAAGGTATAGGAATAGATATAAATATAACATTCAACCCCTGCAGTTATGAGCTGGGCCAGGGAATGTTTCCAACCTTGTTACTTTGGTTGGCCATCTGCATTTTAAGTAATCTGGGAAAGTGCATACATTGGAAATGACTGTGTTTTATTTAAAAGAAAGCTTGCAGTACGGGGGGGGGGGGGGGGTGTGGGGGGGTGGAATCTGCTATCAGAAACAAGTGCTTCCCTAGGAAAAAAGTAACAAAGAGATTAATTATGTCTTTCCTTGAGGAGTTGGAATGGCATTTCCTCTGCTGCAGAACTGTGGGTGAGCTCTGCCCAGAGTAGAAATATTGTTGAAAAGCAAGTTCAGGTAGAGGCATATAGGCAGGGAGGGATAGTAGCTTTCTAGATGAATGTGATTAGGAAGCCAGGAGGCTTATGAATAAAAACTGTGGTAAGCAAATAAGAAAAGCTAAGGCGATTGTTGGCATGTGATATGCATGGGGTAGCCTTCATCAGATGTCAGTGACATATTGTGATTCCAGAGTGAATATCTATAGAAAGCGTTTAAGAGACAATAATGTTAATTAATGTTTTCTTAAAGAAACAACAAACCTTCCCATTACTACTGCCTAGCACAGGACATACAACACGAGTTGCATGTGATATGCGTACTGAATAAAGTTTCTTACTTCCAACCCTGGCCATACAGCAGTTCAGCTATTACTGCAAATCTTGAAGATTATTGTTCTCTTTTATCCATCTCTAAGAATGGCAGGCTGGAAGACCAGTAACTCAGCTGTGCATGAACTATATCAGCTCACGTGTCCCTTGCTTTTCTTCTATTTATCTTCCCCAGTTCTACAGCAGTCTAAGAAATTCTAATTAGCATGTGGCAGCACTACACACACCTGGAAGCACAGGCCTGCAAGTTCTGGCTCCTCCTGGGTATTTCATGGAGGTACTTCAATATCTTGATAGTTTAGGTCCTTTTGGAATGGTGTTACAACTCAGATTAAGATGTTACTGATACGTTTTTCACAAGCATTATAGGCCTTTATTTTCCCACCTCTTTTTCATGTTATTTATTTCTTCAGTATAAAAGACGAAGAAAAAAACCCCTATATTATGTTATAACGTCTCCTTCATTCACCCTGATGTCCCACTGTTTTACCATCTATCCTTTTCTTTTATCTGCAGACCTTCAGCCATGTTTCATTCCCTATACCAGTGTAACTGGATGTGGTAAATTATTAGAGACTTCTTGATGAGGTGTCAAAATTCTATTGAAATAAAAGAATTTTTTTTAAAATTCAATTCAAACTTTTTCATACAGAAAATAAATGAATATTTTTCTAGGAAGCATTCAGTATAAACTTGGTTTCATGCTCCTTGCAAAAAACACAATTGGCATTGCTATTTCATTACTATTTTTCTCAAACCAAAAGCTACTTATAGAAGGGTAGAAAGAGTCCTGAGTCTTCAGCAGAGATATTTGACGATTATCCTAACATCCTGACATTTTCCATAATTCCACTGCTAACAATTAAACTCCATATCTCAAAAGGAAACTAAGAGTATTCTTACTCTGCATTTTTAAAATTTTTTTAAGGAATAGTTGTTTCTGCCTTAAATCACCTTCTTCTGAAATCATTTATGCTTTAAAATGGTGCTAATGGAATTTTGTATTTCTTTTTAACAGAGACCCTGCAAGCTGTAACTGCTGTCTCAGGTTCAGCAGGGATTTTCTTCTGCTCCTGCAAAATCTCACATAACATAGATTGTCAAACTCAAGTTCTGCTGAGTTTGTAAATAGCTTGTCACCAATGGGGATTACATACACACAAACAGCTATAATTTAGCTATCTATAATATTTGTGACGCATGTGGCAGGCTACAAGCTCCTGCTACCCTTATTCGGCATTTTTTGACATTAACACAAATTAAAAAGAAGTGAGGCTTTTATTGTTATAAGGAATTGCCAGCTCCAACTATGCAGCCGATATTGCACCTTTTACGTCAGTGGATAGGAATGTCTTTTACAGACATTCATTCAGGGCCAAAAGCCATTTCTAACTTCAAGGACAGAAGACTGCACTTGATAGTATATCTGATCCAGCACCAGATGATACTTTGTATTCTCCCACCAGAACTACAATACCACATGTGGGAGCAATTAGTTCCCATTTGAAACTGATCTCTTTTCTCATTGTTCTGGTACCTGCATATATTTTTCATGAGATACAGAGTTTTCCTCACAGTACTACTCTCCTACAAAAGGTATCTCTGCAAATAGAATAGAATGTTCTACCCTGATTCAAATTTTTCCCCAAATCCTACAAATGAAGGTCTGGCTAAGCATCACACAGAGGTGGGAGAAGACTGAGGAGAGGATAAGCAAAATTTCAAAGTCAGTATTTAATTATATTTGCACCTTCTATGAATATCATGTGGATATATGCCAGTTAGTGTACATATGTCCACAGAGATTTGTCTGTGCAGATAAACTTGTATATGCACAGTATTAGGTATATAAGCTTATAAAAAAATGGATACATACAAAGCCTTGGAAGTTTGATCTACTCCATGTGCTTTTTAAAATTGACATAAATGTTATGAGAATAAAATATTAAACTTTTCTTTTCATTTTTGCCTAAACATGCAAACTTAGTATTTTGTCAACAAAAGAATACCTTTAGAAGAATATTTATAAGCTATTTAGATTCTTGATTAATTCTATATTATCATTTTTAATATCTGGTGGATTTTGTCTTTCAAAGTAACTATTTTTTATTAATTCATTATCCAATATGTATTCAGGTAACCATCCACTGGAAAGAGTATAAGTAAGACATTCTCTTTACAGACCTGTGTTGCACTGTTGACATTGGTGTCAAATTAAAAACAGGGCAGGGACTTTTTGACCTGCATTCTCTAAGAAAGCAGACATAAACTAAAAATCAGTATTTCTCTAAAGGAAAAAGGTAAAAATAGTAGTTTAAAAAAGCTAAAGGCCTGGACATATTCTCAGCTACACTTCATAACTAAATAATTTCCAATTTAAAAGTAAATGGGGGGATACTTTTAGAGGTGATTAAAAGTTCAGGGAAAGGCTTATTTCTTTTTTCTTCCCATTCAGTCCAAAGCTGGCATATTTGCTCTAGCTTTAGGCTGACCTTTAGGAATTCTACATGTAAATATAGAGTTCCTGTGGAAATGGTTGGCCTCTTGAGGAAATTCCTAAGACATATCTCCCTCTTGTAACATACCTTTGGGGTAGCTGCCAATCCTAGAACCAACTTCTGTATATAATTATTGAGCACTTGCCAAAATGGAATGATGAATGTAAATGTTACAGAAAGCTCAGAGTTTGAAGATGTCCCCCCAGCTCCCTGTATAACAAATGCCAACAAGCAAGCTCTGGCCAGGTTCACTGATGTGATATTATAATATTTTATGACCATATCTCCATTTACTAATATTTATTGCTTTGTTTGCAATGTATAAATCATAAAATTGTGATGACAGTAATAATGAGAGGGTAAAGGAATGGTGCAGAATGTGCCCCGATCTTATGGTTAGTGTGCTTCTGCTGTTAGTGGTCCCAAAATTCAGAGGGATAGTGCTTGGTCACAGACATCCAGACTGAAGGTCTATGGACCATCTTTCAGTTCAGGTCTGTTACTGAAGCATTTCTGCTCTTTGTGGGCTAGGTTTGTGCAGAGATGGATAAGTAGGAAGAAGCAACAGGATCATCACAAGGAATAATGCATATCAAATTTTGCAGCATAGCCTGAGCAGCTCAGCAGTAATGTGGATTGAGTTTTCAGTGCCTTAGGGTGCTAGGCAAGAAGATGAAGAAATGATATTGGTTTTAACTGGACCAGATATGTGCCTTTGGACCAAAACCTGGCAGAATGATTGAAGGCTTAACAGTATATTGCTGAAATTGTCCAGGTAATTCAGATGTTGAAGAACTAGCTCAACCTTTTTGGGCACTGAGTTCAGAATACATAATAAAGGTATTGCTATATTGTCTCTATTTGAATTTTACACCTAAAGCAAGAAGTGAGAGCTGAACTCCCTCTGATGTTCTCATTACAGCTGAGAGGATTGCTTGCAATGTGTATGCCTGACAAATTTTACTTTTTTAATGTTTTCCACACACAGGTGGATATTCTCTTGAATATGCTGGCTATTCACAATTATATTCTCTCTATTCAGACATTTTATATTTAAAATACAACCTTTGGATTTTAGTTGGTAGGCCACAAAGAAGGTGGAGTTTTTATATGTATCTTATCTCTTCCCCCCTTCCCCCCTTCCCTTCCTTTCCAAGCAACATTTGTGTCTTTTCAGTTATATTTCAGCCTCCGTAAAGGAACATCCCACTTTGACAGGGAAAAGGAAAAAGTGTTTCCTGAGCTGATATCACTAGTGTGTGCACAGGGATTATTTCAGTATCTTCTCAGTCTTCTGCAGGATCCACATCGCAGTTAAACTAGCAATTTTTATAGTATATGGCTAGGCTGCCTGTTCAAGAAGGATTCTGGATTTTGCTAGGACAGTCCCAGACTGATGTGAATAATCAGGAATACTAAGCTATTGGGTGATGTTCAATTACTTTTTTTTTTTAGTAAGCTAAGTAAAGTACTTCATAGAATTTTCAAAGGAAAATGAATTCAACGCTGAGAGGTTTATCACTTGATTCTGAATGGAATTAAGGCTTAATCAAAGCAAGTAATATACAAAATTCAATTTAACAGATTACAGGTTTTCTCAGTGTGTGTTGGGTGCATGTTTTCCTTTTTCAGGGTGTCAGTGATGCAAAAAGATTTATTAGTTGATTAGTTGTGGTATTGTCCTCCTTTACATGAATAAGATTTACCCTCTTCCTTTGATTGATGCCTTTCATAAGAAGAAAAATGCAACTGTAACATCCAGCTAGGTTTCTAAAGTGTTCTAACCAAAGTTCAGAAGTTGACTTCCAAAATTTATATAGAGTAAGAACAAACATGAGTATACAGAAAACTATTTGTTATGAGTGACAAGAAACTGAAATGACTGTTCTTCTGAATACCCAAAGGTAGATTTTTTTCCTTAAATATTTACATATAATGCCTTTTTCATATTAAAAAATATAGACTTTGTAGTGCTGTTGAAATAGCAGTCCCTAAGATATCCAGATTCAATATGACTAACTTATAAATCCAGAGTATGGTAAGTGCAGGATGACTGCTAGATTTATTCATGCTAAAGCCCTTAAAAATTTTTTAAAAAATTAAAAAAAAGAGAGAAGAGGGCAAGAATTACGAGATTTGGAAGGAATGGAAATTCTCTTCTATATGAGAAGATGGACAAAAAATCCCAGGACATGATGAATAATAAATTAAGAGCTTGAGGAGCAGATCTAAAAGTTTGAGGACTCAATTGAAAGGGAGTAAAAAAGAGAGGTGCTATTACATTTTCATCTGGATAATTTATGAGATAGATGCTTAGCCTCCAGATGCAGGAAGCCATTGGTTTGAAAATCATGATGAATGAATTCGGGTAAAGTAAAACATTGTTTTCAGCTGATGAAATCTGTACTGATTTAAAAAAAAAAAAAAAGGGCAAGAAAGCATCGAGGAAAAGTACAGAAAAGAACAATGAAGATGATCTGAGGTAGAAAACAACTAAGCAAAATAAGATTGCAAAGACTGAGTCAGCTTTTCAGGAAAAAGTGGATAATATGACATCCTAAATGCAAACATAAGTGGTGCCAAGAAAATTAATCACAGATCACTTTTTCTACTATAACTGCATAAGGGAACCCAGTGTCCCATTTAAAACAACCAAGAAATCTACTATTTTTTTGGGCACTGCATGTTTAACTTGTAAAAAGTCTTATTTTTGGAGATATGCAACTAAAAACATAAATAAGTTCAAAGAAGTATTATACAATCCACAGGACAGGCATAGACTTACTACACGAGAGTCCAAATATAACCTCTAAATTAGAACTCTCCAAAAGAGCTGTAGTATGGAAAAGAATAGCATTCAATTGCTATATGGTACCATCATCTTCAGTGAATCCATTAATCTTTCTTAGAAACAGAGTATTGGGTTAGATGGCACTTTGCTGGGATTCAGATGATTTGAACAAGAGTAATAAGGAGTGTTCTGATTAGTTTTTCCTTTACATAATTTTCAACTGCATAAAATTTCCATGCAGAAGTTTACATCTCAGCACAGTGGTATCCATGCATCTTTCATCATAAGTCACCTTTGCTTTTTATGTCCATCTTCCATTCCTGAGGAAAAGAAAGAAAAAATGTTCACAATTTTACATAAAGTCCTATATGCACAAACAGTGGCGTCAAAAAAGCTACACTGCCTACATATTTAAAATTACATCCAATTTTGGTCCAGTTTCAAAAAATGAATTGTATTATAAGAAATTCAAGGAAGGGGAAACTTTTAGGAAAAATGTCCTGCAGCAATCAAAATGACCAGAAATTTATAGAATGAGACTTATGAAAATAATAAGTTTAACGTAAATTTAGCCCCATTTGCCAAAGCACTGAAAAATTGTTGGTCATCTCAACATGCTATAAAAACAGGGAGAAATACTTTCATAAGCTCAGGTCTACTACAATAATATACTTGACAATAAAAATGAAAGTAAATAGTACATTCCTCTTCCCAAATTGCTGTAAATAGTGATTTGTATTTCCTTAATGTAGTAAGAAAGGTGCGAAAAACTTATAAACATAAAAGCATTTATTTTATGAGTGGACACATGTTACTATAAGCAGTTCATAAACTTTTTCCACAAACATTTGTGGGCCTGTAGTAACAAATCCAACTGAATGGAGATAAACTATATTGCACGTATATTCTTATCCAGTTTTATGAAGCACTAAAAGAGACAAAACACTTTCTCTAATCAAACATCCAAATAGCTACTGTAAGTTGCATTACTCCTACGAAGTACAAAGAAAAACATGTCTACAGTAATACAGTGAATTGTGGTAACTCTTATGATGTGGTGGGATGACATTTAATTAAAAAAAGGTATTGGGCACAATTCTTCACTTAGATTTAATTACTTATACCAGGCAAAGTGTTGTTAAATACATATGTATTTTATACCTCTTTTGAGTGGGTATAAAATGGTACAAAGGAACACAAGTGCGTTCATCTCCACTACCCAGTTCACTGGGAATTTTGTCACTGGCCTTAGCAGTGACACTGGCTTTAACAGACCTGCAGGATTAGGTCCAAGACTCTCTGTATGTAATGCAGATATCTTCTGGGTAGCCAGTGGCTTCTGCCTTGGTCTAAGCAGAGTCCAAAAGAAAAGGATGGTAGGTAGCTAAGTCCCGTGCTGACTAAATCCCCACACCCGCACAGTTGCTGACTTGTCCTCTGTCTGTTCTGAACAGTATGTCGGTCTGTCTTGGCAAAAAAATTTTGGACAGTAATGCTCTTTGAGAACACTGCATAGCCATTCTGTACCACGGACCCAATTACATAGCCTCATCTCAAGGGTGGGGACCAACTTTCAGTGCCGCGGAGAAATGAAAATGAACTATTGGGACTAGCGATGTTGCCCCATCTTCGTGCAGGCTGGCCACAATTAGTCCTATCTGGCTGCCCTGAAACCTGCAGCCTCCCATAACTGCTCAGCGTCTTCCTGATGCTGACATTGTCCCTTCCTGGCTGGGTAGGTGCATGCTTACCCTTGAGTTATTTGTGGAGACAAAGCCGAATTGTTGCCATCTGTATTTCATTAGAGCTGACACTTTCAATAACAATTTTTTCCAAATACTGCAGCTTAAAATAATTTACTAAGCAGGTTTATGATGAGGGAGCAAAAAAATCTTTAGGGCTCATACATTATTTTCAAGTGTCTAACACTTCCAACAGGAATAATGTTTTCTTTAAAAAAAAAAAAAAAAAAAGAAGAAACCTAAACCTATATCCTACTGGCTTTACGGAGATAGTCTTGCTTCTTGTTAACAATATGAATTCACTAAAGGAAGCCTTCCGGAATTTGAGACATCACCTTGTGGCAAATTATAATTAGCACTGCATTATTTACAAAATGTGATTAGATACCAAGAGATTTTTCAAAGGTAGCATAAAAAGTTACAATGAAGGTGATAATGATTCTTTTGGAGAGATATTCCTTTGTTCATTTTAGCATCCTCATAAATGTTTAAAGAATATAAATTAGGCTTCCAAGCCAATTAATTTGTCTGTTTCTCATCTCCAATGATGTATTTTAATTATACTTTCATCCCTCTAAGCTTCAGAATGGAAGACAGCATGCACTGATCATGAAAAACAAAACCTGTGAAAGTCAGAGAGGATAATGGAACAAATTCCACAGTTTTGTGCCTTAGACTCATCCCATATAATTTTGCAAATATGGAAAAAGTGGTTTAAGTCTTAAACAGTTATAATTTGGTGAGGCAGGCAAAGCCATGGGCGAAAAGTGTGTTTTGGTTCATCTTAAATGCTACACACTAAATTTACTCCATGAAGTAAACCCAATATATGATCCATTTTGTACTACAATATACAGGCTTAATTAATTTGTGGTCTAGAATATGTGCTGAATAATAAAAATCAATTTCCTGTTTTTCATATCCAGTTACTCCTCACTGATCAATCCTTTGTCTGGTTTTGATCTTAAAATATGCCCAATATTTAAGGCATACAACTACAGACTGTTTTTGAATCACTGAACCTTGAAATGGAGCTTGGCCACATGAGAAAGTTTATTACGATTGATGATCTGAATATATTATTATTTATTACAAGTAAACGCCCAAGCTAACTATTATTAAGACTTTTTCTGATCATGTAAAATTGGCAGGCAGTAGCAATAGCTATTTCTAACAGTATAGGGCTAAGATGTTTCTTGCTATCTGGTCTCTCTCAAAGAAATTTTCTAAGGGAGAGCATGCTGCTTTGAGCTATATTTAGTTATTTACTTACCAGTTTAAAAAAAAATGAAAGGAAAGGAAAAGGAAAAGGAAAAGGAAAGGGAAAGGGAAAGGGAAAGGGAAAGGGAAAGGGAAAGGGAAAAAAGGAAAAGCAAAGGAAAACCAAGCTAGCTATTCTCCTTCCCACCATGAGACCCTCCCCCCAACACCTGCTTTGGTGGGTCTATTCCCAGGCAAATCCATTTATTTTAGCACTGAATTGATGGTAGTACAGGTAAGTGATTATAACAGCATCTATTAAGGAGTAGTATTCTAGATCCATCCTGTAAATCTCTACCTGATGCTCAAATGTTTCCCCTCATATCTCTCTGTTTCAACTCTTTTCCTGAGCAGTATGTATTTTCATTTAATGTTCTGTGAATTATTTCCTTCTGCAGCAGAAATCTGCACACACAATTCCACATTGCAGAACCTGAAGAACATTAGGTGAGGTTGTAGCCAACACCCGTAACTAGAACAGGGAAATACTTCATTTGGTTTAGATTTTTTATGTTTGAGAGAAATCTTTTTTTTTTTTTTTTAGCCTCCTGCCAGGTTGTGTTCAAGGGAATTTTGGAAATTAAATATTTAGCCAAATTCTAACCCTTTCTAATGCCTCTCCAAGATGATAGAGATGTTATAAATAGGGTAGCCAACAGAATTTTTCTCTCCTCCCCCTCAGAACTTACATGGGGGAAAAATAAGACAAATACCACAGAGTATTTAGGCTCCTTCACCTAAATACATAAATACAAGACAGGTGGGTAAAAAAAAGAATGAAAGGAAGGTGTAGTCATGGACTACCATGGTAAAATGATGAGTTATTTTGCTAAACTATCAGTCTTCATCAGCACAGAAGTGACATTAAGTCATAAACTGAGTAGAAGAGGAAACAGTTGTATTTAAGTTTTGCTTTTCAGCACTTTAAGTGCATAAAAGTGCCTTTAAAAAGCATGTATGTAGTCCATCTCCTCCCTACTTTGCAGCCTTTTAACATCAGGGTCGGAAAGAAGTGTCAGTATAACTAGAGCTGAACTGACCTGTGTAGCCCTGTTGGGTTTTCGCATAGCTGTTGATTAACTTGTTGCCCTGATGATCAATTCTGTTGGTGTAATCTCTTTGCTGTGCATATTTGCCCTTCTTATATTTTAATTCAAAGGAACCCATGTCAATAGGTATTTTCTGCCAATTAATCAACCTCCTTACCAGTTTATGAGCAACTGGCTCATAAATAAATAGGGGAAATCCCTAAATTCCAAGTTCATTGAGGCAATGAAACCTGAACTGAACTGTAGGTACACATTTTGCCTGCTGGAGCTTGTTTCTAGTTCTCTGAAAAACCAGTCTTTCCATTGAAAGACTAGGCAGAAAATTAGATGCTGTGGATGGCCTAATTGCTGCCTCTGTTGCTAGAGCATGGCCATTCCCACTATAAGAAACAGATATCGTGTAGCTCTGCATCATGGATCTAAGCTTTTTAGCCCTCTTGTCTGTCCTCACTGTCAAGCTGGAATTTGTGTTTCTTTCTCTCTGTTTGTATCCTGGAAGGCTGGGAAAGGAGGTAGAGAGAAGTGGAGCCGGTGCTGTGTAATTTCCGGTGCCGGAGCTGGGTACCCTGACAAAAGGGTGTCTTAGTTATAGATTTATTAACTCATAACTTCCTCCCTGCATCTTTCAGAGATTCATTGCTTTGAATCCTTGCCAAGACAACAAACTCCATTCTTTTATTTTGATCTAATGGCTATGAGGTTGTGTTGTAGGAAGCTCACGGGGGAGTGAATCCTCTTCAGGAGTGGGATTCATTGGGACTAAATTTGCCATGCAAGGGCATAGTAAATAAGAGAAAAGCAAATAGAAAAAAGAAAACAAAACAGACCTGCATTCATAATTTTCATGTGGAACAAAATATTTAATTAACATATGTTGTCAGATGCTCTATAGACACAATTACTCATTCTATAAATGGGATAGTGATGTGGAACAGGTCATTGTTAAGAAATGGTACGATAAGCACACCTCTTGTTTTGGATCCTCATAGAAAAATGAAGCTTCAGTCACTGGGGAGCCTAGAAAAATTGTTAGCTAAAATTAGGCACCATAACCTATATTTATATTCCAAATAGGGTGGCTTTTTTTGCCCCCTCTTAAAATCACAACGTTTGTGCAATTCTGCCTGGACATTGACATTATGCCCCTCTAGGCATGATTTAAATACCAGGAGATGAACAGACTGAGATCTCTGAGCTATTTTTAATGAGAAATTTTCATATAGCTTTTTTTAGGAACTTTTCAATAACATTCTGAGAGTCAAACTAAACCTGATTTTAAAAAAATGCATTATGTGCAAAAGCTACTAGAATGCTTTTTTATTTATTTTAAGCAAATTCAGAATATCTCTGTGATTTCTACAATGACTTTTTATGATTAAGGAAAAACCAATAATAATAATCCTCCCCAACATTCCCCCCACCACGTTAAACTACACTAGATGTTTTAGTCCAAGTCTAATTTATGGTTTGAAAGATTCTATTACATATAAATCAGAGGTGAACATGTTCTTCCAAGTAGACCAAATAATTAATCACCTCAAAATTCAGGTTTTTTCATTAGCTTCTAGTTGATTTTTGACTGAGAACAAGTCCTATGGTCTCATCTAGCTCACATTAAATGATGGTTAGGGAAGGTCCCTCATGCAAATGATGTGTTTATGATTTCAAAATGATTTTTTTTTGCAAATAATAATTACTGAATTATTAAGATCTCCTTTAATAAACATTTCATGTACAAAACTTGTTTCTTAGATTGTTTTCTATTTATTCTTGGAAATTTATATTCACTAAACATTCAGCTTTGAGCATATATTTAACACTTAATGAAGTTCATGGGACTATCCATATGTTTAAAATTAAGTACTTCAAGTACTTTGCTAAATCAGAGGTTTAAAGGGATGGCAAAGAACAGTCACAATTTGTAGGAGGCACTTGTATGTTTAGAACATTTTAGAAGTACATTATTTTTGTCTTTTCTAATTACAGTTTAAACAACAGCATAAAATTAATCTTTATATAAAATTCAAAACCTTGAACTGGCAACAAGAACTCACAGGAAAGTTGCTTGTCTGTGAACTTTTCAGCAAAGTTTGAATACTGTGTCCACCAGAATTAGATAATCTTGTTCCCGCTGCTGAGGATTTCTGTCACTTTTTACATCCTCTCACATATGCAATGTTTTCTATAGACCTACTTATAACGTTCAATACTTTGTCATGTCTCATAGAAGATATTGACCTTGTATATATTGCTAATAGAGGGACGCAGTATATAGAGTAGCCTTTATATTTAACAATCAAATGGCCTTCTATGAATATGTTTATTTGTTGCAACAAGTGTAGAATAACATGAGTTTAGAAACTACATCGAATTGGTCCATGATTCAAAAGATGCTTCGAGAACATAATTTAGACATTTTCCAGGTGCATGGGACATCTTTAAAATTAAAATAAAATTTTTAAAAAAGCATTATCTTACTTCTTAATTTGCTGGAATGTAATGTATTTTCCTAAGTGGCAATGAAAAAGTATTCAGACCAAAATGACTCTTGTTTTTTAATATAATAAACGTATTGCCATTGAAATTTCAATGCCTTTACCAGAACCTTACATAGGTTGTATTCTTTAGATTCATAAGTTTGTAGAGTATTATTAGCATACTGTATTTTAAAGTAGTAGAGGTAGTACCAAAATTATATCCAAATTTAAGGACACTTATATCTGATACTTAGGTCTATTTTATGTCATAAACAAGCAAATAAACAAAACCAATACTAGCTCAGGTGAGGCATATAAATGTATAATGTTAGCATTTTACTCCACTACTAGTGCAAGTAATTTAGACTGATGGACAGTGATCATGGGGAATATATCAGCAATAACCACAAATCTAAAAGGAACTTGGAACATAACTGGTATCTTTTTAGTGATAGGCAGAGGTGCTCTCTATGATGAAAAGAAACGACTATCAGAAAGGAGTGCATGTGATTGGTTTAGATCTATTCCTTAGATTATTTTTTATGCCTGACTGCTTCTTAAATTGTTCTGGCAAAGTAAAATTTCTATCAAACAGGTTTCTCTACATAAGTTGCCAAAGATGGCAAAAAGAATTACCATCAAGCCAAGAGTGTGTGCCATCAAGCTATGCAAGGTTTTGGCTTCATGTTCTACCTTTCCACTGCAACAGGTGTAATTTAACATGTGTATGCCTCTTCCACTCCAAACTTCAACTGCTCTTTTCTGTCCCTCTGCAGAGAGAAGGTTTTCATCCCATTGGTTTAAGCACCTTTCGTGATACTTAAATCTCATTTTATGAAATGACTTATTTTTTATAAAGCCTTTATTAATTTTTTTGTTTTTATTTTAAACTGTATAACTTTGCTGCAGTTTATAGCATATCCATATGCTATTGAACTTCCTGAAGCAAGGCAGCAGTGCTGTACTGAGGAGAGTGGGAGAAAGCCAAAAGAACTGGAATGAATGAAGAGCACACATGCACATAGAACAGGGAGTACCTCATCCTAGAAAGAGTTAGAAATTGAGTTTAATGAGACCACATGACAGACTGCACTGATCTTGTGTACGGCATGGGTCGACAAGCCTGGGAGGAGCCGGGGCAGGGCATTATATGGGCTCCCTCTCCTGCCATTGTCTCTCTGAGCCCCTCTGTGAGTGTGCAGAAGAGCTTTTATCCCATAGCTTAACAGAAACAATACAGTTTGGGTTTTGGCTTCCTCTTCCACCAGTTTCCATCCAATGTAGTGCCTCAAGCATTCCCACTGGAAATTATCTCTATTTGAGCCAGACCAAAGGGCTCAATCCTTTTTCCTTTAAACAATACCACCGTGGAAATAGCTCGTGTGGCTTTGCAGAGGTGTATATCTTTTTATGACAGCTTAAATAACACCTTTATTTAAAAATATATTTCATTTAGGCTCCTCTCAGATGTTTTGATTTGTGACTAATTTGCTTTGAAAACATAATGAAAGTGGTTTCACTTAGAACCCAGGAAAATGGAGTAGGCTTGAAATATTAATTATTTGCTCCTTTTTTCTCCCTAAATCTAAAATTTTATGTTTGAGTATTTTGATAGTCAGTCTGTCAGGAGGCTTGTTTATTATTCAGACATATATACTGAGAAAACACTAAGAATGGCAGAGACTGGGAAACTTGTAGTGGTATTCACAGGGAGAGTTTCCACTGACACACATGGACTATGAATCAGGTGTTTTCTTAGCTGAAAGGAAACAAAGAAAAAAGATTAAGGGATCCAGCATTTATAGACTGGAGAGAGCAAAAAACCATAAGCACAAAATATGTTAACATTAAGAAAAATTACATATTGGGACAAGTATATTCTCCGTTCCTGGAAATGTTTGTTGAGACTGCATGACTTTCTAGAGTTATGCCCCAGTTTGACCACAAGTAATTGGTTGTATGCCAGCATCAAGAGTTAGAAGTACTATGGCTTGCCTTTTACAGAAAGTCGAAGAAGAGTATAATGATATGCTATAAAAAAGGGCTATTCAGTTTAGCTGAAATTATTATATGATCTGTTGTGCAATATTAATAAGGGCTTTTTATTGTTTTTAATAAATACAAAAATGAAATCAGTGTTAAATATGATGAGCCCTGCTTTTATCAGTTAAATGCAGTAGCTCACCTTTTATAGTCTATGCAGGACTGATCATTATAGATGCATTCAAAATCTGTTTCTTCCTAAGCACGTCTGTATAGGTCATACATCTATCAACTTCAGGTAACAAATTTATAATTCCAGTTGCTTCTTGGTTTAGCTGAGTGTCAGTTTGTGTGATTTTCAATCTCTTTTTTTTTTTAAAGATGTGGCAGCTGTGGAATAACAGTGTTAGAACAGGCACTATGGAAAAGCAGGAAGAGCAAAGGCATTTGTACAGGCTCAAGGCAGTAGGCTTTTGGAGTCAGGTATCTTCTCTTCCTCCTGTCAAGGCTGAGATGCTGTGCTGGTTTTGGCTGGGATAGAGTTAATTTTCTTCATAGTAGCTAGTATGGGGCTATGTTTTGGATTTGTGCTGAAAACAGTGTTGATAACACAGGGATGTTTTAGTTACTGCTGAGCAGTGCTTACACAGAGTCAAGGCCTTTTCTGCTTCTCACCCCACCCCACCAGCGAGTAGGCTGGGGGTGCACAAGAAGTTGGGAGGGGACACAGCTGGGACAGCTGACTCCTACTGACCAAAGGGATACCCCATACCATAAGATGTCACGCTCAGCATATAAAGTTGGGGCAAGAAGAAGGAAGGGAGGGATGTTTGGAGTGATAGTGTTTGTCTTCCCAAATAACTGTTGCATGTGATGGAGCCCTGCCTTCCTGGAGATGGCTGAACATCTGCCTGCCGATGGGAAGTAGTGAATGAATTCCTTATTTTGCTTTGCTTTCGTGTGCAGCTTTTGCTTTACTTATTAAGCTGTCTTTATTTAGACCCACATGTTTTCTCACTTTTACCCTTCTGATTCTCTCCCCCATCCCACCAGGGGTGAGTGAGTGAGCAGTTGTGTGGTACTGAGTCGCCAACTGGGGTTAAACCATGACAGTCTTTTTGGTGCCCAATGTGGGGTGAAGGATGAGACTCACACTGATGCACAGGGACAAGGCACAGCAGCTTGAGTACCAAGCTGACAGTGAAACTGTGGCTTCTATATAGCGCTGAGGATTGTTTATTTATATTCAGTGACTATTTTAGCATCAAAATTTGGGTACCTTCACCGAGCTGTGTATGCATTTTGGCCCTAGGGGGAAACAGGATTTCATCTGTACTGTTGTAGCCAGCGCTTATAAGTGGCAAGCTCTAAGCAACTCATTTGTTTTCCATGTTATCCTTGTGAAATGTAGGGATCCTTGCTGCTTTAATGGATTTTGGATTTGACCCTGAGCACCAGGCAACCGCAAGTTTCTTAGAGACTGATCTGAGGGTCCTAAGTTCCCTGGTTGCCTCTCTTCAGAAAAGAAAAAAAAAAAAAGTTGGCAAAAAGACAGGAGAGATGATCTGTATTCTCATTATCTTGAACCCTGTAGCATATTACTGATGCTCTTTATCTACATGCAGGACTTGTATGGGTACCAGGCTCCATGTGGAAACAGTGCTGATCATAATATTGTAACATTAATTCCTGCAGTGCACTTACAGGAAGTGAAATCCTGTCTTCCTTGAAATGAATTAGTAGGGACATCACCTTTGCCATGCTTTGTCATGCCTATGGTCATTTGCCATAAAATCCATTGGATTTGCATACTGAAAATGTCAGGGTTTCTTGCAAAGTAAAGTTATTAGGTGGTGAAGGTCATATTTTTACAGGAACATTAGCAATAACATTAAGCTACTTATTGACACTGAGATATCAAAGGAATTATTTTGCTAACCATTTTTGGTGAGACTGCTGCAGCTGAATCTTCGGTAGCCAAAATTATGTTTAGAAGTCAATGTCTGGATTTAGGCTGAGAGTCTATGACACCTCTCTGCAGAAATATAAATAAACCAAAAAGCACTACAAATAAAATGTTATTTTTCCTTGTAACATAACTGTGGGCCACTCTTTCTTTTTACTTTACTAATTTGCATATTAGTCTCTTGCACCTATTTACTCTGGTGCTAGACAGCAACAAAGAAAGGGGATGTTACAGCACAACAAACTAGTGCTTTGTCTGCTCAGCCTCTCTATTTTGACCTGTGCTCTTGCACACTGGTGAGAGAAACCCAAATAAAAATAAACATCCTCTATGATACTTTATTAACCTGAAACACAATGTGAATATCAGCGTGGTGGGTGCAGTACCTCATGCACCTGTATCCTATCTAATATAGCTGTGCATATTTACAGTACAAAACTATCTTGAATCTCATTAACCTTTTAACCTTGCTGCTATCTTATGACAGTGAGTTCTACAGGTTAATTAAGCTGTATTAAAAAAATTAGCATAGCTGAATGAATTCTATTCCTTTTTTAATTCAGTTATGCCAGATTTACTGTTACCTTGAATAGGAGCAGCAGAAAGTTCAAAATAAGTAAGTTAAGTCCTCAGAGTACCCTTTTCCTCCCACTTCCTCACCACCCAGGAACAATGTCAATTTGAGTGTAAAACAGTCAGGAAGCTGGTGTAACTGCATCATTTGCCTTGTCTCTATAGCCTTGTTTATAACTGTGTTTGACGATTTTCTCTGCTTGACCCAAACAAATGAGCTCTTGGAATGATGACTGCTGACTTTGCCTGCAACTTAAAGCCATTAAGCAGCAAACTCTCCACGGTTTCTTCACATTACGAAATATAGAACAGGAGGTGGCTTTTCTCCTCAGTAGTATTGTTCCCTCTTTGGGGTCTTCTGCTGAAACTCCCACATGGTATATTTGCTGCTGTGATCCTTATAAAAATAATATTTCTAATAGTACATTTACCCAAATGTCCCATGAAGCTTTACAGACTTGGAATAAACTTAATTACTGTGTAGAAGAGTGTTTAAGTGCTGCTGGTATCTTATGTTTAAAATTCATTTCTTTTGCATTGCTATAGAAATACCTTACTAAAGATTTCATAGTACCTTTTCTGAGGTAATACACAGAATTCACCTGGAGCTTTGCCACTCATTTCTATGCCTGAGGTAATATATAAATATGATTATATGCCTAATTTGGTGGAATCTGTTATTTTTTGAAGATAGAAGAGTTCCAGATTTTAGTCCTTGCATTTATAGCTACATATATATGTAAGTAAATAACTATAGGATAAATAGTCTATTAGTCTGCATCTCTGCAGATGTTACCACTGGATGTATTTTCAGAGTTTCAGAGTTTTTTACTAAACATTTATTTTATTGCGATAATCAAAATTATGGAAGTCAGCTGGAAGCTTGACTGTATTGCATAGTACATATTGGGTGATAAATGAAGTTCTGCTATCTAGAGAAATCCTGTAAGGATAACATTATTGGTTAAAATTTTGTTCTGATTAGTGCCACAGTTGCATACCATAGGACTCTCATATAACTTGTATATGATTTTACGCTCCTTTTGTATGAAGATGCTGGTTGTCAACACTCTCACAGAATGTTATTTACATATGCATATAGCATTATTTTTTATTTTCATGAAATTCTACAGCACTTGGTATTTCTTTTTGGTCAAAAAGAATGCACTGTACTTGAATTTGAGGAAATACATAAATCATATTGATAATTAAATGCGATAATAAAGTAATCAGGAAGGTAAAACTTGCATTTTTCAGCTAAAGATTAGAAAATTAATATTTTGTGTCGATTGTGTTATGTATCTAGGCTAAAGACAAACTCAGCAGAGCAGATAAGTCCATTGATGAGGCAGTAAAGTGCAATCTGAACATGCTGTTTGTCTTACTGTTAGAAGTATGTTAAGTGGAATATACTGAAATTGGAAAATTAACATTTTAAATGGTGTAATTTCTTTCAAGCTGCTTGTGGTCTTTATTTTAAGTTCTTAAAGAGATATTGTTCCTTTCCTATTTCACTAGTATTTATTTAAATACTCCAACTGGAGTTTGGAGCAATTAATCTTGGTGGTATACAGACACAAATTTAGATACTTCTGCCTCAAGCATCATACAGTTGAAAAGCTCACTCAAATAACACTGCAAATGCTGAGATACCAAATTGTAAGGGCAAAGCTCCATCTTTATTAAAGTTGATGGCAAAGCTTCTGTTGACTTTAGTCAAGTTGGAATTTCTTTCTAAATATCTTTGAACAAAAAAGTTTATGAAGTAAGTCAAGAGAATAAAGTAAGATAAAGGCAAGCAAGCTAAGTGAGAAGAGAAAGATGCTATAAACCTGGTCTTGAACAAATCTTGAATGGGAAGAATGAACTTCAGCATATGTGGCTCTGCAAATGATAAAAGTATTTCAGGTCTTTTCCTGGAAGCTGCGCTATAGTGAAATAAGCCCACGGCTCCCTCTCCTTCTGAACCTCTGAGAAAATAAAAGAACAGAAAACATAAAGGCATCAAGGCTGAGGAACTTCAGGAGCTTATAATTTGAAACCAAAACACTGCTAGGACAGAGTACCTGCTACCGTAAATAAAAAACTTTAGCCACCTGTACAAATAACATCAGTAATGGGATGAAAGTAGAAATAAAATGCATGAATCACTGATTGTGACCTGTACCATGGGCAAATAGCTTATGTTCCTTTAAAAGCTAACTTTTTTCCAAAGAATCGGATGTAGCAGAAATCTCATGCTCTTGTTTCTTGGTGTTTCTGGATGAGCCTCGGGGCTTTTGAACAGACAAAGGGATTCCAGCCATGCTTTCTGCATATGGGACAGTAGGCACAGCCTGAGGTAGGGTTTTCTTCTTTTCGTGATGTTTTTATTGCAATGATGCTTTAGGACATACCAGCTTTCCCCCGTAAAAACCCTCTTTTGCTTTTGCTTCTTTCCAGTCACTCTCACCCCACTCTAGGGTCCAGTCATCCTGAGAGATGAATGTGTGCACATCCCAGGAAGATTGGGATAATGTGAATCTCCTCCATCTATATGATAAAGTACTAAGGCCCTCACAGTCATCAGCAGTGAGAAAAGGCTGCATGAGTGGAAAGAATTGAAAACTCCAAGTCTGGAAATGATTGCAGGGGGTTTTTTTCCTCTTTTACAATCAGCATATCAGTTACTAAACTTCACTTTGACTGGGTAGATGGTCTAAGTATTGCCTCTGTCAGTCTCCAGTACTGCCCTGTACCACTGCAAATGAAGCGCTGATCATCTGGGGCCTGCTTTAACACCAGGCTCAGTGACAGCTCACATTATTAAAGAGAATGCTCACCCATAAAGTCGAAAACTGCTGCTTTAATGTGTCAAGCAATCTTTTTTTGTGTGTGTTATCTGTCAGACTTGCAGCTTCTCCTGGAGCTGGGTCAAAGTTTGCATCTGAGCACATTTACTGATAACCTTGTAAGTTAAACAGGAGTACAGATCCTGCTAGATCTCTCTAATTGCAAGTCTTATCTGTTTTACAGTTCTGTTCATCTCCTTTGTTACTGTCTTCTTTATATATACTCACTACTAGTATCTAAAGATGCTAAGTGACATTTAGCAGAGAGGCTCTTCTATAAAAGATCAGTCTTTGCTGTAGCGTTGGGCACCAGCACATTTTAAAGTGTAAAGGTTTATGTAAATTAATTGCATGAACATCTAACAGAGAATGCTATTTTCAAGATAATAAGATAATAGGTTCTCTTTGTTTTTAAGAACACATCTGTAAGATATGCATCACTAGTCACATTAAATACTAACCGCAGCTTCGAACTTATAGTGTAGGAATATCCTTGGGCCATATGTCATTATTCTACAAAATGTATATGCGAAAAGTTAGAACTTAAGTGCAAGATAATGTTTGCCTTCCACTTGGCTGCTTGATTGCCCAGACTACCTAGAATCAAGTCACAGACAAGTGTCATAGTGTGAGGATTTAGCAATGGCTGATTGCTTTGAACACAGGCAATGCAATGCATTCTAATGTGCATTAGATGGATGTATGTGTTATATGGGTAAATGACGAGGTAGCTGAAGATCGCAGAGGTATGACACTCAGTCAAGCAGACACATTTGCGCTCTGGATGCTATTCTCAAACTACATTTAAAACAACAGCAAGGTAGTATATTTTTTGCAGTGAAATTTGTTAATGTGACTACTAGATGTGTCAAGGTCTAAGGGGGTATGATCTGTCATTTTTACTGCCTTGCCTTCTAGATGCTTGTGCCGGAGAGACCATCAAGATGTACTGGCTGTAGTGTGCATCATCTTCTCATAGTTGTAGTGCTCTGAATCGCTATGACCATATATTTTCCTTCTGGCCTGACATAGGTCGCAGATGTGAAAACATAATTTGAATTTCTAACAGATTTTATGTTATGCATACTGTTAGAAATGAGAGAAATACCTTGAAATAGCAATGTTCAGGGTATCCAGTGATGATTCTGATGCACTGGTTATCCTCATGCCACTCATTCAACATGAACTCTATTTATCACCTGGTAGTTGAATATAATATTAATCTGTCTTAGAGTTCTCCAGTAATCGCCTAAGAAATTGTATTATCCCATTGTCTCCTTTATTGCTGTGGGACATGAGTGTTGTCTTCAATGAGGTGACAAAAAGATGGTAGAACAAGAAGTTACTTATGGTAACCCCACTGGAATAAATTTTGAAAACTGAGGCATGAATCTTACTTGCTATTTCTTTAACCTTGGGTATTCTGGAAGCTAAGAGGACACAAATATTGTGTTAAAGATTCATAATAAAACACTGCTCTTAATGCTTTTGATACGGTTAGTCACTGCTGATTGTCAGTCTACAGATGAGGGTGACTGAAATAGTTTGAATTTTAAAAGAATAGCTGCTTCTAATTCACAGAACATCTTCTGCTCCTCCTAAATGTGTTCTATCTTTCTTTCATTCTATCTATGACAGTGTTCAGTGTTAAGCTCATCTAAACTAATTTCACCAAAGAAATGCTCTACAAGCCGCTTTCTTCTCCAAAACTTCCCACAGGCATGTTGAGGTTGTAGTCATCCATAGCAGATGACAGCTTCTGCATTATGTTCCTTTCTCTTTGATTGAAAACTAGTAGAGCCCTTGGATTGCAAAGGACTTGGTTAAGTGGAATCCTGTCAGAAGGAATATTCTGTCTGGCAGCAGATATCCGAAGTAAGTCCAGTATGAGCTGAGAGAGTTCAATTTTTTGGTATTCTTGAGCACAACACCAGAAAATGAAATTCTTTTTTCTGCTCTGCAACTCATAAGTCTTGCATACCATCCTGCTTTATAAAGGAATACACTGGTATAAAGTAATTTGATGTTTTTACTTCTGTAGAGCTGTTTTTGTGGAACTTGATTTCTACAGCATCCTTTCCACTCTAAGAATGCTTACATAGCACTATTTTAAAGAAACTAGCATGGCACAGCCACAAGAATGAAATGCTTCTCTAACCTGTTCAGCATATTCTCTACAGCTTTTATTTTACCCCTTTTCTTAATCTCTGAGTGGAATAAAATGCTAGATATTTAATGACAGAAGAATATAAAGCTTGGCCACAAGTTTACTGCTGCAGGACTGCACTATAAAGAAGCGTGCCTTGCATTGAGTACTGAATGCAGTCATGTAATACCGCTTCACAGATCAAAAAGGAAGGGGAAAATGTATGTTAGCCCCCCCGCTTTTTTTCCCCCCAAATGGTGGACTTGTTATTCCCTGAGGAGTGGTAACATTTGGATGCTGTAAGGAAGGAATATGCATTAAATTTTATTTAGAGCATGATTCACAAAAGCCATCAATTTCAGATATAAAATCTGCACCAGATTTCCAAGTATAAACACTCTGAGCCTGGCTGCAGTCCTCGAATAGGACATTATTTTTTTGTCACAGTCTTCTAAGTACCTGCAGAAATTGTAGATGCAAGTCTTGCTTTTGAGCAATCCAGTAGCTAAATGAGCAAAACATGCCATTATTCACCCACACTCTCATTTGTCTGTGGAAACCTCACATGACTACTATTTATCACTATCTCATGCACCCATAGCCATTCTAACCCATAGTTCATCAAACGGTTTTAAATAGAAAAGCTCCTGTCTTCCTTCTCTTGGCAGTGTTTTCGAGAGAGGTCATGTCTGCTGGGAAGATCCTCTCTAAGATTTAGAGATGATGGCTATTAAAGCTGTAAAGACCATGGGGTTCCCAAGTACAGATGTTTATTTTTGCAGGGTACTCATAAATTAAGAATAATTGTTTGTACCCTGGATGAATGACTCTCTCCTGCCTAGTTTCCATGGACGTGATGTGTCTGTGTTACATCTTAACATGACTCTTTGCAACAGTTTTCCCGAGATCTTTTTCTTGTTTAAGCTGCCAGCCTGGAAACTCACTCTGGGCTTTAACAATTAAGCTGGGTTCTTTTCACCTGACACCTTGGCAGCAGTAACAAAGGTTTTCTGGGCATTTTATACCCTGACCTACCACTGAGCAACTTCACTTCCAAGCACACATGTCATTACAACCTTGATTTGAAGACAATGAGGTTTCACAGGTATAGCTGAAGGCCAGATATGCCCTCCAGACTTATCCTTCCTGATGGTGATGATGTGGGAAATGTAAAAAAAATGTGGTTAGATTGCCCAGAGTCATGACATTTTTCAGATGGGCTTTCAGGAAGCTATTTGAGGCACAATGACTATAAAATCACCCAAGTGCCATCATAAAAAAGCCTTTCCATTTTTCAGTGAAGGAGCTTGCTTTAAGCACTCTGCCTACAAGTCTAGTGGGTGATCCCTGCTTTGTGAACAAACTGTTGCTGTGCTCTCACCTTGTGCTTCCCATCTCTATGGTAACAGACAGGGGAAAAAAAAATAAGCATCTAGATAATAACTAACCAGGCGAAACTGGGTAGAATAATGATCACTTGTTTGCAGGCAGGGGAAAATGCTCTGCTAAGTAGACATCAAGGGTAACGCTGACCAAGATGGTAGGTGAGGAGAGATGCTTCTGCATCTGTGGCTCTGGCCTTTGGCATATCTGTATAAATTTTGACTCTGAAGCTTTCCCAATTAAGTTCCTGGTAAACCTGAGTATATCCCTTGAGTTCCTGATGTACTTTTCTTGAAAGATTAAGGTCAAATCCTGGCAGGCAGTTCAGGCAACATCTGAGGGATTTTCTCCAAAAAGCTGCCTCCAGTGGCAATCCCCCATGACTTTAGGGCTATCTCACAAATCCAAGGATTTCTGCAGTGGTCTTGGTATGCATCTGCTGCTACTCCGCTTCTTCAACTCTGGCTGCTCCTCATTACACTGTCTTCCAGGGCACACAAGGGCACTGACGCTGCACAGGGAGGGAGAGAAGTACATGGAAGGAGGATGCCAGTAGAAGGGGTAGGCTACTTGACTTTCCTGAGCAGTAAATTTGTCAAAAGTGGGATTACAAAAAGATATCACTATAAAAAATTGATTCCGTCAAATGGTAGGTTTTGAAATTAACCATAGCATTTGGGAAATATTAAATTAATCTTTTTTCAAAAAACACATTTAACTTTTGTTAGATAAGAAAAAAAATTAAAAATATGGTAACCCCTTTTTTCCGTTACACTGGTTTTGATTTTACATGAAACAATATACCTCAGTACTATATGGTGGTGATTTTTTTAAAAAATATTTTTAGTTGCTGAGCAAAAGTATCAATTTTAATATTTTTGTACCTCTTCTTTAGGGATAGAGAGAGAGGATCCATTGTAGAGGGTCCAATAAAGAAGCAAGTGATGTGAGGATACAAAGAAATGCAAGTGTGAAGAAAGGAGAAGCAAAGACTGTCTGGAGAAGAGTGATGTGACCAGAGCCTTAAATGTGGTCACTGTTGGTAACCATTCATGTTCGTGACTGACAGTCAAGGTTACCTCAGCAGCTATTAGGATTTTCTGGTGAATATAGATGACACTGAAGTAATGTTGTTTACTGAGAGTCTGACAGGTTTCAAGGATAAACTACAAAGTGCCACTGATGAAGTCAAATGACAGGGACACCACAATTTCCTTGTCTTTAATTTTTTTCTAATGCGTCGTGATCTGCAAAGTAATATTGATGCTACAGCGGTTCCTAAAATAGATTCCATTATGTTCATTAGATGCTTCACATCTGGATATCACAACCAGCAACTGTTGTAGGAAGCGGGGGGAGGGGGAATGTCATTTTAATCTTTTCTGGGTTTTCTTGATTAGATATCTCAGACTTCATAAGCATTTATTTAATTCATATTAGCATTTAACAGTCAAATGCCCTCAATGGTGAAAAATTACCCTAGAGGCAGCATAGAAATTAATGGTTATTCTGTGACAGATCTTCTCTCTGACAAGGACTTAAATATTGAAATTCTAATTTATTTATTATGCAGGAAGATGACATTTTATCCCTCCAGCCATTTGACAGGAAGACACTATAATTATGCCTTTCCCTAGGTTCCCATTTTCCCTCCTGTAACTTTGTGTGAGATTATAAGAGTTCAGACCCGTTCCCAAACAGGTTCACCCTTACAGCAGCACATTTGCAGTAATCAATGCAAATGCAGTGACTGGTTCTTTCTAGATCATTTCTTCAAACTGAAATTTCTTTGCCTTCACAGGCTGTTACAGGGATGACAGATGGCAATGTGTTTGTTAGGAAAAGTGGAGGTGACTCTAATGCACTCTCTGTACATCTCTATGCTTGCTCTATTATTAAGCTCTGATTTGTTCTGAGAGAGCACAAAAGGCAGCCACTGTATCAGAACACTATCCTGCAAAATAAGAGCTGTGGAAATATTACATGTAGTTGTGGTTTGTTTGAGTAATTGTCTCTAGGAAGACTATTATTAATATATTGCAGACAGAAACTGAGGACAAGCAAACAGAACCAGAGCAAACTTCTGGCAGTTACACTGTGTATGCAGCCATTCATTTATGCTGTAGAAGAACATCGGAAAGATTTTTGAAAATGCTGTTAGTAGCTTATAATGTGAGCAGTGTGTCACATGCTCAGAAAGGGCTGTGCAGCCATATCAGTCCCTAAAGACAGCTAAGTGCAAACCACATCTAATATTCTGACATTAACTTGCAATGCCAGTCTTATACATCAGATCGGTGCACTGGAGCTGTCATGCATGACTTGCTAGCATTTCCAAAAACAAAACCGAGCCAAGTAAGAATTTGGAAGAAGGCTGGAAAGAAATGGCTGGACTTTAAAAATGTGAGGTTTGGAGGGGCTGGGTAAGCACCAGGAAGGTGCAGCACAATCGTGTGGATGCCAGGCTAGCTTCCCAGCTGCCTCCCAGCCCCCATGCACAGCCTGGAGCGAGCACTGAAGATGCTGGCAGGGAGTCCAAATCCTTTTTTAGAGAGGAGGGTTGGCCCTTTGCTGCCATAGAGGAGAGGGGGATCTCAGTCTCCCTCAGGTTTCCCTGCTTTCTCATGGTGTTCCTGCAGCGGTAGTGAGCAAAAGGATCCCCTTCCCCAGCACGCTTAACTGGGAACCAGTCATCCCCTCATTCACCAGCTGGGGCAGGCCCTGAACCCCCAGCAGGGAAGACAGACTGAGGAAGACAAGTGGTGCTTTGGGCAAAGGGTGTACAGGTAGGGTAGCCTGCAGTGTGACAGCTAGGCCCTTTTCCCCGTGTGCCTTGGCTTTTTGGTTAAAAGTGTGAATAGTTATGTGTTCTGGTTTCAGCTGAGATAGAGTTAATTTTCTTCCTAGTAGCTGGTATAGTGCTGTGTTTTGGATTTAGGATGAGAATAATGTTGATAACACACTGATGTTTTAGTTGTTGCTAAGCAATGTTTACACTAGTCAAGGACTTTTCAGCTTCCCCTGCTCTGCCAGGTGCACAAGAAGCTGGGAGGGGGCACAGCCAGGACAGCTGACCCAAACTGGCCCAAGGGCTATTCCATACCATATGATGTCATGCTCAGTATAGAAACTGGGGGGAGTTGGCCGGGGGGCAGTGACCGCTGCTTGGGGACGGGCTGGGCATCAGTTGGTGAGTGGTGAGCGGTTGCATCTCTTGGGTTTTGTTCCTCTCTCGCTCTCTTGTTTTCCTTTTCATTACAATTTATTATTATTATGATTATTGTTGTTGTCATTACTGTTATATTTTATTTTATTATATTATATTTCATTTCAATTATTAAACTGTTCTTATTTCAACCCACGAGTTTTCTTACTTTTGCTCTTCAGATTCTCTCCCCCATCCCACTGGGGAGGGGAGGCTGAGTGAGCAGCTGTGTGGTGCTTGGCTGCTGACTGGAGCTAAACCATGACATCATGGAACCCTCCTTCTAGCCTGGGGCATGAACTTGGGGGTATCTTACAGTGTAGGGTGATAGGGCCTTGCAGGTGAACCAGAAAGCACTTGTAGTCCTCTCTCTCTCAGCCTGGCATGGGAGAAATAGATTTCTTGAGCTTCTTGTGTTAGGGAATTTCATTTCAGTAGTCTCTCAGGATCCTCCACTGATCTTCATAGCTTGTGCTTGTCTTCCAGGGCCAGTAGTGCAGGGCCATGTATTCTGGGTCAGCTTTGTTCTAGAATGAGTTTTGTTTTCTTTTCTTTTATAAGGAGATTGATATTTTTGAAGAGTACAAGTGGGGAAGCTTAAATAAAAGGTCTGTTTTGTAGGAGAGGAAGATGAAGATGGTAGTGAGGAAAAAAAATTACATTGTTGTTTAAAAGACTCAATTCTGCTTTCCTTACAAAATCCTGCCTTCTGGTAACATTAGTAGGAGTTTTGAATATACGAAGGACAGGGGTTCTGTAACTACAGGTTTGTATCTACAAGCACCCAAATACTAAGTTTGTTGCTGTATAACAAATAATAAAAAAATTAAAATATACTGCTCTGATATGGAAGATAATCTGTGATTAAAAGAGAATACTTTATCTCTTCATACTCTGAGAACCCTGAAATATGAAGTTACCTGTTAATGGGGAAAAAAAAACCCACAACAAAAAAAGACAAATTACAGTTGCTATACTTTGACATTTTGAAATGGGCAACATCATGATTCTCTTGTTTGTTCTACATGACATTTTATAGTTTCTTAACATTTTAGGATAAGTACTGATAAACCGAAGAACAGAGTGTCTCAGAAACATATTATTGATGCCCATATGTTCTGCAACTGCCCAGATTTTTGTTATGTGTATCCATTCTCTCTTTATTTAATCTTTTTTATCTGCTAAAACCAAACATATGTACTCTGGAAAAACTCAAAATCGTAAAAAGGTACTGTAGATTAACACATCTGAGTAGCTCTTTTTCAGGAGCCTTTGTGATATGAAGAGGATCAATCACTTAAGGCAAGATGCAAATAATTGTGTTCTGGCTGGAAGTTAATAACCTGATCCTGAGTCTTCTGAGTCTTGGAAATGACTCTGCTGCCCAAAATAACGTGCTTTTTTTTTTTAACAGGTTGCAAATAAGAGAGGTTTGTTGGTTGGGCTTTTCTCAATGCTACTATTGTACATAGACTTTTGTCCTGTCAGTGAAACAGAGCTGATTCATGTGGTTTTAAACTGGCATGCAAGTATATGATGGGTAGGAACATTTTTTATGATTCTAGAACTGCCAAATATGTGTGACTGGATAAAAGGAGAAATCTACATATAGATGCTGCAAATACTTACTCATTTGATTTAACATCTCTTCTTTCTAAGGTGCACACACTCCTTAAGCAAAAAAACCCAAACATAAAGCCTTATTTAGATAGAGGCATGGGTTTTTTTCAGCCAGTATGATTTATTAAAGTCTTATTTTAAGCAAATCTTTTTGTGCAATAAATATGGTATATGAAATACACTTAAGCCACAAAACCAAAGCTGTACATGAAATTTTATGGGATTTTGAGTTTATGTGAGTGGAGATTTAGGACTTCTGAGGACTGTTTTGGGAGAAATAATTTAATATTTCATAATTGGGAGGATTTTTTTACTATTTTAATATTTCAATAATATTTTCAGAAACACCTGCTTGATTTAAGAGCCCAGAAACCATTTCTAAACATAGCTTAACATTTTGTCCCAGGCTAACATTAATAGCAACTGAGTGCCAAAGTATATAATTTAAAATATAGTCCTATTTATTAAAATAAGAGATTTTTTAAAGCCATTTAAAAAAAATTCAGAACATTTCCTCTGGGCTCAAATTATATTAATTGTCTTTTAAATTCAGGTAAATACTCAGCCTCACAGAAGACATAAATAGAGACAAATCCTATTTCTGTGTCTGCAATCTAATAAACTAACTAACTTAGAAAGGACATGACACTGGAGGAGATTGTTAGTGGCAAACAGCTTGGAAACCACTGTGAAATAGTAATTTTTTTAACTTTGTCATTTTCATTGCAGTTGTCTCCAACTTGGTTGCCCATGTATGGCTGCGAGATTCAACAATGAAGAACAGATCAAAGTTTACAAGAACTCTAATTAAGTTAAAAAAGCCCAAATACCTATCAATGTTTAATCAGGAATGAGATTGCTCTTCAACTAGTAAGAACAATATTTTCTTATGATTATGGAAAAATTTAACCAGGTTTCCAGGAAAATTATTTTCCAAGTGTGTTTGTTTACACAGTTTATGCAGTATTCAGCTTCTACACAGATTTTTTTGGATGTGGAGCTCAGCAAATAACGTGTAGTAAAATTTCATTAATATTTTATTGTATTTGCAAGTCAGAAAACCAAAGCCATGTAGGCTGCCACTCTGCGTGTGTGTGTGCGCACGCACATGCATGTGTGCGTGTGACTGTGTGTGTGACGTTTACAACACCCCACTTTTGTGTGTTTCTCTCAGAGGTAGATTTCCTCCACAAGACTTCTGCCATGTTTGAAAGCTTGTCAGGCTACAGACCAGTCAAACTAAGAATAAACATTGCTTTAAACATACTGCTAGGAGAAAGGGAGAAAAAAATATTCTTGTAGGTCAAGTCAGGACAGAAGTTTTATTGCCATGCAGAAACATGTATTCTCCAGGCGTCAGCTAAGTGTTCTTTGTGACTCTACTTTTTTCAGATTTTTAAACCTGCAGTTACATGTAGCATGTGTGTATTACTACCATGAAGACCCTGGAAACAACACCTGCAGTTCCTCAGTTATGAAGTGAATCTTTTTTGTAAGGAACAAGGTCTATGCTAAGGGTTTTACTTATTTTTGCATGTATTATCTGACGTGAACTCATTAGCACATGCTGATATCCTACTGTTGACAAGAGAATTCTGTAATATAGAAAGTATTAGATATATATATCGATTAATAAAAATAGTTAACTTGGAAGTTTCTGTGTTGGGGCTATGCCTTCCATATGAGAACTATGGGCCTCTGGCACTCACTTTTTGTACTGGGTATCACTTTAGGAAAACCTGTAGGCAGTAAGCTATATGGGTCAAGAACTGCTGCTTGTCTGTTGGACAGCATTACTCGGATTAATTTCTGACCCTAGGCATCTGGAAAACTAATTTGTCTTCTTGAGGAACTTTTCTTCCTGGTGTGAGGATATTACTCTCTTATCTGAGACACCTCACTTTATTTTGCCTAAGTTTAGAAAAATTCATCTGCTTTCATGGCTGTTTAAAAATACAAATAATCTCATTCACTCCATAGCAAAATTTTGCTCTTGTATTATGCGCATGCAGATTTTCCTGGCCTAACAGTTGCAACCTCATCCCTTCACTGCTCAAATATGCCTTGAATATTTGGCACTCAGATGACTATAATTTCTTCTGCAGTGCCTTCCCCATTCCCTTTCACCCCACACAATATTTTTCACTGGCAGAGTTATCTGGATCCCTTTCCCCACTGCAAAAGTCTTATTTTTATAGTCACTTATACTTTTTAGTCCACAAAGGAAATGCAACCACCTCTGCAGTGAAATGTTGTTTGCTTAGCAGCCTAGAACAGGAAATATAAATAGCACATTTTAGCAGGAAGGGTAATGAAGGCATATACATGCACATACAATAAATGTTGAAATAATTTTATTTTTATTTTCCTATACAGGTTTTTTTTTTTTTAATTTGGTAGTGTGAGGAGATGTATTGGGTTTGCATGTCAAGATTTTCGTAGCAGGGGCGCTACAGGGGTGGCTTCTGTGAGAAGCTGCTAGAAGATTCCCTTATGTCTGATAGAGCCAATGCCAGCTGGCTCCAAGATGGACCTGCCGCTGGCCAAGGCTGAGCCAAGCAGCGACAGAGGTAGTGCCTCTGTGACAACTTATTTAAGATGGGAAAAAACCTGCTGCGCAACAACAGCAGCAGAGAGAGGAGTGAGAATATGTGAGAGAAACAGCTCTGCAGACACCAAGGTCAGTGAAGGAAGAGGGGGAGGAGGTCCTCCAGGTGCCAGAGCAGAGATTCCCCTGCAGCCTGTGGTGAAGACCATGGTGAGGCAGGCTGTCCCCTGCAGCCCATGGAGGTTAACGGTGGAGCAGATATCCACCTGCAGCCTGTGGAGGACCCCACACCAGAGCAGATGGATGCCCAAAAGGAGGCTGTGACCCCATGGGAAGCCCCAGAAGCGCAGGCTTCTGGCAGGACCTGTGGAGAGAGAAGTCCATGCTGGAGCAGGTTTGCTGGCAGGACTTGTGACCCTGTGGAGGACCCACACTGGAGCAGTCTTTTCCTGAAGGGCTGCACCCTGTGGAAGGGACCCACACTGGAGCAGTTCATGAAGAACTGTAGCCCATGGGAAGGACTCAGGTTGGAGAAGTTCGTGGAGGACTGTCTCCTGTGGGAGGGACCCCACGCTGGAGAAGGGGAAGAGTGTGAGGAGTCCTCCCCCCGAGGAGGAAGGAGCGGCAGAGACAATGTGTGATGAACTGGCCACAACCCCCATTCCTCATCCCCCTGGTCCACTCAGTGAGGAGGAGGGAGAGAAATCAGGAGTGAAGTTGAGCCTAGGAAGAAGGGAGAGGTGGGGGGAAGGTGTTTTAAGATGTAGCTTTTATTTCTCATTATCGTACTCTGATTTGATCAGCAATAAATTAAATTAATTTCCCGAAGTCGAGTCTGTTTTGCCTGTGACAGTAATTGGTCAGTGATGTCCCTGTCCTTATCTCAATCCACAAGTCTTTCATCATATTTTTCTCTCCCCTATCCAGTTGAGGAGGGGGAGTGATAGAGCAGCTTGGTGGGCACCTGGTGTCCAGCCAGGGTCAACCCCCATGTTGGGCACCAAAAAGGAATGTAGTGGGTTGACCTTGACTGGACGCCAGGTACCACCAAGCTGCTCTATCACCCCTCCTCAGCAGGACAGGGGTGGGAGGGAGAAAATAAGACAGAAAAGAACTTGTAGGTCAAGATAAAGGCATTTTAATAAAGCGAAAACAAAGGCCACATGCGGAAGCAAAGGAAAACAAAAGATTTATTCTCTACTCCCTATCAGCAGGCAATGTCCAGTGCCATTTCCTGGGAAGTAGGGCTTCAGTACATGTAGTGGTTGCTCCATAAGACAAATGTCATATTAAGGAATGTCCCCCTCCTCCTCCTTTCTCTTAGCTTTTATTGCTGAGCAGACATCATATGGTATGGAATATCCCTTTGGTCAGTTTGGGTCAGCTGTCCTGGCTATGTCCCCTCTCAAGATCTTGCCCATCCCCAGCCTACTGTGTGAGAGGGGGAATGTTGGAGGGACAGCCTTGATACTATGTGAGCATTGCTCAGCAGTCGCCAAAACACTGGTGTGTTATCAACAGCTTACTAGGTAACAATACAAAGCACAGCACTATGAGGGCTGCTATGGGGAAAACTAACTCCATCTCAGCCAGACCCAATACAGGAGAAATACAAGGAGTCCGCCTGAGTGAAAACATACTTTTTCACAGGTTCAAATGTGCTGCCACATGGAAGTTATGCTAATTTTAATCTCTATTGCAGAAATATTATTCTCTCTGTTTAATTTTCTTTACTGCTTTTTACATTCCTCTTTCTCTGGATTATTATTGTTTGGACTGATGACATCATAGATGAGGGTTTCACACCAAACTATACATGTATTAAACTGAAGTAGGTAAGATTGTCCTGGAATAAAAAACACACTTTTCCTTAGGAAATAAGAAGTAGGTGATAAGAACCTTGTAAAAATAATGGAAGAAAAGAAGAATCTGCTTTAACTGAAGTAGACAAAAGCTGTAGAAGGAGAAAATTAATATATTTTGAAGGTATTGCTAATTTTGAAATTATTGCTCATTCTTGGGATTCACATGGAAAGGGATTTTTTAATTCTTGGTTTCTTGTTTTCATTGTAATTTACAATTGTAAGGATTCTCTCTCACAATCTTTTTCTCATGTAAAAACAGAAGAATTGTTTTCACTTATGCAGTGATTGTCCTTTATAGAAATAGCCAATTGAAAAGCCCTGTCTGCCTGAAGAGCTTTCATGAGTGTCGTGATGCTGTCAGAGGAATGCCGGCATACAATCTCAGAGAAGTCTTGGAAGATGGATTACCTGGAAATTTGCTCTACTTTGTGTTTTGAATTTTTATTGAAGTACACTCTAGCTTTAAAGTAATAATATGGTATTTCTGGAATTAGATGGTGCCTGGGAGCACAACAGAATCCAGCTGTGGCATGCCTTTTTTTAAAAAATGTCTAGAAATAAAAGTGAATCATTGACAGGAAAGTGTTACATAGACCCACATTAGATTGATTTCAGCCCCCATTTCCCTCTCCTTTCTCCCTTCCAGCCAGCACCCAGTATTTGTCCCCCTACTTCTTGTTTTTCTGCTGTAAAAAGATGGTGGGAGGAAGTGCATATGTAGTTTTTATTTTCCATCCAGGGGTGGAGAACTGACATGAAGGGAGGCTGGACATAAGAGGACATCCCACTAACATTTGTATCACTTGCCCAGACAACAGTGCTGCAGCATGACTTAATTGCCAGAAAAAACAAGAAAAACTGTTCATGCCATTAAAGACAGGGACAGGAGTTCTCATTGGTTTTCATGAGATACATTTTCATCCTGAATATAGAACAGGTTTCATGTTTATAATTGAAACAGAAACCCAAACCTCTAATTAAAAAATACATTATTTCCAAACCCCATTCCCTTAATTTCAGCTTAACATTGGAAGGAAGCGTCGCTTTGCTGTTGTTGCCTTTAGCTCAGAACTTCTTTTAAATTAAATACTTCTGTGAGGAGTTTCCTATGTTGTAACAGGAATTTTATGAGTTACTAACACATTTCAAAAAAAACTTAATGAAAATGACCACAAAATACCATCAACCAATATATGTTGAGTGATTTTTTTTTTTCACAGTTTTTTGTTCTTTTTCTCATTAATACCAGGTGGTAGCTCTGTGCATGTAACCCACACTTAAAATGTCATGTTTGAGAACAAAAGTTTCTATCTGAACATATGAATACATATTTATACTTCGTTGCTTCTGCCTGAACTTTTCATTGCTTCTGGACACTGATGTTAAAATGGAGGACTTCAGTATCCAGACCACAAGACTATATTCAGTGAGGTTGGATTTTACTGCTTCCTCTGCATTATACTTGCTGTTTGAACTTAGATGAGTGTCCTGGTTTTGGCTGTGATAGAGTTAATTTTCTTCCTAGTAGCTGGTATAGTGCTGTGTTTTGGATTTAGGATGCAAATAATGTTGATAACACACTGATGTTTTAGTTGTTGCTGAGCAGTGCTTACACAAGTCAAGGACTTCTCAGCTTCTTATACTGCCCCGCCGGGGAGGAGATAGAGGTGCACAACAAGCTGGGAGGGGACACAGCCAGGACTGCTGGCCCAAACTGGCCAAAGGGATATTCCATACCATATAACACCATGCTGAACAAAAGCCCTAGGGGGGGTTGGCCGGCAGAGGGGGCACAGCTGCTGCTCAGGAACTGGCTGGGCATTGGTCAGAGGGTCATGAGCAATTGCATTGTGCATCACTTGTTTTGTATATACTTATTATTATTATTATTATTATTATTATTATTATCCCTTCTTTTTCTGTCCTATTAAATTGTCTTTATCTCAACACATGAGTTTTACCTTTTTTCCGATTCTCTCCCCCATCCCACTGTGGGGGAGTGAGCGAATGATTGTGTGATGTTTAGCTGTCTGCTGGGTTAAACCACGACGAGTCACCTAATCATACTGTGTGTACAAAGTGTAAAAAAGTAAAAGATCAGCCAGTGATCAGTGGTAAATTTTTTGAATCTTCAGGTGCAAATTGGTAAGATATTAGCCTTCTTTGCTGAGATAATTTTTTTGTCATGAAGATACCCATGAAGGATGAGTTGCTTAGCTTAGGGTTGTGCCATTCTTGTTCAAACTTGTTGAAATCTTTGATATAAACATCAAAATATATATTAAAAAAAAATCAAGGTACTTATAAAAGAGTATCCCTAAACCTTATTTTTATGGCTCAAAAGGCAATTCAGACTTCCTCTTCTACTGTGCTGAGTTCTTAAACTGATTCTTCATATATTTTCAATGTAAGAATATTCTGTGGAGGGAGAAGAAGGATTTAGAATAAGTACATTGTCACAATAAATGTAGTGTAGCCATAATTAAATTGAGTTTAGAAATTAGAAGGAGACCAGCCAGTGGAAAGGTCTATAGCAGCTGTCAGCAGAGTCTCTTGGGGTGGTTTAGAGGATCCATTATTGATCTCTAGGCATGATCAGTTTAATTCTATTAGAATAAATGAAACAAGGAAGAGTGGCTTTAGGGGGATGTATCAGGGAAGACTGAAGGAAAATACTGCTATTCTTAACCATGGTCTGTTATTCCTGAATGTGATAGGTGACAGAAGTCTGATCAAATAATCACTGAAAGAGCAAGATATGTAGTCTTTAGGTCATATCTAAAACATACCAGTAAATGCTCAGTAGTAGAAAAGAATAGAAAGTTTGTGTTGAATAGCTGAGTCAATTCAGTTTATTCTTCCCTTTATCTTAAAGAAAGTTTCATACAAATAGTTCTTGATTACAGTGGAAATACAGACTAAGTGAAAGAGAACATTTAGTGAAAGCAATTGAAGTGCAGAGCTGTGGCTCTTTGATATGGAAGTGGCTTGGCAATTCAAATTAGAAGTATCCAAAGCTTGGGAGTAAGTTTACGCTTCTGTCTAAACCTATCTAAATCTCTAACTCACCGCTATAAATTGCTCCAGACCATGAAGGCTAATCATCTAAGTGCTGGTTTTTGTCAAGAGGGTAAAAAAGAAGTTTCAGAGGGCAGCTGATCCCATCCTCTGATATGAGTCTCAGGGAGCTGATTTGAAAACCTTCCAAGTGCACTGATGGTTTTCATTTGTTTCTGTAGTGGTCATGGGTGGTCAGGGTGAATAACTGCTCTTTAGATGCTTCCTCACTTGCCTGTGAAAACATGCTCTGGATTACACATATATAAGCTATGTATATTTTAATAGCACAACTTTGAGATTGGTATGCTTTGCAATTAAAAACTACTTCAAACTCACTGTGCATGTCCCTACTTCAGAACCACCTTGTGACAGTGTTTTATTGAAAGACTATTTTTATTTCCTTTCTTCCTCTGCTTCTTTAAAAAAAAAACCAACACAACTGTAAGCTTTAACTTCTGTAGCATTTCAACAGCAGTGCATATTGATTTGTTTTTTCTTTTACGTAATTTATTAACACTTAATAGCAGTATTTACTAAATATTCTGCTTTCCATGGTGTTGATTTTCAGCACTTTCCTTGTTTTTTTCTTGTTTTTGATAAAAACTATTCTGAAGTCTTCAGAGGAAACTGAACAAGTGTTTCCTTGTTAACTGTACCTTTAGCAACAAATCACGTAGCATCGAGGTAGAACAGTAAGAAACAGGACTTTCACAGACAGCGGTAGCTGTGCTCGCTCCTAATAGTATTCCCATTGTTTAGAGATGAATCCTTTTCTCAGGGGAGCTATTGAAAGCAGCAAAACCAGCTACCCTGCCTTCAATACTCTAAATCAAATCGATGCTCTTAACAAGATTAACTCTGAATATGGGGCTTTGCTGATTCAGTTAAAGCTCTGAAAGAAAGGATTGTGACTAATTTGTTTGATTTTAGACTCACAACAAAAAAAGCAGTTACACTATGAGCATCCTCAGACTTTATCATTGATGGAGAACATACCTTCTTCTCTAACTACAGATATATAATCCCTGACACTTCCAAAATCTGTCACTTCTCAGCAGAGGGATAATTTTAGCAAAAAAAGTGTTCAATACAGAAGCTGAGCTATCTTCAAGCAACACTAAGGAAGGGAAGTAGCCTGTTATTCAAAAATGTACAGGAAGACTGGAGCTCCTCTGCTCCCAAACATAGCACATCAGTTTTAGCACTGCCTTACAACAACACAGCTTTCCAGGTTCTGGTCAGATCTATCACCAGCCTGTTCACAGTACTGACGGACAACCGTTACATGAAATGGGAGAAAAGCCTCTATTGCTTCTAGCCAGAAACTAAGCTTTCAAGAAGGCTATCTCTAGCTTAAATTTGTATGCACACACACATCTGTTTCTGGGTGCAGGAGGACTGATGGAAGCAGAAGTCCCAAGGAGGAGGGGGCTGTGCCTGTGAGTCACTTTTATGTGTAGCCCAAGCAGGATCAAATGAATTTGAATTAAAAAGATCGATTACTACTACTAATGTTACTGTAATTAGGTAGGTGTTAATAACAAGGAGACAGAGATTCTATCTCCTTGTTATGTATTCTATAAATGGATATATGTGTATATATGTGCATGTGTTTGTGTATTTTTTTATTATTATGTAAGCCTTGACAGAGGTTGAAATGAAGAAAAGGGTTGCCTGTTTTAAGGATAGCTACAGAGTTAATCTTGAAGTGATAAAGAAACCACAGCCATGACTGCCTCTCATGCACATGTGGGCACAGAAAGGATTGTCACAAAGCTTGTTGCAGCAGTCCTTCAAAATCTCGCAGCACAGCCTCTCTTTTTCTTGTCTGGGTTACACAAAGGACTAGGAGTAATTTGCTTCTCCTGAGGTCAGGCTGGTCTGTGACTGGTCTGTGACTGCAGATGGGGGAGGAAGTCTATATTTGAGTGGGCCATCCTTACCTAATAAAAATAATTAAGGTTTTGATGAAATAATCCCAACTGCTCCCTTCTTCAAGAAGAAAAATTAACTAATTGGCTTCAATCTGAGCTTTGAAATGCATTGATATTGGTAAGAAGAAGAAACACTGGACCACTGAACCCTTCACACTTTCCAGACCCGACTTTTAGGTCTGGAAATCAGGGCAGTCCTCTAGTCAGAACTGTGACAATTTACCTGGACTCATGGTATTTTCACTTTGTTGTTTTTCTTTTATATCTATTTTTGGCAGCTGGATTTGCTATCCTATTGTTGTAACCATCTCTGATGCCACATCGTGTGTTCCTACCCCGGCCTTACTGAAATACCCCCCATAGTTACACGCCTTACAAAGGAGCGGTTCACATTTCTATCTTGCTTCGCTTCTAACAATGCGATCAGGCTACATTCAAGAGGTTATGTGGGCTCCCTCTGGTGGCTAATTGACCTTAATCATCTCAAAGCCGCTTTTCCGGAGAACCTGTCATAGTGAATGAAGACATAACTTTGGTAGAGAAAGATAGGGATACTTTAATTAAAAATGGTCTGCGGTTTTTTTGATCATAAGAAACAGCAAGGGAAGAAGTGAACACAAAAAAAGCAGTCTAGGTATTCCCTGAAGCCTGGAGGCAGGGAGATTTCATTCTTTTGTGCTTAGATTTAACCTAACCTCCATTAATGAGGGGAAAACTTTGCTGAAAAGCTGGCAGGGTAACTTACTAAGGAAACAGTATGGATGAAGGACTCCAGTTCTGTAATCAGATTTGGCTATCAAGCAGGTCACTCTAAAGAAAGCTCAACTGAAACAGGATGTTGTATTGAAATTGAGCATACAAAGATATTGAATTGAAATTAGTGCGGTCCCCCATGATCAAACAGTTGGTTCAAGAAGTTGGATTTATTCCCAAATCTATCCAGATGCTCCAGTCCAGCCTTCCAGTTGTTGCAGAAAGATGAGGTGGACAACATGGTATAAGACGAGATGGAAAATGGCATAAAGGTATCAGTGCTTTGTGTTCGGCTACAGCAGCTAATTATTTTTCTTCATCCCAGTCCTTGCAAGTGATGCGTAGTCAGAGCACCATGACACTAACTCAGTCATCGCTTGCTCTACAGTGCTGGCAACTGGGAGCCCTTCTTGGTGGGCTGGAAATCCTCTTGCGGTCCCATACTATATCATAACAAGAAACAGTTTAGAAACTGATAAGATGATGTTAAAGTCACATTTGTCTCTTTTCCTTTCCCTTTAAGCCAAATTTTCTGAGTTACCTAAGAACAGGCTATAAGGAAGCATGGCAATAACCATCAAATTACTCTGGGTTTACCTTGATGTGACCAGAAGGAGAATTTGGCCCTAAAGAGAGCAAGAGAGATTAAATATGTGTAGACATAGACATACATTCACATACACATAAACATAATCTTCTCATTTCTTAAATATTTGGGTATGAAACAAACACTGTGTAAATATCTTCTGTATGTTTAAATACAAAACATACAAATATAAGGATTACTTTGTTGTAACATATTAACTGCTGATTTTTAACATGGATAAAAAAATTATTCCAGAAAAAACATCACGTCCAACACAGCCGTTGGCATGACTAATGCTTTTCTAGCTTCCCACTTATTTACTTATTTTTCCTCTGACACCAGATTTTTTACCTAGCTGACTTTTTCTTTCTCTGACTTAGCAGCTTTTGCTCAGCTCTAGGATTTAGTGCTCTATTTTTAGAATGGCTATTTTCTTATAGAAGAAGTAGGCACTTGAAAGGCCTGCTGCTGCATTTCAACACAAAACTTTGGTGGCAGGGTCAGCAGGTGAGATGAAGTCTACAACCTTCAAAGTTGACCTGCAACACAAGGTACACTGTGGAAATGCAAGAGGTCAGAGTTCATACTTGGAAAATCAGAGGCAGGGTAGCCAGGGAGCTGGTGATTTTATCACGTTGAGCTTAGATCCTGATGCCGGTTAAGACTAAAGAAGCTTAAAAGCCGCTCTGACTTGAGTCAGATTGTGATAGTTTTCAGGGATTCTTGACAGCTGAAGATCAATAAATGGCAGGGCAGTGAGGACACCCTGTATCTGTTCCTGCTGCCTGTATGGGATTATGAAGTCCTGTAAGTGAGGGCTTGGTGCCTTCTTGATGATGGTTTAAAGCTTCTCTGTGCTGGGATTTCACAAGGCACACTGTTGTGCTCCCTCCCTTTGTACTGCCTGTTTCGAAAACATGTAATAGCTGCCATTCCCTTGGTTTGGCTAAAGTGTCTGTCTTTGGCTACTGCCTTGAGAGGCAGTGCTGTGTATGGGTGGCTGTCTCTGGTATGCTCTCCCAGCTTCCAGTTGCTCAGGGATTTCTGACCTGGGTTGCATCCGGGCTGCTCTTAGCAGCCACTAATGACCCAGTCTTCATGATTTTATCACTGTTCTTGTTTTTAATCTCCTGATCTGGTTAACCTCACCATATCCCATTGCAAAGAGTTCCACAGCTTAGTTGTGCTTTTTCCAGATGTACTTTCTTTAGTTTCACTCAAAAATTAAATAATACAAAGCAAAGGAACCAGCTGTGATACTTGTTTATAGAGTAAAATGCATTCTCCTATGAATAAACCACCACGTAAATCATAGATTTCAATCCACTCTTTCAGGTAAATGATGCATATTATTAAATGTTGATGAGTTCATAACAGGTGAACAGATAGCCCTCTAGTAGCAAGTTGTAATTTTTTAAATGAAAAAAAAAAAGGTGTTTTCACTCTCTGAAGTAATTCAATTGAAAACAATGCTATGAAAAAGCACGTGAGAAAGAAAATAGAGTGCATGCTTACCTTCTGTATTTTGTACTGCTCTGTGTCTCCATTCAGTATTTATACAAAGGCAGCAATAGCTTTTACTACACCTTAAAAAATTTAGATCTGTGGATCCTTTTTCCTCTGTAGCTCTCAAAGAAGTTGTGAGATTATTTTGTTAAATGTGTAACATTTTTCTGCCTTTATGGACAGGCTTGAATTTATTGGGACAGTAGAGAGGACACCAAAGCAAAGAGAGCTTTATTTTCCCACCCAAATCCATTAAGAAAGTCTTTTGTTTCTCTGTTGCAATACCAAGAACTGCTGAATCTGTGCTGTTGTGCTAGTTTCCCTACAGCTTTAGAAATACACATTAGAAGCCAGAGAAAAGATAGCACCAGAGATCATGCAGTTTTATCCTGTTTCACCTTTCACTGTGAGCCTTTCCATTTGTTGCATCATCGTGGAGGGAGGAAGGGAGAAAGAGAAGGACAGATCCGTACTCCCTACGTATGCTCACACTGGAACTACAACCATGCCAGACTGCAAAAAGAAAATGTTAAGGGTTTTGGGTGGCTATTTTTTTTCCCAAAGCCTAAAAATCACACATTGTGGCAGCCCTGGTAACTGAGTCTGTGTCTTCCAACCACACATTTTCTGCTTTAATCAGAATAATTTCTTTTGTTTCCTCTGGGCTCTCAGTTTGCTAGGTTTAAATAATACATGAAAATTCACACGAAATCTCAGTGGGACCACTCTTCTGATACTATAAAAAATTGAACCTGTTTTCCATATATCTCTCTAGTAGATGTTTTTGGAGTCTAGTCTCTCACTGCAGCTGCTTGAATTGCAAGCAGAAATCCTGCACTGTTACCTACCAGGAAAGCTGCTCACCCCTTTTTTTTCAGTTCAGCTATTTAAGCTCCAAGACACTTGAGCTTGCCAGGTTTAGAGACAAGCAGCTGCCTAAGTGCTCTGCTGAGTCAGATCTCGGCAGCATTCAAGGATCACCCAAAATGTTTCCAAATAGTCATCCTAGGTCTGACAGCCTGTGACTCTACTAGGCATGGCAATGGGAACCCAGTCTCCCACTTCTGATTGCTCCGTGGCTAGACTCCCGATTGATTAAAGGACCGTCACCCTGATACTTTTCTTTCTCCTTGGACAGACACATGTGATCAGAAATTTTCTGGTGAGAAGTTAACATTGCTCTTAATGTTATTCTTACTAACAATTTTATTTATAAAGTACATTCCTGGCAAGTTGTAACTGAAGCTGCGCAATTAAAATATGATGCAATGGAAAGTAGTTCAGACTCTGATAAGGTAGCTTTGAATGCAAAAATACCTCAGAAAGACAGATCATACTCAAAATCCCACTTAAATGCAAGTCAGGAACCTCTGGAAGTGCCAAGAGAGAAGAAAAGGAATAACTTGGAAGCACTGAGGATGGAGGCCAATGTTTAGGCAGCTTTACCTCAGAAATAATAAGACATGAGACTAATTATGCAGCAAGACTCTAGGACCTGCACACACAGGGAAGGAGCATTCTCATAGGCACCTTGCTGTTTTGCCAATAATGCTAAAAGTAACTAAAATTTTTTAAAAAATTAAAAAGTTCACAGTTTCTGTTTTACTTCCTGCTGAATTGAGTGTAGCAAGGATTTTACCTTTTAGAGTATCAACCTGAACACGTGTTTACTAGATCCTTAGTAAGATTATGATACCTGTTCTCTGTGAAATTTGTGGTCATGCAAATGTAGCCATTGGCTATGCATGAAGCATTTTCTGCCAATGTTAGCTTCAAATCAAGGACAGTTTGGTAGTTTGTACACACAAACATGCATGTGAATACCCCAGAATTCAGGCTAAATTGTTGGTGTAGTGCTACCTGTACCGTCACTTGTCAATGTGGATTTTTCATAGCAAATGTGATGGAAATAAATGTAAATGTCAAAGCACAGACTGAAATTAGAGCAGTTTCAATTAAAAACATATTTCAAAGAGTATCACAGTGGTTTATATTAATTCATGTGTCTTTCACAAAATAAACTGATGAAATACAGATGTTACAAAAAATAAGATATTATTTGCTTTACTTTAAACTGCAGATCGAGTTGATTTTCTATATTGCTTTTTTTTCAGCCACACCATCTGATAGGAAAATAGATACCTTCCTGAACTAAAGGAACAGGTGAATTCCTGTTTATCCATTTTTAAGATGTCTAAATAGACACACGCAGAGTATTCAGCATTTAAAGGCAGTTCATGCTCCCTGTTACTGCATACATACATGAAAGTCAAGATCTCCACATATTCCCTTCAACTTTGCCATGAACTAGTTGATCCCATTACAAGCCTTTTAACACCAGTTGTGAGGAGACTTCGAGATGTTACATTTTAAAAGTAGACCTTTTCCTTCGGTGCTTTCTCATTCAGAGCTTGTATGGATGTTAGACCTGTAAGACTGAGGATTTTAAAGCAAAATCACATTCAAAGAGGGATTCTTACATATGCAAAATTTGTGTCCATCTGAGACAGGAGATCTGAATTTATGTTCAAATGCGAAGCAAAATGGTATAAAGCTGCCTGAGTGTGACATTAAGATGTCTCACTAGAATTGCCAATCAGTAGGTAAGTTATTGGACAAGCTGGCCCATGCTCTGCTACCTTGCAGTCAGCAGAACTTGAGGAAATGGTGCCTTTTGAGATCAGTGGTGGCAAATAAGCCAATATGTGGCAGAAACCTTGACATAAAAACATGGTCACACTTATCTCTAATTTAATTTTTATTTTATTGTTTTAAACGGTGTTATCTTGATAGCATGTAAACAAGTATGTTCCTCATTCTTCCCTGGAAAAAGATGTGTTTCTCTTCAAGTCAACGTTTATATGAATCAAGATTTGGGCCTGTGAACCCCCTTTTGAATGGATGACCATTACAGCACTCAGAGATCACTAGACTGAATATGCACAAAGAGATCAGAATATCTTTCACATCTCATTGTTTGAGCCTTCCTGCCATTAGCATGCACATTACCTTCTTATCTACTTTCTCACAGTTTTAAGTATATGAAATCACACTTTTAATACTTTTTTTACTGATTTTTTCTTCAAATGGAGATCAGATTTCATACTCACATAGGCATATGTTATTTGACATAAAATATGTGGAGGTTTTTTCTAGGTTCATAGTTTTCAGATTTTTATACACTGACTAAATAGTGTGTTTCCCACTTTGATTTTCCTTTCCAGGAAGAAAATTATCATTGTTATATGCAATATATATTTTAACATGACCAGTAGAACCATAGATAGACTCTTGCGAATGCAGGCAGAGACTAAGAAGTGGTCATCTTCTTCCTTTCACATGCGCATTAGGTGAGGTGCACCTACCTAACTTTGTACAGCAGCCAACTGTTCTGGTTGCTCAGCCTTAAAACTGTCTCTTGATTATAAACACTTTCATTTTCATTTGGTTTCAGGAGTGTGCTTAAAAACTGTATCTGTTTTTAACAGTAAAGAAACATGGCTAATATAGATTGTTAGCTGAGGATTTGTCTGACAATGCTCGATACATGACATTTCTGAAATCATCGAAGCAAGCTGTTGCTGGAAAGGATACTGATCTGGAAAGCCTTTTTCTTTTAAGCTGCAAATTATATTTCATATTCATTGTTATATTTCATAACAATATATATCCTGTTTTACATAGAAAGTAGAACCACCCTATTTCCGAAGAAGAAATGATCTGGAGAAGATCACAGCACTGCTTGAAACAACATCTTGCGTTTCAAGGGATAGACAGTCAGTGATGGTGTGAAACAAGTGCATAAAAGATTATGGAAACCTCTCCTCTTCTGTCTCTTTTGGAGGTGAACATTGACAACACATGATCTAGCCATGGTAAATTTTATGATGGAAGTCCCAGCTGTTGATGTTTTTGTTTGTAGCTTCCCATTGGACAGGGTTGTGGACGAATGTCACAAGGTATTAACAGTGATGGAGAAGAGAAGCAGTTTTTGCGTTCTTGGTTATAGGGTTCAACCTTGAAAAAAGTCTTGGAAAAAATCTTGAAAACCAGAAATCCAACAAAAAAGCCTTCTAAATTTGCATTTTAATGCATCTCATGATTTCTAATCCAACACCAGAGCCCCAGGGAGAGAATCGGGCCCCAATGGCACACTAACATTTGCAGGGAGAGAGAAAGGAGAGTACTACTCAAGGAAACTTATTTAGCATAATTTGGAAGGTTGCTGATCAAGAATAGAACAGAATGTTTATCTATTCCTTGACCATTTATTTACTGAGTATTAGAAATGGGATGTAACAGTTTTTAATTCTCTGCATGTTATGCACTCCCGCACTGATAAATGATGTGACATTTGGAGCTGATGCTGAGTCCTTCATAATATAGCAGACCTTTGAGTTCTTGGGGCAGTGTTCTTCCAAGAGTCTCTTTGATTATCTTCCTATCACTGTCTAAGTTGACAGAACTGCAAATGTTATTGCTAGTCATAAAATTATCCAACCACAATGTCTGTCTACATGACCTGCAGTGGTTGTGAATGCCACAAATTGATTATGCACTGTGTAAAGAAGACTTATCCTTTCATTCCTTCTAACTTTATTGCCCTTAATTTAATTAACTGTTGCCACATGCTATGGGTTAAAAAGAGAGTTAATATGTTCTATTGTATAGCTTCATATTCAGAGCATCTCCAACAAGTCTTCTTTTGCTCCTAACCTTTTGAGGCAAAAAGAGTGCTGTCTCTTTAATCTCTTTCTGTATGTATTTAATCTTTTTCCTATTTCTGCCTCAATCTTTCTTCCATCCCCTTCTCCTTCCTGCTTATTCTTCTCATTTCCTGGCTACACTATTCTTCTATCTATGTAAACATATCAGCTATTCTCAATAAAAATTAGAGACCTGGGTTCAAGTGCGTCCTTAATGATACAGACTTTGCCTGATGATTTTATAGTGCTATTCAGAATTGTTTCCACATAAGGTTCAGTAATAATCCTTGAAGTGTTCTTATTTGCAATAATAGCATTTATGCCATCTGTATTTTTAAGCACAAAAGAGACAGTAAGGTCTTATGCATGTCTCATGGCCAAACTGAGGAATGACGGCAGTATGGGAGTTACTGTTGTATTTGGTCAATAGAAGGAGAAAAACAGTGAAACCCCATGATCATACTCATTGGTTGATCTGGCCCCGTTCAACCAGACTAGTGAATATGGTTATGACTATATGTGTATATTGAAAAAATGAATAAGCAGCCATTTCTCCAAGGTTAGCACATCAGGTGCACTTGTATCATTGGCGATGAGCTTTGTATCACCTTGTGGATGGAAGATGTCACTAAGGACAGGATTGAAGAGCCCTGCTTAACAGTACAGATGCAGGAAACCACTCCTAAGACCTTTGCTCTGCCTAAGTGTACCTCCCCCCTTCTACATCCCCTGTGCCAGACTGCAACAGTCTACGATATACCTCCTGAAAACCTGTACCTTCAGTACCATTGTCCTTGAGGTCTACTTTTACTGGGAGGTGCTCTATAAAAGCTAAAATAGAGATTTTCTGTAAAGAGTTATTATTATCTCAGTATCTGCAGTACTCCCACAGTGCTTTCTATTCTCAGGAGTAGTGCTGAGGTAATGTTATCCATTCATCACAGATATGCAAAGTCTTGAAGGGATCTGCTCTACCTCAATATTTCTTAGCATCAGAACATTGCAGCTGCCTACTTACTGGCATTGCATTTTTTTTTCTGTATAAAGTGTGTTTTAGTAGTGAGTAGAATAGAGTACATTAATACATACTTCGCTGCTTTTTCTGTGATTATAGAGAAGCTAAGATTTTACTACTGCATATTGTTTATCAACAAGTTTTTCCTCTGCTGTTAGAAACGAGTCACTCCTGACTCAGGGGGAAGAGTGCCACCTACCGTACCTCCAAAACCATTTCTCCAGCAGAGAGGGACTTCTTAAAGAGCTCACCGAACTGACCTAGTCCAAATATCTATTAGCCTCTGAAGAATACAAAATCTCAGCACGAGGTGATATATGCGTAGGCTGTTTAGCAGCTAAAAACACGTAAAATACTCGGTTAAGTGCAGCAGGATAAATGAGGTGGTCTGACAGAAATGTCTCACCAAGAAAACCCAACTGAAGGATCCTTGCCATTTATATCAGGAATAACAGAGGACTCAAAAGATGTCACCAGGTAATTGGAAAGACTTTTTCATCCCAGCTTTAAAAGTATGTTTCCATTAAAACAGAATTAACAAGACCAGACATATATATGGCTGGTTAATGGTGTCTTTCTGAGTGGAATTACATGTGCAGCCAATGTTAAATCAGTTCAGAATGTTACTGAAATAACGAAGTATGATGCAATGTGGAACTCACTTCAGTCTTCATGGCTGGCATGAACAAGAGTATGTGTGATTATGTTTAGATGTATTGGCATAACTGAACTGTGCTAATTCCACTCGGTTCACTGGCAGTGGCAGATTCCTTATTTTGTTACGTGGAGCCATCTGTAATTAGACTCCAGTACAATGCAGCTGCATTAGTTTCCTATTTGTTCTAAAGGTGCAAATTTCAGATATGAACACTGAACATGAATTAGCTAGCCTTTAGGAAAGTATTCTCAAAACTTTCAGATAAGGAGCCTCTAAGATCCTTGCTGAACCCAGCCGTTCTGAGAATAATCGAAGAATGAACTATACACCTTCAGACTTCAGTTCCCTGGGCTGTCCATTTGGATGCTGGGTATACAAAAATGCCTTCAAGGTAAGGATTGCAATTACAGAGCTAACAAGCCCCAGTGTACATCCTGTTCAGGGAATGCTGCAAAATTTTAAGTAATAGAAGTTCAAAATCAAAGTTATTATCCCATCATTATCCACACTATAATGTTCCCTTGCCAACAATAAGCCAAGATATTTTAAAAGACTATGCCTAGAGTAATATAAACAGGACACTTTTTATGGGTATATAAAAGTGAAATCCACAGAAAGGAATTAAATAGCAACAGTAATATACACTTGAATCATGCTCTGTCTTTCATAATAATTTAAGAAGTTTATTTCAAAGGTGGTTTGTGGAAGAGAAGCTGAGAAGTAACAATGAGACCGTTCAGTGCAATTTGAGTTGAACATATTGTATTTTTCATGTAAACTTTTAGAAATTCAAACCACAAAAGAACCTTCCTAGTGATATACAAAACATGCAAATTAGGGATCAGATGCTTGTCTGGTCTTACTGGATGAGAATTTTAGCCTGTCCATCTTTTTACAGACTGGCATTACCCACTAGACCTGCCCCCACTTCTCAGAGTTAATTGTGCTGTTGGAAATTATATATGGCATATCTATATGTAAAGTAGCTATGTAAGGGGTTTCTGGAGGTACAAGGCTATTCACTTTTTTTTTTTTAAGAAAGTATTTAGTTTGGTGATAATATAGATTTTGACAGTTACTAAGGTGGGGGCAGTTCAGTCTGGCATGAGGAATGCATATTAGGATGGCTGGTAATAGATGACAAAGGATTGCTTAATTTTCAGGGAACTATTTAAATGAACGTTTTGGCCCTCAAGCCTGACAGATGCATGCTTAAGGGAGGAAAAAATCAATTATTAATAATAATCTCAATCATGCTAAGAGAAATAGCAAGAGAAACAGCATCCAAAAAGTGCTGCATAGGGAGAAACTAAGCCGAAAGGAGGAATGTGATATGTGTCTTAATACATGCAATTGCATCCCAACTACATTGTGGAGGTAGCAGCGTGATAAATTGTATTCATCATGTGTTATTGATTGCTTCTCCTGTCCTCTGTTCACTAATTCATCTCAGCCATGACCATTTTCAACATTTCAAAACCTAGATCAGCTTTCCAGCACCATGCAGAGAGGTAATATTAGCAGTAAAAACAAAACCAACACCCAAAACCTCAATTTTCTTTCAGTGTCAGGAATTGCAGGCTCAGCACTATTTTGAGCTCTCAGGAAAGTGCATAATGGACAACAGAAAGTTAGATGCCTTGGTAAAGGTAGTAGTAAAGGGAAAGAGTGTTATCCCTGAATTTGAAAGAGAAAATTAAGGCTGTTTAATCATAGTTTAGGGAAATAAAGGTTGTTTGGCCTGTTCGTCAGACAAGAGATGTATTGGACAAGAAATGCCTTTCTGAGATTCTGTGGCTTTTTGTCTCTTTTGATCTCAAAGTTGTCCAGTATTGCTGTAGGAGGCCATAACTGCCATCCTCATCCAGCCAACCTGCGTTGCAAAAGCTAAACTTAACCTGTCCTTACTCATTGTGAATTCAGGAAACCAGACTTCGGGTTGTATTTCATAGAGCTTGCTTCCCAGTAGCTGGGCTGACTTCGGTACCGTATATGGTTTGTCAACTGGAACCAACCATAGGTGTTTGGTGCTTGAACTTGTAAAATATTTTGTTGGAATCACTGAAACACCTTGTATCAGAGGAGGTACTTCTGTGGTCTAACTTTAATCTTCTACACAGGTAGGGACAAACTCTTCCCACTGGTACAAATCCGTGCCTTGGCCACTTCAAAGCCCGCTCTGAGCTCAGCGTCTCAGGCCGGAGGAGTTTGCTGAGTAGACAAACTTTTTGGTGGAAAAGAATTTTGCACCTCTCCACTACCCTTGAGCAGGGCAGGAAAAATGCCTTAATTGGTCAAGTCAGGGCAAGGATTATGGAGGGAGCAGGTACTGACTCAGCACTTCAGTTTGCTACTTGGATTAAAGAAGATTGTGAATTAAGTCAGTTTTCTGGATCTAACTTCATGTATCAACAGTCTTCTGTTCAAAACCTATATCTTGTTTCTGTCAAGCTTGGTTTGCTTTCAAACGGGATTCAACTGAATCAGTACAATGAACTGGGAGCCCTGGGGAGAGCCCCCTGGCTCCAGCTGGCAGGAGGGAAAAGCCTTGTGCTTTGGCTGCATATACAGGTATTGTGGTTTAACCCCAGCTGGCAACTAAGCACCACGCAGCCACTCACTCCCCCTCCCTGCCGTAGCAGGATGGGGGGAAGAGAATTGGAAGGCTAAAAGTGAGAAAACTCATGGGTTGAGATAAGAATAGTTTAATAATTTAAATAAAATAAAATAATAATAACAACAACAATAATAATAATAATAACAAATTGTAATGAAAAGGAAAATAACAAAGAGAGAGAAAAAAAAACCAAGAAAGACAAGTGATGCAAATGAAAACAATTGCTCACCACCAACCGACCGATGTCCAGCCAGTCCCTGAGCAACCTTCCCCTTAGTTTATTGCTGAGCATGATGCCATATGGTATGGAATAGCCCTTTAGCCAGTTGGGGTCAGCTGTCCCAGCCGTGTCCCCTCCCAACTTCTTGTGCACCCCCAGCCTACTCGCTGGTGGGGTGGGGTGAGGAGCAGAAAAGGCCTCGACTCTGTGTAAGCACTGCTCAGCAGTAGCTAAAACGTGTCTATATTGTCAACATTGTTTCCAGCACAAATCCAAAACATAGGCACATACTAGTTACTATGAAAAAAATTAACTCTGCCCCAGTCAAAACCAGCACAACAGAAAGGACCACTCCTTCTCTGTGCATCACTTCTGCAAGTGGCAGTAGCAGCAAGTATGACTTCACAGACCTCTAGAGTAATTGAAGGACAGTAAGGTTATTTTTCAGCCTCCTTAGCAGTCTCCTATCCTGGACAGTTATCCACTTGCCTATGTCAAGAATCGGACTTCCTCTGTAATCTGCCTGCGATCTGAGTAATCTGCCTTTGGTTTGGCAAAGTATTTAAAATATGGAGCTAGTACTGAATATCTGAGCAGTGTTTTCATGACTTTAAGGGACTAATCAGGTAGTTAAAGGTAAGCATGTGGCTTAATGCTTTGCTGGAGCAGGGCCATAACACTCAACAGACTGCAAAATAATTTAAAAATAAAATTAAAAGAAATTTCATCCATACAAAATGTGACTAAATACATGCTAACACTAGAAATGGACCCAGACCAAAATGCTGTCTCTGAATAACTTTCAGGGGTGTTGGAAAGAGCCGATGCAAATTAAACAGGAAAGCATAGCAGTAGTTACAAACCCAAGAAGTTTGCATTTCTATAATCTGAAGCAGAAGGGCAGGTCAGCATAAACAATTCAGGAGAGGTCTTTGAATTAAGGATTTTAAACACACAGATCAACTTCTCATCCATGTGAGAGCAACTCACGTAACATGTTTACAGCTTCGAAATATTATTTATTCCATGTTTGCAACTCCCACATATCCAAGTATTCCTTTCGGATGTACGAAATGGGGGGAAATGCATTTACATTACAAAGGAAAGTCTGTTACATCTCCTTAACACTATATATATTTTTCTTAGTAAAGGAGTAAATACTATTTCAAGTAATTTGAAACTATGAAGTTCTGATATTGGTGAGCTTTGAACACTGAACAACTCCAACCCGGAAAATGAGTTTTTTGTGGAATTGAACTTCATTCCCTTTGGCACATGAGGCTGCCACACCTTCATCTGAGGAAAGGACTGTATTTTTTTTGTTGTTGCCATTTAGCAATATTTTTATTGCTAAAATTATATTTTTGAACTTTAATTCTCAGGATATGTAATTTATTGCATGCAGCAGATTGATCTTTGTGCTTCAAGAAATTACTTGTAGCATAAGTATCCAGCATGACTTGATTTGATTCCTAAACAAAAAAGAGAAATCATTGCAATCCTGCCCTCCTTTCTTGCTGTCCCACTCAAATGACAATTTACAGTCAAGTCTCAATTATTCCAGTCACTTAATTCCCCATAGGAATTAAATAATACAATGGAAAAGGAAGTTTAGTAGCAAAGTTATTTGTTTGCATTAGGCAGATATCTAGACCACTTAGGTTGGCTTTCCTAAATCTTATGCCAGCTGCCATTAGGAAACAAATGAAGAGAATAGGCCAAGCACTTAGCATAACTTAAAAAGCCAAATAAAATTGTAAGTGAAAAGGAAATGGAACTGCTATAAAACACATATTAAGGAAATGTAGTTTGGCAGCCCCAAGGGCCAACTTTCCCCTGACAAGCACACTCCCAGAAACCAACAGAAACTGCAAACAAACAAAATGAAGCAAAACCCAAGCCCCACAACTTCCCACAGATGGCAACTTAGCCGTTATATTGAAATGTGCTGTTTCTACAAACTGCAGGCACCACAGAATAAGAAGCCCATAAAATCACAGCAGCATAACATTTATGCAGTTTTACAATTATAAATAACCTTAGCAAGATTGTTTGTTTCATTCAGTGTTGTAGCAATGTAATCAGTCAATAGGAGAAAACTTACACAGATTTATTCAGACAAAGGATACAGAGGACAATCCAGCTCTGATTGTCTAATAAAGATTTTTCAGAAAAATATGATGAGACTTCAAATGTATTTTTATGCTACCTTACATAACACGACTATTATTCAGGAAAAACTAAGAGAAGTACAAAAAGGTGTTTCCTGATATAGATATATTTTAAAGATGAATAAACTTTGAAAGACTAAGTAAAAGTAAGGGCACATTTGTTAAGGTAGTTTAATATTCATTCGTCGTAAGTGTATTATATGCATGCACAAATACAGAAGAGATGAACAAAAGAACTTTAAAAAACCTCATTATGTTGCAATCTTAGGGAAACAGTAGAAAATCTTCCATCCTATTCCACCTGCCTTTGAGCTTTCTCATCTAAGGTAAGAGACTTAATCACCTTTGTAGACTGTTTTCAAGATGGCCTACCAAGAAATGACCCTGTACTATCACATTCTGTCCTCGACATTTCCAAATCAAGACCATTATCCTTGACTTTCCTTAAACTAAAGAAAGCTAAGTAGCAATGTATTTCTACTTGGTATACTTTTATTACACCCAGTACAGAAATTTTATCTGTTTGCCCTCAATAGCCCTATTTGTAACCCTGCCTGCCGTGTTTTTGCTCCCCAAGAATGAACACAGCTTGGTAGCATGAGGAGATGGCATGACAGAAACTGAATGTTAGCACCAATAATTATCATTGAAAGGTGTTACTTCAATGACAGCTTTCCACTTTCAAGGAGAACAAACCAACTCCGTGACCAGCTGTTCCATTCTGAAACATGGCCCTCATATTTCCACTTACATTTGAATGCTGGAGCACGTGAACTGAAAGCCAATCTCAGTTCTACCAAAGAAGACAGAGATAGTTTCAAAAAGCCTTTCAGCAAAGAGGAACATAGGTGGAGATTTTCAACTTGATTAAAAAAAATATTTTCTAGTTTCATATAGTAAAAATGTGATATTTTTTTTTAATTCTCCTCATATAGAACTAATAGTAGGACAGTGCCTCTATGGAACTCCTCTCTACATTCTTACTTTCCACCTTACTCAAAGGAAAACACTTTCTGGATACTTTATTTTAGCTCATGTTAAATTTCTTGAATAATTAGGACTGGTGTCAGCCACCTCCACTCTCTGTTCTGTTTGCAACACTGCAGTAAAAACACTCTGATATTTTCACTGGAGTGTAGAATTACCACATGTACTGTTTGCCTATTTTCATAGCGTGCTTTTGAAAGGGAGGTAGTACATAGGCCAAAATATATGCTTTCATTCCTTCTTTGGGGTTTACAGTACACATACTTTTGAGTTACAAAATTATATGTAAACACACATTTCAGGAAGCTCTGAGAGTACGTTTGAAAAAATGTGTGCACCTTAGATGTTCATTTAATATATTGACACTAGGATTCTCAGACAGAAATATGTGTTCAGTTTTTATATATTCCCAGTTGGGAGAAAAATATGTATAACTAATGTAAATAAGTAGAAGAGGGCAAATTACATGTGTATATGCATTCTTTTAATTGTGTATTTTTATTAGTAATATATAACATTATATTTGTGTGTCTAAACACATATATTGATAATAATAAATTTGAATGAAGTTCATGAGGGTAAAAAAGGATTTTCATAATAACTTTCCACAGGAGTTGTGCTCCTAAGTTGCTTTGACCCAGATTCTCATGAGCATTTAGGTAGGTAAACTTGCACTGAATGAAATTACTTCCATTTTAGTTGGAGCTCGATGTTTTAGATGCTTTTGAAAACACCCAGAAAGATCACCTCCATCTATACTGTTCACTTGAATTCACAGCAAATGTGATATGCTTACATCTCATGCTCTTAGCCCACTTTGAATCTGGCTCTATTTGTAATGCTACACACAAAAAAATCAAATCATTTGTGCCCTTTATATATATTTTTAAAGACATAGATTTTATATGGATGCCCCACTAAAACATAAAGATGCTTTAATGAAAGAAAGGAATATGCTAGTTAGTAAACTTTTTTTAGCCTTTCATAGCCATTTTTGACAGGCTGAATTATTCTCAATCAGAAGTGAGAAGATCTATTTTAATTCTACTCAGGTTTCAGTTATTTGGTTTGGCTGGGAGGCCTTTACTGAACCTGAAAATGTTGAGTACTTCATGATTTTGCAGTGGATTGACAAATTTGGTATTCCAGCAACAACATGGACAGCCAGTGAAGAGGAGTGGGAAGGAGAAATATAGAGTTTGATGCATTCACGTTTTTCTGCCCCTTATCACTCTTAATTCTAACTGGCTAATTAAAATCAAATCTGTAGATTTTTAAAGCAGAAAGTCACTGGAAGTGAGTGTCTAATTTCTTTAGGCTGCTTGTAAAAATCCTTCCTTTCCTTCTCTGGTCAGAATTGCTAGATAAAATAAAAATTCAGGATCACCAAGCTCAGTGTTTTTTCCATTTATAAATAGCCTTTCATGTCTTTTGAATACTAACTTTATTAGGGCAGTTTCTACCTATTTCCTGCTTCTTCATACTAATGGATGCAGATATTATTTGTGTGAAAAAAGGTAAATGGCTCTGGCCAAGGGCATTGGAGTCTGGTCCTTAGCAGATTTTGGTCTGTTGCCCAGGACTGGAAATTGATTACCTGAGCAGTGTGGAAAATAACAATTAATACAGTGCATAAAGTTTCACTGCAGCAATAAGATCCACTGCAAATTCACTAATCCACTTTGGAAACATCTTGTTACTGTGAGGGAAGTAACTACTGTCATTATTTTCTATTAGCATATTTGGGTTTTGTATAAAAAAATATTAGCAACTTAAAATCTTCTGAAAAATGTCAGAAATGAAGGACAAGTATATAATAATTTTCCTGACATGGAAGCTGTGAGGATGTTTCATCCCTCCAGGGGAAAAAAATAAACAAAAAACACTTGCCGGAAAATCCTGTTAATTCATTGCTTAAGGAATGTGAATCGCTCTGGGAAATCTGGACAAATAATTAAAAAAAAAAAAAAAAAAAAGAAACTTGCCTGTCATTATTTGCATTAATACCTTCATGTGGCTCAGAAAGCTGATACTCTGTTTAGGCAGCACTACATTTCAAGACGTACTTTTTCCCAACTCTGCGTCTGCAATCAGACTTGTGGTATCACTCTGATACCAAGGATTGCTGTTCACATTGAGTAGCGCTGTCATCTCCAGGTTGCATCATCTGCTGAAAACCCTTGTTGATTCAGGTGGGTGTGCTGGAAGGATAGCCTACTAGCACAATAACGTGATCTCTGCCTTGCTATTTCATAATTTATGTTACACTAGACATATCCAGATTCTTTCCAGCTCAATTTGGTGTTTTCTTTTGCATCTGTTTCTTAACTATACGACTCTATTTTGATAAAGACTAGCTGCGCTTCCTTAATATTAACAAAGAAAAATTATCATACTTGAGATACTATGGAAATATCAGCCACATAAATAAGAGGATTGAAAGATTAGAAGTTGAGTTACTGCATTAACTATCTGCAATTCTTTCTTTTGCTTTTTCCTTTTTAACTTTTAATAATGAAGAATATTAAGAAAAGTAGACAGTTCTGCTCTGTGGGTAAACTCAAAATATTACTAGTAAAATTTTAGTTGGGTATTTCATTACAGCAAAGACCTTCTAAAACAATTAACACATGCTCTAAGGTCTTTATCACCGTATCTATTCTATTGCACTTTTACACTGAGAAACAAAATTGATTCTGGACTTCATCCAGTCTAATTTTGTAGTAAGTGGCAAACAGTATGTGTCTTTGAGCTCCAGTGAAAAGTGTCTGAACAGGAAGCAATGCAAGTCATCACTAAGACAAACATTGCCAACGCTCTTCATGTGTTCCAAGAGATAAGCTGTTGCTGTTCTGCTTTCTGTTTTATGGACTACCGTTAGATTTTGAGTAAGAGCATGTTATTTCTTTAGTATTTTTTTCTTCTTCTTCTTCTGAAAAACTTAGAGGAAGCTAAAATCTCTGCAAATATTCCTGTATTTATAAGCTTCAACTTCACTGAACAGTACAAATAAACTGCTGCATATCTGATTTCTATCAGTGCTCATGCCTATTAGGGGAGTAGCTAGCCATTACTCCCCCCTCCATTTTATTTATTTGTTTATTTCTAAAAACCACACTGAAATGTGGTATAAAAAGCTTTACAACCGAAGGAATTTTTAAAAAATAATCGATTTCTAAAATGCATGAACTATTCAAACCCAAAACATCTGGGGGGATGAGTGAGTTGATTTTCTAGTGCTAAACCTATTTAAACAATAATTTTGCATGGTAGTTAAGACAAAAGATAGTGGATCAGCTTCACTCTTCTCTGTTAGGAAGATTATATTCAAGACTCACTGGTTTTGTAATTGACAAGATGCTTTTGCGACAGTTGTTGGTCTCCGTACAAGGATATCTTCCTACACAAAACAACAAGGAACAAATACAACAGACTATAATAACCATCTTATATAATAACCATGATATGTCACTGTATTTTACAGTTAAGCAGTTTTATAATGTGCACAAGATTTTTCTGATTTTGGCATCTAATTTCCATTAAAGTAAAATGGGGAGTTAAGCACCTATGTGTTTGTAGTTTGGATAATCATGGCAATGTTATACACTCCTTTGTACACTACACAAATGTTTAATTTCTTAAGTTTCAAAGTAATTTCTCCCATGCTAAATTTAAGCACATACAGAAATCTTAGTATGTTTGAGCCACAAGTAAGCTATCCACTTTTCAAATGCTCTGAGGACTCTTTGGGTTAATTTAAGGAAGATGTAGGTATAATACACTTTGAGAAACACCTATGTCTCATCACTGTCTCTTGTATCCCATTACTGTTCCAAACAGATTAAACTAGTATATAAACTATGATTATTTATTTATTTTTTCTTTTTTTATCAAATCACATCACAGGAGACTTCATCAACAGTGAAAGTGGAATGAAGAGATCTGAAAAGATGGATGCTCACACAAGCCCACATACAATTCGGCATAATTTAGCAGGAATGTGTTACTCACCAGCAAATGAGGTGTGTAGTGAGGTGAAAGTCATTGGTTCTGATTTAATGGATTTGCATATTCCAAGGTTAACAGCAGCTGCAGATGGATAAATGATTTTTAAGAGTAGTAATAGTATGAACCATTCTCAGAAAGCAGTATGCTTCAACTGGACTTCTTTTGGCATGCAAGCTCAAGGTCCTAGCTTTATACCCAAGGCAACATTGCATAGTTGCCATTCCTCCACATTGTAACAATGGGATCCTGGGTACCTGGTACTCTCCAAGTTAAATGTTTGTTGACTCCTTTTTCTAAAGAAAGGAAGCAAATGTTGGTGTTTTGACCAGTGTTACATTACCTGAAAATAAAATATGTTTAACTTGTTTATTATGTGAGGGAATCATACTTGCTGTGTTTGGTTATCTTGATACCAGAATTTTGGGTGCTAATTCTGTTCTGAAGGGGATTGTGAATAGTTATGGTGTCAAAAAATCATTTCTTTAATTAGTCACTGACAGCTAGGTAATTTTGAAAATTTACTATATAAAAAATCATGTCTAAACATGAGTTACCCTTAAAACCCTAATCTCCTTCAGTAATATGCAAAAATCGTATTTTATCATTTTGTAATGTTTTCAAACAAATGCATCTCAACTACTGTGAAAGGTGCTCTGAGGTAGCCTGTTTGACTTTGCATTGTCATAGAGTTAGGTTGTACATGCACATCATTTTCTGTCTGTAGGTGTGGTGGACAAAAGTCTACCACTCTCAAGCTCATCCTGGACTGTCGCTGCCACATCTTCTTGAAGATTACTGCTTTATGGGTTTTGCTAGATGAGCTGCTCCTGTGGTCACTTTCTTAATCTATTTCAAACAAAAAGTGCCAGGTTAGCAAAAATCACCTTTGAGACTGTTTAAACTAGCCTGGCTTGTTTTGTCCAGAATGGAGCAATCACTTGAAAATACTTGAAAGGACAGTAATTTTTGAGAATCAGGCAGTTATAAACAACTGAGGAAGGGATGGGGATGATAGCCATTTATCTGATACGGTTTCAACTGGAAGTCGACATGTATCTCCAGCTTCAGGTTATACAGAATATATAAATAAATTGGTCTGTTACTAAGGTTCTTGATTTCTCTGTCTTTGAGAGTTTTAGAAACTAATAGATGCAGTTATCAAAGACAGATGATCTGAGTAGACTCTGAAATTTCATTAAATCAAAGGTGTGACAGGTATCTGGACCTTGTATCTCAAATAGACACAGGAGAAAACTTGTGGGGAACAGCTCCAGTCAGGACTAGATGAATAATGATTTCACAGAGGGTATTAGGAGCAAAGTACTTGTGTGGAATTTAATAGAGGATTTGCCATCAAAGAAAGCTCTTTCTCAGAACACAGAAACTTTATGAATAAGGTGAGAATTGGTGAAAGTTGAGATAGATACTGTAAACTAAAGCTAACAGCCAAAGATACAGTAAAAAAGAGCAAGGAGTAGCAATCCAAATAGGACTCAAAACTAAACGAGTGCTCTGTAGGCCTCAGTATAAATGATGATGCTGAACACAAAGGCAAATGTGTAGTGATGGATGGGAAAGATGAAACTGCAATGTGGAAAAACAGTGGAAGCAGAACTCAGATAATTAACATTTCTGAAATCAGGGTAAAATTCATAATCATCACCTACAGTTTTGGAAGAACTCTGGTACCTGAAATCTAGTTTACAAACATTTTAAGCCAGTCACACACAAAGAGGAAATGGTGCATGTTGTATTTCTATTTAAGAAACAGTTGTGATATAATGTAAGTGGAAGTAATCAAAACAAAGCAGCAGCAGAAGTGTTAAACGAAAACAGCTAATATATTTCAATAACTTTCCCAAGGCTACTAAATACAGGCACCCCCTGTGCATCAGGGAATTCCTGACTCATAAACCTTGGGAGGTTAGGGTAATAACCTACAGAAGTATCACTGCTTCCATGTCCTAATTTTATGCTCTTTCCCAGGCACCTGATTTTGATGGCTGTCAGTGAGAAGGTCCTGAGATAGACAGGCTTTTGGTCAGCCTCTCTACAAGTGTTCTCTTGTTCTGTTGGAAACTAAGGAAAAGTCTTTATAAAAGCTACATTGGAACACACTAATCACCTATTTTTCCCTGATGAGAAAGCAGATTTCTAGTTACAAAATCTAATTCACCTGGATTTCAATGCTCTTTTAATATTGTAAAGTAAATGGGGACATTAAGGAAAAAGTGAAGGGGAAATGGCCATGGATAAGATTCAGATCACCTCATGCAGGAGCATCTCATGCATGGATAAAAGAGTTCATCAAGAACGGGTCCAGAAGGTAATTTTATTTAACATGTCCACTGACAAGCTTGGCACATATATAGGACTAGGCCAGTGAAATTTGATGACAGTAAGGTAGGAAGCTTTATTGCTACAGAGGAAGATTGGAATATTCTACAAGTAGTCTGACCCTGAGAACTGGAGTCACAGCTCTGGGATGAAATGTAATAATGTGGAAAGCAAGGCTGTTCACTTGAGAACTAACAAGAATTTATGCTCTGAATTGGGAGTTTATCAGTTGGAAATGACAGAGGCTAAAGATTTGGGTGCATCCATCAATCACTAGCAGCTGCAGAAGGCAACTGTGGCTTTTGGAGGCCCTCAATCAGGGAAAATAATTCCACTAGAAAAAGGGAAATATTAGTGTCATCATGCAAGGCATTAGTAAAGCATTGCGTGAAAACACAATGTTCAGTTCTTATCATCCATGTTCAAGAGAGATGAGCACAAAATGAAGCAGGCATGCACAAAATGTCCTGAAATAATCAGAGGAATGGAGAAACTATTTCATGAGAAAAAAAAAAAACCAAACAGGAATTTTTGTTTATTGTTGCAGAAAGTAAATTGGAGAGGATATGATTACCCTCTCTGTATAAATATTGCATTGAAATAAATGTGAGGAGATAGATCAATTAACACAAGAAAAATGTAAACTAAAAGTAAATTCTTTAAAAAGGAAATAATCCCTTACCATCAGCTAAATTCTAGATCTACTTTCCAACAAAAAAACCCTAGGTAGTGTAAGGTAGAACTCAATCTCTGATTAAGAAAATTTTAGGACTTTATTACCTGTGTTGTCAAGAGCCTTGAGTCAGTTGCTCAAGGAGTCTGATCCACAGTTGTGTTTCTGTGTCAGCAGATACATTGTGGCTGGAGTAGACAAACATTTGAAGTGAGATTAGAATGGGACAATATTAGCTCTCAGGAAACCTCAAATCCTTTCATAGCACCTGAGTAAAGCTTTTCTGTTAATAACTGCCATTTCTTGGCTTAAATGGCTTAAATTGAACTGTTCCTTCCAATTTTCTTGAAAACATAGATAACCTCTTACTGAGTCTTGGGAAGAAAATGGTCAGGAAAGCAGTGAGTGGCCCTTCTCTGCTGATTTGCAGTGAGAGAAGGCTAGAGAGCAAGCAGCTAACTTGCACCGGCAATGTATTTTTGTTCACGCTTCAATACTACAGTGAGTTTCAAGGGAAGGTTGTGCAGCCCTGCTCCCACAAGAGTTATGAAATAACACAGACATGGTCCTGAGAGCTCATCACATATTTTCATAGGATGAGCAAATTCATAAAAAACCTGTGGATAATTCATGAGCAGGAAAAACATGCATAAACTTCTTGAATAAATTATTTCCTAGAAATAGTTCCTACTCATATAAACACAGTGCAATAAAGTATCTTTTAACTGAGGAATACCTACTGTATACTACTAATCATTTCAGTACTAAATTCTCTCTTTATCTCAAACTCCCAAGGTTGTGCAATTAAAAAGGGGCAGACCCAGCTGAAATGCAACATTAATACCCACAGCATTTTAATAGACTATAAATCTGTTTTGTTGTATGAATCAGATCTTTAAGCAAGGACTTTTAATTATTGTTTATTCCAAGGAACTAAGAATGACAATATTGCTACCTATTAAGGAGGCTTTAACAGAGTAATTCAGTACAGCACCATTAGTGAATAGATTTAAATTCAGAAGTATTCTGTGTTTCCTCACTTGTTTGTTATTAAGATTAGCAGTAAACTTGAGACAGAAAGCAAGTTTTTGACTCAAGGAAGATAACCTATAACTACCACCAGAGCTTTACAACAATTGACTGCCTGATATTGACTGAAGCTCTTTATTTATCCAAAATACAGGTGCAAGTTTCTTCATCCCAGTCACAAGGGCTGCATATTTGTACAAGGGAATGTTCTCTGGAACAGTACTGCCTTTGAAGCTCTCCTATACCATTGCATAGTGGATCCAGCATTTTAAAGCATTATGTTAGCTAATCCTTTCAGGGAAGTTTTAGACTTGCTAAAAAAGTTGGATGAATGGCTACTACATTTTCCACAACTGTCAAGGTTCCTAATTTTCTGTTGAAAATAAGATTAAAAGAGGACCTATGTAGGACATGATTCCTTTGAGCCCATGTGACTCAAGAACCCATATCTCAATTTTTAAAGCAACTTAGATATCTAAGTTCATTTAAAAATTATAGACAAATGACACATTCATAGTCTAGGGGCCCTGAGAGGGGGCATTTTTTTTTTTTAATTCCAGACAAATTAAGTGTATTTCTAGCAGGAAAGGGTTCCGGGCTTTGTTTCTAGTCCCATTCTTAGTAGAATTTCTGGGTTTTCATTACTGAAGCATTAATGCATAAGACATTTGAAGACCAGGGACCAGAGCTTAGGACCAGAGCCTATTTCATCTAAACCACCCATACACAAACCTACAGACCTCCTGTACTATTTTCTTTTGGACTCTTTGTATGTAAGCATTTAAAGGGTATAGCTGAAATCAATTGCAGATGGAAATTTCAGTATAATCAGTGGTGGAGCTGTACAAGAACCCTCTGCTCCTAACTTGGAAACCTGGGCAAAGTAAAGTGACTTTGGTCACTTAAATACATTTAAAAATCTGGCATATAGAAGACTGAGCTGCTTGAAAGTCGCCAGAGCTGACATTCCAAAGACATTTTAGCATATTTGAGAATGTTAACTCCTAGTCTTAAAATGTCAGGAAGGTTTGAGCCTCTAGGGAGCCTCTTGCTGTTGGTAAGTTTGAATTAAAGTTAGTGATACAAACAGTGAAGACTCCAGATATAGGAAGGTAAATCAGCCTCTCTTTGACTTCTCTGAAGCTACTGACAAAAGACCTTATTCTTTTCCTATTGAAATCAAAACATTTTTTTTGGCATTGATTGCAGTGGGAATGTGATTGAGCCCAAAGGTGCTAGTTAGTGCTTATTAGGATAATGATTTTGATGTGGACACAAAAGAAGCTCTTCTGTGCTTTGCAATGTTAATGAATCTGAAAAGCAAGGAGAGTGCAATAGGAATAAACCTCAAGTAATGCCACCCAGAATGAGACTGTCTCTGCTGTGAATAGATTTTTTTAATTTTATTTTTTCTTCTGATTTATGACAACTATATTCTGAACTTTGTTTAACTGTGCTAGCAAAGGGCCACAATATACGTGTCCTTTCTACAGACAGCTGCAATATCTTCTCTCCTGAGAAGTGATGACAAAGAACATTATGCTGTATGAATTTGACAGTTAATGATGATAACTCACTTGGGCTTCCTTAAGTACAGGAGGAAACCCTAACATCTGTAGTATGAAGTCCCAGCTGTCAACTGAAACTCCAGTTTTAACACCAGGCTATAGAAACTGTGGCAATACAGAAACATCTTTGATTTGGATTTTAGTGCCAGTGCCTTTCAGTGCCTAGCCAGATTTGTTTGTGGTGTGTTCAACTTGCAATCTCACTTCAGCTGCTTCATGAGAGCCTATTCTGCCCCTCAAGATATTCTAGCCCTTTTGTTGGCCAGGATCACACTGGCACAAGATAAATAAATCAGGAAAGGAGGAAGGAACTGAAGCTTATGTGCCCATGTAATTTCACATAATAATTAATAGTGCTGTGACACATGGTAGCATATAGGTATCTGATAAGACACTGGGACCCAAATGGGTCTTCTCTCAGCCCTGTATAAGACAGAAAGCATCATGAAGCAGCATGAAGTCTGTAAGTCACATAGTAGCAGGATAACAGCACACCAGGAGTGAGAGACTGAAAGAGTTAATGTCGTGAACCTAGAGGCCTAACAAAGGTACAGTGGATGTGGTCACAAATGAGACCCTTCCTGAAACCGCTAAGGTATGCCAATCCCCCACAGCATAGCCGGTCTGATCTGTTTACATGCGCCAAAGTTCTTAACTGTAACACTGGTCCTGGGGACCCCCCCGAAACCTGGCTCTTGGAGAGAGTAAGGGTTCTGATAAGGGACATGTATTTGTTGGAGTTATCCTTCCCGCATATATAGAAATCGGGATATTCTGTGCCGCAAGACTTAAAATGAAACTGAGGATTATGGTAGAGTCAAGTATTGCGGCATACCCCATACACACTACCCTTTCGAAGAGCCTGCCGCTCACTGCAAAACCTGATGTATATTTCATGGACTACAATGATACCTGGACCTGTAAAACTAGCATATACCCAGTCCCCTTGGGACTAGTTTGGGGATGTTCTAATGGGAAATTTTATTCCTCCTTAACACTGAAATATCACGCTGGTCTGAAATGTGGATTAGTCATCGCATCCTTACGCCCATCTCGTGTTTTCAGTTTCACCACCCCTCCCCGGCGAGTGCGCCAGGAAGTGGCAGAAGCCCCAAAAACCCGACCTGAATGGGCAATCAGTGGAGTCCAAGTCCCCAGTTACTATATGGATGGGAAGTAGTGGCTCTAATGTTCCAAAACATTTTTACCCCATATGTAGCCCTAAAGCGAAATCAATTTGTTTTAGAAAATATTAGCTGGCAAGTACACCTTCTAAGTAATTGGACCAGATATGCTTTAGGAGAACTCAATTTACAAATCCAACAGGTGTCGAAAATGGTGTTCCAAAATTGTTTAGCCTTAGACATAATATTGTTAAAAGAACAAGGGGTATGTGGTATGTTGAATTTAAGTGATGGAGAATGTTGCATAACTATTCACAACGCCAGTACTGCTATAGAGGAGGCATGGACCAAAATGAAAGAAATCGCCGATCAAACTGCCGAACTCTTCCGATCACTCCAACCGAAAGACTGGCTCGACACACGTGCACCTGGATCTTGGTTCGCCTCCCTCCTACAATCCTAGGGACTCCATGGGGTGGGGGAAATGGTTAATGCAAATTGGAATAACCCTGTTGGTTGGATTTCTATTCCTAATGACTGGCATACCTATTGTTCGATGTATGATTACCCGTCTGCTTGCTTCTGCTTCCTCTCTTTTCTCCTGCTGTTCGTTATGTTCGTATCACCACCCTGAAAGATGAAATCAAGCACCCTCTGCCAACTCTCATTGCTTGAGCCACAGGGTGGATGTCAGAGGCCATTCATTAAGGGTTGCCTCTCTCAAGTTCACTGGGACTTACCGGTTGGGGCAAGTGGCTTTTGAATATTGTTATAAAGTTAAGCTGTGGGTTCTTATTTTTGATGGTTGGCCTTGCCATTGTAAAATGTATGATTTCACAAACTTTGTCTTCTCTATCTTCTCTATCCTTTATCCATTATGTGAAAATCGCCACCCTGGATGAAGATTATATAGACAATGTTTGAGCCACATGGTGGTGTGAGAGACTGAAAGAGTTAATGTCTCAAACATTGTGGCACGGCAAGGCGTGATTTGCATGGCGATGGCAGGTCAGCTAGCACGGGGTGGGGGAGAGCGGAGAGCAGGATGTGGAGAGCATGTCAGAGGACGCACGGTTCCGGGTTCCGACGGACCTTACCACGTATGGCCAGAGGTCACACAGGGTTTGTCTGAGGAAGGGGCTTGTGACCACCCAAGAGACCCCTCGTAGACCACCCCCCTCCCCCAGCGCCTGCGCAGAAGATTGAGAACTTTCTAGAACAAGAACCATGTCAGTCCTGAAGGGGCGTACCTGGAGGCAGGGATTAGCCTATAAAAGACATGCCCCCCAGGGAACCGTGCGCACGCCTGTCACTGGAGGATTGCCACGTCTGTCATCATCATCGCGGGATCCAAGGGTGGTGATACTTTTCCTTTCTCTTTCCTCCTTTCTTCTCCGTTCCTTTTCTCACTTCTCTCTTCCTTTACTCTTCCAATATATGTAAGTTTGGGATAAATTGTGACGGGTTGCCTGGAAAATAGCTCCATTGCCAAATCACCTCTGTTCATTCGTTGAGCTCGCCAGTTTGTTAAGTTTGTCTGTTTGTTGAATTCACCAGTTAATAAAGTTGCTGGCCAGACTGTTCCTCTGAGTCATTGTCATGACTCTACTGGCCACGCGGCTCTGCCGAGCAGAGATCGGCCTTTGTCGGTACACAGACCTTTGGGGAATCAAAAAGATTCACCCCTCTCACAATCCACCGAGTGGGATGAGACACCAGGTACAGGCTGTGGAAGAGTTTTCTCCTTAAAATCCCATTATGGTTAAAGTATCAAGAGGGCAAATGCAGACTAATGGAGAAACAGGAAGTCATCAGTAATTATGCAGTTAGCATTTTTACCTGAGGAGTGCTGAAAGTACCCATAGAAGACTTCTGAGATGAGGCAAGAGAGTCTGTATCAATTCCTATCAGTGTCCAGGTGTCAGCTTCCTCGAATGCTGCATAGTGGCTTTTGCTTTCTTCATGGCTTGTTCTCCCACTGAAGACCAAAGGATTAAGAAATGCACCTCCTATTAGTATTACTGGAAGCTGTGTGTTTAAATCTTCTCAGAAATCAATGCAAGAAAAAACCTATCTAATTAAAGCTAATCTATGTTGCTAGAATACCAGCACTCCAAATATTAATTAAGTTTTGAGGCTCAGGAACTACGTGCAACTCATCAAGTGAAACATCCAGTTTAATACTGGAGGAGCCTAAGTTGCAGAGTTCCTATTGATGTTAGTGGAATGCACAGCCCAGCCTTGTGGAAAATGCTTAAAGCCTTCCAGTTGAAATACCTGAATTAAGGGACTAATACCTCTGATAAGGAAAGAGTCAAGGCTGCATTTGTTTGGTAAGAGCTAGATCCAGACTATTCTCCAAAATCTGAATATTCTCATAAACACAGCATACAAATAATATTAGGAATAAATCTGAGTACTTTCCTGGTGTGAAAAGAAGAAAGTATAAAGAGCCAGACAGATAACAGATAGAGCTTTGTAAATAACATTACAGACACAGTGACAAAAGGAAACCCTGTGAGTCCTGAAAAGCAACACAGTCTGGTTCAATAGCAAATTCTAAGGGTATTGTCATAACAGGGTACTGATGGACTGGAGCCTCTTAGCCAGTTATAAACACAGTGCCTACAAGGTGAGTCAAAAAGTTCTCTTGTTCTCTCATGTTGGGCAACCACATGTGAAAACCATGTGAGATTAGCCCAAATCACTCAACCCAGCTATTTTGCTTGCAGAATTTTGCAAGAATGATACACCTCATTTGCCCCCTTTTCTCCCAAGCCCTGGTGCCTGCTGCAGAGGGTAGAGCACGGCACACATACTCTCCAGGCAACAAAATCCTACCGCAGACCAGAATGTTAATCTCTTACGGCTATTGTTCACCTGAAGAGTCCTAATTAATTCAGCTGAACTACCTATGTGAATAACTGTTCACAAGTTGTCAGTGAAGGCTAAACAATTTAGACTTTAATTCACCACGTCTGATCAATAGCCACTAGCATACCTGGATCATCTGGCTAATTAAAGAAGTTACTTTTGCTAGCATAAACAGGCTGCATGGAAAAAAAAGGCAATCTTTTAGGGCTGGAATACTGCAGACAGTTTGTCATGAATTTTGGTTTTATTTCGGTCTGCTAAGAAAATTTTTCTCTGAGAGCCCTATCTAGTCTTCCTCCCTTCCTTCCTTCCTTAGTTCCTTCCTTTCTTTCTTTCTTTCTTTCTAAATTCACAGCTGGTAGGTGCAGAAACTATTTACAAAGAAGAAAAACAAGGATGTCCAAGTATTTTCTTCAGGAAGTCTAACTGTTCTGATGGTTTTGGTTGAGTGGCCTTTTAGACATATACTTTTGTATTTCTTACTTTCTGTGTTAAGTTGTGCTTTTACTAAGTATTGAGCTCACTTAAATTGAGGTAAATAGATCTTTCAAATTTTAAAGGCATGTTTTAGCAACACATTAGACACTGGCTGTGTATTTAGCGCTGTTAATTGGATTCTGCCAGTAAAGCAAAGAGAAAAGCCATCTACTGAATTTATCTCATCACCAGTTCACAAGTTCATAATCTGACATGACCATTCAGTGAAGTGCTCTGCCCATCTATAAATTAATGTAATCTTAACCTGATACCACAGAGGTACCACCATGCCTGAGGGTAACAGAACAACCATTCCACACCTTTCTGTTCTTTTCAGTTTTCTAACTTGCATTTATTTTGAAGAAAATTATTTCACCAATCTCAGGTCAGCATGAGTATACATGGTTTCTTTCTTACTAATAAAGTAATCACAAATTTGTTTAAATCATGTTTTACATCATTATAATGGCAAATCTGTGTTTTCTGATTAATTTTATTGTGTGTTAATTTATATTTCATAAAGGAGTTCAACCTATTTTTTTCATAAAGAAGCTTGTGTGAGATGAATAAAAGTAACCTTAAATGACATGTTTGTATATAAAGTGGGAAAGATAGCTTCCAAATAAAATTGTGACTTTGACAAGCTGGTGCCTCAAAAAGGTGGTAAAAATTGGAATTTGTACTAAGATAGACATTTAAGATAGATCAAATAAATCACTTTCTAGCACTATCTTTTTCTCTCCTTGATTAAAAAGGGAGAATTCCAGTTACCTGAAACAGGTTATAGAACATAAATTTAAGACATCTAAGTTGTCCTAGGTGAAATGTACTTAAATGTTTGATATATTTCTTTCCTAGATGGTATAGTTAAAACCCTTCCATGTCTTTGTCTTGGCTTATGTAACAAAGCTGTTTTGAATTCTAAGTCTCTCTTAGAGGCTGAGTTTCCTTCCGTTCACATTACTAAGTAAAAATGCCAGTTGTTTGAGCCAGATTCACTCTGTGGAACATAGATGGAAAGGAACCATTTGGTTCCTCAGTTCCACCTGCTGCTATTGCTGGCAGCCTGGGCATATAATCCATTTCCCAAACTGATCAAGCTTAAAACTAGTCCATTTTTTTCCCCCACACTATTCCTATTGGGAAGCTACTCCAACATGTTGTTTTTCTGATGGCTGAAACCTCCTAATTTACATAATAAATGCTTTCTTGGTTTGTTTATTCCCATTGGTCATTTTGCCAACATTATCTTTTGCACAAATAGCTGGTTTGTCTTAACATGGTTCATCCCCTTGCTTACAGTCTGTAGCATAAGACCTTGAATTTTGCCTTCTTGCCAATCTGTTTTTCTGAGGACATTACTTCTCATAATCCTTGTCTTTCTCTATGCTATTCCAGTCTATTTTATCCAGCTCTTCAACAGATTTGACTCTCCTTTTCACAGGCCACTAAAAAGAAGCTAACTAAATTCAGAAATGTATCCACTTTGTTACTCTTTCTTTACTATCAGAAATATCCTAACCCTAATTCATCTTCAGGAAGACCAGTAGAGTAGATGACCACCTGGAGTCTTTGCTGGACATTTAGGAAATTCTGCAGTGGAGGTGTTCCATCAGTTTTCCATTCAAAAAGACATAGACAAGAAACATTCCTTCTTTCCCAGAGCTCAATCCTTTTAGAATGATTTATTTCATGAACAGTAGATTATCCCAGTTGGGGATCGCTTGCAGTAAATGGGAGAAATCTAGGTGGCTGAACCAGATTCAGAGGAGTTTTGCTGGGGAATGTCAGGAAAGGCACAAAGCTTTTAAAGATTTGGCTAGGTCATCCATCTTTACATACCAAAGAGGATACCAATGTCGATAACAACTGACCCTTGATTCCTATGCTGTTGCATACTCTTGTGATATATTGAAGGAGTCAGTCTTACATATGTGATTTGCTAAACTGAACACAGCCTTGGATGATACTTGAATAAGGAGTTAGCAGTGGTATAATAGAAGTACGAGTTGCCATTTGCTTTGGAAAAGAGATGCAGGGAAAACATGCTCTCAAGGCTTGCTAGAAGACCATTGGGGAGAAAGTGAAAGAAAAAGTGGGGAGCACCCTGACAGCTCTATGATTTATGAATGTTTTGCATGCTTTTGCAGAGCTCATAAAGAAGAAAAGATAAAAGGGGCTGAGCCTGCCAGTTTGGGCTGTGTTCTAGGTAATAAGGTAAAGACAACCAATTTAAATACAATATTGTATGATCATATGGTCAGCTCAGATTTTGTTTTATTTGTGGCCATTCTGTTGTCAGAAGAACACTATTTTCTGCCAAACTGGCACTAAATTTCATGACTGTATGGAAGGTGATGTAATTCCACCTTTTCCAAATGTTTTGCAGAAATTGAAGATTGATTTAGCTTGGGATTTGGGGATTTGGGGGATTGCTTGTTTGTTTGTTTGTTTGTTTGGGAGGGGTGTTTTTTGGCTTCAGCCTCAGTACTTGAACAGCACAGGCAGAAACTGAAATCAAGGTGGTAACATCTATTACATTGAGAAAAGATAGCAAGTGCTTTAACCACCTCTGTTCATTGATTAGGATTCTGAAAGGCTGATTGGGAAAACTGTGTATGTGTTAATGAAACTGCTAGCTACAGTGAATTTTTTGAGATGAAGACTTGTTCTAGCCTAAAAGTTGATGATTCATGTTTTGAGAATGGAAGCAAAAGATAGAGTCGGCACACTGGATCTGGATAATGTAGGTACCATGTCTTCCATTACTATTTCAGCTCTACATTTGGTTTTTTTTAGTGTTGCAGTAAATCAGGAGACAACTTTAAAAGTTTCTAAACAGGCGTTTTATGGCAAATAAATTGATGTCCAGTTGTAAATCATTTTGGCAAAGCCTAAGCAGATCTCTTTTCTTCTTTATAAACATTTAGGTTCTACTAGACGATAATCCACTGAAACTAATTCCTGTTCACGCCTGTGTTGAAACTGATGATGTGCTGACAAATGACTTGTGTGAGTTTGCTTTTATGTCTCTAACACTGCAAAAGCACCTTGTTGCAGTTTAGATTTTGTAAATAATGTGGAAGCCACTATAAATTTTCATGTAACAAATGCCTTTTTTTCCCCAATTTAAATATTGTTCTGTTCCAAGTCAGGACAATAAAAGGTACTGAGCTAAAGTTGTTTGAAAGGATGCAAAAAGACAATCCCAGATAAATACTGAAGAGAGATTTCACCCTTTCTCCTCTCCTTTTAATTTTGTTCTACAGATGGCAAAATTGCCCAAGAAATGTCACTGCACAAATAGAAGAGAAAAGGCCAAAAATGTGAGTAATTTCTTAAAAGCATTGTTCAGTATTTGCCAAGGAGAGCATAAGATAGGGTGAATGGTTCAAACCATCTGTGGTTAAAGATCAGCCATACAATTGGAATAAGAGAAAAGAAAAAGAAAAGAAAAAAAAAAGATGTTTTTAACTGATCCCAAGGTAGTCTGGAATGGCACAGCCATTGAATTAAATTCAGAGAGTGAGACTGGCTACAGTTTTAAAAGTTGGAACAGAGTGAAAGAAGTGAAGTGAAAAATAAGCGGTGTAATTCTTGCTTAGCCTTTCTGCATAAAAGGAAAATTCTTCTGTGTTCAAGATGGCCTAGCTCATAACACTGAGTGCACAAAGCAGTCATAGGAATAAGAACCGAGTTACAGCTCAGAGCAGTAAACAACTGAGTGACTGAAAGATGAGAAATGCTCAGACTCTGAGAAAGCTTTGCTAGCTGCTGTGTGGGATTAGAGAATTTTAATTACATCTATATTGGACAATGCTCTTGAGACTAATCATTATTCAACAGTGTCGGCAAAGTCCAATCAGATTTGGAAAGGGTAAGCCTTCCAACATGAAAATTCTTGCCTGTATGTTAAATTTGGAGGCCGGCGATGTGAACAATATGGTGTGTGCCAAATGAGGACTGACAGAAGTGTATGAGCATTAGGAAATGCATAGTGTTGAAAGAGACAGTGGTAGAAGGAACTAAGAGTTCATTTTCTTCAGGGAAATGCTGTTTTCACTGTCCTATGATGATTCTGTGTACAATATTTTGCCTGTTATTATTTGGGTGGATAACTTTTTTCAGGAAGGTATATGATGTAGTTATCTGTGTACTTGAAGAGGTGGAGGGAGGAAAAGATGTGTCTCATGACAGAAACATCAACTGGGTGATGTTAGAAACCAACATGCAGAAATAACAGGTGTAAAACACAGACCTATTATTAACTTAACATTTCATGATAGATTTGTGATTCATTTTGGTCACCAAAACAGTGTACTATATTCATGCACCAAGTGAAACAGTTTAAAAAGTATCATCTGTGTTGTTAAATCAAGACACTACTTGGGAAACTATGGCAGGTATCTGGTGAATGCTGGGAATAAGAGCTAAATACCTCAAAGCAAAATGCATATTGCATATTATTGGTGCTCATTCAGGCAAAAAAAAAAATGAAATAGCTAAAAACTAAGCTGAGAAAGTCTGCATGAATGTCAAAGAGAGGAAAGATTTCATTTTGACCGTTTGGTCTACATCAAATGGGCCTACTGAGCTCATTACAAGATAAAGAATGAGCTCCTTTTATCACATACTGAAATTCTGACCTTAAAGTAACCTTTGAAAGCAGTATTCTCCTTTGCCCATAGGGGGAAAAAAACCTGAAAGGATATGCTATGCTTAGTATGGCCAGACATCTTTACCACCACATGATAAATTGGTAAGATCTCTCTGAGAGTCACATGTTTTTGAATTTTAATTTATATTGATTGATGTAGAAGTACATCAGTGCTTGATAATGTAAATGTTTCAGAGTTTGTAAAAGAGTTACTGTTTTGAAGGGTCTGAGAACCATCTACAGTTGACATGATAACATAAGGAAAAATGTGGGCAAGACAGAGCCGTAAAATCCTAGAGATACTGCAGAGGATTAGTCATTAACATGTATTACAAAGGCATTTTCATTGAAACACCAGAATAGAGTCATGGTCTGGATACAGAAGGGCCAGTTAACTGTTTTCCCTGTTTGTTTTACTTTAGATTTTGCCTTTGCTTTTGTATAGACCCTGTTCTTCCTGCCCAGCACACAAGATCTTTAAAGTGATGTATTTTTTAGTTTTTTATTCTTGACATTCTCTTTTCTACAAATTAGAACCAGAGCTGTTACATCACTACTATTAGCAATATTCAGGTTTAACAAATATTCCAAATAATATGACTAAAGTTTACTCAGTCAAGAGTTATTTCTCTATGAATGTTTGCTGCTGCATACCTATTTCACCACTAAAGATCATCCTAGGAATTAATTATTTTAATATGTGTGGAACTGTCAAAATAGTGACATTAGGATAACCTTTACAAGTGATTTCTACTTCTTTAAGTGCCTGCCAATTGCCATTCTACTAATTGCTGACCATTCTGTAATGAGAATTTACAAATTATGCAATGCCCTCATTCCTCTGCCTGTCATAATTCTGATCTTATCACCATAATGAACATTTTAGCTTTTTAAACTATGAAATAGGAATATCCAGAAATAACATGGACTAGCTGCTATCTAGTAAAAATAAATATGTGCATCTCCATTTTATCTTGTATTAGAATCGTGTCCCTAAGATTGCACACATGCCTAAAATTCAATGTGTACAAAAGTGTTTCTTGTTTTGACATCTGAAGTAGGAAAATTTCTGATAGTAAAATTAGCCACCTGCTAATGAATTCGTATAATGAAAACCCCTGTACATGCAGATCATTTATTCCTGCAGTAAAAAGAGTTGTACTGCTCCTAAAACTATGCTGAATACAGTTAAATAATTTCAATGGTAACTTCTAAGTAATTTAGCATTCGATCCATAATGTTAAGCAGTTTTTGAAGTCACTGTTAGTAAAACATCAGGTGCAATTAAAAGTCAAGGCATGTCCATCTTCCCTGACTGATGAGAGCCATTTGAACGGAAAAAAGACCTTAGTGCAGCTATTGCAGAAAGTACTGTTGTACATAGAAATATTTTGAGATTAACTAGCCAAAGAGTGATGGTGTCATAGCAGAGTTTTTAATCTGAAAAATACTAACATTGTTCTAACTGGAAAATGTCTAATTTTTCCAGACTTCTCCAGTTTGTAGTGAAGCTTCTCAGTTCTGTTTATGAAAAGTAAGAGAAGTGTAGAGGAAGCACCCATAGTGGAAAATCGTTTTGTATTTCTGCATCTAGTGCAGAATGTAGGCATCCTGTAAGATTTTATAGGAAAGGCCACAGCATATAGGCCTTTAAAAATATCACTAGATTCCTATCTTCATATCAAGGCCACTGAACATCTTTTTAAATCCTGACTTATTTCTTTATCTAGAAATATTGAGTAGTATTCAATCTAAAGCCTCCTTATTAAAAAAAAGTGGAATCTCAGTGATGCTTCTTGTAAATATTTTAACTCCAGATGGATAAGTACATTTTTTTAAATTTACTTCTTAATCTCTGCATTAACTTTAATCTCCAGGAGGCATTTTCAGACTTTGCTACACACAATTTTCAGTAAAATATGAACACTTCTGCCAGTATGTCTCCTTAGACTGTATGGCTTCATCTAAACTAGAGATGAGCATAGCAACAGACTAGAGGCAGGTGGAAAAAGGGTATTCTGTCCATACAAGATATCCTATTTCAGTCACAAAAGCACTGACTGCACAGAGCACCATGCCCATACAACACGGTCTGTGTGATCTTAACTGACCCTTTCATGCTTGGCAGAGTTTTCTAGTGCAGATGTATAGTGGCTGTGGTTTATAGAATCTGTTTTCTCCCATTCTTGATTTTAGTTATGTATCTAACTAAAGGCAGATTTTAGAGGCAGAGGAGGCAGAGGAGGTATAAGGTTTTCAAAAGCTGCAATATTCCACTAGATACTGCCACTGAGAGTACTATGACTATGACAACCCTCCAATACAAGATTTAGCTATGTTTTAGTATTCTTAAATTGCTACTTCTTTTTGACAGTAAAGTTTTAAATCAGTGTGTTTCTTATAGCGATGCACTGTGCTGCAAGCATACAAACTAAAAGCCTCACCTTATGAGGTGCAGTTTCTTTTACCAGATGTCAAACACCTTCAGCTTACATTTTAAGTAGTTATCTCTATATCTATCAGGCCAAAGAAATACAATAGGTGAGTTTTGTTTGTTTGCAGATTTTTTTCCCCGAGGTGCTGAGCACATGCATCTTCCCTTTTCAGTTTCATTCAAATTCTGCATGTTTTTCACCTCTTAAAAACATTCAAACAGATTTGAATGTCTTTGGCCATCAGAAGTACCATCACACAGAAGGAGGATAAGTGCAGATCCCAGTGGTTTTCCCTGTTCTCTTAACATGGATGATGGATGATGTGAAACCCAGAAAGAACTCCCTTAGCTATAATGGAGCAGCAATAACAGGAGGGGCTTCAAAATGTCCAAAAGGCCCGCATGTTCCAAATTAATACATAAAAACTTTAATACTACAGTTACATTTTAAAGCAAAAAATCTATCCCTGTTTCTTTGGTGTTAAACTTACCTTTCCAAAGTTCCTCTGGGTCCTAAGAGTGAGTGCTTTATTATAACTCAAGCAGAATTTAGGGAGGTTAGGTCAGCATTCTGAGGCCTCCACTGGGAGGAAAGTGACAATAGGGTTGGGGTTTCTTTCTCCTTTTTGCCAAGAGTTACATGATGTTGATGTTGATGTAGATGGCATATTCCTCTTCAGCCCTGGGTCTGCTTTGGCTGATTTTTGTACATTCTGTTAACTTGGTCTGCCTATATGCTCTTTCTCTTCACTGGTTTCTAGTTGTTCAGTTTATTTATTCTCTTTGTTATGCCTAAAAATATGTTTTTACCTGAAAAATTCCAAGTTGTACTCTGTAGTGACCTTTGACCATTGTGATTTGTGTTTCTAGTACAAGATCTTTAGTATCACTGTGTGTCTGTACTCTTCTACACCACATTTTATTCTAGAGTCATTCAATGTACACAGAGTAAACACTTTTTATTGCTAAAAATTAAAGCTAAACGAAAATAAATTTGGACAATAGTTATCTGATTGCTAGATAAATTGCTATTACAGCTGAACAAGAGAAGCCTAGACAAGTCCAGAGACCCTGCACTTGTCAGACCAACAAAGAACTTGTGGTCTTTAAGAAATAATTATATTTTACTGGGCTACAGTTTGCCTGCTTCAGCTATTTCTGGACCTTGTCATATTCTCTAAGGCTTCACACCAGAGTTTCAACCTTCCTTTTTATGTTGGGAACCAATTGTACCAGGAAGCGAAGCAGTTTTAGCAAGAGATCTGCGTGGTACCACATACTGTATATTTAGGACACTTGTTTATTCAGAAGACCTGTAATCAAAGGTAGGGAAACCATCACCTGTACTAAATGCATTTGAAAAAATGGGAGAATTTCAGCATAGCATCGTCACCTTCTATAGCCCAAAACCATAATCCATACCCGCACAGACAAATGTGCACATGTGTGATTCTGTTGATATGTCTAGAACTTGTTGGTGCAGTCACAACCTTCATGGTTAGAAGCTGTCCTGATGGCAATTACATGGTAATGAAAAGTGCATGTTATTTTCAGGTGCGTGGTGGGGTACAGTGACTTTTTCCTTGGACTGAACCATAACTGATGGGTGGAGTATAACCATCTCCTCAGCATTTTCCAGTCACTTACTTGGTATCTCCCTTTTCAGCAGTGCAGCCCTAATGAGTCCTACAGTTAAAACACCTAAAGATCACCAGGCATTTTACACAGAATGTAAGTGCCGCACCTGAGGGTGTGAATCCCAGAATGAAGCAAGGCATTGTGAAGCTGAGCCTAAGTTTCTCATGGGAATCTAGCTCCATAGAAACAGTTTTCTGGAAAAGACCTATACAATTTAATAAGGATTAAACAAATCTTATTAGCAAGACAAAGCTAGAAGAGAGGTAGCATCTTTTATTAGACCATCCAATAAAACTTGGAAAAACATACAAACTTTAAGAAGCTCTTCTGAAGGTGTAATTTTATTCTAGAAACCCACAGGAGGTCACCTAAGAGCATCCTATCTAAAAAGTACCATTGGCTGGCTTAGAAATTATCCATATAGAAGTTATCACTCACAGATAAAATCTCCAGGATTTACTCCAAATCATGACAGGATAAGCAATAATTAATAATTCTGGATCTGAAAGAACTCAGCATCACCAGTAATGTTTTAATTTGATTTGATTTAATCACACTGTAACCAGACTTAACCAAAATGATTAGTTCATTCTTTTGTAACTAAGCAACATAGAGATAGAAGAGGGGTAGACAATGCTTTAATATATTGTGTTTGTACACCTATGGCTATAGATATGCTACTATGCCCAAAGACAATTGGACGAGGAGTACTACGGTCATGCTGCTATGTTCCCAGTACAGCCCCAGCCCATCTTGACAACGAGTCGAGGGTGGTTAGAATAATTGGTTTGTGTTAAGGGTGCCAAATCACTGTTAGGGACCATGCACCATGAAGAAGGGAAGCAAGTTACATAAGCAAGGTGGGATTGCCCATGTCCAGAAGAAGGGGTCAACTAAAGGACACATCTGTACGACCACCAAGGACCACCAGAGACCCCCACAGAAGCCCCTCAGAGCTCAAGGACGCATGCGTAATGACCACGCAAATATGATAATTAGTTCCAGGAAATATAATGAATATGTACGGTCATTCTGGGAAATTTGATGCATATGTATGTAATCGGACAATATAAGTTTCGGCTGATGCAACCTGCAGTATGCACGCTAGGTGGAACGATCCCCTGTGCATCCGGCGCTATAATAAAGAATGCCTGCTTCTTAATACTACATTGTTGTTAAGGAGTTTGATTCCCGATTTCGGTGACAACACTGTAAAAAAATATAACTATAAGCATTTTGAAAAAAGGGAAACATTTAGTGAACAGCAAAGCGTTCTTCAGTTATTAAGCTTCCTTTCACACACTGTCCATGTGAAGTAAGATAATGACTAGTAAGATACCAGCATTAAAATACTACAGTGCAAATGACGGTGCCATTAATAGTTTTATTAATTAATTTATGTGTCTCTTTAAGTATAATGGACCCATTAATGCTGAAACTTAATAACAGTTATGATGGTGCAATCACAAAAATAATTTTCTGTGATACTTCACTTTGTAAATACAGGAAGTCTGAGAACGAAATTTCCTTTCCTTGCCCTTTCTTGACCATAGATGTTGGGCGAGATTAAGTTTTTAATGCTGAGCTGCAGCAAGCTGAACAGAACAGTCTTAAGTAGAACACCCCCCAGCCCATACCCCACACCCTGGGGGCAGCAGTGGGTCTGCACTGCCCTTTGTATGTCTGAATGGAATAATCAAACCCCACAGGTTTAAGAGAAAGAAGCAAAGATCACAGCCAGAAAATAATTGAAGAATTGTAGAAAAAAAGAGGGGAGCATGTTGTGAAGAAGAGTGGGAAAACATGCTCAAATGAAGAAGAGTAAGTAGCGATTAAAAACTAACAGGAAGAGGGAATTAGAGGAGATAAATGGGAAGAGTATGAGAGGAGTAGCATAATACTAAGATATTAGACTACACGAGCAGTAAATCCACCGACATTTTGAATTAAGACCAATTCAGTTATTTTATATTTTTCCAAAATGTCAAGGTGCACCCTAGTTGATAAAGTCAATTTGTAAAAAATAATTAATGACTGCAAGTACTACTGTCTTTAGTATGGACATATCTGCTGTGCTACTTTTTTTTCTCATTTCAGAGAGGAAACTGCTTAGTTCCTTACTTAAGTTTGGGGGTAAGTTTTAACCTTGGAAAAAAAAAAGTGTATGTCATGGAAATCCTGCCTATGCTAAGGGAGAGCTTTGCCCTACACTTCTTTTCTGAAAGCTTTCCTTAGTTTACCCCTGCTTTTTCTATTATACACATAGAGTTTGAGCCTCTATTGCACCTGAATTTAGTATTCTGCATTCTGACCTTTTAGAAGGGAGACAGCTTCTGAGTCAGTGGGCTGTGTAATACCAAAGCTTAGGTGTGGTCTCCATTGCCAATCTTTCCATAGACTTTGAAATCAAGGGTCACTACCTCTTGCTGTACTGCAGTTTCAAACAAGTTTTGTTTCTGGAAAAAAACAAGGTATTAATTAATGATTGCATCAACAGTATTATTGACAGAAAATCAAACCAAAATTCTGGGTATGGCTTTTACAAAATAAACTGTATAGGACAGCATAAGACAGGCAAAGAGATTGTACCATTCTCAGAATAACTCCCTTCTGGTAAATGGAGTAGTACCATTCTCAGAATAACTCCTTTTTGGTAAATGGAGTAAGACCAAGTTTGCATTTGTCCCATTGGATTAAAAAAATGAATTGTGGAAATAAGTCCTTTGTTTCAAAACTAGAGATTTTTTATTATTATTCTTGTTTAGAACAGGAGACTGAATTGTACAGTAGAATCCCTGAGATTCTGGTTTAAGAACTTTAAGAAGTCTGATATTGGCTGTAGATAAAATATATAGAACTAAATGGACCGCTAATTGTGTTTGTAAAATAACTTCTGTGCTTTAGAATTTAATACATATTTCTATCCTGTGCAATACATAAACAAATATTTAGTGGTTTAAATATGCTCAGTCATGTGTTCCTTTAAAAAGTACTTGGATAAATCTTCTGTATCTGCACTGATATCCAGGCGGTGTCATTTTCATTTCCATTTAAGTTGGAGACACCTCACACCAACTGCTTTCAAATTATAAAAAATAGTTTTTAAACTTCTCTCTGAATGCTGCATGAAATCTTGGATATTGCAACAAATGTAGCTCAGTAGATTTTGACTGTATTTGTATTTGTTGTCTATGTAGGCCTGGAAACGGAGAAAAAATCAGTGAGGGAACCTTCAAATTTAAAGAGAGTTTCTTTGCCTGAGCATACTTGAGTGATACTTATTGTGAGACTGAGATTGGTTGAATTATGTTCGGCTTGCAGTGGCTCTAGTTACACTGGAATAATGGTTGAACAGGAATATTAAAATGAAAAGAGAGAAGTTAGCATCTGAGTTATGCAAAAATAAAGACAACTCATGTTAAATAAATAAAATATATCTCATGGGGCTGTTTATCATACTGGTCTGATTAAATAAACATGGCACCTCATTCTATCTTGTGAAATTATTCTGTTCTTCCTGTGAAAGAGCACTATCCCCCTAATGTACTGTTGAGAAATGCAAGGCAGATATCATCAGGAGGGATCAATGAAGGAAAGAATATTCAAATAGTGAAATATCTACCTTGGATTATATCCTAATTGGATATTACATCAGTCTAAATTTATTCCACTCTCATATTACCTTATTTGAGTCATTAGAGACTAATGAAAGCTAATGTCAATTAGTTAAATCCTTGTTATGTTCCATCTAACAGTCATCTGTGAACCGCACTGTATAAGAAATAGGCACTGATGCATTTCCTAATTAATAAAATAATACTTTGGGAGGAGGGAGGGAAGGGAGCTGCCATTTCAGATTTCCTGTAATACTTTATAATTCAAAAAGCTTGGTTGTTTTCTTATGAATTTGTAATTGAGAATCCATTATCTCATGTGAAAGTGTATTCAGTATAGTGCCTTCAAGTTTCCCTTTTTTTAAAAAATAAATAAGATTTTATCCATAGAGGTAAACAGTGGCAAAGAGCTATTGCAAGATATCCTCTTGTGAACTGTCAAAAGAGATCCCCTCTGTCAATTTCACGCACGACAACCTCCTGCTCTTCTTGAATCTAGAGATACAGGTCCTACACTTGCCATTTCCAGACCATTTCTAAGTTTGTCCTTTCTAAGTTTGAACTTGAGTAAACTACATTTGACCTGCATACCTGGATTCCCTGCCTATGAAATCTCATAAGTAATAGTACCTATCTCAAAAGGGGGCCTCTAAAGAGATGGAATAAGTGATAAAAAATATAACACTTTTTAAATATTTAATAAGCACCCTCATTCCAAGATGCTCTGATGGTCAGTCAGTATGTGCTGGAAATCCAGTTCCCCTTTTAAGGCAAGTATTGTCCCCAGACGCTTCTGGCTGACCTTCCTGTCCTCTGCAGAGATGTATGTTGCGATGAATGCATATTCGGTTTTCCTTCTTCAACAACAAAAGTCCAGCCCTTTACATAACGAGAGCAAAGGATTGCTCGCTCTATATCCTTCTGTCCTTAACGCTGTAAGATAGCTAACTGCAAATAAATGTGCTTAAAGACTGTGCACCTGATTAAGCCATAATTTAAATGCCTTTCAAGGATGCAACCAGAGTCTGAACAGGGCTCAAATTCTGAGGATGGCTGCCTGGCATCTGTGGGGCAGGAGAAAGGCAAACTGTAAACAACAAAAGTGTGTAGCAGGGCACCTGCCTCAGCTACCTGCCGAGAAATCTTTGAAGGCATTATGCTGCTGCTGAAATACTTTTAATGGTGGGTATTTTTAACTTTTGTTGTTGAGAACTCATCTGTCCCACTGAGTTTCATTTCTTTTGTGACATTGAGCCTCTTTAAAACTGTAAATAATGAAAGCACAATTTTCTTTGTGCTCTGAAAGTTCTCCTCTTCACAAAATACTAAAATAGAAGTTCAAGAGCATAAATAAGCTTTTCCATAGAATCTAAGCAGAAATATCTTTCTATCGAGTATTTTGTTTACATTTTTGACAACAGGGCATAAATTTTCAGTGCACGGCTTGAGATTTTACAGAAGATTCAACTCTCACTAACTTTAAAAAGAGTTTTATAACTTGTCATTCATGTACCATATGAAAGCTAACTCTTGGATGTGACCCCTGAGTATCTACTCTTTCATAATTTTAACAAAGTATCCAGTATCTGTGTCATTATTGGCAATACAATAATGTTTATTAAAAAAAATTATCACGGCATTGAAGAGTACAGCTGTGGAAAAGAGAGTGAGTGCATACTTTGTTAAAAACTGCCAGGACACTGCTAATAAATGTGCGGTGCCACATAGTTATTGTCATTTCCATATGGAAAAATATTTTTGCTTTAATATAGCAAAATGAAAAATAGTGATTGTTCATGATCCCTTATTTAAAGCTCCGCTTCTCCTTATTGTATATAGATTTGGCAATGCCAGCACATGGCAATGTTACCTGCTAAGAATTAGAGATCATTTAAAATTTGCAGGCAAGAAGTTCTGCAGTCAGAGCACTACTCTTGGACACTAGAAATGGGGGTTCTGTCCCCTTTTCTCCTGGTGTCCTGCAATATAATATTGGGAAGGTCACCCTCAATTACATTCAAAATGGTTTTAGTGGGAATTATGTGCTTCACTTCCTCCCTATCCTCACTCCTCCACCTTTCCCATGTCCCCTTTTGTAAACCATAGCACTGACTTTCCCGTAAGGAATTTTAAGATCAACTAGTAAGAAGCTATGTGTTATAAGAACTAGCATCGTTAATAAGATTAACAGTATGATTGCATTGAACAAGAAATGAGCTAAAACGAAGTACCATTATCACAAGAAGGTAGCAGTTTGTGTCCATTCAGTAATACCACTGGCAGCACTGAGATGCATCATTACATAAAGCAGCAGGCATGCTTACTCCAGGCTTTTTCAGTGCCCACCTTCTATGTCTGATTTTATTCATATCAGTGGAGTTAAACTGATATTAAACAGAAATTTATTCAGTGGTGGTGACTCAAGCTTAACATTTAGAAAATAGTCATTCAGTTACTGTACAGGGTACATGCTTTTGGTTCTGACAGTGGGGTTGATTCTGCTTCCGCTGAAAGCAAAGGTGAAATTCGGTGTTTCTGGACTGAACTGCATGCTTTGCTAAAATATTCTGGGTGTCACAGAAGGGGCTGAGAGGTATCTGGAAGACAAATAAGCTGCAACATTTCCATATTTTGCATCCAACTGTGTACTGGGAAATGGTTTTATATGCATAAACTAATTTCCAAAGGGGCTCCATGATACACTTTAAGGGATTTACAAAACCCAGATAGAAATGTGCTTCCAAAAAAAACCCATAAGGAAGAAACTTTGCATCCTTATAGATTCAAGAGCTAGAAAGGAGATTTGGCACCAGAAAACAATATACAAAATTCAGTTTTAGTTATTTGCATCTGCAGTTTAAAAGATATGCAATACTGCCAAACAAACAGAGCTCAGCAGGATAGTTGAATGATCAAGGAAACTGGAAGAAGCTGAGCCTGCTTAAATTATGCCATGTTTTGTACAATCTTGTTAGTTTGCATACATAGACTATAGGCCCATTTCAGGAGCCTTTGCAAGGCATAAGGAATAATATTCCTAGGAATGGCGGAATGTTTTTTTAATTAGGTTTGAAATATTTATTATATAATGGAATATACATCTAGGTAGACTAAATGTTGGGGATTCTGATTTAATGTCTACGTATACATACAAAGATGCCATCACAATAATTGGAGATTGTTCTTTTCTCACCTATTCCCCCACCTGGCTGTGTTTAAATAACAAGGTTATCACTGCAATAATCTCAGTATCAAATATCTGAGAAAAGACTCAACATTTTCATTTTGATAGATTTTAAATATGAGTCAAGGCAAGCAAATTACAGCTTTAAAGGATGATTGAAAAGTCAAGATGCCATGGTGCAATATCAGATATTGCACTGAATCAGCCTGCTTTTTATTCCATTGTTAAAAAAAGAAAGAAAAAAAACCCCACAGGTTAGAATGGCTTGTAAATCATTAACTCTTTATGAAGAAGTACTGTCAAGTCAAAAGTGTGACAAGAAAACTTCTAAAACAGGCTGCTTTTGGTCGTCATAGTACAGGATAGCTGCTAGGGATTATTTTACAATGGAAAATAATTATGGAGATACCAAAACACCTTCACAGAACATTGCTTTAATGCAATAGCAGACCCAGCTCTGCAAGGTGCAGAGTATTTCCTTCCTCTGAGTATTTCCATTCCTCAGATGCTGTGGAATATAACGGGACTTAAAGGCAGTTAACACTAAATGGCTTGAAACTGGACTCTAACTTTGTGATTAACTCCCAGATTTTTCCTGTGAATGTGCAAATGGCTGGGCCTCCATACATCCCACCCAGCAGAAGCACCAGACTTAGAGTGTAATTGTCTCCAGCCTTATTTAGGCAGTAGAGAGTCAAGCACTACTGGAAATTAGGTCATAGTTGCAGTGGCCTGAAATTCTCCTGGCAGTGTCCCTTTTCCTTCCATGGCTCACGTAGGGAACCTAGGGCTTCAGTGCTCTGAAGATCAGTGCCCAAAGTCAGAAGGGGCAACTTTAAATTATTTGTCTTGAAGTGGACTGACTGTTCACCAAGTGTAGAGAGGGGAGCTCAGTTTGCAAACACCTAGGAGGGAGAAAAAGCCCCTTCACTGTTAGTTACCATTAATTATGTAAAAAAGGTGCCTCTTCTCAGAGCAGCATAGGTTAGAGCATGAAACAATCTCGTGCTTCATGTAACAACTTTTTTTCCCACCTCTAGGCAAAGTTAGTGTTGATTATGCATTTTCTAGAAGTGCTTCTTTAGAGGTTGACGGATGTTATGCTGCTGATAACCGCAACCGCCCTACATCACTCCAAGGTGCTGCTGGTGATGGCAGTACCTCTGGGTATGTCACAAGGGGCACCTTGTGAAGAGACAATCAGCCACCTAAGAGAGTCTTATCCCTTCATCACTGTAGGGTTATGCTTGAATTTATACAGGAGCCACTCAGTATGTTACTCACATTAATGCACATCCCAAGTGCCTCTGTTCTGCTCACAGGTATAAGGAACTCCCACAGCTAATTAGTAATTTACAGTCATAGGCAAATCTATTTTCAGAAGAGAGTGAGAGGGAAAAAAAGATGTCTACACTTGAAGTTGCATCATTGATGACAAAGCTTGATTTGATTTTGTGGCCATTAAATTAAATTCAAAGTGTCAGATTGTCAGTCCTGATGACTGAAGTTTCCTTCAAGGGATAATAAAATGGAGACAATACTACCACAGCCTTTCTCCAATATGAAAAGTTGTTTTTACACATGCAGACACCCACACGTTTACTTAAGCACTATGTGTTGATTTTCTAGTTTGTCCTCCTGCTTAGTTCACAGTCTCTTGCTGAAACAGTCAGCAGTGAAATTGCTACCAACTTACTGTGTAGGGGTGGTGATAATGGATATGATCCCCCTTACATTATAATCACAGGCTTATATGATAAACTCTTCAGACACATGAAATGAATGGAGACAATGAAGAAAATATCTTCAACTATCAAAAACTTTAAGCCAACAGATCCCCTGAATTTCTTTCTTTTTTTTTTTTTTGTCATAGTTTCATAGAGCTTTGCATAGTTACAGAATAAACAACTTTTATCAGTTGTTTGGAAAGTCCAATGACTGGGTCTCCCCTTCACTTGCACTTACCCCATTCCAGGAACTTCAGGAGTGTTACCTCTGATTTACACTAAATGCATGTGAAACCATGATTGCAGCGCTCAATTCTGAATTTCAATTCTTACATTTCTGTTGGAAATAACCTTTTCCCTCTTAATCCTATTATATTGTATTCTCTTTTGCTTCTCCTCCCTTGCATCTCTTAGCAAGCCCCTTGGCTGCTTTTATATAGTTTCTATCTTTATCAGCCTTGCTATATTCAAAATATACTTTTGACTTTGAGGTCTATTGGCTTTTGAGTTTAAGATGCAGACAAACAGCTGTGGTCAGAAAAGTATTCTTGTTGACTCATTTTTTTATGCTTGCCTATACCTTCAACAGAGGGAATAAAAGCAAAAATAGCATGTAGCTTGAGTGGGAGATCACCAGATAGGTCTTAATGATTTCCTAAACAGAGTTACACAGTTTTCTGTCATAAACTCCATCCTGTAGTAACACTTGTTGCTTTTTTTATCCAAACTGAGACTAATGCATTAACCATACCACCTAATTTTAAACATCAAAATTTCAAATGTCTAAATTTTGTGGCCCAGTTAGGAAGGTAATACTGCTGTACTTCCTGTATAATCAGTGACTGGTAAGAAGGACAAGTGGCTAAAAAAATTAAATATATTCCAACTGAAGAAAATTAGAAGAAGCAGAGCTGATCCACAGAATCTGGATTTGTGCCTCTGCACTAAATTAAATGAGTTAAGCCAAAAAAAAAAAGTCTTACTAAGCAATGGATATTTGGTTATTTGGATATTTCAGCATTTGTCTTCTATGCTTACCCAGGATAAAAAAGCAAGGTATAAATACATTTATAGAATCATTGAAGAAGTAATGGCTAGAAGAAAAAAAAGTCAGGAAAAAATAATTCAGTAGTGTCACAAGTTTGAGATATTTTTATTTTTTTTTAATAATAAAAAAACCTTTCTTTGTAGCATGAACTATTTCATTTTGTATCAATGCTAATTTTGGTGTCTAGATAACTGCTGAGGTACATGATGGCCTCTGCAGTTCTGGGTTTTTCATTTCACACTTTCTCCTGCATATGCAGGCTGGATATGTCTCTGGCTGGCTCTAATGCAATCTCCCATAATGCATTATGGTCTTTCTTGTTACCATCACTGTAGAGTCCATATTTTGCGTTGTATCCTCTGTATCCATTGTATCATTTTATGCACAGGCCCAAAGCTCTGTAGCTTCCTTGGAATTAATGTGAGGGTATACTTTGGCATCATTAGGACAAGACCATTCTGGATTCTCCAAATCTTTAGTTATGTAAAATAAAATATATTTAATGTTGTTAAAGAATTTCTTTACAGAATTCTTTCATAAAATATAACTAACATAAGTATATAAAAGAAGACAGAACAAAAGATAAATATGGAAAATAAAATCTTCATGGCTTTTAATGCTCATTCAGAACAATACCAGTTTTCTGGACTGTACTTTCTTATCAGCTATAGTCTTTTATCCCAAAGAACTGAGATGATATCTACTTTAAGAAAACATCTACTGAACACACATAACCATGCCATTGAGGTCAGTTCCCTCCATTCCCTGCAATACAGCAGAATAAACATTATCCAGGTTTAGGCATGACAATTAAAAGCTTATTCTTATGCCCTGAGGAAAAAAATCTCACTCTCCAAAAATTTTTGATCTGTTGGATTTCTAGTGGGACAGAGCTAAAATTAATACTTTCAGATTAAATATTTTTTGAAAGAGTGGTCTTTTAAATCTAATTTTTAGATTTTAGATCTAATGCTGATCGTGAAATTTCTACCAATTCAGTAGAAGCAGAGATAAACTAATGCTGAACATATTTAATCTGAGGTTTCTACAAGCTAAACTCTTGAGAAGAGCTGAGTTGGCAGAAGAAACATTAGTCATTTTGGGAGAATTTCAGCTTGAAATAAAACTTTTAATTCAGTTTCAAGCAACTTCAATATTCTTTAAAAGAGTGAGCTTATTTTTTATTTTAAAACAAAATAATTTTAAAAGTTTAAGCAAGACTGTGGGAGCTTTTAAGGGCTTTTATTGAAAACAAACAACTTGGTGAATCAGGTACAGTACAAGGTGAATCAGGTACAAGTACAATCTAGTGGGACTGAGTCTCAATTGCTTAAAAAAAAAAAAAAAGTTTTAAGAAAGTGCAGGTTGTCAGATCTAAAAAAATATTACTTACATTTCCAGAACAAGATTATAAATCTGAGGTCTTTGGCCCATCATATAATTATTTTAGAAGACAAAACAATAAACTAGTAGAACTTCAGACTCATTCTCTTAGGAAAAGCAGATATACACTTTGTTTAAAAATAGATGTACTTTCTCTAGAAAGAAAAAGATGCTTGTTCATCAATTTTACATGTTTTACAACTTTTATTAGCAGAAGCTACCCTTACTGTATAGATGAAAATGTGAAAGAAGCATCTTGAATAGTCTCTGGACTCAATGATCCATTAAATAAGTGCTTTTAATCTCTTGACAGAGCGAGAGTATATAAACTTTGACAACATGCTTTGGTCTCAAACCCAGCATATTGCTGACCTGCTTCAGAAACACAGGGGTGGTCACCCAGAGAGTTGGCTCTCACCAAGTGTCAGCCTGGGGGCAAGTTGTTCTCCAGCTCACCACAGCTACTTGCTGAGAAGAGAGCAGCAGCTCTGCACCCACCCGTCATCCCAACAAGCAGCTTGCGTGGAAATGCAAAGGAAGCTGGAGCACCTCTTCATCCTTGAACATGATTATCATAACCAGACTGAAGTCTCATGCAGTGAGAACATAGGTATGAGGTGGGAAATACTCCAATTCTCTGTGATAATTTCTGTTTTATTTTGATGAAATTCAGAGCGCATGTGAGAAACAGAAAAATGTTTGCTTCCCATCCAAAAGCCGTGTTTCAGAGGAGCTGTCCTCAATGGGAAAAAGTCCAGTCTTTGTGTGGCAGCTTGACAGGAAGCACTCACAGCCTAGCTTTACAAATCCCGCTAAAAGCCACTTGGTAGAATATTAATCTGTTTCAAAATGTGGAATGTTATACTAAATTACCCAGAAAATTATTCTGGTTCAAATGCCATTTCTGTAAAATACCTGTTCTTTCAGCTAAACACAAGCTTAGGATTCATGGAACTTAAGCAGCTCCTTACTGGGAGGAACATCATTGGACATGTTGCTGAGAAATTTATTAATTTTAAACATGCAGTTTTATGCTTCAGATATCAGGCATGAAGATTACTCATGGCTCCTTCTTCCCTCACTTTGCCCCAGTCAGAGCAGGAGATTAGCAGAAGATTAGCAGCCAGACTGACCAGCAAGACTTTCACTCAGTATCATCCTTTTTTATTTTGCAGGAATCTCCTGCAACTCCCCACCGTCTCACACTGCACAGGGGAAGGGAGTGAAGCATAAATACTGCCAGAAGAAAGGAAAAGTGCAAGAAACAGCTTGGGATCTTCCCAGCACTGCCAGTCTATTGCAGCTATATGTCTTTGTTCGCTTTCCGACAGAAGCACTGGTGGTTCCTCTGAAAACGCTGGCTGGGACGTGGACACTTGAGCGAGAGGGAGGTTGCAAGGACAGGATGAGTCAGCCCTGCAAGCCAGCTGCAGATGTTTTACTTCAGTGTGTAGTACCTTCTCAGCACTCAGTGCCTGTCTTACTAGATGGAAAGCTTGTATGGGAGAGAAAAATTCCTGTGAAACTCTGCTCCAGAAGTTCAAAGTCATAAGCTTCTGAAAATCATACTTGGGCATTTGTTAGGAGAAGAGATAGGAGAGGGATGAAGGGAATGGCAATGGAGAGACAAAGTCAGGTCTGAGAAGGCGTGATCTGGGGATACACAGGAGCAGAAGGAGAACATGACAGGACTTCAGCTGTGAAGGAAAAGGAGAAGAAATCAAAAAGCAGTTGTGGAGAATACTAGAGAAGTTTATAATTACTACAGCATTTTTCTTTTCTGAACTTTAGAGCAAATGCTTGGATCTGTTTTCCTCTGCTGTCACAAACCACTGTGAAACGCATTAGCAAAGTATAATTTGCATAGTGTATAGCTAAGTATAGGAATCATGCATGCCTACGTGTACAAACAAGTGCAGACAGCTGTATGTTGTCGATGCTTTTGTGTGAAGCCAGGTTTAATGCAGAAGCTGTAAAGTCGCAGGATATATTACCTATAGGATAACACAGTGCTTAGGGCAACTTGGCTTCTAGGCTGGGTCAGGCTGATGTGCAGAGGCTGGGAGCACAACTGTCTGTCTTATTTATCTAGGTAACGCGTTGGTGTGAGCAAGAGCTGAGGGACCACACGGTGGTCTAGCAGAGCGCTGCATTACCTCTCTCTCCACTGTCTCTTCCATAGGGAGGCATAGCCAAGGGATGACTTGCAGGTACTTCAGCTCAAGTGGCAGAGGCCTGTGCATTTCACTTGGAAAATAAAAAGGGTCACAGGAAATGTCCGTTTGCTTTGGGGAAAAAAAAAATCCATCAGGGAGTCTAATGAAAAAATGGACATTTTCTGCACAGAAAAATATAGAAGAAATAAATTTTCCAACTTGTTCCAGGATAAATCTTGTTGTTAATCAATATGAAAGACAATATGCATCCACATACTCGAATTTTTAGTTATTATTTTGCTCATTAAAAAAAAGAAAAACCCTAGGCAATTGTATTAAACTAGCAGCACTGCTTTGCTAAATGAAAGGTAAGATTGCAAAGCCAGCTGCTCAGAGTAAGGAAAAGCCGTAATGAAGATCACCAGTGCTCCTTTTGTACATCTGCATTGGAATTAATTACATAATCATACAGCATTTTTTCACAAAACTCCTGCCTTATTCAGTGCACAGCATAAATGGAGCTCACTGAATGGGTAACTTCAATATTTCAAATATGGGGAGCTTTCAATATTCAAATGATTGATTCCAAATACTTAAAAATTGGTTTGGTTTGCATACAAATTGATCCTGAATTAGGCAATGGTCATGTCCATGATGAAAACACTTCAGTTAAATGACACATAGAGAAAGCTTAATTGATACTTTATGGTTTCTCAGCAGATGTCTGCATTCAAATGGAATTACTGTAAAAGAATTTGCTAGAAAGATGTAGGTACTGTATCTGAATAAATCATTTGCATTTGCTAAAATGAAGTTATATGCAGTAGGAGGTGCTGGTTATATCAGCAAGCCATAAACATGCCTTTATTCTTGTCTTTCTTTTTCATATTATGCATTAATATGAATCCAGAATGGGACTGATTCCCTGTACATTATATCAGCTTCATGCTGATGCAACTCTCTTAATTTCAGTCTTTTAGCACCTAACTGCCTGTTATAGTGGTAAAACCCAGTCTATACACATATACACTGTATTTAATGCCCTAGCATTTCTTTTTATAGAAAGAATGAAACCATATGAGAATTTTGTAGGGCTAAGAATTTGACTTCTAAGTTAAAAGTGGGGCATAGCTGAAACAAATGGTTTTGTATTGCCGGGGGGGGGGGGGGGGAGGGGGTTGGGGGAGCAGCAGAAGAACAAAATTTCACATGTAGGTTCTAATAAGATTGTGAGTTCCAGTTCGTTTTTCCCCTCTTCCAGTCTCAGTGTGAGTATGCATGTACCGTATGTCCTTGCAATGCATTCTGTCTTTGTAACCCTATTCTCTCCCTGTACTAAAGCCCTCATGAGGATACGAAGAACGTTATGCAGAAAAATAAATGCAGATTGGATATCAGTATCTGAAATAAAATGCTGCCAGTGCTTTTTATCCTTTCTGCAATTTGATCCAAATGCTGTGACTAGGTTACTGTGGTTAAGATTAATGGTTAAATTATTTTCCCACAAGAAACCACCGCTTTTCTCCACTTAATTAACAGATGTTAAAAAAAGAACAAGTAGTTATTCTTCTGTGTACTCATCTGTGCCCTTTAGCTAATTACAGGCAAATTCAAAGTGATTTCCCATAGCTTTTGCTGTGATGATGCAGGATTCTTAAGGTCAACAATGATCTGTATCTATAACATAGCCTGGCATGATGTCATACATGGATAGTCATTATGTTAGCTATGTGTGCCCCTTCAAACAGGTGCTTTGTCAAACAGGTAGAATCTGTAATGTTTTGGAGAGTCTCTTGCTCTCTGCTTCTTTTGTATGTATGGCTGTTTACAGAAGAGAGAGCCAAAGTCCCAGACGGTGTAATAGACTATATAATTCAGAACCCCTTCATACTATGAGGGCAAGTCCATAATTTCTAAGGTTTTACAAAGGTAAACATCCTACAAGAAAGAACTGGAAAGGTTCAAATGCATGCATTGGGGAACATCAAAACTTTTAAACTGTAATGGAAAAAGGGAAATCCTTTATGGCATTTCTGCACTGCTAGAGCAGCACAAACGAGTCATGACAGGCTTAAATGTCCTATTCACTTTGTGGAGATACAAAGGATTCACAAAGCTGAAGACAGGGGGGAGTTGTACTATTGACATTTTAAAGGGAAATTAGTTTCATCCATTGAGATACGGAAAGGTGAGCCTCAAGACACTCAGCTGATTAATTTCTTCGGGTTTTGAGTAAACTTTCACTTTCAGTTTCAGGTTGTCACCTATCCTACAGTCTCTACTATTTGAGCAATGTATTTGAAGCTAGTATTTTGTGTTTGATAGGTTTCCACCTGCAGACTGGCAGTGACGGTATCAGTAAGTTAAAGTCTTTAAACTGAATTAGCGAGCCAAGCATTCCTACTAATGTGTAGTAGAACACACTCCTACATTTTTATTCATACTTCCTGTTGTGAATCCAAACCCAAAATTAAGATTTCATAAAGGACTGTGAATAACTAGAGCTGCAATTCTTGCATAAACTACTGTTGTCAGGTTTAGCAGATAGAAAACAACTGTGGTAGACACTGTGTAAGTCACTACAGTCTTCATTTCAATCTGTATTTATGAAAATACCACAAAAAGTGTTAAAATCCATGCAAGTATTAGTAATTTTAATTTTTATTTTGCTTTATTATTTAGTATTATGATTGCAAATATTTTGTTGAAGTTAATACTGTAAGTATGCTATTGCAGTTGTACCATTATTGCAGCTGTGATTAGCACTACAGAATCACACAGAATCACAGAATCGTATAGGTTGGAAAAGACTTTAAGATCATTGAGTCCAACCGTAAACCTAACACTACCAAGACCGCCTCCTCAGGTTTCATAGTTTTCTCCTGCAGCCTTCCTACCGTTAGTTGTCCATAATAATTCATGACATATTCATGTCAGCGATATTAAAATCTTATGATTTAGGGTTATTTATTTGTAATTATCCTCTATGCTTATGTTCACAGTGACAAGTCATGCTACCTACTAGGATCGGATAACAGTCAGTGCTGAGAACACAACATCTATACCATGTGTGCTTTGGCACTTAGCTTTGGACTAGCTCTAGTCTGATTCCATGGATGGGATTGCTAGCAGAAGTGAGAGTGCTCCAGGGGCACATCTTCAGGTACAATTTCATTCAAAATTAATCCTGTTGCATGTTCCAACATCTTTCCATGATATGAACCAAAGCAGAATAAGTTGGGGTGATCGAGGGAAAACTGTAAACACAGTCCATTTTAAAACAGAAAGTGAAGTCAATAAAAATTGTCACTGTCACTCCTTTACAAAGTTATACAAAAATGCGAAAGACAGTATGATTTCCATGAAAAGAGCAGAAATCACCCAGCTGTAAGTCTTTCACCTGCAATTAAAATTGATCACAAATTCAAAGAGTCTTTCTGTCAATCTTTTTATTTTTGCATGTGTTTGAAAAAATTGGGAAATATTTTGTTCTTGGGGATTTCCTATTTTCCCTGTTGAAAAACAATAACAACAACAACAGACAAATAAAAACTGATAGCTTGTCAATTTGAAAATCAACAAATTTTGAATGGTACATTAATAAGCAACACGATATTTTTTTTCAAGAAAACAACTTTTCATTTTATTTTTGTGCTTTTTAAATAAGAGCACATATATAGATTCACAGGCACTGCCCATAACTCCCTTAAGGAGCGTCCTGTTACTTCATGCAAGACTAGGGTTTGTGGTTCAAGTTGCTGTAAATTCACTCTGGAAATTTATCTATTGAAATCGAGGCCTCCCACGTCCATTGTGAATTCACAAGCTAGTGGAAAGGATGAATTCCCCCTTGACTTGTGAATGACACATGAATTTCCCTGACAGTTTTCCCAGTAAATGAAGTTCCCAATACTTGAAAATTTCAGTATAGTTCCTTCTTTTTCAATAATTGGCTGGTACTATCTGTTAAATTTGATACAAATTTGCCAGCTGGTTTACCTGATGCTTTTTTGTAAATAAACCATTCAAGAATTTGTTCATACACATGTCTTACAAGTTTTTCCCTTTTCTTCTTCAACTGCTTTTTATGGAATTATTGTCAGTTGTATTCCAGTAGGATATATTGCCTCCCAGTGAGACAGAGCCCCCTCATAGTAGAGGCACACAGAGTGAGAGACGGTCCCTGGCCTGTATGATTTGTTAATTGGCCAGATAAACAATGGGAGGTGGGAACTTGCCTAAGGTGGCAATGGAGGTCACTCAGGGGGACAGCACTGGAAAACTTTACTCATTACACTGAACTCCAATGTCATGCTGATGGCCCTCCTAACAGTGTTTAAAATGCACAGTCTTTTGAGCTGGGGAAACAGAAATTAAACACATTACTTTAACACATCTTCCCCTGCCAGTCTTTCTCAGTCTTTTTTTCTTTTTAATAAGAAAAAATATTTAAGACTTACATAGCAGACATTTCTTTCTGTTCCTTCAAGTAATTCCTTTATGTTTGTCCTGTTCTGGCAAAACATAGAATCATAGAATCGTTTAGGTTGGAAAGGACTTTTAAGATCATCAAGTCCAACCATTAACCTAGCACTGCAAGTCCACCACTAAACCATGTCCCTAAGCACCACATCTACACATCTTTTAAATACCTCCAGGGATGGTGACTCAACCACTTCCCTGAGCACCCTGTTCCAATGCTTGATAATCCTTTCGGTGAAGAAATTTTTCTTGCAAAATTGAAATAAGATAGATCATTCTTCCAGCCTGTTATATACATGCACTTTGAAATGGCAGATAAAGTCAAAGGGTTAAGAAACAATTCCAGCATTGTCTTAACAGGACTAGAATTACTGGGAGGCAATAAGACTCCATTATTTGTATTTAATGGGAATTAATGCATTCTTGTTTGTAGTGTGTCACTACTAAACAGACCTCTAAGCTTTGTCATACCTCCTCCTCTAATGTTTAATAAAGTGTTCTCTTTTCCTTTCACAATTTTTTTTCCTCACTCTGAAGATATACTGTAATCATTACTAACTCTGTAAACTGACATGCCTGTCAGCAAATGTATTCTTGATATCTCACATACATGCTTACTGAAGCTTTAAATGCTGACTTTATCTAACTGGCTTTCTCAGACTAGGCATAAAAAATATAGACAAATTTTCCCTCTTGTTTAATTATTATTTTGTAAAAAATCATCAAATCTGCTTCTTTCTGTCAGTCCACATGGCTGCAGTGGAAGGAAATTAAAAAATAAAGATTTTCTATTCATACTGTTCCTTGTGAAAAAGGAACCTTTCACTGACTGTATTCTGTGGCAAAATGGATTATCATAAAACATGGCATCATGCTTTGCTGGGAAAATATGTCATCTGTTTTGCTTCAACTTCATTGTGGAGCAATTGTCACAAATGTCTTCCATATGAAATTTTTCCTTATCCCATTTGACTGACTAAAATTAAATGTCAATGCAAGGGTACCTAAATAAAGCAGAAGAACAGATATTTCTGTAGCTATTCCTGTTGCTGTCAATGGTGTTTAACATCAGATCGATACAGAGAGGAAAGTGATATGCATATTGCTTTCCAGGGACGGTAAGATGGCTTTAAAGCAAAGCCACATATGCTAAACTCCTAAACATCTTACCTGCTGAGTAGATGCTGACCCCTGTGAACTTCTCCTAAAATACCAAAAAGATGGATAAAATAGATCAGTCTAGAAATCTTAGGGCAACATTCTCAGTGCTGCGAAGAATCGTGTCCTTCACCTAGCAAAGTAATACTTCTGCTTAGTATAGCAGCATCTCTACAGTGAGGATTATATTCTGCTGCCCTTTGTATTAGGAGAGCAAGGAGAGCAGAAAGATATGATGGGATTACAAACAATAAGATTAATAAAACCACATTTTTAGTTTGTAAAATGGGTTTGAACTGAAAATTCCCAGAATTACAAAAAAGGTAAAAGGAAAATACTTTACTCTTGACCAAAGCAATAGTTATGCCCTGAGATTTATCATATTTCTATTTACCTTCTACTCACCATGCACATTTGGATTCTTGTAAAACACTACACTGTATAAACCCATTGGTGTCAGATTATTGAAATTAAGTTGTCTGGTTTGGAGAAAAATAATTTCTTAGTTTACAGGTCACCTCGCTCTGTCTGTCTAAATAAGACAGAGATCCAGATACACAGTCTAACACAGAGAGTGACATTTACCCTATAGCTAATCTTGTTCAATGAGTTCATAAAAGCATGAATGATGTCGTTTGTGGGAAGCAGAATGTGCTTCCATCTTCTGCTGTCTTGTCATTCCTGAATTCTGGATTTCCTGTTTAGTTTTGGGGGTCAGTCTGTAGATTTCCAAATAAAGGGTGAATAGTATCTGCTGTGTGGATGAATAAACTCTACTGCTTTGCTTTGCCTTTCTTTTCCTTTCCTTTTTTTTTTTTTTTTTTTTTTTCTTGACAGTTATAAACTGAGGTAATTATAGTTCACTATTCAGACATAAAACATGGTTTCATTTCGAGTCTTAAATAGTATTTGGACTGCAAAATTCCCTTATGTGTAGGCACTGAGTGACTCATTCAAAACTGAATAGATTTTAAAATAAAACTAGAAATTCATTTTGTGAGAGTGTCTTAATAGAAAATCAGTCCGAAAAATAATTTGTGCCATAGAAAGGATTCTACCCATCCAAAAAATGAATTCATTTCCTTAGTGCTTTCAAATGTCAGTAAAGGTTGGATTTAGTTTTAAAAGTTTTTAAATGACTCAGAGATTGTTTTTAAAATCCCATTTTTTTATTTCTATACTGATTTTCCCAAAGAATTCACCATAATTTTGAAAGAATTGTCTTGTTTTTATGGGCACTGTTGTTTTGCTTGATTTCCTCTTGCTATGCTGTGGGGACCCAGTCCTTGTGACATCAGAACCAGCAGTCAGGTGAACTATTTAGCTCTAAAGTCACTTATGACGGCAGAGGGTGACTAATCAGCAGAAATGGATTATCTCCCTAGCAACAGCGGTTCAACTTTCACAGAAATATCCAGGGAGCTAGTGATAGAGAAACAGGCAAAATGGAATTATCTCTGAATTAACAGCATTTGAGCAGGTAGCAGTGGAGAACAGAATGACTCCAGCATACCCAGGCAGGAAGCCCAGAGCATAGGAAACATGTAGCTCTTCTCAGAAACTCAGACAAGGAGGTTTTGTCTTCCGCCTCCCAGGACAGCATCCTACAGAGCACCAGGTTACACCCAGCCCTTCACTCCTCATTCAAAACACTCAAAACCTTATGTTCAGATTGCCTAACCGAAGAACTACAGCACCGAAAAAGTTAACCAGGATAGTCAACCACAGTGACAAATTTCTTTCCCCTAGAAGAAATAAACTTTCTACAGTAGAGTTTTTTCCTTTGTGGGGGACTGCAAAGGCCTTCTGCAAGAAATAAGGACTTTTGCAGCTTATCTTCTGCTTTAAGTGCAAGGCACATTTACTTGATTTTATCTTCTCTGATATCATACATGTGGGTGGATGTAGGTGTGTGTACACATCATGTTCAAAGAAAAATCCAGCACGCTGTATACACTGGATAGGAGAAAAAAAAAGTTCATCATATCTCTTCATACAGTACTGGGAAGCATTCAGCTACTACAATGAAAAACGCGGTTAAAGAATCAGAATAGGACATAAAGGGTTCTCAGACAACTTTACCACCTGACAAGTTTGCTTGCTCTGAATGACCCCAAAATACAATGTACTCTGAAGCATGTAGGAAAAGAACAGCGGATTGTATTGACAATTAGGTGGGAGAAGGCTGCGTCATACAAAGTGTTACACAGCCTGCATTTTCTTTCTTTTTATAGAGCAAGAACAAAGAACAATGGCTCTGGCTCCTATGTCTTAATAGACAGCAGCTCATGGGCTTCCTGCCAAAGGGTTAAGTGCTGTTGTTTGGCCTTCAGTTTCAAAGACAGAAATGGCCATCTTTCAATAGTAGATTTTTCTACACTCAAGAAAGGCCAGTTGGCTGAAGGGAGAAAAGCAATGGTGACTAAAACAGGGAAATAACAGCTGCAATACAATCTTCCTCTTAGCTGAGCATTTAGTTTGAGGTGGGTTTTCTTTTTTTTTTTTTTTCAGTTTTAATTCTGAGAGGGATTTCTATGGAAGATTGTTTTCAAAAGAAGGTATTATTCCACTACTGTACAAATTTAGATACATTTGCCACTGAGCTTTTGAAGGATTCTAGCAGCATATTATGAAAAAAAACTGTTGGCAATTGTTCATGGAAAATATCTGACAGTAAGGTCAAGTGAGCCACGAAGGAGGTGACATTTGTCGATTAAGCTCTTGTTACAGCATGAAGCAAGTTGACCAAGAAAAGCATACTGCATTTAAGGATTTAGTCATATTTTCTATGGCAATAGTGTACTTTTATGTGTGCTAAAGAATGGAAATGAATTTTAATGCTTATCAGCCACTTAGGCTATCTTATATGAAACCAGATTTGGCAACTCCTCCTGCAGCTGTTGCAAACAAGTCCAGCCAATCATCAGTACTTGTGTGCTTCATTCATCCCTCTGTAAGAGAAATAGAGAAGCAATAGACTCAGAACATATGGAGATTCAGTTTTAACAAAGTGGATGATTTTCTTTGCAGAGCCAAGTCTTTTAGTTTGTTGTTGTTGTTGGGTTTTTATAATAATTTCACCAGCGGAATTGGATTGAGATTGCTGCCTTCACAACTACAGAAAGCAAAACAAAACTGTTTTCCAAGCTTCTAACAACCGCTGAGCTTTACCAATGTCTTCTAATGGAGAAAAAGTGTGTGCACAGCCCATCTTGAGTTCTGCAACCAAACCTATCAAAACCACACCTGTATGTTTTTGTCCCATGCCATCTGGTGGAATGTTGTTAACTCCAAGTGCCACATCAGGTAACAGCAGTATTATCTGGTATATAACTACTTCTTTCCACCAGTATGCCAGCACTTGAAGGGGTACTCTAAAATATTGTTATAATAGCTAACAATATTAGTAATAGTTAAAGGAATTATGATAGTGGATTCTTTAGTAACTTCTTCTAAATGGGATTCAATTTACTACACATTTGGTAAAGTCCAGCATTTTAGGTCTGCTTCTTGAATGCCTTCATTGAATTGTTAGCTGCGTCTATATGAAGCATGTACGGGAAACTTCTATTCTGATAGGCAACTTTTGACCTATTCCTTAGTTGCCACTGCTGACAACACAAGTTTCAAGAGACACTAATTTTGTATACTCATTGACCCTTACCACTCAGGAGAAGTGACAAGTGCCTATGTCAAAGTCTATAATCTGATTCAGCTAGTAGCAATTAACCCGTCATCTGCATGATAGGCCTGCGTAGTCATCTGCAGAGTACTTTCAAGTGTGTGGTTTCCTGATAATTCCTCTTCTTTGTAGTTATTCCGGTAGAAGCATTCAGGTGCCTAAATATTTCCAAAGCTAACCTATAATCTATTGCCAAAACACATTTAGCATAAACTGAAATCTGAAAGAAATTCTTTAAAATTACCAGAATGTCACTATCATCTATTGTCATTTTTGGCACTTTAACTATTTTGCCAAAAATCTGTCTTGCTTATTGCTGTTGTTTTTGGGGAAAGAAAGAAGCTGTTTGATTTGGTTTGATTTGGTTTGGTTTTCTGGGAAATTGGGCCAAAGTCTATATACATGTTTATCGGTTCCTGGGTATTTGATTGAACAAATCTAGGTATGATACACACATCCCAAAAGTGTGTACAAAATGTTGAAGTTTCTTTTCTTCATGGAAAATGCTGTCCAGGTTTGAACAATCAGATGTCCTTTATGTATTATGCTTCCTTTGTAGAAACTCTGGTCAAGTTTTCAAAACAAGATGGAACAGAATATGTTGCAACTTATTTTCAATAAGTTTGTAGTAGCCTTTAATTCTTTTTCCCTTTTAGTCATACAGTTTCTATTTGTCATAGCTGCAAGCATCATAGTTCATGCATTTCACCAATAAGAGGTTCTAAATCCCATATAAAAATGTCATAGAATGCATTCTCATCCCTTTTTGAGGATGCACAGATGACTTACAGGGGATGGGGAGGGATTTTTTAGTAAGGGAACATCGTTTACAACTACACAGGAGTAGCAGTGCTGCACCAGGAACCAATGATTACTTGATTTTGGAGTGAAGATGATGTCTAACAGAATATAGATAGCCATGAGCTTAAAGTAAATTCTTCCAGCCTCAGTGGTTTTGTATTTCTGAATGTATTTTTATCTGAAACAGTGATTTTGCCATTTTTCTAATTTATCATTTTTTATCATTGAAAGACTGCATGCAGCAGTGATACTTTAATGCTTCCTCTTTACTTTAGATCACAAAATAAACCATACAGACAAGGAAATCTAAGCATTTTGAAGTACTTGGGTTATTTGCTATGGTACACAAAGGAAAACATGAAGGAATACTGAGGTGCAAAAGAAAAGCTGTGAAAAAAAGTAGTGCATAAGCAATAAAACATAACTAAATTTTGCCTTTTTTCCATCTGAGTCCTTTCTTATTGCCCTAGTGGTATTTGCTTGACCTAGACAAAAGACATCTGCCACCTCTGAAGAATCCAGAGGACGTAGCATATGCTGTGCTCAGATTACACTATACTGACTGACCTACTTGGTCTTGTCTTCAAGTTTTGGCTAAGGTCTGCATTTCTGCTCTGTCAATTGTGTGAGTGATACACATTTGTTCTCCTCCCTTTCCCCAGTCATCAATCTGCAACCTGCAGTGAACTCTCTGCTCCCGTGCTGCTATGATACCATGATACGTATCGCTGTCTTGCTTGTTTACAGTAGTATGGCAAAGATAGAAGATGAATAAGTATGTCAAAATAAAGCTCTAATGTACCATACCTGTGCTGTCCCAGTGTCCCATTTGCCCATCATTGTATTTCTGCTTACTCCCAAAATAGCAAAGATCTTGGACACTTGCTCTCTGACAAATGCAACAGATAATATAAAGGTACAATTCTGAGCAGCCTGCCCAAGTGTTTACATACTGACTGACAATTGTTTCGTTACTGTAAGCTAATGTAAAATGTTAATGCCATCATGCCACCAGTGCCATCTTGCTGCTTTCCATCACAGTGGCTCTGCTGCACTCCCTGCAATATCCTTGCTTCAGAAAGCTCCTAGAACTTGCATTTCCTTCACTGGAGGAGAGAAGGACCATGTCTCTAAATGATTATTATATCTCTTTAAAAGCATTATTATATTTCTGATAAGGTTATCATTTGCACTGAGTTGGTAAGCCAATCTGCAGGGCTCACTCTGCAGCTGTCATAACATAGCATAACTCTGCTGAAATCAACTGTATAATATCGAGTTACCTTGTGGAGTAATTCATGTGTGGAGTATGTTAATGGCTCTTCTCATATTCTCATATTCATATCTCCTGTAAAGATTCTACATAATGACCAACCTTCTCTACTTGATTTTCAGCAATTTTTTTATTTGTTTTTTTTTTTTCTGTGTGAGAAAGACTTGCTAGCCTGGGCCTCCGTCTTTGCACTTAAGCTCACGAAGTCTCACCAACAGCTTTGAAATGTACATTCTTGGTACAGGTCTAGACATAAATCATCCATATTTGTGGGAAATTATAGGCCCTTTCTTTGAGGTTGTGGTCCAGCTCTCCCTGGTTTTTATTTTGACTTAAGAAAAAGTAAAATGCTTGCTGTAAGAGGAAAGGGAGAAGACAGAGGTGTGTTGCAGCTCTCTTGTTTTAAAAAAAAAAAAAAAAAAGAAAAAGTCTTAATTATCAGGAAATCCAAGTGTGTTTATATTCTTAGCAGAAGATCTTAAAGAGAGGGTTTCTGCAAAGGGAGGAGCAGTATTCCTTTTACTATTTGCCTAACTTTTAGGTCTAATTGGGATACTTCAGAGCTGGAGGCTAATGGAATAGTTCTGTCTGAAGCCACTAAGGCCTATACTGCTCAAAAACATAGTCCAAGAAAGGCTGCCTGCCTTAGTAAGACATTAAAGAACTTTTCAAATTAGGATGTTATTTAACCTTGGAGTCCAATTTCTGATGGGAAGAGTGAGCTGTTTAAGAAGCCTCTCTGAAAATGGGGTTCTACACTGTGTGGTAGACACAGATGGCTCTTTTCCCTTTCTTTTCCTGCAAGAAAAGCTTCTCTTGCATCACTTCCCAACAAAAGGTTGAATCCTTTTTCTGTCTCCAGCCTTGGAATCACCATGCAGAGAAAATCCCTTGACTATGAAGAAAATCCCATACACTGAGAACTGAAAAATTGCTCCGCACTCCAGAGATTTCCTGGTGGCATCAGCGGCCACCAGCAGCTGTGCTGAAGTGAGCCATCTTCACATTATGCTGCTCCTGAAAGGCTCCTGGCCTCTCTGGGAGCCCAGGACTGCCAAACCCCTGGCAGGGTAGGGAAGCTTACGGTAAGGGCTACAGGCAGAGCAGGTTACTGGTTTAGTGTGGGGAAAGTGTCAGAATATACCAGGTTTTATAAATGAGTTTAAATGTGAAATAGAAACTGGGATAATAAAAGGCTTAATTTGAGGCTAGCAATGACTCCATTACAGACAACGATGATTTGAATTTGTTTTGACTAGATTTGTCAGCAACTGCAGCTGTGAATACTTTTTCTTTCTTCATCTTTAGATGGTCAGGTAGTTTTGCCATATATTTCATTGGCATTCATGTACTTCACTTTTTTTTTTCCTGTAGGCAACTTGTTTCGGTTTCAGGTGGTTTGGTTGTTTCACTGACAGGGGCAGCAGCAGTGCTTTCAGGGGTTTCTAAGGTTTTTCTTTGAACAAAATCTGTCACTGTACAATATAGAGAATTAGGAACATTTATATATCTCACATCTAGTTCCCATCCCTTTTGGACATTGCTAAACAGTCTCTTCCAGTGATGAAGCATCTTTGCAATTCATTAAAATGCTTCTGTAACATAAATTTCTTTTTATCTGGGAAAGCTAAGGACTGTATCAAATGAAAAAGCCTTTGAAAAGCCTTCTCAGGAAATCTCTGCCTACAAAGTACTCATACCACTTTTCTTGTGAAATGCCCTACTCTCAGTTGATGGCTACAGTATTAGTACTGGGAGACAGGTCACAAGGGTTGCTGACAATTTTGATCATTTCTCCTTTTTTTTCTTTTTATTAGAGAATGCACAGGGTCAGATTTTCAGAATTTAGTGTTGGCTTACTTCTATGCCTTCCAGCTTGAGTGGAAGAGAAATTAAGCCAACAGAAAAGATGCTTCAGAATCTTCCTTTAAGGGTAAGAACTGTGTCTTACAGTGAGTTCATACAGTGCATAACACAATAGAGATAATTAATTGAGACCTCCAGGTTCTATTGTATCATAAACACTCATTTACTTAGCAAACTAATTTAGTCTCTTCCATGGACTGTGGATGTCTCCTGTACAGACATGTGGAGCATAATGAGAATATTGATCCATCACTCCCTAAATGTTACACTATGCTATAGTTTTAGGGAAAGATGTATAGGGATTTCTAGTGCAGAAGGAAAATTCCTTCCTCAGCAGTGTCTGTGTCTCTCCTACAGTATTGACTAGGAAACATCATTTAAGCTGTATTAGAGATTCCCTAGTATCTCCGTTTCCTAACCTGCAATGCATATGCCTAGTGGACACAGGTGTGACAATGATATGTATTATAAACAAAGATGAGGGAAACGTCCTGTTTAAATTTCCTGCAATGTGACTCTTGAGTAAACTCATAGAGGCTGTTCTGTTTATATAGGTGACAGAGGGAAATAACAGTCTGAAAGTACTGTAATAATTGGAAAGCTAAAGCCAGAAGATTAGTTAGAACTAAATTTTTAAAACATAATAATAATATTACATGTAGAACACAACATAGGCTATACCTACATTGTCAGGTAGTGTAGGCCAGTAAGAGCAGATGTGGAGGGCAAGAGAGTTGGTGCTGCGATCTGATTCCTGCACTATACATATTTCAGGACATTTTTCCTTCAGATCAGCTCTGGCCCGTTTGCATGGACTGACTGCCCACTTGCAGCTGGAGTGTATTTGTTTTGCTGCTAAAGACCATATTCCAGTTCAGTCTCATCCAAAAGAAATCCAATTCATGTGGTCTGAGACCAGTCTGTGATGCAACCCAAAAGATAGCATGGGGACCAGATGGAGATTTTCTTAGATCAGCAGATGATCCCAATTAAAACCCTAAGGTAAGTGCGCCTAGGTAGGTATATCAGACCTGAATGCATTCAATTGAGTGCAAGTTGCATTCACCTGAATGCAAGTTGCAGTGTTAATTATTATTCTAGTATTATTGTATGGGGTTTATGTGGCAAGGTTTTGGCACCAGAAGGGCTGCGGCGATGACCTCTGTGGGAAGAGGTTAGGGGCTGCCCTGTGGTGGACACAGCCAGTTCCAGCTGGCTCCACAATGGACCCAATTTAAATTCGCAATAAATTTAATTATTTTTCAACAAGTTGAGTCTGTTTTACCCATGATGGTAATTGGTAAGTGATATTCCTGTCTTTATCTCGACCTATGAGCTTTTTTGTCCTTTTTTCTTCCCCTACCCCACTGAGAAGAGGGAACGAGTGAGCAGCTGGGTGTGCATTTTACTGTTTGTGAAGGCTAACCCACCACAACATCTATATTGTTTCTGTCTCGCCTGCAGTGGGAAAAATGCAGAGGGGGGGCGAGGGGGAAAGGGAAGAAGAAATGAAAAGTAAGCAGTTCTCTGCTATGAAGGGCTTATGTTTTAAGAGAGTGAAGGTAACCTAAAGATGTGACATCCAGAAGAATGATCACCTTAGTCAATAGACAGTCACAGTGGAAGAGTGTTTTAATCTGACATTTCAAAACTGAAGTTACAAGTAGGCATCTTGGGGTGGCAGCCAGGAAGGAAACCTATTGGCATAGCTATGTAATCACATTAGCTTAGATATGAAGTCATGTGTTGTGTTATCCTTTCACTCTGGAGTGAGGAAGACGGTTGCCTTTGCAGGTACTCTTGATTCAGAGTGTTCTCCTCATCAGTAGTACAGAGGTAAGTGGTACCCTACCAGCTTGTTTCTTCTCCAAAGACACCCCTGCAGCCATGCAGTCCTACTAAATGCCACTATCCTTGCATCTCCTCCTCCACTGCTCAGCTACTTCATCCTCCACCACCTTTAGCCAGGTGGTGGCTTTTCGTTTCTTGGGGCCACTCTAGTTTTATAGGAGCTGGACAGCTATGCTGGGCACCAAAGACACCACAGTTCTCATTAAAAATCTTGAGGGTAAGAAAGAAGCATCTTCCAGGACTTGGTCAAGATCAAGATGGGGAGAACGCAGGTGTTCAAGAGTTAGAAACTCAGGATGACCTACCTTAAGAGCCAGGCCTATCACACCGCAGATATGTTCCAGCTGTCTTTATTTGATGAGACGGCAAGGAAGACCTTGATCCCCAAGAGATGTCATTAGGGGTGAGAGAAACATAGCTGAGCACTAGAGCCTGAAAGTCAGGTCTTGAAGATAGCATCTACTGTGTGCCCAAAGGATTATGCAGGAGGGCTGGATAGAAAATCCATGCTGGAATACTGTTCTGAAGATGGTATTGAAAAGCCTGTGTCCTTATGGGCCTTCAAGCCAGACTTTTTGCATGGATCAAGAACAGAGATCAGATTTCAGTGACTCTGTTAGTGAGAGAAGATTTCTAGCTAAGGCCCACAAAGATGCCAGATGGTCAGGATCCCTTAGAATCACTTCAGCTTGTTCTTCCCTTCTCCAAGAAGCTCTGTCAGAGATGCAGCAGCCCTCAGGCCAAGTGCACCGAACAAATGACAATACATTTGATGTTCTCTGTATAGGAAGAGCACATGACTGATTGCCTCCTTCTGTTACTGTGACATTGACAGTGGCTTTCCTCTCTTCAAGCTGGTGCCTTGCTAGTGGTGGAAGCTAGATCAGGCTGCAGAGGCCAATCCCTTCTCACTGCTAAGACAAGACTCTGGCTATAATCTGATCATACAAGACAATTTCCTAAAGGCTTGTCACTGGATTAAGTAGGATGTCTCCCACCCAGGGACACTACAGTGGTTCTTGATGGCACAAACAGAGAAAGAACCAAGACACCTCCAACTCCCGGTGTGTCAGACCTGAGCACAAAAGCAACCGGATGCTCTAAAACAACTGTCATGGACCTGCTCCACATTTCTGCAAATATCAGGCTTCCCGGGCAGCATATTTTGTGTGGATGCTAACAGGCTGAGGCAGGCAAGACTCCTGGGACAAGTTAGATTGGAACATATATCTGCTAGGAGAGCCTGTCAGACAGGTAGAGGACATGGTTTGTAGGATATCTGGAGAGGTCAAGTTGCTCCAACTGAAGCACAGAACGGGCATAGCTAATGAGAGCCAGAGACAGGCTAAAGCAATGCAGATGCAACTGTCTCAAGCTGCTTAGCTGGCAAAGCTGGATCTGAACTTGGCACTGCTGCTGAAGTAGCAGTATAGAATTGGCCTACAGTGCCCTAGGGAGCTTCTGCAATTGAGCTGAAAGGGAATGGTGGGCGAGATTTGAGCAGATTTTTCTATTTTATGCCTTCTCTAGAGAATGCTCCATCATCCCTGCCAGAGCTGGTTTATCCCTGTGTTTCATAGCAATATACGAGCAAAGCAAATGCTGCTGATTGCAGCACTTGGCAAGTAAATTCTAAATACTTCCCAGGGAAGAAAATCCCCAGGTCCTTTTAGGATGTCTTCACTTGCATTTAAAGATGCCCTAAGTTAAACATGGTGCTACAATAGTTACAGGAACATATTGTAAACAGTTTCAGAGAATGCATCTCGTCTAAGCTTGTTTACCAAATGAAATGTCCTCACTGTTGGTTACAAGTATGAGAAACACGTGTGTTTTAAATCGGTACGCAAACAAATGGATCCTGCAGTCCCTGACACCTTTGTCTGGGACACAGATTTTATATAATGGACCATGGGAAAATTTTTTGTAGGAATCTCTCTTTCACAGATGGTTTGGCGCAGCAAGCTGGCAGCAAGCTGGCAGCCCCCAGATGCCATCCATCCCCAGGAATCCCAGGCATCCCTGTAGAGCATCCAACTTCCAACACAGTCCCTCTCCTGTTGCCTCTGACAACAGGAATCTCAAGGCAGCCCTCAATTAATCTCTCTGGTTTGTTACTTCCTAGATGAAGATAAGACCCAAAGAAAACAGTGTCTGGGAATTCACTTGGTCCCCAGCAGAACATTTTGCTCCAATCCCTTCCCTAGCCTTGCCCTCTTGCTCCTTTTCGTGTGTTTGCAGGCAGGAACATGCTGTTCCTCTGTGTCCTACAGCCCGGTGTCTGGTCATCTGGGGTGGGGAGGGGGAGATATTCAAGGATCTTAACTTTAGGCACCTTAATGATCCACAGAAGTTGACTGGGAAATGACCTGAACTCCCTGTGTAGTCAGAGAGATACTCCTGTAGATAACAATTCAGGTCACCTTGGTTAGGTTCTTGCTCTGAATTACCCTCTGGAGGACCCCGTCTATCTCCATTAATTACACAGGGAATCTAGGAAGCCTATCATGCTAATGTAAGTGTCGAAGTTAGGTGCCTGAAGTTGGGCACTATGAAAACCTCCCTTCAACCTATGAGCTCCTGGAATCTCGTGTTCCACTGCTGTAAATATATAAGGCTTCTCTTATTAGGGGAGAAAAACCAGGAAGAATTTTCAATCTTTTTTATTGCACTTGACTTTAAAACAAAATCACTAATCAGACTCACTTTTTTTTAAGTGCACTGCTGAAAGAAAAAGAATGTATAGCTTTCCCACACACTCATGCTAATATGCATAATCACTGCTAATAATGAGGGCATCACAGCTTCATTCCTGTCGTCTCCTTTCATTTTCCCATGTGTCTGAGCTCCATAGTTACTCTGACTGTCATATCTATTATTTATTAACACAGAAAGGCATTAAAATGCAATTTCCTCATCTATTTGTTTCTTTCCTAATTACACACTATTTAATACTCAAAGAAATTCAGCAATGGTCGGCTTGATTTTCCTCAGTTGCATAGATGCATGAGTTTATATTTAATCATTGTTTTTGTTTTTATTTTTTGGTTTTATTTATGTGAACTTTGTGCACTATTTCTTTCCACTTTTAATCCATTAGCTGTTTATATCCTCTCTTTCTTTAGCATGCATTTAGTCTCATGATTGATTTTTAGCTTCAATGTTTTGAAAAGAGTTTTCTCTGAAAGGAGAAGCATTATGTGTGACATTTCTTAAACTTTCTACAGACTCTCTGATTTAAGTGTATTTAAAATAATTCTGCTTTCTTCCCAATTTAGGTGTTAGAAACAATAACTTCCAAAAAAAAGGTTAGATTTTTTGTAGAGGTGAATGTAAAACAGACTTTTGGCTCAGTAAAAAAAAGTTGAGACTTTGAAATAAACTTCCCTGAATCAGGGTGAAAAGCATTATTTTAATAAAAAATGAATCTGATTAAAAACATTAAATGTGTATCATTTAAGGTTAGTCAACTGTGTTCTTCGTTTTGTCTTTTTCATTATTTTTGGCACATTAATTTTGAAAATGAAAAATTATCTCAAAGCTAACCACAACAACAAAAAATTAAAAACAGAACTCAAGCAAAAATGTTTATTTTCAAAATGTTGGTGTGTATGACTTTCTCAATATTTACAAATATTTTCAATTGGTGATTTAATTCTAACTACTAGCATGGAAATGGATTATATTTGCTGCAAGATTTTGGGTTCAGTGAAGCATCACTAGGGCTTTCCAATAAGCCCTACTTGCCCTTTTTTCAGACAAGTCTGCTTCTCCTGTTTAACATCTGGGAACATATAATGTTTTCATGTGTTAATATGACTGAGTCTAAAATCAGATTTATGCACTAACACATTCATTAGGTCGTTTCTCTAGTGTACTACAGAGAAGCATGAAGCCTGCTCCCATTTCCAATGTTTGCTAGGAGTTTTTGCACTGTTTCTTCAGCGTAAGGCCAGTGTGCTCAGTAATCATGATGTGGCAATCACCTGCTCCATTAGGTAGGCTCGTTCTCATTTACTACCTGGTTTTCTTTGATACAGAACAAAGGTGAGGGAGTGCATCCCATGGACCACAGCTGTGGAAGGATCTGCCCTAAGTTGAAATGACAGTTTAGTTGTAGACGGGTCCACCAGAGGGCACAGACAAAAAAGGTTAGATTGTCCTCAGGCTGCAAAGGGTATTGCAAAAGAATAAGTAAAGTATGGTGGTGACTTTAAAGTTGTCATGTATCAATTGGCATCACCAACACAGCAGCCTCTGGGATTCATAGTGGAATCTGGACTTCAGCATCTTGGTAAAGTGGCTTTCAAAGTTGTAAATAGATAGGAAAGGTTAAAAAAGATCAGAGAGAATTTTAGACATTAAACCTCTGTACAACGTTTGACTGTGCAAAGCAGTTGAGATGCTGCACCCCAGTGCCTTAAATAAAATACTTTGTAACTCATCCACTCCTGACATATTCACTGAAGTAGCTTTTTGGTAAAAGCATTTGTCAGTATTTCAATATGCTGCATAATTCAGTTCAGTAAGTTGAATACAAAGGATAGGAGCATTTACATTCAAAGTAGTGAGGCTTTCTCTTGCCTCAAACAACTCTATTTTGTGGTTGGTAAAAAAAAAAAACAACACAACACCAAAAAAACAACCAAAACCAAAACAAAAAAAATAATTTCCAAACTTTCTTCTTCTTCCCATTTTAGTTAGATAAATCCTGAGAAAGAGAGAAGAAAAATATATTTCAGGGTCAGGATGGAAAGATGGCATTTGTACTTTCATGTAGTCTTTGCTTCTGACGTGTAATAATTTTTGGACTTTTTCCTTTTTTCAGCAGCGGTCCTTTTTCAATGGTCAGACTGGGGAATAAACTTCTCTGTTGTCCTGCTCCCATTCTAGCACAGCTGGGCAAAAATTTTGGAATTTAAAATGTTAATTTAAAAATGCCAATTTCAACAAAAAACCCCTATAGAAAAAAAAAAACAAAAAACCCCAACTTTGTGATTCTTTTTAAGGCAGAATCTTAAAATGTTGTTTGCAATTTCATTTCTTTCCTTTTATTGTTAGTTTAGTTCCTGGGGATTTTTATGCTACTTCCTTACTTATATAACAGGTATAACAAAAAGTGACATGTGAGAAATACAACTGAAACGATTTTTTTTTTCTTGGTAAAAGGAAGTTGACGGATGATAATATTGTTTGACGTTGCAGGAAAAATTGCTGGTATTCTGTTAAAGCACCTAGTGCTAGAACTTTAAACTGAAACTTTGTTTTCAGAGGTCTCTGTATAATTAACAGAGTTATACCCAGTATGTAATGCTAATGCATTAATGTATAAATAGAAAAATTGAGCTTGTCATGATTTATAGAATTTCAAAAAATTACAGTTTCATCCCTCTCCCTGGTCTTTGGTCTAAAAGATGCGGAACCTCTTTTGCTTTTCTTTGTCTGAACTGGCTCTTAAGGCTGAAAATGGATCATCTAGCAACCACTCTCATGACTTTACAGATACATTTATAATAGGGCTGGCACATCACCTTGATACCTCATCCATCATCACATTTTCCTCCAAAGATGGTAAATGAGCCAGTAGCATTTAAGGGACACTGTCTAGAAAAGCTTTGCACAGTATCCCTTGTACTCAGCAAGATTTGTGACCTTGATTTCAATGGCCTTTGGGTCAGGATGGATCTCTCAGCTTTAGAGTTAGCAGAACAATGTATTTGGGAAACGCAGCCTCTTCTAGCTCATGGACTGTTTGGGATTTTGGAATGCAAATTTTATGCAAGGCATGTTGTAGCTTAACCTCGGAATAATTGTTGGGCATTTTTTAATACTAAAACTGGATTCTAAGATGCTTATACTGAGTGGCCTTGCCAGGACTAGTGTAATCGTGCTGGGTCATCATCCACAACTATTGATTTGCATGGAAGTCTTCTTTTTGTATGATTCAATATGACTAGCTGGATTGGTACACTGCTGCTATACTAATGCATTGGCATGTTAATAGAAAAACTGAGAATACTGTGATTTAATAGATTTTTAAAAGTTGACTGTTACAATGGTGTGAGAAGTGCAAAAGCAAGCAGTTTGTTACCATAAATACACAATGAAAACAGAGTTTCTCTAGAAGTGTAGTGTCTCCTTACAAAAGACTGTAGGGTAAAAATATCAGTGTTATTTTGTGTTCCTATTTCTGCCCTCAGAAAGTCCTCTGCCCTCAGGTTTAGGGAACTGGAAACTGGGGGCTTTACGTAAGGCTGTGAAAACGCAGTTTAGACTCCTATCTTTTTAAAATTTTATTTCACAAAGCAAACCACCTTTTTTAAGTAGAGTGCATAGATAAAATTCCATCAATTAGTAGGAAATTACATTTTTTGTTAATATTTTACAAAAATATGACATAAATGGGAATTTTTAATAGAATAAAAAACCCATATTTTGCTATGTAATAGTGTTTATAGCAAATTTATTTGTACAAGATTTGTTTTAAAGGGGGTAAAGAAAACCTATGGATTTTCTGTGATAGAAAAATCAAAATATCATCAGTGTCTAAATACCTGATCCTTCAGGAATAATCTCAGGAAAATTAATAAAAGGAAAATAAGTAGATGACAAACAGTGTAACTGCATTTGACTTTTATCTGGACATTGTTTAAAGAAAATAAACAACAATTATTGATCAATGAAAAGATCAATTTTACCTTTTTCTGTCATATCTGTTGATTTGAATCTTAGAAAAGGAAAAAGAATGTTCTTCATTACATTAAAAATTCGTCCCATTAGAGGATCTGTTGAAGGACATAAGCATAGCAGCCATATGCCCAGATGACCTCAAATGATGTCAATAAGGCCAAATATATTGAAATGAGCCGAGGATATGGTCTTGGCCTATGTTCTGCGTTACCATACAACCCATAAAATGAGGAAGTGAGAACATAGTTCATGTAGGATGTCTCAATTATTTTGATAATATAAAGTTTTGGTAGCAGCACAAGTAATATTTTAAGGCATCGAGTAGGAAACCGTGATCTCATTTACATCCAAGAAACATAATTGAAACAGGTAAATTGCAGGAATGCAATACAGTAAAGAATACAACACTAAGAATCCTTTACCTATATGGTCACTTTCTCCAGTCCATGAAGATAAATTTGCTTTGTTTATAGTGGCTAGAAATAGTCAATGGAGAATAACATCGACAAAAATGAAATTTCTTCTGATAAAGGTGGTAGAACCTCCTTCAATAGCAGCTATTTTCTGCACCCATGATATTGGGGAATGGCTAGGAAAAGGAGAAGAACACTCAAGGGATGGCTTTGGATTTACCCCTTACTTAAATTTACTCCTTACTTAAAAGTTCTGCTGGAGTCTAAAAAGCTGCGTTAATGAAGATCACAGAGAAACAGATATGCAGAATACCTCCAAGTGTTGCAGGATCTGCCTTCTTTCTAACTCAGACTTCAGAAGTGTACAAGTTTTCATTAGCTGTGTAGCTAATAATGACAAAAATAACTCAATACTGTGAACTTTTCTAAAGGTTGTGGTGGGATTCATTAAAGCCAGGGGAATGTCTTTTATCCATTACGTCTCTGTGATTTGCTGGCTCCATCTATTTCAGACAGCGTTGAAAAGTCTAACAGTATGTATAAAGTAGAACTAATATTGTTTTGGCATTAAAGTTACTGCACAAAGAATGATCATGATATTTGATGTGTAATTTAGCTTTGGTTATTCTTCTACAAGGATTTCTTTAGCCCCTGGAGGTTCATAATGCTCCAGGAAATGTGTCTTTTCATTTTGTTAAGAAAATATACTGATGAATGCTCTGATGGAAAAATGTGTGCCTTGTGTCTTGTTAGCCCTGGGATGTCTTGAAGAAGATATCTATCTCAATGGGCCTGTTCCTGGGAGACAGATGTAATTAACAACTGGATATATAAATCAACCAATAAGCTCACTACTGTAAGAAATAGCTTAATTTCTTGTGTTGTTTTTTGAGTTTTGTTTTCAAAATGCTAATTTTTATAATCACTTTGAATGATAGCTTCAGGTGTGATATGCATGAAAACTCTCTTTTTTACTTTTTTTAATAAGGTTATGGGCCTAACCCAGCTCCCAATGCATCCCTTCAGAGTGTTGCTTTGGCAACCTTACCCAGAAAGATTATTTAATAAATGTAATTCTATTCAGTGAGTAATCTGTCAGATATATCTACAGCAAACCCAAAGTCATTGCCGTTATCTTCTTCTTGCCTTCTTTGCAGCCATATTCTCTCCATTTTTCTAGCTCAATGCTCCTTTGCAGATGGATATGAACTTAATCTGCCTGCACTTTGAACTGGATGGACACAAACTTGGTCTGAGATGAAAAGCACCATTTATAAAGCTCAGGTGCCAGTCAGTGGTGGCTCACATCCGATGAGCTTACAGTGTGGGCAGCTGCCAGCTCACATCTGTGCGCAGGACACCTGAACCCCAAGTTTAATATAAGACACTTTTCTTTTTAATTGAAATTATTCTTGAAAGCCACTGTCTTCCATTTGAAAGTTGGACTACTTTTGTCTTGCCTTCCAGCTATCCCTGTGTATCTGGCCATGCAACACTGAAAATACTCTAAGAGAAGCTTGGAAAAACGCTGTCACCTGGAGTAACTCTGCAGAGCCAGGTAAATGACATTGCTGTACAACTGATGTGAGGAAAAGGGAACCCTGTTGTCAAAGAGTGTCATAGTATCTTGCAGTTTACTTGCAAAATTTTCACCTAGGCAAGTGAGTAATTCTGATAAAGATTAAAATAAGATGGTTTTGATCTAAAATTGGATATTTTCTCCAACAATATATTGAGTTTTCTATTGCGTGTGGTTTTAATCTCAAACCAAGACTGAGACTACTGGAAGGCCTGTGTGTCATAGCTTATTCAGTGTTCTTTCCATGAGAGATTCCAGGTGATTTTAAAATGCCTTATACAATACCCCAAACCCCCATTTCTTTGTTGCTGTCAAGAATTTCACCCAAAGACCTAGAGCAAAAATTTCAGAATTACAATTTAGACAGGTTGGGGTCATGGGAGTTTTTAAAACCTCATTTGATGCAGTTCTCACACCTCATTAGAATACAGAAAAAATGGTATTTGATGAAACGTTCAGATGCTAGGAAAAATAATATTTATGTAGTCTGTAGGATTTAGAACATGACAATGTTTACTGAAACTTATTTGGAAATAAGATAATTTAATTTATTTGTTAAATTGCTGCTGTCACTGTTAGGCCCAAATGTATATAAAGTATTAATCCAGCAGTACGACTAAAGAGACAATTTTTTAAAGCTTGTTATGTTGTTTTCTTGTGGCCTCACGACCATCTGGTAATTTCCTAACATAAGAAATAATAATGACAATTATAATAATAAAGAAAATAATTGGTATATCTTTCCAGGATATAAGAATATGTAATCACTGACGTTCTTAATTATTTGTACCACCTAAAGTAACAAAATATAACATTGTTAGGTTTTAGAGGTATCTCATCAGTGACAAAATCTGTGGAAGGAAAAAGCAAAAGGGCAGGATAGAAAGAAGGCAATGAAAATGTCACAGGATACATATATCTGATTATTATTCTCAAGTCAGTTTAGTCACAGTCCCTTTTAAGAAATTTTGACTAGTTAACTTTTCCTGTAAGTGACTCAATTACTTGAATCTCAATGACTAAACACGGAGAAAACTCCGAGGAACTATCACCTCGCTGTGCTAAGAAAAATCACCATGGTCAAATAAGCGTTTGACACATAAGAGGAGCCACACTTGATTTCTCCCTTCCTTTCAGAGATGGTAGGAGCAAGTCTCAGGATTTGGCCATGATCTCATCACACTAAAAACATATTTTTGAAGAAAAAATTGAGTTTGTTTAACGGCTGAGTTAAATGAAAAATGAACCATGCATTCTCAGTAATAAGCATGTTTCAAATTATTTTAACAGACTTCATATACTTCTTCATACAAAAGACAATCTGAGATCCTCAGATGCGAAAATGAATGCAATCTACAGTTTGTCCAGAGAATTATTATTATTGAGGAAATAATTTGTGTTTAGTAAATACATATTTATAGCATAATAGATGTCTCTGGTAAATAATATATGATATGTTAATATAATTAATTTCCACCATTCATTTCTAAATTAGCTAAATATGTATTTAACAAACAAACTTCTGAAAAGAGCTTAATCACCCCTGGGCAAAAGGAAGATTAAAACTGAAACAACAGGATACATTCTGTCTTGTTGTCAAAACAAAACAAAACAAAATCCAATTTATAATCTTCCTTATTAAAGGAACTGTCATTTTATGCCTGCATTGAAAGAATGAAAAAATCCTTAGGCTCATGGAACGACAAAGGCTGAGAATCTGAACCATTATTTTCAAGGAAAATGTAAAGAAGATATAAGGAGGAATATGGCTCCTAGGATCAAACCATGAAGTGTCTGAGATAAGTGCAAAGCAGGACCACCTGCCATTAGCTCCTTTTTGTCACAAGCTATCCAAGCAACTCTGTGTGTAGAACCATGTGGTATAAAGATGGAAACATTAATTACTTTATTAATGGTGTATCATTAATTCATTAAATTAATTTGTAAAATCAAGCATTGATTGTTATACAGAAAGTGAGTCAAACTGCTTTCTCGTAGAGCAAGAAACAGATTATTTTTTCTTTTTTGGAGAGGAAAATCAGTTCACTAAAAGCAAGGACAGATTTCTGTGGGGGTAGGAATCTCTTCTGGGAATATCATTTAGATTGGTGAAGTTGGCTAGAAGACATACGAAGTCACCCTACAAAAAGTATACTCCTCCTTAAATGTGATTTTAGGATGGAGCAGTTTGGAATGCAAATTTTATTAAATAAGCAAACTTAAGACTAGGGAAGAGGAAAGTCTGTAATTTTAAAACATTGACATTTTATTGTAGCATTAAGTATTACCTCCTGGGTTGCTGAAAATATGCCTGTCTTTAATCACTAATATGTTTTGGATTACTTCTTCCCCTGTTTACTGATTATGGTATTTACTTTGTGTATATAGACAAAAATATTAGGTGTGTCCTGGTTTCAGCTGGGATAGAGTTGATTTTCTTCCTAGTAGCTGGTATAGTGCTGTGTTTTGGATTTCAGGATGGATTTCAGGATGAGCATAATGTTGATAACACACTGATGTTTTAGTTGTTGCTGAACAGTGCTTACACTGGTCAAGGACTTTTCAGCTTCCCATGCTCTGCCAGGTGCACAAGAAGCTGGGAGGGGGCACAGCCAAGAGAGTTGATCCAAACTGGCCAAAGGGCTATTCCATACCATATGGCGTCACGCTCCGCATATAAACTGGGGGGAGTTGGCCAGGGGGCAGCAATCCCAGCTTGGGGACGGGCTGGGCATTGGTCGGCGGGTGGTGAGCAGCTGCATCACTTGGGTTTTTTTTGTTTTTCCCTGGGTTTTGTTTCTCTCTCTCCCTCTCTCATTATTTTCCTTTTCATTACTATTATTATTATTACTATTATTGTTATTATTATTATTCATGATTATTATTATTTTCAATTATTAAACTGTTTTTATCTCAGCCCACGAGTTTTCTTACCCTTTGCTCTTCTGATTCTCTCCCCCATCCCACTGGGGGGAGGGTGAGCGAGTGGCTGTGTGATGCTTAGTTGCCAACTGAAGCTAAACCACGGCAACGTGACATGACAGAGCCAGACACCTTGGTGAAGACAGTTGGAAATGAAAAACAGCAGGCCAGTTAATACAGTTACCCAAAAAGGCAAAGGACTGGGCTTTCTACAAGCATGTGGACAGAGAAGGAACATATGGACACTAGTTGTAAAAGAGTGGGAGTGAAATAGCTCTAGACGAATATACACACTGCTTCAGCCTTCCACGAATTAATGGTAGGTAAGACAGATATCTAAGATCAGTGAAAGACAAGGGAGTTGGACAACTAAAGATCAGCAGATCTCAGACAGGGAGAAATGCATTATAAAATCTTTGAAGAAAGAAAAACTCTCCTTTGGAAAAGAATTTCTGATCACCTAAAGGTGTTTTAGCCTTTATATTTTTTCTTCTTTCTTACTGTCCTTTCATGGAGTTATAATAAGTTTGAAATGCCTTCTGACAACCCCTCCCCCCAAAAGGTACTAACAATATTGTAAGCCAACATCCAATGTGTCCTGGAGGGTCAAAGTAGCAACTACCCTGTAGTAACTTCCAGCACCCAGTAATCCCAGTTTTAGGCAGCATTCATTCCTGTTTATGCAGAACGCAATAAACCCACACATAAACAAGACCTGCATGTCATCTACTCTTGCTGTCCAATTAATAATCCTAATAAAATGGTATTCGTGTTTGTAGAGGCTAGCCATGTTAGCCTATACATTAGTATTCAGGATGCTGTTCCCCTCAGGCTGAAATATGCTGCGTGCAGATGGCGGCCGAAAGCAATGCGTGCAGTTTCACCTCCAGTGTTGATGATGGTGGCCGTCGCTCTGCCAGGGCTCAAGTAGATTGTCCGGGTGAAACGGACATTGCTGTGGAGCAAAAGCCCTTCACATTTTAAAGCTACTCTGTGGACTTCAGTAATGTCGGAGCAGGATTTAATCTTGTGCTGCCACTCTCTGGGGTGGGGTGCATTTCTCCCTAATGTGCTGGTCAGACTTAAGACATGGTCAGAGGAAAGCCACTGGGCAAATGATAAATCAAAGATGAATCTTGTTACTGACCTGTTTTCTACCAACCTGGATGAAATGTGTATGTGTGCTCCCAGTTGTAGAGTCAAGTGGCTGATTTCCACTCCTGCTACTTAGGATCTGTCAGAACCTATGTTAGTGACAGAGGGCTGGTAAAGCCACAGGAAGATTTGCGAACATGCCACATTGAGTGATTTTTGACATTCCTATGATATATTTAGGGAAAAGAAAAATACTTTACACTCTTTCTTCAAATCCTTCCCTAAAACTCTTCCTACACATCTTCTGGATGCCTAAGAAACACCCAGTACCAGCTGGGTGTGGTTGTCGGCACACACTGGACCTTCCTGGCTAGAGCATTAACACATGAACACCATTGCACGTATCTGTGATTTAAGTGCACTGGCACCCACGTCCACCTTGTCTCCACACTGTCTAGTTGATGTTAAGCGGCAGCGACAGGCCACGAGCATGCAAGCAAGCATTGCTGCTGGTTGTGGCGACTAAAATGACCTTACGCCATCCCAGTGCTGCCTTGCCTGCGCTGGGTACACAAGGGGCCCTGGGATGCAAAGGGTTGTACTGTATGCATTTCAGAGGTGTCTTGGCCCATCAATATCCATGCCACAGGGGATAGGCACGTTATGAACAGAGTTTGGGAAAATGATGTGTTTTCAACAGCCAGTGCAGTTGAACTGGGCTGAATTATGCCCATCACAGCTTTGCTGTGTTTACACAGTGTCAAGGGAAACTGAGATCTTGGTCTCCAGCTGGGGCTCCTCAGATTGAGAGAAACAACAAAAAACACATAAGATAATAAAGTTGTAATTTGTAGTCTCTGGTCTTAAATTATAAATTCCCTAAAGTGAGGATTACACTTCCTGTGCTTCATGGCATGCTGCCTAACTTGTTTCATCCTCAAGGGTGAGGGGGTGAAGTTCTTCTTTAACATATCGGCAGTCCCTCTTAAAGCTCAGCATCAATCTCTCACAGATTTTTCTGTGTTCTAGTTTTGTTGAAATGTCTGTCAAATTATTAGCTATTTTCTGCAACAAAGATTAAAAAATACAAACAAAAAGCAACTTCACTTTCAGAAAACTAAAAGCTTTCAACATTTTCTTTGCATCTCAAACCCCCCACTACCTTTGCTTCAGACAAAATAAAGCAAACTCCATTTTTCAGTTGCACCATGTTGCCAGACATAACTAATTCTGCAAACATTTTTGTAGTTGACCAAAGAAATATGTGCTGACTAACTGCACTCTTAAGAGATTGCCTCAATATCACAGGAAGGTCTATGGCAGAGTTGGAACAGAAGTGTAAAGTGCTGGCTGCAATTCCCACTTGTACCTGTATCCAAAAAAGGAAAAAAAAACCCCAAACCACCAAGCTCTCATTCCCCTCGATATGAATCATTTGCTTGTTATTTTTGCAGCTCTTCTTATTTCAGCTGTTTTGGAGGCTGCACGACTTTTTATTGGATGAGCTTTGCAGATTCAGGTCTGGGTTTTTTTTCAGAAGTACTTTTCCTAATTGTTACATATTCTCTAAAGTAATACATTCAAGGAAGAAGCAGCCTCTAAAAGTTCTTTTGCAATGTGATTGAAATACTTTCACTCATTAAAATGTTTTGCCTTGTGAGTGAAGGAAATGTTTGGTACAGTTTTGTGTTATATTTGTATATTTTACTTGATTTTAATGCTTGGGATATATACCATTTTATGCTTTGTTTCCTAGCTTTTCCAAGAAATTAAAAAATAATAAAATATAAAATGTAAATTTGCTTCAGCCTACTTTATTACATCCCAAAAGAAAACTGCCAGCTATTAATGGCCAACACAATAAATCAGACTACCCGTGGTGCAAAGTATTATAATGACAGAAGACAGTTCTTGGCGATTAGGTTGTGCCCATCTTCTGACTGAACAAAATGAAGCTGCTTTTATAATAGAGATAACATTACCAGGTGAGCTTCATGGATATGCATTTTTACATACTTTCTAAAATTATTTATTTCTTTCTGTGGGCTTTGTGGCAATCTGGATATTCTGGAGTTTGGTTTGGTTTGATTTTGATTTGTTTTGATTAGTGTGCCATCACTAGAAAGTATGAAGTTAGAAACAGGTTTCAGGGAGTTACAATCACATTCGTCTTTTCTCCCTTTTGTTAAGTGTTAATAAATGTAAATGTGACTCATCCTTATGGTTACAGAGAGACCAGCAAAGACTGGACATCCCCTAGTGCAGCCAAGGGAGGGAGCACTGCCCACTTGCTTCAGTGGAAGAGCACAAGTAATGAGAACTCTCAAGAGTTACAAGTAGGTGCTGGCAGGGCAGGTAGGTGGAAGGTGCAATACTGGGTACCTGGCAGAGGAAAAATCATTGAGGTCATGATGGAAATGTTATACTTAGGAACATCATGGGAAAACAGTGGACTCCATTGCTGAGGAATTTTTATTGTACCCCTTGAGGCAAATTAAACAATTGTTTGTGCTTAAATAAAAAAAAAAATTATTAATGAACAATGCATTGGACAGAATCCTATGAGCATAAGCCTTGTAGACCGATTCTACAAGGACCCTGCAAATATATGTCATGAGCCGATTCCTTACATAAACTTGCACCAGCACCAATTCTGAGGCATGTTGCATGGGCCACCTTAGTCCAGCCTTGGGTCCATCCCTCAGCCCAGCTCTGCTGCCCAAAGATGTCCCCTGAGCTTGGGCCCCTGGGTGCTCCCATTCCAGGGTGGCTACAAGACAATGCTGAGGCTGTTTCTTATCTCATCACCAAGGGAAACTTCACTTCCTTGAAAGGAGTCCTCCTGTCTCTGGTGTCCCTGCTTCCAGCCATTTTAACCCCCTCTGCAGCTGGGCTGTCTTGCCCTCCATGCCAAATCATTCCTTGGTCACAAATTACCGCTGCTGAGCAGCTACAATTTGAATTTCCCCTTCACCATGGAAATGCAACTGTAGGGTTTTCAGGCCACTGACTGAGGTGAACAAAGCAGCTTATACTTTCTCAGGTATTGAATACAAACTCTGGGTAAGCCAGAATCTCATGAGTTACTGTCCTTGCCAGAGAGCAGTGCAGAGACACATCACCACGGAAGAAGCTCTGCATGTGTGGCCTCTGCCTCCACCATTTTCTGTCTGCAAATGGCTGCAATATGCTGCAAGCAAGGGTGGCACCGTGGCTGGCCAAAGGGAGAAGGAAGAAGCATCCACTTCTCCAGGGGAGTGCGCAGGGAGTGACAGCAGTGCTCTGTTCGTCCAGACATACACGGCCCCATTCATACCGCTGTACAGCTATACCAGATAAAGTACTCATCTGATTCCCACTGCCCATGGTACAAGACCAGCTCTGTAGCCCTGCTTAGCCTCAAATATAGCACCAAAAGCTCTGTTCACACTCCAGGAAAAGCGCATTTTTCAGCAGAGATTTGAGACATACTTATGTCTCAAAAAAGGGACATAATTTTGGTAGAAACCATTTTTTCCCTCATAAATGTGAGTATGGGGTTCACTCAGGAATGTCTCCACTCCAGGGAGCATTCTTTCCTGCAACTCACCCCAGAACTTCCTCCTACAATCAATCTGACGGGAAGCGGTGAAGGTGTATGGGTATGCCCAACTGACTCCCTTGTCAGGCTAAAATGATGACAGGCGCAGCTTGGGTTTGATCCCACGTGCTGAGCAGGTGGATCACAAGTAAATCACCGCATTCATGTCCTTCACAGCTCAATAGCTCACTACAACTCTGTATGGAGAGAAAATATCCCACAATTTCAAAACGCTGTTCTGAAGATGGCACTCATAATAGAAACTCTGTAGACATCAGAAAAAAAAACAGTACCAATAGCTATCTGGAACAGTGCAAATCCCAGAAACTAAGGATTCAACTACAATATCTAATGCCTTCCAATGTGACCTGAACTTGTGCTGTACTCTCGTGGTATGGGAATAAGAGGCTTAATCCTCAAACTTGCTGAGCATCTACTGAGAAGTGCTGAGTACTTGGTTTTTACTGACTTCTGTAGGAATATATGCTAACACACAAATCTATATAACAGATTTCCGATGATGCAATACAATTTAGCATAAGATGGTTTCTATATCATGCAGCATTTTAAAGATGACGATTCTGCCTTGCTCATTCTGTCCCTTGAGTTCTGTTTCATTTTGTACTGAACAAAATAATCTACTAGTGCAAAGTTGATTTTTTCTGTGGACAAGGGTAAGTGGAATAATAACATTGTTAAAAAAAATGAACACATTTAATTAACTTCAGTGTGGCTTGGCATTTGACTTCGGATCTCTCAGTCAACAATTTTTGCCAAAAGACAAGATTGAGTAGATATGGAGATAATTTTAAAAATATAATTCCCCTTTGAGTAATGAGAGATTTGACCTTTGATGTGAGAGAAAACACAATATTATGAATTATGTGCCTAGATAAAAGAATATTTGTTTTTCATGCTGTGCAAATTATAATTCCTTTTCTTTAAATTTAGCTTTCTGGTTTGTAATTCCTATATTAGTGTTTTTTAACCATTCTTAAAAGATAACTCCTGAATTGATTGTTGCTCTTTGTTGTCTTCTTTTAAAGAGTTCCTTTTTGTATATTTGCCTTGCACGTGTTGCAACAAGTCCCCTGATGCTCTGCTTCCTTCCTTCCTTCTCTATGACTATACTTAAATGCTGGTGTTCTGAAATAGATTTGATGATAGCTACAAAATAGTGAAGACTGTCTTTTTTTCTGGCCTGAAAGCAGAGAGCTCTTTAGGTTGATAAGTCAGGCAAGCCATTGAAACTTAGCCTGAAGCAGGAAGAAAACTTGCTTTGCGTTGACCTTTGACTGACATAAGGGAAGAATCAAGAAATCTTTAATATAATCATAAGATTCTTACAGGTGAAGTAATGTGCCAGACTGACTTTTTAAAATATTTGTTGCTTCTTTTTCCCCTGGAGACAGCCATAGCCTCACAGCAGAGTCTCTGCTTATCCTAAATAAATTTTAAGTGCTTTGCCTTCCTTTGACGTGAGTGTTACTTTAATCTGAGAGATTGATGATTTTTTTTTTTCAGGTTTCATTTTATTTTGCCTTTAATTGAAGGAGAGGAAAACCAGAACTTTTCAGCTGACTGTAGTTGTTCTATCAGCAAACACCAGAACAGTTTTTTTTTTTACTGCAACCTGTTAACCAAACTTTAAAGAAAAAATGGAACTGTGGAAGAATTAATTCTAGTTTTATGTTATATTGCACAGCAACTATAAACAGGACTGTGTTAATCTTTATTGTCTGTTTTGTGGTGTATTTAATTGCTTGTTAACATTACAGAATGTGTTGTATGTGTGCACAGGAACTGCTGATTTAGATAGATATAAAAGTGTAGGATATTGGAGGGACGCTTTTGCTATTTTTACTGCTTCCTTCACCCTACTAAAAATATATAAGGTTGCCCCACAGGCTGAAATGTTCATGTAGCTGACACACACAGCTGACACACAGCTGAGAGAAGTGGGAGCTGCAGGAGTGGTTCACCAGTGGGCAATGACCAGGGCTCCCCGGGGCTCAGTTTCAGGCTGGCATTCGGACCAGTAAACCACCAGCTGTGACTTGGTAATGTCAAACTCGAGGAACTCCTTGCTGCATCCTCTTCAGCTAATGGGGCTTTGGCGTGACTCTGCTGCCTTGTCCCTGGCACCATCGGTGTGGATGACAGCCACATGAGCCGTCGGTGAGCCACTGCTATGTCAAGCACGCAGGAGTGCCGCTGTTGCTCTTGCAGAGTGAGCGGAGGGATCGCAGGAGCCCACGTCTGCCAGGAACGATCATTTTGGTGATCGCATGAGGAAGACCTCCTCTACAAGGCAGAGTCTACAGCCCTGGCATATATGATAGCTGAAATATATAAGGATGTGTTTGATGCAGAGTAAACAGGTGTTTCCCCAGGCTGCAAGAAATATGCTATAATCCCTGCTTACCCTCTGTTCCTCACCAGTCTTCACCCTGCTCATAAAATGTTAGCCTCTTCTTACTCAATGGAAAATTATTATTCACTTCCAAACATGCATCTTGTCTGCTTCCTCCCTTTTTCCCCCTAGCTTCATTGTTTTCTTCTTTTCTTCTACCTGTTCTCTCCAGCTTTAAAATCCCTTTCCAAACACAGAAAGCTCAGGAGGAGTAATTGCAAAGTATTTCTAGGGAATTCTTCTCTTTCTACAGAAAAATTTAATATAAATTTAATTATACTGAGGAATAGCTTCTTCTTTCTTGGCCAGATTGTCCCAGGACACTTCTTTTCCATTTTGCATCTTCACAGCTGTCAGATACTGCTGTAGTCCTTCTGGGCAATATCATGAGTCAATATCAAAACTTCCATTCTGCTTAGAGGGATTCCTCATGAAATAAACCATCTCTTAGAGAGCTCTACTTACAGCAGTGTGGTTTCACTGCCATCTCCAAGTAGAGTGAGCAAGAACCAGTTTAGAGGTCATCAGTGAAAGCTGGTTACCACTTATAGCGTCATTTTTGGTAAACGTTGGAGGTGTGTTTCTCCATTTCAGAAAGAGTCCTAATGTTACCAAAAAGCTCTCAGTTTTCCTCCTAGTTATCTGATAGGCAAACCCCACGGGGAAAACAAAGCTAAAATATCCTTTGTTTTAGGATATGTAATTAAAAATATGATTTTAGATTAAAAGAGTTTTTTAGTTCTTTGCTATAATATTTTTATGAAAGAAGGGCAGAAGGAGAAGGGTGGAGGAGTCTGTTAGGCAAAAATGGAAGGAAGTGAAGCTGTATTTGGGTGCACAAAGGTGTGGAGTTTTCAGGACAGCTGCAGGGTTTTTCACATTGTTTCAAGAAGCTGTAAGTTTGAAAATAGACATTCAGTGGAGAAAATAAACAGGTATTCATTAATATGCCAAGAACTTCAGTGTACTTCTGTATTCACTGTTTTCTTAAAGCTCTCTCTGATTTATAATAGCAGAACAGATATAACACCTTTTAACCTAGATATGCAGCCCCACTTCCCAAATTAGAAGAAAGAAAGACTATAGGCAGGTGAATAGTTTGAGTGACTTCAAATTTCAAAATTATTTATCTGAATTATTCACTGAAGACTTGATGACTAGTGAGGCAAATTTCTTTTAACTTAGTTTCTGTTGACATCAGCTGTGGGTTTGTCTGATGAAAAAGAGGAACAGTTTACCAATTCTTCTCTATAAAAGAAAAGGTGATAAACTCATAATGGCTTTCAGTCAGGAAGAATAGTTTGGCTGTGTTTTTCATAGCCTTCAAGCACAGTTCACAATTCTTACTTTATCCCTAATCTCTTCTCATAAGGCTATATCCCTCATCCACTGTAATTCAAGTAGAAGTAGGACTGAAGTAGAAAAGGGAAGAAGAAAGTAAGAGAAATGAAAGCAAGGAAACCTAGCACTTACAAGATTCAATAAAATGTTGGCACATAAGTAGTTCCAGTTCTTGTGGGGTTGGGTATTAACTGGTATGGTATAATTATTTTTTTACTTTCCCTAATGGACTGCTCCAATAAGACAAAAACCCAACCAAACAAAACACAGCCTTATAAAATGGAAAAAGTTAAAATTAATCAAAAAAAGAGAAAGGTTTCTTTTTTTCAGATGAAACACTGGGGAGTTTGCATCTTTCTGGGCACCACAATAGACACAAACATTACATTCTCCTCACTAAACCAATTTATCCATGGCCAAGTTCAAGCAACACCTTTACCCCTGTATTCATATCAGCAGGTTCGAAGAGCCACTCTTTTCCTACCTAATGGAGGAAAGTGAAAGATTAGAAAGAAAGGACATAGTCCAAACCTTGCAAGATGCCTTATTTATTTCCCTTAATGGCATGTTGAATTGAACTTGAAGATGACTTCTTTGGCACAGCTCAGCACCAGTTGCATACATTAATTTTGCCTCTAAAAGAGTGTACCTTTGGCATTCAGTCTTTCATGGCTAGGCTTGCTATCTGTGAGTTAGGAGGTTCATCCAAGTTAGCATTTCTTTTTGTGGGCGGTGGCTTACAGATAATGAGAACAGAGCTTAACTGCTAGGTGAGAAATTTTTGTAGACCTTAATGTTGTTATTCCTGGAAGACAGAGGTTGGAATGGTCAGTTTATTTATTCTGAATGCCTAATCATACCTGCTAGTGTAACAGGTTGTATGTTACAGGGTCAACGTATTATTGTAGAAATGGATTTTTACTTCACTGATGTAGTAGGTCTGTGCTATGGGAGGGTGAGCAATAAACAGAAAATTGACTGAGGCCAGAACTTCAAGAGCTGGAAATATGGCCCTGGGGAGCATGAGAGGCTGAAATACAAGCACAGCACAATGAGAGCAAAGCAAGGGGCCAGAGCCTTGCACTCACAGTGAACCAGAGTGGGGTAAATTAGCCTTCCCCAGGGAGGGAAAGGATAGGGCTATTGCAGAAAGCAACATAATACAACTGTAAAAAGTTCTTGGAGTAAATCAGAGATTGCTCCAGTCCCCCTCTCCCTCCACCTGTATGATAACCAGATGCTGAGAGTGCCATTCATCTTACTGAATGAAGATGTCTTGATTGCAGTTGTCTGCATTTTATCAAGTCACTCAAGGCCCCTTTGTGGCACTGAGACCCAGTCAGTGATGTCTAGAGCACACTTCATCTCATCCTAACTCAGAGATCTACATTGTTCAAATAAACAGCACCCTCACAGTGGGCTTTGCTCTCTCTCCAGGCTGTGGAACAAGCCTCAGCTGATTTATGCCTGCACTTTAGCCAATTAAAATTAAGTGAGACAAATGGTACCCAAGATGACCAACTGGAAATGCCTCACAAAAAGCTGTGTTCTGCCTAACATGGTTCTTCATATTGCAAAATAAAACCTGGATACTCTTTCATTGCTTTTCAACAGTTTGTTTAGATTGAAGGTGAGGTAAGCACAATTACACTTTCTATAGCCAGCTCCAGCTCTGAGGAAAACATCCTTAAACCTCTTTTTTTAACACCCTCAGGGCTTCTTTGAACTTTTATGACTTATAATAGACTTCTGTGGGCACTAACATTGCCACAGGAGAGGTGGGATATTGTGCACTGCTGCCTCTTGAAACTCTTTCTCAGCTCTGGCCCATAACAAAATGCCTCCTATGGCAGGGTCAGGGCCAGTGTCAGAGCAGGAAACATAAAGCCATGCAAAAACCACATCCCAACTTCACACAGATGTTTTGCTGGAATAATTCATGTCTCATTTCCACCACTAGAGTGACAGAAAGAGTTGTATCATCTATAATATAAAAGCAGTGCAATGTCAACTTCCTACCTTATTCTTGTTCCTATGGGAAAAGTGATAAATGCACTCTGCTTTGCTTTGTTCACCTCATGACACTCTGCTTGTAGTGGTATTAAACATATTCTTTTGTGATATTTAAGGACGACTCACAGCTAAGCCCTCCAAAGTTTCTATCAGATGTGTCATCAGATTTAAAGTATAGACTCCATAATTATGACATGACACAGTCTCTCATTAACTATGGATTTGTAATTATACAATATTTTTGTATCTTTGTCAGGCAGCGCCATGGTACTTAGTTTTGCTTTTGCTTTGTTTTTATTATTATCTTTTATTTATTTTACAGTTGAACTCTTTGCATCTGAGACAACATCTCTATTTAACATGTCATACCCCTAGCAATTACTTTTAAGTGTTTTACGTTATCTTGAGGTTAAAAAATATTTTTTTCCGTTAAGCAATACATAATTATATATTGCTTATAATGATTGACGGTTTGTTGAGTGCAGAATCATGAAATAGTACCCTGAATATTACAACAAAGCAAGTCCTACCAACTCTCAAGGTTTCAGGAGCTGTCACACAGATCAGTCATTTTGTATTATAATCATAAAGGCCTCCCAAAATGATTTAAACAATCATAAAAGAAAACACATCCTTCACTTGCAGAGTGGAGGCAACTTGATCACCGTAATTGTGGGAGAGGCAATAAGATATCACAAGGGACAATAACCTCAAGACATTTCAGATTTCTTCTACTTGTTTGTTGGACTTTTTTTTTAATGTTATCTGATATGATCTCTAAGTAAAAGCAGTTTTATAAAATGAAGTAAAGCTATTTATGCATCAAACCCTTATGAAGACATCTGTTTTCAGTACTTCTTCAAAGGGGAGAACTTTGAGCACGCAGCAGCTGCAGATGTACGTTTTGTACGTTTGTACGTTTTCACCTCAGGAGTGTACACACAAGGAACAGGATGGCATACTGAGCAAACAACAAGCCTTACCTCTGATCAGGGTAGGTGACTGATATCCCCTTTCACTGATAATTGCAAAGGTCCTTCCAAACTGTCTAGCTTTGGGATAGAAATGATTTATTGTGGCAAACTTATCTACTCCACCATTTTTGCAGCTGACAATCTCTTTCAGGCTAAAAACTGGGGAAGAACACACCCTTCCCTCCCATATTTGGATATTCACAACAATACGCTGCAGGTTTGGTTGAACAAGATCTCATTTTTAAAGAATACCAAAACTCTGAAAGAAAAAAAAAATGGTTCTGGCCAATAATATTCCCTGGTGTTACTGAAAGGTTGGCCTTTCATCTTCTGAGACGCCAAGATAAGAGTCATTTTAACATTTTAAGAGCTTAGGTTTTTAGCTCACAGATATCAGACAGGAATTATTTGTATTATTCCTGTGCAAAAACAAGCAGAGAGTGGTAGGCATGATGTAAATTGGTCAAAATGACAGATAAGATTAGGTGACATTTCAGAAAAAAATGCTATAAAAAACATGCAAAATGAACATTTGCACTCCTTGCACAGACAATAGTGTTTAGCAAGCGTGGTTGTATATTCAACTTAAGCTAAGCTAGAACAGTCCACCAAAACTAACAGATCTGTTTTCTCTGATTTGCATGCAGAACAGCTATTCCATTTAATGAGACTCACTCACACAGAACTGTAGGAAATGAAAAACTAAATCAGCCCCCTTGACAAGCCTAGAGAATTAAAACTCAAACCTGCTAATATAAAGACAATACTATCATACATTTTAAAATCATATTTTATAAAGAAAAATATAGTACTGGAAACCAGAGCTAGACAAAACATTCCAGTGAAAATGCTTTTGACTTTTCTGAACAGAAAAGGTCAATTTTGAAGAAATAATTTTCTTTTTTTCCCCATTAGAATGTGCCAGGTTTGATGGCCCTGGCCCAGGATGGAAAAGAAATTCAGCCATGTTCTTGGCAATGACAAAGAAATCGCTTTAAGCTCACACTACACAGTTTGCCACACAAGGAAAGTGTTTTGGACATGGTACAAAGCCTCAGAGCTGACCTGCTGCACAAGAGGAAGATCTTTGAAACCTTTATGCTTTCAAATATTTGAAACATTTGGAAGGGAGAAAAATTTCTTGTTGCTCAGTTCCACCCCCAAATTTTTCACTGTTATGACTATTACATAGTACGGTGATTAAAAAATGTTTTTTTCATGTATAATTGTATTACGCATCATCAGCTGAAGTGGCTAAGCAGTGGACAATGATCTCTATCTCTCCCAGTCTCCAAGAGCTTTAACTAATGGGAAAGATGCCAGCCTGACAGGGACACTTGTTCTCTAAAGAGGTGGAGAGGGGAATCCTTTGCATTGGAAATCTTTGCTGATAATGAGGAGGTCAGTTATCTCCTTCTCCATTCCCTCTCACTACAGAAGAGACTGGGGAAGGAGCTTGGCAGAACTGAAGCAGACACAAGTGCCTTGAGTTATGTTGTGCAACATCTTTTTCTAGTAGAAAGAACCTAACACCACTGTGGCTGTTTTGATTTGTCAGATGGCCTTAAATTAGGCACACTTCTGCATTACCACACAGCCAGAATGAGACACAGTTGGGCTGTGGGAGCAGAATTTCTCTGACCACTACACAGTGATGATTTCATATGTTTTGCTTCATGCACATTTGCTTGATTTTATTGCTGTGACACAAATAATATCTCCTTTAAGACAGGAAGTGAATCACTGTCATAACTGTGAGCCATATTGCCGTGCTGCATTGCTTTGCAGTATTATGCACTTTGCTATGCATTACACTCCCATGGCTTCTCTGATGCTGTTAGTATACACAGCTGTAGTGGGGCAGCAGGAAGCAATCGCACACAACACACATCATGGCAGCACAACCCACCTCTCCACCACACTGTTGGTAGACACGCTGGAGAAAAGATCTAACACATGATCTTCCAGTCATGGGACTGCTCTACTGTGGCTTGTGGCTGCTGAGGGTGGTCAGCAGCAGAGATAGGCCACTGCATGGCGGTGTCATTTTGACATCATTTACAGAAAGATGGAAAAGCAAAATATCAGTTGCAGTGTTCTGTTCAGCTAGTAATGAACAATACCTTTTGGGGAGATAATGTGCGTGGTCATTTGCACAAATGCACTTACTGCCAGGCACTTACATGTACACTACTGCTTGAGTGAAATAATTTTCCTGCCTCATAAAAGAAGAACTACTTGTTGCTATGGTAGTACATAGAATCAGAAAACACAAGAGGCTGAAGTTATTAGAATTTAGATTAGTCTAAGTTATTTTAAATGTAAGTCAGTTTTTTAGCCTTGGTGTGGGAAAGAAGAAGGATTTGTGTGTACTGCAAAAATCCCCACAGAGACTGAAGCCAACAAGAACTTTTTCAATAGCTGGTTTGTGAATAATGTTGTATCACAGTCCTTTCAACATAGATATTTGGGTGAAAATATTACTGCAGATTTTTAATTATTTTCCTGTAAGGAGTGAAAGGCCTGATTTTGTAATCAGGGTGGAATTTCCATTTGAAGCAACGGCAGCTGTGTACATAGGCAAAATCTGACTTTGTCCTGCAACTGAATACAAAATAAACCATTTAAAAATAATATAATGTAGCTGATTATAAGTGTTTATTTATATTCGGACAGTGCTCTGAAGACATCATAAAGATGTAAATCCTTCAAACACAGATAGGCTTTACCCTGATACAAAATGAATGGAGAAGCAAAATTAAGGCTGATGGCTATGGTCTTCTGATCACACCAGTCATATGGATCATTTGATTATGACCATCCACCTAATTATTTCTAAATCACTCACATCAGTTTTAAACCTACCATCACAATTATTTTTAAATCAATCACATCAGCTTTAAATCTCCTGTCACAAATCACCTGATTTCTTGGAGGCTTCACAAGTCACCTTGATCTGGCTACCTAGCATTTCTCTAAGGTATCTCTCACATTTGCAACTCAGGACTTTAGCCAGATAAAAATTTTTACACTTATATTTCCTGTCTTTCCTATTTTTCATCAGTCCTCCACCACCACGAGAGACAATTCAAATAAAAATATTGTCCTACTTTTCAGGACATCTGATAAAGTTATATACTTCTCTTCATCTTTCTCCTCATGAAGGTTGCCATAAGAGTGAATGAGATGTTATTGTTTTGTGTTGTTTTACTGAAATAGCTCTTAACAAGTACCATTCCCAGAAGATGACTTTCCCGATAATATTTCTACAAATATTAGTGTTCAAAGCATCTTTCAATTTTGCCCTCACTGAATGTCCATGTACACAGAGCAGAAGCCAGTGAGTAGCACTCAAACTACCTTGTGGATCAATTACGTTCTGTGTTTATTGTGACATTTCTCAAAATGGCTTCATGACCCTAAAGGATCCTGGAGACACGGTATGTGTTTTTTGATAGTGTTAGAGTATGTTGCAAATAAATTTTGACATCCTGTTACTTTTTATTTGACATAGCAAAAGCTAGATAGCTGGCTTTAGGTTTAAACACATCTAACGATCTTCTACAAATTCTAAACTATTACTAACCCAAATTATTGGTATTTCAAATTTACAGTTTATGCTCCAATTCAACAAGTTACTTAAATACATGAATAGTTTTAAACATGAGTAGTTCTTGCTGAAAAGATTAAAATCACTTCGCAGTGTTTGAATGCTTAAATATCTTCATGAATTGGGATCTAAATTTACCGCTGAAGTATATATGCTTTTCATAGTAATGCCTGCCTTTTAAAACTCTATTTTTAAGTGATAAACACTGGGTTGTGACTCCAATCTGGTACTTGTGTTTGGAATAAATACTTTGCAATTCAAGCTGGTGCTTCTCACACTCTTTGTGCAATTGTGCTCAAAATACTACAGTTATTTTAAAATTGCATCAGTGATACAAATACTGAGATATAAAATTGCTAAAAATAGTCTTTACAGGTATAACTGAATAAGTTAGACCTACATTTATCTAAATTCATCATTTGCTGTTTACTTCCTGATCACATATTCTGCCATGATATCTTTTAATCAGCAAACGTATAGGAATAATCAAGAAAACTGTGTATGCGGTGGAGCAAACAAAAAACAGCTGGGCTTTTTTCACATTGGAGTGTGGTGCAAGACCACAAAAGACATTTATTAGGAATGTGCTCTGGTGGTTTCACCTAATTCCCTCCTGTATGGCAAGCAACGAAAACCAAGAACTTGTGATAATATATGAAGGAAGTTTTGCATGGTGCTAAAACATTTTGAATTTGCAAAATTCTGTATTCTTGTTCACTCATGACAAACTGAGGGAAAAACTAAGGTGAGTAAATGTGAATGTTAATTATTTAAGGTTGTGGTTTATAAAAAAGTGATATTGACAATACAATCATACTTGTTCAAGATACTGAGGAATATCAGTGCCCATTAGTGCATTTCTATGTGAATTCTCTCAAGTGCAATCAGTTGAATGTTTCATTTTTTTGCCTTTTTAACCAAAAACATTTACTGTAACCCAACTTTAGATGTAATAATAATTAAGCATCCATTAATTTATTTAACTAATTATATTGTAATTACTTTTGTATGAAAATTTTGGAGAGAAAGGTTATCTTTAGTCTTTGAGGGTTCTTGTGCCATTCTTTACAGCACCTTGGCCCAAAAATTACCAATTCTGCAATTGGAATTTGGTAGCTCCCTAAGAATTAGTTTTCACATCCCATGAAACATAAAAGAATACTGGCAATTCTAGTTCACAATGGGATGAGATAAGGATATTTTTAATTTTTCAGTAATCCATTCCTCAAAATAAACAAAAATCTTCCAACAAAACAAAGCAAGAGAAGAAAAGAAAAAGAGGGATGGAGAACCACCATCCTCCAGGAATATTTTTTACAGATACAACCAGAAATTTCAGCCTAGTATTGACAACTCTTTCCCAGTGGCAATTCTTGTCAAAACTGATGTGTTTCTACAAACAGACAAACAAAACAGAAGTTCTGATTGATAGGAAATTGCCAACTACGTATAACTACAGTACTACTGCTGAAGCAGTAAACATAAAGGAATTGCATGCCTCATTCTGAGATCAGAAATGTTTCATACTCAAATACATCATATGCCATTGTCATATGGTATTACAGAAATAAATAAAAGATTGACTGGCAAGCTGAAAATTCCTGGCACTTTTTTTTTCCCCCCTCTCATTACACTGCTTTCCATGTATGAATTTGGTTAATGTGAGATCAGAAATATATGCTTTCCTCTGGGGCTGTCCTTGAGCCGCGAAATGATGAATGACTGGAGAAGAACAGCAAAACTGAACTAGAAATAATGCAAAGGACACAAAAAACAACTCATAGGTGTTTGGAAAATAGGAGTTCTGTGATACCCATGAAAAGATAATACATAGGAAGATGGTAAAAAGGAAAGCACTTTTCAAGTCCATTATAAGTATCAGACTTGATTTTCACTAGTATAAGCTGAAGTAGCACAGTAGCAAGACAGGCTCATAGTTCATGTATTTGAAGAGAGTGAATGTCAGGCTATCAAAAGACAATGCAAGCAAGGTAAAAATGGTAACTGCTTGCAGTATTATTGACTATACAAACTTGCACAAACTGCGGAATCCTCAGACACATTGTAATGAACAAAACTATAGATTTAACGTGGAGTTGTCTGTCATCTAGTAAAAAACACAGAAACTTCAGTAGGGATTGCTGGAGAAATCAGATCCTTAAAAACAAGACCTAAGTCTACAAACCTACTCTCTGCCCTCATCATTGCATTTTGGACATCTTTTCTGCCAAGAAAAAGGGATTTTACTCTGTGAGTTTCTACCTGTCCAGGCTCCAGAGACAGCTAGTCCAAGTTGTTTCTTATATAGATTAAAACCAGAAGTGAGGATGCACAGGTGGAGTGCCAGGGGGGTTATGAACATGCAGGAAGAAAAAAAAAATGTAAGAATGGATGTGCTAAATCAGACTAAAAATCCATTTAGGCCAGTATCTCCAGCAGGACTGATAGCACACGTCTAGGGAAAAGCAGAATAGGACAAGCTTATAGCAATATTCCTCCATTCTATTGTCCCAGCCTCCAAGGGTTCATAGCGCAGGGACTTCCAAACCCAGAGGTGGTATCTTTGTATTTAAGAAAATGAAAGCAGTTAAACTAACGGAGATATCTGAGCAATGAACTCTCTGCCTAAGGAACTCCAAAGCAGTCATGATGAAGGTAAAGGGGATTTAGCACTTGTTTCTTTCTATAGATAATGTCCTGAATATCTGCATTGCTACTATTTTGAACCTAGTTCAGGTGTCATTACACTCCATTCACAAGAGTGACTTCAGGGAAGATGCATTACAAATATATGACAATTACAGACACAGACTACATGTTTCACAGTGCTTTGCTTTTCTAAAATATGCTTAGTAGAAAAACAATTGAAATATCATCTTGCTTTAATGAGAAAAATGACAGTAACAATTATTTTGGACAGTCGAAAACTGGTTTTCTGAGTTACTTTATTGGATGAAGAATCAATTCTTTTCAAAGTTCTTCTCAGGACAATATTTTGTCCTGTCTGTAATGTTAATGTATGCTTAACTGATGACTAAATAGAAAAAACTGTTCTCTATTTACAGAGAATATGTAATACACATATGTAGCTTAAGAAAGTTTACTTCAAGAATAAGGAAAAAATTAAAAAGAAATATTGACTTTCAAAAAAAAAAAAAAAAGAAATACAGAAGTATATATAGAATGGATTTCATCAACATCGTGCCAGACTTGTGATATAACATACAGCAGTTTTACATCTACTGGTTTTCTGAATTCATGTCTGTGTCACTGAAGTGGTTACAAGGAGATTTTTTTTCTTTTTTCTTCTAAGAAACAGTTCATTATGGTATACAGGAATGTGATAAAGGTGTTGGGTTTTTTTAATTTTATTTTGTGCATTCATTCCTGATACAAAGTATTCACAATAGTTAATAAGAAATAGAAGCACATTTTAGATTAGTATAAAGTACCTTTTGCATTTTTTCAGCCAAACTATTCAAACATTAAGGATGGTTAGAGAAAAACAAGCAAAAACTTGGGTGGAAATTCCAAAACGATAAGAGCTTGTTTCTGCACTGTAAATTGACACCACAAAACCTCAGCAATGCTTAGGCAGAAAACTTTTAGCTTTCAGTGACTCTCTGTAACTATGAATCCTACAAGTGAATAACAGAAAATAATGCTATCAATACCTCACACATCGCAACAGAAGATTTCTGTGAAACCCTCTCTTGAATACAGTCCTATTATTTCTCTATTATACCCAAGAACCAGCAGATACACGGCACATTTCACCTGTTAACAATAGCTTTCCATGCTTTTGTTTTCTGATAGAACCTTAATGCTCTTTTAATGTATTTCCTTTCCTTCTGGTAAATGACTTAGAGGTCCTCTTCGGTAAAATCATTAAGCATTTCTTTGCTAAATGAAGGTGGCCTGGTTTAGTTTAAAAAAAAAAAAAAAAAAAGTCTGGTATGTAGATATCATTGATTCTAGCATATTCTGAATATTTTAAGGCAAGAGTGCATAGAAAGAGGTAGATGCAATTTCCTTGCTTTTCTTTCCTATTAAGTAATATAAATTGCAGAAATGCAAGCTGATTAACCAAATTACTCGTCAGGACAATACTTTCATTCCCTTCAATAGTGTGCAAAGAAAGCAATCAAACAAGCAAACAGTTTATGTAACCTGGTAGACTAAAAGAAAACTCTCTTGGCAGCAGGTGGTGGATGCAATGAGGATATAGCAATGAACATAAAGAGGATTGGTGAGCAACAATCAGTAAGAAAAGTACACTGTTTCCCCATTTTGTACTTTGTTACTTATGCAACCACATCGAGAGAAGTCATTATCATATCAAGAGTCACGTATTTCTTTCCTGAAGATGAAAGAAAGATCTCTGAAATTTTACAACAAAGGATATATTTTTCTGTCAGAATGTAGATATGAAAAAGCAAATATTTGTGTATTCTGGAAAGAAGTTATATTGCACAGGTGATGAAATGCTGCGGAAAATGTGTGTTTATTTTTCTGTTTAGGAGTGTGATCCTGTGATATGCCTATGTAAAACAGTCTCATTAAGTAATCAGAATACTTGATGGAAAACCTAGTTAGGTTGTGTTATCAGCCTCTGATCCCAACAAAAGCCCTAAACCTGCCAGTTTCCCAGGCTTTAGCCCTTCTGGTGTTTTCAAAGTCACAATCGTTGACTGTGCATCTCCTATGACCTCTTATAAGAATCTCCAGAGCTATACATAAACATGGTGGGTTTGTCTTAATTTGTAAACAACATCAAGGTAAAATAAATAAGACAAGACAATACAACTGATCCTTGCTTAATTTGATGGAGTAATTATGTAAGGCACATTCCACAGCCACATGGTACCCGTTAACCTGTTAATCTTGTTAACTCATGAAAAGTTGGCATGATACTTGAACATAACCCATCCCCATCCATATTAATTGCAAAGCTGAGATCACTTTTGTATCAGTTTGCAGACTCTGCAAAGTCTAGCTTTTTTAATGACCCAGATTTCTTGCAGCGACAAGCCTAGTTACATTTCCACAAAGGACACCTATAACCACTCAGCTGAAGTCTAAATCGGTGCAAATGGCACGTGGATGAACTGTAAGGTATAGATTAGTTACAGTACAATGCCTTAACTTAAACCTTACAAGTTTCAGCACCGGGTTATTCCTAGATAGATTCCTGGGTATTCCTAGAAATAAGGAGTGTGTGTAAGTAACTCTAAAGCTTAAGTAAGCTTAAGTAAGTACACAATTGTTTATCTTACGCATAAGCAACAAATTGTCCCTGATGGTCAAAAGTCAGTTTGCTACACTACCGCATTTGATAAAACAATATAAAGGACAACAAGGGAGCGAGGGAGTGGGTGGGCGGAATAATCAAGCAGGGTAAAAGCACTAATATTGTTGTTCTTAAATAAACCCCAGTATCCAGATTTGCTACTGGTTGTCATTTATCCTGTCTCATCTATGACAGCTTCTCAAATATTTTACCAAATAATTTCTATTTGTCACATAAGTTTCTAGCCCAGACAGAAATGTGGACTCTTTTCCTCAAAAGAGCGTAAGAAGCACAAAAGTAATCCAGTCATTTTGCCCATATATACTGATCTCATGACATCTATGTCATAGTCCTTTGTCAGCTAATGCAGAAGAGTAATGTGATTCCACTTACAGTTTCCTATTTAATAACTCCTCATTTAGGAAAAAAAAGGAATGACTATGTAGGAGGACTAGTGAAATTACTAGTGAAATTATTTTGTTATAAAAGACGACCAGTAAAATAGCAAAATGAGAAAATGTGTGTAATATTCCATCTCCTCTTTTACTATTTGGTTGCAATCTTGTATATAAGTAGAAACATTAAAAGGAAACTAGAAGCAGCACTGAAGGTACCTGAAACGTGTCTTCATTTCCTTAGAACTGGACACATGCTTGCATTCCAAAGGCTTTTTGGATAGACTCTTTCTTCCCACACAACCCTGACTGTATTTTCACTCTGATATTAACCAGAGCAAGGACTGTTTCCATTTTCAATGGCAATGGACTCTTCACGGCTTTAGATGCTTATGTGTATAATGGGGTTGAACTCACTCCACTGTTTGTTGCCGGTTCGTTTCTTTTCTTGGGCTTGAATTATTTACTCCAGGATATTAAGCCAGGGTGCTTGACCTATAATCAGTTTATATTGGATGAATATTCTGACTAGAACTTAGTGATTGAGTCTTCTGTTTAGTTTACAACAGTGAAGCTGTTATCTAGGTGTGAAGGAAAATAAGGTTTCTCACTTTGCCTTCCTTGGTCCACTGTCATGGTACTTCATATACTCCTGTAAAAAATCCTTGTGCTCTTGTAAAGGCAGGTTTTCCTTAAAGGTTAAATGTTCCTTTTCCTGACACATTTTCTATAAGAAGAATGTTACAGTGGCTTAACGATTCTAGTTCAGCTTTGCAACAGGGAAAGCTTAGACAGGTGTCTCAGGAGAAAATCCTCTAAAAATATGCTTGCAGAAACGTTGTACTAAGTGTTGAAAATTGGTTAAATTACTTGCAGTAGGTGGGGGCACATAATTCTGTTTGCTTCTCTTCCAAATCCTATGACTCATGTTCACCTTCATAAAAGTTATTTTTGCTTTGGGAACCACTACAGTTCATCTTTACTTCTTCCAGCACTTTATAAGCACTTAGTAGTAAATCATCTGGACCCAACTACCTGATCTCTTGTATTGGTTCATCAACTTCTTTCTTTGCAATGTTAAATCATTTGTAAAGTTAAATAAAAAAATGAGGGAAATTATGGTGAATTTATGAACATATAACTAAATTAACTCCGAGAAAGTAATTCAGCTGGCAAAGGTGAGTGATATATATTTATTTTAAATTGGTTTTGTCAGAATATTCTATTAAATTAAATACAGAAGTTACAATTTAATGACGTGATTTCATTTTGTCTATTTAAATGGCTTGATTCATTAATTATTTAATGCAGAGATTATTTAGCTTGAAATGAATGTGCAATTAAATCCATCTTGAAGTTGATTTGTATTATGCACTGCAAAATCCGTGGCTTACTAGGTTTCTTGTTTAGTATTTTGAATGGGCTGCAGCCAGGTATGTTGGGAACCCATAACAAACCCATGCAAAGAGGGTGCTCCTTCACCTCCCAAAATCTCACCGGAAGCAATATCTACCTGCTGGTACACCATTTTCCAGATTTGGAGCCATTCCTGTTAGGGAACTGGGAAACTTGGGGACAGAGTTTGGCCCATTGTATTTGCACCTCCTACCTGCTGCCTCTTAAATATAAAATTAAGCTGTCTGTAGCTTTTGTTTTGCAAATGTGCATTCACCCGATATGTGAAGGGGGAGGGGAATCCTCAGACCATTCTTTTTAGTCTTCAATTTTCCCATTAGGATGTACTTGGAAAGAAAATTAAATTGGTGCTGTACTGATGATTTATTGCAGGAAGCAATGCAATTTACACAGAGAAAAGTGCAATTTTAATTTTACACAGTTCACTAACAGCATATTCATATGTTCTGCCTATAGGTGTTGCACTAAAGATGACAGTGTGGTTTTGTTTTCTAATAAGGGGAAAACATAAAGCTTATTTTCACTTTTAATATATTATTCTAATGTCTTTTCTGTACAATAAAAAGGAGTTTTCTAATCAATTTGTATTATTATTTTAAAGAAATCCACATCTACACTTTTAAAATCTTCAAAGCTGTTTGCATAGGACACTCTAACATATATCTAACCATATCTTAAAATAAATTGGCACACAATGGCACATTTATAGTAATAGTTCAAAATGTTTATTATGTATTTTTAAATCATATAAGTAGTTTTCCAAAGTCACCTAAATGTCTATCACTATTTGTTGCCTGCAATCAACCCTTTGGAGCTGGCAAGTTAGAAACTCCTGCTGTTCATGATGATAATATATTTTGCATTACTGTCTTGCTTCAGGAGATCTCGATTTGTGGGTCAAAAATGTTAATTAATTAAATAAACAATATACATCGTTGACTTGTATTAGACTTGTATTGTCTCTGTGTCATGCTACCACCCATTTATTTAACCTCTGGGCTAAAAATATAGTATTTTCTTTTGGATGGGAAAGAAAAGTGTTGATGCTGGGAACTGCTCTCTAGGAGATATGGAATGTGTAAATGCATTGTTACAATTTAAATGTAACCAAATGAAAATATTTTGGTTTTTATCTGAAGAGTTATTGCACTGTCTCCTGTGAGACAACTCTGCATAAATCTTCAGGAAGAGAGTTGATATTGCCTCTTTTTGCATTATATACTTAGTACTTTGGAGTTAACTTTACTAGATACCATATGCTGTTTGATGAGGAACACTGTGTGTTTTTTTCCAGAGTCTATTTTACTTCTGATTCCAGGAACTCAAATTTAGCCTCAATACACAGGGAAGAGAAAAGTACTTGCATAGTTAGTAAGCCTTTGCTAGTTCACATTTTCAGAAAAGAAAGCATCTGGAATTACATATAATGATTTCTGGAAGAACAGGATGTAATTATTCTTTCACTCCAAAAGACATTGCAAGGGCTTGAATCAATACCATCTAAACCATTTTTTCTGATGAGCTAATCTATTTGTTACCAGGTTGGTCACATCTAGAGCTGTAATAGAAGTAAGGATCGTTAAAAGGACAAAATTCCACAAATAAAAACTACAAAGTTTACAATTACATAAAAAGAATCATGTGGCACCATAACTTTAGTGAACAGTAATTACTACTCACTCTCAGTAAAAATGAAAAAAATTGACTGGAAGTCTTATATACACAAAAATTTGGCAAAGTTAAGGCATGTTAGAGCCGGTTAGCCAGCTTTTTAGTTTACATTTTTCTTGCCAAAAAATATCTTTGCAATAGTTTTTGCTGAAAATAACATGACAAAATGAAAGACAAGTACCTATTTGTTTTGGAGGTGTTTCTTCAGTCATTGCTTTTCCATTATTGCTTATTCTTTCTTGATGGCAAAATGAGAAAAGAAAAAAGAAAAAGATAAGAAAATGGAGTGGAGAAGGAAAGCAAAACCTTTCTGCTCCCCCAAAAGTTAATGTCTTCCCAAGTTTTTTGTTACACTCATTTTTCTTTTACAAACTTGTCTAAACCAGTCAGTGTGATGTTTTTAAAATCTCTGCAATCAAATCACTTGAACATTTTTTCTCCTATTTCCTTCTAATTTTCTCTTTATGTCACCATCCTTTACAGAAGTGAGCAAAAGGCCTTATGAATAGACAGGTAGAAGAACAATTTCTAATGAAGATGGATGTGTTGTTACTGCTGTGTAGCAGAGCATTAAACTTTCTAACGTAGGCTGAAGCCACCACATTATAGGCAGCCTAAAGAGGTGCGCAGTGATGGGCAGAAGAAGGTAAGTGAAAGAAGATCTAGTTAAACACTGACAAAATAGCATTCAGACACATGCATTTGAATACTGAATGAAGCAGCACAACCTTAGAATATTGTCTTTAATTTTGGTCTACTGCACCTGTGCTGGTTATATTAGTCACCCAGGTGTGGTATTCTTCTGATACTCTAATATTACTCAATTTGTCTTGGTATTTTGCCCATTTGCTGTGTTTTACTACTGCATAAACAGAGAAATCAGGCTAAAATATTGGGGGTTTTAATAAATACAAATTTTATTTTAAAAGTGTTTTTTACTGAGCCAGCTAGTCTGCACTGTTACCACATCAAGTGTTCTCATTTAGCTAGAAAAAATACCCTCTATGCATTTAAACAGCTCAGGCTTTGCAATATATTCAGGAATCAAAGAGGTAGAAGATCTGCCTTCAAGTAGTACTGAATCATTATTATTCCTAGCTTAAATAGATTGTGCAAAGTTGGTAAAATTACTCTAAGAGTTTTCTTGGCTGAATAGTTCTTCCATACAAACCAAAGCAGGAGGATCAGGAAACTTTCAAATAGGAGAGATGCTGTCTGCCATAGCTACGTCAGCAGTAAAACATTAACAGTAGGGAATCTGCAGAAGATGAGGAAAACAGCATTATGAACCAAGACTGAGAATCACTGATAAGTAAGGAGAAAAACTTTGAACTTAAAAAATAAATTAATAATTATGAGAACAATCTTCTTGTCTTATGCTGACTTTTAGTATCAGCTGTTGTTGAACAAGAATGCAACACATACTCCCTTACACTCTTAAGAGATCTGCTTGAGACCAGGTGGCTGCCCAAATCTTAATCTGTTTATCAACAATATAAATAATAAAGTCTCAATGCCACTAAAGAAACAGTGTGTTTTATTGCATTTCACAAAGAACTGTGTTGTCATACATGCCTTCACATTGTTGCTACTTTCCATGTTTTGCTTAAAAAATAAAAATAAAGCCACTTTCTCTGCAAATAGATAGATGTTACAGACTGCTTTGTGGTACTAACATTTTTCAAAGTCATGAAGAAAGCTGAAGAAAATGTTAATATTCATCTTGAGAAACCACATTTTTGTTTCAACGATATTAATTCTTTTATCCTCTTTTTTTCTGTGAACATACATATTTTCTCCTTTTCTCTCTCTGAAGTACTTGTGAAAGTTTGATAAAGGCCACCACATGGTGTTCCAGAATCTTTTATAGAGACCACAAAGTAAGACAATACTGTGTTATGTAAATGTCCATTGCCCACTGCAGGTATTTCAGGGATGATGATTTATTGCCTTCTAAAGCTGAAAGGAAAAGAGGCGCATGAGTGGCATGTGCATAGCTGTGGATACCGCCCCCAGCTAGGGGTGCACCTTATTCCTTACATTCCGTATTACGATTGTCATTAAATGTTTGTACATCCCCACATTAAAACTGGGGTAATGTTCTCCCCTAGCATGCAGGCTGTATGTTTTCTCCCTTGTTTTTGCTTATCAACAAACTCAGAGATTTTTGTTTGAAGTCCTTCATAAGAGTTGAGAGATTTTAACCTCTATTTTGACTCGAATAGGCAGCAAATTTAGCCTGATGTTTACAGATATAAACATTTTATCCAATACACAAGGAAAAAGTCCCTGCACAGAGACCAAGTCTGATTCTTCCGTACTCCTCCTCACTAAAAGTTGGATTCTCACATGCATGGCTGTCATTACTGTACATGAGCATCTCATCCAATCCTTTCTGTCCTCACAAGACCTCTTTGGGGGGGAACTATTGCACCATTTGTACAGGTGCATGGAAAGGCAGGTCAGTATTTCCTATGGGGTTAATGAAATAGAAATCACATAATAGACCATTTCTCACCAAAGACTGTTGAATCTTTGTTTATCGGGTTGTTGTGGAAGTCTGTCCTTCAGAAGCTACTGATATGAACACTGGGACCTCTTTCAGACCTTTGTGCCAGTTCTCCATACAGCAATCATTTCTATGGCTTTCCCTATTTTCACTTATTTTTTCAAGCTGCTTCTAGAATTTGTAATTTATTGAGCAGCCTCTCAGTATATGCCCTAGTTTTCTCAAATAAAGAGCATTTCTATTCTGGACCAATTTTTTTTTTGTGGCCTATTAGTGTTTGGAATTCTGTAGTACCTTCGAGCAACAAAGCATTTCTGTTGTGATAACTATTCCTGCTTAGTTAAGGCATAACTACATGACCAAACTCTGCCTTTTTTGTGGGTTGGAACTACATGAGCCAAGTTCATTCAGAAGGTGGATAGCCACCCTAGCACAGAGTTTTGCTCACAGAAATAAGACCTTCTGAGAAGTTAATTAGTTGCTATTGCAACACTTTTGCACTTTTCGTAAGGGTTTTGGTGTCCAAGAGACCTTACTCATCTCTCAGCCTACCCAGGACAATGTTAACAGCAGTTTGCAATTCATCTATTAGACCGTTATCCTACCTCTTTAGTGCACTGCTACCTATGCAGGAAGTGACATACAATGAAAGATAAAATGTGTGGATGGCTTGTTCTGTGGCTGAAGTACTGTGCACAGTCCTCCACACAGTCACCACCTGGCACAGTCTTTGTCCAATATCCTATTTTCCTTATATTTTCAAAAGTACCAGAACAATCTGCTGATTTATTTAGAAGCTCTGAAGATTACTTTGGGAGTGAGATTTATCACATCTGCATTTGCCATGAGAGGTCTACCTACCACTGGTCTCTTTGTCTAGAGTCATTATTTGGTAAGGGAAGAAAAAGAGGCAGTTCTGCAGCACAGTTTGCTGTATCGTAAGGTAGCTATCTAAAATAAGCCAGGTGATCCTAGAACTGTTTCTTCTATTTATTAAAACACAAATTCTAAGCAGCTGGCTCAGAGACAAATCTATTCTGTAGCAACCTAAAATGAGGTAAGCCAAACTTCCTCAGGCTGGGAGAGTTGGTTAGATTTCATAAGATCTTGGCAAGGTACTCATTGCTACATGTGGTAAATGTTATCACACAAACAAATGTTCAGTTATTTCATAAATTACTTTTTTTCCTTTCCTTTTCTTTTTTCTTTGCCTTTAGAGTTTGAGCTTGACTTATTCAGCTTAACTTATTCAGCTCAACTTATTTATCCAGCTTTAGTTACTTTTTTTTTTCCTTACTTCTTTTCCTTTTTTGGTATTTCTTTTTGCTGATTGTGTTGGTCTGTTTTCATTACAGTAGATACAAGCCATAATTAGAAATTTTGAAAGTAGTCCATTATCATTGCATGGTTTGGACATGCCTTAGGGTACTTCCTTTTTGTGACTTAATTCTATTAATTTCAATTCAAAGTTTCTTGTACTTTCCCTATTTTTTTCTACTGTAATGTAAAGTCTTCAATTCTATTTAATCTTTTTTCAGCCCTATTGCTAGTGTAATTGTGATCAATATTATACTAATCCCATGTGGCATTTTTGTCACCCATTTTTTCCTTTAAAGTGAACCTGGACTGTTTTTAACTAAGTTTCCTGCATGATATACCACATAGGTCAACATCCTAATTCTACCTAATATAGTCAGAGATACCATTCCATTATTCCCTTCTGCTGCATTTTAGATCTTTTTAATATCCCTGTCATTCCATATTTCTCCTGGAGCTTTGTGGAATTAATTCTTCATTCCCCACTCCTACCCACACACACATACTATAAAACCATTATAGTTAGGATTCTCTGGGATTTTTTTTCTTCCCTTTTGCAACAACAACAATGTGCTAGTTAGTTTTCATTGGGGCAATCTAATTTTTGCCAATAAAATTACGTTTTACTCTCCAGTTTTCTTCTCTGCCATTAAAAAGCAGTAAATTTAGAACCAATAAAAGCAAATGCTCCTTTACGCAGCATATAATCAACCTGTGAAATTCACCCTCACAGGAGGCCATCAAGTCAAATACCCTGGTTGAATGTTAAAAAGAAGTGGGTTAATTTTATGAACACTAACAACATTTGTAGCTATGCATGCCAAAATAAATAAGGGTAAACCAAATATCATGCTTCAGGGCATAAATTGATTATCTGCAGGTGTCAGGATGGATTCCTACTCTCCACATAGAGATTTGTGCAATTGCTAAGGGATTTTTTATGAGGATACGAAGCAGCTACAGGAATGGGGTTTTTGGTTGCATTTGGGGGGGGGGGTTGTGTGTTGTTTTTTTTAAAAAAAATTGGTTTCATCTCCTCTAAATAACCTCATGTTGCTTTCCTTCAGTGTAAGAATATTGTAGCAAATGGTAAGGTAAGGCAGTCCCTACTCACTCAGAGATTTAATGCAGGAAAGAGACTGTCTTGAACTCTTTTGGCTACAAAGACAGTGAATACTACAGAGGGAGGAGTTCTTTATTAATGAGCTGTGACAGTATCTGTCTTCAGATCTGCCTTTAACTCTCACCTACATCTTGGTGCCTCTTGACAGTGGTCAAGCAAGTGATGTGCTGCCATCAGTGCTGCTAAATTTTTATATTTCCCAGGTTTGATAATCTCTGTTATCTTTCTTTTTCTCTAGTTTTTCTTCCTCATCTTCTACCTAAATTGTAAGGGCTTTTTTAGACTAGGATCATCCTATTGTTATGTGTGAATGCAATAAGTAACAGACTAGAGTCCTGATTATTCTAAGCTAATATCCTAATTATAATAACAGATGAAAACCAAAGCAGCCAACACTGTATTGTGGATCTTTGCACAAATCCTTTGCCTAATTAATCTTTCTCTTGGAAAACTGCTATCTCTAAAAAAACTGACTTCCTATCTGACAATGGCCTTCTACACAGCCATGTCATTTGCAAGGTTTTTCCGTTCTTAGCTTAGTTTTGCTTCTTTCCAAATATTGGTCTGCCTAAACCACCTCAAGCTTTCTGACCAATGATTTTCCTTACCTTTGAATCACAAATATGTGATAATCTTGAATAAATTCAGCATAAGCAAATTCAGGTTTAAGAAGTTAAAAAATCTGCATACTGCTGTATCAGACACTGCTGTCTAGAAGTCAAAGCCACCATATTTTTTCTCATTTGTAACTATCGATTACCGTAAATTTCTACAGATTTCTACAGTGATGTGAAGAGGAATAACCTAGACCTAAATGAGATAAGCTTCTAGGCTCCTTTAGATAATCTCATGGCAGGGTTCAAGTCAATTTTGGTAGTCAGTTAAGCTGGGTGTAACTTTTGGAAAATTCTCCCTGGATTTTTAATAGGAGTATTGATGAGCTCTAGAGAAAAGAGACTGTCAGCTGGACCTCCCATTAAACTCTGGGGAAATAATTCAGCTGATGTGAAGCTAAAATACAGAGTCAACACGAATACAGTACTGTAGGTATGCAACTACCTCCATCACTTCAGAACAGAAGTTATTTTGTTTTCTATATATTACTGTCTACAATATTTCTGCCTAAATATAAGTCTCTAGTCAGCTGGTTCAGCTGATGGGAAGCTGCAAGTTTTATAATTTGTTAAACAATAACTTTGTATAGAAAGTCACTGGCTAATAACTAGTGACCCACAAGATAAACTAATGTAATTTTTAGCCCCTTGCTGTAAAAAAAAAGGGGGGAAGGGGAGAGTTACCATCTAGATTACAGGTTCACTATGTGTGTAAGTCCATTTTATAAAAACATTATGATCTGCAGTCTGAAACTTTTAAGAAGTTGTTCACTGGTGTTTAATTTTAAAAGCATGTTCTGAGGAACTGCTCTGTAGACGTGCTTCAGTGTGCATTTAACATTTCAGCTGAGATCTGAGAGGAGATGATCATGCATTATCTAACAAGCTACGTGATCAAAATACAATAATTAATACATAATATGACTTGTAAAACATAAATGAAAATGAATCAGAGGGAGGAATTTGCCAACCTTTAAACAAGGCTAACCTATTTATGTAACAAATGCTTGCAATATTTCTCATGAGTCATTTCTTCCACTCAGTCTGAGAATAGATAATGACTTTTGTTGTTCTGTACCCGAGGTCAGTAGCCCCATGTTAACGTGTTCCACTTTTGTATAGTCAGATTCAGACTGGTTTCAGCCAGAAAGTGCAAATTTCCACAAGTTTTTGAGTTTGCTATCATCAGTAGCGCATCAACCAGGCGTGGCATACATATTCTTACAGAGGCTGCAGCTAGTGTTGCCAATTGAGCAGCAGTAGGAAGGAAGAGTTTCTACAGAGCAGAGGGGGGACCTTGGAAAAAGACATGATAGGTGACAACTCATGAACCGTGGTATAATTAATTGCTGGGATGGAGCATGCTGTTGGTGGGTAAAGAGTTTTAAAGCACTGGCTTAATTTATTACTCAGAAAAATGCATACACACACACACATATACATATACATACACATATATATTTACAGAAAGTCTATTCATAAGATAAAATCAGTATAAAGGCTACATTTTCAAGTATGGAATGTTGATACCAGTCGTTATTGCATGGAGATTATTTGGCTAGCTGAATGACAAATCTGCAGTTAAAATGGTGATTGCTATTTCCTACTCTTACGTTAACTCACCACTTTTCCTCCATTTATAGAATTCTTCATAAAATGGTGCAAAAAATTAACATCAAACTGAGCTTGTTTCATCGTTGCCTTAATTTAGCTAAAACCAGAAACATGCCACTGAAATAAAAAACAGAGTAATGGAAAGGAGAAGTGGGCTTTTTAAGATTTTAATCATTAAACCACTCTTCCCAAGAATTAGATTATTACATGCTTGAGTTTGTTTTGTCTTGATGAAAAATTTCAGGACCTGAATTGTAGGAGAAGTTGAGCACCCCTAAATCATTACATTAACAAAGGAATTCATCAAATAGGACAAAATAAATTGAAATAACCTGACTCCTAGTAGGTTCACAGACATGAAGTTCGACACATATGAAAGGGTAGCAAAACAGTTACGTGTTTGCCTCATAACCTCTCTTTGGACACCCTGACAATGTTAATAAAATATTATTGTCTGCATTTAACATCCAGCCCTAGTTTATTAGGTGAAAAAGACATATCTGTTTATGATACTGCCTTTGCATGTTCTTTTTTAAATGTCACCTGCTAGAAGATTCTGATAACATTACCCATTCTCAGGAGGCCCTGTTTCTATAGGGAATCCAGGTGAAATCAACCATGCTACCCAAACTGATAAAAAGCTATATTAGAATCCAGATGATGTAATTCAATATACAAGTCTAGTATGAAATTTTCTTTGTATTACAGTCTTCCACTCTTCTTAATTGCCAATCTAACTTACAGCACACACTGAAAGCACACAAAGTGGCATGCTATTAAATGCTTATTTTCATATTTCATATATCGAAGCACATGAAATGTGATATTACAGAGATCTCTGTCATCTCAAATGAAGTCATCTGAGAACAGTAGAAGACCAGGAAGGAATAATTACAAAACTCTGCAAATCTGTTGAAGGTGTTAGTAGTGCCAAAGATCTGATTTTCCATTCTTGTCCATTTAATTTGTATGCTTACGGAAAACTATTTAGTGAGAGGCTGAAGTGCATTTGGTAGATCAATACTTCATTGATGTTGATATTTGTCAGCATTTTCTTTAGCTGATGATTTATAGGGTGCCAAAAGCACTTATAAAATACTTAACTCTTTGTCATGTCTCAATTTGCTCTACGCAGAAAATGCTTATTCTTTATTACGCTGTATTTTTAACAAAATAAAGGACATGTCACATTAGATAGTTTATAAGTGTGTTTAAAACAGAGTTATAGTACCACTAGGCATTATTAGTTTGATGTTACTTGGTCTAAAATCTTGTTAAACTACTGTAAAACCTACTCTTCCTAAACAAAAAAAAAAAGAATAATTTTTTAGCCAACACAATACTACTTATAAGAGTTGAATTAATTTCTATCTTTTAATCCAGATTCTTTTTTTAATAACATAAAAATAATTGAAAATGTAGTTTCTTTGAAGTTGAATAGCTGTTGTTGATGAAATTAAATCTGAATTCTTGCAAAGTTTTTCCCAAGATCTGTTAAGAAAAAGACTTGGAACAAGGAAGTTTTCTCCTTCTGTGATAAAAATATATATTGCAACCTTTTTAATAGAGAAATGCAATTTGCAACTCATAACTGATAAAAGGGGGTAAAATACCTGACTAAAAATAATGTCTAGCTCTTACATAGTGATTTTCATCAAAAGCTTAAGAAGAGCTACTGCCTTTTCAGGTATTGTGAATCTAAGATGCATAAAGACGAAGCAAATTCTTCAAGCTGGGGTCTAGGCTATGGCAGATTCAGCTGCAGAAGACAGGCTCATGACTGGTGGCACAAAGTCCAGCTGGAGGCCAGTCCCTAGCGATATACCCTTGGGGTTGATACTGGGGCCAATACTGTTTAACATCTTCATTAAAGACCTGGATGATGGGACAGAGTGCACCCTATGCAGGTTTGGAGATGATATAAAATTGGGAGAAGTGGCCAATACATCAAATGGATGGATGTGCTCCTGTTCCTATCTGCAGTACTGTGTCCAGGTCTGGCCTCTCCAGTAGAAGCAGAGAACATACTGGAGCAATTCCAGCAAAGGGCCATGAAGATGATTAAGCGACTGCAGCTGAGGCTGAGAGAGCTGGGACTGCTCAGCCTGGAAAGAAAAAAATCAGGAGGGATCTTATCAATGCATATAAATACCTGATGGAGGGAATGAAGAAAAGGGAGCCAGACTCTTCTCAGTAGTGACCACTGACAGGACAAGAGGCAACGGCCACAAATTGAAATACAAGAAATTCCATTTGAACAGGTGAAAAAAGTAATTTAAGGGTGATTGAACACTGCAACAGGTTGCCCAAAGAGGTTGTGGAGTCTCCGTCCTTGGAGATAGTGAAAACCCAGCTCAGCACAGTCCTGAGCAACCTGCTTTAGGAGACCCTGCTTGAGCAGTGAGGTTGGACCAGATGATCTTCAGACATCCCTTCCAACCTCAACAAGTCTGTGAACCCCAGCCCTCTGACATCTGCCCTGAGTACACAACCACAAACAACAAATTTCTTTTCCTACTTTGTTACTCTGGTGATGAAAAGTTCTCCATCAGTGAATATACACTAGTGTAAAACTGAAGTAACGCAGTGATAAAATATATAGCAATGTAAGCCAATGCTCCAAATACAGTGGAAGATTATTTTAACTCAAAAGAGATTTGTTTACTGCTAAGGTAGTAAAAAGAGGCCAACTGTTACAGAGCTGTAGTATACTAATTAAACAAATAGCCACAGAAATATCAATATTATCTAAAATAATTTGTTTTACAAGGGTTTTGACATGCTTCATGGTGAAACAAACAATGTTTCATATTTTATTCATGGATTAGTATAATATATTTCTAAGTAAAATCAATACTGTGATTTTATTAAGAACAATATTGTCCTTCCCAGCAGAGAAACAAAATGTACCATAAGAAAGGAACTGCAGAATTAGAAAATAAATTGATAGCTAGTGTTAAAACATATCACTACGGACAATATAAATAGTTCTTACTCATGTGTATTTAGTCATGTGTCCATTTTTTTTTCTCCATTTCTGGGCCTTTCTTTCTTTCAGCAAAGGACTGATCCTAAAACCATCCCAGGGCTTAATTTACAGATGACAATACTTGCATTTGTATGACGCATTTGGTGAGATCCCTGAAACAAACACAGCCCAGCGAAGAGGGTGGAGTAGAGGGACACATATGAGAAGGCTGTGTGAGGAAGGCAATCAATATAAAAGAGGATCAATACCTTTACTACTGGCAACCAAACATGTGGGGTTTGTAGAAGTGCCATCTTAAAGGGTTGGATATTCAGGCTGATCTAGAAGAATGATTATGAAAGACGGGAAAGCTGTTGTGATCATTCCCACTCTCTCTGCTGTGCAAGCCTGCAGCTTAACAAAGGTTCAGTTGTTAATATGGAAACAAAAGTGAAGAGGGATGATAAAAAACATTCTGAAGAGCATGAGGAAAAATGGGAAAGAAAAGGGGAAACAAGTGCCTTCCCAAAATCCATCTCTTGAAATATATATGAAATGAAAGGACTTGGTCAGTGAAATTGGAAATTGCAGATGAAAATATCTCACTGCTTTTTGGTTGTACTTGGAAAAGCTGAGGAGTTAGGCAGAAGGAGAGAGTCTCTTTACGATAGTGAAAGATCATCAGAAAAGAATTGTTATAAATTGAGAAAAAAAGATCAATACAAAATTCAGTGTCTACTACTGTCAACAGTTAACTCAGGAAACCTATGCAGTAAACTCCAAAAGATACCTGTCCTTTGTTGATTTAGGGCATATCTGACTGTCTTTGCATTTTGAATAGAAGCTGTAGTTTATGAGAGATGTCTCATTTTTCAGATAACAAAGAAACATGTGGCAAAAAACATTGAGCCTTTTTGAAGATGAGCACCATTCAACATTCAGGCTAATGTTTACTTTCTCTTTTTTATCTACTCACCAAGACCTGTTGCGTTTGATTTCTGTTCCTCAAAACCAACTGGTCCCTCCAAAGAACTGTACTTCCCTGGTAAACTGTTGCCCCCTGAAACCCAGTTATAGTAAGCTCCCTGTTCAATGTAGGTAACAAAAGAGAAAGGTTGTGATTAACTGTAGTCCCTCCTCCCCGCTACTTTGTGAAATGAGATTCTGAAAGAGCCTTTCCAAATGGGACCTCCCTTATTTTCAGTTACCTAAGAGAAGGTGAGAAAGCTGTGGTTATTGCTGTTATGATATCTGTCCTGGCACCTAGCTTAAAATCCTACCATTTAAAGAAAAAGGAAAATAGAAAATGAAAAATCTCCCTGCCTCACAGATATAGAAGTCTATACAACTAATTGCGTTGACGAAGTGCTGACTCCTGCCATTCCAAATGCTAAATATTTGAGTTTTGACTATCCAGAATTGTTAGCCCACATCCAAATCTTTGCCTTTGTACCCCCCAGAGGAAGTCCAAAGGACTGTGTGGTGTTCAAAGAGCATAAAGGGATGGTTCTTTCACACTAGTCCAGCAAGAACACTTCATGCTCCACCATGCAACTCTGCAGCTCCAGGGCGTTCATTCTTCTTCAGCTGGTTCAGTAGCTTTAGCACTGTGAAATAAGATCTTCATGACTGCTTAGGGTCTTTTGTAAACTCCTTTCTACTCTGTCCTGTAGATTCATTCTACACAGAGCATAAAAAAAAAAAAAAAAGAAAAAAAAAAGAGGACCTATACAACAATTCTTTACTCTATGATGACAGCACTTGCTCACTCACTGACAGAATTTGTGTGTGTGTGTGTGTGTGTGTGTGTGTGCGTTTCCTTAGAGAAGACAGTATACAGTGACCCTTTCTTGATAAGGTTCTTTCTATGTATTCCCTTTGCCCTTTCCATGCAGTAATGTTGCTTAATTATCATTTAACTAAAGATTACATTTCAGCTAATGCAAGAAAAGTCAGCAGATGGCTTTATAGGTATGAAACACTATAATTCATATATACAAAGCAATGAGAGCTCGGTTGCTGAATATTTTTTTTCTGTTCTCTCTGATTAGAGGAACAATATTTTTTTTCTCAGTCTTCAAACTCATTGGCTGAAGTGTCTCTCAGGGTAACAATTTGAGGTCTTAACTGAGACTGGAGCACATTTTATGTCTTAATATATTGTATATGAGGAAAAAAAATCTTTGCCCTGAAAAGTTTACAGCCTAAATAAATAAGACAAAGACGTTAAAGAAAACAGGAATAGAAAAGGGAAGGAGTTTCATAAAATCACATCCACTTTCAAAGCTCAGGTTTTCCTACAAGATTAAGAGATATCATAGAGATAAGAGATAAGAAGAAACAACCACCTATGTGTCACCATCTAGGTCTCACAGAGTATGGTGAGAAGCTCTTGAATCTGTGTAAAGAAAATCAGCAGAGAAGCTGAGGGAGAAGTAGGTGTGTCAAGGAAAAGATCAGGGAAAAACTGGCACCAAGATCTTCCCCGGCACTTCCTCAGAACATTTCAGAACTAAAAGCAGCACGAGTCATTAAAACTTTGAAAAATTGCATTTGTGACAAACAGCTCCCACAGTATACTTTTCCATACTGTCAAATACTTTCCGTAAGTTTCATCTTTCAAATCTGTTGCATCTGAAGATGCCACAGGATGCTAAAATTTTACATTTTAAGGGGTTTAAGGGGAGAACGAACATGTTCAAGGAAGATAAACCCAGTAAGAATTAGCAAATACATGAAACCAATGTTCTCAAAGTCCTGAAACATAAATTGTCAGAGGCAATATAGAGAGAAATATAGACCAATACTACAGATCTGGAGAGAAACATTGTAAAAGAAGCGCCAAACTCAGCCACAGAAGCACAGAGAACTTGGCTCTGAGAAAATGCTAAACTAGCAATGATAGCTTTATGTCTGAGTGTCATGAGATAAGAAGCTTTCTTTGGTCATTTGTTTGTCCTTACACTCAAGGAAACAATATTTAATCTGAAAAAAAAACCCAAACCCCAACCTACAAAAACCAAAACCACCAAAACAAACCACCAAAACCAAATAAAAAAAACCACAGCAAGAATGGTTCAAAGGTATCTGACAAGTCATCAGCTTCTCATACTCATACTCACAACTCAAAATTTTTACTTCATATTATTTACTATTTCCATTATGGCTATGTACATACAAAGAACAAGGCAATAAGCCTTGAAAGGTTACATGCAACATAAACAGGGTCACAGCTTATGGTAAACTTTGGTGCTATTCTAGAAACCCTACTTTGTCAGGCAAAGAGATTATGTATATATATGCACACTTACTTTGAATACTGACAATACAGCACAACAAGAAGATATGTCAGTATTTTTTTAATGTATGCTCAGCAGCTGAAATGGACATTTTTATGGTGGTGTACCACACAAGTGCTTTTCATGCCCGATGAAGCCTGACTAATATGAGCACTCTAGGACTGTGTCACACTTTCAGGTTAATAAATGCTCACTTATTGTAACAGGCTGGTTGTCAATGCAAGAACATATTCTTCAGTTAGCTGCTAAGTTTTCTCAGTGTATGTAAATATTTGTGGCTAAATCAAAACAAACAAAAAAAGAGTAAATGCATTTACCATGCATCCTTAAACCAGCAAGAGTGACAGGAGCAATAGTGAGAGCGATTCTGGAAAAGGCATCCCCACAGAAGTGAAGTAAGCTCTCCGTGGTCTGCCTCCCAGCCCGCAGTCAGAAAGCAGGACTTGGCTGAGGGCAGCCTCGTTGAGGCTGGTGCATCATTCAGGAGAGCCATACAACTGACAGCTTTACGTCATGCATTGGCAGGTCAGTGCTGCTGGCCCTCTCTCACTCCCTCACCCTGCAAGCCAGGCAGAGCCAGCCAGTACAATTTGGAATCTGCCAACGATCAATTTTGGGCACCTGGAGTCCCAGGATCATGGTACAGCTAACCAGCAGGATTCAGAGGAGTAGGCTGGGAGACAAATGCACCTTTCAGTGGTAAACCCCAGTTGTGGCACCTTCTTTGTCATGGCTAATTGGCTGAGGCTTGCTGTATGACCTGACAGAGGTCTCACAAGTGTTTGTGAACCACCACTGTTTGATTGGAGGGGAGTGCTGGGGGAGAGGAGGGGTGTTCAGTCTTAAAGGCCTTTGCTCTAGTGCGTGTGTTGTTCCACCTGCCTGCTGTTTTGTAACATCATTAAATATTTCATATCTCTCAGCTATACTAATCTGTTTTTCCAGAAGCAGCCTCAGAAATTACATTTGCCATGGAAGAGTCTAGAGACACCTTTTAGCATGCAGATGGCACAGATTATCAAAATTACATTTATTGATAAAGATCCCTGTCTCATACCTTTTTTTTCCAAACATAATGGAAACTCATATTGAGATTTTCCAGTATGTTCATGCTCAGCACATTGGCTATAACTTCGTTCGCTTCACCCATATGGATTTTACGAGTTGCCCTGCATAATGAGGGCATCACTTGGAGAAAGCTGCTGAAGTTGATTCTATACTGAGATGTTTTTCAAAATAAAATCAAAATGTATTGCATTTGTTTGGTTTGTAAGTTCAGTTAACTCACTGTTTAAAATGTGTGGTTCAATTTAAAGATATACGGCTGGATGGATTGGTCCTCTTCAGTGTTTTGTGTTGTGTTTTACAGACCAAAGTCACGTTTCTTTGGAGTGCACCTAAGGACAGAATTTGGCTTTAATGATATACTTTTGGGCAGTCAGGCATTTAACCTAAGAACTGTGTTGTCAGAGAAGGTGTTTGATGGTGGGAATTTTTATGAACAGATTATACAACACTCTTCGGCACCACTTCTCACACAGTCCCTGTAAATCAGGCACAACTGCTTTATTGAAGTGAATGGAGGTAGATCATAATAAAAATGTTGTAAATAAGGGAAAAATTAGGCCCATCAAATTTGAATACTGACTTTCAACATCAGATTTTAAGAGATTATTAGCCTTCAGTTTTCAGTGAGACTCTGCTCTTTCACACAGTAAATGCCATTATAGACATAGCCATAATTCTGAGAAGAAACTGTCGTATCTACTAACACGCACGCAACTTAATGCAGCCCTATGAATACAATATTGTCCACTTTTACTTGCCCACCTGGAACATGTATTTCACTACTGTTTTTCACTGCTCACGACGCTATTAACACTACTCTAACTGTTGGGTTCTTTCTGCTCTGAGTTGCTAAGTCACCTGCAAATGATAATTCTCACTGCCACAACTGCAGGAGAGCTTTTGCATATTCCTCAGTGTAGTTAAACCTCTTAACCCCACCAGAAGTTCTTAATGTTTCTAGACCCTGAATTAAACTTCTACAAGAGGAGATTGCTCTATTTTCTGTAAGGAAATCCTGGGAACATTATTTTTCTTCATAGAAACTAAATTGATCCACAACTGAAACAAAGTGTACTTCTACTAGTTCTTAGCATCCCTAGTACATTTGTTTATTGCAGATATTCTATTCCAAGTCGCATGAAAACCACAGGACTGAAGTTGTCATGAGTTGCATTTTACCAGCATAAATGAGAGGGTTTTGCCTTATATTTCAGCTCAAGCTGTGACAGTTCTGAAGAGAATGATTACACATATATTAGGCAAAAAATAATAATAATTAATTTTAGAGAGACCCTGCAATGCAGTCTTCCATGTGGATTTTATTTTTTGCTTTTAATCCTTGTACATGACAGTAATTCATTATTCTGTTACTGTGAGTTTGCTGAGCTGAGAATGTATGTGGATTTCATGTAAGCATCCAGCCATTTGTGTAGTCTCCTAATTATTTTCTGATATTCTAGGAAGAAAACCAAGCAATTATGGATTTGGAGCAAATGCATGTGGATTCATTATTTGTTATTTTAAGCTGTTTAGTTTTGTGAGTCTGGGGAGTTTTCAGAGCTTAAAATAAAGAGAAGGAAGCAATCAAACTTTCTGTTTGGTGATGATTCATTCATTCAGAAGCCCATAATAAAAAATGTATGGTTGACAGGAACTCTGCCATTTGCAAAGGTGACTTGAGGCACAAAATAAAAAGAAGTTTACAGTAATGTTACAGCCTCTTTATACTACATTAGCATTGCAAATATGTCCAGACAGAATCACATTTTCTGTTTATGCCATATTCTCCATTCTGATGCATATGCTTAATTCCTCACATGGTCCTTTTCCTTCAGTGAAAGCCCAGATTCACAGAGAAGAGGTACCATTTATAGGTCAAGAAACAGAAATTTCTAGTAGAAGTAGCAGCAGCAGTAGAATTAGTAGTAATAGTACTGTTATTAAAAAAAACAAAAAAGAAAAACCTGTAGCTCTTTTCTTAACCTTCAGGTACTTCACATCTCTCGGATACTGGAAGAGTATGGCATTCTTAGAGCTAAGATTTTTGATATGAATTCTACCTTATATTGGAAATTCCTATAGACAGTTGGGCATATTCTAACTCTACAATCAATCTGTTTGCAAGGTATTCTTTATCAGTATGTCAAAGTCAAAGTTGGAGTAGGAAACACCTTAGAGATGTTAAACTCAATAATATGTTCTCAGAAGTCAAACAGTTCTCAGAACATATACCCAACTGATATACAACCAACAAAATAAGATACTATTTTACAATCAGCACTGGCACCCCACTCAAACTCACAAAAAATATCTAATATGGATAAATTCTAAAAAAAAGCCAAAAATCAACCAAACCTACCAACCAACCAAAAAAAAACCAACCCCAAAAGCTCTTCTTATGCTAAATTTCTGGAGATGCAATCTCTCTCAAGCATATTTCCTTTCTTACTTCATTGCCTGCCTTGATATACATAATTTAGGATTTCTCTAGGTCAAATCAAAACAAAGTCATTTGACCAGCAAAATAAGTGAAAAGTGACACTATGCATTGTCTGGTGGTCTGGTTTTGTTGTTTTGTAGTGCCAGAACAATCCACATACATATCAGGATTGAAAAATTAGTTTTAACCATAAATTTTTATAGTCAGCCAAAGATAACTGGTCTTTGTATTGATGACCACCCAGCCCTTCCCCAAACAGAACTGAAGAATCTAATACTTCTCAAATCATAAAAAGTACCGAGTCAAAACATTTTAAAGATCCTTAGAGTGCAAATTCAACTATGAAAACTACAAGTACTTTCTACCAGCAGTGACCTTCAGTGAGTTGTTCAACCACAAACATGGAAGATGACTTGTATCTAGTTGAGGTTTGAATACAACATACAGGCATCAGAAACAACTCCTGGAATGGAGTATGGAGTATAATAGAAATATGGCTACCAAAGTATTCATCCTAAGGTATGCAACCAGTATGGGCAAGACCTTGCAAGAGATTAGGGTTTTTCAAAGCCATAACCATCTGAAAATAGCCTTAGAGTAGGAAATGTCTGTACCTACATAGTTACCAGTTTTGTGTATAATACAGGGATCAGTTTAGCAATTGTCCGTCTAGTCTGTATTTTGTCATGGTTAAATGAAAGACACACAAGCAACGTAAACTGCTGGTGCAGTCAGGCAGAATACTAAAGGATCGGTATTATCCTTTCCTGCTCTCATAGGCAGGTTTACAAGCAATTCTTTTTCAAAACCAGAGTTAGATTGTACTACTTAAAGTGCATTTTGCTTTGACAAGTGACTGTGAAAATGGTACCTTGGAGCTTTACCTCTTAATGATTCCTGGATCAAATGTGCGGTTTTCAAATTAGGCATCAAGTTAAACCTGGACAATTCACCAAGTCATGGCATATGCTTTGTTTCCTTTTAGATATGCTCTCATTGGTGCTCATGAAACTTTGCAGAATAAATAAAAAGGAATACCAAAATTACTTCCAAGGATGATATACAAAAAGAAGAATAATTCTTCTCACCATGTATTTCCTGTATAGGCCTGAAGGGCTAACATAATAGCAGATAAATTAAACCCTGCATAGGAAAGAAAACAAAATAATTATTTTTTTTAATCTTATTTTCAGTTAAATTGTTATTTTCTGCTAAATCTTATAAGTAGATTATTGTATTGTTTGCATATGATATTACAATCTCAGAGAGACCTTCACTGCCACTGATCGTATAGGATCGGAGAAAACCTATACAAAATAAGAGAAAAATTTATGAGAACTGCACAGTGACGTGGGCACATAAAAACTGAAGGATGCAGACAATAAAATCTAGTCTAAGGCAAGCTCTCAATCAAAAATATCACCTCCCCAACCAATCTTCTATTGGTGTAAACCTATAGAAGCTCCACTGACATCAGAAAAGCTTGGTCTTCCAAGACACTTTTGAACTGTTCAAACACTCTTTCTCGTTCCCTGATGCAGCTAATATCTAACAATAATTTAGTAACTCTATCAGCAACCAGTCTAGTTAGAACTATGAAGTTTTCTCAAACACTTCTGTATCAGATTTTTGGACCAAAAGTTTAAATACAGACTACTCTATAGAAAAAAAAAGAACTAACAAAACTAAATATGAATCTAAACTCGGAGAGATAAAGTTTTGGGTGGAGACATTCAAATGGGGGATTTTAATTTCTTCTGGTATATTCTAGCTATGGGGGAAATGAGCTATCAAAAGTATTTATAGAAGAGCCTAAAGCCCCCACATATGTAGTTTAGGGGGAAAGAGAATAATATGAATTATTCAGTAAAAAATGAACAGTTAAGTAAGAAAAGAACATTTCAACCTGTTCTGAAAATAAAAACTGTGGGAGCCTCTCATAAATGAACTGTGAACAAATTTATCATGGGCAAAAGAAGATATTTCATTATGTAGTCAGAAGCCATTTTATAGAATCAATACCACACATAAGAATTGAGATAAACAGGGAAACTGGATGCAAAAGTGATCTGGCAGCATACAGCAACAAGTTTAACATAAAACAACTTGTCACAAAAAAGAGACCATTTCAGGCAGAGGTGATCAACAGGTTTTTCTCATAATCTCATGGGGGTGAGATGACAGGAAATAATATTTCCCCATTAGAATTGTAGGATACGGTAAAAGTTTTGCAAGTCTACTACAATGCACACAATACCAATATATTATTTTGATTGAAAAATAAGGTGTTGCCCAGAGAGGTTGTAGATGCCCCATCCCTGGAAACATTCAAGGTCAAGTTGGAGGGGGCTTTGAGCAACCTCATCTAGTTGAAGATGTCCCTGCTCATTGCAGGGGGGTTGGCCTAGAAGATCTTTAAAGGTCCCTTCCAACCCAAACCATTCTATGATTCTATGAGTCTATGAAACTTCAGTATCTACGACCAATGAGAGCCCAACGACAATATGCATCCCCTTAATTACTTCTTTTTATCAGGTAGTTTTTAAGTGAATATGAGGTTTTTGTTTCTTTGTTTTGTTTTCTGTTCAGAAGAGACATCTGCTAAACAAAAGCTCCAAGTGGAGGGCTCCTAGGCAATGGAGAAAATTAGTTTCTCTAATTTAATTTTCATCTATCTATCTCATCCATAATCTTACTTTATTAATCTTACCATTGCAAACTTTACACTTCTGTGCCTTCAAGGTACGTTAGGTTTCTAATTTGCAGTGATGGGGTTTTAACAAATTACTGTATCTTCCATTTTCCATGAAGAAACTGCTGTCTTCTGTTATAGAAGAATCCCTTTCTAATATTTCAGCTTGATCTTGCAGTCAGACTGTTGCATCCACAAAGACTGCTAGTTGATTTCACAAGGGTCTATTTATTAAGTTTCATTGCTGTATCAGGTCTGTATCCATTTTTAATTTACATTTTTGTTCAAGAGGGAAAGAGGAGAGAATCCTAATAATTACTTGGTCAGTTTTTCCATTTCCAGGTCTGTATTTATGTGTTTTTCATATGTCACCTGATCTGCATTAAATGTTTTCTCTGTTGATAGCAGCATTTCATCCAAAAATGGGAAAAGAACCTAATTCTTCATCAGAATTCTCATACAGAAAGAGTGCTGAAGAATTCTTAACAAACATAACATCAGCAGCCAAAGGGAGGGCTATGGCTGGCCTTCATTTCTGCACTTCCTCTCCCCTTTCACATATAAAGAAAGGCATTCTTAGGACATGAAGAAATTAAGAGTAAAAACTAACAGACAGGAGATTAAGAAAATTAGGTATCCCAGTAGTACAGATAACCAGGCCAGCTAAAAAGGAGACATATGTTGAAAAGTGGTGCAATATTAAAGGGAAATAGGTTAACTCGGCAATGTTTTTGAAATTTGAAATAATGCTAAAATTTTGGGAAACATAATTTCACAAATTAAGTCATCCAAGGGACTGAATAATCAAGAAAGCACTTAGTAGTGAATACTCTGGGTTGGGATTTGAAGTGGGTATTTTTGATCTTTGAATTTGCGTATTGGAGTGTTTGGAAGGAATGTTCAAGGCCAATAAAAGTCAACTGAGCCACAGGAAAAAAAGCTGCAAATAATTTGAAAATTTAGCTTATTTATACTTGAACTGTATCATGCCAAAGATTTGATGTTTAATTACTGGACGACTGGAAAGGAAACAGATTTTTTTTCTTTTCCACAAATCTGAAATAGCATATATTAATTTTTTTTCTCTCAAAATTACTTTAACACTCTGTGTTAAAAGGGGTGTTACAGGCTGGGATTTTAAACTGTGTTTGCATTTATGACTGTTGGTTTATCTTGTACCCAAGTATGTCTCTTCTGGAATAATGGAAGCCTAATTGTCTATGCTTCTAGGGCTGTATCAGCCTCATTCAGCTATTGATGTCAGCTTAAACTTTGCAAGTACTTTACTCTCTTTGAGAGTGTAAGACTTTATTTTGGGGGATATTACAATCCTTGGTATCTCTTTTTCTGAAAATGTTTGACCTCGGTAAGCCATACAGGGGTTATTATCTCTGATCTACAATATAGCCATCTTTGCGTTGAAAAGTAACAGCCAAATTCTGGAGTGGCCCCTGAAGACTAACAAATACTCTAGTTTTGCACCAAAACCTAAAAGCTATACATTCTTTCCCTTGCACAAGAATGAGATCATGGAGTTATCACTCCATGTCTTAGCCAGGCATTCATTCTCACTTCTGATCCTATATTGATAGTCAACCTCTAAAAAGTTTGTGATAGTGTCCCGGTAGTACACCGTAGCCCCTGAAGGACAAAATAACGGAGGAAAAAAGTTGAAGAAATAGCTGGTAACCCTTATCTGAAACAGAGCAAGGCAAAATTGTATGCAGAATCGTGTGCAATTACCAATAATGTGTATGAGAAAGAGAAGATTACGGTAAGTGTTAAAAAGCCCAAGTTTTTGAGTGATATAGAGGTCATACAGGTTAGTTAACACAGAGGTCATACAGGATAATTAGTCACCAAGAGAAGCACACAGCGCAGCAGGATAGATGGCTTGTTTGATGGGCAAGATGTATTCAGTGCAATAGCGTCTCTATGTGACAGCTGAAGCAAAGGCAATGCAACACTAAAGACCATTTCTTGATGAAGGGAAAACCTATAGAGTGACAACCACTATGTTATCCTACAAAAGAAAGCACACCGGCTAATATGGTGACAAATCATCCTGCTGAAGGACTGCAGCACATAGGCATGTCTTCAGATACTTTTCAATCCCATCAGTGTTTCCACCAGCATTTACCAGGCACCATGTTAAATGTCTCAGTACTTGCTTGTGACCCATCATATAACACATCACAACAGAAGCAGCTTGAGAAAACATATAGTTTTTTCAACTTTAGCCTGAATTGGGTGGCAACCACAAGAGTGTGGTCAAACAATGGAAAAGGCTTCCTTGAGACGTGGGTGATGCCCCATCCCTGACAGTGTTTAAGAGTCATTTGGACTATGCCCTTAATAGCATGCTTTAACTTTTGGTCAGCCCTGAAGTGGTCAGGTAGTTGGACTAGATGATCATTGTACGTCCCTCCCAACTGAACTATTCTGATCTGTTCTATTCTATTCTATTCTATTCTATTCTATTCTATTCTATTCTATTCTATTCTATTCCAAATTGGCCGATTTGTCATTTGCCCATCCAGGCAAACAAATTAGAGGTGAAGGAAGGAGAACCAGGCTAAGTTGAACCAATATAAAATACAAGGTTTTCCTCTCTGTTATTCTGCATTAAAACAAACAAAGCAAAAAGTGCTGGATTTAAAAGAAAAAAAAAAAAAGCCATTTATACTACTTTTAACAAAAAATTGCTTCTGCTTCATTTGGGGTAATTTTAACCCCAAAAAAGCAATGGAAATGAAGTTGTAGATTCAGACACGTTTTGCAAAATCAGGACGCAGATGGTGGTTTACTTTCATTGAACACGTCAGCAGTCATGAGATGTGAGAATGCATCAGAAGTTTCTCCAATTGTGAGGGATCCACTTTCAAGAGAGAATACTGTATCTATTGCCACAAGATTTTTTGGAAGTGGGCTGCTCTCCAGCTTTCCTACTGATGCTGTTCCTCCTTGTTGAAATATTTAAATCTTTATTGAGCTAAAGAGGAAGGACAAGAATAACTTGATAATTTGGTAGGCAGGGAGCTTACCTGGAAAACTGGACATTTCCAACTCAGTCCCTACTTTAATGAATATTTATGCACATTATGACAGTGGATAAAATCCTGATACTACTTAAAACACTGGGATTTAAAGTCCTACTAAAACTTTGGGTTTCAACAAGCCAGTCAATTTTCTGCTGTCTATTCACAACCCTGTTTCATCCTAAAATGTCTAAACAAATGTAAACAATGATGCAAGGACCAGGCCTGCTTCAGAAACTCATCGGAATATAGGCGCAGATATGCTTACTGATACCCTGGAGTTACTGCAAGCGGAAACCTTCCAAAGTGTCTACATCAAAATAAAAGCTCTCAAAAAGACAAAGGTGATTTACAATTCATACTCTTGAATTTCTAATAGCAATGATCCCTACACTTCTGATACTTAAATTTTTAATTAAATGGCTTGAAAACGACTTTTATTTGCGATCTGCTTTTATGATCACCCTACCTGATTTCGTTTAATATTTTGATGGAGGATTTTGTAACAGTACTTAGGAAACCACAGACCTTGTTTGCTGCCTACCAGCTGTTCATTACCACCCTTTCCCTAAAGGTTACCACCCCAACAGCTGAGCTACAGTAATCATGTGGCAGCTCCTAGTCCACTTCAGGACAAACTCAGAGTTAAAAACACTGACTAAGTTAATTACCACTTACTATAGTTATGAGATGGGTGAAATTCCAACTACTACCCAAACATCTGTGGATTCTGCTGGGGCACTTACTTGGTCTCTTAACTGGGTTGCAACATATTCCAGTGTCTTCCTCTTGGTTGCTATTGAAAAGACCAGACTTAAAACCTTAATTTGTCCGTCATGATAGACTAAAGTCAGCTTTTCTCTGCTATACTAATTATTAGCAAGTAATGTCTTAAAGCACTCCAAAACTAAGTAAAAATTCTCATGCAACTTCAACGTATTTTGCTAATACACAAGAATGTGCTAGCAAACTGTTATCTAATACCATCTCCCACTATATTAGCAATAATATTGTATGTGATGACACATGTTCCTGGAGAAATCATGGGCATACTGCAGGTGGGGGGATGAGAGTTCGCTGTGTATACATAGAAATTTCACACTGCCGTAAACCATTCCAGACTGGGGAAACAATCCCCACCCACACTCATTAACAGAGGCTCAAAACAAGATCTAGCCCCACCTCTGGCATGCTTTATTGAGCCCTGATTTTGCAGTCCCATCTGTTCTTCAGAACTGCCAGTTCATCTAGCAACCAATCACATTAGACATTTTTAAACTGTGACAGGAGTTAGCTGGAGCTCTTAACAAATTGTTCCTGTCATCTACCATCAATTTTCCCATTATCATTGACAGCAGGACCAACCCATGGCCAATACCCATTTGCACTTCCAGCTGAGAGAGAAAGTTCTCCCACAAAACTTCATTTAAGCTAAACCACAAATTTTGTTCAGCTGAACTACATCGGCTGAGAACTCCCCCATCCCTCAACAAAAATGTAGAGAGGAACTACTTTTTGGCCCTAGAATGATGACTGAAGCAAATTTTATCAGATAAAATCAGCTTAGCATCTCTGTCTACATCTCTGTCTACATTAAAAATTGCAGACCATAAATTACTATCAGGTGAAGGAAATATTTTCCAGCAGTAGAGCAAAATACCCACTTAGGCCGAATTTTGTAAAGGTGCTTTGAGCTTTGCTCCAAACTCTCATGAGGCCCTTCAAAAACGTAGTCCATCATTAGCAAGATCGCTGGTAAAACACAGGGCCACCAGAATAGAGCAGTGGCACATAAACTGCCTGCTGGTACTTGAGAAATGTACACAGGAATTGTCTGCAAACATCCCAGTCAACACCAGCCCCTGGTGTGCCGGGTAGCATTCCTGCAGGACAGACCACAACTTCCAGGGCCCAGCAATGTCCCCGGGTGCTGTTTATTTTACTCTTACAGACCTAGCTGCTGAGTCCAAAAATGTTGCTGAGCCCTTTAAAAAAAAATTTTCTGAATTGGTATTAAAATACTCTCAAATGGAACCATCAAGTTCAGTGGTCACGTGAAAACCTTGAATATTACTTCCATATCTCTAAAGATTGTTTTTTTGCTAGTGAGATTGGCTTCTGAAGAAGTCCAAGTTTTTCTGAGGATGTTAAAACACAAGTAGACCTGGTTAAATGTGCCTAGATAGAGTGCAGAATAGATATTATGCTATAGCATCGCAGATTTCCACATCAATGTGGAATTTTTTTGCCAGTGTGTATGACAATGTTTGTTTTGCATATCATCCTAGGGCCTATGCCTCCTTACAAATTTATTTGTTCCATTTTCTCCTATAACATTAAGGACTAAACAATATAATTATTACTTTGTGGCATGTTGAAAATAGGCTTATATTATTTTTCTGTCTTTACATTTTGTTCTTACTTCATTGTTGTTGATATCTTGCCTTAATACAATAACATTTACTTTGAAAAGTCAATGAAAATTTGTCCAAAAGGCACCCAAAAAAATAAAAGAAAGGGAGGTCTATTAGTTATTATTCAGCTTCCATTTATGGAGCATTACCTTCTCAAAGACAAATATTAGTTCCAATGCTAGACTGGATCAGCAGTTTGTAATGGTTCAGAATTTGTTCTCTGCATAGCTCCAGGACAGGGAAATAGGAAAGATGTCTTTAATTTTATTTGGTTTTGAAGATGGCCAAAGACCATTTAAATTAATAGTTTAATGTGAAGCAGTGGTACCCAGACCTTCAGTGGAGAGGGACCATGAAGTCTCCTATTTAACTAATCAGACGACATATTTCATGACATTTCTTACATAATACAATCGTCTGAGCGCTTCTCACACAACAGGAGCTGCCTACATTTATAGGTTTGGGGAATGACAGAAATAGGGAGTTTATATGGCCTAAAGGTTTCTTCCTCTCCAAATCTGAAGGGACAGAGAAGAAAAGAACCTGACTGTGGGCAATGGACTCAAAGGAACTGCCATGGCAAGACAAATTCAGAGGCTATAGTTGCATCCCCAGCAAGTGCAGCCTTCCAAATTGCTCCACCAGCCAGGAATCCATCAGACGTCTTCTAAGCCACTGGCAAATGTCTCCCCTCACTGTCACACAATGTCTCTACGTAAGGTAAGTTAGTTTTGATCAGTTACCTGCTGCAAGTCAGCTGAGATCAGTACTCTGACTGCTCAGAGAGACTAAAGGTGGCCCGTTGGAAATCTGGGTTCATCCACCATCCTGTTTTGTCCCATGCCCTCTGTGGACTGCTCCTTGACTTCCATTCAGAAGGAGATACCTTTATCAGTGGTCCTAATATTTACGGTGTGAAAAGGGGGTGTAATCACACTTGCTCATGTCTCTTTTGCTTGAAGAAAATGTATGTAGGGCAGAGGATGGGAAATGAAGTGATACTGTACATCAGGAAATCTACTTGCCAAGCTAAGCAGTACGTTCATTGCTGTTGGAACCTCATCTCTGCTGCTGCAGACAATTTTTTCTTTCCTTGGTCTCTTGAATCTGTGGGGTCAATGAAAGTTTTTCTGTGACTAAGTTGATCCATCTTTGCTCCTATGAATAGCAGTTAATGAAAAAGTAAGATAGCAATCTATACAAAAGTTGAGGAACATTACTCTTATTGTGATTAGCCATTGTTTCTTAGTCAGGTTTCCATCTCTACTAAATGTCGCCAGCAGATATGAAGGGGAGCATTCAGGTCAAAATCAGATGATATGATATCTGAGTTCTGATTGAACAAAAGTATATGCTTCACATTTTCCTGTGTGTCCTAGTATTGCAGAGAACAAAATCTGGGAAGGCACAGAAAAAAGAAACAGCTCAGAATGCAGCAATCAGGCTCACTTCTAAATGTGTAATGTGGATGATATTGAGGTGAATACCCACAAGGAAACTTGAATAAGCTAGTTCTGGCATTTAGATATTTACTGATTCCAAACTGTCTTTGTGAAAACTGCAATTTAAAGAGCATAGAAGCTTAATTCAGTATTCCCTGAAATACAAAAGAAGAGAAGCATGGTATCATTTGACTGATTTATTCTGCTTCTTTCTTCAAGAGCACCTGCATTTTATTCTCTTGAGAAGACTTGTATCTTTCAGAAAAGCAGACTGGGAAGCTAACCAGGTATTGTCAATGCACCATCACCTTGCAGCTGGGAATTAATCTGATGGGCTGATTCCTGGTGACACAGCTTTTAAAATACAGGTAATGTAAATGGAGAATCTATGCACTTGTCAATAGGTTTGGAAAGCTTATTTGTCATCACCCCAAAGTTTAGAAGCAGACCAGCTAAAGTTTTCTCATTACTGGATGGCATTTTACAGCAGATAATGTCAGCTTGCTGGGCTAAGACTAGAAGCAGTTAACACTATACACAGTGGGGTGGTGACAGGATTAAAACACCCCCAGATCCAGATCCAGATCCAGATCCAGATCCAAAACCAGATTGGAATAGTCTTAAAATTCAGTAGCATGCAGTTGCAGTGGTTTGTTCAAAAATATTTAGATTATTATAATTAATATATCACATTTTCTTGGAGTTATCAAAGCCTACATACATTTTATGAGACTCAGATCTTGCTTTATGTTTGTGAAATGTTGTAAACAGTGCAAAGAAACAGTAGGAAATTGTTTCTAATGGTCCTGACCTTGCATTGCTCTATGCTGGTATAAAGTCACATGAAGATCTGTGTTCCTAAGTTATTTAAAAAAAGGTGCCTTCAAATGCAGAATCAATTGCTGTGTCACTCTTTCACGATGGTTAAATGATACTGTAGGAATCAAATACTCTTTGCTCCTTTGATGCTCTTTGTCCTTGAGATGTGACAGCTCCTTCAGCTTAAGGTATCTTTATGGCTGCTCTAATGTGTACCTGAAGATATATTTGATTTAAATTACTTTAGAGTCATGGGTCACAAAGAGCACTTTAATGCCTTCTTCACGCAGCTGCATCAGCTGATTAGTCGCAGCCAAGGTTCCTACGAAGAGGCCTGATGCCTCACCTCAAAAGCAGGAAGCTACTTCTACAAGGGCTCTAATGTGAATTATAGGCCCCAACTATAATCAGATACAGGAAAAGCTTTCTCAGTGTTCAAAGATGTTTGGATCAAAGTGTTACTTTCTCAGTTTTTCTATCCAACCAAGCTTTGCTCTTATGACAAAAACTATATGTCATCACAAAATCCCATGACACCTTTTCCCCCTGAAATTCAGACCTCCTTTCCTAGGACTTACACTGGAAAGTGACCTTTCTTTGTCTGAATATGAAGATATTACTGAATACTTTGCTTTGAACATATCCTAGTGGGTTTTCTATTTGGTTTGAATTCTGTCGGTTCTCTCCAGATTTTTTTCTAGTGTAAAATCTGTAGGAATGCAAGTGGAATGGGAGCTATTGAGCAATGTACTCACCCTTCTTGTGTTCCTCCCAGTCAAATGTCAGTCATGGTCTTTGAGTACAAAAGATGTGTGTGTGTGCACACCAACTGTTATTTAAAATAAATAAACCATTTCCACTGGATTCCATGGGTGACTTTTTCTGCCCTCAGCTATTATGGTCTTCTGATGGTCTTGCTTTATCCAGAGCTTAAGTAAACTTAGGAGTAAGTAAGTAATTTAATTCTTCAGTCAAACAGACCCAAGCATAAAGATATAACTAGCTTATTCATACTCATTTTCTGTGAACATTTGCAGTCACATTTTTAAATGAAAATGAATAGGTGAATAGTCAGCTTCAGCTCCAGACAAGCTGGCCTCTGGAGCTTCTTATATAATTCATACTCAGGGGTGCTTTGTGCTCCTTGAAGAGCCAAGTAGCCTCCAAGTGCAGTTAAATGGAGTCAGTCAGACACTTTCTGCTGGACATCTCCCTCACCTCCTTGCATCTTAAATTCTTTATCTCTTTTTTCCCCTGTCTCTACTATCTGCTTTTTTCCTGCCATGTATTCCCAATTCTTCATTCTCCTCGCATTTCTACATTAATCCTCTCTACTCCTTTACCCAGTCCTTCTGAAGCTAGGTAGTGACTTGTCCCCTTTCATTTTTTCTTTTGGAGTTCTTATTCTAATGATGGTGAAACTGGCCATTATTCAGACACTGAAAATTACATGATTTTATAGTGAAGAATATTTTTAAATATGGGAAAGAAGAAAGATAAATCCTGGAAGACTCTCACCTTCAACAAATGCTATTTCAGGTAAGGAAGATGTTACATGAACCAACCATAGCATGCTCCCAAGACAGCTTACTTCAGAAAGTGTCACAGCTGGGTGGAAAATGGAATTGCTGTCCCCTGGGAAATTTTACTGTTTGATGTTTGTTTTCCAACTAGCATATTTCTCTTTGCTGACAGCCAAAGACAAGACCATCCTTTGAATACATTTGTGGAGTTGATGGGGCATGGTGATGAGGACAGGAGATTAGTTAATGCTCCTGTGGAAAAGAAGTATTTGGAGCACCAGAGTGCACTGATCCTAAATGCTCCAAACGCTTTCCTGGGGCTACAAGTCTTAGGGTAGTAAACAAGCACTGCTTAATTTGCACAGAGTGCATAGCTCTTTGTACAGGTGGCCAGAGAGAAAGGCACAAAACATGATGATCCTTCAGCAATTAGTAGTGGCTTCTAAGAAGCAAGGGAGGTCCACGATTGCTTCTACATCCAAAAGCTGCAATAAAAATGGGAACCCTAATACTTCACCATGCTCCGTCCCATATTGCTTCTATTTTACCTTGTATGTCAGAACTAATGCTCCCTTCCCTACTCCATTTGGGAACACCAAAAGTTCAGTCATTGCTCTGGGATCCCAGTCCATGTGAACTTATTAACACAGAACTTATTCAAGGGCTTGTTAACACAGAACTTATTCAAAGGCTTCTCTATGTCTCCAATGCTACTTTCCATGCACAGCAGTATCACAATTGGGACTGAGGACAGAAAATCTTACAGGACTGAAGGTTGTTAAGTGTCCATATAATAAGTATCAAAGACCCAGGCTCATTACTGGATGCGTATATGACTAGACAGTTTATGTAAGTTTAATTTTGTATGTGTATGAAGATAATTGATTGGGCATACATATTTTCAGATCACACAACACTGAGGCACCAATTCTAATCTCAAATGAATAATTTGCAGTGTGACAAATCTTGAGTATCTTGTTGCTGTCATTACAAAAGCCAGTTGCAAGAGGATTGTTCACTCATCATCTGAGATTCCCTGTTCTCTCTTTGTTTGAAAAATGTGTTCAGGAGTTATTTCTTTGGATGTAACACACTCATCTAATTTTCCATAAAATGCAACTGATTGGAAAAATAGACCTAATTGACAGAAATAATTTAAAACCAAGTGACTACTTGATGAACACAATCCCTTCTCTCCTTCTGTATCTGTTGCTTTTCAAAGACAGCATTGAAAGAACCCAGAACTTTTTCAGTTTTTTTAAGTTTTACATTATTTTTTTTCTACCTGAGTCACAAAATGATTCCTCACAGAAATCAAAAGCAAAGAGTAAACTTTAGAGCACTTTAAGAGGTGTAGTGTACCTAGAAAGCAGTGCTCCAGAGACAATACTGGAATAGAGGAGTCCTGGAACTAAAATTTCCATGAGACATTGCAAGTAGTACATAGTGCGGACCTATGTTCATTCTCAGGGACAGGAGAGGAAGAGAAGGAGTATATACAGTAATACTTAGGGGAAATGCAAGAGCAGAAAGAACCATGGGATAGGAAGATGAAACTTTAATTAAAATCAATGTACTAACAGAACATGATTTAGCAGAACTGAGATGGAGAAAATATAGTTTCCCTAGCATGAGATAACAGCTGCTCTACCTGTTAGCCTTACCTTTTGATATACCTCCTGCCACTTTAGATGTCAACCAGTTTGAAAGGTTGATGAAAATGACAAGGGAGAGAGACAAATGACACATGGCTTGACAAGTCAGCACGCCACTGTAAAAGCCATAAAGGGCAGGATGGACAAGTGGAAAAGGAAAGGGTAAAACCAATACAAAAAGAGTTAAAAAATAATAAATTTTATTGTCAAACAAATTACACAGTCAAAATTGTGAGTTTGGTGAAAAAGAATTAGTTTTTTAAAGCAGGAATTATAAAATTTCTGTTATTTGCTTTTTCAAATCACTAGGTCATGTTCTGGAGTTGCTCTCCAAAAAAATATAAAAGGGTGAAATTTACTTTTAAAAATTTAAAGCTGAGATTCAGGCATCTGTTTATTCCAGAAGATAGGAGTTTATGAAAAGCATCAAGTGCTGAAAAATGCATGAAAAAAAGATCTGGCAGAAGGAATGGGCAAAAGTCCAGTAAAAGAAGACGGAGATGCAAGAAAAGTTTTATATCATTAATGCTAATGAATCACAGCTTTGCCATTCTGGAGCTGGGTTGCTTATTGGTTGGGGGTTTTTTTTTGGGGGGGTGAAGGTTAACCTAGGGGTCCTAGGTAAAGACAAATTTTGAATTTTTATTTTTTTCTGTATTGAAGAGGGTTTTGAATGGAACAGGTAAAAGATACAAAGGGCATTGTAAAATTCTGTCAGTAATGAAAACAGCCAAGTGTTTTATATAGGGCTTACAGAGCTAAGAGCTTTGTGGGATAGCATGCTGCTGAAAGGACATGGAAATCTAGCCATAGTTAGGGAGCAAGAGTGAGTGTTAGGGAGCTAGGGAGAGTTAGGGAGAGTTAGGGAGCAAAACTGCTGTGCTAGGTCAACTGATAGTAGCAGAAAGAACCCATCCTTTAAGCGTTCATCAGAACTTTGTTTTTCAGACTTTCAAAAGCTGTTCACCTTTAACTTGTTGTTCTGTCATTGCAGCTTCTTTGAAATATGAGGTAAGTTATTTACTGACTAAAAATAAAATAATATAAAATTACCAAGCTGTGATTTTATGTGCAACAGAAATGAAATCTGCAAATCAGCTAGTTCAATGACAGGTGTATATTCCCCAGGAATACCCAAAGGAATGTATTTTACTTCCTACTTCTTATGCTACTTTCTGATCACTGGAGACCAATTGAATACTGAATTAATTTTGATCAAATAAAACATTTAATCTTTGACCTCCACACAAGGAAAAAAAAACACTGTACAAAGTAGACTGGCACCAGAGGATGAGGATCTAACTGAGAGATAAAGGACAAGTTTATTTTGTTTTCCTAACTTTCACAGTATGGCACAAAAGCGCAAAACAGCAAATGTCTTCATGGAGAGCTCACTAGAGTCCTTGGCGAGCCTTCAGTGAATTCTTTTATATTCTTCTCCCCTAGAAAGTAGCAGCAGATGTGTTCACCCCATGATGCTGTATAATTGCTCTGAAAGATACTATGAACAGAAAGTCTCCGTAGAAAATGTATTGTTGATGCCCCACAACAACACAGCAGAAAAGGTAGGGCGCCTAGGGATAAAGAATAAAATTCATGAAGACACCTAAGTGATTTAGAAACCCAAGTTCCAGTTCCAAAAGTGAAGTGTGTTTGTAAGCCCAAATCCTCAGAGGAACATAGGACTTAATATAGGATGCAGTAAATTCAGTAGTACCGCAACTAGACTGCTACCAGTACCTAAGCTAGTCAATTTAAAGTTGGCTCACGTATCTGTGGTTGCAAGACTACCCTGAGGGTTATTGACTCAAATGCCTAACTAATTTCTGAAAATGGGACTTGGGACTTTTAGCTGGCTTAGACCCTTTGGAAACGTATAGGATATGACTCAGCCTTGCAAGGCCCAGAGTGTCTTTAACTACCATTGCCATCACAGGGAACTGGAAGCATCAGAAGAAAACCAGCAAAACACAAGTGTGAGAATTAACAGAATGAAGAGAGCAAGCTTACTTTTTTTTTTTTATGTAGCAACTACCGCACAGTGTTTAATTTTTAATGAAAAATATTGATTTCATCATATATTTATCTACAGTTCGACTTGATGATCTTAAAGGTCTTTTCCAACCTAAATGTCTCTATGATTCTATGATTCTATCTATAAGTGATTATACATGGTGTTTATATATGTCTATGTCTACGTACATTATTGATACTGCTAAGCATAACATAACACATCAAACCAAGTGGTAAACCAGGCATACATCCAATGCACCTGTGCCAGGAACCTATGCATATAATGATTAATTGACTGAATAAATACCACATATACAGTAATCTCCTTTCAGAATATTCCCAGTTACCCTAGATAATTAATTGTTGCTTCATCACCTTATGCTGCATATTTTGTCTATATAAAAGAAAGTCTCAAAATATGACTATACTCTCAACAGGTATCTGTTCATACACAGTAACCATGTATTGCTCAGCCTTGTCTTGTAGACTCACCAAAGAGATCAGATCAGAGGAATACAATTGTTGGTATAGCAGCAAGCTTATGAGAAAAAATAAAAAACAGAGAGTATGTTGTTGTCATGCTCTGAATATGTAGGATTTTTCATAGCAAGAATACCTATAGTTTGCTCCATTATTAACACATAGCAACCATATGTAAGGATCATGTTAAGAATTCTTCCTTTTAATTTATTGTGTGTACTATATTCTGAAGTAAACACATTTAATCTATTGAAAGCATCACTTCAGCTTAATGATAAGAGTTTTCTATGATGGAAAGGCAAAGAACCTTGCAAGAAAGTCAACTTTATTGTCTTGAAATTTATTATCAAGCTTTAGCAAAACACAAGACAAGTTCTGAGTGATACTTGGACCTATTTTACTAATCTGTTGTTTTACCAGCTGCCCAACAAATTTTTGTTCTCAGCTGCTCCATCATGCAGACTCTCCATCTGAAGTTCTTTCATAATGATAAATGCAAAATATTTTTGCTTTACTACCTGGGTACTTGTAGAGTAATTCTTTTCTGGAAATTGGAATAACTTTCTGATCCCTAAAGCTGCATTGGCTTTATGCATGAAGGACATATTCGTATATTATTTGGAATGGTGACTTACTCCACCACATTATGCAGTAATGACTTCTGTTTTGCTTTTACTGAAGTAGACATGTATCTTTTGTTTCTTGTATTTCAGTTTGATATCATTGAGGCTAAAAATGTATTTGACCAGGCTCATTTAAGGTGAAGAGTCCCTTCAGTATTCACATTATTACTTTTGTTACTTTCTTCTTTCTAATCTGTCTTGCAAAGATCTCATATATTAATTTTTCTTTCAGTTAAAATGGCACAGGTCTGATAGTGCCCTCATTACCCAAACTGTTATTTCTCCCTCTGGCCTCACGAACTGCATTAAATGATGTTTCTTTGGGGGAGTCCAGCAATGACATTCTGAGTAATGCTTTAAACGATGGGTCTCAAATTGGATTTAATTTACATTTAATAAGACATGTATTGTATGGCAAGTTAATTATAACTGACTGTTGAATGTGGTTTTTGAGAATTAATAGTTAAGGAATGAATAGTATGTTTATTATATAGAGGGTTACAGAACATCAATTATATTTGTTTCCAGTAATGAAGTGGTATTTGTTTGACATAAGTTAATTATTTAGTCAGGTTTAAAAGAATAATTATTCAAGCTCTGTAAACAGGCTCTGTTAATTAAAAAAAAAAATAGCCTATAAGGCTTCACACAAAAATCAAATGGATTATTATTTTTTTTAACTAACTCTTTTCTGAATGTTTTTCTACTGGTAATTTTGAATTTCATCACTTCTGCAAGTGACTCCAAATTAAGTAATGTCAAAATATCTTTGTACCCATAGATTTGCACTCAATCCACTTTAAACAAGGTAAATTAGGTATCATATTTTCAAGGTACAGTTCTTTGCAGGCTGTAGGGGCTTTTTGTATCTTTGGGCTACAATAAATTTGAAAGAAACTAACAGTTAAGAGGAAGTTTCATTCTTGTATGAATTTTTTAAGGTATGCAGTTCACAGAAAATTTGATTCCAAAGTTTTGTTTGCTTAGCGAAGTCAATTCAAATGATGTCCCAGAAATACATCATATTGTTCTGGTAATTTTGTTTGTGGGTGTTTTTTTTAATAGCTTGGCATTACAGTTCAATTTCTCATAGATTTAAAATTTCCCAACTGACCCTTATATCATCTCACTTTTACTATACAAGTCTTATAAAAATCTGTTAAAATATTTCACATAGATATTTAATGAGCATTTCAAGAAGCATTAAGTACTGGCAGTACAATGGACCTGATTCTTCATCATCTTGCTCCCTCTGCAGTCACTGGCCTTTGCTCAAAGTACTGGTAAGTGAACTGTAAAACATGACAAAGTACTTCTGTAAATCTTTACCCTAGTGCTCATAGGTTTAAGTGAGTATTTAAGGAGGAAGTAAAAGCAACCCCAGTCACTACAGAATATATCTGGTTTCTTCTAGTCACCAGTTCTGGTCGCAAGGTTGATCACATGGACTGGAGTGTCATTTTCATTCCTGTAGTTCTGACGGGAAGATTTCCAAAGTTTAATGCTGTGTATATTCTTGAACTGATACATGTGTATGATATGACCTTTCTGTTATTTTGCAGTTTTGATTGGATAGCCAGTCCACTTTTTCTTCTATATGCTACTATAATAAGGCTATAAACAATGCAGGAGTCAAGTGACCACCCAATCAAAGTATAAAATATTGAAAAGGTCAAAAGAGTGCAGCTCACTACTAAGATTCATTGAATATAAATTAGGCATTAAACTCCTGGTACCTTGTTCCCTTGACTGAGTAGTAATGAGAATGGAAAATGGCAGAAAATTAATCCCTTCTCATTAAAAAGCTTGTAATGAGAATGTGGAACTTGGTAGAAATGTAACCTGTTCTCATTACAGTCTTCAGGAAAGGGTCTTTGTGGTCTTCTTCAGATGTCATAGCAGTGAACTTTTCCTCCCTAATAAAATAGTACAGGGAATGTGGTTACATTGCATACAACTCCCTTGCATAAGTCTTCTGCACTGTAAAATCGTCCTAAAGTGACATAACCGTTTTCATTCATTGCCACTGGAATTTCTGCTGCATCTATACTTTATGTTAACATGAACATACATCTGTGTCAGCTGTGTTTTCGGTGCTGCCTAAACCAGGTATATGCCCACATCGCATGGAATTTCAGTGTAATTTGTGTTAAGTTTCCTTAGAGTCTTTTACAAAGTCTAGCTAGAGTCAAGAGTGACATAAAATGAATATCCCGATGATAATTATCCAAATAAAAATGTGTACACATAGGTTAATGAGCGCAGATTATCAATGGGATAAATACCAGGAATGTGCTTACACGCCTACCGACATGCACACAAATTTCTGACAGAAAAGGACCCACAGATTTCTATTCTCTACATTAAATTCCACTGCACCTACAACATATAATTTAACACAGTGAATTTTACATGCTCCTTGACTTTGAAGTATATCCAGACTTTTCTCTAACAGTATTTAGATCGTGACAACAGGAAAAGTAAAAAACAAACAAAATACTGCAACTAAACAAATCTGTATTTTGTTTTCCATGAAAAGATAGGTATAAAATAAAATAACTTTGATGGAAGTGTATAAGTTAATGTTCATTTTGGTTCTCAGTAACTGAACACAGCAATCAGGAAAATAACTAACAAGTACATTTACTTTTGATACTGAAAAATACGTGGCAGAGTGGTTTGTTTATGAAATCTGAGGAGGAAAAAAAAATAGGTTTAAACAGGTTACCGGAATGACTTGTTTCCTATTCCATGGCAGTGCTGGGATGCATCTGTCCTGGCAGGAAGAGTGATGGCTCTGTGTAGGGGGTGCATCCTGGCAGGTGGTCCTGGGCTGCAGACGATCAGTGTGGAACTTGGTTCACATCTCCCGCCCCAGGACTCCTGTGGCAAGTGCAGTTATTTACCCAGCGAGGTGGCTATATCGGGCGTTTTACATTGCCACATTGGGAATGAAACCACAGTGCTCCTCTGGAAGCTAGTAAATCCCTGATGCCAAGAGAAGGGGTTGTTATGAAGTGTGGAGGGTATTAATCAACTAGAGAGAGAAGGAATTCTGTAGGAGAAGAAATTCCCAACCCACTCACCTGTGTGATACGTACGCTCCGCCCCCCCCCCCCCGATAAAGATCGGGACTTTTGGCACGGCGATGACCGGCTTTTCGCGCCTCATTTTCGCGCCTTTTGTGCTCTGCCGTACCCCAGGCACGTACGCACCTCAGCAGGGGGAGCAGGAGAGGCGGGACCCCTTGGTCACCTGACAGGGTCCACAGCCAATGAGGCGCCTTGGCTCGGAGAAGCTTCTAGATCGTGACCAGTTATGACCACAGCTCAGGTGTGACTCAGGGTATAAATGGGGCGCCGCCGGAGACCCCCCTTTTGAGTGTGGTTTTGGAGCAGCACGCTTGGTAAACTGTGTGAGGAAACTTCCTGGGATTGAGTGCCCTCACCTCCTGTGGTGAGTGATTTCTTCTGGATATACCCTTGAGTGAGGGTATATCCTCACACACACACACACACACATCCCCCAGGTGAGCGATTATATCTTCTGGGTACCCACGAGAGAGAGTTTCCCCCTTTGTGAGTGTGTGTGGATCATCATTCTTGTGTGTATTGTGTGTGTTTTGCCATGTCGTAACAATACCCCAACTGACACCTTGAACCTGTTAGGTGTTAAATGTTATCAGAATGTTGATTGATTTTGGTTTACTCCTGTTTCTTACTGGTTTCTGTTGTGTGGTTTTGGTTGTTTTGTGAAATAAAGTTGTTTGAGCTTGTCCCTCGTTTGAGTTAGTGTACCTCTCTGACAGTCTGCATACACACACACTTGCACATCCGCACATATTTTTCCAGATAGCCAAACTGAAGGTCTTCCCATGTGAGCTCCAGCCCCCTTTGTGCTGCGGGAAATGATAGCACTCAATGCTATGGCTGCTCCAAATACCCTTGACAGCTGCAGGTTGCAGAAGTACCCACGGGCAACCCAGGAAAACCATTTGTAACTTAGAACAGCAACCTGGCCTGTCTAAATTATGCTGGCAGCAGTTCTGGCTCTTTAAACACTCTACAACTGGGAAAGTAGAAGAGGACTAATCTCGCCTCTTTCTCCTGATCTGGCTGCACCGGCGTGTGAAATGAGTCCTACTATCAGCATAAGTGCATTTGCTTGACATTGCTGGTGTGTATTTACAAATACACACATGTACGCATAGACACACACATTCTTAATGTATCTTTCCCAGCACTTCTCTCTCTCTCTCTCTGGGTAGATGGATGGATAGACTAGATAGATGGTTTTTTTTCTCTGGAAATGGTAATGAAAATGGCCATTTTCCATTTGACATTTCTCACAAAACTATTGCTAACTTCTATAAGCAATCTGTTGTTCTTAATTTTTTCTCATACTATTATTTTATTGGAATTTTGTGACAATTTCTTTAGCAAAACATTTTAAGATGTGCCAGTTAGTTTCATGTCAGTATCTGTGAAAAAAATAACTTTGACATTTAAGTAAGTGTTGCCTAGGAAGAAAGAACTGTACTGCAGATCCCAAAGGGACCTGGTATACTACCAATTTCCCTTCACACCAAGGGACTCTGGAAGGAATAGTGCCTCAATGAAGCCAAATTCTGTACAGTGTCCCTGTGCAGCCTACAAGGACACACAACTTGGGGCAGATCAATGCCCCTAGCCCACAATCAACGTGGCAGAATCAACAAACACACCAACCCTAAGACCAACATCATCAGATATTTCAGGGTCCATAAACTTCCTAAGACTTTGCCAGAAAGACCCCCTTATTTGTACCATGTTTCCATGTCCATACAAAAGACTCATTAGCACAAAGATACATGCTCTTTAGCTATCTACCATTTTCTCATCCCACAAAGGCTATGTCCCTTCACAGGTTTTCCTAAATATCTATGGCATATGTTCCCAAATACATAATATCCTTTTCTTTTTTCCTTTGTTTTTCCTGAAGATTAAACTGCAGATTTCACAGCATCCTCTCATGGGCCCATGTGATTTTGCAACTTCTCTCCAAATACTCTTCCAATAGATATTTTAAAATTAATCATACTTTTAAATTACTTTTATTCTGTTTTTCATCATGTAGAGCATCTGAGAACTCCTCTGTAGAGCCAAAATTTTCCACATCATTTAATATCAGGAGGTACCTGCCAAAAGTGACTGTTATCCAGATATGCTCATCTGGGCAGTCAAGGCCTTGTTGAGTGGGAGGGGAGAATAGCTCATTTCATTGTCTAATTTCCACATCAATAATCACAATTCACAAATACTAGCCCTCATCATTACATCTTCTATCTTTGTAGTGTCATACTCTTGTTTGCTTCAAGAGGCACCTCATTTTCTCTTTCCTTCAGAATAACCATATTCTTGAGAATCCAAGGTGTCAAAATTTGCATGGACAATGGGAGTCATTAAAGGGTTACCTAGTCTCTGAGAGTTTAGCATTCCAGTTGTGCCCTTCACCCATTAACTCACTTGTGCAAAATCGATTAAACATCCTTCTCTGGACTCATGTGGCCAACAGCTCCAAAAAATGACCTTGTTGTTTGAAAAGTACAGATCCATAATTCAATGCTCTTTGCAACCATAGTTCCTGACCCAGCTGTGTGAAATATTGACAGTGGTAGGAGCACTGTATTGCTTTTGAGTGATTGCAAAAGCTTTAGAGCCTCCTTCCTGAATCATAAATGGACTAGGTGATTCATGCTTATTTGGCTACTGTAGAAGTATTTTTAAGTATATTTACAAATCCATGATTAATAGTTAAAAAAATTTCGGTATCAGGTTAGAATCTATTAAATGGGAACGACTTCTGTACACCTGCTTGCTGAGACAAGAAGCTGTTCAAGACATACTGCATTAGGAGTTGCCCCAATGGATAATACCATTTGGGGGCGACCCAAAGAATACAGTGATGAAAAAGTCCTTCCACCTACTTGCAGTAGTGCTCCTTGGAAAGAGAAAAAAGAAAAGCTGGTAGACTGAAAGGCATTTGTCAACAAATCACTTGTGCTTTTTCTGACTTTAACCATGGTATAATTCAATCCTTCCTCAACAAGGCATGCTTACCTAAGCAGACTGACTTAAGTAGGAGTTTAAGCATGTGCCTAATGATGGATAGAGAGTTATAAACACTTTTGTGAACACTAGTAGGTTTAAGCATGAAAGTATATTTTGTTTTCCAAATTGAGCCCACAGATTAGCTGAACATACCCAAAATGCAGAGCCAAAAATGCAGCACAGTCCGTTTTGGATCTACAGTAGAGCAAGGAAGATGTCTGGATCTTCACCACCAAGGCAAACCTTTAGCAGAGGTGATAAAGAAGACTGAAATCCATAAATGTACCATGTGAATAAGTTACTCTATGTGCCTCTTTTAACAAAAAACTTAAGCAAATGGACATTATTGAATTGCTCTTTATGTCAAATATTTAAAAAGAATATGCTGAAATTCTGGTTTTGGCAGTGGTGTCAACATACATTTATACCAGCGTATAATGAAATAGGGATTCTTGGAACTCTCTTCTCGCCCATTATCTCTTACAGATTAGTCTATCGTGCACAGACACAAAAGCTGATATTGTTATAAAAACAGTTACTATGTCAGGAAACTGACCTTTTTGAGAAAATTTGAACTATTTTCTCTCTACTGTGAAAAATGTTAAGAGTTAAGTGAACCTGATGTACTAAGGTGAGCAACTTGACGAGAAGAGAATAGAAGGGGGTGGAAAAAAAGGCAAACTGACAATCCCACTCCTCCACTTCTGATCATCCCTCTGGTTGCTGATTAGAAAACTATCCTTACAAAGGAGAATGGAAAATTACCCTCAGTCTCAAAACTGGGACCTTTTATTGTGTAAACTGTTGTAGAATATAACTATATATTTCACTAAAAATGAATGTTATGTCATGTTACCATTAAATTGTTGTTGACTAAGCAAAACTAAGAATAAAGCATGGATTAAATGAGGATCCTTAAACATTTGGCTAAAAACAGCATTAGCTTCTCTTAGGCTACTAATTCTTACTGTGAAAGAGGTCAGTAGAATGGCATTAGTAAAACAGTAATATTTCTCAGCCTTCTATTTTATCTCTCCAGTATAAAATCCAGGAAAATTGTGCACCACTCTTGAAGGACCTTCTTTGGCCAGCATAAAAGTATGGTCTGTGAAAGAAGGGCAGGTTGGAAAGAAAGATGAAAGTATTTGAAATTAAAAAACCCCTTGTGAATAATTTTATTTTCATCTTCAGGGTCAAATTCTCCTGTCCAGGAGTGAATGGGTTGATCTGAAGGAGAAGTCTGAGCATATAAATAATCTTTTGGCTCAGTTTAGATTCTACATGTTGACAAAGTATCTCCTTTCTATTCTCTATGACTTGTGGTATCACATTGTTTATTGTCTGCCTACTTGTGGATCAAATAAAAAAGGTCACTTGCATTAGTCAAGAGGTCTGTAATGTTCTCAGGAGTCAAAAATGATCTGAAATTATACACTTGTTCTTTATAAAACTACCTCTTAATAGGCAGAAACACACAGTGGGAGGAGAATATCATTTAGGTATTCCTGCTTTATATGCTATGCAGGGTTTCAATGCACTGCTGTGCCAAATGAGTTGGAAATTCTTATTATAATTCTTGGAATTACAATAAAACACACACCTTCATGAGTGTGTGGTGCAAAGCCTATTTGGCCTGAATTTTTTAAAATGTGCTACATAATTTTAACTCAGCTTTCAAGTAATGCAGCTGTTCCAGCTACACAAAGATCATTCTCTTGGAAACAGTTTATTTAAGCCATACTGCCACTTAAGTATCTTTCATGGATCCCTTACAAATGGTCCACTGACTCCTCTCTCAGCCCTAGAATTTACTGAGCTGGCCTGGTGACAAGGACTTCATATCTTTGGATTTCCAGCTCTCCCCAAAATTTTCCATATGACCGCAGCAATACCAGATTCTCAAGCTTCTTCCCTACTGTAAGATGTGGGTGATAACATTTCCTTTTCTTATTTACTTAAATATTTACCTTAAACTGAGCAACAATGGGTGTGCATTGCCTGGTGTGGGACAAGATGTGGGGTTATGGTCCCATCTGCTCTTCCACATACACAAGAGCTGCCTGAAGGCCTGTGCAACAGCCCAGAAGAGAATGCTAGCATGCTCCTTGTCACATCTCCGGTTGATGACTGGTCTTTGGGTCTTTTATTTCTGATGACTGATGGAAAGTCACATTACTAACCCTGCTTTGCTGGAAAGGCTGCATTATTCGTGTCAACCCAAGTATTAATCTTTTCTCTGTATAAATAGAAATAATACATCTATATTGCCTGCACCCCTGGAAGCATTCTTTGAGCAGAATTTGGAAATTTAGATTAAAGGAAAAAGATGTCATATTAAAAAGCAAGCTTACAGCTAACAGCCTTCTATGGCATGGGAGTTTCTGAGACACAAAATTCAGTGACAATAGAATACAGCACTACAACATTTGCAGTTTCTTTAGGGGGTTACAGCACATAATGTGAACAGGTCATCCAAAGAGAGCTTTGCCACAGGAATTCTTTATTATTACTATTATTATTGTTATTGTTATTACTATGAATCTGTAATGATTGCTTTGCTGCTATATATTTCCTACTCTGACTCCCAGGTACAGAAATGACAAAATACTTCAACAGATGAAAGGCTGTCCTTAGGGTATTTCCAGCTCAGTAAGAAGTGGGAAGTACAAGACATGTCACAAGAAAGCCTATCTTTTAGCAATTTATAGTTGCATTGTGCACAGCCTGAATCTTTTGAGCAGGATCTTTGGGGCATTCTCCTTTGTCCGTTCTTAGTATACCTCCTTCTTCGTCATCCTCCTTCTTTTGTCTTTTTTTTTTTCTTCTTTTTTTCTTTAAACAAGGGTAGCTGCAGGCTGCTCCTCTTGTTTCACTAGGGCTTTAGATTTCTGCATTAGGTCAGGTCTGTGAACTCTCCTGTTATGTTAAAAATCCTGAGACAAATCCTAGTTCCCTTGTGGTCCGTGAGAATTTTTCCTTTGACTTCAACAGGACAGGATCATACAGAGATGCTTTGTGCAAAGATCGAGGAAAGGAGGGCTTTCTTTTCCTTCCCATTTAACTCTTTCCTAAAAGACACTGAAGGGGTTGTCCTTTTTCATCCTGGGATATATAACTTGTTTGAAATAATAAAATTATATAGCTCTACAGTGTAGACTCTCACACATGTTTATCAATCCACTCCACTGAAGTGGAGTGAAGATGATTAGCTATACTTAACAGACATTAAAACTAAAGGACAGAGGCATTTACTCAAGGTCATCATAGTGACTGCTAACAGGAAAAGGAGCTAAGCTCAGGCTTTCTCATTTCAAGGCCAGCATCTTACCCTCAGGTGCCAGACTAGCAGCCTGAGAGGGATGTATTTACTGAGGGTTTTTTCATTGTGCTAATTTAGTTTCTGAAAAGCTAATTGGTGGCTTATGCTCTGAAACAGGAGCCTAACTACTACTTCTGTGTCCAATTCTCATGAAGCATGGTGGGGTTTTTGAGATAGGACCTCATATTGCAATAATCAAGGGCTATACCTATCTAAATCTCACTCAAGTATTGGGACCACAGTTGAACTCAAAAGGTAATAGCTAGCAATAATTTATCAGAGGTAATAACATTCAGTCTGAAGTTTCTGCATGTCTCAGAAGTGGGTCAATGCCTCAATTAAATTGAGGTGCCTAAACACCACAGCAAAAAAATGCTGCTGTGATACATCCTGTGTCTAGTGAAAGCTCTTAATCTTGAAAATTGGGGGATTGCTTTGGTAAGAGACCCCCAAAAGTTGAATATCTGTGGATTCATCAACATGAGAAGTATTGCAGGTGCTAGACCTGACTGTGCAGTAGCTAACACCAGGACTGGAACTTAAAGTAGTCGTTTCAACATGGGTTCTGCGACGACACTAATAAGCACTAATGGGAAGTAGGCATTGCATCTTTCTGATAGCAATGAGCAATACGTCTCTTCACAGAGGTGCCTTGTACCACGTCAGCTCTGCATTTACCTCTCCTCTACCTTTCACTGTGTGTTGAAAAAAATAATCTGTTGAAGATGCTGGGGCTTTTGGTTTTCCAGTCCAATGTGCCAGAGCAAAAGAGGATCTCATAGTTTAAATACACTTAAGGATCTGAGGGAGTTCTGTTCCTTTTGCAGTTTCTGTGCCACTCCAGAAAGGCTTTAGAAAAAAAAGGGCAAGAATATTACTTCTGGTTTATTTTTATATTGAGTTTATATCCAATGAATGATAGCAGTATGCTTTTCCTCGGTTTCTATGAATTTTGTAGTACAGAAGAATTAATGAATTTGGGAGCATAAGATAAGCATTGACAGAAGTAAGAGTAAGCAGCAGCATGGTTACGATGTTAAAAACAATAATTTACAGTATTGATTGACTGTTGCCCTGACTCATCACTGTTACGCTAGCTGCATACGGTATATTGCTGCCAATATCAGACTATCCTATATTCCTAGGAGTACCTAGCATTAATGTAACCCTATACTGAGACATTAGGAAGAGTAAGCACACATATATTATGAGTACAGATATAGATTTTACAGAGAGGGTGAGCTAATGGGTCAAATTTTGCCATTGGCTATTCACCTGTAACAACCACAGAGAGCAAAGAAGCCGCATAGCTGAGGTTGCTGAATCTCATAATAATCACAATTTAGTTTGCTTATCTGTACACAATATTTTATATTGCTGCTACACTTTCAGCCTGCACATTTCCACCCGTAAACAAATAAGCCAGTCTGAGTGCCAAAGTTAATTTCTTAAATCCTCATCTGGGCTTGTAAATGTGGGCCCCATTTTTCATAACTATGAAGCTCATTTTAATAAGACATCCGGATGCTTACTGAAAAAAATCTGTGACAAAAGACAACCTAGGAAGAAATACTGATATTTACATGTTCTTAGATGCAGTCGTACAATTTCTTAAAAAATTCTGAAGTCCCCCTGTTTTGCCCAGTTGGATGACAACTTCATGTCCTTGGAATCATAAGCCAAAGCATACCCCCCATGGTGGGCAGACCCTGTTATGCAGCATACCAAAGGGCAAGGAGAGACTGGGCATAACACACAACACAATGTAGGCTGCTTTGCAATGCTGCAGATTCCCTCTGGCTTTGGAGAATCCAGAAAGAAACAATATGGCAGGTATGAGTTAGTTCCCTATACTTCAGAGACAGAGGGAGAAAAACTGAAGGAGCACCTAGGAGAGACTGGGATACTAAAATTCCTGTAGTCCAGCTAATAAACATACATTTACATTTGTTTGGTCTCCAAATTCTGTTTGAGTAAGATTAGTAAAAAGATTGCAATCAAAAATCTTAATGGTTTATTGAGCTTCCAGTTTCACTTGGTGAAAGTCAAGACCAGGTGTTGTATGAAACTGGTTTAATAACTGTAATGGACAAAGATCAGATTGTCCATGCTGATTAAGAATGATTAAGAAAACATTTCTGATACTGTGGACCTCCAAAGCCTTAAAGAAGTGCCTCCAGGCCTTCAAGAGAACAAATTGTCTTACACTGTTGTGATTCCTACCTTCCCTTTTTAGAAACACCTCAGGGTGGGGGTGGGAAAAAGACACAGCACAGAAACACAAGTTTCTTGTGTAGATTTTTACAGCTTTCCTTCAGTAGCAAAGTTAGAACAACTTAATTACATTAAAAAGTACATACCACTACTATAATAACTATGTTATGTGCATTTTTGCAGTTCAAGGGAAACAATCAAGTCTGATTCGTGGTACCATTGGCATATACGTAGTATACCATCATGTCTTTTCTGAGCCCTCAACAGAACAATTCTGGTGCTTTCCTGGTGCCTGGCTGAGACTGAATCACCAACAAGAGGAAGCTGTTTAAGACTCAAGAATAACCAATAAAGGGAGGCATGTACCATAAGCTGGTGAGCAAAGTAGAAGGAAACACTGAAAATATTAAATAACTTTTTCAGTTTTAAAAACTCAAGTCTTCAGCTATTTTTGCTTTACTTTAATGGGAAGGAGTTCTGCTTGTGTCTCTGACTGCAAAATCAGAGATTTTTCAATCTTACTCACTGCCAATGAAGGAATTGCACATGGCAGTCAAATATTCAGCGGTGTAGTGGCAAGAAGTGTCAAAAACAAACACACATTTCTGTGAAGAACTTTTGTGTGCCTCTAAAGACAAGCAGTGATGATTTTTGTACACAGAGGTGGCAGGTTGGAGTATTATGGTCATATGCACTATACTGTAATGGCATCATAGTTGCTGTTTTTTTAAAAATAATAATTAAACTCTTAAAGTAGTTGGGAGAAATTAGGGGACAGAATGGAAGGTACTAGCACCAGGTTATATTGGTAGGGAACCAAACACTGGACCACGTAAAATAAAAAAAAAATCCCAAATTTGGAAATGCGTTTATGCTTCATTTGGACTTTGCAATGAAACCACCCCATGTGTTTTTGGTGGTCACTTAATACCATTCTGAATCTAGACCTTCAGAAGTAAACAGAGTTCTGATATCTGCCTCTTGCATTATCTCCTTTCCAGCCCTTTATGTCTGACGATGAATATTTTCAGGCTCTGTCTCATTCTCACAATGTGAAGAGCTTTGTGAAACAGCTTTTCAAGTAACATCTCAACGAACAGAGCTCTAATGATTTCATTAACATAATGGCTGCTCACAGATTTAACTGTAACTGAGCCAATGCATTGCCATTTTAGTGATGTTTAACAAAGTTCATTAACCCTGGATGTATTTATTTATCACTGCTGCACTTAAATTTTCATGTAAGAAATGCACAGGACACACATCTACTTGTAAATTTGGCAATTTTCATATGTAAACATTTTCAGAAGGGTTGAATATATTTATGTTTTTAGAAAAACTGTCTTTAAAGAGAATTGGACAGTACTGCACATGGGCATTTGAATACATTATAATAAGATAGGAACATCTAACGAAGGTGGGGAAGATGATCAGTAAAATTATCTTTATTTTCTGTATCAAGTCTGTAGAATGAATAGCTAAGAATTATGCTGACTTCTATTAAGCAGATTTTAGTCATTCATTCACTCATTCATTCATGTATTTTATGAATATTAACAGGAGTGATTAAAGTGAAAAAATCTGAGAAAAAAAATCCATCCAGTTGTATCAAAGGGCATCACCACTTTATGACTCAAATTGGATTTTTATTTGGGGTAAAAATCATATCAACTGTGGTAAAGAAACCCGTTTAATGTTACTGCAGTGGTTCTAACTAGAGAGTAGATAAGAACTTCAATTGAAGGATTTAAATTGCTTCAGATGCACTTTGCATTATAATTGCTTACATAGGTGGCTGGCAGAAGCATCACCCCTATTCTGTGCTCCTTTTTGTCCCTAACATAGGAATAAACACTTGCAGATTGTACCAGTTTCTAGTAATTATTCCTCCACAAATACTCTAATTCAAGATCTTTAGAAAAGTCCTAGAAACAAGCTTTAGCACACACAAGAGCGTTAAATAACATAAGGGTAGCCCCTGATAGCACAACAATTCCAAGCTCCATGTTGCTTTCTTCCTGTAAAGTCAAAATACACTATTTGACATTTGATTTGCTATAGCATGAAGACTAATCTTCACAATTTTAATTTTTTTAACAGTCTTCTAGAGCCTTCTTTCACTTGTGTCCCACAAGGAGACGCTATTTTTTTCTAATTGGGAATGAATCAAATTATTAAGAGAAAAAGAAACCACAAAATAGGTGTTTCAGACCAAAGAAATTTTGGCACATGTTCTCTGCATTTTGTCCTTTTCAAATGGATCTATGGACCCGCCAACAGCCGTCGGCATCCTACAGCGGCTGCTGTGTGTCAGTCTCCTTCAGCTGCTGGCTGTAATGCACCACCTCTCGCTGTGCAAAATCCTTGCTGAGCAAGCTGGGAACACGCTAAAAGGGGCTTGTGTCCTTCCTTCGCTGGTAGTGCGCACTGCAGCAGTTTAATAGCTCTTGCCGTCCTCTCACTACGCCATCTCTTCATCCATAAATGTCCACTGTAACTCTTTCCCTTCTGCAGTCATTTGGGATGCCTTATTTTACAAAATCCTGCTGATACTATTGTCCAGCAGTCAATAGGAGAAGAAAACAATCTCATTTTCCCCTTTCTACACGATTCCTTTCTGAAGTTCACTTTATAAGTGCCTGTCACAGTAAGGTATTATTTTTCTCTTTAGAGCTCAGAATCAGATTTTTTTCATTCATACATGGGGTAGATCCATGTTTAAACTGGCTAAAGCACTCTTCTAAGTCCCAGTTGGTTTTATTATAACTTTATCAATTTGGCCCCTACATTTCCCACATCTTTTCATCACACCTTCACAGGTAATAAGTTCCTTCATGTTCAAGCTATTGGCACTAGTCATGTGGTCTCATTTGCAGGGTGGCATGGATGAATGGAGCTAATACTGTGCAATCTGCAACAAGAAGCTGAGCAACTAGAGAAGAAAATAGAAGTCATCAGCTTCTTGTAGTATAAGATCTCATTGCAACCTATTCAATATTTATACAGTAGGCAAATCTATTTCTGAAAATCCCAGATAGAAGTTTGATATCCTCATTCTAGATGTCACTAATCTAAGTGACCTAAGTAGCCATATGCTGTCCTGCTGCTAACACTCCTGGTCCTCCTGCCATTGCTGCCGTGGGCGTTGCTGGGAGGGACTTGCAGCCTGGTAAAGCAGTACTGTTGTGGCTAGGAGCAGGCCACTGACACTGAAAGTCCTCAGGGCTGAGGCCTCTCAGGCATGCTTTGTCCAAACTTGTTTTTTGCCTGCCTGGAACTTTGTTTTGGCATATTTAGCTACAGCAGCAACATCTTCAATGACCAGGTGGCTATGCCTAATTTATTTTATTTCTTACCTATTTATGGTGTAACTATAATTTTTATATACATAGTAGTGACAAACAGCTATTCTGTGTAAACTAGAATATTCAAAACTGCAGCATAATGATGCAATGTAGAGAAACACAGACCTGATATGATAGCAGAGCCCTTGAAAGGGAGGACAAGGGATGCAGCGTAAGGGAGCGCAGGCCTGGGATGGTAATAGACAGGATGATGTTGAAGACTCCAGAGCTAGAAACAACTCACCAAAGGGCAGATAAAGAAATGCAACCACAGGAGCTGGGTAAAACCAATTTAAGGGTAACAAAGAGAACAGTGAATAGGTATTCAACATATCTAAACCACACTGTATGTAGGAAATTTGAGTGTGGCATGGACTTGCAGACCAAGGAAGACCAGGGTGTAAAGCATGTTAGAAAACCTATAAAATTAGCCCCAAGTAGACCCAAAGTGAGGAAGAAGATGCCACTATGATAAATTTAATGCTTTTTCTGGCAAAAAAGAGAAAGAAACCCCATCAACAGCATCACTGTCCTCCTGGTGAAGAGTCTGGGACACTGTCAGCTCCCTGTAAATCCCCTCTTCCACTTCCAGCCAGGCTGAAGCCACTCAACTTAGGACTCAGAGGGCTCTGAATGGGTGAGCATAACAGCAGAGAAAAGGGGTAGGTACTAGAAAGTGTGCATATAACAATTTTAACTTTATTGTTCTTATTTATTGTTGTTAAGCCTTTTTCTGTTATAGTGTCTTTACTTTCTTTCTCTTTTTTCCCATGCACTAATTATATTTGTACTAATAATTATTTGATTAGACTTTTAAGATTTCAATTACACTAACAATAAATTCTTAGCTTTCCATGTAAGGTGTGTTTCTGTTTTGTCAATACAATATTTTGAGTGTAAGGGGCTATCTGAATAATGTAGGAATATTCAACCAGAGATCTGTATCTGAACTACTCACCTTAAGCTTCCTTTAGAGTCAATAAAAATCAGTCCATGATCAATGGAGTCAAAGATGTAATTAATCTTAAAACAAATATTTAAATTATATCCTCTGTTTCCAGTGATTATAAAGGGATCTTCAATTTGTAGCTTTGACAGAACATCTACGCTGAGGACTTCTGAAGTTAGAGAGATGAGTTTCATTGTGTTTAGTACATGGAAGTTAGCATAGCTTTTGTGTTTGTATGGTGTCAAAAGCTTATATTTCAGCACACATTCTGCCCATCAAAAAGAGTATAGCTTTGAACTAGCAAATATCATGTTGCAGGGATTCAAGTAATCACACTGCTTCACTATTTGGATCAGTGGGAACGATTCCACTCAGTGTAGCAGCAGAAAAATCAGCACAATGAGCCTCTATCTGCCATATACATCATCACAGTCTTTTGAGACCTTGCACATATATAAATAAATCTGGCAAGGCTGCTTTTTTCATGTTCATGATACCCTTTTCTCTCAAACTTTCCTGCAGTTACTTAATTCTTACAGGAGTATGTCTCATAAAGCAGTACAAATTAAATCATCAGATGTTGTAATCAGAGTAGGACTGTTAACTGTAATGCTATGTGAGTATTTACTAGGGAAAGATCTACTCTAGTGTTCAATATAATACACAGCAAGAAAGGAAAACTTAATTACTGGTCACCCAGTCTGGCATTATCTTCTCCCTCTTCGAGGTTCCTTAGCAGCAGAACTACAAAGCAGTCTTAAGGTTCCCCCATTCACAAAACACACAAAAAATAATCATTCCATTGAGTGTGACACTGCTCATCTGATGCCTTTTTACTTCAGTGAGGGAGACTTGCAAACCCCAAAGCTAAATAAGACACAGTAATCTCAAAGTTAAAAAACACCTGTGGAATATACCAAATATTTGCAAAAAGGTAATTGGTAATTTTGCTCAGCTCTACCTTCAAGAAATAAATTAATCTGGATCCTGTATGTACTAAAGCAATCAGCATCCTTTACAAACAGGCCCAACAAGAGAACACTGCAATTAGTGAGTGTGGGCACAGCCTTGATTTATAATGAAACATGAAATAAAGTACTTTATATACATGAACACAAAACATTTTGCATACTTGCAGTGATTTCATCTTTAAATTTCAATATGCTGCTTCTGAACAAGTGGCTCAGGCCTTTGACTGAGAGAGTTGTTCATATCCAAAAAACTTTGCTTACTTTCACTAGCTTGCTTTAAGTAGCCAATAACTGTTGCTTGCTTTCATTAACTAATGAAGACTAATATAAAAATATTGGTGAGAAGTATATTTATTTTACCATTTTGATTAAATTTTAAAACTGCTTACAAGGTAGAAATACCTAGCCTCATATGTATTTTATTATCAATTTGTTGCACCAAGTTACAGAGGATGCTTTAATTTTTACTAGTTCATTAGACTCAAAATCTTCTTATGGGCAAAAGGCACATACCCAAGAATTATATTGTTAGTCTAATTAAATCTTAACAAACTAACCAGAGAATTGTTACTAGTGTCCTTACAGTGATCCTAATACTTATAGTTCAAGTTAAATATAGTTATGATGACACACACACACAAACCTAGTGTGTACCACCTTTCTTTGCCATTATGCTCACCCTTCCACTTCCCCTTTGGCTTCTCGGTCAATCAATGGCTTTAGCTGGGGCAAGCTGCCAAGTGTGCCATGTCCTGTGCTGGGAGGAGTATGACACTGACACTGATGATTTCTTCTTCCTCATTATAGGGTCCACTTGGGGTAAGTTTTATGTGTTTACTGATATGGTCTACACTATACTTTTTCTTCAGTGCTCTACAACTCCACTTTACATCCAAATTTGCTGTATATGGTATTAGATACTTGTTCATTTTATTTCCTTAGTTACCCCTGAAGTCACTTTAGCTGGCTCCCAAAGTTACCTTTCTTTGATGAGTAGTAATCATCCTGACCTGTTTACAGCCCTGAGTCTCCCATACCCTCCTCTGCCTCTCTTACCAACTCATGCCCATACTTCTCTATGCAGCATTTTATTCCAGGATCATGGATAGCTCATTTACAGAGAATAACTGCTTATTAGTACAACCTGTTATACATCTATATATAAAAAAAGTATGTATGCTTGTGTGTGTTTGTAACATATATACACCGTAGAATTGTACAAAAGCTCAGACATAGGAGGTAACAGTCCTTTGGTCATTAGATAATTGTTTTTAGTTACACAACCTAAAACATGGCTCCAGAAAGGCCAAGAGAAGTCCAAATAAAGTCCAACAAGCACTGAATCATGTGCTGTGAGCTTAATGCACAGCCTGTGGCCTGTTACTAGCAATGGCAACATCATATTTGCTATGCTACAAGGTTATAAATTCTTTTAAAATAAAAACAAAAATTATATATGAGGAGGCCATTTCAAACAATTTTCTTGGGCAGTAGTCAGGCCATATTAGAAAGAAAGCCCATTTATAGCGTTATAAAGTATAGCTTTCCAATAACAAAAAGAAAAGCTCTGAATGAATAAGAGAAGAGCACAAGGACAGATCAGTAGTCTAAGCAAACAGTCACTGATGAAGGAGCTGGGCTTGTGTTAGACAGGATGGAAAAACATGAAGGGGTAGACATGGAACACTGGTACTTTCAACTGATGAAGAGGATGGAGTAAAGGCTTTCTTCATGCCACTAGGGATAGAACAAAATATAACAGGGCTTATTTAAAGAAAGGAAGTTAGATTAGAATTTATATATATGTAAGTAGTATATATACACACATATAGTTTTCATAATGAAGGATGGGAAGTGGAATAAATTGCCTGAGAAGGTTGTAAAATGCCATTCCTGGGTACAGCAGCAGTCTGGAATAGGCTGGAGAAACATAATTACACACAGCACAGCACAATCCTCCTTGGAGATAATAGCTAGACTTAGCAATCTTTAGGAATCTTTCTAGTTTTTCTCTCCATAATTCCTCGGGTAGGCTCTTGTGAACCCAAAAAGCCAAGTACAATAAAATTAAGAGGAATTCTGGACAAAAAAATAAAAGGAAAGGATGTGGGAACCTGCAATACAACCCAGATACCTCAGATTTCAGGAAAGAAAATAGATAATTTGTTGGTGCCTATGAAGACCGAGTGTTCCACTGTAAGAGACTACAAAGGCTCTGGTTAGTATTGCACATTTCCTCAGATATATTGACCTAAATAGGTGAGCATTCTTGCTGTATTCAAAATCGAGCAGGGTTTAAGCAGTGACAGCACAAAAGTACTATATTCTTTGTGGTTCTTCACTACAGCTCTGCATAATCACCATATGCCCAGTTCTTATTTCACCAGCAGTGCATTAGTTCTAGTAACAAGACTGATTCCAATGGATATATTCTTGGCACCCTGTAAGCAGATCCTGTGATTTTAAGCATACATAAAAATTCAGTCCCCTCTGAAACAAAATTCATACTACTTTACTAGCAAATAAATGTTTATTATGAAAATGCATTGCTGCAAACTTCATGTTGCTCTATGTGAATCCTACACTGTCAACCATAAACAAGTATGAACTGGATGTTTAGTGGACAGACACCTAAAGGGCTTGTGCTGTTGATGAATTCTTGAAAATATATTGACTGGAATGATGTTTTTCAGTGAATTATTACATTCAAAATATAATTAAGTTTCAAGTGCATACAAAGCTCATGTTTTTTCTAAGCAAATTGATACTAACAAAACTCCCAAACATAAGTACACACATGAACATCTGCTTATGCCAGGCAGAAACAAACGTCTACTCTTCACTCTGAAAAATAAATCTGGAAAATCTAAGGCTAAGAAAATTAAATTAAAGCATGTCATGTTACGTACTAGTGTTGTGACAAAATATGCTGAACCATGGCATGCTTCTGAAATTCCAGAGTGCTTGTTTTCTTTTTCTGTATATCACATTGTTACAATGTCAAATTTGTACTCTAAATATAATTTCAAGGGCACCATTTGTATGTAAAACTGTCCCTCTTTTGTGATGTATTTATTTCTTAATTAAGGAGAAGGTGGGCTGAAGTTCAGTGGCTAGAAATGCTTACCCCAGGCAGAGGGTGGGTGGTTAGCTGCTGACAATGTTTGTTGGAGCACTTAGTTTATTACTTCAGGGTTTGAATGTGATCCTCTCCTTTATGGCAGAGCTGGGTGTGTTAATGTATCCTGCAGTGATGTTAAAAGGCTTAAAGTGGTGATGCTGTCAAACTAGCTGTGTCACCACATTTAAAGCTTTAAAGTGCAGTTACAGCTTGAAAAATGATTGTGAAAAATACCATATTCTTACCCAGCTGATCTAATCCCCGTATGCACTTGATGTATATCTGCTTACTTTACTGACTAAAACAAACGTTTTGTACTGTTAGCACTGCAAAACCAAGACAGCTCTGAAAGATTGCACAGGATTTCACTCTGGCTCATATATCACTAGCAAACCTGTCAGATGAATTCCAGCTGCAGAATACTTATTACTGATGATGATGTAACAGAGAGGAAGAGCAGATTCCTAGTTCAATTTGCACAGTAGGCAGTTAAAAAAATTCATCTTTTCACTCACACACGGGGGGGGGGAAGCAATCAGGCAATCATTACAAGACAAGGGAGGATATTTATCCCAGTTATTTTGGTCTTCAATGTCAGTGTCATTCAGAAGACCAGAAGTGGGGAGCTTGAGTCTTCTGTCAGTCAATGAGAAAAGGTAGGTGTCTCTCTCTGAGAACAGGGAATGTGTGCATTTTGTGCATGAGATTTCAAGTTAGATATTTAAAACAGCCTAAAATGAATGATGTGAATCTGTGCCAATGTTACTCCCCATGACTTCAACAGTCTTTTTCTAAAGTATCCACACCATTATGAATGTATACGTGTGAAGTTTCTTAAGTATACCTTCTTTATCAAGAGGACAGACACTTTTCCAGTGTACTTAATGACATCAGTTTCTGAAACCTTTTTTTTAGGCAGTAGCACAGTTTATTTAAATAACTATCTACCTACTTACCTACCTACCTGTAATCTGCAATTCCTCTTTAGAATCTGTATCAAGCAAAATCACATTGCCATACGGACACTTTTATTGGAGTCAGGACTGTCTACTAGTGTTCCCTGGTTATTCCTGCATGGTTAATACCATGGCCAGCTAAAGGGAAGTAAAGGATATGGATGCTGTGTATGCCCCCTGCAGCTATTTCTGAGACTGTTATCACTGTCTGTGCAATGCAAATCTCCATACATGTTCTTGTAGGTTCTCCAAATCTGGTGCCTCAATGTACTTCACACTGGCTCTTGGCCTTTTTGAACTGAGAGCACGGACTTTATAGCTCCGTGCCTTAAAAGAGCCTTGATGCACCTCATTATCAGGAACCATGGCAAACCAGTAGCTCACTGTAGCAAAAAACCTCAAGATACCTATATACAGTCTGCTTTTAAACTCTCCTTAATGTGAAAAAAGTGCAGCATTTTTTTCCCACACTGATGCAATCCACAGCTGAGACCCAAGGATTTTGTTCTTCCAGCTTCTTCATTTCTAACTGGTGCACTAGACGTATTATGAAATGAGATCGGATAAGAAAGCTACATAAGGCAATGGCTTTTCTTTCTCTCTGTTTGGTCAGAAAAGAGATATGCTTTCTCAGTATCGAAAGTATGAGTTTCTGTCTTAAGAACTTACATGTCAAATTTCAAACTCAAAAGAAAAATAAAGCACACAAAAAAGTTATAGACAGCTGAAAACAAGCCTTAGGAAGAAACGTATGTGTATCCTTAATCAGCATCAGTTAATTTGACTTATGCTGCTTCTGTGAAGATGTAATTCCAGGATCTGGAATTCAGGCTCTTTCCAGTTTAAGGCCGATCTGCTGGTTGTTGGAGGCCTCCCTGGGATCAGATGTAACTGCCAGACATCAGCTCTCACACTGTGACCACAAGATCCCAGCAATAATGTCTTCTCACTGGAATCAATAAATTTGCTGTGCTGCAGGAGGAGGTTTGTGAATATGGGACACAGAATTTTCACAGGTGTTTAGCTGAGAAATGACCCTTTATTGCTTTCAGCACTAAATATAAAATTCATTTCTTTCAGCTGAGCTTTCTTCCATCAATTCTTCACATATGTAAATCCAATATCCCCTACCCCTTACCCCAAAAAAGAATCAATCTGTTTCTCCCAAAGGGTATAAACTAAAAAGGATTGTTCATTTCTGTTTTAAAATACTAGGGAGGTTTTACAGGGATCAGGACTTAGAAAGCATGAAGATTAAAAAAAGACACGGAAGCAAAGGCTAGAATCATCCACAAAATTTAGATGGAACCATATGTTTTCACAATGAATAGCAGAAGAAATATATGACTGACAGCTGTTCTATGATTTTTGTTCCTTCCTTTCCTTGTCCTTCTTTTAGTAGGGATCTTACTTTGCTACTCCCATTTTACAGATAGGCAATGTACAATGTGATACACGAGGGAACTTAAGTGGTTTATGTGTGGAAACCTGTTAGCTCACACTAGATCAAAAGTCCAGTAAAAGTTTTAAAAGCCAGCTTTCAAAATGTGAAGACTATTTCTTACTTTCCTAACTGGCTGTCTATTTTAGGGTAGTACAGAATCTTCTATGTTCGAATATGTGCTAGACACATTAAAAAACCCATGAATAGTGTTCACACAATTCAATTTTGAAAAAAAATGTGCCCAGCAAGCTGACATACCTGAGAAATTTTTTCTAAATCCTGTGTACAAGCTACGTCACACTTTTCTCTCTGAGGTCTCTTTCCATGTTTCTGATTCATCTTCCCGAAGCTTCCATTTTTGTATGGTACCATTCTTTGGATGAAAAGGCATAACTGTTTTGCTGCGGGTATCCTAATTTCTCTTTAGAAACATATTCTGAGGCTACAGAAGAGCTTATCTAGAAATCATCAGGCAACCTATAGAAAATATCAGGAGAACATTCCCCTGACTTCGATGGTGGTACTGAAATAAATGGAGTGGCCCCCTCAAAAATCTTTGACAGATGGCTGGTGACACCAGGTGACTCAGGGGTCCCACTGCCTCCGGCAGCCACCATATCATTTGTTGTTCCTAAAATCAGCTTTTAGCAGCTTGGCCCTCAAATTACAAATTACCTTATCTTTGAATAGAATTGGCAAGGAAAAAGTAAATAAATAAGGTCACTGAATTTTTCTTAAGTTATTGAGACTTTCATAAGCACAGGTAACCTCATTTTCATATTAGCTTGTATGCATGTTGCACACATATGCCATCTTAAAAAACACCCTCAGTGCTGGAAAATAAAAGCAAATGACAGACATGTAGAAAAAGTCACCTCTGCAGCATTCATTCAGTCTTGGGTTTTTATTACTTGATCAGATACTTACACATGACCCCTGCCTTGCTTAGTACAAGGATGGATTACATTCAGGAAAATAATGAGGTGTTCAAAAATTTTTTTATCTTCTTTTTTCTAAAGTGTGGCCTTAGGTCTTATTTGCACTGTATTATTCAAACTCTCCTTTGAAGCCATTTGTTTAGACTTCTCTGTGGTGCCCATGACTATATTTCATGAACAGCAATGCCTTTACTTTTACAACTGCCTATAAAGTATGACTGTAATATTATCCTCATTTTACACTGGGTAGCTAAAGCACCAAGATTAAGAACCAGTGATTTGGGGAGCCCGCTGTCTGGGATGACTCAGACTTGAGCGCTCTGCCTGCTCCACCCTGCTCAAATCACAGCTCCCAAAGACTGCAGCCTCCACACCAGTCCATCAGCACTGGCTGCCTTCCCATTTGGGGAACTCCTACCACCAAATATCAAAGGCAGGTCTTAGAGAAATGGGAAAGGTCATTAGTCAGCACTCTGAAAAATGTGTTTTAAGCAGCTTGCCTAGCATCAGGCAAAAATTCTGCAGCAGTGTCAGGGACAGAAATAGAAATCAGCTTTTCAATGACCTCACCGTGAGGTAACCTTTGTAGCCTTGCCTCATGCATGGTGTGAGTTCCAGCTTCTGTAAGAGGGAGGCGGGGGGCCCTGAGGAAGCAGTCTCCCTCATGCTCCGAGGCACTTCATTCCCACAGCCCAGTCCACCCTCTCTGAGATTGAAGTTGGGTCCTGTGGTATAAAAGAGTGCAGAGATGTGTCATTAATAACATAATGGGAGCTATGCTGGAACAGACCAAAGGTCACTCAGTATCATGTCTGACAATGGTTAGTAGAGCTTGCCTGAAGAAAGAGTGTAAGAAACAGATGAAATATGGACTGACATCACTTTCTGCCTTGCAGCAACAAGAAGCTTAAGGTTTCCCCTACCCACACCTTTTTTTTTTAATTTTTTTTTTCTTTTTTAAGCCAGAAGTTGCATCCAGGCTAGTGCATTTAACAGTCACCAATGGGCATTCATGAAATAAAGCTGTCTAATTAATTTCTGAACCTTTTTTTCTTTTTCCCTGCACAATATCTTACAGCAAAAAGTTTCACAGTTGAGGACTGCAACAAATATATTTATCCAAAATAGCCTACAGTCCTGTTTAGGACACTCTCCTTGCAGGGTGGGGCTGTGCATTTGAAACTGTTGGGTTCAGAAGATAAATTATCCTGAATCCTGCACACAAAAGGATGACTGCTTTAACCCAGACTTACAAATCAAGATATTGATTGCTGTGTGTAACCCAAAAGAGTGAATACGTCAGGCAAGCTTTTTGAGTGCTTAGACCCTTCTCGCACCCCAGCTCACATCCATCTCCCGTTACAGGTAGCAATTTCTCTGACATACACCGTATACAGGAATAATGCTTGAATAATGACTTCTGCAGTTCCTAACATGGATACAAAGTGTTCACATACAGTCAAGGGGGATTATGTACTTGGAAGCAGATGGTATAGAGAAAGCTTCACCAATATTGCTCAATACACCTGAATGCCCAGTAGAAATAGCCCTGCCTACTTTCTCTCCATGTATAAATATACACATGTACACACAAAAATGGTGCAGTCATTTTAATATTAAAGAAAGAGTGAATTTACCTCTGAAACAAAACTGGAAAATGTTAAAAATTATTTTAAAATATTTTTTTGTTAAAAATCTCCTCTGGAGATACACCAGATGCCTTTTCACCGTATGGTGAAATGCTCAACATCTCACCTTAAATTCCTTGCTGAAGTCCCTGGAGGTTGCTAAAATATCAAACTCCAAATGGCTTAGGACTATCCAGCTCATACGATTAGAAAGGTTCTACTACGTAACCTTGGAACAATTAAATCTTGCTAGTAGATCAGACTAGTAGTCATACACCAAAACCGTATAGGTAGATATCAGTTAAATGAACCACAATTCAAGGAAATTATAAATGACTGACCTTTATCAGGTAGTCATAAAAAGAAGGAGTAACTATACATCACCCCCAAAAGCTTTCTTTTTAAATCTCAGACACTGTTCAGCCCATTATAATTATCCTAACTTATAAGCAGTAAAATGTTTAGTGGGACAACTTAGGGAAGCAGAATGTATGAGAGAAATTATGCAGTTAATGGGGAATTGCTCAAGTTGTAATTTACTAAATATTGTTGCAGATTCCTTGTGTCAGGTTGCAATAAAAGGAAGATCTTCCTAAATTAATTTATACTGCTTAATTAACTCCTAGATAATAACTAACTATACTTTTATGCAACATGAACCCGATATTTTAAGCTGGACACCTGAGGTTAGACACCAAAATCTCCCAGTACCAGCTGCTGTACGGATCCTTAGCCTGAGCATGGACTTAGAAGGCTGAAAGCAGGCAGCCACATTTGAATATTGGTCTGTCACAATGCTACTGTGTTGGTTCAACAATTAAAATAATTTGTTACTTCAATCTGATGTATATCTGAGACATTCGCTAAAAATGTGTTTCCTGAAAAATTAAAGTAAGGATGAAAAATGAAAACTGGGCTGCATGCAGATTGTTACAAACACTGCCCAGGAGTTCAGAGGAGGTAGTTATTTATTTGAGTGGCACATATTTACTTGAGAGTGCTGGACACTCTTCAATAATGCATACCACCTCAAGCTAAGAAAGTGTGACTAACTAAAGGCAGGGATGCAAATGTTGCTGTGTAAGCCTTTTCTTCCTTTCTTGAGTCCTTTATTTGCAGTAGAGAGGGGGGGCAGAGGGGGAAGGAGAGAAAGAAATTATAAGAAAAGACTTGGTGTGCTACATTTGCTGTCTGGGCTTGCTCCTGCTGTTTACCTTTAAAGAGGTCTTACATGGCTGTTTCTCTAAGAATAAATAAATAAAAATAAGTAAAAAAGACACATTTTCAAAGAATTTGCTTTGTGAAAAGCCTTGACAGATTTTTATAACTAACTATGGAAAAGCAGCTGGAGAAAAAGTCACACCTGCACCCCAGATTCAAAGAGAATCCAAGCCAAGGCATACTTAATAGCTGAAAAGGTTAGCTTTGCTTTTTTGGGGAATCCATTTTCCTGTTCATTATCCTTCCAAAGTATGGAAGAGAAAAAGCCCTGGTAAAACTATTTTTAAAATCCTGCTGGTAATTGCCTATCTCTGTGCATTTTTAATACTAAGGCTCTACAAGATACAAACTGGAGGAACTCACTGAAGCTAACAGGGCTGAGGATTTGACTTACAGTCTTTTCACATTGTTCCTCTGATATGTGGCACTTCCAGGAAGGGCAGTACCACGCCAGGAAAGCTCAGTCAGGCCCTGGCATTACAATATCACCCTCAGAGGAACTGGGCACACGAAGTAATGACACTGTGCTACAGCAACTGGGCAGTTTTAGCAAGTGGCCGCTGACAAGTTTAACTTGGGACCAAGACATCAGCTTTCACCTGTGAATTCCAGAGGTCTTTAGAAAGAGTTAGCATCCTTAGCTTAAACTTGGATAAAGGACTTCTAATTACATGCAGCATTCCCAATGAAGCAGAGAGTCAATGCCAGAGCAAGGATCAGAGCTGAGCTCCTCCAAACGCATGCCTGATGGGATTTAACCAGCAGGTTGAACTGTAGCTTTTAGTCAAAAGTTTATAAAACTGCATTTGGACACCTAGATAGTTCACTGAGGGGAAGGATTTCAGACTGTGGGTTGGTGTTTCCCAGTACTTCATGGACATTTCAGATCAATGTATGAAAGTATCACACCAGGGGGGAGCCTGGCCCTTTATTTTATTTTTTGACAGTTCTCTTTAATTAATTGAGTCTAGCTCTACTCTTTTCAGAATAGAGAAAGCCACACATCTAATGGGTGGAGCCAGCACATACTTTGGGACAATGACAGACAGAGAAATCTGTACGATTTCAGAAAAGACCCCAGTAGGCATGGTGTGAAAGTCATCCTGCTCTCTGCCCCCACACCCTTCCTGTGGGCTGCTGGGGGAAGGCATTGCTCCACAAGCATCTCTTTGTGTTCTCCAAGGCCAAGGATGGAAGTATCTTCTTGCATTAAGTGCAAGAAGTGTTGCTGCTGTTGGGCAACTTTTAACTTCCTTATAGCTCTTTGAGGTACCTGCAGGAATCAAACCAATGTGTTCAGAAGGAAAGTCCATGTTTCTGTACTTTGTGCTTTCACAGACTATTACAATTTACTAAATGCTCCCCAGGGGTCAACTTGTGTAGCAGTGCTGTGTATTATGCAGTAACTACCATCGCAGTAGTTACACCAGCACTGGAGAGAATTACACCTGAAACGCTCCCTTTGGTTTTATAGTACAGAACAGTGTCCTTCACAATACCTCCAACTTTACAGTATAAAGAACTAGAATGACTCAGTGTCCTACTTCAGATTCAAGAGAAGGCAGACTTTTCCCTTGCTATTAAGGAAAAAAAAAAAAGGAAGAAAAAAAAAAGCTTTCAGGCATCTTCTGTTCCAGCTGTAAAGATGTGGCAGGCAATGTAAATTGAGCATTCTTGGCAGGTAGCTTCTTCCTAATGTTTATGGGTCAGGTTGTCAGACATGAACAGCAGGGTCAGCCAACTTCTTTTCTACAATAAGTGACATACGTTTTTACTTGTAGAGATCTAAGTGATTTTGTGCTCTGGTCACCTTATTCCCTGTGTTTGTCTTCCAAGCAAAATTTTAAATTAACTTTTAAATTATATTTTAAATTATCTTCAATCAAACGGGTGTGTCCTATATCTAGATGCAAAAGACATTTTGTTTTATTTCTTTTTCCTTTAGGTACTGTGCCAATAATTCAGGTTTTCTTAGCATTACTTTGTAATAATAGAAACCAGCCAAGCTACCTCTGACCAAATTTACCTGTAGTGGTTATCAGTGAAAACAATTAAATACAAAAGCCTTCCATAGATGGGAGTTTCCAAATGCTGAAGGAGCCCGTACAGAGATGTGAACTCAAAGTCCTACTTTTTTCTCACACTTAAAATTGTTTCTCTAACTATTTAGAGAACACTGATCTGAAATTATAGGCGTACTATTAGGCGTGCAAGGCACCACTTGAATTCAGGGTGAAATACCAATGACTTGACATCTCTCCTGGCACCAAGAGGTGAAGCTTTTACAATTTAAAGAGATCAATATTTCTACCAAAGCCTTACCAAAATCTTCCTGAGGGAAATAAATACATATTTTTTTTAATCTAAGAGACACAGAAGGCAGAATTCCTTGATCTCAGTATCAAAAGAATAATTTTTCCAAAACTTTCCTCTGTTGCTAAAGCTTAATACCATGGATTTAAGGAGAGAATCAACAGCGTTCTCAGAAAATGTTATTTTCCATCAGAATTTCTTTTGATTTTTCATAGATTTCTATATTCATATTCCATCTTATGATTTTTCATCGCATTAAGTGATTATATGAGTATAGATGAACGTTAATGTCTTTCTCTTGGACTCTTATTTTGTAGAAGAATGGAGGAAACTATGGAAACCTTATGAGGGCATTGGTTCCCTAAGCACAGGCACCTAGTGCCTAAATGACACCTTAGGATATCCTGACTCATCTCTAGCTGCACTTTCAAACAGGTGTAGGATCACTTCAAGTTCTGTTGTGCATCTGCCAACCCCATGCCAACACCTAGGGTAGTGTAGGGAATGTAATAATAACAGTACACACTTTAGCATAAGCAGCTGGATTGGTTCCCTGTTTTGGAGCAGTGTTAAAGATCCAACTAGCACCAGCAAAGCACGGCTTAGAGATGTTACTTTCATAACTCCTCTACCTAGAGTGCAATGGCAGCAACAAGGATGAAGTTCAAATACCTTCTGGTTGTCCTTTTAAAATACACCTCACGTAGTGAGAGAAAAACCCAGTGCCACTCAAGCTAGGTCCCAGAATTAGAGAATTATCTTGGACAGACATCTTTTTGTATTAATGCTGTATTAATTAAAGTCTTTTGCAATCTTCTGCAGTGGCAGCAAAAAGCTGCTGTTGTGGCAACCTTAGAGCTGTCCCTCATGAATAGGCTTATGCTGAAATCCTCAGTTTACAACATCTTCTGAACAGCTCAGAAACTTGTATTTAACTGGTATGCATTGCAGTTTTCAGAGTAATTGTGACATTTTATTTGTAAGACTACAGAGAAAACTATAAATATTTCAACAGAGGGACAGAGCCAGTTTCCACTTAGATCAATGGAAATTCTCACTTTCTTCTGAAATTATATCAAGCCCTTAATAAATAAAACTTTATTTTACTTAAATAAAATATGGAAGGGTAGTATTCCACAGAAGGTAAAAATAGTCTTTTTCTTTGAAATGCCTGTATCTGCAGGTTCCTTCCATTTCCAACAGACGCATTAGCGTCACATTTCAATTTTGTACTTAATGTCAAAATATGATATTAAAAAAACCCAACCCTGGTTCCTCATTATGCTGAACTGTACTTGCATAATGATTCTTCAGGCTTCACTTAATTATATGCCCCACCATGTGTTACTTTTCAGCATCCTAAGTGGTACCACCTTACTGGTAGGAATATTAAACAATGAAAGGCAACCCTCTTTTGTTTGGTTACACAGCATGCTGTGTCTGAATTCAGTCTCCTCTCACCCGTCCCCCCTCCCAGCTTCTGAATTATATCCTTTACAAGTGTTTCAAAGAAGGGCATTTACAGTCATGCTTGCTCTACAATGTTAGGGTTGGTGTGTGGCTTTTTGTATTTGCTGTATCCCAGAATTTCCCTCATTATTCGGAATGAAATTTAAAAAAAAAAAAAAAAAGAGAAGAATGAAAAGAACAGAAAAAAACAAAAGAAACTACAGAGATTCAGAAGTTTTCTTTCAGGTCATTTTTTTCTTACCCTGTCAAGATCACAAGCTAGTAATCGAGGTGAGGAAAGAAGCATTGGAAAAACTACTTATCTACAAAAGGTATTTCTTAGATACCTAACACTGTGTTACCCTAAAAGAACAGGAATGCTTGCGAATAAGTGAAGAAAAACAGGCAGTGACTAAAAAGATACTGAAGATTTTTCTCCAGTTCAATTGGATGGGAGTTCTGATCAAGCCTTGTACATCCTGAAAGTTTTTTCATCATACTCCAAAAACATGGGACCTCCTGACCTCACAAGTGTCAAACATTGGCAGATTGACTAACCAACCCAGAAGTGCTATTTTTCTATAAGAATGCTTTTTCTGAGAATAATTTAAAAGAGTTTCATTCTGAGAAGCCCATTGGCAATGTCCAAGTGAGTGAGACAGATGGGATTTTTGTATGGTCAACACTATTCTTTATCAGCCAGAGAAACTGTGAATCGTAGGCCACTGAAGTTAAATAAAAGACTCCCATTGATTTAAATCAGTTTTGTGTCAAACTGAAAATGAGGATATACTAGGAGTGTCCCTGAGACAGGAGGCTATTTTAATAGTTTAGCCCAATAAAAGTTCATTTTTTAAAATTTTATGGCTTATTTTGTATAACAGTATTCCAAATTATAGTCCTAAAACAAAACCCCTCAAAAAACCCAACCAAACAAAAAAAGCCCATGCTCAAATTAAATCTTACTGATAAATCATCCTGAAAAACAAAGCAACCTATCAATCATTTCCAATCAACAAATCCTAACATTTAATCACGGGCATATTCACACTTCAACATGGATCCACTTCTGTCTTTAAGCTTCTAATTAATAATTGTGTTGTCAAAATGCAGAATCATGAATAGTCCTCAAGGCTTTTCCTGTACAGAAGATGATGAATACTTGTACTCAGCCAATCAAAAGTTTATTTACTTGTTAAAGAGTATGTCCCTTTAAAGTAGGTTCAAACAATCACAATTACAGGTTTTTTGCAATTTTAAATCCCATTTTGAATGTTGTAGAATGTGAATATCTGATAAATAATTACTGAAAAAGGCACTCCGCTCTGGGTTCTGTTCCATGGATGTTACCTAGTATGATGGATTTATTTTACCATGGTGGGTACTATGGGGCAAATTTTGTCATCCTTACTCACATTTCTTTCCAAGGATGTAATTTCCTTTACAGAGTGGGGATGCGTGCAAAAAAAGTGGAACCTATTCTTACTGATTCACTGGATAAAGAAGACTTAATAAAATGTAAAAAACTGCTGAGAAAAAGATCAGATTGTTTCTAAGGTTGGTATGTCAAAGATTGGATAGTTTCTTTTTAACAAAGCTCAGATGTAAACTAGGCTTTGATGGGCTTCTGCTTACCAGCTACCTTTGTAACCAAAACTTTCCCAGTTTGCAATCATCTCTGAAGCTTCCAGTCCCCCTTGGCTTCTTGGTCCTGCATTGTGAAGACAGCCTCACAATTACAGAGCCTACTTTAAAGCTACTGTCTCATAGGCGGGCAAATGCGGTAAAATAATGCCCAAAGACAAATGCTGACAATCTTGCTTTTTCTCTCCCAAGAAAACAGTTCCTTTCACAGGCCGAAACTGCTATGGTGGCTGTTTCACTGAACTACATAAAGATTAGAACAAAAGAAATACCTGGGGTTAAAATGACAAAAGTGGATTTATTTACTGAAAAAATGAATAATTTTGTATGCAAATACCTGAAGCTATCCCCGTGTTTTTCAACATCTCCTCTATGAAGCTTTCCAATGTGTTGAAAGGGCATTATAGTAGGTATTTTGCATTGTCACTGGCTTACCACAAAGGGATATGCAGTATCCATTGTTGACACAAACAGCCTGCTCTATTTTGAAATTCTTATATTTGCTCTCATCAGCAGCATAAAGAAAGATTACAGTTTTATGAAATCAGAGAGGTCTCACTTTTCAAGCTAGGTGTATTTCACTGCATGGTTTTTTGAAGGATCCTTTTCTTTGGATTTTGTTTTGTTTTGTTTTTAGCATAAAGAAAAAGCATAAAGGCATAAAGGGAATAGCTGAAAGGAATTGAATTCTGCAGATGAAAAGTTTTATAAGTGCCTCATGCTTTTCTGGATGAATAATCACAAATAGTGTCCAGTGATCTTGTCCTAGCTGACCACAGACAGACAATGATCAAATGGTATTTTCCAGTCTGGCTTGTCTGTGAGTTGCATTGACTCTCCCAGTTTCCAGTTTCCAGTTTTCCAACTTGCTGGGAAAAGTTGCAAACAACTGTCCGTATCCTCAGCTGTTCCTCACTGTCTCCTTCACAAAGAACTGTCCACAAGAGGGCTAGGCATAACATAGATTAAAAACACAAACCTAAAATCCATAAAAAACTTAATATAGCCACTAATATCATAACTGGATTTTGATACGGACTGTGATTTTTCTGAAATGCAACTGCTATGGTAGGTAGAAATTCATAAGCCTGTAAGACAGTTAAATTTGTACAACTTGTGCACATCCATAAGATTTAACTGACAATTAGAAATTACAAGTCAACAAAAATGTCCACAGAGCAGTGTTGTTCATAAAGACTTACTTGAATAAGTAGATTCTGTTTCAAAAGCAAACGAACAGATAACACCTACCATGCAACAACAGAAAAAGTATTTTCAAGTGATAAATAAGGAACTTGTCTTGCAAGAAAACAGTTTTTCCCTAAGGCTACACTGTACCTTCATGATTCATTGTAAAACTTCAAACTACAAAAAAACCCTTCACATAACACTTCTTCTGCTTTCTTTGCTGCTATTTCAGTGTGAAGTTCCACCCAATATGCCCGTGCCAGTGAAGACAGGGAAAAAAAAGAAACTAAAGTGAAAAAAAAATATTTTCCAGGAAGCATTCCTTTGTTACTCCATTAAGAAAATTAAGTATGCTCTTTGGGCACTATGAGAATACTTTTTTCCTTCATCAAACTGACAGATCTTAAGGAATTCAGTAAGTTTTGGGGCTACCTCCACAAAAAAAAATTAATTATTTCATGGACAAAGTGTGATTGGCCTTAGAATGGTTCAAAGAAAGAAATGAAGTCTTTTATCTGACCAGCCTGATAGCTGTCTCCAGCCCTCCCCATTTGTCTGAACCCGGTGAGCACACCCGTCACTAACTGTGCACTGAATAGCCTGGACAAAACAGCCTGGCCACCATCCTGCTCTCCAGTGTGCATTTCTTCCAAGAAACCCCCTCAACTCTTACTGTATTTGGGACCAACACCCTCAGAGATGCAAAGATGCAAAAAAAGGGGAAATCAAACTGAAATTTCAGTGACGCTTGAATTTAGAAAAACTGCAGTCAATATCCATAGTTCAGACAGTATAAAATCCTACAATAGAATTTCTGCCACTTATTTTTTTGTTTTGCTAAAAAGCTCTGACTATATGATCCTAAGCAGTTTAGGAACTCAAGTTTTCGAAACTCACTTAAGCCAGAAATATGAATTTATCATACTGTAAAGATACTTCTACACTATTTGGAGTATGAACCAATGGGGAAAAAAAAAAAAAGGTCAAAAAAAAGGAGGAGGTTCATAAGAAGAGTAATACAGCATCAAGGCTTTCTGCATCAAGGCTTTCTGCATACAATGTTGAGCTTCATGTGTTTTCCATAAACCCAGGGTACAGACTGTGCTTAAAACAGCCTTTTTTTTGCCTTTTTTGCCCCCCCCCCTTTTTTTTTGCTTTGTCTCTAATAAAAACAAAGAGAAAATCAGGAAAAAAGCATTTGGATTGATGCCCAAAGTCCCATTTTAAGGTTGTGTGAGTTTTTCTCCCAGCTACCTAATGGTAGAGAGAGACAATGGTAGAGAGAGCGCTATAAAATGTTCACTATACGTAAAAAGCTGTACTGAAAGAGCATTGTTAAAGTAGCAAAATCAAGTACTCAAGAGACAGAAAAGCAAGAATTAACTTTGCCTCCCTTCTTATGCAACATCATGTAGTCTTTAAATACACCATGACGCGGGGGGGGTTCTAGAGCCTCCCCCCACCTCATTCAGAGTACATGAAGAATGGAGTTCAAGTAATGAGCAGGTCTTTGATATTTTGGTTATTTTTATTGTTCAGTGTATGTCCCTAGGCCTCACCCCTGCACACCACTCAAACTCTGAGCTGCAGACAGAATTGTTCATTTCCTTATGGGCTTCCCTATGGTGCTCATCACGCAAAGCTCTGTGAGCTTCATGAAGGTTAATTTATCTTAACAAAACCTCTCCGAAGTGACAGGATAATATATCCCACTTTACAGACAGGCAGCAGAGGCACACAGGCAACAGTTAATGCTGAGCTACCCAGCACCCAGGTCGTGGGTTTTTGTCACGTTCTGTAATAATTTGCACCTTCAAGCACAGCACCCATTCACTTTAATTGCAGCTGTGACTGCTCAGTGCTTCTTCATCTCAGCCCTCAGGATCTTGAGGTGGTCATTCAGAAATGAGAAGCACACCGTTACTGACCATCTGTGAAACGTCTGATGTAAGGGACTGTGCAACATCGCTCAAGAACTCTGGCAGTCAGAGAAGGACTCTGCTGCTCCAAGACAGAACTTAGCTGCCCTGAGGGGAAGGCATCCTTTCTCTTCCAATACTTGTAAGAAATAAGGCAGAAGTACCACATACAATGGCATCCTTTACTTCTCGGGCCTGAGCAGGAAGCCATTCTTAGACTAGGACAATTTTGTCTACTGAGTGAAGTATGAGCCCAGGTTAAAAATAGGAGGAGGTTCACCTGAAGTAGAGCTTGCTCATAATTGCATGCGAATGAAAGGAATGAATTAAGATAATGGACAAACTTCATTATGACATTTTCTAACTTTCAACCCCTTCATTGGTGCTTCAGCTCCTTGTCAAATCTTTCTTTTCTCTTGCCTTTCTCCTGTTTCTCCAGATTCTAATTACAGGGGTTTTGCACAGCTAGTCCCTTTGCATGTCTGTTCACTCTGTGAAGATGTTTTATATGCACTTAGTCAGCATTCAAGGCTGTGAGGAGTTTAGACATGATGAACAAACACGGGCTTCTAAGAGATATGAGCTGTTATTGAGTATATGCAACCCATATTTTTTCAGACCTTTGAATATGGCCAAATATACAGGAGTTTTCACAAGAGTGGCAAAGGTACAATGTCCAAACACAAACAATAATTCTATAAAATATGATGTCCCTGATCCAAAGAGTAAGAGTGTTAGGGTATTTCAAATAAAATATCTTAAAGGTAAAATGGTATTTATTTCTAACCTTTATTGTAATTCCCTCCTTTTCCATTGTTGGTTTCATAGATAGTTGATATATGTTTGAATAAAAGTGGAGGAAAAAAACCGAACGTAACTACCACCACCACCTCAAACTCTGAAAGACATAGCTAACATAGAGACATCACATCCCAAATGCTTAGTTTCACAAAATTATACATTTACACACTACGAGCATGGAGTGTATGGCTTGTTTTTATGCAGAACAGTAATCAGAACAAGTAATCCCACTGAAGTAACAAAAAGCATCATTTGGCAAGTATTTTTCAGACCGGTAAGTGTCCTAAATGCTACTACTTTTGAAAGGTCATACCTTTATTCTCTGTCATGATTAAGGTTATGGTGTTACTTTCATTGTGAAATAGCTATCATTTGCATTACCATTTCTGTGAGCCCATAGTGACATCATACACAGGTATGAAAAATTCTGGTCCCAGAAATACTTAAAACATACAGATTTGTTTAACTTTTCTCTGTTCTTCAAAGATAACAAATTCTCTGAGCATAGCCAAGGCTCTCACTGGTCTGGATATAGGCAATTCTGTGCATTCTTCTCCTTAAACTTATGTAAGCTGTATCTCCTTGTATCTCTTTAAAATTGTGTAGGAAGTCCCACTGATACTTTCAGGTTTGAAAGTTAACCCTCCACAAGTTTTTGCAGAATTATTACCAAAATAATTACTGTTAAGTTATGCTGCTACTAGCTCTGTTAAACTTGCAAGTATAGAAACACTGAAAAGGGATTGGTTGGTTGGTTCGTTGCTTTGTTTTCCCCATTACAAATCAAGCTGGTTCATAGACTTCCTATGTATTTTAATTACTTATAGCAAAGATACAGTGATACTGTTGCAAGGAGGCAACAGTGATATGCTGGAAGAGACTCACATGAGCACTTGGGTTAACAAAGTGAAACAGCTGTCCTCAGTGAAGAAAATCAACCTCCTTTTTAACTTCTATAAATCAGAAATTTTATCAGAAAATGCAAAATTTCCTTTGAAATAGTAAACAAATCTTTGAAATAACAGTAATGATGAAAAAAAAGCTGAAAATATCAAACAATTGAAAAAAAATCAAACAAAATATCCAAAAGTAACTTTTTTTTGTTTTATTTTTAAGTGAGCTTGTTGGATAGCAACACTCAGCCATGGTGTCATGCAGAGAGGTAGGTCATCATCAGGTGACCAGCTTCCTGCAGGGCAAGGCAGCCCATACCAGCACATGTCTTTGTGGGACCAAAGCAGTCCAACCTTATTGCTGACTGTCAGCACAATAGCTTTCATTTATAACCTTAATTGAGCATGGAATCATAACCTCCACAGCCACTTTTTTCCTTAATAGTTAAAACAGATGCATAGACCTGGGGTCTGTAAGCTGGGCAGAGTGGTGAACATGCATGGCCATTTATGGTTTTGAAGGAGCACTTGATCTGGAACATTTACTGAAGTAGTAATAAGACACAGGATGAACTACACAATTCAGCTCCAAGGCAGCATAAATGGGTCTTCCATTATTACGTTTCTTTGGCATGTTTGAAAAGGTATTCTCCTGTTCATGGACATTCTGGCTATGACCTGGAAGAGTGTCCAGTGATGACTCATCTGTTAGAATCATTGAAAGGGGGAAAAAGAGACAGTAAAAACCTCACATAAATCATATCATTCATGCCATAAAGCACAACTGATACTTCTCACGTCAGTTAGGCTACGTGAAAACTCTTTCTACAGCACAAAAGGCAGAGATTTCACACAAGGTAACTAGACACATTCACTGCCCAGATTCATACAGCATGGTTGATTGTGGACAAGCCACATCCATCAGGGTGAAATTTAACCTTGAGGGCATGAGGTGGGTTTTTTCTGTTTTCTGCTTGCAATATTTGACAGAATCATATGGCTTGTTACAGCACATGAATAAAGTAAAAATAATAAACATGTAACCAAGTTTTAGGATTCTTTCAATTAAATCCATTTCCTAATAAATACATCCTCTGTTTTGATATTTTAATAACAATATATATTATTTTGTACCTCCCTCTGACAGTAATTTAAGATTTCATTAGTTCCATTGACTACAAGATATTTGGGAGAATTATTCTTGTTTCTAAATTACAAATTGATGAAATTAAATTTACCTATCAAGTGTCTTGAATTGGAATAGGCAAAAAAGAGAAAAAAAGAGATCTATTTTTGTTTTCTGCTTTCCTTCTAAACCAGGTGATGCTGCTTAGATTCTTTTTCCTCCTGTCTAATTTACATTTAACTTGGCTGCTGATAATATGTCTCTAATTTGTAATTTCAACTGATTACTGATGACGTATATGGGTTTGAAGTGAATCCTATAATCAGCCTTCATTTTCAGGAGTGACTTAGGATTTTGGCTGCCCATCTCAAAAGGATCTGATTTCTTTTATAGAAATTATTGAAACATTCACCATCTGAACCTGTAAAGACCCCTATAGTGTGTGTCTAATCAGTGAATCACAGTCCTTGGCTACTTCAGATAATTTAGGTCCACCACCTTTAAAGACTTGTGCTTTTCTTTTGTTTTGCAGGTTTTCTTTGGTTTTGAATATAACCATCATGACCTCCTTTAAAGTAATTAAAACTCTGTGGTAACAGAAAATCTTTCAGGCAACATAATTGTTTTCCTATTTGGGGGATCATTTTAATCATTTAAATTATATTTGATTTATTGTACTCATTTTTTACACAGAATTATTGCTATGCTTAAGATATGACATCAGTGGAATAGACTATTACCATGGGGAAATGCCTCCCTTATTTTCATAAGTAATGATGGGAACTTATGCAATTATAAAACAAATAAATGCTAAATGTAGACAAAAGGATTGTTCTCCAGTCAGATGGCATTAGTTGCGTGAAAGACATCTCTGCAGCTATGTCAGATGTCTTGTATGCGTGTAATAATTTGGATGGTGCAGTAAGTAAGGTGAAAGTTGCATCTTGTACCATTGTGGAACTGCTGCACTCCCATTGCCAGGAATGACAGAACCTGCCCAGTTCTTCATCCAACAGAAAAACATATTGCCCATGCGGATAAAATTATCTTTAATTTGGTACGGCTTATATCTTTTTTTAGTCTGTGATTAGCAGTTAAGTTCAGCTATTTGGCAGTCTGAGTGATTATCAGGTGCTCTTTTCAGATTCTATTTAGTCTTTGTCTCAGCCTTGTGAGGGTATTTGGTGTTTGCTTAGTGCAACAAGCACTTTCTAGATGGCTTCTTACTACAAGCAGCGTGATGATTTTAGTCAGAGAACTTCCCTCAGTGCAGATGTTTTTCAGGGTGTTTTGAACACCTAATACAGTCAAGGTTAGTCTCTTGTCTAAACATTATAAATATACATAGGCAGAAAACAGGGAAGAGAGAAGGAAACATTCACTGCAGGAGAAAGCATTTTTTAATATGCTGTAAACACCTTCTCTGGTGTACATAAATATATATACTGTGAGTAATCTGTAGGATATCAAAATCGGTTTTTATCTAGCTAAATATTTTTTCTGTAGAAATCTCTATAAATACATGTATCCTAAGCACACTCTAAGTATCATTTTCTTTATCTGTCTTTGAAGACAAAATGAACAACATTTTAATGTAAGATGCTAGAAGCATAGTTATTTGGAGAAGGCAATAGCGAGTGCAATAGGATTACTGAGTAACTATTTTCCCCTCAAACCCTGTAAGAGGGAGAGAAAAAGGAGAAAACAGAAACAGCTTAACTCACCAAAAATCAAACCACTGCATTGCCCTCTTAGCCACTGAGTGTTTTGGGATGTGAGACCGAAGATTACATCAGTACAATAAAGGCTCCCTGCTCCCTACAATCACAAGCTGTACGCTATGTACGCTATAAAAAAAAAAAAAAAAAAAAAAAAAAAAAGCGCAGCTTTACCCCAGCATCGGAGCCAGTAGAAGTCAGAACAGGTAGAGCGGTGTAGAGAACAGGGAGAGAGAGGGAAGGGTTAAAGGCATTATCGCAGCCATTAGAGGGAAAAGTTGAAGCAATACAAGCACAGTAGACTTCTCCCCCCACCCCCCCCCACCCCCCCTTCGCTTCTTTCCCCCACTCCCCTCTTCCAAGCTGGATCAGTGTGTAGGGAGGGCAGTCATCACGCCATCCTGAGCAGCAAGAGCTGACGTTGGACGAAGCTGCCAGGTAGCTGAAAAAAGGCACAGAAGGCAGCTGATACCCACTTTTCGACGTTTTTTTTTTTTTTAGTCTGAATCTGGACTTCAAGCAACACAGCGCCTGAGACAGCTCATCTGAACCACACTGTATTGCAATACTCGCTCTTCCCAAAGAAAAAGACTCCACTGAGTAGCAGAATGCTGCCAGTGTCGCAGCTAGGGCTACAATACAGAGCTTTTTGTAACATTTAAAAATCTCTTTCTGTTCATATATTTAGAGATACATACATACACTCATATATCAATTCTTCCTTTTTTTGAGGGCACCTTTGGCTTTTGTTACCCTGATGTGACTTCTTCTTCGTCTTGGAATGATGGGGATCTTTTTAGCTTATGTTGGATTCATTTTCTTTTCAGTTATGTATATTCAACAAGGACTTTCTACCCAAGGTAAGATCACTTATTGTCAGATACGTGTGTTTGTTTTTCTATGCTAAAACAGACTGAGAACAACATTGGGGGGAGGGGGGGCACGAAGAAGAAAATAAAAAGAAGGAAAACAACCCCAATAGATAGGAGATGAAGACACCAAGCATCAGGTTTACATTTAGCTTGAAAATTGTCTGTAAATAGGAACAGAAGTGAGAAGTTTCCCCAAAGTGGCAATAAAACAGGCTTCCTTTACTTGATTGGAAAGAGGGAAATAACAGGCACCTTGCAGAAGAGTAAAGGGGTGTTGGTGAATGGACATACATGTGTTTGGGTTGTGCATGCTTGTATATATGCATGTATGCATACAATAAACACCTACCCATGCATGCATAATCACTGCATTCAGACCAAGTACCGGATGGCTAAATCTACTGCCTCCCTTAAAATATTGCAGTCTCCTTTCGTGCTGCGTCCCCTTTCCTCTCCGATTATCCTGCAATCCTCAGAGTCAGACCTTCATTTCGATTCTGTGACTATGTGTATTTCTGCGCCCCCCCCCCCAAAAAAAAAAACGGAGAAAAAGACAAAATCGACTTCTTTGAAGACGTCCCCCCCACCCCCGTCGCCTTCCTCCCTCCTCGCTGAAAGGCGCGCCTTGCATTCCAAGCAGCCCCGGCGCTGCAGGAATCAGTTGTTTGGGACCTCGGGGCTGCGGCGACGCTGTCAGCACCATGGACAGATCGCGCGGGGCCGACCCCTGCGCCCGCCGCCCGCCGCCCGCTGCCCGCTGCCCCCGCCCGCCGCCCCCGCCCGCCGCCCGCCGCCCCGCCCGCTGCCCGCTGCCCCCGCCCGCTGCCCCCGCCCGCTGCCCGCTGCCCCCGCCCGCTGCCCCGCCCGCTGCCCGCTGCCCCGCCCGCTGCCCGCTGCCCGCCGCCCGCTGCCCCCGCCCGCTGCCCGCTGCCCGCTTCCCGCTGCCCCCGCCTGCTTCCCGCTGCCCGCTGCCCCCGCCCGCTGCCCCCGCCCCACGCCCCCGCCCGCCATCCCCTGCTCTCTGCCCGCCGCCCCCGCCCGCCGTCCCCTGCTCCCTGCCCACTGCCCGCTGTTCCCTGCCGGCAGCTCCCCGCCGGCTTTGCGAGCCTGTGCCGGGCTGCGCTTGGCGGTGCGATCGGGGAGGATGCTGGCAGTATTCCCCTCCGCGTCCCCACACCGCTCACACGCACTGACCAGGAGGGGAGGGAGCGACCAAACAAACAAAACTTACAAGCCCCGAATACACAAAATGCACAGTCCTTTTGTCAGCTTAACTCGGCGAGTAGCGATCGCTGACTGGTGGGGGAGGAGGGGGGCAGAAAAAGGGACACCGTGAAATATGAAGCTGGTGGCTTTGCTAAGTATCTGTTGCCAAGCACAAATGTAAGGGGAAAAAGAAGTAACACTGGTTGAGTGTATTGCTAAATTATCCCACCAATTCCAGGTTAGCTAGGAAGACTGGAGAAAGAGAGAGAAAGAGGGGAGGAGACAACGAGCAATATTTCCTTCGCATCATAATATGCTCTAGTCAATCTGTAATCTGTAACAATGCATAACAGAAAGCAACACTGCACGGTCTTTCCAAATTTTCCCCTTCTTGAAACACAGGTTTCACACATTACATAGTTTGTCTGTAGTCCCCCTCACCTGACTATCATGTTTCTTTATGTTGCACAATTTTCAAGTGAGTTATATAGGAAAGGATGAGAAGGAAGTAAAGACTGACACTTAAAGAAATACTGGTGCCCTGGACTATGTCCATCAGGATTAGTTTTTAAACCTGGCAGTGGTACACTGAAATGGGCAGATCCTGTGCGTTAAAGGACTCGGATACAAAGGTGAAGGTTAGTTCTAGAAAGTGTCTGCCAGGACTGAGAAACAGAAGATGTATTGCTTCTTGGTCTGATTATGCAAGCAGAGATTCTCAGGAAGAGTAACTAACTCAGGTAAAGCCTTTGAAAGGGGCATTTGGATGAGTGGTTGTAACCCGCACCTCAGAAGAGCGCCCGTTCCAACAGCCGCTCCAGACGGCTGTGGAAGGTTTAACAATTCACACTTCTCCAGCTCAGCCCTACAAAATACAATAAATCCGTCTGGGTTTTTTTCCCCTCTTCCAAATTGGTCTTGCACAAAATCCCTCAGTGAGTCTGGTGAAATACTGCATTCTGCCCAAGGGTATTTGCACCTAATTACATGAAACTTTACTAGCCCATGGGAGCAAGCAAGGGGGGTCTATAGCATTTCCCATGAGCAGAGCTTAGAGTGTAAAGAAGGTGGATTTGTGCATAAGGGAGGAAAGGCATACTTGCATGTGAGAGAGACTGGGGGAGATAACGTGTGGGAAAACTGGAAAATCAGAAAAGAGGGGGGGAATGAGGAAAAGAAAACAGAGACATTAATTAAAAAGAAAAAAAAAGAGAGAGACAGAAGGAAAAAGGCAACACAAAAACCAGAGGATAAACAATGAGTAGGTAACAGGAGATCCCAACACGTTATGAATTTGTTTTGCAGCAAAATTCACTGAGTTTCCCCGAAATGTCACGGCCACTGAAGGGCAGAATGTGGAGATGTCTTGTGCTTTCCAAAGTGGCTCCGCTTCAGTGTACCTCGAAATCCAGTGGTGGTTTCTGCGGGCAGCTGAGGACCAAGAGGCTGGAGCTGAGGTGACAGGCACTCAGGTACTGATCCTCTGCCATGGGGTCCCCAAACCACCCGGGAATGCCACAGGAGGGGGGGTGGAGAGGAAGGGAGGGAAGGAGAGAAAGGGCGGGGGGAAGACGAAGGGAGCAGAGGGAGGTTCTGGAACTCCCCAGGGACTTAATTTTGACCATGAAATAACAGTGCAGGAACCTGCAGAGAAAAATACCCACCTCGAGGGATGGTGCCTTTGGTGCCTGTCACTCTCAGGATGCATCTAGGGACATTCACACAGCCACACAGATTTCCAAAGTCTAATTTTTTTTCTTTTTTTTCCTCTTTCATTTTCCCTTTGGAATGCAGCTGTTCAGAGACTGGTCCTTGTGGGATTTTTTTTTTTTTTTTTTTTTCCCAGTGGCAAGATCCTACACGTGCCCTCCAATTTACAGCTGGTGCAGTCGAGTTAGCAGCCCTAACTTTGCATGCAGCTGCCACAGGAGGGCACGCACTTGGGGGGGAAAGCAGGGGGAACCAATGCCCCAAAGAAGCAAAAAAAAAAAAAAAAAAAAATCATACAACAGCGCAATTTCAGCCTTCCGAGTGGGACGGAGGGGGCCATGTCCACTTACACTGCCATCCAGGGACGCTCCTCCCCTCCTCCGCTGCCACCTCCGCACGGGTCTCGGCCTTCACCCGCCCCGAAAAGACGCCCACGCGAGTCGGGCGGGCGGCGGGTCGGCGGGCAATGCCCCTCTGCCACGCTGCGGGGGAGCCTCGCCGCCCGTGCCGGCTCTCCCCGGCGCGGCCCGCAGGTGGCACACGCGGCGCGCCGCTCCGCGGGCTCCGCGGCGTGGAGCGGGGCGCCCGCGGCGGCGGGGCGGGGGCCGGCGACCCACGGGGCGCTCCTTTCCCTGCAGGTGGAGCTCTTGCCCGAGCGGGACCTGGACAGCGACGGCACGAAGATCAGCGTAAGTGGCGCCGCACGGCGCGGGCGGGCCCCACCGGCCGGGAGGGTCCCTCCTGAGCCAGAGCCCACCCCGGGTGCGGCGAGGCCGTCCCCCCCCACCCCGCATCCCCTCCCTATCCGCACCGCAAGCTGAAGCGGGCAGGCGGCCGGCAGCCCGCAGCTCCTTCCTCGCCGGCCCTGGCAGAGGGTGCCGGGACAGCTCTGCCCCACGCAGCCTACACCCCTGGGCACCCTCCTGGGCATGAAGGCATCGGCAAGCGAGGCCCGGGCAGTAGACCTCCGGCAGACTCTGTTTCCAGCCGGTGCCTATCCTTTTACCTCTTGTTTTCATTTACCCTGGGCAACTGCTGAGTCTGCCTTAGCGCTCCAAAGCTGGTTTTAAGGCTGAAATTTGGCCGTGAAGCTGCACGTTCCTTCAGTGGGGTGTGCAACTATTTAAATGGGTGCTTTCCTAGGTTCATATCTGCTGGCAGAAAAAAAGCTCAGAAAGTCTTTGGATAAGACCTCCCTGTTGGGAGTGATCTCCACTCTTGGCCACTGAGACTTTTTCTTAGGAAAGTGGGGTTCTGACACTAGAGTTACCTATCTGCCGTTTGGAGATTAAAGCAGAATGTTGTCTCAACAAAATTATGAGCAACATTGCTTTTGTTGCCTTTGTCCCAGCCTTTGTCCAGGGAAAGCATGCTTTCCTCAGCAGACCCATATCCTGAGTCAGGCACAGCCACAGCCCCTGACCTCAGGGGAGTTCAGACCCTCCTTCCTCAGCATCCCAGGAAATGTATGGTGGTGGGGTCATGGTGTGGTGCTCACTGCAGTGGAAAGACACAGATACTTAGCAGATACTGCAGCATGAGTGTTCCTTATGAGCCCAAAGGGGTTTTCCCTTTCTCAGAGACAATCCCTTCGGACGTGCCTTTTAGCTGCAGCCAAGGCTCTAAGTACCAGCAAAGCTTAAAACAGCAAGAGATAGAGGTGAATCATTTCTGTTAAATCCTTTACTCTGCTGCTCTTTGATGCCTACAGATAACTAACCAAGTAATTACATCAGGTCAAAGTGCAGCTACGTATAGCTGAAGGGCATTTATAAGTGGGAATTCAGATACGTTATATTCAAAATGATACATATTCTAGCCATACTTACATTTCCTATGATACTTCTTACCATGCACTATAAACGATTTGCGTCATGGACCTTATCTTCAGTTACATTTGTAGACTATCTTAGAAATGAGGCCCACATGTGGTCTGTGGATACTATTCCACTAGACATAGTGCTAGCAGACAATTTATTCCTTATCAATACTAGCTCATTCAAAATCCCCTGTGACACAGTATAGGCTGTAAAACTTGTCCCATCTTTCAAGTTAAAAATCTCTTTCTCTCATTATGTATGATAATAATTAACGATGGGGTATTCATACAGTGTTTTTATAAGCTTGCATAAAGCATTTTATATTTGCAATTAAAAAAAGTCAACATTAGATTGACAGTCTAAATAATACACAACAAGTGTAACAAACAAATGTAGCCTTCCTTTTTTTCTTTCTTGAAGGCACACACAGAGTCTCCATTAGTACTACTGGAAAGTATCTTCACAAAGAGGAGAGCAAACTTTTAGGTGCATTTAGTAAATTCTTTAAAGAAATGGTAAAATATGCTAAACGTGTTTTTAAACTGTGCTGAAATACACCACTTGTATTGGTTTTAAATGATAATCAGGCATAAATTGAAAACATGCATACATGCTGATTGCAGCAGTTTCTAAATTTCAAATGCAAAACCCAAAACAAATTCCGGTTTTCATTAGTGTTATGCAAGACTTAACTTTGCAGATGTTGCATGGGAGCAAATGAAGGCAGAATATGACCTACAGATCCTCTTTCCATTCATATGAAACTTCTTTGATCCCTTTGCTGAATATGAGCCGTTCAGTAGAGATACATTATTATTGAATATGGTTTAAATAACTATCCAGCACTTTCTGTGTAATTAATATTGCATACGTTGTGCCTGAAAGTATGCAATCCATACTTTCAGCTCAGTTTGCCAAGTATAAATTCAGAGCTGGATACAACACAATAGGCTGTAAAGTCCATCCAGTATCTTAAAGCAATAATGTATTCACAAGTATTGCTCTTCAATTTATCAAGCAGGCAGAATAAGTGCTTTGCCAACACTGGTGACTACAGCATGCCAAGCTATCAGAAGCAATGGGATGTATAATCACCAATAACACATGCCTAGTTTCAATCTAACAATTCTCCATTTTTGTGATCTACCATATATTCATCACCCTGATGTTTCCTCATTGCCTGTCATTGATATGACACAAAGCAATATTTGTATCCATGTTTATGTAATGGTGGAAGTAAACCAGGTTCAGGAGTTCTTCAAAGCTGAAGTTTTCTGTCCCACCGAATCCCTTTTAACTGGCTTCCTGTGGGGCAATAGATATTAATCCAGATAGAGAGTAATAGCCAATTACTTAAATATAATCCTCTAAAGTGATGAACATACAGAAAAGAATCTGTGTTACCTTTCCTAATGCATCTTAATACCTATCACACATTTCTGGATGCATAATTTATTCATGTGTGTTTTAATTATGTGAGACAAAAATATGTTACATTACCATCAGATATTAAAAGCAATTAAAAATAAATCAGGAGTCTTATTTTAGCTGACAACTTTAAAAATGATCTTGAATATGTGCTACTTGAATATGTGCTGCAGAAATGATATATGGCTTCTAATAAGTACACAATTATATAAGGAGATAAAAGGAACTACCCGACAGGAGATGTCTTGTTATGGTTAATAAACAAAAAATACCAAAGGTTTGGACATGCCTGAAGGAGACAAATTGAATGTCAAATATGCAGTTTCAATATAGTGAAGACTACAAGCTAATCTAATAAATTGTTATTAACGTTTAAATATTGGCAAACATCTCCAACAAAATTGTTAATGCACTAGTTCAAAAACTGAATTATTCAATAAAGCAAACTAACTGGAAAAGTTTAACCAATTAAGTGCACAGATATTAGGTTTATGTAAGAAAGCTCATTAAGAATGTTCATGATCTTAAGCAATTAATTGGAATGAGCATGTTGGTTTGGGTTGTTTGTCTGAGGCCAATTAGCATTTCAGAGCAAACCGTCTAAACAGTTTTGGAAAGAAGACATCGAACATTCTCATAGATACAAATAATCATACTCATCCTTGATGCAACTTCCCTGCAGTAAGCACAATCACACCACTGATTAATTTGGCACTTGAGTTCTCTGGACGGGCTCTACATCGGTAGAGTGTCCCCAGAGAAAGAATAATACCTGACAACATGTTTGTTTGTTTGTTTGTTTGTTTGTTTTCCTGGCAAATTTGCAGACAGTGAAAGTACAAGGGAATGATATCTCCCACAAGCTGCAGATTTCAAAAGTGAGGAAAAAGGATGAAGGCTTGTATGAGTGCAGGGTGACCGATGCCAACTATGGAGACCTTCAGGAATACAAGGCCCAGGCATTTCTCAAAGTCAACGCTAACAGCCACTCTCGGCGAATGCAAGCCTTTGAGGCATCTCCAATGTGGTTGCAAGACATGAAACCTCGCAAAAACATCTCAGCAGCTGTTCCAAGTAGCATCCATAACTCCGCCAATCAGCGTGTGCGTGCCACCTCGAGCCCCGAAGCAGCAGCCAAAATCCCCAAACAAAGTCCACAATCAGGTATGGTAAAGCATTTTGAGCTTTCATTTGATTGCTTACCATCATGTAAAAGGAGGCTAACTCAACAAGGTAACCAGGAATTCTGACTAGGAAGAGTGTGGTGCTCATTTATTCCTCCTTCTTTCTGGCTCTATTCCTCCTGCTATCTCCTTACTTCCTAAAAGCTGAAGAATAAGTTTCTGGGCAGAAGCAGCAAAAAGCCCTAAATTCTTTTACGTGGATTTTGTCTCTACTGGTTTTATCCACCTAAGGTTAGCTCTCTAATCGAAGCTTAGCTTTCCCTGTAGTGTGTGTGGAGAGAGGGGCATGTCAGTGAATGACTCATCTCATTTTAAGATGGCGGTGCATGATAAATTAAATAAAACACCCATCCAGAAGTGTTTCTTCCTAAGTTAATTTACACCAGTCACCTAACTTTTATATCTCTAACATTTGGTGAAATTAATCTACTTTTAGTATCAATCCTATTTTCATAAGGAACTTGACTTCTAAATCTAAGCAGACCTTAGATACACCAGATTGTTTTTCCATTGTGCAGGCTTTAGAAAGACCATGGGTTTGTCAGAGAATGTGGATTTGTCATCTTCAGCTGCTTCACCATTGGCTTTGAATCAAGCGTTGAAATGGCAATGCCTCAATTGCCCGTCATGTAGAAATTAACATACTACACATTTTGTTTGGGAGATTTTGTACAACACGGTATAAATAACCTATAAGCAATATAAGTCTGCATTTTCTACACTGATACAGTAAAATTCACAGTTACGTAAAGGTACATGAATATACAGGAGGTGCAGCTCTTCACCACTGTATGGCGGCAATAGAGAGATGGACAGGATAAAAAATTGAGACATGTTGTAAATGATCAAAAATCCTCTGGAAAACAAACTGTGCAAGTTTAAGGATTTCTGGGTTACTTCTGTTTACACTGAGGGCCCAATGTAAGGCAGGAGATCAAAACCTAGCTTAAAATACATAATGGAAGCTAACCTAGTTTCTTCTGATGCATCATTTTTCTGCTAGCAAATGCCATGTCATCAAAACCAAAACTGGGAATACAACAAATTTCATAGCACACCTATTGTGAAATCACTTTCACCTTACAGGCATACTATTAGAAAATCATTTTGGTAAGGAAAATATATTTCATTACAGATTGGAACAATATGATTATTCATATGAAAATTCTTATTGCTATTAGAAAAGATGATGCACGTAATACCACCAATTTACCTCTGTGTACATTTTTAAAATTTATTTAAAAGTTACATTCTCTTTCCCTGAAATGGAGCCACTTTCATTTTTTAGCTCTTCCAAAAAATGTTTAAGCTGTTAGAAGAACAGAAATATTTCAATTGATTTAAAATCATCATTCTACTATGGCTTTCCTTTCAGAGAAATGTATATATTGCTTATTTTCCATTGGACTCATACATTTCAAAGTAGCAGACTTGTCCATAAAGTGAAAACTCTGGTTTCTGTTCATTTCTATGTGAAATTAATTAAAATAGTCAAAAGTTTATGAAATATGTAGCTACAGACTACACTGCATTGCAGCCAAAGCGTGCACGCAACAGCTAATCCACTAAATCATTTTGGATATATAATTGAATCTATAATATTGTTTATGTCTTTAGCCCAAGCAATGTCTTGCTTGATTACTGGACATTTTGTTATTTGAGAGCTAGTAGGTTATTACATGGAAAGGTCCCTGTAAAAAACAAAAACATAGAAAAACTTAATCTCTAAGTTTTTCCTTGAGCAAAGATTACTGCAGATCAAGTACAGACAATCCCAATAATAAATAATTTAAAATTAAACAGATTAAAATATAATTTAGTTTATTAATTAATTTGTTTTATGATGAAGCACAGATTAATGTTGTATTCATCAGAGGTGAAACTCATCTACTGAAGAAACAAAGAGTGTACCAAGAATCCATATTAGGCTTAATTTCAATTTAACGGTCACTTGCTACACAGTAATTACTGGTGATATTTTTGATGAACATCAGTTTAACTCTTGAGAACCAAGATCTACTTTCCTTTACTTGAGAAAATTTGGGCCTGGTTTTCCAGCTATGGTGTGATTTGGATTTTCATTGCATTTTACACTCGCTCTACACCAATAGAAATACCCACGGGAGCACAAGGCAGTGGGGGTTTTTAGTTCTATGTAACTTTGAGGAGCAACTTCAGCTGAGGAAGGAGAGACATCAGTTGTGAGACCTCAGAAAAGCAAAAAGGAGGTGTCAGAGACAGTAATAGTCTTTCTTTTTATGGTATTGGATCGACACAATCTCCTTATACTGTCAAATGAGAAACTCTTCCCTTCTTCAACATCATGCTAAGTATATATGCATGCACAAGGTTTCTGTATGATTACACTACATGTAATGTATCCATCCAGCTTAGAACACAGAAACATGATTGAATACAAATTTATCATTATTAACCACATGTTTGTATTTGAAAGACATAGGGAGTGATTGTAATGTGTTTCTTCATGTTGAGTAATACATGGACTTCAGCAACATTGTTTAAAGAGAGAAATACTATTAACCATAGGTAATTGTATCAAATATTCTTCAGTGTTAGAGAGCCAGTGCATAGTTATTGGCAAGCAATAAATTTTACTGCCATGCTCACAGACTATTGTGGAATACGTTTACAGCAGAGGGAAACGTGACACTGTGAAATTATTGGGAAATCTGTATTCAGCTATTTCTGAAGAACTTGACTACTGATATAAGAAAGATTGACTCTGATTATATGAATAGTTTGTCCCCAAAATTTATTTTTGAAAGGTAGATAGCACTCTACTTAAGTCCTTCTATCCTGAAACACACTGCAGAATTTCATTTATTTCTTAACGATAGATATTTAATAGGTAGCTCTAGAAAAGCAGTTTACAGTCACTGCCATTTTAAAATATCAGCATTTCCCAGCTGAACAGATATTTCTGCCATTCTCTGCTTTTACTCAAAAGTAAGAATACCTGTGATAACTACGAGGGAACTATATAGCCAAGGCTGACAAATTAAAGTGATATGAGGTCCATTCAGCATTTCGCGGTGCTCTGAAAAATGCTATGTGAGTGTAAAAAAGATATTTGTTATTGTTAGCATAATGGAGATTCAATACAGGAAGAAACAGCTAAAGAGAACATCTCCCACAGACAGTCTTCAGATAATATACTGAGAAGCACTAAATGTCTACCTCAAAGTCAAAAAAGCTAGGAAAGCAAAAGTCAAAGCTAACACAGCTTGACCCTTTCATTTCATATTCATGGGCTGCAGCAAATAAAGTAAGCCATCACAGCTTAACAGGAATCTGAGTAATTTGACAGGCAAATCTGTATATATCCAGAAAATGTCCTATGTAGGTGGAGTGACAGACATTGTTTTTCTGCATAATTCATAACAACGTATCTTAGTCCAAAGGTAAAAGTACAGAGTTATCACAGAGCCTTGTAACACTAAGCAATGTTGCAATTAACTGAGGTCCAAGAACTGCAATGAATTCAGGTAAAAGGAAGCTAAATAATCTACAGGCTGCACCAAATCTCACTGTTTCATGGATATAAATCTAGACAAACTCTGTTACCTGCGTTCAAGTCACTCAACATTTATAGCAACACAAAGGGCTGCAGAATTTGATGTGCTGAGAATGTGTATATCCCTCAAACTCTTCCTGTTCTGCCAATGCTCTGTGAAAGCACTCAAAACCATTAGTTGCTTTTCAGACTGAAGAAGATCAGGCTCAGAGAACTCAAGAGGAATAGCTACAAATGAAGAAGTGACATTTGGTCCGTTGTCTGACTGCTTACATATAGACTGCACATTTCTAGCAACTTTTTGTTCTTTCCTGAAGTAAGACATTCAATTATTGACCTAACTGCATGCCAAAACTGTTCCTGTGATGATGGCAGAGTTGCAGTGAGTGACTTGAAAAGGAGCACAAAGGAGAAGGTGGTCCTTACCTGTGAAAACGACCTGGATTCTTGGCATCATAAACCACACTGAGAAGCTGATCATCAGGTGTGAATGCAAAGGAAGAGGATGAAAACATATTTCTTCAGTCTGTTGATGCTGATAAACTGATGACATTCCTTCCAGACCCATTTTTATCTACAGAATCCAGGAATCTTTTATTATCAACCTATTGTAACCACAAATTTTATGTCCAGTTTGGAGTCTTCTGGGATATAAACCAACTTCTGTGTTGGTTTTTTTTTCTTTTATGTTACATCTCCTCTTAAAGTGAAGGGATAAAAAGTATGCTCTAGCCTCCACCAAGGTGACAGCCAACATTACTGCCTTCTTCACTAAGAGAAAGACTGGCTTTTCTGGCTGCTGTTTTAGAAACTGAGAGTACCCATAAGGCTGGGACGCACCAACTGTTACTGTGATTGTTGCACAGCAAAAAGTTAAGTCTCTGTTTCCTTAGGACTACATTAAAGCAAAAGCCAAATGAAAGTTTTCTTCTTCTTCTTCTGAACCTTATTCAGTTGTTCTCAGAAATTCTTGCAAAAAGATGATGCAAGGACTATCCCATTTTACACCTGCATACACTACAATCTCTGTTTTTACTTGAAACTTACACTTTGGTTCTCTCTTCCTGAAATAAAGCCACTTCACCTTTTTAGCTTCTCTGCAATAATGGAATAAATTCTAACCATGTTAATTGATATAGCCCTGTTAGCCAGATAGTTGTTGACCTTGAACATGTAAGCATCTTTTGAGAAGTACTAATCAGTTCCAAATAACTTCATTGACAAAACAATGTCTTAACACCAGCTAAACCCCTTTTTCTAGGCCAGGATTTCCAATGCAGAATGAACTCAGTACTACCTTATGTTTCTTCCAAAAAGCCCACATCTTAATTTCTTATATGTGCATACTTACTGATAGAACCAAATGCATACAAGTATTTAAGCTCCTGTTCCTAGTGCTGAGTCCAGCTGAACCCAGTAATAAACAGTTTTCGGTGGGTCTGCAGTTCTAACTCCTGTCACAAGCAAAATAGTATTTACTTTTTGTACCATCCCTTGCTGCCATTGCGAATCACTGATACTACACCACTGTCACCTTTCTATTAATTTCTATTCCTCTTACAAAAACACAGGTTCAGGAACTAAGAAGAGAAAGCACTCGCCAACCAATACGTGTTCATTTTTGTTGTTCTACAAGTTTTAGCAGTTATGCAATCCCACATGCCCATGCCAGACTGAGTATTGGGTATGCTTAGTTTCAAACATATCCTCTCTGAAATCAGAGATATTATTTTCATCCTTAGTTATGCTCATGGTTAAGCACTAATATTGAATCGTAGAAGAAAATCATGGTCTTCTCAGATTTCTTGAGATAATCATGGATTCTGTCCTTAAACATATGATATCTCCACTGTAAACATATTCCTGTAAAAGTGATGGTGTTTGGAAAGAAATGTTAAATAACCTTAGCTAATCACAAGCAGGGATAAGAGGGAATTTGAGAAAGCAGGTAATGGCAGACTAGAAACAGCCTACTACAGGAAGGGGGACTCCATGGCAGATTTCCATTTTTATTATTCAAACATAGCCTGGACTGCTCTTAGGTAATTGCTTTTTCAGATACCATACAGGTTATATGCATGAAAACATGGAAAACTGTCTTTGGATGCTGCACTACATATTTGCCTCCTATTAAGCCAATCCAGAAACAGTGAGGACAGACTCAGCAGCAACTGCATGCACAAAGCTTAAGAAACTAATTTTGCCCTTTCTCCATCTCCATTGGTGTTTATCTACACACATGTATACTGAGATCTTTCCTATTCTTTTAGTAACCTTACCAGTATATTCCACTGTCCATCTGCCATTGCTATGTATGCACTTAATCCCGTCTCTTCATTTCTCTTAGCTATTTAAAAATGGACCTTTCAGACTCAGGTCACCTTTAGAACAAAACTGATATATGAAAATCTGGTAGGGGACCCCACAGGAGTTCCCTTAGTAGCAGAATCACAGTCATTCTGTTCTACATGCCTGATAAAACTTTCTTTAGTAATTAACCACTGGAAAGATTGCAGATGGGCCACACAGTAAAGAAAGAGAAGAAAAGAAAGGAAGAAAATAAAAACGCGGGGGGCGGGGGGAGCTGTTTATGAGTTGTTTGTCAGCTCACTCAAATTGCTTTTCATTGCTACACAATCAGGCAGCTTGCACTGGGTCATCAGAGATTGCAGCATATGTGACAGGGCCTGCTCTTGAAATAACTGATGGGATTTCCTTGCTTCAGAACACAACCCATTTGTTACTTGACACATATACAGCAAAGCAGAGGACATTTTCACTTGTTTCAGATGAGAAGCAGGAAGTTTCCTGTCTATGGTGCCCTACTTCATTATGAAAATCCTTTGCATCACTTAAAATTAAAAAGAATGGGTAGAATTATCTGCTGGTTGGAATGGATACAACTGTGCTGAAGCCAAAAGAATGGCATTCATTTACAGTAGCAAAAAATTTGGCTCAAGCATGAGGATGAAGATTAATTTTCTTCTACTCATAAAGTGAGAGTGAATTATAAGAAGAGTCTAAACTTTACCCAGCTTGTACCACCTATAGAAGTTTAGGACAGTGAAGCTGTCTGGGAGCAGAATGAAGGGAAGGAAAATACCTGAAAACTGCTATTTTCAGTTCATTCAAATTCAGGAGGAGGGGATGTTCTTGGTGGTGGGTTTTGTTGCTTCAGGTTTTTTGTGTGTTTTTTCTTCAACTTTAATCAACTTTTTTCTATCACTGTTTATCTTTGAAACCTTAGGCTGGACTAGCTAGAAAGCTCAACACTCTTAGTATTTTCTTATTCTCTGGACAGGGATTTTCCATGTGATTAAATAATTCATGAGCTTCAAAGATATTCCAGATGCATAACCTTCTTTACAGCTACAGTAATAATCAATTAATCCTGCTTTGCTGACGATAAAGCTGGATGTCATTTGAAGAGCAGCTGATGATCTTTCCACTGGCCTTGTGAAGAGGAGACTCTGCCCCAAACCCTTCATTTTGCCTTATTGTAAGGAAGTTGCCATCATACTTTTTGGCAGCGCAACTTGCTATCCTGTCTGTGTGTGGGTGTTCCAGTCTGATCCACCTCACTGAAGTTTGTTCCCCCACTTACTGACAAATGCTGCTGCCTTGGAACAAAGCTGCCTAATGTGCTGAGAAGAATAACAATGTGAAAGTTAACTGCCACAGCCAGTATTCCCAGTGCTTCATATGTATGATCTGTGTGTACATCAACAGCAACAAGAATGCAGATAGCAAGTCTGGATGCTACTTTTGCTGCCAGTCCTATTTCCACTGCTGTTATTCCCTCAGCTGCTGCTGCTGTTGCCTGTGACACTGACTGAAGCTTTTTGGCCACCAAATCACAGCCATAGGGCTATAATGGCTATAGATTTGACAGCTACATGACTACAGAAGATGGTGTATCTATCTCCAGTTCATTCTGTGCAGCTGAAAAAAGAGTTAAAAGGGCAAGAAGTTTTGTCAAGGAGCAATAATAAATCAATTATGAAGCCAAGAACTAGCAGTAGGTCTCATAGAGAGCTAGGCATTCAGATGGTGCAAAGCCCTTTAGTAGAATAATGCTGTTTGAGAATATGGCTACATAGCATTGTGCCTGTCTGAAACTCTGCCAAAATAACAGGTCGATTACCTATTTTGTACTCTGTTGAATTATTCACATGCATACAATATATACTGATCAGTGACCATCTTATACCTGAATAGTCTTTGAATAACGATGAATGACATTTCATGATTATGATTGATCCCACGTCTCAGAACTGTAATGAGACAGGTAAAAAAATCTGAAATAAAAGAAAAATTCAACAATATAGAATGTGAAGGAGATAGAATTTATACAGGATTAGGCACAAATACTTCAAGCTTCATTCTCACAATCCACCAGTGCACTAGTGGGATTTACATTCCTTTTCGAACTAGTGCCCTGTGGTTGTAGGGGTGATAATGTTGTATTTTTTTATTTGTATCACAGTAATAGCAAGGGCAAAGGCTTTGGCTTGTGAACTCTGATTTAGCTCTTACAGTTTAAAATGTTGCCACCCAAAGTCTCTGTCTTGCCCCAGTCAGCAGTTATTGCCCTAAACCTGGATGGCAGAAGGAAATAGGTGCCTGCTCCTCAGCTCTCCCAGTTCGCAGTGTTGAGCATTAAATTAAGCCTCTATGACAGCTAATAAACTAAAACATCAGGTTGTTAAATTGAACTAGATGAAGAGATGGCATGGGGTTTGCTTGTCTCTCTCCTACTATTGGGGGTTTAATTTCCATAAGAGGGGGAGGTAGAGAGATGAAGGCACTATCATCTTAAACTGCTCCAGCTAAAACCATTAAGAGCTCATGAGTCATAGCCCTTAGACAGAGTTATGTTCTGTTAGTCAGAGGCATTGTTCTAATCTCTATAACAACTGCATTATCCACCAGGCAAACAAAGGATCAGAAGAATGGTCCCTGCCTCAAAACACTTACCATCTAGGAATCAGACAGAAGAAAACAGACTCATCCCGTCGGATGGGTACAGATAAATGGGAGCTTAGCTGAGTTCCATGAAAACAGCTCTTATATAAATGATATAAATAGAAGGAGATGAGGTTGACTGTGTGTCAAACATAAGCCTAAGCAGTGTCAGGTGTGAAAAGCGAGAAAAGGGATTGAATATCTCATGCTGAAATATTTACAAAGAATGATAATTTTCCTTCTGTCTATATTATAATAACCCTCTTTGTATATGTTTTTCTTGATATGACAGTGCTGTTGAAGATGATAGAGTAATATTAAGTATCATCCCACTTAAGATTTTTTTTTTAATAGATGAAAGGATGAACAGGATGCAAAAAAGACAGGAGGAAAAAGACGAATTCAATTCCATTTTTCTTCAAATACAACTCTTGTTGCGACTTTATGGTATCTTTCAGAAATGGCTCTGTTAGCAGTTTAATAACAACATGGCATATATCAAATATATGCACATTTATATACATTACAAAAATACTGAGCAATTTGTGCTGGAGCCATGTTTAGTTACAACAGCAGAAGCCAGTTACTAACAAAAGAGTCAATTCAAGAAGAATTTTTCCTAAGAGCCTAAGTTCCTGCCTTCATTCAGGATGGGGCATAACTATATGCAAGTAAATGGGTGAGGATGGGTTACCACAGGACAGTCACAAAAAACTGCATTTGCTTTGGAATCAGCCATTTCATAAAGATAAATAGAAATGCACTTGTTTATATATTTTTTCTATCACACATTAAAAAAAAAGTCTAAGACATTTTATATCCATGGTTTTCAGGGATAGGATGAGAGAGAAAGGTGCCCAGTGCTGATAAGAGCATTCTGCCAGTGGTTCTCAAACAATACCAATTAATCAATTAGGGCCTGAATTTGCTTGAGCTTGCTCCCCTCCCCCTCAGCTTTTAACTGTTGCAATGGGCGCTGGATATTGGACTGCTTCTCACACTAGTTTTATTTAAATAGCTAACACTGGTGTTTCACAGACTATTTGCAAACACCTCCCTTAGCAACCCTTTTCCCAAAAAGTACTCTCTCACTGAAATATAAACAGCTGAAGTCAATGCATTACTTATACATGTGAAGAGATATTCAATGTAAAGGAAAAAAAAAACCAAACCCACAAACAAAAAAACTTTAAAACTTTAGTTGGTGTGACACCAGAGGAGGAGAATTAGGATATCAGCTACAAATGGCTGATGCCTGAACATTTGTGACTGAGAGCCCCAGGTAGGCACAATGTCATTCTCCTAAGAAAAGAAAGTCAGTCAGGGAAGTTTGAGTATCAAGATAAAAAAGCTTCCACAATATAATAAATATATAGTGATGGAAGTAGTCATAGTTGTACAGCCACTAAACAATTCAGAGACATCAAGAACTCACTATAGCCTTGGCTGAACACATGAAATTTGAGGTATCTGAGCACTAAAAAAGTTTCAGGCTGCTAGAAGGAAGAATATGCTTCTGGGTATATCTACAGCTGAAAGCTGTGTGCCTTAGGTTCAAAAATCATTTTGACTATGACACAGTCTACCCCACATATCACCTGCAGAGACAATTCATCTACACTTAATTTCAGCGAATGGGTATCTAACTTACTGCTACTTCACTACTCTAAACTTGTTTATAAGAGTATCACATGAAAGTGCTAGGGCAATTAAAATTTCAGAACCTAAATTTTTGATGGGATGGTCTGTCCAGATAGCTAGACTCACTTTCAGACCAAAACAGCCTAAATAAGTTTCCAAGAAGCATAAGCATTTGAACAAAACTTAGGATCACTACTACAGACATGAATGACACTCATGAAGCCAATGCAAAACTGTATCAGGATTTCCTAATCATGCTAGTATGTAAAATATTATTTAGTCCTGAACTACTTGACACAATTTAAACGGAAGGAAATGCACTGATGAGAATGGAAATTGTGGATTACAGGGTAAAGGACATAGGAGAGAGCAAAAATTACACTAGAGGTGGACTAAGCCAACTACACTATCCAGTTCATCTTCCTGAAAAACTGTGTTCAAACTCAACAGTGATTTTTGGCTATTTTCATCAGAACACTATGAAAATCTATAAATGTTAATTCACTTCCCATTTCAGTTATATGTTTAGGGATCTCACCTCTCCTTCCTGCCTGTTCAAGGTAAAAGGATGAAAGGGTCAGATCATTTTGATGATCTCATTTTCATCTTTGAGAATGACATTAGAGATCATTTTGGCTTCTTCATAGTGCAGGGTGGCCCTGTTAGGAAGCCTGGTTCCAGTCAAGGGTTGAAAGAATGAGAGATGAACAAGAGCATTGTTTGAAGAACTGAAAAGAAAACCATGACTCTCAGATATGTTGCAGAGGAAGAACAAGATTTAAATATTTCCCTAGATATGGGTTGGTGTAAGGGATGATGTAGAAAGTGGCCTGAATGTAAATCCCATGTTTGTCCGCACCAGTGTACCTGAAATTCTACTTCTGTACATCTTGGCATTGTGAAATTGCAGAAGTCATTCAAAGTCCCACTCTTCTTCCTTTCTCCCTTCATACTGCTATCTGTTGTCCTTTTATAGATTTACTATGGCTTGTTCTGGACCACTGCCTGAAGCCAAGTATCATTTTGGTACATGCTACCTATATTTGAAGTCTCCTCAGGTTTTTCCTTTCCCAAGTATTTCCATCTCAATCTTGCGTTAGAACGTGGCTTTAGGTGTAGCTGGCAGCAAGTTAAAGGCGGTGACCTGCCTTAGCCCAGAAAGAGCTCCAGGAGTTATTGTGGCTCAAACCTCTGGCACAATTCTCTCCTCTACTCAGGGTTGGAAAATTGTCACTTTCTTTTGCCCTGTGACAGGACTGAACACCTCTGTTCGCCTGGGTGCCTTACCTAGTGAAAGCTAGGTAATAAACATCCATCTAGGATCCCATCCCTCTTCCTCACCTGCTCTTCTGGGCATCACTGGCAGAAAAGATGAACAGAGCTACACGCTGGACGTAAAGTCTAAGTAGACTTCATGGAAATTCAATACATAGCCTATTCTAAATTTCCATCAATTTGGAAGCAGTAGTTTTCTTCCAAAATGAAAAAAAAATCAGAAATTCAGAACTTTTCTTCTGGCGTGTAAGATGAATCATTTGCCCTGTGTGGTATGTTTGCCCAAGACAGTGATGAGCAATTCACACTGTTTTAAGCTGACTACTATACAGCCAGTGGAGAAAGATGAACTGGAAGCCTGAGCAAAAGTAGCTACATTAGGAGGCTTGAATATGATACTTAATGCTCGTCTTCTGTCATTCATCTCCCCAAAATCAAACCCAGGTGACTGAACCTTAAAATACACATGAGAAGTAATTACCCTGAGGAGGGAAAGGGGGACCTTACATTTGTGGAAGGGAAATTTTCTTCCTGAGTGTGTGTATATATTCCAGCAGTATAGAAGAGCTATAGGTAACTGTGATTTCTGCAATTCAGAGGAATAAAAACGATACCAATTGGTAAGCCAGAGAGGAAGAATCTATTTATTTAAAACCTGTGTGAGACATATTCAAATAAAACTTCGAATAAAATCAACCATACTTGGTTTCACCTATCTTTAAGGATGTAAAACTGCAAATGTCTTCCAATAAATTTTATGGTTCATTAATATCCCCAGTAAAATTAAGTCAGGTATTGCATTAACTTTTACTTACTTTACATGGAAATAATGCAAAATTATGATTTCATGTGGTTTCAACTGGGGCTGACAAGAAGGCTATTTCAAATCTAACACTATAACGCAAAGCCAAGTGTTGCAAACCAGGCACTTAAAGATGGAAAATAACAGCACAAATTCCTGAAAAATGAAACTTCCAAGTTTTCAACACCTTTGTGATTTCAGAAACCAGTAGTACAACAAAATTAATTAATGTTCAGCACAAACTGAATATATATCCCCCATATATATGCAGGGATAGTTTGGCATCATGTAATACGTACAGAGAATCTAGGATGGACTTTTGTGTGACTGGCTGTATTTCTCCTGTACTGGTCAGCACAAAACCAGGACTCTACTCAGGCATTAGTCTTCCCTTGTGATCAGTGGCTAACTAATTAAAGGAAACTCAAGGATACCCTCACTAAACTTATATGTTTAGTAAAATACTAAAGCAGTGCTGTTGAACTCACAGATTTGTTCTGTTATTTATATGATGATACACTGCTCATTATAAGGATAACTGTAAGAATGCAGTTTTCAGAGGCTTTGATGGGTATTGATGTTCAGAGTGCAGAAGGCTATTACATCCCAGAGACCTCCCAAACCTTAGCAAGCACAAGGAATGCCAAACTTGCTAAACTTCCTCTTGCAGATGCAAACTACTTGAGACATGGTGGTTAACCATGTAAGGTACTCTTACAAATAGGGAATGCTAAAACTGTAGGGCCTGAGGCAGCTTCTTAGTTTACAAATCAGTGTTTTATCCAGTTGTGAAAAATAAATGGGCAAAATTATGAAACCATTATTTGCTTTTCTCTGCTTGCATCCCAAAATCCCATGTATTTTTACACAAATTTTGTCTGATCAATATCTTGGCGAAAGCAAGGAATTATAGTAATTCAGACATGCAATGAGTAACTAGTTTTTTGATCAGCTAGGGTTTACTAACAATCTATAACTTCTGCTGGCTTTATTTTGTACTTAGATGCTCTAAAATTAATCTCATTAACACAACAAAATTGAGGTTTAGCTATTTGGTCCATACACTGTGAGCCATGAAATATGGTTCAGCATTTGTGACAGAGATTATTTTATTATTTTAAATACTAAGATGACAATTATTTATCACTATTGTTTTTTCTCTGTTTTCCTAGCATTTAAGTAAACTGCATATTTAAATAAATTACAGTTTCAAAGAGTTTAATGGCATGAACTACTCTTTCATGCTGTTGCACAGAAACTTATCTGATAATCACATGCCTTTGGCAACACAGCATTTGTTTACAGGAGAAGGCTAAGTATTTCATGGACATTTGCTCTTTTGGATGTATGTCAGTGGCAAGAAACAAAAGACAACACATGGGCATTTACATCTCACAGGAAGAATTTAACTGGATCCCAGTGACTGATAGGTCAAAATGTGAGAATCTCTGACCCACGCATCAAGTAGAGTTTAACTAATAATGTAGAAATAATATATGCGTACATAGTATCGTTCTTCTTCCAGGTTACTGTCTTTGAGGGTAACATAATTGTAGTCCAACTTTACCTAATGTTCTTGACCTGCAATACAATTTCTTTTAGCTCTCATTATGTTAATTAGAAAATAATGTTAGAAATGGCAAATGAGTAATCGATTTAGCAAATCCACATCTAGATCGACAGGTTTTTACTTATATTACTGTGCTTACAGTTCTAGTGATACTATTTAAGTCCTGGTCAGAACTGTACACCAAAACCACACCTGCATGAAAACTCTGAATTCGGATACTCTGTATTTTCGAGACATTTGGATTTGGATTCTGATCTGTACTTCATCTCTGACTTAAGTCTAAAAATAGTGAAACTAAATCTTTGATTTAAACACCCTATGGCTTTTAGATTCGCAGTCAAAGTGGAAATTTATTACTATTTCTGGTCGCTTATCCTTTACTAAGATGGAAACCAAAGTAATATAATATGAGAAAATATGACAGAATAGAAAAAGGATAAAATCTAAAAAGGCTGCTTTCGGTTTTGCTATGTTATTATTCTACATTTGCAGCTTTCACCCTTCCAAAATCTAAAGAAATACTTGACTTAATGAGAGAACAAATACGGTTCCTTTGCACACCTCCAGAAAAAAAAAAAGAAACCTGAGTATATTTAAACTCCAACTGTATTTCATAAAGAATCACTGAAAAGATGAGAGTGCACCTAATAGTCATATATGTCACTGTATATTGCAAGTCAATTTTATTGGGGGTGATATATTACTGAAAATGTATCAGTTTGGGTTAGACAGCATTTTGGAAACTATTAAGCCAGTAAATACAGACCTGATATGACATGAGGATATATTAATCAGTTCCCGAAACCATGCAGAGGACACTGTTTATGACAGTGATTTCCAACAATCCTAACAGCCTCTTTCTTCACCTAGAAGCTGAAATTCTTTTAGTTGTATTTCCCCTATTTTTTTCTCATGTGTTTGGTATTGCTTTAGCTTGTACTTACTGCATGTACTCTAACCTAAAGCCCTTGCAAGATAAAGAAAATAAACTTGCTGTTTACAGAACTTGCATGTAAAACGTGATATGAATTGGAGGGAGGTTGTGATTTACGCAGAGACTGAACATTATAAATAAAAAGGTTGTCATGTGTATGCAATATGTGACCCCTGATTTGGGGATCTACAGATTGTCATATTGAAAAAAAGCAAAATGAAACAAAAATCAAAGAATGCTTTGCCTGCAAATATTATGGTGCTGCTTTTCCCACCATGAAATAGTTTAAGTCAAACCTATTTTGTATCATACCCTTTCCCTTCCACACATTACAGCTTTCAAATTCTCAAATTATAATGCCATTAATGGTTAAAAAAGCTCTTATAAAAAATATCCATGAGACCCTTCTGAGTATTTATCCTTATTTGCATTGTACATATTTTGTGCAGAGGAAATGTATCTCCAAAGACTTCTTTAGAATTGTCTTGAGCAGTGTATTTCTCTAGTTCAATCAAAAAAAAAAAAGTAAATGGAATAAAATGAGTGAAAATAATTCAATGCATCATGAAATGATCTAACACTAACAAAGGTTCTAAGTTCTGCTAGCCTAGTTAGGGAAAGAAAAGCCTTTTTAAAAATCTGTCAAATTACAAATTTTACACCTTATATGAAAGAGAGAAGAAAGACATGTTGCAGTAAAACCAAAACCAGAAACTGAATTTGACCCTTGGGTGCAAGCTTGTAAATACTACCTGTATGAGAACAACCCACAGGAAGAAGTTACAGCAAATTTGCTTGTGTGTTTGCTAGCTCCTAATACAGAGCAAGTGTTTTGAGAAACCCAGCAAACTACTGCAGTGTAGTACAGGTAGGCTGGCATTATCAGATGGCCAAGAAAAAAGTAGGCTTCCCACTCCTGTCTAGGTTCAGTAGGAACTGAGCTCAAAGTTCCCTTGGACTTCTCTGAAAATCTTAATAATGTCTTTGAGACATGTTTCCATTTAAAAGTTAGTATTCGTTTAGAAATTCAGTTCACACATGGATAATTGAAATATCACTGTTACTTAGAAGCTCTTGTGTATGTGACAGAAGACTAAGAGTTTTATGGCAACTACTATGTATGCAATGTCTCACACCATATATTTACAAAAGGAAGCAGTGTTCAGAGATCTTGGATTTAGTTTAATCCCCTTTTTTGAAGGGGAAAATTTACTAAAGACAGGACAGAAATAAGTCTTGCTACACTTAGAAACATAGTTAGCAGATACAGATAAATGTTTTACTGATAAACGTCTGAAAACTTTAAAAAATGAGCATTTGCCTTGAGTTTTCTTTTTGTTTTCATTGTGTATATTCTTGATGAGAAGATAAATGTGCTTTTTGGGGCTGCAATGGAATCCAGCATTCAGTTTAATATTAGATTCTTTACAAAAATAGCTTATACATGATTAATATATTTTTAAAAAATAACCAGTTATTAAAAGTCCAGCATTATTATGGACTGCTTATAACACCTTTATTACTTTGTTATAGAATTGATTCCTGTAACCATCAATAACATTCATCCTTTTCAAGTATACAACACAGCTATAAACTCTATTAATCATGCATTAACTTGTTATAACTGGAACTTTTATTTATAGTGTAACCAAATTAAATTTATGGTTTTCACTTCAAGTAATATGCTTCAAATTCTGAATGTAATTCTTGATGATATAGGGAGTTATCAAGCACTGAGACTTAGTATGTAAGACATCTAAATACTCATATCCTTGGTGTACGAACATTTCAGTTTAATTAGTCTAGTTCTGATTGTTTTTATTCGGATAACGTACTTAAAATATAAAGTCATGTTTTTAGAAATAATGATATGTACCATTGTTTTCATAGCTTTCTAAAAAGAAAAAAAATCTGGGAAAATATATTTTCTCAAGAATAAATACTCCAAACCTTTTAGCATTCTGTTTCCCCGTTGTAAATAGCACAGCCATCTCCTCTGTTTTAGAAGAAAACACTCTTTAGCCACTAGATGACTTTTTTGTTAGCAGTCAATGATGTGATGCTGGAAATGTTTTTGTAAAGAACACTCTGAGGTAGAAGGTGTTTGGGTTTGTTCCTCTTGGTCTATGGTTTCACTGGATAACATTGTTTAAAAAGACAGACGAGAAACAAAAGCAAAGCAAAACAAACAAAAAAAACCTCACTGGGACTGAAATACTTTGTATGTGTTGTTATTTGCAGTGCATGCCAAGACATTCATGGGCACCAGAGCCAAGCTGGCGAGCTAATTAAATATATAAATGTATGTGTTTAAAACAGCCTTATAAGGAGCATTGGAAATCTGCAAGATGAGCGAATATCTTATAACTTCTTCCGCAGGTGCGAGGATAGCTACAAGCCATGGACTTTCTGTCCTGCTTCTTGTTTGTGGCTTTGTGAAGGGTGCTTTGCTTTAATCTAAAAGTGCTGACTTTTTCCAATATCACTTTCTCTTCTTAAAGCAAAGAGCAAATCGCCTGTAAAATCCACGGAGCGGACAGCAAAGTTGACCCTAACCTCCAACCACCACTCTGCACCCAATGTACTCTAAATCTCTACACAAGGAGCACCTTCTTCAGGAAGTACAAACAAAAATACTAAATAAATAAAATAAATAAATAAATATTATAAAAAGAAGAGGATACCACATGTTTTCTTGATATATCTTATTTTCTTTGACGTATCACTGATCTTTTATTTGAAGAGAACTGGTGTGATGTAATCAAACGTTTTGTAACAGCAAGACCTAGTTTCCTTTTCTTTCGGCAAGGAGAAGCCTCATCCTTGACTTCTCAGGGGTTGGCCTGCGAGTCATCAGTATTACAGAATTAACCATGGATGACATTTGGTTTCCTACGCTGAAAGAACCGTTCCAGCCTGGAAGCAAACAGAGGCCAAATAATGAAACAAAACATAGTGATTTAACATCGACCCCAATAAAACACCCCACAAACTTTATCAAAAAGCCTTTTTTTTTTTTTTTTTGCATGAGGAATAGGGAGGAGAAAACAAATTCTACAAAACAGCTAAGCAGACTAGAGGACATTGTTTCTGGAAAACAAATGAGGATATTTTTCTTTTGAGTTGTTTGGGTTTTTTTTATTATTATTCTTTTCCCCCGTTGGTTTTTTTCCTGTCTTTTTTTTGTTTGTTTCTTGTTCAATGGTGGCAATTACTGACTTAGGCCAACCCCTGATGACTGCGTGGAGGTTTATATATATACACCTTTTTTTTTTGTGTGCGTTCTATATTTCAGTGTGTTTTCTCTAATTTTGCAACTCCTGTATATGCAAAACTAACTTAAATTCTGTAAATTGCTTACAGTCTGTGTGATATAACTTCAGAGTAGACATATTTTGGTCCTCATGCAAGCCAGTTTTTAATATTATCTATATGTCGTGCCACCAATAGACATCTTTATTTCTTTTTTTGATAAAACATCACTTTTTAGTTTGTAATTCAGTACTGTGTGGATTTTGTAATACATACCTTCACATCCACTGGTTCGACCCCTTTCAGCCCTCTGTTTACTCTGTAAATGCACATTAAAATTTGTTATGGTCTCTAGAGAATGAATTATTTTAGTTTTGTGTATGTTGTGTTGGAGTTCAGTTGCTGAAAGCTCTTTTAATTTGTGATGTTTATAGAGGATGAAGTGACTTGATCACTAGAGACTGTAAAATGCAGGTTTGCAGTCAAATACTGCATGTAAAGGAAGGTTAGAAGGAGAAAACAGACAAATAAAACAGAAAATAGCTTAAAAGATATTCTTTTGGTAAAGAGTTTTAGGAAACGGAATTTATTACACTGATAAACTATATTCACATCATGGCTCCTTCTACATGGCCAAAGAAGTGTCTTTCTTTGCTTTTTCTGGAAGTGGATTGTCATTACTCATTGATATTCTTAATTAAAATACTTTATGTCTGTGAACTGAATGTGAGAATTTTGCTGTTGAATGAAGTAATATGCATTACATGAATTACATTCATTAATGCAGGAAGGAAAAATTGCTACCAATTGCAGCTGCAATCAGGAAGGTTTTTTTCTTGTTCCCCTCCTTCTACTGATGCTGAACAATCCACACCCTTTCATTTATCAGAGCAGACAATCACGTATACCACATGCTTATTATGATCTATTTACAGCAGCATTAAGTAGCTGCAGTGTGGTCAGCTGTGTGATTTCTCCTCATATTGTAAGTAATGTAGAAGGAAGTAAAAAATTATGTTTAATATCTCACCAGTCCATGGCCTACAGGTCTAACATTTTATTTCAAAATGCCCATAAGTCTGAAGTCTTCCCCCATTAATTTCAAAGGAGAAAGAACAAATAGTAGCATAGGATCAAAGGGTAACACAGTAACGCTTTGGAAGAGGATAACATATTTGTGCAACTCTTATATCCCTTAACCATACATTCTATGCTATAAGCTTGACTGGGAATAGTCAGTCTTTGGTTTTAGGAAAGTCTTAGCAGTAATAAAGAGAGTAGAAGTTTGGCCTAATACAGACAAATAAGGAGTAACTGTCAGGAGAAAAAGGGAAAAAGTTATTTTATTTCAACATAAAATTAATGACCCACTAGGAATATTGTGTATTGAAAAGGTTTTGCTCCATAGTAATAATAGTTTATCAGCCTACTGACAAAGAAAATGGAAAAAGTCCCCATTAAAGTGTTCTGAATCAAAACCAATATTGTGGAACAAAGAGGAAGTAAATGGAAAAAGAGCCAGAGCTTTTTGAAGTCTCGTTTTCTGAACACACCTATGGAACCAAACTTTCAGAGCTCTGGAGGAAAGGCTACATTTTCCTTGTGAAATAGATATCTATGACTGGATGCTGTGAGAGTCTTCCGTGTGGAGTTCAGTTTCCATTGGTCTTAACTAGAACCAAATGCTTAACATCATGTGTTTCATATGTTTACTGTATACATATATTTTGTATGAATATTCCGTGTATGCACATAGTCATATAGACAATCTGCAGTGACATACAGCAATTTTCAGAAGCAGTTTAGCCTCACATTGCTAAAGTTAGTCTCTGATTACTCTGTTAAACTGATACTGTGTTTTGCTTTCTGCTGTTAGCTGCTTAGATGTAAATCACCATGTACTACGAAGTAAGTTTAAAGAAGCAGCGGAAATTAAAAGCAGAATTCTAGACCGCTTGGGCTAGTGTGATACAACAACTCAGAAGACATTATAGAGGAAAGTGCCGTATTGTGATCCGCTATTGTTCTTCAACAGCGTCAGCAAAAAATGGACAAAAGAAATCTGTAGGGCTTTTGAAAAGCCTTAAAATCTTGCATGAGATGCTAAGGGGATGCAGTAGTTGTCCTCCTTCCCCCCTCCCCAAGTTAATAAACCCAAATACTTCAGATGAGGCTCGTCCAGCCCTTCTGGTTGCAGATCTAGAGCCTAGCTTTACAGTTTCTGCCAAGCTGTGTGGATGCAGCAGCAACATCTCCTAACACGAGCAAGTATTGCATTTCTAAATTCTATGCTGAGTGTTAACAGCCATTCTTCAAATCAGGAATCTGCCTATAGCTCCAAGAAATTCTCAAAACGGAAGTTATGCTGCAGTAGTCCCCCTTTTTCCTAAGAATTTAGTTATGAATAGTATTTGGTATAGGAATGGAACTATTGCCATTTTCTGCCCTGGCCCAGTTCTATTTTGGATTTAACACTAATAGAGAAAAAACTGACTTAATTATATCCTTAAAAGCTCCATTGAGTTAGGTACCTAAAAGGGCAACTTACATCTAGCAGTGGCAAAATCTCTCAAAACCCAATGTCCTTAACCTTTCTACAAAAATAGTCGAGTTTTGAGGTGGTCATTTACATGACTTGTGCTTCTCACTTGGTGTGCCCAAGGCCTCAGTGTATATGTGACTTCAGATTGTTCCAACAGCTTTTGTTTTTAATAGAAGAGTAAACATGGGTGAGTATGAAACACTTTTGTATTTCAAGGTATATGCCATCTAAATACAACTCACACACTTTGAGATGTTATGTCTTTTGAAGCTAAAAGAAACATATTCCAACTCCAGTAAATGTCAATGACAGCTTTTGTATTACATGAAAAAAAGATCTGTAGCACTTTTGTACTACTATCAAGGATTAATACTGCTACAGAGCATGTCCCATAAATTCTCCTCCTTTTCAATGGTTATTAATATTATTTTAATCTCTGGAACTTCATGCATGCAAGTTACTGCATAACATGTTTGAACTTTCCTTTCTTAATTGCCATTTGTAGGTTCTTCAAAGAAATTTATGGAGCAGGGTGAGTGGTCAGACCATAGATTTAAAAAAGCTTGGCAGACTAATTTAAGGTTGACTGTTTGATCCTCAGAAGTCCTGTTAAGAAAGGTACTAAAAAATTTGAATGGTAAACATTGAATCTATCATGAATTATTGTTATTTGTTTTTCATTCTCAATATTGAATATTTATATTACAGCACTACCAGAAGGCAAAGATCAGAAGTAGGTATAAACTTATGAAGCATCACAGCAAAAACAATAGGACTGCCTGGAGATTCATACCTATGCACGTAATTCAGTGCTGCTGTGATCTAGGATCAGAGCACGCCCTAGAACCAGTTTTTCTCACATTCATTCTTTAAAGTATTTTTGTTTCGTTCAAATAAAATGAGGAAACAGCGGCCACTGCAAAAATCTGAATGCTTGCCTAATATTTTTCAGTGTTAAACATTTAACTTCTAATGATCTCTACCATGATGTCATCATTTAATTCACCATTAAAAAAAAAAAAAAGACTGCACTGCTGCCAATCTTCAACTCCTTCCTCAAAAAAAGGAAGAGAACACAATTTAAACCTTCGTTATTTACAGGAGGGGAGAACATTGTCCATGACATTACTATTGGTAAATGTCAAATGTTGTTTACAGAGCTAAAAGCATTAAGAACCAAGAACAGGATCAACATACTTTGCCATATAAATTTTTAAAGGTTAATCTTCCATGATTAGCTTAGCTAAACAATGCTAAGCACAAAGTAAATTGCTTAATACAAGTCACCATAAATGGCTTCAGTCCTTTGTTCTGAGCTTCCTAAATATTGATTTATTTGATTTCACAGTCATAAAGTTTGCACATACATTCACATAGTTGAAAGATTATACATAGTTTTCCTAGTGCTCTTCATCTAAACAATACAGGAAGACAATAGCAAAGAAGAAAGTTACATTTGTCTGTAATAATAAATCACAATCAATTGGTAGATTTACTTGCAAAGAAAGAGAAGTGGGCTTTCTTGAGAGTCAAGTGTAATTGCAGTCTTATTACATTTTCTCCTTTTTGTGCTATTCTTTTTTTGCCAATGCTTCAATCTGAAAAACAAGACAATACTGTATTTCTTACTACTTACTTCTTACAAGGTGACAGAAGACAAAATAATGTCATCTTTGTTATGAAAGAAGCTGAGGGGAAAAAAGAATCTTTTCATTTAACAACAATCTAAATGTTTACAGTGTCCTATCACGGCAAAATATCTCTGCTCCTAGGTTTATGGGGAAGGAGCGACAGAGAAAGTGTTTTGTGTTTCAGCCTGACTTCCCAGCTCTAAGAGTGTTCTCAGTTAATTGTCATCCTACAGCTAAGGACAGGACTCTTCTGTAAGTGTCACAAATACAGTAATTTTCCCTGTAACTACCAGTGACAGATTGGTTTGAGTTCTGAAATGATAAATACTTGCAACTCAGAATATTTTTCCATCCATAAATGTTACATGGAATGGTGACTATTAAAGCCATAAACAAGTCTGGAAGAATATCACAAACTAGTAATCTCTCAAAAGTTTTAGAATATGACAAACGCTTTAATAAAAAAAAGGCTTTTGGTGGGATTTTCTTTTGAAGTTTTATTGTAATCCACTCTTATCCATATGGCTATAAATACTCCGGATTTGAATTCCAACTATATCATGCTGACAGTACAGAGGACCTTCAGATGGGAGCAAACGAAATTTTCACTTATTGAAATGCTCCTTTACATTGACATTACAGCACAGAAGGAGGTCTTATGTGTATATGAGACTATTTACAGTGACAGCTCATAAGGAAGCCAAAATGTACATAATAGACTATTAATTCCTTTCCTCTTTTTATATACTATGAACTTGAAAAACAAGAGAGAAGATTGGGTTTGACAACTAGCTGCTTAAAATAAACCATTTAAATCTTTGAAGAAGCAAAGTCTCAAACATTCCTTATTAAAAAGAGTTGTATAACTATGACCTTTTAAATTATATGGGGTTTAGATTTTTAAGCAGAGTTATACATATTATATATGAAATCCTTGTATATAAAATTGAGAAGGAAGGAGATGATGTCTTCTTTTGTTACTTCTGATAGAAGATTATGTTAATTGCTGCTGATTGTTTTCAATATCAAATGATTTAACAGACCCTTCAAATCATTGGCAACTATACTTCTTAAAAAAATAGGTGCCAAATTTTCTTATCACCTGCACTACACTTCAGTTTTTGGATGTTAACCAACACTGGTTCAGGTTTGAAAAATGTTGCTTATTCACCATAACAGAAAAGGAGGAATTCACACTTTATTAAAAATAAATGTCAACATATTTACTAAACCATCTCAATGTCTTTTTCTTTGGGGAATCAGGCATGAGATATTACTTTTGTCCATATGTGGCATCGCCTCAATGGGGCTAAGCAGTGACAAAAAAGACGTGGAAATGTGGATCCTAATTGTTTCACCTACTAATTGGATTCCTGTGTAAGGGACAGAAAACAGAAGGTGTGATTCTGTTTCCGTACAACAGCCAGCAATGAAGGATCTTTACAAGGACTACCAAACCAAATCACTGCTGTAAAAAATGTCGATAGTTCAACTCTACAATAAGGTGAAACACTCAATGAAATTAAATGCAACTTCTCTAACAAAATGCAAAGGTTTTTCTTCCAAAACGAGGACTCTTGCAACTGATCTGAAAGAAGGTCTTGTAATTAGGGCTTTGAACAAGGAAGGGTTTTGTCTACCTTTTGCAACTGCCCAATGGCAACCCCGAAGAGACTGTTGGCTGCCTCCCCTCCACCATCACTGCCCTACACTTGATTATCAGTGATGAGGGCACTCAGGAGATGAATATATATTACACAACAATAATTCTCTAAACTTAAAAAAAGATTTTTTTTTACTATTTTTAGTTTTAGAGCAGAAAAATCTTACTACATCGCTTAGCTAATTTTCTTTTAAAAAGTAAGGCAATGTTTACATAATTTAATAAGTATTGTAAATTGTTGTTTTTAAAAATATAGTTCTTAGCTTCTGTTATCTCAAGATAACAGAAAAGGCTTGAAAAGTGACCCAATAGCATTCTAAAGCTGTGTATATGTCAAGAGCTACTTTCATTAATGGAAAAAACAAACAAAAACCTCCTAGCCTGGAGTTCATTCTAATCAGGTATGCGAAATGCTGGGGAAAGGAGGCGGCCAGGAGAAAGCTGTTGGAGTGATTCTGGTGATGGTGATCTGATCTTTGTCTTTAACCTTTCCAGTACACTTCTTGGACCCAGCAAGGGGATAAATTCTGAAAGGACTTATTATGCACGTGCAGCAGCAGCAATAATGTATGCAATAATGCTGACAATCCTGTGCAAAGCACAGGACCTACTGAGTTTACACAGTGGCACTGTGCACACGGGCAGGATATCTGGCACTGTCTGGATTCTAGAAATGCTGAATGGCTGGTATGTACTGGAGATCTTATCACACATCACAGAAGGAGCTGCTAGATATAGGCTGCTCCTGCCTCTGGATGGGATTTGTCTAACTAGAAAAGTTGTTTGCTTTCTAAGGCTCCTAAGCCATAGGACAAATAAAATATAGAATACTGAAAAATAAAGAATATTGAACAAAATTCTTCAGGAGTCTCCCTCACTTTCTGTGTTTGTGATTGACACTTCTAATATGGAAGTTCAAGAAAACTGCTCTCCTCAGCAACAACCTACACGAATGGACTTGGAGAATACTGTTTCGCCTGAATTTTACAGCCCAACTTTATTGCTTTCACTTTTGAAAGGTATGTCAACATTTAAATAGAATATAAGCAAATAAAGAGAAGCAAAAGTGGCACATTGTGCCAAAATCCTCACTCAAAACAATATGAAACATAAATTATCAAGTATACCTAATACTAAAACAAACTCTTTTATTGGACACATTAAAGAGTCACTGAACTTTGAAAGTGACTTTTAAAGTAATCATGAACTTTAAGGAGACATCTGGGAATTTATGCTCTATTATTCATTTCAAAAAATAACAACCTTAGAGCTGCTTGTAATTTGGTAAATTAATGCTATTTAGTATCATTAACTCTAAAGTTAAACAATATAGGTATCTAAGACATTTTTCATGAAAATGTACACAGAACACACAGAATTATAGAGACAGACCTGCTAATGGTAACACAGTTCTTTTTCTCAGCAGATGGGTGAAACAAATGGATGACTTGTGTTTTCTTCACACTTTCCTACTGATCAGCAGTTGCCAGCAGTAATGTCAATGTCTACCCTGGAAATAATATACATGCAGTGATTTTTTTTTTTATTAGCCACTTTTCCTTCTTCATCAGACTAGGCTTTTGGTAGTCCTCAGAAATATGTAGCACATAAAAAAACAGAGGCAGTTGCATAGAAGTATGTGGGCCTTCAGGTATTTTCACTGGGCAAATAAAATTAGGCTAAACATTTCCTTAGGAAAAGAAAGACATCATGTTATTCTGTAAGATGAGTTTGTTATATGCAATTTATATTTGAGACAGTGTTCAAAAAGATTTGCCATCACATGGGCCACAATAGAGGATCTACTTGAAACATCCCCATCGCAAAATTCTAAAATATCCTATTTGTCCTCATTTTATCGTGGATTTCTGTATTGAATTCTGTATTCTCTTTCAGCAATTTAAGCTACTAAGCCATACAACATTGCTGAAGTGGATGAGAAACACTTGCACAATCTTTTTCAGCAGGTCAGCTTTGAGGGCTCTGACTTCCTAGCTGTAGGGTGGTAACAAACAGATGGAGTTGCAGAAATGTTTTAAAACAGTCACAGTTATCTCTGGTCATCCAAAAAAAAAAAAAAAAAATCGACCATCTGGGGGGATTTCAAAGCAATGTCATTCAGGAAGCTGGCACAAGATCTGCTGATGAACCAGCATACATATCACCTAGTGTAGGTGAAGTTATGCCGATGGAAAAACACAACACTGGGGAGGCAGGATGAATATGCCAGCAACTCCTTTGCTCTGTCCAGGTTCCATCTACTGCAGGGGCTCTTCCAGTGGCACTTATATTAGCATGGGTATAGGTTTTGAAGATTCATTACATAGGCAAGGTCTTAACGAATCTGAACCTAACATTGGAATGGTTTGTTTCTGCACTAACTGTAGACATTCCAGAGAAAGACTGGTGCTCAATGTGACAGGATCAATGAAAAAAACACTGTAGTGGTTTATGGGTAAACAAGCAGAAAATACATTATGACATATATGAAACAATATATAATAAACTCTGAAAATAATAAAATGACATGACACATGTTTCTGTTGTATGCTGCTAATGAATACTACATGCAGGTTTGGACTCACTGACAGCACTGATCAGCACCGATCACTGACAGCACCGATACCAGAATGTGGCAGTGAGATAGAGCCCTACCGCAAAATGGAGCTGTGATGGCTGAAGCCACTGTATCCTAAGAAGTAACTATATGAGTATTTAAGATAGATAGCAAAATTCCAAGTGAAACTGGACACTTGTAAAGATAATAAAAATATCTACGGATCCAGTAGAAGAGTTTTTTTAAAAGGCTTGTGTGGGTGTGTGGCCAGCAGGACTAGGAAAGTGATTGTCCCCCTGTCCTTGGCACAGGTGAGGCTGCACCTCGAATACTGTGTTCAGTTTTGGACCCCTCACTACAAGAAAGACATTGGGGTGTTGGAGCGTGTCCAGAGAAAGGCAACGAAGATGGTGAACGGTCTAGAGCACAAGTCTTATGAGGAGCAGCTGAGGGAACTGAGGCTGTTTAGCCTGGAGAAAAGGAGACTCAGGGGAGGCCTTATCACTCTCTACAACTGCCTAAAAGGAGGTTGTAGCGAGGTGGGTGTCGGTCTCTTCTCCTAAGTAACTAGCAATAGGACAAGAGGAAATGGCCTCAAGTTGTGCCAGGGGAGGCTTAGATTGGATATTAGGAAACATTTCTTCACTGAAAGGGTTGTCCAGCGTTGGAACGGGCAGCCCAGGGAAGTGGTTGAGTCACCATCCTTGGAGGTATTTAAAAGACGTGTAGATGTGGCACTTAGGATACGGCTTAGTGGTGGACTTGACAGTGCTAGGTTAATGGTTGGACTTGATGATCTTAAAGGTCTTTTCCAAAATAAATGATTCTATGATTCTATGATTCTATGATTCTATGATTCTATGAATATAAATATTCACGTTTCAGCACTGAAGGTAACAAACATCTACTGGTGGTGAGGAATAAAATAACCTTTAGGCATATTATTCCATGAACACATTATTCCATGAGATTTCTTTTGGCTATCTCTAAGAAGCATATAGATACCGCTACTACTGAACACTAAATACTGAATTAGGTGGACACCATTATGTGGTGCGAAATGAACAGTGCAGATATTTCAGAGATTTTTCTGACTGGGAACATGGGTAGGACCATGACCATGGCTAAGACTGTAAAGCTGTAGTATGCCCTTTTAAACTTCCCCAGCAATAAAGCCTTGTTTCAAGATTTTGAAGTTTTTTTACACTATAACTCCTACACCCCAAGAGGTATCTTTTGAAGAGAACGGTGAAAACCAAGAATTTTTTCATAGCCTTCTCTGCAGTACTTTTCAAGCTCCAAAAGGAAGACTTTGGTGGTTTATGAACTTAAAATAATTAAAAACAATTTACTGCCAGCAATTCTTAGTGGGAAGAAAGGTAGATGTGGTTACTTCAATATATCACAAGTAGAGCATTAGCACTAGCACTTTAAGGCAGTGTAATTGAGACTTTTGATTTTTAAATTCATAAGATGTTGTAATGAAGTTGATTGATAGTGTTTTGCTCTGGTTGGAAGTACAAGCAAATATTTGCACATGCCAAGAAAACATAGAAATGTCAAAGCCAAAGACATTGGGCCATACTGCTAACTACACAGTACCCTGTCTAGGAGAAACATACCTTGTATTGACTTTTAAACTGATTTCTGTCCTCACTACGCAGCACATAGTTTAGCAGAAATAAGCAGTCTAGCTTTAATCCTAATGCAGTTACAACAAGCTTGCCTCTTTCACTTGAGCAATAGAGAATGGGCCATGTATGAAAATGGAGGAATGTAGAAATTAATACATAAAGATTAAACACAGTTAGATAGGCAGATAAGTTAGCATCACTACCAGCTCAGGTCTTTCTTTCAGGAACTACCATGGAAGCACATTTTTGCCTTTTACTATCCCAGGCTACTAATCCTTTTCCTCCCTTGCCCCCTTCATTTTCTGTTTTCTTCTCATGCATCTATTGTAAAGGAAAGTATAAATATGATGTGCTCAATTATTAATCATGTATCATTCAAGCCTCGCAAGCAGCGTCAGAAATAAAAATGCAGAAAAGACTTAGAATTAAATCCCACTTCAGGAGTTTTACCTAAAAATAGCTGGTTCCTGCATCAGCCACATCCTGTTGACTTTTATCACTGAAATATCAGGCTGGAATTCTAAGTATTCACAAACTGTAATACACATTAACTTTAAAAAAAATAATAATCGAATGAGTGAAGCTAGCTAACCCAAACTTAGGTGCTTTCCTTTGCTGCACTACAAAGAACCTACTGTCTGTTGAAACTGCGTGTGAAGTCATGCAGTAATAGGATTTGTTTGCCTAGATTACAGAGGACTGACATTAAGAAGAAAACAAAGCAAAACTTTAAATCATAGTCTACTTTTGGGTGGCCAGCTCAAAGAAGCCTGATTAGGATTTACTAAAAAACTCTTTCTGCATTGTAAAAGATCAGATTATTTAAAACATCACCAACATAGCACCCACTAAAACTAAGAACAAACAAGCTCCATTTACTTTTAAAAATACAGGTCAATTCTGAGAGAGGGAGGAAAGGAGAAGAGGGAGAACTGAAATTGCTGCTGCTAATAGTAAGGGCAAAGTAGGACAGTACACTCCTATGGTATACTTTTTTCCTAATCTCTCTTCCATAAAGAGCATCTTCTTATTACATAAGGAGACATTGCTTCCCTTGCTCTCAGACTGGCTTCTTGTTTCCTTACAGTCGGTTACAACAACTTTGGAAAAAAGGCAGTCCTCTTCATCCTGCTACATCTCTTTAAAATTTCTCAAGAGAGTTGCTGGTGTTAAAATGTAGAAGGTTAAATAGCAGAAGGTATATAATAGAGGTTAGCCAACAAACTGATCATCTACGAAACACAGCCTTCATAAGTGACAATCACAGAAGCAAAATAACAACGTTTATCCAGAAATCCTTGCCATATACTGTGTTGATTTCCTCAAAGGAGCTAGTGTTTCCTTGATCACTGCCTGTCACTGACTACTGATAAGGATGATGGTTCTTTTCAGCTTCCTTCTCTGAGTTGCTTTCCTTCAGAGTAATTTGTTGTTGGGTCCTCTGAATGTTTGTTTATTCATGTATTTATTTTTCATTGCAGTTCTTTATGTCTCTTGTGGGAAGGAAGAAAAGGAAAAGGGAAGAAGAAGCTTTGATGTGTCTCAACTAGAAATATTTGTCCCCAGATGGAAATGAGTAAGGCTGTTTAGCATGGGGAGCTGGGGTGAGAAGACATACAGTGTCAGGTCAGAGAGAGAAATTAAGACTATTTTTCCTTAGAACTCTGCCTTTTAAAAATGAGAGACTAGCAATACTAAAGCTGTCCAGAAGCTTCTCAAGGACTAAGATTTGGAGAGTAGGGAGTTCCAAAGCCAGACAGAGGCTGGAGCTTTTTATCAATGAGGGAATCTTGTCAATATAAAACAATCCCTTCATTACTCATTACGAGAAAAGGAAAGATATGAGGAAGAAGAATGATATTTCAAGACTTTCAAATAATACAGTGACCTAATTAAATAGTTACTAAACCCCAAAAATATCACTAGCCAAAAAAGGGAATTTAGAAGAAATAGGGAACTGGTTAAATTTAGAATTTAGTCTTTAAAACACAAATTCTTAGGTCTTTGAATGACTATATATTTAGGCCACAGTTTTTCCTCGGTTATGCAAGGGACTTCAACAATGGTAAGAGAGAATTTTTTAGCTCTTAGGATGTTTTTCAGTGTCAAATTCTCCTCTTAGAATCTCTTCTGAAGCTGATTTTGTAGTGACAAATGGCCGGCATCGTGAATTGCCTCCCATACTGCTATAACATGAGGTTCAACTTTTCTTCAGAGTCATTCTGAGCAGTGATAATGATGGTGTTAAATAGCATGGGGGAAATCACTAAAAAGGCCTCATACAGACAAGAGTGAAAATGTATAAAAGGAAGGAGTTCAGACTGTGTAAAATAGGGAAAAAAAAGATTGGTAGTTCTGCAGTGAAGGGAAAAAAAGCAGAAGATAAGGAAAATTCTGATAACAATAAAACTATTACCAATGGTTTGGAACAGAAGAAAAATGAAACTCAAAATATTCCATTTTATCTGATGAGAAAGTTGATTAGCTCAACAATCAACTGCTTCTGTACCCAACCCAGTTTGTGGAACTAGTTGAACTATATAACACATAAAGGAAGACAGAGATAAAAAGAAAGCACTTTTCATCACTTGCTCAATTCTGTATGGTAAAAGGAACAGAAATTATCACATAAAACTCTACATACTACCAACAAAATCAACATAAGTGTGTTGATCTGGCTAAATCTCTGTGAACATGCCACATCTCTCTCCAGTTATTTTGGCGCGTGCTAAATTGGTAATCACACCATGCAATTAATCGTACTTTAAGTTTGCCCACGTACTAGAAAACTAACACTTTCTAAATATATTTTTATCTCATTAGAAAATGTATCTATGTATGATTTCTGTATACTGAACTATAAAGTCACTTGTCGCTTTTCTTTGTGGAAAAGAGAAAACTGAGAGGAGGTGTGATAGGGGAAAACAAAACGACAAGTGGCATAAAGTAAGATGGAATGAAATTGTTCACTCTCTTTTCTAGTACAGGAAACAGGAAGTGTCCAATTAATCCAGTATGAACACATTTCAAGACAAACAGGAGTAGGTGCAAAAGACCTTGCCAAAACTGATGTGGATCCTAGAAGTTCATATAGGTTGATTGGGAGAATGAAAACGTTTATGGAAAAGAAATTCATTGTGGGTTACAAATGTATAGAACCATGTCAGGAGTCGTGGTTGATAGTGTATAGAACAGAGTCAGGAGATTTCTAAAGTGAAAATAGCCGGAGGTTGAAATTAGCATTAGGTAGAAGTATCATATTGTAACCTTGTCCTGCTCTTCCTTTTTCCAAGCCATTCACTTCTGGATGCTGTTGGATACAGTACACAACTCGGCCTTTGGCTTGAACCACTACAGGTGTTAAAACTGTATTAAGTTCTCTAACCACTGTCACCCACTGATGTCTCCAAGTGAAACTGTAAATGAGTCTTCAAGGCTATTTGACTCTATTGACTTCATATAGTCTAAATAACTACTCCAGTAATTCTTAAGACTTTTTTAATAACCTGCAACCTTTCCTTCTATTCCTACTGGTTTCATAAGGGAGATTTATTTATTTATCTGTTGCATTTTTGATGTATTACCCAAAACCTCTACAGCAATCATATTTCCTTCTGCCTGTCTCTTCTGACAAAGCTTTCCACCCGTGTTATTCCTACCACTCTCAGCTTCTCAGAGATTCTGTCCTATATGCATTGGGTTTTACAGTTGTGCTGAAATCATGTTCGGTTCTGCTTTTTTCCTTCTACCTGTAAACTGAAAATTTGCAATATTTTTCCAGTTAGGTATCAGCTTTCATTTGTGAACAGTTTTTCTTGGGTTCAAATTCTCTTTTTAATCCTGTCCCCTGCATTACTTAGAATCAGTTTTAGATAGGTAACTGAGAGGAGAAACTTGCCAGTCTACAAAGATAGCAAGAAGTAGGGAAATATTTTAAAGATTTTCTGGCCCCTGGAAAATTCTACAGGTAAAGTTTTAAAAATAAAATAAAATAAGTTTTATCTCCATTTTAAGATAAAAGTTTTATCTCCATAGTTTTGTTTCCCAACAGCGACCATTCTGCTGCACATGACTTGTTTAGAGGATGTAACCTTGGCCAACACTTAATCTCTTGCTAGTCGTATACATCAAGCTGACTATTCTGACAAGATTTTGGTCTGGTATGGATTCTAGAAAATTTATCATGTGCATACAGGATGATCTGAGAATTTGCTGAGCAATGGAAATCCAGTTAAACTGTTCATGTAGACACAGTCATAATCTTCCATTTTTTAATGTACAGAGAAGCAATACTAATTCCTTCATTTTAAAACTTACTTTGTATAACTGTGCAAAGCTACCAATCTCTCAACTTAACTTCTCATATGGGAAGTTTTCCTCTATACAATACTTTTCCTATACCTTGATGAGATGAAGTAACACAAAGCTTTCCATTCAATAAGATCATGAACTGTCTTTGATTGCTTTTCAGGGTGGTAAATTTGACTTTAGTATCCAATTTGGCTATCTTGCAGTTTATCATTGGCCATATATCACTTTATTTTTCTTTCTTTATTAATACTGTTTCCTATTAATAACAATGATGATTTACATTCATATAGTCCTCTCTTATGGAGTCCTAATGTACTTTACAAACTATACATTAGAATCACTTTGTCCTGCACTGAATTTTATCCACATCTCAGCTGAAACATAACTATCTAGTAACATTCTGCAACACCTTCACAGCGGTTTAAAACAACACGTTAAGGTGAAAAGGCAAGAAAAAGTTTTCAAGTATATACAATCGAAGTATCTAAATTAGATTAATGGTCAGTACGCTACCTTAACTCTTACAGAGAGCACCAAGGAAAATTTAGTAATCAATAATAGGCAGAAGCTTTCATTTTATTTGACATTTTACTTTTATGGCTTACATTTATTAAACAGATCATTGTTTAAGAGCAAATATTTACCACTCATTTATAAGATATCATACTTATTTCCTGCTTTAAGGTTAGAAAATTATTATGGCATTAAGATACTGCCATATGGTAACTTTGAAAATACTGACTCATTCTGGCAACAACAGTACAGCACCGGTTCCAGAACAAACCCAGCTTTCAACATTCAGCATTGGAGTGGCAGGCACGGCTTGTTTCCATCAGCATCTCCCTAATTCTAAGATCAGAATGAGTGGATATTTGTTTAATAGTAAATTAATACCTATAGGCCTGGGTCATACAATGCCTACCTGTGTACCTGTATAAAGCTACATCATCTTCACTGACAGCACCCAACTCTATATATTATGGAAACTCAGAGTTGCTTACTAGCTTGCTTACTTTTAACTGGTGAAGAGTCCAAATCAGTTGTAATACTAACATACTATTAATAAAAATCAATTAAGTTCACCACCTGAAAAAGCAGCTTTAACAATTTGCTCTTCTATCTTAAAAAACACACAAGCTTTTACATAAAATAATCCTAAAATGTTGGAGCATTTCTTAAAATTACTCAGTATGTCAAATTCAAAAGAAGAGAAAAAATCTTACTTCAAAAAACATCATCCAGAAAAATTACAATCAACACAATTTATTTCTACTTTCTACTTTGTGCAATACTATGGCTTAATAGCACCTATCCACTGACTGCTCTAAATTTATCTTTTATTTCTGTATCTATCTACGTGTACAGCTAGACAAGAAATGGTTCAATGAACAGTGCACTATATGGTGAAGGCTTTTCTAAGTTATTATTTACCTGCACAACTTTGATAGCTCAAAGTCCTTTTTCTACAGAGTGTTCTTTTTCTTTTAGCACTTATTTACCGAATGTGACTAGAGAATCTCTTTCATTAGAGACTTTTAGAAGCAGGTTAGACAAACAGTTATCAGAAAGTTTGTTGTACATTTCGTCCTGTATTGGAGCAGAGGAATTAACTTGATGACTCTCAAGGTCCCTTCATCCTACATGCTAGACTTTTACAAAAGTTAACAACAAAGTCAAATGTTAGAGATGACTTTAACAACTTTGGGTATGAACCAATGCCATGTCATATCAATGACAGCTTTTTCAATCAATTGCAAACTATATAGGATTAAGCAACACAACAGTGATTATTCTAATCCATATTTTTACAGTCTTTTGTATCTTTTATCATTATAGCATAAGTTGTGAAAGAGATGATGATAATAGATATTGCAAATATATTTAAAAATATATTTGGACACATACATACATTACAGAGTATCAGACAGCAATGTGTAATCTAAGTTGTCAAATATATTTTGAAAGCTATGTTTATAGCCCAGAGAGCTGCTCAGTGATTTGTTGAAGGGCAGACATCTGGATCATTATAGTATCTGTATGAACAAAAAATAGACAGTTGATTTCACAGCCATTTTTGACCTCTCTGAATAATTTCAATCTGACTATGCAAAAACTCTTCCCCAAGCAGACAACAGCATTGTACCCATGTCAATTATTGTAAGCAGTCAATGTATGGCTGCTGAATAAGTGATTCAGTCCTTACAGAACTGGTATTTAGATCTGGCATCTGTTTTTCTTGGCTTCTTTCTCTGCTGACTCTGCCAGCTTCTTAATCTACCTCCCTTTCTTTCTCTTACATGCATAGACATTTTTCCTTTGCTTCTCAATTTTCTGCAGCAAGCAACACGTTGACCTGTCTGCTTTCCTGTGATCACGTTTTTTTTCGGATGCAGTGTGCAACTCATTCTATAATTCCAACAAGGATGTTTCAAGTTTCAACATATTATTTGATTTTGATTCCCCCTGCCATTGCTCCACCTACAAAGGACTATGAGACAAAATACAGGAAGATCTGAATTCACTGTAAAAGGTAGAATACTTGGGGTAAAAATAGGAATTTTTCCTCCCAAGTGCATATTCCTTAAACATATGGTTAAAAAAGTGTTAGGACACCATAAAAGACATTCAAAACCTACAGCTTCAAAACTAGAAAGGCTGCAGAGGCATCAAAAAACTTGTTGATGATAGGCTTCTAACAGGGTTTTCACAGCCTTTTCACCACTTCCTTCTCTTTAATTTAAAGAAAGTAAGGGCCATTTCATCTATATGTATCCTGAGAACCTAAACAGCTATCAAACTTAGACCCACCAGGTGCCTAAACATCTACAGACAATGCCAAAACTATCCACAATACAGAACAATATGAGGTAACGCAACTCAATACAGTGTAATACTGCTTTAAACTGCCCAGAATCTAGTAATCTCTTCTGTAACCTATCCAGCTTCAGGCACAGTAGTTCAAAATGTAAACACATTGATAGTGGCCAAGGTCAGAGACAAAATACAGGACTAAAAGGTCCTCAGCTCTCACTCTGAAGGGCATTTCTAATGTTAATCCAGAACTCTAATTAGGTAGCCTGACAAAAAGACCCCACTCAAATAACCAGTTAAGGTCACTAAATTGAATATATTGCAGACACCATGTGGAACAACTCTAATCATATGACAGATGTATTCACTGTTCACTTTAGTATTACCAAGCAAAATATTTGCATGCAATGTAAACAGAAAGAGAAGACAGTTCAAAATGAAGTCCTTGGAAATGGAAAACAGAAGAACAATTGGTAATGATGACCATTATGACCAACATTTTCTACACAGATGTACATGCAGGTGGCTCACAGACATGAGTAGATGAGTGGAAGCCACATTTTGGGGAGGGATTTTGGACAGGGTTGAGGGACTGCTTCCCACAATAATTAGAGGATGAACAGAATTTCTAGAGGTATCTGTTTTGCAAGGATCTTGTGTAATTATTATTCCAGTGCTATTAAGCTCTTGTTGTCACCACCAGTGGCAACAAAAAGGCCCTCTGAGAAAAACAAAATCTTAAGAGACTAAGGGAGGTGACTCTAATGACCTATTTTATTGCTACTTATCTGGCACTGATTCAAGAAAGGTCAAAAAACTCTTGAAAACATGCGCAAGATTCTGTGGAACCTTTCAGTAACGTCAGGGCAAGAATTAAAGGAAGTCTTGACCTTTCTGACTCTTTTAGAGACCTCAAAAAATTATTATCTCCTTGTTTCAGTGTATGCCTGCCTCCTGGACTCTTATCCACAGAAAAAAAAGCCAAAAAATTCATAATCACCAGCAATATAAAGAGTACATTTTCCTATTTTTACCTGTAGTATTGATACAACTTCACCTAATCAGTCACTTACCCCTTTGACTTTCACAAGGCCCTTCCAATTTATAACATATTACTGAATCCTGAAGTACAAGGTCTGTTGAGCCAACTACATCATCTTCTACTGGACTGCTCACTTAAACACCACTAATTTTCCATGTGCAAATAAAGGAGATTTTTTCATTGTTTCAACACTTTCTAACCCTGCACTTCTTTCTCTTATTTAGCTTATTTAGCTGATCTTCATTAGCTTACAAACTTAATGGCGTTTGAAATGCCACGCCATTCACTTTCAGCTCTGAAAGTAAAATAGCAGGGTTGACTTTGGGAATTCCATCAAAATCCAATAATCCAACTCTTACATTCTGCATTTGCTCTGCTACTCAGCCCATGAAGGAAGAGAGCCTCGGCAGATGTCGACTTTACACAACGACATGTAGTACAGGGATGCATTCCCCTCCTGTCCTTCCCCAAGTAAAATGAACTTGTACTCTTAACCCAGCAACATTTCTCTGTGTGTGACTGGTACCCCCTGCTCCTGACCCCTGGTAATATTCTGCCAAGGATCCCCAAAAGAACCTGTCTGTCCCCGTAGTGTCAGGTGACACTGTGTATCTGTCTGTTGCACCTCATCTTTGAACACTGTGGGCCATAAATTCCAACATTTCATAGAACAATTTATAATCATTAGGACATGCTTTTAGAGAAAAGTGGAACAACAGAAGAGGTTGGTAAGAGAGAAGAATCAAGCAGGCACATAGGTCATTTGGCTCGACAGACTTAAGAGTTTTCTTCCATCTGCCAAGACAGCAGTTAAATACAATAAAGTTAATCCCTGACAGCATATCTCAGCAAAATTTTCCAGAGCTTTTACATTCTCTTTAATAAAAACATTTTTAAGAGGTATGCCATTATTTCTTACTCTCCAAATAAGTTATTCACTGACCTTTACTGACTATGAGCAATCCTAGTAACAATTCAAATGCTATCAGAATATTTATTTTATTTTCTGGCACTACCTTTCCCTATTTTTGCTACTAGATATCATATTACAGAAAATGAAACAGGTAAAAATAATATGCAAAGACTTCTCTTTGAGAAGCCAAATCATATTCAGAAGACCGTTCCCAAGAGAAATAGCTTTGAATTCAGGGGAGAATTGTTATTATCTTCAAATCTTTCTTTTCTGTCTTATGTATATTCCCACCACTCTTGCAATTCCATAAACTATGGACTGAAATTGCATTAGCCTTTCATAGACAGTATACTGATGAGAAAGAGAGAAGGATCATCATTCTCTTGCTGTTTCCATGTTGTGATTTCTTTGTTATGATCTCTGTAACTCCATCACCAGTGTTATTTATTAAATAACAAGATTAATTAATGGTAAGACCAGGCCGTTTCACCTTGGCTAACATTCATAGACCAATAAGGTTCTTCTGATGTTTATGGAAGTTACATATTAAATATATAATTATATTTTAAAAACTCAGGTTTACACAAATAGGCAAAGTTTGCTCTGCCAAGTCTCCATTTTTAATTGAAATGAGTTAAACAGTGCTCATTCAAAGCAAAGTCAATTTCTTATAACTTGTCAGCCACTTCTACATGTGACAGCAATGAGTGGAATTATTTTTACCTGTAAAAATATACTACATCTTACTCTATAATGTATCTATAATATTTTACTTTTTTTTTTTTCTGTGGTTTAACCAAGAGCAGTTTGCCAAGCTGATATTATGGTCTGTGAGTCCCAAGCCTAGTCCTCAGCTATAAGCAGGAGTAACTCTGAATCCAGTTGAACAATAGCAAATTACAACCTCAGGGTCTCATTCTCTCTTAATCATTTAGCGTTTGGAGTGAGACTGTCACCTTCAAGATCCAGACTGATTTCAAGCTCTGATTTGCTTCTGTTATCTGTGTTTTTTTGTGCAGTTGCAAAACTGCAATGCCTAGGTGCTCAGCTGACAACATAACTGTAAGCAAAGCCTCTCCTAATTTGATTTTATAATTTGGATTTTGCAGACACTCTAGATTTTTATAATATGGACTGCATATGCTGGCATTAGCTCAGCCAGTTTATGACCCTACCTGTGACTGTGCATTACAAAGCAGTGACCATGGGGAAGAAGTTCTGCTGAATTGCAGGCACTTATAATCTTCCACATCTCCTACCAGACTCTTCTTTTTAATGATGAAATATGCATCTTCTCTGTTATGGTACAAATACAGATATTTGATTTTTTTATGTTACTAAAGTTATATTATTCATCTTACGGTACACGTCCTAACTCTTAGGAGTGCTCTATATCTTGCATGTTCTGCCACCAGATCTATAACACATCTTATCCAATCATCCTTTCCTACAGCTGATTTTTCACTCTCATTTGCATAATGCTGAAAGATAAAACTGTTTTGCTCCCTTGAATTTGCATATTTTAAGTTTAACTTGATTAGTTAAATTGGTATTTTTCTGCTAAATCTGAACGATTACAATCAAGCACAGCAAGAACGATATTCATTTTTTCCCTAGTGTTCTTGAAGTTCAACAAGTCCTACTGCAGCAATTAGCTGGTATGCTTCTCTATCTGCCTTTTGATAATTAGCTATCATTTCAGGATTTTTACCCAACAAACAGGCTCTTAAGACAAAAAGTCCACTGTGTATTCACAAAAGCTTCCTGCCTCTCTCCTTCTGAGACTGTGAAGAGCTCTTCTGCTGTTTTATGAAAAAGGAAGTACCGTGAACCATAGGTAAAATACAATAATTATTTATTTGAAACAACTGCCTACAAATATTATAGTAGTAGGATGCCACCAGTTCTTCTTTTAATGCCTTCTACTTTCTGCAGAAATGGAGTCCAAATAGGCTGTAAAAATCAATGCGGTATTTCCTGAACAGAAGCATAAATAGAAAAAGCAGGAGATTTGCTTATCTGTTAGCCAAACTCTAGAATTTGTGATTTTAACTAGTAATAATCAGTTCAGAATCTTCAGATAAATTTAATTTAAAAGAGTGTGCATTGTATTGCAATAGAAGAAGCAAAATACTCAACTGATTGCTATACTTTGCTATGGAAAACTTCTTTTACAGAAATGCTTAACCAGATCATACTTCCATAAGAAAGGCACCTTCCATAAGCTATGGCACCTGTCAGTATCATTTTGGAGGAGGGCTTGGAAGAGGCTACCATTTGAGGACCTACAATTACTGAGAACCTGGGAGTAAGACATAGCTAAAGAAATTCAACCTAGTTGCGTATACTGATTCTCTCACATGAGTCTTTGGGGAAGATTTTCATTTCTTATGGGTAGCGGATGGTGAAAAATCGAAAATAAAATTTCTTGAAGGAGATAATTTGGTTATTTGATATAAGCATGGAATTTACATATGGAAATCAAGTTCTAGCAAGTATTCAAACATCGCAAGTGGAAAAAGACATCAATTTGCATCCAGTCTGTAAAAATTCAGAACTATTTTATAATTTTAACACACCTATTTTACCCATGCTAGCAGAACAGTGAAAACTATGAAGAGCAGAAAACTGAAGTTCTGTTGCAAAACTAAGGTGTGAGCTACTTATTAATGAAGACTGAATGGCATTTCTGTGATAATTTAGTCTAATTTTAATTTAGAAAACTTCCTTAAATTAATTCTTGTTTAAACTAAGGCATATCTTTTTAAGAAAAAAAAGGAAGATCTAATCTTATTAACAAAATAGCTAGTGACCATAGCTTCTGCTAAATTGCCCTAGTGCTTAGGGAAGCCATGATCCATAGTCTAAAACCTCATGCATCTTATTTTCAGGATACCTATGTAAAATTTTATTTATTTAAGTGAAAGATTTATTATCTTTCACTTAAAAGTGTGAAAGACATGAATTAATGGCAAAATCCATATGAAAAAAATTTCACAAGGTTCAGGTCACTCACTGTCCAGTATATGCCCCAGCTGTGCAGATTTACTAGATGCTAGTTGGTCTTTTGAGTATGGTTCCAACTCTGTATCATAACTCCATTCTTTTACTATTGACATCACATGCAAAATCAAGGGCAGTCACCCTTGAGGAGTGATTATAGGAACCCAAGGCTGAGCAGATATATCTTAAAAAAACAAGATACTTGAGTGGATGTCAAAGAATTTATTCCAGTATTTGAGCAGTGAAATTTAGTCCAGTAACCAGTATGTCACACTGCTATCGCTCAAGACTAGTGTCTGACTATACGTCCAGTACAGTCACAGTGAATATCTAAGGCGTAACCAGCTTTATGCAAAACAGAGGATATAGGACAATTCCATAGATCGCTTTTCCTCTTCCCTGAGTTCTTCCTGATCTCAAGCATTTAAAGACATGTAAACAACAACAGCCAAAGAAAAAGTCTAGACACAGAAGCACAAAGTGTTTTCATAACTTTTTTTTTTACATGCTTTGCATGTTATATATTTGCTTAAAACTGCTCTTCTGCTAATCAGTTGCACCCATATACAACATTTCCTCTTTCTTTGCTGCAGAAGATTTGACTATGAATAATAGCTCTGCTACATTCTATTCAATGTGGCAACATTCTTAATTCTAGAGACAAGAAGCTCTGGCACTCTCCTGACAACCTATTCATAGGAGGTTCCCTGTACTTTTACATTTTTACTGTGAAGTACAATTAACCCTTTGCATTAGAGTACGAATTCTCAAGAACAGGATCTCCCTCTCAATAGTTACGTTCCCCAAACTCTGATTTTTATTCTGGTAATTCTCTTGTTTTGGAATAATTTGTAATATTTTATAGAAGACATCCCCAATCTGAATGGAACTACTGGTATCTCACAGGTTTTGCAGGCAGCACGAACTTACCCACTGTCCACTAAATGCATTATTGGTCATTGTCAGCATTTTGTTACTGGTAAGTAGCTAAGTGAGTATCTACTTCTTATGTCCCGTACTTCCCTTGTGTTCATCAACATATCTAACTGGTCCACTTAATTCTGTAGAACAGAAGGAATAATTTCTTTTGTGGTTGACAATTTTGCCTGTTTTTCTAGGAAGAAAACTCCATGTTGGAGAAAACTCCAACTCCAACAACATGACGTTGCACTAACATCTGCAATATGAAATGGAAACCATGTTTCCTAAAAAATAGGATTTGTTTTTTTAGGTTTTCTTTCTACTCTTATAGGGTTTCCTTTAAGAATAACAACACAAATTGGTAGTAACAGCTGCCTGAGTGTGAATCACAAGCACTAACCAATGAAAAAGGGCATGTAATGTTTAGCAGAGCTAGCTTTCAGATGGTGATTAGTGAACTGCTTCTGTACAGGTATGGGGTAAATTGCAATGCAACTGTAATGACTCATTGCAAAACTTCAATGGTTTGCTTTCCTATTCAGAAATTCTGTAACAACCAATAGTCATTACATATGTGCAAGGTGGAAAGATCCCCCAAGTTTATGCTAGTTCTGCAATTCCAGAAGCTGGTGATCAAATGGGTATAAGTAGTAACTGCTTCACATATTACATCAACCCAAATTTTAATTAATATATTGCATTTGTCTTGAGAGTTCAACATACTTCCACAAGGTAGAAAGATCTAAAATGTGCTCTAAAGCTTCTCTGACTGCCTAATCATTGTCCCACAACTAGTCTATCTAATGGTTCTATGGTTTGACTAACATATATGATCTGGCAGTAAAAACAAGTTTGCAGGCTTTCAAGATCATTGTGTGATGATATGGTAAAATCATTTCAGCTTTTAGGGCTGTGAGGGGAAGATGTGATGTCTTGCATTTTACCCACAAAAAAAAGCTTCATACTGCACAGCACAGAAAACCTATGTTATCCCTCTGTAGATGGCAGATCCTCCATAATGTCAATTACCACAGGGGGGCTTGTGTACAGATGACAGTACATATCTATATGTATGTAGAGGAAAGAAACAACACAGATGAGTCCATATGTAAATCATGAGAGTGAACTCACAGACATCAGTCAACAAGCAAGTATAGCCTGTAGTGTCAATATACTCTTATTGATATTAAGGAGCACAGTTCTCACAACAGTTTCTCCAAAGTAGCAGAACCAGTGGTGGAGCAAACCAGAATACAACACAAACATGGGGATCTCATATGTTATAGAAAAAATTTAAGGGTTTTGTCTCAGAAACGAAGGGTTTAGAGTATTATGCAATTCTTATTAAAATATGCTACCTCATCTGAAGTACCCTGAATAAAAAAAAATAAAAAATAAAAAAATCTCCCATGTGTGGTTTCAGTGGCATTGTTCAAAGCAATCTTCACTTAGAATAAGTCAGAAGATAAAAATGATACTATCTAGGTCAGCAAACACAACTGCCTATTTTCAACATACTTTTTCCTTTTTAAGTAGTTTCTGTCATCTGAACGTGTGTTATATTGCTCCCACTATGCAGATTATACACTGCCACAGAATGCCAAGGAATGGAAGGTCACTGGGCAAGTTCCCCAATGTGCAGCATATGCTGCAGTCATGAAAGCTTAAGCCTCGTCACCTACTATGAACACAAGTTGTTCCCAGCTAATGTGAAATAAGTTGCTGTTGCATATACAACAAATATTAAAACCATCACCGCAGTGTGAAATTAAGTGTCCGCCTGCTTTTTGAGAGATATTTTTATATTTGCTAATGGAACAGGCACTAGCAAAGAATCCATCTATAATCAGATTTTATTGAGAAATGCTAGAAACATTTAAGCTTAAGAATTAAATTAAATTAAAGCTTAAGAAATATGTTTTGTTGGAGGTGCTATTCAGCCTTTTCTACAAAAATTTGAATTCACTTATATAAATCAATGGGAGTTTTGTCATTGTGTCTAAAAAGAGTAAAATCACACCCTGCTTTAACCACCTCTTAGTTATTAGACCCTAGGGATTTCAAAACTGCTTTTCTCCTCCTGCATAAAATCTTCAGTAATCTATAAAATACTCTTTTCCTGTATACTGTAGCCTTTTGACATGAATGTTTGTATTTCAGAAGCAGTAATTGCACCAGTTTGGATTAAATTACACACTTCCTTCTAGTGCTTCTAGTTTGCTCTTGATAGTACTAGCTCTTATCAAAGTATCTCTGTAATGATCCTGACTGGAAAACCATTGTATGTCAATTAGTTAGTGATCTATGTAATTGTTGAAAAGACCAAAAAGGAGGATGTTCAACCACGGACAAGATCTGCACAGAGTGCCATGCGAAAATCCATCTGGGGTCCGTCCAATGCTGCACGAAAGCGGGGTTCCCAGCATCTGGAGGGATATAAGATTTACCCACTATCTATATTCCTCTTTTTACTCTGCCTTATTAAAACAGCTATTTTATTAAGCCATTTGTTGTCAGACCTTTCTTACTGAGATCCAGAAAGAACCCTGCACCATCTTCCTCTCTCTCCCCCACACCCCTCTCCTCACCGCAGTGCAGAACAATTTCTCAGGGCTACTCTTGACTCATTTGTCTTTTGTATTTTGTTCTTCAAACACAAATGGATTTGCAGAATGTTATAAGGCTGATTAGCCCTTTTCCCCCAGGAAAACAGTCAAAAATTCTATAGTTGCAGAGCTTGAGTTCTGAGGTCATTTACTCTCAGAGCCAACATTTTGAAGTTGGGGCTCTTTTCCCTCTTTGGGAAAAATAAAGTACATTACTACACTATCACTGAGTGGATAGTACAGATTATAACCTAACCTGGTTCACTGAGAGTCTACAAAGACAACCTGGATGAAAAAAACCTCAGTTCAGCCAGAAGAAGTCTTGGCAACCTAGGAGGTAACACTCTTCCAATAGTCAACGAGCAGATGACTAATAGACAAGGTGATATTATGGAATCTAGCTTTCAAAAATAAACTGTTCACTGGGTGTTTTGTTCCTGAAAGTCTCACTTTGAGCAGAGGAAAGATGACTTAAGTGCCAGCTTCTGATTTCACCTGAATTTACCCAATGTAAACTCCAGAAATGGGCTGCTTTTTAGCAGTGGGAATACCCTTGCAAAATGTACAGCTGACAAAGTTCAGGAAGGCTGGAGAATGAAGACTGCTGTGTAAAATCTAGCAGTAGAATCCTTCAGGTTAGCCTAGAACTCCATTAAGAGGATTTCTTGGTTAACAAAAAACATTTCGAAAGAATTATTATTTGGGGAGCTTCAAAATCAATCATGCTGATAGATGGTTTCATTTGTCTGAGAAAGGGCTGTTTCAGTACTGTGAGAGGGAATAAGGAACAACAGCAAAATTGGCTGTGAGCCACTTGGCACTGTGGTTCGGCATACACTGCTCTGCATCACAGTGATGGAAGGACAGAAAGCTCTTAGAAAAGTAAGTGGACAGAATCAATCTCATATGAGGCAGCCAAAGACCTAACTGCCATTTTCATCTGAAGATTTCTTCATTAAAAAAACTGATTCTCCCCATTAAGCAGCAGTCTTTGCTAATAAATGTGACTGGTTATGTTCAAGTATTCATGGACTAATATTGAAGTGGCAGATTTCCTTACTGAGAGTGTCCTGAGCAAGTAAGTATTAAATTAACTACACTTTACAGGCTGGGCCAGAAACTCTTGCATCTATAAGAATTCAGGATTAAGCTACAATCGAACTACACAGTTTCCACTCAGTGCAAATGATGATGGGCTTTAGAGAGCAGATATTCCTCATTTGCCAATCTGCTCCATGGCCACTCTAATGCTGATGGCACTGGGTCCTTAATGAGGCCAATGCCAGTACAGGATTCATCTGGAGTGATGAAGGTCAGCTGCATCACTCTCAACATGCCTCCTACCAGCACAGAAGCCTGAGGGGAAAAACTAACAGCTCATTAGTGGCACAGATGTGCCTGCAGGAAAATGTTCTTCTGGTTATTTATGGTTGGATAAAGTCATTTACAGAATCTCAGTGGAGCCAAAGGGCCATAACCAGACTTGAGAATCTATTTTCTTTTTTAATCCTCATAAGAATTTCTGAATACTGTAACTACACTGCATTCATGAAATGTTCCCCTCAAAGAAAAAGTGGTTTCATCCAAACCCGTTATTTGAAAGAGGTTTCTGGAGGGAAGATTTCTGCAGAATGTTTCCCACTAGAAAATCAGGGTGAAATGCACAATTGGCACGTGTTCAGTATAATCTATCAATTTAGCTGGGGAAAAAGAAAGCAGGAACTATAAAGGAGAATGAGATAAAAGAGGCAATGACCCAGTGCCTTCAACAGTCACCAGAAGTATCTCTGGTGACCATACAGTTTAATGTTAATGCTACTCAAGCAAAATATTCTGATGTAAACTAAGGTATTTTTTGAACAATTTCCCCTCAAGAAAATGGCGTTCTGTGTTTCATTTTTGAGCACATAGAGGCCAAAAGAGTACATCAAAATCTCAACACCTCCTATGTGACAGAAATTCTCTTTACTGATCATTTCTACCACTGGCTGGCAAGGATTTGTCTTCAACGGGTGAGAACAGAAGTCAATCAGAAGAAAGGGACTATGTGAACCTTGAGATGGACAAAGCTGTGATATTTCAGAGGATGCACCACAGAGAGACAAATAAAACATAGAAAGAGAAGGAGTCAGCATATGAATGAAGTGCAGGTTTGGGAAGCAACTGAAAAAAGATGGTTTAAGCTTAAGTACATCTTCCTGCTAATAGTCTCAATTACTTTTTCTATCTTACCCCTCTAAAACATTATTTATTAAGGATTCTTGTTACAGCTAAACCATAGTCCTAGTACTTGATTTACAATATTCTTTAAAGAACACATTACTTAATTTTCATCAGGCTTTCTCTTTTCCACTACTTAAACAATGCAAAGTGATCTTCCTTTAGATCACTTCATAGATTTAGGCCACTTCCTACACACAAGTGCATCAACATCGAATTATTCCAATTATCTTCATATTATTTGTCATACACAAAGCAGAAGCTCAGTTTTAATTTACTGCATCTCTAAAACATCTGTCTGTGAAGCATTGTACACAAATTTAATCATCACTGCAATGAAGTGAATCACCATTTCCTCCAGCCGACACATCATAAGACCTATCCTAATAAATAAAAAGTTTTCTTGACTTCTGTATCAGTCGTGCATTAGCCTTCTCTGAAAAGTCAAGATAGGTCCTGACACCTGTGCCATTTTATATAAGCAAAGGATTTTTATCTTATTTATCAAATTCTATCATCTAAAACACTGTTAAAATCCTTTATTAGATTCTTTTATTTGTAAATTTGTGCCTAATAGAATAATGTAAACTCATAAATTAGGCCATTTTGGTTTTTCACTATATAGTCAATCTACTTAGTCAGAAAGTACTAAACAGATCTATGGTCATAGCACTGAATGAAGCAAAAAAAGAACCAAAAATTTTCATAAACAGGATAGATGTTACATGTGTGTGCATAAAACACAGAACTAAGTACCAATATTTAGTATTTTACATGTAGCATAGATGTCCATACTTTTATTTTCTGCATAATCTCAAACAACCCTGCAGGCCATTGGGATTATTCTAAAGAGTGTTTAGATTATCCCGTTGCTAAAATCATCAGTAACATTAAAAAAAAATATTTTTTTTACATTTTTGAACCTTTGTGTGCAGTTCTGAAACTTACAATTGTGTTTAAACTTATTAATGATTTACTTATGCATTAAAAATTAAAATATGGAAGTTTTTTAATTGTTAATGATGACTAAGAAAAATTTTTTTAAAAAAATCAATACTAGATCTGCTCCATCAATGTAAATAGTAAGAAAATTCCATATGATTAAAACACTACCCTTAAATGATGATACTTTTCAGTAGAATGCATATTCATGTTAGAAAATAAACTCTTCATTTTATATCAGATGAAAAATTATCTGTGTTTTACTCCATTTCCTAGTGGAAACCATTGTGGTAAATGACAGAATTTACAGAGCCATGAAAAGGGCAGAAGAAGAAAGTTGTGCACGTTAAAGAATAAGAGAGGTTTTTGTAAGTATTCTTTCTGCAGTTTATGTAAAATCATATGCTCTACTACTTCAATAAAATGAAGGTTCTGTGGCCTACTTTTAAATAAAGATTTGAAAATCATAATGCAAAGCATAAAATATTCATTAATTTATTCATTTAGTTTTCCAAGCAGCTTGCACAATGTTAAAATTGTGCAGCACATGACATTTTGATGTACAAGCAGGATAGACTCCTCAAATTCATAAAAGACTAATGCACTTGCTTAGAGTAGAATACTTGTTTATACAGAATGATGAAGAGCCAAAACACAAAATGTGCCTGTTCACCTATACTTATTTTAGATCTACCGCAAAATACATTAACAAACAAAGCAATTGAACTGCTAATGAGCAGCTGTGAGTTGCACAAACCATCTCTGGACTTACTAAACTGAACATAGTTTTGCATACACTGCTTGTAAATAAAGATGTAGGGAAGTGCAATTTTACTTTAACAATGTGGCTTTCTGTGACCATACTGTAGTAACAGAATAATCTTCAATGAAATCAATAAACATTAAGAATTTAAATAGCTTCCAGGACTGGGGACACAGAATTTACTACAGGGTACCAACAGCCTCAATTTGGCAAGGCCCGAGTGCTTTGCTGAATAAGGACTTAAACATGTGTAATGTTTACCTGTAAAATATTTTACCAAGTACGGCCCATAATGAAGAATTAAGCGGAGATCAAGAATGTTTCTGATCTTTCAAATGTATTTTTTGCATGAAGTTAATAAAACTTCTTTCACACACATTTTTTATGGCACAGACTTTCTGAATTTTATTTCTTTGCTTGCAATCCTTTCAGCCATTAAATAGGCAACAACACAGTTTTAACATTTCTCTCCATGCTTTGGTTCGTGTTTTATCAGGTGGTCCATGAAAAATTGCAAGTATTCAAGAGATCAGTTATAACTGAAATAGGAGTAAAAAATTAGTTCCTGAAGAGCGTTAGTTGGGGTTTTCTACAATATAAATTATAAGCTAGGGTACCGATTCCTTGTAAGAAATATATTTATAGAATGCTTGCACTTTCAAGTTTCCCTGGAGAGTTTTGGTGAAATCTAGTGCCTAGTCCATAATGCCCTTATCCTTATTTAAAATTAATATGGATTTTGACTCATATTCACAGATGCTTATCTGGGAAATTTTAGCATGCTTTGGACATAACCCAAAAACAAGTTATGCTCAGAAGCATTTGCAACTTTAACTGGATACTGACTGAGAAGAACATGTGTAGAAAGGTGAAAAGACTAGCATCTGTCACCATGGATGTACTGGAGCCTCCATTACACCAGATCAAATTTAGCCTTGTGTCAGTAGTTTGCATAGGGAGGGAGGATGATTAGTTACCTTGGGTCAAAGATGCAATGCTAAATTCTATACTTACTTATGCCTTCTGCACATCACCTCTAAATAAGGTAAAATTTTCAGTGACCTTATCTATTGCTGTCACTTGTCACTATGAAGATCAATTTAACTTTACGGCATCCAAAGCATGTTTTATTCCTTTTTGCTGCCACAGCACATCTCAACACGATTCTTTCATTGAGTGCTCTTAGGTCCCCAGTGGGCACTTAAGACTCTCAGGGTAACTGTGTAATAAAATGCAGTCTGACTGGCTGCAACCTACTGGCTTTCCTGAACTCCCAGGGAAAAAAAAAGAAAAAAAGAAAGAAAAAAAAGAAAAAAACCATCACTCTTCTACCCTCCAAAGCAAGATTATAGGGGGCTTAATGTTCAGATTAAGAGAGAAAAAAAAAGGGGGAGGGCAGAATAAATGTGAATAATGTGAATATCTAAGGAGTGCTAATAAAACTGAGAAAAAACCCAATAAGCTGACTCCAAGCATTCAGTGCAAAACTGAATTCATTCCATGCAGAGTAAAGACTGTGATTTGAACTCAGTCATAAAAGCAGAATTAAGGAGAAGTCTAGGCCTTCAGACAAGAAGTTCTGATTTAAATGCTAGATAAGTTTATACCATCCAAAGTCTCAGTTTTTAATATATGTTTGCCTTCAGCTCACCTGGCAGACCTGGCAAACAGAATTAGTTATGTAAGCCATCTACCCAATGTCTTCTCAAAGTCAAATGGAATAAACAGTTACAGCACTTCTTTGGCATATGCATTTGTTTTTTATTTATTTACTATTTATTATTTTTATTGCCTGCAGGAGGTTGCTGGTATACAACAGCAAACTGAATGTGTTTTCTAAAACAGTTTTAAAATTCAAATATTGTTCAGTATTTAGTAGTATTATCATCATCCACCTTGTTTTCAACTTAAAAAGTCAGACTTCAAGGGGAAGCTGAAGGAGAGATGATGGACTCTTTAGCTCTTTAAAGAAAACCACTTAAGAGTCCTTGCTGTTTCTGCTTTGAAATTAGTTAGAGGGGGGCATAACAGTAATAAATTATTCAGTATAATGTGCAAAATTAAATGCCATTTACAAATATTTTAAACATTAACTTTCAAACTTCATTTTAAAAAGGTATAGTCACAGAAAAACAGGGGTAGCAAGGTATTTCATTATATGAACATTTAATGTTTTAAAATTATTAGCTTCAAAGAAAAGCAGCAGCTCTAAATAAGACAATATGCAGTTTTATCTGATTTGATTTTAAATCTCAAGACCTGTATGTTCCTGTGCTGCACTCACGGAAAATTTTCAAAAACAAATTTATTTCCCTCAGTTGGTGAGGCTGGTCAAGCATTTCACTATGTATTTATATGTTTTTGAGGAAAACATGTAAATCAACTGTCTACTGCAAGGTGACAGGAAGATTAAAGGAAATATTTGCTGTTTAAGTGTGTATATATAGATTTTTTTTATTTTTTTTTTTTAAGTTTTACTTTTTTCACCTCAAACCCCAGTTCAGAGACTCAAACAATTCAAGGATCTAGGCAGAAGGTCTGTTATGGAGACAACTGCTCTCTGCAGCAACAGGTTACACATCACCCTACTGCAATCTAGGTGAGCTTGCAAGACTGAGGCATTTTTCTCTTCCTCCCAACAAGACAGCTCATGTCTTGCTTGCAGTGCTTTAAAGTACGTAGTGTAGTCTTTATGTATCTAATTACAGCATATGTTTTAAGATAAACCTGAAAGTATAAATCGTGGGCTATTTCTATCTTGAAAGCTAAAAGTCCAGCTCTTTTGTTTGGGGCTGAGAACGGTCTCACCTTACAGCAATTATTCTGGCTAAACCCTGTTGTTAACAGAGATAGATGACCAAGAACACTAAAAACAATTTGCAACTGCTCTGCATCTTATGGGTGGAAAGCATGGGCAAACAAATGTTATGCTTCTGACTTGGCCATTGTTTACACCTAGAGTGAAGGATTTTGATTTCTTGTGGTAAGAAGAATCAGGAAGAATCATCCTTAAAGCTGATTTACACCCAAAATAGTGAATTTTCAATACTCATTATTGAGTGTGTATTTCAATACTGATTATGGAGTGAATTAGAAAATTATAATGCATCCTTTCAGCTTCAAATCATTACAGTCTTGCATGAAGCATTGCCAAATATAAGAAACACACACACATTTTTCTTATATATATGGTGCTTGGAGAATATTATGATTTAGACGTCTGGTGCATACACTGCAAAAAATTTTCATGTTAATTAAAGGAGTTCCAAACTGTGTCTGCTTTTTCATCCTTCAAAGACTGACTAAAACTTCTCTAAAAGTAATTACACATGCTTGTAAATACAGATAGGCCAATTACATGCTCTAAAAGAAAAACTTTATAGCTTTTGCCTTACTTATTTTTCTAAGATGTTTTAGATGAGTAACATTTTATATAAGCATTCATTACTGTGGCTTGCATGATGTATGAAATATTTCACAGAAAACTGTTTTACATGCAAAATATATCAAAAAATGACGGTTTTATAAATTCAAGAGCCATTCTGATCAGAAGGCAAGTAAGGCATATGAATGCCACTGCTTGGGAAACAAAACCTGCTTGGTACAGAGTTTATTTCAACCCAGCAAAACAAGTTCAGGAGATGTCTATACCTCAGAAAAGAAAAAAAATCCAGATTTTAAAAATGTGTAAAAGATGTCTGTCTCTTCAGGATATAAAAAAAGCATCCTGAGAATCTTTTGTTGGAATTCAGAAACTACATACTCCCACTCTAGCCCCTCTATAGATAAGGCAATATAGCCCCATAGCCCACTAAATTTAGAATAACCTATGGGCTCTGTACTGATGTTGCAAGGCCTCAGAACTGCGTTTTGTCGGGATTACTTTGAACTTTTCTTGACCTGCCTGGAGCTTTGTTTTAGCTTGTTTAGCCACAACAGCATTTTTTTTTCCAGTGACTAGGTGGCTATGCCTAGTTTGTTTTATTTTTGCATATCTTTGTATTGTATAACCCTAATCCTATACATACAGTTGTAACAAGTAGTTATTCTCTGTAGAACAAAATATTCATGGCTCTAACATAATGGTGTAATGCAGAGAAATACAGGCCTGGTATGACAGCAGAAGCTTTAAAAGCAGAGACTCGGGATGCAATGTAGAGGAGCGCAGGCATGGGATGAGAAGAAAAGCGACACAGGGTGGCATTAGAGAGCCCAGAGCCATAAACAAGTTGACTATGGTCAATTAAGAGAATGCAGACATGGAGCTGGGCAAAACCAGCCAAGAAGAAAGAGAACAAAGAATCCAGCATATGCAAAGCACTTCCTGTATAGTAAATTCAGCTTTAACATGGACTTACAGACCCACAAAGAAAGAGCAAAGTTTGCAACATGTGTTAGCAAACACATAAAAATGACCCTAAGCAGATCCTACAGTGAGGAGGAGGCAGTTATCATTAACATCATATTGCTCCCAGCAATGGACTCAGGATCCTGATAACTTGCATGCCCAACTGAAGCTGTCAAGTGTAAGAACCCGAGGGGCAATGAAAAGGTGAACATAACAGCAAAGAAAGGGGTAGATACTAAGAAGTCCACGTTTAATAATTTTACTGTATTACTATTATTGATTTTTTCTACAATACAGGTTTTTTTGTTAATTTGTTTTTTCTTTATTTTTCTGTAACAAATTTGAAGCAATGAATATTCTTTGATAAGTCAGTTAGGATTTCAGTTACACAAAGAAGGAATTATTGCCTTTACATATATAAGTTTTGTTTACTTTTTGCCCTTAATAAGACATTGAGTGTAACAGAAGCTTCAGTTTAGACCCCTGGAAAATTCTATTAAAAGATTTCTTAGTGTCTCAACACTAGGAAGTAACCTGCTAGTTCAGTCAAACCCATGCAACCGGAAGTTCATTTGGAACAGTTTCCCCCCAGAATCTTTCACAGACTGTTTTTCCTTTTACATACTGTCACTGAAATTGGGAATAATCCTCTTAACACCAATGTAGCATTAAGAAGCAGGCATTCTCTTTATTTCAGCACTGGATGCACGGGGGATCCTTCCACCTAACGTGCATACCAGTTTACACAGCTCTAGGTTCATTTATACAGTATATCTTTCCCTATGCATAGGTTTTCACACTACTAGGCGGGACTATGTTAATTAGTGTCTTACATAATGATGATTCAGCATAACGCATGCTCAGTTTTTCACTTAGGGGTCCTCTGGTGGTTGCTGGTGGTCGTAGACCCCAAAACAATGCTTTTCAGGTCGTGAATTCAGGGTCATTCTTCCTTTTAAGGCTTAATTTTCTCCATTGTTAAATATCACATGCTAGAAGATCCAGTTTCACCAGGATATTCTTGAGTTTTCTTTTGTCCTTCTTGATTGACCCTTTGATCTTTATTCTTTACATGTTCCTCACTTATTTTCCAACAATACCCTTCCTCTCTGTTTGTGTGTAGCAACCTTTATGTTTAAAAAGAATTCACTGGTGTCTATAGATTTGTGCTGGTATCTGAAGAAAAAAAGATTTTTATGCTCTGCTGTCTACTTTTTAAGATATTTAATCCTAACAGAATATTATTTGGATAATGTTTTCATTTCAGTTTCATTTAAATAACATAGAATGGAAGAATGGTTTGATAGAATTCAGTTGCTTCTAGAAGAAGCTGCTCTAATAAGGCTTCCTTTCACTTCACGGTATCTGGAGCATCTGTTCACATTGAAAACATATCCCTTAAACTGTAAAGTGCGCAATGTATCAACACAAACTGCACACTGAAACATCAGTATGCTTTTATGATCATCCCTCCTGAAGTGAAAACAAACACCCATAACCAACCTTTTGCAGATGCCTTTTCCAAGAAATGTAAAATAATGGGACTACATATCCCATGCATCGCCAAAGCACATGTGCTGCTAACTGAGAAACAGTCACATGTAAGTAAAAACATTAGAAGAGACTACACATAATATGGTCTCCCCCATGGAAATATTTCTGCAAAACAAGCAGACAATGAGTAGAGTAGATTGCAGGTATTCTAACACTGGGTATCAAATTTCAAAACTGAAGGCATTCATTCAGCTACTCATTTTCACTTTTTTACACACATATTACAGTTACTTCAAGCAGATCTGGAAATCTGAAAGGCTATAGGTTTTGACTGAAACAAGTGTTGTTTCCTTACTGACTATGCTAATTCAGCAAAATGGTAAAACTGAGCTGATTCATCATGCAAATCTGTAAGAAGCTTTAAAATACTAGCTGTAAAATTAATACACATTTTATATCTATTCATTTTTTAGTCCAAGAAACTAAAAATCTGAATCTTCCTGAAATCTGCTGAACTTTACAATGCACTACAGAGTAAAAATTCTGATATTAAGAATTAAAAAAATATATAACCTGGTATATGGTACAGTCACAACTACTTGGAATAGAATTGCCTTTTAATTTTATCTCATTATTATAATGTACAGGGATAATATATGTTTCCTGGTAGGTAAGTATGTTCACATTCCAGTACAAGACACATGTAGAGGATGCTTCAGTAATAAGTAGCAAGTAAGAGAAATATGCACACTGTCTGTACCACAATTCCAGCTCCAGAGGACCTAAAAAAATCTCTACATTTGTCCTTCCAGCTTAACATTCCATTTTCAGTCCCCTAATATCCAAAATGCCTAATTGTTGATGTGCCACTGGCCACCACTGACACACATCAACCAGCTCCTTTGCCAAGAGAATAAAAGTGGCAGAAGCTACACAGACACATTCAAGTATTGTCCCAAAACAGACTGCTGCATGCAACCAGCAAGCTCCAAAGAAGTTCTGCAGCTTCCAAAACATGGGAACAACTGATAAACACCCTCTGCCATTTAAATCTCAGAGAACATCCAGGCAGTACTCCAAAGACAAGATATCCTTGTTGAAGATACTGCTCCAGAAAGCAATTCAGTGCAGGAGCTTAACCTGTCTTCTTCCTGAAGCTGATCCACGAAATTCCCTTCTTCACTAACTGTACAGAGAGATCAACCTTCCTTACCTTTCCTTCTTGGGCAAAGGAAACTATATTTTGCCTGAAGAGGCTCTGCTTCAGTACTGAAACATGCCTAGAAGGTACAAGATAAGCATCTTCCATTGCTGCAGAAGGTTGGTCCCAGTGTGATGACTCTGACCAAAAGGCAGGTGGTTGCATTCTTCAACATTTCAAAGGTTGCACTTGCAACTTCAAGTGGTGAGCAGCCTGGAAACAATGAGGCCAGATGCATCTGGTCTCAATTAATCCCAAATCCCTTAGCCTACTGTTTCCTGCCTGCTATGCGTCTCTCTGAATACTCAAAATCAGCCATTAGGAAACATCAATGCAGATAAAGTGGCATAAAGAATAGCTTGAGGTAACAGTAAGATTTCTACAAATGCAAACAAAAGCTGACCACACCTGTCCCTGAATATGTCATTCAAAGTTTCAATAAGTATTATGCCTTCAACAAGTGGATCATCACTATATAGAAGCAACACTACACCATACTTTTAATATTAATATTTTAATGTTTCATGTGTTTATATATCTGTACATGACAAGAAAAAACAATTTTGGCCAAGATTTAAGCTGTCTGAAATCAGACTTCCAGTCTTGCAAGGAATGAATCACAACAGTTCAACAGATGAGTAAGAGAGAGTGACCAAAAAGACTTTTAAGGTAAGAAAAAAATTAAAGTAGGAATAGTTAGGAGGCTGATTAAGAATTTTTCTAATCAAAATTATAGTAAAGATTTCATTTTGTTTCTGAGAAATTTAATTAAAGTCTGTAGATGAGTTGTCATCTACAGTGGGACTTAGTACTTCAGCAAGCCTAAGGAAAAGAAAGAAAAGATGTTTTAAACAAACTGGACATCTGTGTACTATATTTCCCACTAAGTATATTACATGCATCGGGGGAAAAAAAAGGGGAAAAAAAAGCCTCAGAAAAGTGTAATTCTCCAAATTGTATGGAGAACCCTAGTCTTTCTAACAAGTGACTTATTTTCTATGTCTGAAAAGTCTTCAGTCCCTAATTTATTTTAGGGATTAGAAGTTTTTAAAAGTTCAAATGAGTCCCAGTTGTCATGTTATGCCAATGTAATGACATTGTTATGTGCAATATATCATCAAACTGACATCTTTGTGGTACCAAAGGGGAAAGAAAGATAATCGATTACAATGAAGGACCTTGAAAAGGTAGGTTTCAGAGTTTAATGATTTCAGCTTATGCAGAAATCCTTTCTCAGAGTAGCATCCTGCTTCCTCTTCTTCATCCCGTTACTTTATTTTCTCCTTCATTTAGGCTTGAAATGTTGGTAACAATCTATTCATTAACAACTGCTTCCAACAATCATATTTTTAATAGTGGACTTGCTTCAAAGCATCCTATATTGCTGTCAATATCCTCACAAAGTCTCTGACAATTACAAACATTGAAATAAAGGTTCATTCCCTATATATAATGCTCTGGCCGTTGTCCATTTTTTTCACACTAAATCAACAAAATCCAATAAAATGATTTGTCCTCAGGCTCAGGACATTCTTTCTCCTTAGAATTTATGTAAAATCACTACGCATGACAAAGAGAAGAAGGTAAAATACATTTTACTGATTGTGGCATTTACCCAAAATCATAGCAGAGCACTGGCAACACGTAAATTCTCTAAACATTTTGTCAAATAATGTCTCTCCTTTTATTTGAAGTATATATCTTTAATAAAAAGTAGAACAGCTACAAAAAGGAAGGAAAGACAGCCACTGCAAAATAGCCCACAGTATTGTAGCAGTTTCCTGCTGCAGTTAGAGCTGGAGTTTGTACCAGAGTTTCCCACATATCAAATTCATATTCTAGTAATTCTGAGTTAGTTGCTCAACTTTTTCAATCATCAGAAATGTGCATAAGGGAGAAATTGATTCTTATTTTCAAACAGGTCTTCATAATTGTAGATGTTGGCAAGATGCCATCTCTGTAAGGATTGAAAACACCCTTAGGCTGACATAAGCTGGTAGAGCTTCACTCAATTTAAGAAAACTGTGCTCACTCAATGTAATTAAGGACATGAGACTGAAAGTGCATCCAAACTTTGTTTCCTTCTTGGAATTCCATGAAGTTTGAAGTCATTAAAGATTTTGCATGTTCAATTTCTAATGGCTGCAAAAAGCCTGAAAAAAGAAATACATTTCTGAAACAGGACCTGTACTGGGCATAGTTGGCAAAATTTTCGGCAACGTAGGGGCTGCAGGGGGTGGCTTCTGTGGGAGGAGATCAGAGGTTGTCCTGTCCCAGACACAGCTGATTCCAGCCTCCTCTGCAACAGACCCACCATGGGACAAAGCTGAGGATGTCACCCATGTGTGTGGTTCCTCTGGGATAACATATGTAACAAAGGGCAAAAATGACAGGCAGGGAGAGGAGGAGAAAGAAAAGTATGAGAAACAATCCTGCGAGCAACAAGGTCGGAGAAGAAGGAGGGGGAGGAGGTGCTCCAGGCGACTCTGCAGCCCATGGTGGAGCAGGTTATTTCCCTGCAGCCCATGGAGCTGACCACGCTGGAGCAGGTATCCATCCTGCAGCCCATGAAGGACCCCACACTGGAGCAGTTAGGTACTTCAAGAAGGTGCTGCAGCCCATGGAGAGCCCATGCTGGAGCATGGCAAAATGTGAGGAGGAAGAAGTGGCAGTGTGGTTATGGACTGACTGTAACCCTCCATTCCCCATCCTCCACCCCACCCTGCACTGCTGGGTGGGCATCAGGCTACTGACCAAGGTTAACCCACAACATCACCAAATTCAGATTTGCTTTGAGCAATGCGTGAAGGTTTGTTCTTATCAATTCTTATGGAAAATTGGCTCACCTCTCTCGAGTGCAAATCCCAAACTCAAATAATGGTTGTTCAGTTCACTAAAGGGCCAAAGAGTCCAAACAAATATTCCTGTAAATATCAAAAACAGGAAGATATTAAAAGTAGATCTTTACTGGTTAAGTAAATTAAAAGATATATTAGGAAGCGGCCAATTAGACCAGAGCCTAAGCTTTGGTAACCTCCCTGCCTCTTTTGGGGTGACTCTCTGAATAGCATGTTTCATTTATTTTTCTTTTTTCTACCAGTTCTCAAAATTTTGCCAATGAATGCAAACTGCATACTGAAATATAGTTCCTCCTATATTTAACCAATTTTAACTAATACATAAATACAACACTGAAAGTCAAGTAAGTCTTCTACTCTCTTTTCTGCTTATTTCCATCAAAACTTGACTACTTTCTTCTACTCCTGAGGCAGATTCCTATTTAACTACTTTAAAATATTTTGGGAAGGAGAAAGTAAAATTCATCCCTCTCGTAACTTCTTGAGTTCCCTCATGCATACAAGAATCTCACTTGCAGCTTCATTAACAGATATACAAAGGGACAAATATCCATTATACCATAATTCATGCTCAAAAAACACCCCCCTCATCAGAAAGGGAAATTCATGATGTCTACCACAGCTCAGGAAATGCTTCCTGCAGTTTGCATGTGTTAACAAGGAACAGAATTATATTTACTCCCCAAAAGTATGGTTCACAGAACTCATTAAACATCTATGTGTATCTGGATAAATATTTGCTGTAGCCCTCGGACTCAGTCCTTGGACCTGCTGAGCACCAGCAGTTACTGTTAGCTCAGTACTGGAAAGGGTTAGGCTTTCTAGAAATTATGAAAGTTGGGGAGTCTCGAGTGACTTCTGAATGAAACCAGTAAACAGAATGGTGAATAAATGGAAACAAAAGCACAAATAGTGCCTTCAGCACATGAACTGTAAAAATGGGTTATTATCAATCATATTTAGGCACATAAATAGTGTCAGTCTGAACTTCCAAACTGCTGAACACCATGAGATACAGCATTAGCTGCTCAAGTTGGTGGAGACAGCAGAAGTCAAGCTGTTGTTCAAATATATAATTAAAGGTTAGAAGCCCTCAACTGACAATCTGAAAGCTATTGAAAACTTGAAAACCTTGTAAAAAGAACATTCCTAAAAGTAGAAAGAATGTTGTGGTTTATTTGCCTTTAAGATTAAAATATAAAAGAATCTAATGTTGTGGTTTATTTGCCTTTAAGATTAAAATATAAAAGAATCTATCTTTTGTGTGTCTATTTTCATTTTTCTAGGCCTACTATTTATTTGTCATAGCACATCACCATGGTAAAGGCTGCTTTCTTTTACAAGCTTCATGAAGTTTTTGAGTTAAATAATTGTATCTCCTGGAGTTCTGAATGCCACAGATATATAGCACAAGTTTAAGAAAAGCTGATTTACTTGCTATCAAATATCATAACCTTACCTTAAAGGCTTATAAATGAGGAGATTAAAGGATTGGACTCAAATAAAAAGGAAAGGATATCACCACTATGCTATGTCTTGTATGAAGAATTGCCTTTAGACTTTTTCACATTTTTTGTTTTGTTAAATAAGAAATCATTTCTATACATGGATGCACAAATGTGAATATTTTATAGATAGATAAAATAAATGCTTAAGTGTTTTTATGTATAAAAAACACGCACACATGTCTAGCTCTTGAGAGAGCATGCTGTGCAGCTGGCTCTCAGTTTACAGCAATGATTTTTAATTATTTGCATGTACAAACCTATATTTGGTAGCACATATTAACTTATAGTGAAGTGAGGCTCAGCTGAGGGATTATTCAAAATACTAAGATGCCATTGGAAAACATTAGTTCTCTGACAATAGAGATCCTACCAAAAAGAGCCACAAGAATCAAGACCCTACTGTCTATTTTAACTAAGAATATATATTTTCTAACCAAGTTTTTTCCACTTGTTTGTTTCTAAATAAAATTTGACAGTTTTCTAGAGATATTAATTCTTACAGTGAAGTAATAATCTAGTCAGGCCAAAATATATCTCATAGTTCACCTCAACAAGGATAAATGGACCCAGACCCATAAACCCAACAGAACCTTGTTGACTTAAATCGACTGAAGATCCATCTCAGAATACTTTCTCTGTTATACCATGAAGACAGCTTTTTTCCTTCCCCCCCCGCCCCGTAAGAGCACTTACTTCATATGTCTACCTCCTTTGTTATTTCTCTCCACTCCAGCAACCCTTACCTCTTTTTTAATACATACCTGAAAGCACTAAATGGTTTTTCAAACAAGAAACTAAGGGACAGAAGTGGTACTTTCCTGATCTCACAGTAAGTCTTAGATAAAACTTGTAATAGAACAGCAAATAAACTATTACCTGTCACTAAGAATTGTTTTTTATGTTACTTTTCAAGGTTAATTTTTGATTAGTCTTCACAATTAACATTTTCTGTAAGTTTTGTCTCAGATTGTATCTAATATTTATTAAGAAGTAATAATAAAGACTAAAAAAAGTCCAGGAGTACTGTCTCCAAAACAAACTGCTATCTCATACAAGTGAAATATAACAGCTCTAAATCCTTCATCATTATACACAGATAAACAGGAGGAGGACAACAGCAATACAGCATATCTCCTATCAAAATGAAAAATCACTGAAAATCACTTAAATAACTGAATCCCTCAGGACAGAGAACTTTGATCAATATGAAATATCTACAGAAACAACATGCTTCCTTTTACACTACAATACGCTTAGACTATAAGCACTATACAGCTCTAAATGGCCACAGGAAGTCAACCTTGTGTGATAACATTTTTGACAGTGTTTGAATTATTAGTTATTGTTCTCCAGTGTTTCACCTAGGGATACTGAAAATAGGGATGCATTCAACATGTAGATCATGCCAGTTAGAGAACTTGCCCTTCAATCCTCTTTCATAATTTAAGATGGTAGCCTTGAAAGTTTGGAAAAATGCTGTTGTTGATGGACAGCATACACTCCCTCTGGCAAAGCAAAGATCCCAGAAATACCATGATCCCATAAATAACCGAAATAGACATTCCATCAGCCTGTGCTATGTAGGGAATGCCGCAAGCATGCTCACCAGAAGATGTTGTTATTATTGTTATAATAACTTAGAACCTAAGCACAAGTTTTAATATTTCCCAGTCCAATTAACAGTTTGAATAGCCACTGTCTAACCTGTGTAAGTTGCTAGATGATTGACTTCTAATTCACTATCCCTGAATTATTCACTCTTGTCACTGCTTAGCAAATGGGACTTACCTGGGAGCCCAACCCAGCCCATCTCTGCTAGTTCTTGTCACTGAACCACACTCCAGTCCAGTCCAATCCAATCCAGCAGAACCCATTCAAAGCCAGAAGGCTGCCTTACTGGTATGCAGATGTCTTCTCTCTCCCTTTTAGACTGCCAAATACCTCCACCAGTGAAACTCATATAACTAGTATCTACCCGCTTTATTTTATCAGTGACTGATATACTTCCTGAAGAAAAAGTATGTTGGGATCTTTGCCTACCTTCCATAGCTGTTCCACAACTACAGTGGAGATAACGGAGGCCACAAAACTGTGTAGGAAAGGTTAACTCCTGTAGTTAACTACGGCTTTTTGACTTAAGTCTATGCCACCACATAAAAAATAGACATGCTTGCCAAGAAGAATTAAATTTATCTTAGCAAGAATGTGCTTTAAGAGAATAATTACAGATCACTTGCTTTTAACTGGGAAAAAGATGGAATTGAGGTTCCATGAAGGTTTGTACAAGGAATGCTTGCTTTCCTCAAAGTTTTGGTTGTCAACAGCAAAACAGCATTTCCACAGGAAGAAAAATATGACCACCTGGTTTTTAGTCTCACATGAATTAGTAATGTCAAAGACTGGCAGACTCACAGGAGTGTGTGATTTCTTTTTTGTTTTGTTTTGGCAGCTGTGCACACTTGTTTATTTCCTGAGGTGAGGTTTTGGTAGGACAGAAGGAATTAGATGAAGGTAAAACAGAAAGGGGGGAAATGACTGAAAAGAAAGAAATAAAAGGCTATGAAAACACAGAAAGGAAGCAAATAGGGAAAATGAAGCGATGCTGACGTAAAGGGCCTGAAGGAGAGAATGATACAGAATTGAATCAAGCAGCAATTCAACACATGGGAAAGAATGTCCGGATTAAAAACCTTGAAAGCCACCTGGCACTGATGGCACCAATAGGCCTTAAACACCTCCTTTATAGCCACCATACTCTGCTCATATCAGATTAATTTCTAGGTATTCTAGCAATTAGTTTTTTTCTTCTTTGATTTAATGACTGGGGGCTTCTTGCTGTTTTCCCTCTTCTTTCCACCATGACCTTAAGGACAGGGTCACTGTTGCAGTGTTCTAGGTATTTGCTACAGAGGAAGCAAAATAAACTCTAAAGCTATGCAGAGATGTTGGTTCAGTCCCATGTTCGATAACAGTTCAGTCACAATCACAACCCTGTTTTCCTCAAAACATCCTAGGGATTTCCCAACCCAACATTTGCACACCTAGATGTTGCTTGTCTGATGAGACTGGATGCGACAATATCTAGGATAGTACAGCTACCTGTGACAAACATTTTTTTGGTTACAAATTTTCCTTTTCTTGTTAGTGATTTGGAGAAATGGTTTTTTCCCAGCACAGACATATGGTCATGCAAGTGCATGTGTTTCATTCAACCTGTTCTGTACGTGAAAGTCCTAGATACTGTAGTCAGGGAAACAGAGCTCTGAAGGTACCTGTAACATTTCTGCTATTACATATCCCATTATATCTGGTCCTGTTTAGGAATAGCCTATCCTGGAGTAAAACTAAATGGTTCTGTTCCAAATAAAAATTTGCATTAATGAAAGGATACCCGTGAGGTCTCATTGAAAATGTGATAAATAAGTAATACAGTAACAAAAGAAAACAAGTAAACTACTTATATGTTTAATGAATAAAATAAAATTTATTTTATGAAAATTGAGACTATTTTCCCACTGTGGTATAATGTGAAGTACCCAGCAGACTTTCATTTAATATACTATGCTACAATAACTATACAGTTCTGATTAAAACCAAACAGGGACCAAATTAGGAATGTGTTAATGATAATATTCTCTTCATGAAATCCTATGGCATTTTTTAGTTCCCTAAGGATGTCCCAAAATACATCAGAACTCCCTAGTAACCCAATGATATGTATAGAGGATACATTCTGTGTAATTATTTTAGCAAATTAGTACTTACTAAAAATTATATAAATAAAACAAAGAATTAGAATTTAGGAAAACAGTACTCACTAAATTGGATGCAAAAGGGGAGGGAGTCAGGGAGGAAACAACCCTGGGATATGTTTTCTGTCACTTCTTCACCCATTTAACACATACTTTCTGGATCCATGAAAATGGACAATACCTGTTCACAGTGCATGTCAATTAACTGTTCTCTCTCAAGCTTGAGGTACAGTTTGGCAGGAGACAGCATGACTGATCAATGTTGTCCAGGCTCTGATTTTGGCTGATGATATTTTCTCAACTGAGAAGGAAAACAAAGTAAGATTGGCTTGGTACAACACCTTTGCACTGACTATTCAATACTGACTAATATCATCACCAGGGAATAAAAGGTAAATTCAGAGAATGAAAACTATTACTTCAAGCCCAAATCTTTGAGGTGCTGGTAACTCCAACTCCTTCCTTAGACTCCTAAGATACAAAGAGCTCCAAATACAGCACAAAGATCAGCAATTAAATGAAGCATCTGTGCAAGTTCTTGAGAGGTAGAATAGTACAAGGGACAGCTGCAGTCTCACCAGTTAAAGATAACTTGAGGTTATACTTATTAAACACTACAAAATGGGCTGAAAGACTAATGACTCACATCAGCATACACAAACTGAGATTTTAAAATGGTTGTCCTTACTGCTGTGACAGCTGCTTTATAGACTATTGCATCGTTAAATGGATCAGTATTCCTTTGATGCCGTGGAAAACCTGACATACACTTATAATGGGAGACTGACCAAGAAGAAATTAAATACAGAACTCATTTAGGTAACTGCTCTCTTTCTTTAAGGACTTCACTGTGAGGCAGTTAACTTGCAGTCAGATAAGGGAATATAATGACCTGTTACTCTTCTGTGTGAGTTATTCCCTGCTATGGGTATTAAAGACAATGGAGAATGTGGATGCAATGAATCCATTGCTTTCTCCACTACATAGGTAATCAGAAAACAGGCAAACAAAGGCATAGAGAAAAGGGAGCAGGGATAGAAGATCTTTTAATCAAAAGAAAAACCTTTTTAAGGCCAAAGAGTCTTAAAAAAACCCCTCAAAGTGGTATGCAAGTAGGAAAAAAAAAAAAGAAACTGTTCTCAGTGTTCACTGGCAACACGCAGAAGAAGCAGGCTTAAACTGCTGTCCAGGAGTTTTAAGATAGGTACAAGGAATACTGCTTTTGCAAAGGACATTCCTGCCTTACAAATCTATTGGAGTTATTTAAAGGAGTAAACAAGGACAGAACAAGAGCAAATTTAGTGAGTTTGGTCAACTTAAATTTCCACAGGGCACTTAACAAAATCTTTAAAAAATACTAAGCTGTTGCAAGATAAGGAAAAGCACACTCCCTTGAATAAATAACTAGTTGAAGATGGGATAACAACAGATAGAAATTAAAAGCCAATTTTCACAAAGTGAGGAGTGAATGCCCACTGAGTTCTGCAGTCAAGAGTATTCATAAAATGATGAGGAAAATGAGGTGAGTAGAGAGGGGATAAACCTGACATTACATCATTCAAGATCATAAAAATGAAGGCTAACTGTGAAGAGCTCTAGAAGGACCTTTCAAGACTGGGCAATACGATGGCAGATGAAATTCAACAATCACTTTCTATTTAAAAATCATTAATACATACAAACTATTTCAGATGCTCCCCCCCAACTTTTTTTCTCTCTAACCTATGATGCATCACAGTAAAACTAACATTCTCTGCCATTATATACAGAATGTAGGTACTTCTGGCAAACAAGAATAAACAGATGACCCTTTAAAAATATGTCTTTTCTTTGGTGCCACCCTCAATCTGAGAGGCTAAACCCTTTCCTGCTAAGAATGCAGCCCAAAACCTTATACAGACCACTGCCTTTGGGAACAAAGGGATTGCATTTTTATATAACTCTATCCTTCAGTTATTACGGCTGAAGGTAGCTGGATATTTCTCTTTTGTACATGTACCTTAAGGTATTATAGTGGATGCTCAAAAAGAAAAAAAAAATACAAGAACTGAAAGGTATACAAACATAAAGGGGTAACTATTTTTCAAAACCTCATAGTGGTTCAGTTCAGAATACAAAATCCAATTACATATTAGCAATAACAATATTCATTAAATATAGAAATATATTGTTCATTTCATTATTGAATACCCTTAACAAAAAAAAGAAACTTCAGTGTTTAAGTGTAAAAATGAAAATGTTTAAAAGAATTGTTACACAAAATGTTGCAAGAAAGGAAACTCCACAGTTAAGCTCTTCTTTGTAGTTGAACAAGATAATCTCAGCAACATTAACAGAAAAGAAATGCAGACAGATAGAAAGACCTAAAACATTTGTCTGTAGTGGAAAAATTTTTGCTGATGGAAATGCTATTTAACGGAATGATTTAAGATTGAAAATATTAAGTAACTTTTTCAACTATACCTTGATTTAAGTTTGTGTAAAGCAGCAAGAATTTGAAGCATTCCAATTTCAGTGGTTTGATTTAGAAGGAAACAGTTGCAGTGAATTGTTAAAATTTACTGTAAGCACTTGAATAAATTAATATAGATTTGTTTTTTGATAGCAGTAACTGAATCTTTGACAGTAACTATCAGAATATGCTGATATGTTTCCATGAGAGCTAACGCTGATTCATTTGAGATCTTCACAAGACCTTTTAGGTAATCTTTGTTGAAGTATTACAGTTTTTTCCCCTAATGCGTTATAGTTTATTTTAACTACGAATGGATGATACAGTCTGATAAGAACATATTCCATATGAAATTGAACCTTGTTTTTTTTCTTGTCTTTTGACATTACGGACAATATTTTCACATTATGCTAGGTTCCCGGTTTCTGTTAGGACAGACAGGACGACTGTGAAAGATGGGCAGAGAAATTATTCTTTCCACCCTAGTGTAAATGAGGAAATATTGGAAATATTGCAAGGAATGCTGAACCTCAAAATCATAATGATTTCTCCAACCCAGATAATTCAGATAAGTCAATACTACCTTAAGATGGGATTTCCTCTACAAGAAACCTATGACTATTGTCTTTGGAAATGCCAATTGCTTTCCAAAAAACAAGTTATAATTGCATGGTATATGTTATAGCAGGTGTGAAAACCTAAGCAAACTCATTTCTTCACAACAAGATGGTTTCAACTTGAGGTGGTAAAGCTGAAAGGTGTTCTCTTTCTCTAGTGAATTATCAAAGAAAGAGATGGAAGATCTGGCAATGAAAGTCTAGCACAGATGTTATCTGCTAAATGACAGTAACTTTCACACAGTTTATAAGCCTTGATGTGAATTTATGCAGCCTCTGTGAAGACATCTTAATCAAAGATAACTTGAGTTATATCTCTGGACATTGGCACGTAATGGCATGTGCCAGAGACCAGAGAGCATGTTATAGACCAGAGCTAATCAGGACTTTCTTGGGTATCAACTAATTCATCCATGCAAACACACCAAGCACTAATCTTAACTTCTATTACAAGAACTGAGATTGATGTGAAGAAGCTCAGGATGAAGAGAAGCAATAAAGGTATATTTTATCCAAAAGAGAATGATGCCATTGGAAAACCACAGCTAGAGTAACACCCATGGCATGCAGGCTTCACAGAAAAGAAGTAGCTTTTCCCTGGAAATGTATATTTGAAGCATACTATCAATATTTAGCAATATACAGAGTTTTACGAAAAGGCTGGAACGCTGCGATATTTTTCAGAGATAGGTTTCATCCTTAGGTTTTTGTTCCATACTACTGAAAGCGGTAATTTAACTACTGGGTAGAAGACATTTTATTGTCAAATTGTCATTGTCATTTCAAGTGTCATTTTGACACTTACAGCAGATAAACGTTTTTCTGGGTACAGTCAGAATAAGGGAAAAAGCAGAGCTCTGGGATGATATCACAGCTTTTTCCTTATTTCAGACCTCTACCAAACCTGTGTTTATTTTCTTTCTAAATTAAAAAAAAAACCCTAACACTCAAAACAGATGATTTGCATTGGATTTCCCGTCAAGACTTTACCATCTCCAATTAGACTTTACCATGAAGTGTGAAATGGTGAATTTAAAAGCATTACTGAATTTTTTTCAGGTTAATAATTTAGTATGACATCCTCACACTATGTTTTATTTAGACTTCAGCAGGGCATTGCAACTAAACCAGGAAATCCTGTTCTATGTGTGATTTTACTGAGCTGTTTAGCAGAATTTCTTTTAAAGTCTTGTCATGCTAAATATATTTCTCTTGTTCTTAGCTGAACGTTTGAAATGTCTTGTAGAAATATGCAATTTTTGGCATAGCTTCAATATATGCATGTGTGTATACAAATTTTTATATATGTATATATATACTTATGTGTGTGTATATATATAATTTGTTATAATGAAGACTTCAAGGTCTCTATCTTTTGAAAAATTAGAAGACCTGTTCTCCCGTTAACCCTATGGCCCAACCTTACTTTGTGGTGTATCCTGAATTTTTCTTTCCCAATCATCTCTACCTTTACTAAAAAGAAATGATAAATAAAATCCCTGAACAGGAAATCCAGACAATGTCACCAATTCTGGACAGCAACATATAACTTTTAAAAATCTCTCCACTTCAGCACCAAAATTCTGCAATTGATTATGCCTTCAAATAATTATGGTATTTTTATAACACTATAAATCAGATTAGTTCATGCTACTTTGCAGGCTTATTGGGTAGACATATACATGAATATGTAAGATGACCTTTAATATTTCTTTCTTTTTCCTGCTTTTCCCAGATTCCAGTAGTTTATGCTTTTGAGATGGAGTTTTCCTTTTGTTGTGTTCTTAAATACTTGATTTCCATTGGGACAAAGGGGTTTGTCTTTAGCAAGAGACTTGTGTGACCTTGGTCAAATCACTTCAGAGCTGTATCTCTGCTTTCTTTCTAGTCTCTTTTTGGTCTATTTAGTCTGCAGACTTTTGGGGCAATGATTAGCTACACATTTCTAGAGTGCAAAATAGCAAAATAAGGTCCTACTCTCAGTTGGAGTCTAAATACAATTGTAACACACATAATGAAAAAAAATTGAACACATTATATAGACCATACTAAAGGCTATAAAACTGGGCAGACTTTGGCTTACTCTAATCTTCAATGGCAGATCATTCCATATAACAATCTCCATGACATATGCTTTATCAGTAGCTCTCACATGCTTTCCCATGGGTTTATAGCTCCTAGCTTTCCGAAAAGAACCTGTTAAAGTAACCAGTATGGAACAAGCAGGATTAATCTTTACTACAGTTCTTACTTGCCATCCCCTACTCTGAAAGAAAACATTATGTCACTTTGCAATAGTAACTTTTCCTTGAAAATCCTTCTTTATAAATAAATGACATGCTGAGCATCCCCCAAGCTGATTGAAACTTAGAGCACAAGCTGCAGGAATAAAAATACCATGATAGTGTAGACTAACGTAACATAAGATTTTTTCATTATTTTTATTTTTTTAAAGCAAACAAGAGAGAAGCAAGTATTTAAACATTTTTAAATTAAATTTAATCACACTTGCAATTTCTTAGAATGAATGAGGTATGCGTAACAAAAGTAAAGACAACTTGAAAATGTGCCAAAACCAAAGATTTAGATTCTGTGACTATTCTAATGTGTCTTTAAAATGCCATATAGTAAAATCAAATTATGTTTCATTGTAGAGCTGGTCAAATGAAGATTTGGGAAAAAGACTTCTAAAATTTTTTACTTACACTATTAATTGCAGCTTTCCCCAACAAGAAATTTTCCTACCTTGCCTTAACCACTTGTTATTTCATGGATCAAACAGGATAGCAATAGTAAAATTCATTCTTTTCAAGCATAATTATGCTATTTTTTCAAAACCTCTTAACAATTTTTTACTAATTCATATAAGTGTGACTGACTTTAAAATAGATCTGTCCTCCAAAATATGTTAAAGCCTGTGAGTTCTATTTATATGGTTATATTGATATATATCCAAATCAGGTGCCACTGACAATTTCTCCTCTGCCATCTTAAAGAATAGATCCTTCTGAGAATTAGGATCATCTGTCTCAACTGCCTTAATGGTAAGGTACAATGATCACTCAAAAATTGACAGTTCTTTCCCAACACTTCTCCCCCTCCCCCAGCCAAACCCCAAAACACACAACACATATGTCTAATTGGAATGGGCTGGGTTGTTTTCCCCTGCCAAGAATGCCATAAGAATCACACTCTGATTACTGAGTACAGAGCAAGGAGAAAACATCTCTACCAGTGATAAAGACTACTTGAGCATTTCAATCTTGCTTTTAATCAGATTATAAAGCCTGAATAAATAACCAGAATTTATGACCTGATTTGTGATTTGGTCTGTTTCCCTGTATGAGTAAAAAACCTCCTTCTGCTTTAATCTGTATCAATCTCAACCTGTGGAAAGAGTGGAAGCCCTTAGGGCTGTGGGCTTCCATGAAGCCCCTCTTTAGTGGAGCACCAAGCTCAGACTGCAGCAGAGCCAGACCCAACCAAATTTAAAAATTAACAGCTACCCAGGAACCAGAGTCAAACAAGGGACAAATCCAAGCAACACCAGTGCTGTTTTAAACAAACCCAATGGCAAACCCAGCTTCTAGCTGTCCCACTAGTACTGACCCCTATGCACAGGTTATCCTCCTTAGGTAACTGTGGCAGGGTACAGACTTTGAAGGCCTAAGACATCAGGCATTATCACTTTGCTGATAAAATGAAAATTACATGAAAAAAACTATGGAAGAACACTGAAAGTAAAAGCAAAGCTCCCAATCAATAAAGAGTATGTTGTCTTATGACTCCTTTTTTTTTTCTTCTCTTGCTCCCTTACTATAAATCATTGCTTCCCCCATTTACTTCAATTTTCTTCTTATTCTATGCCTAGGATGAAATTTATGTCACCTAATTTTTGCTTATTAAATGTCCAGTCTTATTACTCATTAATTTTCCCAGTATAATTAGCCAGGAAAAGTCACTTCCAAGGACCAATTCACCCCCTACTAAGATGGGAATGTTCCTCAAGTCTTAATTTTCTCCAATACTTACAGCACTGAGGCTGCGGCTCTGTCGTTGTTTAGCTTCAGTCGGCAACTAAGCACCACACAGCCGCTCGCTAACCCTCCCCCCGCAGTGGGATGGGGGAGAGAATCATAAGAGCTAAAGTAAGAAAACTGGTGGGCTGAGATAAGAACAGTTGAATAATTGGGAAAAAAAAAAAAAAGTAATGAAAAGTAAAACAACAAGAGAGAGAAACAAAACCCAGGGAAAAAAAACCCAAGTGATACAACTGCTCACCACCCGCCGACCGATGCCCAGCCCGTCCCCAAGCAGTGACTGCTGCCCCCTGGCCAACTCCCCCCAGTTTATATACTGAGCATGACGCCATATGATATGGAATAGCCCTTTGGCCAGTTTGGATCAACTGTCTTGGCTGTGCCCCCTCCCAGTTTCTTTTGCACCTGGCAGAGCATGGGAAGCTGAAAAGTCCTTGACTAGTGTAAACATTGCTTAGCAACAACTAAAACGTCAGTGTATTATCAACATTATGCTCGCACTAAATCCAAAACACAGCACTATATTAGCTACTAGGAAGAAAATTAACTCTATCCCAGTCGAAACCAGGACAGGATCCATGACTAATAAGCTAATTTACACTAGCACTGATGAAGTCTTGCTGTAGCTCCATGACTTCTGCCCCTTGCTGCCATCACCTTCCCTCAGCCAACAAACAGTAGTGAGGAAACAGATCAGCAGAGAACAAGCCACTGACACAAGTGAGCAGGGAATATGGCAGTCTGAGTTTTGCCTAGCTTTTAAACTACTGATTTTTACTTGTAAAGAAATTCTAGTTCTTGAAAGTCTGTCCAGATCAGGTCTTGAAAGGACCCAATATCTTCAGAAGTAATTATCCTAGGCTGGTAAGTATTATTTTGCCAATTTACTGGAGTATTCAGTTTATATGAAATAATGTCCTGCTGGCCTTCCAAGAGTGGCTAACTCCACTCTAATCAGCTGCATGATACTTGCTATATGCCTCTACAACTGAAAACACATCCAAATTGTTAGTATTAATCATTTGCTAAAGTAGAACACATTTGTCACTACATGTAAAAATAATGGTGCTCATACATTGTTTCAGCATACAATTTGTAGCGTAATTTGTAGCAAGTTACTTTATTAATATTTATAGGCAAATAAGACTACCACGGAAGTCCAACATTCTACCTTGTTACTAAATGCATTTAGATGTTACTATTAATGCTACAACAAATCTGTTGCTCTATTGATTCTAAGATTTTTTTAGCCTCAGAGAAATACTTTTTTAAGGCATTTCCATAGATGTGAGAACAGAGCAGCAGGTATGTACACTTAATTTTGGATGGAATAAAATTATCTACACCATGAGCAAAACTCTATGTTTTTTACCTCTCCAGAGGCTGGTCATCATAGATAAGTTTGCTAACAACTGGAGATATTAATTTCAACCAAAACTCTCTTTTGGTGATGAAGTCTGCAAGGCTAACAGCACTAGCAATGGAAGTAGCAGTCCTAAAAAATGCAAAGGCAAAAATGTCTATAAATAAAAGCACACAAAATAGAATTAAACTTCTCTCCCCTCCCCCCATGCTTTTACCACTCAAGACACAGGTCTTGATTCCAAAAAATACAGATTCCTGAAGAACTTGAACATTGTCTGAACTGCTGTTGATTGCTGCAAGATAGATTCAGATGTGAATAAATACTACTGATTAACTGTAGCATCTCTTTTTGCTGATTTACAGTTAGTTAATATAAGTTTTAATTTTGGTGGCCACCTAAATATGTGTTCAGGATTTTAATGTGAAACTTTTCATATAATTTTCAAAATTAGATACAACAGTATTAAAGTGCTTTTCTGATTCTAATATTTTCTGATTTTATTCTTATAAAGTGATGTTCTGATATCTGTGACTGAGGAATCAATAATCAGGAAGTGCCAGATTATACATGTGTCCTTTCTTTCTACAGCAGTCTGGTTAACATAACTGAATTTAATATTCTTTATTTGCAACTGTGGATGAAAAAGTACAGTTTGTGATCAGTAAGATACTCAAGAACTCTCACTTGTGGCTCACCACCCTGCAGACAACCTCCTCTTAAAATTTTGTTGCTGACACACGAAGCATATGTAATTAAGCAGATAACATTTTTACAGCTCATCTGTTTGCAAGATTAGTGATCGGTTATGGGGCCTTTATTTAAATATAAACATGGTCCATACTATGTATTCTAATGGCTCAATAAAAGATTTTAAAAAGGAAATACAGAAACAACAGGTAAGTCTTCAGGTCTCAGAAGATAGAGACAGAGTACATGCATTATTGTAGATGCATCCCAAACTACTAAAGGTGCCCCCCCCCCCCGCCCTGCCCCTTCCCCTGGAGCTGAAATCCAGCTTTCCAAAAGCACCGCAGAATTGTAACCCCACTCATCTGAAGACTACGCAGAAGTCCCAATTCTGATTCTCCTGTCTGACTGCCAAAGCTTTATATTGAATGGCTGTACCATTGCTCCCCCACATCGAGGGACACTAGCTTCTAACATGTTTCTGATCTCTATGATCAACTGAAGTTATCTGCCTTCCTTAATGGTCCTGTAATCTACCTTTCTGTCCAAGCCTTACCTAGGCTATCATAATTTGTTTGTAAATCAAAACAATAAGCCTTCATCTTGTCCAACTAATTGCTTTTGCAGTCTCACTGACTTAAGAAAAAAAAGGTGGAATGAAAAACACTAAAAATTGAAAGGGAAAAAGGACAATGAAATCTTTGTTGCTATATTCTTACTCCAAATTCTGCTACCCATGAAGACCCTGTCATACATGGCTCTGAGTCTCATCAGAGAAACAAATTTTGTAAATTAATAACCTGAAGTCCCTGCTTCAGCACTACACTGTAAAAATCAAACCATTTGGACTGCATTTATGAATATGCAGGTGTTGGTTAATATGTAAAAATAAGATGCTAAAGTTTTAATTAATGATCTTACACCAGTTTTTACCACCCTAAAGTAATGCTCATAGAATATTATTTTTCACCTATGGTACAGTTAGATCAGCAATTTAACCTCCCATTACTGAAAAAAAAAATAAAAATTGGGTAATGCCATTTTCTGTCTTTCCCAAGAAGGAGAAAAGTGTATAGAAACTGAAATGATTTGAAAGACCCCTACAAAAAAGTACATGGGGTAATTTTTTTCTATCACTCCTCCATATTATCCATCACTTTGTCTACACCGTTCATAATTGTCTAAATGGCAAGTGGAATTAACAGTGAATTCAGATAAGTGTTAAATAGTCTACTGATTTTTTCTTCCTCTGGTCTATTTTGATTAGCTTGTCTCATATCTAAACTCTGTAAAGATGAGCAGACACTAGCATCTTGCTTTCCTAATGGGTAACAGAGCTAAATGAAACTCAGAAATGTTGGAACTTAATGTCATCTTCTATACATACCCTTCACAAAGAAACTGCAGATGAAATCTTCATAGGACACTAAACATACCCAAGAGCAGGTGGAGTACTATTGAAGCATATCTCTTATGTAGGATGTGGAAGATGTGCAATTATGCTACAATCTCTCCTCACTTTTGGATGTTTCCTCAATAAACCTACACATCTTGGTATCTATGTATCCGGAAAGAACCCCAAACAACCCTTCTATAAGAAGGCACTTTTGTATACTGCCACAGATGGGAGAGCATTCTTTCCACAGTTGAAACACCTCCTACAATCATCTTTTAGCTTGTGAATATAAAAATGGTGGAAGATGAATGTAGCCTCTAAGGAAGCTATCAGAATGAAGACACCCTCTGGCAATTACCAAATCATATGTTTATTTTTTCATCATATGTTTATGAATAGGAGAAGTGTGAAAGAAGCAGCTGTAAGAAAAAGAAAAAAGATGGGAAGATATTTAAAACATTCTAGTTCACATTTATTAAAGAAAAATCTAGTAAAAACTACTGAAAGCTGAAGTTCTATTTTGAACCTGTTCTGTATAAGCATTCTGACAGCAAGTTATTTTTTGTTTTTTTTTAATCCATCCTGCAAACATTGTTATGCTTGCTACTTGTGGCTTGGCTTTCTGGGTTGGACATGCACCTTTACAAATTTCTGGCTTGTGCATATATATCCTGCTAAAGATTAAGCTGAATTCAGTGGGAAGCTTTCAGTGAGTGGTGTTTCAAGGATTAGGGGTGCTATCAAGTTTTTGTGCGCAGATCAGGGTGTCTGGCCTGAAGATAAGACAGTTGCATATTAACTGAAGAATGACTTCTTGATTACTGAAACACAAAAGTAGACATTTAAAGGAAAACAAAACAAAAAGCTCTCCTTTCTAGAAAGGGGTGAGAATATAGTGTAGGGGGCTAGACTGCACCATCACAGTAGATGTGGAGGTAACTGCATTGCCTTAGGAAACCAATTGTGTTTTTGAAAGACGCTTTCTTTTCTTCACTTATCACTTTCATATTTCTTGCAGAGGATGAGGTGGGGTGAAAGAGATATTACCACCAGCTTCATATTCCCACAGGACAAATCAGGTGACATTCCAAGCCCCTTCTACCTGAATGCTCAAATAACTTGCTCCTTTTGTCCCTTTGACTGACTAGAGAGCTGTTCCCTATGTCTCACATCCACTGCAGAGAATCTCTTCATTCCTCCCAAAGCTTCCCCTCCCCCCTGCTCTGTTTCCCACAAATCTCTGAGTTTCATTTTTCCTTTTGCTCTGGCTCTCCTAAATATTCCAAAGTTACCATTTCCTTTCTCTTCAAATCTTCTCCCACCTATTCATTTTTCCCCATCCTGCGTCCCTTAACAGAGACCCTCCGTAACAGCCAAAGCTGCTGAGCTCTCCCTGTTCTGTCTCAGCCACCTCCAGTACTGGCAGAGCTCATGACCCTACACCTCCACCAGCAGGCACCTACTTTTCCCTGGGCAGCACAGCTGGTGCACCCCACTCTTCTCCCAAGCTTGAACTCTTGCTCTGAAAGGTATTGCAGAAACTTCAGGCACAGCCGGAACAACCTTCTCAGGTGACATCCTGAGGGTAGAAAGAATGACACAGGAAAAAAGGAGGATGCTTTCTGACCTGCCTGCCTTCCTTTATTATCAGTTAATTGAAGTGCTATAGATCCCACTTTGCAGCCGTTTCACATCCCTCTTGACTCAATCCAAACATATTGGTTAGCAGTCTTTGCTCCTTCCTCTTTTCTGCTACTATTTGGCCACTGCTAAGAAAGGAAAAAATAGCAGATAGACATACTCTAATGGGATAGATACTGCTTCTATCCCATTTTCTCCTCTTTGTAGAAGGCCATGCAAGGAGACCACTGATAATTTACTCTCTTCCAGAATACATATGCTAAACCACAGTCTGGCCTTGCACACTTAGTATTGGAGCGTATCACAATGGATTTACAACAATACATTTTAATTAATCACCCTCCAGGGTTTCAGCTGGAATTAATACCACACATGGCCACATTTGAAATTGTTTTTAAATCAAGAGTGCCAATATACCATTTTTTTCCCCACTCAGTCAGTCTTTGAATTTGGCAATAAAGCTGGCTGAATTTCTGCCAAGGTGATTCATTTCATCCAGACCTCTAATTGTATTTGGACAATTAAGGAGAGAGGTGGGAGCAGTTCAACAAGTCAAGAGGATTTTATAAATAAAAATTTGTCTAGTATAATGGAAAGCATTAGCTACCAAGTAAAATGATACAAATAGAAAGATAATGTTTGCTGAAGAAAAATAAAAACAAAACCTGACCTTTATGCAATTATGCAGGTTGATTTGCTGGATGAGAAAACTACAGAGGCTGGAATGAAACAGGAAAATTAATGCAGAGTCATAAAAAAACAGGCCAACATAACTAATAAGTAAAGTCCGCTATAACTAGTAAGTAAAGTCTGCTACCCCAAGACAATAGAGACCATACCTTGAGCCTAGTAGATATAGAGAGACCACCCTGGTCCTTAATTTCAGGTATTTCACATTATGCTATTTTCCCCAGGTTCCAGTTACATACCACACTAGGCTACATTTGGTAAGGGTGATCAGGGACCATTGATAACAATCATTTGACTGGTTTAAGTCAACATAGCGGTGAACTCTGATTTAAATTATATTTATGTTTATGTTTGATCTGCTATTTATTCTACTAACAAAACATTTATGTTGTGAAAACACCATGAGTTTTTACTAGATCAAATTTTATCCCTGTTAAGAGTTAATATACAGTCCCCATTGCAAGAAATCAGAGCAGAGCTCTGTACAGAGCCATACATTCTTTGGGAAAGAAAAGTAATACTGAAAATCAGCAGGTGCTTAGAATTACAGAGGGTACACAATTTTCTCCTCCGTTATATTTGACTTTTTAAAGAATGAAACATGAATAATCACCACTTATTTTTCTTTCAAGCACTTCATAAACAGAAAATCAGTCTCTTTATTGTACTCCAAACAGGCAATGCTAGAATAACAATTCACTTCCTTAACTTTATTGGTACAGCATCACAAATCAAGTGTAACATCGTCAAAATGATACAAGAAAACTTTTTTATATTTGTTTTTCCAGAACTATGAGTAGTGATTCCCCATATTTTGCTCGAACCGTTCATTTTCACCAGAAGACAGTTGAAGGCAAATATAATAATTTTCTGAGTCATTTTTAAAATAACTGTGAGACTGATTTTCCATTGTCCCGAAGAGTGTATAGTCATTTAGATGGTGCAGAATGGTCCCAGTTCAGCAATCTACTTAAAGTACATGCCTGACTAAGTGCATGAATAGTCCCATTGATTTCAAAGGGAGTACTTACATCCTTAACAAGAGGCACACTCGGGAAAGATGGACTGAATCAGAGCTGAAGTAGGAGTCAGCCTCTCTCAAGCCTGGATGCTGGCACTTCACACCACGCACCCACCCACAATATTCTCCAGGAGAAACTGGCTACTCATGATTTGGATGGGTGCACTCTTCACTGGGTAAAAAACTGGCTGGATGGCCGGCCCCAAAGAGTTGTTGTGAATGGCGTTAAATCCAGTTGGTGGCCGGTCACAAGTGGTGTTCCCCAGGGCTCAGTACTGGGGCCAGTTCTGTTTAATCTCTTTATCAATGATCTGGATGAATGGATCAAGTGCTCCCTCAGTAAGCTTGCAGATGACACCAAGCTGGGCGGGAGTGTTGATCTGCTTGAGGGTAGGAAGGCTCTGCAGAGGGACTGGGACAAGCTGGATTGATGCACCGAAGCCAATTGTATGAGATTCAACAAGGCCAAGTGACGGGTCCTGCACTTGGGTCACAACAACCCCATGCAACGCTACAGGCTTTGAGAAGAGTGGCTGGAAAGCTGCCCAGTGGAAAAGGATCCAGGGATGTTGGTTGACAGCCGCCTGAATATGAGCCGGCAGTGTGCCCAGGTGGCCAAGAAAGCCAATGGCATCCTGGCTTGTATCAGGAATAGTGTGGCCAGCAGGAGTAGGGAAGTGATTGTCCCCCTGTCCTCAGCACAGGTGAGGCTGCACCTCAAATACTGTGTTTGGTTTTGGGCCCCTCACTACAAGAAAGACATTGGGGTGTTGGAGCGTGTCCAGAGAAGGGCAATGAAGCTGGTGAAGGGTCTAGAGCAGAAGTCTTATGAGGAGCAGCTGAGGGAACTGGGGTTGTTTAGCCTGGAGAAGTGGAGGCTGAGGGGAGACCTTATTGCTCTCTACAACTACCTGAAAGGAGGTTGTAGCGAGGTGGGTGTCGGTCTCTTCTCCCAAGTAACAAGCTTTAGGACAAGAGGAAATAGCCTCAACTTGTGCCAGAGAAGGTTTACATTGGATATTAGGAAAAACTTCTTCTCCAAAAGGGTTGTCAAGCATTGGAACAGGCAGCCCAGGGAAGTGGTTGAGTCACCATCCCTGGAAGTATTGAAAAGACGTGTAGATGTGGCACTTAGGACATGGCTTAGTGGTGGATTTGGCAGTGTTAGGTTAACAGTTGGACTTGATGATCTTAAAGGTCTTTTCCAACCTATACGATTCTATAAATGTCTCTGCAGAGTGTGGGATGGTGTCCAACTCTGTTTCATACACCTGCCTAGACTGAGTTAAAGGGTGACCAGGCTGATAGTTACAGGTCCTCAAAACAATAACTAGGCCTACAATGGGCTGCCAGACAGCTGCAGCACTGTTTTAAGCAAATAAGCATTATTTTAAATGGTGTGGTATGTGCATGCTAGCTAATCTCTTTCCAAAATAATTGTGTGAAACCTCTAAATGCACAAAATTGTGCAAAACCAGTAAGTTAGCTAAATAAATAACAAAATGTAAGAAAAATTACAATATTTTAGATGTAATTCCTAATGTAATAAGAGAATTATTAGTAAGAGATAGAAACTGATTAAAGATGACAAATCATAGATTATATCTTTGGCACACTGTTTCCATATTCAGAGCAGGATTACTCTGTTTCTATGGCTAAGGATCCTGGGGATGCTATAGCTAAACACCATTATGCACCTTAAACAGACTGAATTATATATCAGATTGTTTTCCATTATAAATTTATAAATAATCAGTTGTGTTCACTAAATTTAGATGCTAACAATTTTTAAGATACACACAAAAGGCAAAGATAAATAATGGGTTGGTGGATAAAGTAGGTTTAAAGATATTCTAACAAATGAATTTCTAATAAGCAATATTGATGAAGTTTTACAGTTTGATTTGCTTCATAGGTCGGTTACACTTATTTTAGTTTCTTTTTATAGGTGCTTAATTTCATTTTATATAAATCAGGACATAGATGGAAACAGTTGTTAAAACAAAACTGCATTAAAATTAAGAGTTTTGAAATGATAATTTACTTTTTTTTCTTTAACTTCTAACCACTATTCTTCTAAACAGGGCAAGTTTTAGGATTCTAGGTACACAACTGATGTCTTAAATAGAAATTCTGTTAGGTTTACCTCTCCAAATAATGGAGTTACTCCAGTGTACCCAGCTCTAACAAATAGCTTTGACATTCTCAGATCTTGTAATGTTGCTCTCCAGGATCCCATCTCCCTCTCTTTCGTCACTTTTTGCACCACGCCATGATGCAAAGATACTTTGCTGCCTTTATGTCATGACCTCAGCCCCACAGGACTGGGAAGCAGAGAACCACAAGTTGGCTGTGGGTGGTCTAAGGAAGGATCTCTGCCACCATCTATTGGCGAACTGCTGGAAGAGAGCAAGAAGGTCTTACTCATTTCCCTCTCTACTTTCCTCTTCTCAGTAGCTTTCTGCACAGAAGTCCTCTGGGCCCAGTTACCCTTCTGTCTACACCTTTACCATAGAAAAATGAAATGTGCATGCAGTGAGACCTGCTGAGTAAACTGGTAGCGGTCTCCATCTGCCATGTACTACACCTATTAACCTTACTGCCAGGCAGGCAGTATTAGTCCGAGAACACATCTCATGGCACAGTCCAGTCACCAGAGTGTTTCTGTGCGACACCAGGCAGTGTCACTGGGCCTCACATCACAGCTAAAGGCAACGGCATAGCAAATTGCCACACAGAGACAACAGCACAGTTTACAATACGCTTCTAAATGTAACAGCCTGCCAGGAGACTGGCACAAAGCAATGCTCCAGATAGACCTACCCCAAGATATTCCAATCAGAATAAGCAAAGAAATTTAATATTCCCAAATTTTTAAGTGGGAACACAAGTCAGTGTGTTGAATTCAAGAACTGTTAGGCATTTGAACACTCTTCGTGTTCAAACCTTATGCCAATGTGGTATTGGCACATGTGAGATGAAAAGATCAATAATATTTATTTTCTAGTCATATACCTAGTAATTTCATTGCATGTTGCCTTTTCCCATATTGACTATTTTCTCTGCACCTATTATTCTCTCTTGGCATTAACTTCTTCATATTTCTCTATTAATTTTCTTAAATAACTTCTGTTCTCCATGTCTCTTCTCCATATTAAAATTTATTTAATCTATTCAAATTATTTTCCCATCTCCAGCAGCATTTCCTTCAATCTTGTAACCCCTTGCCTATCATTTTCTTTTCTCCCCTCAACCCACTGTAGGTATCTTTTATTTTCTTCTTCTTGGCCTTAGTTATCTGCTATTTCAAGAGTGTCCCTTCATATATTTTGTCCTTTGAATCCCTCCTAATATACCTTTACTTGTTGTGCCACCATGTTTACTTCAAGCTGCCACCCACAAGAGCAGTAACAATCTCTCTCTTGCCAGCAAAAGGACTCCCTCAAAAATCTTCATGTGGTATATGAATCTGTATTCAAGCTAGTACTACACACTAAATTAGACAGAACATTAGTACCATCTGTTCAGAGTAGCTGTAAAGAGTTGCACAGACGTTGGTTTCATTGCACAACAACAAATTTTATTGGTCTTAGTAACCCCAGGGACTATACTACACAGTGAGCACCATCTACTGGCGTCCAATTATTTATACATGCATGTAGATATAAAGCATTTCTCTATTCCTGAATCTAACAAAATTCATCCTTAAAGAATTATATATTTTTTTAGAAGATCTGCAATTAGATGTCTGTTCAGATCACTGCATGGTAATAGCTACATTTCTGGCCTAGAAGGGAAAAAAATAACTAGATGTTTAAAATACATTCTTTTAAATTAATATAAACACACACATAATTTAACTCACACAATTTGTGTATAAATACACATATGAACACACACATATATTAATGGTAATCTTGGCTTTAAATCATCTGCTCTTTACTTTTATCCTAGGAAAGCCTACCAAAAGAAAAAAAAAACCTTAATCCCACAGTAATAACTTCAGATAATGCAGCATGAATATATTTTATTGATATTCTGAAAATCTCTTATCTACAGAAAGGCTCTGAAGAGGGAGACATTTTGAACTATGAATTTAATTTGAACAAGTATTTGGTACATATACATCACAGGAAGAGCTGGACAGGAGTTTTCTAATCAGAATGATTTTGTAAGAAATACACTTTCCATGAGCTCAGGATGTTCTGAAGGAAGCTTTGATTTTCTTCTAAGCCTTATACTTCCTGTGAGTAAAAAGCATGAGGAATCTATTGTCTTTCATTTTCTTCTGATCCAAATCATATTATTTCATGACATTCAATTAGCATAGTTTAACATCAAACTGATTTCACCAGTTATACTTCATTACATCATAGGAGTGGTAGAGTTTGGATCTGATGATGTTTGGGGTCTGTTTATTCTCTGTTACTGTTGTTGCACTCTGCAGGCAGTTTGTTTAAAAGGAACCATTTTTATTTTGACAGTAGGAATATACAAGAGTTTTAGTCCAATTTAACTAACGGAAAAGGTAGAAAAGGGTCTCGTGTAGATCCTATGCTTTCTAGAAAAGATGAAGTTTGTACAGAATGAGGACTTCCTTCACTTTCAATTTCTTGTGTAAGGAAGACTGTCAGGGCTATGTCCATACTACACTAGTTAATTAAGTGTGTCCAGGAACTTTCTCTAAGTACAAGTAGCATGGAATAGCTTGGTTCTATGATAGTAAATTCTTTTAGTCTCCACCACAGGGATTGCTGAAGGCAAGCTGAGCATTGGGAATGGCCCTTGGAGTGATGTAAACCCTGAGCTGTGCCAATAAACTGTTTGGGATTAGCTAATTTACAGTTAGGGAACATGGGAATAGTTTAATGGAATAGACAATCGCATTCCAGTGCCTAGAAACGCTCGTTGACTCTGATTAATCTACTAGTATAGACACAGTCTTAGAGGATTAAAAAGTGAGCCCAATCCTAGAGACAGGCTCATCAAGATGTATTTCCCAAAGCTGCATATTATGCCGTGGGAAACCTGGAACCTCACATAAGATGCACTGATTGTCTCATTTGAGGCACATAATGGGAGATCTACAGGGATGTTATTCAGTGATAAGGACAAATTACATCCTTGTGCTTGATATAATTGACGTGTATATGCCAATCATCAAACTAATTCAGAGCAGTGACTCTGGACTGTATAAATATGTATCACAGAAGAAATACATTCATGGATATTCTCCTGATGTTCACCACCAGCTAAACTGTGAGCTTCAAGCTGTTTCAGAATATCATCTAACATCAAGAGGTAATAAAGCATATCAAAAAATTGTGTTAAAATTCTGGTAATAAAGCGCTGGTTTAATTACACATTTTTTAATGGGCAATAGCACTGAAATATCCATAACTTTAACTTTGACAAAATAATCCTATGTATTTTAACAGAATATCTGATCCAGAACACTGAAGGCCACAGTTTGGAAGTAAAATCCATGCAGCACAGTAGCACCATAACCATTGCCTAGCTTTCTCAACATTTGCTTCTAGATGAAGACAGTATTTCCAGAGCAAAGATTAAGTTTCCACCCTAAATGACAGTTATTTTCTGAACCCCAAAAAGCTTCTGTATACAAGGACATTTGGACTAGTCCCACATGTTACCCTAACAGCTGCAGTCTTACAGCTATTCTTCCACTCTGAATTGAGATAATGAGTTAAGTTTACATCCTCTCCTGGCATACTATCCTCACTGATTTCTCCTCAACATAAAATATTCCTTTAAGCAAAATATTTTGTTGGTCTAAAGAGCCATTTAATTATACTGCATTATACTGGATGAATGAAAATGCATTATTGAAAAGGCTACCAAGCTTTAGCAGTGGATTTCTATATAGTTCTACTACTTATGCCAAATGTAATTAAGACCTTCAATTTTCAATTTTAAGTTTATGAAAAGAAAACACAAATGGAGGTATTTCTTTTATATTGTACTGTACCTTTTTCAATTAGCTAGTGAGAATAAGTCTTCCTCAGACTGATAGTTCTTCTGAAGATTCCCTTTCCATGCTTTCACATAAGATTCTATGTGTGCTTTTAAATTGATTTGTGCATGCACCTCAAAGCTCTGGAAAGGCACATTTTAAAAATTGCAATAGAAAATTCATCAATATTTAAACACATTAGATACTCTTGAACTTTTACCTTGAGCAGTTTTCTTCAATTTGCATAAAAATGTATTTCTTTAAAGGCTGAGAAGAAACTGGAACATGAAGATACACACTCTAAAACCAGGCATGCTTAATGCTTACTTTAAGGAATATTTTAGCTAGATAAAAAGTTTCAAGTTCAGGGAGAACTAAATGGAATATTAAAGGCAAGTGCCACAGTAAGTGTAATACATACAAGAAGCAGAAAGCAAGGAGAATTATGTTTATGAAAGTTTAACCTTCTAAATTCCCTCACAATGTTAGTGTAGCATTGCAAATGTTTTAATTTTAAAATTGCTTTTACCACTTTTCTTTCAAAGTTTCTGAGTGAAGAAGCAGAGTTTCTGTGAATACAAAAATTAAAATCAAATGAGAAGCCCTTTACCTGCTCCCCAGGGGTAGCATTGCCTTAGCTAATAAAGCCTCTTGATGGTCAGGCATCTTGATGACGATTGAGATGCCTGAGCATCAAGAGGCTAAATTCTACTTGGAACCCCGTTGCTTGCCAAAATGATGCAGGCTACTCCTGGCACTTCCTTGCTCTTCCTTAATCTACACATTGCTATCTCTACTTGGACTGAAGCATTTCTGGAGACACTAGATTTCTGTGGATTGCCACTGTAAAAAATTTCTTGGGAGTTTCAGACATGAACATAAAAAAAATTGGTGTTACTTGTAAGAAATGACTGCAAAATTCAATATTACTTGAAAAAACAGTATCTTAGATATAAAATACTCATGTAGCTGCATAAAACAAATAGATACCTAGCACCAGGCATATATTGTTTAAAAGAAGCATTTGACTGCTTTTTGTAAGTCTGCCTTTACAGCTACATTCATTCCAAATCTCCCCCAATTATTATTGCCAATACACTCAGCAAAAGATTTGTGCTTCCTGTTGAAGTTACGAGATATCACTGCCACAGGCTCTCTCCACTACCTCAAGATTGATTATACAGATTCTAAGTTTTATCTTCAATAAACTAAAGATGGCTGCTGATTTGCTTGTACCCCTTAGAAGCCCACAGAAGACAGTAATGTGGGAGAAGAATTTATTTTATTCCTTATGGATGCACACTTGAGATGTAGCTGGAAAAGAGTCAATACAGGAATCAGAGTAAACAACAGTTACATTACACCAGCTTGTGCTCACAACATTGTTAAGCTATGCTTAAATCAAAATCACAGTATCTGGGGTTTCAATAAGGTGATGAAAACTAGTAGCTGTTTAAAATAAAAAAATTAAATAATGCAATGCCAGATGCATGGAAACTGCAGGTCAAGATGTAGTAACAAGATGTACAATGCATGAGTGCCCCTTAGCCTCTCAGGATAGTGACATTAGAAATTAACCTATCACCAGGAATTGTCTTGTGGCTGTAAGATGGCAATAGCTTTGTATCAGTTTATACTCTTACAGCTGTTGGGAGCAGAGTGTGCTTAGGTAAAGGATAAAAACTATCTTCTAAATTGCAAAAATGTAAACCTGCCAGAGAAGAGAGATCTTTCTTTCCATTCTAATGTATTACTTAAAATGCAATTACTCTGAGGCTTGCAAATCAGCTAGAGGGCATCCCAGATTATTACATGGGAAATCAAGGTCTGTACTCCACAATAAAAATAAGTACATTAGACTAATGATCACCCTAAAACCAGATTTTTTTAAAATTTGGTTTAGTAACAAGTCTAATTTTGCATAACGTGAAGTTCAAATTTATTTCTTTGATCTACAGGACTGTTATCTAATCACAGAAGCTGGATATGGAACAAACTTATTAGCTAGCCTGGTCAATTTTTTTGTAGACACAGAACAGTTCCCCATAGCTTTTCTAACTATTATGCAGCACTTAATATCCAAATCAAAGGGCTTTCATTATATTCACAACATACATTATCTCTTAGCATTACAAATTTTCCCTGATACTCATCCTCTCCTTATTTTCATCTCCCTCCATCCTGTAACAAACTCTGTACCTAACTTAATTTTCTTTGCTTCAGGGTTTGAAAGCTACTGAGCATAACATGGCTGTTCTCAGCCAAATGTTGCTAATACACTCTGTAACCAAATTTCTCTGCTATAGAGAGCCTTATACATTTTGGACTGAAATTTGTCACAGTTAGGAGCAGATTTGAAAGTAATTTAAGCCCTTAACTCCATTAGAAAACCAGGGCAGTTAGAGGCCTAATTAACTTTGATGATTTGTGCCTTAGATCTTAGGGATGCAACTCTTTCTAAAGGGCAAGCATAGGATTTGAAATTTTTTTTACTGAAGCCTGTCACATTCCAGATGTACAGAATGAACTTTTTTGAGCAACCACAAATATCCAACTGTCAGGTAATATTTTCTTAATGAAACCCTACATGTAAAGGTAAGTAAGAAGAAAACCACTGCTATATGTCAATTTAAGGAGGAAAAAAAACACAGTATACATTTATAATATGTGGAGGTACATGAGTTAGAAAGGAGATGAACTGAATTCACATTCTGGATGTGTTTGCTGAACAGCTCTCCACCACAAGTACAGCTACTGTTTAAACATCCTAAGTTTTATAATAGACATCAAGTTAAACTGCCTTTGTTAGCACATTCATGTACAAGGCTTAAGAGAATACAGGATTTTTGACAACACTTGGAAAAGAATTAGAAATTAAGGCTCACTTAAGAGATGTGGAGATACAGGGCTTCACCATTGGTGATGGTACCCAGGAGCTAAAATGCCTGACAAATATGCAGGAAGGTCACAAATAATTGGATAAATCCTGAATAAATGAAAGCACATGCAATCCCACCATGCACTAAGCAAGACAGAGGAGATGGAACAAATATTTATAAAATTTATCTATCCTTTTGATGGAAACTAATTTGCTTACTGTAAGCTAGATGATTGAATAGAACAACCTAGGGAAATTTCTTTGAGAAACCTCATATGTAAAGTACATAGCACTAACCAACAATTAATTAATCCTGTAATATTAAACATAAGAAATCAAATCTGCACTACAAAGTGCATTTGAAAATGATAACATACCTTTCAAAGAAAGCAAGTGCAATGGCAGTGTGAGGAAAGAAAAACAAACCTCGAAATGCAACAATTTAGTACAGATTCAGTACTAGTAAAACTGGCAAAATAGCCAATCTGTGGGTTTATCATTGCATTACATACTAGATCTCAGAAGCCAAATTTAAACTGGACACAAGCAATACCTAGTATGTCATAAATTTTGAGGGGAAAACATGGGGGGCTGGTACTCAAGAGGGAGGAAAGAGGGAAGGAAGGATAAAAGAGAGGGTGGAGCAGTGGATGAGAGGGAGGAGGGAAGGGGGGAGGGACTAAGGCAAAAGAAGAAAGACAGCAAAACTAAAGAAATAGCCCTCTCTTTTTCTAATGGGGAGAAAAAAAAATACTGTCAAGATATCTGTGAATTATATTTCCCATTTTTCATTATATACTGCCATAATCCATCTTTCTGGGCACAAATCAAATAATTCTACTAATTAGTATTCTACTAATACTCAGACTTGTTCATTAGTAATACTGGGAACTGTAGCACCACAAATCTCTTCCAGTTAAAGACAAGATTGCTGATAACCATCAATTTTTCACAGAATGGCTAGAACTCTACTAGTCTCATCGGGACACATTGCTTCTTTTGCGCTAAACAGTAAATGATAGCTTTCAGCAATGAGGATAAATGGGCATCTGTACTAGTTGTAAGGCTCACTGCTGTCAGTGATTCTGGTAAACTGTAGATAGGTAGATGAATATCTGGAATGAATGTCGCTACAAATTGTCAAGCCCTGCCAAAAAACAATTGCCTTAAGGGTCTCAAGCGAAGGGAGGGTTATAATTTTGGGCAAAAAAGGATCGTTGTTTTAGCTCTGGTACTGCTGTAGTAATTTTTAAGGGACTGAGGGGACCAAGAAGTGTTTACAAAGTAGACCTTCCAGAAAGCTCTGCTGCTATGTCCTCTGTCCATCACTGATGGAGACCATTCCTCTCCAATATTCCTCTCTATGTATCTGTTTAAGATGCCAGTTTATTGAGACATGTAAGAGTGTTTTAGCCCTTCATGTTCACCATCTCAATGGCTTTCATGTTTCAGCACCACTGGGATCATGTACAGCAGCAGAGCTATAATAGAGCAGCAGGAAATAGGTGTGACTAGGACAGATAAAGCCTTTTCCCCTGCCTGCAGTTCTCCTGCCTCATCATTGCCTTCACTTGAATTCTACTTCCAGGCATCATGTGCTGGTCTATGACTGAGGCAAAGAGCCTGAGCATCAGCTTCATTGCCTCCAACAGGCTTGTGCTTCGTGGCAAAGCTTTAGAAACTATGAAGTTTGCCCACACCCATGTGCACAGTTAGCACAAGCAATCTTACCAATGACTTGGCTCCTAGGCTGTCGCATGTTGACTGATGACTGTGACTGGGCCTCCCCCAAAAGACTGAAAGGTTCCCAAAACACAAAAGCCCAAAAGCTTATTTGAATAAAAAATTCTAAACTTTTAAATAGAGGAAAGTCTAAGCAGTGTGGGAAAGCAGAGAAGGGTTGACAAGCACTCCACACTGCTGCCTTGAAGGGGAAGCCTTTCTTCCAGCTAACTCAGGGATCTTCTTTTTGAGGTGCAGCCACTTGGGATAGCTTCTACCATCTCCAACGTTGTTGGCTTTTGGTTCCCAGCCTGCAGCAGTTTCTCAATATGCATGTGGTGCAGGCTTCCAACTGCAAGCTGAAATTCTCCTCTAGCCTTACCCTCTAATCACTTAAGCCTTTTCCACCCTGAGCAAGTTCAGTAGCTCCCAAAGAGAAAAAGCAACTTCCCACCTCCTTCCAGAAGCTTTTACCAGACTCTTTTAATGAACAGGAGCAAATAAAATCAAAGGGTTAATGGGACAGTAATCCACTCTTAGCATGATTCCATGCTCTGTATAACCTTGCATAGCATATATTTGCAAGCTGCTCTGTTGGAGCAGTATCTGTTCTTGGTAGATCCACACAATTCTTTATTACTGCATGTCCTTGTTACCATGTGCCAAAATGGGATGGACTATGTCATGTAAATTCAAATTCTTTTCCCATTACTCTTTCTGCTTCCCCTGTTGAGTGCATCACACTAAGTGGGATTCTTTTCCTGCATTACAGCATTGCCAAACATTTTAGCATCCATGATTGCTATAATTCCATTTCACAGACTGAAAGTTTGTTCCAAGACACTGAAATAGCTTTCCATCCCCCAGGCTGTTCTGCAGACTTTTACCCCAAACAGGTTACTTTCTTGTCTGTAAGTTCCCAAGCAGCTGGAAAAAGATACCTCCACAGCTATCTTGCCCAGAAAGGAGACTGAGCCTGCATATCAGAGCCTGTATAAACGGCCCTGTCCTGCTCAGGCTACATGCAGCAGTACCAAGTAGCAAGCGCTGCCTTGCAGACAGCTTAGCTTGGTGAAGGAGCACTTGCTCAACTACGCACAAGTCTCAGCTGTAAGGCAAAGGTGGTGAGTACTGGCATGTGCCAGGTGAGAGGGATGGAGCACACTACTGTGCTCGTAGCTCCCACAGAGCAGCTGAGCTGCTCAGCACTGCTGGAACAGAGCAACACAACACCGCTGGCACTGGTCTCAAATGGGGGGACTATCTCCCAGCACAAGGTTCCTCCTTCCTCTGGTTCTCATGGGGAGACAGTTTCAGTAGTGGAGAAGAGCACAGAAAGGCTGGTGTCTCCTAGTAGTGGAACGGAAGAGGGGCATTTCCAGTCAGGCCCTGGCCTTAGCTGGCAGTGCTGCTAGCATTCATGAGTTGAAACCCAGTTGCTCCAGCACTACTCTTGTCCTTTGTTCCTGGGAAGGTCACACAGCAAGCTGCAGTCTCAGCTAGAGCCATACCACTAGCAATCCCTGCCCGGGGCCAGAGCAGCGGAGTAGCACCAGGACATATGAACTGGAGCTTGCTTGCCAGCTGAGAAGATGCTGGCAATACCTTCCACTCTGCCTTCAGCACCATTTTGTCCACATTGAAAATCAGAACAAGCAGGCACACTTCTGGCCTTCTTGGTGTAGGCAAGCTGAGACTGAGGCAAATGGCTGCACAAAACCTGAATGCCCCCTGACTGCAGAGAGATTTACCACTGTATTTCTGGGTAAAGGAATATACCAGTCACCAGGCACCATAACAGATTTAATCAGGTTATACCCCATTCCTGCTCTTCACCCTGAAACTGTGGTTTCTATGTCATCGTATCCCAAGGCTTATTCAGATAACACAGGTATTTCTAGTGGTGATTAAAGCTTTTTATAAGGCACCAGCATGACTCACAGTTATAAATCCTATTATCCTTCAGTGAGAAATAAGCATCTGTGCACCCACAGCCCCTTTTGAAAGCATGCAGTTCTACACTTTTCAAAACGTAACCCACAATACAAGCTTAAATCACAGCAATTCATTTAAAAGCACTGGTTTTGAGTTTGATGGAAGAACATGCTTTTCAAACCACATGACTACTTTTACTCACTAGAAGAACCGGCCAAAAGAATTTCAACTTGTTTATTGCTACAAATGCCATTGTGACAAAAAACTTACACACTGCAGAAACATGAAATTCAATAACCAAATTGGCAGAAAGGTTTCTCAGTTTCTCTGTGACATTCTGCTCCAGAGGCAAGAGGGAACTGCATACCACACCACTGCCTACTAGCACTGAAAGATGAATAGTGTCTAAGTTTACATCATTGCTCTGAATCAGTAGAATACCTCATTTTTCTTTAACAGAAATTTAAGAATACTTTAATCCTGATTTCCCTCCTCATTTCCCTCACTTTCCTCAGATCCCCTGGTCTCTCTGGAAGCTGGCTTGGATTTATGGCCCCTGCAGCAGCTAACTCTCACATCTATGGTCTCTTCGTTATCTCACTAGTGTCGCACGCACCCAGAATACACCACCCAGGAAAACAATTAAGCATTTATTTTTCCTTTTAACCACAAAATCTTTTGCAAAGCCACTTTTTCCAGCAAATGCTACTAAGAAATGAGAATCAGAATTATAAATCTCATAGATTGTATGAAAATTTATTAGAATTTTCTATTTCTCCGTGAGAAGAATATAGTGAAACACGTCATACATGTGGTATGGCTGCATCAGGAAAGAGTGATTTTACAGACATTTAAGAAATTTATAATTGAAGAATAATGCACAAAACTAACAATATAATGAAATCCTTAGAGCAAATCTCAAATCTGTAGCAGATGACTTCATACATTTTCCTTTGTTTTTCCCTTATAATTCTTGAGATCCTCTCATTCTCTCAGACTGTCTTACAAGCTGTGTTTAATTGATTGTGTAGGCACTCAGATGTTAGAGAGATGCAGGGCAATTCCTTCTAGAAGAGTTGTACATAACCAGCAAAAATGAGTTTGCTGCTTTGACTGAAATAATGTTGTAGATGCACAGCTATTGCCTTTGGCAAACAAACAGCACAAGCAGAGAAAAAGCATTGCATGGTGCCAGAACAGGAATCAGGATTTTTCTAAGAAGTATAACAACATTTTAGTTCTGCTCATGATCCAAGGAAATTCAATATAAACCTCCTATTAACTTAAACGGGATAAGAAACAATTTCTTAATTAGAAAAATCATATTAATGTCTAATATTTGAGCTAAACACTTACACAGTTGCCTTCAGCTAAATTAGCTACCAGTACAATACTGTTAATATTCCTCATGAACTGCATAATTGGAGAATCCAAGTGCATTTGTGTATTAAACTTGAAACTTAGATAATATTTAAAAAAAAATACTTTCAGTAAATAATATCAATTTTAAAGTCACCTATGCAAAATATTCAGTTTTCAAACACTTGCTCTTTTTATGATAGCACTAGTTGACAGAAAAATAGCAGACATTATAAAATTTAAGTAATGTAACTGGAAGTATTATGTTGGAGTTTTGTGAGTCAAGTGTACAGGGCAAAATTTTCCTTATGAATTTCGTGATAACTTTTCATGACAAGTCACGCTGAGAAATAATTGTGACAGAATGGAGGTATTGAAAGATACTGTTCCACCCTGGGAAGCCAGTAAAAAGGTAAAGGCAGTGAGTCAACATTATGTGTTAATGATGTATAAGACTCCAAAGAAACTAGGCATAATAAAGACAACAGAATCCAGATATGACTATATCATTTTGGAAAAGGATAATCATAATTCTGATAATAGTAATTCTGAAATTGTCCTTGACTATATTTTTAGCATGACTTTGACAAACAATTAATACATTCTGGAAGGACAGGTCATGGAGTTGAACCTGCAGTTGTGACTTGAGTCCATGAAGAAAAACCCCAACCAATTAGCCCTGTAACCAAGGCTCTCCATTTCATACCACAAAGTGAAAAACTAGAGGACGAAGTCAGTGAAGTGAGATGAACAGAGAAAGGAAGGGACTTCAGGAGTCAAGGAAGTCAAAGCCAAGAAATGTTTGCGCTTTTTCTTAGCTTTTTATTAACAGATAGAAAAAAACCTGCTTGGTTAACATGGCTGCCGATGGAGGAGGTGCAAACAATCTATGAACTTCTAACAGCAAACACTCAAAGTAACCTACTCCCAAGTAAAAGTGTTAGTCTGAATCTGATTTACACAGAAAAGATGAATTTGCTAAAGCCTGCACCAGCAAATAGAATCACTTCCCAGTATCACTGTCAGATAATAAAAAGCATGTCATTAAATCTGAACTGGGAGAAGCACAGGAAGCACTGTAAAATGAGCTTTTGGAGTCTTTTATATAAATAAAAGCATTTCCATTAGGCACACATTTGGGGAAGTCTAATATATTTTGAATCATTCTCCATCTGTGGTCCTCACTGCCCAGTGGTATCTGACAGGCAATTTCACTGACTCCTTGCTGGCTCTTTACAAATCTGGCCAGTCGGCTGAAACTACATGTTAAAATTCCACAAGGTATCAAGCACTGCCCATGTTTTTTGAGAACACAAGCTATACTCTCCGTTCCCATCTCTGACGGTGAACTTTCATCTGCCCAGGGACTCTGGATGACATAATTTGGTCCTCTGTTTATTCCTAGTACAGCTGGTTAATATGTGGTCAAAATAATTTTACAACAATATTTTGGAATGTCTAAGATTTCCCTTTGATGTAGAATGCCAAAATATCTAAGTTTTTTTCCCCTCCTTCTTCCAGTGTTCTTAAATAGTCTATATATCTGGTGGAAATAGACAAATATTTGATTTTGCCTCCTCTTTTTCCTCTCGTTCTGCTGACATTTTTTTTTTCCCCTCTTAAAACTTTCAGAGTCTCAAACTCTGCCAGTCGTTTTTAGCTAGTATTTAATTTTTGAACATTCACAAGCTAATTTGTTTGTTTGTTTGTTTGTTTTCACTTTAATTTATTTCAAACTTGAGAAAGTATGGGTTTATTATTTTTATTTTGCCATCCTGTATCTTATAAAAAAATACAGTAGACTGATAGATGCAATGATGTTGCAGCTACATGTCTCCAGGTTCAGCCAGTCGTGAGGCTGAGAGCAAATACATGCAAACATGCGCATCACATACTATACATATGTGGATACACATACATACATGGCTGGTCACACAGATAACACAGGCAGAGAGTATTACCTTACCAGAACCCACAGAAAAAACTCTAGCTGTCCCACAAATGTTAACAGCACAGATGGGCCAGTCCTGTTCCTCCTCTCCATCTGTTCAGTACTGAAGTCGGCTAGTGAAATATATACACAAAAATAAACAGATAATATACATCACTCCAGTAGCTGACCTTAGACACTCAAGTCTATCCAGTAGCTTGCCCCAGATACCTCTAGTCTCCCTAGCTGCTGGCACCTGGACATACAAGCACCTGAGGTTTGCAGCCCCACTGCAGCTGGTGGTACTCAGATCTCTTCTCGTTACACACACTTATACATACATACACACTCCCCTCCACCAACAATTATCTCCAGTAGGTTGTCCAGACTTATGGTCTTCCCCATAGCTGACCTTCAGATCCCCTGGTCTCTCTGGAAGCTGGCTTGGATTTATAGTCCCTGCAGCAGCTAACTCTCACATCTATGGTGTCTTCATTATCTTAGCAGTGTCACACGCACTCAGAATACACCACCCAGGAAAACAATTAAGAATAGAGTTTAATAAGAAGACAGGACACACTACAGTCATCGATCACAGGGCGTAGTTGGGCAAATGTGCTGACTAGCCATCTGCTCACAGTCAACTGGCTCCTATATCTTCTTTTCCTTCTATTTTCCCCGGGCTTGTTCCTCGTCTATCCACCTTGAGCTGTCCCTTTCCCTGCCTTTGTTCCTCCTCCTAACAATCCCATACTCAGTTTCACACATTCCCACCATCCCCTTAAAATAACCCATAGTAGGTCTACACAGTCCCCAAATCCCGTTATATCCCATACTGACTCCTGTGCCCCTGTAGGCAGTAACTCCCTGCGGTCTGCAAGGCATTCTGGGAAAGGAGTTTCTTTGACAGAGCCCTCTTGGTGGGTCACGCTGGGGACTGGGGCTAATTGTTCTCCCTTTATAGCCTTAGGAGTAGGCTACAAGTGTTCCTCCAGACATCATTGGTCATCTGATCCTCACTGGGCTTTTTCTTGATAGTGACCAGACACTAAACCCATAACCTAATAAAAGCTAAAATAATTTTAAACTAATTGTGCAATTAGAAATATCAGTTGCAGCATTGCTGAGAGAGTGCCTTTGATCACACATTTAGCTTCAGCCTTCAAAGAAAAGTTGAACTGTAAACATCATGAAAACTTGTATTTTCATTTTGTTGCAACTCACAGTATAAGTAGTAAACATTTTCTGTGTTTCCCTTAACTGTCAAAACAAGGTAATGCCTGCCCTAGATTAATGAGACACATAGCAAACAAGCCTACTAGATTTTGATTTTATTTTTTATCAACAAAAATGTAATAGAGTTTAATTAAGAGGGAAGTGGAAATTTGCACTCATCTTTTTCTCTCTCTGAACAGGAAGTTCAACATTCAAAAGCAAAATTACTGTAAAATGAAGCCACCTATTCCACAGCAAGAAAATTGCTGGAATAAGCAATAACCAAGCATGCACTCCCTGTCTTTCACATATGTTTTAAAGCAATTGGCCAGTTAAAAAAAAAAAAAAGAAAAAAAGAAAAAAAAAGTTGAAAGAAGGTAAAATTCTCCATGATGTAAATTCTCCTAAGTCATGTGGCACCTGTACATGAACTGAGTGCCATCTTAGAAGGAACGGCAGGCAGAACTCAGCCACATGTATTTTGCTTCAGCAGCCTGCAAACCCCTTGACAGCCAATCAGTTCAAAATACATACAGTAAAGCCAGTCAGTTATATACACGGTGCTTCTCATCTGGTTAAAAGAACGCACCCGTCTGGGTAGTACTACTTGAGTGGGGGGAGGACATAGGGAGGGGCTGCTCTTTCTTCACCCATTTTTACCTTCCTGACAACTTCCCCAGTGTAGTATTTTTGTCCTTTCAGATGTAGTTCAGCAGCTGAGGAAAGAACTTTAAGCAATTCACAGAGTCATAAAATGCTTGTCTGAAAAGGATCTCTGGAGGTCACCTAGTTTGATTTCTACTTGAAGAGAAACTATCCACAGCACTAGGTTAGACCAGCCATGAAGTCTTGCCTACTGAAGTCTTGAAAATCTCCAAGCAGATGCCATGACATCTCTAGGTAAACTGACCCAATGTTATACATACATATCTGCACCCCCACCCTGACTAGTAAATAAGTTTTTCTAATTCCAAGCTGCAACTCATGGCCATGGCACTCTCCTACCACTATTGAGACAGGTTTGTCTCTGTGAACTTTGTAACTCCCCTTCAAGTAGCTGTCAATTACCGTTAAATAAGCCTGCATCAGCTTCAATAAGCCCAGCCTTCTCAGCCTCTTATTGTAGTTCATGTTTTCTTGGTTCTGATTATCTTGATATCCCACCACTGGATCGTCACAGCTTTTTGAACTGGGAGATTAAAAGACATGGGAAGTATTGCATATGCAGCCTCAGTAACACTGAACAAAAATAGATAACTTCTTTGATTTGTTAGTGACAGTAACATAGCTCAGTATGCAGTCTGCCTTCTTCATGATGTAAGTACACTGTTCGCTCATATTCAATTTGACCTCAAGGACTTTTTTTCAGGGCTGCTAACTCACCAGTCAGTCCCAGCCTGTACAGCTGCATGGGGTTATTCTGCCTAAGGTGTAGAATTTTGCATTTCTTTCTTGAGCTACATGAGGTCTCCAGTGCCCTAATCAACTTGCTCTTGTGCATATGTTAAGACACAGGTACATTAAAAAAAAAGACACAAAACCAAACCACACACACACACAAAACACCTCGTTTTTCTCCTCCTCATGTACATTTCAAACATCTGGCTAAATTTCTCTTGATGTCTATACAGAAGACCCGTGGTGTAGTCAGAGCAGCCAGCCAGGAAGTGTTGCCATGTAATCAGCTTGCAGTCCTATATCTGGGTCTTCACCGTAATGAGCATTCTTCATTGATCTGTCACTGCATTTAAATTACTATATATCTCACTGACTTCACTGACACAGCCTTGATGCCTGTAGCATCTTGCTAGTGCCAAAGTACTCTGCTAGGCACTGTACCAGATCCTTGGGAGGAATTCACTCCAATTTTGGTGCCCAAAACTCATTTAAATTAATGCTAACCAAACCTTAAATAGAAAACAGGCACCTAAATACCTCTGGCAACTTAGTTCTCACTAAGCAGCTTTGATTGGTAAATTTATCTGACTTAACAGAAGCCAAACTGATCAGAAATGGACAACAGAAATAAAAAATATTGAACCATGCTAAAACTTAATATGCCCTGTGTTTCAAAATTAAAGTATATTGATAGACACCTTCAGATTAAAGGATTTGCCAGACGTACCAGTTTTCGGGTGTTTGCTAGGGGTCCAAGTTACAATGTCAGGTGGACTGTTAAAAGCCTTGTTAAAAAGGCAGTGGGAGCCATTACTCGTGCTAGGGAAAAAGATTACTATCCTTTGGCACCCAGGGTACTACATATTCCTTATTAGAAACAGGGTTCCACTACCACAGATGAAGTTAGTGTTGGTTTTATGCTTCTCTTTCTGTCCATGCAAAGGATCAACATTATGGTTTGGGTTCTGTTTCAGCTGAAGAACATGCCTGTATCCCTGGTTATGGGCCCTGATAGATCTGGCATCTTACTTGCCATAATATTCTGATACTCATTAAAAGACCCTGAACAACACAAACTAACTCAGATTTTGGAGGATTAAGAATGAACAAACCCAACTAATTTCCACTGACCACTGAACAGAATCAGTGGTAGATTTAAATACTAAAGGCACATTCCTTTACTGTATATCACTATATCTTCTTGCAATGATAAACATTTCTAAAGCTGATCTTTTGGACAGAAAACTGCAAGAACCTAAATTCTATAAAATCAGACAATTCCACATAAGCCATAAATTGAATTGGCCAAATTTTAAATGCCAGACCCTTGCAGTGAGCTCCTAATGTTCGAGTAGATTTGTTTTCAAATTGTAACAAAAAATAAAAATAAGAAAACTATTTGAAGACTTCTCCTGAAGAGGAAAATATTCTCTGTATTCTGGCAGCATCCATCAAAGCCAATTCCAAAGCAAAATACGTTACCATCTTTTTGTCATGCTGTACAAAAACTGAGGATTTTGCCACATTATTAAGGATGAGTTTTAAGTGTCTTCAATGAAGCTAAAAACCAGCGTGCATCATTTCACCTTAACATCAGCCTTATTAAAAGTCTCATCTCTTCCTGTATTCATTTAAAAATCCATTCAAGTATAGGACTCAGAGTATAAAATAACTTTACAGAATGATAAAGATTTAACCTAAGAATATTATTTTTCCATTATTCTTCTGTCAGCAGATGTACTTTTATTCCTTCCACTTCTTGTACCTTCTTCACAGAATCCACACATATCCTTAATCTATGAAACAGCACAGTAAAACACTTTGTGATTTTCCTCTTCGAAGACCTGTGTATTTCCCATTTTTACAAGTTGTAGCATCATGATTCTTTTTTGAACGTGGGTGACTGAATTTTGAATGCAGAAAGAGGCTCAGAATTACATAAATTGATGCCTCATACTTCACGTTTCTCACAACTTTAACAGCATCTAATGTATCTCAGTTCTGGCCTTCTTTCCAGCTGTGACCTGGCATACCTCAGAATTTATATCTTTAGTTACACAGCTTTCAAGGATAGAAAAGCCCACTGCTCCGACTGTGCTCCTAAATGATGTGTACTATAGAGTCATGTCCTTTAGCACACCATCATATCCATAATGTCACTTCTGAACTACAGCTAAATGAAACCAAACTTGCAATTTCTGTCTCAGCAATGGCTTAAACAGGTGCAATATTGGTAAACAAGCTCCACTTAATTTTTTGTTTATTATATCCCCAAGCCCTGGATTATACACCAAAATACTTACCATCCTAACCTTTTGTTCTGGGGAACATTATTCTGCCAAAATTCCAGTGGTGTATGTTGTCTACAAAGTCAGACTTCTTTGCATTACTTTTTTCTTCTTTAGTCCTTTCTGTTAAGTTTGCAGGAATGTTTTTAAGCAGAACCTCAACTGAAGCCAGATAGATTACATGAACTGATTTGTGGATATAACTAATTCAATTCGCCATACAAATCTGAAGACATCACATGCAAAACTGAACATGCAACACAAAGAATTAAGAGTATCATAGTGTCACTGTCACCAGTAAGTGTTAAGACTACTGCTACAGGGACACTGCTATACAGGCAGACATAGTGCAGCATGAGAAGCACCACAGTCCGTGGCAAAGAGTGTAAAGTCAAAGGACACAGGTTCCTTAAATATGGTTTAGTATCATTAGGGACTGCTAAATACTGGAGAATATGGAAATAGATCAGTTGATGGTTTGAACAGGCATTTCTTAGTAGGAAAGAAACTTGCCTAGATGTGTAGATTACAACAATTCAGATGGGGAAAAATAACTGACAGTGCAATTTGTCACTATCCCGCTACCTAGTTTTGATATTGATGATAATACACAATGCAACCCTTAGAAGTCAAACCTGGAAAATATATACTTTTTCAGTCCAGATCTATCCTAGCTGAGACACAACTGGTGCTCAAGCCTTGCCACTGATACCAGCTATGCTAAAGTCAAACTTCTGAACATCACTGTGTGCAACAAAGCTGTTTCTTTCATGATCTTGTGTCCAAGTGAATGACTACAAATTTCTGCATGGAAGTGCAGCCCTTTGGAGTGGCAGCACTTCCAGAGAAAGCAGACTTCACTCTTGGGGAGTCAAATGTTGATTGCATACTCAGCTTAAATATACATTTAAAATTCTGTATTGGAGTTGAGGAATATGTGTGTTCCTTTTTACTTGAACAGCTGAGAGAAAAAAAAAAGATTGAACAGGTCTTTATCTTGCACATTTTACTTAACTAGAACTTGAAAAAAAAAAACAACCAGGAATTTTGCCACTTTTAATGCCCGTTCTTAGACATACCTTAAATGATTTAGTAAAAGGAGTTCTATACTCTCTCCCTTTGCATGCATTATCTTTCAACACAAAAGAGACATCACCTTTAAGGTTCAATTACTGCACTGTGTTTCTATAGCAACTCCCAAGGAAAGTCTATTAAGCAACCTTCAACAAAAAACAACTCTACTTCATTTACAAACACTCTATAAATTAAGAAAAAAAATATCTCTGATTTTAACAGCTATATAAAGCAATAAAAGTTGGCTGCTTGTATCACGAGGCTGATGCTGCCTATAGAGCTCAGGGGAAGGACAGCCAAGGTTGGAGTTAGGGCAACATTCAGATGAAAGATTAATTCTTCGTTAAACCTTGTGATTGAAGATGTCTTTGCACTATTCTGTAAGTTAAAACGGCCACATTGCCAACCATGGAAAACTGACACAGTTTTACTGAATTCAATGGAGCAAAGCCAATTTACACCTGCTGAGGCCCTTAATGTTGTATGAGATGAATAGTACTTTCGTTCAGGATGAGAGAACTTTTTGATCATACTCTCTGAAGTGAATGGGCAACTCTGAAAGCAAGAAGATGGCAAATGTTTAAATCAATATTAACCCAAGTAAAATTGAATTTGGTTCATATCGTTTTTCCATTGAATGTCCAAGACAAAGTCCCTGTCCTGACATTGATAAGTGCATGTCTACACACTAAGTTTTCAGAGTGTGGTCTAAAATATTTGATGCCAAGGCCTATTGTTGAATACACATTAAAAAAAAAAAAAAAAAAGAAAAAAGGAATGAACCTACATATTTGACATTTTATTTTGACTTGACTTTATTTAGCATGGAACCAACATTCTTTCTAACTGGTACTAGGACATATTTTTATGTCTTACTGATAAAATATCTTTCTTCTGAACCAAAATCTATGTAGGAAGTGGGCTTCAGTATCAGCTATGGATTTTAATTCCAAATACACAGTACTTCAATTACAGATCTGGGGTATGTTTCCAAACTGCTTGTGCAGCCCAACTTCAATGCAGAGCTTTCCAAGACCACCTTCGCTGGCCTAGGAAAACAGAAGCATATATACATCTACAGAGGTTGAAAGCAGTCAGGCCAGATTCTGTGTGTGCTTTGTTCTTTCAGTTTTCAGCTTTTTTCCCCTCTTTGAACTGGTGGAGAGCTGGGAGGGTACTCAGGAGTTCATTCAACCTCATTCTTCTGCCTGAAATTGTTTGCAATATTTATCTCCATTTTTATCATGTTCCTTCTGCATGTATCGGCTTGACCTAAAACATAGCTGAGAGGTGATAACTTCCTTTCTTTTTCTTTTAAATACAGTGTTGAAGATAAACAGAGCTGAAATCAGAATTAGTATCACAGCTTTAAAACTTCATTAGCAATATATTTTCTCCTTCAGTGAAAAATTGATGCCAAATTCTTGGTCACCAAGATAGAGAGCTGAACGTTACCAGAGCAGCTAGCTGGGAAGAAGAATGTTTTACATTCACAAATATATATATGTGAAGAAAGATGAGGGGGGTGACATGAGGTGCTAATAAAATAAAAAGCACAATACAATGGGGTCAGGAACAACAGAAGGAGAGAATGTTTTCTGAAATCTAGACACATATGGTGCTTTTCCTGGTGTATTATTTGTTTCTTCTAGTATTGTTATTAACCCAGAATTTTCTGGCTGCCATTAAACCTTTAAATCAGACTATACCAATGTCTCACTGCTGGAATCCTATAGGAGCTTAAAAAAATAAAATTCAGCATTAAACTACTGGGAATTTGTTCTGAAAGTTCAGTTATACACAAGATGAAATTTAAGAAGCTAAAGACTCTAAACCATTAAACAGTCTCACAGCTGAGAGTATAGCTCCTTCAAATTCCATCCGATTCCTGTGCTATGACTTTCTAAAGGCACTGCAACTGCCAACAATAGAAAATTGAGCTGAATCAATCTAATAGTTCCATGAACCACAAACAAATGAAGATTGGCTTCCTCTGTGGCATAAGGCTAAATTTCCATAGAATTTAATTTTTAATAAGCACTAAGCTCTTTTAGCAACATCTTTGTGGAAGCTTCTCTTCTCTGCCAGCCCTTTATTTTAGTAAAATATGGTAGAACTTAGTCTTTGAGACCTTTATCCCTTGTTCAGTTTCACCCAGACTGGATACATGATTCAAAAGTTACAGAATGATAAGGTCCATGCCTCAAAGGGAGTGGAACAAGATTCATTTATTCACAAAATTTTGCTATAGGAACTTCTTTTTCTAGATGTGTCCAAATACTTAAAACCACAGGGTCACTATGTTTTCACTTTTAAACACGGAAGTGTCTGAAATTTCATCCCATGGAAAGTTTTTCTTCTGTTTCAAGAGAAAATTTTAAAAATATATGTATGTTCAGAACTTCCCAGGGAATATGAATGCCATAGTTTCCACAGTCCTTTCTACAAGACTTGATTCTTCTATGTTGCTACAGCAATCCTTTTAGACATTGTTTTACTTAAACTAAATTGTTTATCTGTTATTGTTTAACACAATAACAAGACATTTTTGTCTATAACCTTACTATTTCCAGTAGAATTCAAAATAGGAAGTCAAACATTTTCCTGGAGTGAAGACAGTATTCATATTTATGATAACCAGACCAACTGCAGTGGAAGCTGCAGGAGAACATCTTTAAACAAGAAAATAAGTGAAAGAAATGAAGAGCCAAGAAACAAAGTAAGTGGGAAATAAGAAAGGAAGCAAAACCACAAAGGAATAAAAGAACAGGATAAACACTGTTTTTTCCAAGATGACTGGTAAGTAGATGAAGACTTCAGTGTTGAGAAAAACAGAGACTGGGTTAAGGTGACAGGCGAATAGGATGAGCTCTGCACAAACTGACCAGAGCTGGTGAGCTTCTGCTAACTGAAATTCCAAATTACACATAGGATCTTCAGTCTTCATAGCCCAAGTGAGTTCTATTATTATTCTATATAAATAAATTTAAAAAAACATAGTGTTCCGCAAAAGAAAACTAGTAATTTTGTTGCTACTGGAAAATTCAAATAGTATAAGCCCAAGTCTTCCTCCATAATCTTACAGGTTGGCACATATGTGAATTTCTGTGGGAGTTCTGTCTCATTTAGAATTTGTCAGAAATAAATTATGATTAGATAATTAAAGATTATCATAATGGCCATGTGTACCTTTTGAAACCAAAGGTCACTCCAGCAATCTTAGTTCTGTTATTTTCTGCCTCTTGCATGCTATGCATTTTAAACTTCATAGACATAATTTAACAGCTGTTAGTTGATATTTTTCATTATGTTCACCAAATCATCTTAAACAAAAGACAGGTAAATGAATTTGTAAAAACACACTATACATCTATACCTCATATTTTAAGTGTTTTATAAATATTTTTATTAGCAGATCTTACCTTTGCTGTAGTGTAATCTGTAAAACCGAAGCTACACTCCACAGCTCACTTTCTATTAATGTATTGTTAAATTAGACAAATATTTCAGCATGTGAAACTTTTTGTTCATGTCACACTTTAAAGATATAGTACTTATTTACAATAATCTGTGTTTTAAATACTTTCAGATTTTCAAACTATTCTAATAGTGTCTTTCCCTTTTTATATCCAAGGAAGTTCATCAAAAATATTATTACTTTTATATGGCCCAGTGACCATGTTTGAAACAGTTCCTTATTATGTGTAAGATAAATGCTTAGCAGATGAAGTTTATTAAAATTAAATGCTTACATTATAAAAAGAAAGTTGCTTAATAGAGGAACAGATGGTTAATGGGCTATGACTAGCCACAAATGGATTGTGAATATTACAGCAAGAATCTATCAACAGATAGGAAAATGATTCTGGACAAGGACCAATTGCCTGGAGTCAGTACACAATCTAATTTTAAACCCTTTCATTTTGATTTTTTTTTTTTTTTTTCAAATAACATGAACAATATGATGGAGTCACTTTGCTGGAAACAATTGAACAGAACTGACAAATTCATAATGCTTCAGACCATGAAATCCCAATTGGTCCAATCACAGATACATTTATCATGCCTGTGGAGATATTATTATAGTTACAACTTATAGCCTTTCCTGCTGTGATAACTGCTCCTTGAAAATTGGCCAGTTTTGCAAAATAATCCACTCAAATTTCTTCAGAAGACCCAGTACAATAATTTTTTTAATCAGAAGGCTCTTTTGTAATTTAATTTTTCTTCTTAAGAATGCACTTGAGAAGCACTCTAATAGAGCTTTTAACATAGAAAAGTCCACCTAAAAGCTTTGTTCTGTGTGTCTGTGTTTACAGAGGTTTTTCTATGCCCAAGTATCAAAGCAGATGTAATGACTAAATCCACACGACATCTATGTATATGAAGAGCTTCCTTCTAGGTAACAAACACCAGTCTGCTTTGTTCCTATAAATTTTTGTAAGTATTTAAAATGTTGGCACAAGAAACCCTGACTACTTTATTTTTTCTATCTTTCTCTCTGTTCTTAGAATCAGCATAACATACGAAAGCTGTCCAGGATAATATAGTACAAGAAACTCACACAAAGTTAATCAGCAAGATGAATTATAAATATTGGTATGGATTTATTTAAGCTTAATTGGACTCCGTAATTGCTGGTCTTGCTTCAGTAGCTGCCTTTCACTTTAGATAGTTGTAAGAAACTATTAATATTGCTTTAGTACACAGATAAACAGTAGAGTTCCTCTAATGGAAATAAAACAAGTAATTCCTCTTTGGTCTAAATACTATATACCAGAGGAACATCCCATATTCAATTCAAGAATTCCAGTGGTGGAGAATCCACCAAAATGATACTTAATCAATTATTCATAGTTAAAATCTATTTCATCATATTTATATTTTACTTCTACTCTGTATTAGTCTAGCTTTAACTTCCAAACATGAGATCTAACTATATTTTATCAGCTATCTAAAGAATAGTTTCATCTGTTCACACTGAGCTACCTGTAGACTGATCACCTTGCAGTGCGCTCTCAGAAAAAACATGCAGTTTGAGCTCCCTGAATCTTTTTTTTTTTTTCTTTTTAACCCATGCTTCTTCTCTGTACCTTCTAAATTTTCAGCACCTTTATTTGAGCACAGACACAAAAATTCAGAGTATTTCCGTAATGACCACAAGCAGGATACACAGAGAACTAAATTTTCTTACTCAGCATTCCCTAGTATTTATTGCTAGGGATTGCATTAGATTTTTTAAGGTACTGTTTCAGACTACAAACTAACGTTCTACTAAACATCTGACTATCTTCAAACCAGAGTTGGTGTTTAAGTATTCACACCTATATTTTGTAAATATGGCCTGTAAAGCTTTTTCTTCATCATATAACTTTATCCTAGGGAGTAGTTCCAATGCATCTCATTCTGCATATTACATAGTCCAGAGAAAATATATTAAAAACAATCTTTTTGTTATTTTATTAAATTGTATTCACACCCATTTCCCCATACCCAAAACTTGGGTAACATACAACTACAGATATCTAATGCCACAAAAAATGCACTGAAAGTCGTCCTTAATTAAAATAACATGCTTGTGCATTTGAAATTTGAAGCCAGAAAAAAATTTTTGAATTAAGAATTTTTTCTTTAAATTTTTTTCCCCTCAAAATTCATATTTATTTTGTGTGGCAACAGTACTATAACATGAACTATCAACATACTTGGTTTTCTCTTTCTTTAGATCAATACAAGATTACTATTTGCATTAAATAATGCTAGTCTGAAAAATAAGGAAATGGCTGTTAAAATAAAGATGTAATAATGAGACTTGAGCACTTGTACCTACAACATCAGCTGAAGCTTGCTTCTCCTAGAGTCTCTGAAGTCCAGCCTGGTAATCTGTGTTGAAATTTTAAACACTTTGTATTGATCACAGCACCAAATTGTACAGTTTGGTAGTTTGCTTGTAGGTAGTTGTTTGGGGTTTTTGTTTTCTTTTGTTTTGTCTAAAAGAAACCCCCACACACCACTTTTGTGAATAACAGATACAAGTAGATTGGGTTTTCATTCCCAAGAGAAAGGGAAAAACTCTTTGCTATTTTAATCATCTAATTAACTGATGAACCAGAGATGTTACGGCTTCATTTTAATTTGTGTCCATTATCTGGGCTTTTTTTTTTTTTTTTTAATTCATTCTAATGATTCATTATACTCATGGGAAAACATTAGATCATCTGCCTTTCTTTCAGGTCTGTCAGCAACCAAAATCTCATGAACACAGTAAATGTATAAATCAGCTCTGAATAAGTAATAAATCACAGTTTGCTCAGTTAAATGATGGATGAAAGTCTTGTAAGAAGAGAGAACTTGCGCTGTTTTGAAAATCTAGATCATTCAAGCCTTCTCATATATATTGGGTACCTGCTCAGCTATTCAGAGAGAAGATAGTATTTCCTACCTACCAAGCAACATAATCTAGTTTGTATCACTGTATTTGTTTCTTCCAATACTTCTGCTACTAGAGAGATACTGCTACTCTGTGTCCTCCATCCTAGAACCCTTCTCATTTCAATTAGATTATCAATAATTCATTTTTCAAATACTTGTTAAATGTAGCTGTTAGGTAGTGTTGCTCTATACTTATAAACATCGAACAAGTTCTATTATATTTGGTTTGCCCATTGTCAGCAAAGCTGCAAAGAAAGGTTTCTGCGAAGGCCAGCTGACAAATAACAAGGTGTTAAACTACTACCCAGAATGCAATACTGTGTATGAAAAAGGAAGATTAGACTAACTGAAGGTAGCAATTAACAATCAAGCTACTTCTAATCTTCAAAAGCCACCTGTGCTCCTTCATGCTTATCCATAGGCTTAAGACAAAAATTATTACACCCATTGTACCAATGATCTCTTTCTTGTAAAGAGTAAAAGCATGTTCTCATGAGTATTGCAGAACTGCCCTCAAAGTGGGAGTCTTGAGTCAACTGTGGGATTGAGGAAAGAGCACTTGCTTTTGAAGAGTTAAGGCTGAATTATGAGTCCTTTTCTCAGCTCACTTGTCTGAAGTAGCACAGTGGGAGAAGATAAACAAAACCTAGCTCCTCCAAACTTTCTCTTTGAAATTCTAAGCTGCTTACTGTAAGAACCATAGGAGTAGTCTTGCTCTCCTTGAGCTTCTGTACTCTGCCCCCCGATGCACATGCTCAAATAAGAGTTAAGCAAAACTTTGGCTATAAAAATACCTCAAACTTGCAACTAGCTTGCGTCTTGTTCACTTAGAACTCTCTCAATCAGGATGCAGAGTTCAGATTATTAGTTGCTTCTAGTCTGCTTTCTTCTATACCTGCAGGTGATTGTTATACCACACAAAAGTCGGAGAAGATGTCTCCAAGTTAGAGAGTAGGACAACTCCAACCAAAATAGAAAAAGCAGATCAAGGGTTATAACTTGGTTATAGGTTAACCTATAACAAAGGTTATAGAAACAAAGGTTCTATAACAAAGGTTATAGAAAAGTTAGCTTCCCTTTATACACCTGACACTGGCCAGAAATCACAAGACAGAGCAGATTTCTGCAGTTGACAATAGATGCCATTCCCTGTTCAGAATAACTGTAATGAAGCAATATGTAGACCCACAGGGCAGCATAAAGGACAATTGTGGTAGTATTATGAGGGGGGGGGGGGCGTTGTTTGGGGGTTTTTTTGTGTTGTTTCATTTTTGTTTTTTTAAAAAGTCTTAAACTATGTGGTAATTCCAGCTTTCAGTATACCAGAGTAAATCTGGCTAGTTTTTCTGGGTTTACTGGTTCCAGACTCTTATCCATGTTTTTCACAGAACAAGTCTGCATACAGAAATTTTTAGAAGGCCTTTAACTCAAAGTCTCTGATCCCTATAGGTTAAATTCTGTCCCTGTTTCATAACAAGAAGTAGTATATGCCCCAAAAGTTGCTCCAGCATTTGACTTCACAAGCAAGGCAAAATTTCCTCCTTTGCTTCGTGTCTAAAAACTTTCAACACAAAACATTGACTCCTCTCCACCGTGGGCAGAGTCCCAAAGTAACTGTTTTAAATTAAGTTCACATAATCTGATGCTCCATCTCCCTTCCTTATCCTTTTGTGACCTGAATTAATCTGTTGACTGAATGCTGAAGCTGGTGCTAGAGGTCCCAATCTCCTAGAGAAGAAAGAGGACATCAGCATTCTCAGCATTTTGCACCTCAGGGCTCTATGTGATTTTCACTCTGTACATCAATTCAGTTTTATAGCACACTGTGTGATTCCTTTCTGAGGAGCTTCATGTATTAATCACTGTCATCTAGTAGAGAAAATCAGGTCATCTTCTCTGTCTAGATATATTGGATGCACCTTAGATTTCTTTTTATTGTAGCTCCACAAACTGCTTTTGTTGTGAAGTCCCACAGAGCCTCTGTAATTTTTACTAAAGAGTAATCACAGGAAGTTAGTTTAATAACTTTTTTCCTCCCCGTAGTTCTTTGAAAACTAGGCAAAGCTTTAATTCTTTAAAAATTTAATTAAATGCTTCATTTTAATAATATCACAATGGGTTACTCTGTGTGTGTCTCCACCCATATGCATTTGTTGTGCAGAACTTTTGCTCATCTTTTATATAAATCTTAGTAGACACGTTTGTTCCAGTAACTTGATAAATATTTCAACAGATGCATGTCAATGCTTTATGTTAAAGTTAGAAACATTAATTGAAACCTTCCAGGTGGCACAATACAGGTGACAGATGCATAACTGACATTGAGAAGGAAGGGAATGAAGAAGACAAATATGGCATTTTACATTGCATGATTTCGTTTTTACAGTTTTGACTGCACATTTCCTAAAAGTCCAATAAATTAATTATATATTTTGTAATTCAATACAATTACTTTAATAAGGTCAACAAAAAATAAATCACTAAGTGTAGTCAAAGGATCTATTATTCACAAAGCTATATCCAGCTCATTTTATTTTTCAGGTTCAGAACTGATCTCAAATCAATTTTCAGCCAATACCACTTGCAAGAATGTTGATTTCTGTAGTACAAAGTTCTCCAGGTGCAGTAACCAGTTCTTAACATTTGAACATAGCCCTGGCTGCACTTCTCATTAGTGAGCATACTACACATATCATATGAATATCAGATGGCTCTTTCTTATTATATAAAACTATCTATGTACTTCATTCTGAAAAGTCTTTTTAACTTGGGGATGCTCAATAACTCTTACATTCTGTGGCATCTCTTAAACAAATATGTCTCTTCCATGCATATTACCTTCACTTACTTTTTACCTTTTCATAAGAGCTCCCTGAGTCAAAGGTTCATACATAGGTTCAACACAGGTTTCAAGGGACATGCCCTTTCCAGTTCAACCTCTAATTTACCTTTCCTATGCTCATGAGCCCCAGCAACTCATTTGAAAGCCAATTAACCCAATCTCCAGGCTAAGCTCTTTGTTTCCTTACACCTGACTCCATAGCCCTTCAGACACACCTCATACATTGGAAGGAAAAAACAAAAAAACCCAAAAATAAAACAACAAAGAAGCTGAAAAAACTGCACCTCTGAATCTCACCATATCTTTTTTTCTGACCTGTCTTTGCAGAAAGACCTGACCTGAGAAGTAAACATCAGCTGTAACACTGTAACATTTCCACTAAAACACTGTAAAATCTCCACTTGCATTTCCTGCACATGCTTTGCCATGTCTGGTTTCCCTAGAAGCAACAGTCCTTACCTTCTCAGGATCCTCTTTGCCTTTCCTTTTTGATCTTCCAAGGCTTGCATACTATTTTCTTGTGCTTTTCTTCACAGTAGTCAAATTACTGGAAAATGGACTGTCCTGGTTTTGGCTGGGATAGAGTTAATTTTCTTCCTAGTAGCTGGGATAGTGTTGTGTTTTGGATTTAGGATGAGCATAATGTTGATAACACACTGATGTTTCAGTTGTTGCTAAGTAGTGCTTACACTGGTCAAGGACTTTGCAGCTTCCCATGCTCTGCCAGGTGCACAAGAAGCTGGGAGGGGGCACAGCCAGGACAGCTGACCCAAACTGGCCCAAGGGCTATTCCATACCATGTGATGTCATGCTCAGTATATAAACTGGGGGGAGTTGGCCGGGGGTAGCAATCGCTGCTTGGGGACTGGCTGGGCATCAGCCAGTGGGTGGTGAGCAGTTGTATCACTTGGGGTTTTTTCTGGGTTTTGTTCCTCTCTCGCTCTCTTGTTGTTTCCCTCTTCATTACAATTTATTATTATTATTTTTTCCCAATTATTAAACTGTTCTTATCTCAACCCATGAGTTTTCTAACTTTTGCTCTTCCGATTCTCTCCCTCATCCCACGGGGGGGGTGGGGGGGGCGGGGCTGGGAGGGTGAGCGAGCAGCTGTGTGGTGCTTAGTTGCAAACTGAAGCTGAACCACGACATGGACAGACCTGATTTATAAGGATAAGATGTAACAATTAACATTACAGAACCCACACCCAGCATTTCAATGGTGTTGACAAACCATAGTTTCAGTTCCATTTTTAGTGAAACTCTCAAGGCTTTTCACACTGAGAAGAGACAAAGCCATGCTCCCAGGTTCCACCTAGAGAAGCGGGGTTTAAATAGTGTAGAACTCCACTGGGACACAGGAGAAAAATTATTCTCCTGATCCCTTCAACCAGGATAGCAGCTTAACCATTTTTCAGCTTCTACTGAAGTCTCTAATTAATTTCCATTTCCATCTCATAGAGTTACACAATAATAGCAAGCTCTGAAGTAATTTATGTTTACTACAGTGGAAAAAACGTGGCCTGGTTTGGGAGGGGGGTTGGGAGGTGTTGTTTGGTTTTTTACTACAAATACTTCAAATAAAGAAGAAAATATTTGCAACTGCTTTACATATGATATATCATTTCAGAAGCTGAGGAAAAGCATGCTCACATCTCCTCTAGAGCTGCTTTCGTGGTTACTGCTTTCATGGTTACTGCCTAGGTTTCTCTGGCATCTTTCAGCTAGTTTGTCCTGTCGTGTGCATGTTTTCTCAGAATGCCTTCTCAGATTTATTCCTTTAAATTTGACAGATACATACTGCAGCTTTTCTAGAATGGCTGTTCCGTCAACAGCTATTACTGCTGTACGTGCTGTTTTCCTAACTCAGCTAAATATTAACATTTACTAAACCTTTTCCTATTACACTTAGGAAACAGCAGTCGATTGACCTATAAAAAACATGCAGTGTAAATGTTGGAATCCTTTACTGGTACCCAGTTCCATTTTGATTTAGTATAGGCATTGCATTACCAATGCCATTGCAGCTCAGAGGACCTTATTAATAAGCTATGTTACTTTAGGATGGCATAACTTTATGATTAACATTATTGTGGCATCATAATCCTGACAGATATTTAACAGTGACAAAATAAAGGAGAGAGATAAAGTATAAAAAACCATCTTAGTATTTTGAAGACTACGGCACATGCTATGCAAAATCAGGAATGCTGCAGTTCATGAAAAGCAAGGGAGCTTTTAAGTTAAGAGAACTTAAGAAAAACAGTATGGCCATGATGACTTTTCCCATTGACACATGGAACTAAAAGAGCATCAGGGCCACTGAGTTTCAGCTTTAACCTCCAGCTGTAATCTGCAGCTGCCTAGCTCACATCCCTCCCTCTCTAGAATTCCACACAACAACACACACTGTGCAAGTCATTTATTCATTTCCAGTATGAAAGGCAGATAAGGGGCTAATTTATTTTCACTACCTAGAACTTGTAAAACAAATTAGGCAAGAGAAAGAAACAAACATATAAGCAAAATGTTTACATTCGTGGTTCAGTTACGTGTTTTTTCTTCCCACTGCCTTTGCTAGAGGCTGCATATGTGAAAAATAACAGGCTGTCACTTCAGTGCTACAGGGTATCATGCATAGTCCTCTCCCTACGCAGAAGCCTTTAGGTTCTGTACTCACTCCTATAATAAAGATATTTCATGTGTCTGTCAACTTGATACTTTTCCACATACCTCTAAAATTTCCAGTATCACTGAAGATGAAAAAGAACAACCTTATGAATACAGTCTTTAATTTCCACCTAATCTCCATCTAATCTGATGAACGTTCGACTACCCTCTCTGCCAAAATTCAGCTCTAGGTGTAAGGTGCTGCAGTATCACTATGACTCCTAAGAAGTTTATTTTGGTGGGATAGCATTTCAGGCTATATTCCTGTCAAAGAGTTATCTGTGAATTCCCACTAGTGTTCACTCCATATAGCATTTGAGTCTGTTACAGGCCTCAGCTCTGGTAGCTTGACTTCAGTCTTCATTTGTAGTAGCTCATGGGGCTTTTTATTTATTTTTTTCCCTTCACAAGGTCTTTGTTCGGTCTCCTTTGTGTCAATCAAAACAATTGTCCTCCCGCTAATGTTAATATTAGATAGCTTTTAAAACCTTCATTATCCTTTTTGCATTCAAAAAATTGCTTTTATTCTCATTATTTACTTATTAATAACTGTATTTAATGTAAGAAAACTGGGGTGGGTGTGGGTGTTGGGGTTTTATTGAGTTGCAGCTTTAAAATCCATCCATATTGGAGATTAACTTTAGAACGAGGGCTTACATTTTGATTCCATGAGCTTTTTCCTTTCTATAGGAGTAAAAGAAATCTGAGTAACTCTGCTTTCTATAACAAATATATTTCAAAAGGCTAAGACAGTCTCAGACAGGATAGCACAACATAATGCTTGTAACAAAAGGAACTAAAATAGGCCTCTACAATCTCACCCAAAATGTTATGTTCCAGGAACACTTTTTTCAGCTTTACCCTCTGAACAGAAGATGTTCTAACATCATGAAGACATTCATAATTCCAGCACAGGGTGCAAGCACTTCATTTTCACAGTTTAGATCAGAATCCAAATCTGTTAATATAACTGTATTGAAAACACCAGAGGGGTAATCATTATCAATTATTTTTCCTCACACTGACAGGAAATGAAAAGGTATAGAACACTTGTTATCCTAACAAAATGTTGGAAACAAACACTGATTGACTGACCTACCATTTCTGCATCAGGACTATATTAGAATGCTTCCAAAATAAATCATGACAATGCTTCGGGCAAGTATTATAGTATTATATCAAACAGATGTTAGAGTTTTTTAAATCCTCACTTACTAAGAATAGGGAAGCTCTGAGAAGATTTATTTGAGCAGGTATCTGAAAGGCCAAATCCAACTCCTGTTAAAAGTCAGTTGCAAAACTTTTGTCAAGTGTAAGCAAAAGCAGAATGAAATCCAGACTGATGATTTGTTTTTCCATATATTTTGAAAACAGCTTTGCAGCATAAAAAACATTTTTACTAAACTTAGGACTTTTAAATCTGGAGGCAAAAAAACAAGTTTGATTATGTTAAATTATGCAATCCAGATTTATAGCAACTTATGCATTCAGAAGTGCATGTCACAGCCTAGTAATGGTGTCCCCCGGTAAAGGGCAAATGCAGGTATTTTCATACTTATCTACCTAACCTGCTTCATATTCTGCTATACATTCCAACCTTCCATTGAAAGGATGTTTAAGATTTTGCTAACACTTTCCTAAACTACAAGTCAGACTTTTTTTTTTTTTTTTTTTTTACTGTTTATCCCACTAAAATGGCAATAGCTCAGATTTGGGGCGTGCCTAACTTAACTATAGCAAGACCAACCTGTTTTGGCCAGATGTTCTGATGGATCTATGCTGCTGCCTAGTTGGTTTGGCTTACCTGGAATTACTGCTGATTTTTTTTTTCTTAACTAAGCTATTTACATTCCCAACATTGTACTCAAATTGTGCCAGGCACTATAAACAAACGCCTGTAGTTTAGGGCAGATCATCTGGCAACCTAGACCTTAGCAATCTTACTCCTGCATGAAGTTCCACTAAAGACTGTAGGAAAAGCTATTTCCTGGGGCCAAATATTGCAAGCTTTAAATTTTACGTTTTCTGTTTACAAAGTCCTGATTCCTCCATTCTCTGTCAATCTTGTTGAGCATAGGGTCCTGCCTACTGCATGTACTTTGTGCTTAGTTCCCATCCTAAATGCAGTGTTTTCACATTTCTGTACATAAATTACTGCAACTGAAATTGCAGTCAGAGTGACTTTCTACTTCCTTCTATGATTCGGTGCTGTTCTCACTATTTGGAGGTATAATCCAAGCTTCTGTTTGGTTCCTGAATCTTCACACAGATTGCTGTTTTGCTAGCCTACTTCTAAACATACACACAGTCTATACCTGAATCTTTGTTTTGTCTAGGTAAGTCACTGACCCCTGTTAAAAAGCAGTATTTCTCTGCCCCTAATTGAACACAAAGACATCCTCTGATAATCCTTGGAACTGGCAGGTGCCACCCTTTACTGCCAAACACCAGAGGGGAGCTAAACTACTTCAAGAGGAGGCAGGGACTCCCTGCATTGTATTAATTGCCTTCTGGGCAGAATCTAGCCTTCCCTCAAGGCAAACAGACAGATCCTATTTCCGCATGAGTTTGTAACCTAGAAAGAGCCACTGCACCTAAACCAGTCTTTCAAGTTACTGCAGATCCTAGTGTTCCCTGCCTGCTCAGCCTTTCCATTTCCTGCCTTTGGCAGTTGCACCATAGGATCCTTTTAAAAGTGAGTGGATGCAACACAAACAATTATGGCACCTGAAAGTGCACTATACAGAACAGCTTTAGCAAAGAAGTAGGAAGAACAAGAAATCCTAGTCTTCACAATACAGAAATCAAGCGTATCTTAAGCACAAGCGGCTTTCCAATCCTGATCTGCAGGGATGTAGTGTAATTGCATCCTCTTAATACCAGCTCAGAATCTGGGCTGAGGCAGTTTCTAAAATGGGCAAAATAAACAAATAGCTGGGAACAATGAACAGCAATGGAATAAAAATTTATTCTGTACTACTTTTTAAAACAGAGCCGCAGGAAATGTGTCTAAATGGTGATTAATTACTTTATGAACAAAGCCCTTACTTAAACAGTAGTTGAGCATGAAGCTACCCCCCACACCAGTCATCCTTAATTTAACTAATCTTGCTGTTCCTAGAGGTTAATTTAGTAGTATTGAATAAATAGCTGGAGGCATTGAACACTACCACAGAAGAAACTAACTCAGCAGGAGACAACCCAGATTCATACTTGTTCTCATCTTAAAATAGCATATGGATCATAGAATAGAATTTGCTAACATTGAAAACCCAAATTCTTCTATACTCTATGAAAACTTAAATCCTACTTTAAATCACTGTAAATAGCTCACAGCTTCCTTTCTCTTCCAAAGCAGTTTGACTTTAGAAGCTATTAAGTGCCTTTTTTCCTTTACCAGACATCTCTGGAAAGTTTTCCTATTTTTCCTCTTTTAGTTACAGGATATCCATTAAAAAAAACCCCAGGACATGGGATTCTCCATTCCCACCAATTATTATCCAAGGTTTTAATCAAGTTTCTCTAATATTTTTAATTAAAACATTCATAACATCTCTGAGACGTAAATGTAGTAACACATCCCATGATACAGATGACGAAACAGAATCCAAATGAACTGAGATAGAGTCAAAAATAATCTTTCTTCTTTTTTAATAATGAAATACCACACGACATTTCTTTATAGATCAAAACATTTACTCTTTGAACACTGAAGAACTACACAAAGTCATCCTTCTTAGAGGTTGATACTGCTGAAACCTGCTGTTAACTTTAATCCAACATATTGAATCACAGACTAATTTGGTCAGTCTTAGCACATAGAGTCTTGATTTATATTTAAATCTGCTTCAAAAGCCAAGTAAACAAACACCCATTATCCCAAGATGAAGCTAAATAAAAGCAGAAATGAGATTCTGAGGGTTGAACATAAGCAGGTTTTAGTCATTTACCTTTATGTTGGGAATAGGCAAGGACTAGCCTGATTTCTCCTGCAAGTAGAACGTGAATGAACCAGAAAATCCCCTCCAGATTTAAGAAGTCATCTTTGCAAGACTTTCATCAAGATTAATACATTTATGAGAAAAAAGACATTTAACCTAGGACACTGGCCAGTTCATATTTTTAATGCATTCGTGACTAAGATACTAGACTTTGTTTTAACTGAAGTCCAGTAACTTTCAGAGCCAGGCTAAGAAATTAATGCATTACTAGTATCAGCACAAGCCATATATATACAAGCATTTAACAAGCTGATAATGTGCACTGAGATATTGTCATACCTACCCATTAACTTTCTAATATCCATGATCAAAGGCCCTGTTACAATTTCCTGTGGGCATTTTATCTTATTTTAGCTTGCACATTGTTACAGACTTACAAATCATGTTCTGTCCTGCTCTCAGAGCCACATTTGTTTCCACACATTTCCATCTTATCATTCACATCAAAACTTTCACTGTACAGAATGAGGCTGAAGAACCCTAAATAACCCTAATCAATACTTGCCTTATAGTCAGGTTAGTAATATCATGGTGCTTCCTCGCAGGACTCTTAACACCTACCTACAATACTGGCTAAAAATGTTGGCATGCCACTCATCATTCAGAATCAGCATACATCCAAGAAAAAACAGAGTGTTTTCTCTATTTAAAATAGTACAGCTAGATTAAATTATTCCATTACTGAGTCATGTGCTATATTTTTAAAGGCCTTCTTCAGAGGATTAATTTCCAGAAATCGCAATTCTAGTTCACATGTAGGATTTCAGTCTTTCAAAACAAATATGTTTACTGTTATTTTCTTACAGAATGTGGGAATAATCATTTTTCCAATGAAAGTTTTGGGGCTTTTTCCTTCCTTTTTTAACACCCATAATTCATACATGTGCCAAAAACCCCACATCTAAATGCCCAGAAGACTTCCCTGGTATTTCATTTATTTGTTTTGCAAAACGACCTTAAGCCAACATTACAAGACACCCAAACACCAGGTCAGACAATTTTTTAACTAATATTTTACAGTTTTCATCACTTTAAATAGTCAGGTCACAAAGAAGAAAAGCTTTGCAACCTGTACTTTGGTCACACTATTCAGGTCACTTCTATCTGTAAAGTCCCGAGACCTTCCTGAGAATGTGCCAGGTATCCTTCTACATGACAGTTTCAGGAAGACATTTGTAGATCTGCTAGTACCATAAGATAATATGGGAAAAGATATGAAGTGTGCTTAAAAATGAAAGCAAGATGATAAGAGGAGTAGCAACTTAACAGATGAGTAAAGATTCCAGACTGCTTAGCTTTAGCTTAGCAGCTTAGCTTTAGCTACCCTAGTAGACAATAAAATGATAGAAAACATCACATAGAAGTAGCAGCCAGCTCTTTCCAAGAGTAAAGGTATGAAAAACAGTTTAAATGCGAATTAGTCCACATATATTTTATCTAACACATCCTGATAGGATAACGTTATCAGCCTACTTTAACAGTTTAAGGTATTTAAAATTAGTAATAACAAAAGATGGATTGTGCTCCAAGGCAGTGTTACTCTGGTATGGAATCTGAGTTTTTGTGGATGGCATTCCTACTTATTTACTCACAGTACTGTGTGCTTAACATTGTAATTTTTTTAAATCTCTGCCTGTGATATCCTAGTCTCTTTGGAATGAGTTTCCTGGGCTCCCTTTTTCCATAGTTCGCCTAGCTCTTACCTGGGAATGAATTTATTAGCAAGTAACACTATAAGAATTTGGATTCTTACCTGGAGTAATGATCAATCCTTCCTGTTTAAACTTAGGCCTTAAAGCATAGACAGAATTCTTCGATTATTTTTGGGGAACAGAAGAGTGTAACAGGACATCACTGCTTCCAACCCTAATGTCTTTGATTTAATTGTGAAAGTGTACTACAAATAGAAGAATTACTTCAGGTGAATAGCACCTAAACTATAATTAATGTGTCAATGAAGTTTCAGGGTTCTAACTTAGACAAAAGGAGAGCAAAAGCACAGATACATAAATTCTATCTACAAAACATAGTGTCTACTTCAGTCATGAGTAATTTCACTGAAGTCATTGGAGAGCTGCTTCTGGAAAAACTATCATTATCTGTCACATACTTCAAAGATTAATTTCAGAAACGACTATTACACTAACAGTCTGATTTGCTGTGCAGCAGGTTGTAGTATTTCCACAAAGTATTTCAGATTTAGCACCTCTTTCCTGGGCAAGTATCCAATCTTGATTTAATTCAGTGGGTTTAGTTCACATAGATGGTCCAACTTCATTCAAAATACAAAATTATTCTGTATAGGTATGAGTTACTAACTATCAAAGAGTTATACAGTTTGACTGCTTGAAAGCTTTTTGCAAGCTTCTAGCATTACCTTGTTCAACCTCTCAGCACTCCCATCCAATAGCAAAAGACATAGAAAAACCACATAGCTTAAGCATACCTTCACCCTAGTGGCTCCAGCTTCCACCCCCACAGTTGGGTTTAGACTAGAAATTGTGGTCAAGGTTCAGCTGTGACTAATTACCTGTAAGAATTTTGTCCTTTCCACAGCTGGTTCCTTAATCGACATCAGATAGAATCAACCTTTAGCTGAGCAATTTTGATGCAACATTTTACCAGGTTATATCTTTTCATTCCACCCATAGCTGTACTCTCTGGAAGACACAATGTAGAGGAGTATTGGAAACATCAGGAATGCAACGCAGCACCTGGAACCATAAAGTGAGCAAAAGCAAGGTCAAGAAAATAAAAAGGAGCTTATCACTCTAGCATCTAGAGCAAGTCACTTACCAGTAGTCAGGGCAACAAAACAGGGAAACCAAAAAAATACAAACCATAGGATGGAGTTCAGGACCACAATTAAACAAGACAGTTACAAGGTTAAAGTTAAGGCTTTGGTAACACAGCCTAGAGATGTGATAAAAAGCAAGAGATAATAAAATCCCCTTATATGAGGTCTCAGTAAGGCAACCTACTAACCAAACAACTAACCTAGCCCCCAGCTGAGTGGCTTCTGGAAACTGCTCAGGGGTAGCTGCAGGCTTGCCAAAGCCTCATGGTAATTCTGCAACCAGTTCAGATTAAGGTGAATGCCTTAACACTGATTAAGTTCCCTAGTTTGACTGACTCTTCTTCCTATTAGCTAGCCCTGACCATTGCATTTATAATGTAAACTCACTTAGTCTCAGGCAGGGTCCCCTCTAGAAATAAGAGTTGGTTCTTTCCTGTTTATTCTCCCACTGACACGTACTGTATCAAAAAACAGCTTCAGCGTGAGTGCATATTTTTTTCTGCCTGTGATCTGAGCTCCTATAGAAAGTTCGATCCTTTGTGTTTCTTTCCTGCACCTGATGATTTCAGAATACTTAACTTAGCAGAGCAAGTAGATGCTTCAGAAAGAATAGTCACGTGAAAACAGATGTTCAGATAGAAGAAAGAAAACAATTCAAACTTCCTAATAATTTTTGATTAATGACTTGAATTTGCCATCTGCATAAACAACTCCTCCTTCTAATACTATGAGCTAATATACCCTGTGGTTATGTTTGGCATTACAAATTCTAAAAGAATACATTTATGAGGATTTTTTTTTTTTACTTGGATAAATTAGTACATTCTTATTTACTAAAACCCCAGTTTTGTACATGGTCTGGGTGCAGGAGCCCAGGTTTGGCAGCAGGGGGTTGCAGGGATGCCCTCTGTAAGGAGAAGCTGGGGCTGCCCCGTGCTTGACACGGCCAGTTCCAGCCACCTCTGCAACGGACCCACTGGAGGACACGGCTGAGCCCCTCAGCCGCGGGTGGGGTGCCTTGGGAAAACATATGTAAGTAAGGGCAGAAAATGCCACAGGGTGAGAGGAGCAGTGAACAAAAAGAGTGAGAAACAACCTTACAAACCCCAAGGTCAGAGAAGAAGGATGGGCTCCAAGTGCCAGAGCAGAGATTCCCCTCCAGCCTGTGGAGAGGACCCCATGCTGGAACAGGTGGATATTTTCTGAAGGAATTGTGGCTTCAGGAAGGACGTTAGAGAAGGGAAAAAGTGCGAGGAGGGAGGAGCAGCAGAGAGGAGCTGTTATGGACTGACTGCAGCCCCCATCCTCCTGTGCTGTTCTGGGGCAGAATGGGCGGGGGGTGGGGGTGGGACGAGAGATTGAGAATGAAGGCATGAACATAAGTCTGGGAGCAGGGGAGGAAAGATGGTATTTTAATGTTTATTTTTGATTCTTACCACTCAAACCTATTTTAATTGCTAATAAATCAAATTAATTTTCCCCAGGTCAAGTCTGTTTTGCTTGTGGCAGTATCTGGTAAGTGATCTCCCTGCCTTTATCTCGACCCACAAGCTTTCTCATAATATTTTCTCCTCCTGTCCTGTTGAGGAGGGGAGTGAGCAGCTGGGTGGGAGTTTGGCCTTTAGCCAATGTTAACCCACAAAGTATATATACTAAGTTCCCCTTTAGGAACCAGGAAACTAAATAACTTACTGTGAATACTAAATGAAGGCTTCAACCACATCCATGTTCTAGACTCATCTTGCTAGAAAAATCTGCCCAAATAAATTTTTTCATGCTATTTGTCAGGAAAAAAATGAGATAAGAAGGTTATCAGTTCTGTTCCGTAACTATAAGAAAGCTGATAACATCATTGTTTTTATCTGTTGCCAAGTCTAAGATCAATGGATTATTTCAGTTTCACTCAGTCTAAAATGTATAAGCAAAGTTCCTTTGACTGTATGGGGGTGCTTTTCTCAATATTGCCTAAAGTTAATTTAGAAAAAAAAGTGTTTGAAGTTCCTTGGGATTGGATCCACAGGGTGCTCTGTCTTTTAATGAAAGCATATTCTTCAGCAGCATACATTACTTTACTGAATGCTTATTTCTAACATTTTGCGTGAGTTATGATAATGTTTTCCAGCAATAAAAAAAAAAAAATTGTCTTGTTCCCTAGATTTATTTAGTTTAAAGCACATACCATTAAAGAAAGCATAGCTGCAAGTATACAATACTGATTTCTGTTATGAATCCTCTGTCACGTGTTTGGAAGATTTCTGTTATCAAGACAAGAGACCTGCTACCTGTATTGCTGAAGTGTGCTGATTTGACAGAAGTATGTCCCTGATTAGCAGCTAAATCAGCTTTTCCTTTAAGGCTCTCGCTTCCTTTGATTATTCATTCAATGTAGTTTTTACTTTCTTTGATAAATTTATAAAATCTCAAACTAAAAATATCTATGTTAGTTAATGTTTAAGTTCACTGAACAATTCTACCATGAGTTGCATTATGATATTTTTTCAACTTAATTCAGCAGCAAAAACTATAAATAGAGAACTGAATTTTTATAGATGTAACTCCCCCTATTTTATTCCTTAATTTTTTTTCCATCTTATGAAATAGTTTATTTTGTCAGACACTCATATTTTCTTGATTCTAGTAAAGAGCTAATATTCTGAAGCAACATGAATCTTTTCAGACAATTGAGATATCTAGCCATTAGGTTAATATAAACACATATTTAAGGAAACAAAGAAAAATACTACAGCAAAAGTTGCCATTTTAACAGTGGCAGATTTAGATTTTAGCAAAGCATTCCCAATCCTCAGTAATAACTATGTGCCTTTCAATTTTAGAAAATAATGATATTCTTAAATTTAGAAATCATATGCAAATTTTTATCAAGTATAATTCATTTCAATTTGAGGACCACCTGGAGCACTAATACAGACAAGAACAGTTCCAGTCTTTAGACTGTGCTGGCCATTACAGTAGCAGAACATAGGCAAATGACGTACATACTTGTCAACATCTGAAATGCAAACATGAATGCCTATTCTGGAAATGTAACACAGTTCAGGAGGAAAAAAAACAAGTTTGGTATCTTAATTCCAACTTCATTTTTATGAAATGGGATTTAGATTCTACATTACTTATATATTTCAGTTCCCTAAATCTTCCTTTATGCAGCTGCTTTATATTGTATTTTTATTGAGTTATTTTTTAATAACTATGACAAAAAAGGATATCAGTACATATAGTACTGTATTTTTATTATTTACCTGATGGACAAAGCTTTAAAAAAAATCAGTTAGAGTGAAAAATTCACAGTCTTGTGAAGTTACTTATGATAGGTCTCATTTTAACTCCATAAGCCTCAATAAAGCTCATTGAAGTGCTCTAGAAATGATTAGTGATGAAAGAAATTATGATGTTGGAAAGTCATACCTGAGAGAATAATCTTTAAGGCATACTTACAGGCACATGACTAGCAGGGGATCTAAACACACTGTGGAGCTAACAAAGTAATGAAAGGATATCTAGAGCTATCTATGGCAATGACAGCAAGGGCTGCATCTACATGGCTCATAACCACACTTTAATATTGAGGACATCAATACACAAATTTTAAGTGTCCTACCATCTTGTGGGATCCTCAAGCCTAGCTAAACAACAAATACTATTCACAACATGGAAAAAGTTAATAACAGAGATGTAATGGGTCACTGAGTCCAATCTTTTAATTATCACTGTATCCCTAAATTGTTTTGTTACCTGTATTCAAGTTGAATTTTCTTACATGTATTACTCCGTTCCTGTATGATGGCTGTTTCAAAACCTTGTTCTTCATTACACTTCCAGCCTGAATAGTCATCTATAGTTTATACCATTTTGTTCTGACCATTTTTTTGTTCTAACAGCTTCTTTCCCATCTTTAGTATTAGTCTCTCTTTCTGCCTACTCCACAGGTTTACAGAAAGCACTCAACTTCTCCCTCAGCCAGTGTTTAGCTAGCTCTTCAGCCTTGGTTAAATCCACCATTGCTTAAATCTTCATAAATAGGCTAATTCTCTCTGCCTTATAGCAACTACTGCCTCCTACTCCAGAAAGGGTGGTCTGACTTGTTCAAGTGAAAGCTAACCACTACCTTGCACAATGGGATTAATACTTCCCCTTATAAACTAAAAAAAAAATTAGGTGATGTCTCCAGATATACTAAGATCCTCTTTCCACTTGTTTGCAGATGTTTCTTTGTAATAGGAAAGCTTATCCATCCCTCAGTATTTAAAAGGCTGTTGATTTTTGTGTCATTCAGTTCTTCCAGTACCATGAAGGTGTCCATAGTGACAGCATTTCCAAGCTATTTTCTATAGATCAGCACCTACCTTTCTTGCTCTGGAACCAGGAGAATCTATTTAAAATAACTCCTTGAGTTACTACTTCATAATGCCTTCTAAAAGACTGACACACATCTAAGAATATCCAGCCTCTTGATGATTAAAACACTGCACCACACTATGAGTTCTGGATTCAAGCTCTTGCTTCAAGCCTATTGGAGGGGGAATCAAAACAAGTCTTTTGCATCCTAAAAAGGCATCTGAATTGATGAGAGAATGGGTAAAAAGTGATCTCACAACCAATTCCTGAAATACGGAATTTTTTGTTACTTTTGTGGCTGTTTTCAGACTTCAAGAATCCCTCCCAAGATAGGTAGAAAAAATCCTAAGTGTAAGAGTTTCTGTAGTTACCATATTACTTGAAACTATGCAATTTTAAGACTTAGTGACAGCACATATGCACAAGACAACCTTCAGCTATGTCCATACTATAGGACTTACAAGGGTATATCAATCTAGAATCTGAAATATATCCTATTGGTTTCCCATTGCATACATCTTCTTACCCTGCTGGTTTTCATCAAAAACTCACAAGGTTTTCAGGCAGGAAAAATGGCACCATAAAATGAGGTTGCCTTAGCGGATGAGCAGGAGACCAGAGTAGGAGTGATGACACCATGAGGGAGATCTGCCCTGCATTATATACATATGTTGTGGGTTGACCCTGGCTGGATGCCAGGTGCCCACCAAAGACGCTCTATCACTCTCCACCTCAGCTGGACAGGGGAGAGAAAATGTAACAAAAGGCTTGTGGGTTGAGTTAAGGACAGGACGAGATCACTCACCAGTTACCGTCCCAGGCAAAACAGACTCAGCTTGGGGAAATTAATTTAATTTATTGCCAATCAAATCAGAGTACTATAATGAGAAATAAAAAACCAAATATTAAAACACCTTCCCCCCACCCCTCCCTTCTTCCCGGACTTAACTTTACTCCTGATTTTCTCTACTAACTCCCCACCAGCGGTGCAGGGGGATGGGGAATGGGGGTTGTGATCAGTTCATCACATGTTGTCTCTGCTGCTCCTTCCTCCTCAGGGAGAGGACTCCTCACACTCTTCCCCTGCTCCATTGTGGGGTCCCTCCCATGGGAGACAGTCCTCCATGAACTTCTCCAACCTGAGTCCTTCCCACAGGCTGCAGTTCTTCACTAACTGCTCCAGTGTGGGTCCCTTCCACGGGGTGCAGTCCTTCAGGAACAGACTGCTCCAGCATGGGTCCCCCACAGGGTTACAAGTCCTGCCAGCAAACCTGTTCCAGTGTAGGCTCCTCTTTCCACAGGTTCACAGGTCCTTCCAGGAGCCTGCTCCAGCACAGGCTTCCCATGGGGTCACAGCCTCCTTCGGGCATCCACCTGCTCCAGTGTGGGGTCCTCCACAGGCTGCAGGTGGATATCTGCTCCACCGTGGACCTCCATGGGCTGCAGGGGGACAGCCTGTCTCACCATGGTCTTCACCACGGGCTGCAGGGGAATGTCTGCTCTGGCACCTGGAGAACCTTCTCCCCCTCCTTCTTCACTGACCTTGGTGTCTGCAGGGTTGTTTCACATATTCTCACTCCTCTCCTCTGGCTGCTGTTGTTGCACAACAGTTTTTCCCCCTTCTTAAATATGTTATCGCAGAGGCACTACCACTGTCACTGCTTGGCTCAGCCTTGGCCAGCAGTGGGTCTGTCTTGGAGCCAGCTGGCATTGGCTCTATTGGACATAGGGGAATCTTCTAGCAGCTTCTCACAGAAGTCACCCCTGTAGCGCCCCTGCTACCAAAACGTTGCCACGCAAACCCAATACAACATAATCTTAAATTCTGAGCAGGTTTGGACATCTACAAGACTATACAACAGCTCTGAGTATTTTGAGAGTATCACTGTTAGCTATGTGAGGAGGACATGCTGAGCTAAAGAAAACACCACAGAAACGTTCAACATAACAGCGACAGTGCTAGCTCCAGACCTAAAAGCAGTATAATCATTCAGTATTGCATCTGATTTGGCAATGCAGAACTGGAAGACCTCACTAGGATTATTGAACCTTGTCCCCAAACTCAGGCACCATAGCAATAAGCATCTTACTTTGTTGTTTCTTCATTGCTGTATTTCCCAACTGTGCATCACAAATCATAAAAGGATGACCTGAACCTATTACCTAGAATGTATCAGATGCCTGAGAGATTCAAATATCACTCTGAACATGCACAAATCCTTCCGTGTCATATCTTGTTTTTAGTATAGGCAGCCTTCAGTGTTGCAGAATACATACTTTTAAACTAAATTGTGCATGAAGGGAGAAAAATATATTTTCTAGCTTCAGCTGGTGACTAGTAAAAGCCCTGAAGCATAGGGTTAATATAAAACTGGTGAAAACAAAAGTATATCCTCTTCATTCTGTTTTTGATCCCCCATGGAGATATCAATATGTAAAATACACAAGCACTCATGACACAGGCATAATTTTCCATTTCTGCAGTCCTGCCCATAAAAACGCCAAGCCTTTACCTAAAACAATTAAGGCTGCTTGCCTTACTATTTTAATTGACAGACTATTCCAGATCTTCATTATTTGGATGATTATTTTTCTAATTTTCAGTTCAGGTTGACTTGATTTATAACAATGTAATCCTGTACTAACAAATCCTTTTAGTTCCTCTGATATTTAGGTACTTATAAAATGGTATCAAGCCTTTGTCTGATATCTTAGGAAGGCAAGACTTTTTGATGTCTTTTCCTAAATTAGCCATAACGATAATACCACTTTCTCCTCTATACTAAAAATACTTTGTCTATGGTACTCTAGGATCTTCTTAGCCTTTTTGTAGCAAGAGGGAATATTATACCAGATGTGACTCTGTGAGAATGCTTAATCTGGTTTAACTGGTTTCATGGTTTAATTTCCAGATTAAACCATTATCTTTGCATAGTGCTCACTGAATCATGTACATATACTAGCTTGGACCAGCAATAGCTTATGTATCTTTACAGTGTGTTCCGTTATGAAGTACAGACACATCCAAAACTTTTCTAGATTTAAACCCATATTCCCCTCATATCAGGTCTAAATTAGAACAGCTACACCTGTAATACAACAAACAAATGTCAAAGTTTTTACCAAAATATCATCTTCTTTAACTTTTCCATGATCCTTCTATTTTGAAATCAGTGGACTTCTAATTTCAGTGTGGTTTTAAACACTGGTTACTGCTCTGACAAAATGTGTCTGTTCTTGGTTCTTAATTCCTCATCTTTCTTCAGCTGTGTTTTCTCATGTCTTTTCTTTTCCTATCTCCCTTCATAATTCCCTTTATATTTTTGGTGCTCCTAGTAGTTTTTCAAAAACAATGTTAAAAAACCACAACAGTCAACATACAACAACTATTTAATATTTTTTAACACGTTGATAAAAGTAAGGATTGAACAGCCATCTGTGGGGTTGCTCATCTATTTGCCCTTCCACCTATCTATCTTACTTTGTAAAGAGAAAAGAAGCAGGGGGGGATAAAAAAGTTATGTTAAGAGGTGAGACTGCTTTTGTTTCTAGAGCTCAGTCATGTGGGATGAATTAAAAAAAATAAAGTGACCCTATCCAGTATGAAGAAAAAAACCATAATCACAAAATCCAGTTCTACTCAGATGACTCCCGTAATAGTGTGTCAGCAAAATAAAACTTAATTAAGATAAAAAAATGTATACAGTTGATACTACCATTACTAAATAAACTAAACAGACTGCAATTCTTCTTACAGTCTCAGAGGAAAAAACACAGAATTTAGTGGCACCTTTGTCACTTTTTTATAATCAGTTTTCAAAATATAAAATTCAATATTTGAATTCCTTATGGTGATTAACATATTCATACTGATTTTCTGCTTCTTCCCTGCAGATGCACTACAGCAATGAGTCTATTATTGTTCATTTGACTAACTGCACATCCATCTATTACAGATCACTTTGAAGCTTTCATAAAGTATGAGAGAGAACATTCTTTTAAAGTACTTTCAGTGCCTGCCAATTTGATAAATACATGCATTTACTGTCATAAATACAGGCAAGGTTTAGAAAATGAGGGATATTAGAAAACCTGTTACTACTTTTTTGCAATTTTTTGACAGTTTTACTCAAGATATATTTGTCAGTGTGACTGAGGGGTGTTACACAGCTAATGGTTCCTAGAGAAAGAATATTTACTAATCTTAAATACTCTCTCGAAAATACAAGTCCATGTTTTTTAAGAATGAGATGGAATATTGGTTTACTTTCTGTAGAATAAGAATTGATAATACAACTGAGGTATTCTCTAGCATAAAAGCAGATGATACCCTCATTTACAGTTACTTAATCTCAACTTTGAACAGTTCATTAGATTAAAGTTCCATGTGTGCTTCTTTTTTCCCAAACTACCTTAATTCTTTTTTATTTCTCAGCCATACTTTCGTCTTGATATTGGATATGATCCTAGTACAAGGCCAATCTCAATTCCCTAGATCTCTAGTGAGAAAATTAATTCAATGTTACACGTGTTTTTTCTCACTAAGGTTGTTTGATTTTATGCTTTCACTACTTGCAATGGTTTGGGGTTTTTTTGTTAGCTTGTTTTTGCTTCTGCACTTTTCTGGCTTTGTATTTGGTAGAAAGCTTGTGCAAAGCTTTTGCTTTGCATCTAGGTAGAAAGAAAGTAAAATCAAGAATAAAATTATCTAGTTTCCAGCAATGAAATTTGGAAATTTTTTCCTGATATGAGAGGCAGACTGATGAAGTATACAGCAAAAGGTTTAAAAATATTTCCTGTTATATTATCTTTCCAATTAGAACATAATCAAAATTTTTTAAAAAATCATTATTTTTACCATTGAGGAACAGACCTGATTTGCCAAAAGCCAACGACAAATTTCCATTACCCTTTGCTGGAAAGTTCTTTCATTCTGTCTTGCAGATAAGACTGGTCTGAGGACAGTGATTTCGGAAAGTTCTAACATCCCATTTCAAAGACCTGAGACCTTTTGTTGCATTTCTCAGCTGAAGATTCTGGCTGTTCGGAGTGAAAACAGGTAAATTCCCTATGGGTGGTACAAGTCACTGAAGAAGGTCCAAGCCTTCTGTTACTGGCAAGTGTTTGACGTTTCCTCAGCCATGTGGTAATCTACTGAGAAAGTACTTTCTAGCATTTTTTTCTTTTATTTTCAGATTTCCATAAAAATGATAAAGACAACTTTTCTTCTTTTGCTTCCCTCACAGTACGTATATGACAAAAGGCTCCTTCCAAGTCCTTTATGGGGTAAATTTGGGGGTAAATTACTGGATAAATTGTGAAATTTCATGACTGTTCAAATATGTAGTTAATGATAGATAACAATGGCTTAAAAGTTTTCCTGATTTACAGTCAGCTCAAAGAATTCCTTGACAGATATTTTGTTTACTTATACTACCTCCAAATGGGAAATAAACATCTTTTAAAAATAAATAAATAAAATCAGGTCTAACCTAAAATTTACAAAAGCCTAGTAATTGTAGTGTCATGACATCAGTTTGGTCCATAGCCCACATGCGGTGCTTTGATGTTGAAGTGCATAAAGTTAACAGATTAGAAGAAAGACTTCCTACTGTTTGGAGAGTCTTGAAAATATCTGTGCCTGGTAGGAAATGTGAGGGACAAAGTGTTCCTCTTCAGAACGACTTGTCTTGATTTAGTGTTTTAAAGTGTGAGTTTTAATTAAAAGAAAAAAAACTTCAATGATTAATTGCCATTGATACCTAAATATATTCTTACTTAGTAAATAACTGACTAAAAACAGCTTTTAAAAAACACCTATTTCTTACATCATTCCAAAGCATTGAATGCAGCTCCCAGCAGGAGCTGATGTTTTAATGATGTAACATTGTACCTCCCATAAAGAAGACTAATGTCAGGAAGCTTTGTAGGAAAAGTAATTTATCAGGACTTGAAAAGCACAGTACCAATAGATTCAGATAAATCTGACTTCCACTTGGATTTTTAAGGCAAGACTTATTTTCTTCCAGATCAGTTGAGCCTCTCTTAATCACTTTTTTTTAGCAAGACAAAATTAGAACAAAGCTTTTAAGGATACTGTGGTGCTATTTCCATTGCAGTGTTCAGTTAATACAGAATACACCTCCAATCCAGATTTGCAAATAAAGTGAAAATGCATTTAAAGTTATGTATTTCACATTTACATATAATATTAACTGTCCAGTTGCAATGGAATCTTCTTTGATAATTATTCCAATTTCACTTCAGCTTACAGCAGCCAATAGATACGTATTATCTTTGTTTATCAAACAGTTCAAACACTGAAAAACTTAGTATGTTCATATTTACAATGAACAGGCACCCAGTGAAAAATAATGTGGAGGCTGCAAACTCTTCCTCTGATGTGCTCCGTGTGTTTGTTATCCAATACTGCCTGTTACCAGCACTACTGTAATCAATAAACCCCACATTTACAGGCTATCCCACTTTTTGAACATAGCAGTATTTGGGTGACCATTGCCTTTCTGTAACAATATTTCCTGAGTTGTCTTTAAAAGTCTTTTGTTTTCAGGTGCAATATTAAAATCCCACGTCCATGAATGAAAACAGGTAAGTAGTTTTCTCTAAGGAAGAAACTGTTTAGGTAGATTAAAAGCAGCAGGTATACCTGTGTGTATATGAATTAGTAAAGCTACACTTTCAAGTCCTTTTTAATGTGTATCACTACAGAGAGCGTGAACAGGGGGAAGAAAAGGGAGACAGAGTCAGCATTGTTTAAAAAAATTGCAGTCCATATGCAGTGCATTCCATGTGCCACCTTGCCAGCATGAAAAAAAGGAGTATAATGAGTGCCCTTGATCAGCAGGCACTGCTCCTTCTAATTTAGGGCAGTGTTCAGCTTGCCTTATTCACAAGTTATTAAACTAGCTTGGGTGAGCTAGCTACCCTGCTATCACTTCCATCAGCCTATGACAGTCTGTGAAGGCTCAACAAGTTAAGACTAGTATGTGCTCGTGGAGCTATCTTGAAGGCTTCCCACTGGCAATGCAGCAGAGGCTGGGGAGCTGGGTTGATGCAGCAGAGCTCTACAGACTGAGACCAAGTTCAAGGTAGTGGAAGGCAGCATAGGAAGTCTTACAGCACATTTTCTCTTTCTATCATCCCTTCTAAGCATGTAATTCAAAGTTACAAAGCTGAAGCAAAATTTGTGTAAGTAAAACAGGAATGGGAAACTTCATTATGAATTATTTGTGAATTATTAATTAATTATTAAATAATGAATTATTAATTAATTTTCTTCTAAGCTGCAAATGCAATATACTCAATCCAGTCTCAGAGTAATCTGCAGTATACAGTGGGGGCCAAGCTTCTCTGAGCATCTCCTGTACAAGCTCCTACAGAAGCTCCTGTCATACCGCATTCTTCCCAAGATTTGTTTTGCTCAGATGGTTTCAAAGACCTCAATGTTGATATAGTTTCCATTCAGATTCTGATGGGGATGGAAGGAAGGCTGTTGCCAAAGGTCACACTGTGCTCCTCTTCTTCTCTTGTACTTCATAGTATATTACTGCACTTTGCTTTCCACAATAAAAAAATTATGACCTACTCAGCATATGGGCCAAAACAACAGTGCAGCTATTTTGTCAAAGGAAGGTGGTCTGGACTTTTATTTGTTGTTGATTTTGTTTGTTTGCTTGTTTGTTTCTTTGCTCAGTGAGCTCTGTAAACAGAAAAAAAATGACCTGAGAAAATGGAGGAGGGAAAAAACTCACAGTTTGAATATTTTTTCCTAATGCTTTTTGTTGAACACAAACTAACCAGCAGGTGAAGGAAGAAACCACTGACCAACTGGGAGGAATAACAGCTGGGGAAAGGAAAAAAAATCAAGATTTTAGTTACTAGTGTTCTAGAAACTCTATAGCACAGTTACCGAGTGGCCATTTGATTACAACACCCTTCTTCAATCCATAGCATTGGCATATGCTGCTAACATAAGGTCTTTAAGTCTAGGATCCAAATTCCTGTGGAGATCATCCAGGATGCTGGTATTTCTCAGCAAAACTGGTCCAATTTTGCATGCCTGATTATGTTGTCCTTAGTCAGCAAATGTTACTGGTTTTGTTGTTAATCAAAAATCAGGATTTCATTCAAACACAGAGGACTGATGAGTGACAGAATGAAACATTCATAGCAAATAACCTAGGAAGAAAATGTGTGCAAAAGGTTTTTTGGCCTAACAACTGCCGCCTTAATAATTTTTCACTTTCAAATTGTCTACTTTGTAACTGGGAGCATAATTTCTGCATGTAGACATACTCAACCTATCTTCAGTCACTCCTCCTCAGGTACTGATAGCTCTGAAGACACAGCAGTGTTCAGTTCAACCAGAACACATAGGGTGTACTTCCACCTCTTCTGATGAAACTCTGGAGCTGCAGCTGAAACTAACTGATGAAAGATGGCTTGTGTATACTTAGCCACATTGCATTGTACCTTTGGATTACAAGGCAGGCAGAGCTTTAACATCTCTTAGATCGCCAGGTACTGCTTAGTATGCAGTCATAAGACCTGGCTCCAGATTGTACTTGATAGGACAGCCCTAAGAATGATTTGTAAATCTTTCTAGATGTTTCCCTGTATCCAACACTTAGGGTGTCTACTGCCACTTATGGGCCATTTTAAATCAGGTTGATGTCAGGCTGCCTACAAAACATATCTGCCTTCATGGCACCTTTGTTACCAGGGGTCCTTGCTGGAAGTGCAACAGAATAGCTGATATCTGAGCCTCTCCTCAAGGCAGGCAATCATGCCCTTACAGCACACACTAATCATGAGGCTCAGACAACTTTATCTCTGGGAAGCACTGGTGGTGCTAACTCAGTGGGATCTCTGAAGAGCATCTTCATAAGAGGTGACAGAGGCACTTAACGGGCAGTTATTCTGGTCTGGAGGCTTTTCTATTGCCACCACGTGTCTCCTGAACCTCGAGAACACATTAGCATAGACTCCAGTGCTGTAAAGTGTGACCTTCTAGGGGAATGGGCTAAAACTGATAAATTTATACATAAACACTGATGTAGCTTGTTTCTGAAATAAATATAGTGTAACCTAAATACAAATACATTACCTGGCGAATTCCCCTAACTGTACCAGCTGCCTGCTCTGGCAGGCAGTGTCATTGTGTCTCCAGCCCCCTCCAGTGTTTGCTTGACCATGGCACTGTTGACAGCCTGACAGCAAACAAGATTGGCCTCTTTTCAGAAGACAAATTGGCTGTGTTCCCACAGTAAACAATGGGATGGTGGCCATTTTCATAAGTGGCTAATCTTCATAAGTTGGTTTTTTTTTTCCTGTAGCAAGTCTTTGTTTGCTGGCACAAAAAACTTTAGTTATGATATGTAACAGTTCCCTAGTTAGCTATGTTTTGATTTAAGAAACAATGCTATGAGCCTTCTTTCTCACAAGTTTTGTACAGACATGTGTTTTAAAAAATACATGCAAAAATGTAAGGAAAATGCTAAGTACATATAAAAACATGTAAAATTTGACAGCAAAAGGCTCCTACATTTAAGGAAAATCAGTAATTTGTACTTAATTTTAAAGGATGATAATTCAAGAATCAGGCTTATCCATGCAGTTATAACAAGAGCTTACTTAATACAAAAAATTTGGGGGGGCTGTATCATATCAGATGGTACAAGTTAAACAGATGAGCACCTGTGTAACTTGACTATTTGAGATGGAAGTATCTGAGAGCAAAGTGATAATACAATGGACTTTTAACATAGTAAAGAATGTAAAGTGCTGTTTAGAATGCCTATTTCTTTTAAAAGCACAGAGAAAAATGGGACGTCTTTAAAAAATTAAATGTATGCAAGAAAGTTAACTTTAAATATTTGGTGGCGAAAACTTTGTTACAATGAATTTGCACTTTGAACACATACATTAACCACTGAGCTTTCTGCCAGTCAAAGAAAACATTCCTCATATTTATACTTTTGAAGCTGTCACAGCTTATCAGAAGGCAAATTTACAGTAAAATAACCTAAAGAAATAAATTCCTCCTAAGCTTTAGACATCCTGGCAGTTTATAGAGTCAGCACAGATGACAGAGTAATGAGCTTTTAAGAACTTAATCTGATGGGGGGGGAGGGGGGGGAGAGAGATTCATCATTTATCTTAGAGTTTTGAGTGTGATTCTTCACTGATATCTCTTTTCTGATTAATAAAATTGCACTGTTACATTAAAGAGTAGGAAAGAGTTTTGTGTCTTCTTTGCTTTTCCTTGTATTGCAGTAAGACATTGATTCATTGATTACACTGGAACAAAACCTGCTCATGAAGTATCTAATAAAAATTGCAGAGTAAGGAGGGTAAGGCACCCACCAGCTCATACATTTCCCCACTCTGACAGGTAAACTGTCCTCACAGTTACTTAAAGATGGCCCCCTTTCCTATATCATATCTCAGAATTACTTTATTGAGAAGAAATAGGACATGAAGCTAAAGAGATTTTGTTTACAAAGCAAGTTAATGAGTTTATCTCCAGAAGCGAAGGAGCTCTTGGGATCACTAAGAAGTCAAGGCAAGCAGCAGCAGTGGTCCTCTATTACCAGGAAGCCCTGTGACACTCTTGTACTACAGAAGTTCTCCAAGTCTCCCATTCTGTTTGATGCCAAATGAACACTGTAAATGTCATTACCCAGCCCTACAATCCTGTGTCATTTAACAACAGGATAACAATGTCTGTTCTGATGATTCAGATGCTGTTGACCGATCAGCAACAGACTGAAGAACAACAGGCAACAGACTGAAGAACAACAGAGCAGAGAGGGCTTTCTCAGGAAGTGAGAGATTCAGAGTATGAACTACTGTAGAAAACAGTCTTTAAGGGAATAGAAGGAGCAAGAAGGTTTTTTTTCTTATATTTTAAATTTACTTTAAAATTTCTTCACTATTTTCTTTAAAAAGAGTTACTGAAAACATGACTAATAGCAGAGCCAAAGGAGCCAAAGGAGAAATGTGACTGATACGAAAGACAATTTAGGAGATGCAAAGACAGTACAGCTTGGAAAGCGTGACAATTACCAGGAAAAAGTTATGTTGGCTATAAATGGGTTTGAGTTAAATTTTTACATTTCTTTACTAGAAAGACCACCTACCTTGAGGGAAAGATTTCTGATGATACCCTTCATTTTAACTGGGCAAGTTTAAACCACATATATCAGTTTCTTCTTTTTGTGGTTGGCAAGAAACAGTTATTTATGATACTATTACACATTGAAACTTACCACCACCACACAGAATAAAGCAGTAAGAGAACAGATCCCATAGACTAACTAAAGGCTAAATCATTAATCACAAGCCATAAGAATGCAGTCACAGAGCTTTTACTTTTTGCTTCAAGAAACCTATAAAAATAATAGAAATACTGTTTTTAAAGGAGATAGCTATAGGTAACAGACAGAAAGAACCATAGAAATTATCTCCATCATTAAAAATAAGGGGTAGATTCAGTATGCAGTATATCATGTTTTCCAACATCTACCTGCTACATCCATATGCTGAGGTAGGGCAGTACTAATGAGAAAGACAAACTCTCATCCTGCTTTGAACAGTAAAGATATGCAGTGTATTCTACCATTATTTTTTTCTTCTTTTTCCATAATCTTATGGATATTATTTTAATTTAAATATTGGTGAACAAGTTGTCCTCTGAAACATAAAAATAAAAAGGAAAAAGAAGAGCAATGCTTTTGTTTTTAATATACACAATATAAAATATTAATTAATGTAAAAGTTAAAGCTACTTTGAAGACTGTTGTGGTTTAACCTGGCAGGTGGCTAAACACCACACAGCTGTTCGCTTACTCCCCCCCGCAGTGGGATGGGGGAGAGAATCAGAAAAAAAAAAAAAGTAAAATCCGTGGGTTGAAATAAAGCCAGTTTAATAAGACAGAAAAGGAAGGGAAAATATAATAATAACAACAACAACAACAACAACAACAATAATAATAATAATAATAATAATAATAATAATAATACAAAATAAGTGATGCACAATGCAATTGCTCACCACCCGCTGACCAATGCCCAGCCAGTTCCCAAGCAGTGATCGCCCTGCCATCTGGCCAGCTCCTCCCAGTTATAGACTGACCATGACACCATATGGTATGGAATAGCCCTTTGGACAGTTTGAGTCAGCTGTCCTGGCTGTGCTCCCTCCCAGCTTCTTGCTAGCAGGGCATGAGAAGCTGAAAAGTCCTTGACTGGTGTAAACACTACTTAGCAACAACTAAAACATTGGTGTGTTATCAATATTATTCTCATCCTAAATCCAAAACACAGCACTATACCAGCTACTAGGAAGAAAATTAACTCTATCCCAGTTGAAACCAGGACACAGACTAAGATGTTTAATCTAAAATATTCATATTTTTATTTTTAATAAACAGTCATCTCTGTTCACTGTTTGGAGCCTTGCTATTCTGAGAAAAAGCAGACAAAAATACTGGAAGTTAAAGACTTGCTGCACAGGATAGCAGGTTAAAATCCAGCATATCTGGAACAGGGTTTTGTGCCATGTAGCTCTTGCAATGCATTGGCTGGATTACAAGGAGTAAGGGGAATCTAGTTTTTTGCCTTGTTGTCTTCTACTTACAATTTTCAGTATTTGGAAAAAAAGAGCATTCCTCCAGTCTGCTTCCAGAATAAAGCTCACAATATAACAATTTCATAGCTTTATTTTGTTTTCATCAGCTCTCTTTCACTACATGTTCATAGATTGTGCAATGTCTTTGTGGGCAGTACTGATCTTGGATGTACGAATGTTATTTGCTGCATTTTGATATATTTTAAGGAACTGCCTGAGCATGTGTGTGGTTGCTTGGGTCCTTGTGTGATCACAGCAGATAGGAATTGTAAATACCACAGAGTTGCCTGAAATACTCTACCTGAAGTCTTCTTAGAGAGCCAATACAGAAGATTCAGTAGAGAAGAAAAGCCACAATAATGATAGCATGTGAGGCATCTCTGTTTCTCAAAGACCAATGAGCAACACAAAGAAGAGCACCAAAAAGCAGTGCTAGCATCCTTGGTTTGGAGACTAAAATAATGCAATAATCCTAACCACAGCCTGGGATGTCAAGTTCAGACTCCATGGTAAACATCTACAGGGAACCCTTATAGTTCTTTACCTGTCATGGAAATACAATCTTCTGTTAAATAAACAGAAGATTTTTAACCCTCTTTAAATGCAAGTGAGTGTCAAATGTACTTTATGTTGGGAAGCTGTCATGTGGTTGAAGTCTTAATGCTATTTCTTGCTCTAGTAATTATAAGCAGCTTATGTACATTTTTATTATATTTAACATTTTTATGTCATTCAACTCCATCTGTTCCCATCTTGGCTCTCATAAGTTACCAGGTTACTCTGTTTCAGAATAAAGTATATATATTCAATGACTGGCAACTAACAACATCTCCAGTCCAAGATAAAATGGAGACATTTTACAAAAATTGAGACATTACTGTCAATGGCTTAAATTGCCAACAGAACTCTCATTTAAACCAAAGGACAATGGTAATATAGAATAATGAAATACTTCATAGTTCATCAGAATTATAAATTGCTTTACCAAGCCATAAAATAAACTTCGGTAAACTGTCCATAAAATTAAGTTGTGCTGCACTAAAAAATAATCTGTAACATGACAGGAACAAAATTCATATTATCTAGCTGTTCCTGCCTGTCAGCCTAGGGTATAGAGCAGAAATCCAAGTAACATGAGGTAATCATCACCAGGAAGATGTGTCTGGCAGCAGTGAATATCTGGTATGTTAAATCACTTTTCAGATTAAAAGACGGGTGTTTTGTGGAAGACTTAGTTAAGGCTAGAAACATTTCTCATTGATTACATATACTGCTTGCCTTTGGATTTCTCCCTTTTCAAATGTATGAAAAGGTATTTTTTTCCTTGATGATTCATTTCCAGGCTTGTGTTCCTTCCTCTTTGTTGTACATCAAGAAGACAGCAGTAACTTGCACTTTCAGGGCACCTTAACTCTGAATTACATACTTGGGTCAAGTGATCTCTGTAACTCTATACTTAATAAACATTAAGAGTGCAGTTTTCCCAGTCCTCTTTCCATGTATATTATTTTGGGTACACAGGACCTTGCAGAAATACACACTGATAACAATAATTATGTGTTTCAGTATTAATTAGGTCGGAAAGAATAGGCACCACCACTGACAGATAAATAAGGTCAAGTTAGTTTTAAGTTAGCTATTCAACTCTACTGGTCTCAACCTAATATCAATGCCCTCTACTTTCTACATATCTCCTGGGGATATAGTTGTGATGAGTTACTCTTAGCACTCAAACCCGTTTTGCTATTAATTGCCTCAGTTAATAAACATCCTTAATTTTCCACAGAAATGTAGGATTTTGGTTTCCTCCATTTCACTGGATGAAACTATCTATTCTGCAAATCAGATTAATGTTCAGTCTGAATGCTCTGATGTCACAAAATCACTTTAAGATTTTGTGACACGAAAAAGCACCATGTTTAAATAGAGCTTGAAAAAAAGTCCAGGACCTTTATTTTAGTTTTATGAAACTGGCCATCCTTTAAACCTACACGCACCTGAAAGATACTGTCATGAGGCAGTATGGTCTACATTTTGACATTGTTCCTTGGTAAACAAATGAATAATAAAGCAGAGGGATAACAGACCAGGTACTGATTTAAATGCTAGTTATTACAAAGACTAGTAAAAAGTTAAACACCTTGCAATTAGCCCACACTATTAGCAGTCTCATTTTTTGTATTATATGATAAAATACATGTCAATAGAAGGCTCAGGCACATTAATTAAGACTTGTTACTGCCCTATGGCCAAGTATGAAGTCAATTGTATAATCTACACATCCCCAAGCATGTCCTTCATATATGAGATGTCTGCATAAAATAAAGATGAAGAGATCAGGGTGACAGTCCCATTTAGGAGGAAGAAATTCATATACAAAACACAAAGACAAAAACCTTTTGTTGCAAACTAATTTTCTTTTTAAAGAAGGTGTATATTTGTGTCTGAAGCTACTAAGGAGATTTTTGGCTATTAAATGCAATTCTGAGGAAGGTACATGACTGCACAGTAAACACATTGAAATAGTTCAAGAGATGTGATAAATGCAATTCTATTACGACTCTGATTTATCATAAAGATAGTATCACAACATACACAACAGTATTGATGTCCTCTTAACAGATAAGTGTTCAGCTGCAAAATCACCTGATGGGTTGTATTGGCATACACATTGTAGTAATTGACAGTATAAGCCTCTGTATCCACATCTCACACTCTTGCCCTCCATCACAATCTGATACTGACTTAGTCCAGTAAGACACCCTGTTGTCTTCTGCACATCTATTATCCTACACTTGTGCTGCCACATCAGACGTGCTCTTCTCCAGCTCCAGGAATCAGCTTTTACACACACAAACACCACTGCATATTCCTTCACATTCCCAGCATCATTCATCCACAATCAGGTAAGTAAACAGTCAAATTTCTACTGTTAATTTTGTAGTTTCCCAGTCTCACAGGAACCCTCAGCACCTCACTAGGCCAAAGAGAATCTCTTTCCAGTGAAGACAATTCAAACATAATAATTTCATGAAGCTTATTTTCCTTTTCTCAAAGTACACACTTGGATGCTTCTAGCTCTGCTTGAAAGATTGCTACTATCTCCCTAGAAAGCTGATGAAGAGCACTGCACCTCTGGCACTACAACAGATACACACACGTTGGCTATCCCATGGTCTGCACAAGGAAGGCTGCTGTTCTTCTTTCAGGAACCTCACATCTTCAGGATTTGCTTTCCACACATCCCAAGTACTGAAACAATATGTATACCATTAAGTAATATTCTTGACTTGTCGCTCCAGTTCATTTTGGAGGAAAAAAAAACAAGAAAAGAAAGAAAAAGCAGCAATTGCTGTTTCTGCTGCAAGCACAGAAGGAATAGATCATATACCCTAGACACTAAAATGAGCACTGGTCCAGGGCTGAGTTCTGTTTGGTTTCTGTCTTATAAGGGAAAATGTGGGGGAAAACTTCCAGTTGTTGAATGGAAAGACAGAAGATTTATCATGTAACAGTGTAGGAGATTCAGCACTGAGACATTTGGTAGTGATCATGGCAGTGATGAATCTGCGTGTAGAAACGTGAGCGAGAAACAAAAATTCATGATAAATTCTGCTGTCAAGGCAGTTATTACAATTAACAATCAGACAATTCTTGTTAAGCGTTCATGCTCTAGGTAGCTTTAAAATTAAAAAAATCAACAACAAAACCACCAAACCCCCACATTCCCCTATTTTTTTTTTTTAAGTATTTCAGTAGCCATTTTAGATTTGTATATCTCCAGAAGAAAACTAGTAAGGCAGAGTATTTCCCAGGCCTGGCATGTTTACTATGTAAAATATTTAACAGAGCTTCAAAGACAGAATAGGGTTTTTATTAAATTGACTCCCTAGCTGTCCCTTAATCCCTTTCTTTCTTCCAGGACACAAGATTTTGTAAATGGCAGGTTTTAATCCAATATGCCCCATGTTTTCAGTTGAAATCACTACATACTACATTGTCGTGGTTTAACCCCAGTCAGCAACTAGGCACCATGCAGCTGCTTGCTCACCCTCCCCCCTCCCGGTGGGAAGGGGGAGAGAATCGGAAAAGCACTACTTGTGCGTGGGCTGAGATAAGAACAGTTTAATAATTGAAATATGATGATGATGATGATAATAATAATAAATTGTAATGAAAAGGAAAATAATAAGAGAGAGAGGAACAAAACCCAGGGAAAAACAAAAAAAACCCCAAGTGATGCAACCGCTCACCACTTGCTGACCGATGCCCAGCCCGTCCCCGAGCAGCGATCTCTGCCCCCCAGCCAACTCCCCCCAGTTTATACACTGAGCATGACGCCATATGGCATGGAATAGCCCCTTGGCCGGTTTGGGTCAGCTGTCCTGGCTGTGCCCCCTCCCAGCTTCTTGTGGACCTGGCAGAGCATGGGAAGCTGAAAAGTCCTTGACTGGTGTAAACACTACTTAGCAACAACTAAAACAGGTGTAAGCATTACTTAGCAACAACTAAAACATCAGTGTGTTATCAACATTATTCTCATCCTAAATCCAAACCACAGCACTATACCAGCTACTAGGAAGAAAATTAACTCTATCTCAGCCAAAACCAGGACATACATACACCCCAATACCACAGCTTCTGTGTGCCATTAATATAAGATTTGTGAATCCCATGGCCCAGCTGTATAATAAATGAACATTTGTGTATTTTAAATGGCATTTTAACAGATTTTTGCAGCATCAGCTGCCCTTTTCCCCCCTCTGCTTCTCAGTGTTCTTCCTCTACCGCTCTCCAGTGCAGAATCCAAATGAAGCAACAGCCCCTCCTCATTCTGAATCTCACCCTATAACATACACGCTGCCTCTGATATTCAGCAGACCACCTAGTTTTGCTTAGGAAACTACACACAAATTTAAACTAGTTCAGTTAGTCTTTTTATTGCTTAAAAGCAACTGTTTAATGCATTCAAGATAAAAAGCACCATGTTGATGAAACAATTCAGTCTTCTCGTAATGTAACAGCACACTACTACAGACATTCTTATGAGTAAGGTTGCAAAGCAGTAGTTAAATAATTAATTTCCAGAAGGCTGTACCACAGACTTATTACTGTGGGGACATTTGTTTGTTCTGACTGAGCATGAATTAACTTTTGAGTTGTGATAGTACGTAAGGAAAAAAAAAAAAAGTTTTAATCCTATAGCCCAAACTAACCCGAGTTAATACTCAGTCTGGGAAGCATCCTGTCTCTAATTAACATGAAAATAAATATTTTAGCTGATTTTTGATCCCATAGGCACATCTCAATTTTAATATATTTTAGTCAAACTCTTTTCCTTTACCCTTCAGACCCATATTCTTGTAAGTTAATTTCTTTTGTATTTTCAATGCTAGACAAGAAATCACTGCAGTTAGTTTTTAAAAAGGCTCCATAAAAGAAAAGATAAATGGTTTTAGACAGCCATACTGCTTTGTGAAGTACTGAACTGTGCTATGGGTTGACATATCCTTAAAACTGCTGTTAAATCACAAAGGCTCAAAAGTCAGAACAGATTATTGAAATGTTCTTAAATGGTTCTTTGACACCATTTTTACTTGAGCCATTAGGATATACTGCAGCATAAGGAGACATTCAGAAGTGGTTTTTGACATGAAATACATTACTGCTTGTCAGAGTATGCAATGGAGATCATAGTATGTATAGACTTTTCATATATTACATGATAGATAATGGCTTCTTTGAAAGCATTTTATGATGTACTACATTAACCTATAAAGTAAAATATGGCTATGTGCATTTTTAAAGTTATCACATACTTCATTAATAAATTATTAAATACTTTGAGCTATTGAGATGATGACATGTGTAGCTTTCTATCTAATTTTATAATAATAGGGTACATAATTTCTTTGTTTCCCTGATTAAGTAACTTCAATTTATCTGAAAAATATTATTGTTTATTCATTACAATCCTCTAGTATTAGCTATTTCTGAATTCTCAGTAGCCACTCTATATTCTACTTTGTGACCTCTGCACATCTGCTTGCTGTTTTACAGTTTACTAAACTAATTACTATTTAAGCCAGCCCTGGTCCATATCCTCACATTCAATGCCCTGAGCCACTGCAACACTTCACAAGAGTCATGTTTTCTTTCCTGATTACCAGTTGCCATCAGAACAAGCACTCTGTTCTCATTTCTTGGGAGTGGGGTGTAGATCATTTCCTAACCTGACAAAAGGAGACAGGCCACTAGACACACCTGCTCCTTTCTTCCTCTGATTCCATGTATCATCAAACACAGAAGCCTGCAGAGGTTAAAATCCAAACTAAGCTTCAGCTTAGTCATTTAAGCCACATCAACAGAACTGAGACACATATCTACAATCATACAATCTACAACCACAAAATCTACAAATAGGAGAAAGCTTTCTCCAGCAGCCAAGCTCAATCCTTAGAGACTTCAGAGAGTTTTGAAGACTAATTTGCTAATAGCTAGGTCCATTCAAAGCACTTCTAATTAACACTAATTGAAATTTGAGCCATTAAAATTATTAATTTTAAAAGGTGGGATTTTTTTTTTCTCTTTAGCTATAGCTCTTCTAAAGACAGGAAAGTTCATTTCCTTGAACTTGATGCTCACCAAGCTTTTTTTTATTTAAAAAAATATACATACAGTTCATGTTCTTTTAATAAGTTGTTGGATCAATGTACCTAGGACTTCTGTTTCTGCTGAAGTTATATTAAATTCCTTCTAATTTACATGATACATGTTCAATTTATTGTCAATAGAGTTCAACTAAACATCATAGCTTCATTTATTTAGCTTGCACTGGTATGATCTCTACTCAGTAAACAACTTCAGGCTAACTTGAAAATGTAAAGTAGAAATTGGCTGCAATTGATAGATGTCATAGGACATGGAGGGAAAGAACTGAAAGAAACCAACAAGAAATAGCAATTTTTCATATAACACCTCAAACTATCAGTTGATCTAAGGCCATTGAGGAATTGTCCCTGACTGTACCCTTACAGGACTGTGAGAAAGGAGAAACACTGTTTGTGCCCATTTACTTAGAGAAAATGCAGAAATCTAGAATGATTCCACAAAACATTCCACAACTTACCACAACCACCTCACCTGTCTTCAGTATAATACAGCAACTGCTCCTAAAAACACACACACAACATATAACTGTATGAACTTGCCTTACTGCCTTTTAACTTAGGCAAAAAAATCCACAACCACACTATCACCCTGATAAAGAGCACAGCACCATAACTCAATATAATGCCACAAAAAAAGAACAACTAAATTCCCAACATCCCCTTGGAAAAACAAACAAAAAACCAAACCAACCAAAAAAAATAAAAGCCCAAAACTTTTATATAATTCTGGTTTTTACTTCATGAAGGAACAGAACTGCTGCTATGATTTTCTTTCTCTCACAGTGGTTCAGAAGGAGTTGAGTGCAGGAGAGAGGTTACACCCTTTCTTAGTTGGAATTAAAATTAATTACATTTTTAAACTAGGAATTATATTTCCTGATTACTCCTTATACTTGTGTAGGACTGTACATTTTGTCTCTTTTGAGCAGATGACAATAGCACCTCACTGGCATCAACACTGTCACTCACTGTCACCCTGCCCTGTATATGGAAGCAAAGGCAAAATGGAAGTGTAATGTACATTCAGCTGTTTGGCTGCAAGAACATGCAAACGAACAACGCCTTGCAACACAGACCAGTCACAGATGTCCCTGGTTATGTCTGGATTATCTAGAGCTGATTGGCTTTCCAATGCAGAGGTTCATTAGTAAAGTGTTTTCTCTTAAACAGAAAGAGTAACAGCTGACATTTGTCGACTTTTTCCTTACTGAAACCATTAGCAGGATCTTTTTCCTCTACCTACAGAATAATTTTCATGAAGTTTATGGGAACATAATATTTCAGGCTTCTCTTTCTATAGCTGAAATCAGCCACTGGATATCAACAAACATGAACATAGACCAAATGGAGGGCTGATGATGCAATTATAACACATCATTGCTTTAGAAAACAAGCTAAATCTCCTTCACTTTAGTCCTTTTTCCCTTGGAAAGCTACCGGGGAAAAAACAACTATTGCCAACTATGACTAAATATTTTGTTGTTGTTATTATTATTATTATTAAACTGCATTTCACATAGCTTAAGAAAAAAAACAAACAAACACAAATTTGCCTCTCTCAAATATGTAGCATCATAACCACAGACACTATCTCTAATAATCCACCTTTATAACCTTATGTATATGGAAAAAATATGCTTCCATTTAGTGTATGTAGTATACCTACATAAGTTCCAGAGTTTAGAAACACATTGTAATTAGTGAGAGAAGGACAGAGCTGTAACTGACAAAGTCCACTTTTTAAGTGATCATAAAGATAGGTAAAAATCTTATTTTCGTATCGCCCCCGTAGTGCAGTTGAGGATATTTACTTAACAGCAAAAGATAGAGGAACTCATCACTTTTAATCTTAGCAGAAATTTAATTTATGATGATGAGATTCTAATAACAACTCATTGACTTCAAACACGTGATAGACCCAAGCAAGTCTACTTAAATCCTGTTTTGGCAGAGATTTTTTTGATGCTAAACACCCATTAAACACCAATAGGATTAGAGCATTTTATACTTTGCAACTCCTTTGAAAATCCCAGCTGCTCTCACAGTACATAACATGTGATCTACTACAGGAAGTGTAAATTTAAGATTTAATTATTTCAAATGGTGAGTTAATGGGAATCTAGTGGACACATATACTTCAAAGAAAACTTTTACTTTACTTCACTCCTCAGAAGAAAGGAGAGTTATCTTATGCAGAAGATCAATTAATACTGCGTACAATGTGTGAGGGAACTTCACTGAAGAACGTGATGTTGAAAAGGAATTTCCAGAGGACAACAAGGATTGATTGAGTTACTTGCCGAAGAGTATTCCAGATACCCTCCAGGCAAATAGCATGACCCTCAGCTGTTATTCCAGAAGGGTATGCATCTTCTGCCAGCCCTGAGGGAACGTTTCAAATCATCTGCTATGAGAGTAGACAGGGGAAGGAGCTGCTGCCATTGGCTGGAATCATTTGGCTGGGACAAGAGCCTGAGCCAAGAGAAGCAAGCAAAGAGGGACAGCTGGAGGCTGCAGTCACACTGGGGGTGGAGGGCTGGAAAAATGCTCTTGCTCCACCTACAGATCTGCAAATTCAGAATAGGTTCACTGCCCTGGGCGCTGGTGAAGACAAACAAGACCTGTCAGGGGATTTATCAGAGCTGACTGAGCCCAAACCTTTTGTCTACACAAAAGGGAAGAGGCAACTAATAGTTACTGGAGACTTCCTCCTGTGAGGACTAAGGTACCAGTCTGGTGGCTTGACCCAAGCTAGTATCTCAGGTTCGTTGCTTGGCCCAAGCTAAGATCCAGGATGCTGCAAAGGAACTGCCAAGGCTTGTCTGGCTCCTTGATGTATTGCTTTTCCATGTGAGCACTGCTGATATTGCTGGGGGTAACCAAAGCATATTGAGAACAACCATGAAACTCTGAGGACAAGGGCAAAAAGCATGATGGGACCCATGCTGTGTCTCCTCAAGCCTGTCACTGAGGGGGAAAGACTATAGCAGAATTGGTCTCATCTAGCAAGTCAACAACTGGTTGTGCGTGCCTGGTGTCGCAGTCAGGGCTTTGGCTGTGGGACCCTCTCTGTACCCTTGCAGCAAAGACGACCAACAGCATCTTAGGCTGTATTAGTAGGGGTATACCCAGCAGGTGTAGGGCTGGACCATCCCCCTATTCAATAGTTTTAAGACTGCATCTAGAGTACTATATCCAGTTTTAGGATTCCCAGTACAAGAAGGATATCAATATCTTGGCATGAGTCCAACAGCAGGTGACCAAGATGATTGGGGTCTGGAGAATGTGACATGTGGGGAGAGGCTGAGAGAAGTGAGCCTGTTCAGTTTCTAGAAGAGAAGCAGCAGGAAAGATCTATTGCTGTCTACAACCACCTGATCAGAGGACACAGAGGTGATAGAGCTGGTCTCTTCTCAAAGGCGCACAGTAGTAGGATGAGAAGCAACGTGCACAAGTTGGAACATGGGAAATTCTGATTAGATATTAGCAAAACATTTTTTTATGGTGGTGAAATACTGGAACACGTTGCCCAGAGTGGTTGTGGAATCTCTGTCCCTGGAGACTGGGCTGTGAACAGCCTTGAGCAACCTCATCTAATTAGACCCGCTCTGACCAGAGGGTTGGACTTCTGGAGGGTCTTTCCAACCTCCATGATTCTAAATGACTCACGATGGGCACCAGCCCTGCACCCCAAAAATGGCCAGCTTTCCCTACTGGTTATTAAAGGAATCTCAGAAGACTTGTTGAGATGTTTTTATTATGGATACCTAGCATAAAGTTAGATGAATCCCAACCCCAATTTCTATTTTGCTACTGTTGGAAATCCATAGGAATTTATGCAGCTGAAAGCCTTAGTGGCTTTGGTATTTTATAAGCTCAAATCCTATTGAAAATAATTTCTAAGACATAAAGCTCCTTTTTACAGTCCTCCCAATATTTCTAATGTATAATCATTTTTCACCATTGCACCATTACCCATTCACCCATTTCACCATTGCACCATTAATGTATAATCACCATTTCAGTGATGAAAAAGAAAGCCAGCTTTCTTTCACCCTAGCCTTAGGAATGTTTACACCCCAATATCTATAAGGTTGTGTCAGTTCCTCACTAGAAACAGTTACATAAATAATTCCTCTTAAAGCAAAACACTATGTTAAAGCCCTCGCTGGAATGCTTACATTCTCATTCTGTGCACTTGTCTCTTAATACTTATTCACATGTATAAAATCACTGATTCAGTTAACTTTTTTGAGTTAGCAACTTACTACTGTGCCGGAATTCTTTAGTAGTATTATGGTTACTTTATGTAATACCCCTCACAATACCCTTTTGAGATTTTTGAGATTGGTACTATTCCTTCAAGGTGCTTTAAGTACAGAATAACAGAAAAAAAAAAAGGTGAGAGGAACAACATAAGACAAACAGAGGCAGGTGTAACTTCGTATTTTTTCCTAAAATCAATATAAAAAGCTCTTGAGGATTGATCTGACATTTACAGGAACATAATTTTTGGCATTATTACCTCTGAGTAAAACTGTCCAACCTCCTATTACAAAACTCAGCTTTCACTTGCATACTACAGCAGTCTTTTAACTATACAGTATTATAATATTTCATGCTGCATTTCTGCCTCAGACTAAATTTCCTTGAAAATTTCTGAATTTCTATCAAAAAAATTTAAGACCCTAAAATGACTGGCTTAGAGGGTGACACTGTTGATGACTAAAAAATCAGAAGAATCCCATCCCTAATTCCTGTTTTGTCCCTGAAACTAGTAAGAATTTAGGGGTATATTCTACAAAGGAATTTAAAATCTGGATCTACGTGATGTAAAATCTCAAGGTCTAATTAAAGTTCCTAATGTAACCACTTCCAAAAATGAAGCTAAGAGAAAAACAACTGTTCCACTATAGTAAAAAATTTGGTAGAGAACAGGAGACTGCATTTCAGATGTGTTTTTCCAACTTGTAAGCATGATCCTAAATCTGGCCTCATTAAAAGCTTTTTTTGTACAAGACGTGAAGAACACTCTTTATTTTGGCAAATAAATTAATATTTTCTTCTCAGTGTTTCTTATCACCCAGCCAGCCAGACTGCACATGCTCTATCACCCCAGAGCCCACAAGCATGCTCCAAACCAGGATCACAAGATGAAGTCAAGAGTTTCCTTGCAAAATCCATTCACAGGTGGGGCCTCATCATACTTTCTCTACAAGCCAGTAGCAGAAACAAGGGAAGAGAGCAGAAAGGAGATGCTGATAGAGAAATGAGACAAAAAGGGTGAGACAACTGGGAAGTAGGAGTGAATTAAAGACTGAATCAGAAGACTTGATCTAAAAATCAAGAGGTTGAACTAAGATAGATGAAAGAGATAAAGGTGACCATGAAGAACTGAAGAAGAGGGCTCACCAGTGATGCTGAAACACAGAGCCAGGAAAGAGATGAGCTGCCTCCATGGAAACTGCAGGCAATAGCCTCTAGACATTAGCTAGAGAGCAAGGCCAGACCAACAGGACAAGCTGCCCAGAGTTAAGTGGAACAGGCTGTTTATAGAGAATATGAAGTACTACAGATTATGAGAGTAGACCCAGTAGGTGAGAACAAGAGGATCCAGACTAGAAAAAGATTGGGGAAAAGGAATGTAAGCAGGTAGAAACAATTAGGCTATCCGGAAAAAGATGGTGGAGTCTTTTGCTACAAAATCCCATTTTAAAGATGTCTACTAGTAGTGCATTCTTCTTTTACTGGGTGCCTATTTTTTATATATGGAGGTCTACCTACTATTAAGTCTTCTGAAGAACAATATGCTCATCATCTCAGATTGGTCACTCATAATTACTGCATACTTTAATCCTGAAATGTCTCACAAATTGGTTATACAAATATACAAAATATTTGTATATTTTTATCTTTAGTATCTCTGAGCTTCAATTCACACTCTCTAAGAACTGGTTTAAAACACAGCACACCTCAGTCTAGCAGAAGTATTAATTTACTAAGACTGGTGAAAATGTTATTGTGAGGCATAACACCCCCACCCCCAATTACCAGTTCTTTATTCAAAGTGGTGTTTGAATAGCAGGAACTCTGAAGAAAAAGCAGTGTTGAATAGCTGCTCAACTAAGTGAGCTCCTTGTATCTTGTGGACAGTATCAGGCAGGTGGCCTGTAGAAAAATATAGTCCATAGCCATATAATTAAAACCTGTTTAATATTGTACAATGGATTTAAAAGAGCATATTAAGGTTGTACAAGCAAACTTAATCCAGGCATGTTCTAAAGCTCTGAGTGCAGCTTTAAGAATATTCTTTATATATTATATATGTGTGGAAGACATAAAAGAGATGTTCCATTTTATTTCATTCAGACTTGAGTCACTCCAGCTCCAGGCAAGGGTTCTATGCATGATGCTTCCTGTTATTCTACTTAAGCTAGAAGGTTTTCATGAAATATTTGCTTTGCATCTGAGTGAAATACATTTTCAAATTCTCTAACATTCTCCAGTCAAATAATTTGCTTTTACAGGCAAACGAAAGTAAGCTCCTTGAAACTGTTCAGCATCTATTAGGAGACAGCCCCAAACCTTCACTATTTAGATCACCAGAAAATGTCTTTTGTTTTTCAGAATTAGTTTATTCTCAGCTACTTGTTGTCATGCTGACATTGTCCTTTTCTTCAACTAGCTTTCTCTCTTACTCATGCTGAATTCCACTCTCTCTGTGTCTTTATGGATAGCAACATTATTCTTCTGAACCTTCATTTGGATAGATTCAATAAGCCAGGTTCCTTTAGACCCCTTTAGACCTTTTAGGTCTTGAGAATTGTAAAAATAAATATAAATATTATATTCTTGCTGCACAGTGGCACAGGTACAATGAGAAGGAGAGACAATGTCCTCCAGAGGACAGCAGATTTTAACTTGCTGTGGAAGACAACGTGTTGAGTCAGCAGGTTTCTCACGGTACAAGTACTTTGCCCTCGCCACAAATCTTCTTCCCCCCAATCTGCCCCCTGCCAGCTTTTCCATAAAGACCTAGGCAAAAGAATAAACAGTTTTGAAAGAAGGTGGCTACTATTATGCTCCATCTAGCACTCTGTCACAGGCCCAGTACTATTTGTATGAGACAGATTTGCTCTAAAATCATGGGCCAGATGAGGCTCATCAAAGGTCTGAGATTAAAAGAAAGAAAGAAAGAAAGAAAGAAAGAAGATAAACAAAAAAACCTGAGTACTAAATAGCAATCAGACTTCAGGAGAAGAAAGAACTTCCAAGAGCTCCTCCTTCTTCTGCATGTGCTCAGAAGCAACACTCTGAGCATGCAGATAGCTTTACCATCAAATAAAGAGGTGCTGAATGAGCAGAGGTTGAGAGAGCATTTCTGAAATGCAGTTTTGGCACTTTAATTCTGCCTACTCCAAGTGATTGAGTTCCTTGTTAGTTGGAGCTGAATTCTGTATTTTTTCATGTTGCATCTCAAAGGCATGGATATAGAATTTAGGCCCTGCAAGCAGAGCACACATGTGCTTTTCAGCTTTGGGTAATTACTTAAGCTGTGGGATAGCTATGTTTGTTTACAGAATGTTATAAACTAGGGTTTGTGCTATTGTCAGGGGAATTCAGTACCTGCCAACCTACAATCTCTTCTAAGTATCTGAAGTGGTTTTGGTTTTTTTGTTTGTTTGTTTCTTTTTGGATTGGACAAATACAGATATTAATCTCTTGGCAAGCTATTTTGTTATGAGAAAGAGTCTAAAACTTGATCTGGTTTTTACAAACCTAAGCGCTTGACAAGCCAAATGACAGTCCTGGAACCAGAAGCAAAAATATTGTTATCAGCCAGGTGGAAAAAACCTGTCAGAGACTATCTTCCACAGCTTATTGACTAGAAACTACCCAAACTATCTGGTCTGACCTCACTGTTAAAGAGAAAAACACATACCAGCAGCAAAAGCATTAGATATAACCTTCAGGGCCACTATAAACATATACCTATATACAAACAGACACAGACACGCATGGTTTTGTAACATCCTGCCAAAATATTCAAAGACGAGCTTGAATCCCCGTATTCACCAGCTTACAAGAGAGGGCAACAGATGATTTTTAAGACCTCTACTCAAATACTATGCATAAAGCAATGTGGGCCAGATTACCTTTTATGCACCAGCTGCTTTCATTCTCTTCAGTGATGCAAAAGCAGCTGCAAAATCCCTCTGATTAGCTGATTAGCCATCTTTAGAGCTGCTCTGTGACACTGAGGTGTTGTAAAGCAGCTGGAACTTACTGATAAGTGAATGGGGCTTTGTGTTTCCAGGAGTCACATCCAAGTTAATCAGTGACAGGTGATGTGTTTCCGTAAAAAAGAAAGACAGAAAAAAAAAAAAAAGCAAGCACAAAATATAAATTGACACCAAGATTCTAAGTAGTTGTAACAAGATCCCTCTTCTCAAAAGGTATGTTTTAAATAAAAAGCAGGAAAAAAGGAGGGTCAACAAATAAGTTTTGTGTAATTTTCACCCTTGAAATCCTCCAAACTAATGAAAAACATTTCCATCCACAACTACGGTCAGGGCTAACAAATGGATAACAATAAGTAAACCTGCAGGATTCTAAACTAATTTAAAAAAAAAAGTGATGTGCAGAAACGTGTGGACTTAGGAAAATTTAATGACACCAATCCTTTATTAGGATGATGAATTCCCTGGTATAAAGGACTTGACTATCAAGCAATATTTATCCTCTTTTTGACTGTTTCAACAATTTACAGACTGTGTTTATAGAAACTGAGGGTTAAAAACCTTGCAATATTCTACCCGTAGACAAATGCTACATGCTTTTTCTGATGCTAGGAAATAATTTCATTACTCATTCTCTTTGCATGTGTATGCACATCTTCTGGTGCAGGTATAAGAAAATGAAATACATAATGGATTCATTAGCAGGATTTTGACCCAGACCTAACAATCACAATTTCATGCATTTGTTTTACTCTAACAACTTAGGATGCTGCTATCAGATATGGATTCCTGTGTATTAGACACTACAAAAGTAGGCAACAAATGGAAAGGGTAGCTCTGTATCAGTGTGATAAAGTTTAACATCAGCAAGACAGAGAAGATGCCACTAAACGGTGAAGCACTTGGGAATGTTTCAGTGGAGCAGGAAAATACACAATACAATGCACAAGATAAATAGCCTAGATATTTGGTGTCAATTATTGCCATAAACTCGTGTATCCTTTATCCATTTACATATCAAGCATTGCTGCCTGATGGTCAGAAAAAAAGGTTGATTCATCTGGAGCTCCCCAAGCCTGTTCCTATCATCAAGATACTAGAAAAAAATTTGACTGATGGAAGGACCTTCACCTTCTAGGTAGACCTCTTGAATAAACATGCTGAAAAATGATGCAAAATAGATTCCTTCAGTACCCTCAAGATGTATGGAAACACAAAAAAGACAGAATTATACAGTTTCTTGGTGTCATCTCTATCACAGTAGATAATTTTAACTAGCCTACTAAGGTATTCTTCCATTAGTCCCTTAGCAAATTACTTTGTACTACATCGCAGACAGAGATGCCAATTGGTAAGAACATCCATGTAGTACAAGTTCACAGATGATGATATATCAGCTGTCTGCAGCAAGAAGTAATCATTGCACAGTGATTAGAAAACAGAATAATGTCCCTGTTCATGATGGTGCCTCAGTCAGAAGGGATGACAACCATTAGTTGCTGTGCTGCTACAGGACATTTGGCAGTAATGACTGAAGAGAGCATCAGTAAGAGATCAGCTGCATGAATGAATAATTGTGTCAGTGCTTGATTTATTTTTTTAAACACTCCTGCATGGCAGCACAGGAATGCCTGAAGAAACAAGTGTCAGGAGGAAGGGGTGGTAGATAAGAAACCCAGAAAAGACATGAAGCACAGTCTTGAAGAGATTCATCAAGATAGATATGCAAAGATCTCAAAGATGGGAAGGTCACTGAAGTGCAGAAGCCTAAAACTGGTGAGGAAGAAATGCACTAACAGCTTACGGGAGAGTCACTGCCTTTTTTGAAGCCAATTAAAATAATTGCCAAACATCTGGCTGCTTATGTTAAACTTTACCCAGTGACTGGCTAATAACACATGGGTTTCTCCATCAGGGAACTGGTCACAAAAACCATATCTGTCTTGGCAGTATTCAAGTTTAAAATAGACATGTCCATGAAATTAGCTCAAAAAAGAATAACCTGGGAAAAGGGACAATAGAAAAAATAAACAGATAAACTAAATCTGCAAGGCTGGGGACTCAGAGTCATACTAGTTGCTCCTGGTTGAAATATTTTCTTACTGGGGATTCAAAATGTCTCAAAGTGACCCTGGCCTGGAGATGCTGTGCAAACACAGCAGGACTGAAAAGACACGACCTTTTCACCCTTGAGGCAAATAAAGCAGCTGAAATTGTTTTTTTGTTTGTTTTGTTTTGTTTTTATTTTGCATTCCACGTAATAAAGAACTACAAACTGCTCCCTTTCCAGAAATATTTTGGATTTTATTACACTCAGCCTATATGGTTCTTCTGAGACTGTGACTGACTGTTTTTAAACTTCCTGTATCTGTGTAGCATTTTTCTATTTTTTTCTTTTTTTTTTTTTTTTCATTTTCATTTCCAAGGCACTCCCTTAATATTATCCAACAAAATCTAGTATTTCTGGTTAAAAGCAGTCTCTGACCAGATCCATTGCTGGCTGGTAGTATACTTCATGTGACTCTTCTGTAAATAAGTGGGCCAGCTGAAAAGATTAACAAAGTAATTTGGCAGATATTTGTTATGATTTGACAGGTATTGTGAGGAGTGCAGACAAGTCTGCTGGCTTAAAAGGACTGTTGTGGTTTAACCCCAGCCAGCAACTAAGCACCACACAGCTGCTCGCTCACTCCCCCCTGGTGGGATGGGGAAGAGAATCACAGGACTAAAAGTGGGAAAATCCCTGGGATGAGATAAAGACAGTTTAATAGTTAAAGCAAAAGCCACGCACACAAGCAAAGCAAAGCAAGGAATTCATTCACTACTTCCCATGGGCAGGCAGGTGTTCCGCCATCTCCAGGAAAATAGGGCTCCATCACGCGTAATGGTTACTTGGGAAGACAAACACCATCAGTCTGAACGTTCCCTCTTCCTTCTTCCCAGAAGAAAATTAACTCTATCCTAGCCAAAACCAGCACAAGTACATAATGTCAATATATCACAATGAAAACCAAACAAAACACAACGCCAACTTATTAAATATAATTATTGGTTGTTCTAAGAAGTCTAAATGGACAGGTCAGGCTTTCACTAATTTTGTGACTGAGGATTATTCATTTTCTTATAATTACCCAAAGGCTGTATCTAAAGTTAATTGTTTTTTGAGTAAGTGCTCTGTGGGAAAAAAATATTCATGGTTGGAATGGGGAGATACTTCTTACATACCTTTTACACCATTCCTGTCATTTATCTCTAGCACAGTACCTACAGTCACTTAATTCACCACCTGTACTACCTGAGCTATACATGAGGCCGTGGAAACTTACTGACCAAGAAGAGCATCACTAGTATTCAACATAACTGTTCAGAAAGGTTTAAATAAGACATAATATTCATTTAAAAAGAATGCTCAGGCACTGGCAAATCCAAAGCATGCAAATACCACTTAATTTTTAATCACTGATTTCTAAGTTTCATTTATACCTGAGTGGCCATTGACATAATTACAATATTATAAACTCATAAGTAGTCCTTGTTCAGAAAAGGCATTGGGACATGCCCTGAAGAATGTGCTGCTAAACACAAGACTGCTTAGCCTGTGATGCCTCAGCAGAAAAGCCATTAATTTGTGAAAATGGGGCTCAGTTTGCAATTATTTTCTGTCTTTCTTGATAAAGGTGACTTCCTTGAGACTCCTCTATCTTCATAATGTGCCTCAATCCAGTCATTATAATAATGCATTTCCAAATTGAAAGGATGTTGAATTCTCAACTAAGCTCCTGCATTTGTAATCAAATACATTATGATCCACTGACTTAAGAACATCTTGGTAGGATACTGTGTAGATGAACTATGAAAAGGGAAAGTCTACTAATGGATGAAGCATGCTTTTGATTTAATAATTTGTGAGTGTCTTGTAAATTTGGAGAAAAATGGCTCATTTGGTTTTTTGTGCTCAGGGTACAATGTAATGTGTTTGTGTAGACATTTAAAACAAATTCTTCTGCATTTCCTTTAAAGGAGAAAAGGATGAATCTTGTAAAGAATGTCACAGTGTAATCTCTAGCTGTTTTCCTATTGAAATATATGGATTTAAAATAGTGTGAATTATATTGTTAGACATACACTTGAAGATTATTTGATGTTGTGGTTTAGCCCCAGTCGGCAATTAAGTACCACACAGCCGCTCACTCACCCTCTCCCCCGCTGGGATGGGGGAGAGAATCCGAAAAGCAAAAGTAAGAAAACTCATGGGTTGAGATAGGAACAGTTTAATAATTGGAAAAACAACAACAAAAAAAATGTAATGAGAAGGAAAACAACAAGAGAGCGAGAGAGGAACAAAACCCAGGAAAAAAACAAGTGATGCAACCGCTCACCACCCGCTGACCGATGCCCAGCCAGTCCCCGAGCAGCGATCACTACCCTCCGGCCAGCTCCCCCCAGTTTATATACTGAGCATGACATCATATGGTATGGGATAGCCCTTTGGCCAGTTTGGATCAACTCTCTTGGCTGTGCCCCCTCCCAGCTTCTTGTGCACCTGGCAGAGCATAGGAAGCTGAAAAGTCCTTGACCAGTGTAAGCACTACCTAGCAACAACTAAAATATCAGTGTGTTATCAACATTATGCTCATCCTAAATCCAAAGCACAGCAGTATACCAGCTACTAGGAAGAAAATTAACTCTATCCCAGCTGAAACCAGGACACTGTTTTGGCTGCAGTAAACTTGCTATTCTAGTTTTAAAGACTAGCAGAAACATATTTTTAGCTTCAGAAGGTAGCTTCACACTGCTCAGGCAAACCAGAGTCAGCTACAATTAGATTTTCAACCAACCCTCTTTCTGCTTAGTCTAAGAGCATTCAAAACCTACTGAGCCCAGTTCACACTGGAACAAAACAAAGAGATGGATTTTCTACCTGCAACATAAAAAGAAAATTTTGTGAAGCACAGGTAATGAGAAATGGCATTTCACTATTTCAGTGGTGCATAACACGATTGCACTTGAGAAAGAGACAACATGGGTAGCACATGGCTGGCACGTGTAAAACACGAAAAGGAATCAGCTGGCCTGTCTAAGTGTAAGTCAAAAACAAGACTAGGCTTTGTAACCCATTAGCAAACTGATATAATGACAGATAAAAAGTCAGAAATGCTGAACTTTCATTTTAGTGCCTGAAAAATTTGATTCTGTGACTTTATTGTTTGCTAGCAGTATGCCAATATTGTGTTTTTCTTTTTTCCATTCTGCCCAGGGAAATTTGAGTGATAACTAAGTATTGAGTCAAATTCATAGCTAACGAAACTAAGGACCAACATGACAAGGCAGAGCTTGGAAGGAAATCCTACGAAAAAGCTATTTAAGTTCCAAAGTCAAGGCCTTCCAAACTTCATTTAAAAATCCATGATAAATATTAACTGTTCCTTTTTCTTGTGATATTCATGGTAGATATATAAAACAAGTAGTAGATACATTTTCTGTTACTGAATTTTAACAGGTCAAAGAGAATATTTAAATTTAGCCTATAAACTAAGCAAACACAAGACTGTATCTGCTAGGTTATGTGACAAAGCTCATCTGGACACCCACAAAGGAGCCTAGAAAGTCAACAGCAGGAGGGGAGCCTACATAATCCTCTGCCATGTCTAACTGAGGTCAGACCACAGGTGGGAGGGTCCATGTGGTGCCAGCAACTGGAGTGAGTGCGGGTGTGCAAGTGAGTCTGTGATGGCTAATGAAGGTCACCCTGGACAACCTGGTGAGCAGGTGAAGTGGCCTGGGAGCAAAGGGGGGTGGAGTAGGTCTCTAAGGGCAGCTCTGGGTGTGACAGCACCTGCATATCTCTAAGGGTGAGAGCACAGTGGGGTTGGCCATTGGGACCAGGGGAGTCCCAGCCAGCTGTGTGTGTATGAGGGCCTGTCCCAGCAACTGGAATAGGTCTCTGCCCTCAGGGGCTCATATGACCAGATGCCAGCACCTGGGGAGGCTGGGATCCCAGGGCCAGCCAGTAAGACTGAATGTCTGAGCCCAGCTGCTGCGGGGATCTACCTTGTACATTTGTATACATATTTTCTCACTAGCAGACCTCCATCCTGCCCAGCCAGAAAGGAAAGCAGGATGAGGCCATTAGTGCTGTCTGTGTCCATGTGGGTGTTCTGAGAGTCTGTCTGTGATCTGTATGGCTGGCCATATATATATATATGTAGTGTTTATGTGTGCTTTTGTGTGTATGCTTGCTGGGAACACATCTTCAGCCTTGTTACTGGTTGGACCTGGGGACATGGAGAAGCAGCAGTCTTGCCTCTCTCAGGCTGTTGGATCTGGCATGGTATGTTTTCCTTTATCAGTACCAGCTGGTATGGTGTGGAAAAGGAATGTTTTCTGGAACATAGGCTAGTACAGTCATAAGTATATATTGATTCAAAATTCAAGATTTGCTCAATGTTATTTTACATTAGACAAAAAATGCACAGATATTAGAAGGAAATGTCTGTGGTACATAATGACTATCTCACTAAGATATTAATTCCATGAGAGAAACTATGTATGATGGAGACAACATACTTTACTTTGTGAGACAGCAACACTGGAATACATACAACAACAAAGAAAACTGCTCGTTTATAGATATACTGTAAGGTGTATTTACAAATTGATGTATAAGGATACCACACTACTGTTTAGAGGAAGCATCCAAAGCAAATCTCAGCATGAAAATACATAAGTGTCCATGCACTGGATAAATGTTTACTTCCAAGTGATAATCACACCAATAAAAGTATCTTTCTATTTCTTTCATAGAATTAGAATAACTGAGACTTGCAGATGATAAAAATATCATTGATAAGAGAAGATATTTCAATTTAACAGACAGACAGCAGAAGAAATCTTTACATTAATTGAACTTGATAAAGTTCAGTATTCTTATATAAAGGCAGGAGAGAGGAGGAAAACAGCTACTGAAAAGCTCCTTAAAAGAGCTTTTTAAAATCTCATTAAAAAAAAGAAGAGCTATATAATGGATATTAAAAATGTGAGGAAAGTTATCACAGATGAGGAAAAAACCCCAAACACAGTAGCAAGGAAACCCAAAGTAGAAGTTCTTTCCTTTTAAATTATAAGTAATTCATATTTAAACAGTAGAACTTGGCAACTGTTATGATCTTCAATATTTCCAAGTCAGTGGCTAATAAGAAAAATATTTTTTTTCTTCTATTTTTTACCTTTTATTTTTCTTCTTTTTCACTCTTCTATAAGGTTCTGATTTCTGTGCAGAGTCAAAACTTTTTACTACTGCTTATTAACTAATTTTGTGTCAGAGAACAAACTCTAGGTTAGACAGTAGTTCATAAGAGATAACAGTGAAAACATCCCTGTGAAAAACGTTAGAGAGGAGGAAAACTAAACCCTGCAGAGCTGCTTCTTGAGTAGAAAGGTCTGAAACAGCCACAGATTGATTAAAGCGAATCCTGGCACTGAACTGTAATGTTTTTATCATAGCATTTCACTGAGGCACAACCAGCGTCTTGAAATACTACAATGCAGCATGTGACTGTCCTTCAAGCTGTTTGTCTTTCACTATTTCATCCCCCCAAATGTGTCCCACGCATTTCTTACTCCCGAGGAGAAATGCAAGCTTACCCCCACCCACCCCTATTGCCACCAGTAGCTTTGAAATGAATGGAGGGAGGTGGATGGTAGCAACTCTGCCCCATTGGTTCACATTCTCCACTGCATGAGCTTTTGTGTCAGACACTACACAGTTAACTCCTGCAATAGCACTTTCCTTAGCCTTGTCTACTTTACCATTTTTATCATACTCTCCAAGCTTCCTCACCACTATCACAACTGAATACAGAGAAGTGGAATTATAGCTCCAAGGTTTTCTAAGAAATGGTAGGAAACTAGTTACAGCATGAACAGCCACTGAAACAAAAGTTGTTCAGTATCCCATAAGCTATGAATAGTTTTGATGACTGGAAGAGCAAGGGACATATTGGACATTTTTTATGATAACTGAAAATAAAATTGCAGCACCCACGTTAAAAAGAGAAAAAATTCTGCAACAAATATTTAAGCTAATTATAAAATGTGCTTGGTGAATCAGTTTGCCACTGTTAGAAGGTATTGGAATATTAATTCAGGGATTAGGCAAAGAGGAGCTAAACTATACAGTTTTCAGTGAGATATTCACATGGCTGATGTGTTGACTAATCAGATTGCACCATTTCTGTAAGGTAGTTTGTAAATGGTTTCCAAAAATGAACACCAAAGAGTGTGTCAAATACTGATAAGTGGGGTTAGGCATCTTGTACTTGAAAATAACCTGCATAAAAATGCTCCATTAAAACAAAGACACAAGAGGGGGTGGAGGAAAGATGCTTGTCCTGCATATGGCTAGGGTTATATGTAGCAGACCTTGAAGCAGGAAAATGTTAAGGAAAAAAAGCACAGCAGTGTCTTGGCAACATTCTTAGTTATAAGCCTAAACAACCATTCATTCAAAATGTCACAGTTATTAAAACAATAGTAAAGCAGCTTAACTGATGCGAATAAGCAGAAACAAGATTGCTGCCATTAAGTCTTTTATTTACGCCTCTATCTGTCCCATCTTGTCAAAAGGAGTATCTGCAAAGAAGTTAATGCTTGACTTTCTTTCTAAACATGCAGTCTTATTACAGTTAATACACAGAGACATCCTCATAATAGCTTCTTAACACTGATGTGTGTGGTGAGGGATAACATTGGGCATCAGTTCGATCGTATCTAAATACAGGGTTAGGTCCTTCAAGGAACTAGCCATCTACTGCTCTTGTTACATTTGAAATAAGGCCTCCTCTTTTAATACTGTATCACCAGAATCAAGAAATATGACGTTCAAATGAAACATTTGTGGAGACATTAACACTTTTATTCTTAGAAACCTTATTCCATTGCTGTCTACTGTATAACAACGGACAAACACTTCAGAAGAAGAATGGCCATTTTAGGCTGGAAGATGATGCTTGTGGAAGAACCAGTGGGATTGATTTGGCTGTACCTTACTTTAGCGTGGAAATCAAAACAGACCTAGATGTGCTCCCTGACTGAAAGTCCAATTGTCCAAAGATATGTCCCTTGACACCACCTGGATCATCTGGACTTGAAGCACAGCCAAAATTGATTGCATCATAACTGCGTGCCACCCAGGGTTTCTGACCCCAGGATCACAGGAATGGTGGAAGAGGTCTCTGCTAAAAGTAGAAAGGGGAAAATTTAACCCCTAAAGGCATTATGAGGCTCACTAAGTGTTAAGGGAACATAGTTAAGGACTGATTTGAAGATCTTTCCCCCAAACTTAAGTTCTAAGCTCAACCAAGAAAATTAATCTGGAATTTAAATGAAAGAAAGCAAATGAGAAGAAACTTTGGAAGGCTGAAAACCAAAACTTTCAGAATAATCCTTACTCTGATAATGTGTATTTTTTTTTCTTAAATATGTGCAATTAATCTTTGCCACCTCAGATTTGCTCTTTGACCCCTAAATTGTACCACTAAAATTTTATTCTATTATCTTCAGATAGGAAAGATGCTTCCTCGAGGTGAATAAAAAAACCTTGACAAGAACTTAGTATAACTCATAGTACCTTCCAATGTAAGTGTGACACAAATTCCTAAGAGCCTCAGTGAACAAAGTACACATTTGACTTGTGCTGAAAGCAAGGACAAAGGAGTTCAAACACACATTGGCATTTCTAGCCAAAAATCTGGCTTAGGTTTCACAGAATCCAGTATTAGCAGATATATAAAAATATATAGATATATCTCCTTTGGAGGGAGCATATTACACACTTAACAACATCAGTTCAAACTTCCTACTCTCATATAGGCATGTTTTCTTCATTCCAGTCTGTGGGTGACCACCCAAAATCTACATATATTACTTACTGTAAAAAAAAAAACCCAACAAAAAACCAACAGCTCCTCCCCTCCCCCATTTTTATGATCACCTTCATTATACACCAAGAAAAATGGTGTAAAGCATCAACAACATTGATAGTAGTTTGGATATTATACATGTAAAATCAAACATTGTTTTAGACAGACTTATTAACAACAGAAGTGACAGATTATAAGATTATTTAATATTTTAAAAATTGAGAAAGACAAGAAATATTAATTTAAATCTGAAAATAAAGGGTCAGATTATGACATTGGTTTCTGTTAACTTGTGCTCTCTACAGTCTAGATGCCAAATTTATTTTCTTTCTTCTTAACTGTTTAATCTTTTTTTAGTAGTGAAAAGTATTGAAAATTAATTCAAGAATCAAGAAAATATCTTCATTTTTTCTTGAAAAAGAAAAATTTTAGAGATTCATTTGGACTAATTAAAGACTAAATTTTCAAGTTTCACATGTTTCTAGGAGCAAAACAAAAACCCCAACCTCTACAGAATGCCAAATATGGTCCAATAAAGTTTATCTGATAATTCTTCTTTTCTTCTTCTCCTCTCCTTCTTCTCCTCCTTCTCCTTCCCCTTCTTGTCCTTCTTCTTCTTTTTCTTCATCTCCTCCACTTTCTCCTCCTCCTCCTCCTCCTCCTCCTCCACCACCGTTGTCACTGTCATCATCATCATCAAACAATAATAATATACATATGTGGAGAGGGATTGTAAAATTTGAAAGCTAAGAAAAATGAATGTGTACCTATTTGTGGTGGCGTCATTTGTTGTTTTGTTCTTCTAATTTCAGCTAATACAGACAACAGATAGACAAACATTTAATAACACATATTGACCGAGATTGTTTTCCCCTAAAGCTGCACTATTCAATTATGGATTGAATAGCATAAAAGTAAGGAATAGACAATGGGTAGGACTTTGAAATAGATGGTCCTAACTTCTAAATTTGTAGGCCAAATTTTTCAGACATTGGCCTCCACCAGTACTGACTGAGAATAATGGAACTGGCTAAGGACTGGGCATTGTTACAAAGAAAGGTCCTAGACTGCTTGTTAGAAAGTGACACACTTTCCAAAATGCTGAGCACCTAGCGAGTAATGTCAAAAAATCAATGCAAGCTGCTGAGATCTCTCACTGAAAAAAAAAATAAAAAGAAATGGGTCTCTTTCTGTAGACACTAAATATAAAAATAAACTTAATTTTACACTATCTTTTAAAAAAGATGTAAACCTTACTATGAACTTTTTCCTTCCTTCTAGCTTTATATTTTGTATATATCTGGTAAAGACCCTTTACAAGATATTTGCTTTTATCAAGACATAGATGTCTTCACTAATGCAGCGAATTGTGATGACAGCACTTTGAAGTGCTGGTGACAGCCTATCTATATAATCTCTGTTTTTTTATGATTTAGCTCAGGCAGCTTTTCCTAATCCATGTTCTGAGTCTGGCCAAATATTGGGACAACAGAAATGTTATATTAAGTGTAAATTTGGGAAGACAGGTGGAGCTTTTGTATTGGCCACGTATTGAAATCTAGCACATTAAATCCAGTTATTACTTCTGGTAGCTGTAAGGTAACTGCTGAATAAGTTGAAGGGAAAAAAAAAGGCACAGAGCAGAAGTCGTAAAAGATTTTAGTCTTATGCTTTCTGTAATGGCTGACATTCCTTGTTTACTATGGCAAAAGCATGGAGAACCCAAAAGACAATCATAGAATCATAGAATTATAGAATTGTTTAGGTTGGAAAAGACCTTTAAGATCAAGTCCAACCGTTAACCTAGCACTGCCAAGTCCACCACTAAACCATGTCCCTAAGCACCACATCTACATGTCTTTTCAATACCTCCAGGGATGGTGACTCAACCACTTCCCTGGGCAGCTGGTTCCAATGCTTGACAACCCTTTCAGTGAAGAAATTTTTCCTAATATCCAACCTAAACCTCCCCTGGCACAACTTGAGGCCATTTCCTCTTGTCCTATCGCTTGTCACTTGGGAGAAGAGACCAACACCCACCTCGCTACAACCTCCTTTCAGGTAGTTGTAGAGACTGATAAGATCTCCCCTCAGCCTCCACTTCTCCAGGCTAAACAACCCCGGTTCCCTCAGCCAATCCTCATAAGACTCGTGCTCTAGACCCTTCACCAGCTCCGTTGCCCTTCTCTGGACACGCTCCAGCACCTCAACATCTTTCTTGTAGCGAGGATCCCAAAACTGAACACAGTAGTTGAGGTGCAGCCTCACCAGTGCCAAGTACAGGGGGACAATCACTTCCCTAGTCCTGCTGGCCATACTATTTCTGATACAAGCCAAGATGCCGTTGGCCTGCTTGGCCACCTGGGCACACTGCCGGCTCATATTCAGTTGGCTGTCAACCAATACCCCCAGGTCCTTTTCTGCCAGGCAGCTTTCCAGCCACTCTTCCCCAAGCCTGTAGCGTTGCATGGGGTTGCTGTGGCCCAAGTGCAGGACCTTGCACTTGGCCTTGTTGAACCCCATACAATTGACCTCGGCCCATCGATCCAGCCTGTCCAGGTCCCTCTGGAGAGCCTTCCTACCCTCAAGCAGATCAACACTCCCGCACAACTTGGTGTCATCTACAAACTTACTGAGGGTGCACTCCATCCCCTTGTCCAGATCATTGATAAAGATATTAAACAGAACTGGCCCCAACACAGAGCCCTGGGGAACACCACTTGTGACCGGCCGCCAACTGGAGTAAACTCCATTCACCACCACTCTTTGGGTCCGGCCATCCAGCCAGTTCTTTACCCAGAGAAGAGTACACCCATCCAAGCCATGAGCAGCCAGTTTCTCCAGGAGAATGTTGTGGGAAACAGTGTCAAAGACTTTACTAAAGTGTAGGCAGGCCACATGCACAGCCTTTCCCTCATCCACTAAGCAGGTCACCTTGTCCCAGAAGATCAGGTTAGTCAAGCAGGACCTGCCTTCCATAAACCCATGCTGACAGGGCCTCATCCTGGTTGTCCTGTCCGTGCCACGTGATGGCACTCAGGATGATCTGCTCCATAACCTTCCCCAGCACCGAGGTCAGCTGACAGGCCTGTAGTTCCCTGGGCCCTCCTTCTGGCCCTTCTACTAGATGGGCATCACATTTACTAAACTCCAGTCAACTGGGACCTCCCTGGTTAGTCAGGACTACTGATAAATGATGGAAAGGGGCTTGGTGAGCACTTCTGCCAGCTCCCTCAGTACCCCTGCGTGGATCCCATCTGGCCCCATAGACTTGTGAGTGTCTAAGTGGTGTAGCAGGTCGCTAACCATTTCCCCTTGGATTACGGGGGCTTCATTCTGCTGCCCATCCCTGTCTTACAGCTCAGGGAGCTGGGTACCCCAAGAGCAACTGGTCTTATTATTAAAGACTGAGGCAAAGAAGGCATTAAGTACCTCAGCCTTTTCCTCAGCCTTTGTCACTGTGTTTTCCCCTGCATCCAATAAAAGATGGAGATTCTCCTTAGCCCTCCTTTTGTTGCTAATGTATTTATAGAGACATTTTTTATTGTTTCTTACAGCAGTAGCCAGATTAAGTTCTAGCTGGGCTTTGGCCCTTCTAATTTTCTCCCTGCATAGCCTCACGACATCCTTGTAGTCCTCCTGAGTTGCCTGCCCCTTCTTCCAAAGGTCATAAACTCTCCTTTTTTCCTGAGTTCCAGCCAAATCTCAGCCAGGCTGGTCTTCTTCCCCGCTGGCTCGTCTTTCTGCACATACAGACAGCCTAGTCCTGTGCCTTTAAGATTTCCTTCTGGAAGATTGTCCAGCCTTCCTGGACTCCTTTGCCCCTCAGGATTGCCTCCCAAGGGACTCGGTCAATCAGGCTCCTAAACAGGCCAAAGTCTGCCCTCCACAAGGCCAAGGGAGCTGTTCTGCTAATCCGCCATCCTTACTTCTCCAAGAATAGAAAAACTCTATCATTTTATAATCACTGTGCCCAAGACAGCCTCCAGCCACCACATCACCCACAAGACCTTCTCTGTTCACAAACAACAGGTCCAGCAAGGCGCCTTCCTTAGTTGGCTCCCTCACCAGCTGTGTCAGGAAGTTATCTTCCACGCACTCCAGGAACCTCCTAGACTGTTTCCTCTCTGCTGTATTGTATTTCCAGCAGACATCTGGTAGGTTGAAGTTCCCCATGAGAACAAGGGCTAGCAATTGTGAGACTTCTCCCAGCTGCTTATAGAATATTTCATCTGCCTCTTCATCCTGGTTGGGTGTTCTATAACAGACTCCCACCGTGATATCTGCCTTCTTGACCTTCCCCTTGATTCTTACCCATCAAGGCTCAACCCTATCATCATCACCACCATTGTCAAGCTCTAGATAGTCAAAACACTCCCTAACATATAGGGCTACCCCACCACCTCTCCTTCCTTGCCTATCCCGTCTGAAGAGTTTAGAGCCATCCATTGCAGCCCTCTAGTTGCACGAGTCATCCCACCATGTTTCCGTGATGGCAACTATATCGTAGTTTTCCTGCTGCACAACAGCTTCCAGCTCTCCCATTTGTTGCCCATGTTGCGTGCATTGGTGTAGGTGCACTTCAGTTGGTCTATTGATCCTGCCACATTTTGGGGGAAGAAGCCCTAGTTCCTACGTGACCATTCTCAGGCATTTCCGTGGTTTCTAACACATCAATAACCCTTGCGTCTTTGCTGCTGCAGGGATCTCCATCCCCTACCTCCACTGAGATGGCAGAGTGAAGGACCTCTCTAGCACACCGTCCCTCAAAGATTGGTGTGCTGCCCCCAGGCTTATCTCTAGTGAGCCCGGTTATAAAACCCTTTCCTCCCTCTGCCTGGCTGAACACAGTGACTTAAGGGATAGGTGGCAATGGCGACAAGTTCCTGCCCAGCACAGCAGGCGTGTCTCCTCTGTGACTGCCCCCCCTTCCCAGGTGCCCTTGCATTATAGGTATGAGGCTCTGCAAGTGGAACCGAACAATAACGAGGACAATGGTTCATCTAGCTTGGATGTGTCGCCAAGGTTAAGTCGGCCTATGCCCTGTGTCAAAACTGCTTCCAAAAAGAAAAAAAGATGGGTCATTGTCATAGGAGAGTTCCTTCTGAAGGGAACAGAAGGCCCAATATGCAGACCGGACCCACTTCTTAGGGAAGTCTGCTGCTTCCCTGAGGCCTGGGTAAGAGATGTGAAGAGAAAGCTTCCTACCCTGGTACGGCCCTCAGATTATTATCCATTATTGATTTTTCAGGTAGGCAGAGATGAAGTTGCAACTAGAAGTCCAAGGGCAATCAGGAGAGACTTCAGGGCTTTGGGACAACTGGTTAAGGCATCAGGAGCACAAGTCATGTTCTCCTCTATCCTTCCAGTTGCAGGGAATGGTGAGGGAAGAAACAGGAAGAGCCAGCAGATCAATACCTGGCTCCAAGCCTGGTGTCACCAGCAGAATTTTGGGGTTTTTGATCACGGGTGGGTTTACATGTGTATCATGCGTCCTGTCTGCCTGTCCCAGGGAAGGTGGGGTGCAATTCCAGTAGTCTCTTTCTCTCTCTCTCTCTCGCACTCCCTGATACTCCTCAGCCTAGTCACCTCCTCCTGGAGCTCCGTCACTAAGCGGAGGAGTTCCTCTGCCTGGGCGCACCTCCCACAGGTGTGCTCACTGCTGCCGGCCGGCACTGGTGTAAGAGTAGGGCACAGCCTGCAGCCTGGCACCTGGGCAGCAGCGTGCTCCCGCTGGAGCTCGCTCTGGGAAGCTGCATCAGTTGTGGCGGGTGCAGAGCTTAGAGAGGCCACAGCTTTCTGCCGGGAGGATACCATCGCTCCCTGGTCAAGCTGTCAGAGCTTCAGCGCCCTTCCTGCATGCCCTTCCTGCATGCCCTTCCCACACGCCTTTCCGCACAAACTGCTGTGCCACGCCGTGCCGTGCCACATCGCACGTGCTGGTGGCTCTCTCGGCTCCCCCGGAGGTTCCCCCGGCTCAGGAAACCCCCCTCTGCACCGCACTGGAGCGCTCCGCTGTAGATCATGCTGGCACCGGAGCTGCTCGCCTCAGTCTAGACAAGAACACACTTTATGTTTGAAATAACAGCATTTGGGAAATTCTTTTCATGCCAAATTGGGAAAAAGCTACTATTTCAGCGTAGCCTGTAAAAAAAGACAAAATGCCTCTACCATTCTTGTTGCTTATTCTGGGCTTTTTAAGTAGAGGAAATTTTTTTCATTCTGAGTTTCAAATGTATTTTGTCACCATCTTGAGCTGCTATAGTAATCAAGGATATATCTACATGTGACCTATATGTTTGATTCTATTGTTTTCAGTTTGTTTGTCACACCTTGTTAAGGTGAGTCTCGTGAAACTAGTGATCCATATATCAGAAGAAATGTACAACAGGGACTCAGTTCTACAGACTTTGACCCAGGCAGAAATTATATTTAACCTATGGATATTTAACCTAGCATTTCTGGCAGCTTCTCCATTTTCTTCTTCCCCATCACATCCATGGTCTCATAGAAAACCTGATTGAATAGTACACCAAGGGTTCTTTTGCATCACCTTTACCCTAAGGCAAGATTAATCATACCAAGGTCATTTCTGACAAATGGTGATGTAGCGTGTTCTTTTAAACTTCTGATAAAGATGTTGCAATCTTTAAATAATCTCTTTGAACACTTAATAATCTCTGACATTTTCCTGAATGCCTAGCTTAAGTTTTCTTGCTGCAATTACTTTTGTCCTAAAGATTTGGAGAACTGATTACTGCCTTTGTCTTTAAAAATTCTTTAACTATTGGAAGACTGCCATATCTTCTCTGGATTCTTTTCTTCAGTTAGGACATTCCCTTTTCTTTACCATTTTCCCCACCAGCCGCATTTTCTAGACATCGGACTGCACTCAGAAGTATTATACTGTCATCCTCTGAGATATACCCGTTTGGCTATTTCCCAAAATGTGATGACCAAAATGAGATTGAGTATTCTTTGAGTCTTACAGTATTAGACATAGGACAACTCCTTCTTGCAGCTGACAAACAATACTCTTATTCATTCATCCTAGTATAATCTTGTTTTTCATGATAGTATGACAGTGCTGAGCATTATGCAGCTTGTGACTCATGAAAACACTGGATGCAGCTGATTCTTCCTTTCTAAGTTTAGAGTTGCATTTAACACTGAATACATTTTAATCTTTTAGTGTGAAAGGCATTAGCCTGCTTCCATAAAAGAAGTGAAGCCTCTAAGATGATGCTCCCTGTAAGCATGAGCTTACAGATCCCTAGTAGTTATTTAATTTACTGACCATCATAAAGCAAATTTTACAAAAGGGTAAAAATTTTAAAGATGTTTATGTTCTTACAAGTGTGATGCAAGTGTGTAGCTAAGTAGAAAAATAAAGAAGGTAGAAGTATTATAATAGCTGAAAATATTTTAGCATAATCTCTCATGATATTAGATGTCAGTGAATCTACCCACACCAGACACCGCCACCATCCCATTCAAAATGCTCAACTGCAGAACTGCTTCAATGTTTTGAACAGCCAGACAAAATACATGAAAAAACAGATCCAGTTAGTTCTGGTACCCACTGATTTAATATTTATGTGCAAGATTATGATTCTAATAATTTTGTTTTTCTTATGTTGAGCTTTGTTGACACTGGCATGAATTGTTGTCAAAGATATGATTTCTAAGTCTAGCTGGGATGGAGTTAATTTTCTTCATAAGTTTTCTTGCTTTTGCTCTTCCTATTCTCTCCCTCATCCCGCTGAGAGCTTAGCTTCTGATCAAGACCATCCCACAGCACTACTACATTTATGGATCTTAAATGCTGTCTGGAGAAATTTATTTTTAAGATCTCAGGAACAATGAATTGATTTTTGGTACCTGTCATAATGCAGATATTTCTGTTGCCAATCACATCTCTCTAACTTACATGAATTTGAATTTTATTCATGTGTTATCTCTTGCCACTGTGCCTTTACTCCAAGGGCTATTTAAGGTCTCCTCATTAGACCTATTTTATAAAGTTTATTCTATTTTGGAAAGTTCTGTGGGATTCTATGCCATGTGTAAGGGACACTATATAAATTTAATCTACAGATAATGGGAAATCAATGTTTGTATCATTAAGTTGAAGTTGTAAACACAGAACTTTAATAAGATTGTGAAATATATTGGGAGTTGAAACCATACAGGTGAATAAGGACATAAATACTTAGAGTTGGCTGCTGTATGTATGGTATTTTGTTAAGAAAGAAGGAATGTAAATGTTAATCTTTGTGCCATTAGTTCATCCCCTCCTTTAAATAAACAAAAACCCTGGGAATCTTAAGAACACCATTATCCAGAATGATGGAAATGAATAAAGAAAACCAGAATATCTTGCAAATATCGAACTCTTATTAATCAAGCAGTTTCCCCCACCTTATAATGGGATATTGTTATGAGCTTACTCTTTAAAATATAGAACCCCATTCCAAAATAAGTACTAATGCCTAGCTCATTCCTGATATGAGCTACTGCAAAGTAGAGGACTTCTATTAACTATTTCTTGGGATGAATCTTTTCTAAGGCTAAAACTGCATTACACAGAAAATCAGTAACAAAATATTGCAAGTATAATGTAGAAATATCAACTGCTGGGAGATTAGATCTTTCTGGGTCAGGAATAATGCCCTTGCTAAGACAGAAGAGGGTAAAACAATTGCATTGAAATTATTTGTTGACTGATTTTGCCCTACGTTGTTAAAAAAAAGGCCCTATGCAATGCAATGCTACTCATATCAAATGGAAATAAAATTGTGAGGCCAAAAAATATTGGGGGTTATTTGATTATTTAACCATTTTATTTTCCTTCTCAGTATTACCAAAATGAACACAGTGATTCCGAGAGAACAGTGAGACGCAATGATTAAGGGCTGTCTACATTAGAATACTATTAGTACAAGGACCAATTCAAAAGAAACTTTTTTAAAAAATGCTCTTTTGTACATCAGAATATGGAAAGAATTTCTTCCTTCTCTAACTTGTGTTCACCGATACACCTTTAATACCTTGTTTTCTCCTAAATCCCTTATTAAAATACAGCTGTTCAGGTTTTATGACAAAAAAGTCAACATGTCTCTCAACAATGAATTTGAAATATACCACTAGTAGTTAACTCAGAGTGCTGGTGTGTCAGCTAACATCACATCTAGTGCCCCGTACAATAAGATTTTTATAGGCCTGTGGCAACACTTTTTTTTTTCCATTTAAGGACATTTTGAATTAAATTCTTATCCGTTTTCTTCATGCTTTCCACTCACTGAAGTATTTGGCAAATCTGCTTTTAAAACTTCTGTCCTTACACTATTGTAAAGTACTAGTGTTTCCCTGGTTTCCTCTAGCATATAATATAAAGAAATAACTGTGATACATGGCACTCTGTAAAAGCCCATTCAGCTACTGAAAGTCTTTCCCATTTGGCAGTTAATCCTTAAAAGCTACATCCTAATAAGAGCTTAACTATATATTAAGTGATGCACCATGTGATTTTTAGGTACCTACATTCTTCATTCATCTAGTCTGCAGCATTAGGTGCACAGAATCCTAGGCAGGGATGCTGCTCACAGAGACACAAAACACCTCCCCATTTATTCAGGAGTCAGGGCCTTTTATTTAGCAATCATACTTAAAACTATTCCTTCTCACATGACAGTATCCAAAATGCACATAATCCAGTCCCAGAAAAAAACAATAGGTTTGGTCCAGCGTTCCTTGTTTACAATGAATGCCTAGTGCTTTCTGCTGATAAGAAGACCTGTGTATCCAGTAGAAACACTGGTGTTATGTATTTAAACAGATTTAGGCCTTCTGAATCTAGTCCTTTCCACACAGTTACACAGCTTCAGAAAGGAAAAGTGCTTTTTGCCCAGCTTAATAACCAGGTTGTTTGGCTCTTTTCTAACAAGTAAGAAACATAAGTTTAAAGTCTTGCTGCTGAAAATAAATAAGGATTTCTGTAAATAAATAAGCTTAAATGTAAAGGCATGATCTTTTTTGAATAAGTGTACTTTAACAAGTTTGGGAATCCATGCAAGCATATGGGAAAGCTTCCACGCTAATAAGTATTATTTTGTACATCGGTACTATCAGCTTATACTAGTGTATAGTGTAGTATAGTGTAGTGTAGTACAGCATAGTGTAGTCTAGTCTAGCCTCATCTAGCAACAGAATCAAATGTTCATTCTCTAGGAAAATGTTAAACTTAAGAAAGAAAAAAGGCATATACTGGCAAATTCTGTATTGCTGTTTATGGGCAGCAGATGCTATTTTTTTCTGATACCCATGGCAAATTAAGCATACAATGATGGTCTCTCTCCTATTTAGTTACAAGGGACTAACAGCTGTACTCACTGATCTAACTAATGAAGGAAATGAGGAGGAAAAAAAATTATGGCCTCAACTTTAGCTGGACCACTCATTGAAATACGCAGACAAATATTGTTGACGTTACTTATGGTCACTGCAATTACATAATTTTGAAGCATATTTAATTAATTATAAAAGATTTAGTTTGGATTCCAGAATTTTAGCATGTGGAGCAAGCTCAGCAGAACCACTTACTATAGGACAAGACTAAACTATATTTTCAGGAGAGCTTTGAATGGCACCAAAACCGGGGTGACACAAATAGATAAACACACACAGAAAATACAGGCGAACAGGCATGCTCCAATCATGTGCAAAAATGGTTTCTTGACAAAAAGAAAGTTAATACCTTCTATTTCTCTGCCGGTTCCCACTTCAAGTTTTCAAATTATAATTGAGTACTTATCTTTACAACACCTGGCAGAAGCCTGGTAAATAAAATATTTTATTCCATTTTTCAGGCTAGGTGAAATGAGGGGTTTATGTGGAAGGAGGGTATAAGGCAAGAAATGCTAAATATTCACATAAGTAAAAACTATTGTGGAAAAAACAGAAGCAGAAGGGTTGAAGATTCTAAGAATTACCTCCTCTATTAATTGGTAATTTTTTTATTTATTTATTTCAGTTGAAGGATCTAGTATGGCACACTCAAAAACAAGCAAATAGATGAACAAATAGATGTCTAGTGTAAGAAAGCTGTTTAGGATCTGTCTATAGTCTATAGAAAAGAATACTTTCAGACAGTAAATCATCCCATCCTAAGCGTTTGAGTGGTGATACGTCTTCCAAGGCAATTCATCCTACCTGACACTGACCAGTGACTGTCCAGGGCACTTGAACTGAAAGGTTAAACTAAGTGTCTCACTTTTAGTTATTTGAAGGTGGGTAAACTATATCCCACTCTGAGGTTCTGTGGAAAAAATTATCTGTAGCGATTAGCAGAGTGACCAGCTGCTGTCAGTCAAGGTTTCTAGCTCAGGTTTTCTAATAAGCGTTTCTGATAGGCAACCCATATTCAGAAACATAAGTGATCCTATAGACGTACTCATTTTTTTCTGTTAACTAAAGAGGGTGCCTAGACAATTAGCTTAAAGTAAATGCCACCTTTGGGTGGCTAGATGCAGGTGAAAGGAACTGAATTTCAAGTGATTTTAGGACAATAAATCTGTTAAAACTCATGGCTATATAATTATCAGAGGAGCTACATTTCATAATATTCTCATTTCATAATGTTGTTCTTGAGTATCATCACCATTCTTTGCATTATTTATCTCTTGATGAACATAATGGGAGGCAGATACTGGCTGAATCTGTTATTCTGTAGGCATTACTATTTTGATTTTTCTTCCAAACATGAAGTACCTTCTGGTTACAGGTGGATGTGTGCATGTGGATTCTAATGATACAAAACACTCCTTCTAGGCCACAGCAGAAAACTCAATCATTTTGCTCATACAGGCAGAGAAATTTCAAAAGCAGAGGACCTCTGGCTGCAGTAAAGACACTCCAAGAGGTGATATCTCCAGTGGAGGTATTCTTACACCTGTCAAGATGTTGCTATTACCATTGATGATCAGCAAGAGAAGACAGAACTGACAGACCTGACAGACCTGACAGAGTTCTAAAAAAATCTCATTACCTTGTACTGAAAAATACTGTGCTTATGTTTGCCTTATTACAAAAAATATTTTATTATATGCCTATTAGAAATATGTGCTTAAGAACACTTTAGAGTAAGAATGCTTTTAAAATGAAGAATGTGACATCTTTTCTATATGTAAGTGAATTTTGTAAAATTTGATTGTGAAGTTTAAAGGTGAGGAGTAGAGGAAAGATGCTAAGAGGGACTAAGGGTAAGACTTAAGCATCCAATAAAGCAAGAACATGAAATTTATGTTGTTATATCACCTCTTAACATACATGTTTTTCCACTTACATCAATGGGAATTGTACATGTTTTGTATAGACAGAAAAGTTTAACATAAACAATCCCATGAAAACAAAGCAATTAAAAGTTTTACTTGAAATAAAATCCTGTCTTTAACATACTCCATTGTGTATAGGTTTAACAGCACACATGGTATACTACTTTAAGTCCTTCTTTTCTGGTGTCATCTGCAATAGTTAATTGCATTTAGTTTGGTTTTTATTTTAATAAAGGGGAGGCAAGAAAAGAATCCATGTGTGTTTGTCTCTTTAATGAAGTAAACTATTTTCAGGATTTCATAGATAATGTTTTTGGTAATTGAAAAAGGCAGCTGTCATGATTATACTGAGACTTTGATTCAGAGACACTAGGTAGACATTTATGACAATTATGTTGTATGTATTATCTTAGCACATTATATTTATGCTGTTTTTTAAAGTCTATTATTCCACAGCTTATTGGTTTACCAAAAAGAAAAAAAATATCTTTTCCAGTTTTGCAGAGAACTTAACTTAAACTCTAAAGGTATTAGTTGTCTACAGTTCCTCCCAGCAGTTGAAGCAAGGCCTGGTTTTAATTTTTAAAATATCTGTATTGAGGCTTTTGTGGGTTTTATTGTGATGGAATTTGGTATGGGTTATGTTATAGTTCCACATCTGTGAAACAAGGAGAAACTCTTGTGTGTAATCAAATCCTGCTAGCTCCCTGGCCTTACTCTGATCCTGGGTCAAAGAGGTCAGAATCTTTCTATATTTTTAATGTAACAAGAGATTTGATGCCTCATAAGTGTAAAAGACATCTTGAAGCATTTGAAGACAGTTTGATCCTCCCACTAAATAATGAAAAATCTTATTGACCATAAATTATTGATAGAGGCAGCTTCCCATATTATTCCCTTCCTTTTCAAAATGAATTTTGAAGCTTATTGCCAATATTTTGCTTCAGGGATTTTCAGGGAGGTCATTCAAGGAGTTTAATACACATATATGATGTGAGTATACTAAACTATATTCTAAAACAGAAAAAAAAATAAGAAAACATGGCTTCTCCAGCTGAACTTCTGTTCTTTTATTTCTAGCTTTCTCCATCATTTTCCAGTTCTTTGGACTTGATCCTAAAAGGTATTGATTATTTCATAGAAAAGTATGATTTTTGATATTTTTAGGGGAATTTCTTAATACATGCAAGATTTCTGGATATTTACTATCATCAAATCTGCAAATGTTTGGTGTTTCTTCAATGCTGACAGAGAAATCCTTATCTTGTGAAGTTCTGAGCTTCATCTTTCACTAGAAGATGCTTATTGTCAATCTACTCCTGGAAAAAAAAACAAACTAAGCCTACACATGTAGTTGAACTACCACATAAAATTGCAAGTAAATGAAATGTTTCTGGTTTTATGAAATTCAGCAGCAGCTTTTCCTTTTTCTTTAAGATTTACTTGAAGATTTTAATATATGTGGTTTTATCCAAAGCTATGGCTTTGGAAAAAAATTATAATCTTGATAAAATACTGAAATATTGAAAGTAATTTTCTACACTTTTTTAGTTTTGGAAAGCAGTAGACATAATAAAACTATATCTTCAGGGAATCTTTTAATTTTGCTGATCCAGTTTCCCTTGCCTGTAAAATGGAACAAGCATTATTTTATTATATATTTTGCTTTCTATTCAGATGCCTCTAAGACGATTAACTTTGTCCCTAAATCTGAAAACATTTCTTCTTATGGGTAACCCCTAAGTTTAAGAAAATCACCTTCACAGCATATTCTTAGATAATATTAATATTTCTCTATTAATCTTTTAAATTTTTTCTCTACTAATCCTCTAAAATTTTAGAGGATTTCTGGGTATATTATTTGTGTAACACCAAATTTTCCTGGCCAACCAGTGGTCCTCTGCCCATAAAGGTCGTGCTGCAGGAATTCTGCATAGATAGGACAGTAATTTTTACCATACAAAAAAATTTAACAGTATACAAAATACAGCTCAAGGGAACAAAAAAAGAAATTACAGAGAAATAGAACCTAAATCAAAGGCTCTGTCAGTATTTGCTAATAAGCATGCTCCAAGTATCAGCAGAAACTCAGAGGAATTCCTTGTACATTTCACAGAAGGAATTATGGCTCTAATTCCAATACTATGAAAACATTTTTTCCTACTTAACAGTCCTCCTGCAATACTTGCATGAGTCAATTGTTAAAATCAATGCTTATTTCCATGTGGTGGCCTATTGTATTAGTAATTGAATCCAGATTTAAAAATAAATAACAAACACTATCTCTACTCATGTTCATGCAATAAACAATCCCAACTGTAGCATTCTTACTAGAACACTAATATTACATTTGGAATATGAGGCCCTTCATTGGCTTCTCTGCCTAAAACACTTGGAAGATAAACATGGTTCATTTCTATTTTGTGTAAGATTTATCTCTAATTTAAGACTGCATGACTGTTTGGAGGTTAGCAATGGGTAACTTCAGTATAGTAAATAGAATTTGTATCATCCAAAGCCTCTTTCTGTTTCTGGAAATCCTTTGCTTCTTACCTCTTGGATGTTCTAAACTGCATGTGTTTTTATAGTTTCTCATAATGGCTCTCCTAAGTTTTCTTTTATATTGGAAATGTTTTATTTTCCCTTAGGACTAGTAATGGTAGACACTTCGTGAAAAATGAAATTATCATAAAACTTCTAGCCCACTTTCCTACATCTAAGGATGCCTTGTTTGCTTCCTTATTCTAAAGACAGAAAAATTTTTAGATCAAGACACAAACTTTTTAGCCAAAATCAGCTTTTAAGCAGTTGCTTCTTAGTAGAAATGGGGTAATATTAACAGTAATCATCATCTTTAATGAAGAAAAATAATATTAAAAATTCCAGTGATGTTATTACTTCAATTTTTCTGAAATCAAGCATCTATAGCACTTCAGTTTCTAAGCAGAATTTTGATTTTAGAAAATCTATAAATACAAAACGATACCCCAGCTAAAAATGATTTTACAAACAGTATTAGACCAACACTTAGCTCTTCAAAACTTATATTGTGCTGCTTTCTTAGGGTTTTTACTGATAAGGCTTTCTTCACGCCACTTTTAGACACCAAAATCGAACTAGAACTCTCTGACTAGTTTAAGCCCCTTTAAAAAAAAAAAAAAAAAAAAAAAGATAAAGAAAGTTTTGTGGTGTTCAGAGTTCGCTATATGAGAGCTGAGATTTGAATAGTAAGCTAATTCCAGTAGATAGCAAATGCAGTGTGTAGAGAAGCTAGCCGTAGGGATTGTCTTTATTGTGCTATTGGCATTCAAAGTCATGTAAACAATTACCTGTTTCAGCTGAATGTCATCTAACATATGGATCTAATAGCTTTATGCCCATTTTAAATCTAATCAGTCTTCAGCTTGGCTGTCATTAGTTGTTAAAAAAGCAGGTTTAAAGCAAAATAAAATAATTCAGGTCTGAAAGGACATTCAAGGAAGAACTTAATCCCTAAACTTGTGATATTCGCTAGAGAAAGACAAGTTTTCCTGGCTCCATTAACAGTGCTTCTTAAGGGCCACCACACATTCCTCCAAAGACAGTTTAAGCTCTAAAGCCAGCAGGTTTACAAGGGTGCTGTTACAGCTGGAGGATTTAACTTCAACAGAAGCATACCCTGTTTTTCCTCCCATAGCCACACTCAGTTAATATTCTGGTGCAAAGCTGCCAGGTGTATGGAAGCAAAGGGGTCTGAGAAACAGTGGCCAAGATAAAATGTACCGGCTTCACAGGCATACTGAAGACTTCCAGACTAACAAAAACATAGACATTTCATTGACAAAGGCACTGCTGTCTCTGTCTGAAAGATAGACAGATGAACTACAAATCTGTGTTGAACCTTGCTTTTTTGCATCAGGAACAAATAATGTTCCTTATGTGACCTTTTTTCTTTTTTAACAGTATGAATTTCAAATTTTATTCACTCCTCTAATCGTGATCAGAGAGGGTTCTGTAACATAGCATAGAGAATTCTAACTAGCAGTTTCTAAACCTGATGAATACTAACACCCAAGTATTTAACAGAGCCTGCTTAATGCCCTGGGATAAGCATGGAAGGTGTATTGGTTTTAGAAAATGAGAAGCTATATTTTTCTAAGTAAGTATTAACTTTCCCAGCTGTAATCAGTGAGTAGTCTCAGTGAAGCTGCTTAATTTTAAAGGAAGTTCTATTTGTAAAGCTGAACTGCCAAGCAGAGCTGCGGAGGGACTGAAAGGATCCCAAACTCATGTTACAGAAAATAAATAAAAGTACATTCTGGTATGTTTGTGAAATTAAAACTTTGTCTTCATCCTGTGTTTTTCATAATAGCTGTCTGAAAAATTGCTCTTTCACCTACAAGTGTTCAGAGAGTCTAATTGCAGTCTATCAGAATTATGGCAGAACCTTTGCTGATTTTACAGACACCAGAATCCGGTCCAGAGCTAAAAGCAGTGGTCACAGGAAGAAAAGATACTAATGACCTTCTTTTGCCCGTTCACCTTATGGTTGGAGAACTCTTCCAGGATGAAACTTGATTCAATTCTCTCCTCTGTCCAAAAATATTTAAGCCAATTTTTCTCACCTTCCAGAAGAATATCCCCACTCTTTCCTTAGTTTCTGAAGTAATACAGTTCAGCAAACTCAAGTTTTATGTGTGTAGGGGCAGAGGGGGAGTAAAAGTGAAGAAGATTTACTTCTGTGAACTGGTCCCAAATATATGGAAGCTGCTTTCTTGAAGATTTATCTATACAGTCTATAGTCCTTATGCATGCTATGCCACCAGTAAACATGGACACACTGACTAACAAGATCCTCGCTGATCCATTTTCCTACATGTAAACCTTTACTGACACTCTCAAAAGTATCTCTAAATTTTCAGGCAATGATTTCTCCTGGAGCTTCCATAGTCCAAGATGCTTCAGCTACCAGAAAAACTCATGTAAGGAACATATGGCAGCAAGCAATTCCCTTCCTGATGACCTCCTTATGCTCACAACTGGCTGTGATCAAAGCATGGTACCACAGCCCAGTGTTGCAGGGTGCAGCAGAACTGTACTCCATGCTTGGGACAAAAATTGTTTAATATTAAAAAAATAACACTTTTGTAAACTGCAGCAGTGGTCTTCCCTCTGCCAGCTGTATGTCCAGTGCTACTACGGATGACACATTTGAATGTCTCCAGTTATACATGGCAAAACCTACACCATTTTTGCCCTCAGTGGTCTGATCACTGACTTACAGATGGAAATAAAATTTTTTTGCCATGCATTCCAACATACATAAATCCACCTTCTCCCTCAGATTATGACTATATATTTATTTTTGTGAGACACATATGTAGAGACACTAGAGTTCAGAAAGGAATATTGTCAGGATTGAAACACAGTCCCGTGTATGACTGGAAAATAGCTTGAATGCGTAGAAAGCTTTAAATGCTGAGACATCCACATGCCGCTGCAATATCAGAGCAGCTAAAGGGTTACAGGAATAGAAGTCGTGCTTTTGAATGATGAAAACAACACCTTGATTCCTCAGTTGCTTTGTGACAAGCCTCAAACCACTTGCACTTCTTAAAGCTGAAATTTTACATACGATTTTGCATCAGCTGAGCCCAGCCACACTGATGTATAGTCAGCTGAAGAGACAGTGGCCAACATTTGTACCTCTTAAGAACCTATCTGATTAAAAAATATTACAAGGTTCTGACATAAGACTGTGAATGTTGTCACATATGGTTTTAAACACCCTTTTGAGCACCATTTACAATTAAAAAACCCAAGTTTTTGCTTAAACCTGAGAAGAAGAAAAAAACAAGTAAATTGTATTATCATGATTTGTATGGCCTAAACATAGTGTGTATGTTTCCATTCAGCATTTTTCTATCTTGAAACAAAAAACAGATGTTGTTTTTTTATTGAACATACCAAACCGCATGTCGCCCTGTGCAGAAGCAGATGCAAGTTAGATTAATAAGAAATGTCTTTAAAGATGCATTTCCAATGGGATGAGGGATTCATCGAACTTTCCAGATATCTTGAATCTTTTCAGTGGTTAGGGCACCTTTCAGGGTTATGCCTTATCCTGATTTCTGAGGTCATTTACATACTACTTCTACTCTGAAAGCAAATTGATGTTACCTATCTCAATCCATCCTCTTAGCAACTGAAAAATAGGGTAGTGGAAGAAGCATGCAAAAACAAAGGTTATCAAAAATGCTTGTCTTTAAAAGAAGAACAGAAGAATTTTTCTGGGGGTAAGCTCTGGTAAAAATAAAGGCCTCAGAAATATCTTCACTTTGCAACTAAAGCAAATAGAGTAATGATTCTTAGTAATGATGCAGGAAGGAAAGTCCACAGAGGTATCTGTCATTCCTAATTCGAGTTTCGTAGTCAACTAAGCGTGTAGTCAGGGTGCCATAAGGTCCAGCTGCTCCCCATGGGCTGGGGGCCAGGAGCATTGGAGGATTCCTGGGGTCAGCCAGGGTCTGTCCCACCATCCCAGCTAGGAGCCGGGCAGCTTGGAGGCACCGGGGCCTGGGCATCGGGCACCTCCCTGGGGATGGGCCAAGGATGGACCAGGACGTGGGGAGCTGGAGACTGGCCCTGCTGCAGCATTGCTAGGGCAGGGGCTGATGGCCCTGGGGGCTGAAATGGGGTCCTGGGCCATAGGCAGGGTGGGGGACAGAGGGACAGAGACAGTAGGTCCTGCAGTGCCCTCAGGACCTGGACAGAGGGACAGTCCTGGTCACAGCCACAGGGCTTCCTCAGAGCAAAGACAGCATTTAAGAGAACATAATGCTTATATGAAACTGTAAGCAACTTATTTTTTATTCACAAAACATTAGAAAACTTGTTTATTTTTCCTCTAAGGCTGCTTTTACTGTTTCCTTCCTCCCAAAGCACTTTGCTCTTCAAGCCATTACTTTTTTTTTCCTTAAACAGCTTCATTTAAAATATATATAACACTATCTGTTGTACCATGCTGCTTAAATTATTTACTATCAGTGTACTTTATTGAAATGCAAGAAAAAGTTTATTCTCAGAGAAATGAAACAACTATTAACAGTAAATTGGACTTCATTACATTTTCATAAGTCTTGATTTAAGATGATTATAAAATTAGAACTTCATTGCTATAAATGCAAATGTCTCCTTCCTAGCTTATTTTATTATTAGTTTATTTTTACAGCCCCCAGTCTTGTCAGAAAATTGTGTGGTTAGTAAATTATTTTTACAAAACACACTGTATGTTTCTTTTATACACAGTCAGTAAGTATATAGGATACCTGCTGGTTCAATTATTTGATATAATTAAGTTTTTGACAAAATTTATTTTGGACAGATTCAGTTGTTATGCAACTTAATGTCAAAAACCGTAATGAATGCACTGCTTGCGTGTAACAAATGCACTGAAAAGCCAAATGCCTTAGTCTTTCAAGAGCTCCATTTGGCAGCTGTTGGAGAAACATTTAAAAAATAGTAAATCCCCCGTTATTTTTTTCTCTTTCACACACCTTCAAGGATCTGACTAATAAGTTCACAACTACCAAATGAAATAGTGTCTCACTACTGTCTTTTCCTTGTGTCTTAGCCTGGCCTTAAGTAAAACCAAGTTGTTCCGTTTGGTCGATTTATGTTCTGTTTTCTGGAATCACCTGCCCTGTTGACACTTCAGTCCTGTGTCCTCTCTGTCATGTCCCTTCGTCATCTTTGCTAGGAAATGACAGCAGATGCCACATCTTTTCTAGGACTGTATGCGTACAGGTTGGCCACCCTGCAGCTTCTAAATAAACTACAGTACAAATGCATCCCAGCCATACCTCAGCAGTCTCATCTTTACCCAGCTATCAGTTCTCAGCAAATCTGTATTAACATAGTTTTTCTTGGGATTTCTTTAACTCAGTCAGTGTATTCAAACTTTTTTGCAAATAGGTGGAGAATGAAGCACAGAGTGAGATGACACAGGCTAAGGTCTGTGTGATTACAGTGTGATTATATAAACTTTGTTTCCTTGGAAATCTCAATTAGAAAGCTCTGCATGTTTCTCCAGGTAAGCTTATCATACAAAATGAAACTGCATTCATGACCATAAAATTAAATAAAAGCTTCATTAATTGTGAGACAGGAAATATGAAGAGTATGTATTTTGCAGAAATTTCCTTCCTTCTTTTTTTTTTTTTCCCTTTCTTTCTTTCTCATACATTTCTTCATCTATGATTAGCTAGGAAGTAAAGATCACTTTTGTGAGGTCCAGATAAATAGCACTTTGGTTATACATATATATATATGTATACATATGTTATACATTTTAAATTCAGTCACACATGCATCAAATACTAGATGTAAGTAACTCTTCAGTGAAAATTTATATTGCTGACAGAACAATTGTGATTACTGTTGCAAAGTCCTGTTTCATCTCAGCATATGGAGAATTGGGATGAAGATGTTGGGCACGAGATGAGGGCAATCCTCTAGAATATAAAAATGTTTCATTTTATTCCTCTTGGTTCTGAGCCATTCAGTCTTCCATACACTCAAATAATTCAATTAACGTCATGCTTAATTCTACCTATTTTGTTTGAATACTATATCCTGTATTTACGATAGACAAGCCTAGCTCTTAAGACTTTCTTGTCTAAACCTAGGAATTTCAGTATAGGGGACATGTACAAGTTTTTATTATTTATTTATTTTATAATTTCCCCAGCTTACATTCTTACATAGAGGCTACATGGGAATAAAACTATATTATACTTACCTATGACTTTTGTTTCTTAAACTGAGATGTTACACAGTTACAACTGTATCCACAGCTTTGTTATTTTTGTTACTTAAGCTGTTACACTTGAGATAGCTAAATTGTCATGTATGAAGAAGGCTTTAGGCACCTACATGGGCAAACTCTCCGCTTCTGTCTCTGTTATTGGCTCTTGTGTCTTAATGATACAGAAGACATTGTCTTATGTCTGCCTTTTGGTCTCATGCTAGCTTTCTGTGACACAAGTTCCATCAGCAATTTATAATAGATGAAGTCTGGAGTTGCAATAAATTGCTATAGAGTCATTAACTGATATATGTCTGTATAGATTTATCCATTAGAGAGATAGGCCTTTTTTTCTTTCTTCTTTTCCTGCAGTTCTTCTACACAAACATACTTATTTTCCTAGATCCAATCTTCTAAAAAAGAATTCCTTGCCCTGAACAGCAATTTCTACTGAACAGCATTCCTCTGCTTTTTGTTTTTCAGTCCTTCCTGGCTTGTTAGCACTTTGCTATCAATTTTAAAGGGAGTAGAACTTCTCTCTGCAAGACTGCTTTATCTGTTCCAGGTCCCATTTCCTAGGGCACAATTGACTGCATGAACAGGCCAGGGCACAGCAATTAAGATGGCACAAGTTAGGGAGCCATTTGACTTCAATCACTGCTACCTATTTGCTGGTATGCAATGCTATCAAGAACTTCCATAAGTTACTGAAATTGTGGCATTATCTTAAATATACATATGTACACACACATGTATATATACAGATACCCTTCTATTTATGCATATAGGATTTTCTTCTTTCTTTGTATACATGTATGTATATACCATAGAATTGTAGAATCATAGAATGCTTGGGGTTGGAAGGGACCTTAAAGATCATCTAGTTCCAAACCCCCTGAGATCAGGTTGCTCAAAGTCTCATCCAAGCTGGCCTTGAACAGTTCCAGGGAGGGGGCATCCACAACTTCTCTGGGCAACCTGTTCCACTGTCTCACCACCCTCACAGCAAAGAATTTCTTCCTAATATCTAATCTAAATCTACCCTTATTCAGTTTAAAATTGGTACCCCTTGTCCTATCACTACACTCCCTGATAAAAGAGTCCCTCCCCATCTTTCATGTAGGTCCCCTTTAAGTACTAGAAGGCTGCTATAAGCTCTCCCCAGAGCCTTCTCTTCTTTAGGCTAAACAACCCCAACTCTCTCAGCCTGTCCTCATAGGGGAGGTGTTCCAGCCCCTTGTCATCTTTGGCCCTCATCTGGACCCACTCGAGCAAGTCCACGTCTTTCTTATGCTAGGAACTCCAGAGCTGAACACAATACTCCAGGTGGGGCCTCACAAGAGCAGAGTAGAGGGGGAGAATGACCTCCCTCAACCTGCTGGCCATGCTTCTTTTGATGCAGCCCAGGGTACGGTTGGCTTTCTGGGCTGTGAGCATACATTGCCAGCTCATATTCATTTTTTCATCCACCAATACCCCTAAGTCCTTCTCTGCAGGGCTGCTCTCAATCCACTCACCACCCAGCCTTTTTGGGATTGCCCCAACCCAGGTGCAGGACTCGGCCTTGTTGGACTTCATGCGGTTCACACGGGCGCACCTCTCTAGCCTGTCAAGGTCCCTCTGGATGGCTTCCCTTCCCTCTAGAGTATCAACCACACCACTCAGCTTGTTGTCATCTGCAGACTTGATGAGGGTGCACTCAATCCCACTGTCCATGTCCCTGACAAAGATGTTAAATAATACTGGTCCCAGTATGGGCCCCTGAGGAACACCACTAGTCACTGGTCTCCACCCGGACATCCAGCCATTGACCACAACTCTTTGAGTATAAGCATCCAGCCAATTCCTTATCCATCAAGTGGTCCACCAAGTGTCAAATCCATGTCTCTCCATTTTAGAGACAAGGATGTTGTGCAGGACAATATCAAATGTTTGCACAAGTCCAGGTAGATGACGTCAGTCACTCTTCCCTTATCCACCAATGCTGTAACCTTGTCATAGAAAGCCACAAAATTTGTCAGGCACGATTTGCCCTTAGTGAAGCCATGTAGGCTCTCACCAATCATCTCTGTTCTCCATATGCCTTAGCATAATTTCCAGGAGGATCTGCTCCATGATCTTGCCAGGCACAGAGGTGAGACTGACTGGCCTGTAGTTCCCCGGGTCTTCCTTTTTTCCCCTTTTCAAAAATGGGGGTTATGTTTCCCCTTTTCCAATCACTGGGAACTTCACCAGTCTGCCATGACTTTTCAAATATGATGGACAGTGGCTTAGCAACTTCATCTGCCAGTTCCCTCAGAACCCTTGGATGTATCTCATCAGGTTCGATGGACTTGTACACATTCAGGTTCCTTAGATGGTCTCGAACCTGATCTTCTCCTACGGTGGGCAGTACTTCATTCTCCCGGTCCCTGCCTTTGGATTCTGTGAATTGGGCGGTGTGACTAGAGCACTTGCTGGTGAAGACAGAGGCAAGAAAGTTGTTGAGTACCTCACCCTTCTCCATGTCAGTTGTTGCCAGGTGTCTTGTTTCGCTCATTGGGGGAGGTACAGTGTCTTTCATCTTATATATATATATATACACACACACACATACATATATATATGTCAAAAATATATGTACAAGCACATACATACACTGACACATAAGACTTATACTAATTCAAATATTATCTAATTATCATTAGAAAAACATTTGCTGGACTTTGAAGGTACTGTTACTCTGAAGTTCTGCAGTATACTAAGAAGAAAATCCTTCTATTATACACATAATGGTCATTTGTAAGAATACATAGAAAAGTTTCAAGGGAGTTGGTTAGACTATGATTTTTTTTGATGTGTTTTGGGTGTTTTTTTCTTGCACTTATGAAAAAACACTTCACAGATTACTTCACAATCCCTTTAAGCTTTTTTTTTTTTTTTTTTAAGGGGGAAAAAACCCAAACAGAAAAAAGAAACTAAAAAGAAAAGTGATATTCTCAATTGCTACATGTAAGATCATATAAGCATGCAAATTTTTGCCCCAGACAGGTATTTACAAAATAAAGACCGCACTGCATATGCATTAATTATGCAAGTTTTCTAATTATGATAGTTACACAGTTAAATGTCATAAAACCCTCAAAGGGCAGTTTATCTACTCTTTATAGTACGCATAGAACAATAGCAGTTTATATTGAATATTGTTAGTACAAAGACAGTTAAATTGGACTTATAAAATACGATAGGAGTTCACAAATGTAACACTTGTAGATTTCATTTGGGCTGAAAATACACTGAAATGTCCAGAGTCCCTGAGGCGTATCAATAACAACTTTCAAACAAAAAGAAAGATTATCACATTTTACACTGTTGCAGGGGTGGAGGAGGAAAGCAAAATTTGTCTGGTACAAATTATCCTTCATTTTCCAAATTAGGTTCATCCAGTTCTAGAAATGCATCTTAGGAAGTGTTTTTAAGGTTTCTAATGAAGGTCATGTACTCTAACTAGGCTTGCTCATTCTGTGAACGGAATATTTGCCTAGTTAATATCATCTAAATGTTCCTTAATAACGCATTGTGTTTGCTTCAGTAAGCCTGCTTGCTGAACCATTACACAGTCAAAATTATTCTCTGTAGGGAAAATTTATCTCCTAATGCATTATGCTGCTCCCCCAACTTTGATGCCTATTCTAATATGTCCTCATTGATCAATTTAACCTCTAGAAAACTTCTGTCCGTATATTTGCATTTTGGGGGCTTACTTTAGATTTGTCATGCATGATTACTAATGTTATTTAGTCTCTCTCTAATGAATAGTACTACGAAATTATCTGCACCTCTGCCAATAAATATGTATTAGTTACCTGCCTACAGTATTCATTGACTATAGGGGTGATTTGAGGTGTATGTATGCAAAAGGTATAATCATACATGAAAGGTCCATATATTCATAGATATATTCTGTTAATGTAAACTTAGTCCCTCTGGTTACTGAAAGTTAGAGACACAGAGCTAAGTTTTCAAAAGTCATTAGTATTATCATTGTCTTTTTTTTTTTTTAAACTACATAATCAGCTTAATTTTCAAATTTTATTTAAACTAATTAAGGATCTGATTCACCAGGTGTGGCAATAGAAAGAGGGATAAATATTGAGTATTCTAATACCTTAATTCTTCATATGAGGGTAAGGAGTAAAACTTATGCAGTACATGTTGGGACTAGCTGTGCCCAAAGACGGTCATAAAGGAAAAGTGACCTAAACACCTAACTTTCACAGGTGCCTCTGAGAAATTATCCAGTTATATAGCAGGAATGTTTAGTTTAGGCATTTTGCCCATTATTCGTTGCAGTGGTATCCTAGCTGGACACCTGGCATTAGCAGTTGAAGAGTCTTATTGGAGAAAAGGATATTGAACTAGGGTTTTCTTACATAATTTTTACATATTCTTGGAGGGTTTTTTTAAGATTAACATTTTCTGTGACAGTTCATAAATCTTGAGAGAAATAGGATAAACTATAAGATAGTTTCCTTATTCTTCTCAAAAAAAATCTAATTCAGACTTTATGTATGTCAAGAACACTGTCAGTGCATATATTTAAGAATTTATTTGGAGAAAAAATGTGGTTTACATTTTGCATCAGAAATTACATTGTATATACAATGATTTTTCTAATTACCCACAGTGATGACATGTCTTGGCCACTGCCAATCATGCTAACATAACTCAGTTTTCCCTAGTACTTATGCCATTTTTCTGGGCTTATGTGTTTGTCCTGAGTTTCATATTTGGACTCTAAATTCTTAGGGGCAGGGACTGTGCTACTTTTGCTTTTGCATGGCATCTGGCATGCAGAACTCTTGGCCTCATACTAGAGCTCCTATTTGCTGTGGCAGCACAAATAATTAAAATCAGTCTTCATTTTATTTAAACAAGTTTTGGAAGTTGCAGTTGCACTCAGGTTAGCTTTGCAGGCTATGTGATAGTCATAACTAATCTAGTTATTTGCACAATTCCACCTCTAATTATGTTCACAAGATATTACTTATTCACATCTAAAACTGACAGAAACCAGCCATAAAGAGTTGAAAACCATAGTAGAACATAGGGAAATCATCACTGCTCTAGAAGAAAAAATTAAAAAAAACCCCTTGTTTAAAGTTATATATGTATTTATATATTCATTGTGACCTTAAAAATAGAAGTATTTCCCATATCAAAGCTAGTAAGTTACATGCCTAGATTTCTCAGTTGTCCTTTAGCTTTCATATATTTATCTAGTTGGTATTTTCTATGAATAACCACTGTATGTTTTACTTAGGTAAATATCATGCTATTATTAGATTAAACATTGGAAGTGAAATAATCACAGCCTGTCCAAAGCTGATATTTTACATTTGTAATACATGACTTCTCATTAGAACCGTTTTTATCCTGTAAGAAAGCTTACCAACAGGACTATTTTGTGCTTATAAATGCTTTTAAACTGTCACTGCTTGAAACACTTTGGAAACAATACAACAATTTTGTCAAAGGTTTACCCTGTTTCAATTTGGCATAACAACTTTGTATGGATCTACTCAAGAACAGCTTGGTGTGTGTCACCATGAGAGAGAGGAGGACCCCAAAGATCAAGAGTATCAGACTAAAGTTGGAAATTGAGATGAGAATCTGCAGCCCTGTACTTTGGGAAAGACATACCATTGAACCAACGGGGATATTTGTTAGTCAAATGAGAATTGTGTGATTATTAGACTATGTGATTAGACTATTGTTATTACTTAGGTACAACAACTGACAAATTCAATTTTCTTGAAAATAGATGTTTTCTTGCTCAGTAAAATAAAAAAGATACATATGTAGTATGCATGGGGTAAGATAAAGTCTCTCAAGTCTCAGCAAACCCACAGTTTCTTGAGCTAATACTAAAAATACTGCTTTGTAAGGTATGTCTCTGTACACATCAGCTAACCTTGGTAGCTACCTGCTCATGGGCTCCTATCCCACAACAAACAGGAAAAAACCCTGTTATCCAAAATTTGGAGGCACTGAACTCTTACTTATAGGTGGTTGTTGTGAAACTTATGCATATTTTATCCCTGTATGTAGCTATTCATATGTGTGAATTATTCTAGTGATAAGGCAAAGAAGGTCCACAGTACTCTTCGGCCATTTATGACTTTCTGTTACACATATCTAATACTTAAATATGGTTTTAGTAGCTACCCTTTCTGTCAAGTTCAAATAGTGCATTTTCTATTCGTTAGAGTAATTAAATATTTCTATAGTTTTATCTATGTGGTAAAATTTATTATGCAAGATATTCAAGCATATTTACATACAAACAAGTGTGATCAAGAAATGGCAATGTGATAGGATATTAACTTAAAGAGTTCCTGAATATTCTTATAGCCAGAACTGAAGGATCTCAGCCTTTTCATTATTCCTGAAGAATATGTACACTGCCTATATTTCTTTAAAAGTAAGGAGGGAAAAAGCATAATAGAAATCTGCTTATATCACCATAGGGATAGTAGAACTGAAACATAACATCTCGCACATTTGCAAAAAAAAAAAAAGTTTGCCTTCTTAAGAGGAAGTCAGTACAGTCATTGAAGCAATTGATTTCTAGAAAATTAGTATCTTATGTGAGATTAAATTTCCTATTGTTCTAGCTACTAAGAAAGGTAAAAAATATCAGTTATAAATGAAACATGAGTTAAGCATTACTTTAATCTGGGAGGCAAAACAGAGAATACTGCATATCTTGAAATTCAAAACGGCTTGTCCTGCTAAGAAAGCACATAGCATTATATCAATCATTATTTGTCATAATTACAGCTTTTATTTTATGTCAGTTATGACACCTCCACTTCTTGTAATAAAAAATGAGAAAGATGGAAAATGTTCTGGAATAGAAGCAAGCATGTTCTAAATTGTCTCAAAGTAAAGTTTAAAGACATTTCATTTTTTAATGAAGTGATATTAAAAACTACATTACATTTTCTCACAATTAATTTGGCAAGAAAAAACTTACCTATTTTTCCTTTGAAAGTAGGAATTTACCTTTTGCTGCATAAAACACTACAGAGAGAAAAGGAATTGAACTGTTGCTACTAATTTTACAATTTCAGAGCTGGCCATAGCTCAAACATAGCTCAAGTAATGTTTTACAAAGGCTCTAGAAGAAGAGTGGATTTTAACATATTTTTTCCTAAGGGACAAAGAGTGGGAGCAACTTCTCTTCTGAGTCTTCTAAATTGTTTCAGGAAAGGGTGGTAATTTCTCTTATATTAAGGAATTTTCTCCAAAATATAGTCGGAATTGTAGTGAGTATCTGTTAGATAACTGCTCAATAGCCTGCTGAAATGTAAATAAAGAAGGGACAGTGACAGTGGGACAAATTGACGCTTGTTCCACAAAGAAATAAAGAAGTATTGAAATTGGAAGTTAAGTTATTGGAAAGAAAATTCAAGTTTGCAATTTATTTGGAACTTTCTTTGTATAACATGCTGGAACAAATGCATATAAGAAAGCTACAAACACTGAAAGGATGTAGAAATCAAGATGATATTGAGAAGCATAGTGAATCTTCACTATTCATGTGCTGGAAGTCATGAGGAGCACATAAGCCCCAATGAAGCTCACAGGTGATTGCTTCTAAATACCACAGAAATTTGTATTGGGATTTGAGCTGTTCAGCATATTTAAGCTATGTGAAAAGTGAGACAAAGATGACCACTGAGCAGCTGAAGTTTGTTAAGGTTTTGACTACCTTGAAAAATAAATCTAAAACTATCTGCAAAGATTTTTAAAAGGTTTCCATAATACTGAATAGCTGGGCAATAAAATGGATCAAACATTCAGTACTGGTGAATGATGTATAATGCCCGTATGGAAAATAATGTTGCTAACCCTACATGTGCACAGTGATAGACTCAACCATAGCTTCTATCACTCAACAAAGGTTTCTTGCAACAGTTGTGAAGAGTTGACTCACTTCTCAGCAAAAGTCCAAAAATCAGGTTGAGCATTAGAAAAGAGCATTAGGCATTGAATGAGCATTGAGGAATGAAATAGAGGAGTAGGAAAAGAACAGAGGCAAGGGAGAAAACAATTCCATAATGTTTCTTTTGTCTTGAATAATATGAAGGAGGACACCAAATGGGGAAAAAAAACCCAAACCAGAATTTTGCTACTCTGGATAACTATCATCTATGGAAAGCACCACTAGTGAGCATATAAAGGCTGCACCTCCCCATTCAGAAAAAATGGTCTACTGTCATCCAGTACTTTGTAAATCATAGCATTTGAATACTTTCTTCTGTATGAATGATTGATGTCCATAAAACTAGCACATCTTTTATTTTAAAACTTAATTTTACATGAAAACACTGAACCAAACACAACATGCTGCCATAATAAGCAAGAACTAATGTTTCCAGAATTCAACTCCATAGGTAACAAGAATTAAGTTAAAAAGCAGGAATACATTCCCTTTTTGATATCATTCAAAACATCAGAGCTAGATACTGTGTTCCATTCAACCTCTTATACATAAACCAAACTGGTATATTTGTGGAACTGCAAAAGCCAAATGCAACTTCAGACAGCACAGAAACAACTGCAGCAGAACACCTGAGATTAACCCCATTTTACAAACAGTAAGGTTTAGCCCTTGTGTGCCAGGAGCATTTAGAAGGCCACCTAGGACTTAACCTTGTCATGCCTACTGAATTGCACTGTGATAAAAGAAGGTGCAACCAGGAGCTGAGAGTCTCTGAACATCTGCAGATATATGAACAAAACTCCACGAAAGGCTGGAATGGGTCAAATCTTTTCGTATATTTAGTATATTTAGTATTTGGGAAAAAAGAAAGTAACATTCAGGACTTCAGACTACTACATCAAAGTACAAAGAAACTCAGATAGCGTAATCATGAAATAATGCATTAGGGAGAAAGGAAAACACTCAAAAGTGATAAGTATTGCCAAAAAGTGATTTGAAGGAAAAAGGGGGAGGGGAGAAGACATATTTTAGGAAATTTCATATTGGGTATGCTGAACATATACAGAGTGGATATTTGATGCTAGAAATTCTGCTAATCTCTTGAAAGTGAGCTTGACTATCTGCCTAAAAATTACTTTTAAGTGAGTTAAAAGGTCAGATCTGATCTTTTTTCATAGAAGCCTGCACTGATAATGATAAAACAAAGCATGTTACTAGAGGAGTAAAGAATACCGCTACCCTCTGTTCCTGTTTCTGAAGCTTACTTTGTTCAGTCTTGTAACACGTACTTTAAACACCTACATTTATATTTGCTGTCTTTCTCTAATAACATTTTCTGCTTGCACATTACCAACTCTAAAGCTTCTCCCGTACACCTCAACTGCTTTGTCAGGTGTACACTGCTGGACGCAGACTCTGATACTCTGCAGAAATGTGCATCCCTCTGGCAATTCCTGTCCTAGAATCACAGAAACATTTGGGTTGGAAAAGACTTCTAAGATCATCAAGTCCAACCGTAAACCTAACACTGCCAAGTCCACCACTAAACCAAGTCCCTAAGCGCCACATCTACACGTCTTTTAAATACCACCAGGGAGGGTGGAACAAGGTGCGCAGGGAAGATGGTGACACTTCCCTGGGCAGCCTGTTCCAATGCTTGACAACGCTTTCAGTAAAGAAATTTTTCCTAATATCCAATCTAAACCTCCCCTGGTGCAACTTGAGGTCATTTCCTCTTGTCCTATTGCTTGTCACTTAGGAGAAGAGACAGACACCCACCTCACTACAACCTCCTTTCAGGTAGTTGTAGAGAGTGAGAAGGTCTGCCCTCAGCCTCTGCTCCTCCAGGCTAAACAACCCCAGTTCTCTCAGCTGCTCTTCACAAGACTTGTTCTCTAGACCCTTCACCAGCTTCCTTGCTCTTCTATGAATGTGCTCCAGCACCTCAATGTCTTTCTTGTAGTGAGCAGTCCAAAACTGAACACAGTATTTGAGGTGTGGCCTTACCAGTGCTGAGTACAAAGGGACAATCACTTCCCTAGTCCTGCTGGCCACACTATTTCTGATATAAGCCAGGATGCTATTGGCTTTCTTGGCCACTTGGGCACACTTCTGGCTCATATTCACCCGCCTGTTGACTAACACCCCCAGGTCCTTTTCCACCAGGCAGTTTCCCAGCCACTCTTCCCCAAGCCTGTAGTGTTGTATGGGGTTGTTGAGACCCAAGTGCAGGACCTGGCACTTAGTAGTGACACCAGACCCGACAAATAGAGCTGTGGGGCAGTAACAGCAAATGATTAATGAAATATACAGTAAGAGCCTTCCTTAGAAATAAAGGTCCAGTTGGCTATAGCATGACAGATTTTGTGTTGTTAGTATGCTACTACAGAATGATAATGCAGTGAGGAGACACAGAGGCAAATACCAGAAGCTCCACACAGTTTATTTAAGCAGTTTCCATTTCCAGGTCTGTATAGGCATAAAAGTTTTCAGATGTTAAGACAACAAACAAAAGTGACTAAAGACTTTGTTGTGTGTAGTACAGAAGCTATTGATTCAGTTCTAGCAGAGGAGAAAAAAAACAACACATCATTGTGCTCTATCTGCTGTATTATAGAGAAAACTTTCATGGAAACCCCAGGGCTGTTTTGGTTCAGATGATATTATAATATATGACAAACTGAGCACAGCAACAAAACTGTCATAGAACATAAAAATATGTCTTGATTTTTTAGGTCCACTCTCTACTGAGTTAATAAATGAGCATTCCTTTCAGTGTGTTCTTTACTCCTCTGTTTGCTCCTGCATGGAGAAGCAGTTGTTGCTAGCACAATGGATCAGAAAAAAATTAATGAATGCTCCAGACTGCCAGCCAGTGTGGTGTTCTGTGGAGTTCTGTGAGAAGTCTCTCTACAGGAAAAGAAAAACAGAGACAGGCAAAGGCAACTGAGACTGCCAAAAGAATACCGTAAGTTGGTCAAGACTGGGTTACTGAACCAGACTACATTTCTGGGAAATAAGCATAGATGAAAGACCAGGCCAATGGTAAGAGAGAACTGGACTTAGTTTCACTGGATGAAGATAACCCTCAGAAGGCCATACAGTTATTCATAGGTTCTGTCAAACAGAATCTCCCACTTCAGAATCTCATCTATTAACTAACCCAGTGTGTTTATGAAATTCCAAAAAGCCAAGTGCTGTTAGAAACTGCAACAGAGCTGCTGAGCTCAGCTCAGACATGGCTGCAACTTGGCAATGGCAGAGGCAGACGCATGCACTCCTGGAGCATCAGGCTGCTGGTGAATTTGTCTTGGCAAGTGGCCTGGAGTGTGGTGAAGAAACCAGTGCCATGCTAACAATACAAAAAAGTCTAACAGGATTGCCTAACACTGATGGAAATCTGAATGAAAACATGAATTAAAAGAGACTTTAGAAAACTTAGAAAAAGGGATTGGCTTTGGAGAAATAAAAGAGACCACAGAGAGAGGAAAGCAAGTGGCAATGGACATTTAGAATGGTTTAGATATACTTTGGATGCAAGTATTATGCCATAAGCATGAGCAAGTGTAATCTGGATACCAGGTTTTAGTATTTACAAATACTAAAACAACTGTAAGTATGTCATTCCTTGTGGCAGAATTCTAAGGTCTTATGAAAAGCACGTTCTAAGGCACTTATGAAAAGCCTTTTGCTGAATTAGGTGCAGGTCATGGAACAGCACATTTGCTATAAATTGCTTCCCTAAAGGCCCAGTTAACAAGTATTTATCCTAATATAACTATTTTGCATGTAGAACCTGGGAAAAACAGAGGACAACTGGTATCACTAGAGTACTAATGCGTACAACCTCTTGCTTACATACAGCTGCACCAATATAAAAATACTGTATTTTAATATGTCACATTCCCTCTCAAGTATAGAAACAGTTAAAGCAGCGTAAGAGCAACTGTAGGGATTTTCAAAGTTATTCTATATGCAGCTAAACCCATTCCTACTGAAAAACTCCCACTGTTTTCAGAGAATGCCAAGTTAGATCAACTCTCAGTACTTTTTAGAAGAAGGAATTTAAAATAGTCTTCTGTGCTGTACTATCTTATTGAATACAGTTTTACTGAGAAGAAACACTTTCACACTACCTCAGCTTAACAGAAGTCAGCCATCTAAGATGTGTGTTTCGTTCCTCAGCACTGAGGAAAATTGAAGCTTATCAGAGTTTCTTGGCTGCCTCTGAACTAGTCATTTATGTTTTGAAACTAAACCACTAAAGTCTGAGAATTTGCTATGTCTAATTCCAGTAGCAAAAATCACCTTTCAGCAAAAGCTCCCAAAGTGTAGCAGGAATGATCTTTCTTCAGTAAATGTAACCTTTCCCCATTGCTACCATTGCTACTTTCAAAATCACTTATACCTTCAACAAGAACAACAAAAATCAATACAAACCCTTCTATTTTTAAAATATACAGCAAAAGCAGGGACGGGTTGTATAAATTCCAGTATATTAAATATCACTTACAAACTTTTTAACTCTTAAAATTTTCCTATCATTTACAACATTTGCACTACTGAGAAGAGAGAAGGGAAAGAAATGAAATTATGTAAAAGTATATTGGTTATTTCTCAGCTTTCTGGAGAATCTGGGGCTGCTTTGTTTTAAATGTTTACTATACCAAAAATCTCATTGCTGTAAACATATTTTACACAAGAAAATAGAATTTTAGAATCAAAACACATCATTTCCCAAAAGCAAATTCAGCAGAACAGTACGAAGCACAAACTATCTTAATAGGCTGCCATCATTCAAATGGCAAAAATATTAACAAGTTTCACAAAATTTCCCCCTTCTCCCTCCGAAACAGCTATGGAACATTCTACAGATTTAAAACTGAGATGCAATGCAGCTGAGGGAGGGAAAAAAATGCAGAAGATATTACTTTTATGAAAAGAGATGGTAAAAAAGTAATGTTTAAGGTACTATAACAAAGTGAAACCAAACAATGATGAGGATAATGGTCCATCTCGAGGGTAGACAGGCCATGCAGAGAGATCTGGAGAGACTAGAGAGCTGGGCAATCACCTGCCATATGAATTTTAACAAGAGCAAGTCCTGGATTCTGTACCTGGGATGGGGTAATCCTGGTTATATGTACAAATAGGGGAACAAGAGGCTGGAGAGCAGTCCCACAGAAAGAGATCTGGGGGTTTGGGTTGATGGCAAATTTAATATGAGTCAACAGTGTGCCCTGGCAGCCACAAGGGCCAACCGTGTCCAAAAGGGCCAACCGGGTGCATCAAGCACAGCATAGCTAGCCGGTTGAGGGAGGTGATTGTCCCACTCTATACTGCACTGGTGCAGCCCCACCTCAAGTACTGTGTGCAGTTTTGGGCACCTTAATATAAGAAGGACATCAAACTATTACAGTGTGTCCAGAGGAGGACAACCAAGATGATGAAAGGCCTCAAGGGCAAGACTTATGAGGAACGAGGAGCAGCTGAGGTCACTTGGTTTGTTCAGTTTAGAGAAGAGAAAGCTGAGGTGTGACCTCATCGCAGTCTACAACTTCCTCGAGGCGGGTAGTGGAGGACGAAGTGCTGATCTCCTCTCTCTGGTGACCAGTGACAGGACATGAGGAAATGGAATGAAGCTGCATCAGAGGAAGTTCAAATTGCACATTAGGAAAAGGTTCTTCACTGAGAGGGTGGGCGGTCACTGGAACAGGCTCCCCAGGGAAGTGGTCATGGCACCAAGCCTGTCAGAGTTCAAGGAGCGTCTGGACGATGCTCTTAGTCATGTGCTTTCATTTTAGGCAGTCCTGCGAGAAGCAGGGAGTTGGACTTGATGATCCTTATGGGTGCCTTCCAACTTGAGATATTCTATGATTCTATGATTCTAAAGGACAGATATTTGTAGCCTTCTCTCAGCTTTGACTGTGTCATGAAAGAGGTTAGATTGTGTGATTGCAATCATTTTTTTATGGCCTACAAACTGTATGGATGACTATGCAACTACATGGAGTCTTATTGAAGCAGCTGGGATATCTTGTTCACATAAACACAATTGAGAAAAAAGGATTGTGCTTTACAACTAGCCCTTACTAGAGTTTAAATCAAGCTAAGCAGCACTTGTGATGGGGCAATCAAAACCCACAACATTTTGAGTATCTAGCAAGATAATTTCATTTTGGAAAATATAGTTAAGAAAATGAAATGCGAAGTAAGAAATGAAGCTTGTTAGAAGTAAGCAAACATGGTTTTAAATTATGGTATAGAAAAAAAAAGACATTTTTAAATGTAATTGGTTTGTTAGGAATTTTGCACTGTCTCTATGAGAGTAAGTCAGGCAGAAGGTGATTTGGCAGCAGCTTCTCGATGGAGACATGCAACAAATCAGGAAGTAGAGTCACTCCCCGACTATACAGGAGTAACAGTGTTGGAATAAACTGACAGCGCCATTATTGCCATTGCTCTTTTCCAAACATGTACTGTAGTTTATCATAAGGTACAGTCACATTTCAGACTGGATTGCACTGTGACATATCAAATTACCCAGCAGAAACCCAGCTACAGGAGAATAATTTTCTTAATGCTTGCTTACCCCATCCATTTCAAGCACCATTTCAATAACATGGAACTGTGCTGCTCCATCTCCTGTTAGACGTCAAGTTCACAATTCGTACTAAGATATTTAACTTGTGTGTTGGTGGACACATAGCATCATAGTAAGCAAGAAGACATATGAACAGAAAAGCCCTAAAGGCATTAGAAAGTAATGGTACTTTTTGTTATTACCTGTTTCCCTTTTGGGGGGATGGAAGTGCCTGGTGACAGAGTGCTATTAATGGTACCAAAGACAATAACAAAAGCCAGGGGGTTTAATTATCACTTCTTTGGCCTGAGATTTTGGTGAGCTTTATTTTAAAAATCCTCTTATGCCATATGGATTTTATCCAAACTCTCCGTATCTGTCTAAACCCCTTCTTTTGCATAATAAATGCAAGATGTTAAAGAATTACTGTACTGCTCAGTTCATGTAAATATTTATTTATTTTAGAACAGAGTTAGTTATTATTGACAATACTGTTATATACAACATGTTATCTAGTATACAGTGTTCAGTCATCACTAATCTTCCCCCCCAACACATGCTATTTATGTTATTTCTGTATCATACCTATTTTTATGATTCTGAAATATATATATCCATTAGAAAGAGTAAAGTGCATTTAAAATATTATTTCACCTCTCATAATTCCTGTCAAAATACTACGTTTTTAAAATAGAGAGAGAGAGGACAGTCAAAACACATTTGCAGAAATGAACATATTTCTAGCTTTGTAACACATTGCAGATTTTGGCCAGCTATTTTCCACTCAGCATGAGAAACTTTGCACCATATGTCCAGCTCTCATTTAGAATGGATATTTGTCTTATTTGGAATAACAACCATGAGAATTATCTGGTCCCCAGTTATCTGGTAACACAACAGCTATCTTTGGGTGTTGTTTTTTTATTATTTTCCTTCCAAATTAGCACTTTCACTCTGCTTAAGTTAGAAAGACCTCCTTGCAGTTTCAGACTTGTGCTTACCCAGTAAAATTATGAAGTTCCAACTTTGCAAATGTCCTATTAAGTTCCAAATATACCTTTTCCTCATATTAATATGTAACACATTTTAATCAGTGCTTGTGTTGATAGTGCTGCCTAAAGAAGCAGTAAATTCTGACACTGCAGCAAATCAAGAGCCCTTTTTTTAAAGCTGCAAATTAGGTGTTCTACACAGAACCAATACAGATAAACTTGCAAAGATCAGATCGAATCCAAATCCTATTACACAACAGCAGTAGCAAGAATACCAATCAGAGCAGCTGCTGGAAAAGGCATATTTGTACTGCCCACGTTTTTGCAGATTATCTAAAGCAAATTCCCTCATGCTGTTGTCACTGAGCTGTTACAGTGAGAACCAGCAGATGGTTAATCAATCCCAAAATGCCCTTCAGGATCTACAACAGCTGTGTATGGTCAGCACGGGTAAACTCATCCAGAGCAAATGTGAACTGGGAACTGTGCAGCATAGAAACACAATGGTTTCCTTTCCTTGTTACAATGAAATGAATCTGCAAACATTTCTTAAGCTTTGAACTTTCCGGAATAAATTCAGTAAGATTTCTATAGACACAAGTCTTGTGTAAACAGTCTACATATAACAAATCCAAAATCAATTTATTACTGTGGACAGTGTTAATTAAATTGAATTATTTCAGGCCGAGCAAAATGTACCATCCGCAAATTACAGATAACAGCCCTGCAGTTGTTAATCTGAGGAAATATTTTAAAGCTTCAAATAATTTATTCACCAGCACTCCCATGTACCCCCAAACACTTGTACACATATTTGGGTTTGAAAAGGAAAAAAAAAAAGCCATTATTAGACAATCCATATCCCATTGTACAGAAAACTGTTTGGAGCTATTTCTGCTTATACTGATGCCTAAGGCACACAGAGTTCACAATCTTTCATACTCTGACATCACAGACTAGGACAACAGAATGTATCAGAAGAAGCCATATATGCTTGGAAAACAAAAAAATAATTTACAGCAAAATATTCAAAAAGTGTCTTAAAGTTCTTGTTTCAGTAAATTTAATCAATTCATTGTTATTTTGACTTTTAGCTGCTCTTTTATAAATTGGTGCAAGACCATGTTTTAATACATAAGTATTTTAAATGGACATGGTATCAGCAAAGTATTTTGAGTTTCCTTCCCCTGAAAATTTTGGTTAGACTTTCCAATTTAAACTTCGACTGAGGTGGGAAAGAAAAAAATTGCAGGAGAATTTCCATCCAATCTTACTAGTGAGCTCCACAGAAAGGTTACAAAAGCTATGAAAATTAGGTGTTATCATATTTTTGAAATTTAGGAATCACAGCAAGCATAAAAACCTCTCCTGTCCTGAGTGATAATAAAATAATAAACTAAATACCAGCGACTATGTAGCTTTTTACATGGTTTAGAAATGCTGTACAATCACAAAAAAAAATTCACTAAGGCAGTGCTTCACTCAGTTCTCCTTTACAGTTAGTCTTAATCAAGTCAAAACAGTTTTTCGCAGACACCACTGTAAGAGTATCATAGGTAAAATCTATTCTTTGAAAACAAGGAGCACTTGAATTTCTTCGTTTGCAAACAATTCTTATGTCAGATAGGAAGTTTTCAGAATTACATTTATCAAATGCATATAGAGTGATAACCCTGAGCAAAAGCTAAAAGATCTGTTCTGCTTCTGATCCGCTATCACATACAGGATTATTTCACCACAGCACTACTTTAAAGAAGAATTCTTTTTTTTAATCCACTATTTGTATATTGTATACAATGAATTTCCATATTTTTTCTTGAGAGATTATTTTGGAGTCTGGTATAACTGACTTGAAGCCTTCTATGATGGTCTCTCAATTTTATCTCATTGCTCTTAGTTATGCCTTGGGGGGGGGAAGTTTGAACTATATAATTCCTCTCCACACATAGTGTTTATGTTCCTCAGATGTTTCTGGTCCTGATCTTCTCCGTTAGTCATCCCCCAGACAAGCTCTCATTCATATTTAGCTACTTCAGTGTTTCCCCTTAAGCCAATTTTCCCAGCCCCTTGATCATTTTTATGCTATGTAAGAAGTTATCTTTGGCTTTTCTGAGGGTCCTCTACCTGGAGAGAATGGCTCATTCTTTTTATATCCTTACAAATGTATGTCAACAGTATAACAATCCATGGATATATTTTTCAAGCAAGAGTACACATGTTCTTCTAGGGTTATAAAACAAGGTATAAAGTTGCAATATTGAGCTTTATTTTATTCTCGGATAGCTTATTCAACAAATAATAAAAAATAACTTAGTACCCTATATAAGAGTAACACTATGTCTCAAGGGTTTATCCCTCAGCCTGATTTAATATACATGGAGACCAAGAAAATTAACAGTACTCTATATATTTCTGATATCTCATGTAGTCATTTCAATTAATGCCTATTATAAAGTGGCAAGTTTCACAGAGCACTTAATGGATTCTCTTTAAACTAGTTTCTGAAAACAGAGAGTGTGTGTCATTTGGAACTATTAACAGAGATACCAAAGAAAAAAAGCAAAAAAGAAACCTCTGGAAAGCCCCCCCCCCCCCCCCCCAGCCTCACACCCACAAAGAAAAATACTAAATATCTTGATTCTGAGGTGTGATACTACAAACACCTGTTGTTGATACAATTTGTGAAAACGGTTGGTTTTGATAGAACAGAAGGCTGGTCTTCATCCTCGGAGTTCCAAAAATGAATGGAACAAAAGGAAGATAATAGAGAGACAATAGTATGAGAAAACAAACTGGATGCATATACTAAATCTGTATTGAGAATACTAGATGTATTTATGTTCTTACAGGGTTCTCTTTGCAAAGAATGTATGGAGAAAAATTTCAAAGTCTGCCAAACACCATTTTTTCCCCTTCTAGTAAACACTATGATTCACTGTTTTATTATTGAGACAGCTCTCAGAAGAGAAACTACTCACAAACCAGAGAAATAAATAATATCCTGCCATCAGTAAAGCTGGTCAGAAGTGGATAATTTTAAAAAAGGGAAGGTGGGATGGAAAATGCTCACTCAGGTTTTCTGATAACAAAATATTTGCCTTTGGCTTAACAGCACTGAAGTATGCTACCTCATAGAAAGTGTAGGCTGTGTTCTGTTCATGCCTATTAGGTAAAAATCCCTGAGCAAAGCATATTTCCTATGATGGAGAGTTTCATCTTACAGAGTTTATAATATAGGGATGTAATCCAAGTCTCGAGCTTTACAAAAAGAAAAGAAGAATCCAGTATCCGAGCTCTATCTCCAAAATATATCAAGTGAATAATAATATCATCCTACTGTTTTGTGGTTCTCAGGAGGCAAAACATGGTCTGGGTTTTTTGATGGGGGAAGGAAAAAAACCCTACCACAGAATTCTTGCATTTCAGCCTTCTGTTTGTTCAAGGAAAAACCTTTCCTGAAGGAAGTAAAGTATTTTCTTACAAAAACAAACAAACAAACAACACACAAAAAAAAAAACTTCAGTGGGAAACCCAAAACTATTCTCAAGATCAGCTCAAAGAAAATATGTATAGACATGCAATCAAGATGGGCTGCAAATGCTTAAGACAAGCTTAGTAAGTAAACAAGAACCCATAGATGATGCACGAAGTGCTAAAGTCTGAGATCTGCTAGCAAAAAAAGGGATCAAGTCCAAGCCCCTTCCATTTTTCTTCTAGATATCTCATTTTCCCATTTGCCAAGTCTTCAGAAAGCCAGTTACAGCTGACAAAACATAAACCAGAATTTTCTAGTTGGAAAGCACTGCTTTACATAAAAACAAAGATCTTTTCTTGAAGGAAGCTATCCCCAACCGTTGATTTAACCACAAATGTATGAAGCTAGATAGAAGAAACAATGCTAAAATCTCATTCTTCAGTATGACAGATTTGTTTTTGCTGTTTGTATTCACACTTTCACTCAGGAGGATAGAACATATGGAAATGCAATTGTACCAAAACATTGGAAAAGCAATTGGATCAAAACATTGGAAAACCAATACTTCCAAGCTTTGAGGCAGGACAGAGCTGGAAACCGATTTTGAAACCTAGTTCTGTCTTGAAAAATAAACAATCATGTTTTTCTTCATCTATGTTGGAAAGACAAAGGCAGACAACTTTTTAGTCTGGAGTCCTGAATACCCAAAACCCCACATCGTTCAGCAGAATGGCTAAGGTTTTGGGAGAGCGGGGGACAACACTGCTCAATGCTGGACAAAGGAGACTGACAGCTGCTGCAGTAGATGAATCTCCAAGAGCTTCATTCTTCAACATCATTGCCTCTTATGCCCTTATTTCTCATTGCATAACACTGTTTCAACCATAGCTTTGCTAACATCTACTCTTTCCCTTTTACTCTAGAACAAAGCAGAAGTCCGGGCAGAAACTCTTGGCAACTTTTAGTTATGTCATCTTCCCTAACAAAATGCTATACTCATACTCCATCCTCCATTTTGCATTTTCAACATATGCTTAAGAGTTATCATTACAAAGACACTTCAGTGATTCCTTCCAGATTTACCACTAAAACTCACCTTTGTATTAAGTCTACAGGAAAACAGAACTCTGATGTCTACTTTCACAGACAACCAAGATAAACAGCCCATCCATCTGACTACTGCTTATCACCTCATTTTTCATTTTATCATTCTTTCAGGACTCATCTGTTTCTTTTGCTTTATAGCTATATTGTAATCTGTTAGATTTTAGTAAGGTTTTCTTTCTTGTTTTCTTGAACTGAATTAACAAAAAACATCCTGATTGGCAAACAATGTTTCTGATAAAAGAAGTATCCACCGACACTGGTAGGGTAAATCAAAGGCCTCTGTTTTCCTTTCTCTTTAACAGCAGAACAAATGCACATCCAAGAAAAGTAAAAGTTTGGCAATTCAAATGCTAAACAAATAAAAGGGGGGTTTTTTTGTTTGTTTTAAAGAACACAACATAGGGAAGAAGTAGATATTTGAATACTTCCTGCATTATCAAGTTAGGCTCAGCCTGTATTCAGGGCAGAACTGCAGGATTATTTTGGGAACTTCACTAAGCAAAAATGTGGGTAGAGAATATTTCATTCACTTTATGATTACTTCATCACATTGTTATAAAGCTTGGCTCAGATAATTTATTTTAGTTGAAAACATGAAGTATTTTATTTCAAGAGCTGAAATAATATCATCTTGGTAAAATATTTTTCCTTGATTCATTTTATCAAACCTACTTGCTGGAGAAAATTATTTTATCAAGTTCCAATTGTTGATCTCAAAAACATATTTCAGCAACATTTGTTTAGTTCTATTTGAATATAAGTAATAGCCAGATTTGGGGTAACTGGGGGCAGAAGCATTTCTAAAAGAATCACAGAGTCATAGAATACCAGGTTGGAAGGGACCTCAAGGATTATCTGGTCCAACCTTTTTTGGTAAAAGCATGGTCTAGACAAGATGGCCCAGCACCCTGTCCAGCTGAATCTTAAAGGTGTTCAATGTTGGGGAATCCACCACTTCCCTGGGGAGATTATTCCAATGACTTGTTGTTCTCATTGTGGAAAATTTTCCTCTTGTGTCCAGTCGGAATCTCCCCAAGGGTAACTTGTACCCATTACCCCTCACCTTTTCTATGTGACTCCTTGTAAAAAGGGAATCTCTATTTTCTTTGTAGCCACCCTTTAAATACTAGAATATGGTGACAAGGTCTCTCCTAAGCCTTCTTTTCTCAAGGCTGAACAAACCCAGTTCTCTCAGCCTTTCCTCATATGGCAGGCTCCCCAGTCCTTTGATCACCTTTGTGGCCCTTCTCTGGACCCTCTCCAGCCTGTCCACATCTTTTTTGTATAGCACGGACCAAAAATGAACAGAATATTCCATGTGTGGCCTCACCAGCACTGGGTAGAGTAGGATAACGACTTCTTTATCTCTGCTGGTGATGCCCTTGTTGAGGCAACCTAGTATCCTGTTGGCTTTCTTTGCCGCAGCAGCACACTGTTCGCTCATATTGACCTTGTTGTCCACCAGGACTGCCAGGTCCCTTTCCACAGATCTGCTCCCCAGCCAGGTAGAACTCAGCTTGTGCTGCACTCCTGGATTATGTTTCCCCAGGTGCAAGACCTTACATTTTTCTTGGTTGAACTTCATAAGGTTCTTGTCAGCCCACTCTTCCAGACTATCCAGGTCTTCCTGCAGGGTGGCTCTCCCTGATGAAGTGTCCACTTCCCCACTCAGTTTGGTATCATCAGCAAACTTCATCAGAGTACACTTGATCCCATCATCCAGATCACTTAGGAAGATATTAAACAGCGTTGGGCCCAATATCGATCCCTGGGGGACCCCACTTGTGACAGGTTGCCAGATTGAAAAGGAGCTATTTGCCACCACCCTCTGGGTGCAGACTTGTCTCGTCCCACTCGGTGGGTTGTGAGAGGGGTGAATCTTTTCAATTCCCCGATGGTTTGTGTACCGACAAAAGCCAATCTCTGTTCGGCAGAGCTGCGTGGTTGGTAGAGTCATGACAATGACTCAGAAGAACAGTCTGGCCAGCAACTTTATTAACTGGCGAATTCCACAAACGGACAAACTTAACAAACTAGCAAGCTCAACGAACGAACAGAGGCGATTTGGCAATGGAGCTATTTTCCGGGCAACCCGTCACAATTTATCCCAAACTTGCATATACTGGAGGAGCAGAGGAAGAGAGAAGGGAGAAAAGGAAAGGAAAAGAGAGGAGGAAAGAGAAAGAAAAAGTATCACCACCCTTGGATCCCGCGATGACGATGACAGACGTGGCAATCCTCCAGTGGTGGGCGCGCGCGCAGTTCCCTGGGGAGGGGCATGTCTTTTATAAGCTAACCCCCGCCTCCAGGTACGCCCCTTCAAGACTGACATGGTTCTTGTTCTAGAAAGATCTCAATCTTCTGCGCAGGCGCTGGGGGAGGGGGGAATGTTGCCAGGGGTCTCTCGGGCGGTCACAAGCCCCTTCCTCAGATCAACTCTGTGTGATCTCTGGCCATACATGGTAAGGTCTGGTGGAACCCAGAACTGCGCATCCTCCGATGCGCTCACCACGTCCCGCATGTCCCGCTCCCTCTCTCCCCCATCCCGTGCTGTGCTCACCAACCTGCCGTCGCCATGCAAATAGCGCCTCAAGTTGCCACAATGTTTGAGATATTAAGTCTTTCAGTCTCTCACAAGCCTGTCAGCCAGTTCCCCACCCACCACACAGACCACTTGTCTAGACCATAACGCATCAGTTTCTCTAGGAGGAAGCTGTGGGAAACCGTATCAAAAGCCTTGGAGAAATCCAGGTAGACAATGTCCACTGTTTGCCCCACATCAACTGAGCAGGTTATTTTGTCACAGAAGGTGATCAGGTTTGTCAAGCACGATTTGCCCTTGGTGAATTCATGCTGGCTTTTCCCAATCATGTGCTTCATTTGACTTGTGATAGCCCCCAGGAGGATTCATTCCATAATTTTCCTGGGGAGTGAAGTAAGACTGATGGGCCTATAATTTCCTGGATCCTCCTTTAAGACCTTCTTGTAGATGGGGGTGACATTAGCCTTCTTCCAGTCTTCTGGGATGTCCCACAATCTCCACAACTTCTCAAAGGTTATGGACAGCAGCCTCGCAATGACATCAGCCAGATCTCTTAACACCCTCGGGTGGATATTGTCAGGGCCCATGGATTTGTAGGGGTCAAGCTCCTGTAACAGTTCACATACCAACTCTTCCTTCACTGACAGTGGGTCTGTGTTTGCTTCAACCTGAATTTTTGTTCCCAAAGCCTGGGGCCCAACAGTGCTCGTAAAGACAAAGGTGAAGAAAGTGTTGAGAACCTCTGCCTTTTCAGCATTGTTGGTGGCTAATTCACCGCTCCTGTTTAACAATAAGACAATATTTTCCTTCTGTTTCTGCTTGTTTACGTACCTGCAGAACCCTTGTAATTTTTCTTGTAGTTTTTGATATCTCTGGCCAATTTCAATTCAAGTTGAGTTTTTGCTTTTCTAACGGCATCTTTGCACACCCTGGCAATGCCCTTGTAGTTCTCAATGGGTATTCGTCCACTTTTCCATCTCTGGTATGCTTCTCTTTTGGTTTTGAGCAGACTGAGAAGCTTGCAGTTAAGCCAAGGGGTCTCCTGTTCCACCTACTTCCCTTATCTTTAAAGGGGATGAACTGTTTTTGTGCTTCCAGGAGAGTGTTCTTGAAAAACTCCCTAGCACTCGCTAGCTCCTTTATCCTCCATGGAAGGTTCCCACGGAATCCATCCCAACTGAGCTCTGAGCGAGCTGAAGTTTGCTCTTCTAAAATCTAAAACCTTTGTCTTAGTACTAACCTTCAGTGTTCTCAGCAGGATCCCAAACTCCACAATACTGTGATCACTGCAGCCAAGGCTATCACTGACCAAGATATTACAAAGTAGGTTTTCTTGGTTTGTGAGTAGCAAGTGAGGCACTCCAGCAGTGCCTCATTCCTGGTTGGCACATATAACATTTGTATGAGGAAGCAGTCCTCTGCACATTCCAGGAACTTGATGGATGACGTGAGCTGCTGTATTGTTCTTCCAACAAATGTCTGGGTAGTTGAAGTCACCCATAAGAACCAGGTTCTGTTGACCTGAAGCTTGCTTAAGTCACACAAATATTGCTTTGTTGGCCTTATCATCTTGGTTTGAAGGTCAGTAGCAGGTGCCTACTGTAAGATCTCCTTTGGAGATGACCCCTCTGATCTTGACCCAGAGGCATTTGATAGGGCTTCCACAATCACTGTACTTGACTTCTATACTTTCGAGTCTTAACACTCTTAACATAGATTGCGACTCCTCCTCCTCTTCTTCCCTGCCTGTCTTTACGAAACAGCCTGTAGCTATCCATCGCAATCCTCCAGTCATGTGAGTTGTCCCACCATGTTTCAGTTACTCCTACGATATCATAACTTTCTGACTGGGCATAGAGCTCCAGTTCCTCCTGTTTGTTCCCCAGGCTGCGTGCATTGGTATACATACACTTGAGGTGGTTGGTCTTCTGGTTCTCATCTTGTGAGGCAGCTAAGGAACATTTGTCGCTACTCTGGTTGGCCTGGCTTATTCCCCAGTTGGTTGCAAAGGTGTGAGCATTGCCACTTTGGACCCCACCCCTTAAGTCCTTCAGTTTAAAGCCCACTTCACCAAGTTGGCCAGCCTGCTGCCAAAGTTTCCCTTTCCTTACCAAAAGGATAATAAATATTTTTCAAGTCTTAGGCTCTTCTCTATCAGGTAATTAGAATATGACCAAATGCTTATTTTGTCCCCCAATATACCCTTGATTCTTTCAAATCTCAAGGTTTGAGACAAGATATTGAACTAGATGGACCTTGAGTCTGAGCCAGTATTTCTATGTATGTTGTGATTAATGAGCCCTGTAATTACTCATGATATTAGGAGATTGAGATGAAGTTGATATATACCATAAAGAAATATTGCACATGAATTATCATGCAAATTTTTTTAAAAAATAAATCTTTATTCCAGATGAGATAGTGTTTGACTAGTGCAGTAAAGTTATATTAATTACTGCTTGGTACCTAGAAGCAGACACCAGCAACATATAAATGCTTACCAATATACTGTGCAAGTGTTTTCCTATATTTTTTTCTAAGTCCATGAAATTCTGTACTACAGCTAATGACATACCTTTGTACTTGCTGTTGACAGCAGGTGTAGTTGCTTCTTGTTTTGAAGTCAAAAGATTAATAGCAGTCAGATCCTTAGCTGTGAAGCACATCAGAAGAGCTTATTTTAGTGTCACTCCAGCACTTTTCCCCACAGAGAACATGGCCTTGAAGATGGAGCATGAACAAGGAAAGCAACAAAAAGAAAAGCTCCTGGTTCATTAAGAACCCTTCTCAGATCTCTCACACATCTAAGGATGGCTTTCTAGCTTCTGATAGAAAAAAAGGTTGATTCTTCTCTCAACAACAAATGTACAAATGTTATTAAAATTGCTTATCTTTATTGTTTCTCCAGTTCAGATTTTTTCTACTTTGCAGTAAACAGGATGCATCTTCAAATATCACTTATAATTTGTCCATTGAACTTAAAAGCCCATGCCTTTTTTTCCTGGTATCATACACTATTATCACTAACCTTTAGCCTTCTTTTATTGTATTATACAAGGAATTGAAGGGCAATTTGAATTAAATTTCTCTATTAATGTAATCACTACCATAGCCTAACTTAGTTTACATGACAGAAACAACACACTTCAGTTAGCTACTCTTCTGGAGGATGTCTACCATCTTCCTACAGATTTCTAAGAAAATTAACCTGATACAAAGCTCATGGAGTCTCAGAGGATGGGAGCCCATTCCTTGTAATGTCCACTTATTTTAAACCTGGGTAACAAGCATCTGGATAATACAGGGGTAAAGGTTTGCAATAATGCCACAATACATTAAAAAATACCCATTGTATCAGGCCTATTAATCAGTAAGTGGTATCAGCCCAGAAAAGTAAGAGAGAAAATTAAACTGTTATAAATGAAAGATAATGGATGTCTGACAATGTCATGTTCCCTTAAGTGATTTACCCAGCACACTCCCACTAGCCCTGCAACCTCTGGCATCAATTTCCATAGCAACAAATGGCAATGTTACCAGCCAGAGCACATCCAGCGACAGAGAGAACAAGCTCTAACAGTGGAGTTCAAGAAAAAAAATAAAATCCATTATAGCAATATAATGTATTATATATATATAATATATTATATATATATAATGTATATACTGTACGAGAAAGAATCACATGCTGGACATGCCTGCTTTGTGAAAAAAGTTATTTTCTTCATGCCTAATGGATCATGTTTTGTCTAATTCCTGTTTATGGCTTGGACGAAGTAGACATTGAGAAAAGATCACACGACCTATGAGCCCAGGATGCAGGCAAGCAGCACGGTGCTTTTCGTTCCTTTTGGATAAAGTTTATCTTGGAGGAAGATGTATTATTTCACATCACTATTTCTGAACCTAGTACCAATAAACCATTTCTGTTTTGCACCAAGGAGCCCCCATGATAAAATTCCTGGATCACTCACAGCATCTCCTGGAAACTCCACCTGTGACACTGCTATTTCCTACCCTCTGCCAACTTGCACTATCACATCATAGGCAGTCCAGCACTAACTCCGCTCAAGGTGAGGAACGTCATATCTTTTATTCGTAAGTCACACAAGATATTTTTCTACAGCTCTGAGGTATATGAATTTGTCTTTGCCTTATACCATGAAGACTCCTACTATTATTTGTCCTGATGGTCCCCAGCTCAGTCCCAATTACAATAAATTAGTGGCTTTCTGCAGATAGCAAATATATGTGCAATTACATTGGATGCTTTTATCATTTATAGTAGTTTGTGAAGACATAAAGACTCCCATTGTCTAGGATAACCAACTAAATAAACAAAACATTTCCATTCTTTGTGACTTCTCAAGCTGTTTTGAGATTTCTTAAGAATATTTGTTGGTTCTTTACTATCACATAATATATTGCGTTTGTAACTTATCAGATACTATATGAAAGCACTATCTTGGATCTTCCTGCCTCTCTACAAAGCCTTCGTAATCCACTGGTATTCTGTCAGCTGCTCTCTGATGTGGCAAGTGTCATAGGCCGGAGTACCTAAATAGATCACACATTTTTCAAACACACACAAAAAAGTCCTTTCAACAATAACAACAAACTTCTTTGCAAGATGCTATATAGCATAAAGCTTCTGACATTTACTTCTTGACCTTACTTCAGTGATCATGACTGTTGCATCCAGAGTTTAACAGGTTTCAAGAAAAACTCTTTGCAGATGGGCAGAGCTTCTGTGGCCAATGCACACCAAACAGCCACAGCAGGCTAACAACAGATTCCCTAAGGTAACGCTGGGTTCACTTAAGAAACAGAATTGTAAATGTTGCAAGAGAAATGTTTTAGCAGATATTTACACTGTTGATTTATCTTGGCCTATTTGGGGGTTTAAAACTAGAGAGGAGAACAAAGCTGCAAGTTGGAAAAACCTGTTACTGAGGTGCAATGCACAGGCTGTAATCCCAGACGACTTTTCCCCAACAGAACAAGGGATCGTTTGAGCATTAGGGTTTACTGAAGTCACTGAGGAAGATCAAGTCTTCAAAAAGCACATGAAATAAAGTTATGTATTTCTGGAGAGTGAGATACTTCTTGCTGCCTTTTTGTTTCACAAGGGTGGAACAGTTTCTTCCTCTACCAAGTTACACTCAGGTGATGCGATTTATATGCGTGGCAGGAAGTGTATAGAAATATGGATATCTCTTACTGGATGGCCCACAGTCTCCAGGTGACTTCCATTAACTTACTTAATTTAGAAGCTAAGCTAAATTTGCTTTCAGGGAGACTGATTCACAAGCATACAAGTTACTTTTAGAAAACGTTCCTAAAAGTCAGGGTTCTTAAGTTACTTCAATAGTTTTGCTCCCAACATTTTTAAAAACACACTTGATAATTCTGAATCTCATTTCCAGGTCCCCACAGGACATACTAACTCTCTCAATGTGGGACCAGAATTAGGTTTTGAATATTAGCAAGTGTCTTGGAATTGATTGGCTTTAACCAGCTTATGCTTGAGTTTCTCTGAGCAATATTTAATTTGCCTGGGTGTTGTAATGATTATTTCATTGCTACTGGTATGACACCTGGAAATATTTCAATTAAAAAGTACTTTCTAATCACAATATCTTTTATGGAACATTTAATTAGAATAAGATAGTCAGAGTATACATGTTTGTTAGCTTTGTTTTCTTTTTGAAAGACTTGAGAGAATTTACTAGGCATATTACTCTCCGTTATTTTGCTAATGACTTAGAAACATTTTGGTAGAACCATGTTGTCTTTCATTCCTAAAATATTTCACTGGGCTTTTCCATTAGGGACTGTATACAATTATTCTCTCTTTTTAAAAAGATTCATCCCTTTTAGTTTTCCCATTTTATATTGATAGACAAACTTGCTTTGCTACCTTAAACATTCCCTGCATTTTATATAAAAAGTTTTCACTTCAAACAAAAATGTCATTTAATACTGAAGCTTTCAGTGTAGCTGTTACTTTGTTCACTGTGTAACTCCTGCTACACAGAAATGCACACTCCAGTTGAGGAATTGCTGTGCGTAGTAGTAAGGATATACTCCTGGTGTTACTGATTGACAGTCTTGTGTTCCAACAGCAAACTGAGTTATCTGAAAAGTCCTTTCATCTTTAACAGGCATATATAATCAAGGACATCACATGATTTCTTCAATTTATCAAGAAGTTGAAATGGTTGCTCCCCTCCTGCCCCTTTCCCCCCCAAAAAAAACCACCCCACATCACATATTTGTCTGGCCTTCAATTAATATAATGCACATTAAAAATATATATATTTTTTTAAATAAAAGCTGGTATAAAATATTTTTCGCATTTTGTGGTCAGAGATTTTGATATATACTGAAGTGACTACAGTTAAAACAGTTTCTTCTTCTCAACAGGGCACATAGTTTAAATATGTAATTTATGGAAGACTTGAACCTGTAAGTATTTGAGTTATTACACAGGTTTTTATCTGCAAGATTTCCCATTAGGTTTGATAGGATGTGTGGTTCTGATTTATAAGTATAGACATTACTGTCCAGTGTAACTCATAATATTTTTGTTAATTACAAAGCCTATTCAAAGACATTAAAGTGCAGAAACACCAATTCTATTTTGATGACCATGCACTCCTTCCATTTGTGAGTATTAAAATCTTAAGGAAATAAAGTTGTTTTTAAACACAGTTATTTAATTCCATTAAATAAACCATTCTAAACCATTTAAAAAGTATGTACTATTTTATGATTACTAACCACTATTCTTTCTGAAATTCCAATTTTTCAGTATTCTGTATGAAATATATTCACTTTATAAGGCTGAGGCTAATGTGTTTATTCTAGAGGCAAAGAGGTATTTTAAAAAAAACTAATGATCATTCTGAAGGAGAAGCAATAAAAATACTTCTGTCCTGAGCACAGCTGCATGAGGGAATTTCCCAATAGAGTATTTAGATATTTGTGTTCTGATGCAAGAGATGAAAAATGCTTACTGAACAAAATCTTGGGATGAGTCCAGAACAGGAGCTGAATAAACTAATGAAAGAGAGGAATAAAAAAAGAGCTCTGTAGCTTAAACAGAAGAAAAGAAGAAGAAAAGTAGTGTAAGTATCATGTAGATATGATCCTGCAGATAAATTGGAAGCAGATTTTGATTACTCTTTCACTTGGACAACACACACTGGTTGTGGGACAGTAGGTTTTTGACATTATCATATGAAAGAAATCACAAGAAGGTGACTGACAAGCTGCCAAAAATACTGTAACCTGCAATTCCTATAGTTTTGTATCAAAAAGAATATTTTGAATTTCCTTGCCTTCCCTCTAGGAGCTTCAGCCCTGCTCTTCTCTACAGGCGCTTGTGGTACATAAAGGTTACTTGTTTTCAGAATTACTGCCTCAAGTTCACACACTGACTAAGGGAATTATCTTTCAGTAAAACAGGGGAATTTTTCCTACTGATAGGAAACAGCTTAAGAAACCTGAATTAAATTTTAATTGTTTAGATAACTGAGGTTCTCTGCTTCAGCCTCAATGTGAAAGAGTTTCTTTCGGGAACTGTTGTTTCCTCCTCTCCCTTCCAAAAAAGACTGTTTTCAGATCTTTCCATAGCCTATGGAAAAGCATCACTATGCAAGCTGTAAAGCAGGTACCATAAGAGGTGTACAGAACATCTTTGTGCTGCAAATGGCACTGTGAGGGTACAATTGCTCTGTTGTGTCTAGCCAAGGTCCAGCAGTCTTTCACAGATATCAGTGTAGGAGGATTTTCTTCAGCTGCCTAGAATTTATTACATTTTATCATTCTTATTAATGCTTTCCTCACTCCTAGTTGATGATGAACATGAGGAAACCGATTTTAGGCTCAGAACACAATTACCCAAACCCCTCCACATGTGAAATGTTGTCACATCACAACAACAACCTTCAAAACCAGTATACATTGCCCTCTTATAGATGACGATACTTTGTACTTTTCCTGGACAAATGTCATGCTCTAGTTTCAGATAATCTGCCAATAGGAAGGAGTCAGTACTAGCTGAAGAAAGTAACGCTTTAAGTTGTCACAGGTCGAAGAAATATCTACAATTTCAGATATCGCTAATATTGATATAACATATTTAGCCATTTGTATTCCTATTTTTTTCCATGGTTTTCCACTTTTAGAGCTTAATCTGATCTGTAATATTGTTATACTTGGATATAAATAACAGCATGAGAATTATTAATGAATTGGGCATGGGGTTTGGCACATTAGCTGTATTGCCATATTTCACATTCTGTTATTTTTGGCCTTCTATGTGCTATGATGTGCAAACCACATCCACTCAAGCCTCAGCAAAAGTTGCCTAAAAATCGCCACTATTCGCAGTGGAAGTAGAAGCTAGTGATCCTCTTTTCTCATATCTAGGACCGAAAGGTATTTTTGCAGACAGATCTGAAAAGCAGATAAGACTTTGCTTCTAAAGCAGGAATACCACAATCTACCATGGTGGGAGGGTGGGGGGAAGGGAAATTAAAAGAACCGTGGAGAATGCAGCATCTTAAATACATTGCAACAAATAAACATACTCCCAAGCATGTGTATTTTGTATCACAGCATTTGTAAGCCTTGCAGCTATGAAACTATTGTAAAAGCAAAAGATGAAACACTCCTTTGCATGTTTTTTTTTTTTCACCCAAAAGAGTTCATTGTTACAATCTAAGCTACAAAATGGTCAGCTTTTAAATGGCTCTTGAAGAACGGTTACAAATCCAGAGACTCACCAGGAGAAAGGACACTTAAATCCATAAAGAAGTCTCACCTGCTGATGAGACCAGTTGCAAGCAGAATGCCACTCCACAGAAACAAAATTGTCACTTTTTTCCCTTTAGTAAACAGAAGATACTGAAAAAAACATAGCTGCATCAACAGGATTTGTGTAGAGATGTGAACTGACTGTTCAAAGGAAAGTAAAAAAAGCTTGTTATATGTTTTAGCATTTAGGGAATCAGTGACTTTTTGAACTTCCCACTGTGATGCTATAAACATGCTGTCTCTAATGCTGCCAAAGCTTATTGAAACCCCTAGTAGGTAAGTTCACAATACTCCATGCACCATGAAATTCAATTACATTTAAGAAAATTAGGGTTGAGTTTAATTACTTGTGTGCACTTTGGATGAGCACATGTTCTGTTTAAGGATGTGGCTTGCAGAGGTCCTGACTCAGATCGAATGAATTCACTTACACGTTGTGCATTTCCTTTTGAAATTAATTTAGCTGCTGAAGATTCCTTGCATTTCTGGCAAAATAAAAAAAAAAATAAAAAATCACAATGTTCCAGTGAAGCTGCAGAAAAAGAAATAATTACTCTTCTGTACAGAACATGCAAGAAAGAATTCCACAAGAGTGATATATTTCTGTTTTGTTTATGCAAAATCCTGGAGAAGAAAAAAACCCAAACCCACACATCCAACAGGTATACAGTTTTCTTCCCTTTTCCTATTTCATATAAGATAACCAAATCAGTTTTACAAAATAACCTGGAAAAACATGGTAATAATTGCTACTTTGTTTATATATACACAGTCTTTTTCTTTAAATAAATTTATTCTACTCTCTTCTCCTAGAGGAAGGACCACAACAACACTAAATAGGTAAGTTCTCCTGCCCAATCACAGTTCAGACAGCATGTCCCCAGTTAAATGTCGTTATGCGTGTTGCTACCTGATGAAATCCAGAGTCTTCATGTTGAATACATACTATAAAATTCTACTGTCCCTTCAAATGCAATATTATGATGACTATTCATTATCTATTAGTACTGAAAGAGAATAATGAGGAGCTATACCTTTTTCAGTAATACTCATGCCCTAGCTTCTTCAGGGTGTTTTCCCTAGGACACACTGTTAAAATTCGTATTTTCCTAACATTATTTTATTTCCTCTGAAATATTAACGTAGATTAAGGATCAGTGCTCTATTCAGAGGCCTCCTAAGAGCAAGGGTGTTAGACTGACCACTGACGTGCTGCAGTGGCTTGCAAAACCAGTCATATGTAGAGTTTTTTTGGACCTGTCAGTTATTCTTTAAAGGCACACAAGAGTGAAAAGACAAGTTGCACCAACATCATGCACACTCTTCCTTTTAAAAGAAGCTGCAAATATGAAAACATGGTATCTCAGTATATAGTTATTGCAGGGTCAGCTTTAAAAGTGACTGCCTTTTTAAATTCAAAGTTAGGCTGAAAAAAATACACAAGCATGAAGAACTGTTGGTGACAAATGGTTGTCTTGCTAAATTAACAGGAACAAATAATTTAACTGAATGCTGCAGAGGTAACATAATTAAAGTTAGAGGAAAAATATTCTTCTTTCTGCATTAGGCCAAAGCAGGATCTGTCTACTACTGTAGTAAGACATAATGAGAAAGAAGAGGGGGGACAGGGAGGAAGAAGAGAGGAGGTAGGAGGGAACAACAAAGTAATAACATCTTAACTGTACAGTGTGGATCCTTCCTGCCTCTTGGGAAGTGAGGCATTACACATTTTGTTTTTAAATTAAGTTTACCAAGTGTAAGACAATCTATGTACGGCTCTCATTGCTTTCATTTAAGAAGCAAACAGTAGAAAAACAAAGAAATGAAAAAAAAAAGTCAACTCTGTTAGTGATTTTTCATCTAGCACCTGGTATTGTCATGGCTTAAACTGATCACAGCAATGAAAATTCACAGAGGATGCTGTGTTTATTTGAAACACACTGTTATCTCAATAGTCCAGTTTAGGGGGGCAGGGGAGGGGAGGAAGAGGAATGGGGGAAAAAACCTAACAAGAAAAAAGAAGGCAGGAAAAGAAAGACTAAAGAGGACATTTTAACACTTCCTTTGTCATCAAAGGAATAACACTTCTATTGTCTACCTATACACTGGTGATAAGTGATACCATTCCAAGTCTTGACAATACCTAACAAAATACTACACTAGAGATGAGCTTCACAATCCTAACAAATCACCTTTTAGACATTCCTTTCCCAGCTTAGCGACCCCAAAGGTAATGTAACTAATTTAATACCATTTGGGAAGATAAGTAGCACCACTGAAATGGAAGAGAGAAAGCTCATCTTGACTCCAAGCTCCCACACTTCTCACTAGCAGGGAAGGTGGCCATGTAGGAAACACTGTCCCCATGAAGAACAGGTATAGGCATGACCACAGAGGTAAAGAGTATATGAGGTTAAATCTTATGGGGAGAGCTGTTATTGCTGATATTGCAGTAACAGTACATAATAATAATAATAAAAAGATAGCCTTTCAAAAAAGGAGGACAGCTTTCAAACACCTTTATTTCCAGAGTCATCTGGCTTCATTCAATCTTCTTTGAGATTTGCAGTTGCAAGGAAAATAACTTATCAACAGGTCTAACACTGCACGTATTTGCTTGCATAAACTTCTAGACCTTTTGTGACGAGAACCCTGTTTCCAAGCAAACTTTACAAGACACAGCCTACTTCACTTCAGTTCTTGATAACAGCCTAACCTGGGACATTAATTGTGTAGCACAGCATTTCCTACATCATTTCATCAGGAGCCTAATAAAACAATGTGAGATATCACGCTGGCTACAGAAGTACTATAGGTTCTCTGAGGAAAGTTATTCCACCTGCAACCATAACCCAGCAGCTGCCTGCTCTCTTTCACCTGCTAGTCCATCTCCCCTTCTGTGAGTGTGACAACCAGGGAAAGAAGAACAATTTACCTTGTTTCTTTCCACAGGAGCAGTTCATGCAACCTTAACTCTTTCAAAAGGTCACATTCCCCAGCTCTCACTCTCCCAAATCAGCAGCATCTGTTTGTTGTAAAACGACTGCTCATTCTCACCAGAGAAGTCCAAATAAGTCTTCCACCCACTCACCCTTTTCCCTGCTCATCCAAGCTCTTTCGTCACCCTTTCTGTAGATTGAACTATGCAGCCACTCAAGGTCTTTAACATTTTCATAATCAGAGTTTTCAGGTAAGTTTATCCCACCCTGAAAAGGCAATGGATCAGTTTGTTGGCCTATCTGATTTTCTTACATTTCATTGTTTTAAAGAGCAGCTTTAGGACTGGAGTTACAAAAGATACTTAAGCATGTGCTAATCTAAAAAGGATTAGTCATTTGCCTTCACATCAAAGTAAGTTTGGGGTTTTTTTTCTTCTTTCTTTCTAATCTCTTATATTTCACAGAAAGCTATGTTTTAACTCCTGACTTTTCAGTTGAACAACTTGATTCCAGAACATGAAGTTATTTTCTTAGCAGGGATGTAAATATTTTTCATTAAATTGCTTAGTGAAATCATGAGGAAAGAAAACATGGAGACTTAAAAATAAACATATTAGTACATCAAAGCACTGTGAATTACCACCAACCATTTTACAAATCTTTTTTTGCACAGTGTTGGAAAAGTTTGAAACTGTCAATTTGTGAATTCTCTGTTAAACCATCTATAATTTAAAGCACAGGAAGTGCCCCCTCATATGTGGCTGAGTTGTCTAGCACACCTAGTTGGATGAATCAACAACTGCAGGGAAGCGTGCTGAATCTGTTCAGCGTACTTGGGGCTAAACCAGAACATTACTGTTAAACCACAAAATATGTCTCAGAACCGACTCCCCTTGGACAAGCTGTGGCCCAGAATGACCAGTTTGTGCTTTTCCAATTTCCTCATTTCCATACAGCGTCTCTACACTTATAGTAGGTATGATGTGCATCAGTAAGCTGAAGGGGACTTACCAATTCTGGTCCTTTTGTGGTCAGCCTGTTTAATGATGGCACCTTATCTGTTCTATCGCATATTGTCTCTTTCTTCTTGTACAGGGGATGTTAGTAGTTTGTTGCACTTCATCTTACTGAATGTGAATTATTGCAGATTTTTGGAGAACTGCAAAACTATCTAGAAAATTCCTGTAATAATGACACACAACTAACTCTTCCTTGGCCCTGTAAAATCCTCTCAACTGGACTTTATATCTTAGAATATGTTACTGTGACTCAACTGAAAAGTACATTGAGGTAATATATTCAGCACATAGATAGCATTTCATTATACTGAGTAATACTAAAAGGTTTTAAAAGCTATTTCACAGCAGTGAAAGAGTCTTAATAGGAGCCAATGAAAAGCTTATTTCAGAAGATAGATTTTGAAATATCTTCGTGCCAAATGCTCTATGCTGTTTGGGGCATATTCTTCTAGCACTTTCTAAATAAAATACTTATAAAATATAAATCTAATTTACAGTTTATTAATTCAATTCTTCCATAAACATTTTTTATGTTTCATATCCTTTTGGAAAGTTTACCTTTAGAAAAGATTAGATATATTTAAGACACATTTATTGATACCAAAATTACAGAATAAAATTTGTATTTGTCACTGGAGATAAGCTGTGTACATGCCCCTGAAATCAGACTGAAATGTATTTAATGCCTTGAATGCACAGAAAAAAAATTAAAAATAAACTTAGGTTCAGTTGAGGAGAGGTTTTTGAATTCATTGGATCAGTGACAGTCAAAATGGAAATGACAGACTATATTGGGAATTATCTGGAAAGGAACAAAACAGAAACAGAATATAATTCTGATGGGTAAATACATGGAAAGCCTACATCACTTATTCACTATGAAGTTCTCATCCCTCCTGCTAATTAGAAAAGAGCAAATTAACCAAGTCAAGAAAGAGAAAGAGAGGATATTTAGCTATATGAAACAACATCCATTAATATGCATTAGACTGAGATTTTTGGCTTGGAAAAGAAAAAAGATTACAAATATGATAGAGTTCTACAAAATCATGAACTGTATGCAGGAGGTAAAGAAGGAACAACTATCATACAGAGATATAATATTTGCCCTTCCTTCCAGCACAAGTACTCATGAGAAGCCAGTAAAATTATCAGGCAAAAGATTTAAATTGAAGCAAAAGAGAAGTATTTTTAATTACACACTAATGGTAGAACTCACTGCATGAGCAGACTTTGGAAGCAAAAAGTGTGAATGGGATTAAAAGGGATTAGACAACTGGATGGAAAACAGGTCCATTCATGGCTATTAAATTTTCTGGTCTGCATGTAATCTCTGGCTCAGAAAGTCCCTAAATCGCTGACTGCCAAAAGCTGGGAACATATAACCAGAGAAAGGATTACTCTACACATGCCTGGTGTCTTCTACTCTTTCCCTTAGCAGCTGCTACTGGCTTCTACCAGAGATGCGTTGCTGAGCTAGCTGAACTGTTGGTCTCATCTAGTATGGCAGGTCTTGTATATCTCAGTCTCATAGCCCTAAATGGTGACATATGAATTAATTCTACTCATTTAACCTGCTCTTGAACTTAAATGAGAGCATTAAAATAGCTTGTGTTCCCACATAATAAAAATTCTAGTTCTCACAGAACTTAAGCCTAGTGTTCAAGCTTTGACTTTCCAGGAATACCAGGCCAATGCTCAAAGTCAGTGTCCATGTAGATGTACAAGTTACCAAAATTTAAATCCTCAATTATGAAAACCGGTTGGAAAAAAACAAGCAAACAAACAAAAAGCTGGTGTCACTTGGTTCTTCACAAGCAAAAGTTCTTGGTGTAAATGGCCCTTCAGCACCCATCCTGAGGTCCAGGCCCAGCTGTGAAAGAAGCTGCTTGCAGATAGCACAAAATTGCCTCAGTTGAATCCAAGTTCTGCAACCTTTGTTGCTTTTTTTTTTCTTCCTGCAAGAACACACTATTTTAAAATATCTGTTATATACACTTCATAGCATCTACTTTTAAGAGATTATTCTGGAATGTGTTGTTAAAACAAAAAAAAGGAAAGGGAAACAGAATGTTCCTATTAAAATACTTCCAGCCCATCTGGTCAAACTTAATGTGTGCTCAGTCATAAGGTGAGCTACAGATTTGAGGTGTTTGGCTTCAACTTGAAGGCATGGCTCTATGGTCTTGGCTATAGTAATTTACTTCTTGCTATATTGGTTTAAATTGAGCTGTAATCTTATGAGGCAAGTCTAACTGTGTAAGCCAACTTGAAAGTCTTATAAATTTCCACTTCTGATTTAACACTGGTTTATTTAAACCTTAGAGTTGGTCAGTACCACTCAGACAAAATATTCCCCCATCAGAATATATATATATATATTCATCAAGATTAAAATTACTTTCTAATTTATGATGGTTGGGTATTATAAATTTCTGATAGACTGCACAGGTGTCAACATCATCAATGCTCTCTCAGCATTAATTGCCAACCAGCAGGTGGGCTGAGCAGCATTCAGGACACCTATGGTTAGCAGTCGTCAAGGCTGAAGCTTTGCAGCTTGCAAGAGGACTCCTTAACACTTAACCAGCAGGGCTAGGATGGATGAAGTTTCCATGAGTGTTAAGGCTCCCTTATAGGCCAAGTGATAAGCTGCAGCAAAGCCAGGGGCCTTTTCTGCATCACTGTTTTCCAGTTTTCCCTCTACCTTTGAAAATTTTTTCCTAGAAGTATTTGTGACTCTTCAGTTTTACCTTCGGGTATCTTCGCTGTACTTGTCTTGACCATTAACAAATAGACTGAACTTCTATTGCTTTGTCATGAGTGATTGTCTTACACTTTCTACCTAATGTTTAACTTTCTGCAGGGGTTTTCCTGCAAAGCACTGCTGAAGCTTGCTGACTCTATCCAAAGCACTGTGCAGCTGCGCTCTAGCAGGGAAGAAGAACTTTTGTTACATGTTGGGGGTTGAGATGTTGGAACTCATGCAGGTAGTTGGCAAAGACCAGAGTTTCTAAAGGATACTGTTTAATGAGGGTAGTGATGTATTCCTTACACTGGCCTTCAAAGACTTTTCCTATGCATTTGTGAGCTGTGGGCTCTCAAAACAAAAGACACACATTCAGCATCAACTTAAAGCTTCTGTAGTTAGGTACCCAAATGATTAAAAATGAATTAAAAATAAGCAAAATACACATATGGAGGCTGACAAGTGCTAAGATGTATAAAAATAACAGCCCCTCATGAATATACTAGTAAAATAATTACATTTTGTTTTCAAGAACATTTGTGCTGATGAACATCCTTCTATACATTGGATAACTAAATTTGTTGGCTTGTTTAAATATTCATTTATTGCACCTGTTTTCAGTGTTCCTTGGCCATTACTTTTTTTTTCTTACAGGGAAGTACACGGGGCTGACAACTTTCAAATGCACTGAAGTTTAGAATTAAGTTGCTAAAAATGAATATATGACATGGTTGCATAAAAAATACCAGGACAAGCTGTTGGTCTTTGTCACACAACAGAGGCAATCAGTTCCCAAGCTGCTGAAATAAATGAAAATTTCAGCCAGCTGTCAGGCTATTAAACTGATTCTGACAGAATCAGGGATCAGGATAGACACATAAGCAGGAGAAGGCCAAGTGTTTGCCTACTCCCAGTTGTCTGTAAACTTTATCTGCAGTTTGAGTCAGGCTAAGAGTCAGAAAGCATTTGCCTGGCCTCTGTAGACTGGCAGCCGGAAGAGACAAAGACTGCTTGGTGTGGTGTAAACACTGAATATTTCTAAACATAACACAAAAAATATACATTTCTGCACTTTCTAAGGTGGGAGACTGAAGATGATACTGCAGGAGATCACGATCTAAGGGTGTGATGGGAAATAAGAAAGGGCTTTGTAAAATCCTAAGGAATTGTCATTCTTTTATTCAGCCCCCATTGCTAAATAGCATTCTTTGTCAAGTTTAAAAGCATCATCTGTCATACTCTGTGTTTGTATTAAAGTGACCTTTGAGCTGGAAGTGTTCAAGTCATCAGCACATATGTTTGGGCCATATAGAATTAGGTCTTTACTGGACGGAGTTCTTGAATATTTAGATATGTCTTAAGAAACAGGATCACAGAAAGACCATAGCAAGAAAGTTACTGAAGCCATTATGTTTAATTTGCCTCAGAAATATTAGCAACCAGAAATCTTGGTGTCCTGATATCTGCAGAATGGTACCTTTTTTTAAAAGAAACTTGAGACTTAAAAAAACACACAATCCCCTTTGTTAGTATTTGTCCAATCTCAAGAAAAATACATTCAGCATTCAAATTTCCATTTGATTATATTACAGCTTTAAAAATCCTCCTTTTCCTAGTGTTTCCTTTTTTGTCTATAGCCCCCAGTCTGGGGGCATTGCATTACACAATATATTATGGCTGTATTATCCACCAGTTCAAACCTGAGCATTTTTTTTCTTACCTCTTTTGTGTCACAGAACTTTTGAAAAACATTGTAAATTAATGGTGCTATAATAGTAAGATGGAGAAAGTGGCAGCTATCAGCAGCTTAGGGAGCCAGCCTCTGTCTTTTTTTAAAGCATATTACTACCTTGTACAGTTATGAACAAGTATATTAGAATGGAAGTACAGCACAATAAAATAGTTTTCTGAATCTGTAGAAAGCACTGATATGCCTAAGGAAGGCATGTGCCGTTCATTGTAATTTCAATGCTTGCTGAGTCTGGAAGTTAATGTCAAAATTGAAAATGTTAGCGTAGTTTTCTAAGCAGAAAGAAGAGGTACAGTAATCAGTTAAGATCACAAGATCAGGACGTACTGGCTTTGGTTGCATGATGATTCCCTAGATTTTACAGACCTTTAAACTCTGAAGGGTAAACCACAACAAATTTTTGGAGTCTGTGATAAGCAGAACTTGCCTGGTAAAGCTTGTTTCAATTAAACTTTTGCTTTAAAATATTTGGAGCTGTTTAGATGTAAGGCATCAATCCAACATAGGATAGAAATTAAACAGAACGCCCACTAATTAACTTAACAGTTCAGAAATTTACTTATTCACAGATTTTACAATAGGATCTGTTGATTTTTAAGTCATAAGATTAATGGTGCTCTGGAAAAAGGAGGGAAATCAACAGCTTTTGTGAGAAGTACTGTGAAAATCCCTTTGCATTTGAGTGTCCCAGCCACCAGTGCCATGACACTGAGAGCACCAGTGGCAGTGATCCTGTAAACAGCTGTAGTTGCAACAAAAGTCTGAGCAATCTCCCCTTAGCCCCAGAATCCCTGACATTAAATAGTTCTTCAGTGACATGAATAAAGTGGAATGGAAAGTACTTGAGTGGAGGATGAAATGCCTCCAGGAACACAGAGAGTAAGCACACTCATTAACTCAGCTCTTGCTGAGGTTGAAGATCTTCATCTTTACCTCTGAGTAAAAAGAGACAAAGTATTTTATTTGTCCAAACAAGTTTAATTACATCCTGGTTTTGCAACACTGTGCCCAAAAACATATTGGCAAAGGCAAACAATGCTTCCAAGTGAGTTTTTGCTTCTTCAACCCAATCTCGCCGTGCTCTTGGGCAAGAGCCACCTACCACAGTGGCTTAGGGAATGAAGTTAATATGTGACTGAGCTCAGTTTCAAGCTTGCTTCTCCAGGGTGTCAACATACCTAAATGTGAACACACACCAAAAAAAAAAAAGGATAACAGGTTTATTTACTTTGTCAAAGAAATAATTTTAAATCACTGAGCATCCAGTGTCACCCGTATACAAGATGTTTGGACTTCAGCTATAAGAAAACCACCTGATCTACTAAGTTTTGACACTGCCTCAAAGACGAATTGCAAGGGTCAATTGCTTCATTACCTAGGAGTCTCTCAAACACAATGATCACAGTTAGCCAAGTAGGACCTAATTGTGAAAGCTGTCCTCAGGTAAAAGTCTCTTTAACAAAATATGTGACTATTCCCCAAGCAAGCATTATAGAATTTAGCTTTGAGACTGTATCTACCACAGCATACTTATAAGTACTAGGTACTTATGTACATAGGTACATAGTACTACGTACTATGCAGCGTGGTATAAATACTATGTGCTAGGCAGCACATATTATGTACTGTTTTCTGACAAGCCACTTTCTGATTTGTGGAAACTGGAGGAAGCATTGATAATGGCAGTGGATATTGGTATCAGTTAATCTGAAGAAGCAAGCAGCAAATATGTAGCTCTTACTTTTCTTGCTCTTAAAGATCTTCATGGTATTGTTGGATTACTTCCACAGTCTCTTTGGACTTTACACAGTTAATGTGGTCGTTTGCAGTGAAAATTATTCATGTTCAATTAATGCTTCTTATAGGTCTCTTATCTACTCTCCAGAGAAGAATTTAAGTGATGTTCATGTGACTGAATTATGTCAGAACATACAGAACACTGATAAGGGTAGGCAGAAGTCAAGCTAACACACAGATCCATCATACACATAGAGTACACAAACTGCGTGGGTAGTCTGGTAGTCCCACTAGCAGGGAACTCCACACAGCAGAGTCCAACTGCCCCAAAGGGACTGCTGCATGCCTGGGAACTCCAGGTGGATGAACAACAGTGGGTCTTGCTTACGGTAGTTTATTGCTTCTTTGATGCTGTGCATCCCTACGGTAGCTCTGGACCTGGTTTCTGAGTTTCCCAGTGTGCAGGAATCTCAATGAGAGACAACCCTTTTGTTAAATTCTTCTGTTTTCTACTCTTTTACCTTCTTGAACTCTCTTTGACCAGGATGTTTGGAAGACTGGCTTCTTTTGCCAGTAAACATGATGGGATTAAACTAATTTGAGGGATTATTTTTCTGTCTCCCTTTCTTCCCTCCCTGAATGCATTGTGTTGGGAACATAGTGTCCCAGAACAAATAGAGGAATATCTCCATAACCAAAGATAGACTCTAAAGTGGAAAGCATTTCTCACCATTGTACATCCTTCTAGCATAAAGGGGGAACATTAAATGACATATTCTGCCCTCTGTGCAATATGCATGTTTCCTGTGAACTCAGAGAAAAACAGCATGGGATCGGTACTTGGAGATCACATCATGCTGGCTTGAACAAGGTTTTAAGTAAATGCCTAGCTTCAGGCATGCAGTTAAAATCTCTCTGGACCCAACTATGTGCTCAAATGCTTTGCTGAATCAGGTTCACAATGAAATTTAGAAAGCTTATTCCCCGTTTTCCTGTTCTGCCAGAGAAGTCTGAAAGAAGGTATTCTAGGAGAAAAGCAGTTCAACAGAAAACTAATTAATGTTTATACTTACTAATATTTCTTTCAGGTTTCTGAACAACAAAATCCTGTGATTTGTGAACACTTGCAAGCAAATCAAGGTATTTCCTCTCTGGAACACAGAGTATAGAATAACGTTTCTGTCTCCCTCACTTGATTTTTATGCCTGTTACTGCCCATGCTCCTCAGCCCCATGGGTAATCTGACAGCTGCAAGTGGAGGTAATACACCTATTTAAGCCCCTTTTGAAAACTTGAGAAAGCAAAGTGTTTATAACTTTCTCCGCTCAGCTGAGTTCAGGCACTTGCTGTAAAATGAATAGCTCGTGTCAGAGCTAAAAATAACTGCACTTTTTAAAATGGGCATGTCCCGTCTTGACATTATTCACTTCTACAGTGTATTACATTTTGCCTGAGAGATAACCACTTTTATTAAGATACAATGGCACTAAGGTGGTGTCATTTTTTACTTTTTTTTTTGCTCTTGGATCTCCCTGCCACCATACAGAGGTTTCATTACTCTTTAACCCAACAAGTATATACATATATACACACACATGTTATAAATATATCTAAAAAGTTGCAATAAGAAACACAGTTTTTGTATTGTCAAACAATGTCCCTAATAAAAAAAAAAAAAGGAAAGCTTCACAAAATTCTCTAGCTTCACTCTCAGTAATAACTGAAAATGAATGTGATTTCATAGCCTTCTCGGAGACATGTGAGAGGTGGGGCACTTGCTCCTCTGCTTGCATGAGCTCAGGCATGGGGACGGGTGGGAGTCTTAAACTGAACAAACAGTGCTCCCAGCTGAGAGAAAATGTGGGGGGAGGGAGGATGGGAGAATACAAAATGGAAGGTGTTGTGGCTCTCTTTCTCTACTGCCATTTGTACTAAGGAAGATAAGGAAAGTGTGAAGAAGAAGATCAAAACGGAGCCAGTCCTGAAAGGTACTCAGCATCTTAACTTTCACTGAAATCAGTATGAACCGTGTGTCACCTCACTTTAACAGAACTGGGATTTATCCCCTCCCATGTCAGAGCAGGGGGAAGATCCTCCCATCACAGTTAATTTCTCGATCTGTTCCTGGGGTGGTGGGAGTCCAGTCTGGCCACCATGACCTATTCCAGCATAAGGCATGTGGGGGAGGAGAGGGGGTATCACTAGTGGCAAGATCTATCCCAGGAGTTACAACTGAGTCACACTCTTTCTTTACTAGTATTTTGTTTTCACAAACATTGCAGCATACCAGTCCCCTCTAATTAACACATATTTCATTTTCTTCTTAGACTGATAATTAGATATTGGCATGACTGTCTTTGTATTAGTTTTCTCTCACTAATACACTGTAAAACTATAGAGGAAACAGTGTCTTAAATCACAATTATGCATAGAAATAATAGAACTACAAAAGAGTCTAAGATGTTTTGGTTTATTTGTATTTCTCCAGATAAGCTTAGAAAATGTTAATACAAACTTTCTCATCTTCAGGACAGCAATAACATCCGTTCTGGAGGACCTTCCTTTTTATTTTCAGATTCAATTAGCTGGCTCACTGACTTGTGAAGTACGCACGTCTAAATGCTGCATTTTGATTTTGAGCTATCTTTATTTTCATTAAATGATAAATATAAAACAATCAGAATGTAATAAAAAGTTTCAAAATAAAAGAAAAACCCAAACATTTAGATAATGATGGAACTGTATAAAGAAATGAAACATGGAACTAGTGAAGTTTTTTCCTATTATCTTTGGTGAATAAATATTTTAGTTGCCTGAATTGCTATAAATGCTCTTAACCATAGAATTATCCAATCTTTAAAAAAAAATATAATCTGTCAACATATTTCTGTTCTATTTTGGTACTTCTATTGACTTTTCCTACAGTATATTAGCACTATGAAGTTATTCACTAAGTGATCTCACTAAGATTCATCATAAGTGATTCTGTCTCATTCTCTGTATTTCTTTGCTCAAGATTTTTCTTTTTAATAAATAGATGCATACAGGTATAACCTCCAAAACACAAAGAAATACATGCTAAAGGCTTAGAGAGAAATAAACAACAATGTGATTTGGATAGAACCTCAGAATTTTTGATGGTTGTCTGTTCCTGTATTTGCTCAGGCCACCATCATTCAAAGTAGCCCCTAAAGTACTTACCTCTTTGAAGAAGCTCCTCTTCATGCTCATGAACTGTATCCTTCTTGGACTCAGTATTGACCTAATATTCAGCTTTATGTTCTTCATCCAGGAACCAATCTTGCCTGAGCAATCAATCATTTTGGCAGTAATACACAGAAGAGGCCATCCCTGCACTGTTCACACTAGAATCCATGCAATATGACCAGTTTCTTCAATTGACAAACAAAGATGTGGGCAGAGCTAGTGTGAGAACAGATGCTTTTGAGAGTTCTTAAGCAAAGGTCCTAGTGACAGAGGTATAACTTCCTGTCATTACTTGTGAATGTATTTCTGTGTGGATAACTTAAACTGTCTAGTGTCCATGTCTGGAAATTCAATACCTCTCCCAAATGGGACCATAGTATCACTGAGATGATAATGTTAAACACTGTAAAAAAAAAAAAAATCAGGGTTAAGGAAGCTAACCCTCCATCCACTAGCAGTAGATGAACATCCTTCAGTGACTGTAAGCCTGTTATCACAGTACAGCCTGGCCAGCTTGTGACAAGGTTTGGATACTAGCCTAAATATTCTGTCACCAAACCCCTTTTGTGTTCCAAATAATATGTAAGCTTTTTCTTCTTGCTCATTTTACAGTGGATTTGCACAATTGGAAAAAAGGCACATTATGTCATTAAATCCGCTGTTCTGCCCTACTCTTAGCCCTGCTCTTCACTGCAGCCATTAGGCTGAAACTCACTGTTCACACTTGTCTGCTATGTAACTAAGTATCCCAATTTTACCCCAAACCAAAATCATTCCAGCAGACAAAAACTGAATAGCATCTGGGCTTGGAGCTATTCCAGGAGTCGTCTTTATGATTTATTATACCACAGTGCCTTCTTACTGCTGCGGCTCAGGAATGAAATGAGTGAAGCAGCTGGACCAGTGAAAAGTATAAAAAACCTTATCCCATCATCCCTGCCCCTTTTAGAGCAAGAGATAGGTAAGTAAAGGGTATGTAAGTAAGCATATCTGCACTGCTATGGGAGCATAAATAAGTGCAGAATGCCAGGAGCTGTCCATTGGCAGGATAACCTCATTTCTTTTTCTCCTAGGAAATTTTTACATTCACTCTTATTCTTTTCCAAAACTTTTTTGTCCTTAATTGCTAAAACCAAATTTGGCTGTAAAATCAATTTAGCTGAAACTGTGTACTCATATGTTTACAGCATTCTGTTGAGTAATGCAGTAATCATGGTAGAACTTAAAGAAATTTGGAGATGAGTTTCCTGTCATATAAAGCCAGATAATTTTTGTCAAAGTGCTGCTATTAGAAGGACTTGTCATAACTGCCCCCTTTTGCTTATATTTGTCTGTAAAACACACTGAAAGAAAGGAAGAGGAAGGAGGAAAGAGGAAAGATTAATGGGGGAGAGGAGGAGGGAGAAGGAAAAAAGAAAAAGGGAGAAGGAAAAAGAAAAGAGGTAAAGAAAAGATATTAAATGATTCAGCTCTAAAAGTTTTAAGGAGATCTTTGGTTGTATTTAGGAAAATCCAAAGATACTAATTCTGGCTACAAAAGTCTACAAACTACAGATCAGGAACTGGAAAGACAGAATGGAGGAAGCTCATATGCAAGATACAAGGTGAACTATTAGCATCCCCCAGTATCATACAGTCATTCTTATATTTAGGCACATATGTGTCAATTGGAATTTTTCCCTTTAATATATAATTATTAAATTTTAATGTATAGATATAATTGCAGTCTCCCAGTTTTCTAACAATGATACCCTCTGCCTGTTAGATCTCTTTTCCATCAATGAGTAATGTGTTAGATCTTGCAGGTTAGATCTTGCATTTAACATGAAGAAAAATTTCACAATTTGGCTTTAAAGAGGCACTAGATCCTAAAGTCTGATTCCAACATGTCTAAACCTACATAAACTTAATTCACAAAGTAATAAATGATACATAAGTTTAAGGGTAGGCTTAAGTCTTTTTCTAAGTGCACTGGACTAAGATTCCATTTTGTAAAATATTTTAATGGAATTTCTGGGTAAAACAGCACTGGTAGTGACATGGAAAACAGTAGGTAGCCACTCGATGCAAGAAGGATATAAAAATCTGTCCCATTCAATTTTACATCAACTCAACTGCTAGAAAACGTTCTTTTGTTCCTTAAACTCTAAAGAGGGCAGCTTTCCTGACTGTGATGGTCCTGCTTGCCACCACATTTTGTTTATATATTTATCTCAGATGTAAAGCTACGCTGAAAATTTCTTGTCAGTTTTGGTATTCACTATTTTATTCTAACTTGCAAGATATCTTCTCAGATTGTCCATGCCTGCTGAAGATTGTTTCAACCTAAAATAGAGTATACAGCCTCATTTATCTGGTCAGTGAAGATCGCTAGAAGGTGATGTCTGAGGTTGTCACCTAACTCTAAAACAGTGCTTAGACCTTTTTATTTAAAATATGCATTATTATTAGACTCATTCTGCCTTGTTTTTCTGCTGGAGATAGAATGTCAAAGCCAAATATAAGCCAGAAATACTTCCCTGTGGATGTAGACACATATTCAAAATAAGCTGGGAAACTGCAGGAAACAAATGAAAGGGAAATAAATGACAGCAGCTTCTTAACCACCCAGTGTAACATCCTTCTTTGTTGTTATAAGGCAGAAGAGCATGCTTGGTTTAACTCATGTAAAGAACAGTCTGCATAGGGACTAGAAGTAGGGCTGGTCTGACAGCAAAAGACACCTTGATTTTATAAAGGAATACAAACATGGTTTGGTGAAATGAACACACTGACCAGATATAATATATTCTTATTGAAAAAGTCTTTCATTTTTTTGTACACTGCAGCCTCCTTGGTCAGGAACTTTTGATAGAAATGCAATATACTGTGGATTTTGCTTTCTGCTTTATTACTCCCAAATGCCCTTAGTATGTAAAATCTATTCTATTTTCAGCTGTTGGACAAAAATACATCATATTCAGTAAAAGAAATTTGAAACTTGTTAGATTTTTCAACCACTATATTGGCTGATGTCTTTCCCTTTGTTTCTCCAGGGAAACTGTTCTGATTTTTCAATGCTCAGCTTACACGCTAGTCCATTCCCAACAGAGCTTTTTATTTTCAAATGGAACATAATGTGGAAATCCACAAGCTAGCTCCTCAGGTCCCAGAGCTGTGCTATGATGAGACTGCACCTCAGAAAATGAAGAAGACCTTGTTAGGCCAACTGTATACAGGCTTGTTCTAGTGCGTTGCTTCTGATTTTGAAGCCTGGAAGCTAGGCATTGCTGTGACCAGTGCTGGTAAGCTAATGCCCTTCTTTTCATCAAGTCTGTATCTGCCTAATAAATATTCTGAAGATTAGACACTCATATAATGGAGCTGAGATGTTTGACACCACATCACATCATGCTTTATATGGAAAGACTGGAAACAAAAAGCAGGAGATCTCAAGGGAGCTTTACAAAGGAGGATGGCCAATTCAATGAGCTATGATTTTCAGTGGAGTCTGAGCTGTTCTTTTATTGAAATAAGATGTGGGTCACAAAGATTTTGCAAAGTAAGTTTAATTCTTGCTAGAGGCATTGTTAAACTTATCAATAAATAAGGGATATGACAACTTTACTACCTGGGTGTCCTTAGGAAGTCTCGTGGAGAAATTAACTCTATTCTCTTGCAAGTAATTTGACACAGTTCTAGTTTGCACACATCATAAAGAAAAAGCAAAGATACTTACTAGCTATGACATCTGATATGCTCTATCATATAAGACTTGCCTTAGCAAATTATTCAAGGGATATTAACTTTAAACACCTTTTCTACTGAATGTCCAAATAAATTTAATGTTATCAAGGTGATTAATTCACTCTCAACAATAGCCATAAATGAATTCAAAGGCACTTCTATCAATTCAGATAAAATGAGTAGAAGGCTAGAAGAAATGTTGTTAGTAATACTGAATTACTGTCTTGGAATCAGCAACAAAATGTAGGACAGAATATACAAGTACTGTTTTTCACATTGTCATTACATAGCTTATGAGTGACTTGAATTTAGAAAACTTTGCAAGTCACTAATTCTGGAATCTATCTTTTAAAAATAAACATTATCAGCTGCTATTGGTTCAGTTTCTAAACCATTTCAATAATGTTTTAATAGGACCCATGGCTGTATCACGGTACAGAGCACTGGAAAAGATGATTAATCACAAAGTATTCTGAGTTGCTATTGACTACAGTTTTCACTTTGCTTGATACTTTGGATTTTTAAAAGGTCATTTTTGTTCATAATGAATGAGATAATTTTTAGTTACTGTGTCGACACCATTTGATGGTTTCAGGATTTTCTGACCCTCTGTATTCCTCTCAGTGTCTCAGATCTGTCACTGAAGTCACTGAGCACTGCTCTACCCCTAGGATTGTAGATAATTCTAGGGGCTAAACCCATTAAGAAGCTCTACAAGCAACCTTTTCTCACAAACTGTCAGGGATAGATTCAAACAACAAAACACCCAACAGAGGTACTGCACAAGGCCATGAATGTTGGGTAAAAGCTTCTGAATGAAAAGCCATAGCAGTGACAGTACATGATCCTTACCCAGCACATGAGTCTAGGACACGTGACAGTGCTGTCACCCATACTGAAAAACTAAGGCTTTCTCAACAAGGCTCCTTTGCTTCACTCACACAAGCATAGGATGCCTTTGGTCAGAAATACTACACTTTGCAGCCAGCTTCCTGATGGTAGAGTCTGGACATTTATGTGTTCTGGCTGTGATTCCTGAGGTACTTTTGAAGGGAAAATAAACTGTATCTTTAAGATTTAGAATATGTGGTTATTAAAAGAGACAAACGGATGAAAACAAAAGTTCAAAAACTACGACTTTTTTGACATTGTGTGGCAAAATTTGAAACAGGCAGTAATATTTAAGCATGAACAAAGGATCAGTCAGCAATAGTTGCAGGGGGGATTGGACTGCATTACAAACAGTAGCTTTGTTACTATTTACGTTCAAGTTGTGTGTAGAGAGCTTACCACAACAGGACTGTAGTCCATAACTGTGGACAGTAAACAAAGTATTCCTTTTAACTAACCTTACTTATTTTAATGTCAGACATCCAGACTAAGCAAGTTATACAGGTTCCAAGGCAGACGATGAGTTGTTCCGTCATAAGGTAAGTTTTCTATGACTGTCATAACTATCAGAGTAATGTGATAATAAAGTCATTAGTATTGCAATAATTGTTGCTATTGCTATTAATAGCAATACTAGCACAGTATCAAGCATCAAGCTATCTACTGATTTGATGGAATACATGCAATGCTTTTACATTGCTAAGAAACAAATGAGAAAGAAAGAATGTAAACATCTTTTGAAGTCAGCCATTGGTTCTTCCCAATTGCAGTTTCTACCTGGATTTAACTTTATCCATTCACTCTGCTTTTCTAGATATCTTCATACGTAGAGCTACTGCAGCTTCTCAGCACCTCTGGCAGGAAGAGAATATGGGTTTCCAACCTCCAACACCTTTCCTACCTTCTACCAAATGTCATTCAAGAATTACAAAGATATCACTCAAGAATTCTGTTACTACTGTGAAAGCAGAACCTTTCTGAGAAGCTGCTGACCATAATAAGTGTTTATTCCCTTTAGTAAGTGTAGTGAGTTTTTAAAGCTCCTTTAAGTCCTGCTTAAGGTAATATTATCAGTCTTTCACACAAAGAGATAAGCTAGTCAGCTCTTTTTGTCTGTAATAGCAGTTGTTTATTTAATTCTTGATATGTGGTATAGGAAACTCCCCAGAATGTACTTTTAACATAGAAAAAATGCAAAATATGAGACATGACAAAAAAATATTTTCTTGGCTTACCAACGAGTGCTGACTTATTTCCTGTTCTGAAAAATGCCCATATGGCAGAATGAGTTATAAACAGCCTTACTTCAAATTTTGTACATTCCTGTCCAGTCAAGCCAGATAACTACAGCTCACTTTATTTTTCTGTGTAGATAAGTTGTTGACACAAAAATATGCTTTGCATAAAGACAGGGCAATAAACATGAACATATACTCTTCCATTGTTAAACTTCAATTATTTGTTTTGGTTGCGATTGTTTTACATAGACTGTTCAAACCGGTTTTAGAAAAGGGTTTGTTTTCCCCAGGCATTTAAAGGCAAATGAAGAAACAACAGGAAGAAGCCCACTTTTTGGTAGGCAAGATTTAGTTAAGCATACCGTGGATATTTTTCAAATATATTGAATGTATTAGTTACATGCTTGCCATTTTCCCTGCAAATATTGTTGACATCACCTACCATTTTCAGCATGTTCAACATCCCTCTATTGCACCATCAGAGTGCTCCCTAGCCAGCCGATCACCGACAGTCTAAAGTGCTGATAAGTAGATTCACCAAACCTTGACTCATGCTCCAGGAAGAGGGAGCTAGGTTTCTTACTTTAAGGAGCCCGAAAATTAAGTTCTTTCTATCACTGTTTAATCATGGAATATGAAGGCCAGGCAAGATGTTATTTACCCTTTCCCTTAAAGTAGCCTTAATAGTTTGTTTGTGGATTACATAGAGAAGCTGTTCTGCTCTCATGCTTGATTGGGCTGAGATAAATTTTCTAAGAAGTAAAAAATACACTAGTCATTAAACAAAAAGGAAAAGGGAACTGACAGCTACAATGTGCCTGCTATACGAAAAGCATGGGAATTGGTAATTCAGTAGAAGAGTCTGGTTTTCTTTAAGGCTATTAAAAAAAAATGGCACTGGCTTCAGTGATAGCAGGTTCAAGACATGTCTCAGGTAAGACTCCAAGATAAAATGGTGATGCTAAAAGAAGCTGGTCATGTCTCATGGGAAGCTGAGCTCTTTCCACTTCTGCAGGAGGTGGGAGAGTTTTGTTTCTCACAAGAGACACTTTGCTCTCTCACGTGAGGGGGAGCTAATTTAGAATTACTAGACACCATAAACGCCAAATCCTTACAGATTTGATGTTATGTCACTAGGTTATACCTTTTGATCGACACACAAAACGAGAACTGTTTGGTTTTTAAATAGATATTTTCTCAAATACATATTTTTACAGTGGAAAGCATGCTATTCACTGACACAGTAAGTCTGACAGCTGGGCAATTAAGTTGTGGATTTTGCTTTTATTATCTATGGCACAAATTGACAGTTTTACCCAAGTATAAGTAAGAAGAATTCAATTTAATGTTTTGAGTCTTTGTAGTAGGTCATCTACTGAATATGTTGCTATAATAGAAAAGTTTCTTAATTTAACTTTGGAGTGCTAGAAGCCACTAATAGAGTTTTTACCTTTCTGTTGTATTATAACTCATGCACATGCAGAAGGTTTTATCTGTATCTGTTTCATAAGTCTTATAGCAAAGTAATCTTACCTAAACAAAGGTGAGAAAGAAATCACATATAGACAATAAAACAGAATTATCTTCTTTGTTTTGATTGACTTTCTTCCTGTAACTCCTTATACCTGTCTACCCGAATGACTAAATTCTCTGGGACAGACAGCTTCCCTGCCACCACCGCCAAGGTTGCTCTGGGCCTGCTGTAGAAGTACAGCACCTTCTTTCCTAGTGCAGCAATCACAGCTTAGAGTATGTTTCCTGTAAGCGTCCTGCTTTTGGCTTGACATTTTTATGCCATGTTAAATCAAACTGCTTAACCTGGAACTGAGAAAGCAAACTGTTTTTATTCCCAGAAAACAGTGAATGGCTAAGTGCCTCTTTGTTTTCTAGGATTGGTTGAAGTTTTTCATGAACCTTCTCTGGTTTTCTTGGGTTTGGCTTAGTGTTTTGTTCCTCCACACAAAAGCTGGCTTTCTAACAATTGCTTTTGCTGGTGTGGATCACTGTCTTCTTTCCATAGAAAATGTTGACATTATCCTGAAATCTTAAACCTGCAGATATTCTCTAGTGCTCATTTACTTACTTTATGGGAACCATGCAGACCATATTGCCATCTTTTCTCTGCACTGAATCAGTATTTTTCATGACACTCTGTGGCTTTCGAAATTATTGCCTCCTTTCATGGAGAGAGGTGCCATGGTATAGCACAGAAAATATACTCACGGAAAACCAGGCCTATAGGAGAGAATTGAGCAAGAAGATACACAAACTATAGCTCCCAGTGGAATGCTATAATGACACATAAAAATCCAAGTACTTGCAGAGCTGTTTGAAATCTTTGCACCAAAAAAACCTATTCCTTTTTGTTTGACTCTACCATACAAGAAAAATATTTTCCAACCTACTCTGTTATTTACATGATTTAATGAGCATCAGAACTGCTTGACACATTGTTGGCAAGAGACTACATTCTGACTGGTGTTAGTTACCAAGGGATATGCAAACATTGTCTTTATTTTTTGCATGTTCCTTGTGTTATTAACACTTCCACAGTATATGGTCAAGCAACCTATCTTTCAGTAAAGGGTTATTGGGAAAAAAATGGAGTCTTTCCTAATTTTTTATACTTATCTGTGCTTTTGTATACACCCCAGGCTCAAAGAGCTCAGGAAGTTCTTTAAATCCATATTAAAAAAAAAAAATAAATCACAAAGAGAATACAGATATAGTCAGCCTTGCAAAATTTTTTCTTATACAGTAATATAAAAAAGGCTAAGAAAATGAAACTTTCTGTCTCCAAAGCCAAAAATATTGTGTTAAAACCACATTAATCCAAACTCTTCACAATTGTACCATTTTTTAGATTAATGAAGTTTGTGTTATTCCAATATGATGGTTACTAGTGGTTTGGTTTTTTTCTTGTTTTTTTTTAACTGAAAAATAACTATTTTAGAATAAGACAAAAGAAAAAGTTAAGTATAACTTGAAATACACTTTCAAGTTTACCCATTAAATAGTCTTTCAATAGCAATGGAGCCAACGGCAATTTAATGTTCAGCTGAGTCACCTGCATTAAAGAATACTGAAATAGTGGGGTTCTATCATACACTTATTGCTGTTCGCCATTTTATTGAACACCCATTGGAAGCATAGTGTAGAAACATAAATTTTTTTAAAGGATACAAATATATAACAGGGACCATAAAGTGATGGTTCTCTGGGACAGTGCCATTTGTGGCTAGATATTTTGTGCAGCATTTAGTTTAGTGATTACCCTAGTTTAAATTAGGGCCTTGAGAATTACCTCCCCTTCTAACACGAATTAGAAGGGATCACTTTCCAATGTAAGTACTTCCCTATTGACATGTTAGAAGAGAAATGCTACTTCCAAACCATGAATATTCCTCTATAATCAAAGTAGATTAAGGACTTGAAAAAGTTTTCATCTGCATTTCATATTTGAAAGCAGATTAGGATGGTTAAACTGAGCTACCCTACTCCACAGATAATAAGCAAATCAAATTCTGTGGAAGAACACAGGTGTTGTCCTACTTCTAGGAAGTATTAGATATTTGTAATCCAGTGTGCATCTTTAAAAATAGACACAGTAACAGCTAATACATTTACAGAACTAAAAATAAAAATGCTTTCAAATATCAGGAATAAGAGTCATTTTGAGTGTACTGTTGTATTACCTCCAACTTTTCCGAGACAGTTAAAATTAATCTTATTACTGTGGTGATTTCACAGGCAATCTCGATTAATGTTTGCAATTATTAGACACTAGCATCTGGGAATTGCTGGTTTGGGAGTGCAAACACTTATTTAGATAACTTATACATTTATATTTCTTATTAAGTACCTTTCAAAAAAATCAATATGGCAATTAAGGTAGATGATAGTGTAATCTTTAGTAATTAGCAATGGATCTTCAGTTGCAAGAAAACTACTAATAGGCTTTCCTTTTTATTACAGCTCTAGCTGGACAAGCCCTGTGCCAGGAACATGAAACCCCTGGGGAAAATTCAAGGATAATTTTTATTACATCCATTTCAAAAGAAAAGAAATAAACAATTTGTAAGTCATAATATATCCAAATACTAGCAAAAGACCTTCTTCACAAGCTTGATAACTCATGCACAGAAAATTGTTTTCTTCTGCTCCCATAGAAATTATCCATGTATATTTGTTTGAATTTCAATCTTTTTAAAAGGTTCATTTTGTTTATTTGCCTTATAATGTTGCCTGAATTCCAGGGGCAAAGGCATGTTGAACCTCTCCAAAAATGAACATATTTAAAAAAAAACTCAAAAGAGAACACAAATGAAACTTTTTTTTTCATATTCCAAAGCAGAAAAATTTTAAAATTAACTCATTACAATTTACAAACCTAAATAGAGCTCAAGCATCTCTCTTTATTATTTCTCTATGTCGCGGTTTAACCCCAGCTGGCAACTAAGCACCACACAGCCACTCACTCACTCACCCACCCCAGTGGGATGGGGAAGAGAATCAGAAGAGTAAAAGTGAGAAAACTCATGGGTTGAGATAAAGACAGGTTAATAGGGAAAGCAAAAGCCATGCACGCAAGCAAAGCAAAACAAGGAATTCATTCACTCCTTCCCATGGGCAGGCAGGTGTTCAGCCATCCCCAGGAAAGCAGGGCTCCATCACGCGTAACGGTTACTTGGGAAGACAAACGCCATCACTCCGAATGTTCCCCCCTTCCTTCTTCTTCTCCCATCTGTATATACTGAGCATGATGCCATATGGTATGGGGTATCCCTTTGGTCAGCTGGGGTCAGCTGTCCCAGCTGTGTCCCCTCCCAGCTTCTTGTGCACCCCCAGCCTCCTCGCTGGTGGGGTGGGGTGACGAGCAGAAAAGGCCTTGACTCTGTGTAAGCACTGCTCAGCAATAATGAAAACATCCCTGTATTATCAACACTGTTTTCAGCACAAATCCAAAACATAGTCCCATACAAGCTACTATAGAAAAAATTAGCTTTATTCCAGTCAAAACCAGGACACTATAGGACCTATACACTTACATGTATTATTCATTGACTCTTGCAGGAAGAGACCAGAAGGGTTTGGATTGTTTAATTTAGTTGAAGAAAAGATGAAAGAGGAACCATTCCTAACTATAACTATCTCCTGAAGTGAGTACCAGGGAAGGAAGGGAACTATTGAATCATATGGACAGTCACCAAAGGATATGTAACCATGAATAAGAGTGAATGAGATTTAGAATAGGATTATTAATCATTAGACTATTTCCCTCTCAAGACAAAAAGAGGGCAAATTTCTTCCTTTTCCCTCCAAATAAAACAAAAAAACCCCAATCCAACAACTCAAATCCTTCCTGCTCTTAATTTCAGGTTAATAAGTTTATGAAAAGCTCTGTGTGGTTCATAGAAAAACTAAGAGACTGAAATCAGCGAACTAAAATAAGGAACCCAGTTTGTAGTTTTTGGGGAGTTCAAATAACACAGTGTTTGCATGAGGGCAATGTCAAAAGACCAGCACAGACATTATCAGAATATTTTTGGCTGAGGAATAGTTTGGGAAGTTAATGTATACTGATAAGATGTTATACCTACAAAAAGTGGCTACCACGTGCAGTTACAAGTGACTGAAGATTACCACTCCTGCAGCTGTTGAGCTGTACTACTGCAAAGCCCCCTTATAGCTTATGCCCTCTTACAAGTAAATATCTAAGGTGATGGCCACTGTATCAATAAAAAGTTTTGACACAAGCAGTGTAGAAAGATGACACTACTTTCTGTGTTTAATGAAGAACCAGAGCTGAGAATGAATGCATCCCTTGGCTGAGTCTGTTCTGTCATCTATGCATTCCAAAAGAACAATTATATTTCAGGTAGAAATTACTTTTTTTTCTCATTTTACCACATTTCTGTTTCCCCTTCCTCATTAATCTAATGTACTATTCCTTCATGTTAGTAATGTGGTACCTAGGATGAAATAAAAGTCTTACAGTTTTTAAATGCTGAAGTGTCATCACTTGTTTCTAAAGCTGTAGCAGGTCAACCCTGCTACTATTTGATTATCACAAAAGCTGGCCAAAGACAGTTTCAGTTTACACCACTGTGGAGGTTTCAAGTTTTGTTTTCTCTCCACTATGGATTAAAGAGAAAAACTTTTCAAATTCATTCTCTGTCCAGAAGGTCACCCTTAAGTTTTGTGACTTTCTCTCTCTTTCTCTGTCAAGCAAGAGAAAGGAAAAGCACAATCTTCAGAAATCTCATTCAAAATGGGATTGAAATCACTATGAGGCCAGAAAAGATTCTGGCTTCAACAATGATATAAATCATCATAAATCTCTTGTTGGTCTAGCACCAAGAGGCTATATTACTTAAATAAAGTGTGATAAATCCAGTAACTCCATGCAGATTATTTTCCCCACATACAGTAACTTTAGGCTTTTAACAAATGTGTTGTTAACTCTTCTTCCAATGTGGAATGTCTGTCCTTATTGTAACTGATTTTAATCAAACATTAATTTAATTATACTAATGTATGCTCTTCATTGAAGCAATGGTGATAGCTGTGTATTTGACTAATCTTTTTAAAAGTTTAATATCTAAGTGAAATTTTACTTAAAAACAATAATTTCACACTTTCTGTATGTTCTCCACAGCTAATACTTTGATTGTTACATTAGCAGTCTTCATCAATACAGAATTCATAACAAAAAGTAATTTAAAAAAAAAAAAAAATCCTCCCAATTCTGTTTTCTGGTAGTGCAATGGCTGGAGTTTCTGTATCTTATGGATGATTATAATTATTCCTGTTCTATTCTTCCATGACTTTCTATTTTCCACAGTACTGACATGAGGTATTATAATAATGAACAGTTCACCTACTGCTGTTGCCTCTTCACTTCTGTCTGCTACTGTATACAAGTCCTTACCCTTGCTGTGAAATGGTCCTTTTCTTGACTTTCTTCTGCAATTACTTTTCTCTTTTTCATCAGTTATCTCACCACTGGTTCAGCATAGATTAAGTATGTTAGCTATCAGGAATAGCTGATCTACTAGATTGCCATACTGTATAGGTAAAACTGGGGAAATGTAAGCTGATCTCTTCTGTAAATATGAGAACATTGTTATCACTGCAGAAACACCACATTAGCAATCATGGGACTTCCAGGGCTCTCCCATAAATATATCTGGAAACTAAAGAAAGCAATGTATTTTTGCTGAGATGTATCAGCAGCAGTGGCAGAGCACTTCAAATGCTGTTGCTGTGCCTGACAACATACGGGATAGCTCTGAAACTTCTGTGACGTTCACAGACTACAGTTGCTCTGCTCAGATCTAACATATTACTCTTTTTGCTGCTAACTTTATAGTCTTCCTCTTGGGGAACACAGATCTGTGACTTGTATATTGATGCACTGTTATGTACTGATCTTTATCTCTCCTAGTAAAGTAGATCACTTCCATTTGGATTTAAGGTCACTTCTTCAAACATTGAATAAACCAGAATCTGTACATGCTGTAAAGATGCCTATTTTAAAACCATCATCCAGGATGCTGATCATTAGTATAGACATGCAGAAACAGAAATCAGAAAATATTTGCATGTTCTGTAGTTTCCAGAGCTCTATGCAAGGAGAGACTAGTGTTGACCATATGATACCTGAGTACTCAAGAATTGATGTTTTCTATTAAATAAATAATTCAGCTCTGTCTTATTCCATTTAAACAACCCCACAAAGAGCATAATCCACCTCAAAATTAAAAACAACAAAAAAAGAAAAACCCAAGATTACTTTTAAAAATGGTGTTTTCGGCAACTTCAAATATATGCAGCTCTTCTGGGATCTATCACTGCACTTTTTTTTGTCAGTCTGTAAAAATGAAACAGTTTTTAGTCTCATCCTGATTAGGCCAAAATAAGGAAATGACTACAACAAAAGAATCCAATAGTAGTACATTTTTCAAAAACTTCATTTTGTTTTTAAAGATCAAAAAAGATTTCTGAGAGTATAAGTCCAGAAAAGCAGCTGATGCAGATATATTTACTCATGTGGGCAATTAAAAACTCATGTTTTTAATTTCCCTGAAACCATTATACCTCTAGTCCAGAATATCTCCCTTAACATTGACTCCCACCTCCTTGGGCTGCGTTCATGGCTGGAAGGTGAGGGCCAGCTACTTCTATTGGTATGGTGCATGACCACAGGGAAGAGGCACCATGCCATCTGCAGAAAATTAGACTAATTGCCCAGGATTAACACACTTATAGAGTAAATCCTGTGACATGTCCCTATCTCAGCTAAATTTAGAGATGTTTTTCAAAAACCAGAAGCATGTTTAAATTGGGTCTTGAAGAAAATAAGGAGTAAGGTTATCTCATGGATCCCATTTGACCAGAGATCTTTGATTTATTAACTGATATAACATGCACTGATCTTCATGAATAGAAATATTATCTAAGAAGAAACACTTAAAATATTGACACTTTTTTTTTTTTTCTGCAATGGTTTAACACTGGTGTGGGTGAAAGTAGAATTAGGTCAACCCGCAGTACATTTGTGGCTAAACTGCACCCTGAAAATTAGCTTTTCAAAGAAAATACAAACAGGTTTGCAATTAAAAAAAAATAGAAGGAACACAATGCAAGTCATATTAATGTATTACTGCAGACTGTTTTAAACATAGGGGAAAACATGTGACCGTAAAACTCATATCTGTCTGCTTAGAGCAAAGATATCTTACCAACTCGTGTAGAGCTTACCTACTGCTGCATAAGTACAAAATGAGTAGCGTCATCCAGCTCTGTTTTATCAGATAAACAGAACGCTTTCTAAGCCTATTAGCTGAAATCATGTCCTGAACATTTACTCTTTCCACGACAACAGTGAGTCAGAGAGAGTTTTATTAACAGTGAAAGTAGCTACAGCAGGTATGGAAAATCCTCCTTGATCTTACACAGATCAAAAAGAAAATGTTTATGCATTTATATATTTATTTAGGTATTCACTGTTGATGACTACCTCTCTAAGTGAACTTTTTTTCTGGGTGTGAGCACAGGAAAGGCAAGCCTTCATTATTGTGATTTATTTGTGGAAAATATGACAAGGCTTGTTTGTTTTACCAAATCTGTTCTTCCTTACTCTACAGTCAAATATATCCTCTAGTTAGACTTGTCTTTGAAGTTGTGTGAGAGACCTGAATGTCACTTCAGTGGCAATGTATTTTTGCAATGCAATTTTTTAAGTTCACCGAAAGAATGATGTTTTGTTAAAGAATATGACAAAATTGTATGTGCACTGCATATTTGGCATTTTTGTTACATAACACACAGTCATATTCAAGCATCGTCAGCTGACAGACTTAAAATACTGCACCCATTTTTTAAGGTAGCAAATATATGCACAAGGCTCTACCTAAAATAAATTCAGATGTGATTTTGATCATCCCTAAATGACTGCTGAAGTTGTACGTTAAGAACAAAACAGTTAGTTCGTCAGTAGTTTAAATTGCTGTCTCATGTTTGAGGAGTCACAGTCTCACCTCTCTGGGTAAAGTAGTGAACCACAACAGAAATTCAGATTCAGATCAGTGCAATACGAATGGGGTTTGAATTAAAAATAAATAAATAAATAAATAATTCAGCTGGCTAGATAAGAGATTGCCTTCTTTCTGCAAATCATCCTTTTAAAGACAAGAGACAGATCTCTATCTATACAGATATAGATATATAAATCATTACATTGGTCATTATGGAATAACTGCAAGATATATTTGGCAAAACTAGGCAAAATAGTGGATGAGTAACTGAATAGATGGAAGGACAGAAGAGTGTAAAATGATGTGTCACAGAAATTTTAGCAAAAGACTAAACTATGCAGCCCTTTGCATAGCAACATAGCTCATTTATGCCTAACACATTCACTGGTTATTAAACAGGAAAACATCATCATCTTGTTTTTCCTCTCATTTCCAAGCTGTTAATGAATCCAATCTACACAACTTTCTAAAGGTGGTGATGATAGACTCTGAAAGTGCCCTTTATTCCGTAGACTTTACTTGTATCTGAAAGCTCTCAGTTTTCTGATTTTCCATCTCACCTGTGTACACTGACAGATACTAATATTCTGTCATCACCTATTTGTTTTGACTTGGCCTCTCAAGTTTCTCATTGTTTGATTTCAAGGACTAAACAATAAGATCAGAGAGCTGAAATGTATGAAAATAAAGCACTTGTAAAGAGTGCTGTTCCAAACATTATTCTTTCCACTAAATATAATTACCTCCAGCTGAGTGGGTAAAATCACTAGGTACAGACTGTGCTTGCAGATAAGCCATTTCTGACAAATCTAAAACACAGATGTAGTTCAATAGGAGCTGGAGAGAGTTTGTGCACTTTGACATTTCGGTAGTTATAAGCAGCTTTCTTTGCAGACAGTAATGTACATTGGCTTTTTGAGGTTCTAATGAGATACATGTGATGCAATGGTCATAATCTCAGTCTCCTGGTTTGGTGAGACTAGAAAAATACCATGACCACCAAGATTCAGCTGTTCTAAATGAGAGCATAGAAAGCCTGTGGCAACATGACTGAGCCTAGAGGCAGGTCTGTAATACACTAAGATCTTGTAATAACCAGAATTACAGCCAAATTGCTTAGATTGGAGACAATAAAGGAACTTCCACTCACTGCGTGACTTCCTGGCTTTAAAGGTTAGGAGTAATTGCTGAACATACAATAGAGGATGTAATGACGTGGCTGGAGGGGTGAGCTTATACCATTTAACTCCAGAAAATTTCATATTTTAAACTCATTAGTGAGGAGAAACATTATGTAACAGTTCAGTGTTAAGACAATACCATTTAGTGAAATTACTCAACCAGTTTGGCTCAGCTAAGGAAACCTAAAGGAAACAAAAAGGAACCAAAACCTATCCAATGTCTTAAGTCTAACTGCTTGCTTTTGTCTCTTTTCTTTCTTTAATTTTTTTAATTTAAAAAAAAAAACAAAACCAACCACACTTTGGTTGTACATTAAGAACAAAACCTAAGAGAACTCTCTGTTTTTATCTTGATAGATCTTACACTTATCTTTTGGTAGGACTACAAGTTAGTTGTCTCTTCATTTGTTCCATTTGTGGAAGAGGTGCAGGTTAGACTCTTTTGGAGTCTCAGGAAAAAAAACAGTCATCAGCCATGTCATATATTTCCTTGTAAATGTAACTTTCCATTAATTACCAAGAGAGTCCATGCCAGTTGGAGAAAATACTCTCAATGTCTAAGGAGACTATAGAATCTAGTTATGATTAAATTAATTATTTGACTTAATAATTTCATTATGTATTTATTCAATGAACAGATCTAGAGTTCAAAGACATACATCTTCCACAAACTGTCTAAGAACCTATATAACTTTACACAGTATCAGTCAGCTTCATCTCCCTAATTTACTTACCTAGGAGCTAGGTCCTATTTCTTTACTCATCTCATAAGAACCTTAAGCTCTTTATCCCACAGATGCACAGGTTTTCACCCTCTGAAACTTTACCCAAACCCTGTTCCAATGCTACATCAGAATTATGTCACAAGCCTAACTCCTTGCCCAAATAAATCAGGCAGCCCAACCTATGCCCACTCAGTAAAACCCAACCTGAGGCTCTCAGACAGAGTAACACTCACATGTCTATATAAAAGCTTTCTGTCTCATTTTGCTTGTCCTTGTCCTTGAGAGAGTTATTTGGTCTCCAGTTTGTTCTCCAATAGCTATTAAGATTACAACAGGTATTAAGATGAGGCTAGATGATCAGGATAGGGGACAGGGATATTAGAATAGAGAGCCAGCAACTATGGAGATGCAGGAGAAAGCTGGAGCATAGGCTAGAGATCAGGGAGGAGCCACAAACATATGGGAAGGAGGGGAGACTCAAGACTGCCATCTTGAGTGACTGCCTTAGTCACTGAGGCACGTGGCCAGTCAAGCATATGGCTTTTCATAGGTAGATATGCAGGGGCATGGTCAGGCAGAAACTACGTGGTCCTAGAAACCACATTCCCCTGACAATGTTTCAGCTTCCTGGACCTTATGGATGAAGCCAGCAGCAAGAAACATTGGCCCAAAGGGAAAACTTTACAGTACTATTACTTTTGTATGTCTTTGTTGGTGCAGAAACAATGCAAAACGTAAACATATCTCTTGAAGACCCACCAACTGCTCTCCATGCATGGGCAGCCAATTCACACAAAACAGATCCTGTGCAAATTCATGAAGGTAGTCTGCAACTGCACAGAGATGCTCATAATTTTCCCCACAGAGCAGCAAGCCAAGAGCTGGATCAGACACGAATTTGTCTGAAAAGAGAATTTCTAGAAGGCTGTGGATAGCTAACGGGACACTGTACCTAAGTGTCAGCTGACAGAAGGTCTATCCCATGAATTTGATGGCCATCTGTAACACTAATGCAGGATTCATCAATATCCTTGACAAGTTTCCAGAGCCTTTTCCTGGCACCAAAGTCACGTACCAGCTCAACTTCAGCTCATGCCTCAGCCAAAACAAATTGTCCAACAGCTAACTCCTCTGCTTTTGCAACCACTATTCAAAATTGCCTGGATTCAGCAGATAGAGTTTGTCCCACCTGTCGTCCTGCACATACACACTCTCCTATGTACCTCCTCTGCATTCCTGAATGCTAACTGAGAAGCGTTTCCTCTCTTCTTTTCACAAGAGACTGCAATCATCTCCTTTCACACTCCTCATCTCTGACAAGTGCCTCCAGACACCTGAAAATGAGTCCTTCAGTCAGACTTACTGCAGGTACCTCTAAGACATCAGGCCTCTGGAGACCTCAAACTCCAATGGCAGAACCTTTCAGTCTAGGAATCCTCTAGAATATCTCCTGGAAGGTCTGTTATCCTTCTTCATTCTCCAAAACATATACCTCTTTCAAAATCTACCACTCTCGATGATCCAGACAAGCAAAAGGTGCAAACACCCAGCCAGGAAGAAGAAGCAGACATTAGTGAAAATGAGGAGTCCCACTGGGACCTTCACCATTGTGACAGCAATGGTCAATAAGGATAACTAACTTCAAACAGTCCTAAGATCTGGTTTTCCCAAGACTATGAGATGCAGGTATATAAGAAGAAATAGCCCACTGGCCCACTAGGCTCACCAGAGGCAGAAGGTACTAACTGAGTAGTTATTCATGTATCTAAGAAAGAGGTGACTGTGCATAGACTTCTGAAGCACAAGTCTGGTGGGCAATATTAGGAGAAAACAAGGGATATATTACAAAAACAGAAAAGGCAGGAAAAAGAAGTGGTGGAAAATGGGATTTTTTTTTAAAGGTTCTTTGTGCTCTGGAAATTTATCTGGGAAGGATGTGTCAAGAAGTGTGTAGCATCTGTCCTTTGGTTCTGATCCAGCAGCAGAAGCTGTCTGCTTCTGTGCCACTACCATTTCAAGAAAAGGGCAAAAACCAGCCAGGTTAATTCCCAGTAGTCTTGCACCAGTCACAGCTCTTCTTCTGCCTTAGTAACTTTGACAGGATCTTTAGTCTGTCAAAGCTTTGAGGTAGATATTTCTAGGACTTTTCATATAAAAAACTCCACTCCAAAAGAGCAAGAGGCCTTTAAACTTAAAAAAAGACTGGACTGCTTGAAATATAAATAGAACATTTCACTTTTTAGACAGAGAAATTCCAAAATGACTATGTCACATTAAATAGAAATAAGAACGTTATAACCAGCTCACTGTGTCAATGGAGGCATGTCTTTACTTCCAGGAGCAATTTAAGTCTACTTAATAGCTTTCTGTATGGCACCAAACCCCACAAAATCCCTCTGGTCCCTTGGTAAAAGGAGTGCATCTCCTCTAGACCATCCCTGGAATGTTGTTTTCCCTTTTGTCATGGTTTAACCCCAGCTGGCAACTAAGCACCACACAGCCGTTCACTCACTCCCCCCCCGTGGGATGGGGAAGAGAATCAGAAGAGTAAAAGTGAGAACACTCGTGGGTTGAGATAAAGACAGTTTAATAGGTAAAGCAAAAGCTGTGCACGCAAGCAAAGCAAAACAAGGAATTCATTCACTACTTCCCACGGGTAGGTAGGTGTTCAGCCATCTCCAGGAAAGCAGGGCTCCATCACGCGTAATGGTTACTTGGGAAGACAAATGCCATCTGAACGTCCCCCTCTTCCTTCTTCTTCCCCCATCTGTATATACTGAGCATGATGTCATATGGTATAGAATAGCCCTTTGGTCAGTTTGGATCAACTCTCTTGGTTGTGTCCCCTCCCATCTTCTTCTGCACCTGGCAGAGCACGGGAAGCTGAAAAGTCCTTGACTAGTGCAGCAACAACTAAAACATCTCTGTATTATCAACACTGTTCTCAGCACAAATCCAAAACATAGCCCCATACCAGCCCCATAATTTTATAAATAAAATTAACTCTATCTCAGCTGAAACCAGGACACCTTTGCATGCTTGGTTTCTCCCATGGGAGAAGCGATCTCTGCTTGTCTATAGCAGTCCACCTGACCTGTTTGTCTTTAAGAAACATAGCACAGAAGGGATAAAACAAAATATATATTGTTCACTACTGTGACCATGACGCCTTTGCAGTCAGGGGAAACAGTTGTTGACTGTTGGACAGGATTTGCCATTAGCACTGTAGAGGATACTGCCTTTGCTGAGGGGCGAGTGCTTCCCTGTGAGTCTGAGTTTCCTGTCTTTCCTGAAGTTGTGTCAGCTGCAGAGCTCTCTGTCTCTTGTTTCTGCTCTTGCGAGACAAATCAGAGCTTTTGAAGATATATTGTTTGCACCTCTGAACTGAATAGAGTCAAAACGTCAGTGACTAAAGGATTGCTGAGGAACAGCGTGATCTCCTGTGGTGTGAGCAACCACATATGAGCTCATTAGATATTTGTAGACACTGCTCTGTTCTTCCAAGGTGAACACCATTTTCCTGTGGCTCTCTGCAGCACCACTGAAGTTGCTAAGTGCATTTGTAAAGCACTTACTGCAAAGATGGAGTTGGTCAATCTGCTCATCAAGCCTCCTGCTTCTACTTTCCACTTCTCTCCAATGACAACAGCCACTGTTGAGAGATATGGAGTCCTTAGAAGAAGCAAATTAAATTATAGCAGCCAGGTTGGCTGAAAACCGTTAATTACAGGCTCCCTTTGAGCTCTGCCTGAGGGGTGGCCAATGCCTTAGGACACAAGAGATGGCAAGGAGATTAACAGTCCAAGTCTGCACGGACAGATCTGTCTCACTTTAAATCAGATGTTTGCCTTTTGTTAGTTTGGTCTGATCACCACAGTGTTTGATCTGCAAAAGTGAAATGCTGTATGGTGTGAGTCTAAATGTATATAAGGGGAGAGGAACACAGGATTACAATCAAAGGCCTCTAAAAGGCCAGGTGTGTCTCTGTATTGCTTTTGATGGGCTCTAAGAATATTTTATCTTTTTCCTATGGATTAAAAGACAGGCTTAAGTACTCAAGAACTACTTTTCTCATTCTAAGAAAAAATAATGAAAACAGAGCTAAAAGTGAGAACAAACTATACATTTCTTTGTAAAGATTAATAATAACAATGCTCAGACTGATCTAGAACATACATAATTAAAAACTGGAAACAGAAATATAGTAGACTGAATCATTGGGTTAATGTAAAATGTGATGTGAAGTTCAAACTGAATACAAAAAATCAAGTTGAAGTCTTGAACACCAAAACCAGGAAATGCTAAATCTGTTATGTTACTGTTCTGTGTTCTACTTAGATTATTTAAATTTTATTTCAAGATAATAATGAAGGCATGAAGGCATTACCATGTCAACAAATGAAAAAAATAAATACTCTGGGACCATCTTAAGTTTCATTAAGACTACAGTCCAAGCTTTACAGATGATGCTCAAGTAACTGAGGAAAAAGCACAAATGAACTGGAGAAAACAATTTAAAGAAGAGATAATTCAGAAAGCAGTCTCTGGAGACAGTATATAATAGATCAGTAGTGTTGTGTTAACATGTCTAAAAGATTCCTGAGCTAAAGCCACCTGCTGTATGACAGAACAGCTCGTTTCCTTCCAAAAGATCTCTGCAGAACTCTCTCCATGCTGTGCAGTGTCCCCTCCCTGCAGAAACCTCAGGTTTTAATATTGATTTTTCCAAGATGTTTTTGTAGGTCTGACAACAATGGAAGAATTAGAAAGTCTTCTCCTCTCCGCTTGGACGTGTTACCTCTGCTTTTCCATTCTTCTCTCATAGCCTTTTCAGCTGTTGATCTAAAAAGTTGACTGACTGACAAATTTTAAAGCCGATGAAAATATATTGTCAGGGTGCCACAAGGGACGGGTCCCATCCCACCACACTAGACAGGAGCAGGGCAGCCAGGGGGCATCGGGGCAGCCCCAGCCCTGGGCACTGGGCACATCCCTGTGGATGGGACAGGCCAAGGCTGGGCTGGGATGTGGGCCCACGGGTGGGCCCGGCTCAGTGGTGCCCACAACCAAACAGGGCAGGGCTGTGGGGAGATGGAGACTGGCCCTGCTGTAGCATCACTGGGGCAGGGACTGACGTCCCCAGAAGGCTGAAATGGGGTCCTTGGCCATGGGCAGGATCTGGGGAGCCCTGGGGGACAGGGGACAGGGACAGTAGGTCCTGCAGTGCCCTCAGGGCCTGGAAGTATACATTCATGATAGAAACATTGTAATGTTAGAAATAGCTCTCTTCATACCATTTCCAAGAGCAACTGAATGTAAGCACTAGTTTCCCAGACAATTTGGTCTTCTCTGGGAACTTTATTCTTAATAAGAAGCTTTACAGTGGTTTTCAAAAAGCTTCAACTTCCTGTGGAGTATTTTGTTATCCTTCCTAATACCTGTACTAAAATCTCAGAACTATCAAAGGTGATTTGCAATTCATTAGTTTTATCACCTCTTCAAAAAAAGTTGTTTTAGAGATCAAAGAGAGATCTGAAATCCCAAACATCTGATAAAATTAAACCTAACGCTATGTTAGAAGATAAGGACTGGCTCCAGTGTAGGACAACCTATGCACATCATAAGTAGCTGACAGACAGAGTCGAAAAGGGGTTGTGATGATAATGAGGTGGCAAGGGAAAACTCACTTAATCCACTCACTTTAAGGCATCAAGAATGAAAAGCTTTTCTATACTCTTTCCTATTCCAGCTCCTTTGGCAAGGTGTTTTGATGTTGATGAGGAGGATGTAAAGAAAGGGAAATAAGGACATCATCCTTTTTTCTTTCATGTCATGATCCAAATAAAAAAAAAGTTAATAATTATATGTCAGTATTTCTTACTGAGAGACCAATATAAAATATAATTTTATATCATATTATAATCCCAAGTGAGGAATCTATAATGATGATATAGGATACAGATTCCCCAAAAAAGGGTGCAGAGAGGTGCATTCTCACCCAGAAAGCTGAATAAATATTGGATGTTAACAACTGCATACGGATGGAGGGCTTGACGAACTGATTTTCTGTAAATCAGTGAAATGGTAAGATGTCATAAGAAACCTGAAGAGTCTTTGGTGCATGAAAGACTTATAAGACTTCATTGACTAAACATCAACATGAGGATCAAGGCATCAACAAACTCCATCATCAGCAGTATTGCAGTTCTCTAGAATTCTTTGCTGTTTAATAAGTGAAAATGGTCTCCAACTAGTGAATAAATAATAATTATGAACATGTAACATAAAGTATAACATTAAAATTAAGGGCTGTCTCTTATTGATTTTGTTGACCCTTGGTGCAAACCCTCCCAAAACTTATTTTCTAAACAGTGCCTGCAGAAGAACAAAGAGAGGTACACACACTGAGGTACATGGGCAAGTAGATGAGATACATGTGGATCTTATCCTGAGGTACTGACATGTGCACTGAGATACATGCAAATAGATTTTCCATAGCAACGTAAGCTCCCTTCCAGTAGGCAGACTTTACTCTTGAGGTTCTGATAAGAAACTGAATGAATGCTAGAGAAGTCACTAGAAGATATCTTCAAATCTTATAATTAAAGCTGTCTGGCATACAGGGACAGCCTTATGGGCATGATTATTGGTGATCTTCTGAAATCTGCAATGGTCAGAAAGTACAAGTGCACACACACTCCTATTGACAGGAAAATCTGTGGAAAAGGGAATATATTCCTTTGGGTTTCTTAGTTGATTGGCACTGTAACACATTTAGCAACACATTCAGGAGGGTCCAGAAACTTTACATTTTGTGGAGGGGATGAAGAAGTTGTTTTTTCTGGAAGAAGTAAGTCCCATAACTATATGACTGGCATCTCTGAAGAAGCACCAGGTACATTACAGCTCGCAGTAAAACTAGAAGTCAGGAACAATGCAGGCATTCTATCAGGAAGCCCAGTATTGAACCTTCACGTTATAGGCAGAAAATGTATTGGTGGAGGTTGAAGTTATAACACAACACACACAGACCACAGTAAAAGGCTACATGTGAAGGAAGTTTAGGAGTTGAAGTATTAAGATTTTCTTACAGCTATTGCAAGCTGTTCCAGTATTTACTGCTTCCGTAAACATATGTATAAGGATACATTGTGCCTACTCACAACATGTTCTGATATTTTCTTTATATCTTGGGCATCAATCAGCTTAGAAGCTTTTTCTTTGTGACAATACAAACACACTTTCAAGTTCTATACAACATCTGTGTTCCTGTAAAAAAAAGTATATGTGTGTATGTATGGGCATATGTATCTATATCCATACATATATACGCATATGAAAGTATGTGTGTATTTATGTATCTCCATAGAGTGAAGAGAACAAAACAGAACTGTTCAGAAGTACTTTGGACAGTTCAAACAGGTCTCTACTACTACTACTACATCATTAAAAAAAAAGTTCTATAGCCACAAAACCATTATACAATTAAAATCACGGCAAACAAGACCAACAACCAAAATTCTTCTACATCGAAATGAAAGAATATAAAAATCCTTGGGTTATAACTGTCTCTCTTCAGCACTGGTAATTAAGGACATTTCCTGCAAGTTATTTGAGGTGTTCATGCAGCTGTGCCACATTATTTCCCTACTCACTTAGCTTTTTAGGCTTCATAAACCCTTATCTTGAACATCCAAATTGGGATCTCTCATGCTTGTAAAGTTGAAGATATTTTCTTCTCTGTTTCTATTCTTTCATACATTTACATCATTACATCCAATGAGGATGCATTTACTTCACACAATGGGCACAGTAACTCAGGGTACATGGTCTAGTGCTCTCCTTTTAGACAAGTGAAATGGTTATCGAAAACACAAATTTTCATGACAACAGCACCTTATTTCCTTGAGTAAAATAATTTCCCTTTCCTATAATGGAGTGATCAACTATTGATAAGTGCATGCTTCATTTCCTACTGAAAGAATTCATTTCCCTGTTCCTTCAACACCATTTCAAAGTCAAAGAAAACTTTATACCAATCAGACTGGTTTTTTGGTCTTTAGTGAAATATTTCTGAACTAGAATGATTATTGGTGTTGTGGAGACATCTTCAGGGCAGAAAACTCTCCCCAAACCTGGCAAAGTTATGTTTACCAGTTCCGCCTGGACTGAAACACAAACAGCATTAGTCCTGCCCTACAATGGATAAACTGCTGATGCGGAAAGTCTGTCTCCTGAGAAACAAGTAGGTCCCTGCAGTATAGCACATGTGCCTCCTCACTGGATTGGGATGGAAGTGACCAGCAAACTGGCCCGGTGGTCCAATCCTGTTGGTAGATCTGAGCATCCTGCTTGCATGTAAGTGATGGCTCCTGCAGCTGCTGGCTCTCACCTGCCTTTCATTGCTCTGAGTTACTCTCTAGCCTGGATACTTGACAATACTTTCAAACTGTTCAAGTCAAACTTGAATATTTGACAAATCTAATTAGAGTGGCATATGTTTCACAGCCTCCACAGCATGGTTCTTTGATAACTTTCTAGATAGGTTTATATTAAATTGCATTAATGTTGTACTTTCTAGTCAGATACCTTTTATTCATAGCACTGTGTTCACCCTTCAGAGCCAAGAATGCGGGAACATGCAGAAGTTCTGAATAATCTTTATCTTTAAAATGATATTGTCAAATCAAAGAATTTTCTGTGGCTGATACATGGTAGTGCATTATTTAGACTGGGCTTTGTCTTCAAACAGTGAAGCCTTTTATTAGCTGCCCAGCATTTATCTTAGTTAGCCATGAAAGAAGGCTGGACTGTCATGTCTTTGGAACAAATCTGAGGGAAACAAGAGAGATTTTTCAAAGTGGGCATACCTTGATAAGTTCTTTATTTTTCCGGTCTAGCCAGCTGTATCTCTATTTTTTTTTTTCAACTTACAGAAAAAATGTCTGATATATATCACATCCCTCTTTGCATTCTCAAAATTATTCGGCTCTTGGCCAATTTGTTGTCCCTTAACATTCACTGTAGAGAATTCTTCACAGCAGAAATAAAGATTCATGAAACTGAGGTGATAAGAATGGAATTATTTGTACAAAACTAATTATTCTCAGTGTTTTATGTTTCTTGTGCTTGTAATTGTTTTATATCTCTCATTTTCATTTTTTATTACACATTCTGCTCCACATTTGGGCCTTGGCAAGTTGAGAGAATTGAGGAACTGTTTCTCAAAACAGTAAAATCTTTCAGTTCATGAGTAACATTTTAAGTGCAGCCACTGTATTATGCAGTTCCCAGCAGATGATTTTACATAATGAGTGTCTTTTTAGTAGAAACAACTCAAAGTATCAATTGGTAGTTTACTCCTATTCTTACCCAGTACAAGGTGACTTTCATTAAGAAAATGGAAAAGTACATTTTTATGACTGTGGCATTATAATTCTGGTACTGTTTTTCACTTAACTTTAAGAAAATATAATTATATTTGCTGATATAATAATCAGCACCAGATGTGTCAAATGTCTTTGATTAGAAAACGAAAGCTATAATCCCTGTTGTTTTCTGTGAGTTTATATTATACTGCAATCATAACAATTTAAGGTGTAACATCATGCATTTCAGTGGCTTTTCTGAAGCTAAATTATGCCTTGACTTTAATGAGACCATGAACACAAATAAAAGTATACAGGTACCTACAGCTGCAAAACAAACCTTGAGGGCCTTAAGATTGTTTAGCTAATAAAAAAGAACATTCAGTATAGGTCAAATACACGTTATTTTCTAAAGCTTTTTTACCACAGCAGAATTTATTAGGCAAAATCCAGCCAAGAGATCCATCTGCCTCTAGAGCTCCACTGTTAATGACAAAGACATTGAGTGCAAATATTAATTTTCTACACAGTCCACACAGTGTAAGATTTTTTCTTTGTCCCAACAGTTTTTAGTTCCCTCTTTTCTCTCAGAGTTCAAATATTTCACCACACTGTAAGTTTCCCTAAAAGAAAAAAACTGTTCTTTCAGATGACCTTTCTTTCTTCCTTCCTTCCTTTCATAAGAGGCAAGCAAAGAATATCATTTAAGCTATTTTAAATATTTCCCTTATTAATCAGAAACAAAATTTGCACTTAAATTATTTGAGTATTTGGGTATTAAGCATATGAAGAAAAACAATAATCTAATGAAGTTGAAATAATCACAGTGATTGTTGCAGCTGAGCATTTTCATCAGACATTTATTATCTTCCCTTCCTTTCGTCAGCTTTTTGTAAACATGTTAAATGTATTAATCAGTCTGTGCATGGATTTCATAAACATTGCTGCATTACCTGTTCTATTAATAGATGTAACATTTCTCATGCAAAATATTGATTATGAAAAAAACTTTAGTTGAAAAGCTTGTTTCATTCAAGGTTAAATAAAGTTTGGATTGATAAATGCATTCAACAGAAAAACCTACAATGAGGTGGGATTCAATTGCTTAACATCTGATGTCATCTGAGATGCCCTAAAGTGTCTGAGGTATTTGTATGGGCCTGACAGATAAGACACAGAACTTGCAGAAGAACTGTGCACTTTGGAGCAGCAGCTAGGTCAAATACCCCACCTCCCTTAAAGTAGGACTAGTCACTTATGTTTAGGCAACTGAATGTACTTTGGCCAGCAACTTTCCACTGTGCAGAAATTCACTTTTCTTTTTATAAGCCATATGATATTTTACCATGATTTTTTTCTTCAGAGCAATGTTACACACTATACTCACTAAACTCAATAGTTTCTTTAGCTGACAGTGAAACATTTGATCAGGGCTGAGATACGTCAGCCATACATACACAGAGATGAAGGACACAGAGAGACATCTTTATAGCTGGTGCTGTCAGAAGATGCTCTCCCCCAACATCTTTTCACTGCATAACAAGAGGCAGTTACCACTGGGAATGCTGTGCACCGTCCGTAATCTATTTCAGCAGGGCTGATTTTCAACAACTTTCATTGTTTTTTAAATTAATCCAGCAGACATTTCTGGAAAGGGCTGAAGAGCGTCCACTTCAGATCTGCTATTCCAGCAAAAAGGACACAACAAAAAGAGATGATGAAAAGTGACTCCTCAATCAACAGAGATGTTTGGAAAATTAATGTCTGTTGTCAACTTCACTTCACTGGTAGCTCTTCTTACTTCTTACCTACATGTTAACATCACCAAAATGTGAGGTATTAAATCAGTTAATATGAAGGACGGTATATATTCAGAAATAGAATCTGTTATTTTAACTCACGTCTCAAAGCATAACTGTGTCTGTAGAAAAGGGTAGTGGAGTCTGTCTACGTGGAGACCTGGAAGACAGTTTGCTTGGTAAAGACTGACTTGTCTCCTTCAATACTTCAGTACACATCTTCGTGCAAGTGCCAGTTAACTGCCATTTTGCATGGTCACTCACGCAGATTTTATTGATAGAACCAGATTCTTGATTCTTACCTACCTTTTCTGAACTAGATGAACACTGGATGCCCCATGGGTCATTTTCACTGCAAGAGTCATTGGCACCAAATGGGACAGGTTTGCTTTGGTGAAGACTTTGAAATCAGAGTCTGTCCTTTCTGTATGTTTGTATAAAACTAACAAACAAACTGGACCGCTGTCCTCTCCCAGAAGGGTGAAGAAATCCTTAGGATCAATAAAGTCTAATCAGATTATTTTCTGGATCAGGAGACTGTTAAAACGGGCAAAGAAAACTTGACAGCGTTTACCTTGTCCAACACAACAACCAGTCTGGTATTTAAAATACCAGTTATGCTATACATGAAAATAAGTTGTCTTTCATTGCTTCTGCTCCTTTTTCCTACACACACCAGCATTTGGCCATTAATCCATATGTGCCTGAACCTGACAACATGGCTGACTCTTCATATGCTACACTGAAAAAGATTAAACAAAAGTATCATATTAATGTCAACTTTGCAAATAACTGGATTTTATCTATATTCTTCTTCAAAAGTTTACATCATATTATCCATATTAGTTAATTTGTATTCTTTACGCAGACAAGGCAAAGCTGGAAACATAAAGTAAAAAATGGACCTACAAGCATTCAAAGTCTTTTAATTCAGAACTGCACTGAAACAGACAGTCTTCTCACTACCTCCTCCAGAAACAACTCCAGTATTTTCTAGATACCTGACAGCAAGTTCCCCAGTTTTAGATCTATTATATTTTCAAAGTCGAGTAAGAGCTTGTTTACATGGGTTTCTGTACTACGGCTCTGCTTAATATGAACATCCACTTGTACCATAAAGTCTTTTTTTTAACTTCTGGGAACTCTATTACTGTCCTTCAAAATGAAATCTCATCTAATATAGGCAGAAGTTTTGAACTTTCCCTTGCATACACCCCTTTTAGGTTTGAATGATGCTTCAGTAATATCTTAGCACTAGAAACACATCCTCTCAACGTATTCCAGTAAACGTGTGCTAATGAGGCAAACCTCTGTGACAAACTCTAGGAATTACTTAAAATTTATAATGAAACACCAAAAATCTTGAGGCAAAATAGTACATCTTTAGTTAACTATCAACATCATCAAGGTGATTGCTGAATGTTTAAAAAGAGAGAAACTAATGAGCTTCAAAAGGTAAACTCTCATTTCTCTTAAACTTTCTACTGTTGGAAAAAAAGCTCGTAAGCCTTTCTAGTTTGAATGCCGGTACTGTATTGATCATCGTCACTGAATATATGCAACAAATTTATTCCCTGTCACTGAAGTCTTGCAGTTACTTAAGGCAATGCTCCTTGTGCCTCCCAGGCTATGTATAAGTTCTCTAATATACATAGCTGACTGAAATCTAACGTGAATATATCATTTAAGTGGAAACTACCTTCTTCTCCCACATCATGATGCAATAGAAGCTGTAAACCAGGAAATATCTAAAAAAGAAAATCTCAGTTATGTTGCCATTTGAAACAAAATTCCCACAAACATTTACAGATGAATCTGACAATCTGTTGCTGAAAGACTGTATCAGCAGAATTAGCGCAATGCTTTTGTCTGCAGTTTGCTATTTTTGAGCTACACAAATAAGGTTTCATCTGGGATAGAGTTAATTTTCTTCCTAGTAGCTTGTATAGTGCTGTGTCTTGGATTTAGCATGAGAATAATGTTGATAACACACTGATGATGTTTCAGTTGTTGGTAAGCAGTGTTTATACTAAGCCAAGGACTTTCCAGCTTCCCATGCTCTGCCAGGCACACAAGAAGCTGGGAGGGGGCACAGCCAGGACAGCTGACCCAAACTGGCCAACGGGCTATTCCATACCATATGGCATCATGCTCAGTATATAAACTGGGGGGAGTTGGCCAGGGGGCAGCGATCACTGCCTGGGGACAGGCTGGGCATTGGCCAGCGGGTGGTGAGCAATTGCATTGTGCATCACTTGTTTTGTATATTCTTTTATCATTATTAATATTATTAATATTATTATTTTCTCTTCCTTTGCTGTCCTATTAAACTGTCTTTATCTCAATGCATGGGTTTTACTTTTTTTTCCGGATTCTCTCCCCCATCCCACTGGGGCTGGAGGGAGGGTGAGCAAGGGGCTGTGTGGTGCTTAGTTGCCAACTGGGGTTAAAACAAGACATCACTAAAAACCTTTTTCACCTGATTTGACTTAGATTACTCCTAAGCTTGGAAATGCAATGTTTAAATTACAGCCACTGTCCAAAGACCTTTCTGTGTTTCTTTCTGGCCTGATCCTAACCATGGACACCATGTACTGATCAGGAAGCACAAATGAAACACAAGAGATGTGTTTATTTACCATAGTAAAATAGCTGTAATGTTGCTAACATTTTATCCAGATTAGCACTGCGATTATGGTTGACTAAAGGCAAATGTCTTCATATGGTTTCTTTATAAGTTTTCATTCATTTGAAAGATTATATCACTGTTGCTGGCAGAAAAAAAAAATCTTTACTCAAGTATTTTATTCTCTACTGACAGAGAACTTAACAGATGAAACATGCGATACCTCCCTAAACTCAAACATTCCTAGAAGCCTAGCATACAACTCTAATTAAACTACTGTCAATGGATAATTCTGAAAGTAGCCACAGGAAAGTGGCTGAGATTAATTGCCTCTAGCTTTAGTAACTTAATCACAATTAATGATGCATGTCTTAGGTATCTCTCAGATATTAGTGATACGGTCTAATAAAAGAACATACCTAGTCCATACCTTTCTGACTTACACATTTTGGCATGAATGGCCTCTCCCGTTGCTCTTCACTACTCTTTTTACTGCTGTGCTGAGACAGAAAACATTCATTTTAGCAGGCTGCAGCACCTGCAAATCAGGCCCTATGATATATTGAAGCACATGAAGACCATCTGAAAAGACAGCTGGTGAAAGGATTTAAAATGGTAAAATGTATTTTTTATTTTTGTCAGAAAAAGAATGATTTTATAAAAATCATATTTTGGTAAACTGAAGTTTTCACTAATGCTTTCAAAAGGAATTATTTTTAAAAAATTTGTTTCAATAAAGTCAAACATTTTCTTTATGTTTTATGCAACATAACTTATAGCAACTGTGTTAAAAATTACAGATTTTTCTAGTAATTCATACAGTATGTTGATATTACTGTAACAAAATTCTCATCTCATTAAGTGTTTCAACTACATATTTTGAATACAACTGTAAATGCTCATGTTCCTAAAGGCCCCCGTATAGCGACTATATGGTCTAAAGAAGGCCCAATGAAAGTGACATTTGGGTCAACAGAGCAGAATAGTGAACAAACCCATCTGGAGAAAAAGCTCTGTGAGGTAACTTTGCAAGGGAATCAAATTATACCATACCAAAAAAATCCCAGATTTCTGTATATTTTTTTTCTCTCCTTTCTGACATTTTGGGCAAGCCAACATTCAGAAATTTCACTTTCAGTTTCATGTATCATGTTGTTTTTATTTTCTTCTATTACATGCCTAATGGCTCTGTTATTTTGCTCAGTTGTCTTCAAGCAGTCCTGACTCATTGTGATACTAGATAAGTAGACAATTACCAGCAGTGCTCCCCAGTGTGTTTCATGCTATTCTCATTGTCTGTGTCCTGAGTTGATTCAGGAGTTCACTTATTGCTTTGAATAAACACTTTCAGAGTTCTGATTCTCCCAATCTCTTTTTTTTTTTTTTTAAGTCAAAAAGGTTCTTTGAAGAAGTATCCAAGAAATATCTAAGAAAGCAGCTTAAAAAAAAAAGATTCCAAGGTCTTTTTTTCTAATTAGGCAATCTTGCAGTAATCCAACTAATTGATTTAAGTGTGAACACTTACATTTCAAAATGAAGCTAAATAAGTCTCAAGGGCTGATGGTCCCTTGGTAATGCAAATAAGGGTCAGCACACTTTCATGGCAACTACCTAATTATGTGATTGGGAACAAGCCTTGAGTGATGTTCACACAGAAAGTACAGAGTCTTTATTGTTCTCTGCCGCAAAACTATAATTCTCTTCTTCAAATGTGTTTTTTCAGAAAATATTCTGATATTCTGGAAAACATAAAATTTCAGGGACTCTTCCTCTTCTTTCTTTCCACACTGCTGCTATTCATATCAAAACCAGGCCTCCTCTGTCAAATACAGTCGTAATTATTGATACTTCTTGTCTTAGTCCCTCCAAATGCAGACATTTTCAAGCCATTTCAAGAAATAGAACAATCAAGGATCTAATTAGAATCTAAGCTAATAAAGGTGTGTCTCTGCTCATACATTAAGGAAACCCTGACTGTTTCCAGTCAGCTCTAGTTTATACTAGTTATAGTCCAGTCTATAGTAGTTATACTGCTCCTTAATATGTGTGTAAATATAACAGAAGACAAAATCCACATTGTCAAAACACTGTAAATATTTAAGAACTTTGAAAGTGTCATTTCCAGAGAAACAGGTATGGAAAAAGGCCTTAGCAAAAATATCTATGTCAGGTGTCTCCATGGTCCCATAGTGCTATTACATAGGACACAGATTTAAGAATTATTCACTGTTAAGACTTAACTACTTACATAATTTTATTTTAACTTGCATAAGGTAGGTCTTGAAAGAATTAATGTGCATCTGGAAAACAAACAGTCCAATAGTGGCTTCCCTGGATTTTATTGCTCTGTCTCCGTTTCTACTTTCATCATCTACCTCCACATTTTCACATAACAGGATGGCAAAAGGTAGAAGTTACAGGACCTAAAGATTAAGGCTATTTTGTCTTACCTATTGATATAACTCAGGATAAATCACCTCTCTGATCCTCATTGAACTTAACTTTAAATCTAATCTATATAGTAAATATTAAATAATAAGTTATTTAAATGTAATATTAATACTTACCAGGGTTGTGTACACGTTTGTTTCATACACAGAAGCAAAGAAACTATCAAGCAAAAGTAACAATAGTATTTCATGTTATCACTAAACAGTATTTTTCTGTGTTCCTAGTAAGTTAAAAGTTAAACAAATAAAGATCCTGTCATCTTGAGACAAAATATTTTTATTTCACAAAGATTCAGAAAATTATTTAGTGTAACTATTCTTTCATCAAACATGTTCTTTCATTAAAACCAAACCAAAACAAAACCCAGAAGAAACATTGACTAGGCAAAATAACTGCCCAAAGTAATTCAATAAGAACAGTATGAAGTGCAAGCTTTTTTTCTCTCTTTCTCCCTCTTCTTTATTTTTCCAGTGAAACTATTTCCTCTTCTTTTTAAGGGAAAAGTTTTCACTAGAAAACAATCAAACTGAGGTCTCCTAACTATTTTCCTTTGTAAAATGTTCTAAGATCTATACCCACTAATTGCTGCAGCAAAGCCAGGAAAATGCTTATCTTTTTCAATTATTCTCTGTACTACCATTTTAGAGCCAAAGGACAGACCCATTCAGTTCTTCTCAAACTCTTAGCCATTGACAAGTCGTCCAAATACCACCAATACTCCTAAACATCAACCAAACCACAAAACAAATATGATGTTTGCACAGTGATTAGTTTCACCATTAAAAGCTGATACAGGTACCCTGTCAGCTGTTGGCTTACCTGACTTTGATAATTTAATTAGGTTGCTTAGTCACACTGGGGAGATACATAACAGGACAGGCAATCATGATAGACACTTTTTCCTCACTGGGTCACATTCACTTCTTCCTTCTATTAAAAGACAAGAAGCTTATCTTCCTGTTGGTGTACACTTAAACTCCTTTAGTGCTACCAGAAGTATGATTTTCCATCAAGGCTAAGTAGACTGCAAGCAGGGCATTCAGTAAGCAGCACTTTCAGAGACTGGTTCCTTCAGACATGCACTGCTGTCCAACATTAGGTGCTCAGACCCCATTTCCACTGCTTTTAAAAGTATTCCTTATCTTTTTGCTACAGGAAAAGAAGCAGGAATTCTGATTTTGAGGTCTGTTTGACAGACTATTAACCACTGCAAAGAGCAAATAGCTACATCTGTAAGAAGTGGAAAGACCGGCAGTCAATGAATAAAGAAAGAGTAATCACTGTATTCACCTTCATTTCAACATGTACCTTATTTACAAGTTCTACACAAATTCAACAGCAGCTATTTTCAGTTAGACCTGGATCAGGTCCAAAGCATATTATTTTAGCTCTGGGAGAGTACTTAGCTCCCAAGAGTCAGGTCCTGGCAAATGTTCAAAGTCTTTACAGATAAAGGTAAATAAGGATTTCTCCTTATTCAGTGTTTCTGCACTGATCACTACATTCCTCCAAAACATGACATTTAATTTCCCTTATCTAAGCATCCTTTGAAAGGTGTCGAGCTGTTCTCTAGAATCAGTTGTCTTCCTACCTTATATGAGCTTTCTGCTGTAGCATACATAAGCAAAACAATAGATCCAAAGACATTTGATTTCATTTTGGCTGTGAATATTGTACCAATATCATTTCCACCAAATATACAAAATTGAGTACGCTGATTAATCACAGCGCCCAAACGGTATGCTTTATTAAAATTTATTTACTCAGAATTTTACTATATGATTAAAAATGAATAGAATATATGTTATATTATTTACTAAATCCATTACATTTTAATGATACTACATGTATATTCACACTCTGTTTAGGTTCATATTTTGTATTTATCATCATACTGCCTGGGCACTTATCAAGTGCAGTAAGCAAGAGAAGTTCTCCATCTCCTATGAGATTTGGTATCATTGTATTTTACTTTCCATATTGCTTAGTTATTTCCAGGACTACCTCTATGGTTCTTCTGCATTCTGGGAAGATTTATTTACTCAAGACAAAAGAAGTGCCTGTTGCCCCTTTATGCCTCTGGTGATGTCTGGAAGATGGGCTGGGACTTGATCTCTAATGATTATATAAACATGAACTTACTGTAACCGAGTATTTTATGTAGCCCTGTGTTACAGCTGAAAAATCTTCTCAGGTGTTTTAACACAAATGGTAGAAGTCTGGATCAGGACTTTGTTGTAAGTCTGAACAGAGTTTATCCCATTCACATATGCCTATGAGTTTCTTATGTTTGGGTTCCAAATATCTGATTCGCCTTGAGAAACTGCTGGCGAAGTGCTTCCACAGCAAATAGGACATTCTTTGCTGGAAGTATCTATTTAAGTGCATTTAATTTCTCCTCCTTCTCTGTTGCCTTTCACTGCCATTTCTGCTACATAATATAATGACCAAATTTTTCTAATTTTGTTAGAAACCCTAGAAACTGGGTTTCTAGGAAGAAAAATAAAAACCTTGACAAGATTAATTCAGTAGAAAATTATGTGCTTTTTTCTAAACTTCAATTAGATAACAAGAATAATTTCTTATTTATAAACACTGAATTTAACAGAAAAAAATGTACCATGTTTATCAGATCAAGGCTTATTTAGATGAACTCCAAACATGCTGCACTTTGCCTTAGGAGTTGTTAATAATGCCTCTTTTAATCAATTTAATTGAAACAGACTCTTGAAATTATCCAGGTTATCATATATTTCCTATTTTTCTCTAATTTCCAATGGAAGACAGTGTCTTGAATCTAAACAAAATTAAGGCTAATTCCATAATTCTTGTTTCCTTTCCACTGCTCAGTAAACTGTATCAGAGTTTTAGTGAAGGATGAAAGAATAATCCTAGCGAATCAACAATTAGCTGAAAAACTGTTCAGTCTTCACATTAAAACAAACTCGCTCTAAGCTTTGGGAAAGTTACAGCAATGAGGGTACTTTCAGCATTTCTCTAAAGATATCCGAATCTCCAGGAAGAACACAGAGCAGAGTAGAATTTTACTGAACAAAACAGAAGTTGCATTATATTATGGCTTTTTGTCCACAAACTGTGTTTCACTGTTGACATTTCTGTGGAATTATGCACCCCATCTTGGCTTGCCTCTTGTTCTTATTGAACTCTGAGTGTGGTTTTGGCAGTGTTTTCAGTGTACATGCATGTATGTTCAGGAGTGCTTCCAACAGAAGCAGAGTGAAGCTTGGTACAAATAGTCAAAGAATGACACAAGAAGTGGGAGAGATTGTATGGAAAGCAATGCTGGAGCTTCTTGGCTGTAGGAGGACACAGCTATGCACATGTACACACACACATCATTTAACAAGTAGAATAAGGAAAAGGTTTTGCTGCTAGAATACAGGAAAGACTAAATTATTTCAGCTAAACCAGAAAGAAACCTGAAGTTTTCTCAAATTTTGGAAATGAACTAGGGCCAACTGAATATATATATCTTAGTTTCTGAACCAGCCAATTAAGATCTTGCCCCTCACATTTCTAATTTTAGCTCAAAGAGCTGAAATTAGATAATAAAAAAAAAGTAGTTGATGTATTTCTGGCCAGTACCACATGCACTGGCTAACAGTCCATCAAGGAACTAACCAAAATGGAATAAGACCTCCTAAAATAAGACATAGATTGAGCTGTTCTTTGACATCTTGAAGACAAAGGCAGACACTGCCTGGTAGAGTGGAAGAGACCGGTAGCAGAAGTAGATTACAAATACTCCCATCAAGGAAATGCAAGTATTGGAATAAAAATATTGAAACTGCAAAGCTTGAGAAACACAAAATGGGGAAATACTGCCATGTGAAGGTCTTCATCAAAAGGCATGTGTAACAGAGTTTTAATCAGTACTAGGTCATACCATGAAAGTGGAAAAGGCATCTGCCTCCACTATTTAGATTTTCATGACCTGATACTGACTGGCTGCAGGGCAAAAATAGATTATTGTTGTGAAATCTGAGGGGGCATCTAGTTTTGTTGTATATAAAGGTATGGGAAGTCTACCCTGTCCCCACCTTAAAAAGATGTCTGAAGTGGATGTGGAAGTCAGTTATACACTGAGCATCCAAGACATATGCAAATTTTTGGTGCATTCAAGTTTAAGTTGCTCTCATCTAACTGTAGGCATTTAATTGAGATGCTTGGCTTCCACAGGGTCTCTCTAGAGTCAGCAGAGAGAAGAAAGCACTTGCTCCAGGTAATTCAGGCCATCACAGTCATCATGTGGAAGTGCACTGATTAGAGGGATAGCCTAGGGTGATGAGGGTCCTTTGTGAAGTACTTCACTTAATACATAAAGTTAGATTGACTGCATCTGAGGCTTAAGTTTTAAACAGAATTTATATTAAAGCCTGAAGCAGCTCGGTTGGTTTTTAATTCACTGAGCAACTCATATAATATACACTGTATATTTAAGAAATGTGCAACATTTATGCAGTCCTTTAGACTAGCATTAGAATATTCTGATGATTCATAGATAAAAAATTAACTTATTTTCACAGCTCTATCTCCCTGCACTACCAATGCATAATGCTCAAGGGTTTCGTGGCAATAGGCCATGAATTCTCACCTTTCTGGAGCAAAGCCTCCCCTGGTTTGCATAATGGATTCTGTCCATTGCAATGCCTGTGTCTAGTCATCCACCCTTTCAGTCCTAGGCATCTCATTTACAGCACCAGAAGGCAGAAATAATTCAACTTTTCTTTCAAAAAAACCTCTGGGTTTTGCACTGTTGTTCAACCTTGTTATTGATTTGACTTGCAGTCTCTCACAGATAAATATGCTAACAACTCTGTAAAACCACAAAAATTAAGACAGACGTAATGACAAAAACCTTTCAGAAGAATTATTCTTATGTATGTTTTGGATCTATTGATAGCTTCTCCAGCTGCTGTTGATCAAGTACTGAGAGACATACTAGCCTGCTTTTTACATGAAAACAAAGAGTAAAAGTCGGAATCAGTATCCAGATGCTGATAAGAGGAAAGATTCTTGTGCAAAAAGATTTTTTTTTTTTTTTTCCTTTAACAACAGGCATAGAGGCAGGAAAGTGGTGTAAAGTGGGGAGTTTGAGAGGATAGCATGCACTTCCACCTGACTGTGTACAATCTTATGCAAACGAGTGCTGGAGCTGGGCCAGTTCTGCCAGACAATAAGTACAGGCCATTGGAAGCCAGAAACCTTCATTTCAGTACCTGACTACTTTGTCCTACAGCCACTGGAAAATTCCTTTTTTGCTTCCATCACCATCAATTTCTGTAGGACAGCATCATAATTGTGTACTGAATCACAAGGCAGTATTTCTTAATGATCTGTATTCTCTTTTAAGCCTTTCTGTATAAACACATTTGTTACTTTTGTTTGTTTCTCTCTTCAGAACAATGGTAAAAATGGTAAAAATAGGTATTTGGATTTCACAGAGGAAGAAAGTCACAAAGTTAGACCTTGATTTCAGCCTGTAAGAGAATGTCGGGCCATGGATCTCTGGAAAGGTGTATAATATAAACAAAAACAAGATATTTCCTCTTATCAAAATAATTAGCATGTCCTCCGTAATTACAGTTTGCCAGACATCAAGTGTCATAATAAGAGCTAAAGAAAATCATAGATGTCCATCCATCCATATGCTTCTATTTGTATCTCAGTGCATTTCTTGTTGAAACTGTAATGCTAGTTATTCTCACTTAGCTTCAGACTTGATTCAAATACTCTTGAAACCAAAAGAATACCTTTTAGCATTATAATTGGGATCTTAAAAATTTACATGTAGAAGGAAAGACAACAAAAGGATCCAAAAAAGTAACTTGTATCTATGCTTACGCACCACGGTGTTGCTTTTTGGCTTAGTGCCAGTACATTTAGCACTTGTTCACTGGGGTATCTTTATAAAATTGCTCATGGTGATGTCTAAATATAAAAGGGAGGGGGGTAAATTGTACTAATAAACCACAACACTTTGTTGTAGTCTTGCTGCAGCTCACTGTAGCCAGGTGAGAGTTTCAGAAGGGTGCAGCTTCTGGGTCTTCCCAGAGCAGGAGGTCTAAAAGCTGGAGCACAGTCCCCAAAGGTCTCTCTTCTCTGCAGTCCAAGGAACGACTGCTCCCAATGTAGACACACATGCAGTAGTTTTTGTCAAATCCTCACATTTCCAGCTGTGTACACACCACAGGACAAAGCTCAGCACCATCTATAAACCTGCTCAGTATCTGCATAGCCAGCCACGCTGAGCTCCTTTTTGCTATGGCTATACTGCTGTTTAGTGTCCCAGCCAGGTAATTCCAATTTACATCTGCAAATGCAAGCTTCAGTCATTCCACTACCTGTGGTGTAAACATACTCTGAATTCATGGATGCCAGGCTGCAGTCTACAACCACCTGTGGTTTACAGAAACCCATTGAAGACTATAGACAAAAAAGCACACTGTCTGTCAATCCTGTGCTCATCTGACGCATAAATTGCTACCTTCACATACACAGAGGAAGTATATCTAGCTGTGCTCCTCCTACTCACATAAAAGTAGCTTTGCAACTCATTGTTTAATCTTGGGCAAGTTGCTTAATCCTACTGTACATCTATTTTCCAGTCTGCTAAATGCTTTGAAATGACAAGGATTATCTACACCAGAAAAATGCTGTGAAGTAGCATTCATTAATACTTACAAAACCGTTTGAGATTATTAGATAACAGGTGTTAACATTTTGATATTTTTCTGTCTTAAATTATATTAAAATGGTAATCATTTATAATTGAAACAGAAAAACAAAATATGGACAAAATTTAAATGCCTGAAAATATAAACATGGAATCCAAATAAACAGCTATAAAAATGTCATTTAGAAGAATTGATTGTGTCATGAAAAGGCACACTATGCCTGTAAAACTATCTTTAAAACAGCAGGAACCTCATTTGACTGCATTTCCACAGTAGCACCTGTTGGTGGCTTGGTAGGAAAAAGACAATTTTCCTTAAAAAAAAACCTACTAAAAACCAAAGAGCCCTCAAACGTGCATTTCAGAGGAAGACAAAAGTGCAGCATCTGTATAATGTGGAGCTGCGTCTAAAATTAGATAAGAAAAACAATCTCTTGAAAAAGTATTAACAAAGCAATATGCTGTTAAAGCAGGTTTATGATACAACCTGAATGGATTTTAAAATATGTTTCAAGGTTTTCAGGCAGTGGATGATTCTATAAAGCTCTTAGCCACTTGGCCTGAGCACAAAGGTGGTGATTCTAATTTTAGTGCAGGGAGACAGAAAAAAGCCAAGCCACATTATTTGAGTATAAAGGCTTGAGATGAAAAATTTATTAGAAATGGAAGGAAAATACTTAATCTTTTTTGAAAAAGAAGTTTTGAACAATAAATGAGTTATAGTTACTGATTATAGTTGTGATTCACAGATTAAAAAATATTTACAATGTTATTTTTCTCAATTGGTTCTAAAATTACTCATTAAAATCTTGTAGGCTTTTTCAAGATTGCTACCTATATGGACATACAAATATACCTATACACAAATCTTGTGGAGAGGTCAGCAGTTGCTAATAGGCAATAAACTCTCTCCAGAGATACTTTTTTAAGATTAATGACATAAATGTATTTTTATCCTGAAATATGCTATCAATCTGTGTATGTACTCCAGATTAGAGGAAGTATTCGTAATTTTGTAATTTTGAGAAATCTTACTTAAAATTTCTAGACATTATAAAGAGCAAAACAGTACTACAGTTGAGTTCCAGTTTGTGACTATTTGTAGATATGAGACTGCATATGGGAGCTGGATGACTCAAACTGAATATTTTAAGTGGCATCATATGCAGAGTTCATCTAGCAATTATAAATCTGTGGTCATCCAGCAAAGGAGCAGATCCTTTTCTCTCCCCTCCCTGCCATGAAACTGCTTTATAAGTTCTGAGTACTAATTATCAACACCTATAGATTAACACAGGAATAACACAGAGTTGTCAGTCATTTTCCTGGAATATTCACTGAAACATTTAGAATACCTAATATTTTGAAAAATAAAGAAAGGCTAGTTTTTCTTAGTACTTTAGAAGGAAAAATAACAGTAGCTGTTTGCCCAAATTAGTACTGTGAATAATTACCTTTTACATGAGTACTTCTAGATGTACAGATTTAAATTTGAAGCTGTAGACAGTTTCAGCCAATGCAAAATGTGAAGCTATGAGAACATTGCAGGTAGGCATGTCACCTTTAAGCCAGCTGGTACAAATAACCCACTGCAGGTGTAGTGTGTTTGCTCAACTAAAATCTATACTAAATCTATCGTAAACTAAATCAATAGTCAGGCAATTAATAAAAATTACCAGCTTTCAGAAAGGCTGAACATTAACAAATCTTTCAGTGAATATTAAGCTTAAGATAACCAAGCATGAATGTCTTAACTTCTGTATTATGTGTGGCCTCTACTTCAGACTTCTACAGTGAGAACTGGGTATAAGATTTATATATCCATGAAGAAATGGTGATTCCTATGATTGAAACTGACTATTCAGAGGTGCTTAATTTGCTAAGAGGAAATCTGTATTTACTAAATCACAGAAGCTGAGAAAGACATAGTGAAGATATGAAAAAGCTCTCACATTTCATGAAAAAATGGTTTGGATCACATCACTGATCACTATTCAGAAAAAGGGAATATTTACTGCAGTGATGAGAACAAAAATAAAATTAATTAGAAAGAAAACACTTTTGGGAAATAACTTAGCAATCCTACCAGTAGATTCTATACAAACTGGCAGAGTAAGTAACAAGCAAATAATTTGGATTTATATCCAATCTCCACCTCGAACATTGCTGAGCTAAATTATAAGAAGTGAACCTAAATAATTATTTCTATAAAGCATTAATAGATTTTTTTGTCCTTAATACACTTTATAGCAACATAGCTATAGTAATATACTACGGTAATATAATCTATGATATTCCTCAGACACCCATATCCACTATTATTTTGTGTACTAGCATTGAACACAAGTTCCCTCATCCCTTAAAATTACAGCCTGATTGATAGATTCTTGAAACTAAGTAAGTTTAAACATTCAGATCTCATTTTGTTGATCCTGAGATTGTGGCAATCTTATATATTCCTTGGAATACAGTACTTGTATTTTCAAAATATAACACAGACTATCATTAGGCTATCACACACAGATAAAAACTGAACACAAAAGCACGTCTGTACAAAAAGCGCAGAGTAATCTGAGATGTTTTAGCATGTTTTCTCTTCAATGGTAAAAAACAAAAGTCATCAGTAAGAAAAAAGGTCTGAGACAAGTGCCCTCATGTCTTCAATCTGAGTTGTTATTTTTTGATGATTAAGAGGAAAACATTTTATTTCTTCAGTAATGAGTATATTTATTGCCTTTCTTTAAAAGCTAGAATGCTAGTAGTTGTTAAAGCACATTTTCCTGGACTGTACCAAACATACAAAAAGATCCACTGAATCTAAAACTAAAGTTACCTGTTTCTATATAAAGAAATGCAACTGCCTGCCACCTTTTCCTTGGTGTGGAAATCATACCCACATGTTCAACACATAATTCAAATCATTATTAAGAAGTGGTTCTTGAGAAAAATCATTAGGTCTGATGTTTCTGATATTCCTTAGGTATGCTCATTCCTGCCTTATTCCTTCCAAAACAGAGGGAAAACTGAATTCTCAGTAATCACAGGGACCAAGATGTTTTGCTGTTGTTCTTGCACTTTCATACCAAAATGTTTTCTGTTAGCTTGCAATAGTAGGGGAATGGGGCCAGATGATTCAGAAAGTCACCTCCAGGATGATGTTCTTGTGGCATGTGGCTTTTCATTTTAAAGGTCGACCTTGAGCAGAGATGATTTAGAAGTATCCAGAAGGTGATTAACATCAGAATGAAGGAAAAAAAAAACCCATGAACTTTTTCTCCAGTTTTATGATGAACTTGAAAAATAGTCTTTGATTAATCCTCCAAACTGGCATATCACTGCTTGATAATTTTGACAGTAATAGTAGAGAAGACACTTGAAATTTTTGATGTATATCATAACTGGTATTCTTTTGATGCCCTCACCTTTTGCTTCTTATAGTTATGGAATTCTAAAATCATTTATGAGGAAAACAAAGGATATTTCTTATATGAAGGTCCTTTCTAGATTTTTTTGAAACCCTGTTGCAATTTTCAAATCTTGGAAGGATTAACACATTATAAAGCTCTCTGAAGTCAGCAGATCAGTTTTTCAGAGAACTATTTTGCATTATATGTCTATAGAAGGTAAATTCAGAGGGAGAAATGCGGAGGGTGAAGATAGCAGATTACAATCACACTCAGTTTGAGATGAAAGTGAAGAAGCCGAGGATTGTACTAGCTGCAAAATGAAAGCAAAAATGAAGTTGGAGTTGGTCTTATGGTCAAGAACCCTGCGCCATGCAAAAGGATCTAAGATCAGGAGGAGGTAAACTTAATTAATTGAGAGGGGAGGGAGGCAGAAGTGAGGATCAGGTCACAGAGCCAAGGTCAGGTACATGGATTCAAGGAATTGATGCACAACCTAGAATCTTGCTGAGAAGCAAGAATAATCAGTAAGATAATCTCATGTAATAAAAACTCAGGCTCACTAGGGTCAAATATCCATATTCATCCAATATCATGTTATCAAGCTTCTCAAAGAGACTGTTGGCAATGCTACTGGGCTGGCAGCTCAAGTGAACTGCCCCTTCCAAGGAAAGAGGCATCAGACTGTCAAGCTGCAAACCTGCAAACCTCAGAAAACATCATGCTGGTAAGCATGCCACCAGGCCAAACACATGACAAAATGTTCAGCTCTAGATCTTGTTTAAAATACCAAATCAGTCTTCATTTGCAATACACAGCCTATATTGCTTCTCTATTGCTTTCCTCTCTCTCCAGCTCTGCTCATCACAGACTCTTCCTCTCTTTTGCTGAGATTTCTGTAGCTTCCTCCTTCATGCAAGCCTGGTCATTTTGGAGATACCAAATGGTCCACATAGTAAAAGTAAGGCATTATTTGGGACTGTTTTATGATTTTATCAGGAAAGCATGAAGAACCTTAAAGGGCTAGAATAAAATTGCTCAGTGTGCCATTTGTACACATCTTTGGATGGCTTCTCTTTCCTGTCCAAGGTAGTATTTTGGATGGACCTGTAATACATTACAGAATGAAGAAGAGTTAGAGGACAGTATTTTACACCTTCAGGCAATCTGTTTGAAATGTTTGGGAATCCCTTGTTATATTTGACTTTGCAATTACTTAGTATCTTGTAGCTTGCCTCTTTTTATTGTTGGCTGGCTGCATTGGGTTTGTGTGTGTGAACTGTAAAAAAGAACCCTCCAGGCAATTGCACATATTTAAAAATAAACAAACAAAACATACATTAAGCAAAGCATAAAAAGTGCTGTGGCAATCCAGTAGTGTCTAGGGATTAGAAGAATCTAGGCAGCCAGTCCTGAATGTAAGAATTCGAGCTGCTAATATGTATTTTTCAGAAACAGCTGAACATGCAGAAGCACAGTGCTCAGCTGGAGCATAATAAAAAGACATAGCATAACCTAGGTGGTAGGGAATATGTCAGATGTTCTTAGGTCAACATGCACATGATGGAAATCTTCCAGCCAGGAGATTTTCTGACATGAAATGGTTGAATATAGGGTTGCCATCTGAGCCCTACGAAAGGGATGAGACAATCCAAGTCACATTGAAAGAAAAGTCAAGAGTATGTCCATGAAGAATGTATAAAGATATTTTGTATATGAAAATGAGGGACACCTTATTTTGGAGACTTAAGCTGGAAGACCATAGTTTATAAGCAAAGCCTGCAACATGCTCCTTTCCTCTTTTCCTACTTAGCATCAGTTCTGCAAGTAAGAAGCACATATAAAGTATACTTCGCCTAGCCTGCTGCACAGAAATCAGTTAATTAGAAAATCAGAAAACCACTTGGGATTAATGGTAGGGGATTTTAGCTGACATTGTTCTTGCTTCTACTTTCATCAGGTGAACAGAATAAGGTGAAAAGGTTAAGCAGTTGTCTGCATTCTGTTTTCCTCAATATGGACTTAATCAATGCTTTATGTATCAAGCTTGGATTTCAATTTTTTGCGTTTCAGAGATATTAGAATACATAAAATATTTTTCATTGAAATTTTTCACCTCATAACAATGACAAGCTGTTCATATATTTAACTAGCTTTTATACATATGTGATTTCTTTGGGAAGCTTTTTGTCTCTTGCGAGTTGAGGCAGGGAAGCATTTGGGAAAACAGTGCCTAAGAGAAAGAGTTGGTCAAAAAGCTCCAAAAAGATCAAATGTTCTCTAATAATAAAAAAATCACAACACATTCAGTGAAGCTAAAGGGTTCTCTATACCACCCTATGAAATGTTTACCCTTGCAAGGGGGAAGAAAACTTCACACTCAAAATAAACTTTATCATCAGAGTTACCAGAAAGTGCTGTCAGACAATTCCAGTGTGCCAAATGTGATCATGTGTGTTTAGGCATCAAGTGTCTGAGTGTAGAATATAACTGGTATTCTGAGTGGAAGCTGGGTGTTCAGACTGACTTTGTTTTGAAATGATAATAACTTCCTCTTTCCCAGTCTCCTACCCTAAATCTTAATGTTCTTTCTAGAAAACATTGACAAGTCAGTGTTTCCGCATCACTTATATGATAAATGATAAAATCTATAAACTACAATAAAATTAGAACAACTCAATAAAAAACAGTCTTTTAAAAATGAAATTATGAGTATTTTAATTCTTAGAGTAACATACTCTTTGTACTGCAGAGATCTTAATTTAGAACATGTTCAGTTGCATTAAATTCTCTTTTTATGGAGGCACATGAATTTGAAGTGCATTTCTCCTTTGGTGTTCCTGATACTAAGAGCTTGATTGTTTGAAAGGTTTCTCAGGCACATATTTCTTAGTTGAAATGAAATATAGTGTATCTAATGTAGATCCATTAAAATATTGAGCAGAAATATCAGCAGAACTTGTTTGTTTGGGTTTTTTTCCCCCTACACTGTTAATTAGACAGCTGAGATATCTCCCCCCAAGTTTAAACTGATTAACTGGCTACTGATGGACATTATGAAAGGATAAGAAAAGACAGATGCACTGATTAGGAAGTTAGACATTGCATGGTGACATTGCCACAAACCTTATGACTCGCCTTGCTGAACTTGCAGCATTCATCAGGACTATCTCACTGATATGTCAGTTGGATGTTTTCATGTTCAAATACACCATGCTACAGGCAGTCCATGGTATTTTGAGCACTTAGCAATAGATAAAATAAAACTCTCACATCCTGTACAAAATGACACCAGAGTTGTCACTCTCTAGGTTAAAATGACGGTGGGTATTTAGCTACAAGAATTTTTCTGGCTTACCATCTGTCATCATGTTCTGTGCTTTCACTGGCACATAAAAGCTGATTAGTCCACATCAGCAAGTGCTGCTTTGAAGAACAAATTAAAATACACCAAAAGTTATGCAGTTCTTTAATTGCCTCCCTGGAATGTATCCAAATTAAAATATGTTTGCCTGGATAAAAATGATATAAGAATCCTCCAAGGGACATCCAGCACAGCCCCTGTATTATTTGGATAAGGTCACAGGACCTGGTCCCATTTGGACAAGGTAATGTTGCTTAGCACTAAACTGTATCTCAACATACCACACCTCAAATACTGTGTTCATTTTTGGATCCCTCACTACAAGAAAGACATTGAGGTGCTTAAGAGTGTCTAAAGAAGAGCAAGGAAGCTGGTGAAGGGTCTAGAAAACAAGTCCTGTGAGGAGCGACTGAAGGAACTAGGGTTGTTTAGCCTGGAGAAAAGGAGGCTGAGGGGAGACCTTATTGCTCTCCACAACTACCTGAAAGGAGGTTGCAGCGAGGTGGGTGTTGGTCTCTTCTCCCAAGTAACAAGCGATAGGACAAGAGGAAATGGCCTCAAGTTGTGCCAGGGGAGGTTTAGATTGGATATTGGGAAAAACTTCTTCACCTAAAGGGTTATCAAGCATTGGAACAGGCTGCCCAGGGAAGTGGTTGAGTCACCATCCCTGGAGGTATTTAAAAGACGTGTAGACGTGGCACTTAGGGACATGGTTTAGTGGTGGACTTGGCAGTGTCAGGTTTACGGTTGGACTTGATCTTAAAGGTCTTTTCCAACCTAAATGATTCTATGATTCTGTATTGTTAACACTAAAAGAATCCATATAGTGTTTACAAATGCATACATACATGCACCCCATTTTCCTTCCCCACACTTATGTAGGAATCAATGTGTGTAATAGCTTCACAACTCTTACATGTGCTTATCTGTAAATACCTTTCAATGCAGAACTAAACTTACAAAGAGAAGAGATGAGCACATATTGGAGAGCAGAAAGAGTGTAGTAAAAAAATAGTTTTTTCCAGTGTAGGTCTCCTAGGCTTATGGATTTCTTATTGAATGGGTTTCACCATATTTAAGCACTATGGGTCCAGTTCAGCTACTTACATGAGCAAGAATATTCATAAGCTTTGAACAACTTTATACTTAACTTTTTAAAATGTAGTCTTTTCTGTTGACCAAGTAGACCCAAAGATCCTAAGCCAGATAGTAAAAAAAATACAAGGCAAATAAGGAATTTGAGCTATCTAAATGCTACACTTTTAAAGTAACTAGCTAAGCAATGTTTTACATAAATTATGCGTGCATATATTTTAAATAGAAAGCACATAAGATTTCTATGGAGAGAGGGATAATATGGTAATAATATACACGCAGTTCATCCCTTTTTCTGTCATCCCTTTGGTTTTGATCTAAAATCTAGCATCAGTAATAATATTTTCTTATTTTCTATTTTATCCCAGCAGCATGAAATCACTACAATAATTCCACAGTTGGGCTTGCATTTTAGAAAGCAAGCTGTTGAGAATGCTTTTTCCTTTGTTTTATCACTCAAGTATGGAAAATGCAAAATTAATGTGTCTTGATCTCCTTTTTTTTAAAGTCTGTTAAAGATGTAAAAAAATAAATACTTGAAATAAGTTTGATCATGCCCAGAAATTCATCTAGAACTGATTTAATTTAAAGTAGGAAGACAGACATTTTACAAAGAGTGGAAACTACCTAGACCAAAAAGATTATATATCTACATATATATATATATATATATGAAATATATGTGTGTGTGTGTATTTCTTCCCCTCCCCCAAGACATTAGATGTTTGCCATGCCAACACATGTCATTGTATATTTATATGAATATTGTCACCTCTGCACTTTGCCTAGTTATGCCTTTATTGGTTCTATGATGTTCTTGCAATCAAGTCATAGCAGACACACTTCCATTCCTCATAACCACCAAGATAAAATATTTCAAGAGCAGGGCTCTCAACACTTAACTGCTGTTTGCAGTCAGTGCAGAAAACAATACCACACCTGATCTGCAACTGCAACAAAATGATCAGGCATATGTTCCATGCAAATATTTAGTATTTTACACTGGCTGTCTACAAAATATTTGATTTAATGTCAAGATGGCTTTACTTAATTTTCCCGTCCTTTAGAGTATAAATTTTGACTATATTCCAGGTCTTCTCTTTGAACAATGTTTTGACAAGTATCTGTGCTTACAAACAACACTTGGGTAAAATACTGTATCCATGCAATTTAGGTGTCAGGCACTCCTACTTTTTTGAAGCAGCTTCAACGGTGTGGAATTTGCTTGGCTTTAGTGTGTCTACCAATTAATTCTTCCTTTCCTCCATCCTTCCTTTCCTCCTTTCCTTCATCATTCCTTTCTTTCTATATGTGCAGGGTTTTAAATATTCATCTAAGAACTGTGATATTAGCTGATTTCATTTAATTCAGGCTTTGCATTTGAGTCTCAATGGGAGGCTATATGCAAGATGCAAATGTTGTAAGGGCTTCCAGAATGTATTAAAAACAGATTTTTGATTATGCTGCAGTGGTCATGATATGGATGAGCACATGTGAAGTGTTATATGAAAAAAAGTATTATGGTAACGTTTATTAGAGTAAAACCTTCTACTGGTTGAATCCTCCTAGCTCTTTCTTGTTTTTATTACACAGTGTGGACTGGACATTCCATTGGTTCATATCCATCTCTTGAAATTAATTTCTATGTCAATAAAATAATGTACTTTAAATTTTAAAAATGCAGTTAACTCTTCACTGAAAATAAGAAATATGGTTCTCTTATTTGATCTGTTGCAGATTACTGCTAGCCCAATTCAGATTAGTTCTCATTACTATTTGGGCTGTGAAAGATGCTCGTTTAGCACCATATGTTCAAGAGGACATAAGTCTTAAGATGAAATTCTGCTGCCTCCTCTTGGCCAGCAGCTCATTAAAACAGACCTCATTTGCATGCATCATCAAGTGCTCTTGCCAGAAATGGTGTAGTAGCATTCTGTGGGTTGTCTGCCAGAAACCTAAAATAAATAATTTCATTTCTCTTGGTAAAGACAAGCATGCACAGCAGCCACAGCAGTTCTGCCTGCACTTCGTTTTAGGATCTCCTTCTGTACTGCCTGTGTACTGTCTTATGCAGGGAGGCAGCTCAAGGACTCAGGCATCTATTATCAAGCTGACTTTATAAGTCGCCTTTCAGCTCAGTGTTTTGATATTCTGTGAGCTTAAAGATTTACTTTAATTAATGAAACAAATGATTATTAGCCTGGAAACCACCTCCGATATTTGCAAGTATGAGGTGGCTGTAGGCTTTATGTTCCATCTTCCACACTCTGTGCATCCTTTTCTTAAGAGGTTATGAGAGTTCACCTGAATTCTCCAAATGATAACAGAGATAGGAAGAGAATTATGATATCTGTCAGTTTTTGAATAGTTCACAGGTATGCCACTTTTTCTTTCAGTTCTAAAGACTACAATAAATTTGAAGGAGATGCACCCTGTGATACCTCCCTTTTTCAGACACAGTGTGCAGTAATAAAAAGTGGATTTACATAAATGCAAGAAGAAGTTGTGAGAGTTATCAGTCAGTTAGTAATGCTGGGTATCAAAGTTCAGCATATCTGTTTAAAGACTCATCTGACCCTCTGATTTTATTGCAATATTGCATCAAGACTGGTCACTTGGGAGCTATGCTGATTATACAGTACATTATGTTGGCCAATTCTTGAACAATATATTTTAGGAACCCAGTTTGCTTCAAGAACCTGCAAAGAGATGCTGGGAAAAAAACCCTAAAAACATAATACAATAATCTTATGGTGCCATTGTCAGGAGGTAATCTGCACTGGGTAGAGAGCTTGGACTAACTTAGTTTTGTGATATGATATCCTACCCCATGTGTGACGATGCAAATTACAGTATGGCTGGGCACAAACTGGTGTTGGTAAACTGTCTGAAAAAATAAATAAAAGGTCATACCTCCTTCTCCAACTGTCTGTCTACTTTCTCTCTGTGAAGTCCTATCAAGTTTTCCATGTGTAGTTACTTTCCTGCATGACAGATCTTTCTTGCAGAGTTCTGCACAATTCCCTTCTTACATCTTGCTTGTTTAGAGCATTTGTAGGGTCCAGGTAAGATGGTCTGTGGGGCGAGAAAGGCTACAGGACACCTTCAATGTGTATGGAGTTCCCTATCTGTGCTGCCATCACATCTGGCCCCTTTTGAATTCCCTAACCTTTTAGTTGTATGTGAATGTATTGAAGAGCAGCCCATGTCTGACTCATGTCATTTGGATAGGTTAAGGGATGACTTGGAAAGAAATGGCAGATAATAACTTCATGGCAAAGTAAGGGGACGTGCTTGTCAGTATCTAGAGAGCAGTTAAGACCAGTATCTAGCTCACTGAGAGCAAAGCAGTGGGTCTACATTCTGTGCAATGTTTTTCCTCCACCTAAAAAAAATCCACCTAAAACCAAATCAAGAGTACTCTACTGATGAGTGGAAAATATCCCACTCATATGGTGTAACCTCAGGTTATCCATAGCATTGTCATGCTGTGATAAAACAATGCATTTTGCTTATAAATCAGTATTTGTACACTTGCGATACCTTTGCTCCAAAGGCTTAAGCCCTTCTGGTACACAAAGACCAAAGTTTGCTAACCTCAGTGAATCTAACCAAGGCAAAATTTAGGAGTTGTAACTCCTGGATTCAACTGATTTTAATGGGGCTTATTTGACTGAAAACTCATGTTCCACTTGGAAATTCTGTGGCAAGAATCTTTTCTTATTTGCCCTTTTCTAATACTTACAATAAAACTTGCAAATAAATACAGTTTTTCACAGCATGACTCCCACTATTCTACATAAAAAGCAGAGTTATTAATCTATTTATCTATTTTAGCTTTCCTTTTCTTTGCTTTTCTTCTTTACACACTGTACCATTTAACATGCCATTATTGTTTCTTATTTGGTTGACTAGATTTATAATCACCCAAAATGAAAGTTTGTTATTAGCCTAATAATACCTTTTAATTGTTTCATTTGGGTTTGCCTTTTTTTTTTAAGAAACCAATGATGTTTTTTTAACATCAAAAAAGTGTTAACATGAATTAGTCAACTAGATGACTTTTTAATATGGTGTCAGTGTAACTCAAATCTGTAAGTAATAATATGGCCATATCTTCACATATTCTTATTGATAAATTAACTTGCAAAAACTGTTTCTTCCCTTGCACAGTTAGTGCTTGGCAGAAAACATCAGACAGAATCTTTTCCCAAAAAAATGTATTTCATTGAAATTGAAATCATTGAATATTTTGGTTTAAGTTACTTTTTTGTATCTGAAAAGACTTAAAACATTTAGATTTTTTACTTTTAATAAAATGTTATTTATTCCCCCCACACACCCCAAAATTTCCTCTGGAACAAAAACTGAAATTATTGGCAGGTCCTACTTAAAGTTAAGAAATTAGGTGCTATAAACAGGACATCAAGAACATATTCAAATATCCCAATATATTACTCAGCCCCAAGGGAAGTCAGGTAGTACTTTACCTCAATATAACTCAGGATTGCACTAGGACAAATCAGTTTGAGAACCCTTAGCAGTGTAGCTGATAGAAGATATTCAGAGAATATTAAAATATATAGAGAGAATATAAATAATTATAAATAATTATATATAAGTAATTATATATAAATGCCCTTGTTGCATATGCAAGTCATCATGAGAACAGAACCTGTAAACCTAGGATGTTATTAAAAACTCCTCATTATCTTTCTAATATTAGTCATCTGAAATTATTAGACTGAATCAGATTTCATGTCTACAAACAGAGTTGTTATTTGTTTGTCACTTGTTTAGACAGAGCTGTGCACATCATTGTGGACTACTATGTAGCTCATGTATTGTGGACTGTTAGGTAGTTCATGTGAAATTCTTGTGATGTTGAACTATAGGACTGAGCTTGTGCTAACCAGTTATCCTGGGAAGCTAGAGAAGATATTGGTGGATGGGAGAAATAATCTGCACATGCTAATAGTCTATTGGGTTCTTAGAGTGCTTCTAGATTAGTCACAGCTAATGGCTACTGAAATGCAGTACTTCCCAGTGACATCCAGTAGACATTTCTTCTCATCCTTAGTACAGATAGATACCTAACAGCCCTACACAGCTGAGCCCAAGGTCTGAGGCACTGAATTCAGATATGACAGCCCTTGCTTCTAAGACTTCCACTCCTTTTTTGCTTTGCTGATATGGAAAAGCCCAAAATCCCTGGAGAAATGATCAACACTGGAAAGCTTAGAGTTTAGCTCCAGGTTCCCAGCACTAATAAAACTCTCTGAAAACTTTGTGATGATCAGTGGCAATAGAGCTTTCAAGCTGTGTAGAATTAGGAAGCAGGCTCCCAGGATAACTGAGAAAAATCTTGAAGTCATGTATTTTCTACACCTTTACCCCTAACCAGATCAATTTGATAAATCGTTATTTTCAAAATGAAATCCTACATTATCTTCAATCATTTGTGGTTCATATGCACATATTTGGGGGTATTTTTCAACAGTGAATTACACACTAAGTACATTTAAAATTCTCTCTTAAGGATGGGGCCAGTTTTCTTATAGAGTTGGATAGTTGGATGTTTATTTGGTACATTTCAGATGATGCTGAAGCAGATAAATGAGGTCTTGGAAGCAGTGAGTGTGCTCTGTCCAGGCTAATAAACCCTGCTTCTCAGCAGGACTAAACAGCCAAGGAGAGTTATTCTAACATGGCTATACTGTTTCAAGGACCTGAACTAGCTTTTCAAAGTCTATTAAGGGTATAGCTACATGCCACTGCAGCATCACCATTAGACTCGGTCTTCGTTTGCAGACTACTCAGTCCGAAGAAGCATAGAACTGATTTTAACTGAGAGTTACTGACACAAACATTATTATTGTACTATGTTTTTAAGCTTAGCCATCAAAATAATCATTCCCTTCAGCACAAAGAACCTTGTTAGACCTGTCATACTTTAAATCATACTTCCACCCCTGCGCTACTACAATTTCTTATCAGAAGCTTCTCAAAGCAGCTTTGCAGTGGGTGTATGTGCTTCATAATGAAAGGACCTATTTCTAAATGCCTTCAGTGTGTTTTGACAACTTACTATTATATTAATTTAAGTTCAGACAAACAATACCTACTTGTTCCTTACACCAAAAATGAACAAGAAACAGCATAAAAATGCCTAAGATGAACTCCTATTTGAAACAAAATTTTAACCAGGGAAGTATTTAATCTCCCCAGAGCAACATAGGAAGAGAAGATCACCCTTGTTTTACAAATGAAGAACTTGCAGTTCATGCCAAGCCAGGCAGAACTGCCCAGCCTTACACCTTGAGCATCAGGCAGATGGAGCTGGCCTCCAATTTTGCAGTCCTCTGAGTTGAGGAGCATCCCTCGCACACCCAGGCAGCCAGTGCCACAGCTTCTCAGCTGCCTGCTTGGTGCACACATGCCCTCTGTGCCCACAGGCCACAAAGCCACAGGAGAAGCCACAGCACTCCACATTAGCCACAGTGTGTCTTGTCTCTGCATCAGGTACTGGGCCCTATGAAGAAAAGACCTCCTCTGTTAGTGGGCAGGTTCTTGAGCTGCAGTGAAGGCTGTCTTCTCCCCTTGCATGATCAGGCTGACACCACTGTGTGACACAGAGCACAACACCCTCTGACACTTTGGCAAGAAACATGAGCTATTTGACTTCAAGACATGCCAAAGCCACACAATACCAGTGAAGAAGGTAGGAGCTGGATCCAGGAATCCTGAAACAGTTCCCTAAAAAAGCAATCTATTACAGTAAATGTGGTGATTTTTTTCTATTATTTTTTATTACAATTTCCTTACCATAAATATGGATAGGGCCCACAATTTTGAGGAGACAGACACAGTGTAACAGAGCAACACATTTTTAATGCAGTAACTTATTATGGAAAAGTATTTACATGATTCCTCTTACAATGGTCTAATGCAATTAAGAACAGGATTTTAATAACATAAGAATCGTAAAGACATGGCAGCTCTGTCCGAGCTCAGGAGGTAAGTTCAAAAAGCTCAGCTGGCGAGAGGGAGCCTAGCCATGGTAGCCACCTGGCAGAAGGCTGCATCCTCTGCACCTGCCAGAAAGGATTCATCAACTCAGACTGAGCTCCCAAGAAAACACACAGCCGTTCATGTCTCCGGCTGCAGGGAGTGCCACCAGCTTGTGCTGAAATCAGATGGCAGCGGAGGGAACAGCTGTGTGAGGTGCAATCAGGTGGACTATCTACTCTGCCTGGTAGCAGAGCTAAGAGGGGATGTAGGTAGACTAAGGAGCATCAGGGAGTTTGAGCAAGAGATAGACTGGTGGAACCTCACTCTGACCTCCCAGAAACATGAACAGAGACAGCCACCAGAAAAAGCCCCTGATCAAAGGGATTCAGTATCCTCCTCCCACCAGGATGTAGGCAGGGACTTAAGGGGAAGCAGCAAGTGGAAGCAAGTCCACAAACAGGGCAGCAAGCAAACACCCTCCTTGCCCACCATGTCTCCCCAGGTGCCTCCGCACAATACATATAAGGCTCTAGGGGCAGAGGACCAGTCAGTGGACGATGAGGATGTCAATCCATCTACAAAAAAGGAGCAGCCAAGACCAGAAAGACATACCCCCGTATTACTACAACCTCCACAAGGAAGAAAAGATGCATCATAGTTGTAGGAGACTCCCTGCTGAGGGGAACAGAAGGTCCAATATGTCAGGCAAACCCTTCTCATAGGGAAGTCTGCTGCCTCCCAGGAGCCCAGGTTAGACATATCACTAGGAAACTTCCTAGCCTGGTACAGCTCTCTGACTACTACCCATTACTGCTCTTCCACGTGGGAGGTGACAAAGTTGCAGTACGTGGCCCAAGGGAGATTAAAAGAGACTTCAGGGCCTTGGGACGGTTAGTGAGGGAATCTGGGGCACAGGAGATTTTTTCCTCCCTCCTTCCAGTTGTGGGCAGTGACATTGGAAGGAACAGGCAGACCCAGTCTATTAATACATGGCTCCATGGCTGGTGTCAATGTCACAATTTTGGTTTTTTTGACAATGGGGTGGACTACACTGCACTAGGCTTGATGGCATCAAATGGGAGCTAACTTTCTCAAAGGGGAAAGAGGGTCTTTGCCCAAGAGCTTGCAGGGCTCATTGACAGGGCTTTAAACTAGATGTGAAGGGGGAGGGGGAACATATCAGGCTTGCCTGCGGCAAGCCGTGGGGGGACACACAATGGTTAGAGGGACGAGGTGCTAGTATGGGTCCTCAACCTGGGGCCCAGGGGCATGCTGGGGACACTGCACCACAGTCAAAGTCTTGTGGAGATGAGCCGAGGGCTCCCGAGGTAATAGGAGCCAACAAGGAAACTTCCGTGGAACACCTTAAGGGGAAACAAGGGGTGTTCCACTAGGAAGGTGACACGGCTGAGAGCCCAGATGAAGTGTCTCTACACAAATGCACGCAGCATGGGCAACAAACAGGAAGAGTTGGAAGCTACCATGCTGCTAGAAAGCTATGACCTAGTTGCCATTACTGAAACCTGGTGGGACGAATCCCATGACTGGAGTGTGGGTATTGATGGCTACAGGCTATTCAGAAGGGACAGGCAGGGAAGGAGGGGCGGAGGTTTTGCCCTCTGTATCAAGAAATGGATAGAGTGTGAAGAGCTGTCCCTGAAGAATAGCCATGAGCAGGTCGAAAGCTTATGGGTAAGAATCAGAGACCGAAGTAACAAAGGGAACCTTGTAGTTGGTGTCTACTATAGGCCGCCTGACCAAAGGGAGCCTACTGATGAAGCCTTCTTCCTCCAGCTACAGGAGGCTTCATGCTCGCAAGCTCTTGTCCTACTGGGGGACTTCAACCACCCCGACATCTGCTGGAAAAGTAGCACGGCAAGCTGTAGGCAATCCGGGAGACTCCTGGAGTGCATTGAGGATAACTTCTTAACCCAGATAATAGACACCCATACCCAAGGGGATGCGATACTGGACCTGATGGTCACCAATGCAAGTGAGCTCATCAGTGACATCAAGATTGGAGGCAGCCTAGGCTGCAGTGATCACACATTGGTGAAGTTCACAGTCCTGAGGGATATGGGACGGGTGAGGAGTATAGTCAGGACCCTAAATTTTAGGAAAGCAAAATTCCAGCTCTTCAAGGATTTAGTCAGTAGGAACCCCTGGGAAACGGTCCTCAGGGACAGGGGAGCAGAACAGAGCTGCCACATCTTAAAGGATGCTTTCCATAAAGCGCAAGAGCTCTCAGTCCCCAGATGTAGGAAATCAGGCAAGGAAGGGAAGAGACCAGCATGGCTGAGTCGAGATATGCTGGTCAAACTAAAGAGCAAGAGGGAACTGCACAGGCAGTGGAAGCAGGGATGGGTCACCTGGGGACAGTATAGGGATGCTGCCCGCTTGTGTAGGAATGGGGTCAGGAAGGCCAAGGCGCAGCTGGAGCTGAACTTGGCAAGGGATGCAAAGAATAACAAGAAGGGCTTCTACAGGTATATCAACCAGAAAAGGAAAGTTAAAGAAAGCGGACCTCCACTGATGAACAAGAATGGTGACCTACCATCAACAGACGAGGAGAAGGCTGAGGTACTCAACAACTTTTTTGCTTCAGTCTTCTCTGGCAACCGCTCTCCTCACCCCTCCCAAGTCAACGGGCAACATGTTGGGGACCAGGGGGTTAAAGCCACTCCCACTGTAAGGGAAGATCAGGTTCCTGACCACCTGAGGAACCTGAACATATATCAGTCTATGGGACCTGGTGAGATGCATCCCAGAGTCCTGAGGGAATTGGCTGATGTAGCTGCCAAGCCACTCTGCATGATATTGGAAAAGTCATGGCAGTCAGGTGAAGTCCCTGGTGACTGGAAGAAGGGAAACATTGTGCCCATCTTTAAAAAGGGTAGAAAGGAGGACCCTGGGAACTACTGACCTGTCAGCCTCACCTCTGTGCCTGGGAAGATCATGGAACAGATCCTCCTAGAAGCTATGCTAGAGCACATGGAGGACAGGGAGGTGATTTGAGACAGCCAGCATGGCTTCACCAAGGGCAAGTCCTGCCTGACCAACCTAGTGGCTTTGTACGAGGGAGCTACCACATCAGTGGACAAGGGAAAAGCAATGGATGTCATCTATCTGGACTTCTGTAAAGCCTTTGACATGGTCCCCCACAACATCCTTCTCTCTAAATTGGAGAGATACAGATTTGATGGGTGGACTGTTCAGTGGATAAGGAATTGGTTGGATGGTCGCATCCAGAGGGTAGCGGTCAACGCCTCAATGTCCAGATGGAGATCAGTGATGAGTGGTGTCCCTCGGGGGTCCCTACTGGGACCAGTGCTGTTCAATATTTTCATCAATGACAGTGACAGTGAGATCCAGTGCACCCTCAGCAAGTTTGCAGATGACACCAAGCTGAGTGGTGCAGTTGACACGCCCGAGGGACGGGATGCCATCCAGAGGGACCTGGACAAGCTGGAGAAGTGGGCCTGTGTGAACCTCATGAGGTTCAACAAGGCCAAGTGCAGGGTCCTGCACCTGGGTCGGGGCAATCCTCGGTTTCAATACAGTCTGGGGGATGATGTGATCGAGAGCAGCCCTGCAGAAAAGGACTTGGGGGTACTGGTGGATGAAAAGCTGGACGTGAGCCAACAATATGCACTCACAGCCCAGAAGGCCAACTGTATCCTGGGCTGCCTCAAAAGAAGCGTGGCCAGCAGGTCGAGGGAGGTGATTCTGCCCCTCTGCTCTGCTCTGGTGAGACCCCACCTGGAGTACTGCGTCCAGCTCTGGAGCCGTCAGCACAAGAAGGACATGGAGCTATTGGAGCAAGTCCAGAGGAGGGCCACGAGAATGATCAGAGGGATGGAACCCCTCTCGTATGAGGAAAGGCTGAGAGAGTTGGGGTTGTTCAGCCTGGAGAAGAGAAGTCTGCTGGGAGACCTTATAGCAGCCTTCCAATACTTAAAAGGGGCCTATAGGAAAGACAAGGACAGACTTTTTAGCAAGGCCTGTTGTGACAGGACAAGGAGTAATAGTTTTAAACTAAGGGAGAGCAGACTTAGACTGGATTTAAGACAGAAATTTTTTACAATGAGGGTGGTGAGGCACTGGAACTGGTTGCCCAGAGAGGTAGTGGAGGCCCCATCCCTGGAAACATTCAAGGTCAGGTTGGACGGGGCTCTGAGCAACCTGATGTAGTTAAAGATGTCCCTACTCTTGCAGAGGGGTTGGGCTAGATGACCTGTAAAGGTCCTTTCCAATCCAAAGCATTCTATGATTCTATGAAAATAAGTCTGGCATTTGGAGGGTAATCTAACAGTAAGGTTGTCCCATGTTTGCAAAGACACAGCAGTATTTTGAAGATATACAGAAAACCTACAAAGCAAAATTAATTCTACATTTGTAAAAAAAACATTAAAACCCACCAGCCTTAACATTCCACATTTTAAAGAGTAAAACTCCTTACTTATGTGACAAGATCTGGATTAAAAATCTAAAATTTAGTATTCTCAATTTGAAAATATACTCACATGACTCAAAATACAGTCTAAAGATGTGTGTTTCTAGTAACATAGCTATACCACGTAGTCGTGACTACAGCATGTTAATAAGTGATGTTTTGGGTCAATCTGCAATGATTTTTGTTTTTCTCTGAGCATAGAAAAAGAAGAAAAAGAAGTCAGTTCAGCTGAGCTATTTAACTTTACAAGAAACATTTAACAATTTTCTAAAGCCATGTGTCATTTGAAACTAAAAATCAATGTAAAATTTAAAAATTCTCATAGTTTCAAAATTTTTGAAATGTATACACACTCTCTCTTTTTAAGCTGAACCTACTATTTAACGTAGTTCAAAATCCATTATGGTCACTCCAAAACAGCACACATTAGCTTATAAAATATTTTCTGTGAAAAAAACCCAAACCAAACCAAACAAAAAAAAAACCCAACCAAAACTGAGTGCCCCTGTAATTACATTTCATTTCTGGTCAAAACTTTTTTCTTTGAATTTGTCAGCTCTTACCAAGACTCATAATTTTATGGCTTGATCTAATCACTGTCTTTTAAAAGAAGTGACAATTATTTAAGGCCAGTTTCCCAGATTGAATGTGGCTTAAGCTACCATGGTGTCTTCCTCTCCTATTCCCTGGTCTCCCAGTAATCCTGAGCCCACTGGCTACTCCAGGGGGTTCAGCACAACTCCTTTTTGTATAAAAGGAACAAAATCACTGTAAGCATTTTGTAAAAACTGATAGGCACTTTGAGGGCATAGCTACTTAGTGCCCCCAATAAAGGAAAGGCTAAACTGCTTGTTCTTTATTAGAAATCAGAGAGCATGCAAAAGAGAAAAACAGTGCAAACCAGGTTTCATTGCCTGCTCACAAAACAGGCTGTTAGCCCTTGCTTACCAAGTTACAAAAAATTTAGGTTAGCCAAGACTGAGGAAGACTTATCCCTGTAATCTTTGATCCAAAAATCTGTCAATTTCTTTCAACTTGCAGTATGACTACTGTATGAACTGCTCACCAGTTAACTGAGCACAGATGAATTAAAAAAAAAAAAAAAGAAAAAAGAAAAAAAGGGAAGGATATACCTGTATTTATTTGCAAAGATGGCACTGACCTTCATTTCATTCCACTAATACTCTGGGGTGCCTCAGACAAACTTTTACATTTCATAGGTGTGCTTTGCTTCAAAGTCATTACCTCAAACAGTTTGATTAAACAGTATTCCAGTTGGTGGAAATAAATAAATAAACATGTTTACAATGATGCTATTTACAAATATTTCTGTGAAGTGAGCCAAGTACAAAATGGAAGTCAGATTTTTCAATGTAAAGGGACAGGGATAGTAAGACTTCTCTCACCTCAGACATGACACAGGCAGTAAGCTAAGTAAAAAATAAAAACAAGCTAAGGTTTGAAATGTTGCACAAAACAAAAGAGAGGATTTAAGAGAAGAGATTGTATTGTACAGGAAAAGTTACATGATGACTCATAATGACATGAAGGATATCAACGTAATTAATGCAAAGACTCTTAGTCTGCAAACCCACTTAATCCTTCAGTATGCATTAAGCCTGAATAAAAGGAATCACTGCTACAGAAAGCAGGGTAAGCTTTAATCTATATCTATACCGCCCTTGATAGCTGTTCTGAGATTCTTGATTATTACCAGTTCAAATGATATTGCTGGGGATGTGCAGAAGCTTTATGTTACAGGATAGTAAGCTTTTTAACCAATTTAATTTAATCTCATTTCATTTGTGCAAATTATCCTACAATAAATATTGACTTCTTTGCAATTATTGAGTATAACTTTTTAAACACGTTAGGCAAATAAGATTTCAATCTAGCAAACATTACAAACCACTCATTTCAACAGTGCCTGTAATAATATGGCTAGGATGAATAAATGTAGGTCTATACAGAGGCTAGTGCACAGCTTACCTTGACCTCAAGCTGTTGTCACTGCTGAAAGTGAATACATCTTTCCCCTCACTGTAAAAGAAACTGAAGAGAAACAGCTGCCATGGAGATGGCTAAAATGGTAGATGGCTAAAATAACTGGAGATTATCCAAACCTAGGTAACCACCTACCTAAATCAGAGCATTATTTCTGCTACTTGATCAAATGACTGAAATCTCAGGTAAACTAAGGAGAAACTACTTGAATTAGAGAGTAAAAATGCCTGGAGTTAGCTTAGACTTCATGTGCAAAAATATGTTCTGAATAACAGCTTATCTTCCTCCATTCAAGTCAGCAAAATCTTCTGACAGAAATATCCTAGAAAAACAAACAATATAAATGTGATTAAAAATAAGAAAAACATTCTAAATTATTTTCACCAGTTTTAAATGAACTAAACCTTCATTTATACAGGACATTCAAATCTCAGCACAAACTTACTTTTAATGAGTAAGATTATGAATTGGGTTGAAAGAGGGAACAGAAAGATGAACAGAAAAACTTATTTCATTACTGGTTTCCAAGTATGAGGAATTATGTTTCTAATTTAAATGCAAAGTCTTGCTAAGGGACAGAAGTCAGTATTACAATGTCAACATCTGCCAATAGTTATCTTTAAACAGGGACACAACTTTTCATCCATCCTCAGCTTAGGAAATAACTATGGCAACACCACTGGTTAAAATGTAGGCCATTATTTTATGATAGTAGTGAACACTGAACATTTTGGTGTGGGAGATTTTTGTTTGTTTGAATTAAAGTATTAATGCTGTTTTTTCATATTTTACATATAAATAAATATTTTATGTACTTAATAGTTTACATATAAGAACTGTTAGCCTCTAAACATCTTCTATAGCCGAGACCTGCGGTGACAAAGAGCAATGGACAGGACCCTTTCCAGTGTGGTCTCATGTCACAGATTCAGCATAAGCACCTGTGCTTCTGCCCAGTCTCAAAAAAAGTCATGGACTCATTTGGCAAGTGATGTTAATTGCTTTCTCTTTGAGTTCAGGAACTTGGAGAGCATTTCTATGTTTTAAATTAAGCCTCCTCACCAGGGACCGACTTCAGAAATGGATTGAAGACGTTGGAATAATATAAATGGATACCTTATTCTGACTCATTAATATGCATATTGCACTAATCTAAACTCCCTTTATACTCTCTTTAGATTTCCCAAGGCAATCTTACCCTTTTTTCTTCTCATTTTCATAAATTTATCAATATGTTACATCCCACTCTTTAACTTGGTCCAGTGTATTAGTATGAAAAAGAGTGAAAATGTGTTTAATTTCTAAGCTGAAAAGTAGAGGAGTAGGTAAAGGGACACAAAGGAACAAAAAAGCAATAGGTAAATGATATAATTACATTATGCCTCATCCAGTTGAATTTGCACTAGTTTCTTAGTGTATTGGCAGCTTCCATATGTATTCTTTTAAATGTTAGTAAATGTACTGGATGAAATTATGCTTAAGGCCTCTAAATGAACAAAAAGCTAGTAACTGAATTTGTAAGTCATATTAATGCATTAATACAGTTATAAAATTTCAAACCCATTACATTTCAGCAAAACACCCTGTTATTGATTACCTCAGAATACCTTAATATAACCTCAGGCTTTAACTCTGGCTGTTTTCTGAAAGACATGTTGATTATCTACGTAATATTAGACTTTCCAAAATGTGATCTACTATCTGGTTGCCCTTGAGAAAGAAATTACAGACTGTCTACAGAAAAGAGCTGAACACACCTGCAAAATGTTTATAACAATGTGAAATGAATCCGGTACTCTTTTGCCACCAGCATAGCAGTTGCTAAAATTGTGCATGGGTAGCAGGGAGATAGGAAGCTTCAGAGAAATGAAAGCTATTGGGAACTATTAAAGACATGGCAATCTTGAGACAAGTAGATGGAGTCTGAGAAAGCATTTAGAATATTTTTACTATATTCTTGCCCTCTTCTCATTACTTTTTCTTAGGCATCCATTTATGGCCACTGTCAGAGTTGAGATACCAAAGAAAATGAATGAGTTGTTGGTCTGATTCACCAGAGCTTCTCTTACAGGTTTTGCAACTTTGCATCATTCAGGTTGCATACATCATTATATCCATGTTCTCTTCAAAGGAATAGAAAAGAGGGGGGAAAGGTATAGAGAAGGAAATACTGAAAATTCAAACAGGCCTTATTAAAAGGAATGCTAAATTCCATGGATGCTGGCTAGTATTATGATCATTTGAATAAGTGAGACAATTTATGGAATGAAAATTTAAACCAAGTACTATATTAGATTTTTAAACTCATTCAAACACAGAGCGTTAAAATGCTAAGTATAACGCTGACTCTAAACCCTGGAGAGTGGTCCAAATGTGCTATGTATAACATATTTGGACAACTTATATATCATATACATATGTGTTAGCATATATGGAGGACATACAAGCATGTATGTGTGTGTAATGGATTGAGGTCAATAGTTTGAATATAGACAGAAAAGAATTTTGAGATCTGGCTTTGAAATTTCATGCTAATGAAAAATTAACAAATATTTGCCTATTGCCCTGCAAATTATCTTCTCATTTAGAGAAAACTGCTTTCACAAAGTTTTCAACAATCCCTTTTGGTCAGAAAAGTGGGCTCATAATTGACTGAAAATGAACTATTAGAAAGGGAGTAATTGTCCTGACAAAACGGAAAGCATGTCCTTCTAATGATTTTTTTTCTTTTTTTAAAGATGCTTTCGAAACCATGCCCCCAAATGTCTCATTTCCAAGACAAGAGACACATGGTCAATTTGGCTAAGAATTACTTCTTTGAAACATCTTAGTTATTGTATGGGTCTCTAATGAAACTCAATGTTCTGTTCCTGCTTGAAAACATCTGTTCTCTGGACGGGGAAAAAAAATGAAAACCTTTTATATATTCTTAACGAAAGGATTCTGCCCTGTTAAATTACCATTCAATGCATTGTAGCCAAAAGAGGCTGTTGAACTTGTGCATTAATGGATTTATAGACCTTGCCAGGATCATAAAGATTAAGAGAAATCCCTCAATTGTTTTATGTACGTTTCTTGTTGCCCTTCATCAACAAAATTATTACGAGATAGTTCAAATACTCTTGACCATACTTGTGCTTGTGATCTTTTTATAGGGTATTGATACCTTCCAAAAGTTTCACAAGCATTTAGAAATCACACTGAACTTCCTGAATAAGTTAACTTCAATCTTAAAAGTCATCAATAATGAAGAATTAGATTTTTTTTAAAAATTATTGCAAGGAAAGGGAATTTGCAATAATTTGCATCTAACTGTCTTCAAAATCATTAACGCAATCAGTTGAAAATGCTTCATATGGGATAAACAGAAAAGGAAGTATGTTTTCTATAAGAAAAAAATATAGAAAAGATTGCTAATTTTTCCACTGTTATTCTGCTGAATAAAACATTGGTTTTATTCAATGCTTTCTAGCAAGAAGCAGAGTTGTGGTATTACTTCTTTAAAGTAAATTTCCATTAAACTCTTGCTTTTACCTGCAAAAATGGCTCCAAAAATATAAAAGCCAAAAGTTCAGCAGGAAGATGAATCAGTCAGAATTTCCTGCCTTTCTCTATAGTCATTCAGGAGAGGAATTGCAGGCCCAGAGTCATCCTACGTTATACACTGAACTCAGTTATCCTCATGGCCATTGCCGCAGTAGAGTCCTCTATCACCAAGCCAGAGTGACAGGCATTCACAAAAGATGATACAACTCACCAGTGGGTTCTACTGTCCTTTGAGGGGCCTCTCTCTCTTTCCAGTGCCTATAGACAATAGCCATAGGGCAACCAGGCTTCTAGCTTGGATCTCTTCATGCAGTGCCTAAAGAGAAGTGGGAGGAATACAGGATGAGCAGAACAGTGCCTCATGAAAGGAAAGGCTGCCTGTAGCCCCAAAGAACCAGGCTGTTAGCTGTTCCCTCAAAAGTACCAACTTTTTTTTTGCACAAAGGCCAGACTGAGAAGCTAAAACTCCTGGGAAAGGCAGTAGCAATTAGCCATGCCACCTACCCTCTGAGGACACAAACGGAGCGATCTTAAACTACCATGTTGACAACTGATGGGGCATTTTATAGAAGCAGAAAATGATTCACCTAAGTCAAAATTTGCCTATGAAGATTCCACGATAGGTTTTTTTTCCTCTCAAATGCCTTTATCTCTGCACTTAACATTATGACATAACCTGTGTGCACTCCCATTATTTGACAAAAGGGGAGCTTTTTAAAGGTCCAAAGAGGACTCCTGTTGACTTTCAATGCAAATCAGGCACTTTTTATTGCCTCCCACCAGATCTATAAATGTCCTTACTTGTTCTGTACTTTAAAGGAAATAGGGTTCCCCAGGCATTGGGTCATTAATGGAAGTGTTCTCTTTTCTTGCCCTAGATAAGGGGTCATGGTTAGTTAATGTGGACATTTTTAAGAAACTTCATTAAATATTCAACAGGACTTATTAAAAAGAGCCAGAAGCAAAATAATCTTTCAGATACAAAAAAGCCCAATTTTCAACATGTGTAAGAATGGCTAAATTAAGCATGTTTACTTTTTAAAAGTCTATGATTCTGGTTTTTATTATTATTATTCTACATTTTAAGAATCCTTCCTCCACAGCCTGGTAAGCACAAATTATCTGCAGCCTCAGCCCCCCCGCTCCCAAGCGGGCAGAGGACCATAGATTTCTGCAGTGATTTGGCCTTTTCCAAAACAAACATTGCATTTTGAATTTATTTCAGGGCAAAAGCAATTCGCAGCTGCAAAAGCTCAGTTAGAATACTGTAGAGCTGATACTGCACAAGCATTATCATTTGTACTTCCAGCAAATTAAAGGCTGCAGCTGATTTGCGCATGCAATATCTGTGTAGTCTTCTCCCCCCGACTTTTTTTCCTTTTTTTTTTTCCTTCCTGTGGACCAGTAATCTGAGTTAGCAAGTACTCAGAATTGGATGATTTTCTGGTCTTACAACTCAGCTGTTCCCCACAGCAAGGAAGGGGACAGGTGCCTTTACACCATTAGATTACTGCATATGGTTCTGTGTCCCTTTGCATGTTTCAATCCATGCTGCAGCCCTAGAAAAGAAATGATTAAGAGTGAGCAATCTAATGGGATTCAAGAGTTTAGCAAGTGCTTCCTTCTAGTGAAAATTTATTATTGTAATTGCTCAATTAATAATGTCTCTAAATTTTGCAAAGCCCAAGGTTCTGCATGCGAAGCTAAGATTCAAGAGAATCTACACTCTGAAATATTGCTGAATCTTATTTTAAAGATACAGCACAGGTGTAAGTCTAGGTCTTATCTCTTCTAATAAAAACATGGTCCACATTTGCTTAAGTAAAAGAATAGTAATCATGAATCAGACCAAACAGGCATTTTCCATACCATGCACAAGTATATCAGAATAAGGATCCCAAACTTGGAATCCACTGCTATGAGTAACACAGTTCAAAGGGATCTCAGATGTCATATAAGATTGTAAAACTGATTATAGTATTAACAGTTAGGTTTGTTCTGGAATGAAGAAGCACCCTAGGAGGTGGTATAACTTGCCAGCAATTCTGTTGCATTATTCCCAAATGATATATAAGCTGCTAAGTGGAGTAGTTTATTAAATATTTTAAAAAGCTGCTGCCAATGTGAAGCTATAAACTGCAGATTGAATTGTAAATATTTAGTATGCATGAGACTAGTGCAAGAGAGACATGGTATAAATAAATAGTGTTTGATTACTATAATTATGGCATTGGGGCCAGACTGGGCATTAGTACAACATTTAACCTGAAATGCTACTCTTCTTTTGACTACAGGAAATTCAATCACTCCAAGAGATTTTTCTTTCTTGTTTTTCATAATAAATCTCTCCCAAAAACCTCTTAAAAATCAGTGTTTATTTTAGAGCTAGTCAAACTATACTATACAGTGTAAATGTAGCTCTTATCTTCTGTTTGCATATGAGTAATAAATCAGTTCTGACTTCTGTGGATATATATGATGAGTAAATATCTTCCAAGTAGTTTGTTAATATAAGTACCATCTATATGATTGTCCATGAAATGTCAATTTTGACAGTTCACTATTGACTGCTTTTGGTCATACGACATTATTTTTATCCTTTCTTGAAATTTTGAAATATTTGAAAGTAGGATGACATGGACTGACAAATTAAGCCATGAACATGCAAGCTCATCTCAAAATGATTTTATTATTAGGTAACTGTTTGTTCCAGACTTTTTTTCATTTTGAAATCCTCAAAATTTTAATAATTCTAAAGCAACTTATAAAAAAATACCCAAAACATTTGCATTCTTCTTTGAAAAAATGTTTGTGAAGCACTTATTTTAATTTGATTAGCTCTTTCCTAAACAAAGTGTCCTCTTTTGGGGTCTGAACATTTCTCCCAGCATCATCTGCCTCATGTAGGCAGAGGCTCTTCAGGTTTCCCCGCCACAAACTGATAGGTTGCAAGGGAGGGAAGATAGTGTCATTTGCCTCAGGATGGGATATGACCTTAAGTTAAATAAGGTGTTGGTTCAACTCACATAATTTCAGCCACTTTGATGAGGCATTTTGATTCAGAGACTGACAGCCCATGCTCCATGCTCTACTGGCTGTAGGCAAAACCACATTTTGCTGACTCAGAGAAATGGACAATTTTCTTTTGCCTTTTCCACCCACTGTCAACAAGAGTCACTATTTCTCCCCCCTGCCCATCCCCGTCCCATCCCAAACATGTAACTATCCCCTTAGCGGTAGGAGCCATTCTGTGCTGGTCTTATAAAGCAAGCTGTATATCCATTTATCTGAGCCACCCCATGCAGATGTCTCATCTTTCTCTCTCCATGTAAATTACATCTAACTATAGAGAGAGTTGATGCTGTGGAGGCAATTATGCTCTGCAGCACACCTCAGCATCCTGTTTCTTGGTTATCTACACATCAATACTCATTGAATAGCACCTTGACTTCTTCTAGCTTAAAGTTCAGGTTTCTTCCTTACAGAAATCAAAGCATAGGCAAATAAAAAGGTACATGACTGTGTTTTATCCCAGCAAGAATTTGGAAGGAGATCAGGGGAACATACTATTGCACAGGCAATTGCAGGCAGACTGTTTAAAAAAAACAAACAAAAAAGCAAGTAACAAAAAACCAAACAACCAAAAACCCCAAACCCACTACTTTGTTGGGATATTTTGCATAGGATGATAATCAGGTGAGGAATCAAATCTCCAGCAAGTTGGTCAGTGACTGTCCAGGTGGTGATGGGAGTCCATTTTAAGGGTCTTAGCCAGACAGGAAGAGACTTCCTGAACTGTTAGTTCTAGTATGTTTTTATAAACCATCTATCTGAGCTGTGGTCCTATGTGACCACTCCAGTGCATGCATGACCCATTTCTATTGATTAGTTTAAACTACAAACAAAATATTCTAATTCTGTGTGTGCAAAAGACCATTCCATGTGAGCATTTCTGCATCTGCAGAAACAGTTTCTGCAGAGTATTAACAAGCAACTTTCCTGCGTACTATTTGGTCAATTCTACAGCAGGAACTGCCTGGGGAGGTCTCTGCAACAGCCATAGCCTCTACCCAGGATGTTAATCAGCACATTTAAGCTATAAATAATGCATGTCAATTGGCCTGTGGACAGCAGGAGATGCCTGGGGGAATGTACAGGACTGTCTGAAATACCCACCTGAAGTGCTGCTGTAACAATTAGTCACAGCTCCGCATGAAGGCAGCCAGGAATTTAATCAGTCACCTTGTCTCTAGTCAGTCCATTGCTTCATCTGTGCAGAGAATAGCTGGCGAGCACCTGGACCACACAGGGAAGTGATGACGATGCACGCTGCATACGCATGTGAGCACAATCCTGATAGCTACACTGCAGTTGTAGCTTGAACTTCCACTATGTTAGCATTATAACGAACTCCATAGACTTTTCCACAATATAAAGATTTGGGGCATAGATTCACTTCCAGTCCTTAAATGACCATTGGTCTTTATTTAGAAATTTCAGTCCATTGAGCATAAATGTCTACGCTTAGATGGGATGAACCAATATCTATTTGACCTTTGATTCAGCATCTTTGGCCTAAGAATATAAGATCTAAAGTTTAGAAGTTACAGAAACAAAATGAGGTCTGTTCCTTGGAAGTAGACTGACTTGGTGAATTATTTGGGGAATACTAGAAATAAAGCAAAATTTGTTTGCTCTGAAAGTTTTCAGAAATTGTTCTGCCCTTTTCCTCCTCTCCTCAACATTTCCCCATTTGCTGTTTTTGAGAGTGTGAGGATAGAAGAATTCTGTATAAACCTCAAGTGTGAAGGCAGCTGATGGCTACAAAAGGGTGAAGGAAGAATGCTTCAAGATGTGTCCTTATTAGGTTGACTTTGAACAGCCTTACACACTCAGTAGCTCCTGCTGAAGCCATCAGGCTCTTGGAAATTCAGGTTATTTATATAGGTACCAGTGCAGAAAATGAAAAAAAAAAAAAAAAAAAAAGAAAAAGTCATTAGGTACTTCTCTGACGTTCTAACACACTAACTTTTTATTTGCCAGCTCTATTTCAGTTTGCCCCCTTTCAGTTGATTTCTCTTTCTGTTAATCTCTGTAAAACTTTTCTAACATAAGAAGGTATTTCTCAGCTTATTTCTACATCAAACAATTTTTTTGCTGTTTTGTTTTTGGAATGTAATTCCAGATATGTACTCATGATCAAAGTCAAATCATCTCGTGTACCAACTCCTGGTAGTTGGTACAGAGCCGATTTCAATTAATAATAAATAAGATTAAATGGAAGATAGAATTTTGAAGGTTTCCAAGAGAAATCTTCCCATTTCATATGAAAATCTGTTTTAACATTTGGGACTCTTCTACTAGGTAATTTCGCTCATCCAAATACAACAAGTCAAATAACTACTTTTTTCTTTCCAAGATAAAGGTAAATTTCTTACAATGAGATGTGTTTATTGCACACTTAGATGACAATATAATGGATCATCCTGTAGACCTGCAAAAAATGTTCACATAATGCCTCAAACATATGTTTAAATTGATAATTGAAATTCTTTGCAGTGATACTGTGAACTTAACATAGTGATGTGTTGTGCAACAGAGTAAATAGTGAGTCACAAAACTCTATATCCTCACAAGCAATTGTTAGGAAAAAAAGTAGGGGATGCAACATGAGCTGGAGTCTAGTGCTCTTAAAAAACCTCTAGCTTTTTCAAAGGGGCACATGACTGATTGAATATTTGTGAGGTAGGGGATGGGAAATTACAAGTTCAACCATTGACTCACTGGTACCTTTGATAACTTTGAACAGTGAATGTTGAACTGGCTGTACCACCTTCCCCCTCTGAAATTAGTATTTTTAGTTTAGACATGAAACATTTCAATATTTACTGGGCCTGGGAATGTCTTCAAGCTGAGAAACTTAAGAGACATCTAGCAAGCTCTGTTCTGGAATACCTCATAAATTAGGAGCAGAGACTTTCACCTAAGAGATGGTAGTCACATGTTTGAAAGCCTGGTGCAGCATTAGGCAGAAGAAAAATGGGTATGCCACATCACTTGTACATGAGAAAGGAAATGTTACCACCCTCATGAACTTTCAAATATATAAGTGAGCTGGCTTAGACATCCACTGGTGAATAAAAAAAGATTGTCTGTGTCTGGGCTCTTCAGTACCTGTGCCTAACAGCACAATCTTGCTTTGGGTACCCAGAGCCCCTGCAGTGCCTACAGGAAGAGCTAAATGCATCTGAACGTGATCCAGGATGGCTAGAAAGCCAAATGGGAGCCTACTAGAGCCAAGCAACAGAGGCATACTGAGAAGCAAGACATGCCTTACAAATCCAGTTCTACAGGGTTTAGGTACTTTATGCAGGCTACCGAAAGGTGCGCCCCTCCCTGTGGGATTCAATGTCCGGATCCTTTCCTTGGCAAATGTGTCCAGCCCACACCTTTCTGCTGTTAAAGAGCACAGGTATAAATGTGTAGGGGAGGAGAAGAGGTAAAGAAAGGGGTATTATCAAATACTTTGTGTTGCAGCTGTTCAGGCAAGATCCCACTGGCTGAGTGGAATGGATAGAAGGAAGTGACAAAATTCTCCTATCTACTGTTTAAAGAAATTATCTAGGAGTGGTAGGGGTTGAAGATGTGAATTACAAGGCCTATTCAAAGAATTGCTTCTGTGTTTTCCAAGAAGTAGTTAATGGATAAAAAAAGAGACAGTTCTTGAGGAAGGAAAAAATATTATCCACTGGGCTGCTTTGGGCAGACATATGTACCTATGTCTCAGTCTATAAATTGCAAGTTTAACTCTGTCTTCATCAAACAATGTAATCCTTAAAATGGAAAAAACTGCACTGTTGTTAATTTACCTAATTTACACATTTAAGGATTATTAAACAAATTATTCCTGAAAATGTTGGGAATAACAGTTACAAGCTTTTTAGATATGTTTATATAGAATTATCTAGGCCTTGGATGTTTTCAAACTAGTATTAATGCAATTCCCCTTTTCATTTCTGTCCTTCAAACAGTACCCCAAATGTGCAGACCCCATGTCTTTGTATAACCACACAAAATATAACACTTATTACAATAAACAGCCTCAGGAAAATCACTGTTTTGCCCCAATTTGAGCCTGGAACAATCATCAAATGTAACAGCTGCATTATGTGCAGAATAAAGAACATACAGTATACATGGATACAAATCACTTCCAGCTAACTTCTTATGATGTGCCTCTAAACAGTGTTTGTGGCTGAATTTGTAATTAGCGTACTGAACAGATGGTTAGCTGAAATACTGAAGTGCCTGTAAAATGACTCGTGCCACCTAGTGCTTGCACGCTGGAATATAATTTGCTCATCAGAGCTTTGCCTCCATGGAGAATGCCCCTCACGAACAGAGGAGAGAGGTAAAGAGAAGAATGTTTTATAATCCTGGTCTCTATTAAGAGCCATGCTCAAGGAAGCAACTGCTTCATCGATCAACTTTAAATGACAAAGTGTTTGATAATCATAATGGCAAGCACTCAGAAGCAAACCAAATTTAAATGTTTCCCAGGAAAGCTCAAAAAGGTTTGACAGCTGTGAACATTCTCACAACAAGAATTAAAATATCCATGCTTTTTGTTCGGTTTCTCAGCAACAACTATGAACACCTTCGATGCCTCTGGATAATATTTCAAAGAAGCATCTAAGTAGTAAGTGCAGAGAGGCTCAGCTCCACTGTGCCAGATATTCACAGCTGTGTTGTTGCTTAAATCAGTGACAGGAACATGACATCCCCATCACTGTGTGTCAAGGTGAAAGCACAGACACGACTCGGGAGGTCTGGGCTCTCTTCTTGGCTACAGCACTGAGGGACTCATTTGCTGTTGGCACTCCAGACTTCAGTCTTCCCATCTAAAATGGGGATAATAAATTATAATTTGCACAACAGCCATGGGACTTGCACATAGTTCACTAGCACTTGAGTGCATACCATGCTTTGCCGTAATATGCAGTAAAAACTAGCAAAAATTAGCATTAGTTCTCAGTAGCATTTAGATTATTGGCAGCAAAAATGACCAATTTCCTTACTCACTATTACTTAAAACCTTCTGGTAAGCTAAGAATAGCCCCAAATCCATCCTGCAAGCTGCTTTTTGTGGCTGCGTCTTGTGTCCAGACACTTGTGCAAGTCTGTTGGTTACAACTGCTACGTCACTTTAAAAAAGGACTGTCCTGAATGAGGGCTGGGCAATGCAATGCTCTCTCACCCTAGAATTCACAAAGATTCATATTTTCTAAGTTGTCTAACTCCTTAATTTGCAACAGAATAGAGGTTATAGGCCTCCTCTAGAGTAGTACTGCAGGCATTGACCACTGGCTTTGAGTCAGGCCTCAGTACGCTTACATATAGAGTTCAGTCCTGTATTCTTTGGTGAAAGAATTTAGCCTAAAAGCATACAAAAGCACATATGTTTAATATTATAATGAAAAATGGACAAATAGGTGTGATATTTGAAGTTTTTCCCCTAAGAGAGAACATGAGTCATTTTATGAGAATTATGCTTAAAGAATCATCAGATGCATGATCAATTGTAGAAGCTTGTTCCATGACTTCTAACAAAAGACTCATTTTTTACCTTAATAAATTTGAATAACTGATGTTTCTTTTCATTAAAAAAAAATACAGAAAGAAATCTCAGCAGTTTCTATATTGTTTCCTTACAGGGGGTGGAGACCCTGGGAAAAGGGCTGCAGTAAGTGAAACAGCTACATCTGCCACTCACAGTTCTTGTCTTATAAATGTTTTGGTTTGTTTTTTAATAAAAGTCACTGCACATCAGCTTCTAATATCATTCAAAGCATGACAAATACTGGATGGACTATAAGAATTTGAAACTTCTGCCCATTAGCCTTGTACTATCTCATATTCCAGGTTGTCAGGAGGGTTGGAAACGTGGCAAAGACAGCACAGTTCAGCTGAATAGCTGAAAAGGGAGGGCAATTTCTACACATGCACACACAAAATTGAGAGAGGGAGGGGAAGAGGAAGAGAGAGGAAGGAAGAGAGGGATGGAGGGAGGGAGTATCAGACTGAGTCCTTTTTCTCAGGCTTGAAACAGATACATAAAATAATGAAAGTTTCCTAGCAGAAAGTAAGAGCAATTAGCAAATTGTAAAGAAAAAGTATTTTTCTAAGAAAAATATCATAACAGATGGCAAACTGTGTGTGCTATAGTTTGTTCAAAAGTAATAAAAAAGTAAGTATGATGAAATAGATGGCATAAAACAAGAAAATAAACAACTTATATTAGCAGAAAAGGATAATGAGGATACTTAAGTTGCAGAAAAATATAAAATTAGTAGAAAAATCAAGTTTATTGAGAATAAATCAATTAGAATGGAGTCCTTTGCAGCAATTATAAAGGAGCTAGCTTCTCAGCAAGGAAACTACAATATACTATAAGTATTTTATATACATTGGTATTATGCAAAATTAATTGCTGAGCAATTTTTTTTTTCCCACATGAAATACAGGATAGATAGGAAGAGATGCTTAAAATACATTACAGCAATTTAGATGGCAAATATTTTTTTCCAAGACACATTAAGCAATGCAGATTGAAGGTCTATTTAAAACTGATGGTCATTATTGCTTCCATAAATAATAAATCAACAATTTGCCAATGACTTCAGCATGCACAAAGCTAACGCACACTTCATGGACCAGCTGATGCATGACTTTGTATGTGCTTGAATTTTGAGAGATGTATTTGCGTGCCAAAGGATATACCCTCTGCAACTGAAAAGAAGCAAATGCAAAAGCTGTGTAAAAGCTTAGAAGGATTCAGAAAAAAGGTCGGACGATAGAGAGATCATTAGAACACTTAGAAAAAAGCAAGTTCAAAAGACTATATCTCACTTTTCAACCTCTTACCAAAAGGGATGAGAAACACTATCTCCCTGTGAGCAGTCTGCTTCACTTCTTTATACTTGGGAGTTGTTACAACATCCCCCCTCTGTGGTTCATGACAATGGTCACTGACAGCAACAGTGCAATGCCTTGGCTGCATTAATCTGGTACAGCAGCAACTGTGACCTTCACATCCCTCTGCAGGGACCAAGGCCAGGTGGGTCAGGCAGCCCCAGACCTGGTCTAATCTCATGCAGGTATCTCAGCTGGGCTTTTGAAGAAGAGCGGGCACTGTATAAAGATACAGCCAGGAATCTACATCACCTCTGGACTGACCCAAGAGATTGATTTAGAGAGAGCACAGCTTGCAGAATCTAGGCAGAATATTTGTAGGCACCTTTCCCACTGACCCTCTGCTGAAACTGTATTTTAAGGAGTGACTTAGCCTTTTATGTTTGCTTGAGATACACTATAATCTTCATGGGACAGTGAAAAAAGGAATCTTTAACTTTGGCCTATTCAGGCACCACCTAGTATTTGGGGGGGGTTGTTGTTTTTTTTCCCTATTATTATCACTAGAGATATAATTTTTAAAGTAAAAGAGGAAAGGGTGACGCAGAGTAAATTAAGGATATTTATTGTATACTCAGATGGTACGATGAAAGTACCTACACTTATAGAGGGCATAAAAAAGAAATATTAAGAGTTCCCTCTTAAGAAATATTTTTATTGCTAGTAATTTTTTGCATAGATGGGACTGGAGTGGCACAAGCAGGTTTTAATCTGAATCTCTTTACAAGTTTTTTAACAGTGTGTCATAATATAAGCATTAAGAAAGTGAAAAGTTTTTCTTCTTGATTGAAACCTATGGGCCTTCGCTTCCCCCAAGTCTATATTTAAAAACCTGACACATTAGTTATGAATGTGTTCAAATTAATTTTTTTTTGAGGGGGAAAATAAAGAGCCACCTGCTGCCTATGACACATCAGAATACAGGAAAAATAAGAAATTTTAAAGAATAAAATGGTAATGTCACTCATGAAATGGCAGATAAGTGCACACAGAACAGAGGAAAAAAGCAGCAGTCCCTGAGGTATCTGATTTAACCTGATTGGCTCTAACTATTGCTCACTGAACTACAACCTCTATATAGACGTGTTTGGCAAAAAACAGGGGTTTTCAACAAAATTAGTGAAAAAGATATAGATAAAGCCTAGGCTAGAAAATGGCTACTCAGGAACCGGTTGGTGTAGCTGTAAGTTACTGCTTCTGTTAGGAAACAGATGCAGACTGGGTCATCCCTACAAGGTGATTGTCCATTTCCACTCTTCTGTTCCACTCTTTCCTCTATCAAAACACCACCCTGGGCTTAAGACAGTGTCATATTAAAAACTATTTGTTGGTAGCAAATAGTCTTGATTTTGATGAACTGCTGTTGTGTATTATTGAGGAAGTCCTCTGACAATTCCCAACTCTGACAATTGTCAGGGTCAAGACAACAGCTAGAGTTTGAAAAGAGTTTTTTCATTAGGGGCTCATAACCTACACAGTCACAGCCCGTTTCTTGACAGCTGATAAGAATCGAAGTTCTGATTTTCAGCACAATCACCTGTATCTTAGTTATAGGGTTATTTGGCATTCATAGGGGTAATGAGTTAAACAATTTCTCACAGATATCATTAAAACTCACATTACTATGCAGAAAGCATAATTTAATTGACACTGCCAAAACTCGTGTTTTACAGCAGTAGTTACTCTGTTCTGTGCTGCACCTACATCAAACAACATCTTTAATGGCTCATAAATTAGAAATGGTGAAAAAAACCCATGAAGTCAGAGCAGCAAATGCAGTTAAAAAGAGCACTACATTGGCAAACAACAGTAGATAACAGCATGTTAACTACATCTCCAGACAGAAGGCTTCAGGGATCAAACAAATGCATGGCACTAGTATCCACTCATGTATTTTAAAGATTTGTTTATTCTACATTGACTATTCAATTTTCTTAAATTCTTGCCGTTTCAAAGCAATATCAAAAATCTTCTAACATTTTTTAAAATAACAGCAGTAACTACCAAGTTGCTTCAAGGGAGCAGGCAGAACAGTTAATGTGAAGAATTTTTCAGAGCAAAACACAGGAATTTACATCCATGAGTCACATTGATTATTATAATCTGAGTAGGTTAATTGGACTGTAATTTTGGTTTACTTTTTTATGCTGTTATCAGTGGAAAGTAGTAAGATGTACTGCTTAGCAAATAAACAAGCAAAAATTTCAGAAGGATAATAAGAAAAGCAAGAGCTAGTGTTTTCTTGAGAGTTTGGGTTGAGGTTTTTTTGGAGATGGATTACAAATAGGGTCTTCTAAATTAATTCATAAAAAATTATGCACTATATCTTAACGTCAAACAACTTTGTTCTCATAGCCACGCTGTAATACTCAGTAACATATACTTTTTTTTTTTTGCCTTTTTTTTTTTAACCACTACAATGTTTCTTGAGGATTCAGTGCCCCAAAGTGTGGCAGGATAAATGTCAGGGGTTTTGCATAGCTGATCAGAGAAAGCAGAACAGTTTGTATGATCTGCCTTTAAACCCAGGTTCACTTGCTCTGGAGTTTGATCAGCGTGATCTGAGGCAGTGCCTCCATTTATGGCACCCTGATGCCATACCAGGGATGATACCAGAGTTGCTCAGAGTTACCTCATAAGGAAAAGAAAAAAAAGTGTTGGTTTTTTTTTTACAGCAATGTTCCACATATCCTGTAGGAAGGCAGGGAAATGGTATAGTCTATGCACTGCATAGAAATAAAACATTTTCTTGCAGCATAATTTCTGTTTGGGAGCAGGCTATCCCATTTAAATTATTTACTCTAAAATGCTATTAGAAACAAGGGAAAGCAATGACCTCTATACCTCCACACAAAGCACTGCAACTGCAGGAGCACATAAAAAACACTGCACAAGTAGCTGACTTCTTTGGACTCATCACTGTAACATTCAGAGAGATTTGGAGATATTAATGAGAGACAAGATACCTATGGATAAAGCAGTATTTTAAGTAGCCTGTTGCACTGGAAATATGACACATACTAATGACTGTACTAAAATTTTAAAAATACAGTTTCCAAAGAGAGATTTAGTTTGCTTAAACGAGCAACTCAATAAAAACAAATAATTGTATATCAGGTTTTTCTTTTCAATCCTAACAGGCCAGTAACAGTTTAAGGAATCACCTCCAGATAAGTTCAATTTAACAAGTCAATTTTTCAGTGTTCAATTAGGACTCCTTCTCCCCCCTTACTTTCAGCAATCATTTCATTGATTGTATAAGACAGTTCTTGCCCTTGAAGCAATAGGTATTGGGATTCTTTTGAAGTAAAGATAGGCACGTATAGTACTACGAGAATAAACTTCCTAATGCTATGTCCTGTGACTGAAGCGTGCAAATCTTGCAGAATTATTAAATTTATGCAAACCAGCCAAACTGGTTTCTGCAAAGCCTGTGAAGTAAATAAGTCAAGAGTTAATTTTGTTCAGTTACCTGGAGATGGCTGAACAAGACTTTTGTAGTCATCCTGATAAACTTGTATGTGATAGTAGTCCTTGCAATATGCCTGCAATACCCTTCTAGAAAGCATTTGTTCTAAGGAGAATGCATTCATTATTTCCTCTTAATCATGGCATTCAATGAAGATTTTTTTTGTGTCCAATGAATATTATGCGGTACTTTCATATATAACACATGCACTCTTTTGGTATTCTTCAACTTCAAAACCTAAGAAACAACTGATTTGATGGAATAACACTAAAGAAAGCTGTTTTTCTAATACTGTTTGCTCTGTAATTTTGTAAAATCAGAACAGATGAATAGCAAAATAATCATCAGAAGAAAAAGTGAGGGGTTTTCTCTTTAAAAAACAAATAGCTAATATGGCTATTCCTTTTTTTTAAATCAGAAGACATTTAATACAGGGCTTTTTTCCTATTATTATTATCCTTTGGTAATTTACAACAGTTTCAGCAAATACAGTATGCTCTCTCCCCATTCCTTTTCCAAGGAAGAAACCAAGAAAAAGAAATCCCCCAAACACATTATTCCAGTAGATTTATCTGTTTTGTGTGCTCCTGACACTATTTACTATAAATTATTTAATTTCATCAGGGAATTTATATAAAAATTAAAACTACATGCAAATTAAGAAACATAATTGTACATAGAGCCAACAGCAGTAGGTTCATTCTACAGTTAACTAGCAACAAGGTATAAAATGCACTGCAATATTATTACTATTACTACGGGCATGGCTTTAAAAACTATTAAGGTGTATCTAGATTTAATGAAGTGAGTACAACTCTTTCTGGTATTGCTCTAGCTCCCATAAAGGGACAAAAGGGAAAGCTTCCTTAGCTGCCAAGGTAATAGCCAACTACATAATAAACTTGCACTTACTGAACAACACACTCCATTTAGAAGAATACTAAGTCCTGGACACAGTCAAAAATAGATCTATAAAACCAAGGTAATGTGATTTCTCACCTAAACTTTACAAGTAATTTTTAGATTAAAGGGCATTCAGTTTACAGATTTACTATAGGGAAGAACTAAAAAGACACAGCTATTACCAGTTAATCTTAGCAAATGACATAATATTACAGTGAAATGACAGACAGATAGATGGTCAGATTCATAGATGAAGGATCATATTGCTAATATATATATATGTATTATGTACATTCTTATGTAAACACCAGGTATGTACAATAAATCTGGAAAATTAAGTTTGATTAATTATAACTGCTGACTATCTGTACATTCACTTGTGTGTGCATGTATTTTTACATATACTTACAAAAAAAATGCAAAAACTTTTTTCCAAGATAGTACAGCTTTACAATACTAGCTAAACTAAATCTTACCCCATAAAATAAGCATATGGCAATTATGAACAAACACATAATCTCCCCCATTGATTCTAGGAATGTCTTAAGCACATGAGTCCTATGAAACCCAGCACAGGTGTCCTACAAGACACTTCAGACTGATCCCCATGAATATCAAATCTAAATCTGTCTGTGCAAGGATGTAATCACATCACTGACTCTCACTAAGTCCCAGCCATGTATTCACATTGTATTTGTGCTTTGCACTCTCCCTCCCAGCTTAGGAATTGGTGCATTAAAGATATGAAAGTATGGTTTGAGGAAAATCCGTAATGTATTCTGATTAGAAAGAAAAATCATATTCCTATCTGATCTTTACATTACACTCCAGAAATACTACTGGGGCCTAAAGGACACATTGTAAGGAAATCCCCTACTAACCAGTCAGCCTGTATTCCTGAGGAACTTCTCCAGACCTTACCCTCATTTTTTATGAACTTTAATCCACCTATTTTGGATGTTGCAACTTGAACTTCTGTTCAGCACAGCATCCCTCCTGACCTAGGGTAGAGATTCTCAATTGACAGTCCACAGACCACAGAACATGGAAAATTCATCCACCACAGAGCATGTTCATGACAGCTTTCTTTCCCAGCTCAGTATGTAAGTAGCAATGGCCACAAACAGTAGATAGGGATGTTGAGATAGACCATAGGTAAAAGCTTCTTTACTAGCAGCATAATGTAGCACTGAACCAGGTGCAGAGGTGAAGAATGTCCATCATGGAGATTTTCAAGACTTGGAAGGATGAAGCCACAGCTGAGCTGATCTACTGTTGGAAAGCTGACAAGGAGTTTGGACCAGATGACCTCCAGAGGATCCTTCCGCCTTCTGTGGTTCTCTGAAAACTGTGTGATGTTGTTGTGGTTTAACCCAGCAGGCAGCTAAACACCACACAGCTGTTTGCTCACTCCTCCCCAGTGGGATGGGGGACAGAATCAGAAAAAAGGTAAAACTCATGGGTTGAGATAAAGACAATTTAATAGGACAGAAAAGGAAGGGAAAATAATAATAATGATAAAAGAATATACAAAACAAGTGATGCGCAATGCAAGTGCTCACCACTTGCTGACTGATGCCTAGCCAGTCCCCAAGCAGCGGCCACGCCCCCCCAAGCTAACTCCCCCAATTTTTTGTTCAGCTTGACATCATATGGTATGGAATATCCCTTTGGCCAGTTTGGGCCAGCAGTCCTGGCTGTGTCCCCTCCCAGTTTCTTGTGCACCTCCAGCTTTCTCACTGGTAGGGCAGTATGAGAAGCTGAAAAGTCCTTGACACAGTGTAAGCACTGTTTAGCGACGACTAAAACATCAGTGTGTTATCAACATTATTCTCATCCTAAATCCAAAACACAGCACTATAGCAGCTACTAGGAAGAAAATTAACTCTATCCCAGACAAAACCAGGACAGATTACAATATTCTTGATCTATTCAGACTGACTAAAACACAGGAGTAAACTTGGCAGGGTATACACTTCTTCCAGTGGACTTTATTCTTCTACTGATTGAAAGGGACATTATTAATGAATTTACAGCTCCTGCAATGCTGTCGTTTGCAATGAATTCACAGTACAGTAAGAACAATGACAAGACTGCTGTTCTGCACTCCTGAGAGAAGCTCTAACCTGAAACGTGGGAAATAAGAGAGTAAGTCCCATGCTCATCACAGACTTTCTACTTAATTTATACATACCTTAAGTAATGCCTCCAGACCTTCCATCTGGAGATGTCTTGCAATTGGCTTCTTCCATTGTCAGGTATCCTAGATCTAATCCTACTCTCTGATGAATGATAACACAACTGATTTAACATGGATAGCACACTTTCAAACTTATGTTTAGTAGAGCCACTTATAGCAACATACTTATCCTATGTCCTGTGGTCCATTTGAACTCAACCAACCTGTATATCAGTCACAATGGCAACCGGTTGGAGCACTCTCTTGTACCAGCATTAAATTGTCACAGAAATGTATGTGGAAGGGCTGATCTCATAAAAATAATTTAATCATACTTCAAATACAGCAAATGCTCAAACTATAATCACAAGCTGGAGATGGAAGAGCAGAATAATTATTTGCCCAGCCTAAATGCTGAAATAATTTTTTAAAATCATACTTTTTGGAATCTGTTGAGCAAGTTGAAGAAAAGAAATTTTTTTTGAGAAAGATTATAACTGGCAGACTGTGAACATCTATAACAGCAATGGCCTTTTAGGTCAGCACTGGTACTAGTGTTTATTCTCCTGAGAGAATAGTTACCTTCCCAGAGGCAGTCTATAAAAATGTTGATGATAAATAAATTGATTTTGTTTATTCTTGTATGGTAACCTAATGCTAGGCATTACAACAGTGCTAAAAGATTAAATCAAAACAAGAAACTACATATAATGTATCTTTTGAATTGCTCATGGATTTTACAATTCTAGATCTTGAAAGAGGTGTGTTTTGATAACTTCAACTTACATAAACATAGCTTTACAACTCTTTTCTGTCATGAGTTTATGTAGAAAAACTACTAGGTTTCCATTTACACCATTACTTGCTGGCAAGTAACCAAGATTGTTATCCTAAGCTGCAAATAGCCATCTAAGGAATTCATTTGACCTCATTAGACCATTAGAAAAAGGTGTCTTTTTCCTCCTTGAACTTTTTTTTTACTATTTGTGACTCATAGTATTTTCTCTTTACTATGCAAAAGGTTTAACTTTGTTTTCAAAATGCATGTTGTTCCTCATTATTGGCATTGATGTATTTACTTCTGACACTATATTTTCTGCCAAAGGTATAGCATTAAAAAGTTACATTTTAAGATGGCATTGCAACTCAGGTGAAGAAGATTAAAGTGCTTGGCTTTTGAAATTTTCAATTGCTTGTCAATGCTTGTGAATCAGCAATTTGCCCTAGTATCATCAGCAATCACACCTATTACTTAACTTCTTTTTTTTTTTCAGCTAACAAATTATCTGAAGTTTGCACATGAAGTAATGCTGCAGAAACTACATTGATTTTCAGTCCACAACACTTTGACTAGAAACAAGGTCATATATTGCATTTTCCTTTCTTTGCTGTCCCATCTAACTCCCTTGGGGTTTCTTAGGTAAGGGGACTTTGAAAGAGAACATTTGTCCTAGCCAGCTGGAGCCAAGAAAGTGCCTTAAACCCACGCACATTAAATGATATAATGCTCCATTCTATGTGATCTCTCCAGCAGATAATACAGATAGCACTGTTTTCCACTATGCCACAGTCTGAGCATTTTTCTATGCACATAGGCTTCCTGCTACTTCAAACAGTATCAGTAGACAGGTAAAACAGATTGCAAGAGACATTTGCTGCAAGACTCAGCTCAGCTCAGTAGCTGAGCAAACCTCCAGTGCTTCTCTAAGTTTTCTACAAAACGTAAGAGGAAGGACTTAAATCTTGAGTAGATAAATCTTGAACAGGTATTTTTTTGTTTAATTCTGCAATAGTTTAACATAAATTAAATTATTTTTAAAATCTCAAAGTTGAAAAAAATAAGATTTTTCCTTAATGAGTTACTTCTCTCAAGTGTGGCAAGGAAAGATATATTGCACAATACGTACATCAGATCACTCATCACACATAAACCAAGATCTGGGGAGCTGAAAGAACTGGCACTGGAATACTGTGTCGATAAAGAAGAAAATTTAAGCAAAACAGCTGTAAGTACACAACTCTGTGAACTGAAATCTTAAAAAAAATATGTTATTTGGGTCATAAAAACATTGAGAACATAGCGTGGTTGCACTTTGATATATTTTTCTGTCTCATTTCTCCTGTATTTTGATACAGGAAACCACCTGGATTACATCCTCAGCACCATTCTTTAATAATAGAACTAATGACAATAATTGTTCTTTTGAAATTAATGGGACACCTTACACAGAAAAACACTCATGCAAAGAATAGACACTGCAGAAACTGAACCAATTATAACAGATATCAGCTTTATTGCATTTTTCCATATAATGCAAGATACTGTGTCTAAAAGGCACTAATATGCATGTTGCTATTATTGCTGGAAATCTGGGTCCCTGTGTCTGCAGTTGTCAAAAGTACTATTGCAGGCAGAAAGAAATTAGACTTTGGAGGGCTACTGAGAGCAACTAATCTATGCATAGCATTAAAACATGCTGCTTCCCTAGGCATCTCCTCAAAAGCTCTGATGGATCATTTGTTACAATTAAAATTTTGATGTGGGATAGCACTTCAGCACCTTACTCCAAAACCCATTTTGCTAGAAGTGCCACTAGACCACCAAGGCCTGCCTCTATTTGCTTACAATCTAAATATGAAACAGCACAGATACAGATAGTTGAGGTACTGTCATATCACTAAGACAATATTAGCCATCATAACAGCAAACAGAATAACATTTACAGAATAATTATTATTCAGTGTTATCTTAGCATCTTGGACTGGTGCTAAGGGCTTCTTGCCGTTTCTTTTCCTTCGAATGGAGCTCTGTGCTATTACTGCAATTCAGCAGCATTTATGAAGTCCTTTTTGCCCTTAAACCCAAATTGAACATTAGTGTTTTGTAACCTTACCCACTTATATGTTCCAGTATGAAGTGAAGCCAAAGTAGGTTCAAGGGATGAGGGAATCCAGCTCATAAAATGTTAATTATTGCTCCTATAAAAATGTTCATTAACTTGAGTCTAAAATGCCAACAGAAATATGAGTGTCATCTTTGTTGTGAACTTGGAGGTACTGGTTGTCTGCTATGTCCTGCACAAGAAAAGGCATATTTACCAAACAGAAAGCAAAACAGGATTTTACAAGTTATAAAAATTAACAATACATTTCCTGACTTAGGATCACGTATGTGAAAAAAGTAAATCTCAGAATACTGAGCAAACAGGCTTCATCTCTGTTCATCTCCTGAACAAGCCACTGAACAGTCATTGCAGTAACTGCACACACCACAGAAACTTTCTTCAAACCTGAAGTTTATAATTTCAGAGTAGACCTCTCAGCAACCGTTGAACAACCAACCAGGTGTACCAGCTCCTGTTTGTCAGTCTAGTATTGTTCAGTTAGCCACCTTTTCCTTGGGTTTCACATTTCCTGTTGATGTTTTCCATGATAACAACAGTGGCATGACCCATGGGACACCACGGCACTCCACTGATTAATCACTCCAACTCCTTTAGTCCATGAATAGCGGAAGAGTTGTAAGACACCAACGTTATAGACCGAGAACAAAACGAGGTGCTTGAGTGTTTAGTTCAACTCGGCCCTGGCAGTAGCAGACGAGGAGTCAGACAACCTTCAGGACAAGTTCAGCATCAACTTCACATCCTGTGCATCTGAAATTAATTGCTGCTTTTCCAATGACTTTAATGAGGGCAGAAACAGACCACTAGAAAGACAAAAATAACCAAGTGACTCAACACAGGAGGTTTTTTTTTTCCCAAGAAAATGGTAAAAGGAAAGAAGAAAGGAAGGAATGAAAAAGGAAAGAAATCATGTATAAAAGTTATCAAAGAAATCTTCTTAAGTACTAAAAAAGTAAAAAGTTTTATCAGCCAACGTAAATCAGATTTTCAGCATATTCCAGTGAAACGTATACACACACAGTTACTATAAGGTGAGAGGAAATAAGCTTCATTCATTATTCCAGGCTGACAACAGGGTAACAATGGGAAAGATCTGACTCATATCACTTAAAGAAAAAAAGCTTATGATAATCAGCTGTACTAATAACATCCCTACAAAATGGTTTATCTTTCAATAAATGCTGTTGTTTCAAGCAGAGCTCCTGAAAGGGAATTCTAAACCAAGAAGTAATTTCAAAAATGCTTCTTTCTTATTCAAAAGAGGAAAAATATAATCTTTATAAAGTGGTGCGAAATGTAATTAATACCTGGCTCTTGCTTTTTACTCTGTTTTTTTTTCCCCCATTTCATTCTGATTCATTTTTAAGAAGACACTGATTTGAAAAAATGAAAAGCATTCTCTCACATCATGCAGAAATAACCTTCATCCTCTTCACGACAGAACCAGGCAGAGCTGCTGACACCCTGAATACATCATCTGGTATCAAGAAAAATTGCTAGAAGATGTGTTATAGAGAAAACATATATTTATTGCTACTTTGTCATGGCTTGCCCGTTGAGCACATGGAAGTGGTTCTATATCACACCTTGCTGTTTAAAACCAAAACTGTTTACTGGTTTAACTGGTGATGATGTGGTTGCCTCATTTCCTACTGAGTGGGCAGACACATCACTGTTAAATGTTAGCCTTCTTAGCACAGGGAATAGAGATCTAATAGCCATCATAACTTCTTCTTCCCAAAGAATAATTAAGCACTTGCTTGTGCCAGACCAAAGACGTATACAGGAAATCTCACTTGCCGTCTGTCAGTCTGATACATTTCATGTGGACTAAATAATGCTTAAAAAAGTGGTTATCGGTGTTTGCCTTTGTTTTCCAGGTCACATACTTCAGCTTGACAAGTTTCCTTGTGTTTGGTTTTGAATGGAAATACAAGTGTGTGCTCTAATTCATAAGGGTTTATCTGCACAGGTGAACAATCACTCAGAACATGTTCTTCCTGTAATGATGAGGCACACTGCAGCTTGAAACATATGTGTCTTTATACTTTACCTCCTTTGACAATACTGACTTAATCCTGGAAAGACAAGCCTCATGTTTAGTTACATACACATTCATTTCTAGAGCACTGCAAATGCACACAGTGCTAAGAAAGCAGTCTCAAGAGAAGAGGTTCCTTTCCCAAAGGGCTTTGAAGTCTGATGTGATGAAGAAAGAACAAGGGGAAAAAAGTCAGTGCATTGACTGGATAGTGGCGTTTTTGTACAGGAGTGTCTCATGGAATAGGGAAGGCTTCAGCATGTTCTTCAAAATCAGGCGGGACTCAAGTACTCCAGCATATATAATACTACCTGCTCAAGAAAAACTAGATCTCATACTCAGTGAAGAAAGAGAAGAACATGTATAGTTAGAAAGCAATGAGAGTAGAGTATCTATCAAAGTAGAGATAGAGACTGGTGCAGTTACAGATAGTCCAGTTGAGCGAGAAGCAGCAGCTTGGACCAGACAGTCAAGGATGGGGCAGCAGAAAGGGGCAACAGGAGGGAAAGCAGAAGAAAAGAAGGACTACCAGCTAGCCTTTAACTGAATGAATGGAGAGGAAGAAAACAGAACATAGTGTGGAAGAAAGGGGTGGCCACAAAGGAAAGCCAGACAGAATACCAGTTTGAGGCTTTGGATGAAAGGATGAATTTCAAAGGTCTTTTTCCCCTATGGGAAAATATCCAACTTAGTATTGGCAATTTATTCTCATGTAAATGATCTCTTTTTAACGAATAATCATTGTTAGTTAGGCATTACAAAATATAATTGTTGAAACATAAAACTTTCAGCCCATTATAGTTATGTGTGTTTTGCCATGATTTTAAATGGGAAACTGAAGGACTAATATGCTGACTGGCTGTGAATTATAATGCTGATTAGACAAAGCAGACAGCTAAACTCAGTTCTATAAACGTGACTGCAGGAGAGAATGAATTCTTTGCTAGTGATGGCTGATTAAAGACAAAATTCAGAGAAATACCAGACTGACCCAACTACCACTTACTGTACTCTTTATTGCACAAAGGGAAAATACTTGCAGGTTCTTCAAACCATGAACAAAAGTTAAGTGGATGAACAAATCTGGGACAATTTAGCCAACTAAATCATTAAAACAAATCATCAACTTCACTCCCATCTGTTTGCATTACATAGACTGAAATAAAAAGCGCAACTCTGCCATCCGTTTTTCTCTGGTTCCAAATAAGTCCAGAGAGCCCTATACCAAGTCAGACAAAAACAAATGCATAGTTTTTATAAATAGCTACTGGTGTGCATTTAGCATGTTGTGGGCCCTATGAAATGCATTCACAGCAGTACTCATTCAAGTGTTTTCATTACTATAATATCTGCAGTAGCAGTAGTCACATAGTAGCGTTTTGAACTTAGCCTACTGATATAGCCTCAGGAAAAGCCCTGATTATCTGGGCTTTGCAGCTTATGTCAAAAGTACTTGAAGGTTTACACAACATTTTTCCATTACTCTTTTTAAAAAGTGAAAAAAAAAAAGTGCAAATGTGTCAATACCCCAGACTATGAGGGGTAGAGAAAAGCTAAGTCATTACAGTAAAGTAGAAGAAAGTCATAAGATAAATATTGCAGTGTCATTTTGAGGCAGGACTAATTAACGGGATAGTTTTGCCACACTCAGGACCTGAGTTACATATGTCTACGAAGAATCTACCTGCTCTTAATTAGGTCAGGGATACCTAACTAGTGCTACATTACACCCTGTAATCCTGTCCCAGTTTGATCCCACACACTACATCCAGAATCCCCCCGAAAATTAGGATACATGGTCTTTAATGCATAAACAACTCTGAGGACTTGCAATGCTTACAAAAACTCTCCAAGCTTCTAAAGATGCAGCCAACTGATTGTCTTCCTTTGATCGTCTCAATACAGTTGAAGCAGCTTGTCACTGCCAACATTGTATTTCTGAGATCTTATCTCCTTTTCTTTAGCTAACCATTCCTGGAAGTGGCAAAACCTTTGCATGGTCAGCTTTTTGTGTAAATTTCCAGTCATACCTGAAGAAGTACGTGTTAGGAAACAGGAGAGATTAATCTGCCTTTTTTTTTTTCCCCTTTTCTTTTTAGAAAACCTATTTGCAAACTCTATACATGAGTAATCTCATTTGTTGCTAAGACTGAGCCTAGGATAGAGCCTCTAACATCTGGAAGTCTGGATAGTAAACAGCTTACAATTTTGACAGCCTTTATTTTTACTCCTTTCTAAATCTGTCACCTTCCAACAAAAGTGAGGAATGTTCCTCTGTGGTTAGGCCAGTCACTACGTTTGTAGCAGGAAGAGCACTGTAACTTAATGTATTTTAGGCAGAGGAAATTTCTCTACAAAATCACATTTCCTTTCCAATCTAACAAAAAAGAGCTACTGAAATCAATACCTTCCCCCCCCCTTTTTTTTTCTGGGGGGGGGGGGGGAGTATAAAATACCATTTCACTGCTACTGATGCGGAGCCCTGTAGCTGTCTAGAGAAGTTTCTCTGATCACCAGTACTGATAGCTTCTTGGTGACCTTATTACAAGTTTTCCCGTAAAGGAGAACTTTATGAGAACCACAGGGGGCAGAGCTGCAAAGCCCCTGAAAGCCCAGTGTCCAAGATCAGTCAAGGGAGCTGCTGTAAAGCACTGCTGTTTCTCCCCCCTCCCTACAAACCACAAACTAGGCTGCCATGCTTCAAACTAGAGTGGGGAATTGGACAGGCATAAAAATGACCCAGAAAAACAGTGTGGTCTTTTAATTCTGTGTGCTCCAGATCAGTTATCCAGTAGAGTGCAGCTGAAATACTGAAGCATAGGAGGAAGAACAGGCAATGTTATAAGGTGTGGCAATATCTTAAGCCCTCATCTCTAAGAGTCTGCTGCAGTGGGAAGTGATCTGAGAAATCTAAGATCAAAGCAGTCAGGAGGCATGAAAGGGTCTCAAAAAGGCAGATCAGAGCACTGACATACATTAACGTGACATCCAAGGGTTAGTCACATAGTCACAAAGAGGGACTATACACTTGGTCAGGAAAACAGGCTTCTCAGAAAAACAGAAGAAAGTCAAGCTGCTTTCTCCTTTCATTTCTGGATTACAAATTCTCATTCAAACTCGTGACTAAATTATTGTATTACAATAATGAAAAGTCACTTTTTACATTACTTTAGTCATTCCTAACAAACTCTTCCTGTGGAAGTTGTCCTTGAGGTGAGAGCAGCGAAAACCTATACATACACAGATAAGAAATACAGAAACATTTTTTGCACCCTGAACTGTTTTAATCAAACATTAATATTCTCAATTTAAAAATAAAAGTTTCCTCTATTAATGTAATATTTTTTTTGGTAATATTTATTACTCTTTAAAATACTCTTTAGTTTTACAATGCTATTTCACCAGCTGTACTTCTGAGATATCCCTGTTTTTCAGTTTCCCTTTTATTTTCCTTGTTTAATTTTAGCATTTACAGTAGAGTACAAAATGCAATATAAGCACAGGTCACAACAATTTCCAGGAAGAAGAATTAAAATTGAATAGAAACACATTTATATATTACATTAAACAAAGACTTCATCACTTATTTGGCAGTGCTTTGTCCTAACCCCAACACTAAAAATGGTAATGTTATCCATGAGATCAATGGAACAGACCCATAAAAGCAGTTATATGAGATATTCACCAAAAGATATTAAAACAATTGTGGACTGAAAGCTATAGAGATTTAATCATCAAATATTAAAACACTCACTAGTAACTGCCCAACTTGCTTGGTAGTGCAATAAAAGTAATTACAGATGTATTTTTTGGTTGCAAGGAAAGGAGGCAATATTCTTATTTGTGATTTTGTTTATCATTCAATAATATTCCACCCATATCATTAGTAACCAGAAGACAGCTATAGAATACACAGACATATATATTTGATACTCAAAATGTGTCAGCAAAGTTTTGAATAGGCATTATTTTTAAGTGAAGCTTTACTATTTTAGAAAGTTGAAGGGACAGAACTCAATGTTTTTGTCCCTTTTATTTGACAATCCAGTTTCTAAGCAGTGAATCTAGACTTGTGATTCTACAGATGTCTGGCAATACCTCAGACATGACATCCCCAAGCACGAACACTCAGCTAGAAGCATCTCATTGCTGAAATCATAACAACTATCAGAAAACAGGTCAAGATGAAGATGAAAAGTGGATATAACAAGGTCCTATAGCCAGCCTATTTGTCAGGAATAAGCTTAATGCAGGCAAGGAGAATCTAGCTACACTGTAAGCTTGCTTTGTCCTTCAGTTACTTGCTACTTCACTACTGAGCTCCTGTACAGGGAGATCAAAATACCTTCTTACAGGAGGAAACGTAGGTGTGGTTGAACTGATGGATCTCTCCAAGGCCTGCTCCCCACAAGCAGCGGAGATGCAAAAAACACCAGAGCTCTCCCAGCTGATATGCACACTCACCTCTGCCTTTCCACTCCAGAGGATGAATATGAACATGAGCCAGTCCATGCCAGCCATCCCCAAGGCTTGTTCACTCCCTGGAACTTTCACAAACATAGCTTTTACTTTTCTGTGAAAGACCGAGTGAGTGATTGAACACCTGCCCTTAGAGTTTCATCTGTTAGATCAATGTCCTAGGTTCAGACTCCAGTGAAGAATGTTATAACAAGGGAAATGAAATTGATAGAAGTATACAAGTTTGTAAGGGTCTTGCTTAATTAGGACCATATAGTTTTGCAATTTGCAGAATTAAGCTCCAGTTGATTTACAGTCCACCCCATTTTCTTGCATATTTTTTATTTTGGCATACATTAATTATACCAAAAGACATTTGGACCAACAAGAAAGTGTGTACTTACTACCTACCTGGCTTTTCTTCCTGTAATTCAAACTTTGTCATTACTAAGAATCAGTTTATTTTTCAGATGTTTGCACAATTTATCAATAAAGGAATATTTTTCTTGCATGTCAAATCAGATATTATCCTGATAGCAAATGGTCTACTTTATGCTTAAGCAATCTTCTGAAGGTTTGATATTGCTACTAATGCAAGGCACCAGATCTCACTTAACTATCCTCTGCAGATGTAATTAAGTACTTCCAAATGTTTTGCTTAATTGCATTCCTTAATGTTCTGAGTGATGTTTTGCTCTTTTTCTTCAGTTACGATTTGCATTTATAGCTTCCAGTAATCCCATTTATCATTGCAATTTGGTTAGCTTGAAATGTGCTACATTAATTAGTTCTTTTCAAGTCTTTTAAAAGAAATGTCTGGAGATCATTAATTCTATATGGGCAATTTATTATTGCTTAAGAGAATTACATATTGCAGTCTTTTGCTCTTTTTTATAAACTTCTTTCAGTATTTCCCTGTGTAAAAATTATCTTACATGATCACCTTTCATAAACCCTCCCTAGTGAATATCGTTGTAATTTTTTATGGTTATAAAAGGCTCCCAAGCATTCAACAGCCAATTCCAAACAAACAGCATTAGGATTTTTTTAATTATTTTTTTTTTGTAAACTGTTATTCCAAAATGAGTTTGCAAAGCTGCATATATTATCAGAATAAGCAATTTCCATGATTTATTAGTATGTAACATGGTAATGATGAAGGTGCACCATGCAAAGAAACACTGGGAGACCAATAATGGAATTTTTCTTTGTACAGTTATTAATCTGGAGAAGAAAAGATTGGGTTTTATCTTTCTTGAAATGAGAATACAAATCTCATCCTCCATTGTCCTTTGGTTCCAGAATTCTGCCCTGGTTTAAGAGTTTACTGCTGCACAGGCTTGTTCACATGCTTAATTTCAAACGCATCAGTTGCCACGCTAAACTCAGTGCCTTTAAGCATGGGAGTAAGTCTTAATAAGATCACAGTGTTATTCATGAAATGTAGACTCCGGTCCAGGGGAATTTCTGAAGCCATCTGTTCCCCTCCTGAAGAGAAGATGAGGAGGACTGAGTATCCTAAAAGCCCTAGGAAAAAAACCTCATGAATCTATTGACATTCATACTGCTATAATTCAAAAGGAGATCTAGTAAATGGTGGAGTAATGCTAATACTAAAGTTGAAAATAAAGGTGATAATTAGATATGACTAGTGTTATCTGCCTAAGGAAGATTAAAAAAGGCATGGCTTTCAACTTACATAGTAAATTCAAGGTGAGGGGAGTTTCAGTTGTTTGGGAAACTGGTACAGCATGAACTCCTACTTCTCATAATAGAAATGGCACCTACCTGTTCCCTTCTAACATGCACCTTTAGACACCCCTGATCATGCTCTGCTACAGTGAATTGACTAGTTTCTCTTCTATTATTCTGCTCCAAAATGAAACATATTTTTCTGGGTTTTTTTGTTTTAATATGAAAAGAAACTAATATGGCTAAGTGGCAGTAGATACAGCTTTGTTCTTTTACTTATGTTTGCTAACATAATAACAAAAAATCCATTGTTCATCTCTAAGTAAGGGAAAGCTGTAAAGGAGAAGCTGTTTAGAAAGAAAACTTCATGGACTCTATTATCAATCATTTTTGACAATTATTTGAAAAACAATGACATTACCGTATATAAATTGCTTCTAGTTAACCACTGGTAAAAGTGATTTTTAAATGAGCCACCGGGGAAAAAAAAGTTTCTTTGGAATAAACGTTATGATTTGGTTTATTTACTTTAGATTTCACAGCTTAGAAGTAGGGCGACAAAACAAAAATCGATTATTCTTGAAGGACATTTTGCAAATGGAATTCTAACTGAAAAAAAGAAAACCAAATATTTTCAAAATGAAATTTAGTAGAAATTGCAGGTAATCATTTCCTGTAAAGCAGTCTTATTTTTTGAGGAAAGAGGAATAATATGTTATGAAAACAAACATCTGCTGATGAAAAGCATCCCTGTTAAAAGTATCTTTCAAGTTTAGAAGTTATCGAGAAGCTTATAATCCTTCTTTAGTCGAAGTAGTACTGAAAATTTCTGAGTACATGTAGATTATGTTTATAATACAACATCTGAAGCGTAATAAATACTGCAAAGAGGAACAGAGGCAGTTAACTCTAGACAAAAATAAACTGCATACAGCAGCAGATTACCTGAAGTACCACATAATTTAATGTAAGCTAATTTACCTGTTTCTCAGGATTTTTTTTGTTTAAAGAACAAGCATGCCACTCTTTACAAGTTTGGGGAAAGTGGAGGGGGTTTATGAACTATAGAAATTTTAATAGTTAAGAAAAGAAAAAAAACCCAGACTTTCAAAGGTAAATAACAGAAGCCATACTGCATTGACAAACATCTATCTAGCTATATCCATCTCTGATACTGGCCTATAGCAAATGACTAGTGAACAATATAAAACTGGAACAAACATACTGAATATTTCCCCTAGAATACTCTTTAGCAATGTAAAGTTCAAGAGCCGCCTGAAAAAGCAGTAGTTTTGTAAGGATGCAAACTCACTTCAAAATCTTCCCTTAAAATGTGTACTACAACTTCAACAGCCTTCATTATTATAGTAACCATGATAAAATAGATGTGCACGAAATTAGCAACATGGTCCTATCACTACATAATAGTGAACTGTTAAACAAGGATCAGAAGGTTTGCATCTTTATTCCCATGTAATGATTGCTGTTTGTAAAATGTTAAGATTTTTAGAAGTGATACAGTGTGCTCCTTTTTGAGCAAAAGCAAAAATGTGGTGAAAGGGTGCTATTGTAGCTTCTACTGCTGCTTAAGTCTTATTCTGTTTTTCACACAGAGGAGGGAAGAGGTTGAACAGAACAGTCAAATAGGAAATCCTGTCCTTAATGTTGTTCTTGATCCTGACACTTCCTCTCATTGTAATGTCTGGAAGAAATAACAGGCACAGCACACAGACACAGGAGTTAATTTGAATTTTGCAATTTTTACTAATGGCAGTCTGTTGAAGTTTTGCTTGCCAGTTGCTTTTTTGGCCATCAGTTCCTTATAACATGATAAAGTTTTGGCCAGTTAACCTAAGTTCTAAATAAAGGGAGGAACAAAGAGAGAAAACAAGAGAGAAAAAAAGAAAGAGGACTCAGGAGTGGGGAAACAACTTCATGAAGGCATGATCCACATTCTAAACAGTGATCAAGATTTAGCCAGTGGGGATTTATATGATTGAAGATAACAAGAGGATCTGTTTCTTTGACCCTGACTAGTCAAAGATGCCATATTGGACTGGGGTAGCAGAGGCCCCATCATCTTCCTCCCCTCTTCCTGCAACCTAGGATCAGCTAAGTAAAAGACAGACGAATGACACTCTGGAAGTCTCTCTACCAGCTGTACCTTGGTCCTCACCACCTACTCACATCTCCCACTTAAACCGGGCAAGAGAGGTGAGCACTGAACACTAGCTATGCTGAGGATTCATAAATAATGCAGTGCAGGATTGTAACTTTAACCGTCTGAATGAGATTGAATATAAATCTCAGATAAAGCTCTTACCCAGGCTAAATATTTTCCAGTGAAGTTCATTTCCAGCACAAGATATCCAGTCTGTTATGTTCCAATCCCAATGCTCTCTTGGTTAGCAAACACAATCACCACACAATAAAATAGCCCTGTGGGGTTTGTTCATCTTCCTGAACTAATTAATAAGAAAATCAGTAAGTGCTTACCAACTTTAAGAATCTCAACCTCTTTCTTCCCCTGGATAGGCAACGGGACTATATCATACCTTTTCTGGATCAGAGGGAGACATTCTGAGTCATCTGGGTTTTGCAATATGGGAAATGTTGTCACATTATGACACAACTTAAAGATGCAATATGCAGATTATACAGTTTGAGATATGATGGATATCCTGGCTTTCACTTTAGCTAGTTTTAAAGAAAAACTAATTTTTTTCAGGCACCAATTATTAAAATAGCAATGTGAATAACAAATTTCACTACGATCTACACATGGCTATTCAGATAACAGCCCAAATTCTGGATTACAAAGAAAACTGTCTCCACAAACTTGTTCATATCTCATTGGCTTTATAAAGAAGAATTTCCCCTGAAATATTTAACTGGAAGACTTCAGAAGTAAGCCTAGAATTGGATGATCACCAGGAAAAGACTATGTCAGAGAATGTGACTAGGAAAGAAAATCGGTCTTTCTGTAAGAAACAGAGCAAAGGATGAAGGAATTAATCAAATATCAGAGTATGATTAAATAATAATTCAACAGAGTGCCTGGCCCTACTCCCCAGCCTTCTCTTACTCATAAAAGTAGAAACTTGGTTAGATTAGGACAGACTTATTTAGTTCTTACCTTGCTTTTCCTTTGCAGGTTATTACTGTCTGTAACATACTGCCCTTGTAGGTACCTCTTGTCTTTTTCCTGTGAGATACAGACAGAAGCAGCAGGCTAGGCAACAATAGGATATTCCAATTACTACTCTCTATACACAGTATCTAGTAATAACAGAATATTATTATGCCTTCTTTATATCTATTTTAAGAATAGATAAGATCAGCATCTCTGCAGAGGGTTTCCAAGCAGGTAGCTTTTTTTCAGAGTAAAGAACTTCATGACCTCCTGGGGTCCTTTCCAGACCTAAACTTTTATGATCAGCCCTTTGAAGAATTACAGATTGTGCCTCACTCAGACTGGAATATTCTCTCATCACTTGGACAATGCTTGGGTAATGGCTTAGGTTATGGCTACCTTTTAATATTAATATAGCCAGCACTCTTCTTGACCTTTGGATAGTTTGCGATTATCCTGTCTGACATGAGAAACAGTTTTACATCCTTCTGCCTCAGCAGTATGCCGTTACCATTTGAAATTTCTCATATAAATAATTAACAGAAATTAAAGGAAAGAAAATCGTCAACATATATTTTGCTGTGATTTACAATTACCATTGCAATACTTAGGTGTTTTAATGGCAATACAGGACATTGAGGTAATATAAATCCTCCCAGTCAAGAAAATTATTAATTACTAGTGATTCTGGCATATGCATTTTATCCAAGTTAAAGATTAAAAGGTTTACATTCACGTTACCAGCTAATCTTGATTCTTTTTTATGCTTAAAGCTGTACCTATGCAACTGCAACTGTCAGTATTTATCAACTACAACCTCCAGTAAAGGTTTTACATGCACACATACTTCATAAACCACCTCCAATAGCTTCCAGACTACCACTGATCCACAGGCTGGAAAAGTTTGCTTCTTTTCATTAACTGTAGAAAAATGTATATATCCTTATTTGAGCAACTAAATTCTTTGACTGAAAATAAACACTGTAAATGCTGTCCTAAATGTCCATATGGTTTTAAGAATACAAGCAATAGAGTATCTGACTTAAAATGCAGATACTCTGTGTGGATCTTCGATAGCACATTTCCTTAACCTATCTCCCAGCACCATAACAGGTCAATAATTCAATTCAGACTTTAAAAAATTAGAAATACTCACTGTTCAGCAGTGATGATTTTCCATCTAAATATACCTTAATACTACTATTTAGCTTGTGAAAAAAATGCTGCAGTATTACAAAGAAATGATGCAAATTGTTGTGCATCATTCCATTACTGTATAACACAGTTCAATATTTTAACCAGTCACTTACAACACTGATTCTTTTTAAATAAACACCTGCATTAGTTCCTCAAAAGACTAGAAATGTTTTGACCCAGATTACTGCTTTAAGTTCCTTTCCTCAGAAGATAGCACAGGAACTATCTTTTCTCATCTATTTACATACTCAGACAAGACAAGGTAAGTATTGTGGAAAGATTATATGTTTTTTTTCTTCAGTCTTTCTGGTCTTCAGAGTAGTCATCAGCTGAGAGGGCTTTGTAAACTGCAGCAGTACCAAGTTAAGTCTCAGGCACTGTAAGAGCACTGGGCACACCTGAAAGTCACCTTCAGCTTGAAATCCCTTTCAGTTTGTTAGTTCAGTTCAAGAAGCCATAATTATTTAAATAATCTTTTCTTCAGTACACTTTTTTTAACATACCTATTAGCACAGACAATAATCATTTAGATATTTTATAGCAATTTAACTATACTGAACTTCTGCCTCCTTAGATATAGGAATGATGATAATACAGATCTCCATACTGCCTAAAATGCAAATGCTACCATTAGCACTTCTCTCGTCTTCCTACCAAGTGACAAGGAATGTCGAATAATCTATAAATTTCAGCCTTGTGCTTTTGAACTTACACTAAGAGAGGACAGAAAGATAGCATATAGATAATATATAAACTATGTATATGTATGCAAATGGGTCTTTTTTTTTCAGGAACATGAGAAAAGTAGAGGAATTTGAGGGTCTACTTAATGTGTCAGAGACTGAAATACTTTGTTTAGGAGATGCTTTGTTAGTTTGATGGTAAGCGATACAGTCTAGATGTTTGGAAAATTAATGAATTAGGATATCAATAATCTTAGCAGATCAGATTAATATACTTATTATTAATGGCCAAGAAATCCTCACAAAGTCCTTAAAATAGATAGTCCATTAAGGGTAATTTTGATTAAGATATTAGAATTCCGGAAATTTCAAAAAACTTTAAGAAATTTAAATCTGTGTCATATTACCTTTCTCTCCTCTATCTGGACTCCCTCAAACTTTTTTCCATAAAACCTCATCTTTCCTGGTTACACTCTGTAACAATTATAATCTCACTCATACTCACGAATATTTTTTGTGTAATACTCCATCTCTTCCTGTAGCAGTCTATTTCTGCAATAAGCTCTTTGGGGAAAACTGTCTGTGTTTATACACCACCTTAAAAAAGGGGAACTCATTCTTTGCTTGCCCCTTTAGGAACTGCTGTGAAATATAAGATTATTAAACTGACAGATTTTTCAAAATGAAATCAGCAGTAAGTAATCATAACTAAATGTGGCAGTTTTTAGCAGCCTTCTTGCAAGACTGATGACATTTTTATCTATTTAATTACTGATGCAACATAAACCATAAGTCATTCATCTGCAAACAAGGAAGTCAAGCTACACTTACAAACAGGAGAACTCATCGTTTCCTGGAAATCTGTAATTCTGAAGAGAACCTGGAGCAGGCAAGCCACTGAACACAGAGTCAAGTGCAGTACTCTGGGAAACAAGGTTAATGACGTATATAACCAAGACAGTGGGTAAGAGCAAGACCATATGTGGGACCAGCACTCAAATGGTGTGAATAGGTTCTCCACTACAAAGAGAATGTTGCAAAAGAGGAAATGTAGGCTAAATTGAATTACTTAAGGACCTCACTTTATATGGCAGGAAAAAACCTCTAACCTTAAAGTTGACTAGAAAATTACATTTCACAGGGGAATCTTGGGTACTAAAGTGCTCCTAACTGTGTCAGAAAAGCAGCTGGCAGTCTCAAACAGAAGAATTAAAACAAAACAAAAAAATTATATACACTTTATAAAACCACACGTGATTAACTATTAGAACAATCTACCAAAGGAAGATGAAAATGAAGATGTGAGATGTGTTCTAGCCTAAATACAGGTTAACTTCCTTTCAGGCACAATATACTGGATTCAATATGTGAATACTGAGTAAATCTCAGCTGTTTCCTATTTATATGGAGTGTCATACTAGATTAGTGGCATCCAAGTTTTCCAGCAAGGTCAGAAATATAACTTGGTTAGTGTCATGAAGGGATGCGCAGTGACCATTTTCGTATGATCAGGTCCACGGGAGCCCAAGGGTCAGGGTTACCTGTCTGGCTGGGTGCCAGACTGACTGCACCAAGCAAATGCAGTAAGGAGAGTAAATGCTAAAAATGTGAGACTTATGGCACTTCCACGAGATGGTGCATGCACCTGTGAGCTGCCCCACTCCACAGTTACTTCAGCCACTCGACAACACACCAGAAACCACAGGCAGCCCTGCAACGGCCGTCAGGAGAAGACTGCTGCCACCCAAGCCTCTGGACTGACCCTGCTCAAGAGATATTCAAGAGAGAGGGTGCTTGGGAGAAGCCCATGAGCTGAATTAATTGCTTGATGAGAAGACGACACTCCTAAATCCTTGAACTACACAACTAAATGGCCTCATGTTGTCATATATTCAGCCAGATCCAGACAGCATTTTTCCCTAAAATTTTATTTTAACTTCAAGCATACTCTCATATAAATTAAGTGTTAATGACTGAAAATTTCTGACCTCCCTTGTGTTTATTTAGTTACAACGTGAGACTTGATGACCTCTTGAGAGGTAAGTACCTATAAGCAGTAACAAGTATATACAGATGCCAGGAGTGGCTCTTGTCCAGTTCCACAGATGATAAATCTGGAGTATAGATTCCATAATGTGACAGACAAATTTATTGGTAATAACACGCAGGTAAAACAGTATCACCTTGGCGATCTTCCAGAAAAGTCCCTCTGGTCAGCCATTGGGTAGACAGAATCATATGTATCATCCTCAGTAAATGCTAAACAAAAGGCCAGAGCCTGTGCAGTGCTGCTGGAGCCTGAACTTGTACAACAGAAGTCCTGGAGTTGAGTGCTGACAAAGCTAAAAAGACAACGACGACAACAAAAATGCTACTTTGCTCATTTAGTTGTTTTGTTTTGTCATGTTTGCATGGGTCCACAAACTAACCTGTTTTCTTGCAAATTCATGTTAACAAAATAAGTGAAAAAAATGTATGTAACCATTAAAATCCTTTCAGAAATAGTATCAAGCAAGAAAAAAAAGACTTCTTTATTTGGGAATCAGTGATTTTCCCAACAGCAAAACACACAGATGGGACACAACATTTAATTATGGTGCCAAGCTAAATAGATCTAGTACTGGACAATCATCTCATGTCTTCAAAAAAAGTTATATAGGCATTTCAAAATTGCAGCTGTAATCCAGCCTTGTTCCAGAAGGCTTCTTAAAAATTTCTGCTTCATAAGACCTAAATCTTTTTCTGAGACATTAGAAGAACTAGCCTTAAGTCTCAAAAAATATTTTACTTCACAGAAATGTAATAATGTTTGAATAATACTTTTTATTATGGTATCACACCTTATATTACTTTAAGATATTTCAAGATAAAAGTTGGATGAGAAATTCAATTACTCACAACATTTCACATCTTGTTTTGCAACATCTACAGATTTTTCAGCACTGTGGAATAAAGAGCTGCTTCTTAAACTTAAATTACGAAGATACATTCTTATATTGTCATCTTTGCTTTATGAATGTCATAGGCTCATCAGAGAAAGGTAAAACTGTTACGGATTAATGGCATAGTATTCAATAAACATGTCTGTTATAAGAGATCAGATGATGCATTCACACCTTGAAAGCAGCAATGAATCCTTTCATTTTCCAATAATTAAAGATTAAACAGCTACCAAAATCTGTGCATCATTTTCAGAATTATAATCTTAAGATATATGCAAAGGGAACATGGCACAAAAGTAAGAAGGTCATTTACACAGTCGTTCAATAAGGAGTGGTTCTTTTAGGAACTGTTGCAGTGGTGAACACATGAAACTACAGTAACCCATAGAAACATCTAGGTTGGAAAAGACCCTTAAGAGTCCAACTGTTAACCTAACACTGCCAAGTACACCACTAAGCCATGTCCCTAAGTGCTACATCTAGACATCTTTTAAATACCTCCAAGCATGGTGACTCCACCACTTCCCTGGGCAGCTGGTTCCAATGCTTGATAGCCCTTCCTATAAGGAAGAAATTTTTCCTTATATCCAACCTAAACCTTCCCTGGTGCAACTTGAGGCTATTTCCTCTCGTCCTATCACTTGTTACTTGGGAGAAGAGACCAACACCCACCTCTCTACAGCCTCCTTTCAGGTAGTTGTAGAGGGCGATAAGGTCTCCCCTCAGCCTCCTTTTCTCCAGGCTAAACAACCCCAGTTCCCTCAGCCACTCCTCATAAGACTTGTGCTCCAGACCCTTCACCAGCTTCGTTGCCCTTCTTTGGACACGATCCAGCACCTCAACGTCTTTCTTGTAGCGAGGATCCCAAAACTGAACACAGTAGTCGAGGTGCAGCCTCACCAGTGCCAAGTACATGGGGACAATCACTTCCCTAGTCCTGCTGGCCATACTATTTCTGATACAAGCCAAGATGCCGTTGGCCTTCTTGGCCACCTGGGCACACTGCTGGCTCATATTCAGTTGGCTGTCAACCAATACCCCCAGGTCCTTTTCCTCCAGGCAGCTTTCCAGCCACTCTTCCCCAAGCCTGTAGCGTTGCATGGGGTTGCTGTGGCCCAAGTGCAGGACCTGGCACTTGGCCTTGTTGAACCCCATACAATTGACCTCGGCCCATCGATCCAGCCTGTCCAGGTCCCTCTGCAGAGCCTTCCTACCCTCAAGCAGATCAACACTCCCGCACAACTTGGTGTCATCTGCAAACTTACTGAGGGTGCACTCCATCCCCTTGTCCAGATCATTGATAAAGATATTAAACAGAACTGGCCCCAACACAGAGCCCTGGGGAACACCACTTGTGACCGGCCGCCAACTGGAGTAAACTCCATTCACCACCACTCTTTGGGTCCGGCCATCCAGCCAGTTCTTTACCCAGAGAAGAGTACACCCGTCCAAGCCATGAGCAGCCAGGTTCTCCAGGAGAATGTTGTGGAAAACAGTGTCAAAGACTTTACTAAAGTGTAGGCAGGCCACATGCACAGCCTTTCCCTCATCCACTAAGCAGGTCACCTTGTCCCAGAAGATCAGGTTAGTCAAGCAGGACCTGCCTTCCATAAACCCATGCTGACAGGGCCTCATCCTGGTTGTCCTGTCCGTGCCACGTGATGGCACTCAGGATGATCTGCTCCATAACCTTCCCCAGCACCGAGGTCAGCTGACAGGCCTGTAGTTCCCTGGGCCCTCCTTCTGGCCCTTCTACTAGATGGGCATCACATTTACTAAACTCCAGTCAACTGGGACCTCCCTGGTTAGTCAGGACTACTGATAAATGATGGAAAGGGGCTTGGTGAGCACTTCTGCCAGCTCCCTCAGTACCCCTGCGTGGATCCCATCTGGCCCCATAGACTTGTGAGTGTCTAAGTGGTGTAGCAGGTCGCTAACCATTTCCCCTTGGATTACGGGGGCTTCATTCTGCTGCCCATCCCTGTCTTACAGCTCAGGGGGCTGGGTACCCCAAGAGCAACTGGTCTTATTATTAAAGACTGAGGCAAAGAAGGCATTAAGTACCTCAGCCTTTTCCTCAGCCTTTGTCACTGTGTTTTCCCCTGCATCCAATAAAAGATGGAGATTCTCCTTAGCCCTCCTTTTGTTGCTAATGTATTTATAGAGACATTTTTTATTGTTTCTTACAGCAGTAGCCAGATTAAGTTCTAGCTGGGCTTTGGCCCTTCTAATTTTCTCCCTGAATAGCCTCACGACATCCTTGTAGTCCTCCTGAGTTGCCTGCCCCTTCTTCCAAAGGTCATAAACTCTCCTTTTTTCCTGAGTTCCAGCCAAAGCTCAGCCAGGCTGGTCTTCTTCCCCGCTGGCTCATCTTTCTGCACATACAGACAGCCTAGTCCTGTGCCTTTAAGATTTCCTTCTGGAAGATTGTCCAACCTTCCTGGACTCCTTTGCCCCTCAGGATTGCCTCCCAAGGGACTCGGTCAATCAGGCTCCTAAACAGGCCAAAGTCTGCCCTCCACAAGGCCAAGGGAGCAGTTCTGCTAACCTGCCATCCTTACTTCTTCAAGAATAGAAAAACTCTATCATTTTATAATCACTGTGCCCAAGACAGCCTCCAGCCACCACATCACCCACAAGTCCTTCTCTGTTCACAAACAACAGGTCCAGCAGGGCGCCTTCCTTAGTTGGCTCCCTCACCAGCTGTGTCAGGAAGTTATCTGCCACACACTCCAGGAACCTCCTAGACTGTTTTTTCTCTGCGGTATTGTATTTCCAGCAGACATCTGGTAGGTTGAAGTCCCCCATGAGAACAAGGGCTAGCGATTGTGAGACTTCTCCCAGCTGCTTATAGAATATTTCATCTGCCTCTTCATCCTGGTTGGGTGTTCTATAACAGACTCCCACCGTGATATCTGCCTTCTTGACCTTCCCCTTGATTCTTACCCATCAAGGCTCAACCCTATCATCATCACCACCATTGTCAAGCTCTAGATAGTCAAAACACTCCCTAACATATAGGGCTACCCCACCGCCTCTCCTTCCTTGCCTATCCCTTCTGAAGAGTTTAGAGCCATCCATTGCAGCACTCCAGCTGTGCGAGTCATCCCACCATGTTTCCGTGATGGCAACTATATCATAGTTTTCCTGCTGCACAACAGCTTCCAGCTCCTCCTGTTTGTTGCCCATGTTGCATGCATTGGTGTAGATGCACTTCAGTTAGTCTATTGATCCCACCACCTTTTTTGGGGAAGAAGCCCTAGTTCCTACGTGACCATTCTGAGGCATTTCCATGGTTTCTAACACATCAATAACCCTTGTGTCTTTGCTGCTGCAGGGATCTTCATCCCCTACCTCCACTGAGATGGCAGACCAAAGGACCTCGCTAGCACACTGTCCCTCAAAGATTGGTGTGCCGCCCTCAGGCTTATCCCTAGTGACCCTGGTTTTATCCCTTTCCCCCTTCAAATCTAGTTTAAAGCTCTTTCAATGAGCCCTGCTAACTCCTGTGCAAAGATCCTTTTCTCTCTTTGAGACAAGTGTACCCCATCTGTCACCAGCAGACCTGGTGATGTGTAGACCAACCCATGATCAAAAAGCCAAAAATTCTGCTGGTGACACCAGGCTCGGAGCCAGGTATTGATCTTCTGGTTCTTCCTGTTTTGTTCCTCATCATTCTCTGCAACTGGAAGAATAGAGGAGAACATGCACCCACAAATACGATTTCCTCTGGTTATTGCTCACAAAGACTTTTGTAGCTATTTGAGAATCACTAAGCTGGATTGTTACTGTGATACTGTCTCAAGGTTTGACCTAAAACTTTTAAGTGGGCAAACTTAAAAGAGGGCATATGCCTGGGGGGTGGATATAAGGAGTGAAATGGTGTTTCATATCTGGACATCTGCCTTGTGAAACATATTGTGTTTGAATCTGGATGTGCAAAGAAGTGGAAAAAGAGTGTTGGTAAGTAAAGAGCCTACAAGAACATAAGCAAATAAACTGCAGGATCCAATGGCTGAGCCCAGGCACATTCAGACCAGAAGCAAGACTAATGTTTTAAATTAAGTAATTAATTTTTTATTTCTAAGTAATCTCTTAGGTTACCCTTGGGGTGAATTCCTTATGCTTTTTAAAATATTTTCTAGAAAATATAACCAGAGTTACAGGTGAGACATAGAAATATATGGGTGAGAGACCACAATACCGGCCTGTATGATTCAAAGGGCCCTTCTGGCCCTGAATGTAATGAGTTTGTAAAAAGTGTGTATTTTGCTTCACCAAACAGTAATACCCAAAATATTTGTGTCGAAAACACATTAAAAATACAATCAGGCCATAGTTTTCAGCCATAAAAGAATTCATTTAAGTAGAGGGTGTGCATTTGAAATGCTGACATAACAGTAAGTACGGTCTAACAGGTGCTGCTATAATTAACAGCACATTCTGGATGAAAGATGACATAATTTGGAGTGGTCTTACCTCCCATTGCAATTTTCACAGATTTCAGGCATCTAAAATAACCATTTCGGTTAAAATCGCACAATGTTCTTATTTTAATTTACTGATAAGTATACTCACAGGGCTGTGCTCTTTATCCAGCTCATGCATTGACATTTGACTGTATTACTGAGTTTTACACACATTGCTTCCCTTCTAATAAGCTGATCCTCAACTTGATGGGGGAATGGAAATGAGGAAAGCAAGCTGTATTATGCTTACAAATGATATATGATATTTAAATCTTCATTGCATACTAAATGCTTTTAAAATATGTACAGTTTAGATATTCTGGTTTGATTTTTTAACTTCTAGTGTTATTACTCTGCTCTCACTACATTTCTTTTTACTAAAGTGAGAGGGAAGCGGTGCAAATATGTCTATAAGCATGTGTATAGACTATCAGAAAGTCAGTTAAAATCTATCAGTATTTGAGTATACCTGGCCAGCACGTAGGAGGAGAAGCAAAAGGCAACATAAGGAGTAAAACTAGTTTCCTCTTACTGCTTCACAGGGATTTGATGAAATTGACTTTTCCCAAGAATAGGGCAAAGACATCAAATAGTATTGTCAGAATATAAATGCTCAAGGGACTCAAAGGAACAAAACATACTTGGGCTCAAAAGAAAAGGTACTACTTGTTATTTAACCACAGGACTAGCTACCTACAGAAAAAATGTGTTTTCAGAAGAGACTGAAAGACTTACTTGGAGGAAAAAATGTGAAGTAGATGAAACTGCAAGATCTTGAGAAGACTCCATGGCCTACAGAGTGGTCAAGCATGATATGCTTTCTCAGCAGAAATACATATGTAAGTATTCTGTTCTTGTATTTCTGGAGTTCCTGCCCTTGTCCCCTCCTCCCCTCCCAGCCCAAAAACAGTGATGGAATTTCAAACATTTCTAAAGTCTATATTTGAATTCATATCCCAAACCCAGACATAAACCATTCCATAAATTTTGGCATAAACCAAACCCAGACTGCCCATCAGATACTGAGACTTTTGGAACCAATATTAGTCATAGGACATAAGTGTTTGCATCACAACGTTTCTAGTACTGGGAAAGGTGCAACACAGTGGACCTACAGATTAAGAGGACGCTGACAAATACAAAGCTAGAGACAGTATTTGAATTCTGCTCTGACACAGATAACTTGGGCATTCATGCAGCAGCTTAAAATAAAAACACCAGAAGCTTGTGAAAGGTCCTGCAGGGCAAAGCTTTCCCAGCATTAAAGACAAAAAAAAAATCTAGCAAGCTTTAATAATGTATAATGAAATGTGAAATTTGTACAAAATGTGTCTTGCTACTGAGCTCCAAATCACTATGAGAGATGATTAAGCTCCAAATGTTGTGTTAAGATCAAGTTTCTGTGTTAAGACTAAATCTACTAAAAGATTCATTTTAGTACCTTTGTCTGTATTAAAGGAACCTTCTTTGTCCACAATCAGCTCTAAGAAGATAATAATTCCATTTCTTCCTACTACCATTTTGATACAAATATATTATTCTGTGTAGTAACTCTAGGTTTGCATACAGATGTCCATGATGGATGCTGCAATGCATTCTGCTCTTCTTATTTTCACCTACTGCTTTAAAAACTGGGATTAATATATTCTGATATCCCATCTCTTTAAAATCATTATAAGCAGTAGAATCTGGAGTATAAGACAAATTTCACTTTTTTATTTTCCAAACCTTTCAAAATTACACCTTACAAAATGGGAAAAGGGAATTCCAGACAATATGCAAACAGGCCCAGTGGTGGTAGTATTAACAACTAAACATCAAGGAATCAAAGCCTTGCACTGATTTTATTCAAAGTTACTCTTTTTACTTCAATTGATTTACTCCAGTATGACAAAGACGGAGTCTGTCCCTAACAAAAGCTTATCAGGTTTGATAATCATAACCTTTAATGAGCACCCTTATCATTCTCATTTAGTAGCCATGCTTTATAATTCCTTTCTTGCTTTCATTGTTATTTGAATTTCATAGTAAGTTCCAGCAACTGTCAACAAAATATTTCTTCTAGATGCTTTTAGAGTGCTAGTTTATGGTAAAGTTTATGACCAATAACCAATTATACTGAGTAACAAGCTAGTTACTCTGCTGAGATAATGATTACAGACTGCAATTGTTATTACAGGTAGTGAAATAACGGTGGCCTTAACCATTGCATTACAGTTTTCAGTATATTTCACTAGGTACACCATTGTTCTTCCACCTTCCACTAGCTCACTCAACTAAAAATCCATGCTCTAAGGCCCTTACAGTTATTATGATTTTTTTAATAATATCAGATACCCCTCATGTCAAAGAATGGTCATGGCAACATACATATGATAATGTCTAAATTCCATGTGCAATGACCAGTTTGATCTTGAGACTGGTAATGCTCTCCCTCTGCAGTGCCAGACCAAAGTAGGCACCCAATGGGAGGGAGACAGGGAGGGAATACGAGAAGGAGGGAGGGAGGGCCCACGGACTCAGCTCTCAGTTGATATTACTGCCTTCTAGCCAAGAGCAACAGTAATTGGGTGAGCTTCCTTCTCTGTGCACTTTTGGTCTAAAACTAAGTATGTCGCTCTAAATCAAAGGCAGATTAGCTTACCTAGCTTTGAACTGAAACAGCAGAGGAGCAGCACCCATCCACAGGCAGCCTTAAGTGTTAGTTGGTACAAGACTATAAGCAGCACCACCCCTCAGCTCAGATAGGAGATGGCTTTTGCAACCTCTTTTTTCTGTGTCACTGGAAGCCCTGTGAGACTCAGGGACATAATGGAGAAGTCACGGTGACCTGGGCCTCTAAGCATGTTTACCTGGGCAAATGGACAGTGGTTCCCAGCACCGGCATGGGCTCCAGGCACAGCCTGACCTTTCGCTACAGTCATCTCTGCACAATTGATTGGTGAGGAAACTGTTGTGTCCCACCAGTTTGACTACTGCGCTGATGTATAATCTGGAACAAGAGCAGTAAAAAAACCCCTGAAACCTAAAACACATTATTTCAATAAACAACATTTGCTTGGGTTTATGATGTCTTTCTTTCTCTGATTTTTATTTGTCCACAACCAAGAAACAGCATGTGAATCATTTTTATCCCAATGGGATACATACTCAATATGTTACCAGAACTATTAGGCTGAATTATATAATTGGAAAATATAGACATGCTCTATGGCAAGCTACCGTTCCTCAGGCAACCTCCTATGGCCAAAGCTTGTTAGTTCTTGTCAGTTAGCTTTGGAAAGATACTTCCTCCCAGCCTTTCCCTTTCTTTTATCTTCAACTATAACCAAACTACTAGTTACTTAACCATGACCAAACTACTAATATTACATTATTACTGCATTAATAAGCTGACTTTCTCCAGTTCAGATCTGATTTTGATGTGTTCAAAAAGAATACTATTACCGACATTTTTAATTCAGTTAGTAGCTGAAGATACTTAAAGGGTTTTAGAAGGAAACAGAAGTTTTCAGCACATTTTAAGCACTTTCTCAGCCTACATGTAGGTAAAAGAAAGACCAGAAGGAAAGTGAGAGCAAAACTGAATATTCACAACTCATCAAAACCCAGAACACAAGACCAAAGTTTAGGTGATTAAATGCTAATTAGACAATTAAAATCATTTTAAATATAAACAACAGATTGCATTACGGGGAGCGGCTAGGAAGATTTTGTCTCATCAGCAGTTCCAGAGCTATGACTGGAAAACAAAAAACCCATAGGCAGTAATTGCTGGGATAGAAACAATTCTGCAAAGAATCTGAGAAAGAGGATAAAGAAGGGCAGGAAATGCTCCGTTCTGCAGTTTTTCTCCCAGTCTCAGTGCTTTTAAACCCTGGAGTTAGCAGCTGCCTCCCAGTGACCCTCTCGCACCTCGTGAGGGCACCAGGAAGTTGTCCTTGTTCCCCACGTCTTAAGATAGGAGGTGGGAGAGGGGAGAGGAGCACATTCAAAGGCAGAAAAAGACTTGGCAAAGAAGAGAAGAGTTGATGTTTACCATATTCCTTTCTACAGAGTTATAGATGCCATAAAAAGGACAGATTTGAGAAAACTACAGAGGTTTTTGGACCATGAACAACGGGAGGCTTACTCAATGTTGTATCAGAAAGCTTAAATTCAACTCTAAATCCTCTTCAGTACCCTTTTCAGCTCTCATCCATCTTATATTGGCTTCCAAGGCACTTACTGAGGATGCAAGCAGATGGTGCATGCATGTCTAATGAGCCTAGTGAGTTTTCTGAAGCAAAGAAAGGATCTTAGGTGCAGGAATACGGAGGAACAAGGGAGAATTCTGAAGAAGTCTGAAAACTAAGTAAGACGGGGGATAGGAAGGGCAGGGTAGATTATGAAAAGAAGAGAGATTCCTGCAGACCTCTTAATCCTATAGTGGTGTGTATCTGCAGCAAACATCAGCAGCGCCATACAAAGCCTTGGATCTAAGTTTGTACTTATTCCAGTAAAGTAAACCTGATGCCACTCCTGGTATATCTATCACTTCTTTTCTCATCTTCCATTTTTCTGCCAGTTTCACAAGAGAACTTTTTTTTTCTGACTTTGCTACATTATATAGATAGCATTATCTATTGTATATAGAGGGGGTTTTATACCTATATTGTCCTAAAAATAGTTCTGAATATCCAGCAATTAATTCTCCCTTCGCTTCTGTGGGGTTTACAATCATTTGTTTAAACTTCAAGCTCATTTTTTCATGAACTGTCTCACTACCTGATCAGACACTGCAAAGAATAACTGTCAGCATAACTAATGAATAAAAAAGTACTCAGCTAACTTTTGTTAATATTACCACTTATTGGCAACACTACGTAAAGGAGAAGAAAAAAAAATCTGTCCTAAATTTTTAGTAATCTTTCATCTTTTCCATTGTCATGGATAGTACCACATAAGCTTTACAGATGCTGGTCTTGATTACTTGCGGCTCATGCTATACTACTAGTGCCATTGTTTATTCTGATGGACCCATCTCAAATGTTATTATTGTCAGTTTTCTGTATGTATTTATAGATGTCAATCAAGTGAACAGATAAAGGTCGAGATGAAAAGAAAACTGCACTTTATTGCATCTCTCCTCTTCATCGACTATTCATTATCATAATACTAGAATTAACATATTGATGACATTTCTGTTTATAGGTACCACCTAGGATAGATAAAATATGTTGAGATGTGCTGTGGCATACAGAATAAAGTAATCCATGTTCAGAACAAGTCTTATGAGGAGCAGCTGAGGGAACTGGGGTTGTTTAGCCTGGAGAAAAAGAGGCTGAAGGGAGACCTTATCCCTCTCTACAACTACCTGAAAGGAGGTCGTAGCAAGGTGGGTGTCGGCCTCTTGTCCCATGTTACAAGCGATAGGATGAGAACAAACAGCTTCAAGTTGCACCAGGGGAGGTTTAGATTGGCTATTAGGGAAAATTTCTTCACAAAAAGGGTTATCAAGCACTGGAACAGGGTGCCCAGGGAAGTGGTTGAGTCACCATCCCTGGAGACATGTAGACGTGGAGCTTAGGGACATGGTTTAGTGGTGGACTTGGCAGTGTTAGGTTTACAGTTGGACTCGATGATCTTAAGGGCCTTTTCCAGCCTAAATGATTCTATGATTCTATGATTTCTGTCAGTAGAAAAGGAGATCAGTCAGAGTGCTATCTACTCAAATAACAATGGGTTTCTCCTCATATCATGGAGTTGCATTTGTGAAGCAATGATGTTCAATCTTTTTCAGCTCACAGACCTCTAAATATTTTCCAAGACAACTGTGGAATCTAGTTCTGCAAATTTAATACAACTGAAACTTAGAACATGGCCTACAGATTTCTGCATAACACAGACTGAAAACCTCAGACTTACCCCCTAGCAAAGCAGATCAATAAATCTGACCACCAAAGGGTGGTCAGATGAATTTTAGTACAAGATTTCTATTGCTGTGGAAGCTACTGCCACTTCCACAGTCCAGTCCAGAACATGCTTTTTCAGGTATCCCTTCCACAGAAATGCTAAAGGCAGTAAAAAGAAATGTTTTAGCCTCCTAATACAGCAGTTGCTACATACATATAATTTTGTCACCATAATTACTTGCCATAACTGAATTGTGCTATCTCCACAGAAACCGAGGCATAATTTGCGAAACAGCTAGATGTTTACAGTTCTTTTTATGAAAAGTAAATGCCTCAACTTGAAGGACTGCTGAAATGATCACCAGATGGTGCTTTGTACAACCAGGCTGGATATGGCTAATAGCCAAAATGGCTAGCAACTTAGAGTAAGGTTCTTAAATTTGTACTGATATTGGCAGAGCATATAATCAATGACACCTCAGCCGATCAGACAGCCACTTTAAATGGTTGTCTGTCATGTTAATATGCACAGTATCTGTGCCTGAAGTTCAGACAGTTCTTTTGAACTTCAGGGAATGAGAAGCTAACAAGAACAATGAGCAGGACTATTTTCGATGGATGTTAACAGACAAACACAGACTGGAAAGCTTCCTGCTGTGCCCCAAAGGCCAGCTCACTTAACCTTTGCAGTGCTCCAGGCTTTTCCCTTTAGGAAAGCCTAAGAGAAGGTAGTTGTACCTAGAAACCCCACTGTGTCCAAGAGGGAAATTATTCACGCCACATGCTATAGGACTTCAGACATACAGTGTGACCTTCTGAATAGGATTGCGAAGCAATAGCTGAGAATTTGACAAAGAAACTACCAAACTTCCTAAACAACTTGTACCTTTGAACAGGTAGGGGCAGAGCAACATTAGGATGAAGAAATTGCAAAATATAACCTATGCACTTGACAACACAGTCCAAGTGCATTCAGCATCATGCCTGCCTATTTTTGACGACAGAAATTATTTTTCTCCTTTTAGCTCAGAAGAACCAAAACAGCTAGAATAGAAATGGAACTTTATTCCTTCCTTCAGTTCAATTTAAAAGTCGATTAGGTTCAAAGCAATAGATTCAAGATTCCCCCATGGAAATCGTTTTAAGGCAGGAATGGCAGTGTTGAGTGAATTCGTAGCACAGGAGAGATCAATAACTGAATGAGGTGACAATCTGTGAATGCAACAAAAAAAAGAAAGATGAATCTAAAGTCAGTGAGTACTTGGAGGAATGGAAAGACAGGTCTGCAGAAAGCTGGATGTAGACAGGCCCTCACACTAAGCCACTCGAGTTTCAGTGGAGCTAAAAGCATTCCTCTGTGTTAACCATTGTCACACTGAGAAACTATGTACACACAAATACACAAGCGAAGGAGGATTGGATGAGGCAGCTCAAGAAATGTGAAAGCTATCATTAATGTCTCTGCTACGTGCTAAGGCAAACAGAATAAAAGCGTGGGTAGTCATACTGATCTCAGGTCTGTCATCCATTTCTCCTTTAACTTTCAACTTTGTTGCCAATTTTAGCTAAGTTTGATATCAGGATAGAGCTTTAAAAGTCCTTGCTAGCATCAGGAAAAAAAAAAAACAAAAACCAGGTAGTCAAGCAGATGCCCCAAAGGAGAAAACAGGTTGCAGCCTGATCTCAACAAAATTATTTGACAGTAGAGAATCTTCACACAAAATAGAAACACTAAACCTGGTTTTGTAAATTCTTCCAGTCATAAACTATTCACATGCTAAGTTAATACAAAAAATATATATTTTCCATTTAATATGTAAAAACATGCAGACACCTACACCATCATCTCTTAAAAAATCAGTAGTCATGAAATCTTCTTTGGAAACATGTTTTTTTACAACTGCAGATACTGTGCTATTTTGCATATTATATGAATGACTAGTTATGTTCAATATATCCTAAAAACAACATATGTAATATACATCTAACTAGAGAAATAGCACAGACATGCTTGCAGATGGTAAACACCGTTAGATTTATAGGTACTATGTTGCATTTTTGCTCATCTACTTCACATGTCTTTACTTCTCACATTAATTATAAGCTTGTTTTAAAATGACAAAAGCTTTACATGGGATGACAATAAACTTCACAGCCAATGTTTAATTGCATCATAAAACCAAACATGTAAAAAAGTTGAAGGATTTTCATAATAACGCTTAGAATTATAGTTCTGAATCTTACTTTAATGAACATAATTAAATCTAGTAGCTGCTTTTAGAAATACTGTACTTCAGCTGAAAAAGGAGCTTAATCTGAATTTTAGAAATCCTGCAGATAGTACTACATCTGCATTAAAACCCAATGACAGCAAAAATGCATCATATTTCAGAAGTATCATTGGCTTGTGTTCCTGGCCAAATTCCAATTTTGAGTTTATGCTCTTTTTATATGTCTTTCAATATACAAAAATCTTAAAGGCATACATGTCACTCAGATTTATAGACGATGTACATGTCTTGTACTGTCTCTTTGAGCAGGCATAAATTGCTTCTACAATGGTGGTTTTATTCCCCCTTTTTACCTTAAGAAAGATATTTGATAGAATAAAATAATCTGTACAGCACAAATTCCACATCCATATATATACACTTGACTTTATACCGGACTTCATGCTTTTGTTTCCTTACCAGGAAAAATAACTAAGTGAGGTGTTCTCCCTGCTCCATAACTTTCCCTTCCCTGAGTCTTGTGCCATGGCACACTTTGTACGACCACTGCAGCACCTCTTCTTGTGCTGAGTTGGCATTACCACTTTGCAGGTTCAGGAAGCCCATGACAAGCTGTTGCACCATGCCAGCGTATGGAAGCATGAGTCTTCTCCTAAGGAAACTTCTGCCTGTGGGTAGCACCTCATCATATAATCCACCATACAGTCATGTTCCCATCATGTGGACTATATTGGGGAAGAGGAGGGGTCTGTAGTTTACATTTGTCCATATACTATATTCTGTTTACTGAGGTAACATAAAAAAATGCAGTGGGGAGGAGAAGAGGTGATACCCTTGAAATCATGAGATGTTACCTAATGATCAGATATTGAGAAGTGATGAATGTTCATGATTTTTGTTCAAGTCAAATGCAAGTTGCTCATATGCTGCACAGAACTGGGTTCTCAGTGTTCCATTAGGTCTCCATTATGGAGTACTGTTCTTGATGAACTAATCAGAGCACTGTAAAACTACTCTAGTGCTCCCTGATTATCAAATAAGACATGTACACTACTGAATGAGAATTCACAGATGAACGGACCAAAGTCAATAAAAATGTTTTAGTCAAACTGCTGCTTGTGTCACCACAATCAACAAGCAAATAACCTGACTCTACAAACAGCATGAAGAATACATCTTGAAAATATGTACTTAAAACTAATCATGTGAAAACAATTCAACAGCCCCACACAAGGATTATGTCATAAATAACCTCAAGATTATAAAGCTTTCACAGTTAATGATACAAATATCACAGACTTTGCAGGGGTTTGGTGACTTTAGCTTTACATACTGGCTGTGCTTTTTTCTTCATTTTTATGTATGTTTCAGAATGGAGAGTATCATCCACATTTAAATAATAGATTAAAGAAAAGAAAAATATCAGTTCAACCATAATATAATAAATATGTTTTGTAGCTGCATTACAATGCAGAGGTCATGTCTTTGATCCCACACAAAACAGCAGTACTTTCTAATGCAATGGATAATATTTAATGCACGTTAAATATCACCATATTGCAAAAGCTAGATTCAAACCTAATCATTTTTGTCTTCCATCATCATCATGAGTGATGCAAAGTATGTAAGTCATTTGCTTAAACAGTGTGAATTTAAGACATTGAATTTCTCCTAATAAGTCTTAAATGCTTGTATATCCATCAGAATAGCCACCTTTCTTTTGCAGGAAAATAGACATATCATAAAATTAACTCTGTCATATCAGGAAGGGCACTTCTGCCAAATCGCTTTCCTTGGGATCCTTTAATTTTGCAATTCCTGTCTTTACTCAACCCCAAATAACCCCAAATTCCCAAGTCACCAATGTAGTGGTGCAGCCAGAAGACTACTGAATGAAAAGTTTGTGATCCACATGCTTGTTTCCTTCTCATGTATATAGATTTCATGTTGAATAGTCTATCAGCACTTACCAACCAGTTATGGCAGTGTATCCATGATTACTCAAGTGCATGCCTCTGTACCATGGATACTGTGCAACTGCTCTATACAATAATTAATCCATGTAGCAGTAATCAGTGCATAGTTAAGCAAAGTACATGTATTCAATACACACTCAATCATAATTATACGTAATAGTGCATTGTCTTGTCTACTTGAAATATTGTATGCACTTGTTCAGGAACTATACCTTTATTGAGATAAGGGTGCGGGAGCATTTTGTCCAACAGCCTCTGTAAGTCCACATTCCAGATTTGACTGCTATCAGTAACCAATGAATCTGTGTTATGAGCAAGACCCTACAAGAGTACAGGAGGACTTTGAGCTGGGGATGGGAACCCTGTGCAGTGTGCCATGCAGCAGGGGTTCCTAGCATCAGAAGGGACGTAAGATCGCTATCACCTTTTCTATAGTTTCCATCATTTATTCACTAAATTAGTTCATCAGCTTTGAGTGATAGTGCCTTTCTTACTGAGATCCTAAAAGAACCGACACCTGCTCAGTACAAAATAACCAGAAATAGGTGTTGAATGAAAACAGATACGAGTATTAGAAGGTCATGATCAGAGCTGAAAGCAACCTGTTTTTTGTTTTGTCACTTACAGTCTTTAATTCAAAAAAACATATAAGCAACAGGATTTTATCTTTTATATTCGGGTTCCTGGATGGGCAATAGGGTTCTTTTTTGGGTGCCACCCTAGAGTAATGTCTATTTAATCACTGTTGGTTTTTTTAATTGTAGAACTTCAAATAGATACCAAATATTGAATTCTTATACATAATACACCTGATACTGAACTAGTAGGAGGCTCCAGTCAGAAGTTTCTGCACTGACTGAACTAGTCTCTCCAAAGATTTGTAGCCAGCTTTGAAAAACATACCTGGATTGTTCTGGATTTTACTTTTACTGTCTTAGATTGTATCATTTTTTATTTAACCAGCATATACCTTAAGCAGTTTAGGAAAGAAAAGCCCAAAACAATGCCAGAGAACATTGTTAGGAAGAACACACAAAGTACTGGACTAATTTTGCATTAGCTTTTTTTCATGCCTTTTACTGTAGTATCAGGAAGGATTTCACAGGCATAGATTAGAATAGAAATGAGTCAGCCATAAGCCTCTACCCGGGGATGTCAAATACCTGCCTGTCATCTGAACTTTGGCTTATCTCCTTTCACCCTGCTAATCCCTACTCATATATATATATGCTCCATTTTACCTTAAACATGCTATTTAAAACATCCTACAAAATTTTCAGCACTGTGCCACTTCTTTGTAACTAAAACCAGTATACTGTTTATGCTAATAGCAAAAGGAAGGCTAATATATTTCATTTGCATGTTGATGACCACATTCTTTAGTCAAATAAGCCATAAACTGCTTCCAGTCCAGTTAACATATTTTTCTCTTGATTAAAAAGATGTGTCAGATATTTTCAAAGACTTAAAAGAACATTTATCCATGCTACCACTCTACCTGCAATAGTGCAAGCTATTTCTTACTACGTTAGTCTAAAATATATGTAAGATGAAGAAATCACACTTGTAATTTCTCAGCTATTACAGCACTGCCATTAGCAACCTAACAGGACAAAATACATGACAGTCATTTCTGTCTTAATGGAGTAATATGGACAAAGCTTAACTCAGCTGTATACTCAACAGTGTAACTCAACTATGTGACAGTTATTCATAGATCAGTCAGCTGGTTTTCTCATGATTGAACTCAAAGCCATATCACAGCTTCTGAGAAGAGGCAAAGCAGAACATAGCCATCCTAAAGATAAGAGGTCAGTGGGAAAAGAAGGAGGAGGAGGAGTCAAAATGTGAGTCCTGGAAAGCCAGACCTGTTCCTGCCTGCTGGTCCTGCATGGAGATCTATGACTGGGATATGTCTCCCCTTGTTGGTCAAACAATATCTACTGCTTCCACAGGTCTCTGCCTCTCTCAGCAGCAAGAAAGTTGACTTTCCAAGGCAATGGCAGAGACAAAGCAAGCAGGGCTGTTTTGCTGCCCTAAGAAACTGCTCATGTCAATCGTTCTGGTAGATGGCTCTGGTCAGACTAGCATATCTACCAAACCCAGACACAAAGATTATCATCATCCATGCTGGAGCAGTGGACTTGTTTTAAATTGTCAGCTGCAAATGACTGACCTGCATAGCAGGGCTCCAGATTTTAACAGGATTAGATTTCTTTTTTTCCTGTTTCACATGAAGAATACACAAAATGACTAGCACAAATAGGCTGCAAGTAAACCCATTATTAAATTTACACATCACCGTAATAATAAAATGGAACACAAGTAGATGATAAAATACAACAATAATATTAACCCTATAAGCTCATACTGTCACTGCAGCAAAGCTACAACCTGCAGTGTCTGGCATCTGCTTGTCCTTCAGGTTGTCATATGTTAAAGAGAACCTGCAGACACATGTGGAGGGTTAAAACAGAAACTATCCTTGCATGCACAGCGTGCACCACCACATATCTTTATATTCCAGCCTGCAGCAGGGACAAAGGAAAGCAGTTATTCTTAAACCATAAGTATTAGTTTTGAAGTAGGATGCAGAGTGATTAATCAAACGTGCCACAGCTCTCTAAGATTTGGGTTCTACACTCAAAAGAAATCTCCATCTCCCTCACCCTAACCTTTCCCATGCATACAGAATGATCTAGGTAGAGTTGTAACTGCAAACTCCAGGCATGAGGCTGAGTTTAAATCTAATATTATATGAAAACTGTTAAATGGAATTTGCCAAGTACTACCAAAACCATTTTGCAGATAGGAAGTGTACGTGATTTCACTTCAGCTGAGTTTGCATGTTTTCAAGTGTGTTCTCCACAAATGTTCAAGCAGCTGAATATGGACTGCTGACTAGTCAATTAATGCTTATCCTGAATCATGCTGCATAATGGATTTAAAATGGTATTTACCATTGAAGGTTACTGATTTTATTTTAGACCTCAAGAAGGGCTTATAAGCATTTTTTCCTCACTCTATCCATTAGGTCTAATTAAAAAAGCTGCCACTAACAAATATTGCCCAACCAGTGATTTCATGTAAATATTTCCAGAAAGCAGAATTGCCCAAAGAAAGAACAGAAATATGAAAATATTGCATCAATTTTCAAGCAAGTTTCTATTTTCTGTTTTCATGACAGAGTTTTCAAATTTACATTTAGCCCACATTCAGAATTTACCAGCAGAAAGTACTTGGAAAGATAGGTCATTTTAAGCCTTTATCTGTGGTTGTATTTTGCAAGCTATTTTGCAGTTAGATCTGCAAAATGAACTAACTTATCTGAAATTTATTTATAGTTGCCCAGTTCTACAAGACTTAAAATGCAGACGATTCCTCGAAGTTGTGGCTCTTGGCCTACCTCATATTCTTAATTGCCATTTTTAAAAAGTTAGTAAATCTCTAACTTTTGTAGTAGTTAGGAAAATCTGGAAAATGCCCTCTTTAGCCTTTCAAGAACAATAAAGCAAATTACCCAAAATAAGACCTTTTTGCCCACAGTTTTCCTAAAATGCAAAGATGGCCTCATGACTTTTAGCTGGATGACAAGCAAACATCTGGCAAGATATCAAGCTGGAAAGCAGGGATTCTGGCCAGCTGGCCAAGAGCATGGCTGGCTCCTGCCCAGCTCGCCTGCTGCCCAGCTCCCAGCTTCCTGACAGCCTCCACCATCCTCCCCCTGGCCAGATGCCTTATCCTTTTGCTGGCTGCTTGATTTGCCGCTGGTCTGCACTCTGGCTGCCTGGCTGGCTGGTAGAGCAGCTTGAGCTTGCTCTCTAGCTCCCCAGATGTCCAGGCTCCCATCTGGTGTTCAGGATCTCCAGCAGACAGATGGGCCAAAACGGACCATTCACCTTTGCCAGAGATTCCAGACTGCTGACATTTCATTCCAATGTAAAACAAACCAGAGCTTCCACAACCCAGGATCGCCTATAAAACAGCAATTCCTTTTTTACCCCCATCAGCTCTGACTGAAGACTAAGCAGCACAGAAACAGACTATGGTGCTTTGTTCATTTTCAGTAGTCCACACAAAGTTCAGTAAGGCCTTCTTTGGAATAAGATAACACTAAGTTGAAATACAGGTGTAAGAAGATCATTTATGAATGTCCGTATTCTGCATCTCTGTACAGGGATGCAATGTGCAAAACTACTGATAAACAATACTGAATAACCTATGAGCGTACTCTCCTACTTCGATGAAAAAAAAAAATTTTAAAATATAAAATTAAAGCAGTTACCCATCCAAAAATCTCAGACTAAATGTGCATGGAGAAACAATGCAATATAAAAGGGGTTCTGACATTTGTGTAGAAAGTCTTTTTCCAAATCTAATCTTCAGAATCTTATCTGTATATCAAAGGCATACAAACACAGTTTTCAGTGGCCTCAGTCAAAATGTACATATGCATTATATATATGATTTTGAAAAGAACCTCACTGAAAGGTGCCAGTTCTACTGACTGATCTGCCTGGGTTGTGCTCTACAATAGTGAAGAGATCCAACCATATCGGTAGCGTGTGTATTTAACCTTGCATCACGCACGACTCCTTCCAGGGGAAAAAAACCTGAGAGTAGAGTAGAGTGGAATGGAATGGAATGGAATGGAATAGAATAGAATAGAATAGAATAGAATAGAATAGAATAGAATAGAATAGAATAGAATAGAATAGAATAGAATAGAAGTTTTGCGTTTCTGCAACATGGCATTCTAAAACACTAAGAAACACCCCATGCAATCAGTAGGTCTTATGTTCTCTCTCACTGAACCTGCCACCCCTACTCCCGCTGCTGCCACCACCAAAAAGCAGTGGTGAAAGTTTGTGGAAGAAACCAAAACAATTTTCACTAAAAAAAAGCAAAAACCAAGACAGCTTCTATTGCTAAAAGAACTCAGATACACCAAACCATCCCATTTCAATTCACTACTACTATCTTAAGGAAATTAATTCATTCCCTTAGTGCAACAAAAGAGGACATAACTTAGGAAAAAGAAAGATAGTGAAAGCAAAGTTACTCACAAAGGCCAGGAGAAAAGGCAAGGCTTCAATCAGCCTGCGGAGGGGAGGATCTATAGCTTTTTATCCATAGTTTGAGCTGTGTTACAATCTCCATTCCCTCTCCTTCCCCTCTGTATTGCAGCACTGAAAGATAGATTTTTGGAGATTCTGGGATTGGTTTAGTTATTCCAGTACTCATAACCCGTACCAGCACAGAGTTTTTACAAGAAAGTTCCACTGTAATTTTCATAGGCATTAAATAATCTTACAGTTTATTCAAAAGCCTAGACCAAACTGGATCCACAAAATTGACACATTCTTAGCACTGAGTCTAATAAAAACTATGAGGAATGGTGCAGCTTTATTAGTCAAGCTCTTCCTTGGATGAGTTTAGAAACTGTTAAGAACATGAAGAAGTACAGCTGAAACCTTCATGCTTTACATACTCCCTTTTAGCAAAACTGCCATAGATTTATTTAATTCTTGACTCTGAACATTTGAGTGATAAATGGTTGGGGCTGCCCCAATTCCTGACGGGCCCTCACACAGCTTAGCCCTAGGGAAAGGAAAAAGGATGAAGGACACTGCCAGGAAAATTATTTTGCATGTTCAAATCTTGTTTCCAGCATACACAGAATTGGATGAGACATAATCACACAATGTCACCTTCTACTTTTATTAAGCAACTCCAGGAAATAAATATTAAGAAGCAATGCATATTGTTGTTTACTAGGCTATGGAATATAAAACAATTCAACCATGGAGAAAGCACCCTCATTTATTCTGAAAAAAGACAAAATATTTTTAATAGATTAAGTAAACAAAAACATATTATATTTTTTTAATTTAAAAAACCTTCAAAAATTTTTAATCTAGGAAGTGTTGAATTCAAAACTTATGAAGGCAAATGAGGTGTATTTTGAGATATGTGAATAATACATAACAGTACTCAGACAAGCTCATCTCTTCATATTGCCTTGGAAATCCGCTATATGAACTAACAGCCATCTTATTCGCTGAAAATGGGTGTGTGGCATAACTTTCAATTTTCAGGTGAAACTGACATTTCAATGCATCACATCATTGCGCAATGTAACAATATGACATGCTGAAATGATAAAATGCCAGCTCTCAGCTGCAGAATTGAAGGAAAAATTTATTTTGAGATAGAAAAAATGCTGTTAGGTTGTACAGCAGTTCTCCCATCTCCCTCTCCTCCCCACTTCCCTCCCCAGAAAAAGACATCAATGATTTTTATTCTTAAAATATTCAGTAGTGCCATCAGGAAAGTTATTACAGGCACCTGAGAGGTTCTCGCACAGTTGTTGTTTCTGGGTAAGGAATGAAAGGGTTGCTTGATGTATTGAAATTTTTAACCTGTTGCTTTATGCATTTTTTTATTCCTGCCTTTTAAGTAGCAGCTCGCATATTTTCCAATCTGAAACAGAATGATTTTCAAACACCCACCCTTCTTGCAAGATCAACATGGGCACTGAAACTGACAGTTTGCAGATTTTTCTTTTAAACCTCATGAGCCAGCTAGACCACTTCCCATGGCAGTACGAATCACAAAGACCTAAATTTGGGAATCACTGTGTTGGAAAACAGAATTTAGAAGTAAAGAGAAAAGCCCAGTGTGATTTCAGGCTAGTATTATAATGGAAAAACAAGGAGGAGGACAATACTAATGGTAGCTTCACAGTGAAATTTTCCAAATGTTTCTTCAACTTCCTTTAAGCCTCAGTTAAGATCTGTTGTGTTCAGCAGTGTAGGATTAGGACCAGTACACATTAGCAGTCTTGACTCAACATGCAAGAGGTTGGTGAAAGATATTACTACATGGCATATAGCCAATATTTACACAGTGGATTACATTCATCAGTGTAAAAATCTCATTTTTTGTCCTTCTTCAGCATTGGCTAGAAAAATGCAAATGCATTTCATAGTTCTGGAAGTTATTTATTTGTTTAAAGATAGGACAAAACCAACAACACTGCATCATATTTATACAAAGTCAAATATATTTTCATTTTTTCCTTGGGGGGAAAATACCCACCACCTTGCTAAATTTGATGCACACTCTTCACAAATAATGATCTAGACACCAAACAGCTGGCACAGCACTCTGTCACAGCAAAATTGCAGTGCCATGGTCAAACTGAGCTCTCAAAGAAAAATAGTTTAGGGCAGAGGAGGATGTGTACAGATTCCTTCACTTCAGTGTTCCTGCAGTAGCAAACAAGGAAGTGATGGGAGCTTGTCCAAACCAGGCTGCAGTAAAAAGACTGGGTCTTGCATACTTGTCAACAGGTCTTGCACACTTTGTGGATCCATGGAGTTGCATGTGTAGCCTCTTCCATGGAGCAATATTGGCCCAAAAATACAGTATGAGAAAACCACTGAAAAACAAAGCTGATGGCATTTACATTGCCTCAGATGAATCTGTAACTCAGGTGACAAACATAATACAGTTTTTAAGTTTAATGTGCTATCTTGCAAATTTCTGCATGTTATCATCTTTATACCAGGTCGTGTCACCAGACATATGAAGGCGTTTAGGAGGCCAGCAAGAGGGAAAAAGACAGGAAAGCCTGCTCCCATGATGAGCACATTTCTTTTCTTCAATTTACCATTATTCAGTACAGTGAGAGTTATATTTTTTACTAACATATTTTGGAACAAAATTGAATCATTAATCAATTTTCCAAATTGTTTTCAATTCAATTGACATATTTCATTCATATGAGTTACCTTCCAGAGAGAAGCATTTCAATTTTTGAAGCTGGAAGACTTTTTAAGAAAAAAGGATTTTTAAATATACATACATGCATATATACACACACACACATAAAAATATATTTATATGCACATAAATATAAAGACAAAAATACAAGGGCCCACATGAAAATGAGATATTTTAGTTTTACCAGAGTTGTTCCTGTTAACCAAAGCAATTCAGACTTTTTTCCTGTTTTTTTTTTCTTTTGTTCCATTTTAGAAATATAAACTATATATGAAATTACTGAATAGCTCATAAAATAAAAAATCTTGTTCTGTTCTGCTCTAAATCATTATTCCACTGTACAGTTTTGCACCTTTGTGATCAGCTATAACTCATTCATTGCCCTCACGTTGCTTATCGCACATTGTGATGGCACATTTGCAACTAAAACTCCATTCACAGGACACAAGGTATCACATTCTTTACCCAAATCTTAAGATATCAGTTGTTATAGCATTTGTACATAAACATCATCCAGAAAAGCACTCATTGCTATTCACATTTAATAAGAACATTATTATTCAACTTATTAGCAACTAGACATCTATTTTTCTAGTAAATAAAGAAACAACAAACTATGGCATCTGAATTCTCACCCATACTACAGTCAAAATGACAATACACTACACGACAATACAGGCAATAGTCTGAGTATCTCAGAAGTTACAGTTACTTTTTTTTCTAGCTTCAGGGCAAGATTATCTGACTTTTCTCAGCCATTTAGATAGTTCATCTGTTCAGAGGTATAACGCTCTGAGAACACGTATAGTAATTTTCTTTTATATTTTGTCAAGGATTAGTTTATGACCTCCTAGCAAATTTCTGCTTTTCCTCTTTACGTTCAGATTAATTTTGCGTTTTCTTCTTTGTCCTCCCTCCAATAGTCAGCTATCTTCGATGACATGCTTTGTACAGTAGGACAATCTAGGGTAGTTAAATTTCAGAAGAAAGGTAGTTGAATTCTCATGAGCAGGTGGGATCAGCAGAGATCATTTCAGGTGATAAAACATATGACTTGTTCACTTTCAAGCTAGCAATGTTGAAGTTAAAATGAACTATTTGAGTTCCAAATTTCTATGCATGTAAGAAAAAAAGTGAATTCATGCTGTTTGGACACCTGTAGTACAACAGCTGGCAAGGACCATCATTGCCCATGATAATATCATATGCTTACATACAGATGTTTCCCATGCTTCTATGAAACACAGCATGTGGAACAACATGAATTCCAGTTATGAAATTTGTTTTTTCTAGTGCTAATTATTTTAAATATATTTCTGCAACTACTAATATATCCTAAGCCAACAGGAACATTGATGAGTATTTAAATGATGTAGATACTCATTCAGAGACTCAAAACAATAGTGCTTTTTCAGTGTTCAGTCTAGGATGTTTAGGATATACTGCGTAAGGATGCTAGATTTAGATAAAACAACTGAGCTTATTTGGCAGTTAATTTCTGCTGAAGAAGGTGGGCCTTGTCTCTCTTCACAGCTTTGTCATATTCTCCCACACATTTTAACTACTTCTGCCTTTCTTCTGACACCTCAACTAAGCCAAAAGAAAACTATTTGCTCTCCCCCTCCCACCCACTGAGTTTTCTGTCAGCTTAGTGAGCTGAACTGGCATGCATATTAAGTACTCCAGTAGCATGAAGGAGCCTTAAAAAAAGGGGAAAGGCAAGAATGCTTTCAAGCTAGCAATGCTGAAGTTAAAATGAACTATTTGAGTTCCAAATTTCTATGAACGTAAGAAAAAAAGTCAGGATCAGGAGGAGAAGGACAAAGTGTATGGCAGTACCACCGGTTCTGTAGGTAAGGTTTTACACTGGCTAAGCTTTTCTTGTCTCACCCTACATACATACATATAGAAGTTATCCAGATCTTATCCAAGCAAAGCCAATGGAAATTGCAACTATTTGACATATCTCAAATTAAGTCACTTTCACAAGATACCTACCTGTGGTTTTAGGCAGCTGTGACTGACACCTTCTCATCTGCACTCCAATCGTTTTAAAAGTTGTGATAAAATAGTCTGGTGCATTGCTGTTCCCTACAATGACCATCATTCTTTCCATCTGCAGAGAAAGAGAAAAGGATACACTCAAACAAGCTTTTAAGCAGAATTCATTATGGCACTTGAAACGACCTTTCAAAATTGTTAGTGAACCAGTTATCAACACTTAAAGTTTCATTCCTCTCACTGCATCCAGCATATATCTTTTGCACAAATAACTTTGCTAATTATCATTAAAAGCATTTACTCTGAAGTGTAAAAAGCTACACGCAATATAGCTGATTAGAAGGCATGTCACTGAAGTGTGTCTTTTTCCTTCTAATTCTGACACCCAGATAGTTGCAGTATGACCCTATATCCTGAATATGTCAGTATAATACACATAAATGAAGAAATATTTGTCCTATTAGCATTGATTAAGAAGTTTCATAGCAGCTAGTATCAATGCACTATCCCAGACATTCATTTTCCTACTTTACACCACTAGGGCTGGTAAAGTTAATTGTTTATATACTCCTTAAGAAAAAGAAATACATTGGCCATTGAGAATGGTTATGCTGAGGCTTCTTAGCTTTATTATACAGCCCATAAATCTTCTAACTCTAAATGCACATAATACCACAGAAATATTTCAGACCAGATCCTCTGCATCAGTAAATCAATATAGCTCTACTGAAATCAATGGAGCTAGCGTGATTTACAGTAGATCAGGATCTGCCCTTTCAATTACAGCCAGTGATATAAGACACTCAAGAGGGTTATTACAGTAATATTCAGGAATATATTTTCCAGTAAATTACAGTTCTTTAAATAGAGACCAAGGAAACAATGCACAGGCACTGCACTATGACACTGTTGTAGCAGAGGATTAGCAGGAGGGGCCTGCAGTTCTTTGTGCAGACTCTAGCTACCTGTACGTAGGCACCAAGCCAGGCACCAGACCTACCCTTGCTGCCTGTTCCTGCTACAGTCCATTAAGAGAGGTAGGCCTCCCATTTCCCCAGTTCTGCACACTGGTATGAACATCCAGGGATACTTGTTGATTTCCCCTCTCTGCAAGTGAACCTATGCAGCTGGGTTTATAGCAGACTTCTAACTCCCAGACTGTCAGTGGAGTCCCGTCATCAGCCAAGGTACTGGGCTTCCTCTGCCTCTGTCCTCTCCAGAGGCAGAGAGAGGTTGAGAAGATCTTTCCTCATCAGTCTCTGCAAGTGTGTCTAAACTTCTGCTCTGACTACCAGTGCAGAAGATCCTTAACTTCAGCACTTCAGGTGCCTAAAGCCATCAAGTCCAGGCTGTGACTTGACAAACTTATATAAACTGTGTTTGTTGGATAAGCAGTAAGACTTAGGAGACTTAGAAATTAGCATTACTTCACACTTAAAACCAATGTACAACTGCAATAACTTGAGTCAAGTAGACTATGTTACGTAATCGTGCTTGCAATTTAGTTTAATGATATTTCTTCTTTCGAAGATTTCTTAACGAACTACTTGCTGCTTGCAGAATATGCCCTGGCAAACTAAATGCACTGGTGAATACAATTGAGATGTGGCACTGTAACATATACTCAGGCTCTTTTGTTCATTATTCATATAGCTTTATTCCTTAAAGGCACTTAGAAGCCAAACATATTATGGCAGGTGTTTTTCTTAGCAATTTTGCCAAATGTTTGTAAGTGACTGTATGCCTGTTTTGGTGGCCAGGCCATGTCCTCCTTGTGGCTGATCAAATCACCAGAGCTCATGTTGAAAGTTCTGGTTTAAGAAAGCTTTAAAATATATTAAAATAGAGAGCTAAGATACCAAATGTGACCACAGCACCACAAAGTTAACTGTGGTTTGTCATCTTCCCCTTCCCCCCTCCCCTCCCCCGGTAACATTAATGTAACTATCCTGAGTGGAGGATGTAAGCAAGGCAAAATATTAATGGAGAGATAACATTTTTCCTACAGCTGGAAAAAGAAACAAAAGACCCTCTATCAAGCACAGATACTTTTTGTTAGAACTTGTCAATGTACGCTGTGAAAAAAGAAAAACTTTAAAAAGTCCTTTTATTTGCTGTTGACTAGAAATGGACAACAAAGATAACAAGGAGAATTAATTTAGAAGAGTTTCAGCTCAGGTGAATGCTGTTTTTTTAAGTCAACGCTTAGCACTCTATAAACTTACAGGTGACTTTGGAGCTTTGTTTTTGTAAATGTTTTGGCTGTTTAAAATTTGTAATAAAATAAATGATGATCTCCTCCTTTGTTAATGAACCTTCCACATCTCTGTTATTCTCTGTTATTTCTTACAGAGATTCAAAGTCAAAGTCCCAGCTACATTCTTCGGCGGCATTTTGAAGAAGACATTGACAGAAATTCACTGATGTGTTCCTTTTAAAGCAGGGGAGACAGAAACATAAAGGAATAACTGTTTAATGTATTACCAGTTGCTAAGATGCAGTCTCTTCTTTGGACAAAGATATGTAAACATATTAAGTCATAAATTCAAACATTCAGGTAAATTATTTGTAATAGAACTAGATAATTCTAGTAATTCTAGTACAAGACTGTACCTTGGAAAATCTGCCCTAACAGACCTTCTTTAAAACAGCAGCTCTGTACAACTGCTAAGGCTGTACTTCACTACTTGTGATTGTACTTTAAAAAATTAAGTCAGCGGGAGCTTTTTCTACTGAAATCCAGAGATTTTAGCCTTATTGAAGGAAGAAAGCATAAAAATGCTTAGACTGGAGAAAGAGGAAAAAAAAAGTAGTATTTCCCAGATGGGACAAAATTTGCTATATTTTGTCAGCCAGTCAGCCTAACAATTACTATAAATTCTGGGGTTTTTGTTAATGTGTCTTAAGGTATGTAACTCCATTCTAGAAATTAATTTTAATAATTTAAGATACTTAAATGAATAAGATAAAATCTAACAGCTGGAAGTCTCAGCATATATATTTGGCATTAATACTGTCTTTACCTTAATATATATTGCCATAGATATATATTTAGATATAAAGTCAGCTACAGTGCACATTGATATAATATTAAATAACTTCATGATATTGTGATGGGTTGACCCCAGTCAGCAACTAGACGCCCACACAGCCACTTGCTCGCTACCCCGCTCCCTCCAGCAGGACAGGGGAGAGAACAGGAACAGAAAAAGCAAGAAAACTTGTGGGCCAAAATAAAGGTAGTTTAATGAGGGAAGGAAAGATGGGGCGGGGGGTGGGGGGAGTGGGAGAGATGCAAAGGCAAACCCCTTCCCATAAGCAGACTGATGCCCAGCTAGTCCCTGAACAACGGACACCTTGGAAGACAAAACTCCCGCCCTGTTCTCCTTACCTTGATTTGTTGCTAAACATGACATTATATGGTATGGAATATCCCTTTGGACAATTTGTGTGTCCCCCATCTTCTTTCCCCTCCCCCATCACATTGAGAGTGAGCTTTGCACACTCTCAATGTGTCCTTTTCCTCTGTCTTTGGACCCATATATGAACACGCTGATCTGTTCCTGTTAGGATTGAGGAAAGACATACAACTGGTTTACTCTCTTTCTTGTCAACCCTCCATAAGGCATGCACCAGGAGCATACGGTGAAGCATCTGCAGTTCTCTCTCTGCTTCTGCTCTTTGGCAGCCCACAGTACCCACACAGGTGAAATCATTAGCTTTCTGACTGGCCCTGTTATTATAGGGCTTTGTGTGGTTTTTCCCTTTTCCTTAAATATATGGTCTTTGGAATATGCTTGCTCTTTGATTGCTGGAAAATCCACTACTGATGTGGATAAAATTTAGTGTACCATTAGAAACACTGGACTTACATTCTTCACTTCTGCATGAAGTCAGAATTTTGAAGAAAAGACAATATATGTATTTAGGAAGTGGAACCTTTTGCATCTAGAAGGTTCACTAGCAAAGACTATAGTACTACTATGTTGCGTGGTATCAATGGGAGGCTGCCTTTCACAGCTGTGTTCACACTGATAGGAATTCAAAATCACATACATAACTGCCTGATGTCCTCTTTCTGATTTTCTGAAAGCACTCTTTCCTACTTTTACCAGTAATCTTACATACCTAAGTACATCTGCAAAGAGTCTAAGTGGCTGTGTAATCCTGTGAGTTTTCCCCCATCTCTGGTTGCTCTCTGAGTCATTCAAACTGGTTTCTGAAAATATTTTTTTACTGCATCAGATTCGTGACCTTTCATACTGATAAGATGCCCTACATTTTTTCCCTACCCCCAATGCTCTACATTTTTTCCCTACCCCCAATCCTGAGCAATTTTCATGGATCAGGACAGCAGATGCATGTGCTGTCAGGGTTTACTCAATCCAGCCAAGTGTTCTAAATTACCATCCTCTGTACTTCTACTTAGATGCACATGAGATGCTCCCACTTGTTTTGCAGACAACTAACAATACTGCAGACCTTTCTGTGAGTCATTCTTATTGAAATAGCACACACATCTCTGAAGTGATGTGAATACTGCTTTCCAAAAGTGAACATACAAATGTAAATTCACATACCTCAGTAGAAGTTTAACTCTTGCACCAAGCAGTACTGTGGTCTGTGAAAGCTTGATGAGTATCTTCTTTCATATTTAAATATTTTACAAATTTTATAGTAAACATTAAAAAGAAAAGTTACCAACAAGATCATGCTGTCATCCTGTCCTTCAGTCCTCACCACCAACACCCCTCAAAAAAAAAAAAAAAAGAAAGAAAAAAAAAGAAAGAAAAAAAAAGAAAGAAAAAAAAAGAAAAAATCTGGAAAAATTTGAGAGAGAGTTAAGCCATAAATATAAGGGCTTTGGGTCCTCCTCTTTTCACTTGACCCTTCAAAAGCCTTATATCTCTGTACAGCTGAGAATATTGCAGGCAGCCACAGATCTTTATATGTGCAGTCACAGATCTTTGTATGCTAAGGAGCCGAATTTGGTGTGTTAAAATCTAAAGAACATAAGATGCACTAGATCAGACAAAGGTCTAGCTGGCTTGGTATTCTGTCTCAAACACTGGTCACAAGCAGATGATTAAAAGAGAGTAAAAACAGAACCAGTGAAGGATGTTTTCCATGCACTTGTGTGCTCTGCCAGGCTCCAAGTATTTTCCATAAGGTGCACTTATTCAGTAGGATGTGTATTTAGTATTTCTATGAAATACATGGTATCAATTTATATTTAGTATCCTTAAATGGCTTTATCTTTCATGCTTTTGTCCAGTAACCTCTGGGTCCAGGTAATCTTTCACCATCTGCAACACCCTCTGACAATGAGTTTCACAGCTCTACTGCCCCCTGCGTGAAGAACCACTTCCTCTGGTTTGTCTGAATCTACCTCATCCTAGTTCTGTTTGATTACCCAAAAATAAAACTTTTTCTTTTTTTTTGCAAGTTATTGGAGGCTTTACATAGACCTAACTTGAAATCCTTAATATCACTGCAGTAAGGGAGAGAGGAAAGCAGAAAAATACAAGAAAGATACAGCCTAGACTCTCTGCTCTTTCAGTCTTGGTGCTATATAGTGCACCAGTCTTGGTGCAAGTTAAGAAAAACACAGAACAGCTGTAATTCATGGTGATCCAGCAAATCTCCAAGGAGAACTGTTTCACTCCTTCTCTGACCGATTAAGGGTTATGTCCAGCTCTCTCCACTTGCTCTGTGTTAGGATTCTAGCCATTAAGTGATTTTTTTATGATGTAGCTGTCCAGATTCCATGTCTATTCCCTGAAACGTCCCATTAAATCTTCCTAAAATGGCCAGTGCTTCCTCCTAAAAGTTCACCAGCCTTAATGTCCTTACGTTGCTGTTTTGATTTCCACTTAAATGCTCAAATCATGATAGGCACATTCCAGACATGCTTCTGCTCTTCCTCATGCATGCTAAATATATTGAAAAGGTTGGAATAGAAAATTCTGCTGATGGCAAGGGTACCGTAGGACTTCTTTCATTCCTAATCACATCTCTTATTTTTAACCAGCTAGTAAACAGATCACACTTGTCTCTTCTTTCTGCCTGGAGTTTTTCCTTTTTGTTTGAGGCCATGCAACACTCTTCTAAATTTCTAAATGCTATAATCTTTCAGAATAATTTCATGGGATCACCAAATACCTTCCAGACAGGATTTTTTGTTTGGTTTTGTTTTATCAAAAACAAAAACTATAATACACCACATAGAAAGTTTATAATCTCTGTCATGTTCGGTTTAATAGCTGGGTGGAACAGGTGACATTATGGTTTATTATATATGTAACATAACTATAGCATATACAGGAAAAATAATTTTTGAAAGAAGCTTAAAGTATATCTTGGTTTTTTGGATCGCCTCTTTTTTTTTTTTTTGTGTGTTGAAATCAATACAGGACTGGAATATCTGTATTGGGTTTTTTTTCTTTAGTAAGGGCTCAGCTTCAAGTTACCAGTCCTTTTTATTCTTTGATGTTGGAATATCATTTATAATTATACCAACTTTTTTTTTTTTTAACCAGTTTGAACCAAGATTTTCAGTGTTTCACTGTGTATCTGCAGTTAGGGTCCTTTGTTACTTCCTATCAACTCATCTGGTGCTGAGAATCCATTCATTTAATCCTTGTTAGTGAAATCGTTTGAATTTCTTTTATGAGGAATAGATGTAAATGAAAATATGAAATAACTGTTCCATTTCTGAGCCCAAGATTCATACTCCATACTGTGTTACCTGCATTGCTTGTGAGCAAGCATCAGCAGTTGGGAATGCTGGGAAGATAAAAATAAAGCCTCAGACGTCTGTCTCCAGATGTGTCATAGATGTACAACACTTGCTGAGTCTTATATCAAAGATTTATTGCTCAGATGTCCAGTGTAAGAATATGCAGTTCCCACACATCACTTGTAGTCACACAAACAGTTTGTGGAGTGCAGCTGATGTTACGAACTACATTTTTCCAACTATATCTACTCCCCGAATGTGACACTAAATTCATGGGAATCCTAGGTTAATTTACAGCAACATGGATTGCAATCTATAAAACTGGGTCCCTTCAAGAAGCAACTTCTGAAAATATAAGTAACAGTCCAAACTGCTGAACAAACACATGCATCATCAAATCTATGTCAGAGCTTTTTTGAAGAAATGAATATAAATATTTTATAAAATGTATCCACAGGATACGCTGAATCTACAAATAAAATTCCAGCTCAGATTTTGGGGAATAAAAAATTATATTACAGGAAAGGATTTATTCCCTTACAAAATAAGACCTAAAAACTGACCAGCTACAATGAAGCAGTACATTTTTAGTCCCTAATGCATTAGTTATAAAATAAACCTACTCAGATTTGAGAATATAGCTGTGTAATTAGCAATGAAAGAAAACCAGAAAATTTACCTCATGATACCTCACTTTCAGGTTCTAACTGCTACAAGTCCAAGAAAGATATAAATGAAATATTTTAATTTCTAGATATGTTGAACCCAAACTAGTATAATACATGAAATATAACTGTACATTTATTTCCAGAAGTGAATTCCATTATTCCCTTTGGTTATCAACTTTAATAACCTTGCAGACTATGATGCTCCTTTCTAACAAACAGCAGGCTTTACCATACCTTTTATGTTGACCCTTTCAGAGAATGACAAAATAGAGTTTACCACTAGCATAGTTAACTTAAAATGAGGAGTCAAATTCCAGCTCAGAAGCACAGGATATCTTCTGAGATCAACTCCCCCAAAGTGAAATAATTAGAAATGAGTCAAGGTATTCTGAAATCAGACTACATTTATAAATACAAACAATCCCCTTTCTTCTTTCTCATAACCATAAAAAAAGATCAGCAGAAAAATATAAGCTAGACCTATGTTTCTCCATTTTAAAAATACTTGTCACAAATTTAGTACCAGACATTATTCAGTCAGCAAAGAAACAAATTGACAAAAAAAATCCTTTAAAGGCTATAAAATACAGAAAAATAATTCTGTCTCTAAAAGTCCTTTCACATTGATCCTTGAATTGGAATTACTTTGGAGGATATTCCATATTCCATTGTCTACTGGCCTCACTCTTATATTAAGCATTCTTTTTTGGCCAGTATTAGAGATACAGTAAAAGGCTTTGGTCTGACTCAGCTAGCCATTCTTACAGCATCCTTTTAAAGTTCTTTAACTCATTGGTATACCACACTGAAGCAATTACAAAGTTTCATAGAATAACTTCAAAAATACTGAGCTTATTCCCAATCAGGAAAGTCCTTTACCAGCTTGTGATAAGAAATGTCTTCTTTTGGAACCTCCTTCTTGCTCAACAGCCTGCAGAGAGTATCCACTTCGTGCTTGATATTCTTGTAGATCCTGATGTTACCTGACCTGAGATTTCATGATTTGAAAGGAAGGAAGGTAGACGTCTTCCTCTTCCCTCCTCCCATTTCATATCAGAATAAGCCTGTTCTTTCAAAGCATTTTTTTCTTTATAAAGAAAGATGGTAGCCTGGTCAGAAGGACTGAGATTCAAGTCTCTCAATGACTCTCGAATGAATGAGGGGAAAGAAGAGTCAAAGGAGGAATCTGAACCTGAACACACTCCAGGGGAAGTTACTGAACTTTACTACCTTATCTTACTGAGTCCTTTTTTTCTTCCACCCTAAACTTATGAAGCTCTTCATGTCAGAACTGGCACAGGCATTCCTGAACAGAGCTTCAGATGTCAGCCTCTTTGTTGCCCTTTTAAGGATGGTTTTTCCCCCAACAGCTTCAGGGTTTTGACACATATGTCATGTAAGAGCTTACACAGCAAACCCCTCCTTCTCCAGTCCTGACAAGGCTGGAAAAGGTCAACTTACTACATACTTGGTGGGACAGGAGGAAATAAGTCAAGCCTTTCCTTTCTCTGTCATCTTCTTTAAGAGCAATGGAGGATTCCTCATTTTTTTTCTTCTTGCCTTTTGAACCTTTACCACGGGGATCCTCTTGGAGCTGGGTGCTTGCTTCTTTTTTCTTTATTAAATCTTTTCCTCTATGAACTAGAAAATACTTCTCCCAGTAATTCTTTTCTCTCTTTCAGGAGAATGAGACAGGCATTCTCTACGGAAGCAATAGATCTTCTTCTTCCCTTCGTATTCTTCAGACAGGAGAAGACAAAGAAGTAGCAATGACAGCAATATGCACACACAGCAACCATTATTCTATGTATATACATATATATGTACACATACAGACACAGAAAGGTTATCTCTATGCTTAGATCACTTAAAACACCACACTTTGTCCACACCAAAGGAAAACGAATTTGCCTTTTATTCAGTACTGCACAACTGAGTGCAAACTGCTACAAAATCATGATTGCAATCATAATAGCACAATAAAATCACAATAAGAACCACAATGTTATATCTGCTTTGCAGCAATTTGAGTAGTTTCACACAAACAGTACCTTACACCTGGGAATGCACTCTTATCAGGATGTCCTGTGGTGCTCTCTTTAGGAAGGTACCTGCACAGAGGGGCAGGAGGGGCAATGAAGCTGGTACTATTTACTGCATACACTCATGTGCACATCCTTCCATTTTCTCAGCAGTTTATTCAACAGCATTCCTGTCAATGTTGGAGGAGCCATGTTTGAAATTTATATCAACAATCCCAATGGTGCTTTCTATTTTATTGTGACAGGGTCTGAGAGAACATGGTCAAGAAAAATATTTTTTTCAGACAATTTCAAAACAAAATTTGACTATTTTGTTTTGACTAGGGTACTATTAAAAAGTAGTGATTTTTACAACAAATGTTAAAATCAGTTCCTCCACCTGTCCTGTTAGATTTTCCTCAAGCCAACAAGTATAACTAGAAAGATGGCAGTGTAACAATAGGTCAAAATATGGAAAATCTCATTTACTGAAATTGAGCAGCATGCACTACTTGATTAATGGGCAGCTGTGTAAGAAGACAAAAGTACAGCAGGGACAAGAAAAAGAACGTCTATTCTCTCTATGGGTGATGGACAAAAATGGACATCTGAAAATGGATCCACATAACCTAGAAGTATAAGCATCAGCCTACCTCTTGATAACTCTATTCACTTCATCTAGAAATATAAATCTGCAGAACAGAATCTAAGCAGCCAAAGGTATCTAAAACAGTAACAAAGGTGTCCTCAAAAGCCATAAGCCATTTATCTGATTCTAAGAGTGCCGTGTGTTGTTAGATGAAAGATCCCAGTTCAAGTTCCCTAGGCACTTCCTGGTTCTTTTGTTGTAATGAAAACGTGGGGAATTTAAGATGTGGAGGAGAAAAATCATTCTCAGCTAGTGCAGAAGTCTTCATTTCTTTGTTATACACAAAGGAAATGAATAAATTACTCTAAGTATCTCCCAGCCACCTTCAAACACAGGATTTTTTCAACTGTTGTTTCAATTTTTCCCTGTTGCAAGCTTGAAAGGTAATTTTAAGCCTGATCTGTGCTGGTATTTATCACATCACAAAACAACTCTGGCAAGACAGTACAAAAGCACTGTTTTCTTACATAAACTAGTTATAGGAAGTCATAGAGAGGATAGGATTTGCAGCTGCTCATACATACAGCTAACAGCTTCAGACTGAAAAAATCCTGACAGTCTCTGCACAAACCAGCTCCCACTCAGAGGTGCACACTGCCTCCTCACCACCAAGCACTCATCAGAGGCATCTGTTTTACAGATATTAGTGTGACATCACACAATTTCACCCAGGCAGCCGTTGCAGGATGCCTGTCTATAAAATAATCTAACACACTCTTTTTGTCCTACATGGTAATAAAATTTAACAGTGTAACAAAAAAAAAAAACAAACCCACTGTAGAAATGCCATGCACTTGAAATTAACTTTAAGCTGATTATTTTTCAGCATATAATTCTGCAATATATTTTTGCAGGAAATACATCTTTGTCTCTGTATTAAGCTCATTTACTTTATATCAGTTGCTTTTGATATGTGTTCCCTGTAGAAAATATGTTACTATGTCAAAAAATCTCCTTTATCTTTAATAAAAATGATTGGTAACTACTGTAGAGTAACTTTGAACAAGATTATTGTTTTGAAATGAAATCACTCTTTTCTGGTAAAGGTTTTATATATTCCTTTAAAATTCATTTCAAAATGTTGAAAAGTTACTTTGAAAGAAGTTCAGATGAGTCTTTACCACTTAAATTTTCTCTTTCAAAAGAGATTTACAAGCAAGTTAGTAATGGCCATGCTGATCTCAAATAGTGTTATCAAGTCAGAAGCTTTCTGGTTCAGCTTCATCCCTCCCGAATTAAGTATTTATCTCAGGAGTCTAGATTACACCTGGAAAGGCAAAGTAGCTTAAGTCTCAAGCCCGCATCCTCACCCATTTCCATTCCATAGACAAAATCTGAAGATGTCACTCCCTGAATCTCTTAGCTGTGAAAATCTGAACCCAGACTCAAGCCCAGTTACCAAAGCCAATAGAGACGTAAACACATTAGGTTTCCCATATACCAGAAGAAATATAAATATTTCAAGAAAAAGAGGATCGTTTATCCCTCTTAAGAGCTTTGTCCTCTTAGCTGAGCAACACAGAAAGTCTTAACTCTTCTGCCTTTGACTCTTTTTCTATTACCATTGGTAGCATGGAAACCTCTGCAACATTTATGTTTAATTCCCAAATCTTTTCTTTGCATTCTTAACAGTAATTCTAAACACCAATCATGTATCAGTAACCAAAATAATTCCAATGAAAAAAGAATTATTTGCAACAAGCAATTCGTTTGAACTGCTTTTTCCTCTCCAATCTCCAATTTTTCATCTAGCTGAAACATAGAAAGACAGACCATTTAACAGGAGAGCCATATTTTGAAGATTTACAGCTATATTTTACTATCTCATTTTCCTTGCCACCAGTTACAGACAACATTTTCCTTTTGACTACTCAGACTAACTGAAACCAAGCTACCCTAGCAGTACTAGGGAACTAGTACTAGTATGCTCCTCTATCCTGCCAGTTGTAGGTAGTGAAGTTGAAAGAAACAGGCGGACACAGCTTATCAATACCGGGCTCTGAGGCTGGTGTTACCAGCAGAATTTTAGGGTTTTCAATCACGGGATAGTCTATGCGACACCAGGCCTTCTGGGGCCTGATGGGATTCACTTTTCTCAATGGGGGAAAAGTATTTTTACTCTGGAGTTATCAGGGCTGTTTGAAAGAGCTTTAAACTAGGTTTGAAGGGGGAAAAGGATAAAATCAGGCTTACTAGTGATAAGCTATGGGACAGCATGGTGACATCTGAGGGATGGTGTATGGTGTGGGCCTTCACTCTGCTTCACAATGTAGTGAGTACACTGGAGCGCATTTGAAATGTTTGTATACTAATGCACACAGTATGAGGAATAAACAAGAGGAACTAGAAAATCTGGCTCAGTCTCAGAGCTATGACATCACTGGCATAAATGAGATTTGTTGGGAAAAGTCCTGTGGCTCCAGTGCTATGATGGATGGTTATAGGCTTTCCAGTAGATACAGGCAGGGCAGGTGACGTGGAGAGGTAGCTTTGTACATAAAGGAGGGGTTGGACTGTACAGCACTTGCAGTTGGGGATGACGTGGTTTAGAGCCTCTGGGTAAGGGTTAGGGGAAAAGCTAATAAAGTGGGCAATCACCAACTGTATGAAATCTAACAAGAACAAATGCCAGATTCTGCACCTGGGACAGTGTAGTCCTGGATGTACATATAGACCGGGGACAAGAGGCTGGAGTGCAGCCCTGCAGAAAGGGATCTGGGGGTTGATGGTAAGCTCAATATGAATCAACAATGTGCCCTGGCATTCAAAATGGCCAACCACATCCTGGGGTGCATTAAATACAGTATAGCTAACTGATATGCTAACCATGCGGGGGGGGGGTGGTGGGGGTGGGAAAGAAGGGCCCATGCAATACTTGACAAAAATCAAAAGAACTGTTTACTGCTGGGAGATCTTGCAGGTGAGCCTGCAGGATGTCCATAGAGTTTGTCCTCTCCCAGCTAATGTTGGGTACTGAGGCTGGGCTGCTGGTAGCGAGCTGGCCGGGCACTCCTCTGATGGCCATTGGTGTGATCTCATGGAAGGGAGCCCAGGCATGCTAGGGTCATGCCAGATGAGCCCTGTCGCAGGAGGATCCACTTCCACTGGTTCTTCTTCATCTTGAGGTGGATCTTGCCCCATGGGCTCCACGTCATTCTGTGGCAGATTGACACCCATGGGTCCCTCGCCATGCTTTGGTGGATTGACATGCATAGGCTCCATGCCATTCTTTGGTGGGTTGACATGCCTGGGCTTCACACCATTCCTTGGCAGATTGACACAACTGGGCCCCACACTGTTCCCTGGTGGATTCACATCCATGGACTCCACACCATCAGTCACATGAGCATGGGCAATCACTCACATGTAATAGGTGGTGTTCCTCCTCCACCGTTTCTTTGGCAGATTGATATGCTTGGGCTCCATGCTGTTCCCTGGCAGAGCCACATCCATGTACTGCACACCGTTGGTCATGTACGCATGAACAATCGCTCTCATGTAATTTTGGGTGGTGTTCCTCCTCTGCTGATTCCACTTTCTCCTGGGAAGTGACTATCTCCTCTGTCCCTCTCCCATGAACTGCCTCTCTGCTGTCCCATGCAAAGGTGGGCAGTCACCTGCCTTGCTGCTCCAGCTGCTCTTCCTTCCAAGCACATTTGGTATCAGAGACCCTCAAAGCTCAGTGGATTGTCAGCCAGCTGCCAGGGACCTTGTTTTTATAGGGCTCACCTGGAGCAAAAGGCAGTCAGGAGGCTTGTGGCAGCAGGAGGCCACTGCGATTGGTGACTGTGAATGTGGCCAATGCATGCAGCCAACTATGGCTGGTTTGGGAATTGGGGGTTCTGTGGCCTGAAAGATGTCCCTACTGTGGGAGAAGGAGGAGGGTCGAGGGGCTGAGGGCCCCTTTCATGGGGATCGCTCCCCTGTGCCCTTCTGCTGCCCCTTGGGCACAGGGACTGCCCTCCACCTCCTGTCATGAGCCCTGGGCTCCAGCCCCCTCCTCATCCCATGCCCGGGGTCCCCTTGATGAGACGGTGGCAACAATGTTCCAGAAGGGTTGGGGGTCCTCAGTGACCCCCCACTGAGCCAGCACCCTGCAAGTGGCACAGCCCCCCACGCTCGCCAGTGGCTGAGAGGGGGCAAAGCATCCAGACATCCCACCCCAACTGGCCTGCACAAGGTCTGCCAGGACTCCATAAAAGAATTGCTGATTGCCAAGTGTTGTGTGGGCCCTTCTTCCCCGACCTCTGCCCCTGCAGCATGGAGAGGTGCTATCTCTTCTGCACAGAGCCCCGAGGGAGGGGGGGAGAGAGGGCCTGGCGTCCTTTGGGCTGCTGTGCCAGCACGACGTGAGGAGCCTGTCGGAGGCCACCGAGGGAGGTGCTTGGGGCCTGGAGGTGGGGGTGGGTTCAGTCTGAGGTGCACCCTTGCTCTGTTCGCTCGTACGAAGGACAAAGCTTCTCACCGCTTTTGCGGTCTCTTGCTTACCCATTCCAAGAAAGAGCTCTTCCATTTTGTTGGAATAATCACAGGCAGCTCCTGAACTGGAGCCTTCTGGCAGGTTTCCAGGAAGAAGCTCTTGCCCTTCTCAGGCATCTGCCAGAAGATTACTTGGAGGCACATGAAAGACAAGGTGACTTCAGGGAACACCCAGCACAGCTTCACCAAGGACAAGTTGTGCCAAGACCAACATGAGCCTTCCTTTGAGGAGGTGACTGTCCTAGTGGGACAAGGGGAGAGCAGTGACTGCCATTTACTCTGACTTTAGTAAGGCCCGTGACACAGTCTGGAACAAGCTCCCCAAGGAAGTGGTCATGGTCCCAAGCCTGCCAGTGTTCAAGAAGCATTTGGACATTTGGACAATGATCTAAGATATATGGCTTAACTTTTAGGTTGCCCTGTGTGGAGTCAGGAGTTGGACTCAATGATCCTCATAGGTCCCTTCCAACTCAGGATGTTCTATGATTCTGTTCTATGATTCTATACCTCCTTTTTGCATTTTTGTCCCTCTTTTTGCTGTTCTTTTGACGATGTTAAACACCAATTCAGGAACCCCGAGGAAGACTAAAAAAATGAACAGATCTACCTGAGCTATAATACAAAACAAAAAGATTATATGCGATTCACCTTGAAAGTAGAAGCTGTCATTATTCCTTTTCATGGCTATTTAAAAAGTAAAAAAGGGACAGCTGCTGAAGTAATATTTTCACCTTTATACATTGTCCTAAAGAAAGTGCCATGGTTGAAAAATCATCAGAAATTCTATTTTCCACTTCCATTATGAAATTAAGAGAGCTTTTGCATTCTGAACTCTACCCGCACACTGTGGCAGCAGTCCCCTGGATTGTTCTGAGTCTTAAATAGGTGTGCTTTGGAGCAAGTAGAAGGAAAAAATCCTTCAATAGATCCCACGCTAATGACATGCTAAACTTTTAAGAAGTTTTCTTTCCATATTTATTGAAGCTAGGCAGTTAATTTTGTACTCATGGGTCCCAATGTATTCACAGTTTCCTACAGGAGATTTGGATATTTCTCTGCTTGGACAATTGTGGCTGTAATTATCTATTATCCCAGCAGCCTGAGCCTTTTTGTGAGCACATATTATTAGTTGGTGGCAGTGCTCAAATGTTATCTGACATTGGCAAAGAACAATCTCTGGGCCTAGCTTTTCTTCATATATGCTGGTATGTGAATCAATAATAGCTCTTCAGAACTCAAAAAGTCTACCCCAGAGTGAGATTGGAGTAATGAGGGAAAAATCAGGCTCTCCAGTTTGAAATTGTCTTATTAGAGAAACTAGTTGGTACTTAAAAGTGAACTTTTTAAAAAATTTTATTTTATTTTTTGCCTCATCTGTGGAAACTGTGGGTCTGCTGAGGGTGAACAGGGCCAAATATAGTCATAGTCTTAACAGGAGGGATGTTGTGGACATTATTGCACCACATAAGTGCAAAGTACATGCCGCACTGGATGGTATCATATTTACCCTGTCAGCAAGTCCCAGCTGGGAGGTCACTAGAAATTCTTTGCATATTATGTCTTCATTTCTGAAATATCTCAGGTTAGATCTCAGTTAAACTGGCATAAATCTTTCAGAACTAAGGCAAGGCACAGCATTCAGGAAGGCATGTCTTTATCCTTGCGGTGTACGGCTGTGCCCTTGTGACCGAGCAGGCTGTTCCTTCAGAGAAGTCCTAGTGGAGGTAGGAGGGAAGAGCCCTCTCCGTGCCTGGTGAGTGCTGTGCAGTAATGTGCTTCCAGGCTTTTATCTTGTCTGAAACTGTATGGCCACCCAGCTCTGCAGGAGTCCACAGATTTGCTGCACTATCACAGGATGGGCAGTTTGGGTAACCTCTAAACTGTAATTCAGTTGTGTACATCGAAGGTCTTTCCTGTTTCTCTAGCCTAGTCTACACCTAATCTGTAGGAAAAACTTAAAGGACATGCTTTGCTTAAAGTGGCTGGTGACTTTGGTCACGAACATGAAACAGCCTGTGTATGGTTTCTAGTAATACTGGGCAGTGATCCTCCTAAAATTGCCGACATTCCTTCAATCTTTAGTCACTTATGAAGGACAGGCAAATAAGACTGAGAGCAGGGCAGGCTGTCTCTTCCCTTCAATCTTTGCTTCCCCTCTCCCACAGGTCACTCACTCCTGCTCTATAAAGAATATTTCTTTGGAAATTAAAGGTTTTCCACAACACAGTGAATTAAATGCAAATTCAATAGAATACATTAGAGCTTATCTTTATGTCCAAGACTTATTTAACATAAGGACATGTACATTTTTTAACCCTCTTACTTTTTTCACTGCCAATGAATCACTGATCTTTCAGGACCTTTCCCCTGTATCCACTTTAGCACTACAGAATTTTAAGTGCTTAGAATAATTTAGAGAAAGAGAGCTTGTACATATTTATGATATATTCTGTTCATCTTAGAAATCTGGTAATGAATTCAGTTAATGTAGAAAACAAAGCGAGGAGAACAATTCTACCATCAAAAATCTGAAATTTTAGTTTTGCTGCCTTTTCAAGATGCCACGTTTCTGAGTTTAGGCATAGAAAAGGTGCACATAAGAATTAAAACACAGTGATTGCATAAGTGTAGGTTTAATACCAGGAAATTAATGTGGAAATATTCTCATTGTTTCACCTGTTTTTGAACCCTTTTAACTGATGCCAGCTAAGACAAACCACAGTTAATCATTAGAAGTGTAAATTAAATAGGGATCCTATTGAAAAGTATTAAGACACTATTTCCTACCTTGCTTTCTGAAGTCCAAAGCTATCTAAAGCACACTTGCTGTGTGCTTGATCTCATAATGAAACTGTACATTAAAGTGAATTGCAGGAGTCCATACAATTCTGTTTTCCACAGTGCTAATTCGTTAAAGTCTGGAATTAAGTTGTGTAAAATATAAAACACCATGGCTCTGAATTAGCCTATGAGAAAGACAAATGTTGAAAGGATGATGAAATGAAAAGTTGACTTTGCATCTCATTAAACTCAATATCACATAAGCGTGACCATTTTTCCAGGATTGCAGGAAACAACTATGAAAACTTAAGAGAGATTAGAAGGGCAAGAAACAGTACTAGGGGAAAGCTGCACATATCTTTGTGTAGACTAAGTAAAGGCCACATTAGGTGATGGATGCAGAGCATACATTTTTAGGGATCAGACAGGATTGCTTCTTTAAAAAAAAGTTCAAAGACTCCTGACCTCTCTCCCTCTCTCCACACTCTCCCCCCACACCAGTACACTGAAAAAAAAAATATTCTGAATTATAGATTAGGCCTAAAATCTAGTTTAAGAGGTAACTACCAATGAGACCATACTGTATTTGAATTCAACTTCATTATAAAACTTCCTCTCTCTCCTCCCCCATGAAAAGGGCTCTACTTGGCCATTGTTTAGCAATAACATTTAACAAAACCAACAAAACCAGAAAAAGTAAAACACTAAAAAAAATAACAGTTTCTGGTGGTATGAGGACTGTTTGGAAAACCTGTATAGGATGCTCAGAATAAATGTAGGTCATCAGTAAAAAAACCTTCTGTGTCTCAAAAATACACACTAGTTAAAAAGTAGAAGAAAATAGTTGAAAAAGCTTTCTGAAAGCAGAAATCACATGCGATTATAGAAATTTAAAAAAAAAAAACTTCAGATTTTATTAAGCTGAAATGTAAAAAGACAATAAAGAAAGTCACAAACATTTTCTGAAGTAAATTTTCAGAGATACAAACAGTTTCAGGGTAACATTGGAAAGCGAAATCCTGCCAGAGAGTCAGTGAGTATATCGGAGACCAAAAGGAGAGTGCAAAGAAGATACACCCAAGGCAGAGAGCTGAATCTGTTATTTGTACAGAAATTTGTTACAGAAGAACCCAAGGAAGCTCCCACACCACAGCTTCCCCTTATGGAGATGGAGAATCACAGCATAATTTACTTTGGAAGAGGCCTCTGGAGATTTCCCAGTCCAAAACCCTGCTCAAAGCCAGGCCAGCTTAGAGCAGGTTGACAACTCTAGAGCCTCTCTGTGCAACCTGTTCAAGTGTTAGACTACCCTCACTTTGAAATTTCATTTCCTAACACTCATTCAGCTTTTCCCAGGTTGCAACTTGCATTTGCCATCTCTCACCCTGCATACCTTTGAGTAGAGTCTGACTCCTCCCCCAACTTCCCCAAGCCCAGTTCTTCCCAGGCTGCAGGACATTAACCAGTAGTGGCTCCATATTGACACATGAGGGACACCACTAGTAATCAGCCTCTGGCTGGACTTGGTGCTGCTGCTAACTCCTTTGAGACCGGTTGATCACCTAGTTTTTTTCCATATAGTCCGTAGTCTACCTTTCCAGTCCATGTCTCACTTGCAACAAGTTACTATGGGAAACCATGCCAAAGGCCTTGCTGAAGTCAAAGTAAGCAGCATCCATTCCTCTTCCCTCATTCACAGAGCCAGTTGCCTCATTATAGAAAGTTATCACATTGGTCAGGCACCAGTTTATCCTTGGTAAATCTGTGCTGGCTGTTTCCAGTTGCCTTTTGTCATTTAATTTCCAGAAGGATTTGCTTCATAGCCTTCCCAAGAATTTAGATAAGGCTGATCAGCCTGTAGTTCCCAGATGCTAACCCTCTCACTGGGATATGTTGTATACTAACTCTTGCTTAATGTGGATCCAATGGTAGATGAACGAAAGGTAACAGATATGACAACCATATTTTAAAAGCAGGCTTTGGAAACAACCCTTGAAGGAAGCTGGGATCAGTAAGTCTCACCTCCATACCATAACATTATTATTAAAATATATGTATTATATGTATTCTTATGTGTATATATGCTTATGACATATTATAAAAATATACAGAAAGAAATTAACACACTTAAGGATAAATGTAGTATAATAGGAAAGATTCATTTGGGTTTTTTTAAAAGAAAGTGCATGTCTGTCTCATTAGTACATCAGAGTTCCTTTAAATAAATTGCAAAGCATGATGGGAAAGGACAAAATTAATCATATAGTACTGTTCCAAAATGCTTTTGATGAAGTCCCTCACCAGAAACTGTTAAATGAAGTTATTTGTGATGGAATGCAAAGGTATGTTTTGCAGATTAAATATTGGTCAAAAGACAGAAAGAAAATAGTTGGAATAAACAATCAGCTTCCACAATGGATGGTGGTTACCAGGAGTGTTCACAATTATTCATGCTGACACCTGTAGTGTTCAAAAAAGTTCATAAACTATCTAGAAAAGGTGGCAAAATTTGCAGCTGATGATACAAAACAGTTTAAGACATTCAAAAGGAAATTTCATCCAGAGGTACTGCAGAACATCTCACAGTACAGAATGACTAGATGATAAATTAAACTCAATCTTTTTTACTGGGAAACACATGGCAAAAAAAAAAGCACTACCCATACATACACAGTCAGGAGACGTAAACTACTGTCACCGAGGAAAGAGATCACAGGGTGACCATCACAAAATCCTTGAAATGCCAGTTTAATTGGCAGCGCCACTTCACGTCCCCAGAAAAGTCAGGTATTGCTACCTGAACAAAGCGGTTGTGATCAAACAGAAAATAGCTGCATACCTGTGAATAAATCAGTAGCGTACTGATGCAGCATGCAAAACCTTTTAACAGAGGAACCCATTGCTGCAGGAAGTAGTGAGGACCAACTCTATAAACATTCAGAAGACACTAATCAAATGCCCGAGGACAGATCCACTGGGAGTGTTAAGTACAATAACCTAGGGAACCTCTAGCTTAAATCATTGCCTGCCAGGACCTTGAAAGGTCTACCAAAGGATGTACATGCACCAGGAATACATCTACACATGCCAGCAGACACTGCCAGAGACAGCATATCAACCCAAACAAATCTTTGCTCCAACCCACGGCAGAACTTACATTATGATTCTCTGAATAGTAAAATGTAAATCAGATTTACATTTCAGAATTCATTCCAGGTTTTATGTGTTAAGTTTTTAGTGTAGCAGGTAAGGAAAAATGAAAACATTGCATTTAACAATCAGTCTTGACAGAAAAGATTTCTAGGGATTAGAGTGATTAACTCTTTCAAACATCATTTGGACAAGTGAGTTTAGTACATTTTAAATGTGGACACTTTTGAAAGATAAAACCATAGTCTGGACTAAATTCCTGTTGGTTTGTTTGGAATCCCAGAGAGCTATCCAAGTGAAGTAGATGGGCTGGTATTGAAATGACAGGGGATTAATACAGCCATCATCTCTCAGCATTCACAGAGCACTTTTGTCTTTTCCTCAGACTTATTCATTAAGATAGCTTGTTGAACAATCAGAAGGCAGATGCAATGATATGTAAAGAATACAAAGGAAATATCTTTTGCCTTCTTCAGTCATTACAATGCATTATATTTACCCTTAATTTATGAAACACAGGAAAGAGTTTGTAAGGTAATAAAATCATAAATGAGAACAAAATATTGTGCACTAAACATAAGCACGTTGGATATCTTTACACTAGTAGTACACTAAAGATAGCCCCTTTCAGCTCTTCTTTAGCACAAATCTACTAGACGAGTCCAGCTATAAATTAGTACCTAACTTTCACTGAAGTCAACAGTTGATAAAGATAAAATTCCCCGAATCCATTCATGCAAAAAGTTCCAAAAAAAAAAGCTAGAAAAAGACAAAGCCTGAGGAAATTGAAGTTTCTCCTAAACTCAGGGCAAAATACAGAGAGCTTGGCCTCTTCATACTAGGGTTGGTGACAAGCACTTCCATTTCAGCAATAAATAACGTTGACACTTGTGCCTTTCAGTAAAAAAAAGGTTATTAGCATATGATGAAATGTAGTCAAGCTACAGCAGCATATTACGTTATTATTTAAAATTTAAGGCACCTTAGCTATCTTTGTGCATACAATTGCAAAGAAAAAACATGCTAGCTTAAATTTCAGTAGTAGAGGTTTGATTTAAAGTCCGCCTTGCAAGTTTACAGACACACATTATGTTATTGCTATTCTAGGGTATTTATATGGTCAGCTATGGCATCTTAAGAACAGTCACCCATTTAAATGCTGAATTAAATCATATTCTATCATATACCGAGGCTCAGAGGGCACCAGAACTTGGCTCCAGGCTTCTCAATTTATTATACTGATTTTGTATATACCGAGTTCATAAACTAGAATATATCGAGTTCATAAACACAGGGTGGGAAACTCGTACATACATAACATTAAGAGAGAGAGAATGATGTATCTATTAGTCACAGCCAAACTGTGAGAAAGATTCATTTGTTCAATTCAAGCAATCAGCTGAATGATGCAAATTGTTTCTGAAGTATCACTGATCTTGCAGGAAGAAATTGCTTTTCAAGACCTTGGGTTTCTCCTCGGAAGGTAGGTACTTCCATTTGGCATAGCAAATTTCATCATAGAGTTGTACAGAACTGTCCTGCTGTAAAGGACTTGTAGATCCAAGAGGCACTTTACAAAAGCAAAAGGGGTGCTGAAAAACCTGTCTCCACTAGTAATGAAAGGGAAATTGTTATTAATGCACTTAAGACTTTGGGTCAAATTACTCCAGATTCCAAATCAGTTTTTATTTCATATGTACTTTTTCTGTGTCCAAAGAATTCTGTGCTGCTCTTTCACCTACTTGATTGAAGATATTTGCCATGAGACAGTAAGGCTTATTGCTTTTACTATTATTTTTAACATAATTGTTGTTTCATTTCCTTAAACACCACATAGCAGCAAACAAAACTATTCTTAGCCCTGCTAAATTCTCTGAACAAATAAAGGACTGTATTTTAATTGTATATATTATTGTACTGGAAAATATTAATGTCTGAATGAGCAGTTTTAATGACCTTGAATTTGAAAAAAAAGACCATTAAAAAAATTATAAGATGCAGAATTTTAATGTTTCTCTGCAAACTGTTTCAGCTCTCCATGTTCATTAATATCACACTAGGAAAAAACTTTATATTCTTATTTCTTTCAACAGATACATGTCAAAATCATGTCCTCCAGCTGGTGAACATCTGTCATAGTTGTGCAGGTTCAACTTAGGGGACACAGAGTGCTCAGCTTTTCATTTTGGGAATGACATTTTGCAATCCTTCGCAATATTACTGGTGACACTGTGAATAGCTGCTGCAGGTCATGCAGTTGGGGAGTTTCAAGGGTTTCTCATTTCCAACTGTCTAACATTTTTATTTTTTATTTCAAAAGTTATGAAAAGGGATAGTATCTCAGGGCATCTATATAAAAAACAGTCAGCTATCAAGGCTAATAAATACACTTCTAGGTCATAACAATGCCAAAACAATCTTCCTTTATGCACCAGAGTTTCTTGCATGACAAAACAAAACTGATACTTAGTTGAAACATTGCTAGATTAAGGGCAAAATGAAGTTGTGTCCAAATTTTCAAAACCACAGATGATATGCGAGTTGAGAGAAACCCTGATGGAGATAAATGTTCATAAGTGCTGTTTTTTTAATGCAGGGAGAAACTGAAGGAACTTCTTAATTTATAGACGGATAAAAAGAGGCATCCTAAAAAATACAAGGCACATGCAACATCATTCAAGAGCTAGAGTTAGGTGGTGGTCATAGAAATTGTCCAGGAATTTGAATTCAGAGTCCTGATTTGTTGTTACTGTGTGTATGCAGGCTTGTGGAAAACTGTAAAGCACAGACGAATTATGCCTCTGACATAAGCAAAATGCCTGCAAGTGTTACCCTGAGCCAAGGCTGGGAGGGAAAACCCTGGATGTGAGTAGAACAGAAAAAGACAATGCTTAAGTCGGCTTGGGAGTTCTGCTCATTTCATTAAAAATTGAACAAAAGATGGTTTTGCTTAGTAACAACATCATCAACAAAAAAACCCACAAAAACCCTTCAAACAAATTTCTGCTGTAAGATAAGCAATCTGTTCAATTTGGAATTCTGGGTGACTCCATCAAAAAAAAAATAATCAAATAATGCTGGTTGGGGAGTTTAAAAGAGGCAGAGAGGATCCATGTAATCCATCAAAGGCCGCTAAAGGCATCAAAGGCATTTCTATCCTAAATCAAGAGACACTAGCTACCCCCATCTTTAGAAGATGCCTGGGAAGCTCAGGAAAGGTGATCCTTTTTTTTTTGCTTGCTTCCTTGTTTTTCCCAGCAGTGCTTTTCTCATTAGCAATTTTTTTCCTTAGGAAATCTTTGATGAGCTCAGTAGTATTGCTGCTCACTGTGCAATCTGGAAAGCAAAAGCACAGATTACCTGGAGGCTACTCAGCAATTCAGCCCTTTAGACTCTGGCTGATACATTCCATGTGCTCCCGCCAGAAACATAGCTGTTCTCAGTGAGGTTCCTGTCACTATTTTCCTGAAGACTTAAACCAAATTCTGCAGCCTTAGAGATGCAGACTTGCCAGCTAATATTTAAACTAACCCTGATAAGCAGTTTCCATGCAGTAAGCATGAATAGTTCCATTATATATCCATTTTTACAGAGTATCCCAAATCCTACTTATACTAATGAAATTCTCTACTGACAGCTATACTGTCATTCAAGATTTACAACAATATCGATGAAGTCAGAACCTGAAGCTGTGCCACTGTATTAATATTTCTGGGTTTCTATTCTAAAACACAATACAACTTAATTGTGCTTGCAGGATATTCACTAACATGATAATTCTACGGAAGACTATGGCATTTCAGGTGGACCTTCACTGAACTTCTTTGACTTGCATAAGGTGAGTGATGTCTAATCAACTTCCCTTCAAGGACCTCCAATGAAACTACAATTTAGTTTTTGATAATGCCTCTGAAGTGTTGTTGGAACTACTTCTTTAAGATATAGGTAAACAACATCTGGAAATCTGCATTTATTTTTATACAGATTTAAAATATATCTGACCCAAAACTCATTGAAATCAATGTGAATCATCCTATCTACTTCAATTGCAACCCCACACATCTTTTCCATACCGCAACTGATATTAGTAAAACATGAAACAAAGGCAGGAATAGGAGAGCTCTAAAAACACCTTTTCAATGAATTATTTCACTTGTTGTGGTCTCATGATTGCCAAAATGGGACAAAAATAGCTCTGTGGTTATACTTTTCCTGAACTCAGGGAAAAAAAACATAGCAATGGCATGAAATTCACCTTGGTACAAAGTGATTGCATTTTTAATATAGTGCCTTTTTTTTTCACAGAAAGTAAGTGCACGGAAGAAGGATCCTACACAGCTTCAGCCATGCAGAATTTCAGTACCTAGCCTGGTTTACAAAACTGATCATCAAAAGTGCCTCTGTTTAGGGAGAGCAGAGATATGTATCTACACAAGGACATTTGTCACATTGTACACCCACTAACAGAACAGTATTCTACACACCTAAGCTTAATTTAAACACTTGAAGTAAATGTCTACAACTAATCTAGTCAAGCTGTGTCTTCCTTAAAGACAAAAAAAGAGAACCAGCCTTGTTTAAGGAATGGCTCATCTGGCCTGTTTTAGAAGTCCACTTCAAGGTAAGGTGTATCATAGCTTGGATTCTGTTGACTGGATGGTCATTGACTACGGAAAGAGTTCAGGGTGAATAGGTCCAATAGAGACAAGAACATTTAGTCACAGGAATCCCACCTCTCACGCTTTTATACCTAAAAGTAGGCAAGATCTGGCCTTTTGTAACTGATTCAAGTTTATAAGTCAGCTCAGCTATAATAACCATCAATCAATCCTAGATTGCTTTAAAACATGTAATCTTGAAAATTAATATGCTTATTATTTGGTACCGGGTGAGTCAGCTCCATTATTTTTTTCAATCCAGTAGTTCTGTTGGTTTTATATGAAAAATGAGCAATGACATCAAAGATTTCAGCATAGATTCAACTCAATGTGCAAATAAAGACAGGATACTCAATCTATTATCTGGTCTTTCCACAGCTTTTTACTAATTTATCCAAAATTACTGTCATGGTTTAACCCCAGTCAGCAACTACAACCCCAGTCTACATTCTACCAATGATTCTACCATGAAATAATGTTCATTTTCTACTGGTGAAAAAGCTAGGGCGATTGAGAGAGATGAGAGAAAAGGAGAAACAGAAGATAAACGAGCAAGTACTAAAAGTACTTCTTTGGTTTAGACACAAAAAGTTATAAAGAGTGAAAGGCTTAAGAAATCAACCACAAATTCATTTTAGGTTAATAGCATCAGTATATATCTGCTGAAAAATTCAGCCCAGTATTATAAAAAATGAAGCTATACTACCCTGTAAATCTGTGTATCTGTGGCTTCTCAACAATCCAGAAATTTATGTTTCATTGTTTTTATTTCTCCAGCATTTCAAAGAGGGAATATAGTCTACAGATTGCAGCTTTTTCCATACATTTTATTTTGCTCTGGTTGAAAGTGGGACAGATATTCCGCTAGCATTCACTGGCAGACTACAAAAATGGTTTAAAGCTTTACTGATTTATACCTCTTGAAAAATATGACAGATTATTTTTCAGAGCAAAAATATAGAGATTCCTGCTGATACATCCTTGCCCTCTTATAAAAATAATGGTTTATTGTTCTCACATGATAGTAAATCAAGATTTCAAAAAATATTGCTGTATATCAACTTCATGACTACATGCTTGCTAACTTATTAATTAACAATTTAACCAGCAGAGAAGGAAAGTGCAGCAGGATAGAAACATTTCATAATTTGAGCCTGGCAACTTTGTACTTTCAAAACCTAGGCAACACATGAGGTTAATTTGCCTGAAACGTCCATATGAAATCTTTGATAACATACTTTTCATTCATAGCTTTCTACAACACCTTTTGCTCAGGATAATTTATGAATGATTCGATTAAACTAAGGAGAGATAAATCACCAATTTGTAACAGCAGTGGAAAAATCTTTCTAGTGCATGATCATGACTCATTAGCAGTAGCTGGCCCTAGAGACTTGGGAGCTTAGGACTTTCTCATCCCCTAAAGAAATGATACAGGACCAACATTTGAACTCTGGCTACATATCTATGGAGTCTCTTTGAAAACACAGGCATAATACTTTATAAAATATTGGGGTTTGTGGTTTTGAGGGGGTTTTTTGCCCTCCAGGGATTTCTTTGCATTTTCAGTTTCTCAGTTAGAAACAGTATAATACCAAGTTTCTCTTGGAGCCTTTCCATTAGTTATATGTTACCATAGTTTCCATTGTTTACAAGTTTCCATTGTTTGATAATGTAACTCATTCAGTTTCAAAACGGTGCTATTATTCTGGTATTTTACTCTTAAATAGATTTTTTTTTCCTAAATCTCAAAAAAGATTCCAAAATGTGTGCGTCTCTATCATTTCCTTGCATGCATGCACACACACAAGATAAAAAGAATCTGAAATTAAAGAGTTACAGATGCTGGCTGTATGTTTTGCATGAACAATAAGTGGATACCAAAGCTGAATAAATGCCTTTTTACCTACTAATTACAACGGTGACATTTTCAAAATCACTTCAGACTGACAGCATAGAAGTTACAAACCCACTCATAAAGTAAGAAAACAACAACTAAGTTTCCAGGTCTCAGACACATCACAGGGTATTCACATGTGTAGGCTGATCTGCTTTTATGACATCTAGCACGGAATGACAGCCATGCTGCTGGCCTACATTTTCACTGCTGACATCCCCAAAATGCCAGAGAGCTCAGATCTTACTATTTCCCTTTTGATTTTGACAGACAAAAAGCATCTAGAAGGAGAAGGTGTACGCAGACATAGCTGGGACAGAAGTTCAGAAATGCTTAATATCAGCCCAGATTTCTCCACACAGTAAACTGGTTGGCTTCTTCCGCTGGTCACTCTTACCTGCCTGTATCCTCCGGACAACAGTGTATGTTTGCCCTAGCTCTCCAACCAACCCTAACTCTTGCCCAGGTACATGTACTTGTAACCTGGAGCCTGCCAAGGGCATTTTTATCTTACTTTCCTGACACCATGGCTTTTCTCCAGCCATTTCCATTTTTCACCACACATTACTCATCTTGAACAAAATTACCATCCTCAAATGTTTATGACCTCCTCCAGGTCTCTCAAGGTGCCACTATAACATCTACACACACATTCCCTGAAAACTTCAGTGTAGTTCAGCCCCTCCCTGCTGTCTTCGCTAGCTCATCCTAACAAGCAGTAGCCATCTATTCCCATCAGTTATTCAAACATTCTCTTAAAACCATACATTTTAATTTCCCTGTGCCTCAGATAGCCCTCAGCTACTTCTAATATATTATTTAGTTCCTATCCACCTACTCTGCATAATTCCTTATTCTTCCCTTGGTGTTTTATTAATATGTAGTGTATTTCACATTAGCATAGCACTAATCAATTCCAAATATAATGGTTGTATATTAGTATTTAGCTAAATTGTACATTCTCAATACCTTACTTAAAAAGTTGCAAAGATTAAAGTTTTAATCTGCATAGATGTCATGCCAATTCCCAATGCCTGACTAAGAGATCTTCATTGACTCACTCTCTTGTAAATCTTTTCCCCACAGTGTTAACAAGGAGAATGATGACATGTCCTTTGCAATTGGGCCAAGACCTTCTCTCTCAAAAGTTGTGTGTATACAGTCTAGGAAAAGATGGGGGGCAGGGGGGCGCAGGGAGTGGAAAGTCAGTCAATTACAATTAGTAGAATTGGGCTGAGTTACGAGTACATGATGAGACTTTTCAGTCTGAGGAAGAGATGTAGTCCAATTGGTACATGATATCTGATTCACAGAAAGTTGACGCTCTTCTTATTGGCAGGTTTGAGTAAGTTTAAGATGGACCTAGTAAAAGCAGGTTATTTATCATTTAACTAGCCTATCTAGATCTCAGTTTTTCTAAACAATTTGCATACATTGCAATAGTGAGCGCATGAAACAATTCCCATCAGAACAATATACAGTCTTTGTAAGAAATTAACAAACATAATATTTGCTGACTTTTTATAAGATAAAAGAGCAGTCAGAACTCTCAAACTTCACTTTTTTGGTGACTGCAGTTCGAGTAAGTGTAAAGAGGAAACATTTTAATTTAAATTCATTCATGAACTGGGGATTGGGCTTAGATTTTGCAGCTGTAAAGAAGAGAGCAGGAATAGTATGACTCTACCAAAATTGTGCTGGATTACAGCCATGCAAAATAGAGTGGTTTCACTGACTAGGGACTGTATCCAAACTTCCTTTGGTCTATGTAGTCTCACAGTACTCCCATTTCTATAACAGCTGAAGTTAACATTTAGTCACAGTCAGAAATCTGGAGTAACTCCATTACTTACTTATATTCTGTTACCAGTATAACAGCAGAGTTTCAACTGCTTCCTTTACAACAGAATAAACCACAGATGTTTGTGTCTGATTTTTTTGCCCAGCCTAAATGTTATGTCTTCTATAAATTTAGGATTAAAGGGGGTTTTGTGAGTTTTTTCATTTATAAATAAACAAATTTATTTATGTTCTAAGATTTTAGCAAACCCCAAACTGCAGAAGGGTTAAATTTCCTTTAAAAACATTGCATATGAGGAAACTGATTTCATTGGTATATATTAGATAATCAAAATCTTCTCAGGCTTGTGCTTTTCTTCGAGGGGTTGTGAGGGTGGAGAGAGGTTGGATTTCTTTTTTTAAAAAACTTTTTTCCTTTTGGAGGGGAGGTTATATGAATGGCTTCCTGAATACTAACACAAATTTATCTAAATTTTCTCAAGTCAGGTGTGAAGCCCCCTGTATTAGAGAAGATTCCACCATCACTGAAAGCAGGACTATTGTGCTGCTTACTGAGTTTTGGCACATTGCTGTTTCCTTCACAAGACAGTCCTGCAAATAGGGCACCCATCCCGGAGACTGGCAGTTCATTTCAGAAGCAAGTTGAAACAGGAAAATCAATAGACAGCTCTTTTCCTCAAATGCTGTCTTTGGTATGAAAACAGTAGCAGGTTACAAATTAAAGTGTTGCGGCCTCCTTGGCTTGATGGTGGTACTAGTAATTTTCAAATATTCTGTGTGCGTGTGTCTGTATGTGTGAGACAGAGAGGGGGAGAGAGAGACAGACATGGAAAGAGACTGGAAGCTTCTTGATAAAAAAAATAATCTGGTGCCTGAAGTAGGTAAGCAATGAGAAAAACAGTAGAAATTCAATCTAACTTACAAAATATCTATTATTTTAAAATACTGTTTTTCTACATTGCGGTAATAGCCTGGCATTAGCAGGGTCAGCAGTCGTTTCCAATACTGACAACCCCATGATATAGAAAGAGATTTTTTCCCTGTTGCTCAGTGTCTGTATGGATGAGCAGAGCAGCTGACAGCTGCATGTAAGCCAATATATAACTTTCAAGTAATTTTTTAGTCTTTCATCCCACAGTGACCTTACTCAGCAAAACAACCTCTCTCATGCCCTGGAACGTGCAAGTTTAAGTCCCATCAGTTGAGATGAAGAAGAAAGCAATTCTCTCTTACAGTAATCTTCATGGGTATGATCACACATTAATCCTATCAGGTTATCAGTACACAAGCAAAGCTCATATTTTTCCTCTCTTAATTTAGACAATTCTTAACCTACCAGCACCCCACCTCCCAATCCTCTCAAAGTGTGAGAAGAAAAGGGGAGAAATAACAAATTTAAGAATAATAATTTAGCAATATAAGAAAATCTGCTTATGTTGCTATAATTTCCTTTGACTAATGTAATTTCATGCTGTTGCTACAGGCTTTGAGGAATTTCTCTCCAACCTATCTTCTTCTAGAAAACTGAAACCTAGCTAAATCACTTTTTTCCAAGGAAGTTAAAGTTCACACTTGGCATCGGAGTAAAACTAATCATGATGACATTAAAATAAGTAACAATACATTTAATAGGCAAAATGCTAAAAATCAAGAGCTTGTCTACTTTGAATAAACATTGAAAGATCACATTAGTACAGAAAACCTTCCCAACAATTTCCACCCCCAGGTTATCATCTCACTCCCCACCTTCTCCTAATCCTTATAACATGCACTACAAACTAGACTACTCTATATTATACCGTTTTTCTGATAGTCACTCTCTGAGAAGTTGTTGCATGACTACCGTGCAATTTTTATTTTTACTCATTTGAGTCCAGGAAAAGCAGAGAATCCGACTTTGGCCTACAGCTTAAAGGAAATCTTTGAAGTACTATCCTTGCATTGGTGAAAAGGAGTGCCTCAAATAATTTCTACAAATGTTGGTATTTTTATTTAGTTATATTTTAGTCATGTATATGTAATGTCCAACAATGAAAAATGTTTATTATTTACAGTAATAAAACATAAATATTGGTTTATTACTGTAAAACAAATATATTTTGAACAAGAACCTGTGCAACCTGTCAACTGCACTGAAATGGATTAGATTCACAGGTCAGTTATGCCTGAGCAATTATTTAAGAAGCTGTCCTTTTCCTGGCTGTTAATTACCACCACCCAGCTGAGATGCCACATCTGACTGCATGAACACTCCCTGTCATTTAAATCTAGTTTAGGCTAAAAAGGCTACCTAAACTCACCATTGAAAGCGGTTTGAAACTCTTGATTAAGGTTAATCTCGTCAGCTTCACAGTAAAACAGTCTAAAAGTGCTTACAAAGACAGCATAGGTGGTCACTGTTAATTAGGTAAGGAAAAATCATTCAGTTCTTATGTAACTGCAATAGCCTGATATATCCCACAATATACCATAACATGAACTCTACTGCAGCATCTGGCACTATGCATAGCTACATAAACGCTGCTTGAAGACTGTTTGGCCTTCATAAATATAGTCAGTTTCTGGTTCTAACACATATGCACTAACATAACAGCCACAGAAAAACTCTCCAAGTTGAGACCTTGGACCAAGCCTACATATCAGTGTAAATATGTTTTAAGATATTTCAGATGAATCTGAAATAAGATAATTGAAATAAATAAGACATCTGAAATAGGACAATTCTATGATTCTATTCTATGATACTATGAATTCATTTGGAAAACTTCAGCCACACTACACAGTATTCACAGCTCATGATATATACCGGTTATTAACTCTTTCACTTGAAATAAAATGCATGTAAAAAGCCACACAAAAGAGCAAAGTTGTGTGATTCCTTTTTAAAAATATTAAAGTAAGACCTAAGTGCAGCTTGAGGTCAAATCATGGCTACCAAAGCTTTTATTAGTATTTCCTGTCATTACTAAGCTGACAGGAATAATTGTCTGCATTGCTAAAAAGGACTGAAGGAGTGCAATAAAACTGACATCCCAAAGATTGGGATTTTTAACAAGGACTATCCAACTTCATAACAGCAGCAGGAATCATTTATCTTATGCCAAATCTCAGAGGTTCTCAGTTCTACAGTGCCCATTCTGTGGTGATACCCTTAATGAAAGAGATCCAGGATTGAAAGTGGGGAATAAGTTAAGCAGGTTTTTGGTGCAATATAGCAGCAAAACCAAATCAACACAGACTACATTTATTATCCTTTTAAAAATGCAAAATTCACCTGAGTTAACCAGCAAGTGCCTCCCAGGTTCAGTCACTGTGTAGTGCAGAATGGAGCACTACTTGAAGAACTTCCAGCTAGCCCCTATGGAGCTAAGTGTGGAGAATTGCATGCCTGAATCACAGCAAGTCTACACCTGATGTAATTAGCCCTGCACCTCGTAAGTGCAGCCCTCAAATTAATGTGGCTGTTCAGACTGTATAGAAATCTGTGACTGAGCCAGCATTTCCTCCTAGTATGGGTGGTGTTTTACAGAGAGATCTACTTCATGGCTCAGCATCAGCTCAAAGACTTACAATGTGGCATGAGATGACTGTGCTGTGTAGATATACTAGAATGCCTGTCCTAGAAAAAAGAATCATTTTCAGAAGTAAAAATGAAAATTAACAATTCAATTTCTTTAAAAAAAGAAAAACAACAATAACAAAAATCTTCAAGAGAAAATAAAGCATACGATGTAAATGGAAAACAGGCTACTTTTTTTGAGACTTTTTTTCATTTTAGGTGGTTCCACAATGGTGTAATTCTAGTGACTTACCACTCTATAAAGGCAAAAGCAAGCTCTTGAGTAGATAGATGGTCCTGAACAAAATTCTCATAGCTGAATAATGCTGAACTTTGGGGAATTTAATTCTATAGTTACCTCTTGGCAACCCCTCTGGGGCTTTAAAATATTGACTAGATTCCATTTCTACCTAAGCCTCTTTATAATTATATTTTTCTAAGGAAAATACACAGAGAAATAAAGATGACAAGGGAGAAAAGGAATGCCACTCTGGGATATTTCCTAAAAGGAGAGTGCAGTGTCTGTGTAAATGAGAAAATAGTTGAAGGTGAGATCTGTGGAGGTAAACAAGAGAAAGAAAAAGTGTGCTCAAAGGTGAAACAGGAAAGATATCTTGCCGGTAAAATTCATAAGTTATCTTTAGTTTGCTTCAGGATAGTGGGGGAAACATGACAGGATGACAGAGATCTTTTTTCCTTTTTCCCTTCCTTTTTTCCCTTTTTTCCTATGAAAACATACTAGAACTAAGGTCTCATGAGAAGACATCCTTGAAGAGAGTAAAGTAAGTCAAGAACGTTTTGAGGTCAGACAGTACTCCTCTGATATTTCAAAGAGGCTAGCTTCCCCATGTAGACAAGCATTAACTGTAGGTACAGCAGGCACCTGTATGGCACCGATTAGAAAACAATAGTACATTGATTTTTGTTTCTTTTAACATGTGCAACAGAAGGTACATATTACAAAATAGACTAGCTTTAAGCAACTGAGCAGTTCCAAATTGATAACAAACAAACTATACATTTCAAAAAAGCTGTACCTTCCCAAGATCAAGCAAAGAGCTAACTGTAAATCACAATAAAATCATTTTTTTATTTAGCTTTGTAACTCCCTTGTGGTAAAAGAATGTAACAGATAACACTTCTTCTCACAGACAGACAAGGGAGGAACAAAGCTAGGCAACCTCAAAACAGGACTTCGGAGGAATTTCAGCAAAGTATCTAATAGTGAAATTGTGAAAAGCCTTCTACAGGCATGCAAAATCCCCTAGCACATGATGTCAGAGCTACTGCTTCTTTCTGAGCATACCAAGAAGAGTCTCAACAGTGGGAGTCTGAGAACTGAAATCACTCACAAGCTGCATCAAGATCTATCTGGATACACCTGAAGGGCTCAGATTAGCTGATGAGGTAGAGTAACTGGAGAAGAGTAAAGACCAGGATTGCAAAGCAAAGGATTAACAAGACCCAGAGGCCTGAATGGAAAACGCTGGGGAGGGTGGAAAGCCAGATAGTTTGAGAAAGCAAAAGCCACACACTGAAAACAGGCAGAAAAAGAAAGCACCACTGGTGCTCCACTTTCCATAGATAGACCTGCTAGTCGGGAAGGGTGGGCTGGATGGGAAGGGTAATTACAAATAAGACATGGCAGCTAGCTTTATTACTACAAGTCAGATAAGCTTCATTAGTACTGCACTCAGGCAGGGTTAATTAGCTGTTCTAAGCATCCCAGCTCCACTATTTATTTCTGTATGGAACATCACCCATAGTGATTTTTTTATATGGGGAGCATGTGACCAGTCAGGGGAATAAACCAAGTCTTGAAAATCCTAGATTAGCATGATAAGCACTGGCACATCATCTAGAAGTGAAGCCCGACTCTTCTCACACCAATGCACATGCCTTTTTCCATTTTAATCTTCTACACTACCAAATGCGGCAAAGACTAACACTACCTTGTTTCTGACAGTTAAAAGCAGACCTGTAAGACACAAGAATGAAATAAACCACAGAAATCCATTTCAAACCTCAACACATCTCACATTAATATTATGGCAACTCCATGTAAGCACCAGACTATAAAAATTCATTCTATCAGCATCATTGGGTACCTACAGCAATATTAATCACCCACCACCTGACTTCTGATTTAAAAAGATAGCTGCCATGTTCCTTCTCACCATGCAGCTCTGTTATAGCCTCTCCTCTGCCTCTCACTTCACCTTTATCAGCAGGTCATTCTCATCTGAGATATTTAATGAAATTACTTTCTTGGCAGTGCTCTGACACACAAGTATGTCAAGTACATTGCTGTGATTCAGGTCCTGCTTGACCAACCTGATCTCCTTCTATGACAAGGTGACCCGCCTAGTGGATGAGGGAAAGCTGTGGATGTTGTCTATCTAGACTTCAGTAAAGCCTTTGACATGGTTTCCCACAGCATTCTCCTGGAGAAACTGGCTGCTCATGGCTTGGACAGGTGTACCCTTCGCTGGGTAAAGAACTGGCTGGATGGCCGGGCCCAAAGAGTGGTGGTGAATGGAGTTTACTCCAGTTGGCGGCCGGTCACAAGTGGTGTTCCCCAGGGCTCTGTGTTGGGGCCAGTTCTGTTTAATATCTTTATCAATGATCTGGATGAAGGGATTGAGTGCACCCTCAGTCAGTTTGCAGATGACACCAAGTGTTGATCTGCTTGAGGGTAGGAAGGCTCTACAGAGGGATCTGGACAGGCTGGATTGATGGGCCGAGGTCAATTGTATGAGGTTTAACAAGGCCAAGTGCAAGGTCCTGCACTTGGGCCACAACAACCCCATGCAACGCTACAGGCTTGGGGAAGACTGGCTGGAAAGCCGCCTGGCAGAGAAGGACCTGGGGCTGTTGGTTGACAGCCGGCTGAATATGAGCCAGCAGTGTGTCCAGGTACCCAAGAAAGCAAATGGCATCCTGGCTTGTATCAGAAATAGTGTGGCCAGCAGGACTAGGGAAGTGATCGTGCCCCATACCTGGCACTAGTGAGGCCACACCTCGAATACTGTGTTCAGTTTTGGGCCCCCCACTACAAGAGAGACATTGAGGTGCTGGAGCGTGTCCAGAGAAGGGCAACGAAGCTGGTGAAGGGTCTAGAGCAGAAGTCTGACGAAGAGCGGCTGAGGGAACTGGGGCTGTTTAGCCTGGAGAAAAGGAGGCTGAGGGGAGACCTTATTGCTCTCTACAACTACCTGAAAGGAGGTTGTAGAGAGGTGGGGGTTGGTCTCGTCTCCCAGGTAACAAGCGATAGGACAAGAGGAAATGGCCTCAGGTTGTGCCAGGGGAGGTTCAGACTGTTTATTAGGAAATTTTACTTCACTGAAAGGGTTGTCAAGCATTGGAACAGGCTGTCCGGGGAAGTGGTTGAGTGACCATCCCTGGAAGTATTTAAAAGACATTTGGATGAGGTGCTTAGAGACATGGTATAGCGGTGGTCTTGGTAGTGTTAGGTTAACGGTTGGACTTGATGCTCTTAAAGGTCTTTTCCAACCTATACGCTTCTGTGATTCTGTGATAAGGTCCCCTTAAAGCACACCATAACCATGTTAATGTTGCATACTGTGCCCAAACCAGAACCTACTGTGAGAGCCTTAACTTTCCTTGAAGTTTTAATTGTTCAAGACCCAAGTCCAAGAATATGTCTCCCTGAATTAGCATTGCAGAAGACTCCATTCTTTCACTGCTGGAAGCATGCTAGCACAGCGAGATGAATTAAGTGTTTAGCTCTTTCATTTATCCAAACAAATATTTTGGCTGTAGAAGACACTGTCAGCACATTATATTGAAGACTCTTTTCAGTGTTAATTCTTGCCAAATACCAGCCAATAATTTATTTTAAATTCCACATAGCCTCTGAACACCTGTGACCCTGATCCCACTAACAACCACAGTAAACCCCATCTTTCCTTCCAGTTTAGTAGGTAGTGGGGCAGCAGAACAGTTGCACTATAATCAAGCCTGGTAACATTCACCACGTTATCTTCCCTTCACCCATCACTCCTTAGCAAATTCACCACACTAGCCACTTCTCCTTCAGTCAGACATTTCCCAAGACTGCTTACAGTCTGACATTATGTTATCCCACGAAGCTGGAGCAATTCCAGCATGTAGGAGGACAGCTGAAGAGCTACGTACACCACTTTCTGTTCAGACACAGAGCTTGTCCGATGCACTTCGGTTTCAACATGTGCATGCACCCTGTAGATTTTAGCGCCTGATATTTCCTGGTTAGTACTCTGAGAAGAGCCCCGAAGGTCTGGTTCTTCCCAGGACCTCCAGACATGCAGACTCTCTGATCCCATCTTGATTTCTGCTTTAAAGTATAGAGAACAGTGGCAGCAAATTTGTCTCATTTGTGTTTCCTGGCCTAAGACACGTGTGCATATACACGATCACAATGCAACTCAGATTTTCCTTTGTACTCCTAAGGACGTCTTTACTTTTGTGTAAGCCTTCAATTCCTCATTTCATTGTGATTTTAATCAAATAAATGATTCCTCCTTCAGTGGTTGCAAGAGCAGTAACTAGACATGGGGAAAAAAAATTCTGAGAAAAAATTTCTGTACCAAAAGATAAGATATGGTTTTTCAGAAACGAGCCTGGCCCAGTCTGTTACAAACGTAGTCAGTATTTCTGATGTCCCAGCCTCCCAGCCTTCAAGTTTTTCATGGCTGGATTTTTTTTGCTGGGATTTTTTTTCAGGTTTGGTTGGGTCGGGTTTTTTTTTTGGGGGGGGTGGGCTTGGCAGGGAGGGAAGCTTCATTGTAACATTTCTTAAAATGAACATTTAACCTACTGTTTCAGAATGCTTTAAGACTAAATTTACATGCATTTATTCTTAAACATGCAAAACATAACAAAACATTTTAGAATCCTATAAAATGTTTCTGTTCATCTAAAGTAATTTTGACTTTTGATGTTTTTGTGCTGCCAATGAAGTGAAAAAATTATTTCATATTACTGTAATTATAATACTCTCTCTAAAATGAGCTAGTCATTCTCAGCCCACCTTCTCCCAAACTTGGATAAACAAAAATATATTCAAATTTCCTCAATGCCTACAAGTTTATACAAAAGCAATGATATACTATATTTTTACATACAGCCTTCGATCACCTGCATATTATGTAAAACTCTCTTCCTATTTTACACCTACACGTTAGCTTATAGGTAAATTTCAAGAAAGTCTTGCAAACCTGATATGTCATCACTAAACTTCAGGCCACCTCTTGTACTATCTTCCCTAATCTAACCTGAAATCTCAGGACCTTTCCCCCCCCCCCCCAACACAGGCAAGATCAAGCAAAATGACTAATCTTATATCTGCAAAATAAAGTAGGAAAAATAATATATGTGAAAACTTAAGTTATCTATTTTGGTAAAAATATATATATGCTACTTTTCCTGAATGATACTTGATTTTATAAAAGACTTGCATACAATTAAAAGCAGCTTTTGTGTGGTAAATAACATCTGGAGTAAAATGTGAAAGGAGATTTTGCTGGGTTTTTTTTCTGTCCCTCCACTCCATAGATCATTGCCCCATCCTCTCCTTCTATGTGTATTTGTATGTGAACATGAGCTATTTACAGACAAAAGGAAAGTGTATGCCTTTCAAATTACAGCAGGTTGTCATTTTTTCAACACATTACAGAACACACTGCTACTCAATAAAGCACAGTGAATTTTGACCTGGCACACTTATGTCAGCCTTACTCATTTCCTCTGAGAAAAAACGTGTTCTTGTAATGACATCACTTTTGGGGATCAATTTTTCTCTCTCCCCATCCCCTTTCCCCCTTCTCCCCCCACACCCCTATCTGAGTTTCTTGGGATGGTGGAACCAGAACCTGACTTTGGGGTTTTTATTATTATTATTTTTATTGCATCCAGAGACACTGATGGCAACAGATATATCTCCGGAAGCTTTGAATCAGAACAAGGTCCAGCTGGTACGATAGCACCTTTTCCGAAAACGTAAAGTTGTACCTGCTAAATGTCATCTCCAGTCCTTTTCCTGTCTGGATTCTTCCAACAGTTCTCTTGCCTCACTTTCCTTTCATGTGCTCATCTTCTTTCTAATATGAAGGACACAGCATCCTACAAAGGATTTTCAAATACTTGAAGTTAAAATTCACTCAGAATTCTACCTTTTTAACCCTTCCTCCCATGCCCTCGTAACCTTATTGAACCATTTATCTGTAAAACTTTTTAAAGACTCTCACCTTTTTACCTAAATGCCACTGAACAAATAGATGTATTTTTTGTGCCCTTGGGAGCTATATTTGTACAATATTTTTCTCCTGGTCTTCAGATGAAGGGAGACTGGAGAGAGGGTAGCAGGAGAGGACTGCTTTTTTTGCTTGTCTTTCCTCCCCCTTTTCTCCACTCGTCCATCCCTCCTTTCTTTCTGCTCTATGCCTTCAATCACAGTCGATGGGAAGAAGCCAGTGATGAAGAAAGTTTTTGTTAGGGGGTAAGAAGTAGTATTTTATATCTCAGTTTTTAGACTCAAACTGGTCAGGTGAACAGCAGTTTTCTCCATGCCCCGTGAGGCAAAGTTAAAATGGTCTGCCAGCGAAGTCTGTGGTCTGCTTTTACATCTAACAAGTCCTGTAAGACAGCAATCATGAACTAGTATAAACATTTTGCTTTGAAGCCTTTTCAATGTGGAAAACTCATAAAACTTCAAAGTGACAGTTTCTCTCTTAAAAGAAAATGAGCAACAACTGGGTCGATATCCTAGAATTTGAAATAACTGCAGAGTTTCTAACCAAAAAACCCATTGCAGAAATGGTAGGAGATAATACAGTTTCAGTACATAGAAACCATGAAACACAGTATTTCTGAGTTACCACAGGTATTTTAGCCAGAAATTCTCTGGCAAGCATTTACAAGTGTGCCAAGGAAATAAACCTCTGAGATAAAACAAATTCAAAAATATGCTGTCTCAGGTACAAGGGGTACACTGACGTTAGCTTATTTATAAACCTGATTTCCTTGCATAAGCTTTGGAGACCATGAATTCTCTATCTCAGCACATGTGCATGCATGCACACATTTGCATGTCACTCTCCCTCTTATCACTTCGGAGCCTGTTAGCAAATTTCAATCAAATCAGATAAGCAGCTGAGGTCCCTAAGATATGAAGTTCCCTCAAGTTTGACAAAAGAAGGCAAGAAACCCCCTAACAGTTCTACCACTGAAGGAAAAGCTGAAGGTCATCCTTCTGGGACACCATGGAAAGATGTTACATGAATGTCTTGAGCAGTAACATCTCTGTCAGTGCTTGCCCCTTAAGCGATATCAGAAAACCCAGCCTTATGAGGCTCAGAGATAAGCAGTAACCAGCCTTCATTAGCTTTGGTATTCATACTACTTCTTTTACTTGTTATAATAACAGCAAGTATGTGTATCTCTAAATACCATTGGAGTGTAGCCACTCTATGTGCTAAGGGCTATACAAATAGATAGAAAAGTATTTTTCCTGCCTTGCAGAGGTTGACATTCCCCTCAGTGAGACTGGAGAAAAAACATAAAGAAACAAAATGAATCCACACATCCTTGGGAGATACTCAGGTGTACCTTTCACAGAGACATTTGGGTGAGAATAGTGTTCAGATCCCCAGAGCCAGTCCAGAGGTGCATACAGAACAGGAGACTGCTTTAATTCCCTCCAGGCTGTGCACAATAACTGCTCTGCAGTGGGGTTAGCTGAAGTCTAATAAGCTTAGTAGCTGATATGGTGCCTGCACCTTATCAATAAGTATTTTTTATAACTCTAAGTCACCAGAAACCCCAGGAGAGAGGGTATCAATAACAAGCATATCACCATCATTTATTTTCTTTTCATTCTGTAAGTAAAGGCCAAGACACTCAAAGCAATCACAATGAGTCTATACACTATAGCTATGTAATTATTGTGGAGGTTTTTCTAACTGAAGTTTTTCAGACTTTATTAGCTGAACTTGCAGACTATAAAAAGGGAATAAAAATAACGCAACCACACGCTGTAGACTGTATTGGAAGTCACAGATCACAGCAATACCTAGGATTTTATATATACAAAGTTTTTGTTTCTCTTTTACTAGATAAATCACACATGGACAGATGGGTTTGCATTTTCTATTTGTTTTGTTATGGAGTTTACACATTTCTTTACCCCATTACCTATTGGTGGCAACATAACAAACATTCATAATTTTTATTTCTATAAAGATTTTCTATTAAAATGGTGTGAATATAGGGAGAGGAAAAATAAAGCTAGTCCTAGATCCTCAGTTGACATAAACAGATACATCTCTGTATCTAAATCACCTAATGAAAATTTAGGTAATTTATAATAGGTGAATTTGTTCCATAATACACAATGTTTTTATTTAAAATTAATAGTTACTGCATGTAAAGTGATAAAAGCCTAGTAAGACCATGTCTATGCAGCATTCAGAGTAGCTCTGTATTAGAGAAACCTGCATTAGCAGAAATCATTCTGCTTAGGGATGATTGTTTAAATTATTAATATATACATATTGCTGTGACTAAATTGCCAAGTAATTTGTTCTAAGATAAATTAAACATACTGAGAGAAATCTTGGCCTTGCTAGAGTCAGTGGAAGTTTCTTCAACTGACTTTGATAGTCCAGAACTTGACCTTCAGTTAAGGATGATGGAGTCTCAGTACCTCTGGATTTACAGCAGCAATATAAAGAAAATAATATAAATTGATACCAATGTCTTATGACCCAATCAGTGCTTATCCCTCTAAAATAAATCTGTATGTATGTTACATTAAGAATTAACTGATTACTGATCTACCACATTTACTATGCTTTGAAGCAAACAAACTAGTTTTAGACGTATTAACCTGTGCTAGAAGGTTAAATTGTTGCCTATGTGTTTTAGAGTTATTGGCATTTTATTCATATTCATCAAGGAAAACTAGGGCAGAAAAATGCTGCTTTCAATCAAGCCAATGCATCATAATTATTTCCTGATTGACAAGATGCCTGATTACGATTTATACTGCATCTTGCTAATTTATGAAAGATCCTTCAAAAGTGATTTTTTTACCTTCCAGCGTATAAGCATAGGTAGGTGATGCTAACCCTACCTTGTAGGTTTCTTCTGCCAGTGAAGTCCTATTTGGCTTTGGAATCTCTTTTTGTTATTTGACAGTGTGGGGTTTTTTGTTGGTTGGTTGTTTTTTTTCCTGGTGTTTTGGGGGTTTTTTTGTTTTTCTTCACAAAACCACTTTTTTTTTTTTTTCCCAGTGTACAGTTAATGGAACACAAGAATACTAGTAAATTGGATCATTAGTAAAGAAATAAGAATACCTTCTTTCACCACAAAAAGTACTATTTTCTTAACACATTCTTTCAGAATTTCAGAATTACTTAGATTTGAAGATAAGGCAAAAGTTCTTGTCCTATTCAATTCCAGTCTTTTGATTCAAATGCCAAAAATGAATGTTAAAATATTATTTAGAACAAGATGTAATAAATAAGGAAAGAACATCCAGACAGTAATACCAGGAAAACAGTAACAAAGTAGTTGAAAACAGCTGAAATGAAGAAATCAAACCTTCCTCTCTGTTCTCCAAGTGTCTTTTTTATGTTCTCTTCTATTTCCATTTGATATGGATACATAATTGTGCATGCACTCACCATCACTTCAGTGAGACTGTGATTCTAACCTGAGGCTCCAGTCCAGAAAACCATTCAAGTGTTTTGAGTCTCACCAAAATCAGTGGTGGATTACTCACACACCTAAAAAGCATATGTTTCAGCTTCTGCCTGGATCAGCCACATAGTTTATACCCACCTAGAGGATGTAAATAGGTATCGAGAAGGTAGGTAAAAATGTGAACAGTTGGAGCTCTCTTGCTCTCTTCTTGATAAGATCCTACTCTTAAATGCATATAAAACCTTGGTAAATTAAGCCATCTGAGACAAAATTTTCCATACCCAGATATCTGCCTCAATTCCCTCTCCTATCACAGCATACCCACATAATGACTGTAACTCAAGATGAAACCCAGCAAAGAGCTGTTTTCTCCCCCTATCTCAATGCCTTGATTTCCATGTAAAGGAAAAGGGATATACAAAAGTGAGAAGAACAGAAAAGACATCACTTTCAAAGAGTCCCTCAGTCTCCAGTTTCCCTGAAGCACACCATGGCACATTGCAGAAGACAGTCCAGATGCAAACATATCTTGTTCTGTCCAGCTCTCAGAATGACTTAGTTTGCTAAATGTGGGCACTTCACACTCTGCAAGGGAGACTTGATTTTAGAATGGGCACTCATCCTCCTCTCAAAGAGGCACATGATCCTACAAAAGTCTGTCCTAGCTACCAACCACTGAAAGTTTTTATTTCCATATGCACAGTACAATATTTTGACTCTGTAATGGGACCCTATGTCAGTCAGAGCTGTAAAGTAAGCCTACCTAGATCTTCTTTTTACAGTTATTTCCTCATGGATAACCAAAAAATATTAGAATGTAAACCATAATACTGGCACACTTAGGTTTTAAATAGAGACACTTCAAAGCAACATGGTGAGAGAGAATATGGGGAAGTGAGGCAGGTTTAAAATCAGTTCTCCCTGGGACCAGTATGTCTTTGCAGCTGAGCACTTGTTTCTAAGCTTTGCTTCAGTAAAATCTGTTATTTCCTGAAGGGCAAACAACTTTGCTCATTTTCTGAGGAGCATCCAAGACTGTTGTAGGCAGAAAAGCTCCCAAGAAACAGAAGGTGTCACAAGAGAAGCAGATAGAAAACATACAGAGGGGAATCATTGCACAGAGGTAGGAGCAGAGGGCCAGACATCAGAAGATGAGGGACAGGGAGCTCCCTAGGAGCCAGAGGATATTATGCAATCTTCTTCCCACCAGCCATTTCAGGACAATGTGGTCGCTCTTCTCTTGAAGTTATATAACATAGTAGTGAACATATAAAGAAAAACAAATACTACCCATCACCGGCTCCCTGGAAAGGTAGCAACCATATGCATTGTGCATGTCCCTCAGTAAGTTTGCAGACGACACCAAGTTGTGTGGGAGTGTTGATCTGCTTGAGGGTAGGAAGGCTCTACAGAGGGATCTGGACAGGCTGGATCGATGGGCCGAGGTCAATTGTATGAGGTTTAACAAGGCCAAGTGCAAGGTCCTGCACTTGGGCCACAGCAACCCCATGCAACGCTACAGGCTTGGGGAAGAGTGGCTGGAAAGCTGCTAGGCAGAAAAGGACCTGGGCATGTTGGTTGACATCTGGCTGAATATGAGCCAGCAGTGTGCCCAGGTACCCAAGAAAGCAAATGGCATCCTGGCTTGTATCAAAAATAGTGTGGCCAGCAGGACTAGGGAAGTGATGGTGCCCCTGTACTTGGCACTGGTGAGGCCGCACCTCGAATACTGTGTTCAGGTTTGGGCCCCTCACTACAAGAGAGACATTGAGGTGCTGGAGAGTGTCCAGAGAAGGGCAACGAAGCTGGTGAAGGGTCTAGAGCAGAAGTCTGACGAAGAGCGGCTGAGGGAACTGGGGTTGTTTAGCCTGGAGAAAAGGAGGCTGAGGGGAGACCTTATTGCTCTCTACAACTACCTGAAAGGAGGTTGTAGAGAGGTGGGGGTACGTCTCTTCTCCCAGGTAACAAGTGATAGGACAAGAGGAAATGGCCTCAAGTTGTGCCAGGGGAGGTTCAGACTGTTTATTAGGAAATTTTACTTCACTGAAAGGGTTATCAAGCATTGGAACAGGCTGCCCAGGGAAGTGGTTGAGTCACCATGCCTGGAAGTATTTAAAAGACGTTTGGATGAGGTGCTTAGGGACATGGTTTAGTGGTGGTCTTGGTAGTGTTAGGTTTAGGTTGGACTTGATGATCTTAACGGTCTTTTCCAACCTATACGATTCTGTGATTCTGTGATTCTGTGATTCTGTGATATGGTGCTTCTTAAGGCTGGGACAAAGAGACAATTTCCCCCATAATCAGTTTCTGTTAATGAGGGATGAATATAGCATAGGCTCAGAACTAGGAAAAGAGCTGCTATGCACCCTGGCAATGGGAAGGTAATCAGAGTAGGATAGTGAGAGACAACAACACACGGGGAGATTGTTAGGAGACAGACTGGAAAAAAGTTGATATTGTCATATCCCCCGAGTCGGAAGATAGGGACAGCGACCAGAATGGAGCCCCAATAATCCAAGGGGAAATCGTTAGTGACCTGCTACACCACTTATACATTCAGAAGTCTATGGGGCCTGATGAGATCCACCCCAGAGTACTGAAGGAACTGGCAAAAGTGCTCACCAAGCCCCTTTCCATCATTTACCAGCAGTCCTGGCTAACTGGGGAGGTCCCTGCTGACTGGAGATAAGCAAATGTGACACCCATCTACAAGAAGGGCCGGAAGGAGGACCCAGGGAACTACAGGCCTGTCAGTGTGACCTCAGTACCGGGGAAGCTGGTGGAGCAGATCATCCTGAGTGCCATCACATGGCATGTAGAGGATAACCAAGGGATCAAGCCCAGCCAGCATCGGTTCAGGAAAGGCAGGTCCTGCTTGACCAACCTGATCTCCTTCTATGACAAGGTGACCTGCCTAATGGATGAGGGAAAGGCTGTGGATGTTGTCTGTCTAGACTTCAGTAAAGCCTTTGACATGGTTTCCCACAGCATTCTCCTGGAGAAACTGGCTGCTCATGGCTTGGACGGGTGTACTCTTCTCTGGATAAAGAACTGGCTGGATGGCCGGGCCCAAAGAGTGGTGGTGAATGGAGATTACTCCAGTTGGCAGCCTGTCACAAGTGGTGTCCCCCAGGGCTCTGTGTTGGGGCCAGTCCTGTTTAATATCTTTATCAATGATCTGGATGAAGGGATCGAGTGCACCCTCAGTCAGTTTGCAGATGACACCAAGTGTTGATCTGCTTGAGGGTAGGAAGGCTCTCCAGAGGGACCTGGACAGGCTGGATCAATGGTCTGGGGCCAGTTGTATGGGGTTCAACAAGGCTAAGTGCAAGGTCCTGCACTTGGGCCACAGTAAACCCATGCAACACTACAGGCTTGGGGAAGAGTGGCTGGAAAGCTGCCTGGCAGAAAAGAACCTGGGGCTGTTGGTTGACATCCGCCTGAATATGAGCCAGCAGTGTGCCCAGGTGGCCAAGAAAGCCAATGGCATCCTGGCTTGTATCAGAAGTAGTGTGGCCAGCAGGACCAGGGAAGTGATTGTGCCCCTGTACTCGGCACTGGTGAGGCCGCACCTCGAATACTGTGTTCAGTTTTGGGCACCTCGCTACAAGAGGGTGTAGGAGGTGCTGGAGCACCTCCAGCAATTGAGGTGCTGGAGCGTGTCCAGAGAAGGGCAACGAAGCTGCTGAAGGGTCTAGAGCACAAGTCTTATGAGGAGTGGCTCAAGCATTGGAACAGGCTGCCCAGGGAAGTGGTTGAGTCACCACGCCTGGAAGTATTTAAAAGACATTTGGATGAGGTGCTTAGGGACATGGTATAGTGGTGGTCTTGGTAGTGTTAGGTTTATGGTTGACCTCGATGATCTTAAAGGTCTTTTCCAACCTATATGATTCTGTGATTCTGTGATTCTGTGATAATAGACAAGATGATGAAAATACTGTATACGGAAGCTGTATACAGAGCGCATGGATATTTGGTGTGGGAACCGGTGACACTGTTCCCACCAGTGAGCAATAAATAAGAGGTGGAGATGGAGAAAGGTTTTATTGTTAAAAAGCATTTCCCAAAGAACAGGGAGTACAACCCGAGACTCTCAACCCACAACATTCCTACTTCAAATTGTCTTGCAAAATGTATGCTTCATCTGATTAGGTGAATAGCTTACCTTTACAGAGGATGACAATTTATTACAGCTGTCTGCCACATTTACTCCGTTAGCCTGAGTGGCAGATATCCAACTGTGCAACGAATTCAATGACTGACATTGAGTATAATGTAGATCATTTGCAGAATTCCACTTGTTTGAAAATTATGTTCTAACTGTACTGTTTGTTTTCCTTGAAAAGATTGGAAATTAAAGAACAAGATAGATGTAAAATCATGCATCAAAGATATGCTACAGTTGCCTAGTCAAACATTCATAAAAGGAAGGGAAGGTCAGACAAAATGTGGCCTATGTATAGCTTTAGCTCTGGTTCCTTAACATTTTACAAATTTCTTCAAAAGTAGACAAACATGTTAATGAATTCAATGTATGTGAAAAACACAGTTTGAATAATGTAAGTGGGTAAGATATCATAGTCATATGTCAGAATTTTCTTCAAAGGCAGAATCTTTTTGTTAGAGGCAAATCAAATTCAGTATTTTGTCAGGAAAGCATTAGCATAAATATTTTTAATTTTCCTGTATTGGAATTAGCAACTAAAGTGAAAGGAAGAAAGTACTACGGTTTGTAAAAAGTCTTCATGAAACAATGCAGATTAAAGGAAGTTAAGTTTAGATTTGGGCTTACCAACAAAATCCAAAACTAATTAAAAGGAAGCTCAAAATCAGAATTCAAAACAGTAATAACTGTGACACACATGGTATATTGATAATGTAGGTAGCTTTAAAGTGGCTTGTATAAATTATTCAGATTTGAGTTACAAGAGTATTCAGAGACCTTACCAGAGCTCAGAAACTTATTGTGCAAAGCACTTGAGATAAAACTCAAGTTTGCTTAAAAATATATATTAAAAACCCCATTTTTTGAAAAGCTGCAGCATTTTATATTTGTTAAAGACAAAGTTTATTTCTCTTTAAAAAAAAATTAAAATTTCAAACTAACATTTTGTAAGAAAGTGTCAGTGCTCATTCACAAAATGTAGAGCAAATCTGCCCTGCTATAACCCCCCCAAAACCCCAGAAATGTCAGAGGCCTTTTTGTCACTCACCATGCTCATTTTTAAAATAGAAAATTTAGTCAGAAAGCTATTTAGTTTTATGCCTTACACAAGCTTGGAGGAAATCCATCTCATACAAAAGCTGCAAGTCAAGAACTACCTTGATGGTTACCTTTTTTCCCACTCCCCCCCCCCCCCTTTTTTTTCATCTGTATGCATGAAGAGGTCAAGGGTTTTCCATGGGACAAACTAAAAATTGTAACAGCTTTCATTTAATAGAAGAATCAAGAAATAGGGTATGCAACTTTTAAACTCGTGCACACTCTAAGCATTATTCATGGCTAGACAGTTTTAAAACACGTTTAGCTTCACATTATACAGTATAAGCAAAAACCTATCAATTTCCCCTTATCTCTGTATAAAACGACACTTATCGCTTCTATATGACTTTACATAGGACACAACTTACAATTTGTGAGCATGGGAACTTGTAAAGGCAACAGATTTTACTCAAAATTATAAGGTTTTACTGTTAACAGCCAATAAAAGGAGTTGGGCAAGCTCAACATAAAAATACATCCTTTTATAAACTTCTGTCTGATCCTGAAAAAGTAGTAAGCTGCAAAAACAACAACAAAAAAGACAACAAGAAATATAAATATCCTCTAAAGCACATTAACTTGTTACTGAAAAGAAAAGCCAGGACTCCTCTTTCCCGCATCCAACAGCTCTTCTCCATCATGCGTGAGTGTACTGACCCATCCTCAGAGTTGCAGCCTCTCTGTTCTGTGCAGCATTGTACCAAGGGACATGTCGAGGTTGTCTTTTGAGGGGCCAGGGCCTTTCTTGGTGCAAGCTTAGAGGGCACCAATGAACTGGCATTGGCATTCGAACTCCAGGTGCTGCAGAGCCACAGGGAATATGACCAGTGCAATCAGGTAAAACACTATGTCCTAAGAAGGAGCCATAAATATGAACTATACAGGTCTGACAGGGCTAGCACTAGAAGTGCTGATAGCCAGTGACTCTGTAGTAAAACTAAAAATATAACTGAAGGAAGAGTGACAAATTTAAGATGACATGGGAGGGGAAAAAGATGATATGCGATGAGGTTGCTCTCCTCTTATCCACTTTCATCACTCAAAAAGATCAAGACGGGAAGAGGAAAAAAAAAGCAGTTCATAAGAGTTATAAGATATTTTTACGAGGATATATCATTCGCTGTAAGAAAAACTGGTAGTGTTGTGCCCCTTCCCATTTGGGGCTCAATTTAAATGCATTCAGGTTACCAGCCTCACTTGAAATGCAGCAAAGATCTATAGAGTTATTACTGCCCTACACCATGACATTGCAAAATATGCCAGTACCTCCTAGGGAGGCCTACCTATACCATTGTGAACTTGTATTTAATTTACTGCCCCTTATCAGCCACAAATCTCATTTGTCACCATAGTTCCCAAGGTTCCTGCCTTCCACTGAGATTGTGCCACTTTCCCACAGTCTGCATTTTCAAGAGATGAATCTCATTTTGTTGTTTTTCCTGCCGATCTTTCTAATCTCCCCAAATCCTTTTTATTGTGTTTTGTCCTCAGCAATATTTTCGATGGCTCTTGATTTAGTATCATTCAGGCACTCCATTCAAAATCTGCTGTCTTTTCCCGATCAAACAGATATTCAAACAGATATTAAATAAGACTTATTAATATGAGATTTTGTAGAAGTTAGATATACTTTCCCACAGCCATTCTGTTTGCCTCTGCCTTTTGTCTATAGTACGCAAATATAAGAACATGCTTCATCGTTATGCCAAGGTCATTTGAAATAGAAATACCATATAAATACTAATGTCGATGAAAAAAAACAGTAAAGTTTTGTAAAGTATTCCAAGAAAAAATCCAAGGTATTTCCTCTTTAATTAAAAAAATGTTACTTTTATTCAAAGAGCTAAATAAGCAGTAAGCCTGCACCATAAGCTTATTAAGGAAAATTTAGGTTTTATGACACTATATTAACCTTTTGCTCTAAAGTCTTTTTACCCAAGAGATGGTTACCCATTTCTGTTTTCATATTTGTTCCATTATCTTCTTAAGGAAGGAAGGGAAAATATTGATTGTACATCCCAGTATTTCCATTTTTTAATTTCTATTTCACCCTTTAAGGTCTACCTTAGTATTCTGGTTCTCTGTTACTTGTTGAACATGCTTCACAGTAATTCTGCACACTCATTATCTGGTTCCCTCAGCATCACAAAATCTATGTCATCCAGATCTACTAATTTGTATGTGTTCAAAATTTTCAATATCTTCCAGGTCTTTTCTTATCTGTTGTTAAACAATATTTCACAATAGGTCTTCATATTTCATCCTAGCTGTCTAAAACCCTTTTGACTTCCTCCCCTTCTTCAGCAGTAAAGATGGATTAAAAAAAAAAAAATTAAATCAGAATTTCAGTCATTTTAGGGTCAGAGTTACTGACTCATCAGTCACCAAATTCTTTCTGAATAAGTGTCCATCATGAAAACCGAGACAGTCTTATCTGGTTTGTATTTTAAATGTTGTAACAGATTTAATAGATATAAATCATCTTAAAGTCCATTATTTTCCTTTATTTATCCTACAATATTAAACCATTCTTTTCTCCTCCCATCACCACGCGGAAGAAAACTGGGAGGAGGGATTTAATAAAAACTAACTAAAATCATATCCCAGCCATATATATACACACTGTATTCTTTAGTATAGTATGAAAGCTCAACTCTTCCTTTATCTCCTCCCACTCAGGGAGAAACTGCTACTTTCCGCTACAGCAAAAATGCTAGATATTACATTTAAACCTAGATCCAAGCTAGGTGCTATGAAGCCCTTCTCATGCAAACCTGCAGAAGCCTAAATGGGCTCTGACAAGAAGCTTAGCTTCACATTTCCCAACACCCACAAACTAGTGACTGAACTACCTGCCAGAGTATATTCTCTCTTTCACACACACAAAAGTTGAAATCAGCTATGAAGTTTGTTATAACACAACTTCAGGGTACGTGCAAACTCTAAAAGGGGCTGCAACTGTATGATTTTTCCAGTATCATATATCCAGGAGCATGTCTACTATACCAGCTATCTTTAAAGAGAGGGAGAGATGTAAGGCTTGTTAGTTAGCCTGATAAAACTACAGCTGGTGTAACATAGAGTAAATGAGTGCTTTAAGCTTTCATTTTCTTAGAAAACTTACAGTCACTATACCAAAAGTGACGTATACCACACTTTAATGATAGTTCTAAATGCTGCCCTCTACAATCTATCTCTTTCCGATATAACTGACAAGTTAAGTACAGAGCAGCAGTCCTAGTACTGCATGGGACTGCCTCTTTAATGCAGTAGGGAAAATTATTGTGAACTAGATGGACAAATTCTACAAAAATGTTCACGCTGATATTTTTGGGTTTTGTTGTTTTGGTTTTTTTTTTACTTTTTATGCAACCAGTAGCTTAGGAAAAACAAATGAACTAAACCCAAAAGCAAAATCCCCCCAAACCCATCTGTTTTCAATAAGAGTTTTGAATATTTACACATATGCTTTGCTCCTGAATGCTAGCTTTTGGCTCAAAGTGATTTTTTTAAAGCCAGGCTGTAAACATGCATTCAGACAGAGAAACGCTGGAGAACCTTCTCTGCAGCCTCATGTCATCCCAGACATTGTGAGGAAATGTCAACCAAAGCATGAATTACTGCAATCCCAAATTTGGTGATAAAGCTGTAAACAAGCATTTGCATAGCCATGATCATAGCACTCCTGGCTTTTACCTTTCAGTCTTACCCTTTTGTATTTTTTTTAAATTGTTTTGAATAACAACAACATTCTTCCATTTATTTCTTTCAGGGTTGTGAATGCTTATTCAAAACAGACAGCAAATGCTCTTAATTACAATGGGAAGGGAAGGGGGAGAAGGACTGGAATTTCTGGCTTAGAGACTGAGTACAGTATTAGGTATGCAGTGTCATCTAGAGGCCAAAGAGCTCTTTATAATAAGCTTTACCGAGAGGGGCTGAGTTTTTCCCCCCACTTTAATAACCAACACTTATGTCTTCTTGACTGGTCACATAAATTATCTCTATAAACATCTTGAGCTGAAGACTCACTGTGGTCATTCTGAATGTCTGCGTTGACACCTACAGATTAGTGAAAGAGTGTTTTATTGCAAGATGCACATAAGTGAATGGACTGTATGTGACCAAGTTTCTAGGGACAATGCCAACCTCATAAACCTTTTTCCCCTTACATTTCCAAGAAAAGCTGTCAGGACAGGGAAGAGCCACTGTTTGTGACCAAGAATCAGCAAAGACCATTTAATTTGAATATATTTGTACTTGCACTGGGATGGATACCCCTATAGTTTAAACTACAAGTCCATGTCACCTTCTCCATTTTTCTAGAAACATTACAAAACCAGCTTTCAGTAAACAAGACATAGTATATCTAGAAAGAAACACTCCATCATTATTATAAAAGTATGACACAAGAGAAAAACACATTTTTGAAAACAGCTGCCTCACAGAAGAATCTGATCTGACTAACCAAATGAGAACATGAAATATTTGTGTTAGCCCAAATGTGAATTCATGACAACCTATAAAAAAAGCTGAGTTTCCACTCTACATGTAAGATGGTATACTTCTCATGTGTGTGTATGCCCTATTCTATTGTTTCCAGCAGAATGTCCCCTACTTGATTACACAAAAAAAAAGCACCACGCATCTAACAACTATTGTCGAACATGGAGTTAGACAGAGCTCTTACTGCAAACCAAGTCTGAATAGATTAGTATCACACAAAGAGAAAAAACATTGGCATAAAGGAAATTATGCACACAGAAAGATTTCAGGCTTGGTACATGCTTTGGATAGTCTGGTTTCTGCTGAAAAAAAACAGTTGGTGGCATGAAAGCATGTGCAGACTGCTGTTCCAGAGGTAGGACAGATAGTATAGGCTCCATCAGACCTGGTCGAGAGAGAGCAAAAGTGGTAGAGCACTGCACTGAATCAGAAAAAACTCTTAATGCACCTGTACGCTCTTGGGAAGAAAGAGGGGGATGCAAAGTCAGACACATTTTTATTCCTTCTGAGCACTGAAGTCACAGCTGCTGCACTCTAAGGATGCAGTTCACCTGTAATGAATGAATCAAGCTTGGTATAGCTTTTTCCAGGACCATTGTGGTCCAATCCACATTTATGAGAGATAGTATCTAGTGACAAAACAGCACAGTTAATCTGGGAATTTAGGAGCATGTGAGAACTAAAACTTTCTCTGTTCTCACATGTAATTCCTTTTACCTTAGTTAAAACATAGTTCAGTTTCTCCTCCAATCTAAAATGACTATTACCAACCCTATACCTTCTTGCAACTTGGATGAAATCTATTTATATATTCTTTTTTTTTCCTAATAGCATCTGCAATACTCAAAAGTAAGTAGCAATTAAAGCCTAAGCATACACAGTTGCATAATGTTTTTTTCTGCCTGCCATTCAAATCAACTGAAAAGAAGAAAAAAAAAAAGAAAAAGCAGGAGAAAAAGAAATTGCAAGTCAGTTATCTGCTATTTCCCCCACTATTTAGAATGCACTAAACATGGGTGTCTGAATTCTCTGTGCTGGAAGAGCAAAAATGCCTACTTGACTGTTAATTCTTCAGTTCAACAATGAAGTTTGCTGTTGATATAAACTTCATAAATATTGAACATATACCAATTTTTTATGCTTTAAAAAAATTACTGCTATACTAGAAAAATAATCTGAATCCTAAAAATGTTTAGAAGTAATAGGAGTCATGGGAAAGAACAGGAATATATACTCCAACTTAAAGCATGGAAACAAGAAACAATCAGTACATTAGTCTTCCCCACCATCCCCAAAAGTACAATTAATTTTAATCAAAAGTGTTAAATTTTAGGAATTAAAGTGCTAAATAGAATTATTTATACAAGTAGAGACTGCATAGCCAGCACTTCACTGAAAACCCACACCTCCAAAGACCGCAATGGGTCTTACACTTCAAATACACATAGATGAGAGCTAAGAGTGGAGCCATGTCGTGTGTTCACAAAAGATGGTGAAAAGATGGTTGCTAAAGCAGTCTGAAAACCTACAATTTAATGAACTAACTGAAGTAAATCAATGACAACTAGGTAAATACGACCCCTGCAATAAATGCAGTCACCCCAGGCAGCTTTCTCATGGGCTTATTGTTTCTTACGCTGACCTAGTTTATGCAACACTTAAAAGTTATGGCGTGTTTGTTTCCTACAAGGTCAAACAAAACCAGAAACCTTTCTTATGATCTCTTTCAGGAGAAATTGTAACCCCATGCATTTCTTTGTGACAGGAAAAACATGGGTAATAGATGTCCACAAATTTTTGCAGTTGCAAACTTTATCTCAGGTTGATCACTGTTAAAATTTTTTTCAGCATTCTATCACATTCAACTGAATTTTAGATAAATATATAAAATTTGTTTTGAGTGAAAAACCAACACAAGCCAGAGAATAAAAAGTTTCTGTCTTCAGATGTCAATAAATTTGCAGCAAAATTAAATTTTGTCCAGCTTAACCAAGAAGGTATTACAGGAGCTTGCACAAGAATCTTGTTGATGTGAATAGGATTGTTATCTGTAACCAAACAGAAAAGTTTGGAAAAAAACTTGTTTCTTTTTAAGGAAAACTTTCCATATTTTCCATTATTCTGGTTAATAGTACTACAGTATTATTCAGCCAAAACTAAACAATAAACTTTGAAAAGATATGTGGCGATTGGATAGGTTATTTTATCTTTATCTTCTCTCTGTCTCTGTGTTAAAGTCCATTGCCACTGGAGCTGGGCACCTGGGCAGTTCTCAAAATGCCACTACTGCTTCGTCTAATCTTTTCCTGTAAGAAGTTTGAAAGAAGTATGACTATGTGACTTTTGAAAATATTGTGTGAAATTCAAAATAATTCTTCTCCTAAGAACAGTAGTGTAAAATTAGTCATTTTGTTTTGGTATATTTTCTATTCCTAACTACCTTTGACTACTGGGTAAAAGCATACCTTCCAGCAAACCTTAACTCGCATTTTAAAACTGATGTGTTCTCACTCTGTCTTCAAAAACTAGAAAGTCTTTAATGACTGAGAACTCATTGCTTAAGGAAGGACAGTGAATTTCTTCTATATAAAGGAGGATCATTTTTTGTACTGCAGAGAGGAGTTCTTTTCTTAAATTTGACACCTTTAGGATTCACGTCACAAATTCAAATGAGAAACTTCATAGCCTGGTAGTTTACTAAATGGTTGGTCTCTGATATTAATAAGATAAATCTAACATTAGAAAAACTAGGGCACTTTTCCAATTTGTAAGTATTTATACACTCATTTTAAAAAGATGTTTTGAATTACTCCTATGCATCAAATAGAGACTTTTTTCATTACCCTCCTGTGCTGGTTTTGGCTGGGATAGAGTTAATTTTCTTTATAGTAGCTAGCATGGGGCTATGTTTTGGATTTGTGCTGAAAACAGTGTTGATGATACAGGGATGTTTTAGTTGTTGCTAAGTAGTGCTTATACTAAATCAAGGACTTTTCTGCTTCCCATGCTCTGCCAGGTGCACAAGAAGTTGGGAGGGGACACAGCTGGGACAGCTGACCCCAACTGACCAAAGGGATATCCCATACCATATGATGTCATGCTCAGTATATAAAGCTGGGGAAGAAGGAGGAAGGGGAGGACATTTGGAGTGATGGTGTTTGTCTTCCCAAGTAACCGTTACTCGTGATGGAGCCCTGCTTTCCTGGGGATGGCTGAACACCTGCCTGCCCATGGGAAGTAGTGAATTAATTCCTTGTTTTGCTTTCCTTGTGTGCGCGGCTTTTGCTTTCCCTATTAAACTGTCTTTGTCTCAACCCATGAGTTTTCATACTTGTGCTCTTCTGATTTTCTCCCCCATCCCACCGGGAGGGAGGGTGAGCAAGTGGCTGTGTGGTACTTAATTGCCGAATAGGGCTAAACCACGACACCTCTCCTCATACATTGAGGCCAAAGTACCATTAAAGCACAGAGGTATCTCATTATTTAAAGTCACTAGTTCAAAAAGCGTCTTGAGAAGTAGTATTAGGTCTCTTCCCATAGAAATAAGACTTCTTTCTAATGATTTGTCAATTAAACCCAAGGAGAATCCACGACACACAGAATGAAAGGCTTTTACAGACAGCAAGACTTGTTTTTGTTTTTTTTTTAATGTAAGAAGTTTTGTCAATAACTTCTTCTATAACAAGATAGAAAATGCTCTTGAGAATTCAGCTTGCCTACATATGAGAAACACAGTGATCACATAGTTCTTTGGCGTATTTTTAAGCAATGTTCAGAAAAGAAAAACAAAAGCTATTTAAAGCATAGAGATAAAATCAGGGTGTGCACAGCAAAATTTCTTTTATCTCCCAAAAGAGCAATTCAGAGAGATGATTAATGGTTGCATGTAAAGGGCATTGAGGAAACATTACTAGAAAATATTTCCATTCCAAAAAGATCTATTTGCCAGCTCTCCAAGCAGACTATTATATGCTGTAGGTAACTGAAAGTAAAATAATAAGATTCACAGAATGTCTGATATTTCTGTTTTATATCTGAACACTTAGGGGTTTACAATACGCATAACATTGTGTCTACAGTATATAATCAACCACTGGCATTCTTACTTGGTCATCCATGTATTTTAAAAACCATTCATCACAACTAGTTTTTGAATAATTTATGGTTTCAGAGCAGAATTCCAATCACACTTAGCTGCTGCAGTTCATAGACCAGGGTGTTTACTTAAGCTGTATTAAAAGTTCAGTTTACATTAATACACTAAGCTGAAATTACAGGGAAAATACCAGTTCTTCTGATGCTTCTGCTCCAAGGTATAACACAGCACAGAGCAGAGGAAGGCAACTGAAGGTAGCTAAGTTCTTCAGCTGAAACAGGCAGCAGAACAACCAGATGGAAATGACCAGATTAGTTTCCAGATAATAGAAAGAAACAGTGACCTTAAAAAAAAGCATAAGCCATTACACAAGCTGGATGGATTGCAATTCCATTAAAAAAATCCACCTCATCAAAGGACACTAACCTGGACAAAGACATTAACACCCCCACCACCACCACTCTTCCAACACTATATTCACACTTACATTGAAGTGGGGATGGTATTCCAAAATTAGCTATTTAAAATGCAAAATTAGTGGAGAAATAACTGTTATGTTTTGGGTTTGTTTTATTTTTTTTTAATCAACTTTGATTAGCAATTTTGTTACATTCATTCCCTATTATGTCAGATCCGAAGGAAACCAGTTTTATTCACCATCAGCACAACTGAGGACAGCTCCTAGTACCTTCACCAATAGCAGATACCACTGGAATTATAACGAAGTTTCCAGAAATCAGAAAGACAACACTTCCAGCAGCATGAGAAGAAAACATCTGATCCTATTTTTCTTTTCATTAAGGCTTCATCTCTATATAACTGTAGAAGTCAATGTAATTTATTTCAAGGTTATTATATAACACATCCTTTACAAGTTTAGGCCATAAGTATACTAATGGAGCAAAAACCACCACTCCACACAATTGTACAAAATAATATCCTAAAATTCTAAGCAAGAACTCAATTTTTAGTAACCTTTCAGCCACATTTGATCTAGATAGTGAACATCTCTTGCTTTGCACTAGAAAGGAGGACAGACATGATGCCAAGTGTTGAAATTGTGTTCTGTATGTCAGTGCTAACCATGGCACTCCTATCTAATCTTTTTCAAACTCAGGAAAGTGTAATGCTTTCGTTATTTGTTGCTTGGCATAGAATTTGCTATCACTGTCTATGCATATCTTGCTCCCCAGAGAGGTAAAATGGCTGCTTCTTGCATTTCTCAGTCTCCTTTTACAGCTGCTTTTGAGGAAAGAAGATTAAATATATAAGGCTTTTAATAATGAAAAAATTTTTTTTCTTTACCATCTGCAGACCATTTACTGTCTGCGCTTCCTTGTATAGCAGGGATGGTTTAAATTACAAAGTCCAACATTCTCAGCTAAACCTTGTTCTTGCAATTGTGTTTTCTCATTTTTCTATGATATTTACATTGTTATCTTCCTCATGACTGTGGTAGATAAAAAGAACACTCTTTTTTTCCTAAATTACACAGCAAACCACTGTTTTTTGATGTCACCCACCTTGAACTACTCAGATCCTAAAAATTCTAATAATTTTGGTTAGAATGCCCCCAAAAAGTCAAAATTTGCTCTTCAGTATTTTATCTGTGGACTCTACTACAGCTCTGTAAAATGATTGCTCTTTTCATTTCATGCGCACAATACTTCAGAACAAAAATATTTTACCTCTGTACAATTCCAGTGGTCTAAAACTCACTCAGTTCTTCTCCCAGGCAGAGATCTACTTGTCTTCCAATATATTCCAGTATGCTGAAGCAACAAAAAAGAAAAAACTATGCAAATTGCACATTTGTAAGTCTCTAATAAGTTGTATGTATTCAGCTGTGTGGGTTTTTTTAACTAAATTGAAATATAGTCAGTGGTTCATTGTTTTTTGATTAACTTTATTTTGCAGAACTGAATTCTACTATAATTCCTTTATCATATATCCTTTATTTAGAAGATACTTTGAATACATTTATCAAGAGTTTTTTTCCACAGTTGAACTAAGAATGGTAATTTGAAGTTGAACATTGACTTTATGCTATAAGATGTTACGATAGCAAAAGTCTTTTCTTATCTGCTACCCATAATATTTGGAAAAAATACTATAATTTTTTTTATAGTTGAATACTCTTAGAAGACTTATTTTTCCCAATAGTGCCTGTTCAAGTCAGACCTCAGTACCTTTACAGACTGCATTAGAAGATAAATAAATTGAATACTGAAAGGGATCATAACTGAAGTCATTTCCTAACATGTTTTAACAGTTTAGTGGATTTTGTTGTTGCTGATTTTTGTTTGTGTTTAAGGTTTTGAGGCTTACGTAACCAAAACACACTGGATAACAGCTACAATTTTATTTAGTCTTTCCACAATGTCTTGCAGCTCCTCTCCCTGACCTTACAGTTTTGCTTGCCTTGCGGGTTGTGAAATATCACTTGCTGTAGTTCCTAAGCTATCTATAGCCATCTAGTTGTGTCAAAGATCATTTATATTTAACAAAACACAAAAATCGGTAATGTATCGTTTTGATAAAACTAGGCCCTGAGAAAAGAAAAAAAGCCAGATACAAACTGTATAATATTATATTGCAACTTGTCCTCTTTCTATACCGATTCTGCTGTGTCAACACACTTTGGCAACAACCGGAAAGCATGACAGAGGCGTCTTGGGACATCAGCTCTTCAACTTGCTGGAGCTTTTTTCTCATTATCTGGAACATCATCAGGATTGTAAAACATCTTATGCATTGGCAGCACTAACTCAGAGAATTACGTTGCTAATTCTTTTGAGATTCCTGACTGTAAAATTCCTTCAGAATTATTTATTTTATTTTCGTAGCTAAATGAGAAACTATAGGCCTGAGATCTGAAGGGAAACAAACTAACCACGTAGCATCTTTTTTGAATTTAGCCCCCACTGTCTGGTCCAGAACCTGGTCCTAAGCTCCCTAAACAATGGATGGAGGTCAGAAAGGGAGGAAGCACACTAGTAAGAGCACTGGGGAAACACTGCAGAGCTGACAGACAGTTGGACGGGTGCCCACTTGTGTGCCACAGACTCTTGCAATGCAAGTTCCTAACCAGTTCGTTGCTATAAGTTGCTCATGCAGCCAAACCCAGGCATGGCATGCATGAAATCATGATTTAAGGGACCTGGATCATGGCCAAAAAACCAGCCCCTTAACATGGGATAGGGCCAGAACAGACACAAGGTGGCAGCTGCACATGAGTTCACCCCCACCCCCAATGTTTTGTATCTCAGGACTCATGAAACCAAATAATTATTCCATTTGCATTTAAGTCCTTTTTGTTAAAGACCTCGAATACACATCTTGAGTCTTTACTCTTTGATACCTACTGTAGATACTCATGAACTAGAAGGTACATTCAACTTGGAGATGTGAAAACACCAGCAAGACCCTCTCCACAAGCACTAAGTTAGTATTTATTCAAACATATCTACCTTCTGAATCATTGCTCTCCCTTCTTAGCAACCCATCTAAATCAAAGCTAAGCTCTTTTTTTCCTAGAGATACTAAAGTGCTTCTTCTTGTCCTTATCCTTATTTGCTGTAGAATTTACCATTGATTTTCATTTGTCATCAACTGTCTGCCTTTCATAACTTATAATTTATAACCACCTCTATGAAACTCTCAGGTTTTTATAACATACAATATATTTAATATGAGAGAGACACTTTTACTTCTACTACCATTTCCAGTGAGGACATTAAGGCTTTATTATGGGTGTATCAGAATGCGTTGCAGACAAGCAGAAAGGCACCAATAAATTATTCAGGTCATTCTAAGTGAATGCCAATAAAATCTTCATATACAACAGCATTCCTTTTGGAATTTAGCATTTGAGGCATTACTCTAGTTTTAAGCGTTACTTTTTGTGATGTGCATTTACTTTTCCTCCCCAGTTCTGCATAGGTAGACCCTGGTGTATTTAATTATCATGAAAGATAAATTAGGAAAAAATAAATAAATAAAATAATTACTCCATTTCATTCTCTAAGAATAACCAATGAGGAGTACTCTGCATAAAGCACTGCTGGGATGTACTTCATCTCACCAGAATCCCAAGACTCAAAGAAATGTTGCATGGCCCATTAAAATCTCACTACTTTTCTTTTGCATTCTCTATACTTCCCAAATTTATACCTACTTAGAGTCATGATATCATGGACATTAAAGCTGCCTTGAAGTTAGTCTGGTTCACTATGCAACACAAGACATATATTTGCTGGTGAGTGGTGAAAGTCAAACTTTGCATTTCTAAAAAAGGGCCAAAGGGAATTAAATTAATCGTTCAAGGAAGCCATTATCCTCACTTAGGAATAGATTATTTGGCAGAGTGGCAATGAAGTGTAAAATGTGTGTGATTAATCCAATTTATTGTATAGACATCAGCACTACATTCATGGTCTGCTTCTTGGGTTTGTTATTCTGCAATGTAACATAGACATCAAGACATAGCCCTGAACTAGGGCTTTGTGGCGCAGGAGTCTACAACTTGCCATATCCAGGGCTACAACAGGTCAACGTTCCCCTCAGAAACTCTATATGCAGTGCACTACCTTTGAAGAGGTAAAATTCATACTGGAAAATTAAAAGTTCCGTGATCCCCAAATACTAAGTTTCTAGGGATCTATGCTTACATTCTGGGCAATGTTTTGGAGATACATATCGATAAGAAAGAAAAATTGATTACTGCAGATATGCACACACAAGTTATCAAATTAGGTTTCGACTTCAGAAGCAAAACAAAATGAGATGCCTGTAAAGCATGAATAAAATTATAATGGTGGTCTGATTATAGCTCCTCCTCTTCTCATTCTATGAAAACTCAGTCTTTTCACTTGTTCAGTAACAGGGTTAAATTTTCAAAAGTTGTCTGGAATAATGAGTGCCATTTTGAGTGGCCAGCTTCAATGTGTGCTTTAAGACTAAATTACTTTAAGTATTTTTAGTATTTCAGTCTCACTTACGGTTTGATTTTTAAGTGTTCAGATATATATTTCAAACAAGAGTAATAGAATAGTGGACCAGGCATTACCTGCAATGCCAAAGACCCAGAATAGTATTTATGTCTCCACTGAGATAACAGAAATACAGATCATTCTATTGTAAACATAAGAAGCAACATTTAGACACTACAAGATTAGACTCTAATTATACTTCAGAATAAGTGTTGCACTGTGAACACTACTTAGACAAGCATGATGAGAAAAATCACTTCACATTAGAAACAAGGGTGTTTCTAAAATGTTTCCTTGGGTCCTGGTTTTCATGATTGCTGGTCTGGCTTGACTGTCACTGGTCTGGCTTATTGTCCAAAGCAAATGTTGATGGCTTGGTACAGTGGACTCAGCCTTTGATTCACATATGTTTCTGTCTGGGTTCCTCTTCCTAGTTTTGGTTTCTAATGGTCAGACGAATCTGAACACCTTTCTTCAAGCCCAGAGAACTGACCTAAGCTCAAAAATTAATGCTAAATTCTGGCATTAACATATGCGATGACTGAATGTGGCCTTCTCCTATCCCCACCAAGTGCTCTGCATTTCTGATTTTTTGTTTTGTTTTTGACCAGTGGAATCAGGAGGTGTGAAATCTTTCCTATCTCATAATATAATTTATAAACATTCTTTCTTTTCCTATTAATGCATTTCTCTCCATTGCTAAGAGAGTGTACAGTATCTTTTTTACTAAGAATGCTGTGTTCTTCCCCTTTATTATTTGTTGGGCAGGAAATCCTTAAAAATCAATAAAACTCCTATTGCAACAGTTCTGATAAAAAACTGCATTGTCTTAAAAGGAAAGGTATTTATTCCTGAGATTCTCTTGCTGGTGATGTATCAGCTGCTCAAAACACTGCGCTGACTATAAAGCGTAGGTGGTAATCCACTTGGGAACCTCCCCTGCGTCTCCCCTAGAGTACAGCATTTTCTAGCTATGAATACCTACTACGTTTTAAACTATAGATACTGAAGAGTTGTTAGAAAATGACATAAATGATTACTGGCCAATATATTTCACTGTTTCTTTTTACATACCTTCTTACTAAGCATGATACACCTCAAATTACTTATTTTTAATGAAATTAAATAAACACACCATCTAGTGGCCAGCATGTAGCCCTTTCCTTATAAGCTTCCCTGATTATTTTGACAGGGTCTAATACACTGTTTCTTATAGATACCGCATATTAAGAATACTTTGTATTTTAAAAAAGCCAAAAAAATTGACAAAACATACCACGGATACCTGTTACCCCAAAGGAAGAACAAGATATATCATCTAATAATGTGTTCTTCAAAATTCAGAGGAATTGTAAAGTTAGAACAGATTATGTTTCTGTAATAGTCTTCTTTTGAAACTGGACCAGATGTTGCTCAGTAGCTCATAATATTTCCATGGATATTTTAAGGAGCATTCTCTCCTTAGGGTTTATTCAAAAGATGAGGTCAAATTTCATTTAAGGGAAAAATTTTATATTGTCATTAGACACTAACACAGAGATGAGACATTTGTATTTAAAGAACTATATGAAGAAATTATAGACAGATAAACCAAAGCATTTTAGAATCTGAAAAGAAGATTTGGAATGTGAGATGTAAATCCAAGCTTATCCCATGCAACTGAAAACTGACATGGTTTTGAAAAATTCCTAATTGAAATAAATCCTTTCGTTAAAACACAGTCCAAATGTCTTGGGTATGCAAGTACTCCTTGTTGCTAAGGAACTGGATTTCTAAGAAAATAGAAAGATTTTGCTGGGCTTTTAAAACCAATGAAGTTGAATTTTGTCCTTAGCTTGATTCTAACAGCAGGTAAAGAAGCTGAAATGAAAACCTGTCCAGGATTTACCTAAAAGCAAGCTTCTACACAGGTAAAAAAAATTCTTCTGGAATAACAGTTCACAAGTTACTTCTGGGCTTTCTTATTTCAGTACAGAAACATATTCTCGCTAGTCTTCGTTTGCTTATTTTGTAATTCAGGTTCTAATTTCTACATATTTTAGCGGTCTTCTAGCTTAAGTATTTCAAAGCTAAATATCTGAACGTTGAACCTGTCAATTTTAGAGATACACAGAATAGCTACGTAGCACCCCAAAATATTAACAATGGGCAATCAGAGCTGATCCACAAGAGGTGAGGGAGAATTTTGCATACTTTGGGTTAGCTTCTGTGAGCCAGTTAGCAGAGAGTCTCCCACAGACTTGTACAATACTCTCCAGTACTTCCTTTCATTTAAAAACAGGTGTCCTTCTTTTGATAAATAAATGGTCCTATCAGTTTAAGAGACGATTGCCAGTTCTTGGTCCTAATTCTGCGGACACTTTTACTGCATTTTATTTCTGTGTGGTCTTTCATCTACAAGGAAAGTACTTCTGATTATCACAAATGCCGCTGTGATAAGAACATTTATATCTGGATCTTCACTTTTTGTTAAAATGACAGAAGATGTAGTTTTGAAGTGCATCTCCATATACCCTTTGTTTTACTTTTTCTCTGCTCAAAACAAAAGATTATTTTATGATTTAACAGAAAATTCTAGCCACTAATCTCTATCTGGGACTATAAGGTTTCTCAGATGTGTGTAAGTCGCTTGAGAGCACTGCATGTGTTTTCACATTAAATCTCTAACCCTTTTGAGGTTTCCCTGTCACTATTAATTTTTTTCTGTGGAAAAAAAAATCACTTATTCTTAGAAACATAAGCTTTAAAACTCTCTGTCCCCCCTCCCCCCTAAAATACGTTATTTTTTTACTTTGTATTTCTCAGAGATGTTATGTTATAAAGCACCATGATTCCTGAGGTGTGTGATCAGTCTCATATTTCTCATTGCTCGTTCAAAGAACACCCCGGAAAGCCCAGCAAGCACATTCAGCATGTACACGGAGTACTCAGATGTTCAAAACAGCAGCTTACCAATGCAAATGTTAGTAGACCAGTGATCAAAGTGACCCATAAAACTATCTTTTCCCACTTTTCAGAATTTTTTACCATTAAAGAAAAGCTTTCAAGAAATTTTTTCTCATAGCTGCACTTACACCTTCAATAGCTCGTAATGGAGGAAGGTAATGGGAACAGCGTAATTGCTAGAATCAAGAGAGAAAGTGTCTAATACTGCACTGTTCAGTCAAGTGGGTGAACAAATGAAGATAGATAATGATTAATTAACTCTATCGTGGTGCTAAATTCCTTTTAGCACTCCAACTAACGTTTTGCAAAACCTTACAATTTTTCATTACCTAGGGACAGAAACTGCGGTATCGCAACAAAACAACTGGCATTATCAGATGACAGACACCAATAGGTAACTCTGGAAATTCCCTACAGACTGCTCAGCTGAGACAAAAAGTCGTGATAAAAGGAAAGAGCCACTAGGCTCCTTATCCTGAGACTTGACATAGGAATATTCAGAGTGACATTGGCAACAGAATAGGAACTGTTGGGTGTGACAGCTAGGAACATGTAGTGCTGTGTCGAGATGAGGAGCATTAAACTGCTGATTTTCTCCTGTTTGGGAGGGAGAGGAAGATAACAGGCTTCCTGTGTGACTTTTGTGGGACTATTTTGCTGTTTGGATATAGGCTAATATGCAGCAAGTAGTCTTAATTCCTATTTAGAACCTCTAGCTGCTAGCATAATTTATGCATTAAAAATTAGGTATATTTATTTAGCCAGAATTAGGCTACATAATTACTTCTTTTTTTTCTTTTTATTTTCTTAAAGCAAAGAAAAAAACAAGTGATAGATAGCACTCGCCTTGTTGAAATACTACATGCAATAATATACAGATTAACTCACTTATTTGGCTGAGCAACCAAGAAAAAGTGTTTATCTCTAGCAAATGGTACTTGAAGTATATGTAGTCTCTGCAACGCAGCAAGAAATTGAATTCTTTTGGGGTATCTCATTCACTCACACCAAGGTCAATGGTCAATGTAATAACAGAACTTGCAGAGAAATACCTGAGATTATGCAGTCTGGTTTTTCTAGGTAGTTGCAAAATAAAACAAAAAGGAAAGATGACCTTTTAATAATTAAAGTAGTTATTGTTGCAATTGGCAATCTGAAGCGTATCACAAGACTTTGATGATACCTGCTCATCATTATTTACAATGATAGCTTTGTTGCACAGTGACTCCACCAAAGAAAAAGTTACCTTCATTGCCCTAAGCCAGTTTACAAACACATAAAGCAAGAAAAACACATCTAATGACTAGGAGTAGCAGATCAGCACACTCAAACCACTCTTCTTGTCTAGTCTCTTCACTGCAGACACATAGTATGAAGGAGTTGATTGCATTTTCTCAGCTGGAGACCTGACCTTTCTAGTCTAGTTCTGATACAAGATATTAAAGATAGAATAAACTCTGCTTCCCACCGCCCAAACTCCTAGGCTAGCCTTTCTTCCTAAAGCATCCCAGCTAGCACTGGATCTTCTTGAATTTCCCCAACTCAAGCCCTCCCTCAGCTGGCAGGAACAGCAGCTAACAGAGCAAGTACCCAGAACAAAACACGGATCTGGTCATGTTTGTCTAATAGACGGTTCAGGTGTCTGCTGAGGTGCATTCATTGGCCAAATTTCCCACATGGAAATTACCAAGGTAAAAAGTTCTGTGTTTTTACTAATTAAAATGAATGTGAGCGGGTTTTTGTTTGTTTTTATGAACTACTGATGCTATCACTTATACTTCTCTGGGAGCTTCTTAAGGACCAGACAAAGCATTTACACGAATAACTGTAACTGAGGTTTCCATATACAGCAACTAACCACTAGGAACCATAAAAGAGCTTGGCCCAGGGTAGATGCATCGGTGGTAAATGAAAGGCCAAACAGAACAAAATCTTGTATTTTCTTCCTTATATTCTATTCTAACAAGCACAATAGGACTTTGCTCTATAAATCGCATTTCAGCACTAGTGGAACTAAAGAATACAGGTTTAATTCAGTAAGCTGTCTGCATTAGGAACTACCACAACAGTCAGTACGCCTCACTTCATGAAGGCGTGGAGATCATCTTTTATGATTTTCACTGTCACCATCTAGATACCCATGAGGTCAGATTCTCAGCTAGCATCAAAGTTAAAAACAGCTGTTGATGTAGCTTCTCTACTCCTAAGGAAGTCAGTCTTGAATACTCTCTCACTAGTGATTCTGAGTTTAACTTATATCATGACTATTAATTCTTTAAGAGCTCAGAAATATGGTTTCTTTCAAATGTTTGCACAAGGAAATACATAAAAACACCCGCGGTAAAAATAACTATGAATCAAAAAGTAAATCCAGAAAATGTAACTGCCTAGTGTACCTTTATATGCATCTCCTGAGAATGGTTGTGTAGTAGATTTAACTTCCCATTACTAAACAAGAGGAAATGAAAAAGTCTGCAGGAGTAATTGAATTGGCTCAATTATTAGTGAAACAGTCAGAAGACACTAATCTTCCTTAATCTACTGAATTGACTAAATTGGCAAAGGAGCTGAAGAACTGGCAAATTTGAACTGGTTTCAAAAAATTCTCTGTTGCTTGCAGAGTTCAGGATTTATTTGCTTATTTTCTAACATCCTGTGGCTAGATCCAGTAATTACAGAACAGAAATGGTCTCAAAATCATAGGGAAAAACAGCAAATAAAATACCCACCTCCCTAAAACACTCTCAAGAAAGAAAATGAAAGCATCCTTTGATTCAAAAAATGGCTTCACAGCTCTCCAGTATGAACATCTTATCTTAAACTGTTAGCTGCATGTATAAGCACCCTGAAAAAAATGCAACTTGATTTCAAACATGCCAGGGACTGCCTGTCCATTTCATAATGTCCAGCTCTGACCACTCACGTTGGCTTTCATTCCTCTTTGCAAATGAGTAGGCCTAATCACACAGTTAAATTTTCATCAGCTGAAATAAGAGCAGCAAAACCAGATCTTTTGATGCATTTACTTCCAGAAGAAACAGCTGGATGCAGGAGGGGAACATTTCCAGACAGGACTGTTCCTCTTCTGTGGCTGTAAACCACAGTGTTGCTGAATTTGGGCGGTGCTGCCTACGGAGGCTAAAGCTGAATAAAGTCCTCCCTCCAGTTTTTGGTGTTCTTTGATTTTTTTTTTTACTGTTCCAGAAAGCTTTTCCATTCCCACAATCCCAGAGCTTCAATGCCAGCTGTGCTATGAAACAACTACACGTTGAAAGAGTATTGTGGGTACAGACGCACCTGTGCCTTCCGCATAAGAGTACCCGAGGCATGCGACAGTAGTTCTGGGGAGGAAATGGCTTGGTGCTCCCCAAATGCAGGTAACAGAAAATAGGTTGATAACTTGCCCAAGAAACCAAGAAGAATGTGCCTGCTCTTCACCACAGTCTGCAGAAAGGCATGAGCTTGTCTGTTCTATGGCCGCCCTCAAAATTACTTGCATGAACTTAACCATGTATCATCTTCCAACATAAGAAAAAAAAATAAAAGTAATCCACACAAATGGTAAATAGTTAAAGAGTGCATTTTTCCCATTCCATCATAAAATGCTAGATTAATGTGTTGCACAGGAATCATGGGAGCCAGGTAAGCTGTAGAATAAGCTGTGAGATATTAAGAAATTGACAAGGGAGAAAAGTACATCGCAAGATAAAGTGAGTGAAATCACTCTTAAATGCTGCCCATGGAATATAGAGGGATGATGAATTACATTTCTTCCATTACAGCTCTCCTACAATATTCAGATAGGAAATAAAGTTTCCAACCCTAGCAATTGGATTGTTTGCAAGACACTAAAAGAAGATTCAGAGATTTCATTTCCTCTTCTTCCTGTACTGCCATGCTCCGAAAAGGACTCACCCCCAGAGAAGTGTGGATAATATTGTTGACAACACCCTCTCTAAAAGGGATTCGTGGTCTAACCTGCTTACAAAATAAGAAGAATTGGTGCATCTTCAAAGTCCTTCTCAGCCACGGGCAATATGTAAGTACTTGCCCTGCCACCCTCATCCTTACATGAACTGCTGGCAGCCCTGTCACCAACAAGAGCAGGTAAAACCCTTGGCTGTACCACTTGATGTAAGAGCTCTGGTCATATCAACCACTCTCATTCTTCCCTACTGTCTAAATCCTAAATTAACTATTTTAAAAATCTTATTGCCACTGAGTTCTCATAATAGAACTACGTAATTACAATTAGCAATATTTTTCAGTATTTCAGAAACAGAGGAACATCCTGAATGCTCTCTAACTTTAGAGCTGGACTGGTTTTAGAGTGTAAGTCTAATGTCTAGCTGTTTATGTTGCACCAAATCTCATCAAAGCCTGACCTCTGAAGACAGCTCAGAGGAGTTAATTTTTTTTTTATTTGGGAAAGAGCACAGAAATGTACCCACCGCACACTGTAACCACATACAATTTTTGTAAACTTGATATGCCCATACAGAATAAGGAGAATTAATAATTTTTCTTCATGACAAGAACTAAATCAGCTAAAGCTTTGAAGTAGATCTATCTATAATTTCCACCCATCACTTAAAAGACCACTATAATAACATCTGTAAAGACATACAAAAAGCTTTTAAATTCCAAAAGAATGAAGTTTTATTTAAAGGCTAGGCAAAATAAGAATACATTTTCTAAATCAAGAAATCTCAAGTGACTGGTTCAGACAGAGTAGAACTACATGGAGGATAACCGTCCCTGCTCTTGCTCATTTGTGTCCTTGCTGGTAAGTCCTTGCTGCCTGGCTTGATTTCAGATGAATCAATGACTTTGAGTTGCAGCAAATGCTACACAGTCCTCCTTTGTCCTTAGAAAGGTTATTTTCCTTATTTGTGAAAAGCGGCTCCCTGACTCTCAGCAATCCCTTTTTCTCAATCTGAGAAATTTCTCAGTCCATAGGATTCCAGACCCCCCTGGAGGCTGTCCTCTATAGCCTGTGAAAGCCTCTCTCTCTTCCTTAGCAAATGCTTCCACAGAAGGAAAAATCCCACCTTCCTTCCATAGACACTGTCATGATTGTCTTTAATTTTTATTTTAAAGGAGCACATCATAAGAACAGTGAATGAAGCATAAAAAGTTCATTTTGCAGTTTCCATTAGACAAAAGGTCTATATATTCCCATATATTGCTATTACTGGCATCCAGATATTTGAGACTTTCTTTTTCTTTTTTTTTTTTTTATTTTAAGAACTTGCAGAATAACCTGTCTTGTCTTTTATCTTCTTGACTTCTTGACCCCTAGAAGCACAGGTGCATGCTGGGTTTTTTCCTCCCTAATTAATCTCTTCTTCAGGCTCAGACTGGTTCATGTTATTCACCATATGAAGTGATGCAGCTGCCTAAATGCCTGAAACTCTCATACTGAAGGCAAGTTTTGATGGCTGTATCAAACCATTGTTTCTTTTAATACACATAACACAGATAAAAAGCACCTTGCAATTTGCTTTTTCAATTAAATTAGTTCTGGGAAGTCATCCTTTGAGAAGTGAGAGATAATGCCCCATAGCTACTACAAAATGAAACTTCCTATTACATCCTTTGATTTTCAAGTATATACCTATATAGTGCAGTACATGTTTCTATTAAAAGGAGCTTAAGGTATTTGTTGACTAAGTGCAAATTCTCGTAATAATAGAACAAGAATGTGAACTTCAGGGACATTTGAGTTAATTGGGTTGGGTATTTCTGTGTTTTTTTTTTTCTTTAATTGTTTAGTATATTACTTAAGTAAATAAAAATAAATAAATAAATAAAGAGTTCTATGGTTATCTCCTAACCTTCCACAGCCAGTGTTTGCATGTCCGTCAATGTTACTGTAGACAGGATTTCAAGGTGGAGATCAGTTCCAATGGCATCAGATCAAGAACTAGGAACTGACCCAAGAGCTGTGTGATGGCTCCTGCCTTGATACAGTGACATCTGTAATGTATGGAACATAGTACTCTTTTTAGGGGGCCAAATAGTAGTTAAAGTACAAGATAAAATTGCAGTAACATATAAAGAACATAAAGCAAAGTAGACCGTACATAGATCTCCACATGTCTTTGGTTAGATAAGAGAGTTTCTGAGGTGGTTTCTGAGACACTCCATCAGGAAAAGAACCAGATGGGCTGTTGGAGGCAAGAGTGGAACAGATTACAATATAGGAAAGTTAAAAAAAAAATTGAGACCAAGCTAGGAGTGGACAAAGGTCCTCTACCGTTTTCATTGGTGATGTAGAGCTACTGGTATGACCGTCAGACAAAGATGGGCAGCAGCATCCACAGCTTATCTGAATCATTAGGTGACCAGAGATTTATTTGAAGTCATAAATCCTCATAGACCATTAGTCCAGTTTTACAGAGCAACTCCAGCAAAGTCAATGACTTCTAATAAGTATCAAGCTGTCATAGCACAGCAGAGAATCAGGACCTTTATTGTCTCTCGCATTCTTACAGTCAGGCAGGTGGGGGGGAACTACTGTGTTGCAGGTTGGAGAAAGCGTGGTTTGATGTGTGGGCTTTGGCACACGGTAAGCATTTTTGCAGGGAAGCATTTTACTGTAATTTAACTTTTATTGTAAGGCATGACACATCCTTTCCAGCTAATTGCTCTATTTTAGCTTTTAAAATGAACAGATCTTTCTCTTTTATGTTTCAGCTCATATATTGTAATGATATTACTGTTACTGTTAAAGGTGACCTGAAAATTATTTTAAATTATTTGCTTCTTCATTTGTTTACAATGGATAAAAATGCCTAAGAGATTCTAGACTATTTCTAAAGCATATTTCCCCTCCTCCCCCTGCCCCCACTTTCTATTTTTACTTTATATGTGTCATCTCTCACACTCTGGCTTTACTCAAGTTAGGACTGCACATGATATATCCCTAACAGCCATTTGAAGTTGAAGAAGTAAAAGACTTCTGGGACAAGTCTCAGCTTTGTTCCATGATCTGCTATACAGGATCTTTGTGTTGTGCTACTCTGGGGAACTATCTGTCCTTTATTTCTTCTGCATTGGGCCTGAAAGTCTACAGTCATTCTACTCACTTGTTAGACTCTTCATTTTGTCATTGATGATTTGGTGGATTTGCCCTACAGAGAGGCCAAGAGGCAAGAGACGCTGTCAGAAGATCTGCAAGCTTCCGCAGAAGAGCAGGCAAGTGGAGCACCCATGTACAAATGTATGAACATTTAAAACAAACAAAAAACCCCCAACCCCCCAAACCCCTATTTAGAACACAAGGTAATACCTGTAAGCCTTATTAAGATTTTTTCTTTTAGGAACAAGACTGGGATGCATTTCAAAAAAGAAGAGGGAGATTCTGACTTTAGGGGGGGGGGCGGGACATCCAGAATCCATAGTTTTAAAAAGACTGCGATGCAAAGATGTTCTCTTGCCCAAAGCCAGGTCAGAGAAGCAGCTGCATCTGGGTATGGCAAGTACTCTTAATCTTTCATTTTATGTGCAGAATAAAGAGATCAAGCCAACTTCTAAAACACCTGAGCAACAGTTTTGTTCTGCAAAGAAGAATAGAGATCTCTTTTTCATATCTGTTAAACTGAAGCGTTTACAAGATGTAAAGTCCCTACTGGGAGTGTAATGTGAAAATCCACTCAGTGGTGCATGTTTCTTTAGGAAGCTAAAGTGCTAGCAACTTGATGAATTTAACTTCTCTTTTCCCATCAACCCTAAAAGATGAGAACATTCTGAAATGTACAGTGAAAAACCTTTATAGAAAAAAAAATTATTCTGTGCAAAACCAAATTAGACGACATTTTTTCGGTAGAGTGCTATGCATGCTGTAACCATGGTGTATCACAAAAGTATGATGCTGCTGCACTCAGGGACTATTTGAAAATCCACAGGTGGGCAAACATTGAAATGCACCTTCAGTGCTCTAGTTACCTAGAGGTGTTGCAGAGGTGAGTGGACAAACAGGTTAAACCACTGGAGTCCTGAGGCAATTGATGGGTTCGGTATGGTTGATTCCACCAGTACAAAGCCACATAACAGTTGCAAAAAACAGTAAGAAAGTTTGTCCTTCTAACTTTTTAGACTTTAGAATTTGCCGTACCCTGTTCCCAAGGGGCAGACTTGTACCATTTTAAAAAGCTGTATCTTAATTTCAAAGGAACTATTCAGAGTGGTACAGCACTCAAAATAAGCAAAATCTTGAGCAGTAATATTCATGATGTGGCTCAGGATATAAAAAATTTAGATGCTTGGCTCAAGAACAGGTCCTATCAGTTTCTAATAAGCTTATACTGTCATGACAGTTTAAATTGTGCATGCTCTACAACATCCCTCTTGACATTTTCTGGAGCGAAAGGAAGGCTTTAGTAAGGCTTTTGACACTGTGCCCCGTAACATCCTCATGGACTAACTGATGAAGCATGGTCTAGGTAAGTGGACAGTGAGATGGACTGAAACCAGCTGAACAGCCAGGATCAAAGCATAGTGATCAGCTTCACAAAATTCATCTGGAGGCCAATCACCAGCTGCATGTCTCAGAGTTCAACAATGAGTCCACTGCTGTTGAAGATTGCATTAATGACCTTGATGATGGGACAGAGCATACCCTCAGCAAGTTTACAAATGATACAAACCAGGGAAGAGTGGCTGATACCCCACATGGGTGTGCTGCCATTCAGAGGGACCTCAAGAAGCTGAAGAAATGGGCTGAAAGGAACATCATGCAAAGTCTTGCACCTGGAAAGGAACAACCTCCATGCACCAGACCAGGCTGGGGCCCAACTGGCTGGAAAATAGCTTTGTAGAAAAGGACCTAGAGATCCTGATGGACAAGTTGAACATGAGCCAGGAATGCACCTTCATGGCATGGAGTCAGTCCCTGCCTCAGTGGCACCGCAGCAGTGCTGGTCTCCAGGTCCCCACAGCCCTGCCTGCCATGAACCCCACCGAGCCAGGCCCACAGGCTGTCACGGTGGCCCTGCCTGGCCATCCCGTGGCTGTCCCTGACCCCAGTTCCCCTCACCGGGTTGATCCTGACCCCCACCATAGGCTGGTGTCCCAGCCCAGCCTCAACTGCCCCACAGTGCTGGCCTCACTGTGCCCTGACACAGTAACGGAAAAATAGAGGTTTCTCTTTCAGCCCAGCTTTATGTACCCACTTATACAGAGTTATCAGCTAGGAAATGACCGCTTAAGTCTGCCTAGACAAAATGTGAAAGATTTTCCTTCATCCTGACAAGATTTTTTGTGAAGCTCAACTTAATCTTTTTTTCCTTACATTTACATCAGGCCATAGAGAAAAAAAAAAAAATCAAAACCCCCTTTACCTACTGCTTCTAATAAATAGGTTCTAAATATATTTACTAGGCACAAATAATCTTGCAGTTTTTACCCAAGAAATTAATTTGCCAGCTATAGTGGGAGGAGGAGGAGAAAATAAAACAGTGAATATGGGTGAAGAACAATTAGACTTTGATTAAGAACATGTAGAATGGAGGAGAAACGTGACATCCTTTACAAGGCATGCGACTTTTCTTTCTCCGAAGTCAGTTCCTGCTCTTATGTTTCACAATATTTTTTCTTTTGGGAGTAAGGTAGGAGACAAAGTTTAACAGCAACTGCAGGTGCATTTAGAATCACATTACACTACCAGAGAGATCAAAGCATAAGCTTTATGAATTTTGTCCTCAAAATATGACAGAAGAAGGCAAAAATGACTGAAGTGTTTAAATCAAGTGACACTCAACAGTTAAAAAGTTGTGCACTCTCAGTTCAAAGCACAACACTGCCTTGTGAGGAAATTCATTTGCAAAGTACTCTCTGAGTACTCTCTCACTGTTTGGACAATCTACTAACATGCAGCAGCTGAGTATCTCAGACCTCTAATGAAAGGACATGTTACAGTTCTCCAAGTCCTTGCACAGCCCTAAAAAAGTCTGTAAAAGTGGTGTTTGAGGACACTTTTTCTATTTCTCTAAACATTTCATAAATATGATTCCTCTTTTCCAAAATACAAAAACAGTTAGAAAATAATTCCTATACAGTGAAATTTAAAAGTAAGCTGTGGGTCCTCAAAATGTTTCATTTCACCATAAAAAGAAAAAGAGCACCCATGGTTTTTTATTAGGCTCTTAAAAACCATGTACCTATTTTAAATGAAGCTAAGGTTCAGTTCAAGGAGAGAAAACAGAAAGTGTACATCACAAAATAAAAATGTCTGAAGTCTATTAAGTATTTGCATTTTTAATACAACTAAATTTCTCATTGAAAAAATCTGATAAGATTTATTTCTACAGTTTGTGATTTTAAATGTGATGCCATGTATCCGTACAAAACTTTTCACAATAATTCTAGAAGTCTTCTAGAGACTAAACTGAGTTGTAAATTAGAAATAGTGGTGATCTAGTACTTCTTAACTGGTTAATGAATTAGAAGCAGAACACACACACCCCCATAACTGCTACACCTATTAACTACCACTAGGCAAATTTCCCTTTATCCCAACCAAAATGAATAATAACTATTTCTTTTTTTTTTAAATAACCACTAGTGAATATCATTTATTATAAAAATAGTAAAATAGCAGAAAATCCTCCTATGAGACATATTGATGGGATTTACTGGAGATGGTGAATTCTGTTAACAATAATTTCTACTCTAATATGGACCTCTTATACTTCAGAGCCCCAGGGAAGGGGGATGCAGTCATGATGAAGACTAAAAAAAAAATGAGAAAACACTTTTTAAAGCCATTGAGATAAGTGTTGCCAGTTTCTTATTTGTGTTTGATTTGTTTTCCAAATGCTTTATTCAAAATGTCGTATAGCCTACCATGATTGTTGAAATCTATCATTTCCTTAAACTATTTATAGGATTATACCAATGGCAGAGATCATTTGTCATCAAAGGGATAAGATTAGACATGAAAATGTAATGCTGGCAAAACATATTTCACCAGCAATACACAGGAGGGCAAGTGCATAACAGAACTTTTAATACACTTCACTTTTTTTTTTTTAATCTTCCACTACTTAGAATGTGTTTTCTTACTGACACTGGTTATATGACTTTTAGACAGACCAGCAGTGCATTATACAAACAGTGATTGGAAAGTCAGCAAGCTTTTGTTTGTTGGAGTGTTTCCACCTATTTATTTCTGATAAGGTCAAAAAACTCCTTGAATTCAACTTTACACTTGGCTGATGATGAAAAGTAGCTGCATGCTTTGACATAAAATAACCCACAGACGTCAGCATCAAGTAATAAACATTTTAAAGCATTCCTACTAATAACTGAATTCAGGACAGCAACTGAGCAGAAATATCCATCTCTGTCAAACACTGCGCTTCCAAAGTGTTCTGCTAATCATTTGTAAGCACAAGCAACCTACCAAAGTCTAATTCTGTCATTTGCATTTCAGATTAACAGTAATTCAAACAAACAAAAAAACGTTTTAGAAAGTGTTGCAGAACAAATCTTTAGAACACACCCCTCTAAAAAAAAAACCAACCCTCACACAAACCCCCAAAACCAGAAACTAATCATGAAAATAAACACAAACAAATAATGAGTTCCTTCTCTTAATTCCTGCCCTTAGTGTCTGTTAAGAAAAGTTACAAAAGCACTGTATTATGTGGTGGATAAGACATGGAAAGCCAAGAGTGAAGAAGTTTAAATCCTTCCAAATGGGCACTTGCAATTCAGGGACTCCACAAACACAGCTAAACTAAGCTATCAGTCTTTGCACTTGCTGACAGAAATTCTCTCCTCATTGCAGAAGTGCAGAATTTTTGAAGGGGTTGCCCATCTGGTTTCTTTAGACTCTTACCTGGGCACATCCACTGATGTCATTTCTAAGAGCAAGTAGAGCATAAAGTCCCTGACAAGGTGATGCTAGGTAGTCAGCTAATACGTTGCCTTGGTTTTGGCTGGGATAGAGTTAATTTTCTTCCTAGTAGCTGCTATAGTGCTGTGTTTTGGATTTAGGATGAGAATAATGTTGATAACACACTGATGTTTTAGTTGTTGCTAAGTAGTGCTTACAGTAAGTCAAGGACTTTTCAGCTTCTCATACTGCCCTGCCAGTGAGGAGGCTGGAGGTGCACAGGAAGCTGGGAGGGGGCACAGCCAGGGCTGCTGGCCCAAACTGGCCAAAGGGATATTCCATACCATATAACATCATGCTGAACAAAAAACCTGTGGGTGTTGGCTGGGAAGGTGCGGCCGCTCCTCAGGAACTGGCTGGGCATCAGTCAGTGGGTGGTGAGCACTTGCATTGTGCATCACTTGTTTTGTACATTATTTTATCATTATTATTATTTTCCCTTCCTTTTCTGTCCTATTAAATTGTCTTTATCTCAACCCATGAGTTTCACCTTTTTTCTGATTCTCTCCCCCATCCCACTGCAGGGGAGTGAGCAGATGGCTGTGTGGTGCTTAGCTGCCTGCCAGGTTAAACCACGACATACGTTCAGGTCATGAAACATCAGTACTAACTATTTTTTATTTTCCTGTCTCTGAAAGAAAAAACCATTTTTGTGACAATGCAACTGAAATTCTCTATAGACACACAATATGTCTGCGTACCCTTTATTTTCATATCTGAATTCAAACCAATGCTCCTCTACGAGCGTGCAGCAAGAATAATCTGTTGCAACCATTAAAGAGAACATGCCCTTGGATTTTGTTCTATTGCTTTCCTATTTCTCTGATTTAGCAAAGACTTTGACAGAAGTTATATTTTTTTATTTGAATTCAATAATAAATTATGCAACTGACATCTGAAAACCCAGCAACAGTCATTTGCATGACAGAACACTTACACTGGCAGCACTTATTTTTCAACAAGGTCAAAAATCTCCATCAGTTCTGCACCAGGTCTAGCTGGTGATGAATTGGGGCTGTATACTTTCATGGTAGAAATCCTTCATTAACAAAAGAATAAACATTTCATTTTACCTGTAGAAGTGATGCAAAATATGCATTGAGGATGACACCTGAGGAAAAAGAACAGCAACAGAAAACTCTCTTTACTGATTCCAAAAGACTGACTTTTCCTATGTCCTCTGAGACAATGTAGTCTGCTTTATATTACAGTTCTATTGGGAAAAAATCCACTAAATATTATTAAATTTCCCTTACCTTTAGTATTACTTTCATAACCATTAAATGAACTGATTATTCTTAATAAATCTGGTTCCAGGTCTTGCAGTGTGAATTTACTTTTCACTACCAATACAGTCCTTTCAGCTGAGTGTATACCATTTGCTAAGCATGTCCCTTGATGCATATTATACTTTAGCTGTACTATGGTCTAAATTATTAGCTTGGTTTTAATTTTCCTGATATTAATTTTTTTTTTAACAGATAATAACACTATAGATGGCATTCTTAGCCCATAAACCAATATTGCATGGAGAAAGCACCTAAGAAAAAGCTATTTTTAAAGAAAAATCATCAGGCTGGTTAGTTGTTTTCTTTACCTAATTAATAGGATGAGAATAGTCTTTCAGAATTTATAATGTGTGGAAAAGCATTCATGAGTTATAAAGAAGTGGGGTTTTCCAATACATTGGTTGCTAGCTCATCTACTTTCTTCTTTGTTAAGTAAAGAAGTCTTTCAAATAATGAAAATAATGCACAGCTCAAAATAAGTTCAACAACTGCAATTAAAGTAGTCCTTAATTTCAGTATTGAAATCTTCAACTTTATTGAGACAATTCATATTTTGTATGGATCTACCTTTTTGCGTCAATGGAGGTCCAAAAGCCTATCCTCTCTGCACATGATCTTTCGCTAAATGGAAATTCAGTAGCCAGCTCCACACATTACCTGATCAGAGCAACAGACTTGCTTCCCACAGAGAGGTGTCTGAGAAGCAAAACTGTGTGTTTCAGTCTGAGCATGGAGAAAGGCTCCAATACATGTGAGCACAGCCCCCACATCTCACAACTGGACTCATACAGCTACCAGTGTCAAAAATGTTTTCAATATTGGGTCCACCAGCCCATAGGAATCTTTGTCATTCCTCTGTTGGAAGTGACCATGAACAGTAATCTCATAAATGCTACAGAAACCTAACTATAGGATGCACACACTCTTAAAAAAAAAAAAAAAAAGCATACCATACAGGCACACAAATTGAAAGTTTGAAGTCAAACTAGTAAACTAGTGATTCTGACTTTCATTAGAGCCAATACAAAATTTGAGAAGGATCTGAAATATTTTCATTCATTTTCGGACTAAGATTTTTCTGAAAGACCTCTTCTGCTTTTATAACACTTTGCTCCCTTAAGTCTTCTTTCCCTCCCCTTTTCATTTTGCTACTGAAAAGACATGCAGTTCAGAGATGGGGAAGATGAAGAGAGAATAATAGAACAAAATAAAAAATTTAAGAATCCTATAAATTACTTTAGAAACCATCTTTATCTAATTCTGAAGCAGTAAAAGAAACAGTAGAATTCAACACTAGCCTATATGCCATGCATCCCAACCTTCATATTAGGTTCTTTCCCTTTAATTGTATTACAAAAGAAGTCTTCTATTCAATACATTCTTCTCCATACAACAGCTGCACAAGTTTTAGACTTCTTGTGCACTGTAAATGAACAACAATCAGATTTATGTAATGGAGAGGCTGGGAGAAGCAAATGAGAAAAGCACAAATGCACAAGTTCTGTAGCACTCCTCCTATCACAGCACAGCTAGATCAGTCTTGCATAGTCTCCCAAATTCATTGGTATTAACTGTTTTACTGATGTTCTCCCTTTCCTAGTAAAATTACAAAAGGAAGAATTATTTTCTCCACTCTCGAAGAAAAATTAAATTTTTTCAACCCTTCAAAAGGGGACTTACAAGTAGCACCTTAGCTCTAGCACACAGTGAATCGCAACCAGAGCTGTGGTTCCTTAAAACACAAGTAATTCTCTATTTTACATTCCACCCACTGTGCAGCAACTCTACAGCACATCCCAAAGAAGCCTGCATCTAGGTTAGCCCACCAACTATTTTCAAGTCACAAATATTAGGGATATTTAGGTGCATGTAGAGTGAGGTCTTAAAAGAGTCTACATTATTCATTACATTAGTAACTTTTAATCAAGGAACTCATCAGGGAAGTAGGGCAAGGCCAGTCCGGTCAACCTGATGCTGATTAGACCACAGATGTCTTATCATGCACTTTCTCAAGAGATTTTGTTTGGATTTGAGAGCAAAATTATTCCTAGCATCATACCACGTGTGTCCTTTTTTCTTGTTCAAAGCTCAAGCTAGCAACTGTGATTAGAAAATGAAATGCAAATACTTCTGAAGAAACAGGATGAGGGGAACAATTTCATGATTTCTCACTGACATCAGCAGGCCTACACAGAACAGTGCAATTACTGTGGATTAGGTGAGCAAGGCTAGGTACAAGTAGGGAATCTTTGCCAGCCAAAATTTCTGTTTAGCTAATTTCTTTCTACATAAGCATAGACACCTTCCAGACCAAAAGAGTTTCTCTCACCTCCAGAAGGACAAACTTCTAACAGGCTACACAATTGCAGGCAAAAATGAGATAAAATAAGATTCTCTCCTCAAATCTCATAAGCTTTTAGGCACATTTCAGCTATTGGCTATATAAAAATACATTTGAAAATTTAATCATATTTACTGGAATAACCTCTTCAGATCACATGATTATTTAAAAGACAATGCATACAAGACTATTATTAAATTATCTCATGATATCTCTACAAAAGAAATCCTTTCAGCAACAGTTAGGAGTGCAAAAAAAGGTAAGGAAATTGGAAAGGTAATAAACACTGGCTGAGGCAAGGCTTCAGTGTTGTTCTGGCTATAGTTTAGCAGGGTTCAGACATTACTGTTTCTACTTAGCAACTTGCACTGCTTCCCTTTCAAGTTACCACTTCCCCTTAATAATCTAGCATGAGTACCGGTACAATTGCCCCTGACCCCTCCACTAAATGAGCTGACATAGCTGAACATACACACTTGTAATAGTATGGTTATCGCTGGACTGACAGGAAAGAAGTATGCATCTAGGTATCTTGACATATCAAGGCAGAGAGGGGGCAGTAACCCACCATCACTCAGCTACAACCATCACAGGACATCTGACCCCAGTCCTGCAGAAAATAATGCAACTCTTCTCCCAGTCACTCCAGTCTGTGTGATCGAAGGCCTAGTTTCAGTGCAGCACAGCTGCATAACCTTGGTTCAAAGTTCTGTGAAAAGCTTCTAAGTTGCAAGCAAGAGCGGTAAGAAAACAGAGTAGAGCCATACCAGGTAAGAAAGGTGAAATTAAAGGCAGATGCAAGAGTGCTGAGACACAGGTGATCAGTAGCTCAGGGATTCCAGAGGAAAAACTAACACAAATGGTACAAAATGCTAAGGAAAAAAGCAGGTAATTGGAAAACAGCTCCTCAGCAGCACTGATGTTCAGCCTGTCCCAGGGATAATGGAGATCAATCTCCCCCTCTGAGTGATGACTGCCAGGCTAACCAGACTCGTCAGGTGACTTATTGGAGGGTGGCAAGCATATTAATCATTATCCAGTATCTCATAAGTACCAATTAGGTAATACTTAATTAATTACTTATATCAGATGTCAATTATTACTTTGTATTCTTAAACTATGAAGATCTGTTTTGAACACAGTAAAACATTTTAAAGAAAACAGATAGAAAGGGTAACAATAAATAAGATAGAATTGTTATTTGTACCTATCCAGCTGTGAAGCTGCCTAATGTAACCTGAGTTAAATATACCAGTATCAATAGCACTTCATGGTTTGAACAATGAGGTTGAAAACTCAGTTTCAATACCATCAAAAACAAGCAGCCTTGGTATGTACAGTGGTAGCTTTACTTCAGAATTTATTTTCTCTTTTGGACTGCTGGAAATACATTCAATTTTTCAATTACACTATACATGAGCATTCATGATAAGGCAAGAGGCTATATACTTGGAGAATCATAAGAAAAATCATTAATTCAAAAGGGTCTTTTCACATGTGCAAGTTGTTGCATCTTTCAGACATACTGTGAGAGGGAAAAAAACCCAAAAACCACCAAAACAACCCCCACACACTTGGCCACCTTCCCTAATATTTTTTGTATTCCAGAAACATATTCCACCAAACAAAAACTTTTCCAAATATCACCAATATTTCTTGCTCAGGAATTTGGGAGGTACTGAGAACTGTAACACTTGGCCCAGAAGCCATTGTCAGTCATTCAAAGGAAGACAAATCCATTTCAGTAAGCAGAAAATAAAGGGAAACCACAGATTTGTAGAGCTCCTGCTACATCTATTTATTTAGGATTGCTCAAGACAGAAAACTGCACCATATACTCATCATGCAATTTGAGTACTTGGCTCCACCCCCCCAGTACTTGAGCCCCTGTTGTTGAAAGCTCTCAACATCCACAGAAGTCAGTCTCTCTCACTTTCAGGGTGACAGCTCCTCTGGTAACCTCTTTTCCTTCCTCAGGCAAGGCACAGGGAGCCATGTTGTATTCCTGATGCAGAACACCACATCCATTTTCCTCCTCTCTTTCCTGCTTTTCACTCTATCCCCCTTGTCCTTAGTGCTGCTCTCATCTATGAGTAGAACTGCAAGATAATGGCAGAACAAAGAAAACAACTTTAAAAGACCTTAGTTAGTGCTTTCATCCCTCCTCCTCCCCTTGCTGCCCCTTGGATGTTTAAATAGTTGTATGTTCTGCTTAACTCTTTGTTGCCTGTGGTTATCTCTGTCTCTCACTGTTAATGACCTTCATACCAGGAAAAAAAAAAATCAACTTGCAGATATGAAAGACTGATAAAATACGTACAGTATTTTTACTTCCTTTTGTTCTACAATACTTCCCCTCTTTAGAGATACAAAACCTGCTTGCTTGAAGCATAAATCTTAAAAGATATCAACAGGTCATTCTTTTGCCTTTCAGATAAAGTATCGTTAAGTACACTAAAAATATGAGGTCTGTATTTCTCCCCTTTTATTTCATTGTTTTAAGTGTTTCTCAAGATAAAGCAATAAAGTTTTATTCTTTTCGCAATTTGTTTTTGGTCCGCTGAGAGAAAATAAAATGTTTGCAATATTTACCCTAAATTAGCTGTAATAACATGGTCTAAATAAAGACTGTTTCACAGCAGTCTATTACAAATAAGAACTATTTACAGTATTTTGTGTGTTACACTTATTCTTAATTCTTTCCCTTCTCCAGAAAGTAAGCTAACAATCTGCATAACTTTTTAACTTATGAAACCCTATCTGTAGGGGCACGGAGCTAACTTTGTTGCAGTACCCCACTGTAAAGGTCCAAATTGAGCCTAAATAGCTCGTTGGATCCACAAAATAGCACACAAGAAACCGATGAGCTTGGATCACCTCTAGCAGATCTGATCACCTGGCCCAACTTAGAAGATAATGCTTTTACAGCTGGTCTGACAAAGAAATAGCCTTCAGCAAGCACCTGGAGCACCACCTCAGCTTGTATTTCCAAACGATCACAGCTACTTTGCTTTTGGTAGCAAAAGTGATTTATAGGTTGTTTTCATCCAAGTTGTCAAGCCTGCAAACATTATACTTACACAATTTCTAAAAGGGTGTGGGACACTAACGTAGTTCTTAAGGACACAAAAGTAGATACAAAGATATGTGGAGGAAGAAAAGGATGCCTCCACATCCCTTCCTCTATACAGACTTCAAACCAGTCATGACACATTTAGATGTATGGCATGTTAAGGATCAGGTATGTGAAACCATTTTAAATCGCTGTCCCCTCTCCCTTCCCAATACCTTTTCTCTAACAATTTATCCTTCCCTTTTGCTTATCCTGCCCTTTCATTTCGTGCATATGCACCCAATTCCTGAATTGCCATTAAAGTTTTTTTATATCAACCTTAAGATGCTCCCTTGTGTCTCTCAAATGTAAAAATCCATACTCTCCATTGCAAGCCTCCCAGACATTACACAGTTCTTCCTTGTCTGCATCCATCCATCCATCCTAAACCAATCCAAGTTTTTTATTCCTCATTGCCTAGCAATCTTCTTTCATCAAGGCAGAAATACAACACTGTCCTTGCACACCAAGTGCTCCCCTGGTCTTCATTTTCACATCCTCTGCATAGACGGAGACTGTAGAGACTGGGATTCCCCTGGACAAGCTTGTCTTCCAAAACCCAGCTACCCACAGCTGCCTTGCATAACTGGCACACCTAGCCTTCTCTAAGGAAGAGAGAGAGCATTTCTCTGCCAAAGATGCTGGTGTCACTGCCAATATGAATGCACAGTTTGGCTTCCACTGAATAGCTGGAAGACACCCTCTCCCAGCCAGACATCACTCCAGCTGACACCCCCAACAAGTCACAGCTTTTGGTGCTCATCTTCTATTCCCCTGGTATCAGGCTGGCAAAATGAATTGGCTGCAAGAGACATGTTTTTCCTGGGGAGTATAAGAGCGAAAAGCAACAAAAACAGGAATAGAAGAACTAAAAGACACAAGAAATTGGCTGGACAGTGGAAGAAACAGAAATGCCAAAACCAGATTTGTCCTGAACTTCTCATACCTCTTCAGGTTATAGTCCACATTTCCTTCCACACAATACCTACAAATTGTTCTTGTTCTCTTCTACTCTGTTGAATATTCTCCAAGATAGCTCATGTGGGCATATACATCCACAAGGAGTATTTCAGAATAAAAACTGAAACATGAACTCTCCTTCACAACATGGCAAGTTATCCTCACAGACTGATAGATTGCCTAGAAGTGTACATGTTCTGTGCAAAGCCAATTCATGTAAAAATTAAAGTGCTATGCACAACCCAAAGGGACATGTCATAACATCACCCATAATCAACAATCAGAAGCATAATGCATTAGTTGTAATGTTTTATGGAAGAAGTCACTGGGAAGATACTCAGGGAGCACTATTTATGGTAATGTAAGAATAAGTATTTCAGTGCAATGCTCAATGTATGAAAAAAACGTATGGGCTCAAAGTGACAACGCACAGGGCACTCTTGCATCCTTCTCATTTCAGGAAAATTTACATTTTAAACAACATTCTGGGTTGAATGTCAAGTAGATGAGCCTATGAACCACAACTAAACAGGAATATTTAGGATAAAACATTTCAGAATAGACATAGACAGCAAAACAGACTTTAGATTCTAATCTTATCATTTGTATTGCCACGGCCTCTAAGGTCTCTTAATTAGTTTGTTTTAAAACTAAAAATTAACCCATTCTGTGAAACCTCAATTTATATAGTCAGTGAACTCTCCTCCTGAGTTAAGTCAAATTTCCTCTACAGTCGGACATGTATTTCCTGCAGATGTCTCTGGGAGCCATCTGTATGCTTTAGTAAATAGCATTGGGGGTTACTTGATATCTCAAGAGACGAAGCAGCAGAGTACTAAATCTCTACAAATGGAGGCAGTTGCTCTACCACAGAAGCAAAGGCCAAGTTTAACACTAAAAATCCAGTCGGTAGCCACATTGTGTTCTATTCTGCAGCCCCACAGCCTTGCTGTCTCTTCTCCCAAGCATGTAAGACCACTGAAAAGCAGAATAGAAATGTCATGCGTATAATCTTTGCAACCGTAACTTATGGATGCTGCTGTCATCTTTCTGACTTTTAATTTGCTCACTTGGGAAAAATTAGGAGAAATAAATACTCGCTAAACAGTCAGTTCATAACAGAAACAGACATTTATGACATCTCATAAAATCATTATGTGGTTTGCCAACTTGAAACTTAGATGCCAATTTGACCCAAACTAAGTTGAGTGAAAGGTAATGCCATAAAACCACTAGTTCAGAAGTCCATTGCTGCTATCATCAGCACAGGCCCAAGGGAAAAGATTAAAAAAAAAAAAAAAAAAAATCAAATTAAAAAAGTCTCACATTTCAGAGGGGTTTTTTCCCCTGGGAATAGCTCTCATGAGTAGTTCATGTTACACCACAGGTCTTATCAAAGATAAAACTGAACTCGGGGCCCACAAATCTGTGAAAAGCTCTTTTGCTAAATCCTGAAAGGTAGTGGTAACCCAAAGAAAAGCCTTAGTCATCACCACATGATAATTTACATCCAGACAGCCTGAACTGTAATTGTTCTCAACACTCCAGTAAGAAACAAGTGTTGCATGCAATGGCTTATTGTTTAAGAAGCATTTACTAAAATTTCTTAGGCACCATAATGCATGAATGTCAATTTCTCATCTATGCATTTTATTCTGCCTCTTTCTAGTAGATGGCTGGTTCCTTCTAGTAGAGAAGCCTTTTTTTTTTTTTTTTAAATTCACTTATGAACTCTTTATCTTTGTTTTTATTGACATGTAGATTTTGTACATTTCTTGAAATATGAGCCATCTAATTTTGTTGAAGTATTAATAGCTCATGTAGCCATCCCTGTAATCTGTGAAATGGGTGATCTACACTGAAAACAAGGAGAACTATGGACAATGGAGAGTTTTGTCACCTAGATGAACAGGGGATTAGCAGTGCCATTGAATCATTTTACAGTGTGGCTTAGAGTAAACAGATCTATTTTGGGAATAATAAATGCTCTTTTATTAAGAGAGTACTGAGATAACCTTTTGAAAAACATTACTTTCAGAGGGGAGTGGACTGGAATGCTTACAGTGAAAGATTTTGTGAACAGATCAAAAGGAAATTCTTGAGGTTTTAAATCAGTCCTTGAAGTACAATTAAGTTACTAGAGATTCTTTGGGGAGTTCTTCTGAGGAATTTCTTTTTTTTCAAGTTATTCCAACATAAACATGGCATTATGAGTGGATTAAGTGAGTGTTCTTTTGCAGATAAATAAATAAGCATAACAATCTCCAATTGCCCTTAGACAGAAGAAAAAACCTGTTCCATATCAAATTTGCACATACGCAAGAAGTGATTATGTCCCATAGAGTTCATGCCGTCTACAGTGTCATTTACCCTAAGCTCTAACCACTAGACTATTCTGAAGGTTGTTTATTATAGAAAGAGGTAGTGCAGCAAGGATGTGGTTAACTAGACCTATAGCATGAGAGATACCATAAACAACCTTTTAAGTAACATGCTGAAAAGCTAAAGGATATTGTTCATTGAAAGAAAATACAGCGTATTGAATAAAGATATTTTTATTCCATTCCTTTTTAAGTAGAAACTACCTAGATTTCCAAGAACCCAGACCCTTTCACAATGACAGCAAAGGCAAATCTCCTGTAATACTCAATGAAAACAAGAGCGAAGGCAGTTACGTTATTTGTAGCTAGTATGCTAGGCCACAGGTTGATAACCTTTGACAATTATCTAGACAAAACATTGATTTGATTTCATGAGATTCAGGCTTCAGAAAATATGCTGTGAACAGGTCCGATACACATTAATCTAACCAACAAGTAATACTAATCTCTAAACAAAAGTGACACAACCTTAAATTATCGAATTCTATACCTTACCCATTACTATTGACATTATAATTATTATAGACTATGAATCAAATCTTATGTGACCACGGCCATAATGTTTACACAACACACAAATGAATGAAGGCCTATGGGACACCTGAAAATAAAATTCATTTTGCAATTCAGAGGCAAACTCTTTAGAACAGATGTTGTGCATATGAATATTGGCAAGTGAAATAAAGTAAAAATTACCACATGCATCAAAATATTTTGAACAGTTGTGGCATGGCACTAACACAAATACAACTTAGTCTTTCATAGAAGACACTTTCTAAAGATTTAGGCTACAACCTCTGACAGGTTCAGGAACAGGTTGACCAACAAATAACTGCAACTACTTTATAAGCCACTTGGGATACCTTATGTGTCTATCCAAGAAAGTTAATGAGATTTCACACATCTCAAATAAGGGGGGTGGGTGGGTGGAATCAGACCATATAAATAGATGCCTCCATTAATTCAATCCACTTTAAACAGTATGTAGTACAATAGGTGGTGGTTTTTTTTTTCTTTTCCCCATAACTACATTAATTACAAGATTTGAATAAGTAATTTACTGTTCCTGCTCAGGCATAACAATTGTGTTTAGTTTAGCGCCTACATATCAAACATATCTTTTGATGTTCTAACTATATTGATGGATTCAAACCAAGCAATTAAGTTTAAATTTGGATGATGTTTCAAAATGGTGTTCTTTGGTATTGTCTGTGTCCTTTGTCAGGATTGATGCACGTACTTCTACATCTTTCTCATGTACTCTCATGCTAACTTTTAATAATGATTTTCTCCTTAGTGAATCCACTGAGGTAACCTCATATAGCTGACCTTTTTTCCACCCCTTCAAACTGAACAATAATTCAAAGGGTGTGGGGAAACAAACCCCAAACCCATCATCAAAATTATCACTAGAACTTCCCACCTACATCTGGCTTTGATCTTGAAATGAAAGTTTCCTGTGAGCAGCTAAAGATGACCAAGTTAAGCCTTTTTGTGAGCTCCTTTACATAAAAGCCCTAGCTTCACTTGGATAACATCCTGGAAACCATTCCAGAATACTACTATATTCTGTAATCACAAATTCTGAAGTCACACAGTTAAGAAGATAACTACAGAAATTGTGTCTTTTCCTCAGTAGGCAAGCCACATTCACCTCACTGTTCATTTCCTTCTGAATCCTTCAATCCCAGGATAAGAAAGTCAGTGCTACTGAAATCTGGAGTAACTTCTGCTCAGAACAAAGTTAAATTAGACAGTTTCCTGGCTGAACAAAAATATGCTCCATGTAATAAAGTATTTGAATACACTGAAAACCCTTGCTACGTCTTAATTAAGAAATGCCAAACACCTGGGGCTACTGAGTGTACAGACATATATGCTTTATTGCTAACTGTGGATTTCACACTCTAATCACTTTAACAGAATAATTTTACTTGTCCTACAAAATAAGAATATACAACATAAACCAAAAAACCAGACTCAAGGCATTATCCTATTTTAGATGTCTGAATAATCATAAATAACTGTGCCCCTTGCAATATTATCAAGTTTGCCAATAAAATACAATCTTAGTGAAAGGGGGAGATACTACAGATTGCTAATGTTCAAGATTAAAGGAGTTCTGCTATAACAAATGCATCCCCATATTCAATGAGTAACAAGCACAACAGAGTTAAAACTGCCCTATATTGATTCTACCCTGAAGGTAAACCAACTACATTGCAATGCTGTAAATTCCTACCTGGAAACAATTGCTGTCTGGAAGCCAAAGCCACTGCATTCTAGTGACTAGAATTCAGTTTAGCTTGAAGAAACAAAGCCTGAATACAAATTTCACACTGCTGAGGCTCAATATTGAGTATAGTCAGCCATGTACACTTTTGCTAATACATAAAGAGGAGCAAGGAAGCGTGAAGGCTCATACAAAGATTTTACATCTATTTTAGTATATACAACATACAAAAAAAATCAAAAAACCCCACAAAATATTAATCAGCTGAAAATAAAATTTCTGGACTTGGCCTGGTATTTGCTCAGAAACATGAGTTTCCTTGGAATCAAATTGCGACTTTAGACACAAATTAGAACCATGCCTAAATAAGTCTACTTGTGGTTCATACATTACATTATTATATCATATCAATGGTTGCTGCAGGGAGGTACTGGTAGCCAACCTCAAGCTAAATAAGGCTTCTATACCCTATTACACATGACTGATTTGGAAAGGTATTTCATCCTACTCTATTCCCGAAGTGGAGACCATCGCCATCCACCTATGTTCATTGCTAGGTGTTCAAAGCCATTGTTTCCATGATTGTAATTTTTTAAGCGTTTTTGGAACATTTCTAATTTTTGTTTCTCTCAATTACATACAGTATTCATCTCTGATATATATGAATTGTAGAAGTGCTTATAAGTCTGAACGAGGGATGACACACTCATTTTACTTGTCAGTTTTCAAGCAAGACTCATCTTTTTACCTAGAAAAGCATACAGTTTGTAAGATAACTGGGTACAAACATACAGGTGAGAAACCACAAGGAAATATCATTGACGGGGTTGGAGCAACTAGTTAAAAATTTTAAGCAGTAGTACAATACAAGGCCAAAAGTAAAAGCTGAACTTTCAACAGGAGTAAAATAGGAAAAAAATTAAAAACTATCAAAAAAATAAGGAATGGCAAATAAAGAAAAAAGTTGATGGTGTTATGTAAGTTCTTCACAAGAGATACAAAACCACTCATTTTCAGCAGCGTCATAGTAAGTACTCAATTTAAGAATTTAAGAATTCAATTTTTTTTTTTTTTTAATGTGTAACTTTGGAAATTTTATCATGGGATTCTGAAAAGAATTCCCCCTCCGACTCCCCCAGACCTGAAGGACATTGAAATAAAACATTGAATAGAACAAGTAATTGGATTCCTGGTTGGTCATAACAGATCCCTAACTAGTCTCCAGAATATGTAGAGATTTGTGAATTATTGATAACTGGAAAAACTGGTTTTTAGAATAGACACCTATAAGCAAAATGTGTGAGATGATGTCTTTCAGAGGTGGGTTCTTGCATAATCACACAGAATCACAGAATTGTATAGGTTGGAAAAGACCGTTAAGATCATCAAGTCCAACCGTAAACCTAACACTACCAAGACCACCACTATACCATGTCCCTAAGCACCTCATCCAAATGTCTTTTAAATACTTCCAGGGATGGCGACTCAACCACTTCCCTGGGCAGCCTGTTCCAATGCTGGACAACCCTTTCTGTGAAGTCAAATTTCCTAATATCCAGTCTAAACCTCCCCTGGCACAACTTGAGGCCATTTCTTCTCGTCCTATCACTTGTTACCTGGGAGAAGAGACCGACCCCCACCTCACTACAACCTCCTTTCAGGTAGTTGTAGAGAGCTATAAGGTCTCCCCTCAGCCTCCTTTTCTCCAGGCTAAACAGCCCCAGTTCCCTCAGCCCCTTCTCATAAGACTCGTGCTCTAGACCCTTCAGCAGCTTTGTTGCCCTTCTCTGGACACGCTCCAGCATCTCAATGTCTCTCTTGTAGTGAGGGGCCCAAACGTGAACACAGTATTCGAGGTGCGGCCTCATCAGTGCCGAGTACAGGGGCACGATCACTTCCCTACTCCTGCTGGCCACGCTATTTCTAATACAAGCCAGGATGCTGTTGGCCTTCTTGGGTACCTGGGCACACTGCTGGCTCATATTCAGGTGGCTATTGACCAACACCCCCAGGTCCTTTTCCTCCAGGCAGCTTTCCAGCCACTCTTCCCCAAGCCTGTAGCGTTGCATGGGGTTGCTGTGGCCCAAGTGCAGGACCTTGCACTTGGCCTTGTTGAACCTCATACAGTTGACCTCGGCCCATCAATCCAGCCTGTCCAGGTCCCTCTGTAGAGCCTTCCTACCCTCAAGCAGATCAACACTCCTGCACAACTTGGTGTCATCTGCAAACTTACTGAGGGTGCACTCAATCCCTTCATCTAGATCATTGATAAAGATATTAAACAGAACTGGCCCCAACACAGAGCCCTGGGGAACACCACTTGTGACCGGCCGCCAACTGGAGTAAACTGCATTCACCACAAGTCTTTGGGCCCAGCCATCCAGCCAGGTTTTTCCCCAGCAAAGAGTACAACCGTCCAAGCCATGAGGAGCCAAACTAAGGCTGCTCTAAACTAAGGATTTTCTTAGAAAAATGTAATTGTATTGTAATTAATTGATATAATTGCTTTTAATGACTATATAACAGTGTAAATCTCCGTATCTATATCAACTTTCTTATTGTTAAATCAGCAGATCTTAAATTAAGCTAATTTGGCAAGATGCTACAAACTCTTCCAGATTGAAGTGCCCACACAACAGCTTTAAGGCTATAACTGCAGCTGCAGAGTAGTACCAGTTCATTTCCAAAGCAGGCAAACATTAACATTTATAAAGCAAAACTAGGTCCATGGAATTACTCAAGATAATATACTTTCATCTCAACTCAATCACAATGGATCTGGTCAGGCCTGGTGATGGGCTATGTAGGGCTTTCCTTCACTGCTCTAAGATTACTGTGAAGACAGTCAAATTTCTATTTTCTTAATAAGTAAGAAAAACAGAGGGTACAGGATTTTCCATACCTGCTTTGCTCCCCATTTAGCTTTCTAAAAGATAACTATATCTTTGGCTTACTTTGGAATGGGATTAAAACAAACATTACATGTTTGTACTAGGAGAGTGTCTTAAAATACCCCCTTAGATTTACAGTACCAGTGATACCCTAGCAAAGTTGTATTTTAATGACAGTAAGTTATGTTATAGTTATGGCACATTAAGTTACAATATTATTTAAATAAAGCTAAAATATTTTTCATCAGACATAATGCATGCATGTTGTTGAATAGCTGTAAGAAACAATTCTTCAACTGGGGAGCTATTTAGCAGATCAGAAAGTTTCAGTTACATCCAGCTTTAGATAATGTACGTACATGTATGCTGAAAGGAACTAAATCACAAACGGTCAGTTCTTCCAAGGTACATTTTTTTCTGTAAATTGCCTAAATTTTCTAAAAATTCCCATAGTTTCCATTGTTTTGGTGAACCACTTAGTACATAACCAAGTATTTTAGGACACAAGTCTGAAAATAGAAAGTCAAACTTAGAATTTTAAATAAAGCAGTGTCTTCATTACATGCAGACTTAAACAGCATTAATAGAAGATTTGCAACCAACCTCTTCTTTGAATTTTGAAAGTAATTTGTACCAATAAAAATGAAAGCGAGGAAGCAATTAACCAGTTAAGCAGTGGATTCTGTCAGAAAGAATAATACCACAACAATAATCCCTTCAACGTTTAGTTTAAATACTAAAAACAATAGCCACCCTAATGACTATACTTTTCCTCATTAGCGTAGAATAAAGGTGGCTGCTGAATTCCCAAACTAGAAGCTTCACATGGGTTTTGGCAGGTGAAACTTGACAGAGAGAATGCCGAGGCACACATTTGGTGTTAATCAATAAACATTTGCTTTCAAATTTGACCATTAAGGATCACTTAAAAGCCCAAGAATTTTGAAATTAACATTATCAAAGGTCTAGAAGATAGAGAGGTTTAATCTACTACTATAGCACACAAAACAATGTTAAAAAGGACTATCATTTAATGAGAACAAAAAGAATTCTGCAATAAACATTACCAGTACAGAAGAAGAAAGTTTTCAAAGGTTTAAATAATTTTCAGGTTCTGAGATCCCAAACAGTGGAGGAAGTGGAGATCGGAATATTTTACTGATCAGAAAAAAAAATCTGACATAATAAAAAAATAATCTTCAGTCAAAGAGACTGATCCAAAGCCAATTCATGTCACTAGCATCTTTCCCCTATGATTCTGGTGGTCTTTGGAACAGATCAGAATGAGGCCAAATCCTTCTTCGTCTAGCAGAATCTACGGAGAACACCACAACACGAAGCTAACTGGACATAGAGGATGAGATGTGAGTGCAAATGGTGAATATACTACAGTTTAAAAAAATAAGTATGTTTCAGCTTAACTAAAAAGTTTGCAACAACGTCCCTAGAACAGCCCTAAGCAGTTTTGCTTTAGGAAAAGAAGATAACAGCATATGCTGTAAAAATAGGAAGGACCAAAATAAAAAGAACAGGTGCACATTTCTGTGAATGTAGCTGGGTGAGAGAAGTGGCACTGCACAGTGTGTATTTGCAGATTAGGTTATTAGAAGCATATGAAATATTTAGAAGCAATGAATTTAAATTCTATTTCTATATTAGGTCAGATTAAATGTAGAATTTTTGAGACAGTTTAATGAATTTGTATCTAGTTCTTTGTCATACTCATTTTTCAGAATACTTTTTCCTGATCTCTTCATAGTCATAGATGTTATGCTGAGTGAGCATTGTCCTGACCAAATAAATTAGCTATAAAATTTAGTTATGATTCACAGGTATCAATTATCCCTTGGCTCAAACACAGCAGCTAGCTCTCTTTTATCATACTGCACAAAACCCCTACCGTGCCAGGAAATCATGTTTATTATATTAATGCTGAACCATTAAGAATTTTCATATTACCTAACATTTTATGTTAACCATATTCACATTACCTAACATTTTATGTCAGGTGCCTAACTTGGCCAAGCTACCGGTGTAGTCTCCCAAGATTCATTCACTCATTATTGCAGAAGTAATCTAACTGAGGTGCCCTGGACAGGCTGATCTCCACTACCAACAGGGATAGCCAAGACAACAGATTTGGTTGTTTTGTGTTGGGTAGAGCAAATGACTCCCTGTCACTGGTCCCGATCTGATGCTACGTTTATATACTGAAGTACAGAAATGTGAATGAGGCCTGCATATCAGAAACTAAAAGTGAAATCCACCTCACTCAGCCAGAACGAAGGCTTTAGGAACTCAATTCTCATTCTGAACAACTGTTTCCTTAACAAGTAAGCAATCTTGGCCTTGTGTTTGTCTTCTGCATATCAAGCCAACTTCTTCCTGCTGTGTCAATAAGTATCTTAAAGTAATTGTAAAAGAGATTTTGCATTTCTGCAAAATCAATTTCTTACTAATAAGTAGTGCCTTTTGCAGGCTTTCTGGTGAGTGTAGTTAACACCCGTTTACTCTAGGGAAAGAAGCTAAATTACTTTTCAGTTAGGAGCTATTACCTATCTCCTTATATCAATGTCAGGTGAGAGCTCAGAAATCCTGTGCCAAAAATCTTCCACTCACTTTGCTTGCTAAATGTGTCTCAATTCCTGTTAGAAATAGCTGGATGAACAGTCCTTCTCCCATTCTAGTGAGGACTATTGTATGACTGTATTGACAGTGCTAGTGCTCCCTTGCTCATTAAAGGCTCATCCTGAAAATCCCAGGATAGTCTCCGCCGCAGTGAATGTCAACAGAAACCAACAGAGATGACTCTTGGAGCAGCACATTACAGAAATGAACTTCAAACAAGGCCCAAGGTTGGTATTGCATTTGAAAGCATGAGTAACTTTAATCAGTGAAAAGTTCATAAGATTATGCAAATAGGGTCATGGGATTAAGTACCTGGAGCAGCTGATTTAAAGTCAATATGATACTAGTTTGCTAAATCACTCTTTCTTTCATTGTTCAAGCACAGAAGATCATGTGTGCTGAAGAAGCTTCCTGAACTGGTTTCCAGAATAGACTTTTCTCCATTTCATCATTTATACTAGAAAAGTCTATAGCATACAATACAACACATTCTTATACTATGCATGTCATTTTTTCAGAAGAGGTGGAAGTCTCATACACTGCATAAGATTGAATCAACTGTAAAATAACATCTATCAGATATTTTGCATTTTCAGAAAGCAAGTTGTTTAACAAATTCTTCAATAAGCATGTATTGTCTCCAAGGACTAGGTGTTTGAAATTATATCAAAACTTATTTCTTTGGGGAAGAAGTGTCAAGCATTCTTTAAAAAACAACAACAACAACAAACAAACGCGCCAAAAAAGGAGAATGGAGGACTGTACACTTCACAGTCCTTAGCAATCCTGCATCCTGTTTTTTTGAACTTTGTGTTTTCCCCTGCTTACATATGCCTTTCATTTTATGTCCTTTGCATTTAGTTTTGAAGAACCCAAAATTTCAAGCCCAGACTGGGCCCAAACTTTTCCAATGCCAAGAGAGACAGGACTGCTCTCTGGTTTCAGCTGAATGCAAACCAAACAAACAAAACATGCTAAAGAAATTTATCTTGATTTCTCAAAAAAAAAAAAAATCAGCTAAGAAGTAGGAAAGAAACACTAATTTGGACCCATAAGTGAAGATGTTTGCGCTCTTAAAAAGCTTGCTCAAGTTTACTAAGACTTCAGATTGGAGCTGAGTCATGCCAGGTTTGATTTTTTAAATAAACTATCAAATACAGCAATTCTGTTAATGAAATTTCACCTGAACTTTGGTAAAAAAAAAATAATATTTCTTTACAAGATTACAGCATGGGTTTTCCTGGCCCTCTTTCTTGCCTCCCCACGTAGCCAAAGAACAGCTGAATTTAGCTAAACCATTTCTTTTAAATGTGGTTTGACATTTTCACTAATGCTTGTAAAAGTTAAATGACTTATCCAAAACAAAGAGTGAATCCACTGCATGTGCAGGGTTGCTTTTAAAAAGACAAACTACTGTTTGCTTGCTTTGCCAGTAGAAAGCTATGACTATTTTTAAAATTATAAGGATTAACATCTGTTTCCAGACACCTGCAGAACATTTATTAAAATAAAGAAAGCTCTTACAATGTATCTGATTGTAAAATTAGGTCTCCTATCTAGAAAGCAGAGCACTTTTTGGCCTGAAAACTGTTGTGAAATAAGTTGCAGGGAAACATTTTGTTCAAAGAAACTGAGGGGAACACATAAGTAAAACAAGCACTTCAGTTACTTCCAATGTAGTTTTCTATGTCACTGTACTCTGATATCAGATTAATATTTGTAGATAATTTTCTGCAAAGTAGGAGAAAAAACCCACCCATCTTTCAGATGTTTTTCTTCTGGCAGATGTAAAGTGAGAAACAATAAGTAACAATTTTTCACACATTTATTCTTTCTTCTATGACTATTCCTTTGCATTTCACATAGTCACAAAATTCATGACAGCATAATTTTTTAAAAAAATATAATACAATCAGAAGTGCAAGTGAGGATGTAAACTTCAGGAGGATAACATAGAACATATTTTCCTTGCTTTATCTTTTCATGCCCTTCCTATTGCTGCTATTGCTTTTTTAGTTTTTAAATAGACTATATTATAAGCATCTGTGACAAACCAGGATTGTTCAGCACTTTTGACCAATGTTAACGTAGGAAGCAAAAGAGGAGCACTGAGTTTTCTTCTCCGACAGACTTTCGATACGATGTCAAATATATTCATTAGCACTTAAGTTCTACGTGCAAAGTTACAATATTCAAAAGCCCTACTCGAGTGTTTCCAGGTAACTGAAGTCTAAATTATCAATACTGAACACCAGTCATGAAGCAGAAACAAGAAGAGTGCAAAGATATGCCTACATTAGCACAGTGCAATGGGAGTCCACAGAAAGAATGAAATGGTTGTAGCTGGGAACCTATGATCCACATGATAACTATTTTGAGGTTTTCACTTTTCACTAGTGAGTCTAGCCCTGTGGACTGAATCCCTTTTAGCAGTTGAAGGACATCTTCTGATTTAGCTTCATTCAAAAGTAACCCAACGCATTCACCCCAGAACTATGTCAGGATGCAAAACAAAAATGCAGTTTAGTGGGGACAATAGGGAGACATTCTTCCAAAAAATCCAAACTACTTCTCCTAACCACAGTGTTAATGTGCATACACTCTGCACATTTAACAGAAGAGAAGCTCAATCCAGTTCTGCAGTATACAAGTTCCTAATAATGCTTTAATGTGTGATGCAGGACACGGAGACAGAGATAAACCTAAATATCCAGGATACAAATACTATGAGATGAGATAGGGTGATATCATTACTAATGATAAAAGGAAGGGGAAGACATTTTAAAAAAAAATCAGATTATGTAGGGACTGATATAGAAGACTCTAGGGGTGTTCTGTATAATTTGAATTAGCATGCCCCAAAACCCCAATTTTCTGAATGTTGTAAAGTTAAGTAATTTTTAAATGTATTTGAGATGAGTTTATCCACACCAAAACATCACACAGGTGGAACTGAAAATGCACAATGAAAAGAATTAATACATTTCTGGAAGGCACTGTTTCTAGAAGACAAACTACATTTCCAGCAACTCAAGACATTTACATCTATTATCTTTCCCACTGCATAAGCCAAGATAACAGAATTATAGAACTGTGTATATATAACTGATAACTTGTAAAATAAGAGGATGCATTATGTTATATCTTGCTTTCAGTAGATGCACTATACAAATTCAAAGGAGTGTCAAAATGTGCACATTCAAGAAAAAGCCAGAAGTATATTGCCTCATTTTAGCACATACCATCTATTTGCCACTTACTGCTATTAATAGTGAAGACTCAGCTGCTGGTGATGATCCTAGAACACAGAATCTATATATAGCATAATGCATTGGACAAGGGTGATACAAGTTAATCAGATGAAGATTCATTAATAAATTGGTTTATGCTATCACTTACTACTTATGATTAAAGTGATTATAGTTGCACTTGATTTCTTAATGATAAATACAAAGGTGTACGATCTATTGTACATTGGCACAAGCTCTCAGTAAAAAATGTCTTCATTATTGTTAGTTTTTTAGCACCTAAAACCAAGTTCAGTACTCTTCTGCAGCTATTCTAAGAGATTATTATACCTTATGTTCAATTATCAACACCTTTATTGCTTTGTTCACTAAACCAACTTCTCCTGCACCTGCTTCTTTGGAGTCAGATCCCTAGAAGGCATACCTGCATTAGTGGAGCTATCACAGTCTACAAACCTGCAAAAGATTCTGCCCTTCCTATATAAGTTACATCTGCTCACCCACTCCCCACTATAATAGTCACAGATCTTCCTGACCACACCTATATTTGCCTTCCATTTAAGCTGGAAAAGGATGAAAATTACCAATTTTAACTACCTATCCTACACTGGAAACCTTTAGAGCAAATTCTCCAACAAGCTATAAGAGGGTGTGCTATAAAATCTAAAAAAAAAAAACCAAACCAAAATTACTCCCTCTTATGGATTTCCCCCCCCAGTGATTCCATGACTCCGGTGGAGGTGAGATGTGAGTGCAGCTTACTCACACATTTTCTTTCATTGAAATACAATGTTCCAATTTCTAAATTTTTTTCTAGAGAAGAAATGTGTCCTTGGTCTCTGTTCATTCCATAAATATATACCCATGGACACAGCCTTTATTAAATGTTAAAAAACAAAAACAAAAACAAAAACACCAAGAGGACTGCATCATGCTTCCAACCTACTGAAATAGGTCACTAATCATCAGAAAGGCATAAGCCCAGCTAGAAACAGTTAAAGGTAGATATTTTTTAGCTGGGTGAGTTACTAATTGTGCCCCTCAATTTTGTGTTAAAGTTGACTTGTGTAGAATCCTTAAGATCAGCCACTATAAAAGCAAAGCCCAAGTACCCTTAGACTTTTTTGGACCATAAACATATTTGAAAACACCATGGATTTTTCTTTTACTGTGCCTTAGCTTTGAAGAACATCTTCTGTTGATGATTGAGCATTACGTGCAGTGCGATGTCTTAGAAGGAAAGGAAGATGGAGGGGGACAGCTTTTAGTAGTCACTGCATCAGAGAACTACTTCTCACCCTTTTCCATGGACTCTTGCTCATGGAAGTAACTGATTTTTACTCTCTCCTTCTACTGATAGCAAAACAAGAATAGTTATGCCATTTCAAGGATGAAGCAAACCACTCTATCATTCAGAGTATTTAATTTCTCTAACAAGCTACACTATACTACTGCAGACATTTCATGTAGTTATGCTTCATAATTCAAACTTGTTGGATGTGAAAGCTGTCAGTAAGAACTTTATTTTCATCACAACTATGATATAGCAGTCCTGTATTACATAACTTACAATATGCCCTTAAAAAATTCATAAAATATAGTTTCTCAGTAACATATCTACAGCTAATGACCAAATTTACCCTTTTATATTTCTAACTACTTTAGAGACATCATAATAAAAGCAAAGATTTCCCACTTAGCCTGTCATCTTTACTCTTTTAAAGCCTACACAGCAGAAAAGTGTGCTTGCCACTTGCTGCAATTTTTGCTCCAATTTACCAATTTTTTTAGCTTACCCATCAAGTTCTTTTTTTTTTATTAAACAATCTAATTGATATTAATTTATCCCAGAAAATTTCTTGAATGCCTTTTTCTTTTTATATCCACTGATTCCCAGTTGACTACTATAGATGATATAATGTGTTGGTAATCCAGTTATTGAAATTCAATATACACTTGGGGATCTATGCCCCCAAGTACCTCCAGTACTTACTTTCAACCCCAGTAGAGAATAATTGTTGTTTGGCTGTTCCTCAAACTTTCCCCATTGGTAAGCGATCCTTCCTATCTGTTCTTATCATCTAATTTACTGTCTGTTATACTGATAAGTCTTCATCTTGCAACTCTACATTAGCACTGACTTTATGTTGCCAATTTATAATCTGTATTTTGTTTTTGTAACAAATACTTTGATTTCTAAATACTGTTGCATTTAGTAAATACTGTGGACACCTTCCCTAATCATTGCTATATTATTTCCTGAGGTCTGCAAAGGACAGGGAGATGCAAGAAAAATACTGAAGCATCATGTTCTATCCTTTTCTCCCACCCCCTCCCTCCCCCACCCCCAGTTGATTTTATTCCCTGTTTCCTCTTTCGTCTTGTTAGGATTTACATCGTTACAGGAATATTTTATAATTAATATAATCAGCAAAGACTAGTGTTGTGGTTTAACTCGGCAGGCAGATAAACACCACACAGCCGTTCACTCACTCCCCTGCCCCCACAGTGGGATGGAAGAGACAATCAGGAAAAAAAGTAAAATTCATGGGTTGAGATAAAGACAGTTTAAAAGGACAGAAAAGGAAGGGAAAATAATAACAATAATAGTAATGATAAAAGAATATACAAAATAAATGATGCACAATGTAATTGCTCACCACCCACTGACCGACGCCCAGCCCGTCCCCGAGCAGCAATCGCTGCTCCCTGGCCAGTTCCCCCCAGTTTATATACTGGGCATGACGTATGGAATAGCCCTTTGGCCATTTTGGATCAACTCTCTTGGCTGTGCCTCCTCCCAGCTTCTTGTGCACCTGGCAGAGCAGGGGAAGCTGAAAAGTCCTTGACCAGTGTAAACACCACAGCAACAGCCAAAACATCAGTGTGTTATCAACATTATTCTCATACTAAATCCAAAACACAGCACTATCCCAGCTTCTAGGAAGAAAATTCACTCTATCCCAGCTGAAACCAGGACAACTAGATACTCCAAAAATTCTGACTGCCCTTCTGCTGTTGGTCTTACCTGCATATTTCCTCATTTCTCAACTTGTGGCAATACCAGATAGTACCAGAGAGAAATACACAGTCCAGTTTCATTCTAGTGCCCATACTGAGATATTCCGCTCTACAATCCTCTTTCCATGTTTGCTCATGGCCATGATTATTAAAGTCTTAGCTGCAAATCCAGAGACCTGACACATGGTCCTCAATATTGGCTGTGAAATGCATTTCTAGACTTACAAAGCTGATTAGAGGGAAAATCTCACCTTATGCATTCTTCTATGAAGGTTCTTCAGACAGCTGTCTTGTCTATTAAGAAGTCTTTGTCCATAATTGATTCTCTCTAAGTTTTGCCCACATTGCCCCATCCTTTTTTCCCATCAGCAAGGAAGAGATGGGCAAAATGGACTTTTTCAGTACTACGGTCCAGTAGTTCAGCAGTAAAATTTGTTGTCATCTTGTTTATGAGATTTCAGGTGAGGTAGCCAGAATGTGAAAGTAGAAGTGCAAGAAGAGAAGCACAGCAGTGAGTAGGAAGAGAAGTAAATATTTATATTACCACAACAGGGGTTTATTTTCCTTTTTTTCCACACCCAATAATAGCAAAAAAACCCAAACAAACAAAATAAAAAAAAAATTAAAACCCCCAAACCTTCAAGTAATGTCAATTGAAAAAGTTGTCAAGAAAAAAGCAGATCTCATTTGGTTTCAGTCACTGCTCCATTTTGAGAGGTTGTATTAAACCCTGTCCCCAAGGTGTCTCAGGCTCACCCGTGCTGCCTCCCTGACAGCTTGTTCCAGGCACTTCACACCCACACAAGGACTGTGACTCATTGTCAGCATCCGACTCATCCATCTGCCCCAAAGCACTGAACTCTTCCCCACCACCACCACTGCCACCCCCACAACAGAGACACCAGTGGCTTCACACAGGTTTCATAGCTCTGCTCTGGGAGCCAGCCATCTATCTGCGTGTTTGACACTAAGGCATACATAGCATTTACTGATTATCCAAGTCTTTCAGCCACCATGTAAAAACTGCTCAGAATGGACACGTTTCTCTGGTCTTAGTATTAGGGTAGGAGTTTGACTGTTTAGATGGCTAGGTTTCTACCATGGTTCAGAAATACTGACAAATGTACCCTGTAGAAGCCTTCCTTCCCTCCCAGACACAGGTATTAGTACAGCTACTAGGTAAGAAAGGAAGAAAGATGAGAGAACAGCCTCACAGCTGAGAATTATTCAGCTACACAACTCTGTCTAGGTAAAAGGACGCACACACACTGAAGCAAGAAAACTAGAAAAACTGGCCTCATAGGCAATTAGCATGAAAACTGGTACAAAATTATTCATTTCTCTATTAGACAGAATCTGTAAGGACTAGCTATTGAAAATAATCCCTCTCTTTGAGCCTCTGTGCTTGAATGCTGCTGGTTAATAGTCTATGGTGCCTTTCTGACCTTAAAATCTATTACTCTAAAGCAGGGACTTCTCTCTCTGGTATCTGAAAATATCATCTAATAGCAAATGTTGAATTAAAAGACACAGCACTCAGAAGATAAAATAAATTAGTTTCATTACTACATACCCCACAAGATACACAAGTATTTGCATTTGAATAATAATGTTACTATTAGGAAAATAATCAGTTGTGTTTCATTACACAATCTTACTGTAGCTGCAGCACTATTTCAGTTTGATACAATTACAGAGACACTTAGCACTTTGAAGCAAAAACCAATTTTTCAGTTTATGCGCAAAACCATTTTTTACTTACCTGTTGGCTATGCCATTGGAAATATTATTAAATCTCACATCAGTCATGTACAATAAGAAATCTCAACATGACACTTAAAAAACCCATTTTAAACATCTTTCAACAGAAAAGTATTCAATAATTTTATTTTTTTAGTAAAGACTCAAGGGTAACAAGTGGGTAACATTGCAGAGACCAAGCTTCCCTAAAAACACTCTTCACACTAACATATATTCAAGTTCAGTCATGCCTGTGAAAGTGAATTTACAGTCAGTATCATCACTACTTTCATACTCATTTGGTCTTGGAATAAGGCAATATGACAAGGACTCTCAAAGATTTTCTGGCTTCCCTACAGTCCACAGAGAAGGTTGTTTGGGGTTTGGTTTGTTGGGTTTTTTGTTTGGTTTTTTGTTTGTTTGGGTTTTTTTTTTTATCTAAATGCAATTCAAAAAACCCCAACAAAACAAAACCCAACACAAACATAACTTTTTCCCTACCACCCTTAACACAGACCTTCGCTTTCTGACTCCTTCTCTACTGAATACACACAAGATTAGTTCATTAAGCTAAAGTTAGCCTCTGTGACTACTTTGCAGTTTGTTATATTTGTTTAGATCTTGTATTTCCCAGTTCTCTGTAGGTAAAACAATCTAAATGTTTTCAGTACAAACTTTTAAAAATAGACTTATAATGAACAAAGACGAGAAAAACAAATGTAGATTTTCAAAAGGTACTAACGCCTGCTGACTTTTATCAGTTAACTAAGAGAAAATGCCTTTTTTTTCTCAGTTTTCCCTGACAAGAATATTTTTCTCCTGCTCCCTCATTATTTACCAATGCTGTCAAAATCAGCAGTTCTACACTGGTCAAAATTACTATATAGGGCGCAAAGAATTATCTGTTCAAGTATAGTTGCAATGGGCTTTTGGGAAGCAACAGATTTAAAGAAATAGAATTGACAAAAATAGCATTCAGAAGGCAGTGGAAAATTCAGCTTGAACTTGAGAAGCCATTCTGCATATACTGAATGATTGTGTACAGCTAGAATACAGGACCCACTTATACAGCAGAAAGGGGGCCTTCTGTCTTTAATCTTGCATTAGCAGGAGCTGCTGTGATGCAGTTGCCAGTGAGAAGACTCAGTTCAAAAGCAGGGATGAGGCAGGGGGCTGGAAGAAAGGCACTTCGTGAACATCTCTCCTGCCAGGACCAATCATCCATCCTTTATTTTATAGAACATGTCATACAGTGATGAGAATAGTATGTCCTGTGTCAAATCAATGAAGCAAGCACTTTGTCCTGCGCTTCAGCAACCATCATGAAAGATTAATCTGCACAGTGCGTAACGGCACTTCGGTCCAATTATATTCCCAGGAAGCAGATTCTTGATTGTCTCAACTCCAGGCTACGCAGGCAGGGGGCACCTCCAAGCAATCTGGGGCTAGCTGGGATGCTGTAGCCCCAGAGAGAGTTCAAACCAAGGCTTACGGGCTATCCCACCTTCACACAGAATGCTACAGAGACTTCAGGTTTATTCTCCAAGAACTCGTCCCATTAGTTAGGGCTTCAAAACTGAGTTAAAATGGATATTATTTCAAGCATTCCTAATTCTTCTTACTACACTTACCTACAAAGTATTCACTAGTGAGTGGCTCAAAGTACAATACAGGTATTAACACACAATCATGTCATCTTCAGTCACTTACTGTGGCAGCCAAATGTCTTTTTTTCTTAAAAAAAAAAAAAAGAAAAATCTTTCACTAGCCAACTGCACATTACCCTTTCCAATGAGTGTGTCGTGCAAATTCAGAGATTGCTAGCACATAAAACTGGTATTTCGTTGTTTTTGAAGGGGACAGGAGACACATTTTGATAGCATGGACATGGAAACACTGCTTGAAAAAACAAAAAGGACCTTTGGACACTTCTACTTACCTTCTGTGTTTCCTTATATATTAGTTTCTAAAGTTCAAAGACAACTGTCTTGAAAATGAAATATTTCTAGTTGTGCTTCAAGAATGAAATCTAGTAAGTTATTTTCCTCCTGTTGCTGCATTAAGCACTGGGAATTAAAGGGTACAAAGTTTTAAAAGCTTAAGTGTCAAAAATAGTCTTGGACAGAAAAATGACAATTCAGATAAGCAACCTGGAGAGAACATTGCAAAAGAAAACACTATCTTTTAGTCTGTTTGCATGCCACTTTATAAGATGTGGTTCTGGTTGTCTATATACCCATCATAATTCTCTATTTTAATGAGCTGCCCATTATTGACAGCTAATAACTGCTACAGAAGCAGTAAAGTATCATTGTACAAACCCTGCTCCTGAATTTCAACTACCAGACACTTGCTGATAATGTTAACGTATGGTAGTTTGTAGTTCTCCTCTCATAATCTACCCACCCAGGGTGAACCTGATCCTCATTAATATAAGCCGTCTGCCTCCTTGATTTCCCCATCTGCTCTGCTACTGTCAACTTTAGATTGCTTTTCTAGCACTGCAGGGAAAGATAATATGCCAATGCTTTTATAAAAACTGATTCAAAGTATGTTAGGAATAAGAAATCAAAAGTGTGTACAATGGTGTGTTAAAAAATAATTGTCAACTCTGAATAGAATTTAATCTGAGGTAAGCATGAGATTGCCTCTTTTTATTAAATCTTACAAAGAATTTGCCCAGATCTCCATTTTTTTGAGCGTTAGTTAACATTTTCAGCTACCTTCTCTCTTTGGTTGAATTATTCCCTCATTCTTCTTGCCTTTCCTTTTGGAATCCCTAAGATGCGCTCCCTTGCCACATCATAATCCTAGGTGAAGATTCTTTGAATGCTCACTAGCATATCTACTAAAGAGAGAGAGAGCCTTCAGATAAGCCTCCAGGTTCTCCCTGTTTTTGACACAGGAAGCTGGAACTGCCTGTCTGGAGCAGATCACCCATCATGTCTCTCCAGCACAAAGGTGAATTGCCATTTCTGGCATCCTGGGAGCGAGGCAGTAACCATGTACATCACTGTTTAAGTTACCTGATGAAAGTTAGACATGCCATTGCTGGTGCTCCTGCTGCTGCTTTATTGACCTGCCAAAGAGAAACACTGACAAAACCTAGCTGAGAATAATTCAGTTTCATGACTTCAAAACCACCAAAACTTGTTACTCCAGTAAAATCTGTTGCATCTATTACTGTAGCGTGCCAGTGGTAATTCTTGTGAGGTGCCATTTCAGGAGCAATAGGTGGAATGGAAACCACCTACATTTTTTTTTTTAATTGAATGTACGTGCGATGCTGTACAGAATGGGAGAAACATTTAAAACAAAATAATTGAGCTGAATCTTTTTGTAGTTGTGCTACTTTAATTAGAGGTGATACCTAAAAAGGTCTTCACTTTAATGTACAAATCGTCATTAATAAAGGAAGACAACAATGAAATGTAAAGTGTTCATTTACAGAAACTTCTAGTCAATGACATGAATTTAAAAACATCACTAGCAGTCAGTAAGGTAAACATGTAAACTATTATACCTGATCTATAAGTTTGAATTTGTTCTTATCCTGTTGCTTTATGTGTCAGTTTTGATCAGCATTCATTATATCTCAGAAAAAACAGCAACAACAACAAAAAAACCATCTTCACAATTTCCTGAGAGAGAAGATTGGTTTTGGCAGGAGTCTGAATTAAAATGGAAGCCGTAACGAGGTTATGCACCATTTCTAAGGGAAGAAGAAATTTAAGAGTCAAAAGTAAAGCAGGCATTTTCTCAAGCTTTTCATATCCACACTAGCCCAGCAATCACCAGCTATGGAAATATAACTCAGTAGATTTCTGTCAGAGATATACTGGAAATGATCCACTATCTCTGATATACAGTAATTGTATTAAACCAGACATGAATCAGGTTAGAGTGGGACTTGAATTAATTATTATTTTCACCAAAAAAGAATGCTGGATACTGTCTGCATATGAATCCATATACACCACCGTCACTCCTTCCAGGAATAAGGCTCTCTCTCCTGGAGCTGCTCCCATAAGTGGGAATCACCAAACCAGATGCTTTCCAGACAGAGATACAATGCTGTCCATGCATGCAACCATCGCTCTATGCCATCAGCATTTATATGCTATATACACGTCAGTTCTATTTCCACTTCAAAGCATAGGCAACTACAGTTCTCTTGACTGGGGAACATAAAGCAAAGATATTGTTGCTCAGTACCACAAACTCCAGATAGTTGTTATTAAAGGGCTTATGCCTAGTTCATAAGCAATGACAAAAAATAAGGCCACAGCATGCCTTGAATAATTTGCTGTTCTGAAAGTTTCCCAAGGCACGTAACAGCTCCTCTTCTACATACTAGTAAGAACTCCTACATCTGGAATCTCTTCCTTAAAGTCTCTGCTGTGGCACCTCCCATCCCACCGCTTTCTCTCTCATCACCACCCCTACCTCCATAGTTACCACCCCACAAAAGCCAGTCAACGCAGAACACAGCAGCATACAGGCACTCCGTAGTGCCAGGGACACATGACATAGCCCTGTGAACATTCCCTCCAGCTACTCACACAAGTACAGCCCTGATCGTCTTCTAATCAGTCTCTGGAGGTGCTCTCTTGCTAAGGACTGTCAGTTAACTCAGGTTGCACACTCGCAGTGACACACAGGAGTCACAAAGTCACAACAAACTCAAGCCACCAGCTGAGCACCTACACCACCTGCAAACTCTTTCTGAGGTTGCAGTGGTGACTTACAGCTACCCAAGCCTGTTGTAGCAAGCTGCATCAGGCACATCCCACCTACCAAGCCTAATATGACAAAAAACCCCATGAGAATATTCTAGAAATGACAGAAAGCCATCAGCACCTAACCTGGGACTTCGACTACTGCTAACAGTTCAAGTCCAAAGCAAACTGAGAAGCCCTCACACTCACTAATTCTGGAGACGCTTACAGGAAGTGCTTTGTGTCTCCCTCATTAGCTACAGTTATGCCCCTGAAAACAGCAAGGTTTGAGTACCACATGCTTACTGATAAGCAGCTCAAGGCTCAGCTTACATTTAAGTCCAACCTAAACACAAAAAATAAGGCCCTTCACCACCTAATTCCTCAAGGGATTCAAAACAATAATTCTTAGCACTAAAGACACAGCAGAACAGACGTCCACAGCCACAGAAAACCAGAGGGGAAGTTAAAAACATAGGTTTTCACCACCTTCCTCTAACTCCCTTCCTGAGAAGACTCAAATGCAAATCAGGCAAAACAAGAAAAAGCATTATTTTCTGACACTGTTCTGCAAGCAGTCACTTGCAAAAGAGGCTTCTAAATTATAACTTTCAAGAACATCCAAAACCAGGTACTTACAAGCTCCAAGTAAAACACATACAGAAGAGGAATGAAGATTTACCCCTTGCTGCAGCCCTTGTAATTAGCTGGGTCTGCTACTTAGAGTGGTGCTACACCACTTCCAGGTCCTTTCTGTCACTTCTTCACCTTGCTGAGTGAGCAGTTCCTCCTTTAATTTCTGTTAACCCTTTTATCAAAAGAGGCCCATTTCTATTTAGTGCTGTAGCATGGCCACAATTTTAATCTTCCTGGAAAAAGCAGCTATTCTATTCCTGCAGTAGCTACCAAATACTTGGTTTTATACCTCCTGACATTGCTTTCTGGCAGCAACTGCTGACTCTGGCAATACGGTCTGAAGCCAGAAGTGGGGCTGGAAAAGAGCAAAAATCTAATGTCTCCAATTGTGATGCTAATTAGAAAGCAGAAAGAATTGTCTTTCTTTGTAGGCCATGCCATATTTTAGACGTGAATGCAGCAAGCTGATGGATGTGAGCAGAACCCCCTGTGACTTCCCAGCACTATAGGAAGGAAAGGAAAATGACTGTGCAGAACAGTTTGAGTAATTAGGGGCCTTAATTAGAAAGTAGAACTATGCTTCTGGCATCCATATAATTTTGCCTGGTTTCCATTAGGAAATGTGTCTCCTAGATTTCTTCCAGGTTGTCTTCAAACAAAGCTTTCTGCTTTTGAATGTGACTATTAAATTACTGTGTATTTAAGACTTAAAGTTTAATTCAACACATTATTTAAGTATGTGTTAATTCTAATCACATGGCTTGTCTCATTTAATAATGCATTAATGGAATATTTCACCTGGTCACAGTTAAATTCTCTTTAAGTGCTTACCTTAAACCTTTGTCAGGTATAAGATGAGAATCAATCATTATATTTTTTCTTCGTATTTATAATATTTCTTCTTCTCTCTTTACTTCAGAAGAAAATACAGTAGCAGTAGTTTGTTGGCTGTCTAGAAATTCCCATTTCCCTTCCTTTTTAGACCCTTTTGATTTCTGTTTCCCATCTGCTTACCACTTATATGGTTATTTGAATTCCCTTTTTTTCGATTCAAAACATAACAATGAGTTATAAACACACATTTTAAAATAATTTTCTGGGTTGGTAGGGTTTTTTTAAACTCTTGTGACATAACAACATACCACCTTAATGTCAAGACAAGACATTTACTAAGGAAAATTGATTTCTGCTAAAATATTGCTGTGCATTTGCCAATGTCCTGACTCTTTAATGTCTGAAAAGCTGAAGAAAATAAAACAAGCACTCTGAGACAACCTCCTGATACAATGGATCTGATGTGTAGTGGTTGTGCTACTCCAGTTCTGGGAATGTCCAGAGTCTGTTCATTAATTGAGATCATTGTAAAAATATTCTGTTTGCTTCCTTATTGAATTAGGACAGTGACATCTATCATTCAAAAAAGTTTGCTGGTGGTACATAAGGAAGCTATCTGAAAGTTAAGCTACTAAATATTTTATACTGTAGCCTCTTTGAGTGCCTTTCAGATTCTCAGACAAGCACAAAATCAAAGTAACAACCTATCCAAATGGGAGCAAAATATGTTTTTAAGCATTCCTCATACTTTCAGAAAGAACATTGCTCAAGGCTGTTTCTGAATCTATGTACACACACACACACACACACACATTTCTACCGTGGGTCATGCAAGAACTCCAGTGTAAGGAGTTAAAGCAGCCCAAAGTAATCCGGCTAAGAAAATTTCTGTGAACAACCAGTGACTTTAATGATGTTTTATTTTAAGTCTAAGCATTGCCAATACATCTGTGGGATAAGAAAAAAACCCACCATCCTTCATGAATACTTTCTCCTACTCTAGAAAACTATTAAATGTGAAATCTTTCATTGAAATCAGAGCAACGATAAGACTTATGTAATTGGTGTTGACTAAAAGGATTGTCACCTAAAGCTACACCTTTAAAAGAGCTGGATGAAATTAAAACAGAATAAGATATGGGTGCCTATAATCTAAAGTTTCCTTTGAAAAATCCAGATAATTTCTTTTTCAAATTGTATTCAGGCCTAAATCCTGCTGTTCTGTCTCTTATGTTGCTGAGAATAAAAGACAGAAAGTAGATAAAAATATGGGACTTTCAGAAAAGACTCAAGAGTTTCAGCATCTGAAGTGTCCTATTTTTAACTAATGCTGTTCACGGAAAAGAAAAAAAAAATAGAAAAAGCACTATCCATAGCAACCACCGTTAATTAAATAGAGTGAATATCGTACATTTTCAAAAGCTTTTCTATTTACAAAAGAGTTTGGTAATTTACTGTACACTGGTAGTCAATACCACAACCCAGAAACCTTTTTTCACCTCTGCATGAAAATTGGCCTCTCAAGACAAACTGTGTTTCTCAAAACTGATAAGTGAAGCAAAAGTACAGATCATAATGAAAGTCAGCCTATAATAGATAAATATATATACTTTATGTACTGCATCAGAGTAGTCATTATCTTTCCTCCTATTGGAACATTTATGTTCTGAAATATGCCCACTAAGTTTACAAATATTTTCCCCCTAAGGTATTACTAACACACTAGTACTGGTAGTTAATGATAGGCTTTGTGTTGGAAATAAGACAAATAAAAAACCTCTAATGTACTAACAAACTGGGAAGTGGAGTCTGAGAAATGAATACATAGTACTAGTTTTATTGCTGTGGGAATGGAAGAATGTATTTTGAGACTACAGTGTTTGCTTGCAGTATTTCTCTATCTCCTTCTAGCATGTTGACAAGTAAAAGCAACTTGTTGCATTTTGTCACCACATCGCCGCTAAGGCTTAGTCCTTAGATAGCCTTAGATGTGGGTGACATTGGCCACCCACAAGTGACAGTCCTTGCACTCTTACAAGAGTGCAAATTACCTTGGAGCTGCTAGGAAGAGCAACCAGTGTGTATTTTTGCACCTTCCCAAGCCAGCGGAGCTCCCCAGCTGTGAAGCAGGAACCTTTACTCTGTCTAAGTCTTCATTCTGCATTATGGGTTTGTCCTGCACACTGAAATAGGGGAGAGCCCGAGCCTGAAAAGTAATATGTAATTATACAATTAAGCACTATATCATAATGTATGCAGAGGCACATAGGAAGCAAAATCTTGGCATTCTCTTTCAAGTGCATGTTGATGAAAAACAATTATTTAAGTACAGCTTGAAACTTCCACCAATTAAAAGTTATGATGTCAGCTAAGCCAAAGAGTCTTTTGTTCTTCCACTGTGTCAAATGCACGGTAATGTGACTTAGCTCGACTGTCTTTTGTCACAGGCCACATTAAGTGCCATTACCCACTATTTCCTTTGAGCTTAGAATGTAGCTACTGTGGCTCAGCTGACGCATGGTAACTGACTGCAAGCAGCAGCTTGAATGTGAACTTGACCTATCACAACGTTCTATTAATGCCATTCTTCACACTTATTGCTGTGGTATTATTTTAATTTTCTTCAGGGGAGAAGAAGAGTTATGCCATTTTCTAGTTTTTGTTTTCACAGGAATACAAATGCATAGCTATTATGTACAGCTGCAGTGACATGTGTGTCGTGCTATTTTAACTAGCAGCAGCAGGACTGTTATTTTAGAGAGGAGAATATGTTCATACTGTGCACTGGATTCAGAGGAAAGGCAGCACAGGCCTCTTGGGTCTGCACGCCTAGAGAGGGTATGGCCCAGATCTTCTTGGCCAGACTCAAGAGTAGGCAGCACTGCCTTCCGCAAGTGCCACATGCAGGGCTGTGGTGAGGGAGGCCCTCAGGCTCCCCTTTCTCCTACCTCCTTTCTCCAGCCTCAGTCCCACGTGTGATTCTTCACCATGAAGAAGAGATGGGTCAGCTTGCAGAGCTCAGATGCCCGTTCTGTCTGCCCTGTGAATGCAGCAAAATTTATCAGCCATGAAAGCTGCACTAGAAAAGGTCATGGCTGTCTGACGTAGAGTCTGACCATTCAGCACATATGTGCCTGCTGTCTGCATAATGTTCTTTTTTCGGTAATACACACAACAGAGGGGATAGCTACATAGCTCAGATGGAAAGGAATTTCATGTGACAAAGTAAAACCACCCCAAAGGCTTGTGGCCATCACTGGAAAAGCTGGAGTAACTCAGAAATCAAAACAAGAATCTGTTATAATGGAAAATGTCGCACAACTTCAATGCATGGTCACCATCCACTATTTCTACCATTTATGTAACAATTTTCAGTCAGTCTGAGGTAATTCGGCTTCAAAAAAGTGCACATCACACCTTACAAACCAGACATTATATGTCATTTCCTCCAATGGCACAATTATTTCTTTGTCTTCAGTATTGTTCTTCAGGCATTGTTGTCTTTCCTTATCATATTCAATTTTCATTTAAAAAAAAAAAAAAAAGTAATGTTGGATGGCTGATATGGCTAGAAGTTATTCTTTTCTGAAAATGAAAGGTAATTTCATTTTAGAACTCATTGTGGCATTTACCCCAAAGCTATTGAAATGTGTGGAAGGAAGAGGGGGTAAAATTATCTTTGTAGCTTCATAGTTTCATTACTATAAGTTTAAAGAAAAATAAATAAACTTTAACAGCTTTTTACTATGGAAACAGGACATTTAGTCTCAGTGGGTATCCTGAGTGCTGCATTTTAAATTTGGTTGTTTTTTTTTTTCAAAGGAGCCTGTGGGGGAAAATGATTAGGATGAAAGGATAGGTCTGGAACTTCAGAATAATTTTAACAGCAGTTGCCAAACTTTTGAAGCCTCCATGAAACACAGCCTGTTGAGGAGTACTCTAGAGTTGCTGGCTAATATGAAAAGAATTATAGATAAACAGCTAAGATAACTGTAACCCTGAAGAAAATGTGATAATATTGTTAATACAATATACAGAGCAAGGAGGAAAAAAGCCCAAGTCTTATGAAAGACTTGGGGAACAGTTTACACTTTTCTAAAATCTAGAATTCATGAAGGGGCTTTAGATAAAGCTTCTTTGTGCTTGAAAGAAAAACACTAGGCATATCCTAAGGCTTTTGAGGTAAGAGAAGGGTAGAAGATGCTATAGCAATGAAAAAACTTTTGTGCAATGTAACTGCAAGCCCATGATGCAGGAGGCGGTCAATGAAGTCAGCCCTCCAGCATGGCAATGGCCTTTCAGGGCATTATTTACAGTCTTCCCCTTCTCCTGGTAAACTTTAGTCTGCTTGGCAGAAACCACAAGGCTAGAGCTTTATCTGTCACAGTTTTCAAGTGAAAGCCGAGTTTATTCTGCAATCCAAAGTATCTAGGAGCCAGGGCTTTGAGAAAAAAAATCTCAAAAGCTGCAAACATGCATCCGAAAGAGATAAACACAGGAAGCATCAGAAGCACATTAAAGGTGCATTAAAACTGAGCAACTCCAACTGTTCTTCTACCATAGGCAAATAGTCCAGTAGAAAAATACAGTTTAAACTCAGCCTGTAAGAAGTCTCACTATACCTGCTGAAACATGTATAAGTATTCTTTCATTTCTTCACTTTTGTTTTTCTCTACTTAAAAATATTAAGAGATCAAAATAATCATAGGATCATAGAATAATAGAACAGCCCAGGATGGAAGGGACCTCCGAAGATCATCTGGTCCAACCTTTCATGGGAAAGGGAGCCTAGATGAGGTTATCTGGCACCCTGTCCAATTGTATCTTGAAAACCTCCGGCAACGGGGACTCTACTACATCCCTGGGGAGGTTGTTCCAGTGAATGATTGTTCTCACTGTAAAATAATTTTCTTATATCGAGATGAAACCTCTCCCAGTGCAAATTGTACCCATTGCCACTTGTTTTCTCCATGTGGCTTCTTGTGAAGAGATAGCCTCCATCTTCTTTGTAGCAGCCCTTTAAGTACAGCAATACTGTGATGAGCCTTCTCTTCTCCAGGGAGAAAAGACTGTAATGCACAGTATGCATGTTACTTTAACACACAGTATGCACATTACTTTAATGCACAGTATAAAAAAAAAAAAAAAAAAAAAAAAAAAAGAGATTTTCTGGAACAGTTGGCTCCAGCTAGAGACTAAATAATAAGGATTAAATTCCTACCTGGATGTTTCAGGCAGTTCCTTCTGCACCTCCCCTTCTCCCATCCAGCCAGGCTGACTCCACAGCAGCCTACACCAGTCTAACTACTGGTTGCCAGAGCCCTGCTCTCCCCTTTGCAGCACAAATCCATCCTGTCCTTTGCACCAGCTGTGCCATTCATTTTTTTCAGTGTATCCCCTTCCAGCATGGCAAGCCATCCCAAAATTTGGTTTTGTCTGGTTGGTTTGATGGATTAGTGCACTGATTCAGCTCCAAGTGGGGAGAGAGGCCCACAAAGTCAATGATGTAAAGCAGGAACCATTACAACCAGCAGCCAGGTGGGTTTGTGCTGCTATTGAACTCCAATCTAATGTTCCGTACTGAAGTGCTCTTGCTGCTACCCACCCCCAAAATAATCATTAGTAAAAGGACAGAATCCCTAAACACTATAATTTATGCCATTGTGAATTCATTCTAAGTTTGCATATTTGTTTCCTGACATTCTTATTTCTTTGTCCTCTGTGTTCAAGTATGGAGGCTAATTTGGTAACACAATCCATGCTGAAGAATCAGTGCAAAAGTCTAACAGGGAACTGCTGGCTCTCCAAATATGTTGATGATAACAAATTTTAATTGCTTCAGAGTGTCAGCTGTGTGTCAGCAGTTTCCCTAGGCCATTATTTACGCATCCAGTGTTTCAAATTATGATTTTACAGATAAGGAGAAGGAGCACTCATATTGTGGTTTCTGAAATGACAAATGGAGGTATCCTTTTGAGAACAAATATTCTGGGAGTGCTGAATAGTATTACACTGTCTTGGATTCAACAGGCAGAGCACTAGGGCTTTGTATCTGACATTTCATTTAAAAAATAGCCTTTGCCTGAGTAGAACAAGAAAGAGGAAGGCTGTGCTTAAAAGTGTAAGTAATGATTCAGACACTTCTTCCAATTTCCTTTCATCGACTACAATATTAGTACCTGGTCAAGATACATATTTTTTCCCCATTGTGATTATGTGTCTTTATAAAAGTTGAAACATAAGAAGTTTTAAAGTGACATAAAGAATCCAGTTGTCCCTTTCTATTCAACATTTATATGGCCCACATTAAAATAACAGCCTATAGCATACAATAGAGGTACCTGAGCTAGATGAGATACTGAAGGAAAGGTTACTCACATCAATACAGAGCTCAGGGTGAGCTACACTGCGTTGTTTCTGGGGTTAAATCCAGTGATTGTCACATGCCTGAATAAAGGACTCCTACCTTTAAGTAGTTTGCTCAAAGTCACAAAGGGCTGAGGCAGCTACCACGGGAACTGAGCAGATGCTTTACTCACAGTGCTTAGTTGGTTTAACAGTGATTTCACTGTCTCTTGCTCAGCTCCTTAAGAATGGACCTGAGCTTTCCATGTCTAGTGCAAATGTCATCGCCTTCAACAGCGCCCACACTCAATGGCCACACTATGAAACTGGCATGCTAAAAAAACAAGCGCTTCACTCAAAGTCAATGTAATCTTAATGGCTTATAAGAGCTGTTCATTATTCTTCATGATTCCTTTTGTACCAGTGTTGCCCCATCTTAAGTATTTTCTTCATAACTAATGAAGGGTTGCTGGGGTTTTTTGCAAATTAAAAAAACCCTTTTGTCTGGGAACAATAGCTAGGCCAAGTATGTGCATTATTAGTTTCATATCAAAGACAAGGTTCTTTATTTCTCCTCTTGGCCACCCCTTCCTTCACTTCCTAGCTACAGGGAAAAAAAAAAACATACAGAATTTTAATAATGGAATAAATTTCTCAAGGGAGGAAAAATAAAGCAGAACACAGTCCACAAACTGAAGAATAAGTATTGATCGATAGAGTGAGAAAGATTGTTACTCCAGAAATTGTTTAGTTCTCCTTATGGAGCCCTAATTGAGAAAGGATTGAATAAGACCATATTTCCACTGCAACTTCTTTAAGGCACAACAGTTGCCATTGGGTAAGAAAACTGATTTTTCTGTTTTTCTGCAGAAAGCATTGCTATCCTTGTCCAGCCTTCCTATCTATCTAAGGGCCAAATAGAGGTCACCTTTCTACAGGGCACCTTGTTCAAACAACTCTGTAGCAAATCGTGTTAAAAGATTGACATTTAGGTTTCACTGGGAAACTTGCTGGTTCAGTTCAGAAAAACAACAATTGATAAACTTGCACAATAAAAATATTTTTGCTTCTGACTCCAGCTAAAATCAGAACATCCAGGATAAAGAATAATGAAAAACGTTTTTCTCTCAGTTATCTAAAGTGTTTTGGTTCAAGTCTGTTTTGAATTTTAGATTTAAAGTTCAGGTCACTTCTTGTTTTATCAGCACTGGTTCTTCTAGCTGTAATCCCTTTGATTCCTATGTGTCCAGGACGCACAGACAAATCCCAGAAAGTTCACTAAGAGACAAATTGAGCAAGGGAAAGTTGTTTAGCCTCCTGTCCTCATAAAAAGGATTTTGTTTTTCTTCTCCTTGCATCTTACAATGAATTTTTTCATATAATATTCACATGTTGTCTTCCTGTGCTATTGTCATCCAGTATTCATATAGCTGCATAATATCTTCCCACTGTGTGCATTCTACAATGAAAATTGCATTTCAGTAAATCAATACTGTATTTTAGGCAAGCTTCAACTCCCTGGATGAGCCAGAATGTCCCACTTAGTGTAAGAGCTGATTGACTGCTAACAATGGATTAGAAATTATGACTGAAATCAGTTTTAAAGTTACATGAATTAGCAAAACTAATATACTCCCAATGCACAAGTCTCTCATAGCTCTATTTTCTAAAGCACCTAATACAAACAAACACAAAATATATTTGATACATCAGGCATTTAGGAACGCAAATATATTGGAAGACATCAGATAAGTTATTAGATATATTTTTCTCCTAAACAATACAGCAGGATTATTTCTGCATTCCTACAATATAAACACAGCTGGTTTCTCCTCTTATTTTTTATCCAGAGAAAACATCAGAAACATAGGTGATTAGGCCTGGAGGCAGAATTAGTCTTAACAGAAAAGCATTTAAAAAATCAGTAATTAGCAAATTAAAAAAGGAACTTTCCATAACAGTTCCTTTAATGGGTTAGAAATACTCTTGTGTAGTTTTATATGTAGATGGCATAAATGCTACAGGAAACTGATAAATCAGTTGCATGCATATTTTACTAATGCACTTCCATTTATGCAAGTGTTGGCTTAGTATGCCTGTGACAGTTCTTCAGAGTAAAGCTGCAGTGATGTTGTATGTGAACAAAACCAAAGTTATCTGATATTTAAATCCTATGCAAACCAATTTTAAAATTGGTCAGACGATACAAAATTTCTATTTGCTCATGCTGTTAAAAACACCTGTATTAAATTTAACTCAAACAGTTTAAAAGTGGCTAACAAGATACTAAGTAATTTCATAGTAAGTTTCATTGTAATATGTAGTAGTACAATTTCTGTAAACCTTTCTATGTAAAACTATAGCATATAATTCTGTGGGAAAAAGATAATAATTTTTGTGATAGTCTATATACGTCTGTCCATTTGTCTACTGCTGATCCAGGAAGAAATCCATATTTTTGTGAATGTTGAAGTCAGTAGTGAAGGTCTTCCCTTTGTTCCTCCATCAGTTGCTGACCCATTCTCATATGGCTGAGAATGTACACAGCTTTCCTTCCATCTCCTTTGGAAAAAACAAATGCCTTCAGCTTTATGTAGGACTGCTGAAAGAGGAACAAACACTGAAACTGGGAATGGTCACCCACACAGAAAACCAGTCTGACTTTCTTCCTCTCTTCCTTTGCCATACACTGCTTAGTACATGTGTCTTTTGCTCTACTATGGCACACCAATTGAAGACAGATTTCTTGCTTAGGGGTGTCAGTCTGTAAATGATTTCTAGGACACGAGCTATGCATGGTGGAGAAGTGCATACAAGATTAGACAGGTGAGCTTTGCTCAGTCTGGACACTTCTATCTCAATGTGATGGGAAAGACTTGCTGGGAATATGGCATCTCCTTTGTGGAAAACTCCAGGTGCAGAAGCAGCAGCTGAGACCTGACTAGTCATACCAATGCGAGTGTTTAGCCCTGTGGTGAGCCAGGCCTTTGTGCTGCAGTTTCAGAATATAGATATTGGCACCCCAGCTTGAAAATATTGCTCTGTATATACTGGAGTAGAAAAGAGCAATGGTTATTGCATGCAATTATGGGAAGTAACTGTGAAAAGGCTTAACACTTATTCCCACAAATATGAAAAGCCATGCTGTAGTTACATAGTTACAGTGATATTTCTGCTGCAGATGGAGTAGAACCAGCATATCAAACACTACCAGTAAGTCTTCACTGATCAAATTGCTGTACATATGTTGTTCCAAAACCTTGATGAACAAAAGCGAAAGTAAGTCTGCACAAAACTGCAGGCGCTGCCTGTACAGGGAATTTTTACAATGTTCTCTGCTGTTCTCCAGCTCCTGAATTTTGTAGTGAGAGTCCCTGGGCTGCTTGTCACTTCTAATTACGAAACAATGCCTTGATTAAAATATATGCCAGCCTCAAGAAAATCTGTACATAGAAGAATGAACCACATCTCTAGAAACCTGTTGGATATCTTTGTTTCTTGTTAGGTCAATCACCCACTACCTTTTCTTTTTTCCTTTTTATCTTAGGAGCTAGCCAGTACAGTTAACAATATAGTCATAGACCAACAGTTATACTGCAGTATTATTTTACAAAATCAAAGAAAAATTAATAACTGCTTATAAACAGATATATTACATTGGGATAGAGTGATTCAAGGAAGGTAAGTTTTTATTTTCTTTGTGTCATATGACAATTAATAGACTATATCCAAACTTCCATTGTTTGGGGTTTTTTACCTGTCTAGATATGATCAGCTCTCTTATGTAACATTGGAAAGTACTAAGTGAAGGATTTTAAAAGTCCCATTGAAAATATTTGTCCTGCAAATTGTGTTTGCCTTATCCCAGGCATAATCAGAAAGAGAAAGGAAGCCAAAAGCATGTGGTCCTACCTAGTGCACTCATTATCTGTGCAGCCATAGCAAATTAGCACCAGGACCCTGATGCTAGAAAGCAATTGTGTCATTTCTGAGTATGGTTATAATATTAGCCTTCACTTCTGTTACTCATCAGTAAGTCTGTCCCAGAAAGTAGTTTGGGTTATAATCCACGTCTTACCTGTGCCCACCTGATGCTCCTATTGGACCAGATAGTAGTTTACAAAATTATCTGCCTAAATTTTCCTCTAGCTCCCTCTTTTCCTGTTCCTCCTGCATGTGAAGTATATTTTGCTCTGTGCTCCAAATTTATTTTTCCTTCCCAGAGGTGCTTTTTCCTATGGTATTTTAATTTGTTTCAAGACATCTTACCCCTAGCTTGCTGCCTCTGTTCACAAACACCTTTTTTTTCCCCTCCTCTTGAAGAGCATTCAGATGATGGAGGCTCTGTTGCGCTCGTCTCTGCCTCATCCACATGTCTTTACATGTTGCAAAAAAGCAGAAAAATACAGGTTCCTTCTCTTTTCACAGTTTTTAATGTCAGTCTTTAAATGGTCAACATGGAAGCCTGAGCCCACACAATCTGCAAAGAGCCAAAGATCTTCTCTTCACAATTAGACCCTCACCATTTCCTGACAACGTACCCATGACACATCATGCCTGTACTCTTACAGAAAGACATAAAATATGCTCCATGTCTTCCATCTTTAAAAATAGCAGAGACTACCAAGGAGCTATCATTGCTTTTTTTAAAGCATCACTCTTGGAACAGATATTTCTTGTTGACAGAAGAGTCATGGATAAGAATGACTTTTTTGTTGTTGTTTTAAATACTCACTTTAATCATTGTATGTAAGCTTGCCAGAGGACTTTTCCCTGAATTCAGTTAAATATATATATAAAAAAAAGTTGCAGTTCAGCTGCTTGTTCAGACAGACAGATTCCTCCCAGTACCTGGCTGAACATGCTGGTTGGAAAGCAATAGTCACTAGATGTGTTATGCCAAGTGATCAGTTTCATACTAACTCTTTTTGCTATGATGCACTTTGTTTACCAAGAACCAGATGGATCATGTTTTGGGGATGACCTGAGGGCTATCCAGAGTGGGACAGACCAAGGGAATCCAAAGTTACAACTATGAAAACCTTTGATCAGCTGCTTTCTAAATTCTACACATGCTTTATTTTTTCAGTTTAAAATTCAGGTGACTAGCTAGTGCCTTTGCACATGTCCATTATTGATGGGGCAAAGCATTGAGTTCATCCTTGAAATCCAGTTTTATTCCAGAAATATAGCATTCTTCATGATATGCCCCCTTGAGGACACATACTGCTAGGCACACCCAACCCTTGGGCAATGCTGAGGCTTTTTACATACTGCAGCTGCAGCCACCACTTCCATGTAAAGCGGGGTTGGAGGTGATGAAGCTTTATTAAGGGAGATTAGTGGTTCAAACAGTCAGCCAGGGCTGGGAGATGCCTGGAGCTGCAGGTATACCTTTGTCATCACCCGACCGCCTAAGCCCACACAAGGCAGCTCCTGCTCAGGGACGTACTGGCCCATTTAGACCCTTGCCATCAGGTGAGTTCATGTTGCGTGGTAAACCCAAGCCAGAGCTAGGGTTTCAGCCCTGACTTGACTCACAGATTTTTAATATTCTGACTCAGGACCTGGAATCCCTCAGGGGCCACAGGAGCCTGAACTCAGCAAGACAGGATTAGTCACCTCTTTTTGGTGGTCTACATCAAGGCGCAGGGCCAGCAGCACAACTCCACGGGGAAAGCTCAGCCAGGAACCCAGGTGATCCAGGCACAGGCTGTGTCCTCACCCACGGGACGTGATCCCCTGGAGCCTGAGCCAGGTGCGCAGAGCTGGGGTGGGTGATGATCCCTCCAGGAAGCAGGGCTGTGCCCCAGGCAATGACAATATAGCTCTGGGCAGGAGAGTCCGCCCTGGCCTGCGCTGAAATGCATACCATGGGCCCCAAGATGGCCATAGTAGTGCCCTCAGGGTCAAGAAGAGACAAATTTTGGCAGTTTAGAAGCTGTCGCCAAGCCATTTGGCATACATGTGACGATAGCACCACATGCAGGCGTGAGGCGGAGCAGGAGGAGGAGGTAGAAGGTACGACTTGCTCCCTTTCCCCATCTTTCCCTCCATTTCTCAGCTCTGACATTACCCCAGCAACTTCTGCACCACCAGCAGGGAGCTCAGCTAGCTGAGATCGGTCCAGGACGCATGGCTCAGGCTCGGACCAACCATGGCTCAAGATACTCACCAGGCCAGTTTTCACCAACATTTGGACAACTTATCTGCAGAGTTTGACATTGTGCTTTGAGGCCAGGCAGCCAAAATTAAGTTCTGCAACACTGTGCTCCTAGGCACCTGAGTCCTTGAAATGTTTATTTTTGCTTATTTTCATAGACCTTGACTTTGCAAAACTATTAATTGTGCATTTTCTGTGCACTAATCACTGCTATTCATTGAACTCAGGATGGATAACCAAACTAATGCAAACTGAATCCATATTTAAGAACTAGAAAGATTGTTTCCATACACATTACTGTACAAAGCTTACATTTTGACAAATAAGAGGCAAATTTATCAAGTTTGTTAAATAAGTAAAATTGTTTTTCTCTTTTCCTCAAAAAAATTAAACATCTACAAACAGTTAATTGGCTACCTCTGAATATAATTTTAGCTTTTATCTCTAATTGAAATTCACAGTCTAACAAACTATCTAGCAGGAAAATTAGTCACTTACTTATAAATATATTGCACTGTTATTCTCTTTTAGGAAACGGTGTATTTTGGTAGTCTATCATGGACTCTCACTTCATTACTAGGAGCCATTTTATGGAATTTATTCTTCCACTAATGCAGATAGAAACCCCATCAGCAAAGAAAAGCACCCTTCATCTTTATACAAAACACAATATGAAAGTCTTCGTCTTCTCCAATGTTCTTTGTTAGAGCATACCTAAAGTCACAGTTATTTTTACAGTTACACAGGAACCTGTTTCTGAGGTCTACTCTCATAAAATTATTAAACAGAATTTGAACACTGATGTATGTATCTAATCTAAACAGCTTGAGTTTTAAATTGTAAATGTAAAATACTTAAAGCAATATTCTTAGCAAACAATTTTTCAGTAATCTATAGGTTGAAATATATTCACATAAAATAGCTGTTGAATAATTCCAAGGAATGAAAATATTCTGGGAATAAGTAATCATTTGCTTACAATTAATGAACAGTAGAGAGCTCAGTATTTATGAACAGATTTTTTTGCTGCAAATAATTCTCCTGGATCTAATCAAAAGATACCTATCTATTTTCAGAGTATTTCAGGTGACAGTATACAAAGACAGGTCACTCTGTTTCCAGGCCCTTTTAAGAAAAAAGATAGAAGGTATTCAATTCAAAATAATAAGGGATTACACTAATTTCAATGTAATCACAATTCAAGTGATAGGAATTATGATAGGAAGCTGGTTTAGCTCCTTCTTTCTTAAGCAGCATGGAGGAAGTAGTAACCTCTGTTTTATGGAAGAGAAAAAGAAGCAAATCCAGCAATCAGGATTCAGTAGCAAGCTTCTTGGTACAGTGGCCTTTAGCTGTTATAAATAGTTCAGTGTGTGTTTTAAATCTATGGACTTCTAAGGAAACGAGATAAAGTGCCATCATTCCTTTTTCCTGGCCTGCTTTATTTCCTTTGGGATCTGTTTAGGGTCCTATGATCTCGATTCTCTTACATGGTGGGATTCAAGTTTATCAATAACCATCTGTACCTGTCATTCTGTTTCACGCTCCAAATCTAGCTTCTCAAATGCTAGTCCCGATGTTTGCTGACTTATTTTCTTTCATTTGCAGTTCTCACTGGGACTTTCATATTCAAAGATCAGGCAGAAAGTAATGTCTTTGATATTTTCAAAGGTTGAAAGATATTTCTCCCCCCAGCATTCTGAGTTTCATTTGAACACATGGAATGAAGCCTGAATTTTATAGGAGAGTTATCTAGACAGTGATCCACTTGAACCAAATAGGTCTTAACATTTTAAGCAAATATAACTTTTCCTGGTTTCCCACATGCTTGTTTGTTGTGAAATTATTAACCCCTTTGTACTGTGAACAGAATTTAGAAATAAAAAACCTACAACCATCGTAAAAGCAACCCACCAGTGAATGCATTCTGGTCTCTGTTCCCAACTCTCAGAGCACATGTATCTATTATCTCCCCATCAAGGTAGCTCAGGGAAAGGTGGGAATTCAGTAGGCTTCTTGCCAGGTTACAGTGGCTGAAAGATCATTTAAAAGAACAGGACACTTTATAGCTTCCGTTTGCACGAGCATCCCAAGGCTATGTTAGGCTCTTCTCCAATGTATCTTTCATGTATTTAATCTTCCTTTGACCTCACTGGGATTCAGCACCACAACACATTTTCTGTGCATAAAAATACTCTTCCTGTGTGTTATGATGCATAGGTTACCAACAGTGATGGTATACACTTTATTGTGCCTCCCTTTCCAAGACCACCACCAACAGCTTTCACAGACACTTCATCCAGTTTAACATGAGCACGTACAGCTATAGTCCCTGCACAGACTTCACATAGATTTCTAAAACAGATCACCCTTTCCCCACCACAAAATGTACTAGTCTCAGCAAAATAATAACTTCAGCCTAAATTCCTATTTAACTTTTCCACTTTCTCTGTGCTCATGCAGCTTCCAGTTTGCTCTCCTAACTATGGGGTCACTGTCTGATCAAAGTTAACCTAATCTTGGTTTATCTGGTTGAAAGGACAACCTTTGCTCCAAAATATTATCAGCTTCTGCATTGGGCCAAAGTCCCATAATCACCAATACCAGATCTGTCCAGTGCAAGAGCTGAACAAACATGATCTGAACCAGAAGTGATCGAAACGGTCTCATTTTTATCAAGTTAGCCAATGAACACAATGCAGAGGTGTACCTTTACACAGCATTAAGACATGTGGCGGGTTGACCCCAGCCAGCAGCCAATCACCCACACAGCCACAGAAAAGATCCTAGATGCCTTAAAATCATATTTGCTCTGTTTGCTCAAACCACAGTCTTGGGGTCTTGCTTAGGCCTCCAGGAACTTGTTATCATCTCCTTAACCAATGATACCCCGAAGTATGTACAACTTACCTTACCTTACCTTACCTTACCTTACCTTACCTTACCTTACCTTACCTTACTTTACCTTACCCTACCTTATCTTACCTTACCTGGTGATCATTAAGGCTGAGTGACTGATGTTGTCCCTGGTCTGTCAGGTTAAAACTGGTAAAACTGATAGCACTGCATGTATTGTTCACAATCAAAGGTCTCCCTTGATATCCTAACAAACTGCTGATCTGAGTTGTAGATATGACAGGTCCTTGAAGGCACAAAAATAGCTTGAAATTTAATTATTGCAAAAGGCCAGTTCTTGAAACAGTCACAGAATAAGCAATGATAAAGCATATTGTCTATATTGTCTAGGATGGCTGTTCTGGACCTATATTTCCTATGAATGCTATTTTCCAATCCAAATATATAAGTTTCTTTGGAGACATATTTGCATGCTTGGATCCATGCAGATCTTTTCTGAACTCTTGCATCATTGCATGAGTTTGGGAGTCTCAGAGCAGACCTGGGATCATAAGTCTTCAGTGAAAGTTTACATCATAAGACTTGAGCAAAGCCTATGTTAAAGTTACATGCCCAAGCAAACTCTCTGTCTTTTGTATGCCTTCAGTCTAATTCATGCACTCTTCTATCAAATTATCATAAAAACTGAACGCCTTCATAGAAATTCCTAAAAGTGAGGCTACTTCCATTTTTGGGTAGAAGAAAAAGGTCAATTCACGTTATAATAGTGAGTTTGACGAAAGGTGTCAATGCCAGTAGGAAACTCAGAAAGGATTGCAAATTCATATTTCCAAAAATACTTATGTTAGGCAGAGTGTAGATAGCTTTGAAAAATTAACTGTAGCATAAGAAATATTAATTAAGGTTTAAAGAAGCTGAAATCTGTAAACATGTTTTGTGACAGGTCAGTAAAATTAATTACAACTGATGAAAAATCTAGCTATGAAGTAATTCCCAGCTTTCTATTAGGACTCTAGTTCTAGGTACTGTAGTGCAGAAATGTCAATATGTGGGCTTCTGACTAAGGACCCAGGTCAGGATCCTGGCTTTGATCTATGCTGGTGGTATTCTTGGGGCTACACCTCAGGAACAAAGCTTGGGCACTTAGTTGCCACAGAGTAGTGTCAGACACCTTCTGGTACTTGACTGTCCAGCCCATGATAGCTTCTCTTCCTGGCTTCTTGTTAAATCTCACTCACCCCACCAACTGTTGCTATTCAAATTCCCCATAAGCTTTGATCCCGATACCACTATGCCAATCCCAGTCCTTATCAGACTGAACTTCTGTGCCAGTCTACTATTACTTCCATCCTAACACCATAGTACTAAGTCTTCCCTGTGCTTTCCGTGGCAAAGTCAAACTGGTTTTCTTTCAAGCTACCCAAGCCTAGCATGGCATCTCTTAGAAAAGCCAGCTGAATTTTTTTTTTTTTCTTCAGTTTCTTTGCATATGTCCTGAGCAGCCCACAGCAAATCTAAATAGTAACTTACTTGGGAAATTCTGCCCAGCTGTTTCTGCCTTGGACTGGCTCATACCCAGTTATTCATGGATATAATACCTGTTCAGAACAGTTATGTGTAGGAGCCATATAAGACTAGATGATGCTCAGTGCAGATGGATTATTTTTTTCATTTGGCCAAAATTTAACAGGCATATAAAATTTATTGAAGATTCAACATTTGGACAGGAGGAATAAAATTCAGAACCTTCATGCATCGCCATATTTTCAGTCCCTCCTTCAAAGAAAAGGACAAGAGAGTTTTTAGTGAAAGCTCGTATAAGTTGTTCTTACCATAGTCAAAGTAATATATTTTTTCCTGATTCCATTCTCAGAACTATCTGAATAATTTGATGATACTTGCCCAAAAATCATCCTGTGGAAGACACCCAGCACAGAATATTTCAACCCAAATATCTCAAGTTTGGCAGTCATAAGCAACCGAGAACTTGATCTTACAAACAGGAGTGTCAGTCAAAGTAAAGACTGGAAAACACCATCAGTTCAGTTTCTAAGAATTACTGTAGCAATGCTTTTCACACTCCCCATTCACAGGTTAGTTGTGTGATACTGAGATTCAAGTCCATTTTAAAATAATTTATATTTAAATAGCTGCCTTCTACTGTTTTAGTCTTGAAAGCAACATTCAGTTTAGTTAGTTGGGAAAAAATATTGGATTCATTTACAGTTCAACAACATTTAAATCAAATTATGTCAAATGTTTCAATTCAATCACTTGGATTCAATAACATGATTTAGAATAAAAACCAAAGAGCATGCTTGGGGAGAAATGAATAATCCAAAATCAATCTAAAAGCAATTTGATCAAGCTAAAACTGTTTAAGGATTAGTGATTGCTATTTACATAGGAACATTAGATATAGGAATTACTTTTACCACATTTATATTTAAATTCTATTAGTGGATTTTTTAATTAACTAGCTATTACTGAAAAGACTAAATTAGGAAATAAATGCATACAATTAGCTTTGTCACCTGCATACCTGTTTGTTGCTCTGGATGTCTTATTATAGGTTCAAACATTCTAAGAAATATTAACCTCTGGAAAACACAAAGATAGTTTAATATTTCAGCATATATCAAATGCAACACTGAAAATACAATGTTGTTTACATTTTAGTTCCCATTCCACACAAATACAGATATACAAATATAGAAACTATACACACACACACACACATATACAATGTATATACAAATATAGAAAAGTGAGTTGCATTAAATCGTGGCTGAAACACTAAAGCTCTAGATTCTTGTTATAAAAGTATGCAAGCCTGATTACAACTTGGGTTATTTTCAGGGGAAAGAGTCACTGACAGCAAACAATTTAAACATGGAAGCTGAACTAAATGCAGTATTCCAAATCCACTGAGTTGCCAGCAGTGGTTCTTTAAATGTCGTATAAGTAGTACTGATCCAAAGTAAGATAATTTACTACATGTGGCCCAATTACACTATAGTATAGCATCATTAATGCTGTAACTTCAGAATAAATGCTAGTGTAAGCTAGGGTGAAGCTTCTCGTTTCCTGAGACGGCTAGAAACTGATACAAGGTACAAGAGGGGAAAACTGCCAGCCTCGTGTCAAGGTTGGAAGACTCTGTTGCTTTCTGAAGGCAAGAAATCTGAAAATCAGTTGAGAGAAGAGAGATAGACAGGCAGAAAAAAAGAGATAGAGAGAGCAAGTGAAACTATATAATCCTACAAATCACAAAGCTTTCTTCTTCTTTTAACTGTCTTATGGACTCTGTATTTACTAAGACCAGGCTATAAAATTCCATTTTATAAGTAATGATCCAGCCCAATGAAAGCATGAAAATGCATGACAAAACTGAAAAAAAAAACCCCAAAGTTAATAAAGTGATAACTGTCAAGCACTTTTGACAATAATCCTCAGACTCTCAGGGACAGCAGGCACTGCTCAGGGTGTGTACTGAGTGTAGGCAGCAAGGTTTTGGTAGCAGGGGACAGGCGGGAGGGTCTGCAGGGGTGGCATCCATGGGAAAAGGTCAAGCTCTGCCCTGTGCCACACACAGCCTGTTCCAACCTGTGGCGGTCATAGAAAGGGAGGAGAGGTGCTGAGAATGAGACTGAGCCTCGGTAAGGGAATAGGTGTTTTAGATGGTTTTGGGTTTGGATTTTTTTTCCCCCAATACCTTAATCAGTAATTAAATATTTATGCTAATAGGCAATACATTAAATTAAATTTCCCAGATCAAGTCTGTTTTGTCTATGGCAATATTTGTCAAGTGATTTCCCTGCCTTTATTTCAACCGACAAGTTTTCTCAGTCTTGTTCTTCCTATGTTCTCCTCCATCTTGCTGGATGGTGGCAGGTGGTGAGTGGCTGGTTGGATGCTTGGCTGCCAGCGGGTGCCACCCCAGCACAGGATGCTATAACAAATATCAGTTCATAGACAGAGCAAGCAACACACAGCCATCCTCTCCCAATAAAGAATGTCAGTAGCAGGGAATATGGGCTCCAGAAGGCATATTCCTTCACTATCACCCTTCCTCCAAAAACTTCAGACCTGAATCTCCTCACTCTTTTGGTTACATTTATTACTGTTATCAGTAATGATTACGTTTACCTTATGCCAAGGCCACTTCTCTCTGCAACTCTGAGGACTAGAGTAGGTTTGGGGTTTTTTTTGAAATGTGTTTTTACTAATGAGGAAGCTGGGAAAAAACCCAACTGATTTTACATATCTACTGTATGTGATGCCACATGGGATAAAATAAATGCAGATGAACTTCTAATGCTTTTGTAACATGTAAAGTTGTATTTATGAATAAAACTGATTTTGAATGTAAATATTTACATGGCATTAAAAAGGAAACATTTTCATAGACAAAATTAAGGTCTATTTAGCTATTTGAAAGTCTTTTTCTATATTGCTCATTACCTTCCACGTGTAATGACATATATATTTACTAATATGTAAAGCACTCATGACATAATCTACATTATAATAAAATAAGGGCTAATATTTGGGTACCATGCAACTGAGAGCAGTGCAGAAACTTTAAAGAAAGCTGAGGCCATGCCTGCTCCAGAACCAGAAGCACTATAGCTATTTCAGCACAGCTTTGCACCTCAGCAGATAACTTACATTGAAGCAGAGATCCAGGCAGATACACTGATATAGGGACCAAAATACTACTCCCTACACTATTGCATGGACTTGCTAGCTCCAGTGGTTATTTGCTGAGTTATTTCTACATAGTCCTTCATTTTGCAGTATAAGCAGGTCTGAGAACGCCCCTGGTGAGCAACGGACCAGTGGAGCACCCCAACCTCTTCATCAGTACGAAGTGTAGCCTCTCTGCTATCAACAGGAGATGGAAGTTTTCTCAGGTGCTGTTCTCAGCAAAATGCAGAGATGAACTACATAGTAAATCACCTTGTACAGAAGAATTGTCTTGATGTATGTTTTGGAGAGCAGTAAAGAAGCCTAAAAATCACACAACCCCATTTCTACCCAGCAGTGAATCAATTGTCTCACCTAAGCATATTTGAGTGCTGGGCTGTAAGGAAATAGCTCAGACTGCATACAGTTCAAATCCAGTGTGATTAATTTACCTGCTTTTTCTTTTTCAATATGGTAAACAGAGTGACATATCTAGATAATATATGCAGCCACAAGCTGGGTTATAGCCAGAAAACATTAAACAAGAATATATTTTGTGTTTTGCTTTCATAAAAAATTGCCCTAGTGTCTTGCTGGAGATATGACATTTTATACAGAACAAATAGCTATGATTAAGGAACAAATGGTTTCTGCTTAATTTAGTTTTAAGGCTGATCACTCTTTTTTTCTTATTACATGAATTTTCCTCAGCTGAAATTTGCAAGAATAATCAATGGGCACCATACAAAAAAGATGTTTTGCTTTCTGTGGGGTTATATAACTATTTAGAATTGTGCATATAAAAGACGAGTAAGATTTTAACATCAGAAACAATTACAGGACCTCCATCCCCCTCCTTTTTCAGAAGGCTGCCTGCTCTTTGCACAGTTTATATATGGTAATAGGAAATATAGCCAAAAGTGCTGAAACATCCCTGAATCCCAAAGAACAATCTGTAAGTTTATTTGGCAGGATTTGAACTGAGAATGGGCCTTGAGCTCAGCACTGCAACCCAGACCCTGAGCAGAACTTCCCACCATTTCAATTCCACTTAGACTGAAGTCTTGACTTGGACCTTGTGTTTGACAGACATCAGCTCCAGACACCAAGTCTGTTGTGTCTTCCCAATAGTGAAGATGCTTGGTTTTAACACTTTTTCAAGCGTGTGTCCCCCATTCTCTGCCTCCCAGCCCTTCCTATTATTCCTATTGCTACATATCACGGTATCTTGCTCTAAGTTTCTTGCACCAGATTGAAGTCAAGTCACATTCTTAGAAATATTAGATCAGTTTCTATCACTTCCTAGCTACTCCAACAGGTTATATTTATTTTTAGTGGCTTCCAGGCTAAGAAACAAACCGTGCTAGTATGATAAAACTGCTTTTATAGTTAAGATGGAAAGCCATTTTTTTCTGATACTACCTGGAAATTTCTAGAGGTGAACATTCAAGACAGAATCATGTGATATTGATTGATATGTAATCCAGTGACCTTCAGTTATGTAATCCACTTAAACCTTTCCGTTACATAGAGTGGAAGAAAACAGATAACTCCATGATTTTCTTCTCTTGTTTTGCAAGCTCTTTTAAAAGCATCAGTAATGAATATAGCTAGAATCCAAAGTTTAGTGTAGTTAAAAGATTTGATTAAGCAAATTTTGCTTGTTTATAAGTGAATATTCTAGAAAAATAATTCAAATGGTAACTATGATGCTATAAACTCTCCTGATGAATAGAAACAAACTAAAGAAAAGGATTAAACCTTCAGAGCACTACAACAACCAATTGGAAGGAGCAAACTACAGTAGCCAGGCAAAAAACAACCATATTGAAGTTATGAATTTTAGTTGCTATCCAACTGAAAGAATGAATCACCAGAAAGGCACCTTGGGAAAAAAAAAAAGTTTCTATAAAAAGTAAACTTATATCTAGAAAGTAGGACTCATTAAAAAAACCAGTACCCTATTTTTTCCTATTTATAAATCTCATTTACTCATTATAAATCACAATAAATGACTATGAAAAATCATTCTAAGTCTGTTCCATAGCAATTTGCTAAAGCTTCAGAACAAAATCTAGCTAAATTCTTACCTCTTTTGTGATATTACTGCTCATTTTCTCTGGATTGTCTGATCAGGCACATCAGGTCTTTATGAGGATAATTTCCACGTAGGAGACTTCAAGTGTGTCGCTGAAACATATGTAGTAAACTCCTTAAGAGAATTATCTATTATTAGAGATAGCAGAAAACCTTAATTCAGAGTAAATTCAAAGTGATGGATCCTTCTGCTTTAAAGTCTCCCTGTAACATTCTACAATGCTCTGCTAGTCCTTTCTTCTTCTAGGAAGAAGAGTCTAATCATCAGCCCCATAAATCAGCGTAGTGCTAATGGAGACAATGGGACTCTGTTGATTTATACTGAGGCAGGGTCAGGCCCAAAGCTTCTATCATGTTCTGTTCTGGATCAATAGCCAGAAAAATGTAAAGGAGCAGAAAAACATTTTGTAACGTAATTTAGCATAAGGGAGAGGAAAAAAAATTTGAAAAGTGGTGTGTTTACTCATTTACCATGTTAGCTTTCTTAACATTGGAAACAGTATTTAAGTTTGATACTTGTCTGGGAAAAAAATGGAACTTAAAATATCCAGCTCCCACCTAGCACATAATTCACAAACCTGAGTCACAGATGTATTTTCTGTTAGTCATAGTACATAAGTCTAACACATTTGAGTTACTTGAGTCATGTGCTAGTGTTACAGGACTCAGCTGAATTTCCATCCCAGCTATAGCCCCTCATCATTGGTTGTCATCACTCACCCATCATCAAAACTGCTGTCAGAACTGACACTGCAATCTGCAGTAACAGACATGAGAGTCTGAGACAGAGCTATCTGTAGTGTAAAGGTCTACCTATTCACCTTTTAAAATGTCAAAACTGGCATACTCTTAGTATTTAGCTTTGCTTGACAGCTCCTGCAGCATCAGAGAGGGTTTAAACAATTCTGAAAAAGATTGATTGTTGACACCCATTCTTTGCACTAAAAATCGAGCCATGTTTGATTGTGTGTCTTGAAAATGTCTTAACTGGAATGCATATTCCTGCATTTTCTATTATCTGTTATCATCCAAATTATCTTCTACTAGGGAAGATACTCAGAAGACTCCCATTTTGGACCCACAGTTCTATCTCCAAATTTTGTCACCTGAATTCCTCACATGATGAAAGAGAAGAAAAGAAACAAAAGAATAACCCATAATTTTGAAAATTCATTTTAAGAAACTGTATTCTCTATTCTTTTCTCATTGCATGCTTATAAATCAAAAGCACTCTAAATTCACTAATGTCAGTGGAACTATGCTAGCAAAAAAAGTTTGAGAGAAGAACCAGCCCCTGTAGATAGCTCTATTTTTTACCTGGTTATTAGCACATAAGGACAGTCCAGTACAGAAAAAACAGACAGTGTTATGTGCAAACAATTAATCCAACACAGATTGAAAAGCAGTTAGAGTGATATATAGTGCTAATTATGGAAAGAAGGTTAACTAACATTGGGAGACATATTCTAGATAACTTCCCAAATGTGTTAAATTGTTAAATTGTAGCCTTGTTAATGCCTATACTTTCTGTCTTGTCTGTGATGCTATTGTTTCTGTCACAGAAGAGGGAAAACAGCATTTCTTTTTTGATGGACCAAATGTTGATCTCATTTACATCAGCATAGACCCAGATAAATTCATTGATGTCAGAACACATTCAAACTGGAATGTGGCTTATTTTCCATTCTTTCATAACTTGCAATGGGAACAGCTTGTTCAGAGCTCTCTCTTGCTATTCCTTTGTCATCTTCTCTCATTTTTAGAACATTCTCATCTTTTTTTCTTTTTTCACACTGGTTCTCCCTGCTAGGAATAGTTCCTTCTTTATGTACAAGTGCAATCATCTTTCATTTTCTGATATTCCCTCACTTGCTTGTTTTCCACCACCAGCTTCATCTTTTAGTTTTGCTAGCAAAATTTTTCATTAGCCTTTGGTGAACTTTTATTTTTGAGAAAGAATTTTCAGACTGTACTGAAGCCTCTTTGTTGGTAACTGTCTCTTTTAAATAATCGCAGTTCAAGGACTTAATAGCCTTAGAATTTTTGAAATTTTGGCTATTGCTATTTTGGAGGCCTGCTTAAGGTCTATTCCTGCCATCTTTTTTCTGTCTCCAGTTCTGCATAAAAGTAACAGAACTGCTGAGGCTTTACCACAATTTGTTATCACAAATCTTTTTTATCATGTAAAGCTAAGATGTTAGTAATCAGTACTATTTAGAACAATATTCTTCTATTCATTAATAATAACTGCTTAATTTTATCTATTAACATGTAGATAACAGTATGGTACAAGTGTATTCATCTTGAGAGGAAGGTAATTTGATAACTCTTTATCCATGTAAACATTTTCAAACACACCAACAGAGCTAGTGCTATGGTGGAACTGCTCATGTTCACAGTGTATTTAATATGGGAACTTTTGCCTGGTTTTAGTACTAGATGGACTTATATGTGTAAGATATTACCATAGTTATCAGGGTTTTTCTTTATATGTGCATATCCTACTTATGCTGAATTAATCACTCAAACGGTTATTATTTTAAATAAATAAATGGTAAAATCCATATCCTTTAGTGAACCTCAAATTCCCCTTCTTGTCTCCCCCACAACTAGACTAAGCATCAGAGGTATATTCTGCATGTTTCCTGTGATTAATTGAAATATTCAATTACTCCAGCTTGGCTGCCTAATTTGTGTGATTTAATTACTTGGTATGTTTTCTTCTTTCCTTTTATGTTATTAAATGCAATGACAGAGCTGACTGTGTGTCAAGGCAAAGAGCATTACCACTCCTGAGGTATTCATATAGTTATAGTGAAAAATATAATTAGATGGTGTCAGCAGAAAGAATTATGTAGGCAAAAATATCTTTCTCTCATCTCTGTATAACTCCATGACACTAAATAATAGCAACTGATCATTATATGGGTAATTTTTTCAAAAATTGCACTTTCTCAAAATTATACTTCTAATTCCTTGGTAAGAAGTGCAATCATGTGTCCTCATTTTCAATAAATCTCTCCCTTTCATAACAATGAGAGCAGTTTGGGGTTTTAGTTTGGTTGAAAATCCCTATTGACAGTAGCAATCACTGTTTCTTAGCACCATAAGAAGAAACAGTTTCTCCCTTTAGGTCCTGCATTGCTTTTTTCAAAAATATGTATTACTGGAATTTTGTTGGCTGTCCTGTAGACAGAGCAAATCAAACCTCACTGGTAGGACAAAATAACTTATTTCCTTCTTTTTGACTTTTGGAGGATTTGAATAGGGCAGGTTTATAAAAAGGAATCCCTTTTTGTGCATGTCATGCACTTCAGCTTTTTAGATAATCATTTCTAAAGATAAGGTGTTTTGAGATAAGGAGAATTATAGTGAAAATGTGGTGTCCTGACCACATTCTTTCCTTTCTCTCTGTCCTCTACCCCAACTCCAAGGAAAAATTGTTGAAAAAGAAAGAACAAAAGGATATTCAAACATTATTTTTATTTAAATAGGTTGCATTTTTAAAAATTAGATATATATTTCATTAGTTTTGATATTTGTTTTGCAGACAATTAAAATAATTTCAAACAAATACTATTTTCACCCCAAATAAGATACACTTCCTATTGCTTTTCTTAAGAGCAACCTAACTGATCAGTGATCAGAGGAGTATCTTGTACTCTCCTGCCAGATTTGAGTTCTTTCTGGCTCTGGTATTTGGTCCATGGATTTTGGCATAATCCTATTTCAACTGGTCTCCAGGGTTTTTATTGTATTCATGTTGCTGAAGTTATTCTAGAAGGCCATGATCAAATCTGAATGCAGCTGTACATAGATCATGCTGTCCTATTTCTTCATGCCTCAGAATACAGATGAGAAATCAAGATTATAAATGCACATTGTGGAACAGATCATATCTTTTTTTAGGGTAGTATTCTATCTATAGTCTTTAGGAGAAAAATATATATTGGATAAGTGTGAACTCCTTCCATTTGACTAATGCAGAATATTTCAGCTCATGTATAAATTACAGCTTATGGTTTGTTTGTTATTCTTCAATGGAAAATTCAATAAAAACTTAATTAAAAATAAAAGATGTAGTATCATAAAGCTGAAACAGAAGTGTAATCTCAGACACTCTCATATTTTGTAAACTTATATTTGTGTGATTTATAATTAAGGTAAGTAGAAATATTAAAACTGTGATTTTTTTTCTAATGAAAGATTAAGTTACCTGAAGAAAAGATACTTAATTAGGTCGACAAGTGACAATGGTGAATATGAGGAGAAATAAGATAAGATAATATAAAAGATTTTGAAAACGTAAAAGTGGAGCTATGTGGGGAAAAGGAAAAAATAGAATTATTAGTTAAAAAGAGCAATTGCATAAATTATTCCAATAATGTTCCTATAAAAGCCATCAGAGTAGTATCAGTAATATGCACATTTTATGAAGCAGGTGCTACTGAAATTATATTATAAATTGAACAGAAAGAGTCAAATCACTTGCCAAGTGATTAAAGTATTGCAATTTATTATACTTTTAATGTGATATTTTTGTGGGATATGAATAAGTTTTACAACATGTAATATAGCAATTTCACTCCTTGCGATCAATACCAACTTAACTGTAATAGCCTGTTCTAAGATTTATTATCATATTTTGCATCTCATACCTAGATAAAGGTAGTTATGAGAAGAAAAATGGAATAAACTTATTTTAAAAAAATTTAAGAGATTCTACTGAGGAAAGAATGCTGTTCCAATACGTTTTACATTTCTGCATAAGGTCTACCTTTAGTGTTTCCTCTCGTGTTCCACTGAAGTTAATAGCAAAATTAAAACTAACTTCAACGGAATACTTTATGAATTTATACCCTAGGGTCTGATTTGTAACATTTTGTGCCCTTAATACTACAAATATGGAGAGGGGGGGAGAGAGAGAGAAATTTCAGATGGCCCTGTTATGTTAACTTTCATTCTAGATCCAAAATTTTTCTGGTATTCCATATTTTGATTCAACCTTATCTCTTGCATTCATCATAAACATTGTAAACACACCACTTGAAACAAAAGTACAGCCTTGAAAAGAACTAAACACATCTATCAGAGGTATAACATCCTTTATTATCATTAGTGTCAGTATAATTTGAAGATGTTGAATATCTCACACAATCAAGCTATAATGTGGCATTGGACTGCCACCTTTACTTCTTGTGATTAATATCATAATCTACAGAGAGTTTTGTTGATTTATATCAGCCAATTTAATTAGAAAATGAGGGTGACATCTCATAGTAATCAATTCCCAAAAAGAAACTTACAGAAGGATGGCTGACAGAGCAAGATCATGGTGCAATGCTTTGTTCCATCTCTTTTTTTGGTAATATCACATTTTAAAATCCAACTGTGTTTTTATTAAAGAACCCAGATGCCATACACATTATACGAAATTAAAGTTCGTACTACCTGAGCACCCTTTTTATTTCACAGAGAAAACAATCCTGAGCAATGATGCTGACTCTTACGTGATGACAGTTTTTCAGTGAAGCTCAAAAAGGAGCTTTTTTCAACATGATCAACCAGATTATCTTTCACATCTATTTTTAAATAATCTTTCTTTTCCCTCTCTACTGAACACATTGTATCTATGCAAATATACAAGCCACAGAACAAATTATCTCCATCAAATGTCTTCAGTTGGACCACCTGTTCTCCAAGACAGGAGATAATAAATAAAGCTGCTGCTAGGGTTTTTTTCTTAGGTACCAGCAAATACCTTCAAAAAGCTAAAGATGTGCCTGAGAGTCCCAGCTTCTAAGAATAGGGTAAGGTTGTGTCAGTTTACATATATATGTTCCCCTGCTACTCAAAAACATACTAAGAAGTGAATTTGTCTCGAGACTATGAAAGGTGTTAACAGCATCAACACAACCACACCTAATTTAGGACACTAGTCTGTTTCTTCTCCTGGTATAGCTAGTGGAGACAGATAAATCCTTCAGGGGTCATTCAGAGTATGCACTCGAAGGAGTATGCACTTGAAGAAGTATGCACTGTATTCAAACCTGGTATCTGCATCAGCCATCTAATTGCCTAAACTCCCTCTGCAGTCATGGAAAATAAATAAGCACTTCAACAGCATATAGCAAGCATCCTCACATCAAGTTGCTGCTCCCAATCACTCTTTCTTTCATTGGCATATTATGAAGAATGTCCTCCTATAATTGAGGCATAAACTTCTGCAGAAGAATAATCTTTCGCCACTTTGTCAACTTCTTAGTCAATTTTTCTCAGCAGCCTGGACGTAGATATATTCCACCCATCTATCACAAAGTTGCCATACTATCCTTTTCTAATGGAAATATAACTGTTTTGGAAAAATCATTTTGTTTTTGAAATTAAACAGAGCTTTCAGATTCTATAGAGCTTAATTATACATTTGAATGCATCCCTGAATATGAACTTTGGAACTGAGCATACAAAGTCAGATTTTAGCAATAGGAGATTGAGTAGTGAATAGTACAATGCTCCTCCAGTATGCTGTCTTTCTGTATGTGATATTTTAAGGATTTTTAAGGTTTTTTCCCACAAGAAAAGATAGAAAAATATTGATTAGCTTCACATTGCCAAACCTATACATAGATTTTTTTTTTTTTTTTTAATAAATCATCTCTATTCTGGCAAATGGAACTCAGAAAATGCACTAGACATAATACACAGAAGATCACAGAATCACAGAATCATGTAAGCTGGAAAAGACCTTTAAGATCATCAAGTCCAACCATAAACCTAACACTACTAAGACCACCACTATACCATGTCCCTGAGCACCTCATCCAAATGTCTTTTAAATACTTCCAGGGATGGCGACTCAACCACTTCCCTGGGCAGCCTGTTCCAATGCTGGACAACCCTTTCAGTGAAGTCAAATTTCCTAATATCCAGTCTAAACCTCCCCTGGTGCAACTTGAGGCCATTTCCTCTTGTCCTATCACTTGTTACCTGGGAGAAGAGACTGACCCCCACCACGCTACAACCTCCTTTCAGGCAGTTGTAGAGAGCAATAAGGTCTCCCCTCAGCCTCCACTTCTCCAGGCTAAACAACCCCAGTTCCCTCAGCCGCTCCTCATCAGACTTGTGCTCCAGACCCTTCACCAGCTTCGTTGCCCTTCTTTGGACACGCTCCAGCATCTCAATGTCTCTCTTGTAGTGGGGGGCCCCAAACTGAACACAGTATTCGAGGTGCAGCCTCACCAGTGCCAAGTACAGGGGCACAATCACTTCCCTAGTCCTGGTGGCCACACTATTTCTGATACAAGCCAGGATGCCATTGGCTTTCTTGGCCACCTGGGCACACTGCTGGCTCATATTCAGCCAGCTGTCAACCAACACCCCCAGGTCCTTTTCTGCCAGGCAGCTTTCCAGCCACTCTTCCCCAAGCCTGTAGCGTTGCATGGGGTTGTTGTGGCCCAAGTGCAGGACCTTGCACTTGGCCTTGTTGAAGCTCATACAACTGACCTCAGCCCATCGATCCAGCCTGTCCAGGTCCCTCTGCAGAGCCTTCCTACCCTCAAGCAGATCAACACTCCCGCACAACTTGGTGTCATCTGCAAACTTACTGAGGGTGCACTCGATCCCTTCATCCAGATCATTGATAAAGATATTAAACAGAACTGGCCCCAACACAGAGCCCTGGGGAACACCACTTGTGACCAGCTGCCAACTGGAATAATCTCCATTCACCACTACTCTTTGGGCCTGGCCATCCAGCCAGTTCTTTACCCAGAGAAGAGTACACCCGTCCAAGCCATGAGCAGCCAGTTTCTCCAGGAGAATGTTGTGGGAAACCATGTCAAAGACTTTACTGAAGTCTAGATAGACAACATCCACAGCCTTCCCCTCCTCCATTAGGCGGGTCACCTTGTCATAGAAGGAGATCAGGTTGGTCAAGCAGGACCTGCCTTTCCTAAACCCATGCTGGCTGGGCTTGATCCCTTGGTTATCCTCTACATGCCGTGTGATGGCACTCAGGATGATCTGCTCCATCAGCTTTCCCGGTACCGAGGTCAGGCTGACAGGCCTGTAGTTCCCTGGGTCCTCCTTCCAGCCCTTCTTGTAGATGGGTGTCACATTTGCTTATCTCCAGTCAGCAGGGACCTCCCCAGTTACTCAGGACTGCTGGTAAATGATGGAAAGGGGCTTGGTGATCACTTCTGCCAGTTCCTTCAGTACTCTCGGGTGGATCTCCTCAGGCCCCATAGACTTGTGAATGTCTAAGTGGTGCAGCACATCACTAACAATTTCCCCCTGGATTATGGGGGCTCCATTCTGGTCCCCGTCCCTATCTTCCGACTCAGGGGGCTGGGTACCCAGAGAACAATTGGCCCTGCTATTAAAGACTGAGGCAAAGAAGGCATTCAGTACCTCAGCCTTTTCCTCATGCTTTGTCACTGTGTTCCCTCCCCTGTCTACTAGAGGCTGGAGATTTTCCTTAGCTCTCTTTTTGCTGCTAATTTGTTTGAAGAAGTATTTTTTGTTGTCTCTTATGGCAGTAGCCAGATTGAGCTCTAGCTCAGCTTTGGCCCTTCTAATTTTCTTCCTGCACAACCTCGCTCACCTTTGTAGTCCTCTTGACTTCCCTGCCCCTTCTTCCAGAGGTCGTAGACTCTCCTCTTTTTCCTGAGTTCTAGCCAAAACTCTCTATTCAGCCAGGCCGGTCTTCTTCCCCGCCGGCTCGTCTTTCGGCACCTGGGACAGCCCGCTCTTGTGCCTTTAGGACTTCCTCCTTAAAGAATGTCCAGCCTTCCTGGACTCCTTTGCCCTTTAGGGCTGCCTCCCAGGGGACTCTGTCGACCAGTCTCCTAAATAGGCCAAAGTCTGCCCTCCAGATGTCTAAGGTGGCAGTTCTGCTGACCCCCCTCATCACTTCTCCAAGAATCAAAAACTCTATCATTTTGTGATCACTCTGCCCAAGACGGCCTCCAGCCATCACATGGCTCACAAGTCCTTCTCTGTTCATGAACAAGAGGTCCAGCAGGGCACCTTCCCTCGTTGGCTCACTCACCAGCTGTGTCAGGAAGTTATCTGCCACACGCTCCAGGAACCTCCTAGACTGTTTCCCCTCTGCTGTATTATATTTCCAGCAGGCATCTGGTAAGTTGAAGTCCCCCACAAGAACAAGGGCTAGTGATCGTGAGGCTTCTCCCAGCTGCTTATAGAATAGTTCATCTGCCTCATCATCCTGGTTGGGTGGTCTGTAACAGACTCCCACCACAATATCTGCCTTGTTGGCCTTCCCTCTGATTCTTACCCATAGACACTCCCCCCTATCATCACCATCATTAAGCTCTAAACTATCCAAACACTCCGTAACATACAGGGCTACCCCACCCCCTCTCCTGCCTCACCTATCCCTCCTGAAGAGTTTATAGCCATCCATCGCCGCACTCCAGTTGTGCGAGTCATCCCACCATGTTTCTGTGATGGCAACCATATCATAGTTTTCCTGGTGTAGAAATCACTTGGCTGTTATGTTGAAGTTTTCAAAACAGAATTCAAAGTGCTTTGTAGGAAGGGAAGTCTCAAGTCTCATTAGTTATACAGAGTGCAGAAACTGAGGTATACAGACATAAGGTGACAACCTCCAAGAAAAAGTAAACATAAATGATGCTTCAAATGCTATCTATCTCAATTCCCTATACAATGAATTAATGTCTACGTCTTTCCTTGATTTGTATTGCCTTCCTGGTAACAAACATATGTATAAAGCATGCATATAAACCTTACATGATGTTTTCCCCTTTGCCAGTGCTTGCCTTCTCTGACTTTATTACTTCTTTGTTTCTGTTAATAAGAGACAGTTAGTATAGCTGACAGGATAAATCACCAGAACAGCTCAAGACCTCCATGAAGCTTTGTAGAACCTATCTCAGAGTCATAGCATCTGGAAAGAAAGAAAGCAAGGAAGAGGGGGGGGAGCACAGGGAGAGAGAGGGAGAGAAAGACATAGAAAGCAAGCCCACAGATCCTGAATTTGATGATGTTTTGTTCCATTTCCAATTTCCACACCTTGAACTAACCTCTAGTCAAATATAACCTGATGTTCCTGTTTATCGCTACAGGCTATATTTAATGAAATCTTTAAATTTTGTAGCTATTTAGGGATTCTAAGTGCCTCAGTCCTTGAGAAAATAACTTGAAAATCCATTAAGGAAAATGGACTTAAAAAAGCACTACACTGGTTGAATTTCTGACTTCTTCTGTTTATTGTTTACACTTTTTCTCATTAGAGTTAAGATCAGTTAGATAGTGGTGTCTTTTAAAGTTACTAATACAGTGGCATGTCACTAGCATATATAGATTACTTGCATTTTTATTCTGTATTTAAACTATACTAATAATTTTACATTGCATAGGTGCCTGAGAGGTACACAGAGCAAATGATCAGAATAACATATTTGTAATATATTCAATATAAGCACTTGCAATAAGGCAATTTCCAATACCATAATATTTAGCAACCTTAGTGGTTTCCTTGCTTTGCCAATCTGAGGTGGTATCACCTAATTAACACATTTACAAAAGAGACAATACTGAACAGACGTATCTACACAAATACATTTTCCAACTAAGTACTTATTCTGAATTGTACATTTGCTTATAAAATCTGCCATTTGACATTTACAAGTCATACAGTGTCTCTCTGTTTCAGTCCTGAGGTATGGTTCCTGTTTAATTAGATTATTCCTATAGCTAAATTGCTCATCAGAAGTAGTTATTCACATTACACTCACTTTACCTCTCAACACCTCTCATAAGGGGTAAAAAGTATACCCCCTTGACCAAACCACCTCAGCTTCATGGGAGGGATGAAAAGCATTACATGAATTCAAAGGTTATGGGACTGGGAAAAGGCTCCCTGCACTATATCCCTGTTCTCTTTTTTGGGAGGAAGCACTGTCATGTCAGGAAAAAACAGTATTCTGCAGAGTTTGGAGTTGTAGCCACTCCAGTCAAAAAGCACAGAGAAACCTCAAGTTTTTTAATGTAATAATGACAGAAGAAGATTCTTTCAGTCTTGATATTTATACTGAAGAAAGGCTTAAAGCTTAATGAGAATATGTATTAAGTTGTCCTTACAATACTTCTTGAAAGAAAACTGGCCTTTGATTTGTGGATTCACAGATCCAGTGAGGCCAGTCATAAGAACGTAAACTTCTCCCGCAGGAATATGTACAAGAAGAAAGCTCATGTGGAACACTCCCACTGGGGAAGTTTGATTGGTTTGTTTGGGGTTTTTTCCAGTGAGAAAGTGTGAAATACTAGGAAGGACAGGTTGAAGGAGAACATTGTTTTTCTCCCTTAGTCATTCTTGATATATATTTTTTCTACTTGCCTAACTGCAAAACTATTGCAAAAGGTTTCTCTGTATTTTATTACAACTTTTCATCTACAATCAAACCATTATTTGTTATTTTCTTTAACTTCAGGGGGCAACAAATTAAAACCAGAAAAAAAGTACTGTTTCCAGAGCACCTATTCCTTATTCCAGAGGACCTATTCCACTATTTTTCTGCAGATGAAAGAACTTTGACAGATAAAAACCCCATGCTTTCACTGCACCATTTCCACCTATTTAAAAGTTTGCTTTAAAAATCCTCAAATCTAGAAAAAGTGATGTACTTTGTGAGAGAAACTATCTTTTTACATAGAGATGAAAACACCTAATAGAGTACATCCAGATTTTACCAGATGACTTTGATTTCTTATTGGCATGAGCAGGATGACAATAATTCATGGGTTTACTTTAGTCAGTGCTGTTATACAACTGTCTGTCTAAACTTTCCATTTAGGAGGATGGGCACATGGGTGTAGGAGGCTATGAATTGTGAACACTGTCCTACCAGCCTTATTCTAGTTATTGAAAAAAAGCTTTTTTCTCAAAATGAATACCTTCAACAGCCTGCATTTAAATGGTCACAAAAGCAGCACAGTCATGATCTATGGATTTTACTGTCCAGACGGGATTATTACAATTCTGTATTTATAGGCCTCTCCCAGAATGCTGGCCATAAATTGTAACTCATTTGGAATGCAACAGCTTAGGTACTTGCTCAGATAAAAAAAAGGGCTCATATTTTTTCAATCTAGCTGCATTGCACTGGCTTCCTATTTGACAGCATATTGATTTTTATTTCTTATTAACTGTCTATTATTGTTTATTAGGTAATGTTCCATCATACCCATCTTGGCTGATAAATACTGGCTCTCCTGTCTGTTCATTATGATCCACTTTAGGCTATCAGCTGTTGGCAATAGAATATTAGCATTTTATGGATTAAAATGCTAAAATTATTGATGGCAATAACAACTCCCAGTTGTACCAGTTTCAAAAAGCAAAGAGAAAAGCCCATGGCCCACTATGTGGTTATGCATTAAGACAGTCTATTCTAGGCAGTATTCTAGACCATATATTTCTTAAACATTCAGCAGTTTGTGTAGTCCTATTCCAGTAAATACAGAAAACTTGGGGAAATATCCTTCTTGTCAAGCATTTCTATTTCCTTTTAAATTTTATCTACTAAGCTTACTGGAGGCCAGTATTTTCCCTTTTTTCCCAGCACTACGACATACAAGAGTAGAAATCACTGTGTGACAACCCAACCATAAGAGTACAGATGATCTTTCTGTTAATAATTAGAGTTATAGTGCTATTCATCTGACATTCTACTTCTAGTTATAATATGGGCTGGTATTAACCTTTGATTTAGCAAACTGTTCAGCCAGTGATGTTTTACTGGATGTCTGATCTAGTTTACAATGAAAGCACTTAACTTACTTAGGCACTTTTTTGGAAGGTGAAAGGAAAGCACCTGGTTAGATCTTTAGCCTTAACCTTATAAATGAAACAATAATGCATCATAAAACACAATTTACTAGTGCATGGATTCCTACAGATAACTATGCTAGAACTGCTCTCAGTGTCGTTAAAGATTTGTGTGACTGTCACACCGAGAAAAGGTTTCTAGTTTCTTACTACATATGCTGGAACTGTATGCAATATATTTACAGGCAATCAGAATTGGTCAATGAAAATGTTGACCATGCTGCTGAAATTGGACAGTCTCTTATTTTTCAATATTTTTGTGGATAACTATCCTCACTGTTTAAAACTTTGCTGGGTCTTTTAAGAAGTTTATCTTGCAGCAATTAAATACATTGTAATTATTTGACCTTTGTCTTTTTCTGGAGAATGAGAGCCTATTTCCAGAACAAAACTAAGGGAGTATTTCAAGCCTAGGTTTTAGAGAGAGTGATATTAGAAAATTTAATTTTATAAAGCTATTTTAATGTCTATCAACATCTTTCATGTAAAATTCTCAGAAAGTTTAAGAAAGATTTGTATTAATTAACCTCCACAATGCAAGGAGATCATGAAGGGACTAGGGAGAGGAAAGATCGATATACTGTGTATAAAGCAGCATAGCTTTTCTGTATCACTCAATGATTCACACTAGCTGAGGAGATAGACTACGGAAATGCAGTGAATTGTTCATTGGATGGTACGGACAGAGACAGAAGATGAGTTTTATTCTTCTGTTATTGAGCATGTAATCACAAGATTTCCATTTTCCTGCAAAAATTCATTTTTGCTGCAGCTATGACAATTTCAACTCAAGCATGACCCAAAGTTGTACTCCACTGGCCAGCCTATAAAGGCTGTATGCTAAAATGGCAGCTACATCATTTGCCAGCTGCCACTGTGGCTGCTGAATATGAGAAACACCAGCTAGTACCATCCATGTGCTGATAGCCCTCCAAATTCTTCCCTTATTTTAATCCATGTGCTCAGAAAAGGAAAATGCAGATTTTTCTACTATTCACAGAAAGAAAGCTTTGTAGACTGGCCTATTTCAGCCTAAAGAAGTCCTAATGTCCACACAATACTTACAGACCTAAGGTGGCTGTGGTTGTTGTTTTGCACGCCAGGAATGGCCTCTGGACGCCTTGTTCTGGTGCCAGCTGCACGGAGGCAAGAGACTCTCCAGCTAGTCTTCAGCACTACAGGATACCAGCCCTGCTGATCTTCTGGCAGAGCAGTTCACTCACGTGCTAATTTTGTTGGAGAGAAAGCCATTCCGGTTCAATTAAATGAAAACAGCAGAACGTGCCACTCTGTGTGAGGTGAATTAGGGCATGTTTACACAGCCTCTCTACCAGCTACCAGGACCTTTCGGCAGGAATGGGCCAAGAAGTGCCAGAGGGCATCAACCGCTGTCACAGCTCAGAAAAGCCGTTTGTCTACAATCCAATTTAAGAGCAGCATCTCTAGTGCAGATAATCGGAATTGCAGTGGAAAGGCATTTTAAACTTTGGTAGGCTCTGGCTTACCTCTGTTTTCATGAGACCAAGCAACTTTAGTCTTTTTTTTTTTTTCCCCTAGAACTATTAATTAATATATCTTATATATTATTTAGGGATTTAAGCTGTAGCAATACACTATGCCTTTCTTTCAAAACCAGTGTACCATACAGACTTGAACTGCAAAAAGCCAGCCCAGCCCAGACAACTGATTCAGTTATTTCACTTCCCTTTGCTACCTTGACACGGTGATAACCTCTTTTTCTGATTCCCTTAGTGCTTATTTCCCCCAAATACTTGATATTTAGATATAACCAGATGAGTATCTTTCTTGATTATTATTCATTACAGGGTGGGAATGACATTCCATATATTTGAGCTATTTACTTGCTTCATTGTGACTGATCCAAATGAACATTTATATATGCTATTTTAAAACTAGCATAGGTTTTCTCTGAAAACATGGGTACTAATAAAACTCCACTGCTGAAAAATTGACCTAAACAAAATGCAAAGGAAGATATGTGCATATTTACAATAAATTTATTACAAATGAGACCAAATATATGCAGAAAGTACTTTGTATTATTTATCCTATTTTACATCTGTCTCACTGGTGGAAAAACAGCAAACCCTAATTTTTCTGTATCATCTGATTTACATTGGTTTTATACTTACTCTCATATACCTTGGGAGAGACACAACTTGAAAAACTGGAGAGAAAAAAATTGGACTTGAAAAATAAGGAGAGACACTTTTAAAATCCAGACAGTTGTAGCATGTAAATGCCTGATGACATTATGTTAGGGGAAAAAAATTTGGAAATATGGAAATAACAACACTAAAGTTAGGTGATACAACATAGCATACCTGAAACTCAATAGAAATACACTTTTCTCATAAAATGACAGTGGCCTCCCTCTAGAGATTAAGCACTCCTCTTTATGGAAAATAAGATTAAGAACTATGTAAGAAAAAAAAAAGAAAATGGAAACATTTCAAAATAGCATCAGTTATAATAACCTAATTTCTCGGCATCCCTTAAAGTGCAGATAATACTGATACCTAATATACTTTATAACTTGCACACAACACAGTATGGCTCGTTACCTCTTTACCATGGTATTCTCTCATCTGCTTGGAAGCTGCTGCTTTGTACTTCCATGCAATGAGAAACCAAGGCCTTTAGAATATGCATGCTATCCATTAGATATTCCTGGAAAAATGAAAGATAATTTTAGACTATATAAATATTATTAATATGTTTTTTGTAACAGGCTGATTGCTCTCCTTCTTCCTCTTTCATAAAAAGAAATTAAAAACATCTAGAAAACTTTAAATTAACTGCAGATCTAAACTAAAATGTGGATACAAACACAGTTTTGTTCTTATGGGAAAGTCGTTTAGAATTTCTTAGAAAGCTGGTATGCTGGAATTAGTTTCTGTAGGAAAGTGACTTCAGGTCCCACTTTGCTGTATTCTAAGTACAGTGCACAGCAGATTGGTCAGGGAAGATGAATAATATCCCCTCTTAAAGTGCTTATCAATAGACATGTATCTAATTATCCTTACCTTAACAATTGAAAGGGAACAGACTTGTATTATTTTCCTACTGAGTGTAACTACTCATGTGCTGCAGAATTATAGTAATTTGGCTTCACTGGGATGGTATGTAAATCTAAATATTCATGAAATTGTAATAAATTCTCTGTAAATGCACGCACACACACACACATATATAAAATAAATGTTAAAGGGCAATGTCATTCTGTAAATTCTTTTCTTTTTTTTTCCCCTTCATTTCCAAAACACTCAATGTAGCAAAAAGCATTTTATAGGCACTGTCCCTGATTTCTCCAGTAACAGTTTTGAGACACTGAAAAATACAATAATTCATTTTAAATTTTACTCTATTTAACTGAAGGAACACCTCAATATGTTAAATATTAATTCATTATTTTCATAATAAATAATCAGAGAGATTTAACAATTCCAGACAATTTGGCAGATGTCACAACATTTCTGAAGAACTTACCAATTTTGCAAACTGATTTTAAATACGACTGTATTAGAGGTGATAGCTGGGGCCTCTAAACCCATAAACCCAGGCACAAAGCTGTATCCATTTTACCTTTTTTCATCACAGAGATTTCACCAAATCCAACTACTTGCAATACCTGAAATAAAATTATTCTATCAAATCTGAAGCAGGCTTTTGGGGTTTTTTAAATGTAAAACATCACTTTCTCTTTGATATAAGTGACTCTTACTGACATTTCAAAGGCTCACAAGCCAGAAAATACCATGGAGAAATCTGCAGCATCTCTACCTTTGAAGTACATGTGAGACCTGTTTTAAGCAATGAGAAACTGTGGTTTAGGGAGAAAAAAGTTTCTAATACTGCACACAGTTTATTAGATTTTTAATACTCTTCTGACCCACTCTTCTGAAATTTTGAGGTTTGCCCATGCCTACTAATTATTTTCATTCTTTACTCTTATGTAGCTAATTTTTCAGATGTAAATTATTTCAATTGAAGTATTGATTTTAGTTTCCTTGAAAGTTAAGAACAGATTAGTGTTGTGAGCTAAGGATGGATATGAATGTGAAAGTAGGACAGTAAAGGATTTGGATCAGGTAAAAGTGCCATACCACCTTCATTATCTAAGAACTTCATTGTCTAAGAACATTGTTTTTAAGCAAATGCCTAGCAGGTAATTAACAAGAAAGCATTTATTTGACTAATTCAGACCCTTTTTCTACCTACAAAAGGCTCATGGGTAGCTCTTGATTTTCAGTAATGTATTGATCCTGTGAATGCATTCTGGAAGTAACTTTCAGAATAGGTTTGTTCTGGGTTTATTACAAGCATGTGAATTAAAAGTAGATTACTGCATTGTGAGATAAGTCATGTGATACTGGTTTTGACTTCTCGATGAATGAAATCCAGAAATTCCCCTTGAAATCCTTCTTTAACCTCACACACACACATGCGTACAGTTAATACTTATCAGTGGAATTATTCTTGAAAGCAAACATGATAGGGGAATAAATGTTCTCTGAACAAAAATATTTAAAAATTCAAGCCAGTATTTAGAGATAATATTTTCCATTATTCATCCAGTTCTTGCTTCAAGTTGCTATTTTCCACTCTCCCTTTGAGAAAGTATTTACTGAAGCGTCATTCCCCAATGCCACTACTGGGAGCCATTAAGCTGTTGTCCTTTTACAAAGGGGCTTTGATGGGAGTTTGCCTGTGGGATCTTCCTCTCCGTTTTTATGACCTGATTAGAGGGAAGCTTATTTTGGCTTTTTGATACCTGTCTATATTTTATTCCTACATTATTGGTTGGCTTTTGGTTCAAGGGCCTTATGTCCTCTGCATATGACTGTTTCTGGCAAACAGCTGCCTCAATGTCTTAAAATTATTGCCTAGGACTTAGGAACTGCTGTAATGGATTAAACCAGTCATTCATCTAAGCGGGTCAGATCTCTTGGTCTCATATTAATATTGTTGAAAGAAGTAGGTGTTCAGAATTCAAGCAGTCAGTCATGACTGATGTTTTGCATAACGGGAAGGAAAAAAAGATCAAAATAAAGAGCTTAAAACTATTGCCTTTCAGCCTCAGGATTAACCATTAACAACATTTCTTTCAAAGTACCCCTGTAAAGCTCTGTGGCTTTATGGAACATGCATTCTTTTGTTTGAGGGCTACTTCTTTACTATTTGTTCTGGTAATGAATCTCAAGGCACAAATGCTGTCACTTCTTCAAGGAGCACCAGAGCATCCAGGGAACAGCTAGAAGAGAATAAGCACTTTATTTGTTACATTTAACAAAAGAACAGGAGAAATGAGAGGCAAAATGACAGAAAAGTGACCTTGGAACATTCAGTTTCCTATAAATTTGAGAAAATAGTTTTGTTCTTATTACCCGTGCTTCCTTTTTTTTTTTTTTTTAAATTCAAAAGAGGTGGGATAGTGCCTATCTAAATTAACAGCTGATATGTTTGGCATCAAATCAAATAAAAAGCTGAAAAAAACCCCAACACCAAATGCATTGCCACATTGTACTGCGACACTCTGCAGTCATGACTCTTGACTTATGGCCAAGGCCTTATCATTAGAAACCGTCCAGTGTAACACGATGCAGCGTATTCAAAACATTTTGGGTTTTTTTGTGGGTTTTTTTTTAATGGATGCCAAACTCATTGTTGATTACCAAGAAACTTATCAGTAATTAACAGATGATGCTGCTAGTTAAATTTGCTACAGTGTCTGCTGCACATTTTATTATTGTATTGTCAGTGGATGTGTTTGGACTACAGGCCTTCACACCTAGTGCACTTCTGCTCTTTGATGAATTATACTTTTACTTAGGAAATTCTTTTTAAAGTTGTGGTGGTTTATCATCCTTTTTGGAGGAAAAAGGTTGACTGGAAGAAAAGATACTTCAAGGTTTATTTCACAGTTGGAAAATTCAAACTATGCCCTGCTGCTGTCAGTCTCCCCATGTCTCTCTCTCTCACACACACTTGATCCATTTACATTCAGAATATGACAAACAAGCTAGGGATATGATTCCAACAAGGAAAGGTTATATTCTAATAAAGTACTATCCTATTCCCACTGAAGCAGTGAAGAGACTCCCACTGACATCAACAGGAATTGAGCTGGATCCCAAGGAACCTCCTGTTCCCTTCATCCAGACCCAGCAAAGAATGAAGTGGGGTGTCTGCAATTCAGATGCAGAAGAAGAAAAAAAATACCATCCCAGGCTCCACCTGCCTGAGATACCAGCACGACACAGTAGGTTTAGGTCAGTGCAACTGTGTGAAATCAACAGTTATTGCAACCGAGTTCAGTATGCAAGAGGAAGATTGAGAAACACAACTGGATTAAAGCAGTAATCAAAATGGGAGGTGTATTTTTGCATGTAAGGAGAGTACTTCATGTGCTGGAACTTCCCAAGAAAGAAATGCAAATCTTACTAGAATATCTAAGTTCTGCTTTCGGTAATCTTATTTTGACTATTTATTTGGAAGTGTAATTGGTACCTGATATAGGCTTCAATTCTAAAAGTCTCTAAGCCTCAGCTTTCCTTTAAAAAAAAGTTTATTCCTCCTAAAGTTGTGAATAGAATCTTGAAAAAGTGATGTACATCACTGATGTAATCAGTTCAGGCATCTCTGCCTTATATTTATGTTTTTATCAGACAGTAATTGCACCACCAGGTAAGCAGGGGTAGAGCCAGTAACATGAACGCTAAGGGATAGAGTGAGACCCTCTTAGTTCATTTAATTCTCTTTTTCTGACTTGAGAATGAAGAGGAAAATACTTTTCTGATAAATTACATAAACTCATGTTTAACTTCATTGTGTTCTCCTATTATTTTACCATTACATTATTATTACTAGTTTGACCTGCCTGATTCTGATTCTACTGGTTTTAGAGAGGTCTTGATGGAGATGCTGTGAATTGAGGTGCATTGGTTTATCAACAGGAACTGCGTATGTGTTGGAAAGCCAAAGGCATTTGCCGTGCCTTTTTACAGCAATTTGTGAAGGGTAAGATAATTTTGTTTGTTATTTTTATTCTGAGTTTTCTGAAAATGCTGGGGACTGCTCTGGAGACTTTCTTCTCCCACTGTCTTCTGTAAGAGCTAGAAGGCCTTCAGCGCATCTTGGGACAAAATAGTTCAAGAGAAAACCCCACATTTTAAAGTTATTGGCCCTTCCAACAATTATTAGAGCAAAAGGAAGATAAATGTTTGTCTATTGCTTCATGTTGTTCACTCTTCTTCTCACTGCCCCCCTATATTTTCATAGTTTCTCACATTTATTTCTGAAGAGATTATTTTATAAACTCCTTCCCACCTTTCTGCAAATACCTGCAAATATCTCTAAGTTACTGTTTGTTTCTATGTCCTAACCATTCATTTCAAGAAAACATGTCCTGCAGCTTGACTCTTTGACGTGGCTTACAATACTTTTTTTAGAAATTTGGAACAACTTCCAGGAAGCAAAAGTACATACCTCATGAAATATATTAGTCAATACAAAGCATTGTCTGTGAAATACCTTGAACAATTTGTCAAGCTTTTTATCTAGGTGAAATCCACCAACACAACATTTCATACTGACTGATATCATTGCCTGAACTTCAAAGTTAGGATCCACTTTTTTATTTATAAATATATTGTATATTTACAAATATATTCTATATAAAATGGGGAATGAACAAAAAAGTAAATAATACAAGAAATAATGGAGGAAACAAGAAAAACCTGTGGAAAAAAATGGGAAAAATAGGGACATTAAATAAAATGAGAATCTTACAGGGAAAATTAAATAATCCAGGTCTGCCAGATAAACAGAAGGAAAAAAGCATCATATAACTCGGCACAGAAGTAGAAAGATTGGGCATTCAGAATATACAAAGAGAGGCTCAGCAGCTAAAAAAAGCACTAAGAACAAAAGTATTAACACAGTGTCAAATTACATTACATGGAAACACAGTCTAGGCAGCGATGCAAACATTGGAAAAGGTGAATAGACAACAAATTGCAATGACAACATGGCTGTACAAAAGGAGCATTTTGAAAATGTGCTAAACCTTGCACTCCCATTCAGGTACAAGCCTTGCACCTGCATAAGTGATCCAGGCAGCCTGCAAGACAAGATGAGTTCAAGGACACATCCACCAACAAGAGAAGAAACAAGATAAGCTGTCAAGATTTCATACACTGTGACATTCTTTGCCACTGATGAAGTGATCAACATACTACGTGTTAAAGAAAGATAGCAACTGTTCATACTTTGACCATTAAGTATATTATTCTGCAAATCTGAAGAAACTGCATAAGTGAAGCAGATAAAAAGACTACTGTAACGAAATTTCTTTGACAGGGAGCAGGAGTAGAAGGACTTTTAAGACAAATAAATGCAGGAGGGAAGTAGGATATGAAACCAAGATGACGGATTGGCTCTCAGGGACCATTTTTACTGAGGGCCAGTGGAGCCTCTGTACCCTTTGGCTGTACTTAGGGTTGTGTGAGTTCCAAGGATAGGAGAGTGCATCCACCATTCACTCCACCATCAGTTCTCTAAGACCTGTGAATAACTGTGATCAAAAAAATTATGACGGCATGGAGCTTGCTGCCTCTTTGTCATTCACAAACAGATGATAGATTGCCAAAGACAACCATAGAAACATAGCTATGGTTAATCCAGCCACCAACTGATAGCCACATGTACTAGGACATGAGTGCTTTAGGCTCGATGGTGGCATAGGACACAAAAACACCAATGTCACAGATCTTCCTTTTTCAAATACATTTGGTATTGTAAACAAGTAGAGAATTTTACTGTTGTTCCCAGCCATGTATTCCACTTTTAGAGGATAGTTGTTAATGATATGCAAATCTTTAACTCCTTCAACTCAGTTCTGTCAACCACTAATTAAAGAGAGGAGGCTTGCAATATATGCATAAACACAAAATATGCAAATTATCTCTAGTTTTCTTCATTATAATGGGAAATTAGGAACGGAGCAATTCAGATTAATTTATAGATACAACATCAAAAATATTTCTTCCTTTGATGGTAGCAACAGTAGGCAATTTCACTCCAGGCCTTGATTAGAGCTCATCTTATTAAATACAGAATCAGAACACATGAAACATCTATTCCAAGGACCTACTAGTTTATAAACTAAAGAACAGATCCCCAAGGAAGAAAAAATATACTTCTGCTGAAACAGGTGTGACCTGCAGATGCTTCAACAATTTTCTTAAATTACAATGAACTCCTTTTCATAAATATGTGTGTGCAGGAACAAAGTATAAGCTAATTCTGTAAGCAATTATTCTAACCATTTTTGATACTAAAATACGAGGAGACAATTTTTCAACCCATTCCATGGATTTCACCTAGTAGACTCATACTGGCTGTGGATATTACAGTAGCAACAACTGTAGGGTGGGGGTTCCTTGCTGATATCTTCCCCAGATTGGCAGATGATTATTATTTCAATACTATCACATCAATTATTAACATTTCAAAAGAGCTGTGATTTAGCAATAAGCTAGGTTAAAGGAAAAATAGAGGTATTATCCCTCTACAGTTTCACAAATCAGTAGTGTTGAAGGGAAGTAATCCACTACTGACTCAAGAAAAAGCAACTCTTTTTTGCGAAGAACATTTATTTTCTCACAAATAATGGAGGTAGGCAGAGCTCCTCCATGTGTGTATACATATACCTTCTTAGAGTAATCATTGTCTTTTGTGTTATTATGTTGGATAAGAGGATTGATTTTTATTTTTTTTTTAGTAAACTTTGGTTGACAATGCTTGTGCTTGTAATTTTTTGTTTGTTTGTTTTAATGTATTTGAAACAAACTGGGATATACTATAACATCCTTGTATATACATTGTACTTTGCAGATTATGTCAATGCTCATTTTTCCCATGCTGACATTCTGCCATATCAAATAAGATCTCTACTCAGCCTTAAAGGAGTAACATCGTGTTATAAAAATCAGTTTGGACAACTCATCCATTAAATAATCATATTCATTATATTTATGTACATTTAGCAGTGAACATTTTACACTCACATACCTGTACAAATGCATAACTCTAATTTTGCTAAAAATTCTGACTGAAATTTGAAAGGCAGAACAGGCTTAATATCACTGGTTTTCCTCACTATTTTACCAGCTGTAATAATCTAGCTTCCATGGATGAAGTGAAAAAATGAATAGATATAGAATCCTGTCTCCAAAAATAAAGGAATTAAACCAAAGCATAATTTGTAAACTGATCCTTATAATAAAATATCATCTCACAAGAAACATACCAGAATCAGCGGGAATTTTATCTTCTGTAGTTTTCCATATGGCCTATGTTCACTACGAACAATGAGCTTTAAACCTGCACTGCACTTCTGCAAAAGCATTCAGTATTTTCTGCAGAAATTTAAAAGGAACAAAAAGGAAATTCCAAATTGCACAAAAGAACACTGTTTACCTAACAAAGTTTTGGAATATAAAACTTGGTTTTTTTCTGATTTAAAAAGAATTTAATATCTTTTGATGGCTGGCTGGTACGTGTATGATGATCTTATCTTTTCAGAGACTTGTGCTCTTAAGTTACCCATCACAACAGTGTAGCTCATACTGGCTTTTCACAAAAGCCTTCAAATATGGTTGTACCATGGACTACACTGAGCTCATGACAACAAATGAGTGCAGAATGAAACTGGAAATTAAGCCATCAAAACTAATCATTTATAAATCAGACTTAAATAAAAGCCAGAATACAGAGGGTATTTCTTTTTAAGATGCTTAGAAATTATTTCAGAAAAGAGGAGTTCTTTGAGAGACCAGACTTTTTTTGTGACAAAAAACAAAAGTCCAAATTTTTTTTTTTAAAAACCTCTGGTATATGACTTCTTTGAAAGACCTTGAACAACCTCTTGTGGAACCCCACTGACTCTGACAATAAGGAAAGTTAAAATAGCAAAACCACCTTGATGTAAACTATGCCATTCCCATGGTGAATTTTCTACTGAATATTCTCTATTTTCATCTGGTCATGGGTTATATTTACAGTTGCAAAACACCATTGTGCCTGCAGCTATATTAGCCTCAGCACTAAGGGAACAGCCAGGGACAGGACCAATTCTCTGCATAATACTTCAGAATTATCTATGTGTATTAATCTCATCCTTATTTAACTTAGAGGTGATGCACTTTTGTTTTAACTAATGAATACATTTTACTGAAATATTAAAAGCTTAAGTTAAATCCGAAGCTGTATCCAAAGTATCTTTTTTTAAACCCAGATTGACAAATGAAAAAGACATAGTTGTTCTTATAAGTAAAATATTAAACTGCAAAGCTTTAATTTAAAAGAAGCCAAATAGCTAGTGCTGACAAAGACCTGGAAATACATCTTTCGAAGGTGATTTGTTTAGTTTGTTCAGGTGGTTTGTTCAGGCTGCCTAAGCTTTTCCAGCTTTGCTGCATATAGATTCTGTCTTAGACTGCAGAAGTCATTAATGGCACTCGTAATCCTCTGGCTCTCTTTCTGGAAACACTGCATTTACAAGAAACTTCACTACTGACTACCTACCTACCTATGGGTGCATTTACGCTATGCTTCAGTTCAGATCAGAAGTATACTTCTGATGTGAATCTCCCAAATGTCCCCACTTCCCACACTTCAGCTGACATTTCAGTGCACATCCTGGATTTATTTCAGGCAAAACTAAACCTGGAAATTCTCTCCAGGAGCACAACTGTCGTGGTTTCAGCTGGGATAGAGTTAAGTTTCTCTCTAGGAGCTGGTATAGTGCTGTGTTTTGGATTTTAGTATGAGAATAATGTTGATAACATACTGATGTTTTAGTTGTTGCTAACTAGTGCTTATACTAGTCAAGGACTTTTCAGCTTCCCCTGCTCTGCCAGGTGCACAAGAAGCTGCGAGGGATCACAGCCAGGACAGCTGACCCAAACTGGCCAAAGGGCTATTCCATACCATATAATGTCATGCTCAGTATATAAACTGGGGGGAGTTGGCCAGAGAACAGCGATCACTATCGCTGCCTGGGGATTGGCTGGGCATTGGTCAGCAGGTGGTGAGCAATTGCATTGTGCATCACTTGTTTTGTACATTCTTTTATCACTAGTAGTAGTACTAGTAGTAGTAGTAGTAGTAGTAGTAGTATTTTCTCTTCCTTTGCTGTCCTATTAAACTGTCCTTATCTCAACCCTTGCATTTTACTTTTTTTCCCAATTCTGTCCCCCATCTCAACAGGGTGGCGGGGTGGGGGGGTGAGCAAGTGGCTGTGTGGTCCTTAGTTGCTGACTAGGGTTAAACCATGACAACAACTAACAGGATCCAGCCAGTAACAGGCATCAGTCTGCAGGATCAGACTAAAGCAAGTTCAAAGTACATCCTCTAGAGGTGTCTACTGTTGGTATTTCACTTTACATGTCTGCCTCTACAGGGCTGCAGTGCTAGCTAATGTAGATATGGCCTTGAAGAACTCATTTAGGGCCTGCTGTGTCATTTTGAATTGTGGGAGATCAAAAACCAAAGTATGGCCAGTTTTCTCTCCTCTCAATCTACAGATTATGAAAGTGAGGCTGATTATGAAAGTTCTTCCCATCCAGTCCATCTTCCTAATTACATTAATATGAATCGAAAAATAATCTAAAGACACTGAAGTTACAATAGAGCAACTATTTAGCAGCTCACATTATGCCTGGTTGAAAAACAGTCATGATCTGATCATGATCTAAATTGTTTTACACTGCTTAATTCCAAACAAAAATCGCCAGATTCCACCCTCCATAAATAAAATGAGATTTGACAGAGACAGAGGTAAAATCCCACTGAATACAGTAACCATGGGGTTACTTAGGTGCAATGAGAACATCTGCCCAATCCCCACTGTACTGAAAGATCTACTGGCTGTCTTGCAGTCACCTTCCACTACTTCATATAACACTGATGTTCTGGAGACAGACAAATGACAAGTGCCACAGAAACATGTTTACACAAATAATGAACAGATATAATACATTAGGCACTAGCAACTGATATATTTAGGATCTTGATCACTGGGATGTTTTAATAATTTATTACAACTAAAATTGTAAATGATTACAATTACTGTTTTCTGTATCAATTGTAATTAAAATCATGTATGACTTAATGACTTGACAAATGCAGAATATATTTTTCCACTTGTATTTCTTACCTACCTTTTAACTTGCTCGCTTACCAACTGCAGTGATAAGCTGTTCCCCTAAATGGCCATTCAGCTGCATGAGCTGCATGATTGACTGACTGACTGATGGTCTGTTCAGTTCAAACACAGATGATCACAGCTTGAAAAAAGAATTAATTGATAGAAGCAAAAAAACTGTGGCAATCAATTAGATGCACGGATTATCATCCCTTTAAGGAAAGATTATCTTTTTTCAACAGGTACAAATAACATGATGTCAAATTTACCAAGCTTATTTTTAAAAACAAAACAAAAAAATCAGTTTCTCTGTTAATCCCTCCTATTATTTTACCCACAAAGTTATCTTAAACTATTTCAATTCACCAGTTATTGTTGAGTCAATTCATTAGACGTTTTCACTCACAGAGAATTTCTGAAGTCTTTATTCAGCATTTACTCACTTTTTTACTCATTTACTCACTAAGACTGAGGTCTCAGTCAAGACCTGGCTCAACAACATTGTCAAGACCTGGCTCAGATATAGTGAAGAGGGTGACAATCTCATCTAAATTATATTTGGATCAACTGAAATAAGCCAAATATTGACACAATTTCCCTTAAATTTGTAGCCAATTCCTTTGACATCAGTTTAGATATCAAAACTTCATTTTTTTAAATATAGCTGTAGGCAAGAGGAAAAAGACTAAAGGTTACCAAAATTACTTACATATTAGTTTGCAACATTCAGTACTAGCTGGAACTAAACTTTTTTTTTTTATTTTTATACAGGCAAAATTTCATGGCATGTTAAAATGACAATGGCTTTTGGCAGAAGTTTATAATAACAGAAAGGGAAATGCGCATAAAGTCCTAAGCATAAAGATTACAGGGAGGCACAGAAGGCTGTATATTAGGTTAGAAGCAGTTCTTGTAGTAGCTGGATGCCATTCTGACTGTATGAACCCTGGCAAGGCCAATGTCCCATTTAGTCACCTCTAAATACCCAGGTGAAGGGATAGAGAGTGGCACTTCCGAGACCGAGGCCACTGGAGTAGACTGGCCCTGTCCACACTGCCTGGTCTCCTCCCAGCTGTATGTGGTACTTCTGTGGTGCTTAAACATAATTATTACTTTCATGGGGATTTTTTTCCAGCTCCAAGTGCCAAAACAATATGAAGGCTTTGTTCCAGCCCTCCAGACTGGTATTTATAGTATGATGTGCATGTTTCATTTCATGTGCATGGTATGGACACTGTTTGCAGGCACCTGAGGGTATGGAAGACTTGGTGGGATGGAGGGGGCCAAATGTGGTGTAGTCATACGCCTGTTTTTCCTGTAGGGATGAATAAAAATTATAATGGAAATTACTTTTTTTTTTAACAAATGAATTTCTAGAGTAATTTTCTGATATAAATGATGGGAACTAGAAACTAAATAGGTTTTAAAATCAAATTTTCAAATGTGTAGAAAAAAAATTATAAGAGTTGTTTGCATGCAGTGGAAAGAAATTTTAATCTATGGCCTGGTCTTCAGCCCTTCCAGCTCTGTCTTTGTCTGCTTCTGACAGTTTTTTCTTTTTCCCTTGTGCTATCTTCTTTCATTGTTCATCTGTGCCCTGATCCTGGCTTCAAAGAGCATTATTTACTGAGGTGAGTGCAACTAAAAGTTTGAATGGCATTTCAAAGGGATTCAAAGCAGTTGCTCTTGAATGGGTCCAGGTGAGTAGTTTCACCTTGTGAATAGTTTCAATAATAGTTTGTTTCTTTTCTCTAACCTTTTTATTTCTTCTTTCTCTCTGACTGACTTTCACTCACTGCAGAAGTATAAAGAGAGGACCAGGCTGAAATGAACAAGGAGGAAAAAGGCAAGTGTGAGGAGACAGGTAGAAAAGCAGGCATTTTTAAGAACTGGAAAAGTAGTAATCGTAATAAAATGTGGCAACAAGGTCCTTATAGATACCTCTAACAAGAAAACACAACAATTCAATAAACACTAACTTTTTTGTTACTTTAAAGGTGATAATCTTTAGCCTTGGAGTAAAAAAAATCATTCTCACACAGCTATAGTTTTTCTTGGAAAGTTTCTCTTTACTTTTAGTTTCACAGCTTTGCAACTGAATCTAAAACAGCATTAGATCACAGAAAATGATCAAAAGTAGCCAGAGTAATTTTGTACAGCTTAAATCAATGCATGGGTCTGGTCTATGAAGATGATCATGATACGTGCCTGAACTTTCACTGACATTTCAAATTTGTAATGTACTGGCTTAATAGTTGCTTGCACATGTGATGAATCAGCATTGGCAGACACAATAGGTTTCTTACATCTGTTACTATGCTTCATTGAACCATTTATGATTAGCATTTGTCTTCTGGATATAGCTGGCTAAATAACAGATGTCAATGTCCTTAGTAGGATATTCAAAGTAGTTTGGAATTCAGTTGTCCATTTCCTTTTGAAAGTATGTCTTGATTCTCCTGTCGTAATTAATGTTTCGGAGTCAACTACTGTTTTACAAATGACCTTTCAGAGTTTCAAGTTTCCTGACTATTATTTCACAAAATATTCAGCACATTCAGGCGACTGGTCTTAAGTCTGTGCATCTCCTGAAGACAGGAGATACAGTGATATGGAGACATGGGATACTAAACCATCTCACAAGGGGAATACAGGAAATTTTTAACAGGTCCAGAAAATCCATGCCGAATGTTTAAAGTTATAAAATGTGGGGTTTTTTCCCAAATCACAAAGCTGAAAACCAGTGTAACAGCAGTACTACATAAATATGTTACTATTGTGTTGCCATTCAGTCAGGAAGAATAGCAAAGCCATAATATTAAGGACATAATATTACTGCTTCTCAATAGTTAATAATTTATTTTACGCATGAAAAGCAATATATATCATTTCTCCCAAAATGTTATAATATCTTAGTATATTCTTAACATAGACTATTGAGATACAATACCTTTCTGGGGTGTTTTAGCTGTAGATAACGAAGAAGAAAAACTGACTTTTTCACAGAAAACTACTAAACCCACCAGGCTGAAGCATCTAAAGTTTTCATCCTTTATTCAAAGTCCTTTTGAAGAGTCCCGGCAATTTACACATCCAAAACTGTTAGCCATTTTTGATAGTCCTGATCACATTTTTTATTCGTATTTTATTCTTTGAGCTCAATTCATGGTAGTCCAGATGCAGCCTTCAGGAACTAATGCTGGCTGGCGTAAAAGGGGCCTGGCAGTGAGCGAGTCATTGCTCTTCCTGCATGGGATGAGTGCCTAACACTTCATAAGATTTCGATGGTGAACTGAATGGTAGGTGGGGGGCAATGAGGATTAGGGGTTAAAGGCTTATGATATGAAGAATACAGGTTGCAACACTGTAATATAGAAGCAGAATAACAGCACCACCAGCACATGGCATATGCTACACCAGCTACTGCTACAGTTCAGAGGAGCCTTTGTTTTTATATCAGGATATAAGAGCAGCACCCTGGCCTGTGACACTACATACTCACCATTATGTTCTTCTACAGAGCTCCTAATAAACTTCACTGACAAAGGACCCTGCATAAAAAAAAATAATGTGTTCACTGCAGTATTTGTTGTCTGTTTCCACCACCTTGTATTCAAACACCTGGATTAGCAGAGGAGAGGTCAGTAAGAAAATGTGTTTTGTAACTTTGGAATTAACTTAAAGTTTAATGAAAAAATGAATAGAATATTTTTTAATCATGGCAGATAAAGTAATTTGTTAAGTGAAATTTGCATTCCAAGCATTTCTAAAAATGCAGCACTTAACCTAATGCAGTGTTATTTAGGGAAATTCACTGTTCCTTTACATCTTGGGAAGGATACAGTGAGAATTAAAAAATGCTTTGTTAAACAGTTTTCTTTCCTAAAGATTTGTCCTGCTTATCAAATGCTGTATTATTCCACATCTTCTGTATATTTATTCTTTTCTCATTGTTCTCTGAACAGCTTTTGGACATTGTTTCTGGGCTGTTGTTTTACTGACAGAAATTCTTGAAACAGAATTGTTTTTCAATGCGTTGCTTAAAGATGTTCATTTAAGGTGAACAACGGCTTGGATAGCTTCCCCCATTGACTGATTGACAATAATGCTGAAGAAGGGATTTGAGCTTACTGTTTCACAGTCAAAAAGCTTACCAGATCCAATAAAGCTGCATTTACATTTAACTGTTCCTTGCATCTTTGCTTTCTGGGCTACAGAACAAATTTAGGAAAGCAAACTTGAGCTAAAAGCTCCATCAAACTAGTACACAGACCATTATTTCTAAAGTCTCCTTGTTAGACTTTAGATTTAAAATAATTTGCACACCATGAGCAACAATACTTTGTTCTGCTTTCTAAGGTTGTCTCTCTCTAATCCACATGACCTGCATGTTTGTGTGTGATTTATGAACGAATGGTGTGAATCACAAATGCTCTACTAGTGAGGGAGAGGACACAATGTCATTTATGCCTTTCTCAGAGTAAAACTCTCTTTTGTATAGTTGTGCTGATGAGATAAAAGTCTATATCTTTCCTTTCCACTGAGCTGTCAAAGTGTGAACTAAGCAAAGAAAATTTAGAGAATAGTTCAAAACCTGTTGTGTTAAGAAGAATGTAACCATTGTCTTCAAACCATTGTCTCCTGCTTTGGAGGAGACCTGGAAGTGCTGGGTCAGGTGTCCTTCATCCCACCATAGCCTCAGGCAGAGTGCTCATCTGGGTTGAGGATGTGATTTAGTTCCTTGGGTTCCTGTTGAAGCCCACCACACTCTAATTGGGAAAAGCCACTGTGGGAAATATTTTCCTGTAACTTCCACTGAGAACCTGTGGAATTCATGCCTATGTTTGAAGTGCAGAATTATTTTAAAGCTAATGTTTCACCTTAGGTCAGTCCGCAACAATAATTTCAGCTGGGCAAGAAGTCAGACATTTCCCCCCATCAGGAGATGTAAGATGCCAGCCACACAGCAGAATTGTGTAGCCACACTCCCCTCATGAGCAAACCAGCATTCAGCATAGAAGAGGAGCAAAACCAACAAAAGTTTGAGATTATGTTCACAGATAGAAGAGGTAGAGCAACTAGCCTACTCCTCTTAGACTACCTTCACCCCAACTCTATCCTATTTTTATCATAGAAAATCAGGGAGCCCCATAGTCCTAGGTATTGCACAAATTCTTTAAACAGGGTCAACTGGCTCTCCTTAAAGATCTTACAGTCAGACTTGCAAAGGTTAAGACAGTAAAAGGGCATAAAGCAGGCCACAGAAATCCATACAACATTCTCCAAACTACCATAGAGTAGCAGGGAGATCAAGAGCCATCCACCTTGTGTTCTCCTCTCCCTCTGCCTGGAGAGCCTTCTACCTCCCTATTCCCTTCCCTAGTTCACCGGTATCAATTTTTACAAGGTCATTCGGGACATTGAAGCGCAGTGGCAGGTGGAGGTCATTTTATCAGGTTCTGTGGCTTGTAGATAGGCAGGTCTCAGTGTTGTTCTGATAAATCCATCAAATAACACATCCAATAACAGTTTGAAAGACCTAGAAAATGCCTGTGTCTCAGTATTTATTTTTTTAATTAAATAATTCCTTGCCCCTGGGCCTGTGTTCAGCAAATGTTTCAGACTGGGATTTTCAAAGGTACTTCGGGCAGTAGGACCTCTAAATTGTACAACTTTCATTATTCATGAAATGCTTCAGGTTTTTTCCCCACCTCCACTGTATGTTGCTTAAAAAATTTTCTATCTTCAGCTAATCCATTAAGCATTTGCTGTACATTCAGCAGTGTGGTCATGTTGTATAAATGCCTTCTTTCCTCACTTTGCTCCATGTCAGTTTGGCTATACCTGAGAGAACAGCATTTTCTTCAGGGATAGAAACACTGCAGTTGATTTTAAGAAACTCTAGTATATCTGTACACTACCTAGACTAAAAATTGAAGGCATAAGACAGGAAACTGATAAAAGCAATATCACTAGAGAGACACTCTGCTTTTGCAGACAATTTGACTTTAATTTAAACAATTTGCCCTTGTTTTTTTGGTCTTTTTTTCCCCCTCGAGCAAATAAAGGCTTGAGAAAACAACAGAAAAAAAGTTACTTTTATGGATGCACATAGACCAGATTGTACTCTTTCTCTATTTTTACATTTTAATGCATAACACATTCTGATACTTATCTTTTGATTTTCACATACAGTCCTGTTGTTCCTCAAACTGCATTTTAAACCTGTTTTCCTGCCTCCACCTCACCAATACATCTCCTGTTATACCTACAAAAAGGGTAGAAACCTATGGCCACCACTTGTGTGTATCACAGATTGATAGCAGGGGAAGAAAAAGCCTGTCTAATCCTGGGAAATATAATTAGAGTAAGAAAATTTTTCATAGCTCAAATTCTAACAAGAAGGCAAAATATCAAAAATATAATAGTATGTCATTTAAATAAATTTATCATTCCTTGTTTAATTTTGACCAGTTATTTCTTTTATGCTTGCACAATAGAGCTGAAATTTTCATCTGGACTCATATAATATTATCATATACATTCATTGTTAGAACTGAACAAATGAACTCATTCTAAAAGGATCAAATAAGACATGTTAGTAGCTTAAACAATGATTAAAATCCACACTTTCCTGCGAGATGTTTTAGTTTCAGATGTGCTGTTGTTCCTGTTAAAAAGCAAGGAATCCTTTAAATAATCCCTTCCTAGAATTTCTAGGCTTTTTTTTCTAGGCTAGTTTATTTTTATCTGCTTACCTCCTTAAAAGGAATAATGCATAGCTATCTCCCTTAATCTGAAGCCAGACCAATCTGTCTGTGTTTGGGTATCTGCTGTAGTGGAATGCCATTACATGGAAACTGGAATGGAAAAGTCCATATACTGATTATAAAAGAGTGGCTTATACTACCTGGATAATACAACCACAATTTAACATTTTCTATAATTTTCATGTTTGCTTTGGGCTTTTCGTTTCCCCTCTTTTTTTTTCGAATGACAGCCAGAGGTTTGAATTTGGGGTTTTGGCCATATGAATGTCTATTTGCTTCACTGAGATTGTAACAGCTCTTGTCAGGACTGGAAAATGGAGAACTGCTGGAAAATGTCTGGAACAGTGCTTTACTGAATTGAGGTCTGGGGGAAAAATATTTACAATGCTCAAGAACCATTACTTGCTAGTATCTCTAATCATAGGCTATCCCTTACAAATGCAAGTTTAACATTATGTTTACACTAGCTATAACTGAACCACAAAAATATAATCATGTAATATCATCATATATATTCATTAAGAGAAGTTACGTTTTACAGTTAATGATTGCTAGTAATGTTGTAGCTAGACAGAAAATTATCCTTGACGCTATTTCTAGCAATAACAGGCAAATGACACAAAGCAGCGATGACATTTTAAATGAAATTTTGGGCTCTTTTTATCTTCAGTGAGATGTAATATTTCAAGAAGCTTCCAGAGATGCAAATTATGTCTTTCATATAATCAAATTCTCCAAATAAATTTTACTGGCATCTTAGTAGTTAGACAATTAATTTTCTTCTTGGTTCTAAAACAGTTCTCTCCCATAAATACCCTAGATGCTGGAGAGAAAATTCCGTAAGCAGAGGTATATGTGCTAACAGGTAAGTAGGAAGAAGTAATGGGAAAGCAATATAGAAACCTTGGCTTTTAAAATAATGATTAAAAACCAGTACACGAACTTTATCCCATAATTATGTCAAAGAAAGAAGGTAATGCTTGGCAAATTACTTTACTCTTGATTCATTCATTGAACATCTTTCTTCGTTCCTGAAAAATGTGCTGAGAATTGCACAACATTCAGTTTGCACTATCTGAAATGCAAAAATAAACAGGAATTTCATAAGGAGCTGTGTGTTACCTAAGACTAAGAAGTAATTTCAAAATACCTATGCATAGATCATTTATGCCACTCTAAGGGTTACTGTGGGCCTTTTCAGAGGATAGAGGTAAGGTATATGAGATGAACTACCAAAGATAAGATACATAAATTGATCTGCGTCAAATTTAAGCTTTCAATTTTATTATTTTTTCCAGGTATATGCTTTAAAAAAAGGCAATTTCTTCAGAAAAATTAAGTCTTTTTACTTAAAAAGTATCATAGTACTTTATGAGGTTTTGACATCAGTTTTGCAGTACTGAAGTCAAAGTGAATAACAAGCTTCTGGGTTTTTTTTCCCTAGTATGAGTACTTTTGGACAATCTGATCATTAGCCTTTCAATCATCTCATGCTGTTCAGCTCATTTTGCAAGAACTCCCCTATATTTCCATGCCCATGGGGTTTAAACAGTAAATGCTAAATGAACTGCATGAGTCATGCACCTATATGACATTTTGACTGAAGCAATTAAAAGGAATTTAGAGGGAGCTCTTGTCTGTAATAACAAATGCAGGAATCTTTCAAAGCTCTGAAAAAAATGACAGTTTGCTCTTCCTGCTGGACAATCACTATTACTTTGCCAATCTTGAATGCAGTATGCAATACAAATGGGAATTTGCATGTTAGCATTTTTATTAGGTATGTTCAGACAATGGACGCATCAAGACAAATGTCAATAAAAAATGTCTAAATTATTTTAAAAGGTTAAAGTGTATGGCATGTACAGGATAACCAGGTGATCGGGCTCAGTCAGCATGGGTTTACGAAAGGCAGGTCCTGCTTGACTAACCTGATGTCCTTCTATGACAAGGTGACCTGCTTAGTGGATGAGGGGAAGGCTGTCGATGTGGTCTACCTAGACTTTAGTAAAGCCTTTGACACTGTTTCCCACAGCATTCTCCTGGAGAAACGGGCTCATGGCTTGGACAGGTGTATTTGTAGGAGATTCAACAAGGCCATGTGCCGGGTCCTACACTTGGGTCACAATAACCCCATGCAACACTACAGGCTTTGAGAAGAGTGGCTGGAAAGCTGCCTGGCAGAAAAGGACCTGGGGGTGTTGGTCAACAGCTGGCTGAATATGAGCTGGCAGTGCACCCAGGTAGCCAAGAAAGCCAACAGCACCCTGGCTTGTATCAGAAATAGTGTGGCCAGCAGGAGTAGGGAAGTGATTGTCCCCCTGTACTCGGCACTGGTGAGGCCACACCTCGAATACTGTGTTCAGTTTTGGGCCCCTCACTACAAGAAAGACACTGACATGTGCTGGAGCATGTCCAAAGAAGGGCAAGGAAGCTGCTGAAGGGTCTGGAGCACAAGTCCTGTGAGGAGCGGCTGAGGGAACTGGGGTTGTTTAGCGTGGAGAAAAGGAGGCTGAGGGGAGACCTTATTGCTCTCTACAACTACCTGAAAGGAGGTTGTAGCGAGGTGGGTGTCGGTCTCTTCTCCCAAGGGACAAGCAATAGACAAGAGGAAATGGCCTCAAGTTGTGCCAGGGGAGATTCAATTTGGATTTTAGGAAAAAAATTTTCACTGAAAGGGTTGTCAAGCATTGGAACAGGCTGCCCAGGGAAGTGGTTGAGTCACCATCCCTGGAGGTATTTAAAAGACATGTAGATGTGGCACTGAGGGACATGGTTTAGTGGTGGACTTGGCAGTGTTAGGTTAACCTCAAAGGTCTTTTCTGACCTAAATGATTCTATGATTCTATGAGAATATGTGTATATGGTGTTTCCTTAAACAAGCTACTGAGTTTGGCATAATCTGTCACTTAATTTTCTCTGGCATACTGTGCTGTCATGCCATAGCTGTTAATGTCAGAACCACTTCCTGTTTGAAAGAATTGGGGTTGAAGCCTCTCACATGCTTTATATGGAATACTTGGTAAAAAAGAGAAATTCAAGACAAGGAGGAAAGCAGCAAGAGTAAATAAAGAGAATGAGTTTTGGATTAAGGGTTATGTCATTTTTGCAGGTTTTCCAGAAATGAAAAAAACAAAAGAAAATTGAAAGATCATTTTGCCAGAAGCAAATTTGATAATTAAATGTCCCCTTGCTATATATTTTTTTTTTATTTGGAATTTACATTTGTTTCACTTTAGGAACAAGCTGTTCTTCCAGGTCAAGTAGGGATTCAGAACATACAACTTTAATAGAGAGCCCCTGGCTCTTAATGTGGTAAAAATTTATGTAGGATTAGCCTGTCTTCCTCTCCCACTGGACTACAAACAAACAGAAAGGAATATTACAATATTTAAGTTACCGTATTAGAAAGAAAGGTAAAAGAACACCATCATTAAAATGGAGTCACTTTATTTCATATATATATTAATTAGAACCAAAAAATGGAAATAAAATTATGTATTCTTGAGACACCTATTTAATATCTTGCTCTGAATCACCCACTGTTGCAGCCTTTCTCTCTCATGGTTGATTATGTAGGTGCCCATAGAGATTAGTCTCTTAACTTAGGCATCTTGAATTACATCCCTAAGTTTGGGAAGTACAAATTTACCCTTCTTTTCCCAAAGTTTTCACACACTGTAAATTTCTTTCTTCTTTTTTAGGCATAAATAAAGAATTACTCACCTAACACCAAGATTCACAACATTCTAACTGCAGTATAAAAGAATAATTGGTTACTGTGCTTTCTTTCTTTCTTTCTTTCTTTAGTAATGTGCTGAATACTTACTTTTAATGAATTCTTGGTCCATGTCAGTTGTGCTAGTTATTGATACATTGCAAATATCAACATAATATCAAAATATGTGTTCCTGTAAGAAGTTGATACTTCACGTGGTGTCCAATATAAAACTCGAGCTGAATGGTATTAATCTATCATGGAAACATGGTCAGTAACAAAAAAATAAATTGAGTGTAAACCAGAAGACATTGACTGTCTGTTTTAATAATTTATCAGATTTTTTCATCTGCAGCTTTATCTGGAAAGCAGAATTGTGAAGATATTTCTCAGGCCTGAATGTACATCAACAACATGTCAATAGTTCTTATATAGAGTAGCAGAAGATAAAAGAGAACAAAAAAAAGAGAATCTATCCTTTAAAGTAAGTTAGTAAACTAGATTCTAGATGACTCTTCAGCAATTACATAAAATCATGAGTCCTGTAGTAGAAACAAGTAGCCCATGAAGTTAAGACAGAAGTAGGGCTAGCAGGAGAAAGATAAAAACAAACACAAAAATGCAGTAAAAGATTTGTCAAAACATAATACAAAATCATTTTCCCAAAAAAGCTCATACAGACTCAATTGTTTTTGATACTACACTAGGTACTTTAAGAGAGAGTAGTATAATTGTTGGGAGAGAGCAATGCTACACATTCATAGAAGTCATAGCATGAGCACACCAAAGTAACTTGAGGAGCACCACTCCAAGATGCAATGTGTGAACAGGAAAAGTATGTTGCAAGGAATATTTTGACACCTTTTTTTAAAATAAGCAAGTTAGTGTAAATTCTGTATGTCTCTGCAGGATGTTGGCTTGCTCTCTGTATGAACAGAAATTTCATTGCAACAACTTTTCCCGAGCTGTAAACTCAGTATATTATACATAACCTGCTGTTTTAAGATATCTTCACTCAAATCCTAACAGAGCTCTTAATTCTACTTCAACTACAGGTGTTATCTTGGAATACGAAGGGCAAAATAACACACATTAGACAGTTTTCTGGGGGTAGCTTGCTCATATTTTTTTGCCCATATTTCTTGTCCATATGTTTTTGTACAGATTAGGAAGTCTGAAATGCGGATTTCAAAGCCACCATGCTCTGAATGCCCAGAATGGACCTAATACCTTCAGATGGAAAAGAAGCTTTACTAGCTAACAGTGTGTTTTTCTAGCATACTAATACATCCTGTTACATTTCCTGAACTTACCCTCATTTAAAAATATGATCATTTTAATACTTACTTGGAGTACAATTTTCTTCGGCCTGGCTTTTGACATAATTATTGGAGCTAGTTTTACTGGTCACTTCATCTGCTTCCTCTTCTCCATGTTTCCATTGTGCTTTACAGCAGACATAACCTGTCCCTTTCGGACCAATGACACAGTCACTATGTCAGCATGAACTGCCTTTGGCATAACTGATTCTTCTCCAGAGCTGCGGGAGTGTATCATGTTGTCTTCCTGTTTCTCTGCAATGTTTTTCTCATTTAACCTCTTTATGTGCAAGTTTTTGGACTCTGAGACTATTCTTGTTATGTTTATCTGCAATTCTTATTACAACAAAAGCCTAAACTTGGAATATCGTAGCCTGGCCATAATATATGGACAATACAAAAGTAACAGGAAATACTTCTGAAGAAGAGTTTAATAAATGCACAGTTGATTTAAGGCAAGGTATTTCTTATTTTGAAAATCTGATTAATGAATGAATGATGTTTGATGAGTTGTTGGTCCAGCTGTATTTTATTTTGGTGTGATGGCACATTAAGGATTTCATTAATATGAAAAGAGAGACATTTGCAATATGAATGACAAAGTCACATTAAAGATGAGACAGAAAAGGAATAAAAAAGCGAGACAAAGTGAAAGCTTTATATGTAGTATGTTTCAGCACACAATACTTCCATAACGAAGCTCTTGACAAACAGTACAGTTTCATTTTTCATTGGTGTCAAGAAACCCTTTCTTCGAGCTGTTTTACTCAAAAGAAAGGTCATGCAGTCTACGAAATAATGCCCTTAAAACCAATGCTCAGGGCATCTTTTTGTTACCTGCTTAGAACTGTTTGGATCAGGTACTACCTAGCCAGCGAGCAAAGATCATGCTGCATTTAATGGCGGTCACAGCTTTCATTATTTGGCAACTACAGTAATTTGGGAATGCAGATGACGGAAGCCTCCTGTTACTCTTTAAATGTTTTGCTTCATCTTTTAAAGACAAAGGAGAAGTACTTCTCTTCCACATCACTTACCTCAATGATCACTTAAGCATAAAATTAGAGAAAATAGAAGAAAATCAAGGATGCTGTCAACTCCTAAGCACTATGCTAATGAAATCACTACCTTCTGCTTATGCTTTTTGCATAAAATTGTCTCCAAGTCTTAAAATAGCTTTTCCAACACAGTTCTTCTGACATTATTCTTTCATTAAATCATCGCCTGGTTAATTGTATCCTATTGATGATAGCAATCCATTGATGCTCTATTTTCTTTTTATCAAGTAAAAGGTCACATCAACTGAAACCTGCTATTAAGCAAATAGCAAAGAAATTGAAAGCAGTAATAATAGTCTCTGCCTGCATACACAAGGTTGATGATGAAACGAAGGTGGAAATATACATTTAAAACTAACCCATGTAAAAATATTGCAATATCTGAAGAAAATATTATATGATAAAATGCTCTGTTTATACATAAAAAGAAGAAGAACTGAATTTATAACAATAATGAAAACTATATACGATATCATTGGAGAAAAAATTATAGTATTGCTATGTACCATATTTGTATCTCAATAACTGTTGATAAACTACCTTAGGAACTCAGTTACACTTATAAATAATTCAGCTTATAATTGTCTTAAATCGAGTGCTCCTTGAGGAATTTGGCTTGGAGCAGGAATATAATATTACTAACTCTCATGAGGGGGGACATTTTACTCTTCACTTCTCAATTATCTGTCCTTAGCAGTTATCTGCCATTGTCATAAATATACATACTTGAAAACAGAGAAGGTAATAGACCTTAAGAACAGCAAGTTACCCAGCACAACTGTCAGATGATGTCAGTCAGAGTGCCATTCACTATATATCATATATTTTGGTTCCCTAGCAGTTCTGAAAAATATTAAATGAAAAAATTTTTTGCAGATAACCTGAAACAATTACCTTTCTTAGAAAATATGGAAAATTGAGAAGCTGGAGAAAAAAAACTTATTTCAGATGAAGAAGATGATAGTTTGTTTGTTACCCTTTGTTTTGGTTCAAACAGCACTGAAACTTTTGGAAGATAAAAGACTACTTCTCAACTTAAAAGTAAATTAGAAATTCGAATCGGAAATGTCAAAATGAAAAGTTTGACTTTTCCTACTTTGCATTTTTCCACAATACAAACACTTCAATGACTTGAAATTAATGCAGAAAATATTTCAGTGTCACCAAAGAGGTGTTCATTTATTTCTATTACATGAAAAAATGACAGACAAATTATTTCATCCAGTTCTCCGCTAGATACCCATTCTATTGTGCAGCTCCTATTATTATCTGAGCAATTCACAACCTTGAATGTATTTATAGTCATAATAAGTCTGTAAGGTAGGAAAATAGTACTGGTACGTACAGAGGGACAGCTCTAAAAAGGGGTCATAGCCCAGGGATATTCATTACTGAGTGGAATTCACATGCCTGAGTCAAGCATCTAACACCTCTGTACATTAAAAGGCAAGAATTACATGTCAAGAAAAGATATCTGCAGTCTCCAGCATGCTGAAGAGAGAACAAAGGCAGCCAATAATTAACACTGAAAATTTGAACAAAAATGTCTCCAACACAGATAAATATCTATCTGTAATTCTGTCCAAAACCTAGTCACATTCACAAAAAAAAAAAAAACCAAATCAAAAAAACTTCTTAACTCCAAGGGTTAAGCTCCTGTTTACCAAGAAAATTACCTCACCACGAGTCTCACTGAAAATATGATCCCTCCAGCCAGCAGAGGTTATGAGGCAGAGAGTCACTCAAGTTTAAAAGTGAAAAGTGATGACTGGAGATAGAAAACCTAGGTTACTGTCTTTGTCCCTAAATCTCTCTCTGCTCTTTCTTACAGCCGATGTAAAAAAGATAACTAGTTCAGGGAGCTGGGACTGCCACTAGATATTCCCTTCCTCCCCTGTGTGTTCCTATATGGGTTTACCTACTGAGGTACAGTTTGATCTAAATGAATTTATGGGGCTTCCAAACGTGAGCTGGCCGATTCACTCAGGGCTGCTGGGCACCTATGCAGAATTGCCAGCCCCACTCTGCCAGCACATGCTTCTCTGCTCTGCCAGCATTTAAAAAAATCAAATTTAAGAAATATTTATGACCAATATTTATTATACATGATGATTGTTGAAGTGGTACCATATCCTGAGCTCCAGGTGTTGAACTGATAGCTCGTTAGATGCAGGCTTATACTCTGATATACATTGAATAGGAAGAATGCTCCTTTCCCTAAAATCTTCCAAAGAATTGTCATTCTTCAGTAAATCAAATAATCTGTGAGAGCAGTACTTTGAAATAAATTGTTAAGAAACTAATGGGCTAACCTCAATATCAATCATTAAATGTATGGGAAACTGCTCTTGAAGACGAGAGCATGAGGTAGGACTTTTAAGAACAGCTGCACTGGGTCAGTTCAACAGTGACTTATTCTTCATCTCCAGAAACGCAGCAGATCTCAATCTCTACCTTTCAATCTTATTTTATTCTTCCTGAAAGGGAGTATTTTCCTGGCTTGAGTCCTAGGAATACATTTTACCATGCAATCTACAGAGCTAACATCTTCTCCTCAAGACACTCACTTTCAATCTCTTCCTCCACTCTTTAGCTGGATCCAGTACAGCGACTGAAATGTTCCTTACAGCGACTGAAATAGTGGCACTGGCTGCCACTGCTCACTGGGTGTAGTGTCTGGGCAGCAACCTATTGACTGGTAAGGCTATAATCCAACCACACTCTTGACCCTTCTCGTTTTAACAATTCTTAGCCTGTTGCTTTTTTTTCAAAATACATTTTGGTGGATCTTTAAAAAGCAGAGGCAACCAAGCAGATAAAAATGAGTTATAAGCTGTTTTTACCCTTTTCATTCACAGATTCACTTCTGTGACTTTAAAATCTGATAGGGAAGCACGATTACTGTTTCAAATACATATGGCAGAGGGCGTTGCTTACGTTAACAATAATGGTTAACTAGTACATGAAACTCATTATACAGAATTATTTTGCAGCCGATTTATCACAAGAACAAGACTGATGGAACAGATATGATTATAAAGATAAGTTAACATTTTCAATAGGTCACAATTATTAATTTACCAGTGGATCCACTTGTACTGCTTTTAGGCATGCTGGCAAACAAGTGAAAGTAGAGAATCAAATGAGCTAAGGCATGATCACAGTGAATGGGGCACAGAGAATGAGAAGAAGGTGAAATATCACGGTAGTGAAAAAACCCCACCACAATGACACATTCATGTCAGAACTTGAGAATTAGTGGGCTTGAGTCTCCTAAACTGAGTGGCATATAAACACAAAACCAGACTGTACTTTATCATAAGGTTATTGAAAACTAAAGCAAGCAGATTTTTAAGTAGGAAAGGTTATGTATGGCTGCCCCATATTGGCCTTCGGGATCTGTAAAACAACTAGCCACAGGATTTTCACTTTTGAGGAGAGTGACGCACAATTCTATATGACTGCCAAAAAAAGCTGAGAATGCATCTGAATATGTTAATAGCAACCACCAAGGGGCCTGCTATTAGTCTGGCCATTGTAACAGGTGGCTGTAGTTAGCAAGGGATATTAACACAGAGTTTTTTCTGTACTTCACCATATGGTTCCCATTAATTTAATACACACAAAAAAAGGAAGAATATTTGTCAGCAAGCAAATCTTCCTCTTTAAGCACCTTGTCCAAACCCCAGGTACCTGTGAGATAATTTTGCTGAATAAAACATTATGGCCCACATTCTTTTCCATCTAATAAGCTGTAATGGATTTTTTAACAAATCTATGGCAACCTCCTCAGGTTCATACAGTGATGTATGCCCTTAACGAGAAAGAACTTCACAGTGCAGTAGATGGCAGTAAGTTATACAATGTCAAATCCAATAGTACATTACAGAATCACAGCTTATCTTTGATGGTTCATAGGACAAAAAAATAGGGTCCAGCATTAAGAAATTATCTCCTATGTTGCTAACCTGCACATAGTGATCTGTTTCCACACTGTTCTATTGCATCCAAACAAAACCATTCAAGCTAAGGGAGATGCTTCCTGATTTTGCAATAGGAAATACGCCTCTAAAGGTCTGCCTGGAAAAGAATGATTGAGGGGAAAGAAGATTAAAGGGCTATAAAATTACAAATAGCATAAAGAAGGCGAAGAGAAGTTAAGCATTAATCACTGTCCACACAATGCAGGAAGAAGGGGGCACCACATGAAGTGATGAGGCAGCAGGTTACAAACGAAGAAAAGGAGTATTTTTTTCTACTATGTTTAATTGTTTCATGGAAACTCATTGCCAAATGACACTGTGGATTCCAAACATTTAGATGAGTTTAAAGAGCAGTAAGACAAATTCAGGAAAGAAGAAACCATTGAGGTCTCTTATAAACAAGTATGTTCTTAAAGTGCAATTTACTGGCAGTGGGGAATCAGAGGAATTATCGCTGTTTTTCCTCTCTTTTGCTGGCCACTCAGGCAGGCTTTTTTGACTAGACTGTCTCATCTTGAATGGTGTTTCCTATGCTCTTAAGAGCTGTGCAAATAAATATATATGTCAGTTCTTTGCAATATACATCAGCCTGCTCTCTTGCACATTTTAGGTTTTTGTAAATATTTTCTTGTAGGAAAGTTGTGGTTTTGTTGGCAATATTGTTAAGGAGATATGTAAATTAAACTCCTTTTGGATTAGTTCCATTGTGACCAATGAAGAATGAGCTTCAGATATTGCATTAAAAAAAGGGTCTTTTAGGATTCGAGAAGGGTATGCACAGTGTGAATACACTGGAGTTTGGATAGGACTTAGATTGTTCATAACCATAAATAGTGCTTTAGAAATCATTGCCATCATCAAATTTCAAGTTTGAGAGACTTGCTGCAACAGTATCAAGTTAACTGCGCTCTGACTTTGGCTCGCTTAGGTTTTTTCAGTAAAGATATAAACTCTAAACTTATTCATTAAAAGTTTTATGATATATACATGCAATATGAATAAAAATCACTACCATGTCAAGAGCTTGCATAAGAGCCTTTGAACCGTTATATCTCTACTGAGGTGTCTGTCTAGCATTAATCTAGTATTATAAGCTATAGACGTACGCCTGGATGAAAACAAGTGCTGAGCTGGTTTGCAAGTATTTGTTCCAAGTCCAAATTCCTGTACTTGAGTGTTTCAAAAGACTTGTGCAGAGAGGTGAGCCACCATTTTTATTAAAAGCCGAACTATTTCAATGGCAGCAATAGGCTGTGGAATCCACCTATTTGTTGTGAAACAAACCACATAAAGGTTATAAAATCAAACAGAATTTAGATGTTGCAGACATGATTAAAAAGACGTGAATATGAAAGGAAGGACAGAAAAGAAAGTCAAATTGAGAAGAGAATGTCTCAATACACTCAACAGAATATTGGCTGGATAGAAATGATCTATTTTTAGTGGGGAAACTAATCTCATTGCCTCCCAAATTTCAATTATTTCTATCATATGAACATGTTGAATATTAGCAAAATAAAGTTTCTAACACTTCCATTTTGCACTTCAGTATCTTTCCTATACTTAGAGCAACAAGGGTTAGAACAATCCTTTGGATGGGGGTCAGATTGCCTGTCACAGTTTGCTATATTTTGAATGCTGCAGTGTATCATGAGGTAGAAGGGTCTTCAGTCAAAGACAGACTTTGGCAACCATTGGCATTAGGCCTGTTTTGCTATTCTGTCAAAGATTTAGCATGCCAGTCAATGTGAGATGATAAATGGTCACTTAAAATTGATCATAATTCATTAAACGTTGATCAGGATTCTGAACTCCAGTAATGAGTTGCGGTTGATGCCAAGTATTTTTGGCTATACTTTCACATGCCATTATTTTGAATGCCTTCAGGACATTCATCAGAATGACAGCTGTTTCTCTGTTAATATATAGAATAATAGATGAGATACAGCAAAATAACCCTTCTGTTGAAGGGTTCTGATGACATCACACTCCAAAAAAACACCAGAGCTCATATGATTTATTATATTAAGAGTATCCAGATGGAGTTATTTTCATGTTTTACTGTAGCCCATTCATTTATTTAAATGATATACAGAGCTATGACTTTGAGACTTTCACAGAGGCATGGCAGAACTCTGACTTGTCTTAGCATGGAACTAATTGTGGATGTGAGCAAGATCCAGGAAGGTATAGGGAGGATTTTTGTAAAGACTCCGGCGTTACTTGTCAGCATTGCCAGTAGCAGTGCATTATGAGACTGGATGAGAAGTACAATAACATTTTTATCCACAGTATTGCCTGATAAGGTACAACTCCAATCACCTCCCTCCCTGTAATGCATTTGTCTAATGTGATTTTGTGGGGGTTTTTAACACACTTGCCACGCAGCATGCTGGCTATTTTCTCCTGACATCAATGAACAAGACGAAGAATTATGTGCTGAAGGCCTGTTTCTATCGTGGCTCCATTCTCATAACTCCCATGGTATTTAAGGGGAAAGTCCTTATGAAACAGATACAGCTGTTTCTTTCATCCTGTCACCCCTTCTCTTGCCTCCTGCACTTTCCAGTGGCAGAAGAAAGTTGTCTTTACATTACTAATTTCACCTCTGAATTTTTCCATGGTGCTTTTCCCCCTTCTTCACTCACACAAGTTCATTTCCTTTATAAAAATAAAATCAAAGAGAAAATGAAAGTTGTTGAGCTCCAGGGTCTTAAAGAACAGACAAGCTTTCTGTTACCTCATAAAAGTGAGGTCAAATTCCTCCACTGCTAATGTGAAAAAATAAAGAAGCTGGTTAATTTTGCACAGCAGATTCAAGGTAATGTTAGAAGACAATGTGAAGAACACAGGGTTGTGTAGATGCCTTCCTCATATTTAATCTTAGCTTATGTACCTAAATGGGACTGAGAAAACTGCAGAAACTGCATGTTTGTGGCCCCGACTGTTAGCATAATTTTAAAATGTCCCCAGAACCTGTTGTGCATAAAGTCTGTAAGGTCCAGCCCCACGGAGATATTGAGATACTTTACTGCCAAAAGTTCCATCGAGTTCTCCTAGCAAAACCAATGCACCTTGACTAACCTTTACCACATGTTACCTGTGGGGTATTTTCCATTGAGGTCAGCAGAAAATGTCTTTGTGGATCTGAGCCTAGTCTCATTTTCAAAAAGAGACTTTGGGATGTGAGAGCTTGCTGGCTTACTGTGCAGGCTAGATTTTCAAATGCATTCAGATAGCTATACATAGACATACAGGTTCCCTCTGTAGTTCCTAAAAGTGTTATGGAGAGTGCATGCTTATCTCTCTTGTTAGCATATTTTTGGAAATCCTTCTTTATCTTTAACCAGCTAGACTTTTTATTTAATCTAACTCTTGATCAGCACCTGAAAAAGTTATGAAAAATCATCAGAGCAATTTCTGAAAAATCTGTGTCAAATAAATTTTGTTGAAACAGACACCACAGGCACAGGCTGCAAGACCTGCAGCAATAACTTGCCTTGGTAATCATCTTTACTTATTTTAAATATGATGAATCAAGCAAAGAATGCCACAATTAGACAAAGCGATTAATCTTAGATTTACAAAGAAATATAATTACATTTAAGAATCATGGGACTGGAAAAACACTAAAATTCTGAATCCGTTTACAGAAAATGAGTTAGAAATATGTGTGAGAACTTAAGTCACACACCATGTATCTGGACAAGGTTAAATAATATGATGACAAAGATCTTTTAAAGCCAAATATATTTGTTTTCAATGGAATAATAATCCTTTTCTAATGAATTAATTCATGCTTTGCATTAAGAGAAAATGTTTATATATAATCAAGGAGAGAAAAATGCGACAAAGCATTAAGACGTCATTACGAATTTGAAAGTACATTTACCTTCATTTCCATTAATGGGCATAAAAATTAGGTTTCAATTTATTACTACACAAATAAAGAAAATTAACCCATCAATATATTCAATTAAGGTATCATTCTTTGGTTATGTAATGCATAAAAATTAGACTAGTGCTCCTTTAGAAGGCATAAATGAATGAACTGGGTTTTCTCCTTACCATCTTGCTAAAGTAATAACTTAGTTCTCCCTGAAAATCAGGATTTTTCCTCACAGCACTAGTATCACACAAATCAAGTGGAAAGTGAACGTTTCACAATAAAACTAAAGCCAAACAAAAAGCTAATAAAACTACTATCCTAATCAGATAAAAAAGGCTCTGCTCTACAGGTTAAATAGTCCCAGCCCATCTAATTAAATCAAGGTACAACCTATCTCTTTTGAAGTTTTGTCACCAACTTCAGTACAACTAGAATTTCATGTGTTCTCTATAAGCAGAAATATATGCCCTCTTTTTGGAGACATCAAAAAGAAAAATCTCTGTAGGTTTGAAAAAACAGTCTCTTTAGGCTGCCAATCTAAAATAGTGAAATTTAACAACTGACCAGAAGGACCTATCATCCCATTTCAACCCACCTTATTTTAACTAATCTTGTTCTGTTTCTGCAATAAACTTTAAAAAATCAAATTTCATTTGATAAAGTTACATGATAAAATTGAGATATCAGGTAATGCTATAATCTAAGTCATGGCTGTTCTGTTATTGAAATGCAACACACACATTGGGTAAAATGCTATCCTATTTAGAAGGATAAGGGTAGTTAGGGCAAAACATTGGCTGAACTATCAGAAGCTATGGGTTTTGGTGCCACCTTAGAGAGACACCTCACCACAGGGAACAAAAAAAAAGAAAAAAAGGAAAAACAAGAAGAAGATGATGCTACCCTTCAGCAGGACAAGTCGGGACCATCCATGAAGTTTTCCTGGCAGCCATGTCTTCACTCTACATGAGAACAGCTCTCTTGTCAGCAGGTGGAGAAGGAGGTTGCTCTGGCCCCTCTGCCTCTGGGATGACAAACCCTTGTGTTGAGCAGCTGCCAAGAGGTGAGCAGTGACACATCCTACAAGCAAAGCAGGATTTTAGCTGTTTGGATTGCTAGTAATAACTCTGATCTCTCTTGTACTTCTCTGCTACGGCTCCTTCCCACAATTTTATCAGGGAGGCTATTTCATCTGCTGTCACTTGCCCTTGTTATAGCTCAAGGACTCCAACTGAGACACTGACCTGGGCCAGGGTTTCCCCTCTGGAATGAAGGCCCTTGCTGCAAGGGTCATCACTCCCTTCTTTCCATGCTCGTGGGTCCCACCGCTCCTCTTCCTCCTGCATACTAAGCCAGCCTGTGCACAGTTACATAGTCAGAGGCTTCTCTGCTATTCACATTCATAAAGGAGGGGAGGAATGGTTTCATATCTGCTGTTAAGTTTGGTACTTCTAGACATTTGATTGCTTAACTGCAAAAATTTATTCCTCTCAATTCTGTCCTTTGTAACGGGCCCAAGAGTAGGCACATTTTTCTGATTACAGAGGGCAGTCAATGGAGGTGAAATCCTGGTCTTGTTGAAATCAATGGCAAACTTCCATCAACTGACTTGTTCATCCTCTTAATCCTCCTTTAATCCTCTGTAGGGCTAGATCAAATGCAATCCTTTGAATTGTACCCAGAAAAGAAGGGGAAGCCAGTGTAAATATTGGAGTGCTTTGTAATGTATTCTTTCTCACTCATCCCACCTGGCAGATGAACTGCCACTGTCTGAATGTTTTATAGATGTGGCTTTTGACTTCTCTTTAAGTGTTGCCCTCTTCAAAGTGCATTGCAATATTTTAAATCCCAGCTCAAAAAGGTGTGGTTCATTGTCAAAGTATCCTGAAAAGAGAAAAACATGCATTTTTATGAGATATTCTATGACAAAAATAAATGTCAACAAAGCAAAGAACAACTTTGCCACTTTAAGCTCCAGCTCTATATGAGGCATATTGAAGATGATATTCTCTGGCTTTGAGGACAAATAAATCATTTTTAAAAAGGGACAAAAATACCTTTCTTTACATACTTCCTTGGTGTCACCAGCTTCACTTCTGTCTTGTTTGTGAATTAATCAACCTGCAGTTAATCACAGTCTGAACTTCAGGTGGGCACTGAGAAAAACACTTAAGGTGAATCAACTCAGACTGAGGAAATACGAATTCAAAACTTGGTGTCACCTGGCCATCTATGATGCTACAACGCAAGCCACACTTCTGCACCTCCTATGACTGCTCATAAAAATAAGAAGCAGGAGACGAACAAGGTTTACAGGAAACTTGCTACCAATTGAAACATAACACAAACCTGCTATGAATTGTACTAGATGTTACTAGGCTGCACACAGTCTGATGCAACACTGACTCTGTAGTTTGGCTAAATACACACCACAGCAGGCTGATAATGCTATTAAAAATTAAATGCACCTTTCTCATCTACCCTGCAATATCTGATACACTTATGTAGTAGCTACAGCTGACAGTTTTACATTTAAATCACAGTACAAAAGCTGTCTTTGTGGCATTACCTCAGCATTAGTGACACCATGGTTTAATGCTATGGGCTGATCCTCAAAATACCATAGCTGCCTTGATTTTAGGGCTTTTTCTTTTGTATTTTTTTCTATTTTGAGGTAGCTCATATTTAAATAATAAATATCAGTAGTCCCTTCCCATAGCCTCAAAACCATAAGCTATACTGCCTAGACACTGATGCTTTTCTAAAAAGAAAAAGTACAGCTAGCAAGGGTGTTGTTTTCTATAGCTCTTCCCCAACACACACCCCCCGAGCAGAAAGTCATTAAAAAATCTACTTGTTCTTTTACTTTGTATTTATTCTGGCTGTATTATAAATATTTAAGGAGTTAGTGTTTTCTTGTGCCAAAATTTGGGGTTGGAGCAATATTTAGAAAATCACCTCTCATTACATCTGGAATGTGGTTGGCTGTACAGTTTCTGACAACTGGAGATCAGAAGCAGAATACACCAAGAGGTAAGGTGAAAAGTCAGGCAGCATTCTCCTGCACGTCACTGTTCAAACTTTAATCAACTCTCAGAGAAATAATAATAAAGCAAGAGTTGGCTGAATATCAGAGAGATTTGAATGACAAGGTGCTGCAACTTGAATGCCACGGGGCTGGGAAAATGTCAGATTCCACCCTGCTATCACTCTGTCAAACAGCCATCTGTCCTTTCCAGTTCAAGCCTTTCGAGTTAAAGCAGAACTGAACTGAAATCTCACAAAGGTTAAGGCTAACCAAAGCAGAGTTCCTTCATTCCAGACAGACATATTAAATGGTTGGTTTCCTATTGTATGCTTGTGTTGACTCTGGCAATAAAGACAAGTGCATTGATTTCAGAAGAGTTTGATCCACCTGACTTTCATTAGCACTCCTTCTGAACGACATTGGTAGACTTCACTTCCCGTTTTCATTTTTAGCTTTTTTTAAACTTTCAAATGACCCCTTTAGACACTTCAGAACAACCGGGATATATGTAAATCAATTTTATTTTTTGTAGAAGAATTAATTTCTGGACATAAGACATCACCAATTTTTCACCAGCAAGGAAAAAAAGAATAAACTTGTTAATATTAAGTGAATATCTAGATTTTTGTTTCTTCTGTTCAATTTAAAAATCTGCTCAGAGCAAAGTAGGAGTTATAGGTTTTTTTCTTTTCCTTAAAACTCTTTAAAGGAGCATTTTGCATTTCAAAAGAAGTGAACAAAATAAAACACTGAGGGAAGCTTTATCCCTTTAAAGGAGTGGCTTCCAAAGAGCCACCTCTGGCTTTCACCTCAGCTCACTGTGATTAGCTTTCAGGCTGTGTGGAAAAGTGAGTGTTTTGCTGTTTTTATACTGACTTCAGACTGTTTCTGTTTGAGCAGTGTGCATGCAAGGTAGAGGAGAGCCAAGAGCTTGCCTTACAAAATATTCTACAGAGCTACATCTCATTCCTTTCATATGCGAGTAACCAATAAAAATCAGTGGAGTTACGTTGCTATAAAAGTGATATAAGGACGAAGAAATCTGACCCTGTGAGTTGTGATCCCAGTATAACAGGAACAGACAGCTTGATTCTTATTTGGGCCTTCTCTTCACTGAATACTAACTGCATGGCAAGTAAACATATGCTTTACAAAACTTTTCAGACTTCTGAAATGAGACCATATTGTGCATATCAACAAATAGCAATCACACCATTTTAAGACTGTTGTGACCTTTATCAGCAAAATCCTAACATGGCCTCTAAATCTATAGTGCGATAGATCCTACAATTTGCGATTAGCAAAGTTCAGAGATGCTGATTAAAAATGGAGCTCACGATTTTTTCATGTTGCTCATACTCTGTCTCTTATCAGCAGACATCAGTGGGGGGTTGGAAACTCATTTCTGGGGCCACAGGAGATGAGACAGTAAAGAGGAGGTGAACAAGACATGCTAAGTTTGAAATAATGCGGTGTTATGATGAGAGTACTGTCTTTGGGCTCTGGATGCACATAAAGATGTTGCTTTGGGTTCAAGTGCAAAATTTGAACTTGACTGCAAAATGTTAAAGTTAAATCCAAAAGGTGGGGCCTGGGAACTCTTCTCAATGGCCAAGTTCAGATGCTCACATTGCCTACGTGCTGGAGGTAGACTAAGGCATGTACTACCACACCTCCTCTGTGCCCTGGTATCTGTAGGAAGGAAGCCCGGATGCAGAAGGGAGCTGCACTATGCTCTCATGTGAAACCAGATCCAGAGTGAAGGTGACCAGGATTTTGGGTTATGCCCAAAAGTGCCCTTCCTGTGCTGGACTAAATATTGTTGGGCATAACTAGCTGTTCCCTTTCTAATTACAAAAAATTACTAGCCACAGGTGTATTTTAACCACACTAATTTGTGGAAAATTTAGGTAGTCATGGAATAAAATATTATCCTGTAGAAGTATAGCACAGCTTATTAGGGAGTGTTTTCTTGGGGGATGTTTTTGATTTTCTGTTACTGTTCCTGTCCAGCACCCAAGACAGGTACATGATAAGAGTGATACTGCTGGAGGTATAGTGCTCCTGGCTCATTGACCACCTCTTGAAAAGTGCTCATCATTTTTTATGGTTCAAGGTAACATGAAGCAAGGCTGTAAAAGGTGACTTCAAGAAAAGTTTTATAGAAATTTCACCTTTTGTTAGGATGTGGCTACAAATCTGTTAAGCTTTCTATTAATGCCTTTACATTTGGAAACAATCAGCCTCTACAAATTGCAGTTTACATGTGCTTTCTCCATGATGTTTAACTGTGTGACTGGAAAATAAGTTGAAAGGCAAAAGGGCTTAGTAAAGAAAATTATTTTGCACTTGTATTTAAGCTGAAATAATACCATAGAATACAATAATCTTATTTAAAAAGGAAATTATTATATATTAGAATAAGATTATTATGATGTAGAAGCTATCCAAACACCTTACAGTGTTGATAATAATAGAATATGGAGCAGCCTCCAACTTACCAGTCTTTGTGAAGTTTCTCTCTCTCTCTTCCCTCCTTTCTGTGGAAAAATTCTGTGGCTCACCTGAAACATGCAAAGGGAAAGTTGCTGTCAAGCAGAAAGACCACCCCCTCCTCTCTACAAGGACAGCCACATGTAGCAGCCTTGACTTTTTCATAAACACCTGGTACTGTAAGCACCCCAACCTAGCTCCACAGTCTCTCTTAGGAGGCCAGTGAATCATACCCTTACTTCAAATCTCTGAGAAGCCCAACATAAGCTACTTCACCTTCATTCAGAGCTGCTCCCCGGGCTGATTAATCTTCTTCAGGACCACTGGCACCTGAGATGTATGCATTTAAACATTTCTACATTCATCATTATAATACTGAAGTCATGCAACTTGTTCAGCCCACACCAACATTGTTACATATTTGTATAGTCAAATGACTTCACTCTAATTTATGTTTTTCCAAAGAAAAGTGCTCATTGTTTCAAACATGACAGGTGGTTAAAAATAAATAAATAAATGAAACAAGCAGATTAGCTTTTTGGATGCTAAATCCTTGTAATATGAAGGTAACCATTCCAAGCACATTTCAGAGAATGTCAGGTCAGTTCTTACTGGTGATATAAGAAGGGACTGGAGGCATTAGATTTCTCATTTGGGGGTTTCCTGGCTACATTTTGTCACTGGATTAACAGTGCAGTAGCCACACACATTAGAAAAATGAGTGCTTGCATTGGTTTTGATGCCAGTATAGGTATATGTGAACAAAACAAAGTTTAAGGAAAACATCCGCAGGGAGGTAAGGTCTTACACTAAAGCCATTTTACATGGTTTAGGAAATTTAAATCCTGTGCATTGTTTTAGTGTTACAGAAGACTGATTGCATGTAAACCCAAAGTACCTCATCAAAGTAATAGTCTATGTGCTTGGGTTCACTGTCTATCGTAACCTGTGCAATCCATTATTAAATTATCCACCTTTCATTGCTTTGCTGACATGCAGTCTCACAGAAACCACGCAAGCTGACATTTGGCAATTTGTATAAGTTACAGGCAGTAATAGTGATCAGATTAATTAAAAACATTTTAACCTCTGAAACACCAGTGTATTTCCAGTGGAGTTACTCTGTGCATACAGTAGTACAAATGAGATGAGAGGCTTTCTATAAAGCATGAAAGAATTAATTTGGCTGTTGGCATGCTTGAGACAGTTTCAAGCAGAAGAAATGTCAGTGTCTAATCAGACACAGAGGCAGAGGGTATGGGATTCTCCAATTCTCATCTCTGACTCAGCATTACTCTTTCCGCAGAAAGGGCACAAGAACCAAGTCTTTTAATCAGAAAAGGTTTCCTTACTGTCTTGCACCACCCAGAGATCCCAGGAGACAAACATCTCAGCAGAACTTTCCATTTCCCAGGGACAGACGGGGTAGACTTGTGAATGACCTCCTCCTGTATCATGAAGAACAAGGCTCTTCATTCCCTCACAAAGACATTTACAAGGAAGATTTTATGCTTTGAAGGAGACTTGAGCAAGCATTTTATCCTTTTGGCAATTTGTTAATTTTTATAGCATGAAACCCCTAGGAATCCTGTAGGAAGGATTTTGAGTCTTTGTCTATTGTTCAATCAAAAATTGATACTGGATCAATAGATATTAATTATGGCTTAAATAGATTAATTTTGAACAGCAAACATGCTTTATATTTCCCTCGATCCTAAATATCTACATTATATCTGAATTAAAGTCCGGTTTCTAAATTTCAGGAAACTGTAGCATTCATGTTGCTTAAATGAGATTGGCCCTCCCACCACTTTTCAAGGCAGGAAGATAGCAATTAACATCACATATTTTTGCATCCTTTGGAGGTCACAGTGGTTTTTGTTCATTGTGTAAGCTGAAAACATTTAAATGTGAAATTCTAGTATGATCAAATAAGTTCTGATTTATTTGGGTTAAGTTCATGTAGCCTAGTCAGTGCAATTTCTCCTTAGATTGCAAAGATTATTACTTAAAACATTACAGCTGAAGCAGTCCTAACTAGCAGTGTTATTTTTTGAGATCTGTCAGTAGTTTAGTAACTCATATTTTTCAACCATGGAAATATGCTGTTTATTAGGTCTAAAAAAAAAAAAATCTCTAGGCCAATTTAAAAATACATATAAACTCAAAACAGAATGTATTTGTTGCTTTAGATGCATTCTGCTGCATAATACAAATCTTTCTGAAATATTACTTCACTGATGAGTTACCATAGATATCAGGCTGTTAGGCAGCTTTTAAGTAGATAGGAAAACATATCCAAAACACAGCCTAGACAATGTTAGAGTACACTGGTGGTCCTTCCCCTCTCTACAGTATATTAGAGAACAACCAACAATAGTTGAGCAAGGACTAAAAAAAGTAATAAAAGGAAAAATAAATTCACAGCTTCTTGCACAAATAAAAGATAGTCCCCATCTGCTGGGACCAAAATGCTGCTGGGCAGTACTGTCCCTCATTAGCACTTCATACGGGGTAGAATTGCTCCAATATTTCTCCACAAGCAAACACAACTGCTGAAAAATATTAGTAATTGTATTTATCAACAGAAAAATTACCCAACCTAGATGTTTGTACTGCCATATTGCCTGAGATGAGTTTTTCCATTCTCAGTCTGTGGTGGGTTAACTTTGGCTTGGGGAGGGTTGAAGAGATAGCCTTGATGCTGTGGGAGCACTGCTCAACAGTAGCCAAAACATTGGTGTGTTATCAAGACCATTCTAGTTACAAATACAAAGTACAGCACTATGAGGGCTGCTGCGGGGAAAGTTAACTCCACCCCAGCCAAACCCAATACACAGTCCTCCCAAAAAAAAAAAGTGGTTAATGGATCAGGAATGTTTTCTTCTGCTGTTACAGAAACATGGGTTGGCTGGCAACAGCAACAGCTACCTACTAATTAAAAATAACAGGAGAGAAGCAGATCCATTAGCCACATCAGAAAGTAGCTGGAGAGCTACAAGCACCTGTCTTAGGACATAATGGAGTAAAGGGGGCTTGCCTTTCTGGTCAGCCATAACCATTGTGTCCCCTTCAATCAACACCACCATGAAATATTCACAGGCAACTTGTTATGTGACCTAGATGTCCAGGAAAAATGAAGGAGACTTGTGTTTTTTCCTCAACAGGGGAGACTTCAGAGCTGTATTGTGGCAGACTTTATCCTTCTCCGCCCATCTCACCCTTACATCTGCTCATTTCTGAGATCAGCAGGTTAGATGGAGGAACAAGCAGTCATTCCCACAGGTTGCTATCTTGCATTTGGTGTCAAGAATTTTTTCAGAAAGTGCAAGACACAACCAGCCAGGAAGGGGAGGATGCCTGGTGAAGGAGTGCTCAGCTCTTCTTTCAGAGCATCCCATTCCAGTTCAAGGATCTTTGGAACTTTAAATTCTGATCTGCATTTGTCTACTTTGTGTTTGGTTTTTTAATTGGTCACCTCTCCACCTCTGGAGAGGGACTGTAATCTTCACTGGTCACATCTACCTTATCCATTCATCAATCAGATGTTCAGACAAAGCTCTGTGACTTCACTTTTTTTGTGGCTTTCCTGCCTTCTCCTTCTTAAAGACCCATCAAACACTGACTATAGCAAAGGTCACGCAAAGTCAACCAATTTCATTCTGGGCTAGGTTAAAGGATTTCCTTCCATTTACTGTTGCTGTTCTTTATGATTTGTTCTTTTTAAACAAATGGTTTGAAATGTTAAATATCTACATAGTATCTCTTTTTCTCTCCTGACAGGTGCTGTCTTAGTTTCTAAGTACTTGGGAAGAATATCAGTGTCTGCAAAGACACTAGAACAGGCACCTTCCATTTGAAAGGGATCTCATGGCACAACGAGTGGCCTTAAGGTTAATTATCTCATTTCCAAAGAAATCCTCAGCCTTCTAGCTACCACCGCTATCAGCCCTAATCTTTGTCTTCCCACCCCTCCAGCTCATTATGCTTAATCTCATCACCTCTTTCTGGGCAACACAGCAGATGATACATTTTGTCATCTTATTTCATGTTCTCCCCTCGCTCACTCCTTCTTTTGACATCTGGCTTTATTGTCTTTGTGTGAAAGAACATAAACCTTCTGTCCCCTCTCCTATCACATAAAGATAAGAGATATGTGCCAACTCATTAATGGAAGTAAACAAAGAACTTCAATACGTAGATAGGCCCTCAGTCAGTGACATCAGCCAAATCAAACATTCACATTGCTCTCTTGAAGACTGACTGGTGAGAAATCAGTGAGCTTTCAAGCCCTTATTCTACAAGGCTAAATATAGTCATACAAGCCAGTGTTCAGAAGCCTGGCACAAAAATGAACCACAAATGGTATATAAGATGTACTTTTGTGTACACGTTACACATGCTTCCATCACCATGGTATGCAAGGTAGACCAACTAGATTCCTTTTCAGAGCAGTGATTTATATATATAATCTAGCAAACTCTAAATGAGACCTTAAATTCATAGTACAAAAGAGGTCTAAGGATTCCATAGCTGGCTATCACTTGTGTTTTCATCCTTTGATTTCACTGCTATTTAATGTTACCAAAAAACAAATATCAGAGAATGTAAAATGCAATCAAGTCTCTGAATACAGCACAGCAACAAGGTCAAAGCGCATACAACAGCCAGAATATCCTTTTTGCCCTAACTATAAGGCAAAAAAAAAGAAAAAGAAAAAAAAAAACCAGTGGCTCTTCCACTCTTTCCCTTTGAAATGAACTGGTATTGTTACCAGCCTCTTTGTTAGACTTTTCTTTCATAAAAGGATTTTCTCATATTTTCTCTGAAAAGAGTTGAACAAATGATTGCTGAGAAGACCTTTCCCATAGACAATGACAATGAAGTTTAAATCCATTGTTTAACAAGAGAGTATACAAAGGAGACTGTTCATTCTGAGTGGACAGTAACAATTGAAATGATTCTCATAATTCAGTTATAACTCATACTACAAGATTATTCTATGTTAGTAACAAAGGACTAGGAATTAGGACACTTGGTTTCCCTTTGTGCTTTGCCACAAAACCCCACCTTAACTTTTCATAAATAGCAAGAATAGTTTCTCAAATAATTGAATATTCGATCTAAAAGTTGGGCATCCAGATTGGGTTAGCATGACATGTACTTAAACTGACTTTTTTTTAATTTTCATGTTTCTGTGCAAACTCAGTTCTCTCTCAGCCTATGCGAAGAGATAGGCAGACATCTCAAGATATGTATGCTATAGAGATTTTCAATATCACTTGCATGATCAGGTTTCTATTTACTGTGGGTCTCGGTTTCCTCTCCTACAAGACAGGGGAAATATGACTGCTTAAAAGTAGTATCATGAGATTCTTCAGAGGAAGCTTTTTGTAATATGAGGAATATTCTATATACTTCTCCCTGTATGAACAGAGGCTCACAAAAAATAAGCTGAAGCCAGTAAAAGCATCTTACATTGAAGCAAGTTTTTCACTTACTTTATGCTCCATGGGGACCTAAGCCTCATTTTGACCTTTGTTACAACAATAATTTTCAGTCTTAGATATTTATTACGTACTCACACAACACACACACACACACACAAAAAACCCAAAAAAACCCAACAAAGAAACCACAGAAAGATAATTTCTATGTTTTTGAGGTCAAGACTTGTAGTTATGTTGTAACAGATGATACAAACTTCATTTGACTCTGTGGTGTGTTGGTACTAGGGCATACCTCACTGTAAGAACAAATACTAGATTGTACAGGAACCATTTGCAGAATATAGGACCAAGTTTATAGACCCTGTTCTCACTCCAGGCTTTATCCAGTTAGTCCCAGTTTGCTTCTCAGATCTTGCTTCCATCTCCTTTACCCTCGCTGAAGTCTTCTCTTCCTGCTACCCTCACTAAAGTCATCTCTTCCTGCTACCATCTCAAATTCTTCCGCACTTACTAGCTTTTAGGGTTTTTTTTTCTCCAAGTTAACTTGTGTGCCATTGAGAAACAGTATAATTTTTGCTGCTACTTGAGAAATTGGTGAACCATTTTGACTGTCGTATTTTCAAAAACAGCCTCATGCAAATATCTTCCAATGAACATTTCAATCAAAATGGCTAACTTCTGATAAAATTATCAATAATTAAAGATAGACGCTTTCAATGGGGATGAAGAGACAGACTCAGAAGATGATCTTTTTATTATCTTTGCCTAAAAACTTGGTAGTTTAAATAAATAGCAGTTTCTTTCTTCAGTTTCTTCTTTCCTTTTTCGTTTTCCCTAAACAGGAAATATACTTGCAGAAAGACACAATTAATGTTAGCAAGAAAATTACTACTTTTCTGAAGTTCTTTGGACAACCTTATGTAATTTGAGATAAAATCCTGCTTTTTTCTGCATAGAATACTAAGCGTATGGTTAAAAACTGCAACAGACAGAACAGTGCTTTGTATTCAGTCCTACAGGTTAGTAAGAGTAATTTCTGTAGAACATTATTGGTTTAAGTCATGTTAAATCCTTTAGGGCTTTTCCCTAAGAGCTATTTGAGTTGTTTTACCAAGCAATTTGGCTTTAGAAAGGTTTCCGCTTCGTAGGCAAATGCTCCTATATTTTCCTGTTAGCCAGCTGTCCACATCTAATGCCGAGTTGAATGTAAATTTTAACAGCCCATAAGATATTGATGGAGTGGTTCCAAATTCAGTACAGTTTGGTCATCAGATGGCCCAGTAGATTAAGTGAGACTCCTCTTCTCTTCTATCAACCTGCATACTAAATTAATCCAAAGGAACCACTTTAATAATCAAGCCACAAACATTGTTAAAATTAAGGTTCAGGATCACAAACAAACAATTTCATTTTCACCAAAAGCAGGTAAAATTCCTGAAGTACTTTCAGTGTACTGCATATGGTCAAAGTTTACCCTCCTCACTTCCTTGTAGGTTTGCTATAAAAAATAACAAACTTAACCTGCTCCTAGGTCTTTTTGTTGTAGGACCCCATTAACCAAACTCAGGTATCTCTGTTTCTTGAACAAGACTTTCATCTTTTCAGATAACTCTGTTGGCCCTAGCACAGATCCAATGGCTAATATAAATCAACCTCTCGATAGCTACCTGCTGTTACATGTCTGATAGTGACAATGAATCAGCTTAGGGGGCTGCAGGGTCTGATAACTCGTCATACAAAACTGCACTGGTCTACACAAAGGCATAAATTGGAAGGGGTTTAGTTAAAACATTTAATTATGTGGTGTGAGAATTTCAATCAATATTAATCTGATTTATATTAATTTTTGTTATATTCTTTAAAGAAAAGCTATAAGCTAAAAGACCTTGTCTTTAAGCTATAAATCATAAACCGTTAAAGAACTTTTATAACTAGTTTAGGTTAAGCTGAACAACTGCTAAAGGTTAAGACACAAAGTACAAACTGTACAAATTATTGGTGGGGACACTGTGATTCCATAAGTGCTTAACATGACCTTATTTGCTTTCTTAAAAGGGCATTTACTGAGGAAGAGAAACTGATTACAAGGCAAGCATAAACTTGCTTTGTAGACAGAAACCAGGATAAAAATATATGTGCACAGGAGTAAAAATTAGAGAGATATATAGATCATCCACATTACCCTTATAAACCAAAGATATTTCATGTCTTCATGTCTCATTAACATGTTTCAAAAAATTCTGCTGAAATTATGTAATGATCAACTGAAAAACTGCATTGCCACACATTTATAGAAATGCACAAAGATCTAGCATTTCTGGCTTGAGAAACAGCCTAGTTAGTCCTGAACATTTGAATGGGGCTGCTTTAGAGCTGAAGCTTATGAAACTGGGACTACTTTATAGTCCAAACTATCAAAGAACAGATGCAGAGTGTTGTCTTTATTTAAAGGGTGATAGGAGCAGCTCCTTCAGAGGTCAGTTTCTTGAGTTTCACTGGAGAATCTCCTTTGTAGAATAAGTTATGTTTAGCAATTAGAGATTTCTCTTCCAAACAGGACAGTGTTTTGAACTGTCTAGAAGAGAATAGGAAAAAAATATCACACTGATAAATTATCATACTGGAAAGTTATTGTGACGATACAATACAGGAATGGCCAGTAGAAGGCTAGGCTCTGTCACAAGGGAATAAACCGCACTCAGCATCTAATTATCTGGTATTTAAAAGAATTTATCATTTCATAATACAACTTCAGCAATGCACAGGCTCAGAAACACAAGATATTTTTGTGGAGAAAACAATTTTTTTTTTCTAGTTATTTGCCACTCAAATTAATGTAAAGCAAATTCTGCAGATCCTTAATCTTATGAATAATCCCTTTGAGTCTAGCCAGGTATGTGAAAGATAAGCCCTGAGACAGAGTTTCAGAAGTAGGCCCTTATCTCCCTTCCAGATGTTTAAATGAACAGTTTCTAAAAATAAAAATGCTACAGTATTCCCTAAAGCACTAGTTATTTCTGACAACGCCATCTATCATTTCTTCTACATTCATATGTAATACCACCATATCAGACACATGCCAATGAATCTTAACTCCACAGCATGCAACATGGATTACCAAACACATGCTTTATTAGCCAAAATGGGCTCATGCATACTTACTAGATAGACTAAGTTATAAAACAGGCATGTAAAAAATAACCTTTAAGCTCCAACCTTTTTTTCCCCAAACAAGGTCATTTTGTGACTTGGGGGAAGAATAAAATTTTCATGGCCGTTAAAGGTAAACAGACGTGACAATGGGAAGATACCGTGCTTCGAGGAAACATAGTGCCCTTTAGCTGACACTCACAGTTCATACCAATGATGTAATGAACAAAGCAGCACTAAGTGAAGTGAAAAAGATGCATGTTGGCAACAGCAAAAATGAAAACTATGAGCGTGAAACATTTACCCTAGGTTTTCAGGTATAGAGAGAAATAATTTCAACTGGTCACTGAACTTTTATTTCACATAAGGTACTATGGGGAAGAGTATAACCCAAGAGAAGTCGCTTGCTTTTCCCTCCATGAAGCTGGGAGCAGTATACCTGGGTTTCTAGCTGTACAGAAAAGATGAATTGTGCTGTCCCCACTGACATTTCTTTCTTACTCATTACAGTCAAATGAAAAGGGAAAGCACAGGTACAGGCAAAAGTGACCTTCTCCCTTGAAACAGAGAGCCACAAAACAGTTTGAAACACTCCTCACTATCTAGTTGCTTGGTGATTCCTAGAATAGGAAATCCCTGTTTCAGCCCAGAGATGCAATGGTAAGCAGTCAGCCCTTGCAGCAGGAAGAGAGCTTCACTGTTTGTCCAACTGGCCACAGAGAAAACAGGACATGCTGCCGTCAGGGGCTATTGTTTGCAACAGCAGAAGCTGGTGGCAACGGCACCAACTTCTATATGGCCACCTGCACTGAGGAGCTAAATTTCAACCTCAGAGAGAAAGCACTCCTGAAGGATGGCTCCTACTCTGCACACAAGGCTGGATGGACTAAATAATTTTGGTCCTAAGGAGGGATGTGAAGCTCCAGCCGTTCACCCCCACGTTGGTGGGTCTATGCCTCCTGAAACTCCGATCCACCTTATTATAGCAATAAAGAGGTCACCCTTCCTATAAATCAGGACTTAGGGGCCACTAAGCTCAGCATAAATAATGTTCATTCTCTTTAACCAGCAGTGGTGTACTCAGGATCTCCATGGTGCCAACAGTTGTTCTAAATTAACAGTTCTCATTCATCTTTACCTGTATCTCTTCCCTTACCCAACTACAAATCAAGTACTTAACCTGGATGAATGGAAATTTATTGTAAAATATAGAAGACTTGAAGATAATTATGTTTTTCACTGCTTGGTGGAAAGAGACAAAGAGGGCAAGAAAAAAAATCCTGTATCATTGTTACAGTAATTGATTCTCACGAGTATAATTCTTTATGAAAAACAGAACCATATTTGTGGTTTAAATGGTTGTGCTGCTTTTGGCTGTGATAGAGTTATTTTCTTCACAGTAGCTAGTATAGGGCTGTGTTTTGAATTTCTGATGGAAACAGCGTGGATAATACAGGGATGTTTTCATTACTGCTGAGCAGTGCTTACACAGAGTCAAGGACTTTTCTGCTCCTCACCCCACCCCACCAGTGAGTAGGCTGGGGGTGCACAAGAAGTTGGGAGGGGACACAGCTGGGACAGCTGACCCCAACTGACCAAAGGGATACCCCATACCGTATAACATCATGCTCAGCATATACAGCTGGGGGAAGAAGAAGGAAGGGGGGAACGTTTGGAGTGATGGCATTTGTCTTCCCAAGTAACCATTACGCGTGATGGAGCCCTGCTTTCCTGGGGATGGCTGAACACCTGCCTGCCCATGGGAAGTAGTGAATGAATTCCTTGTTTTGCTTTGCTTCTGTGCGCGGCTTTTGCTTTCCCTATTAAACTGTCTTTATCTCAACCCACGAGTTTTCTCACTTTTCCCCTTCCGATTCTCTCCCCATCCCAGCAGGGGGGGGAGTGAGCAAGCGGCCATGTGGGGCTTAGTTGCCAGCTGGGGTTAAACCACGACAATGTTCCATGCCATTTACAAGATATGAGCTGAAACAAATGTATGGATGGCATTTGGCTTTTTAGAAAAAGAAAAAGGGTATTTTACAATATGGGGAAAAAAATTAATTATTAATAACTATTTGTATTTTTCTAAGTGTTCCACAGCCAGAAATCTCACCATAGTTTTGAGGCAAGTGTTCTTTTTTTTAAAGTCTCTTTTCAGTCCCTTTGAACTCTAAGTTATTATTTTAACAATTTACCTAGATTATTCTAAGAATCTATCAGTAATGCTGAGTGGCTGAAACAAACGGCTGGTAAAATGGAGGTTGAATGAGTCCTTCTGAACCTTCATTCTGTATGTATGATGTCTCTTTATTGCAGCCATTTATCATTTTTTACCTTTCAGACAGTATTATAGAAGATAATTACATGGTAGTTAAATTGGTAGAAATTAATACATTTCTCCTTCCAAGAAAGGTTCTTTTTGGTTTTGAATCTACCATACACTGTAAAACACAAGCTTCAATGTGACAAATCGGATACTGTGAAGTAGTATATGCAATAAAAGTGATTAACACCATGAAAATAGGCTGACTTCATTTTCAGACAGATGTAGAAACATTTCATATGTTAGATGTTAAATACTGTAGGATTCCCATATTGAATAATTTGAACGCCTAAGGAGTTTTACTTTGTATTCCAAATTATAGCCATTAAAATGCTCTTGGAATAGTCTCCTTAATATTAACTGAGCATTCTTCATTACACAACAAGAAAATTATTACTTCTACTGAGTTTCTTTTTCATTCTTCAGTTCCAGCAGTCTTTAACATACAGTAAAGATCTCTGTGAAGCAGACAAAATGCGCAATAGTTTCTAAATCACAGAGTTCTGCTAGTGTACCAGAAAGCAAAACAAGACCATACCTTATATAAATATAAGGGAACAAGTTTTGATCTTACTTCCACTAGTTAGAATCTAAGAAATTTGCAAAGTCTGTATCTAACATTGAAATGGCTACTAATTCTGATTTTTAAATACTTCCTCTTACACAGTAGTCCAACATTGGCATAATACAACACAAACAATGTTCTTTAGCTTGGAGGCAAATCATCCCATTTGCAATTCTAATAGCATTGGTGAGGAGTTTTGATTCCTGATCTTGAAGATAAAATTCGTTTTCTCTTTATTTGAGAAAAATCTATACATTTTATAAGAGAAAGTTCTAAGAGAACTTTTATGCAAAGACACCGTATTTTCAAGGCCATGGGGTCTTTTGGTGTGATACCTAAAGAATGCGATCTCAATGAGTTTATATACAAATTATTAATAGGACATTTATGATACTGCAAAACAATTATCAGTTAAAGAAAGTAATTCAGGGGAAGGTAGGTTTGAGTGTATCATGGTTGCTCACTGTAATAGCAGTTAAACGTTGCAGCATCCACAACATACATGGATTGGACTGGAAGAGTTAGAAGATCTTTTCAGTCTTATGCAACAGAAAAAGGAGTGAAAGTGCTTCCACTCAAACAGAAAAAATGTAAATGCAATCTTATTAATATATTAGTAGGTTGCCGATAGATGTAGGGAAGTGCAATGCATGTCAGTACTACTCCTGGTTCTCTCTTTTATATTTTATAGCCCTAGGCATGAATAATTATAGCTTTTATTATTAATTTATCTAATACATCCACCAAAATATTTTAACAATTTTATTAAAAACAAAAATCATAAATGCCCTATAAAAAATAATTAGAGGAAAATCTAAGGACATCCCCTTTCTGCCTTTAACATTAAACCTGTTGAAAAAAAGTCAGTCACTGGTCATATAAAAGATGTGGAATCTTTAATGTTCTAGAAAGCCTTATGAAGTTTTTTCCCCATTGTTACAAATCAATAACAGTTAGCAAAGTAGTAGGCAGGGAAGACGGCCTGGTTGTGAAAATGCCTAGCAATTTAGAAGACTTATCTGTAAAGTGAATCAATAAACTAGACTGTGACGTAAAGCCTTAGGGAACAATGAAAATCAATAATGGAATACTGTGCAAATGTGAGCAAAATAACAATAAAAGGAGGACCACACACAGCACCAACAGCAGTAGGGGCTCAACTCAGGGAAACCCAAGTTTGTGTCAGTGATCATCAGAGGCCTTTGAAGTTCCAAGGGGACCTGTAAGTTTCCCCTATTGTAGTCTACACTCACTGAACTAAATTTTACTGGTCTTATTGAAAATCTGATTCTGCAAAAATTACTAAGGCTAATAGCAGGACTTATCACTTTTTCTTCAAATACCATTTTGGAGCAGAATTCCACATGCTTTTGCAAGGAAAAACCCCCCAGAATTACAAAGTACTTCATCAGAAAAATTGGCATTATTAAATCCCACTCTCCACAGCTATGTACAGAAAGGAGATGTGAAATATGAAGCAACAAATGGATAGACTTGAATTTCCATCTGAAAATTGTCACCTATTAAAGAAATATTCCAGACTGTCAGAATCAACTGTGAAAACAGAAGGCTGACAAAGCCATATAATTCTTCCTTTATTCTCAGGTAATATAATTAAATGCTTTACTAAACAAATATATTAATCTTTGTACACTTGCTAAAGATTTTTTTAGAATCTTTAGTTTAGCAGGATGAAGAATATCAGACTAAAGAACTGCTGATTTCTAGGAAACTATTCATGAGTAAGTGCTAAGCAAATAGATATTTGTAAACTCTTTTTAAAAATTACTGATATTTCAAAGTTGAAGACCTCATTATGCAGAGATTTATAGTTCTATATACAGGACCATACTTAGCTAGGTTGTAAACTGCTCTTGATTTGCATCCTGTTTCCTTGCATTTTTCAGTTATAAATGGACCACTGAGGAACAGTCAAAGGTAACCTCTAGTAAGACTTCAGATTTAACTTTTTGTTCTGCTACATTTCTACATTTTAGTTCTTGTGATGAGGGAAAAAAAAAAACACTTTATGGGATCTTGCTTATTTTATTATGAGGAGTTTGCTAACCTCGCAGCAAAAGTTAATTTTATTCTCTTTTCTGTGTAGTTGAAGGTAGTAGCTATTACTTTGTTATTCAAGTTAATAGAATGTCCTAAGGTCAACTCATGTTTTGTGATTTGTAGATATTTTTGTGTACTCCAGTTCATGATGGATTTTTTAAATGTTACATAGCTCCTTTTCCCAGCTTATTCCACAATGTCCATCAGAATTTTTATTTACGTAAAGATAATTGTTTTGCTTACTGTATTTTTTTTGCAGAGAATTCTGTCCATGTGTTAACAGTGAACTTGCATGGTTTTATTTTCTTATTTGTGAATGCATATTTTACTTTTCTTTTTCTTCTTCTTCCACAGAAAAGTTATGTATGTAAATGTGTGAGGCCAAAGGAGACAGTCTGCAAATACATAATTCTAGCCTGGACCAATCTGTTCTCTAAACTTACCTCTCCCTGAAGGACATACTTAAGAACAGCTAATTAGGGTCACACATACTAATTTCTTAGTAGTTTCTGCCTTCATTGGAAAATGCAATGAAAAGGGGGGTGGGGGCATGTGGGATGTGTTAAAGGCAAAGAGTTGTTAAGCTGGCTACCACAGTATTTAACAAGGCACCTTCTACAGTGAAATTTCACATATCAAATAATTGTTGCTGCCTCTTCAGATGACTCATCTCCTAACTCCACTAACTGCATTGATAAATGTCAGTAGATAAATAGAAGCATGAGCCTACCATAGAGGGAAACCATCTTTCTCTGCCTCAGTACCTACATCTGAAACTAATATTTAATGTCGCCTTTGCTTCCCATTCTAATAGGCTACATAGTTTAAGATTTTTGGAAACAGACACTGCTCAAGCTGTATTAAAGTATGTAATATAAAGGGAAGAGTTTCTAGCATTTACACATTACTGTTTGAAAAATAGATCAAATATGAAGAAATAACAATTACTACAAGTTTTATCTGTCTTTTCAATGCAGGATTGAGGGCGTGTCATCAGACATTGCTCAGTACTAAGACTATGCAAGTCTTAAGTGTACCTGTGCCCCAGTGGCTGCCTAAGCGTTCAGAACTCAAACAAAATTTATGTGGAGGTATTATAGACTTGATTTCACTCCTATTGAGGAGGACAAGATAATTCCTATAGACTCGGGTGACGTCATTTGAACAGGGACCTCTCTGAAGTTCTGTCTTTGTAACTTGTAAGATCTGCTTTGGTGGAATAAAATAATGAGCATATCCTTAAAAAGACTAGAGCAGTAGAATAAAAGTAGCTAGCAACATTGCAGGAGCAGGCCATCCCTTATGTGCTGAAAGATGAGCCGGTGGGGAAAAAGACCAGCCTGGCTGAAGTTCCAGCTTTGGCTCGAACTCAGGGGAAAAAAGAGAGTTTATGACCTTTGGAAGAAGGGGCAGGCAACTCAGGAGGACTACAAGGATGTCGTGAGGTTACCCAGGGAGAAAATTAGAAGGGCCAAAGCCCAGCTAGAACTTAATCTGGCTACTGCTGTAAGACACAATAAAAAACGTCTTTATAAATACATTAGCAACAAAAGGAGGGCTAAGGAGAATCTCCATCTTTTATTGGATGCAGGGGAAAACACAGTGACAAAGGCTGAGGAAAAGGCTGAGGTACTTAATGCCTTCTTTGCCTCAGTCTTTAATAGTAAGACCAGTTATCTTACAGGTACCCAGCCCCCTGAGCTGGAAGACAGGGACAGCCAGCAGAATGAAGCCCCCATAATCCAAGGGGAAATGGTTAGTGACCTGCTACACCACTTAGACACACACAAGTCTATGGGGCCGGATGGGATCCTGTGAGAGACTGAAAGATTTAATGTCTCAAACACTGTGGCGAGGCGAGGCGCTATTTGCATGGCGACTGCAGGGCAGCGAGCACAGGATGGGGGAGAGCGAGAGTGGGAGCAGGACATGCGGAACGTTGGAGAGCGCATCAGAGGATGGTAAGAGACCTTACCATGTATGGCCAGAGGTCACACAGAGTTGATCTGAGGAAGGGGCTTGCGACTGCCCGAGAGACCCCTCACGACCACCCACCTCCCCCAGTGCCTGCGCAGAAGACTGAGAACTTTCTAGAACAAGAACCATGTCAGTCCTGAAGGGGCATACCTGGAGGCAAGGATTAATTTATAAAAGACACACCCTCCAGGGAACCGTGTACGCACCCACTACTGGAGAATTGCCACATCTTTCATCGTCATCATGGGATCCAAGGGTGGCGATACTTTTTATTTCCCTTTCCTCCTCTCTTCTTTCATTTTCTCGCTTCTCTCTTCCTCTAGTCTTCCAATATATGCAAGTTTGGGATAAATTGTGACGGGTTGCCTGGAAAATAGCTCCATTGCCAAATCGCCTCTGTTCATTCATTGAGCTCGCCAGTTCATTAAGTTTGTCCATTTGTTGAATTTGCCAGTTAATAAAGTTGCTGGCCAGCCTGTTCCTCTGAGTCATTGTCGTGACTCTACCGACCACACGGCTCTGCCAAGCAGAGATCAGCTTTTATTGGTACACAAACCGTTGGGGGAATCAAAAAGATTCACCCATCTCGCAACCCACCAAGTGGGACGAGACAGATCCACCCAAGGTTACTGAGAGAGCTGGCAGGAGCGCTCACCAAGCCACTTTTCAATCCTTATCAGCAGTTCTGGCTAACCAGGGAGGTCCCAGTTGACTGGAGTTTAGTAAATGTGACGCCTATCTACAAGAAGGGCCAGAAGGAGGATCTGGGGGACGACAGGCCTGTCAGTCTGACCTCGGTACCGGGAAAGCTGATGGAGTAGATCATCCTGAGTGCCATCACGTGGCATGTACAGGACAACCAGGTGATCAGGCCCAGCCAGCACGGGTTTACGAAAGGCAGGTCCTGCTTGACCAACCTGATCTCCTTCTACGACAAGGTGACCCCCACTTAGTGGATGAGGGAAAGGCTGTGGATGGTGTCTACCTAGACTTTAGTAAAGCCTTTGACACTGTTTCCCACAGCATTCTCCTGGAGAAACTGGCTGCTTATGGCTTGGACGGGTGTACTCTTCTCTGGGTAAAGAACTGGCTGGATGGCCAGGCCCAAAGAGTGGTGGTGAATGGAGTTTACTCCAGTTGGCAGCTGGTCACAAGTGGTGTTCCCCAGGGCACTGTGTTGGGGCCAGTTCTGTTTAATATCTTTATCAATGATCTGGATGAGGGGATCGAGTGCACCTTCAGTAAGACTGCAGACGACACCAAGTTGTGTGGGAGTGTTGATCTGCTTGAGGGTAGGAAGGCTCTGCAGAGAGATCTGGACAGGCTGGATCGATGGGCCAAGGCCAATTGTATGAGGTTTAACAAGGCCAAGTGCCGGGTGCCTGCACTTGGGTCACAACAACCCCATGCAACACTACAGGCTTCGAGAAGGGTGGCTGGAAAGCTGCCTGGCAGAAAAGGACCTGGGGGTGTTGGTCGACAGCTGGCTGAATATGAGCCAGCAGTGTGCCCAGGTGGCCAAGAAGGCCAGTGGCATCCTGGCTTGAAATAGTGTGGTCAGCAGCATTAGGGAAGTGATTGTCCCTTTGTACTCAGCACTGGTGAGGCCGCACCTCAAATACTGTGTTCAATTTTGGGCCCCTCACTACAAGAACGATACTGACACATGCTGGAGTATGTCCAAAGAAGGGCAACGAAGCTGGTGAAGGGTCTAGAAAACAAGTCCTATGAGGAGCGGCTGAGGGAACTGGGGTTGTTTAGCCTGGAGAAAAGGAGGCTGAGGGGAGACCTTATCGCTCTCTACAACTACCTGAAAGGAGGCTGTAGCAAGGTGGGTGTTGGTCTCTTCTCCCAAGTAACAAGCTTTAGGACAAGAGGAAACAGCCTCAAGTTGTGCCAGGGGAGGTTTACATTGGATATTAGGAAAAATTTTTTCACCAAAAGGGTTCCAAGCATTGGAACAGGGTGCCCAGGGAAGTGGTTCAGTCACCATCCCTGGAGGTATTAAAAAGAGCTGTAGATGTGGTGCTTAGGCACATGGTTTAGTGGTGGATATGGCAGTGTTAAGTTCACGGTTTAACTCAGCGATCTTAAAGGTCTTTTCTGACCTAAATGATTCCATGATTCTATACCAGACAGAATTAATGGATGCATATATGTATTGATGAATATATACATAAACTAACATATTATTTTTCGCAAAGCAAGATAATGAGAATAATAGATTGTGTAGAAGCAAAAAAATGAAATGAATAAAATAAGATTATTTTCTTTCTCTCTTGCTCTTTAAAAAAAAACCACCAAAAACCCAACACACCACAACTCTTTTATTGCACCTTTAGAAAAAACGTCTAGACAGGAACTATTTCTCAAACAAAGTGCTGTACTTTCCTTCGGTTTCCAAAGTTTGTTTCTTTTATCTCAACAAAACTATAAACATACAGGACATTTCAACTCAATAGGCTTTGGAAAGATAAGCTTTTTCAATTGCTAGCAATGCCCCCCTTTTGACATAGATCAATTCTGCCTTGCACTTCTAAAGGTGAAGGAACTGCAGCATTTCCCCCTAAAGTCAGCTTTTTATGGCTTCACATGGCAGGCCACTTCCATTTTCACTGAGTAAAACAGAGTAATCGAAAGCTTCCCCTTGCCCAACATGCCTCATCTCTAACCCTTCGCGTGAGAGCAGCCTAAGGTCTGGCTAAGCCCTGAGCAGATGCAGGCAGCTGTAGTAGCAGACTGTGAACAAGTATGTCTAAACAGCAAGACTTGGTTTTTATTTGTGCAAAATTATAACTAAATTACTGTTTGACCCAAACCAGCTAGCATCTTTCTCTGGATAAAGCATACAAAAAAAGTACTCGTTACTGACCAGGTAGGCTTCCCTCTCTTTTTAAAGTGTATATGTACCTTGCTAAATGAAAATGTAAAGGCATCAGTTGATAACATAGCCAAAGAAAAATGACTAGCCATGAGGATACAGAGGTCAGAACTTGCAGAGAGCCTACCAGCTTGAGTAAATAATTCAAAGTTCCCCAGGGCTTTATTCTGGTTGTGCCTAAGAGTCATCTCTGGCTGAATTAAGCTAGCACAGAAATGCTACTATATATTACAGGAACAGACTTATTTACCATTGCAACAGTCAATTTAAATTGCACTGGAGCTGGCCATTTCATTATGCTATTCACTTGTGTTAACTCCCCCTGTGACTGAATTTTTTTATATATATTCATAATAGTTATCTGGCAGCTTTTTTTCCCATGATTCGCACATAAAGCACATTAAACAGGAAACTTTTCTCAAAAAAAAAGAAAAAATATTTTGGCTATTTACATAACATTTTTGCCCCTATAAATCATTCATAAGGTCATCTGGTTATTTTTGTCCTTCTGTCTTTCAAAATGTCCATGGTAAATCTTGGGCATGACTGAACTGCAGCCAAAGTAAAGGTCTCTTCATATTCTATCTTTGGATTAGAGATTCCTGTTTTAACAGGAGTAATTTAAATCAGATTTTTCTATGTTAGGATCTTGCAGGTTAGATAAAAATGTAATCCTATAAATCACACAAACATATCACCTGTGTCCCTTTGTTCATCCATTGTGATAGGATATCATTTCTAGAAATATTTTATAGATGATTAGGGTATTTATGTGTCACCCTTGGTCATATCAGGATCTGGTTTTTAGTCCAAGGAAGAAAGAAAATTGTCAGTCAAAATTTTTTTTAAAAAGTCCTTCTAAATGGTACTGCATTTTTCACCACAAGGATCAACCCATTCAATAAACATCAGATAATTAACATTTTTTGTCTACTTTCCTGAAAGAATAAAGACTTCCACTCACACCTAAGTGTGAAGTTCTGGGGGAAAAAATCTTATCCTTGAAGTGAAAATATCTACTTTTGTCTGCAGATGGGTAGTTGTACTCTCCTATGTTCCCACAACTCATTGACCTACCTGGGCACAACCTTTTTAAGCAACTAAGGGATTAGAGTCTATTAAATTTATAGGACAGGTTATAAGCTCTTATCTCATACTTGTCATGTAGCATCACTAGGTCAGTCACTGCATATCTAAGCTACTTCAAAAACGTACTCTTAGCTTTTTCTCAGCATGGCTTCTTTCTCCATGGAGAATAAAGAAGGTTGGTGGTTTTTGTTTTTTTTTTTAACAAAACATTCAAAGTTGAAATAAATTAAACTACAGAAAATGTACAACTCAAATTTTTTAAAAATGTAAAACAGAATAGAGAAGAAAATAAGAGCTAATAGTGAAATAATATATTGGTAGACACCAAATACTTTAAACATTAGCAAATTGTGTAGCCTTTCTTGTTTTCTGTCTCTGCTGTATTTGCAATATAGAACAATACATGTTATCTTCAGGTGACAGAAAATTTATGCTGCCTTTGCAAATTAGTCAATCAAGTAAAAATTTCAAATCTCACTGCTCTTCACCAGGCTGTTTCATTGAGATCAGAATTTTCTCTTTCTGACTTCAATTAACTTTGGTTTCCAATCAGGATAAGAAAATTTTAATGTCATTTAAAAGCAGTATTTCATGGGAAAGTCACATTTTCTACATTGATATGATTTCAACATGTAGATAAGACATTTCATGAAAGAAAAATGTCACTGTCATATACCAGATCATTCTGATAAAAATAGCTAAACATTTAACTTCAAATTTCTGTTCCAAAAAACAAGGTAGTTAGCATTCTTTCCAAATAAAAATTACAAGTAATTTTAAATGACCAAAATACCCTGTGTCATTTTTGTTTTTTTCACATGTCCAATCCTATTTTCTCACTTGTCCTGAATCTATTCCTAAGATGTATTCCTCAAACACAATCTTGTTTGTAAGACATCCCCAACTAAGCTACTGAATGAGGTATGTTCGGACTGTCACATGCAAACAAGTAACTACAGCTTAATGGGTTACTGTTTGTGAGAGAGTCTCCGTTTATGGTCACATGGAATCTTCCATCCCATGGCAAGTGAGAACAGAAATGTGTTAACACAGACCATGGTGGAAGTTTTTAGGATGCTATAAAAGCTCTCCATTTTAAGGGTTTTTTTAAAGTGTGAGAGTGCGTGTGTATCTATCTATCTATATCTCCATCCTTTTAAAGAAATGGTGCAATGGAGGTCCTAAAGCCACCACTGCTTGTAATATCTGGGCAGGGAAGCATGAGAGAAAAACACTCTTATGGAAATATGAACAGATGTTGAAAAATATTCAGCGGACATGGAACTGCAGTGTGAATTGTGTCCTGTAAAGAATTAAATGCAGCATGAAACTACCTTGCAGGAAAGGTAAAACCATCTACATTTAATGAGAGAACAGACAGGAAATCAAACTGCATCTTCCTTCAGAAGAGTTGACTTTTTTTTTTAAAATCATAGTGGTAGTTGAGGTTTCATACTGTTAAGAAACAGAATGAATAGCACATGACTTTTGATTAGAAAGGAATGATTTTTAGTCTAAATTTGATTTTAAAAGCCATGGTTTTCATCAATCAATTAATTTAAACTAGAAGGTTAAGACTTGTTTTCAAAGTAATTTAGCAATAGTCAGGGTAACACAAACCTGTTCTAAGGTAACAATGGATGAAGACTACTAGGCATAAGAAGATCACTTTCTTTTTTCTCCCTGTGTAGCTGACATCTTTTACCCAAAACATATATTCTTTAAAAAGTAGAATACCATCTGAGTAAAATATCATGACTTTTGCTTTTGTTATTTAACATTTATGTTTCTTACCCTATCAGGTGACTTCTACAAATAACCAGTCCAGAAGTAAACCTCAGCATTATCGCATGCTTTTGATAACTAACCAAGAAAGTAACCAAATAAGAGTTATCATTCACAATACAACACAAACTAGTTGCAATTCAAGAACTGTTCACCTGAGAATTCACTAGAAGTATGGGAATGGAATTTAAAAATCATAAATGGTATCTTTCTTAGTCATGTTGAGCACAATTCATTGAAAGCACTACTTATTAAAACTCCAGTCCCATATAAAATAGAACTACCTTCCTTAGAAGAAAATCTCTTATAGTTCTTGTGTTTGCAGGGGGTGGGGGGGGCATTTTGGTTTGGTTTTGGGAGAGAGAGGCGAGAGAGAGGATGGAAACAGGCCTCATCACAGTAGTATATGATGTAACAGTGAAGTTTTCACAGGTAATGGAAGGAATGTGGGAGGTTAAGTTTTACAGTGGATAATCACAGTTGCCTTTCACCTCTGGGAAGCTGTACTCAAGCAAGGTCAAAGAGAAAATTAGTTTTGTGATCTCTTCACAGTCCCAATCTACAGTTAGAAAAAGCTATGACCAGAATAGCAAGAGGCTGGCAGTTAAAGGCTGAGCTGCAGGCACAAGGCTTTCACCCACATGCTTCAGCCTCCGGCATCCTATGAGACCTCACCCCTGCACCTAACGTGTGGTTACTGACCTGTGTAAGGGGAAGCACACCTATCTTTACGGAATCAGTGTCTTGATCTGTACAGTTACTTTCTCATAACTTGGTTTCAGAAATGTTAATGGAAAATATAGTCAATTACTTACCACACCTTACAATCACAAAGAAACTACATAACCTTGATTATATACTTTTAAATTAAAGGAAGTTATAACACTTACTCAAGAAATTACAAGAAGCAGTTGTACGTCACTCATAGAAGCTTTGTAATGGGTTTGGTGAAATAATTCATAGAAATTAAGGTGAGGTAAATTGACAAAATTAAAGAAAACATTGTGTCTAAGCAATATTTAGGTTGGATTTTGTGACCTCTTTTTGGACCTGACAGAAGACAGTCAGAGCCCAGAGCATGCCAGCTTTATTTCATTCCCTACCACCACCTTTAGAGATATCATATGGTCTGACAAAACATATTAGATTTTAAATTACTGAACCATATTACCTCTCTGCATACACTTTCCCTGTCTTACATTCTTGCACTGCCATACCTACAACAATATTTCTTTTAGAACACAATTAAAATGCATTTTCTATACTCCCATTTTCTGCAACATTTATCATCTAGAGTAATTCATAATAATTTCAATGCTGAATTCAGATTTGAAGGTCTCCGTTTATTGGCCATATTTAAAAAATGGTACTGAATATGCAAAATAGACAGTTATTTGCAAACTTAAGCAACAAAAAAGTTTCAGTGTGATTTGCCACACCAGCCATCTATACAAAACCTGTCTCCTGCCTATTTAAATGCTTCAGTGAAGTTGAATTCCACAGTAACTGAGCAACATTCCAACATTTTAAAATAGAAAAAACTGTATTATAATCTCTCTTCTTGCTAAACCCTGAAGAGAAATAGCTTGATTGAATGGGGGTGGTGGGTGCGTGTTGTGTGGGTGGATGTGTTCCATGTGTGAGAAATAATTACAAATGAGAAGAAAAATGAATTTTAGTTTTAGTTTTTATAATGGTGAAATCTGTGGTCACTTTCCCTTGTTAAAACTTTTGAAAAATAGTATTTCCAACACCTGTAGGACCCCCGATATTAATCAACAGAAGAGTGCTTAAAAATAGTTTTTTAAAAGAGTATTTTTCAAAATCCTGTACCATAAATGATTTGGCATTTTATATCACTGAGCAGCAAGCCACACACAGTAATGTTACTTACCAACTTTTAGAAACAATGTGTTGAATATGTGTCTGCTGTAAATAACGTAATGCATAAAACAAATATTGTTGCCTGACTGGAAGGTCTAGCATTTATTACTGCAATTTCTACTTATAAAAAAAGCTCAGTTATAGTAAGAAAAAAGTCATTAGCCATTATTGTTCTAATATTTTTCTTACCATTTAAATTTTTAAAGTTGTTATCTGTCTCTCTAACAAAATTATGACAACTTACTTGAATTTTCCAGTAGAACATCTGCAATTTAGAGCACCAGCACTGCCTTTCCAATGGTGCTTCTAAGCCTGTGTCCTCTCTCCAAGCATGACTAACAGTTCATGCCTAGGGAAAGGGTAAGAAAGTAACACTTCTTCCAGTACTTATTCTCAGCTTTTGGCAGACGGCAGTTTAGGGACTTAATAAATTAGAGGTCATCTGCACATCATCACATTAATAGCTATTAATATACCTTTCTGTTATGAGTTTCCTTAAGAGTTTTTTTGAACACAGTTATAGTTTTAGACCCCTCACAATATTATTCAGGAGTGAGTTAATTGAACTTAAGAGTTACTCTCTGTACCTTCTCCTGTTCACTATATGCTATTGAACAGTGAACAGCATGCAAGCTTGACAATTTGCTCTCTTACGAGGTTAAATGCTAATGTATTTCAAAACACTTTCTGCCTCCTCCAATGATGTTGAATTTGAGTCCACTGTGGTTGCTCAATACCTCAATACTTAAAACCTTTCTAGTTAAAATGTCAACCAGACTTCCTGAACTACTCAGAAGTAAATCAGTAGTTGTTTTTCCTATATGTGTTTTAAAAAGCCAAATTACATTCAGTGTATAAAAATGACAAAAAGGATAAGGTATTTTCATTACAAAAGTATTTTCATTTGAAATCGGAGCCTATTCTCTTCAGGGTTGACTCAGAGCCTTCTTCAAATTTTACTTGGGTCTAAAAGATGGCTTTGATGACATTCAAATTATCATCTTACCAGAAAGCAACCAATTACAATCAAAACCTTGAAAAGATTCTGTTTCACATGACTTGTCTTTCAAGCCCTAAGATATGGAATACAAAGTATTCTTTTTGAAATATTAAAAAGGGAGATTCTTTGCTGCACTCTGCCATCCAGCACTCCGGAAGCAAAACAAGACACATTTCTTCTTCTCCATAAATGTGAGGTAAGAAATTTTGTTAACATCATAGCAGTTCTCATCAAATGCAATGGCAATTCAGTGTGACAACAAATGTTTTTTTGCCTGAATGACTTGTAAAATATAGGAGGGGTTCTGCTTCCATGTGAGCCTGTATTGTATCACACAATACCTCTTAATACACAGTTGCCCTGTGAAAAGGGGAAATAGCATACATGCACAACTGTCTGCCAGCTGCCCCTTCCCTGGGAAAAATAAGTGATGCATTGTGGTGAGAGCAAGAAGGGAGCTTGTCAGTATAGAGCTGTAAATGGCCTTTGAGTTATGCAAGTTAAATTGACTTTTTTTTTTTTTTCCCCTGCTCAATTTTCCAAGGACAAGCAGTTTGGGATCAAAAAACCACAATTAACAGCTGTTATCCATATCCTCCACCTGGGTCTCAACTTCTCAGGCCAGACACTTGTCGTGAGGTTTCCTTCTGTACTAAGGAAGAACTCATTAAGGTTCACCGAGACTTTTGACAGTTCTGAACAACATGGACCTGTTCATGTATGTTACCTTTCCTGAATCAGGCTTTGAAAACACTAATAAAAGTTTGAAATACCCACTCTGTTCATATTTGTTGACTACCTCTTTGTTGTTAGGGCAATTTGGTATTATCACAATTATCTCTTCATTGGTAAGATTTATTTTGGATTCTGTAGATAAATACTGCAAATGTTGCATCCTCTGTGACCTTAACCACCGTAAAGCCTCTACTGAAGTAATTTAAAGACATAATTTTTCCATTTTGTTTTTTTGATAATTTGCCCCATAAAATAATCATAATTTGATTGTTACTTTCAAAAGAATAATGAAATATGCAATGGCAACTAATATGAATGAACCATGTGTTCAAAGGGAATAAATTGATAATCACTTAAAAAGAAAGAACAATATGTCTAAATTAAAATGCTGGTCAACAGAACACAGAGCTGACATTTACAAAGGTTATGTTTGACTGTAATAAAATAAATGGCAGCTCTTCGTGTACACAGTTGTCAATTAGCATTGCATATGTGTCTCTTGGATACATTTATTTTTGCCTAATGACTCCTTATTCAAGATGCAAAAATCTATTATTAATGTTTGGTAAGTACTCCTGACTGAAGGAAAAAACTAAGAATAATAGCTGCCTCTTTGTATTAGCATTTTCTTTTCATGAGAATGTCACTAAAATGAAAAAAAAATATAACATCTAAAATCATTGGAATTGTTTGGAAACAGAAGAGTCAAAATATAATGGAAATGGAAAAGTTATAAAAAAAATTATTTACCGTAGATTCAAGCGAGACAAGAATTATTCTTTTTGAGGTTAAATTAAAGCAAGTAAATCTGTTATTTATCTACTTTGAAATTCTCATCTATAACAGGGCTGCTAATGCGGGCATGATTAATCTTGAATGATACTTTTTAGCAATTGAAGACAAAAATAATTTGCAAAAACATTTATATTTATTGCAGTGCAACTATGTGGCTCCCTAAATGCCTGAACCTTGTGAGTGATTTATCTATAATGGAAGTTTTATTTCCTTTTTGCCCTTAATCAGGAAAAGAAGCTCTCCAGTTGAAACTCAGAAGGGATAGACTATTTCCTTCTGGCATCAGCATGAAGTGCTGCTTTGCCTCAAGAGGAAAGGCAAAGGAGATGTGTTTGCTGCATCTCTCATTAAGCCTGAGCTTTGCTGGATGATACACAAACCCCTGGGTAGCACACAAAGGGGCTCATTGCCAGAATCACATCCCAGTATCAGTTTAAGTCAGATTCTTTTCATGATTTTGCAACAAACAGCAAAACCCCTTACTCTCCCTCCTAAAGAAGAATCAGGATATAAATATACTGAAGGGGTTTTTTTTGTGGTGTGGTTTTGGGTTTTTTTTTGGGGGGGGGAGGGGTGGGTGGTTGGTTGGTTTTTTTCCCCCCACAAGATAGAGAATGACTCCATAGTCTGATGTGCATGAGACTCACCAGAAAGGGCAGCTAAGGGTATCCTGGTTCTAGACCTTACTCAGCATAATTTGTACATTTTACATAAAAACAGTAATTGAACAAAATGAACAAACAATCCTGGCAGAACAGATTTGAAACCAGTTGTGGTGGGTTGATCCCTGCCAACAGCCAAACACCTGCCCAGTCTCTCACTCACTCCCCTCTCCCATGGGACGGGAACAAAATAGAAGGCAGGCAAGAAAATTTGACATCACACTAATGACAGTTTAATAAGGAAAGCAAAAGCTGCATGCAGAAGCAAAACAAAAAGAGGATTTCATTCACTACTTCCCACTGGCAGGCAGATGTGCAGCCACTTCCTGGAAAATCAGGTCCTCATCATGTGTAACAGTTGCTTGGGAGGACCAGTGCCATAATCACAAACATCCCCTGCTTACTCCTCTTTTCCTTGAGCTTTTATTGATAAGCACAACATCATATGGTATGGAATATCCCTTTGGTCAGTTTAGGTCAGCTGTCCAGGCTGTGTCCCCTTCCCAACCCCTTGCTGACCCCCAGCCTAACTGCAGTGGGAAAAAGTCTTGATGCTGTGCAAACACTGTTCAGCAATAGCCAAAACATCAGTATGTTGTCAACGCTCTAATTATATGTCTATCATGAAAAATATGCATATCGCTATTTCCCAGACAGTTCCATTGTGAAATGTAAAAGGTGATTGTGCTGAATCCTTTGAAATGAAGGGTTTCAATCCCTACCCATGGGACCCTGTTTGGATCCTGCATATACACAGATATCTAAATGTAAAAGATGGGTATAACTTCAGACCCATTCTAGGCTTCCATATTTCCTACTGGCAAGCCCAAGTCAGCTTTTGTGGTGGATACTGACCTATAGGGAATTCTCTGTTAAATGACAATCTCTCTTCAGGACTTAATTTGGTTTCTACTGAAATCAGTGGCAGTTTTTTCACTTAAAAAAATAAATCCAGTACTTTCTGTATCAATTACTTTTGTAACACCATGATTACCTTTGCCTATTGTTTTTCAAATATTAACATTTATGGCTTGTTGAAAAGTTTGTGGAGGCAAAAAAAGCTGTTAACATTTTTACATTCTTTACAAGTTACAGTTTATTTATAATCTTATTTGTGGGGAAAAGCCTTGATATTCTGCCTATCAATAGATTCAATCCACAAGCTGAAAGGAGATTTAGAGGTGCTCTATTATTTCCCCAACTCCTGCTCTGAAATTCTTTATGGTTATTTATATGAAATACTTTATCTACGCAAATATAAGTTTCATTTTAATATGTTGAAAATGAGGCAGTTTATATGATAATGATTTAAGCCTTTAGATCTCCTATCTAAAATGAGTATTTCATTGGCCCTTATTTACATCTAGAACACTATGAAAATGTTTTAATTTATTGCCAGATGAACTTGCTGACAATCTAAATGTGATTACATCCAAAATAAACAAATATACTGGGAACCAGGGACAATATGTAGAAAAGTGTTCAATAACAGCCTGATAAAGATCAAAGATTTTACTCATCTCAGGAAGAAGAGAGTCCATGATTCATCCGTGAAACAAACCAGACAATGGTGTCTTTTCTTTTGATTTTTTTAAAATAAATGAAACTTTAGTGTTTGTGAGAGACTGAAAGAGTTAATGTCTCAAACATTGTGGCGAGGCGAGGTGCTATTTGCATGGCGATGGCAGGTCGGCAAGCACAGGGTGAGGGAGAGTGGGAGCAGGACGTGTGGGACGTGGAGAGCGCATCGGAGGATGCACGGTTCCGGGTTCTGACGGACCGTACCATCTATGGCCAGAGGTCACACAGGGTTGATCTGAGGAAGGGGCTTGCAGCCGCCCGAGAGACCCCTCATGACCACCCACCTCCCCCAGTGCCTGCGCAGAAGATTGAGAACTCTCTAGAACAAGAACCATGTCAGTTCTGAAGGGCATACCTGGAGGCAGGGATTAGCTTATAAAAGACACACCCTCCAGGGAACCGTGTAGGCGCCCACCACCGGAGGATTGCCACATCTGTCATCGTCATCGCGGGATCCAAGGGTGGTGATATTTTTTCTTTCCCTTTCCTCCTCTCTTCTTTCCTTTTCTCGCTTCTCTCTCCCTCTACTCTTCCAATATATGCAAGTTTGGGATAAATTGTGACAGGTTGCCCGGAAAATAGTTCAATTACCAAATCGCCTCTGTTCGTTCGTTGAGCTCACCAGTTTGTTAAGTTTGTCCGTTTGTGGAATTCGCCAGTTAATAAAGTTGCTGGCCAGCCTGTTCCTCTGAGTCATTGTCGTGACTCTACCGACCACGCGGCTCTGCCGAGCAGAGATCAGCTTTTATCAGTACACAGACTGTCAGGGAATCGAAAAGATTCACCCCTCTCGCAACCCACCAAGTGGGACAAGACAGTGTTCAATGCATGCAACATTTATCCCAGATGTCCTACTTACGACTACAGCAGAGCAATCCAATGTGAATTTCTGCCTCCAGTTAGAACCAAGATAAATGCAATCATCCAACAGAATCTCCAACCATGTAGAAACCCTAGATAAGTAAATGTATGCTCCCATAAAGTGTTATATAAATAGAAATATCTTCTACAGACATGCAAATTTTTTAAAAGTGATATTTTTAGAAGTGAATGCACAGCCAGACCAGAGATACATAAAGAGAGATTTCGTATCATTAGTTATACCTCAGCAGGAACTGTCAATATGCAGTCCTTCCAGCCAAGATTCAACATCCCTAACATTTAATGTAGAAACTACTTTGGAAACCAATTCAAGAACGTCAAAACTATTTAAGCATACCTGAGATACCATCTGCATGAGTGGCATCATCACCACTGTATTCCTCAGTAGCAAGGTGCAGTCCCTCAAATTGCTTCTATTTCTTCTTTCAAGCTGCAGTGTTCTAATGCTACTTATAACTTACAGATAGCCAGGGAACTGTATGACTGTATTGATGTACAGCTTGACCATATAGAAGGACCACTGAAAAAAGATTCTAGTTTCTTCCAGTGCTTCCACATATTCCCACCAGTGAGAGATTAGGACTACACGAGTCCATGAGGAATTCTTGACAGCTATGAAAACATGCCTTGTTCCACACCCAGGCATCATGGCATGCTCTCATTTCTAAGGACTGAATATGTGCAAAACTTCTCAGCTGATGTGCACACTGCATACACACAACCCCTAGCTAGTTACTTTGCATACCTCCTCCAGAAAGGTAATTCACTATTGACAGAGTAATAGTTACAATGGAGAGGATCTTGAAATCTGGAAACTGGTTTGCTAACCAGATTATAGTTTCATATTCATTACCATTCCCATGGACTGCATTACTTAAATATTTCTATTATTCATGTCGTTAGTTTTGGCATGAGTAGGTGACTCTGAGTGGAGGGTAGAAAGTGGTTCTGCAAGACAATTAACTCTCTATTTAGCAATATCAAAAGCAAATCTGGAAGCAGCACAACAGGACACATTCCATTGAGATCATCTCTACTCTTTCCACATATGAAGCCCAGGTCAAACCATAAACGCGTACGTGCACATCCCTTCCTCACACATAGAAAAATTAGGAAAGGAAAGAACTTGATCTTCTGCTCTGTCTTCACCACCATTGTTTACTTTGAAGAAGAAACTACTGGCCAGATGTACTCTCATTTAGTACTAGGTTTCACTTATGAGACTGAAAAATTGTTTTGAGACCAGGACCTCTTCTGGACATTTTCCTGGCCAGCAGTGTTGCCCTTAATTTTTCTTGGATCTTTTTCCACGTAGTTTGGTCACACATGATTTATTTATCAAATCAGTGCCTTCTCTGATATGCTTTGAACTCCCTAGTGCTCTCCTTTCTCCCCTGGGCCCTTTAAACTGCTTTCCAGCACTGCTACAGGACTGCAGCTTATCCTGAAATAATTTCTAAAGCCAAGAACGACAGTCATTCACCCTGTGCTACCTTGTCACTATTATGAAAACAGTAACTTCAGTGACACTGATTAAAGGAACCTATGGACAATAAATGTCCCCTTGAGATTTCCTCGGGGCGGGGGGGGGGGGGAAGAAAAACCTCACCATTCACAAGTTACTTGCCAAAATAAAATTAAAATGAAAAAGTAACAGAAAATACCTAGAAAACATAAGAAATAATTATTGGATACAAAAGATAACTTCATTTTTCTATTTCATTGCTTGATGGAAGCATAGCAGAAGAATATCAATTTGCAGGGTAACAAGATGACAAATTAGCTAACTTATTGCAGAGTACCATACATAAATCATAAATTTAAGCTGCATTCTGTTTATCTTTGTTTATATGACAAGTCTTCATCTAGATAACATATGGGAAAATCACAAGCCCATGTCACTATTATTCAGGCAAATTCGCCATGTAAAATAACCAGCCAATGCTGAAATATTCCATGTTATTTTCAATCCTAAATTCATGTAACAAGGGAAAACAAAGATACCAAGGAAAAATGGAAAGTCACGGGTGTCTAGCCATGGAAGAAGATTATTACAAAAAAACACAGTTCATCTACTGAATATGTCTCAGGTCATGGGTCCTCTGGAAGCCTCACACTTACTGCTGTAACCCCATGTTATTTCATTCCTTACTCTTCTCCTTTCCAAACTCTTTATTAACACTAGCTACTCTTCTTAATCTGGTCTCCCAAGGAAATGAGGTTTAGGACCTGCATCTATCTGTCTCTTAGATCCCTGTTTTCAATCAAAACTTATGAGAACTAAGGTCTCAAAATCATTAAGTTGCTGAAATTTATGTGAAAAAGGTATTCAGGTAGAAGACATTAATGCCTTCAGAGAAGGGAAACGTTGCAGAATTAGCTCAGCCATGCTATTAGGTACCAGAGAATCAACACAAGGCGAGCTGTAGGAAATCAACCTTCATAAACTCTGCTTTTCAGGAAAGTGTCTGTTTCAATTCCAAAATAAAAAAGGCCTTAGAGAAAAGAGCATGATTTTTCTCCAGGCATTGAACAAATCTGAAGTAACAGTAATCTATAGGTATAGTCACAGTAGTAGACAACAATTCTTGTGGACAGTTCATCAGAAATCTTGATATTCAGTCTTCTGGGTTATTTCTCCCTTATTAAAATCAATCTAAAGCTTTAGAGTCTCACAATCTACAAAGATGTTACGCTGCATTTTCAAAAGCTTCCTTAACTCCTTTAAAGAGGATCTTAATTTCCTTCACTCTCAATGAGAACTGAATGCTTAATTCTCCTAGGTACTTTTGAAATTTTATTAGAAAAATAATACAAACTGAATGTATCTAGTGTGCTTGTTCCAGTTCATCCCACATTCATAAGTGGCGTAAATTACATAAAAGTTAAAAGCAGACTGGAACTTCTGACAGATTTTTCAAATGACAATATGGAGGGAAACCCCTACTTTTCTGCAAGTACCATCTCACAGACGATGTGCCAGTCACTTAGAATTGCCAAATAAAAGTCTCTTTGAGACAAGGAACATACTTTCTGGATGTGGAGCAGATGTGAAAAAATAACCCATATTTTTCAGCAGAATATAATTTGGCTGCTGCATGGGATATCTTTCCATTGTATGTACTTCCAAACAGCCTTTTAATACATGAGGAAATGTCATTTTGCCACAGCTCCTCAGTAATAAAAAGCATGAATAAATTCTACATAAAATAATTTCTGAAATGTCAAAGTAACCCAAATGATTGCAGGAATATAGAAGGTTTTCCTTTTCATTCTTGAAGTACATAAAAGAAATAGCACACAGAAGAGGTGAGGTTCAGCACAGCATCCACACTACAGATTTATGCCCTGATGAACCAAGGCAGAGGCTGTCCAGTGTAAGAAAGAATTGACCTAAATTTCCTCCTCATCAATAGCATGACTCAAGTGATTGGCAAAGCCACATCCTGACTTGGATGCTGCTGCTGCATACAGCAGTCACCTGAGATTGCAGTAATTCAGCAGCTGCTTAGCAGCATGTGCCAACAAGCATCCTACGTGCTGAAAGCGGCACTGAAGAAGTCTTTGTCGGTGCAGAACAACTGTACTGAATTTAGAGACCAGAAAAATTATTATCTATTCCTAGACACCTGATTAGGTTATTTTCACATTAACCAACCACGTATAAATAGATGCATATACAGATGCAAATGAACCTTTATAAACAAAACCTTCAAAGCACAGTGAAGATTCCAGCTAGAACTGTAAAGTCTACTATAGTGCCACAATTGAAAAAGGTGTTAAAAAAAACCCAAACAAACAAAAACCACATAGAGTGCTCTTTCTTGCTGTCATTGCTTATTTTGCAGGGATCATTATGAATATGCATTGAGCCTGAAACACTGAAGCTGCCTCTGAATTGCAGTGCTTAGATCTAAAGTTGGGAGGACCTTGTTCAAAATTCATTCATATAGCACTTCACCACCGTGTTTATGAATCTGACCCTTAGCTTTTATTGCAAATGCTAAAAAAATAAATTTTTAAAAAATATTTTCTTATTCTTTCCTTCTGGTAGAAAAACAACTTATTCTGTGAGCAGCACGAGTAAAAAAGCACATTTCTGAGGTTTTTTTTCCAATGTGGATTCTCTGATGTATAATAAAGAGTACATCTTTTTGCTCAGTGGGAGAATTAGTTTACCTGGGTATCTATTGTAATGATATTAATGGGAATAAAAGATCTTGGCAATTTCCACCCCAGGTCAAATTGGTAATCAGGTTCCACAGTCATTAGGCAGGAGAGAAACGGTGAAGACGGCCATGGTCACAGAGCACAGACTAAGAATGAGAAGCAGGGGGGACACAAAAAAAAAACCAAAACAGATTCCATTAAGCTAATCAATACTAACTGATTTCCTCTTATTTTTAAGCAGAATTCCTGTGAGGGTTTTTTATTTGATTATACTTCATGTGTGTCTCTTAATATTTTTATAACTATTTAACAAGCCCAAAGTGACTGAGCAAAAAAGGGACCAAAAATAAAATATGTCACTCAAATTCCAGAGGTTAAAAAAGAGTGGCCCTTCCACTCTCAAGGGAAATCTTCCCCTATGAGCAGAAGCATATGAGGTATCAGAGACTCTGGAAGGGCAAAACCATTATAAATGCCCCAAATGTGGTGAAAATATCAAACAGAATTTAGATCTTCTTAGGGACCAGTGCTGCTCAGCCAAGAGTCAAATTTGCAGAAGACAAATCTTCCTTAGTGCTTACAGAATTGTCTGGCATAATGCTAAAACACGGCCCAAGAAAGCAACAGTACTGAAGCCTCCATATCCCCCCCGTGACTTCTAAATGATGCACCAGGGAAGCTTGCAGGCTTCTGCAGCAGCTTTGGAAATTGAATTTATAACGACATTTTAAATTTGCAAGTAGTAAGATTTAAGCCACTCAGCTAAAGAAAAAGAGATCAAGCAACCCAAAATCAGAGATTAAACAAGTCCTTTTATCCTGGCAATCTTAACTGAAATGTAGCATGCATCAGATTAATGTCTAGTTAGAATATAATTTGCTGGTATTTTGCAAGATTTATGAAGATATATTCCCCCTCCCCCCCCTTTGCAGGTTCAGAGCACTTATAACCTAGTCATGTTTCAGTACATTTTGAATATTTTGGGTTGTTTGTTTGGTTGGGTTTGTTGGTTTTTTTCCTCCTATCTCCTATGCCTGCCTTTCAGATGGTCAAAAAGTCCATAGATTCCCAGCTGGCCAATTAACTTTCTCAGACTCTCACTAAGATATTCCTTAATTCAGTAACAAGAAGACTCTTAGGGGTATGTATGGTATCATATATCACACATCACACTGCTGAAATTTCTTCTAATTTCAGCAGCTGTTCCAGACTCTCAAAGAAAATGGATTGACTTTTTCCCTGTAGCAGTGGTGGGGTGACTGACATCACATTTATTATCAACTTGAGCCAATTTTGTAATAAGCTTACAGCTGACATTATGCTGGGTATTAAAGTGAACCTATGTGTACTGGTTTTGGCTGGGATAGTTAGTTTTCTTCATAGTAGCTAGTATAGGGCTGTGTTTCGGAGTTGTGCTGAAAACAGTGTTAATAACACAGGGATGTTTTCGTTACTGCTGAGCAGTGCTTACACACAGTCAAGGCCTTTTCTGCTCCTCACCCCACCCCACCACCGAGTAGGCTGGGGGTGCACAAGAAGGTGGGAGGGGACACGACTGGGACAGCTGACCCCAACTGACCAAAGGGATACCCCATACCATATGACGTCATGCTCAGCATATAGAGCTGGGGGAAGAAGAAGGAAGGGGGGGACATTCGGAGTGATGGCGTTTGTCTTCCCAAGAAACCATTACGTGTGACAGAGCCCTGCTTTCCTGAGGATGGCTGAACACCTGCCTGCCCATGGGAAGGAGTGAATTAATTCCTTATTTTGCTTTGCTTGTGTGCGTGGCTTTCGCTTTCCCTATTAAACTGTCTTTATCTCAACCCATGAGTTTTCTCACTTTTACCCTTCCGATTCTCTCCCCATCCCTCCGGGAGGGAGTGAGCGAGCAGCTGTGTGGTGCTTCGTTGCCAGCTGGGGTCAAACCACAACAGTCCTATTTGGTAAATTTCAAACAAAGCAATGCTGGAAGGCCCAGTCCAGCATAGCTCTTAATTATTAATTGTGATATTATTATTGCATGCACTCCTGAGGCACTCTCCACAGTCCATCTGGTGTGCCACTTGCATAATTTAGAATTACAACTGTTCTTTACTGGAGAGAGGAAGGAAAGTGAGACTTTCCTTCTCTTTCTTTTGTCTGGAAATGCTTCCTTTGCAAAAATGACAAATCCAAGTGACAAATGCATGTAGTGTCCAGGATACACCATCAGGAGCACTCTAGCATCCAGTGACAAGATGTCGTGGTTTAGCCCCAGCTGGCAACTAAGCACCACGCAGCTGCTCGCTCACTCCCCCCTGGTGGGATGGGGGAGAGAATCGGAAGAGCAAAAGTAAGAAAACTCGTGGGTTGAGATAAGGGCAGTTTAATAATTGGAACAAAATAATAATAATAATAATAATGAATTATAATGAGAAGGAATACAATGAGAGAGAGAGAGAGGAACAAAACCCAAGGGAGGGAAAAAGGAAAAAAAAAATAAATAAAATAATAATAAATAAAAAAAAATTATACAACCGCTCACCACCTGCCGACCGACGCCCAGCCAGTCCCCGAGCAGCGATCGCTACCCCCCGGCCAACTCCCCCAGTTTATATACTGGGCATGACATCATATGGTATGGAATAGCCCTTTGGTCAGTTTGGATCAACTCTCCTGGCTGTGCCCCCTCCCAGCTTCTTGGGCACCTGGCAGAGCATGGGGAGCTGAGGAAAAAAAAGTCCTTGACCAATGTAAATACCGCTTAGCGACAGCCAAAACATCAGTGTGTTATCAATATTATTCTCATACTAAAATCCAAAGCACCGCACTATACCAGCTACTAGGAAGAAAATTAACTCTATCCCAGCCGAAACCAGGACACAAGAAGACAATCACAAAGGGGTAAATTTGACAAAGTGCCATGAGGAATAACTCTTAGCTTAGCTTTGTGTTTTTCCTGGTAGGAGCAAATTCTTACAGAAGCAGACATGCTAAAAAAAAAATCTCTCTTCCTACAGGGTCAAAGCACCTCTGTTCATCACAGCTCCTACTCTGGGTTTGGAAAAAGAAGCAAGCTATAAGTGACTGGGTTCTATGCTACTAAGAGTTTGCAGAGAAGGACTCATGACTGATTTGGAAGCCACAGAACAGAGCAAGAACACAGAAAAATATAAATCATCTCCTCTGTGCTACAGGGCAGAATTTTGCCTTTTCTTCAGAAATAAGGTAATTATGAAGGACAAAACCCATACATTATTTTCCTAAAACTAAATTGTGTGGTTTTAGAAACTGGGAAAAAATATATGTATGGAGACTTTTATTTATAAAACTGGAAAAAAAAAACAGATGGTTTTTTGGGGGTTGGACTAGATGACCTTTAAAGGTCCCTTCCAACCCAAATTATTCTAAGATTCTATGATCCTACTCCTCTTTTAGGAGACAAAGTCCAATAGAATGTATATATTTTTAATGTATGCACAATGTCCATCCTTTGTTACACAATATATGAACTTTATCACACTTTTCCCTCTTCTAAACTTGAGATAATGAAAATTTGGTTCAGACTCAGTGAAATGCAGCTTCTGGATTTCAACAGCATAATCTTCCCTGTCACGGGATGTCTTGATCTCTGGTCAACAGATGACTCTTGCCAGGTTATTCTGGACTTCTGAGAAATTATTGTTGAACTTCCTCAGTCAGATTTTAAATTTTAATTAATTACTTTGCTCCTAACTTTAGCATTTATGAATTATACACCCTGACAACACATGCATGGAAGGCTTCATCAACACATAGAGGGGGGTTGAGATATAATTTATAAAGAACTGAGTGGCCTTGAAGATTGCAGTACCAAAAAATGATATGAAAATAAAAGAGTGGAGTAAAAAGGCAGATTATTAACAACAATTTCTTTTACCACTGCAATGCTCAAGAGGAGGAATAAGACACATTAGAAGAAAGACTTGGATGAATTAATCAGGTATGGGTTGTAAGCCATCAGTATAAGTGATGCATAAAATTATGAAATGAAGAAAGGTGAGAAGCTAACAATACCATTCTATAAAACATTGGTTAGACCTCACCTAAAATATTAGGTGCAAGTCAAGCCACACATATCTAAGATTAATTCAAACTGAACTAGGAAGAGCAAAACAAGGGCTAATTAAGGAAGAACAGTGATGTCTAGGAACAGGGAGAAGAAGTTGGCTGAGTTATTTGAGCCTGAATAGAAGATTCAGAGGGAATATGATTACTGACTAGAGATATATCAAGTAGATAAGTATGAGAAAATGGAGAAAGAAAAGTTACTTATGTCCAGAGACAGTATTACTACATGAAAAAAAATTATATACCCTTTATATTGACTACAAATCAGTTTATCCCTGGAGTTAGAAGAGTACCTAACCATCAGGAAATGGAGTTTCTCAGAACAGAGGTAGTACGGGTGTAATGGAGACAAAAATGGATCCTGATAAGGAGTGAAAGTGTTAAATGGTTTTAATAGCTCAGCATTTAGTAGTTTTTATTAGCTTAGCATTAGACCTGGTTTTCATATGGTCTTTTTCCAGTTTGATAGTCTGGTTTTCTGGGGGACTTCTCTTTGATGAGCGATCTCCTAGCAAAAACCAGCTATCCCTATTTCAGTGAGAGAATACTTAAATCAACAACCCTTTATTATTAGCTTCATGCTCTCTTGTAAAAGCAAAGTTATAAGACACAGGAAGAAAACACAAGGGCTACTCACAGAGCCCTCACCATTTGGAATGAACATAGATTTCCCATTTCCCATTTGGAGCAAGGTATAGTAGCTGAGGTATGATTAATCACAATGAGACAGATCTGCATTCAAAAGGAAAAAAAAAAAATCAACAAATTTAATATCCGTCATATTAGAATATTCTGAGTGCATAACAACATCCAGAGGTCCTAGAGGTGTAACAGTCTTCCTGTTTTAAGCCTGCATTGCTGAGATGTCACACATGCTGTCATTTAAAATCCATGGGATTGCATCAGTCAAGTATGTCTGGATCCATGAAAGAGGGTCTATGTTAGTTCAAAGTTAGAGAAAGACTGTGCAGCTAAAATAGCTGATATGTCATTTGCAAACATTCCATCAAATTCAGATGGTAGATGTGATTGATGGTTTATTTCATGACTAAAATCCTAAGGCCATCTAACCCAAACTTCTTGGGCAACCCATATTCATACCTAGCTGCACCTCCAATGTCCCAGATGTTATTAACTCTGCAGAAAGAGATTTATTGTCCTAGTCACTCTGATTAACAAGCCCAGTGCCATTTAGTTCCAAGCTCTAAGTCAGAGGTTTTCTTTCCAGGATCAGACAAGTTTGCATTTAACTGCTCAGATTTACTGTGAGTTGGTGTAATTGCATATTGCATTGTCTCCTGACTAAATTAATCTCCCTCCTGTTTTTTTTTATCAATTCTGCCCAAATCTTTAAAAATCTGTTCTGATATCATAATGCTATTAAATCAAAAGGCTGGTTAGCAGGCTTGTTGTGGCTGGGTTAAAATTAATGCTGGTTAAAACTATGTATCAAAGGTACAGTAGTGTTCACCAGTAATGCTGGTGTGAAGCTACAATATTCTGTAACATTGTTGAGTGCTGTAACTTCTTTTTCCATGAATTGGCCTTAATCAGAGTAGCCCATACGATTATCTAATGTGTTTATGCTGGGTGAAAAATAAGATGACTATTTGAAGTTCACTGTCCTTTCCCTATGGGTCTTTGCTGGACTGTACTAGAGGCAGCACTGAGGCAACACAACAGGAACATGAGAAAAAGAAATTAGGAAGGAAGGCCAACTACATAGAAGGTGGTAGCTGGAAGAATGAATAAGGGATGGCCACTAGACAAGATAGATCAGGAGTGTCTGAGAAAGAAGGAATACATATAAAAGAAAGGGTCTTCAGAAAGAGAAAGGGAAAATGAAGGCATTTCTAGCTTTATCTTTCTTGTAGCTAGTCTTCTGCATACTAGGAACTCTTTTTTGTTACTTATCTGGTGGAAGTACAGACACAGAAATAAATACCTAAATTTACTCACTGGAAAGAAACAACACTTGCAGCCAATAATGATCTGAATGAAGTACGAATAGTAGGCATAGATTAAAAAGAAAAAGCTAAGAAAGCAATACTGCATAATCCATAAAGGAAAGTGAAATCTATTTACATCAGAGAAACCAAAATAAGAAAATACTTCAAATAAATTAAAACGAAGTATTACTAAACCCAAATATTCAGCTAACTCTAAACTTTCAGAGACATGGAATGCTAACAGTGGATTTTCAAAATTCAGTACAATGAAGACGTACTGAACTTGAATACATTTAACCATCTCTTGGGAATAAACTATTCAAAAACATGGGCTTTTCAATATACCTCTTCAACTCCTTTAGTTTTGATGTACAGCCAAGTATTCTAGGCAATGTTCAAAAGGACAGAACAAATAGGAGACTTCACTGATAAATTAATCAAAAGCACAGTAAATGAAGAAAATGCAAAAGAGGGGTACTTCTGTAAAAGCTTTAGAAATGTCTGCATGTAAAGAAATGTAATACCCGGAGGCACAAGTCTGTATTTACAGGAAGTGGATTCACATAGTCAGGATATAGCTTAAAGACAGCTCATCAATTCTAACTGAAAGTAACCCAAGAACACATTTTTGATGGGTCTCTAATTGCCAGAAGTGCTGACTCATCATGAACTTATTTGATGTGTAAATAAAAGTGAATTAAGGGAAGTGTGGATAAATCATAAGATAACTGTTCACACTACCTAGAGGCAGAGATACCACCTGGAATGAAAAAATAATTAGTAAGCTACAATTTTGCTCCTGCTTGAATGTTTGTTTAGACAAGGCAAAGTGAATGGATGCCCTTTGAAACAAACAAATGAAAGGTGTTAATCAGATGCAGGATCAAAACTTTTTTAGAATTTTAATTTTTGAAACCAAGCAAGTTGCCTGCAGACAAGGAGGACTTTAAGGGCAGAAGAAAATGTTTGTAAACTTGTGAATACTGAACATAATTATGTAAGAATGCACATACTGAAAAGTTGAAATAAAAAGATGAAATAATAGCTAATAAGAGATCTTTCTCAAACTTCAGGACTGAGGCTTGTGAGATATCTCACAGAACAGCTGCCTTCTTAACTGTATGCAATTTGCTATGAGTAACGGCAAAATGTCCACAACTATATTTTATGGGGTTTAGTAATTGCTTACAAAGAGAAGCAGCAGTATGATGCTTTATTCTAATTAATTTTCATTAGAGCAAAATTCCTGAGGATACACGCAACTTCCATTCACCAGCAAGGTCTTTATAAGCCATAGCTCAGGGAACCTCTAATGCAAGATATCAAACATTAATTAAGAAAAGGAGCTGAACAGAACAAGGTAGGACTTGTCAAATGATTCCTCAGGGACCTGGTTTCTCACATACTTTTGATCAAATACTACATACACCTCCATTGTGTTATTGGCATCATAGTTATTTCCACTAACTAATAATCCTGCTATTTGTCCTGAAAATACATAAGCAAGTGATTGGTCTAGATGTTGGTTCAAATATATAATACATTATAACGGAGTTCAGTTATTACTGATGCTTATTATGAGAAGATTCATTCCAGTTATGTATATACACATCATGTATTCTAGATTATCCTGTTAAATCCTTCACCTACAATTCTCTACTTTGATCAACTGAACCTGCTCTTAATGTATGTCAACTTGAAATTGAACCAATAATTCTCATTTAGGAAAAATTCATTGGGGGGTAGAAGAACAAAAAATATCTTTGTAAAGTATTGCTCAGACCTTAAGAAAGTTAAATAAAGCCATTCAGTCTTGATTTTTGGTATGAATTTCTTCCTGAAAGAGAATGGAAAGAGGGTAACTACAGTTATGATCAGAGGGAAAAAAAATTTAAAATCCTAAAGTAGCTGAGAATATTTAACTAGTACCTTACCAGGCTTGTAGATGGCAGCTGTACTGAATATGAAACACCTTACTTAGTGAGTACTAAGCAGACACAAATTGGTAAGAATGTGCTAATATCTCTTGCATGCAAAACTATAAAAATAGCTTATTTGATTACTAATTCACTCAGAGAAGTGCAATTCAGGAAACAGAAAACTGCACTCTCCTGGCTTTATTTTTGAGGTGTTGAATGCCGGAAGTCTTTTTTTGCTACGTCATTTTATGAGTTGAGTGTCTCTTGGAACAACCCATCAGCATTTCCCCTCAGGAAGTAACACAGTGTGACACAGGTGACTAACCATAGATGCGCAGTGTCCTTCCAGAACCCAAGGGTATCCAAAATACAACAGATATGAGCAAGTAACTACAGGAGATACACGTTCTTCTGGTGAGGCAGATGAAATCTGAGCAGTTACTGGAACAGCTAAAATGGCACTAGGTATTTAGTTTAGGAATTGGAATCATTCCTTCAGAATCTGACATCCTAGAAACTCAAGCAAAATAAATCAGATAATAGCTGCCTCTGAAATTGTCTTCCTTCCTTATTAGGATCATACATGGCACCAATATCCCACTAAAAAATTGATCCAATAATACAGAAGTGGTAAATTCAACAGATACAGGTGAAGACCCTTCAGAGGAGCTCCCCTACATAAATTATATATATTTTACCCAGACTTTGCTAGTAAGATTCCCTACATCCCTTAGCAAATAGGCAGATACTACAAAATATAAACACAAACAACTGACAACTCACCAAACAATACTTAAACTAATCTTTCTGTTTTTCTTGTAATTGAAAAGATGAAAGAAGATGACCTTGAACACAGCTATTAAACAGGACCAATTTGTGTAGACTGCAGCTCTAGACAATTCGGTACATGACCTGTTTCTAACTTCCGTAATGCCTCCTATACAATTTAACATATTCAATTTATTTTGACTGAATGGAACAGACCTTGTCAACAATACAGAAACCAAAGATTAAGTTGGTAGTGTTAAATCTGAAATAATGTGCTCAGATCACCGCTGAGGGCCATATAAGCAGGTAGGTAGATCTACAAAACTTGTTTCTCAGTTTTCATTATTCCCTTGGCTCAAAAAAGTTACCTCCTTTCTTCTCTTCCTTTTGAGCACTGAAAGTTAGGAATCTCTGACTCTTAACGGGTTTTGACTTTTTTGTGTTGTTTTTCAAGATGCATAAGCACAGCAGGGAGCCACATAAACCACTTTACATTTTTGAAAAAATGCTTCAGGAATCACTTAGGAGTTCACAAGAATTAGCAGAAGTGAGAGCGCTTAATTCAATCAAGAGAAGTGGGCTCCTAAATTAAGTGCGGGATTCAATTTCTCCTCTTTTCCTTCATCTTTGAAATTAATGGGAGTCTGTTCCTGTATGTCAACAGGTTTGAAATAATTGCCTGGAATCCATATCTGGGGAGGGACTAACAAACATGACATGGTCAATTTGTATTACACTACCTACTATGGAGAAGACATTCTCCAAAAAAGTTTCAGGGCAGATCTGGCCACCTTATTTTCTGACGGACAGTTTTCTACCAAAAAGTACAGTTTCACTGAAGTAACACCTTGCAGGAAAATAAGCTTTTAGATTACATTTTCAGTGGACAAACTAAAATATTTTATCTATCTCAGGCATGACGAAATGTTTCATTTTGATGTTAGCATGCTAGTAGTTTTATCATATTAGTTCTATTATTTTTATATTAAGAACATTAATTTAATGCTGCAAACAGAATAAAATTAACAGTAAAATGAGTTATTCTTTGTCTAGCCTAAAAAAATGCAATATTATATAATTTTATTAATTTTGTATTTTAATTTCACAATAAGATCTGGTTCAAATTTTTAATTCTTCATGTACCTACCTTTCCAAATAGCATAAGAATGAAGAGACAGAGGGGAAGGGCTGTATTCAAACTGTTTTATCAGTTTGACCCCAGACCAGTGAGATCTGGTCTCAGAGCTTCCAACAGCAATTGATCCCTGACTGTACCACAGCTGATCTAATGAAGCCTGAGTAAAGAGGTAAAAGAAGATTGCACTGAACAGGTTTTGAAGGCTGCAGGAAGGAGAAAGTGGCCTGTCCAGGTGTTTCCAACAGTGAAACCAGAGAAAATCCAGAGCTTCCAGTGAAGATTTCCATCTCCCTCTCCCATAAAAATCTTGACTAAGGAATCTGGTGATTTTTATGGGATTACACATAAACCGGTATATAGAGATTGAAAAGAGTATTCAAAGGTAAAAATAATCAATAGCACTGTAAAACCTGAATGCAAAATTTAAAAAAATTGAAATCCTTTTGATTAAAAAAAAAAAACAGTTTAAAAAAAAATTAAAATCCCTGTAATTTAAGCTCAAACCCTGTTACTAATGAGTCAGAAGGATTCTTGACAACAACTTAACATGAGGAAGAAAGCTGTTTTCAAACTCTCTCTGAATACAATTTGCAAATGAATTTTATGCTGCACTTGCACAGCGAATTGAATGCGACTCTACTGTAGATTAAAAAAAAAAAACATTCTAGCATTAATCTAACCATTAGAGATAACAATAACAGCAAAACAAAAGTGACAATGTGACATCAACACCATCTAGTATCTCACTCCAAACCCACTGAGGGCCTAACATGCCCATTTGGGCCCCAAACCCATGCTGAAGATGTTTCATTTGCTGCTTCTGCTTTCTGATAGCTGCATGATAGGTAGTGGGGATACTCATCCACCTGTCATTCTTTCACTTTTCTACCTTAAAAGATAAACAAAACCTAACAGTTTTGTTTTGATACTACTAAATTCAGAGAATGTATTTGATATATTTTTGTAGAGGCTGGACAGAAAAACACCAGAACAGGGAAAAATGTTTGGATATGAACTGTCCTTAAAAAGATGCCTTCACAGTGTGGATCAGCCTTTATATCCTCTGAGTATCTAAGACAGCTAGGCAAACTGAAGACCTCATTGTGCAATCCCAGAGCAAAACAGGCAACTCCTATTAAAAAGTGAGTACCATCTTCAACAACTACAGCATAAAATGAGTATACCTACATTATATACCAATGCAGTGGCCAAAGCAACGTCAGGATTGAGCAAGTCCATTTATCCAGCTGAGAAACAGGCTAAAGGGCAGGAGCTGCACACAATAATGTGGACTGACTTATCTCACCTACACTAAAACACTTTGCTCCCTGATACACAATCTGGAGCTCCAATCACAAGATTATTTTGCCTCCCATTTGCCCACTGTGAAGGACCACAAGGCAACACTTGACTCTTTATTCTTCATTTCACATAAAAAGTCCTTTCTTTTGTTTTTAATGACCGCTAGGAGCTAACTAGATACATTCATTTCCCCCCGACACACATACACAAACCCTATTTTTCTTGCTTTTTTTTCTTAAATAAAAGCTCTGAAAACTCCAAAGAATCCAACTCTGTGCAAAAGTGCAATTGCAACATGGGCTACCAGGTATGAAATTGCTGAATTGAGTTCCTTACAAGCACTGGCAGCATGCCAGACTTCTGTACCAGGCTCCATGGCCTTTCTGATACTACAACAATCTCATAAATTATACTGGAACAGTGGTACGTTTGGCTCCAAGGAGAGATGGATAAAACTTTTTAAGCAATAGCAAATTAATCAAAAAGTTCAGCTTTAGGAGGACTGAGCCTATTTGTGAATTCAGCTTTAAAATACAGAGATTAAGGTTTTGAAGATACAGAAACATTTCATTCTGACAGTTTAGAAAAACAAAATATATGTTATTAGTTTGTTTCAAGCAACACTACTTTTCTTGAAGTGCTAACATTAAAGAACCAAACTTCCCTTAATATAATTTCAAATAGCAAAAGATCTTCATTTGAGGGATAAACACCACATCTTTCCTACCCCAATTTTAAATAATTCACTTTAAGATTCTCCTGAGCCTAAAATGTCTCTGATTGGTATCTGACTACCAAACAGAAAAATGCCTTACTCACAGACCTCTCTTTCAGGTTTTTGTGAGCTATTTGGTCTATGTGGCCAGCTGGGCACTGTTCCACAATTAAAAAAAATTGACAAAAACCTCATTCAACTGAAGGGAAGACTAATACTGAAGATAAAATATTCAAGCACTAGATAAAAGAAAAGCTGGACCATTAGCTAATAGAACTAAATTTTGGAGAGAATTAGTTAAGTGCTCCAAGATCACCACTTTTTACCTTCTTTTATCCTCCCATCTCTCTTTGTCAAGTATGAGTGAAGAAAGGCATACCTGGTAAAAAAAAAAGAGTAGCTAGTATACTCCTTTTTCAAACTTTCAGGCTGAGTTGTTTTCTCTAAATTCCAGTTGCAACATGCATTAACTGACTCTTACCAAACACTGCTTATCTTAGACTGAACCTTCAGTTTTCATGGAATCATAGAATGCTTTGGGTCGGAAGGGACCTTTACAGGTCATCTAGTCCAACCCCACTGCAAGAGTAGGGACATCTTTAACTACATCAGGTTGCTCAGAGCCCCGTCCAACCTGACCTTGAATGTTTCCAGGGATGGGGCCTCCACTACCTCTCTGGGCAACCTGTTCCAGTGCCTCACCACCCTCATTGTAAAAAATTTCTGTCTTAAATCCAGTCTAAATCTGCCCTCCCTTAGTTTAAAACCATTGCTCCTTGTCCTGTCACAACAGGCCTTGCTAAAAAGTCTGTCCCCGTCTTTCCTATAGGCCCCTTTTAAGTACTGGAAGGCTGCTATAAGGTCTCCCTGCAACCTTCTCTTCTCCAGGCTGAACAACCCCAACTCTCCCAGCCTGTCCCCGTAGGAGATCTGCTCCAGCCCTCGGATCATTCTCGTGGCCCTCCTCTGGACCCGCTCCAACAGCTCCATGTCCTTCTTGTGCTGAGGGCTCCAGAGCTGGACGCAGTACTCCAGGTGGGGTCTCACCAGAGCAGAGCAGAGGGGCAGAATCACCTCTCTCGACCTGCTGGCCACGCTTCTTTTGATGCAGCCCAGGATACAGTTGGCCTTCTGGGCTGCGAGCGCACATTGTTGGCTCACGTCCAGCTTTTCATCCACCAGTACCCCCAAGTCCTTTTCTGCAGGGCTGCTCTCGATCACATCATCCCCCAGCGTGTATTGAAACCGAGGATTCCCCCGACCCAGGTGTAGGACACTGCACTTGGCCTTGTTGAACCCCGTGAGGTTCACACAGGCCCACTTCTCCAGCTTGTCCAGGTCCCTCTGGATGGCATCCCATCCCTCAGGTGTGTCAACTGCACCACTCAGCTTGGTGTCATCTGCAAACTTGCTGAGGGTGCACTGGATCTCACTGTCACTGTCATTGATGAAAATATTGAACAGCACTGGTCCCAGTACAGACCCCCGAGGGACACCACACGTCACTGATCTCCATCTGGACATTGAGGCGTTGACCGCTACCCACTGGATGCGACCATCCAACCAATTCCTTATCCACTGAACAGTCCACCCATCAAATCTGTATCTCTCCAATTTAGAGAGAAGGATGTTGTGGGGGACCATGTCAAAGGCTTTACAGAAGTCCATAGATGACATCCATTGCTTTTCCCTTGTCCACTGATGTGGTAGCTCCCTCGTACAAAGCCACTAGGTTGGTCAGGCAGGACTTGCCCTTGGTGAAGCCATGCTGGCTGTCTCAAATCACCTCCCTGTCCTCCATGTGCTCTAGCATAGCTTCTAGGAGGATCTGTTCCATGATCTTCCCAGGCACAGAGGTGAGGCTGACAGGTCAGTAGTTCCCAGGGTCCTCCTTTCTACCCTTTTTAAAGATGGGCACAATGTTTCCCTTCTTCCAGTCACCAGGGTCTTCACCTGACTGCCATGACTTTTCCAATATCATGGAGAGTGGCTTGGCAGCTACATCAGCCAATTCCCTCAGGACTCTGGGATGCATCTCACCAGGTCCCATAGACTGATATATGTTCAGGTTCCTCAGGTGGTCAGGAACCTGGTCTTCCCTTACAGTGGGAGGGGCTTTACCCGCCCAGTCCCCAACATGTTGTCCATTGACTCGGAAGGGGTAAGGAGAGCGGTTGCCAGAGAAGACTGAAGCAAAAAAGTTGTTGAGTACCTCAGCCTTCTCCTCCTCTGTTGATGGTAGGTCACCATTCTTGTTCATCAGGGGAGGTCCGCTTTCTTTAACTTTCCTTTTCTGGTTGATATACCTGTAGAAGCCCTTCTTGTTATTCTTTGCATCCCTTGCCAAGTTCAGCTCCAGCTGCGCCTTGGCCTTCCTGACCCCATTCCTACACAAGCGGGCAGCATCCCTATACTCTCCCCAGGTGACCCGTCCCTGCTTCCACTGCCTGTGCAGTTCCCTCTTGCTCTTTAGTTTGACCAGCATGTCTCGACTCAGCCATGCTGGTCTCTTCCCCTCCTTGCCTGATTTCCTGTATCTGGGGACTGAGAGCTCTTGCGCTTTATGGAAAGCATCCTTAAAGATCTGGCAGCTCTGTTCTGCTCCCCTGTCCCTGAGGACCGTTTCCCAGGGGGTCCTACTGACTAACTCCTCATAAAGTAACTACTACTGACTAACTAACTACTACTACTGACTACTGACTAACTGACTACTGACTAACTGGCTACTGACTAACTGACTAGCTACTACTACTGACTAACTCATCTCATAGAGTCCATAACTTTTAAGGTCAGAAAGGAATATGATATGTGTCCAGTGGGATCCTCTCACATGGAACAGGCCAGAACTCCAAACAGCTGGTGAAAGATCCAGATATCAATTTGCAGCTGTCATTCTGAGGGAGTAAAGAAGTGCTTTTGACATACTTCCCATTGGCAGCATTTTTAAATAAATCTCTACTGTCCAAAGCAGCGTCATGTACAAAGATCTCAATCTGGTCTTGGAAGCTGGCCAACTGCATAGGATGCAAACGATGGATATGTTCTGCCTCTCTGAACCTAAAAACACTACTGTTGTCCTCGGAGTTGCACACACACACACACAGCTGTTGGGATGCACAGCTGTTCATACAGCATTCAAAACACACATATGTAAAAAGTAAACATTTCTTTCAAATAGCTTCTAAAAATTATGTACTGAATCCTGCAAATTTCCTTCTGGCAAATGGAACCTTCAATCTGCCTTGCAGACTTGCGTGCCTGTGGCTGCTGTGCCCTCTTAGGGAGCAGAGAAAGACCTTCTGTGAAGAGATGAAAGCAGAAACTTGACTTGGAAGGAAACAAAGCAGCCAGCATGAAAATAAGAAAAAAACCTCTCTGATTAACTAGATAATTATATTACTTATTTTTAAGAATGCTCCTTGTGCCATGTAATACCCAATCTTCCAGCTACTTGAAAAACAATTTGAAGAAAAGTAAGCACAATTAAAGGACTAAAAATTTCCATTCCTGTAGGGAGACTGATCCTTTTTGAGAGTGAAGCTCTTATAGGGAATTCAGAGGAAACTAAATCTTACGTTTGCTGTAAATACTGATAGCTGCATTGAACCCAGTGGTACTAAAACCAAGCTTTGGGTTCTCAGTAGATTGTACCTGGTTCAAAAAGGTGCCACAGCAGTACTTCATGTTTGTTTGGCTAATAAAATATAAAGTGTACCATTGGTTCTCAGTGCTTCTGAACCGATAAATTCAACTGACACTAAAAGTCTGCTCACACAAACCCAGAAAATTTGTTGTATTCCTAAACTGTAAAGGTGTTTATTGTAACTTGGATATTGATCTAAAAAATTAAATATTGCTGCCTGTCAAGTTTGTCACTTAATGTGAAGCTTTGTTCTTTATTTTAGAAAGACTGCAGAATTGCCAGCCATTGGGATTCCTAAAGACACCAACATCCTAGGTAGCTTGTTTTTGATATTTAAAGAGGCAACAACTATATAATAAATAGTAGAACTGCTCTGTTACTGTCTTTCATATTGTATGAGAAGTCCCTGTTTAATTTAATCCCTGTAGTTTTCTAGCATAAGATTTATGTGTGTTCATGTGTGTAAATCTCCATACACATGAAATCAGGAACAATTAAAAATAGAATCAGCCCTCCCCTCCAGTTAACTAAAAAAACCCCAGATTTGGGGCTTTTCTTTTCCTACTTTCTTCTGAAGACTATCAATCAATTACTACCATAAAGCTTACAAGAGCTGGCAGTTTCTGATGAGAGAATTCTTCAACACAGACATTAAGTAGTTTTCTGAACTGAAAGCAAATGGGTCCAAACTAGAGGAAAGCCAACACCAAGCTTAAGAGACCTTCTAACCTCCCATTGCAGGCACACAGGTGCCTACAATGACATAGATCATCCCCACTTGCCACTCTGGCAGATTAATTTACCTCTTTGAATATAATGAGTTACAGGAAGATTCCAAAGAGACTGTAGATGACCAATAATTGGAGGAATCATTAAAAAAAATCAGTTTACCATGTTAGTCACTTGTAGATGGAGAAAAGCAGGAGGCCAGAGAATTACTGGCAATATAGAACCAGTTAACCTATCCAGTTTTTTAAAGGATATAGAAAGAAAAATAGCATCAACAAGAGGCTTGTAAGGATCAAGTTCATGAAATGAAACATTCACTCTGCATTTTCTGACAAGGTTAACGGTGCAAAACTGAACTTGCCATCTTGTGCACAAAGAAACTGAGCTAGTGATACCAAAACAACTGCTATGCGTAATCCTCTTTTCAGGCATTAACGCTATACTTTGCAATAAGACATGATCTGTTTTTTCATCAGTAAGATGGCTTATGGAAGCAGTCTGTCATTTTAAGAGTGCACCCTTCTTCTGTATTTGTGTGACTGCAGACTTATGAAATGTGCAGTATGAAATGTTGTAAATGGAATAAGCCAAAATATGACTTCAGCTTTAGCTCAAAGCATAAAAACAAAAGTTATAGATAACAAATTCTTAGTGTGACTGCAAATGTGTATAACACTTGGTTTTACTGTAAGAGTTCCTCTTGCTCATACCAATAATTAATTTAATAGTGAATATGTCTCCAACCTTCTGAGTGAAGTACAACAAGATTCTAATTTGCTTTAAAACATAACCACTCTAAATTATTAGCATGCCAAATTGACTTATATCCCATAATAATTTTTATATTATCACGGCAAGTGATCATGTTAAATAGTATCTCATGAAATGTGAAAAGGTCAGATGCTCATCTGATATAGGTCAGAATAAGTATTTACCTGAAATCTACAATACTGCAGCAGTAAGAATGTAGAAGATAATTCTATTGTAACCAGATTATTTTTTATTTTTTAATTTTTTAAACAAAAAAAATCTTACTTTATACATCTTTGGAGATCTTGCTCAATTGGTCCAAAGTCACAAAAACAATTCATTCTTGAGATGCCTGCTGTTTAAAGAGTAGTCCAAACTAACAGAGTTTAGAGTCTATGTACAGGGCATTTTTTAAAATTCTGAAGATCGGATGCTTTAAGAGACAGATAAATAGGAGAGAAAAAATTCTGGAGAGGATAAAACAAAACAATAAATGGTTCTAGAAATAGCAAACTGAAACAGGAAAATAACTGTGTGACTTTGCTGTAAGATAATGTGAAATAGGAACTATCTATTTGCCCACCTGTACCCATGTTACAATTATGGTAGCTGTTTATAAAAATGTAAAAACTTGTAAATGACTTTTTTTCCCTGGATTTGGTTCAGGTCCTTTATTTGATCAACAGTGAATGAAGCTTTTGGATCTGATACAGCTCAGCATTTACACCATAAAATCTACTGTGAGCCTCAGGAGAGAGCCTTAGTACTGTAAAACCTAATAAAGGATAGTTTCAAGTGTGCACAATTTCCCTTAATCTCCTTTTTCTAGGTGACATGTCTTGAAGGGAAATAAAAATGGCTCAAAAAATGGCAGGGGACTGCCTAAATCACGCAGAGCCCCAAAGCCAGTAAAAATTAGGGCCTTAGCTAATTGTCTTGTGAGCCATAAACAAAAATGTTCTGTGGAAGTGAACTCCAAAGCCACCTTCACTTAAAGGAAACTCCAAGGAAGATGTGTTTTGGTAAGAAATTCCACTTGCTATAGGTAAGTAGCCAGAAAACAAGGGGCAATATTGCATGAAAGGGCTCCACTTCTTTTTTTGTTGTTGTTGCACAATATCTAGTTATTTTTTGCATCTAGCAGGGGTCCAGTTGCTGTATTGAGAGTGCCCAATTTCCAGAACTGCTGCCATTCCCTCCTGGCCCCTCTCACAGACGAGGTCAGCTACAGTTTATCAGCCTGGCCTCAAAGTTCATCTGCAACGTGCTTAGGTCTCACCACTAAGACCTGGGACTAGTAGTTGGGAACAGCAATATAGTGGATGGAGAAAACTAGAAAAGGTCTCTAGAGATCCATGTCCCACTTTCATCTTAGGTGCTAACACAATATAAATAAGTAACACTGCAGTAAGAGAGTGAAATTTAGGAGATACATAAAAGACCAAACCAAGAGTTGGAAACACTAGTTATTCATTATTGTGCACCACGTTTTTCCAGATTTACATGAGCTGCAATGCTCTACTACAGCTAAACTACAATACCCTTCAAGTACTACTACTCATGATAAGCAGAAACTCAAAAAGTAAAGGAACCCTTATTATTTGCAACATAAGGCGAGATAAAAAGAAAAAATAAATAATAGCATGGTGTGAATGTACTCATTTCTTCCTTTCCTGCATAAACACTTAGCCTTTTTGAGGGGGTGTCAACTATTCATTCACCGTCTAGGATGTTTTGAAAACCATGCACATGTTAAGAATATCCAGTCAGATAGCTTAATAACTGTGTTTTTCTCACAGTACTGTCTCTTCGTATTTCTGACCCTCACTGCAGTCCAGAATTGCACATGTACAGAACGTTAGCTCAGTTGGACAGCAAGTTTTGATGCTACAGTAAGTGTATTAATGATATTTATCAAGTGATAATTGGCTTTTTTTAGATTAGTACCATTTTCAACTCATATATTCTCTCATATTGGTTTTATTGGCTCTAATCATGTGGGTAAAACAAGTGGGATTCAACTCTGCATGCTGTGGTCCCATCCGTAGATGCTTAATCCTTTTGGTGAAAAGTGGGTATCAAAAGTATACCCTCAATATCAATATGATTTAGGAAAATGCAGATGTGTGTAGTATTCCTATGGCAGAAAATAAATAGTTTTGATAAAAGTATCATTTAAATGCATGTTCCAAGAATGGTGTGTTGTTTTCCTATAGACAAGCAACATTTTCATTTATTCAAATCAATAAATTAGTATCATACACAACTGAAACATAGTACAGAAGATGTTTTGATGTTCATAATTTCAAAACTTTCAAACGGAAATGCTACATGGGAACTCAAACATACAGCTTAACATAATTGCTTCTAAATGTAGTTTAGATCTGTTATTCATTTTCATGTTCTTTTTTTCAAAAGATGATAGTACAATTTTACATAAGATTCAGTGTTCTGCAGAATAAAAAATGTATGCAACTCCCTGTTCATAACAGCAAAGAGACTTCATTAATTGTTTATGGCAATATAGTATCTGCCACTGTCTCCATCTGTGCGTAACGGTGTGTCCCAGATTATTATGATCCTGGAAATGAGACAACGAGGGCTCTGCCCTGTGAGACGTGAGAGTTTTCTATTCTGATGTACATCAATTTCAGCTCAAGGTACCTAACAACAGCTTGTGGCACCCAACAACTCACAGAATCGGACCTCAGATCAGACTTCATACATTTTTTAAAGAATTCTATACCTGATATCAAAGTGAATGTCTTCCCAGAAAGCAGCAAATTTTCAGAAATTCTCAGAAGGCAACTGTATTTTCACCTATGTAAATGTGATCATGTGCTGTAATTTCCTACCTCCATACATTACAGATTCATGACTTTTCCATGTAAATAAGCTTCACACTTTAGTGCAAGCCATAGAAGGATGTGCAGTTTTCAGGAGGTCCCTAGGTCAAATTTTTTGTGTCAGCAACAGCATGATTTTACATAGTTACTAAGAACTGGGCTGTTTGGGTGTGCACAGTATATGCTAAATGATATCCTCTGTGGTAGACAACTGAAACCATGATTCCTGTTGATGTGTCTCAAGATCTTGTATGTGCAAACAAGAAAAGCCTTACACGTTTTGCATGTTATATGCAGAGTGCAAAAGAGCTGCTCACTAACATTCAGATTGGAGACATGATACATTCAGTGACTGTATGTCATCACAAAAGCTCCTCAAAAGTAGATTTTATTTCATTTTGAAAGTGTCATTCTTTTTACTGCATTAGAATGATCACTATTGAAAGCAACCACCACCTCATTGTATTCCCTGATGATCAGTAAACACTTTTTTTTTTTTTAAATCTGAACACAGGAACAAGCCTAAACCCAAACAGAGGATCAAGGTATATGGCAAAGGGACTAGTAATTGGCAAAGGAAATAGGCTGTGAGTAGTCTGGGGAAACACATCTCCTTCAGAAACTGTAGAGGCATCTTTAAACTCATGTAGTGGAAATAGGTCCAGCTAGGAAAGGTCCTAGCATCACCCAACGTACTCCAGTCTTAACATTGTACAAAAGCCAAGAAAAAAGAGAGCCCAAAGTAATTCAACAGGTACTGCAGAAGCAAGCTGCCTTCACAGTCTTTACGTGTAGATTTCTGGATAGAACCCCTCCAGGTTTCATGTTAACAAAGCCTCAACCTGTGAACCTCATGCTTTCTCACCTCATGAAGGAATTTAAAGGTTTCCATCCATTCTGATGGTTTTTGTTTATTCATTTTCCCGTATGGGTAATGGTTTGTACACAAGCTCTCTGCTGCTGGTGTTACCAAAAATAACTGTCCTTGATTCTTCCCACCAGGCTCTACAAGCTCTAGTGCTGACCCACCACAAGACACCATTCTGCATTGTTTTCTGGGTGGCTTTGTGAGAATGAATGAATTCCAAGTCGTACAATGACAATGATTCATACCTCCACTTTGACTTTAAGTCATAGCATCCAACATCATTTGGAGTATGATATCTCTCTCTGAGTGGAAATTAAACTGATTTATTTATTCATGAAATGAAATTGTTTTGGCTATAATGTACAGGCTTTAAAACATCAGTTCTCTCTCATCCCATTATTACACAGTTTCCTAATTACCTCTCTAATCACACTACCTAATATTGTAAAGTGCCTTGGAGTGTGCAGAGAAGTTGATGCACATTAAGAACCAAATTAGCAGATTTGGAGAGGAAAGAAGTCTCTTTTGTGTATTCTTCCCGTAGCCCTGTGGAAAGAAGAGTCTGCTTTTCATCTTTGTGCTGATGCTACAACTCTGAAAGTCCAGGTGGCAGAACATGATGAGTCCATATGCTTCAGAGAAAAGTATTTTTCAGAATATCACTTGGAAATTACAGTTCATTAAACTTTACCTTCCTACCCATGCCTGTTTTGCATTTGGGTTTGGTTCAACTACTGTGAAGTGTACCAAAAGAGGACGTAGGGAAACAGATGACAAAGCCAGAGGCTGCAATAGAGGCCTGGCCCTGAGGCAAGAATCTCAGAGACTTCTCTATTTTAGAAATGTCTTCTTGTAACATTGGATTGCATTCACACTATAATTTTAAATAAATAAATAAGTAAATAAAAATAGTTTGAGGAGACTTTTCCTCAAACTATTGTTTTCCATAGAAAGACTCAAAGACTCTGTGTATATGCCCTAAATAGATCAATTGCCTTTCTCAGATTCTTGTGCTAAGAACTTGCTGCATACTTGCTTTAAAAAGTATATAGTTTCTTCACTAATATTTAACCAGGTCATCCATTTGTAAAGGACCACAGAAGTCAATATTCAGTTAGAAACTCTCAGTTTAGTTTATTATCTGTCTTTGATTTCAATATGCTGTTGACTTGCTTAAATGCTGTGAAAGCATTTCTGTTCTTGATATTACTTCTTTCTCAAAGTCTCCATTAACGTAAAAAGAAAAAAACAAAACAAAAAACCAAGTTAGCCATTTTCTGTCCATCCGAAAAATGTTTCCTGGAACAGTGTTCATTCTTGACCATGTCTTTTAAGGACATATATTGTGGCATAATTTTGAGTCCTATTTGGTCTATTGCTTTTCCCAAATGCTTTTTACCAATTCTTATTCTCTGCTTTCTTGGAAGGTTTGCTCTGCTACATAAAGTCAGAGACAGACATTTGTCCTTTTTGTCTTAGTGTTTGTGTTGCCTATACTTTTCATCATCATCCAGTCTACAACAATGTCAACCAGAAAAGGAATGTATGGCAGGTTCCACATCAAACTGTTCTGTGGCTTGGTTGTTAAAATTTTATGCATCTTCACCCAAACTTTATTTTCATAGCATCCTATGGAAAGTCCCACAATAAAAGAGGGTGCATTTAGGCAAACTCCCTTTGAAAGGCATGAAATTCTCCCTTGTATGCATACTTGACTGCCTTTTATTTCATATATGTACACAACACTAAAAAAAGTTTTTCTACAACAAGGGGTTATGTGGAACCTCACCCATTACAGCCATGTTTTTTGAGAAATTTGTCTTTTAAGTAGTTTGACAAAGATTCCATTTTTATGTATATTTTGGTGTTCTCTTCCCTTGGCAAGAAATCTCATGCTTAACAGAAAGTCCAGTTCCACCACCTGACATCTTTAATGCATGCCAACAGTATTCCTTTCTAAAGCAGGACTAGTCCATTCCTAGTTCATTTTATGCATGGAAAAAATTGCTTGATTCTACACACTTCGGCATTTAGATGTGGATCCCTACCTACTCTCTTCAATTGTTTTGTTCTATGCTTTCTGCCAGTTAAAACCTACCATGGTTTTTTTTGTTTGGTTGGTTTTGTTTTTTTGGTTTTTGTTTTGTTTTGTTTTGTTTCTTTGGGTTTTGTTGTTGTTGTTTTTTAAACACATAGCAACCCACAAATGGAGAATAATAAAAGGCTTGAATGTTTAGAATTTCACTATTCTCAGTTCTCCCTCAGCCTGCAGGGATATCAAAAGAGAACAGGTGGTACTACTTTTAGATTATAATAAGAGAGACCAGGTAAATTGTACAGTTATACAACTCAGAATTCAGCTTAAAGAATGCAGCTAGGATCTTTAGCAGGTAATCAAACAACCTAGTCTATCAAGCCACTTTTTTTACACTTTGTAGTTTCTTACTGCCCTAATAAAATAAAACAAAGACAAAAATAGGAGGAGTATGGAGCAGAGAAGCTGCCATCAAGTAGAACTCCACAGATCAGATGGTATGGATTAAAAGATTTCTCAAACTGTTCTCATCCACGATTGGACAGGAACCAGCACAGAATGACTGTTAAAATCAAGCAGCCATAATATTTTCCATAATAAGCCCAACTTGCAGAGCAAGAACTTGGGGCTCTCATATCCAGCCAAGCCTAGTGAGACTGCAGCTCCATATGCTTCCATCTCCTATCAGGAACTGCTCTGCAAGCAGTACTTTCTATACATGACTTCATGCATTCAACCAGCCAGCTCCCTGCAGATCACCAGTCAAGGCTCCACAGGCCACATATAATTTCTCACTAACCTTACCATCTGCTCCCCTCACCCTTCCCCTACACTACTAGTAATTGTGCCAGGTAAACCAGAAATAAGGCAAGGGGCAAGACTATTACAAATATTTTAAATACAGACTGTTACTTATATGGATGTGCGTGTAAATTCTCATAGAGAAGTCCATTACTTCTTACTTAACACATGGAAAAAAGGTTCATGCCAGTTATTCCTCAAATGCAAATGTTTAGAGTGTGCTCAAGTAAATTGTCATGTCTGCTAGCTCTGTTCTTGCACACATGCCTTCATCTCTACTCAAGATGCTGTTGGAGAGCATTTCCTGGGCTACACAAACCTCTCATCTGAACCACTGCAGCCACTCTTGAGTTGTAAGTGAGCGAGTCCAAAATCCATCCACGTGTAAAAAAAAAAAAAAAAAGTCCCACAAATGCACCTCTAAGCTTTAGACTGTAGGATGTGTTAAAACCCATCCAGATGATAAAGATATTTTGATTTTAACAAACAGTTTATAATCTATCTTACCAGTAAAATAATGATGGTCCTAATGTTTTTACAATGGAAATTCAGTGGAAAATACTTTAAAACAGCCCATCAAACAAAAAAAAGCCAACAACCCATGCCACTCTGCAGCAAAGTTGCAAAACATCATCAACTGATAGCAAAATCTGTGATATTTACAGGCACTTTTTCGTTTTAAAAAACAGGAGAGCCCTGGACTCCAGCCGACTAAGAAGGGAGGGGCGGGTGACAACAGGGGAACTGCTGTTTGAACAGTTCGTGCTCCTTGTCCATGTGCTCTTCAGCTTTTAGAGAATGGTAGGAAATGCAGTGCCTACAAACAAGTAAGCTCATTTCAGGTAAAAAATAAGGTTCATCTGCTCTTTGACTAACCATCTTGTGAGTCAGGTGTGATGAAGAGATGGTCTCTCTCAATTCCACATAGCAATATGGGCACCTCTAGGCTGGAATGCCAGCCAAAGTTTTGGGATACACTGTCCTGGTTTCAGCTGGGATAGTTAATTTTCTTCCTAGTAGCTGATATAGTACTGCGTTTTGGATTTAGTATGAAGAAAATTGCTGGAAAATTGCTCCTCCAGTTTCTAGTGGACAGTTCCCCAGACAGAGTAAAAGGGCTGATCTTACTCCCAAGTTTAATGAAGGAACTCCTGACTCATATGTACAAGAAGTGGGTAACAAATACTATGACCAGGACTAGAGGGGCCCTGCCTCCAGCCAGGTGGAGGAAAAGGACAACCAGGTTTACTGGACTGTGTGGATTTGATGGCCTGGCACATCAGACCCACAGGAGTATAAGGCTCTGGTAGAAACTGGTGCACAGTGTACCCTAATGCCATCAAGCTATATAGGGGCAGAACCCGTCTGTATTTCTGGAGTGACAGGGGGATCCCAACAGTTAACTGTACTGGAGGCCAAAGTGAGCCTAACTGGGAAGGAGTGGCAGAAGCACCCCATGGTGACTGGCCCAGAGGCTCCATCCATCCTTGGCATAGACTACCTCAGGAGAGGGTATTTCAAAGACCCAAAAGGGCACCAGTGGGCTTTTGGTATAGCTGCCTTGGAGACGGAGGAAATTAAACAGCTGCCCACCCTGCCCGGTCTTTTGGAGGACCCTTCTGTTGTGGGGTTGCTGAGGGTCAAAGAACAACAGGTGTCAATTGCTATGGCAACAGCGCACCGGTGGCAATATCGCACCAACCGAGACTGCCTGATTCCCATCCATAAGCTGGGTCGTCAACTGGAGAGCCAAGGAGTGATCAGTAAGACTTACTCACCCTTTAACAGTCCCATATGGCCAGGGCAAAAGTCTGATGGAGAGTGGAGACTGACAGTAGACTTGTGGCCTGAATGAAGTCACGCCACCGCTGAGTGCTGCCGTGCCAGACATGCTGGAACTTCACTACGAACTGGAGTCAAAAGCAGCCAAAAGGTATGCTACAACTGATATCGCTAATGCGTTTTTCTCAATCCCTTTGGCAGCAGAGTGCAGGCCACAGTTTGCTTTCACTTGGAGGGGCATTCAGTACACTTGGAAGCGACTGCCCCAGGGGTGGAAACACAGCCCCACCATTTGCCATGGACTGACCCAGACAGCACTGGAACAGGGTGAAGCTCCAGAACATCTGCAATACATTGATGACATCATCACGTGGGGCAATACAGCAGAAGAAGTTGTTGAGAAAGGGAAGAACATAGTCCAAATCCTTCTGAAAGACGGTTTTGCCATAAATCAAAGTAAGGTCAAGGGACCTGCACAGGCGATCCACTTTTTAAGAATAAAATGGCAAGATGGATGTCGTCAGATCCCAATGGATGTGATTAACAAAATAACAGCCATGTCTGCACCAACTAGCAAAAAGAAAACACAAGCTTTCTTAGGCATTGTGGGTTGTTGGAAAATGCATATTCCAAATTACAGTCTGATCATAAGCCCTCTCTATCAAGTGACCCAGAAGAAGAATTTCAAATGGGGCCCTGAGCAACGACAAGCCTTTGAACAAATTAAACGGGAGATAGTTCATGCAGTAGCCCTTGGGCCAGTCCAGGCAGGGCAAGATGTAAAGAACATGATCTACACTGCAGCCGGGGACAATGGCCCTACCTGGAGCCTCTGGCAGAAAGCACCAGGAGAGACTCGAGGTTGACCCTTAGGGTTTTGGAGTTGGGGATACAGAGGATCCGAGGCCCACTGTACTCCAACTGAAAAAGAGATATTGACAGCATCAGAAGGCGTTTGAACTGCTTCGGAAGTGATTGGTACTGAAGCACAGCTCCTCCTGGCACTCCGACTGCCAGTGCTGGGTTGGATGTTCAAAGGGAGGGTTCCCCCCTACACATCATGCAACTGATGCTATGTGGAGTAAGCGGGTTGCACTGATCACACAACGGGCTCAAACAGGAAACCCCAGTCACCCAGGGATCTTGGAAGTAATTACAGACTGGCCAGAAGGCAAAGATTTCAGAATATCACCAGAGGAGGAGGTGACACATGCTGAGGAGGCCCCACTGTACAATAAATTAGCAGAAAATGAGAAGCAATATGCCCTGTTCACTGATGGGTCCTGTCATATTGTAGGAAAGCATTGGAGATGGAAAGCTGCTGTATGGAGTCCTATACAACAAGTCGCAGAAACTGCTGAAGGAGACGGTGAAGCGAGTCAGTTTACAGAAGTAAAGGCCATCCAGCTGGCTTTGGATATTGCTGAACAAGAAAAAGTGGCCAGTGCTCTATCTCTATACCAATTCATGGATGGTGGCAAATGCCCTGTGGAGGTGGTTGCAGCAACGGAAGCAGAGCAATTGGCAGTGCAGAGGCAAACCCATCTGGGCTGCCGCACTGCAGCAACATATTGCTGCCCAGGTAGAGAACCTGGTTGTAAAAGTACGTTACGTAAATGCTCACGTACCCAAGGGTCGGGCCACTGCAGAACATCAAAACAACCAGCAGATGGATCAGGCTGCTAAGATTGAAGTGGCTCAGGTGGATCTGGACTGGCAACATAAGGGTGAATTATTTATAGCTTGGTGGGCCCATGACACCTCAGGGCATCAAGGAAGAGATGCAACACATAGATGGGCTCGTGATCGAGGGGTGGATTTGACCATGGACACTATGGCACAGGTTGTCCATGAATGTGAAACACACACTGCAATCAAACAAGCCAAGCGGTTAAAGCCTCTCTGGTATGGAGGACGATGGCTGAAATATAAATATGAGGAGGCCTGGCAGATTGATTATATCACACTCCCACAAACCCGCCAAGGCAAGTGCCATGTGCTCACCATGGTGGAAGCAACCACTGGATGGCTGAAAACATGTTCTGTGCGCCATGCCACCGCCCGGAACACTATCCTGGGCCTTGAAAAGCAAGTCCTGTGGCGACATGGCAGCCCAGAGAGAATTGAGTCAGCCAGCGAGACTCAGTTCCGAAACAACCTCATAGACACCTGGGCCAAAGAGCATGGCATTGAGTGGGTATATCGCGTCCCCTACCATGCACCAGCCTCCGGGAAAATCGAACGATACAATGGACTGTTAAAGACTACACTGAGAGCAATGGGTGGTGGGACATTCAACCACTGGGATACACATTGAGCAAAGGCCACCTGGTTAGTCAGCACTAGGGGATCTGCCAGTCGAGCTGGCCCTGCCCAATCAAAACTTTTACTTACAGTGGAGGGGGACAAAGTCCCTGTAGTGGTGCACATAAAAAATATGCTGGGGAAGACAGTCTGGGTTACTCCTGCCTCGGGCAAAGGTAAATCTGTTTGTGGGATTGCTTTTGCTCAAGGACCTGGGTGCACTTGGTGGGTAATGCGAGAGGATGGTGCGGTCCACTGTGTACCTCAAGAGGATTTGATTTTGGGTGAAAATAGCCAATGAATTAAATTGTATTATGTTAATTGCTATATAACACTGTATGTCATCACTTCCATGGTTGCTATATGTCATATCAACAGTATTACAGTAAGAATTGCCCAGATTAATGAAGAATGAACTTTGACGAAACCAAGAAAAGTGCAGCGTTGGTGGAACTAGAACCGGTTTCAGCATGCAACAATCCAACACCACACACCATCTCTCCTGCCCTGAAAGACTGTTATGACAGATAGAACCCAAAGTCATGGACTAAATGAACTCAATGGACATTTTAGAGGGGTGGCCCATAGACTAAAGGAATGATATCTGTGTGTATATATCAAAATACAGGGAAAGTGGTGGTGATTGATTGGAAAGTATTGGAAAGACTACAACCTGGACATGACATAGATGGTATAGAATAAAGGATGGATAACATCTTGGTTTCGGCTGGGATAGAGTTAATTTTCTTCCTAGTAGCTGGTATAGTGCTGTGTTTTGGATTTAGGATGAGCATAATGTTGATAACACACTGATGTTTTAGTTGTTGCTAAGTAATGTTTACACCAGTCAAGGACTTTGCAGCTTCCCATGCTCTGCCAGGTGCAGAAGAAGCTGGGAGGGGGGCCAAACTGGCCACAGAGCTGTTCCATACCATATGATGTCATGCTCAGTATATAAACTGGGGGGAGTTGGCTGGGGGGAAGTGATTGCTGCTCAGGGACTGGTTGGGCATCGGTCGGTGGGTGGTGAGCAGTTGCATCACTTGTTTTGGGGTTTTTCTTTTCCCCTGGGTTTTGTTCCTCTCTTGTTATTTTCCTTTTCATTACAAATTATTATTATTATTATATTTTTTCTTTTTTCCCAATTATTCAACTGTTTTTATCTCAGCCCTTGAGTTTTCTTACTTTTGCTCTTCCGATTCTCTCCACCATCCCACCGGGGAGGGGAGGGTGAGGAAGCGGCTGTGTGGTGCTTAGTTGCTGACTGAAGTTAAACCACGACATACACAGACTTGAATATTAAACGAACTAGAGAATTTTATGTGTGCAAACAAGCTGCTGTAAATCCCTTTTCAGCATTTAGCATCGTGGAGACATTGCAATAGAACACTATTTTATATCATAAGTAGCCAGAAGGACTACTCATCCCTCCATCAATTAGTAAAATGATATTAGGAAACAATCAGTTTATTATCTATGAGTAGATCAGGGAGTCTGACAAAAAACCCACACTCTTTAAGCTAAAAGACACAAAGCAAATGGGTATAATCTACCCATGAAAGAAAGAAAGCTGAAAATTAGAGGAAGATTTCTAAACATCATTGAAGTTTTAGGAAGAGCTGCCCAACAATAGCAGCAAATAAAAAGAAAAAATACCACACCAATCCAATTGTTTCACAATGAAGGTTGGCTCATTAATGAATTTAATTATATGCTGCCATTGTCTGCAATATCAGGACATTGGTATCAGCTATCCAATCTACCTCATATTCCTTTGTTGCTTGCTGACAAGGGTATTAATATCCAATACATTAACATAAGCTTCTGGAAAGCACATTTTACAAGGGTACTGAGCAACTCTCCTGGCCAAAATGCTTGGAACACCCTCTTTCTCAAAACCAGACACCGGGAGCAAAAGGCAGGAGACAGATTTTCAAACTATCAGCACCCAGTGCCTGGAGAGGTTGATCTAGATTGATTTTACTGACAGTTACTGAGCAGAGACCTCTTGAACTGGAAGTGCGGAAACAAGGCTGCACCATGACAACCTGCTGGTTCTCAATGATTTTGCATATTCTTCACGGCAAGCATAATATTGCCTTTGTTTTAGGCATAAAGAGTCCTCACAAAATTGGCTCATTTCAAGCTTGCTGAATCTGATTCCATTAACAGAACTACACCTACTTCAGGCAGGATTTAAGATTGCTGTATTCTGAATTACAGCTGAGATGAACTGCTCTGTGAGAAAGAAGTAGAGAAAGAAGTTTCAGCTATGTCTTCCACCTTTACAAAATTCTCCTTTGTCTGTTATTTATGAATTTCATTAATTTTAAACAGAGATAATTTATTTCATAAGAGAAATCTGTAGTTATTGAGATACCATACATGTTTGGCTTCCTGTAGAAATCAACAAAATACTGAAGCTACGGGGATAGATTGGCTGCAAGAGAGCTAGTATTTTAATGTCTAAAAAAAAAATATCCCAGGAGAACTGGATATTTTGATGAAATTATCATTGCAGAATGTCTTTCTCAGAAAGGTGATAGTGAATCAGCAAAAAGGAACTGAAGTACTCCATTATATTCAGAGGTGGACTGTCTTTGCCTTCCCCTCAACCAAATACTAAACATCTTCCCAATCTTAGTCTATTAAAAAAAAGAAAACTTTTTATATACTTCTTCCTCATACTCCATAGTGCCTGTACTCAGATTCTTTTTACACCTTGAATTGTTGGAAAACTACACATTTGCATTCAGTCTTTTAACATATGTTAGACTGTCTTGAGTTATAATTCAGGCAATAAGAACTTACTGACTTTTTTCATTTAGTCCATATTATTTTCTAGAGAGACAGATTTGTATGGATGTACAGCTCTCACTGTGGTATCTCATACAAATGTGGATACAGTCAAGGGCAATATAGCAGACTAGACAGACCAATGGTGAGTTCTGCTTTAGCAGTTCCCGTGTTCCCCTGAACCATAATTGCCCATATTATCCAGCACATACTACCTTTTGTGTATCTGGAAATGGTTATGAATAATCTTCTTTTGTATGATATACTGTCTCTATCACTGCCCCATTTAATTTTCATTTTTCTAAGTGCTACAGCAAAATAAACATTAATATCCACAAAAACTTTAGCAGTTTTCACCCACATGTATCTATTCAGACTTTCTAAAACAAATAATTGTGTTGTCACCTTTTTCCCCTTTCATTATACTTCCATGGAATTCAGCCTTTATCTCCAAATGTTGTCCTCCATTTTTTTCTTCTCTTGCCTTCTAGCTTTAAAAATAATACTGTTCTTCAAACAAAATCCCTTTGGAGATAATGCGGCATCTACTTATGCCCCCCCCCTGTTGGCACAAGTGGATGAAACTTGGCTGTTTTAACTGGATGTGCAGCCATTTTTAGAAGAGTAATACCTAACTAAGGAATTCTGTGTAATTATCAGCTACAGTAACATACAGCTCTGCAGGTCATTTCTAACTCTAATTCACTAAGTTGAAAATAGGTACTCACCTGTTTGTTCTTTTGCTCTCTTCAGAATCTGCTCTTCAAAGAATTAAAAAAAATATTTGAGAAGCAGGTCATCTACTTTGCTCTTTAGAGTCCACATTATTCACTATTTATGAGTATTCAGGTGACTACTAGGCATCCATGGAGATATCTATGAATCCCAAGAGTTGAATGGATTGTAGCATGAATGATGATTCACCTGAAAGTTTGCACTGCAACTGGATTATCCTCCACTGAATATCCACTATTTATCACTGGTAATTCTTCATCTTAAAAATGCCCATCATAGAAAAATCCAAAGCGATATCATGTAATGCATGTGACCAATAATCACTTTTAACAAAGAAATACCATGTTTAAACACCAACTTAATTCCAAGATAATACTTCCTTGACTTGTATAGTCTTTGAAAATAATAGAAGAACTGGATCATATCTGCCCTAAATAGCTGGGGTTTGGGGTTTTTTGTTTGTTTCTTTCTTTCTTTCAGTGTGGGTTGTTTGGGGCTTTTTGTTGGGTTGTTGGTTTTTGGGGGGTTTTTTTGGGGGGTAACTAAAGAAATTCCCTACTTCAGGAAGCTGGGAGATGCGTATTTCAACAGCAAAGCTGTTGATCTGTCTTTATCACATTGTGTTTTTTAAAGCTTTACATTTTCTGTTGGACAGCTTTTAAGTGTGTTTTTGTAGTATTTTTAAAGTTGTTTGGGGGCAGGTGGTATGTGGAATCAACGGCCTATGGTCCTGTTTAGAAGAATCAGCTACAGCATGGATCTCTGTAATTGCTGGCACTGGGCATAATCATCAATTACCATCTTCCTACAATGCAAAAGTACATTTGCAGAAAATATTGCTTACATTTAAAATCAATATTTATCTGAGGCAAATAATCTGACCAGCTCTGCTTCTCTCATTCCATATCCCCTGTTCATAGACATACCTTCAAAGATAAATGCGTCTAGCTATAAAAATACATAAGCCTTAATGTCACATGGACAACAATGGTAAATTCACAAAGACAGCAGTTTTATTTTGTAGCATTTTGAACCAGGACAGTTAACAGCTACAATCCCTGCTGGCAACTTGTCAGTTTGGCATTTTTATTTCAAAGCCACATATGGTTCCCAACTACAAAAGAAACATTAATTATGTCTTTCTGTGCCTTTTTATTAGGTACTTTTCTAGTCTTCTCTGGGGTTTGGGGGTCTGTTTGTTTATTTTACTATAACCAGAGTATCAACCATTCCCATTTCTGCAGAATTCTGTTACTGGTTCCTGTGGTGTTGGGGTTTTGTGGGGTTTTTTTGTTTGTTTGGGTTTTTCTGTTGTTTTTGGTGGCTTTTTTGTTTTGTTCTTAAGACAAGCAATTACAGTCTTACTTTGCAATACATCTGTAGTTAAGTGAGATATCTATATACACACACACATATATAAATATGTGTCTCTTCAGATACTCAGATTGCTTCTTTTGAATAATTAATACCAGAATGCCATCAAATGTGATATGTGCCAAGATGCCACAAGGCTATTATATACAGAACTTTAGATTTTTAAATGTTTATATGCTCATGTTAACTAATTAATGCTAATTAATACAGCAAGAAAACAATGCAGACCCTTCATATTAAAATTTAAATGGAGGTTACAGTTTTCTTGGTTTACCTCATCCCTAATGGTAATAACAAAAGCTAAACTGTATCTTTTTTAGCCAAAGGTCTGTAGTCTGGAATTTTGTTACATTTGCATTTAGTCTCCTAATATGTTTTAAGCATATTTATTCCCTTTGGACTTTGAGGGGGTTTTTGACTGCAAAATGTGTTTCAATCTTTTTTATTTTTCTGAATGCCTTTCAGTTTAGTGATTAAAAAGCTAAAAATACTGTTTCAAGAAGGTGCCATTATTATTCAAATGTGGTTAAGTCAAAGACATAAACAAGAACAGGACCGTTAAATACGTCAATACTCAATTTTTCCACCTATTTTTTCTCATTAGAATGTTTCTAATTTTTCTGACTTGATACCTCATGGCCTAATGACATGAATGCGAAAAAAAAAAAAAGGAAAGGTATGTGATTGTGGGGGAGAAATTAATCTCTTGTAGAGAGATAATATGAAATGCTACTGAATACTGCAGTGTGATGCCATTTTCATTTCACTCTTTTTACTGTTCAGCTTTTTAGGAAGCACAGCTGATTTATTGTTTCTGTCTCACAGGAGCTGGTCAAGACAAACTTGGAATATAAATATAGCCTCTGTGGTCCAGACAGTACTTCACAACCATCTTAGCCCATAACTCAATTCCAGCAATTTGGAATTATTCCTGGTATTTTCCCACCTCTTTTATTGTTTGTAAAGCCTGGTGGGTACAAGTGCCTTGCAGGTTGGGCAGTGCTGCCCTAGAAGGGAGGCCCTGGGCAGAGGGTCAGCAGACAGATTTCCCCAGATGTACCATTTCTTTCATATGCAATCTCATGCAACTGAACTCTCTGTTTTTCTGTCTCCCCTTCTTTCCTCTGTAAGCCCTTTAGGCCACAGCATTTTTACACCACCTGTCTAGCAGAACAGCACCCTAATCTCTATAAAGACTAGAGCACAAAGCAAATAATATAATCAGATATCATGGCTTTATTTGCAGCTCATTATTAATGTCAAGTGTGGCACTCATCATTTGCTCTGTGTTTCAACCATGATTATCTCATTCAAATGGCAGCGCTCACAGGAAATCTTTATGTTAGCTCTATTGAAAAGGGTCTACAAAATGGCATAGAGCAAGGGAGAAGAAATAAGAACTCCCATTTACAAAGGATCAAACAAGACTACCATGCAACACTGTCCAAGTGACAGCATCAAGAACACAGGTCCTCCCCACACAAACTGTCTCAAAGAAAGGGCCCTGTGGAAAGACCAGTTCTGCAAGTGGATGGGAAAACGCAGGTCACTATGGCTGCTTACTAGCCCTACAGCCAGCAGACATGGTTCTCACCCAACCAGACTTGGATCTACAGAGAGCTGATTAATTGAATAGATTAAGCACTAAAGTCTTCTGTGTTAAATTTGTTTTGCGAACATTGTAAACACTCTGTTACTTTTGATCATTTGCCCTCTAGCTTCCACTTGGTGTTATAATAGAGGCAACAACTCTCAGCCTCCCAGTCTTCTCCAAGGGAGTGTAAAGCACTTCAGCAAAGTACCCCTGTGGGGACTTCCAAGATCACATTGAATGAACAAACTCAGGGACCTGAAACAACTACATTAGGCCCAGTACTTCATGGCACTGCCATGAGACCTGTGCAAAAGTTTGATATACCCATGATATACCTGATATACCCACAGTTCTGTTGCATGAAAATAAGGAGAAAGGGAAGGAGTTATACGTGACATAGATGAGATGTCAGAACCATGATTTTTTTTGTTTTCCTTTGTTTCTAATTCTCAACGTTGCACATTAAGCATCAATGTGGATCCTGGACAGCTTAACACAGTAGTTACTGTAGGCTTAGATGAGTCAGAGGAATTGTTTTAAAGCATGTGCTTCTCTTCCCACTCTTGCATCCTTTGCTCTTCTTTCTCCACTAATCCCACACAGAGCCCTTTCCTTCATTTTAGTTCTGCTTTCCCTCCCATATGGTCTTGGCTGCCCCTTTCTCTTTACCCACTCCAAACACATTTCCACCAGTATCTTCACCTTCTTCTTATACCTCCTCTTGTTCATAAATGTGTCTTTGGTTCTTTCGCTCCCAAAATCCTTCACTGTCTTCTTGTCCCCACACTCCCCATCCAATCCCTCCTAAAATATACCTTCTCCCTTACAAATTAACCTTTGTAACTACCATCTCTGTTCTCCCACTTCACACTTCTTTCTATATATACTTTCCGTGGCACACATTGTGCCAGTATCCCTTTCTGCAGTCAAGATCAGCTATGACCTCTCTTCCTCAGCCTAATCCTTGTGATTTTTTTCCCTTTGTTGAAGTCCCACCAGTGACAAGTCCACATCTGTGGACTGGTGGAGTTGCGCTCACAATTGTACAGCTAAATGAATATGTATGCCATGAGCTTTGGGGAGCTCTGAGCAGAGAAACCAGGGCTGAGCCTACCACCAGGCGTAAACATCTTCAACGTTGTGGACACCAAGCACGTGCGTGATAAAAAGGCTGGGAGAAGCTTGGGGTTTTAGTCTTGTGACCTGCCCTGTACTTGCTAGCAAGCAGCATGTTTCCAGGTTATCCAGGCTTGCTCCAGACCCCAGCTGGTGAGTTGTTGCTAACACACAGAGCTCCATCCTCAGCATGGGTGAAACACCACCTTGGGGTGGTGCAGCTGGAAAGAGGAACTGGCTCTTCTAGCACCAGTTCCAGAAGCAGCTCTGGCACACCCTGGAAGGAGCCCTCACCATCACCCTCCCAAACAAAGGAAGCAAGGCCTGTTAACCTGAATCTAGGTCTCCTAGCTCTAATCCATGGGCCTCGAGATAAAAGTCTGATGTATAGACAAATTGATTAGATTTGCATATGAACGATTCCTGGAGCATAGTTCTGGAGAACTAGGACCCACCTTGACAACAGCATGTATAAAGATTCATGGACAGAACTGAAGCTGAAAAGTCACAACAAAATACTTCTCCTTACATTAGGCTCCAATATGCACTTATATTAAACCTTCAAGGATGTGTGTTTCAGTATCTTTCTTATACAATGAAGGATAATAATCATGTCAAAATTCCTATCTTTTCCTGTAAGCAGATCTAATCTTCTGCCACAATTTTTACAAAGTACCAGGTCAAAACTTTAGTCAGAGAAACTCCCATAAAATATATGCTCTTCTCTGTAGGTACCCAAGTTAAAAAGAACTGATCAGTATACCTATTGCAAATAAAAATTACAAGAGCATCAACTGCCTTTAAAAAAATGCATCCCATCTATACCCACAACCAACACCTAACTATCACACAATAACAATTTACTGTTTGTTTCTACAGTTTTCAAGCAGGTGAAAAGAAAACCTGCATGGAATCAAGGATAAAACATACCACAAGCTCTACCACAAAATTGGGTTTTTGTTCAAACTACTTGTTGTATGAAAAAAGAAAACTAGTTACTAGAGAAATTTGGAACCAACAAAACCACCATTTAAATCAAGAAACACTTGTCTGGGAAAGAAAGCCAGCTGCTGACCAGAGTAAAAAATTTTTCACGTTCTCTTTCTGCTTAGGGTGGATTTCTCCCCTAGCAATTTGAGGGAAGAGAAGAAGATCTGTCTCACTCTTGGAAAATAAAAAATTGATCTATATTTATTAAGAAATACCATGAATTGAATCCCTGTGTTGATTCATACTCTCAGACACTACAGACTTTGGAGGATTGATCCTGCATGAGCAATTTCTCTACAAAGTTAAGACTGTCATTTCATTTCTTATCTTGTTGAAAACAACTCATTACCACTAGATTTGACTTAGTCCATTACAAAACATCTGCTATTTGGAGACATAACTGGAAAACAAATAATTTTGGTTCCTTAAATAGCATTAGAAGTACATTATTATTATAACATTTTCTGTCAGTGTTTTTGCTAAAACCTTATTTCTCATCCCTGCATTTAGAATAATTATATCTCTAAATGTTTAAAAAGGAATAAAAAACAACAACAAACCACAGAACAAAAAAGATGTTGAGTATTGGATAAAGAGGATACACCACTGCTGTGCATAATGAAGGAACAATTTGTGAGCTTATGTACCCGTCCCTGGAACAAGGATGCCAGTTACAGATGTCAGATAAAGCTCATGATGCTTCATGACCTCCTCCTCCCACCTCAGCTGCCCCAGACACACACAACTACACGCAATAAGACATAAAGCAATGATAAGACACTCTCCTGTTCACCAGGCCCAAAACACAGCCATCCATAAGACAGAACTTGAATTGTCCTGTTTCCCCCAGCACACAGCCAACCTCACAGGAAAGTAATGTCCTCCCCTGTTTTCACCTCCCATTTTTACCACTGGTTTTAACCCATATAAACAAATATCCATACAAATAACCTTGTATGTAACTGTGAGAGAACTGGATTCAGCTGAGACTAAACCAGTCCAAGATCCCACTACAAACTAAACAGTGCTTAATCTGCAGGGCCAAACAGACTGATAGGAGCTAGAAACACTAAATGAGGCATGAATTACCATAAACAGGTGTGAATTCTTAAGCAAATTATAGTAAGCTATTCCTTCAAAAAATTAACAACAGCTGTGTTAAGTCAGTCTCAAAAAGTTTATTTCTGCTTTAAATCATGCAGACTAATTCCTTCATTCTGAAGAGTAAGCTACTCCTCAAATACAATGACAAAAAAAGATTAAGGAACTTCAATTAACTGCTGCATTTTAAATCTCGTTGAAATGTATGCCTTAGCTTTTCTTCATACATAAGCTCATCTTTTTCTTTCTGTCAGTAATACTATTCTCTTCTTCCTTCATGTTCTGTGGGTTGTAGCTACAAAAATCAAATAATGAACTAACATAGCTGGCATGTAAAAAAAGATGCAAGTAGCTAGATTCCTCAGAGATATGCAAAGATTGTCTACAGTCTTAACAATGAAGGGGCTTCCTGCAATTCTAAGAAACACTTCTACAGCATTTGCATATACAGAATATCCTGGTTGATGTCCAGTAAAAATGCAATTATTTATCTGTGTGTACTAAGTACATTTTATGTATTCCACAGGAAAATGATGGGGGATACTTTGTGTGCAATACACCTGTGTGCACTATGAATTAATGCAGTATTTTCTGGATTCATTTTTTGATACACCCACATGCACTTTATTTTCAGTGTGTAAAATATACACATACAAAAAAAAATTGGCTACAAAAAATTCAATCAATATTTTTCTCAGATTACATATCACCTGAGTGGTACTTCAAAATGTCATTATTCTGAGAGCTGAGTTCTTTATTTAGTCCACCTTTTCCAATTCTACCAACTAGCATGAAAGTTTTAAAGAAATAAAATGTAAAGATTGTTATGAATTTCTTTCCTAGCTATATAGCTTCCTGTATATATAGCTTTCCTATACTACCATACATGGTTTCCTTCAAATCAGCCTACAGAATGTCTCCTGAGGTAACTTAACAGGGATTCCTGTAAATTCAGTCAAACATCTGAATTTCTGCTCCTATTTAACCCAAATGTCTCTTTTTTTTTTTCTTCCTTCTATTCGACTTACCAAACTCCAAATTGTTCAGTACAGTTTAGTCATTAAAGTAACTTGTTCCATAATTATGTTGCATTTTACAATTCAGTAAAATGAAGCATGGGATTAATGAAAAGCTGCCTCAGGATATTTACCTTTTTTCCTAGACTTAAGAATCAATACCAGTTTGGACTTAAGAAGCACGAATCAATGATATCCATAGAATAGAGAACATTATCTATGAAACTGTGAGAAGACCAGACTTTAAAGGTATGCCGTTCAAAAAAAGGCTGTTTTTCTCTAGTTTTGTCAGTCTTCTCACAAAATAAAAACAGAAATGAATATATATAGCAAAAACAGAGAAGCTACCACACAGGTAGAAAATTCTATAAATAGAATTTATTTTCTAACTAATGTGTGTAACCCTCTTTCTTCCTAGGACATATGTATTTACCTGGACTAAATACAGTTTTATGAAACTATGCATTTAATGTGGGAAAAAAAAAATCACAAGGTTCAGTTCTTGAGCGGGTTTACAAATTAGCAAAGCAACATATATAAAACCCTCCACTGTACAATTAACAATCCTAAAAGGACTGACTGCTTGGAGATACAGTGGAAAAGCAGCATCCTAGATTTGCTCTTCAGCAGGTGCTGGAGTCAGTTTTGGTTTTCTTGGAACAAGCTTTCTCTCTTTCCATTCCTCCTAAAATATTTATGTAGCTATTTGAATTTGACTCTATTATGCATTATATAGGAGAGTTCCCAAACTATTAAATATGCCTTCATACCTTTGGGTATCCAGAAGTTCTTCATGTATAGCTCTATAGAGTATTATTAAAGTGACATAAAGGTAGTTTAATACATGTTAAGTTACACAGATATTCAGGTATTACCACATTGCAATAATGCATTTGTGGTTTCCATCTGAAACTTACCAGGATTCAAAATATGGGAAAGCAGACAAAAAGGACTGCAGCATTTCCTGAACTCAAAAAATTTGCTATTTTCTGCAAGTTTATACAACATTGCATAAATAAAAAATGGGAAGATCACTCTGCTTGTTCTGGAGAGTTTCGACCCTGGGTCCAATAAAATAGAGACAAAGAACTACAGAACTAGTTCAGTATTTCATCTCTACTGGTATTTTTACGAGAGTGTGTCAATGTGTCTGTATTTTATAAATAAGCTCATCCTTCAAAGTTTATTTTCTGCAAACATTACATGAAAATATAACTTTGTGCAAATAAGCACAAGCTGAAGCTAAGTTCCAAATTTAGTTATTGATGATTGCCAGTGACTAGCTCCCTCAGTGACAGGAAGAGAGTAGATATAGACAGAATATACAGTTATCAGTAAGTGCTGAGACAACCAAATTTGACAACCAAATTTACCAACCACAAACTCCGAGTCCCACTTTAATAATTGTAAATCATTGTTGATCTATATGGAAGCAGAATTTGGTTAACTTCCTGAGATCCAGCAAGCTGTGAAACATGGCCTGCTGTGTTAAATAGCCTATGAAGCTACACTGTGCAGTAAAAATAGCATGTGCTGTGCTCAAAGGATTTATTTAAAAGCTCTAAATGAAAAAATTCTGATAAAATGAAAACAGCAATAGAAAAAGAATACACAGATGTACACATCTTAGTTGTAAAAACTTGCTCAAAGATTTTGGGATCCCATAGTTCGAAAGTCATAGAAAAACATTTTTATTAGCACCTTCTAATGGTGCCTCATTCCAACTGGGATAAACACATATATTTCTGCTCCCCTTAACTGACACATGTGCATTCAGACACTAGCTGACTCTGAAAAAAATCTACATGACTTAATTGAAATAAACATTGTACAACAGGGGATATTTTAGACCTAAACCAGCTACATCCATCATTCTTTGCCTAGCTTTCTATGGCCCAAGAGCTGCAAGACACGTCACACACTCCAAAGAGCTTACTGGCAAGGAGATTGGGATGGGTTCACAGCTACAGATGATGTTGAATTCAACCTCACAGTGGGATGTAGGTAGGTTTCCTGCACAGCTGAGTCCCTGCAAAATCCAGCGATGAGATCTGTAATGGAAGTTGTTGCCTCCCTACCTCTTGCAGACAGGTCACCCACAGCCACAGAGGCAGGGCAGCCCTATTGCGACTCGCATGATGCAGCACCTCCAGACTGCTTGTGAGATATGAGCATATCATGACTGACAAGCTGCCCATTCCTGCAGAAGAGTGTATAGCAAACAGGCTGTTTTGGAAATCACATATGATTTTTGAGAAAACAAGAACCAAAACATAACAACTTCAAGCCTTTCACTCTGTCCTGGTTTCAGCTGAGATAGAGTTAATTTTCTTTATAGTGGCTGGTATGGGGCTATGTTTTGGATTTGTGCTGAAAACAGTGTTAATAATACAGAGATGTTTTAGTTGTTGCTGCACTAGTCAAGGACTTCTCAGCTTCCCGTGCTCTGCCAGGTGCAGAAGAGGCTGGGAGGGGACACAGCCAGGATAGTTGATCCAAACTGACCAAAGGGCTATTCCATACCACATGGCGTCATGCTCAGTATATAAAGCTGGGGAAGAAGAAGGAAGGGGGGGACATTTGGAGTGATGGCGTTTGTCTTCCCAAGTAACCATTACGCGTGATGGAGCCCTGCTTTCCTGGAGATGGCTGAACACCTGCCTGCCCATGGGAAGTAGTGAAGGAATTCCTTGCTTTGCTTTGCTTGCGTGCGCGGCTTTTGCTTTACCTATTAAACTGTCTTTATCTAAACCCTCGAGTTTTCTTACTTTTGCTCTTCCGATTCTCTCCCCCATCCTACCAGGGGGGAGTGAGCGAGCGGCTGCGTGGTGCTTAGTTGCCGGCTGGGGCTAAACCACAACACACTCTCAGAAAAAAATGCCTTTGTGGGAAATATGTAGTTCTCATTACTCTCATCCTGACTTTATTTTGTGGTTCAGATGCCACACTCAAACTTATTTCCTGTGATGTAGCATAGTTTCCAATGCCGCTATAATAAAAAAAGTTTGATTAGTTTAAAACTCCATTTCCTATCAAAAAGTCCTTGGTGATTTCTTTTGACCACTGTCCTTTCAGGCCTTTTCACCATGATGTAAAAATAAAACATTTCTCATGCTGACTTCAATACTTACACTTGACTTTTATCACTAGGCAACATTTACAGTGCGACAAGGTTAATGTTAAAGTGCTTTTTTCCCAAGACTACGACCATAGTTATATCAAATGCCACAGCACCTAATTGCCCTATTTCAAATGGTGGCATTTTCTCAAGATCTTCAGTGCACACAGAGACCGTGGATATAGTAGATGGACTGCAGGGGCAGCAGCTCCTTCCCCTCCCCTCATTGTGCACATTGCTCGCTGTGCATGCACACACACTTGCCATGCAGCAAAGGAGAAGTTTCACCTTCTTAACCTCCATTCAGGTCAGGGCTGTGGCTGCTGCTACGTGCACTACCATTTCTAAGGACAAGAAGCCACGCATTTCTGCTTCTCTACATAATTCAGCAAAGGCTGCTCATCACGTAACTAATGAATTGGCTGTGGTCTGCCTAATAGTTATTTTGCATATCCTGCAGCGTACGTAGAGATCTAGATATAAAATTGAGCAATCTACTCATGTATCTGCAATGCTCTCCAGAGTACTGAGTCTTTAAAACAATGACTTACCAACCAAGCTACTCATATTATGAAACACAGCAACACAACCCTAATATTATTCACATATGATAAAATCCTATTCAACGCTCAGACTGTGGGCTCAGTGAAGTATTCATCACAGACCTCAACAATTTATCTAAAGATACAAAAGAAAGAAACAAGAAAAAATAAATTTATCACCCTCTCCAAAGCACATTTCATTTTAGGTAGATGAGGATGTAGAAGGAAGCATTTCCTCTGACATTTAAAAATAATTATTTCTCAGTATCAGCTAGCCAGTGTAAGTTTGCACATGAACAGGGATCTAAAACATTAGGCAGAAATTAGAACAAAACTAGGTCCCCAGTTACACTTTGTAAAGGAAAACCACTTTAACAGGCTAGGATAATGTTGCACAACACCTGGCTTAGCAAATTCCATCAACTATTTGTAGTGTGTTTATAATGGGTATTACCATTTGATTTCTATACATTTAGATGGAAAACAAAGGTAATCTTTTCCTCATTCACTCTTTTCAATTTTCTAAGTGATAACAGAAAATTTTCTATACTTTAAACTGATATGCAAGTAAACCAGCTACATTATCTCCAGCATGGTTTAAAACAATCCTATGGTTTGAGTTCCCTGTTGTTTCAGAGCATATAGAAGCAGCTTTGATAAACAGGAATTTCAATGAGCTGTGCAGGTCAGGCATGTTTTTGTTTTTTAATTTTTCCCCAAAATGTCATTCAACAAATAGCTTTGAAGTTGTCTAAGAAATACTGTTTCCTATTCTGAATAGGACAACACTGTCATTTCTTCAAAGGAAGGTTAGAAAGGACTGCCAGAATAGCACTAAAATCCCTAAAGAAGGGATTAGTAGGGAGGGGAGGGGGGACAAGAGCCCAAAAAATTATCATTATTTAACATCATTAACATAATTATTTAGTTTGACATTTTCTAATCTTGTCATGTTTTAGGAATAATTTTCTCTAAATTCTGTTACAACTTCAACAAGTCCAAAGATAGCCTCAGAAAACAGCTAGCTAATCCCAATAGCATTTTTCTTATGGGGCTCCCCACTTGTCCAATTGGCATAAGATGAGTATGACCCCTTGCACTCCTGGCAGCCCCAAGGAGAACTGAATTTCACAGAACCCAATTTCACCCACTTCCTCTTATCCTTTCCTTATAAAGAGGGGGAAGATGCTTTCTCTGACTTACTCAACAGAACACTTTATCAGAAACATGACGCATGACTGCATTAAACAAAACACAAAGCACATGTGGAGCACAAGGAGAGGTTTTGCTTCTTTTTCCAATGGCTCCAAGAGAAGCAGAATGGGGCAAAAATGAATAATTTTTTCTAATTCACAAAGTGGCACAGACAGGAAACAAATGAAGTTCCCTCATCACCAGGATTTTATGTATGCTCTGCACCATACTGTTCTACATGTATTTAGTCATCACTCCAGATTTTAATGGTATCAGATAAAGCACACTTGAGATTTTGTGGATGGCTGGTTGATGAAGAAAGATGTATTTATAATGAAGATATTTACATGCTCTTAGTACTTACTGGTTACCTGTAATACATCATATATGCAAAAAAGTGTTCAGCTTTTCCTCAGGAAAAGAGGTGTTAAAAATGGCCATGATGCTGTACCCCGAATGACAGAAAAGGGAACTAGTTATGGGTTATAACTGTTTAGTTGTTCCACTTACCAGCATAGCTAGCTGGTCGAGGGAGGTGATTGTCCCACTCTACACTGCACTGGTGTGTACTGTGTACAGGTTTGGGCACCTCAATATAAGAAGGACATCGAACTATTAGAGTGTGTCCAGAGGAGGGCGACCAAGATGGTGAAAGGTCTTGAGGGCAAGACTTACGAGGAACAGCTGAGGTCACTTGGCTTGTTCAGCTTGGAGAAGAAAAGGCTGAGGGGGTACCTCATCGCAGTCTACAACTTCCTCAAGGGGGCAGTGGAGGGGGAGGTGCTGATCTCCTCTCTGGTGACCAGCAACAGGACACAAGGAAATGGAATGAAGCTGCATCAGGGGAAGTTCAGATAGGACATTAGGAAAAGGTTCTTCACTGAGAGGGTGGTCAGTCACTGGAAAAGGCTCCCCAGGGCATGGTACCAAGCCTGTCAGAGTTCAAGGAGCATCTGGACGACGTTCTTAGTCATATGATTTAGTTTTAGGTAGTCCTGTGAGGAGCAGGGAGTTGGACTCGATGATCCTTATGGGTCCCTTCCAACTTGAGATATTCTTATGATTCTATGATTCTATGACATGGCAGCCCAGAGACAATTGAGTCAGACAACGAGACTCATTTCCAAAATAACCTCATAGACACCTGGGCCAAAGAGCATGGCATTGAGTGGGTATATCGCGTCCCCTACCATGCACCAGCCTCCGGGAAAATCGAACGATACAATGGACTGTTAAAGACTACACTGAGAGCAATGGGTGGTGGGACATTCCAACATTGGGATACACATTGAGCAAAGGCAACCTGGTTAGTCAACACTAGGGGATCTGTCAATCGAGCTGGCCCTGCCCAATCAAAACTTTTACTTACAGTGGAGGGGGACAAAGTCCCTGTAGTGGTGCACATAAAAAATATGCTGGGAAAGGCAGTCTGGGTTACTCCTGCCCGAGCAAAGGTAAATCTGTTTGTGGGATTGCTTTTGCTCAAGGACCTGGGTGCACTTGGTGGGTAATGCGAGAGGATGGTGCGGTCCACTGTGTACCTCAAGAGGATTTGATTTGGGGTGAAAATAGCCAATGAATTAAATTGTATTATGTTAATTGCTATATAACACTGTATGTCATCACTTCCATGGTTGCTATATGTCATATCAACAGTATTACAGTAAGAATTGCCCAGATTAATGAAGAATGAACTTTGATGAAACCAAGAAAAGTGCAGCGGTGATGGAACCAGAACCGGCTTCAGCATGCAACAATCCAACACCACACACCATCTCTCCTGCCCTGAAAGACTGTTATGACAGATGGAACCCAAAGTCATGGACTAAATGAACTCAATGGACATTTTAGAGGGATGGCCCATAGACTAAGGAAATGATATCTGTGTGTATATATCAAAATACAGGATAAGTAGTGGTGATTAACTGTAGAGAAGACCATCGCATGGTTAAAGAATGGAAATTGAACAACCTGAGGAAATACTTCCAAAAGTAACCTCTTAGTCACTTCTGAAGGGTATAGTGGACATTTTGATAAAATCTTCCAAAGGGTGTAGGAAGAGGAAAAATATGATATGAGAAGGACCTGGGCATGATGTAGGTGGTATAGAATAAGGGGTGGATAATGTCCTGGTTTTGGCTGGGATAGAGTTAATTTCCTTACTTGTAGCTGATATAGTGCTGTGTTTTGGATTTAGTATGAGCATAATGTTGATAACACACTGATGTTTTAGTTGTTGCTAAGTAGTGCTTACACTGGTCAAGGACTTCTCAGCTTCTCACGCCCTGCCAGCGAGAAGCTGGGAGGGGACACAGGCACGACAGCTGACCCAAACTGGCCGAAGGGCTATTCCATACCATATGACATCATGCTCAGTATATAAACTGGGGGAGTTGGCTGGGTGGCAGCGATCGCTACTCAGGGACGAGCTGGGCATTGGCCAGTGGGTGGTGAGCAATTGTACTGTGCATTAGTTATTTTGTATATTCTTTTATCCTTACTATTATTATTATTTTATTTTCCTTTGCTGTCCTATTAATCTATTTTTATCTCAACCCATGGGGGGGGTGGGGGTGGTTTTTTTCCCGCTATTCTCTCCCCCATCTCCCCGGGGAGGGGAGGGTGAGCGACCAGCTGTGTGGTGCTTAGTTTCCAACTGGGGTTAAACCACAACACAGACACTCAGCTTTAATTGTTTCCTAAAAAGGTAGCTGAAGAATACATTTGAAATGATACAGGATTCATGTGTCCTACAAGATTTTTTAGTGTCTTGCACAGACCTTATGTTTTTAGATGTGAATGCTTTGAGGTCAGGGCAAGAATTCTTCTCCCATAAGGAACTCAGCTGAAAGTAATTTACTTGAGAAGCTTAATCAATTCTGCTTTTGAATGCATCCAACTTTGCAGCAAAGCAGCATTTCAGTGATGGAGTACAGAAAAACATACTGGAAAGGTTCCTTTCAATTATAGCATTCTAATTTGACAGAACAAAGTTTGTATTTTGCAGACTGTGGATTTCTAGCTAGAAATACATTAACTTTTGGGAGAATAAATTTCTGTCACATCCTTCCAACATGTTTGTCAACTACCTGATGTCTCTACTGGGATAATAGAAACTTATCTGAATTGTCATACCTTCACTGAAGTAATTGGTTATCCTTTAGACACTAAAAATATCCAGAGGATCAATTTATAGTAAGAAGGATAGCAGGTTCATGATCAAGTCAAGCCCCAAGTACTTTGGGCTGCACAGCAGCAGCTGATACAGGTTTATTCTTTCCATTTTCACAAGTTCTTTAATGCATTAGTTGAGCAATCTCTGGTTGTCCTGCACTAGGTAAAATACCCTTTCCCAGACAAAGATTAGAATCTGAATTGGATCTTCATCCTCCTACCACCGTTTTCCACATTCCACTAAAATCAGTAGTATTTTGGACTCAAAGAAGGCAGAACTTGGTCTGCCATATGTGCGAGGTCCACTGAAAGTTCATGCTTTGGAATTAAATGCAGATTATTGCAGGAGCCAGGAGTTGCCATATGTTCATAGTAGTCAATGTTCTTTATTTGTTAATGGCTAGGCTATATCCAAAGCTTTTGTGTATGTAGATGTTATTTGCATATGGCTTTAGGCATGTATATATGAACATATACCTAGATAGATAGATATAACCTTAGATAGCTTGATAGCTTTGGCAGGGCATAAAAATGAATGCTCCAGAATTTTGATGCAAACTAGGATTTTAGAGAGCTCGAAACCAAAGATATATGCATTTTAACAGCAGAAACAGACAATTTTACATACAGCATTTATTTGCAACACAGTATCAGACTACAACATGCAGATTAAGACCATATAGTACAGTATAGTAAGAGGAAAATAGAGCTAAATAAAGAAAAGTATAGAGAAATGCTGGAAAAAAGAAAATAAAATTGTTGTCAGAGGACAGCAGAAAGTGGAAGAGAGCTGTAAACTAAGCTAATATTTAATCAACAAAAATAAGGAAGGACCAACTTCAAGAGGAGAGTGACAAAAAATTACAAAGTCAAAAAATCCTAGAAAGAAAATAAGAGATTCTATAGGTAAATGGCAGATTGCATAGACTTCCTCAGTTCAAAACAGTAGTCATGGGTGAAAACAAACATCAGGAGATAAGTACAGGACCACAGAGGCAAATCAGGAAAGATACCTGAACAAATGCATTCCTAGAGAATACAAGTTAACCAGGAGGTACATGGCAGAACAGTGTGGCTAAACTCAGCAGAGGTACTTGGAGGTTAAATCAGATTTGGTAGCAGAAAGGAAGTAGAGAAGACCATCGCGTGGTTAAAGAATGGAAATTGAACAAGCTGTTGTTCAATATGATATGAACAACATATCATATTGAAATATGATATGAGAAGGAAAAGTGATATGAGAAGGAATCTGATATGAGAAGGAAAAATATGATATGAGAAGGAAAATTCTCAGATAATAAAGCTGTCAGAGATAAGAGATCTTAACCAACATAATATCTAGATAGAAATTCCATTGATCGCAGGTCAACTATAGTATTTAAATATATTATTTTAGACTAAACCTTCAGTTAAAGTAAAGAAAGTATCAGATACAAATTTACAACAACAGAGAAGATTCAGATAGGAAATACAAAGATCAAATACCTACCTCATTGCCACAGCAAAAATGAATGAATGGCATTTACTTCTGTATAGATTTCACAGATTTTCACAAAAGCTCTCATAGAATTTATGGGAAAGATTTAGGGAAATTCCTGGGCTATTAGGGAATTTGACAAAAAAATGTTAACATAACTATGATTATATGAACGGTTAGGAAATAAGTAATATTTATATATATTTAAGGCAACTACAAGTACCAGCAGAGATGCCTTATACCAGGTACATTGGACTGGGAAAAAAACCCAAACAAACAAAACAAAAAAAAAACAAAATCAACCCTCCCTGTCCCCATCCAAAATCCACCCCTTAAACATTGAACATGGATGCATAACAAGAAATCTGAGCAATGAGAAAAGAAATAAAGAAATTCAGTACTTCAGATGTCTTGGCAACAAAAAGAATAAAATGGATGGAAAGGGGAATGAAATTAAGGTCAGAATAGCAATGAACAAATAAATCTTTGTAATGCTAAATTCAGCTAGACAAAAAGAAAACCTCTCGATACTAAAGTCTGCATGTTCAATAAAACATAAAGACAAATTCACTATGCAGAGCTGCAAACTGGGGACTTAATGATATCCTCCAAACTGAACTCCAGATCTTCATAAACTGCTGTTTTAACGAAAACTTCAGTATCTGATTGCCAGGACAAATGCTATGAGAAAAGGCAAAACTAAAGCCATTTGGGAGCAGAAATAACTGATCAAAAATTGCGATATTTGGGATGCCTTAAGCACTAATAAGCCTCACCCGTGACAAGACTATTCAATGAAGAAAGTTGCAGTGGAAATAATACATTTTGAAGATTTAAAATAGAGGTTTCTTAGAAAACAATTAAGATGACAAAGGTGACTGTAAAAGACAAAGATAAGGTAGTACAACAGTAGCAGCTGCACTCCAGATTGAATGTAGAAGACTAAATGGACAAATGAACGTATTCTTCTGCTGCATTTTTAGACACACCTTGTGGTCAATGTTTTGAACACATTTACGATTCATCCTGATCCCACAATGGGACTTGATGACTGCACAAGTCACCTCAAAAACGTACCTCTGCTGTGTGGTTAACAACATAAAAAGAACTATTATGAAACAATGATGACACCTCCCTGGATATGAGAAATAAACAAATTTAAAAGATAAGAAATTTTGAGGAAAAGGACAAGTTGTCTTGAAGGCTACCTAAGGTAGGATAGAATAAGAGGTTTGAACATGCTGCACACCAATGGCCATGATATAAATAATAAACATGCTTTGCAGTAAGTGTACACTAGCTTTCCAACAGCAGCTTTCCTCCTGAGATAACACAAGGATTTCAGAATGAATCTCAATTATGAATGATTCTGTGGACCAGAATGAATCACATTATATTATGCTACATGTTATGTGCATTTGAGACAAAAGGCATGTCTCAAAGTGCAAACATTCGTCTCTCCTGCAGTAAGCCACACTCATCAATGCTTCTGTGCACTTCCAGAGCCTTAAAGTTCTTACACTGGCAAAAGCACCATTATTTTGATATGTTTCTCGCCTTATTGGGATATATGGCATATTCCAGAGAGTTCTCCATATAGACCAATCAGCAATATTCATTACAAAATCTGAAACTTCTAATAAATATTTATGTTTCATTGTTCCTTTTTTGTAAAAGCACTCAAGAAGCACAAAATTGTACAGATCACCAACTGAAAGAAAATAATTCACCTTCATTCAAATCTGGATGCAATTTTACAGCAAAATCTCACCACTAAAAATTAGGAAAGATGAATTTTCACAGCAAAAGTTACAAAATTATGTATTTAAGTGTTATAATGCAAAAATATGCATTCATCTTAAAGCCTATGGATTATTTTTGTTTTGCTTTCATTCTTATTAAATTGATAAACACTGTCCTCTAAGAGCAACATAGCAGGGTAAATCCATGATATCTTAATTCTAGTGGATAGGCACCAGAGTGTTGAAGTTTGGCTAGTTTATTTGGAGGGGGTTCAGGAGGGGACCTATTTGTTTCAAAAAGTAAACCACAAACAAAAAAAAGCCCACCACCCCAAAACAATCAACCACACACACCACATACCCCCAAACTCAAAGTCTTACACAATTTTAAAATATCTAGCAGTTAACAACTGGTACATTCCTGTCAGTTGATATTAAAACAAATTATGCCGTATGTTGTGAGCAGGCTGATTCACAAAGCAGTTTTATAACTTTTGATCAGCAACAAATTCCCTTTGTGATGCTCTTTCCATTTAACAGACTGGAGAATTGAACCCAAACTTCTTGCATAACAGGAAGAGAATCAGTGGCAGAAGCATCAACTGGTAGGACCCAAAATAATAACCTTCAACATTGCACCATTTTTGTCCTCTTGCTACTGCAGGGCAGTATTTGTGATCCCACATCCGATTTGTCGCCAGTGAGCCATCTACTGGGTCTGGCCCACAGAAAAACAGCCTCAGTACTGTAAGCAAAGGCTCTCAGGAATGCTTTTGTAAAGCCTCATTTTAATAACTCAACTAACATACATTTCAGCATCAAAAAGGGTGGTAACAAATAATTTGACAGCACCCCCATCCACTAGCTCTCTACACCCTGGCAGCATGAATCTAAGAATTCAATCTGATGCTTTGTTTTCAAGATCTTCCTTTGAGTAATCAGTGTCTGCACCCAGTGTATTTATGATTTCAGTTTTTTCCTCTGTTCCACTTCCCTAGACGTGTTGCAGACACATTTCAGTTATTCTGTCATCTTTTAACAGCTACTCTATGTCTCCTGTTCCATTTGTTTTCAAATTAAGTTCCTGCTCATTCTAGCAAAGGGTGAGCTCCTGATATATGACTGTGCTTAACCTGAACATGTCATCAGCATCAACTTCTTGAATAGCTATTTCAGAGGAGAAGGGAGACCAACATGACACTGGGATTCCGGTTCACTGGAGATCAGGATGATAACAGCGTTACCAACACTATGCTTTTCTGTAATAATTTCTTATTACTGACAGAGTTATTGATGCATGCAGAACAAAAATAAAAGGATGATGAATTAATATCACTGACGGGGCTCATACAACAGCAAGCAGATTCCACCTGCTAGTCTTAACCAGATATTTTGCAGACATCACATAATAGAAAAGCACTCAGAAAGTGAGTTTGCTGCCATCACTAGCACTGATTTTTCAATTGTTGAAAAAGAAAGGGGAGAGCTAGCAAGTTTTTAGCACTGCTCAAAGCAATACTATTTCTTCCTTCCCTCTCTCATTTTCCACCAGCAGTTTAATTCAGTCAGTACAGTGCTATCTACTTTCCATGCGTTGTCAGGGAGTAATTCCCACACTGCCCAAAGCACGTTTGGGAAGAAGCAGAAGCCTTCCCCCTCCTGCAGCAGGGCTGCACGAAGGCTGCGCCCAGGAGCAGCTGCAGGTGTCTGGTATGCAGGAACCACTTGCTCCTTTTTCTCACCAGTTCCTGCTGCTTGGCCACACCAAGCAGGACCAGCAGGCACCCTGAATTGCCATTTCTTTGCTAATGACTCTTTCCCATGGGAAAAAACAGAGAACATTTCTGCTTGACCACAATCTCTCCTGAAGGGCACTGATGACATGTTCATGGCGTGAAGGCTGGGCTGACAGCAACAATGGCAAACGTAGCAGTCCTTTCAGCTGAACCAAAGAAATTACAATACAGAGACACATCTCAACGGCGGAGTAAACCCTAGCTTCTAAAATGCATTCCTGTGCAATGATTTTTCTGCGAGAACGACGCAGGAGGGAGAGTCAGGGAGACCGCTCCTCAGAGCAACCCATGCCTGGATGGGATCCATCTCAGCAGTGGGCTGGGTGAGGAGCGAGTGGAGGCAGAGTCAGTCTCTTCAATAAGTAAGCAACATACACAATGGATAAGTTATACAAAGTCAGGACAAGAAAATATTTGAAATGCAAAGCATATCTACTACTAAATTATCAAAAAGACATAATAGCAAGATAGTAAATGTGTGGTATGTATATTTAGTATTTATTATAGAAATTTACTGCATATAAATTATAAGGAAGTGTCAGATGCATCTAATAAATATGAATGAGGAAGGTATCATACCCCCAGAGCTATATATGATGCTGTCTTATAGCTCTCTGGTTGAAGACATTGTATGAAAATCACTTCACCTTGTTTAATTGGAATTGGATCCTCTAAATCTTCTATACCTGTGTTAATCAACTAGTCCAAAACAAGCTTCTATGTGCAGCCAAAGTTTCCAGTGGAAAACTTCAGAAAGTAATAGAAAGTCGACTAACAGTTGAGGAAGAAAAGGAAATTGAAGTATCAACAAAGCAGGAAATACAGAAATACAGTATCCCTAGTAAATCAAGAAACAAATTATTACGATTACTTACTTTGTGTTTGTGATCAGCTGACATCCCTGCATGGTTTAAATGAACATGGGGAAAAAAAACAACACAACTCGCTACATAAGAAAAAAAATGCAGTCTTTACTAAATAGTTAGCATTCTGAGGAAAAAAAAAAAGTGTCTTTTCAGCAGAAGCAGATTCTGCAACTGTAGTTGTTCCACTACAGAAACACTTCTTAATACATAAATGTTTTAATACTTAAAACAATACATTTTACCCTTGAATATTATTAATAAATTCTCACTTTACTTTTTTAATATAAAAAGCATAATGCAAAATATGATCATCCTCAGACCACTAAACCTTAGAAATGTGAAAGGTGAATATTGTATAGAAAATAAAGTAGCTCCCCTAGCCATACTATACACATGAGAAATTAAGTCAAAATAATGTTTTTGTTTCCCCATTATCACACAAAGAGATTTTATAAAAGGATAATCTATACTCTTTCACAAAGAGGCAAACAACTCCTATGGAAACATGCTACAGAATTAACAGGAAATTTAGTAATTGTTGCTGGTGATTGAACCAATGAGAAAAAGAGGGGAAAAAATAAATATATTTCCTGGCAACTTGATAGGGAATTTTTAGGTCAATCCAAGTATTTGGGCCATAAAAAACATTGTTGTCACCTTTCCTTTTTTTAAAATTTCTCCTGGGTTTTTTCTAACTTTCTAAGAAGTAGTTTAATTTCAGTAGATTTTTCATTGAAATCAATACTCAGCAAAAGAAAAAATATTCCCAAATGAACAGAAGCCTTTACAACGTTTTTCATTAACCCACACATTGTATAGAATTTGATTATATTCTCTGCTCTGTAAAAAATAGAGTGCTCAGTAGTAAACTATACTGACCAAACTCAGACTTCAGAGAATCTCCTTAAACATGTTTTTTCTTCACCTGTGGCATACATACTACAGCCACTCCACCTGCACTACCAGAATTCAGACCATATTGTTTAGTTAGCTGAATTTTAATGTTCCTTGGAAATATATTTATGCAAACAGTCCACATAGCAGACAACAGCAGCACATCCTCTAGCTGGCCTTTACCTTCCAAAGACAATGACAGCTTTACGTTATTTTCACAACTGAAATAGAGCAAGCTCTACTCACCAATTTATGATGACTTTTATCAGCTCCAACCACTGCTTTGACTGAATGCCATTTGTCAACTATCAAGAGCATTCCTGACATTCACACTTATTTAAAGGGAAAACAAGTTTCCCACGCCCATCTTCCTATCACTTTTCAGGCTGAGTAATAACTTAGATTGATTGTCAAAATGTAAAGTTCCTTCAGAGCCTCTCTTTGCTTCTGCTGGCAAGAAGATAGAACTGATAGAAATCCTAAACCCAGAGTCACTGAACTCCTTCTGTTTAGGATGCACAAAACACTTGCACTGCTTATTTCAAGTCAGCTCTATGATGCTGATTTTCAAGTGAACAGTGGTTCAATGTAAAGCAGTAAATGAATACATAGATTAAAGTTATCTAATTAAAACATATTGCCACAAGTCTGTTTATATTTTTATGACACTATTGCAAAACCATGCATCAATTTGTAACTCCATTTCCTTTAACTCCCTTCATGTTGGTGAAAGGTGGAACTTGAGAAGGCCCAGAACCTTCTGGAGTCAATGGCTTCTTTCAACAACTTAAAAGAAGTAAAACCAAAAAAAAAGAAAACGAACTTTGTCTGACTATTTCTTAACATCTAGATTAGTACTTCTCTATGGAAACACTCTCCTTGAACACTTAATCTGGAGCACTTAACAGTAGAAACTTGAACACTTAAACAGTAGAAAAATACTGGACAGCTATTTGAGCTTCTTTTTAATCTCATTCAGAAACTTTTCACTAACAACCACCTTTTTCACTCCACTGGGAAGCACTAAGGCTACAGTCAGGATAACATTTCCAGCCATGCCTGCTCCAGAATGAGATTGTGCTTTTTAGAAGTCCTCACTGCTGTACATTAGTCCTCACCACAACAATATAGGGGACAGCTGGCATTTTTTGAAGCCTTCTTGACTCTGCAGTTGATGCTTTTTGGAGCTAAAGGTGCAACTAATATTGTTAGCAAAAGAACTATCTACTGATTGGATCCACCAGCAAAGGGCTTCTCGCAGATACCACCAGGACCCTCTTGATAGGTAAGGCATAGAAGGAATGGGCTTTGATATTCATGATGTCATGCATAGAGTGGCACTCAGGTATCTTATCTGCTCCTTTTGAATAAGCAAAGGACAAATACAACCACCATGTGAATAATGGCACAGCAAACTCATTCAACTGCTGTTTGGCACAGAGCAGGTTTTGGCACAGATGTGCCAACAATGTTAGCAGGTTTTGGCACAGAGCATGAATACCACGCTAAGCTATGCTCATGAGAAACTTGCAGACCTTCACAGACCCTCCGCTTCCCTGTCAATCCTTAAATGCCTCACGTATAAAGTCTAAATAAAAAAGAACATGTTGCACACTAAAAATGCGTGCATACTGCAGCTTCATCCCATTCTTCCAAGTTGACTGGGAGTAGTTATCTCTAGCTAATTAGCTCTCCAAAAGCCTGTGAAGTCCAGAGATACTGAGGTGATATTGTTGATAACACGTTGATTATTATGTAAATTACAAAGACATGAGGTTAGGAACTGGAAAGAAATGGACTTACTTTGTCGTTATTAGAATGGGTCATTATCAAAGAGCTGACTTAAATATGACAGATTGCATTTCACTTCCTACCAGTCATCCGAGATGAGCATCTTATCTTGAGATACAATGTCAGGGCTGTTAATTGCTGTGAAGTACAGAAGCATAGAAGTTCAGCTAGGAACACCGCACATTCTGATACTTGAGTAAGAAAGCAGACTGAACCACCTGCAGCTAAATGCTGGCAATCTTCGTATTGATGCCAGAATCTGCTCAGAACCTGAAATTCACAAGATCTAGGAGCTAAAGGCTCATATTATGGTTTCTCACTTTCTTTGTCATAGCTTGTTTTTGAACTGTCTTTAGAAACACAAGTCCTGAAAGTATGATTCATACCCCAGCTGGAAAACACATAGCTCCCTAATGCATTTTCTGTTCACAGTACAGATTCTGGTAGCATTGTGGGCAAGCAGTATCAAACATGTTTACTCTAAATGGCTGATCTCAGAGCAGAACAACAGACTGTGCAATGAAATACTACACTAGCTATACAAGCACAATAAATTTGTCATCATATCGCACTCAAATTCTTCCTTGCAAAATACTCAGAAGTAAAAAGAATTGGTTTTCTGGGGTTTTTTTGTGTGGTTTTTTTTTTCTCTTTACTCTAGTAAAACTGCAGCAGGGATAACATTTTCTGCAGCTTAGGAATCTGAAGTTGACAGTTTTCCATACTGTTAGAATTTGAACTCCTTTCTCCCATGTCCAGAAATAGCAAATGGCTTGTGCCTTTTATCATTTATCATTACTGGAAAACACAACAGCAATAAAATACTTAAAGTGTGTTTTATTTTAATATGTACCACCACTTTTATTATTGTAGCACCTAGGATCTAGCTGAAACTGGGACCCATTCTGGAAGAACTCAGGGTATACATCTATGAAGAGGTCCTGACAGTTTTATCTCTCAGGCAGGTAAGGTGATTAATAGATTAGAATCAGAATTTGTGTCCTTATTGTAACAGGATCAAAGCCAAGCTAGTAAGAGATTAAATCATCAGCAAGAACGACTATGTGGAGCAGAATTCACTCTCTTTCATCATGTCAGCAAGCATCTTGTCAAAAAGTCATGTTTTGCTTGAGCCTATCACCAAGTAAGACTCTGGAAAGCAAGACCCGGTTTAAAAATATTTATATAGAAAAGCATAAATGGAAAACAGGTGATTCCCAGTCTTTGTGGCTCTAGGGAGGACTGTCCGCCTTCAGAAATTCTCTCTGACCCCAATCACCCTGTTCAGCAGAAATCACCCCTCTGTAACAGATGGCGTGGTAACAGTGACATGGCCACATAACGTTGCTGAATTAGTGACCCAGGTTACTGCAGTGAGGGATTTTTGCCAAACTAAACTATAAATAAGTCTGCCCCTATTTAATAAAACCCACTAATTTTAGGTAACTTGATTTGTGCATTTCACTCCCCGTTCCATATTGCATATAGCTTTTCTACATTTCACATTACCAGCTACAATCAAAATCTACAACATCTTCATAAGTTCAAACATGGGACCTGGGACAAACTCACTGAATTCTGTGGTGGTGGTGTTGTGTAATAAATAAGAAAACTTGGCAGATAGACTAAAAAAAGAAAAAGACAGATTTCTACTGAATCAAATATGAAAAAGAGCATTACTTCTAACAATATTAATTCTAATATGCAGCTGGTTATTCAATTTTTCAATTTATTATATACTTGCATTTTTAATTTTCAGTGTTCTACAAAACTTTGTACTGAAAATATAACCTAAAAAGTAGGTAGAGGACATTCAGAAATTTTAGCAGATGTATAGAGCCAGTTAGGACTCCTCACACAGAAAAGCAGTGAGGAGACTGTAGGCTAGCACACTGGTCACTTGTTTCTGTCATGTCAGTAAGCAGTGAAACAGTTCATCACCACTGATTTTAAAATCATTAATGTTTGTTACAGAGTTAATCCTTTTTGGAGTGGGATGGACAACTTGACATTCCTCAGAACTGCATTCAGAGTAAGACAACACTGAATAGCTTTCCACTCTGTTCATATTTACAAGATTACCATTTTAATCAGTAAGATTTGCCTCTTTTTATTTTTGCCTTCTTTTTTTCTTTAAAGAAAGAGTCAGTCTGAACTGTGGTGTTCATTCTAAGGCAAGTTCTACAAATTAAGAGTAATTGGAAGCCAGTTAAAATGTAATAGAATTGCAATATAATTAGATTAGATGTTAGGAAAGAAATTCCCTAAACAGTGAGGAGACTGAAGCACCAGATTACCAGTGAAGATCATAAAATCTCTCACTGGAAGTGTTTACAAACATCTGTCAGGTATGATTTAGGTAGTTTTGATACTGCATTGAGGTAAGCAGATGTACAAGGTACCTTCTGATCTCTTCCAACTCTATTTTTTTTTTAATATACCTGAACAGAACTGTAAATTGATATTTGCACTTGCAGAACAGTATCTACGTAACATTGATATGTTGTACTTAACTAGACCTATGATAAGAGATATTCAAGAAACAGGTCTGATTTTATTGAGCTATAGGTTTGGGGGGGTGGGGGGGTGTTTCTTCCATATAAGTAAAAGACTGGTAAATTACTATTTACTACTTCTCCTTTTCATATCAACTTTCCTTTTCCTATTCCCTTAATTCTTTCACTGCTAAAATGGTGAAACAACTGTTAGAGAAACAAGCACATTTTCTCCACCATTCTCCAGTTCTGACTCTTAAAAAGAAGATTAAGAATCCCAGATATTCTTAGATCCAAAAAAACTTTCCACCTAGATCTAGAAGAGAGTGGATCATCAGAAGAGGACTGTAGTCCATATGAGATTAAGCATCCCATCTCCACCACCAGTATCATGTTTCCCATGCTTTCCAGTTTATAGTAAACCACACAAGAATGCAGCATGGGATAAGCTGTGCACAAGGACACTTCTGAAACACATCACCTAATGTTCCTCTTGTGTCCCAAAGCAAAAACATTTCTATCCCCTGAACTATTTTCAGCAATATTTTGAATCCTGGTTGTCCTTATTATCCCCGTGAAAGTCTTTTGTTAATTCTAGCTCTACTAAGCTTCTTTCTCTACCAATACATTATAGCATGAAGTTCCTCGGGTTAATTATACATTGTATAAAAGGATTTCTTTTGAAACAGTTTCATGTGTATTACAATTCAATTTCTTTTTGTGTCCTATTTTTTAATAGGAGTGGATAGAAGTATCTGCCTGACCTTATTTTCTGCAACAGCTACTAATTGTTGCCTCCATCTCCTGTCTCCAGCATTCTTTCCTCTGACCTAAACAAAATTTCAAATAATTTCACCTCATCCAGATTTTAGTTTACATGAGTCCACCTTCTACGAGAATTATAGGTGATCCTCTGGGTCTCAATCATACTTCCTTTTTTTTTTTTTTTAGGGGAAGGCAGAGCAGGAAAGAAATAGAGTGAGCAGAACTAAAGTAGCATTCCATACAATTTCCTTAATCAGAATGATTTAACCATTTTTTATTCTCTAACATCTACCTGTATTCTCCTTCTCTAGATGTGATGGCACTTTCCTACACATTGCTAAATGCTACGTAGATGTTTTCATCGAGCAGTCATAAATGACAGCTAAAACTATATGTTTATTTGTTTTACCTTAAATGAAATTAGTTTTGAAATAAGATAAGTGAACAGTTCATATTTGTTCTCCCAATATGGGTGGTAATGCTAAAATTCCTTCCACTCTTTACTCTTGTACCATCTATTATTTTCGCATTCCCTAGCCCCTTCCTCAGATAACTACCATATTGTCATGGTTTAGCTTCAGTCGGCAATTAAGCACCACAGAGCCACTCGCTCACCCTCCCCTCCCCGGTGGTATTGGGATGAGAATTGGAAGAGCAAAAGTAAGAAAACTCATGGGTTGAGATAAGAACAGTATAATAACTGGAAAAAAATATATAATAATAATAATACTGTAATGAAAGATGCAGATGACACCAAATTGGGCGGGAGTGTCAATCTGCTTGAGGGTAGGAAGGCTCTGCAGAGGGATCTGGACAGGCTGGATCAATGGGCCGAGGCCAATTGTATGGGGTTCAACAAGGCCAAGTGCAAGGTCCTGCACTTGGGTCACAACAACTCTACAAGCTTAGGGAAGAGTGGCTGGAAAGCTGCCTGGAGGAAAAGGACCTGGGGGTGTCGGTTGACGGCCGCCTGAATATGAGCCAGCAGTGTGCCCAGGTGGCCAAGAAAGCCAACAGCATCCTGGTTTGTATCAGAAATAGCATGGCCAGCAGGACTAGGGAAGTGATTGTCCCCCTGTACTCAGCACAGGTGAGGCCACACCTCGAATACTGTGTTCAGTTTTGGGATCCTCGCTACAAGAGAGACATTGAGGCACTGGAGCGTGTCCAGAGAAAGGCAACGAAGCTGGTGAAGGGTCTGGAGCACAAGTCTTATGAGGAGCAGCTGAGGGAACTGGGGTTGTTTAGCCTGGAGAAAAGGAGGCTGAGGGGAGACCTTATTGCTCTCTCCAACTACCTGAAAGGAGGTTGTAGCGAGGTGGGGGTCGGTCTCTTCTCCCAGGTAACAAGTGATAGGACAAGAGGAAATGGCCTCAAGTTGCACCAGGGGAGGTTTAGATTGGATATTAGGAAAAATTTCTTTACTGAAAGGGTGGTCAAGCATTGCAACAGGCTGCCCATAGAGGTGGTGGAGTCACCATCCCTGGAGGAGTTCAAAAAATGTGTAGATGTGGCATTTCAGGACATAGTTTAGTAGACATGGAGGTGTTGGGTTGATGGTTGGACTAGATGATCCTACAGGTCTTTTCCAACCTTAATGATTCTATGATTCTATGAAAAGGAAAACAAGAAGAGAGTGAGAAAGGAACAAAACCCAGGAGAAAAAACAAGTGATACAACCGCTTTCTACCCACCAACCGATGCCCAGCCAGTCCCCAAGCAGCGATTGCTCTCTATATATACTGAGTTTATATACTGAGCATGACATCATATGGTATGGTATACTGAGCATGACGTCATAGCCCTTTGGCCAGTTTGGATCAATTCTCTTGGCTGTGCCCCCTCCCAGCTTCTTGTGCACCTGGCAGAGCATGAGAAGCTGAAAAGTCCTTGACTGGTGTAAACATTACTTAGCAACAACTAAAACATCAGTGTGTTATCAACATTATGCTCATCCTAAATCCAAACACAGCACTATACCAGCTACTAGGAAGAAAATTAACTCTATCCCAGCCAAAACCAGGACACATATTTAAATTACCTGCAGAGCATTCTTCCACTAAAAGTTTTGACAATAAATGGTAAAAATTTAGTCATTCTTACAATGATTATTTACTTTTACTGCAATAGTACTTAGGGATCCCAGACACTGACTGAACTAGCTGTATAATCAAAACAGAACAGAAAGAGTAGTCCTCAGACTAGACAGTTTTCAGGTTAAAAGGAAATCAATCACTTTTTATACAATTCTGTATTCTTGAATGTAAATAAATAAGGACAAATCTACTACAGCTGCAGATTGTTAATACAGCTCAGGTGAGCTAAAGCATGCTCTCAAAGCCTTTTCATTACAGCCTATTTTCTTCAACTCCCCTTTCCCTACTGTTCATTGCTTCCTGGAGAACTAATGACATCCTACCTAAACTAGTACTGTGAACTTTATGTGACAGGTGGTATTTATGTGCAAATAAAAGTATTCATTAATTCTTCTTTGTCAAGTTTGCATATTTAAAAATTAGAGTCACACTTGGTCAGGTTCAGGATGTGATTTGAGTGCATCTTGGTTTTAGGAATCTGAGCTTTCATCAAAAAAGAAAAAAACAATCCCTACTCCTCACGGACATAAGTAAATCCACCAACATATGAAATAAGAAGTTGATGCAAAGCTTATGTTCATGTCTTTCTGTGTCCAAAGGGAAGCAACATAGTTATTCCAACTATAATTAATAAGATCACTGATATGAAATCTCAATATTTGCATTGTACTTTCTATTTTTATTTTTTAGGACAGGGTCACTGTTCTACACAGAATTTCAAGAGTGGTCTTAATTTCTTTGCCACAAACAGAAGAAACTGATTTCTAGGTGGTCCTAGAAATCACTCTGTCTCACAAACTGCTCCAACTCTGCCACAGTAGACTATTCTTGGCAGGAGAACCAACCTGCCCCTCCTGTTGAGGCAATGTCATTCCTTAGCAAGAATTGAAGAGTCAGAGACAAGAATAAGATAGATGGAATCTATACCTCAGCATTTGGTGTACTTTGGGGGATTAAGTAGCCCTGAACTCTGATCCTTGCTCAAGGCATTACTTATGAACTTGCATTGAAGAGGTATACTGTGCCTAAAAATAAGTAAAATAAAACTTGGAGAACAAAAAACCTCCTTTCATACATTCTGTTCAAAATGCTGCTAGACTTAATTTTGTAAGATATTTACTTCTAATTCTATCTTTTATGAAAATGTTAATTGCTTGACTTGATTTGCTAGATATTATTTTAAACAAAGATTCACATTAAGACAAAATTTTTGATGGTGGCAGTGAAAGAAATATGATCTGGACTCCCCATTGAGGAAAACACAGGATTTAAAAAAGCAATAGATAATGAGTCTAGACAATTTTTAATAATGAGCAAAGCTTTTCATGGCCGATTAAAATATTTTTGGCTTCTTTTAATAAACCTTAACAGAAGTGTCAAGAAATATACCTGGCTGCACTGAGGAAAAAATGTTGAATTGTGCATAATCCTATTGTTTTTTCCCTGAGAGGGAGAGTGCCGGAAGTTTAAAGAAAAACTACGTAGTCATTGGAGTAGAGAATATGAATATTTTAATCTGATGCAATGATACTGTTAGTTATCTATAATACGTTTCCTTCATTTCTTTTGTTCCATGCAGGAGCATCAAAATTGAGATGATGTGCCTTCTTGTGAAATTGTATTTGCAGTAGGTTTATGGCTATAGTAGAAATACCTTTTTAATCTGCCATTCCAGTGCCCAATGCTCGGCATCCTCTGCGGTCACCACATTCTGACCTAAGGGCCATTGTATTAACCTGCAGTATCTCAAAGGGAAAGAACTTAACCCACCCCTTCTCAGCAGCACATCAGGAGTCTGATTTTTAACTACTGAAAGCGTGGCTTCAAATCACTATGTTCACTGTAAATAAACTGTATAGACAGTGCTCTTTGGTTTAAAATTGGGTTCAATGTACAAATCCGAGTTCACCCACATGTAAATCAGTACATGAGAAAACACAGGAGTACTTCTGCACTTGGACATGGAAGTACGTTGTGAGGTCGTGCCTGCACTGTCTGTGAGCAGCTCACAGGGGAAGGGCTACTTTCACGTGGAAATGTCCCAGTGTGACCAAAATCTTCTCCCCACTCCCCCTTAGTATTTCCCAAAACATAATTTGTTTTTACCAAAACTCACCTTTAAATTATTTTTTCTACTGTTGAAAAAGCTTCAATTAGCCACATTGTAAACTTCTACAAGTTTATTATTCTGTTCTTTATAATCTCTTAGTTTGAAGTGCACAGTGCCATTTGATTTTTCTCAGATAAAAAGCACAGTTTTCTCTAAATGAAAAGTGTTCTCAGATACAGCACAGCTTTTACTATCAGGGAGATACTAGTATCACAAGGGCTTCAAACCTTATTACATAATATTTATAAAGGAAATTTGAGGTCCATATTGTGAAGGATATTATGGGAAGCCTCTGAGAGTGGTACAATAGGAAGATCACTCTGGAGCAATATAATCTCTGTTATTTTAAAGCATGCTAAAGATGTAGGGGAAACACAGTAGCTATAGGCTCATATTTATAATTAACCTAGCCTGTAAAATCCTTGCAAAAGTGTCAGCTAAGGTATTACTGTCTACTTTTCCCAAATTAATTTGTCCAAACCAAGTGGGTTTCATAAAAACAAGACTATCAAACGATAACATCAGTTTTTAATATACTTAATAAACATTGAACAACATTAGAATAACTGTTCAATGCTATTTTACTCAGTGTAGAAATGGGGCCTGGGTGAATACAATTAATTACTCTTTCAAAGTAAGGAAGAAATTTAGAACTAGGAATAACTTCTACACTCAAAGCATTAGTTACTTTCAATATTAATAGTGAGATTAATTTTTCAAATCTATAAAAGAGTTGATAAGTGTGGTGGTGTCTTTTTCTATTTCATTTTCCCTACCTGGAGAAATACATTAGTTTATAAATGTTTCAAACCACTGATTTCATTTACTTTGGATTGATAAAATGTGTCCACCAAGCAAATAATTTGCCATAACATTAAGTATTTCACTATAAGCTCTAGGCATTGGCATACCATGTCTTTACATCTCTCATTTACCATGAAGGGGAAAGGCCATAACCTCTCATCTTCATAATAATGCCAAGCAAGCCAACCCTGCGGAAAGGAAGAAAGAGGCATTTCTGTCATCTCATCCCTAGTCCTTACGCAAACTGGATTTTGAAGAGGAGTGGGAAGGAGGTTTAAGAACAGCAGCTTTGAAATACAAAGCTGCACTACAAGACTCAGACAAACAGATGCAACACATGGATCCAACTTAGAAGTTACCCCTGATACAAGCAGGGCATTGGAACAGTTGACTTCCAGAGTCCCTTCCAGACTGCCTGAATCCTGGTTTCTATGCACTGTGGCTTAAAGAGCAAACAGAAAATCCACAGCAAAAAGCAAGCAGGCCAGCTAGAAACCTCTAAAGTTACAACTGTTTTGAACTGGAAAAAAAAAAATTCAGCAAGGTACCTGCATGTTGGGGTGCAATCTGTTCATCACTGTCACACAGACTGCATGGTTATCAGTTACTGCAGTGGTGTGGTTTGTCAGCTGCAGCAGCAGCAAGTGAGCCTTAAAACAAATACTTGGTCATAAACTGCTGGACTTAGAGGTAGGGTAACTGGGCTTCTTGCTTTGGTGCGTAGCCCGCTGATTTTAGTCTGAGAAAAGGCCAGGCTGTATGTAAACTGTTCTGTCTATGAGCCAGAGAGGCTGAGCAATCACACCTTTCTGAAAGTCCAAAACTTAGAAAGATCAATACTATCCAGACATAGGAATAAGATATTTTGGGGCAAACACTAAGAAATTAAAGCTTACAGGTATTAATAATGAACACACACGCGGCAGGGGTAGACTAAGCCACATAAACCAATATACTCTGGCTAGGCTCAAAACTTTCAACCTGGCAGACAAGGTGAGTGACCACCACTTCCCAGAGCAGTCCTTCCTCCAAGGCCTCCTGCTTCCCCATCGTCCAAGACACCTCCAGACAGACAAACACATGGGGTGTGCAAGCAAGCTGCTGCCCGTGAGAGGCCAGCAGTAGCTCAGAAGGCAAAGGGAGAGCAGACCATCCCCCAGCTCTGTGAGGATGCAGTGGGACCCCACCGATACACAGCCCTTCCAGCTCTGCTGCACCTCCATCCAGGCTCCCTGGTGAGGAGGATGCTTCCATAGTTGCAAGTAGGGTAGGAAACTTAAGAAGCATCTCACTTCATTACTGCCCAAACATCCACATACATGCTAAGCATATGTGCTCCCATAGGGCACAGATGGCTGCCTCTGTGCTCATTTGGGGCAGGTAATTTCATGGAAAATATAAAAAAATCATATCCCAGCTATCTGTACTAAAGGACCCGACATCTCAGTCAGTAGTATGGGAAACCTCCTTTTATACAAGACATTTGGAAACTGCATTAGCTTAGCTCTGTTGACTGCACAGGACTGATTTTCAAACATGCTGTGCATCATTTTTTTACTTTCTCTCTTGATTGCTAAAACAGCACACATGAAAAGTAAAACAAAAGAATTATCTGAAGATGCACCATTGAATTTTGTACTACAGGTATCAGCCATCTCTTAGATTCCCATTTTCACTGGGATTGTAGACTTGTGCTTTGTCAGCAATGACTTTGCTGCAGTGCAGGAAACTGCTAGAAAAGAAAGAGCTGACAAAAAGTAACTTGAGAATGAAAAGTACTCTGCACAACTTCCATACATGTTCGTATTAACAAGAAGCTTAATGAGTTCGTATTCAGCCTTAATAACCAAATATTGTCATTTACAAATAAAACATTGCAAAGTAAATTTCTATAGAAATGAAAGTTCCCGTGTGAAGAGAAGCCCTCATAAATGAATATCAAACAGTACATAAACTGCTGAGAGAGTACATTTTCCATGCACTAAGAGTATGCATTTAACAGCTTTCTTCTGTCCTCATGCTTGCAGCTGATAATCATTACAGTAGCATTAGAACTGTAGCAGATTTATCACATTTGCAAGGTAAATTTATTACCATTCAAGTAATCCTAGCACCTGTGCCTTACCATTAATAGACATACCTTTACATTTGGAGTATTCCCCCATCATTCACAGTTGAATGAACCTATAAATGAAACTGAAATGTAAATTTAAATCCACTCTTTCTAAAGTTTTGCCCTTAAAGTCCATTCAGGGGAGTCTCTCCTACTGGAATGAAAAATAACTTATTTTGTAATGTTTCCTGTGTAGATCAAAAATTGATTCAGGGAGATAAAACAGTCACATGAGCGGTGTTCACATCATATTTATTCTACAGATGGCATCAGGCATTTATTTCCACTTAAAATACCAGGGAAGTAAGAATTTAAACTACCTACCTCCTTTGTGTGGAGCACAGCAGGGTAAAGCATACTCTATATAACAGAGGACTTGGGGCTTATAGTCTGGTCAAGACTGCAAGTCCCTGAGAACCCTTACGGTTCTTCAAACACTGCAATATTTATGGAGGCACCTATACAGCCAGCTGTTTCTAAAACAGCCTCAGTGGAGAACTAGCTAGAACGACCAGAGGATCACTTGTCAGGCCTGCCCATAGACAGTAAAAAGGAAAAATATGTTTCTCTGCCTTGCCCTCAAATGGAGGCTGTGTGAACTGTAAGGCTGGTGTGCTCCCTGGCACAGAGAACTGGTGGCTGTTATTCACAGAGCTGTTATCTCTTAAAGTTACTCTATATGGTATTCTAGGTGAGATTTGTAGCTATGGTACCAAGAACAGTTTAACTTATAATACACACACCCCCCCCGCCCCCAATTTACTAGAAGAATTTATTAAAAAAAATAACTACATCAACTTAATATGAGCAACATGGATTAATTTTAATCAAATGCTTTTATGATGGCATGGGCATATTTATGTTGCAGAGTCATATGCAGTTCCTGGATAAGAAACTTACAGAAAATGCTAAAAATTCAAATTATTTTTAGAATTATGACGGTGAATATTAAAGTAAATTCTTCCAGGAAGTCAGGTTACCAAAGAAAAAAAAATAATCATCCGTTATTTTTTTGATTGAAAATACAAACCATTCAAGTGCAAAAAAGAGCACTTAAACAGAAATAAGCCAAAACCACATTACTATTTCTTTTTTTTTTTTTTTACAAAATTAGACTAATCTGTATTTCAACACTTCATGCTTCCAGAAAACACTTTATTTTTATTTATATTTTTAAGTCTTTTACTATGTAAAGATTAAGAACTCTTCTATTAGTGCATACTCATAACAACACAGGAAGGAAAGAAAGGAAAGAATATGGACAACAGTGACCAGCTTTTTAACAAAAAAGAGGGAGAGGGGGATTTTTTCTTCTCTTTTGTGTCTTTTAAAAAATCTGATTATGTTATCATGAAAACATAAATTTTTGGTTGTATACATCTTCTTTATTAATTTATTACAACCAAATATCTTAATCCTGAGTTTCATACAAATTAATTCCTCTTATTTTACATAAAGCTTAATTTACATAAAGTTTTAATTGCAGAGTATGGGATTATACTTGCCTAGCTAGACACTACATTTACAGAGGCAGGAGGTGAATTTTTGGCTAGTTGCACAATCAGAAATCAAGTCTAACAGTAATACAAGCTGATATAGTGGTTCAGAGACACAATGTAGCTTTGCATAATCATCTCAGAGAAACACACAATCCTTCTCCATAATTTTATGGGCTTTTTTAAAAATTATTTTTAAGTAGTATATTAATATATACCTTAAAAGTTTCCTTTTGCAAGTTGAAGCAATTTCAGATTTACCTTTGCCTGACTTTGCTTCATGTATACACTTGTTTTATTGTCTAAATGTCTTTGCCTCTCATAATTGATAGCTTTGATCTTAAAAGAATCCATAAAAACATAAGGGCAATTACACCTTCAGGTATCATTCTCACACCATTGAAAATAGTATGACACAATGCTTACTAGAGCAGGTTCTAATTACCTATCCCACTACTGCAACACAAAAATTACCTTACAAAAAGGTTTGAAGACAATGTTATAGATGCTGTGAATAGGTATACTAAATGATTTCCAGAAAATGCAGCTCAGTTATAATTAGATTAGCTTGGCATTAATAGAATAAAACCTTTAACGAGGCACAGCTGAAAATATCATGGAGTAGACTGCTTTTATGATTGCACCAAAGTAAGACTTGGTAACAGATCTGAGAAGGGTTATTTCTTCACAAACAAACTACTTGATTTCCGAGTTGGGAAAATAAAGATTCTGTCATTTTCTTATTTATCTTTATGGCTCTTCAATTCTAAAATGAGTTGGGTCAGAAATAGGATGCAATATTTACTCTCATGCCATGAAGGCCAGAATGTTTAAATGAAGGCTAGCACAGCTGAAGAATGAATTTACCTCTTCTGTATATTTGATATGCAGCAGTGAAATTGTATGTAAAGCTACTTGAGAAATATATTTATTCAGTTTGTTCACATTAATAACTTTTTAAAAAAACCTTTTTTTAAGGAATCAGGTAAAAAAGCTAGTAGGAGAAATAAATAAATTGCCTTCCTTATTCCCTCCCACACACACTTTCTGAACGTCACTCACTTTATAATAAAGTGTGTGAGAGAGTATCAGCCAATCTCTATAATACATTCATACTTTCCTGGTAAGTCTGAGAACACTGATGAACCATAGCCTGAAGTATATTAACATAATAATAAAAATAGGAAATTATCAGAGGGAGTTTACAGTAGCAGGTGGTCACAATATTGATTTCATTTCTGCTCTAAAACCTGTATGTAAAATCCAGCAAACGCAGTTTTGTTTTACTTTATTCATTGCTGCAATGCATGCTTTCTGCATATTCAAGGAGCTTGAACAGAGGACGCAGAGATACTCATCCTTTACCAAACAAGAAACAAACTAAAATGTCATTGAAACCATCTGCTGCTTATTCCTATCTCTGTTCCAAAACAGAAAATGGGCCAGTGAAATATTTAAAAATTTCTGAAAGTTTCTGTAAGGAACTGTAGGGGCATTTACAAGACCTGGATGGGCAGAAAACCCTCCTTAGTGGCACAAAAAGCTGCACATGATGAATGTTGGCTTAAGGAATGATTCCCAAACTTGATAAGGGCAGCTGCAGGGATCACCTTCCTAGGCTGGTCCCCTCAAAAGGGCACAGCCTACAAAGGGAAGGCAGGGTTGGTGGGGGCGGGAGTGTCTTTTTACGTTTTACTGATAAGAACTTTTCCTATTGTTTGGTTTAAAGGAAAGAAAGAGAACGATTCCGAATTTTTATACCTGCCAGGTTGCCATGCACATTGTCCTGCCAGGCAGTGGGAAGCACAGCAAGCCTGCTGTCTGGCTATGACCTGCATTGTCCTCCAAGATTTTCTTCTCTCTTTCATTTTCCAGCTTTAGTTATCTTGAGTTACAGCTCAAGTTATCACTACTTCAGACTCATTTCTCTGACCATGATTTTCTAGCTAAGCATGAAGGGTAGCAAACACTCACCACAGTACAGGAAAGCATATTTACAGTGATTTTAAGACTGTAAACTTTAGCCTACCAAGTATCAGGATAATCTCAAGGTTAAAACTTTGGAAAATAACTGTTATTTCTTTCATCAGGAGCTGAAGTGCAGAAGCAGTCATAACTTCTGCAAAAGTAAATAACCTGCTCAAGTAATTTGCCAGCTATTGAATACCCTAGAGTACGTATGTAGTAATATATACTGCAGGATGTCACAGTGCATAGAGTCATGCAGGGACAGAGAATGATTAGACACAGATTTCTCTACAGGAGATCGTTAATGCCATCAAAAAATTGCCCTCTGGGAAACACTGAAATCCCAGACGGCTTTCCAGTATAATTCTTTAAATCTTTTCTGCATATTGTATGCCAGCTTTTAATGGATATATTTAGTGAGAAGTTTGCCAGAGGGCTACTCTCCGGAGAGGTAATGCTTTCATTAATCACTGCAATCCTCAGCAAAGGAAGGGGTTCCTATGTTGTATATATCTGCACCAGACCTGTACTTTTGCTACCACCATTAGCTTGTGGAAAACAGCTAAGTTAAAGTCTTTGGGAACTCTGACCAAAACCAAACCAAAACAAAATAACAACAACAACAAAAAAGAGCTGTTTCACTAGCATTGCAGGCATAAAAACAGACAAAACCCAATGTACTGGGTAATTCAATATGGTTATGATTATGTGTATTTTCTTACATGCACCAATATTTAGTGTTATTTCCAGCCTTTCAAATTTTTTAAATCAATCTCTTTGGATACTAAATCTAAAGGATATTTATAGATATTTAGATCTTGCTGAATCCAGAAGATGCAGTCATTAAGATTTCATAACTGGAGTAACTGGGGCTGGATTTATCTATCTATATATATCATACATATACCATATTATATGTATATATATAAAAATGATGCATATAATGCATATGTATACACACCAGCATTTCTAACCTGCTACAATTTCATTACCCTTACCTCTGAAGATCGACCATTATTTTCATAATAAATTATCGAAGCCTCACTGAATTCACCCTTCTCTCCCAGTTTACCCCATCAGAAAATGTGGCTTTTACTTTTGTAAGACTAATGACAAAAGTGAAGGGCTTGAAAACAATTACCTAGAGAACTTGAGAAGAACTTACACAGAAATAAAGCTTTAAAACAGCACCTCATGAAATCTAAAGATCTTAACTGACAGATGATGCTAACAGCTTTATAAAAGTTTGTGTTGATTACATCATTCACTGAAGGTGAAAATCCTGATTCCAGGAAAGTCAGTGCTTTGACACTGATGTTGACAGACTCACAACTTCACTCTTCCTCAGTCTGCTCCTAATATTATTAGTAGTTAGTAGTTTCCTAGCACATTCACAGGCTGTCTTTCCTTCTGGTATTTAGGGAAGAGCATAATGATAGATAAGAAGGTTTATTATGACTGGTCTGGAAATAGGTCTATTTTATTACATTTGCTTATGCATATTTCTATATAATTGAAGTTAAATGAGTAGACAGACTATCATGACATTTTATCATAATTTTAAATTATACACAAGTATTCAGGGCCTGGAATGAGAAGCATTTTATACTTTAAAAATAAAAATATACTAATTAATGCAATTAATAAAAATTTTATGTAGAGTGAGAGAACTACATTCACTGTGCGCTAAGGTGCCATTATAATAACCTCCTGCTGAATAAAACATCAAGTACATATTTTTTCTGTTGTCCCAGATGACACAGTTATCATTGATGATTTACAGTTGTTATATAATAGATAGGTTTCACTAATTTATAGATGCCAAATGGTTTGCATGTGGGACATTGAGGAACATTTTACCATCTTTTAACAGAATGGAAACAGCTAATAAGTAAAGGTCTGGCTATGCTAATTACAATTCTGAGAAAGTCTACCAATAACCACTTTTTTTTTTGACACTTACATTCAGATTTGAGAGTCTGCAATATCCAGAAAGAAGCAGGGGAGGATCTTCTATTGAAAGAAAAATGGCAACTTTCAACATCTTTCAAACAATTGCCATTCATTTTCCTGCCAGGAAAAAAAACAAAAGAAACCAAACCAAACCAAACAAAACAAAAAAAAACCCAAACAAAAAACCCAAACCATCCCTGCTACACTGCTTTGCTTAACCCATTTGCCAAGTGAGACACCTGGAAACATTCAGCTGACACAAAGTACCTTGCTGCAGGTGAGAATCACTCACCTTCAACAGCAGCGTGGACTACAATTGGGGTGACTGCAGCCTGCTGCTGTGCAGAGTCCCCTTGGAAGGGGGGGATAGGAAGGGGTCGTCTGCAGGAGCCCAGCTCGCCAGAAAGAGTGAGCACACCAGACTCCCGCACCGCAGCCACCATCACTCAATACTCTACAATGCAGCTGGGAAACATGGTTAAGACTGAACAAATTTAAAGGAAATTTTTTTCCAGGTTACTGTCAGTAAACTGGAACTGTGAAGCTGCCAAATTTCATCCTGATGCAGAAAAAAAAACATATTACAAAAGTCGGCTTTCAAGAAGATAGAAATTAGAAGTTTATCTTCAGGTCTAATGTTTTTATTAAAATTACTGTTTCTTTATCTGAACCAATGGCCCTGGACACAGGCACCTCTAAATAAGGTTAGAAGCATTTCCAGGTATCATACTCTTTTTTTTTTTTTTACTGATATTTTCATCATCAGCCAAATATTTTCCTTTATCCCTTTGTTTTAATTCTTAAGGGCCCTAATTCAAATCCATTGCAATCAGTGGGAGTCTTTATATAAAGCACTAGGGTTTAAAATGACCCACCTCAGTGGATGTTAACCAGTCTGCCCTGGTTTCAGCTGAGATAGAGTTAATTTTCTTTATAGTGGCTGGTATGGGGCTATGTTTTGGATTTGTACTGAAAACAGGGTTGATAATACAGAGATGTTTTAGTTGTTGCTGCACTAGTCAAGGACTTTTTCAGCTTCGCATGGTCTGCCAGGTGCAGAAGAAACTGGGAGGGGACACAGCCAGGATACTTGATCCAAAGGGCTATTCCATACCATATGACATCATGCTCAGTATATAAAGCTGGGGAAGAAGAAGGAAGGGGGGGACGTTCGGAGTGATGGCGCTTGTCTTCCTAAGTAACCATTACGCGTGATGGAGCCCTGCTTTCCTGGAGATGGCTGAACACCTGCCTGCCCATGGGAAGGAGTGAATGAATTCCTTGTTTTGCTTTGCTTGCGTGCGCGGCTTTTGCTTTCCCTATTAAACTGTCTTTATCTCAACCCTCGAGTTTTCTTACTTTTACTGTTCCAATTCTCTCCCCCATCCCACTGGGGGGAGTGAGCGAGTGGCTGTGTGGTGCTTAGTTGCGAACTGGGGCTAAACCACGACAGAGTCTTAGTCTCCTTAGTCTTTGATATAGTCCAATATCTGTCTTTGGCAGATATTTCTGGCATAAATTACACTTTATGGGGATTCTTTTAAGAACCTCTGCCAAAGAGATTTCTAATGGAAACTTGACATTAATTGAATAATTTGATAAATTACAAAATGCTTTAGCATCTATACCAACTACTTAGAGAATACTGTTGACCTTGAATTAGATCACATATTGTCTAAAGCAAGTCTATAACACAATTCAAAGCTAGATAACTAACTACCTAGCTTTTTGTTGCCTACTCAAGGCAGCTTTTTTGGATCAGGTGTTATTTTATCCGAGGGTGGATATTTGTGTTCCAAATGTATTTTGGCCATAAAAAAAGAGCTGGTAAATACAGTTTTGAACACATGTAATGATGCACCTATAAATTCACATCAGTGGCATTGACAACTGCCTTTATTCCCCAACTTAGCTACATGACTTAAAAATAATTTACATGGAATATTTTAAGATATCTCAGCCTAGGAACCACATTCTTGGTACATTTCCATCCTTTTCCTAAGGGAATCAAGTACCCAACCTCTTTGTTCAGGAACTCACTGGTGCGTAAAAGAAATAATTGGTTAAGAAAATGAAAATATCTACAAAAGATAAGAGATTTTGAACTGACCACATATCCCATGCTCAAAACAAGCAAGAATAAGTGGATAGAAAAAAAGGAAAAGAAAAGACAGTCACAAAAGGGTCGAAAACTGAAACAAATAGTTTCCCAATTTTTAATACATCTGTATTTTAGATGTATTTCACTTTTCCTGAGACATATAAGCAGTTAGTGAGCAAATTGTAATGGACATCGACTTATCTAAGAAGTCTGTGCTGCAGGTAAGAAAAGCACAAAGTACTAAAAAACTTTGCGTGTTACAACAAAGTTGATGGAAGCCATTTTCCCCGCTTCAGTTCCAGGTGATACTGGAAGCTACTTCTGGAAAGTATTCCCAAGTGCTCTGAAACACAGTATCCTTTTGTTCATGTAGTAAAGTTATTTTCACAAAACGTGTTCATGAGGCCTTCACCCCTTTTATGCTTGCCTCTACTCAGGTCCTTCCAGCTTTCACCCCGACCTCATTATATAGTTTGTTATTATACCTAGTAAATACTCCGGTTACTATCAAAGGTGAGCCCTTAAAAAGCATTATCACTGAACCAACAAAATAGTTATGTCTTGGTCTGTATGCAAGCAAAGCAGGGTAATGTTTGGCAAGGTATCTTTCACAGGCAATGCATTTTGAAGGCAATGGTGGCAATGCTGGAATCTACTGCTCAGTTCCATCAGTTCATTTTCTTCAATTCAAACGCAAAATTAAAGGCTGGCTACAAAGCAAGCTATAAGGTGCATCCCCAGGATGTATGTGACTACTGAACTTCTGAACCAGTGAATAGTTACAAGTTTTCCAGAGACCAGTGTCTTGTTTATGCATTGTTCAGGAGTAGTGACAGCATGCAATTATTCCTACTGGAAGAAGCTACCATTATATCAGGTGCTCTGATTGATTTTTTTTTTCTTCATAGGATAGTTTTATGTCCACTGCGTGCAGATGTCTGACAATATGTACTTCGCCTTGGAAATCAACTAGCAAAGAAAACAACAACTAGACATCCAAATGTCAGCCACTGTGCCCAGTCCATTTTGAGGTTTTTGCTGCTCAGATGTGTGAATGATTTCCATCTGTTCCTATGTGAGATAAAGATTTAGAGCTGCTGGCACTGGGGAGCCTTCTTTAAAAAAGCCAGCCTGTGCCAGGGCAGTTTGTTAGCATACATGGATGTGAATGCTCCCAAACCTGCATAACAAACACAGTGGAAGCTGTCCATTACAAACCAACAGGCCTCTCATTCCTATGACTACTCATTTTCCAAATAAAAATTTAAGCACTTTGAATCTTGACAACACAGTGTGATGCACTGGGACAGGATGCTAGTGTTTGCCAGCTGGGGATCGGACAGCTGTGCCAACATAAGCAATTACAGAGTCCCCCAATGTCCAGCGTCACTGTTTGCACACACTGAATGTGAGCGTACCTAAGACTCCAGCTCAGATCCCTATGGTGAAACAGCAACAAATCTGCCTGATAAACTAGAGAAGATTTTGCTAGTGCCTTAGTGAGATGTTACAGCAAGTTACCTGTAGACCAGACTTGTCTTTTGTTTTGCCTGTACTTAACATACATGCAACCCTACTGGCTAGGTTAACCACATACAGCTGCCTGCACTGAATGAAAATAACATTTAAAAAAGCTGTAAGTACTACTGTGAAGGATATTCATTACAACTCTATACTTGTTCCAAACTCCAGTTTCTGAAGACTATTTTCAAAACTCCTCATTTTTCTCCTTACTCAGGCCATGGCTCATAGTACTACGTGTTCACTGGCAACAGTAGTTCAACCTTGTTCCTCTTCAGCTCCATGCACCCTCTGCCACCTTTTATTCTCTCAGCCTGAATCAAATAAATTAGATTGTATACTTAGAAACAGAGACTCCTCATCTCTCTTTTCTTCTAATGCAATTTTCATTTCCCAGTACCATTCATAATGCAGCCACCCAACCAGTTGTGCCAGCAAAGCTAGGCAAGAATATCTTAAACTAACAGTGCCACTGAATTATAACTTAAAAAGTACAGCCTTTGACAAACTAGCAACCTCCAATTTGTAGTACCACAGAGCAGCTTGCTAGAAAGACCTCCTGTAGGGAAGTTAAGGAATAAAACCTCCCCCTGTCCTCTCAGTCTGCCTTCTCACAGGACTCCCTGTACTTGTGTCATGGTTTAGCTTCAGTCGGCAACTAAGCACCACACAGCCGCTTCCTCACCCTTCCCACCGGGTGGGATGGGGGAGAGAATCAGAAGAGCAAAAGTAAGAAAACTCATGGGCTGAGATAAGAACAGTTGAATAATTGGGAAATTAAAAAGACATCTATATATAAGAATAATAATAATAAATTTTAATGACAAGGAAAATAACAAGAGAGAGAGAGAGGAATAAAAAACGGGAGGGGGACGACGACGACACCAAACCAAATGATGCAACCACTCACCACCTGCCGACCGATTCCAGGTTCTACTCTTTCCAATACTTTCCAGTCAATCACCACAACTTTTCCTGTCTTTTGATATATACACACAGATATCGTTCTTTTAGTCTATGGGCCACCCCTCTAAAATGTCCATTGAGTTCATTTAGTCCATGACTTTGGGTTCTATCTGTCATAACAGTCTTTCAGGGCAGGAGAGATGGTGTGTGGTGTTCAATTGTTGCATGCTGAAGCCGATTATAGTTCCACCAACACTGCACTTTTCTTGGTTTCATAAAGTTCATTCTTCATTAATCTGGGCAATTCTTACTGTAATACCATTGATATGACATATAGCAACCATGGAAGTGATGACATACAGTGTTATATAGCAATTAACATAATACAATTTAATTCATTGGCTATTTTCACCCCAAATCAAATCCTCTTGAGGTACACAGTGGACCGCACCATCCTCTCGCATTACCCACCAAGTGCACCCAGGTCCTTGAGCAAAAGCAATCCCACAAACAGATTTACCTTTGCCCGAGGCAGGAGTAACCCAGACTGTCTTCCCCAGCATATTTTTTATGTGCACCACTACAGGGACTTTGTCCCCCTCCACTGTAAGTAAAAGTTTTGATTGGGCAGGGCCAGCTCGATTGGCAGATCCCCTAGTGTTGACTAACCAGGTGGCCTTTGCTCAATGTATATCCCAATGTTGGAATGTCCCACCACCCATTGCTCTCAGTGTAGTCTTTAACAGTCCATTGCATTTGATTGCATAAATTGAGTCATAGGTGAAGGACCTAATCAGTTTTTCTACCCTATCAGTTATCTCAAGTCTTTTACTTCTGACACTCTCTGAGGAAAGCACATAGCTGAAGCAGTAAGGTTCACATTTAGTGAACCTTGATTCAGCTCTAACACTTCAGGGATTCATACCCTATCCACAACCTCCCACCTGTAGCATTGCTGCATTCAAAACCATTTTCACTTCTGCTGCTTCTGACTTGGCAGAGTTTAACTCTACCAGTCCTCTTACATGGGTTAGCATGGAAAGTATTTTTCCGCAGCTACCAGATAATTGCTGCTGTAGTTACTAACTTGGAAAGCATCATCAAGGGTTGTGATAAATGAATGCTTTATACTGCAATCCTTTAAAAGTTTGGAGTTCTTTGGTTTTGTCCTCAAATGAGCCAGGCATCTATTCTAAATATACCTTAGTTACTTCAGAAAACAATGACTATGAAATGTAACAGCATTCTAAGTTTCTTACATCTGTACCAAGTCAAACATCTCCTGCAGACATCAAGGGAAAAGGAATGGATATTGCACCTATGACATGAACCCAGAAATTTGCCCGTTCTTGCCAAATCAGTGAATTAGTAGCAGGCATTAGTAGCAAGCTCAGGTACTTAAAGATGTACAAACTAAAAACCCTGGGCTGGCCAAACAATTGATGAGGGACAGAAGAGGCTGTACAAGTTCATTTCAATGAAGATTTGGAGGGGAATTCAGATGACTGAAATTATTCATCTAGTGTTTCACAAGTACCTTACAATGAATATAACAGGTTTTTTTCACAAGGTAAAATGACACATCACATCATACATTTAAATCACTATTGTAATTTTTATTTCTTTACATGTATTAAAAATACCTTGTTGACAAATAAACATCCAGTTCTTGAACAGCACAAAGAAAAATACATTCATGACAGAAAGAGACTATCATTTATAATGTAATTATCCCTACTAAGATACTGATCAATGACAGTTAACATAGATAAACAAATTGCAAACACCTAGATGGCTACAGAAAGCATTACTGGAATTTGCTACCTAACTGATTCAACAGTTGAAATTTCTGACTGTGACTCACTGACTATTTTAATCATGTTTATTTTTCTTCTATCCATGCAACTGACTAAGATAATTTTATGGCATTAATATAGCATAAATCAAGGGTTTTTGAAATGTCACTACCCTTTATACTTCCTGTCATAAGCATCTGAATTACAGTTGCTTAACACTAGCTTTGCTTTTTTATAAATAGATTAAGGCCAGAAGTTCTATGGTGGTCAAAACCAACCAGTATTTGAAGGTATATCTTCTCCCCACCATTCTGTATGCCAGCCAATATCTCAGTTTTGACAGAATGCTGCATTTTCCCCTCTCTCACACTGTTTTCTTCTGCCTGTAAAGGCTGTGGACACCATCATCCTTCCAACTTCCTTTTTTTTTTTTTTCCCCTCCTCACCACAGTGGATCATGACATACTTTCCCAGCATCACCCCCCAAGCCAGCCTAGCCCTTTGTATATTCCCGAAAAGCAGATGGTTGATGCTTTTTCTTATCTTGTTTCAAACTCATCATACAGCCATAATAATAGTAGCCCTGATTCACTGCCAAATGAAGGCCATGGAAGAGCTCCTATTAGGTTCAGTAAGCATCAATACTTTTTTCAATACTCCTGAAATTTCACAAGAAGCCTGAAATGCATAATGTACTTCTAGAGTGTTTTTTTTCCTCCCTTTCTCCCCACTTGCATTTTTGTATCACTGAAAATAGCAGTACAAGATGTGGATTAGTAACCTGAGATTAGGACTAGCTAGTTCAAGGCCATCTGCCTTTAATTAGTAAGCATAAAAAAGGTTGGTTTATGCCTGCTTTCCTTAATGCTCCTGATCAGGGATAGTGCTGTTCATTGCTGCAAAAAGAATTCCTGATGTGAGCAATTTTTGAGTTGAGATTGGAAAACTAAGAAATTATCCACAGCTCTGTCAGCCTGTGGATATATCCTGGTTTTTAAGGAATAAATAAGTGATGTTGATTAACAAAGATGAAGATACTTAATGCACTGTTTTCTAGGGACAGAAAACAACTTAAGTCACAATGATCTAATGAATGAAGATTTTATAATCCAAATAAGCACATACACCCCTCCAGCATTTCTGTAGACTGACTAACAGCATGTCTCAAGTTTGAAATAGAGGCATGCATTGTTTTCTTCTCAATTGCACGTTTTGCAAATACATCAGCGTTGCCATGTCCCACCAAAAAGGTGATCCTCACACCAAGATACTTTATGCCTGATATTAGACTTCAATACCTGGATGATGTAATTTTATTAAGGTAAATAAATATAGCTTCCTACCTCCTCCAAACAAGAAAAACAAAAAAGCCTATGCATACAACCTGGTACTCAAAAGAGCAAAACTTGGCCCTAGGCAGAACAGATGCACTTTGAAGGGCCCTCCGGAACTCTTTCTTTCTTGGATGTTTCCTTCCTTTATTTGAAGCCCCTCTAAATGAAAGAAACACTTACTGTCAATGCCCCTAAATAAAGTGCTAAAAAGCAAGGATAAAGGCTCTCAACTCAAGGGTGCTTTATATTCTGTTCTCTAGACAAGATGGGGGCGTCAGCCTTGTTCTCACCAATGCCGCATATTTGGCTCAGGCTCTCAATAGGGTGCTAAAATACTAAAAAGCCTGTTCATTTTCCTGGGGGAAACAAAAACACCAAACCACAAGCACACACACAGAACCCAAAACCCACAAAAACAATACAACTGCTAAGTGTGGTTGTGAGTGATACGATTTTAAAAAAATAAGATCAAACACAAATAAACTTTAAAGAAATAAGAGCAGTATTTCAGCTGTTCCAACAATAATTATCATTGCTCCTGCTCTATTTTGTTTTTCCTTTCCCTCACCACCACCATGGTCAAGTTCTGGAAAACAACAATTCTATGAAAAACATGCCCTTAAATTCAGTGTCTGATGTGGTGCTCATTTAGTCTTATTTTAATATAAACATAAAATTTCTTACTACAGCTGTAAAATAGCTTGTAGAAGTCAGAGGTGGTTTTTGTTTGGTGTTTGGTTTTTGTGTTTTTAAAGAAGCAAAAAGGCTATTTCTGAAGTTCCATGATTCCTTGTTTGTGGTCAGAAAAAAAATTTTGAACAAACTCCAGACTTAAGACCTGTGAAAGCTAAATTGAGGCTGTAAGATCATTCCTTGTCTATATGCTTGAATATTACAGACATGTAACTGTTAGCAGGATCAAGCCCTAGCTAGTTTGAAGAGTGCATCATCATCATAATGTCAATTAGGAACTCCCAAGTTAAGGAATATTGACTTTTCCTGAAAAGGTACTCAGAGGTGACTTTGTCTAACATTTATTCTACAGTACAACCGTGACTTCTTTGGAACAACATAATAGTATTTACTGAAATTTAACAGGAAGAAAAGAGGTCTTAGATGTACACATTCCTGTAAGTTTCATTACAATTATCTGCTGAACAAAGAAAAAACATTTGTGCAAGCAAGCCTCCTACCCATACAATGTTTAGGGCACATGAGAGTGTAGGGACCTGAAATTCTGCATTAAGGCAAAGATGGAGTAACACAAGTAATTTTTATGCCAACATAGAGCTGCAGGATGCCCTTAGCCAATTTCACATCTTAGATTTAGTTCAGTTTATAGTTATTTCTCAAACATAGTTTGTGCATTTATTTTGTGAAATTTGAGAGCTATTTCTCACCTCTAGCTAATGAATAAATAAAATCCTTAACATTTTGACACATGAATACAAAATAGGAGGAACAATCCTTAACACCCCATTCATATTCCTTTGATTTCAATATATAAACTCCATTTCCTTAGTAAGTTATTCTCACTCGGTTATTTTTATTGATTATAACAATTCCATATATGAACAGTACTCAGGTTTTCTTGAGCCTTACTAACATTTCTTTTTGGACTAGTGTCCAACAGCAATGAACAGTAACTTTAGAGCCTCCCCTCCTAGAGCCTCTTTGTAGTATTTCCACAATGAAATATATACTAAGACATTACTGGGGGGGGGGGGGGGGGGCGGAATTCTAGACACCAAGAAAGTGGTTTGCCACAAGTTTTTCTACATTGCAAGACTCCTAGAAGACTTAGGTCTTATAATTCTGGGTAGATTTAGAAAGCTTACTGCTCTCCTCTTCACTGTAACCTCCAGGTAAGCCTCTATCTAGGAACTAAATGAAGGGTTTAAGCTATATCCACAGTTATCTAAAGAAGGAAAACAGTAGAAAGATTCCCAAGGGGTGGGGGAGGGAATGTAAGAAGGAGTTTTCCTGCTACATAGTGAAGCTAAGTAAAAAAAACCTCTCATCAAGAGCTTGGGAGCTATAAACCAAATGTGTATGGATATTTGCCATTTTAGATCCCAAAGAACTTAACACTGGAAGTCAGCCCTAGATGCAAGATGGTGGGTTTTATTTAAAAAACTTCAACCTTGGAGTCAACAACTTTTGGGATATAACAAACTTTCTCTAGGTGAAAGGGGAGTGCAGGCCCTGTAGTACATAGGATTCTTTGCTTCCACATTCTGTTAGTTAGTGCAAAGCCTGGGGGTAGTATATGTGATTTAAAAACTACAAGTCCCCAGTAAACCCACCTCACAGGGGCTGCTAAAAGTCCCACAGAACAAACTACATTGAAGTCCAAAATTGGTCTAGATTCAATGGCACACAAGTAAAAGGCTCTGTAGTTCACTGGCAACACCTTGAGGTACTGAATCATCTAGTAAGTGCTAATTTATTAGCAGAAGATATCTCTAGTAAAAGTAAACAACAGCATGTCAGAAGAACATTGAGATTGCACATGAACTTGTAACTCAGCAAAACCTACAGTAAGGCTGCCTTTTTTACTTTCAGTGTGCTCCTTCTCCTGAGATTTGACAGGTGAACCTAAAAATAACATGTTGACAGCAGCATTTGAATCCAAGACTTTCACATTGACAATGCAGTCATTTAAGCTAAAGAAATATGTGGCAATGAAGATACCCCTGATACTGCAGTCAGCCTATATGTTAAGAATGGAGTGAATTTTCCCAGAGAAGGCAAAGTGGGGTTTTTTTTTCCCCAAAAGTAAGTATGAACATTGCACACATGCAGCCAGAAAGGAAAAGACTAATGGTCAATCTGAAAAGAATACAGTCCTCCATAACGTTGTGCTTGTTTGCTTTGGAAGAAATTTCAAGTGGAAACTGCAAATACATGATGTTGGCCAGGAGCTGACACACTCCCTGGAACTTGGTGAGACTAGCATCTGTATGTGTCCACATGCATGAGTGGTCACATTCCTCAAAATGAGAGCATATTTCTTAACTGAGGGAACAGCTACTCTTTGGTAAAAGCAAATACAAGAGCTTTTTCAAAATGAATACAGTTTGAAGCCATGCTGGTGCCCTCCAACCTGACCAGCTACTCTGACATGCAGCCAGATCTATGTAGAACTGGCTCCATCTTTCCCTTAGTGTCCTAGTCAGTAAGGCAGAATGCATATCTGCTATTCTCTTCCCCTCAATTCCCCTTTAACTTAGTTTTGCATCAGCTGCAGCCTCGAAACAAGCTCTAACAAATGGGCTGTCCATCCCTTTATGGGGCATAAGCAGAGACCCAAAGTGTATGTCATATCTATATATGAGATATATCTCCATCCACATCCACTGATACACATCCATTTCGAGTGCCTCCATGCTTATGTCTTCAATGAGGAAGTGTCTCTTCTAGAAGATAGTCCTTCCAGAAAGTGAACCATGTAACTGGAAATATGATTTAATGTACTCTGAGGAACTCTCTAAGAATAACATAATCCAAAAAGCTATACTTTTATCTATGCCAAGATGGAGTGGTGGTTTATTCAGCAAGCTTTATGTATGCACCTGCAGAGGAAAATCAACAGCGCATATTTTAACATCTGTAAATGTTTAGTCTAAGCCAATTTAATTAGGAATCATTTTTCTTCATTGAATCCTTTTTAACAAGTGATTTGAGACTTAAAGTGTTTATTTTTGAAATGTCATGAACTCTAAAATGGTTCAGAGAAGCCGATTCCACATTCATTTATATTTAGGGTCAAATTTGAAGTGGCAAGTAGAGTGTTACAAAATAAACCTACTTAAACACATAGACATAAATCAGTCACCTTTATACCTACTCTCATAGTGAAAGTGCTAAAAAAGAAGATTAAAGGAGGAATGGCTTGGCGTGAGGATGAACTAGAAGTTAATTTATTTCTTTCTTCTCTCTTTAGGCCCTTCAGCACTGGAATTCTACCAAATAAGAGAGGATGTGCTGGTGAGTGTAACTTACATGTTGACAAACAAACCTAAGTATAAATACTATGTCTGAAACAATCTACAGAGATTTTACTATATGTAGCTGATGTATTGGGACAGCAGAGGAAACTGTAAGTTGCACCAATTTAGAATCACTCTGGTCTCCCAGGCTGTATTACTCATCTCCAAATATGGCTCAAAGTCTCTGCAGAGTACCAACATGACTCAGACGACTTCCAGAAGTTCTTACAAAAGGGTAAAATTAAGACTGCAAATCTAAGAGAGGTAGGAAGAAAAAAAAAAAAGACCAAAACAAGTCACACCACTGCACACATTTCTCCTATGGGGAAGGAATGAGAACACCACATGACCGATTAGTCATGTTGCTTAACACAACACTAAGAGATGCTGAGAAAAAATAAAGTTACAAGAGTGGTACAAAAACCTGAACAAAAGAACAAAATATCAGAAGTGTACTGTAAGCTAATACTGCCATCTAAGTCCCAGCAATTCAGTATTTGATTTCAACAGCATAAACCTTGACACTAAACTGCTGTCCTTATCTACACGGAAAAGGAAATTATGCTCAGTATGGTTTTCTTATCGCCTTCAAAATAATAACTTGATTGAGTGCAGGTTGAAACCTCCATATCTGCTTAGCTGCTGAGATTAGTGAGGTGTAATTAATGACCGTAAGAAACAGCTCTGTACTGGTAGATACCTCCAAACTAATGAAAAACATCAAGGTATTCCTATAGAGATACTTGCATCAGATATTTGCATTTTTACATATACATCTGTATATATACACAAAACCAGTGTCACTCAGATTCTCAGTTGATGCATATAGTCTGAAATAACAAAATCCTGGGGTTCAGAGTACCTTCAGAAATCATCTTCTCCATCTGAGTTCTCAGATTTATCCATACCCTTCCCAAACCGCTGAACAACTGGACACAATAATCCAAGAAATGGAAGTGCTACTTCACCTCTCAGTAGCAGTCCTATATTTTTTCCAGATGATATTTGCCCAGTCAGAGTCTGATACAGAAATGCTCTAGGATTCCTCAACAGTGCTAACCTTACACAGAATATCAGCATTCACAGCTAAATCTTCCTACTGCACCAGCTGACTGAGAAATTCAACCTTACCTTGGCAGGGCATTCACTCATTTCAGTTACATGCTCTGTGTTACCTGGCAGTAGAAAGTAACTGGGCATGAGGCAGCATTTCCACCAGTCCTCAGAAAACTCCTACTAATATTGAAATTTCACATCAATACGGGTTTTCCAAGCACCACAGACAGGCACTGTTCTCTCACATTTTTCATTTTAGACTGAGCGACTAAAAGATTAACAGATCCCAGGTAAAGCAGGGATCATATTTTACTGGTGAATCAAACAGAATTATTTGAGAAGGCTGTATCCCTTTTTGGTTTTCTATGCATTTTCCAGAGACATTAAGGTCTTTGGACACAGGAGCAGTCTCTCATTCTAAGACACTGTTCCCACCACAATCAAATTGGTGAGCCTACATAGACAGACCAATAATGTACAGTTAAAGAAAATGGAAAAATTATAATATAGTATGGATTCACATCACAGCATGTTTTTAAGAATCTTTTTCCTTCTCAAACCTAATTTACACTAGTAATTAAGTTGCATTCAGTCCTGTAACCACAGTTCAAAGACACACTAACCTATGTATCTGTGCATCTACCCACCTATCTGCGTTTACAAACAAAGAAGTTAGTAGCATAAGCTTTCTGATTTGCAGAACTACTTGTTCCTACAATTATGAATTCAAGGTTCTGCTTTCAAAATATAAGACATTGTTCATAGCAATCTTAGTTGAAGTTGAAAATCCATCTGTATGCAAAATATAGTTGAGTCTATAACTTTTTTCCAGATCCAGATTAATTCAAATGTCTATATTCAAAAGCTTAAACTGAACACTTAGATAATTACAGCTGTGATTGCTGAACAGGGCTGAGCTAACATTAAATTACACAGTAGAATTTGCTGGAGATGCTCATGGTATTCCCCATGGACCCATTTTGTAGAAGTGTTTCATGAGCACAGGAATACAGATAGTTGTCTAGTAAGAGTTTTCAGAAATACAAAAGAAACCTTGAAAAATTTCCAGAAGTTAAGCAAATAAGTGTTTTTGAAAAACTGCTTACATGTGTCTTGATACTTTTGGAAATACTACTATACCTGAACCCAACAAAATATTGGCATTTATCATATGCCAGAAATCTAAGGTGTCATTCATTATTTTTAAGTTAATCTGAACCAGATGCAGACTGGCTTCACAGATGCATTGCTGAACCACTTGAAGTAACTAAAAACATATACAGCTGCATCATCCAGGTAAGCAATGTCAGTTTAGTATCTTCAAAACAGCTATATCTCCCTGAAGAGATAAGCAAGGATTGTTAATGATCTGCTTTAACTAGAGACCCTCTTTTCTGCAGGCTTTTAAAGCTGCACCTGTCAATATTCACTTGCCAGCTCTTAGAACTGTAAACCCCTCTTCTATTATAGGAGAATAACAACAGTAAGTTAAACCAACTGAATACGTATCTTTTCCATCCTTAGACAAGTGAAAAATCAAGCATGGTTAAAGTTTTTCCTTTGATTAGAAAGAACTAGAAATGCCCACATATTTAGAGAGAGCTTCCTGTTTAACATTGCCTGCACTGGAACTTCTACTGTGAAAACAGTACAGATATGTTTGTGGTCTCTGTTGGACTGCCTGCACATTTCATGACAGTATGCAGCATTTGGGGGTAGGGAGACATTCAGGATTTCAGTGGGTTCTGTCAGAATATGTAAGTGGACAAAAGATATACTCATATCCTCCCTAACTCCAGGCTCACCTCAGCAAATTAAATTGATACACGGATGTCTGCACTTAATTTAGTTTTATATTTATACCTTCTTATTAACTGATTCCCTTTTATCACCATTAATTTGTAGATTATAAAAATCTGTTTCCTGCACTCCACCAGGACACACCATAAAGGTGTGTTATGTTGTCCATTTTCCCTGAGAGACAAATGAAGCTGTCATCCTACCACCAATGCTGGGTGCCCATCTTCTAAAGTGATGAAGAGGAAACAAAAGGAATATTTACCTCAGGGATGCCAATTAATAGTTAGACAGTAGTCTTGGTATACACAAGACAAAAGGTGAATCTGCTAACATGCAGTGAGCTGGTATTGAAATAGCATTTAGAGTAATACCATTTGTCTACATATGTAACATCAGCCCCCTCCAACTCCTGGACCTCACTACCAGCTCAGCACATTAGAAGGCCATCTAGAGCTTGGTTCATGCTATATCGTACATGTGTGGACAGCAGGAAAATCTAACTGGCTCTCAAAAACACTTGTCAAAAAGCAATAAATAACTTAAAAAGCTGAAGTCTAAAGATTAGTACACAAAAACCAGTTTGACAGTAAGATTTGCAGTTTGGGACAGAAAAGAGGAGCTATGAACACAGATTCAGCATGTCCCTGGTGCTCAAAGAGCCTTGGTCTGAGATGGTTCATTCCAGCAACTGACAGTAAGAAGAGATAATGCTAGAGAAGGCTGAATGGTGCTGGATTTTTGAACAATAATTAAGACACTACTAGCCGAACATTATCAATCATCATTGCTATTTAATGGCTAATTGCTAAAGTCCACCTAGCCATAGATAAAGTGTAACTTTAGGGCCATCCAGAACACTTCTACTCAAGTTTTTAGACATCTGCAAAATCTCATGTCTGTGAATGTTTATAACATCCACCCTTCATTTATTAATCTTTTCTAGTAATAAATGAACATGCACTTGTTACAGAAAATTGCACTCCAATTGGAAACACCCAATGAGTTTTAAACTTGTCATTACTTCAAACCTTTCCTTTGAAAAGAGACCCAAAAAGGAAATGCAGTTAGGTTATTCCACTGATGGTCATAGCAAGCATTCCCTTTATTGTTACCTGTAATAGTAATTACTACACTCCTCAATTTTCACTGTTAATTACCATATGTATGCACAACAGATAAGTAGAAAATATTCTCCTGGACACCATAGTCGGCTTCTGTTTCTTAACTACTATCTAAAACATGTTCAGCTAGCAATGATGCTAAACATTACTTGTTTCTCTTCTATTTTATTTCACTATAATATCCTATGGTTGTATGCAGGAAAGAGTTATACGTTTATCTAACCAGGTTTTTTTACCTAAACTTCACAATATTACATATATAAAATATGGCATGTATTGCTAACTTAGGTCACAGCATCCAAGCAGAAAAGAAACAGCCGTCATATTCTCAGAAACCCATGCCACTGTGTTATATTGAAATATACAAATGAGCTGAGATGCTAGAAAATTAATCAGAAACTGCAAAGGCAGCAGGTGCAGTGCTGGAAGAATTGCCAGGTTTCATTAAAAAAAAAAAGAGAGGACTATTGATTCTTCAAACTATTACCCACATAAGTTATTGTGACAGTACCTTTGACAAACAGCTTGGACTGTGAAGCAGTCAAGGGTAGAAATTACCATTCCCAACTTGTTTAGGATATAAAATATTTTCATTTACTAGCAGCAGCCAAAATAAGAACCACTATAGCAAGTTACCTTGGTATTTTGGGGCTAGGACAAAATGGTTCTGAAAATCCACAATTCTTGTAAGAGAAAAAACAAAGCTTCCGTATTTTTTCAGTATACAAATCAAGTGTCTGGTTTGTTCACTTAGGTAAGTTAAAAAATTTTTGCCCGAAACATCCGTGGCTTATTTTCTTTTGACCTGAACCTCAGTAGTTCTGTTGATAGTTTATTGGTTGATTTAGTTTATATTTTCCTGTTTAGAGAAACAAAAATAAATTCTGAGCTGATGGTTTGCCAATCCATTTATCAATTAATCAATTAACTTCTGAAAAGATCAAGGCAGGCACTGCCTTGCATTGCAGCACCAGGTACCATCATGCTCAGAGCTCAGGGTAAACCATGAGTATCAAGAACATAAGGTTTGATGAGAATCAACAGCAGTATTATTCAGAATTTAAGGTTTAGTAGTAATGAACAATTTCAATTACCCAAACATTTGCTCAAAAAAAGATTATACAAAAAAAAAAAGTAGAGAGCATGATTCAGCTCACTGAACTTTAGCAACCTAAGAAGTTATTTATCAAAATCCATCCCAGTCATCCAAACTCTGTATCTATAGAGAATGTAATGGAAAAGCTTCTTTCAGAGAATGCTTCATTCCTTATCTTAAAAAGTTATCATCATGATCTGCAGAGGCCCATTACTCTTCATTAGAGAAGAAGCTTAGGTAACTAGCTTTGCCTTAAATTATTAACTTGGCAGGTAAGATGTCCACCATATTCTTGGAGTGCTGTGTGAATGTTTCTTCATCTAGAAGTCAGAGAGCACTTAAATGGCTTTTAGATATGATTCTGAACAACAAGGATGAAATGGCTGAGCAAAATATCACGGTAAGAAGTAATTTCAATTAAATCTATAAGTAAACAGAAGAGTTAATAACCCTCAGAAAACAAAGGAGAAGCAACAGCATAAACTTTCCTGTTTTCAACTAGGTATTTCACGCAAATCATCCTCTTCTGGAAGAAAGGTGAGAAACATATCAAAATATCAAATATGGCTAATAAGGAGTTCTGCACTGATCTCAAACATAAGAAGAAAGCATACAGGAAATGGAAAAAGTCAGATTCTTAAGGGCAGATACACATAAGCATGTAGGGACAATTTAGGAAAGGGCAAAGCAAGGAGTTGTTCCATGAGAATAAAATTAAAAGTCATTGCAAACAAGTCTTCCTGTTGGCTCTTGAATCACCATCATGGAAGGCTGACCTTGAGGAAATAGAAACATCTAACTGGGCATCAATGGAAAGGCCAGTTGTGATAAACTGTCTATTCTGCTTGGTGAGATCACTTAAGTATACTTACAGTTGTTGTACTTGCTGATGAAAATTATGGGAAAAGAGCATAAGACCAAGAAAAGTCTCATACTCAACTGGAATGTCTGATCCAGATTTGGGTGCTGGGTTAAGAATAACATTCTCTTCTTATGGAGAACTGCAGTTCTCCACTCCATTGAAGTTCTCTTCTTATGGAGACGTCAAGTAGAGAAGTAAATCCATAATCAGAAGTCCATAAAGTCTTACATAATGGAAAATATTTAATGAATCTAGTTTACCTTAAAGAGAGAAGGGACAGTACAAACATGGTTTAAATAAATGTCTTCTGCAAAGAAGGGACTAATCTGTTTTCCTTACCTGTAATGGATAGGACAAATAATGGGCTTACATTACAGCATAAAAGATTCAAGATAAAAATTCAGAAAAACTTCTGGGTAAAGAGAGTGAAGCACTAAAACAGATTGCCTGAAGATGTCATGCAATCTGTCTAGTTAAAGGTCTTTAATAAAAGGCTAGATAAATATTGATCAGAATGACATAGGGAAAGGTATTCATGCTTGGAGGCAGAGGGACATGTCAGATAAATTTCAGTTGCTCTGGGTTGAAACTCTTCAAGTCCATGTCACAAACTGAGCTAGTATAAGCAGCATGAAAATTTTCATTAATAAGCACTGGAAATTTTCATTACTGAGAAGAAATGCATTATAATCAGCATTTAGGTATCCTAAAAAGAGAGCTGACTGAGGACACCTTCTTGCTGATGTATGTTTTGGATAAATCTAATAACTTTGGGATATTTCAGAAACAGAATGGTTGAGATAGCTTAACAAGCCAATCCCACTTCTATCAAAGAATTGGATTTAATTCATCGGAAGTATAAATAATACAAGCCAATTTGAAAATTGACCAAGTAGAAAAATATTCTATGTTTCAGACTTCATTAAGTGAGTCTGTATTGATATGCCATAGCCCAAGCTCATGCCTAGGTAATCAAATACAGCTTCCTCACTGAAACATATTCATAGACTTAGTATTTGACTTAGTGCCACAACATAATCTGATATTTAAAAAAAAGCACTATACAACATCAAAGCACACTAACTGATGAAAAGTTCATAGACTGATCTCAAAAAAAAGTAAAATAAAACCATCAAATCAAGGAGCCTGCTTTTATTCATTATTTTCACCATTCACAAAGATTACTATATATAATTATAAAGTAATTGTTATATAACTCTTGTGTATAAAATTCACAGAATGCAGAGAATCATTAAGCAACAGAAATCAGAGGGAAGGTATACATAACAAAAAAAGCACTCTAAGAGGGACCCATTGAATATAGTGGTTTTTATAAAGCAAGTAAATTTAACTATATACATATAGAACCAAATAAAGCAAAGCTATCAGAAAGAAGAGCAGGTCTGTCCTTTGAAAAGCAATCACTGAGGAAGAAACATCTGGGTCACAGTGAACACAGCCTCATTTGTGCTGCATGTGAGAAAAAAATCAGACACAAAGCAGGGGAGAAAGAGTGTTACACAAAATGGAAATTAAGTCCAAAGATGTTAAGGCAGGTGCTTCTAGGTGAACAATATTCTCTCTTGACTTCAAGTCAGCCTTTTGCCAATATAATACTGAGATTTTGTTCCTTTGTTTTTAAACCAGAGTTTTACACATTGCTTCACAAATTAAGCCAGAGGGCTTGTAAAGTGCTGCGTGAATACCAACCCAACAGCAGTTCAGCAGGAGTTTGCTTCTCTAGACTGAGCTGCTTTCTGGTAACAAGCAGAAGAGGGGAAAAAAAATGTTAGTTCTTATGTTCAAGATAATGTAACTTCAAAAGATGCTGCAGAAGCTGTCAAAGAAGTTCTAACAAAATACTGTACTGGGACTCAGATGGTCGGTGACAGATAAGAGACTTGCTAGCAATGATTATGTACATTTTCAGTCTGAAATATTTTGAGACTCTCACACACAAAGATTATTCTGTTAATGTTTTGAGGCATAAAGAGGAACCATGCAAAATTAAGATAACTGACTGATACAGTAAGTGAAAAGAACTAAGAGAAAGAAATGGTGGCTGTCCAAGTCAGTGTGGAAACAAATCAATGGATACAGTATATTCATTTTTGTAATTGGTTTGCTGTCCTGGAAACTGAATTTTTAGAAATAACTAGGTCAAAGAGAACCAGAATGATTATTTCATTTGAGATAGAATTTATGCAGATGAATAAGCGTGAGCTGAATACAGGACTTTCACCGGCAATGACATATTCTGTTCTGGGCATCAAGACTAAATACAAGCCAAAAGCAAAGCTCTCATAACATTTATCACCAAGAATTACCTCAGATAGAATTATTATGTATTACGAAGGTATTTCAGATCTCACAAGGAAGCACTTAAGCACATTCACATGAATGGCTGAAGGCTCCCTTCAGCTTTTCATGATATTTACCTTCTTCCATTTCTTCCCTTTCCCTATTAAAAAATACCTGTAAATTAACCATGTGAATGGCAGCAACACACTCTTCCTTTGGATGCCAGACACCGTTATATAGGAATACGTATGTGCTAGTCAATTCTGAAAAAGAACACCCCTAACACTTCAAAAAACAATTCATATGTCTTGACCCATTCTTTTGTTTCAAATATTAGTTTCAAACTCTAGTCTCAAACTCTAGTCTTGTACCCACCAAATACACTCTGGTACAAGCTTCTATTTTTTTTTTTTTTTATCACTACTGCCTTGTTTCCTGTTGTTCAGTGGTGTCATCTGTGCAAGGGCACTCAAACTGCAGCAGCCACTCTGCTCATAATTGCTGTTGCACTTTGCTTAATCCAGCCATCTCTCTCCCGAGCTGCGTCATGAAAGAAATATTAGATGCTGGCAAGGAATATAGAGTGCTGCAGCAGAACTGAAGAATGCTAAAAATTACTGATACGGAAAGAATAAATTAAATTTTCATTAATTATAGATTTAAAAAGGATTGTGTTCAATGTAGACTGAAGACCATGAAACTAGTGCTGAGAAAATACTATAAAACCTGATTTTTTTTAGTTTTCTTTAAGCAGCTGTTAGAATTGTTCACACTTCCTTTCTTTAACACAGTGGTGGAATACTGCCACAGGGCTTTTTATTTATAAATACTTGACATCTTGGATAGCCTAGAAATGATGCCATCTCTTTCATCTCCAGAACCAGGGATATAGTTTCCATCCCTGTAATGGTTACAAACCAGAGGCTAGCTCCAACTTGTCAGAGCTTGTCCTTGCTCTGACTTAGTGACTTCCCACTATGCCTGGGACTGAGTGCATAACCCTATTTCCAACTGCTGCATTTTAACTTCGATGGATCAGCAGCCAGGGTGGGGCACCCTAGGTGTATGCTACAAAGCCAACAGGATTTTGCTTTAAGACAAGAGAAAGGCAAGAAAAGTTAGATTGTTAAGGAAAATTCATCCTGGAAGGAGAGATAAGAGTTGAGAAGTAGCAGGAGAAACATGAAAAGAATTCTGCCTTTATTTGAAAGCAAAAGGAGACAGGACTCAGAACTCCCTTACCTGTACGGGTGTGAAAGATGGAGGATTTTGTTTCAGGTGACATCACTCAGCCTTTGAATGCAACAGTTTCAGAAAGAAAATGCCATGTTTAAAACAACAGAAAACATTAGGCAAATGAAGCTGCACATGGTCAGGAAAGACTGGACAATAAAATTAAAAGGAAAGACTAATATAATTATTCATTTACTTTCCTGCACCAAGAATAATACTATGGAAGTACGTAACCATATTCTAGTAACATTAAAGACACTTGGATTTTATTTTTTTTTTTTAAATGAGTACTTCAACTTCTAAATCCTAAACAATTATTTTCAATGTAATGTTTCTGACCCTGATTAGAATCCTTCTGATGTTAGTGCTATATCCTGCCTGTGGTTTCTTTGGTTGTTGCTTTTGCAATATCTTATGTGGAATCCTTTTTACACTGTTCTTTGCACCATCTAAAGGGTTCCTACTCCACAGCTTCTATTCTGTTCTCCTTTAAAATACAAGAAAAACACACTTAAAACCCTCAACTTGTGCAAGAGTACTCTTTTACTTTCAGGACAACCTGCTTGGATGCTACAATATGCATCCAGCTGTCAAAGGGCCATTTTTCAAGGTCATTTTTCATATGAAAAAAGTTTACCTGCTGGGAAGAGATCTCATTTCTGCCTCATTGACTCGTCTTGACCCTCAGAGTATGTATCATGGAAACTGTGCCCTTTGAGTCTCACAGGTCACTACCACCACAAGTTTTCTAATTGGAACTATAGCTTGAACTGAGAAACGTTTTTTGCCTAGACATCTGATGCTTCAAATCTTCATTTTTATGGCTGACTTAAAAAAAAAAATCAAGCCATGAATTCAAACTTGTGTTGAATTCCATACCCAAAGAATTTTCCTCCCTCTCTGCTTTGCTTTACAACAGTCAGAAACTGAGATTCTTTTAACCTGACACCTTTGATGCTATAACTGGACAATTCAGTAGTCTGTTTTAATCAATCTTTTACTCTTCCTTCACATTTAATTTTTAAGTTTACTCCCTTTTCCCTTCAGTATGTACTACTAGCATACCTGAGACCATGCCACTAGCGATGCTGGATTTTATTGCAGCATACATAAACTGAGTAGTTCTCAACCACAGCAAAGACTCTCTTGAATTTTGAACTAAGGATTGTCTTGATTCATTTACCTATATTTAAATTGTCTTTAGATGACTCCTTACAGAAATCCCAGAAATAAACCTGAATACAAGTACTGAGCAAGTTCTTCTGTAACAAAGCCTTAAAAAATATTTTTCTTAGCAGTATTAAAATACTGAAAAAGTTAAATTGCCATTTACAGCTATAACTTGATTTTTGTTGTTGTTGTTAACTGGAAGTAGAGGGGTTGTCAGGTGTCCTTTATGGGATGTTTAATGCTACTGCCTCTGGGATTGTTCCTTTCCAGCTGCTGCAGCCCAGCTCAGTGCACTTGTGGACCCAGGGATCTGTTTTTCCATCCCAGGCCAATGGATGCAGCTCCTGATTTCCCATTTGCAAGTTCAGCCAGCAGTGATGCTCAGTGTGTGACCAGGCACACACACAGGACAGCAATACCACCAGCTACAGACTGGGCACTCCCTTTTAATTGCATCCACACATTAGACTACCAGTACTCATGTAGACATAGAATAGATTGCCAAATTCCCTTCCTCCTTTCCAGCTGGTCAGGGTTGAAGTTCAGCTATTGAAAGCACACATCCCCACACTCCCTAGATCCACAAGCACATTCTCAGATCCCCTGAACATCAGCAGGAGCACTCCTCCCATCCAACACCCCCCTACCTGCACACTGACCTCCACGGTTCTCCACTCAGCAGCTAGTCCAGCTTGATGTTTGCTAGCAAACAGACACCCCACAGTCACAGGTCACTCAAGTTACAACACAGACCCTTTATCCACCTGATACACCTACCCCAACCTATAGCCTCCTGCTCACCAGCTAGTTCAACCTGGGATTTGCTACCAAATTATACACACACAAACCCCCACGCACACCAGGATAGGGGAAAACCATGAAAACCCCAGCCTCTCCAGTAGCTGCCACCCAGGTCTTACATCCCATAGTCCCACAGTGGTGGCTGACACTGGGGCCCCCACCTGCTCCAGTTGAGCAGGACAGGCCCAGGGGCACCATCATCCCAGTCTGACTCCAGCTGCTGGCCTCAAATCCATTCGTGTCAGACCCCCTAGTAGCTGGCAGCCAGTCCTTACACCACTCACAGACAGAGTAGAGAGTAATATTACATAGAGATCTAGTTAAGAAAGGATTTAATAAAAATAGGACAGACTGCAGTGACCAGCATAGGTCTTGGTCAGACAGGTATATGGACTAGCAACTGCTTATATATTACCAGCCTTTTTCATGGCCTCCTCCTATCTACTCCCCCCCCTCTTTGTTCCTCCCTGGCCCCCTTATCAATTACAAACTGCAGGCTAGACCTCTCCAAAGCTGTGCCTGGAGTTTCTTAATGGCTGTCATCCTCACACCTCCTTTCATTTCCCAGGTCCCAGTTCAGCAGCGTGCTTAGGCACCCACTTGAACTTAAGCTAGTGCTTACTCTAAAAGCACGTTTCCTGTCTGGTTCCATTTTTGCTAGGAAAAAGTATATGACACAACAGTTCAACTGCCCTATCTCTCCCTGTTGTCAAACTTTACAGCCAAATTTACTTCCAGGCATGTTTCTTCCTAAGGGGAGAAACATTATCTGCTTTAGAATTTACACAAACTAGAAGTGGTTTTACTTAGATATCTTGTTAGATTTCAAGTTAATATACTAACCAGTTATCAGCCTGCAGCTTCTTACTTCCCCATCGGAAGTCATTTCTCCACTTATGCTAAAGACAATGCCATACCAAAATGACCGCTTTCATTCCATCAAGCTACAGAATTTACATAGCTAAATATGGTACATAGACATATGGTACCTACGGTCAACTGAAACTCAAGAATTCCAAAGATTTCCAGAAATACTTAGTTCAGAAAGTGGTTTTGATTTATTTTTAAAGACTACTCTCTATTAATAGAATCTGATTTCTCAAACCTTCAGTGGGTTAGTAGTAATAACGAAGAAAGAGTGCAATAAACATTATTTTGCAGAAGAACACAGGGTATTACAGGCAGGGACACAAAAAGTTGATGCTGTTGAAAATCTAGTTCTGAAATACCATCTATATCCTAACATTCATACTTTAGGAAAGTGGAACAAATGACAGAATATAGTTAATTGTTTTTATGTGGCTTTGTTCCCCCCCTCCTCCCCCAAATTAAGGAATTTAGTTCTCCCTTATAGCAGCTTTTTTGGTTTAAAATTCTTAAGTTCTTAATTAATCCATAAACAAGCCCATTTATTACTCAAAAAAGACTCATTCAAAAATAAGTTTGCATTACTCTAGCAGCCAATGTTTCTTCTTTAACTGTTTTTTTTGGAAAAAGAGTTAATTTTTTAATACTTTACTATCCCAATGTCATAGTGAAAAATCACCTTTCCTAAACAGATGATATAATTGTTGTGACATTTCAGACTTGCTTGGAAGTCACAGGTAAGGACTGGCAAATAAATCTAAGCCTTTGCAAATGTTAGTCAATATCCCAAATGTTATGCTTCTATTTTATCTTTTTTAGAAAAGGATTTTTCAGAGAACATGTTGAGCCTCATCACTTATGTCAATTTTACTGCACTGTTACTTCATTGATTTTCATGAAATTTAATTTTGCAAAGCTGTAAAAGCAGCATCACATCTGTGGTATTCCAGAAGAAGGGAATCTACCATGATCCTTTCACATCTGAGGGATGAGGGAACAGGGATTGCTTAGCCTGGAGAAAAGGAGGTTCAGGGGAGACCTTATCGCTCTCTACAACTACCTGAAAGGAGGTTGTAGCGAGGTGGGGGTCGGTCTCTTCTCCCAAGTAACAAGTGATAGGGCAAGAGGAAATGGCCTCAAGTTGCACCAGGGAAGGTTTAGACTGGATATTAGGAAATTTTACTTCACTGAAAGGGTTATCAAGCATTGGAACAGGCTGCCCAGGGAAGTGGTTGAGTCGCCATCCCTGGAGGTATTTAAAAGACGTTTGGATGAGGTGCTTAGGGACACAGTTTAGTGGTGGACTTGGCAGTGTTAGGTTAATGGTTGGACTTGATGATCTTAATGGTCTTTTCCAACCTATACGATTCTGTGGTTCTGTGATATCAGCTACATGTGAATCATGAGAAGCCACAACAAAGAGGAAAACAAGCATTCATCTTCCAGCAGAGAAAAAGAACTGAAGTAAGTTCTTTCAGCTTTGTTACACTCTTTAATTGCACTAGCACACAGTTGGGTTAGTGTTAGAAGAGCCATAAAGCAAGTGTCCTTGTTCCATAAGGGAAGAAAACATTGAAGTACACTGGCTGTAAAAAAAAAAAGTCACATTAGTTGGAATTTTACTAAACCTTTTCATTTAAGAAGTAGTTGCCATATTATATTCCATTTGTTATTACGGGACTTTAAAGAGTATCAATTTTCACATAATTCAAGTAGTTAAAAAGGAAGGGTGCTCAAACAATTTTTTTTTTTTTTTCTTAAACTCAAGAGTGGAATGAAGTATTTAGCTGGGCAGGATGGATGGATGTCAATAGTTATAGGCTGTAGTGGGCCAAACTTCTTCCCATAAAGGGCAATATAAAGGTTTCATTGATTACAATGTGACTTGCTTTCTTTGAAACAATTTTCAAAAAGGGGATACGAGAAGACTAAGCAACAAAGTTAAGATGTGAAATACTAAACTTGATCTTTTGTTGTTTGCTTCTCCACTTATTCTCATTATGCAGCCTACAGACAGGTTCCTCCAAAATATGCTACACTAAATAAAGTGAATTAATGACATACAAGTTTGCCTTAATTCCCCTTCTCATTTATCAGTAGCCACACTACATCTAGCCTTGGCACCTATCTTGTGGTCTCTCTGTATGGGCATAAGCACCTGTTCATGCAGGGTTTGTTACAAGATCAAGACTCTACATTGCAAGAAAGACTCCCTTCTTAGTACTAAATATTTTCACATTCAAACCTTCTATAGCTAGATTTCAGGATTTTGATACTGAAAATTAAAGTTCCAGAGGCACAGCTGGTAATAAGAGAGCTGTATTGATTCATTAAGTCTTGGCCATATTAGAGGAAAAGCAGAGTATAAGTCCAGTATCTAAACACTCATAGTAAAGGAGTAGAAGCACCAGAGTTTGGATTTCAGATGAAAGTAAGTTTTAGATTACGTAAGTCTTATTCAAACAATGTCTTATTACAGAAAATGATACATGGCTAGGTGACTATATTGTTAGTCTCATCCTTTTAACATTTTTCCTTAAATTTCCTTAACTATTCTGCTAGAGAACAGAATATCGTATTATATTCCTTAGGTTTGTGGCATTTAACTTCTTCCACCCCCTTTAGCATTGATAGTTTAAAACAAAAAAGAATTAAATGTAGCAAATTCAAAATGAATGGTTTCTATTACAGGCAACAATCTGAGTAACAGAATACAGAAAATCACTAGCAATTTATTACTTGTCTTTTACCACCACTGAAATATGAGGGGGAGGAGGGGAGGCCAGGAATAAAGCCAATCAATGCTTCTGTAAAGAAAACAAATCTAGGGAATACATGAATACAAATTTCAATTAGTTTACTATCTCTTGGGCTTACATGATTACATGATCATTGAATCTGTCAGGATAGTATTCTATTCCCAAAGTGAACAGAATACAAAGTTGTATAATGGGTATATGTTTTCATATATAACCATGTACTGCATTGTGTTCTGGATTCAATCCCTTTTACCAGGCTTCTCTTTGGTTCCACTCAACTGGTTCACTGATTTTTACATAGCTGGTGTGGAAATGGGAGGGTGTTTTGTACTTGCACAGAACTTTGGAGGTAGATGAGGAAAAAAATATTAAGTAGCAAAAGCTTAAAAAAATGTAGACCTGAAACTGTATCCCCAATCTAACAATAGTAAATGCTATGTTTTAGTTTAGTTCTAGACAGAACGTTAGTTAAGTTTGGTTCTGTATCTCCAACAATCCTCAAATCTTGAGCCTCTTAGAGCCAAGGTATGTTCAGCATTTGCTCACATGTACTCTCGCCCCACCCACCCTCACTAATCTTCATACTGTGGATCCTTCCTAATGACAGTCCTTGAAAGTGAAATTATTGTGATCAAGTATTTCTTCTCTGCTTTCTGACACTGTACATTTTGTACTTAGATCAATCAAATATTTCTTAGTAGTTTAGGCTGATGATAATCACTCAATAAAACTGCAACTCTAGAGCAAAATACCACTTTTTCCTCAAAGCTATAAGCACAGCTAGACTGATCTGTCCTGATACCTGTGTCTGGAAGACAGCAGCACACTGGTGGAGCAACACATCATAGCTGCTGCTCCAGCAATGATTCCAATTTTTGGTAACATATGCATGTGGTCAGAGTTTCTTCCCCAGTCTAGAAGCATCACATCTCCATTTCAGTCCTCTTCAGTTTTACTTCTGCAAACACAGAGAAAGTTGACCAAGTGATCTGTGTCAGTAGTTTGACTTGTAAGGAACAGAGCCCCAATAACTGGGGAAGGACAGATTAGACAAGCAAAGCAATGGAAGAAAACAGAAAGAGATGAGTTCAGAACTATTCATTTTATTGTCTATGGATCCCAACGGGGAAGCTTTGCTCACATGAGCTGTCTCAAACACAAGGTTTTCCCCTAGTAAAGAAAACTACTAAGCCACAATGAAAATGAAAAATACGTTTTTAACCACATCACCTCAAGGCCCTACTACTGAACTAGTATGTAATTTAGCTCAAGACAAGAAAACAGTTAGAAGATAGTGAGGGGGTCCAGTAGTGAGTCACTGTAATCCTGTTTATGGAGAAGATAAACCAAGCACTCTTTTCCTGAACAAAAGAAAAAGAGACAGTTCCTGTTTGTTCAGTTGCGAAACTTACCTTTTCAGCTAAAGTTTAAACTCCAAAGGAACTTCTCCCTTTACTTTCTCCTAGTAATTGCATGCCTCCAGCAATTGCTTCTGCCACATTTGCAACGCAGTCAAGAGCACAGCCCTTACATTTGCAGTATGTCTTAAAGGAAATTTCTCACATAATGAACAAAAACCTAGCAGTGTTACTTATCTGTGCTTTGAGCAATAACTTTTATTAACAATTACTAAGAAGCAGGGCTCTTAATTGCTCCCTCATTTAAATATTAATGGAGACAATTAGTATTATTCAGTAAGATGTGCAATAGCCCACAGATTTAAAAAGCACTCACTAGCAGATCCCAATGCTTAGCCACACACACAAAAAAAGAAAATCACAAGCTAAATCTCATTTCAACTACTATTTTCTGTAATTATAATGGTATTGATTTGAAAGAAAGGAGATTGGTAACAAAAGATTTAAACATCTATTGTTGAATTAAAACATTATTTTACATGAACGTGAGAGTCTGCATGAGCAAAGATTTCTTAGATAAATCAACATTATAGGCATGAGCTGTGTTCAGCTATACAATATCAATGAAATAATACAAGCTAAAATGGCAACACATCACCACCACCCAACATAAGACATATAGCTGGCAACACCCTACATAAATCTCTCCCTCTTCCATGTAGTTTTAATTCAATTCCTTGGAGGGGATTTAATTTCTTCTAAAATCATCTTCAGAACCTTCTTACTGAGTATTATGCTTTGCATTTGTTCATTTACTGCTCTGAGAGATACCATCCCTTTAAGTAAAAAGTATCCATATAAAGCAATAGTTGTTCTAATCCATGCTTTGGCCTGTGTCTTCCATGCTTTGAGGAAAACCTTAGGGGAAGAAAAAAATATTCAAGTACCCTGAAAGGGAAAATTATAAGCATAGAACCAAAATTTCTGTAAGCTTGCAGAAGTACCCAATTATCCCAAAGCCAAGCAGTTTCTGCAGATAACAATCCTGACATATGGTTCATAAAAGTCTTTAAGATTGAGAAAAAGAGCCTCAGGTCTGTTTCCAACTTAGCTAGCAGTGGTAAAGTGTCTAAGGCCACCGAATTTCTACAGGCCTCAGGTACAACCAAGCATACTGAAGGTGTCAGCTCTGCAGCAGGCAGTTCTAACTCCTAAGGTCACCTGTTCTCCTTTCCCCCCCACCTTGAAAGGCTATGGTAGACCTATCACAGTTAGTAATCCCTTGTTTCTTCCCTCATATAACTCTTCCCACAAAATTTTAATATTCTCATCCAGTCTAATGCATATGTAGTGATGTATTTCTGTATTGTACTTGCAGCTTTAAAAACATATATCCCTATCATAGCCATAAAATTCCATGTATGTTCTATATGTGCTCTTACAGAAATTACCCTAAAGACCTACTGTTTTCATCTGCAGTCATTTCAATAGAACCTGGCTATAAAACCAGCATGGCTTGCTTTCTTTTGGAATATCACCTTGAAAACACACACACAAGGAAATCAAGATATAGTATTCACATATAAGTAGTCTTAAAAATGACTGAGATATCTGATTTCTGCTGCATCCTACTGAAAATAATCGATTTCTTCAGCCCAGAAAGAAGAATTAAGTCTTTTGAAATATGTAATGCTTATCAAGTGCATAATACCCAAGGCTTTAAAGAGGGCAAGAGTATCTTATTACATGAGTAGCTATCAGAAAGAATTTAATTTTAGTTAAATATTACCTTATAGCTCATACTCCTCTCAATGTGAGCAGAAGTACTATAAATGAATCGTTTTACCATCAACAGGCATAAGAGGAAGCCACACACACAATATGAAGAACCACCCTTATGGGTAAAGAAAGGAACACTTCCAGCCAATCTTACTTGTGCCACATTCACAAAACATGTTAAGAAGAATTTGCTTTGCACAGGAACTCATCTTGTGTAAGAGAATTAACTTCATTCTCCAAGTATAACAGACACAATTCAACCCTTATTGCACAAGCTGCTGTAGAAAAGTACAGCACAGCCATAGCTTTCAACTGCAGTACATTATCCTGAAGCCCCAGAAAACACACTCTGCTGTAGAGTTGAGCTGATAATTCAGGAGATAGAAGATACTAAACAAAGTGCACAGATATTCAAAATTCAAAGCAGCCTGTATCCAAGACATTCTTGCTGCATTCATTGGAATAGGAAGAGCTCTCACAACCTGGTCCTTCAGTTTAATTGCTTAAAGCAGAGCTGAGTGCTGAGTTCATTAAAAACACAACCATGAAGATGAAAGCATAGCCACCTGCACTGCAAGAATATATATGATCCTACACTGATTAACCACATGAGTATTGAAATCTATATTCTTCTCTTGTTTCTTTGTAATCTTGTTTTGTTTGGGGGATTTTTATTTTTTTAAAAACTTCATTACAGGCCATCAACAAAACTAAGTAAAAAATACATACTAAAAATGTCTCTGGAAAATTAGTAGCTGCATTACAAGATTTGGAGGGGGAGGAGGGGAATCGGACACCTGTCTGCTGAAGTCCATCCCATATGTATGAAACCTAAATAGACTAGTGCTCTTTCCTTAAATGTAAATGAAGGTACTATGGGAACACTGTCTTTCTGTAAAAGCAAAATTGTAAGTGTTTCAGAAACTAATATAAATGTATGTCTCCAAAGTTTAACTGCAAGTCTTTAGGTTAGTTTCATTTATTTATTTTTATATTATTTTTTTTCCTTATTTTTAACATAATGGGATCAAACAGTAAGTTTGATCCTGCATCATTGACGTTAACAGGAGTTTTTCAACTGAACTGCAATTATGCAAGATCAGAAAGTGCTAGGAAATGACTTATGCTATAATAATCCATTATAACAATATTGTGACAATTAACTAAATGATCCAATGGAGAGCAGAACATATAGACAGGCTTCCACATTGGGACTGGTATAGAAATTCTAATATTCTTCTACCTTACTGGTCAGCAGCTACTCTTGGTCTATGAACAAGGTGACTTAGCAACAGTTTCTCCTTGAGAAAAATCAGAAGGTATCACAGATATCAGGATGAGAGTCAAGGATCACTAGAATATTCTGTTTAATATTTGTTCATAGGATATCCAGTGTCCTTCTATTTGTCTTGCAGTAACTGAATGCTTTTATAAATGCATTAAAGTATTAACTAAAGAAAACATCAGTGAAAGAAAAAGGAATAATCAACTGCCATTTACAGAAACATTTTTATTCACAATTGCACTAAGCCTCATTGAGCTCAACCAACTTTACGAGATTTCTTTATGAGGATCTTTAATGCCTTGGCATCTTGGTGTAATCCAGAAAACACTACCCAGTTCAGAAGCAGCTTTAACATAGTACTCTTAAAAGGGGACAGTCCATGAGGTAGGTTTTTCATCATTCCCATTACTCATTGACACCAATTGAGCTCTGACCCTCATTTATATTTAAATTAAAGAGGAAAAAAAAAATCTTAAGATCTTGTAAGTGTTGCTTTTTCTTTGAGAGAGGGAGTAAGGAATTGAAAAGGGGCCCCTGTTAGAGAGGGGAAAACACATTCCAAACACAGAAGAAATGAAAGAACTACAAAAGATCTAGTCATCTGTTATTAGGAAAATCCTCTCTCAGGACCAGAGATCAGATTACAATTCCCACTGAAAAGATTCACCACTTCCTCACATTGTGCTTCCAGATTAACCTTTGATAAATAGCAAATTATAGCAACAAAGTTCCTAACAGTAACGTTCCTATAAAGCAGCTCCACTCCATTTATCCCTCAGGAATCTTCAAAATCAACATTGTAGTGCAGCAAAATGAATAGGTGAGGTTGGTGAAACCTAATACTCAAAGCTGAACATGTAAGCAACTGCTGTTTTCCTACTTTCACAACAGATAGTTGCATACTACTGCATTATTCCCTATCTCCTTGAAGAAACATGAGGTCCTGAGTTAGTCACACTTGAGATGCACATGTAACACAATAAATAGCAACTGATGCGTAATTTGCATTAGAAAAAGGTCTTAACATTATTCCAGTGAAGTCAAAATGATTAAGCAAGTGATGATTATAAACTCTTACAAAGAGAGATGTTGCTTGCTTTTTTTTTTTTTAAATAAAAATAAAAAGCACAAGGTGAAGAGGATTTAGAGTAACAGGTAAACAGAAGTTTACCTTGTCTCTGCACAGAGCCCTTAACACAATAAGAGGTTAGAGAAGCCAGTCAACAAGGGTAAAAGCAAAGATAAATCATCATCACCTTTTTATTTTGTACCTTAGAGGAAAGTCCAAGCTACTAGATAGTATTCCCAGTGACTGTTTCCTTTACAACGAACCTCAAGACCCCCTTGGAGCAAGGACCAGAGCTCAGCATTGCCTTCTAGAGGTGTGTCCTAATCCTGTAAAATGTGTTCCTTTCCACATGCTCTGCCTTTCTTTGCAGTTATACATTGAGTTATTTTCTGAACAGTAGAACATAAGGGGTGAGAACAGCAAAGACCTTCCTGTCTCAGGCCACAGCACAGTAGCGAGACATGCTCTGGAAGAAGAGATTTACATTTCATCCTCTTCAGTCAGGGCAGGGAAATTAACCCAGAGAAACTGCTCGGTTTCCTCAACTGTTAAAAAAAAAAAAGGCATCATCAGCTCCTCCTCCTGTTCTCTTAAAGAGAAACAATAATGTTTGATGCATTTTGTACAAAGCTTGGTCCTATCAGCACATGGTAGGTATGCTCAGAGAAGGGCTGCATTCTGGTTTCCAGGTCATGGTTAGATCTGGATGCAACACACACAGAAAGCAGCTCTATCTGGCCGAGACTAGAAGTGCCATGGACACATACAGAAGCAGAGTATTACATTATTTAGAATCTTCAAGGTAAATTGCTTACATAAATAGAGATGAGATCTTCAGAGTTAGACAGATGCTAAAGACTTTTTGGAACGGTAAATTCGGATTTGAAAGCAAATTCCACTTATTTCCTGCTTCACATGTTTATCCTCTTTTTTAGATCAGGATCTTTCTTCTAAACATTAATGATCTCTATCTGAATAGAGAAAACAGTATTTTCAGATATGGTGTCTTGGTTTCACAGTAGAGCTTTTGTGGAGCCTTCGTATCCTCCTTACTATGTAGCTTCTTCTACCAAAAAAAAAATACTTAATCCTTGCCTCTCTTGACCTATCACACATTATTTTCTTTCCAGAACAAGCAATATTCATTAATTCTTAACATAACATTAATTGGCCCAATGGCTCATCTTCCACTTCTGAGATAGCTTCATTCAGTGCCTTTTGTTGGGTCATCAAATTAGTCAACTTCTGTTCAGTAGCTTGAGGCAGACTTTAAGACATACTGTTCTCCTCAGACCATGGCCAGACTATGACTGCCAATAGGTTAATCACATAACTGTGCTGAATGGAATTTATCCAAAGATACTTTTTTGCTGGAATGAATATTTTCATTTATGACAGGTGTTTCTGAGTACATTAATTACAACAATAGTTACAGTCCAACTTCTCTGAACATTAGGTGCATTTCCACTGCTAAAGCAAAAGTCTTTGGTGTCTCAGATTTGAAATGTCTTAGATTCAAAACCTTAAAACAACGCATGGAGAATAAGGTGTGCATGTGGAGCTACAATGTCCTGATGTGTAGGTGCACAACAGGGGCTCTCCTTGGAGAAGTTTCTCTGTAAGATGCATGTTATTTACACCAAAATTCCCCTATATGGAATGATGGGGATAGCAGTAGCACCCTTCTGCCCCCGAAGACTTCTAAGCTGGAAGACTTATGCTCACTGTTCAGAAAGCAAGAAATAAGAGATAGCATTGTAAGCTTAAACTATTCTTAAAACAAACTAATTTTGTTTTCATAATAACTTATGAGCACAGAGAAAAGTCTTAAATCTATTTATAATTCTGTTTGAGTAGCTCAACCTGTTCCAAATCACACTTTGTCAGGCAATACAGATTTCAAGCTGTCTGGCTAAACCTGGCTCTGCTGAGAAGTACACAACTGACATGAAGGGATGTGTATGTAACACGACACTATTGCATTAGGGAGGGCTCACATGCCCCTTTGCACTTGCTTATGTAATGTGTATCTTCAGAAACACTATGGGTTCTGTGCTATTAAGTAGCCCAAAAGAACCAATGATGCACAGGAAATGAATTTTATGCAAATCCAGCCATTTACAGAAACCCTATATGGTCAAATTCTGCCTCAACAAAACAAAACAGGACAAGTTTAGTGAAGAAACTGAAAAATGCACTTATCACCTGTGATGGGTGGGCCTTGGACAGGTGCCAACTCAGCCACTCTCTCACACCACCACCCCTCCCCCCAAAAGGACAGGGGAGAAAATTAGATAAAAATGCTCATGGGTCAAGATCAAGATAGGGAGATCACTCACAAGTTACCTTCACAGGCAAAATAGACTCAACTTGAGGAAAATTAAATTTATTGCCAATTAAAACAGAGTTGGGAGTGAGTCCTGAGGCCTTCTAGCCTCAGTCACAGAGGAGGAAGACTTCTAGCACCCTTTCAGGGCTGTCAAATGTTCAAGGTCCTTAGAGCCACTATCCCACCAGCCAATGTACACCAGAAAGCGTGCAGAACACCTTGCTCTGGCTAACTGACAAGCAGCACTTTCCATGCCTTGCCAACCAATTTTCAAACCAGAAGAAAAAAAATAAGCCTAATTACTCTTAATTCCATACACAAATATTACACTTGATATCCTCAATAACATTATTACAAGTATATAAAAAAGCACCTCTACATATGCAGTGGGACCACTAAAATCAGTCACTCATGTTTTCTTTGGGGCATGCATATGGCCAGTGTTCAGACATGATTATCCAAAGCCTATTTAGGAAAGAACATTTTAGCACTCGAGAGGAGTTTCTCCTTTGCAGGCAGTCTTTTTTCTTTGGTGCAACTGTCCATTCCTGAATGATGGCTTCAAATACTCTCTCAGCTCCTGCATGTTGAGACAGGGACAAAAGGGAAAAGGAAAACAGAGAGAACAAGGCTTACAGACTTTGTCTCAAAGTAATACTATCCCTTGTCAGACAGACAACATAGAATTGTGAAATAGGTAACAGGAAATAAATACAAAGCAAAAGAGAAGATGCAGGGATCTTTAAAAGAGGAAAGAGAACTTTAAGAAAAAACTATTGTAAAAAAAGAATGAAATACATGGTTTAAATACAGTGAAGTTTAAGCAGATACAGAGAAACAAATCCATTGCTTGCATACCTGGGTCAAATCCAAGGGAATTACACCCACTTAACACAAGAAGTGATTTGACCTGTGATCTTTAATTAGCCCAGCAAAAGTAATTTGCCTCATGCAACTGCCACATGTTTTTATTCAACCTGACCTTTAAAGTCACAGGCTAAATGTAACTGCTATTTAACATCCAAAGCTGCTTGGGAAGAAGTGGCATATAGCCAAGCATAAAGGAACAATTGAAAGTGACAGGCAGAAGAAAAAAGTCACCAAAATTCCCCATCATAGGATTATATGTGCCATTTGATGTTGTCTAAAGGAACTGATCTTACTAAAGAGGGGAGGAGGAACAAAACGGAGGATATGCACTGTTCACATGTACAACACTCCCTGGAGAGAAAGGTACTCTACTTGTGAATCAAGGACAGGTCACGGCCATGACTTTCCAACAGTGCAGATGCTGCTGTCAAATTATATCTGCTATAGCATACTCTCTCTCTAGCCTATTCAAACTATCTTTCCCTGTGAGGTCCTTTGTGATTTCCTTTGGCTTTTACAAGGTCAAACAAGCTGGCAGCTTCCCTTTTGGGCACAAAGCTGACACTGCCTTCATGCACAGTCTCTCATATCACATTGCACATCACTCACCAGGATATAAGCAAGTTTTTAACAAACAGAAGGACACTATTCTAACCACTCTAAGGAAATGCTTTATTGCTATTAGTTTGAAAATCTGGCTTGTATATTGCTAATAACAAAAACCAGTATGTTGCAATAATGGTATTAAGGAAAGTGTTGAATATCTTTATAATACCCAAGGGTCATATAGTGGTGTTCCATCAATTAATAGGAATGATACTCTATTGATTCCTAGGTGAAAATTAAAAAAAAAAAATCAATAACAATTAAGAAATGGTGTGCTCAGACAATCTTACTTACCCCCAAGGAGAATACATATTGTTTTTTGTTGGAAAATGCTCTGATAACAAAAGAGGGTATCATTTGAAAATAGAGGTTAGCACAAACAAGAAAATAGTAAAGATATTTTAGGCCAACCTTCCAAAACTATTTTTAAAGCCATATTAGCTGGGTTATCATTAAATATATGAAGTGATATGAAATCTCCAAGAAGCAAACAGAGGACTTGAACAGTTTAAATTACTTTTCATTTCCTATTCACAAATCTTGTTTTGTGAGCATTTTAAGACATTGAGAAACAAACATGAACACATGAAACCCTTTTTCAAGTGACAGAGGAAAAAAGCTTGTCTCATTAAAGAGCATTTAGAAGGACCAGTCCTTGGAATTGACTGAGCACACACAAGGTTACAATCCACTTGAGAGATCCTGGAAATGTCATAAGCTAGCAGAGAGCAGCTCAAGCCGTTTATGAATGACAAAAAAGGCAAGGGAGATGATTATAACCTTGCACTCATTCAGCAATCAAGCATCATCATTACCAAATACAGAAAAGCTTAAAATACTTATGCATTTTAAGGTTGCTCAGGTCTGTCAACTCATTCAGCAAAATGTCATATGAAAGTAAGGCAAGGGAGGGGGGGTTGGCCTGGGGACTGTGGGGTTTTGTATTGCTCCAGTTACATCATATTTAAGAGCATTAAAGAGATTATTTTTATGAAGACTGGGTCTTACATGAAAAACAGTTCACTTTCAATCACTTTGAAACCAATGAAACATACCTGCAAGTTTTTAGAACTTCTTTTAATAGTTATCAATGGACTTAAGTTAGTCAGCTAAATAGGCCAAACTGATTTTTATGTTTTGCGTAGTGCATTTGAATATACCACGTGCACACATATCCCAATGGAATTACCTTTGAATGAACATCAGATTCTTCACAGTATTAAAACGAAAAAACCTCGTGTCAACAGAACCTTTCCAAATGGCTTATTCCTATCTATATCTCTAGAGAAGAAAAAGTTACCAAAAAAAATTAAAAAGCCATCTTTAATAACACTGAACTACTAATTTAAATAACATTATTTTAGGTGTGTTGTAAGGTCATTTTAGTCAGAGATGATCATTCAAAGTTGGAAATCAACTGCACACTCTCTTTCCCATAAATAAATGTGCTTAGGACTTCAACAACCTTGCAGCAGCATGTTATAATTACAGTATTAAATGTTCACTGTCCTACCTTTTCCTTCTCAGGGGTGCCCCACTCCTCTGGGAAAGGCCCACCTGATCTGTAGGTGATGTTGCACCCCAGCCATGATAGTTTTCAACTTGGTGAAACTTAGCTATGCCAGTTTTCGTTTCAGAACAAGTGCTTTTGGTCTACTACATCTTTATCCAAATCTAGTTAAAATAAGTAGGACAGCAGCAAAACAAACTCCTCTGCATGAAGGCATGACCACTTCTAGGGATGTGCCCATAAAGAAGAGGGGATCAAGATGGAAAGGGGACATACACATCCTTTAGCTTTTCAAGGATTACTTAGACTAGTTTCAGCTTCTTAAAAAAGCTCATCTCCCTATTTCCTTCTTAAAGATGATGGAAGAGGGATCAACCTACTTATTTACAAAGCAAACAGTAAGTGAAAGAAGAAATCTTAGTTACCCCTTTAGAAGATTATCTTCAGCTTGGACTTTTTGCAAGCTTTCCATAACCTTAAAACATACTGAGTTCATAAATTGCTTCTTGCTGTCACACAGTAAGTATTTCTAAACCTTAATGTTGAAAAGGTATGACTCAAGCTACAAAAAATAACATTTTTGAAACACTTTAGTGAGTTTTGGGGCCTGGATTTTAAATGCACGGGGTGGCTAAACTGAGAAGCTTTAGGAAAAATACTTAAAGAGTTGCACTTATGCCTTCATATAAAGGCTGAGTACTACCCATAGTCTGAAAAATATTGATGTATTGGATCTCTTCTCTTTTCAATGCTAAGAGACAAGTACAGATGCTGTATGAAATACTGGTAAAGTGAAACATATAGAAAGCTCATTTATGTAATTTATTTCAGTTTTAGATAGATTTTCCTGGGGTAAAACACACTCCCATTAAACTGTATAAACCAAGTACAGCTTCGTATTTTCTCTGCAATCAGATATATAACTATAGCTGCAGCATAGGCATAAAGCTAAAATGATGAAAGACTGGTTTGCTAAGAGGAATAACTGATTAGTTTTCTTTAAGAAGGTTATCTATGCTCAGATTGAAAGACTAGTTGCTGCTGCATTTGTGTAGAACTGTGGGTTAAAAATAAGTAAAACCCAGCAATAGAGAATGGAAACAGCTCTCCAGGCAGGACACGCTTCTAAGCTGCTCAGCCCAGCTGGAACTACCCCAGGTTTTAATCTTTTTCCTTCAGCCCCAAGCTTATACACCAACCCAGTGTCAGAGCTGTGGAAAGGGCCTGCTCAAAGCAGGATGAGTGCTAGCACCAGATCCACACCACATTCTAACCAAGTGCTGTAAATCCTCAGAGATCAAAGAGCCCTGTTCCAGTGCTTGTAGCCATGTGCTCCCCCACCCCGCCCAAGCAGTAACCAGCAGCTGGGCTCATCCTGAGGGCTGCCTCCAGCTTCTGCTGGACTTTGGGGAGGGTTGGCAACAAAGTAGCCAAGGGCTGTCTGCAGCAGTGGCCCAAACGCCTTGCTGGTATGCAAATATGACTATAAATTAATCATCTTACCCCATAAATAGTGTGCAGCCCAGGGCCCCTTGAGCTCTCCTGCACAGCAGCGGGCTGCACGCCAGGATCTCCCCTTGAGCAGGGACGCCTCTCAAGGTTACTCCTCCAGGCTGAGAGATTCCTTGCCACAACAGATCCTCGGTGACTGACTAGTAGCATGCTAAACTGCGAGATCTTAGCTAAGTGATATAAAGGATTGATTGCACATGTATAATCCTTTAGACATAAACTGTTGACCAAGTCTGGGACTAGGATTGGATCCAGCTGCACCTAGACTCATCTCTGAGAAAGAGTTTAGAAAGCAAGGGGGTCATTTCTGAACCTCATGACTCAACGGGAGGGTCTCCCTGACATTTTGTCTGACCCTGTCCTCTATGCAGTAAGTAATCAAGTGTACCTTGCCATCGAATCTTCTTAAACCACTGTCACATTTACCATTGAACCTTGTTAACTCCCTGTTCTACATCAATAAAGCATATTTTTGCTTCTTTGTGACTGAAGTCCACTCTCACTCCATCCACGACAGTGCTGCATTATCCTTCCAGTACAGGAGTTTATCCTAACATCTAATCCAATCCTTGAGCCTGTTTGAACCTTGAACGCACTGGTGGCTTTCACTCTGCAAAACTAATTTCTTTTTAGACTACAAAAAACAATAGCAGCTTGATTTCCCTATATCTCTAGATGAGATGAATGCTTGTGACTGAAAACTCTCAGATCAGCTAAGTAAAACAGACTGCATAATAATCATTGCCTGTGCCCTCTGTCCTAGCAGGACTGGTCCTCTCCTGCAGTCACAAGCTCATAGTATTAGCAAGAATGTGGTAAAACAGCAGCAGGTACAGAGTGAAATGGTTGCTGCTGAAGAGCCAGGATCTGCACAGTATGCATTTCAGGAGGTTTTCACTTCTTACTGGCTCAAATCTGGTAGCATGCATTGAATGTCCACTAGAAGGAGAACAATATCAAGTTACTCTTGGAGCAAATCTTCCATTTTTGAGTTCTCAAAGGAGTTTGGTTCACACAGTCTGAGACCACTCCATAACCTGGGTCAAATTTCAGTAAGTGGGGACCATCAGGAGGTTAACTTCAAAAGCACACTCCTGGTCTGAACTAAAACACATCATCAGCACACTCTCCCTTTCAAATCCAGGCACTCACAGTAGCTCTTAGACTGAATATATTCTCTGCCTTCTCCTCTGGGACCCTAGAAATGACTACTTTCTATCACATCCACAGCTGTGGTGTCAAAGGACTTTAATTAATACCAACTGCCAGAAAAAGCACTCCTGACCTCTATGTCCTGTCCACTCACTCTAACACATTAAAAAAATGGCATGTTTTAACCTGTCACCTGAGGTACACTTAGTACATACTAAATACTTGTGCTGTGATGATGGATTGCACACAGACTCTGACACCTTGGAGGATTTCTATTGCCTAGTTGAACACTAGCATAATTAACTGTTCAGTACCAGGCTGGTTATATAGGAGCCCAAACACAGGAGAAGTTTAATGTTATGTTCCTGTCTGGAGCTGTATTAACTAGGCATTAAAACCTAGCTGGGATGAGGCTCATTCCTCTAAGAGGACTGATCCAGGAGGCATTCTCAGATCATGGTTGATGCTAGAAAACAATGAGTTCACTGCAGAGAATAGGAGCTTTGCTCCTACAGACATACTTCACAGAAATGAGTTGCATTTTCAATGGTTTCAGGAGAGAGACATGTCCAAGCCCTTCATTTTCAGAGTGAAACAATTAACTAGTAGACCACAAAGAGCGTTACCAGCAGCACTGCAGAAGAGCAAGCACTGCTCTTTCAGAAAGGGGTTGCTCACCCACTAGACAGGATTGGTGAGTTTTCAGAAAACATGTCAGCCTTGCCATTTCAAGTGCAATAGAAGCACTGTGAGAGTTTGAATTTCAGAGAACAACCTCCTCACAGAATAGGTACTGAGATTAATTCCCTGTAATATCAGGGAAATATGCGTAGGGAGTAGAGACACTACAGCTCCTTTTAGACTGTTCTTAACAAGCAAGGCAGAACTATCAGACTGTTTATACACATTTGATGTGTATACACACTCTCTGACAACACATTTCTGTGTACACATGTAAAAATTGATTCAATAATTGGAAAGGGTAGACCCCACCTGTCGTGGTTTAGCCCCAGCTGGCAACCAAGCACCACACAGCCGCTCTCTCACTCCCCCCCCAGTGGGATGGGGGAGAGAATCGGAAGAGCAAAAGCAAGAAAACTCGTGGGTTGAGACAAGAACAGTTTAATAATTGGAACAAAACAATAATAATAATAATAATAATAATGAATTATACTGAGAAGGAATACAATGAGAGAGAAAGAGGAACAAAACCCAAGGGAGGGAAACAAAAGGGAAAGGGAAAAAAAAGAAAAATAATAAAATAAAATAAAATTATACAACCGCTCACCACCCGCCGACCGACGCCCAGCCAGTCCCCGAGCGGCGATCGCAACCCCCCGGCCAACTCTCCCAGTTTATATACTGGGCATGACATCATATGGTATGGAATAGCCCTTTGGTCAGTTTGGATCAACTATCCTGGATGTGCCCCCTCCCATTTCTTGGGCGCCTGGCAGAGCATGAGAAGCTGGGGAAAAAAAACAAAAAAAAGGTCCTTGACCAATGTAAATACCGCTTAGCGACAGCCAAAACATCAGCGTGTTATCAATATCATTCTCATACTAAAATCCAAAGCACTGCACTATACCAGCTACTAGGAAGAAAATTAACTCTATCCCAGCCGAAACCAGGACAGTATCCACCCCTTATTCCATACCATTTACGTCATGCCCAGGTTCTACCCTTTCTAATACAATTAATCACCACCATTTTTTTTTTTCCTGTCTCTTGGTATATATATATATATATATATATGTACACACAATTATCATTCCCTTGGTCTATGAGTCATCCTTCTAAAATGTTTATTAAGGTCATTTAGTTCATGACTTTGGGCTTCATCTGTCATAATAGTCCTTCAGGGCAGAAGAGATGCTGCATGGTGCTGGATTGTTCTGAATCTGAATTGTTCTGGATTGTTCTGGATGCTGAAGCCAGTTCTGGTTCCATCACTTCTGCACTTTGCTTGCTTTCATCGAAGTTCATTTTTCACTAATCTGGGTGATCCTTATTGAAATACCATTGATATGGTGTATAATAACCATAAAAGTGATGACACACAGTATTATATAGCAATTAACATCATACCATTTAGTTCATTGGCTATTCTCACCCAAAATCAAATCCCCTTGAGGTACACATTGGACTTCCCCATCCTTTCGCATTACCCACCAAGTACACCTGGTCCTTGAGCAAAAGCAATCCTAATGAATGGGCTTGCCTTTGCCTGAGGCAGGAGTAACCCAAACTGTCTTCCCCAGTATGTTTTTTATGTGTACTACAGGACCTTATCCCCTTCTACAGTGTGTAAAAGTTTTGATTGGGCAGGGCCAGCTCGATTGACAGATCCTCTAATGTTGACTAACCAGGTGGCCTTTGCTAAATGTGTATCCCAATGTTTAAATGTCCCACCACCCAGTGCTCTCAGTGTAGTCTTTAACAGTCCATTATATCGTTCAATTTTCCCAGAGGCTGGTGCATGATAGGGAATGTGATATACCCACTCAATGCCATGCTCTTTAGCCCAGGTGTCTATGAGGCTGTTTCGAAAATGTGTTCCGTTGTCTGACTCAATTTTTCTTTCTGGGGTGCCATGTCGCCACAGGACTTGCTTTTCAAGGCCCAGGATAGTGTTCCGGCGGTGGCATGGGGCACAGGATATGTTTCCAGCCATCCGGTGGTTGCTTCCACCATTGTAAGCACATAGCGCTTGCCTTGGCGGGTTTGTGGGAGTGTGATATAATCGATCTGCCAGGCCTCCCCATATTTATATTTTAGCCATCGCCCTCCATACCACAGAGGCTTTAACCGCTTGGCTTGTTTAATTGCAGCGCATGTTTCACATTCATGGATAACCCAGCAATAGTGTCCATGGTCAAGTCCACCCCTCGATCACGAGCCCATCTATATGTTGCATCTTCTTCCTTGATGGCCTGAGGTGTCATGGGCCCACCGGAGCTATAAATAATTCACCCCTTATGTTGCCAGTCCAGATCCACCTGAGCCACTTCAATCTTAGCAGCCTGATCCACCTGCTGGTTATTTTGATGTTCCTCAGTGGCCCGACTCTTGGGTACGTGAGCATCTACGTGACGTACTTTTACAATCAGGTTCTCTACCCGGGCAGCAATATCTTGCCACAATGCTGCAGCCCAGATGGGTTTGCCTCTGCGCTGCCAATTGTTCTGCTTCCATTGCTGTAACCACCCCCACAGGGCATTTGCCACCATCCATGAGTCAGTATAGAGATAGAGCACTGGCCACTTTTCTCGTTCAGCAATGTCTAAAGCCAGCTGAATGGCTTTTAGTTCTGCAAATTGGCTCGATTCACCATCCCCTTCAGCAGTTTCTACCACTTGTCGTATAGGACTCCATACAGCAGCCTTCCACCTCCGATGCTTTCCTACAATACGACAGGACCCATCAGTGAACAGTGCATACTGCTTCTCATTTTCTGGCAATTTATTGTACAGTGGGGCCTCCTCAGCACGCGTCACCTCCTCCTCTGGCGATATTCCGAAACCTTTGCTTTCTGGCCAGTCCATAATTACTTCCAAGATTCCTGGGCGATTGGGGTTTCCTATCCGAGCCCGTTGTGTGATCAGTGCAACCCACTTACTCCACGTAGCATCAGTTGCATGATGTGTAGAGGGGACACTCCTTTGAACATCCATCCCAGCACCGGCAGTCGAGGTGCCAAGAGGAGTTGTGCTTCAGTACCAACCACTTCTGAAGCAGCTCGAACCCCTTCATATGCTGCTAATATCTCTTTCTCAGTTGGAGTATAGCGGGCCTCAGATCCTCTGTATCCCCGACTCCAAAACCCTAGGGGTCGACTCTCGAGTCTCCCTGGTGCTTTCTGCCAGAGGCTCCAGGTAGGGCCATTCTCTCCAGCTGCAGTGTAGAGCACATTTTTTACGTCTTGCCCTGCTCCGAACTGGCCCAAGGGCTACTGCATGAACTATCTCCCGTTTAATTTGTTCAAAAGCTTGTCGTTGCTCAGGGCCCCATTTGAAATCATTCTTCTTCCGGGTCACTTGGTAGAGAGGGCTTACGATCAGACTGTAATTTGGAATATGCATTCTCCAAAAACCCACAACGCCTAAGAAAGCTTGTGTTTCCTTTTGCTAGTTGGTGGAGACATGGCTGTTATTTTGTTAATCACATCCATTGGGATCTGACGACGTCCATCTTGCCATTTTATTCCTAAAAACTGGATCTCCTGTGCAGGTCCCTTGACCTTACTTTGTTTTATGGCAAAACCGGCTTTCAGGAGGATCTGGACTATTTTCTTCCCTTTCTCAAAAACTTCCTCTGCTGTATTGCCCCACACGATAATGTCATCAATGTATTGCAGATGTTCTGGAGCTTCGCCCTGTTCCAGTGCAGTCTGAATCAGTCCATGGCAAATGGTAGGGCTGTGTTTCCACCCCTGGGGCAGTCGATTCCAGGTGTACTGAACACCCCTCCAGGTGAAAGCAAACTGTGGCCTGCACTCTGCTGCCAAAGGGATTGAGAAAAACGCATTAGCAATATCAATTGTAGCATACCATTTGGCTGCTTTTGACTCCAGTTCGTATTGAAGTTCCAGCATGTCTGGCACAGCAGCACTCAGCGGCACCGTGACTTCATTCAGGCCATGATAGTCTACTGTTAGTCTCCACTCTCCATTAGACTTTCTCACTGGCCATATAGGACTGTTAAAAGGTGAGCGAGTCTTACTGATCACTCCTTGGCTCTCCAGTCGACGAATCAGCTCATGGATGGGAATCAGGGAGTCTCGGTTGGTACGATATTGCCTCCGGTGCACCGTTGTGGTAGCAATTGGCACCCGTTGTTCTTCAACCCTCAGCAACCCCACAACAGAAGGGTCCTCTGAGAGACCAGGCAAGGTAGATAGCTGCTTAATTTCCTCCGTCTCCAAGGCAGCTATACCAAAAGCCCACCGGTACCCTTTTGGGTCCTTGAAATACCCTCTCCTGAGGTAGTCTATGCCAAGGATGCACGGAGCCTCAGGGCCAGTCACAATGGGGTGCTTTTGCCACTCATTCCCAGTTAGGCTCACTTCAGCCTCCAAGACAGTCAGCTGTTGGGATCCTCCTGTCACTCCACAAATACAGATGGGTTCTGCCCCGATATAGCTTGATGGCATTAGGGTACACTGTGCACCGGTGTCTACTAGAGCCTTATACTCCTGTGGGTCTGATGTGCCAGGCCATCGAATCCACACAGTCCAGTAAACCCGGTTGTCCCTTTCCTCCACCTGGCTGGAGGCAGGGCCCCCTAATTCTGGTCATAATATTCATTACCCATTTCTTGTATATACGAGTCAGAGTTTCTTCATTAAAATCAGAAGTAAGATCAGCCCTTTTACTCTGTCTGGGGAATTGTCCACTGGAAACTGGAGCAGCAATTTTCCTGGAAGAACCCCCTTTGGTGATTGTTTTTCCTTGCAACTCACGTACCCGTGCCTCTAGGGTTGAGGTAGGTTTTCCATCCCACTTCCTCATGTCCTCTCCGTGGTCACGCAGGAAAACCATAGAGTGCCCCGTGGTGTGTACCCTCTATATCCTCTCTCTTGAGCAGAAGAACGCTGACTCCTAATAGCTGAGACACTGGTCCGTATAGGTGGGGAGTAGGACATATCTTCTTTGAACTGTTGAACTCCTGGGACAGTTTCTCCACAGCTGAGACAAGGGAGGAAGAGATACTTTCTTCATATTCCCGGAGGTTACTAGCAGCTTCATTCACTGTTGGACCGTCTCCGTCTTTCCAGGTCAGTATTGCCAATGAGTTGGCACACGACGGTGGTGCGTTTCGTACCAACTTCCGCCACATAGGTCTTGTGCACTGGACCTCATCTGATCTATGGGTGACCGCACGTCGTTCAGGTCACTATAAATCACTTCCAGCACAGCTAATTCCCTCAGGTACTGGATGCCTTTTTCCATGGTGGTCCATTTCCCAGGGCGATATACAACATCTTCCTTGAAAGGATATCTTTCTTTTATAGCTGACAGGAGTCGCCTCCAGAGGCTGCGGCTGGTTCCCCTTTTCCAATTGCTTTGTCAATGCCCCCTTCCCTAGAAATAGATCCCAGCTGCTTGGCTTCCTTACCCTCCAATTCCAGGCTACTGGCCCCACTATCCCAGCATCGGAGCAGCCAGGTGACAATGTGCTCCCCTGGACGACGGCTGAAATCTTTTCGCATATCTCGCAGCTCACTTAGGGATAGGGATCGGGTGGTTTCTGTCTCATTTACGAGTTCTTCCTCTTCCTCTCCCTGTGATAGCCCTGCTCTTTCATCTTCCCTTTCTAAACGAGTTGACTTTCGCTTCCAGGATTTCTTTTTATGTATAGGGGCGACTGATACTGACACGGGTTCGTTCCCTGTTTGAACCGCAATGCTTGTAACGGAGTTATCCGGAGCAGCTGCAACTGCAGTGCCTGTCGCAGGGGTAGTCGGAACAGCCGTAGTGCCTGTCGCAGGGGTAGCCGGAATAGTCGCAGTGCCTGTCGCAGGGGGGGCTGGAGCAGCCGTAGTGCCTGTCGCAGGGGTAATCGGGACAGCCGCAGCGCCTGTCGCAGGGGTAATCGGGACAGCCGCAGTGCTTGTCGCAGGGGTAATCGGGACAGCCGCAGCGCCTGTCGCAGGGGTAGTCGGAACAGCCGCAGTGCCTGTCGCAGGGGTAGCCGGAATAGTCGCAGTGCCTGTCGCAGGGGGGGCTGGAGCAGCCGTAGTGCCTGTCGCAGGGTAATCGGGACAGCCGCAGCGCCTGTCGCAGGGGTAATCGGGACAGCCGCAGTGCCTGTCGCAGGGGCAGTCGGAACAGCCGCAGTGCCTGTCGCAGGGGGGGCTGGAGCAGCCGTAGTGCCTGTTGCAGGGGTAATCGGGACAGCCGCAGTGCCTGTCGCAGGGGTAGTCGGAACAGCCGCAGTGCCTGTCGCAGGGGGGACTGGAGCAGCTGCAGTGCCTGGCATTTTGCCACCGGATCCTTGAGGGTACTGAATAGTGTTGAACAGGGCTCGGTAGGCATGGGCCAGACCCCAGCACATGGCAGTGATTTGTGTCTCCCTAGAATTGCCAGGGTGACAGCATACTTTTTCCAAATAGTCTACTAATTTTTCAGGATTCTGCACTTGTTCAGGGGTGAAGTTCCAAAACACTGGAGGTGCCCACTGTCCTAGGCATTTGCCCATGCTATCCCACACACCCTGCCACTCATAACTATCCAGCCTTGGGGCAGATCTCTGAATTATGTTCTTAAATTGCTTACTAACCTTGGACAAGATCGAAACAATATTCCCAAGCAATACCAATAGAAGTATCTTAACTACCCAAGGTTGTTCAAAATACTGAAAAGTTATTGTAATGAAGGAGGAAGCATTGTAGAAGAAAGTAGTGAAGGTACAATTCTGCATTTCTCCATAAAACCTCTCAGAGGCAGAGGTATAATTGCGAATTGTCTCCATAAGCTGATACCCGACATACAATAACGGTTTCAGTACAGCACTTAGATACCAAAATAAACCCAAGGTCACTGTTTTAATAACGAATCTCACAGGCAAAACATCACCAATTAAAGCAGAGCACAGCAAACTGCAAAAACCAACACCGATCTTTAACATGTACAGCAAAAAAATGAGCATGGTGCAGATCAGGTAAACCAATGCTAGGAACAGATGGATCAATATCACGTCCCACAACTACTAACAGATCTGAATTCCTTAATACACTTGGTTAATCTGTTATTATCTCAACCCTTCGAGCCCCACGTTACGCCAAAAGGACTGTCGTGGTTTAGCCCCAGCTGGCAACCAAGCACCACACAGCCGCTCTCTCACTCCCCCCCCAGTGGGATGGGGGAGAGAATCGGAAGAGCAAAAGCAAGAAAACTCGTGGGTTGAGACAAGAACAGTTTAATAATTGGAACAAAACAATAATAATAATAATAATAATAATGAATTATACTGAGAAGGAATACAATGAGAGAGAAAGAGGAACAAAACCCAAGGGAGGGAAACAAAAGGGAAAGGGAAAAAAAAGAAAAATAATAAAATAAAATAAAATTATACAACCGCTCACCACCCGCCGACCGACGCCCAGCCAGTCCCCGAGCGGCGATCGCAACCCCCCGGCCAACTCCCCCAGTTTATATACTGGGCATGACATCATATGGTATGGAATAGCCCTTTGGTCAGTTTGGATCAACTATCCTGGATGTGCCCCCTCCCATTTCTTGGGCGCCTGGCAGAGCATGAGAAGCTGGGGAAAAAAAAACAAAAAAAAGGTCCTTGACCAATGTAAATACCGCTTAGCGACAGCCAAAACATCAGCGTGTTATCAATATCATTCTCATACTAAAATCCAAAGCACTGCACTATACCAGCTACTAGGAAGAAAATTAACTCTATCCCAGCCGAAACCAGGACACCACCAAAAAAGGTACTTGTACAGATATATACAGAGCAAACACTTAAAATGCAGTCATATTCGGGTTTTGTTTTTATGTCTTCATCTTGGTTTGATCTAGCTTAGAATAAGCTTTTCTGGCTTTTAATTATTCCCCAAGTGCTTCTTTTTAATTGAAAGTGACACAAACATCATTTGTCAAGGGCTTTTTCCTCATCATGTATCTATTCTCACAATGCCACTAACATCTTAAAAGTAACTGTTCTCAAAAATAGAGCTTTATGATGTTATTTAGCAATCCTTCTCTGAAAGATCACCTTGCTAATTGCTAGTTAAAACAGAAACAGATCCCCTCAATCATTTTCTTCAGTTTGCAGAGCAACCATCTTCTTCCTGCCCATATGAATAATACAAGTGCAGGGAGAGAAAAAAGTAACGGCCTCATTTAAATCCAAACCAGTGAAAATCCAAAATCCATGTAATTCAATGACTCAGCTGACCTCTGTAGACAGATTTTGACCACAAATCGGTACAACAGATCAAAATTAAAGACAAACTCCTTTTGTTTTTCTTCAGACGTATGAACCGTTCACACGGCTAAAACTAATCAGATCTGTGAACGTTTGGAAGATAAAAGACTTATTTTCTGTTTTATTTTAAGTTAGTTTCATAATTTTTTTCCTAAGCAAGCAAGTATTAATCTATTGCTTTCTGTGAATTTGTCAACTGTGGTTATAATCAGAGATGGCACATGGGTCTCCAGTATGCTTCGAAAATTGGAAGCAAACATTATCACTGTGTCCTAGCATTTAAGTGTGAAGACTAAAATACTAAGTTAAGGCAATGGCAAACTCTCAGACTTCTTCCTTATATCCTGGTTTTAAAGGTTATCTGGATCCAAAAATAACCCTAGAATATGAAGTTCAAATAAGAGGAGGACATCTCAGGACTGAAGCCTTAGGTCCACATCCACATACTTGCATAGGTGCCATTTAAATAATCCTCAATCTCTTTGAAGATCAAAGCCAAAAATTACAGGTGGGTCCTGAGGAGAACTTTAAACAAATACCTGGAAAACTGCAGAAGCCCTAGGTTTACTACACAGTTTTCTCCCCCCGCTGTTTAAACAGTAAGTTACACTGCCTATGTTCCTCCTGCAAATAACTCATTTCTCTATTTATGGTCCTTCACCCAGGATTCAGGTTCAGAACAGAAGAGTTAAAAACTGGAGTCCTTCATGACACAATTGTGATTGTCCTGTAGAACAGCATCTACACAGTTTCTTGTTAAATGTCATGGAAAAAACTTCATTTTTATATATTTTTGTCCAATCTCCCTATAATTGCAGTTGCATTACTAGTTTAGTTACATGTTTTCCAGAAACATACATTTTTAACAAGTGAATGCATCAGAGCATTGAAGGAAAAGGATTTGGTCTAGAATGATCTTGTTCACATGAGGCTGTTAAGCCACAAAGGCCATAACATATGCAAGCAGGATTTACCTTTCATAAGCATGCTAGTCACAGCTGATCCATAAGGGCAAGTAAAGCTAGCCTTATATACACTAAAGTACTGACAGCAGTGGGGACAAAGATATTTTCATATTCAAGTCATTCCTCTAAAAAAGAATGTATAGAACGCTTTAAAAAGGGACAACCTTTCCTTTTGTACTTAATTAAGGAAGGAAATTTCCTATAATATTACAATATTATACAGCAAAAGGGAGGAATCATCTCTCAGTCTTCACATGCTAAAATCCTTATCAGTAATCTACCAGGTCAGGAACTCTGTGGAAGTTTTGAAGTCTTTTCAGACTTCCAATTCACTTCGATTTTCTCGTATTTTCTTAAATTAGTCCTATAATGTGTAAGGGGTTAGAACTCACGTCAGAGTTGTTAAAATACACAATCTCTCATTATAAGCAAGCCTACCCCCAGCCTACCAGTGATCCCACATGTGTACAGCTATCCTATTCATAAGCGACCTGAAAATTAATATATCACATCTACAGTTCTCATTTTCTGCTTTTGAAACACTTAAATCTATCTACACTAGTCTGCCACTGAATTTGGAGTAAACTCCCATAAAGCGAATATAACTTTTAAAGAGCTTATTGCACACTTACCACTGTTACTTCTATATTTGCACAAAGGTTTTCATTTTCCTGTATGCCAAGCTATCCTTTTTTTCCCTGTTCAGTTGAACTAGAGATGATTATTTACTTCATGCCCTATGGTCTGTAATTTATCATATGACTTTGTCCTCCTAAAGAAAAAGAGACGTGTAGCTACAAATTAGGTATTCTACCAAACTATTTTTCTGGAGGAAGAATGACAGAAATCAGAAAGGAAGTTTTGGATTTCTCTCTGTGTTTCCCCCCACCCCCTTTTACAAAATAATCCAACACACAGCCAGCTGGCAACCTCTAACAGTTTTATCTCAGACAAGTCCAAAAACAAACTTATTAATTTGGTCTTTATAACTACTACAGTCTCCAATCAGCAGATCTGACCTCTGCCATTACAGAGTCTTCTCTCAGTGCAGGACTCTGAGCTGTAAGAGCTTTACCACAGCCTGTCATCTTTGTCCTTTGGGGAGTCCTCTTCAATACAAAACAACCAACACCTAGAAGTTCCTTAGTATGAAAGAAGAAACATATTCAGAAGTATTGATACAAAAAATAAAGTGGTTTATGAAAAGATTGCCAAAGCACAGACAACTACTGAAAAGAACCTGCTTATAAGTTTAAAGGATGATAAATATTTTTTCCAACTACATTCTCATGCACCATGCTTGATGAGCATATCATAGAATCATTAAGGTTGGAAAAGACCTCTAAGATCATCAAGTCCAACCATCAACCCAACACCTCCATGTCTACTAAACCATGTCCTGAAATGCCACATCTACACATTTTTTGAACTCCTCCAGGGATGGTGACTCCACCACCTCTCCGGGCAGCCTGTTCCAATGCTTTCAGTAAATAAATTTTTCCTAATATCCAATCTAAACCTCCCCTGGCACAACTTGAGGCCACTTCCTCTCATCTTATCACTTGTTACTTGGGAGAAGAGACCGACACCCACCTCGCTACAACCTCCTTTCAGGTAGTTGTAGAGAGTGAGAAGGTCTCCCCTCAGCCTCCTTTTCTCCAAGCTAAACAACCCCAGTTCCCTCAGCTGCTCCTCATAAGACTTGTGCTCTAGACCCTTCACCAGCTTCCTTGCCCTTCTCTGGACACGCTCCAGCACCTCAGTGTCTCTCTTGTAGTGGGGGGCCCAAAACTGAACACAGTAGTCGAGGTGCAGCCTCACCAGTGCCGAGTACAGGGGCACGATCACTTCCCTAGTCCTGCTGGCCACACTATTCCTGATACAAGCCAGGATGCTGTTGGCTTTCTTGGCCACCTAGGCACACTGCTGGCTCATGTTCAGCCAGCTATCAACCAGCACCCCCAGGTCCTTTTCTGCCAGGCAGCTTTCCAGTCACTCTTCCCCAAGCCTGTAGCATTGCATGAGGTTATTGTGACCCAAGTGCAGGACCTTGCACTTGGCCTTGTTAAACCTCATACAATTGGCCTTGGTGTTGACCCTCAAGCAGATCAACACTCCCACCCAACTTGGTGTCATCTGCAAACTGACTGAGGGGACACCCAATCCCCTCACCCAGATCATTGATAAAGATATTAAACAAGACTGGCCCCAACACCTAGCCCTGGGGAACACCACTTGTGACTGGCCACCAAGTGGATTTAACTCCATTCACCACCACTCTTTGGGCCTGGCCATCCAGCCAGTTTTTTACCCAGCAAAGAGTACACCTGCCTAAGCCATGAGCTGCCAGCTTCTCCAGGAGAATGCTGTGGGAGACAGTGTCAAAGGCTTTACTAAAGTCCAGGTAGACAACATCCACAGCCTTTCCCTCATCCACTAGGTGGGTCACCTTATCGTAGAAGGAGATCAGGTTGGTCAACTGGGACCTGCCTTTCATGAACCCATGCTGGCTGGGCCTGATCCCCTGGTTGGCCCGCACATGCCTGTTGAGCGCAGTCAAGATGAACCGATCCATAATTTTCCCCAGAACTGAGGCCTGTAGTTCCCTGGATCCTCCTTCTGGCCTTTCTTGTAGATGGGCGTTACATTGGCAAGCCTCCAGTCACCTCTGGGACCTCCCCTGTTAACCAGGACTGCTGATAGATGATGGAGAGTGGCTTGGCAAGCTCCTCTACCAACTCCCTCAGTACCTTTGGGTGGATCCCATCCGGCCCCATAGACTTGTGAGTGTCCAGGTGGCATAGCAGGTCGTTAACTGCTTCTTCCTGGATTATGGGGGGTTTATTCTGCTGGCTGTCCCTGTCTTCCAGCTCAGGGGGCTGAATTCCCTGAGGATAACTGGTCTGACTATTAAAGACTGAGGCAAAGAAGGCATTAAGTACCTCAGCCTTTTCCTCATCCTTGGTGGCAATGTTCCCCCCCTGCATCCAATAAAGGAGGGAGATTCTCCTTGGCTCCCTTTTTGTTGTTAATGTATTTGTAAAAACATTTTTTATTATGTCTTACAACAGTGGCCAGATTGAGTTCTAGGTGGGCTTTTGCCTTTCTAATTTTCTCTCTGCTTGCCTTGACGAGATCCCTGTATTCTTCTTTATTTGCCTGCCCCTTCTTTCAAAAGTGGTAAACTCTCCCTTTTTTCCTGAGCTCCAGCAAAAGCTCCCTGTTCAGCCAGGCCAGTAGTCTTCCCTGCTGGTTCGTCTTACAGCATATGGGGACAGCCTGCTCCTGTGCCTTTAAGATTTCCTTCTTAAAGAATGCTCAGCCTTCCTGGACCCCTTTGCCCTTCAGGACTGTCTCCCAAGGGACTCTCTCAACCAGTGTCCTGAACAGGACAAAGTCTGCCCTCCAGAAGTCCATGGTAGTGGTTTTGCTCACCCCCCTCCTTACTTTGACACAAATCGAGAACTCTATCATATCACGGTAGCTAAGCCCAAGATGGCCTCCAACCACCACATCCCCCACCAGTCCTTCTCTGTTTGTAAACAGCAGGTCAAGCGAGGCACCTCTCCTGGTAGGCTCACTCACCAACCGTGGCAGGAAGTTATCTTCCACACATTCCAGGAACCTCCTAGACTGTTTCCTCTCTGCTGTGTTGTATTTCCAGCAGATGTCCAGTGAGTTGAAGTCCCCCATGCGAACAAGGGTTAGCGATTGTGAGACTCCTGCCAGCTGTTTACAGAATGCTTCATCTGCCTCTTCATCCTGGTTGGGTGGTCTATAACAGACACCCAGCAGGATATCTGCCTTGTTGGCCTTCCCCCGTCATCCTTACCCATAAGCACTCGACCTTATCATCATAATTGCCAAGTTCCACACAATCAAAACACTCCCTGACATACAGAGCCACCCCACCATCTCTCCTTCCTTGCTTATCCCTTCTGAAGAGGTTATAGCCATCCATTGCAGCACCCCAGTCATGTGAGTCATCCTACCACGTTTCTGTGATGGCGACTAAGTCATAGCTATCTGCTGCACAATGGCTTCCAGCTCCTCCTGTTTGTTGCCCATGCTGTGTGCATTGGTGTAGATGCACTTGAGCTGGGCTATCGATTTCACTCCCAACATTGGCATGCCACCCATATATAGATTCCAGTGTTTAATTACTTAAACTTCAAACAATTAAAATAAAATTGACCTTTTCAGTAAACTTCTTCCAGCTAATTTCTTACCACCAGTCTTGGTACTACCCTAGTAATTATGTTTGTAGATTCATACCTGCCTCTAGGAATTATACTTTTTTTTGTTGGCTGTACTACATTCAGAAAAATTCCATGTGTTCTGTGTGCTCTACAACAGCATCAAAAAGTTATCTAAAGGCCTGGATTTCTTTTTTATTTCTTTGTTGTGCTGCGAAAGAGTTATTTAACGCCCACTTTAAAACTATATTGTAGAAAAGTACCACTTTCATATCTCTATCTCACCCACAGCAGTGAAGCATGCCAAATTAAAAGTCTAAGATATAATTCCCCTCAAAATGACATATATAAATGATTAAGTATATGGCAATACTATGAAGACAGAAGAAATAGCTCTGAACTGAAACAGTTGAATCCTCTCGATTTTTCTGTATAGACTTATTTTTCAATGGCTTTCTGGAAATGAAATAATGAAAATATTTTATTAGGAAGTACACTAACAGAATGAGCAAGTTTTATCATATCATATTTACAGAAAGGTAATCTTGAACTTGCAAATACAAGACCTAGCATTGGAAACTCCACTACAAGTTTGTGCAGGCTGTTCACACTTTTTTTAAGTATTCACTTTACCAGGTGAAGGTTCACAGGAAGGAGGACAAAAAAAAAACCCCACAATATTCCATGCACCTATAACAGATAGTCATCCAAATAAGAACGGGAGTAGCAACCTACCAATATTACCAATTAAAAATTCCCTTCCGTTTCTGTACATACCACTGTCTTACAATGAACCACTAAAAACTATGAGAAAGAACAATAATTGCTTAACTTATTCTTAAATCCTGTAGTCAGAATTATATACCAAGTAATCTGCAAGACAAGTTGAGAACAGAAGATTGAGAGAGAAGTTTCACCAAACAAGTTCCAAAGTAATTAATCTTGCTTGAAATATCGACCCAATTCTAGACATAACAGCATGAACTACTGTCACTTTGAACACTTTATGTTTGTGCCATATCTACACAAATAAATCACTCTTCTAGATTGTATACAGAATAAGTGAAAACATGAGCATGAGTTACTATATGGACCTAATACCACTTAGTTTACTTGAAAACAGGGGAGGAAGTGGATGTCAGTAGCCCAAGCAGATAAGGTATTAATGAGTCAAAAGAAAAAAAAAAAAGCTGATTCATTAAATAATTCACAGAAAACAAAGGTTTACTATAAATGACAAAATAAGTGAATTATTGGAAAAATTTACTATCTATTTGAATGAACACAGAATAAGGAACATGTTCAACCAATAGTAAAGACACTGGCACATTTGCAAATCCAGCCTGTAGAGTACAAGAGCCATAAGTTCACTGACAACTTTTCACTCAAATAAAGAAACTTTCCACGTAGCTCAAACATACTCCACAGGATCAGTCTCTTGAGGTCTATCCTCCTCTCTCAGTAAAGCTCATATGTAAGTCAGAGTGAACCTTCCAAATTTTGCTATACTACATCAGGCTGAGCTTAAACACCAGATTTCTGATTTGAGCCCTGAAGTGGAAAAAAAAAAAAAAGTAAACACCTCCTTAGGTTCCTTCTCTTTGAAACTTTGTAGTTCTTCCAAATCTCAGATTCAAGCAATATGTAGAAATAATCTGCAACACATAGTCTGATCACCACTGCTCATTTCATTTACCTACCATTAGTTCACTAATTACCTATAGCATTATTATCAATACCATTATTTGCCAATAAGTAAAAATGATACGCATTGCAGTGTGATCTTTGGCAAGCAATCCTATGGATATTATTTGACTTAACTTCAAATTCAATAAAGTATTTTAAATACTTGCAAATTCAAAGACAGAGTTCAATGAATGAAAGCAAAACAGAAATACATAGTCCAACCCAAACATCAATGCAGGTCAAGTTCTACCACACGTACTAACACTGAAGCTCACCACACAAGCTCTCTTAGTTTACATTAGTGAAACAACTCTTTTTGAAAGAATTATATTGCAATAAAAGCCAACAGAAAGGGGCTCTATATTGCTGAGTACAATACATAAGTAAACAATCAAAAATACTTTTTGTTGCTGCTGATCAATCACACCACACACACAAAAACTCTGGGCTTAGTACTTAACATCTTACCCAACTCAAGGCTACACAGCCTACTACCACCACACAAATACTATTCTCCCCCAAGTGAGAGTTTATACAATTAGCCACATGCTAGCCAGCATCACACGCCATCCCCAGTAGTCTGCAGGTGCCTCCTTGACCTCATATCCAATTACAAGAAATAAGTTTCCTTCTTGTTCACAGTGATGCCTCATTAAATTGTTTCAGCTATGAGCTGATTCTCTAAGCACTTCACTAGAAACAAAGCAAGTTCTGCTGCTGCAAACAAGATTAAATAGCCACTATAAATCCCTCTTGTCAGAAGTATTATACATTTGATTCTGTTTCCATACTGCTAGTAATTTCCAGTGGTAAATGTAGTACGAGGTCACAGTACATATCATCAACAAGGTATGTGGGGAGACAGAAGCAGAAGGGACAAGCAAAGTTACTTTATATTGTTTGAAAATATTAATTTGTATCTTTCTGCTTAAAAATAAGGAGCTTCTCTACAATAATCTACACTGTGGGGTATTGTGCTAATGGAATCGTATGTAAAGCATGAAAAATTAAACAAATGCCAATTGAAATGATATCAGATGATAAATAATTTAATGGATGAGCTTTATAGAATGTAAACATTCTCAAATTACTTTGCCATGAATTAGTAATCGAAAGCTAAATTATTTAAATTTCTGCTGCAAAGGGAAAACCTAATGAGATCATAAAGATTCCTTGTAAGAGAATTCCAGACTAAAAGTATGTTTTCCAGGAAAGTAATTTATGGTCCAATAATTTATAGCTATAAAATCATGTTTCTGCAGTCAGGATGATTTATTTTCTGCACTTACCACGATGAATGTTTGAGGTACAGTGATAACCTTCCTTTGCAACTGTGCAATATCATAAACACCAGGAAGGTCTTTTCATAAACTAGAATTACTCTCAGTCTAATTTTCCAGGAGCTGCCTTCAGGAAATCGGTATGTGAGAATACAGTCATTACTGTATTTTAAAATATTTACATTGTAATTAATCTTCAAGAGTGATACGCCTAAGAATGTCAGCACTATAAGAGGGAAGAGAGTTAAATATATTAAGATGCAACTATCCAACAGTTTAGTCTCTATAAGAATTTTCCGTAGCGAAGAGACAATTGCAGACTTCTCTTAATTTTACTCCGAAATCCTGAACTACTGATCCTTGTAACTTGTTTATTTTCTTATGGTAAGTATGCACTTTTTCTTCCACTATTTTTAGTTTAATTTAGACTCTCGGCATGAGGACAACACACTAAAAGAGATCAAATGTAAAAAAGTGATTGACAGATTCCTGTCAAACTTGCCAGTAACAGAGATATCTGTGACACACTTGCTATAACCTAAGAAATATAGTAAAAAGAGATGGAGATCCATTCCCAATCAGGCACACAAGCAGGCAGCTAGAGAGAAAGCTGCTGCACTGGGGCAAGCTGGACTCATTAACAGGAGAGGAGAATCACACCTTCGTTGACAGCAAGTGTGTGTCCTGGTGGAATCTCAGGTTTGCAAGATGGCGCAGGCAGCGGCTCAATTAAGACTGCTAGCCATTTGGCTCAAACTCCTTGGGAACATAGATGGTAACTAAAACAAATTTAAACACTACTTTCTGCTTTATCAACAAAAGAATGAGAGTAGGAAAGATGGAATATAGTTTTGAAGCACTGTCCTAGAATTATATACTTAATTTTTGTAAAATAAGTTGGTTACCTTCTCTACCCTGAGTAGAACTGGAATTTTTTTATTTTCACAATAGCTTATGACAATCATAAAGAGCTTATAAATTATGGAAAGCAAAGAGTCATCTTTACTATTCTAATGCTGTGTCAGGATCCAGGACAAGAAAATTTAGAGGAGGACTAGAGGAGGGTGAATTTTGATGAAATAATAAGAATTTTCCTATGAAAGAATATTCATGCAAAAAACCAGTGGAGACAGACAGTATAGTGCCATGCAATTGGGGAATGGCACAAAGTCACTCCCTGAAAATCAGGGCCCAGAACATCGGTAAAGAAGACAATGAAAAGTATGATGTTTTTGGAAATTCATATTTTGGAAAATATGCAAGAACAGCAATTGTTCACATCATTCTGTAAAAGTACATAGTTATAAGGACAGGGTTCGTATCAGGAGCAAGAACACCACTAGCTCAGAGTAGTTCTTCACAGGGACAACAGACAACACTGCAGATGAAGATGAATGGGCTATTAGTTTGGAAGTACACTCAATATTTATTTTTGAGTTTACAAGCTTATCAGCTCCTGTCAATTACATTACCACAGAAAAGAAATCAACAAACCAATAAAACTTGCAGTGCTGATCTAATCTCTTAAACAAGTTCATGAACTAAATATGATTCTGAAGTTGGTAAAAATACAATTTGTAATAGTACTGTGGAAAAAGTACTTTAAAAAGTTATTGGGTTAAAACTAAGCCCATGTTCTCTCTCTTTCAAGAGGATGTAATTTTTAAAAAAGGCAAAGGGACAAAAACATCTCAAGGAGAATTTGAGGAGTGGCGCTGTAAGAAGTGGAACTTCTCAACACAGAATAAAGCCCAGCTTGGCCAGCTTGTTGCTCTGGGAAGAAAAAAAAAAAAAAAAATCTGTTAATTAATTCTTCAAGCAGAGTACTAACAGGCAGAAGTAAAAAAATACTGCATTTGCGTACAAATACCTATGATAGCCATCTTTTCTCTAAAGGTTGTGCATTCAGGCACCTGAGAAAATCCACAGAGGAAAAAGCTGAAACAAGATACTAACATCTATAAGGACGACAGTCCAGTGGTATAAAAGAAAAAGAGAGAGCTATAGCTGCAGGGCTTAAGCTGAACTAAGAACAAATTTTTTGCAGAATGAATTGTAGAATACAACAGGGGGAATACTAGCATCTTGTGTTGTATAGGTATAAACCAAAAAACAGATTAAAATCTTCTTAGTCTACCCCAACAGGTAAAGAAGGAAGGAGTACAAAGATCAGAGACCTGTACAAGGAAGTCTGTGTCCCAGGCTGTTGTCCAAATCAACCACCTTAGAACACAACACAACCATTTATTTCGTAAGAGAAAAATACACAGCAGCAGAAGTAGCTACAGTCTTCTGGAATTTGCAACTCAAATTCTTACATTGATAAAAACCACAGAACTCTTACTATATAAATTGGAGAGTGAGCTAGAGGCATAATTCACAGGAGCTGACAATGGCTGCATATTCCAGACCACCCCAGATATCTGTGCCTCCAGAGCAGGAGCATCAGCCCCATGTGATTCCCACAATGAGCTGCACTTGAATCGTTCACACACTGAACATGGCTCAAGAGAGTCATCATCTTTGTATCATCCTTCCCCATGATGGCATTTCACAGTCCTGAGGCTATGAGAGAGTAATTTTTAAATAGCTGTCTCTTTCATAACGACAGCATTAGCAAAACTGTATGTAAAAAAACCCCAAACCTAGAACATGTTGAATTTATGAGAAGAATAAACAGACAATGGGAAAGAATACCCACCACTGAAAAAGAGGATGCCTGTTAAGGATGCTGTTCCAGAGCTGAACAAATTTCAGCATAGCGTCCTCTGAGAGGAAACAGTCAAACTTGAACATTGACTTTTTTTTCAGAGAGGAAAGATGAGGAGGATTAAGGCTATATTTTGAACCTCCATTCTTCCATGTCTATCACTATTTCAGTATATGAAGAGCTTCAGGCCACTCTGAACTCAGACTGATCTGCTCTGCTACTTCTAAAGGAGAACGTAATGGTACTCTTACACAAGCATGAGATGCTTTGGATTTAAAATAACTAGATTAGTTTCACCAGCTGTAACAGCCTAAGTTAAATTTATTTTGTAATTCTTGTAAGCAATTCTTATTTTCTGTAATTTCTCTTCTAACACATACATTTTAGTGTTGTAATAAAAAAGAAAACCATTCTCAATATTTTCTTCTCATCTAACATGATTAAGGCAAATTGTGACAATACTTAAACTCTTTAGATGAGCAAGCTCAGAGAGAAGAAGCATTCCAGCCACAGCAGCTCAGGTACGTTATCACAGCACTGTAGATCTAGTGAACCCCAAAAGATCCATGAAGGAAAGCTAGTGCTTCTAGACAACCCAGCTCTGTGAGAATTAAGTATAGTTATAACAGAGTAAGATGGAGTGACACAGTAGTGATACCCTTAATCATTCCCAAACTGGCAATCCAAGAGTCAATGAAAATGGCTCAGTCATACAGCACATTGATTACTGACGACCAGTCAGAAAGATACTCTGAGTGCTTGTTGTAGCTTACCACCTGCTGGTTTTCCATTGTTTTCCTCCCCTATTCCTCCCTTTGTATTACTCTTACTCTTTCTCCTGTCACAATTCTTTCTCTCTTAGACCTCCCTCAGAATACCTCTTCGTCTTTCATGTTTCCACTCACCCAAGATTCCTCTATCTTCCAACTTTTGTACCTTGCCTTATCTCTAATTCCTTCCTGCCTCCCTGCTCTGAAAATCCCCCAGTATCCATGCCTCTAACACTGCTTCCTTTCCTAGTTATCTCTCTCTCTCCCCTTGAAAAACTGCCCTCTCAAATTCACCCAGTTCATCCCTTATTCCACTTTTTCCATTCTCTGTTTCTTCCAGACACCTCTTCCTCCATTTCTTTCCCCTTGTCTACACTTTTCCCATGATAAATCCATTCTTTCTTCTCCAGAATCCTGATTTTGCCTCCAGGTCTCTGTCTCCCCCACTTGACAAAGACAGCCGCTATTACCTACCTCTTTTAGCAAAACTCCCTGTGCTTCCTAAAGGTTACATCTACTGCAGATACAGTAAGGAAGTACAAGACCCTGGCTTCTCTGCCCCATCACTCCACCCCTCACAGAGCCCTATGCCTTTTTACTCTCTGTTCCTATAAGCTGGAGTGTCCCATAAAGTTCAGACCTTCTGTCTCCCTCCTGCTGCAGCTATTTCTAAAACCCATGCCCTTTCCCCTCATACCACCTATTTTGAGTGCCATACCTTATGGAAGCCCCAAAACCTGGGTAATCTTACTTACATCTTCTGCTTTTGTCACATGCAGTATTATCATTCTCTTCTCCAATATAAATTATTATATTGTCCACTTTGGACATATATCAAGCAAGACTCTCAAATGAGATTTTCTTTCTAAAAGTTCTGAGCATTAAAACATGCTTTTGTATGGCTTTATCTAAAAGCCCTTTCACACATTTCCAATAATAAATTAAGTAATAGGATTGTTCAAACTGCTTTCAAACTAAATTAACCAGTTAGGCATCTTTTGAAAGAGAATGAAAGTACAGGTCAAGGGCAGATTTACTCTGTTAACGTCTCACAAGGATTTTGCCAATAATCCTGAGTTGATAAAAATGAGATTGTGAAGGGTAGAATACTGCTTATGACATAACCGTTCTTAAAAGGGAAAGACACTTTTTGTCTTGACCTCCAAATGTAAGAGTGACAGATTAAAATCAGTACACATGCACACAGAGCTGCATGTACAGCAACCTGATCCAAAACCCAGAAAAGGAAATGGAGGTCTTTTGGCTAATTTACCTCATGTAGCAGGGGGGGCTACAGGGGTGGCTTCTGTGAGAAGCTGCTAGAAGCTTCCCCTATGTCCAATAGAGCCAGTGCCAGCCAGCTCCCAGATGGACCCTCTGCTGGCCAAGGCCGAGCCCATCAGCGATGGTTGTAGCACCCCTGTGATAACATATTTAAGAAGCGGGGAAAAAAACTGCGCAACACCAAGAGCAACTGCAGCCAAAGGGAGAAGTGAGAATATGTGAGAGAAACAGCTCTGCAGACACCAAGGTCAGTGAAGGAGGAGGGGGAGGAGGTCCTCCAGGTGCCAGAGCAGAGATTTCCCTGCAGCCCATGGTGAAGACCATGGTGAGGCAGGCTGTCCCCCTGCAGCCCATGGAGGTTAATGGTGGAGCAGATATCCACCTGCAGCCCGTGGAGGACCCCACGCTGGAGCAGGTGGGTGCCCGAAGGAGGATGTGACCCCACAGGAAGCCCGCACTGGAGCAGGCTCTTGGCAGGACCTGTGGACCCGTGGAGAGAGGAGCCCACGCTGGAGCAGGTTTGCTGGAAGGACTTGTGACCCCGTGGGGGACCCACGCTGGAGCAGTCTGTTCCTGAAGGACTACATCCCATGGAGGGAACTGCTGGAGCAGTTCCTGTAGAACTGTAGCCCGTCAGAAAGACTCAAGTTGGAGAAGTTCATGGAGGACTGTCTCCCATGAGAGGGACCCCATGCTGGAGCAGGGGAAGAGTGTGAGGAGTCCTCCCACTGAGGATGAAGGAGCGGCAGAAGCAACATGTGATGAACTGGCTGCAGCCACCTTTCCCCATCCCCCTGCGCTGCTGGCGGGGGAGGAGGTAGAGAAATCGGGAGTGAAGTTAAGCCAGGGAAGGAGGGACGGGGTGGGGGGAAGGTGTTTTTTAAGATTTGGGTTTATTTCTCATTATCCTACTCTGATTTGATTGGTAATAAATTAAACTAATTTCCCCAAGTTGAGTCTGTTTTGCCCATGACGGTAATTGGTGAGTTATCTCTCCCTGTCCTTATCTCAACTCACAAGCCTTTCGTTATATTTTCTCTCCCCTGTTCAGCTGAGGAGGGGGAGAGAGGGAGCAGCTTTGGTGGGCACCTGACATCCAGCCAACATCAACCCACCACACCTCACCAGGCATGGATCAGGCCTGAGGTGTACGACAGCGGCCATTGAGAAAAAGGGCACTTGCAAATGTCCAATCTGTGTTGCACATCTCCAAATTTCAAGCGTGCTTAAACATGGTGTTTTCATCAGGTTTTATCTCTACTTCTGGATTTTCTGCATAATTTGGGCTGTATTATTCCTAGTAGCAGCACAGAAGATTGGAAGAGCCTACTTTGCTAGAGGAAATAAAATATGCCCGTATTTGTGATGTGGAAATTACTAAGGGAGTAAGTATGAAATTCCACAGTGTCAATTTTTTACAGTAAAATGAAAGGAATGCTTAATGCTGGTAATAGTATGGCTCTACAGAGACTTGAAATTCACTGTGTGAGGTTAAAGAATATATCCAGAAAGCACAGCATCTTAAGGAAAAAAGGCTTCTAACCAGAGAAGAGAAGGTATTCTTGAGCACAACACATTTTTCCTAAAAAAAGAATTCCCCATTGATTACATTATAAAATATATGAAAGGCATGGCGGGACATGGGTGTTCTCTCAGTTTATTTCATCAGGGTTGACACTGCTTTGTCCTGTGTTTAGTTAACGTACTGTGTTGAGTCATAACTGTCATAACCAGTCTAGCTCCATTCTAGTAGTAGCTATTGAAACTTTTGTTCTCAAAGAAGAAAATATCACTTAAAGGGATAGTAAAACCATGCAAATGCCTGCGTGGAGGGAGAGAAGAGAAAGTATGTACAGAGGGGCATGTAGAAACTCCCAAATGCAACAGCAGCACTGAGGTACACTTATCATTAGTGTATCAGTTCATTCCATGGGATTACAGTTCTATGTTATTCCACTTCTGCCTTCTAGGTTGATCAAAATGTCTCTCACCCTGGAAAAAGGTATGACTAATTTAAAAGAAATGTAGTTTTTCGTGGAAGTAACACTTTTCCTTCATACACCTCCTTCCTTCATACAGTAGAAATCCCATTTTCTACTACATGGCTTCTTGATAACTTTGCGGACAAGGCCATGGTGCACTTATAATTAACATCACATCACCATCTGCAGTTCCCTGCTCAGTACTTCATCCTTCCCTCAGGCATTTGCCCACTCACATTTAGCAGCAGCACAAAGTTTTAGTGTACGCTAATCTCTTTGTCAAATCTTACCCCAAGGCTTTTACGGAAGGGAGATAGCTGCCAGACCTATTTTACCCTCCAGCACTTTTTCTTAGAAGTTTCTGTTTGCTTATTTGCCAGATAGATACTCAAAATGTGGGCTTGAAATTAATTGATCTGAACATAAACTTTATCTAAGTTTTTCTCTGAACATAAACTTAATGTAAGTTTTATTATTTGTGCAGAGAAAACTGGTTTTGCCTGATATGCCAAGATACACACTTCTTACAAACTATGCTCAATCAGCTTTGCTTTAAGATAAAAAAGGAAATAGTTTCTATGCAATGGAAATCATCTCACTACTTCTGTCAAGCACTTTTCTTTCTTTGAAGAATGGATCCTAACTCTTTGCGGAATCCCGTGAGCAAGAACAATTTTTCCTAAGATTATACAGACTTACTCCAACAAAACAAGTGCACTAACATACAGCATCAGGAATATATGGGCACGCACAACACAAATGGGTTTGTTTGGGTTTTTTTACCTAGCTGCTTTTTCTACTACGTGGCTCACTAAGGATCAAAACCCATTAGTGAAGATAATACTCAGAAAAAGGGTGAGGACCCAGCATCGTTATTAAAGCATACACTCGCCTGACCATTGCTGTGTTCTGCAGGGGTTTGTGTTACACTGTCCTGATCAAACACTGAGGCTCACTTGGAAATGCCAATGCTCAGACACAGAACAAAGCAAACTTCTGGACTCTCCGGCTCTAAGTGGTTGATGACCACTATCTAATTCCCAAAGGCAAGCCATCAAAAGAAATGTTAATTGTTGAAATATGAAGCTAAAACTCTGGTAATGGGACAAACAAAACTCACCCTGTATGTGCAGGAAACAGATGAGCAAGAGAAGAAGACAGTCAGACACAAGCTGTGAAATGGTTTATGCTTTTAACATTCAGAGGAACCTGACAGACTAAATCACAGAAGTGTAATACTACACTCCAGATAAAAATGAAATTAATGAGATCTGTTTAATCAGCAAGAAAAAGAAGAAAGCATAAAGAATCTATGATTGATAAGAAGCTGGTGAACCATTCTTGCAATTTTCAAAACTATTTGCATTCCTGATAAGCAATCAGTTGATTGGTACCTGGAGGTGAAAAAAGGTGTCCTCAGGAGTGTGCTGGATGCCCCAGAATAAACTCTAGGCAAAGCAATAGACCCTGACAAAGAAAAGAAGTAATCATATCCATATGGATGTTTATGAAAGACAATACTTGTGGAAAAGTACTAAAGAAACCTGATAGCTTATGGCACTTACAATCAAAGTCTCCTCATAAATAGTATATGAAGCTACATACATTAGAGGGTAAACGAGAACTGTCCTAATCCTATGTAGCAGGCATATCTGGGGAAAAAGGTTAACACAACCAATTTAACATTTGCATCTTTATTAGTACTAAATGTGTCAGTGTTAGATTAGAGAGGTGCATGGGTAAGCTCCAAGGTAGTCTTTCTGACTGGGATTAATGTTTGCAGCTTTGGAAAAATTGAGTTGTTGCCACTACGAGCGTATTAATCCACTCTCCCAGGAAATAAGATCTGAAAATTCAGAGAAAAAGCTATCTACTTTTAAAGCATGGAAAGCACAGAAGTGAGTTATCTCTTTCCTGTGCTCCATGAAGACTGTCATCAGAGTCAATACAAAGTATCTCAGCCCTTCTGAAGCATGGGCAGCTGGCTTTCCATTGAAGTCGGTAAGAAAACAAACCTGGAGACCAAACTTACAATGATCGCAGTCCTGCATGACACAGCATCATCTAATAAATTCCTCAAAGTTATGTGAGCTTGGGTTTTGTTTATGATTATGCTGAAAATCAACCATTACCCAGCTGTCCCTGTGTGCTAGATTATTCATGTTCGTGACTTAGTCTCCATCAAATATTTGTTCTAGCCATCTGGGTTAACTGTGAATACAGATAGAGTTACCTCCTACCCATATTACAATAACTTATTACAATGTACAGGTAGATCAACCTTACATGAGAAATAGTAGGAACATACAGCAATGAAACATATGACTAGCAAATCCATTATACACTAGTCTGTGAATCAAGGCAGAGATTCAAACAGTACATTCAAAATAATCAGAAGAAACTAGTAGCAAGAAGTTTTATCTGTAGTATAGCAGCAAAAATAGACCAGAATGTATGAATCCCAATACAGATTTTTATGAAAACACATAAGAAGTGAAGTGGACCAAACCTTAGTCAAATTAAACTGAAAATGTGAAAAACTTTGCTTTCTTTTCAGGATTTAAAATTTTTATGTTGTGTTAAAAGTTTTCCTTTATTTATCATGTAATTTATTTAAATCCACTACCTAAATTTAGGATGCCAACGATTAGAGTAGATCTTTGCTTGTCCATTGGTAACTTGGAGAACTTGCCATAAAACAGCCCTTTTACCCTTAAAAGTCACATGGGAAGAAATGAAAGTATAATGTTTTAAAAAATTAAAATGCAACCAAAGGACAAACTTGCATTTTCAAACACAATGCCTAAACTTCAGGCTTTCTAAGATGCTTCAGTGCATGCAACAGAACTTCAGAGCACTCTGTACTCCTGATTTGTAGTTCAGGAGACTATTTCAGGTGCCTAATGTTTTGAACATCAGGACTTTTTTTCCTAATAAAACCTTCTTTTTGTCTCCTCCAGTGTTATTGCCTTCCATCCTTGCAAAGTAAGCCATGGTTTTAGCATCTTGGTAGCACTAACAGCTGTATTTTGCCCATACCTCTGTTCTGATCAACGGAGAAGAGGCAGAGAAAAATCATAATTGTCACTGTTGGTCAAGGAATGATCAAGAAGAAGAGCAACATGGTTGCTAAGAAGATTAAAGAAAAGGTCAAAGAAAATACAAAAGAGAAAATATATGCTCGGTACAACAAAGCACAAAAACAAGAAAATTGAGCTCTTCAGGTCTAAGCAGTTTTTGGCTACATCTTTATAAACAATGTGCTAGCTCATTTTGCAGTTTCTGATTTTAATGATGCACTGCACACAAAGAGCAAGTGATAATAGATAAAGGTTACATTTACTGCAAAGAAACTCCCAAATTTAAAAGAAATATGATTTTGTATGTGCACTTCAGTGGGGAGCTAGTTCAACTGCAAGAATTAATTGAGGAAGTAAGTAAATACCAAATAAAAGCAAAAAAATTAAGAACAAAGGGAATTAGAAAAAGGGGACGCTAAAAAAAGGGAGACATGAGATGTGCCAGCAGTCATATGGTATGTGTCACAAGGAAAACTGAAAAGAAAAACCTACCACTCAAAGGAGAAATGAACTTAAGCATCTTTGAGGAAGCAGGACTACAACCACTCCACTTCACACCAAAACAACTCTATATAATAAGGAACATAGTTCAATCTTTGTGTCTGAATTTTACTTGATAAAATTCAAAATCTATATTTTCTTTAGTTCCATACATGTAAGGAATCAATAGGGAGCACATCCACAGCCCAGTGAAGAAGTGATGAAGTCAGTGGAAAGAGTGGGAGCATCCCCATGCAGGAATATTGACATTTCAAGAGAGCAAAACCGAGTCTTTAAATTGAATTTGGGTTGATGAAATATAGTGTAACAGCTTTTCCTATGAATTTATAAAGTAATGTCCTTTCTGTGGGGTGGAGCTAAAGATAGTTCACTGAACTGAAACTTTTCAGTTGTCATTTTTATTTTATGACAAAAATTGAAAGAAACAAATGAAAAATTGAAGTATTCCCATAATCTGTTTACAACAAAAAGCTAATTTCATCAGAAAAGTGGTAATGTTTCCCCAAAATGCCTCAATTTCTGAATCTTTAGACTATCTGCTTTTTAAAAAAATACTGCTATGTGTCGTGGTTTAGCCCCAGACGGCAACTAAGCACCACGCAGCCGCTCACTCACTCCCCCCCACCCCCGTGGTGGGATGGGGAAGAGAATCGGAAGAGTAAAAGTGAGAACACTCGTGGGTTGAGATAAGGGCAGTTTAATAGGGAAAGCAAAAGCCGCGCACACGAGCAAAGTGAAGCAAGGAATTCATTCAGTACTTCCCATGGGCAGGCAGGTGTTCAGCCATCTCCAGGAAAGCAGGGCTCCCTCACGCGTAATGGTTGCTTGGGAAGACAAACGCCATCACTCCAAATGTCCCCCCCTTCCTTCTTCTTCCCCAGCTTTATATACTGAGCATGACGTCATATGGTATGGAATAGCCCTTTGGTCAGTTGGGATCCACTCTCCTGGCTGTGCCCCCTCCCAGCTTCTTGGGCACCTGGCAGAGCATGGGGAGCTGAAAAAAGTCCTTGACCAGTGTAAATACCGCTCAGCAACAGCCAAAACATCAGCGTGTTATCAATATTATTCTCATACCAAAACCCAAAACACAGCACTACACCAGCCACCAGGAAGGAAATCAACTCTATCCTGGCCGAAACCAGGACACTATGCTATGGTGTCTGAATTATTATCATTCCATAGAACAAATATATACATTCAAACTTTTTCTGTATTTTTTATTTAGGAAAAAAGTGTTGCTAAGCCTGGAGGCTATTTCAACAGATTAAGGTCTGACATTTTTGGCACATTAAAACTGTATCACAAATCAATTCAACACAATGCCCATTTAGCTTTCTAACAGGAATTAAAAAAAAAAAGGCAAACCAAAACCCAAAACCAAACACCCACAGATTTTTCCAAACATTTTAAGACTTCATTTTCTAATTTTTTCTACAAAAATCTGCAACCATAAAAGTACTATTGCATTCATGTTTCATAAAAAGCAACACCAATCTTCATTCACCTGTCAGAAAAATGCTGCCACAGCATCTGGCTTTAACCACAACAGCAAAGAATGACTGATTTTGCCATAAATAGGTGAACTGAACTGACTCAGCTTAGCCATTCTGTCTCTGCTGTGATCCTTTGCTAATTACCAAGTAGTTCAACAAGCAGCAGAACTACAAACTCATTTTCCTGTGGATTTGTGTCTCAGGACCAAGCTTCCATACATTTTCTATTAAATGGGTCTCTCTCTGATCCACAGCATTTGTAGGATATCAACATCCCTGACTCTTCTGCCAATTCTGGTTGAAATTGGCCAATAGGTTTAAAAGGTACCAGGTGAGAATAAACTTCTGATGTGCTGACCTAAAATCCCCAGATTTTCATGGCACTCGCTGTGCGGGATTATGAGCTATTAAAATGAAGCCATTCAAGATGGAGATGACATGCATTTGATGTGAAGAAATAGGATATTTTGAATGTGACAATCAAAATCTGAACAACAGTCACCACAAAGCAAGCTAAATATAATGGACCAGTAATCTTCCCATGGTCATGATATGAAGGAAGCCCTCTCCACTTCAGACAGGGAAAATGGAATAAATATTATCTCAAACTCAAATAATTAACAGAAGTGGTGTGCCTTTTTGATTAGCTCAACTTTGATATTTCTCCTATGCCAGTCCTTATCAGCACCACAGCTTCAGATACAGCTTGGTCCAGTTAGACCAGACAACCTGGGATACACAACATAGACTATCTAAATTTCTACTATTCTATGGTTGTCACAGCTGAGAGCTTCAAAGAGAGAGTGAGAAAACACAGTTCTGACAGGATAATTTGGAAACACTCACATTTGAAGAATTTGGTGTGAATGCTTAGAAATAATTCTTCAACAAAGATGAAAGACATCTTATTGGACATTAAAAAGAGCATTGGACAAAACATCAGCTTTTCTCTGATGAGACTCCACAATTCATGTAAATCAAATAACGTACGGTAATACAAGGACACACTAGCAATATAGATGTTCCCATGCAAAAGTGATAGCAGCTTGAGAATTAAGAGAATTAGTCTTAACAACTATCAAGACAAAATTTATTGTAGAATTTACCACTTAACCATTAACCATTTTGTTAGAGGTATTAATTTTAGCACCAGTGTAATTGCCTTGGCAATAACCTTGATAATAGGTTTCGTGACTTTTTTAAATTTAAAAGTGTGAGTCAGTCTGCAAGGTAAATCCTGAGGAAGAAAAACAATACTCTGCTAAGTTTAATGCATCGTGGTTTTGTACGAAGATGAGGGGCCCACAGAAGAGTCAGGTGCATAGAAAACACACACTATAGATCTTCTTTATGTAACAAAATACATGATGGACTGGTATGAGTGTAAAAGGGAAGGAGGTCTCAATTTTTCTATGCGCTTAAGGTGAACGTTAAAAATTGCTAGCTTAGTAATACACTGGCAGAGATGGTAGATTACTTAATAGAGATTTGAAAGCTGTAATCAACACAAATTCACAAAATTACACTGTGGTTTTAACAGATCTTGTAGGTTACAAACAAAAATTAAAGTAAAAAAACCATTCTAAACATGCTGTGTATTAATTTGGCAAGCGTGGTGGTGTTGAATGAGGATGTTGTTAGTAGATGGTGTTGTTGGGTGATGATTTCGGCAAAATGAGATGGAGACAGAATTATCTAAATATTCCACCTTTTTTTACCTTAAAGGTCAATTGGTCTTTGAGATTTGATTACGAAAGAAGAGCCAACACCTCATACGACCATGCTTCACTCTTCTCCATAGATCAGTAGCCTGTCAAATTATGAACACGGTAGACATTCTGCAGCAGATCTAAGCCTATGATTTCTTTTTCATCATGGCCTATTTTTTTGTTCTTCCTTTTTTGTGCAATTTTTAACTTTTGCCTACAGTTTTTTGTGAGTGAGTAAGAGTGATGGGTACAGAAACACCATGTGCTTGCCCAGTAAATTTCAATTTCCTTTTTGTTTGTTTTATTCATACAACAATAAAGCCCAGATTCACAAAGCTGTTTGAACATCTCACCGAAACAAATGGAAACAGGAGGAAGATGCTCAAACACCTTTTGTCTGAAAAAGTCATTATGTACTAATTTTCACTGTTTGTACATCTGTTGTGGGTTCACTGGGACTGATACCCCACAACTGATGCTTCAGTCTGATATCATGGTCTAAATAACAATGATTTAAGTTACACTGAGTATAGCTGATTCATATATATTCCTTGCATTCTTAGAGTTCTAATGCTGATAAAGATTTTAAGGGTCACAAGGGATACCTCTCTTTCATGTGAACCTGAATTAGTTTTCCTGCTGACTACTCGGCCTGTGAGTGAGCCCTGCTGCAATTTTAGTAACACATCTCAAGGTGAGTTCACTGCAGGTGACAAATCCAATGGAAAGAGTTTTGGTTTGGAATTCTGCAAGCTGGAATGCATCAAGAAGGGAAGCACTCTAAATCATAATCAAATTAGAGTTTTCTCTCAGTCTTTGTGATATTTGTTCTTCAGTTTCTGAGGCTGGAAGAATCTGTGATAATCTCAATTGCTGCAGAAGAAAAGATGTGCAGTGAGCAACTCTTCATGGTCTATATATCAACTTCAGTCTTTTCAAGAACAGACAAAGAGGACTTCAAAAGCCAGTGACTTGACAATTTAGAATTTAAGTCTAGTGATTGTGATTCATCTTTACAGTTGTAACTTGGCCTTCAAAGTTGCTGGTGAAACTCCTGGTGGCTGTCTAGAACATCAAAATTGTTCCTATTTGTTTGGCTGTGTTTCCATTACCATTCACTGAGTTAATGTTTTCCATCTCAGTAATCTGACCATGGGTGGCATCCATATAAATGATTTCAACAAAATACTCAGGAGTTTTTCAAAACATTTTGGCTATCTTAGCTTTTTTCAGTCTGACTGTGCCACACACCTCAGTTTCTATGGCTTATACCAAAGCCAAGCCCAGTTTCAGTGCCCTAGATTCAATTACCGATTCACTCTTTATTATTGGTATACACTTTGAGATCTTGTAGTTATCAGATCTGCACAAGGAAATAAAAGGCCACATATATATTCGCTGTTCCTAGGCACATATTTTTATATGTTGTACATTACACGTTTTGAATTTAAGTCATGTAACTCACACTCACTACAGCTATTTCTTCATCTTTTCGATGCTCCTACTTTTCCATCCTTACCAGAGTGTGAGATCATCCATTTAGCATTTATGTCACTTATGTTTATGTTTGTGACTATCCAGATGCTTGTTCTTCTCACAGGCATTTTTCAGTATTTTCATTAGCTCCTAAGGAGTCCTGTGCATTCATTCTATTCTATTTTTCCTTCTCTAGGGTCAGGCCATCTACAGCTAATAGGTTTTCATCTGTCTCTGAGGTATGATCCCATTAAAATTCTGTTTTAACTTGTCATCTTCATCTACAAATGCACAGTTTTATGAGCAGCATCTGAGATTCCAATTCCTCTTTGGTGTCTAGTGAGCCTTGGGTCCTCTCATGAAAGATTTTAGTTTGAATGGAAGTGCTTTCAGATGGCTCACACACTTCAAATAAGTTGGAGACTTATGATCATGAAAGGTTATTTGCCCATTGGATTCTCATTCTCTTTCTTTCTGTCCCATGTATATTTGAAAGTGTTCAACCTTTTAAGTTGCTGACCATCTGTCTCCTTCAGGTCCTGCAGACATCAGCATCATGCAGCTTTTTCCATCTGGCTATGCTTTCAGAAATGTTTCCATTTCAAAATCTACTGGAGATATTTTTCTAACAACAACTTTATTAGCCATTTGAGTTTTCCTTTGACACTTTGCCTTGTAACCAGAACAATTCTTTAATTTAACTTCCAAAAATCGAAAGACTTGCTTGGCTCCCCAATGTACTTCCTGTCATTTAGGTTGTGTAAACACACTTCAGAGGGTAGGTCTCTCTTTTGAATAGTGTTTATGATAGTTATAGCAGCAACTCCAGTCAAAATAACTGCCTCGTTACATTAGGCATCATGCAAACACAGTAAAATGACAGCCCTTGGACCCAAATTGTTTCTATCTACATTCTCCTTTTGAGATCACTGACATGTCACCTATCAATAGAAGTCAATATAGAAACATCAGAAAGAGGACCAATATGGGAACCTTTTACATTACAAAGAAGGTGACTAAATGACAGCACATTTGCATAGTTAATTGCTTATTTAATGGTCACATAATTAGCTGGCATTTCTAGCTGCAGTTTAATCTCTTTATTTAGGCATAAAATAGCACCATTAAGCATTTATTTTTGCTGCACTCTTCCTGTTATTTCCAAGCCTAAGATACCAGATAAACACCATGGTTGATTTAATTACTGTGAAGGGATAATGTCCAGTTTTCAGTGACATCCACTGTATGTTTCTCTCATCGACAGATCAGAAAGGGAAAAAGTAACTACGCTACTTTGTCTTTTGTTTTGTCCCTCAAAATTTATTACCTGCCAACTTAAAATACATAGCAATGCCTTTGTGCTTCATCAAAGTTGAACATATTCAATAAAACACTGTGAGGGCATTCAATTTTCCATTTTCTCAACTTTTCTTTCATCTCTATTGTAAAACACTTTTTCTCATCCTTAGAACTGCTCTCCTGCTTTAAAAACACTGGAAATGAATCTCTTTTACTCTTTGCAAAATTGTTTCAATAAATTAAGGGGGAACAAGTGGGAGGTTGAAATGAAAAACTGATTTTCATTTTATGATCTCAATAAAGTAACCTACTGATAGAAAGAAAAAACACACATCGAGAAATCACATTGTAATACAATAAATCTTCTCCACCTTGTGAGCTTCAGTGTCATATCAACAGGTTGGAAGTCAACAAATGCCATAAAGCTCAGGTTAGAAGTTTAGGAGGGGAGGGAAGAGGAGGAGGCACAGTATTCTCTCAAGCATCCAAGTTTTTTTCACTCAGAAGAGCAGAAATGCAAGACACAGCACACAGGCCAGGTAAGTAACGGCTTGCCACTCAGGGAATAGCAGCTAAGATGGTACCCAAATGCAAACTCTAAAAATTCAGGAGTCACACTCTTTCTCTGCCTTCTGTTGTACATAACTGCTTTATTCCTGGATACTTGGTAAAACACAAACACTTAAAAAACTTGGAAGGTACTGTATGTTGACATACTGTATTATGTTAGCACCTTCGCTTGCTTTCCATACAACTCCACACCCTGATTTTCTCAAAAGGACCATTACAGTACTATCTCCCTAAAGGCTTCATTTTTAATAGTTTGGTGGAGAACAGGGAGAAGCCAGGACTAAGAGGGAGGGAGAGAAAGGCATCTCACGCACAGGGTACCAGGTGAAGGCGCTGCCCGAGCACTCACACACCATTCAGGGAGTCGCACACACACCATCCGAGACTTCAGCTGCTCGGACCGGAGTCCCTTCGCAGCGGGCAGCTCCACTGAGCCGACGGGTGCCCCTTTTCAACTCCTCGCACACACACTCACTCTCGGGTGCTTTCTCTCCCCTCTGGCTCAACCCTACGTTTCCCAAAGCAGAGTCTCCAATACGACGTACGCCAGACGAATTTATTGACTGGTACAGCGGTGAAAACAGCTCAAGCTGGGTGTCTCTGGAGAGGGACCCTGAACAAAGAAATCCCTGGGGAATTATACCCTTACAATCTAAGTTCTCCACCCCTCACGCGACAGTTTGGACCAATAGTAATATTAGGGTCTGGGGTCTTCCTGTTCTTTGTTGGGTCCTTTTATGTCTCTAGATGGGCCGTTTCTTTTCTTATCTCTCAGGTTGCAGCTTCTGCTGACGATAGTACCTTCCTTATCTTTCTGGTTTGCACTGGTTTCAGGGGCCTTCCTTCACATAGCTAAGTAAAAGTTCAGTATATGGTCAGTGTATCTGGGTGAAAGTTCACAGCTTGCAGCCTAAGGCCTTAACAAGCCTTACTACTAAGGCTTTGTATTGGATTCCGTTTGAGCTAGAAAGTGACTATGACAACAACTCGTAGGGAAAAACAGCATTTGAGAGTAACTGCAGCAGGCTTTATTCCAGAAATAAATTACTCTGGAAGTCTATTACCCACTCCATACCTCACAGTAAAATTAAAGACAAGGGCCACTCTCGGCGCTGAAGGACAAAGCCGCAACAGAAGGCCTTTCGCATTAGCTGTGCAAATGTGGAAGGTCTTTCAGCAGGTTCCTGAGGATATGAACAAAAGAGGGACTCTCCAGCCTTGAAATAGGAGGGGGATAATTCCTTGGAGTGTACAGCTGTACACCTCAACTTCTCTGACATCTGCTGGACACCTAGCTATGTTAGCAAGGCACACCAAATGCTGGCAGCAGCATATTCATTGACCAAAGATGAAGAAAGTATCATTTCCTCTATGAGGCTGGGAAATACATCTCTATTACCACATCCTCATGCCTCATTTTTTTTAAGTAAATGCTGTTAATAGTGGGAAGAGTAAATGAATTTAAGTCAACAACCAGAGAAATTAATATCTGTTGTCAAACTGTTACCTGCCAATGAGGTTGTACAACAAATGTACCTCATCAGGATGACATTTGTATTGATTAATGACAAGCAACATGTAGTGAACTGAGTATCAAACAGAGGACAATCTCAAATGTCAAAATCTTGAGATACAATCTCAAAATATACTTGTGATATTCATCATCGTCATGCTGTTAGATTATGCATCAGTCTAAATCTATCAACTTTACAACTGTTAATCACAGAGTGATTTCTGAAACCTTATTGGGATCCCGGTGTACAAAGCAGCTATACAAACTTTTAACATGTACTATGGTATTTTCTACATCATCAGCCGACTGCACATACCTTAGCCAAAGTTATAGCTTGACTGAAAATCTAAATGTTTTCAGTGATATGAACAACACTGAAAAACTGCCCCCCCATATGTTTAAACATACCACAAAATAAGAGAAGAAATGTTGTTATACGGAGACATTTACAGCTGGGCAAAAAATATCAGTTGCTGACGTCCAAGTAACTTGTGGCTCCTGCATCTCATTTCACCTACTTTTTATTATTTCATGCATGTGTAACTCTCTCCAGTTCTTCAGATTTACTCCTGTTTCACAATCCTCTGAGCAAGAGGAGATGAGGCCCATCAGGTTAATACATTCTTATTACATACTCATGGATTTTAGTGTTCTTGCTTTTCAGACATAAGGCTTTATTTATTTAAATGTGGCATTCACCCTTTAGTGCATTTATTACAAGGCTGACATTTTACAATTTTTTTTCCATCAGAATCAAACACCAGGAGCATTAACTTTTATTGAGGCCTTTATAAGCATTTATCTGAGTTAGAAGTTTTCAGGGCTACTTATCATTTAGATGTGGTGTTGGCTTGTAGAATTTCACTTCATTTTCCTCTTAGAAGTCACACATGTTATTCAAGGTGCAACAGAAAAGTCCCCCAAACTACAGCACTGCTTTGTGACTCAGAAAGGGGAAAGGAAAAGATTGTTTTGGTCAAATGTGGGGGGGTTGTATTTTTTTAAGCTTTCTGAGCTAGGACAGAAAATCCTGTTTTCACTCAGAGTGAAAAAAAGTCAGAAATCCTTCTTATCCCATTTTAATCTGTTCAAGAAGACCTCTCTGTTCTGCCAGTCCATGTAGTAGAAGTAAAAGATAAGTTAAAGAGAAGGATTTGGGAGCAGGTGTGAGACAAGGAGTCAGAAAGGAATAAACTGGCTTTGTTTGCCTTTTAAATTGTCCAGCTGCATCTTTCCTGAGAGATCATCTCAGGAGAAAGGTTATAATCTATTTCCTCCTTGTGTTGTTGACACCACTAGCCTTCCTGATACTAATGCGCCAGCATATTATCCTAAGAGCATTTAGCAGGAAGAGCTTTTCTCTTCCTGGTCAGAGCTATCACCACTAATGAACCCAGTTTTGCTGTTCCAAACCGTTCAGTCCATAACAGAGAGCAGGAAAACTCTGAACACCTGCTTTTTAGTCTTCCAAAGGGAAAAATAGTCAGGCAGTTGGTTTTGCATGAGCAATGATTTTGTTCCATTGGATTTTTTTTGCATGCAATAGCCACTTCAGCAGAGAGATGCATAAGATGCTACTTGGCTGCATCACTGGGTTTCCCTGATCATGAACTCCTAAGAACTAGAGAAATTATTCATATTTAACAGGAAAGAGTTTAAATAATGTTACTCATTTTGCAGCAGATTCTAAAGTAGCTGTTAATTGTGTGACAAAAGAACCTGCTGGGATTATAGTGGAATTAAGAGTGTCAAAGAATACATAATTCACTTCTCTTTTTCCAGTTACACAAACTCTACAACTTCTTTCCCAGAGGAACCCCCAAACCTTTTTTCCTAACACAAATTGCTGCGTAACCCTCAGGTGTACTTGTCATCTGCTTGGCACAGTTAGGAACACTGCTCAGGCACAAAGTCCCTAAACAGCAGACAAGACACAGTACTTGGGAGGAACACAGCAGTTGCCCTTGCTGGACATGGGACAGCAGCTTGCTCTCTGGGTGGCAGGAAACACCTTCTTCCCAGCAATTCCCTCACCTCCTAGAAGCACAGCCTTTTCCACCCAGCAGGAGACGAATCCTGCGGCTCTCAGCAGGGGTACCTGCAAGGCTCTACCTCATCCTCAAGCACAACAATAATTGCTGCATTTCCTGCCCCACTCAACATTCATAACACAAGTGTTAAAAATCAACCGGGAAGATGTTTAAGTCATCAGGGACATTTTTAAAGGTCTTTCTTGTGTCTCTTCTGTTTCAGACTTTTTTCTTTACTACAGTTCCTATTCTACATTACTTTCCAGTCCATTTGCTACCATCATATTTGTTAGCAGACCCATCACAGCAAGAAATGTTTAATTTTAATATTGGCTTGTTCCTTTAATCAGCCGATCACAAAGCATTTTACGAAAAGGTTAACATTATACTTCCCATCTGCTACATAAGAACAGAGGATCTGAACCTGAAATTCAAGTCCTTCAAATCACAGTTCAGTGGGAATAGTGCTGTGTATTTCCCTACTTAAGCATAACCAAACACAAAACCAAAACCAGACAAAACAGGTATTTCTACCGGCTTAGGCTTAATAAGAGATTTCTCTTATGTAGTTTAAATGTCAGGCCAAGCATCATTTGAAAATGTTCCTTTAATCTGCTTTCACCACACAGACATTTATGGAGATTCACTGTTATGGAGATAGTTGTTCTTTCTCCACCTCCAGTACATCCATTCTGGCCCTGCCCCTGCCAATCATTTTCTTGATTCAAAGTGATCTTGGATGAAAATAGAAAAAGATAAAGGTTAAAAAAAATCTTCATAGTCATCTTATTATTTCTGGATGTGACAACAGTATTTGGGAGAGACAAACTAAAGGATTTCTCAGTTGATTATAATAAATTCCTGTCTATATATAGATTTATAGTTACTCTCTGAGGGAGTGCTAGCTGGTGCTAAATTTAATTATAAAATTACTTGGACAGACATTGCTACTCTGGATAATAATCCCACGACCAATATTAATCTTTTATGTTCAAGAACTCCATCCTTGGAAAGTTCAGTTTGGAGAATAAAAGAGATTCTCCAATCTGTCATGATTATTTTTTAGCATTTTAATTTATTCCATGTTAAACTGTTTCCACAACTAGCAAAAAGGCTATATGAACTTCTAATTTGGGATTAATAGAAACATGACATAAAAATTAACAAACTCTGTCCTTCTAGATATCAAGTAAACTTAAAAGCTCAGTTTTTTCTTTTTTAATTGTTCTCCAGTTGGTTGCGGGGCAGGAGGCTCTTTTTTTCGGATAAGGATTAATTCAAAGTCTGTCAAAAACTACATTTCTATTTTAACCCTGAAGAAACACTGTAGTGCTTCAGAAATCTCTATTTCACAATTACCAGAAAAACTGAAGAGAACTTCCTGGAGTAATGTCAGCTCCAAAGCTCAGAAGGCCTGGATGAGCTTACCAAAAGCTACTCTTTGCTTTTTAAAACCAGAGGATGTTAGCCATGGTTTAGCAACATCACACTGTCTTTAGAATACACAAATTTTGCACAGTAAGTGCTATAACATTTAGCTTCCTAATAGATTGTTTATAGTATAGTGGTATGTTGCAATTTTCTTTTAGGGTGTGTTTACGTTGGCGGGAAAGAGGAATCAAGCTTGAACATTGCTCTTTTTTTTTTTTAAAAATCCTTGATTAGCCAGTATGATTCAAGCTCCTGATATAAAAAATAAGAACAGGGAGGGGAAAACAGGTACAGGAGAGGAATAACAATTATAATGGCAAACCAAAGTCCCTCAGCAAATGGACGTGGTAAAGGTTGTAGTTAGGGCTGGACACTGACAAGATTGAAATGGGAATATATTGCAAGTGGAATAGCTGAAATCTTCAGTGCTATAGAAGAGAAAATAGTAAAACCACAATCAATCAAAGCCACTTTATAACCACAGAATGCCACAAAACCTCTAGGACAAGACAAATTCATTTAAAAAAATCCAAGCATAATACGTACACAGAAAATTCAAGAAGTACAGACAACTTTTCTAAACATTAATGAACCTAACCATTTATATTTAATTTAATGAATTTAACATTTGGAAACCTAAAACAAATATTACACACAAAGAATCAAAAAAACATAACCTGAGTGGCTTAGATTAAACAAGTACTTCTGTGAGCAACAGAACAATATAAAACTCACTATTTCTCTACAGATCTGAGTTTTATAGTTGATTATGAGCTACAACTGAAGTTTTCTCCCAGGCATGGGAATTCTTAAGATCGCTTTCTCATCTTTCTCATTTTCATGACCAAAACACATCATTAAATTTAAACAGGAAAATTAATCTAAAATTACATAAAAATTAAATTAAAACTATCTGAAATTATGACTCGCTGCCTTTAGCAACTAAGGCATATTTGCTAATTTCCAAAATACCCTGAATGAACCCTAAAAACAGTAAAACCAGTACAGCATGTGAGCTTACTTCAGTTAGTTCATAGATTATTAAAGGCTTTAAGATTAGCTCATGTAATTTAAACCAAACCTCTCAGATATGTGTTAATACTTTCCATGACTACTGGACCTCACCTACATAGTATGGGCATAATGACCTGATCATGACTCAGCCACCCTGCAAGGCATCAAGGGGTTGATAACGCTCTATCGAATCCTAAAAATGTTTGGCATGAATGATGAGGCCTTTTAATGACAGAGGCAGGTCCTGGAACTTTGCTTATACAAAAGGGGCAGGCAGAAGGTTTTGCACCAGCATGACTTGAGCAAAGTGGGGCCATTTTGAAAATAAATGTACTACAATAGTGTTACTTTGTGGAAAGTTTGATTAGGATGCTCAAGGACAGAAAACTATGAACCGTAAACCACTAGCAAAGACTTTCCAAAATTACTGTTAGTCCTTCAAAGGATATCCAGCACATGAGTATAGATGTGTGCCATGAGAAAGGCAGCAAGATGCACAATAAAGAGTAGCTTCCTGACATGAAAATAAAGCAGCTGAGTATTGAACCCAACAAAAATAAAATGTGAGTGTGTCAAGCAAGTCATTCATATGCCAGTTTTCAATGCAAAGACTAGAAAGAACCTGAAAACAAACTGTGAAAAAGAGATGTACAGGCTCTCACACCAAACAATCTGTCAGGCTGGTCAGACACCAGGGCTGAAGTCTTCACCTGTCTTCTAAGCATACTCAAACTATTCCAGTGAGGGAAGTGTCAGGACAGCATTGCACATAAAAAGAACTAATTCTTTAGTATCCAGGCACTGGAAAATGGAAATTCTCTCAAAAATATGTTGAGAATAGAAATAACTATAGACCAAGCATGACTGAAGATAAATAAGAGATCTGATAAGCAGTTGCAATTCATGTGGGCAACCAGCAAGAAAGAAGAAAAGGTAAAGGCAAATTAGTGGCTGGACATTGAGAAAAATAATGATCTCCATTTTGTAATCTCTCCTCTCAATCTAGACTAATTTATAGTTCAATTAGCGCGCTTTGGGAACGTGAGAAACATAGGTTTAACTTCCTTCAGGCCAAAGCTGTATTTGAACTGAGGTACCTCTTTTCCTGCACAACTGCTCTAGGAATTGCATGAAAACACATATTTAAAACCACTACTTCCTTTGCTTTGCACTCATCTTGTTAGTTTTCAAAGAAGAATCCATATGTGTATTCTGAAAAGGACTGATTCTACAACTGGTTTGGGGCTTCTTTGCATTTATTTTGTGTCTTCCTACCAAAGCAGGCACCTGCAAGAAGTCTGTGGGAACACTTAACTTCTGAGTCCTGATTTAGGTGGGAGTTTGAACTCCACTGCTCAGAGTAGGAGCAGATTCCACCCTAGGCACCCAGGGAATTTTTGGGAACGTCACAGAGATGTCTGCAAGCTTAGCAGGATATGAGCATGAGATAGGCAGTGGATTGTAGTTTTGCATCTAGGCTTACCAACTCTACCTAGATAGTTCTTTACCATCAAAATCCTTTATTGGCTTTGTTCTTTCAGTTTGATGTTTTAAGATATTTTTGAGAAAGGAAGTTTTGCAATATTTTCTTTTAACTTACATTATTAGAAAAAATTCTGTGTGCCACCAATGGTTGTTACCTATGCTGTGTGTATTACTGTGGTGGGTTGAGCCCGGCCAGCAACTAGGCACCCACACAGCCACTTGCTCACTCCCCCACAGTGGGCTGAGATAGAGAATTGGAAGCGTAAAAGTGAGGAAACCTTCAGGTTGAGATAAAGGCAGTTCAATAGGTAAAGCAAAAGCTGTGAGCGCAAGCAAAGCAAAATAAGGAATTTATTCACTACTTCCCATTGGCGGTAGTGAATAAACATCTGTTTAGCCACTTCCCAGGAAGCAGGGCTTCATCATGTGTAACTGTTACTTGGGAAGACAAATGCCAAAACCAAAAATGTCCCCCCCTTTCTCCTCCTTTCCCTGAGGTTTTATGGCTCAGCGCGACATCATATGGTATGGAATGTCCCTCTGGTCAGTCCTGGTGAATTGTCCCAGCTGTGTCCCCTCCCTATCTCTTGCCCACCCTCAGCCTAATCGCTGCGGGGGGGAAGAGTGGGGAAAAGAGAAAACCTCAATGCTGTGCAAGTACTGCTCAGCAACAGTCAAAATATTGGTGTGTTATCAATGCTGTTTTAGTCACAAATGCAAAACAGCACCATAGGGGCTGCTATGAAGAAAGTTAGCTCCATCCCAGCCAGGCCCAGTACAATTACTTACTTTGGATCCCTAATTGAGCTTCCATATCATTTCACTACCAAAAAAAACCAAAAAAGCATTACAGATTCCCGTTAGGGTGGTTTACATGGCAGGTCTCATTCTGAAAAACATAAAAGTAAATCCACACTTAGAATAGGGTAGGAGAGAGGCTAAAACACAGAACGTACCCAGCTCTCAAAGAAATGCTCGAATCACGGAAAACAAAAATTCTGTTCAACATGGAACATAACTACACTAGTTCTGAAACACCTACAAGAATGAAAAAGAAAGACAAAAAAAGGCAACTCTCCAGTTGTTTTATCGGGGTAGCAGATGCTTTCAGATAGGTACAAATCTCACCGTTATTTTTTGTTCTGTAGTCTCCCTGGAATTTACCACTAGAACCTCTGCTGGACATTGATTCAAAGGGAGTTTAATACATGCTTCAGCTTAGGAATGAAAATATATGCCTGCTTTAACCAGGCACGGATGGTGCAAGGCTTTGGATTTGGATCTTACAATCACTCACATGTTTGTACATTAGGAGTACCTGCCAGTTCCATTTATGCCATTGGAATTATGTGCTTACTAAGCCACTGTAATTGATGAGTTCATTATTAGTCATAAATACAGAAAACAAGGCAAGAGGAAAACAGACAGATACCAAACATTGGATAACAGGCTGAACATTAAGAACTCCTGATTCTTGATCCTATATAGGATCCCTATAAAGGTTCACAGCTCCTTACACGTTTACATCTTATTAAAAGGAGGGATGGGGGAGAAGAGAGTGAGAGAGCGCATTTTGATTTAGTGGCCTATGAGAGTACTTAATTGACTGGTGTATTTTAAGGGACAGAATGAGGATTTTCCATTCTACGATACTGCAGATTATCACTGTGATCCTGTGGGTAAGGTTTACACCGTAAGAGGATACAAGTAAGGGACACTTTTTGTAGGCGCTGAAAGAGCCAAGTCTGAAGTAGTATAAGGAGCAAACTGTAACTTTTCTATGTTGCCTCTTTTTATTGTGAACTTGGGGTCACCACAATTCTTTTTCTAATAATAGAAAATTCAGCTATAAACAGATGGTGTTGTTTCATCTTTTTGGTCCTTCTGGGCATACCATAATGATAACACAGTGAATGTTTATCTCAGCTAGTCTTTATCGCATTGGTTTAGTGGTAAAGTACACTTGACTTATTGGATTCTATACTTTTCATTAAAACTTATTTTATTGTTATCTGTTTTATCTGAGTCACTAGAGGTAGAATAGGATAGAAGCTTTTAATTAGAGAACTCTGGATAAAATAATTAACAAACAGTAAATTGCAAGCAATAACCGTATTTCTCAAAGTATCTACAATAAAATCTTTCTGCAGCTATTTGTAATGAGCTAAATACTTTCCGGAAGAGAAATAAAAAGAGAGTTAATTTTATTAAGTGCTTCGTTTTCCATCTTGGTGACATTTTCATCTCAGTGAGTTAAATGTCCCAAAAGGCAGGAGGACCAGTGCTTTGCCTCTGTAGCTCAAGAAGTAAAACCCTAGATCCAGAGTAATGATGAATAAATAGAAGATCTTTGTAAATATGTGAGAAACATATTTACAAAGCTCCAGACATTTTCCAGCTCCAAACATTTTCCATGTCAAAGTGCAGAGGAAAATCATGGTCTCTTCTTCAGGGCCATCATCCCAAAGTTAGAGCTCCACTGGGCCAGCATAATTTAGGTCACTGACATTAGCTCTCTAAAGGACCGAAGTGTTGAACCTACTTCTTTCCTGGTCCCCCATGTTTCGGCCTGCTTGCCTTTATTTGCGCATTGCGTGTTTCTGGCAAATTCCCCTGCAAAGAGAGGGATCATTTTTGCTTTTTCTATGACCGCGAAGGTCACCTTTTACCGAATATAGCCTATACATAGCTTTTGAGTCACACACGGTTAAAGATAGGAGGAATGTAGTCCTGAGGGCAGGATATGAAACGCTCTGCAGCAGCAAGTAACAGAGTTTGAAATGTGTGTCTCCTGCTCTTACTCACGTGAGTATGCACGTCAGCTCCCTTACATGTGAGCAGCAGCTCATGGACCAGAACAGGGTCACGGCTCCTTCCTCCCGCAGCCACCACAACAGAGTGGGAAAGGAAGCGGCTTTGTTTGTTTCTGTATGCTTTGCATATTTCTAGAAGCTTTTCCTTATTTCCTTCCCTTTATGAACATTCATACAGTAGCCCTAGGTAAACACCAAAAGGTATATTTATTCCTTTATAACATTGTCAGCAGCTACTCTTCTGGCAGTTGTCAAAAAGCAAACTTCAGAAAAAAGATAACCTAGACCTTGAATAATACATATTTAACTGTCCTCTCATTTGCTCACATTAAAAGATGTGCTACTGCACCTTATCCTTAATCACAGTTCACAGAGCTATAACTCAGAGGGAAATATTCTGGCTGAGATCACCTAAAAACATATGAAGAACTACAGTAGAAGAGAACCCATAGCCTTATCTATGCATACACACATTGGGCTTTTTTTTTATTCTTATATCTCAAGCATATAGGTTAGACATCATTTTTATTTCCTTTATCCTTTATAAAGTTCTACTCGTATATAGGAAAGCAATCACTCTAAATGGCAGGTCATATATTAGAAAGTACTTTAGAAACCCTGCCATGCACTCTTCCAGTAAAAGCTTTATAAATATTTCTTCTTTTCTCATATTCATTTAAATGCAGAGGGGAGAAAAACACAGGACACAGCTCCATGGGTTTGTAATAGTTCTTTAAACAAACTGTTGCTAAGTGCTTTTTCAGATGTTTAATACGTTAATCGCTTCGGAGACAGGTCTTTCAGCTTCCCAATTGTACACTGTTCCTCCAGGAGAAGTCAGGGGAAACTGTGTTGTTTTGATCCTCAGATTTCATCTCCAACGTCATTTTGTTCAGCCTGGCAATACAGTTAGCAATGATTGTACAGCTGTCTCATCGTCAAGCATCCTCTAAAGTAGGGCATGTTCTGTTTGCCCCTCCTTCAGCTTACGATGTGACTTTTTTTTCCCCACTGCCAATCAATCATATCTCACTTAAGTGTAATTTCATAATATAGATTCCAGAAGTAAATTAATAAAATTTGTCAATATTTTCAAATCCTTTAATCTGATTAGCAGTCTCACCATATGTTCTTAATAATTTGCATTTGCTCCCTATGCTGGAGTTTTACAAAACAGATTTATAAGTCTGGCCTGCTCATCTGTGTACTTCTAATATACAGTGAAGATTAACAATGCAGGGAACATATTTCTACCCCTAATTTTCTACATCTTATGATAATTAATTTCTGGTGCTATACAGCTACTGATGATGATAATATATGCTATTCTTAGCTGCAAATACCACACTTGAAATCTTATGTTCATGTCACAGAGCACAATGACAGGAGCTCACATCAGTGAGATCCTCAAAGAAGATCAGAAGACTTTGAAACTTTAAAAACCCCAGGTTTTATTAGAATATGAACTAGAATAGTTAACTTCTTAAGCAGGGAAAGTTCAAAGTGCCTAGGAAAGACTGAATAGAGGTAAAAGGTGGCTACACTGCTCCTTTTTTCACTGTCCTTGAAGGCATTGCTTCCACTCTTTGTTTTAGTAACTTGAAATGTATTCTGAGCTGTAGCAAGCTCTGCTCCATCCCCCAGTCCTCAGGTCCCTCCTGCCATCAGGACCTCCTTGCACTCCCAGGCTCTGCACTTGACCTGCAGATCTCTGCTGAGACTTTTACAGTCTTTCCCTCCACCCCTCCAAGAAACAAGCAACCTCTCCTTCCTCACAGGTCCTCTGGACTCCTTCACTCTATTTAAACAAAATAGATGAATAACAATGCAATCAAACATAGTGGGTGCCACAAGGAGGAATTTGCAGACCACCAATGTGCGGCTCCAGGTGAAACCACTATACTGAGATATGAAGCAACCAGGTAGTAGCTGCCCCAGGTCCTCCCTGTGGCACTGGGGCCTTTCCTAGGGCCACAGGTGATGGCTCCATGCTCTGCATCTTTTGCTGCTGCACACGCATACAACAGACAGTATTTTATTGGAAGGCCACACGCTGCTTTCCTTGGGCCACATCTTCATCGCCAGGCACCTGAGCTGCTTGCTCCTCCATCACCACCAGCGCCTGAATAAATGCACTTTTGCTGTGCACACAAAACTCACACCTCAGATAATGCACAGGTCTTAAATTAAAAGTAAGTCACATGGAAGGGTGGGAACTTCATTTAGCTGCACACAACCAGAAGTTATGATGAGGATTCAGAGGAGAGAAAGCTGTTTTGGCTTTGTATCAGACACACAAAAATATGGTAATTTAAACCTAGCTTGGTTACACTTTTTCAGGCTTCAGCACAGCAGTGCTGCACTCTAGGCATCTCAAGTAGGTGGGTAAACCTTTTTTTTTCAGAGGGTCCCCAAAAGCAACCTTTACAAAAACTCCTTTAGTACAGCAAAGCAGCTTCAAGGGAGAGGAAGCTAATAAGCAGATCACCTCTCCAGGTGTCTGCAAAGGTGCAGGACTTCCAGGGCATTTCCTCTGAGGGACTGTGGTGGAAAAGCAGAAGTGTGTGTGATAAGCTGACAACCCTGGGGGACGCTGGAGTCAGAGGACTAGCAAAGGGGCTGAATTGTGGAGACAGAACGAGGACACCTTCACTGAAGATCCTGGAAAAGAGGCTTCCTTTGCACCTTCACTGATTCAGAAATGTTGTTTTGCATCCACTATGCAAACGTGTGTAATTTACTCTGAAAGAACTGATTTAATCCTATAGGCGTTCAAACAGCTACAAAAATCAGATCTCAGCCTACATGATCTGAGGGGTTCACCTTCAGGGTCTCAAGACAACCCTGATTTCTTACAGTGAGCTATTGCCCAGCTCTAAAAGGCCTCAACTTTAGTGTAGAGCTATTTTTTAATATTTTGTTATATTTTATACGGATGGGTGAATAGATGGAGCTATCCATTCTTTTCATTAATCCAGGACAACCTGAAATATATATCTTGGGAGTAAGCAAATGTGTTCTCATTTAGTGTTACCTTATCAGAAAGAGTCAAGATAGTAATCAGCAGTCATTAACTCATTTTAATATTAAAAATCCAATCTGTTCAACAAGAATTAAGCCATAAGAATTAATTTGATAATCTCTGACCCTTCTTTTCCCTGCCTGGAAGTATTAGTATCATTATTATGGAGATTATTTTGACTATTTGCTGGGGTCAGCATTTTACTATAAAAATATTAATTTCTCATGTGCGAAAGAAAGGTGATTATATCTGACAATGTAGTAAGACTCAGGGCTGAGGATTCCTGTATGTCATGCTCTTGGCATATTTTGTGATTGGAGAGTAGGATCATCTATCAAAGGATAACATACAGAATCATAACTGCCAACCAAATAAACCTCAGGCATTTATATACAACCATCAATACTATCTCCATGGCACTGCTGATGCCTGAACACCATTTTCTTAATTAAAAAACCCCCAAAACCAGACAGAGTGACAGATGTTAATAAACCAGACCTTCCAAACACTTAGATCCTTCAGAAGAAAGTGTCTGAGACCCTTTCGAGAAAGCTTTCCTACTGGGCTGTCTTGCTCAAGGCTGTATTCCTGTAACAATACAGAGCAAAAGGCCACTTAAGCAGCTCTTGCTGACATTTGCAATGGCAGTGTGCTGGTGTGCTAACACTCTCAATACCACTGTGCTAATATTCTCAGCTGGGAATAGATAGGAATGTATGAGCAGCTTATGAAGATGTGGAGCTGAGGAGCAGCCACTTTATCTAGCTTGCACTGCTTACAAGAAAGCCTGAATTCTGTGACCAATGCAGATGAAGCTGCTATCAGCATCATGATATTCAAAAAAAGCAGCAGAAATCACACAGGTTGGAAGCCAGTGAGACCACTTAGGTTGGGAAGAGGACAAAAGGAGGCTGGTCACAGCTCTGAAAGCTTAAATTCTCTTTACCTCATCGGCTACACATGTATTTTTCACAGGACATGCCAAGTAGGATTCTCCCTCTCCCTGTAGATCACTAAGTAGAAGGAATGATATAGATATAGTTAGACCTGGTTAGAAAGAATTTTCCCCCTCCCAAATCTAATTTTTTTTTCTTTTTTTTTTTTCCAGAACATTTTAAAAGTAATATTTTATTCTGCACTGTGTAGGGGACATAGCTAGACATGGTAAATAACTTGTTCTCTACAAGAAGGGATTAAACATAAACTGAATTTCCTGTACATAAACCTTTAGCACAAGAGTACTTAAAGCACCCTGGTCACCTGTTAAATTAGGAGAGAAATGTTCTGCTGCTTAATAAGTAAAATAAAAAAGAACTGGTAATCCAAGCAAAGCTTGGAGTGGCTAGTTGTTTATCGCGGGAAATTTCCTGTGCATGCAGCTATTTTCAAGGATTATTACTCATAGGTGATTGAAAGGAATAGGAATATTCTGCCCTACAAATACTTTTTTCCTACATATATAAATCAGTGCCTTACTCATGATGATAGTGATGGTTGAGTGGCAAAGCTGAAAAGCAGAGCAAGCAGATCGGGAGGAGCTCTTCCCACCACTTTTCCACCACACCGTGCCCCTGCCTGTCAGCTTCTGTTAACTGTTCAACACCAAAAGCCTTTCAGTCTTTAATTATTTAGAGTAAGGGCCCCAAAAATCAGCTAGAGGTATGCCAAATATAATACCTTTTTTGTGATTTTGAGAAACCATTCTCAAAATATTAAGTAACTTGAGCATTTTTATCAGCAGAAATACTCAGAGACAGTAGAGCACTACTTCAACTGTCATCTAGATAGGTATATCCTTATAGTAGGCTCCATGGAAAAATTAGCAGATATTTATAGGGTTTTCAGCTTTGGAGGTGCACTCTGCCATTTGGCTCTACCTCTTCTGCCTAGGAAGCACTTCTGGCAGTACCTGTCTGATCCAGACAGACCTTAAGCAAAATACGGGCATCAAAATTCCCAAACGTTGAGGAAGATTTAAATGGGATTCAGACCTACACACTCTGCTTCCTAGCACTAACCTGACCCAAATCTTTGTTTGAAATACTACATAGCTTGTTCTACTTTGAATCCGGATGTGAGTTCTGTATCTGAAATCCAACTTTACACTCTCGAAAGAATGAAGTGATTTGATAAGACAAATCTACAGTGCACCTAGAGACACTAAACTACTTGTTACTTCCCCATTCCTCCACAGAAAGCCCCCTATTTTTAACCAATGAATTGTCTGCACATTTCCCCAAAAGCATTGGGTATTGCAAGGGGCACTTCTCCATGCTATGGGACTGTGAACTCTTTGCTGAAATGGCTGTTCCTGTTTCCTGACCGGATGAATTTCTCATTAATATTTCCCAGTGTTCAAGTATACCTGAACAGCAAAACAGGGAAAGAGGGTCAAGTGATGTCAGGAGTTTTGTTTGATAAACTGCTGAACGCTCTTTCTTTTTTTTTTCTTTTTTGCAATAGCTGTTGATTAACTTTAACCAAAAAAAGGACTAGTTAGTGTATTTGTTAAAGCATACATCTCACTGGCTTTTTTCTTACCCAAAAATCAGCTGTTTTCTGCAATTCTAAGAATTTTTTCTGCTTACACAAGTAGCTCACAAAATTATTTTGAGCTGTAGTATTTCTTGAAAGAAATAAAAAGCCTACTTAAACTGTTAACTTTTATGTTTCATCAAGAGTTACAGCAGACATCAAAGTTAAAAGTACTTTACGTTATCCCTAGAGTTCTAATGGGACAAATTAGTTTTTATATAATTAAATTTAATACTACAAAATGAATCTTGTGAATCCACATTACCATATTGAATTTTTTAATAGTTATTCTCCAAATAAAGAAACATACCACACCATAAAAAAAAACAAAAAATAAAATTTTCTTATAGCTATAATGGTGATAATAGCTTATGTTTTAGATCATATCATCAAAGAGGCTAGTAAAATTTGACAGCTCCTCCAATCTCAAAAGACACAGCTTTTATGCTTTTTATTGATTTAAGGCTTAAATACAATAAAATGAAAGAAGTGCACTAAAAATTAATATAAGATAATGAAAACAGGGTCCAACACATTAATAAAGACTAAATCTAAAAGACAGGTTGGACTTAGAAATGATAAGGTTAAGAGTTACATTATTAGGAAACTAAAAGGTATAAAGCTGCTATGTAAATCCTGACAGAGGGGACAGATGAATTTCTAAAAAAATTCATAAGGTTTATCTCAGATAAAACAATTTTTACCAATGAATTAAGGTCCTGGAGTTAACAATGCTGTCAGCCTCCAGAAACCCATAAGCTAAAGAGTTCTTGCCCTATGGAAAACCTATTTCTTCATTACATTTCAGGTGTCCATTCTCCATATCACTGCAGTGCATTCCCACAAAAACGTCTGGTGAAATCACACCTGGTGAGTAATCCAGGTGAAGAGATTTTCTCTATGCAGAGCAGGCATATACCTTCACCTCTGGGGATCCAGAAAGCCTGGTTTGCAGTGATCAACGTGTCTTACAACCACAAAACAAAATAAATTCCAAACACATTGGCAAAAAGAACCCAGGACATCAGAGCTATTTCCCCTGAACTGAGCACAGTATTCATCTCATATGAAGTTTAAAGATTACATATTTAGTCTAAGCTAATTGTCTAGGCCCTTTCTGTAGACAGTGGGAGAAAGAGGTACCTCCATCTAATAACGTCGGTGTGGAAATACCAGAGACTTTCTGTTTACCATAGGGGTAGCCTGAACAATTAAGTAGATTAGACATCTGACTTACTAGGTGGATAAAGCGTGATGAATCCTACTGTGAATTGGTTGTAGTGACACAGAACCTTATTCAAAGCACTGGAAGGGCACTGGTAAGCTCCATGCATTGAGCAATGCAAAAATAACCCACAGCCACTGTAGAAGGTGCTTTGATTTAATTTTATAATGCTACTGAGTTTGGAAAGTGGGTAAGCTAAGAAAACACTGATTAAATACTTTCTACAACAATGGACTGAAACTCAGTGGCAGAATCCTGCAGTTCAAGGTTCCCCCTCCAGCACTCTGACCACTAAGAGCACACATAGCAACTCTATTACTTATCACTTGTCCTCCCACAATTTTTAATCAGAAAATAGAAGGAACATCTTCATCTGCAGTACATCTTAAACTATACAGGTAAACACAAAGGAAAAATAATACGTAACATTTGACCTGTGGGTAAACAGGTTCCACATCCATTTTTTCCAGAATAATTCCCTGTAAAGTCATTTAAAGTGAAACCTTGAAAAGTTCTACTTTCTATTAGAGCAAGAGGTGGCCTTTCCACTCAAGAAGCTGAAAAGAACAAGAGGAAATGTACAGTACCAACCACAGTCTGCTAAAGAAACAATTTGGGTTTCTTCCTTATTGAACTATCTAGTGCTGTTATAATATTATGCTCTGAACAACCTTAAAAAATCAATTAATTTGTCACTGGAAAGTAATGTGGCTGTCCTGTCACCGTTGCTCTTGTTCCTGATAATAACCACTATTTATTTGTAAGCTCTTATGCTATTTCCAGAAGAGGTTTAATTAATTGCCGAGTGTCTTCAGCAGAAAAGCTCTTCTTTCTTCATTTTTTTTTCCCTTTTTAGAGAATGACTTTCAAATAACACTTTATTTCAATTGCAAATGAGTTCCAACTTACTGGACCTTTAAAGAATTCATAAATCTTGAGTGTGCATCTGTCAGGTTTAACTTGAATCTACGCACTGAAGAGAGCTTTGCTATATGGTTTCAGGGTACATCAGGACTCTTTCACTGTACTGACATTTGGCAGTGAACTGTATTCCTAACGGGTGTTTTCTGCAGCCCTATACATTTTTTTTTTTGTTCTAACATAGACTTAGTGGCTCTAAACAACTCCAGTATGCCCCTACAGAGAACTGGCTGACAATTAAACCAGCAGGGACTTAATTACAACAACATTAAAGTATACTTCCTACTACTTCATGCATTAAAAAAACAGATATGGTTAAGCCTACACAGTCAGTTATGTATCAAACTGATTATGTACATACAAAATGTACTGATTTTGCATTAAAATCTTCTCTTTGTTCACTCTAGGCCCATAATATACAAGTTTATGGTTCGAGTAGTCAATTTCCCATAGCTAAAATTCCTGAAATATTTCATAAATGTCTTACTGTTAAAAGAGAGCTTTGTAATGGGAAAAAAAACAAATGAGCAATATGACATGAATGCCTGTAAGCGTCCATGTGTTGGTGTGGTGCTGACAGAGAAAGAAAAAAACCAACCAACCTGCATTAGGTGAGAGACTATTTTTCTCTCTCTCATAGTAAACATATATCTGTGATGAATTCCAATCACATGTGACTAAAAGCAGAGACCTTTCCCAGCTGCTGCTAAACCCATGTCCTAAGCTACCCCAGTAGATTCTCCTAGTGTAGAAATCAGCATATTAGGTAATTTCTTGAAAGCAGCATGGGAAAAGTGAGTGTTAAGTAAGAGAGGTTACAAGCAGCTTGAAAAAGAGAGTTATTTTGTTATTACAGTTTTATTTTACTTTATTGTAATATTCCCATCCAGTCAAGACAATGGGAATATAAACAGCTCTCAAGATGGAGAGCTATTTAAATGTAATTTAAAACTCAGACAAGTTATTGTGGTAAATGCTGTTGGGTATGCCCTTAGCAACATAAGATGATTAAACTTAACTTAGCCTATAGTGAAAGCTACAGCACAGGAAATAAAGACTACTTAATATAACTAATAGATTGGCTATGAATTATTGAAATGTAATTATGTTCATTTTCATTGTTATTGATATATTTGGTTGGGAAACAAAGATGTAAAGAATTGCACCTTTGAGCAACTCTGGCATACACCAGCTGAATTATATTTCACACCTTATGGTAGAAAGAGGACTGTTTCACATAGAAAACAAACACTGCATGAAGCAGATGTCTGTCAGGGTCCTGAACTGTTCTCTTACCATATAATATCGTTGTGCAGGCTTCCCTAGCAAGCAGTAAGTCCTCCCGAAGTCTCTCTGTTACTTTGCATACATTCTTCCCAGAAGCAGGCATGCATGCTACATAGAAAAGATTCACGTTAGCAACTTAACCCTTCAGGGATCATCTGAAAATTGGAGAGCATGCCGTTTTTTAAAATCAGTATCAAGTACTGTCAGCCTCTTCTGCAGAGTTTTTGGCAGTCTCCTCTCCCCTGGGGGCTGACAGGCAAGGAGCTGTTACTGGAAAGTCACTCAGCAGGCTTCAATGTCATACCAAAGCACCTGCATACAGCTGTTAATACCCCTGTTTTCTTCCTTAGATGTTGTCTGTTTGCAGATATAAACTGGGAGATTTAATCTGCATTGAAAGTTACAGCCAAATACAGATTATACAAAATCAACTGAAATGTGTAACTTTATAAATCAGGGGTTTATTTATGCCAACCAATTTTGCCAGAATATTTTCACCAAAAAGTCATCTTATTCTGACATCCCATAGGCCAACTGTCAGGACACATTTTTCAGCAGAATTACTTTCCAGTACAATACAAACCAAACTGACAAACATCCTACCTGTCTACATAGTTGTCAGGTTCACTGACTGTACCAGATAGGGTGAAGTGAGTGGGGCGGGACTTCTTGCCAGGTTTTTTTTTTTAATGCTGCCAAACAATTTAGTCATAAATACTACATCATAGATCACACTGCAATCACATAGCTACATCAAAGATCACACCGAGATCTCTCCTTATGCAATAGAGTACACAGAGTATAGCTGAAAACTTTTCACCTAAAAGTATAAGGAGTTCATGCTGAGGTCTTGAAGCAGTTATCTTTTGGATCATGGATGCATTATGATTTTTTTTTAATAGACTGGCTCACTCTCATTGAGAACCTACTGATTGCTCTCAATATTTTACTCTCTCCATCCTATGTTATTTAATAGAAACTTACTTTTTGTGCATGCGTCTTTGTAATTCTTGTCTTTTGAATTGTGTAAGTTATGAATCCCATTAAGAAGGCTTCTAAGCTCTTCTACAATATCAGCAGGCCAAGTGCTATTTATCATCTATCTATGTACTTACTTTGTGAATGGAGGGGGAGGGAATGGCAGCGTCTCTGGGATGTAGTTGAAATGCAAAGAACTGCTGGTTTGTAAAGCTCAGGTGAGTCTCTGCATGTGGCATATAGCCACATCTATATATCTGGGACAAGGTCAATTTTCATTTTCATTTTGGTTTCAGATCATTTGCACTGGGGAGGATATAATTTACTGTGCTGTAGATCTATAATTTTCCTCCTCATTTCTTCTCCCATTCTTGATTCACTTTCCTGGTAACTTTTGACAATTTCTTTCCCAGAGGTGACAGTGTAGATCTGTAGCTGTTGCAAATATTTTGTAGTAATTTATATCAGCCTAGCATCCAGTCCAATATGGTATAATCAATAGAATTTCATATATTCTAAGATCAATTTGCTAGTCGTGCAAAGAGGAGCAACTTTCATTACAATGTTCATTATTTCCCTTTTGTTTTTGTTTTAAACACTAGGATATATATTTTTTAAAAATTCAAACCTATTTAATGAATTTTTTTTTATTAGGGACCTGCTGGTTAATTTTATCTGTTCCACTGAATGGGAAACTGTGTGCTATGTACTGCCTTCACAGTGGGAGAGACACAGGGAAAAACCATTTTGTTCAGAATTCCCCACTAGGCTACAAAGATAAAACATATGCAGGTCCTTTGAGATTTTAAGTCAAAATCTACTCACTGTCCAGATCTAGAGCAAGATTGGCCATCTGAGAAATCCCACCCCAAATAAAGGAGTACTCTAGATTTACACCAATGCATATTGAAGCAAATATTCTTCTCGACTTCCAATTTTACATAATTTATTTCCTTATGCTTTGCAGTAGGTGAATTTGATGTTCTTTCTATTATTTTTTTAAAAAACATTTCAGTAATGGTAAATTCAGAATGAATTTATTCTTTTAAGAATGTTTCTCTAAGCATATTCCTTCTTCAGTTTTTTGCAAAATTTTATTTACTGTATATCCCAGGCTTGACCAGCTACCTAAGAGACATCTTAGTGGTTTTTTTAGCTTTCTTAATTTTGTAAGCCAAAAGCAATAGTTTAGTGTAATTGTTACAAAAAAACCTGAAGCAAACAGGAAAGCAGGCTATTTGTTACCATATTGCATGGTCTATTCTTCTTTATTTGTGCTTCATTTTCTTGTCACCAAATAAAAAGGAAAGTATTCATGTAAACTGTTTTCAAATAGTCCTACAACTCAGGTACGCATATAAACCACCTAAAAAAAGATCTGTAGCAGGCACTGTCACTATTACACATAAGTCATCTTGCCTGTGTCTACGGTTACTAAGAGAACCATAGCTCGCGGACTGCTTAAGCAATAAGGGACAATGGGCAAGTTGTTCTTTATTCTGAAGCTTCTTTATTTCTGTAGACCTGTTTGATCCAAACAACTTGTAAAATATTCCTTCAGGTATGAAACTCTTCCTAAACGTTTTTTTTTTGTGGAGAACTGAAGGGTTCTCATACATTTTTCTACTTTTCTCTGAGGTTGTAACTTTACCGTGGGTTGTATTTACATTTTTATAATACGAGAAGAGTTTTTAAACAAAGAAATGGAGTATTAGTCCATCTTAGCTTAAAACAAAGAGATTGACAATATTTCATCTACATAAGACCAAGTTTAGTTTTTCATGCTTGTTTTGGGAGAACCTCTTTAATGTTATTTTAATACAACTCTTTGAATGCAACACTGACACTCAAATTATAGCTAGCAAAAGCAATAATCAGCAATAACTGCTTTTTATTATAGCATCATTCAAATGTTTTAAATGGAAAAAGAGAAGTTGAAGAAAACATGTTTCCAGGATTATCATACAATGTTTTTTTTAGACTAAACAGAGCCTGAGTGTTGGCACAATAACATAATGACTTTTTATCTGAAGGTAAAATCTTCTCACAAAGGAAAGATAGATGCAGGAAAGACTGAATAGTTGTTTCCACCAGTGCTGGAGTTATTGCAAACATTTCAGGGACGAATTAGGGACTATAGTCCCTAAAATTGAAAACATGCTAAGAGTCAATAAACCCAAAAGAGGTGAAGGTCATGGGAAACAACATGAAGAAAATCCTTTTGTTTTCTCATGCTTGTTTAGCATCACAAGGAGTTCAGAAATGAGAGCTGGTGTTTGGAGAAGTGCTAAGGAGAGTGTTGGAGTCTGGAGGTTCACTGGGAGCTCTGGATAGCTGCTGCGTTAATCATCAAAGTGAAGAGAAGGAAGTAATCCCAGAAATTTCACCCGTTTTTTGGTGGGTTGTTGGTTTTTTTTTTCCCTAATTAACTTGCTCTTCTCTCCCAGCCTAAAGTATCTGACTCTGAAACATCCCCAACTCTACTCCACCAATACCCACACTGAAGGATCTCAGAAAAATAAATTTTACATTATGGACAGCAAAAAGGAACAGACATTTTGAAACCCTACTTCCCCAGACTTTCACCTCAATGCACTGTTCATGTCCCCAGCTTTTGAAGATGCAGTGTCTCCACTTCCTTCACTTGAAGGTCACCGAACGTACTTCCCATCAACCCATGAGCAAAAAAACTTTTCATGCATTACTAAGTCTGCCACCTCCTTCAGTCGTTCACAGAAGTGAGATATAGCAGTGATACCAAGCGGTTACACTGCTTGGGTCTGCGTATGAGGCATAACTGGTTTATTTTCAACTGCATGTGTTTGTGCCATATCTGTCACTTTTTATAACTCTAAAAACTCTCAGCCTAGCAGGCAGCTCTTCACACACTCCTCCAAAGCCTGGCTTTCTGACTTCTGCTATCTGACACAAAGAAGCTTTGAGTGAAATATGTTGGAGGTGTGTTTCTATAAACTAGGTATGACATATGTTCCTGTCAGAAAGATACCACTAGTATAAACAGATCATTTATTCTCCTGCATTCACATAAAACTAGCTACTCTGTCCTAAATGTACCATTCTTCCATCGGGCAAGGCATTCACTTTAGAAACATTCACCTCAAATATTTTTGAATTCTCCACTCATTGCTCCCCCTCTCTTTGCAAGGGTGCCCAAGCTGCATGGAAGGTGTACAGCATAAAACAGTAATTTACTGATAAAAATAAAAAAAAATATAATTATGCTCCTGTAATACCAGCAACAATGGAATTAACAAGATAAGTGGGGACCTGGTCAGGTTTCATGCTGGGGACTCCAAAGTCTGACACTGGAGCTGACCACTGTAAGAATAAGAATGAGCAAAAAGATTCATCTGTAAAGAACAGATGCCAGTGAAAAGGCTTAAAGGTTACAGTATTATCAGGGGAGGGAGAGATGCAAGGAGATTTAAAAACTTTTCTAAAATAGATCTTTTTCTCTCAAATAATTCTCACAGAATAATATTACTTTTAATCTTGCCATAGCAGATTATTAAAATTCAATTTTATAAAAGCTATAACTCAGACTAAGTCAAAAGCTGAACACTTTTATTTGATTTTCCTTCCTCCTCTTATTCCTGTCTGAACCTCTGTGCTTTGAATAAAATGAAGACAAGATCCTATTAATCTCTCATTTTGTTTTTGCAAAACCATACGTAGAGTGATATGGCTTTACAAAGTACAAACCTAGCCTCCTACATTGAACTGCAGCAATTTCACTTCGCTTAAAATGGATGTAGTGAAAAAGCTTCATAGCTTAGTTATTTGCAAGCATTTGGATTGCAATGAGCCTTTACATCAGACATTAAGACTGTGTGTGATGCAATAGGCGCTGTGTTACTAAAGGAGCAGGACACTACGTGGCAGCCATTTCACAAAAGCAGCAGCACAATAACACTTGAATTCCTCCCAGCAGGCTGGGTTTTTGGTCAGACTAGCCTGTCACAGTGTGCTAGTGAAGGCTTCTCTCAAGGGGGGACTTGAGGCCATTGTTGAACTTGCAGAGGAAAAAGAGCTGGGCATGGTTTGATGTTGGTACCAAAGATAAATAAAGAACTCAGAGTAATCTTTTTGACAAAATCCTCACAGCAGAAGCCTGACTTGTCTTATCATTAATGGGCTCAATTTACTTCAAGCATTCTTATAAACTGCCATGAATATTAAATGGTAACAAATATTTACCATTAAACCTGTGGAAATTAGTGTTTGTTTTAAAACCAGGAATGTTAACCACCAACATACTGATGCAGTCTTCTTGACCTACCTTCTGTTGTTACTACATGACTTTGTATTTTCTCTGGAAACAAAAAAAAACACATTATGCTTATAACCTCCTAAGCCTGACCACTTCTTCATTTATTTTTGTACTAATTATAGACATTTTCAATGTCAAACAAATTATTGGATTAAAAAATAATTGTCACTGGGGAAAGTAAGGGAATCAAAATAAATTGATGATAATGGACATTTTCATTTGTTCCAACCCCAGAAGCAATAAAGAATTAATATTGGTGGGTTCTGGCTCTCTCACTTTGCTTTATATTAACTCATTTCAACTTCATTAATGGAAGATAAAACTTGAAGCTTTGTTTACACATCGCCAAACAGTAATGCTGAACTTCATACCAGAAAAGACAATGTGATTGTGAATGACATCCCCTCACAAATTGAAGCTATCAAGATACCTGAGAGCTGGAGGCACAGCCTTCTTATGGAGTAATAAACTCCTCCAGCTGAAGAGAATACATTTAAGGCAATGCAAACCTAAAACATAACTATTAGTCCCATGTATTCATCAAGAAGGATTCAAAAACTTATTTCATTAACCAAAATATTTAAATGTCCATTTGTATGGATCTGTGCATCTGCATATGTAGTTACATATACACACACACTGAGATTTTTTTTCATTTTTCCATACAGAAAGACATAATTATACATATACATGTGTGTATGAAGGTGAAATATTTAAAGATATATTCAGCTTGCTGCAGAATCACCAGATTTTAAAGTGTTTGTCAATATGTAACTGCTTTGCAAGGAGCACACACACTAATCCTATCACTGAAAACAATAAATGTGTTGTTGTAGCTTAAGTTGCTTAGTATTGTGGTTTGGGGACAGATTGCATTATTTTCTTTCCTTGATGCTGCACTTATCTGGTTCATACAGCAGTCACATAGGCTAAACATTAAAATCTTGGAGATCCCAAATGAGATAGCTAAGTACATTTGTGTGAGTTTGAAGGCCCAGTTTAGTCATTCAGCTTCCACACTTTTCCCAGAGGTTAGGTGTGCATGGTTAGCTTCCTTTCAAACCACATTTTTCTGGAAAAACAGACTTCCTAAGTTGTTAACACTACTCATACTACTACTACTACGAAAAAAAAGGAGTAATTCATACTTTCTAGATCTTAAAACAAGCATCTCACAGTGTTTGTCCCATCACTAATGGTTCATCTAATGGTGATTTTTTCACCCACATAGGTGTTATAGGACACCTCTACCCACAGAACTCTCCTTGTTTGCACCTTTTGGTTAATTCATTGAAGTGAATCACCTTCTAAGTTAACATCCACAGTTTAATGGAAGTTTCCTGCCTGCTGCATGTATATGACACTGAGAGTCACATACAGAATCCAGAAAACATCTCCATTAGACAACAGTGCAGAGGAAACTTCGGGATGCTCAAACCGACCAGAGGATTTATAGTTATCTTTTGTGTGTGCTCCTGTCTGAAGTACCTTATATGAATTTACTTAATGTTTCCTCAGAAATGCAGGGAGACAGGATGTGATAAGCAAAGTTTAGCTATGTCATTACTTAATTAAATGTAGTCATCTGGGAATTATCTGACAATACCTCATTCCAAGCAGAAGGAATTCTATTCCTTTTTGTATCATTACACTAAAGCTATTATCACACACTTAAACACACACACAAACTCCTCAATTTTTGCAAATATCATCCGATCTAGTGTTTTGATTATATTCCTCTTCTGGAAAATGAGAGCAAGGGAGCTAAGGGAAAAACACTGGTTTAGACCATGAACCCCAAGAATAAATACTGGACAAAGATATGTGGCTTTCACTTACATGGATATATCAAATGCCAATGCCTTCCATCTGTTCTAAATAGGTTCATTAAAATGCCCTTGTGTTATCTCTTTAGAAAACTAGTATGGCATGGGAGATCATCAACTGCACAGATGTTATGGAGAATGCATGTTTTCACCATGTACTATTTTAATATCGTAAACTTAAAAAAAAAAGTGGAAGAAAGTAGGCAAGACCATCTAGGCATGAAAAATATTGTAAGTTAAAACACAAAGACATCTAGCAAGGCAGGTGTATCAAGAGAGCAAAGAGTGAAAAACCGAAAACAGCAAAGAAAACAGATCTCCTTCTGACCATTACCCTTTTACCTCCCCTCTCTCCCAGCCTTCAATACTCCATTTGCAGTGAATCAGGGAGAAACTGAATGTAGTATGTCTAGGCAGGAAAACAGAGGAAAGGAATTCAGTACTCAGAGAACAGAATATATGCGAGAGACCTGGATGGCCAGACTCCCACTGCTAACCCCAAGAACTGCATTCCCAGTGAAATATGTCAGAACAACTGAGAAGGCATACAGAAAAAAAACACTACATTTGTTTTATTTGTAACCTTTTGTTTTCAATCCTTTATCTTCATGTAAGCAAAACAATCTATATGTTTTATTGTTCAAGCTATTTATTGCCAGAGGATGTTGTGAAATCAGCTAACTTTTGGATGTCCTGTCCCCTTGGCAGCAGGAGATGAGCATAAAGTGGTATGTGCAAACAGGCCAAGAGCTATGCTCCAGGATGAGCTAAGGGTACACCCTGCTAGGCTAGAAAGAGCAAATGTGGGTCCTTGTGCTTCTAAGGAGTCCTGTCAGGCATGCATAAATATGCAGTTCTTGCCTGAGAGGGGAAGACATCAAAGCTCTGGGTAAGAATTTGCACTGAGATCTTAAAATGGCATTGGAAGTCAGCTGTGAGCCAGTGAATAAAACAATCCTGATTGTATCAGGACACGTTGGCAGGCATGGTTCTATGGTTTTGTAAACTTGCATTGCTCTTACATAGTTATACATTCTTAATGACTTTTGGAATTCATCTTTTGGGGACTAATTCATTATTTGCAGCTTATTTTGATCCTCCACAGTATCTTCTGATTTGGGATCAGTAAAATATTACTCTTTTAATCCATTCTGGGGAGAGAAACAAGGAAAATAAACCCTCCAAGCCTCTCCCGGTCTATACATATAGAAAAACTATGTACATTTTATGCCTTTCCTTGGCAGCAAGCTTTTACACTTTAACATATTCATTAGGATTTGAGTGGGCAGGGATCTGATTTTATTGTGAAGTTTATACGATTATTGAATAAAGACAACAGAGAGGTCTCTTAGCTGGTCTGGGTGATCCCATTTCATTCCATCTCAGGGAAAAAAATCCACTCGGGATTTCTTGCCGGTGAGCACAAATTCAATTCAGCATTTCACAAAATATCATCAATAGCAAAATGTCAGCCTATGATGACATGAGTAGTTAGCTCTGCTTTGATGCAATCAGCTTGCACTTCTGTTTGGAAAAAGATGCAATGAAATAACTTAATAAGTATCTCAATATCTCCCTAATACTTTAACATCATGATTTTCTGCATGGGTTGTTCAGTTAATAAAGGTAAGGAACAAGGCTAACTGGCAGGATAATTTTCAAGCCTGTTAGAGAACAAGCAGCCCTGTCCTCTAGGCACCATCTTCGTGCACCGTTGGTCTTACTTTGGGTAAAGCTTTTCTCTTGTCTATACCCTCTACTCATCAGAGACAGTATTCGTTGCAAATACACTCCTGGTTATTTCTTCATGCTCATAATGAACTCACTCAAAATATCAAACTGTAGTTTCCATATTAATAAAGTGTATTAATTTCAGCATTTTTCTTTGATATGTAATGTCGCACTTGAAGAGCAAAACTGTCACTGGTCAGATGTGGGCAGGATTAATGCCTGCCTTGTCCCTCAGTCCATTGATATAATGCAGAGAGGTGCTTCCTGGTGATGTCTAGGCATTTCTGGGTTTTCACTCAAGACCAGCTTCCATTCATAACCTTCACTTACTGATATTTGGAGAATGATTTACTATTATATTTAATAATAAAGAATTGTGCTTAACACTAGCTCTTGATAGAGACTACAAACAATGGATAACAAGCTATAGTGGAAACAGTAATGACTCAGAAACTAATCACACTTCCTCAGATTCAAGGGATCCCATCACATAAGACCATTGTATTTGTCCATAAATTGACATCTTTTAACCCATAGACATTTTCTCCAATAGTTGGTTTATGGCTTTATGGAAGATGTACATATATGATATAAATAATCCAAAGGCATGCAAAGACAGCAAAGACAAACCTTTAAAAAGTTACACTAATAATAAGATGTTACAGAATATGGTGTTTATATAGACAACATGGCTGCTAGTTCTAAAAAGTTCGTACTGTTCTAAAAAGTATGTACATGGACTTTATTAGAGCTCCTCTTTTAGACCATATATCAGTGCAATACACTATACAAATCCAATGAAACTGTTACAAAATAATCAAAGCAAAACACAAGTAATTATCCTTGTAGGTCATGCATTCAATTGTTTTTGTAAGGATTAATTAAAAAGATGGCTTGTCACAATTTAAAAGCAAGACTCACATAAATATCTAAATGCCTGATCCAATTTTCAGTAAAGCTGTCAGAAACCCTCAATGGGAGATGAACTGAACTCCTAAACACATACAGCTAAACCTTAACTGGCAGGATGCTAGAGTTCACAGGACTACATTCAAAGTACACACAAGTCAATGAAATCATTCCTGTTGATTTCAGTGAGCTGTAGGCTTGATACAGGCGAGGTTGTCCATTTAGATACAGAGCTTTTCTTATGAGGAAAAGGGATCTTTCAGTTGACACCAGGCCAGCACCACTGCTGGCTGCCTTCTAGTCTGGGGATCCTGCCTGGAGCCACCAAGGCAGCTCCTGATTCTGTACGGGCCCCTCCTTAGATGGAGAAGAAGGTGCATCTCCCCTCTCTGCCTTGCTTCTCTGCATTTTTGTCATAGACCTAGAGAAAAGTGTGCTGTCCTTGCTCCCAGGAGGATACTGAGATGTGAACTGGATGAGTTTTCTACTGCTCAAACAGAGAAAATGGGAGCCACAATAGCTACCAAAAGAAAGCTGGCATACAAAATTCACATAGTAATCAAGTATAAAAGAGGCTAAATATGTGCATATGTGTACATACATGCACAATACTGAGGATTTTTTTATCAGCTGCCATTATTCAGCTCTTTCTTCCCATATCTGATTTAGTAGCTGAGTCCTGGGAGAAAAGTACCTCCCCCATCCCACAACATGATTCACCTTCATTGCAGAACTGAGCGCTAGCCCTCCCTCCAAAACCAGGTTTGGTACGCACGCTGCATCTCTAACTCCTCTCAGCCAACTCAGGCCTCTGAGCAATGTGGAGTCAGGAGCACCACCGTGTGGCACCTGGGAAATAAAAAATAAAAAGTGACTGCAACTGGAACAGCAACTGCAGTGACACAGGTAAAGCTGGTGAGGGAAAGTTGCTAGGAAAAGGCACAAAACTGTTTTTTTTGTTTTCTGTTTTTTTTAAGGTAATGACACCTACTTGTAATGTTCATTTTAAAAAAAAATCTAAATATCTAATAATGCAGATAGCCAGCTAGTAGATAATATGCTGTGTAGCATGTGTAGGCATGGGACCAAGGAGGGGAGATGTTTTTGTGGGGTTTTTGGTTTCTTGTAAAATAAAGATTGTGTTATCATCTGGCAGTGAAGGTTTAGTTGCTATAGTTACATTTTGTAAAACATTGCCTGGAATACTGCTAAATTTGTCTTCCGAAGCTTCCATGACACAATACTGTTTGTCATTAGAACATGGCAGGTTGTCATCTGGGGGTAACTGTTCACCCCTGTGACATGCTGAATAAGGTACCAATGCAAGATCAGCCTTGCATGTAAAGGTGCCCAAGGAAAGATCTAGCATACAGCATTGTTTTTCCACTCACAGGAACAAGCCTATCCTTTCAAACTGAATGACTTTTAATTTTGATTGAGAGAAAAAAAAAAAGGAAAAAAAAAAAGACAAAGATGAGCCAAAGCTAAACCTTTGTGCCAGAGAGGACAACAACTGGGATGATCCATAACATGCTGTGCTGCTACAAAACAGGCGTTTTCCACAAACTACAGTCAAGGAAGCCCTTGAAGGTGCAGGAAACAAATGATGTACATTAAGCTTACTTAGCTGTATACATCCCAGGTGTGCAACAACAGCTTTCCCTTCCATTTCTGCTGCTTCCCCACTACCTTCTCCTCCCCCCCTCTAATATTTTGAAGAGGATACAGTATGTTTCTTTTCCTAACCTGTTTTTACTGTCTTTTCTCTGTATTTCTATCTTTCCTCTGGGCAGAAAGACTGTTTATATGTCCTACAGATATTTGTTACAAAGTGGCACAATTTAGACAACACCTGGAGGCTGCAGAAGGAGAGCATGTAGCAACTGGTCCTTTGGATAGCAGGTTCCTCCCATTTCGCATCATCAAAAATGAACAGGATGGCTGGGCAGTACTGAAGTCCTGCCAGCCCCACCGAACTCTTGTTCAATTTTAAAACAATATCACCTTTGTGGTCAGTCCCATTCCCCCTTTCAGCATCTCAGAAACATCTGCAACCTGTTTTATTGCTGTTTTCCAAATCTCATTAGAGCACTGCTTTTTCCAAGACCTGTATAACATGACAATGGTTAAGCTTCTGCTGTGCTGAGGGTCTTCCCTGTCATCTTAACTAATATCACTGCTTGCATTTTCCATCTGTCTGTATCTGCCTGTTTTAGCTTACACGTCAAATGTAAATTCAGAGTGAGGAGCATTTTTTGTTTTGTGTTTGGACAACATCTCCAGCCAACAGTAAGATGCTGCAGTGATACAAGTATTTCAGTGGGTGAGGTCCATCAGATCCAGCTTGTTTGGACAAGGAGAGTTGCAGTTAAACCATTACTTGTTTTAAATGCATGCAGGCAGAAATATAATGTGAGCAATTAGTTCCAAAGATGTAGAACTAAAAGAAATCTTATCTCTGTAAAAGGATGTTTTATAATAGTAATAAGAAATTTTCAGTCTCCCTATATTTTCTAAACTTAAGAAAAACAAATCACACAACGTAACTAAACCCAATATTTTAACCAACTGTAAAAATCCCATATTTTCACAAACCAAGAGTTGTAATATAAGACTGTGCTACTCAAATGCTGTATTCTACCCTTCATTCAGGCTATGAGTAAATTTTACTGAGAACTTGCCCAGGTAGCTACTCTGTCTAGTAAACAGGAGATCCTAGGTTCGAATCCCAGTGGTGTTCACGTCATGCTCAGTATATAAACTGGTGGGAGTTGGCTGGGGCGCAGCGATCGCTGCTTGGGGATGGGATGGGCATTGGTCGGCGGGTGGTGAGTGGTTGCATCACTTGGGGTTTTTTTGGTTTTCCCTGGGTTTTGTTCCTCTTTCTCTCTCATTATTTTCCTTTTCATTACAATTTATTATTGTTGTTGTTGTTGTTGTTATTTTATTTCAATTATTAAACTGTTCTTATCTCAGCCCACAAGTTTTCTTACTTGTGCTTTTCCAATACTCTCCCCTTCCCACCGGGAGTGGGGAGGGTGAGCGAGCGGCTGCGTGGTGCTTAGTTGCCGACTGGGGCTAAACCACGACAATGACATACTCCTGTGGGACCCTGTATTTCCTACCTTTCTCCCAAGTTCTTGAAATGTTAAGGTGAGCTTGGTTGAGGAAAGCAGGCCCCAATGTGGGCAACAGCTATGATATGTCATTGCTGGTCCCAGCTTTAAGAGACGAACGCATTTTCCTCCCTTGTGGGCAGCCAGATCCCCCAACAGGCAGACAGGCTGACCTTCTTCTGCAAGAGACTAGCTCTGCATCTCCAATCAGGAGTCTATCTTCCAGCAAGTAAAACAAATACTGTTCTCTGGTGAGACTATAACTGATTTCTTAGTTTGCAACAACAACAAAATGCCTTAGGTACCCTTTACACAATAAATATTACAGAATTAGTGCAACAAATTCTGATGACTGGAAAAAAAAAGAAGAAAGCCTACAATTAAAACTGCAAGGAAAGAGTTCCAGTGGAAATAAAAGATATACTTCTGTAGTACAGAATTGGTGTGTAGGCGTGCTTATGTGTACATTTTACTACACTGTAGAAACTACATGTAAAAAATTGTCTGGTTTTCAAAATGCAATATACTGTGAAACAGATTTTCATAAAATTTAGCCCTATCTAGTTTTCTACTTTCACAATGTGAAATTCTTTTCACAAAAAAAGAAGTACTGTGTACAAAACATCAGGGTCTGGTCTGATTTACAGCAGTGTAGGTCAAAAAGGCTCCAGACTGAGTCAGAAACTCAAAATAGGAATCATAGGTTGTCTCCAGAGAAAAACATCTTCACGGTTACAGTTAACAACAGTTAAACATCAAAGAGTGATTACTTGAATCATGGTCAAGCTTAGACATCAGTTTAGATCTCGGTCACTTTCTACCACGCACTCATAAGAATACACACTCAGAAACAGTCACCGGTCCAAAAAGAAAAAGGGAGAGCCGAGGTGAAGTGGCTGGCTGAAGGTGCACCAGCACTGCCAGACACTGCAGAGCTGGGCGTCAACCCAAGGACAGCCTAGGCCCCGGCTAACGTGCCTACTGCTGCAGTCTGCCAACCCAGCTTAGTACAACCATAACTTTCTACTTATAGATGGAAATCACAGACAACAGTATTTCTGAAGAGATTTCTAGCTTTTCTGCTGGTATTCCCAGCTGGACATAGTCCTTTGTGGTTTTTTTGTCTCGTCTTTTAAGTATTATTCTGATATTTTTTCTTTCAAGACCAGCTTGCTCCTGGAAGTACAGATGTTTACAGCAATAACAAATAAACAGAAAAATATCAGCTAACAGAATATTTTTAATCCTTCAGAAGTGTTGGTCAGGTGTTTAATGCAAGGCACAGTAGAAAACATCCTGCTTGTACACACATGACAAACATTTTGAGCACAGCTGGCTGCATGTTTTCCTGCATGGCTGTATTGCCATCACCGAACACAGTAGGGTGAGATCTCACCAGTGTCCTGAAGCCTTCCCTATCAGCCAAACACTTAACTGCTGCTCACTACCCCTTCCACAATGTGGAAAGAAGCAGGAAGAGAAAGATTGGACATAAACCTAAAATATAACCTACTGCATCTATTTTAATGCCTTCAGGGAAAGACTTCTTCAGTGGGCATAGGGGAGAGAGGAGCAGTTTCCCTCTCCCACATGGAAGTTCCTTTCCACTTCTCCTTTCTCCCCAAATGCTAAATCCTGGCAATACCAACGATTAAAAAGACAATATGAACATATGGACTTTTCTAATTGCTGTCCTGCTGCAGCTTATTAAAATAATAATACACTTTATTTATGTAGCACCTGCCTGCGAAAGCATCCCAGACACGTTAAATACACAGCAAAGCACATGACAAAAATAAGTATGCACAAGAGGAAAACAGAAATCATTAAACATAATTCAAAATAATAAATACAACCAGTGTTCCTTGAAAGCGCATTATGATTAAAATAATCCTATAAAGCTAACTTCCTAAAAGAGCTTTTTCCAAGCGCCTTTTCAAGTCCCAGGAGAAAACCTCGTCCAATGCATGAAAGCAACAAGAACAAAGACACAGACACTCTTGTCAGCTTTTGAAGTGTTAAAGCAACACATTTTTAAGCTCTCAGAGGAAAAGACCCTGTGATTGTTATTTACATTACCTTAGTGCTTAGGAGGTAAGAGCAGCCAGGACCAGATCTCCATTAAACTAACCACTGTGCACATGTAACATGCAGCGAGAGGCACGGTGCAAGCCCCGTGCTGGGAGGGGAGCTGTTCCTGCCACCCCCCACAAGCCTTTCACCTGGGACGTGGCAGCTCACACCGTCACATCCAGAGGTCCTTCCCTTCAATCAATGGGGAGCCTTCTCTCTCAGTCAGAAATGGCCACTGCAAAGAGTAAAAACCCATGTCACAGGTAACTTGCAAGCCACATAAAAACAGGAGGGAAGGGAAACCAGAGACACAGGAGGTTACTTTCATAAATTCAGTCTCCAAGGCAGTGCCAAAGGCAGAAATACAACTGAGAACTCCCGTGTCTAAGCCTAAATCTTTGTTCCTTGGACTTGACAAGAGCCATGACAACTGACTGTAAATATGAGAGCACAACCTGAGAATCAAGCTGCTACTAAACTACTTGACCCAAAAGGAAAATCTGATGTGATGCATAATTGTACTGATAAAAAAATTTGGTTTTATTTTTATTTTTATTTTTGTATTTTTGTAATTTTTATTTTTAAATAAATAAAAAAATTATTCCAGTAGTGAATCCATAGCAGAATCTCATCTTCCTTTCTCAGGCTGCATAATTATAATAATTACTGCATTTTGGACAAGCTGGCCAAATACTCAAGTAGTTCAACAAAACCATGTTGTTACAGTCTGGACTTGAGCTCAAGCAAGTGAGCATCCAATGACTATACAACATGGAAAGTGAGGGCCAAGCAGTCTTCCTGAGAGGGGAAACCCCAGGCATGGACATAAAGCTCACTGAGATGAAATCTTGGCCCTTTGGAAATCATTAATATTTTTTTCCTCTACATTCTCCATAACATCTTGTCCTACACAAGAAACAGCCTGGATTTCTCCTGTAGACTGGATGGTAGTCTTGTGCTGTGCAGAAATCACTGGGAGGCGAACAGTTGGTCGGGGAGGTGCCTGCCTCGCTCAGCTCCATTGCCAAGCCGGGCAGATGTGCAACAACACAAGACGCCGAAGCTCTCATAGAAGTCCAACCACCTCTTGTAAAAGCCCTTTAAAATATAACTGGGTGCATTAAATACTGCAGTTTATTAAATATAAATAGGCTTCTGAATACACTGTCGCACACAAAGCAAAATAATTTCTTTATATATTATATCTTGATTATGTATATTTATGTATGTTACTGCCCTATACCAAGCATTATACCAAAAACGAATTCCCTCACATTCCTTCCCCAGCCTTTCCACCGGCCAGACCTGTCAGTTCTGAGAGACCTAGTTTTTGACAACACTAGTGAACAGATCTGTAACATGTCACTCCTGCTCCTGTTGCAAAGCGAATGAGAGGAACATCGCTGCCTATTATCAGAAGCATCAGGGACCAAATTTTAACAAGACATCTTTAAATGGCAACACTGTGAAAAAAATGAAGTGCATTGAGGCTATCAGTGACCCTAAGATCTCTGTCCATAACAGGAGCAGGGCCTCATGAGAGCTCCCTGATAGATTTAGGCAGCTCCAACCTGCTCTGATGAGAAACAGTCCAGAACATACAAGCTGACAGCAGAACCACCCGGCGGAGGCACTGCTGTCTGGTGACCCACCATACCAGAGGCTATTGAAATCTGAAAATACTGACAAGGGCTCTTCTGGCCCTCTGTGATAAAAAAGTCATTACTGAGTGACAAGAGGAGTCTACGACCCTGGATTGAAATTCTCAGTATAAATCAATGCTTCTCATATACAAACAGTCACGTATCTGGAGACACAGCAAGACACCACTCTTTCACCAGTTTTGCAGCTTTCAGATCATTGTCCCTGGCTGAAACAAAATTCATAAGAATTAATAAAATGATCAAGACCTATGTATTATACCTCCTCTGGCCTTTGATTTTTCAAAACCACAACTTTTCAGGAATAATGATAACAATTTTGTAAATTTTGCGGGACAACAGTTCCTTGCTATTTACAGTACCATAGCAATTATTATGCGAGGCAGTTCACAGTCTCAGAGAAGTATGAAAAATGGATAAAAAACTCAAAAAATAGAAATAAATATCTTTTTCACCCACACAGCGTATATCTGTTTCCAGTTACGCTCAGCTCTCCTTATAGCACATTTGCAGAGGTGGTCAGATCATTCAATCTAAGGCATGTAATGTGGGTGCCTTGCACAGTCTCCCAGGGAATCACTTGCAAGAAGTATGCTCTAGCAGAGCATAATCTAGGGCACCCAGATTGAGGACACCTTTGTAATTAGGCCAAATTCCTGAATTTGATTCATTAACTTGGGCCATCTTCTTTAAATTCGGCCCAAATCACAGTGCATCTAGGAGGCAAAGACAAAGTAATACCAAGACATAAACTTTAGCTGCTTTATTAACTTTGTTGGCAATGGGTGAACCCAGGTCAGAATGACCATTTCCCTGTGTCACCTGGGAGTGGGGTGGAAAACACAGCACAGAATAGTCATGGGGAATCTGGTCTTGCCCCAGAAGAGCTGATCTGAGGGCAGATTATCATTCTTCTAACATTAAGACTGTGGCAGAGACGAGAGACTCTGTCTCCTGCCCCATTTATCTTGGGAAGAAGACATTACAGCAGTGGCAATTTTTTCATCAATTCCCCACAAGACTTGTTTCCATCATTTGAAGGTGCTGGCATATATCTCTTCCCTATAGTGATGAGACAAAGATTTGTGCAGCACTTTTTCCAAACTTAAGTGTGCGATTTCATGAGTCATTTGTTTTCCAAAGTCCCATTGTTCATGTTTCAGAAACTATTCAGTCTAAAGGATTATGTGTCCATGGTTAACAATATACTGATGTTTACTTCACACTTTTCAACCACCCACATTTACCAAAAAGAGTATGTGCTGTGACAGGTGTGCACAGAGTCATCATTCCCATGAGGCAAATATTATACTGCTTACTCTCAGACACACAATATAGAATTGAGAAATTAATTGGATTTGATTTAGTCTGTATGATTTGCAGATTTAAGGCACAGCTAACCCCCCAAACAATAAAACTTATTGTACAGTGTGAAAAGAAAATTAATAGAAATTCGAGCAGAATTCAAGTCAGAAAGTGCAGTTCTCAACTGGATTCCTCTCAAATGCCCAGATGCCAAATATTTTCTAGCACTAAATAAGGTAAAGCCAAATCCCCAGCTATAGTTAGTGTAGAGACGAATCATTTTACAGAGGCATGCATGCATTTCCACAGACTATGTGCTGAACTGGCCATGCCTCAGGGTATTTCCAAGCAGAAGTTCCTAGGCATGAGGAACTGAGGTCTCACTCACTGGACAGAGAAATCCTATTCCCATGCCTCACAGCATCTGGAATAGAGAGCGTATAAACGTCACTAGGGTCACAAAGTGGTTCCTGTTCCTTTGCAATGCATCCCCCATGTACTGAACAATGTTTTGGAGATGCTGCATTCTCATGGCAGTCATGAATTAAAAAAAAAACAACAAACAATCCTGAAGACATATCAGACCCAAACCAATAACTACCTTGAAATATTTTAAACTTTTGGTTCATTCTCTTATGTTCCAGAGCAAATAGACCGATGCAACACAGACAGAAAATAATGCACTCATCCAGGAAGAAGTTTTTTCCTGTGAAGGAGAAAACCACAGTCTCAACAGCAACCAAAACAACTCTTACACATAGACAGGGGTCTATGAACAGAACAGGGGATGACCTGTAGACCAAATTCCCTAAGGAATGCAGAGAAGCCGCAGTATGACAGCCTTAATCCTTATGGTCACAAAGCAACACAATGTGCTGGTCGACGGCAGGCTCAGTATGAGTCAGCAGTGTGCCCTGGCAGCCAAGAGGGCAAACCACATCCTGGGGTGCATCAAACACAGCATAACCAGCCCGTCAAAAGAGGTGATCATCCTGCTGTATTCAGCATTGGTGCAGCCTCACCTTGAATACTGTGTGCAGTTCTGGGCCCCACCATTTAAGAAGGATGTGAAAGTCCTTGAATGCGTCCAGAGGAGGGCAACAAAGCTGGTGAAAGGGCTGGAAGGCATGTCCGATGAGGAGCAGCTGAAGACTTTGGTCTTGTCTAGTTTGGAGAAAAGGAGGCTGAGGGGCAACCTCATTGCTCTCTACAGCTTCCTGAGGAGGGGAAGTGGAGAGGGAGGTGCTGATCTCTTCTCCCTGGGATCCAGGGATTCCACACATGGGAATGGTTCAAAGCTGTGCCAGGGGAGGTTTAGACTAGACATTAGGAAGCATTTCTTTACCAAGAGGGTTGTCAAACACTGGAACAGGCTTCCTAGAGAGGTGGTTGATGCCCCAAGCCTGTCAGTGTTTAAGAGGCATTTGGACAATGCCCTTAACAACATGCTTTAACTTGGTCAGTCCTGAATGGGTCAGGCCGTTGGACTAGATGATCATTGTAGGTCCCTTCCAACTGAAATAGTCCTATTCTATTCTATTCTATTCTATTCTATTCTATTCTATTCTATTCTAAAATTGATCACCGTTGATTGCTAAAAGCGACAAAAAGTGGGGACACTCATTTCTGTACATAATTTATCATTATGAACTAAAGTAAAGACCTATTTTTGTTTTACACCCAGAGCAATAATTCCAGCAAAGGGAAAGAGGACTCACCTGGAACATATTTGGGATTCAGCAGTCTCAGTGCTGAGGCCAGCATAAACATCTTGTGTAGGGATAGGACAATGGTCAGTTCTAGAAAGAGAAAAGAATAAGACATCAAAACAGCTTAGAGCCAATTTATGCTTCTCTTCTGTCACCAAAGCTACAGAGCTCAGCCTGGGATCCATTCCACTTGTTCTGCAGCTCATGATCCAGAGACGCACAGTGGTTCATGTGGTTCCACTGCCAACACATTCTCCTTTAAATTCATCCTTTGATGCATACAACTGCAGGTTGAGACTTGAGGTGCATCAGGCCATGCAGCATCTCCATTATAGCTCCGTTCCAGAAGAAGGACCTCAAAACTCTCCTGGCCCTGATGTTTTCTCACCTTTCTCCTCATTCCTTGTGAGTCTCATTTCTGTGTGTGCTATATCCTTATGGTAACTTGTAAAATGATGTCATAAATAATGCAGATAACAAGCTGGTATGTCTTACTTTCTTTTAGACACTCTGGGAAAAAAGAAAGCAATCGCAAATGCTTCCTTGCTTAGCCAAAATGGCACAAAGTACTCATAGAATATCAGTGGATCTAGCCCACTGCATTTGCAGATAATTCTGTAACAGCTGCTAGCTAGTTCCTAATCTACTTTCTACAAATTAAAGACTCAGTGACCAGTGCCCCTTCTTCAAACTCCCAAAAGAGAGAAATCCCTCTTTTGAAAGGCTTCCAACTCTGCTTTCAAGTTCTAACAGGGCAGAAAGTGCTCCAAAAATTACCATTCTCCAGCTCCAGGAAATGGAGAGAAGCACATCAGACAGTAGAAAAGATTCTATCTTCCATTTCAAAGTTTCCAATCTTATATTTTTTCTTAATTTACTCTAATTACTTCATTAGATTAATCTCCACTTGTGAAATGACTATAAAATGATCTCTTCCTTTGGTATGGACAGCAACAAATAACACTTACAAAGAATGGTTATATTTTATTTTCTCATCAGAGCTTGAAATAAACTATTATAAAGTGTAAAGACCAATGGCAGAGAAGCTCTGTGGAATTAGAACAGATGCAGTATGAATTCTCTTCTTAATCTTCAATTTCATCTGTAAATACAAGCACATAATCTAGGCGTGCATCTCATATTTTGCAGCTCAGTGCTAATAAAAATATGCCAGAGAGCTATGTAATGATAGAAAATTCCTTTCCAAAGGTGCAAAATGACACAGAAGAATTATAATGAATTTTTACACTGCAGAGTCTTTCTTCAATTACTCAGGAGATAAGGATGACTTGAGGACTTTGTCATTCAACTGCAAATTAAAGCATCACTTCACATGCAGCAGGATCAGGCACTGAAATCACTTGTCAGGAGTTTGACACTTAAAAGAGCTTTAGTGTCTGGAACTCATCCTATCTTTTCCTGCCTACTAGTGTGCCTGGATGAGGTTGTTCTGTGCATTCAGCCATTAGGGTCTCAGTGCAACTGTTTGTCCAGCCAGAAATATTTTCAATAAAATAGAGGGAGGAGGAAAAGGAAAAGAGGGAGCATAGCTCTATCCCCATTTCCTAGCTTGGGATCAATAATTTCGCACTCAACCAAAATGATTTAAGGAACTATGATTCCTTATGGCTATCAGCTATGCTTATTAACGAAATATTTTATGTATGCACAGAGTATTTTTAACATCAAAGATGCTAGTTAAGGAAAGTGTCACCACCCAAGGTATATAAACCAATTTGATTGGTGTGGGTTGTTCTTTGGCATAATGCCCTAGTGGCTAAAGCAATTTCCACACATCTGAGTTACTTTTAAATATTTCTGTTTCCTGGTGGGTTATTTCTCCAACAATCAAGCCCTGTCACATGGCTGTAGACTATTATGGAGATCGAGATGCATTCCTCCATCTCACCAGTTGCCTTTGCTGTGCTTTCTATAAAAAGATTTAAAATGAACTGAAACAGAAAAGAGAAATAAAGCTCTTCCTCCATTATTCAATAAGCCTCCCAGGTAACCTTTCTACCAAATAGCCATTCTATTTTCTCTCTAAAATAAATACGCAATTTTTTTCATGTGATCTGTAATGGCTTCAGCAGGAGTGGTTGAGAGAAGGCCCGCCATTAAATACTCCATTACTTGGAATTTAGAACATTATAGTGAAAGACATGACCCAGTCCTCAAGTCCCCTCAAGCACCTGTGGGATTTGATGTTTTGCCTCCTGTATTCCAGGTTACTTCTCTAACCATGACGTTCTTGGAAGAAATGAAGCAAAGACATGCCCTTCTTTGATGACTTTCCTTTGTTCGAGGCCCAATAGATAAAATAGGTGGGGAAACTCATAGCTATCTCATGACTCTCAGTGAAAGTCCTGAGTCCTTCTTAAGTGAGAGACAATATTGTTTTGTTGGGGTTTTTTTACCTTTGACATTTACATCCAAACACCAAGAGGTCAGGCAGCTTTCAAAGTGTCTGTTTTGAGGTCTAATGTCTAGTTCACTGCACATATCTTTCACTTTAAATGGTTTCTGGAATCAAGACCAAAGTTACTTTACAGAACCACATATAAAAAACTGTGGAATTTAGCCATGCATTGGAACATAAATAGGAGCAGAGAAACTGTAGCCAACTGTATCAGGACTACCAGTATAATAACATCTTTCCAACATCAACATTAAAAGGAAGCTTTTAAGATTAGATGTGAAGGCCCTGGCAGAAAAACGCATTACACTAAAAATAGTACAAACTGCTTAGTACAGATTACTTAGGGAAACAGTAACTAGAACTACACCAAAGCTGTGAAGGTGTCCACTCCTAATTCCACAAATACTAGGGGCTGCCGACTGCAATCATGAAATGTATGAATGCAAGAAAATCAGGGTTTCAGTTTTAACAATAAAAGTTGGGTGAATTCCCTGCACATCTGTTTGGGCCCACTGACAGGTGGCTTGAAGCACAGTCCATCATAAAACTAGCAACATACCCCCACTGGAAGCACAGCAAGAAGAAATACCTTCTAGAAAACAAAGTACTTTTTTTCACCCATTAAGCTTTATTGATTATGAAGAAGTTCCATGCAATAGAGACAATCTTCTCCACCTTCTAGTCCTAAACACCCATGGCTGCAGCAATCCAGTCATTCCACTATAGTGGACTCTGGCTCAGGCAAGTGAGGAATTACAAAGAGAGTAAAGCAATGAGGCATCACCCTCACCTTCTTCCCAACATCCCATCAGCATCAGCAGCCAGATTACTCCAGAGCACAGAGCGGGAGGGTAACCGCTGTGAGATGAACACATCTGGCTTTGACCACAGATATATGTCCTGCCCAACATCCTATGATGGTGACAAAAGTTTGTACAATTGTTATTGAGAAAGAAAAAAATATGTTCAAAAAAGCGTTCAGTTTCTTAACATGCCAATTGACTTCACCAAAATATTTTCTGTCTGGCATTTTATGGGGTTTGACATTTTACAATAAGCTGAAATTCATCCATAAATAGTGCAAGCTGATGGCCTATTCCCTTGGCGCAAGTCATCATATCTTCCTATACTCAGAAGCCTCTGATTTGCAGTACCCCTCAGGCATGGAAGCAAAGCTCAAAAATGCACTGTACCACTCACACAGGTCAGACCTTACTGCAAGTGGGAGCTTTTATCAGCAAAGACTTTTAAAACCACTGTGCCTGAAGTTTTGACAGTTGTCATAAATTATGAAGATTCTTGCTTCCAGACAAGACTTTTTTTTCCCAAAGCTACATTTAATTGTCCATTGAGACTGAGTAAAGGAGAAGGAAGGGAGGAGTTGCACATCATGGTGTGAGCAATGAGGAAAAAAAAGAACTGAAGAAAATACAAGGCAAGAAAACTTAATGTCAACCAAGTGAGTAAAAATTCATGAGACGAATTCAAGATTTTGCTAGAAGGAAAGTAGGCCCCATTTTCTCATTCCTCTTCTGATGTTGCCTTTCTGAGCCTTTTTTGGAGAAGCAGCCAGTGGTACTCCTAACAGTGCATCACATTGGGAAAAGCAATTACCTGCTCCGTAGTGAATTGGCCACTGAGACATCTAGCCCAGAACTGTGAGAAAGAAGCTACAACTACAATCCTGCACGGTTATTTTTTATTACTTATTCCTGTACTCCCTTTGCTCTTGCTGAACGCACCATATCAAGCAGGATTCTACTGGAGAATGATATTCAGCAACCGTGGTAAATATATTCCCTCATCCATAGGAAAAAATCCTGCCTCCACATGATTTCCAGAGGCCTACAGAGATGAAAGAAAACATCTGATTCTCTTCACAGGTTGTCCTTGAGGATGTAAGAAGAACGGAGAGAAAAATAAGGAAATGTGCCTGTCATTCAAGGGAAAAATCAAACCAATGAAAGAAAATGGAGGCATGATCAAGAAGGCTGATGCTTGTTTAGCTTGCTCCTAAGTCTCAGTGCCTGGTTGAATGTGCTGCCTGACAAAATTGCTGACCTCTTTCCAAACACCTTTCTACTCTGGTGCTTTGCAGAGGAGTCTTTTCTTGTGCCCAGCCAATCAGAGGCACAAATCAAGAAAAATTTCAATTTAAAGGCCATTTTGAATCTCAAAGGGATCAGAAACATGAAACAAATGCAGGCATCAGATATTACCAGCTTTTTTCAGTAAACAGTCTAGATGTTGTTCCAAAAGATAATTTCAGAGCATCTGTTGACCTGTGGATGTTTAGGATGAGAAGCCTCCATCAGAAATCCAGTGTGAATTTCAAATAACAGAGGCTATAAATTGCAAGTACAACACAGGAGAGAGTACGTATAACTGGTTCAGTTTTACAATAGCTTGCATCTCAGACACAGTTATAATCATTCTGCTTCTTAGAAAATATAAAGATGCAATTTTGAGAGCCGTGTGGGATATAAAATCAATACTTTTATTATCAGTTGTGAAAAAAACATTTTATTGTAATTTGGGTTTTTTTTAGTTTCTTACTGTTAGGTAATACCTGTGAAACATTTGAAAGCGTGAAAGTTGAATTTATGTATTTATATATGCTGTGTGCAAGGTTTTTTCCATTTATATGGATTCATACATTATCTTGTCACAAATACTGTCCAGACCACTCTATTTGTGTTGGAGTTTAGGTCCCATTAAAAAGAATCATTTCCCAATATAAAAAGTGAATCTTCTATTACATAACTAAAAGAATTTACTTTTAAATGGAAAAGCCATAGCTACGCAAAGGGCTAACACAGCCAAAGACTTTCTGAGGAAGTCAGTTAATTGTGGTTAATTGTGGCTGCGGCTGCCTGTTTTGCAGTGGCCCAGGGAGAACGACTGTAGGTTTGTTTGCAAAGGCAGTTTGAAGCAGAAGGCAAAAGCAGTAGCCAGAGAAGCAGGTAGGTTGCAGGGAAGAGAGAAGGCACTAAAATATCTTGTTGCATTTTGTACTGTCTGTGAATAAAATTTTATACACAAAATGTAATTAAGAAGTAAGGCGACACATGATGAAACTTACGTTTAAAACTCTTTAGATATTCTATAAAAAATACTTTGATTGCATAATTGATCATGCAAATTCCAAGAAAGACAGATTTGCATAATTCCTCCTGTGTCTATTTTATTGAAAATAAACATGCTTCCAGACTTGCATGACGCTGTAGAGGTTAGCATCAATTAGCAAACATCTTCTTAGTATCTAAGCCCTTAGTCTTGTTTTGTGATAAGTTTCTTGATTAGATGACTGACTCAGTGGTTTACCTCTTTTTTCTAGATCAATAATTTAACTCAATTTTTACCCCACTTTTGCATGCAGCATGAATAAACATTAGTCTGAATTTGCTGCTTGGATATGAATGACTCTATACGAAAGGTCACAAATATGGCAGAAAAGGTATGCGGAGACTGAACTATTTTTAGTATCATTTTGGACAGCTTTAGATTTCAGTTTGATGATACTAATATAGGATCTAGTATTAGCGTTGTCCTAAAGACAGAAAATAAAAAAGTTCCAAAAACATAAAATAAAAGTGAGAAAAGCACCCTTTGGGACAGAAATCAGTCATTGAAATAGAATAATGGGAACAAAAGGCTTCTTCAATAATAAACTGCACTTTCTATAACTAGTCGTGTTTGCTGGAGAATTTAGGGGAAAGGAAGACTTGTAAGTGTCGATAATAGCAAGAATCTTGTCAGGATGGAAGCATATCTGTCCCCTATGCCTTGCAACAAGGTACAGATAAATGGTGCAATGATACAAATACTTCCCTGCTAGTATTTGACACAAATATTTCAATCTAGCCATTAGTGAAGAAACAGCCTGACCTATTTCCTTCAGCACTTCCCTCCCCATCTGCCCCAGCCCTTGAGGCACTGGAATACAAAGCTATTTGAATTAACATGTCTTGTTTTAATACAGCCTCGAAGGACTTCAGTGAAATGTAATGACATCCAACTGTGTGCAATAAATTTATTTTCTACCTAGTTCTTGTCTGATCAGATTTTTACTCTTTCCTGACCGCGCTCAAGAACACAGACAAACATTTTGGTTCAGAGCCGTTTTACTGGCCTCGGCAGCAAAGCAGCTGTCACAGGTGACACACACTCTGGTCTATCCACTTTTCCAGTCTTCCAACCTTACATAACGGTAATGGAGAAAGGGAACATTCACCCTTTCAGGCACCTGATAAATTCTCACCAGCAAAGTCAAGAACTGTGAAGAAACATAGAATCTAGCTCAGCATTTCACGACTGGATTTAATTAACATTTTCAGATTTTCCTTAGAGATTTCTTTGAGTTTACTTCTGGTTTGGCATTTTGTCCATTTTTATTGAGCTGCTGTTTTTTCATATATTTTTAAAAAAACCAGTTCATTCTGGCTGTCTTGGGTCTTTGCCACTTAGTCACATGAAGTTAGATTTGTACAAAGAGAGAAGTTTAACCACAGATACCACACAGATATTTACAGCTTAGACCAATTACTTCAGTAATCCTTTAACCCCCAAAACAGCTACCTGGTTCTTACTTTTTCTTCCACAAAGGCACAGTTAAAACATCAAGAACTGGTTGACATTTTTGCTTGGTATTATATAAGTTATAAAACACAACCTAATCTTTAGCTTATGAAAGATTGATTATCCAATGGACAACAAATGACAGTCTGGGAAATGACTGCAAAATATAAAGCAAAACAGGAAAAAATCTAAGAAACAAAAATTCAAAGTTTATCCTTCTCTGTATTGTGTTAGGTTGTCCACAGGCTCTTTATTTTTCTTTTCCAGAAAGGTTAGAAAATCTTTCAGTTCTACATAGCTAGAAAACAGTGCCTGAGGTATATACACCAGTTTTTATCTCAAATGAATTCTGCAATAGCCACCACTAAAGCTATTCAAACCAGCATTGATTTCCCCATGCTATCCTATAGCTCCCCCACAGGGTCCCAATATGCAGCCAAGGGAAGTACAAGTGAAGGAAGAATGTGAAAAGGTCTGAATAAAGGGGATTCCTTCTTTTCCCTAGAGGTGTATGTCAAATTCCTGCAAACTCCCCAACAAGCTTTAGAAAAATTTTGTAGCAGCCTGAATTATACTTTGTTAGCGTGTGGTCTGGCCATGAAATTGCAGACTTACAAGGTCTTGCTTTAGTTACATTGCTGTCAAGAAACAAAAAAAGAGGGGAAAAAAAACAAAGCTAAGTCCAAGCAAAAAATGAAATGTGCCTAACTTACTTCAATATGTAGATATAGCTTTAGAAATATATTCAAAAGTATTACACTTAAAGACAGAAGTCACTGAACTTCTGCCTCAACTAGAGGAGTCCTATCCTAACATGCAGCAAATGGTGGGTCGGCACAGCAAGCTGCTGTGATGACTACCAAAGGTGACATAAACACCTTTTCCACAGAACATAATTAAACTTACTTCCTAGATAAATAATGAAGCCAAAAAAAAGACTGGAAAATAGCGGTTACTTTAAGACGATGGCAAAGGCAACCTAGAAAATTAATAAGAAGAGAATATAATTTTTCATCAAACATTAATAACAGAAGTATTGCACTTCCCTCACACCGACTCAGTGTACCAAGTTGGCTTTTGAAAATATGGAGTCTTGCATGAAGAAGGTAGAATCATTAAATTAAATATCCCTGCTGGTATTGTATCTACACATTGGAAACTAGTATGACGCTGCAGTTATTAGTGGTAAGTAATTACTTTGACCCGAGGTGCTGGGGAATTGTGATTTTGAATGGCATTTCAAGTGGAGTCATTTGAAATTCTTGAATATTTCTAAACAAGAGTTAAGATATATGGAGATACACAGAATTTGAAGCACTTTTATTTGACGATGACTGACAGCTGACTCACAGCTATCTGCGCTAACATATACTGCCTAAAATAAAACTAGAACTACATCTGAAATTTATTGGCATTATTAAAGAAATAACCTGTTGTTAATCATCAATAAAACAGATCCCTTGAAAGATAGCATGCTTTGTTGGCAAAACCAGAACATCTTATTTAGTTTCAAACATCACGTGAGCTGTAATTTACAGCTTCACATAATTAAAATAAAATACGTCAATGAAAGTAGGAAGTAAAACCTCAAAACAGACACAATTATTTACCAATTTTGCACTTGATGATGCTGCAAGAGAAATGTGGTTTTTTTATTAAAGTATGGTGCAACAGATTATACATTGTATTTTGACTTCTGGAGTTGGAATTTCTCTTTAGCACTAGAATTACTCAAAAAGAAAAAATGTTTCATATACTGGTGTATGGAAAGATTTCATATTAATTTTTTCATGAGAGTCTTAATACTAAATATTAACTATTTAATTAAGTGTAGAACTAGTGCTTCCAATGTTTAAAAATTCACTTGCATCTTTTCACTTGCATCTTCTCCAAACTAAAAAGAAATCTCTCATTTCTATTTCTTCTCCCTTTTTTTTCCCTGTATCTATTCTTGTAATGACAGAAAGCAAAGATGACAGGTATTATAAGTTGGTTTTGGTTTTGTTTTTGTTTTTTAAGGAAATGTTAGCAATGTGCAGGTATTCTTTCTTTTTTGCTTAGGACTTTTTTTTTGATTCACCTATGTGAAAAATGTCAAGCAAATTTTCTTTAATACCATTATCTTGGTTAATAGACATGTTCTGTTGACAATTGCAAAGAAAAATGCATGTACCATCTACATTTGTTCACAGTATTTTGAGGGGATTTCATTAAACATATAATCTTTAAACACATTATATTTGTGTTCTCATGAAAGCTTTGTAAAGACAGAATTTTAGTTACCCGTGGATTTCATTGCAAAATAAATTATCCAGTAACAAGATCATAATAAACAAAAATATTCCTATTTATCAAAAACCCCCACAACAAGTAAGGTTGTAGCAGTGAACACTGCTAAGGCGACTGCTTAAGGCCACTGCAGTGAACAGTCTCGTACTGATCAAAATCTAAGAATTGCACTTACTTGCAACTAACTGCAGTTACTTTGGAAAGTGAAGTCATCCAGCCAGTCATCCAGCCTTAATAACTCCAGAAGCAAGCAACATAACTACTTGTTCTTTTTCCACAGTTGTTACACATCAGTCCTCTGCTGTGGTGTATTTAAGGGAAAATTGCTAATGTGTCCTTGGAAATAGATCCTACATTTACATATCTCAATAGGGAAACTAAAGTTGTGTCAAACAGATACGGTGCGCTCTGCTTCACACCTGATGCTGCGTGCAATATCCTGAGAACCATGGTAGCTCTGGTAAGGGAGCTTAGGCACCCAACTCCCTAAGCCCCTTCTAAAATATTCCATTTAAAATCTTCCATAGCATAATTGTCTGGCTTATTCCACTTAATTGGGCTTGCTTCCTTATTAGAATTGGAAAATGAGTACACAGAGCTCTCAGCATGGATATACAGCTATGTTTTAGTTTTGCCCTGAAGCAGAACTTCCCTCAAGGTAGGAGCTACCTTCAGCTCTCATTAAACAGCCACATGAGCTGCATGGCATCCTGCATATGCGCCCTTCCGTTTTCTCAACTAAAGTCAGCAATGGCGTATGTGAACAAGAGCCAGACTGCCTTTTTTTTAAATTATTATTACAATTTCACAGTAGCCTGTAAGAATGCTAATAAACACAACGAAAATTCATACTTCTCTTCAGACAACACTGGAGAGCATCCAAACAAAGAAATTAAAGTGTGTGAGGCCTTTGCAGAGACAGAAGTAACTACATCTGAGTGTGGAAGGTTTTGCCATCTAGGAAGGATTTAACTATTAAAAAAGTATTGTGGATGAAAATATTTTTTAAAATATCCATGGAAGTTGTTTGGGTTTTTTTTTTCCAAAAGATAAAAATACTAAGGCTGTTTGTATGATTGAAAGTACATTTATCCAAAATAAGACAGTTTATTCATGAGTTTAGGTAGTGTTTATAGTCCGCATGCACACAAAATCTTGCAACAGAAAACATCCAAGGATAAATAATTTTGAGCAATCAATGTTTTATAAAGAGTCTCTCCTGTAAGTATGAATATTTCTATTAAAATGGAGTAGTTGATGCACAGACCATCTTGTTCATCAAGACCAGTTCTACAAAGCCCACCAAAGCCTCTCCACAAACCTCACCTGTCTGTGTACTGGAACCAGTAGCAGTGGCAAAAAGGGAAACATTCATCCAGGCTAACCAGTGGGCCCTGTTCACCCTTTCCAATGGAGAGAATCCTCTGTTGAACCTAGGAGTAAAACAAGAGTCACATACTGGATATTTGCCAGAATCTTCTACTTCTGTTGTTTTATTGAGTTAAATGTTATTTTGCATGACTGAATTCTCCTGTTCCAGCTAGTGCTATTGGGGGTTATGAGAAAAATATATGCAGAAAATGGTGAGTCTACAGAAGCTTTTTATAACTGTGAAATCAATAGTTCATGCAAATACATAGGCAGTCTAGGATTTCAGTAACCAAAGGCTATAGCAGACATTTACTAATTAGCTCTCCTGAGTCAAATGTAGTTACTATGTTTAATATGTAACAGTACCAATTTATAGGGCATTTCAATGATTAACAGCATTTTCTTTGTTTTATTTTATCAAGCATTGTGGGTTATCAAAAGCAGAAAGCTTGAATTAATTAACAGTTAATGAATTTTTGAGATATTGAACTGCAGAATGTGAACAGTTTTCTAAATCAAGCAAAGTTAATGGCACTCGACCACTTCCAAATGCATTGGAAATGTTTTGCTTTACCATATTGCAAATTTTGGCTCACAGAGTTAAACTGATTACACAGACAGAGGTCCAGACCACAGTAAAGATTGGAAACCCATGTATGGTGCACATGGCTTTTGCTGAAAACTCCTAGGTTTAGCTGAGTAAGCAGAACACCCTCTCTCTCATCAAAGCATATGAACAAACCATCACAACTGCATTTCCAGTGCGGCAAATTAAATGATAAATTATCTTAAAATATATGATGAGTGCACATGTACACTGGTAGTTGCATATGTAACTGGAGATAACTCATGATTAACAGCATAAATTAATTTCTGACTATAAATAAGTTATACAGTAATCATTGCAATAGCACTGTCTGAAGAATGCCAAAATCCTTACTGATTTCACAACTCTTCTAGGAAAAGTCTTCCCTCTAGAATTTTTTATTCAAAGTAATATTTACACATGTCTATATTACACATACTTGATTGTAAAGTTATCTGGTCAGTCTAACAAATGTACAAGACTTAATTTTCATGCCAATGTCACCCCAGAAATACATTTCAAAGAGCCAACAGCATTAAGTCCATTCTTGCTACCCCTCGCCTTCTCACTCATCTTCAATGGGAAGAAAAATAATACTCCTTTTCACCATGCTTCAAATCTTTCATGAAAATTTCCCATTAGACTGTGAGAGAAAGTTGGTAAGTATGTAAGGAAAAGAGGTTAATGCCCTTCCCAGCTGTACCTGAAAAGCAGACAAAATGAGCTGCTCCTCCCAAAGGACAATGCTCATAGATGCTCCACTGATAGAAACAAAGGGAGTTGAAGAACTCGTAGGAAGGGTAAGATGTGGCTGAAGGAAGCAAAGATCACACTTTACCATCTACTTTTAGGGTCTCCCATTCTCACTTTGAGATCCCGAAGACCTCCTCTAGGTCTCCTGGCTTTCCTCATTGCTCTTCAGTTAACTTCTCAGTGACTGATATTGACCCTAAAGACAACTTAGAAATAAACAAACATGACTTTGAGAAAGTGATTTTCAAATAAATCCTTAAGTATCTAGTTTTTCTGAGCTAAGGACCGTAACTGGAGAATGATTCATATTCTGCAGTTGCCAACTGTTGTGTGCCAAAGCAGCTGATGAATAAGATTAAATTTGTAGCACATTTTCTCTTTGCCTTTGAGTTCCACGCTAGAACTCAGTAGAGCATTTTTGCACCCTTAGCAAACACACACAATGCAGGGAGAACAGCAGCAGTACCTGCCTTTGTAAGCAAGAGAGCATTGGCCTACAGATCTTATCTTTTTAGTCCCCATGATGTACTGAACCGACCATGCTGCTCCCCATTCCTCAAAGTGATTCCTAGCTTACTGTAAACATCCAGAGCCACAGCCTCAGCCAGGGCGATGATGGAGTTTGGTGAAAGTTAATGGCATAAAGGGGCAGACTCAAGACACCCACGCATGTTCCCTTTTTCTCATTTTCCCTTTCCTTCCCTTTCCTGGCTTCAGCAATGTATTACCCCTTCTGACTTCTGTTAAAATGCCACAATAAAAATTAAAAATACTTTTCACACCATTGGTATCTTGTCAGTTTCCTGGCTGCCCTCAGCCTCTGTCTGTGCTCACCATACATTTCTTTAGTAGAATCACCAAACATTAAGAAAAATCCACACACCCCCAACACTACGACATCCTGACAGTGCAAAAAAATCCCCATCTTTAAGAGATTTCTTTACTGGAAGAACCGTTATGATGTGATGTGGGAGGCACAGGGCTAACAAAGCTGCTCTTATTTTCCGTCAGTTTTACACTGGAAAAGGACAGAAGGATGAAAACTCCCTTGTATCGTAACCATCCCCGCACCTGCATTTGATTCCTGAACTCTGATGCCCTGAGGGCAGGACCATTACACGAGCTCTGACGTGGCCTGTATTCACTGTAGTTCAGGAAAAAGCTGATGGAGTTATTTGTGTCAAGATCTTTTCTATCCCATTTCTATCAGGAAGAGAATAACGATAGCAGAACATGCAATGTTAAGCCTCGTCTTCGTTTCCCCGCTCCTGCAAAGTGACTCAGCTATTCTGGCTGACACCTAGAAAGATTTTCTTCCATAAGAAAAAGTCTACTACAGTTATTAATTAATACTAATGTGTGTTTGAACCTGAGACACTTTATGAAAGTATGACAGAAAAAGTCATTGCTTTTCTGTTGACACCTGTCATAACATTTGGGTTATTTTCTGCAAAATAAGTTAAAATGCCTGAATAATACAGAAATAATAATCCTCCTGGAAATATTGATTTTTAAGCAATACTAAAGCTTATTATTCAGAAAAATACTGCTCTGCTAAATACTTTCCAGGGGGAAAGCTCGTTTATTTCATTCCTTTCTGCTGCTCATCTGTTCATTCGCTCTTGGTACTTCTCCATGACTGAGCACTGCGGGGGATTGCCTATCGAGAAGCTGTCGAGTGGCGAAGGCTTTCAGCAGAGAGGAGGGCAGAGATCTAATGGCTTCTCACACAGCTGAACTCAGGTCAAGCAACAGTGCTCGAAGCCCTGTGAACAGGATTTTGTTTAGAACACATAAAAACCACAGAAAGAAAAGCTAAATCTCCTTTCCATTTTAGAAGCTATTTAAGAGTATGCTTGGTTAATTGTGTCAGTCCACAACCAAAATAAAGATGAGACCATCACCCCCTGAGTCTCCTGAAAGAACTACACTTATCACAAGAAAGCAGTGAAGCCCCTGGTCTCATCTCAGCATAAAGTGGGTGCAAAGAACAGAGGGAAGGGATATGACTCCAGCAATGATAATACCTCCATCAGCATGCCTGCCAGTTCAGCCATGATGTTTGAAGGAGTACAGCCTGAACAGCTCCCATGCAGATTACTTGCACTTGTAAGCAGAGGCAGCAGAGGTAGGCTGAGAAAGACCTTTCAGCTGCAGTCCAAATCCTGTCCTTAGACTCATCCAAGTATAACACAGGTAAAAGCCACAAACTAATCCTTTTTTATTCTGTATTTAAATAAAAAGAAGATGTTTGTTAGTTTATTATAATTAATTACGAAAAAAATCAAACATTTTTGAGTTGCAGGAATTTCCACTGCATAACTTCAGCAATTATTCCCTTTGTTGACTAACTTGATTTTCCATCCTGTTTCTCTAGTTAAAACTAGCACATTTTTGCAGTCTGCAATGCTAGGGCTCATTATCCTAATCCCTAATGCAACTGCAAAGGAAAAGACTGCAAAGTCTCACCTTTATTTTTCACAGAGAGAGGAGTCCACAGATAATTTGAAGCTTTTTCCCAGGATGTGGTACCCATTTAAAAGTTGGTATTGATTTTATATGCAATGTATTTTTAATACTTCAAGATACAGCAAAAAAATGCAATGCAAAAGAATAGCACAGGAAACATTATTCCTGACAGATTTGTGTTTATATTGAAGCTGGAGGGAAACGGATCAAAAAGGAGTATTTCAAATCAACAACAAATATTGCAACACTGATGTTTCAAAGTTCAGTAGAAACCTTTTACTCTGATAATCTTATGGAAATCATATCATTTTGGAAAAAACAGGCAATTCATTTCAAGAGTATCTGTTTAGGATTACTCTACTCCTCATTTTTTGACACACAAATCTATTGAGCAAATCTATGCCTTTACAGTTCAATTTTCTGGGTATGTTTATATCATATGTTTGAATTGGGCCAAAGACCGAAGAGTTGGCTCAGGCAATGATCTAACCCCCACGGCTGTATCCAAATTAGAAAACAGGCTAAAACTGAGGTATTACAGCCAAATGGCTTGCTGGAGGCAGCTGCCTTTTCTTGTCTGACAGCAGCCTGGACTACGTGAAAACTATTTTACTGTTCCAGTTCACAGGAAAACAGAGGAGTTGACTTTCACACAGTTGTCTTAGGTGATGAATACTCACGTTCCTCTGATCACCTAAGGGCACAAAGTCCCACCAAAGTTCAGTGTCTGTGACCTCCTAGCTGAGATTACTGATACACCGCTTCTCAGTTTCAATCTAGTCAGGCCACAGGTGACTTAAGGTGACTCGTCTGTGTGTGTACTGGACAAGGGGAGGAGAGTTGCTTTCCCAGACAAGCACAGGTTGCATCTGAGAGGTATCAGCATCAAGCTGTAGCTGCTGTTTTTTCTCCGTGGCTTACTCTGCACACATTTGCTGGGGGGAGCTGATGCTCCCAAAGAGGTCCCACTCTTCTCTAACCTTTTCTTCCAGACATCATCAGAAAAGCACACAGAAATGGGCACCAGCAAAAGCTTGAAAATTTCTTCGAACAATCTGCTGGTTAGGGTTAACACTCTGATCTGAAAGGAGAACTAACAATAATAAACATAATTCTAACATATGTGTGTGCATGTGTATACACGTGTTATGTGCTGGCTACTCCCATGGTGAATTTCTGGCTAATGCTAATGCCATCTACTCCAGAGGGCCAGAAATCCACCTTGAAAGTTTGTATATGAACTTTTAGAGAATGCAGTATAGCTCTTGATGTGCAAATCCTACTGAACCTCAGCTAGGAAATAAGCAAACCAATTCAAACTCTTCCAAAAATTCCAACTTTTTTCCCCATACCAGATATTTGTTTGGAGGGTTTATGCTCTGATGTATTATGATTGCATGTTCTTTTCTCAATTACGCCAGTATAAATCAGGAGTAAGTCTACTGAAATAAAATTTATACTGGGACATTGTGTAAGGCAGAACAAATGGTTACATGCAAAGACAGTGCGCTGAAGTGACTCTTCTTAGATATGAAACTTCTCTAATACCCATCAAATAATAGTAGCGTACTTTCAAAATTGAAATAAGATAGCTGGGAAACAACCAGCCAGTCAGAAGCATAATGCAAAAAAGGCAATACAATTATTCAAAAGAGCCAGTGAAAAGGAAAAAAAAAACCAAACCCAAAAATGCATAAGCAGCCCAAACAATGAAAAAGCAGCAGCTATCCAGGACCAGCAGAAAACACACCAAGTGGCCAATGTCAGGCAGTCACTGCAGAAGTGCTGCATCTTCCATTTCCAAATTGGAGATTCCTTTTTGTTTGCACAAACATTTGGAGAATGATTGTTTCTCCTGCCACAATGCTGATTTACATGTAACAAGGCTGCTTATGCACAGTCAGGTGTATACATTATTTAGCATCCACTGTGAGCCAGGCAACGCTCGCCAGCAATTAGTCTTCTGTTGGAGAGGTTTCTGCTGCCAATAAATTTATTGACATGTAAATTAGATAACCAACCACAGAGCACAATTAAGAAAGAGCAAATAACTTACATAAGTCAAATAACCCATGGGTAAACTGTACAATCAAATTTGGTAACAATTTTTTTCAGTACTCATGTCTAGAGAAATAAGAAACCAACATAAAGGGAAATTGGCTGACAGATATTTTGTTTTAGAAACACAGAAATTCATTTGTCTCCAAACTTCATAACCATGGTCTGTGAAGACAGAAACTGTCTCTACTTTAGTTGAGTCAGGACAGACTTGCATGATCACCCACAAAACCATTTATTTCTTACCTGGATGGTACGCACTGCGGGAGTGATTGCTTAAGAGCCTTGGTGCAATACTGTTATAATGAGCTTCACAGAAGCAGGTTCACATGCTTGAACAGAATTGTTTGGCTTTACTGAAAAATAATTATAGGTGGTACAGGAAGATAAAATCCAAATAAGCAAATGCTGCCTCAGCAATATAGACAAAGGACAATTCCAGTGTCTAAATATGGATGTTGAATGACATTGAAAAGATCCTAAAGCCTTCAAGAACTATGACCTTTAGGAAAAACAGCTGTAGGTCAGGACGGATATGTCAGGCTGTTTAAAACAGTGCTGGAAGCCTGTATTTAGGCATCCAAAAATGCACTTTGATATGCTATTTTAGAGACAGAAGAATCTCACATGCTAAAGCATGCCATGCATAGACTGTGCACCCTGCAGAAATAAGAAGCCGTAAGCACAGAGGTGCAAGACCGAAACTCCAGTTTCTGCTCCCTGCCCCACTACAGCTTCTCTCTGAACTCACAGTGTGTGCAAACATGGCATGTAGCAGGTGCACCATGCACTGCAGGTGAATTTGTCTCCTTCCGCAAAGGATAACTATGAAATAAGACCTGAGAAACTCCAGGGCCTTAGAGCGCTTCCACGCGCCTGCCATCAGCAATGCCTTCCACTGGCAGTACAGCTCCCTGCCGCGGGAGGCTTGGCCATGGCAGACAGCTGTCCTTCATCCCCTGCCTCGATTCCCAGAGGAGAGCTGCAGCTTATTGCAGGAGGGTAGGGGAAACTAGGGACTGAAGATTGCAGGAAAGGTAGTTATGTTTGCTAACTATTTAATCTAAATCTAGCTAAAATTACCCACTGAGGACTGTATCATGGAGCTATTCTACAAGCCAACAAATCTGGGTAGTGACAGAAAAGCTGGATTTCACTTCACATTGGCTGCTTCTGTTTCACACCTGAAGAAGTCACTGTGTGGCATCTGGTTTGTTGCTCCGTTGATATCCACTTGTCTAACAGAAGATAGTATTTCTTCTCCAACCTCTTTTATTCCTATTCTCACAGAGCTGCCTCACCACACCTGCAATATAAAATATCCACCATTCCAGGTGACAAAAGAGCCAAATCCACAACACAGGGAGTTTGTAAAGCCTGTTACTGTGGTCAATCAATGCAGGTAAAGAGAATGAGTAGAAATCCAAGTGCAGGGTCTTATCCTCTGGTTTCTGAGTTTTTAAGTGAACAAAAAGCAGTACAAAGAACTAGGACCCTCGATTCAATTTTAATTCTGCCTCTGGCCCCCCTGGTGACCTCCTCTTCCCTGTGCTTCACTTTGGGAAAAACAACCCTGATGTCCTTCATAAAACATTGTCAGATCTACTGATGAAAGCCACCAGCCACGGCTTTCTTGATTCTAAAGAAAAGCTCCATTTATGACATTCTCACAGAAATCCAGACAGCAGAAAATATTTCCTGACTCAAAACTTCAGACCTTCTGAGTACACGCACCAAAGAGAGGCAGAAAGAGACTCTCCCACTCCCCAAGCCTTCCTATTGCAAATGCAAAAATGGAGGTAGGTTTTCTAATGAAGGTAAAGCGGCACTATTTTGCATATGTTTTGGAATACTTTGGGGCTGTTTACTTGAAAATAGGAGGCTGCTTTAAGAAGATTGTTATATTTTACAGCTTTCACTATAATGCGCTGCAATTTTGCTTTATGTTTTTAAGCCACATATATGCAATTCAAATTAAAGATGTTGTTGCCCTGACATCCTCAGTATAATTGTTTCACAAAAGACGTGAATGGATTGTCATCAGGCAAAATCAGAAATTCACGTTATGTTGATTAGGTAAGCCATTAAGATAACGTATCTATTAACATCCATATGAAGAAACAGATGAAGCTGAACTGAATAGTTTCAGCTTTGTTGATTCTTTGTATATACACATCACTATGAAAGTAAGTGTGTGGTTTTTTTTAAAACACACCTTCCAATTTATTGTTGGGGATGGGCAAGGGGAGGCCAATCAGCCTTTAAGCAAATTTATAACCCAATTAGACTGTTCTTTTATAGTTTTATTGTTTGTTTCTTTGTAATTCAGCTCTCTCTAATTGGATGTGATGTTATAGAAATGTCATCCATGAAACAAAGACATAGTTTAAATAGGGCTTGGGGGTTCTTTTTAGAACTCAATTGAAAGTATCATCTACTACTATTTCTCTCTATAAATGTATAAAATATTCAATTTTTAACATTTGTAGACTTATAGGGGCATTTTAAAGACTGCTTAATTAACTACTATTCCATGAAAAGGTGAAATAAACTAAGAGTTTAGTGAAAATCATGGTTTTGTAGTATGTATTAATTTTACAACTTCAGTTTGTAGAGAGAGAGGTTATCATGTCAATATTAAGTAACTATTTATCTCAAAATAAAAATATTATTTATATACTTGTTAATTAATGAAAAAAAAAGAAATAAACTTTTATAATTAGTATTAATTAATGAGTTTCCTCATGCAGTAGCATTTACATAGATGTTAAATATATGCATCATTCACATCTTAAATTCCTGTGTTTTTTTTCTCTCCTATATCTATTTACCAACAGAAATTGTGCTTTAGATGATACTTACAAGATAGCCTCAAAATTTTAACATATGAATTCTCTGTAAGTTCTTTTCCCTTTCTGCAATCCTCCTTATCTTTTTTTCCTAGCATTCATCTGCTTCTCAGTGTAAAACAGAGAATTAGAACCTTTATCTTCCACACTGTTTTAAGCTATCATATCTATAGCACTACAAAACAAAGCTGCTGGTTTACCTTTAACCACAGAATAGGCAGTGAGAGTCAGAGATGCTAGGAAAAAAGTGAGTAGGAGGAATCAGTGACTAGAAGAAGGAGATTACCTGGGTGGGTCGTATCTCATGAGTTAGAACATCATGCAGTGATTCTTGAAGACGTACTAATACTGATGCGAGTTCCTCATGCTCCTTAAGGCTGCTTTTGAAGCACATTTATTCTGCCCTTTCAACATATTTGACCTCTTTACATTATGATCTTTTTGTTTTCCAGAAATATTGACACACACTAAATAATGCCTGGACAAAGACTACCATGAGCTAGTTTCTCATACATCACCAGAGAAAAATAGACTTTTCATTTACTTTCAGATTTCTTCCAACTTATGAGGATTGGCAACATTGAAATAAGAAACCACAACAAGCACCTTGTACCTACAAGACTAACAAAAGTACCTCCTGCACTATTCTGAGCAAGATGCATGTGCTGCAAGGTATTGCACAATCCACCCAGGAGTATCAGATCTGAATTTGCAGATTTGCTGAGTGACGCTTATAAAACCACTGGAGAAAGATACCCTATACAGCCCTTAGTCATGCTAGGGAGAGAATGCTAGTCTTTCTCAATGTGACAGCGTCCTGACATTTTAATTTTTTCAAATTGTTAAACATTATTGATACAGTAAAAGCAGACAACACCCAACTTTATCATGAAGATCATCCCAATTAGCAAGCTGCAAAATGAATGTGTCCCTTTAGAGAAAAGAAAACCATGCATTTGCCTTCTTGCCCCTGAGATGAGAGTACGTGACTCATTGCAGAGGTAGAGATGATTCAAACTGCAAATACACCTTTAGTGAACCACTTGTTATTGATTTGACCATAGAGGTGGAATGATCAGAGGTTCACTCCTGCTGCATCAGGAGGTCTTGGCAAGAGGCAAGATAAAAAGAAGGAAATGGTGGGACTTGATTACCTCTGTGCTTCTTGCAACATGAGGTAATACAGTGTAAAAACCTTTTATTCTTTTCATAGGAGAAGTTTATGACTGGGAAACATACGAGGCAAATTGAGTGAAAGAAGATGTCAAACAAGAAAACTAGGAACAAAAAGCACTAAATCCCTTGGGAGAAAACTGAAGAATATGAAAACTTTCAAAACAAACTATAAAAATCTGTTCAAGAAGCTCTACTATAAAGCTAAAGTAATGACATGGGTGTCCCTCCCTTCCTCTTTCCACATTCACTCCAGAACTCCTTGGACCCCTACAGCCCCCATTAAACTTTGTGACCACATGGCATGTCAGCCACTTTACCATATACCCTATTTTCAGAAGCAGGAATAACACACTGCTCAGATATGGTCCTATTAGTTAATTCTCATCATAGCTTCTCCTTCCTAACCTTTTACGGTGGTGAGGGAGTTGTTAATACCTATGGAGAACAGACACGGTGGTAAACTGCAACAGAGGAACTGAGTGTCTCCGAAGGAAAGCTTCTCACAGATTACTTCCCCTACACCATGCAATTATGCTGCCTGGTTGTTTGAGGGGAAGACAGGCAATGGTGGTATGAAAGCCCTCCTCTGCTCTCACTCTTTCACTTTTCACTTTTGGGTAGGCAAGTAGAGCCCTACAGAGGTTTCTCCCCGTCACTCTGTGGATGGAAGTAAAGGAAACTCTCCCAAGCAGAGAATACATCAAGAAATAATTTGTGAGCTACATTAATACCAGAAACTATTACTGATCTATTCCAACACTTAGGTTGCAATAACTGCATTATTTCCAGTTATCCCTAACTTATATTAACGAATCAAACATTTTCATTTCCAACTAGGAGACACTGCAAATTTCAGTAAGTTTTCCTTACTTTCTAGCACCCCATGCATTGTCCTAACTCTGCACTCTTGGCCTTTTTTCACTTAAGGTAACCTCGTATTGCAAAGAGATATTTTGCCAGTCTGCTAATAAGATTTGTGAGTTATACAAATCCATTGAATGTTCATGTCAAGAAATTATATTGATTAATCATGTTTTGTTTACTTACCAAACCTACTATTAGGCAGAATGGCCAAGCAATAGTTGGCACATTTAAACATTTTTTTTAACATTAATATTCACAGTCTATAGCAGTCTAGATACTTTGAAGACAAAACAAACACTAGATTTCTACCCTGGAAAGGTGTATGACCTAATTTTCCCTAAGAATCTTTGCTTTTCGCAAACTTAAGGGAGCCAGAATCTTACCTGAGGTGGCATTTGCCAAACAATTTTCCAGTGCTGGTTTCTGATGAACTCTTTTTATTTGTCCAAGAGCAGGTGGCCCAACCAAATAACTGCATTGGCTTCTTTTGCCAGGTGTAGGCCTAGCAGACTTCAGAGCTCTTTTACTAGCTTCATTTTCCGTGCATCCTCACTGCTGCCTCTCAACAGGAGAGAGGCAACTGTTATTTCTATGCAATCTTGCCAGCAGAGAAATACTTGCTCTGGTTTACTCACGCAGCCTTTTTTCCAGATAGCTGCCTAATCTTGCATGTCACTCAGTAGTCTTTCTATCTACTACTCGCTATAGCTCAGAAAGGAAGAGCTCCAAGAAATGCTGATTTTCTTTAGCAAGACTTTTTCTTTCTGAACTAGATCCCCTTAGCCTCTTGAAATTCCTGAAGCCATTTCTTTACTTACTCATCGGTCAGTCATTCTTGGTCATCTTCTCTATGGAAAAATGTTTCTCCCTGTCTTTCAGGAAATAGAGTTATTCTGGGATTATTGGGGTTAGAAAACCACACAGCCTTCAGTTTACAAGGACAGCCATTTAACTGCTCCTATAAAGCAGAAGAATATTTCATTAAAGGGATTAATTCAGATCTGACATTACGGAGTTAGGCCACTGATAAACAGTGACTGAAATCTTGTCCAAGCTCTGGCGACGGTAAGTCAAAATATCTAAGATTGTACATCAAGGCCAGGCAGGACCTTTAAAAAAGGAGACTGTCATCAAGTAATTTCACAAAACCATTTCTTTAGAAAACACAGGCGGAAAAAAGCAGGTGGAAATGGAGATGAAGCTGACAGTAGAACTGGGTAACTTGCATTCAAATATGATTAAGTGGCAGTATTTGCAGAGTCACTGATCAAATGTGTGTTTCAGTTTGCAATTTTGCTCTGGATTAATATTTAATAATAGATTAATATTTAAACAAAACACCTAGGGCAACAGGTAGTATGACAAACAGAACCAGGCTAATTTAAAAAACATATAATGGTACCAGGACCCTTTCTCCAGCATTACAGATGAGTTCCTGAGTCCCTCTACTGTTTTGTGTGTGTTATTGGTGGTACCCTAATACAGGATAAAGTCATAAGTAACCAGGTAGCGCTTCTGTCCTGCCTGAGCATAGTCAAAAGTTAATTATGGCCTTACATGCTGGTGATGTTTTTGACAAAGGATTTTTTTTTTCCCCTTAGTCTATGACAAACTCATGAACAGAGAACATATATGGATGGGATACAGTAAGGTTTCACTAAATGTCTACTCCACTTTATTCTTTTATATTGTCTTGGCTTTTTTGCTGCAGAAAAGGTTTCCCATTTACACAGCATGCATGCAATTTTCAAACCTGACTGCCAAGATTTCAATTCATTTTTAGACACTCAAAATGGAATGTGATTTTCAAAGATACAAAGCCTCCACAGCTTTATCAGCAAGAAATAATTTTACAACACACAGCAACAAACCCACTGAGGCTCTCCAAAACTTCTATTTTCAAATAAATTCTTGTTGAATATATAAGGACATATATATTCAAAGAATTGAGAGAGACATATTTTTCCTGAGGTCACTGAGTTTAAGCTTTATTTTTTCCTACCATGGAAGGTGACAAAAAGCTGAAATATCAAAAATTACTATGAACCAAAATTCCAAGTGGGAAATGACTCAGGGTAATACAAATATTTACTAGTGGTCATTCTGAGGTGTTTTGTTTCTATTTCTAGATTTTTTTACTGTCTATTCCAAAGTGAAAAGATACTTTAAATGGAATAATGATTTGGAAACAGCCCTAAAATTATCAGAACAGCCATGTTTTAAACTGAAAACAATTGTTTAAATTAAATATTTGGTTTAAATGAACTGGTATTTCATTATGCAAACATTTTTTCCCCAAAAAGAAAACAAACCCCTCCTAAACATATTTGTTTTTCGGAGCTTTGAAGAGTTCTTCGTTTATCTATGTCCCAGTGCGTCACCTCCATTCATTTGTGAAAAGGTTGATTTTTTTCTTTCTTTTGCCAAAATAATGCTAGACATTATTCTAGTTATATTAATCTATATAGGAATGCTAGCTTCGTATACTGAAATAAGTTTCAGTGTGCAAAAAAATATTTCCTTGAAAACATCATCCTTTGCAGACTTAAGGCCTCTCTGAGCTTCATTATGAATGGTACAAGGAGATAATTCCTAGGATGTTACTTCTAAAGAGACTTAAGCAAGAGACTTACACTGGCTGCTATTCTGTAAGAAAAAGGTGAAGCAATCAGAGGTCATGAGTAGCCCAAGTAACAAAAACAAACTTATAAATATTTTATAAGACATGCTTGAAGAGGTTGTTGACTTATTTCTTGGTGTGTTTTTTTCCATTCATCATGTACTCTTTGTCTGTCTGTATTTCATAGTCAAACTCTCTAAGTGTTGACGCTACCCCTTCCTTGGGTGATGCTGTCACTGCACTGCTCACAAGCATTGCACTGGCAGAGCTATCCCATAACCAAAGCCAAGATACAAGGAACCAGCAAAAACTTTTTACTTTGGAAAAAAGCTTAGCTCAGTATGGTCATACCAGATTGAACATGCTGTCAGATAAAAATGGAAGCATGAGAGGAGTATTTTACCATCCATAGTACTGAAGGTAGGTGAGTGAGAAAAGGGCTTTGTCTCTTTAGGCAAACTACAATAGACATAATGGTGAGGCCACATCTCGACTACTGTGTTCAGTTTTGGGCCCCTCACTACAAGAGAGACATTGAGGCACTGGAGCGTATCCAAAGAAGGGCAACGAAGCTGGTGAAGGGTCTAGAGCACAAGTCTTATGAGGAGCAGCTGAGGGAACTGGGGTTGTTTAGCCTGGAGAAAAGGAGGCTGAGGGGAGACCTTATTGCTCTCTACAACTACCTGAAAGGAGGTTGTAGCGAGGTGGGTGTTGGTCTCTTCTCCCAAGTAACAAGCGATAGGGCAAGAGGAAATGGCCTCCAGTTGCACCAGGGGAGGTTTAGACTGGATATTAGGAAAAATTTCTTCACTGAAGGGTTGTCAAGCATTGGAACAGGCTGCCCATGGAAGCTGTGGAGTCACCACCCCTGGAGGTATTTAAAAGACATGTAGATGTGGTGCTTAGGGACATGGTGGTTTACTGGTGGACTTGGTAGTGTTAAGTGTATGATTGGACTTGATGATCTTAAAGGTCTTTTCCAACCTAAATGATTCTATGATTCTAAATTATTCTATAATCACTTTGAACATAATTTCCTTGCACAGATGTTGCAGCCACCCATGAAGGGTGATGTCTTGATCTCAATGCAACTATCTATTGACTTCAGGGGGTCACCATTGCATAAGTCTCTGTCCACTAGGAGTCAGCTAAAGGATCTATGTTTTAAGGAACTCCTCAGATAACCTGATTTTGCATTCTCTAAATAATCCTTTACATTCCCCACATATTTCTCTCCACAGAAGTCTGCAACACTGTGAATGAACTTTCACTGCATTTTCACATGACAGTGCTTAACAAGGCCCCGCTGCTCCACCTGACAGACTCCTTAAGTCTTCATAAGAAATAATTTGCTCCAGGACTGCCATCTCCCTCTCTCACAAGGCTAGGACTGACCAAGACTTTCCAAGGTTATCTGAGGCTGGGATACTCAAATGACTATATGCAGTGGGTAAGCAACCAGGTCACCAATCAAGGGATGAGACTGATGAACTCAAACCTTATATGAATGTTGCTGTCATTCTTTTCCTTTTTAATACTCTGCTGCTTTCTATGAGTAGTGTTTCCCTCCTAATTCTTTTTACTTTGGTCAGAAGCTATGTAGTTTACCACACGAGCTTTGCCTATGTACAAAAGACTGGAATAGAGATAAGGCTGCTTCAGAAATGTTTGCTTATCAAGTAATTTTGAACCTAGGTTTCTGTAAGTAATATAAAATTGGATAAAATATATAATTCTTGAGTTCTGCCTTAAAAGTAGGGATATACTGGGGAAAGAAAGATGGTTTAGTGAATAGTGAAATACAGCAGAAATCAAGAGATTTGTTTCTAGGAGCCTCTCACCTAAAACTGCCCCTCTTTCCCCCCAACACTTACATTTTGTGAGACTGCTACTTGATCTATACTGTGTCTCAATTTTCTGCCAGCGGAGTGGGAAATACTTCCTTGCCTCTCATCCACATTTTAGTTAAAATTAATCCACAACTGCAAGACAATCCACTATTACAGCAGTGAGAGCAAAACAGGTAGAACTATCCAGTTTTTCATTCCAGCACCATAAGACATTCAAGGACATCGAGGCAAAAATGATGACACTGTCATGGATGGGAAAGAGAACAGCATTTCTTTTAACTAGGTGTTAGCATTTCTGTAGCTGTTGTACTATTTAGGTATCACTTTTAAAGTTCTTAATCCTCCTTTTCAGAGAAATGTCTATTAAAACAAAGGTCTCCAACTTGCAAGATTCTTGCTAGTGTATCAAAAAGTACTCCAGAATGATACTTGCCTTTGAAAAATATTTTTACAGCAAAAATTGCAAGACAGGAAAAGTGCACAGGAAAGTTATTATTTTGAAAACACATTCTTGTCCTACTAATCAGACAACCTGACCCTACGAACAGCCTAAATCCCTTGCCCCTATTTGTTCCAAGCCAGTAAAATACCCTTACACATTTGCAAGAAAACCAACCAAAACAATCATACTAAAATAAATATCTTGGTGATATTTGTATTCCCTGACTGTAATCTCATGTCTCCCTCTCAGTGGTCCAGAAAATTAAAACCACCTGTCAAGTCTTACATTATCAAATTAATTAGATAGCTGAAAGCTAGGAACAGGGAGCAGTAAAAGAAGCTATAATGTATGTGAATAGATCTTCATGAGCACATTAACTACTATCTATCGGAGGGAATGATGCTGACTCTTTCTATGGAATACGTTAAGATCACTGGGTATTGTCCTGGATCATAATTGAATGTTTACATTTTTGACAAGAGGTATAAACTACTTTATGAAACTATTTTTTATCAACATATTTTTAGAAGGAGTGGGAGATGAAAAAAGAGGACAGGAAAATATTTGATATTTTTTTAAAACTGGTCTAAGTCTTTAAACCTTCTTATGCCAACGAGATTTATTCTCAGTTGAGTAGATTGCCTTTTTTTAAGCTTTGAATGATTTTTTTTTTTCAAAACTACCATCAAGAATGAGAAATACCAGTTGTTAGCAAAAAGAGAGATAATCGATGATGATACTATCAGTTATGGTGCTGTAAATTTTAAGTCCAGTGAGACTATCATGACTAGTTACTATGAACTTCAGTACAAAAAGGAGAACAAATGCAATCAAAAGAATATTTTTTAACATGTAGGCAATCAGATTATATGACAAACACTACACACAGAGACAAAAACAACAGTGGGGCATAAAACTACAGAGGGACATTTATGTGAAGATTTAATTGAGCTCATTTAGTACAGTAATTCTAAACTGAGCACATTTAGTGCCGTAATTCTAAATGTTTTCCAAAGAAGTACAATTTTATAGCAGAAAGATATTTTGGGGGACCTCTTTCTGGCCATAAATGGTAGGATGGGAATGCTTTGGAGCTTCTGAGAAGTGCATTTTCAAAGGGTAGCAATTGCCAGATGTGAACACTGATGTAAAGAATGTTTCAAAAGTGAGAGTGAAATAAAAGAGCAGTCTAGCAAGAGTTCATTTCCAAAATTACCAGAAAGTCCCAGAGGCACTAGCCAGTGAGGGTGAATTTCCACAGTGCCACAAACTTGCATGTAACCAAGAGAAGTTTCTGTAAATTTTAACTGATAATTAGAAATACTGGTTCCTCCAACTCTGTAGAAATGGGAGGGAAATATCCTAAAACTGCCACTTCAGTGCCATTTCAGCCCTTTTATTGCACCACAACAGTGGGGGGAAAAAAAAGAAATAGACCATCAAGTTTCTTTAAGAATCTTATTTCAGGGCTGGTGAATACTGAAGGTACAGATAAAAAATGGTTTGTATTTTATCTCTTACTTCACATTTTAAATACCTGCACATTCTTCTTTTAGAATAAGAGATGTTTCTGTTGCTAACTCACATAAACTCCTACAAAATTAGTATCTTCATTATATATTTCTACATTTTATTGAACTATATATTTTAAGGAGTATCAATATGCCTCTCAGGGGAAATTATATTAAAATGTGTAAGAACTGCAAGGAAACCTTGTGGAAATATAATTATCTTCCAGTTTTAAAATAATGCAGCTCCTTACTTATATCCTACCAATGTGGTATTAACCAATCCAGTGCCCAGTGGATGTTATCTATTTGATTCAAATCTTTTCTTATTCTTTTTGGGTTTTTTGGTCAATTTTATTCTAAACACAAGTTCATTCCAGTGCACATTTCCTTTCCCAGCCGAAACCAGTATACTCTTCTCTTTCTACACCTTTTCACATCTCCATTTAGTGAAATACAGAGAATTTTCATATGTCTCATACTTGTTAGATGATAAAATCCAAGATTCAAAGGTAACTTAGACCAGAGTGGTCAGAACGGTGGGCAGAACAGCAGAGGAGAGCACCTAGCAAGGACCAAAGAAATAACGTTCTTCTGCTTGACAATCAGGCAAAATCCTTTCTGTAAGACCTGAAATATCTCAAAATATTGTGGCACGTATGCCCTCTCCTGAGAGCCATTTTGAAAACTTCCGATTATAATGGATACACCATACACATGACTACTTAAATAAAAACCCATCACATGATCAAGGACTCATATAGGACTAAATCAAGATCACGGGACAATTCTACGCATTGGTTCTCCGGTGAGTTTTTCATGACACTCTGCAAATGCAAATGCCCTTTTCTGGTATTCTCAAACAAAAGTAGTTGCATTTATTTTCTTCTTTTTCCAATATCCTTAAATAGAAAAATGCCTAATTCATTTCAGCTCAAACTCAAAAACAATTGTTTTTAAGCTAAGACCAACTAGATGATAAAGACAATGTTCCGGGTGCCCTGCCCAATAAAATAATGAGAAAAAAAAGCGAAATGGCTTTTACAGAGGCTAGGTTGCAACTATTTGCAGTTTAACACTTAACCAAAATTTATAAAATGACCTGCTATGACAAGAAACTCCCTAGTCCCCAGTAGGGATATAATATTTTTTCTAAACTTATTTTCATCAGATTTATTTTTCTAATTACTTCATATTTATGGACTCCAAAGAAATGTTTGACACCAAAGAGCTGACCTTACATTTTCCTGAAAGAAATTTACCATCCTGACACACTAAAGGCAATAGTAATTACTCTGTATTACAATCTGAAATGGTAAAACTCCATCTGAAACGTTAATATCTAACACATGCCTTCAAAGCATGACCAGCCCTGCTTGTCAGCAGTGGAGAATTAGGGGCCATTAGTTACTGCTATTGATCAGATGCTGACTTATGAAGCTGCTTAAACCTGGAAACCTCCTACATAATACAGAATTTGTCATAATTTACTTGACAAAAATTGATAACATTACTGAAAGTTATTATATGAAATCACATACTGCACAACTTTTCTTACATTGTATCAGTGTGAAGTGGTATTTCCAGATCCTGGAATTTATCAATAACTGTCATGACTAAGGTGTTAACAAGAACAAATAATACAGTACAGCTCAGTTTCATTCAGTTCTTCTTAACATTTTCCACTGATGCATATAGCAAGAAGAGGCAGCCAGACCTGTAAAGTAGTTGCTCCCTTCTGAGTTCGTAAAGGGCTAAGGAATTCTGTCAGACGGAAGCAGAAGGGCTGGAGGAGTTCTAGTGAAGAACAAGGCAAATGCCCAGGAGACCACAAAAGGAGGAGAAAACAAAAGAAATGGGGTTACTTATCCTACAGGAGGAAAAACTATGGGGAAATGACAATAGCTTTCAAATTCAAAAAAATGAATGTGTATTCTATTAAGAATGACATGCATGACTATTTGTAATTCAACATTTGACACAGATTGAAGTAGCTTCTTTCTAGCACATATCATAGATAGTCCAAGGTGATCAGTACTGCAAATGGTAAGATGTCTGAATCGGGAAAGATTTGGATTTGGAACTAGATAACATTTCCAAGTGCTAAGGGTAAGCCTTTACTTTAAATACTAGAATACTGATTGAAAAATTTGCTGACTCTGTCTTGGGGGGTCTTGTAAAACAGACACATTTGTCAGAAATAACATGGGTATGAAACAATATGCCTTAGGCAGCAAAATAGACCAAATGAAGTTTCAATGTCCTTTGGCCTCCTTAGTTTTAGGAGCAAAGACATTTCAAATTCATGTCAGATTTTCCTAAGCCTACTCCTTCTCTCTTCCTAATTTAGATACAATTTAGAGCCAGGTTTTCTGACTTGGATGCCTAAAATTAAGCTCCTAAATTGATAGTGAGGCAACTAAACAAAATGTTTGACTCTATGTGCTCGAGTATCCAAGAACTCCTCTCAGGACTTATGCAGCACTGCGTTCTTCAAACATAGCCATGCAAGTAAGGACAGTGCCCCAACGGCACAACCTTAAATCAGAATTCATTATCAGAATTGAATCATATGTCAAACAATTGCTATAACTTTTATGTTGCAGCAGTTTTGAGAGATTATCTTTCTGAGGCCATGAGATTCATTGCCTCCTTCCCTGCACTGAAAAAGCAAAGCTAAATTCCTGCAGCCTCTCAAAATTCCTCTATTATGAAATAAGCAAGTGAAAGCCTTTTCCAAAACCAGTGTGGGCATCTACACTCACTTATTCACAGAAATATGAATAGAAGAACATTCTACAATCCGTCCTATTTATTGCACAAGTTCTTTAAATGAAAATAAACTTTAACCTGAGAAATTGCATTTTTAAGAGATGGACCCTGAAGCTTCTCGAATTCCTATCAATTCATCTCTCCTTACTACGTTTTATTTTTATTAGCTTCCCCTTATATTTCTAAGATATTTTTCAGCCACAGGCAATGCCAACTGAGGGGGCAGGAGGAGGAGAAATTGGCGTATGGATTAGCAGCACGCAGGCTTCCTGCAAGCTCAGCATCAAGGGGATTTTGAAGCCACTGATTTCAGAGACTGAATTTGAGCATGAAGCAGGCAACAATATTCACATTCCAAAAGTGGCTGAATTCTGATCTTTAAACAAAAACAACACCACACTTGAAAAATTATATCAATTGTATTACTTTTTAGTAATGACTTTAAAGGAAGTGGCGAACAATAATGCAGAAACTGGCAAAAAAAGACATTCCCATCCTGCGTGCAAAATAATCCTAGATGGGAACTCATCATTTGAGAGCAGTGTGTTCACCAAGACTGACCCATTCCCTTTATATAGCTTGTATTTCTGCTAAAACCTCTGCTTTGCTCTGCGTGTATTTTTCACTGCATGTGAAAGAGCGTATGTGTATGTGTGTGCTGAATGTATTGCTTATAGAAGACTTGATATTTATATCATAAGACAAATATATTCATTCATGAGCTTAAAAGGTGACAGTTAGTTGTCCTCATAAAGGTCATTTAATGAATGAACAATGCTGACCTAGAAAGATCTCTTCTTGAAACAAATGTTGGTTACTTTAGCCCTGGACTAACAACCAACAGCTTATTTTTACCTATTTAATGTACCCCTTTGAATTTGGTATCTCAACTAGATTAATGATTTTCTCAAGAGTAATCATCATCTTTGAATCTCCTTTACTCGTTTCTTTCTAGTAATAAAATTAAGTGTGTTAAAAAAACCCCAACCTTATGCAAAAGCAGGTTTAAGGATTACAGGGAAAAAAATATTCCAGTTGAGCTCAGGGTGATCTATGAATTAATCAGCTACAAAGAGAAAGGAAGTAGGCTTTGGATTTGAACCAACAGCCTCGAGTTGCCTGCACAGTACTATCACCCTGCCATTTGTTAAAAAAATCAATGAGTGTTGAAAAAAAGCAATGAGTGATTTTCTTCAATAAAAGCACTTCTAGCCAGAATGCTGCATTTCTGCATGAATAATACAGAAAAAGCAGCAGCTTTTGGAGACAGTGATAATATTTGGATATATCTTTACATATGAGTAGTACATAGTACTTAAAGATATATGGAAATACACAGGGGATGAAAAGTAATTGTTTGATATGTAACACATCCTAGTCTCTCACATTCGTCATAGTGTGAAATGAAGTACTAGGTAAAGTACCTCATAGAGATTCAAATTTTTATTTGATGAACACCAACAGCTCAGTTACAAAAACAGCTCATAGAAGTAATGCAAAGAAACCTTTATACGTATCACAAGCCTTCAGAATTCAGTTATGTCTTTTTCAGTTAAGACGAGTGGGTTCCTCCATAACAGGTATGATAAAATACATAAATAAAAAGGTCTCATACGTGATGTACAGCCCACAGTTTAAAATTAAAAACTTGGGTGGATCCTGCAAATAAAATTGGAAAGAGCAAATGGTAATGGTGAGACATTTGAGATTCAAGTAATAAATAGGCATAACAGATCAGCTGCCTCTCCTGTGTTTATAGGCATCCTAGCAAACCTGAACACTGAGGAGATGACTGCACTATAATGCAATTTAGCACTAGGAAACAGCATAGTGTGATATCTATCTCTGCGAAACACAATAAAGTAGTTACTTGGCTACCATCATAGTAACGATGGTGGATATCAAAGCCCACTTTGTAGCCATTTTGGGCACAACGAGGCACAGGGATCTTTGGCATTGGCTCCCACAACTGTGAAAGCACAGAGAGGAACTTGTGCCTTCATGACAGAGGAAGAAAGTGATGAGTAATCAATACCCTGGTGTCAGAGGAAAACACTCTGTGTGAAGAAGGACATAGAAACTTGTGTCTCAATAACCTCAGCTGCTCTGGAGGGTATGTTTTCTGTTGTCTTTTCTTCTTTATGCAATTAAGTCTTTCCAGACTTTGACCAGGCCTGGCTGGTTAGAGATCCTGATATACAAAGGTCCACTGATTTCTGCCTCCACTAGTCTCACACAGACACTTTTCACACTCTTCAGGCCCCAGAAGGGACCTCTTTCGAGGGAAGGCTAATGAGCAGTAAGCCACAGCTGGAGTGAAATCAAAGGAAGTGGAGTTAACTAAAGCCCTGAGGCGAAGCTGCTAGTTCATGTATCCTGTATTTACCCCAGACTCAGAAAAGAAGGAACAGAGAAATCATATACCATCTCATCACATAGCATCTCATATAGCACATACCCCTCCTCTTTCCTTTTTTCCCATTCCCTTGAACACAATTCACGATACTACAAACAGAACTGTAGGAGTCTTTTTGCCACTTATTCTGAGTGTGAAGCTGTCTAGTATCCCAACCATAGCTACAACCTAATCTCTCCGGGAATAAAGCATGAGAGACAGCCTTTAGGCCCCAAAATATTGGGGTTTTTTTCTATTCAGTTACCATCAGTATAGAAAATTGCACAGCCATGGGGCTCCCCGCTGAAGAGCTCAAAGCTCTTTACATATAAAAGGAAATTAAATCCTCATAGCTACCTCCCATTTTATACTCCACTACATAGGAGAGGAGATTCATTATATTTCTCCCTTAATTTGCTGCTCAAGGATAGTGTCTTCTTTGCCTGAGGTAATCTAGCCAGACTGTGAAGTACTGGTCTGATGTTGTTGTGCAGAGTGCAGACAAGAGTATTCAGAGCAGGTGTACAGAGAGGAAGAGTAGGTAGTTTCTCCTAATGAAGATACCTGGAAAATGCTATACTGGATAAAGAAATGTACTCTGCAAAGTTTCTTTGGCCTCTGTGAAAAATCATTGCCATAGATGCCCAAGTTGTGCAAACATCAAGAGTTTGCAAGTTCTTCGACATGGAGGTATCATCACCTTTTTCCACACTGAAATCCTTTTGACTCTAGTGTGATCAGGTATCAAATGCCTCCAACATTTCAAAGCTGCAGATGAAAGGGATATACAATGACTAATTAAGGTAATTCAATGACTAATAAGCCAAGAACAGGGTTTTCATGTGAAGAGTCCTGGATCTTTCCACTGTAGATATGTATGTACCTAACATGTGCCTAAACTTTCTCTAAGGTATGCTTAGAGTTTTCATCTTCTTTTTGTCCATCTGTACTTTCTTTTCCAAACTGGAGGCTTGTCCAGTTCTCTCTTATTTCATAAGAAAACTTCCATGAAGTGTAACTTCCTAGAGCAAATGAGTGACCACATCATTTGAAAGGGCAAAAGATGGGTACATTTGAATGGCTGAGGACCATGTGATTTGCTAAAGACTGAAATTGTTTAAGTGTTAAGAACCTGCTTCAGAGCTTGCTGTCTTTGCATTTTCATGCCTCTACACAACTTCTGAGACGTCATTCTGGTTAAACAGGTATGATGGATTTCTACTCAACAATCAGTACAAGAAGAATAGGCATTGGTGAAGCACATGCCAAGGGCTAAGAATTTCTTTTTCAGCAATTATTCTAAAATATCTCTGATGCTACTTATAGGCTAGAAGATTATAAATGCATGTAACAAGCCATGACATAAGTCTTTAGATCAGAGTGATTTATGGAGGAAGATGAAGCTTACTCTGAGAACCCTTTGATTCTGTCACATCTGTGAAACAGAGGTATCTCACACCATAGACACAGGCAAACACAAATGGGGTAAGCTTCAAGAATTTGCATTATTTTTCTAATGTATGGTATTAATATTTTCTATATATGGGCCATATTTAATCAAGGATCTTTAATTCTACTAAAAAGACTACCATGAAATTAGTGAAAAAATTATTGCTCTTCATGTAGCTGTCTACTTGCTGTTAAAACTCTCCATATTCAGCATTCAACTTCTTAGTGCAAGCAATCTCAGAAGCTCTACTGACTCTTTATTGACAGTCTCCATCATTTTTCCTAATGCAAAAACATCTCCCTGGCAACACTTCCAAATCCTCAGATACAGATGTATGGAAGTAGATTTCAAATGAACATAAAGTTCCTTAGTCTGATAAAACATTAAACTTCAGGATCCCATCCTTCTCTACAGTGCAGCACACCAGATGCAGCAATGTCCATTCCATAAGTAGAATTGTGATATGAAAAAAAAAAAAGAAAATACTAATTCATTGAGCCTGAAGAGTCTTCTAAACATTCTAGGGTGAGTGAATTTTCCTGAGATTTCATAGATATGGGGAGAATTTTTCTTGTATTTCTTGCAGACTGTGCCTGGATTGTAGAAGCACAGAAGTTTAATGTCCAAAGCTAGGTGAGCTGAAAGGCAAAGAGTTCCACAGGGGTTGTTCAATAAACAAGTTTCAGATTATCTATATCAAGTCAAGACAACACTGATGTTTGACAGTTATTATTGAATGCCACTGATCAATCTCAGTTTGTTTCTTGTAAACATTCATTCATTTTCTCATAAACATTTATATGAATGAAACTTTAATGTATGATAAAAAGTTATAAATAAAGATGATACAAAAATCACCAATAGCTATTCTTAATCAACCTTTATAGCCATACAGCTCTAATCACCATCATTTCTCTCAATATTTCTTCACAATTATGTTTTTAGCAGAGGTCCAGCCCATAAACTCCCCAGTAATTCTAAAACTTCTTATTATGAAAACAGAGTATTGCTTCTTATAAAACACGACATACCGAAATAAATCTGAAGATCCCAATCATGTGTATGTTCTCAGCAAAGTTTTGCTGTCAATGTGAACAAGCATTTTCCGCTTTAGGCCTCAGGTTAAGAAAGCACTAAAGCTCATGCTTATTTTCATCTATATTCAGGAAAGCATTTATTATGAGTCAAACTTTGTGTATCTTAAAGGACTTGGAGGACATAACTTACGTTCTCTTCCTACCAGTAATGTTCTCCTCAATCAGAGTACCACTATTAAAAGTTAGGTTCCTTCATATAAAAGCCCTGACTTTAAGAACTCCTCAGCAGCTTCCCCTGAACTGTTTTCAGCCTAGTGTTTAATAACGTTTAATTTAATTTTCTAAATGAACTAGGCTTTCTGCAGTTATGTTGACTGTCTGTATACCTATGACACATTTTTGGTCCCTCATATATATATATGCACAGAGGACAGGGGACACAACAAATGTATTTCGTGTGAATTACCATTTGCTCTTCCTTGCTTGTGCAGAAATAATTTATAGTTTGCCCTTTATCTCCTCTCTCCATATACAGAGGCCAATTATATGAGGTTCAACAAGGCCAAGTACCGGGTCCTGCACTTGGGTCACAACAACCCCATGCAACGCTACAGGTTTGGGGAAGAGTGGCTGGAAAGCTGCCCAGCAGAGGAGGACCTGGGGTGTTGGTTGACAGCCAGCTGAATGTGAGCCAGCAGCGTGCCCAGGTGGCCAAGAAAGCCAATAGCATCCTGGCTTGTATCAGAAATAGTGTGGCCAGCAGGAGTAGGGAAGTGATCGTGCCCCTGTACTCAGCACTGGTGAGGCCACACCTCGAATACTGTGTTCAGTTTTGGGCCCCTCACTACAAGAGAGACATTGAGGTGCTGGAGTGTGTCCAGAGAAGGGCAAGGAAGCTGATGAAGGGTCTAGAGCAGAAGTCTTATGAGGAGCGGCTGAGGGAACTGGGGTTGTTTAGCCTGGAGAAAAGGAGGCTGAGGGGAGACCTTATTGCTCTCTCCAAGTACCTGAAAGGAGGTTGTAGCGAGGTGGGGGTCAGTCTCTTCTCCCAGGTAACAAGTGATAGGACAAGAGGAAATGGCCTCAAGTTGCACCAGGGGAGGTTTAGATTGGATATTAGGAAAAATTTATTCACTGAAAGGGTTGTCAAGCACGGGAACAGGCTGCCCAGGGAAGTGGTTGAGTCACCATCCCTGAAGGTATTGAAAAGACGTGTAGATGTGGTGCTTAGGGATATGGTTTAGTGGTGGACTTGGCAGTGCTAGGTTGACAGTTGGACTTGATGATCTTAAAGGTCTTTTCCAACCTAAATGATTCTATGATTCTGTAGTTTTTGATCTAATAATGCATCTGTCCTCTTTAACTTCTGTGAATTTACTTTAGTCTTCTAATTTGGGTATGTTAGGTCTCTGACTCTGTTCTCTATCTTTTGCTATTATTTCTTAATGGCTTGAGTCTGATCTAGGCTGGGTGTGGGCTGTCTCTTGCCTTAGGCTCTTCTGAGTAGTTGCATGCTGATATGCTGTGATGTTGATAATGTGGGTATCTAGTGTCAGCAGCACCTGGCACTCTGAAAGCCTTTCTTCCCTTCCTTCTCTTGCTTGCATGTCCAGCCATTCCCCTTCATTCTTCATTCACACCAATTTTAGTGTTTCCACATTTAATGTCAGTACAAATCTCTACAACAAGATTTGCCCCTGCATCTTGAAAGAGGTACTTCAGAGCAACATCACTGTCAGAGAAAGCCTTGAGAGGGGCTGGTGGTTTCAGAAGAATCTGAAAAGGGAACTGGATTCAGAGTATTCCCCAGAAGTGAAGAAATTCTGGGGAAAAAAGTATGTCTCTGCACATAGGCGCCCTGTGGATCACAAGCATGGCTGGAGATTAGGTAAAGCCCATTTAATGCATTTCACTTTTGCTAGTTTTGTTTCTGACCAGTAACACTAATTTGTGTTTGTTTTTTTAATCGCAGATTTAGCTGAGCAGAAATTAAGAGGGAAAGCTAACATGCATTATTACTATAATCAAACAAGCATGCTTACAAAGTAAATGCTTGGTAGTAGTTTACTATCCCTTTCATATTTAAAACCTCTTTACCTGTCATGACAAGATGATCAAGAGTTATTTGATATAGCATCCTGACTGCTCCTCTGACATAGCTTTATGTAACAGATACAATCTCACATGCATACTTACTCACAAATAATTATGACGCTATTTTCTGCAGAATTTTGTGGTACCTTGTTTCATTCATTAAACATCCACTTATTTGCAACAATCTTCCTAGTGGATGAACATTGTTCAGACCCCAGTGATCTCATAATCTCATATCTTATGATCTCATAAGTGGCCATTTCAGCGAAGCCTCCGAGGCAAGCAGCTCTAAGACAGAGGACCGCGTCGGGGGACCGCTGCTGGATCGGCTAAACCGCGGTAAAACCGTGCAGGGAAGGGAGGAAAAAGAAAAAAAAAAGGGGGCGGGGGCACGGAGGTAGAGGGCTACCGCAGCCACGCCCCGGCCCCTGAGCAGGAAGGAGGGCGCTCCTGACGAGGGCCCGGCTCTGACTCAGCGTGGGCGGGGAGAAGAGTGACGGCGGCAGTTCCCTTCCCTTCCCTTTCCGGTACAAGAGCATCTCCCAGGGAGCGCAAGCGACCAGGGCGTGGCACGTCAGTTTGCGCGGCAGTTCACGCAGGCAGGGCGTGTGGGGAAGGCGAAGGCACCCTAGCAGCTCAAGAGGTACTGTGAGAAGTGAGTTCATTCGGTAGTCCCCATCCTTCCAGAAGAAACTCAGCTATGGTCTTCACTCATCAGAAAGTGATGCCCTCTGTGCTCGCCAGAGTGGATGTGGCTACCCAGACAGAGCTCCCACAAAAACATGCGGCCACCCAGGTCTCAGGCTGCAGGGAGTGCCTGGGCCTCTCGCTGTTCACGCATGGCAGCCGTGTGGACAGCTGTGTGAGGTGCGACCAGGTGGATGATTTGCTCTGCGTGGTGGCAGAGCTGTGGGAGGAGGTAGAAATGTTAAGGAGCATCAGGGAGGCTGAGAAAGAGATCGACTGGTGGTGCCAGGCTCTGCCCCCCTGAGACAGGAACAGGAGCAGCAGCAGCCACCAGTAAGAAACCCCGATCAAGGGGATCCTGTATCCCCCCCCACCAGGCTGAAGGCAGCAGCTCAAAGGAGGAGAGTGAATGGAGGCAAGTCCACGCTCGTGGCGGCAGGCGAAGGCCCTCCCTGCCTACCTCGCCTCCCCACGTGCCTCTGTACAACAGGTATGAGGCCCTGGAGGTGGAAGGCCAGTCAATGGAGGTTGGGGACGACAGTCTATCTACACCAGAGGTGTCGCCCAGGTCAGAAGAACGTACCTCTCGTATTAACACCACCTCCACAAGGAAGAGAAGATGGGTTATAGTTGTGGGTGACTCCCTTCTGAGGGGAACCGAGGGTCCGATATGCCGGACGGACCCTCCTCTTAGGGAAGTCTGCTGCCTCCCTGGGGCCTGGGTGAAGGATGTCACGAGGATACTCCCTAGCCTGGTATGGCCCTCAGACTACTACCCCCTACTGCTCTTCCATGTGGGGGGCGATGAAGCTGCAACATGAAGTCCTAGGGCAATCAAAAGAGACTTCAGGGCCTTGGGACGGCTAGTAAGAGACTCTGGAGCACAGGTTATGTTCTCCTCTTTCCTTCCAGTTGTGGGCAGCGACACTAGAAGGAACAGAGACACCCAATCTATTAACTCATGGCTCTGTGGCTGGTGTCATCGCCATGGATTTGGTTTTATTGACAACAGGATGGCCTACACAGCACCGGGTTTGCTGGCGTCTGATGGGATTCATCTTTCTCAAAGGGGAAAGAGAACCTTTGCTCAGGAACTTGCGGGGCTTATCGACAGAGCTTTAAACTAGACTCAAAAAGGGAGGGGGATAATATCAGGCTTGCCCGAGGGAAGCTGAGGGACGACGTGCCGCCGTTAGAGGGAGCAGGTGCCAGCAAGGACACACGGCCTGTGTCTCTGAGATGTGGCGGGTATGCTGGGGCACAGCCGAAGTCGAACAGAGTTGAGCTAAGGAATACTAAGGCAATGGAGCCAAGAGGGAAATGCCAGTGAAACACCTCAAAGCACACAAGGGGTGTTCTCCTATGAAGGAGACACGGACGACAGCCCAGCTGAAGTGCCTCTACACCAATGCACGCAGCATGGGCAACAAGCAGGAGGAGTTGGAAGCCATTGTACATCAGGAAAACTATGATATGGTTGCCATCACGGAAACGTGGTGGAATGACTCACACAACTGGAGTGCGGCGATGGATGGCTATAAACTCTTCAGGAGGGATAGGCGAGGCAGGAGAGGTGGTCGGGTAGCCCTATACGTCAGGGACTGTCTGGATAGTTTAGAGCTCAATGATGGTGACGATAGGGTTGAGCGTCTATGGGTAAGAATCAGGGGGAAGGCCAACAAGGCAGATATTGTGGTGGGAATCTGTTGCAGACCACCCAACCAGGATGAGGATACTGACGAACTATTCTATAAACAGCTGGGAGAAGCCTCACGATCGCTAGCCCTTGTTCTTGTGGGGGACTTCAACCTACCAGATGTCTGCTGGAAATACAATACAGCAGAGAGGAAACAGCCTAGGAGGTTCCTGGAGTGTGTGGCAGATAACTTCCTGACACAGCTGGTGAGTGAGCCAACGAGGGAAGGTGCCCCGCTGGACCTCTTGTTCACAAACAGAGAAGGACTTGTGAGCCATGTGATGGTTGGAGGCCGTCTTGGGCAGAGTGATCACAAAATGATAGAGTTTTTGATACGTGGAGAAGCGGCGAGGGGGGTCATCAAAACTGCCACCTTAGACTTCTGGAGGGCGGACTTCGGCCTGTTTAGGAGACTGGTCAACAGAGTGCCCTGGGAGGCAGCCCTAAAGGGCAAAGGAGTCCAGGAAGGCTGGACATTCTTTAAGGAGGAAGTCCTAAAGGCACAAGAGCAGGCTGTCCCAGGTGTCGAAAGATGAGCCGGCAGGGAAGAAGACCGGCCTGGCTGACTAGAGAGCCCTGGCTAGAACTCAGGAAAAAGAGGAGAGTCTATGACCTCTGGAAGAAGGGGCAGGCAACTCAGGAGGACTACAAAGGTGTAGCGAGGCTGTGCAGGGAGAAAATTAGAAGGGCCAAAGCTGAGCTAGAGCTCAATCTGGCTGCTGCTGTAAAAGACAACAAAAAATACTTCTTCAAATACATTAGCAGCAAAAGGAGAGCTAAGGAGAATCTCCAGGCTCTATTAGATGGGGGAGGGAACACAGTGACCAAGGATGAGGAAAAGGCTGAGGTACTGAATGCCTTCTTTGCCTCAGTCTTTAATAGCAGGGCCAATTGTTCTCTGGGTACCCAGCCCCCTGAGTCGGAAGACCGGGATGGGGACCAGAATGGAGCCCCCATAATCCAGGGGGAAATGGTTAGTGATGTGCTGCACCACTTAGACACTCACAAGTCTATGGGGCCTGATGAGATCCACCCAAGAGTACTGAAGGAACTGGCAGATGTGCTCACCAAGCCCCTTTCCATCATTTACCAGCAGTCCTGGCTAACTGGGGAGGTCCCTGCTGACTGGAGATTAGCTAACGTGATGCCCATCTTCAAGAAGGGCTGGAAGGAGGACCCGGGGAACTACAGGCCTGTCAGCCTGACCTCGGTACCAGGGAAGCTGATGGAGCAGATCATCCTGAGTGCCATCACACGGCATGTAGAGAATAACCAAGGGATCAAGCCCAGCCAGCATGGGTTCAGGAAAGGCAGGTCCTGCTTGACCAACCTGATCTCCTTCTACGACAAGGTGACTCGCCTAGTAGATGAGGGAAAGGCTGTGGATGGTGTCTATCTAGACTTCAGTAAAACGTTTGACACGGTTTCCCACAGCATTCTCCTGGAGAAACTGGCTGCTCATGGCTTGGATGGGTGTACTCTTTGCTGGGTACAAAACTGGCTGGATGGCTGGGCCCAAAGAGTGGTGGTGAATGGAGTTTACTCCAGTTGGTGGCCAGTCACAAGTGGTGTTCCCCAGGGCTCAGTTTTCGGGCCAGTCTTGTTTGATATCTTCATCAATGATCTGGACGAGGGGATCAAGTGCACCCTCAGTAAGTTTGCAGATGACACCAAGTTGTGTGGGAGTGTTGATCTGCTTGAGGGGAGGAAGGCTCTCCAGAGGGACCTGGACAGGCTGGCTCAATGGGCCGAGGTCAATTGTATGAGGTTTAACAAGGCCAAGTGCAAGGTCCTGCACTTGGGCCACAGCAACCCCATGCAACGCTACAGGCTTGGGGAAGACTGGCTGGAAAGCTGCTAGGCAGAAAAGGACCTGGGGGTGTTGGTCGACAGCCGGCTGAATATGAGCCAGCAGTGTGCCCAGGTGGCCAAGAAAGACAACGGCATCCTGGCTTGTATCAAAAATAGTGTGGCCAGCAGGACTAGGGAAGTGATCGTGCCCCTGTACTCAGCACTGGTGAGGCCGCACCTTGACTACGGTGTTCGGTTTTGGACCCCCCACTACAAGAGAGACATTGAAGTGCTGGAGCGTGTCCAGAGAAGGGCAATGAAGCTGGTGAAGGGTCTGGAGCACAAGTCTGATGAGGAGTGGCTGAGGGAACTGGGGTTGTTTAGCCTGGAGAAAAGAAGGCTGAGGGGAGACCTTATTGCTCTCTCCAACTACCTGAAAGGAGGTTGTAGAGAGGTGGGTGTCGGTCTCTTCTCCCAGGTAACAAGTGATAGGACAAGAGGAAATGGCCTCCAGTTGCACCAGGGGAGGTTTAGACTGGATGTTAGGAAATTTTACTTCACTGAAAGGGTTATCAAGCATTGGAACAGGCTGCCCAGGGAAGTGGTTGTGTCGCCATCCCTGGATGTATTAAAAAGACGTTTGGATGAGGTGCTTAGGGACATGGTATAGTGGTGGTCTTGGTAGTGTTAGGTTTATGGTTGGACTTGATGATCTTAACGGTCTTTTCCAACCTATACAATTCTGTGATTCTGTGATAAACAGCATAAAATTTCAAACAGCTCAGTCTCACAAATGGTTTATATCCATCTCCCAACCTACCAAAATCTAACAAACTCCAGTCTCAGAAATTAGCATGCCCTCATGCTTTACTGTTTTACCACCCAGTGTTTTAAATTAATGCCTTATTCCACATTAAAGGAAAGTCATCACAGATATCATTAGGTCAATTAACAAAGGTCTTGATTAGATAGGAATTGCACCTTTGAGAGGTCTTTCCACCTGCTCTGCTACAATTCTAAGAAAGCTTAATATTACCAATAAGATTAAACTTTCCTATACTCTGAATGAGAATCCTATGACAATATCAACAATCAGTAGATAACCTATGTATGTATATTCACGTGTAAATAGCCACACTCAGTAATCTGTTTTACAGAACGCTCAAGTCAAAGAAATCTCCAAAATATTCTATATCTTTATAAGAAGTGACATTTATTTTTCTGCTTTGGGTACCCATGCTCTCTACACAATATAGCATCTAAAACCTCTGCCTACAAAAAATACCCTGCTCAGAAGTTTCTCAAAAATCAGACAAGGGTTGTGGAAGCCACGCTATAGAAATGATTGTGGCAGTTTGTCTGATAGATGGTTTTTTTACAAGTCTATAGAATGCATAATGTGAAGATACTTGCACGTTCCTGTGAAAGCACAGATGTGTAACAGGACAGCCATATAGATAGTGCCATTCACATGGGATATGAATCAGGTAAAGGGATTTTTGAAGCTGGATCAGGCTGTATGTGATTTAAGATATAACGTGTTACTAACAGACACCTACAGGTAATGTAATAGCACAATGCAGAGTAAGGCAGGCTTCCTGTAAGATTTTGTCCGTGGCATGTACCTTATATGCAATTAGTTTTCTTCTATTGTCTCAAGAGAGTCCTTGCTTGACAATTGTGATTTATTACTAAGTGCTGTTTTTTAATTTGTGGCAGGCATTTGCTCCTTTTTGTTGTTGCCAAGCTTGCAGTCAGGAGGTAGCTATAATCCCAAAATGGACTGCTGTAGTAAAAATTAAATCAAATAAAAAATAAAAATAGTAATTAATTACCCAAGCCACTAGATATTTTACAAAAATCAGTGATAATACAGATGTTTTCCTTTGTTACCAATGGAGGCTTTAATAAGTTTTTAATCGGACCATATGCTTTTTAACAGGACACAGCAGACTAGAGCAAGATTTAAAAGATCACTAAATTCACAGTTAATTCATCTCTTTTAATTGTTAACAGTGCAAAATACACTGTCTTACAATTATGTGAGATATGCTTTTATAGAACATATTTAAATTTCCTCTTCAAATAGAAGCAGCAGAAACAGGCAACTATTTGCAAAGTTACATCAACAACTAGTTAACTAGTTGTCATCAAATAATACAAGATTAAGCCTCTTCTAATTAGGGGCATTTAAGGACAAACATATAACTAATGTTATAAATAATAAATGACCCCCAGTAATACACTTATTGTTTTATAGAGATAAGAAAATCCACTAAAAACTGAGACAAGCTCATCGGTTCCAATAAAACAACACCTCCCTTGAAAGCATCACATCCCCATGTGCTCCTGAGAAACCCTGCAGAAAGAGCTTCTACATGTCCCTTCCAACCAGAATGGGCTACAGGTGCATTTTGTAGGAGAAGACAACTGGAAATGAGTTAGGATACAAAATTTTTAAACTATGGTCCAACAAATGTTCTGAATGCTTCTAGATATCATGAATAGCCCTAGACTTATTTTTCTAAGAGAAAAGAAATGGTAAGCTTTCACCTACTATTCAGAGCAGGGATGCCTTACTACAAGAACGAGCTGAAAAAAACCCAAAAGAATAGTAAAGGCAGTGGAAAAGGTCTGGAGGTTTGGAAACAGCTGCACTACGACTGTACAGAAGTTACACATTTCTTCTATCCCTAAATGTCCTATCAGTAACCACACAAAAACCCCTCCCAATCTCAGATGGCCTTTTAATAACACCCTCTAGTATTAAGGTGCTGGCAGTTTCGTAACTTTCTAACTCATAAGATTCCTAAGAACTGAAACTGACTGTTTTCTAGAAATCAGACCACCTTCTTGGTTGTTCACAAAGGAATAGTTTCTGAGTTATGTAAAATAACACCTCTAAGTGTTTTGCACTGGAACTGTGGTATGTATTTACCCCACTGATCTTTTTATTAATTTTGCTTTAATTTATCTTGCCTAAGAAACATGCTTTACAAGATTTCAAGGCAAACGTTTCCAGTTTTATGCTGTATTCCAAGGCTATGGTCCAGATGTTCTGACTGAAATTTAAACATAGGCTGTGCCCATTTTTTTGTAATGGTGTTATGGTGCAGTAATACAATTTCCTTGTGACAAATCACATAAAACCAGTGAAGGAAGATGAAAGCTGCAAATGTTGATGGCCCTTGATATTTTTTACTAAAATAAAGCATTTTTTAAAATCTATGGGATTGCTTGTTCACCCAGTAGTAAGAACTAACAGATGACAGGGTTAAAAGAATATATTAAGAACCGGAAGTATTCCAAAATTATTTCCTTCTGTTCAGTTAAAGAATACAAGAGTGTGAGTTTACATCGCCTGATACTGAGTTTTGTCCTCAAATTGCATAAAAAAACCCTTATATGTGTGACTTGTTCAAGGGCTTTGTTTTCAAATACTACAGCAATTCAGGACACTATGCACACACTGATTAGCTTCTAGCACTACTGTAGAACTGGGGTTGTTGTACTGCCAATTACATGTTCAATTTCTTATTAAAATTGTATGAACAACTTAATTCTCAGGCTCCATTTCTTGAGTTTTCTCTTATTTTCATATCCTGTACAAGTTTCTTAGAAAGATAAATATTAACAACTAATATTTCACAGTATCTTGACAAGAAACATTATGCAGATTTAAATCTATGAAACATCAAGCACCAGAACTTTTTTAAGATCAAAGAGGAAACAAATGAAACTATTAAAACCACAAATGACCATCTAAACTCCTGTCAATGCTACGCATTCCATATAGCTATAGATTTATTCAGTCTTCCAATATGTTTTTTCTGTTATGCTCCAAAAGCTATACTAGTTAGGCTGTTAGAAAATTTTAGCTTTTGTTACCAAATAAAGTTTCTAGAGCTTGCACTGGCTAGAAAATAAACAAACAAAAAAAGACTTTAAGGCAAGGAGTAGGTGTCCTGCAAAAAACCTCTAGAAATAAAAAAGCAACAGTAACAATTTATCATTCTTGTTACTATAATAATCTCAAAGGGGGGTGGCGGTTTAAACCGTATTCATAATTTTTGAGATCTTGGGTTTGGCAGCTGCAGTATCATATATCTTGTTTTTTGAGAAGTAACTTAAACGAAGGTTCCTTACAAATACTTCAATGTATTTCAAAAATGAGTCGTATGTGGGAAATAAATCAGTACTCAACCAGTTATAAACCTACAGGTGACAATTTACAAGAAAAAGAAAGCATATATCTCCTTCTATAGATGGGCTATATATACTGGCTTGCAATCCATCCTTGAAGCCAGCAACAACTACAATTCAGTGCTTAGGAAATACAGGACTTTTCCTCTTCATGCATTTCTGCGGTGCCTGCTACTCCAGAGAAGGCAATACAGCCTGGGCTGGAAGCTTCCTCTTCCCCCTAGCAAATATATGCCTGCAGTTAGCCACGCAGTCACGTACCCACACGAAGGCCCTGAGTCAGCAAAATATATTAGTACCTTCTCTCTTCTTGAATAAGTTCCTTTGGCTTCAGGAGGACTCGGAGTGAAACACATCCATACCTAGCATGAAGCAGTAGCACACATTTGCTCCTCTGGGCAAACACTGATGCTTTCCCACTCATTTGGTCCCATGCTCTTTGTGCAGTTCCCTGCCTCCACCTAAGAGCAGTTTGGACCTCTGAGAGTCATGTAAACTAATAAAGCTTTTCATAAACCAAAGGGCCGTGCCCATTTGCATGGAAGCATAGTTGAATGGAATAAAAATTATTGAATTATAAATAAGACTCATTCATACTCTTTAAATACATGCTCCTTTCTCTAATAACACATCAAAATGCAACCCTGTGTGCATTTACAACTTGCATAGAGATAGATATGCAGGAAGTTTGGGGGTTTTCTGTGTTCCCACTTTTAAGCAAGCAGAAATACACCCCAGCAAAGAGCTTTCAGATAGCAAAGCCTCAACAGGTAGGAATACATGTAAAAAGCCTTTCACTAAGAAATAAAAACAATTCTCATTTTTATAGCAGGAAAAAGTGCCTTGTCTGAATGCAACTCCATTGTGAGCAATTACAGAGGGAAAAGATGTATTTGCTGGACACAAGCGTGAGTTAACACATCCCTCTGAAACAGAGGCATTTGCCTTCACAGGAACCTTCCCTGGACAGTAGAAACAGGAGGCTGAGCCTGCACATACAGGGCTGAAAACCAGCATAAACAGTGTATCTGACAGTTAAAAGAGGTATCCAGTTTGGGACAAATGAATAGTAATCTGGTAGGTACTTACACTGATCAACATCAGAGTTGTATAGGATATTGGCTTCCTAGCAAATCTACCAAGGAGATGTGAAGAGTTGGTTAGTAATGTTGAAACATACATTTTGGTTTGTTTCTTTTGAGGTTGGAGACATTACGTATGAAGGCTGACTTAGAGGATTTACCACAAATACTGTGAGGTGCCTGGTGGTACCTAAGGTCCTTTGGTAAGTAATTAAGATATAAAAGAACATTGAAAATAGTAACAATTAACTCTCTCTAGTAAAAGTACTTTAAACCCTTGTCAATCTCTACAAGAATATGAATCTAGGCTCCCTACTGTCAGTGCTATTATATTGGGATTAACACGTCACAATAAGAAAACTCTGTTTCCAGCTTCGGAGGATTAGTGCTAGCTGCGAAAGACTCAAACACCCAGAGATGAATTAGAATAGCAATAATAATAAAGTTGATCTTTCTAGTTAAAAGAAATCTGAGGTGCAACAAAATTTATACATGTAGGGTATCATTTTAAAAAGCCAAGTAGGAATCAGCACTGCAGATCAACACAATGCTGCCTCGTTTCTCAGGAGACATAGAAGCTTAAAAGAAATGCCCTAAATATTGTATTTGCTATTCCACCCTGTCAGCTGAACAGGGGCAGTAACATGTACTTAAGTGACCTTTGTTACAAACAACTGACAAGAAAGAGAAGACAAGTGTGGTGGGTGACAAGGAAATTAAAGAATGCCATCTTAGTTAAACCTGACATGACTTCTAACTAAATCCTTGCAATGAATTTCCAGGATATTTTTCCCATTCAACTGTTCATGAAAAGATTTTAAATTCTATTGGGTGTGTAATAAAATTAAAATCTATCTTAAGAGCTTTACACATTTGTATTACTGAAGAGTTTCAAATCAGTGTGTAAGAATACAAATGTGAATATTTTTGTGAGGGTTATTTAGTAAAATTCTTAAATATCACATTGGAAAAAGGACTGTCACTGTAATTAACACTTTCCAGTTACTAAGAAATATAGCTGTAATAGCCTTTTCCTCCTTTAATCACTGAAATTATGCCATGTATTTCAATTCCCTATATTGAAACAAATACTTTTTTAAACCCACTGTTGCCCTGAGGTAAAGAAAGGGACGGTGTGTGATGCATAATATGCACGGCATATATGGAAGGCCCAATCCTGCCCTTCCTAAATTTCTGGTATAACTAATGCTTGGTCTTGATGCTATAGCCATAATGAGCTGGACGTTACCCTCTCGTGTGGAGTCTGACAGCATCAAAAGATGTTTAACTCACTTGGTCATACATTCAGGAAATTGAGATGAGTACTCATTTAAACCTATGTAGAAAAAAAAAAAAAATTGAATCTCAGTGGTAAACCACTGAAATATCTCCTCTGTCATTTACATGACTGTCAAAAGCTTCTTATTGTTTCACTTGAGTAAGAAATGTAGCAGCATCAGATTTGAGACATTAGAAGAGAGAAAGAGTTTTTAAACCTTATTATTCTGAAAATGCCTGAATCAAATGCCCACTGAGGTCAAGGGGCGCCAAGGCAACGGACAGCTTCAAAATATGAATATTGTCTGCATAAACATGTTTTGGAACACAGTACAATTTTCTAGCAAAAGTTATGTCAACAGAAGCAACAAAATCTGGTCTTAGCATTTGAGTTACCTTGTGTTCAGAGTCAAAGTGGCTAGAAGAAACTTAGTTTAGCATTTCAGTTGATTTAGTAGATCTCAGAATTAATGTTGTGTCCTTAATTAACATGTGTAAATAGGCAAGAAGCAACTCTATGAAAGAGTTGTATCACCTTAATATTGCATATGCTCTTCTGTACTGGCCAAGCTATTCCATATCTCAATGATGAGAAAACTAATGTGTCACTGACCACACAATGAAAATAATAACATTCTACTCAATTATTGCATTAAAAATATTCAACTCATCTCTTCCTGAAATTAATTAATACGCCTTGGATATCAAAAAGTGTGTTAACACAAGCATTAAGAACTGTTAATCTAGGGCTGTCCTTGTTTATCGTATTCTTTTGTTTGGAGAAAGTATAAAAATACTGTTTTTACCAGAAAGTGGTACAGAGCATGGTGATGTAGTTCACTTTATGATGACATAATCTGTTGGGAAATGTCATGCCATGCTGAAATATACTATATTGTGTGATGTTTATTTGTTATGATGGCTAGAGAACAACTAAGTGGCTGTTGCTTACAGTGTCATCTGGAAGAAAATGACAAATGTCAACTAGGTGTGTATATTACCCAAAAAGAGGTATCCAGAAAATGCTGAAAACGCAATTTGCTAATTGTAAGATATGAAGAAAACCCTCTAATGGCAAGCAAATGATTCACAAGCAAACATTTGCTTTACAATTTAGAGAATGCAGTAAAAGAGAGAAAGCAATTTGCCTAAAAATTCATGCCAGTGACAAAATCTTTCTTTACTGAGAAAGCAAAGGGGGAATGTGATACTTTCGCATTCCTTAAAATACCAAAGCAGTCCTTCCCCCTTCTTTTCTGTTTTTCTTCTTTTTTCCTTTTGTCTCCCTGCTTTGCAGTGCATTTTACAACTGAAACAGCAGCAGCTACAGTGAGCAACAAAAATACATCTTTTTAGAAAAAAACATAAGGACTTCTGGATAAGGGAGACACGCAGTTGCTGACCTAGTAAAGGGGTTTTTTATTGTTACTTTTGGCTGGCATTCTCATAAGCTAACTAGGGAAATATAATCCTCATGAAACTACTATAGGGTAGGTGCAAAGCTCGGTGGTAACCACACCTAGGTGGCTGTTTGCCTGTGAAAATGTAAAGATGCACTGAGCAGATTTTCTAAGAAAGACATCTGTTTTAAAATGAGGGAAGATGAGTACTTAACTGAGAGAGGAGTACTCAACTGCACAACTACAGGACTAGGAACAGCTACCTACAGCAACCCTTCAGAAAAGAATCAACAATAGCATGAGGAAAAGATAAACAACCTACTCAGGTGTATAAACAGGCAGTTAGGAAGGAAAATCTGAAAGAATGGGGCTAGCTCAAAGAAAAGAAGAGGGGGGACAGTGATAACAGCTTCAAATACAAATGCTGCTGCAAAGAACAGAACAATCTTTTCTGCATGCCCATGAACAATAAATTATGGATGTAAACCACAGCAAAACTGATTCACGTTAAACATGAGAAAAAGGTTCTGGGGTAGAGACATGCACAGGAACAGTGTGTCTGGGGGCTGTTCTTCAGGAACAGGCAAACTTTTCTTAGAAATCATTTGCCTTCAACAAGGTCTGGACATGCACACCATGGCTGATCTGAATTTGCACTTCAGCCAAGTGACTAGAAAGGACTCTCAAAGCCTTCTGAAAGCTAAGTGTGGAACGAGCAGATCTTACAGTTTTCCTAACACCAAAAGTGCCTGACAACATATCTCCAGACTTCATGGCTGCCAGTGGGCTGCCACATACTGCACTGCCTCCAGAAAGGAGATTATATTTCAGAGACACTAGGTCTAAGTGGGAACCCAATGCTGAGTGGCTTCCAGAAGGATTACAAGATTTCAAGTGCAACCATAAGAACCACGGAAGTTCCCTCTATTCAATCCTGTGGCACCAAAGCCATAAAAGTCCCTTGACAGCTTCTGATGAGATTCCTCTTTTTCCTTTAAATCTTCCGTAACCTCTCTGGCTGTGCTCAGAGAATTTCCACTCAGCCAGAAACCCTAGATCATATACGACTAGAGCATAAAGGGATTAACAGATTTATGTACCTTAAAGACAGGAAGAGCCATTATTATAACCTAGTCCGATCCTCACCTAAAGGAAGGAATCACAAACCTAAGTGGAACAAGCACATGTCATTAATATGACACAAAACTAAAAGGTACCTGCTACATGATCTCATCAAGAAGCGTTTATTCTTCAATAATCTTGACAACCACACTTTTAGTAAATACAACTGTTGATTAATGTTATGAAATGCAGATTGCTGTGCCTTGTGCAAGAAGAAAAAACGGCATCTTGTTCTTTATTGGCTTTAATTGGGGGACCCCTCTAAATCCAAGCTGCATTCACATTTTCTGAGATACATGGGAAACAATCTGCCAATCAACATTCTTCAGAACAAGCCTAAATGTATTCAACTTGCCTTAGGAAGATCAATACTAACATCAAATGAAAGCCAGACTATACATTCTATGTACACAATCTATCCTCACAAGTTCTTGGGGCAGGGGGAGGAATGAGTTTATGGTATTACTTAGTCACCTAATTTCCCCCATCAACCTGCAAGCATCCAACACTTACTCAGTAAACAGCATCAGGTAGTTCAATAGAGGAAAAAACTTCAAAAGTAAATGGCAATCACTGTATTCCTTTTATTTTTTATTAATCTTTTAGAGATAAAAGCAAATCATAATCAAGTTTTCTGCTTTCTTATATCACATACTCATTGGCTCTTCCATAGGGGTGCATTTCTTTCAACAGGCCATCATTCCAAAATATGATACCAAATATGAGGCAAGGCAGAGAAAAAAAATCAAAAGATTATTCCAGCCAGGGTTGCTGTATGAGTCCCATTTCCTCATGGAAAATTAAAATTATTGTTTTCAGCTGCCGTCCCTACAAACACAGACTTTATACGGAATAGTGGTTAGCATCAATAATCCAGAGTCACCAAATTAACATGAAATTAAGTATATTTGGGAACAAAAAAATTACAGTCCGCAAAATGAGGGACATGACAGAAACATGGGGGAAGCACAGGGACTCGGCTCCATGTAAAATGAGATCCCTACTGACTCCAAAGTTTCATTAAAACTACATATTATCAAATGCTTTCATATCCATTCATGATGGTTTAAGCCTGGATCTTTAAGAAAGCTTCCTTTATGATTATAAATGTATCTTTTTGACACTCTATCTGCCATTATACTAAAGTCTGTTTCTTGCACTATTTTTTTTCATGTATTTTAATTTTTTTGATTCCCCAGTCCAACAAAGCCAGACAATACCATGTTAGGATTGTCTAGTTATTTCAGAGAAGGTGTAACATTTGTCAGCATGCCTGCTGCCCAGCTGAAATTGCCTTTTTAACACTATTCACAGCCTTGCTCAGTGTGATGTTTGCATCTTTTTCCCCATTTCTGTGCAAGTGCAGGTATAGGCAATAAGTGCAGTTAAAGTATTCTTTGTATTTTTTCCACAGGTTAAAAAATTAAAATAAAAAAAGCAATAAAACTGTAATTTCCATGCAAGCATTCATTTTGAGGATTTCTGATTCCATATTCCTTTTTGTTAGTGGACTACCAAAAAGGTTCCACTAAAGCAACTGCATTCTTTATGAGACAAATGGAGGTATAGTTTCTTAGACCAACTTACTTCTTCTAGGGAGCGTATTTGCTAAATGACAAAACACTAAAACTCGATGATAATGTATAAGAAATTTATAACCGAAACGCAGGCTTTCGGTAATGAAGCGCCAGAATTTTTGACATAATTTTACAATTGAGAAATACAAGAACTTGCAGCTTAGCAAGTGAAATAAAAACATGTAAAAGTGAATAAAGGCTTCTACTGACTTGAGTGGGTTTTAGCTTAATCATCAGGTATTAAAACTGCAGGCGTCTAAAATCAATATTCTAGCTAAATTTAAGAATATCTACATGACAGCAAGTCACAGCTTAGAATTAGAATACCCTGCAAACTCCATTTCATGCAAATTTCAAACAACATTTTGGCTCTACAAAGAAACCCATATCAATCATTCTATACTCATTTACATTTGAGATACTGTCAAAGGGTGAGGTGATATTCCCTCTACTAACTACTTACACAGGATGAGTATGGCAATTAGGTTTCTAACCTGGAGGTTTCCACTAAGTATAAAAAATAAGATGAGGCATATCTAGAAGAGGGTTGCTGGGTGGTTTTGGTTTGGTTTTTTTTTGCTTTGCCTCTAATGTCAATTTTATGGATAGATTGTCATTTATACCGAAAGTTCTATATATCTCTGTGAATTTCCTACCTGTCCACCAGAAGGCTCTTGAGATTTCAGGCTTTAAATCAAGTTTTACAAGAGTCTCACACAGAAAAAAGGTAGCACCTTTCAACCCCGGCTGTCTCTGAGTAATTGCCACCCCCAAAGGGTGTGCTAGTGCATGAAATGGGCTGAAAGGTTGCAAAACTGACAGTGAAAATAGCAGACATTGGAATAAACATTGCTGTTTCAGTCACAACAGATCAGGTACATTGTGCTACATATTGGAAAAGATACATATTGGAAAAGATACATATTAATCAAAGTGCTTTCTTTAATTAGTAGTTGACTGCCATCTGCTTGGCACCTTAGCACTGCAGGACAGTTGTGAAGCTCAGTTAAGTAAATACAAGTACCAGTTGCATGCCATTTGTTCTCATTGCATGTTAATCATCAACAAAGCATCATAGAGAGAAAAAAAAATTATTCCTTCCCTAAGAGGTAAGCAGGTGGGAGAGTACCTGAGGACTGTCCAATTTATATTATGCTTACGTTACCATCAGGGTCTTAAATGCATTGACTAACAATTCAGTTTATAATATTGTCATTATTTGAGCAACCTAATGTCAACAGATCAGAAACCTCTGGTTGCAAAACGCAATCATCCTTAGAAAGCATAAAAAGCTTTCTAAAGTAACCAAAAGGTTACTCTCACTGGTGTCTGATCTTGATCTGATTATGCATTAAGGAATACAAGCCACCCCTGCCACATATGCAAAAACACAATCTTCTGTTTTCCCAAGAATATCACACACACAAGAAGCATCCCATATATAACAACAAGCCCTTGGTAACTTTGAACCTGGGACTTTAGGGCACAGCTCTACTCAGAATCACAGAATCACAGAATCGTATAGGTTGGAAAAGAGCTTTAAGATCATCAAGTCCAACCGTAAACCTAACACTACCAAGACCACCACTATACCATGTCCCTAAGCACCTCATCCAAACGTCTTTTAAATATCTCCAGGGATGGCGACTCAACCACTTCCCTGGGCAGCCTGTTCCAATGCTTGATAACCCTTTCAGTGAAGTAAAATTTCCTAACATCCAGTCTAAACCTCCCCTGGTGCAACTGGAGGCCATTTCCTCTTGTCCTATCACTTGTTACCTGGGAGAAGAGACAGACACCCACCTCTCTACAACCTCCTTTCAGGTAGTTGTAGAGAGCGATAAGGTCTCCCCTCAGCCTCCTTTTCTCCAGACTAAACAGCCCCAGTTCCCTCAGCTGCTCCTCATAAGACTTGTGCTCCAGACCCTTCACCCTTCACGTTGCCCTTCTCTGGACACACTCCAGCACCTCAATGTCTCTCTTGCAGTGGGTGGCCCAAAACTGAACACAGTATTCGAGGTGCGGCCTCACCAGTGCTGAGTACAGGGGCACGATCACTTCCCTAGTCCTGCTGGCCACACTATTTCTGATACAAGCCAGGATGCCATTGTCTTTCTTGGCCACCTGGGCATACTGCTGGCTCATATTCAGCCGGTTGTCAACCAACACCCCCAGGTCCTTTTCTGCCAGGCAGCTTTCCAGCCACTCTTCCCCAAGCCTGTAGCGTTGCATGGGGTTGCTGTGGCCCAAGTACAGGACCTTGCACTTGGCCTTGTTAAACCTCATACAGTTGACCTCGGCCCATCGATCCAGCCTGTCCAGATCCCTCTGTAGAGCCTTCCTCCCCTCAAGCAGATCAACACTCCTGCACAACTTGGTGTCATCTGCAGACTTACTGAGGGTGCACTTGATCCCCTCGTCCAGATCATTGATAAAGGTATCAAACAAGACTGGCCCCAAAACTGAGCCCTGGGGAACACCACTTGTGACTGGCCGCCAACTGGATTTAACTCCATTCACCACCACTCTTTGGGCCCAGCCATCCAGCCAGTTTTGTACCCAGAGAAGAGTACACCCATCCAAGCCATGAGCAGCCAGTTTCTCCAGGAGAATGCTGTGGGAAACCATGTCAAACGTTTTACTGAAGTCTAGATAGACAACATCCACAGCCTTTCCCTCATCTACTAGGCGAGTCACCTTGTCGTAGAAGGAGATCAGGTTGGTCAAGCAGGACCTGCCTTTCCTGAACCCATGCTGGCTGGGCTTGATCCCTTGGTTATTCTCTACATGCCATGTGATAGCACTCAGGATGATCTGCTCCATCAGCTTCCCTGGTACCGAGGTCAGGCTGACAGGCCTGTAGTTCCCCGGGTCCTCCTTCCAGCCCTTCTTGAAGATGGGCATCACGTTAGCTAATCTCCAGTCAGCAGGGACCTCCCCAGTTAGCCAGGACTGCTGGTAAATGATGGAAAGGGGCTTGGTGAGCACATCTGCCAGTTCCTTCAGTACTCTTGGGTGGATCTCATCAGGCCCCATAGACTTGTGAGTGTCTAAGTGGTGCAGCACATCACTAACCATTTCCCCCTGGATTATGGGGGCTCCATTCTGGTCCCCATCCCGGTCTTCCGACTCAGGGGGCTGGGTACCCAGAGAACAATTGGCCCTGCTATTAAAGACTGAGGCAAAGAAGGCATTCAGTACCTCAGCCTTTTCCTCATCCTTGGTCACTGTGTTCCCTCCCCCGTCTAATAGAGCCTGGAGATTCTCCTTAGCTCTCCTTTTGCTGCTAATGTATTTGAAGAAGTATTTTTTGTTGTCTTTTACAGCAGCAGCCAGATTGAGCTCTAGCTCAGCTTTGGCCCTTCTAATTTTCTCCCTGCACAGCCTCGCTACACCTTTGTAGTCCTCCTGAGTTGCCTGCTCCTTCTTCCAGAGGTCATAGACTCTCCTCTTTTTCCTGAGTTCTAGCCAGAGCTCTCTAGTCAGCCAGGCCGGTTTTCTTCCCTGCCGGCTCGTTTTTCGGCACCTGGGGACAGCCTGCTCTTGTGCCTTTAGGACTTCCTCCTTAAAGAATGTCCAGCCTTCCTGGACTCCTTTGCCCTTTAGGGCTGCCTCCCAGGGCACTCTGTTGACCAGTCTCCTAAACAGGCCGAAGTCCGCCCTCCGGAAGTCTAAGGTGGCAGTTTTGATGACCCCCCTCGCCGCTTCTCCACGTATCAAAAACTCTATCATTTTGTGATCACTCTGCCCAAGACGGCCTCCAACCATCACATGGCTCACAAGTCCTTCTCTGTTTGTGAACAAGAGGTCCAGCGGGGCACCTTCCCTCGTTGGCTCACTCACCAGCTGTGTCAGGAAGTTATCTGCCACACGCTCCAGGAACCTCCTAGACCTTTTCTTCTCTGCTGTATTGTATTTCCAGCAGACATCATGTAAGTTGAAGTCCCCCACAAGAACAAGGGCTAGCAATCGTGAGGCTTCTCCCAGCTGCTTATAGAATAGTTCGTCAGTATCCTCATCCTGGCTGGGTGGTCTGCAACAGATTCCCACCACAATATCTGCCTTGTTGGCCTTCCCCCTGATTCTTACCCATAGACGCTCAACCCTATCATCACCATCATCGAGCTCTAAACTATCCAGACACTCCCTAACATATAGGGATACCCCTCCACCTCTCCTGCGTCACCTATCCCTCCTGAAGAGTTTATAGCCATAAAACCTGAAGAGTTTATAGCCTCCAAAAACTGTTGTTGTAAAATGGTGTAACTTTTGTTATCCCCAATGATTTTCTTCCACCTACAAGTCAAAAGATAGGCTTTGAGCTTAACTCACAGCAGAGCACCACATTATCAATAAATGGGAGAGCAAATTACACCTTCTACCACACCTAAATAAGACAGGTGTTCTTCAAACTAAAATCTCAGTTATACCTATATGTATACTTATTTAGGTCCACCAATATACCTAAATTTGTAAGGGGCTGGGTTAGGGAATGATGATTCAATCCTCAGCAATATTTTACAATTGCGATTCTTCCACAAAAGCAGTGTTTCCAAATTCTTTAGGGCACACATTCAGGTTCCCAGTATTGGATTCAGCAAGCATATTCTAGGTACGTCTTTGAAGTAGGGTGCTGAGAATCTTCAGTAAGCACCTTTTATAAACAATCAGCCAATACAGCGTACTTGAATTTCCAAAAATTTTAAATTCCCACCACTAGTGTTTCCTTAAAATGTCAGCTATCTGGAGATAAAGGAAAGGCCTCTTAATATTTAATTATTAAAAGAAAGGAAATGTAGGGTAGAATTATATGACTACTTCTCTCTGTGGAGGAAGAAGGGCAGTTACCAGGAGGATCACATATGAACCTGCTCATTTCTACACCTTTATAAATGGTCTGGGAAAAGGGATGACTTGTGAAGTGCAGATACAAATTATTCAGGAGCATCAAAATATAAGCTGTTTGCAAAAAGTTGCAAAGGCTTTTGCAATACTGATGGAGCTGAGAGATAATATAGTGATAAAAGCAGGAGCAGATGAAACTCAACATAGAAAAATGCATAGTAACACACATGGAAAAATGTCATTAACACTTTATCTACAGTGATGGACTCTACTGATATCAATTCAGAAAGACATCTTGTCATCCTGAGCCCTTTGAAAATTCAAAGTTCCACCAAAAGAAGGGCAAATAAAACATTTGCAATTGCTTTAAAAGGAATAGCAATCACCAGTGTAATTTTACTACTGCTTAAGACGTGATGTGCTTAATTCTGATCACCCATACAAAAAACTGTGCAAAAGAACTAGAAGAGGTACAGTAAACAGCAAAACAAAAAGAGTCATCTCGTGTGGAAAACTATATAGTTTAGTTTTGAAAAAATACAAACAAAGAGGAATATGCTAGAAGTCAATAAAGTGTTGAAAGATGTGGAGAAACTAAGCTGGGAATGATTTTCACTGTTTCTTATGAGACAAGCACCTGTGAATGATCCATGAAATCATCATGTAGGAAGTTTAAAACAAATAAACAGAATTTCTTTTCCACAGAAAGGAAGGGTAACTGCAATGCTCATTGCTATGGAATGTAGAGGCCAAACACAGAATTGAGTTAAAAAAAGTAATTAGACAAATCCCCAGAAGAGAAGGTATTCAGTGTTTTTAAATAAGATGCTCCAGACACACCCTGCAGCTCGAGAGAGTTCTTGCTTTGTTGATTATGAGAACTGGAGAGGGAATGCCCCAAAGAAACATGATTTTTCCTTTTTCCATAACACAGATTTCCTACACAGGCTACACAGGCTATTGAATGAGAGAAACTCTTCTTTGCTCTTCAGGAGCAAAGAAGGTGGGTCCATACATTGCAAAGGTGTCACCAAAATCAGGAATCAAACTCCTTAACACCAATGTAGTATTAAGAAGCAGGCATTCTTTATTACGGCGCCAGATGCACGGGGGATCGTTCCACCTAGCGTGCATACCGCAGGTTACATCAGCCGAAACTTATATTGTCCAGTTACATACATATGCATCAAATTTCCCGGAATGATCATGCATATTCATTCTATTTCCTGGAACCAATTATCATATTTGCGTGGTCATTACGCATGCGTCCTTGAGCTCCGAGGGGCTTCCGTGGGGGTCTCTGGTGGTCCTTGGTGGTCGTACAGGTGTGTCCTTTAGTTGACCCCTTCTTCTGGACATGCACAATCCCACCTTGCTTATGTAACTTGCTCCCCTTCTTCATGGTGCATGGTCCCTAACAGTGATTTGGCACCCTTAACACAAACCAATTATTCTAACCACCCTTGACTCTTTGTCAAGATGGGCTGGGGCTGTACTGGGAACATAGCAGCATGTCCGTACTACTCCTTGTCCAATTGTCTTTGGGCATAGTAGCATATCCATAGCCATAGGTGTACAAACACAATATATTAAAGCATTGTCTAACCTGCTCCTATCTCTATGTTGCTTAGTTACAAAAGAACGAACTAATCATTTTGGTTACATCTGGTTACAAAGGTATAGGTGCAACTTCCCCAAAATATTAAAGGATCCTATCAAGAACAGAAATTGTAACATGCAATCTTTTAAACAGTTTTTGAGCCCTCCAGCTATGCTCACTATGTTGGAAGTTAGAAGCTCCCAGAAATCATTCAGAACAGCAGTATTTAGTTCTTATCCATTATTCTGCATTTGCAGCTACAGGTGATTTCTTCTTATTGGTTTATTGCATGTACAGAGCAAAGACATAATATAGCCTTCAAGAATGATTACAACAACAGGATCACAGGCCCGTACTTTAGGATGACTTAATCCAGCAGGTCCATTCTAGGCAGTTAAGTAGAAGCTCAAGTATGCAATGACAATGATCTGTTTTATACACACACACACACACACACACACAAATGCACATAATCCTGCAAACACAGGAGAATTCCTGCATACATAAAACTTATAGGGGCATATGAAACTGGGACACAAATGCTAGATTCCCCATAAAACATCCAAATGAAACACTTCTGAAATGAGTGCTGCTATGGGTAGGACCATCAGCAACCCCAACCAATCAGGACCTCTATCTCCATTATCTCACAAACTCCTCACAAACATGAGAAGTATCAACATGTTTTGCAGATATGGAGATACTTAGGGAAGAGGTAGGATCTGCATGGTGCAGTTCATCAGGAGTAGTCAATAAGCAGCCATGTAACCACAAGCTGACCTCCTTATACACCTAAGCTGATACTTTTAATGTAAATATCTACAACAAAATCAAAAACCTTGCCATCGTCAACATTTCTAGGTTCAAGACAGGAATGTAAAATAGCTTGGGCAAAAAGTATTAACCTCTCCTTAAAACTCAGTGTTCACAAGAAAAAAAAAAAAATGAGGGGGGAAATAGATGAGTGAGAGCAGAAAGAAATATGTGATGGATTTGAAACAGCAGATACATCAGTAGCAATGAAATATGTAAGTTGAGCCACATCAATAGGCAGCAATGTATTAACTGAGAAGCTAAGCCTAGGCTTTCCCCTTTGCCTCTGCCCACCTATAGCAAGTAATTGGTTCTACAGCTGGGTCAGCAGTGACGTACCCGCAGTTCGTCAGTGCATCCACAGGTTACAGCTCTTCCACTCATGTACATATGTGTAAAGTCCGCCAGTCATCAGCTGAACCCTGTGTTGGCACGGTAAAGGAAGTGGAAGGGTGGATATGTGGAGAAGGGAAGAGGAGAGCTGGGAAGAAACTCACAGTTATTTATTATAATTGCATATGCTCAAGAAAAAGCCATATAATAGTTTTAAAAGCTTTTTTCAATCTCTTTACTTTCCCTTTGAGGTGGAAGGCACCCAAAGAGACATATAATCTGGGCCAATTTCCAGATCCATCTTAAAAACTGATGTGGTGCTCTCTATGTTAAGAATGGTCATTCTGCCCATGACAATGCAACTGTGAGCACTGATGATGTGCTTTGGGGCACCTGCTGGTACTCGGTAAGTCATCTGAAGAACACAATGACTTGACAGCTACCTCTTTGAATCAAAACAGATGATGTTCATTGGCACCTTGGAAACCCTTAGCAAGCCATTTTATTTATTTAGCTATTTATGCATGGCTGGAGATATAGCTGATGTTTGTTCCCATTCCTTAAGTTTAGAATGAATTTGTCTGGCCTAGACAGACACAGTGATGTTTCCAGATCATGCGTCACTTGAAATATATTTTCATTAGTGCAATTCTCACTCAGAAAATTGTTGATTAGTGTATTCAAGCTGTGTGCACAATATACCATTTTCTCTTTCACTGAGTAATGGATGAGAACATTGGAAAGGTTTTGTTTAATCCCTAAACTTCCCTATTAGCTAACTTTGTTCTTCTTACTCTCACATCTTTCCCTGCCAGATACTACTAAACCTAATTTGTCTCTCTCCATAGGCATATGTCAGGATTTAAGGTGGCCGTGATATTAAGACGACATTCTCACAGTTCTCAAAATTACTGTGCAGCTGGATTAAAATTTCATTGCTCATGAACTGCACAGTTCATGAAATACACTACTGTAATAATTCTATCTCAATGCAATCAGGTGGTAGAGTCAGCTGAAAACCTTTTGCTAGGAGAGTCTTATGTTGGAATGCTGACTCTACAGTATCTCAACGCTCTACAGCACAATGCTGACACCATAAAAAGCTCTGATATAAATAAGACAAATGATTTCCTGATGCCTTACATTTCCACAACCCCCTGACTGTGGAGCTAAGCAGCTTTGGCACTGAGCTGAATGAACTCTCCAGTTACCAAGGTCCCATCTGGGCATATTCTGGGAAAGCACAAAAATTTCCTCCCAGTTTTCTGTCTCTGGACCAGAAATTCTGGTGGCACAACTCTGGGGTGATAGTGACTCAGAAAAAATCAATAGGAACCTGAAAGATTAGCAATAGTAACAGTTAACAGCAATACAAATTGCCCAGCAGTATATAAATGGACATTCGGAGAAGTGAAAGGAAGCAACAGTGTCTCTAGTAGTTACTAAAAGTATCTGGTTCCATAAAGGAGAGAGAAAATAGAAAACCTTGGCTACACTCCATCCAGTAAGACTTTTGCTATTGACTTTAAGAGGACAAGGTTTAATTTATTTCTTCCACAGTGAAAAGACTTACAGGCATAGATCACCACATGCATTAGTAGTGCATCTGCTTAGAAAGCAAGTCTCCAGATACACATAGGTCGCAGGTCTCTGCCTTGCTAAATGACTAATATAACGGGGGCCAGGGTAGGTAGGGGAATTCAACATGGTCCACTTCATACAACAGTTTTAACTATGATTGGTGCCTGGTATTTAGCTAAAGTAGCATCAGAGAACCTATTTTGGCAGGTTACCTTTCCCTCTAACAGCACAATTTTCTTTTAGAGTTATTCCCTTCATGTTTCCTACCTTTCAAAAGATAAACAAGACAGGAGAATTGTACCACTACAGAAGGATTGTCTAAATGCCATGTCATTCTAGGAAAACAGCTTGGTATTAGTGTTGCTGTTCTTGTTTTCCTTGAAGTGTGAATGAAGTTGACTAGGGACAGTGAAGGGCTTTTTTTTTCACACTGTACGGGGATGAGTTCTAAACCGCACAACTTCGGCTCTACACATTCTAGGCAACATGGTGTATCCTCCCTACATGTACTCCATCCCCTGCACTATGGCAGGAAACACAAGGAGGACACAAATGCTCCCTCCAGTGCTAAATTAAAGGTTCTCATTCGCATTTAGTGAAGGCATATAGAGCCAAAACAACTTGTATGGTAGAGCTCTAACTTGCTAAGTTAAGCAACTCTAAGTCTTGCAGACCTGCAAGTGAGCTGCTACCAGCTGGTTCCATAGGCACAGGGTGCTGTCTGGCAATGAAAACACATGCAGAAGTGCATGAAGAAAAGAGAACTGGAAGAAAGAACATCAGTTTAATAAAAGAAATAAAACTCCCCAAAGGGTAAGACTCATATTTAAAACATAACCAGCAGAGTGCATGCACAAACCTCGGGTGCTAATGCTGAGATTGCTTGCAGTCTTATTCATTTAAGATTGATTATGGGACAGCAGTAACCATTTGGTAAACTTTTAACAAAAGATCTCTTACTTTAGTATTTCTCAGACAATACTGACAAAACACTTCTCTCTCCAGTAAGATTTGCATAATCTTTCAGACCTATGCTTCCAGTTCTGCACTGCTAGAAGGAAGTGGAAGAGATTACACAAGGCCTTTTAAGTTACCAAAAAGTCAGGAAAAAAACCACTTTGTAACATGCAACATGCTCCCAGTTGAATTAAGCTGCTAGTGTAACACCAGCAGAAACAACTGTGAGATACAACAGAAGCTCAACAAGTAGGGAAACTGGTAAGACCTCCATATCAAATTCAGAAATATTATTTTTAATGCTACAAATATACATCAGCAGCAAAAGGATGATGGGGAAAACATGATCCCACTGCTGAATGCAGCAGGAGTGCTGCTGCAAAAAGACATGGAAAGGGTCGAGCTACTCAACGCTTGCTTTGCCTTGGTCTTTACTGATAAGATTTGCCTTCAGGAATCCCAGGTCTCTGATACCAGTGGAAAAGTCTGCAACAATGAACACTTACCCACTGTGTAGGAGAAGCATGTTAGGTAAAATTTAAGCAAATTGCACATACACAAGTCCGCAGGACCTGACGGGCAGCACCCACAAGTGTTGAGGAGCTGATCAATGTCATTGTGAGACAACTCTTGATTATCTTTGAAAGGTGGTGGCAACTGAGAGAGATTCCTGAAGACTGGAAGAGAGCAGATGTTACTTATCTTCAGGAAGAGCATGAAGGAGGATCTGGGGAGCTACAGGCTAGCCAGCTTCACCTTGATCCCTGGGAAGGTGTTGGAGCAAATAATCCTGGAAGCCATTGCCAAACATATGAATGATAAGAACGTAATTGGGAGTAGTCAGCAAAGCTTTATGAAGGAGAAATCACTCTCAAGCAACCCAATATCTTTCTATGATGGGAGGAGTGGCTTGGTGGAAGAGGGAAATGCAGTAGATGGTTTTTATCTCAACTTTAGTAAGGCTTTTGACAATTTCTCCTGTAACATCCTCATAGGCAAACGGATGAAGCACAGGCCAGATAAGTGGCCAGTGAGGTGTGCTGAATAGTAGTTGAACTGCTGGGTTCAGAGAGTTGTAATCAGCACCACAAAGTCCAGCTGGAGGCCAGTCACCAGTGGTGTGTCCCAGCAGTTGATACTGGGACTAATACTGCATAGTATCTTCTGCAATAACCTAGACAATGGGACAGTGTGCATCTTCTCTCAGTAAGTTTGCAGATGACTCAAAATGGAGAGGACTGGCTGATACACCAGACTGGTGTTCTGGACATGCTGGAGAAATGGAAAGGCAGAAGAGCCTTATTAACTTTAATAAGGGGAAATACAAAGTTATGCACCTGGGGAGGAATAACCTCAGGCACCAGCACAGGCTGGGGGCCAAGCAGCTGGAATGGAAAACAGCTTTGCAGAAAAGGACCTGAGGGTCCTGGTGGATGGCAAACTGAACATGAACCAGCAATGAGCCCTTGCAGAAAAGAAGGCCAATAGCATCTTGGGCTGCATTAGAAAGAGTGTCACCAGCAGGTCAAAGGACGTGATCCTTCCCCTCTACTCAGCACTGGTGAGGCTGCTCTGTCCAGGTCTGGGCTCCCAAGCACAAGAAAGAGTTGGACATACTGGACTGAATCCAGTGAAGTGCTGCAAAAATAATTAAGGTATCAGAGCATCTGATATATGGGGAGAGGGTGAGGGAGATGGGATTGTTTAGCCTGGAGAGGAGAAGGTTCATGGGGCATCTTATCAATGTGTATAAATACTGATAGTGTAGTAAAGAAGATGAAGCAATATTTTTCTCTGTGGTGCCCTTGACAAGACAAGAGCCACTGGGCATAAATCAAAAAACCCAAGAAATTCCATTTAAACATACAAAAAATGTTATTCTACTGTAAGTATGACTGAACACTGGAACAGGTTGCCCAAAGAGATTGTGGAGTCTCCATCCTTGGAGATACTCAAAACTCAACTGGACACAGTCCTGAGCAATCTGGCTTGGTTGACTCTGCTTTGAGCATGTGGGATGGACTAGACCATCTCCAGGGTCCCTTCCAACCTGTCATTCTGTGGTCACTGAACCTGTGTAATAATGCACATCTTTCTTTGAAGCAACCTAGATGAAAAATTCTTATTTGATCTACTCAGAAAGGCCCAAACTCCTTAAAAACAGAGAAAGAAGTTGTAGGGTAAAAAACAGAGAACACTTTTGATGTTCTGTTGGTAGCTTTGATCAGACTGAAATTTGAGTACATTAATTCCTTTTAAACACATTTTAAGCATTTAGATACCACAGTAGTGAGAGCTCCAGAAATAAATATGGCATTTACCCTTACTTAAACTCTTTGCAGCACAGGATTAAAATAGTCCAAATCCCAACCCAGGAGGTTGTATAAGAACTAAAACTGTGAAGAGTAACATTTGATTTACAGCTAAATTAATGCAAGAAAGTTTATTCAAATCACATTTTTAAAGCTGTCAGAATAGTGCAAGTGTTCCAATTGTAACTCACATGGATCTATTAATTGTTTCTGCAAGTAAAACATGCTCACGTAAAGTCTAGTCTGAGACATCTTCACCTAGACACAGAATAATGAGACAAGCTGCCTTCAAGAAGACAGCTTATTCTGTCCCCGCTAAGTTCTTTTTTTAAAAAAGGAAAGTATTTTCTGCCCCTTGAGTTTTTGCAGTTAATATTCATTTACTTCATGTTTTCACAAACTTCTTGCAGTTCCATTGCTGTATATAGTGTGGGAATAAAGAGCTCCCTAAAGCACAGAACTTGTTTCATACCACATTATCTTACTTTCAGCTTAACTTTTATAAAAAATTAGGAAAAAAGAAATCTAACTTTCCCAAGCAGCAACTTCTCCACAAAAGAAAACAATACACAGGTTCAGATAATCTTTTTTTATGAACTTACAAGCATGAGAGATTTTTGAAAATCGGCTGTAAGGTTCATTTCCACATTATTTTCCTTCACTTCATGACTGATAAGTACCTCATACATAATTTACTGATAAATGATCACATGACATAGGCATTGAAAATATGAACATAAGGATACATATCGCTGCCTATCAAATACTGACCTGAGTGCACAGTTGAATTTAAACTCATTAGCCACCTACACCAATTTCACATAAGTCCACGATCATGGATGAATGAGATGGAAGTATCAAGGGCAAGCTGGAAGCTGTGGAAGGCAAGCACAAGTGGGTGCCCGTACAGCCTTTCCACAGACCCAGGCATACACCAGCAGCAAAGGAATGGTCCAGCTGCTTTCTCATCTGGTGGCCAGTGCCAGACAACAACAGCAAAAAAAACCTGGTTCCTCACTAGGGGGATCCCAGTGGCACTTGCTACAAAGGCAGATGGGCATCTGTGGACAGCACAAACTTGGGTTGCTATTACAGCTTGTAGTTGTTAGAAGACTGAATCTCACGTTCCCCGAGGGATCAAAGTGAATGTGCTGCTCTCTGATGCAGGCACCTCCATAGCAGACAAACATATCTAGGCAGAAGAGTAGTGTTTAATTGTTATTTACTGAATAAGTAATAACAAAATACTTTTTTGTTTAGTGTCAGTCAAGATTGTTGAAGTGTCAGTTTTGAAAATATTGCTCAGTAACATTTTTTTTGTGTCTTTCTTTTGGTAAGTCTGCTTAACACCACATAGGTACATCTTCTAGAAGAAGCACAGATCAGCATTTTTAGAAAGATAAAAATTGGGATCCTAAAACCCTCACTTCCTAACAACAAGAGAGCATTAAATCAAATGAGCCTGATTTTGAGATAGTTTTGTGCTCCAATGACTTCAAGCATGGCTCCTCATCTTTAAAAATTAGGACATTTTTATAGATATTTAGGTATAGATTTAGAGGTTTAATGTTAGTCAGTCAGTTTTCAGGTTTTGCCCATTTTCACTTATTCTCCATTGCTTGCAATGATCATACTGAGGAAATGCAATAACTTACTCAGGAGAGAGTGAAAGCACAGCAGCACAATTACAGTCTTTTTCAGCTAATATAGTCTTTTAATGTTAATAATTTATATACAAGATAATTTTTTTCAGTTCTTGTAGTATTATGCATAACAGATTTAAAGATGGGTTTAGATGAAGGTTAGACTGTATAAGAAAAAACATTATGTGCGTAAGAAGCAACATGAAAAAAATGTAAGAGATTAAGAGAAATACTGCAAAAGAGAAACAATCTTTAGACCTTCATAATTACCAGAATATGAAGAGAAATGAGGTCAGATAAATACATGGAAATGTTATTATATAAAAGGCTTGCTGCAAATTTAGGAAGGTCAAGTGTGATGTGGTAAAAGATACCTGACTAATGAAAACAAATTGAAGAAGGCTGGAAAACAGTTCAGAAGAGATGAAGAAGACTTTTGAGCATGCCAGGCACCACCAAAAGCTACTATATGGAGATTTTCTTTCCTCAGATGGGAAGATGATCCATGTTGCTAAGAAGTATAAGAGGGAAAAGGGTTAAGCTATGTAGCACTTTGTCATCCTTTCAAACAGCATTATGCCAGAAGCAGGAAAACATGCTCTTTGCCTTGTGTCTAATTCAAATCAGTTCTTATGACAGAGGTACTTGGAACGTGGCCCAATAACCAGCTCTATGTAAACTTCGCTATTCCGATACATAAAACTTGCTAAATTCAAAAAATAACAAGTCTCAACAACACTGATTTCTAGTATTGTAGGAAGCAGCCTACAAGACTGCAGTTACCTGCTACCACTGGGAAAAGCAAAGCACGGCAATCTCAGAAGCAGGGCACAGTGGGCACAGGCTAAGTGCCAAAGCATAGGTCTCTCGCATTTGAGATACCCTGAGTTATACTAAATATCCACATGGGGCCAACCAGTATGACAAGGACCTATGGGAGCTTTCTGAACTCATGATTGGAGGCCAGTGAGAAAATTAAAAAAAAAAAAAAAAAAGAAAAAAGAAGGCATCAGAAGTTATAAAGGCAGAGTTGCAAAATTTAGGCACAATCTCAGTATGTCAGATGACATGGACACGCTTCTCAGAAGGCAAGCCTATACAAGTAACAAAAGGACTATAGGTTTACTTTTAGCAACCTCATCTGTGCTTTTGCACCAATACAAACTGGTGAAGCTACAATAGGTATGCTTCCTTCTTCCACATCTTCATTTTTTCAATAAAAGTATACCTGAAGAAGAACCATGTCTGGGTCACATGAAGGTTGAATAAATATAAAATAATCAGGATCCAGTTCTCCTAGAGAAGAAAAAAGGAGTGAAAATTAGCATTATTTCAAATGCAAGTTTTCATAGAAATGCAAGTTTATTTTAGAAGTTATTATGGCTAGAAAAGCAACCCAAAGTTTCTACCCTTGAAAGACATGCTATTGATTATATCAGAAGGGCTCACATCTGGCTAATACTTGGAACAGCTTCTTAATGCGCTTTTCAAGTGGGCATTCTACTGTAATGTCTTCTCTCCAAAACACTGAAGTACTATAGCCATTTATCAATGGAGTTACAGATCTGACCATACTTTCATACCTAAACTGGTCTTTAGTGTCACTTATGAGAACTCCTTTTCCAAGTATGGTTGAAACAACCAAACACAGTTGCTGGTAAGGGGACATGTCAGCTAGGCAAGTGGACTTCAGAAGATGGAGGTTGTTGATCAACACCACAAAGCATACACAGATGTTTCCTCACCTCTGTCTCTCCATGATAATAACGCAGAGCTAAGGACAAGGCTTTAGGAAAATCCACACAGACTGAGATGTACTTCTTCCATTAATACTAATGAGATTTGCACAGCTTAAAACTTCATGCCACTCACTGAAAATGGGCTTCCTAGTCTCTCTGGATTGTTGTACTGACCAGGGAGAGTGTTCTATCTTCCAGGCAGGATTGGATCTACAATACAGAGATCTAACCTTTTGTCCAGGTTCCTTTTGTGAATCCCTTGTTGTCTGACACTAATGCCTTTTGCCAGGTCCTAACAGTTCATCGTCCATACCAGGTCCAAATGTAAAGCAAAGCTAGGGAATACATACCTGCAAGCAGCCTTGATTCTGGAGGATGAAAAAAAAAAAACATTTATCACCTTCTTTTGCCAAAGATTCATGTAAAAAGTAATCCCTGAAGAAAGAGGGAAAATATTCAGGTCTGAGGATGGCCCTGTTCAAGTTCAAAAGAATAAAATTAACTGATCTGTAAGGTGAAAGTAAATTCTCCATTGTCTCTTGAAGAAGAATATTATTAGGGTAAAGCAAAATAAACCTCTTTTCCTTGTGGTTGTCAAGTAAGTAAAGATGGTTTGGCTAACATATAGTAGTATTCCAGAAATGCACTTGCTGTTTTGGAAGTTATAAACAACTTTTTCATTTGTGTAAATTATTCTGGACTGCAAAAGAAAGAAAATCCATCTTAACAGAAAGCAATTAAAAAAAAAAAAAAAGAAAAGAAAAAACTTTACCTGGCAGATATTTCAGGAAAACTCTTCACAGGGTGATTACAAAAGCCAATCATTAGAAATGTTGGTGCTAAAAATATTAATGCAGAACATGAAATAATATCCCATCATTATTAAACTGTCAGGCAGTTGCCTGGAGAGAAGCTTAAGAAAATGTAGAACTAAATCCATTATTTTCAATGAACACACTACCTTCTTCAAAGTAGTCTTGAGAACTTTACTAAAAGCCAACTCTGTGCAGTTATAGACAAATTGATTTCTTAGTAATAATTGTACTACCATACTTAACCCACAAGGACAGGGAGATCTAATGCAGAGGCTTGCATTCACACATGTATCATTTGTTCCATATTAAATCTGATATTGAAGCAATTAGCTCCATGTGCTATTCAAATGAATTAACTAAAGAAGCGAGCAGGTGTAGTAAATCTACGGTTGGATGGTTTCTATCTTTGCACTGTAATTGTTGACATTTCATTAGTGCATGAGATTTCAAAAAAAATCAGTGGAAATTAAAATAAGAGTCTTCCCCCCAAATATTTTTTTCTGGAACATGAGCTGAACAACTGCATTTCTTACTAAGTATTCTGATTTTGGCCCAGATTTCTCGTTCCTTTCATATGGCATATCTCAGTTATAATACTTTATACTTTGCAAGCACAGATGTTAGTCAGTCATTACTCATGCACAATATGGATGTCAACATCCACTGTATGAGCAAAGATGATAAAAATTGTCCTAAAAGCAACACTGAGAGTCAACTGTAAGATCTGTTGATCAAACCACAATTATTTAAGCATAGTTGTGGAAATTTGTTTGCCTAAATTTACCAGACATTCAGACCCACTATCATCATGCTTATAATGTCATCACATAGAAATGTTGACCAAAATGTAGAACCAACACCATTTTTAAAAAAGATATAGTGCAGTGTAAATGTTTGTCAGCTCAGAGAGAAAAGCTTTTGCAGTCTTCATATTATTTCACTGTCGGTTGTTCTTTTTGTAAGAGGTGTTATCTCATAAAAGAGCTTTGAAGCTGATGCTTAGAAATACCTCGTTCACTGACAGGCAGAACTGGCTGTACTCCAAACAGCTACACGATGGGGCTAAGATGGAAATCCATAGCCAGCAACAGATTGCACAAACAGAAAAATACTTGGACAGGCACGCAAAAAGTTATCACATAAATAGGCACCTGTGAAGAAGCAGACAAACCTTGAAAAAGAAAAAAGTGACTCCTGGTCTGGTCTGAAAACAGCTTTAATACTGGCAAAAAAGGACAGAGAAGAACTCCTAAAGAAGAATGTCATCTTCACTGTGAAACCAAGAAATGAGAGGATCCTTCAATCAAAAAATACTATCACAGAAATGTCCCAATTTATATTTTGTCTAATTATTCACTTAGTAGTTACGCAATGAGGCATGATAAGTGTAAGACAGGAATTTATGCTGAAGATAGTTTGAAGGCAGGAAAGGATTTCAAGACTAAGCAGCCCCTGGTCCCAGCTAGGCCATCTATATAACACTATTTTCAAACATACCAAAGTCATTTTCCATCATACCGTTAAGCGGTATGGTCAGACTTGGCATTAACATTTTGCACAGTTTTTCACTTTTCACAACTGAGTCTTAGTTTTCTCTGCTCGCTCATCTCACCCTTCTTAATCTGTCCCATCCCTGTCACTAGTTCTCCCTCCTTCCTATATATTCAGTAACTGATCTCAAAAGAGTTGAGCCTCAAAGCAGTTCTCTCCTTACAGAGCAGACAGCACTGAGGAAGCAGAGAAGCTGAAGGGAAACGGTGACTGCTGAAAGCCACTGTCAGAGCCTGGCATTAAAAATCACCTCTTTTGAGTCACAGTTACCTTGAACACTAAAACCACAGTTTTCCTGCCTTTCCCCTTCATTTCTCTCCCATTTTCCACCTTCATCTTATCTCTCCACATCTTCAAAGAACAATAATCCAACGCTCTCTTACCTGGAAACTGAGAGGTGAATACACAAAACTATTGGTGTTATTTCTTCTCACCTGGAAGCGTGCAGGACTGGAAGGCCCTAAGCTACATCCTGTGTCTGAGAATTGTATTTCCCTCATTGGCAATATTCTGGAAGCTCCTTCTTCAAAGCCAGGTCACTGCTCATCCCAGCCCTCACTTTGAGATTACAGAGTTTTTGTTTTGAAATTGCATTGCTTAAAGTTCATAGAAACTTAGCAACATGTCAAGGCTAATGTTTAGTTTTAAATAACCACTTAATAAATGTCAGTGTTCAGCTCTGGAGGGATACTGTTCCATTTGAGTCTTAATAAACCTATCATCATCTACCTCAGTTAAAGAAATTGCCAAAGGACAGCATCTGTCAAGGCCATACACTTCTCTCAGGTCTTGTGGTGAAATAAAATTACCAACACGGAAGAGTGACAGATTGCACTAACAGCAAAGTTTAACTACTTCATTTTCCTTTATTTTACATACCACTGTAAATCTGGAATAAGTAATTCCAAATTTTCATTAATTTGAGTAAAACTGACATGAAAAACAAGCTAGGGATAATCCACTGATTGTTGTATTTTGCCCACAGATATTTTATAACTGTTCCAGGAAAAGATCTCTAAGCATAACTTCAGCGGAAATATGAGCATTTCTTCCTTTGTACAGTGTTTATAATATTATGGTAGGGCCTGTTATTAAAAGTTAGAAACAAAGGTCAACAAAACATACACACATGTGGTTTTTTTTTTTTCTTTTTAAGAACAAGCATGCCTATTTCTGCTAGCCATAGAGGAGTCTGAAATGTAGGAAGCTTTGGGTTTCAGTTTTGTCTCTTTTCATTCTATTTTGCCTTTCCAGGTGGTAGCCAGAAATTAGACAGGGACATAACACTGGGAGACAGAAAGGCTTTATTTTTAATACTTTAACCTTAAGCAGATGTAGACAATTCAAACAGCAATAACAACAAAAAAGCCCACAAACTTCTGAAGCCTCAAATATTAATAGACTTCACCTCAGGCTTAAGACCTCATCTTAAATCCACAGTCTCACAACTTTTAGTGCAGAATCAGCTTGAATGCATCTGGCAACACAGGTGGAGCAAATTTGATTCTGTCCACAAAACCCTGCACACAGATGCCTTTGCACGTCCCCATAGGAGTAATCAGGAGCACAGTTTGGCCTCGTGTGTCTTAATTCATCCCTTAATCATCCTCTGACTTGTCACTCAGGAGTTTCTGTCAGGTTGTTCCCCAAATCCTCTGTGTATTTGGAAGCCTGGCATTAAGCGAGATAAATTTTCTAGACAGTACCTTAATTTCTCAACCGCTGAACATGCATTACTCTTCAGGACCAAACCCATTAGTGCTCAGAGCCCCATTTATTTCTCACAGACAATCAAATAGCTTCAGACAGGGCTCTGACTGAAAAAGCTCAAGCCATACTTTTCCAAATCATCTCTTGGTAGCCTCATGCACAGCAGCTTTCATGCTTATGATACATCAGTTAAAGGAGACTTTCCCTCTAAAGTCTTTACAAACACTCAGTGCTCAATAAAATAACTGAGTTCATTTCAACATATTAGCCTTTAAATACTACTTAGCCTCACCCATAAAATAATACAAGCAGCTGCAGTAAAGATTTCTTTTTTATTTTCTCAGATTTTTTCTCATATTTTATAATTTTCTTCTCTTTTCATACAATCCAGTTATCTCACAAAACTCTACTACTGAAACAGGAATGTAAACATCCCTTCTATCTGGATAGAATAATACCATAATCACAATTTACTGCTTTGCAATTAAACTATAGGTTTTATGAGGAACATGCAATTATTCTTTACTGAAAATATATCAATAGATGTGTGATACATCTTTTGTTATCAATACAAATTTATTTGCTTCTGTTGTGATACTCTTCACACAATTCGAGGCATGATTCAATACCTACAGAATTCAGTGGAAAGCCTCTCACTGATTTTGGTGGATTTTGGCTCATACTCAGGCTGAGGCTGGCAAAATAGCCAAGTCTTCCCCCTCTCAGAAAGCCCTGAAGGAGTAAAACAAAAGGGGTGGGGGGGGCAGGGAGGATTAAAAAAAATAGATTTTAGCAGTAGCTTGCACATCGGTTTCCTGCAAAAAGAATACAGTTCACATGTACCAAAACTACTTGGCAAACTTAGAGAATGGCTAGGAAATGGGAATAATCAGGAGATTCACTAAAATAAGAGTACATAGCTTCTCTGAAGAAAAAAAGTCAGGGTGGATGTCACTATTGATAAGCCAGTATTTATTTTATTTCTGGAAGTTAATTACTGAGTTTTCACACAACATTATCTCATGTTTATTTGTAAGCTCACTGCTTTGCCATTGCTTAGGTTGTGTAACTGGCCTGCCAAATGACACAGCTGTGTTACTACTCAGTGCATGAGTGACTTTACTGACAGGAGAATAGTGACTACCTAAATAAGAAACATCTAGTAATCACTGAAAAATAAAAATTCATGTGAAAATTTCTGGAACAGATTCTTGAAAGTTTTTATGACCTTTGGGTTATAAATAAGAAGATGCTAAATGTATGGGTTTTTCACTGATCATTTCTTTTGTTTCAGTTACAAAATACTAATGGTTTATTTTCTGATCAGCCAGTTCAAGCCAGTACCGAAGAAAATATCAGTAGGATATGATTCCAGCACGACTAGGGAAGCACTTGTCCCCCTGTACTTGGCACTGGTGAGGCTGCACCTCGAATATTGTGTTCAGTTTTGGGCCCCTCACTACAAGAGAGACATTGAGATGCTGGAGCGTGTCCAGAGAACAGCAACAAAGCTGGTGAAGGGTCTGGAGCAGAAGTCTGATGAGGAGCAGCTGAGGGAACTGGGGTTGTTTAGCCTGGAGAAAAGGAGGCTGAGGGGAGACCTTATTGCTCTCTACAACTACCTGAAAGGAGGTTGTAGAGAGGTGGGTGTCTGTCTCTTCTCCCAGGTAACAAGTGATAGGACAAGAGGAAACAGCCTGAAGTCATGCCAGGAGACGTTTAGATTGGATATTAGGAAAAATTTCTTCACTGAAAGGGTTATCAAACATTGGAACAGGCTGCCCAGGGTAAGTGGTTGAGTCACCATCCCTGGAGGTATTTAAAAGACGTGTAGATATGGTGCTTAGGGACATGGTTTAGTGGTGGACTTGGCAGTGTTAGGTTTACAGTTGGACTCAATGATCTTAAGGGTCTTTTCCAACCTAAATGATTCTATGATTCTATATTCTACTTTTCTGTTATACTTCTTCAAAGTTCCCATTTCCTGATCTTTCCACATTGTCAATCCAAGAAAGCACTAAAATTTGCAGTTAGCTTCAAATCTCTGAGAATAAGCCCTTTCACCCCTGAATTTCTGCTTAAAATAGAGCTGATGCATGACTACTTATGAGAAGCCTCCAGAGCACATTTCTGATGTTAATGTGCTCACTAAAATGTATTTATACCTTGTGGCAAAACTTCTGATTTTCACAAGTATTGGTTGGAAAAAAGAAAAACGTCACTCTTCTGAATGACCACAAATAAAAAGGATTGTAAAAAACAGAAAAGTTAATTATCTGGGTTTATTTTAAATATTCATTCTGTGTTTGCACAAATATTTTATTCAGCAATTCCTAGCTCAGATTTTATGATGGACACTAAGAATGCATGCAGCTCTAGACATAAATGAAGTAATAAAAAGCAATCATAAAGACTGTTCAGACAATTATAAGCACCCTAAAAGCATGTTATTAAATAATGTGAATCAACAAGATGCAGTGTTCTTGGTATTAAAAACAACAAGGAATAACTTCATGCATAATCAGCAGAAGGCTCTAGGAATTTCCAGTGTGTTATTTAACTTGCTTTATTTTTTCATAAAGTCTATTTGAGTACTATTTAATAGAGGATTTACAGAGATTTCAGTGTAATTAGTAATTAGATGGCAGTACAAGCCATAGCAGGAGACGCTTCTGCACACTGCTCTGCTACCTTGATACAAAGCCTACCCAGGGAGACCTTCTTCAGGGAATAAAGTGTAAATCAGACCTTGTCTTTTCCCTTGAGACTACCAACCTTGGTAGTCACTGGAGAGATGCATTTTTCTTTGGTAACAGACCAAAAGCACACAAACTTTTCATTGGAATTAGATGACCTAAAAGCATTTATTTCTTCGTGAAGCTACAGAGACAAGGGTATTTCAGTGCAGAAAAAAAGTTGGCCAACCTCAAGCCAGCTTCTTCAGCACAGAAGTGGACTCATTTTGGTAGATGAGATTGATAGCATACATAAAATACACTTATATTCTGCCAAGAATATGTTAAGAATTCTTTTAATAAACTAGTTTACATTATGTATTAAAAAAAAAAATATCTTTCTCATACTCCAAATATTTACCAGACTTTCAAATCTGCTTGTTTCTTTTGATTTTAATTTAGAAGCAGCTCCTGTCCCTTGAATCAGAAAAGGACAACAACTTTAGCAGCACGTGAAGGGGAAAAAAGCTATCCTTATTTGACCTGTCCATTTGTGTCCTGTCAAGATCAATTCTATCAATCCTATTATGCTGCTATCTTATCACACACTATATGACAGTCTTTAATGTGATTTGAATTAATTTGACACATTGAGGCATTGCAACACTGCAAATAAATAATTTTTTTAAAATCCCCACAATATGCTATATTTTCAATATGCATGTAGACAAACACACCACTGCTTAGCAGAGCAACTCTGCCAGGGAGTTCAGCAGTGCTACCTAAGGTTGGAGATCTGCTCCTTAGCACAAAGATGAACTGACCTGCACACTGAACTCATCTATTCTCCCCCCAAAGTAACTACAGTGCAAGTCATGGCAGGAGAGGCTTCCGCATACTGCTCTGCCAGCTTGATATGACTCTTACCCAGACAGAACTTCTCCGGGGAAAAAAGTGTAAATCAGAACTTCCCCTTTCCCTTGAGACAACCAACAACAGTGCTAGTCTCAGGGGAGATGCATTTGCTTTGGTAACAGACCAAAAGCACACACACTTTTCAAGGAGGCCATTGTGTTTCTGTCAAGCTGCCTTCTCTCACCGGACATTGACCTTCAGAGCCTTTGGACCAAAGACTGAATTGTCAAGCTTTGAATCTGAGTAACAATAAAGTTACTGTGAGGATATACTGTGTGAGATCTTCAGCTGATAGAAACCTGCATTGCACATAGAGGTAGCTATGCACTTTTATGCCACTTTAATGTATGAATATATTTACAGTTTTGGTTAAACAAAAATTAGTTTGTACATACTTCTTGAGCAGTACCCGTGTACTTCCTGGGCCTATGCACAACAGTCTTGAGCAGCCTAGACTGCAAGAGTTCACATCACTGTTAGAAACATTTTATTTAAAAGATTGTTATTTCACTCAAGTCACAGGAAAATCTAGACAGAGATGTATGCTGGATTCTGCCTTGGGTTTTCATGCTATTCATGGAGAAGTCTGGTGAATTCCTCTTTCCAAAACCATTGCAGAAACGGGAGAGCTCTTCAGTAAGCACTTTACTAAGATGCTCCCCTAAGTAAAAATCTACAGACTCTGTCACATAAGAAATTAGGCAGCTGTAACAGTGCCTTTCTGGCATTAAGAAATCTGCAGATCATATATAAAACTGCATTAAATCAGGATATAAAGACCATACTTGATAGGAAGAAGAAAAGAATGTTTCTGATGTTGAAAAACGGGTGAGCAATTGCTTTAGTAACATCACCAAGTTCCCAATAGACTACTTGCATGTTACATGCTTTAGTCCTTTGCTTGATCAGGGTAAGGATAATGTACCAGGTCTCCTGTGAAGGTCAACAGACAACTGCAACCTGGTTAATTTTTCAGAATATCTGATTACCTTCACACACAGCACCCCACTATTAACCCACAAAACTGAGAGTGATAGTTGAATGACTTCAGTGAAAATCAGATCTGGAATCCCTTTTAAGTTAAACTTCTGCAGAAGTTATCTCAAACTTGAAATCTAAGGAACAGGAAGAAAACTTGCCCTAGAGTTTAAACCCAGCTGGATGAATATCCAACTTAATATCTGAATATCTAGTATTTGTAATAAGCAGAACTCTAAATGTAAAAGAATGGGAATGGAATAGAAAATGAGAAAGATCACCAAGGAAAGCTCTGAATAAGATGTCAGAAAAGGCAAGAATAAAACAAAACCATCCAAAAGTCAAACTGAATTAGACCATATTAAGGAGATTAAAATGAACAAACAAAAAGCAATTAATGGAGTACTGAAAGAATCAATCTTGGGACAAATTTTGCTCCATACTTTCATTAATGGCATTAGCCTGAAAAGTAGGCATGTGATACCCACTGACATGAAGATGTGTGGCATCACCAGTAAGCAAGGAGAGGAACTGGAATATTGTATAAGGCTTAGAACAATGTCTACTTCAAATTGATCACTCATGGAAATGGCTGGAAATGATAAAGAAGTATCAAGACTTAAAGTTGTCAGTCCATCAGCCATTATGACTTTGGCTCACCAGTGTGATGCTACCATAAAACAGGAAAGTAAGACAACAGCAGTGCATCCAGAGATATTTCCACTAAAAATAGGAAAGTACTGATGCTATGGGTGAGATCTGATCTGAAGTACTGTTCTGCTCACACATTCCCAAAACGGTGAATTTCAACCAGACCTGTCTTTATAAGAGTGCTAATTTATTTCTAATTAGGGTGCAGTAATTGATTGAGTGTTAAACAGAAATCCTGCATTACTAAGTAATTGGTAGACTCTGTATGGTTTCAAAACTGCTTTTCGAAAGGCAGAGGGAAGAATGAAAATAAAGCATTCAAAGCATTTTAACTCCTTACATGAACTTAAACAAATGCTCTTCCGAGCCAGCATGGCAAGATGTTTTACTGAATTCACAGTTGGCTCCTTTGGCCAAAGACGGCTAACATATAATAATTACAGCAAAACCAGCATGACTGCTGCTTAAGTGAGTCATTAAGGACAACGAATTGATAGGTTTTATTATATTTTTGTCTTCTATTTTTCTGCTTATGAAGTTTAAGATCTTGGGGTGCCAGTAAGATATCTCTTGAAGTAAAGTATTTTCAAGAGAGTGGATATTTCAGAGAAGAAAACCAAAATCTTTTCAACCCTTAGTATTAACAACAAAGTGAGCAGACAATAGATGAAAGAAGGACTGGCCCCTAAAGGAAAACTATGCAAACTATCAAAATACTATTTATAGACCTAGATGAAGAACAGTAATGCGCCTTTCACAAAAAATTTCTAGTTTGCATTCTGATTTGGAAAAAAGACCTATAGTATTGAAAAGAAAAAGAAAAAGGAAAAAAAAAAAAAGCAGGAAGAAAACTCAGTATCCATAAAAGAAATAAAAATAAGTTTTGGACAGAATCAAAACAAATTTTAACCATTTTGGAGTGTTTCATTTGGCCTGGTATTGCTAAAAAGGGACATCTAGCATATATGAGGACAGAATCGAAGATTAGCATTTCTGGGACTCACTTATAAAGACCACAAGGAACCAGCTTTGGGGTTTTTGTCTTGTATTCCTTAGTGCTTTGTATTCCGGTGTTACACTTGCTCCTCAGGCCAACTTCCCCACTTTTCCATCCAGAAGGATCCTGTCCTGGTGCAATGAAAGTTATCTTGACTAAGTGTGCCACAACAGAGGAAACAGAGGTATGAAGCATTGCTGAGGAATAAGAAGAGGTGAGGGCTCAACCTGGCTTGCTTCATGGACAGGGCATCACAGCTCGGAATAGTACTAATGAGTGCTTTCAGAGTCAGTGGAGGAGCCCAAAGTGATAGGCTCAAGCTACCATCCAGCTCCAAAGCTAATTCAGTGTTTGGAGATCAACCTGCTGGCCACAGAAGATGATAAATATTAAAATCCAGTTGCTAATTTTACACAGACAAAAAAAGCATTACACAGATGTAGTAAGATATTAGGAATCTGGAGTTCTTGCTACATCTTGGATTACTGGCATTTACCAACATGACACTTGTTCATGCTTAGCACCTCCTCTTCCTGTTCTCTCCCTTCCAGGGAAGGATTGTTCCTAATTCTCGTTCCTTCCTTGAGCTGACAAAGATGATCTAAAGACAATTTGTTCTTAAGTTATTATGTGCCCTAAAGACAGGTTCTTGCTTTGAAATGCTTCTGGCAACCTCTGGCAATCCTCAGGGTGCATTCTGGGGAAGTTAATACTACTCTGTTGTAATTTAATATTTTTCATTCTCCGTGGCAGTAGCCACTGTTGCAGGCCAGACCGCAGCTGTCTGCAGTAATTTAAAAGACATTCCAAACATGCACTGGTTGGTGGGCAAGAAACATGTGAAAAACCCTCCTGATACAATGCTGGGAGAAGAATCCCTTCCAGTGCACATTACAAACAAGGATTGACCAACCAAACCTACACCTCTGCCCCCACACCATAGTGTCTTTTATTGTTTCTTCCCTATCTCCTATACTGCAACAGCAATTGAATGTCTCCCCAAAGGTAGGACAAGCACCTGCATTCAGTGCTAAAGAGCTATTTTGCTCTCTACTGCTGCAGCACCTGCAATAATATCAACACCTGATAATGGTGGTATCTTGACTGATCATGAGCAAAGACTAACACCAAAACCTCTTCCTCTGCAAAAGTACTCCTGCCTCCTTGTTCCTTGGTGAAGAAAGCACAGGTACTTAGAGTTAGGGAGTTCGCTGACATCAAGTAGCGGTCCTTCCACTGAGGACTCTCACGTGAAACTTTCCAGAAAAGCACTCAGTGAGATTTCCTCCAGGAATGTCTTTAGTGTTGTTGCTTTCTCAGTACAGTGATGCTGTTGGAAGAGGCTCACTCTGTGTCAGCTTCCTCCCTAGCAGACCACAAAATAGGGTTACCTAAATGATATCTATATCAACTTCCTTGACCACCTTTGAATACTCAGTGTGTCACAGCATGTCACTTAACCTGTTAGGAGGAAGTGGTGTGAGAGGGCAGCAACTGAAAAGCCACTCCTCTGTAACAGCATATTGATGCTCTAATACCCATAGTTCTTTTAAGACATATATGCAGAATGTCTTCTCAGCAAAAGATGCAGCATTTTGCTTGTAGTTGTTTTAGAGTATGATGTGAGCTCAATCTTCCATGTTTCCTGCCCCACCTTCCAACTATTTCCCACAGCATTCTCCTGGAGAAACTGGCTGTTCATGGCTTGGATGGGTGTACTCTTCACTGGGTACAAACCTGGCTGGATGGCTGGGCCCAAAGAGTGGTGGTGAATGGAGTTAAATCCAGTTGATGCCCAGTCACAAGTGGTGTTCCCCAGGGCTCAGTTTTGGGGCCAGTCTTGTCTGATATCTTCATCAATGATCTGGACGAAGGGATCAAGTGCACCCTCAGTAAGTTTGCAGATGACACCAAGTTGTGCGGGAGTGTTGATCTGATTGAGGAGAGGAAGGCTCTGCAGAGGGACCTGGACAGGCTGGATGGATGGGCTGGGGCCAGTTGTATGAGGTTTAACAAGGCCGGGTCCTGCACTTGGGCCACAACAACCCCATGCAATGCTACAGACTTGGGGAAGAGTGGCTGGAAAGCTGCCTGGCAGAGAAGGACCTGGGGGTGTTGGTCAACAGCCAGCTGAATATGAGCCAGCAGTGTGCCCAGGTGTCCAAGAAGGCCAATGGCATCCTGGCTTGTATCAAAAATAGTGTGGCCAGCAGGACTAGGGAAGTGATTGTGCCCCTGTACTCAGCACTGGTGAGGCCGCACCTCGACTACTGTGTTCAGTTTTGGGCCCCTCACTACAAGAGAGACATTGAGGTGCTGGAGCGTGTCCAGAGAAGGGCAACATGAAGGGTGAAGGGTCTGGAGCACAAGTCTTATGAGGAGCAGCTGAGGGAACTGGGGCTGTTTAGCCTGGAGAAGTGGAGGCTGAGGGGAGACCTTATTGCTCTCTACAATCACCTGAAAGGAGGTTGTAGCGAGGTGGTTGTGGTCTCTTCTCCCAAGTAACAAGTGGCCTCAAGTTGTGCCAGGGGAGGTTTACATTGGATATTAGGAAAAATTTCTTCACTGAAAAGGTTGTCAAGCATTGGAACAGGCTGCCCAGGGAAGTTGTGGAGTCACCATCCCTGGAGGTATTGAAAAGACGTGTAGATGTGGTGCTTAGGGACATGGTTTAGTGGTGGACTTGGCAGTGCTAGGTTAACAGTTGGATTTGATGATCTTAAAGGTCTTTTCCAACCTAAACAATTCTATGATTCTATTCCAGCAAGGCCATACTGCTATTCTCAAAGCAGCACAGAGATTTGATACTCCCAAAATAGTACAGTAAAGCAACAAGCTGTCTAATGTCATTATTTTCACCATGGCAGAAAGGAAATGTTTCTCAAGAAAGTGGGAACATATAAAGTCTCCATTCTTGTGTACTTTGCAGATAATGTCACAGCCTTAGGCTACATGTGACCGTGTTTTTTCCCCTCCAGATATGCTCAATAGGGATTTGAAACAAAATCATAGAGCATATGTGGAATTAATTTCTGCTCTTTAGCAGCCTGTAACAGTTTAGGAGGCTCCTGTCTCTCTCCCTATCTAAGCTTTGTGTCTCATACAGCTCCTGTCAGTGTTTTCAGTATGGCCCAGCATGCTCTCAAGCTCAGCCTCCTCTTCCTTCTTCCAATTACAACCAGCCTCTGACTTCTGGGCTGCAGCAGAGGCTGTTCATTTACATGTACTGCTGACTCTAGGCACTGTCCCCATTACCAAATCAGAAATGACTCCATCTGCAGCAGGCATTATATTCAGGCCCTTCACAGAAGGAAAATGGGATTGATGACTGCTCTGACAGACATGCTCTGACATGTCCAGCAGACATGAAAGAAGGAAACTCCATGAGGTGCGCAGGTGCAGCCCAAGGGTAGTCACTACCAAATCCTTTCCAGACTGACAGCAGTAGCAAAACGACATGTTAAGAGAAACTACTCACCAGTACCTGCCATAGTAGCATTCTAACAAGGTACTACAGCAACTAACACTGGGCTAAGAAATTCTTCACTTTCCTCCCCACGCCTGCCCCCTGCTTCCTGCAGCCCTGACCAGCTGTGCTTCTGGGGCTGCATTTCTCCCAACAGAACCACCATCATCAAACACTGACTCTGTTCACTCTTCCTTATTCATATCGCCCTCACTTCACTTCCTGGCCCTCATGCTGCAAAGGCTCCACAGCTACTTCTCTCCCATGTGAACTACTTTTCCTCCCTCCCTCTCTAAAGGGGTGCACTGAGGGAACTTGCTTCGGAGTAGCCTGTTGCCTCAGCCTTTGTCCACTGCTAGAAGTAGGGCCCATTTGCTGTGGCTTATCTGAGAGTTATAATTCAGATATTTTTCCTGACATTCTGCTTTAAAAATTCCTTTTTCATCCCACAGAATGAAGGTGGAAGCCTTTCTGCAGTGAAATAAATCAATAAATAATTACCGCTTCATATAGCAGTGCACCATGAACCACTAGCACAGCTACTCGGATGAGACAGATAAGTACCGATGACGTTGGAAGAATCCTTCCTTGATAGCCCTCAGCCTGCTAAATATCTGTCATCAAAGAGCAAGAAGCATCTGTCTGATGCTTCAAGCCAAGTCACACAGAATAAGGGCACCTTGCAAAGCAATATATGTTCATCCAAGGAAAGAGATTTAGAAAAAAAGACAAAACGAGTTACATTAACATTAAAAAAAAGCTATGTCAACACAGAGGACAGGCCAACTTTAAAATTTTTCTTCAGGTCCTGATTGTTAGTTTTCCATACAAAAAGCTCTTAGACCCAAGCCTCGGTCAGAGCCCACTGTGACCCCCAAAAATTCTGAAAGCTTGGGTCTGAGGCTGAGCCTTCCAGCTGCAGAGGACTTGGAATTCACCCACTTGTTGCAGGATATTAGAGGTCCAACAGGACAAATCCCTCAACTTCCTATCAGCAGATACATATCTGGCATCATAAAGCATGAGATTTTCAGTGTCAAATCAAAACAAAACAATAAATTTGTAATTAAAATAAGATCAAAACATGCAAGTGCAAAGGAAACCATAACTATTCCCCAACTATTCCCCAACATTCCCCAGTAAAAGCAGGATCAACAACAGCATTCCTCACTGAAGGCTGTAGGACCTACTCTTTAAAAACCTCTATGGATGGAAGTTCTACAGCTTACCCATGCAAACAACACTAGCATTGACCTTCCTGTCTACCAGGTAGTTTGCCCTAATACTTAAACTTGATCTCCTTTCCTGCAAGTACTTGAATCTGGACAACAGATTATTTCCCTCCCCTATGCATTTCCTCTTACATACTAGAGAGCACTTTACTCTCCTTTACTTCTCTTTTTACCTAGAAAACTTTCATTTCTTCATAATTCTCACAATTCTTATTGTCTGTCTCTGAGCTTTCTCCAAACATACTTGTCATGAATTGCCAAATCTGGTAGCTCAATAGAGGCAAGGCTGCTGCAGCTCCATATCCCCAGGCCCAGCCAGCAGTGAGGTGGTGCACATACTCTGAATGGACATACACACAATATACATACACATACGGCCAGCATCATGTTTTTCTTGCATAGCAATGCCTAAAACTGAAAGCAATTCTGCAACTGATGCTTTCTGGACAGCAAAAGCAGTGGGTAGATGAATTCACATATCTGAATTCACATATCACCATATTTTTAGGACATTTCCGTAAGTTGTCAATGTCACCTTAAATTCTGATACTCCCTTCCAGCATACTTCCTTCTGGGAGGAATAATCTGTGAATTTAATAAACAGACTCTCTTTTCCAATAACCAACTTGTAAATGAAAATATTAAGTAGCACCAGTCCTAGGGAAGGCTTCTGTGGAACTGAATGTACCCCTACTATTTAGCAGTGAGCCTTTGTAAAACTTGTTATGCCAATAGGCAGGTTTTGACTTGTGCCTCAGTCTTTCAGGGTTTCTTTCTGTGTTCTTACTTCATGCATATAGTTTATAATTTGGCCTAGTTTCCCTTGCTGTGTACTACCTCTTCTTTCCTCTGGAGTGCAAGAGTTTGAGTTAGCACCCTTAATATACTTTAGGGAAGTTTTAGCTACTCTGAATTCCATTTACCCATGTGCCTGTTTCTCAGAGGATTAAATTTATCATTTTTTTCCAAATTTGTTACAGTTGTCTTTTTTTAGTCTATTGCGTTGGGCTTTTTTTGTGGGTTTATTTATTTATTTAATGTTCTTCCACCTGACTTTTCTAAAAATAGATTTTAATTGTCCACTTCAAAATGTAAGAGTAAGCCTAAAATTAATAGTTAGCGAGTCACAGAAAGGCCCGGAGCCTTTCTCCAACTTCTGTATGAGAAAATTCTCACTAGCAACTTGCAAGATTTTGCTGTAGGCTGTGTCCTTTCCAAACAGATACTGCTTTAGCTGAAGTTCCCCATCACTACAAAACTCTGTGCTTTGGATGACTGGTCCGAAGTATCACCTTCTGATATCCCTTGCCTGGTGCTCCATAAGAAACCCTAAATATGCCTTCTTTCTCCTTTTCTCCATCTGCTTCCCCAGAGGAAGGAAACCTTCCCTCTTCCTGCAACTCAGAGCAATCAGCACAGAGGGCAAAACCTCTTTCTGCTATTCCTCTTTCCTGAACAAATGGTAGCCTTTTAAAAGAGCTCTTTTATACCTTACTTAAATTCAAATCTTTGTGACAATCCAAATTATTTTGGTCAGTACATGGATTTCAACAAATTGTCAAACCTTAAAAACTACAAGCATTAACTTCACACCAAATTTCAGAGTGCTCCGAGTGCTTTTGCTACATTAAAAATCTACGGATACACAGAATCTGACAAAGTTGCACTCATCAAAAGTTCAGGGATTTGACAAAAAGGCCAAAGTCAGCAGAAACCTTTCATTTAAGATCTTGTATCAGTTGGATCTTGCCTAGAGATTAGACCTAAAGCCAATTAACTCACAAAATATTCTCCAGAATGAGAGCTGAATATATAGATGTGGCACTACCGTTTGTATACATGAAAGTACAATATGTAGAATACAGAACAGAGAGTTCAGGTGTTGAATTATATCTGCCTGGGATATTTCAAACAGGACATTCAAATTCAGTGTGTCAGTTCAAGTGTCCCTTCTAAGAAATAACAGTCAGGTCTTGTATGGAGCTTTAATCGAAAACCCTCTTAAGGCAGGGAGAACTGAGTGAAATTCCAGTTGCTGAAATGGGACCCCCACAGAAGAGAGATAAAAAGGGAAGGATGGGAATGAGCTGAGGGTGAACATGGAACTTGCAAGAAGAAATAAGAATGAATGTACAGGATAAAAGCATCCATAGTCAAATGAAAATATAAAAATGTATTATCTTCCTAATTATTTAGTATACTACTTCTATGCTTCTGTAATTTGACAGTCTCTGTCTGAGAACAGAGATTGAACATAAATAATTAAAAAGGGAAACTTAGCAACACGGCAACAGATGTTTCAGCAGAAACTCTGTCAGTTATATGATGACAATGCAGCTGTTTGAGCAATTTTTAAGTTCGCTTAGTTTATGTAGAATCAGATGTTACCAGAGGCATCGATTAGAAGATGATACTGCCATTCCGAATATTAAAAAAAATCTATTAAATATTTCAGATCTATTTTATTTAGAGGCTTAACTATTCAGAATTAAAAATAAACACTAAGGCTAAAAATTCTGTATCATTCCATGCATGTATGGACCTAGCTGACAATGAGCACAGTCTGTTCTATCAAATAATTATGCATGTGTATGATGATGAATAATCAGTTTAAGAATATTTACTAATGTGTAACTTTCACCAATTAGCTGTACTTCACATTACAAGGATTTCCAAACAGGACCTCCTTTCATGATTCTTCTCATGTAAAGCAGCGTCAGTCTAACTAAACTAACAACAATAGCTCAGCAAATACGTAAAATGTAATGAGGCTCACACTGGTTTTAAAATCCATAATCTGCAAGTTTCTAATGGTACTGAAACAGCCATATACAACTGAGTCAATCTGACTCCGACCTAGTGTCACCCACCACAAAGTCTGCCTTCCCTATTTCATTTCTTCACTAAAAGGATTGATAAGAATGTCAACTTTTTACAATTAACACAGAAAATGGTGAGTGTTTAGCACTTTGCTCATCTAAGACTAAGTATTAAACGTAGATCACACATTGCTTTTGCGATTGATGTATGTCTAAATAGAAGTCCATCATTATACTAACAATGCCAACTATTTTGTATTTTACTTTTGAGAACACTGGTAACTTTGACTTTTAGATAGATAATTACATAATCCTGTGTGGTTCAGGAATATATTAAAGCACAACAGAAAAGGAAAACCTGCTTTAAGGCTGCAGTGATCACACATTGGTGGAGTTCACAGTCCTGAGGGATATGGGACAGGCGAGGAGTATAGTCAGGACCCTAAATTTTAGGAAAGCAAAATTCCAGCTCTTCAAGGAGTTAGTTAGTAGGAACCCCTGGGAAACGGTCCTCAGGGACAGGGGAGCAGAACAGAGCTGCCAGATCTTTAAGGATGCTTTCCATAAAGCGCAAGAGCTCTCAGTCCCCAGATATAGGAAATCAGGCAAGGAAGGGAAGAGACCAGCATGGCTGAGTCGAGACATGCTGGTCAAACTAAAGGGCAAGACAGAACTGCACAGGCAGTGGAAGCAGGGACGGGTCACCTGGGGAGAGTATAGGGATGCTGCCCGCTTGTGTAGGAATGGGGTCAGGAAGGCCAAGGCGCAGCTGGAGCTGAACTTGGCAAGGGATGCAAAGAATAACAAGAAGGGCTTCTACAGGTATATCAACCAGAAAAGGAAAGTTAAAGAAAGCAGATCTCCCCTGATGAACAAGAATGGTGACCTAGCATCAACAGATGAGGAGAAGGCTGAGGTACTCAACAACTTTTTTGCTTCAGTCTTCTCTGGCAACCGCTCTCCTCACCCCTCCCGAGTCAACGGACAACATGTTGGGGACTAGGGGGGTAAAGCCCCTCCCACTGTAAGGGAAGATCAGGTTCCTGACCACCTGAGGAACCTGAACATATATCAGTCTATGGGACCTGGTGAGATGCATCCCAGAGTCCTGAGGGAATTGGCTGATGTAGCTGCCAAGCCACTCTGCATGATATTGGAAAAGTCATGGCAGTCAGGTGAAGTCCCTGGTGACTGGAAGAAGGGAAACATTGAGCTCATCTTTAAAAAGGGTAGAAAGGAGGACCCTGGGAACTACTGACCTGTCAGCCTCACCTCTGTGCCTGGGAAGACCATGGAACAGATCCTCCTAGAAGCTATGCTAAGGCACATGGAAGACAGGGAGGTGATTTGAGACAGCCAGCATGGCTTCACCAAGGGCAAGTCCTGCCTGACCAACCTAGTGGCTTTGCACGAGGGAGTTACCACATCAGTGGACAAGGGAAAAGCAATGGATGTCAGCTATCTGGACTTCTGTAAAGCCTTTGACACGGTCCCCCACAACATCCTTCTCTCTAAATTGGAGAGATACAGATTTGATGGGTGGACTGTTCAGTGGATAAGGAATTGGTTGGGTGGTCGCATCCAGCGGGTAGCCATCAACAGCTCAATGTCCAGATGGAGATCAGTGACGAGTGGTGTCCCTCGGGGGTCCCTACTGGGACCAGTGCTGTTCAATATTTTCATCAGTGACATTGACAGCGAGATCGAGTGCACCCTCAGCAGGTTTGCAGATGACACCAAGCTGAGTGGTGCAGTTGACAGGCCAGAAGGACAGGATGTCATCCAGAGGGACCTGGACAAGCTGGAGAAGTGAGCCTGTGTGAACCTCATGAGGTTCAACAAGGCCAAGTGCAGGGTCCTGCACCTGGGTCGGGGCAGTTCTCGGTTTCAATACAGGCTGGGGGATGATGTGATCGAGAGCAGCCCTGCAGAAAAGGACTTGGGGGTACTGGTGGATGAAAAGCTGGACGTGAGCCAACAATGTGTACTCACAGCCCAGAAGGCCAACTGTATCCTGGGCTGCATCAAAAGAAGCATGGCCAGCAGGTCGAGGGAGGTGATTCTGCCCCTCTGCTCTGCTCTGGTGAGACCCCACCTGGAGTACTGCGTCCAGCTCTGGAGCCCTCAGCACAAGAAGGACATGGAGCTGTTGGAGCGGGTCCAGAGGAGGGCCACGAAAATGATCCGAGGGCTGGAGCAGATCTCTTACAAGGACAGACTGAGAGAGTTGGGGTTGTTCAGCCTGGAGAAGAGAAGGTTGCAGGGAGACCTTATAGCAGCCTTCCAGTGCTTAAAGGGGGCCTATAGGAAAGACGGGGACAGACTTTTTAGCAAGGCCTGTTGTGACAGGACAAGGAGCAATGGTTTTAAACTAAGGGAGGGCAGATTTAGACTGGATTTAAGAAAGAAATTTTTCACAATGAGGGTGGTGAGGCACTGGAACTGGTTGCCCAGAGAGGTAGTGGAGGCCCCATCCCTGGAAACATTCAAGGTCAGGTTGGACGGGGCTCTGAGCAACCTGATATAGTTAAAGATGTCCCTACTCTTGCAGGGGGGTTGGACTATAAAGGTCCCTTCTGACCCAAAGCATTCTATGATTCTATGATTTCTGTAGTGTTCAAATGGTACAGCTGAAAACAAACCCAACCAATTAGTATTGTTTTGTGGCCAGAAAAATCAAGCATCTAGAGTGTAAATTAGGAGGATGCCATGAGACATAAATGGATCCAAATATGATCTGACATTCTGGTTACCAAATGAAATATATCAGAATACAGGCAGTTATTTCAATCTACCTGACTGCACAAACAAAGGTCTCCCTGTCACAGTACTGGCAGTGAGAAATTCCCTGAGCTTTGCTGAGGAAGAGGGAGGCTCATACAATCCCACGTCCCAGGTAAAATGGATACAGTTATTTGTACAATCCACCGCTATTAAAGTACACAACGATAAAACAAGATCTCTAAGAATATTTTCAAGATTTTGGGACAAAGGGGTGTTTTTCAGTACAAAATCTCTGGCTTAACTATAAATATAATTTCTGCTAATTTACAGTCTCTCAGCTTGTGCACAAGCCAATCCTTCCCTTTCTTATTTAAAAATACAAAAGGTATAAAATATTTAAAATGTTGCTTGAATTTGGAGACAGAAGCAGAGGACAGTGAGAGCAGCTCACTATCTAAACTACTGTCTGTATCAACATCCTGTCACTATCATATTTTTCGTATTTTTCCTTCCACACAGTCACCTATTCTTGCAAATAAAAAAGAACAAGGACAAGGCGGGGGGGGGGGAAGGATGTTCAGAAAGCTGGTGTTAAAAATAATAAAAAGGGATGGTATATGAAATAGAAATCTCTCACCTCTCAAAAACAACTGAATGATGTTAGAACAAGAGTAGGGCGGTAGGGCGTGATGTGCTCTCTCAGCAGACTTTCATACATCTCCAGTCATGAAGTGCTCACTGACCCATGAATATAGCTTGACAGTTTATGGCTTATGCTATCAACAACCTAGCTAAAAAATCCAGTTTCCTCCACGTTCTGTGAATAAATCTTTTTTTTACCCCCTTCTTTTTTCAATGGGGAAAAAAAGACTTAAAAAGCATTGCATTTTATAGAAAGTGGTTTTGTATATTCACAATAGAAGACAGGAGAATATCGTAGCATCGTTTAATAACAATGTCAAGCTTTCCAAAGTTGTTCTCTCTGAAAAATAAGAAATTAACCACTAAACAAATTATCTGGTTAGATTTACTGCATGCACACTGGGATCTCTCAGCCAAGATATTAGACTCAGGTAGAGATTTAAAAGTCAATTGCTAGCCAACTGCTGTTGTTAAAGGAGATTAATTTTCTTTCCAGACACCTGAGTTTGATATAATACATGGCTAAAGCTCTAATGAAGGCAACAGAGCTGCTGCTGACACATTGCTTTAAGAATTTGACAAAGAAGATGACAGGTTTGATCTTTTTGGTCTCGATTACGGCTCAGTGGATGACTGATTTTTTTAAATTCAATGGCCAAAGTAGTGAAAATGTGTTTCAGGCAAAGCCAAAAGTAAGATTTGACATAATACTTTGCATGGGAAACCATACATTTTGATAGGTTTAAAGCAAAATTGTTTCATTTTCAGCTTTTTTGGTTGAAGTGGAGGGCTAGGTGAACAAAGAAAGTTATATTGTTCTTTCTACTTTATGAACATCTGGTTAGATGATTCCTCTAAATTAGAGCGGGCTTCAAATTCCCTCTGTGCACCTTCAGAGCATTTCCCCAAACTTTAAAATGTAAGCTATTCTGGTGCAGACTTGTCTCCACTTCCTTTCAAACAGTTTCATTTTATGTCATCTACCTAAATAATCATTGGAATAGGGACTGGAACCCAGATCTTCCTGACTGCACAGACGATCATTCTCATGTTATATCCTGGAGTATAAGAATATAATTATTAATACAGAACAGCTTCAGCAGGAAAGAACAGGAAAAACCCATTCAAAATTCTCCTTGTTCATTGTGTATCTATCTTATTAGACATGGAAGACTACTTAGTAAATTTTGTGACTGCAACAAGCTTCTGAAAAGAATCAGCTGCCTCCTCCAAACTGCTTTTACAAATGCTGCTACAGCCCTGATGAATCCAGACTGAGAAATATTTTGGATATATTTCAGCAAATGTTATTGTGGAACGGCTTTTTAAATTAAAGGTCCAAAAGTATTCGCCCAATTTTACAACAGTCACAAAGGTTTCAGGTTGATTAAAACTGCAGTTTTCACTGAATAAAACTATTCACTTGGAAAACAATACTAAACCTTGTTGAGATACCATGAATCAGCCAAAAAGGGAAATCCTGCAAAAGAGATACTATCAGGAGATAGCAGGAGCAAAAGAGAAGCTCTCAGGAGCTTATAAAAGATGAAATAAAGAACAGAGTAGACTGACAGCAAAAGGAACAGAGATGAAGATTAAAAATACTAAATTGTATAGCCAGGAGGCCAAGCATAACACCTAAGGGAACAAAAAAAAAACCCACCACACCAAAAAACACCAGTCCAGAGTCAGCAGGAAAAAATTAAAAGGAGAAGCTGAAAGCCAAAAGGAAGAAGAGGAGTCTAAGGTAACAGAAGAGAATGAAACACAAAAGGGAATCAGCTGAATTTGAAACAAAATCATGTTCTCAGCTGATCCAGGGTTTCAAGTCATCTAATCTGCTACCAGTGTAAAGTAAATGGTTGCCATTAGTAGACTGCACCAAAACTAAGTATTTAAAAGGAAAAGCATAAGAAGTGAAAGATGCTGTAGACTTAGGGAAAGACTTCTTTTTTACTTTCAGCTTTTTTTATGCTTTTAGTTAAATGAAAGGACTTGTGACAGAAAGTAATTAGGAATACTTAACTATTCAGTAATACATTATGTCAATATCACTGCTATGTAGCAGTGATATGTATGACTAGAGCTAGCCATAATACTTCAAATGCTCAGCATGAACAGCAATACCTGTGTATGCATGTGCCATTTTTCAAATTGTCAGAATTTGCTAATATTTTGACTAAGAAATTCTACTTTTATTTACAAACTCTCAACATTTTTGATAATTTTTTTTATTTCACTGATACAGTTGTTTAGGAAGTACTCAGTCCTGCAGCAATCAATAAGCTTCACCACAGTCCATGCTTCTGCCTGCTCCCACACAACGAGATACACAATCACTTTTAAATGACTGGAATACTACATTTAAGAAAAGCCCATCTTTAGTCAGTACCATTTATCTCACCTAAGACAAACTTCCTTTGCAGGAAGCCACATCAATACTCAGATAAATCCAGGCTGTAAATTTGTTGCTTTGAGAAAAAACAATTAACTACTGCCTAAGCAATGGAACAGGTCTCCTTGAGAACTTTGTGACTTCATAATCTAAATCTCTCACTCACCAGCAACATTTTTTGCTCATCCATTCATTCAGCTGAATATTCTTTCCATGACATTTTGCTCCTTGTAGTGATTTTTTCATGCTATTTGTTATTAATTGCTACATTTGTTTCTAGATGTTATAAATAAGTTGCTACAAAACAAGATAGAAGATGGGTTTTATTCACTACTGGAACTGAATATATAATTCGGATTCTGCCCACATTAGTATTATTTGCTGGACCTCAAAGTCTCCAGAGGGACTAGAGTCCTATTGTGCTATATTCTGTACAAGTTCTGGAGAGACACAGAGGAGCTGCTCAGCAAAGCTTATAATCACAGACACTCAAAATGGAAAAGGGATACCAGAGCCCATTCCAGTGAAATTGTAGAAATCATGTCAGATATTCAAACTTAATTCACTTTTCCACAATTATTATTCTTGTTTCGCCGCTGTATTCCTTTCCTCATTAGAAAACTTCTCCTAATTTGCAGCCTAAAATGTATTAATGCTCAATTTATGTCCATTTATCTTCTAAGTTTGTCATTTTGCTTAAGGAATGTTTCTTCCTCAGTATTTGGTGCACCAACCAATTCAGAGAATTTAACATACATCTTCTCCATCTTTGTTCCACTGCATGCAAGCCAGGCTTTTCTCGTCTCCTTCCATAGCAGGACTGGCTTTCCCTTCTCCAGCTCAGCTTAGCACCTGTGCCAATTTAAACTCACTGTTCTCAGACATGACTGGTCAGATTTTTACAGACTATTCCTACTCTTTACTGGAAATATATGTGTCTTATAGTTAGAAACAAAGATGAAGTGGTTTTCTGGCAACTTAGTGGTCCAGCTAGGAAAAGCATTCAAGCAACCACAGCTAGCTGACATCAATAATAATCCTCCCAACAAGATTTTTGAGTAATGAAATGTGTAATGTGTCAGTGTGCTACAATTTGACCTCTACAGAACCACTGTAGCAAAGATAGTTATGAACCCACTCAACTAAAAACTGTTAATTTTTTTCCTGTGATAAATCTTTTATCACATCAATTCAGATATGAAAATAGGCACTAAACTAAGGAACACTGAAATAAATATGTTTAATAACATTTCCAATTACAATATCTACCCATTTTTCAAGCTCAGAGCATTATATTTAAACATCCCTAATCTACAGCTGAAGAAAAAAGTAATACCAAAGAAACAGATACAGTTCTTAACACAAAGGATACATGCACATGCAAACATACCTGATCTGTTAAGAAAGACAGGGGTATTTTAGAAACAGCTTTTGAAACAGAAACACACTTTAAAGTTGGGCTGAAAGTACCAATATTTGCTAAAACATCATGAGTGTCTGCCACTGTTATCTCCTATTCCAAACAGCTAAAGTGGGGTACTCTTTGCATGTAATAATAATATTTTAACATTTGAAATAATTCATACTTTCATTATATAGGAAAGAGACACCTAGATAAAACCTGTTCCAGCAAAAGTCCTTATTAGAATATGAATGGAAATGTAGGATAAAGAGTATATGAATGGTATGCTATACAGTTAATTAGTTCACCACAAAGGGTTTGCTTCAGAAAAAAAATGAACTAACTGCTAGACTACGTCATTCAAGCCTTGTAACTAATTCTAGTGACCTCAATGTTTTAATGTATTTAACTGTACACATGTCATATATACTGCAAGTTCTGCTGGATTCTGGATATATCCAAGACCAATATATTTTGAATATTGATTTGGTAATTCCAGCAAACAGTATTGAATCATCATCATAATCCTTTCTGGGAAGCCAAGAGAAACTGGATTAGATGAGACACAAGTGGACCAGCACATAGCTGTAACAAAAGATGTCTCAAGAAGTAAAGCGCACCATCTCTGTCTTCATACATATCTCTCAAGTGATTTTACCTTTCCAAGGGGCTCCAATAAACAGCAGCCTCCAGAAGAAATCACTGAAAATTTAACACTGGAGCAAGTACAGGCAGACTTTTTTTGATCTTCTGAGGTTCTTTTGATATACAATCTCTTTAATTTAAAAGAAGAAAAAACTAGAACAATCTGAAGTGTATAAACCAGGAAGGAATTTCAGATGTTATCAGCATTATTCCCTTAGATGTTAATAGCAATATTCTCACTAACTTTACTGGTAGATAAATTTTGCATGCTGTTCAAGTGAACCCTTGATTACCTGCAAGGAACAGAAGCCTCGTACTGAGGAATCTGTATTGAAGAAACAGGTGAATGCATTCCTCCAATTTGGCTTAGCCCATAGACAGTAAGTTTTACCACAAACTACTTCTGTTAAAAGCTGCAAGATGAGATCTGGAGCTGACTGATGCACCACAATTTATTACAATTACAATCTGAGTGGGTTTTTACAGGCTGTAAGTCACTTCTGGATTCCACTGCCTTGTTTTATTCTATACTGCCTCAACTGGACATGAAGAGCCAAATTGTTCTCTAAACAGTTCGCAGATGTGTGAGAAAGTAGGAAGACAGAGAAAGCAAGGAAAGAATTACCTTCAGTTCCTCTGAAAGATTAAAAATACCGTTTACAGCTTTTGGTTGATTAATTAATGTTTATTCCTATAACTGGCTTCATTAATTTGTATATTCATCCTCATCATAGCAGCCACATTTACATAAAAAAAATAGTAACTTCAGGATAATGACTCAACTGCCTGATTCATTAACAGGCCTATTTTCAATGCCAAACCATTCCCTACTGAGCCCTCTAAGGACAGAGAGAGAGAGAGGGAGACAAAAGTCCCTAATGAATATCCCCATGGAAGTAAGTGGCCTTCTCACATGCATACAACTGAGCTTATAGGACCAGGGCTGTATTCTTTTTCCAACAGATAGGAATCAACAACTTTACTGATTTATCCCTTGACACAGCCAAGCTAATACGCATCCCATGACTGTAGTTTGCACATGCACAGATCAGAGTTGAATGTGCAGTTGTGACCATCTGTGCTGTCAGCCAGCTGGTTATTTCTCTAAGGGGTAAGAACAACCATTAGAGAATTGCAAACTCTGATCAGCTGTTTGCTCTCTAATCTAGTGTCTGAGGAGACAAATCTTACACAGGCCTACTATCTGTAGGTCTGTGTAGACACACATCTTGTGGACATCTTGCCTACTGTCAATAATTTTCTAATAAGCAACTAAATAAAACAGATATTCTGATGATATTACGTTCCTGCAGGAACTTCAGGATAAGTTCCTGAATCCAGAAAGACTGTCTGGTGAAAAAAAAAAAAGAGTATTAGTGCCACAGTAAAAAAAGACCATACTGTGAAGTGAATTCTTATAATAAGACAGTAGAAAATTCACCTGAATAAAATCTTCAACTTGCATGTATAGCATATCAGACATTACAGAATCTATCCAGGGGATTTAATGCCATAGGAAATTCTATTTCAATTACTCTGCGACTCACAAAAATTTGGGATCTGCAGAGGTAGGAAGAGGGAAATACCATGTTTTGGTGGGAGGGACTGTTTAATTTAAACTTAACACTACAGAGAAACTGGTTGCATTATTTGTTCCTATCTACTAGTAGTTCCAACACACACAGGATAATTTAGCACCTAAATAATACAGAGTATGTGTCCACCTCCAAAGAGATCTTTTTTGTCTTCTGAATGAGAAAGTAAAAAGATTAAAGTGGTTTTGTTTAATTAGAGTATGTAGCTTCTCTATACCTCATACTTACATCTGATTGAAGCAGTTTTCCTATTTATTTTTTTAATTAATCTAAATGCTGCAAGTTCCACTGAAGAATTCTGCTTTCATGTCAAAACTGTATTTAAAAAAACCATCCTTCACTAGCGTTTTCCATCATGTTGCCCATGCTCTGATAAAGGGGACAATAGTCATAGTCACACTCAGTCACACATGGGAAAATGTAATTTGAAGGTGTTATAACTAATCTCCTAACAGACTAGTTGCCTTACTCCCTTTAAACCTCTCAAAACTGAGATAGGAACTAATTCAGCCCCTTTTGAAAATTCCTGCCTCCATCTCTAGGCCTCTGAGTACTTCTGCCAACCTCCAGCTTTGCACTTTTTTCTGAGTTGCACTTCAGTTCTGGCAATGCAATTGCATTTATACACACATAAGGAATTGTCAGTGACAATTCATTTGCATGTACCAGTGCAATACCTTTCCAAAATGAAGGTGAATGTTCAGACTGTCTTTTGACCTTAAATCATGATTCCACCATCTACTGAATGTCAGTAGCTGGAATACATTCACTGAGTCTTGAGTGCTCCCAATCTAAGAACAGCATATGTTAACACCTTTTGGCTTTTTTTTTTTTAATACTCATAAGGGATCATATAAGAATGTGGCAGAAAAAAATTGCTGATAAAAAATAAACTACTACCTTTAGCACTTGTTTTAATTTTACCTTCCTCCATTCCTGTATCTTTCTACCACTAAGGGCCACCCACACACTTGGCCTCCACAGCTCCCTGAAACACTTTAATAGCCACATATTATGCTGTAAAACGAGCCAAAAATTTGCAGTGTATTAATTACATTGTAGAGCTTGTGACCAGACATATTAATAAATCATAACTACCTGCTTATTGCTCATTAGAAAGGCATGAAGAAGGTTCCAATGACAAGGTGCCTTACAGAGGCACCTTTGTTTGGAAGCAGAAGTAGTCACAAGTTGTCTGAATTGGGAAGGCTGGGCGTAATGAAGCCCATGATTCATTTTCTGCCTGTTGGGGTATTTAATGATAGTCCAATGCTAAGCAAGAGAAGGACTCTGACTCAAGCAGAGATGTGCATGAAGCACTACTGCGGCAGAAAAACCAAGGGGAGTTTGGATGTCCTTGTAGGAAGACAGGTCTGTGAGAGTTACTGCTCCCAAAACTGTTTATTGTGCATTTTCAGGCCAGACACTTCAGATATTACTTTTAAAACACTTTCAAATACTTTTAAAGGCATGCACTTGCTCCCAAACCTAAGTCACTATTACTGAAGTTTGGTTTAGAGATGACTTTTAAACATGAGTCTTCAGGAACATTTTTTCCTCCTTCATTTGTCTATGTTGCAATTTTCACACATGTCAAATGGAACCAATAATGCTATCCTACCTCTTTAGAGCATTTTCCTCATTAAATTAAGGTTGCATAGAACTGCAGTTTTAACACAAAAATCCTTGTACATAAGTTACAGTAATGCCAAAAGTGTTACTTCCCAGCCTCAGAACTCCTTTGATCATCCTCACTCATCAGTCATCTGCAACCTCAGCATCATTTTTTCCTGCTATGAGAAGTTACTCTGAGTAAAACTTGTCTGACAGATGGTGAAACTGCCACCCATTGAATTTACCGAAACTCAGGACTTCAAAGTACTCTGAGTTTAATTTTGTGTGAGGTAACACACTTGTATTTTTCTGTACAGTAAGACATACCCTTTCAAAAGTATTAAAAAAGCATGACATTAAAGAGGCTTAATTTTTCATACCTCTCTCGCTCACCATATAAAATCAAAAAAGGAGGCCTTGGTAACCATTGCCCATTTAAACATTGCTCTCAATTGCAGCTGTCAAATATTTTTCTCTGACAGAACCCATAACCATCAGAAAATGCAATAAAATAAAACCCATCCAAGTTCTAATATTTAAACTAAGCATAAAGCATTTGAGGACTTCAAAACCCCCTTATTTTAGATCTTATACAGCTCTAAATATTGGGCATTACGATAATGCTTTTACTAATAGAAAACTACCACATACTACTCTACTGCAAAGTTACTCTGATCAACTAAACCGCCAGTGCAAGAAGAAACCATAACAAAAGACTTCAGGACTCTTACATCAGACTGGATGCTCAAAATCCTCAGACATTTTTTCAAGTTTCTGCCCATGAGAAAAAGGTAGCAATTTAGAAAGAATTGAGGGACCCTCATCTTGCAGAATACAGTAATCCTATTAGCTTTGAAAATGCACATCTACAGTCTTTTTCATCTAAAACAATTTATAGATCTTTTAGTGTTAACCCAAAATAGAGAACATATATTTCGTCATTTTAACCCATTTAATTCTTATTCAATTTAAAACAATGAATTACCCAGAATTATAAAGTAATTTTACAATAATTTTAAATAAATTATTCCTGAACTTTCTCTATCATTTTTTAAGTAAAGAATTGCACCAGGCCAACCTACAATCACACGACATTTTAATATGTGACTTATGGCATAACCATTCACGCATTTGTGCATTTAATGGTATTTGACTTCTAGCCTTACACTTCATAAGAATAAGTGTTCTATTGCATCATAATTCACACCCTGTCACGTCCATGCCACAGTGAGAGAATTTGAATTTAAATACACTAGATGACTGGGCAAAGAATGACAGCTGAATTGTAACCTTATGAAATGTGTAATGGGAACTGTAATCTGGTCTTTTTCTAAGATGTTCCTAGGACGGTCAGCATAGGGTAAATGGAGAGAGAAAATACAAGTGGCTAGGAGCAGCAGGTAAAGAAACAGAAGAAAGATTTATTTACAAGAAGTATGACAATGCAGGCATTGAAAAGCAAACACAATCCTATCCATTATACAGCTGGGACAATAATACAACCAAGACACAAGAAATACCATATTTTCAACTTCTGTTCTGCATTATTGCTATATAAATGCAACATGCACCACACATCCAGACACTATGGTCTAACTATACTACAGTATTCATAGAACATGGGTGCGTCCTTCCCTTCCTATCCCCCTCACCTTTTAGAGCAAAGAACGAACATCTTTTTCTTCAAACAAAATGCAGAGGAATAGTCTGACCAGTTTAACTGACGTCTCCATAAATTAAGAAAGCACATCACAAAAAGCACATCACAAAGCACAAGAACACAAAAGAACAATACCAGGTGGGAAGGGAAAAATGAATAGGGATATTTATTACAATCTAATAGACCAAAGCTGCTCTTTATCTAACTGCTAATAAGCTTTGGAGCTCTTCTCCTGTTCATAATCAGCAGAGTTGCTCATACACCTTGTTTATGCATACAGTATAATAATCTACATCAGTTACATTTGTATATGATGGCTGGTTATTGGCATTTGCAAATTCAGTCAGTCGTCTCAACCCATTTGATAATGCACAACAGTGTATTTGCCGATAACAATAAATTTATTTATGGTACTAGCACTAAAAAGCAATCTCATCAGAACTTGGAGCAGAGGGCAAGCACTAAAGATTCTCTATCCACAAGAGAGTTGATAATTCATAAATCAATTACAGGTAGATATCTAGTTCTGAAAACCTCCATACGGGGGGGACCAAATGTCAACATTTTCTAGGATCAGTGCTTTCTGAAATTAAAGATACTAACACACAGTTTTGAAACACTTGGTCAAGAACAGAATTGCTCAGAAAGCACTGGAAAAATATTACAACAAAAATATCTTTTTTTTGGTCATAAATCAAAAACCCAAAGCTTTTCAGTTTGCAGCTGAAGGTTCAGTATACCGATGAAAAAATGACTCACCCAGCCACCCCTCTTCCTTTTAATAAAGACACTGCATGCAAATTTAAGATAAAACTCCATAGCAAAAGCTTTAGGTATTTTTACAGTCCTGTAATTTTTGAAATATCTAATAAGCATGAATGGGCTCATACACATACTTACTTTGTCATACATGAATTGGATGTCCCAAGTTAAAAACAAACACCAGCAGCTGAGAATTTTGAAAAAAAAATCAAGCTATACATATCTTCATGTAGGAGAATATTTTCACACTAAGCAATTGTTTATTGCACACATATAATTCTTCTCCTCAGATATTATAGTAGACTGTCTTCCTCACTCCTCTTATAATATATGGAACTGAAGGATCTTTTCACATGTGTGTAAATTTCTACCTAAAATCATAAGGAGTGCATAGGTTTTAATTTAACAACCTTCTTTTCTTGAAGCCTTCTTCTTACTCTTCTGGTGTCCTACAGTCCAAAATGTATGTATGTCATCTTCTTAATGCAGTCTCATCAGAAACCATCGAGCCATGACAACAAACCATTATTAATAGCATCAAGAGGCAGAATAAGCAGCAAGACAGATAGAGGCAGGCAGGAGGTAGCAGCAGACAGGAGGACAGCCGAGGACAGTACCCAGCAACTCATGCTGAGCCCACCTCAACCCACTTGATTGCTCTACTCTATGCACATGATGCATTTGCAATGTCTGCACTCAGCAGCTGTGTCGTCAGGAAAAAAGTAGCTAATCTAAACTATTTCTCTGTTCTGGTTAACATACACAATAAGAAGTAACACACCTTCATTGCACAAGCAAACGCAGGCAGAATTTGGCCTATTAAAATTACCAAAAACAGAAATACCCCCACACAACGTGCTTTTTTACTCCTGTCATCTGTCCCTTGTGCAGTCTGACAAATTGAAAGAAGGCCATGCTCCTTTACTAAAAAGCTCAGATTATGGTGAGTAGTGTCCTAAATTGCTTTATGTAGGACTATGCAAATGCATCTGTTTTCACATCTAGAGCTGTACATGTCAGAGGCCTAGTCCAGTACCCATTTAAGAAGAAATGTAAAAAACAAAGTTCAATAGGTTTGGGATTGGGACTTAACTTATTATACAAGGCAATATAGTATGAAACATGGTGAGTGAAGCTTACAAGAATACAATAATATAAAACAGTTAGTAAATAATGACATAAATCATATATTTTGATTCCCATTTTCTTAAAGAAATAGCCTTCTATGAGAAAGAAATCATTCATGGAAATGTCAACACATCCATTTCCAACAGCAATAAAAATGTACATCCTTTAATTTAAAGTATTACTTCTTTTCTAAAACCCATCGACCTAGTTTTAAATGAATACCAGATCAACTGGTCCAGGAAATCTAAGGCAGTATAATGGGACTGCTGGTCACAACGTTGAATAAATGCAGAGTCACAAAAGGACTTGTTAAAAGAATCATCCAGACTTACAAGCCCAAAACATTCAGAGACAACATGTTTTTGAAATAGTACAAATGCAAAAGTTATAAGAAGGTCAGGGGAAAAACATGAAAAGAAGGAGAATGTTACTCTTTGCATAACTTTGAAACTCCTGAGAGAATCAAAAGCAATGATTCATAAAAATAAAAGAACAAAGCTAAACCATTGCTTATTCCTTGGTAAGTACTGTAATTGTTTATTACCATTGAATTGGTGCCTGCTAGAACACTGATGGAACACACTTGAAGAATTAACCATGGTTTCCTCAAACAGAAATATTGGGATGTTCCTGCAATTCTAATGTACACTGTGCATTCATCATGCAAATCTTATTCTCTGAGAGGACAAAGCACATGAAGTACTTGAAGGGATTTTTAAAGGCACAATATACTGAATCATACAAGTTTTGATGTCAGTATTTTGAATAAATCTTCCAAGTCCCTAAAAATTAATCAGTTGAATTAGTTTTTACTTAAATGAGACACGTACTAGTTTCGTTCAGTCATATCCCCTGTCACAGTTTCTAACAAAAGATGTAGTGGGTCTTAAAAAAAGTTAGAACTTCCATCTCTAACACATTTGACAGCTGTTTTTTAGACAACTTTTTTTTTAACTACTCTGAGTATTTGATACAATTGGACTAAATCATAAAGCATTGAGTTTACCTTTGTCTTCAAACAGTTTCTTTAGAACTACCAAGAAAAATTCACCCTCTTTTTTTCTATGTGAAAGTATGAGGATGGAAGACAAAATTTTTTGAGTTCCCTTCCAAAAACAGGACATGACTGTACCTGATTTGTGGCATAGGGCAAGTCATTCAATTTTTAAGACTTTTCCAAAGGTTACAGGCAGATGCATGACTCCAGAAGACAGCCTGAAGAGAGATAGTTACACAGAATGCTACCTCCTTGCTAAGCCCTTGCACAATAGGTCTTTAGTTTCTACTTTGTAGATAACTTCCCTAGGACTCCTCTGCCCAGCACACAGGGTTACAGACAAGGCTTAAATTGCCTCTCCTCCTTTTTCCCCATACAAATGACATCCTTATTATGGTATGGGTTACAAGACCAAATAATCTGTTTATTCCTGTTCCTGGAGAGGAAGGACAGAGTAGTCATACCAAAAAATATCAGAGACAACATCTGTATTTATTTATGAGCTATTTATCAAAGCTGTCTCATTCCAAGATCCTATTTTCACTTCAGTGCAGCTCCACTGGCAGTATTTGGTGTTGGTTGAATGTTTGGGACAACCACCAGGAAAAAAACAGCTTATTTTAAAAATCCAATTACTTAAATATAAAAATTCCAACAGTCTTTTCATAGGAAAACTCTGTCTATCTGTGGGACAAAGATTAGAAGTTTGCGAAAGACAGCATCCACCTTATCCCAAGCATGTGCCATCTAATGATGGTTGTCTGTCTCCACATAATAAATCACAGAAAACCTGTATTTTGCATATACTGAGTGCAGGCTTCTTTTCTGAAGACTTGGTTTTTAGGGTTTGGAAGCTGCCTTCTCCAAAGAACACATATCAATTAAGTAGCTCACCTTATGGCTAAGGCCAGCAATTTTGCCCTTGACCATGAGCTGTTTTAGAGACAGGCAAAGGGCCAGGGAAATGATTAATCAGTGCTGCTGATGCCCCTCCTCTGCTGATCTCCTTGGGCACATGGGGAAACAACCTGCCTCAACAGGGAGGAAGGCGGGAGGGGGGGGCAAGAAGGCAAACTGAGATGCACGTCTAAGAGACCAGAACTGGCAGAGCAGTGACACTGGGAAAAGGATAATGTGAACAGGAAAAGAACAGGGCTAGAGAGGCTTAGGGAGGGATGAGCAGGTGACAGAACATACCAACTCAGCAGGGGCTTTCTCTGACACCAGCATTGACCCTCTGTTGAGCAGCAACAGATGCTACAAGATGGCTTCTGACTGAAACCACGTACAACCTGGTATACATTGAACTACACTTGGTTCTAATAAAATACATGTGTAGTCATAGAATACAGGCAAACAAGAATGCAAGTCTATTTCTTTCTATCCTATCTTTAAATCAGAGCCCACTGCAAGTAGAAAACCTCTTTTGCTGCTCCCATACCTTATTCTCTCCAGACAGAAGATTTCCTATGCAGCTTTGCATGACAAACAAAATAAAAAATAAAATGCCTTTTTAGGTGATCAAACTTGTTTGCCTGCTGTTCTCTGTAAGGCCTTACAGCAGCCACTGCCATGCCAACAATCTTCAGCAGCAATGGGAAAGGAAACTGGAATTCAGGTAGTGTGGAAGGCTGCTTGTGTTTTTTAACTCCTTCATTAAGAAAGGCTGGGACACCCTAGATCAATGGACCTAAGCAAACAGAATCTATGGAGGAAAAGTTGAAGTCAAGCACTTGAGAGCACTCACTGTAGCTTGGAGACTGACTGGTTTCCCCTTTCCATGCCTACAACATAAATAAATTGAAACAGAAATACATTCACAAGACGACCAATTTCCATTTCTGTTGATTGTTCTACAGATTCTACTCTCAAGCTGTAGACTGGCATGCATCTTCATGGCATGAATTGCATCTTCATGTTTTCTTCCTGGATAAAAGTGTAAGCCTCCAGTAGTTTTCCATTTTTCTTGTTCATTGTGGCATGGGAAATTCTGTTTGTTTGTTTTTCAGTTTACTCTATATACTCCTCTCTACCCTCAACCTTATCCCTCCCCCTGTCTTATTTCTCTGCCACTTTTCCTCCTGCCCTCTATGCAGAAGCAGCTTTTTCCTCCTATAGTGGATCTTGTTGTTCAGAGATAAGCATGTGTGTCTATAAGACAAGAAAAATAAATGTTTTAGTGGATGAGTTCCATTATCTGCCAAATGGCCCTTGAAAGTTAATGAGGAGTCTTCAGGCTGGCTCATTCTCCTTAAATGTAAAATCATCTATAGAATTTTTATACCTGTTCAAAAATAAATTTGATTTTATGACCTGCATTCTTTTCAGCTCCTTGAATTAAGCTTACAGAAAATTCCATTGCTTCTTTTCCTCTGTAGTAAATTGCCACTTTAGCCTTATAAAAATCAGGTTTTTATCTTTATTGCAGTAAACTACTGTAAGTTATTTCCTTTACATTCTGATGTACAGCAGTAATGAGAGAAAGCATGAGTGTGTGTGTGTATCTTCCTTTGGATCAGAAGAAATGTGAGCATTGTTCCAAATAATCACAGCTGACTTATTCTCATTCATAGGCTCTTCTTTTTCACTAATTAAACATGCTCTACTATGTCGGTACAGACTGACAACGAGCTGGTTGCGCAGGACTGTGTCCAAACAGCTTTTGAATGTCTCCAAGATGGAAACTCCACAACCTCCCTGAGCAACCTATGCCAGTGTTCAGTCACCCTCACAGTGAAAAAGTGTTTCCTGTTGTTCAGAGGGAACCTCCTGTGTTTCAGTTTGTGCCCACTGCCTCTGGTCCTGTCACTGGGCACCCGCTGAAGAGCCTGGCTCCATCCTACTTGCACCCTCCTTTCAGGTATTTATTAATAAAATTCCCCCTGAGCTTTCTCCTCTCCATGCTGAACAGTCCCAGCTCTCTCAGCCTTTCCTCATATGTGAGATGCTCCAGTCCTGTAATCATCTTTGTGGCCCTTCTCTGGACTCTCTCCAGTATGTCCATGTCTCTCTTGTACTGGGGAACCCAGAACTGGACCCAGCGCTCCAGGTGTGACCTCACCAGAGCTGAGCAGAGGGAAAGGATCACCACTCTCCACCTTCTGGCAACACACCTCCTCATGCAGCCCAGGACACCCTTCGCCCTGCAAGGGCACGTTGCTGGCTCACATCCAACATGGTGTCCACCAGGGCCCCCAGGTCCTTTTCTGCAAAGCTGCTTTCCAGCCAGTCAGCCACAGCATATACTGGTGTCTTGGTTGTTCCTCCCCAAGTGCAGCACTACTCAGAGCAGTAAACTCATAGTAATACACGTTAGAAACAATTAGCATCTTCTATAAATAAATACAAATATTTATTTGCATGTGTGTGCATATATATACATAACATTTATTACTAATTTTATTTATTTAAAATATATGTAATCTGTACATATAAATGTTGTATACATTAAATAACTTACATTTCTTACAGATGCAAGAACTTATGCCTGCACATAAAGATATGTGTAAAAGAGAGTGGAAGAATAGACACATCTCCACATCTCCTCCCAAGGAAATTTATTTTTAGTTCCTTACCTTTAATGATATTTGATCCACTCTGACAGCAAAGAGTAATGAACTCCAGATATATTTTTAATGAAGGGCAAGAAAAAACTCCATTTATGAAGGTATGATTGACAGTACACATAGAAGCATAGAATCAAAGAATCATTTAGGTTGGAAAAGACCCTTAAGATCATCAAGTCCAACTGTTAACCTAGCACTGCAAAATCCACCACTAAACCATGTCCCTAAACACCACATCTACACATCTTTTAAATACCTCCAGGGATGGTGACTCAACCACTTCCCTGGGCAGCCTGTTCCAGTGCTTGACAACCCTTTCAGTGAAGAAATTTTTCCTAATATCCAATCTAAACCTCCCCTGGCACAACTTGAGGCTGTTTCCTCTTGTCCTATCACTTGTTACCTGGGAGAAGAGACCACAGCCACCTCGCTGCAACCTCCTTTCAGGTAGTTGTAGAGAGCAATAAGGTCTCCCCTCAGCCTCCACTTCTCCAGGCTAAACAGCCCCAGTTCCCTCAGCCACTCCTCATAAGACTTGTGCTCTAGACCCTTCACCAGCTTCATGGCTCTTCTCTGGACATGCTCCAGCACCTCAATGTCTCTCTTGTAGTGAGGGGCCCAAAACTGAACACAGTAGTCGAGGTGCAGCCTCACCAGTGCCGAGTACAGGGGGACAATCACTTCCCTAGTCCTGCTGGCCACACTATTTCTGATACAAGCCAGGATGCTATTGGCCTTCTTGGCCACCTGGGCACACTGCTGGCTCATATTCAGCTGGCTATTAACCAACACCCCCAGGTCCTTCTCTGCTGGGCAGCTTTCCAGCCACTCTTCCCCAAGCCTGTAGCATTGCATGGGGTTGTTGTGACCCAAGTGCAGGGACCCGGCACTTGGCCTTGTTCAATCTCATACAATTGGCCTCAGCCCATTGATCTAGCCTGTTCCGGTCCCTCTGCAGAGCCTTCCTACCCTCAAGCAGATCAACACTCCCGCACAACTTGGTGTCATCTGCAAACTTACTGAGGGTGCACTCCATCCCCTCGTCTGGATCATTGATAAAGACATTAAACAGAACTGGCCCCAACACAGAGCCCTGGGGGACACCACTTGTGACTGGCCACCAACTGGATTTAACTCCATTCACCACCACTCTTTGGGCCCAGCCATCCAGCCAGGTTTTAATCCAGCAAAGAGTACACCCGTCCAAGCCATAAGCAGCCAGTTTCTCCAGGAGAATGCTGTGGGAAACAGTGTCAAAGGCTTTACTAAAGTCTAGGTAGACACCATGCACAGCCTTTCCCTCATCCACTAAGTGGGTCACCTTGTCATAGAAGGAGATCAGGTTAGTCAAGCAGGACCTGCCTTTCATAAACCCATGCTGGCTGGGCCTGATCACCTGGTTGTCCTGTACATGCCACATGGTGGCAGTCAAGGTGATCTGCTCCATAACCTTCCCTGGCACCGAGGTCAGACTCACAGGCCTGTATTTCCCCAGATCCTCCTTCTGGCCCTTCTTGTAGATGGGCATCACATTTGCTAACCTCCAGTCAACTGGGACCTCCCCAGTTAGCCTGGACTGCTGATAAATGAAAGTGGCTTGGTGAGCACTTCTGCCAGCTCCCTCAGTACCCCTGGGTGGATCCCATCTGGCCCCACAGACCTGTGTGTGTCTAAGTGGTGTAGCAGGTTGCTAACCATTTCCCCTTGGATTATGGGGGCTTCATTCTGATGCCCATCCCTGTCTTCTGGCTCAGGGAGCTGGGTACCCCAAGATCAGCTGGTCTTACTATTGAAGACTGACGTAAAGAAGGCATTAAGTACCTCAGCCTTTGTCACTGTGTTTCCCCCTGCATCCAATAAAGGATGGAGATTCTCCTTAGCCTTCCTTTTGTTGCTAATGTATTTATAGAAACGTTTTTTTTTTTCTTTTACGGCGGTAGCCAGATTAATTTCTAGCTGGGCTTTGGCCCTTTTAATTTTCTCTCTGCATAGCCTCACGACATCCTTGCAGTCCTCCTGAGTGGCCTGCCCCTTCTTCCAAAGGTCATAAACTCTCCTTTTTTTCCTGAGTTCCAGCCAAAGCTCTCTGTTCAGCCAGGCTGGTCTTCTTCCCCGACAGCTCATCTTTCTGCACATACGGACAGCCTGGTCCTGCGCCTTTAAGATTTCCTTCTTGAAGTATGTCCAGCCTTCCTGGACTCCTTTGCCCATCAGGACTGCCTCCAAAGGGACTCTGTCAACCAGTCTCCTAAACAGGACAAGTCTGCCCTCTGGAAGTTTAAGGTGGCAGTTCTGCTGACCGCCCTTCCTCACTTCTCCAAGAATCAAAAACTCTTATCATTTTGTGATCACTCTGCCCAAGATGGCCTCCAGCCAGCACATCACCCACAAGTCCTTCTCTGTTCACAAACAACAGGTCCAGCAGGGCGCCTTCCCTAGTTGTCTCCCTCACCAGCTGTGTCAGGAAGTTATCTGCCACACACTCCAGGAACCTCCTAGACTGTTTCCCCTCTGCTGTATTGTATTTCCAGCAGACATCTGGTAGGTTGAAGTCCCCCATGAGAACAAGGGCTAGCAATTGTGAGACTTCTCCCAGCTGCTTATAGAATATTTCACCTGCCTCTTCATCCTGGTTGGGTGGTCTGCAACAGAATCCCACCATGATATCTGCCTTGTTGGCCTTCCCCCTGATTCTTACCCATAAACACTGAACCCCACTGTCACCATCATGAAGCTCTAGACAATAGAGAGACATAGAGACAACAGAGACATAGAAGCAGTTGAATTCCACTTGACGCAATGGTAGCTTGCTTTCACTTTGGTGGCAGGCAGCCCTTAACAGTGGACTCCCAGAAGCCTTCCTACCAGCACATCACAGTATTATCAGGAGTTCAGCTGAGAATAAAGGAATCACATTAATATTTTTTACACAGCATGCAACATACACTTTGCATGACCACTGACATAAGCATCCCCTCAGTGTCTTCGGTGAGGCTGGTCTGTATTTTTGTTCTGTATTCATGTAGCAAGATGATATCATTTGCCTGAGGCTAGACCAGAGTTAAACTCAGACTCTGGCATTCCTATTTCTTTGGCCAGTTTCCAAATCACATCCTCAGGCAGCAAATGTGAAATCGAACTATAAGGATGCATTTAGCTCATCATAAGGCTGCCTCTTTTTTTATTTTTTTGGTTTTGTTTTCAGGCTTCTGTCTCCTCACTGCTCATGACAAATATAACAAGAATACAAGAATGCCCTTCCTGGGTCATCGCACAAAGCCACCTAGTCCCATGCCCTATCCCAGCAACAGCTAGGACCAAAAACTGCAAGAAAAGCATAGAAAGGCAAGTATATAGCACATAGTGATACATAGTCCTGCACGTACTCTCTCAGCTTGGAGCAACACAGTTCTCTTAAGCCAGAGGTGACATATTGGATTTAATGTCTTCTTTTTGTATTTGTGTATCTTTACTACTCTCCCTTTGCATCTTTTACATACTCCATTTCTTTCTCCTCTTTTCATTCTTTCCTTCCTTTCACCCCTCATTATCATCTAACTCCTCCTTTCCTAGATCACTAAAAGTGAAATATCTGCAGCAGCTTCACTCCTGCCTCCTTTACTACATCTCTCTTCAGACAAAGCCCTTTCTTCTTCTTCACGCAGCCCATTGTGTCTCATGTTCTGCAATCAAAGGGAGCAAGAGCATCAGCACTTTTTCCCCATTTACTTAAAAGGAACTCTCATTTTATGCCAGCTGTCATGCCTTTTGACAGGCTATATTGGGATGGGACAGGTGATGTCCACTATTTGTTTGGAAATGTGAATGTGTGAAAGTTTTAATAGACTTCAGAGCCATTTCAACATCTCTAGTTCAGCCAAATGGATTCCCATATTTCTTAACTTCATCTCTTCAGTAAAACAGATAGCAGCATGTCCAATCCAATCACTCTTTTGACAAAAAAAAAAAAAGAGTGGGGCAAAAAGACATTTCTAATAAATTTTAAAAAGTATTCGCCTCCCCTTTTCCTAGTAGCCCTGTTCTAGCAAGAATTTCTCAAGTTTTCCTTGGTATTTAGCTCAAAATTTTCCTCACACTCAGATTAAATATGCCATTTTTAACAAAGAAATACAAAATTCACTAGCACAAAATATTTAAAATCTATTATTTCATGAAAGGGCAGTTGCAGCTTTAACAAGGACTACTGCCTTTCCCTTATGTTTTCCTTTCTGTTATAACTTAAATGCTGATGGAAAGGAATTTCATTCCTAGCAGAATGTACCTACCCCAAAAGTTGTAAAGTTTCTGTCATACACAAATACTTTCCCAAAATGTGTGACTGTACTAACAGCAAGGTGAATTTCAGTAACAAGGCAAAATTACCCATTTAAACAAAAGTATTTCATTCTGCTCCATTACACAGACACACCATGTTATTATCCATTAAATGTTCAGCTGATTATCACGTATTGTAAAAGGAAGAGACTACCATATGGTTACAATCCATACAAAAGTGCACAGCAAACCCCCAGTATTTACATATGGGTTTGTCCAATACACTATATGGGTGTTATCTTACCTCATTCAAAGGAGCATTACTGCAAAAGATGACTCATTCTTGCATCAAATGAGGTAATAAGCTTGTAAATGGTTGTTTTTCAAAAGCTAGAATTAGCTCAAACTTATGTATGCATGACTTATTCTTTCACCACTAAATTATGACAGTATTTGTATGCAAAGTACAGCTATAATCATTAGAGTGTAATAGTCTAATGTGGAAAAGCTTTTAGGAACAAGGTATTATTTAGACTGAGCCAGTGATATGTGTCATTTTTGCATTTAAAAAAACCCCACAAAGTTATTCTAGGACTACATCCTGGATGTTGCTACAAATTCTGTCTGTGCAGTTGAATGAATGGAGGAGGAGGAGGATTTACTACATACAAATAAATATGTTTTGTATCTGAGAACTCTTACTCACATCATCCAACTGAAGGCCCTACAACCGGAGAACATTTTATTCCCCTTGAACTGCACATAAACCCACTGTAAATCATGGATTGAGATCTAGCTTAATTAAATCTAAGGTCAGATCTAAGTCTTTTCTAACCAGTAAAAAAGGCTGTAGCACAGACTCAGAGTAGGATGCATTTTGCAAAGAAAGCTCTAACCTAAATTTTACCAGACATATCTTCAGAGGAAACTCTCAGGTCTCACTGACTTCAATTGGGTGTTGAAGGTTTTCATTCATTTTGGCAGTGAAGTGTTTTGTATGAAGTGTTTTGAAGTGTTTTGTGAGACTTATCATCTCAAATACTTAGCCCTCTGTTAAATCTAGCAGTCTCTTACATTATGAAAAAAAGCCTGAAAACAACCACCAAAAGTCAGAATTCACACCTTTTGTACCCAAACAATCTAAGATGACATACAATAGATGATAACATACTGCCAAAGATTTCAAGGAGTAATGATGTGTCACACAGAAGAAGTCCTTAAATACGCCTCTCTTAAATCAGCTGTGATTCTCTCAAAATTCAGAATGAAACACAACTTTGATATTAAAAAAAAAGGAAAAACCCTTCTGAATATGGAATTTTCATCTCTGTCTGAACGGCTGACATGTAATCACATACATTACACTGTTTTTTCAAATTGAAAATACTTAGCTCTGGCTTGAATCCTATGGTGTCTAGTCTTTCATTGCTGGAGGGCCAACAAATGCCATGACTTTATTTTGTTTTTATTAAGACAAAAATTTTTAGCCATCTGCTTCAGCTATGCAATTTTGTGTACAAAGAATACAAAATACATTACTCCCAGACTATTCCCACTATATCCAGTTAATTATACCAGCAGTTGCTCTCCACGTTTTAAAAAAACAGTATGTCTGCACCTGATTATTTCCATAATTCAATCTCCTCAGAACCTTACTTCAAAAGGACAAAGACAGCTGGGAAAGACCAAAGAATAGAAGTCACAAGACTTTCCTTTCAGCCCTTTCAGCCACATAAGCATGATGCCGATACCTCCAGCATGATGAGATCCCACAGACTAGTTTCATACTGCAGTCCCAATGCCTGCAAAAACTCACCAGGAGCTCCTGACAAAGGTAAGACACAACTGACCAGCTCTTCCCCTCAAAGCAGTGGCATCCACATTCTTCCTCCCAATGCCACAACCACTGATTGTCAGTCCAATTCCCAAACCAGTCTGCTCTGCAATGCCAGAAGGAAATCCCAACCTCTTCCACCTGCACAGAAGCCAAAGGAAAATTGCTCTGGTCCTTGTCTCCCCAGCGTTCATGGCCTCACACTTTTTTCCTACACTCCAGTGCCCCCATGAAGGTCCTGCCTCTGTCACTGCCTACACTGTCTGCCTCGGGACAGCAGCACTGTTCCATCTAAATGCAAACGAGCTTCTGCAGATCTGCTCTGCAGCGCCTGTATCACTGTTATCAGACTGCTATTTCTGTTATGTGACAGAGATGTAATTCACAAATACAAGCAGAAAATGTTCACATCATCATGTTGTGGAATTTGTTCTTGACTCTTCAGTTAGGAGTTTTGTCATACTGAAGTCTCTTCTTCTGTGTAGCCAAGCAAAAGGATGGACTTCAGCACATTTGATACAAATCTGCTCTATAATAATATCCAACATAGCTTATTCCCTTATTTCTGCAGACATGCTTATTAAACACACACATTAATAATACTAATTAACTAATTACTGGACTTTTTGGGTGGGACATCAGACCAGTCGCACATACCAGAAAAGAGTCGCTCAGAAATAGCAGCCATTACCAACATCACTGCTATACAAATGGAAAGCAAAATCTGTTTGCAAGAAACCAAGACAAAGCTGAACTAAGCTATATTAATATATTTTGGTTCAGAGTATCAGCGTAAATTTGAAACAAATCCCTTGCCATCCCCACTTACTGTGCATTGGTTCAGCACATTGGATGGATTGGGTGAGCACAAATTAGATTACCTCTACAGGAAATCAAACTGGAAGCTCTGCTTCAGAAGTACACAAACCACTATCTATTCCCTGATACTGAATCAAATGCATCATTATCACATACATGATGGGGACATTCAGTCTGGAAGACGAGATTAAACTTAGCCCAAAGAAAAACCTGAGTAGTGTATACCATAGATGTAGGGGCCTCAGCTTCTGTCTACTGATCCTGTCCTGCTGTGCAGAATTACATGCTGCTGTAGACATAGCCAAACCCTCTGGCCAACAGCCTGATGAGTCCGAGCCTAGCAAATGTGATACAGCTGTCAAAGAGTAGCCATACAAACCCAGCCAAAGATCTGTCTAGCCCTGCAGTCAGTCTCCAGCAATGGTCAGCAGAAGATGTCTAGGAAGGAGTTTGGGAACAAAGAAAGAAAGCAGGCATTGCTATTTCCTATTAATACTTTCCGATTTGCAGCTCAGTGAAATCTTGAGCCAGAAGCACTGTGTTTGTCAGCATAGGAAGAATTCTTGTAGATTCCTTCTTTTAGGAAATTATCACAGAATCATATAGGTTGGAAAAGACCTTTAAGATCATCGAGATCTTAAGATCAACCGTTTATTTGGTTTTCATAAATCCTAAATATCCACAATACGCAAGGGGTTGTAGAGGTTACTTACAAACTATGTATAAGTTAAAGAACCACTACCGTTGGTTTGTTATGAACATTACACCTGCATCATCTGACGCTCCCTATCCTTTCTGTGGGAAGCTATTTCACCTCTCTATGACCTTTATGGTTTTATTAACCTTTACTATATAGGTCCTTTAGTTTTCTACAATAAATAGATAGCTGGAATTTTTCAAAGCACTGAGCAACACCACAGTAAAGAAAAAGGAAACATACAGAACTGTGAGATACCTGACCTGACACAGATGCTGTCAGCTCCCAGGCACCTCCTGAGTGTGAGAATGAGTTTTCTGCCATTGGTAAAAGCTGTTATACCGCCCGGTTTTCTATCACCAATGCAGTTTTCACTTCTTGGTTTCCCAGTCACAAGAGAGACTACAGCATTTCCCAGCTTCAGGTTGAATCCATTGTCATTCACAGGGCGATGTTAACCTGCCACATTGAGGTAAAACTCCCAGCTCTATCTGCAGATAGCTTTACTTTTTTTTTTCCCCTGCTATGAGTCCTAATGTATTGACTTCATTAGGGCTCTCAACCAGAAAACTCTGATTTAGGATGACTTTGAAGTGCATTGCATTAGACAAAAGAACTAGGAAAGCAGGCAGAAGGAAGTGAACATAAAATTTATTTGCAGTGTACACGTAGATTCAGTTAATACTTCTAAAACCTCTTCCTTACTTTGCCCATTTTTCCACATCCTAGGGATGCCTGTACATTGTCAAGAAATATTGTTACTTTTTTTATCTGATTCTCTCTCCAATCATTAATAAAGATATTGAACATCAATGTTCTCATACCTACCTCAAGGGAACCCACATTGCATATTGTTGCTTTTGCTTTCACTTTGGTGAGAGACCTAAGCAGCCTACTCGCTTTAGATCCCTTTTTACCCATCCAACACCAGGCATTCTCGCTGCTTCTGCCTGTCAGGCTACAATTGTTATCAGTAGCTCCCCAACCATTTCCCAAGGTCTGGCAGTGACTGTGAGCCTTTGGAATGCTCTGTAGCCTGGGGGTCTGAAATTTCTCTGAAATATGAGAATTCTGCTCTATGCTTGATTTGCACAGAATAAAGTTCTCTCTTCACTAAAGTGGTGTTTGAACACAGTTGTGGAATGTGTCCAAGTGGTCTTTCTCCCCCCCCCCCCCCCCCAAAAAAAAAAAAAAGTTGAAATTCATTGTTTAATTTCTTTGGCCTTGAATTTGATAAAGATCAGGACACTGGGAAAAGGGGAAGTCTCTCCAACACATACCAGGCTGGGAACTGGTATATTATAAAAATAACAGCAACTAGCTATGATTAGATCTGTATAAACCTGAAAGTCCTCAAAAGTTCTGAGAAGTTGAGGGATGTGGGTTTTTTCAAGGCTTGTTTATTAGTTTCCAAGCAAGGAGGTATGCTTCCACAGAAATATGTCTCTACTGAAGATCAAATTGTTGAAGAAAAATTGTACTGGCATCTTATGTGTAAAATATCAAAAAGTCATCTCTGTAGATAAAGAGAGACAGCAACAATAGCTGGAACTGACCCAATATTTCCAAAAAAATAAAGTTTCTTCCTGGGTCTAAAGAAGCCTTTGTCATATTTTATTTCTGAAAACTGCCATGTTAAGGCTTTTGGATACACTCACATTCCTCTACTTCATCAGTTTCACCGTACTCTCTAGACAGATCTGGTCAAAAAAGTTTTATCTCCTGGCAACTGTCTTCTCTCTCCCTCCACAGTACTTCCAGGATTCAAATAATCCATAAGAGGACTTTGTGAAGTCATACTGTGATTTACCTAACACTTACCTATATCTAACACTAGGTAGCTGCATGACCCTAATGCACTAATGTATCTCACTCTTACAGCCTCTGAGGATAAAAGCAAAGCATTAACTCCACATTGAGAGAGGAACCGAGAAACTAGGCACAGGACAGCAGGTAGAAAGAACCCAGCCTTATTCCCACACCTCTAGTTAAGCTAATAGGCAAGTAAAATAAAATAACATACAAAAAAAAAAAAATTTTTAAAAGAACATTTAAGCCAATGGAAAAGAACAGAGACAGTTCAGTTCACTTTTTGAAGTCATCTTCAGGGAGCAAAATTAAGGGGTGCAAAGGCACTCATTGTTCTTTACAGCTGTGTGATAAGATCCGTTTCTTGGGTAACAGGCTAAAACAAACCCTCTGAGCACAAATAATTGTAAACTCATTGGGAAAAATTAATGGAAGGGAAAGTTAGGTCCTCAATGCTAAGTAGTCATGGAATAAACGCATGCAGACAATGCTACCTTGCAGAAAAAATGAATTTTAATACTTACATATTCTGATAAAGTTCCTACACAAGGCAAGAGTGAGTTCTCACAACACCCAACAATTTACTTAGTCTGATATAATTTGGTTATTTAGTTATTTATCATCTATGATCTAGCATTTAATCAACTTCCGTATTAAAAAGCTAGCTCAAAGGCTAAAAACCAATTCTGCCCTCAAAAGACAGCGCGTAGAGAAAACAGTCTCCAGGAGAGCGCTGGGAGTGAAATCAACTTCACAGATCCAGCCACTACCGCAGGTCTGATGCTTCTGGAAGGTGATTTTTCTGCATGCAGTAATCTGTCCCAAATTAGCACTGGTAGAGAGCCTGCTGCCCTGGAACTGACCAGCAGAAAAGGACAAGAGCCAAAGCCTCACCTGTTCCTTGCCTGTAATGGGAAATCTGATCAGCATATTAGGCATTATGAGAGTGGAGTCCCTGCTATTCATGCTGACATTTAGCAAAGCTATCCAGGAAATGTCTTGTGCTATACTTACACTTTGTGTATTTGTAAAAATACAGATTACAGTCCAATTCTTATGGGCACTTGCTGCACTCACTGTTATTACTAATTAAGTAAATTGTGGGACATTTTCTTCCTCTTTTACCAAACATCACTGAAAATGTTCCTTTTTATTCTACTTGAGCTAGAGACAGGCTGTATCTCTTGATCTGGGAACATTCAAAGGCTATCTATCTGGCAATGCACTTTCAATTACCTTTTGTTCATAGCTTTAGTTCAGGCAGACAAAAAGAAAAACACTCCAGTATACTGTTTGGTGGGGAAGTAATAATGGATTCCCAAATGAAAACAGGGTTTCAGAGACTTCAAATCTTAACGCCTTATATATTACTCACTATAAAATATATTGCTTCTGGAAATGTACTATTTGGAGCTATCTCCTTCCTACCAATTAGTTTTAAACAACATAATAAGCCTGCAAATAACTGTAAGGTTCTGTTACTACACAGAAACACATTTGTTAAGACTACATGAACTAAAATTACCAAAATATTGCTCAAATACAACCTCTGGCTTTCCATAACCACCACTATGAAGTCTGGACCAGGCCCATGAGGTGATAGAATTAAAATAGACTTCCCTAGAAAATAAATTCCTTAGGGAGCATATTATCAGCAGCCCTTTACATGAAAAATAAACCCCCACTGCCGCATCACTTAACATCATCTTAATCATTCTACATCATTCTTAAACATGTACAAATGCAGAGGTGAACCTACTTAATCCAACACACACTACATTTTACTCTCAGGATATTTCCAGTTCAGTACACAAAATACTAGCTAGGCTAAGAAGATTTTTGGAAAAAAGATACATGGGAAAATGACTTATTTCTTAGGAGTGAAAACATACCCAGTGGCCAATTTGGAAACCTTAGTCAAGCAAAACCTCCAGTGGCTTTCAGTGGTGTTTTGCTGCATAGAGACAAAATAGTCTGATCCTAGTGCGTGCTGAGCACATCTGCTAAGGTGCTGAGCGCAGCCAATTACAGTCAGCTCGCCTGCCAAAGTCACTCTCAGTTCTGACATAGAAAAGGTTGGCTCAGGTCATGTGCATGCCTAATTCCAGCCCAGCTGGGGAGTACTTGAACTCATTACTATACCATAGATACAACAAGTTGTTTCAGCATAGCAGCTTTAACTACATAATGCACAGCTCCACGTGGCAGTTGTATTTGCCCAGAAGATTAGCATTAATTCTTCACACCTTCATTTTGCACTCAATTATCACATCTTATTTGTAGGATTTAATCTCTGGATTTATATGTTATCATGCTGTAAGCTTTGAAATAACAATGATCTCATTACCACCTAAATTATATGATCAAATTCTCATCCATACTCTTGTTGCCTTTACTGAGAGCTGTGTTCGGTTTACTGTGAGAGGGTTGGGTTTGTTTTGCTTTGTTTTTTTTTTCCCCTTCCCAAAGTCACTGTTACTTTGGAAAAGCACAACATAAAATGCAAACAGGTTTGAATACAGTTTTAACAGTGCATGGCATACAACCTGTTCTAGTTAAACTGCTTAGATATGTGTGTTTGTGTAATGTCTCTTCAGGCAGTGCTAGGATTCTGACAGATGGTAAGTCACATGGCTGAGTAAAAACTCAGCTTTGCCAAGAGGAGGGAAGGAAGAAGTGAGGGGGAAGTGAACTGAAATGCAACTTGTCAGCTCTGGAAGGCAAGTGATACCTTTTCCCATCTCAAATTAATTGCTTCATTATTAGGAACCTCTGATGAATTGATTTAGAGCTCATACCCTAGGGTATCCATTCATATTTACATGGTTTGATGCATATTATTAAAGCTACCTGCTAGCTTTTAATAGCAGTGTTTTATTTTAATACAAACCATGAAAACCAGTTGTATAAGGAATAAAAAATACTTTTTATAAATTGTACAGAAATGTTATAGCCTAATTTTAATAATAAAACAGGACTCGTTTCTCTATGTCCTCAGAGACCACAGCAATCCTCAGCGTACACATGTCAACCTGTAAGCAATGTTGGAAGACAACTGTCCCTGCAAATAATTTCTTCCTCACTGTGCAGACAGACAGACTACATATTCCACAGCTGCAAATGTTCCCAGATGTCTGATGTTAATCTACCATGTACCTCAGAGACTTTAACGAAATCAGTACCTACCTCCTCAGTAGATGAACACCTTCAAAGCACTGCCATCATTTAATATATTTAAGTTGCTTGATATCACAGATAACAGTAAATTTAACTTCCTCAAGAAGGAAAGGTAGTCTTTTTTTGTTTAATGGCACTTGTCACACAGCAGAGAGCAGGGATTAGTGCAAGTAGCAGCCATGGTACAATCCTAAGGGTTTAAAGAACATTTTTTACATTCAAATGCTTTACAAATCTGATCTAATAAAGTCCCCTGCATGGAAGAAAGGAAGCAGCATTATAGATAGATAGCAAAAGTCAAGAATTGTAAGGGAAACAGATTAAATGATATCACGGACAACTAGATTAGGACTGTGACTCAATACTACTGATTTCCAGTCCTGTGGTCTACTACTATTTTTCAGTTGGTGGTATGCAGAATCTGGGGGGTGGTCTATGAACAAATTCTGACTAATCCATGAAAGAAGACAAAGCAAAGCTGGTTAATTCATATTATTCAGCAATGTGGGCAGGTGACAACTCTAGAAGAGGCTTCACCTTCCTTCAAAAAGGTAGAACACCACAGACTGAAACCACAAAGTTTGCTCTCATGTTTTGAAACCTAACAGAAGCTGTTTTCTATAATAAAAACCTGCAAGAAACATATGCTTATCTACACAATTAATTATCCTGCATCTTTAAAAAAAGTTATGTGCTCAAACCTGCCAACCTACATGTTCTAATCACTGCTTACATGACAATACAGTGTTTGCGGTGACATTCTAAATACACCATCATAGTAGTGCAAAATCCCTGCCATAGAATTTACGGCAAGTAATTACCATTTATTAGTTAAATCTCAGGTTAGTTACATGAGCTGGAGACTAACTTATTCTCTTTGTCTGGATTCATATTTTCCTACTCACTTTTTCAAAGTTGAGGATCATAAAACACACCAAATTTACTCTGAAATATTCTGGCTCATATAATCAACTCTCTGGCTAGATCAATATACAGTAATCACTGGCATAAACCACAACAAAAATGTAATTGAACTGTAATTGCCAAGTGTTGTATTGTAATTACGGTCACCAAGTGCTAAGGTACAATTATTAAATTAAATTATTAGAGGCTTGTGTGTAGATGATACTACTACTTTCTGGAGAATATGTTACTATATCTCTGTCACTAAACTTCTTTTTTCCAGAAACTTCTTTTTTCCAGAAACTTTTCTTTTTCCAGAGAAAGAGTCTTCAGTCTTTTTTCCATCCTGGTTTCATTGTTGCCTATAAAAACAGCCAAACAGCAGTAACAAGAATTATTAGAACTGACCTGTAGATTTTTTAAAGACTGTATTGCAATTCGTACATGATAAAAGATGGGAAGAAGGATATTTGCAGTGTTACTGGAAGAGGAGGTGGTCTAGAGTGAGGATTTATAGGAAACAGAAGAATGACTGCCTATGTGACAGGAACAAGCATCCAAGATTTCAGAAGGAAGCCAGTGATGGCTCAGTTTTACATTCAGCTGATCAAAAACGGTCAATGCAGGAGGGGTGGCAAAGCAGCCCCACATCCTTCATTGTTTGTAAGTAATCAAAGCACTGTAATCTAGGGGTGAATCAGTACAAGTATTCAGGAAGTCTGCTTTCGTTTTTCATGGTGATAGCTATGGCACTAACATGATACAGGCTCTACCTAGTTCTGCTTTCTGTTGTGATGCTCTGCTTGGACAAATGAAACACTTAATAGCATGCAAGTACCCGAATTCCTCCTCTGGTGGAATGGGTGAGCTGCTCACAACCTATAGAACAAATGCAGAATGCAAATTAATATGCAGCAATTCTATCAGATACTACATGTCAAATCTCATATAGCATAGTTATTATCATTCATGATTCAGCCAAAACCAGTCATGAATAGCGTAATCTGTAATCTCTGTGAAGTAAATCTTCAGAACAAATCTAGTTTAATATAAAAACCCCTTCTCTACTATAGCAAATCACAAGTTTGTATTCTCTTTTTATGCCAGATAATTAACTTCTTGGTGAAACATCTAATTCTTCTAAAAATAGGTACAGCTACATGATTAATCAGTGCACATTAAATACAAATAATCTCTTTATAAAGGAGTACTCTCTAATCTAGATATAATGAGTTACTAGTTACAACTACATAAAATTAATATAGCCTGAAACAATATACATCATCAGTTATACAGTATGACAACATGCATTTAAATTCTTTTGACCTATTTTATGTGGGTGGGTTTCTTGTTCTTGCACATGTGGCTCTAATTTAGTTTCTTTTCCAAAGCACAGTTACTTTTCACAGTTTTTCTTCATGCTTTTCTACTTATTTAGCTAATAGAACACAGGTCCATTTTGTAAGAATCAGAGTCCTGGAGTCTTGTCCAGAGCATGCTTGGTGTCATTGAGACTAACTAGGAGGCATTAAATAAAACTTTTGCAGACCACACCTTTCAACCCGGACTACTGGATTTTGGAAAACTCCTGATCTACTCTATCATTATAGATGGAACGTAGCTATAACAATGATTCACAGAATCACAGAATCACAGAATCGTATAGGTTGGAAAAGACCTTTAAGATCATCGAGTCCAACCGTAAACCTAACACTACCAAGACCACCACTACACCATGTCCCTAAGCACCTCATCCAAACGTCTTTTAAATATCTCCAGGGATGGCGACTCAACCACTTCCCTGGGCAGCCTGTTCCAATGCTTGATAACCCTTTCAGTGAAGTAAAATTTCCTAATATCCAGTCTAAACGTCCCCTGGTGCAACTTGAGGCCATTTCCTCTCGTCCTATCACTTGTTACCTGGGAGAAGAGACCGACCCCCACCTCTCTACAACCTCTTTCAGGTAGCTGTAGAGAGCAATAAGGTCTCCCCTCAGCCTCCTTTTCTCCAGGCTAAACAGCCCCAGTTCCCTCAGCCGCTTCTCATAAGACTTCTGCTCTAGACCCTTCACCAGCTTCATTGCCCTTCTCTGGACACACTCCAGCACCTCAATGTCTCTCTTGTAGTGAGGGGTCCAAAACTGAACACAGTTTTGGACACAGTCGAAGTGCAGCCTCACTAGTGCCAAGTACAGAGCCACGACCACTTCCCTAGTCCTCCTGCTGGCCACGCTATTTTTGATAGAAGCCAGGATGCCATTGGCCTTCTTGGCCACCTGGGCACACTGCTGGCTCATATTCAGCCGGCTGTCAACCAACACCCCCAGGTCCTTTTCTGCCCGGCAGCTTTCCAGCCACTCTTCCCCAAGCCTGTAGTGTTGCATGGGGTTGCTGTGGCCCAAGTGCAGGACCTTGCACTTGGCCTTGTTGAACCCCATACAATTGACCTCGGCCCATTGATCCAGTCTGTCCAGGTCCCTCTGCAGAGCCTTCCTCCCCTCAAGCAGATCAACACTCCCGCACAACTTGGTGTCATCTGCAAACTTACTGAGGGTGCACTCAATCCCTTCATCCAGATCATTGATAAAGATATTAAACAGAACTGGCCCCAACACCAAGCCCTGGGGAACACTGCTTGTGACCGGCCGCCAACTGGAGTAAACTCCATTCACCACCACTCTTTGGGCCTGGCCATTCAGCCAGTTCTTTACCCAGCGATTCTTTAAGAGCAATGAAATAACAGAGATTTACTGTTCACTGGGCATATTACTTCTCTTTTTCTATGTTGAATCTTCCACCCTTTTATCCAGCTTATCTATTTCAACTATCAGTTGGGGAGGTAGGATGATTTCATTACTAATATTTTTGTATCACAACCATGCATGAGGAGCTAGATTTCTCTGGATCCCAGCTACTAACACAGCAAATATAAGCAGTAAGAACAACACTGTTCATATGCCTAAAAAGCCCCTATTGCTAAATAGCTGACTGTAGAGCTGGCTTCCATACATCTCCTCCCTATACTGTATCCTACTGTATTGATTCTGGTTTTGCATATAAGAATACATTGCACATACAGTATAGTGCCATGTGAGGAAACACACTAAGATGGAGCCCAAGATTAACAGGTTTTTTACTTTTATCTCTTTCCCATACCAAAACGTTCAGGATCTTTTTCCAAAACCAATGTAACAGAAATACAGAAATCGTAAAGCATCACTTTGGTCACCTGCAGCATCATGTTGGTCACCTTCATCCCAGGATGGGACTGCTTTCACCAATGTTGTGTATTCTAATTTGAAATACGCAAAATATTTTTATGCCACTGCTTCCCATGGTTAATTCCTCAGCCCAGAAGAATGATTTGTTACTTAGACTGAACACCCTTTTTAATTTGAATTATTTTAACTAGCAAGACATCTTCTCTTATGCGTAAATAACTATCTACTTTGCTTGGGATTTAATCTAATATAGGTGTGGACATCTGATTAGCCAATGCATATTTAATTCATCTAACCCTGCCTGTAAACCAGTCTTCCAGTTCTCCTTAATCTAAGTATAATTAGTCACTGATTGCAATTCGATCAAATTAATAAATCTTTAAGAAATAGACATCATTAATTATGTTATCGGAAAATATGTTATAATATTCAGTTTAACTGGGTGGATATCTTGATTTCATGTGTGTGGCTGTGTTTTAATTTCTTTTTAAAGCAAAGACAGTGCTTACGTAAGTCATCACTTTGAGTTCTGGAGTCTGACAGCTTCTAACATTTGATATGAGAAGTATATATAGAACAATTTCAGATGTAAAAATATTCTTGCAGAAATGCTTTATGAATTCAGTTCAGGAGCGAATCTACAAAGTCACATCTGCTGTCAATTACACTGCTGTTATCTACATGCCAGCAATTGTTTCTAGACACGGGGCAGAGACTGCCACCCAACCTAACACAAAATCCCTTCAGTCAGACTTCAAAAAATGACCTAGGAGTGAAAGGTTTTCTAATTTTCTCTGAGACATCAAGTTTACACTGATGTATTTTTTTTTTTTTCCATGAATACTGGAGCTCTGTTTTGCTCTACACATTCATTAAAATGTTAAAATAATGTATTTCCAATACGTATTTTTCAAAACTATATTAGATGGAATAAACTCCAAGACTGTTTTTTGTTGTTCATTTGTGGTTTTTTTTTTCCTAAAACCTTTAGTTGACAAAGAATATTGTACATTCTCATAGGCCTACAGATATAACTTAAGTAATATTTGGACATTATGTCACACAAGTTGATAAAACTTCTACTCTTCTCTGGCATCCTAGCTTATTAAACTTTTATTGCTTCCTACACCACATACACAAAAATTCTGAAAGCCACAGAGAAAAGACACCTTCTAGCGTTATTACCTTAGCCCTTACTGACCAGAAAAGCTCACACTTGTGCCTTTAAATAGTGTATTTCTTTCCATTTGATTTTCAAATCCTAGCAATAAAATGCTTATCATGATAAATAAACAACAAAAAGAAGGAATTCTAATTATGAAAGCCATAAGTAAAGTGGCTATCACATGACACAGCAACAGAACAGCAACAGAAGAATGTCCAACACCTGTATTCATCATTTTAATACTGTGACATTAGTCAATTTAATACTATGGCAAGATAGTTTTAGAGATAAGTAATTAAAACCACAGTCTACATTCAAGCTGAGGAAAAAATACCTTGTCTTTAAAATGGGAAGGAAGCAGATTCACTTTTGGTACCAGCCCATGTAAGCAGTATACTAAATCTCTACATTTTTGAAAAAGCTATTCCCCTGAACAGGACCTTTATAACTTTTCCTATTAATTACTATCTTAGTAATTTTAATATCATCTGCTTATAAGCAGTAACACATATCACATTCTTCTACATAATTTCCTAGGAAATAATAGTCATTTTGAAGATATACTTCCAAAGAAAAAAAACTGTGCAACTTTTCTTACTAAAACCTGAATCTAGGATACACAGACACAAAGAGCCAGAAGTAACTTGTTGGCCTAGGCAAGCTCCTAGGATAATATGCACATATCTTCTATGCACATATCTTCTTAGGTTACTGCAGGGCCTTCTTTCCTCTCTGATCCCTTTTATTTTACTACAAAGATTAAAGAATAATTTTGATCAAGAGAGTGCATTACCACCTGTGTTTTGCACAGTGATGAAATTACAACCTTGCCTCACACAATTTTCCAGATGTCATCTTGAGTAGCAAAATGCCATTTAGCAATAGCTACAGATGCTCAGACTGTACAATAGAAGGCTGTGTGCAGTATGGAAACCAAAGCCACTGCATATACCAAAGCTTCTCCCTGTACAAATCTTTGCACGCAATCCTCAAATTAATTGCCTAGGGGAGTAGAGCAAAACACATCTTAACTTCAACACAAAAGCCTTTTCAGACCTTTAAACTAAGGAAATACATCCACCTTTACATACATAAATTTATCTGTATATACAGTGGCTGTCACATATTACAGAGCTCTGTCTTGCAACAGCTAAATCCCAAGCAGAACATTTTCTTCTGCTTTGTATCTAAAAATAATAAAATGCTACATTAAACTACAACCCCTTCCAAGTAAAATGGAATCATGCAAATCCCTTAAAGAACCAGAGCTGTATAATTCACATCTGGGAGGACCCTTTGCTTCTCCTTTCTGTTCTGTCTTACCTTTCTGACGTCAAAGATCAGTTGAAGTCTCTCGTCATCTCAGCTCCACAGAAGCCTTCATTATGATCTGATTCTTATCAGCAAATATTCTTCCATTTCTCTGCTACCCAATTCCACACCAATATCCATTTCTATTTTAATGACCCATGTGGTGTGTTCCTCCTTTACATTTTTTTATCACAAGATTATGAGATTGCTCTCTTCTTCACCAGGAGCCAGGCTTTGGAAAAGTAGTGTGATAAGAAGGAAGTCTCCATTGTTCATCATTTTCTCTTCCTGCTTTCTCCTCCTATTCCTTCTCTGTGGAAGACATGCTGCTTCAGTTGCCAACATCATAGATGCCACTGCAACAAGAAGATATTGGGAACATGTAAATGAGTGCAGTCAACAAGTTCTTTAATGCACAAAAATCTTGAGTTACCTCTTATGGAGAGCTCATCAGTGATGGTAAATTCATTAAGCTAACTAAGTATATAAAGCTACACCCACACACATCATGATGTTTATTCCATTTTTATAAAATTCCCAGAACTAACACTCCAGTGTACTTTTAAATCACAGTAATGACACTGTGATAGTAAGGGGAATCCATTTAAACAAAAATGTAAAAACCTGTATTTTTGGAGGGTGGGTTTTATTTGGGGGAGGGGTTTAAACATTTCCACGTAAAGATCTAGCAGGTAAAGTCAAGATGATTTACCTTTTTCAGTCGCAAGTCTAAAAACCACCTAAAGTAGACTCAAAAAGGCTGAATTTTATTCTTTAATGTATGATTGAAAAAGGTAATTCTAGCTGAAATGCAAATATGCAGCAACTTACACAGCAGTATTTATGACTTATGATGTCTCTAGAACTTTTAATCTGGAAAAAATTTACAGTATAAGTGAAAGTTGTCATGCAGGATCATTTGCAGTCCAAAGTTTGTAATGGATGCTCTAAGTCTTTTAAAAGACACAGTGCAATCCTCTGCAGCTTAATGACAGGTGAGTCTCTCACCTAGAAACAATTTATGAATTCACAATCAGTCACACAGAATTTCTATTTTCTGTAACATTTATCTCTCTAACAAGACATGTTGCATTCCTCATATTATAATGGAATCTCAGAATCAACACTGATGCCTTGAAAATGGTTTGGCTTATCTATCAATAAACTGACCACCACCACCAACAACAACAATCACACTTGATCTAAGATGAATCCCAAATTAACTAATTTAATTCTGGGTCTAAAAATTAGTGGTTCATAACATAATTTTCTTTGGGCAGCCAATAAGCAGGTTAATGACTTTGATGCATAGATAGCAGTTTCACAAGTAGCGCAAGATCAGAAGCATAAAGTAATTTCGTTATTTTGTTCTCTGACTACAGTTTAAGGAAGAATGTCCTGCAATGTGGGGAGACACAAATCTTTGGAGAATGGCCTCTGTCATCCTAAAATAAGTAGCTGTACTGGTGAGATGAAGCTGAAGGTGCCCAGACCATAATGACACTCTACACATACAGTTTAAAGACAGCTAAAAGAAAGGCGATGTAAATTTCAGCCACCTATGTACGAACAATGAAGAGCAAAAAAATGGGGAATATAATTATCAAGTGAGAGCCAGCTCACTGAATTCATGCTCATCACTCTTCTGCCTGAAAAAACCTTTACAGCCAAAGAGAGACAGGAGCTCAAGATCACAGTTACTTTGTGAAATTTATACAAAATCAAAATAAGCAGCAGCTAGTAGTTGTTCAGACACCACAGAAAAAAAGACATTAGCAAACATATTAAAAATACATGAACATGAATGTGCAATGCTGAACAGCAGCAGAACAATGATAAAGTTGAAGTTTTATGGTGCTTTACAGAAATTTTCCCAGGAAATTAATTCTGAGGCTTAGCCTTGGTAACTTTCGGATGTGAACTGTGGACTTGTACTTAGGAGATGGCAATAAAAACCTGAGGCTTCAAATCACCAGCATCCAAAATTCCAGAAAATCTCAATAAATTATTCGCAAAACACTCCATAGACAGCTTACTAAATAAATATTTTTCCAACTGGGCAATTGTCATGGTTTTAACCCCAGTTGGTAACTAAGCACCACACAGCCAGTTGTTCAGCCTCCCTCCACCCGGTGGGATGGGGGAGAGAATCGGAAAAAAAAAGTAAAATCTGTGGGTTGAGATAAAGACAGTTTAATAGGACAGCAGAGGAAGAGATAATAATAATAATAATAATAATAATAATAATAATAATAATAATAATAATAATTCATATACTAAACAAGTGATGCGTCATGCAATTGCTCACCACCCGCTGATCGATGCCCAGCCTGTCCCTGAGCAGCAATCGCTGCCCGCCGGCCAACTCCCCCCAGTTTCTCTACTGAGCATGACGCTATATGGTATGGAATAGCCCTTTGGCCAGATTGGATCAACTCTCCTGGCTGTGCCCCCTCCCAGCTTCTTGTGCACCTGGCAGAGCAGGGGAAGCTGAAAAGTCCTTGACTAGCGTAAGCACTACTTAGCAACAACTAAAACATCAGTGTGTTATCAACATTATTCTTATACTAAATCCAAAACACAGCACTATCCCAGCTACTAGGAAGAAAATTAACTCTGTCCCAGCTGAAACCAGGACAGCAATATAACCAGTAAGAGAGTTTCACTGAAATCAGAAAGGAGTACATTTGAAGTGTTCACCACCATAGGAAACTGAATTAATATAGTCTAAATACCACATATGTTCAATTATGATACAAACTAAGGCCTAAAGGCCTTCAAAGTTAAGTATTAAAGGATAAAGCCAGCTCGTGAAAGAGCTTAAATAGAATTTAAGATCATACCTTGAATACACTTCTCCTTACTCTTACAACTGCATGAAAGAGCATTTGGACAACCAATAAAAATTGCAAGTTCAAAAGAAATAGAATCTAGTTCACAAACAAGGATTTGATACTTGACAGTCACTGCATGAGAAACAACGCTCCAAAAACAACTAACAGCAGTTCGAGCATCATCCAGGACCGATTTGTACGTCTTGAAGTTGTGTGAGGACTAAAGCATTTTCTTCAATAGGAGAAGAGTATCTGAACTCTAGACAAACTGAGCAAACATATGCAGTTAAACCTGGTAGAATAATGAAGTAGAACTACAGCCACATGGAGACCAATAAGAAAAATATGTTCTATTAAGCACTTAGTATGTTGAGCCACTAAGAATGCTAATTACTCCCCAGTGTATGGTAGATTGAAGTGAACTGTTTACCCCAAATTACCCAGCATCTGTCATGTGCCAATGACAATTTTTATCAACTTTCTTAATTGAGAACAACATCATCACATGCACCAGAGTATCTGAAGCAAGACAGAATGATTTTAGCCTTCCTTCTACACATCGCAATATTTTCAAAGTTATGTCATATTTAAAAAAGCAATGTTCGTGGACCTACCAGAATTTAGGATTTGAACCACATAGCTTTACCTGATTAAAAATAGACTTATCTACATTAAATAGAAATAAGAAACCGTAGATAGGCAAAAATGTGTCATCATCATCATCAAAAGAACATGATAATTTTAAACTCTGCTTTTCGTTATTAGTTTTTGAGGAAGTATCAACCTATTCTTTCATAGGCAGTAGCTGAGCAACTGCTTATGATAAAAGGAAGCCCTTCTATGTTAGGACCACATTTATGCAAACATTGTCACTAGGAAATGGAGGAGAATTTGGGGGGGGTGTGGAGAAGGGAGGGAGGAGGAACCTCTTGTAACTCTGCATTTCACTGAGTGAGGAGGGAAGGAAGGAGGAATCCAGTCAGTGTGGGGTACTGAACTTTCAACACTTCTGGGGAAAGACAGTCTAAATAAAATAATACGAAATAACAACAATGCCCAGGACATGAAATTATCATCTACCCCATTCCCCATGCTTCCCTTTCCTTTACAGTGATGAAAAGTTGAGGGAAAGTAAATTTGTGTCACCTTAAGAAGTTGTCCTGGTTTTGGCTGGGATAGAGCTAATTTTCTTCCTAGTAGCTGGTATAGTGCTGTGTTTTGGATTTAGCATGAGAATGATGTTGATAACACACTGATGTTTTAGTTGTTGCTAAGCTGTGCTTATACTAAGTCAAGGACTTTTCAGCTTCCCATACTCTGCCAGCAAGGACGTGCACAAGAAGCTGGGAGGGAGCACAGCCAGGACAGCTGACCCAAACTGACCAAAGGGACATCCCATACCATATGACCTCATGCTCAGTATATACACGGGGGAAGTTGGCCAGGGAGCAGCAATCACTGCTTGGGGACTGGCTGGACGTTGGTGGGTGGTGAGCGGTGGTATCACTTGTTTTTCCTGGGTTTTGTTTCTCTATCTCTTGTTGTTTTCCTTTTCATTAGTATTATTATTGTTGTTGTTATTATTATATTTTATCTCAATTATTAAACTGTTCTTATCTCAACCCATGAGTTATCTTACTTTTGCTATTCAGATTCTCTCTGCCATCCCACTGGGGGGGAGGATGAGTGAGTGATTGTGTGGTGCTTGACTGATGACTGGGGCTAAACCACGACAGAAGTACATATCCTTCTCATTTTTCAATACCCAATACAGACCAGCAAGAGAGGAGACAGTGAAGTCAGTCTCTAGCTATCCGCTCTCCGTACCTGTTTAGTCACAGAAAAATCCAGAGAGGAAGAGGCCAGCAGCCAGCATTTGATAACCTTGTGGCAGGATGGAAGCAAAGGAGGAATATTGTTTCTTTCACATAACTCAGTTGGGCTATGTCAAATCATAAAACAAATAGAGACAAGCGCATGCAGAAAGCTATGTCTGATTTGAATCAAGAAGCAACTGTTCATAACTACCTGTAAGAAATGGAAAAATAAAAGTAATAGGAATAATAGCAATATTATGTCATCATCCCATATATTCACAGTTCAAAGTGCACATATTCAAAAAGTACAAAGAAGAAAATTTAGAAAAATATCTATACTGAAATTTAGAAATTTATAAATACCATTACAATATTATCTAAAGAAATATTTAATTCCTTTTTGTGGATCTTTTCCTAAAAAGAACATAAAAATCAGTCTTAATTTATTCTGTTAAAACTGATGAGATTGAATACCAAAAAATCAATTTTTCTACTTTTCTCATTAACTCTTAACATTCAGTAATTCAAAAGGTGCCCTTTCACACACACATATATATGGGGGATTTATATTCAGTCAGCACATTCAAACTCAACTAGTCCTTTTTCTGTCCTCAAATATTGTAGCAGTAAGCAGCTGCAAAAATGAACAATTTCCTTACATATAAGTATTTATATATTTCTTCTATATGATGGCTCATTGTTTAAATATACTGATTTTCATACATTCTTTTATGCTTAATTTTGTTAGCCCTGTAGCCAAGGAAGCTAATAAGAGAGAAGAGCCTCATGACCGTAGAGAAAAATGAAACCAGCAAACTCCTTTTGGAAAAGGCTTCTAATTAGAATCAAGACCATAGTAAAAAGAAGTAAACAACTTGGTCAGAAACAAAAAGAACAACTGTGAAAGACATTTGAGACTATATAAGAATACAACACAAGTTTGTTGTACTACCTTTTCCATTCATCAAAGCAGCAGAAAATAAACCTGATTAGAATGAAAAAGTGGCATATTTAGTGTCAATGAGAGAAATATAACAAAACAGAGGCTCCCCTGTAAGCCGGAAGATAAATTCTGTCTTTCATTTTTGATCACAAGCATGTGAGGATTTGCTTCAGGTAACTAGTCTGATAAGAGTTAATTACCTCTCTGTATTTACATTAATGTTTTTCTAGGCAGATTTAGTAGTGCTTATACAGCACCACCAGCTGAACCTGCTTGCTCAGAGACATGAAGAAATCGTGACTAATCAAACCCCTGATGTGCATCAGGCATTGCACCTACTGTTTTTTTCCTGGGCTGATTTACAATGAAATCTTAGGAATCATTACTGATGCATAAAAACACTGACATTTGCCTTTACAGCCAACTATCGTCTGCTTAAGTATGCACCAATATTCTCTCTGAACTTTGTTATTTTATGCAGGTCAGAGAGTCTCAAAAATGCTGTTTTCTCTATAAGAGGTAACACACAACACCACTCTAATAGCTATGAGAGGGGGCTGCAGGTTAGACGGCTATGTAGCACATACTAAATGATGCCTAAGCTTATAGTGTGAGAATTTTCATGTTTTGTATTTACTGAAATACCTGTTAAAACTGTACAGGATATCCCTGCAAAATGGTATCAGAACAGATTTGGACCTCTTTACATGGTGCATAAAAAGGAAAATGTTATCAAACAAAAAAAAGCCATCAAAATTAAGTACTCCAGCAGAAATACATTAGCAATAATGCAAACTGTAGAATTGAGAACTACAGAATAGTTTAGCCTGTATTGGTGATAATTCATTAAAAAAAAAATTATTCAAAAGTTTCTGTCTAAGAAAGCTAAATACATATCCAAACAGAACTAAACAGCTAAACACAATGGTTTTATGACAGCTGTATCAATGAACCTACACAGCTCATGTTCTTCAGCCAGTGCAAGATGGTCTCCTTAGATGCATCTTGAAAGCTAACAGGGTGCTCTCTGGAATCCTCTTTGCTTAGTATTAGCAACTGAATTATAAAGAGCAAGTTTTAAACCTACTCCAGTCAAGCGTTTGGGACAAGTAGTGTATTCACAAGCCTTTTAAATATGATTAAGATTGAAACTGAGGCCTCAGCACACAAAAGATACCTCAACGTTTTTCTTCTAGCATTTCTTATTCTGCTCCAGAAACTGTCCATCTGACATGTCCACTTCCCAAAAGTGGCATAAGTTCTACAGAAATCAGGAAAAAATATAAACTGTGAGGAAAGGCTTCCCATGGAGGATTCCTCCTGAGAAGGTTTAAGGTGTGTCAAAAGACATACTAGTTGACTCCTATCAGTTTTAAAAACACTATCTCAGGATAATAAAACAGAGAAGACAGAAATATTATTCTCCAAGGGAAGAAAACAAGAATAGGAAGCACAGAGTTAAGTATAAACCACCCTCTAAGAGCACTGGGGAATCCAATGGAGGCAAAGGGGAGGTGGCCATTAGGGGAAGTTTGGATGTAATTAGATGGAGCAGGGACAAAGTCAAATATATTTGACCAGACCAAATAGAGAGAGGAGCACTGGCATATAGCCTGGTTTAACATTAACTGGGACTAAGAGGGTAAGATACAAACTTCCAGGCCTTGCAGTCAAAGATCACAACTTTTGAAAGGAAAAGCCTCCTTAAACTTTTCTTTGTCAAATGAATGAACAAGCAAGCAAGGCAGAGATGATGCCGAAATACTGTTTAATGAAATAATTAGGGGAAATGTACAAGGCTGGGGCTGGTGACAGAGGAATTTTTGAACTTTCATAGTGTGCTTTAAGTCTTCCTTGGCTATTTCTTTTCCATACTTCTCCAATTAAACATACATCAAGTTTAATTTCTGTTCTGAATACTTAGCAGTATGTAGCAAAGTATTACGATAATTGTATAAAAATGCTCTCAAAATTGTTTTATTTTCAATGTTTAAATGAGTCACACAGACATCCTCCTCTTAATCAGACCTGTAGCTCTTAAAGAAAGTAAAAGCTCTTAAAGAAAATGTAATCTGGGTGTCTGGGTTCTAAATACATGCCCAGATATAATCATGATTAGGACTACATAGTTACATAAATAGCAAGCACAATTGCATGTAAATGATTATTCTCTTCTTAAAATAAATTTTGCGAGATCATTTATTGTTAAGATGTGAAGCAGGAAATACTATCAAAATTTTACCATCTAAAACTTAATGTTCAGTGGAGTTATCTGAGAATTAAGCTAGTGTAACAAGTAATTCAAATTCCAGACCTTAATTTCTTCTATATATCTTTTATCCAAGGATTAAACAATTTCACAACAGAGGATCCTCTTACTTTCAGGAACCCTACTGATATGGTATGAACTCCTGATGTGTTATTAGTGTTCTTCATCTGCATATTTACTTAATATCATAATTTGTTTCATCCAAGTATTATAATAAAATTTGATTACTACACCAGTTATGGAATTCAGGTAACTACCTGCAGCTACACGAGGAAATCACTTTTGAAAACAAATTCATCTTTTCCATCTTCCTCCATTCTTCAGTTCTGTCTTCAACCAGACTAGAATTGCCTTCAGAATTTCTAGTCACCTTCTTGTACACTTATACCCAATGTATATCTTCCAGCTTCCACCTTTCCTGTTTTTCCTATTTATTGATCCAGTTGTCTCATCTTTTTGTTTTCTTATCTATTTCTTCATAGTGCCATTTTAGTCAGTCAACATTTCAATGTCATCTTTCTTTTTTCAGGATATAAATGGCTTAATATTTCTTATTTTTTAAGTTTATTCTGCAAGTTTATTTTACCCTCTTTTTTCCTAGGTAATTCATGGTTCTTTCCTAAAACTGCTCTACCCATACAATGTTCCAATTTACAAGCAATTAAAGTTGAAAATTCCACCTCATTTCTTGTTTCTTCCAAATTATTGTCTGGTAAAGAGAAACAGCTTGCTCTTCTTTCCTGTGGCTTGATATCCAATTTTGCCAAAATGGATGCACATCATTCCAAATCTGTACCAGTATAAAACCAGGCATCTAGAAGTATCAGTAATGGAAGAGAAGAGGAGAACAAATGTGATTTAAAATAATCTCAACAAACTCATCTGCATGCAGGGATCACTTAACTGCCATTGAAAATCCATCCTGTATCTAACCTCGCTTAAGGCTTACAATGGTGTTGTGGTTTAGCCCCAGCCGGCAACTAAGCTCCACACAGCCACTTGCTCACTCCCCCCTGGTGGGATGGGGGAGAGAATTAGAAGAGTAAAAGTGAAAAAACTCGTGGGTTGAGATAAAGACAGTTTAATAGGGAAAGCAAAAGCCATGCATGCAAGCAAAGCAAAGCAAGGAATTCATTCACTACTTCCCATGGGCAGGCAGGTGTTCAGCCATCCCCAGGAAAGCAGGGCTCCATCATGTGTAATGGTTACTTGGGAAGACAAATGCCATCACTCCAAACGTCCCCCCCTTCCTTCTTCTTCCCCAGCTCTACATACTGAGCATGATGTCATATGGTATGGAATAGCCCCTTGGTCAGTTTGGGTCAGCTGTCCTGGCTGTGCCCCTTCCCATTTTCTTGTGCACCTGGCAGAGCATGGGAAGCTGAAAAAGTCCTTGACCAGTGCAGCAACAACTAAAACATCTCTGTATTATCAACACTGTTTTCAGTACAAATCCAAAACATAGCCCCATACCAGCCACTATAAAGAAAATTAACTCTATCTCAGCTGAAACCAGGACAGATAACACCCTGGTCTGCTCATCAGTCTCTCACTTTTTTTGCAGGCAAACAATCTGCTTCTGATCACAAGTAAGACCAGACTACTAACCAGACCATACAACCAATTCAGTTGGGGCCAAATTAAAGTTTCTCCCATTCTCCACAGTTTTCTCCTAACTGCAGGATAAGAAAGAGAAGATCTATCTCTAGTATTTATCTCCTAATTCCTTTACATCTTATGCCAGCAGTAAAAAATGCTGAACATTCTCCATTTACTACATTTTGTTATAATTTTTGGGATTTAGTAGATTTTCACATATATAAATCTACTGGAAAGTCTACTATACAGAGATACTCTGCTCACATATAATTAATCCCATACCTAGTAATTTTCTCTTCCCATGTGAAACTCAAGAAAAAAAAAACTTTTCCATCTTTTATGGTCCTTTTCCAGTTCCACCTCACTCTCACCATTCCTACCAAACACTACAATGTCTAACAGTGTGGAACTTTCCACTGTCTTTTGACTTCATTGCAAGTTACTTCCTACCTCCTTTCTCTTTTGTTTCAAACACTTGTCTTGAACTTTTGCCACTTAACAATGTTAATTGGTACAAATTTAGGACCTATGGCAAATCAAGACAAAACCCTTCACTGGGTCTGGGACCCAAATGTGAGGAGCAAGATTTGAAGTAACTTTCCTTTGGCTCTCAGAAATTACTTGCTTTCCTCCTTGTACAAGCTCTCCACCATGGTCAGTTCTTAATTCTTGGAAAAATTCTTTAAATTTTTATTTTAAAACTTAAATTATATTTAAAATGCTCTTAACTGTTCTCATCTTCAGGAAATCCCTTGGGTCCAAGTGAATAAAAAATTTTTCTTTTTCCCCCAAGATGTCCAAAACATCTTAAAAGCTGACAAAACACGTGTCCTCTTTTAATTATTTACGAAAACATGATGTAAAATCACAGTTCATTATTTTCCATTTCCAGATACCAATAATACTGTCAACACATAAAAGGACGCAAGGCATGAAAAGTCCACAGGATTTTCTTCTTCCCTTTCAAAGTCCTGCAGAAATATTTTCCATTATTTCTATTAAAATTGGTTTCCTACCATGCACATACACAGAATATTACAGCAATTTTTCTTTCAATTTTTTTTAGTGAAAATCAGAAATATGTAGAGTCCCAAATTGTGAGTGATGCAGTTTGCATCCTTTCCTGTGCATTTCTTCCCTTCTTTTTATTATTCCAAGTGTGTCAGTCATCAAATGAAGCAATCTAGTTTTTCATCTGTCTATCCATCTACCTATCCATCCACCTGCCCTTGGCTTACAGAGGGAGATGATTTTGCCTCTAAGCAATACAATTAAATGTAAAAGTCGTTGATGTGCTATATGCTACTAGAAGTTGTCTTTGCTAGTAACAGAAAACAATACTATATATTATGTCCAGAGACTGTTCATTTTTTTATTAAGTCTACCAACTACCAATACATGCCGTAAAGTCATTATATGAATAATATACCTTGTATATTTACCACTTAGGTAAAACATTATATTTAAGAATTCTTTTCACTGACACCACTTTTAAGATTTAGAAAATACAAGCCAGGCAATTCCAAGTGCCTTATATGATCTCCAATTTTACATTTGAAGAAACATCATAGTATTAATAAGTTTAGATATATTTGTTCCAGGAAAGACCAGGAACGATTATAATGCAACATGTGTTTACTGACTGAAATAATAAAATTTCTGGACCAAGTAGGAATACATACTTCTGAATTAAGAAGAACACTGGTTTAAAACTCTGCTTAACTCTGTCGGTCTGCTTAACTGATCTAGACTGAAAATACATTAAAGCATGGCTATTTTCCATGTCTAGGCAGTGCAAAAAGTCCCAAGAGCACCCCAACATTTTAATTCAGTTGTTCAGCCCTAAGACTCTCAATCCCAGCTATTCAAGTGAGTGTGGGACAAAAGAGAAATCTCCGAGTGAGACGGTAAGACTCAAAAATAGCTAGTGAGGACAGCAATCACTGTACTTCCTCTAGGACATGAGCAGGTAAGGATCTCCCTCTCCCAACCTAGTATTTCTTAAAAATAAAATAAAATAAAATAAAATGGGGGTAAGAACAAAATTGTTTTAAATTTTAATATTCATGCTGCATATGTTCTTATAGCACCAGAGAGTCTTTTATCATCACATTTGCTTGTGCTCTTGCTCAACATTATGCAAAACCAGGTTTTAGGTCTTTATGTAAAATCTTGGTTAAATCACACAGGTAACCTCCAAAGGATTTTAACCATCCAGCTCCTATCTAAGCTTTTAATGTCCAATGACTTCAGTGGTATCAAGATTTAAATACTTTTAGGGATCTGGATCTCAGTCTCTCAGTGCCCCCACTATTTTCCAATTACATATTAAGAATGCAGCCCACACCAACAAGAGAGATACAAGAATTACTAGGCATGCACATGATACTTCCTTTGATAAAAGCCCTTTTTTCCCCAGATTGTCAAACAAAAGCACAACAGTTCCATGGCAAACCTGTCCCTTTACAACAGTCTCTGGGGAAAACAGCATCTCTGTTGACAGGTAACATTTGTACTTTTCCCTAGGAAGTACACTTAGGCATGAATCTAATTACATTTTTGTCAGTAAACTTGCAGTTGTTGACAAACATACTGACTGTATGTCTCACTGTCTTGGCAAACACACTGGAAACTGAGCCAACCATTTCTACCATAAAAAATATATGACTAAGGTGGCATGAGTTCTCAAGTCCATTAACAATCCATGTGCACTACAACATGCTACGATGAAGGGGTGTGTGCTGTGTGCTCTCTCTCGGTAAACACCTTATACGAAAGAAAGTTGTTTTGAAATATGCAATGCCACTATTTTGTATCTTCAAGACAAAGAAGCAAAAGGGAAGCACCAATTTCAGCGCCTCGCAGGGCCCAAGCTCTATGACAGCCCCAGATCCATTATAACTTGAACTCCACCATTGTTTCCCGAGAAAAAGGAAATTATCAACTACAGCCTGTAATTTTCATGTACCTGGAGATTTCAATTATATCCCTCAAAAACAAAGAAGGAAAAAGCAGGGCAGGTGCTAAGGACACTTTTGCTTAAAAGCTCTATTATATTTACTACCGGAAGGTTTAACCGGGAGCAGCGACTTTTACTCTCACCACTTCCATTCAGTCTGATCCTGAATTCATATTGCTTATGCTTCAGTTATTTCTTCTACTTGAGTCAAGTTTTGTACCCACCCTCCTGCTCTGTTCCTGGGCAGCCACTTTGTAGCTCAGACAACTTTAAGCTTTGACTGATTGTACAATCTTAGATAGGCTCACAGTCCATATTTGCACTTCTGACCCCTCCAACGTCCTTAAAACTCATTTTCTTTAATTCGTTTCAAGATAAAACTGAGTCTTGACATGTACCTTGAAGCTAGTCAGACCTACATTCCACGCTGCTTGCAGCCATATAGTGAAAAGCACATTTCCTTTACATTTCCCTGTACTGTGGGGAAACAGAACAACGAGGATCTCACACTAGGCATTAGACTGTGTCAAAGTGACTAGCAGGCCATTTTTGAACTTTTGGCACCATAAGTCACTGTGGGAAGAGCTGAGGCTCAAAGTGACAGGAAAGAGTCTGGACACAGTGCCCTTAAACATAAAAAACAAGCAACAGATATCAGAGAAGCTCATTTTCCGCTGAAGCCAGGAGCCAGATTCTGAACCTGGTGAGACAGCACTGTAACCAGCTGGTTCAGAGGCATAATGTTTTTTCTTGATTTAAGTACACTGTGAGAACATCTATCGTTAATGTTTAGATTTCAGTTTATTCAGATGTAAAATTACTTTTGTCATTTCTCTGTATGATTGTCAGAACAAAAATAGCAGAAGATATAATTTTAATTATTTCTATGCTGGTGCTTTGGGTTAACTAAGCCATTAACCAAGAAACTAGGCTGCTTCTTGACTTGGTACCATCTTTACTGTGAGCTGATAAACTGGAAGAGAAGTCTATTTGGAAGGGCTACAAACCAATCAAGAAGAGCAGATAAAATTGTAAAAGACCCATTCTTACAGGGCCACAGGTGAGTAATCTTTGGTTGAATCCTAGCTCTGTGTCTGGAACAATCCTTCAGGATCCCTCATAAATCCATTTGTCCTGGTTTCAGCTGAGATAGAGTTAATTTTCTTTATAGTGGCTGGTATGGGGCTATGTTTTGGATTTGTACTGAAAACAGTGTTGATAATACAGAGATGTTTTAGTTGTTGCTGCCCTAGTCAAGGTCTTTTCAGCTTCCCATGCTCTGCCAGGTGCACAAGAAGTTGGGAGGGGACACAGCTGGGACAGCTGACCCCAACTGACCAAAGGGCTATTCCATACCATATGACATCATGCTCAGTATATAAAGCTGGGGAAGAAGAAGGAAGGGGGGGACATTTGGAGTGATGGCATTTGTCTTCCCAAGTAACCATTACACATGATGGAGCCCTGCTTTCCTGGGGATGGCTGAACACCTGCCTGCCCATGGGAAGCAGTGAATGAATTCCTTGCTTTGCTTTGCTTGCGTGCACGGCTTTTGCTTTCCTTATTAAACTGTCTTTATCTCAACCCACGAGTTTTTTCACTTTTACTCTTCTAATTCTCTCCCCCATCCCACCAGGGGGGAGTGAGCGAGTGGCTGTGTGGAGCTTAGTTGCCGGCTGGGGCTAAACCACAACACCATTGTAAGCCTTAAGCGAGGTTAGATACAGGATGGCACGATACAGGATGGATTTTCATCTTTGCAATATATTCACAGCATTGAATCCATAGGTAAAAGCTTTAGAAGAACATTTGACATTTGAATGTTCATATACGATAGCCAAAATATCACAGCAGGCCATATCAAAGATGGATATTTTGACAGGTAACAATGACAAAGCCAGCTACCAGCTACTTACTTCTCAGGACTACAGATTGACCAATCTGGTTTCACCAGTGCTTTTGGTATATATGGCACCAAGAGGTTTAATTCCCCTATGGCAGATAATAATTTTGAAAAGTTTTAAAACAAGACTAAATATATGGTGGAAGCTCCTCTAATCCTAATAAATATAGAACGGAATAGTAGGTAAATACAAATTTAAAATGGAAAGATGCATAGAAACTGTGATTGAAATAAGAACATTATTTTAACCACATGATACAATTTGCTGAAATATAAATACTAGTATGATAATTTACTATATGTTTTTATATTATATGTTATTATATGGGCTTTTTGCAGTTCAGAGTCTAAAAACATTTTTCATTATTTAATGAGATCCATCAACAATTTAATTAAAACCAAGTCTTTCTTTCTCACAATGCCAAATGTGTAGATTAACACATTGACAAAGTATAGGTCTGGAAGATGAATATATGACAAGACAAGCAAAGATGGAGGAACTTGAGATCAGTATCAAAAAACAAAAATTACATTCAGCTAGCCTAACTTTAGCAGGAAACAAAAAGACTCATTAACTTTGCTCATTAATACATTGTCTCTTTACAAAAGACTAATTAACTTAAATGTGTCAAACATCCCAAAAAAGAATCTCAATCTATAACACATCTTCCCTTCCCTTGCTCTTTTTTATGTATGGTCAGTGATCACTCATTTACTCATAGGCAGGAGAAGAGCTCCATAGTTGGAACAAAAACACTCTTCAGTGTTCAGTGCTGGGACTGATAATGTTGATTGGTAAGATGGTAAGATTTTTGGTTTGGATAGGGTTTTTTCTTCATTTGTGTGTGGGAAGGAAAGGGGTAGAAAGCATTGCTTGTTTCTACATCCATTCCTCTAAAAATATATTTCTGACAGATTGCCATATCTTATTCACAAACCATACAGCCAAATAAATTTGTTAGATTAAAAAATGTTTGTGGATATCTAGGAACAAAAGGGCACAGGCATTCCTAGGAAGTGGGAGATGGACACCCTGATTCCTCCATTATTTCCCAGTCACCCAATGAGCACTTTGAAAATGGAAGAGCTTGAGTAGTTGATCTTTATCCTAACCATTGGATGTTACTATTCATGCCCAGTATCAGCTGGTCTCCCAGGGGTTCTGTGAAAGGTGGTCAGTGAAAGTTTCTAACTCTAGTTCACCGAATGTACATATGAAATAAAAGACAGGTATAAATTTTTCTAATCTTCAAACAGATTTGCAGGAACAATAAAAGAGGCTTTCGATGCCATTTGTAAAGTAACTTTTCTGAACATACCTGAAGACTGAAAATCACCCAAGCTTTTCTGTAAGAGGTTTTTTGTTTTTTTTTAAATAGACTGCATTTACAGCTTGCATTCAGTCACACCCAAAAGTGTTACAGCTCACAGTGATCAATTACTATCATACTGGATCTCAAGCAAAAAAACAGTGATTAAGGTGCAATTTATATGATTATATAAAATATTTCACCCTCCACATGTCAAAATGAAACACCAGGTTCAGCAGGTTGAGACACTAAATAAATACGCTGGATATATTCACACATTGTGTTGCTATAAAGAAAGCTTTACTTTGCCTCAAGTGAAGGCATCAATCAGTCCATCTTGACTCAGGGATTACAACAGATCTGATAAAACAACACTGGTATTTCTAATGAAGAAGGGCAGTTCACAAGATAAGGGGAGAATCAGCAAGACTGCTTCCTGAGAAGTTCAGAAGCAAAAAAGCTTTAAGGAAGAAAAAATAGATGTAAACAGAACTGGAAACTCCAAGGAAGTCTAGCTGTAAAAACTACACGCTTCACCAGGAACTTGTTCTGTTTTATGAATGTGATTTAAGTAGTAAACAGTGTTGAAACGTGGTGGTTCCCTGATACCTGCAGCAACACAACTGAACACAGAGTGAAGGGAGGAACTCGTTTAAGTTTGATCCTGATAAAGTAGATTCATATTATCTCATTTCTTCATCTGAATATTTCATAGCAAAATGCAATATGCTATATCAAATCTTGTAAGCAACTATTTTAAACTGGTATTTTATCTTAAATTGGCTTAACTTAAAAATGGTCTCCTGGTAACTGTTCAACCTCATTGTATTCCAGACCTTTGCACATGGTGATCCTTAATACCTCCTACATGCTCGCCAACAAATTGGTGAGGAGTATGCAGAAGGTAACAAAACAGGTCTTTGCTCAAAACTTCACTAGTTGGGTTTGACAGTTTCAACAATACGGGTCATAAGAAAAAATACTGGTTTCTAGCAATAACTGCAGAAGTTCTTCTCATGTCTGAAAAGTGGCAAATATACTAACAGGCCTGGAACCGTATCTTTCTGAAAACACTGAATTATTTCTGTTGGAGAGATCCAGGGGCCAAGGATATATTATTCAATTAGAGTTTGGTATCAGACTGGGAGGAGCAGGAAGAAACAGGGGACATCAGCAATTTCCAGGGTATGTTTTTCAATATAATAGTAACAGACTTGAACGTCATTCGATTACTGTACTCCAATCTTCTCCAAATTTCTAGAACTCAAAGAATTACCTTTCCTCATTTTTATGCTTCCTTATTATGACTTTGTCATTGAAACTGTGTTTTACAATCTTACTTTGAATGAAATCAACAGAACACTTGATTCACGGACTCAGACTCTTAACGTATTGGTATCACAGTAGACCTCTTTCTGATTTTAGTTCAGACTAGTTCACCCAGTATGCATCTACATAATTTTAGATCACCAATGCATAAAAAGCTGATTTTGTTCTATTACTTTATAAATGTAATATGAATCAAGAAAAAAACAATATGCTTTCACATTCAAAGTGCAGGACAGACTAACTTACCAAGTGTCATCACCACTGATTTTTCCCCTCAAGCCTCATTTATACCTGCTTCTTGGATTTTATTCAGGTATAGAATTTGCATTTAGATTGCTCTCCTGGAGGAAAGAAAACAAAACAAACCCACTCTGAAATCCTGTGACTTCTTTTAACCTTAATGTAGCAACAATCACAATGATTGCACGTGGCTGAAAACATTGTAACATATCAAGCTGCATTTCAGTATTCCCCATTTAACCAATCCAAAGTTGTTAACATCAAATATTATTTTATCCCTTCTTTATTCAAACTGCAAACAGGATGACAACAGTCAAAATCATGCTTTGTGTTATGAAAGGTTAGATAATATTTCCTCTATGCTAAATATATAGTTATTAAAAGCAAATAAACTTAGATGAAGAGTAACATCTGACACTTAACAAGAGAACAATCATCTTGAACATTTCAAAAATACTGGTTAACCAAAAAGTCTTAAAATTATTGAATACAGTTACAGGAGGAAGCAGCCATAAATCTGTAACTGTGGAATGTATTTTGGCAATAAACAGCAGACTAATCATGTTTTGATTTAATTCTTCAAATGTAGACATTTTAAAAGCAAGGCTAATAATGTGACCATATGATATTACAAATACAGTACATAATTTCTTCTAGTCTCTGTAAATTCCCTCTAACAACTTTTTATCCCATTTTTAGCAATGGGGGAAATCTGATGACAGATTGTTTATTGAGTCATTAACTCAACATGAAATTTCCATCAATTAATTCTTCCCATTACTTCTTGAAAACATAAATAAACCTCCTCTTAGAATATTCTTCAGACACCATAAAAATAGCCAGCAGATTGTAATATGCTTCTCTACCATGTTTACGAATTCACGGCATATGAGACAGCTATACACAAGAAAACATGCAACACTGAAGAAAACACAGAGCTGCAGCACTTAATTAATTTGCAGATCAAATTTCTAGTATTGCAAGCAATCTTTTGCGGAAGCCTGCCTCCTTTAAAAAGAGATAAGGAATTGATAATCTATTAACAGCCTGACCTAGGACTTCACGCAAATTTAAATAAACACAAATAAAATTCTATGAAGCAATGAAATGAACTTTAAGTACAAGCAAAATGTAAAAAGTGGCAATATGCACATCTGTTTGCAGAAAGAGAAAAATGAGGCCTCCTTCTCCTACAGAAATGCTGACCATTGAAGTTAACAAAGAGATAGGTAGTGAGAGGGATCATGTATTCTTTAAAAGGGCTAAGTGAGCAAGCACAGCCATGTTTACTGCGTTAAGACCTGCCTCAAAATCCATTGAAGTCAACAGGAAACCTCTGCCCTGAATTCTATGTGATCTGGATTAACTCCAAAGGCTCTATCTCATCATTGGGGCCCGTGTGTGCCAGCCAGCTCCAGCTGCCCTGGCCAGTCTGTAGCCCTCCTCCTCTGCAACCACGTCCTCCTGCACCATCCTCAAAAGCCAGACAACTGCTGATGAACAACCAATGTGTCTTGGGTAGACTTGAGGGTTACAGGCTGGTCGGGACAACCAGAGCCTGCTGGTGAACCCAGGGGCCTGATGGCTATAACATGCCAACAGTAAGAACGACATGACTGAGTTATCACCTGGGTGTATGCACCTCTCTTCTATGCCCTGTGATTTAAAACAACATGCTAAAGCAACATTTTTAATAGTCATTTACATTTTTTTATCTTATCTACAGTAAGCTTGCTAACCAAATTTATGTTCTGAACACATCAACAGAAAATGTTATTTGTAATGTTGTTCAGTTGTAGAGCAAAAGGCCAGCAATAACCAAGAAGCTACCAGCCATCATACCCTTAACTTCCGCTTAAAAATGTAAAATTTGTTCAGGGCTGTTCACTGTTCATTACTGCTTTTGCTCACTGTCATCAGAGCGTGCTTGTATGAGCCATCATTGCATGCTGGACACCAAAATGAAAAGGAAAGGTGTGTTGTACCTAATCAGCCCATGCTCCGTGTATATAATTACCAAAGGAATATAACAACGGTGGCTGCATTAAATCTGATGGTAAGTAAAATAGATCTTTTCAGACTGGGATACAACTGGTTTGAACACATGCCATGTGCTGCATTTGGCACAGAAGAATCCACAATACAGCTTGCTAAAAGTACTTCTCACTCTCTCAAGAGGAGAGCATTTATCAGAAGTAGCAGTCACAGATTCTGAAAGTTATAAAGCTGTCAAGAAAATGCTAATTTAATCAAGTGCAGGTTTCCATAGGGCAGAAATTCACCATGATCTCAATGTGAGTGCTTCAACAGTATTCAGAACTAGATGTATATTATGCTGCACATGAGATGATGCTTCACCACAGATTCATCTTTCAAATAAAGTAATACTTAAGTACAGAACAAATGGAGTCATGGATATCAATATAGTGCACACGATAGCCGATGGGTGACAATGACAAGGCTGCCCAATATTCTGAAATCTGATCTGTGTTATACAGATTTTAAAAATGAACCTTACAAGGTGCCAAGGGCTTGTCTTCCACAGACATATTCATAAGTAATTTTACTAAATTCATCTTTAATCAGTAGGTTTTAAGTTCTACAGTTGCAGTTCAGCTGTGCTGGGGATTTTATGTACCTTGGATACAAAATAATCTCAAGTACTGCAAGGATGACTAAATCTGGCCCATATTAATAAGGGCTGGTACCAACTAGGCCCTCTTGCTTGCTCACACAACCCTGCCCAGCGAACTAGCCCAGTAGCCAAAGCATCCCTCAAGATCCTGCATGCATGCACACATGACTATCAGAAAATTTTCTGTGGAGACATCCAACCAGCTGAAAAGAATTTGTGCCATCAGTGATATGGAACCTGCTTCTACCTGTCTAGGGATGAGCCACACTAAACAGATCATCTGTAGGTGCGTCCTTAAAACCTCCTTCCTAGGCAGTCCCAATTTTCGTCTCTGCATGGAGTCCTCTCTCCAAAACTCTTGACAGCTTGGTACAGTTAATACATTATTTTAAATGACCATTGAAAATTAAATATATCTTTAGAAACATAGAAATTAAAAACTGAATCGGATCAGGAGTCCCCCTAAATAAGCATCTTGCCTTTAACACAGTCAACACAAAAGCCTGAAAGAGGGACCACAAAGAAGTGAAGTGTACAACGTGCACAGATGGGGGAATGGCAATGAGCTTCCATTTCCACCACCTCTCACACTAACCTCTAGGAATTAGGTAGAGGAATAACTTCAGGTTCTTAATGTACTAACATAATTGTTACAACTATTGTTCGTTCATACATATACTTTTTTGGACCTTACTAAGCTTTTTGCTACTGAAGATTAAGATGTACATTTCTCCAGTCTAAATCACCAAAAACTATATGTTAATTATATTTTACTAAATAGTGTTCAACACATACATAATATATTATGTGTTTAAGCACCAATTCACACCAATACCATTAAAGCTTCAAGCCTCCTAAGATAAACTGAATAGACATTTACAGTATCATACATATGCATGCATACATATGATAAAAATAATTTCCTTGTTTCAAACTTTAAATGTTACTGGTTAACCAAACTTTAAATGTTACAAACTAAAATTGTTAGATTAATTTAGGTGTTGAAATAACATGTCAGTGAGATAGACTCTAACATTTAACAGACTGTGGTCATGAATGTAGAATCTGCTTTTTGTGCTTTTGTGTGTGTGTGTGTGTGTAGAAATGTGGTATGAAATTACAAGACTCTAATTGAAGGTTGAAAGTTTCCTGGGAAATATCTTGAGTGAGACTGTATTTCTCAATGAACCAGTAGCAAGATTAGGAATTAGTTCAGTAAATATGAGCTGACGTAGACTCCATTTTTAGTGTTTCTTAATGCAAAGTATGACCCAATGTTTACTGAAGTTAACAGCATTCTTTTCATTGTCATCAGCAGATTTCCAATGAGATTCAAAGCACATTCATTTTCATTTGCATTATTTAACAACATAATGTATGTACATTTAAACTCCAATCTAATACTAAAAAGGAAGAGATGCTGAGAAACACTGAAATAATAGGGTTTTTTTGCCATCTCTGATCTGCTGTTTGCAATCTGCAGTGTTTCATCAGATGGTGGCAGGTTCTGTAGCACCTCAACAGTCGACTTCTGCTGTAAAAGCAAATATCTAATTTTGCTGATCATACAACCAAACACTCTATGCAACTTCATACACACTCAAAGCTCTTAGCAGAACTCGAGTCAATAGTTTTATGAAAGAGCCGTTGGCAGCCATTTACACTTCTATGGATCTTAGGTTATTTTACACATACATAACACAAATATGTGCATCTGTGTACACAAATGCATATATTTATGCAATATTGACACCTAGTAAACACTGGTATTCATAATTCTTACATTGATCTATTTTATTCTTTATTACTCGCTTGCTAATTTTCTACTACTGCTTCATTTCAGAATATTACTAAAAAATGCAGAAAGTGCCCATGCACTGCAGCAAAAACCTGCAATCCATGACCTGAGGTTTCTTTTTATGAGTTTCTAACTATCTCCTATTCATTCCATCCCTTAATCAAATCTGCAACTGCCACCTCCAATTTCTGATTAAATATTCCAATTAGATGAAGTAAAAAGTGCCCCAAAGAGCAAGTAATTCCTCCAGCTGCTGTTTTATTACTTTTTCTCACTTGAGTCTCGCTCCTAGCTATTAATAAAATAGTTCATCATTTAATTAACTGGACTGATTGGCTGAAGACTTTCTTGCTTAATAAGCAGCCAGTGTTCTAGGTGAGCTGACACAAGATCTCTTTCCTAGCATAAGTACTTCAGCCAGCTCCAATGAACACATATGCTAACACACTCTGTCTCAATACAGAATCTCAACACGCCAGCCCAAGTACTGCAGAGGGTGAGCTATTCCTACCTGTGAAACGGAGGTAGCTCTCAACAAATTGTGCTCTGGAATTGTATGCAAGAAATTTTCATCTAACACAGCACTGCTAATTAGCCTGGCTGAACAAGAGGACTGGGATACTGTTTCTACAGTAGTAGGCTTGGGCATTTTTTAAATACATAATGCTATTGGCATTGGTTTTGACTTGTTTTTATTTGGATGTCCAGGTACATTTCCAATGAGGTGGAAAGCTGTGCTTAAAGAGTTAAGTTTAAATACAAGTTCAGAAAAAACACGTCTTAAGACCTAGTGAGAAACTTCAAACTTAAACTTGTAAGTTCAGCATTTTCTTAAAATAGCAACAACAACAAAAAAATCAGGATTTACCTTACCAGATAACATCAAAAATCAGAAGCAAAGGTAAAACAGTTAATTAATACAAAAAGCCAAGTCCACATACTCAGCTGGATAAAGGAAACAAGGGAAGATCTGTGGAGCCTCAGGGCTTTATGCCAAAAAAATACTTAATTTCTAATTCTTCTGACAGCAAAATGGACTCAGCTTTCCCTGGAGCAAAACCTTTTGTACTTATTGTTTAAAAAATTCAATGTACTGCACAATTATTTCCTTTAGTCTGTGAGTCTGCTTTTCTTCTTCCTAATATTGTGAAGAAAACATTTACTTTTAACAGAGCTTTGATTCAAGAATACAGAAGGACTGATTTGCATCTCGTTAATTTTTTTCTGATGTTAAAATAATCAACAGTCTTGGAATGCTTTAAAACTCAGTGTCCTTCAAAGGTTAGCTTCCTAATATACCGAGTAGGATAATACTAAAAGTACAGATATGATATAAACAAGAAATTGTATTCATTTAGAAAAATACAGGGATGAACATATGCATAATGGTTTGCTGCAAAGCTTTTATAAAAAATGGCGCAAAGAACATCAACTCACATTTGAATTGGAAACAGATTTAAATCAATCTTTTAGAAGAGTTTTATGAGACCCACTGTGTATCAGTGTGGAATCTTCTAGATTCTTGAAAATGAGTGTGTCTCTTTAAACATATATTTTATATTTATTGGCTAGTGCAATCCCAAATACTCATAATACATTTTTTTAATTCTTACATTTGCTGACTCTGTTTTGCATTAAAGAGCAAGTATTTTAAATGTCTGTGAATGACCATTTTTCATACCATACTGTTATTCTGATAGAGTACAGCATATGAACTGACAACTGTTTAATATAAAACCAGAACAAACTCTCAAGCATGTTTTATGAATATTTGCTTTTGATTTCTAGTCCCTGTTCCCAAACACAAAATGACCTACCCTTTAGCATCTGCAAAGCCATGTGCATAAGAATTCCTATTGACTTCAACTAGACCTAATTGTCATTTACTTACTCATGAGATAATACATTTGCATGCAGAAGTCGCCCATGGGATAAAACTTTCCAATAATACAGAAGGTAATCGATTTAGAGGGAAATTCCTACAGGATCTGAAAACTGGAGGTCAGGACTCCTAACGTCCAGAACAGACAACAATTTTTGAAATGCCTCCTTCATCTTTGCATAGGGAAGCATGGCATCCTTGAGGGAAAACAGCAGAAGTCCTGTGACAGGCTGGGAACTGATTAAAAGGGAAAGGATTGGGACAGCCCCTTCAAAAAATGGAAAAGCTCAAGAAAAGAATGAGAACATTGTTCTGTTATGCATTAACATTTAGTTATCCCACGTGACAACTGAAAATGGAGTCTTAGTCAAGCCATATTCCTTCCCCCATGTCTTTCTTCCCGAAAGTCCAGGATAAAATGCTCAGAATAAACAGATCAATTCTTGTCTCTGCACACAAAGGCAGCTGGATTTTTAAGAAGCGCTACAGTAGGAATTTTTCTCACAGAACATAAGAAAAATTTACCTTATTCCAACTCTCAGATTTTTTGAGAAGTTTCTCAGTGCACATTGCACATTGAATACAAATTTGCTGCAGCATGGTCTAATCTTCCGTTATTCAACATGATAGCGACATTAAAAAAAGCCTAAAATTATGAAAGAACAATTGCCATTTGAAGGGAAAAAAAGTATGATGGATGCAATGTTTTAAGCTCCAGGACAGAAAACTCTAGAGACTTAAAAAGGCCCAGGGGATTAAATCCTTCCTAAAAGACAAACATTTTAAATAACAGTAGAGAAAATGCAGTATGTGGAAAACTTACCTAATTAAACATATAGTATATTTCTCTAAGTTTTAGGTAAAGTTCCTTTTTCATTATTCATAGAAATGAATCCACTGAATTGCATGAAAACTGTGTATTACTTACAACTCCTATGGCCTCTAGGGATTTGCTTTGAAAGAGAATCTTAGGTGATATGCAAGAAATCAATAAATAGTTCCTTCATTCCATTGGAAAAACTGTCAGGAATGGCAGTGAGATCTTAGCTACTCAAAAATGCATAAAGACCAGTTCTTGAATGCAGAGATAGACTCTTCAGGCTAACTGAAGCAAGGATGCCTAATCCTGTCAGAAGCCGGGGAAGCCTCTTGAGAAAGCAGCATGCTCCAGGTTGTATCACAATTGGCTCTGTCTTTAGGGTTACAGTTTAAACTTGATCTTTCTGTGGCCAGAAGGACAGACACTTGGGTGTGCAGGCAAGCATGGGTTGGGGACCACTGAACTCAGGTTCTGACGAAGTCAGGAATCTCACCAACACTCCCTTCAGGTTCTGCCGAAGTCAGGAATCTCACCAACACTCCCTTGTCCTTGTGCTTTTTTGGCACTCCTCCAGTTCTCAAGCATTCTTTAGGATGAGAAGCTCCTAGCTCCAGCTGCCTACAGGCTAAGAAGTTCATTTGAGGCCACCACTTAAGACATTCTTCTTCTCAAAGAAAGAGAAACAGGCACCTCCAAAAGACAACTGGCTCCATTTTAAGAGAGATTTTTAAAAGACATAGGATGAATTGTTCCATAGAGTTGCATTGCACACTGAGGGAGTCCAGGCGAACCATACTAAGCTACATGTGCAGCTTCTTGAAAGAAAGCAATTCAAGACTAACCCTGTCCTTACTAAATTACTCATTCTTTGCATGTTGCATATCTGCTTTAATCTTTTTTCCTTACATACAGCTCATTCAAAACACTGGTGCTAAGGGCCGTCTTCCAGTTGCACGCTCTGCTGGCTCGCTCATGAGCTCCTACAATAGTTCTTTTGAACTGTGCACTCCAAACTACCTTCTCATCCTCATTTTCCTGCTTAATATTTAGTTATCTCCTCTGCAAACTCACTCCACCTTTATGCATCCCCTGACCATTCCTTTTCTTTGTTCTTGATGGTGTGCCTTTCCATGATGGTCACCAAGCTATTCTGCTTTCTACACATAAGTGGCTATCTGAAATACATCTAATAAGCAACCTAAGATCAAATCTTCAAATAAAAAACTGACAGGGTGGATGACAAGCTGTTACTTATCTTCTAACTTTGGCTAGAGAAAGGATATCTATGCCAGAGGAACAAGTTTTCATGAAGAGTTCAATATACCTTGGATATGCTTTTGGTCTAACTTTACTTCCATTCGATTACTGGTGCAATTGTCGGTTTGATAGATCAAAATTCAGCTATTGCTAATCGTGTTCAAAAATCATGAGCCTTAAATCCAAGTTGTGTAGCCTACAGTTCTGTAACTTGTAGCTTCTGTAGAAAGGACTGCCTTTCCTCACAGTGCTGTACTAAGTAGGCTCACACAACTCAATTAATTATCATTCATGCTTTCAGAACAAAGTTGTGAGAAAAATTAAATTAAATCCCAAATCCACCTTCAGCCCTTCTGAGCCTGGAAACATATCTAAATTATTCTGTGCACTTTTGCACAGAGGTGTGTGGGGGGGAGGATTATGGAGGATTAGAACTGAAAGCAAGAATCTCTCCTTTGGCAACGGAAAAATTAATCTCCTCCTATGCCAAAAGAATGGACCTACTGTCTTATCAAATGTAGCTGTACAGAAGAAGCTTGGATTTACAGACAATGCAAGATTTCATTTGGTAAAAAAAAAAAGGGTAGGGGGTGGGGCTGGGGGGGAAACAGCTTTTCCAGCCAACTTCAAAAACTGTCTTGGAAATTGTGGTTTTTATAGTACCTTGAAATTGAAATATTCTCCTTCTGCCCTGTTCTTTACCACTTTTTTTCTTCATTTTATCTTTCTTTTTTAACTTACAGATTCTTTTTTTAATGTGAAAAACATGCATGAATTGAATGGTGATAAAACACTGAAGAAAACACTTCAGGAAGAAGAAACAAGATGCTAGAAATAACATTTTATATAAAAAAATATGCTAGCTAGTAAGGTCACTCAGAAACTCTCCAGCAAATCAGTCAATTCATGTAAGTCACCTTTCTTTCTGTAATCTGTATTACTGAGCCCTCCATTTCATTCCTCCCCTTCGCTGCTTTGTGAGACTCCTGCACATTTCTATTATTATGGGGTTATGGAAAGAAAGGAAAGGTCCCTTACATATCACATATCAGAAAACCAAATGAAATCCTGCAGACACTTCACATATGCCACCTCTTAATCCACTTCCTGCTGGGTTTTTTTTATTTTGGTGGTTGTTTTTTTTTTAATCAAGGAGCTGGATACTTAAGAAAGAAAAAAGAAAAAAGATCAACAACAAAAGAACACACTGAGCAAGTGGTGAATCTAATTCCAACATTATGGCTTTTTTTAAAGGTTGTGAAACATGTTCTAGTTTAAAAGAATGTGGATAAAACTCAAAAAATAATATTGCTCATACGTGTTTATACAACGAACAATCATTAACCAGTAACCATTAATGCAGCTGGATGGAGCCTGTATTTATCCCTTATATTCCACAAAGATATTTAGGAAATGCAAGAGTTACATTCACTGATTGACTGATTCACCCATTTCAAAACTGAAGGTGGTAGAAAATACTACTAGTGTGATAAAACATCATTTCATTAAAGTTTCATTAAGCTCTGTAGTTTTAACTTATTGAAATTCATAAGGGAAATAACTTTGTACATCATATCAAAAGCAAGCATTGAAAGACCTGAAGTTAATTATACAGTGAATTATTTTAATGCTATACTGAAATGATTACACTGCTTTCAAAAAGACAGTACAAAATGCTTGAATTATAACAATAGAAAACAGAGAAACAAAAACTAAGCCAAGGAAATCAGGATAAGATACATTTAGAAAAATAAAAGAATAGAACAAAGAAGCCAAAAAAGTGACACCAAGAGCAAGGTGGAGTTTGAAATTTTTGTAGGCAGCCTGACTCACATCCACAATGAACTACAGAGTATTATTCAGATGAGCAATGATTTTAATAAACTGTATGTTATATAAACATAACAGTGTGACTCTAAATTGTTGTGAAAACAAACCCGTGGCTTATATACCACTTCTTAAAGAAAAGCACTTCAGATGGAGAGGGTTGAGGGGAGCATTGGGGTTTTTTGTTTGCTTGAAATCAAGCTGTGCGATTTCGAAGAATGCACAAACCATTACCTACTGAAAGTTACTCTGGCTTTCTCCTACTACAAGAATATATATTTTAATCATGAAGCCCAAGAAAGTTTACATGACCCAGCCTCAAAGTGAAGGAGGAGTTTATATAGTGATCACTGCTGTTTGTTTTACATTACAGTCTGATCATCTGCCTCACTGTATTAAGTCACTTTTTGAATGTGTGGGAACTATCAAGTATTTTGTGGCTACTCAACATATAAACAGCTAGAGAAATACACCACATTTCTAAAATGCTGCATCAGACTACAGACCATGGCTAAGCATGTCACTAGCTTATTTTTAAGTGAAAATCATTACTGTCTTTTTCCTATTAGACATTAAATATATGCCTTATGCAAGTTTTCTTCATACATGTTTTACATGTTTTTCACCATGCATTTAAGTGTACAGAAAGAAAACAACCAATTGCAGACAATGTGTTCAACAACTAAAAGCGCTGTGGGTATTTCAAATTAAAACAGGTAGATTTAAGAAACTACCACAAATAGTCTACACTACTCCCATCCAGTCACGTCTTTCTGTAAACTTTGACCATTTCTTTTCATGATGATGACTGTAAGTCTGTGCAATGTTTGGTTTATCTAGCTCCCAGCTTCTTCTGTCTGTTATTGCTAGCAAATACACTCTAAGGATTACTACAGAAAATTCAAATATTAGTCAAAATTCAAACTAATCTGTTCAGTCTGACAGAACATTAATCCAAACCTGTACGTATGAAAAATTAGTTTGCTATATGGCAGATTTGCCCTTAGTTGTCTCTGTTTACAGTCTTTCATTAACTGAAAAGATAATTTAGTTCCTTTTCAGAGATCAGCTGCTGCTCTTCCTTTACTTCGACTTTTGCTGTCGGTGCATGCAGGTGCGCTTTTGTGAGGCCACCAAGCCCTTGGGGAATGTGGCACCACTAATTACCTCTCATTTCCCAGAGACCTTGCACCACACTTTTAGCATACAAGAGCACACTTCACCATGATGCTCGTACGATGCTTTGTAAGATGTTCTCTTGTTGAGATTGACCTTACGGTGTAGCACTGCACTCTCCTCTAACTTTTGAATATATTAGCAGCATTCGATTGAGTTTGACAGAAGGGAGCTGCCTTAAACACATTAATTAAATTCTTACAAGTTTCATTAAAAAATAGGTGGCTGAGTAGATCTTTAAATAATAATTTATAACTTGGGTCCTTATGTAATCAAGTGGCAGCGCCCAGCCTGTAAGTCAGCACATTGTGGTTAGTTTGTAACTATACATACGTGCTGCTGTTTCTCCTCAGCCAAACATATTGGGTAGGAGAGTACAGTGGAGACAAGGAAGAAAAACTAGGGGACGGGGGACAAATCCATAGAAAACCTAGGGATGTTAATTCTGCTACTCATGAAACAGCTTCGTTTGACTTCTACCAGCCAGCTCTAAAAAAAAACAAAAACACCAAAATCTATCTTTTGGAGTCAAGATGAGATTTGTCATTCTGGGATTTTTGGGTTGGACTCTCCCTCCTTACTATCTGTGTCCAGTGTATTCACTGTGCTGCACACGTCTTTAGATATTCACTGAAATCCTCACTGGTGGCTGCAATCAGTTTCAGGGTTTGCGTCTGTCTGTACATTTGTAACTCTGCTGCTACCAGGGAATGCTTCCTTGTTCTGTAGTATATTGTCACAATAGTTAGTGCAACGAGTCCTTGTCCACAACTAGGTCTTCTAGACATAAAAATAAAAAAAAAATCCTCCATATGTTATTTATGGTAGTGAAACAAAGGGGTTTATGATGACTGAATACATTCGCTTCTTTTGTTACCAATTTTGCACCCAAAATTTTCCAGTTTCAATTCCTGCTGTTTGCCTTAGATGTGCTGATGTTTTGTTTGTTCATTTGTTTTCAGTAGCAGGAATGCTTAGCCTCTCCAATTTCAATGAGATGCAGAAGTGAGGTATCATACTGGATTCCTGCACCTTTGTTTCATTTGAACAAGATAGAGTGCTGCTTTTTTTCTCCAAAGATGCTGACTACAAGTATTACCCAGAGCTCACTGGGTGACTATGGAATCATGTGTTTACTGAGACAGACGCTGATGTACTGGTTGAAGCACAAACCCACAAGGACGATTACACTCTTTGAAGGACAAGTGACTGAGCAACACTGATAAAAACAAACAAAAGGACTATAATCAGCAACCTACTAACTGCAAACAAAGCTGCATGTTAAAAAAGGGAAAGCCATTACGCGCATCCTAAAACCAAAGGAGATTAAAGTATCACCAGAAGTATCACCTAGTTTGTTCCTCCAGGTAAAAGCTTGTGAATCAAAGTTGTGCTGTGCCATTGCAAAGACGACAGTTGTTAGCACCAGTGACTGTAGCAGCAATAAACCTCAGGTCTATTAAAGTGTTTCAGCCCTACTATTCAGAGTGATTTGTTCTGTGCTGCTTCCTTCAGAGATATGTGTACACATACTTAGGTCTACCACACAGGCTGGGGAATTCCCACCCTTGGAGCTTTTGAAAAGCTTGCCATGGGTACACAAAATCATGGTTGACCTGACCTAGCACTGGAAATAGTCACGCATTTGTTTGTCAAATCACGCAGCAAAGAACCACGTTTATATCATCAGCCTGAGTCAGTTCTGGGTTAGTAGCAAAGAGGAAAAAAGAAAAAACAAACCCACAAATGACCATTTCTGACAGTTAGGTCAACCAGCACTTATCCCTCCCTAAACAATTTTTTCAAGACTGCCATATACAAGTCTGACAAATTTCATTTGTGAAAGGCTTGAGGTGTCTTCTTCTTTGCGCTTTCTTCAAAACATGAAATTTATCTCACTTAACAGATAACTTATGACAATGAAGAATTGCATTTAATCAAATGATAAAACACTGAACTGATCAGAGAGCAAGGCAAGAGAGGGCCAAATGAGGGCAAACTTACTGCCCGTACTCTGGGAGATGGGCTGCTGGTCCACTGCAGTAGCAGGAAAGAGGTCTCACGAGGCAGAGAGCAGTATGGCACTCTGGATGTCAAAGTGCCTCACTCCAGTTCTGAAGCTAATGGCCGCAGAAACCAGCTGTGACAAGAAAAAGCCTTTAAGAGAATGCAATCCCATTGTGAAAGGCAGATGGAGTCAGCTGAAGGACAAAAGTCCCCTTCAACCAGTTAATAGGGCAAACTAAAGAGATCCTAATGAAACAAGAAAAGGTTCCCTTTTTAACCATAAGTGCTACATTTTCATCAAGGGCACGAGGAACGAGAGAATAACAGCAGTGAGCTATGCAAAGGAAGAACAAGAAAGGACAGGTCTGTATGCAGTGGTAGACGAACATTCAGAGTGAAATGCAGACTTTAGAAATGCACATTCCAAGGAAAAAATATATATTTTCAGAGCCAAATGAATTATTGTCATATTTATGCATGAATACAATGCACAGGCTCTGTCCCTTGATTTTTGTAATGCTAAGAATGTCGAGACAGGGAAGTATGGAATACTGATGCATTATTACATGTAATTCTTTAATAGCAAAATTTTATCCTTAGCAGATTAATTAAAAAGTTTTTAAAATTATTACTAATGTGTCCTCGAGGAAGCGGGGAAGGACTCTGAGAGCTGTTCTGGCTTTTGGTTGGGAGGTTCAAGCATATGGATTATGAAGCTGAGTATAAATAAGCACTGCATATAATAACTGTTCAATTCAAGTCTTTTAAAAAAAAATCACCAAAATGCTGGAGGAATGAGTATCTTTAATATTTTGGGCTGTTAAAACCACCTGTTTAATACAAGGGATTTAATTTATTCCAAATTTTAAATCCACAGAATCCAGAGAAGCTTTAGGGAAAAAGCCAAGCCAGGTGCAGCAAGCTAAGGACAGCACTTAACACCAAGGAAGAAGATGTATTTCCACCTCTCAAATACTGGTTGTCATGCTCGTTTGTGCAGAAAGGTAAGCCACATGGCAAACAGTAGCAAAGAAGCCCAGGCCTAGACCTCAGAACATTTGGGAATAGCTTCACCCTTGCAAATTGCCCCTCTCACACGTGATTAGGGACACCACAAGAGAATCAAAAATAGATATGATTTCAGTCTCCCAAAGCTCTTGAGATTTGGCCTACCACTGTTTAGCATACAAGTGTGCATGCACACAGACTTTCTCAAGTACCTACCCCTTGTCCTTTCAAGCATGCCCTTGCAGCACTGGTTTCAGCATAACCAGTTTTGTGGATTTCCCTTCATCTCATTCTCCATCTCCGCAGGGATCTATTTTGTGCATTTGCAAAACACAGTAACAAAATATATCTGCCACTTCTTGAATATTTTACTGAAGTATGTCCTTTATTCTTCTACACAGACAGCAGAATCTTTCCAGCAGCCTACAGCTATTGTCTGAGGGACCACATGTATGTTTCGCTACTAACACAGAGTTACTCCATATGAAAATCACTCCAAACATCCAGAAAGAAAGAGAAAGGACTCTCTCAGGCAGTTCACTGATTATTGTTTTTGTTATTTACTGACATTTCTCTGGTGCTCAGTCTGTACTGTCTGTGAACATAAACACTATCTAATATAATACACAGTAGCTTTGTAAGGGTAGAGGAAAGGATCTTCTCTTCTGGTCTTCCTTGGTGAGAGATTTATTTATTTTTAGGTTTGTGTGCAAGTTTGTCCTTATTTCACAAAGAACACATTGAAAAATTAAGATAAAACACTCTTCTGATGCGCTGTTGATATCAATTCCCCATTCCTGATTATTTGCCCACAGGCCAACCCCCATTCTTCTTCTATAATTGAGAATAGGCAACAGAGAGCAAGTTCTAGAGAGACATGTCCATTTCCTACACACAACACAGGTCTACTGAAGCTAGCTGGAAATCTTGTCTATTTTTGTTTGAATGCCTGCAATAAGAGTTCAGCAGCTTCTGACCCCTCTCATACTGAGAGTTCAGAAGTTTTGAAGACATCTGGGAAAGCTTCTCCCTATTCATGCAATGAACCTCTCCTACTGCAATAGAAGTTGGCTCTCATGTCTGACTGCTGTTCTAGCAGGTTTACTGCCTAGAGGGGAAGAATGCAATGTACATTACCAAGGATGAAGCTTGCCCTCTAAACTGGGAATGTGGCACACTCTTATCCAGTCCCACAGAGACAGAACCGTGTGGGCTCAGCACAATGGTGATAAGCCATCACTTCGGTAAGATCATGAGTGGTTCCCTTTCATTATAAAAGCTGGAATCTCAAAACATCCTCCAGGTAAGCTAGCAAAGCAGCATTTTGTATCCTTTTGAACTGAGCCCTACCTGCCTTTTTCTTACACAGAGAAATAGCTGAGGAAAACACACAGCAAACAAAGCTCCATGCAGAACACGGATTATTTTCCATGCTCCCCGCTCATTAAGTGGGTAAATAGGAAGATGGTTGGCAGAAGATGGCTCAGATACCTACTGGAGCATCTGCAGACACTTGCTGAGAAGGGATTCCCCTTGAAGATAAAATGGCAAAACTTTTCCATTTAATTTTAATCTGAGTGACTTGATTTAAAGCATTGTAACCAGCTTGAAATCCATATTTTGACTGGAAACTTTTGTGCTTACATAGCTATAGATAAAGCCTGACATAGGAACATGAGCAAAACCCTTTCTTAAATTAATACAGCCAACTCAACCTTCCATGCCTGTCACCCTCTCTTTCCTTTCTTTTCTTACCCTCTTCCAGCATTTGCAATAAAATCAAGCACTACTCTAAAAGAACTCTTCCTTGCCTGGCCACATACTCAGGATTTACTTCTTATATAGCCCAATCTATATTTATAGCTCTTTTTAGATTATCTGCTTACGTACAAATACAAGAGCTTGTACTCAAGAAGAAAGAGGTAAAAATCTATTGGCAATACACTAGCAGATAGCATAACATCAGGTGGAGTGAAGGGCAAGCCAATGTGTATGTTGTTTGTTTCTCAAGCTAGAGTGCCTTCTAGGTCTTACACATTATCTTTAGCTAACAGGCTGCAGGTTAACACAAGCCCTTGGAATCCAGTGCTGCACTTCACAGAAGTTAGCAAAATCTCTTTAGCATCAACAAGAATTTATTGGGAATTCACCATTTGTCCTCTGAGTTACTTCTTTTTCTCTTCCTTTGTGTTTCCCAGCCACTCGTACTCTTGCTTTGTTTCATAACCTGCTTCTCATACCTACTCCTCTATTAGAATCATAGAATCATTTAGGTTGGAAAAGACCTTTAAGATCATCAAGTCCAACCGTTAACCTAGCACTGCCAAGTCCACCACTACACCATGTCCCTAAGCACCACATCTACACGTCTTTTAAATACCTCCAGGGATGGTGACTCCACCCCTTCTGGCTGTCCTGCTTCCCCAGTGCCTTCTATCCAGGACTGCAGCTCCATACTTAATCAGCTATCCCGTGACACTTTCACAATATGTCCACGTGGCTCACACAACATGTGTTTATATACCCACATCCAAACTCCAATTGTCTTAGTAGCACAGATCCTCACAAACCTTCAGTTATCCTATGGCAATTAGGCTAGAACTGTGCCGCTGAAATGGTGTATTTAGAGCACAGATGTGTCTTCTACACACACACAGAGACACCCACACACCGACACCGCCCCCCCACCATCCCTGCCCAGAGGTAAGGCAAGAGTAAGCATTACAAAAATCAGTCCCTTTCATGCCTGACACCAGTTTGGATACTTAAGACCAGAGTCCAGACTATTCGGACAGAAGAATGTGAAGCAGTATCACCACACAGAGCAGCATACAGAGCATTTAACTTCAACAAAGAAAAGTTTTCCAAGGAGTGACAGCAAACACAATAGTCATCAAGGAAAGCAACAAGCTTCCCCGCAGTTTTTTCCATGTGCTAAGAAACACCTCGCCAGGTACTCTCTGCACAGGTCTACCTCCAAGACAGCCAGCTTTATTCAGGCTACTAGACACAGCCCTAGAACTAAAGCTGCAGATTCAGATAAACAGGCTTGCCCTTTATTTGTCTTTCAGCATTTTATCTGCTTCCCATTCAGGTAAGAGTTGAGAACAAGGCTCTTGGCACAGAGTATGTTGATTTTGCATGGTCCAAAGAGGGTTCAAGTGAAAACACTAGGATAAGACCCTCAGCTTCCCATAGCACAAATACAGAAATTTTATTTTGTCAAAACCAACAGAAGTTTTTTTAAAATTCTTTCTTATTATTCTTGTTTGGTTTGTCCAAATAATATTTTTAGAGGTGTAGAGGGCAGAAATAGATTTTGTACAGAAATAACAGAGTGATCTCCAGCACTAAAATAATGTTGACATTGGTGAGAAAATTGACAATAAAACCTGTTTGCTCATCAGGATCTGAAAAATTTTAAAATAACCTGCCTCAGTTCTGATCCAGCTTCTGATCTAGACATGCCAGATGCAGATATCAATAAATACAGCTGATACTGCCTAAGGGGGATGTCAGCAAAAAAATAGCTTCTAAACCAAACCTTTTATAATAGCAGCATTTCCCAGAGGAAACTTCATTTTTACTTTTTTTTACATACAACTATTTAAAGCACAGAATATTTTAAAAAACACTCAGCATAAATAACTTCTTAGACAAATAAAGGCCTATCATAGGAAATGTGGATTTTCTGTTGTACTTCTTGGAATAACATACATAAAATATAAGTCCAGGACCAATTTCAAATAATGAAACCATTACCAAAATAATACCGCTGTTTTCCAGGCTGTACTGTGTAAAGAAAAACACAAGCTTCTCTTCTTTTTCTACTGCGAATTATAAATAAAATTTTCCTTACTTAGATAGGCCACTGTAAAATTACTACCCGGGAAAACCACACCACCCTATTGTAGTCACAGACTACTCTTCCCCAGTTCTGTTGTTAGTTCAGTGGAGGAGCTGATTTACGTTCTCCGAGCTGCATTTGGAGAAGACTGTCTTCACTGACTGCAAAGGGCCCAGACTGTGTGCCTGACACAGGAACCTGCAGCAGGAGTTTAAAATCAAGGCACTGTGAATATCCCATGTTTATGCACACAGTAAAAAACAAGGTTACACCACAGCACGGTTCATTTCCATGAACCATGGTAAAAACCCAGAGCAGTTTCAAAGGCATGTCTCCTACTGACTTCAGCAACAAAATAACCATCCTGCCCACAAAATACTAGTTCTGGGGTCAACCAGGTGTATAGTGATGTTACAAGCCTTCCTCCCTTTCTTTCCACACTGTAAATGTCTGGGCAGATGACGTTTACATCACTTACATACTGCTAAAAAGTATATTTCAAAGGAAATGTGACTGAAAAGCAGGATGCAAAAATACACTGGCTGCATAGTATTTTATGAAATTTACTCATCTGGCATATAGTTGCTCTGTGGATGTTGTTTCCCATGCAGCTTAGGTTCCCTTAATGAACATCATGTGAAATCCCAACCAGTGATGTTCTCACTCTGTCAGTAATTTTACAGCTAGTTTGGAGTTCTCAATGCAGTTTTACTCTGGAAGGATTAGGCTTAGCTACCCCGTGCCTTTTTTTTTTTTTCCCTGCCCACAGTCCACCTTCAAAGGAACATTTTGCATCTCAGTTCAGCTGTTTGGTTTGTTCATGAGTCCTATTTTAGACTGTTAACAAAAGACTATCTTTTTTAAAGGGATCATGGAGCACTGATGTGGTCCTATGACTAGTGTGGTCCACTGATATGGCCAATGAGGTCTACACTGATAGCCTAGTGCCCTGAAACCTTGGTTCCTTAGAAAGGTCCTGTCTAGGACCACAATCTTATGGATAGCAAGTCCACAAAAATCAATAGGATGATTCACAGCAATAAAGTTGTGATGCAAATGTAGTGATCCTGATCCTGCTCTGCTTCACATACAGCCTGGCCCTCAGGCCTGTGCTGTGCTGCAAAAATGTTGGCTGCAGGATTACCACAACTGTCTCATTGTAACAGAGGAGGCTGCAGGCAGCTCCTGCTCCATACCTGCGATTACACCACATGCATGGCCTTGCCTTTATCTAAAAGTACAGCAAGAAATTTGTTTGATGTTTGACTGTAGACATAATAAATGGAGCTGTTCCCTTGTAAGAAAATCTTATAATAGCTTGAATGACCAAAAGGGGAGAATCTCTGCTGTGGACAAAGTCTGCATGGCATGCTGTGTATGGCTTGGATTCCTGTTCAACACTGTACACTGTTCAGGACTCCTAGCATATAAAGGGGCATAAGATGATCTATGCTATTCTCTTCTTACAGTATTAGCTCTAATAAATATCTTTTTATATAATAACTTACCTAAGTGTCTTTGTTATCAGGGTCATAATGGACCAGTACGTCCTGGTGCAAAACACCAAACAGTTCAAATGTCTAAAAGATCAAAGACCGAGTACAAGATGTCAAGGTATCTCAATGGATCATCAAAGAAGTTGAGAAAAAAAGCATGGATGTCTAACACTAAACAAAACTCACTACAGTAAAAGACTAGAAACAAAATTAATTTCTATAAGTCATTGACTTAAAGGTTTACTCAGATTCCCCACTTTTATTGTTGCCTTTCATCCTGAAATTCTCTTCTAAAAACCTCCTCTTCCCAGGCACGTTCCATCAGCTTTATGTTTCTCCAGTCCTGTATCTCCTGAAACTTCACCTCTACATTTACAAAATAAGGCAGTTGTTTAAGTAAATCCGCAGTGTGTTTTACCATGACAGCATTATTACACCACAATACCAACAACATTGATAAAATCAGTGTGCCCACTGCATATCCCTGAAGATTAACAAGGCCTACCAGTTTGGCTTGGCTGTAATGATTTCCTGTGCCAAATTAAATCCCAGTGTCTGGAGGCTTTCTGTTCCTTCTTTCCCTGCTCAGTTTCTCTTGACCTAATTTTGAATCATTTTAGAGATGTGGAAACAGTGAATGACCAGTGATTGTTGACTCTAAACCACTCAGTTTAACTGGCTGATGCTTAAACATACTCAGTAAATATTAACTATATTAAATAACGAGAAGTTTTCACTGCAGTACCAAATAAGCTATCGTTACAAAAAAACAGAGCTCAAGGCAAAGTGAGAGGTGATTTTTTATTCCTAGCTTTCTTAATTTTTTTTGAAATATCACCAGTCACTAGGTTTTTCAGCAATATATTTTTGTAATAATTTAGCAAGAATAACTTGATAAGGAAGTGGCTTTAACAAAATATCACCTTTACCACTAAACTGTCTTGAAATTTCACTTTCTCCCTGACAGCTTTATGATTTGAGAAATACATTGCAATATGTCACCATCATGCACCTTTACAGAGCACTTCTCTCCTCCTGTTGCTGGTTCAAATATGAAAAGGTTTGCAGATTTCTGAGATAGGGGAGGAGAGGATTAAAACTCCTCTCATTACAAAAATATCCAACTGCACTCCTGTCTCACACACAAAATTTCTTTCAAGTGTTCACTTGGATGATTATCTCCAATAAAGGATCATTTCTAGTTAATGAAGGACACAACAAAGAAAGCATCAGAAAAAAAACCAATAAAGAGTAGCCAAAGCATCCAACTGGTTGATTTTGCGGGGTTTTTTCTTTTCTTTTTTGTTTTTTGTTTTTTAATTGATAAATTTCCCTCTTTCACCCCAAAACATTATCAACTTTCTGAAGAAACTCTGTACTTGAAATCCAACAAAGACGGTTTTACTTGCACATCCTGCCACGTGACTCGGGGAGGGTGGCCAAGGCCTTCATTTAGTGCCAGATTCCTAACTGGGCTTTGTTGCCCAGGACACAGCTCAGATGCTCAAGCTGTGCAAAAGCAATGCCAGGGGAAAGTAAGCTGCAGTGTAACAAAGATCTGAGAACAAGAAAAGAAAAACTAAAGAGCTTGAAACTTTGATGTCACCTCATAACTCCAAGATATAGCTCCTCAAAGGCACATGTCTGTATTGCCTTCATATAACCCCACCTTTTTCTATTTTTCTTGGTGTTTGTTTTTTTAATTCTACAAGATTTAGACCATTTTTAAGCTTTATACCAGATGGTTCTCCTACTCTTTTATCGTCCTTGTTATCTGCAGTTTGAAAATGTGAGAGAAATGTCCTGTAAAGGCATATGTCCAAAAAATAAAACCTGGAAAGAACAGGATTACATGCATAAAGGCATTACCCAGCAGTTAGAGAAAGGAAGCAATGTGCAAGGAATATGCCCTCTTGTGCCTAGACTGTCAGAGTCTTTAAAATGCACGGTTTCAGAAAATGGCTGCAAAGTCTTTGGCATGATGCTAGAAAAAGCTTAGAAACAAAAGTATTAAATAAAGCTGTAGAGGGAAAAACTACATACAAGAAGCCTGATAACTGCCAATCATGTGTATAGACTTATCCATCACCGCAACATCGCTCTAACTCCACCTTGTTCACTTTGCCATAGAGATAAAAGATAGAACACCATCAATCTGTCCAGCTTTTGAAGCTGCAGTGATCAATTATGGTTTCCTACAAACAAATAAAAGCTTACACGTAATCAGCAGTTCTCCATCGTAAGTGCTGTAAACTTCAATCAAACTTTGCCAAAAATAGGTACAGGGGGATAGCTTATCAAGCTCAAAGTACACAAGAGAAAAAAAAACTTGGAGGAAAAAAAACAGTTCAGATTCTAGTACTCCGCATAATCCCATTTCATGAAACTACGCACAGGGTTTTTTTTCATTGCTGACTGAAAAGCTTCAAAATCTTCAAACGTGTCACAACAGTGCCATTTTTTACAGCCAGCTCTGCTGTCCGGCTTCACCAAACTGTACTGAATCAATGCTCAGTTGGCAGTGACATTCCTGTTATTTCTCCTGATAACTCTGCAAAAGAGTGCATCTGCAAACATGGAAAGTAAATAATTTCCTATGACAATGAAAGGAATTTAACTCGGTAAAAACAAACATAATCAGTGTGTTTATTCTGATATTTGTGATCCATACATGTCCATAGACACAGAACTTTCCCAATATATTTAATGATGGTTGCCAGAAACTTTGAAGTCACTAAGAATAAAAAGTTTGTGAAAAATCAAACATTATGGAAAACAATCTGTACTGAATTTCCTATGTGCAAATTTTTCATGACATTTAATATCATAGCTATATAAAAACAAGTGGGATCGGGTATATCCAGCTTCAGCTGTCACGCAATATTTAAAAGTCAGACTTCTGTGCACTTTGGCAAACGAATATATAAGTGAACAAACAAAGAGGAACACATACAAAAAGCTCTTCAATTTTGACTTTAAACATAACTGTGTTAAATCAAAATAAATCCAGCAAGATATTTTTTCTCACACATTTTGTTATGGGAAAGCAGAAAATAAACTCAAAGGGTATGTTCAATTATTCATGATCATTAAAAAGAGAATGAACTAGCAAGCTCACAACACGAATACAATTGTCAAAGTGAAAAGGGAAATAAAGCACAAATTGGCCAAGTGCAAGTAAGGCACACATATCTGTCAGAATGAAGAGAATTATAAACAGAAGGCAGAAAGACCAAGCCAAATGGGGAATAAACTGCTAAGTCAGTCAGACCCTGTGGGTTTAATAACCTTATATAATAAAGAAGTAAAAGCCAGTAAAAGTATCCTTGAAAAAAATATCAACCAGGGTTTCAAGGGAGAGGGACCAAGAAATAATTGCAAGACACTTCCTAAATAAAATTCATATTTAACAGCACATTCTTATTTGAAATACACTACTATTTCAAACAACATACATATGTGAGATCTTAACAGCATTTTGAAGATCAGGAGTATGTACCACAGAGTACACAACCAATGTACCAAGTATGTAAACATGAAATTTTCACACTTGCACTTCCTGACAGTTACAGAGATGCTAAGAACTGATAAAAGTACTTTGAATAGTGAAAATATATATATACTTCCTTTACTGAGATGCTTTTCAACTAACTGGTCCTTGTCTTAAACCCCCAAAACTGGATTAAGATTTTAGTTAAGCTTCAGCTGATGTTCCTATGAATTTGTCAGCCAAATATCCTTCACATGATCCCAAAGCTTTCATGGAATTACATACTACAAAAAAGCACGCTGATTTTGTAATATTTGTGTGTTCAGTAAAACAGAGTATGCAGATACGCTAAATGGTTTCATTTCTGCAAAGGAGCTATTTGTTAATGCTTTCCTGTCACTACATCCCAACCAGAGAAAATGCCCCACTCCCGAGGGGAAAAAAAAGGGTGCATTCAACGCAGTACTCAGGATATCATGTTACGACTGAGCATAGCTGTAGTAAGGCTATACATGTAAGAACTATAAAAATGAAAACAGTCACGAAGTAGGAAAGGCAATGAGTATTAAAAACAAATAGGGATTAATATACAAAACCTCACTTTTGGGAGGAATTAGTTATATTACAGATCCTACAAAACCACACAGAAGAATCATGAAGATCAGATCAGGAAAGTGTTAGTTATAATAGCGTATCATAGAACTTTATGGACATACCACACTTGACACAATTATATAATACTACACAGTACTGCATAACTATCCCACCCATACACTGATACAGCACAGCACTGAGCTTTGAAAACTCCTGGCTAGCTAATATTTTCATGGAAGAGTGTTTATGTTTGTACAACAGGATGGTTAACAGTGAGGGAATATAACACCACTGCTGAAAGCCAGTACAGAATTGTCATAAATTTCAAATGCCAGGTGCTTTCACAGACTTTGAAATTGGCTTGGAAGAATGAAAGATGCAGCTGAAGGTAAAGTCCACAGAATTGCACACAGTTGGACTGCAAAAAGGAAACACAAGAGGTCAAGAAGCAGCTTGTCTAATAGAATTGACTCCTAAAACATCCCCACTGAACACCAGGAAGAAAGGTGCTACTTTCCTGCTTTCCTGCAACAGCTGCAGAACAATATCGTGGCTTATGGTGCTTTTAAACGTCAGGTAACAAAAACGAAGAAAAATAAAGTTGTCTTAACCAATGCAAGCACCACACATAATCAACTGTAAGCAATCTTTTTATATAGAGCAATTTATAAATATTAACAAGCAAAACCCGAGATTAAGCTGTTTTGGAGGGAGGATGATACACTGCTAAAGCCACTTTACATGAATGACACACCAAACCACAGGAATGCAGGGAAATTGTGATTTCAGACACTCTTTCTTCCTCTTACAGAAGATGTATATGGGATTGCTAATGGAAGTAAGGAAGTTAATAGTGGATCTGATTCTGATGGATGTATTTTAGCCAAGCTGCTGGGCTCAAACCAGAGATAACTGAAGTTTAACAACCTGTGATCTACAAGAGATTACACTAAATGATCCTTCTGCCCCCAAAATGTACTGAAACCTTTTATTGTCCGTGTTGCACATATACCTTATTGAATTTCCCCCCTGTACAGGTGCAGAGTTTGATTGGGTTTGGATTACAGATTGCTATAACTTCCTAAAGATGAAGACCTCCTATACAGTCTCCTGTAAGTGCAGGAAAGTTTCCTGCAAGTGCAAAACAGGAGCTTATTTTACGAAGTCTTAGGAACATTTAAATATTGACGGCAACAGCAAGAATCATCCAACAAATTATTTTCCTATTTCAGAATCAGCATGAGTAGATGCAATTGATTCTGTCATCACAGAAAATAAATTTGGGAACAGAAAACTAGATCTCTGACTCAATGCTTGCAGTTATCTGATCAAAGAATAATCCCTGAGCTGCTTCCATCAGAGATTTTTTTGCATGTCATCAAGATTCACTACAGTAGACATGGTAAAACACATAACTATGGCTTTTCAAGTTTACAAGTGACCACTCATGAAGGATCCAGGAAAAATATAATTTCTCCCTTTTCTCTAGGATTCCAGCCTCTCCTCCCCATGCAACTTCAACATAGCCCTAGCTAAAAACATTGTTTTGAAAACCAGTAGCCAACATCCACTAGAGGATTGTACTGTGAACCTTGCAGAAGACTTCAAGGTCTTGAATAGGCCATGTCTGCTCTACTCGTCTTTATACCTTGGGAGAAACCTGTACGTTAGCATGAGTAGCTGCTGAGAAACTAGCATGAGAAACGCGTATGTTAGTGTGAGTAGCTGCTGTAAGGGAATATGCTGGAGTGCCCTGCGCCAGCCCCTGCTGCACACTGGTGGATGTTACAAAGAGATAACATCCCACCTCTCAGGAGAAGATCCATGATTCTGGCTGTTACACAAAATAAAAGGCACAGGGGTATGTGAGGGAGGAGGAACCTCTCCGTGAACAGGATCTGCACAGCATGCTGTGGGAAAGTCCATCCAGGATCCGTCTGACACTCCTGAAACCGCGGTTCCCAACATCTGAACAGACGTAATATTTACTTGCTATCTGTGTTCCTATTTTTATTCTATCTTATTCAAACAGCTATTTTATTACTCCATTTGTTGTCAGGTCTTTCTTACTGAGTTCCAGAAAGAACCCTGCACCACTTCTCTCTCCCTCTCATCTTCTACCTCCTCCTGGTGCAGAATACGGATGCAGACATTATTCACATACACAAGTTCTACAAAAACAAACATCCTATCATGTACTGAAGCCTGAGAGGATGAGTAAACAACAGAGTACAACAGCAATGAACCTTTTGCTTATCCATACAAACCTGGTTAAACTGAACTCTGCAGAGACCCTGGTATATATATCTAATTGCAAGAGTTTAAGAAGATATCTCTTCTGACTGTCCATTATACCCCTCTGCCAGAGATGATTGCTTTGTAACAGGATTGATGGAAGTGCTGACTACCCTGGGGATCATAACTTCTAGGAGAAGACTAAGGTAGCATTTACAGTTGCAGTAGCATCCCAAACTACTGTAATATTTTTTATTTTAGGGAGCATAAGTCACAGTCCTGAGAGATGGAGCTACTACGATATCTTTTATTTATTTTAAACAATAGTGGAAAATAATTGGGGATATGCCACCCCCAGATGAGTTTGTCAAATTGCTCATAAAGCTCTCTAAGTAATGCTACTGCTTTAGCTGTCCGGGAACATGGAAAACACGAACTGGCAGAAGTAATTGTAGCAGAGAGAAACATAATCATATTTTTTAAAGAGCCTGAGGGCTTTATCAATTACTCAACTTCCTTTAAATTTTAAAAAGACAAGAAACCATTGAGAGCAATGGTATATCAGTTGTTCTAGGTCCTATATTTGTACATAAGAACTTAACTTTAGCACTGACTGTACTGAAGTTGTTTTTTTCCTATTGCTACTTGGAAAGAGCCACTGACAACATTAAACAGAGCTCATTACATGTATAAATAGCTACCAATTCCAGTTACCCATAAGTCCTCTTTTTTATTTCAGGACAAAGGTTCCCCCAAAACTTCTAAATTTGTGACTGTCCATGTAATTTCAGTGAGAATGCTGCAGCCAGATTTGAACAGACTGAGCAGAGATATGTGTTGCTTTGGTTAGTTTGTAAGCACACACCACGCACTAAGAAGAAAGAAGCAAAATAGAAACCAGGTACAATATAAAGCAAAGGTTTTCCAAAATGTGAAAGTTCACCTCTAATAGCTTTCTTTTTTTATAACAGCGGCAGGGTTGTGCCGCCCAAGAACCAAAGACATTTTGTCAAAACCACTTTTTTCCCCCCATTATAGAGCCACTTTCTAAATAGAAAACTAAGGAGGAAAAAGGTGGGTCTTTGAAATAGAAACTGCAGACTATGAATGAATACAAATAATGAGTACAAATACAGAAACATCAGCATCTTACAACAGAAAAGAGAGCCTAAACGTTTCCTTACTATTTAATGCAAAGACAGTAAGTGGGTTAGGGATGGGAAGGAGGATCTACCAATTCCACCCACCTCTGTATGAGGGCAAGTAACAGCTACTTATTTTAGTATGCCTGGCAAAACACTACCTGGCTCTCCTCATACAAAAAGCTGCTCATGAGCTACTCATGAGTTAGTGTAATTTCCAGTGCTGTGCCTTAAGACTGTAAAACTGCAGGTCAGGAGCAAGGGATGAGCAGCTTAGACATTGGTGCAGTGGGGCAGAACAGAAAGCTGAGGCTGGGTCCCCTATCCACCATCCGAGTCTAAGCTTTTCCCATGCATCAGCCAGAGCCGCTACTATGTCAGTAATTTTCATCTTTTTTCTTAATTTTTTTAAATTAGTACTCTAAAGTTTGTTTGAAAAGAAGGCTTTCAACAAGAAAAAACATAGGTCTAGATTTCTAAGAAGTTACTTTTTACAGAATTCTATTGAGAGTTTTTATGGAACTGTTTAGAAAACTGTCAGTTTCCTATTTCCCTGCTGACACACTGGCTTGTGTGATTTGTCACAAGGGTCATCTCTGTCACATTATGTGACATAATACAAAGAAGCTCAGAAAATGTGATGTGACAAGCCAACTAATGCACTGAGCCAGTAGGGAAATTTAAAAGCAGTACATATCTTAAAACTGAGTTGACTTCTTTCTGCCCTCTTCCATCCATCCTCTCCCCCAAGCCCAAATGGTTTCCCCTGCAAAATGGTGAGGGTCAGCTCTTCATTACCTATATTTTAGCAGCAAATTCTCCTTCTAGCATTGCCTGTGACAAACAAATATTTTCTCATAAGCCAGAGTACAGGCAAGTGATTTGTATTTAGTACAGTCCAGAGTCTGAAATCACATGTACAAAGGCTCTTCCTGAAGTCCGTAAAGAAGCAAGCTACCAAGAAAAAAGTAACATTCAGAGAAGATCTATGAATAAAATTGCAGTGAGTAAGCAGCCATCAAACAACAAAGTGAGCCAGAGAAATTTGCAGCATCCAGGGGCAACATGATGTCAGGAAACCAAAGGCATTCCTAAGAAACAGCTATTTCTTCTTGAAATAACCTTTGTTTTCTGCTTCATGAATAGTTTCACACTGCAGATGCATGCACCATTCCACATGTCCATGGAGCCAACTTAAAATGGGCTAGTCACCAGAAATTTAAGTGCATACTTGAAAGGGCGGATACCACTTGAAGGCTTCCAAAACAATATATAAGAAAAAGTATCTCAATACTGTGATGTACTGTGATATTAGTACTAATCCTTTTGGACAAAACACGTGTCCACTTTGCATAGGTAGTGTCTTTCAATAGCAGCAAATAATTTTATTATCAAGTAGGTTTATTTAGAATTGCAGTACTACAATGGTATCTTTGTGTCCCTCCCTTCCTGTCGGCTCTGGTGTGCAAAGAGAAAAAAAATACAATATATTCCCCATCATCAGTTGTGAACATTCCTGGAGTCAGAGAGAAACCTATTCTCCCAAAATCTGAACTCAGAGGTTAGTTTGTAGCAACAGTATATTCAGAGAGTATGTTCCTTTTTCACATAACCTCTTTTATACTGTCATGACACTAGATAATAAGAATAATTCTAGGATAGATATTTTAGATTCAGAATTATTATTCTAGAGTAAAAATATTCTTAGAGTAACTTCAATTAAATTTGAGGATTACATTTAAGTATGGACAAAACCTGAATTTTAGGCAAGCATTTAATCAAGCTTCAAGAAGGAATTCTCAAAACGTTTGGATGATCAGCTGGAAATCTTACAGTTATTGTACCTTGATAACTACAATAATGGTAATATTCTATTCATAATGGAAACCAATATGGATTTCTAAGAAATCCTAAAAATACTTAGAATACAGGAATCTATGTGCTCTCTGCCTTTTAAATTTCATTTGCACAGTATCATTTTATATTAAACAGGTTATATACAGGCTACTTCATAGTAATGTAATCACTTTCCTATTTTAACAAGCAGTAAAAACTCCATATACTTGGGGGACATATGCAGAACATAACATCTTAATTACTTTTACTCTGCAGATTTAATGGGTATAATCAAAAGATCATAGTTAAAAAAACCTCAAATCCCAAAGCAATGTCTTGATTGAAGCAATTTTAACTTATATTGTAATAAAATCAGATTTAATAGTTTACATAAAAAGAATTAGGCAGTGCAGAATATCACTTATACAGTATATTTTAGGACTTTCCATACTATGCTTCTCTCTCTTTCTTACTGCAACCCTCATAAAGCTCCTTTAAGAAGAACTCATTAATATTTATATAAACATTTCCAAATTTTCATATGGAAACTTCTACACAGGTGAAAAATAACATTATTGTTTCGCTGATCCGAGAGTTGGCAGACTTGAGTGACACCACAGAAATCATACTTGAAACTCAGTACCAGCAGCCCTGTTACCCCAAGACTGTCCAACACCATAGGGCTGGACTCCACCTATACATGCTGTGTTCACAAACAGAACACAGGTAGACAAGTGGGATACACACACAGAGCTTGAGTACTGAAAAAAAAGACACTGGGACCCCTAAGTCTGGATAGGAGAAGCCTGAGGGAGGGTAGGATCGCAGTTTACAAAGTCACAAAAGCAACAGATAAACTGCCACTCAGCAAATCCTGCAATACAAGAATGAGGTGGCCACGTCATGAAACCAGTGGGAGATAGCCCAAAACAGAAAAAAGTGCTTCTTTGGACAGCAAGCAGAGAACCTGTAGACCTTGCTGCTGCAGGAGGCTGTGGAGACAGACAATATTAGCAGGTTATAAGAGAGGTTAGACAAATTCAGGCACCATGCACAGTGGGTACTAAAAGGATTGGGCAAGGATGCACCCTCTAATGTGTCTAATACAGCTGTAAATCCTGGAAAAGTACAAAGACAAAGGACCAGAGAACACGTACAAGCGCACAAGCCCTCCCTAACCCACATCTCCCATTGTCACCACTGGAGATGGAGTATGAGGACTGACAGACCACCACTCTGAGCTAGGAGGGTATTTCTTACACTTTCCTGTCACCAACTGGGACCTCTGTCAAAGAGCAAATAATTCTCCTTTTCAATAGCATGCCTTTCTGACCACAATGGCACTTGATCTAGAAATGTCATTGACCTTCCTATCACAGGAAAAAAAAAAAAAGGCAGCATCCATGATGATTTCATACAAAAGCTCTAATATTTACTAGATGTCTGCTTGCTTGCTTACCTTACCCTAGAGGTCAGAGTTGTTTTTAACTAGAAAGGATATTTACATTAGCAGAGAGGTTTGAGGTTAGAAATAAGGAGTGCCACCATAAAAAAGGAGGAAAAAATCTTAAATCATCCTGTAAGAGAAATAAATAATTCCTCACAAGGAAGGTGGCCTGCATGATGATGGTCTCTTGACCTTGCAGCAATTAATTTTGCACACACTGACCACTGCAGAACTGTACAAGCAACGTGAAAACATCTTGCTTTCTGCCCTATGCCAAGTCGGTGTTCTGAAGACACAATTCAAGTTTACTGAAATCCAAATCTCTTCCACTGGCTTTGCATTAGGTAGATAATTCTGCAGTCAGTTATAGCATGCAACCTTGTTAAACTGCACTGAGAGAGTGACTGAGGTTACATCCTACACGAAGAGCAACCACAAAAATGATACTTGAAAGACATGCTGAATCCATATTTGCAAGTCAAATTACTTTTGCCACAGCACAATAACAATCTTTCTTTCAAGCTAATCAATGAAAGATACATGTCACGTCAAATTCCCTTCATTTTTATACCCTCATTTCCCTCAGAGGCAAATGTTTGGCATGAAGGGACAAGCATGACTTCACTAATTATAATAAAAAATTGACTAGTGACTACTTTGTGTTTGCACCATAAATAAAATATAAATATAGCAGATCTCAGTCAAGTTTACTAAATGCTTAGAATTTGTGGCATTTACAAGTAAGATTAAAGTGCGGGTTTCTTTGTTTCAAGTAAAGTACATAAAGCATATATGCTAGTATAGCATTAATTGCAGTAAACACAGTATACACAACATGGTATTTGGACACAGTTTCACCATTCCAGTCCTGACAAAGTGTCTTTTGTATTGCCATGTACAGTATGTTAAAAAGGCTTAACAACTTAATTTAGAAGTGTTTTTTCTACTATCAGGTACTGATTGTAGAAAGATTACTACATTGTAATGTTTGAAACATTACTACAATGTTTCATACTCTTACAATTAAAGCAAGCAGTACTAAATGGCAAATTTTACAACTAAAATAAGAAATACTGAATGGCAAACTTCACAATTAAATTATCAATTTCAATGTGAAGAAAAAGGCAACAACCAAAATTTCTCACACTTTTCCAATAATACATAAAAATTTACAATCACTTCATTATTTCCTGGTTTAAAAATAAAATGCTTTCAAAGTTTTGTTCTTGTCAGCTTATCCACACATGTACATAACTTACTAAGAAGCTAAAGCAGCCAAACATGTTGTTTTGAAAGTGTTTAGATTCTATAAAAATTTCTAAAATTTGGCAAAATGAACTGATTCTGCTGTACAATACAGCTCAGCAGAGATAAGCATCATGAATGCCCTGTTAATCCCTCTCCTTTCCTACAGGGGAAGTATTCAGTAGAGATTATTCACATCACAGGAGAACAAGAATTCTTTGATAGTGGAGAGGTAGTTAGCAAGGAGGCAGGCAGATGTATATCTAATACTAATAGCGGCTGTGCCTGTACCACAGCACTGATGCGCTCACCATCCTCATTCCTGAGCGCATACTTTGCACCTCTTAAATGTATGTGGGACACAGCATAAATGCACATCTTATGTAAGCTGGTTTCCTCTGGGAGGAAATCCAGCTGCATGGACAAAGGAGCCGTCATTGTATAGGTCTCCCAAGCTATGCAATTGGTGAATTATCTGTACAGGACGCCAGGTGGTAGGCACCCACGTTACAGAACAGAGGATGTCTTCAGCATGTATAGAAACTTATACCCATCAAGCTCAGCACTCAGAGCAAACAAAAACTCTTGCCACCTTGCAGCATGTTCCGCGAGTGAGAAAGGACTGGTGTACTGCAGGGATCCGTCAGCTCTGGTTGAATTACTGAAAGTAATTAGCTGCAAGTAACTTCTCAGACTAGGACTGAGCCAGAGAACTGTATATTCATTCAAGTGGGCCCAAGACATAAACTGAAAGAGATAAGCAAGGCAGACAGAGCTCAAAATGTAACAGGTAATCATTACAGGAGAGACCTTTAGGAAAGCTTCTTCAATCCGGCATTATCTGCAGAAAAGGACATATAATGACCAGCAATCTTGCAGGTAACCCAGGTGAATGGAGTGCAGCAGAATTCCAGTGAGAAACAATTGTCCAGATTCAAAATAATTACTTCTGTATTTTAACTTACTTACCAATTGCTAACATCAATAGAAAAAAAGAAAGAAAGAAAGAAAAAATCTATCTTCCCCTAAAATGATGCACAAAAACTATAATCCAAGGACCCATAAACGATCTTTTATTACTCAAAGAGGTACCTGTAGTAGCTTCAATTCATAATTGCACTATGCTCAGACCTCTCAAAGACCAATAGCACTTCAGTTTATTATTAGAATTTACACACTCATCTCTGACTTCTGAAATTTCTCTACAATTACAGTTATCACTGCTAGACTTGATGTAGCATCCTGAGGAAGAAATTTTTTACTGTCCCTTCATTTAACACTTGACACCTGTCTGTCACGGGGCCACTGAGTAAGTCTACCTGAACAAGTGCACAGTAGGTTCTCTTTTTTTGGTACATGCTTGCCTTGCATGTACACTACTCCAATGCTCCCCTCTTCATGCTGCACCAGTTGTTTCAATAGATGTACCTTCTCTGACCAGAGATATACCTTTTCTAGTAGGAAGTTTTCTCTCTTCCCTTGATTTCATTGGTCTTTAGAGGCCACCTTTGTGCTTCCCATAATAAAAGAGCACAGGCAGTATCATATTCATCATGCTTTGTTTTATTTAACAGATTTAAATTTTCATGTTAAAAGGGAAGCTACAAATAGATTATAACAGAATATTGGTAAAGCAAGTTCTTTTTTTTTTTTAAGAAGAAAAAACTTATTAAGTTGAATTACTTGGAGGGAAACATTTTAAACATCTAAACGATCAGTTCAAAGCAAATTGAAAATAGCAGACTACCTCCACATGCATATAATGGGAATACTTAGGAGAATACTTTATTATAGCAACAGTTATAGAAGACCTTAGATTTCACATCATCTTGCCTCAACACCAGTAGCACCACCAATACACTGACTAACCACTTCACAAACTTCCCAAAAATAGCTTCATTGGAAAATGCTGTCTGACATCACCTCCCATTTATTTTTTACATAAAAATGGCAGTTTAACGAACAATTGCTTCTGGTAAAAGTTTGATTTCAAAACCAACAAACGAAGTCATGAGAGCTGTGAAATGGTTGCACAAAGATTTTAGAAACAGAAGTTCTTTCAAGAATTCAAACAACCTAGCCCTCTCAGGCTGTGTCTAGCCTGATAGTTTTTAGCTTTATTTGTTAATGCTTTAATTTATTTTCAGTCATAAAATTGGTAAGGGCTAAAATTATATATGCATAAATATAGGCTACAATTGCCAGTACTCCTTAATTGTGAAAATAAGAGACCAAATGAAATGATAAATGCTATATAATTGGAAAAAAGTAGAAAAACCTGGGTCACGGTGTGCCCTCTGCTCCTCCGCCTCTTATCTCTGGTAACCCTGCTCAGGTGATAACCACCAGTGACTGTCATAATGGGTGCATCTGGTCCTCATGGCTGCATCTGGCTCAAAGTGGATTTGGGAGACAGATAACAACACAATAGCCAAGGGCTACTGTGCAATGCACCCACCTAACCACAGTGAAGAAACTCAAATCTGTGGCTGATATGCAAATATGACTATGAGTCAATCATCTTACCCCATAAATAGTGTGCAGCCCAGGACCCCTTGAGCTCTCCTGCACGGCAGCGGGCTGCACGCCAGGATCTCCCCTTGAGCAGGGACGCCTCTCAAGGTTACTCCTCCAGGCTGAGAGATTCCTTGCCACAACAGATCCTCGGTGACTGACTAGTAGCATGCTAAACTGCGAGATCTTAGCTAAGTGATATAACGGATTGATTGCACATGTATAATCCTTTAGACATAAACCATTGACCAAGTCTGGGACTAGGATTGGATCCAGCTGCACCTAGACTCCTCTCTGAAAAGGAGTTTAGAAAGCAAGGGGGTCCTTTCTGAACCTCATGACTCAACGGGAGGGTCTCCCTGACAGTTTTGTCTGACCCTGTTCTCTACACAGTAAATAATCAAGTGTACCTTGCCATCGAATCTTGTTAAACCACTGTCGCATTTACCATTGAACCTTGTTAACTCCCTGTTCTATATCAATAAAGTATATTTTTGCTTCTCTCTTACGAGTGAATGCACTCTCACTCCATCCATGACAACCTTACAGACTTTTTCTTTAAAGCTCAAAGAACACATCAGGGAATAGTAAATTAATCAGATGCTCTGTCTCAAAGAAAAACTAATTGCATATGCAAGTCAAATTTGGCAAAGTAGCTTAGCCTTAATGAAAGAGGGAATTTGACAATATTGACACGTTTTACAGCAACATTTTCAAAATAGGGCATTTCACTCTGAAAAGTCCAAATGTTTCATTTTTGACATTTTCTATATAAAACATTTCAACTTTTCAAAAGACGTGTCAGCAGGTTGAATTCCTCCCATGAGGTTTTTAGAAGTCAGAGTCATACATGAAGGAAAAAATATTATCCAGTCCCTCATCCTATATTCAAGTCAAAGCCAATGAACACTTATAGAGAGAATGGAACATGAGGAGAATATAACCCTCAGGACATAGTTCTTACATTGTTACCAAAAAAATCAATTCAGAGCCCTGTGGCCTTTTATGGAAGTCAATTCCCACTCTTACAGTGTACCTCCTACCAAAGCTATCACTTTTGTGATGAAAATCTTCTGGTCTTAGTAAAGAAGCATAGAAATCTCAAATTATATGTTGTAGAGAGGAAGGGAAGAAAGAAAGTATATTTTTCTTACTATTTTGACAATGTATATGACCAAGAGCAGAAAAATAAATTTGGATTTTGGTTGACCTCCTGAATCAAAACATAGATCTTGAAAATTGTTTCACTTTATTTCTCAAAGAAGTTTGCATCCATTTTGATTCAGACAAAACTAAGACCAAAACATGCTATACATTTTGAGAAATGAAAAAACAGCACACTGTAACAAAGCTGAAAACTTTCATTTTCAGGAACTTGTACTAAAAGTCAAAGGAACCTAGAGTTTGGATTAACAAAACTGCCAGAGGCAGCAACAGCAGTGGTAATAGCTCTCTTTTTACCCTGTAAAGCCTGCTGTTTCACTCGGCATGGACGAGCTAAATATCACCAACAGTAAAACACTGCTAACAGATATTGAGAGCAACACATCCTATGATACCTGTGTTGATCAAACCCAAAAAAACCCACACAGCATCTACCACATGATTAAAATTATACTGTATCACTCTGAAGGCATAGAACATCTGCTTGAAATTAAGCTTTATCAAGGAAAGGAAATATAGGACAAAACTACCCATGCATCAGATTCCTTACCAACAGGAATATAATAATTTTCAGCCACCAACACTCCCCTAGTGGAAAAATACACAACAAAATACAAGTTACTGCTAATCACCTGCTAAGCTGATGCTATAACTGTTGTGTGAGAAAATGGACGTGGAGATGTGTGCAAGTCTCACGGAAAACACAGTTTACAACATTTTCTTCAAATATGTTCAGTTTGGAACCAGACCATGTTATTAATATCTCACTAAAGAGAAGCCACTTTTGATTTAAGTGACAGGATGTAATCTGATGGAAATGAGACAGAGGAGGTCTCACACTGAAGCAAAACACTCTTTAGGAAGAATAAAATGAATGGGAAAGAGATCATGTTTAGGATTATCCATTCATATCACAACACAATGAGGGGCAAAGTGTACAAAATGCAGTATGAGTGGATGAAATGTTCCAGTACATGGCCTATTAAGCATTCCTACTTATCTTCAGAAAAGCAGAGCAGTTCCAACAAAACACAGACATGTTAATGTTTTTATACATTGCAGTTAAACACTGACTCCTCTAATTTACAAACAGATATTGAGATAGAACACAAATGTCACATTTAGGATTTAGAAAGCCTGAATGAATTTTCTCCTTAAAAACACAGAGCTCCTATTATCTTCTGGTCATTAAAAGCAATCAAGTCAAAGCCTCCCTAAGTTAAGGGACTACTACTACTTGGGTGACATGCTGTAACTGGCATGCTGCAGTTTGTACTTTCATGCAGTAATGTCATTTTGATGGGCAGAGATTTTGTAAGACAAACGGCAATACAGTTTCTTAAGGCAGACGGCAATATAATTACTTTTAATCCTGAGAACACATGCTAAAACAACTTTACTTTGCCTACACACAGTAGATGGGCCAAGACAGACATTAATAATTCTCATAAACAATTGCACAAGAAGAAAAACAAAACACTGAGAAAAGAGTCCAAGAGGATGTCCACTGAAAGACTATTTCATCATCCACCACTCAGGTCCAAAATCCTACCACTCCTCACCCCAAAACCCACTGACAACCAAAAAAAAAAGGGGGGGGAAAGCAAAGCACTGATCTCAGATGTTGAACAGACAGACTACAGGTGATACGGGAAACAAAGGACAGAATTATTTGAAGACTGAGTTGCTCATGAGAGAATCATCGGCATGGTAGAAGTTGTGTTGATGACATGGAGCAAAATATCACCTTTGCAAGTACAATGCCAAAAATTCTCAAGGGATTCTGATGCATTAAAAAAAAAAAGGAAGTAAAATCATCACCTCAGCCTGCATAAAAAAACTGAGCTCACAAAATAAAAATAACAAAGGCCCCAAAATTATTATCAGCTTGCTTAAGACCCAGACCTTCCAGCAATCAGATGGAAAGACAGCATGGATAAGGAGGCTGCTCCTGTTGATAAGCACCAGTTGCAAAAAATCATGCCCAGCCTAGACAAAAAGAAATGCAACTCTGAAGTTGAATGACTCCATATGTTCTGGCATTGGTGGAATAGTGCAGCAGGCGGCAATAATACAGGTGTTTCATTGTACGGCCTTGAGGGGTTTCTTTGGCAGCTTCAATCGAAGAAACAATCAGTTCCTTGCCCTTCTTGATGCCTAAAAAAACCAGAGCAGTGATGCATGACTAGCAAAGGAAGGCAAAAAGAGTCCACAGCTTAATAAACAGTTCTAACAGACAGCAATGCTGCAAATCAATTTTGCATTGCCACCCTTATTAAGTAAGTACCCTAAAGAATACATTATTGCCAGGCAACAACCGTCGTGGAAAATAATGTGAGCTTTTCAATACAGGAAAACTAGAACACATGCTGAATACTGCAGCCTTTACTTAGAAAAATTAACAACTACTATTTGTGGAAACCAAACTCTTCTTCTGAAACAAAAACATAGGTAAATAAATCATGCTAGAATTAAACACAAGTCAAATAATAGTTTTTGATTGTTGCCAGAGCCTTTACTACTTTCCCAGTAATTTCCATCTCAAGACATCACCAGCTTTTCTCAAAATAAAAGAAAACAGAAAAAAAAAATTTCAAAACACTTCCACAAACACCAGAGCTCACAAAATGTTGTTAATACACTCACCAACTCTTTAGTATATTACATTTTCTTACAACCTTTCTTTCTTCTTTCTTTCTCTGAAAAGAATCTTATTTTATGTCCATACCAGTAACATCACTACAACTAGACAGCTATTAATCAAAAGCAGTTCAGAAAGTATTATACCCATACATGCTTATTCACATGTATCTATCTATATTCATACAAATATATACACTTGTGAACACCACTGTTGTGTAGTGTGAACTATATATGACTTTGTAATAAGATATATGTAAAAGTAGGTAGACAGAAGACTGCAGCAGGACCCTCCCCAAGAGTGCAAGACTGCAGTGGCTTTGAAAGTATTGGAATAGGATGATATCAGAATTGCTACCTAAGGAGACTGCCCGTAACGAAAAGCACTGGTGGAGCTTCCTTTAAAGAGTATGTAAGTCTACAGCAGAAACAGCCTATTGCAGTTGTATCACCTTTTGGAATCAAGTAAGCAGAATTGGTCACTCTAATACTCTATACTGTACTGCTACATATATAACGATTGCTGTATTAAGGGAACTGCATTTTGCTATTTGTTGTAAGGTTCTGTTGATTATATTTCTTTGGCCTAGTTATCTCCCACAGAGGACTTGCTGTTAAATCTCAATGCAACAATTTCTGCACATGAAGTCATCACAACCAAAAAAGACTTCTCTAGTCCACGTTATGATTCAAACTATTTAAATTTGTAGTCTTCAAACATGAAGACTCATAAGTAAAAAAACAGTAAGTCATACAGAAATTTAGAAATAAGAAACACAAGGGCATTTTGGAAAACAAATTCTCAAGGACAATGGAAATTGATTCTTTATCAAAGAGCTGTCTAAGTATCCCACTCAACAAAGCCAGTGGAGAGCAGATCTATTAGAAAATCCAACAGTTTTCTCTCAAACTATTGCCATAAAACTTATTCTGTCTTATTACAATATAACAAAAAAGCTGTTTCTTCTAGGAAGAGAAGACAGACATTTCAGTGACTACTTTTAAAAAAAGGAGGAAGGGGAAGTAACCATAAAAGAAACTGAGAAAAATTAATATGGCTGCATTAAATAAATCTTCAGAGTTTTATAACCCCTATGTAGGAAGTTTTAAAGGATACAACAGAATAAGCATCAGAGCAAACTGAAGATATTTGAAAGTACAAGGAATATCTAAATTATGCAAAACCTCCTTAAACTCACTGGACAAAAAGAGACAAGTTTAAATGAAAGTACGCAGATTTTACCTCATTATTTTAGAAAAGTAAAGACTTTGCAAGCTACAGAGGAGAAGTTAAAATTTTCCTTCAACTGTTTCATGAATTTGTAATATAAAAAGACCAATATTGGTTATTATAAACCAAGATGAAATGGGTTTGCCATTCAACCTGTTCTGTGCTTTATTTTGTGATAGAGTACTTGAGCTTCATTTGACAAATCTGGAACAAGGTTTTGACTTTAAAAAGCCACTGGAAGATCCAAGATTAAAATACAAAGTAAGCATTTTTCAGGACTGTATATTAGTCGATACTTGTAACTTCATGTTGAATTTGTATCTGGACAAGTTAAAGAAGTTCAGTAATATTACTATTTAAATTTCTGCAAAACTATGCCTCTTTCCTGTTTATTGCATATTTTTAAATTAAAGGGGTTTGTTTTCACCTGAGTTTCTTTTTTTCTTAAAGGTGGAAATGCTAACCAGAAATAGGAAATAAGAATTCACAGAAATCACCTGACAAAAAGACTTGAGTACCTGCCTTCTGAGGCCAAATCCACTTCTGCACAAGTTCCAGCAAAACCTTCCAGGATATACAAATTTCCTTAGTTAAGTAAGAGAACACACAACAGGAACAATTTCATGTCAGCACACAAAACTGTAAAACTAAAACACTGGCAACCCACTTCAGCTGCTTAAAATTTAAAATGAATACATGTACAATAAAGTCAAGTCAAGAATATGAATTGCATGTGCATATGAGAAAGGTATATTATGCATTTAAAAACCAAGAGCATTTGAAATAATAGTATCCATTTCTTTATGAGCCCCTTGGTATTCATTAATGACAGTGTCTTCAACATCTTTTTGTTGACCAAGTCTCCCAGATCTCTCCAGAGATGTACCAAAATAACACAGCAGGAAGTTTTAAGGGATAATTTATATTTTTGCTTTCTTAAAAGCTTTATCTCTCTCTCTCTCTCTGAGAAGACTGAACATAAAGGAATGAAGAAAGGAAGGGACACGGTACAGTATATCTATTAAACTAGAAAAAAATTACTACTTTAATCCTGCCAGAGAGAGTGCTGCCAAACACCCACTGTCAAACAGGGAGGAAAGTCTTCTGACTATTTTAACAACTGAGCCTGATCCTGAAAAGAACTCCTAATTAAGCAATGATAACAAACCTTAACGAACTCATCTTCCTTCCAAACACCTTCCTCAACTCATCTCATTATTCACTATTTAAATTCCTTGTTCTTATTCTACCTCAAGCAGCTACTGAGAGAAATATAATGGTGTTTCTCCCATCCCTCCCTATCCTCTGTGTGCCCAAAGTCCTGGAAGGGCAGGAGCTTTGCCCTGGAAACCTGCCTGCAGGCTCCAATTCAGAAGCTACTTGTAATTCTTCAAACACACCCGGAGAGCTCTTTTTCTGAACTGGTTAAGCAAGAAACCTCAAAAGTAGTGAGAAGGTTTGTCCTTAAAACTAGAGAGTGGAGCAACAGCGAACCAAGGGCTGAGGGGAGAGAGGTGGCAGGGCAGAATGGGACGATGGGAAGGGCTGGCAGGGCTGGCATGGATGATGGGAAGGGAAGGCATGTAAGTGTCTGCATGGGCCAGGGAAAGTCACACTGCAAGTGGTCTGGCAGCCAGGATGGTTGTGTAGCTGCTCTAGTCAGTGTTGTCTCCTTATGCAAAAGGGCCTGGCACCACAAAATGGTTTCAGACAGAGGTGACTAGTGTCCTTTTAGGTGCCATCTCCCACCCTCAACTGCAGCAGTCTGATGGTGCAGCAGTACCCTATGCATGGGCTTTGTTAGGTGCAGGCTGTGCACACTGTCACAGCACTGTGCAAAAAGCACAGGCACCCAGTTCTTCCAGTAGCTGGAAGGGGTCATCACAGTGGCCTCCTGATGTCATGAGCCACCTCACTGCCTTCTGTTCTGGGCCCTACAAATACAGGGACCCCAGCAGCTGGCCCACAATTCGCTGAGCTTTGAGGCCCTCTGATGCCAGCCATAGTTGGAGAGAAGAGGACCTGGAGCAGTGAGGCGAGTGGCTGCCCACCTTTGCGAGGCACACAGAGCGATGGTTCCCAGAACCACAGACAAAGAGGAAGCAATATGGGAGGAGGAACACCATCAACGTCATGAGAGCGACGGCCAGCGCTCATGTGATTGATGGTGTAGAGGCCATGAAGGTGGATCCACCTGAAGATAAGAACCAATGGAAGTGGATCCACCTCCAGCATGGCTCACCTGGCACTACCACACTGTGCCAAGGCTCCCCTCCATGAGACCGTGGCAACGGCCTCCCAGGAGTGCCTGGCCAGTGCCCTGCCATCGGCCCAGCCTCCATGCCTGGCATTAGCTGGGCAAGGAGAAGCTCTATGGCCATCCAGCAGGCTCACCTGTAACAACTCCCAGCAGACAACAATTATTTTGTTGATTGCCCCGGGTCATGTGAGTCCTTCTTTCCCATGTCCCACCCCCACCCTCACCGCTTGTGAAGGAGTGCCATCTCCTCTGCTCTGAGCCCCTGGGGCTGCTGTGCCGGGGCAACAGGAACCATCCCTCAGAGGGCTACTGAGGCCCCTGGAGCTTGGAGATGGGGTTTGTTCAGTCTGAGGACAAGGTGGCTTCCCAATGGGTGGTTGAAGATTAAGCCAGACCCTCTGCGGCAGTGCACAAAGAATAGCAACAGATCAAGAAGTTAGAGAGAGCTGTTCCTTCGGAGAAGCAGAAGACTGCAGTTCTGCCAGGAAGAACTGCTGGCCTTTAGCATCAAGGTCCCTCCTAGATTCCTCATTAGCAGTTCTTTTCAAGAGTAGGGAATAAACAATTTAAAAACCCAGCAATAAAACAACAACAAAAAAAGTAAAAATGCTTACCTCTCTTATTTGACACTTTGGTGACTGCATCTGGACTCCTGTGTCCCCTCCTGGTCTCCCCAGTCCAGGAAAGGCACTGATGGGTGGAGTGTGGGGCCAGTCCAGGGCCTTTGGGATGGTGAGGGGTCGGGGCACATGGCACATGAGGGCAGGCTGAGGGAGCTGCCTCTGATCAGCACCAAGAAGAAAAGGCTCAGGGGTGGGCTTGACTGGTGACTTCAGCTGCCTACTGGAAGGCTGTAGATAAGATGAAGCCTGACTCTTCTCAGAGGTGCTTCGTGGCAGAAGGATGAGCAGCACCAGGTCCAGGAGAAATCCCAGCTAGATAAAAGGAAAAGATTGTCACCATAAGGGTGCTCAGACATGGGACAGGTGCCCAGAGAGGCTGCAGAATCTCCATCCTTGAGGGTATCCAAACGTGACTGAACAAGGTCCCAAGCAACCAGATCCAACTGGGGCTGCTCTGAGCAGGAGATTGGATTGGAGACCTCCAAGGGTCTCTCCCAACCTCTGTGCTTCTGTGCCCTTTCTGCCTTCCTCATTTTGGAGTCACCCACAACCTTGTGGAAGGTAGCCTCTGTCCCACCACCACGCAGGCCCTTACTTAGATGATCACCAGCATGCCTATTTCAGAGGAAATTTTGTGAAAAGCAATTATGACCCATAGTCTGTACTCTCATAGCAATAGGAAGGAGTAGTTGTATCTACTTAGAAATTCAAAATAACACCAAAGCCAAGGTGTTAAGAATGCACACACTATTAAGGTCTTTCTCAGGACATCTGTCTCCCAATTCTTATTAAAAAAAATTCAGTGGCAAATTTGCTTTGGACAACAGATGCTGACATGGCTTATTTTATACTGAGGTGCCAGCTGTTCCGTATGTTCCAAAAACAATGCCAAACCTGCCACTATGAGACTTGTTACTGTGTTTTTGTATAAAGTGGTAAGTTGTTCCAGGGGGACAGTTACTCCCACTTTGGTTTTTCCTCATTTTTATAGATACTTGTTTTTACTCCAGAGGTCACTGCTGTTATCATTACCTGTAGAGACTGGATATTTGACATAATTATTCCATATTGCTTATTTTATAAAGCACAATTACTGGTGAAGATTGAGTAGTGCACTAAGCAAATAGGAAAGCAAATATTTCTGTAATTGTAGCTACGTTTTCACATGCGTTAGTTCTGTGAAGGGAGCAGAGGTGGTGGCAAAAACACTTTTTAGAGAAAAGCAGTTTGGCTTGGCAGAAGTTCAAGCCATGTACAGGAATGCTCTCTCACCGCAGTAATAAGACAGAACTTGTGACCTTGCAAGAAAAGCATCAGTTCTCTTCCCTTCTCTCCATCTACGTCTTCATGAACAACCAGCTCAGACAAGGCCCTCAAACAAACATTTGATTGATCCCATCTCTCATTTCCAACCTTTCTTTCCCTATCTCAGTTACAACACAAACAGCTTTTATGGTGAGTTCAATTATCCAACAGCAAGAGCTTGAGGCCCTTCCACAATATATATACATGTATGATCCACAGCAACTGTCAAATACATGGAACCCATCCATCCAAGCCTCAAATGTCTATTCACAAACTGGTCACTCCATGAGTACATACCCCAAGAGCCAGGTCCTTATTTAGAGTTATGTGAAAAATCTCCCAAAACCGAAGTTGCTACTTCTGTCTTTTTTGGGGGAGTCCAGAACGTTTTCATATGTGTCCTGCTGTTTTTAGGAAAGACAGCTTCTGTAGCCATTTTTGGTTCTCAAGCTTGTTTCTACTGGACAAATTCATGACATTTCAGGAGTTTCCCAAGTGACTTGTTTTTCTCATTTCGACAACAAACAGCGTTGTTTTCCATATTTGGTCTGGCTGGGATGGAGTTAACTCTCTTCAACAGCAGCCCATATGGAGCTGTGTTTTACATTTGTGATCAAAACAACATTGATAATACACCAGTGTTTTAGCTGCTGCTTAACAGTGCTTGCACAGCAGCAAGGCCGCCTCAGTTTCCCACTCTGCCACCTCCAGGCAGCAGGCCAGGGTTGGGCAAGATGTTGTGAGGGGACACAGCCAGGACAGCTGACTCAAACTGACCAAAGAGATGTTCCATACCATATAACGTCATGCTCAGCTATAAAACTGGCTGGGGGCAGTTTTTCCAAGGTAGCCATTGCTCAGAGACTGGCTGGGCATCAGTCTGCTGGCAGGAGGTGGTGAGTGACTGCCTTTGCATCACTTGGTTTGTTGTTTTTTTCCCTTCATTTATTAAACTCTCTTTATCTCAGCCCACAAGTTTGTCTTGCTTTTGCCCATCCTGCTGTGGGGGAGGGAGCAAGTGACTGGGTGGGGGCTTAGCTGCTGGACAGGGTCAACCCACCACATTTTCAAATGGAGAGAATGTATTTTTTCCACAGATCAAACCTGTAAGACTTCATGGAAATATTAGCTTAACAGACACTAATAATTCATAGGTCCATACTTGTTGGTGTACATTTTTCTATAACACCCTGGCACAGATTTAGGGTAAAAATGCAAATGTTTATTTTAGCAGACATCTTGATCCTGATCTGCACAGCTGTCTACTGTAAATTACTCAAACTACTGCTGTGACAAAGTCAGCAAATAGACATCAAGCCCTGGAATAAGTGGGGTATAACACCAGCTCTAATCTTTGGTGTTTCTCCTGCTTAAACCCAGGTTGAATTTAACCAATTTCATGAAAGGACTTCTCACCTGAAGTCATGACATGCAACACTGTCACTGAAAAGACTCAAGCTAGATAAAGAAACCAGTTCAAGTATCTGAGGCTCTGTGATTAACAAAATATTTTCCATGTTTTCTGCAGTATGACATCTCACTTCAAATGTGAATATTTGAGAAACATTTGCTGTGTCATTCCTTAAAATGTCAAAAACATACAGAGCATTAGGGTCATTATATCAATATCAATACTGTTTTCAAGTTAGCATACATTATTCATACAGACTTTACTTCAATAAAAGGATGACTACTACATGCAGTGCTTACCTTACTTATAATGTTTCCAAGAAGAGGGATCAAAACAGGATATCAGCATGTGTTCTGAAAAAAAAGAGACAAATCCTGTAATTGTCAGGTAAGTCACCATGACTTATTTTTGACTTCACCATCTTTGCATCCTTAATGTAAAACTTACCAGGTTTTCCATCCAAAACTGCATTCCTCTGGGCAGTGGAGAGTTCAGAAGCTTTTTGGATTTATAGGCATACACACACCAACCCTCACCTGAGCAATCTCTTGTAGCAACATAGCTTTTTGTTTCTTTCTTAAAAAAAAAAAAACCACAAATAAAAATATATTACAGGCAGCTTTTTACTTATATTATTTTTACAACTCTGTTATTGATGATGGGAAAGATGTTTAAGAATAAGCTCACTTTTCTTCCTCAAACACCAAGCTTTTAGTCTGCTGCAAAATGAGAATGCTTGACGGGAATATATGGTTTACTGAATGACACATCTACAGCACGAGGAAAGGAATTATTTGGCAGTTATAGGTATATTTACCCCGGAAAGCCAAATGCATCTTGCCAGACCATCCATCACCATTTCTACACTTGTCCACAGTGCAGAGATTGGTCTTCCTATTGCTCCATCTCTAAGTCAATAAAAACATCCCTTCCTGTATCATAACCCAAAAAATCCTGAGGATTGGAAGTCATGCTTTAAATGCCATAAATTACATTAGCCTCTTGTCATCTTTTGCAAAGTATGTACTCCCATTCTGTAATGACAGCGTTAACACTACTGAGCTATGTAAAAATTAATTTTGTATTTTAAAGTGTTTGGTTGAAACAAACATACATAATGAACCATATTCCATCCTTTATCAGCTGATACGGAACTATTTCTGGCACTGGGGATAAACAAGCCAAGCAGTACCTGTTTAATTACCTGTGATCCTGTTTGGTGCACATACTTCATCCTTTATTTACAAAATTTCACGTATCAAATTAATTCTGGTTCATGATACACTGCACAAGTTAAATATATAGAACATATACACATATACACATATACATAGGTTGTTGTTTTGATGTTCCTCTATACATATATTTAACTACTCAGACATGAATGAAATATAAAAATGTAATATAGCTTTAAACTAGCAAATAATTCTAATTTAATTAGCCTTTCTGGTAACTCCTAGTGGTTTAATATCACATAAATATTCTTCCACAGGGTTGTTTTTGAAAACTGGCAAAGCCTGACTGATTAAATTTCCCATAAAACCTCCCAGTATCAATTAAGTACAGAAAAATATGTTCAAATCATTTAAAGTGAGAAAGGGCTAGCCCAAGTGTGCTACATCATCTGACCTCCAGTGACTTTAAAAACACTTGTTTCTTCTTCTGCAACCATGACATATGGTTGCTTTGTGCATGTCAATCATTTCCAACAGCTATATAGCTTTAAATCATAAAAATTTCAGAAAAGAAAAATCACACAGGAAGGTCAAAAAGAACATCTGATCCATAGCACCATTCATATGGGTTACTGATGGGGAATTTGTAAAGAGGCAGCAAGTCTCTCAAGAATAAACAGCTAATGGATTCTACATAAATTTTCATAAAATCACAGAAGGGTTGAGGCTGGAAGGGACCTCTGGAGGTCATCTGCTCCAAACCCCTGCTCAAGAAGGGCCACCTAGAGCCAGTTGCCCAGGACCATGTCCAGATGGCTTTGGAATATCTCCAAGGATGGAGACTCCACAACATCCCCGGAGCAACCTGTGCCAGTGCTTGGTCATCCTCACAGTGAAAAAGTGTTTCCTGATGTTGAGAGGGAACCTCCTGTGTTTCAGTTTGTGCTCATTGTCTCTGGTCCTGTCACTGGGCACCACTGAAAAGAGCCTGGATCCATCCTGCTTGCACCCTCCCTTCAGGTATTTATATACATTGACAAGATTCCCCTGAGCCTTCTCCTCTCCATGCTAAACAGTCCCAGCTCTCTCAGCCTTTCCTCATATGTGAGATTCTCCAGTCCTGTAATCATCCTAGTGGCCCTTTGTTGGACTCTCTCCAGTATGTCCATGTCTCTCTTGTACTGGGGAGCCCAGAACTGGACCCAGCACTCCAGGTGTGGTCTCACCAGTGCTGAATAAAGGGGAAGGATCACCTTCCTTGACCTGCTGGCAATGCTTTGCCTAAGGCAGCCCAGGCTATCATCGGCCGCCTTTGTGGCAAGGGCACATTGCTGGCACATGTTCCACTTGGTGTCCACCAGGGCCCCCAGGTCCTTTCCTGTAAAGCTGCTTTCCAGCTGGGCGGCCCCCAGCATGTACTGATGCATGGGGTTATTCGTCCCTAGGTGCAGGACTTGGCACTTCCCCTTGTTGAACTTCATGAAGTTCCTGTCATCCCATTTCTCCAATCTGTCTTCACTTCTCTCAGAAATTACTCCCGCCTGGGGATTTCTTGTTACTGACAATAAAAAGGGCTGCCTAACAGAACATCGGGAGTGGAGGGGGGTTTGGAGAGCATACAGCTAACGCATGTGCCAGGTTACCTTTGGAGAATCAGCTCTTCCAAATTTCAGGCTAAATCTTTAAAGGTGTTTTCACATCTAATCGTCACAAGTTTCAAGGAAGTTAACCCCCTACAGATTCAGTGATCTGAGGCCCTAACCAGTTCTGATGTTTGTAGATAAGTTAAAGCATGATCTTCAATTTCCTTCTAAAAAGTGCTGGAGTTATTTTCAGTCAGACTATTGTATGCTTATTGTAAATATTATAATAGTCTGATACCTTAGAGTTTTTCACAGACATTCTCTCCTAAACACGTATCTAAAGCAATAGAATATTGAGTAATGGGAACTAGCCCAGGACCAAAAAAACTTTGACTATTAGCATCATGGTAGAGCACTTGCTAAGGTAATCCACAGAACACTATGGGAAGGGGAAAACAATATATTTGTGTATAAACCTACAGAGGAGTAGAAAAATACAAAATGCATTCTCACAAAATACACTAACAAGCCACATTTAAGAACACTCCCTAATTTGCACCCACAAGCAAAGTGTTCAAGTATTTGAAACCTGAGTACTTATTTTAATCTGAATGTCTGGAGCAAGAACACAAAAGTCAGTCCTAAACACACATGCATATTCTAATGTCTGGTAACATTTTTAGATACAGTACTTACAGTTTTCTTCATTAAACTAAACAGTTACACAATGTCAAGCAACTATGAAAATGGTGAAATAAATATTCTGTTTCCTAACCTTTAAAGACATTATCCATGTTAAGAAGACTGTGGTATATCAATGATGTAATCAACCAGGACAACTGAAACTCCATTTGTGGGAAAATAAACTGTGTGAATAACTAGTTTGTAATTGGTTTGATACAAATTTTACCTCAGTTTCACTATATTTAGTGATCTACAGGGACTTCAGTCGTTATGGTGATGATGTATGAACAAAAGGATTCAGAGAAAAACATACATGTATGTTGCATCAGAGGTAACTCAAAGTTCTTTTTTGCTGAAGAGCAATCAGGAAACTTCTATCCAACTCATTATTTCCACAATAGGCTGACACCTTACAACTTATGCATAAACTCCAGCATCAGTGTCTCAAATATCTTAGTTGTGTTCTTGCAGTTTTAAACTATACATTATAGGTAGATCTCTTCTTTCAAAGGGTAATAAGCATATAATACCTTAAGCAAGCTAGATGCCAGAAGCTGATCTCAAATATTATTTCATTCTTGGGGTAATTCAAGGATCTAAAATTCAAAGTGATTTACTGAGCTGTTCTTCTATTTCCTTCTCAAATCTAAAATAGTACCTGTTTCCAGCAGTTCACACATCCACCTTGTTTACACATCCTTTATAAAGATCCTCCTTTTCAAATTTTAAATGTGGATTAATACAGTTCTGAGTCTATATCCTAGATCCCTCATAAGCAGCTCTTTCATTATTGTTCCGAGTCCCATTTCACCTCAATCCATAACATTTGTGGCTTCCATGGAACATTAAGACCCTATATTCTTTTGCAAGCAACTAAGGCCACGATGCCCAGTCACTTAGTCGGATAAGCACAACAACAACTTATAATTTCAGTGTTACTGACTAAATTTGGATCAGGCACTAAAATGATCAACCAGGCTGAAATAGGAAATCAAATTCTGATCCTTTTAAATCATTAAGAATGTCACAGCCGATTTCCCCATAGGACATTTACCTTAAGTCCTTGTTTTTTTCCCTAAATCCCTTTAATTCTATTATAGGAAATCAGATGAGGTGTCAAATCCTGAGATGTTGATTAAAGAGAAGACAAATAAGGGTAACTGTAATATGATGTCAGTTATTTAAGGCTAGTACATTTGTCACACAAACCTGGCTCTCTCGAGCTACTTACCAACGAATAGCACCAACACAGCAAGATGCTCAGGAAACTGCATCGCTCCCAAGCTTCTTTTGCACCACAAGCATTTTCATCCTTTTTACAGCATTGCATTAGGTAGACCATGCCACACCAAGTAGAGAGTCAGAGCAGTACTATATTAGCTGAGAAGACTGGGCACAGGGGGAAGAACATTTTAACTGGGCAATCCTTGCTTCCAAATCTACTAACAGTTTTCTCAAGCATTTACTATTGTTGCTGCATCCAGCAAAGTCACAGATTGCAAGTTAAAGCGATGGCCCAATTTTACCACTTTTCCTCTCGGCACAACGCAGTGGTATTTCTAGTCTATACAGAAAATGTTGGTCTAAATTTTCAGCATTTTTGCAACTCACTTGCAAAACACAGACCATGTTCTGAACCCCTCTTCTGAAAAGCAGTATCTCATCCTTGAGTGGGCTGAAGATTTTAGTTTTCATCTCCTCTGTTAATTAAGCACTAATGAAAGTAAGTAGTAAAAAGCCAGATTTTGAGAGCTATTCAGGAGCAATCACACTTTGAACAGTTGATTAATGAAGCATTAATAATCTTTTTTAGTATAAAGCAGTAAGAAAAAAAAAGAAAACAGATACTGTTTTCTAAAATGTCAGCAGAACCAGTAAATACAACTATATAGTTGCACATACATACTGAAATCAACAGTTTTGAGCATTTGGAAATGAGGAAAAGGCTTTAAAAGACATCTAAAAATATTTAAATGTCAGGCTGCAAATAAAGATAAATCTCCAGTGACTTCCTACATGGTAGACTAACAGAGGCACTGGAATGTTACATGTGGTACAGCTGTGAAGCATAAGATGCAGAAATTGGTAAGCACAGAGGTTGTACACAGAGAAAGCCATCATGTAGTCTTCCTGCCATGTTGTCCATTAGAGGATTAGCTGCAGGTATTTATCTGCTGCTACAACAGTTTCTCATCTCAAGATTGTCATGTTTCTCCTCTTGATTTCATGCCCTTTAAGTCTGATTAATGCTACTAACTTGCTTTTTCTGTACATTATCAACTTGCCTTGGAGGTTCACTCAGACAGTTATCCATCTTAATCACAGGAATTGACTATGAGTCCCTGCCATCTCCTGGCAGAGACACTGGCTCAGCCATAAGGACTAAGCAGTGATATGTACCCTGGTCCAGGGGTATGTATAGCCACTCCAGTGGCAGCAGTGGCAAGTGCGTTGGGCATGCAGGGAGAAGCATGTGATCTGTGCACTGTCATGGTGGCTGCAAGCAGGTTTTTAAGGAAAAGTTTTGGTTTTCTGTTAGCATCTCTCTCTTTTCATTCATGTGCCTTAAATTGGAAGTAGAGGAGAATGCACTGGGCTGACCAAAGGACAGATTGTGTGTCTATGCAGGCACAGAACATGCACAACCACTTGGATTATCACCCCTCTTGTTTTCTATTTCAGTCAACCAGAAATGTTTACAGGGAGAGTTTCAGGTCATGTTTAAACCATTAAGCATGCCTGACATTTATAGCACTTTCCTACAGGACAATTGTTACTAGCACTGCCTGGCTTAAAGGGGAAAAAAATTGAAACAATGCTACTATTGTGAGTTTGTCTAAAAGGTGCAGCCTGGTGATCACATTACAGAGAGACAGGTGCATTGACAGAACCTCTCTTTTCTGTCTCTCTTTCCTTGTGCAGGAAAAAAAAAAGGCACGTGTACCAATACAGGCAACAAACATGCTAAGACCACAAAAATGGAGTAATAGTGTACATAAACCATATTCAAAGATAAAGGCATTTGTAACAAGGTACTTGTTGTCTAGTTTATATTCTTTTTATTGTTTACATTAAACTAGTCCTTTACAGCCTAAGTAGATACTAGTGGCCTTTGGGGAGAAACCTTGCTACACAAACTCATAACAGCCTCAGTTCCCAAGAGCCTTTCAAGCTAAAGAAAGCAGGCAGACCAAGAAAGAGAAAAGAAACATGGGCATCAAAAGGTGAATGGAGTAGCTCAACATGAGATAATAAACGCAAGCTGGCCAAAGAAACTAGGCAGCCCTCACCCACAGGCCTCACCTACATTGCCTTGACTGAGAATGACGCCACGGTCTCTGTAGAAGACTTTAAAGTTAGCACACTCAAGCCTACCACAGGCCAGAAAAAGAGGCAAGTTTATAACACACATTTAAACCATCCGTCAAGAACCAGCAAGAGCTCAGTTTGTAAAATCAAGTTTCAAGGGTCCTTATACACATAAGGGGTGTGCTCCAGCTCCCTATAGGTCAATGGCATTATTTCCACTGATACCAAAAGCCTGTGGATTATGCCCATTATGGAAAAGCAGGCTTTCCACTAGAGGAGCTGAAGGTCAGCTCTGTTTATTCTGTTAGCTAACAAACTGCCATCAGCGATTACAATGTGGGAACTGCTCACACCAATCTCCAACTTTTAGCTTAACAATAGACAGGCTCATACCAACACGATACTGATAGCAGAATACCATAGTATTTTTGCTTGCACTACACAACATGGCAGAAAATAATTTGGCAGTAGACTTCATAGCTTATTTGTCATCGATAGTCTTATGTCAAGTATGTTCTAGACTAGTATTGGTGATCAGTGGCAAAAAAATATTTTCTGAACATCTTAGTGTTACATTATGTGATAAAAAGTTCATCTGGACATGCATAGAGGAGCACAGAGAGACAATGGCAGGTGGGGGAGCCCAGATAATACCCTGCCCCGGCTTCTCCCAAGCCCATCACAGGAGCCATCAGCTGTGGTCTGCCTCCACAAGGCCAGATACGCACAGAGGAACAAGCGCAGTCAGGAATCCAAATTAATGGTCCACCCTGCCCCAGGGCTGTCCCAGGAGAGTCACCAGCCCCAGCATCCAGGTGTGAAACCCAAGATGAACCAAGGGGAAGCAGCTCCCTGGATTGCCTTTTGGACTGAGAGGGTCACTGCCTAGGGGTACGGGACACATTATGAGATACAGGGGAAGAGCATTACGTGCAGGTACGTAGTGTATACATATGTTTGAGTGTGTGCAATACATTCTCAGCCTGGCTACTGGTTGGACCCGGGGACATGGAGCTGCCTCATCTCTATCAGGCCGATGGATTAGTCTCCCGCTATCAATTAGCAATTTCCATGTAGCAATTCAGGCTCAGGACACTCCTATCCATTTCTGCTCCCTTGTCCACAACATCTGTGCAAACATTTTTATTTCTACAAAGCTTGTTGACAAGCTTTTATGAACAGTAGTACTTCCTCAATACCCTGTATACAAAAAACACTATACTATCAGTTGTGCTAAGCCAGATTTGTGCTTTTAGAAATGAGCAAGAGTAGCTCAGTGAAGACCAGTCAGATTTAGCTCTTGCAAAAGGCAAAGCTATTCAGAAAGATGCTTATGAGGGAAGTGATATGCAAACCTCCTCCAGGACCCTACAACAAAAGAAATTTAAGATGACAAAAACATTGTCATTACCTCAACAATCAAGTCTGCAAAAATGCTAATGTATCCTGTTGTTATTTTGTGTGAACTGACCACAGAGAATGAAGTGTGAAGCCTGCTAAACTGCCTGGATCCATTTAGCCTGGATCTCTCTGTAGGCATTGATAGATATACTTCTGCTTCTTCAAAAAGGAAGAAAAGATTTAGAGTTTACTTAAAAACCTAGAGTTGACTTGAAAAAAAAACATCACCCCGTATTCTCTTCAGAGTTATGATATTAATATTTTAATAGCTCTTCTCTGGCATTCCTTCCATTCAGAAACTTTAGGTCATCTAGTCACAAACTACAAACACCACCACAGTTGTTTCAATCACCAACTACACAACTGAAAGGGCAAAACACAAAATAATTAGATCTTAGACTTTATGAAACTAATCTCCGTGTTTAAATTCTCTAAATATCGGAAAATACTGTCTGAAACAGGAGCAGGACTTCACTCTTTTTTGTGTCTCTTCTAACTAACACCAAACAAGATTAGTCACAAACATGATATGAAGACAGGTCATTCACCAGAAGAAAATGACAATTCGCAGCAAAATTTCAGAAGTAATTGGGCCAACATATGCTTCCGTAGCCACAAAGAGTAAAAAAGATGTACATACCATTAAGCATTTGCCTAATAATACTTTCGGCTAATACTACTTTGGCAAAATAAATTTGGCTGTCTTCAGAGAACTGCAAATGTTTAAGACCATGTGCAACAGTGCAGCAAGGTGCTGCTGAAAAGTCCATGAACGATTAAGAAAAATGTAAGTGACAAGCTTTCTAAAGGAAAGAGAGCCTTTCGTGAAACACTTAGTCAATCTTTACCATATGGAAGAAGTTTAAAAAAGGCACATAGCACAACACACGACGGTGTTGTATGTGCTTTGTTTCTCTCTAAAGGTAAAAAGCTTTCAAAGGACAAAAATGACAGAACTGTTCTTTGTTTGCCAGTCAAACACAATACATGCAAAACAAAGGTGTAAAAAAACTATATGGAGATCAGGAACTGATGGCAAATCATTCAATGTAATTACACTTTTAAGTTATTGAGTTATTCTCCCAATTTTCCAAAATATCTTTTTTTCTCATTCACTCTTCTATTTTCATTAATAATTATCGTTTTCCAGGACAGGGAGAACAATTCATGTGCTGAATACATAGCGCAGATTGTCTCTGTTGTTTTAAACCACAGTCATTTTTATGTTACAAAAACGTTCCAATGGATTGATAATGTTGCATAGAACAGCATGATTTTTCCCACTGATTCCAATGAACAAAAGTACGGTCCATAAATGATCTAATGATCCTGAAAACTGTATTTTAAGGAGTCTCTCTCAACTGTGAATTAGTCAACAAGCCATAAAGAAATCTCTTTTATAAGGTTAGAACATCATGAAACTGATGAAAGAATTCTCAGCAGACTACATGCAAACATCTTCAGTGAGTTTCACATGATACTAAACCCCAACCCCCAGCTTCAGTTATTTCAAGGGACTGCACAATTTTAACTTTATGAGAGTGAACAAACCAGAAACAAGCTCTTTTCATATAAAACTTTTGCCCAATAGAACCATATTTTTTAAGGAAGTCCACAAAATGTGAGAGGTGCTTCACAACAATTACTAAAGCACAAACCTGACATAATTCCTCTTCCAGACTGGGTTTCTTCTTTACTTTCTCTCATCTTTATGGCTATTATCACAGCACATTAATAGATATGACTTACAACCTGGCTTAAGCACTTTCTCACAATACACTTGTAATTATTCTTATTCTCATATTACTTACTAGCCACAAAGAGAGTTGTAAAACTGGAATTTCTAAGTCCCAGTGTGACTGACTTCGTATTTTGTCTTAAAATGGAATGCCTCAGTGGGTCACACTATCTCTACAGTGGCCTAGGTATCATTATTAACTTTTAGAGGAAGGGAAGTTAATAAATGAGGGAAAAAATCTCCCAATCCTGTATAACATCGCTGTAGCTGTCAGCCTTCATTGCCTTCCCAGTGAATCATTTAAACTATCAAAAATCTCCATTTCCTGTGTGTTTACTTGGTAAAGTACAAGAAACACTCCAAAGTATGAAGTACTGAAACAGCCTCAAGGCTACCTCTGGAAATACCACCTGTACAAAGTACAGGAAAGAAAACATAGGATTCCATTTCTTTATCATCATCAGACACAGGATAGCTGAGATATAAGGGCACATTTTTTATTTAATGAGAGAAGTATTGAAATGGTGATGTTGCTATGAAAGAGAAACAATAGAAGCTTGCCCCACTTTTCAGAAAATTGAGTGTTCTACTTGCGCCAGGTGGCAAAACCAATAATCGTCCATACTAAAACACTGTTTTACATTTTCAGAACCGTTCATAGATCAACATTTCTGAACAGGGAACTAGCACATTCTCAAGAGTTAGTGATAATTTTTTACAAATCCATAAATATTTTGCTAGGTATCCACAGATACCTAGAATGCCCCAATCTTTTAAAAGCAGCAGTAGATTTACATTAAAGATAACAGAGTAGTTTTTAAAGTGATGTACACTTCACTTGACAATATGAGAGAAAAACAACAGTCTAGAATTCACAGGAGTAAGTGGTAGCATTCCCTTCCATGAACAAAAACAATGACAGATTACTGGTTTTCCATATAACTACGAGGAAACTAGCCAAGACAGATGTTACTACTGGAAAAAAATACACAACAAAGCTTCACCCCTACATCTGTTTCCTGGCAAGCTGCTTGTGCTTTTTGGCCTTGGATGCCAGGCTTTCAGGTTGGGTTTTCTTCAGAACTTGGGGGAAAGCATTTAGGCAGAGGATGAAAGGAGAGAATACTTCAATATCTAACCATTTCCTTACTTAAAGCAGGGAGGCTGCAGGTTGACAAAAAAAAAACAACTCCAAAACAAAACTGTTGCTTTCACCTTAAGCCATTCCTTTAGAATATCACACCTCCAATGAAATTCTCAAAAAGTATAAATTTATTAGGAGCCAATACATATTTTTCACATTGCAATCAAAAAGGTATTTACAATGGAAACCTATTCAGTTTAAGCATCAGAAACAGAAATGTGGTTATTTATAAATAGCAAGCTGTGACTATTTTATTTAGAACAAGTTCCTACAGCTAGAGAAAAGTTATACAAATTCTGTCATGTAGCTCCAGCTTAATAAATACCTACTATGTAGGCAACTGCAAACAAAAATTCCCTGTTATTTTAGTGTTTGAAGTACAATTAGAGTTTGCAGGAGAATGGCCAAGAGCTGGAGGTTAAACAGGAAAAGGAGCAAAAGCATATAAGGGCCCTAAAACAAAAAATTGACCTAAACAAAGAATAGCAAAACTGTTTACATGAGGATTTCCCTGTTTTGTTTCCCTCTGTCAACTGTGGAATTAAGAGCATAAGATTTACAGGCTTATTCGTATTACGATTTACGGATACTGTTGCTTTCCTAGCCACAGTATCTTGAGCAAAACATTTGTTCTCTTTAGGATAAACACACACCTACAACCTCACATATGTATATATTCGTAAAGATCATAAACAATATCAACTTGCTAAAAGCCACAGGTACATTGACAACATTAATCATTTCTCTGAATCCCTCAAAGTCCAATCTCCATGATAATCCTGCACGGTTTTTTACATTTTATTTAAAAAAAAAAAAAAAAAAAGTTGTTCCGAGCCATTTGGAATCCAAAACCAGATTTCATCCTTTCTCCTTTTTTCTAGGGCCCAGGATATAACAGTCTGGTTCAGTCTACTGCAGAGACAGGGCGCTGACACAAAATTCAATTCAGAATCCAAAGATTTCTTCTAGCACATTAGTCTCCATAATCCTTAGATATTTGAATAAATCCTCACTGATCTATGGCATTTGAATTCAACAAATGCAGGCACATACAAAACTGAAACAGATATGACTGAGAGTTTCTAGTGTAAATTCATGGGAATTCAAGTCTGGCCTTTAAAGACCTGTGATATAGCCTCGCCATCAAGTAGACAGGATTGAGTTTTATGCATTTAATGAATTTGGACAGTTGGTACATCAAAGCATTCCCTCCTCCCTAAGCATTCCTTCCACCGGCAGCTACTGACAAAGTTATTTCAGAGATTAGAGCCATGCATTAATGAAGACATCATTACCTGATAACACAGCTATTAATGTGTCTCAGTGCTAATTACTTTTGTCATTAGAAAACAATGGTCTATGGCTACAAGTTCTAACAGGAAGATATCAGCAAAAATGACTGTCATTTTGTATTAAGCATACAACAAATGGAAAAGTTTCACAGAATTTCATAGGGTTTAGACCATGCAACAGGATTCCAGATAGTGACTATTTTACAGACTGTAGAGATGAATAATGAATAACCTATCTCCTTGCTATGGAATTTTAAAGACTAGTTCATGAACTTACCTAAAGGAACTGCATATATACTAACTTTTTGAGGATTTTGTTAATAATCCTAACTTCATATCAGAGAATAAGGACTTCTAAAGGGAAATTATTTTAACAAGTATTTATTTTGGTGGTGCATAATGCAGTGACAGCTGTGCTGAATCAGAGTCTTTTGGGTGACTTCTATGGACTTTGGAATAGATCCTTAATTGTTTTGATGTTATCATTGTGGGCCAACATGGCATTGCTACGGGCCAAGCACATTTAAGAATGTATACATGGAACTATACCGCAATGCAAATGGACATGAACAATAACCACAGTTACGTGTTCAATTCCAAACACGTCAAGCCAATAACAGAATCTCACTTTTTCAAGAAGCAATACTGACAAACTACAATACTCAATAATTAGAGATTGAGAGGGAAAAAAACCCCTTCACTTTCTGTTTCTCCAACTTGATCAATACTATACAGTCAAAATCACACACTTTAAGCTTACTCTTACAGTAAGTCTGTGGAATATCACCAGCACGTCACTTAGTTGAATATGGTCAAAAAAAGTAATTGAAAAAGACAAACTGGCTATACTGTGTAACCTTGGGGTTGATAACTCTTTTGTGTTTTTTTTTCCTTTTGATTTTATGGCAGTTCTGGAGCTCCTGTTCTTTTCCCACATGTTATCCATATATCAATACATCCATTCCCCAAAGTGCCTCAGAAACATCCATTCTGCAGGGGAGGAGTAAAACTGGCATTTTAACAGCCTAGCATCAGTCCCATAAGACAGATTTGACATGGCTTTGCACCCAGAGCATTCATTTGCTTCCAGGCATTATCAGCATGAAACACACTGGCATGATCTATTTGCCTGTCCCAGCCCTTTTGAAAAGCTACAAATGAACATGAACAGATTAGAACAGACCAAATCAGTCTCTAGGATTTTAATACAGGTCACAAATACCCAATATCCATATCTTTAATGTAAGTCACAGACCAAAATTAAGAATTTGGTGGCATAGACAGACTAGGTAAATCTTGTATCTAGAGAGCAGCACATTTTTTACAACAATTATGAGGCTTTGCAGCCTGAACTGTAGACCAGAGGAAAGTGAAGACAGAATCATCTAACCTGTGGTCCAGAGATGGTAAAAGGGAAGATACTGTATCTTCTGCCTAGAAATACAAGGAGCCTCGGTTTTTAATTCCTTCGGAAGTGGAGCACGGTACAAGAGAACTCCTTAAAGACAAAAACAGGATAAGAAAGAAAGGGAAAAGAAAATAAAACAGACCTGAGATGGCAAGTGTTACTCCAACTCTTCATGCTAGTACCAGAACTGTTTTGGCCAAAACCTTCCCTAAAATTACAGCCTTGGGCAGACATGCATCATGGAAAGTTTTTGCCTATGTCAATTCAACATGAAATACACATTTCTGTGCATTTTATATATATCAAGTATCAAAAAAACCACAAAACCAAAAAAACATTAGTGGCACCAGGGTGCTATTTTTTTTCTTTCATGTCAAAACCATGTCAGTAACAAGTCTGCATACCTGTGAAAACAAATACCACACTGCATTTTAGCTATGTGATCAAGCTGTCACTTGTTACGTGGGAAAAGCTGTTCCCTCCTATGCTTAGTATCTCAAGTTTTCCCTTCTTTTCTCAAAACCAGGCTAGCCACTAATTTCATAAGAAGCTTCTTTTTTTTTTTTTTGTACTCTAAGAGTCTAAGTTTTGTTCACTACACTGTCAATTTATGTCATACTGACATTCAGGAAATCTTAGTGCCCTTCAAAACTTTAAACAGCAAGAGCTCTTTGTTATCTTTGTAGCAGGGTTATAGGCTCTATTTCAGATGTTCAAAAGACTGGAACAATTACTGTAAATAAAACTGTAATGCTAGAGAGGGTAGTGGGTTTTTTTGTGTCATCTGACAACATCTTACCCACCTCTCCTCTGCTTGAAAAGTCAAGTCCTGAATTGTCTTTCCAGTCTCTCAACAATTCAAGCTCTTAACCTTCCCTCATATACTTTGTTAGTCATCTCTGCAATCTCCAGGCAACTCTGCAATTTCTGCAAGCAATCTGAAGGTGTTTGCCTGACTTCAAGACAGATGCAGCAACTTGGGAAAGTTTATTAAAGAGCCCTAATCCACAAGGTAGTGGTTAAACCTTATACCAAAGGGTTTTGACTAAACTTTAAACGTTTAGCTCATATATAGAGGCAAGGAACATGACAGAACAAGAATAGTTGGGGTTTTTTTTATTCCAGCCATTTTACTCTTTCCTAATTGATGAAAACTCTTTCACTGACATTGAACAATCTCATTGTCTCAATAAATAAAAATGGCTCATAGGCAGCGGTTAACAGATATCATCCAAACGCTTAGTACTTTAAACAGAAAAAAAAAAAAACAACCCACCCAGATTATCAGTACTAATGGCTCTCTTAGCGTTCTTATTGTTTATTGTCCAAATGCCTAATGGCCATATTACATATGTACCACAGAACAAAACCTACTTTATTCGCTAATCTAATTTAGCACTGCAGAATATCACAAACTTTCCTTCCTAGATCTCATGGTCCTTTAAGTCTTTTTCCACTTCTCCCTTCATTTTCAGCTATTCTGGCTGTTATCTTATCTTTCTCAGCTACCACTTTGACTACACTTTTTCTGGTTTTGCCTCATTATTTTTAAGTTAGCCCTTCCTTGCCACATAGCCAAGCCCAGTGGACAACTTCCTTTTCTTCCAACAAATCTTTATTGCAGACACACAAGTAGTCCTTCAATGCAGATAAATGTAGTACCATACACTGCAAGGACATTTCTGTAAGGAATTAAACAAAACAGATCCTGAGAAGAATGCACTTTTTTGACAGCATAATTCAGTCAATGGACAATATCAACATACTACATAAAAGGCACTGCAAAATGAAACCTGATTGCTTCAAAACACATCCTGTGCCTGTTCTTAAAAACCCATTTGTCTCAGAAGAAATTGTTCTGTTTTATAGTATAACATGAAAATGGACTGACAGTACATTAAAGGATCCAGTAATGCATCTTCCTGCACAGTACCTACACTGTCGAGTCTGTACCTGGGGTGTTCTGTTGGTTTGTCTTCATGAATACCAGTGATTTACTCACCTCCATTCTTCCAAGCACACTAACAGTTACTTTTTACCATTACTCTTCTGGAGAAGAATGGATAAAGTCAGTATGGAGAGGGGATTTCTTTCAACTGCAGCATTTGTGTCTTTATATTTTGAATGGAAAAAATTATGTCACTGGAAAACACACAGGCAAAATCACAGTTCTTCCAGTAACACCCATTAGGAAGAGAGATTTATTTTTATTTCCTCTGATTAAACAATAACAAAAAAAAAAAAGGCCATGGAAGCATTCAGTGAACACCTGCAACACACACAGGTGACGAATCACCTGAAAACTCCCATGTTATGACCCACATTCAGTTCTCTCATCATAACAACATTCCAACTCTCCCACTCCCCACAGAAAGAAAGAATTAAGCTAATCATGAGAATGACTAACAATAGCCATTCTATAGCATGGTTGCATTAGTTCTTCTCATGACAGAATTCAAATCCCTCCATTAAACCTGAGGTAGTTCACACTGCTCGCTGGGACAGTGGTCATTCTGAAATTACTTCCTGCTGAATGATGGACTATAGTGAAAAGGCCCAATTGAGGCTTTGATGTCTGCTACATCTATAATATTTCACAGCAGAAAATCAGATCTGTTTCATAGGGAAAAACAGATCCCAGATACATCCTTTTATCAGGAAGCAAGTCATAGCTTCATGTTTAATACACTAAACATTCATAATAGAGCAGCCATTAAAAAGAAGGAAAAATATCTTTTTTTTAATTACCTTTTCCTAAGTAAGATTTAAAATTTTTTAAGGCTAAATAAGGTGCCTGAACAGAAAGAAATTTCTTCCACTGTGATGAATGAGCAACTAAAGGAAACAAACAACATGATTTTTTAACCATAAAACTGCTATCAGTTCTCATTATTTCGAAAACTGAAAGCATTCTGTTATAAAATTTTAAGCATCTTCTTCTGTAAAATTTTGCAATTTGGATATTGTATTTAGAAGTGGTCTTTTAAGGTTTTCCTTTCCAGTTTGCCTTTTCTTTAGCACTAGTGCCTCTGGCTGAGTAGAAGATGTGTTTGGAGCTCCACCTACAGGTACAAATATAAAGCTCTCCTTGAGAAATGTGAGGCCAACAAACCGAAGTTTCCCCTTAAGCAAAAAAGAAAGGGGGCAAGTTTATTGATTGCAGTGATGATAGAGCAAAGGGACAGAAAAATCACAGTAACTCCAGAGCCAGCAGCAGTATATCTCTGCCTCTACCACACTGCACTTGAGCTAATACACCCCCAGGATTATTATCTTGGGTTTGGTACTACACTAACAGGGCTACAGAGCTGTAGCTGGGTGGCATGGCTTTGTGTACTATGAGAACACTTGATGGGATGGACCTACCTTGGGTATCCCTCTATGGAATCCCACTGCAGCCCAGCAACAGCCTCAGATGTTTCCAAAAAGCAGGAGCACAAATGAGACTTAATTTTTCCTCTACACTGCAGTTGTCTTTTGAGCTTTTAGAACCCAGTAAGTCCAAAGAGTCACAATTAAATGGTGTAATTTTACCCTAGACATTGAGCTTAGATCTTTTCAGTGTACAGTGGAACATGTCGATGCTTCTGCTCAGCTCACATGCTGCAAACCTCAACATTACAGTTTTGCCATTGGATCAAATACTTGCTTTGTAATTCCTCAAATTAAATCTATTTGTATTAATTTAATTTATATTCTTATCACCCGTGCAGCAAACCTGCTTCAGTTATTTTCTTAATAAAGATGATTAAACAAAGAGCTAAGAAATAATTTGATACATACACTAGCTCTGTTGGAAAGAAACAATAAAACCAAACTGGATATTTATACTTCTGGACATTGTTGGTTGTTTCCCAGTTGTGCTGGTTGTTTCCCATTGTTTCCCAGTTGTGCTGCCTAAAAGCAGATCTAACATGTTCTGCTATCCATTTTTTTAACTGTCTGATGCTGTGCTTATGGCAGGATAATCTTCCAGGTGCAAGACACCGTTCACTCGTGCAGCTGACTACTGCATGGACTTGAGTAGTTGTTGCAGCTTCAGAGTTCTGAGATTCAGTATTCGTCATGAGTGAGACCGCTATTAGCAGAAGTATTAACCCTACTCATGGGTTTGCTAATGAAATGCAGTTAGTGAGAAAGGACATGTGGCAGCTAGATGCTGCCTTGTTTTATGGCATTTAACAAAAATGGCATGACATTTCATTATTTTACCATCTTATTATGCTACTGGTAGAGCAGACAAACAAATTTGGGCCTTGGCCAAGACTGGCCAGGCCTTAGCACCATTTGTAAGGTACTCGAATCTGTGTGCAGAACCCCTTCACCCTCCCAATGTTTGCTCTACTCTCTTGCACCATTTCAGAAAGGAAGTCCACATGAAAAATAGCCAGGTGAAAAGTCAGGCATTTTGTTAGTTTCTGTCTCCTTGAACACATTTCATATACAATTCACAGATGTTAAATTCAAAAGGGTCATCGAGTTCTTCATGTTATGCTCTTTCTTCTGTTACCACCTTATGCTTTGGAATGGGGAGTTTCTAAACTTACAGACTTTAAAAAGGACAAAAAAGTGAACAGATGCAGAGAAGACAAAAGGAAGGATGTGGTCAAACACCCAACAAAACAATAACAAACCAATAGAAGGAGGCTTCAACTACCCACAGATTGAGGCTGGACAAATGAATTTTTAAAAGGTGTAATTTCAAATTGCAGTGGCAGGTGATGAGAGCAAAGCAAAGAGTCCTCTTCACCATGCTGAAAATGATGACACCCAGAATCAATGCTGGCTTTTTCAATTCTATACACCGCTACTCAACTGGCAAAGGAAGGAGAAAAATTTAGGCACTCCTCATCATTCCCAAAGGAAACATACTTTTGAGTGAAAAATGTGAGACCGAAACAGAAAGTGTCTTCTCAGCTAACTCATCTTACCTCCACAGGGCTGCTTTAATTTACTTAAGTCAATTAATTGATGAGGTATTCAAAGATACGTCATTGAGCTGCGGTATCCTAGGGATACACCTGTGGACTTTCAACATTAAAGAGTTTTAACACCTGAGCATTGTTACTGACTAAATATCACAAAAAGAATGAACAATGGAGATGGAAGAGAGAACTGTAAGACATGATGAAAGCTGCTGGAATCTGTGCAGGAAGAGTAAAATTAGAGTCAGAGGAGTGCTCCAAACATCAAGTCAGAAAAGTGACCAACATACTGAATGGAAAAATAGCCTAAAGTGAGGGAAGACCACACCATCTGGGCCTACTTAAAGGAAAAATGCAAAACTGTACATTAGGAGACTAACAAAGAACAAAAGGAAATCGGGCTGAAGTGGCAAGAGGATCAGTGAAAACTCTTATACTGACACAACCCAATGACCATCGAAGGAAATTACGCCCAAAAATTTTTTTTTTAAAAAAAAAGGTCAGTAATGAAATTACAATAAGGACAAAGCAAAAGGAGGGATAGGCAATCAACAGCCAACTGAGAGTGCAGTAAGCCATTCAGGGAGCAGGAAAAGCAGACAGCAGGGTGGCAAAGTTGCAATGGAGAACAAGGCAACAGTGGAAATAGATCATTATGTAAGTAGGACTTAGAGCTGTAGTTATCTTTAATTTCTAAATTGTAGATTAAATAAATTAACAATTTGGAGACAAAACTTCTGTCAGTTACAGAATAAAACCTCTGAAGAAGCTGGTCTTTTTCACTTTTATCAAGTGATGGATGAGAACTGTAGAACTAGAAGCAGAATGTTGCACATTGAGGTAATTCCTTCTTTCCAATCTTTCCTTCTTTTTCACGTTTAGTATACAGTACAGGTCCTCCTAATTAATTACAAATTGCTTCCTAAATTACTGTGTGCATACCTTGCTGACAGATAACAGGTAAGTATTAAGATATTTAACTGATGTGCAGAAAAAAAACCCTTACATATCCTGGAATCACAGTTCTTTCTTTCATGTGCTAAATACAAACTCTTTCCAATTTAGTGTTGAGTGCAGCAACAGATTCAGTGTTCTGAAAACAAGTTGGAAGACTTAGGCCCAGTTGAACTAGAATTGTAGATGATATTCAGCCCTCATGTCAGCAAATGTCTGAAATCATAATCAAACAGCTTTCCTACTGCATCTACGAAACATCATTCAAATATCCTGAACAGTCAACAAATAGACCATAACAATTCTGGAGCCAAATTGGGATACTGATGCACAGATTTCTCTGTGGTTTCATTTCATCTTACAAGTTTATTTAAATATTATTATTTAGACATTGTGGGGAATTACACATGCATGCCTTCTTGCTATGTATGATCTTCTGCAAATGTACTTTTAATTGACAAGTATATCTTGTTCAACCTCTTTCAAAGTTGAATGACTTCCAAAATAGGCATTTAGCAGTTTTATTTATGAAGGTAATCACATTATACAAAGCACCATTGCTTAAAAATATGCTTTATTGTACAGTTGAACATCTTTTGAAATCTGTACAGAATCTTCCTACCTGCTGTGCTTCATTACAGAATCCAAGATTATCATGGAAACAAACAAAAACCAAGTTCCCTTTTCAACTGTGCAGAAGCTTTCATCAAAAATTGCAAAGATTTTTTTGGGAATATTGTTCACTCCCTTTTTCTCCCCGCTTTGCAAATTTATTATCAGCTTACATATTGATCCTGAATCACCAACGTGACACTGGAGTGTGTCATGTCTGTAAGGTATGAAAACTCTGCAGCATACCAGTATAAGCAATGGGACTGTAACAAACCATTACAGGCCATACTGAATAAACACAGCAGACCATGCCAAAGTATCAACTACTCCATCTGGGCACAACATAGCAGTCCAGCTGGGTCTACCAGATGCTCTCTGCTGGATTCACTGGAAGCAGCATCACTGTTCTTTCACTGGTCAAAGCCAGTGCCTCCTTCCTATCTTATCCCTATTCATTTCCAATACAAATACTGAAGTCATCTGAGACCCTTCTATGCAAAGCAGCTATTCTGTACAGGCAAAACATTCTCCCCAACTAGCAGGTCTGGGAAAAGCAAATTTATCCTGAGTGAGGACCAGATGCATCAAATCGGCAATCACCAAGTTACTGTTTCATACAGAGAGGAACCACTAACAAGGAACGATGAAGGATAGCGGGCATCAAACTTGATGCCAAAACTCCATTTGACAGGGCCTTTGTTCATGGACTTGTCAATAATTTAAGACATCTCTCATTCCAACACAGCTTTATGCCTCACTATGCTTCTGCACATGCAGTTACTGAATGCATTACACTGAGACACCAGCACAGCCACTTTCCCTTAGAAAGACAAAACTATCTCCCTGCCAGTCATGTCTGAGAGCTGGTGGTTGGAAATGCCTTCCAGCCAGCACACTGCAATGAGACGATTTGATTTAGATGTTTGAAGAAACAGCAGACATGCCCTTAAAGCAACTGCCAGTGACAATACACATGGGAAGAAAAACAGTTTATGGTTTTCATTCATTTGTGCTTCAACAGGTCCATGTTTGAGTGGTACACCTCAGTTGTATAGCCTATTTGAATACAAAATCCTTTGTGGAAGCGGTCAACATCAGCCATGTTCACCTTCCATAAGACGTAAGATTTACTCACTATCTACGTTTCTCTTCCTATTTCTATCTCATTATTAAAGCAATTTTATTTTTATACTATTTGCTGTTGTGCCTTTGTTTTTGAGATCCAGAAAGATCCCTGCGCCTCTCCCATGCAGAACAGCAAGCAGCTAAGAAACACCAGAACTGTGTGCAGAACATCAAGCCCATGATCCAACTTCTTCCAGAGCTTTCTACTGCATAACCTGTTGTCAACATAAGAAATCCTGCACTAGGTACATGTGGGAAAAATACAAACCTATCCCTTCCCAAACATCCCCAGAAATCTCTTTCCAGAAATTACTGATCAGACACTTCCTGTTTCAGGCTGTTGATGCCTTCTGACACTTCCAAGGTGGGAAGATAAAGTAAAGGTATCATACCAACCTCCTGGAGATCAGGGAGCTGCCATCAACACTGATGGGGCAGGCTGCTCCCCTCAGGCAAGAAAGACACCATTACAGGTTTGGCATTCTGCTCCCTATACACAGTCCTCCAGCACTCTTCTAGCACTTGACCAGAGAAGCAAGCATTATTCCCTGGGAGACCTGGCTCTACCAGGGCAGACTGAATCAGGTTGCACTGTTCAGAATACAGCCATTGACCTAAAAGACGGTTGACAAACAGCTGTACTAAATTTAAAAGTGGTCTTGAACCATGCTTCCAAATATTGCTTTCTTTTGACTCCTGACTTTTGATATTCAAGTTTCCCCTCCCTTTTGGGGTTTTTTTTTGGCCTCCTATCTGTACAAACATTTTTCAAGACCTCATTTGAATCTTACTAACTTCTTGGCTTTGGTAACAGCTCATGGCAATGATTTTTATTGTGCAAAGTTACCTAAAGCCTTACAGCATGAGTAGTATTTCCTTTTAACATTTTAAACATCATCCTCCTTTGATGTCTCACTGAAAAAGAATCAACAAAGCATCCTTTTCTTGTTTATTATTGGGTTCAGTCTCTCACTTTCTGTTCTCAGAGGGTCCAAAGGAGCTTTAAGAGTGATTAACTTCATTCTCCTGCCTATGCAGTATTCCTTTTATCCTTTTTAATTGATAACATGAGTCCTCTTTCCATTTTCAAGGGGTGGCAATTAAACCATATTTGAATCTGCAGGTGGTTTCTTACCAGACTTCCTCTGAAAAGTCTGAGACCCTCCCAGTTTCTCTTGACCTTCACACATTGTGCTCTTCTAGCTACAGCTGGACAAGTAGCTCCTCTAACCAACAGGCCAGAACAAAAAGTTATTCCAGCATGGGGTTTACCTTTTTCATTGCCCTGTATAATCCTTAATGCATCCCCTTTCATTAATCTCCCTTCTACAATAGGTGACCCTATTCTCGTTCACATCGTTTAACAAGGATAATTATGTCTTAAACGATTTGCATCACTTTCTCCAAAACTAAATCAGTAGCAACAGGGGAGGTAGCTGCCAGTATAAACGGTATTCCAGATGAAACTACATTTATAGTTTTAGAAATTAATAGTATTTTCTTTTTTGGTTTATCCACTGTGCTTATTGCCTTTGCTATATTCTACCTCCTTTCTCAGACACATCGGGACTCTGCATTTTTTGACTGCATGGGAGCAACTAGCAGAAGACCTTTGCAAAGTGCCCACATTGACATTCAAGTCTATCATCTGACACTGTTCATTTACTACAGCACAGGAAGGCATATGGATTATTCACACCTTTTTTTTTTTTCCCCTTCCTTCCACAATATATTATTTTGCCTTTATCAGTATTTTGAGCTAAAACTTCTGTGGCACCTCTACTTCAACACCTTCCACATACACATAATGACACAGTAGATGAAGTCACTCCGTGACCAGAGGGCAAGGAAACATCTTGGTAAGTACACATTTAGTTTATAATTATGAGCTAACTATATGGAGATGCTGAAGTATTTCACATGCTAATTGTACTAAATTATCATATGATTACACAGGTAAATTGACATTTGCAAAGTTGTCTGAATGCCAGGCAAGCCCAGCAGCAACCTATTGTATAAATTCACATTTTAACAGCATGAAGCTTACTCCCACAGGTCTGCTATTCAGTTATTGCTCCCAATCAAGCTCTCAGTATTATTTGGTGTGATTCAGGTGCTTATATGTATCAACATTGCTATATTGTCTCATTCTGAAAGCCAAAAAGATTCGTATACACCTAAACGTGTAAAATAGGATTAGAAATTCAAGCAATTACACTCTAGTTATACATCACCAATAGACTATTAAGCTCAAATTCCCATCCTCATATTCACCTCCTTATTCACTTTGACTTGTCCCTTCTATGTCCTTTCTTATCACTTTCTCTTTGTAAATTAAAGCTGTATCATTTTACATATAATATCTTACATGTTATTAAAATTATACACAACAGCTTTTATCTGTGAGATATTTAATCACAATATTTTGTAGTCGGCATAACACCATTTGTGCACAAGTCTCGGAGAACTTTAGAGACATCAACAATGATTTCTAGCCTTTTTCCCTCACCAAACTGGGGAAATGCAAGAAAAAAATGAAGTTAAAAATTATGCTATCAGGCATCAATCCTGCCCAAGGGTCCATCAGCTGGGACTCTGTTCAGATGTCCACAGAATTCAAAGGGACCTTCTGTGGGAGCAAGTCATAATGCCAGAATATCCTGAAGAAGTAAACAAGCTTCCAAGGGGGCTAAGGAAGACAATCACATTTCTCACTCAAGCATTGTCCCAGAAGGCATTGTCCCAGAAGGCCTTAAACTCCTCTTGCTCAGTCCTCAAGCAACTCTTTACACCCTTCTCTTTATACATAGTGAAGAGTCTCCTTGCAAGCTGAAGGTCACTGGGCACAGTTCTTCAGTTCACTGCTAAGGGGAGGCAACACACGTACTAGTGAAGAGGCCCAGTCATATGCCTAATGTTAAGAGCTAAATTTAAGTAAGATATAGGCAAAAACGGGGATAACAAAATTAGTCTACATGCTGGTTCCACAGCTTGTTAAAAAATTGCCTTGTTAGTGGTTGTTGGGCTTGGAGATTTATTTTAATTTAAAATACTGCAGTATCACAGAAAACGCTGAAACTTCAGAATCTGTTTACTGGCCCTCTCATCTAATGCTCTGATTTTTGCATAGTGAGTGATAACTCAAATAGTTAATTCTCTTTGGTAGGAGGGCAAGCATTAAAAAACCCACTCTAATTAGCTTTATTCACAATCTGTACAAGGTTGTGTTTAGTCTTCACCAAAGAAATGCAACAACATTGAAGAGGAGCAAAGCTGATAAATTCTTGATAAAATAGATTTAATTAAAAATCTCTTGGCAAACATGCATTTACCCTTGTCCTCTACCCTCCCAAACTCCCAGCACATCCATGCTAAGATATTCTCAACATACAAGTTGTATCTCAGCTTTACCGTCAAATCTTCCACTTGCTCTTGACCTTTCTTACATAAGTTTTCCCAGAGGCACCCACACATGGCTGAGGGGCTCAGCTGTGTCCTGCAGTGGGTCCATTGCAGAGATAGCTGGAACTGGCTGTGTCCAGCATGGAGCAGCCTCTGATATCTCCCTACCAAGGCACCCCTGCAGCCCCCACCACCACCACTACCAAAACCTTACCACTTACACCCAATACAGCAAGATATATTTCATTTTGAAACCAGTAATTTCAATTTCCCTGTAATTCCTGCCAAGTAATCCTATTAAAACTCGTATACAAACATACACACACAAAGAAAGTACAATCTTTTAAGTGAAAATGGAATGAGAAGTTTTCCAATTTTCCCCAAAGGGAAATGCAAACATTAAACAGTTTAAAATTAGACCAAAGACCCTAGTTAACTTCAGGATGGATAGTTTGTTTTTCAAAGCCAGATCTAACTGCTGTAGTTTTGCAGCAACTCCATTGCAGAAAGGGATCTCTTCACCTGCCTACCAATGAGAAAGGTAAGAAAATTAAATCTGCTCCAGCCACTGAAATATACCACCACTGAGCCAAACCGCACTCACAGGGGTCTCTGCCCATATAGTCAACACAATACCCTTGCAGCCATAGGAGAAATTCAAAGTGATGCTAATCTGCTTCCAGCATAGCAACCTTTAATCACCAACGGTGTATTCCACAGTGCCTCCTAATTCACTGGAAACTGTGACTGTTCTTAACTTAGTTTATGATAGCAGAAAGTGTGCTATGACCTTAGGTTCAGATGAAAGAGTAAAGTTACACCATATCTATGGGCAATAATCAACCAGTTGTGGGGTGTGAGACTACAAAAATGGGATAGTAGAAAAGAACTGGTTTTAGCTAGCTGTGGCCCCTCTGTAACTCCCAACTGTATTGACTCAAGTAAACCAATGGAAATAAAAGTCATGTACTGTCAGATTCTGTGCTCAGGGCTGCTGGGAACCCAGAAATATACCTCAGATGCTAACTCTTTGGAAGTAGGCATTATTAAGAAGGACATTTTCAGGTTAGGTATCCATCACGAAGCAGACCACGACTGGGACACTTAGAACACCAATGGGTTTATGCTCCCTGGCTGTATAAGCAACAAACCCTAAATAGCACCTGACTGGACTAAATTACCTCAGAAGTTCTCCATCTGTGGTCCCTCTTCTGTGAATAGATGCTCCAAATGAAAGCAGCCGAGGGAAGAATAAAATGTATTCACAGGACCAGGTTTGCTGGCATCTGATGGGATTCATCTTTCTCAAAGGGGAAAGAGAATCTTTGCTCAGGAGCTCATCGACAGAGGGCTCATCGACAGAGCTTTAAACTAGACTCGAAGGGGGAGGGGAGTAATATCAGGCTTGCCTGTGAGAAGCTGAGGGACGACGTGCCACGGTTAGAGGGAGCGGGTGCCAGCGAGGGCACTCAGCCTGTGTCTCTGAGATGTGCGGGGTACGCTGGGGCACAGCTGAAGTCGAACAGAGTTGAGCTAGGGGATACTGAGGCAATAGGAGCCAAGAGGGAAACGCCAGTGAAACACCTCAAAGCATACAAGGGGTGTTCCTCTATAAAGGAGACACAGATGACAGCCCAGCTGAAGTGCCTCTACACCAATGCATGCAGCATGCGCAACAAGCAGGAGGAGTTGGAAGCCATTGTACATCAGGAAAACTATGAAATGGTTGCCATCACGGAAACATGGTGGGATGACTCGCACAACTGGAGTGCGGCGATGGATGGCTATAAACTCTTCAGGAGGGATAGGTGAGGCAGGAGAGGTGGTGGGGTAGCCCTGTATGTTAGGGAGTGTCTGGATAGTTTAGAGCTTGATGATGGAGATGACAGGGTGGAGTGTCTATGGGTAAGAATCAGAGGGAAGGCCAACAAGGCAGATATAGTGGTGGCAGTCTGTTACAGACCACCCAACCAGGATGAGGAGGCAGATGAACTATTCTATAAGCAGCTGGGAGAAGCCTCACGATCGCTAGCCCTTGTTCTTGTGGGGGACTTCAACCTACCAGATGTCTGCTGGAAATACAATACAGCAGAGAAGAAAGAGTCTAGGAGGTTCCTGGAGTGTGTGGCAGATAACTTCCTGACACAGCTGGTGAGTGAGCCAACGAGGGAAGGTGCCCCGCTGGACCTCTTGATCACGAACAGAGAAGGACTTGTGAGCGATGTGATGGCTGGAGGCCATCTTGGGCACAGTGATCACGAAATAATAGAGTTTTGAATTCTTGGAGAAGCGGCGAGGGGGGTCAGCAAAACTGCCACCTTAGACTTCTGGAGGGCGGACTTCGGCCTGTTTAGGAGACAGGTTGACAGAGTCCCCTGGGAGGCAGGCCTAAAGGGCAAAGGAGTCCAGGAAGGCTGGGCATTCTTTAAGGAGGAAGTCCTAAAGGCACAACAGCAGGCTGTCCCCAGGTGCCAAAAGACAAGCTGGCAGGGAAGAAGACTGGCCTGGCTGACTAGAGAGCTCTGGCTAGAACTCAGGAAAAAGAGGAGAGTCTATGACCTCTGGAAGAAGGGGCAGGCAACTCAGGAGGACTACAAAGGTGTAGCGAGGCTGTGCAGGGAGAAAATTAGAAGGGTCAAAGCTGAGCTAGAGCTCAGTCTGGCTGCTGCTGTAAAAGACAACAAAAAATACTTCTTCAAATACATTAGCAGCAAAAGGAGAGCTAAGGAGAATCTCCAGGCTCTATTAGATGGGGGAGGGAACACAGTGACCAAGGATGAGGAAAAGGCTGAGGTACTGAATGCCTTCTTTGCCTCAGTCTTTAATAGCAGGGCCAATTGTTCTCTGGGTACCCAGCCCCCTGAGTTGGAAGATAGGGACGGGGACCAGAATGGAGCCCCCATAATCCAGGGGGAAATGGTTAGTGACCTGCTACACCACTTAGACATTCACAAGTCTATGGGGCCTGATGAGATCCACCCAAGAGTACTGAAGGAACTGGCAGATGTGCTCACCAAGCCCCTTTCCATCATTTACCAGCAGTCCTGGCTAACTGGGGAGGTCCCAGTTGACTGGAGGTTAGCAAATGTGACACCCATCTACAAGAAGGGCCGGAAGGAGGACCCAGGGAACTACAGGCCTGTCAGCCTGACCTTGGTGCCGAGGAAGCTGATGGAGCAGATCATCCTGAGTGCCATCACATGACATGTAGAGGATAACCAAGGGATCAAGCCCAGCCAGCATGGGTTCAGGAAAGGCAGGTCCTGCTTGACCAACCTGATCTCCTTCTACGACAAAGTGACCCGCCTAATGGATGAGGGAAAGGCTGTAGATGTTGTCTATCTAGACTTTAGTAAAGCCTTTTACACAGTTTTCCACAGCATTCTCCTGGAGAACCTGGCTGCTCATGGCTTGGACAGGTGTACTCTTCACTGGGTAAAGAACTGGCTGGATGGCTGGGCCCAAAGAGTGGTGGTGAATGGAGTTAAATGCAGTTGGCGGCCAGTCACAAGTGGTGTTCCCCAGGGCTCAGTTTTGGGGCCAGTCTTGTTTAATACCTTTATCAATGATCTGGATGAAGGGATCAAGTGCACCCTCAGTAAGTTTGCAGATGACAAGAAGTTGTGCAGGAGTGTTGATCAGCTTGAGGGTAGGAAGGGTCTGCAGAGGGACCGGGACAGGCTGGATCAATGGGCTGGGGCCAATTGTATGAGGTTCAACAAGGCTAAGTGCAAGGTCCTGCACTTGGGCCACAACAACCCCATGCAATGCTACAGGCTTGGGGAAGAGTGGCTGGAAAGCTGCCTGTCAGAAAAGGACCTGGGGGTGTTGGTTGACAGCCGGCTGAATATGAGCCAGCAGTGTGCCCAGGTGGCCAAGAAAGACAATGGCATCCTGGCTTCTATCAAAAACAGCGTGTCCAGCAGGACTAGGGAAGTGATCGTGCCCCTGTACTCGGCACTGGTGAGGCCGCACCTCGAATACTGTGTTCAGTTTGGGGCCCCTCACTACAAGAGAGACATTGAGGTGCTGGAGCGTGTCCAGAGAAGGGCAATGAAGCTGGTGAAGGGTCTAGAGCACAAGTCCTGTGAGGAGCGACTGAGGGAACTGGGGCTGTTTAGCCTGGAGAAAAGGAGGTTCAGGGGAGACCTTATAGCTCTCTACAACTACCTGAAAGGAGGTTGTAGAGAGGTGGGGGTTGGTCTCTTCTCCCAGGTAACAAGTGATAGGACAAGAGGAAATGGCGTCAAGTTGCACCAGGGGAGGTTTAGACTGGATATTAGGAAATTTTACTTCACTGAAAGGGTTATCAAGCATTGGAACAGGCTGCCCAGGGAAGTGGTTGAGTCACCATCCCTGGAAGTATTTAAAAGACATTTGGATGAGGTGCTTAGGGACACAGTATAATGGTGGTCTTGGTAGTGTTAGGTTTACAGTTGGACTAAATGATCTTAAAGGTCTTTTCCAACCTGTGCGACTCTGTGATTCTGCGATTCTGTGTTTATTTTCTGGTGGTAATCTTAACAGAATTGCCTATGCTCATACCTGACAAAAAAGTTTCATTTGCAAACTGTTAAACAGGCATTTGTTGAGACGGTTCCATAGACAGTTTAAAAGATCTCATAGATAATTGTCTTTGTGTGGTTTTCTATCTCTCTTTGTTGGCCAGTATTTGCAATAAATAAAGCAACACATGCTATGACATTGCTAGCTTGTCTTTTTGTCTCATTCTTGATATGCTTCTACATTCATTTTTGTCCTTCACCTTCAGCAGCACTGTGACATATTAATATTCAACTACTTTAATGGACATTTTGCATCTACTGTTTTTAGTACAATATATTATTTTAAGAGACCAGTCTGCCACCTAAGTCTAAAATATCATTCTCTTTAGAACTATATTGTGAATTTATTCGACTGGGAGTAAAGTCTGAGTTTCTACATATTAGGGAGGATTATTCTGTTACTTCTTCCCTTTGGTAAATGGAGCTCATTAATATCATCTACCTATACAGATGTGTATAGAGAACTAGATAACTTCTCACAGCTTACACTGTACTGCTGTACTATGCTAGTAGAATTCAATAGGAGCATAGAGACGGAATATGACTTTTTATGTAGCAAGCTTTAAATTAGAGGTCTTTATCTCCCTGAATACATATATTTTACTTATGAGACATGGTTGAAACTAAGTTTCACTCATTCCAAACAAATGACTCAATTACATTCACAGGAAAGGTGCCATCTTAAAAAGTAAATAAATTCCATTGGGGCAACTGTAAAATGACAACCCAATGTGTAGCAAAATTATTTAGTTCCAGGATAATGGAAGATGTATGACTTATCTTTTGAAGGAAAAACTGAAAAACATTCTTGTATAATTAAAAGAAATTTGATATTCAGCATCAATTGTTAAACATTCAAATATCCTGTACAGATTGTTATTACCACTCCTAGGCCTTGTTCAAATTCTAGTAGGGGACATTGCTTAGCATCATATGGGTGTTCATAGAACAGGGAGCCATACACAATGGCTTTTTTCCATTTTCTTCTCCCTCCACTTCTTTTTTTCACCTTTTTTTAAAGAAACAAAAAGCATCAACAACTTGTTTCCATTTGCAGACTCCAGTGTCAATGAACAGGGCCACCTACAGCTGTTTCATGCCTCTGGAAAAAATTGTCTAGAGGTTTCTGGGACACTGCTGCTGCACCATCTGAGCAGACAGCAGCAAAACAGCTAAAGGAATAAGGTATAATCGTTATTTTTTTAATTTTTCTAGGCCCCCTTGCATCCTTACTTTAGCAGGAACCCAGCAAAACTGCCCACAAGTAGTCCTCCTTTCCTCTCCATGTAACACATGTCCCTTCACAGTGGCCTTACCAGCAGGAGACTACGAAATAGTCCTTTGTGCAGTGCTCTCTGACTGCAACATCTCTTTTTGATAAGATGCAGCAGGGGGAGGAAAGCAGTTTGTAAACATTAAGGAAGGATATTGTTATGACAGACACCAGGATGGAGAATAGTCCAGAGTCTTATCCCTTATTCCCGGGGCAGACAAGTCATAAACTTCTTGCTGTTTACTGCCCATACCCACAGACCAGTAAAATCCCAATTCCTTTTGGCATCAGAGGCAAAATGCTCATCAACTTCTGGAGGCAGGCATTTACCCAGCAGCAATGATTGCCACCAATCTGTTCAGCACACACAGTAGACATAATTGTGATTTAGATGTTTCAGTGTGCTACTTGAATTTTAGGATCCTTGTTGATCTACTGCTTTGTTTTTAGAATCACTTCTTCAGGAAAGCTCATTGTTTTAAACGAATTGAATTTTATGATTCAGCTCTTTTAAAATAGTTTGCTTGAATCAATCTTAACCATTAAATGTTTATTGCACATACTTTTTGTTGTACTCCTACATCTCTCTAAAAATCAGTTTATTAGTGTTAGACATGGGCAATGCACAGAGGAAACACACAACACATGAACAGAAAAAAATGACAAGGGCAGAGATAGATGGCATCCAATGTCCCCATTAGAAATACTTGCAATTCAAAACCAAACCAATCTGCTTCACTTAGAAAAGAGCACACACATCCTAGGCTTTGAAAGAACAAAGGGACAAGCATTGAATGGTACTGCAATAAGAAATGCTGAATATAGTTTTCTGTAGCAGTCACAGTAAGACACAAGCAAGATGTTAACTTTACCCTCAAGATGTTATCTTTACCCTAAACAGCTGGAAAAAGTCCTATGCCTCCAAATTGCCACAGTACACAAGACATGAACCCTTGAAGAAACAAGCAAGTATTAATCTCTCTTGTGCACTGTTGTGCTAATAAGAAGAGAAACCCAAACCACAAAATACAAATTTAACTTTGTGAACAACCTGCAACTTAAAGGTTGGCAGGGAGTGAGAAGGGAGGAAGAGAAGGAGGAAGGGAAAGAAGCATGGAAGAGGAGAGAGGAAAAAGTGAATGAACCAGTACTATACCTTTCAGAGTTTGTAGGAAACTTTCAGTTCAAGCATTGTTAGAGTAGTCACAGGTTCATTTAAAAATTATGAATGAAAACTCAAGAATAGAGAAACAGCTCTAAACTTGGCAGAAGAGCCGTTCCCATATGCAGGGGTGAAATGATGCTTGACAATGTTATTTATCAGTAGAATTGGTTTTAAACTGGAAGTTTATCCTGGTACTTTGCTTTAATCCCAAACTATGCACTACAGCATGACACAGACATAAGCCTTCCAAACTTTTCTGAATAGTTGTAGCTTCACTTTTTTAGAATTGTTATTTAGAATTATTTAGAATCATAGTAAACAACTAAGTTAAAAAAAATCAAACCACATTTTCATTTGCAATTAGTAAGAAGATTTCTACACCAGAACAGCATGACTTGTCATCAGTAGAAACACACATCTGTTCAGGAGAGCATCCCCTTGGCGAGGATAGCGCACAAGAACATTCTTAATTTTATGTTTAAACTTAGAGTTAGGCATGTACGTCGTACTGCCTCAGCAAAAGGCAGATATAACCCCCTATTTAAGCGGTTTCCCACATCAGTGTCTATGGCCACAATAGACCTTCCTTATTAAACACAGTAGAGGAATATGAAAATCTTGAGTTACTGATACCATGCAATGCATCAAAAATATTCTGGTATTTATCAACAACTTCACAAAATTATTCTGTTTTCTTTCTCCTTCCAGTGGCTGGCAAAATGTGGGGTGTTTTATGATGTTGAGGCCCAGGGTGAGAGAGGGAGGAAGAAAGTAAGAAGGGGTGCCATATTTCAGGAAGTCCACACATTTGCCACAAAAAAATCCCAGAAGCCATGCTGGTACCCATAGTTTTGTTCTAGCGTTTCGATGACCTCATGAGCAGGCTACAAGTAGCGTTCCCTCTCTTATGCTACCTCTGGTCCATAAACCTTGATTTCATGGCTGTAAAACAGCACAGTTTTAACAGGAAACACAGATTCTTCCCCAAACTAGTTTATAGCTATGTTTTCAAGTATTTTATTCAGACTGAAGTCAAAGGGCTGGAGAGCACAGGCCACCAATTCATTTTGTACATGGGTACAGGGAAAAACAAGCAAAGCTTAGACTCTTGCATCTTGAACTCGTGCTCCATGCACTAGAGAGAGACAGAGAGCCAGAGCCATCACACCTCTGCATCCTTCAAATAGGCTTCACAAGGCAGGGATAAACTACCTGACTGTCCCCAAAGGCATGACTGAGATACTCACAAAAACTAGTTTGGGGTTGTAAATGCCAAGCATAGGCAACTGCAGTGCCCACTTGTGCCAAGTTTTCCTCTTAGAGAAAAACTGAAGTTCAGCCATCTTTCTGCAGCATTTCCCTCTGGCTGACTTTGTACCTTATCTCTCTCCTTGCCTCTCTCTACATTCCCTTTTAATAACTGTCTGTTGTAAATCCTAAATTTTCCTTGTTCCTTGAAAAGTGATTTAAATCCTGGACTCAGGTATTTAAATGCCATTCTTTCTTTCAGTTTTATTTATGTTGTTTTGTTTTCACATTACAGCAAATTAAAATAAACACAACAATGTAACCCAAATAAAAAATGAATTTATCCCAATGTTAATTATATTACTCCCATGTCAGACTTTTTAATGCGCTAGCCTTACTTACATTGCTACCAAGGGAGAGCAATGTGGAAGACACTTACGTGCCTATGGAATACTGAAATGGATAGCTGGCTTCTCTTGGGTTACCTTGTTAACTCAAGGTCATGTGCCTGTTCAGGCACTGCTAAAATACTCAGTGACCCCAAAATATCTTTGGTCTTCATTCTTGCATAACGTGATGCTAACCATTAAGTGTCCTACACTCTTTCAGCATTCTACATGCTGTTACAGACAGTTATGGAAGTCACTGCTCTGTGCATACATATTTCGGTGTGCTTCTACAAAGCCACATCAAGCCTGACAGACAGTTTCACACCAACCCATGATACTGTCCTGGTTTCAGCTGGGATAGAGTTAATTTTCTTTCCAGTAGCTGGTATAGTGCTGTGTTTTGGAATTAGTATAAGAATAATGTTGATAACACACTGATGTTTTAGTTGTTGCTAAGTAGTGCTTACGCTAGTCAAGGACTTTTCAGCTTCCCATGCTCTGCCAGGTGCACAAGAAGCTGGGAGGGGGCACAGCCAGGACAGCTGACCCAAACCGGCCAAAGGGCTATTCCATACCATGTGATGTCATGCTCAGTATAGAAACTGGGGGGAGTTGGCCGGGGAGCAGTGATCGCTGCTTGGGGACTGGCTGGGTGTTGGCTGGCGGGTGGTGAGCGGTTGCATCACTTGTTTTTTTCTTGGGTTTTGTTCCTCTCTCTCTCTCTCTCTCGTTGTTTTCCTATTCATTACAATTTATTATTATTATTTTATTTCATTTCATTTCAATTATTAAACTGCTCTTATCTCAACCCATGAGTTTTCTTACTTTTCCTCTTCAGATTCTCTCCCCCATCCCACCGTGGGGGGGAGGGTGAGCGAGCAGCTGTGTGGTGCTTGGTTGCTAACTGGGGCTAAACCACGATAGTCCTTTTGGTGCCCAACATGGGGCTCTAATGGTTGAGATAACAACAAATCTGGCCAGAGCATGTTAATACAAATTTGTGATAAGCATTCATTATATTACTTTAATAGTCACTGGTCACAATGTTGATTCATTTGCTCTCAGAGTTGTTGTGCTTGTTCTCAGGGCTGTGTAACGTAACATCGTACTTGCCATATGCACTCCCTGCAGTGCTGTTTATCACCTCTGGGAGTTAGATTAAAGTTATTGCTTTGCTGTACTGTGTAACACTGGCTTATGGTATGATAAAATTCTTGGCCATGAGATTGTACTCAGCACTGCTGTGATCCCCATACTTCAGGGGCCATCTCACGGAAACTATTAATAATTATAGTTTTTACTTCTTCTCCTCAGAGAGCCAATCTATGGGGAAGACACCTTCCTTCACCTTTCCCTTCTCCTCCAGGCTGATTACAATAGCTCTTGAGAATTTTTAATATCCTTGGGATGTTCAAACCAGCATGTTCCTATTGCTATGTCTCCTGATTGTGTTTCAGGTCTTGTTTAAGGTTAAACAACTATTTAAGAATACCACCCAGACATCTGTCCCAAGGCTGGATAGTTATGAGTGACAGGGTGCGTGCGATAGTATGGGCAAGTACGTAGGACAGTGGGCACCTCCAACGTTTTGGAACTTCACCTCTGAACAAGCGCAGAATCCTGAAAAACTAGTAAAATATTTGGAAAAAGTATGCTGTCACCCTGGCAATTCCAGAGAGACATAAATCACTGCAACATGCTGGTCCCTGTCCGTGCCTACCGAGCCCTGTTCAACACTATTCAGTACCCTCGAGGGGAAGAGAAGGTCTCTGGATCTGACAGCAAAGCAACAGGCACTGCGGCTACTCCAGCACCCCCTGTGACAGGCACTGCAGCTACTCCAACCCCAGCAACATATACTGCAGTTACTCCAATCCCTGCAACAGGCACTGCGGCTGAACCAGGGAACCAACCCGTGCTGGTATCAGTTGCCCCTATACACAAGAAGAAATCTTGGAGGCAAAAGTCAGCTCGTTTAGAAAGGAATGATGAAAAAGCAGGGCCATCACAAGGAGAGGAGGAGGAAGAGGAAGAACTCATAAACAAGATGGTAACCACCCAATCCCTATCCCTGAGTGAGCTGCAAGATATGCGAAAAGATTTCAGCCGTCGTCCAGGCGAGCACATTGTCACCTGGCTGCTTTGATGTTGGGATAACAGGGCCAGTAGCCTGGAATTAGAGGGTAAGGAAGCCAAACAGCTGGGATCCCTTTCTAGGGAAGGGGGCATTGACAAAGCAATTGGAAAAGGGGCACTAGCCCTCAGCCTCTACAGGCAACTCCTGTCAGCTATGAAGGAAAGAGATCCCTTCAAGGAAGATGTTATATATCACCCAGGCAAATGGACCACCATGGAGAAAGATATCCAGTACCTGAGGGAATTAGCCATGCCAGAGGTGATTTATGGTGACCTGGACAACGAGCAGTTATCCAAAGATCCAGATGAAATCAAGTGCACACGACCCATGTGGCGGAAGTTGGTACGGAGCGCACCAGCGTCGTATGCCAACTCATTGGCAATACTGACCTGGAAAGATGGAGAGGGCCCAACAGTGGATGAAGCGGCTGGCCGAATCCAGGAATACAAAGAAAGTATCTTTTCGTCCCTTGTCTCGGCTGTGGAGAAACTGTCCTGGGAGTTCCAATGATTCAAAGAGGATATGTCCTACTCCCCACCTGTACGGACCAGTATCTCAGCGATTAGAAGCCAGCTTTCCTCTGCTCAAGAGAGAGGATATAGAGGATACACAACACGTGGCACCCTGTGGTTTTACCTGCATGACCATGGAGAGGACATGAGGAAGTGGGATGGAAAACCTACCCCGACCCTAGAGGTGCAGGTACGTGAGTTGCAAGGAAAAACAATCACAGAAGGAAGTTCTTCCAGGAAAATTGCTGCTCCAGTTTCCAGTGGACAGTTTCCCAGACAGAGTAAAAGGTCTGATCTTACTCCCGAGTTTAATGAAGGAACTCCTGACTCATATGTACAAGAAGTGGGTAACAAAGTAACCCCAGGACTAGAGGGGCCCTGCCTCCAGCCAGGTGGAGGAAAAGGACAACCAGGTTTACTGGACTGTGTGGATTTGATGGCCTGGCACATCAGACCCACAGGAGTATAAGGCTCTAGTAGAAACTGGTGCACAGTGTACCCTAATGCCATCAAGCTATATAGGGGCAGAACCCGTCTGTATTTCTGGAGTGACAGGGGGATCCCAACAGCTAACTGTATTGGAGGCCCAAGTGAGCCTAACTGGGAAGGAGTGGCAGAAGCACCCCATGGTGACTGGCCCAGAGGCTCCATCCATCCTTGGCATAGACTACCTCAGGAGAGGGTATTTCAAAGACCCAAAAGGGCACCAGTGGGCTTTTGGTATAGCTGCCTTGGAGACAGAGGAAATTAAACAGCTGCCCACCCTGCCCGGTCTTTTGGAGGACCCTTCGGTTGTGGGGTTGCTGAGGGTCAAAGAACAACAGGTGCCGATTGCTACCGCAACAGCGCACCGGTGGCAATATCGCACCAACTGAGACTCCCTGATTCCCATCCATAAGCTGGGTCATCAACTGGAGAGCCAAGGAGTGATCAGTAAGACTTACTCACCCTTTAACAGTCCCATATGGCCAGGACAAAAGTCTAATGGAGAGTAAAGACTGACAGTAGACTATCGTGGCCTGAATGAAGTCACGCCACCACTGAGAGCTGCTGTGCTGGACATGCTGAAACTTCAGTATGAACTGGAGTCAAAAGCAGCCAAATGGTATGCTACAACTGATATCGCTAATGCATTTTTCTCAATCCCTTTGTCAGCAGAGTGCAGGCCACAGTTTGCTTTCACTTGGAGGGGCATTCAGTACACTTAGAAGCGACTGCCCCAGGGGTGGAAACACAGCCCCACCATTTGCCATGGACTGACCCAGACAGCACTGGAACAGGGTGAAGCTCCAGAACATCTGCAATACATTGATGACATCATCACGTGGGGCAATACAGCAGAAGAAGTTGTTGAGAAAGGGAAGAACATAGTCCAAATCCTTCTGAAAGACAGTTTTGCCATAAATCAAAGTAAGGTCAAGGGACCTGCACAGGTGATCCAGTTTTTAGGAATAAAATGGCAAGATGGATGTCGTCAGATCCCAATGGATGTGATTAACAAAATAACAGCCATGTCTGCACCAAGTAACAAAAAGGAAACACAAGCTTTCTTAGGCATTGTAGGTTGTTGGAAAATGCATATTCCAAATTACAGTCTGATCATAAGCCCTCTCTATCAAGTGACCCAGAAGAAGAACAATTTCAAATGCGGCCCCAAGCAATGACAAGCCTTTGAACAAATTAAACGGGAGATAGTTCATGCAGTAGCCCTTGGGCCAGTCCAGGCAGGGCAAGATGTAAAGAACATCATCTAAACCGCAGCCGGGGACAATGGCCCTACCTGGAGCCTCTGGCAGAAAGCACGAGGGGAGACTTGAGGTCAGCCCTTAGGGTTTTGGAGGCGGGGATACAGAGGATCCGAGGCCCACTGTACTCCAACTGAAAAAGAGATATTGGCAGCATCAGAAGGGGTTCGAGCTGCTTAGGAAGTGATTGGTACTGAAGCACAGCTCCTCCTGGCACCCTGACTGCCGGTGCTGGGCTGGACGTTCAAAGGGAGGGTCCCCTCTACACATCATGCAACTGATGCTACGTGGAGTAAGTGGGTCGCGTTGATCACACAAGGGGCTCAAATAGGAAACCCCAGTCGCCCAGGAATCTTGGAAGTATTTACAGACTGACCAAGAGGCAAAGATTTCAGAATATCACCAGAGGAGGAGGTGACACATGCTGAGGAGGCCCCACTGTATAATAAACTACCAGAAAATGAGAAGCAATATGCCCTGTTCACTGATGGGTCCTGTCGTATTGTAGGAAAGCATTGGAGATGGAAAGCTGCTGTTTGGAGTCCTATAGAACAAGTCACAGAAACTGCTAAAGGAGAAGGTGAATCGAGTCAGTTTGCAGAAGTAAAGACCGTCCAGTTGGCTTTAGACATTGCTGAACAAGAAAAGTGGCCAGTGCTCTATCTTTATACTGACTCATGAATGGTGGCAAATGCCCTGTGGGGGTGGTTGCAGCAATGGAAGCAGAGCAATTAGCAGTGCAGAGGCAAACCCGTCTGGGCTGCCGCACTGTGGCAAGATATTGCTGCCCAGGTAGAGAACCTGGTTGTAAAAGTACATCACGTAAATGCTCAGGTACCCAAGGGTCGGGCCACTGAAGAACATCGAAACAACCAGCAGGTGGATCAGGCTGCTAAGATTGAAGTGGCTCAGGTGGATCTGGACTGGCAACATAAGGGTGAATTATTTATAGCTTGGTGGGCCCATGACACCTCAGGCCATCAAGGAAGAGATGCAAATAGATAGGCTCGTGACTGAGGGGTGGACTTGACCATGGGCACTATTGCACAGGTTATCCATGAATGTGAAACGTGCTGCAATCAAACAAGCCAAGCGGTTAAAGCCTCTCTGGTATGGAGGACGATGGCTGAAATATAAACATGGGGAGGCCTGGCAGATCGATTATATCACACTCCCACAAACCCGCCAAGGCAAGTACTATGTGCTTACAATGGTGGAAGCAACCACTGGATGCCTGGAAACATATCCTGTGCCCCACGCCATCACCCGGAACACTATCCTGGACCTTGAAAAGCAAGTCCTGTGGCGACCCGGCAGCCCAGTCAGACAACGGGACTCATTTCTGATACAGCCTCATAGACACCTGGGCCAAAGAGCATGGCATTGAGTGTGTATATCACATCCCCTATCGTGCACCAGCCTCTGGGAAAATCGAACAATACGAAGGGCTGTTAAATACCACACTGAGAGCAATGGGTGGTGGGACATTCAAACATTGGGATACACATTTAGCAAAAGCCACCTGGTTTGTCAACATTAGGGGATCTGCCAATCGAGCTGGCCCTGCCCAATCAAAACTTTTATGGGCTGTAGAAGGAGATAAAGTCCCTGTAGTGCACATAAAAAATATGCTGGGGAAGACAGTCTGGGTTACTCCTGCCTTGAGCAAAGGAAAACGTATTTGTGGGATTGCTTTTGCTCAAGGACCTGGGTGCACTTGGTGGGTGATGCAGGAGGATGGGGAAGTCCAATGTGTACCTCAAGGGGATTTGATTTTGGGTGAAAATAGCCAATTAACTGAATGGTATGACATTAATTGCTATATAACACTGTATGTCATCACTTCTATGGTTGCTATATGCCATATCAAGGATATTACAGCAATAATCGCCCAGATTAATGAAGAATGAACTTTATGAAACCAAGAAAAGTGCAGCGGTGATGGAACCAGAACCAGCTTCAGCATGCAACAATCCAACACCACACACCATCTCTCCTACCCCGAAAGACTGTTATGACAAATGGAACCCAAAGTCATGGACTAAATGAACTCAATGGACATTTTAGAGGGGTGGCCCATAGAGTAAAGGAATGATATCTGTGCGTATATATCAAAATACAGGGAAAGTGGTGGTGATTGATTGGAATGTATTAGAAAGGGTAGGACCAGGGCATGGCATAGATGGTGTAGAATAAGGGGTGGATACTGTCCTGTCTTCAGCTGGGATAGAGTTAATTTTCTTTCCAGTAGCTGGTATAGTGCTGTGTTTTGGAATTAGTATAAGAATAATGTTGATAACACACTGATGTTTTAGTTGTTGCTAAGCTGTGCGTATACTAAGTCAAGGACATTTCAGCTTCCCATGCTCTGCCAGGTGCACAAGAAGCTGGGAGGGGGCACATCCGAGAGAGTTGATCCAAACTGGCCAAAGGGCTATTCCATACCATATGATGTCATGCTCAGTATATAAACTGGGGGGGAGATGGCCAGGGAGCAGCAATCACTGCTCGGGGACTGGCTGGGTGTTGGTCAGCAGGTGGTGAGTGGTTGCATCTCTTGTTTTTTTTCTTGGGTTTTGTTCCTCTCTCTCTCATTGTTTTCCTATTCATTACAATTTACTATTACTATTATTTTATTTCAATTATTAAACTGTTCTTATCTCAACCCATGAGTTTTCTTACTTTTCCTCTTCAGATTCTCTCCCCCATCCCACTGAGGGGGGGAGGGTGACCGAGCAGCCGTGTGGTGCTTGGTTGCCGACTGGGGCTAAAAGACACTCACAAGACACTCACAAGTCTATGGGGCCTGATGAGATCCACCCGAGAGTACTGAAGGAACTGGCAGATGTGCTCACCAAGCCCCTTTCCATCATTTACCAGCAGTCCTGGCTAACTGGGGAGGTCCCTGCTGACTGGAGATTAGCTAACGTGACGCCCATCTTCAAGAAGGGCCGGAAGGAGGACCCGGGGAACTACAGGCCTGTCAGCCTGACCTCGGTACCGGGGAAGCTGATGGAGCAGATCATCCTGAGTGCCATCACACGGCATGTAGAGAATAACCAAGGGATCAAGCCCAGCCAGCATGGGTTCAGGAAAGGCAGGTCCTGCTTGACCAACCTGATCTCCTTCTACGACAAGGTGACCTGCTTAGTGGATGAGGGAAAGGCTGTGGATGTTGTCTACCTAGACTTCAGTAAAGCCTTTGACACTGTTTCCCACAGCATTCTCCTGGAGAAACTGGCTGCTCATGGCTTGGACGGGTGTACTCTTCGCTGGGTAAAGAACTGTCTGGATGGCTGGGCCCAAAGAGTGGTGGTGAATGGAGTTAAATGCAGTTGGCGGCCAGTCACAAGTGGTGTTCCCCAGGGCTCTGTGTTGGGGCCAGTCTTGTTTAATATCTTTATCAATGATCTGGATGAAGGGATCGAGTGCACCCTCAGTCACTTTCCAGATGACACCAAGTTGTGCGGGAGTGTTGATCTGCTTGAGGGGAGGAAGGCTCTGCAGAGGGACCGGGACAGGCTGGATCAATGGGCCGAGGTCAGTTGTATGAGATTTAACAAGGCCAAGTGCAAGGTCCTGCACTTGGGCCACAACAACCCCATGCAACACTACAGGCTTGGGGAAGAGTGGCTGGAAAGCTGCCAGGCAGAAAAGGACCTGGGGGTGTTGGTTGACAGCCGCCTGAATATGAGCCAGCAGTGTGCCCAGGTGGCCAAGAAAGCCAATGGCATCCTGGCTTCTATCAAAAACAGCGTGTCCAGCAGGACTAGGGAAGTGATTGTGCCCCTGTACTGGGCACTGGTGAGTCCGCACCTCAAATATTGTGTTCGGTTTGGGGCCCCTCACTACCAGAGAGACAGTGAGGTGCTGGAGTGTGTCCAGAGAAGGGCAATGAAGCTGGTGAAGGGTCTGGAGCACAAGTCTGATGAGGAGCGGCTGAGGGAACTGGGGTTGTTTAGCCTGGAGAAAAGGAGGCTGAGGGGAGACCTTATCGCTCTCTACAGCTACCTGAAAGGAGGTTGTAGAGAGGTGGGGGTCGGTCTCTTCTCCCAGGTAACAAGTGATAGGACAAGAGGAAATGGCGTCAAGTTGCACCAGGGGAGGTTTAGATTGGATATTAGGAAATTTTACTTCACTGAAAGGGTTATCAAGCATTGGAACAGGCTGCCCAGGGAAGTGGTTGAGTCGCCATCCCTGGAGATATTTAAAAGACGTTTGGATGAGGTGCTTAGGGACATGGTATAGTGGTGGTCTTGGTAGTGTTAGGTTTACGGTTGGACTCGATGATCTTAAAGGTCTTTTCCAACCTATACGATTCTGTGATTCTGTAAAACACGACATCCTCCATCCTATTTCTCTTCACAGGTTTTCTGAAAACAACTAGAAAAATCCCCTAGATGACATTTCTAGATTTAACATTGAGGTTTGCTTTTACTGACTATTTTGAATCTTGTTGCAATTTTAAACTTTTAGATTCGGTTGTTTATCTTTTGTCTAGTACTCTCTCTACACACTGGTCAAGTACTGTGTCTCACCTTCCCCCCATTATGTACCACCTCATCTGCCCTCCTGACAAATAGTCTATCCCTTTTCAAAACAAGACACAAGAGCAAACACCTTGCCTTGAAAACTATAATGTCAAATCTGACTTTCACCTGCCTTAATTATTACAATAAATTCCATACTACTGAAATGTGGTAATGAGAAGTGGTTAACACAGTTACGAATGTCTGGATAAGCTCTCTCTGCCAGCAATAAAATAAACCAGCAGATTTTCTACCCCTCAACCAGCTCGCAACTTAAATATTGTGCAAATTCAGGATCACCAATAAAATAGACACTCAGCTGTTTTGTACAAGTACTGCTGGCTGAAATGCTTTTCAGACACTGAAATGGGACAAATAAATTAATATTGAGCATTCCAACAAGGCAAACAAAATTCTTTGGCAATAACAGATTTTGCCAATTCAGAGACTGAGGCCTGTAAATAAATTTATTACGAATTGATTGACCATGAGATTGATACTCTCGTGATCTTATTGTCTGATCTCCCAGGGGCAAACATTATAACTTATGTCACATGGCATAAACAGCATCCTCCATGTCTGTCGGACTGCTTTATAATACCACTGGTGTCTCACCATTTTACTTGGTTTCATTTTGCTCCCCTTGGAGACTGCAGAACAAAGTCAAAGGTGTTTGAATCCAAGGAACTTAACACTTTACCACATTCTCAATTAATAAATTATCTCATCAACTAACACTAATTTCTTATGGCTAACTGACAAGTTTCTGAAGCTACTCTACACAGTCTCAACGTTCATAAAAACTTGTTTAATAAATAAATATAATCTCCTTGGGTCCATTTGCATATTGCTGACCACCTTGGTAGGGATTAAAGAGATGCTGCTCTATTATGGCTTAAACCAAGACACTAAATTATCTATGCTGCCTAAATAGCACATAACACATATCACTACTACAAGGAGTAACAACTGCAGAGTAAATTCAGCAGCAACATTAATTTAATCCATACTGCCGCTAGCAGAGAAACAGAGGGCAAACTGAACTGCATTTCAGGCTTCAGCTTTCAAGTTTTACACTGCAGTAATTTAAAACCCTACCGGCCCACTGACTTCAAATTTCTCTGTTATGTCAGAACTTTCTTCTTGATAAGTTAGAAAAAAAAAATTAAAAAATAACCCCTTGATTTAAAAAGAAGTTGTTTTTTTTAGTTCTCCTCCACAATTACATATCAATTTTATCACAATCATGCAGAAAGATCAAACATGCAGCATGTTGGGTGAGTAACAACATAAGCAGTGTGCTCACAATTCATTCAATTCTTCCGATTAAAAAATCCAAGTTTAAAAAAAAAAGGAACCTTAGTTTCAAATATTAAGATGCACAGGCAATGCTAGTACCAGTATGACTTTGTGGAAGAACGTCTTCTCACTACTCACCTCTTCCCAGATACATTACACAGAGAATGGTGAGCTTTGTGTCTAATGATGGCAATGTCTCCAAATCAAGGTCTGTGTATCAGAATGATCTTTCTCTTCCATTTCCTCCAATGTTGCAGGATCAGAATAAAATGCAAAGCCAAGTACTAATATCACCAGTTTATTTTAGGCACGACTAAGTTAGAGAACAGGGATTCAGCTCAGCTTTTCCTGATCATACACAGCTTCAATAACAGATGAGAACTTCAAAAGTTAAGGTAGATCAGGCTAAAGATGTTAAATTGCAAGTGTCATGATGTACTTACAAAAATCCTGTACTTGCATCATCACAATAGTTTTACAGGACAAGATATAGTTTTTATTAAGCCAGCAAGTCACAAGAAAAGAGCATCCTGTCAGAGTAGAAAGCAGGAGCATTTTAGTCACTGGAGCTGATGCCATGGCTTCACAGATCCTAAAGCTTTTTCTGAGGACAGATTTGGAACTAGTTGCTGTTCAGAACACAGGTATACCTTATTTCAGGAAACCAATGAGTTTTTATGAGCATTTTCAGGATTTTTGAAATGGCTTGGGCTGTTCGAATATAAAAGCTTGAAATTCTGGAGATCTAATGATGGATACTATGCTTACCATATGAACAGGTTTTTTTGTATAAATACACACATGCATGCACACACCCACATGCATCTGGATGGCCTGGACATTTTGCAAAAAACAAAGCAAAAATGCAAATATCAATAAAGCTTTTTACAACTATGCAAACACTCTTTTGAAAGATTAAACTTATAGAGAACAATCATGCCAAAATAGTTTTAGGTTCATTTACTGGACAAGACCTATATAATCTATATAATTATATATATAACCCTATATAATAAATGGGACCTATATTCACCAATCAGTTGTAAGGCAGCCATTACATGCTTCAGTCAAAAAACAATGCACACAACTATTAACACTAATGGATTTTAGCATACTATATATATGCATTACAAAAAGAAAAAAAAAAAAATTACCCTGAGAACAACCTGATGGTAAATGCATTTTACCTTTCAAACTTTTGTGAAAACTTTGGGCAGATTATCAGTTAGTGAATTATTATTTCCCAGAGGCTTTGCTTTTCTCTCCTCTTCTGTTTTTTGTTTTCTTTGTTTTTTATTTTACCTCTGAAAAGGCATGAGCTCTATGCACAATTTATTTTCATCATTTTGCTTAAACCCTGCAAATACCAAGAAACTTACTTCCATTTAGAAAGAACAGTCAAAAACAACAGTATAATAATTCCTTTCATATAGCTGGAGAGAAGGGACTTAATGCTAAACTCTACTCAGTGATTGTCCTGTTGATCAACTTACATGATACAAAGGTGTCTACATTGAAGCCTTCAGCTAAAATCACTTTCAAGAACTCTCCTATTCATTACAACTGCAAGTTAAATTAGACCCTGGAATAAATGCCATACATATTAGCTATTAATACAACCAATTAAAACATCAGTTATTAACTGCAATACCAGTAATGAGGTATCGCATTCTTCATGTGCTTCTCACTGTGTACTTATTTTTTCAGAAAAGGCTCCTGTCCCCTCAGACATTCTCCTTCTCTCTTTAGCTACTTTTATTGCCCAATTAATTGGTAATTGGGTCAAAGTAATGCTGTTTATGACTCACATACCTAGAATATAGTGATAATACTAAAACACAACTGGAAAAGCTTTAATTGCAGTATGTCCATTTTAATTCAGCTAAATCTTAGAAAATAACATGGATGCTTAACCAGTAGGTTCTTCTTGACTGATAGGTTTCTTAAGAAATATTCCAGTTTCTTCTTGTCCTTTTAAAACAATACAGTATTTCTATGATTTATGTCTCTCCTCTAAAAACACCCGCTCTCAATTCAGCATTAAAAACATCTGCACCTTGCAAACTAGCACCTGGCTTTTCAAATAATCCACAGTGAAAGGTACTCTCTTGCTGCCCCACAGAACAGTCAGCTGCACAGAGTGGAGAAGGACTGCTAGAAATAAGGATATGAAAACGTAAGAGATTTTGTACTCAAGAAGGAAAAGTAAAATTTCCATCTCTGCCTACGTGGCAGATCCAGTGGCTGTGAACTACTGATGTTCTTCTTAAAGCTTAACCTATAATTTTAGTACTTTATCAGCTCCTCACGTAAATATTCCAAAGAGGCCGTATGTGTCGATTCTGAATGCCACACACAGCACATCATAAAGAACACATCATAAAGAAAGTTACTGGTGACATCTTGCCTTCAAGGGGCTGGTGCTGGTATCTTACTCGCACTATTTAATCTCTACCATGAGAACAACTGAAGAGAAAATTAGCACGCTACTTTAAAAGATCACCAACTCTAATGATTTAAGTGTTATCTAAACTTTGTATCGGCTCCTGAAGGGAAGAAAGTTTCACCCATAATCCATGTCCTTGACTGCAAACAGTCGTTCCCATAAGAATATTACAAAGTTTTTAATAAGGCTGGCTTTTCATTCTTGGAAAAATCAAGCAGTTCCTAGAAACTCCTTGGAAAATATTTCATTATTTTTTAGTATGATACATAATCACTATCTGAAAGTATGTCAGATTTTTCCTTTAAATCCTACCTAAAGCCTATATAGCATTCACAGCCATTTATTTCACACATCCAGAAACTTTGGAAAGTTTGCATTATTGATTGTTTTTCAACATTTTTTACATTTATGAGAGAAGGTCAGTCCATCCTAAATCAAGGATATGAATTCATTCATTGGTTTTGGTGTTCATCTTACCTCTCAACAAACTTATGTATTATTTAGCACCTCATAAAATATGCCCGTTGCTTCAGAGGTGGGTAGATATGAATGTTTGCAGCAAACCTGCTTGGGTACACTCAGCAGCCAAGGGTTGCATTGGTTTCATTTTCTGTAGATGACACTACATCCAGTCACCCCTGCTATGCACCATCATTCTTTTTGCAGATGCATTAAGAACAGTCCTGCTCCCTCTCTCTTTCAACCAATCTATGTTTTGACCTCAATACACTCATATTCTGTCTGTCCAAGATAAAATAATAAAGTTTTGGACAGATAGCTGACTGTTAAAAGTTTTGCTCGTATAGTAGCATGGTGCATAGAGTTACTGCACTGGTATTATCTGTCTCTTCACAAAGCACATTCTTCGGTCCTGTATTATCATCAGTGAACATACTTCAAACATTGTTCATATCTATCACTGATTTCACAATTCTTCAATTAATTTTCAGTCCAGAAATTTGAAACCTTCTACATGCAGAGTCATTAAAAGAAAAGCTCCCTTTTGGCTCTACACTAGTTCAATATGCTTCTTATCTGCTTATAATAAACATGGAAAGTAAGACAGAAAACTCTACTGCAGCCTTCCTAGCTGCACTCATACCGTAACCTGGAACACATCAGTGCTGTGCCAAGAACAAACCAGCTCCCCCTGTTTCAGAATCATTGTTAAGAAAAATGTCAGGCCACAAAATGACAACACAGAAAGGGAATTACAAGTCTAGCCTTGCTAATCTGCAATATTCCAAAAGCATTAAAAAGAGTTAGGTTCACACCACCAAGTAAAGAAGGGTGTCTAGCAGAAAAGGCTAGAATTGAAATATAATACACTCTCTACTATATCATCTTCCCAGGCAACTTTCACAGTTGCTCTACAAACATGCATCACAGAGGTGTTTACATCTCACCAGTGAACCTGCCATAAACAGCCTTTGCTCTTTTTCCCCTCTCAAAGTTTTACTTAGCATTTCAGGAGTACAGCAGAGTTGATATTTACTGTAGATGCATTTTAATTTTTGTTTGCCTTCACACTGGCACACACACACACACAAAAAAGTGGCATAAACAGTGTGAAGAACAGGAATAAGTAGAGCACTGAGGTTAACACCTTTACAGTAATAATTATGAGCTGCCAGAAAGGAATCATCTCTTTGACACAAGTCTACACAACAAATATGTGGGAGCCTCCAGGCTCTATTGAAATGCTAAATACATAAATAATAAAGCTACTATTAAGCAAAATTTCTAGCTTTTGGCTCAAATGCACTCTTCTAGCCCACCCTATCTGTACCAAGCAAACAACCCTTTGACTTCAGAATAGAGGAGAAATAAGAGTTATTCCGCATCTTTCTAGAAGTGTTTTGCACTTTGCACCATTTTGCTTAATGTTGTTTCTTCTTAAGAAGGAATATGAGGTATCGTCATCTGAATTTTTTCTTTTTTTTTTCATGCAAGACAACATTAAGACCAGAAAAATGTTCAAGCTACTGCAGGTATTTTGCATGTAGGTACCCAGTTTACATTTTGACATATAAATAAGGTAACAAATTCAGAGACAGAATGCACCTTAATTTTTCTAACTAGCTTACTCTAGTAGATGAAAACATTCTGACTAAAGTCCTAGAAAGAAAAGATTGTGGAAACACTGTGATCATTTACATTTTCAGAACACTGCATGTAGCTGGTAAAAAAAGAACATGCATTTCTCTTGTGAATTGGTCTGCAGGTTCCAGGTGACTTCTAATGCTTAATAATAAAATCTTTCTCATCAAGTACAAAAAAATTAACTGCCTTTAAATGCATTTGTTAATTCAACTATAACTTAAGATGTACTAGGTAAAGAAATAAATGAAAATAATTGTGGTGGTTATGATCAGGCATGTCAGAATCACAGAATCATTGAGGCTGGAAAGTGAACTCAAGATAATATAGTCCCAGCTCCCTGCTCAAGCAGTGTCAGCTAGGGTAGGTTGCCCAGGATTGTGTCCAGTTGAGTTTTGATTATCTCCAAGGATGGAGACTCCACAGCCTCTCTGCACAACCTGTTCCTCTGCTTGACCCCCTCACAGTAAAAAAGTGTTTTATTGTGTTCAGATGGAACCTCGTATGTGTAAATTTGTGCCCATTGCCTCTTGTCCTGTCACTGGCACCACTGAAAAGAGCCTGGCTCTGCCTTCTTCATTCCCTCCCATTAGGTATTTATACATGTTAAGACCTCCCCTGAGCCTTCTCAGGCTGAAGAGAAGGGAAGGATCACTTCCCTTGACCTGCTGTCAGTGCTCTTCCTAATGCAGCCCAGGATGTTGTGGGCCTTCTTTGCTGCAAGGGTGCATTACTGGGTTATGGTCAGCTTCTTGTCCACTGGGACCCCAAAGTCCTTCTCTGCAGAGCTGCTTTCCAGCCAGCTGACCCCCAACTTATAAGTCATTTCTGAATATCTTTGCAAGAATATCTATTTGTTTGATCCTACCCATGCAAAAAGTGTCCGTTATGACAAATTCCTCTCTCACATGACATCTTCAATACACCACATCATGGATCTTCTGTTGGTCCAAGAAATTACTACAGAAAGAAAGTAGAAAGTATGGAAGCAGAAAACACCAATAACCAACATTGCATCACATTTCTGTGAGTAGAGAGCACATCAAAAAGCATTCTTTCCAGGCAGAAAGCAGCAAGGGTGCTTCTGGTCCTGTATGAGTAGTGAGATCAGATAATCAAGGGAGCAGGAGGAAAGCTGGAAACTGCACCTTCTCTATAAACTGCCTGTGTGCAGTAAGAAAAGACCAGTCTTGCACAAGAACCTATATGATAATCACAGGAACTCAAGAACAGTGGAACAATAGCAGAAACAAATGATGGGAAGTGTAATCCTAGAGCCATAAGGTGCAAAGGAGCCCCAGGAACTCCAATCTGATGCATCAATTGGAAAAAAACCTGGTCCACTAAACTGTTCCAAGGTGCACTGTACCAAACCCATCAGAAACTATTTATTGGAGAGCTAAAGGACAACAAAAGGTTTTGACATCCAGACGCTGGTACAGAATAAATTTATCTTCTAGCTCTTCCTCCTCAAGGAAGGAGGAAATCTGGCAGGTATCATATGAAAGAAACCCAGCAGAAAGTATCTCTCACTCAAAGATACTTCTTATAATTCTTTTGCTTTTCAGACTTTCCAGAATTACACTTACCCTACTTAAAAGTGCAAATGGAAATCTTAGTTTATTTATTAGTGTCTGTGTCTCCACAAATGCACTTACCCTCATTGCAGAAGTACTTTTAATGTGTAGCTCTCTCAAAAATATATGTCCTGAAAAAACTCATCAATATGTCTATCTTGAACCACACGGTGATGTAACTCAGACTTCCCCATAATGCAATGAACAATCTTTTCCTGAATAATGAATACGAACATTCCCATGTATCATACATTCCTGACCACTGAGAAGGAGAGTGCTCCCTCTGGGATGAGAAACACTGAAATGTTCCTACTGAATGAAGTAGCAGGTTCATATTGCAGTATTTCACCCATGCCCCACAGGGACCTAGCACTTTTTAGTGGTCAGTTTGCATTGACTTGATGGAGAGTGGAGATCGCATATTGGATCCTTGCATCTCAATATTCTTAGAACCATTTAAATTAATTATTTACCACTCTCATAGCAGAAATTTTCTCAAGCCTATCAAAATGAAGCCTTGTTCATGTTATGAAAAGTGACATATTTCTCTAAAACATATGTTCTCTTTTTCTGTATCTTCCCTAATCTTATGTAGCGTTAGCAAATAGTGTCTATTTAAAAATAAATAAATAAATAAATATCAGTTTAGAGCTGCTAGGTAATCTGTTTAACCAATGCAGTAACTAACCTGTACTTACTAAAAAACAAAAAAATCCATTATTGTTTTCCATCTGCAGTATCAGATTGTATATTACCGCTCAGAAGTAGACAAAGCTATGCGAAATGAATGCTAAGTTTTAGTATTTATATTTATTTAATATTTAAAGATTTATCATTATTACATCATGTAATAATGTACATCATTCCCAAGTTGACAATATTCCAAAAAAATCATAAAGTGGAAGCCTTAAGAGTACGGACATATTTGAACTGAAGTAATTAAAGGGTTGAAAACTAAAGTGTTAGAAACATAAAATTAGTCAGTGAGAAAGTGTGCACATTTAATTTTTGTTACCTCATTAAGAGTGAAAAAAAAAATTGATTGTTGATTTTCTGTAAATGAATAATTTGAAGGGAAATGCCCTATGAAGCAGCTCTTTTTGCTAGGAACTGAGTCAAGTCTAAAGTAAGTTCATAGGTGATAGCTGTGTACTTTTTCTACCGCCAACCTCAGCCAAAGCCAGCTTAAGCTAGTTAAGCAACTCTAGATTAAACCAAACTCAGGGAAGATTTTGCCCCACCCCATTATGCTGCTGCAAAGCCCTTTTTAAACAGTATTATCTTCTTTTGCCTTTCTGGTAGTTTCAGATACTTGAATTTAAGAAAGTGGATGACAGAGAGAGAAAAAGAGAGAGAAACCATGTGCTTCTGAGTAAGTATATATGGAAATGCATAGCCATACTGAAAAATTAATGCTCTCTTCAGAATCTGAGGAACCGGTGTATTCTCCATTAAGCTCAGCATTTCTACATCATGCTTTTTTGTGCAATCTACATATACCCAGTAATACATCAGCAGGAATTTTCTATAATCAAGATCCAGAATTTTTTTTTTAAAAAAAAAAAAAAGGCAAAACTGGATGTTCAGAAACAGTTTCTGTCATCTGGTACATAAAGCTTAGATGAAGATAAATAAGGTTATTAAAAAGATCACGAGAATATGGTAAGTTTTACAAATACACCACAAAATTTCTCTAAACAAGCAAGGAAGTACAAATCTCAATAATAATTACAGGAAGATATAGAATGCCAAGCAATATCATACAATGCTATACAATTTAGATGAAGAGCATCCTCACATCTGTTGAAAGAAATTTGCTTACTTACCAAATGTCATGTAGATTTTTCATATTTTTAGGATAAATACATAATTATGTACTATTTTTAAACAAAATACTGATTTTTGACTATTTACTCCAATTGTTCTCTCTCCATCCTCCCTCCTAAGCCTTCCCTTCACAACCAAAATAAGTATGAAAAATTATATGGTTTGCTCTGACATTCTTTTTCTTAAATTGTGTTCTGCCCTGCCTAACTTTGTGATATAGGAAACAGAACAGTTTTAAGGCCTACATAGCACTTGGTTGAGAAACCACCTGGATTTCTCAACATATTGAATAATTCTCTCTCAGAAATCCAGATCCCATAAACTAAAGCTAAAATATCAATATTGAACACTACAGTAAGATACGTAATTCAGAGAATCTGTTTCAATACTGTCGTTACAGCTAAGCTGACAAACAGGGAGTAGGGAGTGGGAAGAGTTCAGAAGCATTAAGACCAGTAGTTTGTCAACAAAACAGGTACTACACCCGGTTACAATGATCCATCCAATGATTTGCAGTTGGTCTTCATTACTTTTGTAATCATGACATTCTTTCACATCCAGTTAAATGCTTCATTTAAGAGTGACAGGCAGCCTGAAACAATAAACCTCATATGTGGACATGAAATAATTAAATATATCAAAAATTTGAGAGTAATGCACATGGAGTTTACTTGATACATAATAGTGCAGATCAGACTCACATGAGAGATGTTCCTCAACAACTGCCTGGAATTAAGCCAAAACCTTTAGTATCATACTAAAAGTGAGCACCAAAAAAAAGGGAAAAAAAACTTGTTAAGGTTGCAGGCAGATGAGGAGTCCCTGTCCGAAGTGTTAGCCAGCTGAACAGTACATGGGAAACTACTGGAGGTGACATAAGAAATTGCTTGGCATAAGTGGGTAACATCAAGCAGCTAACACACGTTACCGAAAGCACCATAAGGGATAGCCGGATTTCATAGATGGTTAAGGAGGAGTTATGTGAGAAATGGACAAAATTCAATTGGTAATTGGAGGGGAGAGTAGGGGATCTTTTGGGAGGCAGATCTTCCAAGTCCAGCAGCACCCAGGTAATCCCATTAGTAATACCATGCTTATGAGCTGAGTGGGAGTATTTGTGTATTCCACAAGCATACTTTAAACCCAATTAGCTAGAGAGGAGGATCAGGCCAGGCCAGTAGTTTTGTTCATGTTTCATGTGGATGCTGTTTGTGTTTCTGTGGATGTCCCTAAAAGTGTTTTTAATCTCTGTACAATCAGTTGCGTTTGTATTGCGTGGGTGCACCAATTGGAAGCGCATGCTCAGCCTCACAGGATCTTGAAACTAGCAGACAAAGAAGGGAGGAATACCTCTGAGTCTTGAAGCCAAGGTATTTGGCTACCCTCAGCAATATATGTGGAGATTTGAGAATGACAGAAAGAAAATGGTTTTCTATTTGAGAGAGGAACGGAGAATGTCAACAATAAACAGATGCCTGAAGTTCTTGGTTTATCAAATGGCCTTTCCAATTCATTATTGCCTACTCTTATGATGCCACTTTCACAGAAAGGTACTACTCACCAGTGAGTGAATTATAGCAATATAAAGCCAAAGCTATAATCTTTTATGGCACACATTCCATTGGTACACATACTTGATTAAAGTTTTGGGTTTTTACTTTAATACTTTTGTGAGCAGATTCATCCTGTCACATTACTTTGGAAAAACCTAATTTGCAAAAGCATCTGCTGTCATGTTTTGGCAAGTGCTTCCACAATGTCTTCCCCTTGGACAGCACAGATCGTATTGACAAAAGCAAAAGGCAAGGGTCTGATGAAATCTGTTTGTCATCAAACCAAATAACCTTCCTTATACATAATGAGAAAGGTTTACTAGTACTGAGCCCTTAACTGCACATTGCTGGAAACAAACATTCTGTTCTCTAAAAATAAACGCAGCACATTGATAAAACACCCTGATACTCAGTTTCTGTTATCCAACATGGGGGAGAAGGCCTTCCATTTCCAGAGGCATTGGTTTCTTAAATGCTTAAGATTTAGGGCAATCACATCTTCTGAAAACTAAAACACCTATCCTCAAAAGTATCTCAAGGAGCGTAAATCGAACAGTCAGTCTTTCACAGGGGTTAGAGAATTAGCATAGAATGGTAAGGAAGGGAAATGTCAACCTACTTTGCTGTGTCTGGAGTCAACACAGCAAAGTGTAAGCTGAGTTCTTATGCTTTCGAGTCTTCAGTAAACTACCACATGTAAGTATCTAACAAGATTTGATCAACTACTGATGGAGCAGTTATCTTTTTCAGAGACCTTTTGCTCTGTGGCTCACATCAACCACAGTGTTGTTCTGGTCCTTAACAAACAGTGGGCTTCAGTGTATTTGCATATTAAATATCTACTCCTATGCTCTGTACTCTTCTCTCACCATGCCTCTGCCCAGCTTCCAAAACAAATTGATTAAAACAGATGTCACATTTAAACAGATAATTGTGTTCTACCACAAAAGGAAAAAAAAATCCTCTTTTAAATATTGAGTTGTCCCATTGCCAAGTAGAGAAAACTTGCTCCATTCTTTTTAAGATGAAAAAGTGCCAATAGATTTGTTTAAACATTTTGGAGGTAAATTCTATAGAAATGCACTCCTTAATGCCAATGCCAGTATGTTCTGTTGGTCTACACACAGAATACCTGTAATACAGAAAAAAATTGCCCAAACAGTAGCTCCCTACACCAGAATGACACAGAACTGGCCCTCAGGAGAGCCACCTGGAAGAACTACTTCAACATTCAGCAGAATAATGCCTCAGGAAAAAAAAGCAGTCAAATATAGTCAGTTACAGCTATTTACAAGGCTGCCTTAAATACTCTTTAAACAGGTTGCAGATGCAGCTGTGGCAATGGGAAGAGTACTTTTAAAACAAATTAAAATTTATACAAGTATTTAGAGAGCTGTCATTGATCATAAGATCACAGGGCTAATAAGTTCAAAAACACATAAATTAATTTTACCCAAGGAGCAGTCCAGTGTATCTCAGAATAATTTACCACCATCAAAACATTTTTAGTTATCAAGGAAGGAAAAAAAAAAAATCCCAAACCAAAACCAAACAAACTGCCCCACCCAAATAAAAGCAAAGTGGATGCAATGGTGTCTCTGAATTTTAGGAAACAAGTACACATTACTGCAAACTTCATAAAATTTGAAGGAAAACCTTCAAAGAAGCCTGCAGTGCCTGTCTTTACTAGGCACCCATTGCACTTACTCTGAAGTTTGTTACTTAGTATGCACCCTTAAAAAGCACTCCAACAGCTAAATTTAAAGTGCTTTCAATGCATGACACATATGAAAGAGAACAAGTCTTGTTCTCAGACCGTGTAGAATGAAAAATTCTCCCAGAATTGTTTGCTGCAGGAGAGGCTACACCTTTCCTAGATGATCATCAATCAGCCTAGTGTGAGAGTGTCCTGGACTGAGCTTACTGTTGCACTTGCTGAGGTAGCAGTAATGCAAAACACAGCTGGCTGCTCGGCAGCCCTATTACATGTCTTGTGCAGAGCACAGAGGCAGCCACAGGGCCTCAGTTGGGCTGGAACAGCAAATTAAACCCTCTGTGATTACTCTGACATGAACTGTCTCCTTGGTTCCCCACTCCACCCTAATCTGGGCCCTGGTCTGCTATGGGGCTGAGGGTAATGCTTATATATGTTTGGAACAATTATGTCATGTAGACAAAAAGGAGATATCTTTCTTTTACTACATTCTCTCATGACTGTAACAGTTCACTTACTGCCACCTGCAGAGGATACGATCTTTTTTGCTGTGCCTGAGGCAGAGGTGATGAGAGCAGTGCCATACTTGCAGTTGATTATGACCATCAGGAGAACTTTTTTCCAAAGCTATCAGTATTGCAGGGTGACAGAGAACATTGTTTCCTGCAGACAACAAGCTTTCCTGAAAGAAAGTAAGAAATTCCGTCTTTCTCTCCACCATAATGCACATCCAAGGCAAGTATTACTCTCCCTAGCGTGAACTCACTTACTCCCTATGTCCCCCAGCTCCCAAATACAAACAAAAATAGGAGGAACTGCTCTACTCTCCCTATCTAGGACCATAGTTACCAATCAATCAGAGTGATTTTGGAAGTTTTGGGAAGAATGCTCAAGATGGCCATCTGTATGATGTTAAAACAGGATTCAGAATCGTGCATGGGCTGAAGTATGTAAGGTAAGTGAAGAGAATTGGGAAGGGGGAAAGAGGAAGCTGTCTGAAAACCTGCAAGGTCCAACACACTCACAGATTACATACTTCACAGTTATTCAGTGATGGACTAGTGGGAAGAGACAAAGATGTTCAAGTTGTAGGTTAAAATATGCTACAGCACTTCTGAATAAGCTTTCTGGAAATTTCTGTGTTACACAAGAGTGTTTAACTGAGACTTTTGGCAGCACTGGTACAGTACAAACAGCTGCTGCTCTAAAAAAAAAATCCATGGATACAAAGGAATAGAGAAGCACTAGTTAATGGAAAAAAACCTTGCCTGGATGCATTGACAGAAATACATTTTGGAATTAAACAGCCATTTTCCATTAAGGTGTTTTGATATCTTGTCCTTGCAGTAGACAGCTAAGTTACAACTGTTCAAAAGAGTCGAAGTGAGCCGTCCAACAGAGCTATGGACCTTGGGACAGAGTTCCAAGCCACAAAATATTACCTGGCATTTTTATTGTGTGATTCACAGAGCTGATGTTTGTTGTTATTTAGGAGCATTGTAGTAGCAAGTTGTGTATAAACAACACTTGCAAATCCCAAAAGTCTTATCAATTTTTAGAATGAATGCTTATTCACTCTCATTAGTAGGACAGTGTAGCATTCCTCTTTTCTGCCAGAGACGAAATGACAACATAACAACAAAAATAGCACAAAGAATCAGAAAAAAACAACACCAACCAAACTGAAGACTGACAGTGACTCATGCAGATTATGTTGGAGATATCTACCAATAACTGCATACACTGAAATTAAGACTGACTTGTTAGAAAGACTATATGGATCATGATACAGGATTATTTGCTGTGTGAAAGGAATTAATTCATCCCAAATTGTCTTCACAAGACACAGAAACAAGTGGTAAGTTCTGTAACCAGTTGAATGTAACACAAGCTATTTCTTTAAAGTACCTTCTCAGCTAAACTATACAGAAGATAAAAAGCACACCCTAACGACAACTTGAAAGTACACACAAAAGATAGCATTTAACTGACTTACACGGGTATGGCCTAGGCAGTAAAAAAAAAAAAAAAAAATCCAAAAAACCCCCACCAATTTTAAATTCAAATGTTGCATATTAAATGAGGAGTAAAGTACAGCTCAAAGGACCAGTGACTCAAGTCAATACTTCTAATTAACCCTCGAGTTCTGTACAAGCTTAAGGTAAATCTTCTACTGGTTAAAGTCCTAAGACACAAATTTTTCTTTCTAGCAAGAAAGCAAGACAGGATTTGTTCTTTGGAGATGGTAGATCAGAGTATTAAGATATTGAAATGCTATTCAGCTGTTTCATACTGCATTCAGAAGGCAAGAAACATGTCCAAGCTCTTCATAGAGCCACCTTACTTATATCCCGCATTTTCATGCTACAAAAGTCAAAGAAATAATGGCGCATAAAAACAATGGGGAAGCAGAAAAAAAAAAAGGGGAAGTTTTTGGTTTAAATAATTTTGCCAACTGACTGAAACATTTCCAGCATTTATACTTATGAATACAACTGAGTCTGAGAAGAGGTAAAATTTGCAAATATTATCTACAAGTTATTTGCATTCTCTCTCCTGTTTACCCACAAACCCTTATTGCTTCATCTTGCTCCTTCCCAAAAGGGTAGTAAGATCACTACTAGAACAACAGGTAAAGCACTATTGCCTTTTCGTACCTCAAATTTGGAACACACTTAGATTTAATTCTTTTTAATAATATATTAATAATATTCTGATTTTTATTTTTCATGTTCATTTGCTTTATCTTAAAAACTGCTCACCCATACATGACTCTCATATTTTCGTAAGACCATTGGGCATGTACTTACAGAGGACTATAAATTGCAACTAGGACCACAACTAAGAGTGTTGTAGCTTCTACAACACTCCTTCCTCCTTAACCACTTCCCAGTTTTCAGTCATTCAGTGTGAATTCAAGGAGAAATATACACATGGCCAAGACACTACTTTCAGACTCATCAACTTGTAGTTGATCATCCTCATAAAAAAAAGAAAAAGCACATAAGGGTCCACAAATTAAGAGAAGCTGAAAACCACAGCTCCAGATATTACAAAACGTTAGTTACAAAGATGTCAGTTAAAAATAAATTATCTTAGAATAGCTTATAATTCCACCTCTCTTTCCTGAATCAAGCTATTCTTTCAATAAAGTTTTTTTTAAGTTTGGTTTGTTAAGTGTTCACATATCATCTTGCCAACAAATTATCGTAAATGGAAGACAGCACCAATATACTGTAGCAATAAGTAAGGAAAGTTGAGATACAGTTTTCTTAACTCCTGAAGAGAAAGTTAAGCTGCTTCCCCCCCCCCCCAACAATTAACATATAACATGATCCACTTCAAAACAAAAAGAATAGGACACCAGTGAATTTCTTGTGCTTGACCATAATATGCCAGGTAATAGCACACACATTCTACTTGCATAATTCAGGAACAGCTCTGCCCAAGCATCTCCTCACATTTGGAAGTGATTTTTTCTTATGAAAATCTTCCCCACCAACCTGACACATTTAACACACCAATCACAATTTCCACTTGGATTTAATATTTATTTGAAAAATTGATCTCTCAGCAAGACGTAGGTGCACTAAAATCAGAAAAATAATGAGTTATTGATTCCATCCAACAGCACCAATGATTTGAGCAGTAACGCTGAATTTGGGGATTGAGGAGAAGAAGAACTTAGAAATTGAGAGTGCACTGAAACAAGTTGGAGAAAAAAAAATAACATCCAGTTAAGTGGTATTACATTTTTATTGCCTATCATTTTATTAAAAAAAAAAAAAAGCAGAGCAGCTGATCAAGTACCCATTTTCTTACATTTAGACACAAAATAGAACAAAGTAGTAAAAGGATTTTTTCCTTCAGATAACAAAAAAAGTTGTACTCATTTTAAATCTCACAGTGAAAATTTACTTCTTCCCTCACTTACAATTTTAAGTGGCAAATAGATTAGAGGACCAGCTAAACTTCACCATTAGTACATTTATTGTGAACCAATTTGTCCAAATCTCTTCCAAGAATACGGAAGAATAACTGCTATTATTGATTCCAGTTATGGTATTAAGAACTCCTGAAAAGCACTAAATGACATTGCTGTTGTAATGGCATTGTACCCAGAGTTTATATAACCACTAAAGAAGTGATAATGCTCTACCCAAAAACACAGTTAGAATTGGACAATAGACCAAGAGTCAAACATGGTTCATAACCTTCCCAGTGCTTTCCCCTCTAGGAGGGCTGGCCAAGAGCACAAGTGATTTTGCCTTTTGAGTCAACCAGTAAGACTAATGCGATTACATTACATGTGTCATGTGCTCACAGACATGTGGCAAAGACAACATAAGTATTCATGAAGCGGAAAGCAAATGAACAACAAATAACTACCTCACTCTTAAAATTCTACAAGAAGCCACGTGTTATTTGCTTCTTTCCTTTAAGAAGAATAGGCTACACTACCACATATAATCTTTAGATGAGCATGCTTGCTTGCAGATTAGTTCAATTCCTTTGAAGAATCCACCATGTTCCAAACATGTATACAAGAAATAGTGTTTATAGCTAGGATTTAATATTGACAAGGGCATCCATGACATTCAGTTCTAATATAGAAACATTTGCAGCAATTCAGGCTGCTGAGTCAGAAATTCATTTCTTTATATCACACCTAATTCATAAACATTCCTCACTTCATTTACTTGTACTATTTCTTTTCTTTACCTGAAAAAAATGCTGAATTTTTAACTGAAGGTGCTTTGCCATGCCTCAATAATTACCTCTGTCACCAAACATAAATCCTTCTACTACACGCTAGAGTTGGATATTCCAAAAACAAGGTTTCTCAAGCAGAAAAGTGACATTTTCAGGCTAAGCCTTCAAAAGTTTTATTACACAAGTTAGAAAGTTACAGAAGTAGGATTTCAGCCTTTGAAGTGTCTAGAGGAAAACTTACTGCATAGGTGAAAGAAGACAGTCAGAGGAGGTAAGGATTAGGCAAACTAGTATCAAAATAATGCCCCTGGTTCTGCCCATCTCTACAGACAACCATACTCCCAAGATGCTGCCAAATAGCTTCAAACAGTATGGAGAGTAGCAATGTCACCATCTCATTCAGCCATACCTACACATTTTGGGAGACAGAGCACAGCGCTCGTGTTGTTCCTAACCAGACCTCAGTTCTGTCTCCTGTGCCAAAAGATTTGTGACAAATGTCAGCACAATCTTCCTAAAGACCTGAGATCCATGTCCCAAGCAAATATCACGACGAGATTTAAAATTTTCCAGGTGGCAGCAATGAATTTGAAGAACATGTACATATGTGTTTGCCATATTCATACACCTTATTTGTTCATACTCACAGTGGGTGAGATGTGTCACCTTCCTCCCCTCCCCAGGTACTACCAAACACATCAAAAGCTACTTCTGCACCTTGGAATGAACCCAACCAGCAGGTGTTTGCACACTTATTTAAAAGTCTGATTACAGCATGGGGTTTTTGTGGGATTTTTTTTTTCCCCACACAGGTGAAATACTCTCAGGCTCCTAAAGCCTGGAAGCAGGGGTTACTACAGATGGGGACAGACGCAAGAAAAACAATCATCAGCTGGCCTTAATAAAACGTGCGTTGTATGCTTTTAGTGCAGTTATCCTGAAGACACAAAGATTAGAAAATCAAAGATTAAGTAATTTTTAATAATAAATTCCAGGCTGACTACAGAACGTCTTCCAGAACTAGCAATAGCAGTAGCTGGAACATTTTACGTTTAGCCTGCTATTTATGGCTGGCTAGTTACAAAGTCAACTAACATTCAGGTAGACTGGGCCAGTACCTTTTAACTGCAGATTCATATGCCTCCTTTTTCAAATCATTAAAAATGAATCATTTTCACATAAGACCTCAAGAAAGTAAGGTTAGGTACTCAGTTCCTTTGGCATAAAAGTGATTTAGTGTCTCAGGCCTTTCGACAAAGGCCTGAGACAAGACCAGATGGCAAAAAGACCACCACTACTTTCCTGATGGCGTACACCTTTTAAAACATAAAATGATCTTTAAATCATTAGCTCTCTAGCCACTAAGGAATGTGTCCAGACTACAAAGTAAGCTACTCCGACATAAGTAATAGTACCACTTTCAGAAGGTAATACAATGTCATAACATAGTTCCCACAGTCATCCAATATAACTCCCCATAAAAATGTCAGCAGACAATATACAGCAAACTGTTCTGCCTATGAAACTGATATGCAGGGCAGTAAAAAACAGGCACATTATTATATGTATGCTCTAGCACAGACACTGTTAAGTCCACATCCAAAAGTCTTGCTCCATTTTCATGCGTTGCTTGAGTAGGGATACTGTATCCACTTTATTAGAATAAAGGCTGAATTAAAAATAATAGTACTTGTGCTAGACCCTATAATCTGCTCACTTAAAAGAAACTTACACATGAGAGGAAGGTGAAACCCTCAAGAATGCATTGGCTTACGTTGGGGTCCTGGCCTGCATTGCTAGACAGACATCCATGGAAAACAGTATTTAAAGCACTGCCAGTGCAAGTCAGTCAGACCCATTTTAAGAATTTGCCACTGTTGTGGTTTAACCCCAGTGGGCAGCTAAGCATCACACAGCTGCTTGCTCACTCCCCCACCATGGGACACGGGAGAGAATCAGAAGGATAAAAGTGCAAGAACTCATGGGTTGAGATAAAGACAGTTTAATAGGTAAAGCAAAAGCTGCACATGCAAGCAAAGCAAAGCATGGAATTCATTCACTGCTTCCCATCGGCAAAGCAGGTGTTCACCCATTTCCAGGAAGGTGGGAATGTAATGGTTCCTCACACGTAACTGTTACTTAGGAAGACAAACACCATCACTCCCAATGTCACCCCCTCCTCCTAATGTTACCCCCTCCTTCTTCTTCCCCAGCTTTTATTGCTGGGCACAACGTTTTATGGTATGGGGTATCCCTTTGGTCAGTTGGGGTCAGCTGTCCCAGCTGTGTCCTCTCCCCACTTCTTGTGCACCCCCAGCCTACTCGCTGGTGGGGTGGGGTGAGAAACAGAAAAGGCCTTGATGTTGTGTAAGCACTGCTCAGCAATAACCAAGACATCCAAAACATAGCACCATACAAGCTACTATGAAGAAAATTAACTCTATTCCAGCCAAAACCAGTAGAGCCACATTGCTTAAATACTCTGAGACAACTAACTAGCAAAAAGATAGATAAGGAAAGTGAATCTTTATACAAGAGTGAAAGATCAGTCAAGCTTAGTCAAAACATAGATCTTCCTGTCAAAATGTTCAAAGCAGTGACAAAGATACCACTCAGTTCAGCAGAGTTCACTCGTTCTTTCAGAGGTGAGGGCAACACACATAGCCTACTGCTCTTGAGAAAAGCATGTCTGAAACAGAGACTTGTCCATGAAAGTATGTTGCTTGTCACTAATTTTGGCTTGGTCTGAATTTTTACCTGGCACAACCACACTAAATATTTCTCACTAGGTATACATACATTTATTCCTCACACATTTATGAGCACATATCTAAGTACATACTAACTGCACAAACTAAGTGCAGTTAATTGAAAGAGATTCCCCAAGTCTCCTTCAAAGCTAAGAGATTTTGATAAAAAAGGAAAAGTTTTCCTGAGATACTACAGGTTTTATCACTTCCACAGCATTCACTGAGAGATAATCCTGTTTGTGGCTATTGAACTGAAGGATCTGCTTCAGTCCTCATCTGTCTCAGTCAGCAAACCACTGTTATGAAGACTGCACTCTTCCATTATGCGTTTAACAGAAAGAGAATTTCTTCCGTGGCATTATTTATATGTCCCTACAGAGCAACTGCCAAGACAAGGAGAACCCTATAATACAGATCTGAAGATGTAGTGGAAATTTACATCTGTTTCAAAGGTTTATAATAGCTTTGTGCTGAATCTCCCCATAATGCCACAAAATCTACAATTGTTTTATATTAGATTCCAGATTGACTTTACAGTGTTGATTTTTGACCTATAAAATCCTAAACGCTCTGCCTTTTTATGAGATGCTGGCACAGCACAAGTAGGACAGATCCTGGCACAGAGGTATCAAATGAAGTGCCCTATCCAAACGATTACTGCTTTCCAGCCATGGTCTTTGTCTCTCTAGTCTACAGGTTTGTGTTGTCATGCCGGTATCTTCACAAAATCACCACAGTGATCACGCAAGGCAGAATTTACTGACATTGCAATACTACAATTGAAAAAGCTGATGTAGAAAGGGCCTTTGATTTTGAAATTCATTTTAGAAGTTGGCATAGTTTCCTGGGGCACAGTAACTGTTAGATTAAACTAAGACACCTCAACTTCCAAGACTTCGTGGGTAAGAAGGGATGATGGGCAAGTGGAAGACTAAGACTTTTAACAATATGGTAATAGTTGCTTGTGGGAAGGCTTATAGATACCCTTTGGGTTACAGCAGCTGGAATTTCTACAGGAACAGAGGCGACTGTGTACAACACAGTGGGAGGGTTGGTTTTGGGGTTTTATGTTTAAGGATCTCAGACACTGGGATTGCCCCTGTACAGGAAAAAAAAAGAAGAGAATGAAGATTAGAAAAAAGAGCATTACACCACTTCCCAGCACCTCCCCCCACTGATTGTTGCAGTAGAGCAGAGAGCAGTCTGTGTCAGTGTGAAGAATCAATGAGGAAGAATTGTTCATTTAATTTAATAAAAAAAAACCCCACAAGCACAAAAGAAATTTTCAAAGCAGTCTGCAAAGACTGAATGCCCTACTGCATGAAGAGGTGAGAAGAAAAGGCTCACTGGAACACAGGCTAATGTTCAATTAGAGAAACAACTTGCACGGTAAACTGAAGAAGCAAAAATTCCTTCCAGCATATCTCAAATTCCTAATAGAAATAAGTAGACATTACTGCTATCTTCAAGAGAGTCAAGCAGCAAGAAGGAAACTAAAAAAGGAAACAACTTCAAACAAACAATACCCATCATCCTCCTGTTTAAGACAAGCCCCATTTGCTGGCTGTTACTTGGTAGAAAGTGGGGAAAAATATGAAGGAACATGGTCAGAGAAAGCTAAAAGAAAAGCGGGGGGGGGGAGGTGAGCCTAACACCTTGGTCTTCAAAAGGCATAGGGTTGGGTTTATCTCAGTTAACTAAACTATCAAATCAGACTCATTACTCATAGTAAAGGTCATAAACCAGTTCAATTGTTTTAGTCCTACTTAGATTCTTGCCAAGATACAAGTTCATTAAATTCAGCTATTCTTCTTAAAGAAAAATAAATTCAAAGCATTGGTCTGCTGCTAACTTGTTTAGAGAAAAGGAAAAACTAGTAACCATCAGACTCCCTAAAACCAGAGGTAGCAACTAAAAACCTCAGGTTCAGTTTCAACTTCAATGTAAGTGGAATGGTCCAGGAAAGCATAGAAATGAGTCAATATCATCGTAGTGCAGAGCAAGCAGAGGAAGACAGTACAGAAAAGAAGTGCCAAAAATAGTAACCCTTGCCACTAGGTACTCCAAACGTGAAATGCATTTCAGTGAGTGAGTGAAAGGTGCCAAAACTCTATGTCCAGTGTTAACAACTTAAAAAAACATGTTATCCAGAAAGACACAGCATTCTCAGAAAATGAATCTTTTCTGAGAATCTGATAAACATATGTTACCCACATTTCAAAATATCTTGTCCCATCCAACATATATTCATGTAACAGGGCTCTGTATAAACTATCCATATCCCCTCCTTTTTTTCTTCCCCATCACACAATTATTATTTTTTTTTAAACTGTTCAATACATGGCAGATGCATATCTCAATTCCAAAACAGCTCTAACATTAAGATCGCTTTGGAACTAAGATGGCATATCAATGGGGTATGAAGTTTCCTAACTGCATTTTTCTGAGGTTAGTGTAGTCCCTCTGTTAAGAAGGGCACTCACTGCTGGTCCTGTTCAGGGCAGTTTCCACAGTGGGCTACAAAGCTGCTGCACTGAAGCTCATTTTTATAGGGAGATACCTGAGTCCAAAGGAGAGGGGAAGGACCAGAGTACAGGTGGGTATGCAACAAAAGATTAAAAGAAAGAGACCCACGATCTCTGCCTCCTGGCACCCTAAATTAGTGAGTAAAGCATTTGGAGGGAAAAAAATTTAATAGGGAATAGCCCTTTGGTAGGAATCAGCTTTTTTTTTTTTTTTCCTAATATGGGTGGCCCACCTATTTTTCCTGTTAGAGACCACCTATACTGGGTGAATTCTTACTGCACACTTCACATTTCAGGGAAGAAGACCTAGCATAAATAAGTGGGAAGTGTTATTAATATACCATGTAAATCCCAAGAGCATCTGATGAGAGGTGGAGTAAGGAAAACTATCATGGTGCAGGAAATAAGTACTCTTATCTACTAGATACAATAAGAGAGGGCAGAGACTAAACACAGAGAGGTGACTGGCAAATGCTGGGCTGTTGTAAGCTCTTCTACACTGAGGCCTAAATGCAAAATCTTATTATGCCAAAACCAAATGTGCAAGAAGTCAAGGAATCAAACTTGTGAATTAAACATTAATATTAGGTTTGTAAAGACAAACAGTAAGCTTAGTTTATTATATATGCTATAACCAGATGTATCACTACAAATATATATTTGGATAATCTAAACTTAAGTGAAAGTTTACAATTCATGAAGATTTTAAAAAGTAACACAAGAACTAATGACATCACCAAAAATTTATGGCAGGATTTGATCTGAGAGGAGAGAGGAAGAAGGGAGAAAATCCACAATTCAAGACAGAACATATGCAACCTGTGATCAACTCACTCCCAAACAGCAGGGCTATATATCAGTTGCAGAACTTCAGAGACCAAAAATCCACTATTTTCTTGATCCTTGAAGATCTCAGGCCACAGCTTTGAACTACCTGAGTATTAGTTAGGGCTGTAGATAGGATGGTATTTTTCCAGATAAATATTCCTTTATACATGGATAAACATTAACGGTCGTTTTGCATAACTAAAAGACTGAAATACTCAGTTTCCCACAGAAATGATTGTTTACTACTGTGTTCAAACCTTGAACTTGATTTGAGGTTAGCATGTCCTACCAACTGATGTATTAAACAAAAATAGAGGAGTAAAGGTAGAAATAAAAAACCAAAAAACACACACACCCCCAAGTCTTATTAAAGTTCTTAATATTTCAAGCACAAAGCATTTCTGCAATCTAAACATAGCTATTGCATTTAAATTTGTGTTGTTTTGACTCCAGTGACAACAATACAGTTGCATTATTTTAGTCATGTTGCATACAACCATTATTTATTTATTATGGATCAAACATAACAAAAAAACCCCACAAAAGTGTTTTGTTTGAATCTACATCTTTCTCTGGAGAGCAGCTCAACAAAACTGCAGAAGAACAGTGTTTATAGTCCTTCTCACAGGAAGGGGGGCAGGGGAGAGGGAGTGGGAAACAGCTAAGACTTCATTCCAGCCACAAGATTTACTAACATCCTATGGGCAGAGGTGATCACTCTTAACCTAGCGATGATAGCAAACATCACTGAAGAAATACAGCAATATAAAACAGTAGCCAAATGGGTGGCTTCAGCTACCCTGAGTTACCATCTTTCATCTGTGAGCTAACGGTTAAAAAGTAGGATCTCTGTCAACCGTGACAAAGATTCACTCTAGTTTTCCTTCTCCTCACCCTCACCCTGCTTTGTAGATGTTAGGACTAGGAATATAATCAGTTTTCCAGATCTCAGATACCATCACTGGGACAGATTTCCTCCCATCCAGCTAGGAGGACACACACATATCCTGCACAACTAGGTGAAAAGATTCCCCTGAATTATTTTTTATTCTAATCGGTTCCTTGTTCTTGTTTGTTTGTTTAGGAAATAACAGTAAATCAGGATGACATGAAACTTCCATAACTCTCCCTATTTTCTCCAAGAGTTTACTGTTTAGTTGTTTATTTGCTTTTTGCCTGATTTTTTTTCATTTTCAGTTCTGAGACACTGGCTCTTGTTATACTTCCAAGACCTTACTGGAATATTCTTCTGTTACTGAGGTTTTCTTCCCTGTCCAAATACTTTTAGAATTATCTTAACCTTCTCCTTTTTACAGCAACAATAGCAGATGATAATAAAATGCTGCAGGCAATATAACCACAGGCATACAAACACAAAACATGAAGTATTTTCTATGTAAGCAGATCACAAGGGTGTTTAACTGTCAAAATCTTGAGGTTAGGAAATATTTCTTAACTTCAGTTTTGAATTAGGATGAAAATAAAGTTTGACAGAACTTCTAAAATCCTATTCTAGAGAATCTAAACATATTTCTGCTGTGGGAATTTAGCTCACTTTCAAGTATTAAAGAATGTAGTGTCACTCAGATAGACCAATGTTTCCACAAGGACTACCGATACTACTTGGAACTTTTTAATTTTTATCTCTTCTAAATAAATTTATTTGTTGTCTCCAGATTAGCACTATCATCTTCTTCCTTGTGATAGTTCACATGCAGTGTTATATAACTATAATTTATTTTACTGTGTTTTTACCCAATTTTAATTTTAAGTTTTCTCTAGCTTAAGTATCTTTATCTTGTTCTCCCGCACATCCCCCTCAGACATCCTACCACCTTTATTACTTCTCTGTAGACCTTCACAATCATCCTCCATTCCTCAAGTTGTAGTTCAACAAGTATTAAAAAGTGTCATAGTACACACCTTCAAACTATGGTACTCCTTCAGTGTACCTAAAATAAGTGTAAGTGTTCTAGTTAAGCCCCCTACATCTGCTTTGGAATTAAGAAAAGTTCTTGAGTTGGAAAAGATGATTTGTTTAGGGATGTTCTTCTGGCAAAGAGGTGCATTGCTGGTGAACATCTTGCCCTTATCCCTGTTATACTACCACATCCAAACAGCTAGTCAGACATATCAGCTTCACTTCTTGAACATGAGGTTACTGTTCAGTTACTTCCCTATGTCTCCTTTCTGGTAAAATTATGGCCTGATATGACAGTTTTCTCCGAGATCTAGAAAGCCCCTGAGGAAACAGAGCAGCCTCCCACCCCAGAGAAACCCATGGGAATGGAGAGCTCCCTGAAACCCAGCTCCCTCCCAGCACCATCCTTAATTAGGTCGATAATCCCTTTGGTCACCAGAGGAATTCCGTTGAGCAGCTAGAGTAGTTTATGTTGTTCAGAGCCCTGGTTCTCCAGGTCTGCTGAATTCTGAAATATTTCCACTAAATTTCCACTGACCTTGCATGTTAATTGTTCACAACTACAGCATTTTGAAAGGCTGTAACTGAAAGCACAGTAGCCATTTATTTTACCAGCTACTGTCCCAGAGCAAAGGGACAAACACCTGTTTGAGGATTTCAGTGCCTCTTGGAACCCTAGGGGCTTGTGCTTCTGCAGTCCTGTGAATTATCTTGAAAACATATCTCATATCAGGCTCTCATATCAGAAAAACGGTAGCAACAGGCTTGACAGAAAACAGCATTGATTTTTCTAGGTCAACACTCACAATGCAGTAAATGTTTTTCACAGTTTAAGAATACAAGAAACTCTTGAGTGCTCACATGAGCAGCTTCAACTGTCCAGTATGTCCGTAACAATGAACTCTGAGACCCACAGTGCACTTTATACTTATTATCCCAATGTGAAGCAAAGCTGTTCACTTTTTATAACCCAGAGCAATCTAGCTAATCAGTTCACTGAGTAGCATCAGATGACGGTGTTTTAATGTTGATAGCGCTTTCTGTCTTAGAAATTTGGATTAAGCATCTATGATTACTAGAGCTAAAATTAGAAGAGTTAATATTTTCCTATCATCTGGAATAGGCACTGTGTGAGCTTACAGCTGTATTATTCTTTTTTATTTTAAGAGAAACCTGTGCTTTGACAGAAAGGAAAGGGAAAAAGAAAGAAAAAATAAAATAATCCATCTCTCTAGCATCACAACACAGTGCTAGGAAGTGGAGCTCTTCAGATGACTGCAGATCACAAATCCATCAGTCATCTTCTCACCTGGTTTTTCATGATCCTTTACAGCAGTAAGAACAAATCTCTGGAAGTAAAGAGAAATCCAAAAGCCTCATAGAAGCCAATTCAACCTAAGGAAAAGCAATTTGAAGACACCTTGTTTCACTTTTTACTGTACCTGACATACCAAGCATTGTAACCTAGGGACTCTGAGAAAATACAACTTTTTGTGCTGGAAAAAAGGTCAGACAAAGCTTTCCGCAAATCATTTCAGAGTGAGGCAGAAAGGAAAGTTTCAAAAAAATGAAGTAACCATACAAGAAACACATACAGCTGAAGCATTGTGCTATTCTGCTCTGAAGCAGCCTCGTGTGAAAGATCCTCCATAACAGAAAGAGTTTTATCAGTTGTGCATAGAGAAGACACATCCCTGAATGTAATCATCTAAGTAGTGGATATAAAAGCATAACCTGGGAATATATGCAGATTATTCAGTTCAAAAAATATGGTTCAGATTTTATTTCAAGTGATTTCTCACTAAAACATCTGTTGAGACAACAACGAAAAACTATTAGCAAGAGACAAGATAGTTTGTGTAAAAGAATACAGCAGGATCAGAAGAGATTTTTTTCCTCATCACACACACATCCCAAGACAGAAAAATGACAAAAGTTCACTTGTGTCCTTAAAGGAATATGCTTTGATCATTTCTTCCCAAATACAAATACAGAGCAAATATATATTAATAGTCAAAAAAGAACTTGTATAATATGGAAGGGAATAGATCTGTAAAACAGGAAAGCAGCTAAACAGTCAGAAATGCTACCAAAGGACACCTAGAAAAGAAGAAATGCAAAACTGAAGTGACTTCCAAAGTTCATTAAGCATTGAGTCATACTGTTACCAGCAACATGTATTTTTTATCCTACAATAGATTCATTGAGTTGGTCAGTTGGTCTGAAATTACTTGAATAACAAATTTTGGAGGAAACCACCATTTTAAATTCCTGTTAGAGGCAAGAGCAAAGCTCTCCTTGGTCCATGATGTTATCTGCTGCACTACTTGCAAAGACAGACACAGCCTTATTCTAGCAGATGTGGCTGGCAAAGGAAACCCAAGAGCAGGTAAACCTTGCAGCCTACAGATTGTGATTCCTGTGCATCTTGGACATGAATTCTGTCATAGCAGGAAGCATCAAAACTCCTTCCCAGAAGGAATTTCAGCCTGCACTCCTGCTGAAATGCTGACAATTTTAGAGGTACGGACAGCCTACCCAGTCCAATCACCAAGTTTTTCACAAGGAAGAAATGAGAGCTTCGCAAATGAAAATAAACTAAATAACCATTTGTTGATTAACTCACAGACTGAAAAGATCTAACTGATCCTCACTTCGGAAGCTCCTGGTGGGAAAGGAGCTCAAAGAGTTAACTACAGTTTAATGACAGTTAGGTATCCATAAGCTGTAAATACTGACAAAATTCCCTCGTAACCTTTCCCTGCATCAACTTTAGTGTTGCTATATTGTACATAAATGTACTTTTGCAATTAACTACTTTGAGCTTCAACTGTTTTTCCAGAAACCAATGTCACTAAGCATGAGTCAAAGAACTTCACGAACTACTGAACAAGCCTCATTTAAGACTGAAAACTGTTCAAACTGAGAAGCCAACTTTCCTTGTGCTTCTGAGGACTCAGGTAACCTCCAGCAGTGGATGACTAAGGCAACATCGTCTACCCCAAGTGGGTGCGTGCGTGCGTGTGCGCACACACACTCTTTCTGTTATCATTCCTAGAATACCTTGAGGAAACATACAGGAGTTTCCATGTAAAACAAACTATTAGAAGCAAGGTCCTAAAACACACATTTCAGAATGGATTTGAGTAATGCAAGTCCAACAAAAGAACTAAACCAAAGGCTTAATGTCAGTTCAGTTAAAAAATGTTGAGCTGTTAGCCCTCTCTTCAGAAAGAAGAGGCCATCTGAACAGGCTCTCAAGTATTTACTAAATCAGAAGATTAAATTAAACTGTGGATTAACTAAGGAAACTAGCATATAACCATTCAGGAACATAACAGTGACAACTTCCTGCCACAAATGTACCACAGGTCTTGTACTGTACTTTGAGATACCCAAAGAGGAGACATGCTGAAATACCAATGGAGATTATATTAATTTTTTATTATTTGCTACATTACTATTGGCATAAAAACAGGTTTGATGTTTCTGAGGGTTCACATTACATCATCCTGCATTACACTGTTAGGCTGAACTGCCGGCAGTCACATTAACATGACTGCATTTCCTTGACTATTCATGAAAATGAAGAAGCCTAATGAAAAATCTGAATTTCTAATGAATTAAAAAAAGACACCACACACATGTATTCACAACAGATTCACTGGAAGGGAGAGACCATCAGAAAGTTTCTTCCGGTCTACAGAAAAATGAGTTGCAGAGCTGAATGCAAATTCCTACCTATACAGTTCCATTGCATCTTTCAGCATGTTTTAAAGTCACTTTTCCTAAAATAACACCCTCATGCAAGTGCTCTTGTTGAATGACACAGAACTGTTTAAAGAGGCTTTTTTATTATTATAGATGTAGTACTTAGCAATTCATCCCCATTTGAAAGAACAGTCTGCTTTTGTCACAAAGAAAAGCTTCAGATACATTTACATCTTTGTGTATGTTCAGATATAATCATGACCCATTACTTACAAGCAAAAAAAATAAAAAATAAAAATCATCCCAGGACATTTCAAGTTTAAATTCTGATTTTATAGCCACAATAAAAATACCATCTGTTTCATCAAACTAGAGAGACTACTAAAAAATCAAGGTGAGCACTCCCACTGTAACAGGACAATAGAAAAAGCATGCTTTCCTAATTAGTTTAGATTTGGGCTCTGTCCCTCAAACACTAACTACCACCTGCACTATCCATAACCAAGAATAGCCTCGGCTATGATTTCAACGGTACAATATGCTGCTGTCTCTGCAGCAAGCAAAGAAATCCAAAGCAGAGGAATCCTCATCATTATTTACTTGACAGCAGCTATATTTTTCCTCATTTAAAAATAAGAGGTGAGGGTGACAAAAACCTAAGAGACTGAGTTACTTGAATTTACTTCTACACAAATATAAAATAGGGATTCTTGTTTGTCCTTCACATGCCTGCTGAACTCACACGCCTGCTGAACTCACATGCCTGCTGAAAGTACAAGAAGAAATGCAGGTTAGGTGATGCCACAAGAAGTCCTTTTAAGGTACCTGTTCAGACCCGCCATTCATTCTCAGTAATCAGTGCAGATCTGCTTTCAGCCAGTGACATGAATCACCTCCATTAAGGAAAAGAGTGGTCAACAAAATAGGGTATTTGTACAAAGCAGGGAGCAGTACCCATATCTGAACTACCAGAAACAGTAATTCCTGATGATCAGAGCCATCACATTGATTTACACAGGCTGACATGCCCTGGATTTCAGCAAGATTAATTGATGTACCCCATGTATTGTGTTGTCTCTACTATCTTGCTCCCTCTTTCACATTAACAAAGTCAGAGCTATCAATGAAGATGCTTAAGATGCTTAAGTGTGCTATGTAGGCATAATACTGGACATAACATGTACATCAACACTATGCAGAAGGCAAAGTGAATGTTCTTCCACTGAACTAGTGTCTTTTTCAGGTTTTCAGTAAAATGGACACCCCTGAAGATGATAGGCATCTATCTTCACAGCCCCAGTCAGCTACTTCTTAAATTGGAGACAAGTTGTGGAACTCCTTGCCAAGGATATACTGCATATTAAGAATTTACACAAGTTCAAGAAGAGACTGGACACATTCACACAAGGAAATCCACTAAGGGTTACCTAAGTATAGAAAAACCACAGGTGGCTCTGGAATTCCCTGAGAAAAGACCAGTCAAAACTGGCCAAGAATTAGGAAAATATGTATTGTAGACACTTGCCCTGCTCCTCTACTCTTTGTAGGTACCCACTCTTAGCTTATTTATAACATCGTAGGCATTTATCAGAGATAGGATATGAGTACACAATGATCTGGTTTGACCCAGTACATATGCTCCTGTGGTATAGATTTTCCAGGGCTCTTGACATGGAAAAATCTTATTTCCTTGCAACTGGCCAGTTCAAATAATTAGTAGCTTTGTAATGGCTAAGAATTAGACTTCTGGACATCGGCATCAGCTCTTGGTTAGTAGCCAGTAAAATCTGACGTTTTTTAAAAAAATATATAGCGGCACTGCAATCCATAAAGAGTTTAAAAAGGCAGTGTTCTCTCTTGCTTTAAGAGTACAGTTTAATTTCTCAATTAATCCAATAAACAAATGCCTGAGAAAGCTTTTTCCCAAAGACAGCATCCCAAAGTTTCTGCCCACTTCATCTCAAATTAATGGAATTAAATTTGCACATCACTTCTCCAAACATACACCTGTCAGTTCCTGTTCTTCCTTCAGCACTAATGATCACTGAAACTGATAACATGGTCAGCTGTGGTTCACATGTTGTCTGCAGTACTGTTTTGCTCATATCTGAGTAAGTCCATTAGTAAGACATATCCCTAGCTTGTCTGCGAATGACAGTCACTATGGGCATATGACACTATGGTTCTCTAATCCCTTCTGGGAGCACAGCCTTTGTTCTGTGACTTTATGCCTCTGAAATACAGCACCTACAACCAATATATTTGCACTGCTGTTGGAACCATGGAGACCTTTATGAACTTACCTGTAATAAATCTGCCCATCAGTCCTAGCCATCCAGTCAAGTGCAGCTGCTGGCAATACCGACTGTCTCTAGCTCTCTCATGTTTCTGCTAAGCCTGAAAACACTGCCCTGTGGTTCATCATTCGTGTCATTGCAATGAGATCCAAAACTACCCTTGGATTAGGCAATACAGAAAAAACAGAGGAAACATTTTTCTACACTAACTCAGACTGCAACAGTAAAGATTAAGGAAATTATGTTTACAATGTATATCCATAGGTAAAACCTACAAGGACAACTAGATTTATATTCTACTTTTGAACTATTCTACCTTCACCTCGCTGTTATCTAAAACCAGGTTAAGAGCACTGGTTTGTTTGCATATCCATTCAAAAATAGAGACAAAGTTGGTCAGTCAGTCCATTCCAAAGCATATTTCTGTGCATCTGTTCAGGTACCTGTAACCAGATGCAAGTGCTCACCACAAGGAGAATTTAACCACTTCTAAGACATCCTTATCCTCATTCAGTTTACTGCCTAAACATTCTTTAAAACTCATTCCCACCAAGTCTACTCCAACATTCTTCTTGTGTTTAGAATTCCAATAACCTGCAAGTTTCTCAACCTGTGTTCTCTCTCAATTTTTGTGGTCATAAAAAGGGGTGAGGGACAGAGAAGTGCACGTGCATGCACACACATGTCCAAAACACAGCTTTTAGTAGCAGAAAGTGATGCTTTTGTAGTTTAACAGATGCTTTCCTCATGGAAAGGAGCAGCCCTGCAGAACAGCTGGCAACGCTCCACAGAACAACACTTGTCCACAGAACAACACCTGAGATCGTACTATCTGAAAATGTCTTGTACAAATAATTTCAGCCAAAAGCATAAAATAATTACTCTGTCCAGCTACATAGAATACATCTGATAAATTGAGAGTTTAACATTGGAAGTCTTTATCTCAAAAATCTCGTTGTAATTACAGATTATATGGTTCTCCTGGGTGTATTGAAGACTTACCCATTTGCGTGCAGCCAAAGCATTCCTTTGCTTGCAATATAATCCTGAAGTGTCAGTGTCTGAGTGTCAGCAATTATTTTATGTAATGCAACTTTTAAGGGAGTCAACTATTCAGAATATTGCAAAAATGAATTCAAATGGCATATGCTTTCCAAGTATAAAACTCCTGTGTTCTTCCTTCAGTTAAGAGTGACACTACTGAAAGAAGAGAATGTATTGCCTTTGATTTCCAACCCAATTTTCTGTATGCTAGGCAGTTCACAGAACAGAGCAGAGATAATTGTTAGGGTGTGGGGTTTGGGATTTTGGTTTGGGGGGGGGGGTGTTAAACATACTCACACAAGATTCTCCACTAGTCTACAGAGCTTGTGGATTTCTAATTTCATGTGTAAAACTATGCCCAGTCCATATTTTTGTTATCTCACGTAAACCATTATGTCTACTACATTTAAACACAAGCAGGTCAAAATTAAGAACTAAGCAAAGCAAGTTTACAATGACGGATTTCATACTTAGCTTCTGCACTAGACAACAAATAGTAGGGAGGACTCCCAGTTAGACATAGAAAAGAGCAAGTCTTGGAGACCATAATAAATAGTCTTATTTCTGGAATCCTGCCATGAACTCTGATTTCTCTCTGATTTTGCGTTAACATGGTTAACCCAACCAAACTGGGTTCTGTGGCTCTTTCAGACTCTCTGCTTCATCCACATTTATCTTTTTTCACCTTTCAGTAAGTCTCAGAGTACAACTTCCATTTTTGATATGCAGAAGCATTACAGAATCACAGAATGGTTGAGGTTGAAGGGACCTCTGGAGGTAATCTGGTCCAACGCTCTGCTCAAGCAGGGCCACTTAGAGCCAGCTGCCCAGGACCATGTCCAGGTGGCTTCTGAATATCTCCAAGGATGGACACCCTCTGGCCCAACCATTCAGCCAGTTTTCAACCCACCTCACTGTCCACTTATCCAGCCCATACATCAACAGCTCATCTATCGGATCTTACGGGAGACAGTGTCAAAGGCCCTACTGAAGTCCAGGTAGACAATATCCACTGCTCTCCCCTCATCTACCAAGCCACTCATCTCATTGTAGAAGATTATCAAGTTGGTCAAGCATGACTTTCCCTTGGTGAAGCCATGCTGACTACTCCTGATGATTTTCTTGTCCTTAATGTGCCTGGAAATGGTTTCCAGGAATAGCTGCTCCATCACCTTCCCAGGGACCAAAGTGAGGCTGACCAGCCTGTAGATCCCAGGGTCCTCCTTCTTGAAGACAGGGGTGACATTTGCTTTCCTCCAGTCTTCAGGCACTTCTCCCAGTTGCCGTGATGGATCAAAGATTATTGAGAGTGGCCTTGCAATGACACCTGCCAGCTCCCTCAGCAATCGTGAGTGCATCCCATCAGGGCCCATGGACCTATGTATGTCCAGTTTGCTAAAGTACTGCCTGACCTGATCCTCTTCCACCAAGGGTATATCTTCCTTTCTCCAGACTTTCCTCCTGATCTCTAGGACTCCTGAAGGCTAGTCTTGCTAGTAAAGACTGAGGAATTCAGTACCTCAGTCTTTTCCATGTCCTATGTAACCAGGTCCCCCATCTCTTTGGGCAATGGGCCCACATTTTCCCTAGTCTTCCTTTTGTTGCTTATGTACTTATGGAAGCCCTTCTTGTTGACTTTCACATCCCTGGCCAGATCTAATTCCATTTGGGCTTTAGCTTTCCTAACTTCATCCCTGGATGCTTGGATAGGGTCTCTGTATTCCTCCCAGGCTACCCATTCCTTGCTTCCACCCTCTGTATGCTTCCTTTTTGAGTTTGGCTAGGAGCTCCTTGTTCACCCATGCAGGCCGCCTGGAATTTTTGCCTGACTTCATAGTCACTGGGATGGAACTCCTGATCTTGGAGGAGGTGATCCTTGAATATTGATGTGCTTTCTTGGCTCTCCGTTCCCTCCAGGCCCTTATCCCATGGGACTCTTCCAAGTGGATCTTTGAAGAGGCCAAAACCTGCTCTCCTGAAGCCCAGAGTTGGGATCTTGCTTTTCACCCTACTCCCTGTCCTCAGGATCCTGACCTCCACCATCTCATGGCCACTGGAGCCACTGTTTCTTCCTTGTAGTCTTGCATAGTTTAGGGTTAGGTGGACCAGGTCTTTTGCTTGTAGGCACTTCTGGCTCCTCTTGAACTTTGAGGGTAGTGAACCATTTTGCAATTGTAAATCATTAGGTGGGGCAGGAGACTTCCTCTTGGTGCCAGAAGTCACCAGCTTCCATCCTTACCCTTCTCCAGGGTTTTTGCTTACCTTAATACTGGGAGTAGACACTGCCTGCTTCTCTACTGCAGATGGGGGCTGAGGGTCTTCAAGCTGTTGAGTCTCAGAAATGATCCCGTCTATCTCCCTTTCATCTTCTCTGATGCTACGCAGCCTGCTCACTTCCTCCTGTAACTCCTCCCCTTGGTGGCACAGGTTCTCCAAGACAGCACACCTCCTGCAGGACACGGTTATCTCTCCTGGATCAGAGGCAGGTGCCAGGCACCCCCTGCAGCCTGGGACTTGGAGGGCTGCATCCACCATCTGAAGCTCAGTCCACGTCAAAGCCTCTACCCTAGCAGGGACAGATGCTCCAACATGTACTGAGGAAACTGTTCTGTGGTGTCTTATCACCACATTCAAGATTGTTACTGTGGCACTATTTCCACTGAGTGCCCCTTACTTTGCCCATCTCTTCTTAAACTACTGCATCTGTTGACTGTCTGCATCTGTTGGATGTCACTGACACCTGCTGACACTGTATCTGTTGGATGTCACTGACATCCCCTCCTTAGACTGCAGACCTCTCACTGGCCACATCTGGCAAATTTTGCTCCATGTGCCTTCTGGACTTAGGTAATATAGGCAAAAGTCTTGGCCTCATTGGACTGCATAGAACCCTTGTAATAGATTCCATCTGGATCAGTTTCAACATCCATTTAAGTCTATGATAAGTGTAAGGTGAGCTGTCCAGTATTTTTTAAGGGCTTGGTCTCATTTGCTAAAATAAACTGCCCTAAAGTGACACTGCTATGGAAGAAACACACTAAGCAGTCACATGCACAGAATCCCATGGACTGGGGGGAACCAGCAGATTTTTGACAATATTTGTGGATTTGCTAATAAAAAACCCAAACAAACTACAGTTTAAAAAAGTGAGGGCCTTCAATTCTGTGAGTTCACAGGCAATGCTGCCATAACTTTTCCTTTGGAAGATTCCACATACACTCTTCCCTCTGCTTTCAAAAACATAACATCTAACTGTAAGAAGGCATTTGACCAGATTTTCCTCCCTCCTGGCATCGCACTAACAATGCAGTAACCATAGCAAGCCACTGGAAAAGGAGGCAAGGGAAGTAAGTAGATTTGAGATGGAGACATAGAAAATCATAATGAAAAAGTACTTTCAGAGATGCACTTAAGATTAAATCTTATAGAGGGCTAAGTCACTGCCCTTGGCAAAAAAAAATAATGCATTTCCTCTTCCTCCCAAGTTTATACAAAGGTTTGAGGCTCCTGGTCTTCCCAACCCTCTACCTAGAGACTGATGTTCTGCATTTACTGAGGCTATTTTTCTCAAAATCAATTTTATTTTTAAAAATATGTGCACAGACACAATAGCTTCACTATTGGTGGAACAGAAAAGCCTCTTTCATTTTCTTAACATTTTCAGTAGCACTCTACATTTTTCTCCTTAATGGCAGAGCATCAGTATATGCTTTTAACTTTTATTTCTTGCCCATAGGTTTCCCTAGGGTTTCTGCAAGAAGACAGTCATTTTACTTCTGCAGTAACCTCTCAAGATGTAATCACACAGAAGCCAATATGAAACATCTGGACAAAGTAATGAGAGAAGAGAGAGCAGACTTTTTTCCATAGTAAAAAAAAGTGGTCTGACTATCATCATTTTAGTCTTAAAAAAATAAATTAATGGAGTATTAGCTGTAACCTTTTTGTAATACATTAGCCTTGCCTCTTTTCTATTCAAAATACAAAAAGGAGCTTCCTATATAAGCTAGTTAGGCAAGAGAAAAATGTTATCCTCTGTCTATTATACATCATAAAAAGTGCTTTTTTTAAAGTTTGACGACAGAAAGTAAAAACACTTTCATGGCATTATGACTGCAAAACGCATGCTAAATGATAGAGAGAGGAAAGGGGAAGGAAAGGAAAAAGCTTCAAAAAACAGTTATTAGGTACTAAGGAATTCTGCCAGACAGTTATACAAGTCTGCATATTTAGGAAGACAGCACTTCCATTCATTGCCCAAGTCCATCATTTGTAAAAAGTCTCTATAGAACATGCTGCCTTTATGCATGTATTTAAGCATAGTTATTTTATGCACACATGTAGTTGTTCTGGCCTAGCTTTGGCATCTCTTCCACAAGATTTTATGTAGCAGAAATGCTGCTCTCCATGTTCCTCCTACATTCATGATGAAGATCTGGAAATACACATAATCTGTGTCCAATTAAATTGATTTACATCAAGTGTCAAGCAATTTAGGAGTACAACTTTATTTTCAAAAGAATCCAAATCCCCTAGAAGGCTTATTTTTCATTAAAAAAAGATAAGGGTTTAGGACTCATTCAGTGACTAAGGCACTTTAGATAATATGTGCTTTTAATGACAAAAGTTTCTTTTGTGAGTTTTTCTAAACAGATTAGACTCTCCCAGTCCTACACTTTCAATCCTCCCCATTTCCCTGTATTCTCTGGTACAGTTCTACTTTTAATGTCTTTCAAGTTGAGTAGAAACAAAGCTTAAAATAGAAGGTTTTCAAGAGATGTAAAACTGAGAACAAGTGCTCTGTGAACAAGCCATTTTTCAGCTTCTAAATGTAGTCACTGTTCTGCTTGCACTCAATTTTTCTTGGTGGCATTCTTAAATATAAACAGGTAGAGATTTCAAATGAATCTGTCGTGGTGTAGACAAGTAGAAATGTATTGTATTGGTCAGAATTATGATGTTACTAAAGCTACAGTATCACAATTCACCTTAGGATAAGATCCTTTGGAAGACATGAAGGACAAGGATACTTACAAGTCACAGCACGTAGTCTGACTTACTATTAGAAGCTGATTTGCGCTGTAGGAGAGATGCTTCTTATAATGACATTTATACATTAAAACCTGTCTTTCAAGTTTCCTCAACTGCATTGAAACTAAATAGTGTTTTATTTCTTTTTTTCTCTGTGATAGAGCAAACAGCATTTCCCAGATGCTTGAATGACACAGACTTAGGAAAAAGACTGGGTTTGTTGTTACACAGCAACTAGTATTTTGGTCTTTTGCCTACAAAACTCAGAAGTGAGAAGAGCCAATAAATTATTTGTCCTCTGTACCTCAGAGTGCTCAGGAAGTTTCTCCATTCACAGCAGGAAATACAAAGTATGAGGTGGTTATGTATTGTGGAATTCATCAGCCACAAAATGTTTATGAACCGCGGCAGTCCAGAAATACACTCTCACCACTCTGCAAGACCATTTTTATAGAAGTTGGTCTAGACTACTCATGCTCTACACTTACATATGTTAAAACATTAAAACCCCTAAAAATGAAAAAACATACAGCGATTTTTTTTCTCATTGAGCTATAGTTCATATGGTGCTTTTCCATACACCAAGGATAAAGAACTATGGCAAAGACATTGCTTGCAGCCACTCAGTTACAACGCTCAAACTGTGTCATCAGAGCAGGAGAAAGGTACTATAAGCAGAAATTTGGCACCTAGTTGGCAGAAGAATTTTTCCTTTGCAGCTAATCAGGGTCAACTGAAAAGCTTGATAACATGATGCTGTCCACAGCTACCCACAAAATCAGACTTTTTGTTCAACTCAGGCATTTTTTATTTATATGTAGTATTTAACTAGCTCTTCAGAGAAAGCCTAATCAAAAAGCTGCTCAAGAAGCAGCCTGGAATCTTGACTGCTGAAGAGAGTTTCAGGGAATGGAAATCAATGCAAACTTTGGAACATTAAACCTTGAGGCAGAAACTCCTGTTTGACCAGGCAAGACAGAAAGACAATGGAAGGTGGGACTTACTAAAACCAGATCCGCAAAAATCTGTGTCAAGATGGTTTCCTGCCGAATTTTTATATTGTTTTGCCATTACTGGGGAAGCTCTGTTTTGCTAAACCAAAACCTATAGAAAATCAGACTTAATTTTCTTTACAAGGTACCACTTCTCTTCTCATTCCAATTTTCGTATTATTTCAGTCCAAGAATCACCCCAGCAGACTGGAGCCTAAGAAAACAAAGATAATCTGCACTTATTCTGCTACTTCAGCTCAAACAACTTAAAAAGACAGTTACTGTAGAACAGGAGAAGGAATGGGAGAAAATAAGGCTGAGAGAAACAGCAAGAGTCCTTGCAAGAGTGAAGGACTCAGTATTATAGTTCAGTGGCACTTTCTGAATAAAAATTAGGGCTCACAAGATTAGGATGAAATACAGGACAGGCCCTAGATTTGTTTCACTTTTAAACCCAAAGTTAAATCTCCATGCTTTTAAAAACTGAATTTTAAATTGAAAAGCAGAACCAGATACTCTCCTCTCCCTTAAAAGCTGAGCACTACATGTTACTTAAATAATAAACACATTTTACTCATAATTTATGTTCACGCTTCTGCACTCCCAACATAGCTGTGGGAATTCACAGAAGCAGATGGAAAAAGGAGTTTAATTTCCTTCCTCAACATTCTTTTAACATTTATCTGTAAATTAAAATCTGTTTATAACAAGTAAATTGTCACCACTGTCTTTTTATGCTAACTACTGATAAATTGCATGATTATACACAGATTCTAAGGATGCAGAAATGAAATTGATCAGTCTTTCATATTAAACATCTGACTTATTCATTGCATCTCCAGGGTACCATTTGGTCACAATAACTGATCCCAGCATTGTTTGTTTCTTCCACTATTTCCCTTTACTAGGTATAAATATTTAACACAACAAAACTAGGAAAAACCCGTCTCAGAATTGCAATTAAATTTGAAGTAGATGAGGTTTCAGGAACTGAAGCAAAACAGAAGAAAACATCCAAGTGTAAAAAAGTTATTGGAAAGTTACCCCACAAGAGTGTAGAACCAAACTTTCTTAATAAAACTGAGCCATTATAAGGTAAGAATGAGTCTTGAAATAAAGAATGGATACAATTTATTCCATACAACAACAGAAAAAAAAAAATTAAACTACACTAGAGCTTTGAAAAATACACAACTATTTTTAAAGAGATGGAAACAGTGGCTTTTGTAACAAGAAGGGACAAAAACTTCCTAGTAGTTTCACATAATCACTGTTTGAGTGGCAAGTAAATAAGCCTCCAGGTTTCTGTTGAACTACATCCTCTAAGACTCCTTCCCACTCTCCTTCCGCTCCCCAGTAAATCTTTATGAAGATTTTGGCAGTGCATTTTCTAGAAAACAGAATCAGCAGTGGCACACCAGTTACCTCCATGATATGTGAGTAAACTACAGCAACAATTTTTCCTCTGGTCTCCTCCTACTTTCAGAAAAAGACCTGAATTCTTTTTAGGACAAGCTGAGTGAGTCCAGCAATGCAGCATTTTCTAGACACACACACCCACCCCCCACCACCACCACTCACCCCCCATCATTGGAGATTAGCATTAGACAGGTCACCTGCACAGAAGAAACTGATACAGCCCATCCTAGAAGTTCTGTTTTGTGCTCAGCACCAGCACAATGTTTTTAATCAGTGCAGGGAGTGGTGGATCCACAGGAGGAGAGGCTTGGCTTGTATGATCCTTACAGTTGTTTTGCAGGGCAAAGTACTTGCCTAAGCATAGAAAAATTGTGCACAGGTACAGATAAAGGTGATATAGGGAAAGGTATTCCAGGTTTATAACTAACCAAGTAGAAAGGGGCTGCCTTTACAGTGAACCAGAGGAAAAATGCAAGGGAAGACCACACAAAGATGAAACTCCAAATAAGGAAAAGTAACTCCAGAAGTTACACAGTGTCTTTTGCCCACAGAGGAAAAAAATTGAAAACTTGATGTACAGAACAGTTTTTGCATAATTCTGTCTCAGTCTATTACCCCAATTTCAGTTCATGCTAATTAGAGCAAGCTCCTTTTTTGGTTATCTATGGATATGCGTTATGCCCACGTTCCCACTTCCTCTGAATAGTACATACCAAGTATGATGGAAACTATTAGAAAAAGCATTTAAGAAAAAAGAAGAAGAAAAACAAAATATCACTAAATACAGTATTTTCTACTCTCGATGTTATTATTCTTGGTGAAGGCATTTCATTGCCCAGAAATTATAATTGCATCAAGGAAATCTAGTATCTCAGGTCTTAACTTGCACACCTATAGTTCAAATTTTAGAACTAGCCTGGGTGCATGCAAAGTTGTGCCCTTAATAAATGTGGTTTTAGATTTACTTCACACATACACAAAAATAGCATTAGACTTTTAGAGAGAAAAAAAGACAGAAATAAGACTATAAAAACAGGGACGTCAGCTGAAATGAACACGAAATGTCATTGATTGCATTTCTCTGTGCAACACTTTCAAAATATAATGTGCTAACTCATTATAACAGAGTAATGTTTGATATTCACATTTAAATACATGATTATACATTCATTCATGTAGAATCAACATAAAAAGCACCATGTTATACATTCAGAGTTGGCGAAGTTTTGAATCTCCACGTCTTTCCTCAGGTCATTAGTCTTTTACCATTGGTTCAAAAATCGCTATATAATCAGAAATACATGAGCACATATATAGCTCTCTAGAAGGAATAAATCTTCATTATATACCTTGTATTAATAAATATCTATCATTGGTGGAAAAAAGAAACTGTTAATAGAAGGATGTTACAGACTAATCAACGTGTCCTTGGCTGACTTATACAGTGGTATTTCACATAATGAGGACCATGACAAAGTTTGTGTTCCAAAACATTTTATGTCATTTTAACCTTGCCACAGGCACCAAGGTCAGTGCTAATCACTCCACTCAAAGCCATTAACTTTGAAAAGCTAAAACCTAAAAAAGGACGTTAATGAACTCAACAAAATACCAGCAGTTAATATGTAGGCTTTTTAGCTGAATTCATTACTCAGATACTGCACAACATGTGCCTCAGAGTAACAGCAGCCTCACAGGACGCTGCATGCTGTACATGACAGAACTGATTCAACTCTGAAACATCCCATGTGAAACAAACTGGTCAACCACAGGAAAATTTCAATTCCCCCACAACACCAACGTCTAGAGTGCTGTAGGACACCAAATGAATGAAGGCAAATGATCTAATCTGTTATTTACTGTTTAAGTCTCTATTCTCTACATCAGTGGTCTCCGCATTTTTTGATCATGTACACCTATCGGTAAAAAAATTTGAGCATGCACCCCCAATATACGTATATTTATTTCTTTAAAAATTATATACATGTACTACTGTACTAATACATTATGTACATTTTAAAACACACACAAAATATAAATTAAAAAGGATGAAAGATGAAATAAACAATATTTTGAATTTTTATTTTACTTATTAGCAGTACCAAAAAACCTGTCTGCTCTCCCCAAAAAACATTATTAATTTTTTTAAATTAAATTTTTTTACGGAGAGTTATGTGATCAAATATGCTCCATTATTTTTTACAATCTTGGTTTAACACTTTGTGATGCAGCAATTCAAAAGTCTGGTTCAAAGTTCAGTTTATTTCGATACCGATAATTTCAATTTCTTTTTGGCCAAGTTCTTGTCAGATCTGATTAGGACATCATTCTTTTTACCTCATAATGTGGCTGACAAAGAGCTTCTACTAGGAGTAGAAGCGTCAGCTCTGCCATTTTCTTGTTGTTCACTTGTGTACACAATCCTTTTAAGACACTTGTCTATTTTGTAACGGTTAGTTTAGTTAAAACTAGGTAATATAATTTTTAAATCCAATTAACTGGTCACACATAAACTGTAATACATCACAATATGCTTAAACTGGATGAACGAGTAAAGGCGCTGCTGTCAACCTCTCCACTTTGTGGAGCATCCACTCTTCCCTCAGGATACCTTGTGTACCATACCTTACATGTGGCCATCTGACACATGGACCAAGTGAGGGCACCAGTGTCAAGCCATATATTAAATGTTAGTAAGCTTAATTTTGTTCTTATTTCTTTAATCTAAAAAATAAACAAATACAAGTTCCAGTATTTTCTCCCACACCCCAATGGATCATCTTGCACACACCCTGGGCTGCGCACACCTCACTTTGGAGACCACCGCTCCATCTCTCTCCAAACAAGATGCCATATTGTATTTATTAATAGAGGAATGACAACATATTACCTAATATACCTGCCTCATGGTTGATGGGGATATTAGCTGCATGTAGCTCTTCCACAACACCTGCCATCAGCAGGCCTGGAAACACCTTGCAAAGGAGGCAGCATTAGTCACTCCTACTTCAAACATGGAGAATTAAGATCCAAGGAGGTAAAATTAATTGCACTAGGTTACCATTTATGCTGCCAACAGGACTATAAACAACCAATGTTGACTTCTGGGCTGGGCACTGCTGGAGACACATACCCGGCTACTTTCCACCTTTCTCACCTCAAAGGTCAGGGAGGGTTAATCCTGGAGAAAGCAGCACTTTGCAACCCCAAAAAAATCTGGGCAGCTCCACATAGCTGTTTCCTGAAATGGTTCCAAAGTAACAAGTTGTCTTAAGAACCTCAATCTAAATTATACCAGGAGCTCCTCTAGCCAAGTTAGGACAACAAAAAGGTGACACACACAATATTCAGACGACTCATCTGAAGCAATTAACACTAAGTTCAGTTAAAGGGAATTGCCACATTGCCACAAGGGCTGGCTATCAGCAGCCTAACATAACTCTCTACCATATATTTGAACTCTGTGAGTCCTGTGGAAGCCTCTGATAAAACAGAAAACAGATCACATCAATTTTATCAAAGCAAGCTGCAGAGTGAGGGAGCAAACAGACAGTGATAATTACTGCATTGTAATCCTTGAGCTGCCTCAATATGGAAAGATGTGATTTATCTGCAAGCTAGAAATAAGTAAAGGGGGTGAAGGGTGGTGTGCCACCACACTTTCGAAGCTAACACCTTAACAAAAACTTGATTCCACAAAGCCATCAAGGACAGCAAAAGGGGTCAAAAAGTCTCCATGCACTAATACTGCAGTCATACATCAGCTTCAGAGTGCAAAGTCAGCCATGAAAAACACCTTTGGCAAAACATCTTATGAACTAACATGCAGTTTGGCAAGAGTTTTCATAATTTAAAAAAAAACACCCGAGTTGGATCCGGTTTCTCTTAAGATAAACTGCATGTGATTATCCCAGAGCAAAACACACCTGGGAAAGACCAGAAGATACCAATGGGGCTTCAATCTCTCCCTGTTCCTTTTAGCCCTTTTCTCCCTCTTCACTGATTTCTCTGATATTCCTCAAGCTAGTCTGTTCCTGCTGAAGGACTGTCCCTTGCGGGGTTCCCCCAAACCTAACTGCAACACAGACCATTGCTAGACCAGTGGGTTAGACATAGGAGACAGCCAAGATGTGCAGAACAGGGACATCTCCAGCTGAGGGTACAGACCCTCATAATCCACTATCTCCTTCCATCCTTCATCCATATAGGTACAGAAATGCCAAAACCTACAGAATAAAATCTCCTGAGTAGGACTGACAGGCTTGCAACTCCTTAGGAATACACAGGTAAATTACAGTCAATTCACAAAACAAAAAACAGAATGGAAAAAAACCAACAAGGGCTAACCACAGCCATGTTGAAGGAGTCTGTATTGCATTAAAAGCAAGTATTGAAATTACTCAAGTCTTTCCCAGAATTCTCCCTCAATTTCTTAAAGCGTTTGTTCCCTTTAATATATCTCAATCACTAAATGACCTCAAACCTTTCTGTAGCACTAGATATCCCTAACTGCTTGCCAGCTCATCCATTGTATCCCATCCCTTGTTATATTCTGCCTAATTTCCTTCTCCAGCTGAACTCCCTTATTTAGGAATCAGTCATAGAATCACAGAATGCTTTGGGTCGGAAGGGACCTTTCCAGGTCATCTAGTCCAACCCCACTGCAAGAGTAGGGACATCTTTAACTACATCAGGTTGCTCAGAGCCCCGTCCAACCTGACCTTGAATGTTTCCAGGGATGGGGCCTCCACTACCTCTCTGGGCAACCAGTTCCAGTGCCTCACCACCCTCATTGTGAAAAATTTCTTTCTTAAATCCAGTCTAAATCTGCTCTCCCTTAGTTTAAAACCATTGCTCCTTGTCCTGTCACAACAGGCCTTGCTAAAAAGTCTGTCCCCGTCTTTCCAATAGGCCCCCTTTAAGCACTGGAAGGCTGCTATAAGGTCTCCCTGCAACCTTCTCTTCTCCAGGCTGAACAACCCCAACTCTCTCAGTCTGTCCTTGTAGGAGATCTGCTCCAGCCCTCGGATCATTCTCGTGGCCCTCCTCTGGACCCGCTCCAACAGCTCCCTGTCCTTCTTGTGCTGGGGGCTCCAGAGCTGGACGCAGTACTCCAGGTGGGGTCTCACCAGAGCAGAGCAGAGGGGCAGAATCACCTCCCTCGACCTGCTGGCCACGCTTCTTTTGAGGCAGCCCAGGATACAGTTGGCCTTCTGGGCTGTGAGTACACATTGTTGACTCACGTCCAGCTTTTCATCCACCAGTACCCCCAAGTCCTTTTCTGCAGGGCTGCTCTCGATCACATCATCCCCCAGCCTGTATTGAAACCGAGGATTGCCCCGACCCAGGTGCAGGACCCTGCACTTGGCCTTGTTGAACCCCATGAGGTTCACACAGGCCCACTTCTCCAGCTTGTCCAGGTCCCTCTGGATGACATCCCGTCCTTCTGGCCTGTCAACTGCACCACTCAGCTTGGTGTCATCTGCAAACTTGCTGAGGGTGCACTCGATCTCGCTGTCAATGTCATTGATGAAAATATTGAACAGCACTGGTCCCAGTAGGGACCCCCGAGGGACACCACTCATCACTGATCTCCCTCTGGACATTGAGCCATTAACGGCTAACTCCATCAGCTCCTTTTGTTCTGCAAGCTTCTGTAAATCTCACACAGGCATCTTCATTCAGGGTGGCCTCACTCTTAAAGTGTCATTAAGCTGTAAAAGGAACAGCTATCTTGCTAGTTACTGCCACAATTAAGCCAACACCATTTTAAATAAAAGAGCGTTTGAAGAAGGAATGTCTTGTCAATCTGTGAACACTTTTATGGGATAGGAAAGAAAAAAAAGTCGCACCCAGAATTGGTTTGTTATAACTGCTATCATTACCTTAAACTGAACTTAAAACCTTTCTAATTTCTATGTCAGAAATACACACTTCTTCATTCCCAGTCTTAGAAAAATGTACAAACACTAAAACCTCTCTGCCCATGCACAGCATTGCCAAAATTAGCCATTAGTAGTAGATGCCAGAACAGTTTTGTATGAACTAAGCATTCATTTACAGTAAGCTCTTTACAATATTTGTAAATATTTGACTGTCCTTGATGGTCTTTGACTGTCTCAAGCTCTTAGCTAAGCTTGTAACAAACATGACTGCCTTGCTGGATACAGGCTATGACCTTCCTACAAACACTCTGCAAGGTTTCAATATCTTGTATTCTTTAGACTAAGTGTAATGAGTCATAACTAAGGGAGACTTGTACATTTCTTCTTTGTAAAATCCACCACATTAGATACCCTTCCTTTCCACTCTACAGTTGACAAGTTTGTCATTGTGTCTCTCTAATAGTATGCATTAGCTCTAAACATTTAGTGGAAGCAGGGCAGAGCTGGACAGCTTGGAGGAGAAAGGAAGAAGGATTTTTTTCTTGATTTACTCCTAAGAGATACATGATTTCACTGCCACCTCAAAATAACAGCCACTTGTTAAATGAATTAGTATTTTGTTTCTGATATGTGTGACTACTCTGACTATGAAACACCTTGGAAGAATGCAGAATTATTTTAGCCACAGCTTTGTAAGCTGCAGACAACACAAAACACACAAGGCCAAGACAACCTCATCTCAAACAACAGGAGACAGTAACTAGAGGCCTAATCAAATATGTTATATTTGAAGTCTGCATAATAACAAATGGATGTGTAAGAAATTCTACTAGACATATAGAAAAGCAATGATTTAAAAAAATGAATACTGGTCTGATTTCAGTTGAAAGAACAAAAACATACAGAATTGGCAGGGCAAGGATTAGGTTTTTGTGAGTAAGTCTCAGTCCCACTAAGGATGGTGTGTTCCTATCATGCCTCCATCCAAACCATTCAAAGTTTCTCTATAAACTTCAAAGGAAGGAGGTTGAGTGCTGTTCTGGTTTTGGCTGGGATCGAGTTAATTTTCTTTACAGTAGCTAGTATGGGGCTGTGTTTTGGATTTGTGCTGGAAACAGTGTTGATAACACAGGGATGGTTTTGTTACTGCTGAGTAGTGCTTACACAGAGTCAAGGCCTTTGCTGCTCCTCACCCCACCCCACCAGCGAGTAGGCTGGGGGTGCACAAGAAGTTGGGAGGGGACACAGCTGGGACAGCTGACCCCAACTGACCAAAGGGATATCCCATACCGTATAATGTCATGCTCAGCATATACAGCTGGCGGAAGAAGGAAAGGGGGAACGTTAGGAGTGATGGCGTTTGTCTTCCCAAGTAACCGTTACGCGTGATGGAGCCCTGCTTTCCTGGGGATGGCTGAACACCTGCCTGCCCATGGGAAGGAGTGAATTAATTCCTTGCTTTGCTTGTGTGCACAGCTTTTGCTTTCCCTATTAAACTGTCTTTATCTCAGCCCACAAGTTTTCTCACTTTTCCCCTTCCACTTCTCTCCCCCATCCCAGCTAGGGGGAGTGAGCAAGCGGCTGTGTGGGGCTTAGTTGCCGACTGGGGTTAAACCATGACAAGTTCATAACAGCTGCAGAGAAAGGGATTATTTAATGTTGGATGTAACATTGCTTTTATTATGACACTTCCCACATTCGGTGTTATGTGTGTATTTTTTGAAAGCTGCAGATTTTGGAGCCCAACTGTTAGGTAAGCAACCCTTCTTTCAGTATGAAGTTTCCAATTACAAGGAAAATCTTGAAAATATTCCATACAGAGCGCTCGCTCTCTCTCTAATAAAAAAAAAATATATATTTTTTTAATTTATTGCTCGCCATCACTATTGGGGAAGGGAAGAAGTCTGAGTTATTTAATAAGTAGGATTGTCCAACTCATCTCTGAAAATCCATGTTTAATTTAAGTCCAAAAGACAAGACTGCAATCCCAGTAAAATTTTACATATTTTTAGGCTCCAAAAGTATTATGTTTGCCTTCGGTACCTAAACTGCTACACTACACAGGTCATCTGTTCCATAGCTTAATGAGAGTCAGGTCTCAGACTCACAATTGCCTATATCTTGAAAACATCATCAAGCAAAATACATACTAAAAGCAGAAACATTCTTCAGTTATTCATACAGCCATCAAGTCCAAGCAATGAGAATGTTGCTTGCTCACTTACTAAATAAAATATAACATTTGGATGGGATCCAAAGCCCTCTCATTACAGGCAATGACTTCGGAAATTTGACAATCATGCCCTTGAAAAACATTAACAGAACAAAAAAAAAAAGCCCAGACAGACGCTTTTGATAGCGACATTCATGCTCCACAGAGGCTGTGTCGTGAAGATCACTTTTTAGTAGCCTCTGGTATTCACTATTTTGTTCATTAGTATCTCTGGAGGCCTTTTTAGAAGTTTTGTTCAGCAACATTACAGATTTCCTGTCCGTTGTACTGCTGAGCTCTTAAACTTTGTTCTATATAGACAATCTCCAAGCAAAGTATGCCGCTTCAGTATACAAATTAGTGGGACAATTTTCTTTAAATGTTTTAAATTATCATGTGTTCACTCCATCTTAACTGTGCATACCAGTAGAATAAAACTGGTGATGATTTGAGATTTGTATATATGTCATCACTGATAATTTTTCTTTCCTTCCAACTTACACACACATGCATGGAAAGTGTTAATTTGATAGAGAAGTCCTATATATCTCTTGGATACATAAGCTTTCTCTTTTGCAAGAGGACTATTTTGGGTACAAAAGTATACCAGTCATGATAGTAACAAAACAATTATATACAGCTCCATAGTTCTTGAATATCAGAAAAGAGTAAAAGTCTAACATGTTTGGTGCCATCTACACAACTTGTAACTCCTGGTTTTCTCAGCTTCTCTTAAAAGCAGGAGGTAGAACTTAGGGAAAAGAGGCAACTTTTTAAAAAGCAATTAGCAATCAATTTGCAAATCCCCTCCACTTACTAAGTCTGGATTGAGGGAACAGTGACATTACTGCTGCAGCCAAAAGACTCTAGGAGTATTGCATAGTTACAGGAGCAGGATAAAAGTACCTCCCAACGTGGAAGACAATCCGTCTCCTGACGTTTACTTGCCTCTATCTTTGTATTCTACATTCCTTGAAAAGTCACTCTACCAATCACTCTCCACAGCCAAACAGTGTTTTGGGAGAGGTACTCATGCATGGCTGCCACAGGCCCAACTACAAAGCACTCCCTCACCTCAGCAACATTCTGTGTATGAGCTACTTCAAGCAGTTTGCCTTTATGCTGGCCAACAGTTGCACAGTCTAACTTCAGTAATACCTCTTTGCACATAAAGGTCTGTTCAGTAAGGTTTTTCCACAGTGTTTCTGTTTTCTGCGTATACCTCATAACTAATCACTGTTACAAAGTAGCCATTAAACAAATGGCCATAAATTATTCAGGACAAAGAACTAATTAAGGATGCACTTGCCAAAGAAAAGCTTCCTGCTTCAGTCTCGCTTGCTTTAAGTAGCAGCAAACAGCCAAAGTTCTACGAATAGCAACCAGATGTCAGGGAAAAAAAAAAAAAGCTACAGACATGAAGAGATCTCCCCTCACTAAATTTAGGCTACATGCTATTATTCTTTAATCTCAGGCATTTAGCCAGATTCTTGAGTGTGTAATTTGACAAACCAGCTCAGGCACAGAGCACAGTAACCATGATCCCATTGAGTTTCACAAAAGCTATCCATCAACACATTTATTCAGACAGGCAAAGTACATCTATAATCTCATAGTTAAACTGTTAGCCATATGCAGACTAGTTAATTTAAACCCATCACACATGTGTACAGTATCAGAGATAAAAACCCCCACACTTCAGACTCGTTTTAACTCAGGCCCAGTACAACAAAATTAGACGGCATATAGTATGCAAGAGCATCATCTAAGTTAAATGTTGACAAGTGCTGAGGGCTCACATAAAACAGCTCTATCACGGTTTTGCTGAATATAAACCTACATGCATTTTTTCTGCCCTCAGCAATGCACATAATGCTGTTTAACCTCTAAATTCAACATGCTTACATTCATTTATCATTCATCTACACTGAACTCAACAGTTCAGGAGTATATACATGCAGTAGGACTCTAAATTAACATCAGGCATATTCACTCTGCAAGACAAATTTCCATTTAAGTTAGAATCTGAGCCTTAATTTTCAGACCATTCCTCCCAGCATTTCCAGAGTTTCTGCTCTCTTCCTACAATACCTGGAAACCTTCTTGAAACAGAATACCAAGGGTGTGTCAGGTTGCCAGGGAAGACTGAGCTCTTCATTTATGCAGCAGGAGCTATGAACTGTACAGGTACTTTGGCAAGGGACTCACTCAGTGAATTACTCTCTGTGCTTGCCTGAGCACTCCTCTGCTGTTTCAGTGCAAAAGAAAACAAGTGATCTTCAGTATAGACTGGGAGGAGACAGCTACGTACCAATTCATTGAAAATACACAGAAATTATGAGCAATAGTCTAAAACAAATGTGATACTAGTTTACAGACATCTGACTCAATAAAAGCAAGTCTGAAGCTTAACCACAGCAAATCTGTTTTCCTCTACACATTTTGTAGAATTAGTAAGCAACATCTATTCTCTTTTAATACATGAAATAGTCAGCATGACTCATTATCAGACCAGAAAGAGTCAATCAGCTCTACAGATTCTGATCTACGCCATTTAAACAAGGGATCTCTCAAGCTCTTAAACATTAGGCACTTATTTTTGTTCTTCCAAGTGAATGCCCCAACTATTAGGCTACCAAGTCAGTCCCACCATCAATATCTTGGAGGGCTATGCATCCCAAGCCAGTACGTTCCTTCTTTTCCATTTCCAACTAGCCAGCCCGCTCCTCAGAGCACGAGGAATGCCTTCTTCCACTCCAGACATACCAGGACTTTGACAGAAGGGCTCCTCCTACCATTGCTTCTTTCATTTAGTGGGCCCAGTCACAAAGTGATTACTATTTCTGGTGCCAGATCTGCCAGGTAAGCCCCATGACCCTGCTCCCATGTAGTTTCTCAGTCTAGGGTTTATTACTTAACTGAGGGAAGAAAAAAAGGAATCATTATTTCACTTACGATGTTTTCAGAGCATTTTTGAGTAAACAGAATATTTGTGAAATAGCATTCTTAAAAAAGAAAGGCAAAGAACTGTCTGTTCTTATTCTATTTTTTCCCTCAAAATACCACTCTGCTTATAGTACAGTAATCACTGTTAGCAGATCACATCCTCTCATCTCTACAGCCATCAACTCTTCTACCATCTCTAGCAGAGAATGGTCTTTCCTGCTACAATGACAGCTTTCAAGAAATAGCAACAGAGAGCTACAGTAAAACAGCTTCTGCGTCAAGCCAGCTGATAGTTATTCCACCCTGCCAGGCCTTCCCACCTGTGAACAGTCAACAGCTGCTCTTCACAAGATGTCTTCTACAGATGGAGAGCACTTAAGTATTTTTAAGGCCTTACCCTAAGCTCTAGCTCAAATAAATTATGCTAAAATAAAGAGAGGTCCAAAAAGGACATTCTTGAGTTAAATTCCTTTATTAACAAACATTAAAAACATCAAGTACTTGATTATGCTTATGTTTCCAGATGACAGAGTAGTTTGGAGACTTTGTAACAGCAGGAGATTCTTTGCTTTCTACTGCAAACCATCATTTTAACCTTCATTTATTAATGTCTGCCTCATGCAAATAGGTTAAAAACATCAGCCTCCTGCCTTCTCCAAGGTAAGCTCCCAGGCAGTCCTTCCAGCCAGGCTTTATTCTAAACTCACCTTAGATCTCTACCCAAAAGAACCTTTAATTTTAACAAGTTAAGCACAAACACATTACCTGCCCTTCTGCAGTCACAACAAGCAATACCACACATACACTTTTGCTCTTAACTAATCCAACACCACATGTGCAAACACCAAGACCCAGAGTGCCTAGTGTTAAATGGATGGGACCTCCCACCCTCTTGAAGCGCCAGCAGGCTGCACATTCCCATGCCTGCAGCTGTAAACACAGTGTAGGTACAAATGCTGAAGCAGTCTGAACACTTAGCTATACCTTCTCCATCAGCAAGCCTACCCTTCAGTCTTCACACAAGATGATTATACTGTGTAAAGATGGCATCTGCTCACTGTGCATACCTACTTTCCAAGAATATTCAGAATCATCTTTGCTGAATTGACTCATTGAAGTGCTTTCTACTCCTCTATATGCTGCAAAGCCAACATAGCTACAGGTGAGGAAAGTATGGTTTGTTTCTTTGAATATATAAATTCTGACATATCACCACATTGCCTCAATTTTACATGCTGAGCCAATTACTCTCCATAAACCCCAGTCCCACTGAAGACAATCAAGTGCATCTGTGCAGACTCACAGTCACAGGTGTACAGCCCAATTTCAAAACACCTTATTCCACCCTGCCAGGCCTTCCCACCTGTGAACAGTCAACAGCTGCTCTTCACAAGACGTCTTCTACAGATAGAGAGCACTTAAGTATTTTTAAGGCCTTACCCTAAGCTCTAGCTCAAATAAATTATACTAAAATAAAAAGTTCTGTCTCCTCTGGACTGGCACAGGACATAACGCTGGTCCTAGGAGCTGTAGTCATCTACCTTGGGTGCCACACAACGAAAACCATAATCCATTAGTACATTTTAATGACACCCCAACTGCATTCAAGTTAGCCTTTCAGCAGTAATTTAAACCTGATAAGTACCCACAGCAGCTACTTACGGCATCACAAGTCCCAGTTCAGGAACAGAGTGTGCCTCCAGTACTCTTTGATCTGTCTTTCTTTGCCTAGGGCTATGGGCAGCTAATTCTTCAAAACATGAAAGCATTGAATGCAGAATAAACAAACATCATGGATAAAGACACATATACCACATAGATGAGGCTTTCATTTGTATAATCAGGGCTGTATAGGTGGAAGACATGGGAGAACTATATAACTTCACCAGTGGAAATTTCTGATATTGGCAATGATGCGTAAATTAATGCACCAGTTTGACCTTTGGGTCCCAAAGGGAGTTCTTGGGATGACTGATTCACATATCTCCTTTCTCTCTACTTTAAAACTGAGCACACTTTGTCTAAAATCAAACACAATAAATAAGGAATGCATAATCATTTTTACCACTTTCATTGTAAAGCTTCACTGTAAACCACTTTGCAGAGTCTAAGGCAGTGTAGATTTCTTGAATTTCAGTCTTGTGCTCCATACATTAGCTAATAATTGCTCTCTAAAAATCTTGCTACATCGGCTTGTATTTATTCAAAAACTACTTCCCTAGACACAGAAGACGGATACAAAGATGTACACAAACTGTATATAGTAAAGACTCTAGTGAAGGAACGGAGAAAAGGGGGGTCATGAGGAGAAGGGTGCTTTTTCATCAGCTACCTACCAAGCTTTGTTGCTACCATCATCTGTGAAGTCTGAAGCAGTTAAAAGCATTATAACATTATAAAACTTAGGCTGGGGGTGGGGACAACAAACAACGTGCTGGCCTTAAAAGAAAATCCATGTTTTCCAGTGTTTATATTAACAAAATAGTGAGTGAAAAACTACACATTAATTGCATTACCCTATTAATAGCTCAAATTACACAATAATGACTAGACTCCATAATGACATAGTTGTGCTGTGAAGGGTGTAAAAAATTGTTTCAAAAGGAGATAAAAATGAAGGGATTACAAAAGATACCAGATATCTTAAGGTGTCTGAGGGGAGTGCTTTATAACAGATACATGGCTGCCATTAAGGTGCAATCCATCATTACTTTAATTATCCCTGGTAATAGTCAGGTGAAAGCATAAGCTTCCTTAGAAAAGAATGGTTTACATCTCCCCAAGATGCTCCCCAAAAGCAAAATTAAAATCTCCACTAAATTATTGTCCTGTCCACACATAGCATGTTATTAGGATGAGCTACTTCGGCTAACTGTTTTCCAACAGGCTGTTTTCTCACAAAGAGAGAGCCCTAAGGAAGAGCTGAAGGAGCAAGGATATCAACCAGCTTGCTATCGTCAAGGACAACCCTTGCTAGGATATCCCGGGCCTTCTAGTCCAATTCACAGGAGATGCTAAATCCTCCCAATAGAAGCAAAAGGGCCTCAGTTCCCCTCAAAGCCCCACAGAACTGCTGACCATTTTAAAGCTTTTTCCTCAGACTGAAATCTCTGGATTGCTTCAGTCAGCAAGAGAAAACCTATCCAGATTGCATAACCAAAACAGTCTGAAAATGGTAGAAGACTGGAGAGAATAGAAAACCTGAAAGAGACAATGTCAGACACCTATATTCACAACCCTGCTTCTAAAACACAGAACATTAGCTGACATTCCAGTGTCTTCCAAAACAAAATCAGAATCACATGGGACAGACTTGAAACACATTACATCCTTTGTGCTCTACACGCGGTCACACGACCAAGGTCTGCAGTACACCAAGACACCCTGAGCTTGTGCCTGTCTGTATCATTCTCCATGATGTAATTCCTCAGAGCTCTCCTCCTTCCCATTGCTCTCCATACCCTCTACCTTTAAGGAAATTTAAATTCAAACATCTACATCAAAGAACACCTAGATTATAAGATAAGGGATATAAGCAGGTTACTCAAAGTAGGTAAGCTAAGGAGCACAACACTGAGAAAAACCAGTCGTTCTCAAGACTGCATTAAAAACAGCAATGTCTGGGGAAAAAATTATATAATAAACAAACCAGAGTAGGTGGCCCACATTATTCACCTATACATCATAACATCTACGACAACAGGACAAGACTTTCAGGCAACCCTCACTCCAGAATCTCTATCTATCTGAAAGAGCTGCAACATTTTTGAAAACTTAAGTTATATAATTGTATGCTATTAGCACATCACTTAACTGCTTTGACTTTTCCACCGTCATGCTGCTGGAAATCATCAGTTGAGTTACACTGCCATAAGACTGGAGCTATAGTTGTGAACTTAGCCCAAAAACTGTCAAAAAAATACTATTTTGCTGTGCTGTATTTAGTTTTGCCAGGAAAACTAAAAGAAAAAAGCTATCTTAAGTGCAGTGCCAAGGCTCTCTTTGTCTAACCAAAGTGCTCTTCTCTGCTGTCTCAGTCCATTTCCCAGTACAGGGAAAAGGAGGACTTCACCCGCCCTGTGTTCCAGCTGGCAAGGCTTCCCAGCTACTCCATCTCTAAGATGAAAGAGTGTGACCAATACTGCTCAGGGAGCCCAGCTAGCCATAAGTATTCACAGAAGCCTCATTTTTCATAAAATGGATAAATTTGTACATCTAATTTAAGAATCCCTGGAAGACACTTTTTCAAGAAAGCTAATTAGTTCTAAGCCCTCTCTCCCCTCCTACAATCTGATTTTTCTCCCATCATGTATCCGGGTCCAAAAACTCATGGCAATGGATCTTCCTTTAGGCTTTTTGGAATGAAGTACTGACTGCCGTTCCTGGGAGGAAAAAACTCTCTAAGTTACTGTAGAAAAGCAAAACACACATAAGTACACACACTGAAAAGGAAAGGAAGAAGGTTAAAGTCTGTCTAAAGGAGCTTGCATTAGAAGATCAGAGGCCAAATGCAGCATTTATGTAATCACTTCCTTAAATAACTCTAGCAGCTGATGGACTGTCTATGGTATGACTTTGAAATAGCTTTCTACTGCTTTTCCTCACACCATTTCGCCCATACATCCTTTTGTGAATATATGCATGGGCAAGGGGAGAACCTACATTACACTTTTGGGTCCTCACTGTACTGACAGGTTAGGAGCAAGCTACCATCTGACAACCCAGACACACTAAGCTACTAAAATTCTGCCTTCAGACAAATTTCTCCGTATTGCCCCTGCTAAAAGTGCAAAATCCTTCTTGAATTAATATTGAAGTAGGCTTACTGTGAAAGTGGCGTAAGTTCCAGCTGCCACTAATGGAAGTGACAGTTTCAATGTTCATCAGATAGATTCACAGGTTCCAAATACATAATTAAGAATAGGTGCAAAGGCAATAATGACTTAAAAAGGGGTAAACTGATTACCATTATCTACTTCACTACAAAGGAAAGAAGAACAACACTGGATTGTTTCCAGCTATCCTTTTCCTGTAAAATGACAGCTTTTGTTTTCCTGTCTATAATGTACTTTTCTGCACTAGGCTGACAAGAAGTCTTTTCTCTTCTCAGGTTAATAGCCAGATTATTTCTCATCTTAATATCAAAAGAGTGCTGCAGTATCTCAGACAATACTGCATGTAAGCTACTGTCTATTAGGGTCAGAAAGTCTTCCAGGTTTTTCATCTGCTGTGATATAGTAGGCATTATTTTAACTGGCACCACTACACTCTCTGAAACAGTCCATAGGAAAGCCATCCTGTAACATCTGTGATAGGACAAGTAGAAAACATTTCAGTGCCTGGACCTGGATTCTCATCAAGACTAATGATGCACTGTGACCTTGAAAAGAGTGAGATTAAAATTTATTTCTACTAACACTGAGGTAAAAGTAAGTAAATAAATTGAACAAGTAAAATAAATTGAATTTTCATGTTTCTCTCTTCCCTTCTGAACTGATCTGCAGTGCCTGATTCTTTTCTTTCAGAACATCAACACACACCATCACCTCTTGCTTCTTCATCTTCCCTGGCTAACTCTTCCTCCAACCTCTGTGATGAATTACCTTCTGTTAGCCTGGCCTCTCCTAAACCTTTTGTAGAGTTATACGGGGATTTTGTAAAATTTAATTTTAAGGAACTGACTTTGGTATATTTACCATCTTAGAGTTTGCAAGTTTGTGTTCCTGGAAAGACGTGAGTGTCCATTTATTTTTTTTTTTCTTCTTCTTTGGATTAACCATTTCACAGTTCCATCCCTGAAGATCACTTTTAATCTGTGAACCACAGACTTGACAAACACTCTCAAAACTCCCTGCATTTTATGATTTCGCCCCTCACGGAGCAGGAGAATGACAGAGTTTGTGAGCTTGCTGAGAAACGATCACCACAGCAGTCCCCAGTATCTTACCCCTCCCTGCTAGTCTTCACCTTGTTATTTCCTTCATTTCTGCAAAGGCAGATTCTGAGTAGTCAGAACATTGCTGTTTTAATTTTTCTAATCAGAAGTCTTTAATCATAAAGACCCACAAGCAAGGCTCCATGGAATCACTGCCATGGCTCAGCAGAGAACAGAGCTCAAAGCAACATTTGTTGTGTCAGATATCCACTTAATGCAGTCAGCTGTGAAACTGCTGCAGTAGCAGGCTAGTTTCTGTGGGTTGCATTCCCAGCTATTCCTTCTATTTAATAGTGTAGTTTAATCACTTCAGCTCAGCCCCAGTAGTTAAGCAGAAGATTTCTACATCAAACGAAAACCTCCAAAGTACTACTGATAAGGCAATGACTCAGCACCATCTGTGGCAGAAACCTGTCTGTAAGAGCACACCCCAGCAAAAATTACTGATGGGAGAGGTGTTCAGGTAGACATAAAGGTAGGTCTAACAGCAGAAAGGCCGGGAACTGCTGTTGCTATTTTTTGCAGGATGTATGTGGAGTGGTATCTTCAGTACCGGAAATTACATCTGTAACATAGCTTGAAGTTTGTTTGACACACTTTACAAGCTTCCGTCTGCAGCTCACATATATGAGAAGTTACATTATTTTCTAAAGCTACATGCAAATCAAGCAAGCTATTGATAGTGAGAAGGGTATATTAATCCAAGTGCTGCATATATGGGGAACCCTTCAGTTTAGTGCTGATGATTTGAACTCCAAAATGCACAAGGATGAGGAGCGTACAGGAATGGTTTAGAGTCACATTCACAATCCTTGCCCTCAGTCAGCTACATGTGGCATTTCCTCATGCGCTTAAGGATCTAGGTCCCAATTTGGATATCGCCATAAGACTTCAAACAACTGAAATCCTTCTCAAAAAAAAGATACCAGGATTAAAGAAGTAATCTCTTCCAACAGCAGCAAAAACCTCCTGCAGGCCTAAAATTCATTCTATTTCCAATCCCTGGAGACTCCCTATGGAGTCTCAATTTTTTGGAGCATACATTTTTTCATTAAGCAAATCAGAATTTGACTAAGGTTCAGGCCACAGCAAGTCCACTTGTAGGCAACCTACTCAACTGAAAACAGAAAGGCAGAGATGCTAAAGCATACCACTTGTATATTTACTTGGAGACTTATTCAGCATAAACACATGAGGTTAAAAACATGCCATATTTGATGTCTGCAAATCACTGAACTATGTCCAATTTAATACAACTTTCTCTCTAAGGAAACTGAGTGAACTGTGTAGCCTGTATGTTGGCATAAATATTCATGAATTGCTGAGAAAGCTAATAGGATCAATAAGAGTGAAACCTAAAAGACTACATCACTCTTGCTAAGTAAGGATCCAATTCTGTTGCCAGCCAAGTCAAGAAAACAGTTTGTCATTGCCTCCCAAAGAGTCAAGACAGGGAATGAAATTGCACAGAACTACTCTGCAGCCTGTATTGTAGTCTGTAGTAGTAGGAATCACTTAGCAACAATACATAGGTCTAGTGAGAAAAAGTATCTTGCCATCTAAAAACTGTAACAAACATAATTTTACAAAACTGCAAGAGGAAAACACAAGTATAGATTGTTACTAAAGATATTTTGGGTTTTAATTTGAGAAAAAAAAATAATCTAATGTTCTCCCACTCCTTTTACTAACTGTTCCCCTTTCACTCCACTGGACCTTTGAAATTAAACCGCTGCATGCACTATTCTCTATATTGGGCTTCACCTTTTTGTTTCTGTGAGGGTCTTCTGTACCTCCCTCCGCACCACTGCTGACCGAGGGCTCCCACACCTTCCCTTGCCGATCCCCTCAGTTTCTCTCAGACCACACGAATACTCTCTGGGCCACGGAGGAAGAGACTCCTCCGACTCGAGCGACTCCCTCGAGCGACGAGCATGTCCGTGCTCACTGCAGGCAGAACAGCGTCCATGAGCAGAGCCCCCCGACGGCACACCCCGCTGCAGGGGCGGGGCAGGGCAGGGCAGGGCAGGGCAGGGCAGGGCAGGGCAGGGCAGGGCAGGGCAGGGCAGGGCAGGGCACGGCACGGCACGGCACGGCACGGCACGGCACGGCACGGCACACCCTACCCTCCGGGGGCTCAGTCAGCTCTCCCTGGTGCCGACGGGGCGACCTGGGGGCCGGGGGAGGCCGCGCGCGGCCTCGCGCCCGCCGCAGCCCATTGCAGCCGGCTCCCTGACTGACGAAACCCCCCCGCCGCGCCTCAGCCCACCCCTCCTCCGCCAATCAGAGGAGCCGGCTGGGGCGCGCGGGGAGCCGGGCGAGGAGAGCGGGCGCTCCGCGGCGGGGCGAGGGCAACCCTGAGGGGACCGTGACCCGCGGAGGAGCCAGGGCAGGCCGGAGGAGCAGCAAAGCAGCACTAGGGGAGAGGGAAAAAAACTAAAAACGAGTAAGAAGCAGGACGTGGCAAAAGGAAACCGCCGCCCGTCCCCTCACCGAAGGGGCTGGAGGGGGCGCTGCGACAACCAGGGGGTGGAGGCCAGGGGAGAGGGAGGGGGGTGTCGTACGGAAGTTGAGCCGCGGGAGCCAGTCGGGAACAGCTGTGGATGGGCGCTGAGCTTCCACAGGCTGCTGCCGGGGCAGCCAGACAGCTGGGAGGGAGGGAGGTAAGGACTCGCCCCAAGGGAGCATCCCGACATCTCTGGTGGGGAAACAGAGGGCAGCGACAGGCTTGAAAATTACAGAATCACAGAATCGTATAGGTTGGAAAAGATCATCAAGATCTTTAAGATCATCAAGTCCAACCGTAAACCTAACACTACCAAGACCACCACTAAACCATGTCCCTAAGCACCTCATCCAAACGTCTTTTAAATACCTCCAGGGATGGCGACTCAACCACTTCCCTGGGCAGCCTGTTCCAATGCTTGACAACCCTTTCGGTGAAGTAAAATTTCCTAATATCCAACCTAAACCTCCCCTGGTGCAACTTGAGGCCATTTCCTCTCGTCCTAAATTGAGCCTTTTCAGGCTGACCTGCTTACAGTGATTGAGCAGACCTATGGGAAACGGCTTCCCAGAGCGCAACTACGTGTCAGTCCTTTGCTCAAAGTGAAATTATAGAAATGCGGGATATATGGCCACCATCCCAGGGAGATGCTGTTGCAGTGGCAATGCTGGGAAACTGATGCTGCTGGGATACAGGTGATGGCTTTAAGAAAGCATTGGTCTGCATAACGTGGTGGCTGTTCCCCTTGTAAACACTGCCCTGCAGAATGCAAGATGACCTTGGGATCAGCGATGGCCTGATCCTGCTGCTCCTGCAAAGGAGATACCCCCTTGCAGTGACAAAGTGTGGAATTTGTAATGCATGTGCAATCAAACTGCTGTAGTGTTCTTGGCTGTGAGTCTTGCCCAGAGAAGCCCAGAAGTTTGTAATGCAAATTTGGATTATTATGTGGTCTAGTGTGTAGAAATAAGGGGTGGAGTTTGTAATGGATATTTATTCAAACTGTTGCAACCTTCCAGGTTCTGTATTTTGTAAGTAAGATGCATGGAGCAGTGGAGGTGAAAAAGAGTAAGAAGCAAGAAGCAAACAGCTGAAAGAAACCATTATGCACTGACCCCAGCCTCCAGCACCACCTGTTGCCTCACAGAGGGAATCGAGAGGGAACCGAACATAACTCACGGTGAAAACAAGAAGAATTGAGAAAGGGAGGAGAACAGGTACTGGACTGAAACTGAGCCTGGGGAAGGGAGAAGAAAGATGTTTCTGTAAGTGTTTAATTATTTATCATCTTGGTTTTTTTCAATACCCAAATCAGTAACTTAAAGTTCGTTAACTGGCATTCAATTAAGTGAAGCTCCTGAAGTCAAGACTGTCTTGCCCACAAAAATGGTGTTCATCCCAGATCCTGCGTAACTCCTGTAGTCCTGGACTACAGGAAAAAGTGGAGAGAAAACCCCCTCCCCACCCCAGATTCCAAGAAGTTAGCCCTGTTTCTCTTTTGTTTTTCTTTCAACTCTCTGGATTGGAATGGTACATTTCTAAACAAATGACATTTCAGTTTTGTTTTGTAGGGTTCCATTGTTGGTTTTGAGCTGAATGGTCAAACAGAAAAACAGCCACATAAACAATTTTTCATGCAGCTCTAGCGTCAACGGCTTGTTTTAAGTTTCTGTAGCTGCCCAAGTATATTTCGCAGTCTAACAGTTATAACACTAAATTTTCTCTTTGCACTTTCATAAAATTAAAGTCCAGATTGCTCCTGAAGTTGGTTTTAGTTTGGTTGAGGGAAGGAAGGTCGTTTTGTTTCTTATGTCAGAAACTCCTATGGGCAAGAATAATTGGAAGAAAGATACCCAAATGGATAAAATAGGTCCCTGTCAGAGAAGCATTCAAACAGTGGTGGGGCAAGGGTGCTGGTTGTATAAAGTAAATGAGAGCATAGCATTGAGATAGCACCATACTTAAGAGCACTGAAGGAACGTAAGAACAAAATAGGGAAATCAGTTACAAAAATGTGTTTCCCATAGAAATTGACTGTTGTAGTTAGGAACAGAGGATAACAAGTGATGTACTGAAAGACACACACACAAAGCAGAGAGCAAGTTGTCTTTGGGTTTAGGGAGACAAGTAAGCCTTACCGTGACAGCAAATAAATTGGTTAAAGTGTAAGAGAGCCTCTCTCTTCTGTTGGGTTGGGCCATCAAAAACAAACCAGTACGAGAGAGTCAAATTTCCCTTGCTTAGACTAATGAAAAGATTCGGATCGCCAGCAAGGGATCAGGCCCTAGACATTTCAGCAAAACATATTAGGAAGCATTCAGGCACAACTAGATTGTGCTGGTTTTGGCTGGGATAGAGTTAATTTTCTTTATAGTAGCTAGTATGAGGCTATGCTTTGGATTTGTGCTGAAAACAGTGTTGATAATACAGAGGTGGTTTAGTTGTTTCTAAGTAGTGCTTATACTAAATCAAGGACTTTTCTGCTTCCCATGCTCTGCCAGGTGCACAAGAAGTTGGGAGGGGGCACGGCTGGGACAGCTGACCCAAACTGACCAAAGGGATATCCCATACCATATGACGTCATGCTCAGTATATAAAGCTGGGGAGGAGGAAGGAAGGGGGAAACGTTCGGAGTGATGGTGTTTGCCTTCCCAAGTAACTGTTACGCGTGATGGAGCCCTGCTTTCCTGGGGATGGCTGGACACCTGCCTGCCCATGGGAAGCAGTGAATTAATGCCTTGTTTTGCTTTGCTTGTGTGCACAGCTTTTGCTTTCCCTATTAAACTGTCTTTATCTCAGCCCACGAGTTTTCTCACTTTTCCCCTTCTGATTCTCTCCCCCACCCCACTGAGGGGGAGTGAGCGAGTGGCTGTGTGGTGCTTAGTTGCCGACATGTCCTCACATGTCAGTATGAGGACAAGACATGTGACCGCATATTCTGACCTATTCCTGAGCCAGACCTTGAATAGACTGTTCCAGCACTGGAAAGCTAAGTAAATGGGTTTCCACTGAAAAAACTGCTTAACTGAGTAGGGGCAGCAGCTTTCTAGGCCATCCTGAGAGGAAGGAATTCAAGGGCTTGGTTCTTTGCTAAGTCTTGGTTGCCAAAAAAGATTGGTCCTTTGGCTCCGTTCGCCAGTTCTGACAGAGATGGTGAAATGTTTTCACTGTCCTTCCTTAGGCAAGCTCCCAGAAAAATATCAGTGAGGATTCATCTCTTTAAAAATCTACTCTTTTCATGTCCTTTCTATGAGGCATATGAATAGTATCTTGCTAATGGTTTTTAAATGCATCTCAGTAGGATATTAAATGTGGATTTGCATGGACAACTTTAGTGGTTTTGAAATGACAGTTAATCTCTAGTAACCACTCAGAATTCAGTGTCAGGGTCTGTGTGCACGTACATGGATCCCAGCAGTATCTTGGACTTGTCTCATTTAATGGTACTTTTAATTCTTTTGGGCCTTTTTTTTTTCCTTTTTAATTGTCTTGTTTTGCTTATTGAAACAGTTGCATGCCATTTCCCTCCTAAATGTTTTTGTTTGTTGTATGTGCAGTAAAAAGGTCACTTCTCCTATTTCTTCTCCCCAGGCCCAACACCAAAGAGCTTAGACAAGAGATGTACCTAATCTTCCAGCTCATTAATACCAGTGGGAGGGGGCTCCCGTGTATTCTTGAGACACTCTGGCCAACATCCATTGATTTTAAGTGACTCCAGAGTGAACAGTCTTCTGACTGACAAGCTGTGCCAGCTGCCATAATTCAGTACCTTAATAAGGTTTTGTGTGGACAGAGAGGAAGATAATTTATGAATAACAGTGGCCAAGATTTAAGAATGAATAATGATTTCTGGGTGGTCTTGTGGGTAAGAAAACAGCAGATCTTTGAAGGAGTCAGTGTTTTTAAAAAATCCCAGCTAACTCCACAGAAGTCCATAGCTACTTTCAAAACTCTAGCTTATATGCCCATTTCCAAGTAGAATAGGCATATCCCTTATCTATGGTGGTCCTCTAATCATGGTAGAACTAGTGTCACTCATAACTGAAGTAGATCTGGAAAGAGAACCATATGTAGAAATTTCTAGCAATGGTATGCTTTGGAGTGATAGCACAAATCTCAACCAAATTCCACCTGGGCATACAGATGTAAAAGCAGCAAAAAGGTTACGATATGACCTGCCTATAGAGAATTTGAGAGCAAACAAAATTACTTTTCTTCCATTGACGGTTCACATAAGGCTAGCTATGACACTTTAATCTTTATGCCCCACTAGTAGTCCGTAGCAACAGGCTTACTGGAATTTGTAATGAAAATTATTTTATTTAGATAGCTTTCACTGTCTTTCAAGATTCTGAATAGGATTATGTTTGCCAAGCCCAAGTCCAGCAAATGTGGACTGGGTACTGTGAAGGTTTTATCCTCAATAATTACACAAATTTACACTTCTTAAAATTTGGCGTACTAAGATGGGCTTCATTTCATTTTTTTGGACCAACACCAAGTATAGGTAAGATGAAATATGGATCTGTATCACAGAAACTTACCCACAACAACGTGAGTATAAGACTTAATATGGTAGGAACCTTGGTCCCCCAAACTCCCTAGACAGAATTAGCCAGAGAAAAATCCGTTATGGACATGCAATGAGAAGCACCAGGAGACTTGGTCTCTCATGATAACAGGACACATGGCTTAAGAATATCAACAGCCTTGTAAGAATTCTGGACATAGACGATCTGCAGATTATACTAAATCCATAGCAAAATTATAAACAGCATATTCACAAGGTTTTTTGTGGTTTTTTTTTCCTTTTCTCCTTTTTTTTTTTGCTGGCCCTTATAAGCCCTTTTAAAGCCAAGAATTATCTGGATAATCGTCATCTAGCTAGATGTTAAACTAGCCCCCAGGTGACTAATAAGGTAGCTTTAAAAGTGTGCATTTCAGAAGTGGAAGAGATACAGAGACACCATAGATCTCTCAAAAGATGGACTCCTGTGCCCAGAAGATTCAGAATGTCCTCTAGGGAACACAGGCAAAAGGCATTTGCAGAGGATATCTTCAAAGAATTCAACTGCACATCCAGAGCTGGACACATCTCGCAATGGGCAAACTCCTACCAGTCACGTTAATAGTTTTGCTAAGTTGGATAAGAAGAACAGCTACAAGGAGGAGAGGAGATACATGCCAAACAAACGTTGTCATATTTGTTGGAGAGAAAGATGTAACTGCAAATGGAGCAATAAGCAGCAAATGGAGCCTGCAAAAATGTTAAGAAAAAAGAAAAGATGAGGAGAGAAGGGTTGAAAACTATGGTAGAGAACATCAGACAACTTATGCATCTTCATGGCCTGAAGGCAAGTCCATCACCAAGAATTTCCCAGTATTTCTCCAGAACAGAGTAGAGCAGGAGTAACACCTCCCCCAGATTCTTATGGGAAACCACTGTGGGTCATTGTCATAAAATACATTATTTAATCCCATTCATAAATGGATTGAAGTCTCTCTGAAGGTTGTTCTTTGTTCATACCACTCCCACTGAAAAGCTATTCCAGAATCTAATATCATTTAGAAATTATTTTCATAGCTAGCTTATACCTATTGTTCTTGTGCCAACATCACCTTCCAGAACACTTCACAGTTTACTCTCCCTGCTGGTTGTTTCCTTCTGAATTTATGGACAGCACACCCATCTCTCCTTAATCTCCTTTTAGCCAGTGCTGACTTAATTTAAGTCTCGCCTGTAAGTCAGAGGCTCTACTCTTCTGACTAGCCTTCTATCTCTTCTCTAGTTTGTTCGGAATGTATCTTTCCCAAGTGCAGTAACAAAACCAAGTACACTACATTACAAGGCTCACAGATGTCCTGTATGTGACCAACGGAAATACACGTCTGGGTACAACTTAAAATTGTGTCCAAGAATCAGAATCATTTAATGAGTATATACATAGCTTCTATTTAATAAATGCCTACTGCATGGCAGAAATCCTTGTTCATGACCTTGTATTGTATCCCCTTTTTATCACTTTAAGTTCTTCTAGGTCATCTTAGCTCTTCTCTGTTTTAATCTCCTCTGTATTGACAGTAACTTCCAACTTCATTTCAGTTCATTAAATATATTTATAATGCATATGCTACATACTTTAAATGGAGATCAGTCCCAGAATTAATCCTTGAAGACCTTCTTTAGTGCTCAGGGAAAGATTATATCTTATAAGTGTAATATGATTATTCACATAATACAAAGCAATGTCAATAATACTCTGAATGCCCTCGGGGGGAAGACTGACCCTTTTAACATTATATTTAGTACATACCAGTTATGGGAAGTTAATACACAACACAGTGCCTGTAAACCTATCATAAAGGATGTCTACTCCAATTATTGTGGAGACAAGCTCACATGTCAGAAGCTGTCTAGCCCTGTTAGCCTCATACTTCATGCTGACCAGTTAGGCTTAAGTGGAACAGTACATACAGATAGCTATACAGCTTCCAGATGCCTTCTGCTTCATAGGCAGGTTGGGCCTGGTTTGCTTCTACTGTAAAAGCCATGTACTTTTTTCCTCCTGTCTTGTTCAAACAAATAAGCCTGTAGTACAACCCCACTGAATTTCTTCATCTTTACTAGGTTGCAGAATTCAGCAACATGCCTATGCAGAAGTACACAATGGCAGCACACCTGAAGCTTTATTTAGAGTTTCGACTCCCTGCATGAGATGCTGAACACTTTATTCAGTTTGTTTTGGTAAATTGGTATAATCTAAATGGACTGAAAAATATATTGACTAAGGTTAAAAGGAAAAAGTAGCATATGTTCCTAACAGTGCCTTTATATTAGTCAAAGATTCTTATTTGTTAGTTGAGAAGATTCCCTTTGTTGTTGAGCTGCTACAGTAGCTGCTACAGGGCTGCTACAGATGGCTGTTTAAATCCCAGAATTCCCACCAGGAAATGTGAACAGATGTCTGTAAGCAGGAATAGAAAAAAAAAATCTTTCTGTAAGTCCGTACACTGGGAACAGAGCTATTTATGGGATTTTATAAAAATCTATCTGCTTCCAGAAGCCAATAAAACACTTTGTCTTCCCTTATCTCTTCCCCTTCTTCCCCCACACTTTAAAAGTACACATCTGTAACATGGATGGGGCTTTGATAAAGCAGACCAACTTTTAGAAGTGTAGGAATAGTCCCAGTAACACACCTGGCAACTTTGTTTGTCTGTCTTCCTCAAAATGATAGCTTCTTTTCCAGATTTGTTTACATTACAGGCAGAAAATCTGTCATTTACACAAGAGCTGTACTACAAAGCAAGACTCAATACAAAATGGAGTTCACTTCTGAAGGCCTAGCCATTTTAAAAGAGCAGAGATGGAGGTGGACAAGGTTGAATGCTCAGCAGAGGTTTTGCTAACACAGCCTAAATCCTGCATCTTTTTCAAATATTCATTTTCCTTCCTTGTTTTTCAGTGTTTTGTATCCAATACACTAGAAAGGAAGACTGCTTACTTTTAATGACACCATTTCACCTCTAACAGTACATAAAATTTAATGCATGAACATGCAGGAAAAGATGGACAGCTGCCCATAGGCACCATTTAGTGTCATGGATGTATAACAAAAGTTCAGAGCTTTAACAGGGGGAAAAAAAAACAAAAAGAAAAAACAGACTTTCTAATATGACATCCCTTGGAGATTACAGAATATAAAACCAGCTTAAACTTGTGCCCTTAAGGATGCCTCTCTGATTTTCTCCTACAGTTGACTTTCAGCCCTTGAAACAAAAGCAAGCATGTCTGAGCTTTCTCATGAATGCTAGGTATTATTAGGAAAGGATTATATAGCAAAATGGATACTATTATTCTCAAATTGTGCATGATCATGACTGAACACCATATAGAACACTGACCTTCCTTTTCCCTCCAGAAAGGGTTCAAAGAAGGACAATGATAATGATTTAAAACATGCAATAGCTTCCAAAAGGAAAAACAGAACAAATTAAGACTTTTCAACTGGGAAAAGAGACAGCTGTGGAAGGACATGACAGAGGTCTGTAAAATCTGTGTATAGTGATAGGAATAGATAGACAGGAATCAATTGCTCCCTGTTCCTCCCAATGTAAGGGCTGCAGGCCTTCAATAAAGCTACCAGTTGCCTAGTTCAGAAGAAGCAGAAGGCCCTGATTCTTCACACAGCATGTACTTAGGCTATAGAATTTACCATGGTATGTGGTGGATGTTAAAATTTTACACCAAATGTAAAAAAATGGGTAAGTTCATGGGTAAATCCATTGAGACATTATAAATGCATAGAACTCCTAAGCTAAAACGTTAGACTAGAATAGAATAGACTAGAATAGACTATTTCAGTTGGAAAGGACCTACAATGATCATCTAGTCCAACTGCCTGACCAATTCATTGCTGACCAAAAGTTAAAGCATGTTGTTAAGGGCATTGTCCAAATGCCTCTTAAACACTGACAGGCTTGGGGCATCAACCACCTCTCTAGGAAGCCTGTTCCAGTGTTTGACCACCCTCTCGGTAAAGAAATGCTTCCTAATGTCCAGTCTAAACCTCCCCTGGTGCAGCTTTGAACCATTCCCATGTGTCTTATCCCTGGATCCCAGGGAGAAGAGATCAGCACCTCCCTCTCCACTTCCCCTCCTCAGGAAGCTGTAGAGAGCAATGAGGTCGCCCCTCAGCCTCCTTTTCTCCAAACTAGACAAGCCCAAAGTCTTTAGCCACTCCTTATATGACATGCCTTCCAGCCCTTTCACCAGCTTTGTTGCCCTCCTCTGGACGCATTCAAGGACCTTCACATCCTTCTTAAATGGTGGGGCCCAGAACCGCACACAGGATTCGAGGTGACGCTGCACCAACACTGAATACAGCGGGATAATCACCTCTTGACCGGCTTGCAGAGGGATCTAGATAGACGGGAGCATTGGCCTATGATTAATGGGATGAAATTTAACAAGTTGAAATGCCGTATTCTGCACCTAGGACGGAGTAATGCTAGGCACAAGTATAAAGTGGGAGAGGAGCGTCTGGAGGGCAGCTCTGCAGAAGGGGATGTGGGGGTGCTGGTCGACAGCAGGCTCGATATGAGTCAGCAGTGCGCCCTGGCAGCCAAGAGGGCAAACTGCATCCTGGGCTGCATCAAACACAGCATAACCAGCTGGCCAGAAGAGGTGATCATCCTGCTGTATTCAGCGTTGGTGCTTGTAAAATGTTCGAAGGTTGAGAATACATCTGAGCTTGTTCTGCTCTTGTTTGCTGACATTTTAGCACTGTCAGATGCAGGATGCTGGACCAAACAGATCTTTGATCTAGCTCAGTTTGGTTCTCTGCTATTCTGTGCAGAGGTCCCCACAGACTAGGCAGATATTTACTGCCACCACAGCTGGACTGTAGGAAAGATTAAGTACCTCTGTTCCTCCATGCAGGGAGGAACTACAGACATCTCCCGTATGCTATGGAGAGGAAAAGAGAGAATCAGAGCAATGGTAAATATAAGAGGTGCATGTAAATCATTTAAGTTTTGCTAGGGAAATTCTGAAGGTTATTAGGCCCCAAATGTATCCTATTTGGACTCATAAATATATCTTTCAGATACAGACTTATATCTTACAAGAAAATACACACCTTCCGTGTATCATGCATAGAACTTTAGACAGCAACTGCATGCATTCAGAGATAAAAGAAGAAATAGATGTGAAAACAGAACTATTTCCAAAGCACAGCTAGAAATAGCCATCCAGTTAGATAGAACATCTTTAAATTTTTTAATAAAATTGGGGGAATTATTGTAAAAAGAGCAGGTATCGACCAAAATCATGTTTCAAAGCAACTCATTTTCTAATAAAATAACATACAAAGAAGCATTCTCTTTTTACTAAATATTAACCTAACATATCAGCATGTTTGGCAAAGCTGATAATCTGAGTGAAACCATTGTCATTGGCAAAGACTCAAAAGATTATTATTTCAAGAATTTTAGCTTTGCACTCTTGGTATCAGTCTTAATTTATGATGAAAAGCTGAAGCTGTGAATCACACAGATCAAGGTTTCTTTGTGTATGATTAAATGCAGATAATGAATTCATAAATCCATGCCAGTGGTAATCAGAAATCCATGATTCAGCTTAGAGCTACGAATTTCAGTGGGTATGCTTTTTAAAAAAGTTTTATCATATACACCCACACTTCCAGAATAAGTCTGTTCCCAAACAAACAGGAGGACACAGTCAAACTCTCCTGTTAATTCTGATTAACTCATAATCAATTTTCTATGCGACTTATCTAGTCTACTGGGTTTTTTTTCAACTATAGGCACTTCCTAGGTTTTGACTTTGATTAAGCAGCACCTAATTCTGCAGAAACACCTTTCCATCTCACTTTCCCCTGAGAATCTTTCAGTATTTATAGACAGTTATTGGCAGCAGAGTTAACTTGATATAGAGCCATCACTTCTTTTACTCTACAACCAAGAGATGCCAGGATAATATTTAACAGAATATGCTAATTCAAAGCTAACTTAGCCTTTAATGCTTCTTCATGCAATTTATTTGCAAAGCAAACTAACCACACGGAGAAGTAGAAGATGGATATGGGAGTGGGAAGGAAATACTCGGGCTTCCTAATACTTAAACTGTTTCAAATAACCAACAGCATTGTTTACTAAACTGATGCCACTCTCCTAAGGAGTTTCTGGCAGCTATCATATGTCTTTGTCAAAGGGCCTAAGTGACACTCACAGGAATATAAGTAGTTCTTTATCACTAATTAGTCATGCCATTGGCTTGTGAGATATTCCAGCAAGAACTATTGTTTTTAGAATGTGGGTTAATGTACAGAACCCAAATCTTCAGGGTTCATTGCAAGCCAGACATTCATACAAGGAAGAGGTGTCATAGTAGGAACATATATCAGGTTATGGAACTCATTAAATGGAAAAGAAACGGGCAGTAATTTCAGCAGATCTATCACTCTTGTTAAGTAGATGGTCTAAGGATCCATGACAAAGCACTCAGTTTTAATGCTTCTGTAAAACTGAAATCAATAAAACCACAGCTATGCTGGTCTGTACTCAGTTCCCTGTTTCCAGGCCATGGGCAGAACAGCTGTTTAGAACCTCAGAATTAAGATGGTTGTGTTTTCCAGAAATGATGAAACAGTTCATCTTGTGGCCTTCCGTTCTGGAATGAGCACTGGGTGAGAAAATAGAAAAAATTAAGCTGTTTACACTGATGAAATTAAGTTCTAAAAAAAAAAAAGCCATCATGCTTGAAGGAATGATTCTATTTATACAACAATGCAGCATTGTTCAACTTTACACAAAGTGCAAGATGTCTGGGAATTCGCCTTCAGCTGAACCCAAAATAAAAGGTTCAATTAGTCTTAGCCAGATTTTCATGGGATTAGCATAAGGCAGAGCATTTCCATCAGATTAGTGGTCTGACTGTCATTAGAGAAAGCATCCAAGCTAGTTGAAGGCTGCTACTGGTTCTAGAATTAAAAATCAGAAGGCCAGCCTCAAATCTGAAAGCACCAGTCCTTCAAATGTCTATTCCTTCCTCCTAGCCTGACAAGCAAGTAAATGCAATTCACCTCTCTCCACCACCCCTCCCCCCCAAAAAAAAAATCTTTTCTCCCTAGCCTTTACTTTTACTTGAATGAAAACAGGAGGGCTTTCTTCCAGGAAAATTGCCACCAGAGTGTACCTGACTTTACAGGAGTCATCCAAGTCAGCAGAGCCACTGCTTCACCAACACAGATGCTGCACATCAACAGGTGCCAAATACTACTTTGCCCTACATGGAAAAAGTACATGTACACCATGTGTACTTGCAGGAATTGAGACAGTACTGGGACCTTCTTTTCTTTCTAAAGATGCAAGAATGAGGCAAAGAACAAGTTTTTAAGACAGAGAAAATAATAAAAGATGGCTAGGGCTGGGGGCCTGGCTACTTGAAGTAGGGGCATGAGCGGAATTTCCTTACCTTCAAAGGGCTGTTCTCTCTCCTCCCCTTCCTGAAAAGAGCTCCACAGAAAGTAAAACAATAAAGTCAACTGCTTCCTTTAGGATCTTTCTATGTTACTTCCCAAATGAAATGTTTGTTGTAACAACAGATGCCTTATTTAGATGTACTATCGGGTGAGCTAGAAAACCTGTATGAAATATTTCTTTACTCTTGGCTTATGACCCAGCTGCATTCACCTCCAGCCATTTTATGCTGGTATGGGTGGTAATTTCTTTCTCCATCAAACTGCTTTGCTAACACACCATGAGGACTTCCTCATTCTAACTTCTGCCTCCCAGGCAGCCCCTCTGGGTCTCACATTCAGTGCTTTCCACAGTAGCAAAGTGGCAAGTCCCGTTTGTGAAAAAGTTAAAGAATATGGTAGGGCACAAACAGTGTCAAAGAAAAAAATACCAAAATCTAGATTTGGGTAGGGGTTTTTTTGCATTTTAACTGCTTTGAGAGACCTTGTTGTAGGATATTTGGTGCATAGTGACCAGGTTATTTTAAAAGCATAACTGTAACACACATTATCTAGTCCTTTTCCTCCTTTTTTTCATAATACAGTGACCATCATGTAGAGAACTTTGCATCACTTAAGAAACTGGGCCACTGGCACTAAGTGTTTAATTTCTGCCACTGCTGTAATTTCCTGATGCCTGTCTCCCTGAACTGCTAGTTGGTTTGCCATCTGCTTCTGTGTGTGAAAATCTGCACCTCGTTGATGATCTTATACAGGTTTGTCAAACTTCCTGGAGTTCTGTGGGTATCACCAGAACACAATATTAAAGAGGCTGTCAAAACAGCATTAAATATATGTCATAAACATCATATACAAGATACTTTACTTTTTTAGCAGTTTTTTTGTTTAGGTGCCTATTGCATACACCAAGACAGACTTCTAACAACAGAATTCAAGACTTGCCTTTTGCATCTAAGACTGGAGTGAACAAGAAATAATGTAAAAAAAACAAACCACCAAAACCTTCACATTTTGCTTTTTCTTTAAATTAAATTACAGGCATGATCCCAGTCTCCAGACGTATAATGTCTGTATAAACAAAGAGCTGTTTCATAAGAGGCAAATGAAGACTTTTTTTGTGACAATATAATGTCAGAGTGAGTTTTTTACAACATAGCTCTGAAGATCTGGGCAAAACAGAACTGAATCATAAAGCTGTCTCACAACTGATCAGCAGAGGAGTTCTATGGAGCTATTCCATATGGCTTTAGAGCAGCCATTTGGGTGCTTTAGAGTTTGCTCACGCTCATTTTGATTTGCATCTGAATTCGAAATTAGAGATAAGTTTGACGTAAAAGTAGCTTTCTGCATCCTACACAAGTGGAGGTCAGTCACATTCGCAGCTCTGGGCCAAAGCTAGAGATGGTAATAACAGGTCACCTGCATTGGAAGTAACAGTCTGCCCAGCACTGGAATATAGTTGTACGTTTCAAGTTCAGACAGCATCTCATTTAAGATACTTTTTGGGCACACTGCAATTCAGGAAGTAATGAAAAGCGCACCTACAGCTGCAGTAAGCAGTAAAACAAGGTGAATCAAGGCTGTCCTGGATGGCAACGTTGCATTTGATAGTGGTTTTCTCAGTGCTTCAGATCCGTATGCAGAAAAATACTGAACCACCTAAAAATTAAACTGGAATTTGTCTGTCAGTCAAGTTAAGTGCTTTGTTTATTCTCTTAGATTATGCTCTGCCAGGTATCTGCCACTTGCTACGTTTGCTGCTTTAAAAGTATTTTCCATTTATGCAATGTTTTGCATATTGGATTAAATGCATGGATGACAGGAAAAAAATAAGGGGTACTAAAAAGCTTATGATAGGTTTTGCTCAAGAAGAAATAAAATGTAAAATTAAAGACGGTGGGGCAAAGAAGTGGAAAGAGAACATGGAGTGATCTGCCCATATATTCTGGCTCATGTATTATTTTTACTTTTTTTTACTTTGAAATCGCTCCAGTCACCACAACTGCCTAGGCATTAGATACACAATAAATATTACATTTCGTTCTTCTTTAGCTTTACCATTACTTTTTATCCTGACTCTGCACAGCACAATAACACATATATCACTACCCCAAATTCCTAAGCCTGAAATCAACATATAAGCTGGCTATACTTTGCTGCTGTAGTATGTTAATGTTCTGGTTGCTAAGGTGATGCACTTATCAAGTTAACTCTTGATGAGTATTTTGCCTAAATAACATGGCAATATGAGTCAGTGCAGAGCACTGTACAATGACAGCTAGATAACTCCTGATTTTTCAAGTTGAGTCCTTCAAAATTAGTAGAGACATCCCCAAGCTACACTGCATTTTGCAGCACAGCTTATAGATATGCTTGATTTTCTATAGTACCATCAAAATATAACAACTAAAAAACTCCTCCCTACACACCAGAAAACAGAATCTGTTGTTTTTTTCCCTCCCATAATGTTAGCAAGATTATAGCATTCTGGACACTGCTTTAAAGGGAGAGAGAAACAGACATGCATACTTGTCTCTATGTTCACTTGGTATCTACTCATAGCTGAATGATGTTAAAGCCTCAGTAAGGAGCCCCCAAATTTTGGATGATTGAGTCAGAATAAAGATTAAGGGATCAATGGGAAAACAGCCTTCTTGCCTCCTCCTGCCCCCATCTATCTGCACTTGTATCTCTACTCAGCCAGAAAACATTTCCATGAACACCCATTCTTGCAATTTACAAAAAGCATTTAGTGACACTATCATCTTCCTACTTTGTACTTCTAGCCACCTACAAGTGACATTGTGTTTCTCTAATAGGCCATTATGTTGTCTGCTTGAAAGCGTGCGTTTGATATAATTCCTTGCAAATGTACTAGAAAAGTCACATTTGTTTCTAGCTTTCTAAAAATGTATTTCAGATGTTTAATTTTTTTTTCTTTTTTAATGATGCTGCTTTCAAATGAAAGCAGTTCTCTACCTGTAAGTTCAGTTCTGTTCTCCCATATTATGGTTCATCCTTCCTGTCCTGGTTTCGGCTGGGATAGAGTTAATTTTCTTTCCAGTAGCTGGTATAGTGCTGTGTTTTGGATTTAGTAAGAATAATGTTGATAACACACTGATGTTTTAGTTGTTGCTAAGTAGTGCTTATACTAAGTCAAGGACTTTTCAGCTTCCCCTGCTCTGCCAGGTGCACAAGAAGCTGGGAGGGGGCACAGCCAAGACAGCTGACCCAAACTGGCCAAAGGGCTATTCCATACCATATGATGTCATGCTCAGTATATAAACTGGGGGTGGAGCTGGCTGGAGGGCAGCGATTGCTGCTCAGGGATGGGCTGGGCATAGGTCAGCAGGTGGTGAGCAGTTGCACTGTGCATCACTTGTTTTGTACATTCTTTTATCCTTATTATTTTCTCTTCCTCTGCTGTCCTGTTAAACTGTCTTTATCTCAACCCACAGGTTTGACTTTTTTTTGCAATTCTCTCCCCCATCCCACCGGGGGGGGAGGCGGGGAGGTGGAGCGAGTGTGGTGCTTAGTTGCCAACTGGGGTTAAACCACGACACTTCCTAACAGTCAGGAAGGCTGCAGTTAAGTCATTTGGTTTTAACAGTCTCCCTGCATTGCCACACAAGAAGCCCAGATTTATGAACAAAATCCATCCAGCTCTTACTGTCTCCAGGGAGACCTAGTTAATTCCCACTGAATGAAGGGGAGCAAGTGCTAGGGGTCTGCTGTGGGAGCTGACAGGCTTTCAAGAACAGCTGTTAACAAGAACCAAATGAGGAGTTAAGGGTGTTCAGAGACAAGTTGGAAGAGAACAGTTCAGTTCTTCCCTTAAATTGCAAGCAATTACAATTTTAAAAAATTATTTTTCTTATTAAATTATTAGTTGCCATTAAAAATCAAGTGAAATCAGAACTCATCTGTGTTTTGGGCATAACAGTTGCACGTCCGTGTTGAAAGCGGAGGGACCTTTCATTTTATAACCTTATTTCATAGGCATTCTGCTTGGAGATAGTCCTGAAGATCAACCAGAGAAGCCAGGTGATGCAGGCTGGGAACTGCAGACCACTCCAAGCATGTGACAGAGAGCAATCATCGAGGTGAACATTTATAGATGCAGATGAGCTCTAATACTGAAAGATGTGAACAGCCCAAGTTCTGAGCTATCTGCATACATGAAGGTCACTCTGTGCCAGCACTAGGTGACATTGATTGTAGATCAGTGTATATCAGTAAGTTGAGGGGAAGATGGGATTGCTTACTTTTCTCCTCCTCCATTTTAACATTCAACCTACAAGTGATTTCTGAAGGCAGACATATCCAAAGCCTTATTCTGTGTGTAGTGAGGAGTCTATTGAACAAGAAACTACTATGTACTCTTCCCTGCTGGTCTAAGACCTTCTCAAATAGCACACAGGCAACATCTGTCTGTGTGACTTACTTGCCATAACCTTGTAATTAATGTACCTAAATCAATCAACTCCTGGAAGATATGAACATCCCTTCCCTCCAGCCAGCACAGTCCTGGTCTGCTGAAGGAAAAGAGGGAAGCAGAAATGACAGGCAGACGATCCTGACCCACAGAGGAGCTCATACTATGCAAACAACCATGAGAAGTAGAATACATTTGTTCCTCCGTAAGATCAGGCTGTTCTTGATAAATTTTTTACTCTAGGGTCAAGTTAACACCTTTATGCCCAAGGTGCATGTTAACTGATCTTTCCTTGGAAGTTTTCTATTGCCTGGAAGATTTCTCTCTAGCAGAGAGAAGACAGGAGAAGCAATCCAGGTAGTAGACCTGAGGAGTTCAACAGGCCACAGTGGGCCTAAGTTAGGACTACTTATTGCAGCTCTGTGTTCCTTTTCCGTAACAGGGGAGCATCCTCATAACGTGTATAACACCAACGAAACTTGCTGGTATTTCTTCCATTGAAAAGAAACTGTGACACAGCCAGCAGCACAAAAATTAACCCAAATAAATAAGAATAAAAGAACATAAATAACATCCTATGCATCACACCAGTCACTAAATTCTGTCTCCCATCAAACTGCTGATACTCCCAAGAGCAAGGCTGCCATTCAGAGGGACCTGGACAGGCTGGAGAAACGAGCCAACACTAACCTGATGAAATTCAACAAGGACAGATGCAGAGTCCTGCCTCTGGGAAGCAAGAACCCCTTGCAACACCGCAGGCTGAGGATAGACTCCCTGGGGAGCCACTCTTCTGGGAAGACCTTGGAGGTGTTGGTAAGTGCCAAGCTGAACATGAACCGGCAATCTGCCCTGGCAGCAAAGATGGCTAACAAAGTATCCAGGGCTGTATTAACAGGAGCACAGCCCCTAGACTGAGGAAAACAGTTATCTCCTCCTACTTAGCACTCATTAGACTGCATCCAGACACTGTGTCCAATTTGCAGTCCCACAACGGTATAGATAAGCTGCAGTGAGTTCAGCAGAGGCCACCAGGATGGTCGGGGCTGGAGCATGGGGACTTTCCCAGCAAGGAAAGGCTGAGGGAGCAAGGCTTGTTCAGCCTGGAGAAGAGACTGCTCTGGGGGGGACCTCGCAGCATCCCCCAGCACCTAGAAGGAAGGCATTGAGAAGATGGAGCCAGGCTCTTCAGAGGTGTATGGTGAGAGTATGAGAGGCAAAGGGCGTCAGTTGTACCAGAAGAGGGCCTGGCTGGATAAGGAATTACTTTCTCACCACAAGGACAGACAAGAGGTGGAACAGGTTGCCCATTGAGTTTGTGCAGGCTTTATCTTTGGAGGTTTTCAAGACCCAACTTGATAAAGCCCTGATCAACCTGGTCTGACCTCAGGGCTGACCCTGCTGGGGAGCAAGAGGTTGAATTAGAGACCTCCAGAGGTCCTTCCAACTCAAATGGCCCTGAGATCCTGTGAAATGCTATTCAGGGAGAGCATGCAGACACGGCCACTGTCTGTATCCCCAGCATTCAGAACTGTCATATTAAAGATGTTAGGATATGTATGCCCATTCCCTTTTGTCTGTGGACCCTTTTGTTCATGAACCTGTCTAAACCCCTTCTCCCCCCCCCCCCGATACTGTGCATACGATTTTACAAATATTAATTTTAGAACAGTTTACAAGTATTCCCCAAGCAGAAAGAAACTAAATTTAAATTTCTGGGGGAATTATCTGCCTGCCTCTATGGTCATAGTAGCAGCTGCACTTTTAATCTCCAATTCTGCAAATATTTATAAAAGCAATTTTACTAAGCAGTCCATCCACTTTTCACTTTTATTAGGATCTCTCATCTGAGTGAAGTTACACTTATGTTCATGTTTGCAAGAGTAGGTAATGAATCCCATCTCTCTGATTTTATCTCCAAGCTGACAGGGGAAAAAAAATACACAGAGATCCATTCAGGGAGGTTTTTTTAACATAAGAAGGTATTTCCAAATCCTTAACTGCATTTTCTTCCATGCATTTTCCTCCTGCAGTCTCACAAGCAGCAGAAAAACAAAAAGAATGTAGGTCAGAAGTAACATCACTGTTTCTGAAGAGCACTCTGCATACAGAGAGCTTCCTCACTTTTGAACATGTTGCACAGGGGGAACTGAGCTTCATTTCCCATAACGTGTTCTAGGCTCCAGCTTGAAATTATCCTTCAAGTCTTGGATTTTTTACCTGGTGCAACAATTCATACTACTGTGGGCCAAATAAGCACACCAAGATAGTCAAATTAGCATATACAGTTTGGGTTGTGGGGGTTTTTTCCCCTCCAATGCAAGGAGAGGATCTAAATCTCACTTCTCAAGCTGTTTGTTCTCTGAAACAGGCTCCTCTCCCTGCATGAACCCTGGTGTTTTCAGTGGAGTCTGGCTAGCAACAAGCACTGGGCCAACAGGTTATGTTTGCACTAAGGGATAGCATCCTGTGCATTTTCAGATAAGGCAATTCCAGTCAGTCCTCCATTTTCCTTTTGATAAAAATTGTCATAGGGTTAATGTTTTGCAGGATAAAGGTAAACATGTTTATGAAGAAAGATCTATACAAGCCTAGTGTTGGCTCAACTCTGCTCAGAAATGGAGGCAAGTTAGTTGTTGCCCCACATCTTCACCATCTCAGTCTTCCCTTTAGGCTGAGGGGCTGCAGGGTGGCAAGCAGCCAAGAATAGGCACCAAATGGGCACGACAGGGCCAGAGGATCGGAGAAGAGCCCCACTACTACTGAGGGCCTGAGGAAAGAGACAGCAACCACTGTTTCCAAAAGTGAGCCAGTTCTATATCATCTCTCCATGGCAGTCACCTCACCCAGCTCCCCCAGAGCTCAGGCAGAGACTAAGTATGGAGCATGTCTGTAGGTGCCTTGCTACTGCTGACAGTCTTCTACCCCAGGCAGACCTACTTTGCCAATGCTAATGCCAGCCCTATAAATATATTTTACTTTTTTTTTTCTCTTTTGAATACTGTATCCCTTGAAAGTTTCTCAGGATGGGATTCCAGAGCTTAAAGGCCCCTTGAAAGAAAAGGAAGAAATCCAGGGTCACTTTCCTTGACTACAATGGTGGATTTCTGTCTCTGCCTAGCAGTATTTATTTCATCTTCTGGCTTTCTTGCGCTTTGCTCTAAAAGAACAAGAGTTTCTTGATTGGCAAGAGCACTGATCAGCCCAGTAATAATCTGCTTACACGCTTCACCGATGAAACAGAGCTAGGCTATAGCAGGCTTGTGCTGCACATCGTTACCATACCCATTGGGGATTAGGACAATTAGAGCAGTGATCAAGGTCATGGAAAGGATTTTGGCCTGACCATGCTTTTCCTGCTGACACACTATCTGTGGCAGCCATTTCCCCAGTCAGGTTAGTGAAACCCTCTTTCATTTGTGTTGTCTCCTTTAAGATGACAACTGCTATAAAAAAAGATAACCTCTCTGACCTCAACCATCTTCTCTCACTGTGGTTTTTCATCCCTGAATCTGTTAATTGAAACTACAGAGTCACAAGAGCAGCACTCTACATAGTTTAGTTCCTAATCATGTGAAGCTTGCATCCCAGTGAGGAATTTATGTATAACACTAATTATGACTGACATTGCCTGTTAGGGTGGGAGATAAAAATCACACCACAGTGTAGCTGGAATGGTCTTGCAACCTCTCTACAGCTGGCTTAATGTTTCTACACAAATAGCTTGACCTTTAGAAAAGAGAGAGAGGAGGAAAAGCAGGAGATGTTTTGAGCTTTAAATGATTCCCATTTATAACTCTATGAATGGCACATTTGGTCCAATTTCCAGTCTCTGGCATTTCTAAACTGTCATGTTACAAACAGGCAGCAGGCTATAAACTTCCCCCCCAGAGGGAAGGAAGGCAATCAAGTGTGTACCCCAGCCAGCAAGTCTGCAATGCTGCCATGTCAGAAACCCAGCACCTACAGACCGTGCAGCAGCAGTTCCATGGGGTTGCAGCACAGGCCCATTAGCAGCACTGTAAATACATCGCACTGGCTCCTTGTTGCTGTATCTAGATTGATGATACCTCTGCAAAGTGATTCTAGAGAGGGTATAAAGGTGCCGGAGAATTGGGACTCAGTTCCTTTTACCCACTCTGCATTGCTCTTAATTCACACAGGTACTGGAGAAGGCAGCTCCAAGACTAGTATTTCTTCCTGTCATTCTCAAATGCAATAAAAGTGACTGGGAAGAGAAAAAAGGGAAAGAATCAATGTGGAAAGAAAATTGGAGGCTTTGACTGAAAGCCACATGAAGAGTTTGTCAGCCTACAAGTCTCACCTTTTGCCAGCATCACTAGGAGAGGCTATCATTACTCCAGTTCATATGCTGAATTTAAGGGGTAGTCACCAGTGATAGCCAGCCACTTTACAATGTAAATAACTAGCACAAGTGGGGTATTTGTTAGAGGTTAGTTACTGTTCAGGAACCAGATCCGATGGTTTGCCACAGATTTGAATTTACTCCTGTTCCACCCATAGCTTCTCCCTGGTCCAAGAAGTATTGAACATTGACCTACAAGAATAAAGACATCTGACTTGGGGGGGTTTGGAGGGGGAGAAATTCAGTCTGAGCCCTTATATCATCTCCTAAAACCAGGAGACTGGCAACTGGTGCTACCACACAAGAGGTTAAATGGGGAAGGACAAGGGTGATCAACATCAAGAAACAAATAAAGACCTCTTATTTCAGGCAGGTGCTCTACAGCTCCTTCAGCTTGTTTCCGTGGGGTTTTTTGTAACTTTCAACTCAAATACATTGCTTGCTTTGTTTGCATAATCTTAGCTTCACTGGTTTCCATGTACTAGAACTAGTTGAGGGAACAATTTAAATATATTGAGCAAATCATATAAATTGCATGCATAAAATGCTATTGAAGCAAAAAATGTCATGGATTTGCAAAATTGGGGCTCTCATCAAGCTCAAATGAAAAATTTTATTCTCATGGGTTTTGCCATACTGATTTTAATAAGAGCAGGTTAGGAAATGACATATTCAGACTTTTCAGCATCTGATTGTGATGACTTAGAGAGTAGCCTTGATAAAGTTTGCATTCTAGCTCCCTTTTGGCATCTTACAGCACACACAAGCTACAGCATTGCCCTTACCATGAACTTCAGGGCTGGAAGAGATACAAGACTGTCGTCACACTTGGCAACCAAGAAGATGCATGCTGCATGAAGGTACCTTCTCCATCCCACCATTAAACATTTCTGCAGGAAAAAAAAATCCTTCGGAGGGTGCAAAAAAATAAGCCTTTGGATGGACAGCTCTGTTGAAGATTACTTTAGTGATGCTAGGCAGGTATACACTGTATAACAAGTGTTGATAAGAAGGCTTGCTTTTTGAAATATTCACAGTAGTCACTGCTCCTGGCAGCATCCACCATTCTCAACACGACTGTGGAATCTCCTCTTTTATCGCCCCTGTCTTCACACCAGGCATAAGCAGGATCTGAACTCAAGTCTCACATTCACAACAAACTACTTACTGGCAGGCAGGGTGAAAAATGGAAAGTTCTGCAGATTTACAATTTTGTTAGACAGCTACACAAACATTTTCAGATATTTAACATTTACAGGAGTGGGTGGGACCGTGCATTAAAACTTTAGTTTCTCTCTCTGCCTGTGGACATAGTTTGTAATCTTAAAGTTCCAAGCTGCATGAATATATGCTTTAATTGAATTGCTGAACATTAAAACCTGAGGAATCATGACAGCAGCAGGAGTTTACATTCCTGCATATAACCTAGCTATGGTATGCTCCATGCATCATGTGGCTGTAACTAGTGCTAAGATTTCAAGGCAAACCAAATGAGTTCAGTCTGATACATTTGGAAACAGTCAGAACTACAGAGAACAGGGGTATTCTGCCTCAAAAGCCATTGTGAGCACGGGGTGCCAACAGTAGGAGATATACTTGAGTTTTGCCAGTTCAGCCAGCAGCTGAGTAGTGGGAAAATAGGTTAAGTGTGGTGGAGAGGGAATACCCACACATGCCAAGATGTTTTGCTACACCTCTGGCAGCAGCTTGAATTTTTATCTCTAGTTCTGCAAGGCAAAACCACAATCTCTCTGCTGTCTTGTTTGTAGAACAGGTGGCAAACAGTCACCTCCAAGGGAGCAGTATGAAACTTGCATCCATAGATGCTGCTCTGAGGGAAAAAGAGTTATTAAATCAGTGGTCAGAGAGAGACAAGGAGAACTTGGATTTACGATCTTGGTTTAGTGACCTTCCTGGGAAACAGGACACGCATTTACACCCCTAAGAGTAATTAGGAACTTTCTGCAGAAGTTATTACAATAGCTTCAAAATAGTTTTAATAGGGAGAACTGGTAGCATTATCTCTACATCACTTCTACCAATCAAAGAGCCCCAGAGACAGAAAAGCTACAGTCTCCCTCCCTGAGCTGTGTGCTTGCTGGCCAGCAGCATGGTGCTGCTCCCAGCTAGCACAGGCTCCTGGAGCACAGTGTGGCATACCCTCACTGCTGAGCAAGCGTACCTGGCTCCAGGCCTGGAGGAGCTCCTACCAGATGCCCAGCCAGAGATCTTGAAGCGTGTAACACAAGAGTGCCAGTACAGTTGGTAACTCTCCCAGCCATAACTGAGAGCCTGGAGTAAAATTTCAGTGGGACAGTGGTACAGAACCTGAAGCAAAACACGGCATAGTACAGGCTGCGTGCTCTGTCAGTACTCACTGCCCTTTCTGCAGAAGGAAAGTAGCTTCCATTGTCACCAGCAAGCCAGATTCAATGAGGAGAAGCTACAGGAATGATGTGTGTGTGGCAGCTGGTGACTGAAATCATTATCTTCACAGGAGCCGAAGACCGTAATAACTGCGTACAGTGCTTTGTGGCTGCAGACACCCAACTCCCATCTGCATGCCTAGCCAGCCTATGCAGTGTCTGGGTTGTAGGAAGAGCTTTAGTCAGTTGCTTGTATTCCTTGCCAGATGCAGATGAAATGCCTGCAATGTACCCACCATCCAAACAGGCACCTCCAACACGCTCCCCAGACAGACACCAGCTGCTGGGTACAGACTTGAATGTTGTCCTCGAGTGCAACACCCCAGTTGCCATGTACAAGAGCAATTCATATATTTCTCTGTTGTGCTGGGAACGATAGCTCAGTTTCTGTATTCCACTGGGCTGAGCACCGCAGGCAGGAACGATGAGCTGACAAGTACCTGCAAGATGCCTCTCCTGTAAGTATCCTACCTTTCTCCAGCACCACACTACTCGAGTCAGCAGCAATCAGAGACTAAACTAAAGTCAGGCTTCTTTCCTTCCTGACCTTAGACATGCAAAATCTGCTCCCTGTTACTTTGAGGCTGCTGGAAGCTTCCAGGAATCAGCAATTCCTCTGACACAAATCTTGCTAGAAAGAGTCCTCAACAAACATATAGTAATAGCTAGAGACTGGCAAACTACTTCCAGTAATATATGAAGTGGAAACATTTACATGTTAGAAGAAGGAATGTTTCAGAGGCTGGGAGGAGCAAACTTTTTTTGTGCACAAATTGGCATTAAAAAGCTTCTCAGTTTAAATACTACAGATGTGCTTATTTAAAACATATATTAAAATGCATTAGAAAGTAGCATTTAAAATAATAATCATCAAGAACAGTTGAAGCATTTGCCCACTACAGAAAAGGCAGGCAAAGAAAAAGATGGCTGAAATCAGTTACTAAGCAAAAAACCAGCAAAAACTATATGAAACTGCAGCCACTTTTTTGTAGTTCTCATCAGCATAAGGCCTATGGTTCTTTAAGACAAAGGGTCATCTCTCTTTGATTGCTTTACCCCCAAAGTACTCTTTGGCTGCTCAATTTTAGCTAAGGCAATTAGACTTTCTGAGTTCATTCTTCTTTCCCCATTGTGGGGGAAATTTAAAACCCTTAAAATCTTGCTAAAGCCTTTTATATGAGAAAGGCAGTCTCATAAGCCTGCTTGAATTTAGGCCCAGCTGAGAGTTTAAATTCAATAAAGAATTATTTGGAATTTGTACTAAAGAGAAAAGGAAGCAAGGCTTTCAGAGAAAGTAAGTTCAGAAGTTCACATTTTAAGAAAACCAGAAGCAGTATATCTGTGCATAGGTAAAATCAGTCTCCAGGAGACTGATTTTAAAAAAGCTCATCCCTAAACAAAAGGGGAGACACACATACAGATATGTAGTAGAATTGTTTATAAAAAGGTTCAGAGTGAAGTGTTCCTGGCACCTCTATCAAAAAGCAAAAATAAAAATGAAGGAGTAATTACACAGTCATTCCAATGGGGAAGGAAGAAGTGGAGGGAACAGAGGGAATGCTTACTAAAAAAGTGACAATCAGCAGGTACCCATCTATTTGGCTAAAGCATTGCAGTGTGCCAGAAGCACAGCTAGTATGCTTTGCATCGTAGTGTCTCTTTTTGCCTTTTACTTCAGATTATTTTCCTCAAAACTGCTATGGAAGAGAGTTTTTCCTTCTCTAGTGGTCCCGGCAGAGTTTAAACCATCTGACTGGTATCAGCTATCTCCACAAAAGAGAAGATAAACACCCAAGACTCTGAAAATGCATTCCTTTGGAAATACGCCCCTCTCAGCACATTGTTAGCCTCATCCAAACTCTCTTCTGTAGGAAAAGCTGCACATACTAGAATGTAGGCCTGCAGGGACCATGCTTAGACCAAAGGCTTTATGTTAGCATGAAGTGCTGTGCGTACTTGGGATGCGTTGGGAACAATATCCACAGCAGGTGGCAGAAAAAATACCTCCTTGGAAGTGACAGAAGACACTAATTACTTTCAGTTTAAAGCTGAAAATACACAAATTTGCATGGTGTTACACATCACTAGTCAACTCCTCCATGTCATTAGTCCTTCCACTGACTTCAAAGCAGAGCAAATTTCTTTCACGGAGAAGTGTACTTTCATTAGTGCCATAGTGACAAGGACTAATCCCTCCTTCCCCCTCCCATCCTGCCATTCCCATTCCCCACTGAACAGGGAACTGAATCTCAAATCAGCTTTCCCTTTTTCTTGCACAGGTGCTCAAGAAAGGCCTCAAGGAATGGCTGTTTAGGAAACAGCAGGAGAGAGCAGCCTTTGAAAACATGTAAGAACCCTGCTGTGAGTGTCTGTCTTGATGGATCAAGAGCTGTATTTACAATAAGGAAATTAAAATAATCCTGCAAAAATAAAATGCTAATTTTCAGTACCTTACCTCTTGGTCACAATGGAACTTAAATAACTGTATGTAAGTATGCTACAGTATAATTAACAACTCCATTACACTTACTACACAACTTCTGCATGTGGCTTCGAGAATCAATTCAAGGATAAAGTCTTCCCTACAGCGTCCAAAACCTGGTGGCCCAAAAGGAAGTTTCAAACAAAACAGTAATCTGGTATCTGCATGCATTGATATATGAGGCCACTTCAAATGATTTTACTAAGCTTGACAGACAGCAAGATTGGTTCCTGAATCAGATTTCCCCCTTGTCTTCTCACTTTAGCCCATTAGGAAATCCATTTTTATTCTCAGCCAATAGGGGGGAACAGGGAAGAGAAACATAAAAGCAACAGTCTCATACTTCTTCAAAAGCATTTGGAAGAATGAGGGCTGGGGTAGAGGAAAACAGTTAGCCTGTTAAGGTTGTCCAAAGCAACAAAAAAATCTTCCCCATCTGTACATATAAATACTGCGTTTAACAATTGGAACAACTTCCTGGCAGTTTTGGCCTGAGCTGGCAATTACTAGAAGCCAGTATTTCTCTCTTATTTAAATTGTATCTTTTAGAGGCAGGCTAGTTCAGTTCGTGTCACCACCTCTGCTTCTACAAAATGCTGAAGATTATTTTATATGAAAAATTTACTGGATTGAAATTACACCCTGTGTCATTTCATAAGCAAACAAGAGAAACAGGGACTGGAAACAGCATGGAAAGGAAAAAGTTTGTATTTGCAGAAGACAGACAACATAACCTGGGCTGTACGCACACTTCAGGTTTGATAGCAGTTTCTCCTGGAACTGTATTTGGATGTATTTCAGGCTTGAAATTACAGCTTTAGCTATTTACTTCATATAGCTAAAACATACTCTAAGAAGTTAATTAAATATTAATGAATAGAAATGGCTATTCCAGCACTCAGGCTCCCCCCCCCCCCCCTTAATTCTTACAGCAAGGCCTTTTAGGCCAATTTCTATAGAATTTAGCCAATCAATACCTCAGATTGGCAAACAAATTTCATACAGAAAGAACCATTGCTAAGCAAATGCTAGGCAGAAAGTAGTTTGACAGGAAATGTGTTTGTAGATTAGTTCAGGAACAAGGGGACGTGTGGAGATCTGAAAGAATCAGTATTTAGGCTTGAGACAGGCTAGTTCGGACCATATATTTAGTTGTGCTTTTGCTTGGACCTAAGATAAAACATTACGTGTCAAGTTTGGAAAAATTCACTTAGCTTTTAATAATATATCTCTTTTTCCATATTAATTTCTTGAAATACAGGCACCTATACATGTATTTTACCAAATCTGCCACTTAAGTTTTACTCCCAGATAGATCAGTTAAAGGTTTACCATCTATTTTTTTGCTGACAATTGCATCAATAAAGTAATTGCACATAGACAGGAGTATACTGGCCTTATTTATTTCGCATTTCCAAATACAATCAGTTATCATGGTATAACTGTGGCCACAGTGAAGGATAATGGGGGAAGATTACAGTTAAAGGCTCACTGCTTTAAGTACAATACTACTTCTCTTAAGAGTAGGTAAAGATTTAGGAGATTTCCAAGCTTTATCACCTAGCAGTATGAACGACATAAGGGAATATTTCTATCATTTACCAACATTTCTAAGTATTAGGCCAAGCAAGTATTATGAATACTTTTATTTAGCTCTTGAAAGACTAGTGTTTTTAGTAACAGAACAGGTATTAATACATGAATGATATTGCTTTAATACACATCACAATGTAACCTGCTATTAAACGTTTAGTTCTCCTTTTTTCCCCCTCCCCAGCTTAAAAAGAAAAAGACAAAAAAAGAAAACCTATAATAGCATTTGTCTCTCTGAGGAAAGTATAATAAAGTTACATTCTCTGCTATATATAAGGATTTTAAATAGGGCTAGAAGTGCTCCAGGCCAGCTTTGACAGATACGGTAAACACAATTTCAGACTTCATATGAAGAGAAAAAACAGAATATGTTCTTAAAAAATAATGCAAAAAGAATAGGGACATAAAGGACTGAACTGAACACGGAAGGAATAATTCATTTGTTTAGTGCCAGACCATCAGATAATTTTGACTATTTGCAGTCATATTTTTAAAGGTTGTGAGGTGGGGTTTTTTAGCAAGTTCACCTTTGTGCTGTCTTACTCCTGTTTTTCTAGACCAATAAAAACCACAAAATCGTTCATAAGTGCTATGCAGCAGGAATATGTAGTTCACATCCAAGCTCCTGCAGCCAGCTCAAGTATCTAACTCATCTCAATAACTGACAGCATTTATGTAGAAGGAGCCTTCCCCATCTCCATTTACTTTGGGTAGTGCTTTACAAGAACACAGTTCAGGAAAATAGCTCTTCCTCTGCAAGTAGCCACTCCATGGTGGAAAATACAGCAGCACAAAGCGAACAGCAGCAGATGAGGGAATAAGATGCAGAGAATACCCATTTTCATGGTTTATCTTCTGCTACCTCTTTTCTGCTTGGAATAGGGCAAAGGCATCTCTTACTTTTACAGCTACCTGACTTAGTGGAGCTTGCTGCAAATATAACCATAGATATCATATTAATTCATACCATACCATATTCGTAATTCATATGTAATTATAATAAAGATAGGAATTATAATACACAGGTTAACATATTGTGTTATATATTATAATAGTTCATACCATAATTCATACCATAACCATAGATTTCATATTAATTTCATATTAATTCAAACCTGATTATTTATACCTGGGATTATTAATTAAAAAATACTATCCTGAGAACCCAGATACCCAGCATATGTTTAGGTACTTAATTCCTATTGAATTCAGTGATGTGGGATTTAAGCATTTTCATATTTCAGGGACTCTTGACAACAGTCATTACCCAATGAATCTCTACAGACTTCAGGGAGGGCAGATATAAAAGAAGCAAATACTCAGGAGGCCTGTCTGTAGAAGATACAGTTTCCACAAGCATCAGGCATGGAGAAAGATTTGTTAGTCTGGATAATGATCATAATGTATCTAAAATATCACACAATTAGCTGCCCAAAATTAATAAGCTAAGAAGTGATTCTTTTCTAACAGCATCCCACATTTCCCTGCTGTTCGAAGGCACTAGATAACTCCATTCTCCATATTTATTATGGGTTTGTTGTCCTACGTTATGTTCCAGGGACCTGACACACAGGAATTCTCTCCTTTGCACACCTCAATGACCTACCGATGAGCTACTTTTGCAACAATTATAAAGGCATTTACATTCATACACAATTCTTTCCTACAGAGCAGAGCACAACCGACGATGCAGGATCCAGAGGGTGGGACCTGTGGGTGACACAGGAGTGTCTGCTTGCTCCACCAAGGTAGGCTAATTCCCCACGCCAAGCATTTCCAAGATCAGCTGTAAGCACAAAAGTATCAAGTGTACACACTTGCAGCCAGAGAAAAGCTCCCTTATTTCCCAGAATTCATCTAACTGCATAGCAAATCAGTTTCCACAGGGTGATATTTCAAAACAACCAGGTCAACAGTGAGACTTAATTCCCTTTGCACAATGAGCAGCTTCAAGACCCTGAGAGGGGGACGTACGAGAAGTCCAGTTTCAGCCATGCAGATCAGCAGTTCTTCACAACAGGAGCACAGTGGCATTTTACAGCTTTCAGGTCAGTCAGTGAAGTAAGACCTCTTTTGCCTAAATTCACCATAAGGTTCAGAATCGAAACACGTTCGATGTTCGCTAGCAGCCGAGCATCGGCCATCATAGCAGCATCGATACCCAGGCTTCCTATACCGTCTGCAGATGCGGTACCAAGGATGCCGTACAGGACGGGTAGCCCACTGAAAGCAGAGGCTCTCATATACCTGAGAGGCAATGTTGGAGACCGTACCCTGACCCTAGCCCCAACCCAGGAGGTACCTAGAAAAAAGGTACCACTTGTTCCAGTGGTAATATGGAGTAAATATTAAAAAAATCTATGCAGAATTTGAGTGCCCAAATTCTTTTGGAAAAAAAAAAGGGACTTACCCAATATAGCCTTGTGCAGTGAACTAGCAGGAGAAGGCAACCAAGACCAAGTTCTTTGCCTCAGAAGAGATAGCAAAGGAGAGTTTCAACCCTGTCTAGGTGCTTTTGCTGCCAATCCATGAGCAGCACTCCTTACATCAGCCTGAGCAGGTAAGACCTGTGCTGCAATTCTTATTACTCATCTGAGCTCTAAGCATTCTTGTGCACAAAATGAATATTCGTAGATTCTAAGCCCTGTTTTCCCATAAATATCCCATTTCCTGCAAATTAGTGTTCTTTCCTGTTAGTTGGAAACTTCAAATGCTTTCTGGCAGAGGATAAAATTTAACCTAGATCTTTCCATACTCTAGGTCAGTGATCTAACTGCTGGTTTCCACTTTGTGATCAAGCCATCTCTGGTCCTGGTCCACTGAAGCACTTCATATTAAGTGACTCACCCATGTGCTACTTTTACTCTGCTTCTGTTGCTCCCCTCAAACCTGGAAACTCTTAAGCAAATACTGCTAATTTTATTCATATTACACAACTAACAGGTCTGATTCAATATCAGAACTCCTCTAGCAGAGGACAGCAGAGCGAGAGACAAGCTTTACCCTGAAGACAGGCAAATTAAACTGCTATCTCCATTGTACAGACTAAGCAGCAGAGGGGGAGATTAGGCAAGTTGCCAGAGGTCACATGAGAAAACATCTGCGATAGCTAAGGAGCCGAGATAGCTTGAACCCTGTTCAGAGCTGCAGACCATTGCTTTTCTTTAGCCTTATAACTAAAAGGACAGGGAAAGCTTTACCTCTGTGAGCCTGGAAGGCAGGTTGTTTCTCAGGTTTTATCAACTTTGTGAGTAGTTTTGTTCATCTGCCTAGTGACATTTCCCACTGCTGCTGCTTGCAAGGGTCTCACACTGCAGCAGGGGAGAAAAGATTGCTGTTTGCAAAGCCAGGGAATATGAAATCTTAGGGAATCACCAGAAGAGCTGACGGGCAGGCAGAGCATCCTAAACCACTTCAACTCATCCCTTCATCAACTGAATTGCTTTCTAGCTGATTGGGCCCCTTAGGCTTTCAAATCCCAGCATCCAGACCAGGTATTAAAAAACTACCTTTTGGTCTGCATTTGTAACTGTAGGATTCAAGGGCAATTCCAAGTATGAAATCTTCACACAAATCCTCATGATGGAAAAAAAAAAAGCTGGGGAGAAAATTAACCTCAAATGAAAGCTAGTAATAGTCTTGACTTCTGACTCCTGATGCTCTCCACAAAGTGAAAGAGGGTTATTATTCCCTCCCATCCCCTTAAAAAAGGTAATCCCAGGCAAAAGCGGCAAAATAAGAAATGGATTTTTCTGAGGCGACACTGCCACCTACTGTCACTGCTATGGTTTGCTCACTTTTTAATTAAGCCTCATTTTATAGCCCATCAAATGTCTGGTCAAAACCAAAACCTTCTCCCTCAATCCAAAACTGAATTAACCCCAGCTCTTGTCTTCTGCTGAAGATACATCCCCCAGACACAATTCAGAATTTTATTACTGGCCTTTATGTCTACTCTGGACAAAACAGATTTAGCCAGGAGCAAGTTCATCTCCCACTCCATGTTCTGCAACTTAGACTCCTCCTCTTTTTGATTTAGTTACTCTTGTCCTTTCCAATTTCTAGTTTTTACAGTGAACAAATAACAGTTTCCTCTTACAATCAAACTCCAACATTTTTGCTAATTTCCTTGTACATATTTGCACACACATTTTATGCTCAGATCATAAGTACTAGGATAGGCCCAGAAAATACCGAAGGGCACCACATGGGTCCATATATAGCCCCTCTCAGTAAAACTGTGCATCATTGCTACTCCCATAGACTGACTTCATTAGCAAAGTTGACAAGAATGCTCATGCAGCCAACACCTAGCTCCCAAGACAGACCTTTAGGTCTGCCCCTACTGAAGCCTTCTCCTGAAAGAGCCCAAAGTAAGAAAATTCCAAAATCACCTGGCAGGTAGGTGATATGAGCTCAAGAATAATTTCTCAGACTTCCACCTGGAGGCACAATCTCCAGGTTGTCTGATGACCCTCAAAATGGCTATTTCTTTGGCAATGCTGGGCTACCGCAGAGGGAACCTGCCAGCACCACCTGCCACTATGCTTCCAAGCACAGCAGATCATGCTCTGAATATATGAATGCCTTTACACTTCGGTGACTCTATCTTTTGCCATCCTGGGAAAAAAAATTCAATGGTGAAGACTAGTCATGGTGTTGAAATCAAGTACATGTGCATGTGTTCATATATCTGTATCATGATGAAAACAAAAGGTAGGACCTTTGAGCATCTTACTCTGAGATGTAATGGGAAATAACATGTATGTCACTAAAGGCTACTAGTATGGCCACAAGTGAATGCGTGACGTAGCTGCCAAAGGCATATTTCTGATATGCAAACATTTGTGCATTAACTTAAATTTATACATGAGTAGTTCCAAGTTAAAGTGAATATATTAATATTGCTATGTGTAAGACTGAATAGGTGAGAAACAGTGAAGGATCAGGTGCTTAAGATAATTTCTGGAACTGTTTCTTGCTTTCTTCAGTTACTTTTGGTCCCTGGGTTATTGTACAAAGAATGGTGCTTAGAGATGGTCAAAAACATCACAAAATAAGTTTAGATACAAATGCAAGCATTTCCATATTCAAATTCAATTTAACATGATTGCTGCTACAACTAGAAGAACCAAGTAGCAAATCCCATCACTATGCTAGAATTTTCCTTTTCAAAAGTAAAATGTTCCTTGCTCTAGCATTAGAAACCTTGCAGAATCATTTTTACCTTTGCAACATTTTACATGTAGAAAGATCTCTCTAATACAAGAATGAATAATTTTAGCCTTTCATATCAAAAAGCTGAACTGAAAGAATATGCACATTTTGAAGGGAAAAAAGGAAAACTTACTCTTTTATTTTCTTTTTAATCTTGAGGACACTTTAGAGGTTCTCTGGAGATCAAGGTGCTAGGTTTAGCACCAGCAATTGCACAAGAACAACAAAAGAAGTCAGAACGCCTTTACTTTTTAAGTGGTTCTATAGCTCACGACAACTTCCAAGTACCCCTGGGGAAATAGAGCAGCGATAAGCAGGACCATAATCCCTTCCTTGGGGCAGCCCAGTGGGTCCCTGGTGTCCTTCTTGACCTGCTGTGGTCAGAGCTCACCAGATGCTCAAGGTTCATCTAGAGGGGGAAGGCCTAAGTGCTTCTGCCTTCTATTACACTTCTAGAATTAAGATGATTTTAAAAATTATTTTTTACCTGACCTATTCTTGGTTGCTTACAATCAAGGTGATGATTACTCCTCTGGCTGGATCTGGCCCCATCTTCTCCTTGAAGGTATCCCCCCTCCCGCCTTCAGGCCCTGTTTGCCCATGCACACCCCCATGACAATTTGAACACAAGCTGTGACTACAGGATGCACTCCCTAGAGGCCACTTAAGTGTCTTAAGTGTTATCCTTCCCCTCCCATTAAAAAAAGACAGCCTGTTTGGTTTATACACTTTAATTCATTTGGAAGGATACTAACAATTTCACTCCACAGCAAATTTGCTAGAAGCATTATTACAACAGCAGTTTTGAAGGGTGCAATCATTTCTTGCAAGTTGTTTTTTAATGTGTTTTAAGTAACAAAAACTTCAGCACCAAAGGAAGTTCTTGGCAAGAGGGGTTCATTCAAGCATGAAAACTCATTTGAAAAATAATTACTTCAAGTCAGGTCAGTCCCATATATTCACCAGAAGCTGTTAAATCCTCAAGTTAGCAAAATAACAAATGAACAAACAAATCAGGTGGGAGAGGGGGCAATAAAAATGGAAGTATTTTAACAAAGACCCAATAGCAAAGTCTGGTAGGGAGCTCTTTCTGCTCAACTGGATGTAACGATATTGTGATATGGGATCTGGGGAATATTTTGTTCAAGTTTTGTGAGCCTGTTAGTGGCTTTAACTGTACTCTAAAGAAGAAACAACCAAATCAACAAGATATGTACAGAGCAGCCCTGTGCTGTATATGTTCATTGGCAGGGGAAAATCATCTGGCTTCATGTCTTTGCTTTTTCTGGATGATTTTTTTTAATGGGAAAAGAGATTGCAATTTAGAAAACTTTTGTGGCAGATCTCAGGCTGAATCTTGGTGGTTTTAAGCAACCTTTATCACATGGAAAAAAGCATTTGATATGAGTAGAATACACCATCTGGTTGAACTGTAAAGTCTCTATAAACACAAGCCCCTTGGGGAGAGTTTTTTTTCTTTATTATAATCACGTCTGTTTATTTCTTCTCCCTATAATTCCCAAATTCTTGCCCTTCAACATGGCTGAGCTACCAGGGGTAGCAATCAAATGCACAGCCCTGGCAAATAAACAGGAGCCTGTGGGATGGAGGGGCACAGGGCTGTGAAGACGTCAGGAAGCTAACAGGACCCAGGATGACCTTGTCCTCCATGCCAGGGCCCATGCTCATCACTGAGCACCACTTGGAGCAAGCACAGTCGAGGACATGATCACTTCTCTGTAGCTGGTGATAACTAGAACACCAAGAGGATACCTATTTTCATTGTATTTTCCTCTTAACCTCTCTTCAGTGATTGAATTGTCCCATTTTATATTGGCTGTTCAGGATTTGCTACAATTCCCTCCCACACCTCACAATATTTTTCCTAATTATTCCTTCCGTTTACCTTTGTTTTGCTAGCTTTTCCTGCCACATGAGATCAAATTCCCCTGCTGCCCTCCTATTGAGTGTGAGAGTCCAACAAGCCATGTAAGTATATACTTATATACCCAAGTAAAACCGTTAACTTCTAACTTCTAACGAATATTAAGCACAGTCTCATGCCATTTTCTGGGCAGAGGCTAGCTTTTGTGGAGCACTGACCCCCAGGATCTCATTTCATAATCTTCTTTCCATCCCACCAGGATGATGGGGAGCTGGCAATAGTACATGCGCATATTCTGTGCTACAGATAACACAGAGGATTGATATTTGCTGCCCACCATTGCCTTTATCTCAGACTAAGGAGTTTTTATCTCAGACTAAGGAGTTTTTATCTCAGAACTCAGGTAGCCCTATCAAAAACTGAGTGAAAACAAATTGCATCTGATGAATCATATTGTCACTACCACTTCCAAACACAGGCCCTGGAAACTAACACTATTTTAATATTTATAAATGCCCTCTTGTGGAGATTCTAATATTAGATTTTCTTATTTTAGGACTTAGCCCAAAATCAGCTGTTCTTAGAGGGATGCTTTTTTTCCTAGAGACCCAGTCAACAAACTTCCCTGAAGCAGCAATGCCTGGCTCTCACGCGTGCTTGGGAACACCTTGTGCCTCAGGTAATGTAAAAGGGAAGACATGGGGACACTGCTGCTGATGACTTGTGGGTTTGGGAAGGCCAAGTGGCATAAAGGCCAATTATTCCCCATCTGTGGTGCATGGACCTAAGTGGCTTGAGCTACCCAAGCCGACCTGGCCAGTCCTTAAACCGTGCACCTTCTGAAACAGAAACAGAAAAGCCTGCTGGGTTGCTAGTCTGCCTCAGACTCCCTGCCTTTCCACAGAGTAAACTGGAATTAAAGTCAAGTGTACAGATCATACCATAGTCAGACATGACTGAAGTGTCCTTATCACAAATTTAGGTTTTTCTCTGTAAGGTCCCTTGGGGTAAAAGGGATTTCTTGTGTTTCAGGGCACATGATGTCATGCAATCCCCTTCATAAATATCCCTCAAAAGCTTAAGGAAGCATTTCACAAATCCTAAGTTAGACAGGACACCTTGGAGGCTACCAGCTCTACCCGCTTCCTACTGACTTCACGATGCAGGCTCATCTGCAGTGGCACTAGCACCCCAGCACAGGGGCCACCACCGCAGCAAAGAGACAGAGGCAGCAGCTCCTCCCGGCTTACCTGCCCCTTGCCCTGGCAGAGGTGAGCCGCAGCAGCCAGACCCCAGGCTGGGCAGGAGCTACTGGAGGTACCGGCAGCCGCTGCTGCTTCTCCTGCAGACAGACCTCAGAAGAGGCTGCTCTGCCTCTGGAAATCCACCATCAAAAAAGGGCTTCCTTCCAAGTATTTTCCTATTGATATTTCCAGTGACAGAGACTCTGCCAACTTGCATTTGTTCCCCCTCCTGCCCCTTTTCCACCAGCAGTGTAAGAGATTGAGCTATAACACTACTATGAGCTATTTAGATTTGAATGTTTTATCTTAGACTTTCAAATTTTGCAGTTTCAGGTTCCTTGAATATTACCCAACATAATGCAAGAATGTATATATACAAAAATGCATTATGCGAAAATTGGAAGTACAGGAAGGGAAAAACAGTAAGTGTTGCAATCTTCCACTGCAAATCTACCTTTACTGCATAATGGGAATTTTTACAATTGAAAACCATTGATAAGGGGCCAGAAAAGCAAGTTGCTACACTACTTCGTATTAGCTGAAGACCTACTCTTATGATTTCAAAGCATTTTTCAGAAGAAGTGACAGAAAATTATTTTCCTACTGTTTTATTTGAGAAATATGACATCACCCCTCCAGATCCTTCAGTGATAACCTAAGAGTCCTCATTCTGTCCTTCAACTGATTGAACTTATAAAATGTTTCTATTCTTGATAACCATGTTAACTGTGACTGGCTTATTTTGAGTAAATTGGCTGTGCCTAATAAAGTTAAGAAATAGAGGGCATTTTTAGAAACAATCCATATGTCAGAAGTTAGTTATACTTCATTTTAATTTTCCATTATAGTTTTCAACTGGTTTTGCTCAATTTGAAAAAGTAAATTCCTAACCCAAAGAACACCCATGTCCCCAGTGTCCTCTTGACTTATTCACAACACCTAGCTCCCAAGATGATCTTAACAGCCATGTTTTTCTCAGCTTATACTTTTTTAGCCCAGAAGCCAGCAGGAATATTGTCTTTTCTTTCATGTTATTTTCTTTAAAAATCCTGCAAAGGGTATTTCAGAAAAAGTAGAAACTTGTACAAAGTCTCACTCAGGCTAGTGGATTGCAACAAATTTTTTTATAAACATCCTTGAACCTCGAATCTGCAATTTGGCTGTGAAATGGAGTACTTTGGAGTGCTTTTGTATCATACTCTGCTTTCAGATATTTTTTCCTTTGAGTAGAGCAGCAAAGAAGTTTTGCTTAATAAATTAAATTATGATTCCATTCAGTCCTAAAATACAGGCCACTTTGTCCTTGAACCTTGATAATAAAATAACCTTTGGCCTTTAAACAACGTTATTTCCAACTCAGGTTGGTAGTAAATACAACAGAATTGCTTAGAGCAATTCCCAAGGCCACCAGGGTTTTTCAGGGTTAGCATGGTAGTTTCCTTGTAACGTCTTGTGTAAATCCTCAGCAATGCACTGTCAGTATCTGGGAGACACGGCTGCAGCCCAATATACATATACTACTTTAGTGCGCTTTCTTGCTTTTCTAAGGCACATCCCAGCTTTGCACCCAAAGCCAGAGATACAATGGTTACAAGGCACCACTCTAAGGGTGCCAGAGCTGCTACCACCATCTGCCTTTTTCCTTTCCGTTACAGATTTCTTGTTCTGCTGAGTTCTTGAGAGATCAGCTTCCATCTGCAGATGATTTTAATGACTGCATGTGCTACTCTGTTGAAGTGCAAAATATGTTTGAGATGTTTCCAAAATTAATTTGTAAATATTGTAAAGTGAGCTTTAAAGTCTGGATCTGTAATAGGATGCAATTTCCTCAGATTTCAAGTGTATGGAAATATGGGATGGTAGTTTGTCCACATAAAGAGACCAACAACTATGAAATCTATTGAAAAGTTCAGATCCCATCTAACTACTTAGGAATTAAGGATTTTCCATCTATTTTGGTGATAAATACTCATGATATATTTGCAAATACGCTTTTTTAATTAATAGTAATCAGTGTAAGTTTCCGAGTCTTAAGGAGTCTTAAAGGACTCTTAAGGACTCCTTAAAATAAATTTAATTGCAATATATAGTTGACATTCATGATGCCTTTTCACATATGTTTGTGGATACATTCCTACCTAAAAATTCACAGAATATTTTCTTACTAAATTATGTACTGGCTTTATCAATTCATTTACTCCTTTTGTCTATTCATTAATTTCTCAGTGACGTTTTAAAGGCAAATAAGAGGCACCTTGATTTTTTTTAAAGGTTCTCCAATTTCAGTCCTGTGGATTTGTCCGTTATGCTATTTAAACAATAAAATTACATTCACTTCAGTTATGGCTATGGTTTTATTGTACCTCATTTCAGCTGCAAACTTGGTGCTGCAGGTGGCACCCTACACCTAGTAAAGAATTCAGTCACCTTCAGCGCAGTAAGGCCTCGCTAATTCCCTTTCTTCCCAGCACAGTAGCTGTATAAAGCCTGTATTTAATTCATTAAATAACAAACAATGATGCTTAGCTAAAAAAAGAAGATTTTATTACAGCCTTCTCGCATGCAGTGCTGCTCTGCACACTTCACTGTCTGAAGTAACATCTATGAAATACTGCCCTTGGTGTTGTACACCTGTTTTCACTAGGTTAAGAAAGCTGTAGCTTCCATACTTGGAGTTGAAGCTTTGGAGCACCTAAATCTTCATATAAATATCCAGATTTTTAAAATATTCCTCCATGTGTTTGGAGGGCAGAGGTACTAGCAGTTTAAATATGGAGGCTACTTGGCAGGTCTCGTGGGCAGGCAGGCTACTGTGCTGTACAGTAGTTACCTGAGGATGTAACAGCTTCCCAATGCCCCCCTTTGCATGCTGACTTCCCATGTTTGCTCAGCTCTAGAAAGAGCATCTGCTTCCTTATTTTTTTTTCCATTTGGTGTCTACTTTAACTGTTATATTGTGGTCACTTCAGTGGAGGCACTCCAATACATATTTGGAAAAAGCCTTACACCAGTGGGACCCTGTTCCCCACTGATATCTAGGCATTATTATGAACCTAAGCATGAAAAGCTTATCAATAACAACACAATCAGGAAATAAGATGTTTCCATAATTTTGCTTTTTGCTATTCTCCAAAAAATAGCTGATTCATAATGAGCTGAGTCCATCTGAGGCTCTAATTTACCATTCTACAGGTAAAATGAAATCTGAGGAAATCAAAATCCAGATACAAGAATGAGAGGTTGCATTCTGATAACCTGTTATTCAGAGTACAGCAGGGTCTAAAAAAGTCACATAGAAAATAAGCAGTAAGTGTATTTATATGGATACAATGCCTCCAGGAAGCACAGCTATCAGATGACACAAACACAGACACTGAATAAGAACCTTGGATGGGAATGAAGAAGGTTATAAGCTACACCCAAAGGTATGAAGTCTCTTCTCTCTTTCTGAAAGAGGCACATTTCAATGAAAAGTAACTATACCATTAACAATACATACCAGCAAATATGTTCAAGGGAAAGGATGTGAAGGCTTTTGCAGCTACTAATTTGGTATAATGAAAAGGTTATCAAACAGGTAACCTGATCTGGACACAGTAAGAGGCGTGACAATGAGAAACTCACCCTCCCTATTTTAAATGAAGCATTTGGGTTTTTGCAGACCAATCTCAAAGTAAGTTCTAAGACCAAAGCAGCAAGTTAGCCTATATAGTATTATGGCTGTCAAACATGTAACAGCCAAGCATATCCATGCTTTAGTATCCTGTGAGTGAATTTTTGAGAACGCCGCCTTTATTCCAGCCTTATAATATGAACCACATGGAAAGCATAACATTAAGACAAAGTCACTAACATGCTTAAATTTCACATCCTAGTGAGAAACCAGTACTAAGAAAATGCAAGGGAGCTGATCTCCCTGAATTTACAGAAACATAGCAATGGGCTCAAAGGTGGCGATGGGGGAGGAATCACCCAGATTACAGATAGAGTTTAAGCATGACAGCTCTAAAGAGTAGCATCAGATAACACTTTTCAGTTGACTTTCAGAAAAAAAGAAAAGCCATCAGTATCATTTATCTTTCTTTCATAACCAGCATTTTACTCTGGGGAAGCCCAGAATCTTGCCAGTGCCCCAGTTGTGCTAATAAACACTAATTGCCCCATCATTAAGGACTGGGGAGGCCAAAGCCAGATTTTGGAAGGAGCTCATGGGTCTCCTCCAAGTGTAAACCCACCTGTTCTCATTGCACCAACCCCAAACCATGTTCCTCCTTGGAGATATTCAAAAGCCATCTGGACATGGGCCTAGGCAACCAGCTCTAGATGGCCCTGCTTGAGCAAGGGGTTTTGACAAGGTGACCCCCAGAGGTCCATTCCAACCTCAACTGTTCTGTGATTCTGTGAAACCAGCAAGCAGACTGGTTTCTACCTCATTTCTGTCTCATTCACGAAGAAAGTGAATGACATCCTGTAACAAAACCTCTAGCATCACACCAACTTTCTCCAAGATGGCTGGGTTACCTCCCCCCAACTGGTAGGGTTTTGCCTACAGCAATAACATCCATTTACCCATGCCACAGGCTCCATCCTTCGCTAATTTCAGTTTCCACCACTGTCCTGGTTTCAGCTGAGATAGAGTTAATTTTCTTTATAGTGGCTGGTATGGGGCTATGTTTTGGATTTGTGCTGAAAACAGTGTTGATAATACAGAGATGTTTTAGTTGTTGCTGCACTAGTCAAGGACTTTTCAGCTTCCCATGCTCTGCCAGGTGCACAAGAAGCTGGGAGGGGACACAGCCAGGAGAGTTGATCCCAACTGACCAAAGGGCTATTCCATACCACATGACGTCATGCTCAGTATATAAAGCTGGGGAAGAAGAAGGAAGGGGGGGACATTTGGAGTGATGGCATTTGTCTTCCCAAGTAACCATTATGCGTGATGGAGCCCTGCTTTCCTGGGGATGGCTGAACACCTGCCTGCCCATGGGAAGGAGTGAATGAATTCCTTGCTTTGCTTTGCTTGCGTGCGCGGCTTTTGCTTTACCTATTAAACTGTCTTTATCTCAACCCTCGAGTTTTCTTACTTTTGCTCTTCCGATTCTCTCCCCCATCCCACCAGGGGGGAGTGAGTGAGCGGCTGTGTGGTGCTTAGTTCCCGGCTGGGGCTAAACCACGACAACCACTAAAGTAATCTAGCCCCTTCCCACATTCCTATAGCCTCCTTGCCCAATTCCACCAGGTTCATGCTCTCCTCATAAATAAAGCCAGAAGTATCTGTGAGAAGCAGGCAGGCACACACTTCCAAGCCCATTGCTGCCAAAGGCAGCTAGGTTTAACTTTCTAGAAAACACAGCCTGACTATTCAACGATCTGCCAAACCAGACCATTGTTATTTGGGTCCTTTTCCCACTGTTGACCACATCAATCCAGTAACCAACTGCCTTGAGCACCTACAGTCCCTGCAAATTCATCTAGTTTTTCCGTATTTCCCTGCTGAAGCCTTATCACCCAGACCTTTTCTATCACCAGCCCAGCTCACACACCCCAAAACCTTGGGCAGAAGCAGACAGAGCATTAAATGCAACAATTTTTTTACTCTAAACTGTTTGAGGAGAAGCTCTGTTTCCTCAGCAGCTGGTAGGGCTACAGAGTTGACCCAGTACCCTTAAGCCCAAGGAGACATCCTGCATGCTTTCCCAAAACATCTGACAGCAAGCCTCCTTCCAACCCCACACTTTTATAAGGAGACAAAAATTATAAAACACACTCAGATGGGAGGGGAGCCTGCAGTCAAGGCCGTGAGGGCACTAATAAGATTTGATGACCCTGACCATGGATCCAGGGGCTCTATTTAACCCCAGGGGCTGTCTGCCTTTCCTTGAGCTGTGGGCATACCTGTTCTTAGTGCTGCTTCCTGGTCTTTCCAAATTGCTGCTTGTTTTCCTGAGTTGGTCTTGGACCTGACTTTTTATTTCATCTCCTAGTGCTCAGTGGGGTGCTGGTGAAGCCTGTGGCTATCCTGTCCTCTGCTCTCCCTGCTCAAGGGCTGTTGGTGAGACCCTTGTCTGTGTTGTGGTCATCCTCAGCTCCCATCTTGTTCTTCCTCATGGAGTAGCCTTCCTCTTACCACTACCTGATGAATCCCGTTGTCTTTGTACATGCTGTCATCCCTTTCTTTACAAATCTGACTTATGTGTGGGGTTGTGAGTATGGGGGGTTTCTGAGAGTTTGTCCCATGCATAGGAGAGAGACAGAAGTGAGTTTTGTAAGCTGGTACCGCAGGCGGGATCTCCCTGTGTGAGTTAGTCCATTGTAGGTTAGCCTGTATGCAAGGCAAGTTCTCTGGTAGCCTCCCCTCCCAAACTCATCAGTTCATGTACTCTGAGCATGGTTGGCTCCCACCCTACAAGCACTGTGTGGGACGGTAGAGGGGAGGTACTGTGCCCCTCAGCTGTGCCTGCCGTTGGGATTCTTCATGCCCTGTACTCAAAGGGGGCTCTCTGAAAGGCCCATTCCCCAGACAGCAGCATAATGCTAATTCCTCCTCCTCTTCCATGCGACTCCATGATTTACATGTCTGTGGCAGAGCCAAAGGCCAGACATCTGCCACTGCTTTTTCGCATAACACAAAGAAGCTGAGAAGTCTGCCTGTGGAAAGACAGGGGATAAAATGTTAGGTGCAAACTGCAAATACCATGACATATCCCACTTGGCTGGCAGCGGAGCTGTGGGAGACTGCGACTAAGAACATAAATGTGCTGTGCATGGGTCAGGAACAGGCTTATCATTTGATCATAACACTTATTTCTGGAAGATGTCAGTCAAAGAAAATATTACAATGTTGTTTTCATATTACTTTAATTGGAACAGTTTGAGATGTGGAGCTGCTTGCTCCCACCCATGAAGAACAAAGATTTAAGAAGACAAAGGGGGGAGACTTAAAAGACAGGAAAAGCATAAGAATGTAAAAACTGAGCTTACATCAATATTTTATAGTATGGAAAAAGGTAGTAAAGCAAATACTAGTTTTCTTCATTACATTCCTGGTGGTTTATGACTGTTAAGCTTCAGTTAATTAACATACCTAAGCAAAGATGTAATGTAAATACATTGTTAGTATTTTAAGTAACACATAGAAATTACAAACAAGAAAGTTGCTAATATTTGTGTGGCTAAGTTTATTTTACCCAAAACATTTACATATCTATTATAACCTTATACCCTGAGATCAGTGAATTCTCACATATCTACCTACCAGCTCCGAGTGACATGAAAGCATTAATTTTCTGGCAGTGGCGATCTGGAACACCAAATATATTAGGTAATGTCAGTGCCAGCATTTTTAGTACCCTTTACCCCACAGTAATTAATTGCAATGCTAACTTGACCTAATAGCACAATTGCAAATGCTAGTCTGGATATTCCACACATTTTTTCTTCCAGGACTCAAATACTTGTGGTTTTTCTTCAGAATGTCCTGGAACAAACATTTGTGGCATGTCTAGACCGGCACTTAGCGTTGAATTCGGTTAACTCAAGTTAATTGGTAATCAATTAACTGGAGGTAAAATAGGACCAAAACCTCTATTCTAGGCATATTGCAACCCATCAGGCAACAGAAAAAGTCCTGCAGCCTGACTCTGCATGATCCTCATCTTTTCTGTTTAAGCACAAGGTTCACTGAAAAACATTACCATTTGAAATTCGGTAGCAAAGAAGTTATTTGTATAACAGTCCAGCATCTGTCTGTCAGTGCAAAGTGTCTCTGAGGAGTAACTTTCTCCCATTATAACAATGTGTAAAACCAGTATATAACAGTATATAACAGTATAAAACCAAAGCTATTGTACAACTGGTCTGCAACCGGTCTGAAGAAGTAACGTGGTGGAGACGTATGTGGGGCACACAGCTGTACGCGAACGCATCGTGTGGGAGCTAGCACTTGATGCCGGTGGCAGCGTTTGGTGTCCTGGCTGGAGGCCGTGCTTCCCCGGCTGCGTGGCACGAAGAGTCCGGAGTGCTCAGCAGTCACTGGGGGGACATCACCGACTGTCAGGTGGTCATTGTTGGGGGCCAGCTAGTCAAAAACAAGGTTCAAAGATCTCACTGGAAATAGCTCTCAGTACTTGTGCTGTCAGTGTTTGTTCAATCAAGACCAGCTGAAAGTGTTCTCCATAACTTGTGGTCTCTGACCAAGTCCCTCCAGCAGAGCAGCACACTAATTACTGCAACTGCACTGGCTTTTCCTTTTCTAGTACCGCATTTTTCCCTGGCGATCTGTCGCGTGTTCCTCAACGGGTCTTCTGGTGTTCAGGACAGAAAAACAGTATGAGTTTTTCGACTGAAAAGTGATCGTACTTTAGCGGTAATTTTGTTTACGCTTACCAAGTGTGCTGAGAACCCAGATCTTTGTTTTCTCTCTTACTCTGAAAATGAGGCGAGCTAATGCTATTGACAAGATGCTGCCTGATGATCTTGTGGAAATTGCTAATCCAAGGGCTGTGTTCACATAAACGGTAGCAGTGCTGTTTACATAGTATACACAGAAATGTACACAAATGTAATGTCTCTGCAGATCTAGCAATGTAAAAATTTTTTTTCCAAGACTGAAGTGGTCATTTCAGCAGAAGTGGAATAGCTACCCTGGTGTGAGTCTCCTCAATAACACTAGAGCTGCATACACAGATCTATGTACTTATGCTGCTGCAATGATCTTGTTTAGAAAACAAATGGTCACATGCAATAGTAATTACATCTTTCGAGTTTAGAGACTACCTGATTTATTTTAATCACTAAAATCTGTTCTCCAATCACTTTGGCAGGTTTGCAAAACAAATCAATGTTTACAAGGAGAGACAAAGAGATGCACCCAGTGTTGGAGAACCTCTATGAGTTTCTACGTTTGAGCTATGTACCACAGTTAGATATTTATCCTTTGGTAGCATAAAAGCCACTAAAAGAAGCGGGTACAGCTCAGTTTTCATTAGCTCTTTAGTGGCAAGCTTCAGCTGGGCATCAGCTTTAGCGCTAAGTGATAACACAGTGGTTCCTCATGCTTCAGCTATTTGCCAAATCTCATTATATTATTTTGCTAATGCATTCAGCTTTGCCTTTCTCTCTGCACAGAGAGAGCTGGGGTTGTCTTGCTGCTAATTTCCTGACCCACGGGATCCTTGAACTGCTTTTCTAATAACTGCTGGAGGTGCAAGAGCAGTTTGTAATAGCCAAGGCTGTCAAGCCTGAGGTTAAGCTCGGAGGACTATATTTAGGTACTTCAACAGGTGGCCTGATGCACAAAAGTGCTGAGCCTGCAAGCTCCTGCTCAGCTACTTAAACACTGAAATCCATGGACCAGCTGACAGAGGTCAGGACTCCTGAATGTCCAGACATGCACTAAGTGCCTGAATATGTTCACAGGAACATAGTACAAAGTCTTTCCTTGTAATTCTGCCTACTGTATATTTTGAGTTAGAAACAGTTTTATCTAGGTGATCATTATTTTCTTCATTGTTGTAGAAAAGCTGATGCCTGAAATCCCCCATGAGTTCTCTCTTCCTCATACAAGTGTTGAGTCAGTTCAGTGGCCCGATCCCACTGTTAATACCTGAGGGACACTAGCTGATTTCACCTTTCCTTTAGAAAATAAACAAATAGTAAAATTCAGTGTTGATTTCTTATCAGTCTGTGTTTCATGGTCAAAAGATAAACGATACCTTAGTTTCCCTTTGTGCAAAATAATTACTGCTCTGTAGGGATGGCTTATGGATCACTGCTCAGTTTCCTGGCAGGTTTTGAAGTTTGGGCATCTATTTCTGCTTATGGTGGGCTGAACACAAGTCTTTGGAAGAATGTCACAGAACAAAATTCTCTCCAGACACACAAATTCTGATGATCAAAAAATCATCTTTATCTTTCCAAAAGCTTCGTATGAGATATGATAAAATACTCCATTTAAACTGCTGTTAACACTGACACGTCTGCATGAAATGTTTCCGTGTAGCCGAAATGGCATATTTTAATGACATAAACGTTCTTCAAAAAACAATAATCAAGATTCTCGCCAAATTCCTGAGTGTTTTAATGAATCTGATTTTAGTCTGGTATTGTTTTCCTCATGAATGCTATATATAAAAATGCTTTTTGATACATAATACAGCTGTTGAAAGTTTAGTGATCTTTTGGCACGTGTCAATTTAAGCCATTATACCTTGCAGACAGTTTGTAACTCCTAGACAAAAGCTAAATACTACTTTATCCAAAATTCTTAGATGTGGCCATTGCTTGGATCAGAAGCTCCCTTGTTTGGTCTAGAGGCAGATCTGAATGGGGACCGATCCAGCGCAAAACAGTGCTGCCCAGATTCTGAAATCATATGAACAACAGACTTTGCCTGTAGTGAATAATTAAACAAATGAGCCTAATGTTCCCCGCCTGTGTTGATTTTGGCTTATTAATTGTGTCTGTGATCCCATGACCCATATTTCGCTGCAAAGAGCAACCCCCTCGCCGGCAGTGTGTAGGGCTGCCTCCCCAGGAATGGGCTGCCTCCGCTTTGTTCTCCACCACTGAACAAACACACCATTTCTACTGTATTTAGTTTAACACCCCTATATAAGCAGGCTCAGGATTAGACCTGCTGCTTATAAGACTAGGTTTAAAACAAGCTTGTTTTCTCTGCTCAATCCAGATTAATAAGAGATTTGCATTTTGTGTCATTCTTCATTAGCTATAAAGCCCATTAGGACATATTGCTTGCTGTGTGATTGCACAGATACTACAACGATACTCTCTGATCATGAGCTCAGATATAAGGACATTCTTTATAATTAAGCGCAGTGGATCTTCTAATTGTTTTAATACGATGCCTCTGCTTTGTCATACTTTTAAATTCAGTTGACAGATTGGCTCTTTGTCTTCAGAGTTATCAACTGTGTTTAACCTTGCTTTACTTTTAGAAACAGCAGATAGGGCAAGTGTAAGAATTTATCAGTCATAAATCATAATTGCATGTTTCCAAGAAAACAATTATATCCCTACACTGATATTACTATTGATATTTCATCACTTTTACATGAATATTTAAGCTCTTGTTCTTTGCTTGAGCTTTGTAACAAGGTAACTCTTAGCAGGTTTTCACAAGCTCCTGTTTTTTTCTTTCGGGGCTGAACTGTGCTGTCATGGAATCTGATTGCAGATCTCCTCCAAACATGGAGCTGAGATTGTGCCCTAAGAAAGGAAAGCAAATCTATTCTCTTTTTAACACGACAAAATCATATTCAAGGGTTTTTTTTCTTTTTGGAAGAAATACAACCATGTCAAGGAGACTATTCCAAACTGGTTTTGACTACTAAAACCCCAAAGATGGACTATCTATTAACCTGAATGCCACAGAACAAAACAGTGGTTCATGTTGCAGGTATGAAAGCCAGTCTCACCACTAAGAAGGAAACACACTGTGTATAATTAGGAGTTTATAATTTTTTTTCCCTATAGACTTTTGCAATACTAGTCCTTCATGGATTTTGACTGTTGCTTTCATTTTTGGTACATAGCCAGTTCAAGTTAAGATGAGGACAGAAAGATGAGAAGGATGTCTGTGATAGCTCAAGGAATTTTTTAATCAAAGAAAATCAGTATTAAGTAAATACCCAGATTCAGCCTAGTTCAAAGAGCTAAAAAGGACTGTCACTGATTCTGCAGTTCCAGCTGCTGAATGCCAGATAGTCCGTGATCAATCATCTGGCCGACCCAGTACTTTCCCCCAGCGCAACGTACTAATTGGTATTAAATCTTTACATTGTGCAAGTGTCATGTTTCATCATCTGGGTAAGTCCAGGGATGGCCCGACCGCAGCAGCATACAGCACTGGGAGTGCAGATGTTGGGGTACGCTTTACAGCTAACACAGTGCTGAAAACGAGCAGTTTCATGCAGATTCATGACTGAGCCCATCAGCCTAATTTGTGGGAATCAGGACTCTCCCCCTCTTTATCCTGGCTGAACTTCATTGCCAGCTCCGTATCTTTCTCTCTAACAGGAAAGCTGTCTGTGATCCTCCTCAGCCATCTGTGCTTCATCCATGATCTTACACGCAACTTATTCTAGCTGCAGCCTCATTAACTTTCAATACCCACAGTCTAACACGTGCTTACTTGGGGGCTCGAAAGGAGAGGGAGGGCAAGGTCATTTTCTGAATCTTGATTACATGGTTTAGTAGGAGCTGCCCAAGTCTGTTTGAACACAGTGGCCTTGAGCAAAAATTCCCTTCGCTACTCCTTATCTCAGCAGAGATCTACGGGTTATTTGCACTGTTCAGCAGGTAAGGGGCGGGGGGGGGATCAAACCTAAAGAAATCACATCTGAAAGCTTTTCATACAGATAACATTGAGAAGTACCTTTCTACAGTGAAGCAATAACAGAGGGCAGCACGCTGATGCAAACGAGTTTCCAACCAGGGGCCATTTTCAATATTAATAAGAAAATATTTTGTAAAATTAATGTTTCATGACAAGAGAAGAAAATGCCTTCTGTCCTCCTAAATTAGATGTGTCCATTTCTGCCCCTTGCCTCAGACATGCCCAGATTGCACTTACGGGGTGAGGACTAGCCCAGCAGAATTACACATTGTGGGTTTGTTTTGGAGATGCTTTCAGAAGGTGGAAAGGAGGAAACAGTGTCACATTAAAGTACAGGTTTTAGTGCCTTCTGACTTAACAGTTCAAGTGGTAAGCTGGATATGCTGGTACCCAGAGGAGTTTTAGGAATAGCACGAACTAAACAAGCAGCTCCTTCAGGGGGTTCCTTTCACTTGATTAAAACCACTGTGACTGTATGATAAAAATTAGACCTTAGTTTCAAAAGTGGGATCTTCTTCTGTGCATATGAAGTGTCAGACGAGTTAGATTTTGCTATCACTCTTCCTTATTAGGAGATGAATTTTGGCATCGCTGATCCTACAAACATTGCCTCCATGCTTAGCTTAGAGCCTGTGTAGTTCACCAGCATAGATGACTTCTCATGTGAATAGAATAGTTCCAAGTTTTGAGCCCTGAGCATATCAAAAGCTTTCTAATATTGAGTCCCTGCCCAAGCTGAGAAGGAAGATGTGCCACCTTCTGCTCTAGGTGAGGGCTGCGGAGTGAAGAGCCTGTTGGAGAAAAGTCTATTGGTCGTGACCATCTGGCACTGCCAATGCCTCTAAGGGAACTGTTGGAGAAGTGCGACTGTTTTCCCTCTTTACCTAACACAGTTCAAGGAGAGAGACAAGCAACCTCTCTGCAGGCTTGTTGGTTTTTTTCTTTACCACTTAGCAGAAGTCCAAAGGACTGGGTTGAAAAGTAAAATCAAAAGGCAAACTCCTTAGCTGACTCGTGTCAAGTGGCACATGTCCAAGCATCAGGCCTGCAAGCTTTAACCAGCAGAACCGGTTTCTATCCATCCGAAGTACGTAGGGATGCCTTCATGTTTCTTCAAGGAAATGAAAATGGACATTTTCTGAGTTGCAAGCCACAACCTCAGGCTACAACCCAAGTAGAAGACATATTAAATTAGCAAAACAGAAAACAGCTCACTGGCCCAAAGGCAACAGTATTCTTGTCCCATTCAGCCCTCAGGCAGGAGATGTTAACTAAGAATCCTAGGAAGGAATTATTTTGCAAGTATTCAAAAGGCCAATGTTCAAAATGGCCACCTGCAGCTCGAGAGAGACATTTAATTGCCCCCATAAGTATGGGATATGCATGAGTTCTCTGTTTGCCTATGCATACAAATATTTATGATCAAATTTACATGCACATTGATGTACACAAGAGAGATGATGTAAGACCAGTCTTTCTGACAAATTATCCAGGAAACTTAAAATATGCAATGTGTATCTGCTATACAGTGGAAAAAGCAGTATGCATCTAGTACAATGTCTTATTAGGTTCTATAGTAACTGTGCCCATTCCAGGAAAATATTATTATTTTACTGTGAAGAGTTAGATGAAACTCCTGGTCTGTGTACACCAGGGGCTGGAAAGGCAAAAAATTCATAAATAAAAATATATGGATGCATAAAGAATGGGATGAAAACTAATACAGAAAATATTACAATGGCTTTATGGAGATAGTTTATTTTTACTCTTACAATTCTCCATCCAATTTTCATTGTTCCACTCCCCAAAATATCAACCAAACATACAGCATGTTCAGACATGGACTGAAAAATAGCAGAGGAATGTAAAACTTCCATTTGAAGAGAGCAAGAAAATATTAAATGTGTTTATTTTATAAAGGAAGTGAATAAAAATGAAGATGATAGAACTATTTAAAACAATGAATGCTGTAAAAAGGAAAAATACTAGTATCTGTGCAGTTGTCTTAGAATGAAAGCTTTCAAGAAAATTGAAAATAAGGGAATTCCAAAATGATGAAGGGGAAGGCTTTAAAAATATATATATATAGCCTGTGGAATTCATTGCTGTGAGACTGTGGTGAGGTCAACTATATGCCGGCATTCAAGAAAGGAGGGAGTGTTTACACTGATAAGAACATCTGAACTTAGAAAAGTGTATTAAAGAAGAATTTTTAAAACTAAGGCTGTTGTGGAATATACAAAATCATCTGCTAAATAGTGTTTCTCATGAAAATGGTATGTACAAATTATCTTGCAATTTCTTATGGTGAAGCTCTTCACCCTGGGGTAGGTGATATTGCTTATTGACTGAGACTAACATTCTCCTGATTTAACTGTCGCCAGAAATTTGTTTATGAACTTGTGTTTACAAAATTAGTAAGAAGTAATTTTGCATTGAGGATGCTTATATCAGCATAGGACTCTTCATGTCAAAATAAATAATGCTGGATTATCTACAGTCACTTCACAAGTTTATAAAAGTTGATACGAACACTCCCCTGTGTTTTCTTCAAACCACAAATATTTATTCTTGGTCCAAGCTTGGAATACACTTGTTGGATGTGTACACACTGACAGGGGAAAATACATTTTAAGTAGCCTCTTAATTAGCAGCTAACTAACCTAAGGTCCAAAAGCTCGACTATGAAGACAAGTTTTAAATGCTGTAGAAGCTCATTCTGTTGACAAAAGGATTGATAAACTGTCAAGCACACCTTCAAACATTTGTGGTCTTTTCCCATAAACGCTTTTCCCCTTGAAACATGTTTATTTTAACCTTCCTAGTTTCTAGATCAATTCGTATCAAATGAGCATCCACAATGCAAAGTGGATACCCAAAATGCAAAATGACGAATGATTTTCTCTTCTCCAAAGTTTAGTTTATACAAGGCACCAAGGCAAAACTCAGCACCACGTTATGAGATATAAAGTGATGTGATAACAATTACTTAATTACAGTGGGTTAATGTTGATGGTAAGATAGAAATTAAAGCAAATTTCAGATGCTCAGATTTCAAACTAAAGTGTGCTGTTTCCCTCAAGGAAAGGCTATTCTTATAGAAAGCCTATATAAATTCTTATATTAGAAAATACTTTAAAAAATGACCTGGGTCTTGATAGTTTTTCAGAAGTTCTCAGTTACGGTCATGTGCCAGCAAATGGCCACCACTTTCCCGGGTGTTGTCTGTTAAATGTCTGTACTGCTTGTGTCCAGTCTGGCAGTTGTTTCTATTAAACTGAAAAAGCAAAAAAGGTCATCACAGCTACAGCATGTCTGTAAGCAGGTTACTTTATCCCCATTTCCTTCTTCTTGTTAGTCCTTTAATGATAGAAGCTTTCTGTACAAATGTGTGTGAAACACCAGCTTTTCATCTTACAAGAAAATTGAAGAAAGAGTAGTGACATGAATTCCATCTGAAAATATAATTTGCTTGCTAAGTCATGCAAGCATTGTTAGTCCTCTCATCACTAAACTGCATACACCAGTAGATGTAATCCATGGTAGTGTCTCCCTATTTTCCAAGACTGATTAGCTGAGTTTTATGGTGCGATCTCATACTAGCAAGATATTATCTTTGATAAAATCAATGTCGATTTATATCAAAATTCAAATGCCAAAGAATAAGCAGCATCTTATCAACCATTCTCACTGCTGCTTGTGGGGTTTTTTTCAGTTCATGCACTCCTTCATAATGGAGAAGAAGGATTGTGCTTTATTCTTTATCCCACTGAAATTAAATTATCAACTTCCATTGCCGAGCCAAAAAAACCCAGTTTGAACAATGCTTTCAGCTGACTATTGGGCAGGGAATGACTGAAATTTTGGGGGGGTCCTTACAGAATTTGCCATACCAGGAGCATAACTGCTCCATCATAGTCTCATCTTGCTTCTGGAAATAGCCTTTGCCTCACGTCCTGTCTGAAGACAAAGTTCAGCAAACCCCTGTAACCACTGTGCTGTTATGCATTAGTGTACAGCATGCACCACAGCACGAAGAGGAAAATGAAGAGAGGTGAGCTTTGTCTGCGTCCTTCCCTAAAATGAACTTCTCAAAATGGATCAAATGGCTTTTCAACTCAAAGGCAGACTGTGTTAGAATATAGGCTAGTATATTTTCAGTAAACTCAAAGTGAGGAATCCAGAATAGAAGTAGAAAATGCTTGTAGCCAACTCCTCCTGTGATGTTCTTGCAGCATGGAATCAGACCTTGCTTCCAGTTTTATTTACAGTCAATTCAGTAACTTTCTGAGTTAGAATCACAGAATCATAGAATGATAGAATCATTTAGGTTGGAAAAGACCTTTAAGATCATCAAGTCCAACTGTTAACCTAGCACTGCCAAGTCCATCACTAAACCATGTCCCTAAGCACCACATCTACACGTCTTTCAAATACCTCCAGGGATGGTGACTCAACCACTTCCCTGGGCAGCCTGTTCCAATGCTTGACAACCCTTTCAGTGAAGAAATTTTTCCTAATATCCAGTCTAAACCTCCCCTGGCACAACTTGAGGCTGCTTCCTTTCATCCTATCATTTGCTACTTGGGAGAAGAGACAGACACCCACCTCGCTACAACCTCCTTTCAGGTAGTTGGAGAGAGCAATAAGGTCTCCCCTCAGCCTTTGCTTCTCCAAGCTAAACAGCCCCAGTTCCCTCAGCCGCTCCTCATCAGACTTGTGCTCTAGACCCTTCACCAGCTTCCTTGCCCTTCTCTGGACACGCTCCAGCACCTCAGTGTCTCTCTTGTAGTGAGGGGCCCAAAACTGAACACAGTAGTCGAGGTGCAGCCTCACCAGTGCCGAGTACAGGGGGACAATCACTTCCCTAGTCCTGCTGGCCACGCTATTTCTGATACAAGCCAGGATGCCATTGGCCTTCTTGGCCACCTGGGCACACTGCTGGCTCATATTCAGCTGGCTATTGACCAGCACCCCAGGTCCCTTTCCACTGGGCAGCTTTCCAGCCACTCTTCCGCAAGCCTGTAGCATTGCATGGGGTTGTTGTGGCCCAAGTGGAGGACCCAGCACTTGGCCTTGTTGAACCTCATACAATTGGCCCCAGCCCATCGATCCAGCCTGTCCAGGTCCCTCTGCAGAGCCTTCCTACCCTCAAGCAGATCAACACTCCCGCACAACTTGGTGTCATCTGCAAACTTACTGAAGGTGCACTCCATTTCCTTGTCCAGATCATTGATAAAGATATTAAACAGAACTGGCGCCAGTACTGAGCCCTGGGGAACACCACTTGTGACTGGCCACCAACTGGATTTAACTCCATTCACCACCACTCTTTGCGCCCAGCCATCCAGCCAGGTTTGTACCCAGCGAAGAGTACACCTGTCCAAGCCATGAGCAGCCAGTTTCTCCAGGAGAATGCTGTGGGAAACTGTGTCAAAGGCTTTACTAAAGTGTAGGTAGACAACATCCACAGCCTTTCCCTCATCCACTAAGTGGGTCACCTTGCCATAGACGGAGATCGGGTCAGTCAAGCAGGACCTGCCTTTCATAAACCCATGCTGACAGGGCCTGATCTCCTGGTTGTCCTGTCCATGCCGCGTGATGGCACTCAAGATGATCCTTCCCCCTAACCTTCCCTGGCACCAAGGTCAGACTGACAGGCCTGTAGTTCCCCAGATCCTCCTTCCAGCCCTTCTTGTAGATGGGCGTCACATTTGCTAACCTCCAGTCAACTGGGACCTCCCCAGTTAGCCAGGACTGCTAATAAAGGATTGAAAGTGCCTCCTCCCCCTCATCCAAATCAGCCACTTCCAGGAAAGGAGCAACATTCACATCCCCTGGAGGAATCCAGCCAGCTTCTTATTTTTTAAAGGAGAATAATAAAAAAATTGACATAAAATCTATGAAAGACAGACCACAGTGATGAAAGGAGGGCTTTGATTTGAATCTCGAGTTTTTGTCTGATTTTAATGGCCGACTCTGGAGAATCAGTCATCATTTCAAAAACCATGTATGGTTACAGCCCTGTAACATTACGAATGGTAAAAGATCCCGCAACTCGGGACTAGGCAGCTCGGACTTGGACAGCCAACAGGAGTGGTTTCTTTTGACTTAATCTCCATTTTGTCTGGTAACACTCCATCCATAAAATGGGGGTAAAATGACTGCCTCCCTGCAGAGGAGCGCTGTGAAAATAAATTAATAAATACTTGTGAAGCATTCACCTGTTAAGTACTGAGCACTGGAGGAAATCTCTTGAGGAAATTAGTTCTGTCATCAGAACAGGGTTTAAGTAGCGTGCAATGGATAAGGCAGGAGGAGGCCTTGAGCGTTAAACTGTGAAGGTGAAATGAAATATCTGTGTGCAGGAATTAAGCCCCCTTGTCCGTGTGGCAAAGGAGGTAAGAGTCCTGTAAGAGACTGCAAGTGCGTTGTGTAACCAAAGCCTGTACTAAATGGCACTGTGCAATGTGCACATCATAGAAACCTCACTTTTCTGCCCTCTCACTAGTGGTTACATCTTTCAGACCTGGCTACCTTGGGGGAAGACCTTGCACAGAAAAAGGAGACCTCTGTAGGATCACCATCAGAACATCTAACAGATTATTTCCTGGGGCGGTATGATCCGTGGAAAAATAAAGGGCATGGTTTTTACAGATTTGTGCAGCATCTTTGGACATCGAGTGATTGGGGAATTATGTACCTTGAACTCATCTTCACCATCAATATACAGTATTAGCCAGTATTAGTGGCATATATACAGTATTACTTCATATACAGTATTAACCAGACACAACAGGAGAACAATCTTCAGTAGCAATCTATGAAATTTGAATGTGTGATGCCACAATTAAAGCTTGATTGAGACCACTGACAATTTTTAGGGCCATTACAAGTCCTTACCTCCCAAAGAAAAAGCTTTCTGTTAAAGTGGGCTTCACTATTCCCTGTGGAAGACTTTTCCTGTGATCCAGTCATATGACACCCAATTCAGTTCCCATTGCAATCGGTAAAAAAAACCACTTCTGTTAAAAAAAAAAAAAAATTAGAATTGTATCCTCGAGCTGCTGGCTCCTCAATGTCTCTCTCTGTGGGGTGGGAATAAGCAGGCAACATTTAATGGTAGCAAAGTGCTTTAAGATCCCTGGATGAAGGAGGCTGAAATCCACAGTATTATTCTTGGTCTTGTGACAGACTGGATTTCACTTACATGCCATGATTTTGAGAAGCGTGTTATGTTATTTGCCTGTCCACGCTAACAATGACAATAAATCACTCTCCACACTTCACTAAGAGAACAAAGCGTTATTTACAGATTATAGTGCGGATAAGGCAGAAATGCTGTTCCCATCACTACAGTAAAGGATCTGTCAGCACTTTCATTACCATATGTTAATTCCAGTGGTTTGCAAGTCCATTTTGATTACCATTACCAAATAGGCTGCTATTTTTCAGCTTTATTAATGTTAAGTGAATAAATCATGGAAGTTAAAATTGCTTTTGTTCTCCCATAACTAAAATTGGCTTGAAGTTGAAAAATGAAATTTGGAAAGCAGTTCAATTTGTCTGAAAGAGAAAGATAAAGAAGTTAAAGTACTGGCCACTTCACATGCTTACCCTGTAATCTCATGATCATGCATCTAGATCTGTATTGACATGATGACGTACTGGAAAAATTAATATTCCCGTGGAGTTATTACAATTGCTTGGATACCTAGTATCATTTTTTAAAACTGCTTAAATACATATTTACGTTGCATCTGGGTGGTCCTTGGGTTAAAGTATATGCTTTCAGTAACTTTCCATCAAACATATATTTTTTATTTTTAATAAAAAAGAGGAAATTGAAGACAAAAAACTGTGTTATTTTAACATTCAGGTTTCAACAATAATGAAATTCAAATTTAAGCTTGACACACCATCCTAAGTCATTCAACACTGTATTTTTAAGAAATGCCAATAACAGGATGAGTTCAGAAGAATAAATCAGCCCTAAATGAAAACTCCTAAGTTATGTTTCATTCCTGAAAAATGTGTGCACGTGAAGGATTTCCCCCTTCTGTTTTTGTAAAAAGAACTTGGGAGCTTAAAACTGTGAACTTTACTCGATCATGCGCAGGCTTTGTTTTTGGGAAAGGCTTGCCGGATGGACTCGGGGATCCCAAGGTCAACATGTAACACAGCCCGTCTCAGTTGCCTGCCCTGGGAAAGGGACTCACTAGTCCATGATACCACCGAAGGCAGAAGGACCACAACCTGGACTTTGCTGAGGATTCCCCAGAGGTCCTGAACACTGATTTTGTTCAGCCTGCCTGAGGAAAATGCTCTCTCTCTCTCTCTCTCTCAGAAGGCCTTACCTTCTATGATGAGGAATGGGGTGAGACAACCAGATACGCTGTTCTTGTCGTGTCTCTGATTGTCTTTCCAGATGCAATGCCCATGGTGCCTCATGCCACGTACCTCTGACAGGCAGTACCTGGCTGTTCGTTTGCATTTTACTGTGTATTAATGTCTTTTAAAAGCCACCTATGTTCATTTAAAAGGCTATAGTGGGACAGCAAGAAGGCAAGTTGCCTGCTAGCCTTGTTTTAGCTGTTGCACTGAATAAATAAAACCTTGCGGGAGGAGAGGAGAGGAGAGGAGAGGAGAGGAGAGGAGAGGAGAGGAGAGGAGAGGAGAGGGGAGGGGAGGGAGGGGAGGGAGGGGAGGAGAGGGGAGGGGAGGGGAGGAGAGGAGAGGAGAGGAGAGGAGAGGAGAGGAGAGGAGAGGAGAGGAGAGGAGAGGAGAGGAGAGGAGAGGAGAGGAGAGGAGAGGAGAGGAGAGGAGAGGAGAGGAGAGGAGAGGAGAGGAGAGGAGAGGAGAGGAGAGGAGAGGAGAGGAGAGGAGAGGAGAGGAGAGGAGAGGAGAGGAGAGGAGAGGAGAGGAGAGGAGAGGAGAGGAGAGGAGGCTCTCCTGCAGGCTGCAAAGCAGACAGGGTGCAGAGGAAGGACTTTTCAAAGGGCAAGGTACAGCTTTGCAGCAGGAGCAGAACCTGGTGTCTGTTTGGAAGAGTAGGGAGCAAACTATACAGAGCCCTGGCTCAGGCTGATGGAAAGAGACTGCAGATTCAGAAGGCCTCTAAAGAATATGTAGAAAGGTGGAAAACCATTCAAATATGGAATTTAGATGCGTATCTTCCTCTAAACACACACACACAAACTTACGCACATGGACACTGACCTTGTAATGTTTATCTGTTTTATCCAGGAGATCTGTGTTTTCTCTTTCCACCTGTTTGATTTAATTCAAATTCAAATAAATTCCAGCTTCTGAAATTCAAAGGTCTATAGTGGTTTGGGGATGTTTACAATTAGGGAAAAGTATAGGTAGATGCACCTCAAAGCTCTGTCTGACTAAGGATCCTTTCATGTTTATATCGCTCTATTTTCTTTCTGCAGCCTGGTCATAAAACGTATCTCCACTGGCCACCTCGTATTTGGAAATCCAGTTGAAGATCATAACATACAATGTCTAATTCTTCCTTATGGGATTTAGAGTCTGTGGCTAGACATTTTGATCTTGAGCCTTAGAGTCATCCAATCTCTGTTGGCTCCAAGGATTGCACTCATCCTTTGTTTTCGTTTTCCGGTATTGGAGGAAAGATAGCTGATCCTGTCACATAGAGTCTATACAAAATCTTGGCTCCCATGATTTATTGAAAACTTCTCTCCAAGTATTAATGCCTCTGCAATGAGACAAGTGCTATATATTAATTTAGCAAACATCAGGATTAATCCAATGAATAGCAAGAACAGCAATCTTATACCACCTCATATTGATCATTGATTAGCACCAAATGTACAAATTTGTTTTACAAAAATGGAAGTTTAATAAAAATGGTAATTAAGTAAATTATGATTAACAAAACCTAAATATCCTGTTTAATCCTAACTTTACACGGTGACAAATATATACGACATAAATAAGCAGACAGATACGCAGCAATACTGTTTTCTCTGGAAGCTAAATTGTCAGCACTAAAGCAGATGATACAAAAATATATTTCTTTGTAAAATACGACTTTAAAATCATTTAGATACAAAACTTAAAATCAGGATTTCACCACGTATAACTTCCAATGGTGCATGAGAATCACAACCAAGAGGTGGTGATAAGAAATGGTGTGAGACAACCCATGGGCCCTTTTTCTTGTCCAGGCTGAGGGAAAAGAAAAAAAGAAGTGGATAAAACATCTGCAGTGAAATATCTGAAATGGCAAGATAGCTCCTGAGTTTTAAAATCCTTCTTGATTTTAGCAGTCTCTATGCTAGATGCTCTTTTCTGAAAATATGCATAACTGCTGGCAAAACTGCTGGTAAAACTGCTGGCAAGTTAGTCCCGAGAATAACAGAAACAGAAGGACAGACCACATGTGAACAGAAATCCCCTTTTGTCCCAGTGCTGACAAATACTCCCAAACCAGTAATCATTTCGGGAGGAAACAGTTGCTTCATGCAAACACTATGATCTAGAGGTCATGCTTTCTTGCTTAAGACACATTTCTGTGATAAGTCCCCACAGCGCTACAGCTCTTGTCCCACAGCCCTCTCTGCGAAGGATGAAAGGACAGGCAGTCATGAACCATGGCTGTAAAGTACAGTGCATCCCCTTGGGTAGATGCTCAGGCTGCGGAAATGCAGCCATTTTCCCAGGACAGCGAGACCCTTCGCTCTCTGTATTTCACCTGTAAATTATGTCATGATCCTTCTCCTGCGTCCCATGCCCCCAAGAGCGAAGACCAGGGCACGTGCATCCTCGATCCCCGCAGATGGGGTTGCAGACTTGGCAACACTGCGGAGGTTCAGCTCGACGAGCGCAATGCCGTGCTCTGTGCCTGCCCCGGGGGCTCGGTGCTTCGTCCCCGTCTTCCCCTGTGAGAAGGAAAGAGCAGGCCTGAGGCAAGAGGACAGCCGTGGTGCGGAGCCAGGCAGCTCCTGCTGTGTCTCCTGTCCAGGGTGGGGAGACCGCCCGGGCCGTACGCTCTGGGAAGCCAAACGAACCCCGGGTACGTACCACCCTAACGGCAAAGAGGGTTTTGTACAAATACAGAGAAGCCCACACAATAATCTTGGTGGAATACCCAGGTTTCAGGTCAGTTTCTGAATTTTTTTTTGAAGCAGGTATTATTTAAAGCTGGCTTTTTGAACTGGATAGATATTACACTAAAGATTTAGGACACTTGGGATGTTTGTGACAGCAAGACGGAGCTTGGCACAAGCGTACTTCCAACGGGAGGGGGCCCTGCGCCCCCGCCGCACTGTGAGGGGCTGACCCTGCCCGCGCCATCCGCCCCACGGCCCCTTCCCCTCACGGCGGGGGCGACTCCCGCTCCCCCTCTTCACGCGCTTCCCCCAGAAGGGCCCTGGCGGGGCGCGGTGCCCGCCCGGGCGGCGACCGCTATTCCGCCCTGAGGCGAAGGTCTCTCGGCCCTGAGAGGGCAGGAGGGAGGCTGCGAAGGGAGGGTCCCTCCCTGTCTCCCGCCGCAGCGGGAGAGGCAAGCAGCCCCGCTCGCTTTCTCTTCCCCCTCCGCAGGGCGGAGGCGGGGGATGCCGGGCGGACTCTCCTTCCCGCCCGCCGCGGGGAGGTCTTCTCAGGCCGGGGGAGGAGGGGGCCGCCTGGGCGCCCTTGAGGGCGGCGCCGCCGGCGGCCGCGGGGGGGCGCTGGCCGCCCTCCGCCCGGCGCTGCTGGGCTGCCTGTGCCGGCCGCGGCAGTCCCGCTGCCCGCTCGGCGCGCAGCGGCCGGGCATGGGGGAGCTGCTGCCGCTGCTGCCGCCGCTGCCGCTCTGCCCGCGCCCCGCGGCTCCGGCGCCGCCTCCTTTCTCGGCCTGAAGCGCGCCCGCACTCGTGGATCCCGGCGGGGAAGGGGCCATGGGCCGCCTCCCCGAGGCGCGGCGGCTGTGAGGCGGCCGGCGCTCGCTCGGGGAGCCGGGAGGCTGCCGGCCGGCCAGCCAGCCTGCGCCGGGGAGGCTGCGGCCGGGAGGGGAGTGCCGCTCCCAGCCGGCGGCGGGCACGCACGCAGCGCCTCGGTGTCGGTGACTTGAGGGTGCCCGCTCTCCCGCCCGCACCCCCGCCGCGCCCGGCCGCGGCGGTGGATGGATGCGCCATGGCCACGCTGGTGTGCCGGGTGCAGCTGCTGGATGACACCGACCCCTTCAACAGCACCAACTTCCCCGAGCCCACCCGGCCGCCGCTGTACACCTTCCGGGAGGACATCCCGCTCGCCACCCAGCTGGCCGGGGTGCACCGCCTCCTCCGCGCCCCGCAGAAGGTACTGGGGAGGGTGGGAGTGTGCGGGGCACCGGGCGAAGGGCACCGGCCTCCCCGCGGGAGCCCGGCAGCGGGGAGGACGGGCCGAAAGGCGGCGGGCGGCCCCGGCCCCGGCCCCTGCGGGGCGGCAGCCCGGGCTCCGCGCCCGGCGGGGCTGCGCGGGGAGGGCGCCCGGTGGAGGGGCTGCTCCGCAGCGCCGGCTCCCGTGCCCCGCCGGCTCCCGTGCCCCGCCGGCGCTGTCCCTCGCCCTGGCAGTATAAATATTTCCTTAAGTCCTGGGGGAAGGCCCGGGGGGATGCCGGAGCGGCTACCCCGCAGCTCTCGTGTGTTCCTAGACGCCTTCAAGGGCAGCCACCGTAGCTGCTGTGCGTTTTCCTCGGGAGCAAAAAAAAACCCCACCAAACCAAAGCCCTAGCTGGGTATCAAATACTACACGCCTGTCCCTTGCTAGTGACTTCTGAATATCTGGGGGTATTGAGGAATAACGTGTTGTTTAAGGACAGCCGAGCTGCGAGGAGCACAGTCGCGCAGGCAGGATGCGAGCTTTGCTGTGGTAAGGTTTAATGAGCTAGGCAGTTACAGCAAGGGCTTTGGTAAAAATAGCTGCGTCTGCTGCCCTTGAAACAATTGGTACTACTAGTCCCTCTTGCGAAGAGCTGCAGCATGTTACTGCTACAGTCCTTGTCAAATCTTACCTATCTCTTCTTGCATACTTCTTCTAATACGTATGCTGGCATCTGTAGTTCTGCCCTTGAAGTCAGGCACCCGGGCATGATCCTTGAATTTTCAGTTTTCAAAGCAATGCCATTGATTGACATAATAATAATGTGCTTTCATTATTATCTTGTATCTGCACGTTAGTTCTGAAGAGTGCACTGAAGAAAAAAGGAAAAATGCCCACTCCTTTTTTCTTCCCAGAAGAAAACAAAGTAAAAGTTGTAAAACTTTTATTTGCTCTCTGATGAAGTGGGAGGAAAATACTCTCTTAACGTCACTTGTTGTATTATATCTTGCTCTTGGGAGCCTGTGGGAAGATGACAAAGGGCTGTGTGTGCCCTTAGATTTAAGGATATCCAAAACCCCATAAAAGTATTTCAGAGAAAAGCTCTTGGAGCAGACAGAAGTTTTGCATTTGTAGAACGGTTTCTCGCATAATAGTTGCCAAGGATACAGCATCCAGCAAACAGAGCTCTGCCTAACGCACAAAACCTTTGGAAGCTCTTGGTGCGCTGGGTCAATTCTGTTTTAATGTGCTCAGTCGTCCCCAATTCAGAGACTGGTCCCATTGTTTTCAAGGGAGGCTTTTTTTGGAGTCAGAGCTAATTAAAAGAAGGGCAGGACGGGTTCCGACACCTAATGAAGTAAATAGAAAGATAGTTAAAATCTGGATTTACAGTTAATTCAACCTCATTTTCAAGGGTATTCCACTGTGTTATGTTTTGCTTTTACTTTGCTTTGAATACTGTCCTGGCATTTTTTTTATAACCCTATACTAACTACCCCCCCCCCCCCCCTCCAAGGTTTAGTGTCTTAGGAGCCACCCAAAATCCATGGCCACTTCTATAAGTTTAACTCCTGCCCCGTGTTTCAGCATGCAGTGTGTTTCTCAAGTTTAATTAATGTTTGGAAACTGGACTTGCAGACTTTGGATGAAAGGTGGCCTAAGTCTCTAGAGGTGCTGTAAACCCAGCTATTGAAAGAGCTACTCCACTAAAGGCAAGTACTGGCCCAGTGATTTGTTAATCTGAGGTTCTGACTCTTGAAAAGGTTTTGTTTCTGCTGTTCTAATGATGAGGGCAGGCTCATTGCAATCTGCTTACATGGTTACAGTTACCTTTGTGTTTGCAGAACCAGGGCCTGGTCTAGAGTGCCTTAATTATGTTTCTTGGCCTTCTCTCTTCTACAAAGAAGAAAGAAAAAGGATTGGTTAGACTTGTTTACCTTTACTAGTTATACTGAAAGCTTAGTTCTTTGTGTGCACTTGCAGTCAGTGCAACCTTTCTGTGTTTGGCATTACATCTTTGTGTGTGTGATTTTGTAGAACCAACTGATTTGTGTTGCTTTTTAAGGACAGGCTTTCCGTTTTCTTTTTCGGAGGTGGGGATATTCTTTCTGCAGCTTTTCCTCAAGACTGTATTCACCTGGTCTCTAGAAGGTCACCACATTAGTTGACTGAGAAGGATTTTGCTCCATTTCTCCCAGAGATCAGGACAAACTTTGTGATCTCGGAGGAGTGCAGCTGTCAAAGCAGAGCTTAGGTTGAAATTCAGGTGTCAGTTCACATTGACACATTTGAGGCTTGATTGATTAATTACTTTGAAAATTAGTGAGCTAATGGATTGATGGTCCATTTAGTATCTTGATGGTTACTAGAGCAAAACATCTTGAAAGAGACTTAGGAGTTTGTAGTTCAAGCACATAGTAATGCTGATGTCTAAATCATTCCTGATATCTTATAAACTGTTGGCCTTTTTGCCAGTGAGTTCAAATGATCAATGCTAGTTTTCTTTCATCAGTTTTTAAGTGATCACCTTTTGACTTGGATGAATATTCACTTATTCTCTGAACAGAGGTGCCAACTTGCTGCCTTCAAATCACTGGCTGGTTTGTACATCTCCTCATAGATGATGTACTGCTGTGGGATGTACTTGAGAGAGTGAAGTCAGTAGCGGGAATCCAGCTCACTTCAGTGGGTGTCAGATTTCGCCATTGCCGAGCTGAAATTTGTAGTGATGACAGTATTTTTGTAGTTAATAAAATAACTTGTATATTGCAAGTCATTATAAGTTAAATATTGTAAACAATTATTAAGAAAACCATTTAAAAGTCAAATGAAAAATGCTTTGACATTCTGACCTGTCATAGTATGTCGTCAGTAGCTTTTTTGTAACCAACAAATGTTATAGTTTGACTCCAAAGGGCAGAATTTCTCTAGCCCAGTTCTTTGGAATTACAACTCTTTCATAGTTCGTTTTGCAACTTCTTCTCTTTAAACTTACAAGTATACTTGAGTCTGGATGCAAGTCTAGATCTATAAAGTGTCTTCTGAGTGGCAATGTTTTTAGATCCTTGTGGAGGAGCGCAGTGAAGTTCGGTGACTGAGTTCCATGAACACTGGCTAGAATGGGCTTACCCACCCTGAATGCATCAAGTATCTGGATGAGGTGGAGCACCTAAACTGGTTGATATAGGGAAAACGGAGAAGAAAGGTGTCTGCAATCCTTCTTTTGCTTGGAATTAGGTGCCTAATTGTAACCTCCTCCCTCACCCTTTTTTCCCCGCTTCTCTCTGTGCACATACCTTTCCCTACAGCTGTATCTCTGGATGAAGCAGCTTGCTGTACGCTGGGTTGTGCTCAGTTCTGCCTTGTGCGTGCAGCAGGCGTGCCCGGTGCACACATGCTGAACTGAACCCCACGGGGCAGGGCACTGCCGTCAGGAGCGCTTGCCTTGGGTATCCCCTGTGCTTTCAGGTGCCTTGGTGCTAGATGGTGACACACCATCTTAGTTGCCAATGCAATGAAGTACCACAAATTCTGTTGTGGTACTTTTAGCCACCCTTACAAATTCTTGCTGAGTAACTAAGTCACGTTGCAGAGCTTTTGTGGGTTGCTTATATTGATTGGACTGCCCAAGGTGCCATTTTGGATTTGGCTTTTACTGCTTTGTTTCTGAGGATTTTAGGTCTCCCTTACTGTCTGTTGTATGAACAAGAACTGGATCTAGTCTGGACTCTGAATTCAGATATCCCTTTTGCCCATTTCTGTGAACCTTGGGAAAATTCAGAACTGGATCTAAATTTGTGGCTCAGGCCCAGTGCCAATAATGCGCTTTGAATCTAATTTGGTACTTCGGGTTTGTTGGTTTTGAATTGCTTTGAGTTACTTGATACTTATGACTTGCTGACACAGGGTCATTCAGGAGAATGGATATATATACATGGCAGATGTCAAGTGGTGTGCTTTTTTTAGAGATCATCTTCATTATAACTTATTCATATAATTACAGCATGCTGAGTATGTTGCCATATTCTGTTTTCACATCCCACAGTACTGTTCAGTGTTGGGGCAGCTCTGTAAGAAATACATGTTTACAATAATATAGGAAATCACACTGTCTAATTTATCAAGAAAATGTAATTGAAATATTTTGTGTAATAATGGAAAAGCAAAATAATCTCACAGTGCATATGGTGTACTGGTGGTCATGGTGGAAAGGGGAGATATAGTGCTATAAGGATAGTTGTTTTGACCTCCTGTTCCCTCTGAGAAAACTGAAGGCAACTTCTGTGTTTAAATCTCTTCCAAGAATTTGTAATTAGGAACAGTGTCATTCAAAAAACAGTAGTATAAGCAAATAAATCCTGTGAGCACTAGAGGGATTCAGGAGTTTCATTCATAAAGAAACCATCCAGATTTCCATCTTCAGCTGCTGTGATTCAGCCCTAGATTAAAGCCAAGGCTGACTCTGGGGCATGGTGTGATGTAAACTGATAGCAGGGGCTGTTCCACCGGGTTGTGTCCTGGCATGGAGCTCAGCTCTGGCATTGAACTCAGTACCAGGCTATATCCTGGCATCTACCTCAGGTTTTCTGAGAGCAGAAAACCTACCAACTGGCTCCCTTTCCCTGGGTTTCCTTGAAGCACAGTGGCATTAAGAACTGCCTTGGTGCACAGAGGCTGGGCAGAAGCAGAAGAGAGGATGGTTTGGATCCTGGTCCTGCTGGAGGTAGCAGTAAATAGAGCAGGTGTTCTCTGAAGAGAGCATTTTTGGGTTGGTTGTTATGCTCTTCATGGGAGCTAAAGAACAGAAGATGGAAACTGGAATATCATCATTGTCCCAGGGAAAATGAACCCACAGACAGGGGAAACTGGCTGATATCTTCTGCCAGTGTCGCTGCTGAGGACTGGGGAATATTTTAGTTGAGGACTGTCAAGATGCCTACGTCTTTCGTATTTCTTCCTGAGGGAGGTGGACATTAGCCCTTTCTCATCCTTCGAGAGAAGAGAGGATTTAATATAACAGTTATTTGCAAGAGGTTACCAAAGTGTTCTGGATCTAGCGAAGTATTTCTGGAGCTGACAAAATCCCGTGCTTAAAGAGATTGACCCTGTAGTGGTTGTGTGTGCTTGAAATTTCTAGGGAAGTATTTATGAGGGCAGAGGGGGTAGGATCCAGCTTGTCTTCTGACTTGAAAGCACAAGCTGCATCAGAGTCCCGTGTGAAACACAGTCTTATGGGGGAGTATAAACACCCGCCCGAAAGTACAGCTGTGAAAAGCTCCCCAGTCTCCAGCAGCTTATTGTCTTCTGTGGTGTTGCCCTTCAAAGGAGCAGAGATACCCTTACAGCAAATACAAAGTAACTGTCAAACGTTGGGCTTTATCTCCAGCAGTTTAAAGTAAGAGGTCTTTGAAGTTCTTGCAAGGTTCTTCTGACAAGTTATAGTTCGGGCAAGTTATAGTTCAGTTCAGTTGTTTGATCTAGGCTTAAAAGCTGTATTGTAAAAGCAGGGGAGCAGACCTATCCCAGAGATTTAATTCCTGAATTTGACACTTCTCTCTTACAAGTCTCTCAGTTTGGCTGCTTATAGCTCAAGAGTCTTTGTGGAGCTCAGTGTCAAGAATGATGGGAGCGATTGTGCTGGTAGCTCTCGGGGTACCACTAAATTTTGAAATCACAGGTTGGTCAGATGCAGCTTCTGGAAACATGCATCACTGTGTGTTTACTGGAGGTTTGTAATCAAACAAAGGAGATGAATAGGAAGAAGTTAGACCTTGCTGTTATCATACCCCAAGTCTTGTACTTGCAGTTACAAATTTTGATGCCTTCTTTCAAAACCAGTTGTAGATACTTCCTTTCTTCCTTTCTCCTTTCTTCTCAATTGTATGAAGACTGCTAATGGCTTCAGTTAGCATGAGACTACGACAACTTAAGTCCGTATCCGAGTTGGTGGAGGAATGGTCAGAGAAAGACATGGGGCCTGGCATGTTGCATCCTTCTCTTCTTCCCGTGTTGTCCCAAATAAGAACAAAAGTTCTAAAAACTTTCAGGAAGAGTGTTCTCTTTCCAGTGCTTGCACAGCTGTCCTACCTTGCCAGTAATTAGGGTCTAAATGACAGTCCCTTTTCTTTCTGTCTGATCTTACTCACTGGCTTGTGAGGATGAGTGTTACAAGCCTTGTGCAACTGTATGCAAGGCAGTCGGGCTGTAAGTCACCCAACCATCACATTATCACCTATGACAATGCTACTTGGTTTTACAGTCCACTTCTCTGACTGGAATTCAGCCAGGACAGGTTGGTACGTCTACTCTTTCAAAAAGTGTCATGTATTTTTCGGTGACCCCGAGTGGTCTGGCCTGGGGCTATACACCTTTGTTGGTAAGCAGTGCTTCAGTAGGCTGTACCCATGTGCTACGATATTACTTCATTACCGGCTCAGAGGAAAGAGTGCCAGCTACTTCACCTCTGTCATCACTTTCCACACCACCTGGATTGCATTATATTAATATTAACTTTATATTGTATTACAGTTATTAATAAGACAGCAAGGAATGTTGTTACATATTTTTAGCAGAGGAACAAGTTGGGACAAAAGTAGCAGTGAGCTCTCTAGTAGGCCCAGCTACCTAGAAACATCTGCAACCATCTGGCATATGAAACTATTGAAGTAAAGGTGAGTGAGACTTTAAAGTTCACTTTCCACATGTCATCAGCTTAACACATACATATTAAAAAAATGCATTGCAGTTTCCAATTCCAAACACTTAAAAAGAAGTAATTCTGTCATTCCCAGCATTTTAAGAATGCTTTAAAAAAAAAAAAAAGAAGAAGGCGTAGACCTTTTCCTTTACTTTCAGTATGGCTACTCGACTTTACTAGTTGTACTTCTAAACTGACCCTCTATCCATTTCATGAGTAGGATATTTATTTGAATTACAGAATCCTGAAAAATTGCTAATTTTGATCCTGGATGCCTAGTGACTATTGCTAAACAAAGGCAACACATTATTATCAATCTTTTGGTCATATCAGTCATCATTTTACATGATAGTGCTCAGTAGGCTGAGTAGCCTACTCAGGGGTGACTAGTGGGGTGACTGGAAAAGCAGTTTCATCCCCTTTTAGTTGTAGTTCTAGAGTGGTTTTTAAGGCAAAGTATATATACTTGGAAAAATGAGACTTGGACAGTGTTGCCTTGTGTTTACTAACAGTTAAACTCTTGATACCAGGAAGATGAGAAAAAGCTGCATAAATAAGCAAGTTGTAATACAAAGTCAAGTCAGGTACGCATGATTACATGCAATAGTGGAGGGGTATGTATGGTTTGAAGCTTTATGGTCGTCAGCCACAAAAATGGTAAACTTGTGCTTTGTGTAGGTAAACCAGTTGTATTGCTTTAACTCTGTTGATACAGATAAAGCAATACAATTTTCCACTTGCACATAGCATGCATGATTATGTTGGAATAAAATGCACTTATAGATAGCTTGTATTTCCCGATTTAGGAAAGAAAGTTATGCCTTCATCTTGGTTTCTGTGCTGTCGTCTTCTTTTAGAAACTACAGACTATGCCAGTTAAAAAGGTAATTGTCAGTAGCATTGATACTGTTTAAAAAATAAAAATACGAGACATTTCGGCGCTGTTCTTTGAAGCTAGTTGCCTCAGATTTACTAATGAGCTGTTCAACCTTTGTAAGTGAAATTGAGAAATAAGTATTTTCTTTAGAATTGTAAATATACTATTGCAGCCACATATAACAGCTTCAGAGGTAAAGTAGCTGCTTCAGCTGCTGGTGAGCTGCCTGGGGATTTTGTGTCTAGCTTTTTCTGATGGCTCTGTTATCAGCAAGGAGAAGATGAAGTTCCTGGCCCCTGTCTGGTGGGGCTGCTCATTAGGTTCCTTGTGAACCACTTGGCATGATTTAGGGGCTGGCGAAGGAGTTTGCTGTAGCCCTCATAGCTGTGCCAGCTAGTTTGCTCATGCAAGGGTCATATGCAAGGTAAGGCTAGCTGAAAAAGCATGTCCTGTCTGTTTTCTTACTTCATTACTGTGAGACTATTTTACAGCAGGGTTTGCATGGAAGGGTCATAATAGCAGGGCATGCAATCAGGAAACCAACAGGAATCTCATCTGTGCTAGTGAAATGCCAAATGGGGACTTGTGCGTGGTTTTTGTCAGGGTGGAACAGAAGTTCTGAATTTTCTCCAAAGCACCATTGATGACCCCATTCTAGCTGTGGGGTAGACATAAATAGACTTCTAGTACTCAGAAACACTTGGCTTTTTGTGGGAAGTGGAGAAATCAAAAGAGCTACATATCTACCCTCTGTTTATTACCATACTCCAGAAGCTGTCCCTGGAGCGTGACCTTTGGCTCCACGCACAAAGGGTTTTTTTTTTCCCCCCTTCATCTCTAGCATTGTGAGGGAGTTGGCTTCCAAAAATCTGGAGTCCTCTGCCCTCTTTATGGGAGGTCTTGGTGTCTCTGGTGGGGCAGATGCCCCCCAGGTTTGCCAGGCAGAGAATTAAGGATACCTGTTGAGCTTTATTCTTTGCACCTGAGAGGTGTAGCAATCCTGCAGGGCCTAAGCAATTAAAAGTGATGAGCAGATGGAGAAGAAAAGGGAATAAGCAACAAGGGGGGGAAAGAAAATGGTGCCATTTCCTGTGACCCTTAGAAGAAAGGGGAGGTTCCTGAAACTGTGAGGTTCATCTGTGCTGCCCTGTCCCACAGGCAGTGAGGACCTCTGTGGCTGACCATTGCCTATCAAAAGTAAGTGAATTTGTGGGATTTTATTTGTGTTTTGGTGTGGTGTTTTTTTTTTTTAAACTTGGTCACTTTCAGAAAGGTGCAAGGACTGAGAAACCTGCAAATGGTGAGTGCCAAGGAAAGGAGGTGAGCTGCAGGCTCACCTGTTACTGGTTATGAAAGTGTGTTGGTCCTAAGGCTAGTGCCTTCTGAATTTCAAAAGTTTCCCTCATGAGGTACATTTCGTCTAACTCCTTCCTTTAGGTGTCTTTATAGGAAACTGTAATGTGCTTTGAAAATAGGTGTTTTTTTGAAAAACTGTGTGCCTGAGGAAGAAAAGGTACTGCTAGGGCAAATTACACTATTTGTGCTTTTCAGTGTCTACATGTGTTCCTTCCTTGTTTTCATCATTCTTTTTCATGTACTTTGTATCATGCTCAACTGTAGTTGAGTCAAGCTTCTCTTATAAATGCAGAAGACCTGTAACTCTCCAGTGAGCGCAAGTAAGATAGGCAGGCTTTATTCACAAGTGGAAAAGCAGGGTATAAGTAAAATGTGGTATGCCTAGGGTATGCCCATATCTTTGAGTTTCTGAACTTACTATTCAGATTCTCAGAGTTCAGTTTTTCCGGTGCTTTTATTTCACTTGCTGAAGAGAAGTGATCAACATTCAAAAAAGGGCCCTTTGGAGAAACAACCACCTGTAGTAAGTTTGAAATCTGGAAGCTTGTGATAATGGAGATAATTATTTCAAGGTGCAGATATTCTTTCTTTGCTACTTAGGGGTGCCTTAATTTATATGTATGTTGAGCTTGAAAGTCTTCAGAATGTGTACGTGTTCCTTGTAGTCTTTCTCTCTCTCTCTCTCATCAAGGGGTCTGAATGAAACATCTCCTAATGTTCATCTGCACAAAGATGAAGGGCAAGAGAATACTGCTTAGGGTAGTTTTCAGAAGCTGTATCAGAAAAGATTAATGGTCCTGGGAAACTGGTAATGAAACACAGCCTTACTCTTCCTCGCATCATTGATTAGTATTCGGCTCCAGTTTTAGTGTATGAAGGTCATTACTGTTTGATAGATCATTTAGCTATACCGTAGAGGATAAGTGATTGTACTGTGGTATCGCTTTTTTTTTGTTTTGACAGTCTCAAAACATTAGGGCCTGTAGGTCCTAAGTCTGAAGCTGTCTGTTACACAGCAAGATTAGTGTTTTTTCATTTTTTAAAATAAGTCTGTATAGTTGCAGGGGAAAAAGCCTGAAAATGTGACTCCTGGAGATTAAAAAGACAGTAAGAGCTTAATGTTTTTAATTAAGAGTTAACACTTGAATGTATAAAATCTCCTTGGCTTGAAGAAAATAAATTTAAAATATTTTTATTTTTTTCAGTGTTGCGAAAGAGAGATATTTAAAAGCATCCTTGCAAATGCTGTTTCAAAACAAGTCGTGTAACTACTACCTCAGCACAGAAGTTCAGGACCATGCAGGATGAGGACTGAGTTGTCTTCTCATTGGCAGTATTTTCAGGACGGGATTGAAGTGGGCTGCTTTAGCGTTGACAAAGCTAAGTCATCTGAACAGCTGCCAATGAAGGTAAAAAGATACTGATTTTCAGGGCTGCCAAAATTTTGACTGTCTTTCACGAGTGCTAAATTATACTGAAAGGAATTGGAGTAAAACTCATTTGTTTTAATATTTTCCTTTGTGGACTATTAATCAAGACAGGCGAGATGCAAGTGCATGCTCTGCCAATGAAGACATCTGCTAGCACAGAGCAACTGTCTGTCTAGTGCTGCTCCTCCCAACATTGACTCCAGTTTACCATCACGTTCTCTCAACATGTTTCAACATGTAATTGCATTGGTCTATATACAGCAACGTGGCTGTCTTGGGCTTTAATCCTAGCCGTTGTAAGAGTGCTGACTGAATTGCAGGCTAAAAATAGGCTTTACTCAGACATGCTGTACACTATCAGTTGCGCTCTGCTTTGCCAGTTTGTTGGTAATATGACATAATTAAAAGTTGACAAAGGCAATAAGCAGAATGCTGTCCAGCGACTTCTAGGATTTTATAGTTGAACAAGGTATTTTCTTAGCCTGGTGAAGTTGGCTAGTATGGTTACACCTCAAAGTGACCTACTGTATTAAGTTCTTCAATAGTTTTGGTAGGCTGCTGAAAGAATGCTCTTGCCTTAAAACCATTCTTTAGATTGATGTTGCTTCTGTGGGAAAGCCACTGGTAATAGACCATAGCATTTGGAAATCATTATGGCTAGGTGTGATTTGAGTGACAAAAAGGAGATTAGAAGTGTTTTTCAGTGAAGTGTAAGTTGAGCTATATTTACTTCCGTTATGTTGTTATGGTTTGTCACTGATATTCCAGCAAATATTTCAGAAAGATATATGCAGCTGGTGAGGGGAGAATAGCTTGCTATCTCATGAGTACTCATCAGCTAGTGTTATTTTAAGAAGTCTTTAGGGAGATTGATTAAAATTATGCGCTCATGTTCTTCATCCACTAAATTAGATTTCTTGAAATAAAAGCAGTAATCTAAATCTCTGAGATAATTAAGCACCAACTCATAAAATATAGTTTGGAGAAATTTTCAAATACAAAACCCCTTTTTCCTCAGTGAATTCTTCTGAAGGAACCAGCATGGGATGCAGGCTGCCAAGTGCTCAGTCTCTGTGTTTAGATGTTAAAATCAGGGAAGGGAAAATAAGCCACAAACAATTACTGTAAAGAGATTACTTTCTTGATTGTGTATATATGTAGATGCAATCAAATCAATATTATACTTACCTCTGTTTTCTCATGTTGATTATTTGTCCATTTCTTCTAAGTCAGTCAAGTCAAGACTGAAGTGTGTTCTGTAGGTGAGTCACCGGAGGTTAATATTGAAATTGAAGTCATGCCCGCATGTTACTTTTTAACAGGCTGGCTGGTTCATGATTTAAAATAAAAGTGACTGATCTCATGCTGCATTTCCATGTGGCTACTAATAGTTTGTATGGTTTGAGTTCTTTCTGTAGGTGGACTCCTAAGAGAACCAAACACTGATGGAGTTGGGTTGATTGTACACAAGAAGAAAAAAAAAAAAAGAGGGAAGGTCTATAAAGTTTTCCTGGCCCGGAAACAGGAACACAATCATGAGCAGGTTGTTAGCCAAATTTAGTATCTCTTGTAGACTGTAGTTTGTCAGTTGTAACTTTGTGAATAGGTGTTATGTCAAGACATTTTGCAGGAGAATCCATTCTAGTAAACCGAAACCCCTGTTTATTTTTTGATATCTCTGTTAAATATTGATAGGATTTGTTGTGAGAAATTGTAATTAGCTGCTTGGGGAAGTATACAAGTGATTTGGCATGAGTGTTCTTACCATAGCTTGTGACAGCATAGTTGTGTAACCTTGTGCCTGTCCTGCCAGGGAATTTGACTCTCATATTTGCTCTTGCAGTGGAACCTATTTTGGCTTGATTGTAAAGCTGTCATCACTGGGCAATGACCTGAGTGGTGCTCATATTAGTGTCCACCTTTATGAGCTACTAATGGAAACGGAAAAACCTATATCCTTAATCAGATGCTATTGAAGCTCATTACTGTGTTCAGTTTGTTTTTGTTGTGGAGAACGGAGGTGAGTGCAAATCCCCAGCCACAGAACGTTTATACAAACACATCCTGCTGTTTGGGCAATTACAAAGGCACATGTAGTGAAGCAATGTTTGTGCCATCTCTCATTCTTCCTACCATTCCCCCTGCTGTTTTTTTTAGTATTGCAGCCTGCACTCTGTAGCCGGAGGCGCAAGCTCAGTTTTCAAGTGATGGTGGTGTGCAGATCACTGTGAGTCAGCCTCCTCAAGGAGACAGATTTTGGCCATTGATGATAACTACTTTGTTACTCTTGATGGATTAAGCCATAGTGATGGGTATTTTGTGCATGGGATAACTCTCAAGTAACTAAGGCCTGCTCCTTTCTTCCACTGTAGGTAACAGTGGAAGAAAACTAGCCTGGAGAGAGGCTGTAGTTTTTCAAGAAAAATGCTTATTTAAAACCTGGAAATAGTAGTATTGTAATTTCTTGATTCTCAGAAGCAATTTCTGGAGGGCTGTCTATGAAGAGGGTGCTGCTGTAACCTGCAGTGCTAAGAAAAAGATGAGCTAGTAATGAAACTATACATTTAAGCTGTGTATTAAAACCTAATATTGAAAGCCTTGTGTACTCATGCCCATATTACTTAGTTACTGTTGGGAAACATGTACTGTTAGTTGCAGAGATGCTTGCACTGGGTAACATAAATCTGACTTGCAATTTTTTTGAGGTCACTGAGTGAAGAGCTTCTGCTTGAGGTTGAGGAAGGTTAAAGCTTTGAAGCCCTTATACGCAGATGGATAGAACTGGTAGAGCTGCTACTAGTGCAAAAGAAAAACAAACAAAACCCGTGTAATACAGACAAAGCCTACCTTGCTCTTCAACGCACGCATACATTTGTGGCAGAATGGGGAATGCAAAATAAATACTCTCTTTCCTGTATTAACTCTTGGACAATAGCCATATCCTCTTCCCAGAAACATGAGAGGTTTTGGAGCGTGGGCCATCACCCACCCACCTGCTCCTGCACCCAACGAGCCGGAGGGGAGCGGTGCATGGGATTCCAGGAGAAGGTCTTAAGTGGAATGTCTCCTAATGGCAAAATTGGCATGAAGTTTAAATACCAGTGTTGCTGCTGGCAGATTTTAGCGTTAACGTTTTGTTTATGCAGTTCTCCTTTGGGTGTTATATTGTGCCCTTAGCATAGTCTCCTAAAGCTGTACAAAGCAAAACAAAGTACTAAGCTGATGAGCAAGCTTTTATTGGCACCTTGTTTTGTTCTTGTCCAGGAGAAAATAGGGTTGTACTTACTCTGTTATTTTATGATTTGAGGGCAGGGGAATTATTTTGCTGTCTTTAAATTCTTCGAGCTTCTGTAAGTGAAAATAAGGTTAAAGAAGTATATCTATTACTTGGAACACAAAGTATTAAGTCTTTCCAGCTTCCCTGAAATAATTGTTATACCTGAGCCAGCCCCTGAGAAAACTTTCACAACTCATTTCACAAATGAATTGGTTTCCAGCTGTTTTATTGGTCTGGAGGAAAAATACTTATGTCTCAGTCTCATCAGTGTCATAGCAGCAAGTGTCTAAATTTGCTGTGAGGAAAACTTAGTACACTTTGCTGTGTCTTTTTAATGTATCTTAGATGAAACATGTTTAAGTTATGGTTTTAATATACTAGTTCAATGTAGGAAAAATGCCCAGTTAGTGCAATAAAGCTGTATCTAGATGGACTATTTTTTTCTCAAGTGTAAACCTCACATATTTGAAAGCAGTTAGTTGAACTTTTGTTGGAAAAGATTTTGGGATGAAAGTTTTTACAGAATTTGTCATGACAGGGATGTCAATACCTGCTTAAGCAGTTGATTTGGAAACGGAGCTCTTGCCAACGTTCAGTCTCCTCCTTTGCCTGAAGGGACCTATATCTCCATTTCTCACCTCTCAGGAGAGTGCCGTCACTGTTACATGTGAGTGGACCCTTCCACATTTGTATTAAAAATAGAAATCCAATGTACAGGACAGTGGTGATGTTTGACAATATGACACAGGCTGTGATCACCCTAGCTTTGGCATGTTGAATTATAGAGTTCACACAGGGAAGGTGTTAATGAGACTTGCCTTTGGGATGTATTTTTTTTTTAATGGACTTAGGAGCCTTTTAATTGTTGTATTTCCTATTAGAATGCTAGTGATATTTGGAGTCATATTAATGAGTAGGAACTCAGTTTAAAAAATAGTATACATTTTTGCTATAGCAATTTAAGTCACTTAAATTGGAAGAAAGTAAAGAAGGAACATATAAATGGGAACCTATATAAAAATATCACATTAATCTTAACATTTGATTTGGGAACAAGGTTTTTGGGAGAGACCATAGAAAATGAATGATGGAAAGAGATTTGCTTGCAAAAATACTTGTTGTTGAAGGAACACACCATGTTGGCATATGTAGTGAGAGAGACTCTTGATGTGTAAGGTGCTCTCAATGCAAATATATTTTAGTTAATTTTAGTCTTATTTACCAGATTATAATGGGACAGTTGTCAGAGGTGAGGATATTTTCTCCATGCTCTTGATGATGCAGTGCTGGCTAATGCTTTCACTCCAGACCAGACCTTACAATAAGTGCTTTTGGTATTTTTCTGTGTGTCTCCATAGCATGGTGATAGATGACCGGTACTTGGAAGCCATTTTCCTAGTTGCTTAGCTATCGCCACTGAGGTTTTCTAGATATGGGTCAGAGGAGGCATTTTTCTTGTAAGTTTGAGTCATCTGAAGTGGATGCAGTGGACTAGTGGGCCATGAGTATGGCCTTCACATGTAGCTCAGCTGGACTCTTGAACGTTATTTTTCCAAGAGATCTTTATAGTGAAGCAACAGCTTAAACAGTAAGTTTCTGTGGTAACACTATCCTTGTGTAAATTACAGTAATTGTTTTATTATTCAGAACTAAGATACTTCTTTCAGACATATTGTAGATATTATTTGATTACTGAACCCACTTAGTGCCTTTTGAGCACAGATGATATGCATCCTTTATCCTGCTTTTTCTTGTGATTATGTACTTCTGTTGTCTGTTACCCTTTGTTAGTGTGCTTTGATGCTGTCAAATTATTCAGTCTTCATAATGTAAGACTAAACAGCTTCTGGTTTGTACTTGTCTATTGAACTTGATAGTTCTGCTTTCTTCCATCCCGGGAAAAAAAATACACCCTACTTGGTATTGGAATGGCTGTTTTGTCACGAGCCATCATTTAGGCTTGTGTAACAGTCAACCAGCAACTGCGATAGGCTTTGCATGGAATTTTGCATTTTTTATATTGTTTTAGGTTTGCAAGCAAATGAAATGTTACCAAAGATTATAGAGCTGTGTGAAGCTTTACATATTTAAGGGTAACTCACCAGAGTGGTTTGTAAACCAAAAGTGCTCTCAGCACAAGTTTAACCATAGACAGTAATGAATATAGATTCCTTTCTCTTAGCATCCTCTTGAGGTTTCGGCAACCACTATGTCTTTTCCAGCCAAGGGAGGGTCAGCTTGTTATCATGACACTGTTGTTTAGCAATTGGGGCTGACCCTTCAGGAATGGAAATTACTGAATGACTTGATTCCACTCTTTGGAAGATGATCATAATGTACCAAAAGGGTCTATGACTGGGGAAAAGAATCTCTTGAATATTTTGTGCTAAATGTACCACTGTTCTCAAATGTGACTTGTATCACCTGATGCTGAATTCCAACCAAGGCTGTAGTGGGAGGGAAGGAGGGATACCTGGGTCAGCCCCTGATGTGTTGTGTTTTCATTTATATGCTGAGGTGCTCTTATATGCCTTTCTGCAACGTGACCCTCTGTGCCCTAAAGCTATGTAAGGTTTGTTGTTGTTTTATGGATTCAGTTTTCTCGTTCAGTGTCTTGCCAAATTGAGTGACTGAGAGCTGTTTCTGTCACCCTTGCTTGGACGGTTGCCTTTGCTTAGCAGGGAACCCTGTTTGCCCCACACCTCACAGGGCTGTTAAGGTGCACATACATCTTTAAAATCTAGACCATCTCAATACTGTTGGGATAAAAAACTTACTGCATATGCCTAATGGCTGAAATCTTTAATCCACTGATGTTTTAGTTCTCCAGAGGCGCTGTAGGTCTCTCTGGTTGTGGCACAGGCTGGCCTCTGACTGCCTCTCCTGAAGAATTGACAGGAGGTCTCTGGGGACCACATCAGGTCTTAAACCAAAACTCAAGCTAATGAAATGAATCTGCTAAAACTCAAATGAATTAAAAACCACCCAAACAAAAATGTAGGTGTTATTTAGCTTGATGTGTCCTTACACCCTAGTCACGTGGGCTATCTCCTTGCCCTCGCTGACAGCTCTCTGGAGAGAGTGGCCAGCTGTGCCTTTATAGTCTGGCACTGTTTCTCACTCGGTTTGATCGTCGCCTAACAGAGGTTGAGGTGGTTGCTGCTCCGGCCTCTGCCCAGGCAGCCTGTGGTGAGACTGGAGATGTGAAGGTTGCTTTTGGGACAGGGTCTGTCTGTGCCAGGACCCACTAACCTCAGCTTTTCTGGCGTGTTGGGGGCCTGTGGTCACAGGCCATCTTTCTAGGTTGAGTGTAGCAAAGGGGCAGGCGGAGGGAGGCAGGCAGAGACCAGGCAAGGTCCTGAAACTTAGGATCCAGTGCCTGTGGCGGCCAAGATTGCGAACGCTGTCTGTAGGAGGATTTTTGCTCCCCTGGTCTACTACAGACAGGAAAACCAGCATTGCCAAAGCTAATGGGGGTAGCCTAATGCTGGGGTTGAGAGATTCTACATAAGCTTAAATAGCAAAGCTTTGCTTGCAGGATTTCTTTCTGTCACGTGCTTGCAGCACTGCTGGCTTTTGTATGCAACGCTGAACTTTGTGTCGTGGTTCCCCTCCAGTGTAAGGACAAGGTTACCACTTATATAACAATTACAAAGTATAGTAGAAATTGACTGCAGATCTATACTGTAGGCTGTTTGCAACACCCGACCCCGATTATTTAATAAGTTGTTTCTAAAGAAGGACTATATATATTCACTAGTAATCAATATTTTCATATGGTTCTGGAAGGGCAATCAGAACAAATGAATTGAGTGTTTTAACTTTTCTTTTGGTGCATAGGGCTTGCAGTTACTCATCCAGTTACTCATCAGTGCAATTTCTTATTATAAACATAGTGGATTTTCATATGAACATTATGTCTAACTGGAAAAGAAGAGAGTAAAAGAGAAATATCATAGATTTCATTCTTGTACTAAGTGTTTTGTGCCCTAATAAACATAAAATCAAGATGTTTAAATTTTTTGCTAGTGCAGCTCAAGATGTGACTTCTTACCATTAGTCTGTTTAAAAAAGCCCTATCATTCTGTTAAAGATTATCTTCTCTGAATATGTTCAGGGAAAACAGCTAATTGAGACAAGAACAAACTGCCTTCAGAGATAAACAAAATTACATACTCTAAGCAAATCCTTGTAAGCTAGATTGCCAGAGCTTTCTACTTTGCTCTGAGATGCAGGAGGTATTGAAGATGACTGTGTGTGCAGCTTTGTGGAAGAGCTGGGCTTATGGTGAGAATGAGAGGTCAGTGTATGGCCATGATTATGATGAGATCCGACTCTCATTCCAGTGAGGGAGAACGCTTACTTTTTTGTTTGCTCCCTACAAATCGGGACCTTCCTCTTTTCCTGTTTGATGTTTCCTAATATATTTTTTTGGCAGTATGAGAAATTTGTGTGCACAGAATCTATCTGTCCCTACAGGTGGCCATGTGCAGTCCCAGTACCTTCTTTCGGAATTGTGCCTGTACATCTATGAGCAGTGGGAGATGTTCCCACCAGAATAATCAGACAAGAATATGTTAAATAAACCTGCAAACCCAGTCTTGTATAGTGCTGCCCAAGATGGCAGCTGATGTATTTCCTAGTTAAGAAAAAGCAGGTGATACTAATTTTTCTTTCCAGTGTTGCTTGCTTAGAATTCTTATGCTGCTCTCTGAGGAAAAAAAGTCTAAAATAAGCAAAAGACAAAGCTGCAAAGAGAAGTAGTGTTCTTTTCTTAGATGGGTATGTGAGCCTTTACTCAGGTCTGAAAGAGAAGTAGGAGCTCTCAGGGCTGAATGTTGGGAACTCTTGCTGATAGCTTAACTGGATCATGTTAACACACTAAATTTGAGAGAGAAGATGGCTGATAACTGTGGTACAGAGACAATGTTAGCAAAGGTAGTTAGTCCCTGTGCTGGTGGGGAGAAAGAGGCAGCAGTTACTGCCTACAAGACATTGGAAGATTACCTCTTGATGAGGAAAAGCAGAGACACGACATACTGGATACTGAAAAATGGTGACCATCAGGGGTTCTGCATCTTATCACTTAAAAGAGATTTTATAGATCTTTATATTATTAAAGCTACAGCAACACTGTCCACTCAAAATAGTAATTTACAAGGCTTATAGAAATGAAACCAAGCCCTCATTTTGACCTACTTCATGTAATTGCAAATAGAGATTGTGTATATTTTTTAAATTATATTCATTCTGTCAAATTTTGTTTGCTTTAGTATGCCAAGCAAGGATAGAGAATATGCAAAATACTTCTAAGATGCAAGGACTGGGAAGACTTAATTGCTGATTACTCTGTTAAATGATCCTAAATCCATCTGGCGCGGTCTGCACCCATAACCTATGGATACATTTATAATAATCCCATAAGCAACTTGTTGGAAAGAAAATATTCATGGCTGTTGTGTAGGAAAAGTAAGTTGGGACTATTAGATATCTGAGACATCTGGAAGGGCTATGAATTTCCTTGTGGAAAACCTTCTCAGTGAAACATCTGGGGCTTATTTCTCTGTCTAAACCCAAATAACCTGAAAACTGTTTGAAGCATGTATTTAAACGTAAAAGCTAGCAGCATGTTTGCTCTACTAGCGAAGAGCAATGAAATGCTTCAGAAAAAAAGGACACAAAAACCCCAACCTGAAATGCCGCTGCTGTAGAAATTAAAGTATCATTTTCAAAAAAGGAAGAAAGAGTAGGAATGTCTTCTTGTATGCATAGTTGCTCTTTGCACTGAAGTAATGCTTAGAGAAAATGATTCCTGATTTTTTTTTTTTTTTGTGGAGGGGAAAAGTGTATTTTTAATTTCTTACTTTGAACCTTCTTCATGCATGACAAAAAGGTGCATTCCTCTCCTGGTTTAGGATGACTGAGTCAGCTATTCCTTGCCTGGCCAAGCTGAACAACCATAGCTGTTGTTTTCTTTTTATTTGGGCTTCACAATGGCTTTTGGATCATCAGAAACTTCCTACTACTTAGGTCGTCAGCAGTTTTCCAATCTGTGGATCTTCGGCTTGTGTTTTGTTTGGGTTTTTTCCTTTGGACCACAGCCAGGATGGGCTCAAATATTGCCTCTTGCCCCCCCCGCCCCCCCCCCCTTTTTTTTTTAAAAAAAACTTTTTTCTTTTTTTCTTCTCTGGGAAGTGAAAGCTCAGCCAGAGGGACCGGAGGCAGGAGAAGCAGGGGTCTCCATGGCCACAGGGATGCCTCGGGGCACCTGGGGTTGCCATGGCCGTGCACCAACCAACTACAACAGCAAAGCGCCTGTGGAGAATTTCAAAACTCTTTCCTCTTTCACGGACTGCCTTTTGAATGCATCCCCAATACTCAGTCCTTTTTTTTCCCCTTTTAAATAGAGCAGGGCTAGTTTATCAACAGGGGAGGGCTTGAGCACTGAAAACCAAACAAAAGGTTTGGGCTTTCTTGCATGTTGAAAGGACCTGTTTCTTATTTCACTGACATGCTGTTGGAGAAGATGACATCATCCCTGTGGAGCCGATAAAGTTACACCGGTGTACACATTGTGAGGTTAGAATGGCACCAAAGATCTTGATGCTTCAGAAACTGAAATTTTTTTAATGCCTTTTTTTCTTTTTTTTACTTAAGGGTTTTGCCTCCATCCTTTTACTGTATAATATAAGATGGCAGCTTAACCAAGCCAAGCTACTCTTCCCACTCTAAGAATTGCTTTCAAATTAATTGGCAAACAAAAGTACCATGAATAAAACAGAGCTTCGTGCTTGGTATTTCAGTTTTTGATTGTAGCTCACTCTTGCTGGGGTGTGTGAGCTGAGACATTTGTCTGTAGTGAAAGAAACCAGAAGGATGAATAGCCACAGCTCTGAGGTAAAGCTCAGTTATGATTTTGTGGTGTAATAGCAGTTAAGCCCATACTGAAAATAAAGTAGTTCTTGCTGTAATTCATAGTAAAATCAATACTGGAGAGAGAAATGGCTATTTTTTTTTTCTTGAATGTGGTGTTTACTTTTTTCTGTGTTTTAGGGTTGTGCTGCTGGTTTTTTTAAGTCAGTGAAGAGAGAATATCATGATTATAGAGCAATATGGAAAGTGAGAGACATACCTGCCTCTCCCCTTCCTGCTAGTTGCTCAAAATGCATACTGTTTTTATCAGTGTTTTACATTTTATTTGATCCAGATACTTTTTAATGAGATTAAAGCTACTTTGTGGAAGGGAAACATATTTTGTTCATTGTTACTAGTTAACACGATGCTTTTTCTAGCATAAGGTAGTATATAATTCATTCTCGTATAAGAAAAAAGCATATACTTTTGTTTCCAGACTTTTGAGAATGCAGCAAGTACCAAAAGGCCACGTTTGGAGAGGAGGGATGAGCTTGTGACGAATGCCTTGCTCTAAGGCTTGGGAGAACATTTGCTCTTTCTGAATGTGCCAAAAGCTTGCTGTTTGACTGTGGGTTAACCACTTTAGGGTTGATTCTGCTGTGGGAAGTGTGACTCTTCCCACTGCTTTAAATTTACTCCTAGCTTTGTTCCAAACTGTAAGTGTTGGGCATGTTTCTCCATGTGAAAATCTTCAAACTCTTTTTAACTTTTAGTATTAAAGGTGTCTCCTCTACATGCAGCCACGTTTCCTTCATAAACCACATCTACCTTCTCATTCAACTCTAAAAACATCGATCAGTGTGTTTATTGTGGCTTTTTTTGCCAAAGTACAGTCTTCCATCGCAGAGCTGGGAAATCCCTAGTTTTGTGAGGTGCAAGTATGGTGTTCCTGCACCTTCTGGGAAATACCTAACCAACTAGTCCATACAGCTTCAGGACATACATGTATGTGATAGGGAATTCCAAATTATTTTTCTACAGGCAGCTGTGAGGAGCACTTGAATTCAACCAAATGGTTGTCAAGGCTTATCTATGGTACAAAATGTTACACCAATTAATTCGGGAATAGAGAGCTGTGTGCCACCTAGGCCAGCTCCTAAGAGCATACTCATAAGGGCTGGATCCTCCCAATCCACTTAGGCATCTCTAAAATAATTTTGACAGCTTAGTCTTCAAAAGATGTCCACGGTGTCTTACCCTTTCTCGCTCTCGGATATCTAAGGGTTTGTTCTTCTATATAATACATTGGCTTTGGTGGCAAGTCAGCATCAGACGCTTCCAACCAGCTGCTCCTGAGCTGTTTTTACAGCTTGGTGCCCAGTTGCATTGCAAGGAAACCCAACCATTTGTCACGAGGTAGATTGTCAAAGTGATCTGTGCTAAAAGTAACCACAAGAAAGTTGTTGCAACTGCCGGACAGAGACTAGAGTACATACATGAGGCTATTGGCTCTAAAGCTGACAAGTGCCAACATGGCTGACGACGGCTTTTAGGTACGTAAAGGTGCCATGTACGTTTGGTCTTGTAGGTGTCTGTGAACATTCCCAGCATCTGTTCTGCAGGCAAGTCCATTTGGAATCAACAAGCTAGACATCTGTAAGTTTAATTAATCAAGTACTGCAGAAAACCATGTTCAGTCTTAGTGGGTTTGACCCATTACCTACCAAAACTACTATTTGTGGTTTATTTTGGTCATTTAAATGTTCTTAAAAAATGCTGGGAGCAAGCATTGGAAACAAGGGCCCCAAATGGGTTAGTTTATACAAGCTTTTATGCTTATAGCAAAGTACAGGTACGTTGTGGTTCTTTTGTGCATAGAAGAAAGTGGTATCTGTGGCAGCAATCTACAGTAGCTAACACCAGATGGTTTAGACGGATACTTGAGTACCACCCTAATGGGCCAATTTAGATATTGGACGGCTGATGTCTTGAAGCATACATGTTTTATATGCTCTTAATTACAAGAAATTAGCCTTCCTATTTCTAGAAGTATTTAACTGCATTTGATCTCTAAGCTTTGAACTCTAATTATGAGCTTTATTGGCCCATGATGTACTGTATGTGAGGCTCACTTTTAAACAGTTTTGTATTTCTTTCATTTATCTACTCCTTTGTTCTGAAAAAGGCTAAGAGCATAATTGACTTGTTGTTGTTGTTCTTGAGTACCAGAATCCTCTCTTGGTTTTTCCCAAACTATCTCAGTCTTTTTGTTCTCTTATGGCATCACCTAGTCCTCGCTGATATCATTTAGAGCCTGTCCACTGCCAAGGAAAATATATCAGGAGCTTATTACTAAAGCCATTTGTTTCTAGTTATTTTCTCTTTATGCCCTTTGAAACGGGGTGATCACAGCGTAAGCAAGGAATGAATACTGTTGAGATATGGTTGGTAATGCTGCATTCATTCTTTCCTTACAAACTTGTATTTTACTTGTAACTGAGTTGGAGAGTGGTGTTTTCTGTTTCAGTATTGTTCAGATGTGATCCTAATGAATGCAAGAGGTTCTCTTTTGTTTGCCTATTCTAGTCCAGACAACCTTTTTAAAGCTGGGGGTTGAAACTGCTTGGCAGCTAATCAAACAAGGAAGAAATGGATGATTAAAAAAAAAAAATGATGAAGCATAAGTGCCAAACAAATTCTGCTCAAGGGTAGAAAAATCTGACTTTAGATCCCTCGTGCTTTTTATAAAATCTGGAAGTAGGAGTTAAGAAGAGTGTCTGCGGGGTACAAGTATTTTCACCATTTTTTCAGTGTTCTTGTATTAAGTTTCATTCTCTTAAAGTTTTTAATCATGCTCTTTTAATGACTTCCCAATTGATGTTTCGTTTTGAAACCACAAAGCCTTTAAGAGGCATTCTAATTATTAGGAAGAGTTCATGACTGTACTCATTAGAATATTGTTAGTAGACAAAGTCTTTCATTTAAACCTCCAAGATTCAGGCTTTGTCTGAAAAATTATTCTGTTGACAAGTGCATGATGTTCTCTTTGGTATGCTTTATTTTCTTTTGTATTTCACACACACCCTTGGTGTGAATGTGTTTAGTGTATTTTCCTGTATCTTAACCCATGAGTTTGTGCTAGTGTTCTAGTTTGGGTTTTTTTTAGCTTTCAGATAACTAACCAGAAACCTTTGAGTCAAGTTTTGATTATAACAAAAGACAACTTACCCTGGGTTTCCTGTTTCTTTTACTGACACTGACTCTCATCAGCAGCCCCAAATCTCCCCTGCTTTGGCCCTCAAAAGTTATTGAATTTTGCTAGAACTGCAGTACTATCTGTTCCTCTCCCTCTGAAGCTGTCTTGTTTTCCCCAAAACCTCCCTGCTCTGGGTTACCAGATGGCCTGGTATCTTGTCTCTAGTTTCTCTGTTTTCCTTAGTTTTGATTTTTCATAGAGGAGGGATCATAGATGCAAATAACCTCTTCTCTCAAATACTGATTTTAAGTACAGCTTATCTCAGGACTGATGTTCCAGCTCCATTATTTTTAAAAGGGTGCAGATGTGAGTCATATGGGTGAAAATGCAGTCTGCACATTAGGTTAGGGATGGGTATCTTACTTTTTGTAGTATATTGTCTAGTAGGTGTTTAGCCACTGTGTCAACGAAACCACCACTGCTGAAGATGGATTGCATTTATTGCTTACCGTGTGCTTGCCATGCCTCTGTAAATGGTGCAGGTGGTTCTGCAGTAGTCCAGTATTTTAGTTTTGTGGTAGGGTAGTGAGCAACCTGCGGTGTCCCAAATGCAGTTAGAGTAGCGATGGTGGAATCCTTAGAACAACCTGTGTCTTTTAACTGCTGAAGCAAGGTGGAGGATACTAATAGAAAGCTTGTTCTCAGGGACATGCATTAAGAATGAAAGGCTGCAAGTCACAGGTTCATTGTGCTACATCACTTCAAAAATATTTTTCAAATATGAAGTACTTCACAGTTTTCAGCTTAACAGAAGTACAAAAGAAGACAGATGGAATTGTTTGCCACAAATTAAGTATGATTTTTGCTTTCCTGGACTACTACTAACCCTTTAAAAGAATGATTTCTGAGCTTTAACTCAGTGTTTTTCCTACACACACATACACACGCTCTGAACAAAAGAATCCTCATATGATAAACTCCATTGAAGCTAATGCTTTCCCTCCTCCTCTCACTTTTCTTGGCCTATCTCCTTCTTAGAGATTATTTCCATTTCCTTGGATACCTTCACAGTAATTCCAGCCAAATGGTAATGAGAGTGTGTCAGCTGTAGGCATCCCCTGTGTATCAGCCAAAAAGCTGTATATACTTCCAAATAAAGGATCCTGTTCTTATGGTCACTCTCCTTTCTGTTCAGCTGAAGATATACTTAACTATGAAGGTGAGAAGGGCTAGATCTTTGTCTTTTTAGTTAGGAAAAGCTGAACACGGATGGGGAAAGGGAATGGAAGAATCTAGGTGCCAAAAAGTTAATGACAGGATGCAGAGGTTTGGTTATTCTCATCCTGTAGGTTCATTGTGTTCACTGTGAGAAAACTAGAAAATGCAGTAGGGTTTTTGGGTTAAAGAACTGGTGAGTTTTTGGTCGAAACAATCTGACTATGCTAAGTTCTACTGTTGGCTGTTTGGTTTGTGGGTCATCTTAAATTTAACTTATTTAACTTAAAATAATTGATTTAGGTGGGGGAGAAAGAATGTGTGTTAGTTCTTCATGCAGCATGCAATTCTGCATAGTTTTTATGCAGAAGTTCAATTATTTTTAGTGTTTTCCATTAGCTTTTTGAAGTTTATATTCTACATTGCAGTAGCCCCCATCTCTAGATGAATTTATGTGGCTTTCTTGTTCCACGATTGTTGACATTTTGAGCTCTCATACACTTTCTAAGAATGCCTGTGTAGCTGCTGTTGGAAGCCATGGTGTCATTTCTGGACACGGATACTCTAGTAAACTCTAGATTGCTCTCTGTGGAGCAGTGTGTTAAAGGGAATCACGAAGCAAAAGGTCTGCGAGTTAGTGACCTAATTGTCTAAGAATAGCAACAGGTACGGCATCTACATGTTAACATTTTTGCTGCGGTGTTTTGCCTGTATTTCAGAGACCCCTGAAATAGCAGTTTCAGAATTTTGAACTCTGAACTTCCTTTTGTTATTCTTAAGTCAAACCCATAATATTAATATAACAGCTTTCTGTGTTTGTTTTCAGGGTCTTTGTTATTTCAGCAGAATATTTTTATTGGCAGCGTAGTGTTCCAGTGGCTCTTGAGGATCTAATGTGGCATTAACATTTCACTTCATGCACTGTATTACCTGACCCCAGGAGTATTTTGTGGCATCTACCAGGCCAGAGACAAAAGCTGCTGTTTCAGGCTAGGAGTGCAGGCTACATTAAAAATACCAGCGCTTTTGTATCGGAGTAGCAGTTCCTTTTAAAGTAGTTGTGCTCTGACAGCCCTACACCCAATTGTGCAAACCTTCAGACTACTTTGTGTGTAGGCATGACTCCATCAATGCAACTGCATATAAGCTCCCCAAAGCATACAAAGTTTGTGAAGTAGTTTGACAATGGCAATTACTGTGCTAAAAATAAACCAGAGGTGCATTAGCATTAATAACTATTCCCACAAGCTATGCTAATCACTACTGAAGAGCTGCAGAATTGAGGAATACTGTTGTACATACTAAATTACTTCTTATAATGTAAAGTTACAGATCCAGCAATTTTTTTTTTCTCCAGCCTCTAAATGAGTATGGAAGAGTGAGTTTGCTAGAGTTCAGAAACCTTGCTGACTTTTGTGAGTGTGGATGACTGAAGGTGGCACAGCTGCCTTCTCCGTAAATGGCCTTCTATATAGAGCATGTACCTGACCTTACTTTTAAAACTCTGACCTCATAGAAGTATTGGTTTTATTGCAATTTTTAAAGAATTTTAAGAAAATACTTTGAGTTACAAAACTATAATTAAAAAGAAAAAAAAGTCTGGGGAGAAGGAGTATATTTTTGTTTTAAGCAATTGCAATGGAGTTACTTAGAGCATAGGGACTTTTAGATCAAGACACAGTGATTATATGTTGGGTTGCTGTCACACTTGAAGATGAGAGCAGTTTTTAGAGTATGCTGTTAATTTTGGACACTAACATTTGGCTTACAGATTACTTGCTTTCCTTTCATCTCACTAATGTCAGACTTTTTACCTAAGATGGGTCATGGTGGTATCACTCCTGGGCTAGATACTTTGGTCTTTCTCCATCATGTTGCCCAAAATGATGATGCCGACTGGAACATGCATAACCATGGCACAGACCGGTTAGCACCCAGTCACATGAGAAGGGAGAGACTGAGGCCCTTGGCGAGAGGGCAGTCGGTGGTGGCTCTGAAGCCAGATAATTATTCTGGTGGGTTGGTTGTGATCTGTGGGATGCAATTGGACCATCCCCATTTTTCATTACTCTGTGAGAACTAACAGTGACAGCAATCCTGTTACATTTTAAAGAGCCAGCTGTGTGCATCTGCTGATCTGTAATAAAATTTCAAAAGCATTAAAGTATGATGCCTTCTGAAAATAGCATGGTTGTTCTAAGTTTCAAGTTTGGCCTTGATAGATAAGTATTAAATATTGATTTGCACCAATCAGTTTGTGCAGTTTGCTTAGAACTATGGAATACATTTGGGCTGGTAACCAGGCAGAGCTGTGGTGGTGTGTGGTTTTTTTTTTCCTCCTTTTTCATGGGTACAAATTGGTTTCAGTAAAGAAGGGGAGGAGATGGCAATGCACAGGGAAAACTGGCATTTGTAGGCCTTGTTAACAGGATTGCCGCTGAACTCAAAACAGCTGAACCAGAACGGAGGGTGTTCAAAAACTGCGTAGCTGGTGTGTGCAAATGTGTCAGGCTTGTGATGTGTAAAGCAAAACAAGGCTTTGGATTTAGAAAGGGAAAACTAAGCATAAAGGAACTTTGCTTTTTATCAACCCTACTCTGCAAAGCATGCTGCAGGTGAATAGTGGTGGTGTGCTCCTTAATGAGAACAATTACCACCCAATAATGTGTAAATGAAAGATGAGCTAAGACATTTGAGTAAGATAAGGATTTTCTGAGTCTGTGCCAGAAGCTAGAATTGAAGAGAGATTTTTATTTCTGCAGCTTGGTACTGGATTACTCTAATCTCTCCCTCTCTCTCTCATTCCCTTTCCCTGTAATTTTGGAAACAACCAAATGAGCAAAATAATCTGTCCAGTAACTCTAGCTAGAATTACTGGAAATCTGGTGAGAGTTGGTTGTACTTTGAGCTAGTGGCTGCAAAGTTGAGTGGTTCGTGTGATTTGTAGTAATACCAGCAAACAAGCGTATCCTCCTATCTCGTAATGTAGGGCACTTCATCTTACGAATGTGATCCTTGATCACGATCTGAACTGACTTTTTGAATGATGCCTATCTTTGCACACACTGGCTGCTGACTTGGTAACATCTTGGCATTTAGGAGAGACTTGTCCAAAATACGTTCTTCTGAATGGATTCTTGAGGCAGGGAGTTGTGGGTGAGGAAGGAGCATCTCTCTGTCATTGTTGAAAAATACAGCGCTCTGGTCTTTGAACAAACAGGGAAGAGGAGAAGCTTTTTGAATGGCTTGTGGCTCTGCTGTGCTTTTTGAAAAGGCGGGAGGGTGCCTCTGGCATTTCCCCCCCGTTAACCTCTGCCCACCTACTGCTGCCTTGGGACAGAGCAGTTAAACCAAGCCAAAGGAAAGTCCACTTTGGATGTGTGCTAATCTAGCAAAGCCTTCTGGAGGAAGAGAAAACAGACTTGCAGGAGTTTCTGTTGGCATGGTAAGGTGTGTGTCGCCTCTGTGTTGAATTATTTACCCACTGGGCTTCTCGAGTGTGTATGTGGCATGCTTGCAAGCGTGTGTGAGGAGGAGCAGGCAGCAGTACTTGGTCTGTGGGTAGATGTGTGGGTTGCATGTGTTTGGAAGCAGCTGCTTTGTTCTCTTCTTGCACACACACCCACACATCCCTCCTGGTTTTAGGTGTTTCTCTTGGATGGTAAGAAGCCAAAGGCAGTAGATGAAAACAATGAAACAATGACTGAACTCAGATTTTTTTTTTTTTTTTTCTTTCCATTCATTCAACTAGTTTCTGAAAGTGGCAGTAGTCATTTATTGACATCAGGTAACTGGCTGATCATCACCTTTCCTGCTGCTGTTCTTTTTTTCCTTGCTGTTCCTTACACCTTTTGGTAATGTGCTTCAACTCTGAAATTCGGAGAAATGATGAGCTTCCCTATTGCATAGCAACAAGGGCTGCTTTATGAAGAGAAATGGGTGTTACCTCTTTCTGTGGGTCAGTGTTTGAAACAAGGGAAAAAGTAATCACTGTTATACCACTATCAAACTATTCTGAGTCCTCTTAAGCTTGATAGCGTTGCAGTACAAATTATTTTGGCCATGCAGGTTAAGGGACTAGCCACTACTAGCTAGATTTGATTACCTGCAAAAGATGATGATAAACGGAGCCTCTGCCCTATATTCTTGATATCCTGGCAGCCTATAAGGAACACTTGCATGAGTTGGTTGCTTAACTCCCCAACCTGGGTGTGTTCACACGGCAGATGGCTGCGTTGCCACTGAGGGCTCTCCGGGTGCTGGTGAGGTGGGGATGACCCCCGAGGCAGCGCAAAGCCCAAGCTCTGCAGCTCTGACCTTGCTGTGCCTGTTTCTGGTTATAATTGAAGCCAGGACACCCCTCTCCTCTTTTATGGTATGTTTTCACTCTCTAATGGGTTAAACTGTGAAGGATGAGGGAGTAGGAAGCTCTGCTTTTAAATGTTCTGATACTTTAACTGTTTAATCAGATGTTTGTTTGCTTTAGCATAATTAATTGTGTTCAACTTTTTAGAGTGAAACTTATAACAGTGTAACTATAAACTTATAATAGTGTAACTATTGCTTGTAATCCTGTAGTCTTTTTATGTACTTCCTGTTCATTTTTCTTGCATTTCCCTTGCATTTTCTTACATTTCCATTCTTCTGTTGGAAAACTCTATTTCGGGGTTATTTAAAGAGTTTATAACTGTGGCCATGACTCACAAGGGCATCAAGAAAATTTACTGTGCCAAAACTAGCATTCCGTTTCACTTTTAAAAAAACTATTCTTAAGTACTTACGTGGAGATGATGATTAAAAGACTTAAACATTTCTGGCACACAAAAATTGTGAATGTAACCTTGATTTCTCCCCCCCTCCTCCTTTGGGCATATACTGTATGATTTGGTCGTTAGTGATATGATCACATACTTCTTAATTCTTCATGTTTTGCCTTATTGAAAGCACAGTGTGGTTCTGCTCTGAGAATACCTGCAGAGAAGCATAGGGTGTGTGTGACCCGTTTCATTTCCTGAAGATGTTTGGAAAGTGAATGAAGCAGGAACCTGCAAGAGAGAAGTATGCTGTGGATACAGACAACAGATGATGCTGTCCTGAAGTTCTGGTGTTTATCTGCACTTGTTTGGCTCTGGCTTCCCAAACAAAGCTGTTCTTTCTATTCTGAGGTGGCTCAACTTTTGGTTCTGGGATCTGACTCTCAAATTCAGTCAATTGTTGCTTTTTTTTGAAAACTGTATGGAAAATATCTAAAATAAATATATGCATAATATATATGCTTATATATGCACACAGGAAATGGTTGGGATGGTGTTCTTTAGGTCTGCGTGTGTGTATGATGCTTTTTTTGGTTTTCCATTTGTGCCTGTTACAGTTGCAGCATAGGTACTATAGTGGTTAGGTGGTGTGGCTCAGTTGCCACTGCATGGATACCAGCTATGATCTGAGAAAGTTTCAAACATCTCTTGGTTCTTGTTTTGGAATGTTTCTTGAAGAAAAAGGTAAATCTTGGACTCATTTAGTTTAGTAGCTCTGCTTGTATTTCAGTAGCACCTACTATTTCTTGATACCTATCTTGTCATGACAGAGTACAGATCTTAATGTTTCAATGAAGCTTCAGTGTAAAACTGGAGATGATAATTAGCACATCAGTTAGATTTTTAGTGAGGAAGATGCATAAGACAGTCTTATTCTCCTTGCTTCCTTCATGTAAACCCAGTGGGAGGATGGTGGCTGATAGCTTTGGCCATCTGCAGCTGGTGATTCTGGCTAAAACACGTGTTTTAATGACCGTTGCATGTAACAGCTTTTGTTCCTTCACTCCTGTGAAAGACACTACCCGTAGGTAGACCCACTCTTTATAGAGATGAGAGAATTGGGGAGTATCCATAGGGATTCAAAAATACGGTCTGGATATTTTCTCAAGAAACCATTAATTTGAGAAGATGGGAATGGAATTGAAATGCACACATAGTTTTTATAGCTTTACAGAAGCTTATGATATGGTTTGATACTTAAGCTGCAATGAAAAAACTTGAAATCTTGCAGAAGGCTGTGAAAATGGAGTAATTCTGTGTTTCACTCAGAGAAGTAGCATTACACTTGTCCAATTTGATGGTGTGTCTCCCTGTTGATGTTTCTGTGATACCTGTAGTATTCTTTTAATGTGACCGTAGAAAAGTACGGAAAATTGCTGTAAAGCCTATAGGATGAGTTGCATTTAAATGATTTGTATCAACATTTTGGCTCTTCTGAGCAATACAGTAAAGTGTGATACAAAAAATGATTAATGATTTGAAGGGGCAGGCAAGAGAGATTTTAGAAAAAATAGGTTTGTAAGCTTATGAAAAGATCTTGGAGAATTTGACCTTGTGGCAATAGTATAAACTGGTTACACAGTTTAACAACAACAAAATGATGATCTGAATTTTGGGACCAGTAGGGAATACTGAAGAGTTAAACAGAATTGTGAAGAACAAAGTGAAATAAATGGAATTAATTTCGAAAAAGTTGAATAGCAGTCTCACTCATGTTTATGGAAAACAGATCAGTTAAATGTCCTTTGAAAGACTGTCTTTACTCATTCTGCCTTTGATTGTCCTAAGAGAAGATGGGTGTTAATAAGGATTTTAATGTGAATTATGATCAATGGGAAGAGCATGTCGTGAATTAACTAGATGGGGACATTTGTTAAGAGTCTCCAGAGGTGGGAGAATTGATGCGTAGCAGATAAACATGGGATTAACATTGAACAGAGAGGAGAGACCAACATCCTGAATTGCTACTAATAAGCACTAATGAGTGAACATCAGCCATCCTTTGTGTTGAAAAAGGCAGGCAATTTACTAATTAAAAATAATTCATAAGGTAGTTTCTCTTATTGTATTCTGCCTGTAGAATATGTGTGCAAGTGAAGCTTGGAGGCAAAGTAGCGAAGTGATCCTATATGAGGATGATTTTAGAGTTCATTGCTCCCTTCCATCTCTGTGTGTACACATTCAAGAGAAGAAAACAATCTTTTTGGCAAGATTGCGTTAAGCAATGGAAATAAAAGATATTGCCGTTTCTCTCATTCCCCTAACATTCCTATTAATGGATACAGCATACAATGTACAGTGCTTTAAAGCCTGAATGAATACTGTGTTCAGCTGAAACTATGGAGATGAGATGAAAATAGGTAGAATGTACTTATTCTTTATTTTGTACATGAAGTACTTCCTGTTCTCATTGTGCTTTTTATACGCTAAAGTCGTAAGATATTAGTAAAGCACAGTTCCTTTTCCCTAATTGTGCAGTATAATTGGAAATTGTGGGCAAATCTCCTAATCTCCATAGTGACAGCAGAACATTTCTCTAATTAGTAGTTTGCCTTTTGGCATTACTTTGAATAAATTAGCATTTCATTAGATACCCTGGGCTACTGGGAAAAAGTTTCCCAGAGTAGTATCTAGTCTTTCTTCTCTAAGGAGTGTATTTTGAATTAGCATAGGTTAATAATATCCTTTGTAACTGGAAAGATACAGAATAGTAATACTGTTGTTATTCTTAATATCAGAGGGCTGCGCTTGGAGGTTCTTTGCTTTCTTTAATCCCCAGGAGTCAAAGTAAAAACTTATGTCGCCTTATTTGATGACTTAATCTTTCCCCAGGGGATAAAAAGGAAAGAAAAAATGGAACAGGTTTGAAATACAACTTGACCTCCTCCCTCTACCCTTTCCCTTTCTCCAGAGGATGAACTTTTCTTTCAGACTACAAACAGTGCAAAGCATAGTGCTGTGGGCTAAACAAAAGTCGCGCTCTATCGCTTGCTAATTATAAATGAGCTCTTCTGCAGTATTTCCAATGCAGCTAATCCAGAATAATCAAAGACTATTTGTATTCTTTTCTTGCATATATAAATCAGTGATAGGAAACTGGGTGACTAAGTTCTGGTATTGACTGCCAGATAAGAAGTGTGGCTGCTTATTATGGTTCCTTGAACAACTGCTGGGAACCCATAACTTTGATGGGAAGTTAAAACAGGTAATTCATCAAAGATAGATTCTCATTGATTTTCTTCCCTAGTGTTAAAGAGAGCAGAAAGAAAAATCCATGGATGTGATAAGGGTTGTAATTTCCTTTTCTTGAGTCACTGGCTATTTCGGACGCTTGCTTACCCCTTCAGAGTTGTTGGCTGCCACCTGTGGCAGAAGATTGGTATGAAGTATGGTGTTAAATATTCTCCTCTTCCCAAAGCGGCCTTTGCAGCAGGGATGTACGTTTACACCACCATCGTCACGATTGCCATTTGGTAGATAGAGGCATGCAAAGGACCTGCCAGTTTGTTTTGCCAAGTCCAGAGGAATGAAACATCTTCTGTTTGGCAGGCCAGTCTGAGACTGGCTATCAGACTGGATTTTGTACCTAGTAGCACAACACATCTAGGGCTTACAGTATTTGTGAACTTGGAACCAGTTACAAAAGGATCCCCAGTGCAGTGTTGAGACATGAAGGTACGGAGCAGCCCGTCCAGCTGGGCTCAGTGATGGCAGTTTCTCTGCTTCTGGGCTGGGTTCTCCAGGCTGTCCAAGGTGGATGGTCGCTTACTCCCTAGTGGTGAGGAAGGACAACCCTGTACTTTCACCTGCCCTTTGGTAAATGTTTTCTTGTTTTCCTGCCCTGGGAAGGCTTTTTTCCTCATTCCTTGTGATTTGATACGGGGTTAACTTCTGGTGAGAGAGGAGCTCGTGTTACTTCTTAGCTCTTCCCTTGGGCTTCTTCAGTTACCCCTCTCAATCTAGTAATTATTTTGTATTCCTGTGTGATGAGTTAGCCAGAGTTTTGGGGTGGATCTTCCTAGACCTTCTCCTGTGAATGAGCTCCCTGTAAAAAAACCTAGAAAATCCTTTTGTAACTTTGATCAAATCTAGCTTTTTTTTTAACAACAGCTGGAATAATTAATGGAAAACTTGAAGATGAGGGAAAAGAGGATGGAAAAAAAGAGGGTTTATTAATTGCTCTCTCCCTCTTCAGCGTCATTGAAGGCAGGTTCCTGCTTTCAGGTCTGGTCCTCAGTGCCTTTGTAGGAAGTTGGTATGTGTGTCCAGTCCTCCCCCCTGGTGCCTAGGAAGGTCTTCCTGCAACCTCTGAGGCAGGTTAGCGCCTGGCCCTAAAATGAGAACACCAGAAAATCTGGGTCCTGCTTCACTGCACACCCCTCGCTGCAGGATCCCAACTCTCGGCTGTCACACCTTGCACTGTCCCTTGGCTGTATCCTTCCTCACAGGGGATGTTCAGTAGCTCATGAAATAGCTGCTGCTCCTTTCACCTCCATCCAGAGGCCCAGAAACTCTGCTTAAATGTATTGTAAGAACAGAGAACAGTCATTCATATCCTAGATATACGTTTAAATTAACTTCTCTTTCCTTATGGGATTTTTAAAGGCACTGTGATAAAACCCTCTAATCTCCTTCTATATGTTCAAATAAACAAATTTCTCTGTGTTTGTTAGTTGTGTTGATGTTGTTGTGACCAGGCATGGTCTAGTGAATATGGACTTGGGATTGCATAAATTTCCGAACAGCACCCACTTTCTTATCCACTCCCTACCTATGGTTTGTTTTAGGAAGATCTTGTCTGGGGACCCAGAAAATGGGAAGGCGATGTTAGAGGTATGTTGAAGAGAGAATGACTGCTGTAATCTAATGATTTGAATTTTGTTCTACAGCTTGATGACTGCACCCTGCAATTGTCTCACAACGGTACCTATCTGGATCTAGAATCGACCCTAGCAGAACAAAGAGACGAATTGGAAGGCTTCCAGGAGGATGCTGGGTAAGTAAATGTTTACTAAATTTAGATAAATAAGCATATTTGTCCAGAAGGATTGAGGTTTTGGGAGTGTGTGTGGTTAACTTGGTACATTCAGGTCAGCATAGGAACAGAAAAGATAAAATTCTTTCTTCTGTAAGCACATATGTCTCCCCCTTTCTGTGATTAATGACTTTACGATTTTTCTATTTACGTTCATTCTTACGGTTTCTCTAAAAGAAGATGGCATACTGTATGAAATCTATCAAGATGGATGTCCTGATTAGTCTAGTAAATTTTTATAGTTCTTTAGAACTTGATAAATGAGGGTGGTTGGTTCTGAGAACTCTGAGATCTTATATGATAATAGTTGGTGTAGAAGATTATAGTATGGGGTGGTGGTCCTGAAGTTATAAACTCAATTTTTGTGCCTTGAGATTTAAGTCCTCCTTTTATATTCTTGGAGAAAAGACCTGTATTGATTTCACTTTTACTCCTGGAATTGATTTAGCCAGCTTGGGGTGGGGGGGGTGTGTGTGTGTGTCGTGGTGGTGTGTTTTGAATATTCTCTTCTCTTTTTTTTTTTTTCTTAATTATTGTGGCATATGTGGATTGCTGTGACACAGCTTTCCATAAGCCATCTCTAAGAACTGAAAGTGAAAACAAAAGTTTGCATCAACATGTGTCTGTGTGAATGCATGTATAAAATTTGCTTTTTAGAAGAATTTTTTTCTGGGCCTTTTAGGTGATTGTCTTGTCTAAGGTAAAAAATGAACAGTCAGTCTAGAGCTATTTGTGCCTTGCTGGTTGCTATATTGGACTGGATAGTTGTAATTAATTTTATGGGTGTGTTTTGGCATGGACTTCATGCATGTGAGTAATGTAGCTGTGCCAAAAGGAAATTAACAGCATTCTGAATTGGTCAGGGCTTGCTAATACTACGGGATGCAGCCCTTTTGCCTACACTGGTTTCTCTACTTCTTGTGGTAGCTGTCTTGTCTTTGTTTGATGAATACTTTTTACAAATTTAAACTGTGCCTCTGAGGATTATTTTATGTGGAGAAGAATTTTAAATAATGTTATAGATATTCATGTGTGTGCATTTGTGTATGTCTTCTTCATACATACCAGTTTCGGGCATGTTTTTGTAACTATTGGAAGATAAAGAAACTCTTCTGTTAGAAATTAAATTAGAAGAAAGATCTTCAATACACAGAGTAGCCAGTACAGCTGAACTGAGCCTCCCTTCTTATGCAATAGAAGTGTTGAGTATGGAAGTCGATCTCGTCTTCAGTTTTATGCAGAGATGATAAAAATTGCTGCAAAGAACAGCAAGTTCTTATTTCCAGCTAATTCTATAATTAGTTGAAAGCAAGTAAGATGAAGGAAAAACTTTCTCTTTTGATAGTATTTTTTGTAGTAGTATGCATGAGTTGTTAATTCACACTTTCTTTCCTTTCCATTGTTAATTCTAGTAATTTTAACTTCATTGCCTTTGATACCCCACAATGGCATTCCCAAGCAATTCAGCAAGCCGGAGACTGGTTGGTGCTTTTCCTGCCAGACTTTACACTTGAAATGGCAAGCTACCTTCCACGATATTTTAATTTCTGCTTCCTTTGGGCACATAAAATCAATGATATGAATTGTTCCCGAAACATTATTTTAATTTTCTCTGTGGTGGTTATCCTAGGAAAAATACCAAAACATGTGGAACTAACTGTGCTGCTTGGAATCGCATGTCTACTGTGGTGTTTTGAGCTCAAAAATCAGGTTATGTTTTTGTGTACTCGCATGTGTGTGCAGGCCTCCTCTTAATTGCGCAACTTATTGTCAGTTGAGTAATTGCTTCTTCCAATGGCATGTTCTGCCAGGTAATGTGAAGTCTGCTGGGAGTTCCTTCATTCCTCTGCAAAGATGGATGGGGAGGTGTGAAACTGGGTGTATTAAGGTGCATCACAAAAGCTTGGGCTACAAACTATTATGGTAATTATCTTTTGAAATGGGTTTTGTGAAATGAAAGAGAACAACTTTCGCATCTGTTGTTGTCATGTACGTAGCCCTCACCTTCACTGGTCTTTGCCCTGGTCTCTGAAGTTGTCCCTCTGGTAATTGTGGGTCGATAGGAAGTGCTGTGTTTTCACGTTTCAGCTGCCTGCCTTAGGTGCAACACCAGGACCGGCTCTTAGGTGCTGCCATTGTAGCTGTTGTGACCCAATGATGGTCTTTTTCTTTGATGTCTTCCCACTACAGTCCCCCTTCAGACCCTGCTTTCTTACCTTTATGATAAATTATGCAGGTGGTGGTAGCTGCAAAAGGCTGAAGTGGTGAGAATGGAGGGAAGGAAGAATGAGGTATGTATTGGGGAGTAAATCAGTGAGAGAACCAGATGAGCACAAAAAAGATGCATGTGCCCTGTACCTCTTTGGAGGTGCCTGTAGGTACAAATGGTATACTTCCCTTGGATAATCCTAGCTTGTGCTTAACCTGCGGTGGTACCTAAGGACACAGAGGTTGTGCTTTAACTTGATTGTTGTGAGGTTGAGGGTTTTTGCTTCCATCTCTCCTACACACACATACCCAGTAACTTGCAGGTTGGAGCCCTGAAATCCTAGCATTTTGCTCTGCTGCTGTGGGATGCAGCTCAGTGAAGTACAAAACATTGCATTTAGGAGTAATGGGCTAGAGGACAAGCAGGTACTGGTCAGGCAGAAAATGAAGAAAGGGAAACACCTGACTTGTCAGCAACTTGGTAGGAAAGGATCTGACATTTTTGGGAATGGTGAGCTGAAAGCAAGTCAGTGATTATGGTCTTGTGAAGAAGGTAAGGGGCATCCTAGGGTATAAAGCAGGAATTTAGCCAGTGAAATGCAATGAACGTGGTATCTTCAGTACTAGTGAGGCTTCTGCTGGATTTCTGCATCCCATTTTTGTCCATGTTTCAAGAGAGAATAGGAGGAAGATAAACAAGAACAACCAGAACTTTAGGAATCTGTGAGATGGCTTCCCTGTATGACTTAGTAACATCATCACTTCAGAGTAAATGCAACTTCTGTGATGTTATCCAGAAAAAAGGAATAGTCTAGACATAGGGTAGCAAATGCAATCCAGAATGTCTCCCTCCATTCCAGGTTTCTAGCAAACTAAACTCTGTTTTTTGAGCCTTGCAGATCTGATCTCTTGTCCCTGTAGAGACCAAGGTGCTGAGCTGGAGTGCTCCTGAGCTGTAGCTGCTGGCTGCGGGCACTGGGGGCTTAGCAGCCTGCTGTCTGGGAGGGACTGGCCACAGAAACTGCTTAGTCTGTCTATTTCTCTCTGGGTCACTTCAAGGTCCTGCTTCTAATCTTCAAAGCTTTTAATTTTCTGAGATTAGGCTACCTCAGGACCTGCCTCTCTGCCATGCTGAGGCTGCTCTGCTCATCAGGGTCACTGAAGCTTGCTGAACTCTGAATGAAGGATTTAGTAGCTGGATATTCATGGCATTTGTAAAATTTACGTCCTAAACTGTGGAAACTTCTATTAAGAGTGACCAGAATGTCCTGCAATCTGGTTGTTGTCAGCATCTTTTTGCCCAATGTTCTTGTTTGCCCAGGCAAAACTGTGGAGATTTTTTTTTTTAACCACACTGCTGAAAGGAGACTTATAAATAAATAAACCATGCAGGAAACAGTCTTACTAATTTTTATTGGTGTGAGAGGCTGCAGGTATCTGTGTTTTCTCTTGGAAGGATTGGATAAGCATAGTGAAAAATTAGGATTTTTCTTCAAGAGGGAAAAAGAGGATGGTGGCACTTAGGCTGGAGGTTTATGATGTGTATATGTAAATAACAGGTGTAAGAAACACATGCATTCATACACAATTTCAAATGAGTCCTCTTTTGTTACTGAATATGATGAACAGGGGCTTTGGTAGTTGCTGTCCAGTCCAGTAAAATCTAAACTTCTGTTTAGGGAAGGAGAAAACCCAACACGTGTCCTCTTAACCTGTAGGGCTAACCGTGAGCAACAAGTGGACAGGGATGGGACTGTTTTCCTGTGTCCACAACTCTCGCTGCTGCTATTTGCACCTTTGGGAATAGCTGTGGGATTCAGGAGGATCAGATCGTTTTTATATGGGTTTTTTTTGGGGGGACAGTCAGGATGAACAGTTGGCCAAGCAATGAGGCTGGCCCTGCAGAAGGTGTCATGACCAGGAAACGGGTCAATAAGAGCAGGTAGGAAAACCGCCTTTCTTCTCAAGTCTGGCATGTATTCATGGTTTCTTTGCTTGTTCTGGTGTGTGTGGGGGTTTTGTTGGTTTTGTTTTGTTTTTTTCTTCCTTGCTCCCAACACAAGTTACTTTGTGGATGCTTAATTGTGTGAGGAGGTAGTGTGGAGGTAGTTTAGGTGGGCTGGCTGTTTTGTTAAGGTGCTCATGACAGATAATGCTCTTTTCCTTTGTTTACTTGTGATTTTATAGAGCGAGCAAGAATTGTCGAGAAGTTTATGTATTTAAATTACCATATAGTTGCCCAAGTTCTTTTTATGGGCATATCTTAACAGGCCCTAATGGTAGCCCACAAGGTAATGCAGTCCTAAACAGCAGAACACAAAAGCTTCTTCAGACAGCACACTGCGAGCAGTGGAGATTTCCTCAGGCAGTATGTTTTCAAGACTTGGGTTCAGCAGATAGATTGTTTTAAAGTACTTCTGACAAATCACTTCAGCGCTGATGTTTTTGCATTCCTTCTAGACACCCTGTCCCAAGCCATTTTCGCTGGTTGAGTCCCATTGTATGCCAGACGTTTTCCCTCTTGATGCTTTTGTCCATTCTGGGCTCGATTCAGAATCTGTTGAGGGCAATGGAGTCTGGCAGGGATCTTTAATATTCTTTTCCTGCTTATGTACTGTGTTTTTTGCTGGCTTAGACTTTGTGATTAGCACAATTGTGAGAATGAAAACTTTCTGTCACTTTTTTTTATGTGAGGAAGTTGGGGATGCATTTGAAGGTTAACTTGGTTTTTGTCTAATAAAAATGATGTGGCTCACTTCTTGAAGCAGTACTGCAAACTAGCAGATCCTATGCTGTTTTTGTGTTAGTTTGGACAGAGTGTATTTGTATTAGTTCACTGTTGGAAGATGCTCTCAACTTGACAGCTTTCTCTCCATGTTTTGTCTTGATGTCGTTTCCATAATGTTTCTCAGTTCAAACAGCAAGAAAAATAAGGGAGGTGCCTGTGGGAGATTGTCATGGTGTTGCTGCAAACAGTAGAGACTGTGACTTCTTGTTGCAAAGATTTACTTGTGTTTTGAAAAATGCATTAGTTCATCTGAATATTTTGATTTCTGTGATATTTATTTATTACTCTGACCAAATGCTGAATCTCAAAAATGTAAAGGATGGTCACAATAAAAATATGCAACAAAGCAAAAAAAAAACCAAACCCAAAACCTAAACAAAAAAACCCCCAAAAAACAAAACACCACAAAAAACCCCCAAACCAAACCCAATGACAACAAAACCCTGAAAAACCAAACCGAAACAAAAAAACCCCCAACCAACCAAGAATACCACAAAACCCCTAAAACCAAACCCAAACCAAAAAAACTCCAGCAAAACCCAAATGAACAAAAAACCCCAATAAAGACAAGCTTCTTTCTATCAAGAAGACTGAATTCATTTGGGAATCCAGTGCATAGTTAGAGCAGGTGAGGCATGGAAGCCTTTCTCATGTTTTGCTTAAGGTGTTCTTTATATGTTGCGTATCATCATCTGTACTTATCCAGGTGCAAGGACCAGAAAGGCTCAGAACTGTAGAGGAACATGACATTGCGTGGGCCTGAGCCACAGGGTGACTCAAATGATGCTGCTTTTGATCTCAGCTCTCTAAGGCATTGAATAGCCTGGTGTGTTCAAGGATTTCCCTAAGTGGGACCCTCCTGCTGTATCTCACGCTCTTTCGTTAGAGTCTAGATGTATTCAGGCTGTCATATAGCTGAGAGGTTATGGTAAATTTTGGAAGGTATAAGACTTTCTACAGGGTAGCAGTATTGCAGTCTATAATGTATCAGATTAAGATGTTGAACCACATTTTGAAGTGAATGATTAGCTAAAACTTTACTGTTGCAAAATAGATGGCCATAAAGATTAAGTTTTCGCATTTCTAATGAAATGAATTGTTTTTCTGGATGGCTAAGTTGGTGCTTTTTTAATTCCCTCTCTCCCAAAGTTTGAGGACAATAACTATTACTACCTATGTTTTCAAAACTTTATGCAGCTTTTTAACTTCTTCCTTTTTGATCCTAATAAAATGTCTTTTGTTTATGAAAGAAAAAATCATTAGACAGAACATTGAAATTAATATTTAGGTGGAACTGTAGAAATTCATTTTCATAGTTATCTTGTGATATTCCTTGACAGCAAAATGAAATAAAATAACAGCTCCCATACACTTCCCCTGCCTCAGAACAATAGGCAAGGCATCTCTGAGCATTCCTGCTTCCAGAGCATGTTATCAAGAATAATTAAGCAAATGTGCATGTATTTCATGGAGCCTGGCAAATGAGACATGTGACTTTGAAGGATGTGCCCTTGAAGTTGGATGGAGGCAATTAACACTTTAATGTTCTACCACACAAATTATTGACCAGTTATGAGATAAGGATTTCTTGTCAGTGGATCTTCTTGACAAGATATCTTGTGAAGATGATGCTTGTCAAATTAAGCTTTTGTACTAGTAGTAAAATGCTACTACTTTTGTAGTTAAAGAATGAATACTGTTCTATGAATGTAACATGTATTTAGAAAACAAGCATCTGAATAAATAATAGCAAACTTTAATAAATTTTACTGCAGACCAAGGCTTGTTTTCTCATGTACTCTCAGATTTAAAGCTGGCTTGATGGTGTGGAAGTAAATCTCTTCTGCGTATATCTAGGTCAGAGACTACAAGCCACTTTGCTCACGCCAGAAGACACAAAATGCAAGATCTGTCTGGGCTTGTGGAAAGAACCTGTGGACACCTAATTTGATGGGCTGTCCAGGAGGGAGCTGGAGGGCAGCAGTAAGTACAGAAATTACAGCGATCACAAGTATCTGTGGTCTGTAGTTAAAGCCTGGGGACATCAAATAGGGGTGCTGTCAATGCACCTTGCAACTTCATTCCTGTCAAGACAGAGATTCCGCAGGCAAGGGGCTTAGAAAAAAGCTATGAGGGTCTGCATAGTCTTACTTTCAGTGGTGTGCTGATGTGTCCTTCAAATGGAAACAGAGCTGGTTTTGCTCTTCTCCCAGCACTCCCACTCTTCCGAGCTGTGCCGTGCTCCTTCCAGCTAAGAAGGAGCCAACATCCATAGTGGCACCTTCCCCAGCTTTGAAGAGGAGGCAGGTCATTTCTTCATGAGCTCTTCCCCCTCTGTGTGGTTTTGGTTTTGGGAGAGCAGGAGCCTGGGGTCAGCAGACCTGACCGGGGCAGGTCATGGGCAGCTCTTGGAGTTGATGCTTGTGAAATGCCAAGGGACCTAGTCATCTTACCCCATGTGTCTGGGAGCAGCATCAAAAGCTCATGCAGGCTTTTGGGGTGTGGGACAGCACTTCAAATCCTAAGCACTAAAATGTTCTGCGGTCTGGTTTTGTCCTGTGGGGTTTTTTTGTGGGTGTTTTTTTGGTGAGGGTGTTTTTCTGTTGGTTTTGGTTTTTTTTTTTCGAGAGCTTGACTCATGATTTTATAGTTTGTGGTTGTCAATACTGAAACAGCTGTGTCTCCTTCTCCCCCACTTTGCCTTAGGGTTTACTCACAGCTCTCTGTTGTTGAGGGAAAAATCTACATCTGTACCAAGGTATCTGTGGAAACATTTGAAGATTTGCTATTTTTTAATTTTAGTGATTACTGCTGGCAAATGAAAGCAATGAGTGCTTTTCTTCAAAAAATATTTCCATTGCAAAATGTATTGCAAAAATACTGTTGTGCTTAGCTCTCTCCCAGCCCATTACATACCAAATTCAGTGCCAAACCAAAAAGTGCGTGGATAATTCTTCCAGTTTTTCCTAGGACAACCTTTTTTTAAGATAGTCTAATTTGGCATTCAGGTTTACATGTGAAAATAGCCGAGGAGTCCAATATTTTAGGGTGGAAACTTAAATAAAAACAGCTTCAGCTTATAGAAACAGCTGATGCCAGATGTTTTATTTAAAAACATTTAGTTTTATTAACACTGAAGCACCTTAATAGCTGTGTTTGCACTCTGCTCTCCTTGTTGATGATGAGGTTAAGCTAAGTGAGCAGCTCTCGAGGCTTGGAAATGTGTTTCTCTTCAATTTGCGAGGAGGAAATCCCTTCCTCTCTCCATAAACAGATCATCTGTGGGGCTTCAGGTAGGGCTGCCAGAAAGAGCTGTAGGACTGCTCCAAACTCAACTCCTGTTGTGAGTAAACCCATCGATTTGGGGATCTAAACCTCAAACACCACCACCATCAGGTGCACCCACCGTCTGCCGGTGCAGCTTGCAAACGGATGTAGAATTGCAGTGTAATTGCCTGGAGTGTGCAGGCAACCGAGTGAGTTTCTGCTGGGTAGTTAGCAAAAGCTGTGAACTTGCTACACTTCTATTCCACAGCAACTATTAGTGTGTGTGCTCCTACCCTGTGGTAAACACAAAGTAGATTTGTATAGGCAAGCTCACACTCTGTTTATCCCATGGGAATTCATCTGTCTGTGCGCTTTGGTTTGTGTGTGTGTTTGTTTTTACCACTGACTAAACTAAGGTAATAATCTGCTTCTGATAAAAGTAAGTGTCTCCAACTTAACCTCCAGTGGTGAACTAACAGCTTAAACCACTGCAAATCTGTGACTAGCCCAGGATATCTCCAGGAATGAAGCCATGAAAACTAGTGACCTCTGCCAGGGTTAAGACTACAGCACTACAGCAAAATATTAACTTATTTCACATTTACTGCTCAGTAATTGTGCTTGCTAGCAAAAGCATTGATGGCCCAGCAATAAATGCAAAGCCCATTTCCTAAATGGAATTAATTTGGAGAAGTGGCCTGAAGGCAAAGTGTTATATTTAAGAACTTGTATGTCAAGTTACGAAGGAGCCCTTGCCAAATATGATGCTGATGGAAAACTTCCACAAAGCAGAGACCCAAAGAAACACATTGATCAATGCAAAGTAGAATTTGTTTTTATGTACTTATACTTACATGCACACATGCATGTCCTACTGCAAAGAAGGACAGTTTTAAAATAGTTCTTGCTGACTCTCATTAAACTGATCACATCCTGAGAAAGAGTGAAATTGGCCAATTAAGCCAGTAGGACATTGCTTTGAAATGTGTTTTGTGTCGCTTTGGGAAATCTCTTCTTTGGGTTGTTCTTTTTTTAGTATCATCAATTACATTGGAAAATCATAAAAGATAGGGTTTTTTTCCCCTCAAGGTATTAAAGAATGATTTCTAGTAGAAGGGAAAAGTTTATGAAAAATTATTAAAGCCACTTTTTCCAAACTATTTAAGTCAGTGTTTTTGATTATTTCAATTATGAAAAAAATAGAGCTCTTTTTGATACTATAAGTAAGAGTTAGGATCTTTGTGAGAATGAAGTGATTGTGCAGGTGCCCTTTTGCTTCTGCTCTGTGACTGTGGAATTTTTCTAATGAAGTTGGTCTGGCACTTTGTTCTCCTGGAACCAAAACTGTGGGTCCCATGATGTTGCTGGGAGCACCAGAGGAACCCTTTGCCTGAAGAGGTGGAAGCATCAAGTGACCCAACTGGGGGACATTCATTTATTTTACTTTCCTCCTTGCCCCTTTGTCCTGTAGGTTCTCAGTACTGATTTTTTTTCAAGGCATTTGTTGATCCAAGTGCAAGGAGGCTTTAAATAAAAATCCAAATGTAACATGAACTTCAAAGTGCAGGTGATAGCAAAACTACATGACCAGAAGGTACCCAGTGTAAAGATGCCTGGGAGGAATGTGCAGCCAGTTTGAGAGCTACTGACAGTGGTGGGAAATATATAACCTAAGAATTGGAAAGCATTGGTGAAGTGATGCGTCATCTCTTCAGAAGAATGTAATGCAAGGTTGATGAGAAGCAAGGAAACAAGCCTTCTGTGTTGGTGTTTTACCCAGAAGCAATGTTACTGTTAAAATAGCACTTCTAATGCAAATCTCTTCACCGTTTGCCAACTCATAAAGTCTGTGTTATCTTAATGCAAAAATATAAGGTAGAGATTTAACTGATCATGCCATCAGTGTTTCACAAAATGACAGGATAAACTTCCTGCTGAAAACAATTATATATGGGTTCAGCTTTTGGGGTGGGAAGGCACACAACTTTGTTCATGAATAAGGACAGCTCTTGAAAAATGGTTACTTGCTGACTGGGACGGCAGCAGTCCAGCGCTCAAATACTTTAGGGGGTGTTAGAAGGTTATTGTTTTAATGTGTGGAAATTGAGCCATTAACAACTGAGAAATAACCAGCATGATGATTCAGAAAGTTAGGGGAAGGGGGTGGGGAGGGGAGGGGGTTCTCATTTTCCAGCTTCTGAGGTTTGCTTGCAGAGAAACTACTAAAAAGGACAAATGGAGCAAACGTTCCCCCATTTTAACATGCTGCATTTCACAGTGTGTGAAAGTGATTCATTATCTGTTGGCAAAAATCACTGCCTTGTGCTGAGGTACGCAGAAGATTCCACCCAGATCTTTACCGACATACACTCAGAATACATTACTAATAAATAATTAGGCGCTATTAATGTGGCTTATAACGCTTACTTGGTGAATCCCTTGAATGTTTCCCTCTTTTGAGTTTCTCATTTTCTTCCCCCTTCTCCTTCCATCCTATTTCATTTCCATTTAAAAATTGGGGGGGGGGGGGGGGGAAGATGAAAACTGCCTAGTAAATGTTGTGCTTGGAAAGAGTAGGTGGATGTAAAAACCCAGTGCCTCGTAGTGACAGTCTGTATGTAGTTCTTATTTGCAATTACACAGACAAGGGTGCGTCAGCCAGGGTGCTCTTCCTTTCCTTGGCATTCACATGTAACTTTTTGCATGGTATATAGGTTGTTAGTAGGGAATGAGGCAGTTAATTGTTAAATTCATGTTGGCAAACACAGAACATAATACCGGAATAATCCGCAGGGGAAAAAACACATACAAGTCTCAGCATACTTTGTTCCTTTGCATACTGTTGCTTACACCAACAATCTGCAAGATTTTTGCCTGCCCAATTTTTGCTTAGGGAATATGCCATTGGGATTATTTCTACCTGGATTAGTCAAGTTTTAATTTTATTTTTTTTTCAAGTGAAGAGTGAACAGGCATTGGAATGTCTCTGTTTGTTTATTTTTATCTACTCTTGTAAAATGATTGTTACTTTAGTAAGTGTGTTATGGTCAAGGAATGCTCTGAATAAAACCACTATGTTAAATGATTAGATGACTTGCAAGTGTATCGCAAGAACAGAATGTGGACACATTCTAACTTCGCACTAAGTTTTTTAGATGGAAAAACTGAGGTAAGAAAGGAAAGTCTACTGACTTCATTTGAAATGACTGTGTGTTTGCCTCCAACTGCCTGTCATGTACCAGAAAGGGTTACTAGTGCTGTCATCCATTTGAAGTGTATTGGAGGTGAATCTTAGCATTTAAAAGACTTCTTTTTTTAATTTAATTTTATTTCCTGAGCTCCGTTGTTTCCATTATTCAGTGAGAATAACATGAGCTTGAACGTGACAGTTGGATCGTTGGATGATGATCTGTGAAGAACTTCAAAAAGGTTATTTGTTTGGATAAGATTTTCGGATGACTTTCAGAGAGACTCTTAATTCCTCTCTCCATGCACACGTGTGCTCTCGCTCTCTCAAAAGACTTGGCTTTTATACACATTTTTTTTTTAAGTGTCAGAATTTTTTTTTTTTTTGCATCTCTTGAGTCTGCAGTTGAATGGAGAAGCATATCGTATTGAAACTGCAGTCAGACTGTATCTTAACAGCTTTGAAATCAAAGCCTAGGATTTATGCTGTCTGATTAATAGCAGGTTAAGAAACACTTTCCTTATTGTGTGCGTGCTGGCTCGCAGATCGTTTTCAGGGAAAACCTGATAGACTTGAGTGCTTGAACTCTGGCAAAAATTTCATCTCTTATGCATTCAACAAGGAATAGCTTGTTTTCCAGTGCTGATGTGGAGTACCTTAAACTATGAAGTGACTGACTGTGAGGCAATATCCTATCGCAGAAGCATTTTCCACTCCCTGAAACGTGTGTGCAGGTGAAAATGGAAATGCATAGGTGCTGAAATGAAAATGTGAAAGCTAGTTGCAAAACTAATGCACTTGAGAGTGTGTCTGTTGCCACGCATTTGCTTCTGGTGGCATGCTCTTGTCCAGGCTTCTATTGTGGGAGTCAGTGGCTCCTTCTTGAGCTTAGGGATTGTGGTTGGATGCTGTTGTCATTAAGCTACTCCTCTTGAAAAACACAGATGTGATTATTGGAGAAGGATGATGGTCCACCAAGAAACCTGAGTGCTATGAGAGGCTGTAACAAAATGTGAAGCGTGTGTTAGGCATGTGTGCTTTGAAAGCTTTCCCCTAAGAGCAGCATCTGTGTTGGGTAGGTTTTCATAATGGTTAGGTTGTTACATCAGGCAGAAGTAGATGCAGAATTGTTATAGGATAAGTTGTCAAGTTAGGCTGACTTTATATGCTGGCCAAGTCTGATAACATTTTCAATGTTTATAATGAATTGGCAGATTTACTCAATTACTAAGTTGAGGTTAGTTTTCATCCACCTTGTTCCATCTTTGGGATAAACAGGCAACAGCCCATGGTGTTAGTTTAGCGTGATTCAGTAACCTGTTGTGTTGTGTTTGCTTTGCTAGTTGTCGTGAAGGATGATGAAAATATCTGATTATTTCAAGAGAGGCTTGGGACAAGGTAAACTGATGCCTGGTTGATCTGATACCACCTGGTTCAGAGTTGGCCTTTCTTTGAGTGATTTACTGGTATTGAACCTAATACTGTTGTATGAAAGACTGATTATGGAGGGGGGTTTGAATGCTGGGTGGTGGGAAACCTTCCTGTGTAATAACAATTAAAACTAATAAAAATGCAAGGTGCCCATAGTGTTTGCCGGTATCTGATTTCACCTTACTTTCCCAAATTTGTTGAAACTGAAGAGGGCGAGCCTTTATCTAACGTATAGGTTTTTACGTAGGATTTCACAGGTTACATGTGGGCAGCAAACATGAGCCAGTTGCTCTTCACAGTGCTCCTCTGAAGCAGATGAGGAAGAGTGGATGTGAGGAGGGAGGACGTAAGCTGTGCTGTTAGCCCAGTGTAGCGGAGCAATGGGAAAGATAAGGTCCATGCTCTGGACCTCCAAACTTAGAATCCCTTTGCTGCTGTTGCCAGTTTAAATTTAAACTTTTAGAATTTGTTTTCCATCACATCTAGGCTGCCTTGACAGAAGCTCGGCTGGGATCTGAAGGAAATGCTACCTCCTAGTTTAAAAAACAAAGCACATACACACACATACAAACTACTCCAGTTTTTAGAGGTTTTGTGTAACTGTCCTTTCCAGCACAGAGGGGTTTCTACAGAGCGAATCATTTTTGGTCCCTGTTTTACCCTAAAGAATTATCCCTGTCTAGAACTGACTGATAACACTAATCTTAAAGGCTGAAGTCCTTGCTTGGAACAGAGTTAAAATGAAGGTCGTGGGAATATTTTAGTTTAAAACTGCTGTGAGGGTAGGGTATGATTGATTATTACTATTAATCGTTATTTTAATTTTAAAAAACCCCAAACAACCCAAACAAACCAAAATCCTCCCAACAAGATGCATCACTCTTAAAGAAAGTCCAGACACCAGTGTGGTTGGCTTAGTGGTGAAATCCAAATTATAGATCATAGAGATGGGGGATTTCACTTATTTACTGTGTAGCTGTGTGAATGTGTGTAGCACTTCATGGAAGATTCGGATCCAAGTTTGCCATTATGGAGCTAACTTTTCTTATATTCTTTAAAAAATTTAACAAATGGAAGAATGTACAGACCCTAGCAAAGAGTAGAGCTTAGACTCTCTTATCTACATTAATTGAAAGGCTCCAAGTTGTTTGTGAACTAACATCATGGCTTCTAACAGCACTGGACATTGCTTCTGCTTGCAATTACCTTTTTATTATTCAGGTGTCTGTGCTACAGATTTTTTGTGGGTTTTTTTGTGTGTTTTTTTTTTTTTTTTAGTGAGTATGATGAAGAATAGTAAGTTTGCTTGATAGCTGTCTGTGTTGCTAGAGAGTGTTATTAAAATCCTTGAAGTTGATCTGTCGCAGTGCTATAGACCTGTGGCTTTTTCCAAGGTTGTAGAAAGTATTGTGTAAAAAGCAAAACAGAAGGAGCCCAAAAGGGTGTAGTATGACCTGGTCTTGTAGAATGGCTGATATCCAACCTTCTAATGATCTCCTCTTAATGAGATATTAAGTAATCATTAAGAAAGCTTGAAAAGTAACTTTTTACTTCAGTTTTAAATGATAAAATAATGTGTTTTCAGAAGCATGAGATTGTTTTAAAAGAAACTAAATGTATTGAATTGAAATACCTAGGCCTTTAGCAAAATATTAGGAGGTCTGAATGGTTGCCTGTCCTGAAAGAAAGGTTCATCAGGAAAGAAAGAAAACATTGAAATAGAAAATGTATGCTAATTGATGCATTCTCCGATCATGCAGAGAGGAACTTTGACAGGGAAGTGACTGTGGTCTTCCTTGCTAATAATGACAATGAATCATAACTGGGTATTTACATAAAAATCCCATTTTTGATACCAGCAACTTTTCAGTATAGATCTGAGGAGGAGGGATGTCTGTGTACTAATAAAATAGGCTCCCTTAAAAATTCCTTTCAAAGTTTCCTTGAAACATTAAGAGGAAAACTGTGGAGGGGTTTTGGGGGTGGGTTTTTTTGGTGGTGCGTGGTTTGTTTTTGGTGTTTTTTTTTAATGTGTGTGTTTTTCTTGTTTTTTCTCACTAATGCAACAGTCTCAGTATTTCTCTTCTGGTCAAGGAATTGCTAGGCTCAAACCCAGGCTTTACTTTGGAACAAATAGCTGTTTAAGACAGCCAGTCTAGGTACTATTTTCAAGGTGTCATACACATTTTGAAAACTTAATTATAATTGAGTGAAACTATTTGTAATATAGTACACAAACAATGGCAAAGTAAAGCATTTATATTCTAGATGACAAGCACTTGGTGAGCTGTTGGCATAGGTTTATTTACATTGACTTATTAGAGAAGTTGAATATGGGAAACATTCTGGATCTTGGTAACTCCAAAGACTAGAAGTTCATCTAGTAGCAATAATGATTCTGAGATCAACATAGGTGTCAACAGAATATGATGTCAGCACAATATGTGAAATTTACCTACTCTACTGCTGCTAAATTGCAGCTATTAAATTAACTCTATTAAATACTTCTTGGCATTTTTTAATAAATACTAGCCAGTCACACTCACTAGAACTTTTTTTTTTAAAGTCATACCAAGAAAACTACAAACCTTAGCTAAGAGTAGAATTGTTGTGGTTTAACCCCAGCCAGCAACTAAGCCCCACACAGCTGCTCGCTTGTTCCTCCCCGGTGGGATGGGGAAGAGAATCAGAAGAGCACAAGTACGAAAACTCATGGGTTGAGTTAAAGACAGTTTAATAGGGAAAGCAAAAGCCATGCACGCAAGCAAAGCAAGGAATTAATTCACTACTTCCCATGGGCAGGCAGGTGTTCAGCCATCTCCAGGAAAGCAGGGCTCCATCACGCGTAACAGTTACTTGGGAAGGCAAATGCCATCACTCCAAATGTTCCTCCCTTCCTCCTTCTTCCACCAGCTGTATATACTGAGCATGATGCCATATGGTATGGAATATCCCTTTGGTCAGTTGGGGTCAGCTGTCCCAGCCGTGTCCCCTCCCAGCTTCTTGTGCACCCCCAGCCTACTCGCTGGTGGGGTGGGGTGAGAAGCAGAAAAGGCCTTGACTCTGTGTAAGCACTGCTCAGCAGTAACAAAAACATCCCTGTGTTATCAACACTGTTTTCAGCACAAATTTGAAACACAGCCCCATACCAGCTACTATGAAGAAAATTAATTCTATCCCAGCTATGAAATCATGGATGGATTTTAAGTTAGCCCTTTTTTTGGCATTTATTTTTGTGAGATGCTTGTCACTAAAATGTTGTGTGTGGAATCGTGGATGTAATGGTTTTCAGAGGTGATCTTCCTTTTGCAAAAACGTTATTCATGCTGCGTGATAGTCAAAAGCATTCAGCAGGGAATTGCATAATTTTTGGTGTTTTACATGTTACTAGTCTTATTGTAATTAGCTTCTGTGTGGGTAATCTAGTATGTCTAAACCCCATTAAATGCCTCTGTACTGAGTTTTCATCTTTGTCATTTCTGGGGTTTGAATCCTATTGATTTTGTTGGACTGGAAAAGTTGGCAATGCGACCAATGGGAGAAAATAATAAAAATTAGTGTTTTGTGCGTGTAAGAATTTTCTATGTTATGAGGTATATAGTTGGGACGATACTGTGGAACAGAACTTGTAGAAGAGAGCTTGCTCGGAATTTTGCTCTAAATTTTCAGAGCTCTTTGTAGGGAGGTGAGGTAAGTTAGAGGGGGAAGTAGCACCACTGTTGAAGGCTTGGAGAACTACCAAAAAAAAAAAGATATTGTCTATGTTGAGGAACATCATGCATTAGATTTTTAGAAAAGGGGGAAAAACTGTATTAAATTATAATGAGCCTGAATCTCAACAAGGCTTATAATGGTGCTGATTTTTTTAGGTCCTTGTGTTCCTTCGCTCTTTCTGATGATTGAGCAGTACTTGCTGTCTAGTTCTTCCAGCAGATCACCACAGACCTGTAGATTTCAGCAGAGAGCTGGTGAAGTCAGCATACATTGTACCCTGGAGACTGCTGAAGCACTAAAGAATACCACGATAATAATGCCCATTATATGTTACTTTAAGACATTAGCAATTTCTTGTAGTTGGTTGATTTTTCAGGATGGGAGGAATAATATGGCTGATTATGCAGGCTTCCGTTTTCTTTGCTAACTTGAGCAAAACTGATCTGGGTTATCCCTTTACAATTACTGTTCCGAGATAACAAAGCAAACTCTACTCAATTTTTTCCATTTTCTGATTTTGTCATCTTGGAGGATTTGTGTATGTCAGGAGTACCAGAGTTCAAAAGTCTGGTTGATTAGGACCCTGAAATTTATGTTGAGGTAAAAGAAAGGCAATTAGAAGGTTGGAATAGGTTGATAAGCCGAACATTGGACTTTTGACGTTAGAGGAGCTCAGTTTTGGATCCCAGAGGGGTTAAAATGGTCCTTCAGCTAGCTAGTGGGAGTTTTGGGAAAGTGTAGAAACAGCACTGTGTGCTTTTTGTGTAGCACTTCTAGCTTCTGCTGTATGAATAGCCACTTTGGAAAAGAGGCAAAGCCATCTAAAGGAATCGAATCCAGTTGACAACGTAAACAAAAGTGACTGTTGGTAGAAGGATGTGTGCTGAAGCTGTGAGACCTTTTTTATTTTATGGCGAGTGGAGTCTGGTTCTGTTCGTTCATTCTGCAATACCTGGTTGCATTTAACCAGAAGGTAACATAAATGTCTCATTTGTATATTTAAAATTGAGATTTTTAGTGAATTATGAAAGAGTAATATGACAGCCTTAGAGCACGTATATGGAAACTAGATTCACGATGCCTTACGCTGTCTTGCAGTTTGTCTTCAAAGCTGTTACCACAAAACTGCTTCACAGAAATAGAAAGAGGGGACTTCCAGAGATGGGGTGGATTCTAACACTTCCATTACTGTCAAAAATAGCTCGAAAGTGTGGCAAAAGCTTATTATTAACTGGACATATCTACCAAAATGTCATCAATGTTGTTTTCAGCTTCCAGTCATTGCAACAATAAAATACCACTTCTGACTCTTTATTGATACTTGCTGAAATTAAACCAGAAGTGATACACTGTGGGTTTTTTGGTGGTGGGGTTTTTTTTTTTTGTTTGTTAGTTTGTAGTTTGAAGTACTTTCTGATACCTCTGGGATTTAGGTCATTGACAAATTAAAGCTGAGTCCTGAATTCTTTGGAAATAAGATGGGTTATGTGATAGGTTGCAAATGGGAATTATGGATGGTGTAGGGCAAGGATGACAATGGTTTATATAGTTGAATTTCAGCAAAATGGCCACATCTCAAGAAGGCTTTAAAGCATATCATTACATGTGCTGAAGGTTTGGAATAAGTTCCTCTAATATATATCCCACACCAGTACCTAGAAAGTCAAGTTGTGGATATAGTACCCACCTTTTCCATCTGTGTATGGATGTACAGGTGGCAGAAGATTGGGCTTTTTCCTTCCCCACCCCTCTACAGGGACATCATGTTTATTTTTATTTATTTATTTTTTTGCAAATTCCATATGATTATATGCTTTCCTCAATACGTGCCAGGGCTAATTCTATCCTTAATGCTCTCTCTATGGTACCAGGAATTGGAAATTAGTCTGCCTGCTCCTAGTCAATAATCTGTGAAACTGAAAGAGATGAACTTTGTATTATTGGCTTAACTGGTCTTCTAAACTAAATCTTGGAGAGGAAAAAGCAAAACGTCAGCCACTCTTTCTTCATACTTCTTACCTATGCAAAGAGGAAAAAAAGTTTTATTTCTGACCAAAAGATCTCCAGCTCCTGTCCTTCATGCTTGCTTAGTGTACATATTATTGCTCTTATTAAATGAAGAAAGGTATGTCAAGAACATATCTCTAAGAAAATTGTTTTAAATTAGAAATGTGAAAGCTATATAAAATCTCATGGCTGATACTAGGAAGTACAACTTCACACTGGGGGAATTCAGGGATTGCCACCCTAAACTAGCAGGTTACCATGCCACTGACTTGGTGGAAGGCAAGTAAGTGTTTGAAATAAACCTTCCCTGTACAGGCATTGAAGTCTCCTATATAATGCTACATTTAGTATTATGTTGTTTACAAAAGGCTCATACTACTTTATATATGTAATCGTTACGGCAAACAGTCTCTTTCCATTCTCTATCCCCTGCCTTTTTATTTACTAGTGGTTAGTGATGCTTTCTGGAAAAAGGATCAACTTTCCTTTATCTCAAAAGCCTCAATGAGCCTTTGATTTGGATAGGAGAGCCACACATTAACCTAAAGAATCGGAGACAGCAACAGGAATAATATTAAAACTGAGCTTCACAAATCAATGGATAAGAGTTTTGGTATAATCACGAAAGTATCATAAAAGCAAAAACTATTCAACCGTGGTGACAGCAAGTTTTAAAGCTCTGACTTGCATTGCAGGTAATTTCTTTGTCCTTTAGTAGGATTTTCCAATAAATGTAATGTCTGTACTGGAAAATTCACCCCAACTACGGGTAGAGCATTTTGCTCAGTGGAAAGGAATTAAAGCCAGGGAGGACTCATCCTTATTTCTCTTAATGCTGTTTTGTTTCTGGCTCAGTCTAATTCCTAGAACCTCCCTCCTGCTTCACTGTCTCCACGTTCTTCTCCTGACTTGCGCTACTTCTTTTGCTGTCAGCTTCTTCCTCACCGAGTTTCTCTCTTTAGAATTACTGTGTCGGTGTTTCTGGAGAATGGGATTTCAGTTGGCATTGTGAAGAAATTTGTCTGTAATTGAATGTTGGGGTGTGTTGGGTTGGCTTATGTTTGTTTTGTTTTCTTTTTTTTTTGCTTAGTGGTTGGGGTTTTTTGCCCCTTTTTTTTGAATTGTATCTATTAGGCAAACTGGTGCCCTCCTCCTCCTCTTTTCTTTACTAAACTTTTAGGCATCAACAGTAAAATGAATTATGGACCAGGAAATTAAGGTGCTACACACTTACCTGCATTTGAAATAGGTCATTTTTCCTTGCTCAAAAAACTATGCCTTGAAGTTTACCAATAGTCTATGAGTAGTTCTGTCAAGGACAATGGGCTTACTCATGCATTTCAGGCTGTGTATAGAAGGAGAAATTTAATTGCCTGGCTGTCTTGGGGCCTTAATGTGAGATGTTGCCTTTGAGGATGAGTGCTTTAGATTTCCGACAGCTTTGAATCCTTGAGATCGGACAAAACGGTTAGCTGTTCTGTTGATTGCATGCTGCATTAATTTGCTCTTTCCTTGTCTAGTAACTGGAGGGATACAACTGTGGCTTAGCAATTGCAGACAGCTTCATGGAAGGGAACATCTAATCCAAAGAATTTAGCAAAATTATTTCCTATTTCCAGAGGTTTCAGTGACATGAGGAACGAGGAGCATGTATGAAGGGTCACAGCACTTCATAGTAATTTTCACCTCTGTTGTGTGCCCTTGTAGATGAAACTGCTCTTGGGTGAGGCTTGGCAAACAAGTCCATCAAGAAAGGGAGGTCAAGAGAAGCAGTTTTCTGTACTGAATCAAGTGTTGGGGAGAGCAGGGGGTGTAGTAAAGGGCAAGATTGGCAGTGTAAGATTGGTTTGGACAAAATTGCTCAAGAGTCCTGGGTGCTCATGCCCCTGCCCTCCCAAAAGAAAAACAAAGAACCAAAGAAACCAGGTGGGGAAAAAAGCTGAAAAAAATAACTCAGAGGGCCCACAAAATATGTTTCTTGATGTGAGCAATAGTAGTCTAGTTAGTGGCTTACTGGATTCTTGGCTGGGCATCTTTCAGAGGTGCTTGTAATTCAAAGTACTCCAGGCTTCTTGATGTTTTTTCTAGTCTTCGCTTTTTGATAGCAACCCCACCTCCCTGGGACCTCCTCTGCCATAGTACTCTGGTCCTTGTTTTCATTTTTCTTCTCCTTTCTTGGAATAAGCAAATGGACCTCACACTAAAGAGGTTCCATGTCCTCCCACGGAAAATATCTTATATGCAGGTACGATGTAATGACATACAAGATTTTGTTGTTGTTGTTTTCCTATGTGTTTGTTTATTTGTCAGCTTTACAGCAAGATCTGAAAATGGATATCCTTTTCCTCCTGCTTCCTGTTCTATGGCTGTTGATAGAAGTCTCCGAAGGCAACTTTGCATAGCTCAGACTGCAGTATGGTTTTATTCTTTCCTAGTCAGCCTGGCTGTGGAGCCCAAGGATCTTGCACTTGCTTTCATAGTCAGATATGCACTGACTCTTCTATACCATTATTATGTTGTTTTTTCCTGATGTTCCAATGCTATGCTTTGCTATAGCTGATGCAATGATAGCTGATGCTTATCTGAAGGTTTTAAGCCTCCCTCTTCTTCCTCCCCCCATCCTGTAGTCTCAGAAGAGCAAAAATACGGTCATGCAATGGTCAGAGAAGAGAAATCATATGGAGAGCATAGGGTGGAAGGCATACCCCTGGGTGATGCAGGTTGGCAGGGCTTGCAAAACCAAGGGTGAATCTGCTGGTGTTCCTTGCTCAGTGAAGGTCTGAGTGGAAGTGCCTCGACGCTCCCCCCACGCTGAAATGGTGGCTGGTCACAAGCCAGTCAGATGTGTGCTCCCTCTGCCCGCGGGCAGCCTGCAGAGCAACAGGCCACCGGTGATGCTGCAGCAGGCAGAGCGGCCGTGCTTTCCTTTCAGTAGCAAATGCATTTTGCTTTCTCCTACTTGAAAACTCCTCCCCGTAAGTCAACAACTGATTTCTAGGAGGGGTGGAAAAAATAAGCTCAAATTTGCTTTTGGAGACTAATTTAACTAGAAGTCTTTGTTGCTACGTTTCATCTCCTTATTTTTGAAGACGTGATCTTCTGGTCAAGTGTTTGATTCAGAGAGAAAGACAACATTTACAGCTACTTGAAATATTTTACTGTAGGTTGTCTTCTGAAAAATAATAATGGCATAATAATAAACAGCTGTTTAGTTTTGCCCCTCACATCTACTAATTTTTAATCTATACACCCCTTAAAATCACTTCTGTAGACCTTCTGTGAGGACTGTACGGTGCTCAAGTACCAGCAATGTTTTTAAGGGTTCAACAAGATGCGAGTCCTAACAGAAGCAGGAGATGGGCAGCTGCCACGGTCTCTGTGTTGCGGATGGGGGGATGCAAGGCGTAGAGAAACTCAACTCATATCCTCAGAGTAGCTGAGGTCTGGCTTTTAATGTGGCACATGGGCACCTCTGTGGTGCCTTACCTTACTTGCTCACAACTGTGCAGGGAAGCTGCGGCCACAGGGAAATTGAAAATGGATCCTTCTTTGTCCCAGATGGAGACCTTAATCCCTGAGCCGTTCCTCTTTTGTTTCCACAGGAGAGATTTCTTCCTTTTGTTTCAAGTACTAATGGAGGGGGAGAGGTTTAGAAATGTTTTCTTTTATTGTCTTTCAAAGAAACACAGTGTACCCTAGTAAGAATGTCATGACTCTTCTGTGAGCAGATATATCAACAAGAAATGCTTGTATTAGTATTTTAAGTTTGCTACTCTGTAAAAGATTCCTCAGGTCCTTTGCAAATTAAATATTCCGGAGGAGTCCTGGCACTCCTGTGGGAAGGGACAGCCATTAGCAATCTGCAGGACGTGAGGGCAGGCAAAAGCTGTGTCCAGCTGAATCGGCCGGAGGAGTTTAGATGGGCAGAGAGTCAGTCCTAAACCTGGAATTGCTCCAGGAAACTTTAAAATCCAGACTGCAGGCAGCTCTTACGGGGGAACAGCATGTTGCTGCTTGGTGCTTCAAAAGACCTGCAAACCAGCAGCAGCATTAAGAGAAGGTTCATGCTTTTTCTGCTTGAACCTAATGCTGTTCAAGCAGACCCTTCAAAGAGCAATTTCATTTAAAGTTTGATTTTTTAAAATTTTTTAAACTTATGGAGAAAGGTTGCTGTTCTGAAACTGGAACTGAGTCCTTTATCACCAGGTATATAGTTCCACATTAACCAATTTTTTTCAGGTGCTTTTAATGTGGTTTGTTGGTGTTTTTTTCTATATTCTTCTGGGAGTGATATTTTTCTGAAAATATTTGTCACTGCTTCACTGACCTGCCTTCCCCTGCAAATTTTTTGGGAGATGGTATAAAACATGTTCTTTTCTTGTTGAAATTAATGAAAACTATTTTTGTTCCTCAAAACAGCTGTGGGCAGGAATACAGCAAAGTGGGGAAGAAGCTTTCTTGATGTCTGGAAAATAGTGGGTTTGTTCTGATGAAGTTACAGCCAGTGGAGAATTCTTCTGGGTGACTGTGCGAAAGGGTTGGCCCTGAAATCTCTCAGCAGAATCATAATGTATCTAACTGAGGAGGGTTGTGCTGGTTTTTAATTTGTATGTAGAAGCAGGTCTAGTATTCTCATGACACAAACTAAGCTGCATCTGAACGTGTTCTAAAAACAGTTTCACTTCTTGCATGTTTTCCCACGATAAATTCACAGAATCACAGGAGGTTGAGGTTGGAAGGGACCTCTGGAGGTCATCTGGTCCAACCACCTTGCTCAAGCAGGGCTGCCTAGAGCTGGTTGTCCAGGAATTGCATCTTTAGTTTCAGGGAAAAGAGAGAGAATATGCTGCTGTACAAATGGAAAAGGCATTTGGCTTTTCTTACTTTCCTGCCTTCCATCGAGTGAGCAGGTCTGGGTGCAGAGGCAAGGTGCTGGCCGTGTCCTATGCCAGTTTGTGGGTGGAACACCTGGAAATCAAGAACGGTACTCTTTTCCAGATTGAAAAGATGCATCTAATGCTAACTTGTCTGAAAAACAAATGAGAAATGTAGCAGCTAATTAAATCCTTCTATTTAAGATCAGGATGAAACTGAGACAGTGGCAGAGTAAAGGAGGACTCAATTTTGCTTCATTGCATGAAAAACAGATCTATCTTTGTGCTTTCAAGACCCGTTAGGGTACATGAGCATATTTGTGAAAGTGTAAGCAACCTCCTGTTCGACCTTGCATTTTCTTTTCATGCTTTACTATGCCTAGCTTTAAAATATTTCTGTGAAAATTAAAATTGAGAGTCATTGTGGTGGGTTGATCTTTGCCAGCTGCTAGTTGCCCACCCATCTGCTCTCTTGCTCCCTGTCCTCAACAGAAGAAGTAAAATAAGATGAAGAAACTCATTGATTGCGATAAAGACAGGGAGATCATTTACCAGTTACTGTCATAGGCAAAATGTCACAGGCTTGACTTGCGGAAAATTAATTTATTGCCAATTAAAATAGAGTTGGATGATGAGAAACAAAGACGTAACTCGTAATACCTTCCCTCACCCCCCACTCTTTTTTCCTAGGGTCAACTTCACTCATTCATTCCCAGCTTCTCTACCTCCTCCCTACACCTTTATGTATTTTTCTTCTTTTCTATTTTTAGGAGGGGTAAGAAGCACAGTATAATTCTGAGGACCCAGCTGTCGGTGAGAGTCCATGCCTGCATTGGTAAGTGAAGTTCCACATGCCTGAAAGAGAACAAATAAATAGAATCAATCTCTGAGAGCAAATCTGCAGAGTATGAATCAGGCTTGCTGTGTTCCAAGTTAAGGATAATGGCTAATAAATTGATTTCTTCGTTGTGTTTGTTGCGTGCTAAAATTAGGGTATATTAGTTACATTACCCTTAAAGTATGTTAAACAGCCCAGGGAAGTATAGGATTTGACAGTAAAGTATGATGGTTGGGGGTGCTTTGGAAAATCTTGGATTATCTGTCTTCCCACAGCCTTTGTGTGTGCCTGAAGAAGACTGTGTTCTCAATCTGAAGAATTGTTGGCTGACAGCTAACTGCTGCATTTTCATAGCATGTAATGTTTATTACTTCACATCTTGCAGATCTTGGCCACCTATTTGTCATTATCACAGTGTCACTGTCTTAAAAACCCTGGTTAAAACAATGCTGTGATGAGAAAAAGTCTAATGAAAGTCATAATGTGTGTGTTACAAGAGCTTTAAGGTTGCATAAGCAGAGGCTGATGTGCTGTGATGGCGTTAATACGTTCTCCGGCGTTCTGCAGAGCAGCATGTTTCACTGAATGTTAGTGGCAAAGCTAATGCTCGTGTTCTGGTGATCTTATGATAGATGTTATGGGTGGCTGGTTTAAAAAAAAAAAAGCCAACCCCCCCCAACCCAAAAAATAATCCTATATGTATGTGCCACAGTTGCCTGTTTTGTTTTCTATTTCTCCATAATAGATTCAACACCCTAATACATTTAGCTCGTAGTTGGTCTTATTTCAAGAGATCATAGCTGAAGCATTGGAATATAGATACTTTCCTTAAAAGGAGGAGGAGAAAGTCTAAGTTTTGTATTATTTCCGCAGTGCTACTGCTGTCGGAGGATTCAGGCTCTAAATACAACTAAACTTCTTTCCCCTGCCCCCAGGACGTGTTATGAAACAGCCTTTCTGGGAATTTGAACTGAGTATAAGCAACCTACAGAATTCCTTGAATACCTCCCATTGAGAGCAATCTCTAGGCTGCCTCACGCAGGAACAGATTCTCCTCTACTACCGTTGGCTTGAGGAAGTACAGTAGAGCAAGCCTACGTGTTAAGTATTAGAGGAGAAAGAGATGCTGTGAAGTCTAGGCTGATTTTATAAATGTGAATGAAATTAAGAACAGCTTGGAGAAGCTTGTTCTTGTTAGGTCTGGGGATATCTTTGGCAAAACAGACCAGTGCAGCAAGACAAGATTTCATATGTTTCCTGGATTGAGGTTTTATAAAAACAATTTTCATGTAAAAATTTTTGTCCAGAGTGCAGCTATCGAGGAATTGGAGCACACCACGTTTTGAACTTCCCTGTGTGGTTGCTTTTTTGTTATCTGTTTGCATTCAAGCTCACTGAGGGCAATTAGGCATATTACTGTGCACGTGTATTAATTGTTCCTGTGTGAAAGTGCGTTCCTTTGTCACGTGCTGTTACTCTCTGGCAGCGGTGATGCATTCAGTGGTGAGTACAGAGGAAGCTAGGCTGCAAAACTTGAGTCCAGTTTTTGAACTCCTAGAGCAGAGGTGTGTTTGGATATGGGCTTTTGGCTTGGTTCATTACAGGCAGAAAAGCCAAACACAAGATCTGGTTCTAATTTCTAATCCCCCTGCTGAAGTTTAGATTTTTAGGGTAAGTTTTTGTTTCAGCCCATAGCTTGATGTAATGTAGTTTCTTCTGTCTTTTTCTTTTTTATTTCTACATATCAAAAGTGTGTTATTTTTTGGTATGGGATAGTTTGAAAGAGTCAGGGACACTCTGCAGTTCTTCGTACTGGCCTTGTTTGGTGACCTGTGCCTGGCAGTTAAACTTGTCACAGGATAGGAGGGTTGTTTCACTGTCATAGAGGGTACTTTTCTTAATCTTGCGTGTACTTTCACATCGTCTGCCTGTTAACGTCTCTTTTGAAATATAAGCATTAGGTTTAGAGGTTAAAAGATGTGTTACATATTTGGAGTAGAAGCCAGGAGCTAGAGCAATCTGAGATGGTGTTACGTGGAATAAAACCATCTTGCTTTGGCTATTTTCCTTCAGTCTTCACAATATCCTTGGAAAGCATTGTGGTTAGCAATGTTACTGACTCTGCAAAGTCCCCAGTAGGTTGCTAGGACTGCTTTCTGGGAAGATGTGGTTTGTTCTGTAGTGCCCTTGCCGCAGAGCCTCCTGTCATCCTTGCATTCAAGGTTTTACTTTGCTCTGCAGAGCTAAGAGGTGTAAAGAAACAGCTTTCCTGTCATAAACTCTCCCATTTGGAAGTTGGACCAATATTTTTTTTTGTTCTCCCTAACATGTTGTACTTTTAAATTGTGGGAAATATACAAGTGTTTATGTTCAGATGTCCAGATAAAGTTTTCCATCCTTAGTGACTTCAAATCTCTGGGGAATTCATTGGGCTTTAGTGTCAGAGGATGTATTGACTACAGGCCAATATTTTATGAGACTTGGGAAGCTTTAGCAAGTCCCATGTCAAGTGGGGTGGGTTTTTTTGGTTTTAAGCAGGGCAGGGAAGGAATAAAGCTTAATAACTTGAGTGCGGAAGTTGTTAGTGAGTGGTATTTTCTGTCTTATTGCATACCAGTCACTCTTAAGCATATTAGTCAATTTAATGCATTAATACTCTCCCCCCCCCCCAATTTGAGTTCTTGTCTTCTGTTCACACTAACAACTTTCAATATGGAGGAACAAATTTTCTTTTAAATATCACTCTACTTGTTTTCCCATTTTGTCTTGATCCTTATTAAATTGTCAGGACTAGTTAAAAGGTAATTTCAAAAATAAAATTTAAGTGGTTTTAATACAAACTACAATATTTACAATGGTTTGTATCAAAAGACTATTGCAGAAACAAGTTTTGTTCATATAACTGATTGAAAATTATAGAAGTACTTTTGTACTTGTTGATGTTAAAAGACCTTAGTGGAGGAAGATCTGTCCTTAAATCACATAGTGTCAATTGGCTTTTTTCCACAATCTGTCAAATTTGACCTTTTATTCAAATTAGATTTATTGTGAGTTAATACCCTGTGGGAAAAGTCTTCCTGGTATTTCTGGCAGCCGTATGACTTTCCTTGTTTGTATTTAGTTGTGTCTTAATGTAATTGTAATTTGTATGTATCTAACAGTTACAGCCTTGATAAAGTCCAATGTAAATGAGGAAGTAGTTTTACAAGGCGAACACCAACAGTGCCAAAAACTTTCGCCCCTGAAACTAAATGGAAGGTTTTAGTCAGAGAAACTCTTTGATAATGAAGTTTTAAAGATCTTTAAAAGCTCCACTCTTCCTGGACATTCATGTTGTTCTTGCTTGGACAGCTCTGTTTGCGGCTGCTGCTTCATTTGCCTGTTCATTGCTTCTTGGTAGTTTTCTCTCAAAATCTGAGGTAGTCTCTGAGAGAAAAGGCACCATTTACTCTTACGTATCTGGATGCAGTACCTAGCCCAAGAGAGTCCCATGCCCTCTTTTAAAACGCTTATGCCTGTGGTGGGGAATCAGGAGTGTTGCTCTCAGTACTGAGAATGAGGTTTGGACAGGGACTCATGACAATGACTTAGAATGATTCTGCCAAAAGAAGTTTGACGTAAGCTTCAGGTGCTAATACAATGTAATACAAGAAGAATGCAAATAACAAAGGTTGATGTAATTCTGAATATATGTATTGGCTTGGGATTGCTCAGAGTACTGTAGCTTGGAAGGTCAGCAAATGTTGCAAGCTGTATTTTAAATTTTACTTCTCCTTTGTGTCAGTTTATTATTTTTAAAAAAAATCACACACAGTCACCCCCCCCACCCTCAACTGGTTATTTAAAATGTTTTTGCATTATAAAATTACATTTTTGTATGGTTATAGCTCCTTCCTGTATTTATGCAAATAAATATTTGCATAAACATTATATAGATTTATTTATAAAGATTTATTTATCTGTCTATAGATTAAAAATAATTTGCGTAGATATTTGTGTGTATTACATTTCATAGCTTGATCCAGCAAGGTCCCTAAACAGTGTGCAAGTATATTATTGCAAGAGTCTTGCTGAATGTATAATATAGCTTCATTATTAGTCGTTATAACCATTTTATAATCCCATTCTATTGGCTTTTGCACATGGGCAGTTGCAGATTTACCAGAGCATGGTGCTTAAGTGATCTACAGTGTGTCCGTCCTTCCATGGATGCTAAGCAGTGGATTATTCCCAAGTATGTGACGTGACAGCTGCTATGCTGCACGGTGGCTGTTTCTAGACCTTGTTATTAGGGCATCTGCTTTAACCAGCAGTGTTAGCACCAGTAACCCAGCCTTTCCACGCAGCTCTTTGGACTGTCTTTTTGATATCGTCTTGCTCTTGATATCTTTTATGAAACGTAGCCGTAAATATGTTGTTGAGCACCTTTTGTTCTGTGATACCTGAGGGAAGCTGTAAGCTAGTTGTAACTAGGAGGCTAGTAGAAGCCAGCTGTTTTTATTTGTCCTGTAATGGCTGAAGTATGCAGCTAGTCCTTTTTTCTATGTACAGTTTTCCTTCTGTTATCCATTATGTGGACTTGTTGCATGTATTACAGCAGATATGATGAGGTTCTGCAACCATTTATGCATCTATTGAACCTTCTGGTAGGATCTGTCCCACCAGGTGCTTGAGATGCAAGGTCCTCCCCAGTGGAACCACAATGCTTTCACAAAGACAAAGTCATGTCTTGAGTCTGTAACTGTATCCGCACTTTGTTGCAGACAAGATATGTGGACAGAAGTGGGGAAGAAATGTGGTTTATCCTCTTATGAGTATAGTATCGAAGCGTAGAAAAGCCAGTGCAATTCTGGTTAAGGCATCATGTGAAACTGACTTGTGTTTAATTCTCCGAGGGCAGAGTTAAGCTTGTGCCTACAACCCATGTTACTGGTACTGTCTCACTTGAGATGCTTCTCCCTACAAATATCATGATTGTATTGCATCTGTCTGGCATATGCGTGTTTGCCATGTGCTGAGTGCCAGAGTAGAGTTGTCATTGCCATGGACACTGTGAAGCTCCTCCAGTTCATACTTTAAAACTTTCTGATTTCTTTTTTTCTTAAAGGGAATAGCTCATTGAATTTAAACAGCTTTCTTTTGATAAGGGAGTTTCTGAATACACGAAGAGAAAGAGTCTAATTAAAAAGCTTTTCTAAAGGAAGCTTAATTGTGGCATTATGAGCTCTTCATTTGGGCAAGTAATGATTGATATGTTCCAATGAAAGTCTCAAGAAAGAGAGGTACTTTGGGTTGTTTGAAGGGCATTTTACAGTTTTCTGTTCAGTGTTAGGCATTCCTAATAGAAAACATTTTCAGTTTGAGAGAGAAAGCATGTGGAGAGCATTAGCAGTTCAGCAAAACGTGCAACCGATTCGGATTTAATTTAAAGGGAACAAAAGAGGTGCCTTGAGAATTTGTCGGAAGCGCTGTGGTTTTGCCTTCTTTGCACTGATGGTAACAGGAGAGAGAGAGAGGTGAGTTGAAATTGCTTTGTTAAATATCTTAGCATAATTGGGACAGAAAAGACGGTGATTAATGGATTTAATGGTGCTGCACAGGGATCCTGCATGCATTATGGATTTGTAATCATGACATGCTTCCTATGACTCTTGCTGTAAGTTGGTAAAAGTCCTGGCTTAAATGAAGATAATAAACAACATGTTTATTAGATGTAAACTGACATCACACAAATTGAATAAATGTGAAAAGGAATGCCAGAGCTTGAGGGGGATTTTTTTTTTTTAAGGGTTAGGCTTTTTTAAATAGAATAATTTGAGTTCTAGTTAAGACAGTGCATACAGCACAGGGGCCTGCTTCCAGATGTGATTGGAGATACCTGGTTCAGCTCTCTTTCAATTTGAATGAAACATGAAATAGCTGCAAAGGCTACAATAAAAATACCTTTTTCAGCTTTTTAGGATTATTTAAATTTTCTTTCTGGAGAACGTGGAACACAGATGCTCTAAGTAAAATCCCCTGGTTCCCAGATCAGATTGCTTTGTGAAAATCTATCCGTATAAATAACTTGTGGTTTTGCTCTAAAAATGTACAACTCTTTAAACTGAAATGTTAGACTTCTGTTGTACTCCTCGTGCATGCTTTTAGTCAGCCTCCTTTGTGGGGATAAACCATGGTACTTCCACATAACCTGTGATTTGCCTTCTGTGATCTCACCAAGAAACCTCTGGGCTGGTTCTGTAGGATTTCAGAAGGTGTTTGAGACAAAGCAGGGAAATTTCCAAGATTTGTCTCTGCATATTTCATTAAAATTATAATCCTTAAAATAAGCTTTGCAGCAAGAAGAACCAAGAAGCTGTAGAGCAGATAAAGCCTCCATTAGCAGTGGCTTGTTGCTTTAAAACAGTGGATTCCTGCTTTAAAGGGGCTTGTTCCAGGTTTGAAAGGACTGCTGTGGAGCATGCTAGTGGGATGCTTTTCTCATCTTGGGAAGCTTTGTGTCAAAATGTGAAAGCTTATCTGACTTGACTTGCACCAGGAAGTACTTCAGAAATCGAGTGAAATGTCTTTGAATTGGGATAGCCTCTTTCTGACTTTTTTTTCCTGACAACTTAGATTTCCATAATAATTCCCTTTTCTTACAACGTGTAAAAATTTGCAAGGGAGAAGGAATCTACTTTTGACTCTTAAAACATAGTGAGATTTAAAACAAATCTTGTTTCTAAACAAACAAACAAAAATCGTCAATTATCTTCAGTGGTACCTTAAAGGAAACCATCTCCTCATAAAGCCAGGAAGGAAAATAAGTAGTATGATACTTTGCTTCCCACCCCCATCACAAGCCCATTTAGACTTGTTTCAGCTATTTTTTAAAATGAATTATAAAGTACCATATTACTGATATGTGGGGTTTTTTTAAAAGTGGTTTTTTTTCATGCGGTCTAAATACGTCTTTTTGAAGATTAAAAAATTCTAACAAAATGCAATAATGCTTTTATTCTTTGCATATTACTATCTACCCAGTGCTTTGAAAGTACTGTACATCTGCTGAAGAATAAAATCTTACAAAAAAGGAAGACTAAGTTAATTAGTGAATTAACTTGAAATTTCTGGAGTTTACTGCAATTGCAGTTTCTAAAATTTAATGTCTAAGAGAGTCATGTTGCTATTGTTAGGACTAGATTTACCACCTTTTTGTAATCTGAAGCGAAACAGACATTGGAAATTTAACCTCTGAGGTGAGAAGAATTTTGTAACTTTTAAAACTGTTTATAACTTCTCATAATGGATCCCAAAAATGGACCCCTCTGGAAATAACTGGTAACAACAGTAGTATCTATGATGATGAGGACTTTGTGGATTTGGTTGGGGGTTTTTTGTTGTTGGTTTGGTTTTTGTGTGGTGGTTGTGTGGTTTGTTTGTGGGTTTTTTTGTTTTTGTTTTTTTTTTAGAAAAGCAAGCAAATAGTTGATTCTTTTGATAGATGATTTAGGCATTTTTGAACGACTTCCATGTTCTTCAATTAGATTTTGAGAAATACTTCCCCAATAAATAAATCAGTGCAGCCTAGGAATTGTCTCTAGATGTTGCTGTTACAATTCTAGAGGAGATGTTGCAGAGGCTGGCCCTCCGTGACCTGTGGGAGCTCTTCATGCTTAATGTTTCAAGAAGTCTCTGTGTGTGTGCAGTGAGAAGGGGGGATTTGGAGAAGAATCACATCAATTTCAGAGCTGCAAATTGGGTGGTCAAGGCAACCTCATCAGGTTGTTCTGCTACTGCTGATGCTGTGTAACTAGGATTTTGCAGGTCCACGTTGAGGTGCGAAGCCCCCCTTCAGCATTGCTTGTACTTGGTGCGGCCTTTCTCTCACCTTGGGGGCTGTCCAGGCATCAGCCTCTCCCAAATCACAGCTTGTGACTCTCAGGTCAGTTGGCTGGGACTTGTGTGGCTTGCTGAGGGGTGGCTGTAGTCATCCTGCTAAGGTAGGAATCTATAGAAATCATTGCTGCTGTATAGCTAGGTATGAATGTGACAAACTTGCTTTTACTTCATCATAACAGTTCCCAAATTTTCAAGGGGGTATCCTAAATTTCATTAAGTGTAGGAGTTTGTGTAGTTTCCTTAAAAGGAAAATAAAATAATAAATTTCATGCAACCTCTTACATCAATAGCTGTTGTTAGTTTTCATGTCGTTTCCCTTTTTAGCTGTTTGCACTTCCCACTTACTTTATAGATCTTTGTATTGACAGACAAAGCAGTTCTTACTCTTATGGTCTGTGTTCAGACAATTGAACTCATTTTGCTGTAGACTGAAGCACAGCATGTTCAAGCCCTTAACCGGGGAAAAAAAAGTTAAGTTCATGTTAAATATCTTCAAATAAATTAGCATTACACTTGGAAGAGAACAGAAGGATTTTTTTCCTGCCTCCACCTAAACCTGTACTATACAGAAAATATAAACCAAACAGATGAATTGAGTTCAGATTAGTTCTCTTGAAACTGTGCACCGCTCAGGCCTGTTTTAAGCTTTACCCTGCAAAACTTGTTAGAGTAAAACAAATTTAAGCACCTAAACTATGGAAGAGAAATCAGGAGCTGCTACTTAAAAGCTGTGGCTTTGGAATAGGAAATGTTGGTATTTCTTTGGGATGTTGTTCTAAGCCCTGCCACTGATTTAGCCTTGTTTGTAAGGAAGGTGGAGGGATGCTGGTTTTGCTCAAGTGGAATTAGGGTAAATATAGTTCCTACCTCCCTGAGATGTTCTAAGATGCATGGACAAAATTTGCTTTGATTTACCAACAGTCTCTAAGCATGTATACTAAAGGCTGCATTAACATTAAATATATAGCTTTTGTCTGCTAGCTTTTGTGTTTAGGAGTGTGCATTCTTCGTCTTGTTCAGCTGTAGATTTTAGGTCTGGATTTGCTGAAATTTAAGGAGCTGCATAATGGTCACGGAAGTGGCTGCAATGCAAGTTGTGGCTCTCACTTCCCAGGATTTTTGGGTAGAGAAAGAACTGGATTAGTGATGTTTATTTTTCTATAACATACTTCTAGTGTAATAAAAGAGCAGAAGTGGTGTTAGTTCATAAACCAAGGAATCGTGCTACTATGGAAAGGAGGCTTCTCTTCTCTTCAGAATGAATCCATTACATGTAATGCTTTTGAGTGGAAGCCCTGCAAAAGGACATAAGGCAAAATTTGTATACCCTGTTTAGTACTACCAAAATACTAAACAAAAACCTCTACATGTCTAATGTCTGGGCTGATTTCCTCCCCCCACCCCTAGTCAATGACTGAGGGAGTTGCTGTGGAATAAATAGGGACACATTTCCTCGCTCTATTCTCTCCTGTATGGTGGGTTTTTCTCATTCATTGCATGTCTGATTTCTGCTCTCTGATGAACGGTTTTGATCTCTTACTTGATTATCATGTACCACAGATAAATGTGTACTCCAGTATGCCTTATGATGATTTATTTTGTATTAGCTTAAAAAAGAGAATGTATACATGTCATTGAAATGCAAGGTCAGGAGGTGCATGTTTGAACATTATCAGTCTGCTTCGGTCTGCTTATCTTTAAAAACGGTAAGTAAAATGTGCAAACTCATGGTCAATGATGCTTCAAACTGATGCCGCTTGCTAACTTTTTGTGAGCTCACTGCAAGGCCAAGTATATGGGTATCATCTTTTCAGACCAGGGCTATGTTGTTCCAGTCCTTATATGTACTGAAAGGAGGGTTAAGTTTTGTTGCCATCTCTAGATCTTACAGTGAAAGGTGATACAAAATACATGTGGTTTTGTAACACCGTTGGACTGATTTTTCATGTGGTTTATTAACTTTTTTCACTATGATATGTAATGTTAAATGCACTCTCTCATAATTCAACAGTCGAGAAATAGTTGTGCTCTGTTGTCGAGTTTTCATCGTGGCATTTAAATACTGTGTACTGTTTTTTCCTTGCCTTCAGCTATCCTATTTTGCTCTTGTTTATATCCTTTTCATCTTTTTCATGTGCGGCTGCTTTTATTTCTGTAGAAATTCAGATGATTTAATTTGTAATTTGGGTGCCTCTCAATTTATTTCTTTCTTTAAAGAAGTACCCCAAAGATTTGAGGAGCTTTATTTAAATAGGTGTCACAGTTCATATGATGTAACATATGTTGTCATGATGTAACATATGTTGTCTCTGTAAGACTTTTAAGTGAGGTATCCACCAAATCCACCAAGTGTCAAGAAGAAAATGTGTACTATAATGCAAATTATTGTGACGGTACCTTTGAAGCATTTAGATAAAATGCTCATCTTGGGCTCAAAACATGCCACGGTCAGATGTGGTCATCAGTGGTGGAAGAATCCCACAACTCATTGTCATTATGGTTTTGTACTTGTATGAGCTTGATGAAATTGAGGACATCATGGTATCTCTGTCTGGAAAAGGGAGAGAGAGAGAGGATTTTTGGAGTTTTTAACTGGTGATGTTGTAAGTATTATTAAATATTACGTAATGCAGAAGACTTATTTCACAGCTTTTCATGTCTTCAAGTGTTACTTTTAATCATGAGCTGTCCTTTTCTGGGTTTTTCTTGGTGGTTTCTTTTTTGTTTGTGTTTTTTTTTTAAATGTACAGCATCTGTATTTTAATAAAGATAACAGCTCCTTTAAGTCTCTTTTTTCCTGCTTAAGACTCAACAAGGCACATAAAAATTTGGGCTCCAAAGAGATAAAGTTACAACCTCTTAATTTAAAACCCCAGCAGAAGTTACTGTGGCTGAGCAGCATGCTATTGTAAGTGGTAGGATGTCATAAGCCATATCAATTCATATTTAGCAGTTTGAGATGATTCTGGTATGTATCAAGTTATATATCAGGTTTCTTTTAACCTTTCAGACATTAAATATTTAGCTCTTGTCTTACTGTTAAAACATGAAGAGGAGTGTGTTTGTAAACTCTGTACTTAAAACAAACAAAAAAAACCCCCAAACCTATTTCTGTGGTTTTATTTCTCCCTGTGGCTGTTGACAAGGATTACACTTCAGCTTTAAGGGCCAGTTATAACTTCAGAATGTCTAAAACTGGCATATCAAGTTAACTTGTTACTGTGCTGAGGAGGAAAATATAAATGCTGGATGTGTTCCTTACTTCTTCCGTAATCCTAAATTTAGGTTCACCAGCCATTTTTTAAGAGCTGGTTCAGCATCAAATGCCACTGGAGAGATTTGCTTACTGCTTGACTTTGTGTGAAAGAGGAACAGCTGAGAGTGTGGAAAGCTTCTCGGCAGGTTGGGCACGGGAGGAGGCCTGGGACTGATCTCGCCCGTGCCCGTGGGCTGGGGTTTTCCTCAGCCCTTTTAGCAGTAGAGGTCATTCTGCAGGGTTTGGGGGCCTGACAAACTGTTCCGGGTAGAGGACGATGGTGACGATGCTAGCAAGACAGCAGCCAGCTGTCATTGCTTTTTTGCCTCTTCCTGCTTAGAGGAGCATGCGTGAGTGGTTCCCTGTAACTGCATCAGAACCACATCAGGAGGCTTCCCTACTTTTTTTCTTTTGCTGTCATGCTGAAATGCTTGGTGTTGCACTGAGGAAAAACTTACTGTAAAAAATGTGGGTATGTTTGCGTAAAAGGTCCAGCATCATATGTAACTAACCTGAAAACTTTTGTTAAAACCCTCACAAAGGAGTTCTGCCATATGTTGTTCACTTCAACAACAGTATGTTTAAAAATTATTGATGAATTTTTAATTATTCATAATGTATTAAAATTCCTAGTATATTAAAAATATTTGAGATCCAAAAAGAGTGGGTGAGAAAAGAAAATCTTCCCTATATTTTTGCCAGAATAACCAGGTACTACTGTAATATTCTCAGGGGTGGTGTGCTGTGCTGTGGGAAAGGGGAGCCAGAGGGGTGCTCTGAACAGCTCCCTAAAGCCCTGGGTGTGAGCACATGCTGCACTTATGTCCAAAGGTTAGTACAAGTGATGAGTACACAAGCACCCATGGTTACCCTAGGTAACACACTGTGGGGCACTCTGATAGCGGTGACTGGGTCTCCTGGATTTTCACTCTGAGGTTAGTGGTCTGCATGTTACTGTCACCATGGTCTTTGCTGTTTTATATTGTGTATCTGTACTTCAGGTGTTGCGTGTGGTTTTCTGTTCTGTACGTTGCATGTTCCAGGCTCCTTAGTCAACATTTAGTCATTTAAATGTCTTTACTAGGACTTTAGGGGGAGTTTTCCTAACCTAACAGCTATGAGGTTGAATCTTTTTGTTTTAATGCCAGTAAAATACATACAATTTGGTACCAACTCAAGGACCTAGAAGGAACGTCTGTGAGCTGGCAGTACTTGTTTTGACTAAGATGCCTGTTACCTCAGGGTCCCGGGTACCATATCCAGCTGGCCCCTGGGGATGCTTATCCAGGAGGCAGGACAGGTGAGCAATCCAAATACAGAAGTGCCCAAACAGTTCCTAAATTTCTCTGTAGGGAAAACCAAAACAAAACAGCAAACAGAAAAGCACACACTGCACAGAAAAAGGATTTTTGTAATTGCATCTGTTTTATGAATACTGAGAACCCCTATTCTTACTCTAATATTAATAATTTAAAAAAAAACACACAAAAAACCCCCAAAACACCCAAACAACCCCTCCAACCCCCCAAAAAAAGAAAACCCAAACACCCAAAACACTGAAAAAACAAACAAAAACAAATAAACCCAACAACAAGAAAACAACATGGACTTAGTTCCTCCCTCTTCTCTACTTTCTCCTTCTCTTTGTTGCAGGAAAGGAGAAGGAGCCTTACAAGCCTAATTCAGCTGATGGGGAGCTTCAAGGCACTGGGCGTAGTTCTCTTTTTGAGTTGCTCTTGACCATGCTGCATGTAGGAAGATAACTTTGCTTCTAGCTGAAGCTTTACTGCTGTATCGCTGCCATGAGTCCTCCTCTTGTCAGCCCTCCCCATCACACCAGGCATGCAGCCTGGTGGCTGTGTTAGCCACTAGGTTCCCTCTGTCATCGGTGAGCAGAGTCTGTCTAGAGGGCACTTCAGAGCATCTCCGTTATGTTCCTGCCCTGAATTCCTCTTTTTCCATTGACCATAAAGGCAACAGATTAGGGAGAGGAACTGTCTGGCTGAGAGGTACATGTACTCTGGTTGTCCCTGGTTTGTGTCTTCAGAGTCCTGATAGTCGTTCTTGGATGACAGCAGCTTTTAGTGAAATCTGGTTCTTTGCCAAACTCCAGAAATAGTTGCACTGATTTCTTTTTTCCTGGTTTCTATCAGGATCTAATATGTAATTTGTATATGTGAATTTACTTATTTGAATAACTCCTGTGAAGTTATGCTGGAATGAAGTTTGCTTAGAGCAAGTAAGATTCAGGGATTCAGGCTATGAGTAATCTCCATTGGCTCTAACGCCCATCATATGGGCAGAAGCAAATGGAGACTGTGTCTGCTCTGTGGGTGTGCCCAAGCGCTTTGCTAGGACTGAGGCAGAAATTCTGGATGCCAGAGCACAAGTGTATTTTCTGGGCAAATCCTCACCTCCTGTAAGACGGTTTAGGGTGAGAGTTGGTCCATTCTACCCTTATGGAGCACCAGTCTTAGACTTGAATGAGATGGTGCGCCTTGATAATTTGTACCAGGCTGTTTCCTGGAGATCAGACTTGCAGACGCATCCCTTCCCAGGAGAAGGGGAAAGCTGCAGTTTTCCTCTGGTTCCTAGCATGATGTTTCTGACAAGACCTCCGTCAGAGCAAGTGAGCTAATTTCCGCATTGCAGAACCTGCCATGTTACGTGCTGAGCTGCAAAGACTAAAGAGGAGGATTTCTTTTCTCTGTCTCTCCCGTTGCTGCTGTTACTTTTTTGTATTGCCTGATCATATTCTGAGCCCGATGCCATGTAGCTGGCAGTTTCCAGAGGCAGCACTGCCTGCAGGTGGCTGTGCTGCCTGTTGACGGATGGGCCGGTGGCAGGCAGTCAGGCAGCCCAGGCACCGTGCGCACAGGCTCTTGCCCATCCCTCCCTTTCAGGGTCAGGTCAGCTGTACTTTGGCATTAAACCCCTAGCTGGAAAGATCTTGTCCGTGTTTCCTATAAATAACAAGGAAAAGGAGGAGACGCACACTTCGCAGGCTGCAGTTGTACCTGTCCTCTCCCTGCCGAGAAAACAAGGGATCTATTTGTAGAGCGGCTGTGTGTCCTGAGCGTTTAAATGCGATATCTTATCGGAGGCAGCTGTGGTGCATGTCAGTATTCACCCCTTTCACGCTGGCTTCTTAGTAGATAGTGAAATTGTGAGTTTCACCTATCAATTCTGCCTCCGTTACACGATATCACAGCCAGAATTACAGTGACCCAACTATGTGCCAGTGACCTCATGGTATCTCTTGGGGTTTTGTACCTCTGTTCTTTGCATGCTTGCGCATGTATGACAACACTGCTTTTCACTTTTCTCTTTCTCTTACCTCGTTGATAGGACATTAGAGTGTATTGCAGCCTTAGTACTTCTTATCAGGGATAGCTTGTTTTCTCTAGGAAGAAAAACAGTAGCACAGTTTGGACAAAGAGCCTGAATTCCTTTCAGCTCACCCATTCTTTTCATTAATTCCTTGGGGTTAAGTAAAATTATGCAGGGAAACTCTTACATTTACTTTTGTCAGCCTCTAATTTCTGAATAAAAGTATCTGCTGTGGATGGAGTATTTGCTTGCAGATCTGTGTTTGCCATTTTGGAGCACGATATCTGATTCAGGCTTTGAGCATTTTGAAGTTACAAGGAAGTGCCTGACTTCTTCCCCCTGAACCCAAGTCTCCTGAGCCCCTGCATCTTGGCTGATAAAGTGGACAGCTTGCTTGTGGCTTTCAGGGATTTAAATCGGACTGAACAAAAGCAATGCTGGGGAACAAGGTAATGTTCATGTTCTTCTGTTGACTCCTCAAATGTCCTGCAAGTGACTGGTTCAGTTCTTCCTTTTTGATGTAATTAGGATTATGTTTCTCAGGCTCACTTCCTTGACAGTCTTGGTCAAATACAAGAAAATTAGATTTCTTGGAAAAATGGGTTCTCCTGAGGACAGGTATGTATTTTCCATTTTTATTCAGAAGACTTCCATTAAGGACTTGTTAGTGAATAGCCCAGTTTTCTCAGTCTTATGTTTATTGTCCCATGCTCTCCTGAGTTAGGTAACCGCCTGGTACTTTGGCTGCTCTGAACTGCGCAGGTAGGAAGGCCATGGTGTGCCAATTATGTTTGCAGAAAATGAATGATCACCTCTGGGCACCTGCAAAACAAATGCTGGTTATTTAGGCACTCGATTCTCTGCTTCTAGCTCGAGCAACATCCAGCCTGGATGGTGCTTTTTGCACCTGGATGGTGCTGGAAAAAAAAAAAAATTTGTTTTAATTTTTTTTTTATTGCTGCCTTTCTTTAAGTATACTTTCTCTCTGATTATCTCCTGACACATATTGTAATGTTCCTTTTAGCGCAGTGTGACTAGTGTGCAGGGAGCCTATGGGCAGGATCTGTGGGAGCATTCTTGGTAACATGTGAGATAAAAGCATAAAAACTTACTCTGTTTTCTAAAAAGACAGTGAATGAAAATGCTTCCTAATCCCTAGGAACCAAGTAAAAAGAATAATCTACCCAACCCTTGCAGCATGGCTTTGCAAATTTCAAAAAATAAACAGGTAATAATTTAGTCGGAAATAACTCTGAGCATCCTCAGGAAGCAGCTGTAGGGAAGGTGTGTGTACATTGTCTTGCTATTGTGCTTTAATGAAATACAGACTTGCAAGCACATATGGCCAACAGGTATAGTACAAGTAAGTGCAGAGCTAATTTAATGTTATCTTGCATGATCAAAAGAAACTATGTAGGTGATTGCTTCATTTTGTAGAGGATTACTTTCCAGAAATCTTTAGGTTATTTGCAGTGGGTAAGTTCTGAAAGATTTTCATCTTCCCTCTTACAAAGAGTGGGGAAGCATGAAGTGAATCACAAATGGGCTATAGAACAAAATGACCTTGGCTGGATCAGATCAAAGGTCCACCTGGGCCAGTTCCTTGATCCCTCCACTTGTTTCTTCAACAACTGCTAACAGTTGCTGAATTGAAGAATATAAGAAGAGTGCAAGTATTCCACAGAGTGCTTTCCAGCCTCTGGCAGTTTTGTGCTTCAGGGACTTTGAGGTGGTGTCTTTACAGTTGGTCATCCTCTGTGGATTCTCCTTCCAGAAACTGCACAGCTGCTCTTCAGACACCCTTCAAACTTTTAGCATATAGAAAATATCACAGGTATGAGTTCCAACAGTTCAACTGCACTGTGGGTGAGGGACTGGCTCTCTTTGGTTATTTTGGACTTGAAACTTTAATTTGATACCCTGTAGCTGTATTGGAAAAGGAATTCCCGATCCACCTTCAGCCTTCTGTTGAAGGCTCAATAGCCGTTTCTCTCTGTTCCCCTCCCACCCTCTCCCCAGACCATCTCTTTACAGGGTGGAAATCCCTATAAGGGATGGGAAATCCCTGTAAAGGATTTAGGAATGACTTAGGTGGCCATTCCTCCACTGGAAGCTGGACTGTCTTCACTGCGTGATGCTTCCTTAAAATACTTCAACAATTATTTGCCATTAATCAAACTTGTCACAGTTTTCTCTGTCTTTTCCAGTTCTGCTATGTATGGCATTTGAGACTAGGGGCCTCAAATGTACCTACTATTGAAAATGCAGGTACACAATTTCCTTAAATAGTGTTATAATGATGCTTTCTGCTTTGTTTGTATTCCTTTTAAAATAATTCCCATAATCATTTCGCTCTGGAGCAGGTAAAAAGCAGAGTTGCTACAGAACTGGTATTACCTGAGTACCTTCTGAGTGACAAAATTCAATTTAAGGCCATAATTACTTGAAAAGTTTGGGTGATTTTTTTTTTTAATTTTTTAAATGTGTAACACTTCTCTGCACTGAATTTCATCTGTCATTTTTATCATCCAGTCAGTCGGTATTGGATGCTCGTGTGGCAGTTCTTCACAGCTGAAACTCTTCTTACCTGCTTTGAGTAGCTGAGAATTAACAAACTTTACTCCCTTTCCATGTACCGTCTTTGTTCACGTTATTTATGATTGTGGTGATTGGCACAGGCCCACACACCGGTTCAGTTAGCTAGACTATGAATTAAAATTTTGTAAGTATAAATTGGATATAATTTTAGCTCTGGACTTTTTGAGGGGTTAATGAAGGTCTGAGTTTGCCCTAATATATCTATTCTGATGTGAAAACAAAGGTGTAACCTGATGCGTGTTCAGGTGTATTGAAGGAGCCAGAACTAACCCTTATGTTTGTTGTTCCAGGGTGGCCTTGTCTTAACTTGAATGTGATTAATCACCACACATCTGTTTTCCATTCTAATCAAAATGTAACTAATACCTCTTTCTGCTTGTTCATCCTCTGCTTGTTCATCCATCTAGTTTTTCATGGATCCATAAAGACTCAAGAAAAAAGTTTGGTATATTTGGCTGAAATTTAAGAACATTTTTCTTCTGCTCAGTAAAATTATTTGAACGTGACCAGTAAATTTTAATTAATGTTATTTAGTAAGGATAATGACTATAATTTGACAGAAAACAGGTCTATATGAGGTCATTACCATATCGGAAATAACACCACCACTCTGTTACTACACTTTCCCCTTCTCTTGTTGAACTGCTGCAGATACAGCACTTGCAGGGATGATTTTATCTTCTTCCACATGGTGGTAAATTCATATGGCCTAAATGCAAGAATTTTCTGCAGACATTTGCTGAGGAGTTTTTTGTGTCTGGAAAGGTCCAGCAATTCTGTGAGCTTGTTGATGACTTTTAATACTTAGGGTTTTAAGAAGGGTCAGCATGGTGTCCCAACCACTGCTGTCACACCTTGTGCACACATGAGGAGGAAAATGAAATGCAGCAATAGCTTTCCACCTCGTGGTCAGTTTGGTGTTTTGGAGGAGCTGGAGGACCCTCTGTGTGTTGAGGATTAGCTAAATTCAGGGTGTGGTTTCCAAGAGGAAGGTGCCAAGTGCTGCCGCCTCCTCTCCATCACAGGGGCACCTCTGCTGGGCTGCGCTTCCTGCTGAATCTCCGGGGTCCTGGGATTAACTGCAGCCTGTGTGCTGGCACAGGAGGGAGTGGGACTTTAAGCACAGATAGCTTGAGACATTCAGTGTGCAGAGCAGCCAACCCCTCCTGCAGCCATCTCACTGGCAAGGTTGTGGAGGTGAGAAGCTGCAGCCTGAGAAACAGGCATCAACAGCATTTCTGCTGCTAGAGAAAGCTGGTCTCGTGGTTGCACCTGTAGCTCATCCACAGTTTTGGGCAGTGCGTGGAGTGGGAAATGGGACTGCTCTAATGGTGGTACATCGTGCTTGCCATTGGTGTGGATGGAGAGGCTGGCTCCATCCCTGCACCTCTCTCCTTCTCTGACTTTGCTTTTGGCTAGAATTAGCTTTTTTTGTCGCTTTCTGAAATACGTGACCGATTGGTTCCCCTCAGATGGCATAGATGACATAAATTTCTGGATTTTTATGGGGACTTAAAATCATAGAATGGTTTGGGTTGGAAGCGACCTTTAAAGATCATCTAGTTCCAACCCCCTTGGTATGGGCAGGGACATCTTTCACTACATCAGGTTGCTCAAAGCCTCGTCCAACATGAATGTGAACACTTCCGATGAAGAGGCATTGGAAGTGATGACTTGATATGTCAAGAGCTTAATCGTACCACTTGGAGAGTTTTTGTGTGGACTTTAAAGGCATTTGTGATTAGGTAGGACCCCACTTACATGAGGTTTTGTTGGCATCTCTGTTGGGATTAAGCAAAGACGTCAGAGACTTCTGGAGATACCAAGGCCTTTTGATCAAACCCTGAAGGTGATAAACTTGGTCCATATGAAGAGTCCATATATAATGGAAGAGCTGAGAACGGGAGGCACATCTTCTCTACCATCCTCTGAGGAAGTTCTGCTTTGCATAAAAATCTTGCTTGCAGGCCTGTGTCCCAATTCTGGGCAGCGTTGCCACCAGTGCAATGCTCAGTTATCCCAGATCTCACTGGCTTAAGCTGCAAAATGAGTGAACTATTCATAAGGAGTCCTGACATGAGCAGTACAAAACCACAGAAATTCTCCTCTCCTTTTTCTAAGAGGAGAACTATTTTTAAAGAAAAGGTATACTGGTGCTAAAAGATGTTTTATACAATTCTCAATTTTAACCACAAAATATGAGCTTCCTGTTTTAAAAAATTATAGTGTTTTTCAGGTAGAATCTAAACTTCTGAGGATTAAGAAAAAGCAATCTGCATCACCTGTGCAAGCTGGGAGTATGTCATCCAAACCAGTAAAAATGTTCTGTTGAGATAATTTTTTTCTTGTCCTGCTTTATCTAACACATTTAAAATCTCCTGATCTCTTTTTCCTCCTGTTATTTATACTCTCTGAACAGATTTTTCCCAAACTTCCAGCCTGAAACAGTTGCATTAATTTCTGTTGAAGCTCTGGGTGTTTGGCTTGTCTGAAAATCAGTACCTCGATTTGTCAAATATTCATATTATTAAGTTTAGCTTTTTTCCCTTTCTGCTTTGCAGTTCCCTAGAGCTACGCATTTCAGTCACTGGTACTTGTTCACCAGCAGGCAATGTGCTGATGACTTCAGTTTTATTACTTAGTTGCTTGGTAATTGTGAATTTCCATTTGAAATTAGTTGAAAATCCTAAAGCCGCAGTCTGTTTTCATGTGTTAATCTGTCCCACAATGGCACAGAAAAGTATGAGGGTGTTGAGGGCAATTATCGGTGAGTGGGGAGGGCAGCTGATACACCCTTTATGCAGAAGAGATCAGTTTACCATGGAAACTCACAAAAGGTCTCTGCAAATCTGCTACATATATCAGAAATATACAGCTACGCTGGAGGTATAAGCTTTGCTTTCCAGAATGAAAAAAAAAGTCCCCTACAGCTTCAGTTTTTATGCACAAGAGTGTTTATGGATGTTAATTTGAAAACTCGTGTGTGTTTTCAAAACTCTGTTCTATAAAGAATATGCTTTGGGAAATCAGTGATATTTTGCACTGTTCTGTATTAAAGTTAGTTTACTACATCACATCTAGTAAAAACAACTTTAGAGAAGTATTACTTTTCTGATAGTCTCTATGCAGGGATTTAAGACTGGAAAGGGCATCCTGCGAGAGTAGTCCTCTGCTATCCCACATTATATAATCTCCTCTGTAAAGTTGCTACCCAGTATACATGAACATAGCAATAGCCACTTTTTTTGCTTTCAGTTGCGTTTATGAATTGCTAAGTTCACCCTGTAGATCCTGGATAAAATTGAATTCCTGTTGGCCGTGCAGTCTGAGATTTCATTACTGCTGACCTGACTTGGCATCCCAAGTTTGGGAACAGCTGTGTGTGCTGAATCACATCCTCAGCCTGTGCAAACTAATTCTCCTGTAAGTCAGCTGAGAAGCTGGTACAGCCTGTCTGTCATTTCTGTAATGTACAGATGCAAAACATTTATGCCTGAGCTTGTTGTTGCTCTGTAGATTCTCGGTTCCAAGCAGCAAGGAGCTTCCAAGGTGGAATCTCGGGGTGGAATGAAATCAATATAAACATGCTTGGGGTAGAGATCAACAGTCGAAGAGTAATTAAGGTCTTGTGCTCAAATTTCAGATTGGACACTTCTGTTCAGCAGCAGTTCTCTTTAAGGGATTCTGCAGAGCTTGTTTTATGCTGAGTATATTCTCATTGCATTGATTTTTGAACAGCAGAGCACTGTATGTGGCATGTGTTTCAGTGAATATTGACAACTTAAAAACATGTAGACAAACTTTTAGAGTGGTGGGAAGGAAGAGACTACAACGTGGTAGCTGAGTCTTGAATTTCTGAATCTGGGCAATTTATCTTTAGCAAACTGTGATAGGGATTACTGCTGGACGCTGTCATGTTGCATACCTTGCAGGTTTCCAAAGGAGCAGCTGTGAAGGCGGTTAAATTCGGTGAAGACTTTCACTAGTATTACAGTACGATATTTGGCACTGACAATGAAATATGAGGATATAGAAATACTCTCAAGGCTACTAAGCTAACTCAAGGCAAAAAAAACCCAACCCAACAAAACCACCAACCCCCCCTCCCCCAACCTAATCCCTGAGGGAATGCCTGCTTCTGAGGATGAGGAATGTGTAAGTGGGTGTATATATATATACATTAGAGTGGTCTTGGTCACCATCATATCCAAAATGAACACTTGGATTTCCTCATTGCGTTAAGAAAAAATGATGGTGTCACTGGGGGTAGATGTGACAGGGCTAGTTGAGAAGCCCTGAGTGCTGCTGTAAATGGATACCTGGGTTGAAACGAAGCTGAGTTAATTCAATACAGGCTCACTCCTAGAGGACAGGTCAGTTGAGCAGAGGTAAAATACTGCTGTAACAGATGGACAACTGCTTGGGAAAGAGATTGAAATAGAGTAAGGTAATTAGGGCAGGAGGCAAACATATTGCATGACACTACATACATGACTAGGGCTAGAATCAACAGTTACCTTCCTGGAGGTCTTTGGCTGTAATGCCAAAAGGAAGGAGCATAAAAGTGGAAAGAAAGCAATATCTCTATTATGATTTCTTTTTTACATTTACATGCAAGGTACTTTCCAGATACTTGAAAAGGATGTAATCCCTGCTTCAAAGCACTCTCTTTTTGACTACAGAAATGTAGACAGAGGTTAGGGGAAGGGGAACTAAATAAGGAAAGTGTATGTAGTTTGAATGCCTAATTACACATCCAGAAAATATTTGAAACAGTCAAGGTTAAGAGTTAAACCCTCAAAAGTTAAGAAACACTGGAATTATGGTAGACTTCAAAGCTTTTACTATGGTATATTTCAAAGCTTTTGTATGTGTATCTCTCTTGGTCACGCACACTATAGAAGAAAGAAAGGCTGAATGGGGATACCTGCTTATGGGGTTTAGCTCCCGCTGTTTCAGGCCCCTGTGTGCACTAGATGCTGGGTGAGAAGGACCTGCGAAGCATGTACCATGGGTCATGGCACACTTTTCGCCATCCTGCAGGCAATTGACGGGCAGTAGTGAAGTATTGAAAGATGTAATTGCGATGGTGGGCAGCACAATTCCCAGATGCGGTGTTACATATTCCTTAATTAAATATGGCATAGAAGTGTTAGAGGAGCCTTGTGTTCAGCTTGCAAAGCTTTGTGAAAAGGACTCTGACAAATTCCGTGGTGTGGCACCCAAGGCTGGGTGCAGCGCTTCTGGGGAGTCTTAGGTGAATCTGTGTCGTGGACTTCTTGGCACTGCAGTACTGCCCTAATGGGTGGCAGGGGAAGGTTGAGGTCCTCTGCAGGAACTCATATTTTGCCAATTGTTTTCTCAGTTATTTGCTGACATCAAAAGTATGTTGACATCAACAAACTTGGATTTAACTTCAGGTGCTGGAGGGAATGAGTTTTAGAAACCACAAGTTTTTCTGTATTGGTAGCTACATTTTCTAGCTACTGGTAGAGGAGTAAAGAGATGAAGCAATGTTTCTGTGTTCTGTGGAATGAACCATTTTTTCCCTTCATATCTTTCCTTAACTCCCTCTTTGCCTCCCAGGAGGGAGAGAAGAGGGGAGAGACAGCAGACCAGATGGCTAAAGTTTGGTTAAAAAAATAAACAGTGGAGAGCAGGGTCTTACAATAACAAGTGTTAGGTGACATTAACAAGAGGCAAAGCTACTGGACTGACTTGTAGCTAACCTACTGATGTTCTTCTGGGCCAGAAGTGTCACTCAGAGGGTGCTAAGGATGACTACTTGTCGTGGTTTAGCCCCAGCCGGCAGCTAAGTACCACGCAGCCGCTCGCTCACTCCCCCCTGGTGGGATGGGGGAGAGAATCAGAAGAGCAAAAGTAAGAAAACTCGAGGGTTGAGCACGGGAAGCTGAAAAGTCCTTGACTAGTGCAGCAACAACTAAAACATCTCTGTATTATCAACACTGTTTTCAGCACAAATCCAAAACATAGCCCCATACCAGCTACTATAAAGAAAATTAACTCTATCTCAGCTGAAACCAGGACACTACTAAAACAGCTGCTTCTTCAATCACCATGTAGGTCTAGGGAGAAGTTTCTCGTTAACTAACGATTAAACAAATTAATTTTAACTTCCTCACATTTCTGTTACTGAAATGGAGTTGGTTGGTGCAGTGCACCGTTGAACAGGCCCCCCCCCTCCCCCTTCCCTTATTATTAGTAGTTACTCAGTGGGATAATTTATGTCTTTTGGTAGAAAGTTTATGCAAGAAAAGCTTTAGGAATAGCATACGCGTTTGAGCTATTTTTCTGAGTCTACTTTCAAGACCATATTCAGCTGTTTGAATACCTTTCCAAAAGGAGGTTATTGCCAAGGACTTCTTGTGGAGATATACCATGCGTGACTGCTAGTACCTCTAGCAGGCAATTTATTGCAGGAGAAGTGCCATGTTAAAACATAAGTACCTTGGTTGCCAAGCATTGGATTTTGGACTGCAGTGTTCAGATTTGCAGCTCTATGTGGCCATTGTATATGATGTGTGCTATCTCAGAAGTCCACTTCATTCACGTTAACCCCATTTACTGCTTTTCCTCCTCCACTCCCCATCACTTCCCCACTGTTCTAATCACAATCTAGAGAGGTGTACAAGTCTCTCTTCTCTATATTGATCCACAAAAATGGCAGTCAAAATATTCTACAGTTTAATTTTTTTTTTTCCCCCCTGCTGTATAGCAAACCAGCCAGGAGTGGAGATACGGTCTATTTAAAATATCATCTGCTTGTTTCTTCATGTCCTTTTCTAGAGGAGGTTAAAACATTGGGAAGGTGAGAGGCTTTATTGTTACTGGAAATAAAATGAGTGAAATTATGTGCGTGATCCTAAAGTTAAATGTAAATAGATTATATTGCTAAGGATTTTGTAATCTAAATTTGACCTAGTTGTATTACTTCTTTTTTTCTTCATATGATGACTTTATGTATTCAGGTATTTGTAGCTCAGTAATTGTTTAGGTATCCGATTCTTCAGAAAAAAGTATCTGTTCAGCTTTTTCCCCCTTTTTAGGAGATGTATGCAGCAGCGCGTACATCCATTCCCTTTTTACTTCAATTTAGATACCTTATGGAACCTTCCAAAGAACTGGTTTCTGTAAAAGTCTTAAATAAGAGGCTGGGAGAAGTGCGCAGCACTACATTGCAGTCCGATGGTTGCAGGCATTATGAGGCCCATTAACTTCTCCAAAGCTTTAATTTTCACTGTTAAGGCCAACTTGTTACAGCTGTCCTGCTGTTCCTGCATTCTGCAGCCCCCTTTGGGCTGGCTTGTTGCTTCTGCCGTAGGTCGTGTTTCTGTGGAAAATGCTCTGGAAGGGCAAACATCCTCCAGGGGCTCGGGTGAGTAAGGATTTCAAAGAGCTGGGCTGGGGCTTTGAAACACTGCTGTGATCAGGCTGGCAACCTGTCTGAGGCTGCTGAATGGTATTTTGAGTGTGTGGTACGTAGTGTGTGAGCTGCTGTGTGCTGAGCTGCCACTTATTCATCTTTGGATGAGTACATGCCTCAGAAGCAGAGTGTGTTGCATTGCGTTATTAAGCATCTTCTTGGACCACCTTGACAGCACGGGGACGTGTACAGTTGTCTGGCTGGCACACAAGTTTCTGCTGTTGCCTCCAAGTAGCTGTCTTTCCCTGCCCGTGTTATTTCTGTCTTAACATCTTGAAGAAAAACAAATAAGAACCAAACTCCATAGGACAGGCAATTCCTAAGCTCTATTTATAAAGGTTGCTTATTCAACTTGACGTTAACGCTGAGGCAACTGCATAGTGAAGCTGTTATGCTATACACACTTCAATTACAGTTTTACAATTTAAGCCCCTTTGGCTTTAGGATACAGTGGATCATGTTTTGGGAATCAGAAGGAAAATACAAAGTCATTGAAGTAGCATTTTTGTTTATCCACCTATAGGAAGGGTTGTGATGTTAAAAAAAGATCACCTGTTCATGTGAGTGTCTGTCTGCCCGTAGCATACACAATTGTGTGTACATCCACATGCAGCAGTGCAAGGTTGTTCAGCGTATGGGAAATATTGTAGTCCAGTTTGCAGAAGAGGGTGACAATGAAAGAATTCAACAAGCGAGGACATCAATTAAATCTCAGTATTCCAAGGAGGAATAGTCCTCACCTCTGTGGTTTTTTTTTGTTTTGGTTTTGTTTGGTTTTTTTCATTCTCAAGAAGCTGGGGGTACTTGAGTTGTTTCTCTTGATCTGAGCAACAAATGCCAAGTCCAGCTCCTTGTGAGGTTCTTCTAGAAGAAATAGTAAGGTAGCAGCATTGCTGTTTGTTTTCACTGTTTTTTTAAAAAAAAGTTAAATACATATAAATTGCAAAAGCATTTTTTGCTGTAAGAAAACCTGATAGCTAAAAGTAAGGAGTTACTAACTATTATAAACTACAATAAAATTTACATCAGTGCATCTCAAGTCTGATTATCTTGTACGTTAATTTTTGTTAAATCTGTTGGTTTGTTTCTGTCATATAATTTTGACAAACTTTATCATAGGTCAGTGGACTCTTATGCCAGGTGAAGATTTGACTCCATTTTCTGAAACAGTTTGTTCTTTTTTAAAATAGACCAGAGAACTTGTTGTTCCTTCAGAATCAATGAGCTTCTGAATTTGGAGTGTAAGTAGAAACTTGTTAAGATGGAGGGAAGTGCAATTACAGTTAAAGTTGGATGTAGCACTGATATTGTGTCGTGTCTTCTTTTATAATAGGTTTGTTCTTTATGACTGTTCACAGGCTTATAGGTAAAAGAGCTGTCATAAGGGTTAACATGTTGTACAGGTGGTCTACATACAAAAGGGAATTGTTTTCTTCCTGGTATTAATGGCCACTGAAACCTGCCCGGTACAACTGCTCTCAAAGCTTGAAAGGATGTGGAAACGATAAGAGCTTGTACTTAGCAATTGTATCTAAAGGAATCAGGTAAAAGGTAGAACAAGATTTTGAAAAACAGCAACAACACCTTTCCTTGCCTTCCTGAGCTGAAGTCAGGACAGCCCTTTGGTGTCCCAGTGCCCTGTTTTTGGGAGCATAGCCCTGCCCAAATTTCAGTCTTGGATGTCAGGTCTTCCTTCAGGGCAACAAGACCTTCAGGTGTTGCCAATGATGGTTGAAAACAGACCTTGTGGCAGCTGAGGCTGTTGGAAGCTGTGGGGACAGGCTGCCCCTTAAATTTCAGCCCCTCCTGTGGCTTGAGTGCTCTGTGTGCACAGGATGCACGGGCTGAAATCTGCCCGTGGTAGTGAACAGGGTCAGCAGGTCTGAAAGGTTTTTTCCAGTTATGAAGCAGGGATGGTTCTTCTCTTCTGACGCACAGCAGGGTAGTGATGGGGAAGGACCTGCTCTGGGTGGGCTGGCAAGAACTTGCCTACTAGCACCTTCTGACTGACCTCAGGAGGGATACATGGGCAGCCCTCAACAACAGGAGTTTTGTATGTAATTTTCTTTTTTTGAGACGTTATTTTGGGCTGTGGCCTTCAGTTAATTTCCCCATTGAAATTTTGAGAATATTTGTCTCCTATATAGTGTAAGCATTACACTTAGCTACATTAGCTACATTACTTATTCCACAGTATATATTTTGTTTTTTGTCTTTACATTGGTAAGTAAGTAGAAAGCATCGTCTCCTGGTGCATATATATTTTAACTTGATTGTATGTGAAACACAGTTTGTGTCTCCTCCTCTCGTGAGATTCCAGTCCCCTTAAAGGAAGGGGAACATCTAAATCCCAAGTTGTTATTGTCTTTAGATGTGCCATATCACTTGGTTTAAGAAATAGCTCCCTTGTCACACTGCGGCTATAACCTCATGCCCAAGCCAGGGGTTGAGGGGGCAAGGCAGTCTTCTTGAATAGAAGAACGAAGAGGACAAATAGTAGTATGAAGCATTATTAGTAACCTGCAAGCCAGTTACCAGGTATGTAACAGTTTTTAGAAATACGTTAAGAAAAAGAGCAGAGCAATAGCTATCCCAGCTCTGTCTTTGCTGAATGGAGGCTAGCAGAGATCTTTTCAGCATTGCTTGAAAGTTAGGTTTCTCTTCTACACTGGAGAAAAGTATACATCAAAGAAATACTAGTGTGACTTTTCTTGTCTCATCTGAGCACTGCTAGTTAATGTTTGTTTTGCTGCTGGCATGGATTGGGAAGCTCCAAATATCTCATGAAATGAAAGCTACCCATGGTAAAGAGCTTCCTTCATTGGGTCTGAAATGGATTCTTTCTATGTTTTTGCTGCTTGAAGAGTGCGTTCTGCTAGGCTGGCACAGCCCAGCCTGCGGCAAAGACAGATGCTGGTGGTGGAGTTATAGCTTTCAGAAGCTTTGTGTACCTTCAGGTAGTTATTTTAAAAGAATACACAAATAAAATAAAATCAGTATCTTTCTTGGAGAATAGATGGTAGTTTGTATAAGAAAGCAACTGTGATTATAGTATCTAGCCTTCCCCCCAGAAAACCTCAGCCAGAAGTTATCCTTAATTTGCAAGAGTTTCAAAATTATCCTTTTCACTTTTAAATGTGGATAGTTCCTGTTCTGAGCATGCTACATATGGGGTGGGATGAGAGGACAGTGCCAGTCTGTCATGGCACATGTTTCAGGTGTGGGTGGCAGTCCTCATGTACTGTCGTGGGGGTCTCCAGGGACTTTTTGGTAGCATGAGTCCAGCTGTAGAGGAGTTGTGTAACAGGAGACTTGGCCAAGAGTTTCTAGTGTTTCCTACGCAGTTTTGCTCAGAAAACAGGCTCAGGGCTTTTTTCTTTTCTTCTTTAGGTTTAAGAAATTGGGGGGGATCTGGGCATATGTTCTTACACTTGGGAATACACAGTTATGATTTTTCCCCAAGGGATTCCAAAATGGGACTGGGAAACTGTAGGAACTCTAGAATTTGCTGTAAATGTGCAGGGATTGATTCGACTGATAGAGGAATTGTTACTTTTGAATGGGGGACGAACATTCCGGGTTGAGTATTTTTTGTTTGATTTTTCCCAACCGAATACAATAGATAGCTGGAAGTAGACAAGGACAGTAGCATACCTAGAGGAATGTACAGAGATAACTAAGATAATGATTGAGACTGGAATTTGTATGGAAAAATAAAAAAAAAAATAGTCACCACAAAGCTCTGACTTAAAGGCTAGCCATCAGTTATTGCTGGGAATACAAAGGTAGCAGAAGATGAGATTTTTAACTTCAGCTCTGTTGAAGCTGGTGGAAAACTCCTTTGGTTTGAAAAGTGCTGAGTGTTTGTTCCCTCTCGCAGAATTATTTGCATAAATTTTATGCGACGCTGTCCATCTACTGAAGATTTTACTAGGCTTTACTACTAGATTTTACTTTGACTGAATTCTGTATCTGATAACAGCAACTCCTGCACTCGAGTTCAGGGTACCCATATTCATCCTGTGCAGTTTTATGCTTGAAGATACTTCCCCCTCTGTGGGGATTACCATGAATGTCCTTTACTTCATGTATTCCTCAACTGGCAATCGAAAGTGGCCTAGTGAAAGGCTGAAGTACCGCCAAGTATTTCATTTCTAGAATACAAAAGAAAATGCAATGAAAGCAGTAAGTATCTTGCTTACTGCAAGGAACAGGTTACGTCTAATTGAAAATAGAGCCTGGCAGCTTTAAAATCTTGTTAGTATTTGAAATGAGGTGAAGTTATACACACTGATAGCTGTTTTTCTCGAAAGATTTTGCAATGTCTCACTTCTGGATGTGGACAAATTCCATGAAAGTTGCCACTTCATGAAATTGCGACAGATGCATGCTTTTTTGCACAATAGTGTGGGAAAAGGGAAGCCTTGGAGCATGACCCTCATTCTTTGTTCCTGTAGTCAGCACTGCAAGATCATTACTACTGTCCTGAGTGAGCAGGAGCTTAAATTTTAAGCCGTTAACGCTGGAGTTTTGTCAGAGAGGTAATATATAGGGCAAAATTGGCCTTTCTGGGATGTGTGCTCTGTGTTGCAGAAACTTTAATCTTGCTTGGATTGGGTCTTTTCTGGTTGCGCTGCTGAAAATGAGAACAGCCATAGCATTTTGAGCTTGATCTGTGGGGAAGTGTGTTGTCTGTGCCGCTTTTCTTTCCAATGCTAGCGAGGTTTTGGAAAGCAACGTTTAAAAGGTTTTCTCTAGCTCAACTTTGTCATCTTTTGTTGTTTAGAGATTAATGACTTAGCATTTAAATACAAACATTTTAATAATGTGTACGATATACTATCCTTGATCACTAATGTTGTAATGGTTGTTTCGTGAATTGCCAATTTTATATCAGAAACAATCATACATTCATAAAATGATAGCAAAGTTTGGATATTAGATTATTTTCTCTGCATATGGCAGCAGAACTAGTTTTGACTTGTCACTTAACCAATATCAGAGTAGGCTCCTTGATGGATTCTGATTGTGTGAGTAGTTTGATTTATTCAAATAAACTGCAATATTAAGTTTATTTAAAGAGTAAGGTCATGATCCTGTAAACTTTGCGGAACTTGAACAAAACTTGGCCTATTGTATTCTGAGATCCGTCAGTAAATTTTGGAGAGTATCTGGGCAGGAGGTTTTGTTTACAGTATGCATATGACGTACTTTGAGGTGTCCTATTTAAAAGGCAGGAATCTTTTAGTCTAGATTCTGATTTGATCATATATAGATCTCTAGAATCCAGATTCTAGCTATGTGCAAATTAATGAGTAATTTGGTGCAATACAATCAAATCTGGACACTGATGCGATTGGTATTGAGGCCTCTAATTCTATACTACCTGCAGCTTGGAGTCTTCAAATTGTATTTAGTCAGTCCCCTGGGCTGTCTCACCCTGCCATGTGTGTCACTCACAGCTGTAGAAAGGACCAGTCATTGATTTCGACTTTCACTTTGTCCTTAGGAGTTGGAACATATTTGGTGTGTGGCTGAAGCAGGGCTTCTAGTTTAATTTCTCTCCAGAAGGGAGATTATGTTAGCAGGCACTAAAGCTGCTCTGTGAACCAAACCAAGGAATGGTTAGTAGGAATGAGCAGGGGATTTTTTTTGTCCAAAACAACTGCAGCTGCTATCAAAGGCTAATTTAGCTGTCAAGAGAGGTTCCAGAAATTCAGCTGATGGAAATGCTCTGCAGTAGTGTTCCATTTAGCCTGTCGTGTCTAGCAGCATCGCTTATGCAACAAATTAAAAATAAATGCAGTTCACAAAGTAATGCTGTTGATGTCTTTCCTTCCGGGGGAATGGTAATGATTTGCCATTGGCCAGAAAAACTTCTATCACTGTCTTAAAGGTGGTACCATCGGTTGTGTGAAATAGAGAAGTGCTGCTCATTTACATTTCTGGCTACAGCTGTTGTCGGGCTCCAGGCCAAATGGAGATCCTGTACCTTTCAGTGCCAGGCTGTTATGTCTAGTGATTTGTGGCAGTGGGTTCTGTTTGCTGCTTAGGCACCACGACTGGAAATACAAGTACAAGAAATGGAGTGTTATTTCAGAACTGGGGTTTCCCGCGTGCCTAATGCGCTGTGTAGAAGCAAGTTGGGGGTATATCAGCACCCACCCTCTACAGGCATGTTAACATCAGCCAGCAGCAGGCATTAGGGCATCGAACAAACCTGAGATTAGTTGTATTCTGCTTGGCTAGTGAGTCATAAATGCTGGTTTATGATACCAGTAAGAAGTCTGATACTTCTACTTTTAATTTCAAGTAGCAATTGAGAAGAGTATTTTGAACTAGGTTATTTTCATAATACCACAGCAACTTATTCTTCATAAGTTGTCATCAATGAGTTTGATTAGTTTGTTCTCTGGTTAATTTTGGCTGTGCTATAGAAGATGCTTGAAAGCAGTGTTAACTATGTTTGTGTGTTGTTTGTGTGTTGTGTTTTTTTTTTTCTCTCTCATGTTTCTGTTAAATCTACATGTATCCAACAGAGCAGATCTCTAACTATATATATTTATCTTCCATGTATTTTTCTATATTAATGTGGGAGTTGCAGCGAAAATAGCACACTAATTTTATATGTTTCTATTTTCACATCAACTTCATTATTAAAGGATTAAAAAATTGGAACAAGACATGAGATACTTGTTTTCAGTTTTATGCCAGAAGACAGAAGTTAATGTTGGTTAATTATAGCGAACATGCCACCAAATTTCTGTGTTCCAAGTTGAACTAGTTGTCATAATTTAACTATAAATCAGGTAGATTGCAAGTGATCTATGTTATGAGTCTAATCTGGCAGGGCACTGGTGCATATAAATAACTTTAAGCATATGAACTGACTTCAGTAGTTCTACTCTGTGCACTGTTACACTGCAATTGTTGTTTTCTGGACCAGGGTCTCAAAGGAGTTAAGATGCCAGCAAACTGCAATAACTTTGCACCTCCCGAGAGAGAATTATTGCTTTGTAGCCTTCACGAATGCCTAAACCCAAATGGTGTGTAGCATACTTCTTAATAATGACGAATACAGTCTTCATATTTCCCAATTTTTTCCTTGTAACTGGTGTGTATTTACTGAAAAATTATTTCCAATATATGTGTTAAAATGCTTACCATACTACCCTTTATATAGCACTCAACTCTTTAATATGCTCTAGTTTTTTGTTTTCAGAAACTTGAGAGCATAAAGGATTTGTACTTCCCCAGAATTCCACTTCACATGGTGTGCAACAATACAAGCAAAGGTTTTGGGCTTTATTACATTAAGTGCTCCTGTAATTTCAAATAAATTTGTATAACGTGGAGTAGGAGTCTGTCCTAGGGGAAAAACATATACCAGATATTTCACAGCTACTGTGTCTTTTATTCTGAATAATAGCACTACTGCATCTCTTCCAGTGTCTTAGTTTATACACAGTATGCACTGTGTATAAACGTGCAACTGTAAATTGTATTAAAATGAGGTGGAAATTGTGACTAAAAGGACTAAACCACTAAATTCTGGACCTGCTTCATTCTCGCATACTTCAGTTTAAATTTTTTTTTTTTTTTTGGGGGGGGGGGGGCATGTTTGTATTTTTTGTCTGATTGTTTTTTGGGTGACTGTAAATCTAGAGTGAGTTCAGACTTGCATATTTGTTCCCTTTCAGGGATATACACTCATATGAACTGTGATGCCTAGGCAGAATGTCAAGGTCTGTGAATTTCTCATCGTTAATAAGTTTACTTGTAGGTCTAAAATGTTATTTGTATGCATTGCTTTGATAGTGCTAATATGATGTCCAAGTCCAGCAATCTTGAAGCTTGTGGAAAGGTGGAGGCTGAAATGTGATGCAAAAAAAGGCAAAGGGAAAACCCTTAGCCAACCTACATTTGCTGCATCCAAGGTGAATAAAGGATACAAATTCCATAACAGTCTTTGCAAAGTCACGTCTGAGGAGACTGTATACGTACTCCATGACCATGCCAAAATTCAGAGCAAGCGAAAAATAAAAATTAAGTTTGTAACTAACTTCTGAATTTAAGACATGAATCCTTTCTGCATTCTCATTACATTAATGCCTTTGGTTACTCTCCATAACTGCCAACTGAACTGTGAAAATTGCATTGGGAAAATACCATATCATTCACCAAATCAGTACAGATCTTTTCTTGATGTTGAAATAAGTCTTTAGAAATGCCAACATGAAGTGTGGTTTGTAAGGAGGTAAGATTAGCTGGTAAGGGGGACTCCAGGGAAGCCACCTGTTAGCTCTTTTCATGAGTGTTGTAAAGTAAAAATACCAGACTTTTTTTCTTTGGCTAATGTATTTTTTTCAAGGAGATCAGAAGCCATTGGATCAAGTCTATGGTGAGGTTTTATCAGTCACTTCATATCTGGTCCTGTATATGTCTCTAATGTGTTAATATTCTCCTTAGCCCTCTATGTATGTTTATTCTTACCAGTGCCACTCTGAGATGAAGATAGCAATTTTTATCTGAAAATATGGGGGGTTATTTTCTGTCCTTCCAAACCACTTTAGCATGGAGGTTTTAACCATACATTGTGTAATAAATTAAGAGGTTTAGCAAAACCAACCAAACAAAAAACCCCCTTCTTGTGTGATACTGTGTAACTATGAATATGTGTGCAGAGTTAATCAGAGATGTGAACTATTAATATGAGTATAGCATTCTCCCTTATTTCATTTTTCTTGTTGGTGCCTAATCATGCAGTGTAGACTGTCATAAACAACTGTGAAAGAAGAAACCTCTTAAATAATCTGGTCCTTTGCTCATGCAGTGGAAGCTAGTTTTAACACTTCCCTTTTTGTTAAGTTTCCAGTCCTGTGAATATCCAGTGGCACAGATTCTACTTCTTTCCTTGTGGTAGCGATCCATGTCTTAATCTACTTGGTCCTTAATTTCTTCCTGGTATTTTTCTATATTTTCATCATTTTCAGAAACATGGAAACTTTTTACCCCTTTGATACTATTTGGCAATTAATTACTTTTATTTTTATTGATAATTTGGTGCTATTTCTCTAAACACTTTAATCTTGAATTTCTTAACTTGTATACTGATTCCATAACTGAGCTCATGATTCCAAGACTGGAGATGGAAAGAAGTTTCACTTGTGGTACCATTGCCCCCTCCCCAACACACACAGACACGCGCGTGCGCGTGCACGCACACACACGCACACACACACGAGATACTTGCAGTGCTTCAACCACCTTTTAAATTTTTTTTCAAATCCATCAGATATTTTAAGCAAAACCTGTTTTTTCACTAATTAAAGCTGCATTACCCATCTGAATAAAACTTACTGTAACTCAGCTGTGGGAGTGGGGACTCTGTTAACTTCTTAAGTCAATAGTTTTGTTCCACTTGTTTCAGAATTTCATATTGTAATTACATTAATGCTGCTAATCTAACACACAGTTTCACCATATCTTAGCAAGGCCTCCTATTTTTTGTCAATGAACTAAACTATTTTAAACTACCAGCTTTCATGTTTACCATTAATAAATAATTCATGATTAAAGAACAGAGCTAAACAAGTCAGCCATTGTAATTCGTTCACATAATACTCTGATTTGTGTAGCAGCTCAAGTGCTCCCTTTCCCTTTTGCGGAGACTGTCACAGCTAACACCGGAAAGCTTTGTATTTCTGATGCCTATGTTTGTGGGTTTTGTTTTTAAATACAAATAGATTTCCCTCTTGCTTTTAGTCTTGAAGACACCTGTTTGAGTCTGCAGTGGGTCAGCTACTACAAGATACACATGTGATTCACAGGGGCTAGATGCTTGCTTGCTTACTGTGTGCGTGATCTGGCATAGTTATGCTCATTTTGAGTTGCTGCTTTGGTTTCCTCCGTGCTTATGCAAGGCTCCTTAAGACTGGGGCTCTGTGCTGTTTTCACATTTTAGAAAAAGCAGTCCTTGCTTGTTAACATTTAAAATAAATGATGCTAAAATTCTGTGTGTGACAGAACTATGTTTAGGATGTATTTAGCATACTTAAATTGCTATTGAGTGAGCATTTGGCAATTACGAATCTCATTCTGCAGCAAATTATAAAAGTTGTTTATGCTACTGTATATCTAGTTGCGTTTTGCTGGAAACCTGTAATTTTATGTACGTATTAGAGTTATACATCTCCTGACAGCTATTTAGGAGAAGCAAGGAGACTTCTGCAAATTCTCGGATGAATGCTTTTTTGTAACTTCTACTTTTGAACGCAAAAGAAATAAGAAAATTGGAAGTGCTTTGTGGGAACATCCTACTTGTTAGGAAAATTATAATGAACATTTTTCATTTTTATCTGTGGAAAGACCCAGATTTGTTGAGGCCAGGTCTTCAGCAAGCATCCATCAGGACAGGTCCTTTGAAGCCAGTGAAGCTGTGCTAGTTAAATCCAGTCTAGAATTGAGTCCATAGGAGATGTGTCAACTGTCCTGCATTTGACTCCCTCCTGTGCATCTACCTGATGCGTTTCTAGCGAAGTCCTGTGCTGTCGTTTCTCCTTGCTCCCAGACTCCTGCATCCCTCTTGTTTGGTCTGAAGGACCTGTACATAAAGGAGCCCTCCTGGAAGGAGCATCTTCCAGCTGTGCTGTTGTGTCATGGCTTGTACCAGGTCTGTGCACTCATCGGTATAGAAGCCAGAAAATTTAGAGACAGGGGAGTCTGAGCATTTTTGTAGTATTTTTGGTGAAAACAAACTGATTGTCTTGAGCTGTCAGATTCAAGGGGCAGGATGGCAAAAGGTTTGAATTTAAGGGGGGAAAACAAAAGGGAAAAATTTCTTCTAAATTACCTTGATCAACAGAGTTTATTTTATTAGCAAATATGTGGGTACTGCTTGTCAAAGGCAAAAAATAGGGAAACTTCCTTACTTGCTGGAGTGGACATGAAGAGCATTGCCATGGAAAGGTGATACACTTGGCCTGCACTGAGACACTCGAGTGCGCTTGCCTGTTCTTGTGAACATGGAGTTGCGTGGCAATATTATATTTCAAATTAGTTGCATGTTCTTGAAAGGCGATGTGAACATCCAAAGTGCTGCCAGTTTGGGTGAGAAAGATGCGTAGTCTGCTGTACGCTTTTTGAATGCAAAATTAACTATTCAGTTCTGTTAGGTTTTACCTCTGAACCATGGGCGTTTGTACTGTCAGCACTGTGCCTCTTGGAGGAAAGTCATGCTACAGGCATTTGATAGATGGCAACTCCGTATGCCTGGCAGTTCAGGAGACTCCTTAGAGTGAAATCCTCATCCCAGTCAAGTCAGTGAGAAAATTATAATCAGCTTCAGAGTTGATGTTTCTACTAGAGAGGTTTTGCTTGTCTGTAGGCAAGTTGCTCGTGTCAGAAGGGAAAGAGAATAGTAGTCTGTTTATGCTAAGAGCAATTTAGAAGTCCCTTGGAGAAAATAAGCGGGCATATATTGAATATGAAGCAGTAGAATTTTTCATCTTTAGTTAGCAGTGCTTCTCACTTTTTTCACAGTATCAATGTCTACAGTAGACTACTGTGCCTAGTTCATTGCTCTGGTTTGTTATGAAACTTTCTCTTTCGTTGTTAAAAGTTAGGCCTTCAAATCCATCTGCAAAACATCAAATATTTATGCCAAGAGGATGCTTGCTTGCATGTGAATAATGGGAAAGATTTTGCATATTAGTTCAGAAGTTATTACAAAGGCTTTCCTTTTAAGCTGTGCTTTTTAAGGTCTTTGGAAAGATTCATCTGATACTTCGAAATCGCTAACATACTTTTAACTTCAGTATAATTGCTTGATGCTTCCTGCAGAGTCCCTGTATGGGCTCTTTTGCTATTATCTGTTTCTTTTCCTTAATTTGCCATCATTACATTTTATGTTCTGCCTTAAGCAGCATGTCACAGGCAGAGAAAGGTACATATTTGTAAAGAGATGGTATGTCAGGCTAAGTTTTTATTTTGAGCTAATAAATAATTTCTAGGGATCCTGGCTCCTAGGGAAAGTGCCCATTTACTTTATTTCTTCCTGGCTCCCGTGGTGTCCAAGTAAGTTGACCTTTAGTTTGCTTTGTATGTCTTGTCCCTGTACGAGCTGGTTCTGATGAAGAGCTTGACAGTTCAATGCTTCTGCGGAGGAGAGTGCAACCTCCGGCCAGCCATCTGATTTCACACTTCCTTCCTTTAACCTGTCGTGGAGTTAGTTCCAAGTTTTAACCCCTGGGCAAATGGAGACATCACTACTGACTTCCAGCATCTGCCATCTAGAAAGAAACTGTAATGTGAAAAATAACCAAAATGAAGCTTAATTAAAAGAAAAATCAGGGCGTGGTGGAAAGGTTAAGGTGACTCGCAGTGTTACGTATGCAGTGTTGTGCAGGGTACCTGTGTATCTGGAAGATAAAGAAGCAATTTTAAGTGTACACCTTTACACATATATCACTTTTATATCTCATCTGTGTATCATGGGAGCAAGCAAGAAAGGTGCTCTTTGAAAGCTGCCTTCAGTGTTTGATCCCAAGAAACTGGTCACATTTTGTTTTGCCATGTGATTTTGGCATTAATGTTACCAAGTAGCACATCATGTTTAGTCCAGTGACTGAAAAAACAATGAATGGGATATGAAAGTAATAAATTAATTTTCCTAGTGTTTGACAAATAGCGTGCATTTTTTTCTCTAGATTTTCTTTTGCTTTAAAGTGTGGAAAATGAGAATAGTTGAAAGCTTTTTTTCCAATAGATGCTATGATGGGTAGGATCTGTTCATGCACTCTATTTCTGCTTCTACTGTTCTTTCTCTTTCACGCTTGGGTATTTTCCCCGGGTTTTTCCAACTTGCAGAGTTTACTTAACCTAGATCCTCTCCTATGTATTTCCATTTATCTGAAGTTAGGCTTCAGAAGGTCATTATTTGATACATTGACATCATTATTTAGCAACCTAAACAGAAGAGCTTTAATTTACAAACCAGGATCAGCATGTACTCTTCTGGTTAAAATCTTGGGAACACATCTGTGTATTTTGATGGTCTCTGAAAATTAGTAAACTTTTATTTTGGGTAATGGTTAAATTTTCAGCCTCCAATTTGAAAAAGGTGGCTGTAGATTGTCACACTAAACCGGAGGGGAAAAAAAACACAGTTTGATTTTTGGGTGTGTTTATAATAGAAGGGAAATGCAGCCTGTTCAGGTTGAAGATAAGAGTGGGAACTCTAAAAACCTTGTAAGCTACCTACTTAGGGGGCCTGTGAAGTTGCGTAGCTCTACAGTGCTTGAATTCCACTGAAACTGGTTGGAAAATACTAGCACATGAAGTTGCACTAATACAAGATGGAATTGGAGCCTGTAATTCAGATGTGACTTTTACCATTTGCGTTGGGTCTCTAGATAAAATGGAAATGCTGGAATTATAGCACGTGTGTGTGTATATATATATATTTAACGTATTTCTGTATTCAAGCATTTGGGAAGCAGACAAAAGTGAAGTTTTTAAGATATTCTGTTGTTACGCTTGAGGAGAAGAATTGTTGTAGTCTGGAGTCCCTTTCTCGAATTCCTCTTGTTTTCTTTAAGCCTTTCACATAACCTCCAGGATGATTTCTTTGTGCACAGCAGTGCCAGCATCCTGAAGAGATGCAGGGATGCTGCTCTGGGAGCAGAGCTCCTCTGGGAGCTGCCGCCTTTATCTTCCCTCCTTGAGGTGGGATTGAAAGATCTTTGATGCCATTTGCATGTCAAACGGCAGCTGGGAGTCCCCGAGCACCCCGTGAAAGGCCTTTGCCACCCCTGGCACAGGGGGTTGTGGGAAAGCAGCAAGAGCAGCTGGGGCTTGTTGCTGCTGGCTTTGTTAAAGCCTCAGCCCCATCAGCGGCCACCTAATGGTACTGGGGACAAAAAGGTAGCAACCTGAGAAATATTGCACTTAGATCAGCATGCAGGCTGTTTTTCCTCCGCGCTGAAGTTACGCCGTCACTGAAAACGAATATGAGATTGGTTGAAAGTAGGTAGTATAAATGTTTCCTCGAAGTTCATATGCTTTATTAATGGTGATTTTAAAAACAATTTCTGTTTGCAAATGGACTATTGCTCTTTTGTAGTCCTACCTGTAGATGTTGTAGAGACTAGCACATTAATATTCAATTATTTTGAATTTGAGACAGTGAAACAACAAGCAGTTACATAATTTCATATGTCTTAAAAAATTAGGAAAACTGTTGCATTTCAGACACTGAAACCTTTAAAAATCCTAGTATCTTTGTATAATGTATGGTATTAATTGAATTTCATAGCACAACTGTGATATAGGTAAGTTTATGTGTCTGGACAGCTGCTTAGTCCACCAGAAAACAGTTCCAGCATCGCTCCTGCATTCATCTGGAGTTACTGGTTAGGCTGAAGAAATGTGGCTTGGCTGTAGTTTGCAGAAGGAGCTGTTCCTGTGCAAAATATAGTCCATGCTTCTCACATCTAACCTTTCTGCAGTGCGCTTGTAGTCTAGGCTTCCTTAAGGCATTCTGCCTTGCATATTAGAAACAATTGTTCTAAAGTTTGTTAGCTCTTGGAAAGTTTTGGAGTATTTTTTAGCTCAAAACCTGTTCAATGATGGGTAAGTTAAGAAACCATTAAAATGTTTCTGGATTCAAGGCTAAGAGTGATTCAGGTGTGTTAGGGATGTTCTTTGTGAAGAATATTCTTTGAATAGTTTAGTTTTGGTCATGAAACCTTGAAGAGCATTGCTTTCCACCTTTTTTATTTTATTTCTGGGGTGAGATTAATGCTATGTATTCCATGTTTTTCATGAAGTGCCATCCTATAAGGAGAAAACCAAGTTATTATTTCCTAAGGCTAGTTTTAGACAACTTATGACTGGAGTCAAATCCTATAAGCTTTGCATTTGGCCGTTTGACATGCTGATGCATCTCCACTGAATCTGAACAAGTCAAACTTTGGGAGATGCCTTTATCTGAAACAGAATTTAAGAGACACTTTGTAAATCTTGAGCTTGAGTCCTCTGATTTGCTATGTGTAGAGTTCGAATTATTTAACTGTATTTTCTGGCTGCTTCAGTGTCTGTTTTTAGAGACTTAATTTTCTAGTCAACCATCTCAAAAGCCCGTTTGTTTGTTAGTTAAGGAATACAGTATTGCCTATGCTGGGGATCAAGCATGTATCATCTAGTAAGATTTCCTCATTCAATACTTTTGGGTTAGAACTAAAGAATAATGAATAAAGAGAAACAAGTACTCATAACTCTTTCTGACGAAAGCTGCAGTAAGAAGGTGTTTCTTGGGACTACAGTTCCCGGTGGTGATGCGTTTGATTATTTTTGTATAAAATTTTCATGTGAAGGAAGAATATCAGTGGTGTCGTATTTACAGCTGTGTGTGGTGGGATAAGGTCTAAATGTTGCTCCTCTTGATTTCTTTGGATGGAGGCAAATGCCAGTTTAGCCCATGTATTTTTAAAGAGAGTGTTTTTCTTAGTCTGCAGGTGGAAAAGCCCTTAAGAGGAATATTTCAGTAGGCTGTAGCAACTTAAATGAGGTTTTGGCACTGCTGCCGTCTTGTAATAATATATTTCTGACAGGTTGCTTTTGACTGACACTTAAGAGCATAGTTGGTAATTCTCTGGAAAAGGTGGAAGAAATTTAACTTTGTCAGTGGTTTCAAATATTGTCATCTTTATGTTTTAAGACATCACCCTGCCTCCAGTTAATTTGAGTTTTGGAAAGTAAAGTACTGGCTTCTTCATAACTCTTCAGACCATTTACATTAATACTTTGGGTTTTGTTTTTTGGGGGTGGGGAGGGGGGCAGGTGTTGAGTAAGAAGTGAGAGGAGAGGAGATGCTTGCCAAAGAAGAGAAGGAGTAAAAGAAAAAAGAATGTATTTTATATTTTTGTGTGCTTTAAATGTCAGGGGAAGGAGGCAACTTAGTAGCAGTTTTGTCTTAAGGTCTTTTTAGATTGTGTCATGTTGATCAGTAAAATTATAAACGCTTTCTTATGGCATGCATTGTATTTAATATAACACCTAATGAGCAATATCTCTTGCAACTGCAGAACCTAATCCAAAGACTACTGAAGTTAGTTGGAGTCTTTCCACTTGCTTCCCTGAGCATTGGATCTGACCCTCCAAAACAAGCTTTCAGAAAGACTAAACCTGAGAAAGCTTTGAAATGCAAGAAGTTGCATTTCTGGGTCCTCTTAAGAAATTGTCAAGGAGACCATGCCGTCAGAGGAGAAAGCCATTTCTGAAGCCTTTGTCAGCAGTGGCTCAAATTCAGCCCTGAGACGAGACCTCTCACAGGACCGGAGTGCCCCTTGGATGCCCGGTTTAAGGCTTCAGAGTAAGTTGTGTGTAAAATGCACATAAGCCTGCTAAGGCATTTTCCACAGAAGCTGAGCGATTGGTATTCATGCCTTCTCAGTAGCAGATAAAACATCTTCAGTCTCAGGGGTTCAGTGGTTGAGGTGATTTTTTTAAAAAATTTGCCTTGTAAAAACGAAAGCCAAAATTCATGTGCAATTTCTGGATTGCAGGAACTGGGTCTTCATGAAAGAATATTCTCTCGAGAGTGAAATACTATGATTCAGTGGGTTGCAATGCTGTGCTGTTAGTTTTAGCTACATTTTAATTTTGCCTAAGGCTATAGTAAATTGTATGTAAAAGTTTATCTATTTTTGATTATTCCAATTTTTGTTTGTAGTAAACCTGGGTTCCCGACATCTTTGTTTTATGCCTATATATTATTTTATGCTAAATCAATAGGTTTATTTTCTTTCATAATTAGTGTATGTATGTATATGTTAAACTTAGCAGAATCACCTGCAAAGCATGTTACCTCATTGCTGAAGAGGCATCAGCCATGCCGTAACTGTGTGCGATGTTCGCTCTCTGAAGATGCTACAGAGCCCAGAGCAGTAATCTGCATGGTGAATTTAAGCTTGACAGTAGCCTTGCTTTTCTTAACTGTTGTTTGCACACCCCTTTGAAATGGTCCGTGGACCAAAGCTTGAAAATTGGCAGTATAATGTAGAAAATGTGAGAGAACCTGTAACATAGAGCTGCTCTTGCAGTAGGGTGTAAATACAACAGAGTGTAGCATAGCTGTGCCTACGCTTGCAAGCGCTGGCTAGGGCTGGGTGAGGTGTAGCCTGCATTGTGCAGCATAACACAGAGACGTGCTTCAGATGCTTGCTGTGACGAAGTTTGGTTTCTATTTACGGCTGGCTATTGTATAGTCTGCATTCCTGCCCAAATCCCTCCGTTTCGCTAGAGTGCTACTCTTGGGTTGAAGTCATTAGAGAACTGCTTGAAGAGCTCGCTTGTACATTCTCCATATAATTTTAGCAGCCTGCTCGCAGGCTTAGTTATGCCAGGCATGATACTGAAGAGCATTTATTATCTTTGGAAACCGTTGACATGACAAAAACATATGGGCTGGAAATTGTTCTGTAAGCTAATGTTGTAAGCAGTTGAAGTCAGCCGTAGATAAAAAGGTCCTATCTGTTCTCTGAGTAGTCATTTCATTGATAAGTATTGTGAAGTTATAGTAGACTCAGAGGGCAAAATGAAAGAAAATGAAATCATACGTTCAATTTTACTCTATTTCTATCATAATATTAATCTGTAATTAAAAAAAAAACAACACCAAGCAACAGTTTGTAGATGGCAGCCCTGGCCTATTACTTGCTGCTTTTCATTCCTAATTCTCTGCTGAGCCCTACTTTGCAAAGATCCTCTCATTTGCCCCAAAGTTCAGGAAGGATGAAAATCTTGATTTTTGTGCTGAGTGCTCTGTGTTGAGTGCTCGCCAATAATGGGCATTTAAGTTGACTGTGGAGCTGAAGTCATAGTGATGCTAAAGGTAAGACAATTTTGAGGTGTTTGTACTAGTCAGAAAGGAGTTAAGTGTGTTTAGTTCCCAGAAAAAAAGAAAATCTCCTTAGATGATTTCTAACTGAAATAATGACCTTTTTGGATGCTGGTGTAAAATTAGCATCAGTCAGATAAGGGTGGGGATTGAAATGTTAGGTCACGAGCATTATTTGATCAAGTAGCAGCAGGTTTTATTTCATGGTTTAAGGGCTCTTTGAATTCCCAGCTTATTCTGATATTTAGTTCCATTTCTTTATTTGACAAACTGAAGTAGCATGTACAAAAAAAAAAGGGAGGGGAGGGATGTTTGTATAGATGGATGTCCTCATGTTAAATACATGTATAAATGTGTTAAAGACAATGAAGAAGCCAGAGTCTTGGAACGATTAAAAATGTACTTCAGTGTAGTGTTGAAAGAAGCAGCTATTGTTAGAAATACAACACCAAGTGGGATTTGACAATGCCTTTCTTGCCAGAAACAAGAATGAATTCCATTTTATTTTCCTGCTCTTATTTCAATAGGAAGGATTTCTTCCCATTCCTGTGGGAATGGTCACGCTTTTGAGTGGATTGGTGTCTCTTTAGTTAAGATCTTGGATATATCACTAACCAAAGTTTCCATGTAACAAATTGTTCTTAGAGAAATGCAGATGCTGTTTATGTGATTTTATTTCAGCGTGAGCTTGTGAGAGAAGGTTACAGTGAAGACACAAGGTCAGCAATGAAGCGTAGGATGTAGTTTGTGTTCATAGGGAAGGGGGAGATAATGAAATAAGATAATTTTAGGCTTGTTTGTTTATTCCAGTTTGTGTTATGTTCTCCCTCTTAAAAATACAGGATCAAGCCTGTGTCTTCAGAGCTTTTAGTATTGCAAGTGGCTTTACTCAAAGATATTTTGAAATCATATGGATACTTCATGAAAAAAAGCATGCCTCTTTGCAGGTCAGTTAGCTGCTGGAATACAGACGGCATGTTTCAGAGTAGTTTTTCACGTACCATGAGTATCACTCCATTCTCTGTCCTGTATGTATAGCCTTCATAGTATTTTTACATTGGTCTTTTTATCTTCCTCTTCTCATTTTTGCCCCATATTCGCATTAAAAAACAACAACAAAACAAACTTGGGAGTTTTAGTGTACTAATGAGCAATAAGCATTGCTGGTAGGTGTATCACTCATGCCCAGGTGCACAAGGATGGGGTTTTGTTGCTGTTGGCTTCCTTCAGTAATCTGTGCAGCAGTGCTTAAGTTAACAGTAAAGAAAGTGTCTTTGCCTTTCTTGTCTGCCGTGACAGCCACGGCCTGAGTTTCAGGTTTGTCTGTAACCAACCTGTGGAGATCTCATTTCATTTAGTCCTGCTGTGCACAGATTGGAGCCTGTTATGAAGTGCAGGTTTAGCTTTTGGGTCAGCATCACGTATGCATGTTCTTGCAAAATGGCGTCTGAAGTGATTCCAACAGCCGTTCTCGGACAGTAATAGTAGTCCTCATCTCGGACAGTAATAGTCCTCATCTCGGACAGTAATAGTAGTCCTCATCTCGGACAGTAATAGTCCTCAGGGATACGGCACTCGTAAGGTGCTTCCATTGTAAAGTCCTGCTTCAGAGAATGTCATAACTCCACAATATGTAGTGCTCGCCAGGGTGAAACTCATTGTTTAAAATATCAGTCTGACACAGGGGAAGCCTTTTCCAACAAGCTGAAAAAATCCATCTCCCCATTTTTCTTAGTGTTGGATGAAGTCAGACCCTCACAGGGGCCTGTGGTTGTATGTTTATTACATCCTAATAAATAGGCTTGTCTGTATTTTTCTGAGCTTTGAAGTGTACACACCTAGGATAACCTTGTCTGCATCCATGCCTTTAACATTTTTAAAGGTAAACTTTAAGTAGGTAGTAAGCATTTTGTCAGATAACTTCTATTCGTGTTGTTTATGGACCTTCATAGTTCACCAGCGGTGTTAGCTACGATGCCAGTGGTAGGTTCCTGCAGTGCTCCATCAGTTTCTATGAAGAGAAGTTCAATCACAGCTAGCAGAAGTCTGTCCTGACTTGCAAGAAGCAGGTGGGCAGCTGTGCTGCGATGGCATCCTCTGGTATGTGCTATTTCCCAAGTGAGAATTGTTACTGAGATTTTGCACTGAGCGGTGAACATAGCTCATCTTTCCTCGCCATGGTGTTAGTTCAAAGCTCTGACCCATTTTTTTAGTTCGAGGATCGCAGTGTTGTTTTGGAGACCATCTGTTGCACGTTTCCCGTTTATACCTGTGCCGTTTATACTGTTTACCTGTTTATACCGTAACCAGATTGTGAATGAGAAACCTCTCTCTGCATGATGGGTGGTTACTCTATGAGCGCAAACCACCTGTTTGATTTAGTTTTCTGTAGTTTAGGCTTCTTACGTTGTTAGGATGCTACGATAAAATGTTAATAATACTTTTGTGTTGGTTTGTATTGGGATTCCTCCTCTTTTGGTGATCATAAAATGCTAAGAATACTAAGAATACTAAAATATTTGCATGAAGAAGCAGAGGTTGTGGTAACTATCTTGAATCTCCAGGAAGAGGACCTGGCAATCTGAATAAAGATTTTTATCTCTCGCTGAGACAGTGTTAGATGTACATCACCTCTCTTCCCAGTTACATTAATTGCAATTAACATAAGGCTGCTCTTGTAACACTTAAAACCTTTTCTCCAAAAGGCAGTTTAAAAGGGCCTTGCAAGCTGGCAGGGTGTGTTTGTGGGAGGTGTGAGTGTGTAATTACACCATCTGCAGGATAAACAGAAAGTTTGGGAAGTGGTTGTCAAACCTTTGAATGGGCTGTGTAACCTTTAAGTAAGATAGCACATGGAACATTTAAGTGGCCTTTTCTTTTCTTGGTCTGTTTATAGATAGCAAAGGGCTGCTTAAGGGACTTCTGAAATGTGGTGCTTAGGCTCACTTGTGCCAAGTATTTTGGTAGAGGCCTTTGTTTGCTTGTTTGTCTCCAGAGTTTGTTCCTTTTTTTTTTTTTTAAGTGTGAATGCCCGGAATAGTTAATTCTTTGGTTTGCAAGAAGACTTGTGGGAAGATAATTAGGAGTTGCTGCTTCAGATGTCTTTTTAGTTCTCCTACTTTAGTTGAAGGAGAAATAACCTTGACCAATTTGTATTTTCTTTTGAAAGCATTGTTAGCTGCTAGAAATTATGTGGAAAGTACTGAAACTTCAAATTCCTGGGAAAAAAATATCTTCTCAGTTGTTCAGTTTTATCCTCTTTATTCTTATTGTACCCTCATTTTACTACCTTCTGTTTATCAGGAGGTCCCTTGTGTTAGGCAGGACTTCCTGGGTGGTTAGAGGCAAATACTAGTCAGTAATGATCCTGCAGTGATTGTAGCAATCCTCCTTTTGGCCTTCAGTGTGTATTTTCCCCGCTTGGCTTATCACATTTGGTAAATGCATTTTTGAAAAGAGGAAGGGGTTTATGTTCTAATAATAAAAAGTCAGTCTGTTCGCATGCAGTGACTTAGTTAAAAAAGCTTGGAAGTCTTTGCTCCGTTTATTTCTGTGGTGCCAGAAACTGAGAATACCCACTTTGTTAGCTGATTGTGGCATCTTCCTTGTCTGCAGTAATTCGATGTGGGAACAGGAACAGTTTTAAGTGTGCTCATCCAACTGGACTTCTAAAAACTGCAGTGTCTGTTTGTCATGCAGAAAGAGGTATGCAAATCCTAAGTAAGATAAAACAATAGGAACAATAGTGGTATTTTTTACCATTTCAACCGTTCTTGAAAATGAAATATTATGTGCCAGGATTTGACACATCATAACTCTGTCACTATTCCTCTCCCTCCCTGACAAGAAGGAGGGGAATAAAATGGGGCAACATGATGAACTTGCCACGTAGCCTGCTATACAGCTGATGAGAAATATTGTGAAGGCAGAGATAAGAGATGGAGTTTGGGAAGGGAATTCAGCAACATCTTTGAGTCGTCCTTTCCTCTCTGTGTGGCTGCGTGTCAAGGAGGCTGATGAATGTTTGCACCTCTCACTAGAAAGAAAGTTGTATTGGGAAGTCCTGCTTATGTTGTATCTACCACTGCATAAGGGGAACTAATCAGAAAAAACTTGTGCACTGAAAAACCTGACACACAGATGGGATTTACAACATATGATGAACAAACCACTCCTGAAATTACATTTTCAAACTGCAACTCTGCTAAACTCCAGTGCTCTAACATATTTCTAGAGATTAGAGGACAAAACACGAGCACTAACTCATCTGCAGGTTTTTAGCATAGTAACTCGTGTATGTATGAGAGAGAGAGAATGAGCTTTTGACACTGTTTGGCATCCGTTACAGTGTACTTATGAAATGGGGTAATTTTTTGCATGCTTATTCCTACTACTACTCTAACTCCGTATACTTACATTACAAGGAGGAGGAAGGAGCTGCTGTACACACGCTGGACAGTCACCCTTCCTGTTAGTTATGTGCTGGTTGTGGAAGTGTTAGGTGGATCCACGCAGCTCAGGTCTGGGCTTTCTTTCTGTTGCCACAATGTGTTTTGAGAATCACAGGCTAATGTTGATTCAACATTAACTCGAAGAGAATAATTTACTGAGCAAGCCATAAAGCTTTGAAGACTGCCTTTGCACAAGCTCACCTTTCCCGTATATAGGTTTGAAGCTGCCCTTCACAGGGATGCATGTGAATTTTGCAAGGTTTGTTCTTTATGGAATTTCTTTTCCAGGATCCTTTTTGCATTTCTGGAAAAAGGCTCAATCATTGCACGTCAGCCAACTTTGCTTCGACTTTCTGTGGATTCAGGGTGCTCCCAACCCAGCTGGCTTTCCAGTGGTCTGGAGAAACATCCTTGCCTCCTTTGTCCTCCTTCTGGTGGGAAGACAAATACCATTGCTGGTTTTCCCCAAGTCTGTTCGAGGTCGGTAAAGGAGTCCTTAGACTGGTTCTCATGTTGGTATTGGAGCGACGAAGTGGGTCTACCAGGAGGTTTCCAGTGGTACCAGCCTGGTGTGGCCAGCCTGGGAGGGTGCCAGATCCACATGTCCCAGCCAAATTGCCTGTCTGTACCTGTACCTTGTCTGTACCTATCCCAGACATACATGTAGGGTCTTGAAGAGAAATATATGCTATCTTTCTGGCTCTACTCGTGTTTATGGGAAGAGGCTTGCGGCCTAACCATGTACTTTGCTCTTGTTCCTTGTTATTTGAAACACATGACTATAATTCAGTTAAAGACTTTGTAGTAGCACTCTCCATGCTTGTTACTCTAACATAAATGTGCCGGTTTGCAGCATGACTTTGTTGTATATAAAACCAGGAAAGGGAGGGCGGGGAGAGGTGTGGGATGGGATGGAAGGGGAGGAAATTTGGCATGAAGACAGCAGGTGCAAAACATTTTTTCCTACTTCACTGAGATAACCTTGAAAAGCAGCAGTGTGTTTTTTTTTTTTTTTTTGGGGGGGGGGGCGGGGGTTATTGGCTGAGTGCCTGCTGTGAAGAGAGATGTATTTCTTTAACCTGAAGGTGGGTTATGTGCCTTGCCACAAAGCTGTTCATGTTCTTGGCATCAGGCAAATATTTCTTTTCTCTTTTCTCCTGTCTCTTCCCCCTCCCCTGATGCTTACTTGAATGAAGGTAGTCTTACTGAGCCACAATTTGCTTTGGTAAGATGTTTCGTGGCTTACTGTTGCTGCAGTGTACTGGGTGTTGGGGTTTTTTTGTTCTGGTGAAAGAGTTGTTTGTTTTTGTTTGTTTTTTTTCCTGGAGACATGTATCACTTCTGCCTGATATCTCTCTCAACTCCAGCACCAAGGCATTATGGGTTAAATGTGAGACAGCATTTCTGCTAAAACAAAATAGTAATATGATGTGTTAATGTTTTATCTGCTCTTTTGTGAAATGCCTTTTTTAATATCATGACTTTACAGCCTTGTCCACTTCATTGGTGGTTTTTGATTATTTTTTTAAGTTCCTTAAAATGACAAAACAAAGCTACAAAATTAGAAAAGTGCCACCAAGGAACAAAAAAATGTTTTTATTTTCTTATTTTGTTGATGGCACATTGTGGAATATGTTCAGAGCTACTTGGTTGCAATAGTGTCTTGCACCACAAATGGGAAAGTGGTGGGACTATTTACTAAGTGACTGGTCTTCCTGCCTGGATCTTGCTTTTAACATATGTCCTGTGTTAGAGGCAGAATTATTCCTTGCTTTGATGGGTGCTGTGCCCCATCACTATTTTAATTTCCTTCATTTTCTCCTTTGTCAAAAAACCCCATGATTTTGCCAAGGAATTTTGCTTCCCCCCCAAGTAAGGATGAGACTTGCACTGCTGATGCTTGGCTATTGCCTGTAGAACAAAGGGGAAAAAATGTAAACCAAATCCCAGGCCACTGATACTTGTTTCATTATTGTATTCATGGTGTTAATTTAAAACAACAGCAAAAAGAAAAAGCACGTTGATCTGTAACAGAAATAAAAAAAAATAAAAGAATTTGTTTTCTTCCGTCTCTCTTCCCTCCCTTTCAAAAAGATGTTAAAACAATTCTTAAAAAACTAGTACACAAAAGCCTTTTTTCTCTTCATAACCTCAACCAGCAAAACTGGCACAGTGTGTGTCCCTGACTCTGACATCTCCTGCGAGGGGCAGGACAGCTTGTGTAGCTGGAACCTGGCAGAGGTGAAGCATTTGGCATGGAATGGCAACCTAAATCAGATGCCTGCTGTATTAACTGCCTGTGGTATTGTTGCTTTTGGGTATAGGAGGCAAGAGAGATTTTTGTGATGGATTAGTTTCAAAGCGATAAATTTTCTCAAATCATACTTGCTGAAATTTGTCCTTTCATGAAACTGAAGTCTTTGACAGTTTTCATTGGGAATGTGTGCAATATTGATGGACGATGCTTGCCACTTTGAGAGAAACTGAAAAATAAATCCTAATCTTTTTGCCACTATTAAGTTTTAGTAATATTTCCAGAAGGGGGTTTTTTGTAAGTAATTAAACCAAATTTCTAAAACAGTTGCAGAATGGACATCTAGACAGCTCTGTGACTTTGCTAAATACACCTATCAGTTCATTTCTTTTGCGTACAAAGAAAAGGGAGTATTTTGTGTGGCTGGATTCTGAGTTTTGCCTCAGCTCAGCCTAGAAAGCAAACAGGCAACCTGTGATAGCTCTTCATCTACAAGAATGATTAAATAGCAAGAAATGTCAGTGTTAGTGGAGTAACACCATTGAACAGAATATAGAGCGAATGTTTGTTAAATGCCTCTTGTGAAACTATTTGTGAAAATTCAACTGAATGTTCAGAACATTTAAATAAAGGAAGCCAGTCATGGCAGTACTTTGGTTTTGGTGGTTTTCTCCCGTCCCCCTCAAAGTTTAAGATACCCACTTTCTTGACTTTTAAAATGAGACAATGTTCTGCTATATTTTTAAGAAAGTTGGTTTTGGCTGTAAACAAGGAAACTCTGGGTAGCCCTGGCAAGTGTAAATGGTGTGAGTGAGTGTGAAAAGGACTTTTGTTTGCTGCTTCCTGTGTGCTATTGTATTTGTTTGCTGCTCAGTGAAGGTAGTCATAGAAAAGAATAAGCTAAAATAATGAGCAGCGGAGAAGTCCTAAAGAAACTGGTTAACGTCTTAAGTAGCTGAATGGCTCGAAAAATGCAGGCTGGCTATTGTCAGTTTTAATTTTCTCTGGGTGTATTTCACATGTTACTTGCGTCAGTCATCATACAGAATAGGGCACTGGGTGTGCCTTAAGTCTTTGTCACTGTGTGTTGTCTACTTCTGTTTATTCTTTGTACTTTCCCTTGTTCTGTCTTCTGATATCCAGGTAACAAAGATTCCTGACCTCATCACAACTTAAGAAATTTCATAATTCAGATCCCTTCTTTGTACTTTCTCTAAAATATCATGGATCTTTTTGCATGATCCAGCTGATAATGTTCTTTGGTTCTTATTTGGGAAAATGTGCTGTGATGAGTTTTGGCTACTTAGTAATAAATAGGTAGACAGAGATGGAAGGCTGCTGCTGCAATTTCTTTTTTTTAAAAGTAATATTTTAATAAATACAACCATTAATAATGATTTAATTAAAAATATTTCATTTAGCAGCTTTTTTTGAACTGGTCTCTTTGCTTTCAAGAAATATGGTCTAAAACTATGTGATAGAAGATGTGTCAGCAGCAAGTGTGCCCTCAAAGAACCACCCAGGACATGCTTAGGTGCTTTACGAGCAGTGGAGACACTGTGAAAATGCCCATACTCTTGCACACTAGACAAATCCTACTGCAGCTTTGTGCCAGCCTCTTTAGGCTGGGCTGTAGTTATTTTCATAACTAATGATGAGCTTGTCCCTATATAATGAAACTGCCTTGCATCTGAGGTCTGTTTCTGCCTGAAAAGCCAATGGTTAATACCTCTCATGTAATGCACTTGACACGGTTTCAGATAGACATAAACCCAGGAACCGATGGTATTTTGAGAAACACAGAAGTCCCAGTGTAAATGTTCACTCTCAGTGTCGGTGCTGCCACTGGTGCCAGTATCAGAACTGGAATGGGCAAGGGGTTTTCCCAAGTCTCTTCGTTGGAGGTTAGCAGCTAGTTTGAGTTGTACGATGGCAGAGTTGTTTACCTTGTAATGTTTTCTTTTTAATCGGCAGAGGAGCTCTGTGTGTGTCAAGTTTTTGTCCATTGCAGGTCTGGAAGAAATACTGATTCTTTAATTGCTGATAGTTTAACATTATCTACAGAACTGATCTGTGGTTAATTGAGTTTTGATGTATTGAGAAAAATATGCTGTAGAACAGTGTGATTAAACAAAGTAGGGCTATAACTATAGGAAACAAAACATATGTTTAGAGGAACTTTTGGCATGTCTTTAAAACACTGAGTGGTTAAGTAACTTTAATACCATTATGCCAGAGATGAAACATAGGCTGCATGCTGCTGTAACTCAGTATGGAGAAAGGGAAGGTTGACTTCATGAGTATGCAGCAGTGGATCGACAAGGCTTCAGTCTCAAAAATTCACTGTTTACAACAAATGCAAAGAGTTTTATTAAAACACACCGTGTTTAATGCAATTCAGCAACTCTGTAAAATCATTACCACATATTCTGCTGACCACAGTTTGCTAATCACTGCTGAAGCGGGGTAGGGGATCTAAGATGGAATGTAAAGTATAATATTAGGGACTCTTGCCTTGTTTTTCCTTCATCATTTACAATGTTAAACAGCAGGAAGGTTTCTCATGAGAGGCTCAGATTTTCCTTGTTCCAGATATCTCCAATGCCATCAAACTGCTGAGCATTATAAAGTAATTTTGTAATGTTGTTTATCAAATTAAACTTGAAGCAGTTATTCTCAAGTTGTTTATCTTGGAAGTTTGTTACTTCTATTTTAGGCCTGAAGAAGCATTTGAATTTCCTCTACGTTTCCTTGTGTCTCCTAATTGAGTCCATTGCTATGCTATCATTCTCTACAAACCCTGCTTTGAGCAATGTACTGCATTTAAAGGAAAAATAACAGCAAAATCACTAATAATTGGGTGCATGAAAAATTTCTGGAGAAATAATAAACATTTCATTTTCAGGAAGTTTAAGCATTTTGCTTTTGAGAGCCTGATTTCAGTCAGGTTTGTCCCTAAAACTGAGATGCCTAAAATCTCACTTAATTTTCTAGCTCTGTTGGGTCTAGACCAGTTGAAACAAGTTTTATAATGTAAGTTAGAATACTGAAACAAAATCTTTCGAGCAAAAATGGAAGCCAGTCTGACTTCAGACATCTAAAGTAAATGTTCTCAACTACCCCTGGAGGTACCTGCCTTGCCCAGTAGCATACCTCAAGACAAGTACTTGAGTCCTTCTCTAACACCAGACTCCTCTCTTTTGTCAGGATTTTAAAGATCCCCTACAGCATGCCGATGTAATTGCCTAAGCGTGGTAAAACTTTGTCAAACTTAGTCACAGTTTTATTGAAATAGTGGCTTTCTGTACCAGGAGTTTATTCCCTGCTGAAAAGGAATGAACCAGACCAACCTCAGTCTCCGTGGCATTAATGAAACTGTGCCCATGATGAGGACTGTACCAAAAGAGCCTTTAGCTGATTTGAAAAAAATGAAATAGAAACAGTTCAGTAATCTAGAAACACCACCCATTCAAAAATATCTTGAGGGATACACCAGACTTAAGAATTTGAATTTTGGACAAAACGTTTCCATTCTTATGTTCCAGTAATAACCTCAGAATAAAGGTTGAGCTTTCATTTCTTGAGAAACCAAGTTTTCCAAGGAAGCCTGAAGAATTTCTGCTTCATAGCTTATAGCTTGAATGCAAATTACTGTCTCTGTCATCACCTAGCAGTTCACTTTTAATTTCTCTCTGCTAATGAGTCCTCAAGTAATTTTTTAATTTTCTAATTATTTTTTATCTTTAATTGGTGGTGTACGTGCTTTTCTGCTTATTCTATTAATACACTAATAAATCTTCTGGAAATAATTTATGCAATAAAAACAGTTCACGCTGCAATAATGTGCAATTTTCTTAATTGTATTTATCTTCAGTTACTTTACTGCAAGCAGGGTCTGCATAATTCCTACAGGTAGTGCTTGTTCTGCATATTGTTTGTGAGAAATTCATTGCAAAGAGCAGTATTTCAAATCCCAAGCTATATTGTTGACCTTTGATAAAGCCCATGGATTAGGTGGTACTCTGATCTGTTCCCCGGAGTAAGAGCTGTTAGATTAAAGTGTATTTACAGTGTAAATATTTGTATTTGCTCTCAAAATTATCTTCTGCAGAACTTCTCAAAATAAAACTCAATGTGCATTTTTTTCATAAAATTCCATTAAAATCTTCACTAGCATCTCTATGCAACACAACTGATGCAAGCTGAACTCGCTTTATGGTTGGATTTGATGATCTTAAGGGTCTTTTCCAACCTAAATGATTCTATAATTCTATAAGCTTGTTTTTCTTGAACCTCTTTGAATAAGCCTTCTCCCCCGTAATCGCCCATGATTTTATATTGCATCTAAAAATATGTGTGTTCATTATTATTTTAAAAGTTTGATGCTTCAAAAATTGTGGATTCTGGGCTTAATAATACTGTAAAGAACAGCTCATTTGAGAAACTTTTCAGATACTTTTAACTGATGAAATCAGATGCCAGACTTTGGAAGATGGCTGCAATGTGAGGAAGAGTTCCCAGTGCAGTGTTTGTGTAGCAATTCAACGCTTTCACTGTGGAAAGCGTCCAGTACCACTGCCCGGTCAATGGCATCACCACTGTTAATTTCAACTTCAGGCTCACCAAGATTTCATCAGAGATAGCTTCATTTACACAGGATTTCCAGAATGTCACTATTTTCCCTTAAACGATCTACAGGCTAAAGAGCAAGAGGAAACTAGTTCTTTTGATCTGCAGTCGTCCTGTACCATAGAGGCTGTCGGCATCGAAATACTTTCTCTTAAGAGCACCTTGAACTGTGCTTTTCTTCCCCAGACAGACGATTCCTCGCTGTTGTGATAGATGAAAGCCTGGGCATCAAAGTGAATCAGGTACTTAAGGAAGAATAAGGAAACACAGGATATCTAAGCAAGCACGTGTGGATAAGCAGCAGCAAGCATAGGTGTTCCGCTAAAAGCAAGTGGGCTTTTGGTTTGGAGGGAGTGAAAGGGCAGCGTGGGAGGGAGCGAGAGGGCAATATTTCAGGTGAAGCTCCTGGGCATGGCATCATTGCCACTCACATGTTAAGGAGAGATCATGGCAGCAGAATATGCTACAAAGCAGGCCCACAACCGAAGCTGTGCAGTTTCTTTGAACATCTGTGTATGAGCACACATGTGCGTGCGCTCAGCCCGTAGGAGCGTTTGAAACCAGATGGAAGGTCTGGTTAATGTTCACATCACCTCATAGCGTTTCACATGTGGCTTCTTCAAAGCAGGCAATAGTAGCAGTACAGTGCAAGCAAAGATCTTAGCTCAGTCACAGCTGTAGCTTTGCTTATTATCTGAACTGGATGGTGCAGATGCCTTCTGACAGTAAATACATGGCAGTGATACATTATGTAGGATTTCCTACGTTTGCCGCAGCAGTGCCACAGATCACTTGCATCCAACAAATTAAAAAGACAAAGCAATGTGATGTCTATTTCTGTGTGTACAAATAGGACTAAATTTTACTACTTGAAGTAAGGCTTAATTAAGATGATTTTGGGGAGGGAGGACAGGGAATAGGGAGAAACTAATTTAAGTACCTCTTGGAATACCTTGATACAGAGCCTCGTATGTCTACTTCAGTAATTTAAAGCGAATCTAGCTTAACTAGTTGGTGTACATGGCTATACTTAAGTCTGAATGAACCTCCTTACTACCCTGCCAGCCACAGAGACTTGAGGAACGCAGGAGTAACTGCTTCAGGCCCGCAATCTGGTTCAGTTGCTGTGAGAAAATTGTGGGTGTGGACTCAGCATCAGCTGCAAGAGCCTCACATGGAATGAACTGTCTGAAATGTGATTTGTCCTACCCGGTGGGCTGTACATTTAGTGGTGTCAAGGAATTTGTTTAAAAATGGAGGTGCTAGAAATCCCACCTGTTTTGAACCCACTGACTTCATGCACATGCACGCAGACACCCATGTAACTGAAAATACACAACATCTGGAAGATGGCTGTAAATGCTATTGGCTTTTCTGAATGGTAAAAAGGTTGGATAATGTTTTATGTGAGCTTCTGATAATATAACTTCTGAAGAATATTATTCATGTCTGAATCATCCATTTGTTTTCATGCTGTTCTCTGTCACTACAGCTACTTCCAGACTTTCTCACATGAGCTGCCAAAGATTAGTCACCAGCCCTGTGACGTTGTGTCCAACCTCCTCTTCTCCCAAGGGCTGAGGATTTTATTCCAGTTGTATTGTGGTGGTGGTTTGGGTCAGTGCTTTTGTTGTGGCTCTCTGGAGATGGGTTCTCAGATTTTTGGCTGCTGTTTGCTTTAGGAATCGAGAGGGTATAAAAAGATCCGGTTGTGGTGAGACAGCAGAAACATCTGCTGAAGAGTGGGAGGAGGAGGTTGCTAACCAAATGCAGCAGCAGGGAGCTTGCTGTTCCTCCTCCTCCGCTCTCACCGCTACATGTGAACCTGTTGTAATAAAAGGGCTGGCACCACAACACAAGCTCTAGAGGGAAACAGGTCTTGGGTCAGCCAGCTAGAGAAACCTCAACAGAAAACTGAAATAAAACTGAATAAGTGTTGGAAATAGTTTTGGTAGATTTACTCCTTTCTGTCCCTAATGCAGTTTGGAAGTTGTGCGTAAACTGCAGGGAAGAAGGCAAGGCAAACTTGTACAGTCTGCTACTTCTGAAAGTAATGTCAACCTTTACACATCAAACTTTTGATTCCTGTATCGAAAAATGAGGGAAACGGATGAGGATCAAAAAAATACATAACTAGAGCTAGGTTTCAAATCATACCCTGGAGCAACTACCTGAAGCGTATGAACTTCTCATTTGCTGCAACTGGGTGCATGCAGCCAGTCCTCTCCTTGGCTGGCTTGAGGAGTGAGAATAGGTTGCAGTTCTTTCATGTGCAGCATGCAGAATGTTTTATCATCCTCTCAAAAGCAAGCTGCTGATTAAATTAATGCTGATTTATTACTTTTATTAGGATCAGAAGGCAGAAAATTCTGGGAAGGAGTAAAGAAGATAGGGAGGTAGGTTTCCTACGAAATGAACCAGAATCCTGATCTCAGAAGTTGCAGGTGTGAGCTTCCTACGGGAACAAAACAAATATACACTAGAAATTTTGTAAGCAAATATTAGATCATCTTACTGAGAAGATTTAAAAAATTAGGTGAAAGTTTTAAGTTCACACTGTCTAACTTAAAGGTGAAATTGTTGGCTTTCATAGCTTTACTACATCCTTTCAACTTACTGATTTAATCAGTGTTCACACTGTCAGGACAAGATGCTGAGAGCCAGCGCAGAAACCAAGTAGCAGTCTGTGTATTTGATCTCAACTCTGAAAACCACGTTTGCCCTTAGATCTGCAGCTGTATCTACTGCAAATTCCTTCTTACGGGATCAAAAGATGATGAGGATGGGTGGGATTGAAACAGAGCAGTTGTCCTACCCGTCCTGCCGGGTACCGCTCGGTGTTGGGTGGCGGGGAAGTTGGGAGGAGCGGAGTGGTGTCGGGGCGGACGGTGTCGTGTGCCCCGGCTGGCAGCAGCCCCAGCCCTGCGGGACGTCCAGCTGAGTGGTGGCAGCAGCTGCCCTTGCCCCACACTCCCCAGCCTGGGGAGGAAAGGGCAGGACTCTCAAATGGATTTCGAAGCCGTTTTTTATTTCTGTTTGCTTTTTAACTGCTGCTATCCAGGGGTTGAGGAGGAGGAGGGTGTTTGACCCTGCCACGCTGCTGAGCTTGGACATACTCAAGAGAGACTGTCTGCAGAGTCTGTACACCAGCAGTTATAGTGAAGCATCCACCAAAGATGTGTTTATATTCTAAATACTTACACATGGATGAAGCTCAAGATTGCAAATAGTAGTTTTCTGTAGACAGCTCCACAGAATAAATTTCAGAGTGACTGCTTTCTGCCTTTCTTCAGAAAGCATGGCCCTTGCATAGTTGTCTTCTGTAGATGCTATCAAGCAAAGATGTGGTTGTGTCTCATTGGAAAAGCTCTTGTGAGGATCAGTATCTTAAATCTGCGATTTGTAATAATATAAAGCATTTGCAGTAGTGGGTACTTACACTGTATTAGTTACACTTTATTAGTTGTGGTCTTGTAAGTTTTTATACAGTTGGGGTAATACACTTTTTGGATCAAAACTGGCTTATAGTCTTGCGTGTTGGCTGTCAAAATAGCGCACCAGATTGTTGCTAGATATCATAGATTTGACAAGTTTTACCTTTAAGCAGTATGGACAAGATGCAGAGCTTGTAATTGAGTGATACTGCGCTTCTTGGTAGTGCCTCAGTAACTGGGCCCATGTTCACAGCGAAGCAGAAGGCAATATGGGCTTAACCTGTCATGCCTGGAGTTTCGGTGAACATTGCTGCACCTCAGCTTTGAAGGACAGGAAGGAAAAGGGTCATCCTTTATCTCTGGTGATTCACTTGCGTGCCAGAGGAGGCGGCAGACATTATAATGGGCACCTCAGCGCTGCGGCCTCTTGGTTATTAATATATTAAAGGTAATAGGAAGAGGTTTTTTGTGTGAAACTTCTTGTCTTATTGGCACTATCTGTATTTCTTTGTAAAAGGTCCTTGTTTCTTACAGGAGAAGTGAATCAAGTCTGGATTGCAAAGGAGCCCAGAAGTCATATATTTCATCTTATATTTCTGTTAGTTTTCTTTCTCTTTGCTTAAAAAAAAACAACAAAACCCAACCAAAAACCCAAACTCATTGTGGTTTAACTTCCCTTTTAAGCCAGCTGAAATTACTGGTCATCTTTTGTTTGTGAAGGCATTGTTTAGTTTGAAGAGGAAAGAGTATTTAGGGACAGTAATTTGCAACCCAGGTTAGTCAAGCGCTCTTGCACTTTGAAAGTTCGGTTCTTCTCATTTCTCCACAGTTTTGGTTGCAATTTTCCTTTATGCTTTTTTGTTTTGATGTGTTTTTTTTCAAGTTTAAAAACTTCCCACCTCCTCTTCCTTGTTGTTTAGTCAGAAATGTTGAGGAACCGAAGTTCCTAAAATCCCAGCTCATGGAATCGTGGGTTTCTACCAGAGATCTCAGCTTTGGATGGGAGCATAAGTTCATATATTGTTTTGTTTGCTTTTTGAAATGCATGATTTCGAGTTTTGATCTAAGTTGAGCAAAAACCTCAAAAAGGAACTGAAATAATCCTCATGTGCTGCTCATATAGAATGGAAATTGTTAGTAATCTTTAGTCTGAGAAATTGTAGTTTGAATTTTAATGTAACTTTTTTTTTTAACATTCCGATGTACTGTGTTTTGGGTTTGTTTTTATAACATTTGACACTTTCTGGAACCTAAGTCATTCCTTTCTCATCTCATCTCACAAGGTAAAAGACCAATTTCCTCTTGCAGACTTGCATGTGCCACCTGGTCCCAAACCATGTATGCATCAGTGATGAATATTCTCAAAGCTTTCTAGCAATAGAAACTAAACTTCTTCAGATAATTGACTAAAAAGTCCATGTAAAGTCTGGCGAACTCAGAAGATGTTGCTTTGTAAGCTAATGCTCTGGGATGCTTTTACTTGGTTTGAATCCATTTTTGGTTAGTTTTTAAACTGTTGGTGCTGCAGCGCAAGACCATTGTCTGCACAAGTAGTTTGATGTGGATAATTTTGATCATAGAAGAATCATAGAATCATTAAGGTTGGAAAAGACCTCTAGGATCATCTGGTCCAATCGTCACCCCAACACCTCTATGCCTACTAAACCATGTCCTGAAGTGCCACATCTACACGCTTTTTTGAACTCCTCTAGGGATGGTGACTCCACCACTTCCCTGGGCAGCCTGTTCCAATGCTGGACAACCCTTTCAGTAAAGAAATTTTTCCTAATATCCAATCTAAACCTCCCCTGGCACAACTTGAGGCCATTTCCTCTCGTCCTATCCCTACTTAACTTGGGAGAGGAGACTGACCCCCACCTCTCCACAACCTCCTTTCAGGTAGTTGTAGAGAGCAGTAAGGTTCTCCCCTCAGCCTCCCTTTCTCCAGGCTAAACAGCCCCAGTTCCCTCAGCCCCTCCTCATAAGACTTCTGCTCTAGACCCTTCACCAGCTTCCTTGCCCTTCTCTGGACACGCTCCAGCACCTCAATGTCTCTCTTGTAGTGAAGGGCCCCAAACTGAACACAGTATTCGAGGTGTGGCCTCACCAGTGCTGAGTACAGGGGCACGATCACTTCCCTAGTCCTGCTGGCCACGCTATTTTTGATACAAGCCAGGATGCTGTTGGCCACCTTGGCCACCTGGGCACACTGCTGGCTCATATTCAGGCGGCTGTCAACCAACACCCCCAGGTCCTTTTCCACCGGGCAGCTTTCCAGCCACTCTTCCCCAAGTCTGTAGCTTTGATGGTGACTCAAAAGGGCAGTTCAGCCTCTGGCTGATTCCTGGTCACTAAAATGTGAGATAATAGAAAGAATGAGAGACCACGTTGGTAAAACACTGAGCTTTTTATTTTCTTGTTTTCATAGTTACTCTTTTGTGATAGCGTATAAAATAAAGGAATGAGCTAATTCTCTGGAGATGAGCAGTGCTAGGTAAGCTGCTTGTATTTAATCATTGTAAATGTACCTGATGTTAAACAATGTTTTATTTTGGTGGCTGGTGGTCTTCTGCGAACACACAGTGCTTCCAGAGTCGCATCACCCGGCACCCACCACCGGGCCTGTCAGTGCTTTCATCTGAGCTGTCCTTACTTTTTCCTGCAGTGAGAAAGGATGAGAGCTCCCTTTATCTGCCTTGCGAACAAATACAAAAGCTGGATTTCTTGTATGGGTTTTTTTTTTTTTCCTTCTTCTCTGTGGGGATGAAGGCTTGTCTATGAAGAGACAGTGAATAATTCCAGCTGTTTCATTTGCAGCTGAGGACGGGTCCCAGCTGAAATGCTGGAGACATTCACCACTGCGAGAACCTGAGCCCAGTTCTGAGATCTGAAGCTTGTTTCCCTTCAATAGGCTTTTCCAAACCCAGGGTTTGAGCACGTCATACATGAGAGATGGAAAATCTAGATCTTAAGCTTGAGGCTCAGTCTTCTGCATATGTGTTATCTAATCTGTGTTGTGTATCTAATCTGCATAAACATGACTAAGCCATTATAACACTCAGTACTACGCTGTTTGTTGCAGGTTTCGTAAAAATGAAATGATATACCACTCGAAGTCTGAGAGCGGTGATGGTTGCAGAACAAGTGACTGATACCAGGCTTTTGATACAAGGGTTGGATGGAAGATCTGATTGGGGAGTTTGGTACCAGCACCATTCTTCTCTTCTGCCCCCTTTTATTTCTGCCCCTTTTAATTTTACCGTATCTCATCCCTCCCCTTTCTAGAAGGAGAAGCCGTGAGCAGTTTGTAGAGAAGGAACAAAATCTTGGCAGTAGAAGAGATTTTTTTAAAACCTATTATGAGAAGGGCATCTTCCTAGGCAAACTAGGCATCTAGATATGATGTATTTTACATATCCTTTCCCAAAAGGGGAATGGACTCCGAAGAGTGTGCTAAAGTTGGTTTGTAAACTTGATACTATGGGGGAAGTTCAGGGCAGAGGAGAAGGGGACAGATTAGGGGCAGGGGAAAGAGGATTAAATATCCAGCAAATATTTAAATAATATAAAGCATATCATATCTAACTTGAACCTAATGGGATATCTCTGTTTATGTGCTTTACTTTGGTTTTTTTGCATGATTTGTATTCTAGAAACTTGTGTGGAGTATGTATGTTACTTCGAGCATGAAATTCTTTCTCTAGCTTTGCTGACAGGTAATTGTTGATACTTGCATGGGTTATTGCCATGTGCTGTAGGCCAGGAGCAGGAAACTGACTCCTTTGCTAAGGGCCAGTGAAGCCTTTTGAACACCCTTTTGCAGGCCACGTGTTAATGCATATCTTTGTTATCTGATGGTAGCATACAGAAAATCAGCCATTGGTCATATGAAATTAAGCTGTAGACTGTATACATCCTAAGAAGTGCTGGCTGCTGACTTCTGTCTGTTTAATTTATATTCTGTCTTAATTTGGTTCAAAAAATTTAACTCGGTGCTGTACAATTCTCGTGCTACACAGCTAAAATATACAATGCAGTGTTTGTAATTTCAGCCTGGTTCTGCACTATATGCTTCTTTCTAAAAAGAAAGAAAACATCTGCATGTTTATATTGATTTACATGATTCTGATGTAATTTAGGATGCCTGATTGAAACTAGCAGGAGAGGGAACTGTAGAGTTAATTGGTATCATACAGGTTCAGTTCTCCACCCCCAGGTGACTGCACGTGGTGCTTTCTGAAGACCTGTCCATGCTAAAAGCAGGTTTCAGGTTTGAGTTAATGTTCAGGTTTGAATATTGTCATTAGTTTGTGATGTAAGTTTGAAATTTGACTTTGGGCATTTTCACATGTTTCCAGCATTGAAAGGGACAGTACAGTCCTGTATAATTTTTTGCTGTAACATTTAACATTGACGTGGTATATATTTTGAATTCCACAAGATAATACTTCTTTTTACAATGATACTTTTAACTTATTTTCTTGACGATCCCATTCTGCTCTTTCTGCTTTCCAATATTTATTTGGCACGCTTCACAAAGAAGTTGAGTATCTTTAAGAAAAATGTATTTTGCAATGTGGCAATTATGGCTGGCATGGAAGTGGCTCAGAATTATTGGTTTTATGGATAGTCTGTTTGGTTTGATTTTTTTTTTTTCCTTTTTAGAGGGGCTCTGATTACTCTTTATTTTTACCCATGATGTTTACTGTGATCTATAATTTTCTTTCAATCAGATGCTAAGCCAGCTGGATTCATGTTTCAAAACAAATTGCCACCTTTTCTTATTTTAAAACTTTTTTTTTAATTCCCCTCTTTTTAGAAATCTTATAACTTGGCGCTTCTGATTTAATAAAACTCTATGTTCTTTTGGAGGTGTTGTGGCCAAAATCTTTTTTTCTTTTTCTCCCTGGGAATAAAGTCCCTTTTTAAATTTTATTTTTCATTGTGTGTTCTATTGAACCGTAGATGAATTTTGCAGAGTTCCAGTTTCCTGGAGAAATTTCTCAAAGATTATCCTGTCTTGCATGCAGCTGCATACTTTGTCCAGTTACTGGCTTTTGTGTTGTTCTTGCATGTTTTTTGACTTTTTCCTGTGTCTTCCTTTGTGAATCTGCTATGTGTCCTTTGCTCTTATTTTCCACTTTCTGTATAGCTCCCTGCAGCTAGTTCCATTGCAGATGAAGGTTTTGCTGCAATGTTGTCTGCTTTCTGATATAACATAGAGCATTGTAGATGACTGTGGTCTGTTTCTATTACTTACAGAGCTTTTTCATGACAGCCTCTACAGAATGAGGATAGAGGTTGGGACAGAGAAATGTAGATTTAGTTGTAAAGAGCTGTGAAAGGTACAACGTAAATCAGTGCACAGTGCTTTTAGAGTTATTTATAAAACTTGTAAATAAGAAGGCAAATACGTTCCTTCTTGAAAGCATAGCTGAGCCTCTAAATCACTGACGTCAGTGGATGCTGGTTTTAAGGACTTCAGGAAGCTTTAAATCATACTGTAAGAGAAGGGTGGTGGGAAGGTGGTGGGAAAGCGCCAAAGATACCAAAGTGATATGGAAGAGGATGAAGTGAAACGAGAAACAGCGCAACAGCTGTAAGGGTGGCCACGTGGTGACGGGGCTGCCCGTGGGGGAAAGCCAAGACCGTGCGAGCAAGTGGGCTGCGGATCTTGTGTGTGGCCTGGCCATCCACCTGCCTCCCAGGCGCTTCCCTCACTGCTCGGGGGATGCCAGCGGTAGCAAACTGCACAGCCGGGAGAGGGTCGGAAATAGAGAAAGTGAAATCAGAGAACAGGAAAAGAGAGAAATGAGGAATAGGAAAAGAAAATGCGTTAGTAAATCCTAAAGCAGTGAACTGCGTTGGCGTTGCTGAGTTGCTGTGCATTTATGCATGTTGATGTTGGCTTTCTGTTGTTTTTGTTAGAAGGATCTGCTGGTGTTTGTGAAGGCACTTGAAGATGAAACATGATTTCCCTAAGATGTATTGATGTGGTCATTCTAGGCAAAGCTCAAGGCAGGAACAAATGAGACTTCAATCAAGTTGCTGCTTACATTTGTATAAACCAGCATCTCTAAACCTATTTGTAACTAAGAGGCCTTAATATCATTTCACCCAAAGACTATTTTACTTGCTTCATTTTCCTTTCAATAATATTCCATTGAAGTGATGTGCCTGTGTAAGTAATCTTCCCCAATAAGAGGGCAACAAGAAATATATGATGAGTTCGAGTTCTGTACAACCTGTGGCAATTAAATTGCAAGGTTAAGGCTGAAAATAAAATGTATTAATGGAGATCTGATCTGGGCCTGCACACAGTGGCAGACTTTCTGAATTGCTTATAATTTTTAAGGTGCTGTATCATCCAGAAGTACTTTTTACTTAGTGTGTGGAGTCATGTCCTTTGAGACAAGAGAGCACCTTCTGCGATGTGGTGCCAACTTGCAAAATATAGGTAGTTCAGGATTCCCTAGTCTGCCTCTCAAGAAGGATAAGGTATCTAGTGAAATTTCTAAAAAACAAAATAGGTAGATATTTGGACTAAGCTATCCCAACGAGTATTATGTATTACAGATTATTCTTTAGTTCCATGGTGCAGAAAATAAATATTACTGTATTTGCAAGGTGAGGGCCCTGAAAGAGGTTTGACTCCTCCTCACCACCCCCACGTTTTTTGTTTGAGGGAAAGCTTTGTGAAATTTCTGATTCAAGGATCTTTTCAGTTTCCGTGACTGATGACTGAGCACTTGAAAAAATATGTATTATGGCATAGATGTTGTTTTGAGTCCCAGTCTCTGCTCAGATCTCTGGTATCAGCTTTTGCTGTCCCTTGTGGGTGGTAGCACAGCCAGCTCCCTGGGACCCTTCCAGTTGCCTTACATCAGATTTCTTTTGGAGAATATATTTTAGGGTAATTGCCTCCAAAAGAAAAGAATAGTCTTTGGTCTTCTCTGGTAAGCGTAAATGTTGGCCTGACTTAGGATCCTTGAGGAAGAAAAAAATGGGAGTGCTGATTGGCATTGTGAAGTAGCGTCTCTTGTGTGAGAGGCCCTTGGCACGCTACAAGCGTCTTGTCTTTGGAGAAGCCTCTGCCCAACCAGTCAAACGTCGCTGCCAGCCCAAATAGCTCCGGCGAGGAGTCAATGAGCAGTCTGTTGCGTTCCCTTTGTCTGGCCATGTTTTAACAAAGTGCCTGTGTTAGTGGGGTGGTGGAAATGCCATTCCTTGCCACAATAATCTAAATGCAGGCTACATGAAATGTTTCCATCTTTAGCTTTTCTTAAAATAATGAAAGGAATTGTCTTGGGCAATGTTGATATGAAATGAAACTTTGAACTATTGAGTAAATAAAGCCACTGAGCATATGTGCTTTGAAGAAGCCACTGTGAAATGGTTGGAGTTCTTCTTGCCTCTACCTGGAGCTAGAGATTAAGTTAGCTAAAACATAAAAATAATTAAAAAAAAAAAAAAGGCAGATTTTTTTTTTCCTTGTCTTTAAGATAATCAAAGTAACATTGCATCTGACATTTAAGAATCAAAGCCCGTGTATGGGCTGATAAAAAGCTGCAAAGGAAGTACTTGGGAAACTCTGTGGCCTTCCAGGTGAGCGAGAGGCTCCTGGCTGGTGGGGCTCACAAGCCCCTGGCCTTGAGCCCTGCCCAGCCAGGGGCTCCAGCTCCTTGGGCTGTGGGTGTCCACCCTGTCCCAGCCCACGGCTGCTGCCTGCGCCTGCTTCCCGCAGCTCTCCCTGGGTGCCGGCAAGTGGGAAGTAAGCTCGCTGTAGCCCCTGGCCCCACTTCTGGCAAGGTGGCACTTATGGTCAGTCTGTCCCCGTGGCAGAAACCTCCCGAGGGGTGGGGAATGAGGAAGGAAAAGCCTGGCCCTCCTTTAGTGGGCCTCAATTACGTTTATTTTCTTGGCAGATTTAGGCTGTTTATAGTAGCAATTTCCTGACATTACAAAATGTGGGAGCTTGGGAAATTTGCAAATTGGAGAAGGCTAATAAATATTTTACTTGATTTTTCCGTGCAAAAGCTTTTTCTCTGCCTGGAGTGAGTCAAGTATGTGTTTCAGAATGCCATTTAATGAAAATCCTTAGGGTTTTGGTGGTTGTTTGGGGTTTTTTTGTTTGTTTTGGTTTGGGGTTTTTTTTAATATATATATATATAGAAAGCTATGAAATTGTATGAAAAGTTGATTTCCTAGCAGACTTGACTTGTTATTTAAATCAATATAAAGCAGGTATTTCTTTGACCTTTATTTATTTTTTTGGTAGAGCTAAAATGGATCAAAGTAGTATAGATTAGAGAGCAATAACTGCATTTGTGTCAGGTTAAGTTTTAGTGGAATACATTGGCATCTTAGCCAAAGCAGATAGATCAGTGCTCAGTGTTGGTGTTAGTTGCCCAGTATGGCATATGTATGTTCATAAGAAAGGATGGGAATATAAGAAGCAAAGAGAATGCAGTACACAGAAGCCTGGAGAAAATTGCTTTTCCACTTAAGTCGTGTAAATTTGCAGTACTATTTTCTTAAAAATAAAGATACAACCACCAGTATTCATAGTGCATTGTGTTATTTTTTCAGTTTTTGATAGAGCTTACTTGTTTGTGCTTTCCTGAATATTTACTCGCAAGCAATTTGTATGGCATTTATGGGCTGCTTATTTTATGGTATTTATGAGTGCAATATCATGCAGCTCAGTGTTAATTTCCATATTCTTTCCCCTTTACTTGTAAACATTGTCCCTGTGCTTCAACTTCCATGGCTACTGCCTGAACAGCCTTCTTGTTGTATTCCCGTTTCGTTTGAACATATGTGTCGTTTTCTTGTTATGTGGTAAGATGTTAAAAGGAGAGCTGAACTACCACTTCTGAGCAGTAGCTGGTAGAGCCAGAAGTCCAGTGGCAGCTGTCAGTCAGGCTCTTAACACACTTGGGAAGGTTTTCCTTACATGCAGTAATTTTGCAACTGCTATGCATCAATACGTTGTGGTTTCAGTCCTAGGTTTGAGGGTTGGTTTCCTTTGTTTTCTGCATGTATATTCTTCACATACCATGTTTTGTTTTGTAATGTGTGAAACTTTTCTTTTGGCTGGGTGCTACCTGTTTTTCACTTTTGCCATTCAGTGTAGTGGGTGGGCCTCTTCCTCTTGACCATCCACCAGTTGCTAAAGACAGATCGTTTGGTACTATTGTTTAAGACTGAGTTTTGCACTTGGAAATCTCTCCTGTGTTTGGCTAAGTGGTCAAGACACCTAAAGCAAGATTTGCTGCTATTTATACTAGAGTAATTAACCAGAATTTGCACTGACTTTAATCACGCCAGACTTTCAAGGGTGTGAATGAAATTTGAATCTATCTCATCTTTTTCTGATTTTGAACTCTTCTGGAAATTGCAGCAAACAGGACAAAAGTAACTTCACAGAGTTTATTGATTTAAACTCTGCAAATATATATCATGGGTAGCTGACTGGTTATTAGGAACTATTCCTGAATTGAAGTGTTATTGATGGGGAAGCGAGTCAGGATACAGTCCTTGCCCCTGGCCCAGGGGCTTTAGTGTGTAGTTGGTATTGCTCCCGTTCAGCTGCGGCGCTCTGGAGATGGGTGATAGAAGTTTTTTGTTCTGGGGAAAACAGGGAGCTGTGGTTGTACATGTACCACCTCCACACCGAGTAAGCACTGCCATTCATTCCTTTGAATACAAGTAGCTTTATATAATACAGACCGTGTAACACGGATAGAAAGTACTTTCTGCTACAGACAATTCTTCCATATCTCAGCTGCTCGGAAATGTGCTGAACAGTACTTAGCATAATGCATGGAAAATAATACATTTGTCAGAAGCAGCCAACACACATTTGGCACTTTTTGCTCCTCTTCTCTTTTGCATTCTTGTTCTTTTATTATTTTCTCCCCTCAGGCTGTGCTCTGTGGGGGAAGCTTGTTTCTAAGAAACAAAAATGATGCTACAGTATTGAGGAGTAGTGCAAAACTCAGCATTAAAGATGCTCAACTAGTTGTAAAGTCTCAGGAAGATTCATTGCTTCACATTAAATAAGTTCTTTCACACTAGGTCGCAATTTCCTACAGACTTGTTGCCCTTTCACTAGGGGAGCTATTTTTAATTATCAATGAAGTTATTAAACTCCATACTTGAGACCCTAAAGCAAAGTGCCATTCATCCAAACTGAGAGGAGAAGGTGGTGGGGTAGAACCCGGGTGCTGCACAAGCGCCACAGACCTCGGACCTCATCCTCCTGGAGCTGCTGCTGAGCCCAGCCTGAGGGAGGGTGTGAGGGCAGGCATGCCCTGGGTCTGGCCGGCATCCCAATTCTCCTCTTCCTAGAAGAGATGAGAATAGTTGATTGATACGTGTTGTTGGTAATATTAACAATTCCTTTATTAAAGCTCGTTGCTTTTAATAAAACCAGTCTCAGGAGTGAGGTGATTGGGTTGAACATTTGGGGTAAATTTTTATTAGAAGGAAAACTTCAACTGTCAGGGTCTTGGAGACTCATGTGAAGATGTTTCTGAATGTCTCCTAAGACTTGAAATTAAATGGGAAGTAAAATAATCTATAATTTACTAATTTTTAACTATTTTGATTTTTTTTTTAAATATGAAGATTTCTGGGCAGGACAATTTTCAGAGCAGCAGAGTTTGACAGCATTGGGTAATGGCTGGCTTTAAAGATGCTGAATATCTTTACTGTCAAGTATTTTTATCCCAAATGAGGGTAAGATGCTGCAGCTCATTGCTGGTCTCAGAGTTAGCACGTATTCAGAGAGAAAGCAGAGACTGTAAATGTGGGAATGTTCTTCTGATAACTTGGTGGTGTGTGGCTGAGCTGCAATGATGCCAGATTTAGCAGAAGCTTTATTAATCTGTGATAAATCTTATACTCCCTTGAGTCTAGACAGGCAGAAAGCTGTAAACTGTGCAGTGTAGGGTTGAGGCAGCATTATTCTTCTGCTGAAGTTAATCACTCACTGCTCCAGCTGTTGGAGTTGCTCTGCATTTAATGCTCATGAAGACAAAGATGGAAAAGAAAAGGGAGGAGTGTTCTTTGTCACACTCAGATTTATGTTGTGATTTTGTCAGATGCTTTTGAAAAAGGATAATTTTTTTTGTTGCTGAAATTTAGGACCAACTTAAAGTGAATCTGCTCTTTCTCATATTTCAAGGTGGAACAAGAAATTTTGATTCAACTTCCAGGGTTTGAACCAATCCCTACTGTTTCTTTCTAACCACATTTCGAAGAGTTGTCTTTTTTTTTTAATGACTGAGATGCAGCCAAGACAATCTCCTCTTCATTCCTGCCATTCAACATCTCATTGAATTTTGACTGCAATGAAACTAAAATTTATCTCTGAATTTGCCTTCAAGACTACTTACTAGTTCAGTTTCATTTGTGTCCAGATATTGTCCTCTGAAACTAATATACTTGAATTGCTTAAGGGGGAGAAATACAATGCAATGAAGCATGTTTTCTCTTGGACTTGCTGCCTATCAGGATTTAATGTGGTCTTACAAAACAAGGAAGGCAACCATATCAAAGGCTTGTAGTGATGCCAAAGAGTATCAAAAATCCCATGTCTGTGTAGTATTGAATATGTGTCCACGCACTGGGAGCGTTTTCTATTTATTGGTGCTTAACATTTCCACCAAGTCTCCTGAGGCAAGAGCAAGTGAAGCAGCATTGGGACTGGTGTTACCACTTGGCTTGCAAAAGCCAACTGTTTTTGCAATCAAACTGCATATAAAGGAAAATGCAGTTAAGAAATCACAACAAATTCAACCAGTAAAGCTGTGTAAAATGAGTGAATTGTGAGGGTCCGATGAAGGTACAAGTAACTGTCAGTTCCATTCAGAAAGTTCATGCAACTCTGCGTTTGAGTCAGAAGGGTAAAAAAATCTAGTTCCTTTGAGGCACAGGAGAAGTAGCTGGCTGAGAATAGAAAATGGAAGGAAAAAAGAGCTTTTAAATTAAGGCTCAGTCTTTGAGAAGTGTACAAGAAGACCAGGTGAGCAGTCCAGGAGGCCTGCAGAGTCTGAGGTTGTTGACCATGTGCCAGAAGGCCTTCAGGCATTTTGGAAGGGGCCAGGAGAGTGACAGGAGACTGAAGGAAATATTGGAGGTCTGTGAGTCCAGGAAAACTTTAGAGGGGTCTCAGCTATTTTTAAGTTGGTGCGTTTTTTTGGTTTGTTGGGTTTTTTTGGGGGGGGGTTTGGTTTTTTTTTTTTTTTTTTTTTTTTTTTTTTTCATTTTAAATCAGCCCAGGACTGAATCCAAGTTTCTAGTTGAGTGTCAAACGTGCAGATAAAGACCTCTACAGAAACCTGGCTCATAGCTGCTCTTTCCATTTACACATATATAGGTGACATGTTTCAGCCATTTCATTAACCTTTTCTGGTCTAGTCCTGAAAAACTAACATGGCAAATCTCCTAAATGTTACTGGGTACCTTGAAAGAGCAAAACAGAAGAGCTGCTTGTAAGTGTGCTGGATGCAAAATGGAAAGGAAAGACAAATACAGGTGTCGGGCTGGATGTGAAGCTCTGGACCTCCAGCTCCTCAGCTACAGCCACAGGGGGTAGGGAGGATGCCCTTCATCCCTGGCATTGCCAGTTAATTTTTGTTTCAGTTAACGTAAGTGAAAAGAAATTTTGGTTGTTAAAACATCAGCGAATGTCAAATCTAGAGCAAATTTTTGTTCGTGGTACTCCAGCAGCCAGAAATATATTAATTCCCTGTGCCTGTTGAGCTTGCAGGGTAGGAGAGTGCTATGGGGCTTACCAGAGTCACCTGGGAGTCACTGATGTTGCTGAAATCACAAGAAGATCAATTTCAATCATTGATTTTTCTCTGGCCAAGGGTCCTTTATGGCTGCATTCTCAAACACAGGAGCTGGAGGAATTTTTTTTTATTGGCCACATGAGGGGCGAGATGACTGAGATGTTTGTCCGGTGGTGTTAACAGAAGTTTATTTAATGCAAAGTGGAATTCTGATCTGCAATTGCCTTAATCCGCATTCCTCAGTTTTCACCCGACCGCAACCAACCACATACCAACACTACAATAACACGTGCTGATTATGGCAGTGCACCTGTGTTGGGTAGTTTTTCTGGCCATCTTTTTTTTATTGCTTTCGACTGATTTTATCTGTAGACCGTAATTATTTTATTCCTTCCAGAGATTCTCAAGGTAACAAATTTCTTTTGGAAAATGACTTTATCCAGATATGTGGAAAACTAATCCCTTTCTAAAATAACTTGCTGTTAGTCTGTTTAAGCCCCTCCTAAGAAGTTTAGTTAGGTAAGGTGTCTGAAAATGATAACACTTGCAATTTTCATGGTTGTAGTAGTATATCATTAAGAAAGAAAAAAGGAGGCAAAATTGATGAATCAACAAGCTATCAAAATGTGCGCTAGTGTTCTGACCACAAACCAACAATTCTGCTGCTTGAATGCATTTTATGTCGTGAGGACTCTGAAGTAGAAGCAGCAAAAGAAAGCAAATTTTATTGAAGAATATACGTAAAGTATGCTAGAAACAAAGGGAAATCCTTACCGCTAGCGTTGCGGTGGAGCTGGGGTGTAATCTCTTGTTCCTTAATAAAAGAATAATGTCAGTGTTGCCAAATAATGAATATGAAATGAACTCTCTTTCTTCATTATGTTAGCTTTTTTTTTGTGCTTTATATCAATATATGTGTTTTAAATCATCCGTATGCTTACAGAAACTGCTGGTGTAGGTTTCATTCATTTTGTTAATCATTACTGTTTTCCACTTCAGCTCCTTCTGAGTGAACTCAGCTGCCATCCCGCTTGGTTCCTGAATGGACCCAAACTGTTCATACTTATCATTGATTTTTGATGTATGGTGACATAAGGGTCCAGTAGCAGATGAATAAACTTTTTAGGAATAGTCAGAGTTAAATGATCTGATACTATATGAGAGCTTTTACTATTCTATTTGACTTTCATTTGGTTAACAGATGTATTTGATTTTGTTATTATTCTGTAACTATTACAACACAAAATCAAATGTAGGAATTGTTCAGTATTGAAAAAAAAAAAAAAAGTATGAATTCCCATGTCCATTCACGTCCTCCTGAAGTGGAGCACACAACTGTGTTTAAGTTACAGTAGATAATACTTGCATAGATCTTTCTGAAGTATACATACCTGCTATGTTTGCCCTATAAAGAATTACTTTCGAACTTGTAGTGTTATCTACCTTGCAGAAATTCAAGCAAACGCCATCCTTTTCCATATGTTATACAATAGTTAGATCATAAAATTCAGTGGCTTACTACATCTGTCACTTATGGGCATCCTGGTGGTGTTGATTCACTTACCTTTGGTCAAGTTTTCTATTTCAAATTTTGGGAGAGGGATTTTAGACTTACAGCCTAGGGATTCATGTAGTTTCATTTTTGTTGTTATAGAGTCTTCCCATGTTTGACCTTTCATTTCCCTTTCCCTACACACTTAAAAATAATGGATATTATTTATATATATATATATTTATATATATAAAAAATTTCACTGCATGGATTAAGCCCTGAGTCAAATAAGAAATTCAGGTGATGTGAGTCTTGCCAACCAGGAGGACCCACCCATGGTGGTAAGCCTGTTGATCAAGGAGTTAGGAAATGTGTTTAATGTTTTGATCTGGTTTTTTTTGTTATTACATCAATTGCAGAAGCGGCTGTCAGGACGATTGATTTGGGATCTGTGTTTGATGGGAGTTCAAGACACAGGTGCAGTGAATTCTGCTTCTTCCCTCAGTGGTGGCGGTGCTAACACCACCAGCTGTGGCAGATGAATTGGAAAAGAGACTGAGAAATGTCCTCTTCTTCCAGCACATGCTGTGGGATATACTCAGTGCAGAGAGAAGCAAGTAGATCAAGTACAGTGGCAGGGAAACAAAGGCAAGCATCAAGAAGAACCATAGAGAGAAGTAAGCCATCATAGGGGAGGCTTCTTAGAGAAATAGGAATAACAGATGTAAATTACATACTAAAAAGTTAATATCTGTATTTTAGTATATTTCAGTATGTTGTTTTATCATCAGTAATAGTAGTACTGCTTCTTATCAGTAGCTAAAACTGAAACAGCTCTCGTGTTGCATGCTTCCCCCCCGCCCCCCTCCAAAAAAAACCCAACAAAACCCAACCAAACAAAAAACCCCAAAACCAAAAAACAACCCCAAAACATCTCCACATTGAAAGACAGACATTGAATTTTAATGCTTGTGGAAAACCCCCAAAGGACAAAAAATGTAATTATCTACAGCCTGGAAAATTATCTATGTATTGATATTTAAGTGTTGTGAGCAAGTGTAGTCACATGCTTGATCTTTAAAAATCTGAATCATGCTTACTACCCTAGGCATAAAAAAAAAATCAAAATTTGTGATGCATTAGCCCCAGTCTATGGAAGAAAAGATTTTGTGAATAGAAGGCTGGAGAATGAGGTGCAACTTAGACATAGGCCAGTGACTACACAACAAATATTTCTTTTGCAGAAATATCAGAAATTACAGGTATTGTTTTCCTTCATAAGAAGCCATCAAAATGTGCTCTGAGTCTGTGTAGATGTACAGGTTGGAGTGAAAAAGATAGTAGCATCACTTACCTCTTTGGGCCATCAGTAATTTTGCTGAATGGAAAGAATAATTTCTCAGAGGGAGAATGATGAAAATGGTACAAAAAAAAGGCATGTGTTACAAGACCTGCAAAACAAGGACTTCCTTAAAGAGTAATTGAAATATTGTGCTATATTTTAATCTTTCATTCCATGTTTGACCAGGTGATACAGTTCCTAAACATGTGAGATGTATTTCTCCTCTGTTATAAGCTGATAAGATGATCTTCATCCTTCCTCTTCCCAGATTTACATAGGTGTTAATAGTACCAGGGTATCAGTATTCTGCTGCTTAAGCAATCTTAGATCTTGCTTACAATTAAGAAAAATAAGTGGTAAAATAATTAATAGCTGGCAAATTCCAATAGAAACAACATTCACATTAAAATACTTTACCTGAAAAGTAGAGAGAGTTTATGTTATATGAGAGAATCTATTTCGTTTGCGTGGTTTTGTTCAGCATATATTATTCAAAGTTCTTGAAGACTACTTGTTGTATTAGGGAAGCATTAACTGGAATAGTGTATTATATGGTTTATTCTATATGAGGTGTTTAATTGCTGGATATTGCAGTCATGACTAGGCCCAGTATCCTGTCATCTCTTTTAAAAATTAGAAGCAAGCAACCAACTGTTGTAAAAAAAAAAAAAACAAAAAAAAAAACCAAAAAAAAACCCCAAACCAACAACCACCCCCCCACACCACTTAACTTAGTTTTACTCTGAAATATATATGATTTATTCCTAACAAAATGAGTGTGCATGGTCGTATATACATATGTAGAGCACACCCTACATAATTGCATATATATATGCACAGAAGCACGTGCATTAATAGATCACAAAACAATTGTACTCGGGTAAAGTCTGTAATATAAATCATGTTTCAGTAGCAGCCACTCTGTTTTTGTCAGGTTTGTGGAACTGCTCGTTAGGTATCATGGAAGAATATATCACTTGTTAAGTGATACCATCATTATTTATAACATAAACATACAACCCTACCTTTTGATATATGTTACTTGAAAGATTGAACTCCCGGAGAAGAGATTCCTCAGTAAAAGTATTTCCTTAACACTGTTAAAAGTCTCTCTCTCTAAATCTTAACCTCATGGAGTTCTCAGAGCTTGGTATAATGTTGAATTTATCATCTTTTACTGATGACTAGGAACTTAAAAATTAATATTTACCTATTTTAGAGCACTGTTTTGTGTTTTGCAATGTGAAAATATAAAAGTTGGTATTAATAAATCTTTCCAGAGCAGAGGACTGTTTTGCTGGTAGTAAAACGTATGTGTAAATCATATGGGATATAAGCTATACTTCATTTTTCTGTCTTCCTCCAGCCAATCTCTCTCCTCTGGGCCCCCCTATTTCTGTGTCACTAAATTCCTAACTTTCAGTTTTCTGGATATAGTGCTCTCATGATCCTGGTGAGGATTCAGTGGAAGCAACTAATGAAACTTGCCTGTCATATTTATTTAAACCTTACTTATGTGCAGTGAATGAGTTTGTAAAGGGAGTTACATTTGAGCATCTTGACCCTCTGGAAGAGCTGACAGAAGACTTTTAGAAGAGAATAGCAATGTGTAAATGCTATGAGCTGAAACATTAACTCTTGGCACTGCAGAATATAGATGCAGAAAAACTGAGACATTGGCTTAGGTGGTGCTATGTTGAAGATCTTGGTGTGAATGTAGCTCTTAATTATTCATTCAAGGAACCATAAGTACTTCCATTGTCTTATTAGAATATAAATGATGAGGAGGGGATTGATGAGGATTAAGATACAATAAAATAGCCTCTAGAACCTAATGTCTTTTCTAACTGTATGAAAAAGATCTAGAATGATAGTTACATGCTTATCAAGGGATTTATTTTTATCTCTTTGGATTGCATTATGTAACTCCTAGATAGCATTTCGGACTTGGAGAAAGGATTGCATGGTGCTTATCTTCTGGAGGACCAAATATGTAAAAGACAAGTAGCATGCTCCTGAGACTTGCATTTTGTCTTTCGACTGGATTGCCTTCTTGAAGTCGGGTCACAGGGCCAACCTTGGGATGTTTCACTTTATTTTTGTATTCACTATGACTGAGGGTATCCTACAAATCCTTTCAAGTAGAGAAAAACAAGCTTGATTTTGCAGTAGGTTTAGTTTTGATGGCTTGCGTACCTGAATTCACTCAGTTTCTTCTTTTTTTTCATAGAATCATAGAATCATTTAGGTTGGAGAAAACCCTTAAGATCATTGAGTCCAACTGTAAACCTAACACTGCCAAGTCCACCACTAAACCATGTCCCTAAGCACCACATCTACACGTCTTTCAAATACCTCCAGGGATGGTGACTCAACCACTTCCCTGGGCAGCCTGTTCCAATGCTTGACGTGAAGAGATTTCGGTGAAGAGATTTTCCTAATATCTAACCTAAACCTCCCCTGGCACAACTTGAGGCCATTTCCTCTTGCCCTATCACTTGTTACCTGGGAGAAGAGACCGACCCCCACCTCGCTACAACCTCCTTTCAGGTAGCTGTAGAGAGCAATAAGGTCTCCCCTCAGCCTCCTTTTCTCCAAGCTAAACAGCCCCAGTTCTCTTAGCCCCTTCTCATAAGACCTGTGCTCCAGACCCTTCACCAGCTTCCTTGCCCTTCTGTGGACACGCTCCAGCACCTCAATGTCTCTTGTAGTGAGTGGTCCAAAACTGAACACAGTATTCGAGGTGCGGCCTCACTGGTGCCAAGTACAGGGGCACAATCACTTCCCTAGTCCTGCTGGCCACACTATTTCTGATACAAGCCAGGATGCCATTGGCTTTCTTGGCCACCTGGGCACACTGCTGGCTCATATTCAGGCAGCTATTGACCAACACTCCTAGGTCCTTTTCTGCCAAACACTTTTCCTTTTAAAACACTATTTCAAAATATTTCTTTTGCTAGAGGATAACTTTGTTGCCATTCTGAAGTAACTAGAGAAAGGAGACATTTGATTGATGCTATCCTTCTTTTTACTGAACGTTTTTGCTAAATAAGCTCTTACTGGTACTGAGGGGCACGAAGTGCAAGGGTAATTCAGAGCTCATCATTAGGCTGGGTTGGCACAGGCAGGCAACTTGTTCAGGGCCTCGTATAGATACACACACTGCTTCTTTCCGCCTGCCTTAAAAATTGATCTGATGCTTTTCCTGCTCAGCTGTATTTTGAGTTGGATGCTCAGGGTGAAGGAGCTGAAGTGCTGAGACTGTGATTTATGTAGCTGATTAGATTGAAGGCACAAATAAGACTTTTGCAAAGAAGAGTCTGAAGGTGAGCCATTGTAGCTGGTTCCTTTAGTGGAAATGTCTGCCTTTCAGGAGGATTCAATTCAGCTATGTAGTTTCACCAGGATGTATCAGACTGAACCTGAATGCAGGTGAGTCTGTTGAACTGAGTTGTTTCCTCTGCTTCTTTAGTAGCCTGAATAAAATACCTCTTTATGTGAGAATGAATTGTTACCCTGGTGCTTGGTCCCCCAGGGACCTGAAGGTTTGGCTCATCCATACCTTATGACCACCCAAAATAAATGAGCCTAAACAGTTAAAATTCAGACTGGTAGTGCTCTGAGACACTGAAAATGCAACTTTACCACAGATGTATCATATTCCTGTTTTATTCAGGTTTCTTTATCCAATAACAGTCCTATTCCCTTAGCTGACCTGACAGAGGTCTTACAGCTACTTTTCTTATTTACGAGAAGAGGGTTACTGGTAAAATATTTTACTTGTTCTTGTTAAAAAAAAACCCAAACCAACAACCGACCAAAAAACCACAAGCAACCAAAAAAACTTGTGTGATTTAGTCCCTTGTTCAGTGAACTTACATCTGTCAAATTGATTTGGTTAAACCAAATTTGACTTTGTCCCTTAGAACTTCTTAATATAGATGATAATGAAAGACTGAATTTGCGGGAAAACAGATTTTATTGATAGCTCTAATTTAGGAACTGCAGAAGGTCATGGTAATTGAATTGAAGAATTCAGTGGCATTTCAGTTTGGATTTCACATAAGAAATTCCTATTTATTTTATAGTATTATGATCAACTTTGCTAGCATATTTGTTCATTTTGGAGACTAGGAAAAACTCTAAGGCGCTTCAGTGTTTTGAAATTAATCACTATAAATTTTGTTTACTAAGACCATGAATGATTAGATATGTGGTTGAAAAGAGAAGCCTCAGCTTTTTTCAGGAATTTATAAGCATTGGAAAGACTTGGGAGGTTTATTTATTTATTTTCTGAAGAATCTTTTGCTAAAGTCCTAAAGAAAAGCCACAAATCTCTTGGAGATTTACTGGTAGTTATCGCAAGAACGATAAAGGTCTGCTTATATCACGACTGCCCTTTTATTTGATGTTGAGTGCCTATTGGCATAGACCCCAGATACTGACTGAAACGCTACATGTGAAACCAAATAATTACTCCTGATAGGCATAATATATCAGCACTAGGACACTGATAGTGGTAATTCTCCATGTCATTTAGATAGTAGATAACAGCACTACAGCAACTGATAAATGATTAACTTAAGTCATGAAATGTGTGTTTTCCTAGTTAGGTATGAGAATTACAGTTAATTTTTATTTATGCAGGCCTGTAATTTAGACAATGATTTCAGATAATGGATTTAGTGAGACAGGAAAAGAGGAATGCTTTTTCAGCTCACTGCTAAAGATACCCTTCATTTTTCTTCAGTATTTCAGAGCATGTGGAGAGAAGAGGAAAGCTCTACAGGTCTTAGAGATGTTCCTGAGTAAGATAGGAGTATGTAAACCCCCTGTAGTGAGTTTCCAGACATCCTCATATTCATAGAATGCTCTCTCTTCTTATGCTTCTTCCAAACCTGAATTGGATGGGAGGGGGAAGGAAATGTCTGTCTTTTCTTCCTGCTTTCACTAAGCTTTTGGACACATGGAAATACCCAAGGAATGGGATTAAAGCCTTCCCTGCTCTGTGAATCCGGCTCATTCCCCTGTAAATCTGTGTCTGGTTACTGTTCGTGAAGATATAGTAAACCACTATTTGTCTTAATCCAACCTCTTATCTGTTAGAGATCAAGATGCGCCTCAGGATGCTGGCTGATTATCCCACATCTGTCTGTGATGGAGGTCTTGCAGCCAGCTCTTGAGCAGCTGGGCTGTGCAGCTGTCAAGCGATAGTGCATCCACTCTGATTTAATACGGCAATTTCTGTCTTCCTCACTTCCAGTTTTGCCTTCCATTGTGAACCAATTTTCATTTAGTTCTGAAATGATGAGCAAAATAATGTATAAAATATTCATCATGCTTTCTTTAATGCAGCCAGATGTACTTCCTTAATGAAAGCAATGAGCCAGAGGTAATGAATTTATTAACAAGATAGAATAGAAAATTGATCCTTTGCCACACGAACTACCTGCTCGCATACACTTGGAGCATGGAAACTGAGTATTTTGTATGCCTTTTGCTCCCTGTTAAATGATTTGTTTTGCTGATAGTCACTGATTTTTGCTATGAATTTGAATGAGTTTGTATGAGGAGAGTGGTAAAAGGCGCATGATAAAACTTGAAATTAAGCCAGGAACGGATGTTCTTAACAAGGGGTATTACCTTCATACCGTTTTTTTAATATATATTTCCTTCTCCTAAAATGTGGCTGGGTCAGGCTTTAGCAACCCAGTCTGAAAGTCTGTATTTGATGAAAAACAGAATATCCTGTAAGAGACGTAGAAAAATTGCAATGAAAGAAGCAACGTGGAAGAAAAAGCAGATTCAAACAATTTTTTCAGCCACCCACACTGTCACAGCAAAGCTTCAGGAGGGACAGACAGAGGTTTTGGAATTAATGCAGTTTCGTTCAGATCTTGGGAAAAAACATATAGGTCATATTATAAGGCTGTGTGGATGCTTATGGGCCACACAGCGATGCCCTTACCCTGTGCCGAGTAGTACCTTTCTCCTCGCTAAAGTTACTGGGACTGCTTAAACAGTGCAATGCTATTTAATGCATTTATGAGTATTAAAGTCATACTTTTGGCTGCAGAGGTGGTTTTTGGCAGAAATGCTGCTTTTTGAACATTTAGGGGAGAGACGTATAAAAATGGTCTGCTTAGTCCAAGTCACCCTAAAGTGTAATAACAGCTGAAGCAGAGAGGAGCAGACAGACTAGACTCTATAATCACTTCTTATGCATCTTTTGGCTGCTGGAAATGTGATCAGTCACCATAAATTGTGTTTTATATAAAGATAATAAGTAGAACTCATTACAGCTTTTTGGCTGTTCATGTTTCGCTGCTGGCTATCAATATGTGACAAGGCAACGTTAATCTTGTCTCTCTGGCAACCAGTAGAAGAAAACCGCACATGGGCATCCAGAGGCTGCAGAGGAAGCACAGAAATACACACACTGGAAAAGGTGGAGAGGTCAAGTTTAGCATTCAAACCTTGCTCATGACTAACTTAAAATATTACCCTTCAGCTGCGGAGGGCTGGATTTCAGCAGCAAATTTGACCAGATGGACCACACAATGAAGTCATCAGCGCTGAGACCCACCAGCTTGAAAAAACAACAACCCCTGGTGTTAAGACAAATGCTTTGAAGAGTGGTTGATATTAATCAGGTGGTGCTACTGGTTTGGAGTTCGTTCGTCATTCTGTATGAATAAAAATGCTGATAAAGGACATAATAACATTACAGAGCCAAGGCAGTTTTGTAACACAAGAAGCCACAGATCTGAATCCTACTTAGGGGGAATTGGTCAGGGTCCATTTCAAAATTCTTTAAGCCAAATTCATCTCTGGGATAAGTCCTTTGAAGTCACTGGGGTTACACAAGGAATTAATTTGGCCCTTCGGCTCTGTAGGTTAGCAGAGATCTGACTGGCGATCCTGCTCGCCGTGTTGGAGGTTTATCGTTTCAGTGTGGTTTCCTCAGAGGAACTCCCAAGACAACCCATTGTCTTCCCTGCTCTCTCTTCCCATCTGTTTCTTAATTGCTGTGTTAACAGCTGAATGATTTTATTTGTTAACTATCATGTACTATGAAAATATCTCCTTTTTTGTTTTGAATGTTTGCCTATAGCTATGTTTGGTAATCTGAGTAGAAAGCTGGGCATGGCCTTGGCTCAGTGGGAGAAGTTAAAATTCAGTGTGCCTGGCTGCACTTGGACTGCAGGCAGAGCGGAATCCTGGTAACGCAGGGTTGGATCCAGAATTGCTTTGATCTGACAGAAGTGCAGTGTCTGCTTCTGTCCTCCTCCTCCTCACAGCAAGCAGTGTTTGTCCAGCCACGTGGTGAGCTGGACCAGGGAACCAAAGCAATTGAAAATTAACCCAGAAAATCCATGTTCAGCTAAATCTATTAGCTGCCCCACAGCAGAAGAGGATGGTTAGCAGAAACAGAGGGCTGAGAGCTGGCCGGAGGTGACTGGCAGCACTGGGCATGGCATCCGATGCCCTTCGGTGGCTCTTCTGGCCATCGAAAGAAGGGGAAGAATCTCCACCTACCTGTGTTTTTTGCATTTGGGGGGCTGCTGAGTTTTGTGTCTCCCTCTTCTCTGTCAGTGGCTGTTTAGGAGTGCTGACAGGAGGAGAAGAAGGGCCTGGCGAGCTAATGGTAGGGCAGAGGAGCTGCTGGCTAGCCAATGGTGGTAGTCCTGACAAAGCCAGAGGTGCTCAGGGAGCTCATCTGGTGAAACTGTGGGGTCTCAAGGGAAGAGACCATCTTCAAGGATTCCTGTTGTGCCTGTGGATGATAACATCTCAATCCCGCTTCAGGGATCTGTATCCATTAAGCAGTACTCTTATGATCTTTATGGATGTTGATGGATGTTCAGAGTATACATCTGTGCCCACGGATATGTGCACAGCCCTGAGCCTTGGCGAGGCTCTCCGGCTGCATGAATGTGCCCGAGTGAGCATGCCCTCGGAAGCGTTAGCAGAGCTTGTGTCTAGCACCCTTCTCCCTGGGAGGGGGGTCAGATGTCTGTGATGAGCAAGCGTCATCAATCATCTGAGGGATTTTTCTGTACGTGAAGAAAAGCGATGTAAACTGGAAAGAGAACAGTACTGGTGTCTAGCATTTCTATTCAAATCCTCCTAGAGATTCAAAACATGCAAAATACGTAACAGCATAATTTTTTCCCCTCTGAATGCTGCATTCAACCAGGAAAAAAAAAGTTTTATGTAGGTATATTTTATGAAATGAAGAAAAACATTTATTAATACTGGAGGAAATAATTTTTCACCTTTTTCTCTCTAGCTCTCTCCCTTTCCCTTCTCCTCCTGTTTTGGGGAGAAAGTTGTCACTCAGTGGCCAAGTTGATGAGACTGACATCCATCTGCTGAGGGGCTGCTTTTGTAGAACCAGCCCAAAGTCTGGTCTGTAAATTACTCTCATGTTTAGCATGATGGGCTGGAGGGGGTGGGGTGTCTAAGAGTAAGATAATATGATACTTTGAGGAGCTGAAATACCCACTGCATTGCAAGTTAAAAGTTGTTTTTTTTTTTCCCCATAGAAGAACATTTTAAAATATAACAAAGTGATACCTAAATATTATTTCTCAAAATATGTTCTGTTGTGTTATGCTTGCTCCTGTCAAAGGATACTTTGGATTACAGTCTTGGTGCTATGTGAGGCTTCCCCTGAGAAGTCCTTGTGTTTCCCCTTGAAGGACATGTACTCCATCTCTGACTCTTATCAACCACAGGCCTACCAGGATGACGAGCAATGGAATAGTTCTCTAACTATTGACAGAAGATGCTTGAGAATGTAACTTCTCCTCTACCAAACAAGCAAACAACAAAAGAACACAGCGACACAGGGAATTATGAGATGAAAGTCCGCTCTGTAATTAAGAATTAATGGTAAAAAACTTAACTAAATTACTTCAATTATAAATTCGATTTCAATCTGTTTTTCACCAAAGTGTGGCAAGTGGATACTGGCTTTGCAATTTTGGTTTTCATTTGATTTTTTTTATGTGGTATTGCAATGTATCATTCAAATAAAATGTGTAAGGTGGTGAAAAGGATATGAAGGTGAAAAAGTGAAGTCCGTCAGGCCTTTCTGGAACAAAATGACATAAGCCATTCCAATTATTGAATCAACAGATCCATTTTTGCCATTTCTTTTTTCCTCCAAAAGAAATTGTTTGGGCTTGATAATGAAATTCATTGATGTACATATATTGATAAGAGTGAGACATGCTTTCACCTATACACTATAGCACCATGCAATAAAAAAATGCAACATGTTTTGTGAGTGTTGAAGGGACAATGTGTCATGATTAGGAGATGATTAGTTGGAGGTCGCTCTCTTTGTCAGTGGCTTTCCCAGTGACAGAGTCTGAATTTCCTTGTGATGAACCTGCTCCTCAGCCTTGGAGGCCCCTGATGGAAGAAGCTTGCTGTCCTGCATGACACCAGCTGGCACACTGCAGGCTGTCTTCTCTGCAGGAGAGCCCTGGTCCCACGCCTGGAAATGGTTACCTTCTGGCTTAGTGACTTAAAACTACGGTTTTATTCATACACCCGTGTCCTAGATTTTCATCATTTGATCTCCAGCTTCATAGCATATGTGGTATTCTTTTACTTAATACAGCGCAGAAGAAAATTTTTGATCATGCTGAAGGGTTTTGATGAACTGAAGCCGTTACTGCTCAGTCATTTCTTTCAGCATTTCTACCACATTGTAGAGGATAGCAGGTAGCTGACTCTTCCAAGCTTTAGAGTTTAGGAAATGTGTTATTTAAAGTAGAGCACACTTCTAGGATGTCTGAATAGCATAGCAGATGTTACTGGAAATAATATGAAATAAATTGTTCTACTGTTATGTGACATTTAGAACACCTATAGAACATCAACTGCACAACCAGAACTGCTCTTTCTATTTCATAACTTTTCTTGCTTGGGATGTAATGATTGAACAATTTCTTTTTTGAGTGGGATGTCAAATATTTAGATGGCATAATAGGGGTATCCTGCAACTGTTTCCTTTTTTCCTATACAGAGTTTCTTAGGGGACCACCTCAGCTGCATGCATTTTTTCTCTTTTTTTTTACAAGAAAGAATGGCTGCTGTCTCACCTTCTTACAAACTGGACAGAGTACAGTTTCATGTTTCAGCTTTTCATGAGAGAGGAATCAATATATATAAAAAAAAGAGATAAGGATAGACTTGGTAAATTGCAAATAAAATATCTAAGTGAGAAGAAAGATGATTTTTTTTAAAAGCCTGTTAATCTTCCTGTGGTGCTATCTTGTGTTTCTACAAACTTCAGATCATTTAAATTATTCTCCGTTTTTGCATAGCAAATATTTTAGGTCTGAATCTGAAATAGATGTAAGGAATTTTAAACACAAAATAAGATTACGCACGTGCATTAATTTCACTATGCGTGTGGATCATGGAGCTTTGTGTCGGTTTAAGGTAATCTCCTGCAATCTTCTGTGTGCAAGGGATCTCTTGTGTTTCCCCTGAAGGGATCTGTGCAGAGTGGTCTTGTGTGCAGGACCCAGTCCTTCACCTACCAGCCTGAGAAATCTTTCCTTAACATAGACATGTTGAAAGGACAGTGCCAATCTGAGGGTCATGAGAATGAGCACAAAGACAAGGTTAACCCTAATTTCTGGCGTCAGCTGAGCTCTGTGTCTTTTGATTTTTAATGTTTGAGTGAATCCCTGATGAAAACCAGAATATTTGCATTTTCCTTCTGTGGACATGTAGTGGTTGACAAAGCTCCTGTCCTCTGCCTGGCTTCTGAGCTTCCAGGGGAGGCTGAGCTCTCCCTAGGGATCTGGGCAGCTGGGTGCCACCAGACTTCTCTTTGGGTTGAAGTTTGTTTTGCTCTCCTGGGCCTTGTCGGTGGTGGCAGCAATGCTTGCAAGGCTACAGGGCTGCAAAAATGACAGGACACGTTTACCTGGACTGTGTGAAACCTCTAGTGTTCTGCTTCTGGTTTTCCTGTGGTTTGATCCTGTGCGATTCCATATCAGTGTTGTGGAAATTTGCCGAATCCCTCTTGAGCAAACAGAATTGAGTGAATTTCAAGAGAAGCACTGGGGCTTTGAAGGGACGATGGTAAGAAATCCAATCAAATTTTAATTTAGAATATTCATGTTGCAAGTTGTCCCCAATCCCATTGCTGCTGTTTAGCTTAGTATGTTCTTGCTTCCAACAGAATTATAGATGGTTTTGCTGACCTTGGAAAAAATGCAGAAATGACACAAGAAATGGTGGTTATGAAAGCATATATGCAAAATCCTCACTTAGATACAAAATACAGAAAATGAGCTGGATCAAGTAGGGAAAAGTTGTGGGAAAATAGCTTTTATTTATAGCATAATCTTTTGAAGGTTCTTACTATCTGGAAGATAAAGAAACATTTCAATAAGAAACAAGAATATGTTTATTTTGATACAGATTTTACCCAATGACCCTTGGAATATGTGATGGTGAAATACACGTACTGAAAGAGAGGACTGTGGCCTGCCGTGGTCTAATGTGGTGAATTTCTGTTGGTGTTTAAAGACCTAAATGAACTTGGGTTTTCGGAAATAAAATGTCAGCGAGTGACATACGTAGCAAAGTCGGGATCTGGAGTTCGATGGGCTCTTACAGAGCTGGTGAGAAATCCTCTGGCAGACTTTGCTGTGAGGAACTTATAGTCAGTAATTGAGTATGGTAGTGCACTTTTTTTAATTACATGCTCTGTCTGGGTAGGTGCGGCGAGTATTTTGAACGTAGGGGACAACCACTAGAAGATACACTAAAATGCCTGCTGATTAGAGTTTTTCAGGGTGGCAGTTCAGTTGTCATGGGTGACAAGCATCTCCTTGCAGCGCTGGCTCTCGGAGCTCGTTCTTCCAGTGCTGCTCAGAGCCTGGACTAAATGGACCCCTTCTCAAAGGAGCTGAGCTGGCTGTGGGTCAGCAACTGCTGCCCACTGGAGGATGCTGAGCACTTGAAAATGCAGCCATCGTTGACCGCACCAGTACTTGCTGAGGTTTCGGCATGTCTCAGGGTCAAACATTTATATATGTGCCAAGGTGTGGGCTCTGCAGTCTTTGCTTTCCAGGTAGGAGCTGGTGTCCCCCCATTCATACATAAACTATGTAGACAGCAGCATTCCTTACGTTGTATGAGGCATTAGTGTGCTCTCCCTTACTGCTTCAGGATAAATACCTACCTCAGATTCAAGTTGCAGCAGGTATTAAAAATTAAATAAGGTCCTCAAAATCGTATTTATTAAGCACATTTGCACATTATCTTTTGAAGAGTGTATGAAAGTTGAGTTAAAGGCTCATGTCCTCACATTTTTGTTTATAAGAAAAACCCCTTTGGTTCACCTTTAAAGGGGAGTGAAAATGAAAGTCTCCTATTGCTGTCTCTGATTTTAGTGTTCGTAGCAGTTTGTCAAGCTTTGTGAGGAAGTTATGCTAAGTTGCTCTTATTTTGTTTTGCATGCATGCTCTGCAGAATATTTTTTGTTTATATTTTATTAGACAAATGACAGAAGGAATTTTAATATAAAAGAAAGCTGCATAAACTAATAAAACTTTCACCAGACCAGCATAATGGTGAAGATGATAAAACTTTCACCTTCACCAGCATAATGTTGAAGAGAAAATCATTGTTGTTACCTAAGATAGATGGGCATGGAAGTGTAATTTCGTGGAACTGATGTATGCAAACCTATGGGTATTGGACTGACGCTCAGTGGACCTGGACTAACATTCATGAAATGTTTCCTTTACTGTGTCTCATTTCAGATTGTACAGGAACAACGTCTTTCTATGAGAAGTGTTTTAATATATGCTGCTTTCCTTTTTGGGTAAAAATTATTATTATTTTTAGCAAGTCAGAATTTGTACTTCTTGAGAAAACAAAAGCAATTAAGGCAATAACAGCTAAATTAACAAATGAGTACTTAATTATCTGTAGAAGCCAAAGATGGAGAAGCCCAGGGTGATGCAGCCCACATGTGTTCCCTGCCAGGGCACCGTGTCAGTGTGTGAAACTCCATTATCAGAACTGCAAGGTTAAATCCAGTTTTTAAAACCTAATCTTATCTTATTTATATATGGCGTCTTGGTGCAAAAGCCTGTTGAAATGTGAAGTACTCAGTTTTTCTTAAATAGCCCTTCATTTGTGAAATGTTTAGAAATTTATTTAGGGCAGCCTTTTTGTTTGAATTCTGCTTTCTTGCCTTATATGGCACTTTTGCAACTATACAGTAGATTGAAATCTTAGACTATGCTTTGGTTGTAACCAAAAAGGAATGGCTTCTTATCTTTTCTGGAGCTGATGTTCTATTCTGTAGCTTACTATGTATTTTTTTGGAGATGCTATTAATCTTCTTCCTGTGCTCTTTTTATTTTTCCTCCACACTTGCACAGTGGCTTTTCCTGGACCCAGTTTCACATTCAGCTGCCGACACACAATCCCTGCCTGCTTCAGTGAGAGTTGTGTGAGGCCAAACAGGGTGCTGAACCGTACATGCTCTTTATTTCTTTGGTTTTGTAGGGTTTTACAGTCATTTTCTTACTGTAGGACTAAGAACCTTTTTCTTATAAATTATTTTTATATATTTTAATAAATGTTTTGACTGTTCTGACTTAAACCAAAATTTTGGGGATGATGGTAAGAGATGTCTTTTAAGAGGGCAGGAGTTTCAAAATGATACTGTAGTATAGCACACTGTATAATATATTAATATATTATAGACTGCTGTAGCATAGTGTAACTCTTGCAGTTGCCAAAGCCTAATGCTAAGATATAGTCAATGGCATAGTAATCCTTCTAACAATTAAAAAACAGAAGACAACATGCTGAAGTAATCAGCCAATTTTGCAAAATTGCACACTGGAATGACCAGTTTTTGTGTTTGAGTATGACATTTGATGAAATTATCATTCCTAAATAATCCTAATTGGGTTGTTTAGGTCTTATTTTAGTAATTTAGATACACAGTCTAATCAGAGATCACATTTAAGATGCAACTAAAGCAACTAAATCTCATGATGTGTTTTTTATAAAGTTTTTTTTTTCAAGTTGCTGTTATCATTATATTTCTCTACTGAAAGGTAAAATCTCAGGATATTAATTTTCTGTCATTATGAGACAAAATCTTGCACAACTTTAGCTTACCTGAATTGGAAAGAAGACACTTCCACACCACCCTGGGTCCAAATTAAGAAAAAAGGGGTTTTTTGCAAATTCTAAGTACAGCTCATCCTTCCTAAACAAAACATTTTTGTTCCTATATTGTTGCATTAATTTATTTCTTTTATTTCCCTCTCCTCACCTCTAGAAATAGTTATTCCTCCTGAGGGTTGTTGCCATAGTAATTTTGAAGTTGCTTCATTCAAGGTGGCTTTTGCCCCTGCCAAAACCTTCTGACAAAAATCAGTCTCCTAAATTGTATGCCTTCTGAAGCCCTTATACATATTCTCAATATGTATCTGTCATCTTCCAAGGTCTTTTTGTAGTATGCTCCAGAGCCCAGCTAAATTGATCAAGTCTGTCCCTGTACTGAAAAAAATAAACAACAAAACAAAAAAAGCCCCCCTTTGATCTAAAAACAAAGGTTAGAAAGACAGAAATAATCCTGATGGGCTCTGGGGTGTTCCCATCTCAGTTGCCTTCACCCCTCCCTGTGCAGCGGGAGAAGGACCTTCCAGGACCACCTCCAGGCACAAGTGAGGAATACAGCCTGGGGGATGCCACCGAGCAAACCACAAGGAAGACGGTGAGCCAAGCAGACGGTCCAGCGCTGCCAACTGCACCTCAGTTTCTTTGCTGATTTTAGAAATGGGTACTGGTGCTGTTGCTCTTACTTCATTCTTTGTCAAATTGACATTGAACTCATTCACGTTGTAAGCTCATGGAAGATCCATGCTAGGATCTGTGTGGTGCCCGTCACTGGGAGGGAAATAGGATAGGAGTGCGTACGAAGCCAGGCTCGGTGGCTTGGGTTCATATCCAGCCTGCCCCACAGCGAGGCAGTCCGTCAGATGGACACCAGTGTGGGGTCAGAACTGGAGTCACTGGGCATGCCTGCTTCCCCTGAGCCTGCCTCCCCGTAGCACGTGTTGCTGTGTCCATCTGCGGCTGCTTTCGTTTGGCTTTGGTTTTGTCTCCAGGGGAAAGGTGATGCTTACAAGAAAGGCCATCTCGAACTAGGATGGATAAAAGCCACTCAGCTCCCCTCACGTATCTGGCTGCAAAAAAGATTTTGGCCATAGGAGTTTGAAGTATCCCTGAGCTTTCTGAAAACAAATGTGTTTTATAGGCTTTACAGACCCTCTTCATCCAACAAACACACATGCTGAGAGTTTGCACAGAGATGCAGAAGTTGACACGTTGGCCCTAAATAACTGGATACAGTCCATGGTCTTCACGTCACTTGGCCTTATTAAATATTTATGTGCATCTGTGAAAATTCCCCATACTAATTTCTCATTCTAACCAGTGTCTAAATATTTCAGACAGAAGGAGTAATAAATGAGGCTGAGGAATCAGTATTGACTAATGAGATAAGGGGTAGATTGCCTGTGCTTGGTGATGAGTGAGTTATGATTCATAGGGTGGTGAGACCGGCTTGCTGGTGCAACATGAAGTTGGTGCTAAATGAAGGAAAAAAGCCTTTACAAAATCTTGTTGTAGGTAATCAGTGACCAAACAGCTTTCATCTGTAAAGGTTTTCTCTTATTATCATGCTGCAAAACAAGACCTGTGTAAATATCTGTATTTGGACAGAGGCAGTTTAGAGAACAACTCAACAGAACAGAAAACAAATAAAAAAATATGTTGGTTCACTGGAAACAGTTGAGTAATTTGGTCTGGCTGAGCTGGTAGGCTGGTGCTATGTTATGGGAATATTCTGGAGAAGATAAATAATTTGTAGGTATGTTCACTTCCCTATTTTTTTTCTCTCCCTTAGAGAGAAAAACAGTAACAGCAGTTATTATAGAAACATTGCAATGTAATACATATCCATGTAGTACACATTTCACTGTAACAAATGACATGCTGCAGGCACTCTCTGTGTATGGATGCAGAGGTAAATGATAATTATTTTTAAATTTCAATTCCATTTTCAAAGTTTAATTCAACTAAGAAGCAAATTTGGTGAAGATTGAACAAAAATAATGCATCATTCATATCTGTATACACTAAACAAATGACTGTAAAACCCTACAAAAACCAAAGAAACAAGGACATGTACCGTTCAGCCCCCTGTTCAGCCTCACACAGCTCTCACTGAAGTGGGCAGGTTGTGGTGCTCTGCTAAGTAGTCACACAAGACCTGTTAAATAAGTATGTTGCGCTCTAGTAATTTTAAATTTCAGTGGTAATCTGTTACATTTAAGGCATATTAGTGTTACACAAGCCTTAGATTTGCATGGATTTTCTTTACTTGGGCACATTCATTACAAGGTTTTGTATTCTGTTGTTGCCAGGGTTTGGAAAGTTTCTGAAGAGTGAGATACAAGCCAAAGCAGGATTTTGTCAGCTTCACGGAAGGTGGAGGCTTCTCTGCTTTTGCAAAAAAAAATTATATTTTTAGGGGCCACAAACAGATAGTACTTTGGTTTTACATTTTACTTGCAAGGCCACAGAAAGCCTTAGGTCATGTGGCCGTTCTGCCTCAGAGGGAAGAGCAATGTTTACTCTTTTCTCTCTTGGGTACCTAAATGCACCTTACATGTCTCCCAGCCACAACTAAACCAGGCATCCCAACGCATCTTTTTATTTTTTTACTTTTTTTTTTCTTCCCCCCCCCCCCCCCGGGGGAGAGGGGATCAGGAGGGAGGTACTCAACACAAGAATTTCTATGTTCAAAAACAGGACTAAGTTGAATATGAGAGGAAGATAACAAAAAATAACTGCAGGGGTCCAGATGTGCTCATTTTATTCTATATAACTCCATCGTGGAGTCTCTTTTGTGTCTAGGTGCTTTCTGTATGCTAGGGTGGGGGTGAGGGAGAAATAAAACCATTCTTTGGAGGAAGACTTGTTAAATCCTGAGCAAAATGGGAGTATAATTTTGTGGTGCCTTTGTTTACACTTGTGTTACTATAGGTGTGAAAGTAGTGGCCAAAGTACTCTGCACTGAAATGAGTGGTAAGGGTCTTGAGTGCAAGCTTCTCCATGGTGCAGTCTGTGTGCAGAGTTGCGTCCAGAGGCTAACATCGACCACCAGGATATTTTCTCTCTCTCCACACTTCCTTTTTTTTAAAAATTCTTCTCTGTAGCATGCACTTAGAAACTTCTTGCAAGATAAATGAACTGTGATGGCAAAGGGAAGCTGAATGCTTTCCAGGATTTAAAGAAGAGGTGTAATATTTCAGATTTAAAGAACACTTTCTGAGAGAGAAAAAAGTGTGGTTTGTGAAAGGTTGTTGACTAAAATACTTCATGTGTGTTGCTGCTATATTGCCTAAAATGCAGATGGAAGGATTTTGTTTAATTTGTAGAAGAAACCGGCAGTGTTTTAATGTGGAGCTCTGCACAGGCACAAAGTTTGCAGTATATAGCCTAGAGGGCTAGGTTGACAGAGGTCACTTGAAGGATGGAAACAACCAGATAGATCAATTAAAAATGTTTGTTTACTAGCTTTATAATAGTGAGTGACGGGATGGAAAAATCCCATTGGCCCTCATTTAGAAAGCAGCACCGAGTTCTGCTGGCTCTCTGGTGATGGTGGTGCCCTTGGAAAGGCAGCCCTTGCTGTCCTCGGGGTTTTCTGTGTGATTTGTAACTGCTGAACTCCTGACTATGGTGGATGTCCTTCTAATGCTTTGCCAACTTGCAAAATTGTTTGCTACCCGTGATTTCCAAAGGAACTTGGAATTGTGCTGAGATGGTGATTTTCTCAAAATTACTGCAAAGAACAGCAGGCCAAACAGGACAGCATCCAGGTTACCTTGTGCTGCTTCCAAAAGCAATGCTGTTAGAAAAGCCGAGGGAAGCACTCTCTGTGAAATGGAAAAGGACATTGGGAATGTCTAAAATGTGATTAAAATAAAAAATAAGAACATATCGCTAAAAGAATCACTTGTTTTATTTTTAGCACATGCGGTGATAAAAGTGCTTGTCGTTTGTACTCAAAGAAGCAGCAGAATAGGCGGTCGCCATTGGGCTGAATGACTTCTTTCTGGCTTTCTTTTCTCCTCTCTAGGTCAAAGCATTCGGGGAGTGTGTGGTACCAGAGTCAAGGGCAGATGCCTGATCCACCTACACTCTCATCTCCCTTTTTCAAACCCGCTCCCTGTCCTCTCCCACCCCCCTAATAGGAACTTGCTTGTATTGAGGTAGACGGTGCTGTCATCTCTTTGGGTGAAACATTGACCGATTCCGTGGCTGGTGCATGGGTACTGATTTAGGGCAATTAAGGATTTCTCATTGTTTTAAAGGGAGCAGCTTTAATCATCTTGCTAGATTTCATTCAGAAATACTTCAGTCAACATGGGTTTTGCTGTCAGAAAAATCGAGTCTTCCTGACCGTGGCAAAGCAGCAGTCTGATTCTGCCAGACCTCATTGGGAAAGCAGAAAAGAGCACAGTGAATGGTGTCTGCCTCTGTGAATTGCCACTTCATTAGAAGGATGAAAAGGGATGGATTGGATTAATGGCTTGTTTTAAACTGGTGCAGAATTAGTCCTCTTTCCTTTTCCTAATTTTTAAAAAAATATTATTTAAAATTATCATGTTCATTAAAAAAACGGGTAGTATTACTGTGTGCAGGTAAAAATGCAAGACCTGTTCCAAACTATTTTCTGGAATATCCAGGGACCTGAGAGCATAAAAGTGAGACCAGGAGTGTTAGATGATTATTTGAAATATCACAATAGCATAGTTTCATTTCTACATACTGATTTAATTACTTTATAACTTTGAATGTTTGAGGGTTGTTTTTTTAATTGCAAACTTTAGAAAATTGGAGCAAACAAGTTAAAAAAGACAAGACTAAAAAAATAAATAAAACCACTGATGGTAATATGTATTGTGTGACAGAGGTCCACTGATAAACCAGAAAAAGAGACATGCAAACAGATTGTTACCGCAAATAATAATACGCAACATATGCCTGTGGTTAACAGCATGGCTTAGATGCTGTGGGAGGTTGTGGTGTGTGTTTACTGTAAAGAAGGCAGTTATTGCTAGTATGAACATAAAATTTCTGACCATACCAGAAACTTTCTGAATGCTGATCTTCCAATTCCAAGAATACTTGGATGCATTTGGTTTTGAATCAGGTCTAAAATGGATAAGGATGATCTTCTATTTCTGTTGTAGCTGCAAATCTTCTACCGTGATGAACCATCTCATGAAATTCTTTGATTGTTTCATGGTTTGACCTCCAAAACGTGGCCATCCTTTGTTAGCTTTCGCTGTGTAGCACATATTTTTCAAGCAAAAGATGAAGGCATGTTCTAGAAATGTTGTGAACTCGTATGTGTGTGCATGGCCATGAAAAACCATCTGTAACTTTATTCTTCAGCATTTCCTGCTCCTACTGTAGAGATAATGGAAGCTGAATCTGTTTATTTTAGAATATATACTCCAGTTATTCCATGGCAATATTAAATTATTTTAATCATCAGAAGGTTTTGAGACATTTCTGTAAGCAGCTGCTGAACAGATGGTAGAATATTAAACAATATATTTCAACATACAGATATCTTCTGCGGGTTCTGTTGTTCTACAGTTTAGAAGTGCTTGTTTTTAAAGGATTTTTTGTGACTTCCAGTCTGACAACTGTTCTCATGCTGGTGTTTGTTAAAAGATGATTCACTAATTGGTTTCTGATAAGTCTTCTGTTGATGTGACTTATCCTGTGTTTTTAAGAGAAAATACACTGGGTTTAATGCTTTAGATGTAGTAATCGGGAAGCCTCAAAAATGTACTACCAGCTCAGGAGTGTGGATTGTAGTGTCCTAGAAAAAAACAAATTTGCTTTTATTATTTGACTTATTGGAAGATACAGTCCTACATTCAGAAGAATGGATGCCCTCCTTGCCTCCTGCTGACTTAGTGCAGGCATACAAGCTTGAAGAGGCGGTTGTGGATGTTTTGTGAGCAGCTGTCTCACCATTGCATATGACAGCATTCTTACTGTGTATCAATTTTCTTAAGATGAGTTGGAAAACTTCAAAGCCATTGCATCTCCAGTGAAATAACATCTGTATTTAACCATGCCTCTCAGCATAAGTCCAGTCTTGGACGGTGATGTCTGTCCAAGGCTCAGAAAAGCTGTGTTTTGGGATCTCCATTACTGTCTGAACTGCATCTGGTTCCAAATAGTTTGATGTTTTTGCTGGAGAATGGAGAAATCGTGGTGGAAACCACAGAGCCGGTTGGGATATGAGAAGTAGGATGTGTCAAGTTTTGGAATTTAGTTTCCTCTGAGTCAGTCTTTTGAGGTTAATAAACACTCATGCTGCTTTCTGTGGGATAGCTTTCTAATCCTTCCTTCTGTACTCTTTGTTGACCGCAGGAAAACATTGCCTGGAAATAAGGGAAAAAAGAATTTTATTATTGGCTAATTGTAGAGTTAGGATACAGCTAAGGATGCAGTAAGTGGTCATGTTGATGCTATTTTTTCATTATTAATTTATTTATCTAAGAATGATGCTAAGTGGTCTGGGTTTTTTTATTGCTAGACTCTGGTGTTATTTTCACAAATGTTTCAAATTTAGAGATTAGCACTTATTTGGGCATAAGATATATAAATTCATAAAAACCAAGTACAGAACATTGATATACTAGATGGATAATTTAACCATTTAAAAAACCCCATTATCCATGTTCCTCAGAAGGGACTTTTCAAACAGTTTTCTATGAGTGGCAGTCCAGCAACTGGAGAGACTTATCTATTTTGACTAAAAATGGCTTTGAAAGGCTAACATTGCAGAAAACAAATTAAAATCAAGGACAATTTTAACATCAAAACCAATTTTCATCTCTTGGTAATTTGACATTGGCAGAATTGAAGCGCTTTCGGAAGGGATGGCAGCCCTTTTCACCTCTGAAATTGCTCTCACTGCGAACTTCTCTGGTTTTGGCTTTGTGATGAATTTGGTGATCATCAGAGCCAGTCACAGGACAGCTGCCACACCGCTCCTCTGATTTGATTTACATTAATATATTACATTAGGAAAAGGAGAAAGTCAAAGTGATTGCAAGGTCTTGCAAAGACATAATTGCAGGAAGGAAAGGCCAGTTTTGTACCTCAAATGCACATGAAGAAGAAAAGCTAATGCAGACTAAGACTTCATAGAAGAGAGGACACTTCGAAAGTTGCAGAAGGCATGGCTAAGTCTGATGTATGGGCAGTAAGATTAGATTTATAGACCGCAAGGGAACAGTAATAGATGTTCATGTTTAAGTTGCAACTTGAGATTTTTCTGCTTATTTTCTTTAGGGTGCTGGCAAAATAAGTATTTTACACAAATTCTTGGCTCAGGTTGTTTTACTTTATTCTCCTGTGGGTCTCAGAGTAGATACTTGAATTGAGCAAACTATTTGGCCCCTGAAGCTATTATACGACAGACTGCGAACATTTCTGCTAATCTGAAGTACAGCAAGCATATAGCTGAAGTGTTTATTGCCATTACAAATATGTTCTTGAATCTTTTTTTTGGAAAGAATAACCCTTGGGTGATCGCAGTTGTTGTTTCTCCAAGGTTTTTGCTTTCCTTTTCTTTCCCCTTCCCCCTCCCCTCAGGATGCCTTACAGTAAGGCTTATACATGAATTCTCGCTTTGGCAGTGACTTTGCCAGTTTTCATCTTCACAGAATTGCATAGACATGGCAAAAAATTACTTGACTCCTACCAAGAGGGTTTGCAAGGAAACATTTGGTTCTGGATCCTGGGAGCCTTGCTGCTTTGCATCCACGGCTGCATTGCTGTATGCAGCCTTTTGGGAAAGCTTATCTGATACAGCTTGCATAATAGGGTTGGTACTTGAGAGAGCGTTATATTTAAAGTTCCTAAGATAACTGCTGTCATGGCTTGTTAGGACATTGGTTTTATGTTGAGCTTTTGGTCACCTTAGGGGATGAATCCATCAACTCTTTATTAATGGACCGTGGCTGTTCAGCTGCAGAGCCCTGCAGGTCTCTCTAATTGCTTCAGCAAGCCAGGCTTTGGCTCAGTATTTACTGTCCTGTATTCCTTGGTGGTTGAAATAGAATTGTGCAACAAAAGCAGCCGACTTTTGCAACACAAGAGGATAGTTTGTGCACTAGGTTTTTGCAGTAAGTGTATGTTTACACGGGTTTTGTGAGGTGCTTTTAGTAAGCATTGGAAACTCAAACTTTCAGAGTTTCTCATTGCTCTGCCTGTATCTCACCACCACCACCACCTCCCCACCCCCCCGTTTTGTCTGTCAGTCTCACGTCAGCCAGTTGTTAGCTGGAGTTCCCTTAGTCTAGATCCCAATGGTAATTTTTATGCAATTTTGAGTCTTTTTTTCTGGTTCACAAAGTCTGCCTGTATCCTCTTTCACATGAGAACAACAGTGGTCTATTACATTAATTTTTACATTGTAAGGGAATTGTATTAACTCTTGCTCTTCAGCCTGGGCCCCGGTCCAAACTTGAAAAATGAAGCCTTATATCCAAGTACCAGTGCTTGCTTCTGTTTTTTTCCATATATTTGCAGCCTGGGTCTTCGATCAGGTGATACTCGGTAACTGCATTTCTGGTGCTTAGTCTTCACCTACTATTGTCTTAATTTTTCCAGGAACATAATCATCAGCATGTCCAGAAGGATATATGCATTATTTACATAGGGAAATACAAGTCAGAAAATCACAGAAGGGTTGCGGTTGGAAGGGGACCTCTGGAGGTAATATGCTCCAAACCCCAGTTCAAGCAGGGCCACCTAGAGCAGGTTGCCCAGGACCATGTCCAGATGGGTTTTGAGGATCTCCAAGGATAGAAACTCCACAGCCTCCCTGGGCAACCTGTGCTAGTGCTTGGTCACCCTCACAGTTTCCTGATGTTCAGACTAAGCCTCCTGTGTTTCCATTTGTGCCTGTTGCTTCTTACCCTGTCACTGGCACCACTGAGAAGAGCCTGATTAGTGAAATCAAGTGTCCACCTGATTTTGAGGATAGAGGTGTCTCTGAAAAATGCTGACATCGACATGGCTATGCTCTGTCTTAATCGGAGCAACCAAGCCACGGGTATGTAATACGGAGTGTGTCATACAGGGAGCTTCATGCCGTGCATCTCCTTTTGGTGGCTGAAATGGATTCCAGCGCATAGAGGGTACAATAGCCAAGCTTGGCCTAAGCAGTTCTCAAGTGCCTGCCAAATTACCAGCATGAGTCTTTACTGCTGTAAGTTCAGTTTAGTCTTGATTAAAATTTCACATAACTTTAATCCTGGGTGTTTAATCAGCTGTTAAAATATATAAGAAACATTGACGTTATGTTTTTGTCCCATGGATATGGTCTGTGAGTCTGTGATTTGTCTCAGAGCAAATATGGCAACACTGCACAAAAGGGAAAAGAGATTCTTACCATGTTTTGTCCATCACTGAAGAGAAGTGTTATTAAATGATAATCTTTCTGTTAACATGGAGCATGAATGGAGAAAAGGAGATAAGCAAATAAACTCATTGATCTTATTTTATTAGATTTTGTTGGATACTGTAAAAAAGAAATACAAACATGGACAACATATCAAAATAAGACTATACATCTGGGCTTAATTTGCTTTGCAAGTGAGAATTTCCCAATCTGTAACATGAAGAGCTGAGATGAGTTTGCTGAGTTGGGATCAACAAACATCGCCCTTTCTGTTCCTGTTCACAAGTCATTGTGTCTTCCAGCAATACAGAGAAAAATCTGATTTGTAAACTGAGCAGCATTCCTTGAATAAGCTCAGTTCTTCATGCTCTTCTGTAAGTATTGTTTTTCCTTGAAGATTCAAGTGCCAGAAAATTAGTTTGACAATAGCTGAAATACAATTAGAAAATACACAGACGTGTTCTTCACCTCTTTTCTTCCTTTTATGGTCTTTTTGCAGAACATCTGTGCCCAACTCACTTGACATGGAAGTAAAATGATTATTATTTTTTTTTAATATTAGCTGTAAGTCAGTGGGCTGAGACTTTCTAAGGAGTCTTGAAAAACAGTGTTTTCTGAGAGCTAGAGGCAGAAAATACAGCCATGTTCCATACTCTTTGTTTTTTTGTTGTTGACGTTTGTTTGTCAAAATCCTGTTTTTCATGCAGTTTAGCTTATTTTCTTACTCTCAACATCAAAATCTTCAGGTTCTTTTATTTACTTGTATTGCAGTCCTGTCTGATTTTTCAGAGCGAGAGCTCTGTTCAAGTGTTAGTGTTGTTAGAAAATAATTTGCTAACAGGAATTAACTACACATGTAATCTACTCAAGTTGGCGTTTGCTGTGGGAACAGAGGAGCCCTTTTCTCTACATCAGGCTAAGGTCCGAGAAGTCCTGCCTCTTAGCTGAAGGACTGCTGCTCAGGCAACCCGGGGGGTGTGTGTGTAAAGTGACGGTGGAAAAGATGACTCGAGATGCAGCAACCATTTTTTAGGCTTCTTATTCATTTCTTGATCTTGGAAGGATGGCTTTTCTTGAATTTTGAAGTGCAAGAGGCACATTTCTTCTTTCTTTGATGTTTGCTTAAAAATTATCTAGAAAAAAAAATCTTCTAGAGGCAAACAAGAAAAAGAGAGTATCTGTAAATCTTGTTATTCAATAACATTTGTATTATTACTCTGTAGTCTTTGAGGCCATGTGTTCACATAGTTTTCGTGAAGCAGGATCATAAGTGCAAAACACAAATGTGAAACTGTTTATGATTATTTTAATTATAATTATTAACAAACCCCAAATTAGAATGTTGTCTATTACATATTGGGAGGCTTTTTGTGTGTCATTTCCACTTTTTGTGTAATGGTAATCTGTATGAACCGCATTTGTTTTCTGCACAATATCTTCTTTTTTTCCCCCTGATTGCAAGGCGACTGTCCATCTCCGCCCTGCATCTGTAGTCTCCATGTTGACCTCTGTAGCTTCTGGGGAGGGCTGTGGGGACCATGTCCCCTTCCTGACTAATCTGGGGTAAGAACTTTGTTTATTTTTTTTATCTCCACCTCTGCTGCATAATCTCTTGTGGTATGTAATGCAAACACGTTTCAGAAGCTCTGTGAAAAACTTGTTATTGTTTGTTTCAACTGTCTAGTGTCACTGAAGAAGCACTTTCTAAACCAGGAATGCACAGGAGCTTGGGTTTGGGAAGTGTACACTCAAATTACCGGGCTTAATAATGTCTCTGGAGCACAGCACGATTGTACCGGAGGTCCCACGTCCAGCAGGAGGGAGCGTAGAAGCTTATCCCAGGGGCTGGATCCAGACCCAGCGGTGCCTACTTTGGAGCAAAGGAGATGGTGAATGTTCATGCCTTTCTCTCCTCTCCGATACGTCAATCAAAGCATCGGCGAATTCGTGACAGTATTTGGGCCTGAAAGCAGTGGAGTTGCGTGAAGGCAGGAGTCTCCATTTCCCGTTGCAGACATGCCCAAAGTTGGGATCAAGCTGGGCATGGGCAGCGGTGTGTGGGTAGATGTTGCATGGCTCAGCAGATCCAGCGCCGCCCTGGGGGCTGGGGTGCTTAGCACCTGGAGAGAGGTGTCAGCCCCAGGAACTGACCCAGCTTCTGCTGAGTTCCTCTCTGCATGCTCTTATCACTAGCTTGGAAAAGAAAAATGATGTCTTTGATACTGCCGTTTAAGCATTTATGATCCGTATCCTAGATCACTTTTTAAAAATTTGACCCTGGCTGTTAAGTCACTTCACTGCTTTTGAAATTTGGTCTGAAGCCTACAGCTGGATTTTATTATACCACTGGGCTTTGGTAAATCCTGGAAATTGCAGGTCAACTGTCAGTTTTGCTTCTAACAGGTAATAGAAAGAAGTAGGAGTTTGATCAGTACATGGTTAAGATATCCATACCTGTTTGAGCTTTTTATTAATTTGTTGGCAAAATTTGGTCAGTGGAGGTTCATAGGAAAAAGTAGTTTATAGATGAAGATCTGTTTGAAAATGTAAGTAGCTTGTAATATTCCTGGACTTGTCAGCTTTGGGGAGCGAAGTGCTTGTCCCCAGAATATTGAATGCCGCGGGTCAGAGGGAACGAGGATTCCCCAGGTCATCCTGGCAGCGTGATTCAGCAGACAGCTTTCAGCTCAAGAGGTGACTGCTGGCCCTTGGTGTAGGCATCTCATGCTCCACGGGTACTCCTTCTTCCTTGGCCTGTATTCTGAGAGCACTAACCAGGTGGTTACTTCACGTCAGTTGTGGTAGTCATTTTGTTGGTAGGTGGTTGGTCTGTGAAATAGCCCATTCCTCTCGGTCCCGCCTGGTCTGTGCTGGAGTCAGCCTGGATAGCTCTTTATCCCATGGCCTTCTGGATAACACAGCTCCTTGTTCTTTTCTAGTAAGTTTGACAGAATATATTGTTAATTTTGGAGCTGGAAGAGATGTGGGAAAGTGGAGTCACAAATATTTGTATTTTTGTAAATCCCCCCACTCTCAGCCCCCCCTTTGCTGTCTTCTCATTTCACGTTTTCATGGCACTGGAGAAAGCGTTGCCAGTTTGAATTGTTTTCCCAGGCTGTGCAAAACCTCCTTTCATACTTTATAGCCCTGAGGTAAAACTTTTCTTGGTATATTCTCACGTTTTACTAAATAAAAGAGATGTCTGGTTTTTATTTCCATACCTGGAGAACACAGGACTATGATCAACATACGCATCTTGGGATACCTTGCCACTTTACTGGTAGACGTATTTCAGTGAATTTTTCAGGCTGATGCTTTTTGGCCTTGTTAAGATGGTATGTTTTAATGATGGCTTTACAAGACAGGTTTCTCTGAACAGCGAGCTGATTATAGCAGCGGCTTTCCCCAGGCCCTCTTCTGGGGAAGGCTGCTGAACTGTGCACGGGCTTTGTTCTGCTGCGGGCAGTGGAGAAGACAAAAGGTTGTGTGTAACCAAGGGCTGAAAGAAACGGGTTAGGAATAAGGAGAAGATTGATTACTTTCCAGTAACTGGAAAGGCTGGGTTGTGGAAAAACTGTGGCTGGGTTGTTTCCCAGTATTTTCCTGTCAGTCTCTTGCATCTGAGGGGGTCTCAGACCATATTTCAAACCTAAGGCCAGTTTACAGATACGCAGTGATTTTAGAGAAGACTATAACTAAAATTGGATCTGGAGCTGCAAATAACTCTTGGAGCCTAAAAGGTGATGAGAACAAATCATATGCTTAGCCCTGCTGTGGAATTTGCCTAAAGAATACAGAATAAGCTGAGATTAAAGAAGTAACACTGAAATGTTTGGTGCAATTTTATATTGAGTCTTCAGGCTGCAATTCTTGTTCAAAGTATTATGAAAAAGTTAAATTATGTCTAGGATATTTGCCCAGAAAGATAGCGTTACACCCATAATATCTTTTGCCTGTTTGGACAGAATAGTATGTATAGAAGAGTCTGTTTTGTGATCAGAAGCAACTTTTTATGAGACATAGAAAGCACTGCCAACTGCCAAGCTATTCGTGGTATCGTGTTATGGCTAGCAGAGGAGAGCAGGGTTGCGGTAAGGCTCTCAACAGTCCTAAAAATATGTCATTAGGGATGTGCGCTGAATGCTGATCAGTGTTAGCAGAACTTCAGGCATAGAGGCTGCACGCAGCATTGCTCACATACACGCACAGTTACTCGGATTTCAGCAGAAATGCAGGAGCAGATGCAACGTGTGTCTCACCGTTGTCAAGAGCTGAATCAACTGAAATTTCTGAGTGACGTTCATAGCTCGCTAAGGAGGCACAGTTCAGCTCCCCGACTGTAGGATGCCTGTGCTGCGGCGCGATCCCTCTTATTTTTGAGGGAAGTGTTGTGGCAGAGAGGAAGTTAAAACATTTGTGAAAACTTGCTTTTGGTTTGGGGGAGCTTCACCTTTCAATCTGCATTATTGCTCTAAGTGCTGAGGTATTTGAAAACATTTTCCAAAACAACTTCTGAACTCTCTGTGTTTACTGTGTGTTAATGTGTCATCTCTGTAGAAGTATAAAAGGACTTGGGAGAAAAAAAGGGGGGAGGGGGGGGCAAAAAAAAAGTTGAAATAGTTCAAATTTACAGGTTGGAGCATTCAACTATGGGCAAATCCAGAGGCATCTGTAGTAATATAATTTTCTGCAGGATTAGAAAATGAAGCAACAGCTTCAAGTGGTAAGTGTACACAAGTTATTTCAGATTTGGGAAAGTTGTAATCCCAACTTGTGTTGCCTTTATGGCAATAATATGGCAATAATTATAACTTAAGACTTTAAGAGCTGGAATCAAATTGTTGTCATGGTGACCCATTGCAGGTTAATCTTGATTACCCACTTACTGGAATATTTAGATATATATGTCCAACTAAAAGAAATGTCCTTTGAGGGGTTTCAGATTCTCATGAAACATGAGAATTTCATAGATGAATTTTCATCAATGGAGTTTGAATAGTGGTTTGATCTGAAATTGGTAAGTAACCAAGACTTTGTATGAGTATGGTTATAGATAAGTTCTGATGCAAGCTGTTTATTTTATGACGTTAAATCTTAATGTCATATTTTATGACATTAAATCTGCTTAAATTGAAACGTTGTCATAAATGTAACAGGTCGTGGTATTTACAAGGTTCAAAATGCAAATGTTTTACTTTGATGTGACTTCTGAGTATTTTTTTTTTACTGTTAACATGGATCCAGATATGCCCACTCAGATAGTTCCTCTGATAAAACAGAAAGTTTCTTCATAGGCTGCACTCAGTTAAACAATATCCTTACTTACTGAAAAGGGGAGGTATCGGCTGTGTGATGGGACTGATGGTTACGTATAAATATCCGAGTGCAGATAGTCATGTGTTTCTTCTTTTGTCTGTCCAAACTGCAACTTTATTGCAGGACACTTGATCTCCTCTTATCGTGCCCCGAGGAGACCTTTCAAAAGTGGGCGTTTTAAATACGTGACATTTTAAACAATAGCTAAATAGCAGCATTCTGTTTCAGTGCTTAATTGTGGCTGAATGTAGCCTTTCAGCAAAGGTGTTACTGCAGCATTTCTGGTGGTACTTAGGTGGTACTGTGGTACTTAGGATCCAATGTGATTTTTGTATAAAGTTCACTGTTTTGTGCTCTGCAGGAGTGTTGGGTTATTTTTGCTGCACTGGCAGCTGTTTGATGGGGCTAAATCTGAGTGACCAGGGGCTTATTTTCTGCAAGGAATCACACAATTGGCATTTTGGTTTTGTGCGTGAAATATCCCGTCCCACTGACTGGAGACCACAGGGTCCATAAGCAGAACAGGTGGACATGGGCTTTTTGTTTCAGTTACAGCCCATGTCTCTCCCTGCTTGGAAGCCACCCCCCAGCCCTTCATGCCAGGACATATTCCCTGCAGCAAAGCAGCCCTTGGCTGAAGGTCTGTTGCTCTCATTAGAGCCGACACTTGAGCGGTGAGAGAAACATCAGGAAATAAGTCTGGGCTGTGGTAGGGGGAACCATAGAGTTACTGTAATTATATGGCTTGTCTGAGGGATACCTTAGGAAAGCATCTGTAGAGGGAAATCACAAAGTCTGGTTGGTGTAAGAAGCAAGGAGTATAGGTTACTTTATTTCCGTAAAGCTATTTTGAGATCCAAAGAGATGTACAGTTAATGGAGTAATTGGCAATACAGTAATGAAATAACTACCAGGGTTCATGCAGAACTCAAATATCCATATAGGACAGAGAAAGTGGGAAGACTTTAAAGCAAAAAAGTGTTTAATGCAAAGCAGATCAGCAGATCAGTAAAGCAAAGCAGGTATTCATGGCTGTATAAAACCTTTTGGAGCAAATGTGAAGCTGTCCATTGCTTTTCACTGAAAGCAGGACTACATCGCTCATGCCGCCATTTGCTCAGACATCACCTGCCTGCAGAAAGCCTGCGTGGAGAACTTCAAATGTGAAGTGAATAAACTGCATTGGAGCTACTTGCTTGACATGGCAATGTGAGCGAGTCCCTGAAGTCCCTACCTTTTGTAGCACTGAGAAGCACTGCCATTTTAAAACTGAAACTCACACAGTGAGAAAGACAAGGAGGTGAAACAGGAACCATTTATCTCTACCCTGTCTTTTACTATTTATTCAAATGCTTTCAAAGTCTGGAAACAAGAAAAGTTCAATCATTAATGATTTCTTGTTCTTCCACCCCCCCCCCCTTCTTTTTTTGACCCATAATTTGATCACTTCCTACATTTATTCTCTCATTTCCAAAAATTTATTTCTGATCACTTTCTGGTCAGCTCTTATTTTCAGCTCAAGTGAGATGATTCCTAGTGTATATATTTTTTTGTCCTCCCTTTCCCTCCCCCCATGTAAATTTGGGCTCCCTTTTAACCATTCTCTGTAGCATCTCACCCTTTGCTTCTAAGAAGCGTATTTCTGAGTAGCCAGGCAGAGCTATTTCAGTGTAGGAGCCCAAGCAATTTTAACAGCTGCAGATTCTTGGGTGTAATGGATGTCTTTGGCTAGAAAAAACAGCCCTTGAATGATATGTCCCTTGCATTTGAGAGCTATTCAGTGGAATAAAAAGGATCTGATAGTTTTCTTTAGGGCAATGGAGACTTCACAATTAGATGTAGCCAACTGTGGTCCCATTAAAGGCAATGCTGGAATTGGGTGTCTTGGCATTTTCTGGTTTTATTGCATACAGTGCAGCAGCCAGCTCACATGTAGCTTTTCAGAGCCCTGCTTTGAGTGGGGGGTTGGACCAGGTGTCCTCAACTTCCCTTCCAACATAAATTATTTTTGATTCTATAACTTTATATGGTTTTTTGCTGAGTTGAGTGTAGAAGCATGTTTGCACCTTGTTTGCTCAGGTATGATAAACTAAAACCGTGGCACTTAATTATTAAGATAGTTGAAGATTTGTTCCAGAGATGGGTGATGCAACAATGATGATTGGAGGAGCTCTTGGTTGACACAACTGATCCGTTGTTATGAGAGTCCACTTCTCTCTGTATGGCATTGTGCTGGTTTTGGCTGGGATAGAGTTAATTTTCTTCATAGTAGCTGGTATGGGGCTGTTGATAACATAGGGATGTTTTCATTATTGCTGAGCAGTGCTTACACAGAGTCAAGGCCTTTTCTGCTCCTCACCCCACCCCACCAGCGAGGAGGCTGGGGGTGCACAAGAAGCTGGGAGGGGACACAGCTGGGACAGCTGACCCCAACTGACCAAAGGGATACCCCATACCATATGGTATCATGCTCAGCATATACAGCTGGGGGAAGAAGAAGGAAGGGGGGAACATTCGGAGTGATGGTGTTTGCCTTCCCAAGTAACCATTATGCGTGATGGAGCCCTGCTTTCCTGGGGATGGCTGAACACCTGCCTGCCCATGGGAAGTAGTGAATGAATTCCTTGTTTTGCTTTGCTTGTGTGCGTGGCTTTTGCTTTCCCAATTAAACTGTCATTAACTCAACCCATGAGTTTTCTCACTTTTACCCTTCTGATTCTCTCCCCCATCCCACCAGGGGGGAGTGAGTGAGCGGCTCTGTGGTGGTGCTCAGTTGCTGGCTGGGGTTAAACCATGACAGGAGTAAACAGAGATCTGCTGCTCCCTTCTTTTCCTTCGCCTCTCAGCAGGACCCGCTGCTTTTGCATCTGCAGCAGCACAGAACCGAGCGCAAAGAGAGAAGACTCTGTGAAGGACTGAGCTCTGGTTTCTCGGTTTTCAGTGCAGTTAGCGAGTTTAAAGTTGTCTTGTGACTTATACAAACCCAGACTTGTGTCAGAGACGTTTTAATCCCATGTTCTTCATGTTGTGTATTCATGGGCTAACATGAGAGTAGGTTCTCCAAACTAGGAGCTGTGAGCATGTTGCACAGCAGTGTAACCAGTGTCGCTCTTAATTTGGTTTTGCAACAGGGTTGGATCAGGCATCAGGAAGCCTCTCTTGATATACCGAGAATAGTGTTTGGCACAGCTGAGTTCTGCACCCCTTGTGTAGATATTGTAAATTTGGGGACTGTATAAGAAGCTGTTTGGGGGACACAACTGCAGCAGTGAACCCTTGGTATGAGGGGCGGGGGGCAGATATCTCAAGTAATTGAAGAACTCAGGAAATCTGAATTCTTCTGGTTCATTGATGGAAAAATTAATTCCTTTACAATTTCTCCTTTCCAGTGACTGCACCCTGTAGACACACCACAGCTCATTTGAGGATCTGTGTATTCTTTTTCTTTTGTTAGGCTTGCTGTATTTTTGTATAGCTATAGAGCAGAACAGTGATTATTTGTAAATGTGTTTTACACAAACAGGATTTTCCCACTATCAAAACTTGTAAGGTTAGTAATAAACAAAAACTGACTTTTGGTGGAATTGACTCCCATCACTACCAAAACAAGAAAAAGAAGCTAGTAATGAATTCAAGTTGAGGAAAAAATTCATCAGCGAGTGAATGAGTGGCACAGCAGATGCTCTCCAGAACTGGTCTAGGAAGCTGTTACTGCATTTGAAAAGCAGTCTGTTTCAACCATCTCCTACGAGTCAAGACTGATGCTTTTTGGGAAGCTTGGTCATCTGTTTCCACAGAACTAAACAATGAAAATTAAGCTTTGAATCGGATGGATTTTCAAACAGACACAGTGGAGAAAAAGAGGTTGTGAATCCTGCCACCCACTCACAACTTCCACTGATATTACAGAAAGCTGTCCCATTTAGAGTGATTGAGCAGCATGGCCCATACTCCATTTAAGCATAGCCCATGCTCCAGTGAAGTAGCCAGTAGTGGCTATAGCAAGCTCTGGTGCTGCTTTTTGTTTGCAGTACCTTTGTACTGAGCTCCCTACCTACTTCATTTGTCAAGGAGGTAGGTCCCTCAGTATTTTGAAGTTGCCTGGAGATGCTTTGAACTCATTGAGGCATTGGAATACCTTAGAAAAGCTGACATCTGCCTATATTTATTGAGAAAACCAGATAAAATCACCTTGGCTTTTTTATCATAAGCAAATTAACCAGCTTGTGTTACCAGCTCGGAGATGCCTCGACTGGCTCCGTATGGACTGGCTTCAGTCAAGTGGGGCGCGGTAGCTCAGGCATCAGACATTGCTGTCTTTTTTTTGTTAACTTGACACTGAATGCAATGGTAAGTGTGGTACAAAGTTGTCTGAATTTGATTCCGTGAGATAAAACTCAGAAAGCAGTAGCATTATCCATATTTGTTCTTTAACAAGAAAATCAGTGTTTCCCTCGTTCCACACTAGGACGACTAGTGGAGAGTTGACTCCAGAAAAATATGCTACTTAACCCTAAAATCCCAACTTCTGGGGTCTAAAACACCACACAAAACCTAAATACTAATAATGTTTGTGTTTAGTGCGTGTGATTCACATGTGTTTTATACATATATAATTTATTTTTGAATGATGTCCCAAATTTTGCAAGCTATGGTTTTGAAAGGGGGATGTCTTGGGATTACGTTTTGGGAAAGAATCACTGCAGGGCTGTGAAAATGTCTGTTTCTGATGAAAGACAGGGTTTGATAAAGTAGGGTAGTTGATCAGTTGTCAGTAATTTTATTATGCGTTATGGGATACATTTATCCAAGAGTTAATAAGAGACATTCCAAGGTATATGATACGCTGAAGACCAGACAAAAGACTTGTGATATCCTCCTGAGCATCTCTTCCTCTCTTAATGGTGTTCTGGTAGTGCCCACAGGAGAGTAGTGTTCTCTTCACTGGTATTTGAAACCAGTCCAGGCTCAGAGTGGCTTATGCTCCAAGAAGATAAATGATGGGGGAAAGCTGAAAAGATTATTTAAAAAACATTACTCAGTCAAAATATGTTGTTCAAAATGTAACCTCCAAACCTGGACAGTATTAGTGAGCTAACTATTTTAGGCACCATAGCACAGTAGGGTTTTGGTGAGAGTGTCATTCCTTAGCTAGAAATACAATACAAGTCTTTTAAAGAATTTCTGGTCTGACTAACAAAATGAGATACATTTTCATCACAGAGGGACACAAGGTGAAAAGTTCAGGTCTGGATCCGCTTTGGGTTTGGTCTATTTATATGGATAAATGTGATAAAATGCAGCTGCAAGCTTCAGATTCATGTTTTTCTAATGTTTAGGAGAACTTGGAGTCAGTTGGGTTTTGCACCTTCTGCAGTTTCCAAGCATCTGCTGCCAGGGAAGGAGCAGTGCCACTGAACAACAGTGCTCAACTTCTCATGCTGGACTTGTGTGGGGATCATGTTGTTTCAAAAGTAGATTGAAATCCTAGATCATAGACCATCAGACCTAAAGCATCTTGACAACTCCCCCTGCACCCCCGCTTCCTACTCTAAAGTTATTTTCAAGTTTAAAATGTGCTGAGTAATAAAGCAAGATGCCATTCAGGTCTCTGATCTGTGTCTGAATAGCAAGAAAATTGGTGGCTGTGCAGCTAAGTCAAGTTCCAAGTGGAACAAAATTTGTGAAGTGATTCGGCTCCACTAACCAGCTCTTTGAAAACCAGGTGTAAGCGGTACATAGCAGCAAATCACATACCTCTCAGGCTGGAGATTGACATTTTACATAATTGTGTAGGATGTGTCAGATTTGCCTCTGCTCCCTTTAAATTAAAACTAATCTGTTCTGAATGTAACAAATGTTTGGTGCCATCCTGCATCCATTAAGAAATCTATTTATGTTTGACTTGTGCTTATAAATCTATCATAAAGCAACTTAAAGTAGCTTGCTCCAAAGGCATATCTGAATTTCTGTTAAGTATGAAGATACTATTCTGCCTATTTTAGATGTGAGAAACCAAGCAAAAAATAGCTAAGCAAAGGTTCTGCTGGACTGATACTTAATCTTTGCACACAGATGGTATTTTTTTACTTCGGGGCTTCATTCACAATTAACAAGCACTGAGGAACTTATTAGGTGAAGGCATAGAGTGCTTGCAGGAGTAGGATTGTGTTGGGGTTGTCCAAGTGCAAACCAGTTCTTCAGCTCCAAGATCATGTTCTTTGTTATCATTTCTGGTCTGGGAGAAAGGACTGTGAAGATACTTATGGTATAAATGTAAGAGCTGGGGAGGCGGTAGGTGATATGTAAGGAGACACAAAAAGACAGATGTGTGCATGCGGATGTATCTCCTACTTCTCTCACCTGAAAGCTTAAGCAGGTGCTTACTTTGACAGGATTAGTTTGCAGCTGGCAGAAGCTATCAGTTGGGATACTTAATGGGAAGGTCCTGATGAGAGTTAACAAGCACTTTAGTGTGAAATCAAAACTTATCCAGAGTGTATTGGCATGCTTGGGAGTTGTCTCAGCTGCGGTCACTGTCTTTTGTGGAGCGTTGTTTTCTCATGCGAAGCACAAGCTGCACCAGAATAGAGAAAACGTTCCTGACTGTAAATCCTCTGTTTTCCCTTCTTGCCTGTGCAAAAAGCGTGGTCTAGAGAGTTGTGGTTAAATTTAATACCAGTAACATGATACTCACTACTTCGTATGGCACAGGCAAAAAGTGGGATTATCAATTGAAACACAACCTTGAGTTTGTATAGTCCCAACAGTTGCTTTGCATGAAGTTAAGAGAAGGGGGTACCGGAGGAGATAAACCTTTGAGGCTGCTTATCAGCTTAGGGGCTGCTAGTGATAGTGAATTCAGCCTACCAAAAAGCTTGAGTTGACCCTAAGACCATTCGTGAATATCCTTAAGAAAAGCTCAGATCTTCTGGAGAAGTCTGCTAAGAAAAGGCTATCACTATAAATATTTATTTGCAAAGCTGGCTTTTTTTGTCCTATTTGGGCTGGGGAGGGCAGGGAACGAAGGTGGACAGATCCCTCCTGCACATTAGCTCTATGCAGAAGTGGCATAGCTGCTGCTACCCTTGCCAGGGGAATTTGGTCCCACCAGGTCCCCCGTGTGCTGCAGAGCGTCCCAGAGCCCTGCCACCGTGTGGGTCCCGAACGCCCTAAGCCATGGCAGTGGCTGAGTAGGAACTGTCCTGTTTGTGTCTCATGTTAGAGCCTGGATCCTGAGGCAGATGGAAAGGAGATGCAGCAGGCTGTGCATGCTGCAATGCAGCAAATGGACTGGGCAGTCCACTTTGTTACTTAGTGTTTGATGAAAAACACACGCATTTTTTGTAATGCCTCAGGTCTCATCTGTAGGAAAGGTCAGGGATTTTATCTGATAATTTTATCTACTTTTATCATTCCTCAGTGAATGTATCGTGGTAGGCCATGCTGAGCATGAAATCAGCCTTGTAAAGACAACAGCTTGTTCCCATTGTGACAGTAAATGAACGCTAAAAATGGGCTTCTCTAGTTCCAATGGCTGAATCACAGCATCCCCTAAAGTTACACTCATATGATAATAAGAAATCTCACATTTCTGTCTAGCATAGGAAATGAGGGTGTGATTGGAAGGCAGGACCACAGAACTTGTTTTATCCCTGCTACACCTTCCTCTGCACCTGAGTTGCTGGCATCTGCATTGCAGTAATAGCAGATGTTTATAAAAGTTAATTTTTTCGAAGCCATCTCCTCAAGGTTTTATTGTAACAACACCAAATCCCAGACAGCATCATGTACCAAGTCTGTGTAAATTACCTCAATGGAAAAGTTTGACATGTTATATCCATCCTCATCTGATAGTCAAAATCTGTGCCTCCATCAGCATAGGATATTCAGATTCTGCTGTGCATGGATATATAATACAAATTTCTTATGGATGTCTCAATCCCAGCTGATGAGTAATTCCATTCCATTTAATGCACTGACATTTGTGTGAGTTAGTAATTTAAAGCCATACTTGCAATTTCAGGGAAATGCTTAGGCTGTAAATTGTACCCATAAATTTTCCACGTGGCTTAGCAATTGTATTAGCACTAACAGGCCTTAGTTGTAATAGCGATTATGGAGCTGATAGGAGATTGGGGTGCCCCAGCACTGGGTTCAGCTCAGATGAAAGAAAAGCCGATGGTCAGAGCGGAGAGGTTTGGTGTCAAATGGAAGGCAATCAGTGAACCAGACCAATAAGCTAATCCATGCTGAACTGGAGGGAAAAAACCCAAAAATTAACTAGATGGCAGAAAGCAATTTACAGATTGAGCTTCTCCAGCCAGGGCCAGGTATCAGTGATTTGAATATATCAGTGAGTCATTTTGAAGAGGTTTGTTTCTTCTTCCAGAAGCCCTTTTCTGCATTTTATAAAACAGAGAAAAATACCTAGGGTGTCAGTTGTGTTGAATGACAGAGCTGTTTGCACTGTCTCCAGAAATATACCAAATAGAAGACAAATTCTGCTTTCTAAAATATATCACAGACAGTATGAAGGTCTTATCACAGATCCTGCAATCACATTAAGTGCTAGGAAAACCTCATTTTTGTGTCTTGACAAGATACGCAACCAGCCGCGCACTTTTTCAGTTGGGGGAACAAGGATCCTGCAAGAAACTAGTGTTTTAGAGGACCGTTTTTACGATCACCAGATGGGGAAGGAGTCTACATTTTAATATTTGTGCATATCTAATCCCACCACTGTCAATGGGATTTAAAATGCCTACTAATCAACGTGATACATATGGTAGATGTCACGGAGTGACTAATGCGATGTAATGCAGTAGCCACTGTATATAGAGAAGCCTCCCCTGTGGCTGTAAACATCTGCTTTTGTTATCAGTGACTCTAGAGCCGTCATAGTTGGCAAAAGGGAAAAACAAAACAAAGGGAGGTTTGCGAAAGAGACTTTGAGCTTTCATCTACATGTGGGCCCCTGAAGTGAAATGCCCTGTTGGGAGCAAACGGAGCCATGTGTGTCCTCTCTCTCTAGGTATCAAGTAGCTCCCTCTGCCCCCATCAAATGGTTATTCTTAGTCAAAGGGTCCCAGCTTCTATGCACAAATCACTCTGATGAGAAGGTGGCAAACAGCAAGTTTTTGTGCGTGCATGTGTGAGAGAGGAGAGATTTACAATATGAAGATATCCTGATTTGCTCTAAATGAATGTTCCTGCCCACTCTAATGATATTACTTGTTGCTGGCGGCACAGATCCTCTGACTCAAAAACCGTAGCTCAGGCTGTTGAGAGCAGTGGGTACGTGTGGTGTGGGCTCATCAAGCTCCCAGCTCCAAGGGACAGGCTCCTTGTGTTGTCTGGCACGTTGCAGCATAACCTGGAGTGCTGTCTTTTCCAAGGGGGGTGTCAGGGTGTTGACTTCAGCGTCACTTGGGTGTATGCGTTTATAGTCCTCGCTTCTCGAGTCAAATCTGCAATGCCTATGTCCAAAAGGTGAACCAGCTCACCTCTGAGATGCTGATGAAATGCCATTTTCAAGCACAGTGTGTGGACTGTGGCACCTTGGTGGCCTTTACAAAAGAGCGGGTGAAATTTTCATCATCTTTCATTTGCGAGGTGGCTCCATCTAGTTGTGTCGTGTTGTCCCGTGTGATCCCAGGAGGGAGGGTCAGAAATGAGCCCACATTGATTTACTTCCTGATAGCCTTTTTGCTGGGGCAGGTGTAGGAAGATAACGCTGCTGTGTGCGAACACACTTGCTGGCTTTGGCGTGTGAAACAGTGCAAGGAGAGAAGATAGGCTTTGGGAAGTTACAGCTCCTGGTACCTGGAAACCTGTCAAATGTTTTAAACTAATTCTGCGATCAAAATAACCACTTGTCATAAACTCCATTTGCAAACTCAGGCACAGGTGCTGAAAATTGTGGCAATGATTTACCCCAATAATCTTCATCTGTTTCACTTCTGATTATAAAATCAGGCTTTCTGTTATTTTGATAATACATGCTGACAAGAATTGTGTGGCTGTGATACTTTAGGATGTTTGCTGCTTCTCATTGCTTAAACAGCAAAATCGCCCTGAATCCATTGCAATGGAGTGTACAGATGGAAAGCATGATCTAACTTAGCCACCTCATCGACATTTTTATTTGCTAATGGGATGGTCTTTGTTACTCCCAACTAGTTTCTTGGCTAGTTGTTTTCCAACTAGCATGGTATGTCTTATTTGAACACAGACATGTAATTAAAGTGACTCCCTTTTTGAGTGTTTTGCCCCATTAGTAGCTGAAGTACCTATTCCCATTTTATGTGGTATTGCTCAGATACTGTAATGCTGTCAGAAAGCTCTTAAAGAATAATTTCCATGTAAATAGTTACAGCTGAAATTGGATACAACGTTCTTAAGTATCTTTTTTTATTTCTTTTTTTTTTTTTTAAAAAACTCTGTCATTACTTTTCTCCCCCTGCTTTCCCTGAACATACATGCGTGCATGTCCTCTTCCTAATTTTCATTTCTGTTGGATGTAATTCTTTCCGGGTAAATCCTGTCTCTTGTGAACTTTTTTTGATATATAGGCTCTTTGTTTTAAGACAGCTGTAGTGTCAAGCCCACCCACACTGTGTTGTCCCCATTGCTTTGAAGCCAATATTTCAAACATAAAATAGCCATCAAGTCTTTGCTTCGGTTCTGCTTGCTGGGGATGGCATGAAAACAAAAGTTTTTATGTTCTGGGCTTTCATCTAAGTGAGCCAAATGAGTAGGAGATTTAAGGATTTCACCCAAGGGCTTGTCATGAAAGCTACTTTTGACTCAGAAGTTAGATAAAGAGAGGAAAGTGCAAACTGTGTGTGTACATACCGTATCTCTGTACTAAATTCACATTAGCTTTTTGTTGGTTTTTGTGCTTGTTTTGTAGATTTTAAAACAAAAAAGTTGATTTTTGCCCTCACTTAATCTCTTCAGATGTGGACAGAACTCTGTCAGTGGATTCTGCAGGCTTGCTGTATGGGAAAAGGGAGAGCGGTTCACCTGCAGACAGTGTGAACTGGCGTGGTGTCAGTGTGTGCTGCTGGACCAGCGCTGTGCTACCCACTGGAGTGGCATGGAAATGCTGCCATGTGAAATCGTTCCCATGCCAAAACACACAAATGTATTCACAATCTTTTGCTTTGCCTTTCAGAAAGCAATCTGAGAGAAGACAAAAACGTGACCAGGAGACGCACGAACGTGTTTATCTAGCAGAAAAAGTTTTTGGTGGGTAGGTAGCGCAGTGATGCCCTGCAGGCTGTAGCATGGTAAACAATTTCCATCTACCTGCAAAAGATTTCTTTTACTTAGGGTTTTCATAGGACAGCATCTCAAAAGGCAAAGGAAACACTCCTTGCAGTGTACTGATTTACTGTAGTTTATCGCTAAGGAAATAACTGACAGGGAAAATTGAAGCCAGATACTAGGCAGCTAGCATTCCCAACTGATTTAACCTGCCTCCAACAGCACGTGTAGCATGGCTGGAGTGCTCCAGCTTTAGGAATGTTGATTTCTTTAGGCAAATTCTGATGTAATGACAGAAAAATGGTGCTTGTTTTTAATTGCACAATAATAAAGTCTCATTTGTTCTGATAGTCTGTAGAAAGAGCACGTTTACCACGTTCAGGCTCATCTACGAATCCAGGGCTCCAAGAGTAATTGAATCTGAAGTTCAGGTCCTCGGTTGCTTCTCATAGGAACTTTGATATCCCCCCTCCCCCCCCCCCCCTGTTTTCTAGCTTCAGAGATTTTGAAGTGAGCTGAATTTCTGATCACGTATAACTAGCCAACTTGTTTATCCAGGGTATTTTACTTATAATCTGTAAACTGTAATCTGTATGTTGTCACATCCGTTCATGCTGGGAAGAAGGCCAGCATGCCAAAGTAAAAGCAGTTGCAGTGGATATTGCTTTACATCTTTCAGGGCATGTAATTTTTCAGTGAAATGCCTCTTTTGGTAGTCAAGTATTTGATAAATTACCAGCCATATTATTGGTAGAGGAAAACAACAGTGTATTTTGATCAAAAGTGTGACTAAAATGGGGAGACCAGAAAGATGCGAATGGCATAATATACTTTGTTTATTTGCATGCATTTGTATGTGTGTGTTTGTTAAACATTCCCCAAAAATTTCTTATAAATTTATCTTATATGATTGCTTAGTATTGACGATGGGCTTGATATAACACAGAGCACAAATCTGGGTAGTTCCTGCCTATCCATAGCATTTGATGTCCTGAGGACTTCTGCAAGGTGTGTTACGCCCTTGAAAGAAATGGGATGATGAAAGTATTTAAAAATCTGACTGTCTTTGGCAGTGTAAGCGCTGTAACTAGTCCAGTTCTACAGCAGCTAAAAGATCAATATAAAAACATAACTGCTGGGCTATGGGAAGTGACCTTGTACAAGTGTCATTTTTAATTATGCTTCTTGTCCTTCACTAATTTCTACGTTCGATCTGCTCCGCTCTCACTGGAGTGGGGTTTAGTTCTGGTTTTGCTTTGTGGCCAGTCTTGTCATGAACAAGCTTTGCTAAGGGTTGAAGAAGCACGGCAGACACTGAAAGTATGAATGATTAGTAGCTAATAAATTAGGTAGTAAACAGTTTTTTGGGTAGCACCTCAGAAGCTAGTCCCTTTCCCTCTGAATTCCTGTCTGGGTCAATAGCAAGTTAGATATGATTCTCACTGTAAGAAATGTGTGTTTTGGAATTAAGGTAATACATATGAAATTCAGTGTTTCAGTGTGTTCTGCTTTTTTACTTGTTTTTAATATGGTTGTTACTGCAAGCCATGCCAACAGAAAGGATGAAGAAGTGCTGCAGGCTTTGCTTCTGGGTTCCTCTCCTTCCTGTGCTCCATCAGCACGTCTGTCGTACTGTGTCTGCGGGAGAAAAAGCGGATCGCAGGAGCCAGCAACAGTCTTTGCAACAAGCCTTGTGTTACGTCTCGACTCCGTCAAGGCCGGTGTTGGTGCCCTGGGGCAAAGCTTGCAGAGCGGGGTTTGCAGTGCCCACATGCAAGAGCACGCTCCCAGAACCACGCATCCCGGCAGCCAGCTCTTCTGCTCTGGATCGTTCCCAGCCGAATGTCCCAGGGGTACCTGGGCCTCGGCTGGCGGGTGGTCGCTGGGTGGCTTGAAACAGTGCTGTGTGGGAAAACAAGTTAGTCTGGAAAACATGGGTGTCACGACGAGGCAGCAGTGGGCAGTGCTGGAAGAGGGCTCCTGTCAGCTGAGAGTGAATTGGGGAATCACTGGTGAGGGCATCACATGGAAAACCAGGTGGGGAACGGCCACCCAAACCGCATGGAAACGGTTGTTCCTTTGGCACCAGCAGGCCTCTCCCCGGTGAGGACAGCGTGTTTGCAGAGCCGTGCTGACACTTTGGGGCAGGACCAAGCCCCTGGCAGTCCAGCAGAGCCGTGGGGAGGCTGGGGGAGCATTGCCCTCTTCTCTGCGGCAAGCTGCGGCCTGGGGCGTTGAGCGGCAGGGGTAGCTCTGGGGTGACACTGAAAGCAGCGTGCTGGGTCAGGGCAGAGCTGCCTGCGCACAGGCTCCTTTTTAACTCATGCAGGTCCAGTAGACGCTTGGCTGTCCCCTCCTACCTTGGGAGAACAAGGTGAGCAGATCCCTGCAGACCCCACAGGCAGCGGGACATCTGAGGGGCTTTGCAGGCAGAGGGGCGAAGGCAGGGAGAGGGCAAGTGCCTCGCACAAGGTTACTCACTCTCTGAAATGCCCGCCTCTGTTTGAATGAGGCTAATATGCCTGTTTATGGCTAGCGTCCATGCTTTGCAAACAGGGCTGAAAAAGCAAGTGACTTTTACAGGCCTCCATCTTTCTGAACTGTGGGGGTTTGTTCTGACTAAAGTTAAAAGTGCTTCACCCTGCGGAGCACGCCTTGCTTGTAAGAGGGACCTGCCAACTCCCCTCTCAGCTGTTGTTTCTCAGCGGATGTTCCTGAAAAAAATGCCTGGATGTTGTTATGTCACAGGAAAAGGACAGCTTTCTCCATGTGTTTTATTTAATTTGATTAACCATTGTCTCTGTTAATTAAATTATGAAATACTCCAAGAGGGAGACTAGCTGACCTTCCAAGGCATGCACGAGCAAGTGGAAGGAAAAATAATCGTCCTCTACTGACTCATGGTCTCTGAAAGAACAGAGGAGAAGATGTAAATAACACAGATATGCTTTATAAAGACAGCAGCCAGAGTAAGCCGAAGTTGCCTCCCATATTTTTCTTTAATTGTGTTATAGGAAATGGTTTTGAATTGTTTTATTTCCTAATAGTCACATCCTTATTAGCCTCGTGTTTTTCCTTCCCATACCCCTCCTGTTGTATGTGGGAATTTCTAGCCTGTAAAACCTAAAACGTTGTGATAGAAAAACAGCTTATGATTTATAGAATCGTTAGCCTGTGTTCTTGCCTGCTCGTCTATGTGCACATGCTGAAGTATCCCATGTTTTATTGTTGATGTGGACAATGTTAGAGAGGATTATGCAGACTTTTTAACTGGCTAGTTATGATTTTATTGGTCTTCATAAATTAAACGTCCTCTTTATTTTAGGAAGGCCATTTCAAAAGGCCAGAATGAAGGGATTGAGGGGAAGACTCTATTGTTCCCTTCAGATGCAAATGCCTTTCTCCCTCTTCCTCCTCTGACTCTGTGGGGTGAGTGGTGTAGCACAGCTTGCCTGAAGTTTGAGCGCCCTGTTGCAAGGATCCCTGTGACGTTACCTTTGTAGTTAAATGTACACATTCCTTTTTATCTTTTTGCTGTTCTCAGAAACTGATGAAATCACAGCAGATTGTTCTCACTTGAACCTTGTTTTTGTTTTGGAGAAAAGACCGCTATTAATTTTTTTTCTTTCTCCATAACCGTATACATTTTCAGTAAAAGCCACCATCTGTGTGCATTCAGAGATTATTCATATTAGTTTTGTTCCTCTGTTTTATTGATTTGATTCCTAAATGTTATCAGTGAGTTAGAACTGAGTTCTTTTAATTCAAATGGCATAATGCCCAATCCTCTGAGATTAGCTGGCAAGCAATTCTGGGCATGATGCCACCTGGCATTTCTCAGAAAAAGGCTGCTAATAAAACACCGGAAAAAAATAAGACTGTTCCAGACATGCAAACCCCTGAAGTTGCAGGGACCAAGGAGTGACAGATTTCACAAACACACCCATTATTCTGTGGCACAGCTCAGAAACTGCTCAGGAAATACCATCCTAATACCTCTACAGAAAAATTATATTGAAGTAAAGGTACTTTGAGTACAAATTAGTTTTTCCTTTCTTAAATTTGTGGCTGAAATGCACGTTTCTAATTTTTTCGGCACTTTAGCTCCGTGTTGGGCTCTCTGGGATTCCTGCAGTGGAGCTTGGGCTCCGCGACCTCTCAGCCTTTTAGGACCCTTCCGATTTGCCTCATCGTGGTGCAGCCCCACGGCTTCCCACAGGACTGTCTTAGGGCTGAAGACTGTATCCTTCCTGGGTCCCCAGCTATAATTAATCTAGGAAAACCTCACTGGGATCCTGTCTTGGATCTAAAGAAAGTTCATTGGCTGCGAGAGACTGAGAATGCAATGTTTCCAACTTAGTGACTGACATTTTCTGATTATAACTTCTGTTTCGTCGGAAAACATCCAAAAAAGCTCAATTCCTGGATAAATAGGTCCCAAGACATTTAGGGCTTTGTAGGTCTAGACTAACATCTTAAAACTAGCAGGCTGCCCAAGCAGATTATGCATCATGGATTTAATATGCTCATGAATTAATATGGCATTTAACAAGCAAGTTGCCAAATCCTGCACCAGCTGAAGTTTGCTGTACTCACTTGAGAGGTTGTCTCATATACAGCATATGGCAGTAGGCTGTAGGGCACTGATTTGCATAAAAAGCCTAGCCAAGAGCAATAAAAAAGAAGTATACAGTAAGAAATAGTTCTTCAGTCCAAAGAAAAAGGATTTTTTTTTTTCTCTTGGGGTTTTGTCCCTGCAACTTCACTGTCTGCTTTCTGTATGGAGGATTAGTACTGGTGGCAGACCAGAAGCACCACTAAGGCAACCTTGAGCAACTGGTTATTTCTTCATGGTTTTCCTTCGGTAGATGGTAGTAATAATATGTCCTGTGTTTCTTCTAAGAAACCACATTTTCCTGTTTTCTGAATGTGATAGAATATAATCAGATGTACAAACCCCATTGTTTTCTTGGTAGAGCTGCCTTGTGTCCTCATCCCCTGTCATCGTCCTTATTTTCCAGTGGCTCTGTGTAGACTTTAGAAATAATGACAGGGTGGGGGTTGGAAGAAGGCAAAGGGGTCAGATCCATACTAACCCTCAGAAAGTGAAGACTCTCAAAGGCAGTGGCAAAGATCCAGTTGACTTAAGAGAAGTGGAGTTTTTTCACTCTCAGTTTCCTGCCCCAGCTTCTCCCTGGGCCTTGCTCTCCCAGGACACTTCTGTCCTTGAGAGAGATCCTTAAATCGTGTATAATTTGTTCTGTGTGTTTCTTGGCCACCAAGTAAAGTTAACACAGCATAAACTTACAACTGTACAAAACTAAATCTTTTATTTTGAAAAAAGAGAAGTGATCCATCATTCCTTTCAGATTCAGTCTGACAACAAATATGTTTGTATACGATCCCTGAAGTGGGAAAGGATAGGGAATTATTTATTTACTCTGAGGTCTGCACTAACCAACCTGTGCTGTCAAGTGAAAATGTGATGGTGTAGTGCATCATGTTGTTTTACGCAGTTTTTCAAGGGAAAAAAAAAAAGTAATATATGAGACAGCCAAACCATGCAGCAAACAGTTGCAGGTTTGTCAGGAACAGTGAATGGATCTTGAATTCTCATAGCACGTATGACACTTTTTGAACTACATTTTTTTGAATCTGGAAAGCCTATTGGGAACCCTGAAGGGAGGATCTGGTCCTTTTAATGTTCTTGCAGGTCCTAGCTGTTCACTTGCTTCTAGTTTCATGGTTATAGACTTGTGTCAGTATGATTAATGAGCAATGCAAAGTATGCAAAAAAAAAAAAAAAGAACAATGAAAGATCTTCCTTCTGGAAGAGACAAGAAGTAAAAAGGCAATACAGTACTTGTGCTCAGTAATCACAGAAAGCAGAACAGTTTTTACTTTCCAGTTGCAGGATCTGATTCCAAACTGCAGTGACTTAGTGCACATGGTGCTTATACTAAATGAATTTGTGAATTTATGGATTTTATGTTACTATGTTTTCCTATGGCTGGGAATTTAAAAATTTTGCATTAAATAGCTGAATGTGTGTAGCATGTGTGCTGTAGTATGTGCATGCATCATTGGCTCTGTCAACTGGACAAGAAACTATACAGAACTGTTTGAAGACTATTTGAACGCAATCGTTGAAGTTAGACGGCACTGCTGGACATTGTCTTGTCCAACTCCCCTGCTCCAAGCAGGGTCAGCCAGAGCACGTTGCTCAAGACTGTGTCCAGTCAGGTATTGAATACCTCTAGGATAAAGACTCCAGAACTGGCTGATTGCTTTAATTTATATGCAAAATATATCCTTATGTTTCGTTTAGCTGAGCTGATAAGAAACAGGAAAATTCCTTGCTAGCTGAGGAAAAGAAATGGTACCTTCATGCACAACATCACCATAAGTCCATTTACATAAAAGTCATATTGAATCTGTCATGGTATTCCTCAGTGAAGCCATGAGGGCTACACAAATCCACGAGCGCTTGTGAACCCTGAGCGACTGTGTTCATGGTGCCAACTACTCCTTGTGTATTTTGCAAGTCAGCTTTGTTGTTCAGGAAAGTTTGCGTTTGTACGTGATTATGATAAGTAGCTAAGGTTGTGTAATGTTGCAGCTGAAACAGGACCTGTAGTTTCATGACCTTAAGATTTAGCAGGGAACCATTTCATTTCGTAGCTAAGACAGGAGTGACTGTTCTGTGAGGCGGGACAGAATTTGGAGGGCCTGACCAGCAGGAATCAGTCAGGGTGAGAACTTCCACATCTTCATGTGCTGAGGGATGTTGGCTGGTTGCTTAGGGATGTGAATAAGGAAATCTGAGCGTTCATCCAGCTGACAGAGCGAGCGGTTAACTTTTTCAATATAATCTCTTGCAACAAGACCTATTCCTGCTACAGTAAATGGTAACATATTGCTGCCCATAGCTGTAAGCTTTTAGCCTACAGCAGGAAATTGGAAATTATTAATGTTTTAGCAGAAGGACTACAAATGTTCTGTGCTGGGAGACTGGCTTTTGCTTCACAGTAAATTGTTGTTTTCATGGGGTTGCCTCCCAAGAAAAATTATTTATAAGTATCAGCAGATAGAAGGGGAAGAGAAGAGAGTGTGTTGTTGTAGGTGAGTAATGCAGGATCAGTTGAATCACTTGATGTAGCGCATCAGGAAAGATTGAGCAACATGCTGGTGTATGAATGGCTTTTGCATCTTGCCTGTCTTCTTCCTGATGGACTTTAGAACCAGCCCTAATGATCACATTTGTAGTCTTTGAGCTACCACACGCTTTGGACAATGGAAATGGTGGTGGCTGTAGCTGAAAAGGATAGTAAAGGAGACAGAGCAGGCACACAAAATCTGGCATTTCTGAAGCGTTAATTGTAGCTTTCACTTGCTCATAATCTGTGTAAGCTTTTTTGGGAAACTGATATAACCCTAGATTAGGTTAGCAGAGCAGAAGGACCAGAGCTGTGGCCTCAAGGGTCACTATGCTTCTCGGGTTCTTGATAAACATGAGGGAAAGGAAGGCACCAGTGTGGAAGGACCTTCCATTTTGCATAGAGAAACACTTTGCGTAGCAGCTAGCTGTATTTAATTACAAATGACAATTTCCAATCCAGGTGGTAATTAAGCTTTTCTTATCACATGGATCCTCCTAAAAAGAAACTGTTGCATTTATATGTGTATAATATGTATAAGTGTATATATAACATATAGGTATATATAAACATATATAATATCATATATAACTAATGCATGTATATATATTATGTGTGTATACATAGCATATGTGTGTGTATATAGTTGATATTCTCCTGATTAATTAGGTAAGTAGAGCTAGAGCTTTTCCAAGTCAGTGACTGAATTAATAACGAGCAGAGAAAAATTTAGTATAGCTGAATGCTTTCGTGTGGCTTTGGTCAAATTACTTAGAGGTGGAAATAATCAGTGGTTGAATTAAGTGAGAGGCTTGATACATACTGGAAAACCTCCATCATCTGTCAGATGTTTTACAACTGTGATGAATGAGTTTGGATAAATAACGTGAACATGTGTTAAACAAGTTCAGGCCAAGTGCTGCACGGTACGGTAAACAGAAATTGCACTTCAGGAATGTTTGAAAATATAAATGGATGGTAGGTGGTATGTGGAGAGCACTGGGAGGATAGCCTTTCCTCTGGGCAGGGTAACAGGAAAACTCTTCTTATGTGCTTCAGAAATAGCTTATTATTTACGATACTGTTTTTAACAAATACAGATGTAGAGGTTTGCTGGTACTAAAAAGAATTGTTTGGGTTGTTCAGCTGTTAAGCTGCAAACATGGTATTTCGTGCCCATTACAAACTTGCCTGGAAACTGCCCTGGACCAGCGCACGACTGAGCCGTATGGAAAGGAAGCCAATAGCTTTAGTGACTTTTCATTTAAATTGTATTTGTTAGAAAAACCGTTGATGTGGAGGGGCTGGGGGAAAACTTAAGCGGGAAATCAGTCTAAGGGAGGCTAGGAGTGCTCCAGGCTCTGTCTTGCTTCCATCTCTGCAGACAGTGAGAGAGGTGAAGGGCTGGTGCCCCAATGGGCAGTGCACCGTTGCTTGGGGAGGCATCGGCCAGTTTTTGTTTCAGAAGGGAAAATCTGTTGCCAGAGCAGTGGGTGGTTTTGTATATGAGCTTCTCTCATGCTGCTATGTAGGACCTGTGTGGCTAATGCCCTTAAGCAAACTCACTGATTTCCAAACGCAGCTGAGAGAAGCATTTAGCACAGAGGTTTTTATTTGTTACATTTGTTAATGGGGGTGAAATGATTGCTCAGATATTTGCTTCGTATTCTCTCTCACTCTTACGTCCAACCATACTGTTGTGGAGCCTACCAGTATCACGCGTCTTGTTCCTGGAAAATCTGGAATATTTTTCACCTGTGAAAACAGGAGAGAAATTCCACTTGATGAATATGTACTTTTATCAGTAATTTCCTGATTTTAATATGTGTGGCTTTGGGTACCTCCCTTCATCCTAATTGTGGTACTTGAAAAGTGGAGCAGTACCCTACTTTTACCTCATTTTTATCAGGATGTGAAGTACCTAAGTACTTCCACTGTTAAATCTTTGCAGTCTGATGTACAGGTCCTTAAGAGAGTACTAAGGTGTGTCCCCACTGATGGACAAGCCTTTATATTCACAACAATCTGAGTAGTAATAAAAAATAGCAATTGGAGGACAAATAAATTGCACAGGAGTAAAGGACAGCAACTGCAGTGCTCTCTTGCAGGGCTGTTGGGTGCGGCCTGTGAAGCTTGAGGCTGTTGGCTCCCCCGTGGTGTTACCTCCCTTCCTAGTGTGTTAAGCTTATCACGGTGCCTGTGCCGCGTTCTTGGGATGCCTGTTCACGTCCCTCTTGGTGTAAGGCACGGTATGGCAGACGCGGCAGCAATGTGCCAACCACCTGTGCCCAACACGTGCCAGTGTGACCCAGGAGATGGCGAGGCACATCGTGTAACAGTGGTAGAAATGCTGGGAGGTGAGTTGTCCAGCAGATCATGGGGACCTCTGAGCCTCCCCAGGCTACTGCATGAGGACTGGCCATGTGCTTGACCTGGCATCCACATCAGATGAGATTCATGCATTGGCATGGATTTAGCTCAAGATCTTAGTGGTTCTGTTCCAGTTTATTCCTGGGGTTTTCTTTTCCTTTCAGTTGCCAAAATGTTGCATTTTTTGCGTGTCCCAGCAATTTCAGAATGATGGGAAACTTGCTGACCCTGAATTACTTTGACATCTGCTAAAAGTATTTGTGCTGCACTTTGTCTTTCTGCACATCTGATATTTCTTCATTCCCCCTCTGTTGCAAATCAGCCTCTGTTAACTTAATTTCTGTTAATTTAACTATATCCTTCAAGTATCCTAAAGAAGCATCCTTCAAGAACCCTAAAACTCATCAAGACACATGGAAAAAGATCAAGTTATTTGAACAAAGCTGGTTAACTAGCCTAATGTTTTTGACGGAGATCACATCTGCTAGGAACTATGAGACTTACTTAAGGGTTTGTTCTTTGCTATGTGACTCTAATACTAAAGCAAAACGAAGCCTTTGTCTGTTGAAATGCTCTTTCTCCTCTTCACTCAAAATCAGTAAAGCCTCAGTTGAATTGCTGTGTCTGGGTTTGGACATTTAAAGATGTGAATTCATTAGAGGATGTACACAAGAACCAGAAGGACTATCAGAGGTTTAGGAAAGATGAGCTACACATGAAGTTGTTTAATGTAAGGAAGAGGCTGTTATATGGAGATGTTACAAGAGTTTTCAGACTGGGGAGGTCTGAAAATTAAATTTAAAAACATAGTTTTAGAAATCAATATTATTATCGGTAAATGTAGTAAAATATTGAAATAAATATCCTGGAGATGCTGTGGCATTTCCATTGGAATTCATTGCTTATTCTGTTTTTTAATTAATTTTGGGGAAAAAATCCTATAGATGAAGCTCCACTGCAGTCAGGTGCCCCCTCTAGAAGCTTTCCAGAAAGGATCTTCTGTGTGGCTGAAGTACACAGTGAAGTGAAGTACATCATCTGGGTGATGCTGAAGTACAAATAAATATTAATTCTTAATATATGTTGTGTGTCTCCATCACAGGTGCATCTACTGTTTTTTGTATGTGAGGATTTTGTGCTGGATGCTTGGTCTTGGCCACTCCAAATGGTCAAACCCCCCCCAACATTGAATTGGAACCCATTGCCCCCAGCAGCGTGGCTGTGAGACTGGAAAGTCTCACATGCATGTAGGCAATGCAAGCTCAGGTGTTTGAAGATGCACACAGCATTGCAATCGCTATCAGCAGTCTGAGGAGAAGCAGCTTTATCAGATTTTCACCATCAGCTGCTGCTTGATGCTCTTTTGCCTGTTGCCTTGCTATCAGATGAGTTGTCCATACTTGCTGTCTAAATTTTTGAACAACCTCTGATGGGGTCGAATGCATGTGGTTAATTAAGAGGCTGCATCCTCTGAGGTCTGAAGGCTGGTAAATCCTGATGCACTTCCTGAGGATGGACTGGGATCAATGGAACAACCTAGTCTTGGAGATAGCCTCTGACATATTCTGGCGTGACCTATGCAACAGTAAAACTTGAAGCTGAGGAGCTCATTCATGTTCTTGGCACAAACCTGTCATGTCTTTGCGCTTGGATGTTTTGCCTCTTGCCAAGCTGTCAGCACAGATAAGGCATCCATAATTCTAGGGTTAGTGGATGTGTGCTTAAGTATTTTGTCTTTTTTTTGGTGATAGGTTGCTATAATTTGCTTGTTGCTCTTTGTTTACTAATACTGGTTGAACATTCAGGGCAGCATATTGGCACTGTGTTTAAAACAGAATAAAACCAGAAAACTCAAATCATGACTAGCATGTTATTATTAAGCACTTGTAACCCAAGAGGCACTGATGTGCTTGTTCAAGCACAAGCATACAGGTCAGCAATTCAGAGACCTAGTTGTAAACTGAAACAAATGTTAAAGATTGGCCTCAACATATGTTTTTTTATTATTATTTTTTAGCTTCAGATTGGTTACAGTAATCTCTAAAGAAAGCAGTAAGTTCTTCTATATTATTTTCTTTTCTAGCAATTTCCCCTGGCCCCATTCTCTTGAATTATGTAACCTATATTTTAGTATAACTACTACTTTCCTACTGTATTACTCTCTAGGGAACAATTTTGCATTAGTAGGGGGATGAACAAGATGACCTCTTAAGTCTTTTCCATCACCACTTGCTGTAATACGGTGCTGTAATATTTGACCTTGTTACACAGCCTTTTCCCTTCTGTAACCCTTTGACTTTTACAGAAGAGCATTCACAGCATTTTTTGGACGTGCAGAAGTGCCCTCCTTTGAAGTTATCAACCCGAAGTACTGTTTCCTGCACTTCAGAACTAAAGAGCATATTAGTGCCTTTTGCATCCAAGTGGAGAGGACCTGTATAAATAAATCATTGCAGGGAAGTACGCTACGTTGCCTGTTCCATAGCTGGAATGAATAGGCTGAAGAGGCAGAGGATCTTTATTTTGTTAATATGTTGGCAAGGCTGTAACTTTTGAATACGCCTTTCTAGTGTTGCTTTTTATTTCAAGGAAGGAAGGAAGACCGAGCTGCTTGAGCAATTTGTTCTAGATCTGTGCTGTGTCCATGGACCTACACAGTGTATTTACTTCACTGCCGTTGTTTTCAACAGCAGGCTTTTCCCATGCGTCCAAAGTTATCAGTAGGTATCAGACTGGATTGGGAAACGTAACTGTAAAGGGGAATTCTGTATTCTAGCTTGCAAAATAAGAAAGGATGCATGTGAGAGAAGACATTTGGAAATGCAAAGAAAAGCTGCGGTGATACTCAAGTGATAAGTGGATTCAGCGATGCCTTGCTGTTCCGGTTTGTTCATAGCTTTCAGATTATAGAGGGCAGCAAATGCTTTTTGTGACATTGGCCTGGCAAAAATTTCTCCAGCTCCAGCCTACCACGAAAGCCAGTTCTAAAAAAGATTTTTTTGCAATGAACACCCCCTGCATTTTCTTTATCTCTCCAGAGACAACTAATTTATAAAGCCTGGGGTTTTTTAATCATTTAAATGCTTGAGCTATTTAAGTGTCTTGGGATTGTTGCTGCTGCTTTCTGTGCAGTAAAGTGATTCCTTTGTTGACTCTGGGTTTTAATGTCCCATTCTAATTTTTACTTCATAGTTTAAGTAAAACCTGCTGTTGTGCTCTCCTGCTGTTGGGCTTTTTTATTGCTTATGTCCTTTTTTCCACAGCAGTTGTAGAAGACAACTGAGATAGGTTTCTGCAGTACAGAGTTGGGAAAACAGTAGCGAGCACAGAGGTACAAAACTAAGGGACAAAGTACTAGCCCTTTCTGTCCCAGGGTGTCTACTAGCCCACCCTGCTCTCAGCCCACATCAGCTTATATGTCCTTCTTTCACTTGCTTATGAGTAAGTGGGGCCTTAATACACTAAGTAAGTCAGAAATGAAAATAGCAAAAGGAAGTTTTGACACGATCAGTTTTCAAGATGTTAGCATAACGCAGTGCAACACACAGAGGGTACCAGCTTCCATAGCTGTAACCCCCAGGATCCAGCAGAAGAAAACCAACGTTTCCTTTTGTACTTAAGTATATAAACACTTGCTGCATTTTAGCATCTCCCTTTAGCATAAATCATTGGCATTTGTTTGCCTTAGTGTGTATAGATAGTGTGACAAATGTTCTTCCTAGTTCCATGTGCATGTGGATGGGTCTACAGGAGCAAAGGGATAGTAATTTAGAGCTTTGTGAAGGGGAAACTGGCTAATGATTTATCTGTGACACATGGTTTGCTTGAAGCCAAGCAGAATAAACAGAAGGTTGGTAGAAATGGTGGAGAGGAGAGATCAGTTAAGACCTGTTAGGCTCCCAGGGTGGAGTATGATGAAGAATGGAAAGTCCCTTCTACCAGCTATACGTGTAAAAACCTCCTCTTTTTAAATCTCACTGAATTACTTTGATGTTGCGGTAGTTTATCTATATGTTGGTAATGAATCTCAAGCATTGACTAATACATTGAACCAAGGGTGCAGGAGTCTCCAGGACATTCAGGAAGGATGTGTTCAGAAAGAAAAGGACCTACCCTGAAAGGATGATTTCTCTCTCTTTGTTTTACACAAATGAATCAGTTTCTCACTCAGTCTTTCCATGCTTCTTAATTCTTAACTTTAGCTCTCTGTAGGTGATTGTTTAAGCATTACTGCTTTCTTTAAGCATTATTGTTTTCTATTAGTGGCACTCCAGACCTTCCCCTCTTGAGCTGTCTGTTCTCCCTCTTACTCCCCCCTGCTCTTCTCTACTTCTCTTTGCGTTGTTTCTCTGTTGTTGCATGTCTCTGATTCCTCATCCTCAGGGTCATTGTTTTTCTCCTCGGTCCTCTGGAGTTTTCTTATTTTTACTCATTTTCCTGCAAATGATTTAATCTCATTTCATATCTCTTGGAAATACAGGAGTGAGAATCAGGGTACACTTCATGGAGAGGACGCTTGCACCTGGAGGAGTGGATACATTTGTCACTGAATTTAAATGTATAATTGTTCTTGTGCTGACAGTTTTATGTTAATTCCCTTGTGATAGAAGTTAGGACGTTTGGTGCTTCAGAGAAACATTCAAAAAAGGTTAGCTCCAATCCTTCTTCCCAAAGTGGGGTTTCTGCCCTGTGTGCTCTCCCTGTGGAAATCCACGGGACTGTTTTTGCCGGTAGCTGCTTGCAGCAGCAGAAAAGCAGACTTCTGCCCTTGAAGAAGGAGGAAACTCCTTAAGCGCGAGCGTTCAGAATTGCTCTGAAGTGCTGGCTGTACTGGGTATTTTTAATTCCCAGTGGAGATCCCACCATGGGTTCTCCCTGCTTGCCTGTCCAAACCCACAGGCTCCCTGGGGTTTGCACGTGGCTCTTTGCACCCTCTGCTTTAAGCCTCTGCCAGCATGGCTTTAGGGTATGAGACAGGAAAGGATGTCCAAGACTATTTTGTGGCTTTCCCTCCTCCTGCTTCCCACCTGTGGGTCCTTTACAGAGAAAGGGAATAAGGATGCAGGCTTGAAGGGGAGCTCTTCTCATGTGCAGGCGTAATAGGATCCTCTCCCCACAAAGTATCCCCCTCTCCCAGTGGGGGCAAAGGACCCTGCTCGCTGAGGGGACCCACTGTCCCAGATAATTAGCTCAGCAGCTGCTGTGTGTCTGAATGAAAAGGAGGGGAGGGAGGTTTTGCTCTGACGGGGAGCCGGGGCGGCATTCCTTGGAGGCAGCCTGCACATTCCTCCAAAGCAGTCGGTGCTGACGGTGTCGTGGGCTCGGCGTTGTGTGGCCAGGCTTCCCGAATTTTATACGCAACCACTTGCTTGGCCTTGGGTCCTTTGTTGTGGGAAAAACTTCCTCACTAAGTGCTAACCATTTACCCCTGGATCAGTGGGAGAATATATAGCTTGAGTTCACGTGTGACATATTGTGCTAATTAAGGCATAACAAGCTATTGATAGAGAGAAAATAAGATCAGATTCAGAGAAAAAATGAAGATTTGTAATATGCAAAATGAAGTAATCTCAGCAGAAGCAGCAATTGTGTTAATGCAGTAGTGGGCGATGTGCCCGTGAACGAATCCCTTCTCCGTGTGTTTTCTAAGGGGTCCGGGAGGAAAAGGAGCATGCCTTGCCTGGCCAACATATTTATGACTAGCTTTTGTGGACAAAAGCAAAACTAAAGCATCCTGGCTTGTATCAGAAATAGTGTGGCCAGCAGGAGTAGGGAAGTGATTGTCCCCCTGTACTTGGCACTGGTGAGGCTGCACCTCGAGTGCTGTGTTCAGTTTTGGGCCCCCCACTACAAGAGAGACATTGAGGTGCTGGAGCGTGTCCAGAGAAGGGCAACGAAGCTGGTGAAGGGTCTAGAGCACAAGTCTGATGAGAAGGGGCTAAGAGAACTGGGGCTGTTTAGCCTGGAGAAAAGGAGGCTGAGGGGAGACCTTATTGCTCTCTACAGCTACCTGAAAGGAGGTTGTAGCGAGGTGGGGGTCGGTCTCTTCTCCCAGGTAACAAGTGATAGGGCAAGAGGAAGCGGCCTCAGGTTGCACCAGGAGAGGTTTAGACTGGATATTGGGAAAAATTTCTTCATGTAAAGGGTTGTCAAGCATTGGAACAGGCTGCCCAGGGAAGTGGCTGAGTCACCATCCCTGGAGGTATTTGAAAGACGTGTAGATGTGGTGCTTAGGGACATGGTTTAGTGGTGGACTTGGCATTGTTAGGTTTACAGTTGGACTCGATGATCTTAAAGGTCTTTTCCAACCTATTCTTGGCACAGGACCAGGTCTTTTCTTAGAGGACTGCTTTAATTTTTTTGACATACAGTGAAAGACTGGCACACTGCACTAATTAGTTTTATATACAGTTGTTTCATAGATCTGCAGCACTATATGTACCTGTGGACTCATTCAAGAACCCAGTGAAGTATACCAGGCTGCCTCCTGAAGCCTGTTCACAGGATTGGACCTGTATGCCTGACTTCTTGTTGTGCTGCTCAAATTTTTACCCAGTTTTATAATTGTGTAAATTCATTCAGATAGAATAACACCCATTTAAAATTGTAATAGTGTAGTAATAAATTTGGAAGTGTGGTAGTTGGCATTCACAGAAAGAGGGGTTTTTTATTGTTATAAACTTTGTTCTTTAATTCCCCCCCCCACACCCCCCATTAGTGCTGGTGGAAACCTAAGCAGTTCATTTAAATTCTAAAAGACTATTACTGTTACTTCTATCACTAATACTTCTTCCTAGTAAGCACTTAAAATAATGTTTTATTCATTGTTGCAGCGACAAGTGTTAAGTTTCTAAGTACTAGTCAGTTTGCAAGTGGCTACTGGAAGCCAGAGAATATTGCTACTTCTGTCCCATGCAAGGATTTTAGAAATGAATGGCAGGAAATGTTTCAAATGTCATTTAATTAGATCTGCACCAGGTACCCTGCTAATGTAATCAAATGTGGAGTTAATCTCCCTTTTATGTTTTTGTAAGGAAAGGAGCTTCATCTTGAAATTATAGTTTAAAGAAAAGAGGCATGGATGGGAGACATGGAGGTCATTCAGGCAGCAGCAAGTGAAGCAGAGCAACTCCCATTTGTGCTCAGCCAGATGTTCACGAGCCTTTGCCAATAGCTCAAAAGGCTGATGCTACATAAATTACTATATCCCAGGGACTAATTCAATGGGTGTGATGGAAGAGGAAGGGAGGAGGATGGTACCCTGTCGGTCAGAGGTCAGTTGTAACACATGGGACTGAACTAAGCAATACTCAGCCAGTTCTGTTTTTTCTTTTATTATTGTGGATTGAAAACACTCATTTTCCCATAGAAAGCAGAAAAAAAATCAAAACTTTCATTAAGAATATAAAGACCCATTATGATTTTCTTTAAAAAGTCCCTTTTCCCATGTAGTCGAAAGAGTTGAATACCCAATGAAATTTGCACCTCTGACGGTTGTCTTTGAAAATATAGAATCCCCTTTGAAAGCTACTGTGGTCCAATAAAATAAAGATCTTTAAAGGCTTCTCTCGCTTTCTGAAAAGATGCTGATTGCCAACCAAACTGCCTCTACTCCACCACCACGTTTGTACCAAATTCACCTAGAGAAATCCCTTTTCACCTAGCATGAGTTGTTTTCCTTTCCTCTCTAGGAGAGTTATTTTTACAAAAGTAAAAGCAAACAAAAACCCAGAGTAATAAATATTGGTTTCCTTTTGGAGCGTAAAGCCTTCTCTCAACCAAAGTGCTGCTGTTGGAAGAAAATAGGCACTTGTAGGTTGCTACCTCTCACACGTGTCTGTCTGTATCACAAGCCTGGTTATCTTTGCCGCTCTGCCTGTAGAAAGAAGTGGTGAGCTAAGGGACTCTCTTTGCCTTTCAAGGATATACACCTACCCGTTATGACGTGAAGGATAATTTAACAAATGTGACTTTTACTTGTTACAGAAAGGTAAATAAAACTTAAGCCTGTACCAGTACCTGGTTTTCTATCAGATAGTTTCAAAAGAGTTGACTCTGATTTTTGAATGCTTGAGGTTGGTAGTGCTGATGCTTTTTAATTTCTCAGGATGTCCTACAGTCTACAAATAAAAAGCAGGGTTTCAAGGTTAATGAGGGACCAACTCGGCATCCCAAACAGCATTGCTCAATCAGTGGGAAGCCCATGGAGGGACAGAGTGCCTTTTCTTTCATAAAATAAAGAAATAAGCAGTGCCCTCTAGCGTTAGTTAACGTCAGAGGGAACCACCAGGAGAATTTTCTATCATCTAGGTATCTGCAATTAAACCTAATTCACAGCCGCAGATGCAGCTCTTTATTTCTTGAAGAAAAGTAGTAAAAAAGAACTGCAATAGCATAACTGATCAGGACATAACTGTCAGAAATGCAGTCGTCAATAGGTAGATACAGTCAGATATCTCAAACATCCTGACTTGTTTTATCTTCTCTAATCTTGAATTGTATGAGTGTAGTATGTCTCCAACCTGTACCTGACCTGGGGAAGGATGGCAGATGTGTTTTACCAAAGGGCCAGAGACTCGTGAAGTTTCAGGGAGAGGTGTAGCAGCGAGTGTTCCTGCTTGAAGTTCAGAGATTCAGTTTCGGACATAAAGCAGTCCTTGTGCATGTATTCAAGCTTATCTACAACACATTATAACAAGGCAGTGAGCAGGTAGGTCTTTTGGGCTGTCCTTGGAGCACCTCAGAATTTTTTTGTTCTGGTGATAGTAGCAAGCTGGACTCCTGTTTCAGAGCCATCGGCATCATTTGTTTCAGTTAAAGTCAACTCTGCTAGGAATACACTGTGGGAATTACAGTCTGTGCTTTATCATGTAAGTCTATTTCTCGGTCTGTTTAAAAGAGGGCAACGCTTTAAATTGCTAATGTAAAACAGCGAGCGTTAAAAAGGATTTGCTATCTCGTTTCTGAATTGTCTTCACTGTGAAAACATCGTAAGCAAATGAGCCTTTCCCTCTGTTTTTTTCATTTGATTTTCTACCATAGAAAAAGAGCTTACGAGTGATTATTGTCTTTCAGTTTCTGCTGATGCATTTTCATAGCCTTGGTTGCAGCCTGGGGCTTTTGGGATGAGCCCCGAGGTCCCTGTGGTGTTAAAGTTAATGTTGACAAATGGGAATCCTGTAAGGCTTTGAGAGCATCTTACCGAGTGTCCCTGAGCTGTAATCTGGTGTATGCATTTATCATTTTCTGAAAAACAACACACAGAACTACAATAGAAGTACAGGCTTTTATAAGGGGACCCATGCAGTACCTTGGCTTACTCAGGCTTTCCTGCCCTGGGTGAGGTTCACCCTGGACTGCGGTTTTTGAAACCAAAACATCTACTGATGTAGCATGACTCCGAGGAGTGACCTTCTAACTTTCCTCCTTGGGTTATGCTCTGTGAATGTTTCTGATAGCTGCCAGCACTACAAGAAGCGGGTGCCAAGACTTACGTAGACAGTCCGTATATTGCCCATGTGTAAGAATATCAGGTGAAGAGGTTAGGAACTTATATTTCTGGGCTGATTCAACAAGATTAGCTCCACATGAGGAGGGATCTGCAGATGTACATTGTCTCTGTGTAGATTGCTGCGCCCTGGTAGTAGTCAGAAATGAGATGTCTTACCTGGACCATTGCTCCTCAAGAGGGGTGTCAGACCAGCTCAAGCATTTGCGATACGTGCTGCTGTCTTTGTTGCCACTGCAGTTGCCAAACTTGATACTTCCAGTAGTTATTGATTCTTCAGCTCTAATGATAGACCCCTTTTTGACCTGCAGTTAATAACTTCTGTCCTCTTTGCTACATGTGAGCAGGGAGAGCGTTGTTTCTGCTGATTGCCAAGGATGATGTTATGCTCTGTGAAAAGACCAAGAAGAAAAATGTTCAGCATTGTTCCTCTGAGACGTACCAAAAATCTGCACGCACCAATGAAAGCAACCAGCATTATGGTATCATAACAATGGTTCATTAGGACTTTACCCTGGACTGGAATGGTGATTGTTCCTGTTTAAGACCAAGACCAACAGATGGCATTTGTTAGGACATTGATATTTATGTACAAAGTTGCCAGCACTAGAAGAAGTGGTGCCTCTCTTAATTAAGATGATAATGTACTGCCTTGTTTGGAGAGATTCAGCTTGTAATGATGCCGGTGAATTATGAATAGAGGGAAATTAGTAATAACAAATGCCAGATGGAGGTATCTTTCAAAGAGGAATATTTTGTGTAATATGGCATGTAAAGTTGACAGAACGGGTCTTAAAAGACCTTTATTGTTCCTTAAGCTTTCCTGACAAAATGACTCTTTATCCTGCCAAGAAATGTAGTTTCACATGCCAGTGCGTTTTTAAGCGAGAGTAATTAAAGTATGCCTCTAAGTTTATGGCTGGAAGCAGAATCCGTTCCTTCAGTGTTTTGTCAGGAATCTATAAACAGTGCAATGAAGGAGACAACTTATAACAACAATAGTTTTGCCAATTCTACACGTTCTGCCTTTGAAATCAGATGCAATTAGGGATGAACAAAACTACTTTCAAAGTTTACCAAAAAAAAGTGTAAGTTTTTCTGAAGTTCTACCTCACATTTTTCCTTTGGTTGAAGATGACTGTTGGGAATAAGAAATGTTTTTCTAAAATTAAACCCTACTTTCTTTGATTGAAGTAAAAAATGATTACTGAGTTATAAATGCATTGAATCCTCAAATGCTAGGCCTCTTTTGTAACTTCCTGAGAGAGGGAAATAAAATTTAATTTGATTTTGTAGTGTACAGTGGTAATTAAAAGAGAAATAGACAAGGGAAAGTAAGAAATAAAACTTTGGGGTTTGATATTTCCTTTTCTCATAAGAATATTCCTGCTCCATGGGTATTCCAGCTTAGATCTCATGACCTGCTGGCCGCTGTCCATTGCAGAGAAGGTCCTTTCATGATGATCTGTGGGTGAGGCAAAGAGTGTCATGGGAGGTGACGGTGAAGATTTGATTTTTCTTTGTAATTGTCCTCAGATTGCATTAGTGTAATAAAATATAATTTAGGACTGTGGAAGTGTTGTATGTAGTCTCTCTCTGACAGATATGCCAAACGTAGTAGACCAGGAAGACTTGAAGAGCATACCTTCTGCTCCATCCATGCATAGTCACAAATCACTTCCAAGTACACAATAATAAACTTGAGATGTACAGTCCAAGACTTCTTCCAAAGGCACAAACATTGTGACGGGGTTCAGAAAGATAGCAGAGGAGTTGCTTTTGTCTTCTTTAAATTATTTCTATGTGTATGCATTAGTAGGGGAATAAATGAAGTAATATATTTCAGTATTGGGTCATGAAAAGAAGGCTTCTGCTTCATTTAGAAAAAGATCAAGATCAGTTTTCATGAGAATAAAACACTGTTTTGAATTATGCTTAGAACAGACTGTCCGACTATTTCTGGTATTAACGTTCATTGCCATTGCAGAAAGGATTTAACAATAGAAAGATGAGAACATGAGAAAAGAATGTCTAGAGGGAAGGCAGTCAAGGATGGGATTCAATGGCTCTAGCTTTGATAACAAAAGCAAAGAGTGCTCTCGCTTGAGTCTTTTGAGACTAATCTGGTACTTTCAATAAACCCTAAATTTACCTTAATGCAGAAAGAGCAGTATTTCTAGGCATTTTCAAAACCTCCTTAGAGCATTGTTTCTCACTGATCTTGTTGAAGCTATTGTGAATTTACCTGGGAGATGCCGTCTGAAATTATGGACAACTAAACCCTGGTTTTACTTGCACTTTCTTAATGAACAAGTCCTATATATATATGAAACAAAGCTGCTTTTTTTAACAGCAGTCTACCTAATGGGAAATGGGCACTAGGAGTCTTCCACTCCAACTCTTTTGAAACCTGTACAACTTTTTGCCACGTTGTCAGTTTTGTTTATGCTGAACTTCTTTCTGTTGTCTTTTTTTTTTTCTCCCCCCAGAAAAACTTTACAATTCCAATGGACGAGAGCTGAGACGGGCACTTTTCTCCTTGAAACAAATATTTCAGGTGAGCAAATAATGGCTGTCCATTCTGTGATTTGAACATGAATTGAATTTATTTTTTTAATGTAGGGAATAACTTAACAGTTTCTGACAAAAGAGAATTTTAAGACTTCATTTGTAATGTGCAATTAGCCAATTGCTTCTTAGGGTCTTTTCTCTTTATGGTCTACAAGCCTTCCCCTGTTCCTTCAGTCTGTCAGAAGGCAGGACCAGATGTGGAGTAATGGCAGAGTTAGTGCTTGGAATCTGCCAGGAAAGGACGGAAGAAAATTGGGACTCTTAGATGGAAACTTAGGCTGCTCGTTAGACAGTGGCATAGTTCTGTATTGGGAAGACTGGGAGGGGGATGTGAAAAGAGGAGCTAGGAAACCACGGGTTGGGGTAATGGCCCAACATTGGCCTAATAATTGACAAATAGACTAGGTTTAAGCCATGTCAAAAACTGAAAAAGGATGTGAGAGACATGCAACAGATCTGATGAGGAACCAAGATGTAGTGGGAGAGCTCTGAAGATGTTAGAATTTAGATTGAGGTTAGAGGAAATGATTTATTGATTAGCCAAAAAGATACTTCATAGAGCTGAGGGGAGGGTATGGTAGTGACTGATCGGTTTAAGTTTAAGGAAAGGCATGGATTTGAATGTGAGTGTTCGTTATGGAAGAGACCTGGAATCAGAAGGATTTTGGGTCCCATGGGGAAGTAGCTGATGTGATAGACAAGTGGTGTGGATGATAAGAAAGTAAATGGAATGAAAAGCTTGGATTTCAGATTGGTTTTGCTGGATAAGGAGAAGGACTGGTGAAAGTTGCAGGACTGGAAGGAAACTTGTTGGAGAGAACAGGTCAGGAAAAGTGAAAAGAAAACGTTGGTGAGAACTAGAGGATACTGCCAATATGATCCTAAAATGGAATTCAGAATGTCATTCCATTTCTATCAGTAAATATAAGTGAAATCAATAAGAAAAGCACCTCTCCTCCTTTACTAATGGATCCAAATGGAGGATGACAACCTAGAATGTTTTTCAGCTACAATAGGTAGGTGCAAGGGTTTCAAGCTGTTAGTTTAGCATTTTTTGCTTTGTTTTAAATAGACATTTATTCTAAGAAGAATAACAATGTTTAACAATTCTGCAAGACTGCAGAATTCCAAATTTCCAAAACACACAATGCTTTTTGCAGGTTTCAAAGTTAAGCATTCAGAATTTAGAAAATGCTGGAATTAAGATTTTCTGAAGAATAGGGGTAAATGGTGAAAGGTGGACCACTTAATGGAAAATTTTGGTAGTTGAAGATGTCTTCTGGTCAGAAAAAAGTCCTTGAATTTTGAAATTTTTGGACAAAGAAAGGAGTTCCAGCTCCAAAACAGTCTGGTCATCTCATGGCCACAGATTGGGAAAAACAGTGTCTCTTCAAGGCATTCCCAGGGAAAGACTGTTTGAGAGTCACAATGATGCAAGTTGCATTTCCCTGTGAGCTGGCCAAGTGGGTGGACTGTGTGCTCGGAGGAAATTAGGCAGATTTCCAAGAGTCTTCTCTGCTTTCTACTCTTTTTGTTCACCTCAACTGTTTCTGGGAAGTATTTGTATTTCTCTGAATTTATGTATTCCACAGGTTAATCTGAGTCCTCACACATATTTAGCAGCGAGTGCTAAGCCTCTCTTCCCACCCATTCTGCACCTCCCATACCTCCCATCATGACTTTTCCCAGTTTGGGTATTCATAAATGTTCTCTTCCATGTAGGTTATTTGAAGTCTAGTAGCTATTTCTGAGGACATAGTGCTCAGTACTTTCAGTGAACACACCAGTAAGATCTCTGTCTTCTAGCTGATCAGCTGTTTTCATGGAAATGTTCTTTAAATATTTATCCTAATAAATTTAATTGGAGTTGACTGGGTTGAAGAGCAATGAGAGAGAAGGGAAAAGCAATGCACACAAACCCATATCTGTGTATGAATTTAGTTTTTAAGTGCAGCCTGTCTGACATTTTCAGAACATAATTTTCCTTGAAGAATTTGACTTCTCTGATTCCTAATGTATGTAATACGGAAAGGAATTTGGAAATTATCTGGTACCACTTTACGTAGCTACTTCTGGTAGAACTGTGGCTGTTTGTTGAAGAAACGTACCCTTCGAAAAATCTTCATATACCCTCAAAATACAGGTTCTCATTAGTGCATAATTGAGAATTCTTCCTCAAGCTGGAAAGCATTCATATCGTATACTCAAGTATTTGAGGTAGTACACGTCAAACTGGAAAATGAGACCCTGTATGTTGTAAACTCCTGTTTACCTGTCAACTTCATTGTCCTTAACAACAGTTACCGGCATTGCTAAGGGCATCTTTTGAGTATGATTTTAGTTTATCTCATAATGAACCATGAGAGAGAATGTAAGATGATTTTTATATCTGTTTTAGAAAGAAAAGCTATTTCAATTTTTTAGTTAAGAAAAATACAAGTTAATATTATAAGGTTATATTATCGACGAAACACTATTGTCCAAAAGGTCCTACCTAATTTATTTTTTAGTCTATGACATTAAAGTATGTCAGCATTAGAAATCTATCAGTATGTTAAAAGTTTTCTTAAAAGTATATTTTTCAACATAAATATCTGTTTGATTTTGTTTCTCATTATATTTAGTATTTTAAATTCCTTTAGAGTATAGTATTTTGGAAATAAAATGTTGACTTCAAAACCAGTCTTTATTTTAATTTTAACAAATTTTCAGTGTGTTATGGAGACTTCATCATGTCTTTAACTGCCAAGACAGTTCGTAACACCATGTTTTTATAATCATTTCATCATAGCTGAGTTAATTTGGCACAGTTCTGTGTCAGTATCATTTTTAATTTGAAGAGCTTCAAGGTAACGTGCAGTCTCTTATTTGCATTAAGTGGGAACAAGCCCAAGTTTTACATCAAATATGAATTCCAAATAGTCGGAGCTCTTGGTTTTTCACGCGAGGCCTCAGCGAAGCTTAGCAGTGTTTGGCAAAAGCAATGTCTTTGTTTCAAATTTTAAATGAAAGATTAATTTGGCAATTCTAAACTTGGAATTTCTCTTTGGTTTCTTCTGGTGGGCTGGTTTTGGCAAAATGATAAAGGTTATGTGGAGCATTTTTCTTTGACAGTAATGCCATTCTGTTCTTGTCATTCATTCTGAAGGGTTAAGATAGCCACACTCATCATGTGTTGCTGGACTGTACTGCAGTATTCTTCTTCTGATTTACCAGTATACTTTTTGATGATCAAACTTAGGGAATAAGGAAAGTAATGTTCAGACTAGAAGTATATGAAGCACTTGACCTTAAAAGAACTGGAAAAAGATACGCAGATATAATTGACAACCTGTTGGAGTACAGTTTAGCTCCCTTTGAATGTATTTTCTGACAGACTTCTGAGTTGCCTGGTTCTTGAGTTTATCAGAGATTCATGAATTTTGTGCAAAGTGCTAAAACCTCCCAAAGGTATCCGGGGCGGAATCCAGCTGAACATGGCACTTAAAATCAGGGTCAAAAAACATTCTTGTATTTCCTGATTGTGATAGCGTGAGAGGGATAAAAATACAGCTACTTAAAACATTTAATTCAATATCAATCTTAAAAGCAGAAAAATTGGATACGAGCACTCTAATATATGTAAATAGTGCTGTGCAATTTACATGATATTAAAAAAGTTTATTTAACAAGATGTCTGATACAACTAGATAAAGCAGGCATGTTTTAGAACCTATAAACAAAAGTGTGCCTTGCAGTTACAAAGCATTACAAAGCATAGTTTCAAATCATGCTGATTGCATCATTTCAAAATATGAAATAACTGGATAAGAATATGGTGTTGTAAGAAAAATAAGAAAGCTATAAAGCATGTTTCAAGTCTGTTGAATTCTATAATCATGTGTAAATCTGCTTCTTAAAGCTTTGGAAAATATTTTTACTCAATCAATGCGTTAGGTTTTCTGGAAAGCAGACCTAAAGGGTATATTTGAAAGCGCTAAGGAAAAAAGCCAGTTTTCTTTTAGGACTGTTTTCCCCACTAAGTGTCATTTGACAAGTGCAGGAGATCTCCCACTATTTTTCTTGAGGAGCCTAGATTCCCATTTTGTGTTGTGATCAGAATATCAAGCAACATAGTTACAAAATTCTCTTACATAATTTTCGTCTATTGTTGAGAAATTCATTAATCATTGAACAATTGAGCTTTGTGTAAAACGTCACAAAGAACAGCTATGTAGGGGCCCTGGAAACATTAACTAGAAGGTGTTTGGATAGACACAATCTTATCAGTGAGTGAAATCAAATGTCACACACTTCAGCTGCTAAGGAGTCATCAATCATCCTTAGGAGAGCAGAAGGAGTATTCTGTGTTTGCCCCATTGATCTCAAGGAAGGGGGCTGTTCCTTCCCCTCTTGCAAGCATGACTGATGACTCCTTAGGGTTTGAAGCTGTGTGACACTTGATTTAGGGGCTGCTGTCATCACTTGTGAGGCAGGCTGCCACCTCTCCCCTTTAAGAGCCCTCTTGGAAGGGTTCTTGATTAAGTCATGACAAAGAGAGAAACCTTCATTTCCTTCCCAAATTCAATGTTATTTTTACCTGGTGGGTGAGTAGGTGGATGGACTGTGGTAAACAGAGACAGCGACAGCAGGACTTTTTTGTTCATTTCCTGGTAAATGCTTTGTCTTTATAGGGAGAGGCAACCAAAGCTTTTCTGACTAATGATTGTATAGATTAATCTGATACCGAGGTGTGACTTATTTTTGCTTGCTTCTTGCACTCACAGGGAAAAAAAAGTTATCTGGGGAAAAAGATTCTGTAATTATCTGCACCTTCATTAACTGAAATAATAAAATATTTGAAGCAGAAAGTTACTTCCAAATGGTTCAACCTGCTGAAATAGTAGTAGAGTTTCTTCTCCATGTTTTCTTTCTTTCAACCTGCTTTAAGTATCGTAGTACAGCTCAGTTCCCTCTCCTGAAAGACAGAATGCATCAGTTTATTGCTCTGTACAACCCAAACAGGTAGCCCACTATTTTCAGTGATCGAACTTGATAGTAACTCTGGGATCTTTCTCAGGTGAACGTGGCATCACGGAACTGCAAGGTTAAGTGCAGTGAGAGCACTAGAAGCAAGCATTATAGTGTCATAGTAAGATGTCTTTCTACCTGCAGCTCCCTCATCTGATGCAGGAATCAGGCAGGTTATGTGAAAGTAGTGAAGTTAATGACTAAAGTTGCTGAAGAAGCAAAACACCTTGTTCAGAGTAAAGGGGAGACAGAACTTCCCTGGCGAAGATGGTAGTGAAGGTCAGGCAGGATCACAATAATTTGGTCTTGGTGAGTGAAGAAAGCAGACTTCAAGTAAGAACATAGGTGTGGCATGGGAGCAACTTTGATGTGCAGGCTAAGCACCCTTCCCTCTCTAAATTTTAATTTGTCTTTAATCAACTTAAGACATGAGTGATTCTTTGGGGATCTCAGTTACATCCACTGAAGATACCTTTGTTTTCGTCTTAGCAGTGCAAACTTCTATTTCCTTCCCTACATGTAAGTGCCAATATGTATCTTTTACAGACTGATTATCTATCAGAAAAGTTTAAACATGAAAGACTGCAGGCTGATTTTTCTTCTTGGTCTTCTAAGAATTTGTTGTATGTATCCAAAAGGAAGAAAACTCTTTATGAAGGGAAACCGAAAATCTTAAAGGACCAATTCTTCATTCATACACAAATGAGACACATCTCACTAAGGAAGAAAAAGTAATAAATTAATGGGAAATGGATGGTAATAAATGATGTATTGGACCTTGATAAAATAATACAAATACAAGCTGAAAGTTTTCAGGTTTTAAATGTATCCTTTTTTCATGGATGCCCAATAGGAAAGAGCAATTATTCTAAGAAGTTACTTTAATTTCACTAGACAAGACTACTTTTTTAAAAAAGGAAAAAAATAAGAGATTGCTAAGAAAGTTTTAAACATTTAAATCCTTTCATAAATGTATGCAGTATTTGTTGTCTACCTTCTACCATACTTTTTCTTCTGTTTTTGTTGGCTGGAACTTGATGCTCTAAACATACATTAACTGTGTCTAATAGACACTGATTTGACTCTGAGGAATCTCAGTAAATCTAATAAAGCAGGATTTGATTCTTATCTATTACTTATTTCCTCAAGATTTTTTTTTATGTGCTGCAGGATAGCTACTGGGATAGCTACATGGCTAATGCTGGATATCTTGGGTATCTGCATACCTGTCATTTGAGAAATTTGAGAAAGACTTTGAGAAGTCTTTGCATTACTGAAAAGTTATTCATACAAATGTCTTGTTTCAAGTTTTATGTAATTTTAAAAATTTGGACAGATTTAAAAAAATCCAAAGATGTCTCTGGATTACTCTTTCAGATTAGAGTACTTCCCAATATCCTCAAGCTTGAAGAATTTCTGTCTGTAAGAGAATTGCATATTTGTTTCAAGGTATTAAATACTGGATATGTTTTTACGTGTTTTAATTTGTAAAGTAACGTTAAGTATTGAAACATTTATTTTGCCCCCATGTATTCTTTCAACTGTCCAAAAGAAACTGCAGAAAGGCATACAATTTAAAACATGTCCCTACATAAAGGAGGTGTGAAATAATAAGTGTTGCAGCTTCTCTGCTTTGCTAACAGGAAACACTGGCAAATACTGTATTTTTTTTGCTGGTGTTTTTAGCGCAGTACAAAATGTGTTCTTGAGAAACAACAGAATATTTATTTTCTGGACTGAGGGTATTTCAGAAGGGAGACTACAGGGGATTAATGGCTGTAAATCAAACACTTTACTTTTGGGTGAATTTCTGTATCTCTTTATTGGGGCCAAGGTGGAAATCCATAATAAGGAATAGCATGGTCTGTATTTGAAATGTTTTCATCTTGGAATGATTTTTTTTTTTTTTAATGCTTTAATGGCATAGTGTTATTGCTGGCATTTGGTGATTGCTACTTAGGCAACTGACTTATGGTAAGGGTATGCAACGGAATTGATTACCTGAGAGTGAATTTTCATTGTAATCATCACTAGAAGCCAAACTGTGCATTGCAGGTTGCTTAAATGTATTACCCCACTGAAAGTAAAGGGGGATGGTCATTTCTGTGCATGCTGTTGTAAAATGTTGCTCCATGTTAATAGATGCGAGAATAGGAAAAAAGGGAACAGTGTAAAAATACCGATGTCTTTATATCACGTTGTGGTCATGCTTCTACATAGATGTACATGTAATGAGTTGGGGAGGTGTAAAGGCTGGGGTAGAGAAGCAAATAAGGAGTGTGGAGTCAGCACGGAGGGGCATAGGGAAAAGCTTGCAGGGCAGAGGAGTGGAAGCTGTGGCACAGCCAGTGCGGGCAGTAAAGCGGTTGAAGTGCATTTGCAATCAACAGAGGTAGCCAGGGGAAGGAGCTTCCATTGAGGGACAAACTACCTGCTTGGTCCCTGTCAAACCCTTCACCACTAAAATGCTTCTGCCACTGCCTCAGTTACCTCTAGCAGCTGACTGCAGTTTTGGGACAACCCAGTCCAGGGCACCCTTGTTCTCAAGGAGTTACTCTCTTAGGTGTGCTGGTGGGAGCGTGGGGGAAGGAAGACAGCAACTGAACTTGCCTAGCGTCCTTATCTTGGGGTAGTTTCTGGGTTGCCAAGTATCAGGGAGTGAAAATACTTGTCTTAGAGAGATGGACAGCAGAAGACTCTCCTTCTGCTACCCCTGAGAGCTGTGTTTGGTTCATCTTCTAAAAGTAGTGTCCTGACTCAAAATAGAGCAGACGTTTCATGGTTTAATACTAGACTTGCCTGCTTAACCACCAGCTCATCTGGTGCATACACAGAATTGTTTTGTAGCTGCTTAAGTAATTTAGGTTGAAATGGCAATACAGTCTTGAGGGACTCATAGGACTTGAGTTTATGTATGTATGTGTATATATATATATGGGCGTGTGTGTATGTTTTTGGAATGATTTCTTTCCAGATTTGTTTGCAATAGATGACTTGGCTTTTAAAATGGACTGAAATAAACAGTGACAATTGAATTAGATAGTATCAGGCACTTCTGGATTGGCAATCTAGTATTTTAATTATATCAATAATTTTGGAGTCCAAAGAACAGAACTATAGTTTAAAGTGTGGGAAAGTAACTATAAATTATATCTTGGCGGTCCATGCTCCTTCAATCACTTCCTGACTATGTTTACTCAGTTTTCAAGCCAAAATGAGCTTTTCTAACTGCAAACATTGCAAGCCAATCTTGGATCTATAAAATGCAACCTGTTGCTTAGCCAGTAAAAAAGCTGGACTACAGAAATGATCTGGGATTTCTGTTTCTAATAGAGCACAGCATAACTTTTTTGTTACTACATCATTGTAGTCTTGTCAATGGGAGTAATTATTTTGCTGGTAACTTTAGCAGATGTGATGCATACTGAAGGCAGGTAGCAATAGTTAAAAATATTCTTGTGGAGACTTTATTGTGGTGTATTTCTAATGTAGACTCTGGGGTCGCAGAGCTAGGCAGCTGAAAGGAGGGCTGAGAGGAAGTGGCTGTTAATTTTCCATTGCTACTGGAGCAGAGCATCGTACAAGCATTTGAAATTATATGGGGAACCTGTGGACATGAAGGCTTTCAGGTAATGGAAGTGCATTCTGGTCGTAGTCCTGCACTGCCACATTGCTACTACTGCCCAGGGCAGTCAGGTTAAGAGCAAGCTATGAGGTTGTTTTGGAGGTTTTTTTGTATACATGAGGGTTTGCCAGAGCCAGAGGAATACTTAGGAAAGAAGATCAGTAGATTTCTATTCACCTTGCACTATTAGGAGTAGGAAGGGTGGAATAAGGACCTACCCATCATTGATGCTACTGCTGACAGAAACATGGATTTTATCATTCTGCCTTTATTCGCTTAGTAACAGAGGAGGCTTTTCAAGTATATTGGGCAATAGTCCTGCATTTTACTTTTTTGTGGTGGAGCGCCAGATGTATTGTCATTTGAGGTTTATGCCAGCAAAAGCCTGCAGTCGCGCGTGGTTTGCTCTTTGACCTGCCTCCTCCTTCCTCCCTTTCCTCACCAGTTGGCTGCTGTCCCTCTGCTGCTAATTTACATCCCCAAATGAATGAAGTCTAATCCTTAATCCTCCTAAAACCAGCTGAACTTTGTGATCCTATCTTGACTTTGCAGGAGATTCAAAAAAAAAGAAAGAGTGAAAAAATGTCTTTTCAATTCTAAAAAGGGTGGCCATCATGTATATTTTGGGGGGGGAGCTTTCTGCGAGTGCGCTGGCATTTTAGTTTTCCATGTATTTTCCTTGTTACTTTATTTTTTCCACATTGAGCATAATCATCTGGGGTTTCTATTTCAGTTCTGCCTCCTTGCCATGCAGCGTATATTCCCGGCAGGGGAATCTGAGGAAGAGGGGTTTCCAAGGAGACCTTGCTCCAATGTATTAATGTAGAGTGGGGACAGCACACTTTCCCAGCATACAATTTGATAGATGAACATAGCAATGAATAGAGATTTCCCTGGCTCCCCCTTTTAAAAAGTAGTAATTTTTATTTCTGGAGCCGGGCAGTGTCTGAATGAGCCGTGCCCTTTCTGCCTGTAGGACTCTGTATTGGTGTGCTGCCAGCATCTTGTCCCACAAGATTTCAGGCAGCAGAGGAGGATGCTCCTCCACTTTGAATCCAGTCAGGTTTACATTTCTCCTCTTACGCTACATTGCATGGTGAATTGGCAATATTCATCTTGTCTTTTGTGTGGGTGAATTATCACAATGTTAAAATGTGAACGCAGTATATCCTTGTGAAGTTACCGGTTTTGGTCTACAGACAAAATCGGAGCTGGCCTGAGAATCAGAGTTTAAACCTCTCTTAGTAGGGATGTTGTAGAGTGACAGAGCAGAGAGGGAATCTCTTCCTCAGACAGAGGGTGAAGTGCATCAACTGCTGGAGCTCAGTGTGGGTTGAGTCCCCTCCTGTAAGCCCATAGGCAAAGCTTAGCAAGAAGATTCTCGTGGTTATGACTGGTACCCTGGCTGCCTGTGCTGCTCTCGCTTCTAGGCTGGATTATTGCAATTTTTGCATTTTGGAAAGTTTGGTCGGTACAGAATGTGATTGCTGGCTCACTCAGTAATGTGTCATGTGGAGAGCACAGGCTGGGGAACCCCGTGGTTCCTTATTTAAAGAAATGAACGTTATAAAATGTGCCATGTTTAACTTTGTAACAGAAGAAGAAGAGAATTGTATGGCATAGGATTAAATATGGGAATGCTCAAGCAACCAGAAACAATGGGATAGTTTATGAAAGGACAGGAAAAAAACATAAAAATGAGGTTCTCTGTGGTGGAAACCTCATAGACAAGCATCTTGTTATGATTTCTTGGAAAGACAGTATTCTGCACAGCTGTGAGCCACGTAAGAGAGAAGTATGTATGTGCATATCCAAATGTGAATATTCAGTTACTAATGCAGTTTCCCCAAATACTTGGAATAGAGCTTTCACCAGTGCTTGTTAGTTTAAAAAAAAAAAAAAAAAATTGTTAAAAAAACCTTGCCCTTGAGAAACTGTGTTCCAAAGCCTTGATTCTTATTAGGAAGCAAAGCAACTTTCTTGTGGAAGAAAAATAATCATGCTTTGGGTAAAAGTTTTCAAACGTATGGCCCACAGAAATAGCAGGCTTCAGAAAGATTTATCTTTAATGGTTTGTAAACCATTTATCTTTGTACGTGGAAGCTGCACATCAGATAAGATGCATTCTTGCAAAGTGCCGTTCGTTGAAAAAAAGTCTTCGGTCTCCGCCTTCAGATAAGACCCTGCAAAACTGCATTAGAGAATATGTCAAATGGTACAGAGACAGGAGAACGGGTGGGAAAGAAGGGAATCCTGCCTACACTTCTTATCCTGCTAGTGGCACATGAGCTACTGTGTAGACTGCTTGATCACAGGGTTTGTGGGGTCTTTTTAATAGCTAGACTGAGTTATGCAGGTGGAAATATTTGTGCATTTTGTCAACCACATAAGCAAGCTTTAAACCCACCAGTTTGGATATAGTTAATGTCTTTTTCATTATACGTTGGACAAAAATAGAGTTCTATTACAAAGCGACATACACTATCTTGTTTTTTCTTCCTTCTGAGATGCCTGAAGAAAGAAGAGACGCGATCTATACCAAATCCGTGAATGAACATGTAAAATAGAGTTATCTGATGAGGCCGCTGGTATCTTTTCATAAAGACTTTAAGTAGCCAGCCTTTGTGTCCCTGCACAATCTTTACGGTTGCAGGAGCTTAGCAGGAAGCTTAGAGAGCTTTGCCTGTGTTTTGCTGCTTTTCTCATCAGTGCTTTAATGCCTGCTGATTAAGAGGTCATAAATCTTCATGATATTAGCGGAGGAGGCCATTTCCATAGCAAATGACAATCTTTCCCTGTCTCCTTTTAACTGTTATCACACACATGCGACAGCTACTTGTACATATCATTGTCACACACACCATATATTCCGTACAATGAATGCTGTTTTCCTGGAAACCTGAAACTCTTACCGCTGCTAGAGAGTAGCCTTTACTCTTGAGGTCACCTAACTTGGCAAGTCAGTGAGTTAATGGGTCTGAAAAGATTATCCTAGATCAAAATTGATGTAAACATTCTCCTTTCAATGTAGAACGTATGGGCTTGGATGCCTTTCATCTTTCTTTGCACATTCCAGATGTTTGCTTCTTTCCTCTCATCATATATACATGATGGGGTAGATAATGTACTGAGTTCATATTTATGTCTAGAGCATGATGTGTTTGTACTCCACTTCATTACACCTTCTTTTTCCCTTTTATTTGGGAAAGGAGAAGAACCTTAAAAGCCTTTTTTAATTCAGGTTTGATTTGTTTATTCAGTGCTTTCCAAAAGCAGTCTGGTTAGAGTCCCTCGTCCTCTTCATTTCCTCTGCAGTTCCCCTGCAATATACCTCCTTTCAGTCAAGGATGACTCTATGCTGTAGTGGTTTACTCCTTCGGCTGCTTTGAAAAAGTTCCAGAAGGCAGATCTCACAATTTGCTTTAGGAAGGTCCTTGTTTAAAAAAAAAATAAATAAATCACCAACATAAAACAGATCTTTAGCATTAGGTGTTTTGAGAATTAAATGCTAATTTTTCCCCAGGTGATACTCTACTGTGCATTCACATCTTAAAGTTATAAAGGGTATTTCAGTTTTTATCTTTCACTGAATGTCAACAGCCCTTAATGGCTCTGTGCCGTTAAAAATTTTCTTTTGTTTTTGGGTTCGACCTGAAGGTCTCTAAAGCTGAACTACTGTTCACTTCTATAGCAGAGGTACAATTTTTTTTATCATCCGAATGTCTTTTATGTTTCCCAAACAGACATGTTAGGTCTATTAACAAATGTCAGGATCCGCAGACCACAGTTATTCCTCCTTTTTCCTGTTTTTTCCAGTCTTGCTTATTTGACTGTGGGTCAATGCAGAATAGCTTGCTTTGTTTTTTTTTTCTTCTCAACTCAAGGATGATGCAAACACAGTTGATACAAAATCAAAATGTCTACTCAAGTATCAGCTAAAGGTATTTAAAGAACAAGGAAGTGTGCTCTGGGCTAGGACACCATTACCAACTGAAGAAAGGATTGTGGTTATTTCACTCAGTAGTTTATATTGTTATATATCTTGTTTCTCTTAAATTAGACAATGGTGTTGTCCAATAAAATATGCATCTATTTTTCATCAGATTTGTAGAAAAACTATTTTGTAGGATGCTTTCCCCACAGCTTTCTTGATTCTGCACTATGCTACTGATTTCTGTTGGTTTTTCTAAATTCTGCATACTCCTGTCCTTTCTGCCCCTTTGCCCTTGCTCCCACTGCTGTCCACTCTGGGTAGGGGAAACTTGGCACCTACTCTCTTTAGTAGCAGGGAATTTTTAACCATTGACCTTGGCATACAGTGTAACTTACTTTCTAGATATGCAGACTCCTTGTGAATTACCATGGCATGTAGCCTTAGTGTGCCTGAACCCTGACAAATTACAGGGATATGTTCCTCTCTTTTGAGTTTTAGGAGAAACAAGATTCAAAATTCTTGAAGAACATTATATTACTCAAGTTTCTTTGAGTTAAAACACCATATACAAAGGGGGATGTATGACAGGGAGCAGTTGCCTGGCTCTGAGGGGTGGCCAGGGAGGAGACTCCTCTGGGGTCTCTGGGTATGGTTCTCCCTCCCGGCTCTGTTGGAGGTGGCTCTCCATCATACAAGGTGAACTTGAACGTTACTTGCTATCCAGTGTGATTTGGATCTGTGTATTGCATGCATGCATATTTATTTCTGTGTTTATTTGTAGTTGCTCTATTTTAAATCAAGTACCCCAGGTTTGGGGGGAAGGAACCTGAGATATGGCTTTGATCATCAGAAAGTGTTTTATGTCGTGTCCCTTTGTTCCAGGGCTCCAGTTGTTGTAAAATGTTGTTCTGGAAGTTCACCCTGTGGATTTTGGCATGACTTGCTGCACACATTAACTTGAGATAAATTGTTTCAGAATTAAGTGTTTGGTTCTCTCAGTGATGGCGTTTGGGAAGGGCTTTGCCAAAGGCCACTGCTCAGGGTGGGACAGGCAGAGGTCCACGTGTCCTGGCTGACCATGCCCCTTCCTAGACCCCTGTCCCGTGCATTGGGACGTGCTCTTTAGGTTGGCAGCTTGGCCAAAGGTACAGCAACCTCCACACCAGCCAAAGGTCCCCTGCTGTAAAAAGGTCCTTAGCTGCTCAATGTAAACGGCCATCTTAATTCTTCAGTTCTCTTCTGGAACAGCAAAGGGAATTCCTTGGTAGGCTGCAGTGGAGGGGGATCTGTGCATGCACCTTTAAAACACCGTTACGTACAACAGAGGAAATCAGAAGTAATTAGTCTACCTGTATTAACAGGTAGATTGTCTGTGTACTCTTCCTCTACTAGTAATCCAGTCATGTTTTGAGTATGGCAGATGGATAGATAGAGGAAATTTGTCATCTTCGTAAAATTGAGTGCTTGTGTCTGTAGTTCCCTGGTCTGACATGGAAGTTTGTAAACTTCCTAGCTCTTCAGAAAACATTATCAAGGAGTTTATCTATCTAAAGAAAAAAATAACACCCTCAAAAAATAAAACATTGAGATTAACAAATAAATAAAATTTTTATCTGAAGCATGCACAGCAGTGGATTTTATCTTGTGTATTTTGGGGTTTTACAATATACTTTTGCAAAGATGTGGGGAATGATTGTATGCTTCCTCTTTATATACTTTTTAAAGGATAACTCGCCTTTATCATGTGATAAATGTGTGTATCTATACATGACTGTAAAATATATATTTAAATTGTTTTAACAAATTTGACCTTCTCCTGAAACATTAAACAGATTTTTCTCATAATTTCTACATTTCTTATGAATTGCTAGATCACCTTACAATTTTAAATATCCCATTTGGTCAGCCTTTAAGAATTGTGTAACTTAGCTCTGGTGGAAGAAGGAAATTCATAAGAAATAATCTGTCAGGCCGAAAGAACTTTGCAGTAAGTGAATTGTCACACTAAAAGGGACTTGATTATTTTATTTCCCTTGGCAGTTTTGTAAGCATATGCAGAAATCACTCTCAACAAAACTGTCTACTGTCTGGATCTTGGCTTCTCAGTGCTGTGTTACTGGAAAGCTGAAATTTCTATCTAACACACTGTTGTGTATGAAAAGATATATTAAAAATAATCAAAAGAAGGGTCTCAGCAAATATGATTATTTTGTCCACAGAGTACTTCTCTTTCTCTTTAATTTTAGTATTTTAAATTGGGTTTGTGCCTAATTGGTATGGCTAATTCATTACGTGCTGTTTAATCAAGTTTTTAGCAGCCTTTTGTTTATCTACATGAGCCTCCTGTAAGAGGAGGTGGCAAGCTTTAGATATGGTGCTCTATAGTCCCCTGGCATAGCATTACACATGTAGCACCCAGAAAAGCCCTGCTCTCCCTGGTATGTGATATGGGGTCATTCTGCTGCACTGAGTGAAAGACTGATGATTAAAAAAAAAACCAATGAGTTGCTTTAACAAGTTTAACTGGCATCAAATATTAAGGAGTATTTTCTCTTACATTCACTGTGTTTTCCATCGTAGTGTGGGAATGTTATCTACTAGTGTTCTTATATTCAACCCTATACTTTCCCGTTCTAAATATAATGAATTAATATTATGTTAAAATAATGTATATAGTATTACATTGCAATAAACACCAATTTTAAAAGTTTTGTTGTATGTACTTCAAATACTGAAACTGGAATTATGCTAAGGCATATAGATGGCCTTCTCTTGTTCATACTGACACTTTAAGGCTTTAAGGATGTCTGTTTATGTGATATGAGGAGATTTTAATATCAGGTAGAGTGTCTGCAAGCCTTTAATGAAAAAATCAAAAGTCATGTTTTACGGATATTAGTCTTGCGTAGTTGACTTAAAGGTAAATGCTTGTTTTTTCTTGCTTTGCATCAATGTATTTAATTCTGGTTTTAAAATTCTGAATTTCTGCCTCTGGTCTTCTATATAACAACTTTCATATCAACTTGCTTACAGCATCTGAAGCATAAAGTCAAATGTTGCAGGCATGCATTTGGTTTTACATTATGATATGTCCTGTTTCTTTGTCTTTCAAAATTCTAATGCAGCTTTTCCTTTCTCCTGTGGCAGGATGACAAGGACTTGGTTCATGAATTTGTTGTCGCTGAAGGTCTGACTTGCTTAATCAAAGTGGGAGCAGAGGCTGACCAGAATTATCAGAACTACATCCTGAGAGGTAAAGGAAATGTGTCCAAAAGTTGTTTTCATTGCTCTGAAGCTCTCACAGGTCTGCTGCAACTTGCCATGTTAAGTGTCTCGGAACACATTTCTCAGTTTGGTCCCGATTCTTGCATGTTATGCAGGAAAATTAAGGGGGGATTAATACTAACCACTGAGCAGGATGAATTGGAAAATTCCAATATTGATAGTCTCTCCATTGTCAGCTTTTCTTGTACATTATACTGAAAATCCGTAATTGTAAGAAAGAAAAGGTGTTCTAAAGCTTTCACCGGATAATTGTAAATGTCAAAGGGCACAGAGCAAAATAACTTCCTGGAGTGGGATTAGTAGCTCTGGCGTAAACGGCGAGACGGTCATACCTTAACGTCAGTTGACTGGAAAAAATTTTTAGCTGTCTCATATTTTGGAGTTAAACAGGTAATCAGAGGTTTACATTCTGTTCTTTGCACTTAAAAGATAACTGGCAAAGGTAGGGTTTGGAGAGTGGTGCAGAAAAGGTGTGTTATGGGATTAGAAAGCCGATTTACTGAATTGTGGCCCAAATGGATGCGTGCGATTTTCATCTAACCAGGAAACCCAGGCTACAAATTGCGAGAGTTCCTTCAGTATTTTGAGGGGTTATGAGCGAGGGGAGAACAGTCACACCAAGGGATCTTTGCTGCTGGATGATCTCACAGTAAATAGAGTGCTAATGAATGCATAGTTGTGGTGGATTGCTCATTTGAATTTTCTTAGACTGACGTATATAGCTGTCTTCAAAAATGTCACTTTGATGTATTTAGCTGCCAAAACTCAGACTGCAAATTGAGGAGTAAAACAAATACAAAAATAAGAAGGATTTTGTAAGAACCAGAAGTGCTAAGTTATTGGAAGCAAGGATGCAAATAGTAAGTGTGGCTTCATGTGAAGAACTTGAAGATTAGACTGTATAAATACCAGCTTTTGGGAGTGTATAAGAAACCAAACCAGTACCACAAATTATGTTCTATGTCAGTAGTTGTACTGACATAGATATAAATGTATTTGAGTAGTAGCTTGTATAAACTCAAAAGTAAAAGACTATTAACTGCAATGAAACTAGACAAGGACACAGAAACATGTGAAAGAAAAGAGAAATTCTTTACAGCTGAAAGAAGTGGTTTCTGGGAGGAAACTGGCCATAGATGCTGTCAGAAAATTCAGACTAGAAGCAAGCAAAATAAAGGTGATGTATAGGACAGTCTGGCCTTCAGTCTAGGGTTTTACTCCTTTATCAGCTCAGCATTCATCTAGCGTGGCTGGATGACGTCTTTGCCCTTCAGCTGGGTTTTGCAGTCAAATACTGAAAATTCAAAATAAGGAAGCCTGATAGGTGTTTACTCTACCTGAATATCCAAGTGGCTTCATAAGCCAAACACTGGATAGCCCTGCAGCTCTTCTGCTCCAATGTCAAATAAGGTCCAGGGCACTGAGCCTCACAGTTGACAGAATGATCTGCTGATACCAGAGAAGTCAGTCACATCTGAGTGATCTCACTACACTATTGCACATGCCTTCATCGTACTGAGATCTCATTTGACATCATCCAGGTATGGATTGAGAAGAATTAAAACTTCCTTCCACATTGAGGGCTTTTTCTTGTTACTAGGATATACCCTAAAGCATCCAGAATTCAGGGAGATCACAGTGGTCTCTTTCTTGTTGTGGCTTCTCTAGTTGTGCGATGTTTAAGAGCTTGGTGTCCATGGTCTGAAGTTAGAGATGTTCCACTGAATTCAATGAATGATAAAAGAGAGCCTTAGTGCCGATGTCCACCACATCATAATAAGGAAACTGCAAACTCATCTTGTTACATTGTTGTTAACAAGTGGTCGCAGCTTGTTCAAAATAAATATAAAACAAACAAACTACCACCACCAACAACAAAAACTAACCATATGGAAGTAAGCCATAGAGCTAAAACCTTTATTTTAAGAAGATGCTTTTAGGGATTGGTGTCTTCTGAAATCAGGTCTTTTTTTCCCTCTATTTTGCTGGTGCGAGAAGCTGAAGTTTCTCTCTGGGTAGTGTGTCCTAGCATCTATTACAATAATATGAATTTTCTATATCACGTGGGTTTTATTTCAGGAATTAATGTCTTGATTGTCTTTCAGGAAGTTCAAAGCTTGTTACAACTCCAAGATTATGTCAGCTGGTTTGCAGTTCCAGGAGCCAGCATGTACTTTCTGAATAGGTCTGCATGTGCAATGAGATAAAGATAGGTTTGGTAGCCAGACAATCTTATCCAAATACATTGAGGAGGGTGCTGAAAAGAAACATTAAATACGTCATATAAGAGTGTTTTTCTGGTATATTATTTTTGGATGACCATAGCGATTGGTTGGATTTTTTTATGACAGTTGTGTGTGTTATTGCAGTGCTGCATTTTACGAAACTTGGAGTACTTAGTGAATAGGTTAATAAATTTCACTGAAGATATATCATAGTTAGCACTGAGGTGGTCCCATAAGCTTTAAACTCAGTACTAAGTTACGGAGACTTAAAAAAAAAAAAAAGTTGTCTTTGTCTAGAATTTTTGTGCCTTACTGCTGTGGTGTCCTTGTCCTGCAGTTCCTTTTGGAGTGAAATATATCCTCCTTATTTTCACTGCATTTAACTTGAATCATAAAGGGATGTGATTTCTCCTTAGTTCCGTATTCGGGCTGCATTTCCCCAGCACCTTTGGTGTAATTCACCAGAGGTGTTTTCCTCTTGTGATCCTAACCCGGCTTGCAGGGCTTGTGACAGACAGTAAATGGCAGCCTTAGGCACACATTTCTGCCTCCAAGGCTCGCCCATGTGGGGCTGCCTGTCTTGACTGAGAAGTTTCCAAGTGTTTCCTCTGAACTTGTTTGCCTGTACTCTTCAAGAAATAGCTTTGGACCTAGGAGGCAAAATAGGTTGGAACTATATTTATACATAAGGGTTGTAGGTGGTTCAGTGCGTTCCCAGGTACAAGTTATTTCTTGAGGACATTGCTTTCCTTTTTCTAAAGGTCTGCGTTGTTTCACTCTAATGTTTCCTGGTTGTGAATTTCTGCTTAGTGGTTTTGACTTGGTTCAAGCCAGACCGAGCTGCCAAAAAAATGACTAAATATGAGTCACAAAAGTTTGAGTTACTTTAATGGGTAAATGAAGAGAAGGGTAAGTGTGGCTTTTACATACAATACTGAGAAATCCAGACAGTTTATTGTTGAGTGCTAAGGAGTGACTGTTTATTTCTGCTTGCGTTCCCTGAGCTAGGGTTGTTTGACAGTACCTTTCCCAAAGTGTTCCCTGTTGTCACAGTATAGTGTATAGGCCCTAAACCAACAGTAGCCAGGGCTTCTCTTGGGAGTTACTCTGTTGATAGACTAGTTTAGAAAACAGCTTTTTCTCCTCTGTACTTATTAGTTCTTCACCCTAAATTTACTCTTCGACATTGCTTTTAATTATTACAGAGATGTAAAGAAACTCTGTGTTTTGAGGGATTTTTTTTTCCCCACAGAAACAGGCTTGCTTCCCTCTTTTTCCCCTTCCCTTCCTTTTGCTTCCCTCTTTTTTCCCCTTCCCTTCCTTTTTTTCCCTTTGGTGACAATTATCCATAAGAAAGATGAACTTCACACATAGCACTGAAGTTAAAAGTTTCTGTCCCAGTTACAAGATTGCAGTATGGTGGGTGTTGCTTAAATATTAAAAAATAAATGGAAATGGGTGAAAGATAGATGAAAACACCCAAAATTGATGAGGATTAATATAAGTTTTATTGTAATTTTGAAGGTACTTTGGATATAATTTTGAAATCTTCTGTTCCTTGCACAGAATGAGAAATCAACACATGCAATGCCATGGCTGAGCACAGACTAATTAAATAATTGGTAGAATTATGTCAGTCTTCATGTTTTCTGTTAAGTTAGCTCATGCTATTGGAACGGTGAGAAAGAATAGCAACCTGTGTAGACCAAGACTTAATTGTTTTAAAAATATACTGAATAAGTGAGGTATGTGGGTTCAGGGGTCAGTTTGCTGACACCATGATGTAAGAAGTTCTGCCTGGTGGGATCCCATCCCATCTGTCCCTCACATCCAATGAGGTTCTCAAAAGGTCATCCAGCCTTTTTTGCAGAGCGTATTTGTGTGCTTGGATCCCTGACTGCCTGCTTGTGGATTCAAATCAGTATTTAGTGGTGTCCATGATTAAATGGAAGCTAGAGTTCATTCTTGTGGTGTGAAAGCACAAGCTAGGTGTCCAGCCCAAGCAGGAAGAGGCTTTCACCTTGCTACAGCGCAAAACGTCAAAGAACTAAGGCTGAGGAAAAAATGAGTACTTCAGTCTGTTCTTATACTAGACCAGGTTTGAATCAAATTCTGCCTTTGGATGCAGGTCTCTGATTTAGTGAGAACTGTGTGCTTATATTAGGGAATAAGAATCTGGGTTTAAAGTCTAGATGAGAGATGGTTTTCATTTTGTTTGGTGTTCTTAGTTTTTTGCTTTGTGGTGTTTGTTGGGGTTTTTTTGTTTTTAAATAGAAGAAGAAATATAGGAAAACAAGTGCTTGGAAGGAGGCTAAGAGTTATGATTTGAGGCAATATTTCTGCTTTAATTTACTCCCTCCCCCCAAAAAACAAAACCATTATTATAATCTAAAATGAAAGATAAGGTATACCCAAAACTTTGATAATCTATAATTCGTTCAATAATCTGGACAGAAAAACTAGGTTGCAGTTTTGTTTTTTCCTATCACGGGCCCACTGCCCTTCTGATAAAGTGATAAAGTCCTGTTGGTCTCTACAGACGTTGCAGCAAGTGCAGTAGGTGGTCCTGGGTGAGGGATCCAACATAGTCCATACCCGTATGTTGTATGTACAACATACAGCTATGTTGTACATAGCTGACAACACCAAAAAGTGAAAAGAAATTGGTGTGAGAGCTACTGATTGTAAAGCAGAAAGCCATTTCGCTGTTGGAATTAGGAGACACCCTGTTTGACAGGGTGGTCGAACGTGCACAGGAGCCACTGGAGTTGGTTAGAATCACTGATGAATGCCCAGGCAGGGGTCAGGTTTTGTAAAGCAACAGGCAAATGGCCCAATCACAGACATGTACCAAAGCCACTGATGGTTAGGCCTATTTATAAAGCCAGAGGCATGCGATCCCACCTGCATGCCAATTTTAGAACGAAGGGCTGTGCTGCATATTCTGGGAAATCAGATTAAATTCCTGAAATCATTCAGCGCTGGATGGTGAAAGACCATCTGGTTACTGTCTGTCACCGGGACACTGTGTGCCCGAAGATGTCAAGGAGCTAGAGGAAGTCGAAGGTGAGGGTGAGGTTTTGCAAGTGGGCGGTGGAAGCTGCTGCTGATAACCCTCTCGTTCTGAAAGCCAGACGTGAAGTTATCAGCGAGCCGGTGGCATTTCTGCATCGAGCCAACTGCTACTAGGAATGCTTGGGGTTTCTAAGTGTGCTCTCTGTAACGGGGGGATGATCCATTTCCAGGAATCAGCTGGCTGTTTTTATCAAAAAGACCCCTCGTTATTCCAAGGACGCAAATCCTTCCAGTGCTCTTGAATTTTCCTTTCTCACCCTGATAGATTATGTGGCTTTGGCCTTTTGCGTTAAAGGTTAGGTATTACAAAGTGTTTAGCATGGGGAAGCATGTTCTTCTGCGGTGAATGTATGCCAGGCATTGTATCATCAGCAGGGTTTGTATCATCAAAAGACTAGAAATAAGGTCTGTGAGAGGCTATGCCTATCCTAAATAGAGGTGTCTTGCTGGGTTGGTACCACAGCAGTAAAACAGATGGTAGTGATGTAATTTTAGTAGTGAAAATGGAGCTAATACTGTGTATTGTGCATACCTTTGCGTTATTCCTGTTTCAGCGTGAACTGGAGAACTGTTTAAAGTTTTCCAGCTGTAGAAAAGTATCCCAGCCCCAAGTAAATAGGAACAGGCAGCGCACAATTAGGCTTACCTTTGCATTTCTTTCTTTTCTTGAAGCCAAGTAGGAAAACTTTCCTGACTTTTTTCTCTTAGCCTTTAGTGTGCAGGTATCTGTATGTGACTGTGAAGTTCTTGCATGTATCTCTACGTATTCAGGTTGGCTTCTTATGTGCAGTCCTTTAAAATTATGTAAACTTCTCAGCTGATCTCGAAGTAGCTGTAGTAAGAGCCTGTGCTTGAAAGAGAAATCAAGTGCCTAAAGCTTGATTACTTAGGAGTGTTGCTTCTGAGGGGGACTTGAAGGCTCAGTCTCCCTTTAAATTCAGTTATTTGATCTTTCTGCTGAGTCCACCAGAAACCATATCAGAGTTGGACACTTGTCCTGTGAGGATTTGAACATTCGTGTCATTCATTTTATACTGGACATCAGACTGCAGTCCCATGAAACCGTACCAACAGATGGCAACTCCACCTGGAAGCTGTTATGCCCACATAGCATGGGGCAGCTCCACATGGAGATACAACCTAGGCTCCCCACCACCACCATGACAAAAACCCAAAACAAAACTCACCAAACCAACCTGTGTTACACAAACCAAACTGTGTTAGCAAATTAGTGTACCTGTGCTAATAAGACCTGTTGATGAGCAGCATGGCTGAGCTTAGGTACAGCGTCACTGTGACGCAGCTATGCCATCTCCCTTTGTGAAATTGGCTACGCTGCCAGCTTTCCATCAGTCAGCTTTGCAGGTGCCATTTGTTGTAGTTCATATGAAAAGTAACAGTCCCAGAAAAATCAGACCTATACCTGGTGGCTCAGTACCTCTTCCTGCTACGTGTGTGCAGAAACCTCAAGATGTGCCTCTTTTTGTGTCTGGAAAAGCCATGGAATGAAAAAATACGAATGGATTTGGCATCCTTGTTCATGAACTCTTTAGATTAGAAATAATGAGATTACAGTGCTCTTCATTGTACCAGAAAAGAGGGCACATTATACTATCTCCATGATTAGTAATATAAACACTTACCTCCTTGGCTTGGTAGCTGAATCCTCTTTCACTTCTGCAAATATCTCTTTAAGACTAAATGCAATTGTTTACTTGTACAAGGGTAGTTGGGAGAGCTTGACCTTGGAAACCACGCAGTTTAAAAAGAGGCAAAACATCCTCTTTGCTTTCGTCTCTATGCTTTTAGCGTTTCCTTTCTTCATTTCTCATCTGCATGCTTTAAAATGATATTTATTAGACTCGATCTGTGCATGCATTACACTGAGTTTCCTACTGAACACAACCTTAAGTGTTCCCTTCGTTTGTGGAGGAAGCCCTGCCCTCTCCTTCCTCCCTTCTCCTCCTCCTCCTCCCTCCCTTCTCCCTGGATGTGATTCTGATCTGTGATCTATCTGGAAGCAGAGCCAGATGGTCCTAACACACAGCATACAGTACACGTCCTCCCAGTCTGGGATGGGAATTGGCACTGAAGCAAATTTGAGTTCAAAAGTTTAACCACCCTATAGTAATTTACACATCTACAAATAAACGGAGCTGTTCCTTGCTCTGTGCGTTATATGAAATGGCCTTTCATGTTGGGACTGCTCGTGAGCAGGATATAGGGTTCTCATGGTCTACATGGAATTCAGCAATAACACCACCATAAAATTATGGATTTCCCTTGTTTTTAAAGCTGACAGGCTAGGAGGCTTTGGGTTGCTTTCCATCTCCATGAAAATGGATCTTCAGATTTTGTGTAATTTTTTTTACGCTTTGTGAAATTCCCATGAAATGTGACACCTCAGGCTATGCAGACCCTATGTAAAACGAGGAACTGAACCATGAAAAATGCACATCCTTAACTACTAAGCAAAGACATAAGTACTTGGGAAGTAGTCCCAGGGGCCTTTAAAGCTATTGTGGATGTTATATGATTTAACTACTCTAACTTCATGTACGAGCCTTGAAAACAATGTACTGATTCCAACTGGTAGGAGCATATTACACAGAGTATTTCTGCCTTTTTGTAGTAATCTTCTAGCCTGAAAGTATCCAAAACCTGATTCATTAGAGAAGGAGAAAATGTGCATAAAATGAAGACATTCATAAGCCGGCACAGACATGAATGCTTGCATAAAGTATGCGGCTGCTGGCGATTTCCCTATGAATTGCTTGTATTGAATATATGCACATAAAACACAGTAAAATACAGTTGGGAAATAGTGTTTGATTATTCCCATTTCAAGATTAGATACTACCGCAGCTATTTGTGATGATGATTGCTAGGCTGCCACACAGAGTACTCTATCCTGGTACAGAAGCAGGGAAAATTAAGGACTTTAAAGGGGGGGTTGGGGTGGTAGGGTCAAATGTGTAAGATAATTAGAAAGTGCTGACTATTATTCCATGAAGGTGATTATTGTGTGACTTAAGGACGTGTCAAAAATGGGATTCTTCAAATGTCCTCAGAGTTAATTTCCATATCCAGATATGTTTGATTTATTTTAAGTTGCAACTTAGCCCTGTCTGTCTGGATTTTTTGCAAATGTGCATGCATATGCATTTCTATCGATCATGTTCTCATAGGTGCAATCGGAAAATGGGAGGAGTGGACTGTAAACTCTTAAAATACTTATTTTCATTACCATGAGGCAGTGACCTGCTTTAAGCCTCTGATTGCTACTGCATCAAAATGTTAAAAAAACAGACAATTCAAGAATTTAAAAGCTAAGCTATAGGACTTGCATGTATTAGCACAGTATTAATTATTAACCTATCATAAATGCTGTGTTCATACATATGTGTCTAAGAAAAAATGTACAATATTCATAGGCTGATGACAGTGAGGGATAATCTTAGTGAGCATATGGGAATATTAACATTTCTGTTTGCTGCTGCAGAGGGTTTCTGCTTGCCTGTTCTGCATAGCCCTGAGGAGCACAGAAGGAGTAGCATGCACCCCTTGGGAAGGCAGAAGTAGCTAATAGCTGTGTGTTTACGCAGGTTGAATGAGAAAAGATGGAAACACTTTTTGCCGCTTTGTAATGAAGTATAAGGACCAGTTTACCATCTGCCAGTGCTACTTACTGCCCTCCTCCTCTCCCCCCTCTGCCACCTCCCATACGCAGGGCTGGAGCCACTGATGTGGCATTGGCGTGAAGAGGGAACGGGGGCTGGTGTCCTCCCACTCCCCACGTGTACATGAAGGTTGTCAGTGGATGCGCGGGCAGGGGTTGAGCAGACCTGGAGAGGCAGCAAAGCCGAGGTGCCGTGGAAAGGCAGACAGGTTATTGTGTCTTCCCTATGGAAGCCAGAGGGAGAAGAGTTGTGGTTTCAGGTCCCTGCCTGCTAAAGCCAGAGGAAGCACAGGTTTATCCTGGTCCTCCTGAGTTTTACAAGAAGTGGGGATTGAAGACGACCTTAAACTATGAATTTATTAATTGTAACACGATTTCTTTCTCACCATATTTCCAGGCAAGAAGGAATTTTTCCTGTTTTCAGCGTGTGAGGCATTTCCAGTTTTTTCCATTTAAATTCCTGATGCTAAAGCCGGTGCTCTCAAGCCAGGAGAGGAGACCGGGCCCACCTCCTGCCCCTAGTGATACGGGACTGCCGGCTTGCACTAGCTGCTAAAAATACAGTATCTTGGTAGTTTAGGATGGGATTTTCAATAATTTAGTACTTTGAAGTTTCTTCTCAGTGATTATAGTGAGGAGAGTTTACTGATGTAGGTGCCATGCAAAATAAGTCATTTTTTCCTTTGCCTGTTTGAATTTGTTGACAGCAAGAAAACAAATAATCTTCCCTCTTCCAACCTTAAAAGTACTTCTTTCCCCCTCCCCCCCCTTCACACTCCTGGAGATGATGAAAGTGATTGAAGAAAAAAGGAAAGGAGTATTGAGGGTGTACAGGAGCAGGGAGGACTACAGGGCTGTGGACTTAAGACCCAGGCTGGAATGTTTCAGTCCCACAGATTGGTGTTTCCCAAAAGCAATGAGTAAGTTATAGGAGTGGGACAATGTATTGATGCTGAACTTGCTCAGTAATCTAAAAATCTCTGGATGAAAGAGAATATAGAGAGGAGGAGTTTAAGGTTTGCACCTGAGTGGCTCCACATTGTACCAGGCCTGAAAGGACACAATAAAGGAAAGAAAATGGTATGTGAGCTACTAAGAGGGTCTCCAAAAAGAAAGGTCTCCCTGCTGCCAGGAAGCCAAGGAGCGTTAACATCCCACAGGAAAGATTACTGTTTAAGGGCAGATCTGTTTAAGGGGTTGCCTTTAATGAAAGGCTGGGATAGACAGACTTTCTTTTGGAGTTCACTATTTTTTTCTTGTGACATTTCACAGTTCCCTGAAATGGGGAAACTTTAAAAATACTGCTGTTTGCTGGGAGGACTGCCGTCACATGGTTCTGCTGTTACAGTGTATTGACTTTAATCACTGAAGTGCTACCCAGGATTTAGTATATCTATAGTGTGTTTTAAGGGGGTTTATTTAAATGACAGGTGGGGTCTTGAAGACTTCTGCCAATACTGGGCAATAACCTGTTTTCTCCTACTTAACCTCCCGCTTACTATACATTAGTACCTGCCTAGACAAGGTTCTCAACTTCCTCCATCCCTGTCTCTATCCCTGCCCCCCCCCCGTCCTGACTTCCTAATTTTGTACTCCAAATCCCTGCTTCAGAAAAAGCTCTGTCGTTTTTAAAGTTACACCCCAAATTGGCTTTGGGTACAGTGGGGTTGCACAGCACTTACTCCTGACGAGCATCAAGTATCTGGAGTAACAAGGGTCCTTGCCTGCAGACTTTCACCCTGGATGCTCCGAACCTTGGTAGCCTGCCCCTGCGTGCAGAGCGTGGTCTTGGTGAGCAGACACTGTTTTCTCACCCGGGCACTATGGTGGGCCAAAGTTTTGTTTTTAAGGCAGCAACTTTGAGACATGGTTTCCAACTTCTCGAAAGTCAGTAGTCAGCCACCATAAGCTCACTTTTAGTATTTATGTTAAAATCTATGATGGAAACATTGATTGTAGTATTTATTAACTAGATATATTGGTTGCTAAGAATATTCTTTATATGTGTTTTGATAAAGGTTTCTTATGTTCCCTAAGATTATTATGGACAAATACATTAAGAATACTGTTAAGTTTGATTAATAAGACTCTTCAAAATTAAGAAACACCTGTATGATCTTATTTTGCAGGCATGCATGCCCCCTTTGTGTGGAAGCTGATCCAGTCTTTGATCGCACAGTGGTACGGCTTTTTCCACAGCTGCTCTGCTTCAGTTAGCGAGCACCATCACACCTGTGCGCTTAACGAACACCTTTTAAATAGCTCGTCTTCCTAGTGCTTCCCAAGTGTTTCCCAAATAGCTAGTGCTTCCCAAGGCTTTGGGATTTATTTCGTGCTATGCAAAGTCTGTTACAAAATGTTTGTTTTCCTCATGGATTTTTCTGTGGTTTGTCTCTATATGTTATCCAAGAGCTGAAAGGGCAGCATTATCTTTGTACGGCAGTTATGGAAATGAGGCACTTGAGAACAGACATATTCTGAATTCAGAAAGATTCAGTAAGCTTAAGTGCTGGTTTTGGGCTTGTCCTTGCACTGGTTTTTCAAACTTGGTATGGTATTTCCTGTTTATGCCTTTTTAATCTTTACTCTTAGGGCTTCTTTTCCCATTTAGACTCTTACCCAGCCTGTCCTAGCTTGCTTTCTCTGATCTGTCTATACATTTTCCCCTTTCCACATCAACTTCCTTTAACCTTCATCAGTTTACTGGGTCATTTACATCATCAATCCATTCATCAATATTCATCAATTCATTTACATGAATATCTTCACCTGTTTAACCTGGCTTAAACATCTTTTCTTCCCATCACCTCTTCCCACCTCTGCCCTGAGTTCTGGCACCACAGCTGTGTTTGTGTGATGGTGTAATGAACTTGACAGAGGAATGTGGTCATCTGAAAAATGAGGATGAAAAGGTGAATATTTTAGGTGGGGAGAAAAGGTGGATATTTTGCTGTTGGTTTGGATTTTGTTGTTGTTGTTGTTGAATTACCCACTGTTGAATTTTTCTGTTGATTTACCCACTCCAGTTCTCTGTGGTGGGACACAAACCCCTGTGCCAGCAAAACCCTGAGTTTGGCCTGAGACAAACAAATAAGGGAGAGTGTTGCAGTACCACTATCAAGTATGTAGTCACGGCTTCGGTCTCTTATCTCTTGTCCATTTCTTTCCTGAACATTGCTCACATCAGTCCTAATCCCTATGCTTCCTCTAGCCAAATAGCTTTTAGTTTTTCACATTATTTCCCTCATTTATCCCAGTCACTTCATCTCTTTTCATAACTCTCAGAGGCTGATCAGGCTTTCTGTCAGAGTTCCTCCATTAACTCTTTCATTTCTTTGAACGTCTCTGGATTTAAGTTTTGTTTCCTTCAGCGTTCAGATCAGAATTCTCCTCTCCACCATCTGAGTAACAAGTCAGTTCCTTTAAAACAAAACCAAAAAACCCTCACAAGTTGCTTGCTCTTACTTTGAGTGCCATGTCCTTCCTTGGTGGGCAGCAGCTGGGGATCTTTTGAGCTCCAAGGATAGAGTATTCAGAGGTTTTAGCTGATTGCATATGTTCAGTAGAGACTATTGTAAGTGTCAAACAATAGTTATGTCAAAACCTTATAACTACATGAAGTTTGGGCACATTTTAATGTGGTCTGTATGAGCTTTTTCACTGACATGACATTATAATTTTCCTGGGTTTTCCAAAGAGCTCAAAATCCAAAAATATTCCAATTTCCAAAAATGTTGTCAACAGTATTTTTAATTCCAGTGAGATGTTATCTTCCTCCTCCTGCCTTCCCCAAACCCACCCTGAATATAATAAGTGTTAGAAATTTTCCATGAAAAAAGTGTTGTGTTTCAAACATCACAGAGAGAAAGTTTCAGTCCGAACTTGAAACTTGAAGAAATTATGGACAGCTAAATCCAGGAGTGTTTTCATGAGAATTATCAGGCAATTTTAGTAACAAGCAACAATACCTGTCCCATATGTAATGAGCCTTCAATTTTAGTTTCATGAGGCTGATGGCTCACTTTAAATACAGAAAATACGTAGGAAACTAGTGCTTTATTGGCTAGAAGTATAATATTACTTGTGTTGCTTTATTGTGGTCTTTAGCTGCAGTAATGCAAGTTGATGGCGTGACTACTAAACCAGTTAGACTCAGAGTGTAATTGTTTGTTTTTTACATACAAAGAACTGACCTAAAAATCTTTTGAGTTTAGATAAGTGTTCTAATGTTGAGTTCTTGTGTAACAACTTCATCATGAATTAGCAGAGCAAGACCTGATTGAGAAGTAAATGTTTATCAGAAATGTCTGTCGGAATCTTGCCTTTATATCAGTCCTTTGGAGTATATAAGGACAGTTAAATATGTAGTAAATATCATCTGCAATAATCCCTTTTGGCTGGATTACAGGGCAGGATTTGTCTCACCTAATTCCAATTACTTTGTCTCAAGTAGTCAGCTAGACTCCTTGAGCAAGAGAGAACACAACACGCCTTTGTGATTAAACTGGTTTTGCTCCTTGGTTAGCAGTTTGCTTCATATCTGCTTCATATTTTTGCTTCATATCTTTTGTTTCTCTCCATTTTCTATATGAGGTCATGAGTGTGTGTCTGCACTTACAGTTTAATGTAGAAGGAGCTTGAGTATTTGTTGTAATTTAGTTCATTTTAATCTGAACTAGGTCCTCAAGAACAGTAGAGGGAACTCAGCAGAAACTGCTTCAGACCTGTTGCTGTCTCAGTCATGACAAGAAAGTAATTGGTGATAGAGAGTCTCAGTCTGAAGATCCATGGTCATTTCCCTCAATTTGGTTTATTGAATGAGTGGTTGGAAAACAGTGAGGTTAGTCTCTTTCTCTTTGAAGCGGTTGAATAAGCTGGTTTATAGTCAGCTTTATGAAAAGTATATGTCTTTCAGTGCCTTTCATTGCGTTTGGTGTTTGTATGGAGGGGAATGAGATGAGGAAGAAGACAGAAAAGCCCCTGTCAACCTGCTTGTGAACTCAAGAGTTGTAGAGGGTAAACATCTAGACTTCACATTTTCAGGCTTTGGGAATCCTAGTGATGGGACATGCTTATTGCTGTAGGTGATAGGCATAGTTGATGCTTTTTTTTAAACAGCCAAGGCACCATTATTTGTTTAGTGGGTGTAATGGTTCCCTGAATCATCTAGTAAAAGAGCAAGACTTTCTCTCTGATTTTAGGGGCATCTCAGGAAGACTGGAATCCTATATTTGGTGTCCGAAGTTAGGTACTGTGAATATACCTTTCCTCTATAGACAAGTATGAAATGGAATACATGAAAGAACCTAAGATTGGGAGCTAGCTTTGTAATGTTTTATACCCATAGGACATGTACTATACAAACAAAAACTTCTGTGTAATACATACCTTTTAGCCATCCTGATTCTAAAAGAACAAGTTGGGACATTTGAACAACCTGTAAACTTGGAGAACTGCAATCTTCTCTGACTACCTACATATAACTTTCCTGGCATGCTTGGGACTCAGGCTGGTCAGGACAGGAGTCCCACAAGACTTGGTTGGAAAAAGACGCATTTTCTGGACTTGATTCCACTGAAACTGAATGACGCCTAAGAGGCCTGTATTTTCAAAGGCTGGACTTAGTTGGTTTCCATGGCTAGCATTCATGAATGGCAGAATTGTCATTTCAAGGGGTTTTAGCCTCATTGTCTCAGTTGAACAAAGACTTGAGTAGAAAGACATGAGCTTTCCAAAATCAGGAAAGCAAGCCAGAATCATATTCACTAATCCATGCCAGCAAAGCCAGCTTTTGGCCAACAGAACTATAGTGCATGTCCTTCCAAACCTGACATAACAGCTGTGTGGTTGGATGTGCCACCTAGAGCCCAAGTCAGTGCACGTGGTGGCCCGTGTCGGCTCAGGGGGGCAGTTGGCCGAGTACCACGGACAGGGGCGGCTCAGCGACAGTCTGCACAAGGCTTGGAGCTCAACAACGTGCCTGGAAGAGGTCTTATAAGCCTGCACAGTTGGTGCCAAATCAGCAATTGTTAATTGCATGTAAAATAGATAAGCCCTCCTAAGCTCTTTCTCACAGGCATTCCGGATTCAGTCCTCCCATGAGATTGTGTTTGGTCCAGAGCTATTCAAGGCCCTTAAAATGCTGTCTTATAGATAAGGAAAACTACCCCTGCCTTGAAACTTTGATAAAGCACTGCAGGTGTTCATGGAGTCCTCTTTCAGAGCGTTTCCCACTTTGTGCCAAGAAAACCCCTTCTAATGCCTTTTTGTGTTGAATGACTTTCAAGAAGTCATGGCCTGTACTCTTTACATTATATTTCATTTGAATGCAGCAGTGCTGTGATCTTAAGCAGTCTTGTCCTCAAGCAGTTTTAGAACTTCATGTGAGCTAACTTGTAGCTCGAGCATTAACATGCTTCTTCCGGATTTGTATCCGAATATATTGCTTTGTTAAAACCAGAGTATTCAGACTGTTGTTTGACAGTGGTTACCCATTGATGGCTGTTGTTTCTAACTTTGCATGCCTTTGCAAAGGTTGTGGCAAAAAAATAGATTGGTTTTGGTTTTTGGTTGTTGTTTTTTGGGTTTTTTGGTTTTTTGTTTGTTTTTTTTTTTTTTTTCCCCGCCATGCTACAATATTTCACTAATGGCAGTTGTCATCATCTGCTTGCTTCAGACAAGACCAGGTACAAAGAAAAGAAAAAGGTGATATATTTGGGTCAAGAAAACAGTGTCAACTTGAGAGACTGAAGCTTCTTATTCCTGTTATACCGTAAGGATATGGAAATGTACAGTTGCTACCCATGCTGAAGATACCTGAAGAAGAACTAATAGTTACTTTCAAGAATCTGTAATTTCTTGGTATGTGGTCAGTGTGAATATAGCAACACATGTTCTGTCCTTGATTTATGGATTCTTTCTCCATACTGCATTTGTAATTGTCAGGGAATCAGAGGAGTGTTATGGCTGCTCTGTCCTTTGTGCATGGCGTAGTGAAGAGCCATGCACCAAGTCATAATGGATCTGGGGGAATGATCCATACTTGAGCACAGCTTCAGCGCTGTAATCAGTGCATGGGCTCTGGTAGGGTGCCTGGAAATGTTATTTGTCCCCAAGCCTATGGAGGGGCATGTCAATGATGATGTTGGCCTTTGAATTAAACATATGTATGAATTATGGTGGAAGTAAGTTCCTGGAAAACTTATTTATAACTAGGTTGTTGGTTTTTCCTTCGCTCCCACGTCATGTTATTTTGAATTTACTGGAATAATTCAATTTACAGTTTGAATTCTATAAATAAAGTTAATTTTTTAACTTTCTTATCTATATATCAGTGCATTGCCAAGATGTTCAGGAATATATTGATTCAGCGTGCGTTCTCAGCAGCAGTTTTTTGCCAGCAAAACTGAGGGAGAGCATGGTGAACACCAATGCTCTGAAGTTGTAAGACAAGCTTAAATAACATTGAGTTATTAGAAATAAAACATACTGGATTCTATGTATTTGCAGACTGATTTCTGCACATAAGAGGTATAATATTTTTAAATTTAACTCTGTAGTCAAAAGACCGAGAAGCGTGGAGGAGACTCTCAGCTAATGACATTACTCCAGACCTGAGGTTGTAGTTAAAACATAAACAGATTGCTGTGGAGTTACAGGAACTGCTCCTTATCAGGTGATGATGCTAGAAATACTGTTCCTTCTGACTGCAAATGTTCCTTGGAACAGCTGCTGCTGCATACAGGCACAATATGTGTGCATCATGACCCAGTGGGCACAGTTCTGTCTAACTATTGTAAACCAGGATGGTTCTTACCAGCAGGAATTTGTGAAGTTTTATTTCAAACTAGGTTAAGACCTGATGGGCTTGATTGTGCTTTTGTTTATCCTACTGACACGAATAGGAGTTAACTCTTGATGTGTGTGAAACACACAAATTGGGTCCAGAACTCTTAAATACTAAAAAACATAGGAGTCTTTTTCATAGTTATTTGCCCATCATGTTGTAATGTTCTAGCAAACAAAAACACAATCATCCTGAAAATTGTCTTAATATTGAAAAAGTAAGCTTTGTTTTTCCTACAATACCAAAAGATCTGTCTTGCTTGTATTGACATTTACTGGCTATTTTTCATTTCGAAGGCACCATGATCATTCCCTTGAAACAAAAGAGCTTTTTTTATGTAAATGAAATCTTTGGAAAAGTTCATTAAAAATAATCAGGGTAATGCTGTGCTACTTTAGCTGAAGTTCTCATTTTTCAGTAATGTTCTTTCGTGTTTATACATAACTTTTAAAAAAAAGTCTTGAGATTAAAACGCCCTAATTATTGGGTTATTCTGTGAGAGCCATAAACACATTACTGTACATCATGAAATGCTGGTAGATGTTTTACTATATACTTCATATAGAATACGTAGGACTTTGGTTTCTCTAAATATAGTGATTTTTTTTTTGGCATTTCTACTCTTCCCCCAACTTTTGTGTTCTCAACAAGAACCACATTGCATTTGAGGGCTTTTTTATATGCTCTAATAACTTGAAAGAATTTTAAATCTGTGTTCTTCTTGCTGCTAATGAAGAACATTGCATGCTATATTTTTGGAAATGATTTCTTTTTTGTCTTATTTTTCCAGTGAAATGAAATTCAGAGAGCTTTCAGCCAAAGAAAATAAAATTTCAATTTTTAATTTCTTCTCCTTGATGATTCACGTCTTCTTTACACCACCATTACTGCCAGCAGAAAAGATCCAGCAAATCAAAATTGTAAAGACAGCTTTACTTTTACAAAGCAATATTCCCACTGTAACAGACTTAAAGCTTTCCTTTAGCATCAGTTTGCAACAGTATGGTATTATGTATGTCTATCAGTGGAAAGATAGCTTCTGCTGCCTCTACTCTAGCTGGAAGAAGTTAAGGAAAGCATTACTTTCCTGTTCCAAAAAAGCAGAACAAAATACCATTCCCTCCCTGTCCTCCTGTACTGTTGCTGTTTGTTCCCGTATCCCACGCCATCCACTCCATTGGTCTTGGAATGTGGAGCTGGTCTGGGTTAAATTCACTGGTTACCTGTTTTTGGTGGGTCAGCTGGACTTCTTTCAGTTCTTCAGCAGTTATTCATGGGCATGTATAAACAGCTGCAGCAGCACAAGGGTCAGCAGCTCCCTTGAGCCCAAGAGGGCCATCATCTTCCAGTGATGGCGTTGGCTTTTTCGAAGTGCGAGTAAAAGTCTTACTCCAGTGACTGGGCTGAAACACCTTCGTTTTCTTCTTGCTGTTCCTGGCCTGTGGGTTGATCTTACGCAAGGCAGTTTTGACTCCAGCTGTTTCAATATGACCGCTTGTAAAATCTTGTGCTATTATATTTACTATTTTTAATTTTTTTTTTTTTAAGTTTGTGGGCAAAATTATATACTCACGGTGTTTTCTTGAACATGCATGGAGAAGATGTGAGGCTTCTCCCCATTGTGATTGGAATTGGATTATGCTGCTTGAGGGCAGAAGCACCAGGGCCCTTTCTGCTGGGGTGGGCTGAGTTGGAGCGAGCTGGGAAGTGACCTGGGGAGCTCTATTTGCTGCTGCTCCGAAAGAGATGGAGGGGAGTGGCAGGTGCTTGCTACTGTTTGAACGCATCTCCAGTAACAGCTACCACCCTTTCAGCCTTGCCTCTGCGTTTTGGTGCAACACTCTGAACCAGCCTGGCTCTTTTAGCACAGGGAGGCAAGAAACTGTGGCTGTTTGACTACCCTACTAGTCTGCTGCCTCAGGAAGGTGCTCATACTATGGGTGTATGCGCTTATCGCTATGTTTCTTGAATATTTCTCATATGCCAGTGGTTCTATTAGAGACTGGGTAGAGAAAGGGAAGATGGGAGAAAATCTAAGTTAATGTTTTTCTTATCTTTTTTGGAAAAAGGAGGAGAGATGAAGTATTCACACTACTCAACGTTACACACCTAACTTGGCTAAATGAAGAAGCTAATCTCCTTAAGGCCACTAGGTAAATGATAGAGACAGACTTCTCAAGAGAACCCTGCAGAGCAAAGCCCATTTTTTATTCATTTACTTTAGGAGACTAGCCAGATAATCACTTAGGGTACCTAAAGCCAGCTGATACCTAAAGAGACAAGTGCTGGGAACAAAGTGTGGAATTCCTCTAAAGCATGCCGAAGAACCTGTAAATGCTTTCAAAATAATGGCATAATGCATAATAGGCATAATATTTGTATTAGAGTGCGTCAGAGAGAGGGTGGGGTGGATATCCACAGGAATTCATATACCTTTTTCTAAGTACTCATATATGAAGGAGGATTAAGGTTGTTACAGGATTGCTTTCCTGTATCAGACTAAAATATAACAGTCAAAAAGCTATTAGCGTATGTTATGAGACACAGATTACAGTGAGGATGCATTTTATTTGCCATTTAATTCTTTTCCTTGTGATTTATTCAGGAGCAATGGTATTGGAATGGAATCTCGTTGCTGAAGATAAAGGAAAATTGACACCCTTTCTTTGAATCCAGTTTTACTTTATGTTTTTGAGATGCAAAATATAAGGAGAGTGAAGCAATCTAACACATTACAGATGTTGGCTGGGAAAGAAGGCAAATGTAATTCCCTTCCCACCATCCTGATAACCATGCTTAACCCATCCTGTCCCTTCAGACAGGTTCCACCTGCGCTCAGTTTGCCTCCCAAGAATCAGAGGTTTTGTTGTCTCACGGGAATTGCCAATACGGTGGAGCGTCCATTGGTTCCTGCCTTTTTGCAGTGTGGGTGGTTTTTTTTCAGAGCATGGTGTAATTAGCACTGTACTGGCTGGAGAGTTATGGACTATTTCTCCAAGGTTATGTGGATGACTGGCATTGTCTGTGTCAGAATGTCTGTATTTTAGGTCTCAAACTAAAGCTCTTACTCTAGCAATCTTTTTTTTTTTTTTTTTCCTTAAGCAAAAGGTGACTTATAGAAATGGAAGCTGACTCTGCACTTCAGACTTTTCTTTTGTACTGCACTTAAAAACAAAAGCCCCAGACTAAATTGCCTTGAAATGAAAATTGTTTTTATTAGTGCTGCATTCATGTCACACTCGATTCTGCCAGGCCTTCTCCTTCCAGCGTGACGGGTCACATACGTGTAATCCTGCTTTCCAGCATTGAGCGCTAATAAGTCCTGTAGACTGCAACAGGCAACCATCACTTGATATCTCACGCTGGGAGCTTAACGACAGACTTGAGTGGCATCCTGGAGTACTTAAGTGAAAATCAGCCTTAATTAACTAGAATTGTCCCTTTCATTAGTAAAACCAACAAGGAGAAGAGGGCTGGTCTTTGCAAAGCTGTTTGCTGAAATTATTGTAGATTGGGATTTTTCATTATAGTCTTGACCTCAAAACACTGGGCCATCCTTACCCTATGAAGGTGTGACAGTGCCTTTTTGTCAGTGCTGCCAGTGAAATTTATTTGCATGTACTTTGGTGAGTTTTCTTGTAATTATTGTCTCTTCTGGTGTTCTAGTTAATTTGTGTCCTTAATCAATGAAGCTTCTGTCTCATGGAAGGAAAAAGGTAATTTAGGACCCTGGCTGTGACTTTCTGTGGAAGAACCTGCTTCCTTGATATGTGTGAAGGTTGCGGGGGAGAAGTGGCCGTAAGCTAAGTAGTCCCGGAAATTGTCCAAAGGAAAGGCCTGTCCCTCTTCAGCAGGAAATCTGTTTTCTGCTATACTAACAGCGACTGCCATAATTTAGGTAAATTAGGTTGTCTATATAGTTCTGCTACTATAAATTCTCTCTCCTGAAAATAAAACTTAACGAGAAGGTACTTCACCTTATTAGGAAGCAGTAGACTCATATTGTTTACACTTTTGACATTGCCTTTATGGTTTTTATAGCTGTTCTGTAAGTCACTCAGAAGAAGTCAGGAACAGGGAGATGATGTGCATTACTTCAGTTTTCTGCTCACTGTTGTTTCCATCATGATTAATCCATTAATCAGATGTTTACTTTAGCCAGTAGGATCAAACATGCTCCTAAATTGATATCATCTTCTACAGAGTCTCTCCTCTCTCTGTATGCATGTACCTATTACCAGTGGAAGTACTCAGATTTCCAGTATCTCTTTTGTTCTTTGGTTTTCCTGCTCTTCAATTATGCATATCATTCCTTCTGCTTCTTATGAGATCATTGCAGACTCTGTTCTCCTTGCTTACAGAAAGAGTTGTGTGGTAAAGTGCATCATTTAAGCCTACTTAAAGTAAGAAATCACAGGTGTTGCTCACATGTTTTCATATGGCTTCATTTGGCTTCAGAAACTTCTGGCAGTTCCTCTTTTGTTTACTTTCTAAGAGTGACAACATTAGTTGTGACTTCGATTGGATTGACTTTTTGCTCTTCAAAATTCAGGCTATAAAGACACGTTGTATTGAAACTGAAAATGAAAGCAGCAGAATCATTGTTCTTTCACTAAATACTATTAAGTTGTCATCAACAGTGATTTAAAATTTAACTTTGATAAACTTAATTGAAGTGGGAAGAAAAAAAGAGGAAAATGTTTCTAGATTGGCGGGGAAAGGCTAGGTTTAGAAATCAAATTTTCTTGAGCTTTCTGGGATCTCCCTCTGCAGCCATGGAAATGATATTCTAGTAGGAATCAGTGATAAAAGTGGTGTGAAACATAAACTTTTCACTCCATGTACATCATTATCTTGGACCCTAAACAAGGCGATGTCATCTGTTTTTTGTAGCATGCATTTTGTCGTAAAAATAGAATTCTGAAACCACTGTGAAGGTCTGGACTTTGAAACATGGTTTGAAAGATCTTGTATAAATAAACAGCAATCCTTTTTTAAACTAATTATACACACATGAAAGCACTTATCACGAAGTGGCCGTGGTTTTTTTATGATACTGTAAGACTTTAATTATTTTGAGAGAGGGATGTGTAAATTCGGATACATATAGTTAGATATGTTTATCTGCAGATACATCATGTATACAGACATGTATATTTATAAGCAAAAATATGTGCACAAACATGCCCCAAACCAAGTATGTATTACTGCAAGATGCAAGGAGAAAAAAACCATTGCTGGGCTGTAGAAATGACCTGGAAGAAGTAATTTACACTGCAATAATGCATTTAGTCTGCATTTGGAGATTTCCTAATCTTGTAGCTCTCTGAAATTTGTTTGCTTAATCATAATTTTAGGTGCTAAAGTAGATGGAAAACTAAAAGGAAAATATTATCCTGTTTGGAAGGCACAATTCTTTGCATAGCTCTTGACTGGCCTTGCTAGATCCAGAGTGTTCGTGACTGGTTGTGCAAGGAAACATACGGTAGAAAAGGTGCAAGAGGAAAGCGCCATGACAGCCCATCACACAGAGAATAAAATATATCTAGCCTTTGAGTTCTTCATTCTATAAACTCTATATTCTTCCTGTAAATTAGGTGAGGAATGTGTACGGTGTATGCTGTGTACAGAAGGCTTGTTAAAGTTGGCAGTCTAGATTTAAGAAAAAAGGTGATGAAAGAAGACAGGTAAATGCAGCAATATCTGATTTCAGCTTTGTAGTTGTTGAGGGCTCTGAGGGCAGGCAAGCTCAGTGTGACCTTGGAAATCCACCTGGGACTCCAGTGCCTTGCTATGTCTCTGTTTTACGTTTTACTCTCCAGCTTTATGAAATGTCATGTAATTAAACCCTCAAAGAAGTGAAAGGTGACCGTTGAATCTCATGAGTTTAAACATGTCATTTTTTTCTCCCTTTTCCTTGAATTTCACTTTTTAGGGGTCAGAAGATAGAAAGAGTTAGAGGATCTGCAACTTTTCCATGTGCATTTATGAATAAGGATTTTTAAGGAGATGGTAAACACACCTCAAGTTGAACAGTTAGCTCTACAGGTGCTGTTTCCAAGAAGCGGCCACTTTTCATGGAGCATGTGAAGTGCATGGAAAGGTTTTGCTTGTTTTGTTAGTTGGATCATTTCCTTCAAGCATGTTCTTAAAGCCCTTTGACTAATGAGAAAACTATAAAGTGTTTCTTTTGGCAACAGATAAATAAAATATCATGCTGGAAATCATCCCAAAAAAAGAAGACATTCTTGATGTTCAAGAAAATCCCATCTCTCACCTTCTGGAAATTTCTGTTCAGAGAACAAGTAAAAACTCCTCCTTGCATTTCCTTCTACAGGGTGGGGGAAGGAAGAGAGGAAAGTAAAGTGAAAAGGCAGTATGCATGTGGTCAGCCCAAAATTAATTGCTTTGCTAATGCTACCATTCCTCTGAGTGACCTTCCCAAGGTGTTACCATGTTTACATTGTAAGCTGGACCAGCTGCTTGAAATAGGTTGCATGGTGGTAAATGCCATTCCCTCCCTCTGACCCTGCTCAGGAATTGAGGAAGGGAATAAGGGAATTAATTGGGTCTTTCTCAGAGGCAGCTGCAGCAGCAGTGTGGGGTACCTTGTTGCTGTAGGGTTCATTGCAGATTTAGGGGCTGTTTCCCTTCCAGTTTCATTTAATAAACACATTGCAAGGAAGGAGAATAATTTCTTCTAAGGGAAGATGTGGTAGGAGAAGATTGATCGAAGATTTGGTGGGAAAAGATAGCTCTCTACTAGCCTTTCCTGCTGAAAAGCAGCCTTAGAAAGAAGTGGAAGGTTTTGTGGGGACAGGGCCGTATAGTCTGGAGAGTTTGTCTAGAGATTTATGTAGTTTGGATAAGCATTCTGGCTTTGAGCCTTTTTCTGTATGTTAAACTTGAAATGAGATTAAGGAAGGTGGGAAAGAATAGACTTTATTTTTTTAATGCTTGTACCAGCAATGTTGATTCTTTCTCTCACCACTTCATATTTTATTTCTTTTTGTAAAGTCACATGGATTGGATGCATTTTAGGCAACTTATTTATGTAACCAAGTTAGAAGCTCTCTCACAAGCTGATATGCAAAAATGGAGCTCTCAGAGGTTCACACAGAGCAATATTTTGGTGTCTCAAGACTTTCTCGGGAAGATGTAAAACAACTTAGTAACATTTATTATGTAGTGGTTGTGAAATAATTTTTTACAGGTTTAAATCAGCTGTAGTACTGCAGTGTTGATTTTGTAAAGCTCTTTCAGATTCTTTTACACAGTAGCAAGCAGCTGTCCTTATTTAACTGATAAGTACTGTTTACATTTATTTTTTTCTGCTGTTTGACCGCAAAATGTGAATTACTGGCTTTCAGGCTTTTCTGTTTCTTTTGTACTTTGTGCTAACATAAATTTATTTGGATCAAGCAGTGAATCAAAATGGGTATATTTCAGTTCCACTTTGTTTTCTTCATCAGTAAAGCAACTCAGTTATTTTATTTAGTTTTTAACTTTTCCATTATTAGTACTGTATGAAAAGTAAAAGACTACCCTTCTGCCATGAGCAATCAGAAAGGATGAGATTAGTGAAAATTAATTCCCAGTTACAACTATGAAGCAAAATTAACAGCCCTAGAGATTGTAGTAATCATTTTGTAAAGAGCAAGGACTCTTTCCACTGAAGACAGCATACACCCACTTCATAGTTTAGCTTTATGTGGACACAAATAAATGATTTATCCCATTTTGTTTGACAACCTTTCATTTTACAAGCAGAAGTTGTTCTGGATGGCAATGATGATCAAAGGGTTAGCAACTGCTGCTTGCAGCATTCTCCCAGATGTAAGGATACCAGCCCCCAAAAAAGGTGAGATGTTTGTTGAACAGATGCTTGGAGCTAAAGATGCCCTTCCAGGGCAACTGGGAGGCTATAGCAGCAGCAGCCTGGAGGAACGGTGGCCTGGAGCAAATCAGGGGTCTGTCATCTCTCCCCATCTCATAATCTTCCCTTGCCAGATTTGGTGCGAAGAGCCGCAGGATGCTCTTCATTCTGTAAGAGTTCGGTAGGGTGATGAGGAGGTTTCAGAGTTTGGTGACATTTTATCACTGCTGCTATTGAGGAAACAGAGATAAAGAGGAGTTGTCCCAAAAATGGAAAATATGTCAGAGGATGACAAAGCCACATGTGGTGGTTGGTGTTTTGTGGAACATAGGTAGTAGCTCAGGGATATCAAAACCCTTTGATCTGCAAAGTGCCTCTGGATGTACCGACTCGAATTAATGTCCATCTGAAATAACTTCCTTCTTCAAGCTCCAAGTATTGTTGCAATGATGACCTGAACTTTTTAAATCGTGTCTGGTGAACCAATTTCTGACAATGTGACTTCTATTATAAACCAGAAATGGTTTGTAGATTTATTTGTTGTTTTGCTTTAGGGTGTGTAAACAGTTAATAGGGGAAGTATTTATTCTGTTAAATGGCAAAAAGCAGTGTGATGAATCTAGGAGTTTCATTCCACTTGGGCATGACGTGGGATTTTTTTCACACACACACACATGCACGCATTTTTTTTTTTTAATGAAACAAGCATACCAGCTCAAAAAAAAAAAAAAGTAAAGGAACATAATGTTTATAAACCCCGGTTTTCCAGACACTGGAAATAAGGCTGTTAGTCATCAAAGTTCAAGGGGAAAAAAGGACGGTGGTGTTACTTATTTTAAGGTTCCTGACATGGGGGGGGAGAGACATTTTCACTGAACCTCTGCCGTAGTATTAGTATGTCATGTACTTGCTAGGCGAGTAATTTCAATTCAGCTTGTAAGACAGTATCATTATGTTCCCTGTTCAGGTGTGTTCATTGTTTTCTGGGGGGCTACCATACTGCACAGAGCTGAACCTAAACTCAGTTGCAGCTTTTCTGCAGATACCTGAAGTCCTATTATATCAAAAGGTATTCTCAAAAATCAGATTGTCAGGTGTGTCAGATGTGACATCCAGAGCTAGTGGAAGCTCTGACTTTTCTGCAGAACAAAACAGAATCGTTTCTTTACCTCATTGGTGTGCTATGCAGAAAATGTATTCAGACCTGTGAAGCATTCAGTATATTGATGAACATCATAGAAAGCCCTGCAGGAAATGAAATATTCTGTCTTCACAGGAGGTTTGCACTAAAAAATTCCTAGGACCACACACTGAGGAAGTGCTTTTTAGACAGTATTTTCCAGCACTTTCTTTGAATGAGGTAGTACTCCAAAGCTCCGAAATAATGTTTCTTGAAATTGATTTTGATGTAGTTAAGTTTGTGCACAAAGTAGGCTGAATGAAGTTTTCTACGGGAATCTTAATTCTGTCATTTCTTAAATTTCAAGTGCTTGAATTTTGTACACCTAATGTTCTTTTAACTTCTTTCTAAGTACCCAGAAACCATTAATTACCCATGGTGGATTTGTCTCGATCATGGACTAACTATGCCATAAGGTACATAGTCTTCTGCACCAGTTATGCACAGATGGTTTGGGTTCAGTCCACGTGGCATACTGAAGGAGTGTTGCGCAGAAGTGTCCGTGATACTTACAGGGCTGGTTTGGGTCTGGAAGTAATTTAGCTGCTTCCATGCGGAGCCCGAGGTTATTGCTCACAGAGCAGACCTTGGCAACCTCGCTCCGAACTGTCTAACACGAGGAGCTATTAAACTTCCCTGCCTCCCAATTGCCTCTGCACCATCTTCTTCAGTGTTAGTGTTATCCAGGGATCCCGGTCCTATGTAACTCCCGCTGATGGGGTGCTGACCAACAAATACAGTCATAGAAACATGCTGGCATTCATACTGAGGATTACCAATAATGCCGTGGTCACTGAATTGTAATAATAGCAACAAAATGGAATAAAATCACCCAAAAATGTTTTTGGAAACAAAACATGATTGTTCAACTGCGTTTCTCATTTACATAGTTACTGGTAAATAAGAAATGTAGGCCGTCAATCTTGAATAAATTTACTACTTTCATCTTCATGTTCAGCCAGTACGTGATTATCTCTCCCTGCCACCACACGGGTGACAACTAGTCACCAATGACAGACCTCACATTTTTAGGTCAAATGAAGCTTACCCCCCCAGATATTTTTCTTTTGTTCTGAATCTATTTTATTCACTTTTTTCTATGGTAAGGAAATAAAGTGAAAAGCAGAGATTCTGTAAACTGTCTTTCTGTCTAGGATGTCATAAATTTTTGTAAATGTATCTTTGCCTGAGAATTTTGAGAAGGGGGGAAAAATGGCATTGGTGTGCCATTCTGCTTAGCTATTCACCTATCTAAATTCAGTCAGAGAGGAGAAAAGTCTGAGCATGGCACTGATGAAGATGATTTTGCTATGTTTTGCTTTAACAATTGCTGTAATAAGATGGGATTCAGTATTCAAAAGAGTTCTCACTGTCACCGTGCTGAAGGGGGAAAAAAAAAGAATAGAGGGATTAGAAGAGAATTACAGTTAATTTTGAAGGAATCTTTGCTCGTTATCTGAGATGAATGAGCAGAGACACAAAACAGCATTTTCAGTCAATATTTTGGAAGAGTGTGAGCTCTGTACTTAAAGGGATTTGTAATGATGTCTCTTCCCTGCACCTTTTTCTCATGGGAAGTCCACTTCAAATGAGAGATATGAACTTGTGACTTGAGCACATTCTTTACTGTGAGATTTGAAAGGTGACTGTATAACCCTAAACTTCACATAGCAGCAGACATACTTGAAACAAAAAGAATAAAAAGCACATTTAATGAAGTGTTGTATCAGTTTGCTTTCTAGTGCTGACTTTGGTTTTGTTTAGCCAGTACTTAAAGAATAGAGTCTTTCATTAATTTGCCCTAACAAGCATAAATTCAGGAGATGAAAGTGAATTCTTTAATGGCACGCATATTACTGCAGGGTGGAGTCTATCCAAAACGTTAAAGACAGGCTGAGCATGCTGAAGAGCAGTAAAGATCTGAAAAGTATATCAGGAATTCAGTTTCAGCATCTGTTATGGTGTAATTACAATGAAGAAAATTAGAAGGATATACTCACTGTTGTTTTTTAAGGCGGCTCAATGAATAAAAAGTGACAGATGTATTTTTTCTTAAAATCATTTGATGTAGGGATGCATCCCTCAAGAGACAAAGACACAGAGATCTTGAGTCAATCAGCTTTTATTTTCAGGCTGATTGATTTGAATCTTTTGTAGACAGCACACTATGGTGAGGAGGCTGGGACACTGAGTCTCCCAGTCTTGTCTTTGCTTTAAACAGACACGCTTTCTTCTCCCCCTTCACTTAAGAACTATTTTTATTTAGTTGCTGAACTTAAAGCATAGTGAATTCTTATTTATCCTACTGATTGCTGCTCTTGAGTCAGCTCTTCCTGAGCAGGGGAGGAAATCAATGATTCTGGATGGTTTGGAATACAGGTAGACAGGAAAAACGTGACTTTCTGTGCTCCTCTACAGTGACCTTTAAATCAGTTGGTTTCAAGATGAGAAAAGCATTGAAGAAATCTTAAGTTTATATTGGAAAAAAAAATAAAAAGCAAAGTTTCTTTCCCTTTTTGCCACTAACATTTCAGACACTGCTCAAGTGTCCCCAAAATGATCTTAATACTTCTGTGGTGTCTGTTCACTTGTTGCATTTCTGTCTATTGAGATGAAGAAAGCCAATGCATGCCTTCATAGGAACTTTCAGGCTTGTCTCAAATCCTGTGGCTGTTGTCACTTTAGCAGGTATTGAGAAATGTTAGAAGTGATACCTAGTTGAGGTGTATTGTAGTGCTTTTTAAAATAACATTTCTTCTTCTATTGTGACGCTTTCATACGCAGTCCCTTATTTTGGGAGAAGATGGAACACTATTTGGAATACATTGCCAGGTGAAGAAACTATGTGGGAAGTAAAAACCAGCTTAATATTGAAATAATATAGCTGGAAAATTTTAATTGTATTTTTTGTTCTCAGTGTAGCTCTTCTATGGTATTCCCCAAGCTCACCTTATGCTACCAGCTAGAATAAACAGTGTTTGAATTTTACTGAAAATTGGAAGGCTACCGAAGTGTCACTTCTGGCAGCAAACTTTGTTTCCTGCAAAACCCTCCGTGGGAAGTGAGGTGAAACACCAGTGGTAGGATTACTGTTTTCAGTGACTGTCATTCATCTTTCTTTTGTTGCATTTCTCTTCTTCAGGCATATAGGGTGTATCATTTTTAGAAGACCATGCTTATTGAGTGTATGCCACAATATATGAATTTTGGAGAGTGGCTTTTGAGTAGCAGAAGTAACTTTATATGACCACTGAAATAGTTTTGACGCTCTGTAAGGCCTCCCTGCCAAAGTCTAGTTTAAGTGTATTTGTCTACCTTACCAATTGCAGTGCTGTTATTTCAGGATGCTAAACTGGGCCCATGTTTACCTGCCCAGCATAGCACCTTGGAGAATGAAGTTGAGCTTAAAAAACAAGGAACTGCAATCTTGAGAACTGTTATCACTTGTGATAGCAACAACACATTACTCCATGACAAGAAAAGATCATTGATCAATGTTTGTGCTTTGCAAAGACTGTGCTGAAGTCTGTGGGGTGGAGCAAGGTTTGAAGTTTCAACTGGCACAGGAATTTCTCTTTTTTTCTTTTATTCTTCTTATTAGACAATAATGCTGGGAATTCTTGTGTTTCCTCTTTTTGCTTCCTGAGAATCTTCCTTTTTGTTTAGGAAAAAATGTAAATATTAGGAAATGTGGCGCTTTTTTTGCAAGAAAAACAGGAAAAAAAAAAAAGGGCAGTCAGTGAGAATCTATCATTTGTTCACTTCAAAACTGACAGGTTTCATCCTGGAAGGTTTACTGTTGTACTAACAAGAAATACTGTTGATGACTAAAAGTGCTCAATATGTGAACGCTTTTACCGTACCATTTGTCCTTTTTGTGCTCTAGTGTTAGTCCATTTGTTAAACAGCCCAGTTGTGTTACCCCTTGATTCTCTCTACTTTCCACATAGGGCAGGAACCCCAAGACAGTATGCTTTTTTTCATAATCATCACAAAAGTGCCTGACTGCAGTCAACGAAGATCCTACTGGCATATAATAGAAAAAAAAAAAAAGTTTCATGTATTCCCTCAGAGTTTTCTCTGTCCCAGGTGCAAAGGCACACAGAGTCTAACAATCAAAATTAGCTGGTTTTGCTAAGACCAAATCTTGATTGCATTTTCTTCCGAACTCATATCTGACTCTACGATGTTTCCCAGCCTGAATGCTGAGTTCATTCTCAAGGCTTAGCTATTTGACATGTAAAGGAGATGCTGGAATTCCAAACTTGTGTGCTCTATGTAATTGATAATGATTGATAAAAGACAGCTAACACCTGCGGGACCTTTCTTTGTGCACGGTAAATAGGTGTCTGAGGAGTTCAAGAAAGGGAGCTGCAGAAATTATCTTTTCCATTCTGCAAAGGTTGGTTTGTGTTTCCCTCTTTGTACCTTCAAAGTCAGGATTAGTATTGTTTACACAGACAGCAGGCTTACGTTCATGATGATTAATGGAGAGGGAAAGGCCTTGAAATCCATCACATCTAGCACGTTGCCAGACTAAATTACTCAATCGGCTCCCAAATAGAAGGGCTAAGGTATCGCTTCTTAACTTGGGAGTCTCGCTAAGTTTCCTAGTTTGATCCTAAATTTAAGCTAAATTTTCTTTTCTGGCTTCTAGCTCAGCGTAGTTATTGTTTCTTGACTACGGATTAATCTTCAATTTAAATTCAGTTTAATTCAATTTAAATATTATATATATGATTGGGGGGAGAAAGAAGACAGAGCCAGACTTCAGTGGTGCATAATGAAAGGACAAGAGGCAAGACATAGGCACTAGCTGAAATACAGGAAATTCAATTTAAACTTAAAAAAACAAAGCAAAAAACCTGTGAGGGTGACTGAGCACAGGTTGCCCAGAGAGGTTGTACAGTTTCCACCCCTGGAGGTATATTCAACACCCAACTGGACAGAGTGCTAAAGAGCCTGCTCTGGATTTCCCTGGTTTCCCCCCCCAGCAGGGCATTGGACTAGGCAGTGTCCAGAGGTGCCGTCCAGCCTCATCCAACTGGTGATCCTCTGATTCAGTTGTACTGCTGTTGTAAAGCACTTGGAGGTCTAAGCAGGATAAATCCATTATAAAAAGTTTAAAATACCTTTAAAGAGGAGTTTTCTCTGAAATAGATATGTGAACTATTTTATTGGAGATGAGAAGACACACCTAATCCTTAAAAACAGATCTTAATTTCTGCCCTTAAACTAAGCCACTTCTCTTTTGCTGCAGCCTCAGTACTCAGTGCAAGAAGTCGTAGCTGGGAGTTGGGTGTAAGCCCATTGGAGTTAATTCTTTAGTATTTCCGTGGGTACTGTCCTGCACTGGCGTGATGCTTTTGCAGAATACCTTACCTCACAAGAAAATCTCTCTGGCAATCTCACTATCGTGTCCTGCTCCTTGAGAAATGAAGCTCTGTGGGCTAATGTGGAAGTCTCCTCAGAAAATCCTTTAAAACTTCTAGAAATCTAAATTCTTAAGAAAAATATGTAACTTCATATACATGTTGGGAGAACATTATTCAGTATTACAGCCTATATTGATTCAGTTAAGAAGCAGCTGCCTTATCTCAGCTCTATATATGCATACATTATAACATGTTATCTTAATTCAGGACTACCACACATTCTCTTTTTCCACAGGAGTTTTGTTCCATGAAGCACCAAGGATGAATGATCACCCTTTAAAATAATCTAGTTAACCTTTTATTTTCTTTTTTCTTTTGTTGGTTTTTTTTTCCTTCTCTCTTCTCCCATCTTCCCTTCTTCCTTAATTCTTTCTTTCCTTTTTTTCTTTCTTTTCTTTTTTTCATACTTTGATGCTTTTAGTCAGCTTGCAAAATAGTGGTCTAATGCTGGAGCAGACTTGCTCATTTATTAATAAGGTATTTTAATTACATATTTCTTTTTAATGAGGAAATGTTTTTACCCTTTGCTATATAAGCTTTACCCAGCTTATTGTGCATTGGTAAGTGTTATTAATCTTGTAAAGCATGCTGGAATAGAGTGCATTTAAAATGTGAGGGCTGCAACATAAAATAATGATTAAAACAATTATGACTAATCGTGCAAAGCTTTTATAATGCATATACGTAAGCCAGATTTCAGTTCATAGCAAAAGGCATTCAGCAGGTTAGCTGCTGACAAGGTCAAGTGAGAGTCTGTTCTTTCTTTGCAGTCAGGTAAATTGTAAGAAATACCACAAAAGAGATGTTGGAAGAGGTACAACTCTGATGTGCTCTGTGGGCTTTGGTGGGGCTGTGCACTGCCACGGGTGTTGCGTGGTATGTGTAAAGGACCAGCTTTTGCTGGAACGCTTGGGCTGATTGAAGCTGCCTTATGCCCTTTGACCTTGCTGCATGCTGGTTTTTAAAGAGAGAAACACCAGAGGAAAAGGGTGGCAGAGGAAACACGAAGAGGAGAAAATTCCTCTGTAAGAGCTTTCTGCGGTCCTGGACTTGCCATGTGCTGGCCATCTCTTGGGGAAGGGCTGCGTTTCTCTTCACTTGAACCTTGGGGACACTGAGAACCATTGGGAAGTGGGCTTTAGGGGAAGGAGATGTGCGTGTGAAGTTGAAGTGGTAACTGGAGCCCTTCTAGTTAAGCAGCCTCAGAATAGAGAGTTATGGAGGCACTAACCATGCAGGTACCTTTCCCTAAAAAAAGAGAAGGAGAGGGAGAACCTGCTACGCCCCCCCAAAACCACAGTCACAACCTGCTTTCACAGTGAATAATTGTGAATAATTAGGCTTGTTAATGCTCTGTGGTCCCTACGCCTGCTTTACTGCCAAGGTGTTATCAACAATCAGGTTCCGAGGACCAAAAATGTTTGTCTATGGTCTATGTGGATCACTTCTGAGTACCCACAGCACAAATGACTGTAAATGTCATCGAGGCTTCAAAACTTTGAGACATTTTCCCAGACTCTTGGTCTGTTGAAGCTCTGCTCCAAGTCCAGAGCTAGCAGCCTGTTCCCCTTCATTTTCATGTAGTAATCAGCAATGAAAGAGCATTTATTTGCTAACTGTCCCCGGGGTTCCCCAAAACTAAGGTTACTGTTAAAGACGGACAATTAGGTAGAACAGAATAATAATAATAACACAGATCTAAAGGTCTCTCTATTGTGCCAGGAACGTCAGAGTTATAAATCTCCTTCAGTATTTCCTGTGGGCTTTTGTGGACAGTGGAAACTATTGCGAGGCTGTGCCATTTAAGAACATAGTGTTAAGCATGGAGTTTTAACGGACTGATTAAAATACTAAGTGTCAAAATATACGTGCTGTCTCTTTAGAATTAAAATAATGGCAAAGGCATGTTTTTAGTTGCCAGGTAAAGAAAGGATTGACTTGATGATCCTTATGGGTCCCTTCCAGCTCAAGATATTATATGATTCTATGATTTTTGGTTTTTGGTGAGCTTGACCTTGATTTTTAAATAAGATGTGCTTTTAAGGGCAAGTTACAGCATGCCACTGTTGTACCTGCTTGGTTTATATCCACAGCCAGCAATGTACATTGCAGGGCCTGAGCGTGCTGCAGGAAGCCGTATTGATTGCACAGACAGTGGCATGTCCAGCCCTTGCTTTGTTCAGCTTTGCCCAGGGGTGGCCTCTGGATGGCAGCTTCCCTTGAGCCTGTAATCCAGGGAAAAATTCTGGTTGTCACTTTTGTCACTCATTTGCAGTATTAAAAACAGATGAGTTTTATTGTATTGTTGTATATTTTGCCATTGGGGGGGGGGGTTAAGTTTAATCTATAAAACCCTTCTGCATAAATCCTAACTTTGAATAATACTTTAGATTTGAAACTAGCATGCAGAAGTTTCTATATACTTTTGAGCTACCAAAATACTGCATAAGACTAAAAGCTAGACTTTAAATAGTGTCAGCTAGAATAAAAACTTCAGATTTACTTTAGAGACACAAGATATTTACCATCTTTGCAGTTTCAGTTTATAACCTTCATCTGTGATGTATTTTTTGGTGAGAAAGTTCAGTTCTTGGTTAATACAGTTAATACAAGTTCAGTATATGGTTAATATGGGAGTTCTGAAAATTAATCTCTTAGCATGTTTCAGCCATGATGTGTGTGATAATGGAAAGAACAAATGAACAGGGGATTAAAAAAAGGGATTAAACAAAGAGTTGGGATTTGAAGAAACCTTGACAAAAAATAAAATATTCATGCATTTGTGACCAGGAACAAGATTGTTTTTATCTTCCTAGATAACATTACAGATACTTTGACAGGAGTAAAGAAATGGGAATAGGTGTATAAACAGCAGATTTTGCGTTGAAGCTAACAGCAACCATACTAATAGTAACAGCGGGGAAAAACATAAAAATCCTAAAAATTTTAGCTGGTTCTAGGCCTGTGTAATGAGCATGAGTCATAAGGTTTGGCACAGTGCTGCTTTGTAAGGTCATTTTCAGAAGCAGTGGAGGGGCCAGGTCATCTCTTTTATCTGATGTCACCTCTTAGAAGCAAGGAGCTCTGTTGCGATTTTGTTAATTTTCAAGTAGCTGGATGGTACAAAAGTTGTATTTAATAATGATTTCTCATCAGGGAAAACACTATCCAGTATCCATGGGTATTATGGAGGTGATAAGCTCTTCCCTGAGGGTGCGTGTGTGAGCATCCTCTGTGGGAATGTGCTGCAAGCAAGAGTAGAAGCTCCCAACACCCAGCGTGTTGGGCTGGGATTTTGTGTTCTGATCTGAGGCTGATCTGAGCTGGGATTTTGTGTTCAGGGCAATCTCGCTTCACAGCTGAGCTCTTGCCTCTCTCCAGGGAGGAAAGAAGGAGAAAGAAATTTTGAGGTAGGTTTTTTTTTTTTCTTCAGAATAATCATCTAGAACTTCATAATAGAATAATAGATAATTGTGTTATCTCTCTCCTGGGCTCCCACACTAAGCAGACAGTGAAATTTTGTTCTTGATCTGGACGTTTATTTTGATGGAGTATGTCTTTTTGTGCCCAGGATAGCGTACATAAACTAGTAATCTGTTTTCCAGTGGAATGAAGGCAATCACACAGACCCTTTATTTCTCATTAAATGATGTTGATAAGATTTTAACTAGCAATGAGGAAGATGACTCATTCAGCCGGTTCTTCCCCATTAGTTTCATCACCATTCTATATGTCATTCACGCTCGCCCGTTGTCGTACACAGCGTGTCGTGTGTACCACGGCTGCTGGTTATGAAGCACCTGATGAACGTGGGACAGAAGCTTCCTTGGGACTTTTGAAGCCTGCTGTGACAGGGTCTGGCTTTGACCTGCTTCACCCTGTACGTTTGCTTATTCTGATGGAAACAAATGCAACCATGAGATGCAACCCTGTCATAACTCTTGACATGATGAATGGGGTTTTGATTCACAGGAAACCATAAGAAAATAGGGTTTCTGCTCTTTCAGTGCTGCTGTTTTCTCTAAGTTAATCTTGTGGTAAAATATGAAGCAGATAGGACAGATTAGAGAAGCAGGTGTGTGGGCAGGAAACAGCTTTGACACTTCTGACACGCTGGGTGGGAAAAATAGACTTTTGCTTAAAGTGATGTTCGTGGTGATGATGTTTTGTGCTAGAGTTTTTCCCCTTTGGTCCTGTTAATTTTATAGAGGAAAGATCCCAGGAGAGTATCAGTGCCAATACTACTGGCAAGTTTTTAGAGGCTTTCTTAAACCTCTTATTTCACAGAAATCTATGAAGTTTCTGGCTGGTCTGTCCTTTTCTAGCCTAAGCCTTGCCTAAGAAATCCAGCAATTTTCCACTTGAAAATAGCTATGGGTAAAGTCACACACTACTTTCACATAAGATTAAGGGTTTGACAAGGGTAGTGGGAACAAAGAAATTCCAAATTAAGTGTGCTCCGTATTTAAACCCCCCTCTCCCAGCCCTCTGTTGCACAATAGCAAGCTTTCCTAATGCAAGTGGGTTGTTGATATACTTCCAAAAAGAATTCCAGTTAGCTGAGAGATGGGATTAAATGGATTAAATAGCCTCCTCGGTTTTCAGTGAAAAAAAACAGAGTTCGGTTGAAGGCACGTACAAACGCGAACTTAAATGATTTTGGACTAGATTGGCCTTCTGAACAACCTCATATTGCCTTGCAAATTAGCGTGCCCTTTCTTGGCGAGGACCTGCACGGTGCTGGTGGGTACATGTGCATGCAGACACGCATGTGTGGTGCAGTGGGCACACGGAGTTTGCACTGTAGCTGCAGCCATTTCAGCAGACTATGATCGTGAGCCAGGAGGTAGGCTATCAGTTGGGTAGAAAAGCTGCAAAGAATATAAAACGGTGCAGAGTGCTCTGTGGCCAGTCTGTCTCCTTCTAGTGCAAAACTGGTGTGCCCCACTCAGCCAGACCCAAGCCCCGGGAGAGCCTGAGAACCTCCAGCCCACCAGCCTGCTCCTACACTAGCGTTTTTGTGGTTTCTTCCATTTTTCCATTGTGTTGTGTGGTTGCTAGTTGTTACCTTTTCTTCTTCATGGTATAAAACCCAACTTTCTCCTTTTTTTAACTCATCTCGTGGACTTCTTTTCCTAAGAATTTATAAGGCTTCACCTTTGTGCAAAGTACCTACAGATTCTCCCTGACTTACTCTTCCTCGTAATCAAAGCTGATTTCTTCTCAACCCTGCCTATCGTGTCTTGCTTTCATTTTTCTGACCCCTGAAGACAGGAAATAGCAATATGAAGCTCCACGCCAAGGTCTGTCAGCAGCTGATAACTTGATGTGTGGCAGATAATTACTGGAGTAATGACTTTTATGTGGACAGCATGACTCCATAGCAAACCTGTCTTTCGTTTTGGCCGCTTCATGGCGTCCTTTCTAAGTCTTTGTCCTGTGAAACTTATTGGCAACTTGTTCAAGTGGCAGCAGTAGTGGTTTTTTCATGTGTTACTAATTTTTCACCTATATCCAAAAGACCATTCTGTTACTGGAAAGATACAGATAGTATCATATACTTGGGATAGCACTGATGACAAAAAAAAAGGTGGTGGGAGGGTTTGAGGGGGGGGCAAGATTAGTGGTAGCAGAGGAAAATTGTCAGGAATCCCTAAAACTTTTTTGTGGCTTCTTTCTAAGGTCTACTAATTTGCCTTAACCTATTGTTGTTATGAAGAGTCACGTCTAAGAGGCTGAAGAGTAATGCATCCCAGATCTCACTTACGCATCCAGTCTAACTGGTCTTAAGTATAAGCAGTAGAGTAATTTTCTATTGTGTGCATGTTTTCCCTTTAAAAGCAGACTTCTTGCTGTCTTTGATTTCTGTATTAATTTGGAAAGCATGTGCCAAGAGTAAAATTTGTTTCACATTTGTTTCAAATTCAAATTAAATCCCTTCACCCCCAACCAAAGAATTTGCAAGGAAAAAAAAAGGGGGGGGGGTGGGGGGGGTGACCTTATCATGACTGGATCTCATCCTGATCAAGGGCCAAATCTTTTTAGCATTGAAAGGAAGTAAAAACAAGAATTAAGAACTTTGATTACCTCTGGGATAGCAGTGTTCTCCCCTTTCCTCTACCTGCAAGGAAATGCTACAAAGCAGCCATTTATTCAGTCAGTACAATTCTTATCTCTTTTTGTTGACTGGCTTATATCTTTTATTTTACTTTAACACTTGGCCCTGTGTCTCTCCCACCTGATGTTATTCACCTGAGACACGCGTCTTCAGAGGGTGGTGAATGATTGCTTCCTGGAGAGGAGGAGCAGAGAGAGATGGGCATACCCCAGCAGCAACACAGCCTGCCTAAGATATGAGTTATCTCCTTGCCGTAGCCCTCTTGCTCACTTTTTCTCCATCTTCATTGACCGTGTAGGGTGACTTCGCTTCTAGATCGGTGTAACAGATTAGATAAGGAATATAAGTACCTAAAATTAGTACCTTGGGGTTTTTTTAACTGTAAGTCAACCAACTAGAGCAAAGGAAAAAGGAGGAGACAACGTAGAAATAAAAGTTAGCTGCTCAGCTATAGGTGTACTTAAGTGCTTGCCTAACATTAATGTCTTTGAAAATCTGCCCTCAAGAAAAACGATGCTGCACTGTGCACAACCTGTGCAAAAGTTAGCAAACATTTGGAATGTATTTGGAAGATTAATAACATTGTAATTTTCCTCACCCTGTGGGTTTTTTCCTTTTTTTCCCCCCATAAAGCGGTGTACTAGGGGCTTGTCAGGTTGTGCATTAGATAATTGAGTTTTTATGCCAACAGGCTGTGCTGAAAGGTGTTACATCAGTGATTTCTTTTTCATCCCACTGTGCTTTGATCTCCTGCTATAAAGCAGAAGATCTAACAGTGGAAACTTTTGAAGATGATAGATGAATTTTGCTAATCCACTTTTCATAATCCTTACGAAAAATGTCTGTCCTTATCAGTCAGAAAAGATTTAATAGCTGTTGTCTCTAGAAAGTCTCATATTATCAGGATTGCAAGCTATGGAATTACTGTTATGAAATATTTTACTAGCATGTTTTGAAATGTTGTTGTAAATGCTTTAGAATAAATGAATAAAGATGCTTCTTTGTTAACCATGCTTTGTTTGTTGTATTTTCTCACTAAAATGCAGAACTCGTTTGCAACGTGCTGTTCAGCACTGTGCAATGATGAATATTTGCTGTCCTTATTGGTGTTAATTGCCCTGCTTTAATTTCATGTTCTTGGAATTCACTGAAACAGTCAACTTAATCCAAATATACTAATTCCAAACATTATATGGTGCTGAAACAAATAGTAAAAGTCTTGGCTCACAAGATGTAAAGCATTGTAGCTAATGGAACTATTGCAAGAGTAAGCAGCGTGTAGAATACTGTTTGCAGATTTTGGGGCAATAAAATGTGGCATCTTCTAGGAAGGAACCAAGTGTCTGTGCTTGTCCCTGGATGAAATTCACACTTATATCATCCAGATGAAGTCAGTAAAGTTAATGCAGTTGCCCAGGATTTTGTCCAATACAATCTTGCCTAATGTATCTTTTGTTAGTTGAGCTCCCCACATCTCTGGAAAATCCGTCTTATAGAAAATTGCCAGCAATGCTTAGGATTATGAAAAGTGTTCACCAGGTCTGATTATATTTTATCTCTTTTCTTTACAATAGCTTTGGGCCAGATTATGCTTTATGTTGATGGCATGAATGGAGTAATAAATCATAATGAAACTATCCAATGGCTGTACACACTTATTGGGTCAAAGGTAAGACACTCTCCAAAATTCTCTTTTTATATGTTTTTGGTATTCTTTAAATGCATTTTATTTGTATTACGTATGCATTTAGGGTATAAACAGACTGCATGTTAGGTTCTAAATGAGTACATAATACTCTGCATGGAAACTGGGGCACACTGAGCTGTTATTTCTTTTCTTCTGTTTTTATACTCTCTTGTGCTGTGGGCACATACTCTGCTCTTAAAATCAAAGATACCAAAGATGCCCTTGTTAACTGTCCGTGCTGCGACTGTGGTTGACCGTGGAGAAGATTTTTGAGCTTTGCAGTTGCAGTTCCCAAGACATTCTTTGGAACCACTTTTTGGGGTGTTTTGTTCTGCCTTTCCATTCTATGAATGCAAATCCTTTTCTACAGTTTCACCATTCTACACTGCTCAACTTTGCTGAGCACTGGGGGAGGACAATTCAGTGACTTCCTTCTTAGAATAGACTAGAATAGTTCAGTTGGAAGGGACCTACAATGGTCATCCAGTCCAACTGCCTGACCACTCCAGGACTGACCAAAAGTTAAAGCATGTTGTTAAGGGCATTGTCCAAATGCCTCTTAAACACTGATAGGCTTGGGGCATCGACCTCCTCTCTAGGAAACCTATTCCAGTGTTTGACCACCCTCTCGGTAAAGAAATGCTTCCTAATGTCAATGCTTCTTGTGCTTGAAGGGCCCTAGAAGACAAAGTCTGGTACCTGCCTACCGGGGATTCCTTGTTGGTCCCTGCATACAAGGAGGCAAAAGCTGAAGGCCAGAATATATGCCGCTTGGGTTGGTCTTCTCCCATGGAGTAGTGATTTATATAATGCACAGCCCACTTTTAGGCCATCTTTGCTGGAAGTTGAAAAGGAAGCAGAACACAGATTCTGCTGGCACGCCATCCTGAGGGGCCGTGGGATAGGTAAGGCCACAAATACACCATTCTCCAGTCTGTTGGCTCTCTAACTTTAGGAAGTTTATTAAAGGCCTGCAGGGATTGCTGGTGCTCTTGCCATGTAGACCTGCTTGGGATAGATCTGTATGAGACAATAGCTGGAACAGGGCCTGTTAGCTATTGTTAACAACTTTAAAGTTGCCATAATTGGTGGAGTTGAATCCATAGTTAGAGTTACTACGAAATTTCCAGGATTTTTTCCTCAAGTGGCTGAGTCACAGAAGTTGCTGTTGGATACTGTAGTGACACAGAGATGCTGCTGCTCTCCCTCTTTCTCCTGATAGCTTTCATAGCACAAGGAGAAAAAGAGCTCAGCATCCCAGGGGCCTTTTTTAACCACTACATAATTTTTTCTACAATGTGCAAACTCCACTGCTGCAGCAGATTATCAAGTCAAAGAACAGATGCTGCAGTACTGAGAGAACCCATTTATCTTGGGTTGACGTACCTATATTGTTAGATACGTAAAAGTAAAATAATTATGGTTATCAAATCTCAGGCTTGCAGGGCGTAGTTCATGATTGGGAGAAGATGAGGAGAAACTTTTTCCCCATGTAAAATGTTCCACTGTTGGCTGGGCATTACTCTGGGCAGTTTGCCTTCCTGAAACAGGGAACGTTAGCCACGGTTGGAAAAGCGGTGCGAGACAAGAGAGAAATGGTTTGCTTGATATAGATCCTCATTTTCTATGAAACAGATAAAAGAGACAAGCAAAAAAAAAAAAATATTGCCATGTCCATGATTGTTTATTTCTCTAATGCATCTAATGGGAGTGGGATGGGGGAGAAACATCAACCGTATTGCTACCTTGCAGATTAAATTCTGTCTAGATTTTCTTGACCAGAGTACTTCAGCTCTTGGGTCCTTAAGCTTCTTTCTCCCTCCCCCATTGCCAGCCTGAATGATTATCTCCATGTCCTGGCTCAGTGCCTGCAGCTGAGGAATGCAGGCAATGTGCTTTGAATAGTTTGGTTTCAGGTAGCATCAAAGTTGCTTTTTCTTTATTCTTTGACTGTCTTGGAAGAGATCTAAGTCCCTGTCTGTGTGCCACAAGTTAACTGAAGGTATGGCAGGCTTACTGTCAGAGTGTGGTGGGACAGCTGCTTTATGCACTTAAAGGTCGTTTTGACTTTCTGTGAAAAATGAACCCCTGGAATTTGCAAGGCACCTACGGTCTAATTTGCAGCCCTGCTATGCTGGTGCCTTCTCCGCAGCAAAGGCGGTGAAAAATATGTTAACGCTGCTGAACAAAAAAGGAATAGAGAAATCGCCAATTAAGTCTTGGGACAAATCCCTCTAATAGGATGCAGGAGGAATACAGCCATTCAGATGCCACAGCTGCGACACATGGTTTCTGGCCTTCTCAAAAGCTCTGACCAGGTTTAATATACTCAGCAATGGAGGTGGTTGAATCTTTTTCCACTGGGTTTTTTTGATCAAATTCTATAAGGGTTTTGACCCTTTACTGTTACTACTTCTGCTCTATTTGCATAGGGCTGCTGGCTCTCTGGGCCTTGCTCACTTCGAGCAGTGTATTATTGCCTGTGCTTGTCCACTGCAGGATGCAGGTTCAGCAGAGAACCTTAGGGTCTGTCACACTCAGCACTGCAACAGCTATAATTTTGGCACCCAGCTCCAAGTTTACTTTAGGCACCCAGCGATACTTCTGTACAGGATAGAGGGAGGGGGCAGGAAATAAAGTTTGAAATTAGTGAGAAAGAAGGACTATAAGCAATTTACTGAAAGCCTATCTCGATTGTTGTCATTATATTCCTTACTATTGCTACTTCTGCTGCAGTTTTACCCCTCTAAGCATCAATAGATGCTTATATAGATGGGTTATCAGAAGTTGCTGATAATTTTAGCACTGTGGTCTAAATTTGCTCTGAACAAAGTTACTGGGGAGGTGATTCAAATTCCAGCAGTATGACTACACTAGTGCTGCTGCCCTTACTTTGGGTAAGAGGCACCAGTGGCATCAGGGTGAGGAACTGACAAGCGGGAAGAAAGTTAATCTTAGGTGACTCATTTGTTAGTGGTGAGAAAGAGCCTTCTGTTTCAAATGGATATTATATAGGTGTTAGACTGGAAATTTGAAGTTAGCAGTACCCTTCTTCTGCCGTGTTAAAGAGAAGAGCTTTATAAGCAAATCCCAGACTCTTAGGGCCACTGCCAGTCCTTTGCAAGACACGTCCAACGTGTGCAACCACGCCAGTGCGTGCCAGTGGCCTGTCACAGGCTGGCTGTAGACTGCTCTCCAATCATCAATGGCTAATAGATCCCTGGCATAAAACATTTACAGCATAATCCCAATTTAAATGCACATTACTGCTATTTCATCATTAGTTATATAGGCAGCAATTCATCAGTCTTTCCCTGTTTAACAAAGCGTTCAAGTATGTACTTAATTATAGGTGTATGGTTGCATGCTGTTGGTTTCCAGGGAACTTTAATACATAACTGAGGTCAGCAGTGTACTGCTGTAGGAGTGTAGAAGAGGGCTACAGCAGGGCCAAGGCTCTGACCATCTTATATAAGCTAGAAGTTATGTAAATAGGAAATACCTATGTCAACCAAGTTTTCTTTTAGCATTCATTGGTAGCATGGAACATTCATGCAAGATAGTTTGCTTTTTAAAAGACAAAATGAGGAGTCAATGAATGTCAGTTAACAGTGCTTTCAGAATTTCTCCTTAATTTTTACTTTTTTTTTAAAGTGAGTAAACTAACCAACCTATCAAGGATGTTGCCTTAACAACTGACCACGTGCTGTAACGCAAACCTTGATTCAACCTCATAGCATCTGGGAAATGATATTTCAGAACTTTCTTGGTGTTTCTGCCAGCTGTATGTTGCTGCTGCTGAAGTTGGAATTAAGTTTTTACATCATGTTGCAAGTTATATTTAGCCTGCTTGTAAAGGGACCTGAGGCATTTGTTCATGCTGGCAGCTGTCACCCCAGAGCCCTGCAGAGCTCTATGGTGGATCACCTGCAGGTAGAGTCTCAGTTTGATGGTGATGGCGAGGACTGTTGGAAAATTTCTCTTACCCAAAACAAGGGACACCAACTTAAACACATATATGCACTAAGCCATATTAAGTCCTTATAATGTATTTTTCATCTGTTAGCATGTATGAGGTTATATATATTATCTTTCATATGCATTGGTATTCCCTCTGACCTGGTAATAGAAAGTGTACAATACTGTATCAGTGCCTTACCCTCTCCAGGACTAGCTACTGACTGTTGACAAAAAGTACATTTCTGAACCAAACATCTTGGAAAAACCAGAGGTGTTTATATCGTCCGCTAGAGAAGCAAACGTTCCTTTGCATCACAAACCCACAGGCTTTTGCCACTCCACCTCAATCTTCAAAAGCATGTCTAAGGCATTAAGTGGTCCAAAACCTGAGTCTGGTTTCACCTTTTCTTTCCCCCTGTTTCTGACTGCTACTGATAATGATTATTTTTTTCCCATTTGATGATCCAGGCTGTTCTAATTTCCCCCAGGGGAGCTAAAGCCCCTTTTTGGCATTGTTTTTGGTGGAAAGTAATCCATTTTCAAAGTGGTGCTGGGTAACCTCAGAAGACTGGGTGGAATGCTGGGCCCAGGCTGATACAACGAGGTTGATTAAAGATTCCTATCTCGCATCTTGTTTTAATTTTTTTTTCTACTTTGCTTCTGTCTGCGTCCTAGATGGCAAGTTTAAATAGGAATTTTAACTAGCAAGTTGTTCTCTGTGCCTTGTGTGAATCTTTTGCTTCCCTTGGTATTGAAGTAATGACTTTTTGAATGTTTTAAATGTAATTAATTCCAAAATAAGAAAAAACCCACAACATTCAAACAAAACGTAGTTGTAGTGGGTGTTTTTGTTGATTTCAAAAGGAAAGTCCAGTAGGGCTGCTTTTCCTGCACGGTGCTAGTGACATGTTAAAACATGCACGTGGTTGGTAAGTCATTTCATGAGAATTCTGAGAGAAATAATATTCTCAGTCACAAAAAGCACTAAAATTGTTTTTACAAGTGAATCGTTTAAGGTATGTAGAGGTAAACACTCAGTTTAAGAACTTGATTAAATCTGTCTCCATTTCACAAGTCATTTATGCATGTGCTCAACTGAAGTCATAAGCAGAGCAGAGAGTACCATATAACTTGAATTTGTGCTTTTCTTTTCCTCAGGAAATTTCTCACCAAATCTTATGAAAATGGATATTAAAGTGGGTCTACAAATATATACCAATAAGTGGTTTATAGTTATGGAGAAAATGTAAGGGGCTTAACAGGTATGAATAGGACTAAAAATAGTAGCATTAGTAGTACTAAAACATGCTAAATTAAATCACCACGAAAACTGGATAGTATACTCTCTTGTTGAGGGTCTTGGAAATACAATGTATTAACTTTTCTGGTGATATATTTTGAAAATCATTGTGTGTGTGGATGGCCTATTCTGAGTTAACATTGCCTGGACGATGAGAATGAATATACATGGGAATGTGCCTGATCTTTGTGAGCAGGAGAATAATGCTACAGCAGAATAATGCTGTAGCATTATTCTGCACTTTATTCTTCATGTATTTGGAAGGTGATCTAGAAAAGCTGGCCTGCTAAAAGAATTAAGCATCCAGGAACAATTATGCAGCTTGGGGACCTACTGTGATTAATTTCACATGTCGTCTTCTTCCCAATCTGCTGCCTTGATGATTAACAAACTCCTTTGCAGCCTGTCAGATGAGACTCCACATAGAGCTAATGCTCAGGCTACATAGATTGCATCATGTCTCTTACCTCCAGCCACAATTCTGATAAGCCTGTGGTTTTGTTCTGTTTTCAGGTCTGGCCCAGGTAGAAATGTGAGTTAGGTGTCAGTCTTTCAGATTCTCAGGCTCCTTTGCTTCCTGGAAGGGTTCAGAGCAAAGCTGAGATCTCCCCTCGAGCCTTAAAATCAGTGCCGTCTCACCCATGGGCTGCCCTGTGCTTAGACCTTGAGCTGTGGTGAACAGGTACAACTGCTTTGAGTTCAGTGAAACTGTGAACGTTCTTAGCAGCTGGCTCTTAAATTTAATCCGCTATGCATTTGACCATTGAACTGTTGTTATGGAATTGGTTGTGTGAGGGAGAAACAAAATCCTGGATTTATAGGAACTTTCCTAATTCCTGCCTCTCCAAGGGCTTGAGCCAACGCTCACCAAAGTTGGTGGAGAGCTTCCCTCCACCTTTCACTCAGAATCTTTAACGGCACTGTTGCATGAACAGATTTTATTTTGAATTGTACTTAATTATTGCTTTGAAGATAAGGATCAAGGTGTTGCAATAAACTTGGAATAGGATACGCCAGCCAGTGCAGACTACGTTATGCACTCGCTTTGGTCTGTCCGACTCAGCAGACAGACTGCTACGAGTGCTGCTCTTCTTTACCAACCATATTTGTAGGAGGGTTTCAAAGTCGTTCCATCAAATGTGAGAGTTTGCAGTAGTCCAGTCCTGCAGCAATAACAATTCCTGTAGCTCCATCTGTTGCATTCACCTCTGAGTATTTTGAAGGGATAAGTACCCATTTTTCTGTGTTCAAAATAAACTCTTGTAGATTAAGGCGATACTAGAAAACACACAGTTCCCCCACATCATATCAGAGGTCTGATTTCAACTTGTTTGAAGTGAAGAATGAGAAAATGTAATGATTAACTGCCAACAACATGGCAAATGTTCAGGCTCAACTTTTCATTCAGTCTCATCTGTTCAAATCTGTATGAGAAAATGTCCTGTTAGCGATGAGTGAAATATGTCCAAATGTTTCCAGAAAATACCATGCATCTCTGCAGAAGTACAAATTTCTTGTTGTAAAGGAAAGGCATGAAGAAAGAAAAAAGCAAATGTTATACTAGAATTAGGTAGGGGAAAAAACTGAAAAACAACCTAAAAATCAGTGCTAGCTTTTAGAATTACCTTAGTCTCTCTCACTAATGTAGTTCAGTGTCACAGATCTGCTACCATTCACATTTGTGAGCAAATTATTGTGCCTCAGGCCCTAGCTATTAGTATTTTCAGTTAGCTACTAGTGTTTTCTAACAAGCCTTATGTCCAGCATTCCTGTGAAAGGAGAAGTTGCAGTTGGAAAGTTTGGATTGAGGGATGAGACTAAAGAAAATGGAGCCTACTCTTTCCAGCATGCTTGAAGCCACCAGTGTGAAAGGTCTTTGACTATAAGATCAATTGCCTGAACAAGAAAAATAGAAAATTTTCAACCATAAGTTATCAGATGAAAAAGAGTGAAGAAATATGAAAGAGTTGCTCCAAGGATAAAAAGCAGCAGGTTATAATCCAAGCTTATAGTACACACCTGAGATTTTTATGCATAGCTCAACACAGAAATCAACTTGACCAATATAAAACACATTGTGGTCATTATGCCAAACCTTTTGGGATAGCTAAATTATCATTTTGCAGGGTAGAAATATCATTAGTCCTAAGTCAGGAGTTTAGTAAGCTGCATTTTAAGGAGTGTTTTAAAATTAAAATAAGCAGTTATGTCTGAACCTTTTCTGGAAGCACTGTTTCATTAACTTGGATGCACAATGAGTCAGTTTGCAGGGTTGCCTGTTTTCTGGTCTGTGTTGCTCTTAGGTGATACAGGGATGTGTCTTTTCTGGCAGTGGCTATGGCACTTGGCAGAGGGCATGTGGGCTCTTCGAAAGTTTTGATAAAGAACAGGGAAAGCTCTTCTGGTGCATAGTCAGTTATTGAAATGCCACCAAACTCAAATTTGTTAGCTCAGAGCTTTAGCTCTGGGTCAATTGATATAGTTTTTTAATCTATTTAATAGTTAAAATAAGTGTATGTGAAAAGTTCAGGTAATGATTCACAATGAAGTACTTCCTCTGAATTTCCCCATGGTTTTTTTAATCATAATCATTTCCCTTTGATCTGGTCCACTCGGTCATGTCAATGTCTAATTATGTCACGTTAGACATTTTTAGCGTTGTCGCAGCACTAGGATGTGGACTGCGCCGGTAGGCGCCTCTTCGTGTAGGCATCCTGGTAGGAAGCCACTTGGCAATCCTTCCTCTCTCCTCTAAGTCCTGTTCCCCTAGACTAATACTTTGTGCTGCAAAACTCAATAGCATCTGACACTGGAAGATTTTGGAAGTAATTTTCAGTCTGAAATGACCACATGCTTTATCAAATATAACTGTATGTTAAACTAGCTATTTTGCCAGTCTACCAGACCTCTGAGTCTGGTTTACACACTTACACTTGTCAGTAAATGTGTATCAAAAATCAAAGTCCTAGGCTCATCTCGGTAGCAGACATCCTTTGTACTGTGTCCTTGTATCCCCATGAGCTCGCATGCCTCATTGCAGCAAGCCACGGGGCAAGCGCTCGTTGTTCCCTCCAGCTGTGATCAGCAGATCTACTTTCATGCAATGAGGCCTTGAATGATGGGGAGTGGGGCCTGTGTCTCTGTCATGTGTGGTACATGAGATAGAACGGTATAAAAATAAGAAAACAGACCATAGTGAATGGGTGTGTTTCCAGAAGGTGCTGAGTACCAGCACCTCACCTATACTTATTGACTAATTGTTATATTGTTCCTCTTCCCTCTGCATAGAGAGACCAGTATAAGAAACAAACCTGGCATCCAGATCTCCTGAGGCTTAGTTAAGTGTCCTGAGTTTTAGACAGAGCTTTTGGTTGTTCTGCCAGCAGAAAGTGCTGGCTGTGTGTGTGTGTGTGCTGAGATGACTCCTGCAGTTTCGTAGGAAGAAAGGAGATGGTCAACCTTTTGCATTCTTTAGTGTGTATTAATGGTCTGGGGTTTTATGATTGTTAAAGGACATTGTGGTTAATTTTGACTTACTCCCTCAGATTTGAATAATGTAGGTAGTCTTTCCTTATATTAACAGAGCTTTGGGCTTAACCATACATACTTATTATTTGGGCATATCCAAATAATACATATTTATTTGGGCATATCCTACGGTATTCATTCTGTGACAAGTATAGTTTAATTAATTTATAGGATATGAGTAGGATGCTTTTGTTAGTAGTTTCATTTTTCTCACTGTTTATAGTAAACTTTTGGAGACTTAGGCTTTGTTACCAAGTTGGTTCTTCGTTTCACCTCTATTTTGATGATTATTGAATTGTTATTAAAGACTTTTGAGAACAAACACACTGTTGGTGTGGATCCTTTTGACAGGATTTTGCAGAAATGCAAGTACAAGTTTGTGAGGAAACAACAGCAAAAATTCCACACAAGGTCTGTTCCATTTTTTTTGGCTGTGCAAGGATCTCGTACTCCTCTAAAAGTATGAATTGAATCAGCTGTGTGCTCTGTGTCTGCTGTGAGGCGTATAGCATCCATCTTTTTTTGCGGAGCTGTGCTGCTTAATTTTCTCTCTCAGTTTTTTTTACTGAATTTCCTGTCTTTTTGGAAACTCCTTGAGACAGACTCTGAATTAGTCAATACAGTATTGCCTTTATTTTTCTTCTTAAATTCATCTTAATTTTCCTCTTAAATTAGTCCCTGTCCTGGTTGCCATATGTATAGTACAGTAGTGGAATCCTGCCTGCAGGAAAGAAGGTGATATCCAGCATTTTTCACAGTGTCACGTAAACCAGATCTGAGACAGTTCAGCCAACACAGCAGTTCGTATACCCGTGTTTTGCTCATAGCTTAGTCTGGAGGAATGGCCCAGCCAGGGAGGGAGTCCGTACATTGGGAGACCCAGGCTGAATCCAGCTTCCAGGCAGGCACATTCTTGAACCAGTTTCCAAACCCCTTTGTGCCCTGGTCCCTCATCTGGAAAATTGGTGTTTGGATTTTAGAGCCCTGGGGGAAGAACATGAGGGAGTGGAGTGACAGATTATATGTGTTGAAGACAGATAACGTAGGTGAAAGTTGAACCTAATACTAATTGTTACCATATCTGTCCTTCTGGCATCTCTCAAAAATGCTTGTCATACCTTTGTTTAGATATAGTTGTTCTTTAAAGCAACAGCTACTAGCTGAAGGTACTTGGATAACAGTAAAAAATATGCTGTATCAAAAATGGAAACCACCAAATATGTATGATGGCTTTATATTCAGCACATAGTGCACCTCAAGGAACCTCTGAGTTGCAAGCAGCTCAGGTCCCTGAAGTTACTTCACCAGGTTATTTGCCCTAGGGCTCCTTATGGTTATCTCGCAGATTTTACGTTGGTCTCCTGAGTTACAGGACTAGTCCTTAGGAATGAAGATGTCTGCTAAAATGTGTGGACTTCAATTACTTTTCATAAGATCAAGATCAAAAGAAAGGTTCTCTGATATGTTTTCTTTCTTTTTTTTTCTCCACAGTCCTCTAGTAGTAGTTTATACCATATAAAGTCTTTTCAGAATAATTTCCAGCGTACCAGCAGGTTCTCTAGCTGGCTCCCATGATACACTGAAATGAGTCTCATCTGGACGTGCTGTGTATTCTCTTTCCATATTCTGATCCTCTTTGATCACAGCAATCGAAGAAGGAGTTCAGATGCTTCCTCGTTTGCCCCCCTCTATCTCTACTGTTTTTGAAGACCACATTAATGAAAAGCAAGAATGTGGTGTTCAATATAAAAAAATACTGTTAATAACTCAGCCAGCATGGAATTTTTATAGATTGGTCCCTTTTATTTTTGAATTTCCTCTTCTTATTAAAAGACACAGAACTGTAGCAAAGGTATGCTTTGTCTTTTTTGTTTCCAGCAGCGTGTAGCTGCTTCCTTCTATAGTTTAGTAATAAATTGAAAGCATCCTCTTCAGAAGCCATTTTTTCTCCACTGCACTTTAAATTGCACTGTGTGGTTGTCTAAGCACCTTATTGTTATGATTTTGGAGAGAAATGCAACTCTTTGTTAACTGACAGTTTGAATACTCCCCCAGTCAAGCTTTGCATATGACAGCCTTTCTTGCAGAATATAAATAGAAAGAGTAAAATGGGACAAGAGACCCCTGCAGGTATTAATGTATGGGATTGCCTCAAAATTATTAATCCCATGTGGGTTGAGTTTCTGTTCACCCTGTTTCCCTTTAAATAGAGAGAACAGAATTCCACATATTCATATTTTTTTTTCCTCTGTGTCGCTACCACTCTCCGTGGTTTGCAGTGCTCTATGCTCAGGTTGCTGCTTCTTTTTGTCTTTCTCATCGCGGTCTAGCCTCCCCATGTATGCTTTCCTCATATTTGACGTCTGTTGGGCTATATTTTATGTCTGTTCGGTGCAAGGGGAACTGTAGAGCCCCACTGTAGTAAGGATTCCCCGTGGCTGTAGGGGGAAAGACGTGATAGACCACCTGAAGGTAAGTTTGCTCCTAGGTCTGCACTGCCTGGATTTGCTTGGATGAGTGTCTGTACTAGCTGTGGATCTGATAGTGAGATTTGTGCCAAGCTTGCTTATAATCATGATACACCTCGACTTTCATCGCTGGCCTGCACGATGTCCCTTCTAATTTCCTTGTCATCCCCTTCTGATGTGGGGATGCAACGTGAGTGACCAAGTTTTCAGCTTCTGCCAGTTGAAGATCTAAGTTCAGAGCAGAGCATCAGACAGAAAATGACAATTTACTAAGTAGAAATTGCAGGATATGTCAAAGAAGATAGCCTTGCCATTTACTAGGGTGGGTTTTGTATAGGAACAGCAAGCACTCAGAGAGCGGTCCAAGGCGTTGGGCCATGGGACAGGATCTGAAAACTGAGCGCAAGATTTTCCTGACGTCATCGCCTGATGTAGTAATACTGCAGTTACTCATCTGGGAGGTTGTGTTGTTTTTCTTCCCTTTTGCTCAGAAGGGTGGGTTAGGATTATTCGTCATCTTTGGCTAAACTGATACAAACTTATGTGGAACAGATGGACATCACCAGGCTGCCTTTACCTATAGGTCATTAGCACATGTTTTGACAGGTCTGCATAGTTCAATGCTAGTCTGCACCAGTTACAATACTATGGATGTTAAAGCACTGATAGCATCCTGCCATTTCAATTATATTTTAGTTCCAGAACAAAAATGAAGCCTAAAAAAGCATCCTTCCCATTACCTCCCCTTTCAGAGTGTTGCCTTCTAAAGTTTTTACAATAGGCTGCCTGTCCTCATGTGAGTGAGTTGTGGTTTGAGAGGAAAAAAGGGTGATATTTCACTGTCCTGGTTTCAGCTGAGATAGAGTTAATTTTCTTTGTAGTGGCTGGTATGGGGCTATGTTTTGGATTTGTGCTGAAAACAGTGTTGATAATACAGAGATGTTTTAGTTGTTGCTGCACTAGTCAAGGACTTTTCAGCTTCCCATGCTCTGCCAGGTGCACGAGAAGCTGGGAGGGGACACAGCCAGGAGAGTTGATCCCAACTGACCAAAGGGCTATTCCATACCACGTGACGTCATGCTCAGTATATAAAGCTGGGGAAGAAGAAGGAAGGGGGGGACATTTGGAGTGATGGCGTTTGTCTTCCCAAGTAACCATTACGTGTGACGGAGCCCTGCTTTCCTGGGGATGGCTGAACACCTGCCTGCCCATGGGAAGTAGTGAAGGAATTCTTGCTTTGCTTTGCTTGCGTGCGCGGCTTTTGCTTTACCTATTAAACTGTCTTTATCTCAACCCTCGAGTTTTCTTACTTTTGCTCTTCCGATTCTCTCCCCCATCCCACCAAGGGGGAGTGAGTGAGCAGCTGTGTGGTGCTTAGTTGCCAGCTGGGGCTAAACCACGACATTCACTCATTGTTAGTGCTTCAAGAGGCTTTAGACTTACCCTTTCCTTTGAAAGCATGCTGTTAATTTGTGTGTCTGATTTAATTTTAAATCCTGCCTTGTCAATAAAAATAGTTTGCTTAAATGTCCTGTATCTTTAGAACCAAAGGAAAATGAAATTTTGGAAATGTTTAGAGTAGATATTAATACCTCCTGCCTCCATCTGAGGTTCCTGCTTTCCTGCACGGGTATGGACGCATGCAGATGACTGCTGGCATGTGCATTTTCTCCGGCTGCTCTGGAGAAGCAGCAGCGTCAGTGGTGGCCACCGCATGCCTGCAGCAAGTAAAGAACAAGAAAGGAAGGCCAGACAGGACACATCTTGTACGACCAAGATGCAGAAAATACTGCAGCTGTTCTCCTGTAGAAGGAGGGGGGAAAAAAAAATCAGTGAGGGGAACAAAAAAAGCAAGCTGCCTTTTTCTGCCTTAGAAAAGCCATCCCACAGCACCACCTAGCAGACACAGATGGATGTGAATAAACAGACTGGAGCATAATGTTGCTGGGAGAATGCGATGTCGAGCAGGACTGGGGGCTTTAAAACCTAATACCTGTTCCACCTAATACCTAGCACAGGTCATTGATATGAGCTGAGCTGTGCTGTCCTTCCCTCATACGGCTATTACCCTTTAGTATCAGATATTTGTAGCCTGATGTAGCTAATTAATCTTGCTGCATATTTGATGAAACACATTTTTAGTTGGGGGGGGGGGGGGGGGTTGGTTGTACTCTGGAGCGGTGCCCTTTGGCCCCCCCTATTTTTTAATGCACCTAGCTTAATTGGAGTGACGGCATTCTCAATCGTCTTGCAATTATTTATGTTTTTGTCTGCGTTAGTCCAAGGTGCCAGGGGGGAAATCGCCCAGCAGCCTGCTGAGGAATACTGCCAGAGCACGGATTTCGAAGAGCACGGCGAGCATGGCCTGGTCCTACCCCCACGGCTGGGGAAGATGTGGTAGAAAATAGTTAACCTACAGCTGCTGGCTGCCTGCAGTTTTAAAAGTAGTTGTACATGTTTGCTTTCCTAGGGGGACCAGAATGCAAGCTTGCTTTTGGGCTGCAAATGCGAAGTATTTATTTGTGAAACTGTAGCAGATTTTAGCCTATGACCTTTACTTTGTTACTTGATTAATCTTGCTCATCTTTGTACTTAAATGGCCTTTTAGCTTTTGCCCTACCATCCTGGACAGGTGGCTATGAAAGGCCCTGGAGGTGCCCACTTGTGGGAGGCTGTCGAGGAGCTCGAAGGAAATATTCAGGTTTCAATTAAAGAGGAGATTTCAGAGCACAAGTTGTAGTTGGTTATGCTGAACTAGAGCAACACTGGTCCTCCTATGAACTGTGTTGTGGATGTATGGGTTAGAAACAACATGACTCAGTAACGGGAAGAAGTTGTAGGACTTTCAGCTTGCAAAGATTTTTAGTTTGGCATTATGCATGCAGGCAGATCTGCTTTACTACTCAGAGGCAGTACACAGAGAGCTCTGGCAGCAAGACTGAAATCCAGTCCCTTCCACGTTCTGAGATCTTATTTTCCTGGTTAAAGCAGGGGACTGGCTATCAAGACTCTTAATTTGCTCTGTAGCATTGGGAAAACTATTATTATTATTACTATCATTATTATTATTATTATTCAGAGCCAAGAACTATACAACTAAATCCATATGTGGACACCTAAAGTATTCTTTCAGATATTGCAAGACATTTTACTTTTATGAAAGGAAATGTGCCTGTGCAGTACCTTGGAAAATTAAAAGAATACTTTTTTTCTGGTATTTCCATGATCGCTGGGGTAATATCTTTCATGCCCTTCACACAGTTGCTCCATGATACTTCTCATCTCTTTTATGGAACTATTTAGAAGTTTAAGTAAATGTTCCCTGTCAAGTGCTGTGAGAGCCTACCATGAAACATTTTCTAAAAGCAGGAAAAATAACATCCAAAGTAAGAGTTCAGTGTGATTTTAGTACTCTCAATAAACTCACCTCTTCAAAAATTGTACTCTACTGAGCTGAAAGGGTCAAATCTCAATTACATTTCCTTTGGGCTAAATCCATAGGAACCATGCCTGTCAGACATTACACAGCTACCGCAGCACACTTCAGTTGAGCTTTCTGGGATACAAAGGATCATGTTCTGCAACAGTTTATTCTACTGCTTTTTGTGAACTGCTGCCCCTCGTTAGGGCATCACTGTATTTACTGATTTTGCCTGCAGTTACTCTTGACTTCAGAAGAAAGTCGAAGTAATCTGTTGTGGTTACTTCAGGAAAAAGAAAGGCTTGGGTTATTTTTTTCTTCTCTTCTCTCTCCTTCTTTTTGTCTGTACTGCTCCCAAAGAACTGGAACAACAGCCCCAAATTGATCTATGATGCAAGTCAAATCACTGCTGATTATGATCTCATGCTTCTGTGGGTTCAGCTCTTTGAATGACCATGGCAGTTACTTGGCTAAAAACTATACAAGTCCCAGATGCTGAATAATTCTCAAATACTACATCTCAAATATGTTTCATTCTGACAATAACAAAATTGAAATGTGTGTTAAATAATGCCACAAGAAAGGCACATCCGACTGTGCAGTGGTTTGGTCAAATGTGTTTAGTCCTCAGGTTCAGAGTAGGGTACTGAGAAGGGTCAAATGAAGAGAAATCTGGGCTCTGCTGCTGCTCCCCTGTCCCGGTCACCACTGCTGCAAACCTACCTGTAGCTTGGTAGCTACAGCCTCCTAGGAATATACAGGCATATATTTGGTTTCAGTTATCTTATTATGTTGCTGTTTGGTATTTTTAGGCTTGGGGCAAGAATGGTCACATTTCAGGTGAGTTTGGAGCATGCTCTGTGGTGCTTCTGAGGCTCTGTTACCTCACTTGGGAGATAAGAAACCTGGTCCAGGCTCATCTTTGAGCTGCAGATTTCCAGGAAAGCAGGCTGTAGGGAGAGTTGTACACATACACGTGTGAGCTCAGAAGCCCTGCTGGACCTGTCAGTTTTGAAAATGAGTTTCTGAGGCTTAAATACTTGTCATAGCCATGTTCTGAGTCTGCTATATAGAAAACATGTTTCTAACCCTTTTGGTCTGCTGTCAGACTAGGCCGAACTGAAACACAAATTCTGTGAGTCACAGGAGGTTCATTAGCAAGCCACTCAGTATTCTCTTAAGTGCTTGGGAAAATTGAGTCGCTTAAGCTACAGTATCACAGTACTGTAATCCCAGACCACACCTGGTGTTCAGAGAACTACTAGAATCTCACTGCATAAAAGGTGTCATCTTCAGGTGGTTTGTGAACTGAAAAGTACATTTTGGGTATCTGGATGGGCATCTGAATCTTAATGCATTTAGGACTGCTCTGTTATACCAATATTAGGTGATCACTGTGATCTGGTGAAAATAACAAGCGTTATGGAGCTTTTTGCACCCTGATGTCCCTTTCAGTATATGTGTGTTTGGGGGGTGGTATGGGTGCATGAGAGAGAGACAGAAAATAAGTTGCAGATGCCAGGCTTCAAAAAACGAAGGGTGCTTTAAAATAAAAATCCAGGGGTCTCCATTTTGTTATTCATGTTCTTGATATAGCTGTTATTTAGTCACATTTAATAATTTAGACATGGTCTTGAACAACTAGCTCTAGGTGGCTCTGCAGGGAGCTGGACAAGATGACCTCCAGAGGTCCCTTCCAACCCTGGCCATTCTGTGAATCACCCAAGGTTCCTCCTTCTTTTTCTGCTGTAGTGATACCCACATACGTATGCCTTATACTGTGAAGAAAACAGTAGAAGCCAGATCTTGTTTATGAGTTGTAACAAAGGAATTGACTTTTAGTCAAACTAGAGTTGGGATCTGGACATGGTGATGAATCGGGACATCGGAGTCCTCTCAAGGATGTTGATAAAGCTGAAGGTGACATTATCTAGCCTGCAGACCTTTGGAAAACAAGTGAATGTGAATGTGATTAGTTAACCCCAGCTTGGGCTTGGGAAGCCATTCCCAGGTTAGCAGGAGGAGTGCTGTATAGAAACACTTCAATTTTTATTATCCAAGCAGGAGTCTGAGGGGTCTCTTTGCACCTCTTTCTCCTTTCTGTGATTCATAACCAAACCGACATCTTTTCAGTTTGTATGTTTGTTTGATTTGCTGTAAAATTGAGGGTGGATTTGATGAGTTTGGTTGATACAAGTCAGAGGAAGGAGGTAGCTTGAGATAGAGGAATTACATTATCTCCTTGAACACTGAACTTTGTATCTCTTCCAAAATAGTTAGTTATCACTGTGATATGAGAGTACTGTTGCCTACCATAATAACATCATATAATCTTGCCATTCTCCAGCTGTATGCAGAAGTTGCATACCTGCTAGCATTTATGAAAACCAAAATTTAAAATATGTTCATCTCTGTCCTCTTTCAATGAAGGATGGAGTTAGAATAATGTGAAATTGCTAGGACTGTGTAATTCAGGAGTGCCTTAGCTGATACGCAGTGACTTGTACCCTCATAAATCAGGTTTCTAAATGCTAGCTGTGTGGAAGATGCTGCCACTCAGCTCAGAAACCCACCATATGGGAAGCTGGGAATGTGTCTGGGCTCAGTTACATTTTTAGTTTCATCATGGAGTCCTGTGGATGTAGAAAAAAGCATCTGGACTATACTGATGATGTGAACTAGATTTGAGGATAGCCGCCTTTTCCAGACTTGGGAAAGCTGTGACAAATAGGTGATTGCTGGAGAAATGTGACTTCTTCCGTTATGTTTAGATGCTCCTCAGAAAGCAGCTTTATTCGTTAACTTTATTTGGCAAGTTGTCCAAAGGTAAATAAATGGGTCTGGTTTTGCAGTCAAACCACTGCTTCTGGGTTCATTTTTCTGCCTGATAGTACTCAGAAATTTGAGAATAGTGAAAAATCTTCAGCCTATACATACAGTGAAATACCAGTTCTCTTACTGTTCCAGTAATAAGTGGAATATATACATATATATCTCCTTTCTCTAGTTTTACTTCATTAGTTATTCTTTCAAGAGGAGTTTGTGATGGGTTTGTTCCATGGTTTTATGTATGATATTTATTCTTTGAACAGTTTTATTATTTCAGTAGTTCAAACCACCAGTATGTTTCTTTTTAGGGTGCCTAAAAAGGATAACCTGTTAACAAGTATTTGCTCAAGAAAGGTGTTGCAATAGATAATACATTATAGTTCGGATTCTTTATTAACACACTATCTTCAACCACTTCCACACATTTTATACATAGGTTGTTTTGATTTTGAGTTTTTGCTGTCAGAATGTTGTCTATGAGATTGTCCAGTGTCAGGAAAGGACTGCCAACCATATCATTAAATTTACAGGGGTTTTCAGGTGAAGTTGTTTAAACCCAGCCATAGTTTTGGTATTTAATATGAGTACTTTTTAATGGAACTGTTGAAAGAACAAATTTCACGTGCATAAAACCACAGAATAATAACAGAGTAGTTTTCCACTGTGCTTGCAGACTCAAATAGTTTTTTCCCCTAGGGCCCTTGAACTCAACCTTGATATTATTTAAACAGGATATCGCCAAGGCCACTAACTCTAGCAAGTTGTTTCATGAGCAGTAGAACTAATGAAGCAATTTGTTATCTTTGTTCTCCTCCTTCCTTGCTTTTGCCTTCCCATCCCACATGCTCTCGGTACCATCAGTTCTGCCGTGTATCCCGTCCCTGTCTTTGGTACAGCTAGCAGCCTGCGGTGTGGCTGGTGGAAGGCTTCATGGGCACTAATTTTCTAGCTGACTCCCTTTCAAAATGGCTGGAAACTTCCTTTTCTCTGATGAGAATGTTGACTTGGGGGTCTTTTGTAATGAAGTTTTCAATTTGAGTAGGAATATAGCTCAGTTACTGTCAAATATGACTGAATTCAGTGGGTAGATCCCATAGTTACAGGACGAGTTAGTCTACAAGTGGACAGTGGGAGGGACAGCACAGCTCTCTAAGGAAACAAGGGTGAAAGTGGAGTGCTCCTCGTGACTGTCGTGTGTTTAATTTTGTAAGGAGGCTCTGAGAGAAGGTACTCTGATAGTTTCCTTATTTCTCTGTTTTCCTCTGGCTTTGACTATAATTCAGCAGAGCCACACGTTTTATTGCTGATGACTGTCACAGGCAGGGATAGGGTCACCTCTGAGCTCCACCTGAGCCATTCTGTGCATTGGCCGGGAGGAGAACTAACTTCATGAAGATGCTGAAGTTTTGAGGTGGTGCTTTGTACACGGTTCCCACATCAAAGGTACTGCAGGTCTGAAGCTTGTGAAATACTCCTTGCTGGTGTTATGAGGAAAGTCTTTTTTGCATCACCTACAGGCCAGCCTGTATAAATCAGAGGTCTGGCTACAATAAGAGGTGGGTCTCAGAAGAAAGTGGTTTGGTACGGAAAATTGATGTGGAGCAAGTGGACTTCCTTCTGCATAGTTTCCAATCACTCATGAAAATGTTAGATTTAATCTTAAATCTAAAGCCTGCATTTGGAATTTAAAATATTTCTGAAAACACACATTAGTCAGATATTTATTTGGAGGCTTAAAAAACGGAAATAAGATGCAATGTTACATCTTCTGTTTGCCTTGTAAGTTCACAGTACTTAAGCTTTCCCATTTGTAAAACACGGTGAATTGCTGCCTGCCTCATAGAACTGCTGCATGACTTGATTAATTGTAGATGGCTTTTAGATCCTTAAATGCGAAGCATGAGGTAAGTAACACATCAGTAACTTATCTTAGTATTTTGAAGTATTAACAAGTTATCTAATCCCTTCTCTCTTTAAAATTGATTGCCTTTTGTCTTGAGTACAGTGACATTGTATTACATTAGCTGCCTTTACAAACCAAGATATCACTCAGCTGCATAACGAAAGCTAGAATAGTGTGATATGAAGGGGATTTTGGAAAGGGGAGTGAAGAGAAAGTCCTGTCGGTGATTAAGTTTATAAAAACCCTTTTCCTCTCCCAGTTCTATTGGAACACAGCTAAGGAAATACCAGCTTGGCCCTGCCCAAGGAAAAGAAGTTGCTGAAAGTGCCATTCTCCCAAACCTTTCCTGTTGCCAGAGGTTCAGCCCAGTGACCATCTGTTGAGGACAGCGTAGTTCAAGGCTAACATCATACATCAATGTAGAGGGCTGGTGGGAAGGCTTAGCATGCAAATCTTCTGTCATTAGAAGAAGAAAAAAAAAAAAGGTGCCAAATGGCCTTAGTCATATTTCTCCTATGTAGGCACATACACCCCGTTTGTGTCATCGATTTTAGTTTGCAAATTCATCTATTATGTGGAATTCCAATTCCCTGTGGTTTCATATCTTGTAGCTTGTTATCTACTCATCTTCCTATTACCAAAACATGAAATATGACTGTTAACAGCTGTTGCTGAGCAGATCATCAGGGTAGTGTTCAAGAGAGACAAGGTTATTTTTCATTCATTCTGCTCATCAGAAATGCACATTTTATTTAATAGGTATATGACTAATTCCTAAAGACCCCTCTTGTTTAAAAAGTGGGACATACTCTTAAACTACTTTGACTGTGACCTATAGACCGTAGGGTCATGCATTTGCAGTAACTACCGAAAAATTGCCTAGTCAGACAGTATGTTTCCAGATGCTAAGTTGCATTAGAATGACATCATACACATCGTAGGTTTTTTTTTTTTTTTTATTTCTGCATAAGGCTAGTTTAGTATATGCTCAATGAAGGTTATGTTATCTAATGAAAGGAACAGACTTTACTAGGCAATCTTACTCTATGATCCATAACATGAAAATGCTCAAAACCCCTTGCTATATATAAACAATTTGAGGTGCATGTTTGTAGAAGAAAAAAGAGAAGAAAATTGTCTGTTCTTTATCAAAAGCTGTTTGATAGCACATTACATGCTAGCATGAGTTTTAGCAGAAATTGCTTCTCACGTTACTGTCATTTCTCTCAAGCTAAGTGTTTTATACCTTATCTGAGATAGTATTATAATCACAATCCTTACCCAGACACAGAAGGCAGGTCTAGATGTACTGATGGTGTTCATTTGGCTGGAGTCCTAGAAGATACCAGCATTTGGGAAGGGTTACTAAAAGCATCAGCAGGTTGAATATGATGAAACTGCACAATTTGAAGAGAGAAAGAAAAGAAAATCTTAGTGTAAATCTTTACAAGTGAAGCATAATTCCTGTTCTGGAGACAGGCTGATGGCAAATTTCCAGTGAAATATTTTTGTTTTGTGTTTTGCAATGGAAAAAGCTAAAAATTTAATTGAAACCAAACCCTTCTGTTTCAGCAGTTTCTGAAAGAGCAAAAGAGAAAGATGCTCAAAACTGGGGAATACCTAATAGCTCTGTGGTCGGGGCCCTTGACAAATGTGTGATGACACCATGTCAAGAGTAACCTGAGACTAAAGAAGTTTGATCCTTTAATGTCCTGTAATTTCCATGTCCTGTCCCATCCTCCTTTCTGGCTGAATAATTGTATGTAATTTTCACACAACGAACAGTTCTCACAGGAGAAACCGAGGGGATCAGTCTGGTTGTAGGGGAGGAAAACAAGAAGACTTCTCTCACTTTGTGTTTTGTCCTGCAAAGCTGTGAATGGTCTTCCATTCATCCTGTCGTAAAACAAAGAAAAACGTCATTTTTAGACTATTTCATGGGATGAGAAAGTCACTTCCCCACCTCATGGGAAGATTGTTGCTGGTATTCCAAAAGCAGAAGAGGGGAACACCCAAAAAACCCTGTAGCATCTCCTGTCTCATTACAGGATCTGCAGCACTTCGATTTTTAAACTATGTCTGTATGACGTGATGATTGCTGTGTGAGAAATGTAGCTACATCGTTAGTTCATTACAAATGACTTAATACGGGGCTGATTTCTACCCCCAACATACTCTTTTAAAGCTCCCATCTGAATTGCTTGTATTCATCTGGGAGCTGCTTTGGCCTATAATATGCTTTGATTTGTTGTATGAATTGCCTGCTTCTGTGTACAGATTTTTTTCATTTTTCCCCCTTCTGCTTCTGGACCATGATTGATGATGTAAATAATCATTTCCAGGCATGAGCCTTTTTTTTTCCTGTTTGACCAGTCACTAATCACTACTTGCTCATCCCTGTGTTTTGTTGGAAAGCCAGATGAATTTCTTTTTAATGGCCTTCTTTCTCTTCATGTCAGAAATCTCACCACAGATAAATGACAGATGCACACCACATATGTAACAGTGCACAGACCTTATAATCACTATCCAGGACGTTTACAAAGTTCTGAGAAATTTAATGTTAAGAATAGTAAATGCATGCATTTCTCTGCCATCCCTAGCATTACATGCTCTGCAGAGAGAAAAGCTTAAAGGAACATTCAGAATTAAAAGGCTGTTATTTAATTGATAATTTTTTAGCTTCTCGCATCTAAGCGCATAGGGTTTTTCATCTCGATCTAACTCACCTTTCTGCAACGTTCGCTTGTTCGGTCCTGAGCCTGCAAAGCATTTAACAACAGTTAATTTGCCTTATTTAAGGATCCCTGTCTGAAGATTTGAGCAGAAATGGCTGAATATTAAAATGGGGTCTAGCATTATTTTAATATATGCCAACTAATAAAAATTCCAATGCTTAAAATAGACATGGCATCATGCACATTCTTATTTGTGTTACTGGTATATCAGCCCACAGATAAATAGATCATTTAATAGTCACAGTCTTAATTAAACCAAATGCCTGAGTATACACAATATTCAGTACCTAGAATGGGGTATTTTCATACTTTATGCATACTGTATTTAACTCTTGCTTCCCACGCATCTCAGCTTTGTGATAGCTCCACGTGCCCTGCACACCCTATGGCTTGGGCAGTTGTTGCCTCTGATAACAAAGTGGAGAAATCGGCATGTCTTCGTTGCAGCCTTGAAAGCAGCTTTTAAGGCCCTAGCACATATGAACTCTATCTCCCTTCCAGAGAAGGGCGATTACATTCATTTGAAAAGTTTTGTGGTGTTCTGTAGGTTATTTAGAATTTTATATTTTTCATCATTCTCCTTAGAAGAGGCTGCTTTAAAGTTTAGACGGAAAATTAAGCTGACTAGAAACACTTGGCTCAGGTGACACAGAAGGATCTCATTCTGATCATTCTGGCATTCAGGAGCTGTGAATAGAAAGGAACTAGATTACTAAATAGAGTTGTCACCCCTTTTGGAATGAAGTAATTGACCTCAAATGTCGGGTTTGGAGAAGAGAGTCAGAGAATAGAAAGGGCTTGGTTTGTTTCTTTGTTCTGTAAGGCATTTGCAAATCCTAGTAATAGGGGCTTCCAAATGTTTTACCCCCTAATGTCTTTCTCCTTGTTTGACACCCCCACACCCTCATTCTGATATATTTTTGTCCACGTTACGTAAATGCTGTACAACACATTTACAAAGCTGTTTGCTCTTGCTGTAGACATTATGGTCCTTTCCCATGTATAGTCACACCCGCATACCTCTGAGATAGCTGGTGTCTAGCCATGGTATCAGAGGTGGCTCTCCCTGCTTGTGCGCCCAGTGCTGGCTGGCTGAAATCAGTACCAGTTGGTTTTCTGCTGTGCAGATGTGAGAAAGGCCCAGTAAGATGCTGGCTGCAGTGGAGACATCCTTGTTACATAAATATGGGTGAACAGCTTGTGAAATACTGAAATGACATTGTTCCAGAGATTCAAGAAAATTAATACTTAGCAGAAAATACTGGGATGTTGTATGTGTCAGGTAAATTATGTTTCTGAAAGACTGGCTACAGATACGCGTCCTTGGCAAAGGGCTTTTCTGTGTCATCCATGCATATACCTGGCACTGACTACCTGACTGAGAAATAAGATCAGCCTCCTGCTTTGTACACATCCTGTTTTATGGGCTGTAAATACCTTAATTTCTACCGAAGCTGTGCTATGCAAAGGGATGCCAACATAAGATTATCCAGTTGTCCTTCCTCTTCCTCATCTGTTTTCAATATTAGATTTCTGATTCCAATCTGATTTCAAGATTAGATGTTTCTTTGAGAACAGGGGCAGAAGGTGTTCCAGGTACGTTTTTATCTTTCAGGGAAAGAAAGCAAACAAACTGGCGTGGTTCTGGGATCTGCCACAAAATACAGACTCCTTATGCCAGAGCCACTAGTAAGATAAGATTGCGTTGTGCAGTTTTTAGAGGCAAACCTTCTTTCATACAGAACAGACAGCTCTCGTTGCCTGGATCCAGTAATGCTGAAGCTGAAGCACAACCCTGAGGCTTCTAGTATCATGTAAACCAACAGTAAAATAGTAAGCTAGTAGGAAACAAGTAGGTATATTAAGGTATATAAGGTTTTCTTCTAGTACATATATGCTTCTAATATATGTACTAGTCTCTTTGTATATGTGGAAGAGTGTGTGTGTGTGTATATTTATATGTTTGTAGTTTTACCAGGTGCTGAAGGAGCTTTTTGACCTATTAGCAACAACAAATACAGCATGAAACCAAAAAGCTGGATACAAACTCTGGTTGAATCCCACATTGTAATTTGGAAATGTTAGATCTTTTTCATCACTGCTCCCCTATAGAGCTTTTTCTTTTTTTTTTTCTTTCTCCAGTTTTATCCTTGTCTATCTCATGAGATTCATCTAGAAATATGTAAGCCAAAGCTATGCTTTGGTCTGACTCCCCTGTCTGAACAGGAGACACAGGCTGAGAACAACAGATACAGAACTATGTGGAACATGTAACGTTGTAAGAAATCCTAGGAGAACCTCAATGTTTTATTCCTTTATGCACATCTAACTTTTTGATAGATAAAGTAAACATGTCTTGTACTTATTTTTGATGGCCTTGGCAGTAATGCTCCAAGCTCAAGGTAAATTTTGTCCTAATGTTGTTAGGACAAAACTTTCTCATGGCAGGTCTTAACTGGCTCTTTTTGTACATCTTCCTTTTCTGCCTCTTGTCTTCTTTTGCCTGTGACTCTCCCTTGAAAAATACCCTTTAAGTGTATTGAGTCCTGGTAACTCTTCTTAAAAATTAGGGAAAATTATAGATACTTCGTTTAGCGTCACACCATTTAATTCTGTCTACTTATTCTGAATAAGAGAATATTAATTTGAACAAGAGTTAGTAGTGTGCCCTTGTGTCGGAGAAGGTCAACTGCATGCAGGGCTGGGTTGGTGGAGCATAGCCACCAAGTTGAAGAATTGCCTCTCCCCATTCGGTGCTGATAAGACTGCATCAGGAGTTCAGGGGTCCTGTTTTGGGCTCCTCAGTACAATAAAGATATCTACTTACTGGAGCAAGTCCAGCAGGGCTTCACTGAGATGGCTGGGGGAGAGGGGAGAGCACATGGTACATGAGGAAGAGGGAACTGGGTTTGTTCACCTAAGATGAGAAGGCAAGCGGTGTTAGGTCCCTTCCAACTTAAATTATTCTAAGATTCTCTTAAGCTCAATATTTATGTTTCCTTTTCCTTGCTTACTACAAAGGAAAATATAGTATTATTATATTATAATATTATGTTATTTTATGAGTATACAATAGATATTATATATTTTATTTATATATTTATATAAAACCTTCTATTTCAGGAAGATCTTTCCTTCTCTTGTGAACAGAGGGTGGTTTTATCCCTTTGTGAAACGTTAAACTGAGCCACATTGCAGGCGCTGGCTGTTCCCACAGCACTTGATCTGAAGTCGGGGGCACCTTCGCACCCCACATAAAGACGGGTTTCAGCTTCTCTGTGCACCTCTCACCGGCGGGTTGGACAGTCGTTGCACTGCGCGTTTCTCTAGCTGCAGCTCCGCCTGGCTGTGTCGTATTAACGTGATGAGTACATGGCATACAAGGCCGTGTCCACGCTTGGATTAGGCCTTAGAGGATTTGGCCATAGTAAATCTTTAGTGCAAAATCCAATGCCCATTTCTTCTTTAAATTTGAATATCATAAATCCAAAGCAACTACATTGCCCTGGTTGAAATATTAAGTTTTTAGTCAATTTTGGGTTTGCTTTCTTCAGGTTTTTTTGTTTTGTTTTGTTTTTTTAAATCCTAAATTTTTAAATCTGAACTTTGCAGCTATTGCTTTGGTCTCTAAGTCAATGAACTTTCTGACAACATTCCTTGTAAAGGCTTAAGCCTTTCCTGGCAAGTGATTAACAACTGGGACAAGCCCTTCCAGGAGACATGAGTTTTGCAGCCTGTTGTGTGGTCTGTTTGGCTGGGTCTGTAATACATTTCCGATTGTCTAAATATAAAGAGATAAAAAGGAAAGGAACTGCCAAACTCTACTGTATAACGTAAAGCGAATCAGAGGGAAAAGGTTTATAATTTTTCTTCTTCCTTTTTTATTGCTGGCTACATCTTATCTTTAGCCAGAGGATGCTAACATCATTTCCTCTTTATAAATTGGCTCGCATGTGATTCAAAAACTCAGTATGACTTTGTTTTCTAACTTAATAAAAGTTTTGATACTTTAATGCTATGAAATTGAAGAATCCTGATTTAATCTCAGAACTGTTAAAACATCACTTTACTGAGCCAGTGGGTGTGTATATTGCCTCAGTGAGACATCTTTTTTAACTAAGCAGTAATATTTAGGGTGGAAATTAGGAATTAATCGCAACAACCTATGTTTGCAAAGTGATGATACCAGGCTTTTTTTTTTTCTGAGCTAGCGCAAGCATATTTCTACCTCTTTTATTGCTGTTACGACATCTAGTCCCATTTGAACTAATAGTGTGATTGCCCCGTGGATTTTAACAGAACTGCATCTCTGTTGAAACTGATTCAGAAAGCAGTTGTGTTCGTCTTCGGTACTGAACAAACGCCCAGAAACAGCCTTAAAAGCCTTCATGAAGTTTTTAACAGTGATTCAAATGAATAGTGATTCACCTACTCGTGAATGAAATATAAAACTTGTTTCTATTGCTCCTATTGCTGTGCCATCTGGGTACATCATGTGAAATAAAACGATACCAGTGACTGGCAGAAACTCCCGTGGCTTCACAAAGGGAAGCAAGAAAGTCGATGAATTGCTGCTCTTTTTTCCTGTTAAGCAATCTCCCAGTTTTGAGATTTACAGTTATTTTATTTGCAACGTAGCTGTCTACTATTTAAATAATTGAAAAGGCATGTCCTGCAAACACATTTTATAATTCACTCACGAAGATATGAGGATCTCCCACTTTGATAATCATCATAGTTAATGAGAAATGAAAACTTTCTGAATTGCTCTGTTATTTTGAAAGTTGTGAGACAGTCATTCTTGGTCTTGGTTGAAATGCTTCCCATTGCGATACCCGACACTTAACGTGTCATCAGCAGCATGCATTAGCTGCTACAGGCAGGTCCGGCCCACAGGGGGTCATGAAGGGATCATTTAATGGGTACGTCATCACATCGAAGGCCACATAAGAAAATACACTGTGTTTCACATGGGTCTTGGCAGCAAGTATCCCTGGAACAGACCTTTCAGAGACTTCTTGGTGCCATGGTGGATAATTAGAGTTGATTTAGTGTGAGCACGTCAGGCTCTGGACTGTCCTTGTGTCTGGGCGTGACAGGCTATCAGATGTCTTGGAGAGCCTTTGGCTGGCTGAAGACTTCAGTTTCCAAGGGGCAGAGCAGCTGCTCAATGATTGCCTGCTTCTGTCAAGAAGCACTATTAAAACAGTATTAAAAAACCCCATTGCAGGATGTGTGCAAAGGTTGTGTGGGTCACAGGTAGCTAGTAAGTCCCCAGCGTAGGCATTGTGCGGCTTAGTCTAGGACTTCAATATTTTGGTTTTGTACTTGCCCAAGGTGTCCAAAGCAACATGCAGGCTTAACAGTGCCCATAGGGGTCTCTAAATGCCATTTTCTATTGAGCAGGAAACAGCATGTTTTAAATGCAGTTTTTCTCAAAGCTAGTGTCTCTGCTGACTACCAGCAGAAAGCTGCCGTGGTGCGTACCTTCACCTACAGACACCTCCACTTCCCAGGGCTGATTGACTATTTTGTGAGGAGTTGGATAAGCCCTGAAAATTTGCAGGTTGAGGAAATGAATTTCTACTAGCTAAATGGCAAGCAAAACATAGCTTTTCTAATCACTTGTTTTCTCCGGGACTGCTTCTGGATGGTATTTATTCCTTATGCTGTCATCTGTCAGCTTGTTTAAGCACAGGAGGTTGACGCCTGCAGACAACACCCAAATAATCAGCTGGCTTGAGCTTTGGTCTGGTGGGCTGCCCTGAGGCTTTCCAAGGTTTGCAGCATGGCAGATGCAAGGTGCGCAGGGACTAGCTCCATATTACCGCAGCTGCCATGGCCAGCAGGCAACCGTTAGAGCAAAGGCATTGCAGAAGGTCCTTCTTACCTTCTGGAAGAAAAAGAGATTTGCAAAAAATAGGCATAAGCCCGGTGTGTCCCCCACTGACTGCTGTCAAATAGAAAAGTATGAGAACTTTGCCATTGAGTACTTTTGTGTAAATGCATCCCGTTGTCACCATGTGGCCAAGCCTTAAGGTTTTAAGGACCATCAAAAGTAATATCCAAGATTTCCTTTCTAGGCAAGGGATCCTGATCAGATTAGTAGGTATTACACAGGTGGTTATCTGGGAAATATGCTAATGCTGGAATTGTTTACAATAATCTGGTAACTCCTGTTTTATGACGGAACTTTACAAAACATGTGGAAACATGTTGGAAATTCTTACAATATGTCTGTTAAACAATTGAACTTGATTGCTAAGGGAAATGTCGTTGCAGAACAGAAACAGAGTGGTATTGGCCTGCCAGGCAAATACACAGATGTCCAGTGCAATTGTGAGGAAGTGATTTGTTGGTGTATCAGCAGTGCCTTTCCAAGGAACGATTATGCTATGTGTCATCAGATTTCAATTTCCTTTAATGTGACTACCCCATGTATCTATGAAGTATCACTGCAGCAGTACAACTGCAATTAGGCTAACCAGGCATCTTAAGGGACCTAGTCAGGTTTGTCACTGGGATTTCCTGGCTGTCAGCCCTAAAAATAACTGATTCGATGATACATCAAGTATAAAACAGTCTAGATTCAACAACAGAAGATTTTACATGCTAGGTAATATTATTGCAGTGTATTAAGCTCAGTTCAGCACGAGTGGGTAAAACCCAAGAAGCTAGGGAAATACCTGGCTCACTGTTCATGCTAAATGGCAGTGTTTATAGCAGTAAGCTGCAACTGCATTTTAGCTCATTACCTTAACTTGAGCTCTAATATGTCTCTGTGAGTGGCAATGTGAATGCAGTAGCTTGAGTCTACTCCTGTTGCACTTGCAATCTTTTTTAGAATATAGACACAGTTGCTGTCTTTGAGTGCATCTATAAAATTATTAATAGTGATTCTTTGCCTCTTAGGAGAGTTCTGTTGCAAGGACTTGAAAAAATGAGGGAATGGAAATGAGCTAATACTGACAGAAACTATATATATACACACACATATATATATATCTCTCCATGAAACAGTTTAGTAATATAGTATAATGATTTTTTTTTTCCTTTCTCCCTGGGTGAGACATTTTAATGACCAGGCAGTTATGTTTCAGAGTGCCTACCAACTTAATGTAATGAGACAAGACAGGGATTTTGTGGAGCGTGGCTTATCACTACATGAATGCATCCTAAAATAGATTTAAAAATCTGTCAATGGCAAAGGAGAGAATAATGACCATGTTACTATAGCTGTCTCGTTAAAAATCTTACACAGTGTTCAATAGATTTGTTGCAGAACAAGGTAGCAGAAAAATACAGTAAACTTACAAATACCTGTTTTTCTGGAGCTTGATTCAGTCGCAGTAGATGGGAAATTGTGTTTCTGGGACCAGCAGCGTATCACCTTTTATTTGGCTTTAAATCCATTATTTAGATTGAGGATATAACACATTTGACCTAGCATCAATTCTCGTAGTAAAAGTCCTCTCAGATGGGCATGTAGAGCCCTGCCTATTAAAAAGTAGTCCTCTTTCACATCTCCTTTTATTAAAAACTCCACATATTCCCTTAAGTAAAGAGTTGTTTTTTTCACGTACCTGATCATGCCAAGCAAGTCCCTGAAAATTCTTACTCAGCACTTTGAAAATTATTTAATAGTCAAATGGTCCTCTCTGGCAATGGGAGAGCTATGAGGAAACTAAGAGAGTTTGGCTATTGATTTCCAGTAGCCATAATATGTCTGTTATATCAGCCATAACAGGTCTGTTATATCAATGTTCAGTCTGCTGAATTCACGCTCCTGGGGATGTTAAAAAATTAGTTTGAAAACTTGCAGGCAGAAAGCTCAGTTCCAGTAAATCACACATTTTGTGACAGGGTGGGATAGCTGGAGATTAAACACACTTTCTCCCAAGTTGTGTAAGTAGTGAATATCGATGTATTTAATTATTTAAGCATTAAATATTGATATTATGAGAAAAGAAAAAAGCATGAATAGAAAATCATCCCATCATACAGCAATTTGACAGCATTAAAAGCTCACAGTGAAAGGGGGAATGTTGTGCTGAGAAATAGAGGACTATATGCGTTCTTAGCTCAGTGGATTATGTGTACATCAGGCTTTGGACAACAATATTGGGGATATGCATAGGTGGGATATTCAACCTTTTATTATGTGTGGTAGTGTTAAGCTTTTGTTTGGATTCATTGACTATTGAGACTTCCCTAGGAGAGCACTGTCTGGTGAATGAAATTTTCAGCCAACTGGCTACCTTTCATTTTTTTCGGTCCTGGCACAGCTTAATCTTTTCCGTTCGTATGTTACTACCAGATCTGAATTGCTGCGCTTGCGTCTTGCCCAGTGTCATGTAGCACATCTGGAAATGTTGTGGTTTGCTGAATGACAAGTCGCACTCTTTCCTTCCAGTTCCGCCTGGTGGTAAAGACAGCTCTGAAGCTGCTGCTGGTGTTTGTGGAGTATACCGAATCCAACGCACCCCTCTTAATCCAGGCAGTATCTACCGTTGATGAAAAGAGAGGTGAGTAGCCTTACTTGGGGGGTACAAAATCCCAGCACCACTGAGATCAGGGTGGCATTTCATCATTGATTTCAGTGGTTCTAGGGTTGCTGTTGAGATGCCTGCTTTGTGTGACATACCCTTCATTTCTTGATTAAAAGCATCTTTTAAGTATTCATGCAATTTAAGATTGTTTTGAGGAGTCAATTATAGTGGGAAAGTGAAGACTGAAAAGCTGAGGAACCCGGCTGCCTCCCTGTCCACCGCAGTCATTGCCCCTTCCCTGCACCCATGCGCAAAGTGAGCCCCGCTGCATCTTCCGACCTTGGAGGCTCCTCGGGCCAGGCAGTCTTTCCACTTCCTTCTGAGAAGCAGCAGTCTGGTTTAGAAGAGAAAATGATATCTAATCAGTGTAATCCCTTTGAAGAGAAAGACGAGGTCAGTAATAGTACAGGCTTTATAGTAAAAGTAAAACCATCTGTTGTTACATTAAAATAAAGCCCTTGAGCAGATATTATAGTATGAAATCTGTTACCCTTCAGGCTCATGAAAAATACTTGAATATGTATACTGTATTTTTTACAAATAAATAGAACAAAAATGGTTCTTTCTTGTTCTTCCCACAAAGCCATTGCTAAGCTCCTGGGGCATTCTCTCTTGATGCAAAACATTCCTTTGCCTCAAGGAGAGTTTTTGAGGTTGGGAGAGCCATTGTTGTGGTCTCAAACACATGGGGGTTGAAAGCAAGATCCCCTCTGTGGAGCAACTGCCTCCATGCTGAACTTGTTTGAGTGACTTGATATGGTAAAAGTGAAACAAAAAAAGTTGGGGGGTGGGGAGAAAGGTGATGCCAGAAATAGGAGAAAGTATCCAGGTTTTGCTTTCAGCTATCAGCATGAGTATGTTGAAAAGACCCCAAAAAACCCCCAGATTGTCTCTTATGGCAGGGGAGCAGACAGGGGCAACTCAAAACCAGTGTAACACTTTGAACGGTGGACTCTTCAGATTGGCTTTCTGTTTTGAATTAAAACCAATATACCTTACAATGCTATAAGCAGAAATGTAATTACAATATTCATGTAATTGTGAGCACTATGATTTATTTTTACAGTCATCCTTAGTATTTCCTCAGCTCTCTGAACTCAGTGGTATTCTCAACATGTTCAAATTGCCATCTGTTCACATGCTAGTCAACCTCATTAAAGAAAAAAAGAGAGAGAAAGGAGAACCCTAAACACACTACCATGCACTGTGTATTCCCTTCTGTATCTGTAAAACAGCCTCAGGCAAATATTTACATGCCCTAAAGTAGTAAAACAACTTCAATAACAACAGAAAACATGTGGCAAAAAAAGTTGATACGTGTAGTTAAATGGATACTTGTTAGGAGCATGAGGAGAGGGTTTATGGGAATTCTCATACCTGTGGGTTGGCGGATTGTCTCATGAAGTCTTGCAAATAACTTATCCCCAAATACCCAGTTTTCCTTCCTTTCTTTTTTTTTTTTTTTTTATTATTAAGCAGTTACACTTAGCTACAAAAGAGGTTTTTTTTTTTCTTGTTTTAGGCTTAGTTCCTTTTTTAGGTCATCAGTGTAATAGCCCTTCACTTCTGGCTGTGGATGTGCTATGTTTTCATTTATATTTTGAAATTAGTGGCTTATAACTGAGGAGTACCTGTCTTTAATGACTGATTTAATGGAACAGAAATGCAGAGGAAGGAAAAGCGATGCGCCTTTTCTTGAAACGTTGTCATAAATCTTGCAGGTATATAATTAAGTTCAGCACCGCTTTGAAAAAAGTCCAATGTTTCATGTACATACAAGGTGATGAGATATGACATAATTCCTCAACATGCGTACCACACATGATTAACATAAAGAACCCCCTAATAACTCAGCCTGGTTTCAAAGCGATCCCATCTGTGGTTTCTATGCAAGAATACATCCATATGCAAACTGAAGTACAGGGATCCGCAGAAGTGCTGGCTTTACTCTCAGATACAAGCAGACCGTAAGTGAATAACTGCATGGCCCTCATCTTATAGGAAGTAGCTTCTAGTTATACTTCCACCTAGATCCCCCTTCCCCCGCCCTTTCTTGTTTCAGAGCCCTAGAGAAATTTGATCTCTTTTTGTTTAAGCATACTGGGACTGTGCGGGCTCTGGAAAGCAGAGCTGGCGTTGCACTCTGCCGTCTGGGGCTGCTTTATCACGAGCATCTTTTAGGACAGAGATTAAAGCTCTGTGGATGACCTGGACACTGTCACATACTGTTTGTGAATTCTGACTTCTTGTTGCGTAATTTGTAAATGGCCCACATTATCAGTATCTCCACTTCTGCCATTTCACGCATAGTTAGGTACCCAGTAAATTAATGTCGGTATGATGAAGGCTGTATGTTCGCACATATTTAAATGGCCAGGAATACAAGATGTTGAGGTCTTTCTGAAAGTATTAATATCTTTCCATCCTACAGCAACTAGAGACAGGCACTCTGTAAGTTGGTGGCAGTCCTCATGTACGGTTGATGCAAGGCTTTCCATGGTTTATACATAATGTGCATGTCCTCTGTGGTTGTGATGTCAAGATTTTGTGTAAGGCATTTTTTTTTTTTTTTTTCTGAGATTCATATGTAAATATGTAAAAACATTTAAAGGGGAAACTGAGAAAAGACTGAGACTTAAAACAGTGGGCAACATTATTCAATAGACTGTATTAATTTAATACAGGCTTAATTATTGCAAGCCCATAGTTCTCTGCGTGTTTATGCTCCGTGCGTGACTACTTGGAGTGCTGTAGTAGCATCAGGGTTGCGGCTCCAGCCTTGCTGTCAGAGTAGCCACGATAACGAGCAGTTAGTTACCAGTGAGAAGCCTGTGAAAGGCAGTCGAGCAGTTCTCGTTTCACCCATTAGAAGGCAGGAGAACACACACAAAACTCGACCTCTGCTCTTTTACTTTAGTGAGCCTGTGTCTTTACTTCCATCAATTTTGCCGCGAGATCTGCATGGAAGTCATAACCTTATGGGAACATCCCGGTCTGCTCCCAGAAGAATTCCTGGGATGCTACATCATCATTCTTTTACAATGTCATTCTTCTACATCATGATCGGGTGGAGGAAATAGGCTGGAAAGTAAACCTTTTTCAGCACTGGCAAGTGTAAATGATTACACTTACTATTTTTAAAAATAAATTCTGTAGTATACAAATATTAAATGGATTTACCTTTTTTACTAGAAATACATATGCATTGCCAAACCTAGATTTGAGTTTAGGTTTTTCAAGATTTGTTATATTCTAATCATTACACAGAAAATGAAAGCTGCAGATTTTAGGTCTGCATAATAGTTTCCTCAAAGGTTCCTCTTCATCTATAAATGGAGAGCTTTTAATATTCTCCACAATTACAAATAGCCTTTTAAAGGAAAAGGGAAAATATACATCATGTTTTTCATATCTCTTGTATAAGCATCATTGTTTTACTACAATAGCCAATGAGTTTAGAAAACTCATCAATTTTTTTAATGTATGATTTTCCAAGGAAAAGATCTTTCACAAAGTTTTGCTATGCAGCTTGAAAGGAGAAGGAGTTTTTTCACTATCATTCTATCATTAAAAAAATGTTGCCTTGAAAATGAATTTTTTCATGTAGACTCCAGCCTGTGCTCTCATCTTTAAGTGGTAACTCTGCGGACCAACATATTTGGAAACCCAAGCTCAGGGCATGAGAGTGGATGAGAGCAGACACCTGCTCTAGATCTGCCCATATCCCATGCTGTCCGGATCATAGGTTGGAAACTACAGGCTCTCATTATATATTAGCAAGGAATATTAACCCAAGTATAGTAATGCAGTAAGTTCCTGGTGCAACTTTCACACCAGAACTGCCTTGTCCCCAGGTGGGTAGATGGCCTTATGGCTATTTCCGTGTTCACTGCTTGGCTGTTCAGCTTGAGATCATAATGAGGAAAATAACATTTGAAAGGAAAGGTTTAATCTGGTACAGATTGGAGTAGCACTGTCAAAGTCATTGATAGTACTGCCTCCTTTTGATACTAGTCAGGGAACAGATGAAGAATTTCAAATTTAAGGCTAGATTTTGGAAATTGCCTAAGTTTAATACCACCACCTTAATTAAAGCCTTTGAAAGATGCATGAGCTATTACAAGGCTGCGTTACTAGTAAGTGTGCCTGATTAACAGTTTTAAAAAATTGTATTCTGAAAGAGAGAAGCCGCACAGGTAGAAGAAAATTGTATATCATTCTTGCAGGAAAGCAGCCAGGCAATCCTGAAAATACTCTTTTATGATAATGGAGAAGTATCAAGACATTCAGGAAGAAAAAAATAATCAAACACCAGGATGCTGTCTTTAAAAAAACGAGACAGAATTGCTCCAATGAGAATAAAACCTGCCTGTGAAACAAAGGCATGTTTCCCTAGAAGGACTCTCACTGAATAATGCAGTATGGATTAAATAATTAATTTTTTATGTTGTTATCAACTTGCTTTTTTTCCAAATGGCATTGTTATAAGTCAGACTTGCATGGTTTCCCCATTTTGTTTCTCTTTCTTATTTTCTTCCATTTTTATTTTTCACTGGAAACCACAGGAAGACATTTTTGTAGTGAGGATATCATTTCTGCTGATCATATATCATTTGTGAGCCGAGTGAATTTGTTCCACATGTCTTTTGAACATGTACTGCACAAAATGTCTGGTAATATAGAGAATGTGGGAAAGAGGTGTCTAGTGTATTTTCATTACAGCCGTGTATTTGAATTAGTATTTAATTAGTAATGCACATAAATACATTTGGAGAGCTGAGAGTGAATCCCCCTCCTTTGATTTTGCTTGAGATAAGGAAGCTCTGATTTATTATTCAGTAGTAAAGATCAGAGAATGTCTCAAAAAGAAGGGAAAAGAAAACAGGACAAATATTGCTGTCTGTGTGCTCTTTAATAGACAGGTTTTTCCACACAGTGCACTGCCATTGCCTTGAAAACAGAGATCCTTGGTTAGCAGAGGTTCGATGTCTGTGCAGCAGACATTCTATAGATAGATAGATATGTATATAATACCAGCATGAATAAACAAGGGCTTTTATCACTGTGAGAGTAATGCAGAGTTTTAACATTGGGGTCACTGATCAGTCAGCAACAGGTTGTGGTGATGAAACATCTGCATTTTACTGCCTGATTATACTGAAACTATTGTCATCCCTATAGAGGTTAGGGGTTGTGGGCTATTGGAATACTCTGCATTTTTCCCTCTGAAATTCAGAGACTCTTGCAGTTATGCTGGTGTAGTTGAGTATCTCTAAGTTACGGTTAGCTTTCTGCTTCATCCTCCTCACCTTTAACTTTACGTCAAACAAAACACTGAATTATAGTCTTTCATTATTTACTTCAGTTTTCTAGATAATATAGTTATGTGAGTGTTTTCTTTGATAAATGCAACCTTCTGCCTTTTAGCCAAATGAAACGTGATGGTTTTACAAGGTACCATCCACACAAGAGGTTATCTTGAGTCTGGCTGGTGTTGCCTGTCTGATGTTTTTGGCACAATAACTTACTAAGCCACTTGGGTTTTGGCATCAGATAATGGTACAAATGCAAATCAAAGTGCAAATCAAGCAAATACATCATAACTAGAAGCACAGATTTTGACCTTAGTGGAAAAATGAGAAAAATGTATCTGAAAGTTCAGTAGAGGGGATTCTTATTAAAATAGTTTGAATAAGAACCACAGCAAAAATCTTTTCCCCTCATTGATCATTTCTTTTATCCAAGAGACACAGCCTGTAATTTGAGAAAACTGTGTTTCTCTGCTGCACCGTTTTGTTAACAGGACTTCTCTTAATGCAGCGTAACTCAGTAGTATCGCTAGGAATGTAAGCATCAAATGCACTGAGAGAGTAGCATGTAGATTTTTGTTGAAGATTTATCTAAGCTTATGTGAACCTATGATAGGTGGGGTAAAATTCCTCCTGCTTGATTTTAGAAGTTCACTGTCAATCAAACTGGGCTAACAAAACTTCCTTCATCATCGAGGGAGAGAAATTGGTACATCTGGGGAAAATCCACCTGGCATATTTTAGATCCTTGCATTAGGACACACCATAGCTTTCACTGACTGTATTAACTTCACTCTCTGTGAAGCAGGGGAGACTGTAGAGGAAGCTGGAGATAACACTTGGTCTTCCACCTGGCCACATCTTTCCACCTTGTGCTTATCTTGGATAAATGTTGATGTTACAGCTTCCCATTTTGATCACCATCACCAATGGTTTCTGCTTTTCCTCTAGGAGCCAAGCCGTGGTCCAACATCATGGAGATTCTAGAGGAGAAGGATGGAGTTGATACCGAACTACTGGTTTACGCCATGACCTTGGTTAACAAGGTTTGTTTACTTTGTTGGCATAACTGGTGGAGATAATGTTAGTATTACCAATTGTATAATGATCTTCCCTGTTGAGAATCTATGACAAAGGAGATCTGTCCCAAAGAGATTGCAGGATAAGCTGTAATCAATCAGCACACTCTTGTTACTTGTGTTGCAGTCACCCAGAGGCAGCAGCCGGGAGCAGAATTGCTATTTTGCTAGATGCTGTGCAGAAACGTGTTATGATATGGCTCCTCTCCCAACGCTGACGATGCAGTGCAAAACAAAACTCAACAAACTAACTCAACATGTTATCCAAGGGGAGAAAGAAAGCAAGTGCTGGTGAAAAGATCACATGCTTACAAAGGCTTGCATTGTGTGCAACTTTCTAGTTCAGATTGTTTAAACTTTTTTCTACTGCAGACCAAATATGATGAATTTAACAGGTCTGAGTGCTAGTAAGAGTGCTTCTACTTAAAAAAATGAGGTTACTTTTTTTCTTCTTTCTTTATATTTTCTGGTGTCCTGTATTAGAAGTAGTAGCTTTGCAGTAAGATCAAATGTTTTCCAAAGTACTTGCTTGTGCTATAAGGAGGGAGAAAGTGAATGGCCCGTAAAAGTTAGAAATTTATTAGTGTAAATTCCTTAAAAATTAGCATCTAGTCCTAAACAAATCTTAGGGTGACTAAAATTAAAAACGGATTTTTTAAACAGCACAGAAGATCAACATACTACTAGCAAATCAAAATAACTGTGTGTTTTATGATTATACTTAATAGGCCAGAGTATTATAGAATATTATTATTATTCATTATATTCATTTAAAGATCCTGAGTTTGTCGGTGGAGGCCATAAATCAAACTGCCAGCTTATTGTGCTCATGGCTACATGGTTGGGGCCGTGGGTTGCTTTGGTGGTTTTTTGAGAAAATAATTTCATATTATTTTATCATTTTATTAATGATATAAATTTATTGTTTTATCATTTTATTAATTTCTTATTATTTTTATTTTATATGGCAGATATTGTCCAGCAAAGATGCCTGAGAGGGACTAACCTCTCCTGGTGTCAACACTGATGTTACTGTACTTTTACTTAGAGCCACCCTTGTTCCTCCTTACGTGGTAGTAAGGATCCTCTTGACTTTAAAAGACCACCTTATCTCACTGATGTACTCTTTCTGAAAGGCATCACCAGCTTTATATGCTTCTGTCTGTAGTTGCTATTAAAACTGAGGCAGCTAGTTTTTAACGTCTCTCTTTTATTCCTCGTTGTTTCATGTACCGATTCCTCTTTCTGAGATAATTATCTTCATCATTTGCGCAGTTGTAATCTACCTGGTGTTTGGCTTCTTAAAAAATTTTGCTCTGCGTTGACTTTTATTATCCTATAGTTGATTCCTTTAGTCTGAGTTTTTTACTACATTTAAAGCTATTTTTAAGAGGAGGTAGTTCTTTAAAAACACACCAAAAAAAAGCATCTCTCAGTCAAAGGAGCAAGGCAGCTATGAAGATCAAGGAAGAGAGGAATCCCACAATGCCAGAGTTATAATTATGATCTGGTTTATGGACAGCTTTATGAAGTTTTTAATGGGATTTTTTTCATGATTATAGAGAAAACAGCAAGCAGCATGTCACAGTTGTAATTTTTTTCCCCCGCAGAGAATACAAAGAAGGCTCAGATGGTTTCAACTTCTCTAGGCAAGGAAATGTCAAAGTTTTCAGTGCAGGCAGAGTCCTCACGAGGGATTTGTCTTAAGGAAGCATACTTCTACTCCTTTTTCTTTCTCTATGTATACATTTACAGACTGTTTTCCTTCCTGCTCAAGAGCAGAAAACACATCTGCCCAGGCATAAGAGTTGCTCCGATCCTTTTATCCTCTCCCTCTCTTTAGTTGATGCTTAACCGATTTACTTACACTAACATTTCATTAACCCTCTCTTAATTTGGGGGGATTTAGGCATTAATGAATCTCTTAAATGAGACTGATCCCAATGCAGATACTTCCGGTTATGTATAGTTCCGGTATAACCTTTGTTATCTTCCTTTGGTTAGTTCCTATGATCTGTTAGATCTTATTCTAATCTCTGCTTGCTTCATTTTTATTACTGAGGTCCAGATATATTAAAGCCTTGTGTTTCCTTTATATATAAATAAAAAACAAAAAAACACTCATCAAATGCAGAAAGAAAATTCTGTGTTGCATTCATTTCACTTTATATTTACTTCCTATAAAAGCTCTTCATTATTGAGATTACACTGGAAGCTTCGTAGTCGTAAGATTACTGTTGATTTTCTTTTTACCTGTGTTCAATATTGCTTGTTATCTCATATCATACAATACATTTTAAAAAAATAGGTAGATAAAATAATTATGAGGTATCTAATACTTAATACATTTTGGTATAGTCAGATTAAGCACTGAATGTTTTTAGCAGGTCTGGTATAAGACTAGAATTTAAGCACCAGCTTCCAGGCCAGTGGTTACTAGTGGGAGCTTAGAGTACCACCCCCCAGCAGTCCATCAGCTGTAGTTGAAAAAGTGCTGTTTCAGGGCAGTATGGTGTTAAAACAGCAGCTGGCACATCGTTTTTCGGTGACCTGCCTGAAGGACATCACAACTGCCACACTGGAACAACAATCATCTTACGTCCTGTGTCTGACGTTGGCCGCACCAGATGTTTTAGAAGAAGTTGTCGTTCCTGGGAAAACACATACATGAGAGATGCTGCTTCCTATCCCAAAGCAATTGAAAACTTGGTTAATGCCCTTAAGTGTGTGTGTTTACCATGTAGTGCTTTTCACTGTAACATGTAAGATTTAGCTCATGTCTCTTTATCTAGTGCATGGGCCCTGTAGTGAAGCTCGGTCTGTTGGATGTTAGCAACCAGAGCAGTACTCTTACAGTCCTTGGACTTGCATGTAAAGCGTTGCACACCAAATGGACTTTCTGTTGTCTGTATCCTCTCTGCACCACTGCTTTATACTTTGATTGTTTTGTAAATGACAAAAGGCACCATACTTATTAGTTTTACTAGCTAGTATCATCCAGGGCTAAACATTTTCAAAACTGCAAATAAAAAGAGGCTTTCAGTCTGAAGCAAGGCATAGCCTAGCACTAATTTGTGTCAGGTTTTGTTCAGAAATGTAACTGAGGATATGTAGTGATAAGAATATTGTGTTATTACCAGTTGAGTATGTTGTCTAATAGGTTTTATCATCTAGGAAAACAGTTGGCTGTTACACTCCCATAAAACTCTTTTTTTTGTTGTTTTTTTTTTAACCCCCCAATACAACTTAATTAGTTTTCTTGCCTTTCTTTACATTGGGACTGTTACACTTAGTGGTAGGTAAAACATATTGTTTAGGCTTTGGTAAAAATGTTAAGAAGATATGTCAAGCTCAAAACTCTCAGGCTGGGGTTTGGTTTTAATTTAGTTCACCATTCCAAAAGCAGCCACTTGAGAGGGAAGAACTTAAAGCTTTACAGGCTTTCCCGCAATGGCTTGGGAAAGCAACTTGGAAAATCACACAACAAACAAATAAAAAAATCTTAATTCAGGGATGTTTCCTCAAACCAAAACTGGATAGAGGCATAGGAATGAGTCTTGATATTCACATCAGTGCTTCCTTTGTACACCTGAGTTCTGAAGAGTTTCAGATTTGAAATCCCAGTTTTGGTCTAGGCTAGCGGTAATGTAACAAAATTCAGCAAGCAAACCACAGAGTATGGTTTAAACATGCTTCTTCAAGTGGCTAAATTTTAATTCTCTGGACAGGTTTTCATTTTGTAAGGTTGAGTCTTCAGAGCAGGAGCAAATATTTGGGACTTGTATGTGTATTTTGATATGGGAGTATCAGCTTGAACTTAACCAGGTACTGAGGAAGGAGGGAAGGACCTTGGAAGGACCTGCCCAATTTATGACCTCTGCTCTGCTGATTGTGGTTTTTGTTTCCTTTATGAAGCCACCAGGAAAATGTGGGCCCACTCTTGTTTTCTAATATCACAAGCCAGAATTAATCAGGCATATATGCAAGCACTTCATGTCCCTTGTGTTAGTTACTGCAAAAATCTTTCTCCTGAGCTAGATTGAACTGACCTTGTTGTGACACCAGTGGTGCCCCTTTACATCCCATTTTATAATGTTAAAAATTGAATTTGATATGCATTAGGCTCCAAAAACGGGTCTGTGAGTTTAATGACAAACCGTGCAAAGGAAAAATATTTGATTTCTATACTTGGGAGTTCAGTTGCCCAGTTCTGGCCACTAGCATGCAGTGAAAATTGGATTTCCACTGCTGCATGATTTAAAATTATATTAACCAATAAAAGGCTGCTGACAAAAGCAGGGTTGCCAGTAAATACTACCTTATGCTGCTGTTTTCCTTGTCTACAGCCTGCCTGACCTCAGATTTTAAAAAAGCTATATTTGAAGCGGGTGATCTGCCTATCAACGTTAAGACGATTTCCTGATATTTTAAGAAGTAAATGCTCAGAAGATCTGTGCAGATCTAACTGTTTGTCCACCCTTTTGCACATAAGACATCACATCTTATTGTGCCTGAAGATGCTCAGGCCATCGTAGCTGTCGTGTACTACTTTCATAAGTAGGAGAAAGCCTGATAGACATAATTTTCTATTATAGTATTTCCATATCCATGTTAAAGCTATGTTGAATTTACAGTGTAATAGCTTCATCTGCTGAATCCTCAGATTTCTACTCAATGCGAGGTGTCAGTTTAGGAAAGAACAAAATGCACATGGTATCTATTTTCAGCACTGTTCAGGAAAATTTAATTCCATAGTCTTCGGTGGGTTTTAAATAGGCTTAAAAACTGTCCTGGACAGAGACAAATTCTTAATTAGAGCCTGAACATAAAATCCTGAACGTATAACCCTAACACTTCATTAGTGTTTGTGCTAAGCATCCCTGTTGCAGTGGAGCTCACCAGACATCAGATAATAGTCCTGTAATGATTGAAGAAGAAGATGCTGCTGTGTCATGCTTAGTTTAAAAAAATAAGATTAAATTAAAAAGTAGCTTGGTGATGCACATTTTGCAGTGCCTCATTTCACAGGAAAGAGGTGCTTTAACAGGGCAGGGTATATCAGCTGTCTGTTATTATTCATGTAATTCAGACCAGTTTTTCTGAATGTAAAGCTTCTTGGTATAGGGAGGCAGCCCAGAGTGGATGCTCTCTTCTGCACTCTTCTGCTCAGAGCCACTTTGGAAAAGCCGGGCTCCAGAAAACCAGTATTCTCCGAGCACAGTTCATCCCATCCCAGGCATGAGATGATGAAACTCTTTCTGGAGAGGGCCTGGTTTTTGCATGCGCTGTCTCTATCTCTTGCTCCTTCTCTCTTCTACTGGGAGTATAGATAAGTTACTTAGCTAATTAAATAGGAGAGGGGTAACTGAGAATAAGCATCTCTCTGCTGAGCTAATCCAAGAATAACTGTTGCTTCCAGTGTGTACTCTCCCATATTTTGCAGAAGCGGCTCTGTATAGACTGATTCTTGCAATGAGATATACGTTGCTCTGCAAGTAGGTAGCACAGTATGTTCAGTAGTTTCTGCTCAACGTGAGCAGAATTAGGATCATTTTGCTGCATCGTGCAAAAAGAGCAGTAAAAAATCAGCACAAGCTGAGTAGAAATCAATGGCAAACCAGAATAGTAGTGTTTTCTGTTGTCTTTGTAAATGTCTGCAGGACTCTGGTGGATGAAGTTCACTTGTGCTCTGAACAAAGTTGTCCAGTGCCCATGTCCTCTTCCCACACATCACTCTGCAATAAAGTTGTGAGTGGCTTTATTCAATCCCTCTTGCTACATATACTGCAGTGGCATACTATGGTATACTGCAGAAGACCACCTTCCTTTCTCAGTTTTCTGAATTCACCAAAAAAATGGGAAATGACTAGGTTAAGAAAAGTGCTCTCTCTTCAACATAGAGCAGGTGCCATAGAAAGCTCTGAACTCAAACAGTTTATTTTCAATAGCTGTTATTATTGGCATTCTTTATTTTCTAGTGTCATTCTCTGTTTCTAGTGGCATTCTCTAGTGGCATTCTCTATTTTCTAGCTGCACTCCAGTGTCACTGTTAACAACTTACCCCATAATCAGGAATTAGTAACTCTTTTAACATTTTATAGGAGTTGAGGAGTCAGTGTACCTCTAATGAGGCTTTTCAAGTTGAAAGGGAGGAAGGGAGGAAAGGAGTCAATATCTCTGTGATACAAAACAATTTGTGCATTGGGAGGATGACCTGTGCTGCAGGTGTGGAGGACAGTAGGCACATGGTGCAGGATATTTCCTGCTGTCCTGACATCACACAGCTGTGCATTGGACTTTTTCTTCTTAAGGCCAAACTTACAGGAATCAGTAGGAAATCACCTTCACTGTTTTGAGCTAAACCATTTTTTTTCTCTCTCTTTGCTTTTATCCCTGTGTTTGATGCTTTAACGTTCTCTGTTCTTTAAATCTATACTTCAGTGAAACCAGGAAGAATCCAACTGTGTATTTTAAAGACCCACATTTTCCATACATTTTTGTATGAAGTAACAACATTGATTTGTTTTGCCAATTATTCATTTTTCTACACAGTGCACAGAGTTGTTTGTTAAAAGCTGTGCTACTTGTTTTTTATTTTCTAGCGGTGTCTCTAATCCCACATCATGGGTTTTACTTTATTGAAATCATACACAGCACCACTTGCAACCCGCTTTTAAAAACCTTTGTTTAATTCTTTTCAAAACAAACAGATTTAAATGTTTTTCCTTTGATTCTTAGACGCTGTCGGGGTTGCCAGATCAAGACTCTTTCTACGATGTGGTGGACTGTCTGGAAGAGCTAGGCATTGAAGCTATTTCACAGAGACACTTGAACAAGAAAGGAACAGACTTGGACTTAGTTGAGCAATTTAACATTTACGAGGTAACATAACATGCCCTGTTTTATGCATCTTACAGCTTGTGCAGACTTCAAAGCTGAGAGGAGGGGGGAATGTAACCTACGTGAAATTTGGTTATCTATTTTATTTTAAAAGAAAAACATCTGGTTGCTAGAAGTATTATACACATTTGTATATGTGACGTGCCTCGGTACATAGCTGCGTTCAATGCAAATGCATTTCATGCTAAAGCTGGGGCATACTCCAAGGCAAACCAGCACATTTACTAGCCTCCTTAGGGGCAGTTCTGCCTGCAATTAAAACTTTCTCAGACTGCTAGTTACACATCCTGAAGTAAGTAGAAGTTCTTTCCGTATGCAAAAGTATTCAGCTCGTGAAAAAGGTTCGGCTGAGCTCAGCTTCACAAATACCACTTGTTCTGCAGCTGAATACTCAGCAAGTCCTTGTTTACAAGTTTACACTGGACTAGATCCTATACAGTTTACAGCAATGGAGTAATGAGTGACTCCACATTCACCACCTAGGTGTAAAATAACTACTTCTTAAGTATTTATATGTAAGGGTAGGATAGCCAGTTTCTTAATAATTAGCCTCTTTTCAGACTTCGGGAAGTGTTGGAGCAGGGGGGGAGGTTTAGGCTGAAGTTCATGTTATGTAAATGTGAATTCATGTTCTGGTGTGATGAAATGAAATGACTTTATCTCCATCTAAGTCCAGCAAAGGATTTGGTAGATTTGATTCTCCATTGTCTTCATCAACTCTACACCCATGTCACTTCACTAACTTTAGCAGGGTTAAGTTTTATATACAGTAGTTTGCAGGAAGAGTCAGGCCAAAATAGGAACGTGAGAAAGAGAGGGCTCCATGTTCTTCTTTCTTTTTCTATTGTCAGAGGCATCAGCTCATAAAATCCTTTATAAAAGATGATCATTAATCTTAAAAGCAGGTTTTTTCGTGCATGCTGTGCCTACTGAAAGACTTGATTGCAAAACTAGCAGTTGGCTTAGTTGGGTACCAGCTTTCTGTTGATGACCAGACTAAATTTAGACATGCCTATGTACATTCTTTCTTTTTTCTGCCAATGTTGTTCTTTATCTGAAAAATCCCTTCTTCCCCACTGAAATAGATTTTACAGCCTAAGCAGAGATATCACACTTCCGCCTGCCTTTGTTTTGTTAACGTCACTTCTGGTAAGAATTATCAGAATAACAAGATTAATAGAAACAAGAAGATATGCATTCTTCTGATCACCCCCATCGCCCTATTTGAATGGATCTTTCTCATATAAAGATTACTGAAATGTTATGCTGCATTTCAGATGAGATCCACCAGTAACTTTGTTGTTTCTGCCAGCGATATCTCTCCTTACGTACCCTAAGGTAGCACTTGCTTTGTTTCTGTTAGAGGTATGTCACATTGGCATGTCAACAGCGTGCTGTAGTTCAAGATACTAGATGTTGCACCCATATTTTACTCCTCTTCTCTTTCCAGCTAATGAGCTCCCAACCTGTGTCGGAAGTTTCTGTCAAATGCCATTGTGGCCATGCTATTCTCAGCATCATTCTTTTCTGATATTATACATATGTTCCTCTGTATTGACAGTGCTTCTGAACTGGCAGGAAATACTGAATTTTCCACTGAAAGGCATACGTGAAAGTAATTATGCTAACCTAAAACTTGGGAGGCTTGGAGGAGATGTGTGGTCTGTGTTTTTTTCTTTTAATCTGTTGTGGTACCAGTTCACAGAAATAGTTTTGTTTGTTAGGTTCTTTTCTTTGCTTACTTTGCAGGGAGATCTGTAAAAATGGAGATTTTTAAGAGGAATACAGTTACATATACATCTGCTGATCTCTTCCTTGGCTGGGAAGAAATGATGGCACTATTCTAAAATACTTTCTAAAGTAGTAGACAATAACTTCCACTCGATCATTACAAGTGTCATGTCTGAACATGAGGAAATGTTCAATCAGTCAATGCATGAGAGTTTTTTTCTGTTGATTTCACTAGAGCCAAGACTTCACCTAAGTATTCTGGAAGGAAATAGAGAGCTAGGTGTCCAACACTGCTCGGTTTCCTTGAAAATTAAGTCCTACATTAAAAACAAAACAAAACAAAACAAAAACCTAGGAGATATATAAATGTGTTGTTGCAGATCCTGTAGTGTTCTATACAAGGCATCAGTATATAATTCCATTATTAGAGCTGCTACACTGCACTAATGGGTAGACAGCAACTTGCAGGTATAGCTATAGAAATGGTGATGCTAATAGGAGTTAATCATGTTGAGATCAGTTAATTTTTAAAGGCTAGGTGTGAAGACCTGTGGTACCTAAAGGAACTGTCGCAGAAGCCTTGCCTTTCTTCATTTCTTTCTCAGATGACACTGAGACATGAGGATGGAGATGAGAGTGCTGACCCCCCTCCCAGTGGGCGCAAGGACCGGAGAAGGGCAAGTCTTGGTGCTAGTGAGCGGAGGGGTTTAGAGCGCCGACGGAGCCGCAGGCACTCCGTACAGAACGTCAAAAGCACTTTATCGGCCCCTGCGAGTCCATGCGGTCAGTTGAACCCCAGCTTCGTGCTAGGCCATGGACAGCGTGTTGAAGATCTCAGTGAGAGGTGAGTGCATGAGCTGGGGAACGATCCTTTATTTTCCCCTATTATTTCCATTATGTTCATTGCACTTTATTAATCTGACAGATTTTGCTTACTTTTTTCCCTCTTTCCATTGAATTAAAAAAGAAAGAAAAAGCATATTTAAAGTTAAAACAAAAAACCTTAACAACAACAAAAAGAAATGGATTTGTAGGTGCCTTGATTTATCTACATAGACAAGTTCTTTGGCACCATCTACCCTAAGTAAATGGACCCAAACCACATAGACTCATAGACTCATAGAATGGTTTGGGTTGGAAGGGACCTTTAAAGATCATCTAGTCCAACCCCCCTGCAACGAGCAGGGACATGAGGTAGAGCTTTTGATCTGGGAACTAACCAAGGTTAATCTCATCCATTGACAGATTTTATATTCAATATAGCGACATAATAGAAGATTGTAACAAGGGCATAGTCACATTAATGCAGTCTTATTTGTCCTGTATATGTTACAGTTCATTCTTTTTTTTTTCCCCCTTTGCAATCAGCATTCCAGCATAAATAATTTCCTTTGAGGCTACACTGTAGTAGTGAATCTATCTAATGTTTTATAATTAGTGAAAGAGAGACAGTAATGACTAGTTGAGCAGCAGTCTGTAACACTGGAGTCAGTCAAAGCTACTGTCATTGCCAGTCCTGTAAGGTTGGCTTGGGCTACACGTTTAGGAAAAAAGGGAGCTGCAGATCCTCAACGTGTCTGACTACCTCACAAGAGGGCTGGAATTAATTTTGCCTAAGTCAGATGTCTGATCAGCTTGCCTCCCTTTGATGTCAGTGGAGTGCAGCAAGCACTGCTAGGCCTTCAGTTATCTGATGTATTCTACATGCCTGAAATTTCAACCAAGATGAATCATGCTCTGAAAGTGGCTGTTTCTCTCTGTTGACCATAAAGGGAATTTGGCTGACTACCTCAGGTGAAGATACATGCACTGCAGATAGCTAAAGCTGTCATCTGTCATCCCACGGCTCAAGGTGCAGTTTGCAAAATCGAAGCATGCTCCATGAGGAGCATATCTTGTGTTGATTATAACATTTGAAAATTCTTCAGGGGTTTCTGTTAGTTAGCACTGGATGTGAACTTAGAGCCTTGAAATCCTGCCTTACATGTAAAGCAGCCCTTGTTGCAAAGCAAACTGAGTTGACTAAAGCTTAATGGCTTCAAGCAATATGAAAATATAAGACTCCAGATAATTTAAACAGTAGTTGCGTGTTGTAACTGCATAATGGCTTTTTTTTTTTTTTTCCCCTTTCTTCTTCTTGCATTTGGCACCACATTCATGCTTGTTTTCCATCACCTTCTATTGGCCGGGCCTTTAGCGAGCTGGAGGCTGAGCGCCCCGTGGTCTTACAGGCTGATGACAAGGATGACAGTGCATTTCAGGCTGAGTTTAAAGCATCTTCAGTGTGAGTACAGCTGGGGGGCTTCAACCGCTCTGCATGGAAAGCCTCATGCATGATCTTGGGCCCTGCTTCATGACTTACCAGTGTGATTGAGAATCTGTACCCGTGGATGTGCAGTAGATATCATTGATTTGTTAAACTGATTAATTTGGTTTAGAAATAAGGGCATGCTTCAACTCTACAAAAATTGTTGATTCTCTTACTGTAGTTAGACAAATACAAGTCATGCAGGATAACAACTGCTACCAATACGTCTTCTCACTATTAATGTTTGCTTACTAGCTTTGTTTTGCAGCCTTCAGTAATTCCTAATGAATTTGTGTTTGAGCTGATTTTTAGTATCAGGGCAGTAGAAACATGGCAGATTAGTTTCATAAGTTCTTTGAAATATTTTTTCACCAACATAGCATAATCTCAATAATTATCTTCCTCTTCTGAAAAAAATTATCCAGTTTTGCTCTGCATCCTCCTTGAAGCTGACATAATTTAAAGCATAATTTAAGTTTAAATCCAAGAAAGAGATTTTCATTTAAGCAGTCAAATTTAATTTCATGTTGCAGTTGTCCTTGCAATCTTCTCTAGGAAAATAATTAAATTCTCTTCAACTCCTTTTGGAATTTCTAACTTGATCACGTGCCTCTCTAAGGAAAGAGGCATTCAATTATGAATTTATGTAACAATGATCTTCACTTCATATATTAGTTAAATAAAATCCTTCCCCCCCCCCCATTCTCCAAGCCTCTTAGCAGGTAAAGACAGGGAGTATTACTTGTAGCTAGCAAATCGGGTTTTTTCCCATTGGACATTACAGACCACGGAATACGTTTCAGCACCCAAAGATGCAAGTTCTATGCCTAGTGAAATTTTCAAAGTTGCCATAACAAGAAGCTAGTCAACTGTTGGCTCTTCTATAAATCCCACTGGGTTTCTGGTAGACAAGTGTTTCAGACAAGCTGATTCTCTCCTTCACATTTTTAGTCTCATCATCTACCCAAATCTTGTAGTTGTGGTAGGAAGAGGAAAACCAGCCTTCCTGCTTTATCATATCCCAGCGAGTCTCTCAGCTTTCGGTGAAACAGTCCAGATGAATGCAACACTATCTCTACACCTGATATCTAAACTGGGACAAAAAAATAAAGTAAATGCTTCATGGCTTCTATTCATTACCATTTAAACAGAAAAAATGGTGAAGTTGAATGACTCGTACAAAGTTTTTACACATTTATAAAGTTGGAATTAACCTTGAGTGGAAAGACATTTTTCTCTCTGCATTGTTCCTACTGGAATCAAGTTTTCAAATTTGAGCGCGTGGTCTGTGATGCAACATATTTATTGGTTTAAAGGATTTTAATAGAGCATCATAAGTTTAGGCCTTGCTGCAATTTGTAATGAAATTTGTTGCTCTATGGCTCTATGATTTAAAATCATAGGTTAAAATATGATGCAGGCATCACCTGTTTTTGTCAAAAGAAATGCTTGTTGTGTCCCTTCTGCTTCCATTATTAATGTTGTAGAGGGGAATCTGTACAAATGGATGAAAATTACTTATTACCTCTCTAAACTGAAAGTAACTTTTGTTCATCCAGGAAAGATCTGTCTTCTGCCACTGATCTTCTTTTGGTTCATAATCCTAGTCCCTCTCGAGGAAGGAAAAAAGTTCCCAATCAGTTTTTGCAGTGCTGTATTTTCTGAAAAACAGTCTGCAAAATGGGTTTCAGTCTCTTTATTCCTTCAGTACATTTTCTTTACCCAGAGGAAACATGTAACAATATTAAGGATAATCTTACTGTGTTGCTCCTGCTGGTATCTAAACTTTGTGTGTGGTTGCAGATGTCTATGTCTGGTTTTACAGTGGATTAGCACCATCAAGTTCAGTGGAATTGCTTCTGATGGACATGGTTAGAGATTAAAGTCACACTGTAGTATGTTTTGTTTGGGGCAATATTCTTGGTTATTTTTGGACTTCACTACCAAAATCAGTAGAAGGTTCAAGTTCTTCCTCAGCATTCTCCTTCCCACAGTGTTCATGTTTCTTTTCTTTCTAACTCTGTCAGCTGGTTTGGCAGTTACTTTGCTTTTGTTTACCACATCAAACAGGTTGTCCACAGTCATCTGCTTTCTGTCAACCGATAAGTCTTCCAAAAAGAGAAAAATCCATGGTGCTGGTAAAACAAAAAAAGACAATATTGGCCAAATTCTGTTCTGTCTCACAATGCTCTATATCCAGAAAAGCTGTCTGAAGTCAATGGAGTTGCTCTGATTTACGCCAGGCTAATTGAGAGCAGACTTTGGGTTTTGAGCTGGGAAAAGTTGACCGTAAATGCTAAGGGCAACCAAAAGGAAAACTTGCAGGCCTTTTTCATCCATTTGGCAACCTTCTTCCAAACTAAACCTATTGCCTTTTCACTTGTGGTTCAAAACAAATAAAGACCCAAATCTGCTTTGTGTTAAAATAGTTTTCATGGAGAGTGAAACCCAGGCTAATGTGCCCGTTACTAAATAAATAAAGAAAGAAGTTGATAACGACTACTAAGAAAGGCTGAAGGTTGGTATAAGGATACGTAGCTGCTTCAGTGTACTTTCAAATGCCAGTGCGGACCACCAGCAGATTTGCTTTGCTCAAAACTTCTTTCTTTTACCATGATGGTGTAGAGCACCAAAAAGCCTGGGGGGAACTTCAGTCCTCTTAACATGACATTTTAAATGCTTCGCTGAGGGCACCTCCTAAGGTTTTCTGCCCTGGTCCAAATTGAGTGCTCTCAATCTGTGGTCTAGAATGCTGTTTCTTAAGCGGTAGATATTTGAACAAATTCTTCCATGGTTTTTTTTTTTTTCATTTTAAAGTAAAGCTAGCTTTTTCCAACCACACAATGGATAGAGTCAGGGAAAAACATAAAGAGTGGCATGGAACTTGCACATCCCCATCTCTCTCCCTGGGTGTCCCATCAGAGCTGTGTCAGCCAGACTTAGCAAATGTACTCAGGGAAGCTTCTATGAGATTTACACTGGCACCTTTTACCAGCATTTGAGTGAACAGCTCTGTCAAAGCTTTATGGAATTAGTTACAATCAAAAACTGAGGTTTATAAAGTTGTGAATACCTAGGATTAGGTATTTACCCCACTTTTCTAGACTCTCTGCTTTCTTCTTCTTCTTTTTCATAGCTTTGCTTTGTTTTATATCATTGAAAATCATGAAAGAATTACTGGGATCGCTCATAAAACACTATGTGTGTTCATCTGGAGATAACCAGGCCTTGGTTAGGACTTTCTTGTCGGTATTCCCGTGTCTGAAACCTAACAACCAGAAGAGCTGACAGCCATCTTAAGAACCCACCAGAGCAGAGCCTGCATCCTGAATCAGTGACTGGATTTAACAAGCTATCTTTTCTAGACCATGTGGTTAAAAAGGCATGAGGAAGACCAACTGTTCAGGTTCACCTGAGACTTCCAGATTTTTCGATCTGAAGAAACTTGGCCTTCAGGAGAACCGTATTGGGGAGGGAAGAACAGCAGAAGACCAAACAGGGAATTACGTGCTTATGAGCTGTGCTTTTGTTAGGGTCCTGCCTGGAAGGCTGTTAGGACTCTTCCTCTGAGCAAAGAGTAGCACAGGGAATTTCAAAGTTTCCTGCAAATTTCCGGGTTAGGTGGACACAGCACTGTTGCACAGTGCAAACTGGGCTCAAGGGCTTTCACAGCCTTCACAGTCCTAGAAAAAATTGGAAAATTGTTGTTTAAATAAAGGAAAGCTGTGCTGAGAAGTCATAAGGATCTGTTTGTTAGAAAATACATGTTTCTGATGCTTGAGGATTGCTGAGATGCAGGAAGAGGTCGTGACACTATTTTGGTTTTACCAGAAAACAATGAACATAGCTGAGCCCCTGATGCTAGACATTTTTTCTGTTTAACTTCAGATTCCTGTCGAGTTTCTAACCAACGGCACAGACCTTAGTTTGGCTATTATGCCCCATTAACTGATTATTCAAATGGCTTCATGTAGAGCCAGGCCTGCAGGGGTGGTTTGTCCAAAATACAGCTGAGACTTTTTAAATTATTATTATTATTATTATTATTATTATTATTATTATTATTATTATTTTCCATATTTTCAGACATCCTAAACCATAACTAATCTTTGATTTTTCTCTAGCATTTACTATGGCAGAATTCTAGTTTTTGTCATGATGTTTCAAGTTCTGGTGACTTTCCACTACACTATGTGAAATGTTTTGATTATGTAAATACTTATGGCTATAAATCAAAGTGCTGGTTACAGTGGTGGGTGGGGTTTATTTTATTTTATTTAGGATGGGTACATTCCACATCTCTTAGAGTTGCTGTCTGTGACAAATATGATGAGCGGTATGATAGGCATGAAAAAGCAAAGCGGGGAGACTCAGTATCAGCATTTAATGCAGGACTCAGGCTGTGATATGGGTTATTAAAGGCCCAGAAGAGAAAAGAAATTAATTTATTTTTATTGCTGTAATAGAAGGAAACAAAGGTATTTTTTTTCCTAGACGTTTATCTCTGCTTCCTGGTTTTGGATATTTAAAACAACTGAGGCATGAATCTAGACAAAGAAAACATCTCCAGGATAAATGCAGTCACACATCTGTGGATATGCTAAGGATCTCTTTAATACATATGTGTATGAGCTGAGCTACCTAGCATTGCAGGGGCTTTGAAACAGGACAACATATGATAAGTTATGGGGAAAATGTTAACTTTTTTCACAGTTTGGTTAGTATGGGCAAAAATGGAAATGGGATGTAAAAGCAGTGGGTTTGGAAAGAAGATTTATCCATGAAATTAAAAGGCTTGGTAAGGTAGCATCTGTTCATAGCATCAGACCTTTATTAGTCTTTGACAACACTAACATACAAAATCTGATCTGCTCTTTTAGGTTTGGGGCAGGGAAGACACGTTTATTTCTCTTATGCAGGTAGGGTTATTTGAAGCAAGAAGTCAAGCAGATTTGAAAGGAGAATAAAAATGTGAAATCTGTGATCTTACTCTTTGTAAGAATATCTTGGAAGCTCCTATAAGAAATGCAGTAGAGGAAGACACATGAGACAGGTTAAGAAAAATTTTATTTCAAAGCCATAGCATAAAGAAAAGACTCCATTGATGTATAGATAGGGATTGACCCATTAATGCATGAGTAATAATTAAAAAAATATTTAAAAGTTACAGCTTGATGACTATCTCATGTACTGGTGTTATTACTGTCTCAGGTTGATACTAGCACTTTTTATCTGAATTAAAATACCTCTGTAGAAATGTCAGGTTTTGTAGTAGGGGTACTGTTTGCTGTCTGTGGGTCTTGCTGAAAGGAAATGTTTTATACTTGGTATACGTGCAGAGTCCAGTTGACAGCACTGTACTTTGCTGTAAAGGCAATGGTAGATTTTCCCTGTTTGAACTTCAAGAGGAATGAAGAAAGCACTGAAACTTAAATGAGATTATAGCTGCATGGCAAATGAAAGCACAGTGCGACTTAGCCTAATTATTTTTTACTTTTTTTTTCCACTGGGTATTTAGCTTTGGTGAACTACCTGAAGAAATGTAATGCCAAACCAGGATGTGAATACGTTTCTCTGGAGGTCCACAGTAGTGTCTTATGCACGGGACTATACATGCCTTAGAGAGTTCACCTCCACAGTTTGTTCCCGGTATTTGCAAACATCATCCTCTGAGGCCAGGAAAGTTTTTTTTACACATATGATGCAATGGGAGGAAGAAAAGACCGCAGTTTGGCAGGATGCCATTTCCAGATCCCTCCCTTTGAAGTAAGGGGTAATAACAGTAACCTTCAAGTGTCAACCAATATGCAGTTCCAAGCTCTGAAAACACCGTTTCTTCTCTCTTTCTGTATATGTTTCAGTATTTATTGCTCCTAAAGTCTCTCTGCATCATGATTCTGTTTCTTTACTTCTTCTGCTCATACAGATGTAAAAACAGCAGCACTGTTCAGTGATCAGAGAGTTGGGACTCTTGACGTCCACACAGCCTTGCCAGTATCTTAAGCAATACTCTGCTGTCTTGTTCTGCTTTGATGTGTCCAAATAAAGCAACTGCGTCAATTAAAAACATGTGAAGGCATCACCTAGGTATTATTTAGGTGTGAAAATTTGTTACTGATCATATTTTAGGGATAAGAAAATAAGAGTAACCTAAAGATAAAGAGCAGCATATCATGAAGGCATAGAGAACACACCTACTTTACCTTATTTGTCATTTCCTCAACTTTTTTTCTGAACAGTTGTCTTTCTTTAGGACAGAAATAGTAAGATGATTTTCCTTTTGACCTTGGTAATTATGCATCTTAGTTTCCTTTTCTGTGCACAAGGCTAAATTTTGAGGCTTCACGAGAAAGTTGTTATCCATATCATTTCATGTATTTTCATCTTCACATAATTGCAGCAACTGCAGTGGTCTATAACAGGTAGCAGTGGAATGGAAATGGGGGGGGGCTTAATAGGTGGTTTCTTTCATTTTGTTTTTAATTGAGGAGGAAAGTAAATTGCCATATCTTTATACAGAGTAATACATGATGAATTTAAATTATTACCACTTTTGGCTTTCACATAAAAGACTAGTTGAATCTGTTCTGGCAGCTAGGATAGAAGAAGGGAAGAAGAAAGAGAAGTGTACCAAAGCATTTGTTTGTTTTACAAGGACTTAGGAATTTGGCTATGAATTGTGCTGTCTAACCTATGAAAGTGGAATTTCACTCATAAATTGAGGACAGTGGCAAGCAATTGCAAAAGAAAATAAAATTACATCCACTGTGACTTGTAAAGATCTCTCCTTGATGGAACATTTTTCATTTTCTATTTGTTCACCTGTGAGGGTTTCGGAGAAGCAGCTTTCCAAGCGCTGTGCAAGAGGTAAAACAGGTCAGAGGTTTGAAGGGGGGAGGGGAACAACCTTGAAAGAAAGATTTGTGAGATCAACTGTAGTATTTCATTTAGAATAATATTGTGGAATGGCTAATGGTGATCTTACTTCATTGAATGTGGCCCGTAGTCCTAGTCAGGCGCTGCTCCTCTGAAAGGCAGTGAAAGTTTAAATTAAAGTAATTTAAAGAAGCTAAACTGAAAAGCACTCGACTTAATTACAAAGCGAAAGGGAGAGAGAAAATTCCTCATCAGTAATTAATGGCACATAAGGTGACTTTCAGAGTGTGGGAATAATGGCCGATAGCTTTACAATTCCCCGGTCCTTTCTTCTCTGGGTTGCTTCGTGACTCCAAGGTCCCTTTTTTCACCAAAGTCCAGTGTTCACATTTCTTGGGAATTTCTACGTAATTCTCTGGGTGGTCGCAAAAGGCTCAGAAGTACATTTAGGGCCTTGTCTGGTAACCTGCAAAATTAAGAAGGAAGTACTTAGTAAGACTTCAGTAAAGGTTAAGTGAGCCCTACATGAATGGGAATCATATACCAAAAGGGAGATATTTTAATGTGCTGTTATCCCATGAATTAACTTTTATGTGCCTTGTAAGTGCAGACCAAAATGTTGGTAGCCTAATTATGGCAAGACCATCCTTTTTCCTACTGTTCTATTCAAACATTAGTGGTCAAATTCTTCCTGAATTAAAATGATTTAAAGCATATCTTACACTTTAAAAATTTCCTTTGATACCAAACAGCAGAATGTGTTTCTGTGCTCATGCTTATTTTCTGGCTTTGGGTTTTGGGTTTTTTTCCTTCAGCACAGCCTTTGATTTTTCTATTAGATGTACCTTTGGGTTTTTCTTTGGAGGGGGGGAGTGAGAAACTTGTGTTTCTCGGCTACAAGCTAGAACAAAGAAAGCCTGAGTTTCTTCAAGCTGCATTCATGAAAACTCTGTGAAGGGAAGAGTTTGGGAGGAGCCTGGAGAGGACAGTGGCTAGATAAGCTTGTTCAGCTCTAGGGACCAGTAAGGTAGAGAGCATTTTTGGGTGCTTTGAGTTCTTGTGGAGTGAGATCCAGTGTCTTCAGAATGGTGCCTTCATTTTAAAATCATTTAGCTGTGGCTAGGTTTGGTGTGTGTTAGGTATGATGCCTAGCATCTTATGGACTTTGCCATAAACTTGTAAACTTTCTAAACTTGTAGATGAGTCCCTTGATTATCATTTCCTTTCATCAGTCTCTGTGTGTTAGTGTTTCCGTGTCTGCAACTCAGAGTAGCTATTTAATATCAGCAGGACAAGTTTGATTTGCACTCTTTTTATTTCTTTTGTTTTTAAATTTATTTTAAAAAGGAGAAAGGTTAATCCATTAGTTCTAAAGCCTTTGCCTAGATTTCATTTTGATGTCCTAGTCGTTTCCTATCCATAAACTGCACTTTCATAGTCTTTTTAAACACGCACCTATTTTAAGGGGCTATAAATACTTTCATGTCAAACTTTAGTTGAAACAACTGAGCAAAAACTGTGCCCTAGTAGATGCATGTTAGTTGCCGTGACTGGTGATATACTTTATAAAGATTTCTGGGGGTTTTGGTTTTTGTTTGTTTGTTTGGTGGGGGTGTTAGCCTGTAGCAGTAATCCATTTTAAAGATGAAAATAAACACAGCGATTGTTTTGCAATTTGTTTTCACTGCTATAAAGCTTTTGTTTAAATACTTCTAATCTGGTGCTGTTATCATGGAACTGAAGTAACCCAGCAATAGCCTTAAGGTTAGCTGAATATATCAGATCCTTCAGCATTAGCTGAAACCCTTCCTCCCTGCCTCAGGATAAATATTTGCCTTTTGTTGAACAGGATAGTTTCCTCTGCGCTACTGAAAAACATGCTGGCTTCTGCAACCTATTTTAGTTGAAAACCTCCCTATGAATAATTTTTCTTAATTTAATTCTACTATTGCATTGACACCAAATTTGCATGTGTATGTGGGAGGGATGGTGAGCTTTTCCACGTCATTCCTTCTCCATTGCATACAAAAATGAACACATAACCCTGAAGGGTCCGGGTGAATTCACAAGTCTGCTGTTCTGTTTGAGCATCCGTCTGTTTGACGTTCTTAGCTTTATAAGAATGTCATGTCTGTAGTTGGTGTTTTCCTGTTTCAATAAATAATCAAGTGGAAATTTTCCTTTTCTACCTTTTGGGAAAGATCTAGCTAGCAGGTACTACCTGTTTTCATGGACAGAATATCTGTTCTCTAACAATACTGAGAAACAACTGCCACTATTGCTTTGGTTGAAAGAAGAGCATGCTTGATTCCTGCCTGTGAGCTTACCCCTCTCCTCTGATCTGAATCTGATCCACTTTCTGGGGATAGTCCAGGGGTCTGAAACTGTCAGTTTAGTTGCTGAAAGAGGACTTTCCAAGCATTGAGCATCTCTCCTAAGCACACGCTTATTTCCATTCTGCAAGTTTCCCTCAACTGAACTTGGCCCCCGCAGGCTGGGGACCGTGCCCACCTCCATGCACAACACCGGTCACCCCTGCAGCCAACACACGCAGAGCCAGCTCCTTCCTCTGGCTTTTCCAGCCAATTTGCCGTGCACCTGCTCTCCTCCTAGAGGTGATATTAGCAGAGGAAGAGAGCTTGGCAATCAAAGCTTCTTCTAAGCTTTTGATCTGGAAGTTAAGGAGATTTGAGGAAAGAGTCCTGACAGGAGAATTGTCTGACTGGAATCTCTAAAATTAATCCACCAATTAAGGTATGACGATGGGTGCCCAGAGACATTTCACTCTTCCTAGACATCTGGAGGGGAGTGAAGACATCACTTAACTTCCAGCCTCTGTCATAAGAAAAGCTAAGCCAGGTGATTATAGAGGTCCTCTTTCTGGGTCAGCAATAAACAAACTCATTTTCATGATTTTGTCCATCTCGGATCTCAGCATCTGACTATTGCTGTCTGCTGTCAGCAGCGTTGGGAATGCCAGTCTGCCAAGCCAGTCACTCTAATAGGTGTGTAACACCTGCTTGGTGTGCCCTCTGAGCGGATGGGGGGTGTGTATCATTTGCATATGCTCACATCTTAGAGCCCACCCAGTTAATTCAGTTTATTTTTTTGTTATCCACAGTTCAGATATATGTGCAATATTCAATAAGAGAGTGAATTCCAACAAAATACTCAGCTTGGAAACAGTACCCATCGGGGATGTGTTAATGTCTGATTATAAGCTGCAAAAACAAGTGTGCCACACAGGGTTGCTGTACATGCATGTTTCTTTTGAAATATGATATTCTCAAATAATATACAAATTAAGGGGCTGTTACTCTTGATCTGCTCCTTTAGAGTACAGCAAGTCATAACATCTGAGAAGCAGGGTCTTGACTTCTTGCTTCATAAGACAAACTTGCAGATAAACATCACAGCAGACAGAAGTATTTCCTTCATGTGACATTATTAATAGTTCATGACCCATCATGAAGGAGGACAGGGGCTAAACATTCCCGTCAGCTCCATGTAGGTCAGATCACCTCCTGATCTAAGTTCTGTTTCTCATTGTAGGCAGGAGTGCGTCTCTACCTGTAGACTGAACCCAAAACCTTACAGGTCCCAAACTGGTCTTTACGGGATAATGGTTTTCAGTCCAGTAACTGACTTAAAGATGAAATTAATTCCCTGTTTTATAACTTAGCCTTCAGCTGGATGTACTGCACAGCTTACCTGAAAGAAGCATGTATGTAAAAATCTAAGGTACTTTAAGCATAGCTATCTTATATATATTCTGAAGAGCTATTTCTATTTTAATCATGTTTTTAAGTAAACGCTAGTGCTTATGGAAAATATGTCATTGATGGCTCTGGAAATGGAGTTATCACAGTTCTGTTTCCTGGTTTGTTTTTCAGCTGTTAACCTGAGCTTATATGGACATTTCTGTTGTAATTTTAAAAGCTGCTTGGTTTTCAGGATTTTTTTGCAGACAACTAGTCCTTCCAGGGTCAGGTGCAGTAAATTTTTGTGAGGGACTGGTCATATATCCTAATTTTATGAAGGCTGTTACACATAGGCTTAATTTAGGGTGTTTTCATATTTATAATTAAGCTAGTTGTATGGGAATCAGATTTTCCCAATAATGGATTAGAATGATGCTTTGCAAAGCGTTAAGTAACCCAGATGACTGTATTTTAATTGATTACTGCTCACCTGTGGTATTTAATATATGGTTCACTTGACAGTTGTACACTTTCTACACAGAAGCTCAGCATTTTCAAAAATGGGTGCCTAAAATTAGAATAATAAGTCCTTATTTAGTTCCAAACTTTGGCTAGCTCTAGGGAGATAGGCTCTAGGGTAAAAGTAGTTTTGGGCCTCTAGGTACCAATTAAATACCCTATTCTGATAAATACTGATTACAAAAACTCTGAACAGTGGGGAAGGGAATAGCTTTCGCTTCTGGTAAATAAGACTTGGTATCAAGACTTTAAATGGTAGGTTCAGGGTTATAAACACAAGATGTAAAGACAGGATGACGAGATTTCAAGGAAAATACCCAGGATGTGTCGCTCACATGGCAAATGTTAGTTTAGGGGACTGATGATCCTGTGTTACGAAGTGATCCTTAACCATGAGCTAACCCTCTCAGTGCTGGATGCTTTTTTCTTCTCACCTTCTCTTTCCATTCAGTGCAAATATAACTCCAGTGGTTCCCAGTTCAACCCATATTGTATAAACTTCTGTCCTTACTACCGTGCACTCGTCTGAATGAATAAACTCTCAAAGAACCCTTTCAAATATATGAGATCCACCATATCCAATGATTATTTCAGTTACTATTTTGGGCATTTCGAGACAGTTGAGGAGAGCAAGGAATTTGACATCATTGATCTGGAAACCTGGTGGGAGCTTAAAACGTAGTAATAACGAGCCCGCTCTTGTTCGTATTAGCAATAGCTGTGCTATCAGCGTTATAGGATGCATCGTGCTCTTATCAGAGAACCGTGATCTCACAGAGCTTCATGAGTTACTTCCCAAATGTGATTGCTGTAGGACTGGCAGATGCAGACGTTTGCCTTTCACAAGAGATAATAGCAAAGCTAGTACTGAGCTGCTCGCTAGTAAGGAGAAGGGATGATATGAGTGCTCCCTGGTCAACTCCTTTTTTGGGGGTTGTTTTTTTTAGTATAACAATGTATACACATGTGGAAGTGGAGAGGTGTATCTGTAGGGGAGATGTATGTTTGTGGAGAAGACAGGGAGATGGAGAGACGACAACTGAGATGGTTGTGTTACTATGATACCTTAGGAATGGTTGAAAGTGTCTACCTTATAGATGTTTGCCAGAGCATTGGAAAAGTTCCAGGTGCTGCCATTTTCCTGATTATTCTATAACCAACTCCATACAAATGCAACAAATTTTGGATTGACCCTTTGCATTGCACTCGATGAGTTCATGATCTCACATTGTAAATATTCATTACTCTTATGACATGGAAACTAATTCTAAATGGAAAAAAATGCACAGAGTATCCCTTTAGAATTAGAGAAAAGAAAACCAGCTTTCAGGAAAATGCAAGGAATATGAGTGTTTTACAAACTTTATTACTATTTGTATGCTTTACTTTTTGCATGGAAGGTAACCTAATGGTAGTCATCATTAAATCAAGTGGAGATCAACTGCAAATGCAAAAGAAGTCCAAAGAGAGAATATTTTCTAAGTCTTCCACAAGTCTGTTGGTTTGAGGAGGAAGGGCATAAATGAGAGGGAGAGGAGGCAGACAAAGTAGCCTTTTTTTGTTTTGTTTAATATAGTTTTCTTGTTTACTTATGTGGTTTGTAGGTTATGGAGGCTTTTATATGTGACTTAGAATTCTCCTCTGCCAGAATTACTGCTGAACCGAAGCCTGCTTTGACCGTACTAATGACTCTCTACTGAAATAATTCATGTACTGGCATCTGATAACTTAAATATTGCTATTTGCAAATAGTCCTGAACTGATTTGGTCTCTCTGTTATTTCTAAGTTTTTCCAGTTGAGCTATCGGCTGCTTAACAGAAATGTTTTATTTGTGTTAATTCAGAAAGTGTGATGTCCAGTGCCAGCTGTCCTATGCCAACACAGCATGTACTGTCCTTTAAGCCAGACAGACATAGCTTTAATGGCTAACAAGTTGAACATTGATATTGTCATGAATGTTTTCCATCAACGCCTCTGCAGGTAGGGCAACAGCAAATGGAAAGCCAAGCTCCAGAAAAAACAATGGCATCTTTGGGGTCTTAAAAATTAATAGTAAAAAATGTAAATAGGGAAGAGGATACAATTTTTGTATTCGTAGCTACCCTTACACCAACACATACTTAGCGGGAAGTTTTAGGTGGCTGTTTGTCTAACACAGGGGGGCCATAACTCCCCCCCAGCCCAGTGTTTTCCTTCCATTTCTAACTTCATGGCATTTCTTTTTCTGGGGACTCACATCGTTTTCTCTTCCACCTTTTCTCTTTCCATCCCACTGCATGCCTCTTTCCTTGGTCTGGCCTCAGAGAGGAGGAAGAGTATGAAGAGGAGGAAGAAGAACAGCCAGTCACAGAGCCCAATACTGAGGATGAGGGGGAGGAAGAGGCCAGTAGGCAGGTCAAAGCCAGGTACCGGCATTCAGCTTTGTCCCTCCACGTTTTCCTCAGCCTCTGGCATGAACTGACCAGCGCAGTGTGCAGCAGCATCTACCTTTTCACTTGCATTCCTAGATCACTTGTTAAAGCCACCCCCCAAGGAAATCTTTCTGCATTTAAAAGCGTTGTTGGTGTGTGTGTGTGTTAATGGAAACATGCTTAATTGTGTAGGCTCAATGCGCTAAGAACTGTCTGCGCTCACTGCCTTTGTACAAAATGAGTAACACTCACAAATCTTAAAAGATTTAGCAGAAAGCATAACTTCTAAGCATGGCTTAGGTTTATCTTTTTAGTTAAGGCAATGGTGAAACATTGCAGTGCTTCACCGACTTAGGATGTTGCTTGGTTTCTTAGGTTTTCATCCCTATTTTCATGATACAACCTTATTAGCAATATCTGTTGCTATGAAGAAGATCGACATTTTTTGAATGCTGCCTATGATTTCTATCAATTTTGTTCATGTTTAACAGGAAAGAACTACTTAGAGGCAAAGCTGATAGATACAGATCATTTTATACATACCTGCCCATCTGTGTATATATGGATATAAACAAACCACCTATCAAAACAATATTCTCATGTAAGATTTTCCACTTATTTCTGAGGTATATATGGATTTGGCATCTGGCAACTTTATCCTAGTAAATTGGAAGAAAGAAAATATGTTCTTTCTTCCAGACAGCCATTTGATTTAGGTTAAATTGTTTGGCTTTGCAACTCGGCAAATGAGATTGGATTTTTTTTTTTTAAATAAACCACATTCATGCAGACGCTATACAGCATGGAAGGAAGAAAGGAAACTGTTTAATGTGCGAATTCCAAAGAAAATACTGTACTGTTGTTATTAATATCTTCCAGTCTGCAAATCTTGCCAATGGCTGCTTGAAATTTCAAAATTAAGTGATAATTTCCTCAAATCCAATTCTTAAAAGTCAAAGCTAAGACACAAGTTATTAGTAAATTACATTAATATACTAAAATACTGTTTAAATAAAAACGAGGAAGAGCCGTGTAAAGGGCATGATGTGCTTTTAGGTCATCGGTCTTTTAAAATAATAGTCACTGTGAGATAACTGGGCGATATTCCCATGACTTTACTAAATAGCTCCTTTCGCTGTCACTGTAGCGTAACAAAGGTGATCTGTACCCTGGCCATTCGTGTTAGATGCTGTCAGGAAGGGTAGGACTAGCCTGGCTTCAGTGACTCCTGTCATGCGCAGCCGGTGCAATAGATGAAGGTGTCCAGATTGCCCTGTGCTTCTGTCATGAGAACGATTACCTGGTATATACCTAATGATTAACTTCCTAATATCCTAACGTATGTAACATGTATTCTGTTTTTGTTGCATACTCTGTGCCAAACGCACACTCCTCAGGTAAGGGCTATGCCTTGCATGCCTGTAGGTGGATTGCAGAGGTGGTCTCAGGAGAATGAAATCAGCCACCTGATCCAGCTCAAAGGCCATGCACAGTGTTTATGCTGGAGATACTAGTGAAAACAGATATCCCGGAGTGCAGATCCCATGGCTTTTCACCTGCCTTTCTGCTTCTGTCACTCACCAACACCTGCCTTCACTAGAGCAAAGCAGGTGTGCTTTCTGTTGCACTTGATGCAACTCTGCAAGTCATTGTCTGACACCAACATGGGATGCTGACACCCAGAGAAATTAGTGCCTTCATACCTAGACAAATGATCTGGTAAGGCGTTGCTTTTGAAATCATTCTAAACCTTAATTTTGACAGAACAGTGCTGATTGAGTATTTTTTATTTTCATCTTTAGTGGATGAGTGTTTTTAGTAAAAATATCAGATCACCAGGGAGGATGATAATCAGATATCTGGCCTTCAAGAGGCAGTCACGCAGATTGTATCTTGAAGCATCTATGCTCTGTGGACCATGTTATCCAGCATGTTGGCACTGCTTTGTTCTGCTCTGACAATACTTACAACCTAACTTGAAATATTTGAAAATTGTTCAGAAAATGGTTGTGAAAAGGTTCATGAAAATCAGTTCTGAAGCCTGTGGGTTAAATCCCTTCCATTCCTTTAAGCTAAGTCGCTTCCATTCCTCAGTATTTCCAATCCCAAGAAGAATCCCACTGGGATACAAAGATTTGAGTTCTCTTACTTTATTAAAAAGAGATTATGACTGTCTAAATTTGGGAAGCTTTTGTTTGTCTGACTCTCCTTGACTTTATTTTTTTTCCTCCAAGTGGTACTATCTATTGATCTCTCTTTTCCCCATTTTTCTCTCCTTCCCTTCCCTTTCTCATGATGTTTTCCTCCTGCAGTGGGGTCCCAGGTGCGCGGGAGTCTGTGAATGAAAACCTTTCCTGGTGTTCTGATTCTTCAGCCGTCTCCAGTGCCATTTCTCCAGCTGAGAGGCCTCTCTCCTGCTCTAGAGCGAAGAGCTCTTCTAGCAGCTCCTCTTCTGTGCCTGACTCATCTCTGTCTCATCATAATTCTGTCCTTTCATCACCATCTTCACCTGCGGCAGCATTGCTAAGCTCTTCCCAAAATTCATCAGCATCCATTACTCCAAAGGCATCTCCAATGATGGAGAAATTGCCTTATGTGCCACATACTCCTTTTCACCTCTTCTCGTACGACTTTGAAGAGTCTCCAGCATCTGTGAAAGAAAAGGAAGCAGAGGTGATGAGGGAAAACAGGTAGATTTTACACAGCTGACATTAACTTTTAGATAAATGAATAACACCTTTCAAGAGTTTTAGAGTGGTAATAATGCACTCTCTGTGTTGTATTATTTCCAGAACATACTGTATTAGTTTTAGTCCTGTAAGCCTGTATTTTGATTTGATTGATATTCTCCCCTTGCCTTTGTTGCCTTCATTTCATCTTACTCCTCTTCAAGGTCTAGAGTTAATAAGTATCCTGGCCTACTCTATACAGCAGTAGATGAATAACCTGTGATTTGGGAGATCACAGAAGAGAGCACCATTTTGCTCTCATTTACAATGATGTAATTTGCAGACATGATTTCATGAAAATTAATGGAGCTTTTCTGCTATAAAACCAAGAGCGATCAGATCAGCACTTGGAATTCAGGGGTGAAATCCTGGCTTCAAAGACTGAACTGCCAAATCCCGAATTTGCTGTTAGATTACAGTGCATATCCCTGTCATGTGCAATTTCAACTTGTGCTTGTAATAACAGGAGTAGATTAAACCCTATAAAGAGAACATAGCACTCAGAATAGACAGTTTTCCCTCCGCAACACCTGGTCAGTTCAGTTGTTCCTCAGGCATTTCTCGTAGTTTTTAATTTTAATTTTTAATTTCTCCATCCCACCTATTTAAAAACAAAAAGAAATAGTTTTGTCTCAATCTGTTTTCAAGTAAAACAGATTGACAATAGGTATCACTAAAAACAATGCTAGAGAATCAGCTTGAAAATAAGTTGATTTTTAGCTGTCTCTCCCAATGGTCAGTGTTCTTCGAGTTAGGTGTTGAAAACATGCACGTATATTGTGAGCATATTTATTTCTTCCTTTCTCCAGCAGTCCTTCTGAATTTCTGCATGTGAACAAATACTTTGATTCCTTTGATCCTTTTAATTTTCGATCTTGCTCTTCTAATAGGTGGGTGGTTTTTGTTGCTTTTTCATTTTGCTGAAAAGCCTGTAAATCCAAGTAGCTGTTGAAAAGAGACTTAGTTCACATGTCTTTCCTTACCTGCAGCTTGAACACTGACTTTCCTCTAAATTTACATTTTCCTGCATAGGTGCAATTTTCCCTTAGGCCTCTCGCACTCATTTATTGCTCTCTCATTGCTGCTGCTGTTAGACTTACACTTTTTAGAAAGTAGATTCCTAAATACCTCCTGTTCCTCCACTATTTCGTATTTCTGTAGTGATTTTTTTTTTTCTCTGACCATCCTTGCATTTCTAGTTACCACATAGGATCAAGGGCGTGGTGTGGGGGAGGATTGTGCTGGGTTTATCTGGAGAAGAAGGAGGGCAATGCTTGCACAATTTGGGCAGTAATGTGTTCATAAAAGAGGTAAATGTCTGGATATCTGGGCTTTCTTCAAAGTGAAGGCTTCTGGGAAAAGGCCATTGCATCTGCATTGGTATATGAGACAAGAAGGGAAAATGGAAGTAATAGCCACCACCAGAGGAAAGGTAGAAAGATAAACATTGTGTACAGGATACAGACTTAGCTTGGTGTGCTGCTTTTGCCTTGCTACTCTTCCAGCATCTCTGTCTCCCTCTAAATTTGATATATAGGGATGCCATATCCAGGCCAGTCCCTCTGACTTTGATTTTGTTAATATTTGTAGGTCTGAGTCCATAGAAGGTGCATTCTCTCCATTTTAATGAGAGTTATCTTTGGACTAATTGAAATTCCTTGGTCTGAAAAAGGATACTGCGCTGTGTCAGCTTTTTCATGGGGCAGAGGAGAAGAAAAGCAAATGTGATGGTTGATAAGAAGATCTCCTTTCAGTTGATTGAAATGGAAATGGAAGTTTCTGTTAGTGTCAGGAACATACCAAATGAGCTCCAAGTTGTTCTTAGGACAAGGGAGTTTTCTCATCGCTCACTCAGTACAGGCACAGGCAGAACTTTTTCTGAGCTGAGCCTGCTGGAGAGAAGGCCTGTGTCAGGTCTGTGCTACCAGGGAAGCCCCGCACTGCCCAGCTACACAGCCCTCCACCGGGCCACTGTCTCCAGTTTCTAGTTAGTTTTCTTCTAGGGCAGGAATGCCAGGAAGGCAATTATTTGCCATTCTGCAAAATTCCTTTTGTAGCTCAGAAAAAGTGCATGTTAGCATTTTTTTCCAAAATTATTCCCCTATTCCTGGACAGTCAGCATGGTGTCTCAAAAATAGATGGTGGTGGTGGGGTGTTTACTAAAACATAACCCTGGAATTGCTGCCAAAGGGGGCATGTTCTCTAAAGTATGATCCCTTCCATTATACAAACCCCTAACTGAAATCTATTCTGATTTTAACACGGGCCTTGGCAGGCATCAATGCTATTGTACCCTAAGGAATGAAGCTTAAAACTTTGAATGAAATTTTGCATGGCTAGATGAGTGTGCTAAATGGAGCTGAAGGAAACCAACCAGCCTTTTCAAATAAAATTGCTGAGTGAAATTACTGAGTGCTGATGTGTGTGGGAGAAGAAGCAGCAGAGAGAAAAGATACGGTGAAGGAGGGTATATTATATCTTATGAATTAAAATAAGGAAAATTATGTTGCCCTTTTTCCTGAAGTGAATTTTGTCATTTGGATGAGTTGGCCTTGCGGAGTACTCACCTACACCAAGAGCATCATACACTTTCCATGTGGGAAAATGGTATCGTCTGTGAACAGAAATGTTAACGTTTTCCCAAATCAGGAATGTCTCCTTGACATGCTGTTTAAGTACGATGGTTAAAAGGCACAGCAAAGCAACGCAACTGCCTTTTCTATTCAGTACGGGAGCCAGGATGAAAACATTGATACAAGGGACTCTGGGGAGGTGGCCGTTCCAGGAGTCCTGGAAGCAATTTCTCTTTGATCAGCAAGCTCACATTGAAGTCAAGCAGGTTTTGGGGTTTTTTTTAATGGAGGGAATGGCTGGTAAAAATTCCTAAAGCCATGCTTTCAGATAGATGTCTTTTTAACCATGGTGATTATTTTTTACAACATTGTAAGAAATGGTACATAAGCTATGACTTATGTTGCGGGAGGGGAAAGAAAATACCTCCTGCTTTAATTGAAAAGAATGTGGATGCTTTTCATTTATAATGCAAACATTCACAAATCGTGGACATCCATGTTCAGATCATGTCTTGGGAACGCGGCTGTTTTCCTTAATTTCACTAGATATGAATACTGCTGACTTGGACTGGTTTGGTCCCTTTTCTAATGGCTGGGTATGGGCTCCCAAACCAGCTAATAAATTTGAGTAACTGAGCGGTAATTTAAGTATTCCCGCTCCAAGTTGTCACTTGGGAGGACCATTCTAATTTCTCATTATTTTCCATAACACTAGCTCACTATTTGAATCAAATATGTCCATGACATGGTTGATACTAAAACGAGATGATAGGTTGCAAATTTGAAGCTGGGATTAGAGCAATATTTTCAGAAGGTGGATGTTTGAGAAGTTCTGGGGTATGGGATCACTGCCACCTGCTAAACAAGAGGATTTACTGTTGCATGCCTACTTGCTGACGGATTCTTTCTGTCTCTCTCTTTCTCCTACTTTCCTTCCCATTGCTTCAGATACAATAGCTACGGCAGCAGCTCTTACTCTTCTCCGCGACCTTACTCTGGTGTGAGTGCCCCAACAACACCCACTTCTCGTTATGGGACAACTCTCTCGCCACCTCAAGAGACCAAATCTGACAGGTTTGTAAATTAATCAGTGTTTTGACAGCAGTTCCTTTATAGACAGGACGAAAGAGATAAGTGTAAACTGTTCTGAATGGGTAGTGGAACTATCTTGTAGCCAGATCTTTTCTAACGTTGGAAAGAGAATGTACAAAAATCTAGATGTGTTCATTTCGTACTCATTCTCAAGCCTTTCTCTGCCTTGGTGTTTAGGGATGGATGTATTTCCATCCCACTTCTCCTTCCGCTTAAATGGATAAAACAGAGTTGCTTCACACATATGCTGTTCTAAGTATTAAAAGGTGAATTAAAGCACATTTTATTTCTTTCCATTTTTTAAAATAAATTCAGACAGATCTATTTTCACTTCTATCATCTTAAATCAACTATAAAATCTTGGAAATGTGCTTAGCTCAGCATTTACTAGGCCATAATTTTGTCCCTCCTTGAAAACGCATGATATATCTGATTGTATTTCAAGGGCAAAAAGTTTCTTGCTGTAGGTAAAGGAAACTCATACTAACCTACCAGTTATCAGCTCTCTTTAAAAAAAAAAAAAAGGGGGGGGGGGGGGAACAAAACCAAGGAAAACACCCCTGCACCAGCAACAACAACAAAAAAAGCAGTATTTTGAACAATCAAAATACTCTTTTGAATTATGTAGGATACTAGGGAAAGAAAAAAGATAGGAAAATGTTATGGATACATGAAAGAAATTCTTGGCAAGAGATTGGGACCACCAGAAATTAACTGTTACAACCTGAAAGTAAATGACAGCTTCAAAGGATGTCATGCTGAGTTTAAGGAGGAAACGTAGAACTTTTTAATTAATTTAATTAAATAATTTAATATAATAATTTAATTAAATAATTTCCAATTAGGCCAGATGGGCTTTGGATTGTTTGTTGCCAGATTGGCCTCTATTTCATAAAAATTCTATCTCCCATTCTTTTTTTGAACCGAAGGCTTTTTCAGGATCCTTTGTCTATATTCCAGTTAATTTTTATTAATTATTTTTTTGAATGTTTCTGTATGTGTCTAGAAATACATGTATATATGTTTTATGTGTGTATGTATATATGTTTGAACCTACCTAATGCCTCACATCCTTTCCAGTCTAGTACTCGGAATGGTTCAAGTTAGGTCTTTCCAGCACGCGTGTATTTCTAGCCATGAGGTATTGATTTAATCCTTTTTTTTTCAAGTGAGTAATTGCATTAAGTTTATCTTTGGAGAAAGGCATCATTTTTCATTTGCTCATCTTCCTAGAGTAACTTGCCTCGATTTGTCTTTTCTAATCTGAATTAAATTATTGCCGAGTGAAACCATAATAAAAAAATCTAAACTGGCGTTTTCACCCCCTTTTACCTTAGCAGAATAGATGCAAGATAAGCAAGAATTAAAGGTATCCTGTGCTTTTGAAATTTCAGCTTTCTAAGCCCCTGCTGTTGGAAGCTTCTGGTTGCTACTGCAGCAAAGAAACCCCAAAGTGGTCAAACACTGAGGTGGCTAAAGATGGTTGGGCCTGTCCTGCAAGAGGTTGATCGCTCTGGCCCTGCTCCAGTAAAGGAAGCAAGCTTTCATTGCAGCATGCGCATAAGTGCGTCGCTGGTTTGGAGCCAAAATGCCTTGGCCCCACAGGATGAAGCTGTAAAATTTGCAGATTCAGGGAGAGTCAGGCCAGAGGAAAGCTCTGTAATCATCTGTTGTGACCTGTAATGGGTCTCACAGAAGCTAGATGAAAGCTCCCTGTACCTTCACGTGTTTTCAAGTGGCAGCGCGTGACTTCTCTTGGAAAGCATTCCAGTATTTATCATCACTGCTAGGAAAATATTTCATATTTTGGAGGCCGGTTTGTCTAGCAGCATCTTCCAGCCATTACACCTCGTTCTGCTTTTCTCTGTGAAATTGGAAAGTGCTCTGCTTTCAACTATCAGATATTTCCATGTTTTAAGTGTCTGAACGCAGTGCTTGGAGTTGCATTTCTGTCTTTCCTTCAGGTTACGTTTACCGCTTTCCACCTCACATGATACAAATTTCTCCCCTCTTGTTTAAATTCGCAGCTTGCTATTCATGGTAGTTGAACTCGCCAGGATTTCCACATTCTTGTATTTGAGGGATGTTACAGCCTGATGCTTTTTGTATATTAATCTCTGAGAAGCGTGAAAAATGTGTGTATGCCACAGCTGCGTGTTGCCTGCAGAATAGATGCAGTTATTTCTTGAAAGAAAATGAAATTTACAGGTTCAAATGCCACTTTGCATCAAGTCTTGTTCTTTTTGAGTGTGCTGCCATTGCAGATATATAGTTCAGCAGTCTCTAATGACGTGACTGCTTTGAAGACGGGCAGAAGCCTGCTTTTATTTTGTTTTCCTGAAAGACATGGGTTGCAGAAATGCCCACGTAGAGATCGATGGATAGAAATTTGCTCACTGGAGAGTAGGCCGTGTAGTGCATGACGCAACGCTTAGTGCTAATTAGTAAGTGGAAAGTATTGTGGAAGTTTTCACAGTCTTCTGTCAATGGTGTTTGCCTTAGATTATGTAAACGTTATTTCCTATCTCCTGATGGTAAAAATGTACACAGATTCAAACACCAAAAAAGGTTAAAAGATGAGGGGGGGAGAGGAAAACACTTGATAAGAAGCAGATGCGTATCTATGGTTAGCTCCAAGGTGAGTTTTCTGCTTTCAGCTTACGGTTACAGTTATCCAAGGACTCCACAGAAAGATCCCTGTCTTTTATCACGCAGAAAGAGCTTCAGATGCAGTTCCTGGTACTGTTTATCTGCCCTTCGAGAATGAGGAGGAAGGAAGAAGCAGCGTTTAGAGCAGTGCCCAGCAAAGTGATTCATGCTCCATTCAGTTACTCTGACAGGCCTTTCAAACCCTTGGCTGCGTTTTGCTTATGTAAACAAGAGCTACAACTTAGGTGGAAAGAAGCAGTGTGGTTCACATTTTGACATTCATACTTTTAAAACCCTCCTTGGCTAAGATCAGTGGGGAATCCAAAAGAGCAGTATAATTCAGTGCAAAAGTAACTAGATTTTGTTCTTTGAAATCCACATAATGTATATATGTCTGATTGTACAGCAGAAGAAAAGGCTTACTTGACTGTTTCTCGGTTTCTAAATTCAGCTGCAGCCTTTTGCCAACTTCTCGCAATACTGTTGTTCTCTCTCATTTCTCTGGGTCCCCTGTGGAGAGCCATGCTTCTGAAGTGCATATTGCAGCCATGGGTATCCTGCTGAAGGAGGGCGAATTGCAGGACACTTTCTGTTCAGCCCTTCATTGGGAGAGAGGAAAGGGTATATTGGTTCTCTCGTATCTCTGCTTGTGAAAGTCACTCCTAATGCAGAAGTATAACCCGGTCCTCCTGTTTTCAGCTGCCAAAGACTGCTTTGCTCCATAAATATACTGCTCCCACTCTTCATGACTTAAATCACCAATTAACTCGCTCCTCTGTTCCCAAAGGAAAAAAATAAATTTATTGATCTCAATTTCTTAACCTCATAAATTTTGGTAACAAAGGGGTAGAGCAAGGCATGGCTAGAGCACACCAGGGAGAAAAGCATTTTTCTGTACCTCTGAGTTGCCGCCTTGCCTGGGGAAGAAGGTGTTGTAAGACTCTACTATATTTCCATGCCTTGTGCTCACACCTAGGATGTTTCTGTTTAGGCAAAGATTGCCTCCTCAGACTTTGAATCTAAGATGGTCGCTGAAATTGAAAGCTGCAGCCTGGAATCTGTAGCTGGACAGCAAATCATTACTTGCAAAGCTTCACACCCCCTCATAGTGCGTTTTTGGTGGTGAAGTGTATACGTTGTTGGTCATGGCCATAGTTAGACGAGACCCTGAAGGAGTCTAACTTCTAAGGCAAGAGCTCCTGAATTCGGCACCAGCTTTAATTCATTCCATTGCCAGAAAAATGTCCTTCGTTCCCTGCTGGTGCGTTTGCCAAGGTAGGTTTCTTCTGATGCATTTGCCAGGAGATGGTTCCCACTGGGCTTGATAGTCAAACAGTAGTGCAGTTAGCCTAGCTCGAAAAGCCTTTTTCTCAGGGCACTGTGCGCCGAGGGAGCAGGAGTTCATGGTCCCCATTCTCTTGCCTCTACCTGTTAAATCAAGTGCCAGAAAGTCCAGCTTGCAAATCTGCACTTCTGGATCCTCTTAGCCAGTCAGCGTGAACTTAGTCTTCACCTCTGGCTGGTCCCTCTGAGGTTCCTCCAAATCTCCAAGCTTGGTAAGGGCCTGCTGTGGTGTTTGCAAATTATTCCTGCTTGATGCTCTCTCAACTTTTCCAGAGAATTAGAAAATAGACTTAAGAAAGACGAAATGTGTTTCATGTCCCTTAACCTGTTTTCTGTCTTACTTGCTTTGTGATCTACAGCAGTATGTTACCTTGGGCTCCCGTGATGCAGGGCCTTGAATGTTGGGTGTTCATCTCCATGTTCTTATATATCTTTTAAAGGAAATGTACCTTCAAGCCTTTATTTCTACAACAGGTGCACACAGACACTGAGTTTAGCATGACTAGATTATAGGTGATTTTTTCTCCACTGATTTTAAAGACACCATACCTGAAGCGCAAACATGAAGTGCAGCAAAAGTCTGCAAATACTCTTCTTTTGAGTTTTATTCCCTCTCCAGGTGCCTGAAACAGTGATTTTTCTGGCAATCTGGTGCTTTTTTCAAATTTGCATCTCTTAAAAGCAAAACAAAACAAAAAAACCTGCTTGAGAATGCTAAACAGCTTTTCAGTTAGACTTTCCACTAAAATTAAAGGTCCCTGTAATTGACACCACCAGGGAGGTGCTGCTGGGTGAAGCTTCTTGGCAGGTTCTCTTTTCTTTTTTTTCATTAGCCATCTATCACTAATCTGCACTCTGGAGTTACCTTACTCCAGCTGTTAAGCACTAAGGAAAAACAAGAAACCCATGAAACAAAACCCACTATACAGCCTGCAAAGCTGCTGGTCTCCCAAGAACAGCTCCTCTTTCCTTGGCTTTCTATGCTTTCTGCTTCTGCCATCTTCTGTGTGTCTTAATACGTACTTCTGGGCTCTCAGACCAGAGACGGTGGCTATTTTTTCTTGTGGTAACTGCCAAGCACATCTTTCACTCTGAATAACATAATGAGGAAGGGATAGCTTGGTAGTTGATAATAGCGGCCCAGGGCAAAAGCCTCAACTTTATTGCTGAGATTTTAAGAGGAAAAGTGACCTTAGGAATTACTTGATGATTTACAATTTGGGAAGCAGCAGTGGCTTACACTGGCTTAGCCGCTTGTCGAACTACTGTGTAAGCAGTATTCTTGTTTGCAGCTTTGTAGGCTTCATCATAGGTCATATGTTTAAACAGAAAGCGTGAGCCGGGTTACAGTTTGGGACTGCAAGGTGTTGCTGGCTGAACACGCAGTGCACGTGGAGGGCACCAGTCACCCCCAGGTACCCACTGTGCTGATGATCAGGGGACACATACCTCAACCTGGATCTACGGGGCGGACATAGACTCTGCAAACCACTTCCAGGCAATTTATGACCCGCGTGAGGATGAGAAACCACAGGTTGGAGAACGACAGAACACAACGTAAAACTTCTACGCGTCAGGCTGCGAGGGAAGAGTGCATGTAGAAAGTCCCTGTGCATTGCCCTGGCTCTGCGTGGCTCTGCTCCGCTGTAGCTTTATTTTATGTAGCCCCTCAGGCCAATTAAAAGTCTAACATTAATCAATTCTCCTCTTGGTCATTCTCAAGTTTCTTTCTCAAAGGAAGCATTAGTCAGTAGTTTTACCTCTCAATTTTGTGTTTATTTTTGAGCAAAGTTTTGTAAAGATTCCTCAAGTAATGTTTAGTCTGTTTGCAGAATCTTATATCAACACGCTTTTGAATTTGCCATGTCATGTAGGGAGACATAACACACGGAGAGTTTCTTTAACTGTGAAAAGCAATATGGCTCTTGGCAGCTTTGCCTCCTCTTTTGTCTCTTTCTAAGCTGGAAAGCGGATTTATTTTGTTAAAGCCAAGAGACATTTAGAGTTACTTAAGGCCTGAGTAGGAGCTGCCGACTGTTATTCCCTCTCTGCAGCATTCCCATGACTGCTGGAGCAGGAGCACTTTGGAAAAATGGATAATTAGTGCTCCCTTATTAAGGTTATTAATGATTCTGACCCTTGTTATATTAAAGAAAATCCTGAATATTAACCTTATGACCTAAAGGGATTTCCTCTCATAAGTCATCTGTTAATTTTTTTTAGCTCCTAAAAATATACATTTGTATTTTGTATTCTTGCTATAGATATCCATTTTCATTTAGCACATTTTTAAAATTCAACTAACACAGGAAAACACAGCCACAAAAGAGGTGTATTTCGGAGTTAATGTGAATGAAGAACATTTGAAGTTGATAGTTGCAATTTTGCTGTAACAAAGTGGCTTAGAGTAAGACAAATATTTTCTTCAATTTTCAACAATATTAGAGTAATTCAGGTCACATATTCCCTTTCACAATATGGAGAGATGGAGTATTTTCCGAAAACTGCAAGTACTTGCAAAAAAGTGTGAGCTATCTTGTGTCTCCCTGAGCTTGTGTTTTTAATAATGATTACTAATTCACTGCTGTGTTAAATGCAGTAGGTCAGGTTAGAAGAATTTTTATTCAGAAGAGTTTTGGCCTATAATCAGTGTTTTGGCTTTGCATCCTCTGCCTTGTGTATATTTTTGTTGCCTTCTTTTCCCTTCTTTTTTTTCCTATTCTTCGCTCTTTCCTATCTTTTTCCAACAAGATAAGAAACTAATGACCTCTTTGTCCCTGGGCCCTAATGCTGTGGTGTGGAGCTATATTCACAAATCCCCAGACTTAGACATATTCTTGCTGTGTGTTTTCTTTCTGGAATAAGAGTGTAATAACAGCTTGTTTAGCTTTTGCTGGTTTTAACAGCAGGCAGAAGAAAGCTTTTCTTAATATTTTTGCATTAACAGTCCATTCTTAATAGCTTTGTGTTCTCTACAAGACTAAAAATAGTAGTCAGAGTAAGCATCCTTCTGGATTGTATTTGTAGAATTGAACAAATGGTTGACATTACCAGTTGGTAACACGTAACACCAACATTAAAATGCTGGCATATATTAGCTATAACCCCGTTTTGTGAGTGATCACTCTATTATGCTTTCATTGAGTATTCACGTACTCTTTTCTGTTAAAATCTCTTACCATCTTTGATTCAATGCCAGAATTTTTTTTTAGCCTTTTCCTTGCTTACTCGTTTTTAACATGTAGCCTACAGCAGTAAGACTTAAATATTCCTGAGGCCTGAAGGTAGTGTCACCCTTTAAACAGCATCAAAGCACCAAAATTACCTGAAGGCTCAGCCCAAGCCTTCCCACTGGCTGGTTTGGCCAGTCCCGCTTGCTATTTGCAATTCAAGTATGAGTTCAGCGAAAGGAAACATTTACTTTAAGACTTATTGCCGGGGGATACAGAGACAAAAAAACAGATTTTACAGGCAAACCAAACATAGAAAAATCCCTTTTCAAATTGCTTAGAATATTTGAGGAATACCTTTGCCTTTCCTTCTGGCTGTTGTACAGGTTTGTACACCCTGAAAGTAACACCTGGTTCCTCCAGGTTTAGTTTATGCACGTGTAGCAAATTAAAGATAGAGCTTACTAGATACTAAAATCTGCTCATTTACCCTTGCAGTTCACATTAAAAAGAGGACTGATGCACTTGAATACTAGTTGAGTTACAGTGTTCGATAGCGGTGAAGCTGTGAGTTTATGAGGTTTCAGAAGGCAAATGGTCTCAGCATTCAGTGTGGGGTGTAGTGTTCACGGAAGGGGAGATGTGTCCGGTCGAGTGGGCTGGACAGTGCAGGATCTAACCACTAAGCGAGCACTAACTCAGCAATATCAGTGCTGTTTCTTTGCCTGTTCTTTTCTAAATGTGACTGAAAACCCAAAGCCTGACTATTTGTGTTTTAAGAAGTCAGTGCCACACGAGGAGTCAGCTGGCTGTATTCCTGTCTGTTTTATTATGACCTCTTTCAACAGAACCTTCTCGCAGCTTTGACTATTAGTTTTGACCATTTCATGCAATAAACTGTTGTATGCAATATGGCAGTCCAGAACTGACTGCATTTTGGGCAATGAATTGAATCAGGTATGCGTGTGCATGCTATACTGTAGCTTGTAACTCAGGTGAAGTATAGACTCAGAAAATAACCAGTGAGAAATAGCAAGTTTTGAGTAGATATTATTGATTTGATTAGTTTCCAAGAGGTGGCAAACTAGTACGGCACATGGATATTCATTTTCAGTTTCTTAGACATTGGCTTTTTTTCTGGCTATATGGCTGTGGATCTTCTATTTAGATTGTGAGGCTGCTGTTCATACATCTGCAGATTTTAGCCGAGCGAGCAACGCTGGCCAAACTGTGCTAGATCAAATCTCCAAACAAGGTGTTTTGGCATGTGGAGACGTTTTACTACCAGGGTCAGGTTAGAATCCTGTCTGCAGGACTGAGCTGCACATCTCTATAGGATTCCCCCATAATCCCTTGGATAAGAACGTGTATTTACCGTGGAGCCCCAAAGAGCTTAGTCAGAGCTGAAGGTTTCCAACCTGCTAGATACTGACTGTGCAGACCTACAATCACTCTTTTGGTCTCTCAGCATCACGCCATCTTTCCCCTTAATTTTCCTTCAGGTTTTATTAAGTCATAACTTCCTTCGACTCCAAGTGGAGTTTGCATACTTCAGGGCAGCTGGAGGGGATGGGACGGGGAGGGATAGCAAGCTAAATACACGGAACAGATACAAGCGCAGACTTGATAGGGACCCTCTTTTTGCATCTCTTCCGGTTTATTTCCAGATGTTTTCACGTGGAGGCACTGTGCAGTTTTCCCCTTCCTAAAGCGATTTCTGATTATATATCCAACCTTATTGCTATGGTTTTTCATGCTACGGTTTTTCATGCTACCACAGGGATGGAGCTCTAGCTCTTAAATCTTAGCACAGTGGTGCCACTGTTTCTGCCGAGAGCTTTCTCTTGCAACATGCACTAAAAGGTCATAGGTTAAAATAAATTTAAAATATGTTCAAGGGAAAATTCACCACACGTACTTGACTGTCAGGATTTGGGGGTTTTTTTGTGTGTCTTTTCTTAGTGCTGAGGCGTATTAGAGATTTTTATGGTTTTGAGTGTGATCCAGCATTGATACTGTAGCTCTGGAAGAGTGCCAGCAGGGAGGCTTACAGAATATCAAGTTTTATACCATCTTATGTAATGTTTATGCGGGTGGGATATGACATATTGAAATTCAATTTATTGAAATTATTGAAATTATATTCATACTGCCCTGCTGCCGGTGGGGCTGAAATGGCTACATTTTGTGGCATTCCTGCTCGCACAGACATAGACACTCGGGGACGATACGTTTGCATTCATGTTTTTGTCTTCTCCTGCACCTATTTTCACTGGTGAGTGGTGCTGTTACACTAAAAGTCCACATTGTGCAGCCATAGGCATGTAAATAAATAAGGGAAAGGGTCTGAGTTCTTAAAAATAATAAAAGTTTATTCAGGTTTGCATTGCTGGTTTGGGAACCTTCCTTTAGACAGGCTTTAGTTTCTTTTCAGAAAAGGCAGTATCTATTTCTCTCATTAATCCTTTCATTGCAAAACTCATGTTACAACAATGCGCAGAAACCGCTCTACATGAGTTATGTCTTTTTGATTTTATCAGTCTAATTCAATCAGTGTGGATACATTTACATCTGTATAAAGCTACCCTGTACAATACAGATTTTTCCTGTCTAAGAGACAGAAAGACAGACATGTTTACTCCGAGGTCACTCTGTTGCCATGTGAGAGGTTGGTGGTACCACCATGTTGGGGGAAAGACGTGTGAGAACAGCCACTCTCCTAGCCAAAGTAGGACTTGCAGTAAAAAAGTAAAAAATCTGTGTCAAGCCCAAAGTACAACTGAATGTAAATGTAGCTTTTTTAAAGTGTATTTGCTACTTGAAGCTGTTTCACCTCAAAGAAAAAATCATTTACATATTTGAGAAGTCTTTACTGTAGAGGCTGCCATGTCTGACAAAAAAAGTCCCACTTTTTTGGCTGGGCATTTACTCACCTTATCTCATGCATCTTAACAGCCTCCTGAACGACAGCTACAAGTTTGATATGCATTGCTGGTGGGGACATTGAGCCTTCTTCATTACAGTAACCTACCATGGAGCATCCAGTTCATAGTTATGGTCAGAGGACTGCAGAGAAAGTCCCCTTTCGGACTAATTCTTGCTTAGCCATGACGCAGGTGGTAGTAAACTGTTCTTTTTGTTCACTCTGGACAGAACAAGAACGAATGGGTCTAAATAGCAAAAAACTAAGTTAGGCTAGACAGCAGAGAAGCCTGTCTTGCTGGCAGGGGTAGTTAAGCACTAGATGGGTGTGGTACGTCCATCTTAAGGATTTTTAAGGCAGGTCAGGCAAACAGTTTTCAAACTGTTTTAGTCTTTGAGAAGACTAAGTCCTGCCCTGGGCAAGGAGAGGAAAATGGGTAATCTCTTCTCCTCTAGCCCCATTTCCTCTCATTTTTTTATAATAACTTTGATGCCACGTAATGGTTGTTATAACTAGCTGTGCTGTCCCTGTGTATTTTACCAATATGTTCCTATACATGATTCATTTTGCTCTTGCAGTGCATGCAGCGAGGAAATCATGATAACAGAATTTGTTAATGTATAAAGGAAAAATATGCCCCTACTTAAGATGAGCATTCAAATTGAGAAGGGCAGTTCTGACATCTTCTTTTACTTTTGTTTTTCTGTATACAGGATTCTCAGGTGTTTGTGTCACATCTGTTTTTAACATCGTTGCGTAACATGTTTGGAAAGTGCTGGAAAAATATTCCAGCTTTTTTTGTTTTCTTTAAAATTTCAAAAATCCATTACAGGATTCAGCTTTTCAGTTAACAGGATTATACAGTAAAAAAACCCAATTATTTAGACAATATTGCAGTTGACATAGATTGAAGAATTCTTACACGTACTTTATTTGTGCTTCAGAAATTTGGCAATTTAAGAAGCCTACCCTATCTGTCATTCTTAAACTCATCACAGTATCTAAAATCAATTTAGCAAGAAGATACTTAGCCAGTGCTTTGAAGCATCCAAACATAAATATTGCCATGTCATTCTGTTGGTTGGGATTACGTTACTTGCTGAATGATTGCTACTCATTTTTTGCCAGTATAATCAATAAAAGTGACACTGAGAAATCTGATATTTCTTCTCTGCAGGCCAACTTTGGGTGGTCTCCTTACATCATCTTTTCGGCAGCACCAGGAGTCCTTGGCAGCAGAAAGAGAAAGACGACGTCAGGAGAGAGAAGAAAGGTTGCAAAGGATAGAACGTGAAGAAAGAAACAAATTCAAGTAGGAACCAAATTTGCTCTCAGTCTGTTGCTTTAACGTGTGATGGATTTTTAAATCATTGAGACGTTCAACTGCAAAATAATTGAATCAATGAATAGTTTGTGTCTCTTTAGATACCTTTCTTGATCTAAGCATCTTAAGAACTGATATATTAAACACATCATGATGAACTTTGGCATTTAATAAACCAGCAATTTTTTTGAAGACAGCTATGTATTTGACAATTATACTGAGCAGATATCTGCAGAGGCCAGGTTTTATTAGCTAATATACTCCTCAAAGTATAATCTCAGTAAGGCATAGGGTTTGAAGATGAAACAGTGGGAGGAAGGTATCAAGAAGGGAGGAAGGGACAGCAGTGAGACATCTTTTTGCTTTTATGTGCTGCAAAGTAAAAGTGTTTTGCTGTCTTGGGACGTATGGTAGTGTTTTTAAACTACTTTTCCCTGCTTTCCTGAGCATGTGTCTCTTCCTCCCAGAAACAGCAACTGACAGAAAGTAATTATCAAAATTATTGCTCAAACCATGGCCAAACAAAGGGCCCCGCTGAATATAGGACTCTCCATTTTCACATCTGAGAACATGTCCTGTGCGGTGGGATCCCAGGGTGTGCTGCCTGAGGATAGTAAGAGACGAGCCCTCTCCTCCCATTAAATCCATGCCTGGAAATCCCAGCACAGGCATTAGCAAAGACGGCAGTGGGCTTAGGATAGTTAAGGAGCCTATACCTGAAGTGGTTTGCCTACTGTCTGAAGAGTGTACACTAAGAAATCAATTTGTTTCCTCATAAACAGGAGTGAAAAGTAAGCATATTTTTAGTAGTTAGAAGACATAATGTAGTAATCTAAAGAATGGTAGGATACATGTTTCGTAGCCTTAGAGTTGGTATTTATGGAAAAGATGGCACAGGGTTTCATGTGAGCTTGTTTATTAGTATGCAGGATTGTTTTCACTGTAATCATCTCTTTAAGTAAGAAGTGGAAATGGTCTGTGTCATAGTGAATTTGGAAAGAGGAGTAACTTACTAGTGGTTGGTTGGTTGGTTGGTTGAAGGAGATATTCTCCTGGCTCCAGAAGATAGCTAGTTTAGAAGAAAATGAGAGGCGGAGGGAAGGTGGAAGAGCACCATAATAGGATCTTTGGCAGCCAGCAGCTGCCCAAGTTCTCCTGAAACAGAAACAATCAGGTCTCAGTCTTCAAGCCTCTTCCAAAAACTCTCCCTCTAAGTGGTATCATCAGGCTGCAGCAGGCTGCCGTGGACAGCCAACATGATCTTTCAGAAAGGAAACTCCCAGACCAAAAAAGCCACCAGGACATTTGGCAGCCTGACCTGTTTGAATAACAGATCTGCACATTTCACTAGAGGTTGGCTACAGTAGTTGTTCTATCACTAAAAGAGCTTCCTTAAAGTCAGAAAAACAAATTTTTAAAAATATACATCTTCATCCCATTACTCCAGAGTCAGAAACTGGTTAACTAAACATCATGATTGTGTTGCATTTTTAAGACGACAATTTTTCAATGCCCAGTGTTTTCATCTTCTAGATTTGAGTTCCCTGGTCACCCAAAAGTTGTAACTTGTGTTTGAGTAGAGGGTCTCCAAAGCCACCAAACTTTGCAGACAGACAGCATCCCACAGTTGATTAAACAGTCTGGCAGGAGGAGGACAAAGCCACAGCAAACAGTCATGGACAGTTTCGTAAGAGTTCTTGGGATTACATTATCGTATCATCAGCCTGGCTAGAAACCCAGTCTCTGAAGATGTATTTTTGATTAAAAATAGCACTTGCAATTCACAGCCTTTAAACTCGTGAGCAGTACTGGATTTACCATCATGACTCATTTGTTATCTCATTCTTTCCAACTCTGCCTTGAGAACATTGCATTAGCTTCTGGCACCATTATTGACAAATTGAGGATAATTTAAAGGAGAGCATCACCAGTTGTGAAAGAGCTTGGTTTTAGGAGAGGTGTTAAAAAGCTTCATAAGCTATTGCTAGCAAAAAGAATGCTTTACATAATGAACATTTTTCTCAGTAGAAGGATGACTGTACCTGTTGCATATATAGAACAATATGTCCTAAAATACAAGAGTTATTCTTCAGTGTAGGGAAGGGTAAAAGTTGTCAGAGGGGAAAGAGTAATGTTAAAATTTGCCTGCTGAAAAATTCCTGGATTTTATTTTTTTTTCCCTTGGAGTTATTCCCATAGCTATTGTAATTCCAAAGAATACTCTGAAAATACGATAAAAGTGTAACCAGTTCAGGGCTTCAAAGGTTGTGGAGATAGCCTGAAACAGTAATGCGTACTCCCTATTAATGGACTTTTGAAGAGCACTTGCAAGCAGATGTTTGATAGCTATTGGTATAGCAGATGATAAGTAATTCATTTGATGACACAATATAAAGAGAAAAAATAGTGGTTTATTCATAAATGGAGTAGTTCTGAAAATCTTTCTGGTACTCACAGGTTATACTGTGGAAGAGTCTGACAGATAAGGTGAATGTCTCATCAGTTTTATCCACCAGATTCAACAAAATATTAAAAATATATTGTAAGGGACTATCTTGCTGAAATATTGAGGCAGGCTGGACATTCACTGGGTTCTGCTGTGCTCCGAGTTAAATTTGCATCCACATTTGTGGATGTGTCAGGCCTGCCTGGAATCACAGTGCTCAGGCGTCCAGCAAAGTTGGCTTGGCAAAAGCTAAATATATGAGTTACTTGAGGAGCTGTGGGAGGGACAGCTGAGGTAGAGAGAGGTTTGTGTCTAAAACTCAGGGTGAAAAATAAAGAAGTGAAAGGTTGTTACCTGTCCGATGAGCCTGCATGCGCCTAGTAAGACCGAAGAATTGTCCTACTCAGTAATGCCCGTCCGCTGTCCCGTTTCCAACCGTGGCAACTAAAACACATTGAGGAAAGGTATATTAGAAGGAGGGCCAAGATGGTGTGCTCCCTGCCTTGGTCTAGCCTGCTAGGTGCTGCAGTCACTGTTTTGTGGTATTCTAGATGGAGCAAATGAGGAATGGTTTAATAGCCACTAATGTGCCTGCTCATGATGGATGAGTCTGGTTCATTGTATCTAATTTCAGATACCAGGTTTCAAAATGTGCTTCAAGTTCTTCACTGTTTGGGTTTTTTTATAATTACTTGTAATGACCTTCTGAACTACATATTTGGTGTACATATACCTGTGGTGTATGCATGGATAAGTGTACACACATACTTTTCAACCTTTTTTACAAAAACAAACTAATAATTTTTGTCAACAACAGCCTTCATTGTCTCTGATCAGCTTGTTTGTACTGCTCTTGGTTTCTCCTACTGTACTTATACTTCTGTTACTTACCTTATTCTTCTGGTTTCCTCTGCAATTTACTGCAATTCTCTTTTTAGCCGCGATTATTTAGACAAAAGAGAAGAACTAAGACAAGCAAGAGAAGAGAGGTTTGTATATAATGCATCCATCCTTCCCTTTGGTTGTTTGCACTTCCTATATTCTTTATTGTGGAGCTGTCATGTATTTACATTTTTAACTCTGCATGCACAGAACACTTTTATTCCAAAAGACTCCTATAAGAAAGCGGTTGTTTCATTAAAGAGGAGAATGAAGTCCAGCTGTAAGCCCAGCAATAAATGAAGAGCAGTGGGACGGGAATGCATAAGAATGATTGATGATCTATCTTTTATCTATTTGTGTGGGAAATAAGCTTACTCCGTTTGCTTCAGAAATTTGCCCCAATTTAGCATAGTTATAAATTGAATAAGCCTGTGTTTCTCACCCAGTGGGTCCCAAGCTTTCTGGAGGGTCAGAAAAGGCAACTGAGGATAAAGGAAATTGGGGTCACAAGCATTGCAAAACTGTAGTGACAGGCTGATGGAAACAGTTCTGACCCACTCCCAGCGTATTTTTTATCTTTCAGGGCCAATTTTTCTATGCCAGTCTCTCTAAATATCAGCAAGTAAATTAGAAAGCTTAGCATTGTTTATCACTGGGGCATTGGTTTAGTTTTATTTAAAGAGCCTATTTAAAGGGACTGAGCTTTTTTTTTTCTTTTTTTTTTTAATTCAGTTAAATAGTTTAGAAACTCTGGGCTAGGCTGGGAGCTATGTGCTTATGAAAGCATATTTTTCACGGAATACTCAGCTAAAGACCTTTGCCTTTCAGTAGCTTCATCTCTACCTCCACTAGTAATTATACCCTGGAGGGAGCTCTTGTTTTTACCTGGAAAATATGCACATTACTGAAAAAATAGTAGATGAAAAATCATCCAGATTGCTTCACTTCTGCTTTTATGGTCCTCTAGAGGTTACTCTTTGGAGATACTTTTGGATTGTCAAGAATTGGAATTACATTATCAAAGTATGAGAGCAACCATCTCAGAAATCGTTGTGTTGCTGCATTTTGGTTTTGGGTTTTTTTCACAAAACCATCATACAGGAGGCAGTTTGTTTCTGCAAACTGAAGTCTGATCTATTGTGGCTGAAGTAGCTAATATTAAAAAATTATTTTGACATCACTAAGAGTAAGAAAAGGTGGATGGGCTTTCCTTTGTCCTTCCAGCCAAAACAATTACAAATAGTTTAAAGTATTTTCTGAAGTGAAATGCATCTGAGCACATAAGCATCATACACTGATCTTAGCTGAGTAGAACCTTTTACAGCAAGCATGCTCGTCAGCAAGATCTGAAACAAATCAGAAGCGAGCTCTCCAGCACTTTCAAGTTATAAGGGAATACACCAAGTAAAGTGGAGTATTTTGGGGGAAGTGTTCGCCAGCAGGGCATCACTGCTACGCAGTCTGAGACAATTTCACTTAGCAGTGTGTCTTTATCCTTACAGCTCTTTTGAACTGAAATGTTAAACTATCAGTTCTTCCTCATAAAGAGGAAAGACACGTTTGCTTTGACAGCACGTAAATATTGGAGAAAACTTCTGCAAGTGAAGTCTTGCATCAGTAGTCCATTACATTGGCCTTCTGTCACTTTTTTTTTTTAACAAACAGCTTCACATAAATGAAGTTTCATTTCCTATAGCAAGTTGCCTGTTGACTTGTTTTACGAGAATGCATGGACTGTAAGAAAATGCTATAGCCAAGGTGCTAAAATCCTAGTTAAAATCTGGATCGTACTTTTCCTCCGTATCAGTTTGGAAAAGTAGGAGATAATATTGAGCCCATAGGAAAAGCTTTATTAAAAGCACTGGTTTGTCTAAATTCTGTCAAATCTTTGGAGCATTCTGTGTACTGTCGTGTCACCCTGGAGCTCCAGAGTACAGGCACCTACTTTTCCAATGGCTCTGGGATGGTCTCAGTATGAGGGAGAAAGATTCCTGCAGTTTTAAGGGGGCTGAGTGTAACTTAGCACTATTCATTTCATGTGTTCTTGCTGTTCGATGGTTTGAGCCCTTTTTTACTTTGGTTGGGTGTTTTCCAGTGGTAATTTAAAAATAAACCCAAAAAAGGTGATCTCCCAAGCCCCCTCTAGTGTGATTTCCAGCTCAAATGCTCTCGACCCCATTACTTTGTTGGTACATAAACATTTTAAGTCGCTTTCAGGGCATTGCTCAGAGACCTAGAGAACTCACAATATTTTCATCTACTTGAAGATGATAAGTGGAATGTCATGTTCATGAGTTATACCAAATGGATAGCCCACAGACTTTTGGCTCTTTGTCCGTAGAGAAGAGTCAGCATAGGCGTGATGATGTCTGCAGGTTTCCGTGATTTAAAGGAATACGGCAGCATATACAGAGGCAATGTGTCAATCCGGTAGTGAGGGAACTAATTGCAGCAGAGGGATGGTAGCTAATACTTTCCACTCTTCCAGATTTTGGTCTTCATGAGACCTTGTGTATTCGATGCCAGCATTCATTCATTGTTAAGACATTGGGCAGAAACAAAAAATAAATGTTACTTATCAAGCGTGAAGTGTTAATAACTGATTCTTGAATGATTTTTATTTCTCGGTTCAATTGCTATATCTGCTTATTAGGCCTCCCATTTGATAACTAGGTATGCTGATGTGCTGCCATGAGAGTTGCTGTTCTGGTTCCCTTTTTTCTTTCAATATAATGAACAGATACATTTTGAGAAGGAAGGCATATCTTGATGATAGTCCTCTGCTTTGCTGGTTGGCTGTGCAGCGCGCAGCTACAGAAGCTAAAATGTTAAAGCAGCTGAAAAAGAGCTGACGACAATAAAAGATTGTAGCTCCCCCCCTTATAGAGGGATCCATCCAGATCTTTGTTGTAGTCTGTTGGCAAACTGCAAAACCCTCCTCGGCAGCAGCCAGCTGGGCTGTACCTGTTTGAGCTAAGTGATCAATTTGAATGGCTCTTTATGAGCCTGAAGACCCATCTGCTCTGCTTGTGAGGAGGCGGAAGGAGCGATACGTAAGTGACCAACGTCAAAAGAAAGACTGGCTTCATGAACTGTAACAAAACATTATGCTAATGCCAGCGAAAGGCTTTCTCCTCTATTGAAAAGGCAAAAATCATTCTCGAGAATTGGCTTCATGTTAGAACTGTAAACAGTTCCTATTTTATAACCATACAAGTATGTGGCTTGTTATATTTTCATCCAGAGTCTGCAGGGGTTCTTTTTCTTGCAGAATTTGTTCAAAGCCTGCGCATACCTCAGGAGGAATAAAAGAAAATTAGTTTGTTCTTCATTATTGCTGTTTGCAATAAAGCAAATTGCCTCTGAAAACACAAGGGCTGCTCTTCAAAGACACGTTTCTGTGCTCTGTATGGGTGTTTGCAAATGTGCATGCGTGTGTGGCTACCATATGTACTAAGCATGTTTGTTACCACATATGGCTGACTTCTTTACCCTGCCTGCTTTTAATGCACCCTCGTACACTAATTGGGGCTGTCAGTGAGGCAGAAGGGGGGAGGAGAGGTGTTCCCTGTTACGAAGTGTTTACAACAGTGGGTTATAGGAGGATGACCACAGTGTTTCGGGGACGTAAGCAGTAGTCTTGATTAACCTGTTTAACAGTTCACTTGTGGGTAAGACAAACAGTCTAAAGCCCGATCCAGCTGTATTCATGAATTTATTCCTTAGCAAATAATGGTGGATAAAATTAGCAGACATCTGGAAGAGGCACATATTTCAAAGTTATTTTGGTCGAAATGTATAAAGCACACTATGAAGAATATGATTGGTAGCTGGTCTTAATAAACAGTTAGTGAGTTCTGCCTGCCTAAAATGCAAAACAGATGTATCTTTGTTCTTTTAAAGTGACTTTGATGAATAAACTACATGTGACGTCAGGTCCAAGCTATTGGATGTCTGAGTCCGGCAGAGAAATTTTTTAGAATAAAAAAAAGAAAACTTTCCATTATAGACTCTGGAGAGAACAAAGTGAATTCCAATCCATTGCTCTCAGAGCAAATAGAAGCAGGTTCAGAGTCTTTAGATAGTCAATCCAAACATTTATTATTGGTATTGTTTTCAGGGAGATCTGTTTTTGTCTGCTGCACTGAACCATTTTCCTCTCCTTGCAGCAAGTCTCAGACTTTGGCTATTTGCATCAGTATTAAGGGGCTTTGGCTTTGGAGGTCTTTTTTTTCTTTTTGGTTTTTTTTCCCCTCCTGTTTTAGTTTTGGGAAAGGGAGGGCGGGGAGGAGGAGGAGGAGGAGGTGAAGGAGGAGGGTAAAAGGAGGACAGACAAATGCTTCCAAAAGGAGAAGGACTATGCAGACACAATACTATATCTAAGGACTCTTTAACTCTGCTATTTTTTGCTTTTATTTTGTCATGAGCAATTTAATGTTTTTCAGGGCAATAGTCTTTCCTTTGGTGTGCATTTTTTGGCAGATTGACCAGGCAAGCAGTTTAGTGCTGTACCCCTTGTGTCAGGAAGTCAGCTCATTCTCTGCAGGTGTTTCATCCATAAACAAGCATCAACCACAGACTTCTTTTTCTTTACGGAAACCCTCTGGAATTTAACTTTCAGATACAAATACTTGGAGAGGTTGGCAGCGGAGGAGTATGAGAAGGAGCTGAAGAGTCGGAGCATAAGCCGAGGCAGAAGTGAGCTGTCCTTGAACCTGAAATCTCCTTCAGCTCCATCCTCGCCTGTACCCAAGTGCGTCAGCCCAGCATCCATAGAGTCCCAGGAAGAGCTGAAGACCCCTTCCACCCCTTGTGGGACCCCTCAGCCCTCAGAAGGTAAGTGAAAAGGAGGGTAGGGGAAAGAGTGGTGGTTTTATCACAGTTTCTCTGGGGCTAGCGGTGATTTGTGATGCATGAGTGCAAGAATATAACCTCTGAGGTGCCAAAGTGAAGGGTCTTATTATATTGTTTCATGCCGTCTTCCTAGATTTCCTCTTTTTTCCATAGATTTGGATGTCTTCTAGTCTATTCAAGCAAAGAATACACTGCTAATTGTTGCTATGATTTATATTATCATTGTCTGTTGCTATTAGAATGGAATAATTGGAAAATACAGCATACAGAGGGTCTTAATTTTAGCATCATGTTCCTTGTATATTAGAAGTTACTGAATACTAAACCAACAATATTCCTGCCAACAGATTTTGCTTATGTGGTTTCTCTGAAAGAAATGCAACAGATGAATGCCAAGATTATAATAACCTTCCAGCAGAGCACAGGCTGAATGGGACAAACAGAAAAGGTCTTGAATTGAAGGCAGGGAGGGTGTGTTGGTTATTTTTAACACCAACAAAAACTCTTAAAATTGTAGCACAAGTAGTAAAGGACTTAAAAGAGACCACAGACAATTAGTAAAAAGGAAAGTATAATTAGTGTTTGCACGGTTGGTTTGCTGTCATATAATTTATTGGTGTACAGAGCAATATTTTTTGTGTGTGCACGTCATTCTGCCACTTGCATCATGTACCCCTCCTTCAGTCCTCAAAAAAACACCCGCTATACAGATTTATATTTGCGCCACATGATGTTGCATTAAAATTGGGAGCTAGAATGCATGTTGAGGGTGAATTATCACTATCATTCATTTTTATTTTATTTGATTTCCTGCTATGTGCTATTGGTGATTAATGCATTTGTAACTTGCACTGCTTGGTTTTATTGAGTGTTATGGCTGGTAGCATGCTATAAAGCAAAGCAATTTAAGAAAAAAGTTACAAATACTGAATGTTGCATATGTTTATCCTCACCGTACTAAGTAGGTGAAGTTTATTTAATTTAGGTTTATATATTTTCCCAATTATATTCCCAGTTTTCTTGTCTGGCACCTTAAAAGTCTCAGTGGAATCATTTGAACTTAAAAAACAGGGATATTTTCCTGTAACACTGATATTCAGAAACATCCAGATGCCCTTTTTTTTTTTTGAGTGCAATATTGCTTTTAGAGCAAATAAGCTGGATTTTTCCACCATTAGGATTTCAGAGCTGGGTAGGGAGCAAGTATCTCTTTAATGATGATTATTTTAACATATTTCTCCTGGAAGCATTCAAAAAAAATTGCGGCATGAAATGGAGCAGCACAATCCATTTGGAGAATACATTTAGAGCAGGTGTACAGGGCAACTTCAGGCAGCCAGAATATGGCAAAGCTATCAACACGTGGGTAGGCAGGACATCACTACTAAAACGCCTGGCAATATCAGTAAGCATCAGAGGGCACCACCTGGAAGCCTGGCAAATGGACTGCAAGGAGAGAACGTATGGATGGGGCAGGGTAAGCCTCCAGCCAAGAGCAGCTGCAGGCAGATGGCCAGGACAGCACCAGAACAGGGGCCTGAAAGCTGCATGCTTCAGTGGGAGCTGTGCGTGAGGAAGGACTGCTGTTTCAGGCCTACCAAAAGCATTGGAAAGGTCCTATGAAGTAATGAGCACGTGGGCAGGGCAGGCTCTCTCATCTGGTGGTGGCCAGATTATTGGATATCAGCCAACAGCTGGCAGGCTTATTTATAGATTTTGTGCCATGGCCTCTAGACTATTATCTGAGTTCCTTATGCTCCTTAATGAAGTAAAATCTCAACTTTTACGGTCCTTAGGAAATGTTATCAATCCCACTTAATAGATAGAGAAACTGAGGCATTAACTTGCTTAAGCCAGTTGTAGGAAAGCTGAAATAGAGCCATGGACAGAACCCAGATTGCTTGCACCCCGAGCAGTTGCTTTGAACATGGGGGTCACCGTCTTCCCAAGCAAGGGTAAAACTGCAGAAGGAAAACACTTCATCGGTTCTGTGCATAGGACCCTCCAAAGACTCTGCAAGAACGGTGTTAGCAGATGTGTGATATTCGTCTGTAGAATTCAGAACCTGAAGTCGAATGGGAAGTGTGTTCCTCTACTAGCAAAACAATAAGTGATTTTTCGGAGACAGATTTATTTTGTGCTGTTTGTGCTGAACTATCCTTTGGCCATCCCGTATCTACTGGGCGTAAGAAGGAAATGGATTTTGTCTCTGGAACTTTGTCCCACGCTGTGAAACATCTCAGTATCTTTACCCAATATAAAAATCTGGACTTACTGAGCTGAAGTGTTTTCTCATATAAAACAATTGGTTCCACTAAAGTAATCAAGTCTTGTAAGACTTACTCTTGTAAAACTTGGGGTATGGCATTCAGAGGAAATGAAGGCAGTCCCATAACTGCAAAATGGAACTTAATATTTTTTTTTCAGAGCAGCTACTTCCTCTTTTGTAATTTCATTGGAGAATATTTTATGAAGTACACATGTGCAGTAAAGGAGAGCAACAATAACCAAGATATCTCTGAAGTCAGTCCGCAAAGGAATTGGAGATGAACCCTTCTCTGAGAGGAGCAGCTTTTTTAGCACTTGAGGAAGTAAGCAGGCCAACCCAAGTGCACATTGTGGACAGTAGGAAACCTTCTGGACATATTAGTAGCTGTCTGAACATAGTAGCTGAGCAAGGTTCAAATACTGCCTAAAGTATGACCGGTGAAAGCATCTCAGCAGATGGAGAAGCACCAGAGCATGAGGGCTCAGTGAGGCCATTGGAGCCCCAATTGTAGAGCTGAAGGAACCACGATACAGAAAGTCAGAGGAGGAACTGGGGTGGGGGACAAAGAAAGATTATTTCTGACTTAATGAAGAAAGCAAGTTCCCTACTGGTGATCACTCTGTGCTAGTTTTTACTATCACAAGGAATGGGAAGAAAAGATTGGGGTGGGGGTGAAGAAAGAGAGAGAGTTCCTGCTGAATTCGGAGCAAGAGGAACCCCATGCTGGAGGAACTGAAGGGAGATAACAGCCAAGACTTTAAGCCATGCCCGAACAATTTAACTGAGAGGGCTTGGGTGGGTATAGCCATATTCAGACTTACTGTATGCATCCTCAAGAGACATTTAGCATATGTATCTCCCAGCTCCAAGTAGAGAGCAGAGAAAACAGATGAAGATGCGGTTGCCTAATCTATTACCCTGGCAGGGGATTAGATGTGGGCCCGGAGGGATGTGTGTTCTCTCTGAGGGCTTATAGGACTGGAGGGTTGAGGTCTTATCAGCAGGTACTAAGCATACGACATCTTGTGTCTGCTTCGGAGTTCATTTATATAGTTGAGTATCGAAAGTAAAGTCGTTTCCCTCCATGTCCCTGTATAGCATTACAAGTTTGTAACCATCTTTTTCAGAAGGGAGCAGCTTGCTGTCCTCTCTAACCTCTCACTCAAAAGAGGGCTATCGCCAACATCCGATCAGATCATAACAGATCAGGTTGCTAGGGCTTTACGTGGCCAAGTCTTGAAAATGTCAGAAGATGCAGATTGCACCATATCTCAAAATGACAAAATCTTTACACATTCATTGCGGGACCCTGCTACTGCCTCTTTTAGTGATGAGGTTACACAGCTTCTTTGGGAGATTTCATTCTTCTGAGAAGTCTTCACACTTTTTTCCAATAATACATTTTTAGAGATTAAGTTCTGGCAGAAAAAGAAGTGGGCATATGACTCAAAAATTAGTCCTTAAAGCCACATTCAGTTTTCCTCTTCCTGATTAATCCAATTGCAAGTAAAATTTCTGCTCATTTAAGGACTGCAACTCCCTCATTTGTTTTAATGGGGAGGAGGGGGCAGAGAAGCTAAGCCTTGAGAGAAGTGTGAAAAATAATGTATGCAAGGGAAAAGAGATTACCTCTACTACTGAATCTGGCAATCTCAGTTTAGGTTTTAAGAACTGTATATGTGTAAGAATTGGGTTTTTTTAAAAAAAAAAAAAAATTTGCTTATAATGGTATCACACTTCTGAATGTCTCAGGAGTGTTGTCTTTGCTGTTGATGCTTTTTGATATGACCATGCTTGCTTCCCTGAGGCTTTGCGCTCTCCACCACCTTTGGTGTAGCTTCATGATGACAAAGGTGCCATAAGCATTAGCAGTCCTGCCCATGTTTTAGTTAGCTTCTTTCTCCACCTGAGCTGTTGGATTTGACCTTTTTGGTTATTGCATGACAGCTTTTGTTTTAGAGAGAAACATCTATGAAACTGTGATGAATTGATGACATTTGTATATATGGACCATTGCAGTGTGGCAAGCTCAGAGTCTTTCGTACTACAGTACCATGTTAGTTCCAGGAACTCCTGAAGGATTCCTAAGCTTGCATCTCAGTTATATTGGCTTGACTTGAAATTGCTCTTGTGCTATACCTACACACTAACAGATGTGGTCAGAAACACCTCTGGAATTCAGAGTGTGTGCCAACTTCTTGACAGCTCTCTATAATTTTGATTCTCTCATAGGCAGAGTCCAGGGTACAGTTGTAGGTAAGGTACATTTAGAGAGACAAGGCATGTGCAGAGCTGCTTGCATATCTAATGTTAGACTTTTAGATGCTGTCTATGTAGAAGAGGGAGAAAGGTAAGTTTCTAATTGGGAGTGTTTTAAAACATCTTAGAGGGATTTGGGTGAGCATGGGCCATATATTAAACATACTATGTGTACATTTCTTTTAAATAAATGTATTATATATGCATGTCTGGTTATTTAACTAACTACACATTTAAAATCAATTGTGAAAGTGTAGAAGCTTAGCTCCAATGAAATCAGTGGCAAAGTTTTGGACACTTAAATTATATGAAATGAAGTGGAATAGTGTGGCACTGAGGATGCATTACTGAAAGCTAGTTTAAAAACGTATGTGTTATTGTAAAGATAGGCACAGGCATTGTTAGAAATCATTATTCTTTGTGTGGGTGTCTCAGAAAATAGTATAGGCATGCAACATGAAACAGTCTTAGGAAAACATTGGGACCTTCATTATTTTGGCTTATACTTTCTCAGGATAAATCTATTTACCTGCTCCCTAGAGGACTGAAATGTTTGGATTGCATTCCAGTGTGATACTTTTTTTCCTTTAAAGATTCATGTAGTTCTTGAAGAAAGTCTCATCGTATATGATGCGATCCAAAGGCCATGACAAGTCCAGAAGGCTCTTTTGCAATATTGTAATGAAAAGTAGTTAATAGAGGGAAAAAACAAGCATGACTTGGTCATTGTAGTTCAGCCATCCGACACAAGATTTAGTACAGAGGGAATTTGGGGAGTGTGCAGGACTAACATGCATGCCCATTTTCATCACTCTTGCATGGCCATTTCAGTTTTCAGAAAATTGTGGGCTGCTTGACGTGAATATGTGTGGATGCTCTTCAGTTTCTTTGCAGCATGCAGAGAATATTTGCATGTGAAAATCTGCTGGTTTAGCTAAAAGCCGTAAAGGTGAATGAATGAATTTCACTGTCAGTGATAACGCCGGGAAGAAGAAACCAAGTGTACTATCAACAGTGTTTGCTGTGTGCCAACCGATAAAAAAGCTTATCATATGCCATATGCCAACCAATTGGAAACTAAATTTGTGCCGTATGCCAAGCAGTTGGAAACTTTGTTCAGTTTTGATGTGGCTATTCTGAAGCAAATGTGCATGAAAAAACATGGGTTTTGTCAGCCAAATGTGTGACAGTGCCATTTCCAGACTGTGCCATTCAACTGTGTTAATAAAACTAATATTTGTATTTTTTTGTTGAAGTGTTCCTCATCAGGTGAAAAAAGAATTCTTCCAGAACCCAAAGAAAATTCAACCAAAAGCCACAATCTCCCTCCTTTTTGTTTTTTAAAAGATCTCTTCCTTCCTGGCTCTGCCTAGGCACTGAGTTGTCAATGTCATGCTCAGGTGGGATGCCCATTTTCTGTGGATTCGTTCAAATCCTTATGCAAGTCCAACACTCCAGCTGTGGAAGTATGGATAAAAACAGTGGGCTGGCTCCAGACAGCAAGCGAGGGGGTTTGCCAGGCCACTCTCACGTGCAATGCTGTCGTCGCACAACATTCATCAGTCTGTTGCTCCTAATGTTCAGCATGCCGTGGACTTGCTTTTTATTTTCTTTCCATAAGGCACTTGTACAACTTTCACGTCGCTCTCGTTTAGAGGGGTGAGCCTGAGACGACTCTGTCATTAAGTGAATCTCTTTCTCCCGTTGTTCTCTCCGCCAGTGAGTGCCAGTGAACCCGAACCAGAGACAGAGACAGAACCAGAACCAGAGCAGGAGGCTGAGGCTGAGGCCGAGCAGGGAACGGAGACACCCAAGGAAATAGAGGCTACAGAGGTGGGACCAGAGAGTGAGGTGGAGCAAGGACCAGAGAGAGAGCCAGAAGAAAGTGCAATACTCAGTGAAAAAGAGAGGCAGAATGAGGAAGTGAATGAAAAAGACAACTGCTCTGCATCCAGCATATCCTCAGCAAGCAGCACTTTAGAGAGGGAGGAGAGAGAGGACAAGTTAACCAGTGACAATGAAACTGGTAAAGTGAAGCTTTTTCAATAATGAAGGGTTTCTGGTAGAAAAAAAATGTTACATTAGCAGCTCTGTTGTTGTTAATTAGCTAACAAACCCTTTGCGCCTATGTAAGACTTCCATCACCCTGGCCAAATCTGTTTCCATTCTCTGCTTGGAAATCCACAGACTCTGATGGGGTTTCTATGTTTGAGGGACAGTAAGGCATTGATGAAATGAGGTTTCCCTTGACTCGAGACCATTTTCTTCCCTTAAGATTAATGTATTAACTATTGAATCGTCGTGCTGCAGCAACTTGCATCTCTAGCTCCCAGAGAATTTATTTGGGTTTTCTACGCATAAAACAATGAGAGGAGGGGCCCTCTTGATTCAATTTGTCATGAGATTCCAGATACCTTTTCTCATGCTATTAGCTTTTAGTGGAAGAGGAAGAGCAATGAGGACTGGGATGTTTGTTCCTCCCCCCCAGTTTCCTGTCTTGGTTAGACTTCAGAAGGCAAAGAGGGATACATAGGAGCTGCTGAAGATAGGTCTGGGCTGTGGCCTTCCTTAGCTGGTGTGGAGGAGGCACATGAAATAGACCTCGTCTGGAAAAGACCGCTTCTGTAGTGACCAGTGGTTCTGGTCAGATATGCACCAGGCACCTATAAAGGGTAGCCCAGCCTGGAAGACACCTTAAGAACCAGTTTTCTGCCTGTAGAGATAATGACAACCAGAGCTTGACACGCAGCCCAGGTAGGAAGTAAGAGGCAGATTTTGACCTTCATTGATTGATTACTCTTTTCTACTTTTTGAGAGAGAGGTAAAGGAATGTAATGTAATTAGGGCATTTGGTTTCCAAGTCTTCTTAGGGCTGAACAGGGGAGTGCATTGTCCTAAGTCTTCTAAATTCTAGATAAGAAAACAAAAATTGCTTCACAGTGTGAAATAGTCTTGCTCTTTCCTGAAAGAAGAGGGAAGACACTGAATCACAAGGATTACCTCACAGAGATAAACTGTCAGATTGTACTGTATCTTTAAACCCCATCACTTTTTTTTTTCCCCTGCGAAGTATTAAGTTGATTTTATTCTAAATTTAAGAGCCATCTTCTTTTCAACCAGCACCAAGATTGAATTACTTAGAATGCTATTGTACTCTTAAAGAATGCAGATGGATATATATGTAGGAAAGGGAGGGGAGGTATGACAGAGCAAGGATGTCGTTACACTATGGCATAGTCCAAGCTAGTCCAAGTGCCAGTAAGGGAGAACAGGTTACAAGGTTTTTTCCCCCTCATCTTCTCTGTTACCAACCTGTTACCACTCTAATTAAAGTGCTTATGTGCTTTTTGTTAAAAGCTAAGAAATGTACCCTGTTACCGAAAAATCAACATCTTAAAATCAACTTACGTTACCAGTAGACCAAAGATTTATTAGGTCGTGCTATGTAGGAGGTCTCATGGAGTGAGTTGTTTGCTCTCTAGTAGGTGAGGAGATTGGGAAAGCAAACGAGGGCGCTTTCTCCAGCAGTTCTCACATTCCCAGCAAGCAATTTGGTATTTATGAGGTGGCCCATTGGTTCTGCGCAGATGCATTAAGGACAAAGGAATAAAGCCTTTGGTCCTGGCTTCTCCTTCATTAGTCATCTGCTCAATTTGGCTTCCAACAAGTCTTGTTTCTCCAATGGTATTTCACAGTTTTACCTGTGGAGAGGAGGGCAGAAGAGGCCACCGAGGTAGCAAGAGTCTTCATGGCAATAATCTTTGATCAGCTAGGGCAGATGGAGGCAGACTCGGGGAGCCCAAATTAGGGATGGTGTCTGGGGGAATTTTGATGAGCGGTTCTGCAAAGGGATTAAATCCTGGAGGATCCCAGCTGGTGAAATTGAGACCGTGTAGGTCATGTGGGATTTGTAGAAGGGATCCTGGGAGCAATCTTGAACAACTTTGAAGGAAAGGCTAGGAGTAGGGGGAAATCCTCTGTGGGGGCTCAGCTGGCTAAAACCTATGGTGTGGGGAAGGAGTTGTCTAGTCACATTGTCTAGTGAAACTACCTCAGAGACAAATCTGAGAGACTACCTCAGGTGACAAATCTTGGTGAGGAAGCAATCCTATGGATAAAGTCTGAGAAAAAGTAAATAGGTAATGGAAGCAGTTAATCCTCCTGCAGGAAAGCAGAAGGAAACAGTTTGGGAGGTTGTATCCATTGCTGAAAAAAAAGTCTTTCTTTCGTCTGAGGTTAAACCTCTGGACTAATTTTAAAATGTGGTTTAGAGGCTGATCTGAATAGAGGTGAGAGTCACTTCTGTGCTTTGTGCTGAGAGACCTGTCCTACATTTTAAAGTGGTGTTATTTTAAAGGGGCGGGGAGTTGTGGGGCCCTGGATGTGGATCTCACCGAGGGGACACCTTCTCAGAGCACAGGGCTAGATGCCGTGGTAAGAAAGCAACTCCGTTGATGAAGGAAGCTGTAAAAGATGTTTAAAACCCTAAAGTATTGAAAAAGGTGGGAGCATAAGGGCAGAAACAAAGATAAAATGGAAGTTTAAGAGAAAGGGCAACTGGCAGGTATAAAAGAAAATCTTTAAGCTTCATTACAGTGACATGTTAAATGATTGTGATGTGGGAAGAAGGCCATTAGGCTTTCAATGCCATCATATATTACAGGGAGGGTAACAGTGGTTGATGAGCAGCATTTTCAAAAATCTTTTATAAAGGTGCTCATATTCCTAGAAATAATTTTAAAAATCTTGCTTATGCTTATACTCACTGAGTTGCCCTGAGAGCTGTGCCCTGGGTATGCAGCCTGCTCTGGGATTCAAATAGTCCGTGTTGTGAAGATGGCCCGGGTACCCAGCCAGGAGGTCTGAGGAACAGCCAGATGTGAAAGCTGCCCTGCCCTAGCCAGCAGGGAGGGCAGAGGAAGAGGAGGAGTAAGCAGTTACATGTTGACCTTGGCATCAGGCAGGGAAGATCTCTTTTATAAGGAAGTCTTCCTGGGGTGGTTCCAGTTCACGGCCAGGTGAAAAGTACAACAATAACCTCTATTTTGTGCCATTGTCATGATATTTAAGCCCCATTCCGGATTACTAAAGATTCTGAGAGTTTATGCACTGTATAAAATGAGCTGGGGTAGTAAGTACAAAGTGAAACCTGACAGATTTCAGGAGAAACCTGAACCTTGAAATCCTGACAGTTATATAGTCCCTCCCAAGCTACACTGATTATTTTCTGCTCCCATTCCTTTTTTGAGAATTACTCCCAGCCCATCAAGATTGGGCCATATATCAGCACTGTCACTTATTTCAAAATTTTCAAAGCTGCTGCTTGCCCAGTTTCACACTAGTTGTGCATGTGTCCCCCAAATTTTTTCTGGTGGGTTGGAGAGTGTTCTCAGTGCTCTGGCTCCCTCCCCTTGACTCTTCCCATCTGTGTGTGTGTGATTGCAGGTCCATGGTCACAGACCATTCAGGATGCTGGTGTGAATGAGCAGTGCAGCAACATCCTCAACAACAAGCGGTTTATGCTGGACATGTTGTATGCGCATAACAAAAAGCCCAAGGATGAAGAGGAGAAGGAGCTGGAGGCGAAGGAAGAAAAGAAGGAGACGGAGGAAAGCGAGGAGTCACTCACTAGCCTAGCCAGTAGGATCTCTATCCTTCAGGCCACGAAGCAGGCCAAAGATGAAAGCATCAAAAAGATGGAGATTGGAAATCTGGACAACCAAGGCAGCGTGAAAGCCTTTGCAGAAAAATTCAACAGTGGTGAGCTGGCCAAGGGGACAGCCGTGCCTGAAGATGAAATCAGTGAACAGGTCCCCGAGAAAACACCAGCACAGCCAAAGAAGGAATCTGACTACATCTGGGATCAGCTCATGGCTAATCCTAGAGAACTTAAAATCAAAGACATGGATTTTACAGACTTGGGGGAGGAGGATGATGTAGATGTGTTGGACATGGATATGGGTCCTGGGGACTCCCTTGTTCCCCCTCCTCCACCTCCACCTTCCTTTCTGGGTTTGCCTCCTCCACCACCTCCCCCGCTGTTTGGATGTCCGCCTCCACCTCCACCCTCTGCTAATTTATTGGCTCCTCCTCCGCTGTTCAGCACTCCTCAGGGTTTAGGGTCACCCCAGGTTTCTAGGGGTCAGCCAGCATTTATAAAGAAGAAGAAAACCATCCGTCTGTTTTGGAACGAGGTACGGCCATTTGAGTGGCAGTGTAAAAATAACAAACGCTGCAGAGAATTCCTGTGGTCGAAACTGGAACCCATTAAGGTGGACACTTCCAAACTGGAGCATCTCTTTGAGTCTAAATCCAAGGAACTGCCTGTCACAAAGGTACAACTCGTATTCAGCTTGCTATTATTTTGCTATTGTATTGGTATTCATTCTGACTTAGATCTAGGTGATTTATGTTGTTTGTATGAAAACAGTGGAAATTACTGGATGTGTTTCTAGCTTGGCCTATGACGGAAGATATTCCATGGGCTGAAACTAGGAGATGAGGCTAGGGTGGTGTACGTGCCAAGCTGCCCTCTTATCTCAGGTCCACCGGTTTTGGGATATCACTTCAGGTGGGGAATACCAACAAATTTTGCATTAGGTTGTTCATAGCTGAGTGCCAAAATAGGTATTGAAATCTGAAATATTTTCTGTTACATTCATATAAAGGTCACAGCATGATGATTCATATCTGTGTATTTGACAGTTCTTCACTTGGTCATATCTTCCTAATCGTTATGTAGAAAGGTTAGAATATCAAACTGGATCTGCTGCAAAAAGCCTACACGTGTGCTTTGTTCTGAAGGATCAATTTATCAGCTGGACCAAATTTACAGCTAAACTCTGCAGGGGTGTTGGGTTTTTGTTTTATGCTGGTGAACAGGCCTATTTTAAATCCTTAATTTGTACAATGTGGCTATCCAAATTTTAGGATAGAAGCTGGCACAGGAAATACCTCTGTAACTAGGATTGCCTCTTCCTTAGGAGCATTGTTATAAAATAAATAAAATAAAAGGCTGGTGACATGGCTGTTTAACATTAGACTCAGCAACAAAGGAAGTCTTTTATAGTTAAATTTAGTAGGAATTTGACATAGCATTAAAAAAGTTACTAGCGCGAACATTTGTTTTTCATGGCTACATAAACGTTTTTTCTTCTAAGCAGAATAATCGGTATCAGGGAAACAATTTTTTTTCCAGTTAAAATGCTAGTAAAAGATGTCCATCTCTCCTACTGAAAATAAATAAATCGCTTGTATGTTTTCTATGTATGCCTATGTGTTTTATAGTGACATAAAAACCAGTCAGTACCTTGAATATTTTACTTCTCTTTGGCCCGCAAAAGTTGTTATATATATTAGGTATCATATATATTATTGCTTGCTCTTAATCTGGGGAGACTGGATGTCTCACAGTAAAAGTTCTCCATGTCACTTGTCTGGTTTATTAACTCAAAATTTTCTAATAGTCACTCTTGATCTTCTTGGCCAAGTGGAAACATTGCAATTTGAACAATCAAGCCCCTCATTAAGTACCTAGCAAACAGGTACATAAATACACGGCTCACGTAGATCCTGCCGTTGCTGTTCTTAGCTGAATTTTTTGTGACACAGATGCATGTAGATCTGAAACGTATGGCGTAGCAGCTCTAAAAACACATTCAGCTGATTGTTCATTTGGCTGATGCTGAGATTAATTTCTCCCTCTAATTCATTTTCTGCTGAGGAAGGAATGCTGGTGACGTCATGGCGTGTTACTCCTCATCTCTCTCCCTGTAAATACAAATCTGCCACAGATGGTTCGTAGATGGAAGGAATGAGAGCGTTTTCTTAGATCCATAAAATATTTAATTCCTCGAATTGAATGTGGAATTATGACATATTTGCCATTTCCAAACTTTAGCTTTGTGCTAAATGCCAGTATTGTAATGGATCAGTCTGGCCGATTCTTAATCTTTTCTTCTCACCCAAAATTTTTGATAAAATGTTAGATTGTTGGAATTTTGACTTGTTTACTTTTCCAGTCATATACCGTGCACGTTCCCAAACTACCTTTGGCCATTTCCCCGCTCTCCCCTTGCACTTGCTTCCCAAACCTGCCTGGGCTGCCTGATGCTTTGGCACAGCTTTTGGCTTCTGGCTGGAAGATGAGTGACCAGGTTTCTTTGAAATTAGTGCAAGTCTGAGGAATGATTTAGGTGACTGCTTTCCTCTTGGAGACTAATAACTGCTCTCTGTACGAGACATTATACTTTTGGCTCTCTTTCCACCCCATCCCATAACACAGACATAGAAGTCTCATTGTCTCTGTAGAGAAGACAATGGTGACCAAGGATTACCACAGTGGAGGTCTACTCAGACTTCCGAGACTCCTGCATGGTTTTGGTGAATACCAGCAAATCTTCCAGGGTAGGAGATGGTCCTTAGATCAAATGGGAGTGGGGCTAATTAAGCAGACCGCTGAATCTGTGAAAGACTTGAGGTTTGGTATGAAGATTGCACTCAAATTAGGATAGCTCTCGCTTTTTCCAGACTGCTTGGTTTATTTCCAGGGAGTACATTCCCCGTTGTGTCTAGTTTCTCGTGTCCAATGGCTGCAATCCAAACCAGGTTTATTCTATAATATCATAAAGTCTGACTCACAGCTTAGTTGGTTCAGCTGAAAAAAAGCGTGCAGAGCAACAAATCAAAAGTCAAATGTCCAGATTTCATAGCAGTAGATGGAAGCAGGTGCATGGAAAAGGAACAGTCCAGAAGGATGAGAGGAAAAGCGAGGTCAGGGTGTGTAGGGGCGGGCTTGGCTCTATCTTGTGCATATGCACTTTCATACAGCTGTAAGCAATTTTACTCCAGTTTCTAATCCTTCACTTATTTCCACAACACACAGCTATAAACAGCTACTTCCTGGCTCATGAGAAGTTTTTCATTAAACACAATAGAACTGCAATAAAACGAACTGGATTTTAAATTGTAGGATATAATATAGGAGTTGGGGGGGGCTGGGAGGGGAGATTCTTGATTTTAGAAAAACTTATGCCACACTGGACAACTCACACATTTATTATAGTTAATGGAGCACCTTTAGTTGCAGAGTGTTTATTTTCTGGAATAGAGAACCACGACATTCTGTTTGTGAATTAAGAGTGATCAGGTATCCCCTCCAAGCCAGTCTAGAATTTCTTTCCTTCTCACTCCGCCAAACAAAGCAGGTATTTTGGCAAAGTACTTCAAAGTGTTTATTTTTCTGTGAAGAGAAATTAAAACACACAGACACTACTGAATCAAACGGGGTTGTTCAGCCCTTCTGCCATCCAGTTGGTTCTGCATGTCATTTGGAAGTATTATTTTGCTGATTCATCTATACCCTGTGGGACATAGTGATCCATCATGTGCCCACAGACATAAAAAATAGTAGGAGTGAAAAATTAAGGAACGTGTTTTCACGTGTATATACATGCCTAGACACAAATTCCTTTTGAAAACATTTGTTGCAATTTGAATAAATGCCAAGGCAAGTCATAAATGTGGACCAGAATTTCTGAAAAAGACTATATATATGTATTGCAGACAAAACTAGTGGCAGCTGAGTGATTTCATTTTAAATCCGCAGGGCTAAATCCTTGCTAATTGAGATAGAAATAAAAAAATTGCCAGCTCACTATTAAGGGATTGCCCATTTTTTTCTGTTCTACTGATGTAATTTAAATGCAGGAGATATTTCTGACTTGATGTTCATATATAATTACTTACTTATATGACCGCTGGAAAAGTGATTTAAATTTTTCTGCTTCTCATATTAATTAAAGAAAAGAGGCATGTTTTAGACTATGTGCTCATCAGACTACAGACCTTTTGTGGGATGGTAACGGTTTTTGACTAACCTATCTTGACTACCCAGCCTTCAATAGAGGCAACAGAATCCAGCCAGTTAGGTCTTGTAAAGGTCTAAATTCACTGCAATTGTTAATACATTGCAGGAATGTTTGTTTCCCACAAAGTATACCACCCGATATATTTGTATTTTATAATTAATTTTGTATTTACATTTAATAATATAATACTCAGCAGTTCAGGGTGTACGTTACATACTGACACATTAAAATATAAAATCAAGTGCACTAGTGCACTGTTCACTCAAGCATTTTAAGTCATTCTCTGTTAATGAACTTATAAAACAGAGTCTGAAGTCACCTAATATTGTAATAGAAGTTAATAGTTGTAGCTTCTTTTAACAGTCAGACACTTACACATGTGCAATTTCATTGCAGCCAAAAAGGAATTCTTTTCCTAGCGGTAGGTTAATAAAGTTCATAGTAGTAAAATCTTTCTCTTTTCTTCATCCTTTTATTTATTTGGAAAGGATTTCTTTGTAACTCAGCCATCGTCCCCAGAATGGATTTAAAATTCTGCCCCTGTTTTTGAAAAGAGTTACTTACCCCAAATTTTTATACCCCATATGCAGTTATAGCTCTGCAAAATACCTACATGCTTACATCCCCTATACAGCTCATCTGTCTTTCAGAACTCAGTGCTGAGGAGCAAGCACACTGTTGCAATCGCAATCATCCCAGCAGTTAGCATCGTATGTCCCTCAAATGAATAGGTCTCTCGTCAAACTTAGGAGCCGAAAAACAGAGCTGCAGATCTGAGGCTTACTTACCCGTACTGCATGTGGGAAGCCTAAGTTTAACTCCTTTTCCCTTCTGCATAAATTCTCTGGAGCTGTGTAATTCTGTGCTGCGAAGGACAAGGTAAAAAGTGGTGGTTTAAAAAAGGCTTAGTGCGATACAGACTCAAGAGGAAGCAGTCTCTGGTGAACCCCCCTTGTTTTTATGTGGTCTTGGCCACTAACTGTGGTCCTGAAAATGTGATTAATGGCCCTGGAAGTAAAAATTACTGCATTAAAGGAGAAGCTGCATCTCCGATCCTTCAGGTAAGCTGCATCTCTGGTCCTTCAGAAGCTGCATCTCCGATCCTTCCCCAAGAAAAAGAGGGCTCTCTTACTCAAAGAAAGAAAAGTTCAAGAAGGCTTCAGGGGTGCTTTTAAGGTGTTAAGAAGAGGGCAGTTGTGACAGAACAGACATACAAAAATTGAAAACAAATGTTATCTTTGCTCTCCTAAAATTTATCCTGTTTACTGCAAAAGTGTTGTTTCTTTTTAAGTTTAAAAAAACCAACCCTCTCATTACTTTCACAGTTGCGTCATACCACATTAATCATGTTGGTAGGATGGAAGGGCTGTGATGCCACACGGGTGCTGGGCAGGCTGCTGGGACCGGTGGGCGTACCTCCTCCTGTGCAGGCAGGGAGCTGAGCTATGCCAGAAAAAGGCATCTTTGTAATGGTGGAACTGCATTCCCATTCTGGGCTGACCCACAGCCGGAGGTACTTGGATTAAATCATGTTTATTAATTTAGGCAGTTCTTCCAACTCAGCATCAGCCTGTAGGCCTGGCAGTAGGGCATTTTTTGACTCAGTGGTGGCTGTGGTACAGACCCAAAGGAAGCGGAGAACAAAGCTTCGTGGTCTAAAAAGCAACCCTGAGCACAGATCGAGACTGGGGCAGTAAGAGTCTCCTCCTGGGCTTCCCCCAAATCCCCAAGGGATGTAACACTACTGCTGTAGGGATGTACACTACTGCTGTAGACAACACGGATGATTCTCTGTTCTGAACAGTTGTATGGGCTGCCATATTGCAGCCTGGAAAGAGGGATTGCTTAATCTCTCTCTTTGCCCCTGTGAGGTGCATCTGTGCTAAGGCTGCTGCTGCCAGAGCCACTAACCACAGTCTGGGTAACAGGCTCTACAGGGAGGTCACAGTCACGTCTCTGCAGCCTGTGCCTTGCCGAAACATGGGTTTATACACAGCGAAGCATGTCTGTACTTGCTTGCATCAATGTGCTGGTCTTCTCCTTATGCTCCTGTGCTTGACAGCATCCCTCAGCCCATCTCTGATAGGGCAAAGGAAGGGGAAACAGAGAAAACGTGTTTCCAGAGTTCACGTCTATGGAGAGGGAGGAAAAATCCCTGTGTATGAGGAGCAGAGTCCTCTCCTCTTGCAGCTGCCTGGTATATGACATATGTAGTTGCCAGGGACACCTTCTAGCACAGGATGATGAGAGAATGAGAGGCATGCTGGGGCATAACAGCAAAGATCACGTTCATCACTGTATTGTGCCATATAAATGGTTTGTGAGTCGCCTTGCCTAGTTGGTTCGCATTTTGCCCCTATGAGGATGGGGAGAGAGAGAAATAAATTTCTTGTGTCTTCTCTAGAATGGAATTTAAAGCGTATGTTGTTAGTTCTTCGTGCTTTCATTATTATGTATACTGTAGTTCATACTCAAGGTGAGATCCAAAGATTATGTCTAGTCTCAAATAAAACGTCAAAAAGAGCAGAAAGGTTGAAGTTGTTCTGCACCTGTGAAGGGCTTGACAGACATATCATGAGCAGCAAGGTAGAATACCCTTCTTCTGACAGCCAGAGGTCAGAAAACCATGCCAGTGTCTCCAGAAAGGCCTCTATAGCTCCTTTGCCAGTGCCCAAAGTGGATTTCTAACACAGGAGAGTGCTGGCAGGCAGGTGGGAACCACCCTGCCTGTTTCCCAGCCAGCCACGCAGGCGAGAGGGTCGGTGGCCACTCCGGGTTGATGCATCCAAGGGGAAATTGAGCCCCGGAGCCCATCGGCCGCCCGGCAGACAGCTGCAGGCTTTTTTCAGACTGACTCCTGCCGTGAACTGCAGCGTTCCCAGCCCTTGCGGGGTCTCCTGTGTCTCAGGCTAGCTCGGCTTTGCACGGCATCTGAGACTGCGTTCAGCTCTCTGGTTAAATCCTGGTAGCTCATGCTGATACCAGCAAGGATGTGGGAGAAGAATTCAGCTTTTTTGGATAACTATAAATGTATTAGATTTACATTCAGTGTCAGCACCCTTGAGGAGGGGAAGTCATTAGTGAAAGGAGTGACTTTTTCTTTATAAAACAGGCTGGAGGAATAATATTCTTGTGCTTTTCTTTACCAAGAAAACTGCTGCAGATGGGAAGCGACAGGAGATCATTGTATTGGACTCAAAACGAAGCAACGCTATTAATATTGGCTTGACTGTGTTGCCCCCTCCCCGGACTATCAAGACCGCTATTTTGAACTTTGACGAATATGCCTTAAACAAGGAAGGAATAGAGGTAAGAAAGAGTAGTCAATGTCTTCAAGTCTGCATTTTCAATGTTTCCTTTTTTTTGATGTTGCACATGGTACAGGCCACACTTTTTGTGGAATAGGGAAAAGGGGATTACTATATCATGACTGAGAGTTGAAACTTATCAAATCAATGTAATGTGCTCAGAAGCATGTAGCATTTACCTGAGGTTGGGCATGCTCAGTAAACATGGATTTCTCTGCTTTGTTTGGGTCTAAGTTTGAGTAACGATGGTGTTAATTCCCGTCAAGATTTTCAGAGTATTATCTGTTCCTCTGGAGCTAGACTGAAATATTGTGAGCAGTAAGCATAGGCAGTGATTTGCTAGGGCTGATGCAACTGGTACAGGGTTTAATAAAGTCCATGCCCAGCTAGCTGTTGGAGTCATTCTAGATTGTATATCTAATGGAAAACAAATACAGTGACTAGTTCTGCTGAAAATAGCATTTCTGTATTACTGTTGTTTGAAGAAAAGCAGTTGGTATAAAGATTACAGATGATGTAATTTTTACCATTACATGTTTGACTTTGCAGATATTCTTACTGAGATCCAAGATGAGCTCTGTTTATTATTTTTTTTATCAAAACATTTTTTGTCTATGAAGTGTAAAAGAAGCCTGCTGCTCCCCTGTTTTTTTCATTGTGGTTGTATTCATTTCAAATCTTGGTTGGTTGTTTTGTTTTGTTTTTTTTTTAATAAGCCTGTATCATCTAGTAAGAGTAATCTGCACAACTACAAATCTCAACCAGTGGCTGAGCTGCAGAGGTCATGTATTGATTCACAGTCACCTTTCAGTGGTTTGGCACTGTGTTTCATGATTTCCCCCTTTCCACCTTCACTGTGCTGACTACAGAAGAAAATGAGAAAAGCTGGCTGGAATGGAAATGGAGTTGCCAACAGTTACATGCAAAAGAAATACTTAAGGCAAAAGATCGTTCTAGCTAGAAGGCAAGGCCTGATTCATCCCTACTAGAATATAGTTTCTTCCCAAAGCTATATTACTTCTTTGCTATATACATACCTTACTCATATTATGAAAGTGACAAATCAGGCTAAAAAGGTAATTTTTCATGACCCAGCTCATGTACCCGCCACTGTAGTTTGCAGTACTAAGCTTTAAAGTGTTGGAGAGAACTACCCCTCTAGCCAAGCCCAACTCACAGACCACTGGTTAGATCTCAGTGCTGTAGGCAGTGTTTCCATACAAAGTCCAACATAAAATGGCTGATAAAGAAGGACACGTCTTTATTATCTTCCATGTATCCTCTCCTTTGAGTTGTGTCCTTCTCTGGCACACTTAACAGAAGTTCAGCTGCTCTGCACAGCTCACCGTTTCCGGTGCCAACATTGGTAGCTGGGCTGTCCATCTGCCAACCACCTGTGGTGTCCACAGTTGCGAGTGCCTTGTACCACCACACCCTCCTTTGGGTGGCCTTTCCATTAGCTGCCAGAAACCCATAATTTCATTTAAAATATATATGCAGGTAGATTTCAAATTGAAGAATTCAGAAACCAGGAAATGATACACTGTTGACATACTTGCCCAGTGCTAAAAAAAATGGGATTTCTGAGTTCTGTGTCCACAGCTTGAAGCTAAGGATGTGAGTAATCCTGATGTGATCATTCAGATATTTAAAATCTAGAGAAAGGGAATAAGCTGAATATGAGCCGGCAGTGTGCCCAGGTGGCCAAGAAGGCCAACAGCATCTTGGCTTGTATCAGAAATAGTGTGGCCAGCAGGACTAGGGAAGTGATCGTGCCCCTGTACTCGGCACTGGTGAGGCTGCACCTCGAATACTGTGTTCAGTTTGGGGCCCCTCACTACAAGAGAGACATTGAGGTGCTGGAGCGTGTCCAGAGAAGGGCAAGGAAGCTGGTGAAGGGTCTAGAGCAGAAGTCTTATGAGGAGGGGCTGAGGGAACTGGGGCTGTTTAGCCTGGAGAAGCAGAGGCTGACGGGAGACCTTATCGCTCTCTACAACCACCTGAAAGGAGGTTGTAGCGAGGTGGCTGTGGTCTCTTCTCCCAAGTAACAAGTGGCCTCAAGCTGTGCCAGGGGAGGTTTAGATTGGATATTAGGAAAAATTTCTTCACTGACAGGGTGGTCAAGCATTGGAAGAGGCTGCCCAGGGAAGTGGCTGAGTCGCCATCCCTGGAGGTATTTAAAAGACATGTAGATGTGGTGCTTAGGGACATGGTTTGGTGGTGGACTTAGCAGTGTTAGGTTAATGGTTGGACTTGATGATCTTAAAGGTTTTTTCCAACCTAAATGATTCTGTGATTCTATGGAGCAGAGCCCAGGTACTTTGCACCTTGAGAGGTGAAGCCTTTATTGGTTGGGAAGGATGATGTTCATGGAGAAAAGAGCTTTTTTTTCTCAACATTGCATATTTATTTACTTCTTATCAGGTAAAACCCTGCACTGAATTCAGATTCCCTTCCCCATCCCCAATTTACAAATTTTTCTTATAGCACGTTGTTACAGAGTCAGACAGATGTTTGTAGTGAGATAGAGGGCTGGACTAAGCTACGCAGAATTGGCCAAGGGGTGCAGAGAGATACAGAAATGCATCATTGTGAGTCCCACTGCTTTCAGCAGACCTGCCTCAGTTTTCTGTACTCCCCCTTTGATCTACAGTGTAGACAAGCTTTGTTTCCTGTTTCTCTTCTCCTCTGTATCCATCTGTTCACTGGCTTTAGCCTTAGAGTTAGCTTAGGGGGAACAGGGGTTGTCTTTTCAGTCTAAGTTTTTTAAAAGTTTTCTGGTTCATATCTACAGTTCCTAAATATTAGGAAATAATTGGTAGTGATAATAAATGAATCAGTAATAGTGTAAGCATCAGCTTCATTTATATAAAAATGCAGAGAATAAAGCAAATTATTTGCTATATAATATCCTTTATAGCTAATCTATGGGTTGAATGAGGCAGGACTGGTATGGAAAAAAAATTATGCAATTGGTCTAATTAAAAAACTGCATCACAGTGGGTACTCAAAAGCCTTTCTGCATAGTTAATTGCCTAGAAGAGATGTAACGGCTAGTAAGCAGAAAAGAGAGATGTAAGGAGAGCAGAAGAGATGTGGTGTGTGCGGTGAGGACATAACATTCACTGCTAAAATTTCAGAGAAGCTATAATTTAGGATCATCTTCAGCTTTTAAGGGATCCAGCAGAGAGCAGGACACCAACAGGGTATAAAGTCACCTGAGCCATCCATTGCCTTGGCTGTGAGCTCTGTGGTATGTCCCTCGCTGAGGAGCATCGTCACTGTTGTGTTAGGGTGCGTGTGGCTTTAGTTCTGCACCGTGGTGGATAAGTTCAGATTAAATGGTATCTTAAAACTGACCTTAGCAATTCGTTTAAGGACAGTGGACTAAAGTAGTGCTGACAGTAGTACTAGCAACAAGGCAGTGATGCAGTGGGATGCAGGCTACAAGTTTGTGGTAGCCCAACTCATCATCAAGTTCACAGTGACCCAGTAAACCCTCCGCTGCTGTCCTACATTCTGCTGAATGCTGCTGTGCTTGTGCCACTTAACTCTTGTTAGTAATCCATACTTTGTTTTTTAACTTCAAATATGTAACTAAGGAGAAAAAATTCTCCAGGTATTTTAAAGCCCTCTATACCTAAGTATGTTGCGTATTTTAGGCCATGTGTTTGAAGTGGTTAGGTACCCCTGAGCTGTGAAATAGGGCAGAAAATGGGGCATGGTGCTAGAAAGGCAGACGTAGTCCATTTAGTATGCAGAGCAGGCACTGTTAGGAACATATTTTCAAAGGAAGGCACAATGTGTGTCTGCAAGCATGCATCAGTCCAACTAAAAAAATTTTTGCCACCTTACGTTTGCCAAAGTGGTTGTGTTTTCCTTTCTTTGAAAGCTTGGCATTCATTGTGTTCAAACAACTTGGAGCTCGCTGCAGGATAAAGAACTGCCTGCTTAGCATGGATGAGGGCTTTCTGTGAGCTAAGCAAAAGAGGAGAGCTTAAAAGCCTGGCACCTAATTTTGATGAAGTGTATCATGGGCAACTGCAAGAATAGAGTCCACCAAACCTGTCCTTGGTGCTTGTCTTTAGTAAAGGAAACGCCTGAGTCCCTCTGTAAAGTGCTACACAGTAAGGGAACATGGATCAAAATCAAATTATAACAAAGAGTGTGATTAATTTAGCAGAGTAAAACTGGGGTAATGCTGTGAGGAAATTGAGGTGGGTTGCTTTGTGCTTTACAATATAGCTGTGTGATGCTACACAATATTGCATTGCATTGGTAAGTATAGCTTTAGTAAAACTATTTGAAATTAAAAAACTCTCCAGGTATGCTAGGCCCTCCATACCCACACTTGTGAAGTACTTTGAAGTCCATGTGTCTGGAGTGGCTAGGTAGCCCTGAGATGTAAAAAGGGGTAAGAAATGAGAGCCTGGTGTTAAAAAGGCAGATGGTGACATGTATAAGCAGAAAACAAAATTTGATTTTCAGAAACAATCAAGGTATTTAGGGTTTTGTTCCGATAGTTGCTGTGGTACGTTGGCATTTGCAGTTTCCAATTTGTTTAGCTAATGCTTTGTAAAAGTGTGAGGGGATTTTTCAAATTATGCTAGCTTGCGTGACCTGAAAGAACACCTCTTTTTACCAGTCTGGACAGAGAGAGAACGGACCTAAGGGTGCCTTGCTAGCCGTACACCCACAGTCAGCATATTGCTGCCCTAACGAGTTTCAGACTTTATTTAAAGAAAAAAGGCTACACTTTAACTCCTTGCAGCAAACCAAAAACATCTTCTACAGTTTCTGTGACCAGCAATGGCATGTTGATATATTTCAGTAGAGAGCTGAGGAAGTGGAGCGGTCTGGCCGAGGCAGCAGCTGTCAGTTCCCGATTTACAGGGATGGCTGTCGGGCATTTCAGATGTAGTCCCTTCTCAGAATTGGATCATTTTTGGAAGAGTTGAAATAAAATTAGTGCAGGAGACCTCACTTACTGTGGAGTCCTGACCTTCATATGCTTTTATATTTTGTTAGAGTTTCTGCAGGTAATGCAAACCACCGATGTGTCTCGTTAATAGCTGCCTGAAATGCTGAAGTGTGGGAGCCTTTTTGGAGCTGAGTCGTCTGCTGAGGCCTGTCAAATGTCCAATGAAATATCCACTAATGTGTATTTGGTTATGCAGCTTACGAATTTGTGGGCCTTGAGCCACAGAAAGCTTTGGACCCAATAACAACCAGATATTTAGATTACTAATTTTTTTCAATTTTTTTTTTTTTTGCCTGGTAAGATCAGCTGAAACCTAATATGAAAGCCAAGGCACCCCTGCAACCTCGTGGTCACTGAGAAGCCCCATTATCTCTTGAAAGAGATAAGCACCTAATTTCCACAGAGGCTCCAGGCTGTTCACAGTCTCTGGTTAGGTGCTTCCTTGCTCCCACACTGAGGCCCATACCCCTCAGGCACATGGGGGTTATAAATTTTTCCCCGTTAGCCTTGTAAGGCTTTCCTCTTAGAAATTTTTGGAGATCATACATCAGGATGGCTGAGTCCAGGAAATAAACAGTTTGATCCCTTTGCTGAAAGTTCAAGCAAGTGGCTGGGTCCAGCAGTCCAGGAGCAGCATAATTAGGATCCGTTATCTCATGTGAACAGGATCTCCAAAAATTACTTCTTTTTCTCCATTAAAAGATTTGTGCACTAGTTTTCCTCAGAATGTTAGTCTCTGGCCCAAACAGTTGTGTGAGAATGCATGGAGGTGAAATACATGTATCACACATATTAGAGGATATAAGCATATGGTTTGTTGATAACCAATTCTTCTTTAATTGACCTGGAGAGTGCTGTACTAGGGAGAGTGTTATGAACTAATGATTAGATTCAAAGCTATTTGTGATTTAACGGTCACATCAAGGGCCGGTAACCTTCTGCCCTACTGTGTTTTTATGCTACTTTTACTGTCAATGATGCTTAAAAAAATATTAATAATAAAAATAATATAAACTGGCAGGTGGTGTACTCATCAGTTTCCAGTGCTGAACAAACGGCTCAAATTAGTCATAGAGTGGAAAACAAGAATAGGAGCATTTTACCACTTGCTCAGAGGCAGACCAAGGATGGTGACCAGCAGGATCAGAACTATTTGCCCGAGCAGGTTAGAAGTGCCAATGAGTAAGTCGTTGTTACGGGGGCAGTTGCATCCCGGATGGCGTAAGACCTGCCAGCAGCCCTGGTCCCGTTGAGGCAGGGCTTTCGGCAGCAGGGGTGATCCTTGGCAGCTGGCACCACAAGTACAGGCTCTTCTGTTTGACGTTCTCTGTTTCACATACTACGGTACGCAGCAGAGCAGCCTTGCAGTACTTGGACTCGAATGCTTTTTGTCAGCTCCATCTGGCTTGTGGTGTTTACATAAAGCTCAAGGAGGAGGAGAGTCCCTTTGGAAATAAAACTTACTGTTTCATTGCTTTCTTTAAACTGCCGGAAAGCAGTGAAAAATCTCTGGAGTGAAGGCCCTGGACCACCACAAAATACTTGTGGGATCCCTAGGTAGCTACCAAAAGCCCTAGTTATTTGTAGGAGGCAATTGAGAATACTGCTGAAGCGTTAGCCTTCAAAAATGCATCAGAAGCGTTTTTACATCCATCACGTGGCTACTGCTAAACTCTCCATGTATGGATGTTTATATGATCCTATTTGCAAGCTGCCCTGGCTCAGCTGAAGGGGGTGTTGGCTGCTTCTTGTTGTTGAAGAGGGGAGTAGGCACTAGGAGGCCTGACGTCTTCAAAGGACACTGTGCAAAACACCTCTTCTTATGAGTTTCAGACTCAGACTCTCTTTTTTATGAACTTTTTTTAGATGAGTATTGGTTAAGCACTCAGAAAGGCCCTGAAGCAGCTACTTGGAAATCTCTAGTTGATGTTAGGTATGACCTAAGTTACAGATTTCAGTGTGTGTGCATGGATGGATGGATGGATAGCACATCTCAAAATCTAGACACAAATGCTATCAATCGGAACAGGTGTACATCAGAATATTTTCCAGACAGTCATTGACAGGGGAAGGAAAAGCACCAGAGTGTATTGAGGGATTTTCCTCCCCTTCTTTTGTCCTTAGGATATTAATTTATTAAGGTGGAAGCTTGCAGTGTTCAAGCAAGGAGGCTTTTTTTTTTTTTTTTAACTGAAAGGCAGAGCCAACATTAACAGAAAAAAATGCTTCTTTATTCATGTTTATGGAAGTCAGCATAAGATGGACAGCAATACAAATGTTGTGGCTGAAATTAAATAAGTCCCAGTTCAAGAAATTGAACATTATTTGCTTGCTTAACTCTTGTTCTTCACCTGATTGACCAGAAAAAGTCCCTTGCTCTCCACGCTTAGCTCCAGCGCTGTACAAGGAGCCAGATGAATTATCGGTACTGGAAGGGGGCAGTTGTGCTACTTTGATGAATTGGCTATGTCCAGTGCTGGAACAAGGCTGTAGTTTGGATTGGCAGGTCTGATAGCTCTTTGGCTGTATTTTTATTATTTTCTCCTCCCCTCCAAAACAGCCTCTATCATTATAGAAGGCTACAGCAAAAACATGTCATTCCTCAGATAAATAAACATAAGTTGTGTTGAAAATCTACTGCTTTGTTTTAATGAGGCATTGATCAGCAGGGTAAAGACCTCAACTTATCTGATGCTTTTATGTTGTTTTGCTTTTCTTTTTCATTTTAGAATGCATTTATTATGTTAAAAACTAATTAAGAAGCAATACCTTAGAGAGCAATACTTTGAGAAGGAAAGCTGCCACATGTGAATGAGCATATAAAATCCAAGAATTAAAGGGAAAATATAAATGTTTTGAGCCGTACTGACAGCAGAAACTGAAAATATTGAGATCCTTTTCCATCAATATTTTAGGCTTTTCAGATCAAAAGAGAAAAAGGCCATATGCTATGCAATGCATAATACAACTTTAAATTCATGTGTGTTCCTTGGGAAGCTGTCTTCAGTTCAGGTGAAATTTTTGGGAGTGACCTAATAGGCTGCAATAGTTGTCACGTTTCATAAAAAACAAAACAGACTGAACAAAAAATAATAAAAGACGAGAACAGCAAGGGACAGGAGTCCTCAAGTTATTCCTGTATGCCTACAAGTGCACTGGAAGATCCGTAGATGTTGAGGCTAAGAGAGACCTGCTATCTACTCTGACCTGCTCTAAATCACAGGCTGAAAGATTTCACTCATTCTACCCTCACTTCCATATGTAATTTGCAGAAAGGTGGCCAATTCTGATTTAAAGATATGAAAGCTGAAGAGAGCAGTCCTAACCAGATGCCCTGTCTTTCTTCAGTGTTTTTTCCCGTGATTAACCATATCCACTGATTACAAATTTAAAAAAATGCATGTTAATACAGTGGTTTTCAGCTGCAGATGTTTGAGATAGCAGGCCTTGTTTTGCTCTCTTGTGCCGTGGGTTAGTGCTTGGTTACTACAGTGCTGTCCTAATTTACCAGCCAGTGACTAAGGACTTCTGCTGTTGCAGCTGAAAGGTCACCCAGTGTCACAGGAGCTCAGGGGAAGTCCAAGTGAAGCTCGTCGCATGAGCCTGTGCTGCAGGAGTGCTTCCCACAGGAGCATCCCCATGCCACTACATCCAGCCCTTGCGTGCCTCTAGGTCCCGCCGCTGACGCCTGCCTTTTATCTCTCTTCACAGAAAATCCTGACCATGATCCCGACCGAGGAGGAGAAGCAAAAGATCCAGGAGGCACAGCTGGCGAACCCCGATGTCCCCCTGGGCAGCGCCGAGCAGTTCCTTCTCACCCTCTCCTCCATCAGCGAACTCTCCGCCAGGCTCCAGCTCTGGGCTTTCAAGATGGACTACGAGATAGTGGAAAAGGTGAGGGGGAGGCAGGACTGGAGACTCTTCCAAGGCTTTGCTTAATCTTTCCCTGACCTTGTTATTATATGAGCGTATATTTTGAGGAAACGGTAAATGGGTCGCTTTTGTTTTGGTGGTCAACCAGGAAACAGCTAAAATGATCCTTCGTAATCTGTTCTTTCTATAAAAGAAAATTAGAGATTATGTCTTCCTTCCTTTAATTAGGTAGTAATGATATTGGAGCAAAGAAGAGGGCTAAATCCTTACCACATCTTCTCCAGATGTTATTCAGGAAATCCTTACTCCAGAGCAGTAAGAATCTTTCTTTGGATAGATTGTATGAGGACTACACTATTCAGCCTTACATCGTAAAATGAGAGTATTGATCTTGCATCCATTTGAACTAAGGAAAACACCATCCATTAAAGTTATTTCTGTTTATAACTCTCTTTCAAAGTTATAAACAAAAGATAAGACATCCTTGGGGGTGCTCTTTTCAGTTCAGTCACAGACAGTTGTTGCCTCCTTCTTCATGGATGGTGTTTATTCAGAGAACACTATAATTGGGTTGTCTGGCATGTATGATGAATCACAGACAAAAAATTCAAAAAACCAGCATATAATTTTTGTGCATAGGTGAAGCAGAATGAAACTGTGTAGGCGATTTCAGGTACTTGCTGACTTTCACAAGCTCTTTCAGGAATCTCAGCACAGGAACCTTCTTCTGGCTGCGCTTCTGGTGCATACCGCATGCATTGCTCTTCAGGCAGCTCTCTCCTGTATATATTAATTTTGTATGTGTATCTGTGCACATATGTGTACATTAAAAAATGGGTGTTACTTTGTGCCATATGGATTCTGAGAAGTGGGACATGCTTCTGAAAATGCCTTATGTTTACCTGGCCATGGTTATTTAACAAGTTATACAACAGTGGATTGATTTGCAGATGACACTGTCAAGATTACTCAACCTCTGTTTAATTTTCTTACATTTTAGGAAATGCAATATTCAGGATTTTTTAATTGTGACATTTTAGTCTTAGACATTGACATTTCTGACTTTTAAAACATAAAATACTTGTATCTGGCCTGAATACTTTTTTGCCAGGTTGGGGGTTTTTTTGGTTTGTTTTTTTTTAACTCTGGTACAGCTATTTATTCTGCTTTGAAGTTACCACAAGGCTAAATTGTTCTTTTCATGTAAGCTGAGCTGGCTGTAGCTGTTAATCTATGTCTATACCTAGAATTTCTAGCTTCCTCTCAATCAAAAAAGCAACATTTGAAGCACTGCTAAAAGCTAAAGAAATTCTGATGGTTTTCCTGTTGCTGATCCTATAATGTTTATGCCACAAAGTTAATGAACTGCCAGCTAAAATCCATGTAGAATGGCTGTTAGTATAAAAAGTCTCGAAAACCTGAATTACTCAAAGAAGTGATAGCTGGAGTGAAGATAGGACCAAGATTTTTACCCCTGTTGAAAGGTAGATAGGCCTAAGTACAGTACTTACCATAAAATGTACAGGAAATAACATATAACTCTGCTAAAGTAAGAGGAGCATGTGATAAGAAGCCTAGCAGACAAGCATAGATATGACAGACAGCTTGGGTCTTAGTTGGGTGGAGAGGAATATATGGGATCAGACATCAGAGGTACAAGAGAGAGCGAGCAGTTGGGTCAAAAGGTTAAAGTCAGAGTTTAAGTTCCAAGTAACCAATAAACATAAGCGTTATTTAGATTGAGATAAGATACCATGAGCATATCCAATTAAAAAATGAAGTAGTTTGCATTAATGATTATAATAAAAGAGTTCCGTGACCTGCTAACATTCTTCTGTTCTTGAAACTATGTTGTTGCAGAAGACCCATCTGCAAATGGGCAAACCCTTTGTGAAACTTAGGTGCCAAATCACTTACCTCCACAGCTTTTGTCATCTTTTTGTCCAGCATTTGCTTGATTTTTTAAAAATCTTTTTAAAATTAGGAAAATTCATAACAGTTCAGAATGCACTCATATTATTTATCGAGTCACACATATATTTTACGTAAGAAATGAATGAACCTTACTATTATTTCCATGAGGCTGGAAGATGGTCCAGGATATCAACAGTGTGAAATACCTGAGTTGTTGATGGAAGGCTGGGGTTCTCATTGATGAGACTCTTTTGCTAATCAGCCAAGAACAGAGTTTTGTCTAAGTAGGTCTTAGCTCCATCTCTGGCAACCTAAAAGAAAAACAGCATGAAATTGTTCAAGAAAAGGGTTAAGTGAGATATTGTTCATGTTTGTAGAAAAGCTTTCCAGGCGTAATGAAGGAAGTCATCTTTCTTGGATTGAATTTAATTAACTAAAGCAAGTCAGAGTACATTTGTAGGGAGCAGCCTTGGACTGTGAGGGGCTGAACTGGATGAATGAATACTCATTCTTTGCTCTTTACAGAAAATGAAAAAGGAAAGCCCATTCCAAATGACCTGTTTGATAATGTGTATAATGTTTTGAAATGTTAACATATGTCTAAGGTACTGTACACCTACTGAAAGTCATCAGTGGAACAGTAATTTTTCTCACCTTTCTTGTGGGATCCTATTTTAAAGGCATAGACAAAAGTTTCAACTTTAAATCTTCATTTTCAGTCTTTTGATTGCTCTGAAAAATTATACTGTGTTACTGCTAGTTCTTTGTACTGAACTATTTATGATGCAGATGCTATCAAACTTCATTATCTCAAAGAGAGTTTAAAGGCCTTAGAAAGAGGAATAGAATCTTTAGTTGTCCTATTTTTTCTTAAGGTCACTGTGGGCAAATAGATCCTTATTGCTGACAACTTTAAAGGATCATAAATGAATATAAGCAGGTGCAGAAAAGGGAAAAGTAGAAGTGGTAAAGAAAAGGGCTTGCTTCAGTTTCTCTTCTGAGCAGAAAGATTACTCCTGACTCTAGTCTCCCTGGAGACAGTGTGCTAGAGAAATAAGTGTTCAGAAAGATTGTACTTTTGAGTGATGCTTAAACTGTCTGAAAATTTTAAAAGGTGCATCAGAGCTTTTTAAGTTTTACAGTATGATCCTGATACTTCCTGTTGTTTTAAAAGGGTATGATACTTTATGCAGGTCAGTCTTGATTAAACGCAAATATGGCAAATTACCTTTTGCTCATCTCAAAGTTCCCATCCCAACCAAGTTTTTACCCCTCCCAGAAAAGCATGCACGTGAACTTGTATAGGTGCAGTAAGCTAAACTTGTTACTAGTACAGTAGGTTGGTAACAAAGCCTATGCCAGATCAGCTGTACAGAACGTGTGCTACGTCCTCCCTGTCCCAGGACCATTGGATTCATTGCACACATATAGTTGAGTTCATTTGTGCACATGCATCAAACATTTATCAGGCATTATCAGATGTCTCACAGCCAGAAATTCTGGATCAATCCTCAAAATTCATTCAAGCATAAGTTTTAGGTGAAAAATAAAAACTTGGTAAATAAGGATAGGTGGTACCTAAGGATATGAGGTAGCTCTGCATTATGTATCGGCCCTCTTTAGGTAGAAGGTGAGTTTTGTAGAGAGCAAGAATGGGTACTTCATCTGCTTATACAGTATCTAGCACACTGGTTTTTATTGGTTTTTTTAATGCTACAATAAAATAAAAAATAAAGAGTAATTGTAAATGTGTACTATATGCAAGAAAGTCTAAGCTTGGATAACTTGCATGTAAATAGCTAAATGAAGGCCTACAGTACGGCCTGCTTTGGAAGCCTTTTATGGTACGTTTTTATTCACCTTCAGAATGTTTTAAATTAACCTTTTAGGAATGATTTTTTTAACAGGTTGCAAATTGATACAAGTAAAATAGTTCAAAAGCCTGTGTTTACAGCAGATGCAGAGCAGTTTGATTCATCCCCATAATGCAACAAAACAAACTAAATCAACCCTGACTTTAAAGCAATTCAAAGAATTCTGTGCAGCAGTTTATTGATTTTAGTTTAACATGATAAATTCTTGGATTATTTAGCACCTCTCCTGATGTATAAATTACTTTGCTCGCTATGACATCTCTTAATTTGTCTCGAATTTGCCATATTCTTTTCTTTTCAAGGATGGATTGTTCTGTAGTGGCTAGAAAAGTATGTTTCCCTCATCTTTGTGCTCTTATTTATGGTAAAATATCACTACAGTTGTTGAATGACCCATTGTATTTCTCCAAGAAAGTGAAGTTCTCAGCTATTTTGCCTCTTAGTCTAAAATAACAGTTTAATTTTGGCTTCTTGGCTCATAAAAAGTGTAATAATTTGGGAAAAGAATGCTGCTCACGGATGCTTAGGATGGCATTTGGAGATAGAAACAATGTGAACTGTTACTGTGCATACAAAATAAATAACGCTGGGCCTCACACAAAGACATAGAAATAAGCTCCGTCAACTCAATTAGCCTCACTCTCTTCCTTTGAACTCTCTGGTGTAGTTCACTTCCCGAGGTAATGGAACAGAATTTATGTTTTCAAGCCTTATCAGTTTACATACCTATACTCAGATAACGTGTGGATGGAAGATGCATTAAGTTAAAAGATTAAAATGAGAACAATTGTAAAGCTTGATGTTTGCAGTGGGTTGGGTTTTTTTCAGTTTTAAATTCACACAAGCACAAAACCATATCTAAAACTCAGAGGTGGCCATCATTTGAAGAAAGCTACAAATGTCAAGTCAGCCAGGGTTCTAACTTTTTTTGTTCGTTTTTCAAAGATTATAAAAAATAGTTATAAGAAGTCTTTTTATCAGCTGGGGCAGGGGGATGTTAATGCATCTAACTCAAATGCAGCAGCCCCTTCTCTGATTTTCTCCTATTTGGAATCACAGAATAATCCCCAGGACAAGTAAGGCAATTGCATACATAAAGAAGCAACATTAGGAAAGTATTTTATGTATTTTTTTTCTGTCCTTGCATGTGATTTATTAGCTGGAACATGGAAGAAAGCCAGCACACATGGCCAGTTTGCACTCTGCAAGACGCCAGTTCAGGAACTTTTTGCAGTAATTAATCTAAACCATAGAATTAAGAACTTAAAGCAGCTATAGCCAGCTGCACCCTTCACTTTCTTGTTTCTTTTCTCATTGCAGGAAGTTGCAGAACCGCTTCTAGACCTGAAGGAAGGAATGGACCAACTGGAGCACAATAAAACTTTGGGATTTATCCTTTCTACTCTACTAGCCATTGGGAACTTTCTGAATGGAACCAATGTAAGCCTGATGTCCCAGCATTTCCCCTGCAGCTTTTTACTTCAAAAACAAAAGTCAAAACCATTATGAGCGTTGCAACCCAGTATTTATTTTGTACCAGAAAAATAATTTAGAAAACAGAATGTACTTTTTCTTTTTATTGTATGTCAGGGTGCTCTTTGTCTCTTTCAGCATAACCTGAAGGAAATGTGGAGCTAGGCACTCTTCTGGTATAACTCCCTTGAGTTTAGTGTTGATGCTTCCCATTCAAATTGTGAGAACTGTGTCATGAGTCATTTCACTGCAGATGGAGTGATTTTAGGCCTACTCTTCAGCAAGTTAAAAATAAATAAAAGCAATAAGTTTCTTCTCCTTTAGGATTATTCTTCTACTTCTTCTTCTTCTTCTTTCCCCTCTGCCTCTACTTGGTAATAATTTTTGTCTACTAATCTGCATGGGAAGGAGTAAACATTTTTATTTTTAATTCCTTCCCTTTTTTCCCCCTTACAGGCCAAAGCTTTTGAGTTGAGCTACCTCGAGAAGGTTCCAGAAGTCAAGGACACAGTGCACAAGCAGTCCCTCCTGCACCACGTCTGCACTATGGTGGTGGAAAAGTTCCCAGACAGCACTGATCTGTATTCAGAGATCGGGGCCATCACTAGGTCAGCCAAGGTATGTCTAGTGGGTAAAAATATATATATGTTTTTAAAAACCCTCTTTGAAGTGAAATATTTAAGATTTTATTTTATTCTTTGACTTTGTTCCTCCCTGGTCACAGCACTTTTTGTGAATGTGGATTCATTGTGTCATTCCCACTGAATTTCAAAGGTGCCTGTACTCTCTCTCTTGAGCTTTCTCTCTATCTGTCAGGTGGTTTCCTCATCAATGCACTAATAGGCAGCCACGTTATGACAGCCATTTTAATGTTATATACATTATTAATGTTTATAACTATTAGGAACTATTTTCAGGTTAAAACTTTATTTGACCAGTATCTTCAAATATATTTATTCTGTGGTTTGTGGGAATCTCTTTTTTAAGGCAGATGCCTGATTGTATTTTAAGGTGGAATGAAAGGATGGAAGGAATGAAATTTTTTGGTAATAAAATTGTTTCCAGAATGAAAGTGTCCTTGAAATATTTTCTTTAACTCCTTTTCTGTCCTCGTCCTGGCAATACTTTTGATGATTAGGAGTTAGGGAAGATAAATAGAAATAAAGGAAACTTGTGGCAGCACCTCCTTTTCAAAAGTGGTAATCCCTTGACTAATGCATAGGTCTGGTCAATGGCTCAATTTGGTATGCACATCATTTATTACTGCTGCTAGCAGGCATGACAGAAACACTGTAACCTCATTCTTGGAGCTCTCAGAGTGTGAGATTTCATGGATGACCCTTAAAAACAGTACATCACTTGATTAATGGAGTAAACATGACAGAATATCATCAGGAGATAACAAACATGAAAATTCTGGTTTGGAGTCATGTCTGATGAAAATGGAAATAATTACAGCAGATAATACTAGTATCCATCTAGTCCAGTGTCTTGATTCAGAGAGTGGCCAACACCAGCTGCTTGAGAGGAGAGCACAAGAAGCTTTGAAGGAGGAGGAAGATCTCTCCTAGAAAAATTTTATTTCATGAGTCATAATACTCATTATATGCATCAAATGGAGGAATGATTTCTTTTCCAGAAGCCACCTTGTTTGGATATTGGGGAGGACCCTGTATAGTACAATTTTTGAAAAACTGCAAAAATCAAATCTTATTTTGGCTCCTAGCGCAGTTCTTGTGACAATGAATTCATAACCTAATTTTGCCTGCTGTTGAATTTGCCAATTTCAGGATTTACTGTCTGAATATATTGAATAGTCAAAACTTTTTTAATCTCTCTGTTTCATAGAATAACGTAGGTTGGAAAGGACCTCTGAAGGTCATCTGGTCCATCACCCTTTTCAGTGCAAGAGACCAAATTAAACCAGGCTGCTCAGGTCCTTGTCTAAGTCTCAAATAATCCTTCTACATCTTTTTTTTGAGACCACTTCCACACTTTTTCTCCATCTTACCTTTTAGAATGGGTTAAACAATAGCAAACACAGTATTCCAGCCTCTCCTTATAAATGTTATATGCCTACTATGTTTGTCTGTTCTGCTTGTGCTATCTTTTGTGAGATGTTCTGAGGTTTTCTTTGTGTTTTTTTGACTGTTGCTATCCTTCTGACACCAGTTGTCTTTGGGCAGTTCACAAGGACATCCAGGCAGTCTCCTGAGCTGATCGGGCAATTCAGAGCTCAGCCCGATGCACAAAGGAGTCCGATACTGCCTGCAGTGTGCACTTCATTGCGATCTACAGTAATGACCATGATCTGCTGAAGCAGATTTACTGCTTATCTCTCAAACCCCTAATAATCTTAAATTGGGACTAATTTGAGTAATTTCTTGACATCTGTAGATTTTACCCTCTCAGTATGCTTCCTTGTTTCCAGATAATTTTGTAATGCAAAGTACAAACCATGAGACACCTGCTGTTAGCCCTGTCATCAGATGAGAATCGACATGTATTCCTTCTTTTCTTTTGCTCTCTCAACCTCACACTTCATAGGTGGCCTCCCATGAGGCTCTTGTAAAGATTTTGAAAGTCTGATTTTCTTTACTTGCTCTTACCTGTCCACTATTTTACCAACATATTCAGAATCTAATGATTATTTTGATGTATTTAATTTCCTGTTATTCATCCAGGTATAGTAATAAAGCTTGGAGCTCTACAGTATCCTTGAATCAACCTTGCTGCTTTTGTAAAGATAGGTTAAACTTTTGCTATCCTCTGATTCTTTAAGTTACTAAGTGTAGACAAAGCATACTCATTTATTTTAGCCAGTGGCTCAATTTCTTTATTTTAATTGCTGTCAGAATTCTTGTCTTCTGCTTGTTTACTGCTTTGTAAGCTATCATCCTCCTCCAACACATTTTTTTCTGCTAGCAAATATTCGAACCTTGCTATTAGTTCACATCTATTAAAACATAAAATACAGAAAAATAAAAGCAGGTACCAGAATAGGTTTCTCCCCAACATCCTCTGTGGTGAAGCTGGATGAAAAGAAGTCATCTTGCTTCCCTTCCCTAACTTCTGTCTTCCTCAGTTTCTTTCATCCCCAGTGATTCAGGACCTCCTACATATTTTCATTTTTTTGGATACCATAAAGGAATTTGTGGCTTTTGTTTTACATCCTTAGATATTTGCTGTTTGGATTCCGTCTCTGTTCTCCTAATTTTCCTCTTGTACAACCTATGTTTAGACTCTGTTTTATTGCTTTCACTGAGGTTGGTTTCTCATGTTTGGAAGGTTTTAATTTTTTTTCACGATTTTTTTCTTTGAGTGATTCTTCATCTCTTAACATTTAGGTATACTGGTTTCTCATTTCCTGCTTCTTCTCTTTGTTAAGAAGTTATTTCAATTTTTTTAGATTGGGACCAAGTTAATCACTAAAATGAAAATCACCATAAAACAGAAGAGCTCTTATTCTCCAAAATCCACACCACCATGCATGGTGTACTCTCAAGTGAATCTTCTACTTCCATTTTTCAGTCTTAGAAAGTGGAAGAAAGCTTAACCTAATGCTGTCACTTACAAAAAATTTTTAGGTCTAAGAGCGTACAAAATTGAGCACAGCCTTTCAGTCTGTGGTTTGCTGATCTAGTGGCCCTGCCCAAAGCGGATGAAATTCTGAAAAGGCCAGACAAAATCACATTAAGAGAAATTATAGCCTTAACCTTCCCCATGACGCCCAAGGTCTCCCTCCTTGGGATGTTACTGCGTGTGTTATACCGCTGATGGATTACTGTAACAAGCTCTATTCCCACTTGATCTTAGCTGCCACAAATCAAAGAGTTAGGACATGGAAGCCATCCAAGCTGCCCTCTTCAAGGGAATGTTCACAGACGAGGCGAAATCTTGGTTTAGGAAAGCTGACAGGAAAGGAGAACTAATATTTCACTGTGGATTAGGCTGTATTTTGAGCTCCGTTTTGCCTACAAATATCTTTCAGAAACCACAAAGGCTAAACAATTTCCATCCTGTAGATAAACAGAGATGCCCCTTCCCCTGAGATGCACATCATACGAGAATTTCCTGAGTTTTAGTTCATGAAAAAAACCCATAAAGAAAACAGGCTGCCTCACCAGGAAGGAGTTAGAAAGACCAGAAACAAAATGGTATAGTTATTGCAAAACTTGTGGCTTTTTGTTGAAGGACTGAAGTCATAAATGGCAAAAAAAAGCAGACACAAATGAAAAAATGACCAAAAAATAGAATGCTAGATAAATAAAAGTATTCATAGTTGTATAAAAATATATAAGATCATGCAGGGCTACTGATTGTTTAGTATCCCATAATTAAAAGCACTTGCTTTTTTTTTTTTTCCTTCTTTTTTTAAGCATATCTTAAGTTGTTTTTTCACTGGCGTTTTACCAGAACTGGTGTACCTAATACTGAAGCAGACCCCCAGATTTCTGCAGTTAAACTCAGTATTGTTCCTAGAAGTTTCCCTACCAGTACGACAAGGAGGGGTTGCATCAGCACTAGTATCTTCTCTGTTAGTGAATAAAAAAATGTATTCTTATTAAAAATGTTCATCTTCTTTCTCATCCCCCTAAATATTTTTCCCCATGCATCTGAAAGCTGGCCAGCTCCATAGAGTAAACTGGTAATTGTCCTTTTCTCCCCCTAATTTTAATTTACTTACAAAATGCCAAGCTTCTGGCTGGTTTTTAACTGCTCTAGCAAGACACTTGGATTAGATGTGTATACTAGGCAATGGAGAAGCAGGCAGCTTTTAAAAGTAAACCATAGGAAATGTTAACAACGCAGGGGAGGGAGCAAGGATTGCTGGTAGGAAAGAACTTAGAACGAGACTAAGATGTACGCAGGGGAGCAGGAAGCCTGCAGCTGCTCTCTGAGAGACTCGGTGGGGAGGCATGGGGAGAAAGGCGGTGGCTGAAACAGAAGTGCCGTTCTGGTGTGCTGTAGCTTCTGCTTGATATGCTGGAAAGCAGAGAGAGGAGAAAAGACAAAAAAGTAGGGAAGATCATGCTGCCTCCCACGCTGCTTCAGTGGGGTTTCTCTTGTCTCGCTTGACAGAAAGTATTTGTGTGCAATTATCATTCAAGTATGCTTTTCCTACGTTATTTCAAACAACAATAAATGCCAAAAGTCAAATTATTTTCCATGGAAAAAAGGGGTTGGGGGATGCAAGGTTTCTTACGGTTGTATTATTCCTTGTGGTGGCAGCTGCTGCAGCTGCCCCAGTTCCTGGCACGGGCTAGTGGGAGCAAAAGTGAAGACGGAGCAGGATAAGGCAGAGCCTGCTGGTTGCAGGGCAGGCTGGGGAAGGGGGAAGGAGCTTCGGTGGCAGATGAGACTTCGAGGTTTTGTCTGAAAGAGAGCAAATGAAGTTTAGCACAAGTGCCTGACAGCATTGCGATGTTTCAATAATGTCCAGGTGAAATGACTGCAAGTAGTGTCTCAGGTGCTATAACACCAACTGAAGTGACCTACATCACCACTTACTGGCATCGCTCCTCTTCATCCCAGATTGTGGGAACTGTCATACAGCATCTGCAAAAGGGTCCTGTATTAGTGTGTTTATGGTAGATTGTTTGAGGAACTAAAATGCAGTGGAGATGTGTATATAATTGGATAGATTCATCTGGTCATAGCTCAGTAAGCACCTCTGTCCTTTTATTTTTAATTGGTGGATTGATTCAGGTGTTTTCATTTCCAAAATTATTTTGGCAGGATGCCACCTCTTACCCTAGAATTAGAAATGTCTGGACAGAACCTCCTTTATATTTTGCTTGCTTTTGAGAGCTGGCATCTACCTCACTTAAAATGTGTGACCAACACTCTGCAAGTCGGACTAACATTGGTCTTGGGATAATTCTTGTGACATTTGGTGAAGCAACCCAGTGTGGAAATACTGGAGGAGACAGAGTTTTGAACGTACGCCACAGAAGGTCGCTGCACTCAGATGACAGTGTGTTTGCAAGGAGCAATTCTCAGAATTTCCTTTGGCGCTGAACCAGCTCAGGAAAAGAAGAAGATTTTGTGTTCCCTGCCAGAACGCATCCCTGTAATAATGTGAGAATGAACGGTCTGACCCTAAATTATAAACAGCTTAGACTGGGCTGTGGTCCGCTGTAGAAACTATCTTGAACTTTGAAGAGAGAAAGATTTTGTCTGTGATCATGTATGTCTTTCTATGATGTGCGATAAAAGAGTTGTCATTTTATTGTGAATGTAAGGCAACATTTGTCATTGTGAAAGCATCAGTCTTCTATTTAATGCACCTTGTGGGTAGGATAAAAATGCAGAGATCCAGGTCTTCCTTAGAAAATGTCTGGATTTGATATGTTCACCACTAAAAGAAACAAGCTGTAGCAATAAACAATAAATAGAGTAGCAAGCAATAGAAAACTTAAACAAGGATACTGAGGCTACATAACAAGTTATTCACTGGCCTTCAGAACAAAACTTGGGATAATTTACAGTTATTTTGAAAAGAAGTGCTTCTTAAGCAGAAACCTCAGCTTCACCAGTTTCCCTTCATTTATTTGTTTTGGGTTATTTTACTTCAATCCAGTTGTGACATTTGTGACCCTGTTCGAGGGCTGAGTGTAAATATAGGAGGCAGGAAACATGAGTGTAATCAGGTGCAGCATCTTTGATTTTAGGACAGTTTTGTACTCTCAGTAGTGGTGGAGCTTAGCCCAGAGACTAGAGATTTAGCTGGAAGAGGAAATGTGTGTGTAAAGCACATTCCAGCTGAGGGAATGCTGAAGAAAAATGACCTGTTATCTCACAGCAGCTACAGTTGTTTGCTGTGCATGGCAATGCATACCTGGAATTGTATATGCTGCCCTAGGGAATACACAGCAGAAGCCCTTTTAGGTTTGAGCCAACCCATTTAATTCCCAATGTCACCTCAAAGCAGCTCTTCCTCTCTCTCAACAAATAATAAGAGTCCAATTCCTGCATTGCCATGAGATATTTGTGGCCACACAGAGAAATAACATCCCAACCCAAAGATCAGAAAGGCTCCCTGATACATGTCCTGCCTGAATGCCTGGGGCATGGTCTAGCATTTCATGAATTAGAAAGTTTTGAACTTATATACACAGCAGGTGATACTGGATGTAAGACATGGAGTTGAACTTGGAAAAAGTAAGCCTTTTAAAGGACCAGCGTTCATGGAACCTTGACGGGCAGGGAAGTAAACGCTGAGCCACGTGGTGGTGGTGGTAGTTTTTGAGTCAGGTGAAAACCAGCGAGAACAGAAGTCATTTGGGCAGTAGGTGTATCGTGCAATATTGAAGTCTCAGCCCAATGAAGTGAGAAACCTGGTAGAATTCTTTTTTCTGTCATTGTTCATGGCGGAGTCATCTGTTAGTATGGTAGCAAGCAATAAATAATGATATAAAGGGATTAAAATGAGTGCTGGCATCGCTGGCGTGTGGTTGGAGGGTTTTATTCTTGGTCTGAGTGTCCTTTGTGCAAAATATGGTGGTGCATTAAATTTAAAAATTCTTTTATTTTTTTTTTTTTTTTTAAGTTGCCCATTAGTGACTTATGGCAATGGTCTCCTAAATGAGACTGACCCTGCAGGCCTTGTGTCACGTAAACTAGTCTTTAAATCCTATTTGGATAGACTGTCTGCGGCTATTCCACCCTGATGCAACAGTGTCTACAAAGGCACTTCTCAGAAGACGGAACGTGGGCCTAGCAAGAGATTTCACAGATAAATAACAAATACTTTGAATATTTTTCAGCTAATGTGGTTGTGAATGGAGAGAAACCTGGCAGGAGAAAGGAGGAATATATCAAATATATCCCAGGAGCATTTAGAAAGTTGCTTTTTCTAAATTGGTTTACAAATGCAAATAAACATTACACAGTGTCTGAAAGAAAAGTAATTTTTATTTTGCATAACAGCCTAAGACCGCTCGTTCTTTTGCCTGAGGAAAAAAAAAGATTTATTTTTAAAATTGTAGCAGAAGGTAACAGTAAGCAGGACCAGCAAGCTCCATGTCTTTTCCACACACGTGAACTGAGTTGAGGAGGAAGAAGAAAAAGAATGCATGTTACCACCTTCCTCTAAAGCCTGGGGCTGGGCGCAACAGCTACCCAGGGAGAAAGCTGTAATGACCATTTCAGATTTTTGCTTCCTTTTATTCGGTGGAGCATAGTTATAAAATAACACCGCAGCAGTTCTTGTCCGAGCACCTCCTGTGCTGAGGTCTCCTGGAGCCACAACGTCATGCAAAACTCACCTGAATTCCTCCTTAGTCCCAGCATGGCCTTCCAGCTGTGGGCAAGAATTGGTGCATCTTTCCTTTCAAGAAAGAAAGAAAGAATGAAAAAAGAAAAGAATCATATCTTTCTACGATCATGCAGCATTAATTCTCTTAGTAAAGTGTTGGAAATAAACACATAAATGAAAAGGTGCAATCCTGCTTCCTTTGGGAATGCTGCATGGACTGCCAGGGATGTGGTATGGTATTATATATGCCTTTTCATGTTTCCTTTATGCACATTAGATTGAATAATTGTCGTTATTACTCCACAAAAGTTCTTGTTCTCCTTATCACAGGAACACGTAGTTGGGGGATCATTTATCATCATTGTTACTGTTATATTTGTATATAACACTTTCAGTGTTAGAAGACATCCTAAACCGAACAACAATAACAGCAAAAATTACCAAAAAAAAGGAAATTACAAGGATATTGCTAAACAATGTGACTACATTTACAAACTTGTGCACAAATATTAGATCTAGGTTTGGACCACTGTGCTCATCTTTGGACCACTGTGGTAGGTTACCTCAGTTAAAGTGAGGCTAAATTGTTACTTTTCAGATGGATTTGTATTTTACTTACATTTTCCACTGATGCAAGTAGCTGCTGTTTCATGATACAAACGTGCATAAAATGGAGAGGCTTGTTGGGCACATAGTCCTTGGACTGCTGCTGCTGCTTAGAATATGATAAAAGCTCCTTCATGTCCATGATGCATTTGGCTTCACAGTGAAGAGAGAAGAGAATCTGAGGATGTCAAATTCCTCAGGATCCTGCTTTTCAGTGGAATATGGCGCTCATAATTAAGGGAATTAGTAGCTGTCTGTCTGGGTTAATATTCCAACACATTACAAGGCTTAGAAAATGTAAGAGTTTGCAGAATAAGAGCATATTACTCCAACAGGATTTTGGTGTATTTTGTCAGTTAATAATACATACTATGTATATACATACATGTATTAGTATATATACTAATACATACATGGCTATTTTAGATAGCCATGGAAAGCCAGTCTTCCGGGGGGTTGATAGATACGCTTAAGATACACTAATTGCTGGCAGGCAACCTGGATATTATATTCCACTAGCCTAGAAAAACACATGGCCGGGATCCTGTGTACCAGTGTCTGCAATTGCAGGAGAGTCCAATTAGAAGATCAGTGGTCAGTGGATCTTTAGCTTTACTGTGCTACAAGGTTTATGGCTAATTTCTTATCTGAACATGAGTACTGAAGAAAAAAAGGGGATAGCAGAGGAAACATGAGGGCAAGGTATGTAAATTAAGGAGAGAGGAGACAGAGTGAGGGTGATGTGCTTGTCACACTCCACTGTTTCCCATGGGAGAGCATCACTTTAGTGCTATTGCTGGTAGGAGAAAAAGGAGCAGGGGGAAGCTTATTTTCTGTGGTTTGAAAAGTCATGCAGGTAGTACTCTAAAGCTGCAAACTATCAAATGTTTTGATACATTTAGTAGAAGAGTCCAAATATTTTTAACTTCAGAATTTTCCCTTTGAGCTGATCCAGCCTGAGCATTTAAATCTCACTTCTGCGAGATCTAATAGGAAAAATCTTGTCAGCAGGCTGATGAATGCTAGTCTTTTTGTTTGGTTGCTTGGGTTTTTTAGAAAGATCTGAAGACTTAGCTTTGTTTTCTGGTGCTCTGCTGGGAGGCAGTTTCCACACCTTTGATAGAGGAAAGGGATGTTGTATGGTATATCGCATGTGAAGAAGCTTCACTTAACTCCTTGCATGTAAGACCTAGAGCAGACTGAAATGCAACAGATTCTGTGCCTGCCTGAAAAATTTGCACTAGTAAAATAGCACTTCATGAACTATCAGGTGGGGTACATGGTTGTCTGAAAAATTTTGACTTTTAATATTTCACACATGGATATTTTTCTGTAAGTGTATTCCTTTCTGCCTACAAACAAGTGACCAAACTCTGGAGAGCTGGCAGCCAGAAGATTTTAGATTTCGTGAAGGTTTGTCACATTCTTGTGGGCACAGGACGGTTTGCATGTGGGGAGTTCACAGACACATTATCCTATATTGGATTTCCTGCTTTACTCCTTGCAGGAGTTTACAGCTTCTGCTCAGCAGAGCCACCTGTGCTCCACGGAGATTTATTCCAGGCGAGCTCAGGTGGTATTCTCCTTGCTGCAGTCTCCTTAGGATTTCCCCAGAGATCTGAATTTTTGATGGTGCTCAAAGATTCCTGTGCATCCGTTGGCCAGACCTGCCGCCCCCAGTCCCCGTTGAAACTGCCCGCTCTTGTGAACGCACTGGCTGTTGGCAGATTTCGTGTGGCAGGGCATTTGCCACATCTTTTCCCTGCAGATATGCGGTTCTCCAGAGATGTCTCTTGAACCCCTACAGGCTTGAACCTCAGGGCTTTTGGATGGATTAAAAGTCGTTCTGCTTTCAGTGAAAGCTGTCATAAAATGTCATAAAATTAAATTTCTCTGCTGCAGGGGCTGAGAGACTTCCCCAACCAGCCTGGATAATTCTTACCAGTAAGACTTAGAAATGCCTCCTCTTGGCTTTTTTTCTTAATAGGAATGGTAGTATTTTTCCCCATGTGTGTTTTAGATATATCATCTATGGAAAGCAGCAATGTGTTTATCATCAACAGTGAAAATACTGACCTGGAAAAGACTTTCTTTAAAAAAAAAAAAACACCATATGCATTGATACGGATATAAGGAAAACAAAAACCCTACAGCTGCTCTGCCTGCAGGGCTTTTCTGAATAGCAGAATGGATCAAAGGATGTTTTTATTTCCTTGTGAAGAGGAAAAATTCATCACTTTATAAATCACAGCAAAAACAAATCAAATCAATACCAGGAGCTTCTAATAATAATGCATTTCTTATGGCTGTCCTTAGTATAGGTCTCAGCAGTGGGTGCTGCACACAGCTAAAAAGAGTGAACTAAAACCTCTCTCTGACACTGGTTTTCATTTAGCATTAAGGAATTAACTGGAGTACCATCCCAAACAGTGACATATTTAGAATCTGAGAGCTAAATCTGTGTTTTATAGCTGGAGTTCATCTGAACTGTGAAGGGGTACTATAGAATAATTTTTTCCTTTCGTTAGAATTCAAGAACATGTTGGGTACTTTCACTTTTTTCATCTGTTGTGTGCTGTGGCTGGGTCGTTAATGCACTTTGTCCAGTTGTTAGCAACGCATCCTGAATGTCTTCTGTAGACCATTGCGGTTTGAACACCTTTTTTGGTTGATGAATAAAGGAGAAGCTCTCTCTCACCTTCTGTGGAATGTGTTGGCTTCCGTCCTGATGCATGTTACTGTAGGATGCAGTCATTTATTTTAACTGTGTTGAGAGACTTTCAAAGCCGTTATAGGATCTTGTTACAAGCCAGCAAATTCGTACTGTATATCAAAGGGTGCAAGTTAGTGCTGAGATCACCAAATAACACTTACTTTCAATAGAGCTTTAAAAAATTCTGGCCCATGAATTTTGTGATTAGAAGTAGATCATCTATTAACAAGTCAGTGCATGGCTAGGGAATAGATCCAAGTGCTTCCTAAATTGGATAAGTGTTGGCTGGGTACAACAGTGAGCAGTAAACAGGGTATAAAAAGCTATGAGTAGTAGAGAAAAGGATTAAGAAAAAGAGAAAGTTTTGTATTACCTCAGAAATAACTGAGTCATGCAGTTGCTTGGTGCAGGCATGAAGTTATTAGCAAGGGAAAAAACACATCACAATATTTTATTGTCCCTTCTTTAGGTGTTAGGCCTCCAAGACTAAAACCAAATATATATGTATATGGGTATTTCTTTGTTTTCAGTTTTCCTTACTAACGTTTCATGTCTAGACAAAGTGCAACAGAGAAAGCTATTTCTTAATTATTTAGTACTAATTAATAATGTGAATTAATGTTGTGCTGCCACTACATTGAACCTTTCTTATACATACATTGCATTGTTCAGATATTCAAGGATACTACTGCAGTGTTTTTGCTTAAAGTGTTACATTTTCTTTTCTTTTCTTTTTTTTCAGGTTGACTTTGAACAACTCCAGGAAAACTTGTGTCAGATGGAAAGACGGTGCAAAGCATCATGGGATCACCTTAAGGCTATAGCAAAGCATGAAATGAAGCCAACTCTAAAGCAAAAAATGTCCGAGTTCCTTAAAGACTGTGCAGAAAGAATCATAATCCTGAAGATTGTTCATAGAAGAATAATTAACAGGTACAGAATTAGATTGGTGACAGCAATATCTTGATAATAAATGGCTTGCTAAAATTATAAATTATGACATCATAGGTATGTTTTTTTATAAGTGTTTAATCCACGTTCCAGCAAGTAAGGTTACCAGGATGTATGTGGTGCATACTTTGTTATAGATGATATTTCAGAAAGATCCCCACTCCACAAAGTTTCTATATTTCTCCTGAAAAGAAGCAATGATCCAGGCAATCATTTATTCCCAAGGTGCAATAACTGGGTCTTTTAACTCCTACTCCTCAAAAGCTAGCAGCTTATGGTTAAGTTGCTATATTTTCTGTCCTTCCCTGAATACTTTTGAGGCAGGGGGTTGGCTTACTGTCTGATAAACAAGAAGAGGCTGTAGCAAAAAAATGAAGTTGTAATGACAAATTTGTCATATGCAGAAGTTGAAATGAGTCTTGTACAATAAGTTCTTCTATAGGCAGCATCACTCCTATTTGCAGGATCTACAAATGTGTTTTATGCCTGTTCAGCAGAAGACAGAATTAAGATTCCTCTCCTTAGGACTTTCCGTTGGGTTTAGTTTCATCCAATGGAGTTAACAGTAATTGCAGTGCTTTGAAATGTACATATTCGTGATAATTCTGCAATATACCTGAGCTTTTTTTTTTAGATCCACAAATGTAGCTTAAGTCATTTGAGTAATTTATCTATGTTCCTGCTTATTAATGAAATTTTAAGAGATTTTTCCAACTTCTGAATAATTGCCAAATTGCCGTGGTCAAAACTAGGATCTGGATTCCAAATGATCCCAAACTTGTGGATATACACTTGAGAAGTTGATTCAGCTCTTCTTTTGTTTTCATAATGACTTGGTTTTCATGCCATAAGTAAGCAGAAATCCCAATTGCAGTGGAAGGGAGGTGAATTCACCAGTTTCCTGTTGTGTTTATCATATGCATTGTACAAATAAGTAAAATATTAACTTTTTCCTATTATGTCCTGCAACTACTACTATAGTTCTCCAAAAATGTATCCACGTATTTGCATCTTTCCAGGATTGGGAAGATTTTTTATCATCAGGGATGTAGATGCAGTTAAAAGGAATTCCCATACATTTTTAAACATTCAGTGCGCTATTGTAAATCATGCAATATAGAAGCAATAGTAAAAGTTGCAAATAGTGCAAAAGCTCTGAATGCCACAGGAGCAGTAAAACTGTGAATTGAGAGTATCCCAAACTAAAGTACTTGGTAGATAATATAATTTTACGGTCAGTTTTGTGAACCAGAAATTCTTTCCTTCTTGTGTTTGCTAGCCTGTAAATCTGCATTCTTCTTGTCTAGACTTTCTCCAACATCCTAACAGCCTCTTTGAAGTTACTTAATACAAATAAATAGAATTGAAACGTAATAAATATTTTTTCTATAACTGAAATGAAATTGGTCATTCATATGCCAAATTAGTCATATAAAGTAGATGGGGTTCCATAAACATCTTATCTCCTGCATCAGCCTGGGAAAGTGGACTGGGATGAAGTTATCATAGACTAGACCTTCATGGTTTTAATTATAAAACATGCCAGTGTTATGCAAAGCATCCATGAAAATTCTGTAGCACAAAAGAAATGATGGGAGCTAATAAAGTAATAAATGGATTCACTGAAATGTTTTGATTTTTTTTTTTCCCAGAAACCATCAATAAAGATTTTTTCCCTTTGCATTTATGAACTCATTGTTTTCCAGGTTTCACTCATTTTTGTTATTTATGGGCCATCCTCCCTATGCAATACGTGAAGTCAACATCAATAAGTTCTGCAAAATTATTAGCGAATTTGCTCTGGAATACCGCACCACCAGAGAACGAGTTTTGCAGCAAAAACAGAAACGAGCTAACCACAGGGAAAGAAACAAGACCAGAGGGAAAATGATAACAGATGTAAGTGGCAAAATATATCTCCCACAGCATGGATTTTTAAAACTTTCTTTCATTGAATGTCATATATGAAGTGCTGTTACTCTTTATTTTTATTCTTAAGAGGGTCTTCTGCTGTAAGTAATGAACTCTGTTCTCTTAGAAGCCAAAACTTGCAAGTTCTTGACTGTGTATATTTTTTGCTTTATACCAATTTATAGAATGAGAACAAACTGAAATTAAGCATCCAAAAAGAGCATCTCTGTGTGTTGCACAGACAGTGCCCAAAATATCTAGAAGACAAGAGGAGCTGTGTGTACCTGATCAGCCAAGAATATGAAAAAGGAAAAAAAAAAACTAGAAATTAGGCTTCTAATTGAGGACATTATTTAAATGATGAACCATTGTAGCCATTTAAGTGGTTACAACCAAATTTAAATGGATTTCTTTTCCTCCATCTTTGAATATTCTAATATAGTCTTTAATCTTAGTATTTTATCTATTTTTATGTGGATATATATAGATGCATGCACTCACACAGCAACTTTCTTCTTAACTTTAAAGCACAGAACAGCCAATTTTATGGGAACAGACTACTTTGGGGGTCTGAAAGAACAGACAAATTTATGTTTACACTAGATGTTACCCTGCAAACTTTTTGACTGTATGATTGCATACTGGTAGAATAAATTAAAATAAGATTAGTTTTCTCAGCATAGTAAGCTTTAAAATCCCCTTGATTTTTTTATCTTTTTTTTTTTTTTTTAAGTTGATGTAGTTTGACTCAATCCAAATAAAGTTTTAAGAAGTGCCAGTACTTAATAAAAGTTTCCAGCTGTCTCACAATCCAAATCTGGAGTCTCGATTAGACGTGAGTGGTTCGTTGCATATGAAGCTACCCCTGTCTTTGGCATGAAAAGCCCTAAGCTGATTACAGTTTTATGGCTCAGGCAACATGGGTCAAAATATATGTATGTATTGAGACTGATACAAATTGAGATTGTATTTAAGTCATTGACTCATGTTCATTTGTAGATCTTTCCTGGCAATATCCTCTTTAAATTTGGAAATCTGCCCCACCTAGAGAAAATGTTAAACCTGTATTATTATCTCAAATATTTTCCTTTTGGTCTAGCCTCAGGTTAAGGAAGAGGCTCTGATTTTATGTGAAGGGTATAATATAGTCATGCACATTTTCAAAGCTACCCCTGGGGAACTGAGATCACTTTCTTCAATTGCTTCTCGGTTTTCCTGCTGTATTCTAGAGGAGCTAAAAAATAGCATTAACCTAAGAGATTGGTAAATTAAAACGTTCATTTCCTCAGGTAGCTTCAATATGTTTTACTAGCTTAAACAGTACTGAGACATGAAGGAATTACTGTTTTCCTCCTGTATGATGTAGTGTTTCTGTATCATCTGTCCAGAAGAACTGGCTGTGGCAGGACAGAAAGCTTGCTCTATGTCCTGTTCCTGCAGGAAACATGAGGGGAAAAGAAAATTTGATCACTGGCAGCTGGGTTCAGGAAGCGGAGAGAAGGGACCCTTTCAAACCAGACAAAGGCTCCGGGTTGACAGCTAGGCACTGAGGAGCAGAGCCAGGGACGATGGCCGTTTTCTGAAAATGTAAGAAAGGAGGCAGCTAGGCCTTTCCCAGAAAAACGTATTATTGGAAGAAGATGTCTTGTTCAGCTCAAGATAGTATTGAGATTTGACAAGAATTAAATGCCACCTAACAGTGAGTGTTCCACCTAAAAATATCTCGCAGGTCCCCAGAAAGGGAGCATTTTTTGCCTATCACTAATTTACAATTACATAATGGTCCTATTAAAAACAAAAAGCCTGCTGGAGTAAAAAACCCCATTCTTTAAAGTTCCCCTTATAAAGATGTTCTTTAAGGGAGTTATTCATATAGCCATATGGTTATTTCAGGACTTAGTAAATCTCTTTAGCTGTAGCCCAGTAATATGGCCTCGTTTACTGTTCATTTGGTTGCAGTACATGGTAAAACAGAATGAAAGTTGCATCAGACTATTTGTCACAGCTTCCTTTGACAACTTCAAAGTCAGATCTACCTCAAAACAAGTTTCTAAGTCAGCAGGATGGAAGATATTTATGTGTGAAGAATGATGAAAATGGGGAGTTTTATTGTGGTCTTGTGGTGGCTGTGGTTTGTATCTGGTCTTGGTTTTCTTAGTGTTTTATATTTGAAGAGATTGGAAAGGGAAGATATATCAGTAATGCGTGGACAGTATGTTCAACTAGTTACAAAACACTGATAGAAGAAAGTTTAGATCTTGACATTGGAAAGAAACTCTTTGTAGAAAGTAATTCTAATAAGTAGTCACGTGGAATTGCAATTTCTGCTATCGGTGACCTAGAAGGATTGTGCGGTTATTTGATATTTACCTCCCTGTCCTTTTGAAAGTTTCCTCAGGATCTTATTTTTACCACCTTACAGTACGTTGCTTTTAGGCAGAAGAAGAGGGATTTTAGCAAAAATGGGAAAGGAATAAGCCAGAACCATCCCAGTTCTTAACGAGAAGGCACATATCTCTTAAACCTTGGTCCCCCCTGCAGACTTGGAAGGCAGAGGGGTGCTGGCTCTTTGCATGGAGAGAGTCTGCTGGCTTCTTGTGTGGAGAACTTGCATCAGCTTCAGCAACTGCTCACATGGAGCAGGGCTGAGAAACACGATGGGGAATATTTCCAGTTTTTCTTTCAGCCTTTTACCACAGCGATCTTTATGTTTATATGTTCTTTAATAGCTGAAGTGGACTGGGCACTGTCAGTTTAAATGTTGGTGAATGTTGTCTGCAAGAGACAGAAAGATGGAGGGGGGGGAAGGGGAAAAAAAAAAAGAGCAGTGAGTTGCCACAGTTTCACAGGGAGAATTGCCTAGTTTCTGTAACATTATATCTGGCTTTAGGCAACGATAGCACTCATTTCAGGCACACTAAAAATAAAAAGCAAGCAAAATAGGGAATAAATGCAATTATAGATATAAGTCTGAGTTTTTTAATGATTTTTAATAATAGTAGGTAATATAAGCATCTGTCTCCCAGATTTATGAAGCTCTGCTTTTTACGATACTTAAGAGTTTCAATTCCAAAATTGCTATGTAATAGAAATAATATTTTGAAATGGCAAATCCACCACATAGAAATGCTAGCCTAAAGGAAAAATGGGAGGGAGGGAGGGAAGGAGGGAGATCTCAGATTGTCCTGCAACATCCAATATTGGATGACAGAAGAATCAAGCAGTGCTTTTCTTAAAATTAACATCTTGTGCCTGCAAGAGGTATTCGGTATAGCAATATTCTTTCAGTGCTTTTTGGTAATATTACATGTTTAAAATTTCCTAATTTATTAATATTTCTCAGTGTATTTAGAATGATGAAATGAAGAAGGAAATAAAAGACAGAATGCACACCCCTGGGTGAGAGCAGATTCCCTTGGGAAACAAAGTTTGATTTACTTGTTTTGCTGCTTTGACTCCTGCTGTCCATATTTGCTGGGGGCAGATGGCTCTCCAGACATGGAAACATCATGGGGATGGTGAACTGCTCCTCCTGTGCACTGGAGCAGCTTTGGGTTTGGGACAGCGGCTCTAGGTGTGAGCCCTCTCCACCCAGAGCAGGAGGAAGGGAAATGCTAATGCCCCGGGTACCGGAGATGAGCAAAGTCAGAGAGGAGTACATTGCCCTTAAAGTAAGTCCACGGCAAATACTTTTAGATAGATTAAACAGGCAGGAAGGCCAGCAGCTAGGACTTTCCCTGTAAAAATCTAGCTTGATATAAAGTAATGATATAATACACTTTTGTTGGAGCACACTCTTTGTAATGTGTATACTCTGCTATTTCACCTTTCCCTGAGTGCCTTTTGTGTATTGTTTAGCTTAATTTGCTCTCCTCCTGCCTTTTATTTATTAGATAGATGTACATATGGATTAGAATACAAGTATGTTCTTGCTTCCCGTTCTTCTCCTTTCTGTTTCTTATTCATGCCAAAAAGTGAACAGTGGCCTTCTTCAGAAGAATTGCTTTACGGTGTGACTCCCTGCACCTCCCCCCAGGGATGGAAAAAAACCAAATGGATCTTTTTAATGTAAAGGGAACATACCTGCCAAGGTTCCTCTGCAAAACATCTGCCTGTGTTTCTGTCAGTGCCACTGTGTCCAAAGAAAAATAAGTATCTCACTCTTTGAATAAAACATACCCTTAAAAAGTAATGTTAATGTGCTGCTCAGCACTCTCACAGCTAATCTTCTTATGGAGATTGTGCTGAAACTAAGCTGAGGGCCAAAGTAAATCAGGCTTTCATTTTTAATGATGAATGTTTCTGGAACAGAATGTATCAATCCCAGACAGAAAATCATAGCTGAGATGGAGATAAGGTCAAAAATATGTATTAGTAACACTAGGGAGGGGAATAGAATTGGTGGAATGCTTCTTCTAAAAAACAAAACAAAACCCACAAATAAAAAAATGCATCAATTTCTGGGCTATGTTTGCATTTTATAAGCAATCAAACTGAAAATTATGGAAAGAAGGAGCCCAGATACTTGAGAAAGTGTGTTTTACTTTGGGAACCTGCCATGTGGGGCATCTTACAACCCAATGAAGAATTCCCCAGGCATTTGGGAACACAGCTCTAAATAGTTTGCTAATTCCCTGTAAATCCCCAAATTTAAGAACAGTCCATATGCCACAACATTTTGATATGCCCATTGCATTTAATGTTGTGTAGCTGTTAAGATACTTTTACATGCCTGCTGTCACAGAGGATGAAAGCCCTGAATGGCAAAGGATAATTGCCTCTCTAATTTCCAGGATCTGATATCAGGCAGCTACTGAAGAACTTTAAGCATTTCTTCAAAGACTACTCAGCATTTGGTTTGAGTGCTCTGTTAAATTGGAAGTTGAAAAGCCCCAGCTTAAAAAAGGAATTAAAACAAGCACTTAAGCGTAGAGAAAAGGAATTGCCAAGAAGCTGACCTCTGCACTGGGAGAAAGAGCAGCCAGGACCTCCCTGTGCTGAACAGAGCTGGAAAAAGGAGAGGGAGTCTTTCTCAATTTCCACAGGGCAAAAAGTGGGCAAGCAACCGCATGACTCAAGGGAGAGAAATCGGATGGGTTAGGGGTAGTTTCAGTTCATAATTTCTCTTAGAAAAATCAGGACATTTTTATACATCCTACTGACAGTGACAGTCTGTTCTATGTACAATTAACTAAAAAAAAATAAGCAAGCTGATTGTCTAAGGAATTAATTCCTTATACGCTTGGTATTTTTATGTTCTCCTGTAACTGGATAAACGGTACCATGGTTACCTCTTACTCTGTTGTGGTTTGACCATACTGTCTTTCCTAAATCTTGCTGTTTGTCCTTCTTCACCCTGTCCTTTGATTCCGGTGGCAGACTGATGAAGAAGAGGATGCTGAGGTATGGTTCTCTGAAAGAGCATGCCATTCCCATCTCCCCTGTGTGCTGTGACATCTAATTTCTAACTCAGATAGTATGGACTGCTCAACTCCATCTGCTCAACTGGAACTATGAACCATGACATTTTTCTCATAGCTTTTTGGCTCAATCATAAGAATGCATTTTTACAGTTAGCTTTAACCATATGCATACCTGCTCTCTTGAATAAGGATATCCTGATCTGAGGCCTTAATAATTTTGAGTTTCCTCATTTCTTTTCCTTAATGTCTGTTTACTAAACTGCAAAATATCCCCACTACCCAAAACATCGGTGATCTGAATGTTATGGGGATCATCAGTTACCTTGGGCTACAGATTACCATGATAATTTCATACTCATTATTAAGCTGTGTAAGTCCAAATGGAATTATTTTATAAAGTGTTCAAAAGCATCAGGATATAGGGATGCAAAGCCAATTGTAGTGGTTCTCCTTGCTGTATGAATTGCAAATAAGACACCTCAGTCGCCATAGAAGTGAGCCATGGAGTAGTTCATGTATTTATCATAAAGTGCCCCTGAAGGTGAAGTTGAAAATGAATAAAGGAGTGAATAAATAATTTAAGAACTATAATGCACTAGCTATATTCATAATAAAAGAATTTGTTCATTTGAGGAGCATCTATTGTGCAATGAATTCTTTATTCAGCATTAGAGCTTTCTTCAGTTTGCTGAACATAAACATTGTGGCTTAATGCTCACTGTTTCATATGGCAGTCATTTGCTCAAGAGGCTGGGGGTTAAGCATTAATCTACGGCAACATCTGAAAATTAAGGAAGCGAAATAAAACTTCTGGCTATAGAGCTTCTCCCCCAGTGATGATTTGTGCTGTATAGCTTGGGGCGCAGAAAGAAAATGACACAAATTAGCCTTTTTATGCCAACGTTTAACTAACCTGTGTGAACAGTAACTAACAGTTGTGAATAGTAACTAACAGTTATGTGAAGACTTTATCCTTTGGTTTTTTCTGAGATGGTATTGATCAGCTTTACCCCACCCATTGTATATAAGAGAGTATTCTTAATGCCAAAATGGCATGCACTTTCATAGAAGTTTCTCTCTAATGTTTTTCCGTCTTTTAATTTCACATGTGATACTCTAGCACTTGCACACTTTCCACATCAAAATGTTGCAAGCTAATATTTTAACAAGAAAACAAACTTCTCACTATCAAAAACAAATCTCACACTGTTATATTTAGCTCAGTGCCTTGTAGGGATTATTGTTTTGCTACTCAGTTAACTTGCTATCTTACCCCGAAAAGTCATTATGTTAAAATAGAATCATCCTGTCATTGATTTCCAGATTAAATATTTTCAGTTTGCAGTCTTGACAGCCCCCGGGACTCGATCAAAGCTCTGAAAGTAGGGCCCAGTCTTTTCTTCCAATTTACCGTTCGCTGACAGAAAGGCTCTGCAGGTTTGCATCCCTTTAACTGACTGGCTCAATACCATTAAATGGACAATTAATGTTGTTTATTATGCAAAGGAAGAATAGAATGCAGCACACCTTCTTTCATCTGTGCTGAATTGGGGGGAGTAAGAAAGATTAAAAGGAAAGTGAAAACACTTCAGTTTCTGATGCTGGACTGATATGACCGAAAATACCAAGGGGTATTCTTATCTGTTGATGCCTGTTTGCTGTTGACAGAGCCTGTCTTTTCTGCAGCCAGGACTGTATTCTAAATGTGCTTTAGCCTTTCTGTCGATAAGAGCAGTGGAGCAAGCACCAACATCGCAGCCCTTTGTAGGCAGAGGCTGGGAAGGGAGAGCAGCCCAGCCATGCAAGCTCTTCTCCTTAGAAAGTATCCCGTTCTGCTCTTTCAGTCCATTTCTAGACGGCTGTTCTCCACAACTGGTGGAGCTGTGCGAGCCCAGCTAATGTAGCTGCTGTTGTTAACGTAGTCCTGGTGACAGGGAAATCACAGGCGGGCCGGGGAAGCAGAGGGCAGATTCCTAAATCTCTTGTAAGGTTTTGTTTGTTCTTCTAACTGCTGACTGCAATTTTTGTGTTTTGGCCATGAAATAATTTGGCTGGGTGTTTTGGGACCGGGGATTTTTTCAGCGTTACTGGTAATGTATTTTAAGGTTACTTGTAGGTATTTGTGTCTTAGACCAGTTTGAGAGTTTTCTGTGCAGCAATGCAGAGAGGCAAGAGGCAAAGGTCTCTCTCCCTAGACCTCTCTCCCAGTTTTGCCTTGTTACTGAAAGGTGATGGTACAGGAAAAAGCAATTTCTTATTTGTGTCGGGTCTCATGCAGTGTACCTCAGTGTCATACCTGACCCCAGATCAGGCCCAGCCTGGTCGAAGGTTTCAAAGCAAGCTTTGTACCTTATACTCTCAGACAGAAGGTCAAAATTATAAGGCTTGAGCTAATGCATCTGGTTTTCCTCCGATTCTGTCTGCTGCTCCCTGCTGTCACCCTGTTTCCAGTTTATTTCTGCTCAGGGTGCATGCTCTGGGAGAGGAGCAACTGTTGCCTGGCTTGTTTGGGAATATCTGCACTCCAAACCGGCCCGAGAGGACACTTCTCTCCTTGCAATCCGCGGTCGAGACTCCAGCCTATTCTCCGTGCTGTTTTCTGTTAAAACAACAAATCCATTTTCCTCCCGCAGTCTGGCAAGTTCTCCAGCAGCTCGCCCCCCTGCCAGAGCCAGCCCCAGGGGCTGCAGTATGCTGAGGACGCTGCAGAGCATGAGAACATGAAGGCCGTGCTGAAGACCTCCTCCATTGGCGGGGAAGGCACCACAGTGCTTGGGGTCCGCACTCGAAGCCGGGCCAGCCGAGGTAAGTGCCAGCAGTTTCCCTTTGGCCACGTTTTTTGTGGCACGGTGGCCCAAACGCAGGTCGTGGCCCCCTCGCATAGCGCTTGCGGCAGAAATGGTTGAAGGGGAAGGAGAAGACCCCAGTGGTGTTTCCACACTGGAGGTGGTGATTTGGGGCACAGGGATGTAGGATAATTTGCCTGAAGTTTTAACACGTGGATCACAGCCAAGGTAGTGCCTGCGGGCGTGAGGAGTACAAGCCTGCGAAAATTCGCACCTCTCCCCCCACCCCTGTGAATGTGGCTGCCCACTAACACCCCAATTTTTATTCCTGTTCTCATCATGAAGGCAAAATGGGGGATCCATGGTGTGGTTTTCTTTTAATTTTTCAACAGAAGCAAGGAGAAATTGCTTTTTCTATTTTTTTTTTAATTAAGAAGCAATTCAAATTGAAGTGAAAGGGCCTTGCAGCATTTTAGGAATGACTGGGGAGAGGAAAAAGGGTAGGAAAAAGATGGTGAATCTTCTAACCACCTCCCTGCTAAACTGCAAAGCTAGTGGATTAAGTGGAGCCTAGGAGCATAGAAAGCTGCTGTGGACAGCCCCGCATCTCCTTGCTGTCCTGACAGATACCTCTTTCTCTGAGGTCCACGGTGCTTTGCTGTTTCCAAATGTCAGCACGGGTGATTTCTGAAAGCTGACAGAGAGAAAATGAAAACCTGACCCACGCCGCCGATTCCAACACCTGATACTCTGACAGAAGAGCTCACGGGTACAACCGTTCTTGGCAATGAGAAAGCCTTGTTTTTCGTCCAAGACATGATTCACTGGTACACCTCTTTATTTAAGCGGCCACTAGACCACTTCCTTTATGCTAAATCATTTTACAGACAATGGGTTCACGGGTTTGTTTTCTTTTGTCTTCCCCTCACCCCCTCCCATACACGTGATACCTGGAAGATTATTTTGGAGTAAAGGTGATGCACCAAAATTCAAGTCCTCAGTTTTCTGTTCTAGTATTTCTTTTCCCTCACATCTGGATATCTTACACTTTCTTGTTTCTTTTTTGATACCACTGACAGCACATCCAGAGCATCCACCACTAAGTCTCTGTGCGTGTGTAGTTTATTAAGGCTTGAAACCATGATCCTGTCTAATTTTGAGGTTTCACAGCCCCAATTTATGAAGCAAGTCAAATAGCTAAAGTACAAAGATGAAATAATTCACGCTGCACTGCAACAAGCTGAATAGCTGAAGTAATCCACTGAATGCTTATGAGCAGTGCGTCCTGATAATGAGAGTCAGCTTGTGTTCCCCTGAAGAACAGCAGAGGCAGAGGACGGGTGAGCCAGACAGAAGCTTGTCAGGAGCGCTCGCGTAGTACAACTGCTCTTGACGGGAGCCAGGAGAGAAGCAGCAGAGCAAAGTGCTAATCGAAGCTGTTGTTTATTGACATTGGGGATGGGATATGGAGTGGCCTCGCCAGTGAATTTTTAGCTGCTTGCAATTCTACCACACCCACTCTTTTGCAAAGCTCGCTGTCGGTGTTCTCGCTGCACGCTAGCCTTCAAAAACAAAAAGCACACGGAACAGTAGTCTGTAGTGGAGGAACCCAAAGATGTGTCTGACACAGCTCTGTGGAGTAAGGAGTGCCAGAGCCTTGGGTTCGGAGACACGGCTCACTTGTTTGTTTGTGGTTTTAACCAAAATTGCTTATTTAGCTTTTCAGCTTGCCAGCGACTCTTGCTTTTCTGCTCATAACAGAGCACACGCAGCTGTGCCAGGACACATACAGCTTTGTGATGAGAAGGTGAATTCTTCATTGTGAAAAGGACAAGTAGATATGTCAAACCACATTTTTTGCCCTTTTCGTGTCTGCTTTGCACTAGGCTGTGATACAGATGCTCGGAAATGGATTTGTTCTCTCTTTCGGTACAAAAGACCTGTCTTGCTGATTTGCATCAATTTCTAACATGTGCCATGTCTTCTAGTCTCTGTGTAATAGGAGCAGAGGGAAACAAGGTCACACAACACTCCAGCAATCCTTGGCTTATAGACAGTCTCTAGCAGACATTTGCCAGTTGTATGGTCAAGGATAAGACTTTGAGGCTGAAGGGAATAGAAAGTTATAATTGCATTTGAGCTCTCGGGTCTCTGCTGATACAGCAGAGAGTCTAGGGTATTATTTAGAAATATTCTCCATTAGGCAGAGTCTTCTACTTTGGCCAATTTGAAGTATGATGACTGAGCTGTCTGCTGTAATTCCCAAAAAAAACCAATTGCAAAACCAAAGTGACGCGAGAGACTTCTGTCTTCTTTTCCCTCAATTCATTTTCTGGACTTTTCCAGGCCGTATCGGTTCGTGGAACGCTGGCAACGACGATTCACCTAATGCAACGGATGACGCAGCAGATGAGATCATGGATCGCATTGTGAAGTCCGCCACCCAAGTGCCAAGCCAGCGAGCGGTGCCCAGAGAGAGGAAGCGGTCACGAGCAAATAGGAAGTCATGTGAGTATATGGCTATTAAATTTCTCAAAATAAGCAAATGTGCAAATATGTATGTATACTGGTGTAGGAACTAGGCCTTTAGTATGCAGACGTGCATTGGTAGTTCATAGTAGCTTGAGTGTATACTTAATAGTTGGTGTATATTCCTCTTACTATTGTTTAAACAATGTATGCAGTGGATGACTCTGTCTTCTATAGAAGTTGAAATATCCTTAACAGTAAGAGAAGAAGAATGTTTTATGGTGCTTTAGAGCTTCTCTGATGACAATACTTATTCATAACTAGAGAAGTCAGATCAAGACCTCAAATGGAGACTGTGAAGGTACTGTGAACTGGCATCAAGATTAATAGTTGTATCTGTAGCTGAATTTATTCATAAAGCAAAAAGTAGTTTGGGAGATTTCACCTCTTAAAATCTTTCTCTCTTGTGCTGTGTACCATCCTTCCACAGCCCTGAAAACAAAATGTCTACTGCTGCTTGGCTGCAAAGTGGTTATAGAGGAGCTTAACTTCCACTGGGAAGAAAAGGTAGCACATTTATAAGGTGGTCTTTCAATGGTGTAGTGTGGCCACAGGGCTGAGCTGCGGCACCCGAGTTTGAGCAATTTGATTTTGCGCTTTATTAAATACAATGTTTAAGAGGTGATGACCCTTCTAGTTCTTTTTTACCTTATATGCAGAGACTACTGCGATTACTGTGAGAAGGCTAAGTACCCAAAGAGCATAAGATTTTAGTGTTTAATGTAATTCACCATATGTGGCTTTTTGACTACCTTTCCATCCATCTTTTTAGCATTTCTGGGAAGTTAGGACAAAGAGGAGACAACAACAGTGAGTGAAAAAATCACACAGATTTTCATTTTTTGTGGAATTATTCTAACATAGTGGGTGATCAAAAACATTTGGTATAAGCAGTGATTGCTATAAACTAGCATGTGCTGAAAGCATATTCACTTTCCCCAATATGCTAAGAAAGGGACTTCTGCATGTGGCAAGAGCAAAAGCAAAGTGGACGCTCTGGTTAGATGAGCCAGACTCTAAACAAAGAAAATGAGCTGACACTGGATCGTCTGTCTTTCTTTGTCATACACTGTGCCGTACCTCTTTGTGGCATCACCTCCTGCTGCTACCCACTCCCCCACACGGTTCTGGTGTTCTGCACGTGCTGACTGCCCTAGTTGGCTTGTGCATATCAAATAAACCTCCTGTATGTTTGCCTATTTCCATGGTTTATCCCGTGCTAAAATATTTCCTCTGTTAGCAACGCTATCTTCATGCACATGCACCAAAAAGTCTTATTTCTGCTCTTTACCAGGTACCTTTTTCCCAAGGAAGCACTTGCTGCAGGAAAAAAACAAAACAAAACAAGATAATGATAATAAAAATACTATATATTTTTCCATGGAGCTGGCTTTTATATTCAGGAAAAACATTAACAGGGATTAAGTATTCAGTAAATGTTTAGTCTGGGACTGATTTCCATTGTAATTAATCGTGATAGAATCCAGCTCTTTTGCTTGTTTGTTCTTCAAGATCTGGATAAGACTCTTAAGTGGATTAAAAGGCAGTTTCAAAACAAAAATAAAGTTCAGTAGTTTAGCATCACTTTCAGCTGACGTGCTGAAAGAAAGTGTGAAAGGAGACTATCTGAACTGAACTGTTTCACTCTGATAGATAGTCAATATACCTGGATGATGAATAGATGAGGTAGTTTAGCTCTAAAATACACTCAGCTGGACTGATAACATGGCACCTCCAGGAAATGAACAGAGACCAGCCCTTGTCAATGCATGATGTGAGTTAAACGAGCAGAAGATCTTCCAGGTAGAAATATAACACAGGTCCCCCATAAACATATTAGAAAGTAGATTTTTAGGCATACTTCAATGACATAGATTAGCAGACGCTATGATATTTATTATCTGCAGAGCAAAGAGACCCTATTACCTGATGGGTTGGATTCACCACCTTCAATCTTCAGGCTCCCATACACATCCTTTGGCTTTTGCTATGAGCTTGGTATTCAATCTATTCATGGACATCAAAGCAAAACTCAGTTGAAAGGAATGATTTTCACTGTGCATCACGTTGCGTATGTCTCATTGCTTTCAGTGAAGTACTGGAAATCTTGTCAGGCTTGCTTTGCATTCAGCAGAGATTTTCGTGAACCTGAGCTGAGATACGTGTTTTTAGCAAAATCAGAAACCCAAAAGATTTATATGTAATTGCACTGTAAACATTTCCTGTGGTTCAGGGATGAGGGATTTTTTTTGCCATAGAAAAAAGACAGAAAAATGTGAAGTAAAAAGCAAGTGAGAAGTAATTTATAACTAGGCGAAAACAGAAACAGGAATATGAAAAAAGGTTAAGTTAAATTCAAGAAATAGTTGTAGTGGGAAGATGAGGCATTTTGACATGTTCCTTTGAACTATTTTACCTTTTGTAATTGTTGAGCAGTGTGACTGTATCTGGTACGCAGACAGCTTAGATCTTAATGATATAGAAGAGTTTGAACTCTCAGAGCAATCAGCAGAACCATAAATTGGGAGGAGGAATAAGTCAGTGAGTTGTCCAGCAAAAGACAGATGGAAAGGTCTGTATCTGTTGGTTGAAGATACGAAGGGTCACTGATAAATCCAGATATGACTGAAGTCGACTGAGACCTAGTAGGAAGGAATTTGTTCGGTGGGAGCTGAAATGGAGTACGGAAAGCTAAGGTACATGCTAAGTGCATAACAACTGAGTTCCTGTGATGATCTGCAGAGAGAGAACTTAATTCTATGCTAGACCTCTACACAGTGGAGGTTTTTAAAGATTAAATTTGACATTTAGAAGTACAGTAACCAACTGGAGGTCACTGCCTCACGATGGGTGTTCGGTGACCTGCCTACCAGAAATACTGGAGTGGTGTTATATATGAGAAAACAACATTACAGTTGCATTCGTTCATTAGAAGCCTCATCAGAAAACCACAGGATTGAATGAGCCACAGCAACTGAAATGGTCTGTCACCCCTCGAGGTGGTCATTCAAAGACAGCTTCAAGGCAAGTTGCCATGGGAAGCTTCTGCTGTTTTTTTTCTCTCTGATGTCCTTATTCTGTGTGTAAACAACAGACCCCAGCCCCTGGAGATGTCAGTTCAGCATATTTTAAAAGCATAAAATACAAATTAGGTTGAAAATACACTGTTTCTGTTCTTGAAGACTGAGGACAGCTTTCTGTGAGAAAGGTTTTTATAACATTATGGGGAGCTGTTCAACTTAGCAAAGAAATAAAAAATAATATAATTAGGATTGTCTGGTTCTCCCATAAGGGTTAGGATGATCTTCAAAAATGATGCCATAACAAACAGTAAGTGCAAAGGAAAATTGGGATAAGGAAGTTTTAAGAATCACTCTATTTGATAGTCCAAATTCCAGTGAATACAATTGCTGAAGTTAATTTTAGCAGCTTACAGAACAGTATTACAAGCATTGCACCAGTGGATTTGGGGAAATACAAATGAAACTTTCTGTATGAGATACCACTGAGATTTCAAAAAACAGTCAAGAAAGGGTATTTAATACAGAGATCTGAATTTTAAAAAATAATATAAGGTAGATAAGCAGAGTTTGCTGTGAAGATTATAGGAAGTAAGGTAAGAGAAGAAATTATATAAAGAAGAACAGGGCTGCTTAGAAAATCCTGTTACTAAATGAGAGTTTCACACCATGATGAACCAGCCTGTGCCAATTGCTTCAAATTCATGGAGAAGAAAAAAAAGTCTTCTAGCCACAGCAGCTTTGAGGCAACAGAAGACACGTAAAGACTAGCAGTATCATTCATAAGATAAAAATTTTACTTAAGTACATTTAATTAAAAGACCCCCCCAAAAAACCTCCATAGTAGACAAATAGGAAGATAATGCTGTTTTCCTTCTTGTCCTGGCTGTTTATTTAAAACATCCATTCTCTAACATAAACCAGTTCTCTCAGGATTAGACTCTTACAGAGGTGCCACCTCTGTATTGGTTTCATTGAACTGAATGGATCTGTCTCAGGAGAATGACGTGATTGCCATGAGTCAACATCAAGAAAAATCATACTCCAGTTTAATAATTGACAATAAGCATGTGGAAGGTATTCACACTAGTTCTGGCATACGCAGAGCAATACTTGGAAATGTTGAGCCAAACGGGGTTGATTTCTGACCTCTGTGAATGGCCATGGGAGGGCTCTGAAAAAGGACCAAGAGAAAGTCCTAAGGATTCGTTACCTTGTTCAAGTGCTGATTAAGCCACAGGGTAGCAAAACCAGACCAGCTGACTAGCAATTTACCACCAGGCTAAAACATGAACCTGCAACTATCTTCCTCCTTCTTTATGAATTGTTAGTATTAGCAACCTTCATGCTTGACAATGCATCTCCTGGCTCCCTAAAGTCAAGGCAGTGGTCAAAGACTGGGGATCCCAACGCTGTCTTGCCAACAAATAATGTCAGATAACTGTGCCAAGGAAATAGCACCGCAAAGCTGGCTTGACTATACAGCACTGTTTGCTTCTGGATCTTCAGCTGACCCTGAATGGTAAACCATAATGTAGGGCCCAGGTGTGACTAATATTTGATGGTGAGTAGCACAGTGGTGGTTGAATTGGATTCTGCTGGAGACACTGCATGAGACGTTGCAGAGAGACAGGCTTGTTTTCCCCACATTGTTTTATCTCAGAGTGTCTCTCTGTGTGTGCACTCTTATTTCTCTCAGATTTGATTAAAATTGAAAATCTGCTTTAGATTTGAGTTAGAGAAATGGGTTTGGAGCAGATAATAATTGAAGCGGAATTTAATCCAATATTCGAATGAGACGACTTGATCAAAATTATTTGTGATGTTTAAAAAAAGAGAAAGGCGAGACATGATAATGCCTTGTTCTTTTATTAGTCTTTGGAATCATGTGTTAGCCTAATAATATACCCTGTGACTGACCCTCGAGATATGGAAACATCTCATAAGGATTTATTGATTTATTTGCATAATGACTTACGGGGAGTAAAAAATTCTTACAGTCATTGTGCAGAAATGGATCTGAGGCACCACCCAAGTAATCTGTCAGACTCACACGAGTGGACTGTGGAGGAGATAGGAATTGAGTCGAGCTTACCTGAATCCTAGACAAATAAGCTCAGGGCCAGTGGATTAAACTTAACTACAGAACATCCCAGGTCAGTTATTTCATACTAAATTCCACCCTCAGTAAAAGTGAAATAGGAGTTAGCACGCTGTCATCAGGTGCCAAAATGTGGTAAAGAGCTCTGCCAAAGGACCAGGCGTGGAGGCAAGCTTTAGACAAGTTTTAGGAACACATGCAGCGCTGCTTTGGAATGAACATGTTTGTAAGCAAACAAAATACTAGATGGGAGACTATCTGAATCCAAAGGTGTGTGATTTTTGTTTGGCATTCATAGGGTGCTTCAGTTAACTTTTTCTTCTTCTTTTCTTTGTTTTTTCATTATTTTTCATTTTCATGTCTCTCCACTTACTTTTTCTGGCTATGAAAAGATACAGAAGTGCCAAAATACCAGGAGGGAGTCTGTTCTTCTGGTATTTATAGCCTGACTAAAAGCAGGAGTTAATGGAAATTACGCTTTTAAAAAAATAAAAACCTTACAAGAAGAAAGTCTATATAAAATGCTTTAAAGGCAAGCAACTTCACTTAGAATTGGCAACTAAGTATTTAGGGTTTGAGTAACTGGATCCTCTCAGGAGTTAGAGGAGGGGGCAGAGTAATCTAGTTACTGATGCACATTTAGCAACAATTATTTGCATTTATAAAAAGTAAATGTATCACCAGTGGTATTCAGTATCACAGTCTGTTTGTCTTCACACAAAGTACTGAGCCTTCAGAAGGACAATACCCAGTTAATAAAAACCTAATTATTGAAAGAAAACAGAACGTGAGATAAAGTACTTAAAACTCTCGCAGCTGGAACGTTATCTCCATTAGATGCCAAGATAGCTAGTGTCTTTTGGATGCCTTTTAAATAATACAGTCTTTCATCCTTAGGATGGCAAGATCTTTGCAAAAATTACAGAACTAAACTCCATGATCTACAATAAATAAAAATACAAACAATAAGTAAAAGTTATTAATAATAGTTAATGAATGAATAATAAATACAGTTGACCACAGTAAGTTGTAGAAATTTATGTACCTGGGGGGGGGGGGGCTGCGTAGTCCCATATCTCATCTCTGCCAGAGGCCAGCACCAACAGCTGTAGGAGAACAAACAGGAGAGGTAGGTTTAGTTGAGTAACCTATAGGTCTCATCATGGAGTTTAGTAGTTGTAAATCAGTGTATTTATTTGAAGCATGAGGCTGAATAGCTGGTTCCATGTTTTCAGCTTTGTCAATTGTAATTGATGACATATATAATTGTGATTGTTGATATTAATACCATTTCTAAGTAGGTACATATTTATTTATGAGTGTTCAGTTACTGCTTTACAACATGTATTACATATATTTTTATAGCTTTCTTTTAAAATAACTGATCTTGACAGACAGGGGTAGACATTCTGCTTTTTAACTGTTCAAATGTGTAGTACCGATGTATTTTGTTGGCAGTCCCCATGAGTTTCAAACGATCTTTCATATCTCGAGTTTTGTTCAAGAGTGTTTGCCTGGTCCTAGCACTGTGAAAGTGAAATTGCCATCATTCTGTACAGTTCTACATGATGTAGTCTTCAAAACAAAAGGTTTTTTGAAAGCCTGGTTTAAAACTCTGGTAAAAAAATTGCTTGTAAAAGAGACTTAAATTCATTTTCCAGTCACTGTTTTAGAGGAATCTATGAGTCATTTCTATAATGAATTTTATTCTGATACAATTTATTTGTTTTGGGGCTTCTATCCTCAATCTTTCTGCTTGAAACAGCTTTATCTTTGTTATATAAGGAAAGTCAGATATAAAATTAACCCAGCCTGCACCATTAAGTACATTCCTTAACTTTGCATTGGATTCCAGTACCGGTATTTAGAGATACTGTGGAATCTAGTATTTGCTCAAAATTGAGCAACATTGTTTAATACAGCAACTAAAAAAAAGATGAGAAGTCATTGGATTGATCTGGGAAGTCTGAATTAAATATGCAATGTTTGCAAAAAATACGTGTCTTTTATCCCTGTTTATTTCAGTTCACAGGGAGAAGATAGAGATGTTGAACACTGCACAGACATTCACATGCTCATGTATGTTATATTCCACAAGCACAGAGGACATGATGTAGGTACAAGGAGAAAACTGCTGCTATAATGGGTTGTCCCCAGTGATTTTAGAGTGGCTGTCACCTCATGTGATTAAATGACCACCCAGATGTGCTGCTCTGTGGAGGAAGAGGTAGCCACTGCTCAGATTTTGGTCTTAACAGAGAGTACATCCTGGTAGCAGGTGGAGCCTGTGTCCCAGCAGGATCCTACAGTATAGGGAGACCACTGGCACGTCCTCGTGCTGTGTCTCCAGCAATGGGAAAACCAAAAAGAGGGAGCGCTCTGCAGCTTCCCATGGGCTTGTAGACAAGGATTTACTAAGTGCTGGAATTTCTCTGGCCGTCTCTTCTTGGCCAAATGGCACTTTCTTTATTGCAGGAAAGAACAAGCTGAAGGTAATGTGGGAGAAACTGGCAGGAGATGAGCAGCTGATAAAGAGCAAGTCATGTCAGTATATGTAGGAAATAAAACTTCATGTTCCCAGGTCACAGAATATTGGCATTGACATTTTCTATAGAAATACTTTTGTTATGGTGTACACTTCTGGTACTTTTTCAACTGTAGTTCTGTAGAAAAAACTTAAGATCTCATTTTAGATCTCGATCTAAAACTTGCATCTTGTGAAATGCAAACAAACTTCATTTGTTTGCACCTTACAAGAGATACAAATAGTTGTTTTCACTTTTGCCAGTTTGCCATTCACCGCATCAGTGAATTCATCTACGTCACACTCTGTTTTCATTTTAGTTGGCATATTTCAAAGGTATATTTCAAGGGTTTTGAATTCTTGACACAGGATTCATTCCCAAAAGTGGAATTTAAGTAAGTTTTAAGTATTAAAAAATATGTATAGTTGAGTTGCACCCTGTTAGCCCTAAGTAAGTTGATAGGGATATGTATTTTGTTTGGTTTCTTTCCATACTAAAGTAGCTTTCAAGTTTATCTCTGGTCAGCAATATACTCCTTATTTACATCATCCTTCTTTCCTGAAAGATGATGATGATTTTCAGCATCCCAGTAAGAAATCAGGAGCAGTGAGTTGCTGGCTGACAAGATCACAGAGTGGTTATGGAAAGCAATTCATCTGAGAACGAGAAAAGACGGGGAAGTACAGGCTTGCTTTTCAAGTTGCCTTACAAAAGAAGTGCAGTAACAAAAGCCATCTCAGATGTGGCTTTCCAGAAGAGCATCGCGATATCACAGCTGCCAGAGAGAGCCCTCTGCTGCCGTGAAGGAGCTTAGCACAAGGATCTGGGAAGGCAGGAATTTGGCTACGCTTGGATGCAAGTGTCGAATGTGTTTGGAGGGAAGTCTCTCTTAGAAGATGAACAAAAATGCTTCGCACAGAGCTACTTTGAGTTATCTTGCCCCAGCACTGTGTCAAAAAAATAACATATATATGTATATCTACAGCTTTCTCTAGGCAGAATAACACCACCGGATTAGCAAAATTCCAAGATTGGTTTGATCATAGTTCTTTTTAATGTATTGGGCTTGTAGAAATGACGCCCTTTACTGGTTTATTTCCCAGCACGGATTCCTAATGGGGGTAATTAATTTGCATTCCACAGAACCCGGGTGGTGAAACATGGTCACACTTCGCCGCCGAGTCACTCTCCAACAGACAGCTCTGCGTTCATAAGCCTGAGCTACCTACCCCCTTAGCAAAAGTCTATTATCTAATAATAGATCACTTTAAAATAGACTTTAAGTCCTTTTAAAATTTCAAATGGAATGTAAAGGCTGCATGCCCCGAACACTTGTGTTAGATGGCTTACTTTCTGTATCCCATCGCCTGCCTTTTTTTTTGTCCTGTGCATTGTTAATGTATAGTCTGGTCTTGAAAATAGTATATAGTGCTTACATGCAGACTCAGTTGTTGGTGAGCTGTATGCTCTTGATGCTTTGCCTATTAATAGTGGACTCACTTCTGACTAGTGAAGTTACGTGGGAGAAATGACAAAAGGGTTGGCAGCAGGATTGCTTTTAGTAGTAACTTTTTACAGTGGAATTCACAGAAGTTCTAAAAATTAGGGGAGTTTTGTCATAGAAGGCTTTCAAGGAAGGAGTTAAATCTTCTTTTCGGCTTTACTGTTGGGACTATGTTAAATGATGATCTGTGAAATACATAAAGTTGGAAACTCTAACAGTTTCAACTGCATGTTAAATACTACTTTAAAACCAGTATGGTCTTCATGCAGCCCAGATTCTCTAAAGCAATGTTACTTTTTGTTCCCTATAACGTAAGCCACCTGGAGATGAAAGACAAGTTAAGTTTTCCTTACAAAATGCCACTTTGTCCTTTTCCACTGCTAGACTCCTCTTTATGTCACAGCCACCATAAGTTGCACCAGGAGATGGTTGTGAACTACAGAATTTCTTGTTCGGAGAGACTTGTGCCATGTGTGAAGTGCTGACAGGACTCAAAGCAAAGCTGCAGGGCAATAATAATACATAATACGTTGTTTCCTGGAGCTTTCTATGCGGATGACCCAGACAAAGACCACATTTCGGTTGGCTGTACTTCATAGAGGTGCATGATAAAATCCAAAAGTTTACCTACAAATCCTTGTAAGAAAACCTCTGCACATAATGTTTTAGTATTTTTATTAAGCATTTAGGCCTAGTCGTATTAAGCAATGATACATGCATAATTAAACATAAATATAACTTATATAGATAGTGACATAAAAATACACAAATGTGGAAAAGGATTAAAATAAGAGAATATGAGCAAGACTGACTGGATTGAACTTTTGAGTTGCAAATTGCAATTGCTGGACTCATTAGAGTGAAGTCCAAGAGAATATGTTAAATATAAATATATGAGAAAATAGACTGAGTGTGCAAGCTAGGTGTGGATTGGTAACAGAAAATAAAACTAAGATACATGAAATTTAGTGAGACGATGGAGCTGGCCTGTATTGCCTCTTATAATCTGCCCTTCCTGCTGTCCTCGCTGTGTAATTTATAGCCACCTGGAATTTTCTTCATTCCAAATCAGCAGCTAGCAGCTGCATGACCTTTGCAGCTGGGACCAAAGGAAAATTCTGTGGCTGCCACATCTTTGTAATAGGAATGACACTGATTCTGTGACTTCTTGAGCAGGAGAATTGTCATATCTATTCTGCATTTCAAGTGACTAATCCATACAAGTGTGGACACACATGCCAAAAGCCATTGCAAATGCAAGAGTAAATGGTGCCAGCCAGACTGATCTTTGCTGTTCGTTGCATCTTAAAAAAAAAAAAAAGGTAGGGGGAGGGGAAATTAGGAATGCTATTTGCTCTTTAAGAAAAACAACCAAACCCTAGATTATTATATTCTCTGACAAAGCTACACTTAGGGAATTACTCTTTTTTAAAACATTCCCAGGGTACTGTGAGGGCTATGTATCTGTGTAGATTTTGACCCAACAGGCAGAGTCAAATTCATTGAGTTCATTATAAGCACACTACATTCTGCCAGGATATCAAATAAAATTCTAGATTTCCCGATTAACAAAGAATATCATACCCTCTGACCCCAGAAAAACAACATTTAGTTTCTTGGTTATGGGATCTCAGCAGGCCTTGCTTGTGACAAGAGTAAAAGTTATTTTCTCTCTATGTTATGTTTCTTTAGCAAATGTTTTAAAAATTGCTTAAAGAACCTAAAAGGTCACTTTAAAGTCTTATTTTTATTGTCAATGCCTCCAAAATACATTCCATAACTCAGTTTAATGTGATCTGCAGCAGGCCAAGAGTTTTACAAGCCAAGATATTATGTCTAGTCCAGTTAGAGACACGACAGAGTTCAGTGAAGAGGGGAGAGTGAAGATCTAGCTTGAGAAATGTAATTTTGCAGTGCCTATAAAACATGGAAGGAAAATATCTCTCTGCATTCAATTTTGATGACTGAACATGTTCATGACCTTTCCTGAGGTAGAGGAACCCTACCAAGCGCTTTATGAGGAAATAGACAAATATCTGAGGACATCTGCTTAACAGCATGTCAAGACAAGGTTCACCCACCTCCCAGAGGAGTCCCTGCTCCTGTAGATAACTCAGCTTTTTCCTGACTTCATCACCCACAAGCCTCCACAGTCCACGAGCCAGTGCAGAGAATAGCGGGGCTGGAACTTGTTCTTGTGTTACTACCGATACTGCATCCATCCACTGTATCTTCAGCTACGGAAATGTACTGTGACTAATTTGCACGTATTAGATATAATTTTTATATAAAGAGACCCTTTATCAGGCCACTTTCCTCTCCCTAAGTACAAAATACTTCAAACTACAAGTGGATTCATCTGTGTCAGACTGGCCTGTTGCATTGTAGGGGCAAGAATTCACTCACTGGAGTCTGGGCCATGATTCCGTCAGCTGTTATCCTTCTGGTTGCCTGTTGATGGTGAACAGCTTTAATCTTGCCAGGAGTCACAGTACTTTGTAGTATTCACCCCACACACTTAGTTTATACAGGTCAGCAGCCATCAGTGTTTACGGGAACCATTCTGTCACTGAAAAGATTCTTCACATCTTTGCTTTTTATTAACTATTTTCTTGACAATCTCATTATGACCACCAAAGTCCTACATTGTTTGGAGCTCTCTTCTCCTAACTGCTGGCCTTAGAAGCTTAGGTCACTGGAATATCTTAAATCCAAGTTACCTTTCTCTGTATTATGGGAGAGCTGACGTAAGTGAGAACAATTAACTGAGGGATGTAAAGAGATTGTTTGTTTAATTATAGCTGCGTATGTCCCAGTAATTCGTTGAGTATTGTCGTTCCTACTTGTTTTGCAGTGGCACAAGAAGTACAAACCCGGGGCTGGTCTCCGTTGTGCGAGTCATACCCAGAACAGGGCACTTGTCCTTGCCACATGCTGCATACAGTATTTCTTTTTTCAGTCATCCAAGGTTTAATACGCGAGGTCCTCAGACTAAGACTTTAGTATGTTTGACAGGTAGGCATCTGGAGATTCAGAAAGAAGTCTTGCTTATGTAAAGAAGATTCCTTAGTTTTCTTCCTTGTTTTTCCGTGAAGACGGTTTCTACCGTGGTATTTTAACTCCTAATTATGACTTCTGAAAATAAACTCCTGTAATTTTCTTCAGAGAGACCTATATGTTATTGTAAATCCATTTGGCTTTTCCTAGTAGACTAGTAATCCTGTCACTCAGGCTGATGGCGGAATTTAAACAACTGTATTCTGCTTGGTGGAAGTTACGGAGTTACACATTTCCCTTTCAGTTGTTAGACAGAGTCTCAGCCCAGTTATTCGTGCAGTAGTAATTGTACTGACCTGAAGAAGGTTATTCCAGATTTACATTGCCATAAATAAGACCAGAATTTTGCTTATTCCAGTACATGACCGGCATTAGCAGAGCATGTCAGTTCCTCTCAAACATTTACAAACAGGAGTAACAATTGCTTGTTCCCTTGCTCTTCCTGCCTTACCATCTGACAAGAAAAACAGCTTTGTTTTATAATGGCTATTGTGCTTGGTTTGCGAATGCGAGTGAGTGATTGTGGTCGAAGAGAGTTGGGGGATATGTGTGAGAGCAGTCATGAATACGTTTGGTTTGACACTTCTGCAAAAGTGTCCAAAATGTGGAAATTTGTTCTGCATTTGGTTTTCCAGTTCACTTTTGCCTTCAGTGGGAAGATATAATGTCATCTATAAACAGTCATCCTGTGAAAGTTCGGTCTCCTGTATGCATATTTTTTAACATGACTCTGCTATCTGGTGGCCAAGCTAGCTATGGTCTGCATTTGGCTGCATGTTATAGAGGGTATAGAAAAAAACATGTGCAGGGGAGAGGTAGTGCAGGCAGCTAAGCAGGTGAACTGCACAGGGAAATCTTCGGTTTTAATAATACAGAAATGTTTCTACTGCAGCTTTCTTGGATTTGTTCTTTCACTCCTGATATAGTTCATTTTGATACAGAAAATAAGCACAGAAATCTCAGTGAATAAGCATTCACTGAGACCTTAAGACCCTAAGGTATTTCATAGCTCATGTCTAGAAATTAACATTTGTCACTGTGGACATTTGGATATCAAATCTGAGAAGTATAAACGGGTGCCAGTGATGAGGACTGCCTCAAAATTCCGTGTTGGGTATTCTGCACCATGGAGACAGGAGCATTTTTTGAAGTGTATTGCTCTTCTGGTAGTACTTTTTTAGTCTTTTTTAATCTTAGCTTTATTAGTTGCATTTAACCGTGTACTGCTTTAAGCTAAGCATTGTTAAACTTGGAAGATGTTGCTGATCCGTATTGTAGGAAAAAGCGGATATCATAAAAGGCTGCCAGGCAGACTCCTAGTAGTGTTTAATAAGTATGCAAATACTGTAGAAGAAAGGAGTGGGGCTTGAAGAAAAACTTTCAAGTAAGGGTTTGATAATGGAGGAACAATTACACATGTGGCACTCCCAGCCCATTTGATTAACCTCAGTAACTGATGAAAGCGGTTTGACTATCAAACATAGATCACATTTGTTCTACCTGCATGGTCTCAAATGTTCAACTATGCCATATTTTCCCTTTCTCTTATCCTCTTGTTTTCTATACCGATCCATTCCCTCCTCTCACTGCTGCTAGACCCTTGAGTGTGACCACCCAGTTTCAGTTACATGGACTGAATATCTCAATAAGTTAGGAGTCTTAATCGTGCTAGATGATAGCGATGCAAGAAGTCCTTAACCACGGTTTGCAATTGGTTTCTCTAAGAGTTTCCTCTTGACTCCGTTATTTTGGGGCTCCAAATATATTTTGTTCAACATAGAGTCATTGTTTATGCTTTGCATGCAGCTTAAACTTCTGAATGTGCATTTTGTACTTGAGGAACATCAAAGTGTGGAGTGAACACCCCATTTGTGTCTTGAACTAAAGCCCATCCACCTGAAAATCATGGCACCACTTAAGCTAGGAGGACACAATGCTCAGTGTGTGCAGTCACATAGTCACTTGTTTCTGAATAAAAAAAGCAATCACAAATTTTAAAAGTTTTATGTCAGGGCTAGTGTTCAGAACACTTTACAGAAAATTGAGAAACAAGATTTTGGCCTAGATTTATCATTTAAATTCAACTAAAATGCTGCAGACTACTAATGGCAAAGATGACACAAATGGGACTAGGACAGGGGAACATTACAGAAGAAAGGGGAGCGTGTATGAAGACAGTAGTTTTAACGATTTGAATTGACTATAAAATAGTCACATTTTTAATCTTTTAACTTTAGGGGTTGTTTTTTTTACACCTTTAAAGGGTCACATAGGATTTAATAGTGATAAATTCAATTGAGCCCTATAAAGATCCAAAAGCTCTTTTAAAAAATCTTTATGAAACTATAAAATAATAGGGCAGATGATACTTTCTATGGACTGAAAATCAACTGATACAATTTCAGAGGAAAAAAAAAAAATCTTAAAATGCTGTGGTATTTTTCCTTGAAAGTTTTTGTTGACTAAATGTCAAATGACAAATATCTTTTTGCCTGACTGTTTGGAGTTGCTGGGTACTTGATGCTCCCATGGATTTGGCATAGGGCATTACTCAATATTTCTGAACTTGAGGCCCTGAGTACATAGCAACTTTTGATTTGACTCAGCTTGCATGTTAACAGGTTTGGTTTCAGCTGAAAATCTTGTGTAATTATCACTTCTAATTGTTTGCATTTTCTTTGGTTTGGTTTGTTTTTTGTTTTGGTTTTTCTTTTTGTTTTTTTTTTTGCCTGCTTATGGAATTTATCCAGTGAGAAGGACACTAAAGAGCGGACTGACACCAGAAGAAGCCAAAGCACTGGGCCTCATCAGCACCTCTGAGATGCAGGTTTGATGTCCCAGAGGTGGCGACAAGAAGAGCCGTTCATCTGAAGCACACAGGCTGACAACCCTTCGGTGTGGCATTGACCTGCCAGCCTCCTCTGCTGCTCCCAGCATCCCGTCCTCTGTTTGTTCAATTTTAATAAGCAACAAAAAATGAAACCCCACAGCCAGGGCAGAAGAAGGGTGTGCCACAGCTCAGCACAACATCTGGACAGTAACTGAGGAAGCATTTGAGTGCTTGTAGGTGAAAGCATATGGCTGCTTCTTCTCATGGTGTGTTGATGTGGGTAGGAGGGGGCTCTCTCTGAATTATCTGTCATTATGTGAGCTGTGTTTACGTTGGCTTTCCTTGTGCCCTGTTTTAGTCATTGTAAATGTATGGCATTTTGTCAATGCAAGGAACAGTCCTTAAAGAGGCAAAATAACTCCTGTTACAGCAACCCCAATTTTCCTGAAGCAGATTCATTAAGCAAAGATGCACAGTCTGTGCAACCCTGTGGTTTGTTGGGTTTTTTTAATTATTTTGCCACCAAAGAATGTAAAAATGTATGTGTACCTTTGTATATGTACAGAATGAATGTGTGGAAATGTGTGGACATGTGTGCGTGTATCTATACACATACAGTCATAGCGTGAAATCATGCTCTTGCTGAAGCTAGCTGGACCATGATTTTCACTCTGGGGCCTTACTGTTCCACCTGGACAGGAGGAAAAGAATGTCTTTTTGTAGGAACTCAGTGTTATTCAGTGGGATTCACCCTGTGGGACAGGAGATGGCCTGCAATACAAGTGGAAAGTTTAGGATCCTGAATTCATATGTATTAATACACACTCATACTGTACATAGCAGCATGCACACAGAGGAGAGGACACAGAATACCTCCCTCTTGTTGAGCTATGGCTGTACTGTGCATTTGTACAGTTTCAAAGAGATCTATGCCAACAACTTTACATACTCGATAAATGCATTCAGATGCTAAGATCAAGAAGTTTTGTTCACTTGCCTGTGCCCTTCATGCTGCTTTTCTCTGCTACAAGATAATGTGGTGGTGATTTTATTTCAAATTAATGGATCTGAATATGAAATGGCCCTGCTAAAAGCCTGCTGTGTTTTTGCTGTTCTTTACTCTTTTTTTGTGATTATCCTTGATGCAAGTGGAGAAGGTACCACAGTGAACACTCCAATATGTTTGCCCTTATCTCACCGTTTTATAACTGACTTTTATAACTGCCCTCAGCATGTGTGTTTGAAGAACCTTTAGTCAACTCATCTGCCTTTAAGTGGAGGACATATACAGCAGTGAAGATGAATTGAACAGTCACCCTAGCCAGTGCTGAAGCATCTTGAAGAGAACTGCAGACAACAATAACATAAAAGGGAACTTTTTGAGCCAAAGTCTGTATATGGCCAATTGATCCTCAAGGATGCACAAGGTTATCTCTTTCCATTGCCTTAGCCTCTAAGATTAAGGGTGTGTCTGCACAGCAGTAACAGCTGAGGCTTTCTTCAAGCTAGTTAACTGGGGAGCTGCAGCCACTTAGTCATGGTAACAGGGTTCGATTTTGGCTGCAAAACACACTTGAAAAGTAGGGTTAATTAATAGTCTATGCTGGGCTCCTAATGCCATAGCTCTGTTGCTTCTGGCACCCAAGCTAGGTCAGGTACTTCAAGTTACTCTACTCTGCTCTCATTAAGGACAGGATAATCGCTAAAGATTGTTCAGGATAGTTGAACCAAACACAATAAACCTTTGAAACTTCGGTCATCCATCACATCGCATTGAGCACAGCATCCAGGTGATGAGAGAACCAGGTAGCTGACAACACTGCAATGGCATCTGCGGTTGAACATCCTATCTATGCTGTCCACCGTCTCGATCATAATGTTTCATTCTTTATCTGCCGATGCCTTAGATCTTCACGTGTCAAAGTCCACGGAGTAAAAAGTCACTAATGAGCAAAGGTTCTTAAGGACAGCATTGAGTTTGATGTGGTTTTCCCCTCAGCTTGTTAAAAAGTCAATTTTACAAGTTGGCAGAAGGCAGTAGTTGTGTAATTAATAAAATGTGTTGTGTATTTGAAAGCTATGGAAAGGAGGAAGATGGTTAGGAAACAGAAAGAAGTGGCATATAATTAATTTCGCTGTAAAATAAGCAAGACCTATGAGCATCTGGATTTTAAAGTGGATCTTTATGTGCTTCTCACCATTATGGACTTTTAAAATCTCTCTTAAGGATGCTTAGAACAAAGAAATGAAGGTTATGGGGGTTTGTGGAGGTCTTTGAAGTCTGAAACAAGAGGAAGACACCCTGAATGTAATGGCTATGTTGAACTGTGATACTTGCGAAGTGATGAAAGAAGCAAAAATGCAACAAAATGCATTTATGCTGACAGAGGTCCTATATTTGATTGGAGGGAGAAAATCAAACAAGTTTTTAAAACTGAATATTTTAATTAAAATATGCTGAATGTGCAAAGTAGGTGGCTGTTGGTGACCACTTGCTAACAGGAAACAAATTTGTGTTTCATTTAGACATAGTACAGCATCTGTGTCTGAAACATAACATAGCTGATGAATTACTGATAGTTGGGCATATGTATTTGCCAAGAATTGTGAAAAAATTGTGCAAAACTTCATATGCTCCTTATCAAGGAGAAAATTAAATATGGGGTATGGGGTTAGAATAAGTTCAGAAAAAAAAGCTGGTTTCTTTCAGATTCTCTGGATGCAAGTGTCTTACATGTGAAGCATATTCTTCCTTGTCTATTTTTCCATTATGTTTGTTTTTCTGTTCCTGCTCTCTATCTGTAAAACCGATACCAATTTTTCTGAAGGATAACTTGGTCTTGTTTATGCAGTAGTATACAGTCAGATTAATTCCACTGTCCTCAATGTTTATTGCAACAAGATCATCAAACACAGTAACACTGCAATAACTACGGGAAAGATTTCCATTTTGGTTCCTGATAAAAATGGCCAGCAGCCCAACGTGCTGATCTGTAAGGTGGCAGTATTTCCTCCGGAGTCTGCGAGCATGTCCTGACCGTGGGAATAACATCTGTTCCCCTTCATCTAACTAGTGGATTCCAGAGGAAATGGAGGAATTGGTTATATTTGCATGCCTTTGTCTGCCTGTCTAATCAGGTTGTAACCTTCAGGTTTTGAGTTGCTGCCTGCCCCTCCATCAGCAAAAGAGCCCACCGTAAGGATGTAACAGTTGTTTTAAAATGTGTGTGAGATATGGGTTGTTTTTGTGACAAATATAAAGGTCTTGGAAACACGATGTAGTAACACATGTTCCCATTTCTCACTTAGATCCATGAAGGCTGGTTTTAAACACTTGCAGCCATAATAACTACCTCTCTTCTCTTTCTCATAGTACCAGGCAGCTGCAAATGTAGTGCCCAGAGTTTTGTATCTCCACCAAGCTCTCAGAGTTGCTGCTGGTGTTCATTTCAGCACCCATCTGCTGCCAATAACTTGTCTGTCCGTCTACCACCATAATGCCTTCCTGATTTGGATGCCGAGGTAAACTTTAGCATATGAAATGGCCGACAAAGGGAAGCTATCCTAATTTCCTTTCATCTCCCTTGGTGTTTAAAAGCAGACTGCATACAAATACTTTGTATGCCCTTGCTCCCATCGGAGGGATAGCTTTCAGTAGCAGTTATGTGGCTGTGGTGAAGAAACACCCCCAGGGAATGCTGTGTGCCACAATCGAGAGTGAAAGATCCCTCACAAAAATCAAATTCATCACTCTTCACCTTTCAGTAAGGCCAGGCACCAGGCTCATGGATTCCAGGTGTTTTATAGCCCCTTGGCTGCTATGTGTGACCCTTCTGTTTGATAGATCCCTGTCCATAATCCAAAATCAACAAAAAAAAAGGTGTTTTAATGAGGGTCTTTCTTGCTCCAATAAATACTGGAAACAGCATCAAAAGCAGTTTTCAAAATACATTTCTTTTTCTCTTTTGACCCCTTTTTATTGTAAATCTCCGTACCGATTGACCCTGTCAGCAAAATAAGGCATCAGATTTGTAGGTAAACAAGACTTTGGCTTTAGCTTAATAGAAAGTCACATGTGAATATCTAGATAAGAGTTCCTACCCTGATTTAACAGAAATTTGGAGTCAGAGTCTTGATGTGACTGAACAGCAACAGCCTCCTGCAAGGTGCTCCATTCCCCCTGAAGGTACTGGATAATGCGGCAGGACAGCACCGTAAGTCCCCGGTGGGCTATGCTCTGAACATACGCTAACAGCCGTGGAAAAGTCGCAAGTGAGGACTGCAACATCTACTGCAAACCTAAGGAGCACGATGCCACTGTAGGTGCAGTAAATGGTTCCTTTTGTCCGGCATCCACTCTGCACCGGCATCCCCGGTACTGTAACAGAAGGAAGTGTCTATCCAAAATGCTTTAGAAAAGGTTTGACCGATGGTAGTAGTCTGGGCTCAGGTGTGTGTATGCCCTGTGGTTATTGTTTTTACAACGCTTTGCTTTCACTGAGATGAAATGGGGACAAGGTGGCAGCCTACCAGTTTCCCATCCTTTATCCTCCCGCTACAATTCATAGGCAGGTGTCCATGCTGCCTGCCTTTACCGAAAGGATGCAGAGGGACGCGGTGTCAGACAGAAGCACGAGCATATTCCTCTCTCTTTTTCGCTCCTGTACGCTCACGACACGCGTACCGCTCCTCTCGTTGCCTTCGAGGCGGGTTGCGCCTCTGCGTGCGTAGGCAGAGAGCCTGACCCCGAGCCGTGTTCAGATGACGGCTCTGTGTTTCCAGCATTGGGATGCAAGAAACGCTTGCCTAAGCCGTAAGGACTACGACTGTTGATGTTTCTCCGCAGGGAAACCTGCCAGGTACTTACAGGCTCCGAAGGAAAAGAAACCGAAGCATTTTTGAAAGAGAAAATGTTTGGTTATGGGTAACTGTTGAAAATGATTTGCAAACACTTGAACAACATGTAAGGCCTACCTTCCTCTTTTTCGACTGGGGCAGCAACTGGCTCAGTTGGCATTTCAGATACGATCCCAAGAGGTTTTTGGCAAGCAGTTTAATAGTTACATAGCAAGTAATTCAAGGAGTTTCAGAGATGTTGTATAGTTTTATGTTTACTCAAAAAAAAAAAAATTAAAATTATTTCTAATTAGTCCATTTCACATTGAGTGGCAGGTAGAGATCTATTTTGTTTAATCACTATCTAATACAGAGGCTTCTGTGAAAGAAAAGGTTTATTTGTAGCATTGGGTGCATTTCTCCTTTTTAAAGACTGTCTTTGCGCATATAGTGTCCTTTTTTGTGAGCTGGGAATTGTAAAAAAATGTAAAGTAGAAAAGGATGTGTTTCTTAGACGAGGGAGAAATACTGTAAAATTGTGTAAATGTCACTACTCATGTTTTTTCGTGTTCTGTGTAGCATAGTGTAAAATAGGCTTTCCAGCAGTGTTATTCTGTGAATTGTAATTTAAAAACCAAGCCATGCATGGTCAGAGATATTATCTACAGGTCCTTTTGGTTGAGTTTTTGGTTTTGTTTGTTGTTTTCTCATTTTAGGTAAATTTGTTTTATGTTAAATTTAATTGTCCATGAAACTGCATTTTTTGTTTCTCAGTTTTATTTCATAAAGAACTTGAATTACTCTTTACGATTTTATTACACACGAAGCTCACCTACCGTTTGTATTGATCCGTCAGAAGCTTTGTCACATTTAGCGTAAACCAGGGGGATTTTGTTTTTAACACACCCCTCATCTGCCTCGTCTCCCCCCACTCTCCCCACTTTACTGTCTGGAAAGATGCAATCACACTTTTTTTTTTTTTTTTTCTGTGCCATGCAGGGTCAATATGGAAAACTGACCGCAGACCTGTGTCCAGAATTTCTTGATATAAGTAGTTAAAAAGCTCACCTCTACAGCATTATGTAAACACATCTTGCAATAAAGCTTTATAAAGCACTGACTGGGCTGGTTCTGGTTTTGTTGATGATGCCAATCATGGGAGCCTTGGTGGGAAATGGGTGGGAAGGGGGGTCATGGGTTGGTTTTCCCGTATCCTCAGTACCTGCAAAGCCACCATGTGGATGACAAAACAGCTGCCATTAAACCGTCTGGGTGGTCTGATCATAAAAAGCTGGTCTTTTACCCCTTGTTTTGCAGTTTAAGCCTAATTCCTAATCTTGAGTGAAGAAAATGAAAATGTCTCTGGTTCTTAAGGATTTCAGTAATCCCGCCCTTCAAATCCTCACTAAACATACAGGGTTACTGCTTGCTGCCATTGGCTCGGAGTCGGTTCCTGTCTTAAAAATACTCTGTGCACAGAGCACATTGCATAAAGGTATGAGGTTTATAGAAGAAAATATAAATAAAATTAAAGACTACTTGTGTGCAGGGGAGCATTTCAGATTGCCTCTGCATCAAGATGTGAAACACTCACTGTGTCTGCCAGGGCTTCATAACTGTAAAGGTGGCCAGTAAACGAGACATGCCTTTAACTTGGCTGAAATACATTTCATGCATCGCTGTGGTATGTAATTTTCTGGTGGCCACCTATCAGTGCGCCGGAACAGGCAATGGTCTTGCAGTTTTCTCTATTTGCTGGTGTCTGGTTCTTTCTTTTCTTGCAATTTCCCAGCACTTGAGAGAGACTGAGTTGACAAATGGGACATCCCCGGCCCTACGGAGGGTGAGCCGTAGCACAGGGACTCTTGCATCTGCTCTGCCCATAGGTTCGGTGACTACGATGAGGAGGGGGGTCAAAGTGACATGTCGAAACTCAAAGTGCTCAGATTTCCACTGCTAGTCCTGCAACGAGCTACTGGCAAGTAATTGCTTGTTAGAGTTGCACAACCAATAAGGTCAAAATACATTATTCAAAGACAGCTACGCATGTTCGCAGCAGCATCCTGGAAGGTCAAGTAGGTTAACTGAGAGTCTGAGAGAGAATTTTCACCTATGGTTTCTGAGATTGTTGGAGCTGTTATAAAATGCTAGGTATGTAAGCCTCCATAGGGAAAAGCACCACCTTCCTCCTTTTTAATTAGTTTCTAAAGTTATTTCAAATAAAAAAGGTGCCTTTTGGGATATGGCTGCATCCCTGAAAGAGCTGCTTAGCATTCCAGATGCACTGGTGTAAAGTCTAGAGGATGAAAGGCTACTAGCCAGAAATGTGGTAATGCTTTTTAAAATAAATATATAAACCAAGTTTATTGGCCAGACACTTTTCTTTTCTATCACAGCATATCCATTAGCAATTCTAAATTCCAGATGTGCAATGACAATGCGTACATATATTTTTCAGACCTGGTGCCCAGTCAGAACTCATATGTTGTCACGGAGAAGCCTCTGGCCTGTAGTCAGGGAACGAGTAAGTATGCAGATTATCCATTGCACAGCTGCATGCCCTGGTTTATAGACCCTTCAGAACAGTTTGAGAACACACAACTAAAGAAAAAAATACATTTTTTTCCTATTATAACTTCTCCAAGTTTTCTGATAGGAATGCAGTTTGGAAAAGGGAGAGGACTGTTCTTGAAGCTTTACCTCTTGTGAGTTTCTTCACAGGAAATGAAGAATGACGGCTGTGCTCCATTAGTCAACTATCTGATGAGACGGACCTCTGCTGGGAAATCCCAAAAGGAACACGGTCTACGTGAGGTGTCATGCCAATGGAGGCCTCTCTTCCCAGCTTCTCCTGAATGATTATTTTTGAGCAGCACTCATCCGTCTGCGGAGGTACTCTGCTGAATAATATTGCTTTTCAGTTTCCGGGAGTCAGAGGGGGCTGTTCTCCCCAGCGCCCACCCCTCTCCCACCACTCCACCAAGCTTGCTCTCTTGCTTGAGCTGAGTCAAGAGCCTTTTGTTTATTATTTATCTGGATCTATCTGGAAAACACCATGGAGCGTGTCAACGTACAGAAGACGTGTACCAGCACTGGGGAGGGTGAGACCCTTTCGGTGTCCCAAATGGGACTCCCAGGATCACCGGCCACATCCTGCACCATTGTTTCTGTAATGATGACCAGAAACGCTTTAAGCGTACGTTAAAATCTTACAAATAAGTTTATAGCCCTCTCTTGGTGAGCATTCAGATCTCTCTGCCTAGACAACAGACATAATGACTAGTCTTAACTTTTATATATATTTTCCTTTGTTTGATCCATGCTTAAGGTAATACAAGAAGACCAGTAGTTAACAAGCAACAAAGAAAAAGAAAATATCCATGAAATCCAATGGCACTTGAAACTGGACAAACTTGAAGGCAAAGGTGAGGTCAAAGCCATGTCATAGCCTCCAGTAAACAGTGTACTGGATCTGTCTCAAGGCAACTTAGCCAAGCCTGTCTTGGAAGAGCCCTGTGTCTGCTTAGCAGCAGTGGTTTGAAATCTTCTGCCTGGTATGGGGAGCACAAAGCCCTTCCAGAGCTGAGCAGGGCTCAGGTGAGTGGCCAACAGGTGGCAAAGGCTCTGGAGTGTATCCATCACCACAAAGGCACGGGAATTTATTTGGCATGTGCTGTGACTGCATTTGGATATAAATGTACTAAAAACCTTGGAGTAACCTGTGAAAACACATTTCGTTCAGGTATCCAAAAGCTACAGCAGGGTGAAAATTCTTCTTTTTAATAAAGCAATGAAATATTCAGACTCTTGAACGAGAGCTCAAAAAAATGAATCCTCCTTCTATCCTTGTCCAAACTTCCTATAAATATGCACTGGGAGGCTTAAATAATCTTGGCAAGATATAGCAAAGGAAAATTATTGTTAAAAAGAGGCCCTGGATATCGTTTCAACAAACTTTTTCCCCACATAAACTTATGGAAAATTATTGACCTCATAGCAAAGTCAAGAAAGAAAGAAACCTCTTCTTGCAAAATGCCAAGATACCTATTTGAACGCAAAGTAGCCCGCCTTCACATAGGTTTGTCTGGAACACCTCACAAGTATGCTGCGTTAATTATAGGGAAAAATAGCTGCGCAGGTTAGTAAGTAATGTAAATGATCAAAGTGTGAACAGTGATGATCTATATAAAGTTAGCTGTGAGTATAATGATAAAGAAAGTATATTGAATATCAGGCGGTAGTGACCAAAGCCAAATGAAAATTTGATGCTATTGGCTCTGAGAGCAGTGGAAAGAGCCTGATGGGCTTCAGTGATGTTAAATCAAGCCCCCAAAGATAATTAGAATGTTAAACTTGATGGAAAATTGAATTGTTTCTCTGACAAAAAGGCCCTAAATCATTTTAACCTCACCAGTTTCACTGGGGAATTCTCTTTCAAGAACGGATAGCACACTATAGCTTGAAAACCAAGAGTGAATCCTTGTTTCCAGAGAAATTATCTCAAATGTGTTCAGATTACAAGCATGTGGGACAAAACACAGCTAGCATCCAAAATTATATGGCCTGGAAATTCTACATCTTTTTAGAAGCCAAAACACTGCAAAGTCTGAAAACAAAGCAACCTGAAGCAGTCACTTGCAATTTTTTTTTTTTTTTTTTTTTTTTTACTATGGAACATGACAACCATTAAATTTCCTCATAGGAAAATAAAATTTTAGTAGAAACTCTATCATTGTGACAAAATTCTTTACCACATCTTTACAGACAAACAGTGGTAGATGTATTACTAGAAACCAGTAAGTTTAAGGCTGGTCTTAAGAACTACTGGTGTAAGAAGTTTCTTACCATGCAATTTTGCTGAATGTACTAGTTCCTTCTCCAAACCTGCACCATCCATGCAATGTTAACTTACACCATCTTCAGGTTTTTTTCCTTTCCTATGGTGGGAATGAGTTGGTTGGCACATAGAATGATGTGTTCATTGCTTATTCTTCAATAACCTGCTATAAATCTTTCTAAAGGTAATCAGGGCATTTGTAAAGTTGTGATTACTTGATATTAGTTAATCTGAGGGTGGGCTTTACATTAAGGTATGTAAAAGCTAAATATTCATATTTTCAAATACCTCTCAGCAACATCGTATAAATTGTCTGTGGGGAGTGCATCTGTGTGCATATTTGTGCTTATAGCACGTCACAAGTGGATTTTTGAATATGCAAGTGGATTTTGTAATCTGGTAACTTGCTATTTTGACTTCTGAGCATATTTTTGCAAGGTGGAATGGCAATGAGATGGTTATATGAGTGGTTTAACTTGTGCAAAGGATTTACTGGTAAGTGAGATTAACAGTGTCAGAAAGTAGCAAGGCTCATTGCTCTTTGTGTACTTCAGAGAGTGAGCACTCCAACCAGCGATGAGGCAGAAGACCTAGTCCACTGGGATATGGATCAGCAGTTCGTTACCTGTTTCTTACACGTTCTTAGCATTCAGTTCTACAATCACAGCTTCTTACGTGTTTAGACATCATAAGCTCACAAAGTCCCAGTAAAGGGTAATACCAAGGCACATGTGAAAACTCAGACTCCATCAAAGAGGGCTCCTCCCTGCAGAAAGGACACTGGAGGAGAAGGAATGAACTAATTTGGGTAACAAAAAGGAAAGCACCTTCAACATCCCAGTCAGCAGTACTGGGTAAGAATAAGCGAGGGAAAGCCTTAATGACAAAGACAAGATTCTTATTTTGATATACAGGTGAAGCCAGCGAAGAAAACCAAAAAGACCATTTTAGCAGCAACCCTTCAAGTGTTGGACTAAGTGAAGCCCAGATGCAGTAGTAAGTTTGAAGGCTGCGAAGGGGATGTTTAGGTGAATGTGCAAGGTAAAAAGACTTTTAGAGAAGATGTGTATTAATTAAACCATATGAAAACAAGAAAGGGATGGATTATGACCTGTGTGACTATAAGGAGAGAAGGGCAGTGTGTAGAAAGAGAGAGGATAAGAGAGGGGCATCATACACTTCCTGAGTGTTAGGTGGATTTGCCTTAAGCAGGCTATCTAAAATCTGTTTTAAAAGAGTTTGATAATTTCCCAGATGTCTTTTTTGGAGTGAGCACCAAAAATTCAAATGCAACATAAATGAGGCAAAGGTCACAGAAAGGAGCCATTCTGGGCCTCGCTGCCTTCAGACAATCACAAATTACTACAGTGCGTGGCAGCGAGAGCATCGCCTCTTGCTGGGCTATAGTAAAATCCTGACTGGGGTACATGGGGTCAGCTGTGGTTCAGCTGGTGTTGCACCTGTGTCTTTAGCAGAAGGAGCCTGGATTCCTCAGCCTCTGGGATCAGCGTACAGGACTCTTGCTGGGGTGAGCATCATCAGTTTTGTGGCCTCCGGCTCTCCTGTTTTCAACGTCTATATTAAAGCAGCAGTGGGCGCAGAAATGGCCAGCAATTCTCCTTGGTAAGGGATACTCTTCCCTTTTCCTCACATAAAGTAGCCTTAGGGCTCCTTCAAGTAACATTCTGTACCCTTAGGACGGCTAAAAAAATTGATACAGTGCTACTTGAATTGATGAGGGCGAGGACCAGAACAAGCTGGAGGCTGCAGACAAGATGCCAAAGAGTCTTTTAACCTCAGCAAGAAAGCGCAGAGAGCCCTCTCGTCTCAAGGGGGGTTGAATATTGTGGAGATGGCTGCACCATGCTTTATGTTGCACAAGACCTTGGTAAGAAGTATTTCAGTCATCAGCTGGGAGGACTTTGCAAATGTGTATCTCCCCCAAGCAAGCAGAAATTAGAGCAGGATTATGTCGGCTGTTCCGAACACTCAATGAAACGTGCAGTTGGTCGCTCCCCTCGTAGTCAGGGATCTCACAAATATCACTGACGGAACCTTTGGTTAAACTTGGGAGTGTTTGCTCCTTTTTCAGTCACTCTTTGTCCACCCTGATGAAGTTATTCTCTCTTAATAAACCGTCTGGGTCAGCAGATACAGGCAAAGTTTAATGCAATTCATCCCCAGCCGCCAAAGCTAATCAGAGGAAATAGGAAGATGAGAGTCAAATAGCTCTGTGGTCTCCCCAGTCAGACTGTTAGCAGCTTAACGTTCTCCTTGGCAGTGAAAAGGGTATAATTGCGGAGAGAAAGCTGGCTTACTGCAATGCAGAAAATGTATATGTTTTCTGCATATAAGGACCACAATTTGCAGGAAACTCTAAAAAAAGCTTTACAGAAGGTATATTGTTTCTGACAACATTGCCATCTTTACAGTATTCAGGGTAGTTTTCTTGCAAAGTCAGAGTACGAAGAGAATAAGTGTCCTTGAGAAATGTTTCTGACTCCAGGTAGGTAGTGGTTGGCTTTCTCTTTGATCAGCTTAAATGTTCCAGTTACTCATTGTCCTGTGTTTTTGTTTCTGTTAATAAGTTTTTGGCAATAGGTTCCAGGAATTCGTTGCACATGATCTATAAATTTCCTCTCTGACACCAGAGTGCTGACCCAGGAGTGAGAACAGACCCTCGTAGCAGACCCCTGATGACACACAATTTCCCAACTAATATCGCTGTGCTCCCTTTCTGTGCTTTCTTCCTGGGATCCAGAAATAAGTAATCACATACAGGCCCATTGGGTTGAAATACTCATTTTCTAATGTTAGCTTAATATCCAGTACAGAAACTGCTGCTAGCAAATGAGGAAGATAAAGATGCTCTTTTCTATTTCATGCAGAAAATTTTCTGACTAGGTTCTATGATTACTGGCACAGACAAATGTAGAGACTTTGAAAAGGAGAACTTGAATGTAAAACTCATCAGAAAACTCAGATAAAAAATTGGGGGGGAGGGGATCATTATGGAATTCAGTCTGCAAAATCTAAGTAACTAGAACTGATTTGGAATTTCTTGGTGAGGAAACTAAAACCAGCACTGTTTGGAAAGGTGGTCAGTCTTGGTGACCCTCCTGGAAAAAAAAAAAGAGATTGTTTTTAAAAATCTGATTCTATGTTTTCAAACAAAATTTACATTTTTAAAGTTCAAAAAATAGTTCTGAAATTCTGAGAAATATAAAAGAAAGTGTTAAGAATCTGGAAAAAAAAACAAAATCAAGATTTTAATTTTCAAAAGGTTTGAAGCTTTTTACTTTCTTTGTACTAATTAAGACCCTGGGACCATTCTAATACCTCAAAGGTATTAATGTAACAGAAAATTCACTTTCTGTCAAGTTATGGATGTGATAGATTGGAAAGCCAAGCCAATCTTGATATAAGGACATAATAGAATACGAACTGCTCATGTAAAGAAATAATTAATTATCTACAGTTTGCTTATTGACATATCTTCACTGGGACTTTGAGACCTAGAAAAACTGAAGTTGGAAGAAAAATGGTCAAATTTAGAAGTCTATGTTCACTAGACTGCAGCTGTTGAAATCCAGAAGCAAAATCAAGTGAGCCAAAGAATTCCATAAGTCACCTCTTCATTTAGACCAAGACAATATGGAAAATTATAGGTAACACTAGTGCTTCAAAAAGACTATAAGATGCTACTGCTAATACCCATACTCACAGTAAGAGTTCAAGAACTCTCTCAGAAAAAGGAAGTTTAAAACAGATTGCTCTGACATAATGTTTTTGGACTATGTAAATGGATGTATAATTTTTGAATAGGTGATGGATTAAATTTTGCAGGCAATTATATCTACTCAGCTCTGTTGACTTGGCAGATAAGCAGAAAACAGAATTTGAGTTTCAATTACTACTCCTTTATTCTGATATCATAAGGTTTTCTTACACTTTTATGAGCTACAGGTTTAAGTTGAAATTTGACCTCACAGCACAAACTGATGGAGAAGATAATTTCTTCCTTCTGCTTTGAACCACATTAGACATCGTTGTGTATTGGAGCTGTAAATGCCTTTCAGAGTAGACTGTAGTACCATTAGATACAGAATTATTTATATAACACTTCGTCACGGTTACTTATCGAGAGCCCAATGTTGAATTGGACTGAAGGATGCTTGCATTCAGTATGACTACAGTATAAAATGGCACTTTGCTACAGCAACGAGGAAAAGAGGCCGTCTTTGCTTGTTCCCATTATAGTGAACGCAATCTTGAGTGCAGCAATGTCAGAAAATTTCTGGCTGTCGTTAAAGCCTACATTATTCTTAAGTCGATTTTCCACTATAGATCCTTTTCTGAGATACTTTGACTTTGTAGCACATCATAGCAAATGACTTCTTAAAAAATACATGATCCTTAAGAGCAGCCCTGTCACCATTTCAAATGTTGCAACCAACCAATTCAGGTCTCTTAATTGAGAGGACTGTGGTTGCAGGATAACTGCCTTGTGGCATGTGTTTTCAAAGTCTTTACTTATACTTGGCAGAAATGACATTATCCACAGCTTTGGAAAGAACTTTTGGCTGAAGTTTCTGGCTGTGATAGACCTCATGAATATAGTTATGCCCAGAGGGTAATTGGAGTTGAAGTAGACCATGAGATTTTGGAGACTTTTTTTTTTCTTTAATGATGATAGTATTCTCTATCTGTCACCTCTGAAGTTTTAAAGTTTGTGTATGAGGCTACAAAATATCCCTGCCATCTAAAATGTATGTCTTTTAGATTATAAGGGACTGATTACTGCTGACCTGTCAGCTGGAGTAGTTGCAACTGCTGTGATTTCGTTGTGTGTAAACAAGGGGTTTAGTATTTAATTGTAGACCAGTTGCATCTCAATACAATATGCCAATGACTATTTGAGCACACAAGTGTTTGCCCAGATGTTCATACAGCACAGCTGAAATGAAAAAACAAACACAACAAACCCAGCCTGACCAAACCCAATAATTCTAGAAGAAGGTCCTGAAAACTCTCCCAGGGACTCCGGGTGATTTCACACCACAGTATACTGCACATTTGATGAACTTCTCATCAAGGAGGCTTCTGAAAAGAGCTGATGCCACTCCTCACACAGGTGGCAGGACATCTCAAGTCATCCAGACATCACGTGGAGGAGCACCCAGTAGAGACAAGCTAGAGCACTTAGGCAAGGCTTTATGAAGCTGAAAGGCAGCTGTCAATAAGTGAGTGGCACTCTCTCTGTTTATGCTGCAGATCATATTTTGGCCAGGGACAGGGGATGACCAAATTTTGCTGTGAGTGTATGTGAGTAGCTCCCCAAAACCTGGGGAAAGCAGAGAATGTGTGTCCGAAGGAAGGACTTAACTAGTGCCTTCAAAGCATGACAAGTCCAGCTCAGATAGTCAGCACTTAGCATAAATGAATATTGTTCTTTGCGTCTGTTCAACCTCTGAGATGTGCCAGCAGATGATCTGCATGCATAAAAACTCCTTTGTAAACAGGCGTCAATGGCACGTGCGGCTTGGCACTGTATAGGTAAGTAAGGCAGAGATAGTTTTTGCCTTGAGGAGTTAGAAAAATTGATAATGAATTTGCTTTGCATGATAGCCAAAAATCAAGTAACTACAGCCACCCTCATTGTACCAGAAGAGCCTAGGAAAACAGTTATGGGATGTGGAGCAGTGATGGGATGGTTCAATCTACTTGCAGGTTACAACAGCACCTTTACCTGATGTAGCAGGGAATATCACAGGGTCCACATGCACAGTGGGTAGGACGGTGGCTCTAGATACCACTGGTCACAGAGACAGCTCTGCTATTTTAATACTTTTCTGTCACGTGTAGATCCATGTGTTCGCTTTGCCACTACTGTGGCAATCACTGCTGCATTGATATCCTAGTCTGTTGGAATACGGCACATCAGAAAATCGGTTCTTAATGCGTTTGAAGTGCTCTGTTGATGCTTTATAGCATCCATTTGTATTAAAATGAAATGGAATGCATTTTAAAGAGTTAAATGCCTTCCAGAATGCTAATAGAGATATTATCTGCTTTGCTACTTTTGTAATCCAATCTTGTTTTCTCATCGAGTAATGATCTGTAGTTTGTTTAAATGAACTTATTTCCTAGAAAAAAGCACACATTAATTATATCACTGTCCTTGAATACCTCCAGTTGGGGCAATATCATATTAATTTTTCCATTTATTTTGGGGGGGATTAAGAGGAGCCTGCTGTACTCCACCGGGTTATCCCCCTCGCTCTCCCTGACTCCTGCACAGTGTCTGCATTCTGGAATCCTGCTGATATTCAAAGTACTATTAAAGTTCATTCCCGTGGACTAAAGATCCCCCAGCAAAAACTTTCAGGACTTTTGCATTCACGATATTCAGGCCTGATGATTTTTTCATAGTTTCTCCCTTACTGAATACTGCTTAGCAGAGTGGTTAAAAACTTACTTTTCTCTTATGAAATATCTTGTTCTGCTTCCTTCCAAATGTAGAACAGAAATATTAATACCATGCTTCTGTCTTTTCTCCGTCAACATTCCCACATTAACAGTTTTACTGCTAATGAGCTATCCTATTGCAAGGATTAATGTCTAGTATATGCAAATTTCTTCTTAACATCCATAGCTCTGCCAGTCATAATTTCTGTTTCTGCCATCATCTTTTTTTTTTCATTTGACATTTACCACCTTACAGATTTCACTTTACCACTAAAAAAAATAATGGGCTTTTAGGCAAAGTTATCTTCTTTCCTCATTGGAAAATCAGGAAACCAAATTAATCAACAGCTCTCACAGAACTCCAAGTTTTCATTCACAGTTTTTTCTCTAAATTTTCTGTGTCGCCTTTTTTCCTTTCACATTTTTCAGACTTAAATACAAAAAAATAATATTTTGTGGAGCTGTTCTCCCTGTATATATAAGCTGGTTGTGATCACAGTGATTTAATATATTTTTATCTGTCATTAAAAGGTTCAAAAGTTAGAAACAAAAGTTAGAAAGTGTTAGAGAGTTATAGGGGCAAACAGGGATTCAGTTACAGTGAACATCCAAAAAAATCATAGTTGTAAATAATGAACATGGCAAGGTTCTTGAACAAATTCCCTGTACTTATCTACTATGCGATTTATTGGGCAAAATGTAAAACTGGAAAAATATCAGTAATCACAGTGCACTTTTTCTGAATATGGCTCCACATATATACTATCATAAACTCTGTAACTACCCATTTTTCAGTCCAGTCAGTTTGCAAACCTGCCAGTTAGATTCATGCATTTTGTGACCTTATTGTCTTGAGGAAAACATGAATTAGAGAGAGAAGTAAAAGCTTAAAAGATACATGGAGTAGCAGTGTGCTCTCACAGAACGGTAGAATTGTTTTTAATGTTCCTTACTTGCTGACCGAAGAAGGCGTGGTTAAAATCATGCTAAAAGCAAGTTTCTATTTCTGTGTACCAGTTCTGTATCAGTTAGAGCTGCACTGTGCTGATGTAGCAAATTAAAACTTGATGCTCTTGCTTTCGCTTGAAAAACACCACTGCAGAGCTTATCACCGAGGTAAAGCTTTTCCTTCTGTGCACTGAATGAGAGAGCACCCTGTTGGACCCAACCTGTTGGGTATAGCCCAGGTTTGCCCATGCAGAAATCCATGTGTACTAGGGAAGGCCACTGATCTCATTCCTCTGCCCAGGGAACTCCGGACAAGATGAAGTCCTTGTGTTTGAGCTCTATACCTACCTGATTCAGATCCTAGTGTTTAACTTCCAATATTTCACATTTAATACAAAATGTTTTTATTTTTAGCACTTGCTCATAACAGTAGTTCAGTAAGACTTCTCATTAGTATTCTTATTCCATTGGTAAACCCTTTATTTGTAAATAACCTATAAAAGGGATGAGACAAGCCTTTTGGAAGTTTTCTTCTCATGACGTAGAGATCTAGCCATTTTGGGTAGGCTAGATTAGTCTAGAAAAGCCTCCTTCTCCTAGAAATTTAGAATCCTACAAATCCTTTTCCTAGTAATCTGGAAAGCTCTTCAGAAGTCCTACTTGTCTAGCCACCTAAGGAAACACTAAGAAAATATTTTCATCTACTCTGAAAAGTCTGAAAAATGTAAAATGGTGGCTGGGAATCCTGCTCCAGCCAGTGACCCGTGACTGCCATGGGCAGCTGTGGCTGCCTCCTGCCTTCCTTGGTTTTCCACTGAGTGAGAGTTGGGTCAGGTGTCGACCCCTTGCTCCAAAGCCCCAGACAAGAATTTGAATCAAGACCTGCATTGCTCAGCTGAACTGCAGTCATGGAGGGCAGGGAGCTCGCCTCCCAGCAGCCAACGTGCTTCCAGACCACTGTGTGCTCCCAAGCCCGATCACTCGTTATCTAAGCAAACCCAAGCTCTCTGCTCCTGCACCTCCTTCTGTCATCTCCTGGGTTTTATTGCTCCCTTCCTCCCTCCCTTCTCTTACTCTTTCCTAGCGTTTGGCTGCTGGCAGAGGTAATCGGCACATCTTGCTTTCAACTGGAAGACAAAAAGCACTTTCTTCTCATGGGGACGTGGGTGCACCAGGTGGGAAGCACGCACGGGACGTCAGCCAGCTCACAAGTGCACCTCTCTGGGGAGGGAGGAGCATGGCACCTATTCCGGCTTCTTGCTGGGCTGCAAGCTCTCTCTTGACTCTACTGCTTGCTTTGAAACCCCTTTCCATTTCTGAATTTTCCGAGTGAACACTTCTGCAGTTTGAAATGCTTGAGAGAAAGTGGATTCCTTGGCTTCTGGGCAAGCTAGGCAGCCCGGTCTGCATCCAGTTTTGGGGCAGGGTTTAATAAATCAGCTCATAAGCTGATTGCTTTTGTACCTTTCATTCTATCTGCCCACTCGCTCAAAATCGTCCGAACAGAAAATCAGCACCTCTGACCACCAGAGTGGGAATCCTGATGCTGTCTCACCTACCTTTGACCACACCGACTGCCCAAAACATACTACTTACTACCAAGTTGGTAAGAACCTGCTGACTTTTGAGCTCTCCTCCTGTCCATTAAGTTTAGAATTGGTCTTTTCAGATCGTGGCTCTCAGAGGTGGTGTCCACTTCCTTCATATGACCCAAGGATCATGTCTCAGGGAGGAGGGTGCTGCTTGTCACTGTGTTTCCATGGCTGCCAGAGGGGATCGAAGGCTTTCTTACTGCTGTAATGGCAAAAAAAAGCAGCCTTACATCTCGGGAGCTAGATGCTCCAGAAAGCACAAGGCTGGAGAAACAACCATGCACAATAAAGGGTATTCCCTACCTGTGGAAGGCTTCAAGATCTTCTTTGGCTTTTCAATGAATATTATTAATTTTACTGAAATACTAACCAGCTCTGCCTCTTAGTACATTTAACCATAGCTGAGGGTGGAATCTCCCACTGAATATTCTTTATTCATTTACTCTGGATGAAGCTGGCAACCAAGCAGAAGGTTGCTGTCTTTAGCCTTCCTCCCCCTTTTTTTTCTCCATTATCTTGCAGGCCTGTATTGCAAGATATTGCAAGATATTCTGTGACCTGAATTAAAGAACTGTCAATATAAGCAGCCTCATCCTGTCCCTTCTCATTTTAGCACTTCCCATCGCACTGATGATTGTTTTCTGAGGGTGTCCTTGGCTAAGGATATTCCAGGCTAGTATATGGAAGGAAGCTTGAACCTTCTGTATCTACAGGCCTTGAGTATTTGAGGAAAAGGCCTTTCATCTTGAAAGCTAGAGAGACTAAATAAATGTCTTTAAGCTATTTAATCAGCAGAGAGGGATGTGGTGGATTACTGGGTTACACAGAACTGCATCTTATTTGGAGGGGGCAGCCTTAGGACAGCAGTGAGCAATATCAGTGCACTCCTGAATTGATGTTGAAACCAGATACAACTAAGGTGATCTCCAGGGTGTTCATCCTGATCCTCTTTATTACTTTGTTGTTGAAATTGTTTTCTAATATTATTTATTGTCTCAAATATCACGTTCCCATCTCTTGAAGAAAAAAGGCTGCCCAGCCTTTCATCTTCTTCTGGTTGTATTTCTTTGTCTCATTACACATTTGTTTTTATGCAGTATTTGATCATATTTTCCAAAACTTATTTAAGCTTTGAGTATCTTTCTAAAAGATATTTTTTAGTTCAGCCAAGAAGCTATGGGCCTCAGGCAAGAACTATTAAATGAACTTCTGTCATCTCTACAATGACAGAAATCAGACAAGTTAACTATTGTGATGGATGTTGAGTGGACCATAATAAAGTATAAATACATTGCTGACCTTGTTATAGGGTAGTCACTGTATGAGTACATTGATTAAGTCTAAAAAGAGGCTGTAAGGAAACAATGACTCAAGATAAGCCGTTCCACAGGAATAGGATAATAGGAGACGAACTGGCTCTGAGAGCACTGGCGTGATTTCCTGCTGAGACTATTGGACTAGTTTTGTCTAGAAGGGCAAAAGCCCAAAAACTGACAAAAACAAAAGGAGTCCCTCTTTCCAGAGAGGAGCTGGTTATTGGAGAGGGAGATCATACTGATCTCAAGACCCGCAAGGTCCCATATGTAGAAAGGACTGTTACGAGCAGATGGTAAGGTGAACATAAACATAGTATGCACTACATTTAACATAAATGTACATGCACTTTTTTCTGGTTTTAAAACAATTTGTGGGGTTTCTTTTTATTCTACTATAGCTAAGGGAGCATTATGCAGGTCTCTCATTCGCTGTGACCTATAAGCAGATTCTTTGTTTTTATGTCGTTTTCTATCCCCTCCTTTACTGAACCTTGTTTGTAATGAAGCTGCTGGGGTTATTATCTGCCGTGCACCAGCAAATGGAAGGAGTTTCTGGAACAGCAGCGCTGTGAGGTGACTCCATTTGGTGATCTGTGGCCACATTAGTGGCATGAGCCACTTCCTCTCCTGTCACTGAAGAAGGTGTTTCCCAGGAAATTTGTCACCTCTCTTTCACGATTGCTTAGATATACAAACTTAAAATTGTCCACATGCGCCACTTGTAAATTTGCGTTTCTCAAGTATTAGGGAACTTAACCCCCAAGGACCATGTGCTTCTGAACTGCGGTTGTCCTTCGTGTACATTTGCACCAGTATTTAGTGGCATAACAAGTTTGAGTTTTGAAAAAGCTCTGTTGGTACAATTCATTTTTGGCTGTGCAGCCTGGAAGCTGGCACCTAAACCTCCTGCTAAACTCCACAAAAAAGGCAATCTATTTCTATATATAAGATAAAAATTTGGAAGTTGAAATATTTTACCTGCTTCCTCTTTTTGTATGATAATTCCTCTGTCAGGTTGCTTTAGTTACCACCAAAAGTTATCCAGGTAACAAGTATTTAATTACACTTTTACTGTTAGTTATACATCGTATAATGACATTTTGGACATATGTGTTCCTTGCATTAAAGCTTGACACCTGATAACCTCCCCTGCTATAGGTGTGTGCACATGGGTGTTGTTTACCTCACTACAAGCTGAGGGAGGCATTATCGTGCTCATGAGGATGTCTAAAGGGGTCCTGAAGGTAGAACCACAGCCTGCATCTGCTTTTTTGACAAGCTTTGATCAGGCTCAAAATCTGGAGTTGCTTCTTTTGCCCAATTGCTAGGAGAAAGGCCAGCCACTGGTCCCTGATCTACACCACGCATGTATCCTAGACTCATCTCAGTTTTCACATCTGCAACCTCTCCTGCAATGCAATGCACCCATTCCAGTAGTAGCAATACAGAAGACTGAAAAAATTCAGTCTGCGTCTCAGAGCCCAGCTGGATAGAAAAATACCAAGCACCTCTGCAACAGCAATCACTGTGAAAGGAAGCAGGGGCTTCACAAAATGTCGTTTTTACTGTTCAGAGCAGAAAACAAGTGCAAGCCTTCCACTGTCTTTTGGTTTTATGCTAGAGATACAGAGAACCTCGAGTGCCTGAAGTCTGGGGACTAGTGCATGTCTGGGAGCTTTTCCGGAATCCTGTTTAATTACGGTTGTGTTGTGATAGTCTCTGACTGGGGATTGTTAATCTTCAGCAAACTCTACCCTATCCTGCTAATGCTGTTATTAAAACTCTCACTCAAAGAAATAAAAATACCAACGAAAAGAATACTAAAATTTGGAGTGTATATATACGCTTCCAAATGTACAGCTATATTGTAATGTTCTTTTACTGCTATTTTGACAGCAACAGCAGAAAATGAACGTAAAAGATGATTTAGCTTTCTGACATTTGTATAACTGCCCTGAAAAATGGCCTTGCAATTTCCTCAAAGAACAGATGGATGATGTCAGTGCAGTCTCCTCGGCAAGTAAACAGATGATACATGTCCTCTTAGTTATTCTGCTATAATCTGGCTTTTGTGAAACTGAACTGCCTAGACGAGACTTGCTCTTTTAGCTAGGATTGTCCATAGTGCCAATGTCTAGTGTTAATTTAACTCTTTGGATGCAGAGACTGTTGGCAAACATACAAGTTGAGTTTTGCTATGTTAGTAGCTCACAGACAAATGCCTATTTGTCTTGATAATACTGACACTGACGGCAGGCAGAAGCTCTGGAAGAAAGTACACTTGAGCCAAACCATCGAAGAAGACAGGGTAGCTAGGTATGGCAAATGGATCCACACTTTATACAGATGATCCAACTTTACGCTACCTGTCATTTGTGTGAGGAAATTAATACATCATATAAAGTTAGTTGCTGTTTTGAGGTTGGAATGTAATTTCATCAACAGAAGGGCAAATCCTTACTCCATGACTACTGGCAAAACAGACCTGTATGAAACCTAGGATGCAAGTGTGGACGTGTGCCTGTTTTCTTGTGTTGGGCTCTACATGAATCAGGTCCGTGATCTCCCCTTACATGTTATAGTTAATTCACTTTAAATTATGACATTTTCTTTTTTGGCAGTAAGTAGATAATGACAACGTGGTGTGTTCCAGTGCATATAATTTCTGTGACGAGTCCATATGCCCGATACTTTGCTCCCGTTCCACGTTAATTGGGCACCTCTAGCATTGTGAGCAGAGAGCAGACTTTTGTTTAGAGCAGGTGCTTAAGTACATGTGTAGACACAAATGTGCACAAACACACACATCGGTGTTACCAACTCATCCTGTTGTTGATGCAGTATCATTCCAGTGGGATGAATATTATAGTTTTTTTACTGCCAAAATTCTTCCCTCTTTCTACCTTGACCAAATCTGGCCATACTGCCATTCATCTGCCTCATGTTTTCATATTGCGCCTGTAATTAAGATGAAGGTTGGTCTGCTCCATTTTTAAGATATCCCAAGGAAAACCATAAACCCATGTATCTGCATACCTGATACCATGTGCTGTTCTCTAACTCCTCTACAAGGACCACAGCTGGAGTCAAATTTTGGCTTTTCCTTACTTTTGTTTTATTCTAAAGCCTTCTTGCACACAAAGGGGCCTTGCTGTACTTATTCTATTCATGATAAGGTAGAAATGAGGGACTTACATCATCAAGCATGTTTGTCAAATACGTGCCACAATAAGGCACTTTCTCTTTTACCAAATGCCTGGGCCTTGCAGAGCTCTAGGAAAAATTAACAGACACACCCACACACAGAGTCTGGCTATGGTGCTCGAGGATTGCCAGCTACATACATGCAGTATGGAGAAATAGGCCCTGCAGTCACCCCATTCAAGCTATGACAGGCTGTGCCAGGTGGGTAGCCAAGAATTCCTCAGAGCAAAAGCTTTTTCCATGCTCAGCACCTTAAAAGTTTAAAAGACCAAAGATTTTCAGAGCTTTTCTTGAATTCCCACACCAATGTTCCCTACTGCAATATATCTTTCCCCTTAGCTTCACCTGCAGGATTCTTGATGGCAAAGATACATTTCATCAGGTATATAGTTTTCATGGCTGCCTTGCAAACTTCTGACCTAGAAGCTTCAGCCAGCCTGATTTTGCCTGCTGGTGTCAGACCCTCTGTCCTCGGTTCTAAAACACATGGAGAGAAAGAGGAGACTGATATCATGGAAACTTGTCATAAGACTTGCTGAAGTTGGACACATTGTCACCCATCATCCCACCACAAGGATAATATTTTTCTCTGACCAGTTTCTAGATATTCTTGCAGAAATGTCCCTAATGTGTCCATGAACAACCCAAGTTCATCACCATCCTTTGGGCCTTTCTCTTACATGTATCTGCTTCAGCCCAGTGCCAGCTTCATTCATTGATGTCATTCAAGAGATCTCTCTCCAGCTGACTTAGTTACGCTCTCTGGATTTCTCAGTTTCATTTTCTAGGAACTGCTCAACTTTTTATGCCTCTTTTTAGATGCTACAGATCTTTCTTTTTATTGCAGATGTACTTTGAAATTTCAGACTTACAACAATAATCTTAAGAAAGAGAAAATAAAATAAGGGGAAAAATTGAATCGCAGTAAACAAATATGTTTTCCTAACACACCATGATACACACTCCTTATAAATTGTCCTGGGTAAGGTATTCTTGGCTTAGTCATGGTGAATAGCTGCTGTTTCTGAAAAATCATCTCTCTGACCACCTCTGTCAAACTTTTGTCCTCTACAACACCCTTCTCAATTTTGTATGTGGCATCATTGCTTTGACAATTTTTGTGATTGCTAATAAATCATCGATTTACTTTAAACAAGCCCATATAATAGTGTTCAGGTAACTTGCAGGTCTTCAATATTTTTTCTGTTAGGATTCAGTAATAAAATATGTTGCAGTGCATAGTAAAAAATGCACACATCAAAGTTGTTTTTTACAGAATTAAGAGAGTTAATCCTAATGTTGTAGGCAGATATTTCTGGAATCACAGGATAGTTTTCATACATTAATCAGATCCATATTCACAGTAGCTAGCACATCATCAAAGGCATCATCATAAAATATTTAAAAGTACTTAGCACACATACATGTTTGTATGTGACCATTTATGGATACTATGCTGTAGACAATATTTTTCTATAGAATGCGATATTAAGAGGATAGTTGAAGCTAGATTTCAAACCTATCAGTACTCTGTCTTTTTTGTGTCTCAAAAAGAAAGGAATATAACTACCTGTAAGTTTGCCGTATGGGTTGTAGAACATCTGGTGAACAGCTGCTTTCTAAAGACACAGTTATTCAGATAATCTGACTGAATAGCTTTAGGGTGCTGTCTAGCAACAAATGGCAGAAACGACCTTATTATGGCTCATACCTAATGATAGCCAAAATGTCTCCTTTTTTTAAAGTACTTAACACCCAAAAATATGTAGCAGAGCATGTTTCCTGGGCATCTTCACAGCATTAACACTTGCAGTCCTGCTGCCTGTAAAAGCTGCTCTAAAATCTATTTGCAAAATGGATTGTTTCTCATTAAGGACCTACATTCCCTTTGGTTGCTTGCCATGAAGGGAAACAGCAGGTCACAAGTTATGTGCAAAATTGGTAATAAGCCCATGCAAAGGAAATAAATACACTGCAGCATGTTGCCAGCAGTTTCTGGAACCTTGCTCAGCACTTGCACATCATATCTTCAAAGCTCTGAGGAAAAATATTGGGGTGGGGGATGCTCAGGCATACCTAGGCACACTTGTTCTCTATCATTTGTGCCATTGCTTTAATGAATGAAAATCTGAAGAACACTCTCAAAACATCTCTCTCCCATTTAAACCTCCTGTGTGCTTGTAGTGGGTTGATGCAATACAGTGCTTTATTCTGAATTTGAAGACAGACAAGAGTTCTCTTTCCTAGAAAACTCTGGGATAGGAGATGTAAGTACTTGGCAAGCTCTCACCTTGATACTTTCATCACAGATCTGAGAGCAGCAGTAGTTGCATGTAACTGATAGTTGAAGTGGGGAGAAAAAAGATGGAGGTGTAGATTAAAGTGCACCTGAAGCACTGTTTTGTAGAAGTGAGACAGCAGATGAGCAGTTGATTAGCAAAACAAATTTGTGAAGTTTCATCTCAGTATTTTTTGTGTGTGTACCCTGTTCCAGGCTGGTGGTATCAAGTAAATCAGGATACAGCCGAAGTAACTCATATACTTTTATGTTGCCATACAGAAAACTGATTAAGTTTATGGAAGCATGAGATGAAAAGTCTCAGAAAATAGGAGAAATCCTCCAGAGCCATCCTGTCTAATCCTCTGCCCCACAGCAGGACCAATCTTTCCTGAACCATCCCTGGCAGAACTGTATCTAGCCTGTTCTCATGTCTCCAGAAATGTCACAGCCTCCCAAACAAGTCTTTCCAGAGCTTTGTTAGCCTCGCTTGTAGAGTTGTGCCAATGACTAACTTACCTGATTCCTGCAAAATAAATACATTATTATATACATATAATAATACATTATTATATGTAGAGACGGAGATGATGCATTCCCCTAAGTATCTGAAGACTACTCTCCTCGGACTAAGAAACTCCAATTTTTTTCTCATAGGCCGTGTCATTAGGGAAAAGGACATAAGTAACAAACAGGGTTGGTGGAAGCTCTGGAAAGCTATACTTCACAAAATGGGACCTGCTATTTTGTGCTGTAAATCAGCCATATGCTGCCCTTGATGAGGTCAAGACTCATTTGAAGTCCATCTCACATACGATCTGGTATGTATTGGTTCTGCATGTAAACATGTCTTTAAACAGCCTCATATCGTAGTATACAGATGACCTGTAGGTCTACAGTAGTTTTTGTTAGGATATGTTAAGAAAATGGGCAGACTTTGTCTTATACAGTAAAAAAAAAAAAGTACATATGGCTCTGTATGCGCCTCAAATCTCCACAGGTAGGGAAGTGCTGTAAATGCTTCACTGACTCTGTGCCAGATTCTCGTGTTGAATCTTCACGTGTGTAGCAATGCAATGATAGGTCCAAAAGAACGTCAGATTTAACTCTTCTCTTTTGAATGCTACCTTAAGAAATTAAGACAATTAGACAACAGAAGAAACAATCAAGTAATTGAAAAACTACAAAATGCACACACAAAAATCACAGTCCGATTTGATTAACTTCTAGACAGTGCTTGAATCAAGTGGATGTTGCAAGCACATTCATCCTAAAGGACAAACTGCATGTGGAGGAATGAAGATCACTTCCACAGAAGACTATTAGTGCCAAATTAAAATTGAAATTTGTCTCTATTTATGTTGATATACTTAGGGCTAAAGAACTCATTTAAAGTCTCACCTCCAATTTTCCTTGCTTCTGTTAGGAATCAGACTCCATAGTAACACAACAAAAATTTTGTTTTTTCCAGTGGTTTAAATTCCTTTTTACTTCTCTGGTGAGGGATTCTTGAGAACTAAGACGTGCCAGTGCATATGAGTGATACAGATAAATAAGCCTTCACTTCTGTAGTACAGGCTATAGCTGAAGAGATTTGAAAATAAATAACATGAGATACTATGCAGGAAATTTAACTTTTTAAAAATGTTACTCCTTTACTGTAACTCAAAGTGGATGTACCATCAAAAATATTTTCAGAGATGGATTACATCTTTGTTTTTATTTTATAATAATCATTATGCTTTTGCCTAAAGTAAACAGGGGATGTAGATCAGCACTAGAAACCACCCTAGTAGGCTACTAGACCAAGAAGAAGAACAGTCCTACTGACTTCCAGCTTGGCCTTAGAGAATCGTATTTCAATTAGTATTAATTAAGAATACACAGCAAAGCAATATTTTCATTCTGCTGAAGGCAAATTTTTCAAACAGTAGCTTGCTTCAGGGCTCAACCATTTGTATGTACCATTTCCTCTGCCATCTCACTAGCAGCAGAGCTAGAGTGACAACATTTGGAGTTCATAGCTACATTTTTTTGTTGCTATGACAAGCCCCATCTGGAAAGTCGGTTGCACAGCAACATAATGAAGGAAGTATTTGCAAGAAATGTTAATCCAGAAGACAACTCATTTCAGAGCTGCTTTGAGCAACTTTCAGGCCATAGGGCTGCTCCGCTTCCTTTGCTACATTCAGTAAAGGCCATCGTGGACCATGCTACTCTGTCAGCATGTAAGGAGTCTCATTTTGAAAGTGCTAGAAAAAATCCATCTGCAAATCCTGATTTTAAGTGTTAAGAATAACATGAGGAGAAAAAGAGTATTGGTTGATTCTAATAAGCAGTTAAATTAGAGTCAATAAAGACTCATGTCCCTCATCAAGTGGCCCTGGTCACTTCTGTGACCGTACAGAAGTGGTGGCCCAGATGCTCACCACCACTCCATTGCACGCTGTTATCTCTAAGAAGAACTTGCCATGATGGGAACAATTCTAGTTCTGTTTTGTTGAAACTGTCATTCTTACAGGGGTGACTTGGTTTTTATCAAAACAACATATTTTCTTTAAGATCATATTTGCTTTGAAAACTGTATGTTTTCTTCTGTGATTATTATATAGTGTATTGTAAAAGACTTCTGCAGTCGTCTTCATCTGAAGCCATACGTGTGAAAAAGGGGTGAAACACAGCAGCAGCCACCACCAAAACCTGCCAGATAATCCCTGTGTATTTACATTCATTCAGGCTGTAGGAGAAGCTCAAGCATGCTTTGCCATTAGAGAGAGATATCCAAAGTCATTATTCACCATGAGTCACACCAGGTGCCACTCTCATCGATTTCTACCAGAGACTTGATATTTTTCTCCATGATGATACAAAAACTAGTATTCAGTCTTTAAAATAGCAAAACTTAAAGTACACTTGTATTATCTGTTCCTTCTTTGAAATGAAAAGACCAGCATGATATAAAGAACAACTTTTCATACTTAGCTGAGTTCAGGGATGTCTTAATAGTTGAAGTTTTCAAACTTTTAAAGTTCAGTACATAAGCCTTGATTCTACTGAAGGGGAAAAAAGGCTGGCATGACACTGATGGCAGGTCCTTCATTTTCACCTACCTGCCTCCCTTCCCTGGGTAAATTTAGAAGGGCTTCTTTAACCTGATGCCACTGGTGTATTGGCTGTTGTATTGCTATACACTTTTCCTTCTTCCCTAGTTTGCCGGCCATCTCCTCCCTATGGCCTTTCTGTTCATTACGTGGTGGAGGATGCACAGCTGAAAAGCAGATCAAATGCATGACATTAATTTACCTGCTTTACACTACCAGCTTTACTGCAATAGAGATGCAGACAGATGTCTGCAGGAGGAAAGTGTCTACTCAGGTGCAATACAGAGTTGTACACCAGAAAGCTTGGCCTAAGAATAGAGGCAGATAGTCTTCATTTTGAAATGTGTTGAGGAGTGCATATCTCACATATTGTAAGTTGCCCATCCCAAGGAGGTTCAGAAGGGGAGGATAAATTTTCAATTTAGACTGAAATATCCAAGAGAAGTGTTGAATTAGAAAATTATTGACATACTAAATATATTATTGTTATTCGGTTTAAAAAAATATCCAAATGATTTTTTTTCTCTGCTTCAGCTTCAAGCTGACCTTAGGCTAAGGTGGGAAACGAAAGAGCATTGTTCTCCTTGTGATGCAGGAATCTTTTTTCAGGTGAAACATTAAAAAAAAGCCTGAATACACATGGTTTCTAGACACCCTGGCCTGGTTTCAGTGTTAGAGATGTCTAGAACTGGGATTCAAAAGAGCACAATAAAAGGACTTTGTAATTGCACATCATAGTCTCTGTACTGAATATGGCATCTGTCATGAAATGGGTATTTTCCAAGGTATCTCAACTCTACTACCTTAGATGATATGCAGCTGAATTCATACTCTTGCTAGGAAGATAAAATAAATGTTTCTTCAGGTCTGCATTGCTGTGCTATCCACAGCAGACAAAAGTCTGGCACCGTGCTTGTGGTTAGAACATAAAACTTTTCCCATCACATTTTTGATAACATATCAAAAAAATGCTTCTTCTTGCTACAAGGAATTCAGAGCTGTAACTTAAGCAAAATAAATGGGAATTAAATGAAACCCCCAAAAGTGCAAAACTAAAAATTATAAAACCACAGAGAACAAAACAAAAATCTGAGAAACATAAGTCTTCCCTAGGAACAGACACCAAGTGGGACAGGAGGTAGTGATATACTGTGTGCATATGTATATTAAAAGATGCTTATCCCTTGACACAAAGAAGCAAGTTAGGTTTATATTTGTTGGGGTTTTGGTGTTTTTTTTTACTTTTAGCATTAATCTTCCTCACTCATTTTTACCATAGTAAGACTTCTGGATAAATCATCTTTATTTTGCTCTGTTGATTTCAGCATTATTGAGCTCACCATATTTCTCCCCTCTGTGTGGATTTCTAGGGAAAAAACAGAACTGGAAAGCTATGGTCTGTCTTTTCTTTATTTCAAACGTGGTTTTGTCCCTCTCTGAAAGAAACTGATTCAAGTTAAAGGAGATGCCTGCATTTACTGAATCCACTGAGTAGACATGTCTCTAGCAATTCTCCCTACTTACAAAGGGCGAATTGGTGGGGTGAAGGCAGGTCCAGGTCCAATGTACTACTCTGACCTTCCAGCCCCTGCAACTTTTCTCCTGCATTGGCATAGGAGAGGACCCTCAGGTCTTCCCCAACAGAAAAGGCAGGTGTAAGAGGCGCAAGCTGTTGCTGCCTCTGAGTTGCACAGCCGGTAGCTGTTCGGGTGAACAGTGGGGCGAGGTAAACAAATGTGTTTGCCTAGGTAGTAACACATGCCAAGGGATCTGCTTCAGCAGCTGCAGCTGTAAGGAAGGCTGCAGGTTATCTGTGTTTGCAGCCACCTAAAGATGAGCATAACCTTGGGTTGAGATAAAGTTCAGTTAGGTTTTGTCAGTCTGTTTCTCTGCTCTTCGTTTTCCCAATGGGTGAATTTTTTTTATATCTCACCACAATGACACAGAGAAATATTTATCCTATTTTTCAACTGATGGTTAGAAAGTATGGAGTATATTGGCTCCATGTAACACATCATGTTGGTGACAGAGCCAAGCATTGAATGCAGAAATCTGGAATCCCAGGGCAGCCTTTAACCCACAAGGTCTTTGTTGCGCTTGGAAGGAGACCACGGAGCCAACACTGTCTCTGCTGAAGTATCTCTGGGACTTATAGATAGCCATAACCTTTATCATTCACTAGCATAGTTGGATGTTACCCTGAGTATATGTGAAATGTGACGTAGAATAAGAAAGGCTACATGGAGAGAAGTTGTTTTTCTGCCATAATTCTGATCTATGTTGCTTCATTGAAATACAAATCGCTGAAAATTCATGTTAACAATGCATTTTCATGTTTCCAATATACAGGCTTATTATTGCTGTGATGATAGGATATTCCCACTTGTTACTAGAAGGTATAATATTAACAGCTGAAAGTCAAGAAATCCAGGAGTTTGTCCTTTAAAATAACTTTTTAACTACAGTAACCCTATAAACTATTCAATATGACATCTTGCTCATTTCATTCCTAAAGCTGAGAACAATCTTGCAATATGACTTTCTATTTTTTCCCTCCCTCTTTGTGGCATTTCAGGATGATTTGAGAAATACATATATATATTTCCCCTCCCCTGGCATTTTATATAGTCTTTGCAATAAAAGCCATAAGAATTTCAAAGTATTAAAGCAAAAGACATTTGGAAAAAGAAGTTGACTTATGTCCTGTATTACAATATTGTATTACAATATCTCACAATATTCAGCAGCAAGGAACTGATCTTTGATCATCCTTCCAGATGAAATATTTTTGTTACTTTTTTTTTTTACCATATGAAGTATTAATTGAACAATGATGCTTTAAAAATGTGCATATGGAGACAGTTAGATCCACCCATGTTATTGTAAAGTGACTTGTTTGATGTTTCATATTGGTCAGCACAAGAACATCATTAGAATATCCTGTCTGGCAAGAGAAGCTGTCATTTTGAAAATGAACCTTTGCCTCAGATTCAAACTGATTTTTAAAATTTTCTCTTTATGTCAATCTAAATCTGAAACTCTCCAAATATGCTGCTGAACTGTGTGCATCAGGCTGGATTCAGAGATCTCTGCTGCTTCATATGGACCAGACTGTCCATGCCCAGAGGGCACTGCAGGCCCTACTGTCCCTGGCCTCGGGGCTCCCCCACCCTGCCCACGGCCCAGGACCCCATGGTGGCCCCCACAGCATCAGTCCCTGCCCCAGTGATGCCACAGCAGGGCCGGTCTCTAGCTCCCCACAGCCCTGCCTAGACCAACTGACAAACTGGTGGTGAACAAACATGCAGCAAATGATTATCATATTGTGAATGCCATAAAAATGATAAATAGGGCAGGTGCTGAGCTGGAATAAACAGCACAGCCTTGACGTGTGCTAGCTGTGGATCTGCTTGGCACTGGCTAGCAGGTACCATGCAGACGTAGCTGAGATGCGGCCAGATGCCCTTATACATCCAGTAGGGAACATTTAGGCATTTCTGAAGTACCGTAAGTGGTTGCTATAACGCAGCATTGGCAAATGTGCCTTTCTAAGGGAGGTCACTGAAAATCAGAAGGGAATTCTACCAGTTTAATACAGAGTTAGAGCAGGAAGCCCCTTTCTGCCACAGAATGATGAATCTGAATTGTAGCTGCAAACACAAGGTGAGAAAAGTCAATGTTACTCCAGACATGCTGTGAATCAGCCATGTGGCCTTGCTCTACACCCGTCAGTCCACGAAGATGGGCCAGCTCTGGGGAAGCTCATGTTGACCCTACAAGTGATACTGCAGTGAGTGATGCAGAGATATGGGCCTGGCTGACTGCCACCCTTAGAGGTTTCCCACCTTCTGGTGGGGTAACAACTTCATTACAATGCCTATATATCTGCTACTCCTTCTCAGAGCAGGTCACATTATATAGATGCTTTGAATGCCTCTCAGGCAGCAAGAAGCTACTGCTCTATTGACTTCTTAGCTGATTTGCCCTACGCTGGCAAAAGGAATGGAATTTTACGCTGTAAAGTTCTAATTGTTCTTTTTCCTGATTATTCAACCTAATTTAGAATAGATGGTCTATATCATCTGCATCTTTATTCATCATATATCATCTTTATTAACCATTTTTACCTGCAATGAACAGTTTGCTGAGTGAGTGAGTTAATGCCAATATATTGGCAGAAGATAAGACTAAGTCTTATGGAAACATACAGAAATTGCATTAATGAACATAGCGCTATGCTCCATTTGTAAATCAGCTCCAGTGTTTTGGCATTAGCTTGCTGGGAACTGCACTCTGAATATGGAAAACACCCCATTACTTGTTATTCAAATGTGGAATCCCAAATGGAATTTTTTTTAAAGACAATTACTATTTTAAGGTTACATTACAATCTTTTTTACAAAGCAGGTTTCAAAAAAGGAAGGGGGAGGGATGGGAAGTTCAAGCCCACATTGGAGCTTTTCCAAAGATTTTTATAGGCTGTGGTGGTTATCTCCTATTATAATTGCTGCACTTGGGAAGGATATCTTGAATATTACTTGGGTAAATCCAATCTTTCACAGTTTAATAAACTGAGGGTAGTCACTGAGATGGCTCAACAACATGCTCACCAATGGTGTTTGACAGACATCTTAATATTTATCCAGTTCCCTTGGTACATTGGTCTGTGTGCAGACCACATCCCAGCTGATGATGTTTTGGCTAGCTCATAGTATTTTGTATGTGGACAGCGCATATATTTATATGGTTTGCCTGAGAAACAGACTACTTTCTAGAAAAAACAGGCTTCCAGATATGTATCTTTGCCACTGGCTGGCAATTGAGACAATGCATGTGATATTAAAATGCAGTCTGATGATTTCTCATGTTAATGAATTCCAAATTGCCCCAATAAAAGCTTCTTAGCAGACATGGAGATGAAAAGTCTATGTTACCCTCCCTTGCAATCACCGTTGACTCAAGAAATGTGTAGGGTAGACTACTGCCTAGCACAGAAGCCCATGGATCACCGCAGCCTACCTATCCTTCTAGCCCTAACGACCTGCTGCTGTGTCCCCATATTCTTTTATGGCTCCATTTGGTGGCTCCATTTGCAGTAGCAGCAATTGCCCTTTCCTCTAAGCCCAGCAACAGCAGGAGCAGAATCTGCTTTATCTGGGGATTCCTGTCATTTCCCCATACTTCATGCTTTCCTTCACAACTGCTATCACACAAAAGTGTAAGGGGCACTGAGTAGGAAGGAAGACAGGAGAGTTGCCTCCCAAGACTCTATAGAGTTGGGCGGGGGGCTGAATCCTAAAGGTTGGTCAGGGTCCTTTTTACGGGGAGTAACAGAGAAGTGTTGAGCTGAGGGAAGACCAGAGAAAGCATGAGACTCCCGATTGTCACCCCCTTATTGTCACTGTCCTCTCCTGTCTCAGAGATAGCCTCTCCCTTCAGATTTCACCACCCCTTTCCACATACCTCATCTACTCATCTCACTGATACTACTCACCCACCTCTCTCTCTCCCCTCTCTCCTGAATGAGATCCCAGGTTACTGCTGCCACAAAACTGAGTTTCTCCCTTCCTGGCCTAGAAGCCCTCAGCCAGCTCCATCTTATACACTTTATCCATAAATCAATCAACGATGCACATGGGATACACATCACCTTATGATTTTATTTTAGCCATAAACTTTCCATCATCTGTTTTATCAGGTTCTACTGGTTTTGACATTGACTGATACAACCTCTGATGATGCAAGAAGTCCACTTGAGCTCTCAGGAGCTTAGTGTTTCTGTTTCCCATCTTTTGTACTGAATTCTTGCATTCAGCCCTTCTGCCTTTTGTTTCTTTAGTATTTGCTGAAAAGGATTAGGAATTAAAAACTTCTTTGTCATTTCAGGCCATCCTTGTACTCAAATTTCACTTTGCCCTTGTCAGTCATCAGTAAGAACAGCATGTAAATACATCTCATCTCACGTTTATTCTGATTAGGTGGAATATATAGTGCATGTAGCTCATTTTTATTTTCTCTGGTTAAATAAGTGAATCTGCAGTATCTTATACTGGATCTGAACCAATTTAAAGTTTCCTGTTTCCAAAGGTGCTGGAACCGAAGGACTCTAATTGTCAGGTAAGACTACAAACCATGTAAGGCAAAGTACCTTATTCCACTTCTCCTCCACCAGAGATATGGAAATGGATAAAAATTCACATACACTTAAATGTATTTCAAAATTTTGTTAGACATAAAGTCACTCCCTCTTCTTTCCTTCTCCTTAATAATTTTTTATCAGACTGGAAACAAAGTCCTCCAACATCCCTGAACAAATTATTTTCAATCTTCTTTTGGCATAAGTAGACACTAGAAGCACCAAAATACTGTGATTTGCATGGTCAAGAACTAACTAGCCAAGAAAACTTGCTAATTATGGGGTACCTTTACTAAGCAAATCTCTGAATTTTTGAGAGAGAAGTTATCCCTGAGAACTACATTATGCACATTCCATGTCCCTCCTGACTCCTTTAAACTCTTTAAGCTCTTCTGGAACATAAACATATACTTATTGTTTAGTAATAGAACAGTTTTTAGAAATAGAAGGCTTGAGAGATCGCTGTGATACTCCAGTGTTACATGCTGCAGATCCATTGTAATTAGTTGGACCATGGAGCCATAAAGCTTGAATAAAATTGATGAGCTGTGCCCTAACTTTTTGTATATTAAGCCTTTAACAGAGATAATGTTCAGCTGCTGATTGTCTTTTAAAGCTCTGCTCAAACCTGAAGAACGACCAGTAAAATAATATTACCCTCTCTCATAATTTATTATTTTATGTATTCACAGAAGCAGCTACATTTTTTCAAATGGTTAAGTAATAGCGGATGGGGTTTCAGGCCTGTTAATCTGGCAAAAGTAACACAGATTTGGGATTCTGAGCTAGAATATATCCAATTTTGCCTATCAGCAGCAGAAATATTGGCAATTGATGGTTAGTTACTGGTCACACAATTTTTATTTTTCATGACCAATAGCAATGCTTGAATGTCACATTTATCGCTGGGCTTGTGCAGCTCTGTATGTATCATCTTGATGGCGACTGTGAGGCTGCTTTAGCTCTCAGCTTGATGCAAGGCTCTGTGACAAAACCAAGAGAAATGTCTGTTTATCAAGGAAAAAGGACAGTAACTGGCACAGACCACAGAAATAGTTCTCCTATTACTGGGTTTGTGACAGAATTATTTCCTCTTTAAATGGGGGGTGTTGACTGGGAAGCTATATTTCATGGTTGATGGTTAGAAGGTTGCTTAGAGCTTTGAGTAAGCAAATGGAAAATATTTGAATCAGAAGGAAATGAAGGGCAATAAAAAAGGAATCCCACCACAGCTTTCAGCTGGGTAGCTGCTCACAGTAAGTGAAGGAGACTCTTTTCCAACCGAAAAATCCATGTATTTCTTTCATAAAAGCCCTGATCCTTAATGAAGCCTTACTCTGGCCTTCTTTAGTGTAGGGACAGGCATGGGGGTATAAACCAAGGGTGAAGGAAACTGTCTGGTGGGAAAGGAGGCACATTGCCTTGAAAGGCAGCATTAGTGTTGTCTTTTGAAGGCAAACAAGGCTGCCAGGTTGCCAACAAGATCACATTCACGTGATTTAACCAGTAGTGGTTGTCCCATGCAGCCACACACAAAAGGCTGAAAGCCTTTATGTGTTTCCTAGCTATGCCTTATAGCCTACAAATATATTATCTTGCCCTACAAATCACTTAAATTCTTAAGTCATCATTGTTACAAAGGCACTGCTACTATGGCAGGGAATCACACATACAGCTCCTGCTGTTTTTAAACAGGAATTTGGCATCCGGCTCCTCCTCCATCAGTTTAATAATTTACCATTCGTTGTATTAAGTTGTCAATATAATTTTAGAATTAGAGAGATTGCTTTCCAATAAATTGGTAGGTAACTGCACCACTCGACACCCATCAGTGTCAATGTGAATTACATGGCTAAATGTTTTACCTACCGTGCTATAAACTTACCCTAGATCTTGGAACACTTCCTTGCTACTGCCTAGATAATGCAATGATGGTGAATTGTTTCCTTTGTACAGTTTTTCCAATAAAAGTGGTGGTTTTCTCCTCTTTTAAAGTGATCTTTAAAAACATCCTTTGATGCAAAACAGAGTAGATACTACACATGATCTCACTAGATGGTTCTTGTTTAGAGACTTCCTTGAAGACTCTCAGCAGCCTCTTCTGATATTAAAGTATGCCACTAGGAATATTAAATTACTGTCCCACCTGTTTCCTATACTGTGTTATGTACTCTAAAAGCTCCGCCAGAAACGTGAACAGAGTTACTGTGTTATCAATAAAAGGCCTTGAAATTACATTACATCGCATACACAGGTATTGTTTTGATATGTTTACAGATGCCTTTTTCTACACCATTATTAGATATATGTAAACTATTTGGGTAACATAGCTGCATACACCTGTTTCTCACAAACAGTGAAAATATACACAGGTAAAAGTTACAGAATTTCTCTATAGCCTGTTCTTTGTTCTAGCAGAATGCTAAGCCCTCTCAATATGGAAAGGCAGCTTATTACAGTCACCATAGCCAAACTGTTTTCATCAACATCATTTCAGGGGCAAATAGTTATTCTCTGGGTTAATCACCAAGTTCTGCCAAGTATTATCTGGCTGTTTCCCAAATTGTTTAGTTAGACCTCTGAACATCCATGCGTTCTAATCCACAAAGACGTGAACATGATAACATCTAATCATGATACCAAACAGTATTTTCAATCAAGTCTTCATAAACTGTTTTCCATTCTGCAAGGAACAGAGAGCGGGGGTGAGCTCTGCTTTTACTGCGACAAACCTATTTTCTGGAAAAGCCAAAGAACCTTTTCTTTTTAGCTCTCTGATGCTGCTCATTTCAGGAAGCTTGCAAGGTAAGGGTTCATCTTCATCAGAGGCTTTTCCCAATACAGTTTAGACAGGCCAAGTTCTGCTACCGATCACATTACGCAATCCTTCAGCTGAGAACAAGTTTGCATCTCTCTAATCCTGAACAGAACCTGACTCAATACTTAATTTTTCATTGCTATTAGCAAGGCAAACTGATGTATGGAGGGAAAAAACCCCAACAACCCACCCAATACACTTTCAGCTACCAAAGCAAGAATGTCAAAAGGAACCAGAATAAGTACGGCCGTTGCCATAGTAACACAGGAATTGTAAAGAAATGGCTAGCCCTCTAAAAGCTTAAATGCATCCATATGCAACAGCTTCCACATACATATGTGATTTAAAGGATTCTTGGTCTTTTCCCTGGTAAAATTATGTCTCCAATTGGAGGCCTTTTAGTGTGTCTTAGTTTCTCTAATGGAAACCAAACATGCTAGAAAATGGCACATAAATTGCCTTTGCCACATTGTACCACTAAGAAGAGTATAACTAGGTACTAATTTAGGTCATGTAAGGTAAAGGGAGCCAGAAGTGACGTCTAGTCAGCTTTCCTGCAAATATTTTGACTAGAGCAAAGAGAGCCTGGGAAAATCTGTGTGGTGAGCAAGCAAGATATTTTAGCAGATAAAGCTTGCCAGGCTCAAGAGTTTAGGGAATGAACAGCATCTCCAGAAAAAGCAGGAGAGGGGATAACACTTCATCAGAAACCAAGGACAGAAGATAGAGCAACAAGAAAAAAACCACACAATATTCCCTGATCGAACACACTGGCTGGTGTCTCCATGAGTCATCTTTTAGACAACCCAGCAAAGGAGCTAATCTACCTCGGACCTTCTTCAAAGGCAGAACGGCAGTGGCCCATATACAAGCATGCACATTTGTTACGAAGGTATCTTATTTTTAAATAACTGGAAAGAGAGGTTACTGAGAGAATCAAACTTTTTTTTCCTACAAAGCAAAAACAGGCTGTAAAAGTCCTATTCCACAGGAAGCTCTATTCTTGGTCCAAACAGCTATTTCCTATATTTACCCTTTTCTGGGTCAGGATTAGATTCTCTGAACTTTTCCACAGTTAGATTTTAACTAGCTGAAAATAAATGGGAGTAGATGCTCCTTTCATTTTCTCATAACTTTTCAAAATGCCTGATGCTCTGTAGTTCTCATTACACAGCTCAAGTCTTTTCCATTCAATTCAGCATGGCTTGTCTGCGAGCCTGGATTCACTTAATGGTAATTACACAAGTAGTCAGGGGTGCTCAGCTAGGACAAATAGGCAGCAGGCTCATGGTCACCTGGAGGCATGCAGCATATAGAAAGGCAGGCTTGGCACACAGTGCCTAAAAAGTACCTAAGCACCCCTGTTTTATGTTTCATGCCAGCAATAAGCTATGATTATATGCCATCTGCCCACAGTATGATCAGTAAGCTCCATTTGCTGTGCTCTGCAGCATTTTGATCTCCCATCCCTGACCAAACTGTAATTCTCTCCTTTGCTACAAAAGTTCTGCTCAGAAGGTTGTTTCCCTCTGTCACACTCTTTCCATATACGCTGCTTCTTATTCTTTCTCCATCCTTCTTCCATTCACTCCTCATTTGTTCCCATTCGCACCATTTCCCTGCTTCTCAGCTCTCCCATGTACACAGCCCCTCTGGAGGGGACAAGCCCAAAGCAAGGCGAACACAACTCATCTGGCACCAAGGCTGGGCCCAAAACACTATAGCTGTGTCCCCCAGGCCCTGTGCTTCCATATACACATCCCTCTCATCCAGCACTTCCTAACAGTACAGTTTTCCAAAGTCCCCCATGCAGTCACAGGCAAGAGTCCCTGTTGGAAACCCTGTTGTGGCACATTTCCTTTGCTGTATTTACCTGAGAGAGTGGGTTATGGTGGTCACAGATATTATACTCAACAGTCTATCCTGTAGATGTAGATTTCAAAAATCTACATCTTACCTAGCTATGAATTGGATGTATTGAAGTTGAAACTAAACTTTATTAACTAGCTCTTCATTTGCTGGAGAGTTTTGGAAGGTACATACCACAATATCATACAAAATACCATGTATACCTTCCAGAGAGTATTTTGGCATGGCTTTGCATCCTTTTTGTACTGACCGAAGACTTTTTGTGGTTTTTTTTCTCCCTGTTTTCCTGTACTCTTCTGAGAATCTACCATTGGCTCAAGATGCCACGTTCATTCCAGACCTCACCAACCAGGCTCAGTGGAGCATAGGGTTCACCATTCTCCCTGTCTGTGCTTTTTATCTTGTATTTTCACGGTAGACTTTCCAGGGAAATACATATGATATAATTCATGTTATATTAATGATAATTAGCTAATTCAATAGCCATTTGCCATGCAATTGCATGGCTTGCCCTAGGAAAATAGCACGACTCAGACTATCCTGGCCCATGTGTAGTTTCTGGAGTCTTTCACTTGCTGGTTGCAGTAGGTTCTGATATTACTTGTTTAATTGCATGGCTTCTGGTTGTAGCTGTGTACCTGTGCTGGTCTATAAGCATCAAGCCATATGTATGTCTTAACATGATGTGCTGTATCAGACTGCTGCTAATGCCTTGGGAGGGAGTGCTTCTCTACGCTGGAGAGGCTGCTGATACTTTTTTCTTCAGCACTCATTAAGAGAATCAGGGCAATCGTAACTGTCTGTTCACCTTGGCCTTTTGCCCGTCTGTGTATGTTGATGATGTGATGTGACTGAATTCACAGGTAAACTGTACAAATTCACTGGAATTACATTCCTCTGTGTCCTACTTTTTGGGCTATTTTAGCGGATGAAAAGCTTTAATATTTTCTTTTGTGGTAGCTGCAGGAGTGTCTGACAGCTTGTCTGATTCCCCTAAGCTTGAATATGTGCATTATAGTGAGGATTTCCCGCTTTTCCTTCAAAGCTAGCTACAAATGCTGTATGCTGGGGAGAGGGAGGCTGGGTGTTCTGACGTGTTGGTCTGAATTTTCTCTGCTGCCTGTTGGCCTCCATTGCCCCACATAACAACCCTGGTCAGCTTTGATCACATTTGGAGAGTAAGTAGTGCATCTGGCTTTTGTGAGAAACTCCCTTCTCTGGGCTGGCTTACAAGTATTTTTGTGATTAATTCCACTTCCCAGTGATCTGGGTATGACTACTCAAGTGCTTGTATATATGATGCTATGCTTGGTTTCTCTTAAAGGTCCGGTATCCTTAGGCAGTAGGTAAAGCTTCTCTCCTGCTGTCTGGCTGTTCTGGCAACATGATGGACATGAACAGTTGTAAACCTACTTTGTGTAGTTTGCTCTAACATTCCTGCTAGCCACTGCACAGAAACTGGCCTATATTGATGTTTGCTAGGCTCGTGGTATTAAATGCTGATTTTATCACATTGCAAGTCTTATTTTCCTTTCTTGTTGCCATATTTTCGTGCCTCAAGGCTAGTTGGATAAAACTTCATTTTCAAATTTTTCAGTTCCTCCCTGCTCCTAAGCTATGGCATTGCCGTATCAGTAGGTTGTAGTGAAGGTGTTTTGGGCAATTAACAGCAACTTATGAACTACGCTCTCTTAAGTTTACCATCTCTTCTTCTTTATATTGTTTCTTCTACTTGAAGGGTTCCACTCACATTTTTCTTGTGTAAACACTATCTTGCAAAATAGTATTTTTCTAGTCTGGACATGCCTGTTGCACTCTGGGGAAAATTTTATACCTTAGCACTGATTTCTCCCAGGCATAGTATCCATATTTTTGTGTTCTCTTCTTCCTTTGCCTCTGGTGCTGGTTTGTTTTCAAAACCATTTGTTTTTGCTGCTTTGCACTGCACTCCTGTCACGTACAAGTAAAACCCCACCTTCTGAAACACCATATCACCCCGCAGCATCCTGCATTTCTCTTTTGGTGAGCTTTGACACAGTGTCTGTTGCCATAGTTACATGACCTAAAAGCAAGGCACTTATCAATATCACACTCTCTCTAAAAAACATATAGGTCTTAGTTTTATCTCTTTTGCTCCTAATTGTTGATTTTGTTTCAGTGTGCTTTTTCTTGTAATTTCATGCTTTTTCTGTGCTATTTGATGAACTGTAGCTGCGTCTACTCCATTCACGATAAGCCTTTAGATGTGTTTTGTTCCTTGACCTAACTCCACATCCAGTGATAGGTTTTCGATGGCCCTTTTTTTGCATCTTTTGTCTATTTCACTATTTGCTAATTTCACAAGACAGGCCTCAACCACTCAGCTTAGGGTGGCTGTTCTCTTGCTTTTCCAGGCTTTTGAGCTTTAGTGCCTAAAGACATTTTTCATCTCTTACACAAGACATTTCTTAGGAACATCATACATTACCTCAAGGATTTCACATGGCTTATCTATGTCTTCTCCAACATCTCTTTTCCATTACTCATAATCCTGTCACTGTTCATATTTTCATTTCACTTCTTTTCTAAGCCTGTGTCAGAAATTCAGAATTCTTCCATCAGGATCTAAAAAATATCCAATTTATAAACCACAGTCCTTCATGACATTTGGTTGTAGATCTGGGATGTTACCATTACAACCTTTTCTCTCATTTATTTCACAAAAGTTCTTTTGCAACATTCTTCTATTCCTTCATTTCTGCAGCATTCCTACATTCTGACTGCAGCAACCTGCTGACTTGGTTCACTTCTCCTGCCTTACCCATTTTTATAATACACAATGATAACAAAAGCCAAGGCAGTGGAATACTCAGGTTTTACTTCCTCTCTTATGCACACCACTACTTATTCCCAAATCCCTGGTTTAAGTAGTAGTTTTAAATACTTAATTAGTCCTTTGGAAAAATGAAAATAAGTCATTTTAGGAATAAAATCTAGAAACAGCTAGCTTTCATTCCCATATTGACCCCAGTAAGGTGCATAACCTACCCACCAGCCTAGAAAATCACTCCTTTGCTAAACCTTTGTCTGTGATAGCTGCAATTTATAATTATTCCATTCATGTTGTAACAGCTTTAGTAAGGGAAAGAGCCATCACGCTACCACATAGCCTATGACTGAACAAGTAAGTACACAGCCTTCAGTGGAGTGTCCTGAGTCCCATCAAGGATCCAAGTTAGTCCTGGGTGTTCCTGTATAAAAGGAGAGTATCAGCCCAACAGTTATTTGAAATGAAGGAATGACTCCTGGTTACTGAAGGACTTAGGTGCTTGCCGTCAGAAGACCATTCAATGCTGTTAATTCTGAGTTTTACAAGTGTTCATCTTGCCTCTTTCAGGGCTCTAATCTTCACTTTCCTTGGAGTTGACTTACCTTTCTTTTCCCTGGCGGTGTTATTTTCCCATTGTATTGTGAAGGCGGGTTGTGCCTAGGTCAAGACTGTGAATTCTCTTGTGGGAGCAGGGGGCACAAAGTTGTGGTTTCTCAACTTGTGGGTTGTTCAACAGGGTTTTTAGAATTAGAAAAAGCTGTATTTGGTAGTGTAGAAGCAAGCAAATACTGACTGCAAATTTTTACACTACACAGGGAGCTACAAATTGTCCTTAATTATTCACTGCTCAGGTCTCTCACCTGGAAGAGAGTCCACACCCACAGGGAACAATCACAGTTTCTCCCCTCTCCCCTACCATGCAGCAATGACACTGCTGGGAGGGACTGCACTAAAAGAGATTAGTCAAAAGGGAATAACACATTTAAATATCTGACAAACACGGTATTGGGCATTGCAATTTGTAGTGTCACAGTACCTAGAATCCTCTGTGGAGAAAGGCTCGCTTTCCTATTTAGTATCATACCAAAGTGCCTCCTAATGGAAAGCTTATGGATTATAACTCTCTACATAATGCCCAACAGGAGTTTGAAGCTAGTGTCGCATGACCAAAGGCCAAGTGCCTGTTGCCTGTTGTATCCCACCCAAACCCCTCCTCTTTTTGCAGGACCACAAAGTATTGAGGGTTGCACAGTCACCATACTTGTAAAGACAAAAACTTATAATGTGTAAGCCAGTTTCATCCAGGTTGTTCTTGTGCAACTGTGTGAGCTGGTACAGGCAGGATGCAGGAACAAGCACAAAACCAGGGATGAAAAGCAAAGAGTAAATTTATTTTCATTACCTCGCCAACCAGGGGATCCATTCCACCTCCTCGCTCAAGGGACCATTTCTGCTGGGGCTGGCAAAGCTGGAAGTGTCCATTTGGGCTTGCGGGGTGTAGGGCAGGGTAATTTACAGAGGCATGTAATAAACATATAGAAAAAGGAATAAACCTATCTCTACAATAACGCTTTGAATCAGGTGTCCCACTCATCCTGCCAGGCATTTAAACCACTCAGACAGCCAGGGACCACCAGTAGATTGTTTCATTTGATGCATTAAGTCCTGGAGAAGTTGAATGTCATCCTCCACACTGGCTGATTCATCAGTTATGCTGAAGCAATGCATGCCTTCAAAATCAGAGCAGCGTCTATGGTGTTGAAGAAGGAGATAGTCCAGCACCAATCGATTTTGTAATGTTCCTTGGCATACAGCCATTACCTACTCAGAAAAAATAGCAATGAGGAACATTAATATCAAAAGCACGTAGCATAGCATAATTCTGTAATACAGCTATTGTGGTTGGCACACCAATGAAACACATTGTCAAAAGATCTGCAGCTGTTAATCCTCTCTCAATATAAAAGGCAGACGAGTTAGTTATAGTCCAACCAAATCCAAGTATTTATATGTTGGTATCGCAGAAATGTATCCAGGGCATGTACCTGTAATACAAGACTACAAAGCACCAAACGCCAACCTGTGATAAGGGAGGAAAACAGGAGTGTCATCTCCTTCCAGTAATACATACGCCATTGCTCCATCTAATTCAGCTAATATCACTCCGGGTTTGATAACCTGATGTGGGGTAATTGCCCACACAGATTGAAGAGCTATGGCTCGTGCTTTTTCAGATTGAACTTCAGTTCGATGTTGGGTTCGCGACACCAATAACACCGTTTCAATGCTACATCTTCTAGATAAGGCACAGGTATTTGTTGAAGATACCTGAAATACAAGAACTCGAGAATCTGGTATCAATAGAGGATATAAAATAAGAGGAGAAGTTGGGGTATGGAACCATATGGCATTCTCAGGGGTTATTATATGAATCTTCACATGTAGATTAATAGGTCCCGTCCCACCATGCAATCTGTTGGTGTAAACAATTCCATTTCCCCTGCAGTTAATATTGTGGGAGAGATACCATCTGGAAGAATTTCAGTCCTCACCAGATTTTGTACTGGAGTTGTAGTATGATCATAAGGTATTCAATTATGAATATTCTGGCTATTTAACAAAAAAAAATGCTTTAGTAAGATGTGAACTCCAATGTTGTTTTAGTACTGGTTAGCTTTTTTAATTGTTCCTTCAACATCCCATTCATTCTTTCAATCAAGCCATTAGCTTGGGGATGGTCGGCAATGTGGAATATCCAATCTATCCCTAGCCCTTGAGCCCAATCTTGGACATTATGTCCACTAAAGTGTGCTCCTTGGTCTCTTTGTATTTGGTGAGGAGGTCTGTATTGATGAATAAGTTGTTCTAATGCTTCAGCTGTATTGTGTTGATTAGCATATTTGGTGGGTTTAGCAAAAAACAGTCCTGACACTGTATCCACAGAATACAGTGTGGGTGTCGGTCTCTTCTCCCAAGTAACAAATGATAGGATGTGAGGAAATGGCCTCAAGTTGTGCCAGGGGAGGTTTAGACTGGATATTAGGAAATTTTACTTCACTGAAAGGGTTATCAAGCATTGGAACAGGCTGCCCAGGGAAGTGGTTGAGTCGCCATCCCTGGAGGTATTTAAAAGGTGTTTGGATGAGGTGCTTAGGGACATGGTATAGTGGTGGTCTTGGTAGTATTAAGTTTACGGTTGGACTCGGTGATCTTAAAGGTCTTTTCCAACCTATACGATTCTGTGATTCTGTGATTCTGTGAATATGTATCACCACCCCCTCGACAGGGGCAGGTGGCCCATGTAATCAACCTGCCAGGTATTCAAGGATCACTGACCCCATTTTATCTTTCCCCATGGCCTATATAATGGCCTTAAATGTAGCTGTGTACAAATAGTACAATTATGTGCACATACTTTATAAATACGTAATGGCTATCGAAAAGAATGCATTAGCAAGATCTATCACCACCTTCCAGGGCTGTAAATTTTTGCTGATTTTTTCTATACGAGTAACCATGTCTGGTACCGAAACTGCAAGTGAGGGGGGTGACTTTACTCAATTATCTATAATCTACAGTCATTCTCCAAGTGCTGTCTGGTTTTCGAACAGGCCAAACAGGATTATTACAAGCATTCATAGTCTTCTTAATGATTCCCACTTGTCGAAGTGCCTGAATGGTTCGAGTAATTCCCTCCTCCCCACCGGAATACGATATTATTTTAGTTGCCACCTTGGTAGGCACGGGCAGCACAACAGAATCCCACTTCAGGAATCCACACAAGACAGTTATAGATTGAATAGCAAATCCCACTTGTGAAGTCCCAAAGCAGAAGTGACCATTTGAAGTTTCAACTGTTTGTCCTGCCAACACATCAATACCCAAGACATATTCTTTAATTGGGGCAATTAACACTGTCGTGGTAAATTGAGTGGCATTTCCTATTGTTAAGGTAACCTTAGGTCAGAGGGCAGGGGTCAGATTTCCCCCCAGTCCACAGATCTGTGATGTGTCTTCTTTATTGTTAATATTACTGTGTAATACAGTAACCTCAGCTCCAGTATCCACCAGAGCTAACACATGTAAAATCCCCCCGGCCCACCACTTTATAGTTGAAGGAACACAGGGGCATCACTCCCCCTCATGGTAAGAAGCTACAGTGGTGGCAATTTTGGGGGACCTGCCAGTCCTTCATTTCTGCTCTTTTGGCATTTGCCAGGTAGTGCCTTGCCTTGAGGTGGCAGGCGGGGGTGGAGGGTGGGTGCAGAGTTGGTGGTGGGGCCAGGGGCGGTCGGTTTTTGTGCGCAGGCACTAACTTCTGCCATCGGCGAAACATTTCTGATGTTGTAATCCCATTTATTTCTGATCATGGGACACCAGCTTGTACAACATCATTCCACATTTGTTTCCTCATCACCCGTGATGTAACTCCTTTCGGTTTTGCCAGCTTTCCTTTATTCACCACCTGCACAGAGGGTCCTGAATTTATAGCCCCAATTTCCCGCAAGGTATTTGCTAGGCCACCTATGTTACCTGTAGCATTCGTGACTGCTGGTATAATCACAGGTTTTAGTGAGGCAGGCGCTCCTCTCAAAAGCTGCATTTTGATACTTCTTGTTACTGCTACCCTGTCCAGATTGAATTCCATAATCAACGCATGGCCATTGCTGTTATCAAAATGTTCCCAGGCACAGCAGAGTCAGATGATAGCAGTACAGCAGCACAGCAAGCAGTGAAAGCAAAAAGCAGCCACTAACAAGCTGTAGACTCTAACATACAGTAAGGCAAGCAAGCCCCATGGCAAGCACAGGAGCCTGCCGATTAATAGCTAAACAGCAATAACAACTATAAATTCGATCTAGCACATTCCAATCAAATCTGTCATCTTGAACCCTTCATGCCCGACGCTGGGTGCCAAAAAGGACTGTAGTGGTTTAACCCCAGCGGGCAACTAAGCCCCACACAGCCGCTCGCTCACTCCCTCCACCCCCCGCTTATTAGCAATACGCACTATCAACCGCTCCACAGTATCTTGCAGCCCATGGCACCACTCTGCTTGAGTAGTAATCACTTCTTGCGCAATCACCTTTGCATCTTGTAAAGTCCCGACTTCCTTTTCCAATTCTCTCATTTTACTCCATAATGCAGCAACTTCATGGCCAAGAGCTCTAAGACCGGTAACTAATAACCATCCCAATCTCCCCACTAACTTGCAAGAAGAATCCAATGCCGCTTTCTGTGGCAATCGCACATAGCTGTTTCAATTATCTGGGGATAACCACCGCCCCATCATGTATTTCAGGCCATGCTTCTGGTGGAGGCCATGTAGCCAGGAAAGTGGCCATGGGGGTCCAGCACGCAGAACTGGGCCATCCCGGAATACCAGGAGTCACCAGTCCCTGACTTTTTTGCCAGCCATGGCATGGTTGTTCTTGGATTCTGCCAACTATGCCAAATGTGTGAGCCGGCACAGGCAGGATGCAGGAACAACCACAAAACCATGTATGAAATGTAAAGGGTAAATTTATTTTTGTTACCTCGCCAACCAGAGGATCCCTGAAGCAGCACCCAGGCAGAGGCACACAAGCGGGGATGCAGGCACCGCCAGAGCTCGGTCCTTGCTAGAGGACCACTGAACCTGCTGTTTTCGCCTGTATTTCAGGGATTCGCGCAGGCGTAGTTTACCACTGTGTTTTGATCTTTCCCCCAGCAGGGCAGGAATCTCAAGCGTGTTTGATAGGGTGCCTCTAAGTCTATCACAGGCATATGTTATCTACACACAGATGTTCTACTTGTCCAAGACACAAGGCCAAACAACAGTTAGTATGATATATGTGTTTTTCGACACCCCAGCTGCAAGTCACTTGAGCGTGTTTACAATCCTCCTCGTCAATCTTCCATTATTTTCCCACAGCAACTCACCCACTCCGCACGCGGAGGGAGGACCCAACCCAGGGCACTGCTCCCAGCCTTCCCCTACCCGCATCTTCAACCTGATGCCACAGTATCTGCTGCTTCCCCAAAGCACTGTTACAACAGTCCTCTAGCTGCTTTAAACTAAATAAACTTGAAACGACAATACTTGAGGTGAGAAAAGATAGCCCAAGATGAGAACGGTTTTGCTCTTACATAAGTTCTCACCAGGCCTGTGTGTAAGAGGAAAAGAATTTACAGTCATGAAATACCCTTGAGCTTTCACTTTGGAAGCAACCCATTCAGTCCTGAGACATCTGCACTTGTTTGATTTGATGCTTTTCTTCAAGCTCCTTGGCCCCAAAAAGGAGAGAGATCATAATGGCAGACAGCATTGTAGAAGATTGGTGTGTTTTAAATAGCTGCTTTAGAGGCAAAAAAATCCTTATTCTTTGCCTGGAGCTGGTGTGACTTTGTTTAATATTTTCAGCATAGTTTTAAGATTTGGGGTTTCATTTTGGCCTAGGGTTTCTTTTCTTCTTTTCTATTTTTTTCTTGCTAGCTGTACAAGTGTCTTGTGATTTTTGGCAGGTGTTCTGGGCTTGTTCTTTAGCACAAACTCTGGACAACAAGCTCGTGAGTTCAGAAGCATTTGCTTGTCTGAGTTGGGATCTCTGGCTTGCACCTCATTCCAGCACTAGTTCTGGTGCCATACAGAACTTGCTGGCTGGTTCGAAATGATGACACAGACAACACTATGTACTTAGAGGAGAGTCATTCCAAATGTCCAGGCAGGAAAATTAGGCCTCAAAACTGACAAAACCAGATCTAACCTGCAGCTGAATGCTCAGGGACAGATCCTCAGACAGATTAAATCATCATTAGGTCATTCATGTTAATGGAAGGATGTGCTGATTTACCTCTGCTGAAGGTTTTAGCTGGCCTGTGTATGTGCCTGTTGAAATGAAGAGGGCTTTCCAATAAGTGATGTGATTTTGAGTCATTTGTTTAGTACATTTTTTCTTTTATTCCATTTTTACTGTCTGTCCTTCACTTACCAGGGCACAGTCACCCCCTCACTGGCCCACTCAAAGATTATAACCTTCCCCTTTCCAGGTCTTGGATAACCAAGCATTAAAAAAATCGCTAATACCAGGAGAGTATATAGATTTTTTAAGTATCAAAAAGTAACCCTTTCTGGTGCAGCTCTTAGTGCTTTCCTGTAAACAATGTGAAGTTTAAGTCCCTTTGCCCCAGACACTGTCCAGGCAATTTATATAGAGCTTAGATCTTAACCAGACAACAAGGTTTCAGCTATAGAAGAGAACTGAACATATTACTGCTATTCAGGATATTTGTTTTGGCTTCTCTTTGCAAACAAGTACGAAGATAAAAGAACTCCAGTAGGTAATTGTTACAAACTGTTTAGAAAATAGTGAATGCTCTTTGTACGTTGGATGCCTCCAGCTTTCCACTCTGTCATCATGAGAACGTAAAGAAAGGCAATGAATGGGAAGGCAACACATTTACCCTTGACAAAAACCCACATCTTCTTCTCAATGCCTGATTAACCTGTGGAAGTCACTGTCATAAGATACTATTGAGGCTTCAAGAAACAGGATGGTTTCAGTTATTAGAGCCAGACACATACTAGACGGAAAATACTCTGTACTTCAGAAAAGAGCAATGGAACATGGAGCAGGCTTTTCTGCCCGCTGCATTTGAAATTTATTTCTGTCTAAAGTATTTGCTAGGGGCCTTCTCAAGAAATTAGTTTCATGCTATGATTCAACCTGCCATAGAAAGTCTTATATTTCTATATTTTGATACGCTTATACAATATGCTTTTGCCAACCAAGTAGCAGAACAGTATTCAGTCTTTATATAAGACTTTTTATTCATATATCAAAATACTTTCCAAATAAAATTTATGGATATAGAAACTAAGGCTTAAAGGAACAACTCAATTCTTTTGGTGTTACAGATCACAAATAAAATACAGGTTTCTTAAATTAATTCAATGACTTTTTCAATTCTTCCTGCTTGAAGATTGACTTGGAAAATTCATGTGTATTCTTAATTAACTTTACTTTGAAAAGTCACATTATTTTTAACAAAAGCAATTTAAGAGAGAAAAATTTTTCAAGAATAATTAATAATCCTATATGGTGCTAATGGTAATTAATACATTATTACATAGCTGGAATGTCTTTTGGAAATGTGAATAGTTTCAATGTAAAGGTCCAATGATGTAATGATAGGAAGTCTCTTTGATAAAATTGTATGGTAGACTAATAGGCTTTTTACTAAGACAGGTCCCAGGGACATTAGAAAGTAAAACCAGGGGTTAGTAGACTTCTGGGAATCCACAGGCTATTTCTAATTAAGACACAAGCTGTAACTGAGAACAATAAGCCTATTATCAGTAGGATTAATTTGCTATATGGCAAAATGCAGCTCCACTGGAAAATGTGTAGGTACCTGCAAATCAAACAGGAGTAAAGAGTACTGCTCTAAGCAGATCACGTGTTCCTGCTCCGCAACAGGCACAAAACTTGAGAGCGCCATGACTTGCTCTTTTGTTGTCTTTTACTTTCAAAATCCAAATCATGGCTGCCAAAGGCTGTATGAGTTCAAAAGCATAACTGAAGAAATTTGTGTTAGAAGATCCAATGAAGGCTATGAGGTACAAAGAAAGAGGCAGTCAGCTGTAGATCACTGGAGGCCGAGAAGGTATGCTGGGGAGTAGCATTGCATGGTTTTCCTTGCTCTAGGTGTCCACTGGAGGCCACTGTCAGGGATGGGGTAGTGGAAAAGAGAGACTTCTCATCTGCCCTGATAGAGCTGTTCTTCTGTTACCTGCCTTCACAGACGGGCATTGTCTGGGTAGATTCTTCTTGCACAAGGAAAACCTGTCACCAATTGCATGCTCTGTCTTCTATGTTCAGTTTTGGTTTGCTCTGGTGGTTTTTTTACAACATCGTGTCGTGCCCCATTTCTTTCAAGGTCTGGAGAAACAATCGTCGTTGTCCGTTTGTGGATCAGTAACATCTTTTTGATTCTGTTAATTTCCAAGTGCTAAAAGCCTGAAAAGTGGGATGAAAGCAACATTTCTGGTAAGGAGTTTTCAAATTATACTGCACACAGTGGCCACCAAATCAGGAAATCTGGCAGCAGTCCCCTCAAACCAATTTGCTTGACATTACAGTATATGCATGGCCTCTGAGAAGAGATCTCATAGTGGTGCTGGCCAACTTTCTCATCTGAGGTAACCCCTTTTGTCACTGAAGCTGTCCCTCCACATTGGGCAATAAGTCAGAAAGTCACTGTCTCTGGACTATTTGCTGAGCTTTAGTCTAGACTTAGAATCAAAAGTCTCTAGTTTCTGTGCCGGTCTCATAAAAGTCATTTCCTAGAACAATAAATAACTAGTCCAGGGTCTCAGATACTTTCAAAGCTACACTTACAGTTACAGTTGGACAAATACTACACATTTTTAATGTAAATAACCGTATAAAGTTTTAAATGGTGCATGGGTCAATCTCACACTCCTTTTACATTCGTTTCTTTGGAAACATAAAAGTGATGGAGTTTTAGCAGCACTTACGTTTGTGGGAACAAATTTTTGAGGTCATATACACTAACATTAGCATTCATGAAAACTAGACTGCATATGTAACTATTTGGATCAGAAGGGCCTTTGGTTCACATCCCAACTCCAGCTCAGTACTTGTTTGTGCAAGCTAACCATACCCAGAATTACAAAGGTTTTTTGTTACCCCAAGGTGTGCATAAGCACCTAATAAGAACTTCAAAGCTTTGAGAAATTAAAAAAAATACCACTTAGGTTTAGGTCCTTAAAGGACTTAGATATGTAAAGATTGGCTTAGACACTCAAGTCTAAAATGTAGATTCTCAAAATCCTCAGAAGGTGTTTATGTGTTAAAGTCTGTCAGTGCTCAGGCTTCTGATATGAAAGCTTCCCAGGTGCCCAGAAATCCACCTGCTGGATTAATTTTCTCTATATTCTCTACCAGAAAGGAGTGACTCTCCTCTGGTTTTCAGAAGTATGGCCTCACACACCAGTCTTCAAGAGACTCCAGTGTAATGAATCCAAAGTAGAAAAGATCAACCCATCAAACGAAGGACTTAACGCTTGCTGCTGCCTGAATGCCTTTTGATTGATGAGTTTCACCATTTTCTTGACCTGAAGCTCCCAACTCTGTGTAATATGTGAAGAGTCTCAGCATCTAGTTTGGACTATAGGTTCTGCTTGAGAACTATAGTTCTCAATGTACTATAGGTACTAAACTCTCAAGAGTACTATAGGTACTCTTGTATCAGATGCCATAGTGCCCATGTTCTTTAATGGGCTTGAATCTCTGTACCCACCTGCATCTTGGGGAGCTAAGTGCCTATGCGTGTCCGGCAATTCTGCAAAGTGTCTTTCTGAATCTTTAAGCACCTTGTTATCTTGGAAAATGTGACTAGCAACCTTGCGTGTATCTGATACCCAGAAACAGATCTAAGGGATCATCCTCCTACCTCACAGAGTTCTTTCACTTCTTTATTATTTTTATAAAGCAGTAAACTACATTTCTGATGAGAAGAGGGGGTGAGCTGACACATACTGAACTAAACACATCACTAGTGTGCTGCAGCAAAAAAATTAGATTATGCTGACCAGATACATTTGTTATAATTTATTCCCCAATTATGACTTGTTGTATAAATGTACCAGTGTGTAGTCTCTCCATAATTCCCATCTTGTCTCTTGGATGCTTTAGCACAGTAACAACAAAAGCACAAGCATCTGTAAGATTAGCTGCCAGTGGTGAAATCCCTCAAGTAAAAACTTGCATTGATGTTGAGCTGTTATATTCCCTTCCAGACTTAAATCTTGACTTTTTGAGCCTTCACGTAAACACAGGATCCAAAAATTCCTGACTGAAAGGACATCAAAACTGTAAGATGTAATGGCTGATCCTCCAGTGTGCTGTCTGCAGGGTCTTGGTGCAGAACACAAGGGCTTTTAGGAGTTTAGCACCTTGTTGGAGTAATCAAAAAAATGAAGAAGGAATATATTTCTATTGAATACAGAGCCCAGCTTTACTTCTGTTTCTGTTAGCAGGCATTTTATCAAACAGTAGTTGGGAAAAAATAAGAAGGACTAACCTATGAAGCCATTTAAAGAGCAAAGTGAATGGGGCACACACATGAATAGCAATGGGAGTAAGGATCAGAGTGTAGTTTTGGAAAGGTTTTCTAAATGTGCTGCAGACATTCTTGGCTGCCTGCAATCATCAGATAACAGCCTACATAAGGATGGTGAAAAGAAGAATAATAGCCACATTTAGAGGATTTGCATGCCTAGATTAATAACTCAAGGCTAGAAGAGGTTAAGTCGATCTGTAAGCAAGCAATATTTAGTAGGTGTGAGAAAGCAATTCCAATCATGTCTTGAACTGGAACATAGTTCAAATCCATGAAAAGCAATCAATGACTCAGTACCATCAGCTTAGAAATGAAATGTAATGAAGCACTGAAGTTCAAAGAAATCTCCAGGCCATATTGAAGAGATCAGGCAGAGCCAGAAATAGGTAATACAGCCTTGGCAGAACTTCACTGTAAACAGTTGAGCCTCAGCTATCGTCTGACATTCTGAAGACAGGACAGCAAAATAGCAACTGTTCTCTCCAAAGTGAAAATAAATGTATGGTTTTGTCCAATTTGAAGTGGCACTTGGTTCCATAATCAAACAACATGAAACTCAAAGAGATGCTAAAGGTACAAACAGCTGGATTTACTACATCTAACAGTTCAGAATACCTATAGCAAAATGACAGGAAGAAATGTCACCAGGAAACCCAAGAAAACTATCAGATGTGAGTGACAATAATAGAAAGACTCTACAGATCTTGTTATTTAGTTGTTTAGAGATATCCACTACTTAAACGTGCAGAAGACTTGTAAAAGAAATAAATAAGCATTATTTTTTCCATTCGACGGATGGATAAACTCAGGCACAGACAGGTTTCTCTCATCAGCAATGCTGTCCCTGAGACACAGGGCTTATCACAGGCTCAGCGCAACAGGTTTTTTATGGGAGCTCTTCAGTAAATTACTAGCAGCATAACACTGATTTGACCCTGTTTATTCAACGGTTATCATAAACCATGAACTGTTCTGGGATATGCAAGCTAATATTACCTTCCCTAATCTCATTTGGCCTCAGCATTAGACACCTGAGCCAACAGCTATTCTTTTCTGTCAGGAAGAGATTGATCGAAATAACAAGTTGCAAATAAAGTTTACAGATTTTTCCTTTTAAACAGGACCAAACCAATGCTGTGGGGAGATTTTTCCTTTGATCTATTGGAATAGTCATTGGAAAGAAAAAACACCCTACTCCAAACTGAACATGTTGCTTCAAATCTCCATAACAATGCGAGAGAGATATTGGCAGAACTTGTTTTGCTCCTGAAAAATAGCATCCAAAGAGTGAAGTCCTGACAATTCTTGTTTACATTTTTCAGTAGAAATTTGATTTGCCAAAAATTGCACTACAGAAGAAAAGGCCTCAGTAACTGAAAATTTAGGCTTGTGTTCATTTAATGATTTCTCCTGTCCTCCAGATGCCATTTTAAATGACGACCATTCCTTATATTTTTAAGTAATTTCTAAGAACATTTTAAGATCCTATTAATTTAACTGGTTAGGATATGGAAAAACAGAAAGCTGCACAGGTCAATGAAACTAAGGGGCCATTAAGTTTGATAAGTGATTTTCTGCAAATGCATCTGTTTCCAAGCTCTTTTGTCCACACTGAAGATGGTTGACTGGCTGCAAGCCTGATCGAAACCAGACTGGAAAATCAACAGGCAAGCAGGCAGGAGATAGGTAGACGAGTGATAAAAAGCACAGAGGTGGTAAGGTACATAGCTTACATTTATACAAAGTGCAGTCTGGCTTAAAGGCAGTCTTGCTTGGAAATACCTGCAGAGTATAGGAAGCGATGTCTTTACACTTACACATGCACCCACCTCTACATATGTACAAAAGTAGTTTTTCATACTGCAACATGTCAGAATTCAACACTGATAGCAACTGTGTAAAGGAAACTTCTGACTTCTTCTCCCCACAAGGCCTGCAAATCATTTGCAGGCCCTCGTTAAAGAGAACTTGTTTAGCACAGTATGCTAAGAAAGCATTGCCACTAGATGAGAGCATGCTAAAGCTACAGCGAACCATTAGAATCAGGTATCACTTTTTCCATGTGCAATGCAAGATTTTCCAAGTCAGTGTCTGGAATTCAAACCCAAATATGTCTGAATCTCAGATGAGGCTTTTATCTGGAGGAAAAATACTCCCACGAAACAAGATTTCAAACTAAGAAGGGGGCAGGCATAAAAACCAGGAATGATTTACCTTCAGTCTCATCTCCATATTGGCTTGTTTGCCAGAATCGCAAAGCCTGCAGTGTATCAGTGCAAGCCCTCCCCAACAACAACAAAAATGCCATGAAAATACTGAATACACAACATTTTTTTAGTACCTGTGCCTGTTCCTTTGCAGTTTTCTATGGTTGAAATCCATAAAAAACGCAGAGTGCTGTTGGCCCTAATCATTGTTAGCCCTAAAGCCTGACAGCTGATTGGCTTCGTTATGGTGCCTCCGTATTTGGAAGGTAAGCAACACAGCCCAGAACACACGCTAGAGTTCAACCTGCTAAAAGGGACTTTCAGAGTCTGTGAGAGTTTCCCGGAGAGGGACTGCAGTACGGAAAACTGCACAGTGAGTTTAGGCGTTTGGTCAGGAGATACTGGTACAGAGAGCGAGCACTGTATTCCTCAATCTCCCTGTAAGTTTGCTGCAAGGCTGTTTAAGGAAACAGCAAAGGCTACAAATGTTCTGCTGAGCCTTTCCCAGCAGTTCTCCTTTTCCACAATAAATCGGACAGACTCAAGATTATACAAGGACGACTTTCCAAAATGAAGAGTGTTCTTTTCTCCCCTACAAAGTTGTCAGAAGGCTGCATGGACACTGCAAAAGTCCAAAGTCATCAGAAGCCCTTGGTAGAACGAAATGAGAATGAGCTGAAAAGCGATTCCCAAATTCCAGCTGCAATCAGAAACTATAAAACACCTCAAGCTCCTGCTTTCTTGATGTTTGAAAGTTTGCAGATAAGAATTAGGATGAGCTGAGTTCAGTGGGGTAAATCTCCTTCACGTTCTCCAGTGTATGAGGAAAATGGGGAGCGACTTCTCTTGGAGCCAGTTACTGGTTCCAGACAGCAGGGTTCATCCTCTGGCGCCTGTCCACACACTGTCGACCAATCAACTCAAAAAAGGGAAAAATGTAACACTGTCTTCCAGAGGACAAACAGCAGTTCTTGGAAACACAGTAAGGAAGAGGCCACGTGGTGCACGACAAAAAAGACCCAGCCCCATTAACCTTCCCCAGCCTCCATGAAAGAAATCTTTCAGTGGCGATAATCACACCTCCCTGCTTCAGGTAATCACCTTAGATGCCACAATTAGTAGTGTAGGGACTTCTACGTGTCTACAGTCAATGAGGAAAGAGATGTTCCCAGAGTGCATAAAATGAGCTCCTCCACTGCCTTGCTCTGGAAGACCTTTCACCTTTCTCTGTTGACTACAGAAGGATCACAGATGATGAGTTGATTGACTTCTACTGAGCTTAGACTAACTTCTCTTCTACTGCTGCTCTTGTGCAATGAAGACTGAAAGAAATTCCAACTGACAGAGTGAAATCAATATGCAGTTTCATAAACATTTCCACACGCTTACCACCTTCTTCCCTCCCCACCACTCAATTTCTCAAGGGTATTCTGGAAAGCTTTTTTAGGGTATTCTGGAAAGCTTTTTTTTTTTTTTTTTTAAGGACAGCATATAAATGTTTCTCTTCCAACAGACTATCCTGACTTAACATCTCCTTTTGCAGGCCCTGGGAAATGCAGAGATTTCTCAAAATGTCACTTTTTCTGAAGAGCTTTTGCTCACAGCTGAGCGCAGCTGTTGCCCATAGGACTCAGAACTGCTGTTTGTGAGACTCTATAAACAATTCCAGGTTGCAGTGAATTGTGAGTCTTATTATTTGATAAATAATTTTAAAATACATAAAGCATAGCTTTAAGGCATAAATACAAGGGTTGGAATTAAAGCAGAGTTTTGAAACTTTACTCTGCATTTCCTGCCTACTTGATTTCACAGTCTTTGCTTTGCTTTAGTGTTGGTTTTGTTTAGAATAGAAAGTGCTGTATCCTGCTTTGTCAGCCCCAAATTCATAGTTTAGACCTCTTTCTCCCCCAGATCACTTAAAAACCCCATCAGATTGGTTTAAAATCAAAATGCTTTAAAAACAGTAACATCACATTATCTTTTCATCTGCCTTCTTAATTTCCAAGCACTTAATGAGCCTTTCTCAGTTGGATAGGTGGCAAATTCCCAAATATATTCTATGTTGGCTGTACTCCCAGGTGTCTGGGGTGTTAGGATTCACAAAGATCCAGTAAGGACAAGCTGATGGGTAGGAATACAGTGGGATGAAGAAAAAGGGTTCCTAGGATGCTGTGGACTACATGTTGACTAGAAACAGGTTCTACAGGTTTCACATGTCAACAGTTAAGATCTGGTTTTCTGGAAGCTGTTACATGTTTAGGACAACATCAGACTTTTTAAGATCAGTATCTGCTGGTCTTGGAAAAGATGGTGCATAAAGGCAAAAACAAATTTCAAAATCACAGGGCTGCTGGGGGAATTTGATAGCAAATCTATCTGAAGTTTGATTTTTTTTCAGGGATCTCTGAGCCTGCTTGGTGAGATGAATGAGGGCTGATAACATTACAAAGTGCCTGGCTAGCTACTCTCATCTCTTCTTATGTCATTCAGGCATCTAAGAATGTTCTCTAAGACTTCCTAGAAGGATGTGAAGGTCCTGAAACATGACCACAGAAGAATATAGATGATAATTTGGCATCCTTGCTGTGCACTGTATGTCTCATTTCAGAAGATGAAACTATTAGATGCTTCACCCAAATTCATTGACTGATCTTCAACAGGGCATACACAGGGAGAACCTCAGTGAAGACCCTGGAGTAGAACAGCTGCAAGTGGAAGTGGACTTCATCCCTAGATCGTACTAACTTCTATGAATCGCTTCATTACTTAGTGTATTTGAGAACTTAGCCTCTTTGATAAGTAGCAAGGCAAGTTGGTAGCAGTTCGTGCATAGAGTTGAAAAGCAACCAAACACTTGGCAGTGAAACGCTCAGACACCCAGACCATTGGCCTAGTCTTATAAACCTTTATTATGAGAATGCTTTGTTGCATCTATATTTAAGGTAAAACTGAATGGGAAGAATACATTAAGAATTAACTCTACCCCAGTCGAAACCAGGACACCAACAACTGATACTTTCAAACTTTCAGTAGTTGTACTGTCATGGACCTGAGCACATCTCCTCCCTCCTGGGGGTTTGGTGCCCCGGGCTCAGGACCAGTTTTGATAACAGAGATGTCCAGCCTTAATCCAGCGCTGTGAGAAGCTGCAGTGGGGGCCTGCCCCCTCCTTCAGGTGGTACTTGCTCAAGGACTCAGGCTCTTGCTCTTTGCCTGAGCTACTCTGCTGGTTCACCTGTGCCCACTCTTCTACCTCCCTGATTCTGGCCCCGATCTTCACCCACTGGCTTGACTTCCTGGCTTGACCTTGAACCTGCTCCACCCCTATGGACTTGCCTGGTGATCTGGACTGTTAGCAGAAGCTGGTTGTCATTGCAGACCTGCTCTGTAAGATAAAAGAAGATGAGCTGGGAGACAAGAGTCACACCAAGGCAGGCAGAGGCAGTGACTGTACCCACACAGGTGCAGATCCACAGCAGTCAAGCAGAAGGAGCAGAGCAGTTCCAGTGTTGGCAAGATCTGCTACTCAACATCTTTTTTACTTCAAACATGAGCAGCACTGCCTTCTGGCTTCCTCCATGGCTAGTGAAATACAACATCTAATGGATAATGCTGGTCAAAAGAGGGACTTGTCTCATATAAAATGTCATCTATATCTAGCACTGGTCCTTAGATCAGGTCATTGTACAGACTTTTGACCTGCTGGACTCCTTTAACTATCACATGGGAACATGTCTTGTGGAGAGGCAAAAATAACAGTGATAATTTACAAAAGAGCCAGACATTGCACCATTTCCTATTGGGGTCAGAACTAGCCATAATGATTCATGGTTACTATGAAGCTATAGAAACTCAGGAAGACCCATATGCTATATGAGATATGTCAGCGAACTTGCTAGCACAACAGGTTGCTTGGAAAATACCGTATTACTGCTTTCTCCCATATGAAGCTCCCAGTGTAACAGACTCATATTTTAGATGTCTATCCTAAAAACTTAAAGCTTTCTATTAGTTGAGATGTAGATGCTTCAGGTACTCTCTCTTTGTATGACTATCGGTTTCCAAAGTAGTTGTGTTCCCCTGGAACTATAAAGCCATTTGGCTTGTGACGTACACCAGAAAGTAACTGCTGAAGCTACTTTCTGCAGTTTATTCCCATAAAGAAGAAAAAGAGGTCATTACAATCTGGACTATAACATCCTCACTCTTTTCATTTGATTTTCTCTCAGAAAGGACTTCACTTGGGACACTTGGGGAGTGTCCTGGAAAAGACTGGAGCACTCTTCTTGCAGTCTCAAGACTTAGGACGGGGCCCGATAGCAGGTACTGTTCCACTGGGATGAAGCAATTCTTCCTTCTCCCAACACGAGACTTTGTATTAAATAGCCAAAATGACCCTCTGTCATTAGAAGAATATGATGTGACTGTTCTGTAGTATCCCATAATGCTCTTTCTGGGCCTTGAAAGAATAGAAGACATACGCTGAAAAACATCTTTGAGATGAACCTTAGAAGAATTTTATAAAAAGATAAATCATGAGGATAGCATTTCTCTACTCCATTTCTTTTGACCTGAATGTTTACGATCCACCCATGACAAAGAACTGCATCTCTATGTTAAATACAAACACTTCTCTAGCACTGTCTGGCTTCCATATGCCTTTTAGTCTAGAGAGCATTTTTTCCTTTTGCGGAATGAAAAAAACGGCCTACAATGTCAACTTGCTAAGCAGAGTGAAAGAGATTGTTACCTATGTTATTTTGACACATCTGCACCTATGCTAAATTAGCTCTGGTAGACCAAAATACGATTTTGTTTTTGAGCTGCGGCATATCAGCGTTTCCCTGTCTGCGGCATATGCAGGACTGAATCTTTTTCTAAAAAACAGGAAGAGTCAAAAAAACTGCAACAGTCTTTGCCCATCAATGTTATTTCATTATTAACTTGGCCCTGCCTGATTTTTACAGCCATGGTGTTGAGCTTGATTCTTTTGTCATCCTTCTTTATTTACTTCTCCAACAGTAGTTACTCATTGCCAGAAATTACATATGCTGGGCAGATGCAGAATCCAGATATTATTGTGAGTTTTATTTCTCCAGGACTGATATCTGATATTACCTTTTGCTCCTTTCCTTGTTTGTTTGAAAGCCCTTCTACTGCCCTTTTTGGCTGGCATCATGGCTTTGCAACAGCAATTTCACGAACAGTGCCAGCTGAAAAGAATCTGAATGCTGTGACTCCAGACCATCTCTGAAAAAATAGATGTATAACTGAACTCTCTGCTTAAACACTTCAGGAGCAGCCATTTTAGGATCTACTCTTGTTCAGACAGTAATTAAGAGAGAATTTTACTGCTGATTTTTGGGAAGCAGGATGATCCCTGTACAGTCTACTTTCAAAATTTGGGGAAAGTTTCCTTTCTGATTTAAAGAAACTTCAGAGGAGCCTAATTACGAAGGATGGGCATAGAGGAATTTAACCAACAATCTTAGTAATCTCCAATTCCGTTGTTTCCTTTATGGGCTCTGAAACAGCCTGAGCAAGACACATCAATATTCTATCACGTAGCATTCATGTCTGTAGTGCAAGACAATCATTAGTGTGCAACAGAAACAAATCAACATCTCACATTATATTCCGGAGGGCATCTGAGACAATAAATCTTCTTATTTGGATTTGTATGTGCTTGCAAGCAGCCTGCTTGCTGTTTACTAAGCAATACGGCTTACTTATCGTTCATTGATACATTTCATTCCAAGCAATGGGTACTGTTACAGCAGGCTTATACTTGGATATTATTTGTTCCATCTCTCCTCCTTTCTGAATTCTGATGACATTGCTGTAAGATGCATCCATGCTGTTCCAGAGTAAGAGTAATTCTGCAATGATCCTTAAGACCCATTGATTTTAACAGAGCTATTTATACCTGTGCTGGGCACATGCTTCAGTGTCTTGCTAAATTAAGACTTTAAGCCACCACGTTCACCCATTGCTTTCTTTTATCCTTGCATAAAAACACAAAACCTCTTAAATCTGATATTTGAGCATAATTTTTAAGACACAGACATCTGAGCAGCTTCTATTATAAATGCATCATTAAGCAATTCAGTGACTGGAGTATTATGCAGTTATCCTAGCCAGTTAATAGGTTTACTCAGCTGGTACGACAACCCGCACATTACTCTGTACTAACCTCACTGCTACTGAGTGAATATCATAAATCAATCATCTCCACCATTGTCTAAATGATAAACGACTCATCTCCAAGACGATGTTCTGAAGCAGGAGTGAAAGCTGAACTTCATCACTGTATCCAGATGGATCTGGAAAAAGTTACAGCAAGGTACACCTGGAAAGGGGTTATACAGAGACGGGTGAGGAATGACTAACATAAACATTGCATTGCCTAATCCTTCTAATGCAATCCGATAAGAATTCATAAACTATTTGAACAATAATCCTTTGAAAATTGTTATTATTAATGACATATACTTATGTTGGCAAAATAATAAGAATGTAATTTTGAACTTTCTGGATTTGTTTTAGCACCATAACAGGTGTAACCACAGGTAAGTGCTGTTGAACTTGTCGTGTGATGAGTGAATCCAAGATACACAGAGGTCAATTTGTAGCCAAAAGTGACATTAGTTTTCCTGATTCCCGGTACAACCACTAAATATTGAAACAGATCCTCTGTGTTCTACAGTCCCCATTGTGGCAATCAAAGTAGAATAACAGGTGCCTCAAGGAGGCAAATGAGGACTACCCTCTTAGCTCCATCCCTCTCCCAAAGGACAAGGAATCCTGGAGAGATGGCGTGGTCAGATGTCTTCTGTTTCCTAACAGGGCAATCACTTCTGGGTGCTTTACCTTTCAGTAGGTGCCAATTTTTGCCTTGTTTTAGTAGAAAAGACTTCATTCCCAAATTAAACTATTACAATTTATTTTGATTTATGCAAATTAGCTAAGGTAGTTAGCTGATGTAAAGCTTGGTTTGGGTTCTGGTAGCTCTCTCTAGTAAGACTGAATCATCACCATCAGCCTCAAGAGCAAAGCTATCAAACTTTTCATTACAAAGCCTTCTTTTAATTAAAAATTTACTTCCTATTTTTTCCCAATTTTTTTAATTTTCACAGAAATAAACTTAATTTGAATGTCAAACAGATTTTTTTTTCTCTTTTTTCCCCTCTTTTTTGCCTCCTCATATAATAAATTGTTGCCTATCATGTTCTCTCTGTTCCTTTATTTTTATACACACTTCTTTGCTGTGCCAGGAATTTTTCAGCACTTCCATACCTTTGGAAAGATATGTGAGTGCAGATCTGATAACTGTTTCAGAATTGGAGCAAGTTTGAATAGTTGTAGAATAGCAAAGGAGAAAAGTAGTTGGAAAAAAAAAACAACCCAAAATAAACCTTGAACATTGTTCATTTTTTTACACTCAATGGAAAAAAGTAGAAACAGGAAAAAATAACTATTTGAATATTCTTTTCTGAAAGGTCACAAACATGTGGGTGGAAAAACTAAAGTCTCCACTCTTAAGCTTTCAGAATCAAAGAAACTTCAGAATGGCAATACATTTTGCAAAATTATTTTTCCATGATTTGAACCAGGTCAGGACTAAATGTTCAATTCTGGACAAAACTCACGTCAACCACTGTAGTGATGTTTAATGGTTAGAGAGCTTGTATGAATCATACTATGATTTATACCTTATTATGTGCAGAGCAGTTAATAGGATATTGGGGCAATTGTCAGGGAACTGGTACAGTATCTTTTGTGTAGCTTGCCAGCAGGACTTAAGAGTTTGGATGATGTGTTAAAATAGTCTTACTTTAAATCATAGAGATACGGCAGTAAGCTGAATAGTCCCTATCCAAGAAAAAAACCTGCCCAACCAGATAGTAATGAAAAAAATAGTATTGTGTGTGTTCAGTCCCAAATTGTTCTTTTTTTAACGAGTACAGATTCATCCAAGATGGGCAATTGTCAAACGTGGGATTCAGATTTCCTCAAATTTTGCAGTGTTTGAAATCCAGAACCAGATCTGAATTCTACAGCTCAAGCCTAATAAAATAAACACAGGTGAAGTCCATGAAGCTTACAGAAATCAGTGTAAGTTTTATTATGTGCTCCAATGGAGAAAGAATTTCACTCAAAGATGCGCTTGAAATCAGGGAGCCTCACTGTATTAAAGTTACGCAAAAATATAACTGTGCATGACTGTGAATTGGTCTGCAATCAGAGTGGATGAAGAATGAAAGGTCCTATTAACTGTACCATTAAAGTCCAAAGAAAATGTGTGTGGACTACATCTGCTACACCCAGGCTTTTCTAGATGAATGAACACCAGGATTAAATCGAGCTAAATTTCAGAAAGCTACCTGTATATGTGGTGGCAGGAATGCCTCTAATCATGCATTTTCATTGCCCAAAGGATTTTTGAGTTCTGACATTTCAGAAGGGTCATCAGGCAGTAGTATCCCGTAAGGACAAACTGAAAACTCATATAACTGAATTATAATAATATGTTAGCAGTTATTTATCATTATTCCTGTTAGGAATTAACAACAAACCAATTTTGATTACAATGTGTTACACAAAAAATCCATGGAAAAATGTGAAAAGAACAGTCTAGAAATCAAAACAAACCGAGTCCGGCTTTTGGTGCAAATAACTTTGTAATCTTCTTTCTGTCTTGTAAATAATAAATGTATTTCTAACACTTGTAGGATTTGGATTCCTGTTGATACAGAGCTCTAACAGCAAGCCATGTGTGACTCCAATAAGACATGATAATATTCTGTCAGCTCATCAGTTGGACCTTTATACTGGAAATACCTGGCTCAGTCACTTTGTGAGAAATCATGCCAAAGCATGAAAATAATGTGATTCTTCTAAAGAGAAAAGTTGTTTAAAATGACCTATCCTGGTTTATAGGCCAAATTCCCGCACTAAACCATCCAAGAATAATTATAATACTTCAGAGCTATTGGAAGGCAGATAAGCTGAAAGCATGTTTATTTTTAAATGGTATACTATATAAAAAGCATTACACGTCTCAGTTATTTTGACGCGTTCCTGTTTACTTTGAGTAATGCCTTCTGCAAATTGCTTTGTAAATGCTAATCGATGTGATGTTTTGAAATCAGTCAGAGCCAGTGAACCTGACAGACAGCTTCAAACTGTCTGAGTGTACATTTAACAACGTTTTGTGACAACGCATGTTGTGCCAGAGCATTTTTCGGAAACACGATGACTCATCCTATTTACCTAGCTCGATGTAATAGCTAACAACCGGTATTAACACCGTGCGGAACCGCAGCTGTTGCAAGCGGCATGTGACAGGACCCCGACTCGGCCAGAGTGTTGGTGTGGAGCTGTACCACTGCCTGATCGCTACCCAAAAGCACCGTTCAGATAAAAGGAGGCCTGGTTGGTATCTGCCCAGCTCTAACTGATTAGATGATTCTGGTTTGCACTGGAAAACCAAGGAAGCATAGATAGTTGCCACACAGGGAAGGCCCCACCTGAAAGCACTGCTAAATGAGACTTGACCTACATCTGCCCTCTCCAATGGCTTAGGTATGTGCTGGGAGAACCAGGTAGTGTGATATGTGGAATGAAAAGGATTTTTATTATTATTGTTCTTTAAACATCGAAGAAACACCGGCTGCAAAATACAGCTAAAAACTATCATCTGTTCGTTCACACTCATGGAAATTAATTCTTTTTTGGTTGTGCTTCCTTACATTGAAATAAAACGAGGAGGGAGTGGCGAAATATGTTTTTCTTTGTGTATTAAAAATACAGTGGGCTAAATCCAGCTTTCCTTACACAGCTCAGCAAGAAATCAGTACTACAATTCACATAAGTAACCTTAGCAGGATCTGGCACTCAATCTTCTACACAGGTAAAACCAAATTCATATGTAAGTAGTGTGGTTCAGCAGAAAACATTCTGCAACTACCCTGTGCATACATCTGCCCCTGACAAGGATGGGATGTGCTCATTGAAAGTAGAGCACGTAATAGAAACTTTCCTCCATAAAAGGTAGTTCGTCTTCACTTCTATGTAGTCTCACTGAAATTAATGGAAATTGCACATAAGCAAATGATAGAATATTTTGACTACAGCTTCACAGGGAAGAATGTCTTGTGAATGAGAGAGGAAGAATTTTAGCTCTCCCAGTCAAAACACAGTATTTAATTTAAAGCAGTCACAATTTTTAAAGTATGTTAAAATTTGGGGTTTTTCCCTTGTTCATTTAAAACTGTGACATTTTTCCTTGTTGCTTTTCTAGAGAGAAATCCAACTACAGATATTTACAAGAATGATTACTCAACACATCGTTACCAAATTATATGTTTTCAGCTGAGAGCTAATGCAGAATTTGTTTACCAAGAATAAGAGAGTTTCCCTAGTGATGGTAATCCTGCAAAAGCTCTTTGTGGTTTTTTCTTCAAACTTTTATCCACTCAGGTATGTAAAGTCTTAGGATGGAGGACAGAATATATCTCTCAAATCGGCTGGTCTGCAATAACAGTAGAGTATGCTCTATGTCTTCAGGTTTCAAGCTGACAGATATATCTCGTAGTATACGTCACACCAACCTTGTGCAGTAGCAACACAGGAGCAAGTGTGAGCATCTAAAATGATGCTATTGTTCAGGAATTAACTACAGGCCTCAGGTAATGTTGCAGTTAGCAATTTTTTAAACAGAAAAGGTCATATTCTGAGAGGTTAAATATCTGCAGTTGTTAAAGGGAGTGACTTATTTTAAATAACTTGAGGTCTCAAGTGTAAATGAGGTGCAATTAGTCTTCCAGGTGGTTTGTGCAATGTGAGTTATTTAGGTTACAGAGGTTTAGTATCATTTTAGTTTTTGTGATGAAAACTGCTGTACCAGATGCATATAGGCCAGGATTTGCCAGCCTGGAAAAGTGATGACAGAGTGGTGATAATAGAAGTCTGTGAGCAGCAGTGGGAACAGAGAAAATGAGTAGTAAGCAATTAATTATGGTTCCTTGCAATACAAAAAATAGGGGGAATTAATTGAAGTTATCAGCAACTTAAAAAAAAAAAAGGGAAGTTTTTTGAGAGTAAAATTAAACTCTGGAATCCATTGTTATAGGATAATTGTGGAGATCAAAGTAAAACTGGATTTAGAAAGGAATTAGAAAAATTCAAGGAAGAAAATCCATCAAACACAGGGATATAACTTCAGGCAGGAAATATTTTGTTACTGAAATGGTATTTGCACACACTATTTCAATAAAGAAAATACATTTTCTATTTGTGACTAGATTATAGATGTTCCTAAAACTGCTTCATACTAGATATAAATACTTTTGTATTATACATTTTTATAGATCACCATTTTTAATATCTAATTGAAGATATTTCTTAAAATTGCCTTTTGGGGACAGGTTTTTTTCTTTCTTTCTTCTTCTTTTTTTCATTTTTGCTACTGAACGTAAGGAGAAGAATATTTCTTATTCTTTCTTCCCCCTGATTTTTACCATTTTATTCCCTGTTTTCTTAGTTTTGGTTTGGTTTGGGGGTTTTTGTTGGCAATTTGAGTTTTTTCCAAAAATTTGTAACTGGGTAAAAGCTACCACAAGGCAAGGAAACAGGGTGGGTTTTTTTTTTTTAGAAAACTGAAGAAAATCACAGTGGAAAAGAAACATAATGGTACTGATGTCAGGGGAAAGTCATAGTGGACCATAGTTAGGACCTAGTGGACCTAACTGTAGTCAGAAGAGAGATGCCTAAATCATAACTCAATCAGATGTTGACAGAGAAGGAGAGGAGAGACAGACACAGTCAAAAAAGAATCCGCAGAGAAGATTATAAAAGTCTGTGGCTTGACAGGGTCCTGCTCTCAGCCTTTAAACCTCTCGCACTGTAGCTAGTCATTAGGAAACAGATTGCTCAGAAGAGGCAGAGGAGGAACACAACAAGAACAGGGCCGCAGGAGCCAGAAAACACCATGATTAATGATGTTCTGCAGACATACAAAAGCAAACGCACTCCATGTTCACAGCATCAAACTCAGCTGCAGTCTAACAATGATTCCTTAATTGTTCTCTTGGCATACGGCACATGGCTCTTCTAAAAATCATTTTATATTAAAATTCCTGGTAAACCTTTTATCCAGACCAGAGTGAACTAAGCAGTGAAGCTTGTCCTGGGGAAAGAAAGCAAAACTTTGAGCAAAATGGCTGGAGAAGTGGTGAAGGAGAAGGGTCCGTCTGGAACAAAGACTAAGTATCATGCTGTAGCCAACTGTGCCACCTGAATCACTTGAGGAGTAGAGAAGTGAAAGACCAGTGAACTTCACACGTGCCCTGTCTAAGGAGGCCATCCTCCTGCCAGTGAAAATTTGCCTCTGGCAAGAGCAAAGTTTTCTCCTGAGGCAAGTGTGAAGGGTAAGGCTGGGAAGTGGCAGGGCAGAACCTGAGGTGCTCTCCTGATCCCTAGCCAGTAGACCTACTCCTCTGATACCAAATCACAACAACCCTCCTGCAGTGCTAGGTAGACTCAAGGTCTGCTTTGCTGCCCCAGGGTTGGGAGGAAGAATATAAAGGCTTAGTTTTACATTTACATTCACCCTTCCCCCAAACCAGAAACATGAAAAACCCTTGCATTTTTGCTGTCCTTCCAGTAGTCCCATGCCACCAAGTCTGTTGACGGTGTTCATGGCAGAAAATGAACTTTGTTGTTTTCCTGTCATGATCTTTGCCAGCATGGCTATCTCACTGTAATTTTAAGGTATCTGGGTGGTTCCTTTCGGAAGAACAAACTGATAGCCCTATCATGCAGCCCTCAAATTGGGAGCCATTTTTACCTTTCACTAGCCTAGTTCTTGGAGCTCCCACCAACACAAGGTGCAATTCCAGTGAAGAAGTTTAACACAGAAAGCTCTAAAATATTCTGAAAACAATCCAGATGCAAAATAGTTAGTCAATAACTTAAGCTTTCAACTGAATGGTTATTCATTACGTATCTTCAGCTATTACAGCCCTGGTTAAAGAATAAAGAAAAAAACTTGCTTTTCAATCTGCAGAAGAGGTTTGTTTGGAAGCTCTTGGTTTTCTTCTGGGATATTTTGTCCAAATATTACTTTCAGGGTCTCTTTTCTATTGTTTCACCATGAAAGCTTTTCCCTAGAATAGCTTTTCCCTTTCTTAAAGCATAATTTTGCATTGTTCTGCCCAAGACATAAAGGTTAAGTGAGTCTCTCAGGTCTGATCACAGAAGTGACACTCAGTCACTCTGCCAGTGGGGTTGGCTACAGCTGGAATGGGGTGGAGGAAACAAAGTACAGCTCTACCAGAAGTTGTGATCAAATGCTCGTCTCAGAGGATGTTATTAAAGGGAAGGCTGTAACCCTAGCAAAGCTGTGAACGCAGGTCGCTGCAGGCAGCAGAGGTGGTCTCTCTCACTACAGTTAGACGGGAGCTGCTCATTTCTCTGCTTCTTTGAGGTGGATGCTTTGTTTTGGCACCTGCTTTCCTCTTGGACTGAACAGGCATTCAGGATTGACTCTCCAGGCATGCTGCAAGACCTGCCTAAGCTTTGGGAGGGCTGTGATAGCGTCTGGAATTTACTGGTGAAGGTAATTACAGTTTGGGATTGATTTAATCTCAGGCTCGTTGGTTTCTTATACTTGTTTGGTGAGAGAATAAAGCAGATGGCTTTTTCTTCTATGCTGTTTTTCTCTAGCAGTATAGAAGAGCACTTACAACCCAGAAAAGATCCATTTTCTTATTAATGGAAAAAGGTAAATAATTGATTAAAAGGCAAAATTTACAATCTATAAACCACTATTTGCAGAACAAAGTGAAATACCAACCAGTCTTGCTATAGACATCAACTTTCCATCCAGCACTCCTTAATGAAAATAAATTCCAGTGGCCACATCTAACTTATCAAATGGAAACTTGGAGTTGCCATCAGAGGTTCTACCTGGGTAGCACCCTGGTGGCACACAAAGCATTTATCTGAGATGTGTCATCAGAACCTCTCATTTACCACACACACACAGAGTAAAAAGCATTCATTAAACAAATAAGAGTAGAAATGGGAAGATTTATTCTGGAGACTGTTGAAAGCCTAACAGGAAAGCAGATTTTATTCTTATCAGCTGGGAAAACAATTGCAAAATATAATCTTGTTTTGCCTGGCTTACATTTTGGTCTCTTTCTTTTCGTTTTTAAGATGATCCAGCTCTGACTTCTGTGCAACTTCTTCATTTGTTTCACAGTCCATTTTTTTCAGAAATTCTTTCACTGGCAGCTATCTTTATGTCACTTTTAATTTCAAAGTTGATGCTTAGAATCTATTCTGTAGCACCAATACAATTAGTGGCATGTTGACTGCTATTCCTTCTGGTTTTTAGTACTCTATCAGATAAATTTTACAGTCCAAACAGAGAATATGGAGCTAAGAAGATCTTTTTACAGCAGACCAGAAGAAATATATTGCTAGCAATGTTACTGTGATAATATATATACTGTAATATTAAAGCTATATTTTAATCTGAGAGTAGTTTGTAATCAAGACCAAAGGCAAATGTAAAAAATCAGGGAATGTTAGTTGTATGCAATTTGAATTTCTCTGGAAAGAATTTCTTAGATTATGCACAATGCAATTGCAAAATAGAAAAGACAATCACTCGAATCAATAAGGGCTCATTTGAAAAGCTTGTTCCCACTCCCTTGGCAAGTACTGCTCTCAGCAAAAGCAAAAGCAGGACCCAGTGTGCCTCAATGTGCAGTTCATTGCACTGCAGTGTTCACAGCATCACGTGCCTATCCACGTCCAGATCAGAATAATAATCTTGAGTGTAGGGCAAGCTCCAGCAATGTTGGTTGAATTCCATTTTATCTTAAATCTGGTAGGCAAGGTTATGCATTTAAGATGTACGCTTCCCAGTGACTGACTGCACACTGATATCAGTGAGAGAGGCACGGGCTGTACAAACTGGAGGTGAACTCCAACCACTGCTGTAGGACTGCTATACACTGGTGGCGTTCTGCTGAGGTCACTGATGATATATACCCTCATTGGTACCAGTATAAGAAAGATGAGAATTGCCTTTGCTACAAACAAGAAACCCAGATCATGAGTTTACAAGTTTAAAAAAGGAGAAAAAAGGACTGGAGACCTGAGTCTGGCCTTGCCATGCTGAGAATGGATTAAAATTTAACTTACAATGCAGACCTTCCCCATTCTGCCACAAGCCTGATGGCCTCTTGATGCCAAATACGGTTTCCAGTGGTTTATCAACCCTCAAAGTATACTAAGACTGAAAGCATTTGGCTATGCATCTGAGTATCACAGGGATCTATAAAATTTCCAGCCTTTTTCGACTGTTAATCTAATTCCTATGTGTTAAGGTGAAAATAGACCTGGAAGTCAAGTTTCAGTGCCTGAGCTATTCCCACTCTAAGCAGCACACAGGTCTTAGGCTGGTAAATTTTACTCTTAAAAAGGCCCAAATTTGCGGGTAGAGAGGGCAGCATCGACTTCCTGGTATTTTTCATGCTGAATGGGAGATGACCCTTAGAAATTTTTAGCAGGCCTTTTTAAGTCTTGAAGGTATGCCAGTGTAGAGCTGACAGGTGGAGAATGGTAAGGAGTAAATGCCATGGTGGCAGATAGCAAAGACAGACACATCAGAATGAGGACATCTGGCAGCCATGCACTGACTCCTGAGAGGATTGCAGTAAAATGAGGTGCTTACCATATAGACACAGGAGATGTCAACTCAGGACAATTGTCTATGGTGTGTGGTTACCCTCAGTACATATAACAAGCTTCAGATTTCAAAAAAAGTTTTGTTTCACCTTATTAGAATATGTATTTATCTGCAGAAAATCTTATCTACCTGTGCCGTGAGGACTGTGTTCAAACACACACCTGATCATCCTTCTTTCTTGAAATGCTTTGAGTGATTCCTACATCAGACAGCTGGATTATTTCATACATTTATTCATGAAACAAGAATAACTTTGATCACACCTAAATAGGTCTGATTCAAAATACCAGGCAGTAACCAAGACCTATACAATGAGAAATTGCTTCTACATTATTTAAATATGCTTTAAAATCTTTTTATTCTTTTTTATCTCAGCCCTGAACAGAGATGAGAGGACTATCCGGAAATCAGTTCTGAATTGTTGATGATCAGCACCGTCACTTTGTCCAAGCTGAAAATGTGAGTAACTGCTTAAATTTACATCCCTGATATAAAGTTGCCATGGGGGTACGTTCTTTCTGCCATTTTTCTGCCTTGACTACAGTGAGAGCAGTATTACTACAGCCAGGCGATAGGAGAACTTGTGGTGAGGTATAGAGGTTTACTTCAGGCACTTCATAGCAGTGGAGTTCCTTTCTGAAAAGAAAAACCAGATTATATGTATCTTAACAGTGTGAATCATTAGTGCGCACCCGTCCCTTGATCACACAGAAGAATACTCCAGTCCATAGCACTGTTATGTACACTTTATTGAATCTGTAGATTTTCTTTGAGGAATGTTAAAAAAAACAGATTTCTACCTACACTATGAAACCTACTGAAGGAATTCTAGTACGTAATGATTACCTGACAAGTTCCTTACTTAAAAGGACTATGCAGGTCTTGGATTTCTTCCACATTCTGACTTTTAAGTGATCTTTGATGACCTACCTTGAAAATAAGAATGTATTATATGACTTTTTTATTTTCAGCACTGGATAGTACTGTTATTGTTGGATATCCGCTGAAAGGGCAACACAGCAGGGTGCAAGAATCCAGGAAATTTCTGGAGTTTAGATACAATTCTTTAATACAGATGCTGGATGGTTCAAGCACTGGAGGTGCCGCTGTTGGATTCCTTACTCATGGATAAGGAAGTACTGGTTGAAGATGTGACACTCAATTATAATCTTGGCTGTGATTACCATGAGACGATAGAGCTTGACATCCCTTCAAGATGGGCAAGAAGGGGGGAAACCAGGCAGCTACTTGCTACTCAGCCTAACCTCAGTGTTCAGGAAGTTTATGGAGCAAATCCTCCTGGAAACCACGTCCAGGCACATGGAGGCCTACCACACAGTATCCCACAATATCTTTCTAGGAACTCAGTGAGGCATAGACTAGAGAAGCGGACTACTAGGTGGTGGAGCAATGGCTGGATTACCAGGCTCCGAGGTTTGTTATCAATGGTACAAAGTCCAACTGATGGGCAGTTGCTAGGTGTGTCCCACAGGAGGGACCTGAGGCCAATACCAGGATCAATACTGGTTAATGCCTACTAAACACCTAGGCAAGGAGACAGCATGTACCCTCAGCAAGTCTGCAGCTCACAGCACATAGGTGGGCAGAAGGGGAGGTGGGGGAAGGCAGTCAGTGCACTGGAGGGCAGGGCAGCCATGCTGATGGGCCTCAACAGGCTGCCAGAAATGTCATGAAGCGCAACAGAGAAAAGTGCAGAGTCCTGGGGCTCTGCAATGCAGGTGCTGCAGAGTCCTGGGGCTGGGGCTGAGGCTAGGCTGGCTGAGGAGAAGCTCTGCAGGAAAGAACTTTCAGGTCCTGGTGGCAGCAAGTGAAACAGGCATGAATAGCGGGCACATATTATGATGGAGGACCATCCCGTACTGGGCAGTATTATTGCACCATGGCCAGGTCATGGGAAGGGATGCTTGCCCTCTGCGTGGGACTTGTGAGACTATGCCTGGACAACTGTCTCTGGCTTTGGGTTCCTCAGTACAGCAAGAAAAGCAAAAACCGGAGAAAGTCTCAGAAAGGGATACCAGGATGGTTAAGGTGACATACATACAGAGACAAGGGACCTGTGTTTATTTGGCTTGATGAAAAGAAGGTTACAGAAGGATCTAATTTCAGTCTTCAGTTACGGAGAAGGCAGCACCATACTCTTTTGGAGGTGCACAGGGAGAGGCTGAGAGGCTATAAATGAGTTGCAGGAAAAAGGAGGAGATAGGAATGAAACTGTATCTGCTATTTCTAAACCACTAGTGACACCTAGTTTCCAAGAAAAATACCAGCAGCTACATTAGCACTGCAACTTAGAAAAATGCATCAGATTATGTTTACGATGCTACAGATTCGGTAATTTGAAGGTGCTGAATAGCATAACCCCAAACCAGTAGATAATGATGATAAAAATATGTTCATTAAATCTCTGCTCCAATAAAGGACACAGAGCTTGCACGTGTGGCCTTTCAGTAGAAGCCACTGATGCTGTAACATATCAGAGACATTTCCATGTCTGTGTCTGTGCTGTCAGGCTAAATCATTCATTTCTCATTAAGGACTGACTCCCTGATTGTCCACACACTGTACATATTGATGTGAACTGAGACAACCTTTGGGGTGCTACCATCTAGCTCCTCAGGTGGGAAATCTTGGACTCGAAGTGGAAGCAGCTTACTCATGTGCAGCTCCTACTCTCAGGTAAAAGAGATGCAATTGAGCCAGGTTTGGCTTGAGCTGCTCTTCTTACAGTACTCCAAAGACACTAGAGTACTGCAAAGGCCGTGAGCCTCCTTTCCCTCACACTGGCCCCTGTTCAGGTTAAAACAAAAGCGAAGCAAATGGCCACTCTGGGCCCTGGAGGACTGCCAGGAACAGTGGGGTCCTCCTTTTTGGGACAGGAGCAAATCCCTGGCCAGCATCTTGGTCTGGAAATCCTGTTCGTTGGGCACAGAAAGTCACAGGTATGTGACACAGCATACAAGTTCTGACAGCCAGAAGAGGGGAAATGTTAGATGACAATACCTTTGGGCAGCCACAGTCTCCCAGAATTGATAGAGCACTCTCAGCTACAGCATCCTTACCTTGCTTCCAAACTTTCCTGCCTCCTGCTCACCATCTCCCAAGAGAAATAAGAATCCCACTTCCATAGAACTGAAGGGCATTTACCCTAACTGGGCAGCAGCTGTGGCCAGATGTGGCAGGACAGGAGAGTCACCTAGTGACAAAGCATATGGTGGCCTGGACCACTACCAGACAATGACAGCGTGTCTGGTCACTACTTTATCATCAGCAGACGTCTGAGGAAACACAGACTTTCCATTGCTTTCACAGCTGACTCCCACACACAACCGCTTATCCATCACCAACTCTGACTACATTTTGAGTCGAATATGACAAAATGATACCACAGAAAATAGGTACAGCAGAGGACCACGTCACTAACAACAACTGGCAAAATTACTGTGCTTGAGTCATGTTCCTGAAGATGTTGCAAGAGCAAACTAAGAATCCCGACTTCCTGCACAATCTTCCTTTCTACATATCCTCTCCTCATTTATTGTTCTTTCCTCAAAAAGCTCAAAAATACAGTTTTGAGGTGAACAAATAAACATCCCTGGGGAATTGCCACCTAGCACTCTGGCAATTCTCAGGTGTGCTTTCAGTGTAAGGAAGAGAGAAGAGCTAGTATGCATCAAAAAAATACATGGATTTTACTTGTGGAGCCCTCATACATGTGGGGAAACTGTGGCTAATGAAGTAATTGATGTTTTTGACAACATAACTGACAGCTAGCATGTAGAAGACATGGCTGACAGCTGTGTAGTAACAATTCCTATAGTAGACTTTTCCATCCCACCCTGCCTGCTCATTGATCAGCAGGAGTTTGGGGGTAAGCACACTCCAGAAGACAACAAGTACCCTCTGTACTGAAGGATCACACTGACGCGCAAGTTAACCTGAGGTGCTCTACATGATAGGAGAGTAATGTGTAGCTGGATAACCTGTCGTGTTATGCAGATCCAACTGATACAAGCTGAGCAAGCTAAGCCCTACAGCATGGCTTTGTACTTGAAGTTGTACAACAATTCACTCAGCAAATGTGAATAGTATAGTATATAGACATAGTCGAGAGCACTACTCCACCATCCTCCTGTTCAAAGCAGGGTCACATATGAGGTCAGACCAGGGTGGTCAGGGCTTTATCCAGCCAAGTCTTGACAATCTCCAAGGATGAGACTGCATAACCTTTCTGGGCAACCTGTTCCATTGTCTGACTGTCCTTGTGGTGAAAAAACTTTTTCTTTACATCTAGTTGGAACCTTCCATTTCAGTTTATAACCATTGCTTGTCAGCCTCTCATCATGCATGTCCATGAATGGCTCCATTTTCTCAGTAACCTCCTCGCAGGTACTGGAAAGCTGCCACTAGGTTGCCCCAAAGCCTTCACTTCTCCCGGTTAAAGAAGCCCAGTTTCCTCCGTCTCTCCTTCTGGGTTCTGTGCTCCAACCACCTGACCATCCTGGTGGCCTTCTGCTGGACTTGCTCAAGCTTATAAATATTGTTCCTATACTAGGGGAGACCAATCCTGAATGCACTATTCCACGTGCGGTTTAATGAGTGCCGAGTAAACGTCAATAAGCGCTTCTCTCAGCCTTCTAGTTATGCTTGTGGTAGTAGAGGACAGTATGCTGGCAGCCACCATCTCCAAAACCATGAGCTGAGTACACAGTAACAAAAATACAGTGTCTGCTTCCTACAGTTGAATGGTTTCTGGGACATCGTGTCCTCTACTGGATCACAAAGGTTAATCAGCCCACTTCCTTTGATTTAAACTTAAATTTAATTTGTATTTTCAGAAATTTCAAGAAGGTTCTTCATACAGTATATCAATACATTGCAGAGTTTTCCTTTTCCTTGCAAAGATAACATTATTTATTGTTAGGAATGTACATTATTTTATGCTGTGACTAAGAGCTATATACACTCTAGGGCACATATTAATGATCCATTAATACATTGCTCAGATGTTTAAAATGACTCAGCCTAATGTTTCATGCCTTTCTGCACATACCCTGGAGTGCTTTCTTGCCTAGTTACAGCATTCTCTCTACTAAGGAAATCTGGGACATGATTGCATCCATATATTAATCACAGTGTATGTTTACATAGTATGCCTTCACTTAATAGCGTAATGATGAAGAAGCCGGATGCACATAGCTGTCTGGCTGAATGCCTGACTTAGGAAAAAGGGAAGGTTTTCTACAAACAGCTTTACATCTCCACAGAGGGCCAAAGAAATCACAGAAATGCTAGAGAGATTTTTTTTTTTTAGATTGGACAATCTATCTTTCTGCATAAAATACAGGAATGTCTTGCTGGATTATATATACATGTCTCAGTAAGTGGTTTTTTTGTTAATCTCCTAAGTAGCAAATAATTTCTGCCTTTAATGAATTACATGAAAAGGTGAAGTGCTTAGTGGCAGGAACTCATGAAAAAGAATCATTATTCACCCTGAGGTTTTTGGCTCTAGTAGGCAGCTCCTGTAAGTGACTTCAATGGGCTGCTTCCTTCCATTTAAGTTTTCTTTTATTCTCTGCCTGCAGGACTTCATACAGATTCAACTCAATTTTTTAAAATTTATTTATAATTTCTGCCAGGGATATGCCCTCTTGTTATACAGGTAACAAATGGGGTTTAATGTTTCTGAAGAAATGACCCAGATGAATTATCAGCTCTCAGTCAGGAATCATTTTACAGCTATATTTCAGGGTCATCTTTTTGCGTTCCTCCATTCTTCATGCCCTTATTGGGATGTGGAAGTAGGATCATTTACACAGAATTGGGTCGTGAGATGCACAAGTGTATTGTGAGAGATGGAAAAATATTTTTAAGTACGAAACTTCAGAAACTGTTATACTGGATGGACTGGACACTTGGAACAATAAAAAAGAACTGATAGGCCAGTGTTATATTTTTGAGATCCAGGTAGCAATTGGTATGCTGACTAACACAAATTCTCAGAGAGGAAACAAGACTAGGGAAACCTAATTTCTCCTTTAATATTATTGCATCTCCTGGGTGGGACTATTTGAGAAAGAGCTACAGAACAAAGATAAAATGACAAAAGGCCAGCCTCATACAGAGAAAGGCCTGGGCTGTTCTGATGCAAGAGCTGGTTTCAGCTCAAATCCCACGTGGCTGATGAGCAATGTGTAGGAAAGCAGTAAATACACAGATTGTTTCACTGCTCTATGTAGTCATGTAAAATAAGGGTTCCTAAACAATTCCAGTGAAGCATAGAATATTACTAAGGATAAATAAATCATCCAGTTACATCTCTGGGCTTCAAGAGAAAACAACTTCTAAAGGTGTTCGGGGGGAGTACCAGACTGGAGTGCCCTGGAGGAAACTAATTAAAGTTAAAATTGACTCTGAGACTAAGACATGTTCATATCAACAAACCATGCAATGAGATACGTAGGCTCAGTGAACAGCAAAGTAGTCAGGTGGTGTATATTTTTTAACATAGTCTATACCTCTTGGTTTTGGCAGGTAGAGTGCTGTTCTGTGGAGCAAGAGCAGCCAATTCACACTGAACTACATGATCACTGGAGTACAGACAATGGCCGGGTTCACTGGGGCTTTGCCCATTTTGCCTCTCCGGGCACTTTGTTAACAAACACAAACTGCTGCCCTTGCCATTCCTTTGGCCCTACCTGAAAGGTAAGAGATAGAGACTTAATAGAGACAATCTGCCTTACCTATCTTAACATACATCTCATATTAAATTTTGCCTTTTCTTGTCAGTTTCAGAGAAAATATCTAAACCTGTATTACATTTTGTTAACCTACCTTTAAAATGCTTAGCGATAAAAAATCATGCTCCTGCCTTGTGGCAGTTTCATTTTGTTCGTGCCTCCAAGAGTACCAGGAGCTAAGCCCAGCTAGATTTTTGAAGGGCAGTCCAAGAAACAGAGTTCATTGTTCTGATGATCCGCTGGAGTGGTTCAGGCAGAGAAAGAGCAAGCATACAGGTTTGTGACTTGGAACAGGTGCTTCTGAGAGAGCCCTATAGTAGAGTCAAATGCTGTGTGTGCCAGCACCTCAGTAGAACCAAGCCCTCTCTTTGAGTTAAGACTGGAAAATAGAAATGCTCAGATATTTGGCAAAAAAAAAAAAAAAAAAGGCAAAGATGTGGACTGATGTGTTGTTGGGTTTGTTTTTACCTTTCCCACAATGCACCATAAGCATTGCTACTTTATACACAGATCGGCCCTTCTAGTGCTTAAACACTTCCTAGGATTCCCTCAAGGTAATAGAACTTAAAACTTCCAGTTGTTATTGGGGTTAAGTTCCCCTCTTACAAAAGGTTTTATGTGGATGTCCTTGGGTGAGGGGAAAAGAGAAAAAATCTGTGACCAGCATATGAAGTTTAAGGATTCTGTACAGCCTCTTGGTGACTGCAGTCTGAAATGTAATTAATTACATCTTTGAACTACCTAGAGCTTCCCAGTCCCATGTTCTACAGAAATATCAACGAGTAATTTATTCACAGTCATTGTCTTACACTTGTGCGGGGCTCCTTTCTCCAGGATCAGGAGAAGACAGTGGACTACCACTAACCCATGGTGGTCAGACAGAAGGGAAGCAGTGCAGTATTTTGTTCTTAGGAAATCAGAGGAAAGATGTTATTACGGTTCGAACACAGGAATGGGAGGAAGAAAACTTGCCATCTGTTGGCCACTCCACCCCTGTGGACGCGGGTGAATTTTTTTAAAGGCAGGTGAATAATGTATGAATTGCTTCTGAATGAAAGCTGACGTTTTCAAAGCTCCACAGCAAACGAACCCTCCATTGTGAATACTTCCTGCCTGAGAGTCACTTCACTTTGAGTAAGTCTCGTGGTAAATTTCCATTCACTCTCTGGATAAGCATAGCTTTTAAAATTAGATTGCTCATGTAAACATTTACGATTCAAATTGAAAATGTGCTATAAAGATTTATGGGGAAAGTAAAATCTCAGTTTTGCTGTATATTATATTATACACAGATGATAAACCACTCTCGTATTTAAATATATTTATTTACAGAATAAATGTGTATCTCAGGATTTATTCTTGTCTTTAAAATGTTCTGATAATCTGGGATGAAAGATGCAGAGGAAGCAGTAATAAACATTTCTACAATCATTACTACAGTTCTCTACCAATTTCCTGCTCTTTTTCCTTATCTTTTTTGCTTTAACATTTAAATTTCACTCTTTGTTGCTAGATACTTTTTAATGTAGTCTTGTATGTGAGGGAAATCTTTCTTTTTCCATAGTTGCCCACAAGTTTCTCCTGCTAACGTGAGAATATATGCCTCAAGAAAATGGTATTTGAATGTTTGTTACTAGATTACCATTCATATTTCATTTTTCTAATGCTTGCATCTGTGTTAGGTCTGTCTTAATTTTATTTCACTGGCCAGTTCTACTTAACGCCAGAGTGTCCTCTGCTGTACATAGCAAAAATAGCAATATATTACAGGTTCTTCCATTCATGATGATCAAAATGCAGTGAATTGACAGAAAATGAGACTTTGTAGGGATCTGAGCTTCTCATGTAAGATTTCTCTGTCAAAGCATTTTTGCAAAATCCTTCCTAGTTCTGCAAAAATCATCCATGCTACAGATGATTTTGTAAATAGAATTCACATTAAAAGCTCCTAACCCTCCCTCCTCACCTTCACCAATGTTTTGTGTTTAAAGAGAAGATTTCACTAAGAACCAGTATTAGGAAAACTGCCTGAAAACAATCCTCTGGGACATCTTCTCTGAATGTCAGACATGAAACAGGGAGAAAACTTTGTAAAGTTTTAAAAATATGCTACGATTTTTTTCATAACTAGCTTTCTGCTGTTTCATGAGAACAAACTGGATGTGTGAAAGATTATAGGAATCCACTGTTTTAAGGGTGGATACTTAACCATTGCCAGGATCTCCCAAGAGTAAGGTATATGCATATTTTTCTAATTAATACACATATAATTTTATAGAAATATTAAAAATACTATCTGAGAAAGACAGTAACTGCAGTCATAATTATTAGCTACACAAATAGGAGTCAGGATAGACCTGTAGGAGCCAAGGTGGATAGCTCTCTGAAAATATCAACTAGGTGGTAATGTTTAAAATGAGTGATGTCAGGTGTTTTTTAGAAGAGCAGCAGGAAGGGTAGAAATGCTCACATTAAGACTAGAAATGCTACTCATATTCAGCAGCATAAAGCAGCTTCCATGCAAGCACTGACTTGGATCCTTCAGCTAGAAAAATCATGGAAGATGATACAAATTCCATGAAAGAATGCAAAGCAGGTGAGCAGAGAACCAATTTTATTCACTGTTTCCACAACAGTAGAAGTAGCAAGCATCCAATGAAGCTTTAAGACAACAGGTTTGAAACAACTAAGAGGAAACACTTTTGCACATCATCGCATCATTGAACAGTGGAATCCTGACATGATACTGTCAATGCCAGAAATGAAGAGACAGCTTTTAAAAATGAGGCCAGACACATTTGTGGAGTATGTGTCCATCTGCAAATATGAAATACCACACACCCCGTGCCACGGCAAGTTCCTTAACCTGCTAGGTGAAAGAAACTGGTAGGCCTGGGTTGCCTTGGGGCCTTATTAGTGTCTGGTTTTTTTATGTTATTTCCCCAGGCAAAATGCTGATGTTTCCGTTCTTTTGTAGTAGCGGTCCCTAGCTCTGTTTCTGCTCGCCACAGCCTCCCAGAGCTCATTAGGAAATCTCTCCAAAGACACCTGGTAAGGCACGGTTGGTGCGCAAAGACTTCTGAGAGTACGGCCACCTGGGGCGAGCTCGGCCGACGAGCAAGGGCCGAGGGAAGCCGCCACCGAGGGCCCCGCTCCCGCCCAGCTGCCTGAGGCAGCCCCGAGCTGCTCGCCGACCGCAACAGCCGCGCCCTGGGGGCCGCGCAAGGACTGCTGGGAGAGGCGCGAGGGCGGGGCGCTCGAGGGGCAGGAACCGCTGCAGTACCCACCCACCGCCCCGCCCCCTTCTGGGCCGCTGCCGGAAGTGAGGAAAGGAGGAGAAGGGGGGCGGGGCCGGGCGGCTCTCTAGGAGGTTCGGCCGCCGCCATTTTGTTAGCGCCGGGTTACCGGGGCGTGCGGAAGTGGCGGTCGGTGAGGCGGGAAGGGACGGGGCTCGCTCGGCTCCTCCCCCGCTGGGGCGGAGAGGCGGGGATTGAGCGCGGCCCAGCCGAGCCGGTGGGGGCGGCGGCGGGGCCGAGTGCGGCCTGGCCCGGCTATGTCGGCGTTCTCGGAGGCAGCGCTGGAGCGGAAGCTGTCGGAGCTGAGCAATTCGCAGCAGAGCGTCCAGACCCTGAGCCTGTGGCTCATCCACCACCGCAAGCACTCGGCGCTCATCGTCAGCGTGTGGGAGCGGGAGCTGCGAAAAGGTGAGGCTGGCACGGCCGCCGCCGGGCCTTTTCCCGCCCTCGGGTGCCGGGTGGGGCCTTCCTCGGGGGCGACGGATTTGGGGGAGGCGGCGGCCGGCGCGGCCGTGGTAGGAGGAGGCCGCCGCCCTCGGGTGTGCGGCTGCTGAGAGGAGGATGGCAGGGCTCCTCGGCCTGTCGAGCCGAGGAAGAGAGAGAGGGAGGGCGGCCCGCCCCGCCCCGGCACCTGGGGAGAACGGGACTACTGGGGCAGTGTTCCACCCCGGGTCTCGATTTCTTGATGGCTGTGGGCTGGGAGGTGCTTCTCTTCTCTCTTTTTTTCCTCCACTCCCCTGGTTCCTCTCTTCTCCTCCGTCCCACATTCCCCCTTCCGCCCTCAGTGAGATGCCTCTGAGGAGGCTACTTTTCATGTTTTAGTCCCCTTCTTTGTGGAATGAGAGAGGAAAGTGGGAAAAGGGAAGGAAAGCAGCAAGCACGGGGTTTATGGCTTTTTGTTTTAATACTGGTAGTTACGGCTCTTCCAAGACGACCCTTTTTAGACACTGTCTTTCGTCATCTGTAATGATGTTTAGCTGTAATACTATTTGAGTTTCCTGACACGGTGGCTTTGTCCACTTATGCCAACAACTATTCTTGTAGGGTAGCTGAGAATGGGAATACTCTGGGGGAAGAGCAATTTAACGTGTCCAAAGTGTTTTTTACTTCCTGCTTTTGCCAGATGGCCAATACCGATGTTTAGCATAATGAAGATGTGTGTTTCTTTAGCTGTATTGAGTATTTGATGTTGAGTGTGCAGACTTAGGTTCTTATGTGGCTTTCCTTGTAACAGGAGGTAACTTGCAGCTATAGGCAGCGGTTCAAGAACTGAAAGGCAGAAATGGCATGTGAAGTTTTATGTGACCTGACCAGAAAATAACTTGATCTTAAGTTACTTAACTCTGCCTTGCTCTAGGAAATCTTACTGTCTTCCAATAGCTTCCTTTGGAGCCCCATTAATATGTGGATCTTTAATGGGAGAAGGAGAAGGCTAGATTTTCAAGTGGAGAGAAAAAATAGCACTAAGCCATTACAGGACTTATGAAAGAGAAACCACTCCCTTAGTTTCACGCAACTAAGAGGAATAGTTGACTTGCAGAAATTATGTGTAATGGAATACAAAGAGTGCACAGCTGGATCACAGCTACCTCTTGGTTAGGGGCATAACTTCATAGCGAATGGATTGAACCACCCTTAAAATAAAAATCTTGAGTATGAAGTAATACTAAACTTTACAGGATAGTATGGAAATATGTTCCTATAAACTCTGTAGGTATTCACATGGCTACTGTGTTTTTGTTTAAAATATGCTTTTTGTGTGAAATGTTACCTTTTGAATGTTCAAGCATACATTAAATTTGTTTTTTCTGTTGCCTAAAGAAAGACTTATTTGGTGGCATGTTTCATCTTATGAAATAAACATATTTTCACTATACGTTTGTTGCAAGTTTTCTTTCTTGTTCCGAGAACAAATGAATGGATCTCCAGTCTGCATCTGAAACATTTCACATTTTTGGGCCTTCTAAACAAACAACATGAATCTTTGATGTTCTGAATGATATCAGAAAGGTATCTTAAACTGATTGGCACACAGCCAGAGTTCTGGTTGTTTGTCTTAACATGCACAATAACAGTTCATAATAATCTATAGTATTAATGGTCAGTCCTTAACTTCAGCATTAACATACTTTTCCTTTTATGCTGTTTGACTAATTGGAGAAATTAAATGTTTGAAGCATGGGCCACATGTTTGAAGGTGGCATTGAGAGGCAAGGATAATGATCTTCTTAAGAACTCATAGGAATGCTTTGCTTTTTCTGAGCTTTCAATGTCTGGCTTCCACTTTTAAGCCTGTTCAGAGGATGTAGCTCAGGAGCTTCAGATGAGCATAGCTGCTATAATTGGTTTTATCTGCAGTTTGTTAAAGTTGTTGTCCAGCTTTTGCTGCTTCAAAGTAAGATTTTTCTGGTGACCTCTTTTTGGAAGCCCACCTTCAAGAGTCTGTGGAAAGCATGTCATAGTCTACCTCCGGTAGGAGTAAGTTAGTTGCTTTCAAGGTCCTGCACCTTTTCTTCTAGGCTTTTAGGCCTTACGTGAAGTGTTTCTTCTTTCGTATGTTCCTCAACCACTTCATTTGAAGCTGGCATAGTTAAGTTACACGGGATGTATTTTAATCTTCCATCTCTGATAATAGTACCTGAGCTTCATAAATGTTCGCTTACGTTTGCCTGGTACTAACTTTTTGCTAATTGCAGCACAGAATTGTAAGACGGTCCCTAATCCCCAAAGGGTGCCTTTAGTGGTCTGAGCAGACAGCATGTTGAAGATGAGAAGGAAAACTAGTATGCTGTGGTGAAGTGACTTGCATAAAACGTCACAAAGCAGAATGCTGGCAATGAGGCCGTAAACAGAGTAAGTTTAAGGCTCCTGACTTGCCCACCATCCAAGCCGTAGAAACATGATTTCCCTCCTACCTGAGAGGAAAGTGATCTCTGTTTAGGGAATATGGACACAAACATTACTGGTGTTGTCTGCTGCTATTGCTAGCCAGTAGTGTTCTGGAACTGAAAACTGAACCTTGCCTTTCTAAATTTCATTTTCTTTCATTGTATCCCTTTTTTATTGTCACCCCTGTCTCCAAACCTTCCTTCCAGCCTAATCCCTTTCAGGCTTGTGGAACATTGTATAACCAGCTGAGTTGAACATAATACAGTGTGATACTACATTTTTTTTCTGGATGCTTTCAGTTTTGGTAAAAGATCCCTTGCATCAGATCAGATTGCATGAACCTTTCTGAAGATGTCTTTAGTTATTCATGAAAACAGGTGCTAGGATCACAGCTCTTTTGTTCCTAAATGTTTGGTTTTGACTCTTTTATTTTTAAAATAGTCATTGTCTTTATATCATGTTGGAGTAGAGGTGAAGAGGCAGCTTTTCAAATGTACATATAACTTAGGCAACATAAAATCTTAGTACCTTTCTCCTTACTTGGATTAATTGGTAGTGTTCAGGTCCCATATAAGGGCATCTCTACAGATCATCGGTTTCATACACCGTCATCTACAGGTTTTCTACAGTTTAACTTTCGTTGATTCTCTTGGTGAATTCTTGCACTTAGATGTAAACTTGGAGAATGGGCAAAACTTGCACGTCTTCGTCATAACTTGGAGAAGTTAATGTAACATTGGATTTGTCTTGCTGAACTCCAGTGTTGCTGAAATTGTATCAAGACAGTTGATATACCTCTGATTACTGAAGGAGTATGCATATATGCTTTTTCCCTAATACTACCATAACTTTTATATGTAGTTCTTAAAATACTGGCATGTAGAATTCATAGGGTCATTCTTAGAAATAATAAAAAATTGGAGGAAAGCTAGTATAATGTATTCTAGAATTGACTGTATTGTGAAAGTACTGATAAGTCCGAATTGTCCAGACACTCCTAGTAACTGTCACAAATATTTAAGGAAAGGATGTCGTCTTATACAACCAGCAGTTTGGTGAAATTATGATAAGGAGTTGCATATTATATGCTTCAAGAGACTGAGTGTAGAGACATGCAGTTTAATGACTGACTTCAGTGTGCTAATAGAAAATGTACGGATGAACTGTGCCACCAGTGCGGGGCTGTGGCAGAGCTGGTGCTCTGCCTGGGGTATTAGGTATTCCTGATTATGCATCTGTACAAAACCACTCAGGTGTCACTCCAGGTGCTCCACATTTTAGTGTAGGTAGTGGGGTTATTTCACTATCTATTACTATGATTAGTGGAGAATAGATTCTGTAGTTCATTGATCTTTTGTTCATTGATGAGTAAAATGATGAGAAAAGATTAATGGAATGCCTTTAACTTAAATGACAACTGTAATGAAATAACAAAGATTTCTCCTGTTTTGACAGATAAGCAGAGGTCTACAATGACAACAGAACAGCTCCTTTTCCACTCTGCTGTTGGTTAAATATGTCTTTAAATATTTCTGATGCTTTCTTTGCTGACAGTATCTTGTGCTGTGCTGCTGCTGAAAATCCAGCAAACCAAATAATTAGTTTTGAAATAGATGAGTTTCCTGATGGAAAGGTGGTGCTGGCACAAAGGAGACTGTGAGGATAGTATCACCTCTTTAGGCTGCAGCCTTTGTTAGCACTGGCATATGCTGATCATGAGTCTGCATTCTTTTGAATTTCATAGTTGATTTATGGAATCAATAATTTGGTGGGGAGGCTACTCTTTCAGTACTTCATTTGTAGTAAATGTCTTACTAACATGAGAATCTCAGGCAGTTTAGATTTTTATTTTAGAAGTGTGGTGCTTTTTCTTTGGTACTTGTGATATGGCAGCTTCACAATTGCTTCGAAGTAACTTGTGTGGATTAACTTTTGTGATAATTTTGTCACATAACCTGATTATTTTACAGAGACCTTTTGAGCGGGGGTTAGGTAGAATTTTTTAAAGGTTTGAAAAGTGTGCAAAAAGTGAGGAAAATGATCCTGCTTCAGCTAGGATTTCAGATGTATGAAATGTAACACTCAAACTTAAATAGTTAATTACTTAGTAGTCATAAGCTTACTCAGTATTTAAGTAGTTAAGTAGTACTAATTAATTAACTGTAATGTGAATACATCAGTCACTCCCTAAATGCAACTGGTGGGCCTGTTAAAACTATTTAATTTTGTGTATCCATAAAGGGATTGACTCACAGGGTTTTCTTTAACTAAGTAGTGGCATTACACATACAATTTTGTAGTGTTAGCCTGCAGCCACTGAGTGGCTGCTGAGTAAAAGGGGGAACCCCTTAGGAATCCCCTTGAAGAGGCTCTTCTGAGATGGACACTGTTGAGACTTATTTTTTGTTATTTGCAAATCAGGTATGTTCTTTTGCATACATCTCTTGCTCCCTGGTTTCAGGATTCTCTGCAACTGTAGGGGTTTGTGTGTTTTGTTTTGAAATGAAAAATTTCAGTTCCATAATTCAAAGCATCAGCCTTCAAGGGTGAATAGTAAGCACTTGTTCAGTAGACTTGATGTGATATTTGCTATACTAGGTTAAAATGTGTTTGGTTTAAAAGGGGAAAAAATAAAATAAAATTGCTAAATGTTTGAGTTCGGTAATATGGGACTGTTTATTTCAAGCTCCAGTTAGTTGTCTGTAATATCCTCTCTTCCTGTCAACTGATTTTCTGTTAGTTTTTCCAGGTTCAGCTCTGTCACTTTTTAGGTATTTACATCCTAGTGATATTTTAATAGTTGTTGTGTTATATCTTTAAACCTAATTTCAGATTCAGGTATCTGTTTCCTCAGAGCCTGACATGGCATCTCGTAGATTAGTCAGTCTCAGAAACTGATGCTGAACACCCCCTTCTTCCCCTCCCCCCTTTAATCACTTGACCTCTTGTTCTGGCTGTCATCTGTCACCCCACCCATATCACACTGATCATTGTCCTCACTGCAAAGCTTATCCAGCCTAGCAGAGCTATTGTATATTGTCTTTAAGACAGCTACAGTTGTGTAAGTACATCTGGGCTGCCACAGAGGGACATATTTTTAGCACTCGACTCTGCCAGTGTACCTGCTGTTCCAGTTTATTATGCTTGAACTTTTTTTTTGTTTTGGGGTGTTGAAGTCATTCAGTGATATAAGAAGCAACTATTTTTGCTTATTTATGGCTGTTTGTCTACAACTTCTGCTGCTGGGACATATGCTAGTGTTTTTGGTCCTCACTCATTATAGCTGTTGGTATTGATGCAGTACATTTTTCTTAAGCTAGTGGCTGTGGTGACAGTTGCTCAATGCTGCTGAAAATTGGAAGACAGAGGATCTTAGTAGGCAAATTGAGAAGGACTAGCAACATTGAAACCAGATTTGAAAGTTGAACAACATTTGAATTACTCTGATACTCAGTCAGCTGCTTTGGAGCAGAACCACAGCTAAAAGTGGTGGAAATATACTGCCCTGCAGATGTGAAGTGGATTTCAGGAAACAAGGTCCTGATTTGAAGCAATTGGTTTTTGTACTATGTAGTGTAGTTTTTCTGCCAAGAGAAGGAATCTTTCTCTACTGGTGATAGTAAGATTATTTTACTTAACAGTGGTATGGTGTCATTGGCCAATGTGATACACTTGAGAGAATAAATAGATTTTGTTTTATTTAAAAGAAACAAAACCGTGGCTTACTGATTTCGCTGGTTAGTAGGTGTTCTTGAGGAGGCCAGTAAGATACTTAAGATGGAGGTGCTTGTGGGTACTTCCTGCTCATCCACATGAATCTTCTCATCTATGCAAGATGAGAGATTGGAGGTCAACCAACAGCAGACAAAACTTCAGGTGAACGTGGGTTGTTGAGTCAAGTTAGAGAAACCTATTTGCTATATATATGATTTACAAAATGACCTACAGTCAGGAGCAACAGATTAGCAATATAAGAATCTTTCACTTAAAATAGTCACATTTGGATTGTGTAATCCAGCCTGACTAGTTCACTTTAATATTAATCTTGAAAGAATGCAGTGTGTGCAAGTCTATATTAATTTATTGCTGTACCACTCGTGTCCTGGTATCGTACCTGTACCTGCCTGTCTTTCATCATTCTGGTTCTGAATACTTAAGTTCAGTGTCTTTTTCCTATCCTAAAACTGTTGTTGCTGTCGATTCTTATCCATCTTGGCATTGTACCGGCCAGGCCAGGCAATGAAAGGAATTGGTTTGTTTTATGTGTTCAGGTAATTCAAGATACACTAAGTGCAGTGGGAAGCTTCTGCAGAGTAATTATGTGGGAATGGTTTCCTTCGTTTGTGACCAACTTTCTCGCGTCCCTGTGGTAATTTGATGCTGATGGACTCTTTCCCATCAGTGGCTGTATGCTGTGTTCCCTTTGCCTACTAGCCTCCAAACTCAGTCAAGATACTTGGACCCTCAAACCTTGGACACGCATTCTGTGGGCAATCTCATTCCTCTCTATGAAAAGGAAACACAGCAGTTCTCAAACCTTGGTAAAATTCACCAGGAGAATCAGGCGACTGCAATGTTGAACACTTAGTTTAACTTCTTTATAACAGAAGGTTTATGAATTTTAAGATTAAGTGCTCATTGTACAATATGCCTTTTGTGGATTATATTATCTTTGAATTGTCCTTTCTGGTGGTAGCCTCTCAAGTGACTTTTATAGATATACTTTCAGTCACATTACCAAAGATGTTGCATTTAATCAGCTTGCATAAAAACTCAGGTTAACTCTTAGTGTGAAGGGTCAGTGATCTTTCACTCAAGTTTCAGTGCTGCTTGACTTAAAGATGAGTTTGGTCTTGTAATAAAAAGCTTGAAAGCTTGTCAGATGTTTACAAAGGTGTCATGTAACTTCTCATGCGAAGTATGAAGCATGCTATGGCACAGGAAGTGTCCCAGGGATTTTGAGAGAAGTGCTGACACTCATATACTCTGCTGCATGTATGTAGACTAATGTAATTCAAAAGCAATTGAGCCAAATCTTTATTTGAATCCATATTAGAGAAATTTAGTAAAAAAGAAACTGTTTAGTTCTTATAACTGTTGTGGGATTTTAACCTACTGATGCTCATTTTCTCAAAACATCTTGTTAAATTATATTTTCATTCAAGATCAGTTGGCATAGCAGAGCTGGCCTGTAGAAGGTTAAAGCCTCATGTAACATTTTCAGATGGGTCAATAGTCTATACAGTTGTAGTGGGATCTAAGTGAAATCCCTTGTGCCTGTGTGTTTCTCTGTAGTTTCTTCCTGTATGTCTAAGATAGGAAATATCTCAGCTTTAGGGAAGGGGTGTAGAACAGCATGAAACTAATGGGCATGTTTCTAGCAATCTTCATGGGAGCTCAATTTCCAATGCCAGGAGGTAAACCTGGAGAAGACAAATATGGGTAATTATGCTGGCTTTGATTGCCAGAGTTAACCTCGGTGGAAAATAACATGCTTACTGCCTTCCGTGGTAAAGTACTAGAGTTTCTTGCACTAAAGTGGTGGTTCTTCAGTGTTAGAGTTGGAGAACTTTTTAGAGTTAGAGAAGTATTATGGACTCAAGCATACAATGTCAGGGCATCTATATTGGACTGGTAGAGAACTAGGAATACCCAGGCCAAGCTAACAAGTATGTGTTCCTAAGAAGCATAGATTGCCGAAAGCTAAGACTTGATAATGAGAATGCTAAGTCTCTCCACTGTAAATGCCTGATTATGCTAGTTGCAGGTGAAATACCATAAATACCTATAGAGTATTCATTGGCATTTAAATATGTCAGATACATTTTTGGGACAGGCTTAGTTTCAGTTGTGAGATGCCAATCCCAGTTAGTCTCAGTGTGGATGCTTTAAGAGTGATCTGCTTATTGTGGCCCTTATGCCAGCCAGCACCATTGACCTGTTAAAATATTTCAGAATCCAGTACTTCAGGGAGCTGCTTTGACTGCTTTGGTGGGTAAATGGTAAATCTAACTGAAACAAGCAGAAGAGTTATGTGAACACTGCCTAGAGCTTCTGAAAAGATGACTCAGTCCAACATGGATGCTTTCTTAGCAGTTCTATGTTTGCAGACTGTACTGTTAGTGTACCAGAGGTGCTGTGGGCTAGCTACTTCTAACACTATATACACTCTGGCAGTATATGCCTTTCAGGTCCTTCCTTAACCTAAGATCATACCTTTTTTCTTTCATTTTCTTCTGACAGTAAGAGTGCTTTTGCTAAAAGCCTTGCCATGCATTGAGGATACTTTTTTAAATAGTCTAACTGTTCTTTGGTCCATTTTGGTGTTCTGAGGTATATCAGAGCCCAGGGCTGAAAAGTTAGTGTCACTGCTAGTGAAGAGAGATGCTTTAAATGAATATTTTTTTCAGAACAGATTTATCTGGTCTGGAATTTAATTTTGTATTTCAGATTTCAATAGTTAATTTACAGTCATAGTAGCAATAGAATACTTTGGGTTTTTTCAGCTCAGAGTTGTCAACCTCAGTTACTAAAGGTTACATTGCAATTTAGTCTCGTGTGTAAGGCAGAGCAGTAGTAGGTCCGTATGTAACTCCTGAAGATTTGTGAAGTGAAAGGGAACACTTCTTGAGAGTAGGTGTAATTTTTAGCTTTGGAATTTTGCATAGAGCATTCTTACAGCAAGAGGAGTTAAATTTTACTTCACAATATTCTTTGTGAACATAAGAGTATAATATTAGTTGAATTTCTAACCAAAGCTACAGGTAGCTTAATAGTGTTTTGAGGATTTTTGTTCATTAAATGCAGCTTTGTTTCTGTTGAATTGTAGTAGGAAGCTGAAAAGGTAATACTAGAGGAAATAAGCTTGAAAGTGACTTTCTGGGTTTTAGCATGCTTTTTCCAAGCGCAGTATATTGATCTGTTTACTGCAGTGAATAAAGTCTAGGCGTTGTGAGAATCAACATCACCTCCCTTCGTGGCACTGCATACATCTTTTGTCTTTACCAGCTCAGTTGATTTGGTTACTTGTTTCCACAAGGAAGTTGAGGTCTATCACAAATGAGTTACATCACTGAGGATTAAAACATGCCTTTCTTTTTTTCTGTGAAATGAATGGAGAAGGACCTATCCTGCATGCAGTTCAGAGGATGTAGTATGGGGAACAGTCTGCTTCATTAGATTTTGAGTCCTTATTCTGGGCTCATTTAAGAAGGGGGGGAGGGGCAGGAGCAGCTTTGGTAAATGCTAGTTAGTTTTGGTGCATCCATGAGACAAGATATGTTTTCTAAGATTTTCTCTTTGAATAATTCAAAGCTTTCTATGTGTCAGGACCTGAAACATAGGTAGGAGATGTGTTGCTATATTGTCAGTCAGTTTTTAATAAAGAAATTAAGTAGCATAAGTTTATGAAAATCTACATTTTAGTTTAGCCAGATTTTGACCCAAATAGCTTAATTTCCTGAGTTTTTGCATGTAGTGACTTCACTGTCATGCACGTAGTAGACTTTTAATAGAACCACCTTGCATCCAGCACTTCCAAACTAATTTTTTTGCCAATTTTTAGTTTGCCTTGATTCTGAGATAGGTACATTTTTACTTTTAATGCAGTTCCCCCCCCCCCTTAATCCAGAACTCTCGTAATTTGTTGGATGTATATGTCCAAGAGGATTGGAAAAATTAAATACTTCAAGGAGAAATCCTTCAGAGTCTTTCTATAGTGCAGAATTTATTCTCAAAAACATTTCCTTAGAATGGAAGCATATCAACATTGAATTTTCTGTTTATATGTGAGGGTGGTGGTTCTGCATGTTTGAGAGGTTGGAATGGAAAGTAGCAAAATGAAATCATATTGGGAACTAAGCACAAGTTTTAAGAAATCCTAGATGGGCTTTACCACAGTGCTGCTTTCCTCAAGAGGGCAGAAAAAACTTAAATTTTGTCTTTCAAGAGAAACCTCAAAGTCAGAGCATACATACTGAGACCGCATGGTGGTAATGGATATTGAAAGTTTTTCTGGTGTTAACATAAGGTTAGAAGTGTTACATTAAGAGCTGCAGCTCTGAGAAACCTGTAGACTAATGACGATTAGATGAAGTGTGATGGTAAATGAAAATACCTGAGTAGGAACACTTAGAAAACACGGAATAGATTTTCAAAAGCAACTTGTAAATTGGAAGCTCATAATCTATTGCACGTTAATGGGAATGGGATAAAATACACCACAGCAGCTTGAAAGTGATTTTTTGAAAATGTTTTCTTGATATTATAGCTGCAGGCACATGAGTTTTAATGATTAGGAGATGAGGGAGGGGAGTATCACAGTGATATGGAGAGATTGACTAGGGATTGACTGTTCAGTTTGCTCAAATACAAGAATGAGGGGTGGTTGTATAAGACTGAGTGAAATTCAAACCCAAAGGAGAAGGTTCTTCACATGAATAATTGTGGATCTGTGAAGCTCCTTGTCAGAGGACTTCATTGGTGTAAGAAATTTATGCAGGCTCAAAGGGAAGCTGAAGTACATGGAAGAAATCCATGAAGGCTACCAAACAGACAAATCACATTGGGCTCAGGAAAATGCCTGAAAATAGTTGGGGGCTGAAGAATGCTTTGGAATATCATGTGTTTTTCTGTTTATTTTTGGAGATGGGGCTAGAAGGAACTTGTGTCATATTATGAAGTAGGAAGAATCTGAGCAAAGAGTTACAGCAGAAGAGAGAGAAAAGCCAGTGGGTGACCAAAGTCATCTCACATTTTAAAATACAAAATTAGAGTGAAATGTTGTAAGCAGTAATGAGAATAGGAAAAACACATTTGATTTGGTTTTGTGTGTGTTTAGTATAAATGTGGATAAATAGGTATTAGTTGGAGGAACTAAAATTTCTAATTATTCTTGTTTATCACTCTTTTTATTAGCAAAACCAAATAGGAAGCTGACATTCCTGTACTTGGCCAATGATGTCATACAGAACAGCAAAAGGAAAGGACCAGAATTTACAAAAGACTTTGCTCCAGTAATAGTGGAGGCTTTTAAGCATGTTTCAAGGTACAGTGCCCTTCATCATACTGTATTTGAGGGGGATTTAGAGAAGTCCTCAGTTCATCTCTTCTGACCAGCTAGTCCTTGTGTGCTATTTCTGTACTTGAAGTCTTGTTAATTTAATTTATTCAATGTTCTTTTGATCTTGGATAGTCTTAATGCTGTTGGATGAAGTTACATAGTAAATTCATCTGCATTCAGTCCCTTTTGCCACAGAAAGCTGTTAGCTATGCTTTAAATTAAGACTTGCTTTCAGTCTGCATTTATATGCTACAAGAGTTTGATACGTTTCATTACTAGTATTGCATGATTTGTTTTTTCCCAGCAGCCATTCATCTTGTTGCATGAGAATGCTAGAGTCTTGATACAGAATTATTTTCACGTGGTACACAGCTGTTGAAGCAACACAAACCTATTTGCAGTGTTTGTGTAATAGGGTTACAGACCTACAGATTTATGGATTGAGCAAGCAAACAGAAAGAGGGAATTGGGCGTTGGCGTTTTTTTATGTGCTTGCTAAGACATCTTGAACTGGTCTTTGCTTTCTTTTCTTTAAAACGTGATTTTGTTATTTTCTGAGTTTATTGGACTCCTAATACTTTGATATTGATAAAGTATGCCAAGGTCCTTCTGTGAAAGATAATCATACGGCAGTGCTGTACTTTTACCTAGTGCTGATTTTTGCTTTTTTTTCTTGCAACAGTGAGTCTGATGAGAGTTGTAAGAAACACCTTGGCCGAGTGCTCTCTATCTGGGAAGAAAGGTCTGTTTATGAAAATGATGTATTAGAACAACTTAGGCAAGCTTTGTGTAAGTATTCTGTGTGTGTATGAAGATTCAGTCTCTTGTTTGAAATATTATTTCTCTGACTCCTCTGTTTGTTGTCATTTAGATGGAGACAGAAAGGTGAGGAAGCGCACATATGAACAGATAAAAGTTGATGAAAATAACTGTTCACCTCGAAGTTCTCCCATTGACCCTCCACAGGTAAAAGTATGTTTATAAAATTCTGTATTTGCATATGGTTTGATATAGAATTTTTCAGTTACTCTTGTTTTTGAATGGTCTCTGTTTTCCTTTTTAATGAGGTACTGTTCCTGAGCAAGGGTGACTATACCTGAAACTTTTCTTCACAGTACTTTAAGTTACAAGTGGAGCTAAGAAGTTGAGCGTGCTGGAACTTTAGTCAGTTTGACACTAAATCAGAATGTATGAACTATACATCCAGCTTTGTCCACATCAGGATTTCAGCATTAGTTTCTACAATGTTTTAGGTTCTTATTTGGTTTCCAGGGTGGTAACCAATAACACATGTATTAGAATAAGATTGTTATAGGTCTATCAATAAAATGTTTCTTAATGTTGCAATCATGATGGTTGGGAAAAGTTCTTGTCTACCTTGCATTGTTATGGCTTTTATAATTCTTGTGGGTTTTTTGTTATGGTACTGCCCCATCTCAGAAGGCTTTTTGTTATGGCAAGGAATGACTGTCCTCAAATAATCACAATTTAGTATGTTTCTCTGTAACAGACATCTGGGCTTCTATGAACATCAGCCCTAGTTCCAAAAGAAGTGCACTGATCTAGTCTGATGTGATAGTGAAGCAAAACTACAAGAAAAATAATTTCAAAAATGTATAGTAAAATGAAAGGTACTGTAAAATAATCACTACTGTCAAAAATAAATATTTATAAGTAGTCCTATACCAAGAATTTAAATGAAAAATCTATTTTAGGAAGGTGACCTTTAAAACTAGGAATGCTGCAATGTTGTTCTGATAATTAATGGCTTAGTTTTGTTTTGTTTTCAGTCTGAGAGGGGATAGAATGTTGCTATAATGCTGATATCATAAATGCTTTTAAAATTACCATCAAATTGATTCCATAAGCTTACTGTGAAATACTGTTTTGTATTAGGATCTCTTTATTTAAACTAGTTCTCAATCTTGCATGCTTTTTTCAGACCACAGATCTCATTAGAGCATTACAAGAACTAGAAAACGCTGCCTCTGGGGATGCAGCAGTTCATCAGAGAATAGCTTCTTTGCCTATAGAGGTCCAAGATGTGTCCCTGTTAGACAGAATAACAGGTGAGGGTTGGGGATCCAGTAACTGAAATGCTGTTCTGAGAACTTAACAGTATATAATGAAATCATGCTTTACTTGTTTTTCTCTGCTTGCTTTTTAGATAAGGAATCTGGAGAGCAACTTTCCAAAATGGTAGATGATGCATGTATGTTGCTGGCGGATTACAATGGCAGGTTGGCAGCTGAAATAGATGATAGAAAACAGCTAACTCGAATGTTGTCGGACTTTCTCCGATGTCAAAAAGAATTCCTTGCAGAGAAAGAACATAAGCTGGAAGTGCGTAATGTTTTGTTTTAGTCCATTCTTCACTAAAGCTTGTTCTTGCAAATGTTTTTAGTTTGCCTAAACAAATTTTCTCTCCAAAGGTAAATATTTAATCGCCACTGTTAGGTCTTTGCTTCCAGCACATTTTTAAGAAGATTTTTTTGTTGTTGTTCTAGTGTTCTAAATCTGTTAAACCAGCTCAACATTAGGTAATGTTATAACTGTAATCATTTCAGTGTTTGTCTTTCTGGTTTTTAGCCTATTCAGTCTTCATTGTATGCACAGACTTAGTTTTAGTAGTACAGAGAGAAAGTCTTATTCTGAATGGTACAAACTTAATTCTTCAGAGTAAATTTTTTCTTGTTCTTTTCATTCATTGTTGTAAGTCTTAGTTATGTATTAAGTTGTTTAATAATATCCTTTTTGTGAATAGCATGATCTTTCTGGTAGTTGTAGGTTTGTGAAGCCACTTAAAGGATAAGAATTTAATTACTGCAGGTTTCAGCACAACTTTTTAACCTGTCTGAAGCATCCATTAAACCCAGTAAAATGTAGTTTTAGGTTCTACAGCCTCTAACACAGCTGGTTAGCAGCATTTGTAGCATTTGCACCATTAGGACAGGACAAATCATTAATACAAGAAGGATGCGGAGTGAACAGCTCATTCTGAGCAAATGATCCCCTGACTTACTCCATTCCTCACTATTACCCGTGATCTTTTTTCCTTTCCTACCATATAATACTGTCAAGCCTCCTGTTGAACATCCCACGTATCCTAAATAGGTCCATAATTTCATGTCCAGTGCTTCCCAAGTCCCTTGTCTCAGCTTTGAGACATAGGTTCCAGCACTAACTTGGGTATTACAGTAATAGAACTGAAGCTGTATCCTTTTGCAAGGGGAGATAGTTGAACAGTTGCAGTGCCCTGTAACTGCAGCGTATGCATATAGTCCTTACATGGTGCACAAATTAATTGCTCTTCAAGTTTCATATCATATAGGCCTGTCAAGAACATTTTCTTCACTCTGTGGTTTCGTTACCCTTTTATAACTACATAACTTGAGTTCAGATTTTTGTGGTGTTTTTGTTCGGGGAAAATGCTGTTCACAATGTATCTGAAGTGATCATTCAAATCAGTTGTGTCGTTCCTAGACTACTCTTATTTCCTGACTTCCTTCCTTCACTCTATACCTCACAGAAAAACAATTGATGAAGGTTCCTCCTATCAACTTCACTGTGTTTATCCTATGGGAAGAATATCAACCAACTTCACGTAAGATAGATGGTATGCACAGTAGTGCTGATTGCAGTAGCAACGGATCCAACTGCACAAGGGAACCTGAAAGATTAAAAAACAGGAAGCCTTAAGCCTTTAGTCACCTGCCCTACCTTCCCTCTGTGTGTGTGATGTGCTTGAAGGACAAGTTCCCACAGTACCAGTGTAGGACTGATTGTCTTGAGATACTCGCTTCCTTTTGTAGATCGTTACCAGCAATTAGACCCTGTTTAGGTATAGTAGACCACTGGGATAGTGAGTTGCTCAAAAGGCAGTGACTTAGTCCTTCAGAGATTTTTACTTCTGTAAAAACAAAAGAGCTCAATTAATAAGAAATTAGAAATGGAGTGCAGCTGTGAACAGATTCCACTCTTGTTGGTTGTTTTCAACAAATACAAAACAGTTTAATTTCCCAATATTACCAGATCAAAGAGTTCATAGCTGTAAGAGAAAGCAATTGCTCATTTCCAGGCTGTCCATGGTCCTTAAAACTGGGTTTCTTGGCTGAATTATTTAAACTGTTGAAGAATCTCATTCTAATACAGCACACTTCCAGTTTCAGACTGGTTTCAGAGGTCTTTCTTCAGAAAGCAGGAGCCAGTCTTCAGTATCTGTAGCAGTCTGTTTTAAACAGATGAAGTCCTAGGATGTTGAGGTATACTGTAAGAATGTTTTTAGGCTGATCAGTGTGGTATAAATGCAGGCTACTAATAAAGAACTGTGAGCCAAGATGGTGTCAAGCCAAGATGGCGTCAACCCAAGATACTAATAAACAGCTATGAGCCAAGAGATTGTAAAGAACAAGAACCTTAAACTCAAGCTTCTAAACTTGTGTTAAAACTAGTGAAGTGACTTTATGCTCACTACCAGTAGTGCCTTTTGGTTTGGGAAGTGCAGGCTGATAAACATTCTGAAGTTTTAAAATGTAAGATCAGGATGTCTTCATGATACTGTGTATAGGGCCAGCTGACTTAGTTTCTCTGGTGGGTTTTTTTTTTTCTTCAATTTTTTTTTTATTTTTAAGAAATGGCTGTCTTATGTAAATACCGAATACCTGTAGCCAGATGCATTTATTTTCTGAAGCAAGGACTCTGTTTTTACAGTCTTGGGAAATACCATACCTCAGATTGAGCCTTGCTTCTTGGATTCTCATTCGAAATAGTACTGTGAAAGGGCCTGTCCCCTCATTCTTTGAAAACGTATTTCCTGAACTGTCTGTCCCTAGGTTTTGCTGCTCAAGTTTAATTTCTGGTGAAATTAATTTTGTTCTGGACAAGCTTGTTTCCTTTGTTCGACTTCTGGCTATTGACATTTTTTTTTGAGTACAACATGGTTTCTGGGTGGTAACGTATCAAGTCTTCATTTATTTCTGAATTAGTATCGCCCATGTGAGTGTATTGCTGAGACCCTACATTATTGCATTGTCAAACACCCAGGTATGGTAAGAAACAAGTGGTTGTATTCTTAGTGGAATCTAGAAATGTTACCTGCTATTGACCTGGTTTAACAGTATTAGAATTTGAATTCCCAGCAAATTCTTGCTAACTTTAAACTTTCAATGGGAGCTTTAGATGTAAATTTGCAGATCTTTTGTCTTCTGAAGAAAATTTACAGGTGAGTAACTTTGAATAACCAATCTTTCCATGAGTACTTTTTTAAAAATAAGAGTTTCTCTAATAGTTATTTCTAAACAGAATTGCATGATTCCCATCAAAATCAAGGTAATGTATGCATTAAATCTTGACAGAAAATTTTGACAACAGATAAATAATATGAGCTGTCATGTCTGCATCAAAAGCTAATTGTACTGCTTAGTAGGTGACTTTCATAAGTCTGCTCTGGGTAAGTAGTGTCATCTTTAACTCTTAAATTGTTTTCTTTAACATCTGTCTAGCTTCTGTTGCAGGTGGTGGACATGGACCTATCTTCTAATGATGTCACCATCCATTAGTACACACATCCTGCTAAAAATAAATTTAAGAATCAAAATCTTGTATTGTCTGTTGTTTTTGAAAACTGAAGAGGAGGAATTCTGTAACTACTCATACCAAACCTCTGCTATTTTCATCTATATTCTCACAAACGTTACTGAGTTTATGCCTGAGATGGATAAGTATTTATCCAGTGTCATTCCTTTTTCTTGAAGATTAAAACTTTCACATGGTTGTTCCTAAAACTCACAAGTCCTTTCGGTTAAATAAGTTGAAATTCCAAATGCAGAAGTTTGGGTGTCACTTGCATTGAAGCTGCCATTACCAAAAGGAAAGAGCTGTGACAACAAGAGTTTATCAGACTTTTGCTTTTTAACTTACACTCTAGTTCTTGGGTTTACATGAACATCAGCAATGATAAGTGATGGATGTAGAATTTGTCCTTCACAAGCACAATAAACAACTTTCACTTTAGTAATGTACATCTAGCTTACATTTTATGTAGGTAACAGATGTATTTTATAATTGCTCTTATGCCCCTTTAGAGACCCCCTCAAATTTAGGATTGTCCTAAAGAGCATTTTTCCCTTCACTTTTCTAAGTTTTAAAGTAGCATAAATATTTAAGGTTCGGTGTACCTACAAGTTTCCAAAACTTGTGTAGGCTTTATAAGGAGATGTGATTCTATCTGTTAGAGAAAATGGAACTTTTTGAAGGAGGATTTTTGTAGGAACCCTTTTTTCTCAGAACTTTGAGGACTAATATAATTTCTTGTTTTCTACTACCTTGGCTGACTCTTCCCTCTCTGCTTCCTCATTGTGCCCCTCTCTTACCTCCCTGCCTGTTCCCCAGTTTTTGAGCAGAAATGTTGGTTGATCTGTTGATCTCACTGAAGGCTGATAAAAAGAGCTTTTTATGTTATGCAGGAACAGAGAATTAGGTGTACATAAATCCAGGTGAGCTCATCTCCTTGTGATAAAGACTGTCCTGTAGACATTCTAGAATTAACGTGGCCTTAAAAATACAGGGATGACATGAACAAGAGAAGTACTTGATTTACTGGTTTTTTTTCATATTGCTTTGCTTTTACCTTTTCCACAGTCTCATTGATTACAGAGTAGATAGACTCTTACTAAATTTCAAATAAAGGCTTTGGTAGTTCAGAATCTTACATGACTTATTAATGAGTGTTGGCAAGGGATCTCATTACCTTTTTCTAGAAAAACAAGACAGCCTCCTTTCACCTTCATTTTGATGTGGAAAAACGTAACATTGCTACACTTGGCGTATACTGGACGACCCGGTTTCTAACACAGTGTTTCTGTCAAGTTACCACTTTAAGCTGGGGAACATCTTGACACTAAATCCAAATTTTTATGAAGGAAATACTAGTCTGGGAGGCCTGCTGTGTTTTAGCAGCTTGCATTTAATTAAGACACTTTTATTGATGATGTTGCCATCTTGCATTCCTTATTTTCTACAGCTGTATAAACAATATTCATATCCTTATACTCACACATCTGGTTATAATTGTGTGTGGTTTCTTAGCATGTTGAGAGAATATTATATGTTCAATGCACTTTTATTTCATGATTGAGCTTTATAGCTCAATATAGCTTGACTTCTTTTCCTAAAGAGTTTAATTTTTGTCATGGGATTTTATGGGTAAACAGCAAGCAGTTAGTCATCCTAGTCTGTAGCTCTGGAGTCAAAGGCTTTTTTTTCTGTTCAGTTCCAGCTTAATGGTTTCAAGTGCAGACAAAAATGTTAAGCAAATAATTTAGGGATGGCAGTGGTATAACAGGCCTCTTGTGTTTAGGTTTTGTTTCTCAGTGCAAGACTGGATTGATAGTATTGTCTACTGTTTCCCTCCACCATGGCCTCTGTGTTATCACAGGGTGTAGTGCTTTCCTTGCTGTGTTGTGGGGTGGTTTTTTTTTTCTTTAGACCCTTTATACTTACCTAGTACCTTTGTATGCCAGCTTCTTTCTTTCAGTGCCAGATGAATTTAGGGTAATACATTCAGTCATGCTTCATACTTTTCAAGGCCACTTAAAATAGTTGGAATTTGTTTCTTCATAACCTTGCAGCTGAGCAGCTGAAGTATTTTGCTGACCTTTGGTTGAAGTTGAGGAAGATTGATTTGTAGCATGAATCCTATGCTGCTTTTTGTTATGGGGTGGAGTTTGCAACATTGTAGGTGATCTACAACTCCCTAAATGTGGCAGCACCGCAGTAGCTCAAGTTAATCTTGAGTTAGAACTGAGCTGTGCTGTACCTGCTGCTAATAGTGCAATGATTACAGAACTGGTAGCTGGGAAGTATCAGGAAGTGGGCAATGAGGTTCATCTATACTCCTCAGGACTGTTTTGAGTATTTAAGATCCTCTGATTCATGCTTGGCAGCAGAAGATTCCCTGTAAGTAGTGATACCAAACAGACCATGTTGTGTGGTCTCTTGACATTATGAACCATTGCAGTAATTTCTGTTCAGGACTACAGCTTCAGAAATTGAAGCTGGGTTGACAGTGCTTCCAGTTCAGGGAGTATATGACTTCTACTGAAAGAGGTGTTTGAATCGATCCAGATATTCTTGGGCTGAGGGGAGCATGACTGTGGATCTCTTAATAATAAAAAAGGGAGGACAGCCTTCGCCAGAATTATTTTCTTTCTGTTGTGGGCCAATTTCAAGTAACTTTCACTGTTTTTTTCAAAGAAATATATGTAGCTCTTAACAATCAGGAGGGAAATGTAGGCTAAGGATCTCTAATGGATGGATTCGCTTCATTCTAGTTCTCCCCATGCTACCCTATACAAAATGGAGTATGATTCCGAAAAAGGCCCCTATGCTTAGAGATTTTTGTAGATTGGTTCAAAACCCTTGCTTGTAGGCTGGCTTTGAATGACCATTTGAGATAGTTTGTGTAGTGTAAATGCTCTATTCATCTTAAAGTTGAGTTGCACAGTGCAAGTCCTTTAGTGAATATAGTTACTGGGGTTTTTGTGTTTCTTTAAAAAACAAACAAAAAAACCACCCACCACACACACACCCGCAAAACCCCAACCCAACTTCAGTAAGCTCAATAGTTTAGATTATCTGCCTGAAGATGACTGAGGATAATTAAGCAGTCACTCCAGTACTCATCTCTCCTTAAGGTTTATTAGGTTAGAAGTTAAAGAATGTGAGGGGATGTTTAAAATGAGATAGAGGTTGCATCTCTTATCTGCAATAGAAGTAAGCTTGCTAAACATGCTTACAGATTGCTAACCTATCTTTTAAATGTGGCTGGTCTTTTGTTCCCATGAGCATTTTTTCAGTGGTAGGAGATACAGTTGTAAAGGTTTTGTAGAAGTAATTTGCTGGACTAGAGTGGGGAACAGCAGCCCTTCTGTCAAACACAGCAAAGCAAAGTCTAGTGGTCAGTGCATTTTGTTCCTCTGTGCTGTACCCATTTTATGAGAATAATGCTTATTTGCCCCATTTCTTATAACCTCTCTGTATTTGAGTGATAAATATGCCTTTTTTTTTTATATTGTGACTTAATGACTGCAGCCTCAGATACCATGGTACATGGTTTCTCAATTTGTACCTGAAAGAGTATTAGACTTCAGAGCTCTATGTTGTCATTCAGAGCAACAGAAACACTTGACTTCCGCTTTCTAAATTAAATTACCAGATATTTGGGTATAAATCCTGGCTTTTCTAACAGATCAGGCAGGTTGTACTTTGCTCATCCTTGTAAAATAAGAATAACCTTTTGCTTCAGTTCATCATGTGTTAAAGCATTGCTTGTCACATTGAAAAGTCTCTGTTTTTGAAACAGGGTAATAAAAACGTTACAACTTGTATTTATAAAACTTTTTACCAATTTCACCTTTATTATTTGTGAAGGCTGGGTTTTTTTCTCTTCACTCTGCAGCTTACCTATTACTTTTTATTTGAAACGAAAAAAAAAGTGAAAAAGTACAAGATATTGAGTACTTTAATCTAATACCCTTGAGGTACCTTTTGAATTCCTTGTTATAAAAATACCAAGAGAAGATACTGGTCTTATCTAGGTAGGACTTGCTGTTGTTCGTGAGACTTTTAGACAGAATGTTCCTGGCTGTTGCAAGCCAAAAACTTGATACTGTTAACCAAAATGAATGGATCTATTTGTGTCGTCCTCAGAAGAACAAGTTTTGCAGGTATGTAATGGATTTGGGGTTTGTGCAAAGAAATATCTGAGATGATGGGGAATTGAAAACAGAATAATCGGTGCTCGATCTAGAACTTCTTAAGTTTTTGAAGGACAGCTGTAGCTTGGCAAGTGACTTCATCTGGTGCTTTCTGCAGCAGATGTTCCCTTTGCTTTGATCAAATATTTGCTGGAAGAAGAAAAAAAAAAAACACAACTGGATATAAGAACTGGATGTAAGAAGTAGTGAAACTGTAGCACCTGTTTATGTCAGTAGTAGCAATGTAGTTTTTCAAGTTAAGACTACACCTTTTCTACAAGCCCTAATTTCCCACAGTAATACTACTGCTGTTTACACTTCTTAAAATTCTGATGTTTGTGTCGCTAGACCTATTAAATTTTAAGAATATATTTTTTAGTCTGTATTGTGAATACAAAGTCAGCAGAACTGTAAACCCTGCTTGTATCCCTCCCACAACTAGAAACTTGCTTTTGGAATTGTTATTTGTTGAAGCAACTGTAAACTCTAAATAGAAATATAAGACTACACTGGAGTGGCAGGTAGTAACTACACACACTAAACATTGGGCTTTCTCACTCAGTTTGAGAGTTACAAAGGAAACGTCTGTAATCTAGTTTTAAAATAGAAACTGAATGTTGTGGATGGAAAGGGAAGAGAAACTATCAGAAAGCTCTGCTCCACAATTTGAGATGACTTGTATAAAGAAACCGAATAGAAATCTGTTGCTTTAGCTAATGTCTTCTGGTAGATTTGTTTAACAGGAAAATAAGTCCATGTGTATTTGAAGATAATTGTGTTTGACTCAAATGCTGTGCTCCGTAGTGTTCTCTTTAAATTGTGTCCTAATTAAAGCCTGTGTAATCAGGCTGATACTCAAAAGTCACACTTGGAAAATTTTTCTGCCATCGCTAAGATCTAGAAACTTTATAGTAAATTTTTTGGTCTAACAAGCTTCTAGTTAAAAGGAAGCACTACACTCAAGTTACTCTTACTATGACCTATATGAGTAGTTAGATTTTTTTACTGCATTTTCTGATAATGATTTGGCTGGTTGGTTGGAAGGGCTGATGAGAAGTGCTTCTAGGAATCTCTGACAGAAGAAAGAAAAGAAAAGGCTAGAACATCAGCTTGCTTTTTCTCGCAGGCTTGCTGATAAAACACAAAGCAGATTTCATTCTATCTCAGTTACAAACTTGATGTGTCCACTTAAAACCAGCATAGTGTTAGACGAAGTGATTTGTGTAAAAGCTGATGCAGAATGTAGTAGCACTCATGCATTTGTGGACGGGGCTGATACCTTTTTTGAAGAATTTGAATGTGCACAGCAAGGAAACAGTCTACAAGTGGATGACAACAAGTTGTTTGAGACAGCATTTAAAGAAAATTTGCATCCAGTGTAGTTACTGTAGAACTTGGGCAGAGTGCTCATATTTACCTGTGTCCTCACATATACATAGGCAGATAATTCATCAGCTTCTGTTATAGCAAATATTTTCAGAGCCTGTTAATGAAATAATAAATTACCTTTTGTTATTAGTTGTATTTTAATGTTGGCATAGGGGAAAGTAAAGTTCTTACTGGAAGAAATGTTAACTGGCGCAAACTGATTAGCAATTATAGGTGATATCTTTATGACAAAAACCTGTTTGCATTTAAAAAAATTATTAGGTGTGAAATATTCTTGTTTTAGAATACGTCAACATTTTGTGGTATTTACGGACAGTACACTTTCCATGGGTTTTTTTGTTGTGTGGTTTTTTGGGGGGGTTTTTTTGAAACTCAGAGCTTGAATTGAAATTCGTCTATTACTAAGTCCATCAGTTATGGGTAAAATATAACTGAAAATAAGAACAACATTGAAGAATTCATATGACTCTTGCATGACCGAGATAAGGATCACTTTTAGTGTTGTTAATTCCATTGTCAAATCAAAATTATTTGAGTTTATGTGAATCAAAATGAATGAGTTCATAGTTGAGCTTCTTTAATCAGGCACCAAAACTATTTTGTTTCCCTAGTTTAGATTCATGATTATCTTATGTAGTGGTACTACTAAACTAGTCACAAGGTTCATTGTGGCCATTTCAGTCATCTGTGGTCTGTATGCTCTTTTCAAATAGCTACTGATGATCTGAAGGACACCTTCAACTTTTCTGTTAATAAATTCTCCATCTGCAGTTCTTAGTAAAGTTATGAGTAAGTAGACAAAACATTAGCCAACAGGTAGAGTTTTAACACATCTTGGTAGAGAGGTCTTTTTGTTTGACCAGTAGCTCTCCAATGTGGTTTTTTTTAAGTAACCTCTGCTAATTGCTTAAGTAGCAGATCATGGAAGTTAGTAATGTCCATATCTTTTCAGCTAAGGCTAAATGCAGAGGGCAGAAATACTGTTCAGTAGGACTCAAAAGTGAAACTGAATTTTATAGATCAAAAACATCACAGTTACACCAATGTCTAAGTCAGTAAAATAAACCTGGGGAATTTTACTTCAAAAAATAAAATCCAGACATTTTATAAAATCGGCTACTCCTGGTTCTTAAAAAGAGCTCAAAGAATAGTAGGTCAGTTCATGGAGCAGTAGGCCAAGAGCCCCAGCTGAGAAAAGATGAAAACTATTAGGTAAAATGCTTCTCTTAGCTGGGCTGTTGCTGAAAAATCCAGTTCTTAAAAACTGTCTTTATCTTTCTGTTAAAGCATGCAGGTGAAATAGAGAGTTTTGAAGAATGTTTCCTTTCAGCTAGTAGCAACTGTAGTTTAGTTAATACCGGCCTGATTCTGAAAATTAATCTCCAAGAATAATGATAGCCTTTTTCCCTGGAGAAGTCAATCTGGAAGGCTTATCTCCATACTGAAACACACACAATGTGTGTACCCTGAATCAAAATGCTGAGGGGGGAATGGGAGGAAGAGAACTGTAAGGCTTTCACACAATGCTACAGCTACCTGGTAAAAGTGTTTATTCTTGCGTTCATTGGAATTCAAAGCTGAGATTTATGATCATGTATATGTTCATACACACACACAAATGATTATTTCTTTTTTTTTCCTGGCACCTTATTTCAAAATGTGTTGTTGTAGAAACTGGATTATTTTCTTCATACCCAGATTTCCCTGATTGAGCATAGTACAGCTGTCTGCAGGGAGGGGCAGGAGAGAACAACTTGGAAGCTATGAATTAAAACATGGTTGAGGACAATGTGAAAACACCAGCTCTCATTACTGACTGTCTCTTGAAGCTGTATGCATTAGTTATTCTGGGGAGTGTAATGGAACAGTAAGAGAGCAATTGGGAAAGCTATTTCAGCAGCAGTGAGGAAACAATGTATTCCACATCTGCTGGGCTTGCTGAGAATTAATTTCTTAGCTGGGGAGAAATGGAAGGAGTTCTTTGTCACAGGAGTGCTCGCCATCACCTGATATGGGTGTAAAGTGGTCCTTAGACTTGCCTTAAAATTTAATTTTAGACCAGAGGAATGGCCAGAGTACATTTACTTCTGCATTCAGGCTGAAACGGTTGCGATGTTTTTCAGTTGTGCCAAAAGTAAAAGAATACTAGATTAGTCTGCTTTGGAGTTGTTGGTAAAGTTTTTCTACTGCCAAAATCTGCAATGCTGTGGACTAAAAATGACGGAAATAAGGAAAAACAGAATGCAGGGAAACAACTCAGGATGATGTATAAATCCTGTAAATGAACTCTATGTTGTCTTGGAATTTCATTCTACTAATATAGTATGAAGATGTATCTCTGAGGTAAAAAGTGCATGAAGTTGACTTGATGAGAGAGGGCAAAACATTTTTCTAACACTTCTCAGCTACTGCGGGCAGTGATTGGCAGAAGAGGAGAGAGTGAATTGCTGTTACAGAAGGCTTATAGGTATTGTGCTAGTCTGATTTCCTGGGAGACTTAGACTGGCAGCATGACTGCAACAGTCATCAATTCTTCTTTCATTTGACAGGGAAACAATCTTAATTCAGTTCCTTATAAGTTTGATAAAATTACTTTTGTGAATAAGTGGATAGAAGAGAGGCCCAAAGGAATGCTTCAGTAGCTCTTCTCCCCTCAGTCTGTTGTCCAGTCAGCCTGTGTAGCGTGGAACCAGCCATAACCTCCGCTGCTCTTTGCCGCAACAACAGTTGGCCAATGTAGAAGACATCAAGGGATATTGGGGAGGGGAGAGTTGGAGGGGCCACACTGGGTGAGATTTACTGTGGGATGGAGAATTGGGCTAACTGGGATGGAGTTAGGACATTTAGCTGTTTCTTTACAGGAATCAAATAGCATCACCATTCACTGAACATCCTTTTACCACTGTGCTGCCTCATCTTGAATAAATGGTACTATTGAGAGTGTAAAATATTTGCATCTGATAATAGGATTGAAACAGTATTTCTCTGAAAGTATTAGTCTGAAGAGCCAGTGTTTTGAGCTCCTCTCTCCAACATCGCTAGCTGCTTTATTTTCTTGCCCGATTCACTATTAGATTAAATTCTTGTTTGTTTTTCACAAAAGCACCTTTCTGTTTAATTTTCTTCGTCTGTGAAATTGACCTCACAGCAGGTTCTAAATTCTCAGTGGTTTTGTAATTTAGAAATAAATTATGAATTCAAATTGATTTAAAAAACCCTTTTGCACAGTTATCAAAGTACACTGCTCCATCAAGAAAATGAAGAAAAATCTGCTGTCATAACTTTCTCAAACTGAAGAAGAGCTTCAGTATTTGAAATGGGATGGTACATATTTAAATGGAAATACTTGGAACAATTGGTTGTCTATCAAAAAGGAATTTTAGTTACTTGTTTTTCCACACTTTTACACTACCAAATTTGAAAAAAAAAAAACCCACACTTTTTTTAAGCCAATGAGGATGGTATTTTTGAGGGGCATAGGCAGGAGAGGAATGTACTGTGACTTTTTAGGCAGAAAATTTAGTGAATGTAAGAGGCCATATGTTTTACACTTTTGTTAGTGGACAAAATAAGGACTCTGAGGAGATAAGTTACTGTTAACAGCATTATCTGGCCCCAGCCTTATCTGCCTGAATCGGACTGGTTTCTCAGTGCAAAAGAGATCAGTTCTCCCTCCATACCTGGGTTTGTTTGACATAGCGTGCACATCATTTGAAAGTGGGGGTGAGAGAGGAAGCCGAGATGTAGGAAGAATGCCACATACTTTTTAAAATAATTGTTGAAGTTACAGTACATGTGCACCAGAGAGCTGGAATATTAATCAGTATTTTGTGATTTAGTACAAGTCCTGAAGTATTTGAAGCTCTTCTGCGAGTCTTTGATTTAAGTGTAGGCCAGTGTTAACTAATAGATAGAAATCACTGTAAAATTAAGCCTTTGATCTTCCTGCAAGTTAAACATTTCCCTCTGTGTTTTGTTTGTTTTTTTTTTTCCCCTCCTTCCTGTGCATCGAAACCAGACTTCTGTATGCTGCTCCATCTTTGAGACCCTATAAACCAGATGTGGAGATTCAGTTTTGCAGTCAGCACATGCAACGGTTTTAAAGCTCTGCTGCATGCAGGGTTAGGGGTAGGAAATGTGTAGTGGCTGCTGTGTTAGTTATTACATTGCAAGAGGCAGAGAGTCAAGTTTTGAAAGACACAGAACTGAAAGTGTGAGATAAGCATTTGAGCTTCCACCATTCAAAAGATTTTTGTTTTGAAGTAACTTCTGAAAATAGCACATTAACGACATGTCAAAAATATCAATAAAACAACGTGAAGAAGGCTGGAGAAGCAAGATTCATGTCTGACTGTGGTCCTAGAGGTCAAGTAGACACTTACTGTGCTCTAGTTCCTCAAATTTTAGGTTCTCATTACCCCTTGCCATTCCTAATTAAGTATTTCTTTTCATCCTTTGTTTCTCTTCAGTCAATAGCATTCAGATAAGGTTCATTTTACTCCGTCCCAAGTACTTCATTCATCAGACAGCAAAGGAGGTAGAGGGACAACATCGTTTGCTTGTTCCAGAGTTGTGCCCATAAACAAGTTCTTGGATTTCATGTGGAGCACTGAGCAGCTTGTAACTTCTTTAAAAACAAGCCTCAGAGCTGTCCTCATCTCAATAAATGTGAGCCCTTTGATTGTGAAGACAGTAGAAGGCAGAAGACTGAGCAGATGGTATAACTCCCCCAAGTTATACCACTTGGCAATGTTTCAAACACACAAAGTTTTAATGTAATTTATTTCTAGGTTGCTAGTAACTACCAGAGTAGGAGGAATGATTCTGCAAGGACACTTGATAGGAAATCAGTCATTTCCTGCGTGCGTCACATCCTAATTCACTATTTGTAATCTGACACCTTGCTTTATTTCTTCTGTTCTGCACTATCGCTTATTCTACTTTCTCCTCAAACCATGGTCACTAAGAAAACTGAGAACGTTGCATTCATATAGAATCTCCTCTTCATTTCCCTCCCTCCACCTCATCTTTTTTATCCTACACATCAAGACTCAACAGTGAAGCTGAATCTGTTGCTATTCGTTGCCTAAGAGTTCAGAGCATGAAGGTGAAACCTGGTTAAATTGTAGATGTATTGTAGAAACATCATAAAATCTCCCATTTTAAGTTACCTATTTTCTGATGGAGATCATTGACATCTACCAGCAATAGTGAACTGTGGTCAAAAGGTGGTGGCTCATTTATAAGGTCAGTGTATTTGACAGATAAATTGAGTGAGCTGTGCTATCATTGTACCAACTTTGTTCTAGAGTATTTGGCCTTCCAAATAGTGATAATCATTTGGCATCCAGAAGAAATCAGGGGTTTAGTTAAAGTGATATTGGATGGGTAGCTTCCAGCCATATCTTTTCTGTCTTGCACTCATCTATGATTCCATAATAACCAATGTAAGTGACAGATACTGCATGGGTGCCAGTAAATCATGTTTTCCTCTTTCCCCATTTTCTGCCTTCTGCCCTAGGAAAACTTTGGTGGTGGTGGTGGTGATTCTTGTTGCTGCTGCTGTTGGTTTTTTTTTTTTAAACCAGTGGTACATTAAACATACTTTAGTTTTAAACAATTTAGATCTAGAAGCTGTACCACTGTAGTTAGTATTGCGTACACTGACTGTTTAGCAAAACAATTTAGCATGCCATCTTGAAAGCCAGGCATATCGTGTGCTTGTTGTCACAGGTCACGTAGTGAATTGAGTGCCATTTCCAATAGAGAAACCTATCATTTGGCATAGGATGATATTAGATGCAATCTCTGTAGAGAGAATTAAATTCTGTCTATGTGTATACCTATTAATTTGCTCTCTTGGCCATAACACAATTACTGTGCTTAGCTATGCCATTATCTGAAGAAGTAGGAGTGGAAAGTCCCTATTTATAATATTCTTATCGGTGGAAGAATTCAGGTATTCTTGTTCAGCAATGTTATCTCAAAGCCTTTTTATCCTAAGGCTGAAAGATTGTGGAATAAAGCACAAACAGTGATGCAGGTACAAACCCAAAGCAGAAAGTACAGTCACTACACGCTGGTTTCATTCTGGGGAACCTGCATGAACTTTTTCAGACAACACATTCCTTTCAAGAACTAATAATTCCTGATTTTCTAGATTTCTTCTTGTGCAATAGTGCTGTCTTAGAACACAGACAGCAGCAAGAAATTTAATGTGACCAGGCTATCCTCCAGAAAGTAATCTTTAAACCACTACTCCTTCGGTTTCCTGGCTAGCTTCTCACCTGTAATTTATATGGATTGTCAGTGCGTTGTCTTGCTGCAATGCCTGTAAGCGAAAGTCGTCCTAATGCTATTGAAAATGTAATGGGCTGTTTCTTCTGCAGTTGTTTTGTACCCATGTTCTCAGCATTTCTAGAAAGAAGCACCTTGAAACTTCTTTTTTTTGCCTTCTGGCTGATTAGCGTCTTCTGCCGTATGCAGAGAGAAGAATCCAGGTCAGTTTTGTGGAACACCGAGATCTTCCTTTATTCCCAACCCACGCTCCAGTAGAGTTGTTACACTTAGTGCTAATCCTTGAGTCCTAGAGGAGTGCTGCTTTGTTATCACGCTAATCAGTATTACTAAGATCGGACTCGAAAGGATCATGCAACTGCTTTCAAGCCAGGTAGTTAAAAATTGTAGTTTTGATGTATATGCAAAACATAAAATTATGATCTGCATAATTTTTTTGAAATCTTACGGTTCAAGATAGAGAATCTTCCTGTCACTGTGCTGACTAGGAGCATCTCATTTATTCCATTCGTGTCCTCTGCACTCTATGTATGCATGTACAACTTGGCAAATATCCGATCCCCAAATCCTTGAAGCCATGCTGGATAACACACACAGTAGTCAGTGGAAAATTAATGTTCTTTTCATGCAACATGATCAGAAGAATTGTACACACTCAATAGCAGCTGTAGGTTTTAACTTGATGCTTCCGTTAAATAGTAAGCAATAATTCTTAGGCTTCTGAGCGTAATTCTGTATCTGGGCTGTAGAATAATCTTGATCACTTGAACTTCAGTTTTGGAGTTACCTATAAGTATTCATTGTCTTCTGGTGTCTGAATAGCTAACATCCAGCTAGGTAATAACTAAAAGAGCAAGAGAGTTTACAGAAGCTACTCTTTAAAATACCAAAAATAATAAAGACCGAGATCTATAATCTAGGTTTTGGGTATCTTCAGTTACAAAATGCTGAGCACAAACTCCACATTTTCATCTTTCAGTGTAACTGATAAAAGCTTAGGATTTAAATATGTATTTGTTAATTTAAGAAATCATAATTGTATTATGTGATTTAAGATTTAGCACAAACTTATTTTCTGCATGTGAGCCAGTGCCCAAGTTTCAGTAGGAGAAAGTTGCTGGAAAATACTGAATTTCACTAGAGCTCCAATAAAAACAAAGCTATCACTGAAAAACATAAACACACAGGCGAACTGCTGTGAGGGACAGCAGGCAGGCTGTCTGTGCTGCAGTGGGAGGGAGGGATACTGTACAATTCTGACAACTCTGCGAGGTCCAAACTTGCATTAAAACAATTTCTGCAGGAGACATGTTCTACACAGCCTGCAAAATGGCAGAAAAGCTTTCTGTTACGCTGCTGTATACAGCCTTATTTGTTAAAGCGTGTTGCTCACTTTTTCATGGCAGGTGTGTGTTTAACAATACTTTTTCTTACAATATTTGAGTACCTAGCATGCTTTTATGTTACGTCACGCAGCTCTTGCCATGTTGCACAACGAACTTTCTCCTCCAAAGTTCGCTTGATGTGGAAACATAATGAAATATGCCCTACACAGTTGCAGATTTCAACCTACATATGAATGACTGTGGGGAGGGGTTTTTTGCTGGTTTTACTTGGCCCCATTGTCTTGACTCTTCTTGATAACATGGCTGTGAGCAAGTCACTTTCCCTGAACAGTGGCAAAAGCATGGTTTTGTAGTTTGTTCTTTTTAGCTGTGAAAGGGGGAACAGTTGTGCTCTCTCTGCACTGTCATCAGTTACTTGCCCATTCTCAGCGGAGGCTCCCTTTCCTATGTTGTTGCAGTATCAAGGCCATGCTAGAGCTGGCTGGGAGTCACTGAGGGACTCATTTGGGCTCCTAAGCTCCTTCAGCTTGCGGTGCCTGGCTAGCTTGATTTTTTTCACTCACCAGTGTGTTTGCAGGGTGCCAGTAGACAAATTACTTTACAAAGGCAAGCCCTTTAAAAAAAAAAAAAATTGAATGCATGGTGACTTTTATGGTCACTCTTTAAGACAGTATCTTAAGTTTGGGTGCAACTCTTTATATTTTATTATAAGTCATGGTTAAATCATCAATCATTTACCATAAGTGTACCTTGGATTTAGTGCTGTTCATTATCATATGTTTCCCCTCCTATATGGGGGAAATGTTTCCCTTTTGCATGACGGGTGCACGGCAGAGTGAAAGCAAAGTGACATACCCAGGCCTAATACTTGAGCCTTCTACCTCATAGCAGGCTGGAAACACATACCCGGAGGGCATTTATGTTGTTCTTTATACACACTTACTCTACCCCTCAACTGATCATGTCCAGCAGACCAGAAATCTTAAAACATGTCCTGGAAGGCTGGTTTTGCTGTGCCAGCCAGTCGATCCAGCTCTTCCCTGAACTTCAGCTGCAGGTTCAGACCTGCTGGTTTTATTTCCCTCAATGGAAGTCCCAGTCGTCAGTTGCTAGGCATAGTTTATTTTTATTTTTTCTTTCAAACTTCATGTTTATGAGAGATCTGTCCATAAGGTCATGTTTATGAGCTGAACAAGTAGGGAAGACATGGACAAGTATTTTCAAAGTTCTTAAATTGCCCTATAAGCGATGTATATTCAATTTGTATTCAGTTTAATTTGCCACACTGGTAAGCCCTTTTCTGCAGCCAGAGTACAGTCTCCATTGCTACTTCAGGTCTTGTTTTCTCAGGGAATTTGAAGCAGCTCACCAGCGGAATGAGACAGATGTAATTATTTTGCAATTTGGACATCAGATCTGATAAAACCCATATACTTCCCTGCATTCCTGAGGTATTTTAACGAGAAACAACATTCTAAAAGATTTTAGCTTCTTATTTTAGCCCGTTCAAATGGAAGTAGAGCCCAAGTTTTTCTCTGGAACCTTTGATACAAATTTAAAACAGTATCAAGTTTGTGAGAGTGAAGTTTATATGAGTAAGAGAGAAATTTGGAGTGTCTGTCACACAAAAAAAACCCCAGGGTAATGTACCTGGTGAAAATGTACCTAAGTGACTTGCATACTGACATGCAAGAAGCACATGGCAAAACAGGGAATTTAAGTGATTTACTACTTTGTATAATTCAATTTTTTTCAACACTGTGGAAACCCAAATAACTAGTTTAAGACATACAGTAAAGGAACTGATGAAGAAGAGTAACTGTGTTTAGATATTTTATTACTGTCTACTGAATAGTCAGAAATCTCAGTCATTAGAATCTTTATCGGGAATATCTGAAATGCTGTACTTTGCACACAGTGATTCTTCCCTGTGCTCCCCTCCATTCCAAAATTACACATTTATTAAAAATTGGATGAAAATTGAAAGAATTAAAGAAATTTTTACGTTATTTGCATTTTTCCTCTGTAACACGTCTACTGAATTACTCGTGATTTCATTTGTAAATATCTTAGTAATAACTTACTTTTAATTTAACTTAACAACATTTAATTTAACAACTTAATTTAATTTAACAACATTTAACTTACCATGTTTTCCTGATGACCTGGTCTTCCAAGGTCACTTCATCCACAACTGAGTAGAAATACAGACCTACAAAAGGGAAAACTCCACAGGTACTCTTACAGCTTCTATATAAATCAGGATAATAATTTTAAAGACCATTTTAGTGAAATACAGGTGACTTGAATGGATGAAAGATGCTTTAAAAAACTAAGACATTTTAGATGATAGAAATGATTGCTAAACTGATACATGTTTTCTTTTATCAATAGATCACAGAAGGATATGCATTAGTGGGGTTGTTGCAAGCTGTAGGCTTTTGGGAGGAAAATACTTTGTAATGGGAAAGAAAAATTCAGGAAAAACACTGCAAATGTCTTTCCTTGTTCTTTTCAATGTTGTTTACTTGTCCTATGTTCTGCTTTCTTTCTAGACTTTTTCTTCTCTGGTTGCTCATAATTTCTGCCCTGACAACCTCTTTTTACACCCTTTTTATTATAAAATAAAACTAGCTATTTGAGCAATTCTGAATTGGGTAAATAATGCCAAAAATGGGTGGATGTGCCAAATTTGCTGCCTGAAATTGGTTGTTTGATAAGAGACTTTTACATTGTGATTTTTTTCTTCTAATTGCTCTGTGCTCTCTATTGGTATCGCTTCCCTTATGCAAAACGTTCTCATCATAATATTTTAATACTAAAGCTTGAGGGTAAGCACTGTTTTTTAAATGATAGAACTTGTATCTATGTGCATTGTTAGGAAATTAAGATTCTTCTCCTTTCTTGTTGGCTGTAGAAGGAGTGTGGTTGGTTGTTTGCTTCATGCATGCTAGAGTTTTCATTGGAGATATTCTCACAGGACATATGAGGGGCAGTTTCAAGAAGTAAGTCAGAACATCTACTGCTGCTGTATAGGTCTCCCTTTCCAACTTTACCTTTCTCACGCTCCCATCCCCATCACTGAACACTGTATTCGAAGTTTCTATTTCACACTCACAAAAGGAGAGAAGAACAAAATTACCATGCAGCATATCAACAGTTTGCCTTACACAGAGAATTATTCTCATTAGTCACGTAAACTATAGTTTCAATTCTCAAGTGACGCTGAGCACTTTCAACTACCATTATAGCAAATCAGGCTTGTGTATGCTCATCTTTGAGCTGTAACTAAATCCTCTTTAGAATCCATGTCTCTAAAATGGATGTTTCAACCTACTTAATGAAATCGTGAGAATGAGTTGACAAGTGTAATACAAAACTGTGTAGCTGATAAAATTTATTAGAGTGTACGCACATTGGATGACCCCCTGGCATTTCTTGGCTTATTTTGAGAACCATTCTTTAAAAAATCTCTTTAAGAAATAGCTACATGCTCTTCGGGTAAGACTGTTCAGGAATTGTAAGGTGGTTGTCCCTCACAGATGTTTCTTCAGGTTAGATAGGAGTCATTTATGAACTGGGAAAATAAAAGACAGAAATAAATAATTAAAAAAATATAGTTTGAAGAGCTTGTTCAAAATGTCCAAGACCAGTTTTGCACAGATAGACCTGCACTGATAGATTACTTAAATGAATAAGGTCAACAGCCTGGGCTAACCTGTAGCAGAAAGTTGAGGTCCTCTATCTGTATTACTTTTATTTATTTCACTTGAAATATAGTTAATACACAATCTCAGGTCAATAAAACACTTTTGATTCAAACACTTCTCATTATTTTTCTTTCTTGCTCACAGGTTAACACTGAGTGGGTCTACACTGCAGTTGCAAAAGCTATATACATTAGCCTGCTTTAAGCTCTCTGCTGCTTGGATTAGACTGCTACTAGTACTTAGCCTTGCTACAATAAAACTAGGTCTCATGCTTCTACTTTATGTAGATCTGTCTTTGACAAAAGAAAAGGATCTGAAACAGTTGTCTCTTGGCTAGCTATAGATAAATCCCCTACCTAGTGACCTGCAGTGTTATTTTCATTCTCAGATTCACTTTTCATCTTCAAAATAGTTACACATAGTCTTGGTTTTACAGAATTTTCATACTTTCAGATGTCCATTTGGCTCTGTTAAATAATGGACATCAAAGTCCACGTTTTTGTGGTTTGACACCCACAGCATTAGATTTAGAAAGATGAGTTGCAGATGTGGAATCTCAAGTTGGAACTGAGACTGTTGTAATGACCTGCAGGCAAGGGTTGCACGAAATGAGGAGTGTGCATCTGCCATACACAATTTTTACAGTTCAGCTGTTAGGTACAGTAAGTATTTGAGCCTGAAGACTTTGCACAACTGTTCTTAAATGCGTTGCTAAAGGCATGTTTTTTCTGATAGACCATCAAAATTTTTCATTCATAGATTCCTTTAAAATTGAACCCTGATATCCTTTAATTTGGATTTCCTTCAGATCATTTGTGAATAGGTGAAACTTTAAGAAGCTATCTCTAAGCCTGCAGCCATTTATTTTTTTTTTCTTATTTTCAAAACTGTTCTGCTTTATCCCTTGTGTGTCCGTATAGAGTATCAACTTGAATATTTGTTTGAGCTCAATTGCTTAGAATTCTTCTGAAGTGCCTGATTGCTTGTCATCAGAAGTTCTCCAGAACTTCATTCTGTCAGCCAAGATTTGAAACTCAAGAATTCAGTGTAATTTAAGCATCTCTTGGAAGTGTGTAGCTTTGAGTTTATCATAATGGCTAAATTTTCAACCAGATAAAAATGCTGTATCAGATAATAAAACACAAGGAGACCAAATTTAACCTCAAGCAGGCATCTTTCATTTGAGCTGCTGCTCAGATCTGCCATCCTGAAATGCTTCAAATTAAATCATTGTCCCATAGAGATTCTCTAAGTGAATCAATGTCAAATAGTAATTTATTTTATAAATTAATATTCATCACTGTGGACCTTTTATGATTGAATGGAGGTAAATATAAACTAAGTAGTAATACTCCTGGTAGTTAAGCTTATAAGTCCCTGTTTTCTTTTCTTTAACTTTCCCAAACATTGACCAACCTTTTCCCAACACATTCTTCAAGAATAAAGCTAAGGACAAGTTTGTAATAAAAAGATCTTAAGAAATGACCTTTTCTTTGAGATGACATAATTCATGTTCTTTCTGAAAGTATTATGGAATGGGGAAATCCTTCTTTCTGTCAGGGGCATGTATTTTGATATATTAATGAAAATCAACCTGAATTTAATGAAATTACAAGCCTTTGGAAAAATCTTAGTTTTAATATGCACATCAGAGATTTCTTAAAACTTTACTAACTTCCATGAAGAGCTTCTCTGCCAGAGAGTTTTCCAGCTTGGGCTAAAGAAGACTTCTCCTGCAATAGCAGCTGTGTACAGTTGTTCTCTAGGCTGACCATGGGCCAAGCACCTGATGTGAGAGCAGAGAACTTCTTCCTTGGGTGGGTTGTCCATGGCTCCTATGAGTCTAAGTAATGGGGAGGTGGAAGCCAATGGGTTTGAATGGAAAACTTGGGCAAGTTCCCATGGAACTTGGCACCAGAGGCTGCAGAGATTAAGAAGGGATCCAGGACTAGACATTACAGTAAAGAATGGAATAGATCAGCTAGCTGAGAAGAAAGGGAGTGACCAGCCAGAAAAGCATGTCATGTTGCCCTGAAATGGAACTGGAATTCCTTTGGACTAGGAGAATGGAAGCAAAAACTGGTATGAGGTGATAGCGAGATCTGATGGAGATATTATATAGGCAGGGAACAGGGACAGGCTGAGTATAGGACTGGGGAGAAATAGGTGGAACTGGAACCAGATGCAGCCAAAACTATAGACAAAGTGATAAATGCAGACCAGGATTGGAGAGGGAGGAATTCAAGATACGGAGCCAGAAAGGAAGGAAATGGGAACAGTTAGGCAAAACCCAGTTGTGAGTGTTTGTATTTCATGTGAATACAGGCATGACAGGAGTCTGAGAGGCATTGAACAGCCTTGCTGGATGAAGAAGTTGGTTCTAGAACAGTGTTCAAGGAATGGAGATGGAGGCCAGGAGTCAAGACTGGAGTGAACGAGATTTGAGACCCAGGTTTAGGCTGGAAGGAGCTGGACAAAGAAGTTGCATTTTCAAGGAATGGGAAGAATAGTTTGTGGCCACTGTGAAGGATTTCACATTTCTGATAATCACTTTGCAGATGGGAAATGTCCTGGTAGAATGCTTTATTCCTATTTACTACTGCTGCACTAAGGAATTTATGATTTGAAGATCTGCAGTGTATTCCTGTCTGTACCACAGCATGCATAACAGTTGATGGTAGACAAAGTCACTTAATCAAGCTTTCCCCAGATGGTCACTAATTCAGTTTGTGGGTTTCCATCTTCTGAGTTCATTGCTTCCTGTTGTGTCATTTGCAGACAAGCTGAGGAGTCTCTAATATTTTAACTTAATTTCGAAAGTTTGCTTTGAAGCATTAAGTTCTTGGTAATTTTAAGTACTAAGAAAAATGGGATACTCAGAATTAGAGGATGCATTTCGTTTTGATCTGTCAGCTCAAGGAAGTTTTCTGAAGAATAAATTGTGTTTTGTAATGGTGAAGTATGCCATTAGAAAACCTTTGAGAATATTAGTAAATCTGTGTACAGAGTAACACATACAGTAAGTAATGCGTGGGGCAATGCGAAGAACAATAAGAAATAAACAAAGCAGTCACTAGGTAGGTGCTCATTGCTTCAGTGCTATTTATTTTGCTCTAAATGTGGTAAGACCTAATGGAAAACTGATAGATGCTAACATACTGGAAAGTTGAGGCTTTCTTCTGAAAATCTGTTTTCTAGTAAACCGGCAAAATGTGTAATGGAAGGTTAGCCAAGTCAGTCCTTTCCTAAGCTTGTCATAACTGTCCTTGATTTTTCAACCTTGTGTGTGTGTGAAGCATATAGATGTGTTCAGACTCTGTTCAGTGTCTTAAAGTTATTTCAGGGTGTTGTTCATCCTTAACACTGGTAAATAGGTTGAGCCTTTAATCATACTGGTGAAGAACGTGAGCCATGCCAAATTTTTAAAGGCAGCACAAAATTTAACCCTGCTCATCTGTTTTCCAGAGTGATAATGAGGCTTATCTGACTCCTTCAAGTCTAGTTGTCAGTCTTCCTTGCAGAAAAATACCCGGACTGGATGAGGTATTAGATTTTAACAAGGTGGAGTCTATAAACAAATACTGTGTTTCTGAACTTCAAAATCTAGATGTCAGGTATCACCTGCCATTTGCCTTCGTCTGAGCCTTTGAAGATTTCTAGTGGTTTCTGTGCTGTTGGACACAGCACGTGAGAAGCCTTTGCTCTGTGACACAGCTCCGATGTCTGCACCTGAAACTGGAAGGTTGGAACGGACCTAGAAAGTCAGAGATCTCAGTTTTAAATACGATGTACATACAGGCCATGAATGCTGTTGTACACACATGCCCTCAACACCTTAAAAGCCTTTTAAGCTTTTTGGGGTTTGTTTTTCTGTATTGAGAGTATTGATTTCGACCTTACCTTTCTTTCTGTAGCTAACAAGAGTGCAGATTAAATATTTGTGTTTTTTGCAAACCTTTTATTCTTGCTTTGGAATCAGACTTTTGTTTCTTTTGCTTTGCTATATATTTTCTGCCACACAGTATTTTGATGCATGCCATAGCCTTAGTGATCAGATGAGGGTTCAAAGTCATATTAATGTTGTGAAGGGAAAGCATATCCATGAAGTTCCAAGTTGTTTCAGCTGTAGCACCTCTCTGCGGTAATTGCAGAAACTCCATATTAAGATCTATTTCAGCCTATTTCAGTTGGAAGGGAAAATACTTTCTGCAGTGCACAGCCTGTTTGGCCTGCCCACAGTTTTATTATTCATGATTACTGTAGTGTCTAATCAAAAATTATTTGGCTTTTTTGCCTCGTACTTATTTGATAGAGAATTACTATTAATCTAGGTGTGGAATCCATATGTTGTTAGCATTGCTTTCACAAATATCCATATTCTACACTGTCAAGTAATGAAAACTGTAGTAATCAGTGGGATTCTAATGAGCAAAATAAGTTCTTCTAATTATCTCATAAACCTACTTTTATGACTGGAAGTACAAAAAATTATTGCTTGAAAGTAGTGTTATCTTAGACCGCTGAATAAATTGAAGAGACTTTAATTTCATACATCAGGTTGCCCATATATCCCAAGAGTAAGGTTCTCCATAGGTAGCAAGCAATGCAAATTATGCTCAGTGTAGCAAAAGAAAATATTGTACTTCTACCTGTCCTTGATTGTTTGAAGTAAATAGCTTGAATCTTGCCTCATTTACACAGGTGTAATTTGAAGTATATCTTAAAATCAACATAATGAAAATGAAATTGAAATTCTCCATGAGGATTTCTGCAGTTAGAAGTGTCAACAATATGGGTAAATTGCTACTCGGTTGTAGAGTATACAGCATTTCTAATGGAGCGACAATATCAGAAATAACACCTAGATATCCCCATTCCCACTCGTCTGCTTTAATTAAGTCACACTCTCAACATATACATTGAGGAAAAAGGTTGTAGGTACATGTGCATGCTATTATGATAAAATAATAAAGGCTGTACATATAACAAGTATTGTTGATAATCAGTACTTGATACTTGTATTCCAACAGTCCAGGACTACTTAAGTAATGCCAGGACTATATTAGCAGCCTTAAAAATATATAAGCAAACCCCTTCAGAAGTGACTAGTGATTTTAAATAGAATCAAACAGTGAAAAGCAGCCCCTTTGAAAGTACCTCAAAGCTGCTAAGTCACTGTACGTGAAAATCAGCCCTCTTTTGAACTTGCTTACCAGTCATGAAAACTGGACATTTCCAGTGATTTCTAGAATGGTTTTGGGAGTGTCATGGAAAATGAGGTGCTCTGGATAAGGTGAATAATATTTCTACTTGTGGAGGAGGATTGTCATGGACATCTAACATGTAGTTGCAGATCTCTCATATGCTTTGGATTACCAAAATTGTATTAAAATTGCATTCTGTAGCTTATACTGCATCAGTAATATAACGATCTATAAAACCTTACGTAATTTTTTATTTACTCTAGTTTTATAGTAGAAACCTTGAGCAAACTTTCTCAGAAGTCTCTATTTCTGAGAAGGCACAAGGAATAAGTTTTGACTCCCTGAGAGTGTGCATTATACTAAAGGTGTTGGCAAGAGGAAGAAGACTGTGTTATATGGGAGACCGAATTTATGAGGACATTTTCCTTAGTGAGAAAAAGGAACCTACTGTCAGTAACATTGATCAAGCTGATATTCACTAGGCAACAAGTCCCAAGAAAAATTTATGTGGAAAATGCTGGATGTCAGAAATGTGATGTTACTATGGAAATGATTTATTGTCAGCTAAAAGGAATTTTAATGGAGTCAAGCAACTGGCAATCTAATTTAAGGCACATTTCAGGTTTTGGAGTAAAGTCTTGAGAGAATATAGCTGCTAAGCGTGATCTGTGCGTATTTGCCTAGCATCACGCTTCGAGCTTATGAAGGGATACTGATTTGCTGCTTCACATTCTTCATTGACAGAGAATGAACTTAATCAGGATTCAGCTGATTGAAACACCATTTACAAGAATTAACTGCTAGAATGATCTTATAGTTAATTTATTTTACTAACTGTGGGCCTTTTCAGTGTTTTGATTCTGCTCACAGTTCTACTCATCCTCTTCTGTACAGCAGTACGTCCTTCACAACAGAGGCCAGGTCTCCTAGCTTCAAGCTTGCTCAAAGCCCTCGTTGCCCAGTGCTCAATCTCCAGCCATCCTGCTTCTGAAAATAGTGATTCTGGTTAACTAGTGTTCTGTATATTGCCAAATTGTTTGTTTTACTAAACAATGAAACCTGTCTTTTCCTCTGACATTAAAATCTATTCCCTAAAATAATAGTTGGGAGTATATCTCTTCAATCTGGACTAAAATAGATAGTGAAAAGGGCAGGAAGTATTCTGTTATTGGCTTTTTACATGCTGGCAAAGGACTATGACTCTTGCACATAATCAGCTCACTGAGGCCCGTGGATGCTGCTGTAATATTAGATATGGAACAGTAAAGTATTTGTGGCCTTTGGGCATTACTGTAAGGATACAGTATCAGGATACAGCCCTCATTTCCACAGCCAACGTCCTGAAGTCACTTGCGCCAGAGAGAATGTTTTGGGCAAGTGCAAGCGAGTGACAGTTTTCCTAGGACCATGGGACTTGCAGTTGTAAGACTTCTTTGGTCATCTGTATCATAAAAAGAACGCTGCTTTGCCCTGTGTGCTGTCACCAAGTGTTTACAGTTCTGCTGACTAGGCATCTGTAGTATTTTCACTGTGTTTAGTATCTCACAAGACTCTGAACTGTATGTAATATTTAATTTTTAAATATAAATTGTATCAAGGAATTGATGATCCTAATTCAGGGGCACTTTTTTCTCTTTTTCTGTGTAAAGATTTAATTTTTTTTTTTTTTAGCTATGCATTACGGTCTCATTAAGAATTTAAGATTTCTTGTGGTTCTCGTACTGCCCTTGGTAAGAAGGCCACACCGCTGCTAATAGTCGCAAATTTGTTTTTATGTGTGTTGGACCTTGTTGAATAATCTTGATCGTGCCCCAGGGATTTAACATTTGTACTACTGTATTGGGTTCTGCTACCAAAAGGTCTTTTCATTGGCCTTCCTTTTTACTCCATGCTATTAACAGTATAGAAAAATGTTTAAAATTATGGTTAGACCTTGTAAATAGCATAATTGTTATCTTTAAAGACATTTGCACAGTGTTTTTATACTTGCTGGAACTTTCAGGTGTTTATATTTGGCACTACTACAGGATGATGTATGGTTTTTTCCCCATTATTATTTAGAAGTGATTATTATCGTGAGACCTTGGTTATCCATGGTCTGATTATCCAAGTTGTAGGTTAACTATTTCTTGTTATTTCTAGCCCTTGCCAGGCTGCAGCAAAACCTGCAGCTGCACTAGAATGCATCTGCATTTGATGTGTTGTGAATTACAGTATATTTTCATGAAGCGCCGCTTTGCCTACTGATGCTTAGTCGCTTCTGCTCTCCAAAGAAACGTGTTTCCAAGTTTTTGAAATGTAAATATTCCTGTAAATTGTACCCTAATCTTCCTACATTTTGGAATAACCGTTTTCATTTTAAACAAGCTGGTATTCTTCTCCATTATGTCTCGTATTCTTAATAGGTGAGCACTGACTATATTCTAGTGCACCAGTTTACAATGTTAAATACTTTATCTTGTATAATGTTGTTTTATGTGAAAAGTGCCTCATAATCATTAAATATATGAATTATGAGTGGTTTGATCTGTATTCTAACACAATGTGAAATCCTAAGTCCCCAATTCAAAAAGTTTCTGAAAACTCAGGGTTAGATCCATAAATGTACTGATGCAATATGATTTTTATTATTAAAGTTAATACAAAATACTATGATTGGTCAGCTTGGTGGGGCTGATCAATGGGCCTGGTTAGGTGGTATTTGGTTGTTTTTTATTCTTTCATCAGTATGAGCTGAAAGTAACTTCTTTGACATCAGTAAGTTTATCCTCCCATACTCTGTGAGTGATGGTAGAGTATGTGTATCAATTATCCTTAATATAGTTTCTAAGAATAATTCCATTCTACTAGTTGCATGGAGAAACACGTGTAGTTGTGTTAACTGGGATTGTCTTCCTTGTTTAGCATTTATGTACTTACAATTCAAAACAAAATAATCCCATGGCTATGCTTCCAAAGTCAGATGCTGAGAAAATGCTAGAGCTGATGCCTCTGCCTCCAAAATACCCAGTTCTCTGGGTTCCCACCTGTTAAAGGATGTTTAGTCATCTAACTTGCAGAAGGAATACTTTATTTGGGAAATGTCAGTTGCAGTAAGTAGTAGGGATAGTGTTAGTGAAAGAGCCTCATGTTGAATTCTTCTGCATTTACAGGAGTACAAACGCAAGCTAGCCAGAGTGTCCCAAGTACGGAAGGAACTCAGGTCACGCATCCAGAACCTGCCTGATCTCTCTCGACTTCCCAACGTCACGGGCAGCCACGTACACCTACCGTTTGCAGGAGACATCTACAGTGATGACTGATTACAAGAACGTCCTTCCATAACCTCTACTTTTCTGTGAAATGAGGGGTAGGTCAGACTGATTGGTACTCTTGTAGTATTATTTTTGTATATTGTTGGAGAGTGTCAGTGAAAATACTCTAATAATTTATAAACAAATGGTTTAAAAAGTTGATTTGTTTACTATTTTATTGGCGAGTGAACTTAAGGGTACATTTATAAAAGTGGCATCTGTGTCTATCACATTGAAGAATGGATAATTATCTTATCTTTTGTAAAGATTTTAGTTGGGTGCCCTGTAAAAAAATATGCTAAGATTTTTCTTATGTACCCTATATTTAATGTAGATCAACATATAATCAACACATGCTTCTAACTCGAGACATTTCAGTTGCTAGTGAGGGAGTGAAATGTGGAAATCACAAGCTTATGTTTGCAAGAAGGTTGATGCAAATGAATGCAAAGTTAAAAGTGATCTTACTGTCCATTACATTTAAATTACCCACTCCCAAAACAAGTCAGGTGGGTTTTTTTGAAGTAAATGTTAGTAACCAATTTTGTATTGGAAAACATAAATCGTGTTACACTGAGCAGATCTTCAAATGACTCAAAACATTGCAATATTTTAGTGTCATTTAAAAGTCAGTGTAAGAAACTATACAATCGACCAGTTTAATTATGTTTCAAAATTGTAACTTTCTTTTTACAGCTGCTTAGTTTCTAAATTGAGGGACCATTCATTTGTACTTTAATCCCTTTCTGGAACATCCGTCTTTGTCTAAAAAGGTTAATCCCAGAAATGTGAAGCCATTTTACAGCTTTAATTAAATTGAAAGGTCATTCTCTAAACTGTCCCAATTGTTAAATGCCCATTATTAAAATTTGACAATGCTATGTACCATCCATACATGCAGCAACATGGTGATGCAACCATGCTGTACATCCTCTTCCACTGAGAAACTCCGGAGGCCAGCATGGGCTTCCAGCCCCCCACCTCCACCCGCTCCAGCAAACATTTCCAGATCTTGATCGTCTTTTCTCACAGAACAGGAGGAGACAGTTCAGGCCTGTGTATAAGTCAAACAGTGGAAAATTATTGCCAAGTGTCTGTTTTTAAAAAAGTCCTTTGCACGGCACAAATGTGGTATTTGTCTACAGGTAGCTGAATTTGTGAAAAGTCCTTGTTACCATATGATGCACCAGCTTTTAAGTTCACTTAAAAACTTAAAGATGCAGACAGGCATCTAGCAGACTGCCAGAAAGTCTAGGCTTTTCAGTCAAACAGAATTAGGCATGTAATTGTTGAGGAGTGATTTAAAAAAAGCCTACCTGTACCTTTGGCATTTAGATGACCTTAAAAACCTGGGCTGCAAGTGTTTTGAGTTGGCTATGTCATCGGAGTATTTAACGATTGCATTTTGTTCATGGGTTTGCACTTGTCAGGCATTGTTTTGCATCACTTAAGTTCACAGTTTACAAGGTTAATACTCCTTCTCACATGAAAGCAAATTTTTTTAGAAAAATCTATTCTTCCTTTTCAAAAACCACAACAATTCAGAATAGTCCTGGAGTGAAATTGTTGAAGATAGTGATCTGTCACTTGTTATTGACTTCTACAGGGCTAATGGCTAGAATACTTGTTGGATGCGAATGGAGAATAATCTTTCTCTTTAAAATAGATACACTTGGACATAAGCACCTCGGTCCAATTATCTTTTCTCGTGGAAGTTGCCATGAATTAGACCTCAGTTAAGTAGGGAAAAAACCCAAAAGATAAAAATACAAGCTGTTGACATAGCATTCCACAACATGCAATGTAGAATACTAATTTCATCAAAAATTCTGACTGACAGATAGGGATGCTGAAAATAGTTCATCAGACCTCACTACCTATCCAAAGATTTGTAAGTTTTGAGTGGCAATTTTCCACTCCATAGGAAAAAATAGCTAAATATAATCAATCCATAAGAGTGTTTCTTGAGTTTAAGTCTAATACACAAAATTAAATAACACTTACTGGCATCTTTTCAGCATAGATTCTTGATAAGAAAATGAATGTTCAGGTACAATTTTAATGTTTTAAATATTTCTGTTCTAGTATGTTAAACAGCTCATGAATTCTTATATATATGTATGTGCATTACAGTTGCAGTTAAAGCTCAGTCTTGCTAAAGAATAGCACCGAATTTGTGAGAAATATTAAAACAGCTTAATCTATTAAGAATTATTAAAACAAATTGTAAAACGAGGATAAATAGTGAGTTCACGGTTGAATCCCATCCGTGGAAAACTTAATTTGTACCCAGAGGTGATTATAAGTGCAGCAGCATGGCTTGTTTAGAGTGCATTGAAGGATCTAATTCTTGGGTACTCAAAACCATAGGGAATTAAGCTTAAACAGTCTTTTGCTACCTTAACTAAAAATAATTATAATAATAAAGTCGAATGCTGAATTTCCTTGATCTCTCAAGAGTATTAAAAAAGACACAACACTTACTTCACTAGACTTGTTTTTCCTATTTGTAACTCTTAGTGATAATGTTGCTTATCTACAGATAATGTAGAACTGATAAAAGAATGAGGAAAAATCTCAACAACTTCTTGATGTAAATAAGTTTTAATATAAGTTTTAATTTTGAGAGAGTGCTATTTTCTGGATATATTTTTCTTTATTTTACTGTGAAATTGTTTACTTCAAGGAATATTTCATAGCTGGGTTTTTGGAAGTGATTCCTCAACATTTGTTTGGAAAAGAGGACTTGCGGAAGGTAAAGGTCACTCTTATAGCAAATGTCATATATTAGTGGCTGAATGGTACATTGTTTTTTATTTATATGGGAAAGGCATCAGGTATCAACTAGTTAGAAGACTTATATTGTAACTGTAATAGTATAGCAGGAGATAACATGGTACGATACAAATGCAGCCCTGTAGTATCAAAAAATACCTCCAAATTCTCAGGTTCCAAAGCTTAACGTACATACTTCTGACATCTCAGGAAGAAAAGAGGCTGGGTGGGGAAAGGAAGGGTGCCTAGGAGCTGAAAGGGAGAACATGCCTGGGTGGAAATGAAAAGCAAAACAAATGTCAGCTTTTGTCAAAACAGAAATAACAGTGTGAAACTGGGCAGCACAATGTTTTAGCTGTAGATGGGATTATACAATAGAACTGCTTTGGGGCATTACCACCCTGGGAAAGAAAATGTGTGGCTGTACCCTGCCTGTCTCTTCTAACGTGGTCTGACTCTACTCAAACCAGAATGCCCACCCTACAAAAGGCACAATTATAAAATATCTGAACATTTTTCATCTAATAATAAAAGCATAATAATTAGATTATTTGCTTCACTGTATTGCACTTTTATTGAGCACTCTCTGAAAAAAGCAAAGAGATTCCTGCAGCTCTTTGCCACATGAGAATGCTTACCTTGGAGGTCACTGGGACTGCTTGTATATTCTAGTGTTTGCAGGCTCAAGCTGTGTTTTTGCAGAATGTTTTGAAAGATATCAGGAATATTACCCCACTTTTGTGGTTTTAAAAATAAATGTAAAGTCCTTAGTTACAAAAATTACCATTCTTAGAAATTGTGTTTCATTACTCCTTTTGAAAATTAAACTACAGCCTGCGGTAACATTACGTTGTCTGTTTCACTCCATTAATGTTTGTATTAATATATTAAAATGCCTCAGTTAATCCCTAGCAACACAACCCAAACTATGTGCTTATTATGTATTTATTTTATCTGAGTAGCCTTCTGAATGTCGAACTGAGAGCTTTCATTATGATAAAATTACATTCCTGTTTACCTGAAGTTTAAGAAGACAATGTGTAAGGACTTCCACAGACTAATACTGCTCTCACAAGTCAGTGGTAACTCAGTCTGGTACTTCAATGACCCAAAATACATACGTAGGATGCAGTAGCCCCCTGTGCAGATGACCATGGAAGACACGGAAATCATACATAGGCTTGATGATTGGCCCTCTACAGAAGAGCTGGAGTTCAACCTTTTGAAATGTAAGCAAATAGATTCATGGGTGTGGGGTTTTTTTCAGTGGAAAAATTAGTGAACTAGAAAACCAGCGTGTCTAAAATTTGACAGTTACATTTATAAATATGTAGAGCCAGTTCTGCTCATTACTCATGCATATAATCACAGTGACTATTCCTGCAAGTAAAGAAAGCAGACTCAAATGTAGTGTCTGAAGTGAAATTTTTTTAATGAATGATCAATTTTGTCTCAGCTCCTATTTCAGTGTGTCATTTATCTTGATTAAGTAGTAAATATCTTCCATCTTGTTATTTAGAAATCTAATTCTGATTTCATCTTTACAATATTTAAAGTATCCTACTAAGCATGACGTTTTTGTGGGAATTTGCAAAAGTTCAATAGCACTCGTTACTTGTTTGCAACAGAAATAGACTCATTTGTTAAAAGCTAACAAGAAAAGTTTGAAATGTAAAGATGTTTCATTATTGTGCTTTTCTGACAGAACGTGTAATCCTTGTGTAATTTACGTCCTCAGAATAACACCTGTATGTACGCTCTTTCATATTTAATAGAATAAAACATTGTTGTAAAAACATCTTTGAAATCATTGTTTATTGCTTGCCTGCTCAGTCTCATGGTGTGAAATGGCTTTAATGTAAACTGCTCCCTATACTTAGGTGTCAACCAAAACCTCATAGTGATGCTGGGGAAATGGTCGATACTAATTTTGAAGTTTATTACTCTATTTGTATTTTGTGTGACAATTTTCAGTGAGGATGCAGTGCATTAAAAAGTCTGAGGTCATATCTCTAGAGCTGTAAATTTATTAAAAAGAAATATTGTTCATATACCATCTAGTTTGGCCGAAGTTTGCGTTTCTTCAGAGGCAGGGCTGGGGGTGAGGGAACCAGTTGTAGCATGCCAGCTTGAGGTTCCCAATACTCAAAAATGGGAAAATTATTCAAACCGATATTTCAAACGTGACTAAAACACGCTTTAGTTGAGCTGGTTATAGCAAGACACACGTTGTAACATTTTCAATGTATGGTATGATGCTATCACTGTCAATGATATGCATGCCATTGCATGTAGAGTTTGTATGAGCTGGGAAATAACTCTCACTCTGTAATTAAATACCTGTTCACAGGGATGTATGCTTAACAGAGAACCTTCTTGGTCTTGCTTTATGAAGTCTGGGTGAAATTCTGGCCTCACTGAAATCAGTGAGGCGGTTTCCTCTCCATTAAGAGTTATTCTTCCAGCTCTTCAGACACAAACCAGTAACGCTGCATGGCAGAGGTCTGGCGGGGCGGCTCAGCAATAGTCTGTTGCAGACAACAATTAACCTTCCGTGTTTCGTCGAGTACAGAAATGTAATACATTCTGAAGGGAAGAGAGAGTGCATCAGATGCGTTTATGCGTGTGTGTGTGTGTGTATACATGTAGGTATATACATACATCTGATGTGTGTATATGTATGTATATACCTATATACATCGTATATATAGATATACACATAGATGCATATATATATATGTGTGTGCATCTGTATATAAATGTTTTTCAATACATTGAATCTGTGAAAGTCCAGTAACAGAAAAAGCCTGTATTAGAGGCTTAGGAATAACATAAAAGCACTTCAGATAGAAAATAGCAACACCATTTCTGCCCAGCCTTTTGAAGCACGCTTGTAAAACAAGGAATGGCACATACTGAACGATTTTTTTTTCCTTTTTTTCCACAGTAAAGTCCAATAGCTTGCAATAGTGATCCCTTATAACACCACATCTGGACGTGTCTGACAACTCTGGTAATTACAAAGAAAAAGATGTTGTTTGGAGCATGACAAGACTCTGTCCACATTAACAAATAGCACATTGCCATAGTAATACACCTGGAGTGCAGAATACCTGAAGCTGAGTGCCTGGCATCCACAATACACTTTTTGGAGATGTGTACTTCAGACTAGCTCTCCTGTGATCCTGTGGATAGATTGCCCATTAGCATTCGCAGCACCCTGGTTGTGCCGCAGATCACGTCTTTCATCCATTATCTGTAGTTTTATCCAAAAGGAATGTGACTCGTACTCTGAGACCACACAGTACTGCGTAAAAAAGCACAGTAAACATGGACAAAGTGGGAGATCTGCTTCAAAACCATACTCTTGATCTAACACATTAATGTTGGTGCACCTTAAAACATAGCAGATGCCCATGCTGGTTTCACGTAAGCCTCGTAGGAAGCACAGCAGTAGAGCACCTAACGTGTGTACTTTTAATATAAAAATTTATTGCAAAACTTGTTTTTCAAACACTTGTTTATAATGCACATTTCCATCAACAAGATTGAAGTATTTTTCCAGAGGACTGGATCATAAATACAGCAACAACAGGTGAATTAATGCCAAGTTCTACATTGGAAAAGGCGTAACTCCAAGGTCCGTATTTTGATCAAAGAATGACAGTTAATTTGATCCTACACGTACGTAAGAAACAAACAGCAGTGAACCTGTCAAAGTTATTGTGCAAGTGTACAGGAGATATAAAAAGGTTACATGCCAATCTTTGAGACCGTAAGTAGAATTTGCAACAAACTATTCTCCCCTGCCCTGGATTGCTTTCAAGTCTGCCAACTTAGTTGCTGGTCCTATTTCTTAAGTGGTGTTCACTGAATCTGAATACACTGAAAGGACGCTATTCATTAGAATAAAAAAAAAAAGGAAAATACAGACCTTTAAACCCAAGAATTTAAATATTTTTAACTGATTGGTTCTCTTTTCAGAGGGCAAATCTGAAGCATGATTTGCAGAACTGTCACTGCAGACTATACGCAGGGCAGGCTACAAACTCAGCCCTGAACAGCGACTTTCTACTGTCCTTTCTCATCTCTGTGCTGAATTGAAAATGTAAAATCTGACAGTGGAGACCGCTTTAACCTTGACAATCATTTATTCACATCAAAACGTTTTGGTGCAACGAGCTGACTACTGTTCAGGGCAAACCTAGTTTTCCAGACTGAAGTCCACGAAGGAAGCAACTTTGAAGCCTGATAAAACTGAAAGACATTTAAGAAAGAGGTTCTCTCCTTAGTCATTTCTGAATGAGACAGAACTTACCCATTTTGGTAGCACCAGAGCAACTGGAAAGGAAGCACCCTGTGTTCTTTATGACCGTGCCACTCTCGTAGCAGTAACAAATCAGGGCGCTGATAGCAGTCTAGCGTGGAGCTGTCAGTCGGTATTGAGAGCATCGCACATTAAGAGTGCAATTTTACAAGGTTCTGCGTTATCCTGGGACCAGTATTGTCTGCAGTCCAAATAATAGAGAACATTCTTAAGAAAATGAAGAAACTTAATCTGGTGATACACTGTTTTATCTCTCTTTGTATACAAGCACTGTCTTAAAGAGTAAGTTATTTTGGAACCTTTCTAAAGGCTGTGTTAAAGGCTGTGCTTAAATTACCACAGGTGTCAAAAGACAGCGACACTACAGGACGTGACATTAGACCATTGAAAATATCGTACCTGCAGAAAGTGCCGGTTAAGAGTGTCTTTGTTTCACTCAAACATGCAAAGCAGGGATGAGATCTTTTAAATTCTGTTGTGATGCATTATCTTAAAAATACTGGGAGAGTGGGGTGGAGCAAACTGCAACCTCCCCACCCCCAAATTGCCTTCACGTCTGCCAACTTATCTGTTGGTCCTGCTGGACCCACTGATGGATCCAGTATTGTCAGCTTCCTCAAAGGATAGATCCTGGCTTTTAATTCTTGGGCCATTAGAGACTGCAAAACATGTTCAAGACTACCAAGCGTATTAGACTGGCTATTTTCTCATCTCCCTCTTGCAGACAATCGGTCCTCTTAGAAACAGAGCTTGCTTCTAAAAAATATGGTCTACGCTTTCACAAGGTACATGCTTTTAGCTTGAGTTTTAAAGAAATCACTTTGTTGATTTACTAAAAGTGGAACAATGCTTATTGCTGTAATCTTTATTACTTTGAAATAATGTATAACTAAAGTAAAGTCAAGAAGGTTTTCAAATCTGTCTTCTGGCTTTTCTCTTTTTCTTCTAGGTTAAGCATCCGTTTTAGCTTAGAAAAGTGAAATTTGGAGTTTCGGGGAGTCTTGGAAGCAGAGCTGGTTGTCGCCTGTCCGGATACACATGTTCTGAAAAACAAAAGACTCAAAATGTCATACAGGTGAGGAATCAGAATTAACATAAAGTAACTATGAAAGTGCATATATATAATTTGAGTGAAAAATTTTGAACGTAAATAGTGTATTTTCATGTGAAGGTGAGCAGTCACAAGTATAACTGTTATGCAAATTTTAAGCCAGACATTTCACATTAATGACAAAAACATAATTGTGCATGCTTTGCACATAGTCACTTTTCATTAGAATCTTTGATTTTAAAGGTTGGAAAGTTAAAATTGATCTCCTCAATCAGACCACTAAAGAAAAATACTCAGTGATCAATTTAAAGTTTATTAAGTGATTGATCTGAAGTCAGTACGTGACGCCCTTTCCCAACAAGACGTAATACACTCTACTCAGCAAAGTGCCTCTTTGTACCTGGGAAGTGATGAGGGACTGTTCCCTTTAGATCCCAACCTATTGCAGCTTACAGGTGTCACTTTGTTTGCAGACTGAATTTTCACATCTGGTGTCCTCAGGCTAGATTTAATACTTGGAGTGCCAGAATTGTTTGTCTTGGTAGCCAGAAAATCCCTGCTTTTACCATAATGTCTTGTTGTTTTGTTGCATGAGTTGCAAGTAACCAGCTATGGAGAGAAGAAAGGAAATATCAACCATTCTTTCAGTCTTTCCACCTTTGTGTTATAAAGCCATTGTAAGAATTATCCAACCTATTCTCCAAATATCATGACACAAATTAAATATTTGCTTAAGTCAAACAGGAGATATTAAAAAGCAACATATACTTTACACCTAGTATTTTCACTCAGGCTTCTTAAGCCAAACACATCCTATGGGTTTATCTAGAAATTACTCCAGTCCCCTAGCATCTGATTTCAGGAGACCCGTAAGTCTGAATTTAACGTTGTGCAGTGAAATATGGAAAACAAACCTGTCAAAACAGAAAGATGAAACAGCACCTGAACTGGATCTATCGTATCTTGAGTAAACACAAGAGGTATTCCATATTTTGCTAAAAAACATGACATACGGTATGATCTAAATTCATTAGCATATTCTAGCCCCGATGAAGTTATATTGCACACTTTCGAGGGTGTCTTGCAATAAAATACTTAAATTACCAAACTCTCAAAACCAGTCATCCATAACTAATAATGGCAAGTCTTAGTGAACAAAGATGATGCTTCCTATTAGTGCAAAAACGCTTACTACAATACGGAGGAGGTTCTAAACAAAGGGCACTTTCTCTTCTATCTGTTTAGTTCTAGGCTGCAGGGAACTTCCAGCAGCACAGTATGTTGCAGAGGTGCATCAGAACAGATAATGTCAGACAGTCACAGAGACCGTCAGATATTCCTAATACCCCTGACTGCCATGGCAACTACTTTGATTAAGAGACATGAGAGTAATACAGCCAGACAACTTTTTGAGGCACACAATTACACTGACAAAAAACACAGTTACGTGCTGTTTCTGGTTAAAAAACATACCCAAAAGAATGTCACAAAAATGTCTAAGCAGTTTTGAAAACATCTATACCAAATGATTCTTCATTTCAAAGTGTATAAATTTACCTAAATTCAGATTGCTTAGAAAGAATTGCATTTAGAAATGCTGAAATGAAACGTTTTCAGTTAAGTGTTTTGACTGTCTCTAGACATTATTTTGTCAGCCTAACAAACTAAAAAAGAGAAAGATCATTAACTTACACAGCTCAGGTACTGATGTATTTTTAGTTCTTCTAAATGAAATTCAGATGGGGAAAAAAAAAACCAGCATCACATGATGATTTAGCACTCCATGGAATATAAATGGAGGTGAACACCTTACAGTGCAGGAATTAGTGGATTAATCATAGCACTGCACAGCTAGTTTCCATTCCCTGAATTGCATATACAGTTAACCCCCAAAATTTTAAAAGCCCTGAAATTGCTTTTAAAAGCAAGCGAGGTACCTTACTTGCTAAGAAAGGTATCAGAGGTGCAACCTGTCACATTGTTGCTTGGTTTAATTTTCAACCACTCTTGAATTTTCATTGTTGCAAGTCTCAGGTATTAGATTATAGGGATCTACACTGCTAATTTTGAAAGCTGTCAGTTGCTGACAGTATTTTAAATACTTAAGACCAGGAAATACTTAAATCATAATCCACAGCACAAATGCAAACAGAACTGAGCAGAACACAAGTGCAGTAAACTGTAATTACATCCCAAGATTAGAATATTACCCAGAGCTTAAACTGGACCTATTTAAAACTGAATTTTAAACTACTCATATGAATGCACAGTGCGTCCTACAAACCTCTCCAGCTACAGAATAAATCTAAGAACCCATCATAATTCCACAGGATACTGTTCATCAGTTGTCTAAAGAGACAGTTCTTAACATACACTAAAGGTTTATGATCCCAGAAAAATAAAGCAAAGATTCCAGCTTCTCAGACGCCCTTTCTGCTGCTCAACTATGATCTACAATTTGGAGAGAGTAATAGCAAGGGTGCCTTTCTGGAGCACCTTTTTTTGCCCTGTCAGCTGAGAACCTCTGTCGTATTTCCTCAGTTTAATTTTGTGTTATTGATTCTTTAATAATTTTTGGTTTCTCAAATTTTACTCCCCAAACCAGCAGACTCTCATCTGAGAAAATGCCAAGTGTGCCAGCAACTGCTGGGCACAATAGGGTGCTGTCTCATTTATTAAAACATCCATTCACATAACCTGTTTTAATAGTAGTGCATGCCTTGGCAACACTAGATTAAATGTATACTATTAATTCTTCAAATAACAGTGATTACTCTAAAAACTAGTAATTAAATCTTATACTCCTGAGTAATTTTAGGAAAAAGAACTGAAGCCCCAAAAGCAAAATTAACCTGTTTAAATTATGTGGTTTGCACTTGTTAAAACTACGTGGTTTAGTTTTGAAAGACTTCCTATGAACAGTAATATTCAGACAAATGTAAAAAATTTGATTTGTACAGAAGGTAACAATAATCTGATGTAGCCATGATGGTCTACTGAGATAAATGAAGCAAAGCCTGTAAGTTGTAGACAACTGATAAACCTGAAGAAACTGACAATCTATCAGTCACTCAAGACCTTCTTCGCAGCTGAAACAAAGGCAGTAAATGTCAAGCTACGCATACTGGCAAAACTAGCCTGACTTCAGTCCATGGCATGTTTTTCTTCTTAGGTATGTTTTGGGGAATTCTTAGCAATGGATTTCTAAGGATTCTAATGGATTTTAGGATCTACAGGGCTGTATTAAGGCTCTGCATCTAGTAGAGTTGCCTTCTCCTAGTTCTACCACATTCATAGGCAAAAAGGAACAGGCAAAAGTCTGCCACTCCTGCCATTTTTGCAAAGCTATGCAAATGATACAGTAGCTGACAGTGGAAATGCCAGAGCTTCCTGGCAGGAAGAAATTTCAGCAAGATCTTAGACATCTGCAGAGTCTACCCAGACTGCTGCTAAAGAAATCACAGGGAGGGCAGAGCTGTTTGTGTAGCTTCTCTGACACGTGGGACTGGGGGTTTTTTGGGGGGCAAGCTTACTGTTCTTGTCATTGTGCTCATAATCTCTCTATTGTGGAGGGTAGGTTTTAAGAATTTTGATTGTGAATAGCATTTATCCCAAAAGAAAGGAAGAGTTATATGCTCATGAAAAAAGAAATGTGTAGGTGCGAGCTCCACTTTTAAGAGAAAGATTTCTTTTTTATGCCACTGAAAGGTTTCAGGGAAATATCAGGTATTTGGCAGTTCCAAGTAAATATTCTTACCAGAACACTTCTTGACTCCCTGTACTTTTTCAAAAGCTTTGTCTGTTTCATATTAAGTTTATGGTTCTTCGCCTCTCGTTTAAGAATTTTCTCTATCTGTGGAGTCACTTTCATCTTTGGTTTGAGACGCACCCGGTGGCTATCAGGAACCAGGAACTGGAAGCAGTAAGGACATATCCTTTCTAATCCACATTCATTATCTACAGATGAATAAAGGTAAAAGAGTAAAACTGGAAATAATTATGTTTTATAGGCAAACATTAAAATTGTATGTTTCTATTTTAACATTATCTAGGTAGATATGTTTTTATTGTATGTTTCAGATACAGCTAGAACACAAGAGGAAGCTGAGCACCAGTATGTGCTCAGCTGAGCACAATCAATGCTAAGTTTATGCACAGCGTAAGTTTACACAATATGTAATAGTAAATTTTGCTGGAAAAATGCAATTCCTTCCTAAAAATCTAAACGACAAAGGCTCACAATTCTGCAAGGAGCTCCATGCAGGCACACTCTTTCGCCCAATCAGTGACACCAAAGCCTTGTAAAGCTCTTTGCCCACTTTAAGTGCAAGAAGATAACAGCATCTCAGCCTGGGATGAAGAAATGCTTTGAGATAAATTTCAGTCCTAATAGTAAGAGGCATGCTCCTGCATCTGCCTTATTACTTCCTGCTGCCTGAGCTGCACTTGAGCATCTCTCTCTAAAACCCTGAGGGACCCTGCTGTCTAGCAAGTATGCTGTTTCTGCCAGCAGCCCCGAAGTACACCGTGGCACAGTTCTGTGGGGACAGCACAGGGGAAAATGGAGAAACAGGGGAAGTCTGCCCTCATTCTTAGGGCCATGCTTCTGCCCTTCAGCTGCCCAGGCAACCCCAAGGCGCTGCTCTCCCACCGCAGGAGCCCCAGCTGGGCTGCACCGGGCTCACGGGCGCCCAGCGGCGCGGCGGGGACAGCGGGAGCGCCTCTCCTCCTCCGCAGCCTCCTGCCGCAGGGCAGCGGCCCCGGCGCCGCCGGCTGCGCCCGGACCCCCTCACTCGCCTCCGGAGTTGCGGAGCGTCCACCTGCGCGGGAGAAGGGCACAGCGTCACGTCACGCCACGCCACCCCGCACCGGCCCCGGCCACGCGGCGGCGCGCCACGGCAGGCGCGAGGACAGGGGGCGGGGCTACCCACGTGCGTCACCAGCTCGCTCTCTCCCCACCCCCACCCCTTCCAGCCCGCGCCCGCCGTCCCTCGCCGCTTCGCTTCCCGCCCCCCCGCTCTGAGGGCCGCCGCGTCCCGCCGCGGGGCGCTTACAGCAGGAACCGCGCCTGGCCCGGGCAGGCGTCCACCAGCCCCTTCGCCGCCACCTCCAGGAACCGCCGCTGCCGCCCCATGGCGCTGAACGCCCGCCCCGCCGGAAGCCGCCGCCAGCCAGGTCCGGCGGCCGGGGGCAGGGGGGGTGCGCAGCGTTTCGCCGAGGCCCGGCGGGTACCCGCGGCCGCAGCACCATGGTTCCGGGCTCGGATGGGCCCGCGGTTCCTCCGGGCCTCTCGGCCGGGTGAGGCGGAAGGGGCGCGGCACGCGGCTTGCCGCGGGGCGAGTGGGGAGGCAGCCGGCGGAGCAGCCCTTGTTTCACCTCTGGCCGCTCCGCGCCGGCCCGTCGCCGCCGGGGGGCGGGGGGGGACTGCGGCGGCGGGGGGACTGCGTTGGCGCAGGCTTCGTGAGCGGCGTGCGTGCCGCTGCCGCCGTCCCCGGGAGGCCGCGGGCCGGGCATCCGCCAGCGCTCGCGCCGCCGCCGGCCGTTGGGGCGGCAACAACGGCTGCGCGCGGCCGTTGGCGGGGCCGCTGCGAGGGCGGCGCGCGGGCGGCGGGGCCCGCTGCCGGCGTCGGTGGTTTGGCGAGCGTGGGCTGAGGGGGCGCCGGGCGCCGTGGGGTGGGCGCCCGGCCCCTCGCGTTGCCGTCCGTTAAGAAGCGGTGGAAAGGGATATCCCGGTTTAGGAGCCGCTGGTGCCTTCCGCGGTGTGAACACTTCCTCTGCTGTAGGAAAGAAAACTTTTACCTTGGGGGGAAAAATAGATTTCTCCGTCAAGAGTTGTCACGTGAAAAATTTCAACCAGCAGCTCCGGAAAGCCACCTGATGTTCGAAAGTGCTGAACATCAGCTATCTCCCGCTCTGTTTGGATGCCTTTTTATGAATTTTGGCAACTACGTACTTTGCTTTATCGCGCTGCAAATGTGCTCCTATTAAAAAGAAAAAAAAACCCTGGGCTTTTCAGTGTTTGATGTGTGTTTTATTAATTCCCTTGGCCCCATTCATTTGCTAGACATTCTTCTTCTTTGATCTATTGGTAATGGTGTTCATTTAGGAGAGGTATTCATCTGAGCAGGCTTCAATATTCTATCAAGGAATTTGAATAAATACAATTATTTCTTATTTTCTAACAGGGAGTAGCCGAGGGCTTTAGAAGTAGAAAAGCATGGGGAAAATTGAATTTCTGGGCTTCCTTTAATAGGAGAGCTTTACAGTACAGTCAATAAATCTGGGCTTGTTAATGAAACGTTCATAATAGCTACAATTAGGACCTCTGCTGACTTTATTTTCGAATTAAAAAGACATTTTTCAATGGACCTTTCAATATTACATTTTTTGTTGCCAAGTTGCTGGGTTTGTTGACGGTAGTTTTTGTGTGAACGCTACCTTTCTGGAGTGAAAGAGCAGGGATGTCACATAACAGCTATTTAAAACACAACCAGCGTTCATCAGTCAACAGATTTTTGGCAAAAGAAATATTCCCATTTATTAATAGTGGTGGGAAAAATAACGAAGCTATTTTTTGAAGGCAGGTAAGCAAAAATAATTTCAACTCTTTTTGGGGGGAGTCGGCCTGTTTTTATGATTTTTCACCCTGCGGGTCTGCTTGCCCCCTCGGGGACTCGGTTGCCGAGGAGGAATGGCGAGGCGAGAGCGCGCCGTGTTCCCTCCCCGCCTCTGCCCGGCACAAGGGAAGGTGCTGGGGAGTCGTCTGTTGTCTGGAGCTGGGACCGGGCTCCCCTGCCCCTGGAGTGGTGCGGGTGGGCCAGAGCGCTTGCACCAGCGCCTTGGGATAACCTTTTTTTTTGGTAAGAACAAGTGCCTGAGTGACTTGGTTACTGAGCACTGTACTGTACTAATGAAGCAGTGACTAATAGGATGCAAAGGATTCATTTTTATTTCTCTCCCTTCCTCCCACCCTGCTCTTACACTCGTCCTATCCCTGCCTTTTTTTTCCCCCTCAGTCTCTTCTAGTCTGTCTGAAATGCTTATACACTGTTTTTCTTCTGCTCCTGAAACTACACTGGGCCATTCCCTTTTTTACATGAGTTTGCTGTTTTCTCTTTGCATTATAGATCATCTTGGTCCGAAAAGCAGTGCAAACAGCACCTCCCGGTGCCATTCATATACAGTATATCATGTGTCTTGTCCCACTACCTGTCTCATGAAGCAGAAACGATGTTTCTCATGTTAGCTGTGGTGCTGAATGTGCTAAAGAAATAAAACTAGGGACAAAGGGAAAATGACCAAGAAACCATGGCCTCCAATTCATGGCTCTCTACAGGCCCCTTTCTGCAGAACTCCTATCAAAAGTCAGTATTTCTGTGCATCCAGTGCTGGCAGGACCAGACCCTTAAAACCAGATAACCCTCAGCTCCCTGGTACAGTATTTATGGCATCAGTGGGGTGAATTCACCCACATGTCAAGGCAGAATGCATTTGTCTCTACTTTTTCCTGTCTTTTGTTCACCAAAAAAAACACATTAGCAGACCCGTGTTACTAACTGCTTCCTGCTTCTGTTGTTTAGTGTTTTCTAGCTACCACGGCTGACCAACAAGCTGTAAATCTTGCCTGGTGTTTTGTAACAAAGGAAAAAATAGAATGATTTGTGTTGACTTTTGGTCATCGTGTATCATTATTGATTTGAGGGAGGGCGGTGGAGGACAGCGTACTGTGTATCTGTTGCTTGCCGATTCTCCAGGAAGGCGGTGGTAGCTAGCAGTCAGTAGAGGGCAATAGAGAAATACAGTTTGTGATACCTAAAGGATTTGAAGCACTGATTATGTGTTTACAGAAAAGAGAAAGAAGAAAAGAAGAGCCAGGAGGATAGGTTGCTCAGTTTACTACTGGAGACCTGACTGTGACAGACCACCAAGAAAACAATTTTCAAAGAGAGCAAAGAAGACCTTCTGCAGCATCTGCGAGTCTCTCCTTTTTTCTTCAGAGTTACGTAGGATAACTTAGCCAGAACTTATTGATGACTGCATGTTCAGTGGACTCGGGAATGGACTGGGAGATGCGGGAAGGCACTCTTTGGAAGGAACAGAAGAGGAGGAATTTCAAAGATTCTGCAGGTGACTGAGGTGAGCAAACTCACAGCTTCTCTTTCAGGTGAGATAATAGGTGTTCAGTCAGCTGTATAAAAGTCATGAGCAAACTGAGTGATTGAAATTATGTGAGAATTTTGCTTTTTCAGGCATGCTGGTGCAAGACTAATTTTATCTTGGTAAAAAAAGGATAGTGATGCTACAAAGATAAGCATTTCTAAGTATACGTTATTTTGGAGACATGCTAAAACTGGTGACTTGTTTTATGTGTAATATTTTATATTCAAACTGTTTGAAACATGCTCATCATTTTACAAGGTTTATGTTCTATAGTTCCTAGACTCTACAGAGAAATACATAAAGAAGATGTGACTATTGTTGTTCCTTTTAGAGGGGATTTTTGCTAAGCTTTTGGACAAATGTGACTTGGGTGTTTGGAGAAATTTATTAAGAGATTTTGGATGCATGGTGGGAATACCCTCAGATTCTTCAGAGGTTTTATTATCAGAAAGATACTGAGAAGTGATAACAAAGAATATAGCAATAACAGAGTTAAGCCACAGAAATCAAGGGGCTGACAGAGGGTTGGGAAAGCAGAAAAAAACAAGAGACTAAGTTAGGAAATAAGCGTATGAAACACTTTTCTATTGCCAAGATCTCAGCTGGTGTCACCATAACACTTGGAAAATATCCTCAGGATGCTGGGAACCATTAAAGCAGTACAGATTATCAGAGGATAAACTTTCACTTCAGCTGCCACTGGTACCAGAAGTGACCAATAAGAAACATTTGGGAAATGAAAGATGAAGAATTGAAGCATTGACATTCTGGGGATATCGCAGAGCAAGTGCAAGGGTATCTAGAGGTCAGTCAGACAGTACCCATCTGAAGCAAGGCAGGCTGATAAATAAAAGGAATAAATCATATTCTAAAAAATACCATCAGCTTTGAAAAGCTAATTAAAGGAAAAGTTATCTAGTGTTCCTTCTGAGCCTGGATTTATTTTGTAAGGAGTATGATAGGCAAGGCTACGGCACAGTGATTTATCTGTGCTTTGAGTGCCAAAATATGTAAAAAATTAGTATGATGATTGTTTGTTTATACATTGTTTAGAACACAGCTTCCTTGCAGTATGTACCTGAGAGAAGTGAAAGATAACGTATATAAAGCGTGTCACTCTTTTCCATGGGTTGGCAACATCCATTTGACAGGGAAAGGACTCAATGAATATCAGAATCCCCCTGATCTTGAAAGCTACAAGTTCCAGTTCCAGTCTCCATTTTTTTCTTCCTTTTATTCCATTTCCAGTGCTCTAGATTTTCTTGCATACTTGCAAATCCATTCTCTCAGAAGATAATAGAAATTAAAGATGGTATTGAACAAAAACCTCGGAGAGAAACATACCTGCATTTTACGGAAACCCACACTTGTGTACCAACTCTTCTTTAAAGTGGTCCCTGGTAGAAATGATTAGTTCTTTATCTAAATTGTGGAGCTCTAGGGCAATAAACATTCTCTTATAGCTGATAACTGTTTTCAGTGAAATTAGCGTGATTGCTTGTTGGTGTTTGCTGAAGAGTTTTCTCATGGGTCATATCTCTACAGTTATAATCAAAGGGATTTTTATAGTGGGGAGCCACACAGGTCGGCAGCTGGGGCTGAGAAATGGGAGCTACTGCTTGTTCAAGTCCAAGCTTTGCTTTGCCTCTGTGTGACTATGTGGTACGTTGGGCCTCTTTATGGTCAGCTTATGAAGTGGCCAGCCTGGCATCTTGCCCACGCTAAGGGCTAGGCTTTGAATGGCAGGCTGCAGATGTACAAGGAGGCCCTCCTTGCATAGAAGTTATGGGGAAGGCCGTCATCTGGTTGCAGTGTCCTTCAGTACGCAGACAAATATACTCCTATGCCAGTTCTGGATCTGAGTCCTTGTCACCTTGAGTCCTAAGAAACTATTCCTTCATTTTCAGTCATGAAACAGTTGTCTAAAAATGTTGAAATCAAGCCGAAGTTCCACCTGTGAAAAAGACGCTGCTAATTAATGTGTGAATTGACATGTAAACCTCTTTGCTTAATGAGATGTGAAATAGCCCCTACTGTTAGGAATATCAGTGTGCACAGGAGTTTGTCCCAAGCGCTCAGGGTCATTTATTGCTGTGCTGCAGCACAACCCAGGGCTGCTATTTCAGCCGCTTGCCAAAATAGGAACATTTTACTTTCTGATGAGTCATCTGGGTTTCACTCAGATCTCGTAAGGTTCCCCCACCCTGTTCTTCTTTGCTGTATAGTCCAGCCCCTGCCCTAGAGGCCTTGCTTTCCCAGCAGAAAGATGGGGTGGAACCCTCTTCAGCAGCTGTCTGCTCCATTCCTTAATTAACTTGGAGGGGACTGCTGATGAATGATATGAGCATTTTCTCTGTCACTGGAGCTGAATGTGCAGCATTCCTAGCCTTTTCTGGCCTGGAGTGTGGCAGAGCAGTGCTGGCAACTGAGTTGGAGTTTGCCACACGCTGTGCTAAACATTACCTGCATTAGGACAGAAAGGGAACTAGGCCAACCAAAGGAGGCAGCTGTAGGTATTTTCCATATTGGTCATATTTAATTATGAACAACACAGGAGAACTATATGTTTCAGGAAAACATTTCTTGCCCTTTTTTGTTTTCCCTCTGGTGCAAAAAAGGAGATAGGGGAAGTCTTCATTTTTTATTTCTTTTTGCTTTAAATTATTTGCTTTTCCTTTTAATTCTGAGTGACCTGTTCTAAGGTGGCACTGGTTTGAGCATGAGGTTGGACTAGATGACCTCCAGAGGTTTCCAACGTTACCCTGTAATTTTCAATACTTATGCTGTTATTTTGGATTCTTCCTGACTCCAAATTACCTGGGAGAGGAAAAAAAACATGACTATTTTAAGATAATTTTCTTTCCCCCCTAAGTTATTATTCTAATTCATTTGAAAATGGATCAGAGAGACTAAAAACCAGGTACTTCCAATAAATAACCGTGTCATGGAATAGTTCTTTGCAGTTGTTGGTTTCTGGGTTTTGTCATAAATGCTTCGGCTATCATGTTTAGGCTACTTAACAGAATTGCTATTATGCAGAAATTTAGTCAGCTGAGGGCTAAACTGCTTGAGGGCTGTACTCCCTGCTGCAATCAAAAAGTGGCTTCTCACACCTGTTTATAGTATCCAAAGTTGGTCTCATGTCTGAGAAGCTGCCATCATTGCTGATTCTTCCAGTTTTATGCTTGGTGAGTCAGATGGCAAGAAGGGGCGGAATATTTACTGCTAAAGTATGTGAAATAATATGAACTTGAAAGATTCATATCAGTTTTTCAGTAATCAATTTTGGCTAAATTCATTCAAAATTAAACTGTTTGCCCACCTGACATCCTTAATTGATCACCCTTGCTGAGACAGAGATCTTCAAAGCCGTTTACGACAGCTAAACAAACATATCTTCCATTAGCTTTGATTATAAATCCTGATAGAATATGCAGAAGATCTGAATCTTTAGAGATGACAGTGATGGATATAATTTAGACACAAGAGAGGTAACAGAATCAGACTGATGCTTAGACTGAACTTTAAGCCAGAGTTTCACAGTCGAATATGGGTGGGCGGTGCAGGGCTCCTTATCTGCTTCAAAACTGCTGCTGAGGCACAGTGGTAGCACAGCATATTTTATCTATATTGGGAAGAGAGCACTTGAGTCTTCATTGCTAGTAATGTGGCATTGCCCCCAAAACTTACTCCTCTTTTAAAGGAAAAACTGGAATGGAGGGTATGTAACTACTTCATAAGTCTGAAGCAGCTACACTAAAGAGGAAAAACTCCACATGACAGTAATTTAATTAGACTGCAGTATTATTGTCCTGACTAATGATGGAAAACAGGAAACTTCTTCAGTGAGGTTTGTATTATAGCTGCATAATTCCCCGATACTGAAAGGAGCCAGCCTTTCTAAAGTTGGCCTGCATGCAAGGCCCTCTGCTTTCCTGTGCTCCTCAGAGATTTTGTACCAAAAACAAAACAGCAAGGGGTAGATGATTCAATACAATATTTTTTTCTAAAACCCCAGAGGTCTCTGCTTAAGCATCCCAAGTCAGAAAAAGCTCAAAGTAGTTATATGCACATATGTTAAACAAACATCATCAGATGTTTGTTTGTTAACTTGCTACTTATTTGAAGTGTGGGGAGGGGCTGATGCAATCTCCAGACTTCTTCCAGAAGGCTGTCATGGTTTAACCCCAGTCGGCAATTAAGCACCACACAGCCGCTCACTCATCCCCTTCGCCCCCGCCCCAGTGGGATGGGGGAGAGAATCGGAAAAAAAGTAAAACCCGTGGGTTGAGATAAAGACAGTTTAACAGGACAGCAGAGGAAGAGAAAATAATAATGATGATAAAAGAATGTACAAAACAAGTGATGCACAATGCAATTGCTCACCACCCACTGACTGATGCCCATCCCGTCCCCAAGCAGCGATTGCTGCTTCCTGGCCAGCTCCCCCCAGTTTCTCTACTGAGCATGACGCCATATGGTATGGAATAGCCCTTTGGCCAGTTTGGGTCAGCTGTCCTGGCTGTGCCCCCTCCCAGCTTCTTGTGCACCTGGCAGAGCAGGGGAAGCTGAAAAGTCCTTGACTAGTGTAAGCACTGCTTAGCAACAACTAAAACATCAGTGTGTTATCAACATTATTCTCATACTAAATCCAAAACACAGCACTATACCAGCTACTAGGAAGAAACTTAACTCTATCCCAGCCAAAACCAGGACAAAGGCCCGTAGCCATAGGTTTTTATGTATTATTTTCATTATTATTAGATAATGCTAACAGTAGTATTAACGTATGCTCTGCATCAGTCTCCTGAAAGGTCATTTTGGCCCTCAGTAAGGAAAAGGCTTGTTTTCCCTCTTTAGAAAAGTCATTTTAAAGTGGCCAGGCTGATGGCGTGGTAGGCATAACAAATTTTGTCAGTTCATAATCAGGCTTAGTTTTGTGCGAATTAAAATTATTTTTTTCCTTACTGTGTCCTTAAGCAAAGTTTTCCTGATGAAAATACGTGTGGTTTGGTTTTTTTTATTAATCTCACCCTTCCTTGTAAGCCAGTCTGAGATCTCTGCATCCCTTAGCACTATTTGGAAAAAAGATCTGGTTATCATGAGAGCATGGGTGAAAGATAGGACAGTGGAAAGCCTGAAGGAATAAAGGTCCAGATAGAGATGTACTGGCAGATCTATGAAGAGCTTGTCACAGTGCCTGTTGGCTCTCTGTTGCTGTTTCGTTTGCTCTGCTGGTTAATCATTTGCTTGAGTGCTCAGGTACCATGGTGATGGACACACTACCAGTGCCACAGACCCAGCATGCTGCATATTCATTAAAACATTATTTTTGAAAGGAAACCCAAAATAAATACAACTTTTGAAAATCCTCAGCATAGCTAATGTTACCGTTTACTTTCCTCTCTAACAATACAAATTAGCAAGGTAGGACATAAGCTTCTTCCTCCCATGTTAGGTTTTTCATTCTGCTGTTGATATCCACAGCTTTCTCATGAAAACATAAGTGGTTTGAAAGGCTTCAGACTTCTTCCATATGTTGAGTATAGCACATTTGTGCATTGGCCTTTCTGTGCAGCTATTGAGATGTTTGTTCCATTGTCATCAATATTAAAATCAGGGAAAGGGCCTTGGAATGAAAGCCAAATGCATCTTTGATCTGTTAAGCCCTACCAGTTTGCTAGTGTGACCTTTGTGAAACTAGGGGTATAAAGTGCAACTTTGAAAATCCTGGCCAGCACCTAACTGCTGGAATGCCAACTGGCAAGCTATTCTTCCGTCTTCTCCAAGTACAAAGCCTTCTGCCTGAATAGTTCCTATGCAGCATCTCTTCTGCAGTGTCACGTTTTGAGGTCTGATCCTCACACAGACCTCTGTTGCTGTTGTTACTTTTTATAGTGCAGTGCTATTTATATCTCTGTTTGAATATTTATGGTGGCCGCCACTGGAAAGTTAGCACTGAGCAATAGTTTCCCACAGAGGGCGTTACTGTGCTAGCATCCCTCCAAGATAACTGCACAGAATATAGAAACAAACGTTACCTCTTTATCATGAGTACCTTATGAGTTTGCTCCTGGTTTTGGTATCTCGAATTGCTTCACAACGCTGCTCTGAACACTGGTGCCTGGAGCAGATTGAACTAGCATACTAGCAGTCTATGAACCCCCAGCACATGACATGCTCAGGAGACAAACTAAACCACAGAGGAGGGAGTCAGCTAGAGCTAGATGTAAGGTATGCATCCCCTGGAGCTGGATAATTGTTCCTCAGACTCCACTGATCATAAAAGCTTGCTTTAACTTTTGTTGCAGCCCTCAGGAAATGGAAAAGACATCCTTTCCCTCTTACATTTCCCTCACATGATAAAAAAGTACCAAATATTTTTTTCAGGCCTGTCTTACCATCTGCTCTGACAGCAATTAGCTCACCAATTGGTGTGGGCTGAGTTCCATGAATATATGGTAAAAGCATGCAGAAAAGCTCAAAACTCAGACAGTGATGCAGGGATGCTGTTCATGTCTCCCTGGCATAAGGGCCTGTGATGCACTGCTTGCCAGAAGTTGGAGACACTTACAAGCAGTGTGAAGACAAAGCAACACCATTTGAATGTCCCATATTACTGATACCAAAAAAAAAAAAAATAGTAAAGACACTAACTATGGCAATCCTGTTAACATTTCTGAGCAAAGGGTGAGTGAGATTTGTAGGACTTGTGGGTCAGGACAGTGATCTCCTCCCTAGCCTGCTTCCTGTGAGATCTGAGCTGATGTTGTTGCAGCGGTGGTGGGAGAGAAGCCAGGACTTACCCTTTAAGGATTTAATTTGGAAGGCATTGGAAGTGAGATCCCCTCCTCTCTATCCTTCTGCAGTATGGGACCTTCCACCTTGGCACCATCCGGTCCTTGAACTCTCTAGGGTCCACAGATCCTTGTAAAACATACAGGTACAGCAGCTTTGCTTTGCTGTGGTGTTTTACTGTGGAGAAAGAACAGCCCCTGAGGAAAGTGGAAAATTAGCGCTGCTTGCCTCCTGTGCCTCTCCTGACTCCAGGAGCCAGTGCAGGTAGAGTCACACCCCTCTCCCAGGAAGTCAGGCCAGACCGCACAGGACGGCACCAAACAGGGTGCAGACTAGTGTTGTGGGGTGTCAAAGTAATACCTTAACAATCCTGGTGCCTGTAGTACGATTGCAAAACTGGTCTGTGGCATCAGAACATATACTACTACAACTACTGAGATGGCAAGCATCTACAGTGCAGAATCTATGAGTTGTCCTGTAAAATGCTTTTGTTGCTGTGATGTTGCCAGTCCTGCCAACCCTTCCTGCCAACCATTTCCTCTTTTTCATTAATCTGCAGTAATTTCTTTGGTGTTCCTTTGCATTAAATCTGAGGGGTATTCATGGCATTCACAGGTATGGTTCAATTAACTCCCTCATCCTTCTCTTCCCAAGGGTGTTCCATTTTTGAGAACCACCCTAGAAACACGTGTGAGTTGAGCGTGGATAGAGGCAACTCCTGCCAGTAGATCTGTGCACTTGTTTTTTTCCATGGACTATTGTCTGGAACTTGGCAAGCCTTTGGAATCTTTCCTGGATGAGCGGTTCTGGATTATTCACTCATTTTTTGTGAGCTGAGGTGAAAATAAACATGAGCTTAGGACTCTGAGCTCAAACTCAAACCCAGGCTTTCCCAGTGTGAGCCCAGAACTGAGAGTTTTAATTTGGCCATTTATGGATTATGATCCAGCAACAGAATTAGGTTTTGAATCTGAATGGCATCCAGGCTCTATGATACTCATGTAAATATACTAGCTTAGTGCTTGCAGTATGTTTACAGCCTGCTATTCATTTCTAACTAGTGGCGTTTTCCTTTTTGGCTACAGTGGAAGAAGCTGTGGGCTTTACTGTTGGTATTGGGTTTGGTACTTTATGATGGTAACAAAATCTGCAGATGTAGAAGCATGATAAACACTCAGATATGAGGGTCAGAAATCAGTCCATTTCTAAACAATCTTAACATCTGTTGGAATGGGCAGAGAAAGAGTTTATGTAGGTTGCACAACTGCAACCATTGACTGTTCACTTTCAGAAAAGCAGATCCGTGATTTTTCTGTCCTCAAACACTTGGTAATTTTGGTTTAAAACAGTAGGACCAAATCCAAACTGAGTTCAGGTTTTCCCAGTGTCTAATTAACAACAGGTTAACAGGTTAACACCTGGAATTAAAAGTATGTATGGAAAGGAAAGCAATCACCTGGTCTAGTGCTGAAAAGGTTCATGAGGAATTAAGGAGGAAATAAAAAAAGGCTACTAGAGTTGTGTTTTATTTTTCAGTCTCTTTGCTGTCTGCCAGTCCTTTACATGCGTGCTAAAAATTTCATTTAAAAAATGAAAAATATATTTTAAAGACCAATTTAAGAAACTGAACGTGCAATACTAACTTTGGAAAATTGCAGCTCTATTTTCTGACACAATCTTACATTTGTGACTAAGGGAAAACTCGATTATTTCAGTGGATTGCTGGAGAAGTAGATGTGAATCTCACTTTATCCATTCTCATCTTAACAGATTGACTTGGAAACCTTCAGTTTCAAAGAAGGTAAAGGTGTCAGAGTGAGTTCATATGGAACAGATGGGTTTTCTGGAAAAAGCCTCCAATTTTATAAACTTCCAGAAAAATTTCCCATGACTGGCAGGAGACAAAGTACCTTTGTTGTGAATGTTTGCTGGTCCCACTGAAGTTGATGCTACTTTGGGAACTGACTTCAGCTGAGATTAAGACTTTGGTTATAGACTGGTGTGAGTGTTGAAGATGAAGACACTGATCATTAAACCTGTGTCAGCTTCTCAGCAATGAACTCAAGTTCTTTTTGGCTTAAGTTCAATTACGCTCTGAATGAGAACACTTGATTTACATTAAGTGTTTCTCAACTGTTCTTGTGGGGGTATTAAGCTGATGTCTTGCTACTGTTTGTGGAGCCACCAAAGAAACAAGCAAAAAGAAAAAAAAAAAAACAAACAACCAAAACCAAACAAAAGAACCCCCACAGAAAATATTGATTTAAGTTTGGTGGCTAGTGTTGAATGTGCTTGTCCTTCCCTCTTGCAGCTGCAGAACATACTGGCATTGCAGGTGGGTCGTCCGACAGCTCTCTTTCGGACCGTTGCCAATCCTGCTTCATGGATCAGCCAACAACTGCCTCCTGAATTGTGCTTGCACCTGTTTCCTCTTCTTCTGGAATAAACAGTTTTGCCTGAAAAGAGCATTGACAAAGGCCAAAGTCGCACACCCAGCCTGGCCCACTGATATAAAGGAAATTACATTTTCTTGATGCTTGTAGAATGAAAGTGGCAGCTGTTACCATGGAAATAGTCAATTTATGAAAGAAGTTTTGAGGAGCATGAACATCACCACTAATCTAAGAGACTCCAGTCAAGACAAAAGGTTAAAGTTGGAGATGTGCTAATTAGGAGATAGCAGCATTTCTGATAGTGTGAGGATGGATACAAAGGAATTCTATTTGATAAAAATGCTGTTGTCCTGGCTAATCCCTTGAACCTATTATTTTGAATACACAACACGGATTAGATTCATCCCTAGTATAAATCTACTGATTTGTGTTCAAATAGGTGTAAACTTAATGGGTGTAAATAGGCACTACGTCCTGGAAAGGTTCTTTCAAATACTTTCTTAAAATGTATTTTAAGAGTTATTTTTTCACATTCCCTTTTTGGAGACATTTTCCTGGTTTTGTTTTGTATTTTGCAAGTACTGATGTCCTCTCTGTCCTTTTCTCTCTGCTCAACACATTTTCTGAGGTGCAGAAACTACTGTGGTTCTTCAGATTTCTCCTTAAACGTGCTAAAAATTTTATCAGCAAAGAGAGAAAAGGCTTTGTTATTTCCGCTGCACTTCCTCTGTTGATTGACTGTGCCAAGACAAAGTGAATAGTACAGTAAAGTCATCATCTGCAAACAGGAATGTTTGGGCCAGATCCTCTCTGCTCATACAAAGTGCCAAATCTTCACTCTCTTCAGGAGATATACATCTCTCCACAAGTTCTGAAAATACAACAACATACCATTTCTGTTAAATTTCTCAGCTTTAGAGCACTGAAAACACATCTGACAAACTCCATCTGAGCAGCTAATAACAATTTTAAAACAATTTCATATTGTGCACTGGATTATTTCACAAAATACTTAATTATTCTTAATTAAAGCTCCTGTTGATTATATGTGTGTGAGCCCTAGCTGTTCAAATAATCTTAGGCCCTACATTCTTCTATTTATTTATTTTCACTTACAAGTAGCCTGCATTATCGCAAAAGCCTTTATCTGTGTAATTAGTTTTACATGGACTTTGTAACGAAGACTGTGTGTGAAAAATAGAATGGTAAATGGTGTTGGATATGTCCCCCAAAATGACACCAGTAACATCAAAGCAGTAAAAATATCACCACCACACTATTCGTGGAAGAGCTAAAGGACATTCTGTGACCAGTGGACGCAAACAATAGGTCTGGCAATTGTAAAGGGTGTTATAGCATGTGATACTTCCAACTGTATCTCACGCTCCAACTTGAAGGCTGTAATTTTGCCCTAACTCTTCTGTCTAGGAGACTATTTGAGAAACTCATAGGCTTATTGCTAGGTCCCTTCTTTACAGCCTGAATGAATGTGTGGGGTGTATACTGCCTTCCTCCCCTCCTCCCCCCATGCTATTGTTGCTCTTTAACTTAAATAACACTTCTACCACATGGAGATGTCTTCCTCAAGGCATTTCTAGGCAGCAGTTATATCCTTACTTACCTCTTTTACTTCTAGGCTAAACAACTTAGCTCTGTCTGTATCTGTGGATGGAGGATCTCACTCATTTTAGAAGTTACTGTCTGCACTTTTCCCCATTTGAGCTCATATTTCTTGAACGTGTATAGGATTTCAGGTGAGGTACTTTGGACATGATCACAGATGTCTCACAGGTTCTACTGAAAATATCCATCCTCACGTCCTACAGTCTCACTTGCCTTTTTCATCGTGTTACCCATTTAGTCATCCTCTCATTGGCAACTACAGTCCTCATTTGTCTTTACCCGGTCATCTTCCAGGTTACATTTGAATTTTCTGCACATGACCTTGCTGTTTACCCCATTTATATGGCTCCCATCTTCAAGCTGCTCTGTTTGTATAGTTTCACTACTCTTCTGTATTGACAGTACAAGAGTGCCCAGGTACTCTTCTACCTGGGTCACAATGATCAAGAGCTATGAAAAGACAGCAGAAGCCCCAGGATGGATCCTGAAGACCCTCACTGCTAATCTCAGTTGACGATGCATCCCTTCTTAATGGCACTTAACTGTTACTACTTCTCCTTTAGCTGTTTTTTAACCACCAAAAAAGTCTTCTCCTTAGTCTTCAGATTCCTTAATAATGTATAACATGATGTCAAATGCATTCCTAAAGTCCTGAAAGATGAGATCTATTACACTTCATCTGTTCAGAAAATCACTTACCTCATCTAAGAAAACTATATGGATAGTTTGTATGGTGTCCTTTGGTAAATTGCTGTTGCATTTTATCCCATTTTCATTTATCTCTGTGTCTTTATATATTGCCTCCCTCAAAATGTATTTTAAGGCCTTTCATACTAATGAGGTCAAATGAAATAGCTTGTAATTTCCTAACTGCCTTCTCCTCTTATTTTTCTTCACATTTTTTTTAAGGAAAGAAACCATATTTACTGTTTTTCAGTTTCACTCCCAACTTGCTGGTGCTGTTAAAAATATTTGTCACTGGACCAGTATTACATGTGTCAGAAATTTTTGGAAGTCAGAGATAGTGATTAACCATACTTCAAGCTTGATGCATTTAACTTTTTGAGTCGAGCTTTTGTGTTAGCTGTGGTAGTTTCTGCTTGCATACCCACATTCTCATTATTCACCCCATCTTTGTCTCTAAATTCAACTTAAAACTTGTTATTGAAAACTGTGGCAAAATACTTATTCAGGGCCTTTCTTTGAGTTGTCTTTAATCCTTCCATCCTTCCACCACAGTGGCACAGCATTTTTCCTTGTCTTTTTTTATTTACACTACCAAAGAGCCTTTTACTATTTGTTTTCATATTCTTTGCAAGATATAACTCAGTTGGGTTCTTGGCAGTTCAAACTTTATCTTTGTACTTCCTGACCTCTCGGATGTTTTTAGTCTGTGGACGATACCTTTGGCATTCTTTGCTTATTTCCCGTACCTTCTTTTTGACATGGTTATTCATTCAGGTTAGACCTGGGATCTCTTCTTACAAGGTCCCGCTAGTTGCTGGCTGCAGCTTTGTAAAAGCTACTTGTTCAATTTACTGTCCCTTTTCTGCACTACAAAATAGACATAACTTGAGAGAGCTTAAATGCCGTTTTTATTGTCATTTTACAATGCTTTACTATGCTAGTGCAGTTCTTAAGTTCCTATGCCTACCTTGCTTCTCTCTTACATAAATAATCTTACTCATGTCATAATCAAAGCTATGAAGAATATTTGTGTGAGAAAAGGGTTGCAGATCAGGGTCTACATTCCCTAAAGTACTTTCACCAGGTGCAGCATTTTCTCACAGTGGTGGCTTTTTTAGCTGAACTGTAAAAGCTGTTTAAGAGGTACACGTGCAGTATCAAAAGAAGTTCAGAATATTTTGGAAGATGAAACTGCTTGGAAACTGAAGGATGCAGGGATTTGTCCAGGTGCCTAGTATTTCTCTAATAGCCTTTTGCCACTTGACTCAGGTTTTATTTCTGTCTTTTTAAGCATTATTAGATTTTCTTTTGGCACCCTGGTGATTTGCAAACGTACAAGTACTGTACTGAGTGCTCAGGAAAATGGTGTTTCACAGAACTAAATTGTTGCATGGAGAAAGTTCCTTGGTAACTAGTTATTACTTGGATTTTTGTCAGGTCTCAAAATATATCATGGCTGTGTTGCATTAACACTGGAAAAGTATATTCAGCAGCAGACTCTGCCCCAAAGAGCTTGCAACTGAAATACATAAAATACATTCAGGGCCAAAGGAAGCAAACATTTTTTTATGGTCACTGTGAAATGTGGGAAATAAGCCAGTGTCACTCATCTAGGGCATGACCAGTATCTGAACCCAGTCTCCTTGACTTCTCAATCTCTCTCTCAGCTGCAGGAAGATTTTTCCTATTTTCATCCACTACAGTCATTAATAGGAGTAGGAAATTTCAGTAGGATACTGGGAATGAAAAGAGACAAAATTCCATTTATTTTCCTGCTTTTTCACTTACTTAAATAATCTGTCACTATATGACGAAGTATTTGGTAGAAGGAGAAAGCATGGTATGTTCTCTACTGGTGCCATTGCATTTTTTAGACAATCCAGTAGGAGAGTATATATTAGCTATTAATCTGTTACAGGGAGAAGGCAGTGGATGGGTCAAAATCTGATTTGGCTGTTAATTTACGAATTTTGAGCAATAGGCATGAAATGACTGAACAAAGAAGTAGATGACAATGCAGAAAATATTTTTTGGTATATAAAAAGCTTCCTTTTAGATTGGGCCTATTCATAAGTAATGTTACACACAATTCTGAGAAGATATTAGAAAGTCTTAGTACATTTAGATTTTCACATTAGCTGGTGAGCTGCACAAATGTGACCTGAATTATGACTCTCCTGTGGTTTCTACTTATAAATCCTTTTTCCACTACAAATAAATTATGAAATACATTTAAAATAATGAGTCAATGAAAAAAGAATATTTTTTTTTGTTTAAATCTAATGGACACAGCTACTTTGAATAATGCCATTTTTTGCTGTGGGAATGAAGAAAAACCCTCCAAATCTCTTCCGTGTATAAATACATCCATTTACTTCAGCAGCATCTTAGTGAATCTAAGTTTAACCAATAAAACTTAGCTGGAATGTCACTCCTCTGTGTGTCAGAAAGATTCAGTAGAGATTAGTGAGGAATCTGTGTGTGATTCAGTACCTATCACTGTGTCAACTTCACAGCAAGGCAGGATCCTGGGTCATAGGAGAGAAAAGGAAACAGAATTTTATTTTGAAGAGTGTCATCTCGTGTACATACAAAGGTATTACTTCCCTCTCTGGCAGCAAAACTACATATTGTATTTACCAAAGGAACAGCAACAAATCTCATACAAGTGCTCACATACAATGTTATATTAAGGAATTTCAAAGAAATTCTGATCAAGATGGTACTCAGGCTATGAATACCTACAGAATTGACAGGTACCAACACAGTGTTGTAAAGAGCACTACAAGAGGGTTTCCGCTGGCACCAGTGTTGCAGTTACTGTATCCCAGCTAAATTAACTCTATCCCAGCCAAAATCAGCACATCACCCAACAAATCTTGTGCTCAGTAATTCATCTCAACAACAAAAAAATCCAAATAATTTTACCACTGGTAATGTTTTTTCTCCAGTCTCTGTTCTAAAATAGCCAACACAAATCTTTGTTTTGTTCTTTTGTTCTGATTGGGTTTTTTTCAGGGAAGAAGGAGGTATTCCAACAATTAGAAACTTTTCAATCAAGAATGTGGAGGGAATAGGTTAAACGGGGAAGATAAATCATGGTAATGGAAAGCTGCACCTTCCAGTATATGTACTGGCTTTTCTGAGCAAGATTTTCAGAAAACAGGATCTTAGCCTTAGGATTTGTATTCCTGCATGAACTTTTCAGGAAAACAATTCTACTACATCAAGGACACTCCCTCTGTTAACAGCCTGTTAGAGTGATAGGTATTGATTTAAAATCCAGAGAGACAAAAATAACTGGTTTAATTTTCAGACGTGTAAAGTGTACAGAACACTAGTTGAAAAAACATATAATTTCTTTTAATGCTTATTTGATAAAAATAATGTGTATTTTTGACTTGGCTTCTATGTCTGTGTTGATTTTTCTTAGTTGTGGAGAAAGAGCTACAATACAAATAATGTGGTATAGGTATTTACTCAGCAGTCTGTCCAAACAAACTGACCTGATTATGGTGAAAATTTTTCATTGCAGCAGTTTTGTATTGGTGCATTAGGAGATGTGTAGTGAAAGGCATGTTCTTTTTGCAGGTTTATTTTAATAAAAAACAAAACCACCTCAAAACACAAGTAGTCAACCACAAAATCATATTATTTTTAATTCCAAAAAGGCTTCATAATACCTTCTGGGTATTACAGTTTAGATGCGTCTTGCTCCTGTTCTACTTAGGGGCCTGTTGTCCTGTCTGGACCTAATCTTCCATGACATGCCACTATCTCTGCTTTATGGCTATGGACATAGCCTATTCTCTGATGAACTGAGGGAAATACATCTAATAATGTAGCTACACAAGGGAATGAGAATATGAGTCACTCAAACTTTAATATCTGTGAGGGCCAAAAGCTTGTATTTAAAGCTCCCCTGGAAAATTGAATTCTTCTCTGCAAAGGAAAAAAACACAAAGATTTTTAATTACCTCTAGACACCTAGTTCTCATTTACTGTTGAATATGTATGGTGACTTCAGTAAAATTAGTTCATAGGAAATGAGCTTAGAATTTGAGCTGTGCAGAAACCTGACGATGCGCGTGAAAGGCTCAGTCTGAATTTATATACAAATGACTTCATATGATGGGAGGAAGAGAGGGGTGAAGGTGAGTTAAGAGCATGTTGGGCTATTGGTATTCTTCAGCCATACTCTATTTGTATGGAGAGCTTTTTTGTTGATGACTCTATTAATCCTTTCTCTCAGTTCGTAGCATTTGAGACAAAAAGCATTTTTTACACAAGTGTTGTGCATGTGGCATGGCCCACACAACTGAAATCCATCTGTGAACTACAGTGTCAGCTTGACATCCGTTACTGTCTGTGGCTCTAGGATAGGTATCTTTAAGCATCGGACAACAAACAGAAGTGTTTCAAAGCCTTGAAAATTTGGATAGAATATTCTCAGCTTGGATTGCTTGATCAATGCTCTGTTTTCACTGCATCAGCAAAAAATTATATAAAAATAAAGCTTCCCTATTAACAAATTGTTTGTCATTTCCAAGCTAGCTGCAGAGGTCTGTGCGGTCATGTCTACTGAGTTGCTAAATCTTTATGCCTCTTCCTCTTTGGAGAGTCATTAAGCTTAGAAGCATTAGCCTCTACAGGGCTGATCAGGATGGCTTGTTTTAAAACATGTCAAAACTGTTGGACAGCAGCTTGTTAAAAACTTCCACATTATGGATCATTCTGATTGATTGGGCATAAATTAGTGCCAGTTCTGTTGTTATGATTTTTAGCACAAGTTGCAAAGATACTCACACATCATAATTGAGCCTTTAGGCTGGGGTCGGCACAGGTATTTAGTGCATCTGAGCTCTTAACCCAAAATGTCTTGGGTCTTTCTATTCATTAGAAATCTGAGTAACTGTTACTCAGTGCAACTACAAGACTGTTGAGAAACTGATTTTCAGAAAGGCTTTTCTCCCATATCTTCATTGGCTTTACCTTCAGTCAACAGTGTCACTGCTTCTAAAGCTTGGACTTATACAGGGTATACCACAGCTCTGCAGTTAACCTATAGCTCTGCAAGAGACTTAACTACAAGCCAGCTCTGCAGACCAACACTTCAGACCAAATGGGTTTGGCAGTGGTTCACGTCCACACACAGAGCAAATGACAAGTGTGTGTATACCTACGCCCACCATGACTTCCATCAGGTGACCTTCAGTGCATCCCATTTGTACCCTGGTGTCTCATCCACGTTAAGATAGTGAGTGGCTTGTGACTTGGAGGGGGTATGGAGCAGATGCACGTTTCAGCTGACATGGCCTCTGGCAAAGGGGCAGGTGGGGGCAGCCTGTTGAAAACCTCTGTGCCAGAATTCACTTGAGCTTGTCCCTTTGGTGAATACAAGGGGAGCAGGAGATGGAGGAGAGGGGAGCAACCATCCTCCTTTCCTGCCTCGTATTTCAGGGGGATTAGTCGCTCTCAGGGAGAAAGGAGGGAACAGTCCCTGCCCACAGGAAGGGCTTTTTGCTCTCTGCCTTTGTATGCACCGCGTGAGGATGTGAGCTCTGTCTTTCCTCTCATCCCCTCTGTTATACCACAAAGACAGACTCTCCTCTTCTCCTATAACTAGGTTTTCAGAGCTCAGCAGCAAAGGTGCAGGTGCACATTCTGCCAGAATATGACCTGACATTTTGTTAGCACCAGAGAGAATTGGACTCTAGTATCCAAAGGCAGATTTTAGGTGTTTTTTTTGAAGGCTACGCTCCAAGTTAAATCGTTTTGTTGTCTGACCAATTCACAGGGCAGAATTACATCTCTGTTTCCTGTCTTGTATGCTATAAATATAAATTGAGTATATTATATTTATTATACTTTGAACTTTAAGTATTTCCTGCAATTTCCAGGAAAACTTCCTTTAAAAAAGCAATAAGCTACTGACCAATATGTAGAAGTGAGTTAGCAATTTATTTTTAGTAATGGAGAAACTCCAAAGAAAAAAAATTCATGGCCTACTGGGACAATTTATAAGGAAGGAAAAATAGGAGGAAAATCATCAGATAAATGACATCATATAATTCACCCTGGTCTAATTTGTGACTTTCACATTTTGAGGATTTCTTAATTTGATTTGCAGGTGATGATCTGCTGCCAGAATAAATAAGTCTTAGAAATTGTCGAGACTGCTCAGCCATTTGCTGTGATATCACTCCCACGTGAGGAACCTGTAGCATCATCTTTCTTCAAGTACCTTCTCTCCTGTGGTAAGTTTTTCAGACGTACAGTCTTCTTCTGTGTCAGGAGTTTTAAGAAGGGGGAGTGAGGTGAGTTCTGAAAAGTCCAGCTCTGGTCCTAGATTTTGTTGGCAGAACTGGAAGCTATAGTCGGTAAACCTAGTCGTACTCATGTTGAACACATTTAAGGTTTGGTAAGGCTGTGGAGTATAGTAAATACCACAGGACAAAATTACAGGTGTCACTAATGGTCGTTTGTATTTCTTTTGTCCCCATGAAGTGGACCACATTTGCACAGCATGTAAAATTTCTCTACTTGTCTTATTATCTGAAATTAATTTTTTCGATGCCGGCATCTGTATTTGCAACTTATGACTTTCACAGTGATGTCAGTCCCTCTAAATAATTAAAAAAAGGGCCTCTCATCCAATATTAAAAACAAACAAACAAAAATCCATTAATAATTCTGACAACTAACCTTTGGAATGGAGACCTAATTAGTTCTTATTGAGCTTGGTCCAAAGATCATTGAATTAATTTGGAGTCTTTCCATTAAAGTTAATTGACTTTAGAGCATAGTTCTTTCTCAGACACACTGGTTTAGCAATATAGGGTAGCAAACAGTCACCCTGTCACCCATCAGCAACATCACCCACAGACAGGGTGTGTTAGGTGTTCTATTTGACATTGTTTCTGGTAAAGATGTTGCCTAAGTTGATGATTCCCCTGTGGGCATATAGAGGACATGGAAAAAACTTTGTGCCCTGAGTACCCATTTATTTGGCAGTCACCAAAGCCTGCAGGTTTCACTCATTCCAGCTTCACTGTGGAGCTTTCATCAGAAGTGTCAACATTAACAAGATTTTAAACTGTAGGCGAATATAGAACATCATTTGATCCTGGCAAAGAACTGTTTGCCTCAGCACTTGTGGGATAATGTAGAGTAAGCAGCAAATCATTGATGAATCTGTAATGCAACACCAGTCCCAGGAGTGCTCAGGCAAAATTGCTGCAAAGAAGAAAGAAAGACACCAAAAGTGATTAAGTGCGGCGATAAGATTCAGACCTTGGGAGACTTCTAGGGAGACTCTTTTAAAAAAAAAGAAAAACATAAAAGAAAAAAGAAAAAGGGGTACAGAATTATGTGCTTAACCATTTCATTCTGGCTTAATAAAAACCAGAAGGAACCCACAGATGCTGAATGTTTACTGAACCTTAGCTGGCCTGGAATCATCCATGCAATTAGTCTAGTTTCATGCTTGTGGTACTGTTGACTTCTGGCCATTATCCACGAGTTTCCAGTGAAACTTTTGCATGTTCTATCAGGCCATTAATTCTCATCACTGTTAAATACCTTATTTGCTTTTGCTGTCCATAGAGATAATTAATAAACATAGGATAAAATTTGTATAATATTAATAGAGCAAGGTATTTAATCTTTCTTTGTACATTTTAAAAATGTGGCAAATTCACTAACAATATCCAGCAATACTTAAATGGTGATTAGAGAACTTTAGTGGAATTGCATTGTCAAAATGGTACAGCACATCTGTTAACGCAGACAGCTGGTCCTCAGTGGTTGCTTACTTGCTCCCCATCTCTGTTTTGTCTTGTATCTGTCTAACGTAGTCCAAATATAGATCCAGTGGGGTCGGTGCAAGTTCTTCCATAGTGATGGTTTGGACTTGTACTTAAGACCTTGGCACTGGGAGATCCCTGCTCAGTTTCCATCTCTGTTATGTATTTGCTTTGGGAACATAGGTGAGCCTCTCTTGGGCCAGTCATAATAGGGTTGACAGAGCTTCTTTTATGCCCTGACTGCTTGAATAGTCTGCTTTGTGACAGGGCTTTGTTTTCTACTATATTTTTGTACCTAGGAAGTAGGGTTCCAATTCCATTTGGTGCCCCAGGTTACTTAACAAATTTAATTTAGTCAGTTTCAAATAATGACATCAAGATAAAAAAACCTCCCTATCACATTAATTATCCTCAGAGTATTCCACTCCCTTTGCAAATTTATTTTGGAGACTAAACAAGGTTATACTTCAGTATTAAATACAGTCATCTGTTTGGATGAAAGTAGTTGCAAAGCTCCAGCTAATACTCATATGAAGTTTAGATTACAGCGTACATTCCACCTACTGATACCAAAAATACTGAGTTAATGTACCAAAAATAAACATTCATTTAAAGAAAACAAGGAAGCTTTTAAGTGATCATTCTGAAAATTTCAATGGCATTTTGCAGTCATTTGTGTTGCATGATTCGTGCTTGAAATATTGTTTCCTACTTTCTCTTAAATACACTTCTCTATTGTTTAAAATTAAGACACCTTTTACTTTGCACTGGCTGTTGGTTTTGGAGGTAGGTGGGAATGGTTGTTAGTCTTTTATAATTTGCAGCAGCGAGGATGTCACTTGAGAGTATATTGGCCTAAGATGATGTAAGGATCTTTAGCTTCATGTTTATATCCAGGCCAGTGGACATCCAAAAGAATTTTAGTCTCCAAGGTACCATCAGAAAAGTGGCAGGCAGCGTAGATGGGCAAAGCAGCCCATATGTGGACAATGAAGCCCTGCCTGTTCCATGACAAAAGGGCCCCATGAGGCTTTTCAAATCTGTACTAAAGCACATGCTCAAGGGATTAGGCAGGAGGGAAGAAGGGAATCTACTCCCTTTTTTTTTCCTGAACTCACAAAAAAAAAAGGAATTATCTCTCTCAGGCATAACCAAGATGGAAGGCAATGTCTTACTGACAGAGAAACATATATTTAGGACCATGATTTGTTAGGAGTGATTGTACTTGTTTCCTGAGAAATACATGGAGCCTCTTGATAATGCTGGATGATAGCAATCTGCCTTGTGGGCAGGTGTGCACATAATAGATGGTGCCTGAGGCAATATTTGCCCACATTTGGTGAATTCTCCTTTTGTTTATGCTAAGTATATGGTTTAGTTTTATTATATTAACTGTTGAGAACAGTATCTCCTTAATGTCAGAAATCAATACCTTATTTATAAGTATGCAGATTTTAATAATGCAGTAACAGTAATGATTTTTTCTAAGTGTATGGTAAAAACAGTGTGTCACTATTTTCCAGTGGTTGAAGATACTTTAAAATTGGTGGACTGGTCATACGGATTTGAAACAATCTATTTTTGCTGTTGTTCCAGATGATGTAAATTCATGGAAAATGCTCTCAGAATCTGGCTAGAGAATGCTTTTGCTTGTTTGAGAGTTTATGCACTATGTTTAAGAGTCTTGCTCTATGCTCTCTGCTGAGATCGAGATGAGGTCATTTTCCTTGAAGTTTTGTTGTCAAGGTTCCAGATCAATACGGGACTTATGTTTGCATGTATTCAAGTACACAAGTAGTCCTTCTGAAACCAGTGAATAAAGTTCTGACTTCATTGATGTCAATGCCAAAACTCCCACTCACTTCAGTGAGGCCAGAACTAATCATGTTTTTCAATGGAATAGTTTTGGGGCAGAGGAAGGGAGGGTTGTTTTGCTTTTTACCAGTGAATAAAGGGGAGTCAATATTTAAGATTTTATAACAGATACAGTGCAGATATCCATGGAGAACTGTCAGAAATAATTATTTAAGTTTTGTAAAATTCTTCTGGTTTAGTAATACCAATTCTTTATTTTGTCCTGACTTTTACGTTATATGTTAATGTTAACTATATTACTGTGATAACATGAAATGTAATCTGAAGTGGTTTAGATAGCATTTAGATACAATTGATGTAAAGCTTCTTACTACATCAAACTAAAACCATTCAATCATATAAAAATAAGTTGTTTTGTCATAACCAAAATGCTTTTGGTTTAGATTCCTGAATCTCTTTTCTTCAAGATATTTGTTGAATGGGAAATTCTGAAGTAGTGACATTCTTTCTGATTTAGAGCATAATCAAATTCTGAAGGGTCAGGACTTCCTGCAGGACAGAAATTTCAATTTTGACCATCTTGATGCAGCGAGTACTTAATTCACTGTGGCTGTTTACGAACTCAATGAAAAGCTGGGTACTAAAGTGCTGTGCAAATTTGGAGCATAGCAGGCTAATGTTATTCCTGATCAAAATGACATGAACATGGTCATACTGCTGGTCAAATACATTGTGGTGCCTTGATTTTTTGGAAGATAATGACTATTCTTATGGTTGCTCTTACTCAAGACACTCCTCCCCATTTCTGGTTGACAAGATTTTTTAAATAGAACCCAAGCTTTTGTAGAAAATATCACATTTCTTTTACCTTCCTTCTGCACTCGGAAAACAACCTTATGACCTAACGTCAGAAATAAGTCATAGTCACAAATAAATCGTAGTTTTACTATTAAAGCTTTTGCAATAGATTGATGTGCAATATAGGCTCTCTTCTTAACCCTTTCATTCACTTCTACTTATTTCTGAATTTCTTGGTAGTCTTAATTTCTTGGCAGAGCACAATATACTAACAACAACTCTTTATCCACTTACCTGGTAATTTTATCTACAGAACCACAGTGTTGTTTTTATTTTACTGTAATGGTGATTGTCTGGGATTGACTCTATCTGTACACTATTTTATACAAATATAGTGCCCTCAGTGTAAGTGGAATGCATCCCAATTTGTACAAGTGACTGCAAAAAAGGACTTTTGGACATTTCATCACATATGGAAAGTGCTGAACTCTTGGGTAATACAAGTGCCTGGCCAGTGGTAATATCCTCAAAAGGTTTCTTCTTGTTTCCTAAAATATCTGCGTTATCAGAAGTTTTGTTCACACAGAGTCATGAGAGTCCTTTGTTCAATCAGGGCTGACTATGGTGTAATAACTATCCCCAGCTGTTTGATGGGAACCTTTCACTTACAGGCTGAGTGACAAGTAGCCACATAAACCTTCCTCACTGTTGTAATGGACCTTGAAAATCTGCTAAGCCTAGGAGGACAAGGGAGGTCAACGAGAGGCAGGATGTAAAAAATAATACTAACATATCATAAGCGGAAGCAAACATAGTCAGAGTTTTGGATTTAAATGAAATTTTATATACTCACAGGAAGCATCATCTAGTGGTTAAAGTATAGAATTGGGAGCTGAGTGATGCTGCTTCTATTCTTGGCCATGCTGCTGCAGGTTTTGTTCCAAATAGAGAAGAGCAGAGGTCAAAAATATACCTGTATAAAAGAACTTTCCGTTTTTAATAATAGCATGAGATAAGGCCATATCCCAGAGCATTAAAGAGAATCAGAACTTTGATTGTAGATAAGATTTTTATGAAAACCAGCTCAGAATTTCAAAAAAGGGACAGATCAGAGTTAAATGAAAATGGGTATGAGAGGAAAGTAATATTCAGTCTGAAATCATGTGAAGAGAGGTATGTAAGTATAGTCTGGGGTCAGCAACTGTAGAAAGCACCAAGGGTAGTAATGGCACAATAATTAGTGAAGAGGTCATAAAATGTATCCATCTCATACACCCATGAAATTTCAATAGCTGCCTAGCATAGGATATTAAGAGCATCCTTTTGTATGAGTGTAAAATTACTTATATAGAGATTTGTGCAAAATTCATGGTAGAATTCATGGTCTCCACAGGGTTTGTGCCTGCAGTTGAATGGGAATGGATTCAGACAGGTTCATGCCCAGCTGTGCTCAGCTGCACAGGTAATGTGCCATATGAAAAAACAGAACTTCAACTGAGACAGCTTGGAAAGTTTGACCCCAGGTATGCAGAGCTTTGTCCTCATTTTCTATCTCCTAGCACACCTTCGTGCCATCACCAGGTTCTCCATGTATCCGTAGTATCCAGGTTCTTATTGAGCGGTTTAGCTATTAATTTACAAAGCTCGAACTAACGTACCCTAGATTTCTCTTCTGTTTATAGCCTGCTGCTCTGTGTTCTAGATTGGGAAGCTGGTGGTGCTTGGACATGCTGAAAGTGTGAAGGTATATATTTCCAAGATAAGAAAATACATAGGTCTTTGCAATCACGTATGTGCAGAACCACTTGTCTCTGAATATCAGGTGTAGTCTAAGTGTCTAATGTTAAGGTGTTCCTGATGTGCCTTAAGTCTTGCTCCTCTACATGCCCAGAATGTCTCCAGCCTTGACACTGCTGAGCAGTTCAGCACCTGTCTCGCACCTCAGACCTGTCTGGATTTCAAACTTAGAAATGGATGGCTCACCTGCAGGATCCAGTGTTATAGATATTCTTTGAGCATGGCGTTGACACCCTCAGTCTGGTCTAGTGGCATTCATCCAGTAGTTGGGAGATCCCACTTCAAATCCCACCTCTGCCTGAGTAGATATGAATTTGCATTTTTTGCCTCACAGGGAAAGCAGCTCAAACACCAGGCTACAGAATAACCTTTGAGAAAGGGTGATGGGACATGGAGCCAAGATTGTCCTTCCCTCAGTTGAAACTCTTCCAGTTTCTAGGAAGTGATTAAATATTCATTGCATGGGCAGGCAGGGAGAATGAATGAGCTGTACCAAGGGACAGAGGAGAAGGGGCCAAACACCTTCAGACATTTGAAGGATTTGAAGCTGGGATTTGAGATCCCAAGTGAGAGCTCCAAGGAGGTTGGACAGGATCTTGTCTGTATTTTGTGAGAAAAGAATGGCATAAGTGTCCGTCTTCAGGAGGGGGTTCATAACTATGAATTGCAGGAGAAGAGAAGTGCTAGCTGCAGCTCAGGGTAGCAGGTATGTTGGGGAGGAGGGGAAGAAGAGAGGGGCACGTCCATCTCCAGCAGTGCCACTTGGGCAGCCTCAGCAGGTTGGCCTTCCACTTGTTCCATGCTGAGGCACCTAACTGTCCCCATGCACTATCTAATAGCACATCAGTATCTAAGTCAGGATATGGATTGTAAAGTGTCAAAGCATCAAGGAATATTTGTCTTTCTGAGGATATAGTCCATCATACTTTAGACATCAAGAATCCCAGTGATATCTGTAAACCTCTTTGTAAAGCTCTTTAAAATCTCCAAATGAAAAATGAAATGGCAGTAGTTTTTGTATTCAGAATGGATTAAAAATCTGAGAGAGGCAAGGTTTTAGAGGAGAGATTATCTTTTATTAGATCATCTGTTATACTTGGAAGAAGCAGGCCAGCTTTCAGGCATGAATCTCTTCATTGTAATCTTGATCACCGTTCATTACCACAAGGTGTTGCAAAGTCAACCTCCTAGTTTTTCTCTGTCTTTGTATCTCTTTCTCATTTTATTGCAGGAAGTTATTTTTTCCTTTCCTTGTGATTTTCCTTGTGATTATTCTAGTTAGTCACCTTGCCTGAAGTGTAATTTTCAGAAGCTGGACTACATTACCTTTTGCAGCTCCAGGGACTTCTTTGCAGCAGCAGAATACCCATCTGCCGTGTTCCATCTGGTTTCCACTTCTGCCTCTGCCACCTGAATGCAGAGAGCCAGAGAAGTGGGCTCAGCATTTTGCATTTTAGCATGCACACATGCAGAGAGTATATTTAATGATAAAATATTTAATAGTTAATAAATAAATTTTAAAAAATGGAGCTCTAAAAAGAACAGCTGGTGCTTCATTTATTGAAATTGAGTTACCCCAATGCACTTGGGTTAATGGTTAAAAAAAGTTAGTTCCTTGAGGGTTAAAAAGAAGAGAGAAGCTGGGAACAGAGGGGAAATATAATGACATTATTTTTTTCTGTATTTCCAAAATGACTGTCAGCTTTCTGTGGAAAGTCAATCTGCAGTGTCAGCCTTTGTGTCCATTCGCCTGCCCTTCTTTGACTTCAGAGATTCTAGTCCGGCATCCACTAGTTTCTGCAAATGCTCTGCAGAGGCGACCGAACCTGTTTGTTTTCTGTTTTCTCTTTAAGATCTTTGCTAGCTTTCAAAATTCATACATGAATATGCATTCATGAGAAAGCAGAAGCTGGGTGAAAAAATGAAGTAGGTTTTCAATGAAGTTTGGCTGTAGCATTCGCCTCCAGTAAACTAAACAACTCTGTTGTGCTCTATTTAAAAGATGCCCTCATGACCCTGTTCAGTTTTGCATTTGTCCAAATTCAAGGGGCTCCGAGAAAAGCTTTTGTCTCAAGCTGAGTGCTCGGGCTGGGCTTCAGCTACTGAAGCACTAATGTACCTGTGTATTTTTTCCTTGTAAACAGTTTTCCTAAAATTTTGGTTAATTTTTTTAAATTTTCAGCTTCAAAAGACAAGTGAGTCTTCTCCCAGTCCCCAAGGGTTCATGAATATACTGGTTATATCCGTATGAGGCTAAACTGTGACGAGATAACAGCTGTACCTTACGCTATGAGTCCAGTGAATTATTTACAGAGCAAAGCATTATTCATAGATATGAATAAGGGTAATGACACCCTGGCCTTTTGTTATCCCCTTTTCTTCCTGGTCCCTCTAATAAACATACAAAATATAAGGAGGACTTCAGGAAACTTAACTTTATGGGAGGAGTCAAAATTAAGAATTGTGATGATACAACCTGAAAATTGCCAGTGAGAATAACGGGGCATAAAAAGTCAATTACTTGCAAGGCGTTGGGAGCTTGGGAAGAAAGTATCATAACAATATCACATAATGGCTCCATTATAAGATTATAGATGCTTTGCAGAGCAACATTAATGAGCTCCTCTAAAACTTTGGGGAAGGTTAAACCAGTCTAAACTCACTTGCTGCCTTGGTCTAATTTAGGCATACGTTAATGTCTCTACAGTCACTTGATGCTGAGTAGTGGAAGGAAACCTGCTATAGTCCACTAAATATGCTGTTGTGCTGTGTTAACAAAACTATCAGAATTAATAAAACACTTTAAATATATCACAAAATGAGTTAAAATTACAAAAAAAATTATAATACAGTGAAGCAAAATAATAGCAAATACAAAATAATAGCAAATGCAAATAAGTAAATAATAAAGTGAAATATTACATTTAAGAGTAAAAGCTACTGAAACATTAACATTTTACATTGGTTTGCTTTTTAGAAATTACTAAAATGATGATTTAGGATTTGATGCAAAATTTATTGGCCAAGAATTGTTCCTGGAGCAAGGCACAGCTATGTTTGTTCTAACATCAGTAAATTCATTACAAAGAAGCATGAGTGTACAAAATTTCTTGGTATTACTGAGTGCTTTGAGCTCAGATAGTGTTATCAGTGGAGCGCTTTCCACCCATTCTTCCATCTCCACTCGTTTCAGCATTGTAGATACGCTTCTGCATGTCACTAGGACATATTAAAATGTAGCACATTTCTTAAAAGCTATTCTGTTCCTTCTCTTTTATGCAGGTGCATGAAAAATGCTTTTGTTGGCTCAGCCATTGACAAAGTAATAGCAATTTCTGCAAGCTTAACTATTCTGTTAATTATCTATTTGGGGAAACTTTATGGAATGGGGCAGGGGAAGTGAAATTGGGGAAGCTTATTGCAATTTAGAGTTGAAAGAATTTGGTAATTAGCATGAAATAAGAAAGAGAAAACAAAACTTTCCTATATTTGGTTACTGGTAAGGTTTTGGGGTTTTTTACATGAATGTCCTTTCCTTCCCCTTAGCAGATGTTTTCAGTGTATGACCCATACCTACTGAGAGTGTGAGCACCACTCCTAAGGCATCTATAGAACTTTGCTAAGAAAATCAAGTCTATTGAGTAAACTTGAAGGAGCTGCAAGCAAAAAAGGTTGAAAACTAATGCTATTTGATAGTACCAGTACAGAGATAGGTAATTTTTTTCTAATATCATTATTAAGCTCTTAAGGTCTTATCCTAAAAACGTTGAAGTCAACAGGAAAACTGTTACTGACTTCCAGGGACTTAGGATCAGCATCTCAGTTTATTGGAGTTTTGTTTGTCTTTAATGGCTAAAATGTATGTAAGAAAATGCTTGAATGGCAGTGATTGGAATTTCCTAACTTGGTCATTCAACAGACAAGGGCAGGATGCTAGATATTGGCACTACTGAGTGTTGTATTGATGCTTTTCCATTGACTGGCTATATGACCTTTGCACACTGACTTGCCCCTTCAGCCCACAGTTAGTTTATTGTGAAGAGTCAGAAAATATGAAGAATCCATTTTTTTCCTTTCAGAATCCAGCAGCTGTGAAATTTAAAATTAAGTGTCTTCAGGGATTCTTGGACAGGGAAGGAGACAGAATGCTTGAAGGCAGCAAAGCAGAGGTTTCTATGCCTGAAGACAGATTCACAGTGGCTGGTAGCCAAAAGGAGGAAAAAAAAATTGCATGTGAAGATACCTGCACAAAAAGATTTTTCCTCATATTAATAATATATTCTTCCAGGTACAATGGAATGTAGAATAACTCCACTGAAGATGATGCTGTTACTGCAAGAACAGAGCTGAGTTTGGCCGATGAGGAGCAGAGATCTTTTCCCTTGTGGAAACTGCCATTCACAGGAAGACACAGGGAGAAAAGAAGAATGATGTTAAGGAAAAAGGAAGTTATGAGAGTGGGAGGCTGCCATGGTGATGACCAACCTGCCACTGCTTTAAGTCCTGATGCGTATTACATTGCGTGTTCTGGGTTTAATTACGGTGCTGGAGTGTAGTGCTAATAAGGCTGCCAGGTTTTGTGTTCTCCCTCTCTCTGAGGCAGAGCTAATTAAAATAGGCATTAATTAATATGTACTTTGAGGTCCCTGAACTTTAGGTGATTAAAATATTATAAATAATATATTATAACTTATAGCACATGGATCACTATGAAAGAGTTTAATGTCACTGACTGTAAAATGTGACTAAACGTGAATGCCCTGCATGGTAGGGAACAGAGCAGTCTGTCGTGACCACCTACATCTCCATGTCCCTGGAAGAGGTCAGTTTAGCTGTCAGTCCCTGGGCTCCCTTCTCAAGCCAGCCATGGGAGACATTAATGGCAGAAACTTTCCATCTTTGATCTCACTACCTTTTTCTGATGCAAAGACCTTACCTTTTAGTCAGGTGCTTAACAGGCTATTGCTGGTTTTATATCTGCTCTAGATAAGTTGCAGGTTTTGAGTAAGGCATTTTTTTATGGCTTTGTGCTTTTAGTTCTCTAATTATCCCACAAAATCTTTGTCCTCTTGTTGTGGGTGATACACAGGAGATAATTAATTAAATATTGAAAACATTTTTACTAGCTTCACAATGGCTCTTGTAAGTTTTGTCTTTCATCCATTGCTGACTTTTTATGATGGTTATGATCAAGCATGTGCACTGTCAGCAAACTAGACCTCTTGGTCTAGAATACTTATTTAGAATATAAATTCAGTGGGAAGTAAATGTGGCAGTGAATGTTAATAAACTCTGTTAGTACTTGGTATATGCAAGAGTCAAGGCTACCTTAGTGCTAAAATAGGGAAGGTCCTGGTCAAACAGGACAGCTTTTAAATAATCAGCACAGTGGGCCACCCTTACAGCCACCTCAGGGATGACGATGCCTTCTCCTTCACACCCCTGCTGAGAAGAGGAGGTTCACCTCCCTGCTAGGAGTGATCTCCTTCAGATCTCCTTCAGACAAATTAGTAAGTTAGACAGTGCTCTTGCTTTCAGGAAAAGGGTTAAAGATCTGCTTTTCAAAATGACCTCTGCTCCAGCCTTCCACCTCCACCCCCTCCATACACACAGTAAAAGCCTCCTGTTAGAAAGGACTCAAATCAAATACCCTGGCTACTGAGAATTTTGAATCTGTATCCAGATTTCTAGGCCGCTGTTTGGTGCTGATTTCTTATTGTAATCACCATGGCAGCAATACTTAACTCATTCTGTTAAAAAAAGAAGCTTTTTAGACACTTTGTCTACAAAGCACCATGCCAAAAAAAAAAAAAAGATAATTTTTGTAATTTATTACATGACAACACGAAATTGGAAGCCTGCAATCAGTGGGAAGTAAAAGCTTTCAAAAATAAAGCTCCAAGGTGATAAGTTAAAATTGCTGGTTGTCACATCTATCCTACCGCTTTTATCCATAACTGCTCTGTTCCTTGTATAAAAGCCTGGCTTTATTAGCATCCACTGGAGGCCTTCAGACACCTTGTGGCTCCCAGGTTAATGGCTGGTATTAATTACTACCAATGTACAAATTTCTAAGGCCACATACCAGTTGCTATGTTTTATCTCAGGTGCATGTAAAAATCCAGTCTCTAACTTCATTTAATGTCACTGGCTTCAGCACTGGGCATTACTCTAAGATGAGGCCATTTACAGGTGCCATGAATAGCCGGATTTGTATTTGACTGTAAAAGGGTCAGAGTTTATTGCAGCAAAATGGGCCTTCACACAAGTTTCAAGGGGAAAAAGGAAGCTGCTGCTTTGGTCTAGCCTCCTCTCTGAATGCAGAGTCATTCCAGATCTCACAGAAATGAAGGAACAGGATGGTTGATCACTTATATAAAGGATAAGGAACAAAGATACAACTTTCCAGACTTCTTCCTGGCCTAGCAGTATCTGTCTTGTCTTGTATTTGAAGTACAGCCTGACTTGATATTGCTCTTCCTGAGCCCATCTTCAGTGCTATATTCACAGAACCAGCCATTCCCAGGAAGGTCTGACAGCTGTGGGTACCATCTCCCTGCAGGTAATCCAGTAGGTTGGTCCAGCCTACAGGCCATCTTCCACAGTCTCTAAGGTTTGCAAACGGACACTTCCATGCTTTCTTCTCTCATGTCCCTCATTGCTGGGGGACTACGCTCTGCAAATATCCATCAACATCTGCTTCATCATCACACTTCAAAACTATTTTCCTCTGTAGTTCCATTTATGAGTTACCAACAGAGAACATGACAACATTGACAGCCAGTGGGCTGACACCGTAACTTCCCACTGGCTAGGGCTGTCTCATTCTGTTCTTCCCACGACAGGTAGATGACTTGTGAAACTCCTTGCCAAAGAATATGGTAGATACTAAAAATTTACAAGGGATGATTGAAGCTCATGAAAATAAATCCACTGAGCATTGCAAAATACATAAAGCCCACATTCAGAGAAATAAGGTCCTGAGCCAAAATCATTGAAGGCAGAGACAGTATTAGCAAGAAATTTCATATATGGTTGTCCTGTTCTTACAGTTCCATAACCATCCACTTATGGCCATACTTTGGGGTTTTTTTAATCAAGACACCAGAACAAGAGATTGTCAACAGTCCTGGGAGCAAAAACTGTGTTCAGAGGTCTCTTAATGTCAATTCTATAAAAACAGGGTGCTCTCCTGGATTGGCCAAACCTTTGGTCTAACCCACTGTGGCCATTCTTAGGTTTTGCTTTTAGGTATCTAAAATGGGAATCAAAATCAGAGCATTTAACTCTCTGTTACCGATTTTATTGTTTTTCCTGTAGCACAACTAAATTAGTTACGCAAACACACGCACACAATATTAAAACAGTGGCACCCAGGGCAAAAAACCGCAAACCTTAAGCTTTACCCCCACATCCCAATGACAGCAGAGATGCTCTGGTAAGATGTGAATTGGAGAAGGTCGGTGACATCTTGAGCCACAATCTTGTGTTGGAGAGCTGTTGTTTCAATGAGAAGAGGGTGAAGCAGGCCCTAGTGCATCTTTTACAATGAATTTTGTGATGGTTTCCCTGTGATTTATTCAGTGGCACAGTGTGAGAGGCTAAAACCCAGTATGGGTTTTAGGTATTTTGTCCAGTGCATTTTCTACCAGTAGAAATTTAATAGAATCCTTTTCTGCCTTTGAAATACCAGTGCCATATTGATCTTTCTCTTATAAATGCTGTTATTATGGATTTTGATGCCTCCCTGCTTATAACAAGACACAGATATTTGTTGTAGAGCATGTTTCTGTATATGTTTTGTAAATGAGCATAATTTCGAGTGATGGAGATTGCTTTTCTTTTTTACTTAGGTTTGAGCTAGAAAAACAGTATTTACAGGAGGAAGAATTTTTGAACATTTGAACCCCAGAGAAGGTTTTTATTCAATAGTTAATTTCTCTTTTACCCACATTCTTTTATGTGGGACTACAAAGGTAATCTGTCTGTCTGAATACTAGAACAGCTACAGGGGCTAATTTTACCTGTCTATGGCCTCTTAAGGAGAAATACAAGTCCTCATTTACTGAATACTAGTATTCCCTTTATTGTAATTTTTTTTGTTGCTTATACAAATATATTATTTTACAAATTTCCCAGACCGCCACTTTCTCCCACCCCTATAAGCAGTATTTCCCAAGCTGGAGATGAAGACTTCCCTGGGTGGATTGACAGATGATGGCAGTAATACCATTTTATACACAAATCCTCAAAGATTATTTAAGCACATATTCTTCTGTTGAAGCTGACAGGAGTTGGTGCCTGGTGGATTTTAGCCCTGCTGCACTGGAGTGCTGGCAAAACTGAAGCAGTATAGCTCACCACCAGCTCCATCACAAGGGTCAGCTCTCAGCATCACATTCCCCTGCTGTATCGTACGCACCCACAATCTGTGCTGGTCACCTCATGCTGCTTCTCACACACAGACAGTCCAGACTACTGCAAACATCCCACTGAAAGCTACCAGTTACTCTCGCTGTCTCTCATATATGCATAGCTGTAAACCTTCTCCAGGTCTGTCCTTTCATCTGACTGACTGTAGAAAATGTACAGAGCTCCAAGTTCGTGGTGCGTCCCACCAAAAACTTCTCTGCTGTCCCTTGGCATCCAACTCAACTGTATTTGCTATCACTGGACAGCCTCTGCTCTGGAGCTCAGCCCACACTGAACCAAGTATTCTTAGCATGCTCTGGTCACCATTTACTGTCTTTAAATTAATTTACAGCCAATTCACTTGAATTAAAATCGGACCACAAGCTCTAATCTAGATTTACTTAGAGACACTACACAGATGGCACATGCACTCTGTATAAATGCATGATGCTGATTAATCTAAGACATTTTAATTAACTTAAATACAAAGTCCAGCCAAAGTATTTTTTGTTGCTGCTGGTTTTTATTAACAACATTGCAAAAGAGCTAATGACACCTGTAGCAACCGAAGACTATACTGCTGAATGATTCCTATAAGGAATGTATAGAGACTTGATTCCTTTGTTTTCTGTTTCTCTTTTCCCATTTTCACTCCCACAGCTATCTTTGGGAACATTCTGTTCTGTTATCTGCTCATTTCATTCCCAGTATTGAACATGATGCCCCCGAAGCTACCCAAAATTTGAGGTTTTCCACCCAAAGCACCTTTGACCCTGGGAAATGGAGAAAGCATGAAATGATATTCAGGAGAACCAGTTCAGTGTCTTTGATCTATCTACAGCGCTTTGAAAGGGTTGTCTCCAGAGTAGGTGCAAGGGTGATGTCCTTTGCCTCCTCCTCACCTCCTTCCAAGCGGCTGCCTTGGAGGCAGGCAGTGGACGATGTGTGTGAGCAGGCTGTGAAAGCTGTGCACTAATGTGCTGGTCTTTCTAGGGCACATGCTCTGGAAGGCATTTCCCAGTTGTTCCAGCCAACGTGCTTTCAGGCTCACCCCGGTACAGCGGACATGTTTAGTTTCAAGAATATGTAAGCTTTAACGCTGCCCTTGCCAGACACTGTAGCCATGGTCTGTGTGACCTCAGACTAGTTCCTTACTATTTTTGCGTGTCTTCTTCTTTTGCAGCTAGCTGCAAGAATAGTCATTGAAGTATATGAAGTGCTCAAATACTGTACTTCAATAGTCTGAACTTCAAAAAATGCCTTGTATGTTATTCCTTCCTTAAGTGAATGCTTTTGTTCTTGAGAGGGCAGGGTAACAGAAGGGCTTCTATGGACAGGATGGTAGCATGATCTTTTATGTTCTTAAGAACTGGAATGGGCATACTTGCGCTCGTTCAGAGTCAGAAGGTCTTTGCACGAAAATTTCACTGAATTAAAGAGTAAAGACGTGGAGAATACAGCAGGATGATTCTCCTGTAGCCAGTTTCGTCAGGCTGTGTCTGCCTATATCTTTCACTACCAAGCCAATGCAATAAAACAGGAGGTCTGTGCTGAGCAGACAGGTACCAGACATGTCCAGTGCAAACAGTTTCTTACTGACTTTGCCCCTTCGCCAACATGGTACAGTGGGACCCGTTCAAAAGCAAATACTGTAGTCAACTGTAGCGTAGACACTTTAGTAAATGGCTATGCCTGAGTGCATGACTTAGTACAGTCACAGTTACAGCCTAACATGCCTAAGCAGCAACTAAGCTGGAGCTAACATGTGCCCTGTGGGTAGGATTCTAGGTGCAATACTTGTGTAGTGTAATAATTAATATAATTTTGTATATTCCATAATTTGGTATATTCCCACACAGTTCAGCATAGCTGGCGCTAATGGAAAACAGAGGGACATGAGCTAATGGTGTTAGAAGCTGTTGTGCTGATTGGTAGCAGGTATCCACATGGGTTTGCCATAGTGTTGCTGGCAAGTCATTGCGTAAGCAAAAATTACCAGTGGGGGTGTTGTTCTTAAATGTATCGATTGGTGCACGGGTAAACACCCAGCCACAGTCTCATGGTGTAGCTGCACTACTGCAGTGGAAGAAGGCACTGGGAACCCGTACACAGCAGACCCCTGCCTTGGTGGGACATTTCCAGCTGATAGAGGTTTCACAGTCCCAATCACACTTTCCAGACTGGTGAACAAAGCAGAGCTTTGGAGAGCTTTCAGAAAATGGAATAAGCTTTTTTTTTTTTTTTAATCTCATCTTTTTCCCTTATTTATGGATTTCTGCAAGAAAAGCAACTGCAGTCCCAAGTTTTGGAATGGATCCAGCTATCAAAGTTCAATGGTGTAGTGGCAACTAACTACTTTAATTCAGTTTGAAGTTAGAGTAATTTAGCAAGAAGGGAACGTATCGCAAAGAGCTATTCAATCCCACACATACATTAGACAGCAAATGGACTGTACATTATTATTATATCATTTAAAATTTCTGTCAGTTGTGCTGTGGGAACAATTTTTTCATATAGAGTATTTAATTCTGGAAGCACTAGTCAGTGCTTAGTACTGGAAGGAAGTAGCAGTGGACAAAACCACCTACAGACCGGCAAATTTAGAACATCTCTAAATCCATCATTGGCTCCATTATTCACCATGTTTCAATTACCTACCACAGACAACACCGACAGGGCCTTAACAGTGAATATGGAAATCAGTTTCGGGGAGGTGAAGTTTACAGGCTTTATTTGCACTTCAGATCCAGAGGCTGGCTGGGAGGGCTGCGTGGCAAGTGCTGCGCGTGGCTGAGGGCACCGGGGAGGCTCGTTTGTTATGTCAGTGTGGCACACCAGGCACACCAGGCTGTGTCCAACCCTATTTTCTGGTGCCCTCTGGACACCAGCTCAAAACCTGCAGAGCATTCTTACGTGCATCAGCAGATGCCCGTTCAGTCCCAGCTTTAAAATCTTATTTTCATTGCTGATTCTGCCCCACACTTTCCTTATAGCCGTAGATAAGCTAGTGAGTGGCAGCACTCCCAGACATAAAAAGTCTGTAATAGCCGCTCAGTTCTCAAGGAAGGAAATTGAGTGGCATGTCTCCAGCCCATGGAGACGTTTGTCTGAGGGTCACTCTATCAGCGAAGAGTACCACTAGATGAGACTTTTATATCAGTCCACGGGTATAGCCACATGCCTTCCCTCAGTGCTATTTCATTTAATTAATTAGGTCAGTTAACTGACTGCCTAACTCTGCTTTGTAAATTGGTACCCAGAAAACGGAGGAAAGACGGCGTTAAGTGCGCACAAGCAGGATGTGGATGCTCTTACACGAGCACATTTCTGTGGGAGAAGGACAGCTCAAGTCACAGCTGAACAAGAAGTGGAAAAAAAAATTACGGCCTGTCATAATGACAATGACGGTCTCCTTGTGCGTCCTCGCCCCGCAGGAACAGGGAGGCAAAGCAGCCTGAACTGTGCAAGCCGCAGCATCCCCGTCGGAGGGTGCCCGCACATGGCAGCAGGCACGTGCCGCTGGCTTCCCAGCGAGGAGAGCACGGCCGCGCAGAGCAAGCCCATGGAGCAAGCCCCCAGAGAGCAAGGGGGGACAGCACTGCTTGATGAGATAGAGCTTGCCTTGACAGCCTTTCTCCCAAACTGATGCCGATTCTGGGGTGACAGTGGCAGTTTTGTGGGATTTCTTCTGAGGTGAGTGGAAGCGCTGGGCCAGCTTCCCCTCTCTTTTCCTTGGTTTAGGAAAGAGATACTTTTTTGTTTAGGAATTAATGACTGGCTCAGTTTTGGTTTTGTCTGTGGAGATGGGCTTTCTGTGTTCTACCCAAGCTGCTGGATAATGAACTGCAGCCCCCTCACAGCATAAAGCAGCTCTGCCTAAGGAGGGAATGCATGCGCAGGGATGGGTTTGCTAAATACTGATGCTGGAGAATCACTAGCACAAATATTTTCATCTTGACCCAATGCTCCACCCTTCTGGGCTCCTGAAATAGCTGTGACCTTGACTGATTCATGCATTTTATGCATGTTTGCTGTACAGCTGGAAAGCAAGCAACAGAGCTTTTGACTTTCAGACTTTCTTTGGAGGTTGATGCAGAATTTGGACAGCTTCTCCAGAAACACAGTGGCCAGGGTGATTGAATCCATCAAGCATAACAACATGAAGAGGTATCATGGGGATATGATGCAAACTTTCTCAGCTCAGTGATGAGGGCTGTCAGCAGAAGCCTCAAAATAAATGCTCGGTTTGTTGAGACTGTGGGCTTTTTTTGGGCCTCTTTCCAGAACTGAACATATACAATGGAAATAGTCAAGCAACCTCCAAAACTTTGCAAAGTCATGATGTATGAACTGATGGTAAAAAATGTGAAGGCTGACTTAATAGAAGACAAATTAAAATGTTTGGAAAAATCATAATGGATACAGGAAAGAAAAAAATCTTTCCCAGAAAGGAATACATCTAAATCAGCATAAAACCAGCAGTAGCCTTTAGTATTTTGTCCGGTGGTGCAACACCAGCTCAACGGAGTGTGAAGCACGACAACCCATCCATGGCAACTGCAGGCCATCTCCACACCACGGTTTGTATGCTCTAGTAGGAGCAAGACTCGGTATCTCCCAAGTTACCGTTGTAGCGCAACTCTAGAGTAACCTCAGTGTTCAACAAGAGGCATCGAGTATGAAGCATGAAGGGAAGCTCCTTAAAATAAAGGCCAGATGAGACACTTACCCTAAAGCTGCAAGAGCCATTGAAATAATTGCTAGCTCCTTAACCTTTCAAGAAAAAATTAGCAGAACTGTAAAAAATGAAAGATTAAAAAGTGAGGTGGGGGGGAGAGAGAGAAAACTAGGAAGAGAAAGACACTTTTAATTTGCAACCTGCTCTCTTCATCAGAATTACTTTAGGATAATCAGGCAGATGCGGATGTTTCCTGGAAGGTAATGCTTGAGTGGTGAAGGTAGAATGCGATGGTTGGATAAAACATGCTTGCAAATTTGACAGGTTACATTATCTTTTATTGACATCCGAACAGAACTGCCAGACTCTGGAGGCTTTATTTTTGCATCAGCCTCTTTTTTTATGACATCTGCCATCTTTAGAAATTAAACAAACTTTTTATTGCTGAGTTTTAGCAGATTATCTCAAGCAGTCTTGACTGCTTCTTGGTAAATTGTGTGATATGTGATGTGCTTCTGACTTTAACCTGCATTTTTTTCTCCTTTCTTTATTTCTGTAAAATCATTCAAAATAATTTATGAAATTCACTCTGTGTTATAATCTAACTTTGATCTGGGGAGACAATACCAAGGCGAAATAGAAAAAGATGGATTACAGTTCCTACATTAATAGACTTGCACCAAAAAACCCCTTACACTTCATGAAATGAGAAAGATAAGAACATGAATTAATAATGCTTTAACAGCGGTGGCACAAAATCCTTGAACAGTAATGCTCCAAAACTACTCATATTGATTTAAAATCTATATTTAAGACAGTTAGGTCTAGAAGTCCCCCTTCAGCCACATCAGATATAGATTTTCAATTTACAGGATTATTTTAAATTGTAGTCTTTAATTCAGAAAATATTGTATAAAGCTTTCCATGTTTAAAAGTAAATTCCTTCCTTTCACTCTCTCAAATTGTGCTAGTTAAAGTTTAATGGTCACCATTGATAAATGCTTGTGCATGACCATGTCAAAGCAGAACTGCCACATGTCCCGCAGAGGCCTTGTCCCACGTTGCATGGTTATAAGGCTTTGGAGCCTGGAATGAGGGAAATCCCGCAGTGAATACAGATTAGGAGATGATTCAGCTCATGGAGAGCTTAAGGTCACCGAGGGCCAAATTCTGCCTGAGGTGATATGTACCTATTGAGTACAACAAGGGTTTGTGTTCATGCAAGGGCAGAGTTTGTCAAAAATGTTTTACTAATAATAAACAGAGATTGATGTTCTAAAAAATCAAGTTAGACAATTCTTTGCTTTATATTGAAGTAGCAGCAACAAGAGAATTGATTATTGCTTTCTTGCATTCCGAAACAGATCTGGAGGACTTTGCTGGAAGTGTGCACTGTTCATTCAAAGGGAAATGATTACAGCCTGCAGCTACGTTAATGTGCTAATATGTAATTAGTACAGTGTCACCTTAAACACCAAATTAATTCACAGTGGTTAGGTAAATTGTAACACATACTCACATTTATTTTTCTATAAAATGACTGGAATTTTTAGTGTGCCCCAGCAAGACTGTCCTCTCCAAAGAATAAGGTGAACTGGTGTGGAACAGATGTGAAATTTAATTAGAAGAACAAAAGGCTATTTATCACAAACTCAAAAATTGTAACAAAGAATGGGGGCTGGGAAAGAAAACTGATTCCAACAGTGGCAAGAAATGTCTCCCTTAACTAATAATAGTAATGGGCAGAGAAGGCAGTGTCCAGATCCCAGGGAAAGTGCTAGTTTACATTTAATGGCTTGAAGATGAGGACAAATCACCCTGGCTTGAGTTCAAATTCACATTCTGTGGCTTCAGTATCCCTGTGATGTGTTTCTGAAACTGGAAAATAACCCCCTTCCCATTTTGGGTCCAGCCACACCACCAAATTTTAAGGGTGGGTTTGGTGGTGGAAGTCAGAGTTCTTCTCAGACCTTCAGTTTAGAGGTTTGATTTGATAGCCGGGTCTGGAATGGCAGCTCCTCACCCCAGGGAAGGACCCCTTGGACACCTCTGTAGTCACATGAGCACATTACATCCGCTCTTGCTCCTTATGCAAACCATAGAAGTAATGACTGTCTGGCTAATGATATCGCCACTGATTGTTCTCGAACGGCTCACTGTGAAGATTGCACTGACCAGCTCAGCTGAGAGGCCAAATTTCAATGATCGTTCACTGCAGCTTGCTGTACCAGCTTCCCACTCGCATTGGGGGAAAGGGGACTGAAACACCATGCAAGAGGTGATTTGCAAATCTCGCCCTCGCCCTCCATCCCATCAGTATTCATCATGACTCAAAGTTTATAGCCATGGAGTGAAAGATGATTGTACTGTCAGACTAGGGAAATTAATCCTGAGGATCCATAAATTGACTTACCCCTGTTGGTAGTATAAAACAGGTAAAAGGATGCATTGTATAGAGCAGGCTGCAATGCATTCTGCTTCCAATTTGAGACATCGCACGGAGCAGATGAGACTGTTCCAGAGAGGCTTGTGAATTCAGAGTAACTTCTCTTGGAAATGCCTTCAGTGAACAAAAATGATGAGATACAAAAGAAGGAAATATAGACTAATTAAGCAGAATCTTCTCTAACCCAAATGATTTTCATGCTTTTTCCACAGGGCATCAGCAAACCTTTAAGGATGCAATTTCAGCTCTAACCTTGAATTTCCTTGCTGTAATAGGGATGGAGTGAATCTTTTAGCTTTATCTGAACATAATTTTTCTGTAAAAAGCAGATTAATTCTGGGTCCCAAGTTTCTAGTACTCTGTGTTTTGATTTCCTTTTAGTGCCTATATAGGCACAGTTTAGGGAATTGGTAAGACAGATGGAGCTTGGCATGATTTTTTTTTTCACGCTGAATGTAAAAATGGTTGGGTTTTTTTTTACTATGCAGCTGAGATAAGAAAGGCAGGTGGCTGGAAATAACTAATTTCTAGATAAACTATATAATTCATAGCAAAAATCTCAGAATACATACACAAAAAGATTTGGGGGTTCTTCAAGTTGCAGACTAACGGCTGGTAACTGTTGTTGCACTCGTCATTAGACAACCTTAAGAGCCATGTTATTGTCAAAAAAATACTGACTGCATTCATTTGATGCACTCATATGGAAAGATCTTTTAATTCATAGCTTTGTCCTTTGCCTAATCTGAGCTGTGACTGGTTGAACTGTACTTTATTCCATGCAAGATAAGTCTGGAAATGAACAAAGCTGATAGTTGTGAGTTTTATTTGAAGTAGATAGGAAAGTTTAAAAAAAATTAAAAATCTTTTGAATAGGAGTTTGACATTTTAGAGCAAACAGCTTATGTAATTTACTGAATTCTATTAATGTGAGTACTTATCATCAGGGTGCCTGAACAGGCATTCAGTGGGTCACCTTCATAAAAATAGCAGCTAAGTACACTTCATTTCCTCTCCCACTTCTTCGAGTTTGTTTGGAGAAGCAAAAGTACCAAACGAAGTAGCAACAGCGTAAAAGTGATATGTAGAGAGTCAGAGACAAAAAAGCAATAAATCTGCCCAAGATATTTTGAACAGAGATAGCAATAATCTTGTCTTGTATACCTGGCTCCAAATTGCTGATCTTTATTGTAATGCACAGCAATGTACTGTAGTGGATTGACATTTATTAAAAAAAAAAAAAAAAAAGTCTTTTCAAGCTCTGTCTCTCAAAGCATTTCAGTTGGGAATGAATTGTAAGTCCACAAGGAAAAGAACACATACAAGTAAATACTGTGCTCATAAGAAATTCAACAACAGCTCTGAATATTTTCGTTAGCATTAATTCATGACTTGAGTTGAGCAAGCAGTAAAAAAACATGCTGTCCTGTGAATATCCGCTTGGATTCATGAGTGAATTCCAATTTAACTCTTTGAACCATTTCTAGGGGTTGTTTTCTGTGGATGTTTGGCACGGAGCTTTATTAGCAGAAGCTATTCTCAACTGTGTCCATTTTAAATTCAAAAGTTTGAATGTTTACTAAAAGCAATTTCTTGAGCTGCAGATCCACAGTGTCAGTTAGTTAATTAGACAACTAACCTCATCGGGAATAAGGTTTACGTGGCTTATATAATTAAGAAATGCAGCGTGGATTGCAAATGTTCACAACTCCTTACGAGTGATCTGCAGACCTGGAATTATTAATTATGAAGGCATTCATAAATAATTCTGCACAACAAATTTGGAAATGTTGTGATCCATGTAAGGGCAATTTGAAAACAAGAAACAAAAGGCAGAATTTGTTTATACAAGATTAGTTGCTAATTATTTGTTTAGCTTTATCTGCCATTGAAAGGATAGGTGCTGGCAAAGTTGCCAAAGAAATGCTTTCAGTCTTCAAGTTTTGGAGATCATGCTGGAAAGGCAGTAGGGCTGATTCAAACTGCTGTGAGCTGGCTTGTCTTTGCTGAGGTCAACCAAATGACAGCTTTTAACTCTGGGTCTGAATTTGACCTTTCTGCTCCAGGTTGGCAGCTACTTGGGTCGTTTTTCCATTTGCAATGTTGACAGTAGCAATAGCACACAGTGTTATCTGTGTGCTGTCTACAAGCACCTGATTTCCATTCTTCTCCACTTCTTTTTCGCAGATTGACACGTAGGTTGAATTCAAAAGTGCAGGAAAAGAGTTCTGCCTGCGAAAGGAGCCTGCACTCCAGAGGGTTTGCTCTAAACTATTGTGAGACCTCCGGCTACAACACAGGACATGGGAGCTTTTCTGAACCCTCGTGTCTTGTGTTGCAGCCAGAGGGGCACATCTTTTCAACTGAGTCTGAGACAAGTAGAAGAAACCAACATGAAAGATGTGTAAAGAGAGAGTGAGAGACGGGTACGGGCGTGGGACTTCACTGAACATCTGAGAGAAGCAGACTCAGGAGTGTGATCCTTGGCATTAGCGTTTGAAGCGTTCTCCTAGATCCAGAGGAGATGTCAGATTTCTGCCTGTTCTTGAATGCAGATTGAAAGATCTGAATCAGGTAGTAAAAGTTACTGTGCTTACAATGCCACTGGCATTGGTCTTTTTGTTTCTTTCTGCAAATTTGACTAGAATCACTGAATTCAACACTAAACCTTTTGCAAGTATCTCATGATCTGCCCTTTTGAAACTCAGCAGTTTTGCTTCTGTACTTCAGCAGTTGTAGGTGTGAGCTTTGGGTAGAAATAGCATTAAGTAGCCTCACATGTTTTGAGCAGAGAACATGCCTATGATTAGCATTGAATTGTTTTGTTTCTCACTGGGACAAATTTTTCACTTCTTCAGCAGCTGACTTCAGGGTGAGCCTCAGCTTGAGTAGGAGCTGCAACACGATTTCTTTGTTTTGGCTTAACTTTGCCACTTGTTTAAAACATTGCATGCCAGTATGTCCCATCTAATGAAGTATTAAAGTATACTCAACTGAAATCTTCCTTTTTAATACTGCATTAGACTGGATAGACTGGGATATAATGTTTTCAATATCTGCATTAAAAAAAATGTGCATGCCACTGAAATATCCGGAAGAGGACTCTGGATTTGTATTTTGAGTTGTTAAAATAACATGGGTGGTTAAAAATGTTCTCGTTCCGATCCTTCCAGTTCAACATCTTTTAGGAAGCTACAAAGACATGTCTCCTCATGTGGCAATAAACACGGTTAAATTTTGAGGTAAGATTTGAATAATTTAGAGTATGTTTCCAGACTGTCTATGATCTTTCAGACTTTGCCCCATTCTGTATTCATTGATTTCAGTGGCAATACACACACAAAAAAAGCTCTGCTCAAGGGATTAAGAGTAGCAGGAGCCGGTCCTTGGATCATCACAAGGCAGATTTTTTTGAAGATCCCCTTATCTGATAAATACCGTGGTTTTGTGGTCCATTTTAGATTGTTATTTCTCATGGGAAAAATAAAAAGGTAGTTATAAGAAAGGTAAATAAATATTCTCACCTTCACTTCTCTGATCAGGCTCAGTGTTTCCTGCACACTTTGTGTAGCTACCATTTAAATCAGAGAGAGTGCTTTCATTCTGAAAGTGGCCTTCTGGGTCAGTACTCCTGGCTTAGTTTTCAATGCCATTTACAGTATTCAGTTTGTCCTCCTGATCTTTGGTTCAAGTCAGCGGAAAGAATTAGTAAAATAACCCATGGGAGACCGATGCTCCAGTGCCATCCGTTGCCCTGTTAATTCCCATTGGGTTGAAAAGCCCAGTTATTGCATCTCTGTGTGTGCATGTCTCCGCCTCCAGCATCACTTTCAATCCCAGGAGCATAAAACTTGATAATTTGAAAATTCTTCCTAGAGAAGCTCCGTCTCTCAGTATTCTCAAATACAAGTCATGTTCAGACATTGTCTGAGGGAAAAGGGAGTGAGGAAAAACTTCCCAGTCCCAGTGGAAGACCTCAGAGGAGACAACACTTCAGGAGAAAACAGGGACATATGCACATGGACAGAAGAGCGCAGGTCTGGGTATAAACCTCTGCGGTTGCATCAGCTTAAGCATTTTACCTAGTAATTTTCCCCTTTCTGAAGTATCCCATATGGGGTAGCAAAAATTCCAAGAGCTTTCTAAAATACTCAAAGTGAAGGATGTACTTTGGGTTTTTTCAGTGATCTTTATTCAAATTCTTTGCTTCCTATTGCATACATTAAGTTTTGTACTAGAAATACAAAGCAAATGGTTCAACAGAAAAACATGTCTATACTGTGGGAGAGGGGTTTTTTTTGCTCTGGAATCTACCAGCTAGACTGTACCAGTTGAGAAGATTTTTGCAAGTAGTCAGCCATCAGACTGTAGCCAAACCCCTAGTTTAAAGAAAAAAACCCAGCAGTTAAGTATAGTTTAATTTTTTTTCCAGGAAGTATTGTTATTATAAACTGTAATTAGTGGTTTTAACTCAGCAATATTTCATTTCTCTTAAAGGAGAAAAAGCTTCCTAGCTGAGCATCTTTGTTAGAGCTGTCAGTGTCTGCATTCATAAAAGGAAAAGAGCTGTGATCGAAAACAGGTAATTTCTTGGCAGTTTAGATGCACACCCCACCAATCAAGAAAGCCAAGGCCTCCTAATGATATTAAAATAACAGAAAATGGAATTTTGTCAAACATTTAGGTGTTTTTCAGAGAACCTATTTGCTCAAGTGAGAAGTTTATTTGTTGGCAATGGCTGAATACTTAATTACAGTAGCTGTGCTAAATATCACTGCTGGCGCTTGAGATATATTTAGATTCAGCTCCCTCTGTCTCAGAAAACACAGCAATTAAAATGCAGCACTGTAACATAACGTAACTGATAATAGGTATAGGGCTGAGGAATGTTTGAGATGTTGCCAAATCTGCTATGGAAACCATAGATGAAGCATGAAAATGGTGGCAGCTTTTTCTTCCTGTACTAGTCAGAGTCCTTACTCCACTCCGTCAGTGCAATGTGCAGCAATACAGGGATTTTCAAGGGAATCTGAAGGAGTTAGGTGCCTTTGACAGTAATAATCATTACAGCATTAGTCTTACTGTCTATAATTTATCTGCTTCACAAGATTTGCTTCAAATAATGAACCAAAGCTTAGTCCTGAACAGACCTAACATTCCTTTAAAAGGCTCTTTTCTCTCTCCTGTCCTTTCACATGAGGCGTACACATCCTTTGGGTCCTGAATCGGAGCATGTGATTCCCACCTGGTCTGGCTTCTTGCACAGATCAGCACAAGACGACACGATCATCCTAGCTCTCCCCACAGGGGCTCTGATTTCATCTTGTGTTCCCAGATGGCGATAGAGAAGGAGACGGAGTGTGGGACACAAAATCTAAAAGTTCATCCCAAGCATGCCTGAACCTTTTGTGATTTCATCTGTTCTCTGCTTCCCCGTTCTCCTCCTCCCCCTTCTCTGAGCTCCCTCAGCCCCCTCTGATTTAATGAGCACTCAAGTTGTTGAGCCCTATTAATGCTCAGACCCTCAGACAGTCCCAGCAGAGAGCACGCAGCAGAATGCAAGCTCTAATACGTGATTCCCGACTGTATTTTTAACACTGTCATGCCATGTGCAGGAAATCAGGCACAGTACATCCTGAAGGACAAAGTGGGAAGGCATTGTCGGCTTGGCACAGACTGTTTGACTTTGCTGGAGGAAACCTGCTTTGCAACATGTATGGAAAAAGCCTGCACTCTTATGGGCTCTGAACTTCCCAGGAGCTGCATTAACTGTTAAAAAGAGATGTACTAAAGAAGTATCCTTGTCCTCATTTAAGCTCTGTTTATGCTTTGAAAGTCCCACGCAGTTCACTGAAAGAGTTTCTCCATCCCTCTTCAAAACATGAACTTATTGATTGTCAGCGCTCCATACTGACGGGATCAGGAACTGACTTAGTCTGTTTATCCATAAAACAGGGGCACTATGTAAGTTCCTTTAGCCAGTGAGTTGCCTGGAAAGCAAAGGGGCCGTTCATATTTGCAGGCTGCTTCAGTCTGTGATCACTATGTAGAGCATATGAACAAAAGTGGCAATTCACTCAAGCCACAAAAAAAAAAAATCTTATCTGTCATTTACAGCGCCATTCTTTAAAGCTCCTTTCTTTCAGTATGTTTTTTCAATTGAATTATTATATAGATGGTGTACATGTCTGTGTTTCATTGAGAATTTAATTGACAAAAACCTCATTTTCGACTGAAAAAGATTATTATGCTTTGCTGGAAGCATAATAATCCATGCACCATTAGCCTTGGTTATAGTCAACAAGGAACAGTAAAAATGTCACCTTCTAGCTCAGGTCAGCTTCCTGAGTGGATCACAGGTGGTGTTTGTTCACTTTACTGACTAAAATAAATCTTACTTCTCTCAGCTGCAAGAACAAAGTAGTTAATGGAGATTGAGGTGGGCTTCCGGCTGCGTTGCATATATTCAGCCGAGATTAATTTAGTACTTCGATGAAGAATGTTTATCAGTAGTCATGATGCAGGGGAAACATCCAGTAAGAGCCTTGGGTGAACTTCCAGTAGTCAGGAAAGAGAGCGTCCCTGTAAATTAAGCCGAGCCAAAGAGGCACGGCAAGCACGGGTCCCCATGCCGCTCCTTGAACGGAGCCAGGCTGGGCAAGGCAGGCCAGTCGGGGGACATCCCTCCTCCTCACTGCGGGTGAAGGAGGGGAGCAAGGCAGGATCTGGCAGAGCAATCCCGTAACTCTGACACAGGGTCCACTCAAAATCCCAGTGGGAGTGACGGGGTGAGTCAGATCAGTGCCTGTGGCAGCAGGAAAGCAGGGAGGAGATTTCTTCCCTCTTCACGCTGGCCTGCAAAGCTAGCTAGCTGTGGGAGGACATTTTTCAAAGTCATCAACCTTTTTTAAAGGCAGAGTGGCTGCCATGGCAGTACAAGCCCTGTCCTGAACGCTCCTGTGTCCCGCTGCTGGCTGACACGCTGGCACCGCAGCAGCATTGCTAGTCTTCATGCACGCAGTACCAAACCGTACCGGAGTCGCTGGGTGCCCTCACCTCAACGGCGGGCTCCTGTCTGGCCCCACTGCACTTCTGATGCTTTTCTCCTCTGCCTCTGCCTCCAAAGATGAGGCGGAGCCAGCAGCAGCAGCAGGGAGATCGGTGGGATTTCCTACGCGATGCCAACGTACGTCTTCCTTGCCATCACCGTGCCAGAGCAGAGCTCCAAGACACACGGGGCCAGAGGGGGTCTGTAGGTCTTGCAGTGCAGCTGGAGCAGGAGGCAAGTGTGCTGGGATTAGGGCATCCACCGCACGGGAGTGGGCAAAGGCCCTCAGCACAGGTCGTACTGCTCTGAGGGGGCTGGGAGGGAGGGAGGAAGAGTCAGGGGCTGGGGGAGGGAGAGAGGAAGAGGAGGGGAGCCAGACCCATGGCCTCCAGGACTGCGCTGCTTCCTCCTCCAAGAGGTTTTGCAGTTTGCACTTGTACCAAGCTACTATTTCGGTATCAGATTTATGGTTGTTTCGAATGCTGTTGGCCCTCGGCATTTGACGCAGAAATGCAAAACCATGATCTCTGCTTTCATTAGAGAAATAGGCTGGGACTGTTTTGAATTCTGAAGCCCTGACAATCAAAAAGGTTTGGAAAGGAGAATGGCGCAGAAAAGAAGAGAAAAACAGCGCACGTGTGGGTGCATGCATGTGTACTCTCCAGATCACAAACTGGGGAGAGAAGAGGTGCAAATATGTGGGAGCTGATGCTATAGATGCCTGTTACCCTCGTGTTCATCCAGAGCAACTCCTTCAACTTCTGCCAAGCTACCTGGCTTCCCCTTAGAGTACAGACAATGAAACTTTGCTCCCAGTTTTGCTGCACAAGCCATTTCAATTTTTCAGAAGAGTTGCAAACCTGCAAGCTGAACTTGGATGTCATTCACAAAAGCTGTCCCCTTTACCTCTCCCTCCTGCGTGGGTGTATCCCACCAGGTTACTCAGGCAGTGCTACAGTTTGAACTTGATAATTTGATTCTCCATTTGAACTTGATAGTAAACACCGCAAAAGGCAAACACGTTTCCTTCCACTCTGCTAGCAGGGGAAAAGCAAGGAGTAGAAAAGGCACTGAGGTGAAAGACATACTATAGGTGGAACGCATCCACCAGGTGATGAACAATACCCAGAACAGACGGAAAATACTTTCAGCACTGTGGCAGGGCAGGGCAGGGCAGGCTTCCCTGTTCCCACACGTGGTGTGCAGTTACAACTATGGCTGTCACGGGCATCCTGAAGAAACATAAAATCCAGCTGGCAGAAGGTTTTCAAACCTTCCATGGCGTCAGCCTCCCCAGAATGACTCCGTTGTACGTACTGGGGCGGCACCAGGCAGGGAGCCGCAGGGTTGCTGTGGCAGCCCTCCAGCTGCACGCCTGCCGTAATTGAGCCGAGTATCCGCCGGGCACCGGCTCACTGCAGCGTGCCGCCCTGCAAGGTGGCAGATGTCAGGGCCCCGTCGGTGGTAGCAACGTCCTCCCTACTTGCTCCCCGCCGGCAGAAGCCCCTGTGTGCCAGGGACCGCAGCGCAGTCACTCTGCAGCCTGCAGCCCTCTTCCTCTGCTGGTGCCAGGGGGAGGAGAGGGAGGAAAGGAGGGGAAATGGGGTATCGCCGCCAGCAGGTTGTCACCACCCAAAACGCTGCTCCCAAAGGGCTGCCCTCCTGTGCCGTGCCTCTTCCCTCTGTGAGGAGTGGGAATCACACAGACGGTGGGGAAACTGGGTTGAGCGGAAGCAGCTACGCTTGAAGGGTTTGTGGGAAATTTAAACGCCGGGCGTCTCTGCCAGGCTGTCTCCAAAGCCCTCTCCAGGCTTTCTGACTTGTGGATTACCACCTCCCTGCAATGTAGATGGGTTCATGCAAGAGAAATTAACATTAATGTGGCCATCGTTAATCTAATCTCTTCCTTTTGCTTGATTTTGTCAATGTTGTAAAAAGAAAAACAAAATTCTCTTTCTTCCTGGGCCTCGTATGGGCTCTGTCCATAGCAGGAGGCCAGTGCTGAGGAAGCACCTGGAGTGCGACGCGTCTTTTGCTCTTTATTCAGCAGTGGACTCCAATATAATCAAGTTAATTGGCCAAAACATTTTAACAGCAGTGTACACTGCTGCACAGGCTAGGTAATATAGTAAGGGCTGAATATAGTAAGGGCTAAGAAAGGGCTTCCAAACTATATAAAGGGAGAGCTGATAATTCTTGCGATGCGCTGCCTCCTTCTCTGCAACAGATCCATCCACACATATTATACGAAGAGCTGAATCACCGCATTATAAATAGACTGACTACGTATTTTTTCTCCCTGAAAATAATTTCAAACCGAACATGCCTACTCTATTCACTTTGAATTACCGCTCCTAAGAAAAGAGGAGAAGACATTTTCTACCTCTTTCTACTTTCCCTATTAGTAGTCTGACTGTTAAAAGCCTTGACTGTTAGCCTTTGGGATGCAAACCTGCTCCCATTTAAGTCAATGTGAGTTTTATCATTGACTTAATTGGAAGTGAGATTGAGCCATTGGCTGTGAGTGGCTTTGTGTAGAGCTTGAAAAAAAAAATAATAAAGGAGACTGAGGCAAAAGGTAGTGCCAGTTTTTTCATCACAGCAATAACCCAGCTTTGCCCAGCCTGCCCATAGTCATGCTAAAAGGAAAGCCTAGCCTGAAAGGAAGCGCTTATAATATTATGGCTTAATTAGTTTATGGGAGAAAAATGCTGAAGGGGAGAGGGCTCCCGTTGTTAAATATTTTACCGTTGCAACACTGACTAATGTTGGCTGCTCAACACGAAGTTAGCTGGAGTCCTTGCCCTGTTCCACTGCAGCCTGCCCAGGTTTCTGTGCTCCCTCCTCAGGCCTCGGTTTTTGTTTAATGACAGTCATGCTGGGTACCTCTGAAAGCACAGAAAACATTTCTTTTCTGTGTATCTAATTTGCCCGTTATTAACATTATCCCCAATCTTTTAAGTGGCTGATTATTAAGCAAAGAAATAGCAATGAAGCAAGGAAAGAATGTGATAGGGAGATTTACTGTGTGGGAGGCAGAGATAAAATTAGATTTCTTTAAGCTATGTAGTACAGTTATTAGGAAGTTAGGCTAATTTTTCAAGTAGCTGTCACTTAAATAACCTCATCTTATTATTCATGCTGAGGTATTTACTACAGAAATTCTTTCCCCCAGGTCATCATTTTTTTCCAGCAGCAGAAGTTGGGAACTTAACAATAGTTTGCATGCCCGAATAATGCAATGGCATGTTATGGTAATGCAAATAGTGGATTATTAAAGGACACGATTTAAAAACACTCTGCTGGTTCTAGTGGAATTTGTTTGTTTGGCCTCTTTTAGTATTTTCACCATCTCTCTCCAAATTTTCCATCCACAGTCTCTCAGTAGAGACAGCAGTAAATTTTTCCCACCTTGATTTGTTCTTAACTCTGTTTCTCATTATCTGCTGCCTTTTCTAAAGGTGCCCCAGCATCAATCCCACTGACTGCTAATAGCACCCAGTATCTCCACCACCACAGAGCTCCGAAGAGTATTTTCTCAATGGCTTTCTTTTTTCCCCAGCTCTATTCTGTTGCTCCCACCTCCATGTTGCTCCCAGTCCTGGCCTGTGTATGAATTAATCAGACTGACTTCTAGGCTAAACTATGGGCTCTTAGGGACATGTGTAGCTCTTAACACAGAATACATTTTCCAAGCCATGAACTGGGAGGTAGTCTCAAACTGCTTGTGGGTTTGACAGTCCCACACTGCTGGGCGAAAATTTCCACTTGTGCTCCTTTCAACTATGTGTCTCCAGCTCTACTCCTCTGTTTTGTTTTGCTTTACAGGACTGCCTCAGCATGTACGTCTCAGCTCCAGTTTGCTGGCACACTACCCTAAGTGCTCCTCCTGGCCTTCGCAGTGAGCCAGGAGAGGTCTGCATAAATCCATGCGGCTCTTTACTGCAGAGTCAACCTCTGAGACCTCAAGGGGACTCTAAGTCTTCTATAAATGAGGAAACTGGTGGACAACAGCAGGTTATTGTTTTTATACCAGAAAACATAATAAAGGGATCAAGGAGGGAAAAAAAGCATATACTTTTATCATGCTTTCATTATTTACAGTCTTAGCATAATCTCTTGCTGCTGGTGGTTCGCCAGTAAAATGGGTCCTTGCTTTTTTCAAGAGGACACTTTTTAATCATTGCCCTCTGCTGTGTAGTTGGGCGAGTGTGATCTCACATGCCAAATGCTCAAGGCTTGGAAAAACAGTCAGCACACCATACAGAGCTGTGCTACGCTGCTCACAGCACGCATGGTTTAATTTGAGCACAGGAAAGCAAGAGATATTGAAATGAAGATCATCTAAAGTCCCTCAAAAATGGCTAAGATTTGGGAGCCTCCTTGAAGTTGCAAATCCATATGTGCCTGAGACCTCTCCAGGTTAGGCAGCAAAGAGACACTCGTCACTTCCACGGGATATTGGCTGCTGATCACCTGCGTCAGAGCGCACGTAGCTGTTCCTCTAGGAGAAGTTTGGGGAGGTTGGGGCTACCACAGATTTAATTTTTTTCAAGATAAATGCTTGCTTGTTTAAAATGAGGTAGGTATGAACATGAAGATGAGCAAAATGTGTCCTTAAAACATGGCCTGTGTTCTAGTAGGGGAAAGGGAAGATCCTAATCAGCTATGGAGGCTGTTACCTCTGAAACAGCAGCATATGGGAAAAATCAGTCTTTAAAGCAACCACTTTGATTCATAAAAATAGATATAAAAAATGCTGAGGAAGCTCTGAGGTGAGATGGAAAAAGTTGAATATGACTGGTTGAGGCTGGGGTGGGAGATGGTGCATTTTTGAAAATGCCGAGAATAGGACACGATGAAAATAGGGTTATTGGGAGATGTATTTGTCTCTGAAAATTCAGAGACTATGCAGTAGTTAAGCAGCACCAAGGAACTTATTTTCAAGACAGGTACAGAACTGGTGGAGCACTAACAGACACAGGGACAGTGTGCTAGTGATGTGCATACAGCTCTCCGCACCTCTGCTGCTCACCCCTTGTGCTGCTCTAGGTCCACATGCTTCCTCCCTTCCTCCTTCCTCTCTTCGTATCTCTCCTCGCCTTTCTTTCTCTTTCTCTTTCTCTTTCTCTTTCTCTTTCTCTTTCTCTTTCTCTTTCTCTTTCTCTTTCTCTTTCTCTTTCTCTTTCTCTTTCTCTTTTTCTCTTTCTCTCTTGCTCTCTTTTTCTTCAAATGAGATGAATGCACATGCTTTTTATTAGCACCGATAGGTGAGGAAACAGAGGTTTAATCTACCTGGTAAATTTGCGTGCCAAATTCACGAGACCATCAGGCTCCTCTCATTCTCAGAAGTATCTGTCCTTAAAACCACTTGTAACAGAAGTGACATTGTAAACAAGACAAGCGTCCCCAGTGAGCGAATTAAGCTTTTCAGAATTAAGTTTTCAGTAATATACATCAACATTCAGTCAATTGTTTTCTTAACCTGATTATGGCATTGTGCTTCTTGTAACAATAACCATTACTTTCGTTTTGTTCTTTTATAGGAAAAGAAAAGTGGGGGTAAGGAATTATAACTTGGGAGTGCGAGGACAGGCAGGAAGAGTGTAAAAGTGGGACATGGATTCAAGGCAGGATGTCTTGAAAACCTCTTTCAGATTTGTTTTTCTCTCTCGGTGACCTTGTCTGGTTCCTTTAGGTTTCTTTTGCTGCAGTACGTGTGACTGTAGGATGGCAGGACAAACTCCCTTCTCCATCATGTAAGAACAAGAGGCAGCTCCCCCCAGTCTCCAACACTCACATGCATGCATCCTTGTGCCGGGCTCCATGTCCCACCGTCACCAACGTGTTGGCTTGCGCGGCGGAGCGCAGGCCCACTGTGACTTGGTTTGCTCACTGCACGCCGGCGACACGAGCCATGTTTGCACGTGGGGTTTCCAGTGGGGTTTGCACTGTGACTGCCCTGCCGGGGCTGACACCCACTGGTGGGTGTGAGCTCTCCTTTTTTCTAAGAGGAAAGTCGGACCCTAAAATGGATCGGAAACGATCCTTATTATCCCACCGTCCCAGTGCCCTTAGCTCCCCAGGGTCTCCCAGCTGCAGGTACGGGGGTGGCTGTGGTTTTTCTCCAGTCAACCCCAGCCCCGAGAGCCTTGGTGGCCCACCCTGAACGTGCAGCACACAGTCTGGGGTTTAGCAAACACCTGTCGGCGTTTCGGGCAACTTTATTTCCAGTCTCCTTCTCCTCCTTTGTCTGGCTCTCGCGGTCCCCCGGTGCTGTGGGATTCCTTCCCCTGCCCCAGATTTTCCCTTGTGTCCCTATACAACTCCCAAAGGGCAGACGTTCAAAACTTTGGGCTTAACTGTTCTGCCTTTGTCCAAACCCTCTGTGAAATACGATTAGCACATATTTACCTAGCTGAGAGGCACATTGTGAGGCCGAATGAATGGCTCCACAGTACCTGGTATGATGTAAAAGCCTAGAAGAGCTTGATAAGGAGGTGAGCTTTACTTAATTAAGTTAACCTTCAGATTAATTGAGCTGCTTTCTAAAAACTGCAGTGTGAGAGCATGCAACTCCTGCAGGGCTCTAGTCTTGTTTCTGGGGCTGCACTCATTAGATACAGCCAAATGCAGTATCTGTCAGAGGGTATGTACATTGCTGGGGGAGCACGCTGATCCTCCCTGCATATTTATGCTTTTACAAAGTGTAAATTTCAGAAATAAATAGTTGATCTACTCTGCATGCAGCGAAACTTTGCCCAAGGCTGGGCTGGTGATTTTTTTTCTGTGTGTCTGCTTGCTCCTTTGGATCATGCCCACATGCTGCTATTTCAGTTCCTAACCTAGCAATTATCCAGCTACATGTATGTGCAGCAAGTACACCAAACACAGCTGCCTCCCTGGTGAGTTCAAGGAAACTCAGGTGTCTCTTTCCCTCCTTTTATTGAATTGACCTTTTGCACATTATCCTGTAATTCTTTCTCTTTAGCAATTTATAGCTGTAAAGGTATATCCTTTTAAACCCCTCTTTCCTCTCTTGACAGATTGCAATTCTTTTTTTTTTTTTTTGGTAATGACTAATTAGCCAGGGGCTTTGTGGATAAGCTGTTGGCTTTAGTGCCTCACTTCAGGGCCCCTTCGCGCTCAAGTGTAAAAGACAGCAAGGTCGCAATAGCAGTGCTCAGCATAAATTCCCCCCCCTCCGCCCCCTGCCATTGGAAATCTGTCACCCACCTCTTTAGCTCTTGACATGAAAAAAGGAAGAAAAGAAGCAGTATGTGGGAGAATCTCTGTGGTGTGTTGTCTGGCAGTCTGATGTGCTAATGTTTCTTTCGCTGGGAAACAGCTGAAAAGAGAAAGGGCTTGCTGACTCGCTTCTCTTGCCATCCACGGTCAAGCAGAAGGAGCCGCTGAGTGCGAAACCAGAGCTGGCGCAGCCAGCAAGCTGTGCAGAAGCACCCATAAATCCCCCATTGCTGTACGGATGAAACTCAGTCAGCAGAAAGTTCTCCGAAGATGCTGGATACCAGCCTGGGTGGGACAAGACAGAGGACAGGGTGTCACCCGGTGGAGCTGGGCCAGAGGGGACGGGAGCCCTCGGTGACGGAGGATGCGATGCAGCGTCCCCAAAGAGCCTCAGCACAAGCCCAGGAGCACTCCTGACAGGGGTCTGAAACAACAGGGGCCCCTGCCCAGCCTCTCTTAACTGCGTCTGATGGGAAATGTTTCAGTACTGCATAGCCGTGTCTCTTGGGGGGGGGGGTGTTCTTTTGTCTTCCTGGGGTGAAAAAGGTGAACGGAGCCAGCAGGATTCTAGACAGTCTACCTGGTGTCATCAGGAGCTGCTTCACATGTAGTGGAGTTTTAACTATTTAAACCTCTTGACTAATCAATACATTAAACATTAGTTGAACATAGTTAATAAAAACTACTGTTTTTTTTCCCTGGGAAAAAATAGAATTCCAAGAAATAACGAAGACTTGCTTGAGAGTCGATTTGAGTATGTGTGGCTTTGGGTTATCTATCGAATCTCAGAAAATATAACACTTAAAAAAACAGGTGTAAAATGGAAAAGTAAGTATTTTACCTTTAAAGGAAGGATCTGCAGTCTAATCTAGCATCGGACTTATTTATGTATGCATATCTTAATGAATGTAAAGATTATTTCTTCCAGTTCATATTCATCATGCTCGTAAGATATATTTCAGGGGACAGAAAACACCTAAGCAAGGAAATAAACTTAAGCTATTTCTTATTTGTTGCATTTGATCACTTCAGCTTGGAGGAAGAGTCCTTAGAAAGAAATCCACCAGAAATATTTGCAGTGACACGGATGACACTACACACCCTGGGGTCTGGCTCAGGAAAGTGAGATATCCAGACAAATCACTTTTTCTTACTGAAGAAGAAAAAAATGCATTAAAACCTGTCATAGTGGTAGAAAGGTGTTTTTTGTATGGGGGACAGCTGATATATTTCCTTACAGACAATATACATCCTGTAAACCACCCTGCCTGTTTTATTCTGTGTATCTGTCTATACAGCCACTTCCTATTCTAATTTAATTTCAAGAAGCTGAACTACCATAAAGAGATTTATTATGGGTGTGATGATTTCAGACTTTAAGAGGGAGCCACAGGTGGTTTTAAAAGATGAGATAAACTTTCAAATACATCAAATGTCTCATTGGATGAAAGATTAAGATGAGTTTGATTTTATCCAGATTTTCTGTGAAGGCCCAAATTAGCTTTCACACTGTCTGAAGGGATGTGGAGCCCTGGGGTTTGCATTTGTGAATCTGAAGGCTGGGGCTGGCTATCACTTAGTGTCTGAATAGGAAACTGGATTCTTTTGGCTTTGGATACAGCCCAGATTTCTCTAGAAATATGCTCTTTTTCCAGCCGGAAATTTTGTCCAGACACAGTTTGGAGACTTTGTCTCTTTGTCAGGAGTTTCCGAATGCTAAACAAAGCTTGCCAGGGGGACAACACTGTGCCCCTTGCGGTGCTTCACAGCTGGGGTGTGGGTCTGTGGCTTGGTTTTTTGCTGCACATGTGCCCGGGCAGCAGCCTGCGAGCCCTGGCTTAACCTCTGCTCGGAAACTGTCTCTTGAAGCCACGCTAGCTGGGATTGGACCCCGTTTCCCACTGCCTCTTCAAATGTATGGATGGCTGCAAATGCCTGCATGGGAAATATCCATGCTCCCCGCACAGAGAAACCGTCCGTTCCCATTTCTAACTAAGATGAAGTGACAGCATCACACGCAACTACAAAAGGAAGGTATCCAGGAGGGACTGTGGGGTCTGTCGCTCCCACCTCAGTTCTCCGCTGCTGAATCAAAGCTACCTCCACAAAAATTAGGCTACCAGGAACTTAAAGGGGCAGCTCCAGAGCAAACCCAATCCTCCACTTGCTACTGCTTGCTGTTTAGTGGTAAGGTTTGTGATATCTCATGTTTTCCCCAAAGTCCCAGTTCTTTGAATCACATGGCTTGGTGAAAATTATTTCCTCAAATGTTAATTTCTAGAAAAAAGCCGGGAGGCGTGACCAGATTCCTCCTTCCACAATGAGAAGTGAAAAGAAAAAGGGCTGAACTTACTGCTTTTAAGCAGTCTCTAGACATTTAAGTTTATTTGGAGCTTTCTGCGATCTAGCGTGTGATTTTTTAAAGCATAGCAATAACAACACCGTGTTACAATTATGCAGCACAGTATAACGCTGCTCAGGGCTTCCTACTGCCATCACTATCTCTTTCCTTTGCTAAGACTGGCAAATTCTCTCTGCTTCTCCATCTCCTTCCTCCTGGGGTTACTCCAGCCCCAGGTCCCCTCTTCCTTGCCTCTCCCAGACTTTCCTCCCTCCTCACCACCTCCCTGTGCTCCTCCCAGTCATTGCGAGCACCCAGTGAGCACCAGCAGGGCTTTAGTCCCTTGGTCCGCTTCTTGTGTCTCCTCCATCAGAGTGGCACCTTCTCACCCCAGGCTCCTCGTGGCTTTCAGAGGTGTAGAAGACAGCACCATGACCTGGCGCTTGCTGCCTCCTTCAAGTCAAACACAGACCTGGCAGGGCGCAGTTTTGGTGCTGAGGGTCACAGACGTACCCGGCACATCTGTAGCAGCTGGGGGTTGCCATCGCAGGGGGTGTGCAGTTGCAGCGAGAGGTACCAGAGGGTCATGACTCCCAGAACTGACCCTCTCAAGGTGAAGGTACCTTATGTGACCTACCTGAGCAAGGAGGAAGATACAGGAGAAACAGATGAAGGTGAAGGTACCTTATGTGACCTACCTTAGCAAGGAGGAGGATACAGGAGGAAGAGATGATGGTGGCAGTTGTATAAAAGGAACAGAAATGGGGAGGGAGAAAAAGGTTGGGTTTCAGACCTGGTGCTTTCTAGTGTTTTACAATTGAGGCTTCATTTTTTATCCAGTTGAAGGTCAGTCTATGGGGCTATGATTGCTGCCTGTGGAGGGGAAGGCGAGTGAGGCAGCTGTACAAGAAAACTTCTGTCCATGGTGGCCTGTCTCCCTGGGCTCCCCTGACACTCAGTGGAAAAAGCTAAACTCCTCTGCAGGGCAATTCAAAGCAGAAAATTAACTCCATGTTCTCCTTTTTCAGTCCAAGGGCAATTAGGGACCAGGCCAAAGTTCCCCTTTCTGATGGGAAGCTCCCTGCTTTTCGTAATACATTGCTTTGTTGGATTAAATGGGGCTCAGCATGTGAGTTGACCTGGACAACCGTTGGCGAATGCGTATAAAAGCTACACCTGCGAGGAACAATTGCAAGGAGAGCTGTCATGCGGCTTCACAGGCTGCTTTGGCTCGGAGTAGAGGAGGCTTGGCAGTAAAGAGCGATGGCTTTATTTGTACACCAGTTTCAGGTGTAAACAACAACTGCTTTATGCAAAACCTTCTGTCCATAAAGCTCTTCTCTTGCCTATGGAGCCATTTAGTAATCACCAAACCCTGTTCAGGTGCAGATGCTGTTTTTGATTCTGAAGAGATATATATATCTGTCTATTTCCTTTTGATAACTCACTGTGGCTACCAGCAGCTATCACCAACATCTGCTTGAAATAACTCTTCTGGCCTGTTTCTCTCCCCTGCTATACGTGTTCCCAATCCTACTGAATTTCCATGTAACCACGGGCAGTGTTGGCTTGTGGCACCGGACTAACTGTGAGTCAAGCGTGAAAATGCACCTGTACGCAGGCAAGCAACAGTCACACATGCCATCAGGTGCAGCTGTAAAGGAAAATTAGCTCTGTGTGTTGCCACCACAGGAGAGCCTCTGCTTGTACTCAGGTGTAACTCCTGGAGGTTGCTGAGGCGAGGTGCTGATCATCTTCAGTTCCCAGGAATTCCTATGGCTGCTGAGGCTGGGAGGCTTCATTGCCCATGGAAGCTTTACCCCTTGTAGTACCCTGCCCCTGCCCCCCAAACCTCTTCTATGCAACTTTTGCAAAGCACTCTGAGCCAAAGGCAGCAGCTCCAAAGGGGTACTCACTGGATGTGCAAGCACTGCACGTCTTAATGGTGCTATTATGCAGGGCAGGAGTTTCCATTTTCTTTATGCATGCAAAAAATGCCACCTCCACTAGGGCCCATTAAGGTCTTCCTATCTCCCGCTGATGCTAAATCTACCATTTAAAGTACTTGTGACCCTCTCAAAAACACAGCTTACCTCCTGGGCAATTTCCATAAGTATCCAGGACTCTCCAGAGATCATCAGTTCCCACCAGCAGCACGAAGCCCATGAAGCATAGATGCAAAGTTGCCTGCGAATCTACCTCAGAGCAAAACGTAAGAAGCCCAGGAAGAAGATTCCCAAGCTCTGCAGAGGTATGCCCATGCTTATAGGCATTTCCAAGGGATACCAAAGCCAGGCACAGGCTACACAAATGATTGTGGGAGAATGAGGGCAACTCAGCTGAGCGCTGGGAACCCTCTGTTCAGCTACCAATTCAGAGAACTGAGTTCAGCTTGCTTTGGAGGAGGATCTGAACCACCTCCAGAGCAAGGCATCCCACCCACCAGCCTATTTGAGAATCTCCAAATCACATTTATTCACACCATCCTCCTTTGAGTACCTGAGGAAAAGCTTGCTAGGGCATTTCTACTGTTCCAGAGAGTGAGCTGATTATCTGATTGGCTTCTCTTTCTGGCTGTCCCAGAGAAGGCAGAGGAAGGGTCTGAGCTCATTTAGCTCTGAGCAGCAGGATTTTGAGGACCCTTCCCCATGCCACCTCACTCTCCCTTGTGTTAGGGGTCTAACCCAGAGCTTTGCATTCCCGCATGTGGTCAGTGGTCACTGCACGGAGTGGAGCCCTGGCCAGATGGCGTTGGCAGGGACTCGTTCAGTAAAGCCCTACAGTGAGAGCCTTCTCCCCCTTCTGCTTTCTCCCCCTGGCCCTGCCCCCAAAGCCATTTGCTATTACCAGGCTGCTGCTGTCCCTGCGGCAAAACCAGCGTGATGCATCTGAACACCTCCCAGGACAAGGTGGCTTCTTGTAAACCACAGTGTTTAAACTATGGTGTAAGCACTGATGCGGGTGAGGAATGGGTGCCCCATTCCCTTTTGTCGGTTCTGCGAAGGTGAAGGTAACCACTAGCTGGGGATGGATGGGCGGAAGTAGCATCTTACATGATCACAGCCTTAAGCTAAGTGAATAGGAGGCAAAGCCCTACGTACCTCTGAGGTTTAAGCTTAAAGTGCTTTACAGGCTCTTGGGAAACAAATTTCATGATGCTGTTGGTAAGTGTTATAGGTAAGTTTTTGATCCTTGTTCTGTTAAAAAGGGATCTAATGCACAGCAAGTGTGATCTTCCCCTCTGTTGCATGATGTACCGTCAACCATGCAAAATGTCCCCACACCAGAATGGCAATGTCTTGTCTGCACCTCTGGGGATGGCACACACAGCAGGACACCTGGTGTTGGATAACGGAGGCCAGAGAGATGCAAAGCCTCCAGGGATCACACAAAGTCTTGCTGATTTTGTTTGGCATGGGGTGCATTCAGCAGTGACCTGCCCGGGGCCGCAGCACAGTCTGTCCAACTCTGTCTGAAACCCATGACCTGACCTCAGGTCTCTGACTCTTGCTTCTGTGCTTGGACTGGGGTCTGCTTCCCTTGGCACAAACAAGGGAGCTCAACAGACTCCATCTTTCCATTTCCCTAAGAACCAAAAAAGTTAATGCTAGAAATGCTCTTTTTTGAAACATTTGTAATTGGCAGCTCCTGCCAAGTATTAGCAGGCCAGTAAAATCTCTCTACATAAATTGTGTTGTAATTAGCGTGATTTGTTTAATGTCACCTTGTCTGGCTGTCTGAGAAACTGTCTCAAAATGTAAAAACACCAAGTTTTTCAGCTGAGGGAGTGGTGCCTGACTGCACCAAGACATTTTTATTTCTCTCTATGATTTTACAATGGCCTTTTCAAATCGCTCAGGCTGGTGAACCTAAGCCAAGTTAATCAAGAATTCCCAGATGAGGAAAATTACAGCCATAAGAATATAACAACAAGCATCAAAATTTCTTAATAAAGGTAATATGCTGATGATAATTAATGGATATTTCATTCAGCACACAGGACAACACAGTAAAAACATCCTGATACCTCAAAAATACTTGGTATGTGTGCAAATAAGCCATTCTAGGTGGAAGCAACAGAAAGGGTGACAGCAGAAAGTAGTTTGCTTGCTGGAAAGGGGAGTTAGGGCTGACCGACCTCCTTGGTGTCCCTCAGCTCCTGCGCTGGCCTCCCTGAGCTGCGCACCCAGGTCCGAAAGGCAAACACGAGTGACTAATGCCAATTTTCCCACCAGGTGGCAACGAGGAGAGTAAGAGGAAAGCAGTTGAGGGGCACTGGTAAGACTGGAGTGCAACTGGGGAGCAGCACTGTGGCTTCCCAGTGGAGTCCAATATGTTAAAAAGGCCCCAGCTTGAATCTGGTCCCGTTATTGTCCATCAGTGCCCAGAAAAAGCTCATGACAGGCACAGCAGGAGGAAAACCGGTCAGGTCTTACGCGCACCTGGGTGTTGCAACCTGATAAAATGATTCTTATCTTCCCCATCCCATGAACATCACCAGCAATCTGAGAAACAGAAAGAGAAAAAAAAAAGATCAGGGAACCTTTTCAAGCATGAGAAATGTTTTGGGGTGAGAAAGGTGCAGAAGGAGCACTGAATGCCCAGCTCAGCACCAGCATTTTTCAACTTTAATCTTTCTTCCAAATGTTCTGCTTTTATTCCAATTAATTGAACGAATGTCTTAAAATTCACAACACAAACTGAATTTGATTAAATCTAACTTGGTTCATATGATAAAGCACCGCAGTTAGAATGCAGCTAGAAAAATACATTATGCTGGGACAAATAAGTACGGTTAACTTCAATAAGAGCAGAGGTAAATTGCTTTTCGCGTGAGATGTGCAATTTTAACTCAGTACAGCTTTAATCAAAGTAAAATATTATAGGGAAGGGAAAAAAAAACCCTCACAATGTAACATTTTGTCTGCTAACCACTCAGTAAAACTTCAAGTTTAAATTGCTAAATAAAGCCAAGACTGTACATTGGCTTTCCCTGTTAGTATGTAAACAATTAAGTTAAGGCAATATCCGGCTATGAGCTCATTTATATTTATAACAGATCAAAAATCACAGATAGTCAATGTGAATGCAAGCTGTCCATCAGAAGTTTGTCTGCCACTGAAACTTTCACTGGAAGGGGAAGAATGGAACTAAATACAGGTATTTAAATGGAGTTTGCATTCACATTTATGGCAATGTTTTCACAGCCAAATGAAAAAGAATGTCAATTAAGCATAGCTAATAAGTGGGATAGAAAATATTAAACTTGTATTTGAGGGGAAGGAATCTTGCTCATTGCTCTTCAGTGGTCTGTAGTTGATGTTATGTGTATCAACACTGGGTGCTTCAAACTCTCAACCTACCTTCTATTTGGGGAGAGTCTGCTCTGTTTTGGAGGACCAATGTTGGCATGCTGCTGCTGTTCCCTGCTTTGCCTGTATGGATGCCTGCTTGTAGTATAGTGGGGTCACCTGCAACCCCTTTCTCACAGGACCATAGCTGGAATTGTACCACCATTTAGGACACGGCAAGCTGGAGGAGGATGGAGTAGCTCTGACACACTGCAGCTCAGCTCAGATGCTGGGAAAAACCTTGATCTTTGATTGCATCTGGCACTTCCCTGTGGCCAGGATGGGAAGACACTGACAAGGCAGCTTCCAACAGAGCCTCAAAAGGGTTTCATACTCCCATATTTCTGCATGCTGCAAGAGTGTACTGCCTAACACATAGACAGGGAGAGGCTCAGGCTCTCCAAGGGGACACCTGACCGTATTAAAAGTGGATGACATACAAGCCACATGCTTTCTCATTCACTGCAAGGCTGGGAAAGTCTCCTCCAGCTCCAGCACACCCTCTCTTTGAAGGTTTCTTCCTTAGCTTGCCAGCTGGGCACCACAAGCAGCCAGTGTAACTGCAGAAGAGGAAACAACCCTGGAGGGTAGGGGTCATCAAACCTCCTGCTGCTGAATCAGCAAGCTGCAGGCTTCCCAGACCAAAAAAAAAGCCCTACACATCAGTGGTCTCTGCTGCTCTTAGCACTGTGGTCAATGTAACCCCCCTGTCCCCCGTCCAACCAAGGGAGGACATGGGAGGTGTCCTTCAGCCACCAGTTCGGAGAGGATCTGTGTGGCCGCATCGTGGCTGAGGTAGCAACCTAGAGAGCCACCAGAAATGCCTCAAGAAAACTAGCGTGTAGTTCTCCACCACACTTGTGTGAGCTGGAGTAAGAATAAACTAAAGCAAATGTGTAAAGCCTGGAGTTTAGTTAAATGTTTGGTAGAGGCAGAGATGAGAGCTCATTAGATAGAAGACAGTCTGGACAGTTTAGCACCAAGGACCACATACAATCATTTCTCAGAAGACATAAGGGGTTTGTTGTCTCGTCATTCGGCATGCTGTTTACTGATTATACAGCCAAAAACATCTTAGCCCAGATTTTATGTGAGAATTTTAGCTTCTTGGAGGCAAGAAAAGGAGGGACATGACACCCTCTGCTCTCTGCAAGTACAAAACTGTTTTGCGCAGAAACTAATTCTGGCATGAGGGAAAGGTGATGTGTGCTCTCAGGCGTCCTTCACACCCAACGCAGAGCTCAGGGGGGAACTTGGCATGGCCTAACTTTGGGCACCTAGCTTTAAGCCTGAGGCGTAAGGCTGGTTTGGCTGCAGAGCCAGTGGAGGGAGACAGGCGCTTCCTTCCAGGGGGTATCACAGCCCCGAGGACAGGGTCCTGTGCTGGGGCACCTGGCCAGCCAGAAACTCCAGCCTGGGAACCAGGCATAGTCCTGGGCAGACAGAGGATACGGAGGCGTGAACAAGCTGGTGCCTCCCACTGCACCGAGAGGTCCTCACAAGCTGATGTAAACCAGGGCTTACAGCCTTGCCAACAGGCTACTGAATCTCCTTTGTTATTTTGATGGCTAGCCCTGGAAAGAAAAGGCGTAGGGAGAAGGTGACCAGCGGTCTCTTTGCAGAGGTAGATGAGCAGCTCCAGTTACCTCTTACTGTCCCTCAAAGCTGTGGCACAGGCCTGGGGACCCTGGAAGCCAAACCCACTCCAGGGGTGGCCTGAGATGAGGCCACATCCCACCTGAGAAGATAGGAGAGCACCGAGGGGAAACACAGCTGAATTCTGCTTCAGCGGAGTCTCTCTCCCTCCTTTGGGATGGACCTAGCACCTCTTCATATGACCACATGCCTCCTGATTTCACAGGGAGCCCTGGATCAGTTCCCAGGAGGGAAATGGCATGCAGAGGTTCATGGGTGGTAAAGGCTGAAAGCCACCTTGTTTTCTCTGCCTTTCTTCGCCTCTTCCCTGGGGCCTTATCCCTGGCACATTGCGAAGCACAGCCCCTGCCTCCCTGTGCCAGAAGCCCAGTAGGGAGGGGAGGCAGGAGCTGCAGGAAAAGCAGGGTCTTCTGGTGCTCCTGGGACACGGCTGAGGACATCCGACTGACCATGGTCCCCTGGGCATGAGCTCTGCTAACTTTAGCTGGCCTTGAGGCAGGAATGCCTCCCACACTGAGCGAAGTGTTCTCACACAAGGACTTAGACTGATGCTTTAACATCCCACCTTGTTTCTACTATTTTTGGAGACTGTCTAAAGGAGTGAAGCACGTGCGTCTGACTCCAGCTGAAATTCAGCAAATCTCACTAGTCTCCAGAAAATATCTTTGTGCCTATGGGATAATTTTTAATCTACCACATCCAATGACGCAGATACTTCTCATGTCAGGACCAGGAGGTCTGGAGTGCAGAGATGGATGTTCCCTTTTGCATAGCACCTCCTCCTCCGCCTTCCTTCAGCAAACGATCTACCACCTCTGTCTCTTGAGGATCCACCAAGGTTTTCTGCTCCACATTTTCAGCTGTGATTTTATTTACATCCTTTCTATTAGACCCAGAAAGTCAATTTTTCTCTTTCCAGCCCCTCAGTTTTATTAGCGCACAAGTGTGTTCGTTGCACGGAGCCTCGCAAGTGATGGGATTTAACTGGGAGCATTTCACCCGGCCAGATCAGAATCTACCTCTTCTTGACTGCACACATATCACTGCCTCAAAATGCAATACTTCATGTAATTTTGATTCTGTCAGTAAAGGCTGCACTGAAAATCTCATCTGGGCTTGTTAGGGATATATTGACTTAAAATACCTGGTTTAAAGAAGGCTAGGAAAACAAAGCAAGAAAAACTCAAATCTCCCAATGAAAGCCAGTCCTTTCAAGAGAGAATGAGCAATTTGGGGAATAGAAGTATTTTCAGTCCAAGGGAGATAGATATTGTGTATTTCAACAAAGCCAAAATATTTCTGGATTATGTAGTCTTAATAATTCAGGTTTTAGTAGGTGTAGTTAGTGCCACAGTCTGAAACCACATCAGTAAAAACTGATCACTCACCTCAAGCGGTCTATAACCAGGTCTTTACGGCAGCCCCCCAACAGTTTAAGCTATGCCAGTTGTAAAACAACTTAGAAAATTTCCCCAGTGCAGGCAGGCTTGAAGAAGAAAAGAATCTATTGCAATTCATGTAACTGAAAAATACATGACATGAAGTTGCTCCCTGGAGCCATTGCTAAATGAATAATGGATAAGCAATGTCAGTGACACCCTCCCCCCCGCCCTTAGCTCGGGCACAAGAAAAAAACACCCGTGGTTGAAGGTTTCTTTCAGCCTGGTGTGAAACTTCCCAACAGGATGAGTCCCAGGCAGAAAGAGGTATCTGCCACTGCTTTATATGCGGATTACTTTCCCCATGACCACTCAATCCCCTGTAAATTTTTTCTGCTCTGTGGATTTACACACTAAAAATATGCAATAGGGAAGGAATATAAACTCTCACTTTGTGGTATCGCTGGCTCACATATTGCAGCTCAGCAGTCATGGACAGCATCCAGCATTAACGCTCAAAGGGAGCTGCTGTATTTATGACTTCTCCAGCCTCACAAGAGCAAGGAAGGCTGGCGAACAGTGATTGAAGCACAGCTGAATGAAATGCATAATATAAAGAGGGCAAAAATAAAATATTTTTTGAGTCTGAATTCCTAAAGAAATGAGGTTTATGCAATCCTGCTTGTCTGGGCAAGGATGTGTGTGTGGCAGGTTGCTCCTTCCACAAACCCCACCCCAGAGTCTGATCCTGCTGACCAGCTGCCAATGACTTTTGACAGGGGGTCCACAGTCTTGGAGACAATTAGTTTGTCCGTGCTGGATGGAAACAGATGCTTATGCTTCATGGGTGGAAAGGCTAATAAACTCACCCGTTATTAGGCATCAGACCTTGAAGAGAGGGCGGAGGTTTTTGAAAATTGCACCCACTTGTTCTGCAGCCCACAGAAGTTCCCCTCCATGGCTTAAACTGGCTATTGCCAGGCTGAAAAAAAATCTCTGCGTGTATTTTAAATGCATTGGCCAGCTTCTTCAGAAAAAACATTTCTGATGTGCTGGTCATCTGGGAAGAGGTGGCTACAGTCACAGAGTCTGATTCTGCCACCCACTGGTTTCTCTGAAACTGTCGGCAGAAGCAGATGCTCCTCCATGGGAGCAAGGCGGCCATCACCCAGCCCAGGCTTTGCTGAGGGCATTACCCATTGCATGGGGGAGTATTCTCTTCTCTGACCAGATGACCCAGGCAGCACTCACACGGCGTGCATCGCTTCTTGTGAATTACACCACTGCACGTGCAATGTGAAGCGGGTGCTTGACTCTAAAGTATCTGTTCTTTAATTTGGGGTGGTGAAGTTCAGGCTCCTCAGTAAGCAGAGAAAGGGAACATTGCCACATCTGCATGGTGGACAAATAGCATTGGAAACGTTTTCCAAGCTGTGCTCTGCCACGTAGGGAATGATGTTTGCATTTCACAGACCCATAAATGGCAAAAATGGGTTTTGGGAGGAGGGAAAAGTTTTCAAAAATCTACAGTTAGAGGACTGTTTTGCAAGGTCTGCAATTTTATAGACATCCAAATGGCACTGCTTCCATTAAGAAGATCCCCAAATATGCTGATTTCCACAGTAGGCAAAGAAATACATAATAATGAACGCAATGACATCAAAGACAGTCAGTTACCTGTGTTTATAACTAATGCAATCATGGTGCAGCAGTGATAAGTGGATATTCACTGCTTCTTATTGCAAACGATAGCAGTGCTCAGGTTTTTGCATCCATGTTCGTAACATAATAAGAGGGGACAATTTTCAAAACAGTGGCTAAAACCAAATGCCTCCATCCAGAGAAGTCTGTGAGCACACTGTCTGATGTTCAGAGGTGAAAAAGCACCAGCAGCTTTCATTTCATCACTTTGAAAATCAGATCAGTTGCTCGGGGGCTGCTGTGATTGACAATGCCAGTGCTTGCCTCAGAAATGTCCACGTTCACACCTCTGTGAAGAATATCCAGAACAGTAGTCCAGGACTAGGAAAGAAGCTTTGGCCTACAGTGCATCTGAACAAAGTGGAGCTCACACTGGGGTACTGATTATTTTAGGTCTGTGGAATTGAAGAAAGCCCGCTCTCCCCACATGCAGTATCAGCTTTCACTCAAAAAACCTCCCAAACAGTAAAAACTTTTGACTTGATTGCAGCCGCTAAAGCAAGATTAAACATATAACCAATGTGTAAACTCAGATCCCTTTGACTCTGAAGAGAGCCTGAAGCAATGATTCAAAACTACGTGAACTTTCAACTTCAGCTCACTCAGGGCTGTGGGCTCTTCAGTTGTGAAGCTGTGTTTTTTCAGGCTTTTTTTTTTTCTTTTTGCTACAGGGTTCATTATTTTGCAGAGGATGGGTCTTTCTGCCCTGCAGGGATCTATCACTGCTGACTCTCTGCATCTTCTCCACATGGAAGAAGTAATTGGATTGTACTTTCTGCACATGACCAAGACAGCAGGGAAAGCCAGAGCTGTAGGCCAGAGAACTAAGCTGTCTAGAGGGTAGCAAAGCATCTGATGCCTAAGAAAACTAAATGTCTGAGTCCAAGCACAAGATCTTTCCTTTCTTTCCATGGAGGAGCTGGGACATGCTGAACTGCACTTACCAGACTCTGCACTGGAACTTGGGAAGATCCGTGAAGCCTTCAGGGAACAGTGAAAAACATAACCACCCAAATAATGCCTGCCAAAAACCAGCCCAGGGGCATTAAATGTTTGTGATTATACAAAACAATACGCCATGCTATGGGATGCTAACAGTTAGAGACATTTCTTAAAATTCCAATACAGTCATTGCCACAAAATATAGTGGTGTTTTCACAATGTTAAGGCCTCCATGTGCTACCACATAGCTGGGGTATGTGATTATGCAGAAGCAACTGCAACCTTTCAGCTCAGAAAAAAGAAAAAAAATGCAGTTATTTCATACATTTCCAGACAGGGTTGTATTTATTACTATACCGTTACAAAATGCCATGTTGTAACCTTAAGCGTTGTGCTGTTTCTTTATTCCTAAAGACCGGAATCCTGACATTATCATGTTCCTTGGAGTGATTTGGGGAAAGTTATGAGATTGCCAAGACTTTATGCTGTAAGTCTTTAAGGGTTAAGTAGATTTGTTCTTTTCCTTCAAATGAACGCCTGCTTGTCATTGTCAGCTCTGCACTGCTTGTCCCCCCCTCCACCCCCTTAGATCCAAGCTTAAAAAAAGAAGCTGTTTGGAGCTTGACGTGTTGCTTGTAGCTATGTTAGAGAAACTGTACTATTCTGGGAGCACTCAAGCTTCTCCAAACAGCTCTTCCAGCTGTAACATCATGCATGGTTTTCATCTCAGCCGTAAGAATTTTCACTGGTCTCCTACCAAGCCCCACCAGTCAACACCCAAGTGCTGGCTGATCTTTTGCAAGGCCTAAGGAATGTGTGCATGTGCGTGTGTATGTGTGGGCAGGAGTGTGTGCACAAGGGTGTATGCACACACTCTCATTTATTCGCATGAAGGAGAGGTTTCATGGTCAGGCTTGAAACCCCCGAACCCCGTTACAGCAGATTCATCCTGCTGGTCTGATTTACACCAGTGGCTGGCTTGCTCTAACGTACAGCGCTGAAACAGATTTGCAGACCTGAAGCAACCACCGCCGAAAGGCATACCAATGGGATGTGTTGCTTTGCTCTGGACAAGCCATAATCTCCCTCCCTCCCTGCAGGGGAGGCAGACGAGGGTGGTACGTGCACGGACGAAGGTCTGTGCCTCGGGAGAGTCCCTCCCCCCCAGCTGTGCCACATTAGACTCACATGAGGACTGCTTTGCACAGGGAAGGGACTGCACTACACCAGAACGGCACCCCAAAACTTGCGCTCATCAGCAGTGGCAGGGTTTGTTACGATTTGTGTGTTTCTCCTCAATAAATATTTGTATCAACCTTGACTGGAATAACAGCACTGACACACAGGGAAAGCTGCCTGCTATTATTTTCCACTTATAAAGAACGCAAATCTGCATGATGAGCCAAATTCTCCTTTTGCAAAGATTATTTGTTACGTGAAACAGCTAGAGCAGCAGAAAGAAGCAGTTCTTGGAATTTATGAGGAAAAAGATTGTTCTTTACAGCAGCGAAACACCACCATTGTCCCACTCAGCATATTAACATTCACAGTAAAAGATGGCAGTTGCAAAAATGTGGGAGAGTACGATCAAATCAGTATTTCTTAAACAGTTTTGGAGTGTGCAAGCTGATATTTTGGAATAATAACAGTGAGCGTACAATTTTCTGAGTTGTCAGAGTTTCTGAGGGGGCAGATTCAAAAGTCTGCATCACTTAATGCCTCCCAAACTCCAGCTGAACAGAAGATGAACAAACAGGACAACTCAGGGTGTTGTACTTACAAGTTGGATGAGTTATGTTTTGTTTTCTTTTTTCTTTTTTAAGCAAATCCATAATTTAAATGCTGCTGTGATGGAAAACTAAAATTACACAGTACCATACACAGATCTCCTACGCATAGTATGAGTTGGCACATATGTGCGTGCATGTATTTGTGTTGTAATTTAAAACATACCATCATCCCAAGCTAAAAAAGTTTAGGGACCTTCTCTGAGAGAAAGTCTTCACCTCAGAAAGAGGACCCGTGGTAACGAACATCAATGTGGCAGAGAGAAATAGCATTTAAGCCTTTACCAGCGTGATATGGAACATCAAAGAAGTTAAATTGATCTTCTTGCCTTCCATCCCAAACATTGCTGCTCCAAGACCAGCCTCCCTTTCTCTGTGCTGACAGCTACATGGTGTTGCTTGTCCCCATCAGCGTACACTGCGTGCCGTCTTTGCGACCATCCTCTGTCTCCGTCTCCACACATCTGAGCTACAGTTGAAGGTTTAGATTAACAGGAGCAGAATTTTGCACGAGCAGTGATGCTGTGAAATACAGTGAAACAAAAGAAACGAAGACCTTTGCCTTGTGAGCAGCCACAGACACTGGGATTTCAGTATGCAGTATGGCTGAGGCTAAACTTGGTATCATAACAAAGCGTGGGTCTAAATAAAAACTGCCTTAAACTCCCAGGAGATTTGCTTCTTCTATGCGATGACAGTTGTTAGAGAGTAGCTCTCCTACAGAAACAACCATACCAAATATAGCATGCTGGAGTAAATGCAAGAGGCAGCACTAGAAGAAAACTAAAAATGTTTTGCTTGCGCGCTGAATGCAACCCTATTTCTGCAAGAGGCCATGGATGCCATATCTGAAGGTATTTGTCCATCTAGCTCTGTGATTCCCTCAGTTATGAATACAACACAGCCATTTTCAGAAGATCCAGGTCTTTCTTGAGGCGATGCTTTGGGCTGGGAGACTCCTTCATGCACCAGCCCCAGAGAAGCTGGCGAGCAATTTTCTCTGTCAGATGACCGCCAACTGCCTTGAAGGGAGGCCACCAGGAGACCCTATTTATGGCACCTTTCCTGCTGGTCTGCTATTGATCAGTTGCGTAGCTAATCTTTATTTAGCCGTGCATTCATGCAGGCAGCAAGATGCAACTAGGAGAGGAAGCAGCCAAATACCATAATGCAGACATTTGCCCACTTTACCACAATGTTGTATTTTCTGGCAACTTTTCTGCTGCCTCATTCCTCCCGCTTTGCTCAGGATGGCACGTGGGTCCCTCACACAGCTGCTGTGATTTGCAGGAACTTTGCAGGCATGTACAAGCCGCAGGACCTGGAAGACACCGAAGTGGTGACCTTGCCTGGAAGCCTAGATACACCAAAGCCAAAGGCAAAGGCAAAGCTCCCCTGTCCTCAGAAGGCCTGGATTTTCACCTGCGGGTTTCAAAGCACCGCATGCAGTGGCGCTTGCAAGGGAGCTTCTAGGAAGATCCATTCCTTGGCCTTTTTATTCCACACAGGCTTCCTCCTCTGCATCTTCTTTTTTGATGTTTTTTTATGTTGTTGTGTTTGGAGCCGTTTGAACTTCAGCACACAAAGCAAAACCGCTTGTATGTAAGTACAAAATCCTAGCTAGAAATGGTTTTGATTGAAGCTGGGCCAGCTTTCACCTGCCCCGATCCATAACCCTTTCAGCTATCCTGAGGAGCGATCCTGTGGGAAAACGCTGCAACTGGCCGAGTCTGGTGCGACTTCTTGGCAAGCCAGATGAAAACACAGCCCCCTGCTAAATGTTGCTGCTGGGCTGTGAGAGGGACAAGATGCCCGAGCGCTTTTGTGTCCCCACAAAGTAAGTGTTTCCACACTGCAAAATGTGGGTCTCGCTTGCTGTGGGGCAGGGACAGAAACTGCTGCCCTGGTGAGCAATACCTTCCCTAATGACCCTTGCTATAACATACCCCTATGGGTGCCAGAGGGAGTTTTGCCTAAATAAGAGCTAGACTTTGGACTGCTACAAAACGGGAGATGTCCTAGGGGAGTTCGCACGCCTCCGAGCGACAGCTGGGCAGCCCATGCCGCCTGTGGCTGCCAGCGCTGCGGAGCTCGCCTGACGCTTAAAACATAATCAACAGCCTAGGCTATAAGCCCGCACCATTTCATTTTAAAATTAAAGTCATTTTCTGAGTAATAGGAGTACATTTGTGCTTGGAAACTGTAGAGCACTTAGCATCTTTTTCGATTTCAGTGCTAGAAAAAAGAAGGGGACAAAGTGCTAGGAAATACTGTTTCTTGGCTGAACTCTTGTAGACCAAGTTTCGGTCCAGAGTGGGTTTTTTTGCATGACTCAGTGGTAAATTTCTGAACAAAGAGCTTTATGATATAGAGGCAATACTGTAAAAAGTGTTTAACTCTAGCTGTGCTGGAGGTGGTTTTGAAAACTTATGGCATCTTTTCTTTCCTTCTCACAGCAGTGCTTGTAAATGGATTGAAACCTTCCTCAGGGATTTCTGTAACAAAGTGGGTAAAAATTTAAGTGCTTTGTAATCTCTATGGGAAGACTTAGTATCAGGTAGAGTAGATAATTTGAATTACTTAGAGCAATCATGCTTTTGAAAGCTTTACTTCATTCTTGTGAAAACTAGTTTGTAGCAAAATTACCTTCCAAAAGCTTCTTTGAATGCTCCCCTAATGAACTTCTGATTTACATGTAGTTTTTAGATATGACTTCTCTCTCTCAATGTAGTTTTCTTCCATTTATTCAAGGCAGATTTCTGTTTTAGGGGGAAATATTACTTAGTGTGGATAGCCGCTGTGGAGGAATTATTGCAAATATCTCATTTGCAAAGCTTTTGTTCTTCCACTCAGAAACCCCACATCTCACTCCTCCATGGAGGAGAGGATATTGTGTTTGACTTATTACAAAGCCTAAAGCATTCTTAAGATTGTCTGCAACTAATCACTAAAATACACCTTCTCATTTCGGAACTGTTGTGACTCTTCAACACGGGAAAAGTGCTTCCTACTTCAAAATCTATTTCACTTCTGATTTTTTTTTTTCCCCGAAGGTTAGGTCTGGGCCTCTGTGCCTCCCTCATCAGCAAGCCCATTAACATCATCAAGCCTAAGGACATGAGGAGGATGAGGCCTCCAGTGCCCGACAGTGAAAGCATGGTAGTACAAGTCTCGAAACCAAAAGTGACCAGACTTCAGACAAAGAATGAGCAGGGAAGCTGCTGAGGTCTCCACACAAGTGTCTGACACCAGTCCACCAAGGCAGCTGTGAAACTGCCTCGCAGCTCAACCTCTTCTCCCCAGTCCCTGAGGATGCAGCTTCCACCACGAAACATCCCATCTTTGCCTATTCAGGTAAGGCTGGGATATCAGTATGAGAGTTGGGCAATTTTTGTCATCTTTTGACATACAGTAACTCTGCTATTTTTTCCATTTTGATTTTTTTTTTTTGTCATGACAGCCACTGCACTCAAATATCTATGATACAATTTATTTATGTAGTGTTTTCAGATTATACAGGACTATGGGCTGGAATTAGTAGTTTATTGAAGGATAAAGCTGAAGAAAGGGACGTCAGATACTGTGCTGTGGTTTAGAAAACTGACCACTAATCTAATGTTTTCCAACAAGCCACTCTGAGTTACAGGGTGGAACAAAAGTCGTCTCAAAAAAATAAGTGAAATAAACTTGTGTTTCAGTCATCTCAAAAAAATAAGTGAAATAAACTTGTGCTTCAGGGCATAAACAAGCTTCGTAAAAGGTTGGGATAGAAATAATATCCCCTTCTGACACATTACTTTATAATTACAGAATATGGGACTGCTTGTATCTTTCTCTGAGGGGTCTAGTGCTGGCACTTTTAGATACTAGGTAAGTAATTTTTAAAATTTATAGATCCTTCAACTTCTTACAGTGGAAATACAGGCTTTCAAGGACATTTTACACAGGTCAATTGCTATGTAGAGACCAAGAACTTCATTTCCTCAATCACATTTCATGACCACATTAGAGGTAGTCCACAGATGCCCAGGGACCAATGAACCACATGATGAAAACCACAGGACAACTCAGACCAGGAATCAGAGTCTGTCTGACAGTTTTCTAACACCTGATGTCTTTAAATCAAGGCTGGATTTTTATATTTTGTTCTTGCAGAAGACATGCTTCAATTCAACTGGAAAATACGAGCTTGAGGAAAGAACTTAAAAGTCTGTGGCAAGCCTATAAGGACTGATGTACAACATGATTGTAATGTTTAATTCTAGACTGAAAATCAATGAATCTACAAAGTTCCATATTTCTAAGAAAACAAAGACATAAATCTACATCCATGTTGGCAAACGCTGCGCAGGCTTCTCCTGGGGAATATCTGCAAAGAAGCCCCACACCTGCGGGAAGACTGTTCCCGGGATGATGTCACCTATGTGTATCACGAAGGAATTTTCTCCTTCGCTGCTCAGATGAGGGTTTTTAATGATTGCCTCCCATTTACTCCACAACATTTCATTGCTGAGTAACTTGAGACTTCTTCACACCATTTGAGTTTGATGGCATGTACGAGTAATGCAGAGACCTTTCTTTCCTGGGGGAAATTAAGAAAATAATTCATTCTTTCACTCAGTAACTCAACTGAATCCAATTTGGGTTCATTCTTTTAGGAAATGTGTTTAGCTAATTCTGTCAAATTAAAACATGAAAGGAAAAACGTCAATAATACTGACCACCTTGACATCATTCTTCCTCCACTGACAATTTTATTTTGCAGAGGAGAAACTAGCATAAAGTCTTAGAAGGATTAAGTCACATCTGCAATTTCTGCATATTACTAAACAGTAGCATGTATATATATGGACATGAAACAAAACCTCAGGAATGCACTTTTCATGTTGATTTGGCGTTTTGGTTTTATTTGCGAGCTTTTGTTTTGATTTTTTTCCTTACATTTACTTTAGTGTCTATTTGCCAGATGCGTTGTATGCACAGAAAAAGGCCTGTAATAACAGGACGGGAGTGTCAGCTGCACTCTGTGTCCTTAAGAGACAAAGAACAAATATTGTTTAGAAATTTCTGTGGCACAGGGCCCTCCCGGCAGCTGCTGATCTCATTCCTATCCCTCACATGTGGTTGTTAACACAGGGACACATAAGGGAACAGCCAAGGACTGGAGAGGCCAAGACCAAAGTGAATATTGATTCCCTTCTTCCTCGGTGTGACTGGCTGCTTAGAAAACATTGATCACTAGCGCAGCCTTGAGAGAAGGCTGGATGAATTCATGGAAGAGGAGACCCACTGAGAGCTACTAAATACACAGAAACCAAGTCTGGCTCAGGATGTGTCTGGGCCACAAATGGCTGTAAAGTCCCTGGAGGAGAGGGGAGATGCTGCTTGCGCTTGTCTAGTCTCATGCTCCTCCTTTCAACATCAGCTTTTGGGTGTTGGCATTAGCCTCTCTTATTTCATTAGGTTTTTATTTGCTGTTGGAAGGAGGCGAGGACTGGAAGCCGCCCAGGACGCTGGCTGCAGCCCGCCGAGAGACCCCTCTTTCCCCAGGGCTGGCTGCAGCACAGAGTATTGACCGGCGTTGCAGCCGCCTGGTAAGCGTGCTTCATAACCAGAACAAATTTTCCAAAGTGCCTAGATGGCTTGAAACTGCAGGTTCTGTTGGCCAAGCTCAGGTGACTTGCACATGTTGGGAAACTGCCTCCAGTTAGCTTTCTCTCTTTTTGTCTCTCTCCCTGTGTTTGTGCATTTTCAATTATGCAGAAATATACCGCTAAGCTCAACTTCTTTTTATTTAAGCAGGTGAGGAACAGCAAGCTTCAATCTTCAACAGAACTGCACAATACCTTGAAATATTTTAACTCAAGCCACTCTTTCTCTGATAGAAAAGCGCATATTTCCTTGTTAATTCTCAGAGTCACATTAACCAGCGATCCTTGGTCCCCGTAAGCATAGCACACTAGTTGGATAGACTGCAGCAAAATGAGTTAGTTACCTGTTGCATTTAGAGGCAAGTATCACCTTTAGAAATGTACCTGCCTGCCAAAACTTAGCAAAACAAGAGAGTAAGTACAGCTCAGTACACAGAGTAAGTTCCTCACTGCCTGACTGTCCTCCTGGCCGCTGGGAATGCCTGGCATGTCAGGTAACACATGCTGAGCAACAGCCAAAAAGCACTTCATTGCTTGTAAAAATGAAACAAGCTCCTAATTGAAAAAAGCTATTTTCAGAAGTACTGCAGCTGCGGACAACGCTGTAGCTGTGCTGCGCAGCCATCGTGCAGAGCCCGGGCGCCTGGCAGCGGCCAGCTTTAAGCAGCGTCGGTAGGTACGTGTGTAACGGGGACCTCTGCAATCCCAAAGAGAGAGGTCCAGCTGCCTTGTGCCAGAGCATCCTACGGCTACCTTTCCTCACATCTTCATTACCCTAACAACAAACATTACAACAAACATTAACATGAAACAAGCATTAACAAAATATACCTATTTAATTGTTCATGGTCCGCTGATTCAGGAGAGCCCCTGGGACATCCTGTGCTGTTTCGACCTCCAGTTCTGCCGCGACTCATCAGCAACAATTTTGTTTCATGTTGGTAAATCTTTCAGTTTTGGCTTTGCCCTGCCGGTAGCATCCACAGCATAGATGCTGTTCTCTCCTGGTTGGACCGCAGCGGGCTGCCCCCTCATGAGGAAGAGTACTGATTTTTTGAGGCTGTGGTGATCTGGTGTTAGAGATGCTGAACAATCTCAGATAGGAGGTCTCGAATAGCAGAGCCTCCTGTCTGTTCAAGACCTTCCCAGATGAATGTCTTTGTAACCTGCTCTTCTTGGGCTTGAGAGTGGCATCAGCTGCTTGGGCTCTTTCACATGACGAGGTTTGTAACATCTGGCCAATGCCATGGGTTATAACAGTAAATGATACTGCTTATAACAAACATCTCCAGGGTTTTCTCAGACTTTTCAATCTCTAAAAGATTTTCAGGCTTCCTGTGTCCTGTATCTGTCTATACACCTTAGAAATGACAATCCTGGTGATTTTGGCATTGAGGATTCCCACGAGGCTGGTGCAGAGGCTGGCAAGAGGCTGCCCTGACCCTCTGGGGCTGGGAGCATCACATCCTCTCTGTGTTTGGACTGAAACTGGAGAGGCTTTAGAAGGGTCAGACAGACATGTATGATCCGGCTGTCCTCTTTGTGTCATGGGACTGTGTGCACAACTAGCAATTACAGAAGTACCCCTAAAACTCACACCAAGATTCTGACCTGTTGTCACACACAAATTTGCAGAGTGTATCATGTCCCACATGACCGTAATCTGTTTTCTGTCTTACTCGGATCCAGCTCTGCCTCCTGCTATTTTAACTCCTCTCCCAGGAATTTCTTTTAGGCAGACTTTCGCTTTCATTATTCAGGCTCAAATCACATTTCACCACTGTTTTGCCCCAGATCAAAAACTGCAACCTCACTCCATTTGCACCTACGGCTCCCAAAAACTAGAAAGCTGCTTCGAGGCAGCCGGTCTCTGTGGAGCTGAGGCAACAAGCTGTGGTGGCCGTACACGTTCCTGTTATTAAAAGCAAAGAGCGCTGTCCAGTTTTTTTCCCAAGGGTCAAGCTGGGCTGCCTCCCTGACAGCTCGCTGTTTTCCCTGTCTGACAGTATTCGCTGTGGGCACTCATGCTTGGTCGGAGGATATGCTCCATGGCTCTGCTCAGGCAAGCCTGTCTTCCACGTGTTCAGCGTATGTCGGATAAACGATGTCAGATCTTTGCTGGAACTACTGGGTGGCTATTTAAGAAAAAAGCTGGGAGTTAGGACAGGCACGTCCCGCAGTGCTCATCGTGGGCAGTAAGTTACAGCAATTGCCGGAGCCTCCCTTCTGAGCTGTAAAGGTTTTGCAAACAGATATCTGTGTGGTACTCTGCACAGCACGCCCTGCTCGGTGTATTGCCAGAGACATTGCTGGGCAGGACCTTCTCCTCACCTGAGAGCTTAGGAGTCCCAGTGACATGTGTTGCAGTTGTCTGAGCACTCAGCAGTGCTCTCTTTGTGATGCTGGCTAATTTCTCCAGGGCTGGATCCGTTTCTCTCAATAATTTCACTTGCAGGCTGGAATCCCGCAAGCAACTCTGTTTTTAATTAGGGGCTGCATAATGTCTCCAAAGATAGGCATAGCGTCAGAGATCTTACATCTGAAACATAAGGCTCTATTGCCCCTTATTTTTACTCTCGGTTTTGAGCACAATTACTGCGTCCCTCTACAGTCTTATTCTGTCCAGGTCAAGCCTTCAAATAACTTTCTCAACGGTTCAATTGTTCCAAGCATTATTGTGAAAATAGTCTCTCTCAGGTCACTTCTTGCCCTCCTTGCTCAGTGAGACAGTAAAAAGTTTTACTTCCATGTTTTCTCACTGTCTTTCACGGCCAACTCCATGTATCGATTCAGTTCTTCCCCCTGCTGAATCCGTGCTCGCATGGAGACTTCAGGCTGGCTTTTTGAGCTCTCAGTGACCTGAGTCTCTTCTGGCAGCTTGCCTGCTCCCTTTCCAGGCTGTCTTTCTTTGCCTGGACAATAGGGCAGTTCGTTAGCGAGGCGCCTGCTGCAGTGATGCACGTGCCATGCTGGCTGATGACATAGGCTCGGTCCCACCTCTTATAAAGGGACAATTTATCTGTCTCCAGCTGCAGGTCACCCTCTTGCTGTATGCTTCCTGATGCCACCTCCGAAGCCTTCCCGCATAGACCCTGGGCCTGGCCCTCCCTCCTCAGGAACTGAGCATACAGAAGTACTTGAGTAAAAGAACTCAAAAGCAGTTTCTACCGTCCCTTATGGAGTACCACTGCTACTGGTGTTAAGAAGAGAGAAGTCCTGTTAGGGCCTGTAGCAAACATCCCTCAGGTAGCTGGGGCCAATGGGAAGCATTTAAAGGTGGGCTATACCCTAATATCATCTGTTGGAAAGGACTTTATGTTCCATATATTTCATGTTATTGCCCTGAAAGATGAAATGAGGAAGCTACTAATTGAAGTGCTTATGGAAATTAAATCCATGTTAAAATGAATTAAAAATTTTTAATGCAAAATTCAGCAGCTAGAAATTTTGCACCAACTTCTACTTAATTAAAATTAATAAGGTTTCAAAGAGTTTTAGTTGGGATAGACCAGGAAAGAATTTGGCCTTAAATGTGTAATTAAAATACAATTACATTGAAAGGAAGTCATTACTGAGGTTGTACCTCAAAAGCATACCTAATGGGCTATCAGGAGAAAAGGTTTACGCATTTGGTACACCACCTATGTAAGAACGAAAAGGATGGAGTCACTGAGAGAAAGATATCTTAGCAAGATCATTTAGTAGATAGTGACAGTCCTTTTATGGTCAAATCCTTCTGGCTATATTCAGCAAGGAATCTGCTTCGTCTTAGGTTGGGATGTACAAGGCACCTCTGCAAGTTTTCCTTCTGACACATTTAGTTGTTTGCCAGGCCTCTCCCGGGGCTGTGACGGAGGGAAACATCTTTCAACCAATGTCAGACATCTCTGCACGGGGGAAGCATTAGCACCAAAAGAGCTCAGTTGCCTGATTTTGGGAACGGTTTGACAAAGGTACATTCAAACTGAAGGGCCTAATCCAACCCTGGTTAAAACCAGGGCTCCTGGTTTTACACCTTACACCTTGGTCCCTGCACCAGTCTGCATGAAGCCCTGAGCATAGCACCCCAGAATTATGGTGTTAGAGTTATGCACAGCTCTGCATTGCAGGTTTTATTTTTACTTTATTCCTATGGCAGACCTATAAAAAAGAGTTTAAGAAATATGACATTCCACAACATGCACAAAACAGACAGGTTTGGGAGGTAAGGTGGAAGTGTGAGCATAAAACTGAAGCCACTTTGTGCTCTCTGGAGCCATCATTCATTTGATTTTTGGGGGTTTGTGGTTTTTTTGGTAATGGGATAGGTTTTGGTTCAAAGCCTACTGAAGTCAGTGGCAAGGTTCCTGTTGATTGTACTGAGGTTTGGGCTAGGTTCATGGAAATAAATGCATTATCTTTTATAATAAACCATACAGGTAGTCAAAGATGCAAAGTTCACAATCCCATTGGGATCAGCTCTTTTTCAAAGGTTCAGAGTCAGGGATTGATTTGAACAATCTGGAACACCTGGCTGTAACCTTGAATTCAAATCACATCAAGAGGATTTGCGTGTAAGCTTTTGATTTAACCTCGTCTCTTCACATAACTTTCTGAGGTTTTTAACTGTGATTTTTACAGGTACAGTGAGTCTTGTAAAAGAAGTGTGGGAGAGGAAATGTCAATCTCTCAGCTGCACAGTGTCCCCTTTGATACAGTACAAAAACCAGTGTAAGTAGCCTAATGTTTTAATGAACAGAAATATGTTCCTGGCAAGGAAGTGAATTTAGCACTTAGTGAAACGCACTCTGCTGAACTGGTGACATTCAGTTCATAATCAAACTTTTATTGTTAAAGAGAAATTGCGGTCACACCCTTCGTATTGAAGATTTAGTTCAATAAAATAAAATTCTGTGACAGTAATTTCTCTCTACCCTTAGATTCCCTAGAGCAATGCTTGTTAAATGGATAAGAAACACGTAGAGCTTGACCTAGCCTTTCTCACACCAAAGTCAGATGTCTTCACTAATACCCAACAAGGATGTTTTCAAGCAACTTTTTTTATTTTTAATGCGATACTGAAGATGTGCGATTGTTAGTGTTGTGGTACTTCATCATCTAAAATGGTTCCCACGTCAGAGCTCCCAAAGAAGCCTGTGAAGGGATGTTTCATATACAACATTAGCAGCGCTTGTCAACAGGGCAGGACTGAGTGAAGTCAGCCTTCTGTGGCTATAATAGCGCAAGCACTTCCTTCCCTTAAACAGTTTCTTTCTTTTTCCCCCAGGGTCTTGTAGTAACTCACACCTGAAAAAGCAGCCTTTATATCTTCCTCAAGCTAATTAAAAGACAGATTCAAGCAGATGAGCAATGCAATATTGCTAGAGTGTCCGTTTGTTAACTTGTCAGTCGCTGAAGAATTTCCCATTTCGGTCGTGACTGAGGTAAGCAGCAGCAGAGTACTCAGCCATGGAAACCACAGCTGGAAAAAACACACCTCTTGAAACCATAAAACTCACAAGGATTGACATGGGGTGACATTAACTGACAGGATCAAATAAATGGAGCAAAAACATGCTCCCAATCACAAAGGTCACTGAAAAGCCACACAACTTTGGCTTATAGTGAGTTTTGCCTTTTTGTACCCATATGAAACTTTTTTTTTTTATGCTTCCAGGGTGGATGGTGAAATTTAGCAGAGAAACTAATGGCCTGAAGTATACAGCTGAGACCAGCAAGGGGCATTGCTTATGTCCCCACACTATCAGCATCAACATATTGTGAGTGTGACTTACCCCCTGCAAGCCACCACCACTGCTCCTCTCCAGCCAGAGGCACTGGTCGGGCAGGTGCTGTCAAACAGAGAGCATCGTGATGGCTGAATCCCATCAGGTGTGGGCAGAGGCTGAACAGAGGCCATTCAACCCTTTTCAGTTGTATTTTACACCAAGTTCGGAACGATATAGGTATTCACTGACTGATGTCTATGCCATTCAATTCACAGGATTGTCCAGGTCCTTTGACTTATATTTTGTATCCTGTGCACGGCTTAAAAGATATATCTTCTGTATAGGGTTTTAATTTGTAAGCCGTGTAACAAGAATGCATGAGGGGTTTATGTCCAAGAATTTCAGGATTTGCTATCAGTTTTGCATAGGGATATGGGGTAATGCCTACTTCCTTTTTTCTTTTTTTCTTTTACTCATTAAAAGCAAAACACAAATCTGTGCATTTTAAAGCAGGTCTCTGAAATTGCATGGCCATAATAGTCACAATCTATTGGACTAAAAATTAAATCTAAAATTAGACATAAAAATCACAACATTACCAGTCCTGGATTTAAGGCTTACATTGCTGTGAATTTCTAGGAAAATATTTAAGAATCAATTTAAATGCTAATGAACTGGTTTGCCATAAAACTAGATAGCAGTCATACTCAATAGCTGCATCAGAGCCATAGTATTGGTCTTTCCTTCATCAAACTTCACTTGTGACATTATGTACATAAATTCACAAGTGTTGCTGTGTATCACAGACCTATGTACCACACTTCAGCAAAAAGGGACTTTCCTGAAACCCTACAGAAACCAAGTTCTCAAGAACTGAAATCGTCTATGTGGACTTTGGAAATCTGATTGTAGAGCCGGAGGTAAACTTGTGGAAACCTGAAGAAGAGTTAAAGGCAGGAGTACTTGTCTCTTCCCCCACTGTACCTGCTGGCTTGCTGCGTTCCCCAGCTTTGCCTACAGGACGTGCCCTATAGTTTGGAGACCTCGAAACAGTCCTACTCGGATCCCTCTGCCAGCTTTGTGCAGCCTCTTTGGGTTGCACTTCTTTGGAGACCACAGGCGCTTCCCGCTGTGGGCGGTGGTGGGGTTACAGTCCATTAGAGTCTATTTCCATTTAAATTGGGACCAGCTGCATTATTGCTTCTGAAAGACACCATGTCTGGGCCCTAGACCATGTGATAGAGGTGATGATGAGGTGAGTCCTTTGTCCAGCATGCAACCAGTGACTTCGTTATATGTTTGATGTAAGGGCCCGGGAATAGCACTTTCCCACACATTTTCTGAAGCAGCCATGAGCAATGCTGTACAAGCAAATGGCCCTGGGTCGCGCCATCCACACAAACCTAGAGCATCTGCTCCGTTCAGCCAGTCACTACCAACTCATTCCCGAGCCGATGAAATCTGTTTTGTCATGGGGTTGTGTTCCGTGGCCGGGCCCTCTGGTATCAGAAGAAGGCTTAGTGTAGATTCCTGGCTGTCTTCTATCTGGCTGTTCATCTCTGTTTGATTTGCAGGCATTTCTACTTGGTTACATCCATCCTTGAAAACTAAGACATGGCCATGGGCACGCTGTCATCTACACAGCTCAACAGTGATGGTGATCCCTCGCCCCATTTTGGTCTGCACTGACCATCACTCTCCCAGCAATTCCTAGACATGATGTAGGAGTCAGGCCCAGGCCCATTCCCAATACACAGTGTGGGGAAAAATGAGTTGAATAACATGGGCAAGAACTGTTCTGTGCCAGGGAACAGCTCCAGACACATTTAATTCATTGCTATATTTGTACCATTCGAAACCACTTCCATTTGATCAAATTTGTTTGGAAACTACCTAGGAAATCCCAAAGTCATTTGGGGGAGCTGGCAGGGAAGAAAAGAGAGAGTGAAGAAGCAAATAAATACATTTGCCAGTGGCATTTTTTGCTGAATAACTGGGCTGAAAAAAAAAAGAACATGGTAGTACCATGCCATGTGCAGTGGGCAGGACAAGAAAGCTTCCCTCCTTGCGCATGTGGATTGGGTCAAAACAGGGCAACCACAGGCAACTACGAGCATGTTCATGATCTGCAAAATGTGTACACAAGGGAAGGGAAGATCCAGGAATGACGAGCTGAAGGAGAGTGAGAAAGTTGCCCCAGTGGAGCTGTTGATGGACGAAAGCCCTTCATGGTGTGTCCCCACATAGCAGAGTGCACTCATCGAGTCTGCTGAAATGCCACCTGGACTTTCTGCCAGAAGAGGACACATGATTGTGAGATGCAGTCCAGCCTGAAAGAGGATGGAGGGGGAGGACAAAGGCTCAAACCCTTGTTAACCTGGTGGGAATATAACCTGTAAGACAGAGAATATAGGACAGTTCTGGAGAACCAGACACTTTACAAGACCAGCAGCTGCACAGTGCACAATGCCATCTTGTTTATACTGTATTTCTGCTGAGGTTGTGCCCAAGAGAGCTGCATCATGGATGTGGCTTCCCTGTGCTAAGTGTCAAGCACCCCAACGCAGCAGGGAAACGTGGTACCTGCCAGAGGGCATTTGTGCCAGGGAGCAGAGACACCTCCGTTCCCCTTCTGCGGGCAGAGAGAGGGATGGGGCACCATGGCCGTCCCCCCCTCAATGTCTCGGTGAGTTCAACAGCCTCGGATGGGACCAAGGTGTGGGGACATCTGCCTGCACCACTTTTGAACAATTGGAGACTCATTTTCATCACGTTGATTGTTCATCATATTGATTGTTAGTGGGTTTGGAATTTAAATATTAAAGGACAGTCTCAGAATTAAACAGGCAGAAACCTTAGTCCTTTTTCATTAAGAAAACATCTAGGGGCTTTTTTGCCTTCTCCCCTGAACAAGGTTTGAAAAGACAAGTTATCCTCATAAAGTCTTGTAAACGCCCACGAGACAATTTTGCTTTGAAGTATCAATGTGACAGGGCAAAAGCAGAACAATTTGATACTAATGATTTCAGTCACCATCCTAATGCTTCATGTTTTAAAGATCATTTTGCAATAAAGACATCATGATTTTACAGTCACATTAGAATAATAAACCGTAGCACTTATGGAGTACTTTTCCTCTAAAACATGAAATAAATTGGAGCAATAAGTGTTTTTCTCATTTTAGAGTTGGAGAAACTGAGGCCCAAGGATGTGACCTTCTTGCAGCGCAGTCTGGGAGAATCTCACCTGCCTCCTAGTTCTGGGGCTGCCCTTTGGGTCATGCTGTCCCTCACCTGCTAGTCCAGACAAGATGACTGATGACAACTCTCTGCAGGAGAAAGCAGATGCAGATTGATGTTCTCTTTCCCTTCCTTGGAACTTCAGGCACTTCACTAAGACATCTCAAATAGGAGTGTTGAAACTCCCATTAGGAAAAAAACAAAAGAAGAAAGAAGATGTGACAAGATCTATTCACGATAGACAAGATGAATACAATTCACCAGACCTGCTGATAATCTCTGAAGGGAGGCAGGGTGGCCACATGGTCACCTTTCCCCATCATTTTTGCTGGCACATTCTCTGTCCTTTCGTCTGCACGAGAGAAGCAGCAGTGTCGTCCCCAACCCATGTGGCTGCGTCTCACCCTGGCCCAAAAAGAGGCTCCATTGCTGGCATTATGGTCACCAACAGGCGGGGACCACACAGACACACAGCTCCTACCGAGCATCCCTTCGAGTGCAGGGAGCACAAAGACGGGAGGCCACCGATATCTCAGATTTCTAATTAAGATTCACCAGCCTCCAACCTGGCACCATTCATTATTCATCTGGAAATTTTCTTCCCTAACTTTCTTCTTTTCTTTGCTGTCACCCAAGGTAAGCAAAGGTATGCATTTCCCTCCCAGAAGCTCCATCGACACCTCTGCTAATATGCAGCTCTCAGGTTGTGACAGAAGAGAAAGAAATGGTTACAAACTAGGTCCTGAAGCACTCATCAATATTTACAGGCATCTGACAATGACTTATCTTAGACCATCTACATTTAAACCGCAGAAATGCAAATGAGGTGGTGTTTGCATTGTGAGTAGTAAGGATGGGATATTCTAACATACGACTTCACTAGTAGAAGGCTGTTCCTCCTCTAGAAGTATTTCCTTTCGGTGCTGTCCTGGCATGTCACTGTCACAGATAGTCAGGAAGTCAGCTAGGAAAGGCAATACAAAAGACAGAGTGGGTTTCCTAGCTCAGAAGCAGGTGTACATTGTTTAAAATTTTGGCAGAGGAAAGAGGAGAGGAAGAACTCTTTGGAGCAGTCGTTCACCACCAGAGCCTCTGCTGCTCTCTTTCGTGGCAGTTATCCAGCGAGGTGTAAGCGCTCAGCTGATTTAAAAGCTTGATCCAGACAAAATATTTAAGGATTCATGTGATTAAGTATGCAGGGTTTGAAACGAACATTTTGCCCTCCACCCTTCTTCTCCAAAACAGGATCCCATGTGTTGCACGCTGGGGGTAGGGTAGGGTGGGGGGTGGAAACAGAAGGAAAATCCCTAACTGAAGCAGTCACCAGAGGCTCTCATCATGAGACTTCAGAGGAAAGAAAGCTTGTACTGACGGGGACGTGATCCCCAAGACGAGGTTTCATTGCAGGTGCACACTGGGGAGGAAGAGCACCGCCTGCCTCCCCGCTGCCCGGGGGAAGGACCCACGGGTGCTCTCGCTGTGATGGTCGCGCTCGCTCGCCACGGCAGCCTGGCCCTGGGACCCTTGTTGAAAGCCGTCCAGAGCATCAGATGGCACATCAGAGAGCAGAAAGCAATTTCAGCCACAGGATTGCTTCTGGTAGCAGCGCTCATTGCCAGTTCAAGGTTGTCAGCCTCCCAAACTGACTTTTACTCTCTCCCAGGGAATTTATTTTTTTTTTAACCACAGCAAGCTTTATGCTAGGCATCATTTGCAGAATTGGCCGGAAAGATATAGATCATCATTTCATCAAGTTCTCTGGATCTGAATCTTTGTCTTTATTTGTCTTCACATGACTGAGGAATGCACCCAGGGCTGCTCTGGGAGTAGAGGCTACCCTCAGGAATAAGGAAAAGTCCCATGAATGTAGAGATAATTTCACTGCATCTTGGATGTGTGAGATGTGGGAGGACAGCCCCCCTCTTTTCTGCCTCTTGCTTATGTTGCTGCGTATGAAAAGTTATTTCCAAATGATGAAAGTGTTTGCCAGGAGTAGACAGGTTGTTATGAATGGCATCGCTTTTGAATTTTGCTTATAATTAGCCTCCTTCCCTGTGCACTTTTTCCGTCTTTTTTCTTTTACTTTTTATTTTTAGGGCCTGTATCTAGTACATTTCTTTCCCTTACATGAAAGACTTAATAGTCCATTGCTTGATTTCCATGTTAATTAAGCACATGGCTTCTCTCAATAACTGCCACATCCTCGCTTACTTAATATGTACTTTTATACCCTTAGCAATGATCTGATAACATTATCAGAGCAAAATACATAGAACAAGAAACCATGGGGATTAGATATCAAGGAGGACACTACAGGGACCGTGTTAATTGAGGCGATCAGCAAGATTAAGATAAGTCTTGCTGCTTCCTCGGATAGGTCTTAATGACACAATGCAGAGCCCAAAGCACTTTACCTGCTGTACAATGTGGTTAAGTCCCTTTCTTCCCCAGGGTGTGTAATCTAATCTTCAGACAAAACACTTAGCAGAGTGAAACCAGCTGGTGTTAAAAGCTGTATTTCTAAGATACGGCACCTGTGTAAGGTTTGAAAAACTACTAAAAATAGTGAAGGCCAATAAAAGTTGTAATTTGGTGTGTAAGTGCATACATACAGAGACAGACAGAACCGTGTGTGTGGTTGTGTTGTGTGTGCGAGTGCACAGCCTGGCCTGAGCTGGGCTGATGCTGCTCCAGCTTCAAGAGGGAGGTTTGCCCAGGCGATCTCCAGAGGTCTCTCTAAACAATATTTCTCTGATTTTCTGATAGAATCCATGGGAGGGGGGTGTTGGCTACAATTTAACATTATCATTTTAAAAAAGATTATTCCTGCTTTAAGAATATTGGCTTTTTTCCTTCAAAAAAAAAAAAAAAAAGGCTTCTTTCTGCAATTAAAATGAAGATACCTCTGCAGCAAATGAGTTTGCATAAATAGGCTTTGAATAATGGAGCTGTTGTCAAGAAAAAAAAATAGGCACTACCCAAACCTTTTTCAAATCAATTCTTGACAGAATTCTTCAAACGGAGATAAACATTGCTGGTGTAATAATTTGCCACATGACCTTGCACTTGAAGTGCCAAGCAAAGTGAAAAATAACACACTCAAACAAGAAAAAGTGCTGATTTTGATTCCCAAAATAATATTTTTCTAGCTGGAACTATTTCTGCTATGGGCTAGCATGCACATACAGAGAGAAAGTTAAGATTTTTCCTTCAGCAATATATGACATTTCCCTCTCAACTAGATAACTGAGAGGCTATTTGGGCTTGCTAAAAACACTTCTGCACATCTGGGAGCAATACAGCTCGAAAGCAATTTGGGAGGAAGGATAAGTCTTGCAGTCAAAGCAGAGGATTAAGAAGGAGAGTTCAGTTCAACTCTGCCCTGCCTGACCTCTGAGCCAGCCTCTTCCTCCCTCCGAGCTTCCCGTTCCCATGGGGTTATGTGGGTCAGGGGCTCCCCCTTGGCTGGAGACCCTCTCCCACCTCCTGCGTCACCAGAGCCCTGGTTTTCCATGGGTTTGTAGACCGACATGAGGAGTTTGGGAAACAAGCAGGAGGAACTGAAAGTAATCACTGATGGGAAGCAATCTGATGTAACGGGCTTACTGAAACCGCCTGGAAGGCTTTGTATGATGGCAGTGTTAAAAGCACTGGATAAAACCTGCCTGGGCAGGCCACAGGCTGTAGAAGGGGAGGTGGCACGTTCTCCACCATTACTGGTTTGGGAATGGCAGGCATCTGGGAGGCAGCAAACCTCCTCTGCCTGGGTGTCAGGGAACCGCTTCATAAACCGCACGCCCCTGTGAAACCAAACCGGTGTCCTTCAGAGAGGCAAGACCCTTTGCAGCCCCGGTCCGGGTGCAGACTGGTGTCCTCCTTTGGCATTGGGCTGTGCGGAAAGGAAAACTGCACCGAAGCAGAAAGCCCAGGCTGCCTAGGGACAGCTGCCATTACTGTCCTGACAAGCTCTGTAACTCCAAGTACCACATACACTTGGCACCTAAAGACACTAGTTTCCCAAACTGAGAAAAGTTACAAGTGAAACTGAGTGTAAAAAAATTATTAGGAAGAAGCACATATTAAATGGCCAAAAAGCCATTACTTCACAGTAAAGGAGCTGAATAATATTGGTGAAAAGCTAATTTTCTTTCAGCGGAAGAACGGAAGGCAGGAATAACGAATTAAAAAGCAATACGAAACATATGGGAAAAAAGGGGAGGTAATAAAAATCCATATAAATAAGAGTTTATGAAGTGTAGAAAATTGATAAAGGATACTAAAGACATCAGAAAAAAGTCCATGGCTGGTCAGGCTTTGTTTAAAGAAGAAGGGTTTCTTGAAACTTATGAATAATAGCAGAAAAACTATCAATGCCATAGTCTCATTACTAGCTGGAGACAGCCAAGTCATTAATAATGATGAAGAAAACCCCCAAACTGTTCAACAATTATTTCTGCTCTCTAGTTGGAATAATTTATTTTCTGACTTATTACTAATTAAGAAAGATATTTAATAACTTGCACTAGGGTTAACCATTTTTGAAATCTGAAGGTCCACAAAAGTAACCCCCAAGAGTCCATGCAGGATATTTTTAGCTTGTGTATGTAAATTTTTAATAAGTCGTGAAATAATGGGGAAAATTCTCAAAGATCAGTGTCAATATTGTGTAAAAATTCCAAGACAAATGAAACCATGCAGGTAAATATAGTCCAGTTTACTTGATACCAATCCCAGGCAAAGTAATGGAGAAATTGATGGAAGATTTAATTAATAAAGAATTAGAAGAGAAGATTATGATTAATATGGCCTTACTGAGAAGGGGGTTGTGATTTCAGACTGATTACCTGAGGTGGGAAGCGCAGTTGGTAGAGGGTAACCAGGCAGGTCCAATCTGTTTAACGCGCAAAGCCAGAGCATGCAGGACACCCAGGACCAAGGCACCAAAGACCAAAGCTCCGCTTCCCTTTGATGGCCAAGAGAGATGCTGTAATTCCCCCCTCCAGCTGTCCCATAACCCTGCGAGGGGTGGGTACCCCCCACGGCTGGGGCCATGCAGTGGCAGAAGGCACAAAGAAAAAGCCACAAGGGCCAGGGACAAGGAGTCTGAAATGTCCCAAGGCGGGCAGGAGGTGGAGGAGCCTGGTGGCTCCTGGTGGCAGGGGTGGCCTGGTTGGCCGGGGCAGTGGGTGCAAGGAGGCTGGGGCTGTAACAAAATGAAGGACACTGAGATGGGGACAGGGAAGCAGCGGGGCAGGAGGCAGGGTTGAAAGCAAGACCAGAAGACAGGCAGCTGAACAGGGAGCTTAGGGGCAGAATGAGGAACATCTGATTTCGGCGATAAGGTGGCATTGCTGGAAGGAAGAGCTGTATCCTGAGCAAGGGACGAGACAGGGTCCCATAGAAAAAACAGCGAGCGATTGCGCCGTGGCCCACTGCACTGTCACACGCATGCAGTTCATGCGAAAGGCAAGTAGCTGACTTTGACTACTGATTTTTGCAAGCACAGAGATATTTCAAATGGCTTTTCTGTTTTGATTTGTGGTTCTTTAATACAGCAAAGTAATTCAGATAAATAAATAAGGTGATTACACAGCAGCCTGCAAAGAAATAAATGAAGCAGGGGCGGGAAACGGGAGTGTAGGCTGCTTCAGGAAGTGAGGGGAGCAACTGGGCTGTAGGATGTTCAGCGATAAAAATGAGAGAAGGAAAGGGGCATGCAATATAGACTTTAGAGGCTTCATCAAATGTCCTTAACCAGCTTTCATGAAATGATGAGTGTGTGACTGAACTACACTCCTAAAGGAGTGCTCCAACAGATTTGCGGGGAATACAATGAAGGAATGAATTTTTCTCCTGGAGATGTTCAATTCTTTCCTTTTATTGAAACAGTGAATTGCACATTTTGCTTATCAAAGATCCAGGTTCCTTTGGAGCTGCTTGATGATGAACCATATTCTGCCTTGACTTCCATCCCAGGCATCCCCACCAAGTTCAATGACACCTCATGGAGAGTAAAGCAGGACAGAGGTTAGCTTGATGTTTTCAACAATGTTGTGGCTGCTAATGAAGCATGATCTGATCCGGTGCATGTTCAGAGACTGTTGCCAGTGTCTGCAGTGGAATAGACCATCTTTAATGTAAAGATGCAATTGATTTGTCAGTACGTCATGTATACAGGAAAGTAGAAAAAGGATTCTCTTCTATTTGATTTTGTTCCTGTTGAGGAGTCACTCAGATAAAACATGCAAGAAATAGTTTGGACATTTTGAGCAATGAAAAGGTTTCCTTTTCCCCCACTCCTGCCTCACCCAAAAGTAATGGAGCTGTCTAGCTTGTTAGATAGCATGGGCAAGTTTTAAGACTCCCATTATAAATTAAAGAATGGGAATTTGGTTTTATAAGGAAGAATTGCAGAACTGGAAATGATCCATATTCGGGACATAAATGCAAGCTGTTATGCAGATCAAAGTATCTATTTGGAGCCGAATTACTCAACAGCATCTATCTATGCCTCTTCAACACCTGCGGATTAGCAATGTAATTGTGTGGAGGTTGCTATAGCTACATCTCTAGAGCAGGTGGAGTTCTTCGTCTCTGGGAGCACCATTATGTTCGTTCTTTGCAAATAAACCATATAAGAGTATATTTAAAATGTCACCCTAGCGGCGTCAGCCCCTGTCTCTAGCTGACACTGTCACGTCAGATCTGTCCTTATCCTGTTAGCCCTGATTGTTTTCTCTGGAAACGATGCCACTTCCATCTCCGCATCCTGCCTTACCCGTAAATACATGTGAATGGGCACCAGGGCCTTGTCAGTCCAGACCTAGTAAGGTCATAAAGCACGTGCTTGAGTTTAGGCTAAGGAGGACTGCTCAAGTTTATCTTGCAGACGTGTAGTCTTGCCTCAGGGTTGATGGCACTAAGACTGTAAGCTGGAGCTAGGAACAGCACATAGCAAAACTACCAGCCTTTGGCAACAACACTTTCCAGGGTCTGACCAAATGCTCAGATTGCGATCAGGCAGTGGGAGTGCTGACTGCAATGGTTTTCAGCTGGTTGTTTGCCTAAGCCTCTTCCCGAACAAGGGCTCTGCTCCCTTTTTTACATCAAATACTTCAGTCTTCTTGTTTGGGCTCCCCTGCTGTTTACTATAGCAAAGGGTTGCCCTGATGACCTTTCCTTCTAGCTGGCTGTCTGCAGTGACTGGCATATGCCGTAACCCTTAACCCTCTGCCAGTCAAGCACACAACATGCTAACCTGTGTGAAAACTCAATAGTAATCCCAGTAAAGAAAGCTGATAGCCTAAAAGAAGAGCCCTGACAAGTAGGAAAAAAATAGACAAGGAGCTAAGAAGAGAAAGTACCAAAGAGTAGATAAAAAACAAATCAGGATGCTTTGACTTGTCTAATTTTGTCATTCTCCTTGTTTGTCTTTTGCTCTAGCTCTGCATCAAGTGCAAGCTTTTCATTCCCCAGCGAAGGTAGGTAAGGAGAGATTTCTTCCTAGAACTTGTCAACAGCAACAACAACAACAGAGGATATTTTTCACTCCCTGGCAAATTTTAGTTTCTACACTAGAAAGCTGAATATCAGAAAATGCTCCAAACATCGCAATACTTCAATAGCTTTTCAATAGAAAACTTGTTTTACCCAGAAAGCAGATGCTTTTGAAAAGGTGTTTAGCAAAAAAGTATAAATTTTTGCCAAGCAGTAGAATGACCAACTTAATCCTCAGCACTGCTCTGTTTCCACTTATTCCCTTTCCCTCCAGTTTGTTTTTGTCCCTTAAGTCATGTGTCTGATACACCAGCTCTTTAAGTTTTTCCAAATTCCTGAAATATGTATGTTCCTCGGAGCCTGTTAACTTTTGTCTGCCCCAAAAACCAGTGCTGTAAAATTTATTTCCATAAATTCAGGCAGATAAAAATATGTCATGTTGGTTTGAGACAAATCCATCTTCAGGTCAATTGGTGCATTACATATCATGATTTTTTTTCCTCTCTCTCTGTCTTCAGATGGTTACCCTTCAGGCAGTTTCTTCTATATGTTCTCCAGACTGCTGGTACCGATGAAAATAAAAAAGAGGCCACTCATTATGAGAGAGTCTCTTTAGTGACCGGTCTTTCCACTTATTTCAGGAAAGGCTATTGAAACAGGAGAACCAGACAAAGGCAGCATGGAGGAAATCTCATCGGCCTTGCCTTTCTTTTCTTCTGGTGCAGTCTTGGTTGTAGCTGGCAATCAAAACGTCGCCAAAAGCAGCAATGTACGTTCTGGCTTTGAAAAGGGTATGGGTTTAAAGCACAGAAGTGAAGCCAGCTACAGCGCCGTGTATTGCAAGAGACGGCTCCTCCTATCTAGGTTCCGAATTCCTGTCAGCACCGAGCCATAACAGAGTGGGAATTAAGCCTTGGTAAACGTACAGCTCAGGGAAGGTGTGCCCAATGGACAGCTATGAAAATGGATTAATTTGTTTTTTCAAGCTTCAAGTCCAGAATTAGAGGGTTTTTTTGCTCTTAGAGCTGTTTTTTCTCTAAGGCTTATTATAATTTATAAACTGTTAATTTTGTACTACAACCAAATTAAGAGTAACATTTGTTCGTGATTTAGCTGCCAGGAACTTGAGTTTGCTTTTTGTGGGCTGCCTGGCAAAAAAAAAAAAGGTACACACAAATTCACTATACACACACGTGCATGACCAAGGTTTTCAAAAGCAGCTGGCAACGTGGGAGACTGTGGTTCCCCACTCTGAGACTCCTGCAGTGGGCTTCCTTCACTAAGAGCAAGCCTTCCTTAAGACATCTTCAATCAAGCAAATACAATTTTAGATATACCCCATATCACTAGTCACTTTTGAAGCAAGCACTCTTAACCATCAAAAATGAAGAATGTGGTCTTAATAATTGCCAGTGTGCCCTTATTACCCACAGCACCAGCAGAGCTTTTTCTGAAGGGGAAAAACTCTTGCTTGGAAGTCTCCTGGATGATTTTGTTATAGAGCAAATAAAAGAAATTCAGTCCGTTTGAAGTGATAGCAATCAGCACTTAGGCTGAGGCATAATCTTGTTTCTTACCTAAAAGAAACGCAAAGGGAAGAGAAAAGACTACAAAACATGGCATCTGTTTCTTTTTTGGGGGGCCAGAGTGGGGGATGGAAGCCTATCTCTATCCTACAGTACAGCATTGGGCTCGCAGCCCCCTAACTGGGCTCAACCACGGGCACAGCCCGTGCAATGCCCTGCCCGGGGGGTCCATTGGAGGGAGAGCAGTCCTGCACTAACCTGGCACATCCACCACCCGCTGCTGGTGTGAGCCTCGGCCACGCTGGCCGGCACCTCGTTGCCGGCGCTGATGTGCCCGGCAATTCAGAGGCCAAAGAACTGCGGCGGGTCACCCACAATTCATGGCACAGCTTCCTCTCTATTCCCATTGCTATGGAAATTGTTTCTTGAGGCAGCCTTAATTTTCCTTTCATCAATCAATTAGGGGCAGGCTTTGCACTGGGTTGGTTGTTTCCCCAGCACTGCTCCCTTTGATATTATTTTCTCCATGATGAATTAACCACAGCTGGACCTGTCTTGAATTGCTAAGGATGGTCTTATATAAAGTGAAGAAAAAAAGGGAAAAAAGACATAGTAAGCATGAGAAGCAGGAATAAATTGATATTTTGAAGGGAAAACAGCGGAAATAGCAAGGACCTGACAGCCGCCCAGGGAAGAGGATGTCCTCTGATTGCCTGTCTGGTCAGGTCACACCATTTCCCAGGGTCAGGCAGGCTAACAGTGTGGTGCAAAATCCATAGCTCCTGAGTGTATTAGTGGTGACACTCCTTGTTATGCTGAGCTGTGTTTTGAATTGGCCCTGGGTGCAGGTGTTTCTTGAAAAGCTGTGTGAAAAGGGCTATTAACTGCCAACTTGCGCGCCCCGCCTCCGTATGGAATATTTTGAGAGGACCTTTGACTCACAGGCATCAGCGAGGGAATGAGCACAGCATCATGTGCAGGAGCAAGTACGGTCCTAAAGCAAGTGCAACCTGTGGACTGGCTGTGCGTGCTTGCAAGGAAAGACGTAAGGAATCCAAGGAATACAGGGGCTTGGAAATACATCTTAGTATCATGGGTGTTCTTGCAAAATTAAAATAACTGCAATGCCTGTATGAGCAGGAGGAGGTTGGACAGGAGCAAAAAGCCTGTGGGGCATGGGGAAAAGAGGAGCTGGGAGCTGTGTCCTCTGCCCACACAATGGCTGAACAGCTCAGGGTGCCTGAGGTCCGGCTGTGCAGAGGGCAGAGGAGGAAAACTGGACAACAGCAACCCCAGCACCCCGCTGGCACATGACACTCACCTGTAGAAAGGGCCACGTGGCTGGGCCACGTAGCCGGGCAATTGCCATCCCAGCTGACAGTCACCACTGGTTTTCTCCTATTATTATACATCTCAGTATTCACACAAAATGTTTTGTGTAGCAACTTAAGATACAAATCCCTTTAGCAAGGATTTGGAGCAGGTTTCTCTCAAATGTTTAATAATTTGCTTCAAAGATCGTTTCTGCTGGTTATTAAGCGGTGTTAACCAGGTTCAATCAATCTAGATACTGGGCTGGATGGCAAATTATAGAAATTTCTGGGTAACCTGAGCTGACACAAAATCTGTTTCCCCATTGCGCTCCCTTGAGCACATGTAAAAATCAATAGCCTAGAAAGCCCTTCAATGCCTCTGTCCCCACGTGAACTCCATTTTTTTCCCAGCTGCTACTCATTTACCTACCAAGGCAGCCAGATGCTTTCCTGAGGATCGCTGCCAACGTTGCATCATCAAAGGTGAACTGATGTCAAGACACCGCAGAGTACATGCTGAGAGACTGAGCTTATTCAGAAACCATGGTTTGTTTCCCCAGATCTTCACACACATCTGTACTTACTCACCCAGGTACATAATGCTAAAAGAGCAGCTGTTCTATGGAGAACCATCTCCTCAAACAGATGCATCCTGTCTGCTTCCCCCAGCCCACACCTTCTGCCTCCCTCCCTCTGTGAGATGCACCAAATTTCAGGGCAGACCAAAAAGTCTTATTCATTTGGACCTGTCCAAGAACTGAACTTGATCAAAAAGGCATCCCTGCCAAACCTATAAAGCAAGGAGGGTTTGGAGGATTGCCTTCTCCTGTGACTTGATATAGAGCTGTTCATTGCATGTGAAAAAACAGAACATCTTGTTAGACAGGTCCTGGAGCACTCTACTCTCTCATGCTGCTGCATGGCTGCATCTCTGGCCTAAATCAAGGACCCTAAGGTGATCTAATGTCTGTCTTATTTACCACACAGAGTTTTTAATGATATAGTTAGGATTGTTGTTGTTTCTTCCCTTCATCTGAGTTTGAAAACAGTTCCTGGCAATGGAGTATTGAACAAAAACTTTGAGATCGATGGACTTGGTTGGTTTTGTGTGGGGAGGTACAGGACGTTTCAGCTCTGACTATTGTACTTTAGATCCCCTACTTAGCTAGTCAGTAATTTTCTTTAAGATTTAAATACTCTCCAGGATGGAATTAAAATTGTACTTTTCAAATTTAGTGCACATTAAGACTTGCAAATTCTGTGGTGGTACACTAGCTTGGGGAAAATGCTCATAAATATGTTATTTTTTTACTATCAATAATTCTTGAGGCCTGTTCCACAAATACTTTGGGTAAAATGCTTAGTGGCAATTTCCTCAGAGCACTTAGGATCATTAGGGTGGCAACAGTTACAGCCTTGGCTTTTTTGATTTGCTCTGCCAAATCATTTAGCAAAAAATAACAGCATCAAGATGGGAGCAGTCATCTCCCATTCCCCTGCTCTGCAGCTCTGAACCAGTAACTCCCATGTTTCCTGCATGTAGGGACCAACTATTTTGTATTATGATACATTCTTTTGAAATTAAGCCTTTCCCCTCATGCATGAAAATTTCAACATGGTATTTCTCAGCTTTCAGCATTGCTGAGCAACAGCTAGGGTTCCCAGCCACACCGCTTTGGACAGCCCCACTTGTGGGCAGAAGGTGGGGAAGGAGCTCCCTACTCGGTACCTCTGGAGGAAGGCAGCCGTTGTGGGTGGGGGAATGGAGAAGACAAGCCCACCATCCCACCGCTTTCCTGTGCAGGTAAATCCTTCAGCTTGACTGGAGCAGGTGGAAACCTGGTCTCCATGCCCACATGGATCACACTGCAGTCTTGGGGTTCAATTCTGAATAAACCAGAGGTTTCCTCCTGGTAGGCACTCTCATGCTCTCTTTCTCCAGCAAGCAGCCTCGATTCAGGAAACTTTTTCCACTGGTTGGGTGTCAGCTGATTGGTACTGGGTCGGCCTCTTCTCCCAGGTAACAAGTGATAGGACAAGAGGAAATGGCCTCAAGTTGCACCAGGGGAGGTTTAGACTGGATATTAGGAAATTTTACTTCCCTGAAAGGGTTGTCAAGCATTGGAACAGGCTGCCCAGGGAAGTGGTTGAGTCGCCATCCCTGGAGGTATTTAAAAGATGTTTGGATGGGGTGCTTAGGGACATGGTGTAGTGGCGGACTTGGTAGTGTTAGGTTTACAGTTGGACTTGATGATCTTAAAGCTCTTTTCCAACCTATAGGATTCTGTGATTCTCTGGGGTCCTGGGGTACGGGAGAGTTGGGTGATGAAATGCCTGATCCAAAGCTGTGCACAGTCTCATGCTGCTTCCTCTCTGAAATAATGCTCCAGCACTGACATCCACTTACTTATCTAACCACGGGCTAACTTTTTGTCTGTTTTCTCTAAGCTGTTGTGGGTTTTGTTTCTAGTAGGCGTATTGCCTGATTAATGATCTTTCTGTTAACACTTGCTCATATTCCATATGGGATCTTCTTGGGTTATCTAAATGCACAAAATACTTAAAACAATCTTTTTTCTCAGCTCAACTCTGTTTTTAATAGCACAATATATTTATCCCCCCTCCAAAGAAAAAAGAGCATTTTCTAGCTTGTCCAAACTCACGTTGAATGTTACTTGTGATTCATGTTGTCACCTTGTGCAGTATTCCAAGCAAACAGAGCATGGACAGGCTCTGTCAGGAAGGGTTTTGTAATGTATTTGTCATTTATCTTGTCTAGATTAAGGGCTAAATTTTGTGATGGTAGATGAATTTGTAGACCCCATCTCTCTGAAATCACACCAGCTATTCAAAAGAGGGAGGTTTTTCTTTCAACCAATGATAATAGCACTTTCCTGGATGCAAGTTGAAAAATATTTACATCAGTATAAATAAGCAGTGTGTAACTATAAATAAAGAACACAGGTAATAAAATGTTATCATTGAAGTTGAAATTAAAATTGAATCCTGCCAAGCCCTAAACATAGATCATGACAGAAAAATCCAATACACTTTTTTTTTTGGAGGTGCTGTAATTATAGACTAGGTAAAGGAAAAAAAGATTATACAGCAGACATAATTTGTAATTATTTCAGTAACATTTCTGATGTAATGCTGTGAAAAGAATGAGTACTTGTGCATGGCATCTACACGTGCATCTACGCCCCCCCCCCCCGAGAGGTGCCATCCACAACACTTATCTTTTAACCCAAGCGATGCCACGGGCTGTATGGCCATGGGGCTGTATGGCCATGGGGCTGTATGACCACGGGGCTGTATGACCACAGGCCTGTTTCTCAAGAGGTTGCACTGGTGCCCGTTGAGTGACTCCTGCCAGGGCTGTCCCCGACCCTGACCCCCTGCAGCCTGATCCCCCGCCCGGGGAAGCCCCTGATGTAAGACCCAAAGACGAATTGGGAATAAGTTTCCAAATGTGGGGAGAAGCCCCATGTAACCAACAGCTAGGTGACAGCTTGCAGACCGTGTTGACAGGCGTTGTGACATGAGGCCACCCCTCGTTGGAGTCCCACCTGCTGCCCATGCATCCCCATCACAATCTGACCTGCCGCAGCTAAGAGATGCCTCTCCCCCTACCACGGGCTGTTCTGGGATGCTTGCCCTTGGCACAGGTCCCACTTGCCCTCCCTGTCTCTGAGCCAGGACAGCTGGGCTCCACTCCTTTCTTGCAGGCAGTTTATCCACACTGTAACTAACTGCTTGCCGGGTAGTGGTTTTGCAGAGAGAGGTAAATTAAGAAGCCCTAGGGCAGAGGGATATGTTGACTGTGCCTAAACCCAAGCCTTTCATCTCAAAGAATATTATTTCTTTATCGCAAGGGCTTGGTCTGAGCTCTGTGCCCTCCACTGGCAGAGCAGGAAAAGATTTGCATCCAGCAGGAGCATGGACCGGTGTGGAAAAGCACAGGTGGGCTCAGAAATGCCCTCAGAACTGTTCACAGCAAAGCAAAAAGCATTCCCTTTAAGTTACCAGGAGTGGAGTCTCTTGTCACCTCTCTGGAAAGCAAGGCTTGAGGCCAAAAGCAATTTCTTGTACTTCAATAGCTGAAAATAAAGCTTTAAAAAATAAGAACATGTCAGGGAATTAAATGAGAACCACAAATTTAGCAGGGCTAGTGATTGCCCAGGAGAATATTGAGGAGAAATGTATAGAAAAGAGGGGTTTTGAGACACAGTTAAGTGAATTACTGGTCCCATCCATAACATCTGTTACAGTCCTGGCTGCTGGGTATTTACTTTCAAAGAAATCAGCTTCCACTGCTGTCTGCTGAGGAGCCCTAAATCAGGTGTGCAGATGCAATTGCTGAAAATGAATCAGAGCAATTCTCACGTAACCAAGGAGTCCTGTTTGGGCTCCCCTCCTGAACCCATCTTTGCCTCAGGGATGACCTAAACCAATGTTCCTCAAACCCATTGGGAATGAGCAACACAGGTACAAGGCAGACTTACTAAGAAGGTTAACGAAACTTCAAAATATTTGCCACGAGCTGGTAATGGCATCTGGGAGTCAGCCATCCACAGGGAAAGTCAAATGGTATTATCTTTGGACCTCCATTAAAAAAGTCAGGATTATTTTAGTGCCAAACAGCAGACATAGCCTGATGCCATTTCAGAAGCTTCAGCAGCCCCTGACGGACAACATATGCCCAGAGCTTCTTGCACCTTCATGCAGTAGCAGGTACTTGTTTTGACAGGTCTTCAGAGCACGGTGCATGACAGATGATTTGTAAAGTGAGTATGGCTGAGCAATGGGCATGAGATCCTTGTTCTCTCCTCTGAGCTCAGCCCATTGACTTGGGTCTCTGAGCAATGAGGTCTTTCTTAATTTAACTAGACCTCTATTTAGTTGTGCCTTTCTTATAGATGGGATTCCCCCCAACTTGTCCTTTCTCTTTGATCTGTGCAAGTTTCTGTAGGAAATTATGCATAAATATATCAAAGGCTATTGACAATGTCAAGAAATGAGTATGCTAATATTTCTGGTGTTCAGACATATTTTGGGGGGTTCGGGTTTTTTGTTATTGTTGGTTTGGGTTTGGGGTTTTTTTAAATGAAATTTTGCTCAAGGGACGGCTGTTGACTGAGGCTCTGCAGCATGTGCTTGCTTCAGTCCCTGCTCCGCACCGCAAAGACACATGGAAGCCCATTGAGCCACAGCTCCTGATTAACTTCAGGCAAATGTTTCAGAGCTCTCCTGAAAGGGGATGAACTGTTATCAGAGCAATGTTTTCTGTACTGTCTCTTCTGTGAAACAGGCAGAAAAAAAGGCAGATGTTGCCTTCTCACAGCCTTTGTCAGAATTACTCAGAACACCTTCACCCCCAAAGGCTGTATAGCTCAGATGAAAATGCTCACATAAAAGTTTAGGTTTGACAAAGATTTCCAACTTTTCTTTAAAGAAGATATTAGGTTTTGTTTCTTTACCTTCTCTCTTTTTATTCAAGTTTGGGCAAGGGGGAAAATTTTAAACACAAGTTTTATATTTCATGAGAAAAGATTGTATTTTTCTTGCTTTTCTAAAAAAATCCTATTTTCAACTTTCAATTATTTATCCAAATATTTTTATTCCCCTCTGTACACTGGACATTTGATCTATATGAGGCAATGCTGTGTTTAACCTTGCCAGTGCTGAAAGCAATAAAATGTAAAATGAATAGGTGAAAAGGGATAGTAAATCCCTACTGCAGAATTATCTGGCAGGTTCTGAGTCACGGGAAGATGTCAACAAAATAAAATTTATTTAATATTGATGAATGTGACAGTAATGCACCTGGAGAGAAATAACAACAATCAACACAGATATTTAGAAAACATTAATATAGAAAAAGACCTTGAGGTTGTAGCGGGTAATGAAGAGCATAAGAGCTCACATTGCGAGGAGAGCAATCATTATCCCAGGGTGTATAGAGTAAAGAGGGATCTGTCGTGTGACAAAAAGGGAGTGAGGAGTGCAGCATTATGCAGTCTGGGTAAGGCTTGAGCTGGAGCACAGCACACATTTTTAAGCCTCACTTTCTAAAAAGGACACTGAAAAGTGGCAGAGAACTTAAGGATGGGCAGCGGGAATGATGAAGGGAGCTGCAGGTGGTGGGTGTGATGGGCAGCAATTCACAGGGCAGGAGGGAGCACCAGCTAGCGCTGGGACGAGCACTGATATCTGTGTGCCGTTAGGATGGACCTTCCCCGAAGCAGAGACGGTAAAAGGGTCTCGAATTAAAAGTGGAACAATCCCATTCAGATACAAGAGAAATGACTTAATAATAAGGGCTATTACACAGGCAATAGAATAAGCTGTCTGGTGAGCAACTGAACATGAGTCACTATCGGTAGAAGGTTTCCAAGGCAAGACTGGAAAACGTAGCAGTGGGATTACTGTAGAAGAGGCCTCTCAGCATCGTTCGAGCACAGCCGATCTAAAAGGTCCTTTGCTGTCATTTTCATCTGCGATTCTGGGATCTCATAGGCTGCAAAAAATGACTCCACACACAACAGAAGAGGTGATACACCCAGTTTATTAATTAAATCCATCTGCCACACGCAATAAGCCTACACTGTGATTGGGACAAAAGGTCCAGCCCTACAAGCCTCACCCCAGCTGTCCCATCTGCTTTACAAGCATTTGCAAGTGCAGGTCCAGAAGCTGGAGAGGCTGCGTTCGGAGTCATCCGCAGAGGTGGCTTTTACCGCATGTGTTTGCAAAGGAAGCTGGCACAGCTCCTGTCTATTTTGAAACGTTTGCTTCTGGAATTTGCAATGCTTGTACCAGTTAAATACTAAATTATCATAAATGTAATTTACATGTTTCCCAAATAAGGGAATGCAAGTGGAGAAGAGGGTTTCTGAATGTTCATATATCCAAATTAAAGGAATGTAAATGAGCCTGCTGTTCAATTCAGTGTGTAATGTGTTATTTCACGGTTGTCTCCTTGATATTACAGGCTTCTTTTACATTAGGCAATGTCACATCCCACCCAAATCACCATGAGATAAAGATGTTCCCCTTTAATGTAATAAAGGACAATGACAATATTCCAACAGAGAAAACAGCATGCATACTGATTTGGTACAAATGCACCATCTCACAGTGGAAATACTCCACCGTGTCCCCTCCACCACAACATACAGCGTTGCGTAGCACCTTTCGTCAAAAAGCCCTTCATGGCGAGGCTCCGGTTGACTCCTTATCCCCTCCTCCAGCACCCCAGACCTCACTGAGGAAGCAGCTGCTTCAGCTTCCCATGGAGCGGTCCCTCTCCTGACAGCACAGGCGTGATGCTCAGGAGCACAGCTCAGCCTGCTTCTTGCCAGAGGATTTCTGCTCTGCTTGTTTTCCTTGTGTCCTTATAGCCAAGCAGAGGGAAATTATAGGATGGCTCAAAATTCATTCATTAGGTGCTGGTGACAGCTGTTCCCTCCCACCCTGGTTATCTTTAAAGGAAAAGCGGGTGCTGTGTGTAGTGTGGTTAAAAGGCCAGTGGGAGGAGAGCAAGGGAATGATTTGTTAGACTTTAAGTCAATCATAGCTCAGTCTGGACAACCATAAAACATCTTTACTTCTACCAATAGGTGAAATTTATAGTGCTGTTCACTGGAAAGTGAAATGCTCCCACAGGGTGAGGCGAGGTCTTGAGAGTTTCCTATTCATTTAAAGGGAAGTGTGTTGCTCCTTGCTCTTCCCTCCCCAACCTTACTTTCCAGCAGATAGCCCCGTAAATCTGTTTTAGTGACAGCCCTTTGGTGGTGTAGTGAAGCAGAGAGCACATTCCGAAGGCACAGTGGTTTAGAGACCAGGCAGAGCTCTCCCCTTGCTTCTCGTGCTAAGGCCAGAGCTGCAGGGCTGCTTCTGTCCCTGCCACAGCCTCAGGCTTTGCCCGGGTGGCTGAGGATGGCCCAGGCAGCTGCTCTGGCCATTTCCTCACCTCTCTGAGCTGCTGGACCTCTTGGGGTGCCCACAGCACCAGGGACATCGCAGCTGCCCCCTGCCTGCCCCCAGTGCACCATGGCCACCTCTCTGCAGGAGCCTGAGAAAAGTGGGAGAGGAGCCTCGGCTGCCCTTTGCATTACATCCACTGACTCCCTCCCACTATTCGCACCGTCCGTCAGGCAGAGATTTCTCTCTCTGGATCCACCGTCCTCCTCTCTCAGCTGGGCAAGGAGCACCCAGCTGGGCGAGGATGCACGTGTCCTCCTCAAAGGGACTGACCAGCCCATCGGTCCCTCGTGCCCTCCGGAGTGTTGTCAGAGGCCGTGTTTTGGGGAAGAGGGTGGCTTCCTTACCCAGGAGTATAAAGAGCATCCAAAGCGTGATGCTCTCACCCCAGGAAGCATAGGAAAGCCCTGCATTATTTCCTTCAGCTCCTGACACCATAGGTAGGCTGCATAAGGCATTTTCTTGGCAGGAAATAGGTGGCCTTCCAGCGGCTTCCAGCTGGACAATAGCCTCCTCCTGTCCTCAGGAGCTTTTAAACTGAGCTGGTGGGGGAGTGGCTCAGTCTGGGGGAGCTGACCCTCTCCTGTGTCTCAGCAGGAGCCAGCTCAGGACAAAGCGATCCTGTTACGCTGGGTCCCTTTGGCTTTCTAACATTTGCTTTGGCTGTGCGAGTATAACTTTAGACAAACACAGCTCCTGCATGTCATTTTTCCAGCTTCCTTTGACCATATCAACAGCTAAATGACGGGAACTGCAAGGGGCACAGCCTGCAGAGACGCACAACTGTATGACACACCATAAGCCAAATTCTGGCCGGGTCACCCTGATGTAAATGCAGCCCCATGGCACTTATATTCATATAGTCTTCCAGCTTCACAGCATTATCTCTGAAAACACTCACTGCTTTTAATGCTGCAATTTCTCTCCACAGTCAAGGGTAAGGCAATGTGCTGAAAGCTGAACGCTCATGTCTTACGCCCAGCTCTGCCACTGGTTTCACGTTAGCTTATGTCTTTCCTGTCTGAGAAGATGATGCTAAGATGCTGACTTGGGGTTGGCTGGTTGGTAAAATTTCTTCTGGCTGTAGAACAGTGATATGACAAAACAAGCCTTTCCTAGGAACGTATCTGTCATAACAATTTCTGTGTGGCAGGCAAGTTTCTCTGGTCCAGAGGGAGATGTCCCATTTCATCAGAGAGAGTGTTCTACCTCAGCTGTGGAGGAGTAAAAGGAAAAAAACTGCTTGGTGCTCCATGCAAGGCAACAGGGACTTGGTAAGTGGTGTAATTCACAGTTGGTGAAGAGCATCTGCCTTCCACAATGTCACTGCGATGGATGAGGGGGCAGCATATCCTCTTGCAGAAGATGACAGACCCAGATCAAACCTGCATGAGCCAAAAGAGGGATTCGGAAGTGCAGCTTCCATCTTCCAGCTAATTGCTCGGCCACAAACCCACAGAGCCTGTCTCGTCCCCCGTCAGTGTGACCATCTCCCTAGGCAAGGGCAAAATTAGTGCAAGCAACACAGTAGTTAGGGCACGTTTAAATACAAGGCCTACTCTGAGCTTGAACGCAAATCCCCCTCAGCTTGGATGTGCTTAACATATGGTGTGCTAACGGTCTCTCGTTTTTTATTAGCATTTTTGAAAGGCTGGATTTGCTTCTACTTCAGAATGGAAAAACCCTGGATTTTTTAAAATGAACCGTATCTGGCTAGCCCTCATTCTGATCAGCATAAAATGCTTTGTGAGCTATTGATGAAGAGCACTATATAAGAGGTATTATTCCTCAGGCGTCCTGGAAGATTTAAGATTTACTAAATTGTTGTTAGTTTGCAAATTCAAAACACCAAATATCTCAGACAGAACAAAGGCAGTTCTCTTCAGCAAGTACTAATTTCACAGGAAGTTTTAACTTCCAAGATTTATCCATATTTTAGCGTAAGTCTAATTTGCAGTTATTTCATGCAGTTTTCTGCTTGAAAAAACAGTCTTAGCTTTAGGAGATAGTATATCTTGTCAGCCTTCATAATGCAAAAAACGGTTAAAGCTATTACTTGGCTTAAATGCCTGGGAAGAGAATTTCTCCCCAAAGAAGTTTTGCAAAACTTAAAAGAAAAATGGGAACTGAAGTTCAGAATGGAAATAATTTTGCAGCCTGAATTGCAATGGAGGTGAACGATATGGGCTGGAACATAAAATCCTTATTTCTGCTATTGCAATGCTGGAAGGCAGACGTTATTCACCAGAAAAGACGAACATCATAAGCTCCAGCCAGTCAAAAAATAAAAAGGCTGGTTTCTGAAAGGAGGTTCGCTTTCATAAATAGTACTATCATGGCTAAGCTATTCTGTAGTGCCGATTGACTGAGGCTCTCAATTGCTGCATTCCCTATGGCAGCATGAATGCCATCAGACAATCAGGTTAAAGTGAGCAATTGCGAGTCTAACCCATGAGCCTCCATTAGCAGCAGCATGTTCCCACTACAGCAGAGCCACCTTGAGAGTTTTCCTCCCACTCCTGCGAAGCAGGAGCAGGCCAAAATGTATTGAATCTGCTGCCCCTCATTCTTCTGACAAAATTGAAATAAAGGTATCAAAACAGAAGAGTGTCCCAGGATCAATGCCTCCTGCTTTGAAAATAAACATTCCAGCTTTCCTTCTGTATTTACTGCATTTACCATTTATGCAGCAGCAGGAGACCATTATCCTGTGACAATGTTCTGCTCTGCTGACATTACCTCTTAATTATATCTTCATTAAAACCAAATTAGAAAGCGGTCAGGAAAGTTAAGCCAACTGAATTGCTCATTTGGCTGAACATCCTGACACCTTTTTTTAGAAAAGTGATGCTGGCTCATGCAACAACATGTTTAATGATGTACCTCACTGCTGGGAAGTGTTGATTTTCACTTTAAATGGTGAAGTTGCTGCTCAGTCACACTGCATTCATTCTGAAAGGACCCTGCTTAGTTAAATACTAGCATGGTGGTATAGCTGGTTTTGCCTGTACCTGCAAGGTGATGATGCTAGATTGGGTTTGCCACTGCTGTCTCTTGACATCGTTTCTTCATTAAAGCTGAAGGCAGAAATAATCTGTGCCTGATGAGTACAGAAAGAACCCGGAAATTGCATTCCCCAGCAACAGAGAAATTGCATTCCCCAACAGCAGAGTTAGTACCTCCCCTTCACTCGTCCCCCCCTGCACTATGAGGAGGACAGCTGCAGAGGGATGCTGGGACAGACATCAGCTCAGTCAGCCAGCTGTTGGAAACCTCACCTTCTCCTGAAGGGCAGAGGCCAGGGCTGCCTGCCGGGTGCTGCTCCCCGCAGCCCAGCCGCAGCAGAAGGTGCCACGCACTGCCGATACCGTGCAGTAACATTTGACGCAGGCATACCTGGCCTGCTTGCGCTCATCCTGCCTGCATGCTGGAGCAAAGGGCAGCGTGGCTCCTGTGGCAAGCTTTTGGGCAACCCTGTGTCCTCCGTCTGTGCGGACAACCTCTCTTGTGCTTCAGGTACTGTGGGAGTTGAGTGAGAGAGACGCTTCATGTCTCGGACTGGACAGATTTGTGGCACCAGCATCGGAGCAGAGCTCAGACCTCCAGTCCTTCAGCTTTAACAGCTCCCAACTCTTGCTCCTCTCCCCCAGGCTGCAGCGTCCCCTAACAAAGATTTCTCCATAGCCTACAACAGCCAGGCTCTTTGGGAACGAGTTGCAGCATTCAAACCTATCAGCTCAGGTATTACCTGTCAAATGCATCCATGAGCCATCTCACAACTATCATCAGCTAGATGAACCTCCCCTCCCCTGGGAAGACAGAGATAACCTCCATGAACCTACAGACACAAAGTGCCACAATTGCCAGTGCTCAGCAGCACAGGGACACGCTCCCTATTACCCAGTGCTCTTGTCATCACAGTTATCTAATTTTTAGGGAACAATCAATTAATATTTAATATAATACGGGGAAAAATACTTAGAGAGGAATGTGGTTTTTGAGGAACTACTCTACATAAAGCTACATAGGAGAGAAAAAGAAATGTTTCACTTTGAGCGGATAATAGAGCTCAGACTCCTTATAGAACAGGTCTTCAAGTGAAGAGAGTTTGCAGAGTCTCAGTGAAGAAAGCCAGAGGCAAAGTCTACCTGTGAACCTGGACAGATCAACATCGTTCACACCTAGCAGCTTTGACAGCCAGAAGGAGGCAGGGAAATGGGAATACTAGAATCATGGATTCCTCCGTTCCAGTGATCTGATATGTACTTGCAGCTGCAGTTTACATAAGGGAAAAGATACATCTTTGGTCTGAAAATTGAGACCAAAAGAAGGAAGGAGGAGTTAAACACATGTCTAGCTCCTTCTTGTTCAGAGTTTAGAGTAGGGGAATTTGTAATGGTATTACATGGACGCTACAAGGCAGACAGAGAAAAAGAAACCTTGCCCTTTCAGAAACAGTATCCAGCTCCCCATTACGCCTTTGAAAGCTAATTTAATATGGAATTTCCAAAGAGGATCAATGCTGGCACTAACGTTGGCAGTCAGTGAATGCACCACATACTTAGGATGTCTGGCATTAAGAGAAATCTCTGCAGTTTGGAGTGCTTGGTCCAATCCCTCTTGTCCCTCTGCCTCTCAGATGCATAGCTGCAAGGAAATGACTTCACCTATCACCAAGAGCGGTAGGGAACTCATCCTTAAAAGATGATGATCTGCCCGGGATGCACTGGATGGATTGTGTTGCATCTGGGGTGGGGAAAATAATCAGAAGAAAAATGAGCACAAGGAGGATGATACAAACCTATCAATCAAGGAGTTATGATGAATCTCCCTGGTTTGGGTACACTAATGTAGAGGAGAAACGTTCTGTGTTCAGCCAGGCTGTTGTTTCTGTAAGGGCTGTATCTTATGTTTAGTAGCTGTATTTTATAGGTAATCTATGATGCTTCATTTTCAGTTCAAAATAAATGTGAATTAGAAGGGAAAAAGGGAGAGAGACAGAGAGCGAGAACATGCGGCAGAAATGAAGCTGATGCAATCATTTCCAGTTCTAAAACATCTAAAGATGAGGATGCGGCTGGTTTAGTGATCACTGTAATCAGCACAATTGACTGCTTACAGATGACTAATCTTCCAGTTCTAGGGAGGTAAATTGAGACTTATATATTTCAGCTTTATCCTAGCACTACAGATAATGTAAGACAAATGGTCTGTGAATTCCTAATACCAAAGAGATTTGTGGATTATAAAAGAACACAGAATGTAGACACAGGATAAAGTTATGGAAATACAGATTTGGATTCAGACGAAATTTTAAACAAGCCTTGAGGTGAGTTTTCTTTCATTTTAATTATTTCTCGGCTCCATTCAGGCCCATCTGTATTTTAATCAAAAGTGATCATAACGGTTTCATGGGTAAACGGAAAATGGATCTTGATAGGCGCTCATTACACCTCATTTTGTTAACAGCTGAAGAACCAACAAGAGGAATGAACTTAATACAGCAAGAAATGAGGTTCTGAGAAAGAGGAATGAAGAGCAAAATAAAAGATGATTAAATTAAAGGAATTAAAGCTGTGCCAGACATCGTAATTAAAACATAGAGGAATGATGGAGCAGGGGGCACAGGAGTATCAACAGATGTGGATAAATATCACAGAGGAGGAGGAGAGCACGGGAAAATCTGAAGTTATCCTAGGAAAAGAGAGGTAAGACAGGACAAAAAGACAAGGTGCCTGGACGGAAAGTATTTCTCCTGTTCAACAAGAACAAGGATGGAGAGAGCAGAAAGACACGGGGCAGGGTACAAGCTCTGGGGGCGTGACCCCAAGAGCAAAGGGGTAGGTGGCAGCTTTCAGTCAGAATGAGCCATGTTGGAGGTACGTCCATGCACTGGCAGCAGCTTGCAGAGTCCTCTGACTAAAATAAAACACCACCACTATTTTGCTCTCACTCCACACTGACATTACAACCCTCTGACTAGGAGGGGTTACCAGGTTCATCCTAGTGAAAGGAAGACATTCAGCTCTGTGCAGAGTAGAAGCACTTCACAGGAAAATACACCAATGCATTTTTTTACACTTTTCCTGAAAAAAACCCCATACTGTCTAGTGCCAAACACAACTCTGCTAAAATATATATCAGGAGTATGCCTTTAAGAAACTTGAGCCTCCCTGCTGAGCACTAACGGCCCCAGTAATTGTGCATCTATACTGGTCTTCTAGGTGGCCCTTGCACAAGGTCACATAAAGGAAAATGTGTGCTGTTATTTGCAGTCCCTACCTCACTAAGGCAAAGTCCAGTCTTAACCAAAGACAATTCTTAGCAGAGGTGAGATTACAAGAAAAGGGGACCCCGGCTCCAGCCCTTACCCGGTGCTATCTGGCACGGCTCGCTGGCAATGGATGGTTGGCTGGGCTTTGGCACCAGTGAGCTGTAGAGGCACAGAAAACATGGTGGTTTTGAGCTCAAGAACTCCCTTCCAAAGAGGGAAGGCATCATGTGCTGCAACAACCGCAGCGGGAAGGACACAGCACTAACAGCCTTCCAGAAAGACGAAGGCCAGCCAGGGAGAGGAGGCAGGGAACTGCACTCCTCAAAAGCAGATGCAGTGCCATGGCCCACAGTCAGAGGAGGATGGTGTCACCAGGTGTTAGACCATGCAATGTTGTATCACAGCGGAGAAGAACCAGCCCAGCCGCTAGCACCCTGCAGGGAGCGAGAGACAGCCTGAAAGGGAACATTGAAATAGTGGGTGGGGAGCAGGACTGGTCCACAGAGGAGGTCAGGAGTATGGGGACAGGACTGGGGTAGGAGGAAACAGGCTACCATGCCTTTGTCTTACAGCTGTTGTCCTTATCATGAGATACTGAGGGAAAATGGGCAAGAAGTTATAGAGGAAATCAAGTTGAATGGTGATCTGTATCAGTCCATGCTGAACTTCCAGTTTTATGGGGAGCACTTCAGGAGTAGAGACAAAATCCACAGAAGAGAAGGGATGCAGAGAGGTGGAAAAGCAATGAAAATGGCACATAATAGTTACAGGTGAGATTAATTAAAACAATGAAGTGGAAATGAAAAATGCCGCAAAGTGATGTTTAATGACTCCACCTTTTGAGTTGAAAAGGCAATAGAGTCTATACACAGTTGGTAAGTAAATAAACTTGAAATATGAGCACATCTTTGTCACAGGATGGCTCAACAAAGCCCTTTTTTTTCCTCTACTGTCTTTCCCCAAATCATAAGAATGCCACTAAGTCCTAGCCCCCAGGAAAAACAATTAGGTTGCACATGCCTAAAGTTTAGCTTCAGCACTGATGTCGCTGAAGTCAAAGCAGTTACTCCAGCAAAGCATCCAATTCTTGATGCTGAGCAGCTTCCTTCCCACACTGTTTTCACGTGAGGTGCTTGAAATTTCACAGTTTTAAATCAAAACCATTAGTATATTAGTACCTTTACAGTGATGAATGTCCACATTATCCTCTTTCTTGAGGAAGGCATTGCAGCCATGAATTTTTCATGTCAAAGCTAATATAGTCACCCATGGATTACATTACACTGTTGACAAAACAACTAGATTAAAGGAAAACTATTTTTAGATTTTTAAAAGCAAATTTACCTTAAAAAGCATGGTGAAGCTGAGGGATGGAGTGATGGGACACCATCACAAGCAATTCTCCACACAGTGGGTGACTGAGATAACCACTGTTACTATTTATTTTATTTATCTACACTGAGCATTTTGCCTTTAAAAAACTTCATGAGGAGAGCAGTGGCAGTACCATGATCACCGTCCTCGGTGGATGGCACATATCATAGCCATATCAGTCTGCTGGTAGGGTCTCCTCTGCTTTCAGACTCGGCAGGGTGGCCCACAGAGTTTGGGGAGCTGAGGGCTGGGGCAGAAAAGGGACTCTCCTTAGTATCATCCTTGTTTCAAGCCCATGAACAAGCCCTGTTTCACTGGGGATGGAAACTCAGGGCTCAGAGCAGGTCCACAAGGAAACTCTCTGAGCCTTGCTCCATATTAGCTTTGCTTAACTCAAATGGGCAGAGTGAAGCCTAGTCAACAGCAGAGCAGACCCAATGGTGACAATATATGTGTAAAGGACATGCAATCCTTAGTTCCTGGCTTATGAATGAAAGAGCAACTGAAGAAACAGCATCCCACAACCTGCCCATGAACAGGAACAGCGTGAATTTCCCCTTCTTAGCTGTACATTATTCTTATAAAGACAGCTTGCCTAGAGTTTGGGCAAGGTTGACAGAGTAACCCCTTTTTGCTTGTTGCCCAACATAGATCAATTTATGAGTAAAAAGCTAGAATTTGCATATACGTCACTTGAGGCCCTCTTTTTCCTCTCTCCCCATCATCCTATCTCTTCAAACCACAACTCTTCCCATGACATGCCCATCCAGCATTTCCCATTTTTGAAGCCTGCTGCACCCTGACCTTATGCCTTGGTCCTTCACCACATCATGAGAATGCAGTTCCTACTGGGTTCCTGTAGGCTCATTGATAAAAGAACCACTGCATTATTTGGAAGAAGGACACAAAAAACCAACCAAATAATTGGTGCCAATTTCCCCCTTTGACACTGTTCCACAGGGCTTGAAGGAATTCAGCAGGACCTAGGCATTCAGATACAGGCTGTGTCTTTTCTCTGTGATAGGCAGAGACTTCTGACTGTTCACAAATATGCTTGAAAATTAATCCATTGCTTTACATTTGAGTAAAATATGATGTATTTTTAGCCTTGCTGGAACCTAACATCGCTGCTTGCAGACGGAAGGTGCTGTCATATTCCTGCAAGCATTTTTATTCCTACAGAATTAATTACAGCATCAAATCAAATTTGATTCTCCTCTGGCACCTGATTTGCACCCATAAGCCAGCGACTAGACATGATAACCTAAGTGAAGGGACAAAAGCCCAACTACAGCTTGAGCCGACAGACAGAAACCCGCATTTTTGAAACTGCGTATCGCAGACAACGGCACTGTGCTCCCTTTGGCAAAGGAAACCATCCTGAGGAATAATTTATCTAGTGACTGACAGGCAGCAGTGGGCTATGAGCCTAGAAGACAATATTTTGGCTGCATCATTTCTTCTCCTCAGAAAGTCTCTCCTGAAGACCTCTGTGCTGCACAGCACTTACCAAGGTAACTGGTAATGAGGTTGCATTTTGATCTTGTTTATCCTTTGTAGACGTTTTCCCTATATAAACCTCTCTTTATAGACTACAAAAGGTGAGTACTCTCTGATCATTCAGCTAAGAGTGTTTGCTTTTAATATGGAGCCTTCCTGTGCTACTCACGCCATGTCTGGTCAGGACCCAAACCTGACTCTATATCTGGTTGCCCCGGAACATTTGTGCTTTAAACATCACCTCACCATTGTGTTTGTTAAACCTACAACATTGCAGAGCTTTCATTTGTAACTCCAGGTGGGAAAACTGAGGCTCACCGTGATAACAGAGGTGGATAACTTCCCACCTGCTCATTTTGAAATGTTTTTATCAGAGATCCAGATGTTATGACCATGCTTGTGCCACAATGAGCCAGGAAAAAGGAGCCAGATAGGGAAGGGAACCCAATCCAGGACTCCTGACAGCAAAGCATGCACCCTCGCTGTGCTGACCTTGCCCGTAATGAGAAACGAGGCTGGGCACTGCTGTTCTGGCGCAAGGCAGTAATGTCAGATGGACATGACCTTCTCTTTGCTGATGAATGGTTTTTGACCAGGAAATGGCAACTCTGCATTAAAAAACTTTCTAAGTTTTAACTGTCTGCCAAGTTTTGAATTAAAATGTTGCAGAGATTTAAGGAAAACAGAGAGGTAGGAGTAAGGAGATATTCCTTGACTGACCCATTACCTAGATCTAGGCTGAAGAGAAAGCCATTGCCAGCACAGCCGCACTGAAATCTGGGCGTGGGTTTCCAAGGGTTACACACCTCCTCAACCATCCTTTCATTTCCCTCTTCAAGGTGAGGCCTGAGCAGAGTACATGGGTTGCTGCACTCTGTCCTATGACCCAAGAGAAATTAGGTTGAAGATGCCTGAAGGAGCTGTCTCTTTTCTTTCTGTCAAAGCGCTAAATTATTAGTGCTGTGCTAATAAAATCCATTAAGGTTATCTGAACAAATCTTTCTTTAATTTCATAAATCACTTAACAAATGTGTGAACTCAACTGTGCTATTCCTTAGTTAAAACACATAACAGCTGACTAATATACAGGCAAGTAACACTGCTGGTTAATGTAGTTTAAATCCGAAGGGCATGTGGATAAAGAAGAAGTCATCCAAAGACCAAAGTCATTAGAACAAAAGATGCCCATCAGCTGTCATGAATTTATGAGGGCGTGGGAGTGGATTAAGAGAGGGATTTAGCCCCTTCAGAACATCTTCCATTACCAGAACGTAAAGCTTCTGTGAGTGGGCACCACAGCAGCATCTAAATTGCCTGATCTGAAAGCACTGCTTCCTCTTAGCTGTCACCTTTTCCTCCAGCTTTACCTTGGCAGCAAGTCAGCAACAAGCACGACCCGACAGCCATTACAGAACAGAGCTGTCTCTCTGTGTGTGTGAGAGCATTTATCATGTGTCTTCTTCAGGTTGCTCCAGTTGAACTGCCATTTCAGGACAGGGAGTAGACGAGGAGGAACATTTGACAACGTTTAGGCTGCCACTGTGCTGGGACTACTGTTTCCCCTGCTGTGTCACAGGGTATCGTTGTTTCTTTGTGCTCCTTCCAGCAGCATCTCAAGAAGAGCTCTCCCAGCATAGAACAACTTGACCTGTAGGCTGTGGCAAGTAGCACCCCAGTTCCTGAGTTGGGTTCAGCAAGAAGGGATTTACAGGGAGCTTCGGCCCATTGGATTCACAAGAGGGAAGACAAAAGAGTAGTCAGATAATCTTCACCTACCCCTTGATCTTTTTCCCCCCTCCCCAGCTGATAGAAAGCTCCACGCTGGGATGATGGATCACAGAAAATATAAGCACTGGATGGACAGTGCAACACTGAGACAACGTTTCACGTGCCTGGTCTGGGCACCAGCCTCTCTTCACAGGACAGAGCATTATCGCAAAGATGAACTCTGCTGCGGCAACATGCAAGAGAGAGCTCACTGTGTTCCCCTGATGAAAGGAAAACCCTTCCGTTTAAGTACTGTCGTCCAGAACAGTGTCAAATCAAGGAGAGACGAGATGCCACCATCCCCATGTGTACAGAGGTGCTGTGGAACAGCAGGTTCAGTGATTTTCCAAATTCCACTTCAAGATGATGTGAATGAGCCAAGGGAGCTGTGCCCGGGTACACAAGCGTAATGTGGTGTGCTCAGTGCACAACCAGACAGCTGGTTTCCTGAGGAAGGTCACTAAATTGGCCAGAATGGAGTGATAAGAAATAAGATATTTCAGCAGCTGGCAAGGGGCGGATAGCAAGGCGACCCCTTGGCACCATACAGCAATGCCTCGGTGACGAGATGGCTCCTGGTTGGCATTAGAAAGAGCAATATGCTCTCAGGCAGGCTCCCACCTCTCCTACACCTTTCTGCAGCCAAGAAACTGCCTCATAAAATGATTATTGTACACCTGCATGGAAGTGATTTGGGATATTATTAAGAGGCTGACTTAATCATCAGGATTTAGAGCATGGCTAGGATTTCTCCAAGGTGATAAGTCAGAGTGTACCAATTAGAAAGAATCATGTGCAGCACCAGCTTGATTTAAAAATCATCTTAAGTGAATCAGAAAGCAGATGTGCATTTAGTTGATAACAGCAAGGAAAATAAGTCTCTAAGACCTCAGCTAGGGAGGCGGGGTGGAGGAGAAACTGAATTAACTAGCAGCAATGCCTTGTGGCAAATCTCTAGGGCAAAAACTCTTCTTTCAAAAGTACATTCAGTTGCCAGGAATTGAAAGTAAAGTCTGGGGGAATCCCATGTGGGACCTGAAATCTCCTATAATCCAGTGTACAGTTTGTTACACTATGTTTATGTACATACAAGGGTGGGAGAATGATCCCCCCAGAACACACACACGTACGGAGAGGGACCTCTCCAGAAACCTCATGAAAGAGAAAGAGGATGAAGCTGGGTGGAAGGAACCAGAGGGTTGGCTGAGGCTGCCAGCAAGCAGCAAGAGCAGGGCTGTGCCATTAAGGAGGGACAAGCTGGGACCCAAAGGTGACCTAAACACAGTCAGTGCCCTCAACCCAATGGGGTGCAGTCACGCTGTCCCCTAGAAGAGTAGGCAGGTGACAGTGACATTTCTCCAATCATCTGGTGACTGTCAGACAGGTGATGGCACTAAATCAGCTCCAGGGCTCGTCCTGGAAGCAGGAGACAGGGTCAGACACCGGACTAGGGACAAAACTACATACAACCTACCTGTAATGCAGGCCCAAGGTTCATCCAGAAGACAGGAGTGGAGGCAACATTACCTACAACAAAAAGTCCAGGGTCTATCCAGGAAGCTCGGTCAGGATAGCAAAGGACAGGGCTGGGCACAGGCACACCTGTGTCATAGCTCAGGCCAGGGCATGGTTCCCAGGCGTGAGCTTAAATGGGGCTCCTGGGCTCCACCCACACCTGGGCAGAAGGCGTGGGTGGGAGTCCCTGGTGAGACTGGCTGCGGTCATTAAGGTCGATTGGAGTCATAGCAGTGGGAGACTCCCTGCTTCAGGGGATGGAGTTCCCCATCTGCTGACCTGCCGTCTAGGGAGTTTTGCTGCTTGCTAGGGGCTCAGATCCAGGACGTCATGGAGAGACTGCTGAGGCTTATCCAGCCCTGAGAGAAAGACTAAGGAAAATGTAGCATCCACTGCTGAATGGGGCAGGTCCTGGTGACAAAGGATGTGGAAAAGGTCGAGGTACTCAATGTCTTCTTGATGTTGGTCTTTACTGGTAAGATTTGCCTTCAGGAAACCCAGACCCCTGAGACCAGTAGGAAAGTCTGGAGTGAGGAAGACTTACCCTCGCTGGGGGAGGACCAGGTTAGGGAGCACAAAAAAAAATAAACATACACAAGTCTTTGGGACCTGACAGGTTGCATCCCTGGGTGCTGAGGGAGCTTGCTGCTGTCATTGTGAGGCCACTCTTGATTATCTTTGAAAGGTTACGGTGACCAGGAGGGGTTCCTGAGGACTGGAAGACAGTAAATGTCACTCCTATCTTCAAGAAGGGCAAGAAGGATGCTCTGGGAAACTACAGGCTAGTCAGCCTCACTTACAACCCCTGGGAAGGTGATGACCAAATCCCTCTGGGAATCATGTCCAAAAACCTGAAGGACAAGAAGGTGGTCTGAAGTAGTCAGCATGGATTTACAAAAGGCACATCATGCTCGGCTAACTTGACAGCCTTCTACAATGACATGACTTGAGGGAAAAGCACTGTATGGTGTTCATCTTGTCTTTAGCAAAGCTTTTGACGTTGTCTCCCATAATACTCTCATCGATACATTGATGAAATACAGGCTAGATGAGTGGACAGTGAGTTGGACTGAAAACTGCTTGATTTGTTCAACAGGTTGTGATCACCAGCACGAAGTCCAGTTGGAAGCCAGTCACTAGTAGTGTACACCAGGGATGGACAACAGGGCCAGTACTGTTTAACATCTATATTGATGACCTGGATGCCCGGACTGAGTACACCCTCAGCAAATTTGCACATGACACAAAATTGGGAGGAGTAACTAATACAGCAGATTGATGTGCTGCCATTCATAAGGGTCTTGACAGGCTGGAGAAATGGGCTGACAGGAATCTCACAATGTTCAACAAAGGGAAACGCGAAGTCCTACACCTGAGGAGGAATAACCCCATGCACCAGTATAGACTGTGGTCCAACCAACTGGTAAGGAGCTCTGCAGAGGAGGACCTTGGGGTTCTGGTGGACAACAAACTGACCATGAGCCAGCAATGCACCCTCACAGCAAAGAAGGCCAGCAGCATCCAGGGCTGCATTAGAAAGAGCACTGACAGGAGGTCAAGGGAGGTGATCCTTCCCCTCTCCTCAGCACTGGTGAGACAAACCTGTAGTGCTGGGTCCAGGTTTGGGTTCCCCAGTGCAAAAAATAGATGGACATACTGGAGTGGGTCAAGAAAATGGCCACAAAAATGGTAAAGGGCTCCAAGTTTCTGACATACAAGGGGAGGCTGGGTGAGATGAGACTGTTCATCCTGGAGAAGAGATGGCTCAGGGAGATCTTATCACTGTGTATAAGTACCTGATGAGAGGCAGTAAAGAAGATGGAGCCAGGCTCTTAGTGGTGCCTGGTGACAGTACAAGAGGAAAGGACCACAAATTGAAATACAGAAAAATCAATTTAAGCATAAGAAAAAAACATTTTTACTGTGAGCCTGGTCAAACATCAGGACAAGTTGTCCAGAGACATTAGAGTCTCTGTCTTTGGAGATATTTAAAACCTGACTGGACAGTCTTGAGCAACCTGCTAACAGTCCTGATCCTGAGCAACCTGCTTTAGCAGATCCTGCTTTGAGCAGGAGGGGCTGGACTAGAGGATCTCCAGGGGCCTCTTCCAACCTCAACCATGCTGTTCCTGTATCCTCAGGGCCCTGACAGAGGGAAAGCTGACACAGCCCTGCAAAGAAGATAGAGGCTTAAGGGAAAAAAAAGATGCTTGTTTTCTAGAGCATGCTTCCAAGTGGCACTCCCAGCTGAGTTATTACACCGGTGGCCTAATTAAACCACATCCTTTCCATCTTGTTTTTCTTCCTCCATGGTTATGAAAGACAATGCTCTCATCTGAGTAGTACCATTCCAGTTCTAAATCTGCTCCTAAATCCCTTCCAGTGCTACATACAATATTGCCTGTTGCCAGAGGCAGCTACATGAAAATGGGATTTTAATTAGCAGAGAACATTTCCTAGGGTCCTCACCTCCCGAGGGTCTGTCCTGCATCTCTAAGGGCATCTGTCTATGCATTATTTACAACCATGGAGGCTCAGACACCTCTAGTGCAGATCATGTTTCCAATGAAGCAGGGTGTTCCCAAAACCTTTGATGGCAGATTATAAGGCTCCAGAGAAAGGATCACACTTCAGCTGAGAGCTTTAGGGCCTTTCAAAACAGGGATGCCAAACTTGCAAAAACAAAATGCGTGCCTGGAAGGGCCCCATTCATATGAGGCTGGATCCTCACTCATTACATGTCAGTGCAACTGCCCTGAAGGCAATAGACCTGTGATGACACACAGGGATCTGCTCGTTTGCCCGTATAATTTATGTTTCAGTGTTAATGACTGCACTCACTTTTACAGATTTCAGTTCCACCTGCAAGCTGAAGGACAAGAAGATGCCCCTTTGTAAAATACAGCTTCAGACTTCACCAACAGCACAAAACCAAAATAAGTGAAAAACAGTGCAAAACATAGTAACTGGTTAAACAGACCTGCTCCCCAAGGGAGCAGGAGGAAGCCCAGACTTGAGTGCCAGTATGTCCCAAAACATCAGATGCTCTTTCGGGACAGAGCACCCTTTTCATCACACCACAGAGCAGTTGTGGTCCGTAGGGAACAAGTAATAGAAAATGCACTATCAAAGCAGCAATTTCTCATCTGTGGGAGGGCAGTGTGTCAGGTCACAGCCCTGGCTCTGGAGGAGCTGTGCCAAACTTCCCTCCAAAGTTTCGTGGAGGATGGTTTTTTTTTTCCTTGACTTATTCTACGTAGAAGCGACAAGGCTTCCTGCCGCATAACAACATTTCCTCTGAATGCATGTAAGCAGTATCCTCCTCTTTTGGTGAGCAGAGTACTTAAGTAGCATTTGCCAGCAAACATGAAAACTCCAGGAGCCTTTTGCTTTGCAGGCATTGTTTCTCCAGTTCATTATCTATTTATAGTTCTTGCCTTTGATCGATGTTTGTATTTAACCTTGCATTTCTTAATTTGTAGGTCAGTCCGCATTTACCATGGTTAATTTATTAGGGCAGGTTCTTCTCAGTCAGCTTTTTGGGGGAGGAAAGTGTATTTAGGAGCTGTAAATCATTCCAAACAGATCTCATGTAGTAACCTTAGTAACCAAGTTATATACTGGAACAAGCAATATTTTTATGGTGATATTTTTTCAGTGTGAATAACAGGCAAATAATGATAAAACAACAGATTTGGGGAGGGACTTGCCAATAAAAATTGCTATACAAGCGGCAGCCTTGTTTCAGAGCAAAATTCTAGCCAATCCTCTTCCAGAACCTCTGTAAATTGTCCCAGAGTGAAGCTTTTCTCTTGTGTACACAGTAAGCTAATTCCTCTATTAGTGGATCTTGTCATGCAGAATCCAAGCATATTTTATAGAACCTTGAGTTACAAGCTTCGTTAAACAGTAATGCATGCTGCTTTGATCGAAAGGATCATGCGAATTGTCACTTCCATCAAATATCACTTTCTATGACAAAGAAGAGGTGAATGCTTTAAAAGACACCAGAAAACTTCCTGCTATAATAAGATAATCCTGAAGGTCTGGATAAGCACCAGTTCTCTGCATGGCACCGCATCTAAAACTGCCATTAGAAAAATCCTCATCTGGCCAGGAAGCACCCAGACTGCTGACTTCAGAGGTGTGGTTTCTTCCTCACTCGAGTGCCTCAGATGCCTAGAGTTGAGGTTTTTTGCAAATACTCCTTCCTTGAGCTTAACAGCTGGTCTATGCCCAAGTACTATCCCTATGGGGAAACTAGACCTTTAGCTATGATCCGCAAGATGGCTGATCTGAGAGGTGGTTTCAGAACATGCTTAACTCATGTCGCATATCCAGACATCACTCTCTTCAAACCAAGTGATGAGAGGAAAATGGGAACTTGTCTTACAATAGCCAGGTGGCCAGAGTCCTTCTTCGCTCCACCACTGCCCTAGGAGGTGGGAGACGTCAGCTGAGAGGAAGGCAGACCCACATGTGCCACCTCTCACCTCCAGTCTACACCTCCTGATCTGTGTGGATTTGGTCCCTTCCAGACAAATGAGGGAATGAACCTTGCCTTCTTGCTTCTTGGGAAAACAGCTCTAGCCGTCATCCCCAGGACCTCTGTTCATTTTTCTGAAGGAAAAGCCAGAGAAGAAGCTTCTGGCCCACAAACACCACCACTCCTGAGGGATGGAGGTGCCACCCTACTGCCCCACAAGCACACCCCTACGCTCAGCTACCCTTTTGGTCAGTGTAGGCCATCTGCTCAGCATGCTGGCCTGGGAGCCCCCGCCAGAGGCACGGGACTTCCCTTGCACACAGGTGTCTAACGCAGGGCTCCAGGTCCTGTATCGCTCATCTCAGCACTGTATGTTGCAACCTCTGGGTTTTAGAGGCATCGGTACCTTTTTGGGTCTAGCCTGATGGAGCTTTTCACGGCGTACTGTGAGGCTTTGAATACAAGCCACAGCCATGGTGACTCTTCACAGACACAAGTACTCTTAAATCAGCACTAAGTTAAGTTTCATCACAGGTCCTGTCATATCGCTACGTCTGGGCTGAAACAGTTTGCTATTCAGTACTGCAGCCCTCACCAGGACTGAACAATTATTTGGGCCAAGAACAGCAAAATGCCATGGAAACGGAAGTGGAACATAGTGCATTCACACAGGGCAAGAGTCATTGGTTTTCTCTGCACAGAAAGCATCATCAGCTCTTGAATAACAACAGGCAGTCAGGACTTCATCTCCTGCCTCATCAGAAAAATAGACCCTCTAGCAGCATCAGCCTCCTAATACCATGCTCACCCAGGCAGACTGAAAGGCTTGTCAAGAGAGCACATGGAGGGGCTCTAATCTGCTTTTGATAGCATAGGTACTCCACATAAAGTTCAAGATTACCCCCTGTGCGAAGATCGAGTCACCTGTGACTCATGTAGCAAAATACCCACCTATGCCTTCTCTGGGACACTGGCTTTTCCCTTTGAAGCCATTTGTGTGCCAACCCCAGCAGGCTGGCCTGCTTTGGAGAGATACTCAACCCCACTTACCTCCTCTGAGAGGGGATAACGAGTTTCGCCAGGCACATCCTATATGAGTTACAACTCTAGTGCAAGGTCTCTGCTAGCCGGTGAGGTTCAGCGGCTCGGCTGGAGGACTGAGCTTCCCTCTGAAAAGCCACTTTGTGCTGCTGTCACTTTCTGGTTTTCTACACCCATCATTGTCAGCATGAGAGCATTAATAGTGCCCTGGGCACCGTCTCCAGCAAAGGATATCATCAGCCCCTGCCAGGCTTTTTAATCTTTTTTTATCCCTAATTTCACTTTCTACCACTCTGCTCATCTACTCCGTTGTCTTTGTGGTCTTCTCTGGGTACGAGATGAGCATCATGTTTGAAATCTGAAGCAGGCAGCAGGCTCTGCGTCCTGTCTCTGCAAACAGCAGGTAGCAGGTGACACTGAGGAAGGCTCTCAGCAAGAGAGACAAGCCAGAAGGAAGCAGAAGGAGCAAGAGCAGCCTTAGAGATAGCACAGCTTTTCTAGTTGGGATAGCATGGCGTGCTCAGTGGCAGAAGTACGCAGAAGAACATGTACTATTTCTTAGGCACCGTGTGATGGCAGACAGAAATTGCAGGAGCGGAGGGCATTCAGTATCTGGAAAAATTGGATTCTTTGAGATTCAAAGCCAACTATACGTATATCTTTCTTTGCACAAAAGGGGAATCCAAGAACTTCTCTCAAAGACCCGTAGGAGAAATGAGGGTGATCGGGGTAAGTTTTAAATGTTGGTCATCAGCCTTGAAGCTTTCCTAAGATGTTTTCTTTTTCTGTTTATGTTTTTTTTCCCTTTAAATATGGGACTGAATTGTATTTCACCATATAAATGTCAGAAAAGCCTTACATCAGACCACTTGAAGTATAGCTCTCCCATGATATCAAGACTGTGAATTAAAGTTGCTTTTGGCGAGCTCACAGAGCCTTGGCCCCTATCTGCTAAATACATTAGGTTTCCAAAGAATTTCACAAGCTGTTCCAGATAAGCACACAGTAAGTAGGTGAGGCAAATAGACTTATGACTTCTGTTTTTTCCCAGCCAAGTTTTTCCTCTCAAAAGTTACAGCACAAAATCACTTGGACATTTCTATCACTGGTGACTTCTAGACTGTGCTGCTTTTCAGCAGCATGCCAACAAATTACTGAAGGACACGGTGGCACTGGTGTGGCCACAGTGCCACAGAAAGCGGTAATGCCCTCTCACTATATGGGGCACAGCTTTTGTGGATGGGGCATTGGAGACATTTGGGTTTTTATTGTTCTTTTCAAAGCTCACAAAGTCAGGCTGGGATATTTGTGGTTGTTGAGTTGCTACAACTGGGGAGTCAGAGGGGGGGAGGTGGGAATCAAGGGTGGGAGTCATTTCTGAACGTGAGCGGACCACAGGTACTGGTGCTTTTGTTCAGCCTCTAGCAGAGGATGCTACCAACAGAGAAAGAGACTGCAGCTCGGAAATTTTAGTTCTTAAATTCACTCACTTATGATCAGCCCTGGGAGCACAGAGGTTACATTTATATTAGTTTAATATTTATGAGCCATGAAACAAGATGTTTCTGGTGAATAAAAGGTGAACTTCTACGTGAGCATGTAAAACTGAACTCTGTTTGGCCTTGATATTTTGAAGATAAAGTGGTGAACTTGAACCCAGAAGAGGAATTTGTGCAGACCCTCCTGACCAGAAAGGTGACAGACGCTTGCCCAAGTGAATTAAATTACCGTCTTTAACCTCTCGGTGCCGCTACCGACACTGACATCACCACTTTGCTGCAAACAGTCCATCCCCTTTGTCGAGAAACTCCAGCTCCTGTCATCAAGGGGTTCATTAGTTTGAAATGAGGAGCTCTGACCCGGTTCGGACTTCTTCATAACCCTGACCTCATTGTTCACTATGCAGCAATCCCATTATTTTAAGTGCTTCCCTCTTGTCAAATTGCCTCCCCGTTACACTGATGTGCCTGTTTTTGGACGTGTCCTTCATGTAAGGAGCTAAATAGCTCCTGCTAATTTAAACACATACTATGATCTACCCTCCCCTTTCCTTTCACATCTCCTAGGAAAATCAAAACCAAAGAACAGCAAAGGCTCTTTTATCTGGCGCACAGGTCGGTCCCCCATTGCAAGTCGCGCTGACCCTCAGCGAGGGTGAGTAGGGCTTTTCCTGCTGTTTGCAGGCAAAAGCGGGGAAGTATAGTTCCTCTCGCATGAAATCTCACAGTACCGGTGCAGCTGAGGGCTCAGGCCACCCCACGCAGCGCAGCGGTGCCTGCCGGAGGGCTGGCTGGAGCAGCTCAGGAGCGTATTTCCAGCACATCTGTGCTGAGTTTGGCTTCCTGAGAGGAACTGGTGACAAAATGTAGAATGTACGTAAGCCCAGTCTTACTAAGAATAGCTTGCTGATCACTACCTGGCATGCAGCTAAGCTTAAGGCTGCTATCCTCTATAACCTGCGAACACACACTCAAATAGGTGTGGATCTCCCACTAAGTGCATTGGGGCTGGCTGGCAATGACAGGCAGCCTATACCTCTGCATCCAGCTAGTGTGGCAATTGCACAGAGTATTTCCACTCAGCGTCCCACACCTAATAGTACTTCAGCACCTCTTTAACTACTTTATCCATTTTTACCCATTTGCAAGCCTCAGGCTCCCGATGACAAGTAGATGGTAAGTGGAGCTTGTAAATTAAAAACCTACAGGCTGCAGGCTTTTAGCATTAAAAGATCCCAAAGTTCCTTTAGTTCATACCATCTTCCATTAACATCAACTCCATTGTCAGCAGGTAAATCTGGTGGTATTATTTGCCTATTAAAAAGTCTATCACAGGCTTTGATTCACTACCACTATCACTTTCCAATGTTAGAGAGCAAGTTCAGAGGACTGCAAATATCCAAAAGTGTTCTGCCCAAGGAAGATAAGTGTCCATTTTTAAATCAATGTTTTGTTTGACGGAGAACTAGAAAGGACTTAAAAGAAAGAAGAAATTAAATCTCTTTGTCCTGGGATAAACGGGTTTCTCTTAATGGGCTTTTCTGATAACACAGAAGAGGCAGTCGTGTCCAACCGCAGCCCCAGGAGGTGAGAACTATATTATCGTCTCAACTCAGCTATTGATCTGCTGGGTGGCCTGGGGCTTGCTGACATCTCTTACTCCTGGTTCTTTCAGCTGGTGACAGGACAAGGAACCAGAACAAACCAAATGTATTTGAATAGCAAGGACAGCCATCAAAGTGGCCACCTTTAAAACACGGATCAAAACCTTTGCTTTTTCCAGCTTCCTTCTGGCCTATGTTTTTCTCTGGGAGACTGTTGTCACTGCAAGTCTTATCCAAATAAGTTTATGATGGTGAATAAAATGGTGATGCTATTCTCATCCTGGTGTCAGTCATGTTTTTGAGAAAAATGGAGGGAACACATGCAACAGGTTTGAAACAATGAAAAACTGGGGTCAGCTTGAATGCATGATATGAAATTATTTTGAAGCTTTGCACTTTAAATCTTACATTTTCTGACCCACTCCATGGGAATATTACATATCCCACAGAAATATTATAAAGAGTAGCTCAGGTATCACTGGGACAGTCAATCATTTTGACAAGGGATGAAGTTGGGCCATGTTCTGTTAGGGGCTTTGGAGATCTCAATTACCATGTACGTACAAAGTGCTATTGAAATATCAAACACATGTGCCAAGCCTGGCAGGGTGGATGGAATCAAAGGCACAGGGCAGAACACTTCTGAAGTGCCAAAGTAATGTTTGGTGCTTTGGGGCATGTAAAAAGCACAAAATAAAAGCCAGTTCAAATAAATAAGATAATCTTTCTTATGAAAGAGAAAGTGATATTTAGTATTTCTCCCTCAAGGCTTATAAACAGCTGCCACTCAGGCAGAATAGACAATACGACTTTGAGACTAATCCATAAAATCAGGAATTGGAATACAAACCTTTCCAAATGTTGTTTTTCCTTCTGGGTACCTTCACTGCTCAGTGTGGCAGCTCCACTGCAAAAAGGGGCTGTCGGCCCTCTGCAAGACGTGTTCACAAATTGCAGAGGAAGAGTCTGCCTAAGAGGGGCAGGTAGAAGGATATGTTAGATAGACAGAGACGTGCATGCAAAAATCACTGACGATCAGTTTATGAATATGTTCTGATGTTATTAAAGTCTCCTCAGGCATTAATGGTATTCCATGCTAAAACCAGGTAGATTTTATCTTTGTTGGCAGGGATCAAACTCAGTTACTGAGCAAATTCGGAGGCTTGAAAAGCCATTCAGGTCTTTGCTAACTACTGTTTTTTCTCAGTAACTTCACAAATGTGCTGGAACTTGCTGGAAGCCTCTAGCTGTGGTAAATGTGTGTGCCTCATGCTCCTCCTGAGCTGGGTATGGGACCCTCACATCAGACCAGCAGCCCCTTCCAGTTCTGGCCTGCTCTCCAGTTATGCTGCTCTCCTAACTGCTGCTCCCCTCCTGGTGCACAGAGCAAACTCAGCGCCCGCCCAGCATGGGAGCACGAGCACCTCAAGTCCAGGCAACGTCAGGGATGGGCATGGGGAGCTCCGCGTTCCCCCAAACTGCAGAGAACCATTTTCCAGGGTCTTCCAGAGCTTTTAAGGATTGGGTGGGGTCAAGGAGGGGAGATGACAAAACTTAGGTTTTCAGCAGCCAATCTACTTACGTGCGTGAAGCATCGCGGCAGGGACAGCCAGCAGCACTGTGATGCTCATGTTATCACTCAAGCATCCAAATTCTGGCTGCTTCTCTGTCCCAGAGAAAGGCACAAGCACAGAAAAGCAGAAAACAGCTAATTAACTTTCTCAGTTGGCCAGGGAACCAAACAGATAGGTTTCGAAGAGAATCGCAGCCTTCAGGCAGAGACTGTGGGTGAGAAGGATAAAAAGTGGTGAAGCAAGGTTTTCCATAAGAAAACTAACTTGTTGGTGTACTGTGAAAAATTGATGAGTAGTGTCATTGCAGCATTTGGCTGAATCGCTTCCCAACAAGCTCTGGAGCAAGCAAGCTGAAAGAGATTGAGTCTCAATTTTCTCTGCCAACAGATGTAGATAGACTTTCTTCCTAGGTCAAAAGTGGAGAACTGGAACAGAGCAAGGTGGGAGTGAACTCAGGAGCCTTTCTTGGTGTCAGAGCAGCCATTTGCTTTCCTCAACTTTCTGCACCTTTCTGTCTACTCTGCAATAGCCTTTGATTGACTGCACTTTGGTCATAAGGATGTTTAGAGAGGTTTGGGCTGGTCTTTGCAAAGCCTGCATTTGTGTAGGAGCCAGAATACTTGTGCATGGGAAATATAATTCCTTACAGAGTCATCCTTTAGCTCATGATCAAAACCAGCTATCACCCATTCAGTGATCTGAGATGACGCATAGGTGACCAGTCACGGCGTGGGCAGTATGGATGTGAATCAATGAAGTCTGCAGAAAATCTGCTGAGGAAGATTTGGTTGGACTTTCCAGCAAGGAGACACTAGAGATGGCTAGAGACTACAAATTAATTCATAAAAATAGGTCTGTGCATAACTCATGAACAAGAAGAGAAGTGAATAATTCATCATTATTTGCATCTTATTCTAAACAAACCTGATGCGGTCATGTGGGAAAAGGGAAACCTCTCATCTTTTTCTTGCAAACTAAGTAAATTAAATCCAGGAATTAGGGAGAGATTATAAATGCAGAAGCTAGGGTGGCATGGAAAAGGAGAAATATTTAAGATTAGGATTGTACTTCACATATAAAATTCCAGAACTTGAACGTTTTTCTTTCCTTTCATTTTTATAGAAAATTTGGCTAGGAACTTTTCATTACCTGCAGCTTTGCATTGGCAGCCAGCAGAGAATCCCTGCAGCAAACTTCCAAGGGCTTCCTCAGAATGTGTCCCTCTAAATAAGTTGAAAATTTACTTATAAATATGAATTAGCAAGGCCTGAGTCCTGTGGAGGTCTTTAAAAAAAAAGAAAAAAGGAAGTTAGTAACACTAGAAAAGCATTTAATACACTCTGGTTTCAGCTGACTTTAGGTATTATCCTTTAACCTCTGCTTCCACACGTGCTCCCAGCGCAGCTCTGGCCAAGTGCGGTGGCACTGCTGGGGACAGCAGCAGCCCCACAGGGACTCCAAGCAATAGGTGCCAGCCAGAAGAGAGAGGCATGCCTACTTGTACTCTGGAGGTTTACCATAGGTGTTCTGAAGAGGAAAGGAAAAAAGAAATAGAGTGAGCAGTTGAGCTACTCCCAGTCAACCATTATCTTCAGTGCTATGTTGTGCACCATTGGTGTAGCGGTTTGCTGCAGGCAGGTGCTGCACCTGCCCTTCCTGCAGGAGACCGTGGCTTCAGGAGTGCAGATTTTGGACACCCTGGAAACACAGTCAGCCAGGAGGAAGGCGAAGGTGTTTAGCATTGCTGGAGAAAGTCTTCAAGCAATGCTCACAGCCAAATTTTGTTTGGTTGTTTTTTTTTAAATAAGCATCCTTACTTAATTAGCTATTAGATGAACAATCACATATCCTCAAAGAAAGATTATCTGTATCCAAAGGCTGAACCCCAACTTTCAGTGACCCTTGCTTGTCTAAATTTCTAATTGTGACAGGAATGGAGACTGGATCAGGTGCATTTAAAAAGGAGGTCAGAGCATGCTGACTCCGTGAGTTTCTTTTTGCTGGCTTAAAGCAGACCTGGGACATCACTATAGCATAGTTTGCTTTTCCTATCTGATGTGTGCTTTCTTCATGCTAAAGTTTTCTGGGGCACATTCCTTAGAAACAGCGTTTTAGAGACAAAGAGCTCTCTGCTGGGCATATCTGAAACTGCTAGGCCTAGAAACAAAATAACTGGGACTTATTCATTGGGTTTGCTGGCAAACCCTTGCTAGAAGTTGTCATGCTGTTTAAACAAAAATACACAACTTGTCCCAGGCCGGGAAGACTGGGTTTCTGCTGAGCTGTACATGTTTTGATTGTTTAAGGAGGACTCCAAACATAGCCAGCTGATTTTGGTAGCTTAAAAAATATTACATTTCAAGCACATGAAGCTGCACGTCTAATAGCTGGTGTTTCAAGCACCTAAAATTACATGCCAGCAGGTCCTCTGCTGTTGATAACACTCTTATTCGTTACTCTTCTGATGTGTCCAAATTCCAAGATAAAATTATAAACTCAGTAACTGGTACTTAGAAAGGCCTAAATACCTTAACTTATTATGCAGGGAAGTTTATCTCAGAATGACAGGTCATCTCAAGACTGGATTTTTATATAGCTTGAGATTCAGAACCATATTAGACTTGAGATTATCTCACACTGGACGAACACATTGTCATAGAATCTATTTTAAACATTCAGAAGTGTCATTATTGCTATTATTATTGCTCATTACCTAGACTAATAGGAGCTCCAAGCTCCTGCCAGTACAAAAGGAACTTTACAGTCATCATATAGCTATACAGTTCAAAACCTCCAAAATCTTTCAAAACTATCTTTAAAAGAAGACAATCCATTTTCTTCAAATTCAGCTCAGATGGTTTTTTGCTTTGTTTAAAAAGAACAAAGAATCATATTTTAGAAGATTTGCAGTCAGACCAGGACGGAAAACAAATGTAGCAGTATAACCTGCTGTGAGACAGAAGGTATAAGAAATTATTTTCTGAACAGTGTTGCAACAGAAAACAATTTTGGATGAGATAAAGGAGAACCTTCTCATTAAATAACAGGACTAGAGCAAAGTCCAAACCATCAGAGCTTGCCTGCCTTTCTTCACTTTTATACACTTTGTCTCAGCCTTAGCCTTGGCAAAACACCTGCATTTGGTGTGGAGTTGTTATCTTTCAGGCAGCCCATAGCTACAAGGAGAATTGGGAAGGTAGGCACAGGTGTGAACAAAATAAAATGAGACACACTTCTGTGTTATACACAGAGGTTATACACAGAGGGTCAAATGGACCCAGCAGGAGTGAGTAAACATTCCATGAATGCATCTCCCGTCAGCTGCAGATTTGGTTGTGCAGGGACTCCCAAATGGCTGGCAATGTCTAAAGGGAAACAGTCAATAACCAGCTTGGCACTGGTGTGTTAAGCAGGCAAAACACATCCACCTCCTCGGCTGCTGTGACCTACAGGAGGGTGCATCTCTCCATCAGGTGCAATTTCACCATGAGCAGGCTCTGGGGCTTTCACAACTGTACCGTGAAACAACCAGTCTAGCTAAGACTGGGACAAAGGCTTCAGTCATGCACTTCCCATGCCTGAGGGGACTGCTGAGTTCCTGTGCCACAGCAAAGATGGGGACTGGGAAGCTGCCTGCCCTAGCCATTCATGCCCAGACATACTGCCAGGTGGTTTAAACCTAAGAGCTGCTACGTAGGAAGAAAGTGTGGTGTCTGCAGGAGGAGCTGAAGGGAGCTCCTGGCAGATGGAGCAAGTCATAGAGTTGAGGGGGTGTCTCAGGAGCTGGAAAGGGGGGAAAAATGTTTGGGAGTTGATACTATCAAGAAAGAACATCAAAATGTCTTGCTTCCACTTCTCCTTCTCTGAAAATCAGAGCATGGAAATTCATCCACAAGGTCTATACTAAACCCTGCAGTGCCAGAGGACACATTTTTAGAAAGGCTGTAATCTGAATTTAAAATGTGTGAGCAATAGGCAACTCACCACATAGGCAAAGATGTTCAAATGGTTAACAGCGGTCATTGCTAGAAATGTATTTCTTATCTCTGATCCAAACTCACACCACTTGTCTGTCCCAATGCTGTGTTTTGCTTAATGATTCTGTCTGCTGAATTTAAGAACCCTCTACTATCAGTAGTCTGCTCCTCAAATAGTTATCAACAGACCATGTTCAAGTCACCTCTTGACCTTCCCTTTGATAACTAAACTCTTGGAGGATGATGACTTTCACATTCATACTGTCCTTTTTTTCCATTTGTTTTTTAAATTTCTTTGCAGCTTTTCATCATCGCTTCAGCATCAAGGACACTAGAGCTAGAAACAAATGCCAGGGCTGTCTTCAGCAGCCCTGCACACAGAGGTAAACCTCAGCCTCCACAACAATGGTGTGCATCCTCCTAGGTATTTACCCAAAGCCAGCGTTTGCTTGCTCTTTGAGGTGCATTAGCTTTTGGGGACTTTCCCTTCCCTTGGTCATCCACCACAGCTCCTCATACATTTCAAGTGGGAGTGCCTAATGAACGGGCAGTTTTTCAAACCTACCTGATGGCTGAGTATGAGCAACATGGCAAATATTAATTGGGAGTCTATTCTTGAGCATACAAGACAGCAGGGAATAAAGAACAAAGTCAGAGTGGGCGAATTGCCTGGAAGCAAAAGATGCTGCCACTGACTACAGCAAGTCACCTACTGTGTTAACATGCTGGACTTTTATTTTTTTTTTAGGGTTTAGTGGGAATTTCTTCCATACATAAAAATATTTTCAATCATGCAAGAAAGAAGGGTCCAGGTTCATCCACTTTTTTCAGGGCAATACAGATGCCCACCTAATGCAAAAGGAGTCCTGCTCAGAAAACAACTGAAGAGCAGAGACTGGGCAGTATGACCAGGGATGGTCATTGCGACCCCTTTATCAGGTCCTGAAACACTCAGCTTCCACTTTTGAGTAGTGATGAAATTTAAACAATGTGAGATGAAACATCTGCGAGTATGGAAAGGTTTAACCAGGGACAGGGACTGCTTCTTTCAGGGCAAGATGCACAACGTGCATTAAACAGAAATATGATGAGGGAGGCACAAGGCTTCTGGAGGAATATGGTGAGAGGGGCTACCCAGAAAAATCCAGACAGCGTACAAAATAAAAGTGGGGTTTTTTCTTTTTTTTTTTTTTTTTTTTAATTAAGCGCCTTGTTTCCAACTACACCATCTGTAGTATCATGCTTGGTCTTTATAAGGTACTCTCAAAAGAAGGATAATTATGAATTTAGTAACAAGATAGTACTTTTAATATTTCCTGTAATACATTTCTAAAGTCTTACCCATATGTTTTCAGAAGACTGTATCAGAGATAATCAGTGGGAAGCCAAGAATGTGGTAATAAAGATGTGTGGTAGAAAAGCTAATCAAAGGATCTTAAAGAGAAGGAGAAAAAAAAATAACAGTCCTCCCGCCAGCCCCCTTTCCTTCACTGCCCCTAAGACAAGTAACTGGTAACTTGTGTTCATGTCCAAGTATCTGGTTACAGGAGGAAGGAAAGCAGCCTCCACCATGAAGAAAATGAGCAAAATAGAGGCATATGAACATGAAACAACATCAAAGAAGAGAATAAACACTTCCCTCCTTAAAATAATAGTTTTAGGATAGCAGGAGCTCCAAATGAGAAAGAGGTTGTGTGAGCTGCCCAACACACTGCACTACGTCACGTTACTCTGAGGATGACGTGATGACCCACTCCACAAGCTGCACAGGCCAGTTTGAGGGCTGGTACCACAAGGAGCAGGACAGGAAAAAATCTGCCCTAAATCTGGAACGAGTTTGTGACAATTATCTATTCAGAAATACTTCAAGCACGACCAGAATAGCGGCCAAAGCACAGCTTGTAAACTGCCATCATTTATTAAAGGGAGGGCATTTTGAGAGCTGGGAAGTATAAAACTGAGCCTCCGGGAAAAAGAAGCGACCAAGAAATCAAGGAGTCAGAGAGCTGCTGTAAAAGGTAAACCATTTCAAAGAAGTTAAAGATGGAAAAGTCCTGCTAGGTCGTGTAAGTCAGTGCCCTTACGAGTGCATGAGACAGAGACAACAACAAAAGAGCTCTGGGCTCAAACATCATACACTGGCTGGGTTGCAGTGACAAATTACAGAGAAAATGGGCAGCCACCCCCAGGGAGGGTCTCTGCCGTGACCTCAGGGGAACTGGCAACACAAGGCTTGCTTAATCTTGGCACCTGCCTATTACATCTCTCTTGGAAAGAGAGAAGTATCTTGGAAAGTCAGTCACAAATATCTGCCCTAAAGCTATTCCTTTTCCATTGCTGATAAATAAAAGTAAGTGAAAAAGTCCAGGTGTGAGATGACACCAGGTCAGCGTGGGAGAGGTGGGAGAGAATTTGGCGATGGATCAGGTCATTCTGGCCCAGCTACATTTCTAATTATTTGTAGGAATAGGTTAGTGACAGCGGTGCCAGCTGCTTCGCTTAGAGGTAACGGAGCCCAGAAACGAGCAGCAGCAAATAGAAGAGAAATTGGACAAAACAGAAGAAAAGAGAAATAACAAGGACAGGAGAAACCTAGCTGAATTTATGCTAACCCAAGCAATATTGGGGAATAAGAATGGCTTTCAAAAATGTATTGTAGGGCAAAGGAAAGCCGGCCAGAAAGTAGTTTCATTAATAAGCGAGAGGAAGATGAAACAACCAGTATTTCTTCAAAGGCCAAATTACCCCCTTACTATTTTTTTCCGAAATAAAAAAGAAAAAAAGGATGTAGCAATTGGGAAATAACAAAAATCCTATACAAATAGCCATTAATGTAGTGCAGGTTAAAGGAACGGTTGGAAATTTTGAATATCCACCGTACAGATCAATCGGCTGGTCTGGTTGCATTCATCCTAAGGTGATGAGGGAATTAGCCAGTTAATTTACTGAACCATTGGCAATTATTTTTGAAAGTCATGGGGAACTATGGAAGTCCCAAAGGCTGGGAATAAAGCAAATATAGTATTGATTTACACAGAAGTAAGAATGATCTTGGCAATTACTGCCCAGCACTTTTATCTTCCATCTCCAGTAAAATAATGGACAAAGCAGTACAAAAAGAGCTATTAGAAAACTTCAAGCGGGCATTGGAAACACAAGCAACAAGTGACATGGGATAAAGAAAGAATCCATTCTGGAGGGAGTTATTGATGTTTTATACGTATAAGACTAGAATCAAAAGGTAAGGGATAAAAGTAATGAAATTGAAACAGAAGCCTCCCTTCAGTAGAGCACTTAAGTGCATGCCTAAATCCTTCCAAGTAATTTTTGAGCAATCACTGGGTGAAAGGACGGGCTTGTTTGCATTCTCAAAGTTCAGCAATGAGCATAAATGATTTGCTTAATCAAGACCTACATGAAGAGCAACAGCAGAAGGGAGACTGATAAGGAGCCCTGTGCAGAACTGCAGGAGAGAGAGTGATGAGGAAGAAGGAGCAAAATGTTCACAGGATTCCCTCCAGTTTGGGCTCCGAGTAATACCTTCATTAGAGATGCAAAAGAGGTTGCAAGGTGCACACTCAGGTACAGAAGAGAAAGGGCAAAACCACAGCAATACATACGTATCTAGAGAATTACAAGCAAGAAGTAACAAAAGGCAATTCACTGTAAAACAAAACCTGCATTCTACTAACACATCCAGGGGGAAATAACGCAAAGTGGAGTCATCCAAGGAGAAGGAGAAACCCAGAATAAACAACGTCAGGCATTTAGGAAGCACAAAACTGGACAGCAAATTGTTCACTGTTTGTAAATGATGGATAAAAACCACTCTAAAGCCAGCAGATCATAGTGAGGAGGGTTGATGGACTTTGTCGCCTGCTCAGTGCTGGGGCTGGGGGGGCACACTGAGAACCCTCATTAGGTACCAGACAACCTAATTAGAAAAACTGGAGCGGGTTCAAAGAACAAAAGGCAAAAATGATTAAGGTGTCAAGGTACTGCATCTGAGGAGAGATTCTGGCATTAAAGTTTCATTATACAGCTTGGCTCTGTTATGATAAGACTTCAATCCTGCCATCCACTGCATGTCCTACACAGAGAAGATTGCAGAACGGAGGCTGGGGGCTGGTCACATATAATCACTTTTTCTGATGCCTGTAGCTCCATTACTGGCACAGAGACAACTCTCTGACAAAAATTATGAGTTTACTACAGCCCAGATACCTCCTTTGAAAATGGAAAAGGGCAAGGAGTGAGACTCTGTTGTGCTTCTCGCAAAAGCAAAGCTCAGACTTCACAGCTTAGAGAAAAGAGGAGTGATGCAGATTTAAGCCACATGTCCATCCTTCTAAATCTGGATGACTACAACATTTTATATGCATAAGACAGAGCTACCTTTGAGACTGCCCCACAGACAGCATAATCTCCACAGCCCTACCTGAGATAGACGCTAACTTCATGTCGGATATGTCCCTGGTATCGGGGCTCAGGGTGAGGGTCCCTCAAGAATGCTAAGAGTAAGTTCTGTCATTGCTTTCTTACTTTACTTTGTCTTACTGATAGTAACAGAATTTTTTCCCTTTAAATTATTTCCTTCATTTCTTGTCATCTCTCACTCAGATCATCCCAATTATTCATCATTGCTCCTTGCTATTTTTAATGCTTAACATGTGTTTAAAGAATGCTTACTCCAGCCTTGAAAACGAGCAACAAAGTAATTTTTCCAGTTTATTGAAGAAAATTATAGGTAGATAAAGGTGAGAAAATAGTGATAGAATAACATGGAAATGAGGGAACTTATATGGTTGGAAAAATCTGATATATTAAATTCTGATACAACTGCTTGGCAGGAGGTCGTGAAGGTGGTCAGCTGTCATTTCTAGACCCCTGATTTAAATCAGACATGGGTCAGAGTTGACAGAAATCTTCATATCCATTAATGACCTCTGTGCTGTCAGCTCAGCTCCGATTATTAGCAGGTAACCATCCAAAAGAGGTGTGGGCTCACACACACGCACAGAGCAGCAGGCTGCCTGGTTGCCAACAACTAAACAGGTCAAGACGGGTATGAAATATCCTTTTGATGGCTAAACATCAGCTCCCAATTCGGGACCCAGACCTGTGCCTGAATGATGTGGAGAAAGAGCACTCTTTGAGAGCGGAGACAGAGCACTCCGGCTGCATTCACTCTCTGGCATTTCCCTTCAGAAGAGGATTTACCAGGGAGACTACAAAAGACACAAAAGCACCTCCTTTTGCCTGCCCACTGCTGCATGGCCGTATCCTGACACAGAGGTGGAAAGCAGCTGTGCTTCTGCAGGGTCCCCTGTCCTTACCATGGCTGCCAACCCCATTTCAGTCTTTCAGTAGTAATATCAATCCCCCAGCTTTTCTAAGTATCTAACTGCATCTTCCCACGTAATAATTAAAGCCACAATAGCGATGTGCAGTTATGGCTGCTGCAGAATTTTGTTTCCAAGATTTTGTTTTCATTTGCTCGCAAATATCTCTATCTTGAGCCAAAACTTCCCAAGATTGCTTTATGCCTGAGGGAGAATTTTGTTTTGTTTTTTTTGAAAGCTTGATCAAATGCTGTACAGCCAGGTTTTTAGAACAAGGAGACGAAAAGAAAAAGGATGTGGCTTTTTTAATAGCAAAAATAGTTGCAACTTTATTTGAGCTTTCTTTATAGTTTCAGCAGCAAAGAGATCAACTGCAAAAACGTTTGACAGGATGGTAGCTTTTATAGGAGATATGAGGTTTTGAAAATCATATTTAGTGACGCAGGGAATTTTGTGCACATGCTCTCCTGTCTCAGCGCTAGCACCTCTAATGATACCACTTCCAAACAGCGTTCTCCAAGAAGGCTGCTCACTGTCTCAATCTTTCTGACTTTGCCTTTTTTAATTTCGAAATGCTTCATTTTAAATTCAGGCAGCTTTTGTGAGCAAAAGCAATGCTCATATAACCTATCTGCATTCAAAACAAAGGAGTGAGAATGGGAAGAAGTCCAAAAACGCCATCTCACAAAATATATTCAAGTCCTCCAACACTTTTAAGGTAACATTATCCCAGTGGGTTAGCTATTTACTTTTGACACTTTTTGGCTTATTCTCTGCCTAGATGAAACACTAGCTTGTGACCAGTTATAGTTCTGTCCTTTTTCGGAAAAAGAAATAATCAGGCAATGGTTAATAAAAGCAAGCAATAGATTATTTTCCATCAACTCAGCTGCAGTATTTCTTCAACCAAAATGCCTGACACAGCAGCCATCACATTTCTGAGGACCCTCCAAAGATTACAGCAGTTTATTCTCCAAAAAATTAAAATCTGAAGAAATGAAATCTGATTTTAGGAGCAAGGAGATGGGGGAAGTATTGCCTGAAGGATTAAAAGAAAAAAAACCCTCACTGAAAGTCTGGGTAATAAAGTCAGAGTCTTTCAGCTTTGGCTATTCATCAGTGGCATTTTTCAAATACACATATATTTTAATATTGTAATATTTCTGCTGGCCTGTGAGGTATTACTGACTCCGCCACGGTCTGCCGTTCCTGAGGAAGCAGTCTCAGGCGCCAGCGACAGGCTTCAGCAGCTACACGAGGAAAGCTTCCAACTCACCAAGGTGAATTAGAAGCCCAGCAGCACTGCGTTTAATATCCCCCTTGGAAAGGTGCACTTCTGTTAGCAATATAACACTCAGGAACACCTTCAGAGTCCTAGCCTGGAAATCCCTAGGCCATCCTATTTCCTTATGCCTTTCTGAGCTGGCTGCTCCCTTCCCTCAGACGTCCTGAGGCAAGCATGCCCGCTCCCTGAAACAGCTCAGAGCTGACATCTATACCTGTGATGCTTGCTCAGCCCGGCAGTCTCTGATGCACAAACGTACCAGCAGTGCTGAAATGAAAGATGAGAATTTTTTAATTGCATTTGATGAACTATTATGATTTTGAATCCTTTTTAGATCTTCAGCAATTTTTATTAGCGTTGCTGTAAGGAATGTTTAAGAAAAAAAGTAGTTCATGGATTCTTTTGGGCTTCACTCTGATTTTAGGGTTGAGCTAAATGTTAAATCACAAAGGACTAAAAATATTTCCTACCTGAGTTTCTTCAAATTTAGAATGGTGAATAACAATGATGTCATTTCGTTCCTCTTTACTTGGCACTTGTCAGGCTGCATGGCAAATACTGTGTCCAGTTTTATGTCCCCAGACGCAAGGATGTTGACCAACAGAGTGAGCTAAGCAAAGGGCCACCAAGGTGTTTGGGGTGGTAGCACTTGCTGCATGAGATGAGGCTGAGGAAACAAGGCTTGTTCAGCCTGGGGAAGAGAAAAGAAAGTTCTGAGGGACCTACCAGCAGCCTGCCAGCACTTATGAAGGGATTATTGAGAAGATGGAGCCCAGGCTCTTCACTGAGATGCGTGGTCGTAGAACAGGACGGTGGTCATAAACTGAAATAGGGCATGTCCAAACAGGATATAAGGAAAAACCTTTCCACCATGAGGACAGTCAGACTTTGGAGCAGATTACCCAAAAAGGTTGTGCAGGCTCCATCTTTGGAGGTTTCCAGCACCTGACTGGATAAAGCCTTGAGAAGCCAGGTCTGAATTCAGTACTGCCTCTGCTTGGAGCCAGAGGTAGGACCTCCCTAGAGCCCTTCCCTTCCAGACTACGTGGTTCTGCAGTTCTCCTAGGCACTGTGCACTACCAGTTGATAGACATTGTGGCCACTGCCTGTGGTGACTGTATACAGTGGTTATCTTGGTGGAGCATAAGGACTGGGGGGAGGCAGGGAAGTCCTCCCTCCTCTTTTGTATGCTGTACACCTGGGGGTTTCAAGAGACATTCCATTCAAGCCCTAGTGCTCCTACAGATATCCTGAGTGAGTCTGAATCACTTTGGTCCTCAGATTCTGTTTTGTAAAGCAGGAACACCCACAGAAAGAAGCAGAAAACTTTCAGGGATTTTTTAAACCAGTGCCTCACTACACAAAACTGCTTTGTCCTCCTTTCCATTTACACAGCCTGTTTTAGCCAGCACACTTAGAGGCACGGTGTCCCATGGGGATGTGCAGCTGGGGCTCATAGGTGCGACTGTTTCCCTAAGTATTTATTGATGTGCTTTATTGCTTTGTTTGGAACCACGGGCCATTTAAAAATACTATTATTACAAGACGTTGTTTATGCAGTGATCCAGTTCTGCAAAAGGTGCTTCTCCAGCCATAACAATTCTACATTGAAACATCTAATGATGCGCGCAAACCATTCCTGTGGTTACTAAGCAGACACACACAGCACCACACCTGCCTGAAACGGCATGCTGAAAAGCCAGAGATTTCCTCTCGCTTGACTCATTCCTCTTGTTCCTGCTTTCGGAGAGGAAGGGGAAACATCAGAGACTTCTCTGTTTAAATTGGGAAAGTTATTTTCAGCACGACTACTCTCTGCCATACTAGGCAGTGGAGGTGGTGGTATTCAGGGCTTAGGGACTGATCTCCTCTATATTTCCCCCGCTAGATGGGACTCAAACATTTTATCAACCTGGCCTCCTTATCCATCCAAGCAACCGTTTCTCCACATAGCAACACACAGCTCTCTGCTACGAAATTAATGAAAGTCCCAGGGCTGTGGAGTCAGTCCTGAGGACCTCAAAAATTGCCCTGAATTGTAGGCAGATCCATGCATATACCAGCGGATTTGAAATGGGCACTCCCCTCCACCAAGCTCATGCTCCTATTTTATCTGCGCGTGGAGCTGCCGGCTGGCTGCCCAGACAGCCTGGGACAGCGGTGCCGAGAAGCACACCGGGCTCCTCCGACCAAGCCCACCCACTGGGCATGGGGCAACAACAAGGAGGGCTCCAGCACCAGCTCTGGCACAAGTTCCTGGCATTTGCTGCTGCAGCAGTCTCCCTGCTAGGGACCCAATGCAGGGGCTAGTTTGGATTACCTTACTACAAAGTTTCAGGCCAGAGGGGACCATGACATGGTTTGATGGAACCTCCCACATACCAAAATTACACCTTTTGTGCAAAATACAGAATGGACCTGGATTTGGTTAAGGACATCTGCTAGAAAGGCACTCGTGGCACAGAAATCTCTGCCCGGAGCCCAAATTTTGGCATCAGGAGCTGCACTGCTGTCTGCCTGGGACAGAAAACCATCTGCAGTATCTGAAGGAGGAGGGAATAATAGCAGCCTTTTCTTTCCCTCTGCCGGCAGAACGGAGAGAAGCACCATAGCCTTGTGCTCATCCTGAGCCTGAAGATCTGGATGCCTCACACTACCTTCACCAAAGGACATGTAACTAAAAACAGCCATATGGATTTTTCTCTCTTTTTTTTTTTTTTTTAAATTTACCTCCTTTAGCAGACTCTTTCTGTGCAATTGTTTAGATTAGAACAAATGTTTACAGCCCAGTTATATACTCTTGACAACAGTGTTTTATAATGAATAGACTTGACAGACCTCTAACTATTGACTTTCACATTAAAAAAAATGGATTGAGATTTCCAGCAGAATAATTATACACATGTACAATCAGTGATTAACGAGCTTTTCGAGGAGAGCTAAAACCACTGAATCATAGCATGCGACTTTCATATCAAGGGCAACAATCACAGCGTCGGGAATTTGTAGCCTTGCATAAAAACAAAAGGCCAAAATCTGTACTCTTTTTACAATCTATGCAAGCTATCAATTTCTCTGAAGTGGCATGGGGTGTATGTCAGGTGGAATTTATCCTGCACGGTTTTATATTACTTCTACCCTTATATCACCTCCAAATTATGAGGCTGCCAGTGGGTCCAGCTGCCCCCATACAAATAACCCTGCTCACGTAAAATAATTATTCATCTCTGCACACTTCCTCTCCCAACCTCCAAAAACACCCAAAACATTCTTGTAAAGCTTAAAAAGGACACTTTGGTTGGCTGGGATTTTTGTTGTTTGCAGGCTGGGCCCCTCAATGTATTGATGACAAAGGACAGAGGACGGGGGAGCGGAGATCCTGCCCCTGCATCGTGCACTTCTGCCACTTCTTGCTCGCAGTGGACAGGAAGGCGAAATACGGAAACAGTGCAGGAAAAGTCACTCTCAAGTTACTTCAAACCCAGCTGAAACTCTGATCTGCCAGATGTCTTACAAGCGAATTGAGTTTTTTTCATGACACTCCATCTCAATTTCCACACCAAAGAGGTTCAGATAAGCTTACGCCTCTGCCTGAACCTCTGAACCTTTTGAAGTTTGCCATCGCTGTCATTTTCCCCGCATACTGCTGATTTCTCTCACACTGACTGGGCTCTTGCAGACCTACCCAGCCCTGATAACCGTGAAGGAAATGATAGGAAACACGATTCAAAAATAGAAGCAAAAGTAGTGTTTTCACAAATTACAGGCTGGCGCACGGAGAAGTATGGCCAGTGATTCCAGGGAAATCCTAACGCAGGATATCTGGTAAATATGACTTTGAGCACACATCATTAAACTCAGGCAACGATGGTGCTAACCCAACATGGACATTTGCTTGTGTTATTTTATACCTCCTCTCACGTTGAGCCATCACGCTCAACCATTTAATCTGAGATGACAGAAGGAAGACCTGGAAGCAGAAAGTTGTGGGCCTGGAGGTCAGCAAGAGGCTTTCTATTTCTGGCTCTGTCACCAGCTGCCTACTGCCCCAGGCAGGTCACCTCACCTCTTGTTGTCCCACCAGTACACAGAGGAGTCAGAGGACCTCTCTCCTTCACAGGTCATGGTGAGGCTTCGCTCATCAATATATGTGAATCATCCAAGACCTTCTTGCACTGAAGGTGTTTCTGTGAATGGCTGCTAGCATCCCTTTTGAGAAACATGAAGGTGGGCTAGGTTTTGGTGCTCTTACTTATCTCGGAACTTGTGAAGCCCCATTTTACCCCCTGTAAATCTGGGACCATTGGATGGGTAGGATCACCACCTTTTTCTTTGGGACAGTAGATGGCAGAGCAAAATGAGAGGGCATGGGTGAAGTTTTGAATATTGGAAATAAATTAGGAAGCTGGACTGTTGCCTGCAGACTGGAGGCATATTTCCCTACAGTGCCTTTTTCTGGGGCCAGGAGCACAATGGCTGTTTGTTATCAGCGATGGTGTACTGCTGCCACAGTAATTGAAACAGACTGCTCCCTCCAGGAAACGCCAAGCAGCAGTGTTTTTACTGTGAGGGAGGGCCAGACAAGTAGGGGAACAGAGAAGAAGCATGCAAAATACAGATAAATGCAGGTAAAAGTACCCACGTATAGCTGAAAGCATGACCTCATTGCATTCAGCATCACAACAAACACAGCAATGCTACAGGTGGCAGATCAGCAACGCCTGTTTACCTGCAAGCAAGTGGCTGTTTTCCTTCCAGGAGAGCAGTGCTTGCCTTCCACTCACAGAGCTCTCCGTCAGGCCGGCAAGCTTGGCAATTGCAGCTCAATTGCTGTAGTATTTTCCCTAACAGGTGTCTCCTGCAGGGATGTGGCGACACAGTCCTGGTGTCTCCTGGGGTTCTCCAGCTCTGAAGTGCCCAGCTATAGCTTCGAGCATGGTACAGAGTTAGCTGTGGATTGTGATCAAAACATGTATGGCTGGAAGACAAGACACAGATTTGCTTCTGACTTCTCTATGGTCAGGACAAAAGATGGACAGTGTTGTGTTGGTAATAGGGTTTTGGTTTATGTTCTTTTACTGTATTCCCCAGATTGGGCCTCTGTAATTTCTCACTTTGTAGAAAAAGGGCTGTGGGTTTCCTTCAGCTCTCTGCCAATATGTACATAAAACCTCTGGATACACAAAGAGATGTGGACAGAGCACCAAAATAAGCATTCTTGACACTTTCTTTTGTTGTTACTAACGGGGGGCACTGCTACTGCTCAGTATCACAGAGGTATCCAAAACATGCTGGGTGCTGGAGAGCGAGAATCAAGAGCACAGCTCCAGCCCCAGGTGAGCACGGTCTGGGACGCTGGGCAAGAGCCAGCGAAGAGACTCAGAACTGGGCTTTGATAAATGGGTATCTCTGGGTCCTACCAGCTAAAGCCTAGAGTCGAATGTAGACTTCACGTCTCAAACTGTCCCTCTTAAAAAATAATCTTCCCGGTGATGTTTAGACCAAAGAAACAGTAGCAAATAGTTACAATTCTGCAATCCTTTTTCTTAATGCCTCCAATATTCCATGAGATCTCAGACGGGGCCTTGGATGCTAAATTCCCATTTCCCTAACAAAGGCTGTTGCAGGAACTCATTGGTGGAGCGATGATGAAAGCAAGCGGTTCATTTCATCATTTTGACTTCCAAAGCGGCAATAACAAAGCTCTGGGCTTCTGTTTCATGGCATTTCCAAATGAACAGCACTTGTTTTGCAGCCACTAAACTGGGGATTTGCTGCCTCATGCTGTTCTGGAAACTCACCAAGAGGTTGAGAACCACTCTGGGTTTTTTCTTCCTCTCACATCTTTACTAGTAATAAATGTTTTACAGGCCAGATTCTGGAGTGCCACTTCCTTGAAACCACTCCACCTGTTAGTCACATGCAAGCCCACTTCTTCCGTACAGAAGAGTGGGATCTGTGATGCTAAGAGGAACAGGCAGCAGCAAAAGCTATTTTAATTACCAAAGGGGGAGCACATTTGGAGGACAGATCCAAAGTCTACTGATCTCAGTGGAAGTCTTCTTCCACTGACCTAAGCAGGCTTTTGAACAGATCCCCACTTAAGGAAAATAATGTTGCTGCTGCTTAGGCGTTTTTTGCTGTAGGCTGATTGACTGCTGCGTTTCTCGCTTGTCTCAGATTTGGCCCACTGACCAGCCTGGACAGAAACGCTGGCTCCTTGCCTACTCTGGTCTTGCTGCCTTTTACATCCCCTCTCAGTTTTCCCAGCTGCTGTTCCTGGTGCCCTATGCTGTTTTTGCTGACTCCCAGGAGAAGAGACAGATGTTTTACAGGGGAGCAATGAAGCCGAATGGCTGCTACCGAAAAAGAAATCCCTGGATCTCATAGCCCTGCAGAGCCACTGAAATGTGCAATTAAGATGAGAGCAGTGAAGAATATATAAACATGGAAATAGCTTTAAAGGGCCCACCAGACTGAAATTGCTCATGAATCATGAAGGACCACCTCTGTAAGTGGCAGGAGTCGTTTCTCCACTCTGTAAGAGATCCCCATCCTCCCCAGGATGTCTGCAGGGACCATTTTTGTAAATTGCAATTCGAAAGCTTGTCACCTCATGTGACTCCGGGGGGCAAAAGCAGCATTACTTCAACGCAATCCCGACATGAAAAAGTTAATAAAATATATGTCGCTGAGAAACCCAATTGTACCTGCAGGGTAAGAAAAGGTCACACATGAATGCATGAAAACCAGGCATGCTGCATAAACTGTTGATTGAAATCTCCTTTCCACTCGTATGTGAACACATTGAGCGTAAACAGGATCGGCACACAAAGAGAAGTAAGGCTGATGATTTTTCAGATTAATAAACTTTGGCTGGATTTTCTTTCATTTTCATTTTCCCGCAGTACACTGGCTACTTAGGCATGAGGTGGGTCAGACACTCTTTCGCCTTCCTCTGTGAATTAAAATACTCAGACCAATATTTTTCAGGAGAAATAAAATAATGGGGGCTACTGGATTCTTCTTTTATGATGTGAAATCCTGGAAGAATTTGATGACTTCTCCTCTGAATTTCAAAACCAATGTTACTTGGTGCCAGCAGTTGGATCAGTCTGTTGTGTAAATGCTCGTGAGTGCAGTGACAGTGCCGTTGACTTCATTAGGGGAGCTCCTATAGAACTGTATCATACGCTTTATGGCCTTACAAATGACAATTGTTTAAGCACAACCTGCAGTGCCTGCTGTTATATTATCTCCAGGATGAAGAAAGATGCATATGGACTTAATGAAGAGAAAGCGAAGCATTCTTTAGGACCGTAAATGAAATAGGAAATTATTCCATCTAGAGCAGCATATTGGGTGCTGTTGCTTTGTTATCTGATTTCCTGTAGCACTGGTAGAAACAGTGTGTTTTAATTCAGGTTTTATATAGATTTCATTGGTAAAAGTTTTATGGAACCAGACTCTGTTCGTGTAGTTCTATCAAAACCAAGGGGTTGTGTGGAATTGCCTAAAATTTTCCAGAATTTCCTTTTAAAAGCAAGCTGTGGAACAGCTATGCTTAAAATATGCAGACATACCCTTTCCATATTTTCAAATGATACTTCAGTCATTCTGTCATCCTGTTTTGAAATCATTTGTTGTCTAACTTTTTAACAAATTTCATGTTGTATAATATAGATTACACATAGTCAGAAGCATATTCATAGCACTCCGATTTGCCCTTTGTACATTTCACACATTGTATAGTGCAATATAATGCAAAATGAGAAGTCAAATTTGTAAAGAAACAGATCTAACTGCTTTAAAAACACTTGTTTCTGTGGGGAATTTAAACATCTTCTAATAAAGATTCTTATTCACAAGAGTGATGTTCTTTGGCAGGTCAGAGGTTCATCTTCCTCCCAGCTTAGATTCAAATCAGATGAAAAATGAAGAATGGAAAGTCAGGAAAGCCATTTAAGAAGACAGGAAATACAGAGAAAACATTTTTACCTTGACATTAACAAAGCTAGAAAGGGACAGAAAAGGTTGCTAGAGAGACAGTGTGCACGTGCACACGGATATATACATGCATACACATACCCATGCAGTACAGTATAACCTATACTCGGTCTCCCTATATTGGGTCCCTGGCTCCATTTTGGTAGTTGATGAAATGACACACACTAAGAGAAAGTGCTTTTTATCCAAAGCTTGCCATTTCAATACACAGGATAGGAAAGAAGCATCATCACCTGGTGGAAACCAGACTCAGAAAGATGAGGCCCACATAGTCAGTGAAGTCCCTTTCATCCCATGAGAGCTGCATGCCTAAAAGTCTTTGAATATTTGCCCCTAAACAACACCTCCAAGGACCCACAGAAAGTATATAGCTGAGGAACATACATAAACCAGGGGTGTTTTTAATGTCCTAATTGAATGCTTTACCCACAAAAATCAGTTTCCTCCCTGCCTGTACGAGACTTTGCTGCTCATGTGGCATTCATTGCCTTATGTTCCCCTGCGATAACGGGTCGTAACCGTATGCACAGTAGTCTAAGCTGCTCTCAAATAACAAAATTATCAAAAACCAAATAATGTTCACTACCACACTTTGCTTCAATAGCCATAATTGTAGGAACAAAAGAAATCCTCTTTCATTTCTTATTAAATGCTTTGACAGTATTAGAAGAATGTCCTGATTTTCTTTATTTATTCTGTTACATTAATAAAGCAGAGAATTTTAGGGAACTGAAAAGCTTTGAAGAAATGCCTTTCAATCCCAAACCAGAAAAGATTACTGGGAGTAAGCCTAAACTCTTTACAAAAAAATGTAATTTAAAATGACCGGAGTAGAGTCAGTGTCCACTCTTATGGGCTGCATCATTCATACAGCACAAGGCAACTGCTGAATAACCCAAAGCTGTTAAGGACCAGATTTTGCTCAGAGTAAGGTCTTTATCAGAACTGGCAGAAGAGAAATGTGCAAATACCTGCAAAGTGCATAGAGATGGTATGATACCAATGGGCCCTGAAATATTTCTCCTCCTAAGGTACATGTCACGTTATTTGAAGGTCGCCCACTTTCAGCTAACAGCAAAAACCGTAATTCCTTTAACAGAAGAATTAAATAAGCTCCAAGTAAGAAGTGGGTTTTCATTAATCACTCTGAAACCACTAACTTTTCCTGAACCTTCCTACTGGTATGTGAAAAGGTTGTTAGACGTTTCTTAAGTCAAAATTGCTTAAATTGGCTTCACGGCATTGACAGGACCATCCTGAAGTCTCCTTTTACTGAAGCACACTGTTCTTTCTCATCGAATTAGTGCCAAGGGTGCATGGAGTCCTGTCCAGACAAATTAAACAGGGAAAGGGGGGAAGCCTTGACCCCTTCAAAATCAATTGAAGCACCTGCACAGGCATCAGTGTGTCCAGGATGGTCTTTTGCCCAAGAAAGCTACAGCTGCAAGTTATATTTATCCTCTATCAAACATAACGGAAAAAGAGAGCCTTCCCCAAGGCAATTCTTTTGCTCCTGAAGGCATTATTAAATACATAGCTTGAGCCCTGGAGGCCAGATGCAAAGCTGCTTCTCGGACATGGTGTCACCCAGTTGTATTTTATGTTTGGAAATCTCAACATTCCTGAGGAAGAAATGTTATTGCTGCAGCAGTCACGCAGGTCAGCTCCTCACGCTTTGCACTCAGGATGCTCTGCGAAGGCTTGTTCCTGGCACCGCGCTGGCTCTGGCCCTTGCCCCAGCCCTGCCCGGGGCCACCTCCTGCCCTGCCTGAGGGGGAGAGCTTTCTCCGGACACAATCCCATGACTGTTGCAGGGAAACTTTGATGGCAAAGCTCGTCGAGTTGTCTTCGCTGGGAAAAATTTCTGTTTCAGAGAGTAGAGTCAGGCAGCACAGAAGAAGGATAACAAGTGACACAAAAGTATTCTAGGCATAGGAGCGGCGGAGTGGTGTTCGGGAAGGACACTGCAGCTTATCTCTGTTCACCGGTGATTCATGCTCACGTTTTCAGCTGTGCAGGAATAGGCTACAGCAATATACAAAGGAGTTTCAACCCACGTCAGCATTGATGGGGAAAGAAGGGAGAAAAATTATTCTAGCTTCTAGCAAAGCCCCAGTTAAAATTAGATTTTAAAGTAATGCTAAGTTAGCCATTTAATCAAAATTCTGTGTACACAGTTAAAATGCAATCTTGTTTCATGCAACCGAACGTAGGAAGCAAGATAAATCCTTAGAAACCTTCATATTTAGGGTCAGCATTTTCATCTCTTAATGAAAACATCATGAAACTGCAAGGCAGGGGACAACATTTTCAAAACATCTCAGATCAGTGTCTGAGATGCCTAGATTCCTCCACTCCCAGTCAGTTTTCAGTGGTGTCAATTATGCTTTGCTATCAACGCGTGTTGAAATCTGCGTACATTCAGCAAATTATTCATGCACATGATGAGTTTTCAGACGCAGGAGTTACAGGCCTTATTGCATCAATATCACATGGCTTCAAGGAGAGACTCTGTGGTGCTCGCAAGAGACATGAAACAGGCATTTAGGAATAAGTATTGCTGTACCTGTCAATCACAGCCATAATACATGAAGCACAGCAAACCGTCTTTTATCTCTCACCGCCTTACTGCAAAACTTTCAGCTCTTCGGTCAGCAGCACGGTGCCACCGCACGCCTGCCACGCAGCGACATGCCAGATGCTGCTGACCACCTTGCAGAAAGCACGGTCCTCACTGCTGCCGCCTTCACTGTCACCCCTCCACCGTCTGCTAACCCCTCACAAGCCCCAGCAAGCAAAGCACCACACCACCGGTTCACTGCTGAGATACAGAGGAAGCAAGTTTTCTTTCTTCTTCCTAGTTATTTGCCACTATATGTTTTTTTAATTTAACGGGCACCTCCCACCTCAGTGGGACATAGCCCCTTGGTGCTGGGGTGAACTGGAGAACACGAGAGTGCTCCCTACCACCACGGCTGGTGGCATAGCAGGGCTCGCCCCTGCTGCGGGTGACTTCTCCACTGCTGTGAAGGACAGGCTTGAAAGAGGTTTTCCAGTGCAATGAAGGAAGCGAGCAGGGACAGTCTGTCCAAAAAAACACCACACGCTTCAAAGCAAAACAAAAAGTCTCCTTCTTTAGTGGACAGATGCGCAGGAGAATGGTCAAGACTGGCTTGGGTAAAGTCAGTTTAAACACTGAAAAATACTGCTGTGTGCCTTTCCAAAATAAACACCTTTGCCTTCATTCAGGAATTACAGGCAAAACTGAAATACGAAATCTTTCCAGACCTGATACATTAAAATAAAAAAAAACCTTTATCCATTTTCACTTACAGCAAAAACACCTGTGAGTGGCCTTAGGGCAGAAGTTTTCCTTCAAACATCCACTTCTAGGATGTTGGTGGAAGTCGGGACTTAAAATGTAATTGAGTAGTCACACAAGAAAATAATCTGGAAGGCTGAGATCATCCAATCAGAGAATAAACACAGGCTATGTATCTTATGAATGCAAATAAAATTCAAGGAAATTTGAATATCAAATGCATGCCATGAGTTGTTTTTGAACACCCACCTATAGCTTGAGACTCTCTTACATATTCTTTTCCTTATATATAAAAATAGCAATGAAAACAGCAAACGTAGAAATAGAAATTATTTCAAGCACCTGTGGGTTTCAGATAATATTTTCCTTTTTGCAAAAAGCAGTTCAAGAATATCTACATCCTACGGTACTATAAAATTCCCTTTTGAATTCTGTATGATGATTACACATTCTGTTCAATTTGATAAAATTTTTCCTCATCAGATAATTTACAGAAATTATTAGTAAAATATTTTAAACAACAACTAAATTAGTCACTATCTATTAGTAGACAAACTGGTAAAGAGAAAATTGAAAAGAACTTAATTGAATAAATTATTCATTAATTCAGTCAGCTTTGATTTAAATCCTTGTTAATCCTTTGAGGGTTCATGTAGTACAATCTTATAGTAGCCCTGGTCAGGAATTTCAATGTATGAAGTGTGATTTTTTCTTCTAAAAATCTGCACTCTCGGATTTGCCATGCAATGGCAAAGCTGAAAAAAAAATAGTTTGGGGCCCTCAGAACATTTTGTTTTGCTAGTTGTTTTCTCCACTAAGAAAATAATCATTTGTTTCAATAATGTCAAAACATTACAGTACAAAATACTAATATAAAACAATAATAGAATGCAGTATCATACAAAATAGATGTATAATAAATGTGTCAGATTTTATCAAATACAAAATTTTATCAAAAGTAATAGCTGCTCTGTGAAAGATTTGGACAGACTGAACTGTCTCCTGACCATTCTGGACTGTGCCGAAAGCTCATGCTCTCTTTCCATGTCCATACCATATGCCAAGAAGCCACTATGGCACACTAATGATAATTCATGAATTATAATTTCTAAACTTTTAACTATGAAGCTTTGTCAAGAGACCTCTCCAGTTCCACAGGCACCCTAGAAAATGGTATTGGCTTGGCTGGAGAGGCATAGGAACAGTCAAATATCTTATTTCTGTAAGGGCTGCCTCCCACCTAGACATGGAGCTCTTAGTTGTGGGTCCATTACCGTGACACCATCTTACAGCAAAAAAACAAGTGTTAAGGTAGAAATAAAGGGAGATTCACGTTACACAGATTTAAATACAGATCACGCATTTTAAAGCCCAAAAACAGGTGTAAGAAAGAGCACAAAACTAAGTTTACATATCCACCTGGGGTTTTAATGAGCTGCAAAAGGGCTCGCTCTCTCTGTTTCCTGCTGTTAACAAGCTGTCCGAACACCTGTAAAGCCTCACCACAAGGATGCAGCTCCTAATCACAGCATCATTCCTGATCTGGGGACGTACGTTGCCTGTCCACATAAACTTTCCCTTGGCTGTAGTCAGTCAAACCTCCTGCCTCTGATTTTCTCTAGTCTGTAACTTAAGCAAGACGTAAGTTTTAACTCTCGTTCCAGAGGCTTAGTGACTGCCCTCACCTAAAAATGAGCAATGCTCTTGCCTCTTGGGTCTGCCCATGTGGACTCACCTCCTGTCAAAATGATGAAGGGCTCAACTAACTACAGATACACCAGCCGCTTGTGGGGAGGTTAAACACCACCATTGACCCACGGAGGCCCAGCTCAGCTCCTTCAAACCAGCACGTCAAATAGACTTGGAGAAGCAAGGTTTGCAGGAGTCTGTACAGGACAGTAATGCATGATGTTCACGACCAGGCTCTGGGTGTTGAACATGGTGTGGGCGAACACCTGGGGTAGCTGGGTGGCACAGCTCCAGATGGGCAGAAAATTGCCCCATCCCCTCCAGAAGAAGAACAAGGTCTCCTGGCTACCTGAACCCTATAGAAAGGGCCAGCAGACAAATCTCAGCGGCAGCCAGGATTTCTCTCCAAAGCTGTACAGGCTGGGAAATAACACTCCTTTTCCAAGGAAATGGCATTTCTCCCTCCTCCTCCCCTTCTGGGCCTGCTCATGGGGTCCAACAAGGATGGTGCAGGCAGGATGGCGAGAAAAGATGGTTAGCATGGGCGAGCCCTCACCTTCTGCATTCATAGCCTGGCACCAGCTGGGACTGTGGCATGAAGTGGTGCCTGCTGGGCTGCGACCGGGACGGAGGCAGTGCCCAGTCCCCGGCACAGACAGAAGGGCAGAGATGCTTAAGCTCTTGTGTGCGTATTGTATAATTAGGGCCTAACAGAGTCTGGTGTTTGAAAGCTCACTCATGCCATTCAGTTAATTATAATAGCTAATTTATATCTTTTATTGTTCTATGAACTTTAAACTTCTATTTCAGTGAGAACGGAGTGACAGCTGATGCAAAATGTGCTCTGGTAAATAAACATGGGTTGCAGCAAATGGAGAAAGGATGTTCAACAGCAACAATCATTCTCAGTTAGGATATTGGGGGAAAAATTGCTGCACATTAAGAAAGCAATAACACTCAACAGGGTGTGCATTCATCAGTCAATATGTATGCGCAGGGAGCATGCAGAAGCACGGCGAGCAGCCAGCCATGCAGGCTTAGGTAACAATTACTCTGGTGCAGCACGTCGGGCCCTGCTGATGGATCATACAAACCGGTGGCGAGAAGAAATATCCAGGATCTCGGCCCTCGCAGACACCAAGTGACACTACGGATTTGCCACACCAGCCTGGGCAAGTCACATGCCACCTCTGGGGTCCTATTTTCCGTAAGGGTGGAATGGATTATACTGACTGACTTTCCCACGGGAGTCGCTTGTTCTGTTCCAGGAAAGAGCGGCAGTACTTCTGCTGCTGCTCACCATAAAATAAGGATAATATGTCTCTGCAGAGGATGGCAGGGAAACTCCTTGTTAGCACAAGTGAGTCACTGTGCAGGGCTGGTAGAAGGAGGAGCAGGACCCTCCGTTTAGTAAGAGTGGTGCTAATGCCCAGAAGGGACCTTGCAAAGATCAGCAGACAGAGCAAGCCATTGATGTCTATCCGAGGCTGCCACTGGGGCTGATCTCTGCTGTAGCTGCCCAGGATCATGCCTCTCTTGGTCATCCCCAGAGGTCGGCTCCACAGCCACGTGGTACCCAGGGGTGTGGATTGCTCTGCTCCCCAGCGAAGAACCACCCTGCAGCTGTAAGGAAGACCTCTGAGACACAGCCAGCCCTCTCCACAGTCCAGTCCCTGCCCAACATACTCATCCCTGACATCAGAATTCACATTCAAACATAGTACCAGAACTGAAAACAATTCATTTCAAGGTTCTCCCCCCATTGCATTTGCAATTGTGCTTGTTTAGAAACAACTGCATTTTCTAGGTGCTGGGTTTTCTCTTTTTTTAAGCAACAAAAAAATTGTTCTTCCTAAAGGGAGAATAAAATTAGCAAGGCACACCTCAGGGGAATTGGGCAGGCAATCCACAAACAGCCTTCAAACGCTCCAGTTGATTATTTCTCACACTCATGATGTATGTGCACATGATATGCATAAATCCACTTGCCTCATACAGAGAAAACGAAAAAGGAGCAAGCTCATGGACTGCTTTTCATTCATTTACCATACACGTTTCATTGTTGACCGTATGTATGCGCGGCACATACACAAAGAACAGCAACAGTTACACGTGGTGCCTACTGCTGTTAAGAGCCTGTCACACTGCGCTTCCCAGTGTTTGAACCAGGGTAGGCTCATTTGAAAAGATTTTGCAAACCACTCAGACTTTCATTTTGGAGGAGATGGATAGGAGAGGGTTATAGGACAGCTTTAATGTTATTTTTATGCACAGTCATGAAGCTAAGTTCCCTTCCTTTCTTTTCTCTCTCTCCCCTCCAGTTGACATCTCAGCAGCTACTTGAGAGCACAAATTGACCAGAAGTCTGCATCTGCCACATAACTCTCCTTCTTAAACTGTATTCATTAGCCATCCCTTTTCCCTCTCTCCTCCTGCCCTTCAGGAATTAATTCAATATATTCCTTTCCACAAACCACTTTCTTTAAAAGTAAGCCAATATCTTGAACCAGGGAGAAGAAATTCCTCCTTCTACTGTCCTACCAACAGCCTGGCACAAGTAGATCTAATATACACCAGTGGGTGTGAATACAGATACAGGTATTGTAATTAGTGGAGTGCCAGGTCAGAATTTGAGAGTGCAATCTCCTTGTGTGCATCCATTTCAACGTTCTATTCCTTCTCCGTCCAACCTAGCTTTCCAGTCTGCTTTGACCTTGGCTTTTTCCACCAGCCAATTTTCCATGTGCTCTTTTCTGAAGTTGGACACGACCTCAGAAAGTCTTCCAGCTCATGACAAGGTGAAGTGACCTGCGATACAGCCAGGTCCACACATCACTAAAAGGGGATCCCAACAGAGAGTGAGTTGGTTGCTCCCCAGCCCTTGTGTACCCCCACAGAAATAGCACCGATGTGCTACAGTGGGCATCCGGATTGGCCCTAAAGTGCTTGTCCCATCCTTACTTACAAACTGCATGTAGGCAGATTCCCACCCACTCCATCTGTGCATCAGGAAAATGACAAAAAATTGAGGAAGAACATCAATACAGCAATTTTCCTTTATTTTTTAAACAGATGTAGTTACTGCCTTTTTATTAAAATAAATAAATAAATGCAAGCAGTGTGAATTAGAAGCCTCTGCAGAGTCAGCACATATTATACAGGGAAGCTAATATCACCATAGTTAAGTAGAAAATATCCTGTCATTATAAGCCTGATCTTGTCTCCCTGTCACTGTTCAGCTTTGCAAAAGCTAAACCAGCCTCCTTGAATTTTCATGGGCCAGATTTGATGAGAATGTGTAATTTTGTTGGAAAGTTTGGAGGCAAATGGGACATCTAGGAGAGGCGAGCATTTGTACTTCTTCCTTTCTTCTCTTTGGTCATCTTTAGATGCATTAGCATGCTGTGAAGAGCCACCATTCTCCCTTTTCCTGGAACACCTAGTACCTCTCCAAAGGAAAGGAAAAGCAGCTGGTTCCACACTCTGCAAAGAGATTTTTACTTGGCCCACACTTAGCAGCTTCTGTTCAGGGAAGGACACGCACCAGTTTGCTTCTGTGAGTGTTACGGACTTCACATGTGTAAAATGCACATTTGCTATATGCATTATGGAGACGTTGCCCCAGTGTAGACTTTAGAAAGATCCCACAGAAGCAGACAGGTACGTAGCAAGGAGCTGGCAACAAGAGATGCTACTGAAGGTGTATCTAGGAAGGAGGGTTTGATCAGATGAGTGACTGCTCCATAACTGGTCACCACTTCTGTTTGGTGAGCTGTCATGACCTACTCACACAGTGGATGTTGGTTGTTTGGTTTAGGCTGAATTCAAGATGAAACGGAAATGTTATTTCGATGCAGGGACAGGCACTTACAGTAATGTTAGTCAAGAGGTCAGCAGCCTCTCAAAATCTCAACAACCCCAATCCATGCACAGCTTCAGAGGATGGGGCTGGTGTGGGTGGAACAGGAAAGGGAAAGCCACATGAAGAGAGGAAGCAGACCCATGCAGTGGTGCAACTCAGTCCCCTTTCCTGTATGTACACAGCAACAGGATCCCTTTATCTCTTTCAGCTTTGGATAAGGTTGAGCTCAGATTTCTATTGCTGCAGGTCAGGCCCTTGCTTTCTGCTTCTGAATGCAATAAAGCGCAATGTTCTGCAACTCTGTAAGCATTTTAAATTACTTCACATATGGTTTTGAATGCTTGACAGATTTATATTAAATATAAATGGTTTTTATTAAATAACTATGTGAAAGCGTTTCTTTGCAAATCACTGTGTCCGCTGTGAGCAAAACTTAAACCCAGGGTTTGAATATACCAATCATAGCTTCAATTTTGTGTAAGGCTATTTCAAAAGCTTCTGGGGAAAAAAAAACCAAACCCACAAACATTTCAGCGTATGGTCCACCAAGGGGTTAAGCTGAAGGACAAGAACAGAAATGTAATTTTAATTGTGCATATTTTTCCTAGCTACTCCAGTAGCTTCTGCCTCATAAATTCTCATGACAATTGCATAATGCTGAACCTATCTGCTGGGAATCCCAAAGGGAAGGCTTAACCCTTTTACTTTCTTGAAGTTTGATAATTAATTCTATTTCTTTCAGTGAGAGGAGACAGCTTACCCAAATGGCCAGTCCCAAAACAAACAACGACGTAGGTACTGTACTGTACTGTACGTGCTCTGTACTTTCAATTTCTCTGCCTGGGTCACAGAGGAATAGGCAAACTGGTTCAGGTAAAATTAGAATTGACCCAAACCTTCCTACTTAAATAGGTTTTTGAAACATGAGGACCTATTAACCACTGTTTTGCAGGGCAAATTCAGGGGCTTGCATTTAAGTTAATGTCCCAGTGAAGTCACTATGGGAAGGGTAGAATTAGACCCTGGGTTGTTTGTTTTCCCCAGCAGTGGCTGCCTGCTAATTGCAACTGTTGAATGTATGCATATTCATTACACCACGGAGCTTGGGAAGCTGCACAGTCTGCAGCTAATGTGCTGAATCAGATAGTAAATCAGACTGATTAAGATACACGCTTAGGTTTAAAAGACACACTAATCACACAGCCTTGTCTTTGGAGCTGACTTTCAAATCGTAACAACACGAGGGATGCTGTAGAGAAGACGGGCACCTGAACAGGGGTCTAACAGCCGCCTCCAGCAGCAGAGGGGCGGGGGGGCAGGCTGGGTGTCCCCTGCAGGACTGACAACCAGCAGGACTGACAACCAGCACAGCCACCGCAGCGGGAGGCCGGAGAGTGCTGCTTGTGGGGAGGCCCAGCGTCCTCGGATTTCCCACAGCCCCTCCTGGCTGCCACCACACTCCAGCCACGGCGCAGATCCCCCCACCCCATAAGCAGAAACTCTTGGGAGGCTCCAGCAGGATCCTGCAGAGCAATTTTCACCACCTAGGAGCTAACCCAGCCCAGGGCTTGCCACTCCTGTTATTTTTAACATGATTCACCAGGGTTCTGGAAGTAATGAAGCCTTGCTTTTTGGTAAGCTAGAGGGAGCCAGCTGGAGGAGGCTTAACCCTATCACAGAACAGCTACACCAGAAAACATACACATAGCTGATACTGCAAGCCATGCCTAGTGCATGGAAGTGCTGGGGACCTTATGGTATGAGATTTTGGGGAGCATGTGCAGGCACAGGTACGCTGGGACCTGTTTCTGCTCCTCTCGTCCTCTTTCTGTGCTGCAGCAGACAACATGCATGAAGCTGCTCTGCTGTACGCCAGCACAAAGGGGCTCCTTTTAATCTCAATACGCTTCTCTTTATTTGGCTCTCAGGTACACTGTGGGAGTAAATGCACTCTCAAGAGATGACTCTGGAGAATGCTTGTGGTTTCATTATAGAGCACCTCTGGAATACTATCTGCATTCAGTGTTAGCCATTTCATGTCTCTCTCTTCTGTAGGAAAGGAGTCCTTCCTTACACAAGTAGTTCTGCATCTGCCTGGAAGCCAAGTGTGGGAGAAGAACGAGACCTCTATAAATGTGTTCAGTGAGTTAAGTTGTTTGTTTTGTGATAAATAGCATGCTATGCTGATACCTTCAAGTGTTTAACATTCATGATTCACAATTTAAAGCCTGAAGCACGTAGTGGTGTTTGCTTGCAGATTTAACCTTCTGAAACCCCCGTTGCTTGTGCTCCAGACTTGTTTAGTTTGACAGTTATGTGAATTCCAGCCATTGGGCTGAAATTGTCGTCCTGGTTTGCATGAGCAATGCCTCCCCTTCGCACAATGACAACTTCTGAAAAGGTGCATGCACACAGAAAAGGCACTGGTTTCAAAGTCTGCCAAGTGTTTGCAAATACATCTCATTTTTGTCTGGTTCGCTCTCAGCCTTCTCTGTACAGAAGTGAAAGAAGTGGGAGGAAACTTTCCTCCCCGCTTCATCTCTCTGGCTATGCCACTGTCACCGGTAACTCACACAAAAGCACTGTAGTCTGTAAGGTGGGATTTGAAGGAGACAGGGGGACTTCCCTATTCTGCCATAAGTTTCCTGAGACCCAACAGCTTTGTCTTACCTTCCTCTGGCTCCCCTGCCACACAGGTATCCAACACAGGAGCGCATCTGCTGCGTTTGTGCAGAAGAAACACGTTAGTGCAAACGTGGTGGCAAAGCTCATTTCCAGGAGAGATCTCCAAAGTATCATCAAAACCACAGCAAATACTATGAATTAAACCCTAGATCAAAAGAATCTACGTTTGGGATGAACTTGGATCTCATTCTGAGTGTTAAGCGTTTTCTTCATCCTGGTTATCTGACACCAAACTCTAGTCTTAGCCATCCTTAAAGCCTGCAAGAGTTCAGAGCTGTACCCTAGCAGCTCAAGCCTGTGTCTAGCAAGCACTAATGCTCGTGGAATACATCATCTTCCATCTCCAAATAGCCACCATGTTCACTGCCTGTGTGTTACTCACTTTCACTTGAATTACCCATACTGTCAGGCTGGGAAGATGGCAGAGATGCAAGTAAATGAAAAAAAAAGGCAAGTCCACTAAACATTTGGGCACATTACAGTTAATTCACTCTGGTATCTGAAGCAAAGGCAATGAAAGCACAAGCTCAGACTTTTCAGGCAGTGTCAGCTTAGCAATCACCTCCAAATGGAGACTGGGCTACACTGCAAGAAGATGCCCAGATGATATCCCCAAGGGCGTACAGAGGGTCAAAAGCTAAAGCAAGAGAGGTAGCAGAGCCTACAGTTTCCTTCCTAGTCTTAACAGCACCAAAAGCAATTTTGCACCAAATACATTAGCTCATCACATGCTTTTGAATAAACTATTTGAAGCTGCCTTATACAGTTAAATACGACCATTGTGCACTCACAGAAACACTACTTTCATGAAAATCGCTAACTGCATCAATATACAGAAACAGATGCAATATATTAGTCATCCTAATAGTAACAGGCAAGGGGAGAAGGAGTGAATTAGGAAGCAGAAGTGGGGAAACATGTTTCAGCTGAGGTTTGGATGCACAGGACACAGGATGGCATGGGTTTGAGGGAAGACAGATCTCTCATCAGCCAAAGTCAAGCCGTGTGGCAGGTCAGAGAGACAGCCAGAAGCAGAGCGAGACAGAGGAGTTAGCCTGGAGCAATCCAGAGAAAGTTTTGAAAAGGAGGAGAGCATCTTAGAAGTAAAACACAGTGTGAGTGGGCAGGCAGTGCTGTTGTGGTGAATCCCAAATTAACAGAGAATTCAGCATGGAAAAGCGTGAGCAAGCCTTGAAATAATACTGGCAAAACTGGCAAAAAATGGCAAACAGCAGCACTCGGCACATACTTCAGCGGCTGCAGAGCAGGCAGCAGGGACAGTCAGTAAGGAAAGATGATGGGAAATAATGCCGGTGCAATGGGGTGGCAGAGCTGCACACCGGAAGGGAAGGAAATCTGTAGCTCTGGTTTTCTGTCACCCTGCTTGTGCCACCAAGCAAGCAAAACCCCATGACTGGGGTGGGGGACAGTGGTGTGTGAATACAAAGGATGACTGAGGGTTTCAGTTATCTCCTGACAACTACGTTGCAACAGAGACTCTTTGTAGCAACCAGGAGGTGCCACCACTGATGCCCAGGCTGCCATCTCCACCACCTACCACCAGAGAGGATGGCCCTCTATCGACCACAAGACACGTTCCTGTGCCCATAGTCTCAACAACTGCTTCTTCTTTAAAAGGCTGATGCTCACAGCATCATGCTGATGTCCTGAACAGCCCCTCTCCTCCCCAGTGCTCACACCTTGAACTGCAGTCAAAGCAGCAGGGACAGAAAGCGCTACAGGAGGAGCATTTGGGAGAGAGAAAACAGATAAAGGACATCCTTTGTGCCTTTAAAGCCTCTCCTGTAAAGTTCTGCAGGTTTGTAACAGCCACTGCCAGAGACACTTCACACTGCAGAGAAACCCTCCCCATCTCTTGCTTCACAACAGGTTCTGCCTTAAAAGCAGATTCTTGCACTTGCTTGCGTGTCTCCCCTTTGCAAACTGATGTTGCTGCTCAATGGATCACATTTAGCATACCGCTATATTAAACCGTGCAACCTCACCGCCACATGCGAAACATGTTAGATATCCGTAGGAGGGAAGGATATCTCTTTAAGTAACCTAAAGAGCATGGTATCAAACAGGCAAATGCCACTTCCTTTTTAAGATGAAAACAAACAAGCGCTTCAGAGGAATTGGCTTTCAATGTTTTATTTTCAACAGCAGATTTTGTAGGCTGATGTAGCTAGCCTGTGCTAGTAAGAAGATATCATCTTAAGCTCGGGGCAAGGGAAGGGGAAGAAGCAGCATGCTGCATAGGCAGACCCCTTGACAACAGCAGAGATTAACTAGCATGCAGATATACTTTATAAGGGTCCAAATGGATGTTGAGCCACCAAGAGAGACTGCAGTTAAGTGGAAATAAGCTTTGCTGAATACATGAAATGCCAAAGGATCTGCAGAGGAACTCTTAGCAGAAAGAGCCATTAATCACTGTAGCCAGCTGCATCCCATATACAGTGCTCACCTTGTGAACTTGAAAAATATTACTGTAATAAGAAAAAAGACGCCCTTCAAAAGCTTCTTCAGGTGCCCTATGCTGAGACTGCAGTAACTCTTTGGGGCAGATTATTTTCTGGCTGTATTTCTTAGTATGCGGATTCCTCAGCTCCATTTCCAACAGCAGCTGACATAACTAACAACACTTTCATCTGTCGCAGTCACCTTCCCCTATCTTTTCCCTACAAAAAAGCTCAGACAAGTGTAGGAATGGGGAGGGGGGGAGCTGAGGGGGAGAGAGATGAATTATCTGGTCTAGCTGTAAACTTTACCACCTCCCCCCGCCATAGGTAGAGCTGAAATTCCCAAAGGCCTTTTGTGAAGGGCAAAAAATGCCTTCTTTTTTTCTCCAACACCTTTGATGTGGCTGTGATCCCAATCAAACAATGAGAAATAGAACTGCATGCATGGAAACAAGATCACCTCTGGCTTCAATCTGGCTTACATCTCCATCCCCTGGAGTTGAGTCAGCATCAGTCGCATCAGCTGCTTAAAGAAGAAAAAGGTGAGCCGCAAATATTAGTCACAGGCGGAGGCAGCAGCAGGCAGGGACAAGTGACTCAATTCCCAGGTGGCTCCAAGAGTTTCCGTCATCCTCTCCACATCAGCACATTTTTAAGCAGGTTCAACATGACCTTGTAAATTCCCCCCTACGTCACCACGGGGGCTTTGAGGACCTCCTCCTTCTTTACCATTCTGCTTTCGTCTCTCTCCCTTTCTCATGCATATTGCATTTTATAATACACTTGCTCTAAAAAAGCAACAAAAAGTTGTCTGTGTATGTCAAGATGCCTACAGACTTTTCTAAGCAAGGGTTGTCTAGCTGGGACTATTCACGTTAAATAAGAGGCTAACTCCTGAGGATACCAGGACTGCTACCTGGAACATGCACTTAATTTTCTAAAAATAAATTGCCATTATTGCAAGACTGACTTCCAGGTGAGGTGAGTCTGGTACACTGGTTCAGACAGACTGCACAGGGGAGGGCTCAGCTGGTCGTACTATTGCCTTGGGATAATCGAATCCACTGAGATGTTTCTTGTAAAATGCCTGGGGCATTAGAAAAGGCGAGAAGCTGGAATACCTCAGCCACCTCACATCCAGACTAGCCAAAGCAGGTGTGGGTCAGGGTTGCCGGTTCTCTGGTGTATTCTACTGCCACACAGCCCTTGCAGAAAGGGGTGGAGATTGCTGACAGTTTTTATTCTTTCCCTGCGAGGTACTGTGAGCTTGTCTACTTTTAAAAAACAGATCCTCAGCTGTTGCAAATTGCTTGAGACCCTCTGGCTTTCACAGAACAACTCCAGTTTACAGCGAGTGAAAACAGAGATGAGTTTTTATGCTTTTCACAAAAGAAAATCAAGATCAACAGCTTGCCAAGTGGCACACACTTAAAAAATGATAAAGCTCAGGATGTGTCGCTGTAAACATATTTATCCATCTGTTTTTATGGCTTATGTCATACCTCTCAAACTATACATCTAGTGTTGTCCGCTATCTAAGGCAGTCCTTGAAATGTCTTCTCCTTCTTGTCAAGCCTCTCAGAGCGATTTTGCTCTGAATGTGCTCTACAGCTGTACAAGCTCCGTAACACAGGAGACCAGACCCCATCTTACTGACACAAGTATTGGCAGAGTTGCTCATACTTTCAGAAATGGGATCATCTAGTGAATGTAGACACCTGGATCCTGTTTCCTTTATTGACAGGTACCCTGACAGTTCATTAATCATTTGCTAATTTCCCCCCCTCCTATTTATAGTGCCAATCCTTAAGGGCATTGTGCTGGTTTTGGCTGGGATAGAGCTAATTTTCTTTAGAGTAGCTAGTATGAGGCTGTGTTTTGGATTTGTGCTGGGAACAGTGTTGATAACACAGGGATGTTTTCGTTATTGCTGAGCAGTGCTTACACAGAGTCAAGGCCTCTTCTGCTCCTCACCCCACCCCACCACCGAGGAGGCTGGGGGTGCACAAGAAGTTGGGAGGGGACACAGCTGGGACAGCTGACCCCAGCTGACCAAAGGGATATCCCATACCATATGGCGTCATGCTCAGCAGATAAAGCTGGGGGAAGAAGAAGGAAGGGGGGGACATTTGGAGTGATGGCATTTTGTCTTCCCAAGTAACTGTTATGTGTGATGGAGCCCTGCTTTCCTGGAGATGGCTGAACACCTGCCTGCCCATGGGAAGTAGCAAATGAATTCCTTGTTTTGCTTTGCTTGCATGTGTGGCTTTTGCTTTCCCGATTAAACTGTCTTTATCTCAACCCACAAGTTTTCTCACTTTTACTCTTCTGATTCTCTTCCCCATCCCAGCTGTGGGGAGTGAGCAAGCGGCTGTTTGGGGCTTAGCTGCTGGCTGAGGTTAAACCAGAGAGGCACAAGCTGTATCATGTTGTGAGTTTGTTGGTCCTCCTATGCACCTCTTTATAAGAAGCAGTAACATATTAGTAAGATCAACCTGTGTCCGCTGAGTTTATGGTGATGACTTTGGTAGTAGCACCTGAAGGAAAGTAACAAATGTTTTATACACAAGAATTATTTCACACCTACCAGTGATTGCAATCACCGCATTGCTGTCTGCTTCCCTTAGGTGAATCATCCCCAGTGACTTAATAACCAAGGTGATTTCTTCCAGCAATTAAAATCTCCGGGATCTATTCCAAACTCATTTTGTTGCCAGGTGAACAATACGGTAGTGAAAGTAATATAGAGGTATTAAGTGTTCTTCACTTATCATTTTCCTTTGACTCCACGGTATCACAGCACTCTGAGCACACCTTGGCCTGACGTGGGAGCTGAGGTACCCAGGGGTGGAAGAGCACTTCCCTCCTGGAGACACTGAGGAGCACCTGGGGCAGGTGGGGAGCAGCTTCTTGCTTCCCTCTGGCACAGATGATGCCTTCCTCCCTTCGCATCCTTCTCTGCCCTTTACAGCTGCAGTTTTCCGACTTCACGTTGCAAGACTAAAACTAACATAGCCTGACCCAGCCTCTGACATTCAGTTGGCTTTTTTTGTCTCTCACACACACACACACTTTTTAGGGAAAAATAACATGAATATCTAAAGTGCTTTATAGGTCTAAAGAAGGAAAATCTTCCCCCAGGTGGGGAAAATCCCTGTTCTCCTGCAAAACTGGAGCTGCTGACCAACACACAGAACCATGGCTTCCGAGATGTTTTCCTACAGCCTTTGAAGTAAAGCTGACTTGCAAATAAAAACCATGCCTTTCCACACAAAAATTCAAAAGGAACTTTTGAAATGGTACACAGTAAAAACGTTTTTGTTGACGTTTGCAGGGTTTGAGGGGAGGTTAATCAAAAAATGGGGAAAGTTTCAGTCCTGAGAAATTTCCATCTTGTTTTGAAATAAGATATCACTGGGAAAAGTTTAAAAATAAAATTTCAAGTTGGTCTACATTTAAACACTTGAAAAAGTCAGTTTTGCCAGGCAACAGTAACATGGAGATCTGCAAGCTGATTATGAAGGTAAGACTCAGATGTATTCAGACTTGCAATTTTTCAGTTAAGTTTCCACATCACAGGGACAAAAGGAGGACGTTAATTCTTTACAGAAACATTATGCCACCTTCAGCCAGCTGTGGAAGAGGCTGGAAAATTGTCAAGCTTTTACAAAAGTGTTACACAAAATATCATATTTAATGAGGAAAAAGGGTGCACTCTTCTGTAACTCCAAACTTTCCAAGCTTTGTTGAGAAAAAAAGCATGTTTTGAAAGGCCAAATACAGAACTTTGTCAAATCAATGAAATAAAAAAAAATTCTCTGACATATCTGCTACAGCTATAAATTAATTACATTTTTAACACTACCATGGCCTCAAGCCCTCACCCTTTTCCATCCATCTCACCTTCACCGGGTTTTAAAGGTGGTAAATATCTAGCTGGTCTGATTTAAGCTCAGTACCACAGTATAGTATTTCCAGAAAAAATAATGACACAGCTAGGCAGCTACGCTCACTTTTGCAAAGCACAGTGCTATTTATTTTAGGGCAATAGTAACACAAAGTGGACATGGGACACATATAAATACAGACACAAGTTCACTTGCTTCTCCGTATTTACCCCCTGCTCTCAGTTTCATTTACTTTTTAAATCACCATATGGCTTTGTTCTTTAGGCTGTTTGAACCAGAGCAAACAAGCACATATATTTTCCACCAGCGGGGCAAGATATTTGGACCGTGCTATAGGACGATAGGGAATATGGTATTAATTGCCATCTCCGACTCCCCTTCCAGTCATTTAAAAAAACACAAGCTGTCTATTACACTCCTATAATTGAGATGAGCCTTTACCGAATGTTTCATGCACCAATCTAACACACCACAGTGTAATAGTCTTTGACATCTTCTTGCTTCTGTGGCTTTAGGAAGGCGAGATTTACACTAATTTGCAATTAAAGGAAGGCCAACTTTATGCCAAATGTACACTTTTGAAACCCAGTCATGTCAGTTCTACAGCTGTTCAAATAAAGTTAAATATCCCTAATAATTGAAAAAGTGCTTTAAAAATATTCTAATGGTGAAATGTCTTCACTGTAGGCTTGGAACTAGTTAGACTATGAATGAGTTAATTAGTAAAAATCCTTGTAACAGAGAAACGAAGCTGTGCAGTTGATCACATAGATCATACATGTGAAGCAAAACATAAAGAGCATCAACACTGACAGGTTGAGTACTCCATGGTAGGAACCATCGCTAATGGGATACCTGGATTTTCATGACCTCAGCCAGCCCTCCACTTTTCCAGAAAACAGGGAGAATAGCTTTGTGAAGGGGTACCTACAACAGAGGAATGATCTGTGTTTGTTGAATGCGTGAACAAACTCTGTGTCCAAAAGCAAATGTAAATGTATATTGTATACAGTGGGGAAAAAAAGAGCCAAAGTCTTCTGCCAGTCAGACACTATCCCTGCCTGTAGTAGGGTCCAGCAGCAGTCTAGTGCTATGTCACTTGTAATATGGCTCTCACAAAAAGAAGTCCTGGAGCACTTCTGATACAGAGGCCAACTCATGGCTAGAGGAATTGGGGTCCTGATCAGTGAGAGGGGATTTGCTGTCCCTGCTCATACCTTCCAGAAATAAGTCAATGTTTCCTCCCCTGCAGAGTCCGTTTTTCATGGAGTCTTGTGATTTGGAGTACAGCTGTTCTTTGCCTGAAATATCTTAAAGATAGCTTTTCAGAGGATAGATGCTCAATATTTTTCTGTGGATACCTGTGCCAAAAATCATTAGATGAATTTTAATATCAGGCTAGACACATTGACTCTTTCAGACCAAAAACTGAAATGTTCAGAAATTTTTATCGGCATGTAAACAAGGAGTAGTATCATGCCATCCACCTATAAACTCACAGCTGAGGGTTCTGGATGAAGGGCAGCGGCCCTTGGTAGCCAGAGGACAGAAATGAAGCTCTGAGTTATTCAGCTCCCTGGAGAAATAAATGGCCTTGTGCCAGTGTCCCATACAGGTGTTAGATAAACATCAGCCACAATTTAACTTGGGACACCTTAGGCGTAGAAGACCATTGCACAAGCATTTTGGGAGGAGGAAAAGATTTTTTAAAAAAAGAAAAATCCTGAGGCAGTCCACTCAATGCTTCTTTCCTGATGGTTAAGTTTGTCCCACAGCTGCTCCTTACGGGAGTTCATCTTTCTGCCAAATGTTTCTGAAAACCTAAAGACTGCAGGTCGTGAGTGCCTGATCTTTCAGTAAGAAAGTCATGAAAGCACTGCTGGCAGCGGAGAGAGGTAAGCAAAGACTAAAAGAAAAAGCCAGTTTACAGGCTTTCCAATCAGTCTCTCATACTTCATCAATCATCTGCTGAGAAGGCATTTGAGAGAGAGAGAGTTTTTACGTGCCGTTTGCCCTCTAATCCACTACTCAAATCCAGTATTGACATGAGCTGCTACCAAGGTAAGTGTGCACAATAGCTCATTTAAGAAGAAATCAACCTGTATGGCTTCCTCCTGGCACCAGTCCCCTGCACAGGAAGGGCTGCAAGGCACCTTCCGTGAGCTAGAAAGATGCAAATGGCACATAATCCTGGCTTCAAGCAAATGCTATGGAGACCTACACTGTGAGCACTTTGTGACCAGTTCTGCATAGTGCAAAGCCTTGCGTGCCGGGTGTGAGCACCATCCCTTCCTACCAGAGCAAGAGCAACATGCAGCAACAGCGGATCGCAGTTGATATATTTGTTCCATCTACTATTTGTTCCAAGTACATGTCCGGAGTAAGCTCTTGCTCCATCGCTTATGGAAAGAAATATAATGGATCAAATTCATTTCCAGCATGACTGTACTGACAACAGTCAAGTTGCACAAGGATACACCACTCTCTGTATTCATTTTTGCACAAAAGATATCGTAACAATTCCAATGGGACCATGTACATAAACAAAAAGGGATGTAAGGGAACACAAAGAAAACATCATTTCCAATACCAGTTCATTTGTCCTGAAGCAGAAAAGAATGGCATAGCTTTGCTTGCTCTCTAAGAAGCAGGAAACAGCTTTGACAACCAGCCTGAGAAGGAGTTCATAATAATATATATAATATCTCAAACAATTTGATTTTTTCTTTAGTGCCCCAAATATGTCTATAGTTTAGGCATAAGCTATGTGTGAGCTTAAAAAAACCCCAAAACTAAACATAAATGTCTAGAAAGGTAAGCTCATGTAGCCTTCCAAAACAGAGTCTAAAGGTCAAGAAAAGCAAGGTGCTGTTGCAACTTCTGAAAGTGAATGAGGTTCCTACATAACATACAAATTAACTGGGAACATTTAAGCAGATTAATTTAGCATTTCTAAGCCAAGTGTTTTACCAGGACAGAATCCAGCAGAGTTCCCACTTTGTTCTGTTGATGGCTTTCAAATCTGTACCCCAGAGGTGTGATAAAAAGACAGACAATGTTTTCTGACACCAGGAGAAAGGCCTCCACCAGCAGTCATCAAGGAAAACCCCTGACAAGGTGCATGCTGCAGGCTGTGGCATGTTTTATGCTGTGGAACGTTCCTGAAAGGTTAAATCTTCTCAAGCTGTAATGTGCACAGAGGAGCACTATCTGTAGAGGTAATTTATGTCATAACACAACCTCAGGTAGATTGCTCACCCACAGAAATGTACACACGTTCAAAAGCCTTCAAAGATCAGGACCCAATCCAGAGGTTTGATTACTCACTGAAATACTAATGCTTGTAAAGAAAGTCTAACTCCAGTGTAACTTATGCACTCTTCCCCTCCTGCTTCTCTGCCCCTCGCTCCCACCACCTTTCCACAGTTTACAATAATTCTGATAACAGCAACAGCTAATTTTGTCACTAGTAATTAGCCCTTGCAGAACAAACAGAGAAGGCTGACCCTGAAATAACAATCATTCTTTCTAGCTTTTTTTTTTTCAGTGCATGCTGTGTTCAGTGTGTAAGCATAGATTTTCCCCTCGCTCATCTCTTTAATGCTTTAACCTCGTAATGCTATTTAAATGTTGATGTATGTGAGGAGTCTTCATCACAGAACTCTTTATTGCCATTCCATTCAAATGAAACATTTATTTAACTATCCCCATGCAGTAAAATGGTTCTTGCTACGATTCAGTCAGTGCCACAACCCAAAACCTGGAATAGTAAGAGTAGAATACGGTTTTATATTTTAATTCTGTCTGTAAAAGGTGCATGAATGCCAAGCCTAGCATCACTTGAATGGACCTGAGACGCAGAGGCTATTTGTCAAATTTCTTTAAATCGCAAGGGCTACAGTGAGAGAAACACTTAGAAAGGTGTCAGAGGTATTTATTATAAGAGCCAAGGAGTGTTTCTATGTCCCTGAACTTGATAGGTAAAATCTGCCTTCAAAAAAGTTCCAGAAGAATGGTTAACCATATTTTGGGCATTGCCATTTTCTTCAAGAATAGAAGTTTTTGAAACTGACTACATCAGAGAAAAGAGATTTCATGCAATTTAGTACAAGGTTTTTTAAGTTTTCCAGCTCAAACAGGCTTATAGACCTTTACCAATAAGAAGGGAAGGAAAGTGGTGACAAAACTCTTCAGGAGCAAGACCATCACTGAGTCCTGCAGCACCACCCTGAGGTTCAGTCAGTCCTCCTCTCCTTTAGGTGATCCACAAATATAACAGAAGAAACTGCTCAAGCCTCAAAGGGGGGCACCAAAGGGGTGCTTGGAGCAGGCTGGGGACTACTGAAGGCCAAACATCAACTCAGTGAACATCTCAGCAGGGAATGTCTCATATATAGATGCGTGTTTTGCTAACACAGCTTTGCTAGATGTTGTGCTAACACGGCTTTGCTAGAGGAGGGAAAGGCTTCAGCACTCGCCTGCCCGCCCTCCCTAACCCTACCTCCCTTCTGTACTCAGAGCAGGGCTGCAGCCACCCAGTGCAAGTGACTCCTCTTCTGCTCAACAAGATTCAGCTGATCTATTCATGTCTTAAGAGTAAAGGCAGCTGCATTAGGTCAGATCAAAAGTCCATATAGCCTAGTACTTTATCTCCAACACTGGCCGAACGTCACCTAGAGAAGACTATAGGGACTGGCCACAAGACTTTCCCTGAGCACTCTCTAGTGCATCATACATGGTTCAGGAATTTCCTGAGCCAGACACATTTCTAGGTGTTTAGATCTTCATTGCATCTTACAAACGTCTGTGTGCCCTGTTGACATTCCTCCCTCTTGTCTGTGAAATAAGAGGTCTCCCCCGAGGCAGGTTAGCATAGCTCTGCTGACCGACTTCACTCATTCTCCAGAGGCTGAAATGACAAAGCAGAACAAGTGCCTCGTTTATCAAATACTGCTCTGGCTTTGCTCCTGTTCAAAAAAGAGCTTCCAGGAGTCTCTAAAATGGGATAAAAACTCCTCCTCTACTTCAAAAGAAGAACTCAAGTGAAGGGTAAAGAGTTCCCAAGTGAAATGGTTTTGTCTTGAAAGGTGGATGCGGTGCCAGATTGGATCAAGACAACCATCGTAGGGTGGGGGTTGAAGGAAGGGAAGCACTGGTGTGAGTGGGAATGGCTGCTAGCCTTGAGGTAGCAAGCAGTTCTGGGAAGAAATAGGTTTGAAGTTCAGCTGTTCATTGCTTACCGCATGAGTACTGCTACGATGAGCCAGAGGAAAGGACATGATATATGGAGTAGAGCTCTTCAGCTTGGAAATAAACTACCTCATGGTCTTAATAAGCAGTCTGGAGAAAGTGAACAAGGGACTGTATTCAATTTCATAATATATTGCAATGAAAGAAGTAGGAGGAAACCAGGGAAATTATCAGGTGGCAGGTTTAAAAAGATACACAAGGAATTGCTCTTTCACGCATGTATACATAAGCTGTGAAACTCACTGATCTGAGACACTGCTGATGCCAAAAATAAAACTGGGTTACAAATAAAATGGTTAGACAAATAAAAAATAGGTTCAACACATAGGCTCTTAAACACATGACGAAAATACATGAAGTCCATGAACCACGAACTGCTAGAAGGCAGGACAAGATCAGGGAAAATATCAACCTGTGCTCCCTCACTTGTCATAAGTTTTCCTTAAACCTCTGCTGCTAGCCATTATGGAGAGAAGATTCTGAGTGAGATGAACTTTCAGACTGACCCTGAATTGCTGTTCTTATTCCCCAAATTCAATAGAGTTTTTCAGCAACCACTTGTAACAGCATTTGCTTCTGCTGTCACTGTTCTAATGGAGTGTGCCAAGATATATGGAAATTAATTATCCTTTTTTATTTCTGGAATGTAGGCTGTGGGGATCTGACATTTAATGCATCAAATGCTCTGCATACATTCTATATCTGGTAAGTGCACTTCTCACAACTTCATCAACAAGTTATGGTTCACAGTCCTGATATGATTATAACATTAATTCCTACTGTCAGAGTGTGTTTACTGCACCAGCTTCATGAAGATGGCTCAGAGCTACCAAGTGCAGAGAAGTTCTGGTTCCTCTAATCAGTGACAAACCACAATCTAAACTCGGAGGAGAAAGTCCTACTTTTTCACTATCTCACATGTCAAGGGAAAAAATAACACATTCCTCCGAAACGACTGCATTTAAGAAATCCTCCATCAGGATTTAATAATGGAAGATGATAATATCTTTATCTTTCTGTTGTGCTCTGGTCCCAAATCATTTGACAAATGTTATCTGGCAGGCTGGCAGGATGGGGGAAAGTCATATTTTTCTGTAGGCCGAGCTCTTTGCAATCCAAAGTGCATTTGTTCTTCTTAGGGCACATTTTTGTTCTGTCCCCATCCCCTGCCACTCCAGTGCCCCTCAGCCACTCCCCACTGTGACCCCCAGGCCCTGCATCACACATGTCCCTTCCTGCCCTGGCCCTCACCTCTTCTATTACTATCTGCCCATGAACATGGCCCTACCTCTTCCCCTACCACCCTGCCCCGGCTGGCTTGCCTTTCCCCCTGCCCCATGCAAGTGTGCTTGGGTCACCTCTTCCACGCCAGGCCAGCAGGAGAACTGGGACAGAGCTGAGGTCAGGATGCTCAGGCCAGGCGGTCCAGGACATCATCCAGCACTAGCCACTGCCTCAGTTAAGTCAACCGCAGTGTGTTACATGGGTTTGGGTGCCAGAGAGGACCAGACACATTGCAAGACATCTCTCCCTCCATCTCTGTCAACTGTGGAAAATGCCTACCGTAACCACACCAGCCCAGGGTGCCCCTAAGCCTAGGCTGGACGCTTGAATTTGACCACATATCAGAGGTTTTCTGTTCTCCCTCCTCCCTCCCTATTCCATAAGGTTTACATACCATTGCCCTGCCTCCCCTTCCTTTTGGGGCATCCTCCAATTCTCTTCCTTTCTCTGATGATGGCTCTCTAGACCCCACTTTCGCCTAGCAAAATTATTTTTCTTTTCCCCACTGAGAGAGCATGCTATGTATGTTATGATATATTATTCAGTAGACCTTAGATAAGATGGGAGTAGCAGTCCACGAGTGTTAACTGGGGTAGCTTCCCACCTCCCCCTTGTTTTTTAAACTCTGGAAAAAACTCAAGGGAGGCTTGAAGCAGTGTGTGTGCTAAGGGGTTTAACCTCTTTCCTTTTTTTCACTTAGTGGTTTACCACCCCAAAAAATTCTAGTTCTGCCCCTGAGAACCCAGATTGTCCCTGAAAATCCTGGAGTTAATCAGGTGCAATGTTTAAAGCACATCACCACCACCATGCCTCACTGGCTGGGCCACTTCACCCTACAAGCCCTCACTGGGGCGCTCCTAGAAGCAAGGTGCAATGAAAATAAGTCCAATGGAAATAAGTCAGTGCTCTATGCGGGCCCTCATCGAAGATGGGAACACAACCTAAAATGTCTTTTTTTCCAGGACTGTGTTCAGCTAACACCACCTGCTCCAGCTATTTTCAAAAGCTGGGCCATTTGCTGATGAAATAGCTACAGACATTTTGTGCACATTTCATATTTATCAGCACGTTGCTAACAATGCAGAAATGAGCAGAACAGCAATTTGTAGCTGTGCTGCGATACTGCAGCCCTCCTCCTTTTGATTTATGATCTTTTTTCTGTATGGATCTGTCTTAATGACACTCATTTATTGACAAAAGTCTGCCTTTTATAGACTTGGAATTATTTAGAGGTCAAAATAATAATTCTTTTAATAATACAGTTTCTGCTTCCTCTGCAATAGTATTTATGAAACCATCTTTCTTTTGCTAGGTTATTTCCCTATCTTTAGAATAGCCCGTTTCCCTTTCGCTCTGTTAGGCATATTTTAGCAGAAGCAAATGGATTATTCCCTCATCACACCTGATCGTTCCTCTTGACCTGATCTCTGAAAATAACAAAGTGATGAGCAAGAAGCCACTTAGAGTTTAACTGATAATCCTTGCTGGAATGACATTTTTACCTGTTCAGGAGCTGGAATGGCTTAGATAATTTAGGTAAACCCTCCTCAAGCCCTTGAAGACATATGGAGTGTGCCCATACCACAGTAAAGTGTTCCCATCTCAGCACAGAGACCTAGGCTGGCTGTCCCCAGAGCTCCATGTTACCATGGCTGGTTGCACCCACACTTGAAGAAAGCTCATTTCAGGCTAACTCACACCATTATCCTCCAATATACAATACAGATATGACCCAGAAGCATCAAGGTTAATGCTATCACATGCATGAGAAATAGCAGAAATTTTATGTTAAAACATGTATTTTGTACTCCATAGGGAAAAGTGCTTTTCCTTCATTTCAGTCAGTTCAGGTTTCATCTAGTCACTGGGCAGTCCTGGCTGTGGCGCAAGCCCCAGGGGATGATAAATGCTGCTCCCAAGCAGCACAGCTCAAGGTGAGTTCAGCTGCTGACACTGAGCTGCTGCGCTGGCCCTGACCAAGGGCTTCACCGCTCCGGGCTGCCCCTTCCCCTCTCCTGCCGGTCCGGATCACGGACTCTTTGCACGAGCACCCCATCCTCTACGTGTTCACACTCGCAGGAGCTGAGCTAGGAGACCTCAGACCTAAATTTTATAGCAGCTAATGCCATACAAATAATATTGTCATATAAATAATAATATGACTGTCTAATAACAAACACTACATCACACTAAAGAGAATATGTCTATTGCCAGCAGAATAAAAGGAGGAAGGATTCCAAGGGAAATGAAAGTCTAAAAAAATGCCAAGAGCCTCCATAAAGTCTAATAACCCAAAAAGACAGAACTAGCCATCGTGTGTGCAGCAAACAAACCACCCTTGAAAACAGCATTTTTATTCCCAGCTTTGGACTAACAAAAACTCTCTCAAGCTATAGGCCAGGATAGCTACATTCTTAATATTTTCTATGACCCTCATGGCTTCTACACAGAGATCATTATTCTGTCTGGAAGATTTTAATTTATCAAATGGTAATACCTCTTTCCATCCCTATTTCAAGCCTATCATACCAGAGGATAAGCTTATACCAGCAGACTCCATCTTTCAATAAATAAACTGCTTAAAATTAAAGCTTTTGCAAAATGTATGTTTTAAAATAATCTGGATTCTTTTTTGGGCAGGTGTAGGGGGTGGGCATTTTTCAGAAAAAAAGTTTTTTATAAAAGATACAGCAAAAAAATAGTAGTAGTTATGCTCTCCCGCTCCCCTCCCAACACAAACCAGTTTCCTTCTCATCATAATTTCCCCTTTTCTTGGTTTTTGTTTTTTTTCCAAGGGTAATGAAACAAGGAAGAATGGAGAAATCAGGAAAAACTTGTAGTTGAAGTTGCCGCTTGAAAACTTGTGATAAATATACTTGTGAAACAGTGATACAATCAAACTATCTTTCTTTTTGAACTTGAAGAATGAATGACCTCCATTAAAAAAAAGCAGCTTTTTTTGTTTCCATTTTTTACTATTTCTAACAACAGATTTTACAATAATTTTTAACTACCAGAGAGTCCAAAAACAGTCTGATGCAAGATCAAAATAGGCTGTAAGCTCTCCCGCTAGCCACACAGTTTTATGTTCATGGCACTATTCATACCTGCTCATTTTTACTTTTGTGCCAGCACGCAGTGCCAGCGGGGCTGCTCTGGGAGCGGGGCTGAGCTGGGGTGACCCCATCGTGGGGTGCTGTCCCCTGGGGTCTGAGCCAGGTGGGCACAGCTGGGGGCAGGGGACAGGCTCCAACGACAGCCCCGACACAGACCAGGATGAGCCAGGTCCAGGGGCTGGCCAGGGTCCAGCCAAGAGCAGCAGGAGATGGGGCTGCAGGCAGGGCTGGAGTTGGACCCTCCAGCAGTGTGGTCCAATGTCCATCCAGGAGAAAAGGTCCAAGACCAGGCTGGAGATAAGCTGCCCACATAAGTGCCCACATAGGGCAGTGCTGGATGGGGCACCCTGACCTGAGCTGACCTGAGCTGCAGCCCCCGGGCCCACGGCGGGGGTGCGTGGGGGGGTCCCCAGGGAGGCTGCCCAGGTCCACCATGACCTAATTAGTGCCCTCAGGGCACCTGGCATCTCACCTGAGACGGTGAAATGATGTTGTGATCCAGCTCATTAGCATGACTCATAGTGTTTCCTTTTGCTGGAGAAAACTGGGGGAAAAAATCCAGACTGGCTCTGCCCTGGCCACAAAATGCAAAGCTTGGGCACAGAGCAAAATCTGGACTCCCCAGGGTTTCAGTAAATTAAGACCAGGATTTAGGTTTAGGCCTATTTCTCTTTTATCTGTTGACTTTTCTTCAAGGGCTGTCCTGAGTTAGGGGAAAAAAAAAACCAAACCAAGAAACTCTCTGAAGTTACCTAACCTTGATCTGAATTCAGATCTAGTCACACTGCTCTCTAATTTTTCTTCTCCATTCTCTGAAAAACCCTTCCTTCCCTCTTAACATGAAACAGTCTAATAAATGCATTGTTCGCTGATTCTTTTTTTTGTTAAACTCCACCACTTCGCACCTGCCACCTTCTGACTGAATGGCCATTCTTAGCCTAAAAGTTAGAAAAGGAATCAGAGAAAGAAAAGGATGAGAAGGGGAATGGATCTCAAGCATTGCAGTCATGCTAATACAGCACGGAGCACAATCAGAAGCTGCCAGGGAAGGGCTGATTAATAACAAGAGGAATATAAGTCTTAATTTCACAGACGCACATTATTTCTTGCACAGATTTAAAATTTAGGGCTCAGGGCTGTAGAGCAGCAGTTAAGGGAGCAGAGCAACCCGTAAAGCAGGCAGAGGTTATAGCTAGTTATTGACAGCACAATCATCATATGCCATTATAAAGCAACTGAACATAGTAATAAAAACTCATCCGTCACATATCCAAAGCCACAGACCCTGTGTTAGGATTATATTGAAGGTGAGATATGATGATGCCACAGTGTTTCCAATTTTTATTGACATCCTGGCCTTGAGGATTAGGAGGTGTCAGAATGCATCTGTGTATTCAGAGGAAGACAATGATATCCTCTGCTCTATCTCTGTTGTACTTAAGAGCTTACTTGGACCACGGTGCAGGTGAAAATGAGAAAAGCAAAGGCATGCCACATCAGAGTATCGGCAGCCCAAATAGGACCAGGCAGTCCAGAGTCATCTGCCAGAGCATGGACCAGAAAACCAATTATTAACTACATGACAGTAAAGTACAATCTCAATTCACAGCAGTAGGTACTGCACATGGGCATAACACAAGCCGGCTTTGACCCACAGGGTTTGAAATGCAAATATTAGAGGGCAAACAACAGGTGAACATAAAAGAGTTGGTGGAGTGCAATACAGCAGTAAGGTAGTGTGGACCCAGACACTAAGTAGCATCAGCATATTTGCTGCTCGCAGGATTCCTGAGCATCGCAAGCATCAAAGCAAGTTTTAAGGAAGTTCTTAAACACGGCTGAGGAGGAAAGCAGTTGCTCTGAAAGAAGTTACTCTGGTCCAGACGACATATCTCTGCTATTAAACATTACCTCCAAGTATTGCTAAACCCATGTGATTTTGAGTATTTTTTCACTTCTGGGTTCCCTCCAGAACTATTTGCAATACTCAAAGGCTCATCCTCTGCTGCCATTCACTAGAGTACACCTCCAATAAGCCAGGGAAATCAGAGCCCACATTTATACTGTACCCATTCTCTCCAGAAACCACAACTGTCATATGCCCTTCACAGAGAAATCAAAATACTGATTTAAATTACCTGCCCACAGCCATTAGCAGGACCAAGCACTGATCTATGAGTCCTGCCCACCAGTTCGGAGTTAAAATCATTCGGCCACACTCCCTCTTGGAGGCTGGGGCTCGGTAATTATTTTCTGCTTGTAATTACTCCAAGCCTCATGCTTCTTTACACATTATTGTGGTCCACGTGGGCAGAGTGAGCTGCGACACTTTTCTTGGGGCTCTCATTGCTGAATAGGCTTGGGTAACACAACTCATTAGTTTTTGTCTGATGTCAGAGCTGATGAATGCCTTTTCCTCTTGAAAAATTGTAATGAGCAGAGAAAGCACAACAACATAAATCTACAGCAGTGACAGTGACTGTGGCCAGAATCAGGAACAGCTCACGCTTAACCAAAGTCTGAATGAGCATTTGGGATTGATGCTCTGAAACTCACTGCCCAGTGTTGGTGGAGATCTGTGCACTTCCCAGCTCCCATCACCATCCTCTGGTTATCCAACAAGATGAATAATAATAATAACCACGACCTTATTGACTCCAAAGACCTCTCCATGTCAGCAAAAGAAAAAAAGCAGCAAGTTTAACTGTGCATTGGGACATTAATTTTAAAAAGACTACTTCAAAGGCATGCAAGCACACTGCATGACCCAGAGCAGTCAGTTTTCTTCTGTTCTTTGAGGAAATTGCTAACCCAATTTCAATTCTGCAGATAAAAGTATTTTATGGTTCCAAAAAGTCTCTCTTTCAAGTTGGGTTTAAGCACAATCATGGGAAAGTCTGCATCTTATGTTTGTGACCACCAAATTCACTCAGTGCCTGTTTCACCTCTGAGTACGGAAAAAAAAAGAAAAAGGAAAATTATTTAATCTTGTCAGTAACTTTCTTGTTAATCTCAAAATGGAGGCTGAATAAAGTTAACCCCCAATGAAATAAGTCCCTGAGATTTGGATGGAAAAGTCTAGCACAGGGATGAGGAAGGCAGCCGTTTCTGGCTAGAAAGCTGGCTGCTGAGGCAACATTTCTGTAACTCTTCTAATATGAAACAGCCTTTTCACAATAATTGTCTAGTGTGCAGTACATGAAACGCTGTGTTACGCACTGGCAGTTTTTGAGGCCGGGTTGCTGCTGGAAGAAATCCACAGGCAGATCTGGGGTGGAACAGAGAATATAAACTAATTTTTTTTTCCCTGAGGTTTTTGGAGCATTGCGCAGCCCCTGAGCTGGGACAGGGTCTGCCACATCGCAGGGCGATGGGCGCCCATCCTCCTCCTTGGAGCTGTTCGTTCCAGGAGGGAAGGTCATTTTGGCCGTAGGGACAAGCACGTTCCTGCATAGATGATTGCCCTCTCCTTTTGTGGTCCACAGCTGGCTTTAACCTCTCAGCAAAATGGTTTGTGAGCTGGGGCATATCCTGTGAACTGTGAAAGGGCACAATTGCTGGGAAAAACTCAATGTAGAGCAGCCCTAGAGGGCAGCAAGGGGTTATGAAAGCCTTGGGCCACGCTCCTAGCCCAGATTATTTTCTCCTCTGCTCTTGGATAAAGTAAAGCCAAAACTATTCATCCACTTGTGAAAAAGAAGTCCCTAAGAAAAGCTTCCCGGGGAGCTGTGGAGCAGAGGACAGTGCTGTATAAGCTGCTTTAGCAATCCCAGGGCTTCGTTTGTGTTTGCAACCTCCTTGGTGCAAGAAGTGAGAGCCTCCGTAGCCATCAGCCTCTTGGGAGAACCACGCAGTGCCCATCAAGTCATTAGGGATTATCGTTACTTGCATAACGGTGTGTAGGATTTTAATGTAACCTATTCACTGAGCATCCTGACAGATGATACGGGGCTGTAGCAGAACCTTAAAGAAGAGGTGAAAGCTAAGCAGCTGTCCTTGCTGCCAACACATCAGTATTTCTATGACAGGTGGAGGATTAGTGGGGGATTCGGAAGGAACCACTTTGCCTTTAAACCCTTTCCCTTCGAACAAGTGCCAGCTCCGCTTACAAAATTACATGCCGCTGCCTAAAGCAGTCTGTACAATTCTGCCGCAATCCCATTATTAACTGGTGTCTCTCATTAGCCACTGCTGATTCATGGCTTTGTGCTGACAAAATAAAATGATCGCTGCAATGTTGATCATCATATTCAGAGTTTTGCTGAGATGGCCACAATGGAGATATTGGCTCCCATCAATACCTTCCTTTGCCTCTAAATTTCAATAGCACAGACTGCAAAGCAGCTCCCTGAAAACAGACTGTTGTCACTATAGATTACTATCTGAAATTAACACCGGTTTTGCCTCGCAGTCAAACTCACAATGCTTCCTAGGAACTCTCATGTACGAATTTGTATATCTGACAATTACACCAACCATATAATTTTTTAATATTTTTCTGAAGCTTTGTGAGCAAATCAGCCCATGCCAGCTTGAAGCTCTTCTTCCAACTTGTCTCGCCTCCTAAATGGCTGAAATACCTTTTAGAGCCAAAGAAAGTACATCCCTGGCTCCAGCCTGCCTGGAGCAAATAACTGAGATGCTCTTTTTGAATCCACAGTTCAGAGCTCATCTGCACTTATGGAGGGATTTCGCTTTTTCAATTTCCCTTTTACAACAGGCCAAATGTGTGCCAAATGGGGAGCTTTATTTCCCATGGGGAATTCGAAGGCAAACCATCCAGGTTTGCTTTGTTCTTTGTAAGCAACTGGGTGGCCCCAGGGCTACTGGTGAGCAGCCACCACTGCTTCGGTAGCCAGCCAGGGCAGCCTGGGGGGGAGCACATGCCACCCTCCCCGGCTCCAAATGGCCATGTGGCAGAGACCCAGCCTGTGCTCTGATAGTTCTCCTTTTCTGATGCTTTTCCTTCTTTGTGCACTCCTGTTGAAAATATACCAAGATAGATGTATCTATAGCCCTGCTTTTCATATCATGTTTCCAGCACTGCCAGCATGCAACTAACTTGAAAACTTCTAGTCCCCTTCTCCTTGGGATGGTGCCACCGCACAGCACACACCTTATTCCTCAACCAGGTGTTTTCTTTCACTCAAAACAGGTCTCTTCACCAGACTCTCCCCCTCTGTGAAATGCTCCCCCCCTTGTTTTCCTGCCCCCACACCAGCATAGCTGCCAGCGCCATCCCAGCGCTTGCCCTCTGCCTGGAGGCCGGCATCCAAGGGCTGACGGACTGCCCGCATCCTGCGCCGCCCATGAATACAGCAGGGTGTCACAGCTTGCAGGTGAGAGCAGTTATTCACTTCCCCCCATTTACCTCAATTCCCTCGTCTCTAAAACATAGATAACATTTCTCTAGCTCACAGGAGACAATGATCATAGAATCACAGAATCATTTAGGTTGGAAAAGACCTTTAAGTTCATCAAGTCCAACTGTTCACCTAGCACTGCCAAATCCACCACTAAACCATGTCCCTAAGCACCACTTTTTTTTAAAAGAATCTACACATCTTTTAAATGCTTCCAGGAACGGTGACTCAACCACTTCCCTGGGCAGCCTGTTCCAATGCTTGACAACCCTTTCAGGGAAGAAATTTTTTCAAATATCCAATCTAAACCTCCCCTGGTGCAAACTGAGGCCATTTCCTCTTGCCCTATCGCTTGTTACCTGGGAGAAGAGACCGACCCCCACCTCTCTACAACCTCCTTTCAGGTAGCTGTAGAGAGCAATAAGGTCTCCCCTCAGCCTCCTTTTCTCCAGGCTAAACAGCCCCAGTTCCCTCAGCCGCTCCTCATCAGACTTCTGCTCCAGACCCCTCACCAGCTTCGTTGCCCTTCTCTGGACACGCTCCAGCACCTCAATGTCTCTCTTGTAGTGAGGGGCCCAAAACTGAACACAGTAGTCGAGGTGTGGCCTCACTAGTGCCAAGTATGGGGGACGATCACTTCCCTCCTGCTGGCCACACTACTTCTGATACAAGCCAAGATGCTTGTATTATATTATTAGAATCATATTATTTGTATCCAGATTCACATTCAGACTACGCAGCTATAAACACCTAGTGATATTACATAAATGTCATTATTGTAACTACTCACGAGAACGTGGGAGGATTTGTGTAAGGGCACAAACAGGGACTTTCAGAGGAGGAGGAATGCATTTCTATTCTGCATGAACACAACATATAGCAAAAATTAATCCTGGCGTGCCTTTTTTAGGTCCCTCCTGCCAACTACTGCAAGAAATTATTTCTGTTGGAAAGTTTAACATTTGCATTAGTCTTTGATTTGAATGAGAGACAGAAATAAGGTAGTGAGGAAGGCAAACGCTTCTCTGGTATTTGCCGCTTCTTGTTCCTAAAGTCTACTCTAGCTTACAACAGGCAAATAGGCAGACTTTTTTCCCCTCCTTCAGAAATCCCCTTCAATCCCTGTGAAACAGCAGTGGTGACTGGCAAAGGTTTGAATCACAGACCGACACCTGTCCCCAGTCTTGGCGCTTTCGGAGCTGCTCAGCCAGCGCCAGGGTCAATAGACACGCTGGGTTGTGCCCAATTGACTCCAAAGGTTTTCTGCAGAGACTCCAGAAAGACAGAAGTTGCTCTATTGGATCAAACCAATGGGGCATGCAGTCCAGGATCCTGTTTCCGATGGTGGACAATACCAGATGCTTCAGAGGTTCGATGCCGTTTAAGCCCCAGCGACTTCTTTGTACAATAAATTTGAATGATGTGATATTATATTGCAACATGCTGAGGAGAAAATTGAAGATATGGAAATTGCATTTTGTGTCTGAAATGCAATTCAGACCAAAGATATTACAAACTAGAGGTCCGTGAGAAATGGTGTGAAGGTCTGGAAAAGCAGAGCTGTGGAATCCTGTGCGGTAGTGTAGCCATCTAGTGATCATTTCGAGAAGTCTCTCTTTTTCTTGGGGAAATGCGATGCAGCACATTGAGAGACAGGGAAGATGATGCTGTTTGAAATGAAGAAGTAACGGTGAAGATCTGAGAGTAACAAGAAGCTGTATGTGTGGGGGTAACATTTACAAAGCTGGAAAACAAGATTACAAGAGGTTGGTGATTCCAAAGGATCAAAAGGTTTATCTGCTGCATGCCTGCCACCTGCGAGAATATTTGCACAACACAAGGAATCAAAAAAACATCATCCAGAGAAGGGAGAGCTCACATGCCAGAAGATACTCAGAAGTGCTTGCAAATTGCAAGTGAGCACCTGAAGAGTGAGACTCGCTCAGCAGGACCAAAATTCTCTGCCTGGTTGCTCACAGGATGCCTATTCAATCTCAGCTGGAAAAAAAAATCCCAACCAGAAACAAACACCTTTTTCCTGGATCTCAGGTGGAAGATTTTTTTTTTTTAGATGGAAAAAATTAGAGATTCCCTCAAGTGCAAACTTTCCCAGGGTATCAGGAAAAAGGACTGTATGTTTGACTGATGCAGCAGGGATAATCACCATATTGATGCATTTATGTCTAGGCAAAGCATGGCATAGATTAGTAGCACGCTGTTGAAACCAAAAGCCCTGCACCGCTTTACACCACATGAAGAAGCAGAAAATGGCAAGGTGATCTTTACTGAAAGTCCAGAACTAAGAACTGAGAACACTAAACCAGAACCAAGGTGAAATGATCCCATGCCTCGGCTCCGGTCATGGCCTGCACCTTACCCCACCACAGCTTTCCTCTGAGCCATGTTCTGTCCCCTCTGGATCTCTGGTAGCTGGAGATTAGTTCAAACCCTGAAGTGGGAGGCTTAAGAGATCTGTTCACCCCTCAATGTTTTTAACGACAGTCGTTACGACCACTCTGGGTGATCTTGATAGGCAGACATAAGGATATCAAGAGAATGCAGCATGAGCTACAGTAATTAGCATAATATAATTCAAACACACAGGCTTAATAAAGTATTTCAGTATCAACCTGTGGCAATCTGCTCCACAGTTTAATTATAAGCAAGCAGAGAAAGAAAGTGTTTTCTTTTTTCAGTACTGAATTCCCCCTCCTTAATCTTATCATTCTTACTTCACAAAACAGGAAAAACAGAAGTGCTACTCTGTCTTATATCTGGGCCATTCTGTATTATATTATACTTTTAATAAATACTCTTTTATTTATCTTCTTCCTAAGGGACATGCAGACCCTGTCCCATTTGTACCACTTCCCCCATGCCCTTAGGTCACCACAATTGCCATTTCTTCTCTTGCTCTGCACTTTAGCGTAATGTACAGACCAGACTTATCTGGGGCTTAATATCACCAGTTATACTGGTGCTATACTGGGTGCATTGCTGCTGTGCCAGCCCTCTCCCCTTCGAGGCAGGATCACAAGTCATCTGTAGGTTATGAGGACACTCAGGTCAAGCTGCAGCTCTGATTTTTCCTGCCTTATTCCTAAACTACTCTGGGTTCAGGCCATATATAACAAAAGCACCAAAGTGACAATAATTGCGTAGTATCCACTGCACAGTCACAATGTTCAGAAGAGCAACACCCATGGAGGTCTCCACTACTCAGCTGGTTGTTGCATCCTTTCTCTTTCTGTCCTGTCTCTAGTTCTTATGATCTGGTAGAGACTTTGTGAAGCAAACCTCCTCAGCAGGTTGTGACAGGCGTTGAAACTCCTGCCGGTTAGTCGGGAGGGTTTGGACTTTTAGCTAGTCTGTAGCAGCTAGCGACATTTGGGCCCAGTCTTAGAAAAGAGGAGGAAAGTAGGTATTACAGACGGAGTCTGGAGATAAAAAGAATAATTGCACGTACAGTCATGCAGGCTTACTTAGAATTAGAGATAGGGATTGTATTTATCCAGTGCCGAGTAATAACGCAGCTAGCAATGTTAAACCCAAGATTAATTTCCATCCTCCTCCTCTGCCCAAGAGTTACATTAAATATGCAGAACAAAAATATGAACTAACGAAAGAAAAACAATTACTGGGTATAATTCAAGTTTTAAGCCAATCCTTTACTTTTTCTTTGTAAATGCCTCTTGCTTCCTCATAATTTTCCCAGAAACGTTGCTGTTCACGGACTTACACAAACTGTCTCACTGGTCCTGCACGTGGCACTAGAAATAGGGAGTAGGCCTCTTAGTTTTCTCAGTACATATTCAAAGGCAGCTTTCAGCAAGAAGATCCCAACAGGGGCCGGTAGGTTATCTACCATGTGTCTTCTTCACGGTTGCTATCTCTCAGGAAGCAGCCCCTAATCCTGTAAGCGTGACCTAAATTCTCCGCTTCTGGATGCATGACCTTAAATCTGGCTGCATCAAAAAGGATTTAGCTCAGAAAAGTCCAGCCTTATCAAGTAATTCAGTTCAGTCTGCAGAACTAAACTGTCCTTATTATTTTTCACCTTTATGTCATCCACAAACTTTATTAGCAATGATTTTGCACATTCTTCTGAAAGACTGAAGGAAGACGAAAGGAATTGAGCCAAGAAGAGATCCCTAGGGGAAACTTGTGGGATACGCTTCTTTTGCAAGATGATTCCCCATTTGCAATTACTGTTTGAGATTTATCAGTGAGCCATTTTTAATCCATTTAATGTGCGCTACATTTAGTTTACCCACCACTAACCTTTAATTACAATCTTCTGTGGCACCAAGTCTGACACCTTAGAGAACTACATCACGTGAATATTTACCATCATGAACCAAATCTGTAATCCCATCAAAAAGCTGCCTAAATTCCACAAGACATCTTTTCCACAAAACAATATTGAAGGGCATCAGCTGTCTTCCTGTTTCTCTTCTAATTATGTCTCTCTTTTTTTGGACCAAATTTAATGCTAGGCAAGTCAGCCTTTAGTTACCTGTGGTTTCAAAGTATCTTTTTAAAAAAATGGTATAATCTCACACAATGCCAATGCCTCTCTAGTGCATGTATGTGCACACACCCACCCTCCTCTGATGCGTCCTTCACAGTTTGCTCACAACCAATGTGCGCTCTTCTTGGCTGAATCTTTTCTGAACTCCTGGGCATGAGTTATTTGGTCATGTAAATTTTAAGATGTTCAATGATAGCAATGGTTCTCTAGCATTTTCATTACCTGCTTTCAGAACAGAATTTCAATATCACTGTGACTTCCAAATGTATGATAAACCACTTTTCCTTATCCGCAATGAATATTCATTTAACAGTTCATTTTTTTCTGCAGTAGTACCAATTGTACTAAGTAATGAACCTATGTTTTCTTAAGGGATGGCTTTCATTTCAGTATCTGAATTCTTATTGTCCTCAGCCTCCTCGGCATATGTACGTAGAAATGTTAATTACTCTGCACCAGTTTTGGCTGAGGTGGCTGTATATAATCCAGACAATTCCAAAACTGAAGTAAAAATCAAAGTCAAAACGTACATGTTTTTTTTCAGCCTTCACAGTCATTTTTGCATTGCACTAAAAACACCTTATATTCTAGTTATTTTCATTTCAAAGCACTGTATGCATTCAAGATATTTTGCTAGCATCTCCACAGAAATGATGTCATCCTAGCAGGAAAATTAAGTGTACCTTTGCTATTTTATGGTAAGTAGCAAATTAATTTATTTGATTTGACTCACTCATGGGAAACATTTTTCATTGAGAATATCCTCTAAGCATTTATTCTACTAAAATAACCATAAAGAGCATCTAACACATGGCCCTATAAATAGTTGGAAGTAAATATTCATAGGATCGTGTCATTACTCTAGCTAACCTGACAGCTGGGCTTGACTGTCATGCCACCCCCAGACCCTTCCCTTCTCTGCCCTCTGAAATCCCAACTTTACTCCCTGGACACACCTGCCTTGGAGCCAGCAGCCCTCCTGAGCTGTCAGGAACAGAGTTGGGCTCAGCTCCAGGTCCCACATGTGCCACTTTGCACAGGGTGGCCGGAACAACCTCCTGTCTGGCAGGGCCAGAGGCGTGAACTTCCCCAGCAGCAAGCCCTCCTCTCACTGTTGCCATCTTTCTACCTTTCACACTTCTACCCCTTTGCATCCTCATTTTACTGCCCACAAAAGCAGGCAAGGCAGGCTAATCCCCAGAGGGCTCTCAGCTCATGTGCTTCACGGTGGCAGAGGACACTATTAAGACTGACCTTAAACGTTGGCATGTATAACCCCAAGTTACAAGAGGGTATGTATTGGTATCCAACACCCCAGAGCGGAGAAGTGAAAACACAAGAAGGTGCAGGAGCACAATGCAAGCTGAAGCCACCAAACCCACAATGAACCAACATGGCACAGCCACAGGGAGATCTAATGAGCAGCGCAGCATAACTGGCAATGCACCGATACTACTTTTTGGACTAACACTTTGGCTATGGGCAGCACTTTTGTTCCTCAGAGCCCGCTAGGTTATGAAAGGCAACTGAGATCACATAGGAGTCACATTATTGCCAACAACAAACTCAGAGAGAATGGTTAGATGTGGAAGGTTGGCAAATGCTAATAATAAATAACCACTTCCAGAGAGGATCACTTCTCTTCCACTACTTTCTGCACCCTCTAATGGACACTTTACAGGCTGGGGAACTGAAGGTTAAGTTTTTGTGTTTCCCAACTTGCTAGCAGATCCCACTGCCTTGAAAGGTAACTCAGGGAAATTCACGTAACAAACTCCTGGTCACCAGTTTCCTATCTGAGCCACACTTTCCTGGTGAGAAATGATGCACTCTGGTCAGCAAACCCATTTATCAGTGGTGAGTGACTCAAGGTAATGTTTGTCACGGGCACAACTCTACCTTTTCATCTCCAGCTTCTGGGCAGAAATATTAATCTCTTCTCTCTTCCCTTGACTGCTTCAAGCCCTTTTCTCAGCTGTTCACCTTTAATATCTCTGTCTTGCCGGAGCAGGGCATGAAAACCCAAATGGTGCTGAACAGAAAGCATTACTTCTATACTCCCACTGCAATGACAGCTAAAAAACAATCAGATCTATTACATTGACCATGATCACATCAATCACTGATTTTATCAATTTACGATATTCCTTGTCTTGAGCTACGATACATACAGTCCTGGGGAGCCATAATTCAACTTTTTATTCCTGTATTGAATACTAGAAATGGTCCTGAATGGCAAATTCAGATGCAGACCCCCAGCTCCCCTGCAGTTGAAGAGCTTCAGTTTCCAAGTTCTGGTTCAGGTGTCTCTCCTGTACAGTGGGAGACTAAACCCGGTAGGTTGTTAACAGCCACTCTGCTTTCTATATAATACGCAGAAACCTTCCCCATTGCCTCCCCAAAAACGTGAGAAAGAAAAATCAATGTGATAATTTATCTACACTGCCAGAAAACTCACTACAAACACACACCACAAATAACCAGGTGAAGTAAAGACAGAGAGAGAGAACTTAACAGCAATAGAGAAACCCCTGTGCAGTTTATTTAGTACAGTCTACGTTCCTGTTTCCCTCTGCAGCTCAAACCAGCATGCCAACACCTTGGTCTGGCCATATTTCCTCCCAAAGAGTACTTGCTTTTAAAAGAGCAAACCTTTCTTCTTTCTTCCTCCTCTCTTCCATTGCATTTGTCTTTCTCTTGATTTTCTGTGCACTCATCTGCATTCATTTCTTTCCCTGATTTGCTTTTTTATAAAAAAGTCAACCTCTGAGCATACGCATATCTGTTAATCTAACCCATCTATCAACAGTTTCTGAGCCATCTCTTCAACCTATGCAGCCGGGGATTTTAGCCAGGCTTTTATCATTTTTATGTGCACTGCTGCCGCCCGCTGTCACAAGGTCACCCTTGGAAATGATACTATGCCTCAGTGGGTACTTTTTCACCTAATAAAATATACAGCACACTGTATATCAATCATATTGTCTAGAGACCAAATACTGAACAGTCAAAGAGGGGTAAATGCATCCCTCTGGATCCATTTTTGACTGCATAGCAAGGATAACCTCTTTGCCAACGAGAGACAGAAAGTCCAGCACTAGTCTATGGGGAGCCTCTCGAGTCATTTTGGAAGCACAGTCCCTCTTTGCTCTCACACGTTTAAGAAATCAAACTCAAAGAGGTTAGGAACAAGGTGTGTGACAGACCCAAGCGTCCGAGCAAATTTCGCCACCATCACTCAGGGGATATTTGGTCCATCAGCACCCCTTGCACATGGGGCAGGGTTCAGACGGACCCCTGCAGGGTTTGGAGCTGATGCTCGCTGAGCTCAGGATGGAAAATTCATCGAGTATCACGTACCCACCCTGGGGAAATGCTTGCCAAGACAGCCCACCCCGGGGAAATGCTCAGCATTTGGGAGCTCCCACCGCACAACTCTGGAGTTGGGCCCTGGTTTTCTTAAGCAAACAAGCAGCAGCAGTTGCTTTAGCCACTCTGTTGGCTGCAGAAACTTCCTGGACACAGAAGAGGCATCTGGTAGATGTACAGTCAGGTTTTCTGGTGACCTCCTCTTCCCCTAAATTAACACCTGTCTCTCCTTTTCTTTCTTTTTGGCTGTAATGCAGCTCTAAAAAACATTAAAACAGAAAAGAAAGAATGCCAGGAAGCTGTACCTCCCAATTTATACAAATCAGTGATATAAAATCTTTTGGAGTGTCAGAATTAAAAAAAAAAAAAAAGTCTAGATCTGTGCAGCACTTTTGGTTCAAACTCAAGTCAAGGGCCACACCAGGAGGAGAAAACAAGAATGGAGCTTCTGCTGCCGCCGCTCATGGCATCCCGTCGCAGCTCACATCAGCATCAGGACTGGGCAAGCCTGGTAACACAGTGCATTGGGTGAGCAGCCACAAGCCCAGCCCGGGGGTCCCACAGAGCTCACCCACTCCTGGCCAACAACTGTGCTAACTGAGCACACACTGGACTCGAGCTGACTTTCCAGCCTCAGCTCTGGACACGTAGCCCAAACGCCGGCCAAGGGTGGTGGGGACTGTGCTTGCCTGTGTGTGCCCAGCCCTGTTCAGCGCCTACCCCAACCCTCCCATCCCTGCATCGACACCACTAAGTCAAGAGCAGCTAGGAGTCCACATACAAGACTTTTCTCTCTCTCTAGCTGCCACCTCGCCTCCCCTGTCACTTCCCTACTCCAGGAAAGTAATGAGCTCCCTGCCTCCCAGGGCCAGCAGAATTCATTTACCCCCTTCCCAGCAGGACCAGTGCCTGCTAACAGCATGAAATGTTTCTCATGTGCATTGCCAGCCAGTTCCATGCTGCTTTAAATGAAACACTTCCATTAATGCTACAGGTGGGCTTCAGCTATGAAGTTAGCCTCTGGATCCGAACGTGACTCAAATTTGGGAGTAGCTTGTTACAAAGATGGGCCTGAGCTAATATGCCTTTCACCTAACTGGACACAAATCCCTTCCTCTCTATTTAAGGGAGAGGAAAGGCCTTTACAAGCAGGGAAGCCAAGTTCAGGTTCATTACAGCATGACTGCTCTGCAGTCAGACCCAGGAATCTTGCTAGCTCGATGTTGCTGAGGTCCTTAGTATTCAATAAAGGTCTGTAAAGAGTACATGCAGACCCTTCCCTTGGCATAATCCAAACATGAGGTAGTCTAGGGCAGCTGCCTGAGAAAGGCTGAAAAATCACTGCCTTAAGCTCAGTCAGTGCTTTGTTTTTCTGGGTCCTTGAGGATGGCAAAATTCAATCCTGCATGAGTACATCTGCTAGGTCCCCTCCTCCTTGCTTGGCCCCAGCAATGGTTTGTCATGGTGCTTAGCCAAAACTTACCTAGTTCCAGCACTGTTAGCTAGCAAGGAGGAGGGAGGATGATCAGCCCATCCTTGCAGCTGGCAGGAGAGGCCACACAGCAGAGCAGCCGGTGGGAGGGCAGGAGACGAGGGCTGGAGACTGGATGAGCTCCTGCTCGCCACACTTCCCATCCAGCAGCCTCTGCATCCCAGAGGATGAACAGCCAGGACTGCTGTGGGGGAAAGCCGAGGCCCACCTCACCTCCTTGATCATCCCTCCACCACCAGAAGCCACAGGCAGACAACATCCAGGGGTTGGAGTTGTTCCTCTTCCTCAGGTTGCTCAGTCTGGATCAGAACAAGAAGGAGGTCCAAGTCCAAGAGGGAAACTGAGCAAGCAGCAGATCTTTCTCTCAGATGAGGTACTAATAACAAGGATGCAGACAAGAAAAGGCATTTCTTTGTGCTGAAAAGAAATGAATAACCTAACCTACTGGTCAGACACAGCAGGGGTCAGCTCCAGGAAACAGCACTGTTTTGCGTGTTTCTGGCGCAAAACACAGGTCATGACAAAAGTAAGAAAGCAAACAAAAAAGTCAGCTTTTTAGCCAGGCACTCAAGCAAATAAGTCAGCATAATGCTTCAAATTCACCTCATGCAGACATAAATTCACTTCTAAGGTCAGGGTTAGATGATTCCCATCTCACCACTGTTCCCCTCTAAATAATTAATTGGGTTTATTCAATGGATTTTCTATGAAAGACTTAGAGGTATAAACTCTTTGGGGTAAGGAACACGGCTAAGTTTGCAAAGCAGCATGTAAATCTATGGTGCTATAATAAGCTTTTATTAATAAAAACAAATCATTTGTCCGTCTCCCCCCAGATCTCACAAGACACGAACTAAGAAATGGCACAGGACAAGGCCAGTCACCTCCCTGTAATTTTATCGATGTGTACTGAGCACCGCTGACTGATAACTTCAGCCCCTTACACCAGTCATTAGCCATCATTCTCGCTCCAGGGAGCGTCGCTGAGCTGCAGCTCTCCTCTCCGCTTTCTCTCCTGTGACCTGAAACAGGAGGGACTGGGACCTTAAATCAGCATCTCCCTGTTTTTCTCTCTGGCACCAAATCTTATTCTATCTTCCTCTTCATTGTGTCACTTAAAGTGACTGCAGAGATTGACTTGTCCAGGCATTAGCCAATGCAAAAATGTAGAGGGAAAGAGGCTAGGACCGGTAGACCATGGTGAGAGTTGCACTGTGTCTCTGTCTCCAAGGGCAGGAGAAACCACTGTGGACTGCATGTAGATTAAATATTTACTAGTATTACAATGGCATTTTAAATCTCCTGTTTCTCCCTTAAAAGCACTGGTGATGCCTTTGCCCCCCTCCCATACTGGCTCCTAGGAGCACTTATAAAGTGAAATCGAAGATGCCTGGACAACACCAAACCTGGCTTCAGGTCTGCCAGACTAGAGGAGGGGACCTGGACCAGGATTTGCAGCTTTTCAGGAGAGCAACATTACCAGCACAGTTCTGGGCATGCAGGGGTAAATTTTCCTCATTTTCTCCTGCTGGAATTGAAATAATTTCCACAAAGACTAAAACATTCAATGAGCCAGAGCAGTTGTCATCTGGTGAGGGCACTCAGCTCGGAGGAGAAACCCTTATGGTTCCAGACTTCATTCCAATAAACATTAAACTGCTTTATAGATACTGGAAACCATTAACAGGAGAGATGGAATTTCTCCATTCCAGGATACTGCCTGATTCATGGTGCTTGCTAGAGGAGTCTCCAGGGACATGAAGGTGCAAATGACCTCCCATGAAAGATGAGGTTAAACTGGGTTCTCCAAGTGCTCCAAGCACCAGAGGAGGTGACTTCACATTCAGTTATATGGGCTAAAAGGCAACCATAACCCACAACAACCTGTGAGATGTGCCTAAACCCAGCATTTGCTGCATTTGCCTTGCTTTTGCCAAGGGATGCTCAGAATAGAAATAAAATTAAATTATTTGAGTAGAGCGATCCTTTTCTCCCAATGTACGATCAACGGTTTTCAGCTCAACAGGAGTACAACAAAACACTGTCATTCTAGATTGGATCAAACTGCTTTTTACTTTCTCCCTTCCTCACCTTGAAGTAAAAGCCTCACGACTCGCTCAGGAGAGGGAATGTCTCCTGCAGAGGCAGCATCCTCACCAGCCTTTGTAAAGATGCAATGTAGAATATGGTGTACCATGGATGCTTAAGCAAACCAGACAATATTTCTCAATCAAATAGATGGAAAAATATCTTTTGGTAAAGATATTTTCACAGGAACATGTTAACGTCAAATAAGTTTTACAGAGAGGAAATGGGGGGGGGGGGGGGGGGCTCCAACTACCTCAGTTTATTTAGATAGTACTTAAATGTATAATTTTGGCTTCATCATATTATTAGGTTACGTTCTGCCTGCTGTCATATTTTAAAATTTTACATACCCATTTTATAAAACATTATGTTATTTAACATTTTGGCATGACCAAAAAAAGAAGAAAAAAAAAATTAAGCAGAGATGATCAGAACTCATGAGTATTTCCAAACTATTTTTTCTTTAATTTGCATTCCACAGAAATAGTTACAACTTTCTACTTTTCTCACCAACTTGAAACAGATAAAATTTTGAACTGTTTCCCAAGGAACAGGATTGCTATAATCCATGATGGTCTAATAGAAATGTGGCACTAATGCACTTCACCTCGCAAATTATGATATGCTCTAACTGGGGGGTGATGGGGAACACTCTCAGGGCAGACTGATGGCCGGGAGCAAAGCCTGCAGAGAAGGCAAGAGCACTGTGCAATCACAGATCTGTGCCCTCTGACAAGAAGGATGCACCTCCAGGAGATCGGAAATCATCTCCATGAATTCCCATGCTGGCTGCCAGCCCTGCGGCAAAATGCAGCCACATGCTCTGGAGGCTTCCCGCGCCCCACGGGAGCAACACCTGCAAGCACTGCTGGTCCTCCTGCACAAGTGGAAGCCCACACCATTCACATGAAAGAGGAAGCCTCACTGTAAGGCCTATTTTAAAAAGGAGCCATATGATGGGGTGATCTTCTGGTTGCTATTTCATCACCCCCCAATAAATGCCAAAACCCAACAAGTTTCAACAAATTCAACAGCAGCCTCGACTGTAGACCCTTTTACCAAGCCTTGCTGTGCAGCTATACTTTCTCCCTCCCAAAAAAGCTAGGACCCCATGCTATGGCATCACTGAATGCAGCCTGAATGCTTTTCAAGGGCTTGCTTTTTAAAGCACATTAGCCACTTGCCCAGCCCTTGGCTTCCAGCAGAGGTTCCTCCTGAAGGCCAGCCTGTGATCTTCTGGGATCTGCCTTCAGTCACCAGAAGCTCCCTGATCCCATTTTCGAAAAAAATCGCTACTATGTGGACGTGTGGCAGGAGCATCCCAAATTTGACATGATTTTCAGCTAAGGCACAGGAATAGGTACTCAGGCAGCCTCCCCGCCACAAATAAGAGGCAGAGTATTTGTGCAGATGAGGGAAACCCAGCTCCCGGGCCATCTAATCCCCAGAGGGGACCCACAGTTTACAGAGAGGCTCTGGAGCCTCTGTCTCCTCTCGGCCAGCTGCACCCAGTGCCACTCCTGCCCAGCCACTCTTTGATTTCAAGGCAGATGTTATTTTAATACGAAATCCACCACAACTGATTTTGTGTCAGGAGTGGAAGTATAGCAGGAGGGTGGGTTGTTCTGTTTTGCTTTTTTTCCTAAGAACAGACTCGGTCTCTAAAATGATCTGCAAATGGCAATGATAATGACGATGTACATGGGGAATAGTAATACATACCATTTTCTATGCCCAGTGGTGAGACATGAACTGAGAATGCAGCTGTATTTGCCTCAAATTTATATTATTTTCAACTTGCCTCTTGACTGCTACTCTGATACTGCTTGTGAAAACACATAACCAAGCACATGAGCTGATGCCCAAAAGGTTGGGATAGAATCTGGGAAAAGTGATAGTGCGCAGCTGAGAGAACTGGCAGAGCAAGAAGAAGTCTAAAGGCGGGGGGAGGGAGAAAAAAAAAGGAAGGGGAAAAAGGGAATGGCTAGGTAAGAAAACCTCATCATTCTAAGTAGCCACCAAACACAGCAAGGGAAAACCAAACAACCAAACATGAGGGGATTTGTGGAGAGTTCAAAGTTTTAAATTATTCACCTAGAAGAAAATCACTCTTAATTTTATAAGGTGAGAGAGGGATTGCTCTCCACCTAAACTGGAAAAGAGGTATGCAAAGGGCTTCCAGTTTCGTCTAAAAATTAATTTTATGCCCCTATTTACATTTTCATTATTTATGGAGTTTTTCTGATAATCCCTCCTGCTGGGAAGAAGATGGCCACAGTTCCACATCTGTTTACCTTTGTTTACAGCTGGGAACACAGCCATGGATTTGTTCTGCTTCAGCGAGAAGGCAGACTGATTTGATTATTGCTTTCTAACATACAAAAAGGTTGTTGCTAAGAGTCTCACTTAGGAAAGACATGACAGAAAGCCAGTTTTAGCAAGTTATGGAAAAGGTGGAGATGAGAAAGCTAAGGGCCAAGATGACTCTTTCATCCTCTGGTCCCCAGGATGCCACCACTGAGCTTGGTCAGCCAAAGTGAGACCAGGGCTGGCCCAGTTGCTCTGAGCAAGACTTCAGGTCCCACCACTGCAAAAAACTTTGCCCTGATTTCAGCAGAGATGATACCTGCACACATCACTCAGCTCTCTCTGTGGTGTCACACTGCCTGTGGGGATGCTCCAGAGGTAGGGAGGTAGGTAAGGCTCTTGCTTGGCATATCCAAAAAAACCTATAGACGAGAATCTCCAGTGCAGACAGTCCCCTTCAGAGCTGGCACGGGCAGATGTAGGAAAACTCTGATGGGAGGCCTTTCAGTTTGTCCTTGTCCTTAAATACAAGTTTCTTCTCTAAATTATTCACAGTCACATGCCATCCTCGTTCACTCAGACCTGTTTCTGTCACCCCGATTTGTGTGGGGTGGTTTCTGTTCCTGAAAGAAGCCCAGTGGCATACACAGGAGTGACCTCAAACTGGAGCTGAGAAATTACACTGAGATTTCTTTAGCTTTAAGAAAAGCATATGGTCTTTCCTAAGATGTCTGAGAAGCGATGCAGCCTTTCCAGTGAAGGCTTCTTTGAATAATCAGGAGAGAGAAGAGAGAAATTTTAAGCACTCCCAGTTCAGCTATCATCTGCTACGCTCTTACATTGCCAGGACAAGTGGTAGAGCAAAACCTGCTAGAGGGTTTCTGACAAACTGACAGGACTTTTCGTAAAAGCTCCTGATTACACTAAGAAGCAGAGGCACTGATCCGCATCAGGCTGGGGTTGACCAATTCTCCTCTGCTCCCCCTCCTCCTTGTCCTGCCCACTTCCCACCCAGCCGTGCTTTTACTGCAGACCCCTGTGAAGGTTGTGCATGTAATAGCAATTTACCTGAGGATGAAACACTCCACCAGGAAAGGGCAGGTACCACCAGACCAGAGCCATTCAGAAACATCATCAAAGCTTGTTTCAGCTGTAATGGCAATTTTTCTGATGACCAGGTGGCTATGGCTAATTTGCTTTACTTTTGTTTATCTTTGCATGATACAAGACTAATTTTATATAGATCACAGTAACAAGCAGTTTTTCTATAAAGAATGGGATATTTACAACTCTAACATAATGATGCACTAGAGAGGACAGAGGCTGTGAGAGGTGGAGACGCAGGAGGTTGTGTAGAGGAGCGCAGGCATGGGGTGATAGCACAAGGGGCACAGGCTGGCACTGGAGACCCCACAGTTATAAACAACTCACCAATGGCCAGTTAAAGAAGTGCAGCCCTGGAGCTGGAGAAAACTGGTTCTAGGGGTAAGGAAGAGAACAAAGACACAGCATCTATCATACATGAAAGGCATTTATGTAAATAGTAAATTCCGATGTAATGTGGAACTGCAGACAATGCAAAAAGAGCAAGGTCTAAAAGGATGTTCGAATCAAAATGACAAATTAACTGTGGGGAGAGAGAAAGAAGGAAGGAAAGAGGAGTGAGGAAGAAGAAACCATCGGCACCATGTTCCTCCCAGTGAAGGACTCCAGATGCCAATGACACCCCCTCCACCACGACCAGACTGAAGCTACTGACCTTGGGCCCAGAGGACAGTGGAAGAGTTAGCATAACACGAAGAACAAAGTGTAGAAACTAAGAAGGTATGTGAATAACAACTTTAACCGTATTATTGTTATTACTGAGACTTTCTCTGGATATGAGTGTTCCTTCTTTTTCTGTAACCAGATCAGCACTAATAATAATTCTTGCCTTAAACTGTTCAGATTTCAATTATACTAGTAATAAACTCTTGGCTTTATCTACAAGGTGTGTTTGCTTTTCATCCACAAAAATTATTTGAGTGTAACAAGAGGGAGCAAGAATCTCATCCTAGACTTGGTCCTCACAGGGAGGGAAGGTAGCTGAGAAAGACAGCCCCGCCGAGCCAACACACCAGAAACATCCTGTGCAGCACTGCACTGGCAGCTTGAGCTTTAGAAAGCTATAGTGCAAGGATGGAAAGAGAAACGAGCAAAAAGAAGTCTTGAGTTCAGAGTAACAGCTGCAGTGATTACAGCACAAGTGTACCTGTGGGCATGCCCTGGCACCACATAACTAGAGCGGGGCAAACAAATGTTTTGTTTCTCTCATGATTTACACCATCAAAACTTGGTCTCCAAATGCTATGTAAGCTAAAAACATTGAAACTTTTCTGGAAAAAAATATAAACCACTTTAGACTCTTGAAAAATTCTCAAATTTTGCCAGATCTGACTCAAATTCACAAAGCAGCTTTGGCTGAACTGAGCCAAAAAGTTGAAAAGAAATAGCCACTGAAAAAACCCTCAAATTTTAGTCAAAGCCAAGGATAAGACAACTGGAGGGATACTAGGCAAAAGTTTAAAAGTTTATAAGGTTTTGTCTGGGGATTTGGGATTGGGAGGGAGTTTGCTGTTGGGGTTTTTTTGTTCACTTAGAGAAAGCAGACTTTTTTTTTTTTTTTAAACTAGGTGATGAAGAGCTCATGGGTTCCTCTAGGACACTTACTATCTTAGAGCCTTACACAGGCTGCTCTGAACACTAAGCATCTGCATGAATTCAAGGGGACAATGGATTAAAAAAAAATTCATTATTAAATACACATAATTATATACATGGTAGTAATACGTACATTATTAAAGACACAGAAAACACATCTGGTCCTACATCAGAAATTATTGGGGAGTATTTTGGGGGAAATACCTCATAAGCTTGTTCTTCACTGTTGCCTAGTCATCCACCTGAGGCCATTGCCAGACGTCACCACAGGAGATGGGGCACCTTGCACCTTCAGCCTGACACAGGACATCTACCCTTACGTTGTACGCAACACCTTGAGCAGACTGGGAAGTACTGTTACCCCATCTCACTGAGATGGGGTGCAAGAAATAAGGCCACACAGCAAATCTGTGGTAAACTGGGATTACAGATGTCCTGTCCAAAGCCTACCCAAAGACCCAGGTTATCTTTCCTCTCTCAATGGAGCACACAAAATGGATTTCAGGAAAGGAGAGTCTCCAGAAAGACACAATCTCAGGAGGCACCAAAATCCATAATGAGAGTGAGCCAGGCATCACTCTTGAAGCAATCCCACTGCAGTTTGTTTGCTCAAAGGTATTTATCGCCAGCTCCATGTTTTTGCACACCAGTTGCTGCTGCGCCTTCAGGCAGTTAGTCACTTGTCTGCTCTCCAAATACTATTTATTACTGACTCATTCCCAGGGTGGTTCAATTAAGAAGTCAGAGAAGCAGCCACATTGCTCACAAGGCAGTAAAGAATTTCTTTTACGGTATAGTTTGCCATGTGTTCTTCTCTCCTGTATGTAAAGGGAATAATAGGATGCAGTAAACTGCACTACGCAATAAACATCTGTTACAATTATTTAAATGCCTCAGATTGGCTTCATTGTTTAATTGCCTGCAAAGAAAGCCATTTAATGCCCTTATATATTCTTTCCCTGCCAGAAACACTATCCTTTAAACATAAGATAAAACATTCTAAAACGCAAACATTTCTTACGATCCTGCATTATAACTGCCATGCTGTAAAATATATCCTGGCTTCAGGTTTCCACTATTCAGCATCACTCCCTCCTGCAGATGCACATAACTCTGCGGCCTCAAAAAGTACAGTGGTGGGGTGGTGGGGGTGGTCAGCGTTGCTTTCTCATCGCCCCTTATTCCCTGCAAGAGAAAGAAAGAGAAATCACGTACCATTGTAACAAACCACAGCTGGACAAAGGCAATGCATACAGAGAAAACTACACAAAATAAACAAAAACCCCAGTTCAAGTGGGATTAAAAGGGACAATCCAGGAGCATTTGAGGCAGAGGAAAAAAAAAAAAAATCAATCCCATCACTTGGTGCTGACTCGATAGGTTTCATGCTCAGCAAACGTGCTCCAGTGAAATCCCTAGGTATCACAGAGGCTTCAAAAACTGGGGGGGAGCAGGGCTGGCAGCACCAGCTATGAAACTGCCAATTGTAATTTATGCTGCAGCCTGCCTGAGGGGCTGTGCAGGTCCAAAGGCAGGGAGGGGAGCCTCAAGTGCCAGGTCACTGGCGTTGGATAAACCTGGGGCAAACCCATGACGCTGGCCCATGCGTTCTGTTGCAGAGAGCACAGAGGGTACAACAAGAGAAACAGGGGTAGAGAGGAAAGAGTGTCAGGAAGAGAAGGACATGATTTTGTTTAGTGAGCTGCGTCTGTTTTAAAGAAAGACGTGTGCTCTTAATGTGATGTTAAGCTTATGTTATGGAAGTTATTACCATGCCATTATATACACAACTACATCTGAAAAGCCACCTATTAAAGCATAAACTAAGTGACTAAGAAATATCAGAGCTAAAACCACCCACACAGCTTCCTTACTTCAGCTTCAAGTTAAAATACAGCCTTTAATTACATGATTGTAGACTATATTTTTATACAAAGCCCCTGTCTTCCTCAGTGAGTGGCTAAATATTTCTATTTATTTTTATCCTGCTACTATAATATGCATCCCTTATCCTTATTTACTTCACATCATCCAAATCCTGCCTCAAACAAAACTGGTATTTTCCTCCCAGCTGTTCCCACTGCAGCTTCTTATACTCCACAAATACTAAGGATTCCTTACAGTTCCTAGGAATTACTTTCCTCATTTTACCAACAGAGGACCAAGAGATGGGGAAACTTAAGTATAGACCTATCAAAAGCACCTGCAAATTTTTAATGACGAGGCTGACACCCTCATGTTCCTGAGAACTGAGCTTTCTTACAGCTCATCATCTAGACAAAGCTGCCACCAACTGCCTCTGCAGTTAGCTCCTCAAAAAAAAAGTTCCGTCTGCCTTAACTTGGACATGCAGAAAATGAGAAGCATGCACTTTGTGGTCAACTTTTCAGTTTAAGGGATAGAAACCAAGTTTGTGGCTGAGCAAGATACAGAACCTAGTTCTCCACTAAGGCATGGAGCCTCCCCTCTGAGACCATTTTGACTTCCTGCAGTATCCCACCTCATTCATTATGCATTTCCAGACTTCTCCAGCAAGCAAAGCCAGAGTCCTCCAGACAACAAGCACCTTCAGTACACAGTCCTGCTCCGTTTCATTAGTTTCTTCTGCTGTTCTCTTGGGCACCTACTGAGGCAGCCATCTGCAGAAAAAATAACAGAACATGATATTTTAATTAAAGTCTACATTACTGTGCATACAAAGGACCAACTTACAGTTATATTATATTGCTCTGTCCTAACTCCCAGGAGTTAGTATTTCAGCCCAAAACATTTTTCCCATCCTGATTTGCGCAAGGTAGGAGGAGATCCTTAGGTTTTTAAAAAGACAGAAAACCAGGAGTCTGGCCATGCAGAAACGTATTGGCACACGCATGGCCCCTTGGCCTGCATGAAGCTGCTCTGCACAGAAAGGATTTTGCACCAGAGCTAAGGGGATACCTCTGCCACTTGACAGTGAGCCTATTACATGGTGTATAACTAGAAGAAAATCACCCATACACAGAAGTTGGCAGTGGATTTGAGATGCATTTGCTGTCAAGCACGAGTCCAGGCAATAAATGCCTCCCATGCTCAGGAAAGAAGGCATATGCTTATGTACATGTGTAAATATATGTAAATACATGCAATGATAATTTTCAAGTGCATTAAAAAACGGCAAAGGTGGGCAGCATGGCTGCAACTTAAATTACTAGATGATCAACCACATGGCCCTGGTCCTGCTGTGACTTTCTCCCCAGTTTCAGCACTGTTGTAACTCCCACTACTCTTCACATACATGGCCCCAATCCCTGCAGAAGACCTTTTCCTCAGCCTCAACCTGTTGGCTTGCTTACTCTATCATGAATACTCCATGGGAGAGGGGAGCTATCTGGAATATGCAGAGAGGAAAACTGGTGAATAAAATTCTCCTGCTTTGCTTGGCTTTTCTAACAACTTTTAACGCTGAATAAATTAATCAGAAAACAAACAAACAGAACAATTCAGATTTTTTTTTTTTTTTTTAAGAAAAAAGCAACTAAATACCCAAACTGTTCTGTGAGCAGCAGAACTAATGAAACTTTCTTTCCCATGGATTTGTGACATGTCCCATAAACTTTCTTCTCCTCCTAGGTGCAATAACTCCTCCTGCCTACTCTCATTTGCCTTTGGTAGCAACAAGAAAGAGAAACATCTGTGGCGGCCAATTGAAAACACTTGTAAGCAGGTTGGCCAGCCAACACGCACACTGAGGCACTGCCAATTGCTGACAAAGAGATTCAGGAAGATCTGACACCTTCTTGTCTTTTTCTCATTGGCTCCCCCTAGACCGTGGACAGGGACTTTGCTTTTTGGGGAGTTTTATGTCCCTTTCAAATGAGATTGAAACCAGCCAACAGAAAGGACAGTCAGTCAGGGACGTGTATCATATAAGCCTTGGGAGAACTGGCCAGCCGAGTTCCCAGAACCATTCCTTTGCACTATATGGTTCGCACTAACGGTTCCCAGAACCATTCCTTACTCTATGTGGGTATCCACATGGCTTAGTTGGGGAGATGCTGATATTGCAAATATTAATGTCATCTAAAATTAATAAACTTAGGTTAATTCCCTTGTCTTCTCTCCTATAAGCTTAGCTCAGCACAACATGCTTGAAAATGAAAACCCATAATGCTGGATTTGTGCTATAATTGGAACTCGTATTTAAGACAACAGACCTTTTTCAGCAAGGCAGCCCTCAAACATTTTGGATGGACTTGGCACAGGCCCTTTTATGGTGCCACATTTAAATATGCACAAAGGACATAGCATCACTGTCTAGTCTGACTGCCTTTGCATCTCTTCTAGGCATCAGGATTTGTTTCTTTGCTTAATGGACCTCATGCTTTTTATCCCATCCCTAAGAAGTCTTGGGCTTTCAAGGGGAAGAGACTAAAACAGTCTCCCTGCACATTGCAGGACCTTGGCAGCCATGCAAAAACCATAATCAGAGCTTGTCTGCTGGTGCAATCAATACCCCAAAAGCACACATTAGAGACAGATTCAAATCAGAGGGAAAATAACTTGTCAACCAAAGCAAACTCTGTGAAAGCTACTGCTTTTGAAAACACAGAGGAACTACTGCTGTGCTGCCTATGTGGTAGAAGCGATGAATCAATAGATATTCAATTTGCCCTGAAAAAGGAAAGAGAAAGGTTTCCAGCATGAACATGTCTATTATTTCATCAGCTATTCTGTTTGCACATTTCAGATGGAAACTTGGCCAGAGCAGTCTGGGAGCTCTGAGTACTGTCAGTTTTGCTAGAGTGCATTTAAGCACAAAAAAATCAACAAAACCCCCCAACAAAACAACAAAAAAAACCCCCACTGACAAAGCAGGATCCTAGTCAGCTAATTAAACCAGGCTGCCATGTTTAGAATAGCTGCAGCCCCCAAAATGAGCAAAGCCTCATTCAGACAGACAGAGGCTCTAGACCAAATGTTGTTTTTCTTTCCCATCTGTTAAAAATAAAACCTGCAGAATGGCATGCCAGTTTACCAAAGTCCATCCCACTGGAATATTAATCAGTGCATTGTATTTGATATTTATCTGCCTATAAACATCGCTTAACATTTTGCCTGCCTTTGTGCATTTTCTGCTGTTGGAAGAACTCTGACTCTGCAGTCTCCTCACCTTCTTGCAAAAATTATCTTTGCTACTACTAAACAAACACAGAGCTTTATAGCTTTTAAGCAATATGGTCTCTGCTCCTAGATGGAATGTAGTTGAGGTTTTGTGGATGTGGTTAAACTGACCATGAAGAGAGGGAAAGAAGGGTAAAAGCAAAAGAAAGCAAGCCACATCATACTGTGGAGAGAGGAAAACAGCTTTGTCTAGATAATCACTGGGAGAAAAGGGGAAAAAAAACCAGAGCAGGTGTACCCCACTGGAAGACAAAAGAAATGGGAATTCAGAAAGGATGGGGAGAAGGAAAATATGGAGCATACAGGGAAAGGGACTTGATTACTCATGAAGCAGCAGAAGAAAGATGAGGAGAAAAGCTAGGGACAGTGGAGTGTCAACACACAGAGGTGGAAGTGAGCTTGAATTTTTGGCAGCAGCAGGGGTCTTTGGTAGTGCCAGAGGTGGCCAAAGCATTGAGCAAAGACCAGTGTTTTGGGCAATAAATGCCAGCTAAGCAAGAAACACAGAGGTTCGATCAATCCAAGCTGGAACAAGTGGTTGTGTGAGCAGCACAGGGGACAAAGAGGGAGACAGACTGCAGAACCCTGGGAGGAAAAGCAAAACATCTCAGTGAGGTTCAGTGATGGGTGTAAAATGGGGAACCATTTGTGTTCAGCATGCCTGAAACCTCAGCACTGGGGAGAGCAGTAGATCTACCAGTGGCCATGGGGAGAGATGTCAGAGAAATGTGGAGACACCACATTATCTCATGTTCAGCCTGCTCCATAAAGCCAAGATGGGGTTTGTGCAGGATCTCCACCGGGTTAGCACTAACCTACAGAAGGCTGCTTTGCTTCAAAACACAGCACCTCCATCTGAGGAGTCTGGCTTAATTGCCAGTTTTCCCACCACATGATCACCTCCTCTAATGTCCTTTTAATTAATGTGCTAATGGTTGTATCAAAAGAGCAAACTACAGTTACAGCAAGGACCAAATAGCCCATTTGCCTGCTTTGCACACCTCCAAAACCCATGCACTAGAATTTCATATTTACACTATCGTACCATTCTGGGTCATATGCCACTCATAGAAAATTCACGAGGTAAAATCAAACTAATGACCTTAATTGAGTTTTAATGAGAGTCAGTCATCTTACCTGAGCTCTTATTTCCTCAGTCAGGCATGGGCTGTCAAACACTCAAAGCTGGCTTGAAGCCTGTATTACGCCTGTAAATATTCAATCACAAGCATAAGATTCCCTACACTTCCTCGTGACACTCCTAAAACATTCATCGTATAAATTAGTTTAAAGAGATGGCTGGGTCAGAATTTCGATTAGAAGGAATAAAGAGGCATAAAGTCAATGGCAAAAAAAAAAAAAAAAAAAAAAAATTGCAGCCTGGCAGCAATGCAACAGGAAAGGAAAAGGAAAGTCATGGGATCAAACTTTCAGAAAAGTCTATAGTTCCTCAGTCATTGACAAATTTAGGAGGACAAGTTTCATTGTAAATCTGTGGGAGCTGGTCCCTCTAGACCACAGTCTTCCTCCGTGACACCATTTACGCCCAGCTGTATGAAATGCAATGGCACCCATCCGTTGAAATCCACAGCAGCTGGTGAGGAGCCACTCTTACGGAGAGAGCTCGTCAGCAGAGATGCATGCTGTGGGCACCCATTGCCAGCCTGGCTGCTGCAGGTGCATAAGCCTCCAGAGATGACTTCTGAGAGGGGCTGTGAAAGGTACCTAAGGAAAACCAGTAGGTTTAAACAGAAGCCTGCAAAATATGTGGGCTCTGCAAACTGAGGAAAGTGGTGAAGCACCACTGCAGGTCACAGATTGGTGCTTTCAACCTTGCCCAGCTGAGACAGTAAAGTCCTCCTGCACGACTCAGGGGGCAGGAGACCAGCATCCGAAGGACGAGCAGGGCAGCCGAGCGAGGCCCCTATGCTGAGCCTCTCCCTTCCCCACCCATGTAGGGCAGGAGGGGAGGAAACAAGGGCTAATCTCCACTGACACACAACTGGGACCATGCTAGTGCCTCGCTCCCCAGGGAAGACCGCCTCCCTTCTGGACCTCCACAGGGAGGCATCGGGGTACTACTGCTGTTGGCACAGTGTGCTGCCATGCAGGAAAACCTGCGCCCAGCATACTGTCCCAAGGAGGAAGACACAGCTTTGGCAAACAGGTACTCCCTGGGGGAGTTTGGGGTTTTTTATATTCATAAATGCTGAACTAGAGCCACATGCAACAGACTAGCTTCCCCAGGGCCCAGCAGCCACCAGTGCTGGTGGAGCTCACCGCCAACCCCACTCAGCCCAGGGCTCTCCAGCTGCCTGGAGCCATGTGGGTGCACAGGGTGTATGCATGTCCACCTCAGCCTCTGAACACTTCCTCCATGGTGTAACCAGCCATCCTAGCAGCGTCCTGCTATCTTCCGGGGCTGAAGCATCTCAGAGCCTCTGCAGGACAGCTGGGGGAAACTCACTGTGGAGTTTCAAACACCAATAACCATGTGCTCTCAAGACAGTTGAGAGCCTCGACCTCCATTTTGGGCTTCATGGGCCTGAAGGCTCACCAGTTTTAATAACACTTGGAAGAACCTGGCTGGGATTTTGCAAGTGATATGGGGCCAGAAACAGGGCAAGTTTCACCTAGTTTCCTCACAAATTACTTTTTGTCACTAGTTTTTGTCAAGGTTTACATACACTGAGCAGGCACCACTGAACATCAGAAAAAAAAAATCCGTATTTCATATAGCAGCCTTACCATTCCCATCAACACCAACAAGAATGTATTTAAGAAGCCCAACTCAAACAAACATAACTTTCAAGCTTCCTATGACAAGAAAACTATCATGAAAGAAGTGTCTGTCCATGAGAGACAGGAGCAAAAGTCTGCAGGGATCTCCCTCTTTCCTCCATGTCCACCCTCCCCAGGAGGATGGAGGGACAAAGAGCTGGGGTCTTTCATAGCCGTCTGGAAAGAAATTTGGTGAACCCCCGGGTTAGAGACAAGGTGACATTTGCCCAGCCCAGCCTAGTCCTGTGTCAGAAGCAAGGCACCAGCAGTTTTAATAAAAAGCACTAGATGGGAGTAAAACATCGAGCAAAGTCTGCTTGAGGAGCAGCAGGTAGGTTTTTCCAGACAGTGCAAGTGAGCAGGTGACACTGTGAAGATGTGTCTTATTCTGATGCAGCTCCAGAGTAGTCTAAGTTAACTTAAAACAAATGTGTCTGGAAGTGCTGTAATAAAGCTTCGTGCACAGACAAATAAGCAGAACTTCCTTGACATAATGCAGAGAGTTGGCCATCTGTCCAACACAGCGTTGCTGTAATTAGAGGGAAATAGAGGGGCTACTTCATAGACTAAACATTTTCCTTCCTTAGGTAAGGGTCTAGGTGATGGTGGGTGGTGCTGGTTCCCAGATGCAGGTGGTATCTATCATTTAACTGGCAGTGGAAATTACTGACCAGAAGTCACACACCTGGGCCAGGAGGCTATAAACTCAGCAATATGGGATTTTTGCAGGTTTTGCTTTAAAAGAAGAAACAGCATTTACAAAGCAGGGAGATGTTTACACGCTTGCAGAATATTAGCAATGCAGCCTTCTCCTCCTCTTCCTCTAAGCCCATTACCAGGAGAGAGCAGTGCTTTCTCTACCTTTCAGAAATGACTAAATGAATTATTTTTTTAATGAACCCTCTCAATTCCCATTTGCTCAGAAGAGGATGAGCTCATCCCCCAGATATGTAAATGGTGTTTGCAACACTCCCTCCCTCTTTCCCCCTTCCTTTCTGCTGGTGTTCAGGAGGAAGCTGTGTTTCCCCAGTGCACGCAGCCATTCTGAGGATATGAGAGCGTGTCACATACCATAGGCATCACTACATTCAAAATCATGCACCTGGGCTGAACACAGCAAGTGCTGGCAGGGAGACATTATTTCTGGTTTGATTTTTTTTTTCCCTTAAAAAAAGGCCCACAAGAAATTTAGAGCTGTTGATGTGACTTTAGAGTTGATGAGAAATACCAAGGATGCAGATGTTTGACAAATAAATCCCACAAATCACAGTAGCTTAGCACCTCTCTGCATGTAGGTGCTCTTATCCAAGCACTGAAGTCAATCAGGAACAAAACCCCACAACTTGTCCAAGCCCTGTGCAGTTCATGACCCAGGGGGATAAGGGAAAAGGTCCTGTGGGTATTTCAGCTTCCTCACCCTTTTTCCTCACCAGTTCAGTGCAGAAAGTATCTTCCCTGGGGTGCAAGGTTAAGCAGGACCTCCCATTAAGTCTCCAGATGGACCATCCCCAGTGAAAGGCTCCCCGGTCCCACCAGCATGATGTGCAGCACTGTTCCACCACTTTGGAATCAGCCAGCCTCACTGTCGCTTCCAGAGAGGAAACACAATAGCGGGGTTACAAGTTTCATTCATGACTGACTCGAGATGGGTTGGGTATAAACCACCTCAAAGGAAAAAGATAATAATTTCTCAGCGTAGGCCCATCACCTACATTTCAGATCCTTGTGGGCAAAAAGCAAGGCTAAAGATGGGAGGCATCTACCCAAAAATGTGGACACAAAAGTAGGCTGGGGAACAGTGTTGTGACCCCACCACGCACCAAGCCCTGCACACTCAGACTAGGACCCCTTGGGGCCCACGTTCAGGCCTGCCTTAGGAAGACCCCAGCTTCAAGGGAGGTGAGGGACAATGCCCATCCATGGCTAAGTCAGGAAAAGGTTTTATCAGGAATAAGCCAAGGCACAATATCAGTGCCATCACAGCTGGTTAGGAGCCGTTACATGGTGCGGGCAGGGTGGAAGGGGGAAGCTCTCCAGCTGGCACGATGAAACATACATCAAATTGCACCTCAAGAAAGGGCACAGCACAACGTTGCCTCCACATGTTCATCTCCAGGTGCCCGGAGCCACGTGAGTGCCAAGGTCAGTGCCCCAGGGTAACCCGTGGTGTTGGGAGCATCGAGGTCATGGAGGATTATTCCTCCTTCCCTACCCGCTGCCTTCGCTGCTACTTGTTCCTCTCTCCCCCAGCACATTGCCATCTCTTCCTCTCCTCCTCTTTGCTGACATCTCTCTTCTCCTCTTGCACCTCGTCTCCTTCCCTGTTTATCCTTTTTAGTGTCAGCTTTGTGTTGGCCTGGCAGTGCCACTGTCCCTGGAGAGGGCACCGCACTGCACCCTAGCACAGAAGCCCAGCAAATTCTAGATCAGCACTTGCCTACAGCTCCGCGCCTGCAGCACCAACAGCGCTCTGTCTCCCTTCCTCTCCACTGAAATAAAAGCAAATAAAAGCTGCTTCAAGTGAAAACCAGCAGCTGCTTAACCAACAGTTCCTGTAGTAGTTGAAAACAGACCACCTCCAACACCAGCCAAAGGACAAATTTGCTGCAAAGATTATCCTACTCTCACAAGTAAGCAACAGGCATGTCAAGCAATCTGTCATTGAGAGGCAATATTGGACTAAGGGGTGGGGGGGCGAATAAAGCAATAACTCACAGGAGACAGAATTAAAACCACCATAATTAAATAAACCTTCAACATCAAAATTACATGCATCAAACAGGGCCAGTATGTTTTTATTAAATCAGGGCCAGCCTTTCCCAAAGAGATGGGCTGGTAGGTAATTCATTCTGTTTGTTTACTCAAAGTTCAATTGTGTTCCACCAGTATTAAATATTTATTTAATTTCTCTGTGCATAAATGATGTGACATACTAACACAAAGCAGTGACACTAAAAGCTATATCCGTTAACCAATGCTTTGTGGGGAGAGGGAGAATGCTACCATGTATCTTGCATTATCATATAATGTAGGAAATAGAGAGGAAATGGCCTTTTCAGTTCTCCAAAGCATGCAATTTGACAGTTCTCAGCAGTCTTATCTTGCACAGAGATTAGAGCCAGGCAAATAAATTAAAGCAGTGTAATCAATGAATGCATTCCTGTTTGTGAAGAGGGGAGGGAAGCTGGGGTAACACCAGGCGGTCAGATTAATGAATACGTTCACAGGCCAGAATTACTAAATGAGTATTTGTGCACATACACATACCGAGCTATTGATCACGCATAACCCTATTTGCAAAGAAAACTCCTCTGAATAGTTTGTAGTTCTGATTAGACATTGGACCTGTGGGGACTACGATTAAAAATATCTGTACCAGCCTAACTTGCCAAGTTTATTGATTTAACTGCACCAGCATAAAAATCTCTCTGCTGCAGGATATTGAACATGCATTACAGGTTAGCGTTTGTATTGTTACAGCAGGTCAGCTGAACACAGACATCATTGTCCTGCCTGTGATCCGCCTGGATGACCCATCTTCACGGATTACTTGAGACCCTAGCTAAAATCACAAGAAGATTGGTCTCAGCTACAAGATCAAACATTGCAGTCAAAAATCATAAAGAAACACAGGGAAAAAAGCTAATAGGTGGAAATAGGGGTACAACCCACGCAAAGATCCTGGCTGAAGTTGCTGGCATGTTTGTAAATGAATTATATTTTGCAGCTTTAGCACAACTGCTTTGGATTCCTCAATAAACAAGGTGAAATGGGGTTAACATGAACTTGGGTTTAGTGCAAACATTCTTCCAAAAATAAGGTGATGGGAAGCATTTTTAGATCGGAGACTCAGTCCTAAGACCTTAAAGTTTTCTGCATCACTCCAGGCTTCTGCAGGGGCAGGGTCTACAGTATTTTCTCATCAAGAAGCTCAGAGAAGCACACAGAGCTGCCTCACCTCCGGAGCACCCTGTAAGCAGGGGTGCTCAAGGGTCAGATTACTCCAGCAGTGAAGGCAGTACCCATCCAAAAAATGCACACGTTAACCCAGATAGCCAGCAGACAGATTTATTGCCGTAGGTGAAATATCTGATCTGGCTAGTCTGTGTGCCTACCCCCTGGGGAGTGCAGATTATCTCCTCTTTAATCTCCTCTCCCCTTTCCCTAACCTGCAGACTGCTACCTGCAAACACGCACTGTTTGCTCTAGCCTTAAACTGTTAGCTATTCACATCATGGCCCTACCTTTTATTTGCTTGCAAAGCCCCTGGCACATTTTGACGTGACATAAATAAAGGGAGAGTCCATTCGATTTGCTCCTCCTTGTCGGCCGCAGCTTCCTCAGGTTACCTCTTTGTTTGGGAATAATGGCTCTTTTCATACCTTGGAAAAATTCAGTCAATCCTCTTTTAATATTTCCCATGCGTCTGCAAGTTCACTTCATCTGTTTGTCCTGGGACACTTCCAGCTATTTTCAGTGTCTCTCTACAGGTGTCCATAGGCACGTCTTTGTCTGCTACGGCAAGGTGCCCAGTGTAACACAGAGCGCTGTCTGACCAGGCCGGTACTGGAAAGAGGCAAGTTTTATCATAGAATCATAGAATAGTTTGGGTTGGAAGGGACCGTTAAAGGTCATCTAGCCCAACCCCCACTGAAATGAGCAGGGACGTCTTCAACTAGACCTTGAATGTTTCCAGAGATGGGGCATCTACCACCTTTCTGGGCAACCTGTGCCAGTATTTCACCACCCTCGTTGTAAAAAATTTCTTCCTTGTATCTAGTCTAAATCTACTCTCTTTTACTTTAAAACCATTACGCCTTGTCCTATCGCAACAGGCCCTGCTAAAACGTTTGTCCCCATCTTTCTTATAAGCCCCATTTAAGTACTGGAAGGCCACAACAAGGTCTCCTCAGAGCCTTCTCTTCTCCAAGCCAAACAACCCCAACTCTCTCAGCCTTTCTTCATAGGAGAGGTGTTCCATTCCTCTGATCACTTTTGTGGCCCTCCTCTGGATCCACTCCAACAGGTCCATGTCTTTGCTGTGCTGAGGGCTCCAGAGCTGGACACAGTACTCCAGGTGGGGTCTCATCAGAGCGGAGTAAAGGGGCAGAATCACCTCCCTCGACCTGCTGGCCACACTTCTTTTGATGCAGCCCAGGATACAGTTGGCCGTCTGGGCTGCGAGCGCACATTGTTGGCTCACGTCCAGCTTTTCATCCACCAGTACCCCCCAAGGTCCTTCTCCACAGGGCTGCTCTCAATCCCTTCATCCCTCAGCCTGTATTGATACTGGGGGTTGCCCCGACCCAGGTGCAGGACCTTGCATTTGGCCTTGTTGAACCTCATGAAGTTCACAGAGGCCCACTTCTCAAGCTTGTCCAGGTCCCTCTGGATGGCAGCCCATCCCTCAGACATGTCAACTGCACCACTCAGCTTGGTGTCATCTGCAGACTTACTGAGGGTGCACTCAATCCCACTGTCTATGTCGTTGATGAAGATATTAAACAGTACTAGTCCCAGTACGGACCCCCAAGGGACACCACTTGTCACTGATCTCCATCTGGACATTGAGCTGTTCACCATTACCCTCTGGATGTGACCATCCAACCAATTCCTCGTCCACCGAACAGTCCATCCATCAAATCCATATCTCTCCAATTTAGAGAGAAGGATGTTGTGGGGGACTGTGTCAAAGGCCTTACAGAAGTCCAGATAGACGACATCCATAGCTCTTCCCTTGCCCACTGATATAATCACTCCATCATAGAAGGCCACTGGGTTGGTCAGGCAAGACTTGCCCTTGGTGAAGCCATGCTGGTTGTCTCGAATCACCTCCCTGTCCTCCATGTGCCTTAGCATAGCTTCTAGGAGGATCTGTTCCCTGATCTTCCCAGGCACAGAGGTGAGGCTGACAGGTCAGTAGTTCCCAGGGTCCTCCTTTCTACCCTTTTTAAAGATGGGCACAATGCTTCCCTTCTTCCAGTCACCAGGGTCTTCACCTGACTGCCATGACTTTTCCAATATCATGCAGAGTGGCTTGGCAACTGCATCAGCCAATTCCCTCAGGATTCTGGGATGCATCTTGTCATGTCGCATAGACTTATATATATTCAGGTTCCTCAGGTTGTCACAGACCTGATCTTCTTTTACAGTGGGAGGGACTTTGCTCCCCCAGTCCCCGTCTTGTGGTCCATCCACTCGAGAGGTGTGGAAGAGAGGTTGCCAGTGAAGACTGAGGCAAAAAAGCTGTTGAGTACCTCAGCCTTCTCCTCATCTGTTGTTACCAGTTCACCAGTTTTCGGATTACCAGAAAGAGCAGAGTGCAGGAGGAGACACCATAACACAACTAGAGGCCCATTTCTTTCCTTCCCAGGGCCCCACTGCAGAAGATGGGGCATGAACTGCAAAAAGATCCCCCCCTCCACCCCCTGTTTGCAGGATTCCTTCTCCAAGACACCTGCTGAGTGAAGCCATCCAGATGCCAAACAGCAGCCTGCTGCACCCTCCATCAGTACCTCGCTGCTCCCCATCACCCCCCCGAGCCCAGACCACCACCCCTGCTCTCCCCAAAATGGGCTCTCGCCCTCCTCCACAGGTGAAACCCACAGCCCCAGGCTCCCCCTACCACCGCACCAGGTGTTTCAACAAGAATATGAAGTAGCTGAATTAATTGCCAGGGCTGTGCGAAACTGCAATGGACAAGTATGAACTCTGCTCTTTGGTTTGTAATAGCATATAATGTATTGCTAGAGGGAGCCATTACAGTAGCACTTAACACTGACCAGTTTCTGGCCCCAGCAGATAGGATGCTGCAAGAAAAAGCTATCAGGGACAGTTTGGTCATGCATCAAGTTTTTTTCACTTTGCATTGCAGTGAAACCTAGCCGAAAATACAAGCTCTATCGAACATCATGGTGACCATCAAGGGTTACTTGCTATCATTTGCCAAGCTCTCAATGGTATTGCCATGCAGCCAGCTAAGAAAGAGTCCCACTGAAGAGTAATATTTGATGGTATAACTTTGTATAACGTAACAGGGAAAAAATACCCCACAGTGCTCTACAAGTGAATTTGTAATGTTCTATAAGGTTTTGGGGGGGAAAAATGCAGGGATAAAGTAAAAAGGAAATCAAAAGCACACCACAGCGTGCAAACTCCTCTGTGCAATCACTCTGAAGCAGCAAGAACAGCCCATATTTGTATGAGTTGGAAAGTAAAGTCTGCGAAACCATTTCGCAATAAATTATTTCAGGGAACGCTACCGAATTCAGAATAGCAGCAGCACCGTTATTTAACTTAAACACAGAGCAGATATTTTAGTTTGATTTTTCCCCTTGCATCTCAGATCAGCCAAAAAGCAGCCATCCCTGCAAGGGAAAGTAGCAGTCATTAGTGACACACTAGAGAGACTGGGAAAAACTTTGGTTAACCGTGTATAGACAAAGCTCTGCTCTAGGAGGAAGAGCTTTAAAATACCATTAGACCTTTACTAGAGCAGGCAGCCTTTGATTAATAAGGTCTTATCCAAACAAATGTTAACTATTAGACCCATTAATAATTGAGACCAAAGACAAAAGCACAAATACACTTGGAGTCTGCCTCTGTGAGCTCCTTAAGTGAGGGGCAGAAAAACAAGAGTTGTGCAGCTGAAGGAGATGTGAGACCTGCTCAGATATGGAGGAGATATGAGACCTGCTCCTGCCCAGAGTCAAAAGCGACTCTCGTTCTCTGTAGCAGGAATAAGAATAGGCCACAAATCATTTGCATTGCTTCATGTTTCCTTCTGAATGGGAGAGAAGGCAGGGAGAAACACACAGATGCCAAAAACTTCTGCTAAGAAGATGCATGAAGCTGGCTGCTGATGCTGACCTGCCCCACTGCTTTCTTTTTGCAGTACTAGCTTCCCTGAATAAATTATGTCTCTGGGTATTTTACACCTGAATTTATTCTTCAGCACCCTTTGGCCAGGCTTCTTTCTTTGAGAGCAAAGTGTCCACAGTGACAATAGACCAAGTCACCTCCCATAACCTCTCCACCCTCCCTCTGTGCTCAAGGGGCACAAGGTGGAGTGTAGGGACCCCTGCCCGGCCCCCGTCTGACACGGCAGCTGGGAATTACTGCCTAGGTTCAACCAAGCAAAGTGCTCTACCAGCCTTGCTTCGAGGCTATAGAGATACACTGGCTGCTACGTAAACTAACACCAGCAGCTGAGAACAGAGCCTGACCGACCTGTGGTCCTATGCTTGCATGCACATTTTACGGTAGCTGTGCCCTGACACAGCCTGATGGGAAGATGCTTTTACAGATGAGGGTTTACTGACTAGAAACAGCACCAAACAAAACAAACAAACAAACAAAAAATTTAAACTCAAATACACATTCAAAAATTAGGCAGTATCAGGCAGAAATCTTAAAACCTTACTATAGGACCTTATTCTCTAGTCTGAGCAGCAAGAGAGTGGATTTACTTTTTTTTCTTCTTTTAAAGCTGGCAAGTGTCTCCCAGCTCTGCAGTGAAGATATGGAGGTGAGGGGAAAATGCAAGAGGACTTAGTGTTTTGTTGTTTAGATGTGATGCTCCAGGGCAGGATTTTTCTTATGCTTACTGTATATGAAGCATTATTTTAAGAAACAGGCTGGGAAATTTTTATCAAAATCACTACAGTTTATGGATAAAAATTGGCATATCTGTTTCATCAGGTCTTTAAAAATGTTTGCCTGAAGAGTTCCCTATAAAATCACATAAAAATCATGACAGGTGTGTAACAATGTTTAGTTTGTTACTAAAATATGATACATATTACTAACATAGATTTTTTTTAATATAGCATTATATAGAATTGCTTAGGTTGGAAAAGACCTTTAAGATCATCAAGTCCAACCCTAAACCTAACACTACCAAGACCACCACTACACCATGTCCCTAAGCACCACATCTACACGTCTTTCAAATACCTCCAGGGATGGTGACTCAACCACTTCCCTGGGCAGCCTGTTCCAATGCCTGACAACCCTTTCAGTGAAGAAATTTTTCCTAATGTCCAATGTAAACCTCCCCTGGCACAACTTGAGGCCATTTCCTCTTGTCCTATGGCTTGTTACTTGGGAGAAGACACCGACCCCCACCTCTCTACAACCTCCTTTCAGGTAGTTGTAGAGAGCAATATGGTCTCCCCTCAGCCTCCTTTTCTCCAGGCTAAACAACCCCATTTCCCTCAGCTGCTCCTCATCAGACTTCTGCTCTAGACCCTTCACCAGCTTCGTTGCCCTTCTCTGGACACGATCCAGCACCTCAGTGTCTTTCTTGTAGTGAGGGGCCCAAAACTGAACACAGTAGTTGAGGTGCGGCCTCACCAGTGCCGAGTACAGGGGCACAATCACTTCCCTACTCCTGCTGGCCACACTATTTTTGATACAAGCCAGGATGCCATTGGCCTTCTTGGCCACCTGGGCACACTGCTGGCTCATATTCAGCCAGCTGTCGACCAACACCCCCAGGTCCTTTTCTGCCAGGCAGCTTTCCAGCCACTCTTCCCCAAGCCTGTAGCGTTGCATGGGGTTGTTGTGACCCAAGTGGAGGACCCAGCACTTGGCCTTGTTGAACCCCATACAATTGGCCTTGGCCCATTGATCCAGCCTGTCCAGGTCCCTCTGCAGAGCCTTCCTACCCTCAATCAGATCAACACTCCTGCACAACTTGGTGTCATCTGCAAACTTACTGAGGGTGCACTCCATTTCCTCGCCCAGATCATTGATAAAGATATTAAACAGAACTGGTCCCAATACCAAGCCCTGGGGTGCACCACCTGTGACCAGCTGCCAACTGGATTTAACTCCATTCACCACCACTCTTTGGGCCCAGCCATCCAGACAAGTTTTTACCCAGCGAAGAGTACACCTGTCCAAGCCATAAGCAGCCAGTTTCTCCACGAGAATGCTGTGGGAAACCGTGTCAAAGGCTTTACTAAAGTCTAGGTAGACAACATCCACAGCCTCTCCCTCATCCACTAAGCGAGTCGCCTTGTCATAGAAGGAGATCAGGTTGGTCAAGCAGGACCTGCCTTTCATAAACCCATGTTGACTGGGCCTGATCACCTGGTTGTCCTGTACGTGCCACGTGATGGCACTCAAGATGATCCTTCCCCGTAACCTTCTCCGGCACCGAGGTCAGACTGACAGGCTTGTAGTTCCCTGGATCCTCCTTCCGGCCCTTCTTGTAGATGGGTGTCACATTTGCTAACCTCCAGTCAACTGGGACCTCCCCAGTTAGCCAGGACTGCTAATAAAGGATTGAAATTGGCTTGGTGAGCACTTCTGCCAGCTCCCTCAGTACCCTGGGGTGGATCCCATCTGGCCCCATAGACCTGTGTGTGTCTAAGTGGTGTAGCAGGTCACTGACCATTTCCCCTTGGATTATGGGGGCTTCATTCTGCTACCTGCCACTGTCTTCTGGCTCAGGGTTCTGGGTACTCCAAGAACAACTGATCTTACTATTAAAGACTGAGGCAAAGAAGGCATTCAGTACATCAGCCTTTTCCTCATCCTTTGTCACTATGTTTCCCCCCACGTCCAATAAAGGATGGAGATTCTCCTTAGCCTTCCTTTTGTTGCTAATGTATTTATCGAAATATTTTTTATTGTCTTTTACAGCAGTAGACAGATTAAGTTCTAAGCCAGATGGGCTTTGGCCCTTCTAATTTTCTCTCTGCATAACCTCACAACATCTTTGTAGTCCTCCTGAGTGGCCTGCCCCTTCTTCCAAAGGTCATAAACTTTCCTTTTTGTCCTGAGTTCCAGCCAAAGTTCTCTGTTCGGCCAGGCTGGTCTTCTTCCCTGCCAACTTGTCTTTTGGCACATGGGGACAGCCTGTTCCTGCACCTTTAAGATTTCCTTCTTGAAGAATGTCCAGCCTTCCTGGACTCCTTTGCCCTTCATGACTGCTTCCCAATGGACTCTGTTGACCAGGCTCCTAAACAGGCCAAAGTCTGCCCTCCAGAAGGCCAAGGTAGCAGTTCGGCTAACCCCCGCTCCTTACTTCTCCAAAAATTGAAAACTCTATCATTTTGTGATCACTGTGCCCAAGGTGGCCTCCAACCATCAAATCACCCACAAGTCCTTCTCTGTTCACAAACAACAGGTCCAGCAGGGCGCCTTCCCTAGTTGTCTCCCTCACCAGCTGTGTCAGGAAGTTATCTGCCACACACTCCAGGAACCTCCTAGACTGTTTCCCCTCTGCTGTATTGTATTTCCAGCAGACATCTGGTAGGTTGAAGTCCCCCACAAGAACAAGGGCTAGTGATTGTGAGACTTCTCCCAGCTGCTTATAGAATAGTTCATCTGCCTCTTCATCCTGGTTGGGTGGTCTGCAACAGAATCCCACCATATCATCTGCCTTGTTGGCCTTCCCCCTGATTCTTACCCATAAACACTCAGCCCTATCATCACCATCATCAAGCTCTAGACAGTCAAAACACTCCCTAACATACAGGGCTACCCCACTGCCTCTCCTTCCTTGCCTATCCCTTCTGAAGAGTTTAGAGCCATCCATTGCAGCACTCCAGCTGTGCGAGTCATCCCACCATGTTTCCATGATGGCAACTATATCATTGTTTTCCTGCTGCACAATGGCTTCCAGCTCCTCGTGTTTGTTGCCCATGCTGTGTGCATCGGTGTAGATGCACTTCAGTCGGGCTATTGATCCTGTCACCTTTTTGGGGGCAGAAGCCCTAATTCCTACGTGACCATTTTCAGGCATTTCCATGGTTTCTAACACATCCATAACCCTTTTGTCTTTGCTGTCACATGGATCTCCATCCCCTACCTCCCCTCAGATGGCAGACCAAAGGACCTCGCTAGCACACCATCCCTCAAACATGGGCATGCCGCCCTCAGGCTTATCCCTAGTGAGCCTGGTTTTCTCCTTTTTCCCCTTCAAATCTAGTTTAAAGCTGTTTTAATGAGCCCTGCTAACTCCTGTGCAAAGATCCTTTTCCCCCTTTGAGACAGGTGTACCCCATCTATCTCCAGCAGGCCTGGTGTCATGTAAACCCACCCGTTATCAAAAAACCCAAAATTCTGCTGGTGACACCAGGCTCGGAGCCAGGTATTGATCTGCTGGCTCTTCCTGTTTTGTTCCTCATCATTCCCTGCAACTGGAAGGATAGAGGAGAACACCACTTGTGCTCCTGATCCCTTAACCAGTTGTCCCAAGTCCCTGAAGTCTCTCCTGATTGCCCTCAGACTTCTAGTTGCAACTTCATTGCTGCCTACCTGAAAAATCAATAATGGATAATAATCTGAGGGCCGTACCAGGGTAGGAAGCTTTCTCTTCACATCTTTAACCCAGGCCCCAGGGAGGCAGCAGACTTCCCTAAGAAGTGGGTCCAGTCTGCGTATTGGGCCTTCTGTTCCCTTCAGAAAGGATTCTCCTATGACAATGACCCGTCTTTTTTTCTTTACGGAAGCAGTTTTGACACAGGGTGTAGGCCAACATCTCCAAGCTAGATGAACCATCATCCTCGTCGTTGTTCGTCATTGTTATAATATATGCTATATTATACTATATATAAAATACTTATATTTCTGACAACTCATTATTTTACTGCAGTGTCTTGAGACACCTTTTCCCCAATATAGTCCCAGCAACTAAACCAAGCAAAACCCATATTACCCTGTTTTTTAAGTTCCTGGTTGTAGCAGATCTGAGATGAGAAGGAGCACAGTGAGGCTACTGAGAAATTCTGTCTAACTGAAATCAGAGCCCTTTTCATGACAGAAAGCTGTTGTCATCTCCCTTCACCAGAAAGGAGGATTTTTCACTCAGGTAAACCTCAAAGCAAATTTGGTCCTGGTCCTCCTCCCCTACCCAAACATACAGTGGGCTCAATGACCCCTGTGGTCCTTATGTTCCTATATGCAGTGGGTGGTTTTTTGGTGTTTCTAGATGAAGTCTTACACAGAATTAAAGAGACAGGGAACCTGCAGGTCACCCAAAGGACAATGCTGCTGCGAGGGCTGAGGAGAACGTTAAGAGTCCCAGAGGACCCTATCCAGTGGTGCTCTCTGGCTGTGAAGGATAATGGTGAGGAAGAAGAGAGTGACGAGGTGCTTTCAGGAGACCTTATTTCCAGAGAAGAATGGCCGACAGGAAATTTGGAGGAAAAGAAGTAGATATCAGTAAACAAGAGCAGAAATGGTGGTCAACAGTCCTGATATTTTAAAATAGATTTCAAATTTTGGAAAAAAAAACAACATTTGAACTGGAAAATCATTACGGACAGCTGGAGGGCTCTGTAACATGGACAGTCAAGTCTGCAGGTCACCAGCAAACAGCATGCAGAAGAAATTCAAGCCTACCTATGAGCCCTGTCAGGATACCAAGAGTGTTTCCCCATGCTGGCACGGCTGTTGCTCTCCAGGGACAGGACCCAAGCCACTGCACTCATTTCCTTAGCAGTTATTTTCTTGGAACTCAGCAGAGTATTTCTTCCTTTTTTTTCCCTCCCCAACAGAAAAGCATGTGATGTTATTTAATGTGACAAGCCAGCTTTCCCATCATTTTAATTTCTTTCAGGGAGAAGCACCCCACACAGAAATACACAATGCTACACAATAGCATGCCAAAGGGTCTAAGGGGGGAGCGGGGAAGTCTTTCAGAGCGTGTCTAAGAGGGTGACACATAATGCAGTTTTTTCATCATTTTCTTTTATTTCCTCCCTCTTTGCAAGGCTTCCAGTCAAGTGACATTTTGTTTGATATTCACATCATTTCCCAATTATAGTTCTTCTAAAATTCTTGTGAACAGCTGAATAATTCCTGGCATGGCTTTGTTACAGCTCATTTCGCTCCATTAGCTTCCACTACCTCTCCTCTTTAGAGGCTGAACCTGGAGATGTAGTTCAAATCTCTATCTCTCTCTCATCCCTCCCTCTCCACTTTCGCTTTTACCAAAGCAGGCGTCTCTTATCTCAGCTTCCGTCTTGCAACATTTCTATCATGATCCGGTTTAGGGTAATTGTCCCAGCATATGATAGCTAAAAGGCAGGCTAAAACATATCCTGGTGAAATAATTGCCCCAGCAGTTCAGCACTACTTACCTGAGGCATTCCTGAGCAGGCAAGGTAATTATGAACGAGAAGGATCAAGAGCAATAACATGGCTCTGTTACGTTCAAGACTCTCCAGCACACTTTCACAGTTGAAGGAGAGCAGTGAATTCAGGGTAGGATATTCAGAAGCAATAAAAAAAGGAACAATTCATTTTTTATGTCTTTGAAAAGATGGATGCTTATTGAACATCTCTCTTGCAAATACCTGTACTCACCGGCAACTTCATAGATGTAACACAGCCCATGGAACACCACTGACAGTCCTCTCTCAGGTTAGACTATTTACACAGGGAAGTTTTTTTTCGCCAGGCAGAGCAATATAGAGTTTGCTAGCCTACAGGCTGTCCTAAATGCATGCTGCAGTGCTGGCTCTGCAGACCAAGTGCTTATCAATCTGGTTTCTCTCCCCTCCCTCCCCCCAAATTAAAATAGCCTGAAGACGTGAGCTGTGCAAAAGCAGAGTGGAAAATGACAGGCTCACAGAGAAGCTTGTGATTGTTAATGAGTTCACTCACAGTTATACCCACCAAACACCGGTTTTTGTGGTAGCCAGCCACAAGTCTGAAGGATTTTTCAGATGTGAAGATCAATTTTGCGTGCCGTGACGCCATCCATGCTCAGTGGGGCTGGAGGGGAGCTTCCTGAAATACCTGAGGTTTATTTAAGATAGCTTAACACCTAGAAAGAGACCAAGGAAGCAGAGATGGCTATTACTTCTACACATAGTCCCTCCATTTTATCTCGTTAAAAAAGGACACCAGGAAAGAGCCTCCCAGGGTGTTGTCCCTCACGGCCTCACCTCTGCACACCTTTGAAGACCAGCTGCAGTCAAGTCCCTCTGGTCCCTGCTGACATCCAACAAGCAGTAACACATGTGTTAACAGGAGCAGAAACTGGAGTCCTAACGCAGAGTATGCAGGACAGAGCTGATTTTCAGCTACCTGGTCGTTATTTCACACCTCTGGATTCAAGCCTATTTCCCAGCCCACCCGTGTAGACTGCAGCAGCATGAACGCTCACGCTTTATCCCCCTTCTCTGTGTGGCCACATGAACTGCTTGTAGATACAGATACTCACTGAGAAGCAGAGCACAGATCAGGAGCTCAGCAGGACTGAGCGAGCTAAGCCAGGCTACCAATGCGTATACTTGGATTATTTTTTTTTTTTCCTGAAGAGATTGCAGGTAGAGCTTATGTTGCCACCTGAGTTCAGTAGAAAAGGCACCAGGCTGAGGAGTTAGGAGCCTTCAACTGCTGTCTCGGCTATGCCGTGGCTGCTATGCAATGATGAGTATTGCAATGATCCTGCACAAACTGGATCCTGCATCTGCAAGCTGGTCTCTGCACTGCGGTTAACACCAGTTTTTTCACCTTCCCTCCCTCACTATGCTCAGGCAATGAATTCCTCCACCCAGAACCCATGTCCCAGCTCACACCTGAGCTGAGAGGTTGAGATGTCCTTCCTTCCCCAGCCCAAAAGCTGAGCAAAGATTATCCTGAGGTCACCTTTGCAGCAAGAGGCATATTTCTGAGAATGTTTCTGACCACAGAGTTCCCACCGTGCTCTGCTTCTGCTGCACCAAGCCAAGAGCCTATAGATTTCCTGCTCTTAAAATGCATTAATGTAATAAAAGTCAGAATTACACAGCCTGGTATTTGTGATTTACAGCCCTAGGCCAAACACAACAAGTAAGAAATAAGAACATCCTGTGGCAATTCAAACAATCCAAATCTGTTATGCAGGGGGTGAACTTTTTACCTGCAACGGAGGAGAAGAGCTATTGTGTCCATTACAGCCTAAACAAAAGTGACAAACATCTGCAATACTTTTTTCTGGTTTTTGAGTAAATAGATCAACATTACTAATGACTGGCCTTGGCAGCTGTCCTGTCTAATTACCAGCTGCGCTCAGACATTATCATCTAATATTAATACCACTGGAAACCCTTATTACATTCAGTTTATCATGATGTCATGTCTGGCTTCTTGTCTTTCTTCTCCAGGTCTGCATGGTTAACCTAGACCAGTATCACTCGCTGCTTCCAGACTGAGCTGGCATTTTCAGAGCCTCTTTGCTGAGGATAGTTGTAAGAAAAGCATCACAGGGCAGCAAGCAATACAGTATAGACATTCAGTCTTTGCTCTACAATTAGCTTTATCCTGTCCAGAGTCTCTTTTTTTCCATATCCACATCAGTATTTAATCTTCATGCATAAGCACAACCCCAGTGACCATCTAATGAAGCTGAATTTTGATTTTAATGTGTTCTGACCTGAAGAAAAGTGCTTTTACTGGCACTGACTGAAAGACTTAGATGAACAACCAGCAGCACTCCAGCACTACACCTGTAGCACCAAGAGGAGTAACCCAGACACAAGACCATTGCCTTTCAAGCCTATGTATCAATGGTAGAGTCATGCTTTTCTGTTAGCTTCAACAAGCAAAAAAGGGAGAATTGTCTCTTTGCGTTTAAATGAATGACCTTAACAACGTTTCTGAAAGGAGACCAAGGAGCAGTCCAATCCAGGAGAAAACTTAGGCTAGGGATTACACTGCAGTATGTGTTTCAGGTTCTGCAGTATGTGTTTCAGGTTCTGCAGTACCAAAACACCAGGAAAAGGTGCATTGGGGCACTAACTCAGGGTCTGCATACTCTCCTGAGGGCAATGTAGGCTTCGAATGTCACATTGAGACCACAGAAAACCGAAATATTGTACTAATCTCTAGATTAAACACTTGGCAGACAATAGGAGCTTGTTTTTTCTTGCTAGCGTGCTTCAGCAATCAGATACCCAGATGAACGCACCTGCAGAGATGAAGGCGGAGCCAGGTCTCGTTTTGGCTTCCTGTTGGTATCAGCTTCTAGGACACGTGCCCTGTTTCCACAAAGATGGATATAAAAAGGGCATTTTCCATAGGCCATTTGGCTTCTTGTCACTATGAGGGTTTTTTTCTCCTCCTGTGAGACTACTGAGAAGATGGGCCTCACATCCCTTGAGCCTCACCACCTCGGCCCCCCTTCGTCATGCTGGCAGCAGCTGCTGCGGCATCGCTTCAGAAACCAGGTGCTTCTACCCCAGGGGTACAAACTGCATGACCCCACTCTGTATAAAAGGGCCACATTAGTCCGGAAAGTGCTTCCAGGAAGGCTAATGACAGGAAATGGACCCAGGCACCGATGCTTTGCATATTAAGTATCTCTTACTGCAAGAATCTTCCCTGCTCTTCAATTAAATAATATTCAGAGGAAGTACTGGTCACCAGCCTTCTCCACCATCATCCTTAATAGCTGGTGAAACAGTTACTTTGACCCCTTGATGATGTTGCATGACCACAAAAGCAGTGGAAGAGTGGATGCTGTCATCAGGCGCAGTAAGTCAGAAATTACTGTGCATGCAAGCTTGAAGTTTTCTCACGGACATCTGCTATGAGGGCCTTAGCACCCATGCCCCCCTCAGCCACCCTCCCTTACAGACATCTGCAAGAAAACCAGCAGTTATTATAGTGAAAAGAACCTAACTCAGGAGCCAAAATTATGGTCAAGCTGCCAATATATACAGGTCTCCTCTTACTCCAGAGGAGGGCAGACTCAAGCCCTGAGCCATCAAATCCAAATTCGGGCACAAGCCTAACACAAATGAAAACATTGCCTTTTCAGCATATCATTAAGCATAATAACAAGCCTGAATCTGAATCAAGTTACCCCAATCTTAAAAGGGAATAAGTTACAAGTGAACATAGAAGGATCCTATACTGAGGATCCTTCAAAATCACAAATAGACTTACTGTATCTGGGACATACATATGCATACGTACAATGGGTAGCTGATCAACAACGGGCAGACCTTTTGCCAATTGTTCTCCCGCTGTAAGTTTTGCTTTTTTCACTAGCATGGGAAGGGAAGGAAGAAAGAATCTGATTTTTCAGCTAAAGCATGTGTGTTTGTTTTTCCTTTTTTCTCTTCAGTGCAAGTGGCAAGAAGTAGGGTTCTAATATATTTGCATTATCTGGGGATTTTTTAAGGTGGATTAAGCAATATCAGAGTACACATGCCACAAGCAAGGAACAGCTGAGCACTAGGGCTAAATGAAAATCAAAGGGCATATATGCATCTGGATGTGCTTCCTCTTAACTGTTTTTTGCTTGCAGAGTAAGTACTAGGATCTGTGTCTATAATAGGAACAACATAGAGCATTTGAATTATGGAAAGGAAACTAGGGAAGACAAATAAAAAATATTTGATATCAAACCTCACATTTGAGCTTTTCTTAGAAAACATAATAATCCTCCAGAAACCAGAAGGTAAGTGTTTTCACAACATTTAACTCTATTTTCTGAAGTATGGTACCTAGACAAAAATCGCTGTCTGGTAGCGAAAGAAAACCAAAACGCAAAGCTGGTAGCAGCTGGGAAGTTCAACAAACCAGGTAAGGGTTTGAGTTGGGCAAAACTCAAATGGACTGAAATAATGCCAAGCTGCTGAGTGCCCAGGCAGCACCCGGCAGTAGGACAGAGCTCCACCGTTTCCCTGCGTGTGTAACAGGGCACTCCTGACTCCGGCTCTCCGGTTTCCTGCCTTGATTCACTCGCTTCCTCTCGTTGGTTGGTGGTCTTCCACACATCTCTCAGAGGATGTGCTTTTTAATGTTATCACCTGTTTCAGGACAAAAAAAGCACCTCTTTTGCTCTTTCTAAGGAGGTACAATTTTCTTTAAGTTACTGAGTTCAGCTGCGGTGCATGGCGGGGATGATTATTTCTTTTCTTGCAGAGCAAGCAAGAGTGCTAAACATCTCTGCAATTACTTCAGACACCACCACTAGGGGTTTACATTAATTTCAGTCCATCAGACTTTTTTCAGGTTAGCGTTCTTGTTGCTGTTGGGTGCATTTTCTCAGGACTGGCAAACCCGCACCTTTGTGAGACACCTCACAAAACTGCAGCTCTCCTCAGCTGGCCGCTTGCTCCCTCGGGATGCGTATGCATGCCTCATGTCAACAAAGCTGTTCTCAGTCCACCTGTGAAGAGGAATTGTTATTTTCTCATTTGAATGTGAAAGCAACACCAGGTGAGACAACAAAATATGCCAGATGGAGAGGTCAAGACAGCACAGTCTCCTTTACAGGACTCCAAAGCACATTAGCTTTTTTGGTCTCCTTTCAGTGTACGAGTCCCAGCTGTGTCTCATTTGCTGGTGACAGAGGATGCCAGCAGTGAGGAGGGGGGCAAGATGCCAGGTGGGATCAGCCATTTCATCCCCCCCGCCCCGAGCCCAGGTGACTCTGCCCAAGGCCAAGGTGGCCCCAGCAGGTCTCAGGTGGTGAGGTCTGAGCCTGGGGCAGGAGAGTAGATGGCTCCCTCCGAATTCCGGGGCTCTCACTGACCTCCCTTCCCTGCCCCCAAACCAGCGGGGTGAAGGAAGCACCTCTCCCCGCCGCCAGCATTGCAGGCATCTCTTCTGCTGCTATTCACAGCACCAGCCCCCGGATTAGGCCACTGCGTGAAACACCAAATGAGATCATGAAAAGCAGCAGTGTGCGTGCAGCACAGCTAAAGGTCACGGCTGCATGTGAATTCGCTTTTAAAAATAATTAATTGAGCAGCAGCCTGACATTTACCCTGCAAAGGGGATTTTTGAAAGTTTGCTTGCTGAAGCCTGATGTTCGCAGGCTGCAATGTTTACTGCTGGGGGAGCGGAGGATCATTGTTATTCTAGAGCAAATAAAAGAAAATGGATCAAATTCAACCCCGAGTAAAGGAAAAAAAACCCAACTCTATAGGCAAACCTTGCATTGGATGCACTCAGCTTTGCTCTTTCTCCCTTCCTTGTTCCATGGGACCAGTGAATACCATTAGGGATGAACAAACATTTGTAATGCAAAAAGTAATTTCTGCTTGCACATAATCTCTTTCCTCAGGGCTGAAGCTTCACACACCTTCTCCTACCTCAGAAATATTTTTATTAATGTTATTTGCAGGGCAGGAATTAGAGTCTAAATTATGGTCAGGCAGGTTTTTTTGAGGCTATAGAGGAAGAAGGAATAAAAGAGAACACCACAATTTCCTCTCTTCCTTACATCTTTTTAACGGGTAGCTCAGTTGCAAGTGTCTCTTCCCTCTGTTTCACAGATGGGCTGAGCTGGGTGGCCTGATCAGCATCAGTTGTGAGGGGCCAACAACCTAAAACCATTCTTTTTACGCATTTGGCTTCTGCACGCCCATGGGCAATCAATTTCCTTCTGACTATACGTGCCCTTTTAAGCCCTGGAAGGAACAGGCAACAGACTCATTATCGATGACGTTGAACACAGTGGTTGCTCACCCAGAAGCCTGTTCCACACAATGTTCATTAAGTATTTTGGCTCACAGGGAAGCTAAAATGTGAATTTTCATTGTGGACTTGGCCCAGACCCTATTCCATTTTCAAAGCATCTGATATTTGAATGGCATGTGTATCAGGGCATCTCATCCTCTAACCAGCTTTCTGTTCATCAAAAAAAAAAATTAACAAAACAAAACAAACTTTCCTCCAGTCCCTCAGCAACTTGGTTTCTTTAGTAGCCTCTGGTGTGAACCCTTGCCTAACAATGTTTGGAAATCCACATACAGCCCCTCTCCTGGGTCCTCCTTATCCACATACTTAGTGACAGCCCCATGGGACTCCAGAAGGCTAGTCAAGGTAGGGTTTCCCTTTAAAAAAAGCCACGCTGACTGCTTCCCACAGGCTGTATTTATATCTACCTGCCCAATGCTCTTATTCTTTACTATCAGCTGTATCATCTTACCACTGCTGGGAGTCAGACTCACTGCCCTGTGGTTCCCAGGATGCCCTCTAAAGCTTCATTTATAAAGGGAGTTTGCAATTAGGGATTTCAACTCTCCTTTAAAGAAACAAGCTCTTTATGTGCAATGATACTGATTGTAAGTTTTGGCAATGAAAATCTCAGTCTGGTGGCAGTATGTTCTTCTAGTCACAGCCAAGCCTGTGATTCTCAGCATTACAGCAACTGCAAGCAAAAGCTTAATTCTTCTTTACATACCACGTGTCTTGCCTAATCACCTGCTATTTGTTGAGTAGCACACAGTTTAAAGGGAATCTCATACACTAGCACATTGTAGCACCTGGCATTAGAATGCAAATGTAGAGACAACACGTATATCTCGCAACTCACAATATAAACCAAACATTTTTCTTTAAACAGTATACAGTCTCTAACATATTAGCATAATTAGATTTTGTATGATTTATCACTTAAATCACAATTACAATCTGCTTTCTGAATACACATCAATATACACAGCATCATACTGCAGACTGTGTGCAATGTAAAGATACCCAAGCCAGACTTTCAAGCTCTGCTATTGTATAGGTACCAGGGAAAGTAACAAAGGTAGCTACTGTGTCAGGGTGGTCCCTGCACTCACATGAGACCGACTGGCTAATTTACCTCATTAGTTTACAGCTAGCTCTGAAATTAATGGTGCAGCCCTAACAGGCCAAGCTTAAGCAGCAGATAGATTTGCAGATTTAGTGCAAGTGCATTTAGGTCAATTATTTTTAAAAAATCATTTTAATTTCCTAAAGGTACATTATGAAGCCAGTTAATCTTATGGCTAGCAGGCTAGGTGTGGCCTGGGACCTCTTGTAATCTTGGCTTTGGATCCCAGCTCTCCTATCTACTAGCCAGGGTTATTTATGCTTGACCTCTGTGACAAACCCGGGTGCGGTACCCGGCCATCAGAGCTGGGGTCCTTTACAGGCCACTTGTTTCTCAAGTGCAGCTGATGCACCGACACACACGGCGCATTTCTCAACATCCAGTACTAATATTTTGCAATTCCTTTATCTACACACTTCATCGGCAGAGTTCCTCCTCTTTACAAACTGTGATCAATCAAGTCAAGGCAAGTTTACTGCTGTGTGTTTCTTACAGCGGGGTTGTCCTGCTGGTGCTGTTTTGAACACCAGCTGGCGGCTTTGATCGCGCTTCAGCTCGGCAGAACAAAATGCAGTGTTGCCATTCTGGTGCTCGAAATGGCTGCACAGACCTTTTCCAGGAGGGAGCCTCCGGGCTCCTTGCAGACAGCAGTGCCGAAGGGAACCCCATGGGAAGCGGCACGTCCCTGCCTCTCTCCCTTAGCAGGGAGGATCCAGGAACGTAACCAGTGCAGATTTCCAAATGCAATGGCCCGTATCAAAGGTTACTAAAGAAACAGAGCTCACTCGTGATTAGAAAAAAGGCTCTGGACTAAAAATAGGTGAAGAGATGAGAAGGAAACAGCAGGCCTTACCGGTCAGCTTTGAAGACAGAGAAGAGTCAGCAGAGAGGTCTCCCAGGAATCAATGCCGAGTCTGTTTCTAGCCAGCACCCTTCTCAGAGATGGGAGTGAACAGTGAAATAGCCATGAGAAAAAGACAGAAAGGAACACTTTGCCACCACATAAGAAGTTGACAGCCTGCATCTTGAAAATGGTGTGTGGCTTGGGTCTCTGCATCTCAAGAAAGACATAGTGAAATTAAACAAAGTACAGAGAAGCGTAACTAAAGTGGTTAAGGGGCCAGTGTAGTTGCCCAACAAGGAGAGACTGTAAAAGACTGTGACTCTTCAACTTGCAAAGCACAAAGCTGAGGGATATCATACAACACAATATCAACATAATGACATAATATCAAAGCTGGTAGCCATGCTGAATGCCAAACTGTTGTTAACCAGATCCCATACTGCAAGAACTAAAGGACACTCAAGGAAAGTGGATAGAAACCAGCTTAAAAAAGTTATAAGAAAACAACTCCTTCCATAAAAGGTAGTGAACTTCTGGGACTTGCTGCTACAGGAGACCGTGGATGTCAATAGTATCAGCAGATTAAAAAAGGAATTAAACAAATTGACAGATAATATATAAATTATTTCTGAAAGGACTGGGCAAAGCTGTATTCTGTATAATTTTTATGACGGTGATTGTGGATGTTGAGGAAGTATGAAGGACATGGACCAACACAAATGGCAGGGCTTGCGTAATCTCCTTAAACAGCACCTCCTGTTGCCATTAGAATCTATGCAAATTTTGCAATCATCTTCAAATGAGGCCAATATACCACAGAACCAGCATAAGCTCCCATATATCATGAATGGGACTTGCTGGTAACCCAACAGATAAGGCTGTGATAGATTAAAATCTGCTTGGTAAGGAGGCTCACTCTCAGGCTCAGAAACTTCAGAGGACTTCTACAGTTTTGACTGGATAATCCAGTTCCATCATACACGGCACAGAGGGGACCTCATCAGATCTTAAGAAAAATCTGAATGCAAACATTACTACATATAGCTTACCAAAATACAATAAATATGTTGTTGACACTCCACAGTGCACTTCATTGTAACTGAATACTGTGGAGCCGCACATTTTTCTGTCGACATTCTAAAAGACACAGTGTCTTGACCTTCAAATTTTAGGCCAGAGACAGACAAAACAACTCATCATTTGGGAAACAGCCATGAACAAACTGGGATTCATTGAGCTGCATCAAGGTTTATCTGAGCTTTTTGTTTTCTTGATTTAGAGGATTGTTTGGGAGTGTACCATAAGGACACTCTCAAGATCAACATTCTCATTTATAAGTATCTGCAAAATATCCCCTAACCTTCCTGCCTTTATATCACATATTTTTAAACAGCGGGAAATCCAGACTACAATAAAAAAACCCCGCATACTCAGCTCTTCCAGCAAAATGCCAGATCACATTATAGCTTATTCATCTGGTTTGAGTTGAGCCTGTCACAGAGAATGAACAAACCTGAAGGAAGGGGTCACATACGATCGTTTACTAAATCTCTCCTATGCCAGTTTTCAGTTAGAAGGGTAATACTAGTCACAGTAAAGAGCCTAAATCATGCCCTGTATGTCAGCTGATAACACCGAAGATAACACACAAGGGAAACATTGACCCTTGCAACTATTGGTGAGACAGAAGCCCCACGTTACTGATGGGACAAGGGATGTCTGGCAGCAAGAGGACACTGAGAAACACTGCAGGTAAAAACCTCCAAAAACTTTTTGGTAACCCCATACCTAAGGACCACAGTACATCACACTCTGCTCACTAAGGTGTCTCAGTCTCAGACACTTAGTAAGCAACTCTTGAGTCTTCTGTAATTCAGGTAGTTCACTGGAAATCACTGGCTTCGGGTTTGCTATCCCAGAGCCCGTGATGGTTGCAGGAATTTTCTAGGTCTAATTTGTGTGTGCCAATCTACAATTTCCCACTGATATATGTTGGTAAGGACATGTGAGAGGAGGCTTGAAGGAATGCACATGAGCATTATATCTCAAGAATCAGAGCTAAAATTATAGGCTTAATCTACTTACAAAGCCTGTTTCTCATTGCAACACTAGTAATCACCCCCATGATTCTGCTAAATTGACTGGTGTGTCCCAGTTAATGTGTCGCACCACCAAGTCTGTTTAGATTCCTATCGATTAACCTTAGTTTTGAGAGGTAGAGGTAGCAAGTTACTTCTCAGCTATTTGAAACAGTAATCACAGGTACTGGGTACATGTAAAATTGTATTGATATTTAGTTCCAGCAGCAGTGACCTTTTACCAAGACACAGACACTTTTTACTCCACGTGAACTTGCGACTTCTGAAAAAAAACCTGTTTGCTTCTTTCCAACAATTTTTTTGCATAAGTTAGTGTTAATGATTGGCTAAAAACCACCTCACCTCCTTACCACAACGATGCATTTGTGTGGGAGCAATATCAACATTCCTCTTTAAGGTTCAGATTACACAAATTCCCCCTTTACTCAGCAGCCAAGATACTTTCTGAGGAATTTCTTAGGAGCTGAATGAACAGGTCAAAACAGGCTGCTGCCCAGTGCCATCCCAGATAAACCCTGGTGTACATACTTACCTAGAAACCTAGACAGAAAGGATCTGTTCATATCATCATGGCTTTTTGATGTGGTCGTGTATTACGGCATCCTGAACACTCACTCCCTATTTCAAAGCCTCAGAAGCAGCGAGGCTGAGCCGCAACTTTCTACTCCTTTGATGGAAACTTGGATCGGTGGGTTTTGGTGGGGGTGGGGGCGAAAAAGTGTGAATTACTAAATTAAAAGAGAGTTACATCTGTGGTAACAGACATTTTCCATCTGCAAGCCAGGAGTCTTTTCATCATTTTACTTCCTTGAACAGATTAGCTCTGATTAACAACTGCTTTTTGGAAGCCTGTGTTGTAACATCAGCTCCTCCCACCTTTTTGGTTATTCCTCTCCACTTAATTTACAAAAATATGAGCACGTGTCTGGTGCTTGCTTCTAACCTCTGCTCCCTTCTTGCTCAGACAAGAGATCCCATATGCCTTCATGCCCTCGGAGGTGCCCAGATAAAGGTCAGCTCTGGAGCACATCATCTTCCACCATGAAACTGAGCAAACTTCAAATTTTATGAAACTTTCTGTCTCTCCATCACACCATACCAGGGCAGTTAAGTGTTATATATTCTCTTGATGCAATCTTGTTCACATGAACTCCGAGTCTCTTTCTGATGAAAGTATTTCCACAGATACAGCCTGCCCCTTCAGACACCACTTAGAAGATGGGGCCGTGAATGGAGAAGCACAGTCGATCAAAGGAGTAGCCTCTAGGAGCTGAAGGCAGGAAGCAAGGGAGCTGCACACACACAAGCCAACGCTGCTCCTGACTTCAGGAGCTTTTTTGTTTTGGTTTGGTTTTAACAGCAGCTAATCAGTAGAATACAGACATGAAAGAGGCACAACATGTCACTGCTCTTCCATGATCTCCTGTGCTCTGCCACCACCCACACCCTCTGGAGAAATGGGATCCTTCCAAACCAAGTTCTGAGCTACTTCAGCTGAAAAAAAGCCAGAATGCACTAAACCCACCCATGTATGAAAATGGTCACTTTTATCCATAAACATGAGTGCAATATTAGCTGGTACAGATATCTATGCAATATATGGATATTATATTACTTCGTGTGCTGCACAGTAGTGGTTCAGAAGACATGAACTTGAAGTCTGGCCTGTTTAAACAAAACTGAACTGAAAGTATGGCACTATACCTGCTCCTGATATGTCCGCCCTTTTTTCTATTCCTACAAACACTTTTTCCCAGTTTGTTAAGCTTCCTTCCCCTTTTACGCATCTTGCCCTCTGAAGGACTTGCCCAAATACTTGGCAGGCTACACCAATGTGCACTTCCAGTCAAGTGAAGGAACACCCAGACAGGGTGAAGAATTTGCAGATTGCAGATTAAGGCCTGAGAGAGGAGGACAAAAAAAAAAAATGGACAAAGAAGTTATGTTTTTCCCCTATAACTTACTGTTGCCAACATTCAAAGAACAAAAATAAGATTAATGGAGGCTATTTGGGGAGGAGGAAAGGAAAGAAAATGTGGGGGCTGCACATTAGCTAAACAGAAATGCACATTGATAGTCACATACGTTCATACATACAGTCTGCATGAAGGACATGATGTGCATTTGAGACAACCACCTGCTTCACCTGTTGACATGTATTGACATGCATACTCCTACTCATGGGCCTTGCCTTGACGGAGGCAATATAATCCAAACTGTGTTTTAATGATACAACTGCACTTTCAAACAGCTATTGATAACTTTGAGTGTTGTTATTATTCAAAACCCTTGCCATCTCTAGAGACTTTATTTCACATTTAATGTGAAACCAGAGATGATGTTCAGCTGAGTTCATTCTCTTCATGTGAGGCCAATCTAGTTAAAAGAAGCTTTACCTCCAGGATTAAACATCTGATTTCATTAAGACTTCTGAAAGCATTTAATTAAGGATTCTTTCTCTTTCCACATTCCTGCAATCACACAATATTGAAGACACCAGCTGATTCTCTCATTTTAATTTTGTCCCCAATAGCTTTCAATAACTGCTCCTTGAGCTGGAAGTCTTTCTTGCTGGGCCCTGGCAACACCACCCTAATGACAGCGATGCAGTGTACGACACGTGCGCTTGGCTCTGGCATGTAACCAGAAGAGGCAACTGCAGCTCCAGGGCTTTGGGGCACAATAAGGAGGAAAAGGCCATCAAGGTCCAGTGCCTACCCCCAGTAGGCAGCATGTCTTCTGAGGTTGTGATATTGATGTAATCAGTCAGGAAAGGCAGCAAAGGAAAGATTTGATTTCAGTTCAAACCAGTAAACATCTGGACTTAAACATGTAGACAAAGAGAACACACACTGAGAAACTACTATCCAAACAAACCTGATTTAACCCAGGATTTTGCTTTTCTGATTTTTTAGGGACCATTTATAATTCTGACAAAGTTATAACACCATTCCTGATTTGGAATGAGTTCCACAGAAACAAAGTGTTACCAGGTCCAGGACAAGCAAAGTGTTAAGCCTGCAGGCCATCCCTTTGCCTTCACTCCAGGGTGCTCTCACCTCCTGGCTCCTTATATCCCACCAACAAATCAATCGCATGGTAGCAGCTGCAAATGCCAAAGCATGGAGAAGGAGAGCAAGGGCAGGGTGAAGGGCATCAGAGCAAGGAGGCTCCTTGGGCCCTTTATTGACAGGGGATACCTAGAGAGGCTGCCGGGAGACCCATATTTATCCCTTAGTAAGGCAATTCATTTACTGCAGGTTGCACACAACCTAAAACAAAGCTCAGGGAACACAAATAGGACTCCAATGCTGCAAATAGGTCTGTTCATCTATAAAATCCTTTATTGTTGCTAGACCCCAGAGGGCCCGTCAAGCTCCCTCACCTTTGTTTCCCCCCTCAGTGTCTCTATGTAAAATACAAGAGCAGGTTTCCTCTCCAAACAGTGATGAGCTTTCAGAGCTCACCACTGATATCACACTGGCTTAACCCAAACTTTGAGAAATGAAGTTTATGCCTTGTATTCCTCAGGTACCATACACAAGACTTTATTAATCTGTTATCTTCTTGAAAAAAAAACTTAGATGTATCTGGACAGACAAAGAAATACTATCAAACTTGGTGGATAAATACACTCCCGGAGATAAGGGTCTGTGATGGGTGAGTTTCAGCTGCAGAGGGCTGATGCTCCCTGGCCTGGCTGCTGCCATGGTGCCCAGCTGGACTCTGCAGCACCCAGCTGCTGATCACAGCTGGGCCAGCTAGCCACAGAGGACAGCTGGCTCTTCAAAACAATGCACCTCACTTTGCCAAACATAAAATGTCATTGCTAAAATCTACAGATGAATCGGCTACACACAGAGCGTTGATTAACAGTAAAACAGCAAAGTAAATGACAAAAAGATTATGCTCGATCTGCTTGCGTGCACGTGTGTTCACTTGCATGTGTGTGGAACAGCAACAAAACATGAAGGTGCCCATTTAATCAGTGCAACATATACAGTGGACTAATAAAGACTACAACTAAACATGTCAAAGGCATTCAGTGAATACACAGCAGTTTGCTTATACTTCATTTTGCAGGCCATTTATCTACACCCTTAAAATAAAGTTATTTACAAGCATACAATTCCTGTCAATAAATATGGACAGTGATTTAATTTTCTTTTTCTAAATAGAAAACATGGTCCACATGACCCTAATCCCTCTGTAAAATACCCCACCAAAAATACCATATAGACACATTAAAATATTTTCATTATTTGTGCATATAGGCATATTTAATATGCACACAGAAGCCCATACTAAAAAAGTGTTCTCCAGCCATTTGCCACCATAACTTCTCGTTAGGCTTTATTGCACACAAAACTGGGTTTGGAACTTGCAAAATAAATAATGTTTCCACCCTATTCATAGAACAAACCAATTCCTGCCAGAAAGTAGCAGCTGAACCCATGCATATGCAGTGGCCAGACGGGAAGTGCGAGTCCACAAGCAAGTGGCTTAGCTGCTAGAGGTCCAAATTAAGCAAGGGAGCCCGGCAGACAGAAATGCACTTTCTGGTACTCGGGTGCCCTGGGACCTGCTCGCTAGGCACTGAAGGCATGTTTCCAAGCTCCTTCTGCCCCGTGCAGTTCTCAAACATCAGACCCTAAGAAGAACTGATGAAAAGAATAGTTTCAGTTTACACACAGCTGGAAGAATGAGCGAGTTGAATGCCATGTTATTGAGTATATAGAGTCCCTCTGGAATGGAAATATTTAAGCAGCATTTCACCCTGAATGAAGTGAGAACTTGCTAGCAACAATAAAGAGGACCTCATTTGGCAAAGTGATGTATGTGCTAAGTTTAGCAGCTGTCAGATGAGTCAGGCAGAGGAAGATAATAGGAAGGATCTGCAATGAGAAGATGAGCAATACAATGTGGTTTTGAGTTCGTGACTGATCAAGGAACAATCTTGACCAGCCTCCCTGACACGGGTCAGGGCCTGAAAAGAAGTCAGAGTGCTGAGGGAACCCAAAGCAGCAGCCCTAGAGAGACTACCAGGAGATCTGTACTTATCCCTGGATGACTCAATTCAGTTTCTGCAGATTGAGCAGAACCTAAAATGAAGCTCAGACTTTGATGCTGCAGTCAGGACCATCTGCCTCCAAAATCCTGCACCAAGAAGTCTTGCTGAGTTTAAAACCAGTCAAGCAAGCTGTGGTGAGCTCCACAGGTCAAGACAGTATTCCCACATGGAGAGAGAGAAAAAAAAAGGCATGCAAAGGATTGCCTTATTTTTGGCAAGCACGCAGGGGACAGAAATGACCACCTCAAGCACTGCTAGCTAAGGGGAATTGAAAATCTGTCCATAGCCTGCTGCACAGCACTCTGAAAAGCAAATGAGATTATTAACTTTCAATTGGACTCTGTTACACAGTTACAAGTCAGTTGCCAGAAACAACAGTATTAAATGCAAAAAAAAGTTCCAAGCACTGAAAATTTGTCAAGGAGTCCAGGGTTTATTGTGAGGAGTCTTCCTGTAAGGGGAGAAAGGAAACTTGACACACTGGTGAGTGAAGCACCATCAATATTAATGAAGAAAATATTTGTAGCAGTATTCAGGAAAACAGTACCTTACCTTTACTGGATAAAGTAACTATGGGACTACTTGCTCATTGCTGCAGCAGGGAGGCAGAATTCCGAGCTTTAAATATATAAGTCCCAAAGACCTGATTAAGTTAAGTCAACAATAAAATTGCATCTTACAAAGCTTCATCATCCAAATATTTTCCTCCTAGGATGACCACTTGATTTGGTTAAAAATAGTGGGAAGCATAAAGAGTGATGACTGGCACCTCAGGAAAGAGCCAGAGCAAACACAAACCAAGGCAAGTTTCGTATAACAAACTATATTAAATAATGAAGCAGCAACTGATAATGGATGTTGAGCTAAACTATGTCTAGTACAGCTAAATTTAGAGCAGATCTACAATATAACACAGGTTTCTCGTAAACAAAGTGTTTTCAGATCATGAAGGGGGTGGCTGTGATGCTGAAAGCTGGTATCAGAGGAGATGGGGTTTTACGGAAATATATATATATATGTGTGTGTGTGTATACACATATATATAAGAGGTAGATAAAACTTCACAGAAAGCTCTCTGACTTTTGATTCTAGGTCTCACCTCCACTTCCCACAACACAAGCCCACATCTGCTGGGGACATCAGTGACTTCAGGCAGCAGTCATCACACCAGCTTGCCACTCCAGAGGAACACGTGTTGGGAGACAAGAGGTAACACCATCCCCAGCATCGGGACAGGAGGACGCCAAGAGAAGCCAAGAAGAGGACTTCTACTCCCCTGGAAGGCCTCAGGCAGCAGCCAGAGCAGACTAAAGAAGCACCTCAGGTCAGAAGAGCACTAGAATAGACAGATAAGGATGTTTCAGTTGCAAGCCCAGGCAGCCACGCAAAGCAGCTCAGAACTTATGTGAACACCTATAGTGAACCCAGTGCAAGCTCAGGAGCTTGTGTTGTACCGCAGCAGTCTGCAAAGCTAGGTTTAGCTGAGAAAAGATGGATGCACTATGGGAACCACTGTCCTCAGGAGCTTGCCTACCCCTCCTTCAAAGCCCTGAGATAATAACTTTGCTTACAACTTACCTTTGCATTGTACAATATTTTCTTCCTTATAAGAAAACACAGGAGTTAGGGCAAGGAAGGAGAAAAGGGTCAGCTAATGCATCCTGCCTATTAGGAGACAATACTGATATACTCCCCCGCCAAACCCCTCATGCAAAACCACCCGCAGTCTGATGGAAACATTGCCTGACAGAGCTCAGGAGGCTCACAGGGAGCAAACTGCTGGTATCAGCACAATGCAAATAGATGAAAGGAAAGTTCACCAAAAGCACTGCTCATAAACAGAGGAACAACAATGCAAGTTTATTCAGTAGCTGCAGGGTCAGACTTTTACTGGGAAGTTAGCTACTCTGTGAGTGGCTCTTGAGACTGAAATACCCCAAATACTCCTGTAATCCCTCTCTTTTTTTTCTTTTAGCTGGTACTAGATGTATAATATTAAATAACAGAAATATATCCAAATAAGAACACAGCCATTGCACTCTAGATTATTTCCATATGAAGCCTTAATTTCAAACAGATGATGATCATTATGTGAAGCAAACAAGAGTAAAAAAACCTGAGTAATGGACACTGAAATCTAATTATTTTAAACAACCTACTTAAATAACAGCTAGCATACTAAATCTACACATCAGCATTTAAGAAAGTGGAAGCACAAAGACTGAAGACTCCCGCTTCTTGATGCGGCATCGAACACACTGGAGGCTGACGGCATGGCGCGTGCTCTTCTCCTTCCCCCTCACTTTTCCCCTTTGAACTCTGATATCATTCTAACGCAGTTCAGGAACTTCCTGCAACAAAAGCCTGATCTAACTTAAAGTCTGGTCTGAATCAGTTTCCCTCCCCCTTAACTCCTTGGCACATGGCGCAGTTGTCAGAGCATGACATCTGTAGCCCAGAGAAACTTTTCTGGTAGAGCCATGCATCAGGACAGAAGTCCTACTGTATCATTGTAGAAAAGCGATGTTTTCTTCCCAGGGCTTTATTTAGTCTTCGCTTACAGGTTCAGAGCAGTAGTATTATTTCTAAGTTAAAAGCAGACCATGTTATTTTATTCAAATCCTCTCCCACTCTTCTCTCTCTCTCTCCAGCATTCTTAGTTTATTGGAAATAATTGGAAACTTACTTGCCTTTTTCAGCTGAGCAATATGAAAGATTAAGTCAATTCTAGGCCAGTACTTGAGGTACAGTAAAATATAAGCACAGAAAGGAAAATTCCCAGGAATGACCACTATTTTCATCCTGAAAAGCAAGGTGGAAATCCCATAAGATTCTGCAAATTTCTTACTTCGTTTTAGAACAAACAAGACATAGGGTTAAAGTGCAATACTTGTACACACCCTGATCTTCAGGACTGAAGTTCAGCCCTATGTAGCTAAACAGAAAAGCAAAGAAGCAGATGATTTTTATTTAAATCACAGGGAAGTTGTAGTTCTTGCATTCCTACTCCACCCATGGGGGGGGACGACGGGGGACGGGCACGACGACACACACACACAACACCATCACAGATACTTTGAGTTTACTTACCCAGACAAGCACAGGAGAGACCATTTATCAGCTGTGCAAATTAATAACTGGAGCAACCTCTACTCTTTACATTAGGGCACTTGCTGTCTGTCAAAGCAAAATCTGGAAACTAGGTAAAAGTCATGGATAACTGTCTTGAAGAATTTATCCACTGCGCTCTGAATCAAAATGTGGTGCCATTGCAGGTTGGTTTTACATGGCCAGCTGTGAACAGTTTCAGTGTCATCTAGAAAGCTGTTTGATACGAGCTGGAAAGATTTACTTTCTCATTCTTTGTATTCCTCCGCTTTTTGGAAAGGGACTGGGGATGAGTACTTTGGATGGAGGTAATTCCATGCTTACCCCAGCATTTTAAGCCAGCTATAGTAATTACTGCTAACCCTACAAGATCCTAAAATTTCAGATCACAGAACATACAACATTATTAGGCACAAGAAAGAGGTTTTAATTTCTTTCATATGTTTTTATAGCTGCCTCTGGCCTTGCACAGTTGTACTTATAGTAACGATGCTCCTGGCTTTAACAACAAAAAGAGGGGATGCCAAAAATCAGCCCAATACAAACACTTCAAATTTGTTTAAAACAATTGTGAAATAGTTTTCTCTAAGACTTGATCACTTGCTGCTATGCAAAAGATTTTGCTTGCAACACCCAGAAGTTTTCTGAAAGGTTTTCATTACACAGAGGAAAACAAGACTGCGCATCTTGGGAGAAATTCACAATGCAACTCAAGTAGGGAGATTTGCTGAAGAGAGAGACCTGGTTTTGATTAGCTCAGGTTTGCTCTTCACAGGTACTACTAAGCTGGACAAAAGCCATGCTGATGGTAACAGCCACCAGCAAGATCACTAGCACCCTTCATAGCATCAAATGAAAAGAGCACTTTTTTTTCCTACACCTTTAAAACACTGTCAAAAATCAAAATGCTTGCAGGCACTTTATACGCCATCTGGAACCACCACTGGCATCAACCTATTTTGTCTTTGCCACTAGCTTTAAGCTGTCACTTTGAAAAGGGTTGCACCTTACAGGTAGGTGCGGCAGAAGCCACTTACAGCAAGAGCAGCCAAGTGATCCGAGGTGAACACGGGGTCCCTTGCGGGAGGTGGCAAGGACGGCAGGAGCTGGGCAGCCAGCGGCAGCCACCACGCGCCAGGGAGGGTGTTAGCACTGGTTTAGCTGCGTCTGCCACAGCGATTCAGTCAAAAAGGCAGTCAAATGAAACTACGGATACGGATCTCCCCTCTGAACAGGGGTCCGGCTTTAGATATACAATACTTTTGCAATGGGGAGAGACAGAGAGGAGATAATGCCAGAGAGATACACGTAGTGTAGGGGAGGTTTTGAAATTTAATGGTGTATTTGGTCCTTGGTTTGAGATCAGAAAGAGAAGGGTGGGTGGTTGCTCTGATTTGGGGAGTGAAAAGCCACGCGAAGCAACTGTCCGTAACAGCGTAAACAGTGGGAGGCAGAATTGCAAGAATAATTACAACCAAGGAAAGTGCAATGGAAGAGCAGCAAGACACCACACCTGCTTATCTCCTGCTCTGCCCCAAGATTGAGCCTCTGATGTAACCACAGATTTACATTCTTGGCATTTAAGACAACGGAGAAGGTGGGGGGGAGAGGCGGGGGGAGTGAAAAGACATGTTGCAATGCCAAGAAAAATGGGACTAGACCCAAAATGGAAAGTGAGCTTTAAGCTGTCATCATCTTCAAAACACTTTGCCAATTCTTTGCAAAATGATGTGCTGTGTATTCTTTTTTAAGGGTAAACATTTCAAAATATTCAAGTGTTTTTCTTTAAAAAATTGCTTTATGTATTATTTTTTCTTCCCATGAACTAGGTACTCATGCTGACAGCTGCAGAATCCTGCCCAGCTAAGGCTTTCTGTGCAATTCAGCGGAGACATTTAAGACTAAAAAGAGTGTCTTAGATGCTCTGCTTCCCCATACCTGCACCCTTGCTTCCCACAAAAAGGGAATCTGCCCGTTGTTTTTCCTTTGACTGTTAGGCAAAGCTTCCTTTTCTTTGAGAATTAACCTATTCTATGCATGAAGGGAAAAAGGGAAAGATGAACACTATCTTTTCAATGAGAAGAGAAGGATGGCTTTTGTTGGCTATCCCTTTTGCAATTGAAAATAGAACAGGGCATGGAGCAACGACGATGGCCATTCTGACACAACCACCACTGCTGGGCTTCAGAGAAAGCCCCTGTTACCGAAATTCCAGTCCTGCAGCTGGTGCTGCTTTGACCCTTCGAAAGACGCTCCCCCAGCCTCGGCATGCCCACCTCTTTCAGGATATCCAGAAGTCCCTCTTGTGAAGCAGACACGAGTGATGCCATGAGAGCGACAAGAAGTCATGATGAGCAAATCTTCAGAGGGATGCTTCTTCAGTTCACAGTGTTTCATGTTTGTTTCCAGTTGTCATAATGTTTTAACAGACCTCTGCTCCTGTCTCTCAATAACCTGCTTCTGTGCCTACCACAACACTCTGGAGCCCAGATCCCTGGGCTGTGCTCAGCAGCTGCAGCCCAAAGCAAAAGTGCCCCACACATCTCTGCGGTGGCAACATCAGAGCTGGCCTTTCTCACTGAGCTGGTATTTCCTCACAGAGGTGACAGGCATTAGTTACCTGCCCCTAAGAAGCGTCTGAGCTCAGTCACCTGTTTCAGAGGAAGGATCGTAAAATAATAGGTTTAAGTTTAGCTAAAACTTGTGAAGACGTCTTTTTCCAGTAGTGATCCAGGTAGGATTTTTGGCTCTCCTAACTTAAAAGAAAAATAATTTGTCTTTCCTAGGACTCAGCTATATGTATTTATTGTAAGTTACTTGAACCAACAGACTGACTCCTAGGAAAGCATAACTTGCCCCTGTGCTGACCCTAAACATTTCCCATTTAGAGTGGTTGCATATACAGCAAAAACTGTTTAAGAAGATACACTATCTTGGACTTTAAAAGAAAAAAATCCTGCTTTCAGTAAGTAGAGAAGCATTAGAAATTAATCTTTGAGAGATTCAGAGAAGCAACATACTCAATTGTTCACTGAGGTTTTTTTACTATCCCCCTAACTGTGAGAAATTATTAAAGCATAGTATGGTCACTAGCAGCACTGGCTTTTTTTGATGTGCCAGCAAGGAACAAGTCTGTTCCAAGTCACATTTACCCCATCACCTTTTAATCCAAACCCCATCAGGTAGAAGATGAGCTCCTATTCCTTCTCTCCTTGATTATATACAGCTGTATTAATCTATTTTAGCTAGTTAACCTTCCTAGTCCAGGCACACCCTAAAAAAACTAAGCTGAAATTTACAGTCATCAAGCTACATCCACAGGATGCAGGAACAATGACTTCATTAGCTTTTTGCAACAGCTTAGTTATCAACAAGCTTCATGCTCTGAATAACCAAGGTAGTCAGAAGTCAAGGCTCACTTCATCAGTTTAAAAAAATCATACACAAGTTTGTACAAAAGTGAGATTACCTCTAACTGGAGTTCTCCAAGTTGCAGTCTACTTGCACATTTACACCTTGGTTGTACATATACCACAATTCTTTATTTCTAGTATCCACAGTGGGGAAAGTAACTCTTCCGTTCTTCGTATCTGGGGCACAGACGTGCCTAGCACCATCTCAGTTCCTTCTCAGCCACTTGACTGATAGCCACAAAGTGTAAGGACTCTTACGGAAAGGGAAAGGAGGGAAGAAAATGAGTACATGCATAGGAATCAATTCCAGTTGTGGGCATTTAACTATTCTATTATCAAAAGAAAGATGTATGGAGTCACCTATAGTGTCAACATGAAGTGCCTGACACATCGATAACTACTTGTCAGAGCATTTCTTCTCACAAACAGCAACTTCACGAACACCTTACCGATGCCATGTTAGCCCCAGGTGCTCATATCATCTGCTTGAGAAGTGGCAGGAAGAACACTTGATACAACCCCAACTGTAGTGAAGTACTCTGCAAAGGCGGAGGACACGGTGTATACACAGAGGTGACCATTCCCCTAGCTTTGTCAGCTAACACTATAGATAACCTTAGGTGGGCTTATCTAAAGAACCTCATACCATTGACAAAGGCAAAGCTGTCTGTGGCAATACCATGAAGCACAGCTTTTGAGGTGAGCAGTTTAATGAAAAACCCGGGTACCTTTATATCACAATTGAAGTGGACCTCAGATTACTAGAGAAAGAAATTTAAGCTGAACTACCGTATCTCAAAAAAGCTTGGGTAAAGGTTGGTGCAGGGTAGGGGAGTTATTATCCATAAGTGCTTTTATCTTCTCTGTATTTCTAGCAGAATTTTTCCTTCTTGCAGACATCTTCACAGACAAGTTCCATCAGGGGACAGGTAAGATTCATCTAACTGCCTTATGGATCTGTAATATTATGGAATGTGAACACAGCAAAGGACAGTAAACAAAAAAACCCCCAAAACCCACAAAATAAAACCAAAACCTCTTACATGATGTCCGCAAAACTGAAGGACAAACCAGTCTCCTCCAGTTCCCCACTGCTCTAACCAGTAATATTAGGGACTGTAAGGACAACACTCCGAAAGTCATACATGGGTATACACTGTGTAATCCTTTTTGCCATTGATGAGAATATCTTGCAAGACAGAAGAGACGTATGCTCCTAAAAGAGCCGACTTGCACCCATGCCCAAGATCAAGCACAGGAGAATTGTTAGGCACAGTGCTCCACAGTTCTCCATCAGGAGGTCTGGGAGAGGGGACAGCATCACTGAACAGTTTTGAGCGCGCGATACAGACATTCCCTCTATCACTACAGTCCCCACCAAACCACACTGATTATTACCACATGACCGTCATGACTATGAATCTAGTTTTGTCATCTCTTTGAAAAATGAAGGAAATTGTATGTCAGCCTTCCCGATCCTACAGCCAGAATCACATCTAATGGACCTTCCCACACATCACTGACAGGATGAGAATAATTAATGTGTCTTGTTGATGTCCAAGTCAAACACAATTAACAGGCAGACTCAAATGGCCCCATGTCTGAAAGAAAGTCCATTACACATTCCTCTGATATTTCCTACACGGGATATGGGAAATTGGACCAATTCAGCCCATGCACCAGAATATTCAGAGTATGCAGTAAATGAGCCACAAGCAAATCTGAGGCTCAGTGCACCAATATATCAGTCGTCAACTGCTTCTACACCAAAACACAGTATTTTGGTACGTTGTGGATATTATACCAGCTGGTTACATCGTGTTGTCAGCTGCATGTAACATCCCAGCAGATACCGATGAAACATCATGCAAAAGGCATCGCCTGTTCACTGTTCAAAATAATGTGTCCTTCTCTCCCTTTATGAGCCAACAAACTGGTTCTCCTCTAAGCAAATATTTCATAGGGAAGCACCTTTAACTAGCTATCCAGGCAAAAATAGAACAGAGGCTCCCACCTTACCGAGTATCAAATCAGTTCAACCACCAAAAAAGAAAACATTTCAGTCAGTAGTTTGTGACCTTCAAAACGAAACCATCCATCCACCCAAGCTGTTGCTAGCCAGGTCTGCAATCTTCAGGCACCTGTTGGGGGATTAGGTGAAGGGAAGGTGGACACCACCACCTGTCCATGACATTTTGCACGGTGGCAGCACAGTGGTGGCAGGAGCAGAGAGGTACTCACAGGCAAGAGGCTTCCAACACCAACTACAGAGCAGACCAGGTGTGCTGGAGTGAACCAGTAGCTCTAAAATGCCTACGTCTGAGCATAGTTGAAGAGTTATCTCTAGTTACTGTCCTCAGCCAAAAAAATCCCTTCTCTATTGACAGTGTTGGGGGGGCCCAGGATTTTGGGGAACCTGAAGAAAACAGTTTATTTCTTTTTAGTGATATCAGTGATAACTTAAGATCAACCCTAACATTGGTCATAAATCTGACTGGAGGAACCAACTAAGTTAATGGATTTTACTCAAATGGCCTCTTAAGCTTTCATGAGGCTGGAAGATCACTGATCCAATAGGACTGAAGCATCAGAGACAAAGCATGTCTCAGGGGACTGATCTTGACACATTCAAGACATCCAGTCTCTGGCAAGTCCTTAGCCAGAGAAAAAAACCAGACCTTTTGGGGTCTGGTTTCTACAAAACCCATGACTCAGAAGAAGATATAATTTCCTTCAAGATGTGTTTCAGCACTGTTGCACAGGGCCAAAATGCACTTTTCAAGGCAAGAATACAACGCAGGAAAGTGGAAATGGCACACAATGCCTCCTAGCAGTCCAGAACCATGAAAGGGAACGAGAACAATGAAGCATTTCATTGCACCAGGGACCTGACTGAGCAGGCTTGAGATGGCACTGACTACACCTTATGCACCAAACATGACAGGCAGGGCTAAGCGTGCCTACAACAGATACTACAGAAGTAAAAGAGCCTCTCAAGTGATAGGGTGTACGCACTCCTGCTGTGGGGCTGAACTTCAGTTATAATTGCTTTAAGTGGTTTAATGTGCTTTGTCTAAACTACATCACATAAATATGCACATATGCACAATCTGTAATTAAATAATTCTTTGCTTTTTCTTTTAGTAATTCACATTCAAGATCACAAAAAACCCAGGCCAGATCAGAAGAATGATTGGCTTTGACTACAAAGGGTAATTTTTGAGAGCTACTACATTCAAGCAAGCCATAAATATGGGTAATACAGAGTTGGTTCCTGTGGTTTTCAGCATCTGGGAACGAGAGAAGATTTTTGGTTTTGAGATTTGTCTCCAGTTCATTCATCATATTAGTCCAGCCACATCTGAATGGAATTACATGTGCAACATGATCTCACTGCCTCAAGGATACATTTCTTTTTTCATTTCACATGGGGAGAGGTTCTTTACCCTGATAATGGAAATGATGCTTTCCACTCCCAGCACCTCCCTGACTTAAAAGACTAGAGGAGAAATTGCAAGCAAAGGGTTCATTGGCATTCAACAAGCCATCACTTACCATATCACAGCAATCACCTACAGTTATATCCTGAAATCCTAGAATACTTACCATCAGAATTGGTCATTTGAGCTGCATCCATCTAACTGGCACAGATCTGAAACTACCACTCTGCTGATCTGGTTAGCTACCTGAAAACATTTTCAGACCAAAAAGATCCGTTAGAGACCCAGATACCCTGACTAACCAATTCACATACATCAAAACCATGACAGAAAACAGCAGCTAGAAAATTCTTCCTGTTTTCACTGAACTTGAAACAAGGTTTCTGCTCTGAAGCAATTCAGATCTCCTCAGCGTGCAGCCAAGGCAACTACAAAACTTATTCTCAAATTCTTTGGTCTGAATATTTCCAACGCTGAAGTCGCCACAGCAATGAAGGCTGGGCTCCTTTCCCACTTCCTGTGGACTGGACACGGACCCAACAGTTTTTCTTGGACCACATCACAGGATAGGTGCCTGCCTTTGCCAAAGTCAAGTTTGTAGGAAAGGTGTATTTCTAGAATTTAGAGGAAGCAGTGGTGAAGTCCCTTAAAACACTGGTTTAACCTCCTTTCTATTAGCAGTTCACTTTCAGTATATAAACTATACATGGCCACCTGGTTATAGTCCCAGAAACAGGGAAGTGACATAGCAGACAGTATCTGAACAGTAAAGATTTATGATCAACTTTGAAATGCGCAGTGAAAAGATGAGAGGCAACAGACAAGTTGCAGGAAAGGAAATTCCAATTAGGTATTGGGGGGGGCTGGGAATCTTCACTATGAGAGGTGTCAAACACAAACAGAAGGTCGTATCCTTCAAGATACTGAGAACTTGACTGGAAAAGACCCTGAGCAACCTGATCTAAGTTTGAAGTCAGCCCTGCTTTTGCAGGGGTTTGGACCAGATTGACCTGCAGAGGTCCATTCCAACCCAAAAGAAAAGCAAAAGTGTGAATGTCAGAAACTTGTGACTGAACCAGTATCGTTAAGTACTGAGAAAGAAGTCCAAGTTAGTTAAGATAGCAAAATAACCAAAGCTAGGTGATTAAACAGCATACAAGGAAAGAAAGCAAAAATCTATAAGTTCAACTTAATGCAAAATGGAACAAAGAATTACTTCTACAGTCCTGTGTTATAAGCTAAATGTTCAGAAGACTAAAATGCCACTGAGGATCACTTCATGAAAACATTTACTTAATGCACTATTAGAATGCATAATGGAAACATAGAAATAATGCACATCTTTAATGGCAGTATGTGAACTCATCAGTACCTTAAACACCATAATCCAATCTTTGAAAGAATAAAAAAAAACAGACTCAGAGAAAGGTGATAAAAGTGAGACAGAACTCCACAAGCGGTGAGACCAAAAAGCTTTTTTGAAGAATATAAATACAAAGCATTAATAATATCAAGCTTATTTGAGAACTCTTAAAGACATCCATCTACTGAAAGAAAGATGATGCATTTAAAACTGAACAAAAGGAAGTTCTTCTGTGTGTCTTCCTAGTTGTTTCAGAGGCAAGGAAACCAGTAATGATCATTTCAGAGGCAGGTTACTACCTATGCTCTGAACTGATGCTATGGCAACTACTTGGTTTGTTGTCAGAAGCAGCAGCTTGCTTTCGATATGGACTGGCATCACCTGGTTGAATGGCTCAGCATGGTAAGGATCAGTTGACACTGCGTGAAATGTAAGCAGAATGCTACAAACGCATTCTCCAAGATTCAAAAAAGAAAAGTAGTGGGCAAGTTTTCATCTCAATGTCATAATTTCTAGTCTCTAGATAACCTACTAGCTACTATGCCACTTTTGTTTTCTACATTAAAAACTTCTTTTAATTACACAGAAAGTACTATTTGTTATTCAAAGCACTGTACGCCATGTGTATCATCTTCACATAATATCACAACTATGCTTAGTTGATCAATTCTCAATTATCAGAGTGTTTAGACACAACCTTGGAACCATTTGCTTTAAGATGATTGTACGAAATGTTCTTATAGACCTGAGAGCAAACAGCACTCTGACGTTGTGCAAGTTTGATCATTTTAACCTGACATATGCCTGTCTGATCCTAAATCTCTAGTATTAGAATTAAGTTCAAATAAGATGCAAGGTGCCTAAAGTTATTAAAATCTATTCTGTAACAACTATATTTTCCCAGCATTTCTTTGCTACATTAACAAGTCCTCCATACTTTCAAATGGAGCAAAGCTTTGAGTAACTATTACTCAGTCAATCTTCTGAAGCATACTTGCATCTCCTTACTTACATTGGAGGGGAAATATGGCAGAACAAATCTGCCAAGGTTTTGCTCATCTCTCTGAACGCGTTACATTACTTGAACAAATAGAGCAACTAAGCAGCATTCTGCAGAGTAAGAATTCTAAAGATCTTACTTTTGCTGCTAACTTGTAACAGAGATTCTCTTTTGCTTACAGTACATATCTCAGATTAGGTCCACTACTGTGATATAACGAAAAACGACTACTACGCCCTTTTGAATAGTACTACCATTAAAATAAGTCTACTTAAATACAACTTAATTTCATACTGATAAAACAAACTGGCAGATGGAGACAAAGACACTCACAGTTGTACATACACATAGATATCTGTTTTGTGACTTTCAGTAGCTAAACGCACTGAAGATGACCTAATCGGACCTGGCACAGTGTAGTTATCCAAAGTTTGTACCATAATATGTAATACACTTCAACTCAGTTAAAAGGCGCTGGTGTTTCTCAATAAATGTCTTCGCACAGGCAAATGAGAAGAGATGGAGAACAGAACACTGTCTTTAGAGCATGCATAGGAAATTTATGCTAAACACACTGAGCGCAGGACAGGACAACAAGAGAGTTTAACGATTCTCTTCAAAATACGACTACTGATTTTTTCCACTTACCCTGCTTGTATTTGCTATCAATGTCAAATAAGACAGCAGTGGTCCCCGCCCCAGTCTGAACAAAGCAGCCATAAATGCAAAGGCACTGGAAAGCAGAGTGGGATTTCTACTAGAAGTTATTGCCTAATGTGCCTAATAATAAAAATATGCCTAATAACACACGTATGTTACACAGTAAGAAAAAATACCCCCCCCCCGAACGTGTTAAATAAAAATAGCTACAGAGGTTCTAAAAATTCCAACTGAAGACTTCAGTATGAGAAGACAGATCAGATGGAAAGGAATTAAGTACGCCTGTAACTCTGAAAGGACGGAGTCAACTAATATTCCTATTCAAATCTGGGACATAGAGGTACTATGCCCGTAAGTGGAGGACCACCACTGGGAGACTACAGCTAAACAGAGTCGCTGAGGAAGCTCCCTTTCAGCAGGGAGCTCTGATGATGGCCACCACATTTGTGGTAAGAGAAGAAAACTGTGTGGGGGAAGCTATTCTGTGGCCATGTTTGAAAGGTGCTTAATACAACAGAGTGTTTGAAATGCACATTACTAGAGGGACAGGGAATCTTTGCAGAAGCCCTGTGTTGTCCACCAATACAGTACAACTGCTGAGCACGTGCCATGGCGAGATGGACAAGCTAAGCACAGCTCACTGCCAGTCAACCACCACCAGTTACCCCACCACGGGACCAGCTGAGCTAAGGGCTTTTGAGCCAAACACCTACAGGCTGCAGACACTCTCCAGTCTGCTGCTTCCCCTCCCCATATTCAGCAGGGGAAGAGGGCTACCTTTGCAGGTAAGGATTGGTACGGTATAGGCTGGAAATAGGATTGCTACTTCAGCTTTCTGAAGCTGACAACTTAATATGCTGATTTTAAGTTGTGCAGTGATTTTTACTGCAGTTTTGACCAACATATTAAAATGACTTGTTGAATTAATAAGGGTCAAAATCATAGTAACACTGAGGACTGCTTACAGGTTTAGTTACATTACAAGCCATGGCACTTAAGTTTTGTTAACAGGATATCACAGTGGTAATTGTAAGAGTTAAAAATATAAAGTGAAAATGTATTTGTTTTTGTGTGTTCAGTGATGTGCCACATACTTATGAAATCTGAAACACTAAATTAAGAAATTTTAAAAACTTGCAGGACTTTTACACTATACTTCTGATGCTCCTGCTTCTCATTCCACAAAACGTCAACCACCTCTGATTTAGAGCCTCTTCACTGGCTATGTTTTTAAAGGGATGTATTTTGAGTTTGGGAAATTGTTTCTGAACTAATATATAACCTCATTTTTACCCACCTCCCACAAAAAACAAAGCTAGTTTGCTGAGATAAACTAAAATAAAATCCAAAACATGATCCAAACCATCACGCACTTGTAACACAGCAGAAGGCAACAAACAGTATTTCAGTGGGCTAACATGCAGTATCAGACAACCACAAACTGTACTTCAGAAACAGTATAAAAGCAGGAGGGACCACAGAGGATCTCAGGAGCAAGAAAATGTATCAATTACAAATGATGACATTGTCACCCATTCCATCCTCTTCGCTGACTCTACCAAAGAAATGTCTTCTCATATAACCACTAAGACAGTGTCTGTCTTTTTTTTTTTTTAAAGTAATTCAGGCATACTTCAGTATCTTTCTGATAAATGTACCATTACTTTCATAAATCCACTTCAACCTCATAGGAATTGCAGGGCTATCCAAAAAGAGGGGTCAATGAAAGACAGTTATATATTTAGATGCTTTACCTGATATTAATCCCACATCAACTCATCCTATGTATTTTTAAAGTAGCAACATAATACTGCAATTTGTTAACTTTTTCCCTGCTTTGTGTATGAACTCTTGTGTACTGCTGCAGAAATAACGTCAATAACACGGACTAAAGCAACTTGGAATAGCAAATCTAAAATGGCCATAACAGCCAAATATAATTCCACACAACTTTTGCATGAGTCTAGGTTTAATTTGTTTTACAGGACAGTTGGCCAAACAATGACATTTATCATAAAAATATCCTCTCCATTAAGCAAATCTCATTTTTCTTTCCAAAAGAAAATTCAAGGTATACTCTGAGCGTTCAGTGGCTCATTTTCAAGATCAGCCAACACAGATTTTTCTTAACAAAACAAAGCAATTAAGTTAAAAAATGCAGACCAATGTAATGACATAGTCATATTGCTTTTGGCTATGTTAATTTTAAAAACCATGCCAATTTAGCTATTTTTCTTTAGGTTTTATTAGAAAAAAGCAGCAGTTCAACATTACAATTCAGAGTCTAATCTAAATATGCACTTGACAATGAAGCACATCTGAATATGAAGTGAAAAAGGATTCCAGAAAACCTTCAATTTTGCCAATCTCCTGCTACCCAAATCACATATCTTTTCTTCTGGCTTTCTGCTGACTGAAATTAAACAAGGAATAAAAGATTTATTGCTATGAAAACAAAACCATAGTACAGTAGTATGAGTCTTGGGTGCTAAGCATATTCCGTCAAGTTAACTTAATAATTTCAAAGTGTACTTAAATCTTTTGTTTGGCCATGAAAGTCCATAAGCTGACTGACCCAAGTATAAACTGAAATGGCAGGTCTGGAAAAAAAAAAGTTAGACAGCATGTTAACCTCCAGTTTTCAGACAGTAATAAAAAGATACAATTCCAACAGCCAAGAAATTAAAATTAAAAAGAAAAAAAAAGAAAAAAGTTGATCTGACATTCAAGAGCTATGTTTATTCTTATGCTCATTTTGTTTGCGCCCCAAATAATTTTAGACCCACCAGAAAAAAAAAGTATTTATGGACTATCACACAATTGAAAAAGAAAAACAATTGCCTTTTGACTTGGTTATTTTCCCCCACTGAGGTATAAAATCTACATATAAATTTGATACTTCACTATAACAAATTGTACTTTTCATAGTTCTGATTTAGTTTCCATTAAACCCTGTTTACTTTTTGTTTTTAAACCACAGAATTCTTATTTCATGTTACTGAATCTGGTTTGCCAGCTCTCTCTTTCATTTATTTGTGGATCTATATTTAGTAGTCTGGTTACCGCTGCTAACCAGGAAAAAAAATTCTTGGAACTTTCTTCATTACAACAGCACTTTCAGCAGAGGTTACTGATGTGCAAGCAAACTACAACGATATGCAGCTCTTCAGAGAGACTATTTCATTGATTATGTTTCCACCGTCCAAACGTTTTCTAAATTATTTGCTGGAAGAAACTCTTTCGATCTTGTAAACATCAGTGGGCGCAGTTTCACTAGTATGTGTGGTAGTTTCACATCCTTATACAGGAAGGCTGGTTCACAGCTACTGAGAAGCTGCAGGAGTTCTAACAGCTGACGAACTGTGGATTCTGCCGAGCAGAAGTTTCTTCTGTTGCTACTTAACAGTGTAGCCAAAGTATCAGCCGAGGTAGCCCAGTCAATCCTTGCTTTTCTTTAGAACCTCTCAGAATATTTCTGGAAGGGTGACATTGCGAAGCAGCCACTGCTGGGAACGGCTGCCGTTGCAGTCTCTGATGCTGGGTACCTGGCTGTCCTCTTCGGTGGCTTTGTCCAGGCACTGGTTACTGTTCACATGCAACAGGGTTAATTTCTTGAAGACAAAATAAAAAGAAATTAGTTTTACAGAAATCACCAGGCATAAGCTAACCAAAAAGTTTCTAGTGGCCGTTAAAATTCCTCCATAGGTAAGTAGGAACTAGACAAGACCCCTTGATTAGCGACTCCAGATCCCAGTCCTAAAGAACACTTAAATATGCTACTTGATGTTGTAGACACTAAAGACATTGCTTCATGAAAAACAGAACAGTCTGAACTTTTAAATTATGTTCTTTATCAAGCAATATCCACCATTCTTCAAATAGGACTATACAGATAGGGATCTTTGAGGAGTTAGAAATTAAAGTTTGGTAAGATACACAAATTCAATTATTATAGTAGTTTTGATCAGATCAGAATGAACACATTGAATATGTATTCAAAAGTACGCTTTTTTTCTCAGTTGAGGACACAAAACTGCCTTTCACTATGTTCTTTTAGTACTATGTTCTTTTTTAAAAGTATGTTCTTAAAAAAAAAGTGTACAAATTCACATATGTATATATCTTTTCCAATACCTACTAATCTTATTTATGCAATCTTCCATACACGACTCAGTCTACCTCAGCACTATCCTCTTGGAGGAGAGATCTTCAGAAGTTGCATTGCCTGCCACTGTGCTATGGATACTCATCAGTGCATCAACTTGTCTATGGTACTGACTGGCATTACTACCAGTATTTCTACTCTCACTCAGCAGCACAACCAGGACACTGCACTGACTGAAAAGTGGCAGAACAGGCAGGCCTTATGTGCACAAGCAGCAAAGGGTAAAAAAAAACCAATGAAAAATGTGAGCACATCAATCGCCTGCACTCAGAGCAGCTGAAGAATGAAGAAAGGAGTTGGGACAGACTTAAATAGACACATAACTAACAAAAAGCTTCCCCTCCACCCTTTCTTTTTCTTCCTGGTAGACATTAAGGGAAAGAGGCTTCTTACATGCCTCCTGAACAGAGCCAGAAGGAAAAAAAAATACAGAAAAATCACCTAACTGTGTGTGGGGGAGTTCTTGCTAAGTATTCTCTAACTTATTTTTGTGCTTTATTAGCCAGCTTTCAGTAAAGTTCTGAAGATTATACCTAGATTTTCCATTGACAGAATAAAGAGAAAAAGCACATACAACCAAATTTATGGCTGAGGATCGACACAGGGGAAGTCTGTTTCACAGTCTGTGGCAATCATTGCAAGACAGACTATTGCAATTAGGTGTCTAAAGATGCAATGTTCTTACCATTGATAAGGTAGAAACAAAATAAAGAGCACTTGCTGTTTGGTGAATCACTGCATGTAGTAATATTACTCATCTTATTTACTTAAGTCAGGTAAACTAACTACATAAAAACCAAGAATGAATGGTTCCCATGACTCAAATTTAATCATTTCAATTAACATTTAATCCTGAAAGTCTTCAACAGCTTTCTTCAGTCTATCAGCAGTTGCCTGCAATGTGCAGAAATCCTAGTAGAGTTCCACCGTTTTCCACATTAACTGCCATCCTAATAAAAAAATCATCATTCATACATATTTCCTTTTAGTTGTAAAGGCTGTAGGTTTTGTTAACTTCTCAGCTACTAAAAATCTATAGCAAGCCTATTCAGTTAGAAATACCACCCTTTTTAAAATTTTTTTAAATTTAAATCAGTGAAATGACTTTTTAGTAGCTAAATATCTACATTTTCTCTTTATAAAATACTCATCATGATTACACTGGCAAGATGATTCTTCCACAAATTGTCTCGCAACTGTCTTTTGCAATAACTGGTTTTAAATTAACAAGCTTGAGAACTACTTTTTTTTAACTAACCATGCCATAAATCAGAGTTCTTCACTGTATTACTCAATCACAAAATTGGTTTTAGAGCTTACAAATCAAATTAATGATGAATGGATCAACGGTCAATGATGTCTGATCTGGCAGTTCAACATATGAACTACAAAATAAATTTGAACATTATGTAAAAGAAAGCGAATGATTAAAGTAAAGCTGGTTTAAGCATCTCTACCTTAAACACACCATGATTAGAAGTGTAAAATCTTCCTTATAATTTTGGGATGCTGATTTTTTAGAGAAGTATTTCCTTTTAACCTTGTGCAAGATAAGACACCAGGTGCTGAATTTGTCACAAGATGGTTAGCATTATCTTTTACTGGTCCAGTAGATACCTGGAGTACTTTTCCATTGTTGATCTCATCGTAACACAACACGACACTAGCAGACTATCTTTCTCCAGAGGATCCAAAAGCACATTGAAAATATTCTTCTAAAAGCTCCCCCAAAACTCACCAGGTAATTAAATCAATACAGATGCCCATTGAGCGACTACACCACAAATTAATAACAGAGGGAACATAATCCTGACTTTGTTTCCTATTTTGACTGTCAAATAGTGGTCCCACACTGGAATATGTTGCTCTGTAGGCTCAAGTAAAAAACCAAGTTGCCTCATTTCAATGTCACAAGTCATTAGAAGACTTACCACTGGATCATATTCCCAAAGCTGATTTCCTTTTAGATGGTGGCACTTGAGCATCGTTACTGGGCCATTAAGTTTGGATACATCTAAACACAAATCATCTGTTCGAATTTCTTTGTTGGCAGTATATGAGAAAACCTAGACAGAAAAAGAATTAGAGGAACTGAAAAAAAGTTCAACAAAGTTCAAACTTCAAAAAGATTCCTGGGGTGGGGGGGAGAGGGGAACATTTGTGAATTACTTCATTAATATCCACTGTATTTTTTTTTCTTTTCCCTTCAGCCTGTATAAAAAGATATTTTTTTTTAAGGGAATAAATATAAACAATATATGAACAAGCTCTTCAGTCAAAACTGACATTTTTTGGAATTGCAAACTGCTTCCTACGTAGAGACAGGAGGATCCTCAACACAGGTAATCTCTGTATATTGGAAAACAATTAATCAAGAATTATTAACAAAGTAGAACAAAAAAACAGATGTAAAATAAATTCCAGAACTGACACCCAGAAAAATGTACATTAAAAACAGCATTTCAGGTACAGGCATGTGTTTTTTTAAAATAAAAATGCCAGTCAGGAGGTCTAACCAGAAGACAGTTCCAGAGAACCTACAGGAGGTGAAGTCTAGCTTATAGGTGTTTCCTTCTCCCCTCATTTCATTTTTGACTTGAAAGTTATCTAAAACCTATTGCAATCAGGCCTCAAAAACCTACAAATGACAAACCACCAACAAATTTTCTCATGCGTTTCCTTACAGACATCATCTTCAATGAGGGTTTCCTAAATTTTACACCTTAAGTATATTTTAAAAGATAACTCATGAAAGAATCGAAGAATTGTCCTGATGGTAAGTAGTGTTCCAAATAATTCAATACATTAATATGATTTAAAAAAAAAATTGTCACCTGATTGCCACCCATTCCATGGCAGTTAAAGATTCCAACTTTCTCATTTTCTTTTCTTGCCATGTTATCCAGACATTGATTTGTCTCCACATTTCTTATCTGGGAGTGAAAAAGAACACATCACCAAAGGTTTTTATTTTTAGAAGAGAACTAGGTCCTTATCAAACCACACCAGCACCAGTTCTCTCTGCTATACACTAGAGATTATGTGAATGAAATGTAAAATATAGGAACCATACTACAATGAGATACCACTGTCCAAGACTCAAACTCCCAAGCAAATGTTCAAGCTACCAAGTTACAGAACCATGTTTGCTTCTTTGCTTTCTTTCAGGGATCTTTCCATCTTGGGGGCTCTTTTTGCTCAAAGACTCAGCTACAACAGAATGGACAAAATTGAGTCTCCAGCCCAAAACCTTCAGAAGTTTTAAACTTCTTCTTCTAGGCACGGTGGGTTTAATTCCCTTTGAAATCATGGGTGACTGGGTTTAATTTCTTCACTTCTTGAGTTACAGCCTTAATCCCTGTATTACAATATAGTAAGCAGGCATGAATATCAAGTCTCCTGATAGTCATGCAGCAGCATAAATGCCTGCTCCATTTTGTTAAAAACATTTCTTTTAAAAAAAAACAGTACAAAAATCATTCTACAACAGGCTCAATATTTGGCTCAACATGACTTGTAGGGGAGAGTAGGTGCCTACTTATTTAGGACAGCATAATCTGTACTACCTCTACAGTCACTTAAGAAACTTTAACTTAAGAAACTTTAAAGAAAAAACAGAAATGCCCAGAACGGCTTAGGGATCACGGAGATTTGCTCGTCACTGATGAGGGTTCTGGGGGTAAAGTCCAGAGCAGTTTTTAGGCAAAGTCCTTGTTTCACCTGGTCTAGTTTTTTTAACCAAAACTCTGCTCATACTCTACATAGAGAACATTATACAGAAAGTTACCCATAACTATACATTTCTGAAGGAATATTTCTAAAGCCCTTCCATGTGACATTTAGTACTGTAGTAAAAAACAGAAAACATTCAAATTACAGTACTGTATCCCAAAGTTCAGTTTTCTGCCCCACTGAGAAGCCAGATGTATCATTTCACAGATGACAGGAACACAGGTGAAAGATACTTGAACTTTGCTGGAGATAACTTGTTTGCACTACTCAGTTCAGAATACAAACAACTTACTGCGCAACGTACTTTACATAGGGTATATAAGTACGTAGGATAAAATCTTACCTCTCCCAGAGAAAAGTAATGGCGTGGAATTTGGGAATCAGGATAAACGTTCTCCAGGTACCAGGAGAAAGGCTTGCACTGGAGCTTGCGTCTTAGTCCAAGTCGTGACGATATGTCCCCATAATCAACTTTAGTAACTCCTGTAGAAAAAAAAATAAAGTTTTATTCAATGGCTGCTAATAAACATTACATAATTCCTCTTAATACAAAAATCATCAGTATAACACACTGCTTGCATGAAAGATTGTCTCTTTAGAAAGTCATCCCTACACAAAGAAATTTTTTTTTTTTAATATAGCATTATATGCTGTTTATATTCTCAGAGAAGACACGTCAGTCACTACCTGTGACTTCTTTTTCCAGATAATTATACTAAAGATGGAATCACTACATTTGTGCTGCACATGACAATTTCTTACCTGTGGTTTGTGGAACAATTTGAATGCAGTTGCTTACTAAGTTATCAGAGGAGAAAGGCTGAAACTGTTTGTCATGGTTTGACCCCATATTATAGTCACTAATGCCATTCTATCCCCAATGGCAACTGGGGTGCATATCTATGCAGCATAACATAACAGTCTCCTTCTGTAGAGCAAGGAGAATTCCATTTTAATTTAATTCTGTAAGCTAGATACCACCTGATGGACCCTTCATCATCTAACTAACTGCACAAAGAAACAGTCAAAGCAGCCTTCCTACAGGGAACTAATCCTTTAATAATTCAGTATTTGTTCAATATAACTGCAGCATTTGCAGGAAGTATGTTCACCATTAGGACTATTATCTTTTTTTTGTGGTATTTTGCTTGCCTTTTTTCTCCTTTGCTCCTCATTTATCAAAGTGCTCATTCTTCCTGTATCTTTCCACTCCTTTATGGTTGTTTTAATTCCTTCTGAAAATTAATTTGTGCAAGTCCCATCTGCAGATGGGTTGAGGAAGGTGTGCATGATCAGTAGATATTTTTGCCTCACCAGAATTAAGCACTATTGTAATTAATAATCTGATAATATTAATTAAGGGTAGGAACATTTCTAGTTTTCAGGCATCACTTTCTTTTTGTATTTTCCACACTACACTCCATACCACACAGGCCAAAGGTAATACACTACAAAAAACCCAAACCAAACAAAAACCCAAACCAAAAAGAACAAAAACAAGTCCTAGCAATTTAAATTCCCCTCACAGACCACAAACATGTCTCAACTGGCCACCACACCATAGACCTCCAGCTGCATCTGTTTTCCAGAAATCCCTCCACTTAGAGGACTGTGAATTACCTCTAAAATTATTGACCTTTTGAAACAGTTTGAGACATTTCTAAGTTGGCATACTGTGTTATTAAATCGACCTGCCAGCAGATGGTGTATTTCTACTCAATTAAGACAGATAACTGCATAATTTCAGCTAAATGTTTGTAGATATCAATAAAAACATTAGTAATTTCAATATTCCAGAAAGAATAAAATGCTAGCCAGGCTTTTAGGCTTTTTTTTTTTTTTTTTAAACTAAAGACTTTTTAACAAAGATGCCAGGAGAACTATACTGGTAAGGGAATGAAAGCAAAGGAAAGATTGTTTTTAAATGAAATTTTGAATAGCGTGAATGAAATTTTAAAATCTCTTGGAACAGAATCCCAGAAAACTTCAGTCTGGGTTTTCCAGTCACAAAAGAAATCCCAAAACCAAAAAACACAAGACAAACAAAATACCCCCAAAACTCTGGCCTATCTTCACCAAAGCAAATATTTGCTCTACACCAAAAGGAGCACTCTCTCAAAAGATGATGAAGTAAGAAGGGAAAGACTGTACCAACCACAGCTAAGTATGGAGTTCTTCATTTTTCAGTGATGAAAAAGCAGCTGATGGATGAAACAGTTATCATGCCATCCTCACAACCTTACGATACTCAAAACTCATTCAGAGTTTGCTACACTGACCCTCAGAAAACAACACTGTTAAGGCTTTGTCACATCACTGAATGCAATAAGAATTAAAGTCACAACCATAAAGAATGAAATGCAAAGTGATACTTAATAGCATACAAGTGTGCTGTTTATTGAAGTAGTTTTAAATGTCACCATGTAGAAAGAAAAGTGCCAGCTGATTTTCCCTGTTACAATGAAATAAAAGGTGTGTATTATATTCCATTTAACCATTTTTAGTCTGAAAGATTTAAAAAAAATAGTCTCTGAAGTTAGGTCTGCACCAAACCATATACTGGCACATAGACTACAGTTAGCATCAGGTTAGCAGATGGACTGACTAGCAGAACCGGCACAGTTGCCTTAGGGGTGTCCTCTAAGAAGGCTGAATTACTCTGTTTCCTAGGTTTCTGGTACCTTATCAATGTTACTCAAAACTAGCTTGAGTGTTCCTATACATTTGCACTATACAGTGCAGTGGCAGTTACTTATGGGTAACAGTTCTTTTGGGGAAAAAAAAATGGAAGCAAACTAGGAAAACTGCAAAGTATAAAGCATATAAAAAAATTAAGTACATCTCAATCATTATTTCCTCCACAGACCAGTAAAATTTATATACACACAACAGTGACATATACCTTCCAGTGGTTTTGTACTTGTTTTTAAAGGCTCAGCTAAAAAAATAAAAATAAAAAACAAACCACAAAACAAGAATTAGATCAAATCTTCCTCCCAGGAGACAAGTATGCCAGACTCTACAGGCACGTGCATCATGAGGAAGACAATCATGTCCACTAGTAGTTCTTTCAAATATTTGGGTTTGGTTAATTTAAAAAAAGTCAGAAATAGTATTTAACAGTAGTTGCTACTGTTGTCTTTACTTGACCATGCAATATATTCCCACCCACCCCCAAAACCTTAGTTACATTAAAAGCCTGGACCTCCCTGATGATACTATTTGTCACACCACTTGCTCTTTGCTGTGGGACAATCACATGCTTTTTTCCACACATCCGCTTAAAGGTGTACTCAAAAATAAATATTGGTAAGGCAAAACCACTCACATCAAATCATTCAATCACACCATCACCAGTTCTTTTGTAAGAACTCAAATGTAAGATTCATCTCAGCACTTGCTTGTGCTGTCACTATTCTTGAAGAAGTTTGGTACGCAGTACCAGACTACTCTGATTAGTAATATGTAATGGTCTTTCCTTATACCTTTACAAAAACGTACATATAATTATGTCTATCAGTAGAATACTCCTTCGGTTTAATTTTCTTTGCCACGTTATATTTAAGCTTCCCATCAGCTGTGTTGTAACAGCTCTGCATCCTAAAATTTCGAGAGCTGAAGATTTGCATGCCAAGTTCAATGTGTGGCAATATATTTATGCTAAACTGCTTTGAAAAAAAAGCATGACGTTTTCATCATGATTATAAATTGCTCAATCATTTTCAAAAGCACAGTATGAGAACCGTTTCACCTAAAACTAGTCTTCTGTTAAAAATCATAGAACTTGTTTTTATTTAGTATTATGAAACTCGATAAGCAATAATCATTTAAAACCAATTTGAATAGCTACATTATTTGCATTCCCAATTAATGCTAACAGGGAATATTAGCTGAAAACAAGAACACATGGAATTTCTCAGTAGGTATTTTGAACATAGGCTTAGCTATATTGCAAGACATGGACTCAGTCTCTTCTCTGTCCTCCCAATCAACCGTAAATAAAAGCGTTATCCATTTCCAGTCTGTATATACTGAACCTTGACTTACCATGCTTGGCTAGAGACAAGTGCTTGCAATGCTTAGAAACTAGGCCTACTGATCCAGTTTTCAGGATAACACATCTATGTCTCTGTCTGGATGGCTCTTGCTCAGGTAATTCTGCAATGCTGTCTTTTCAGGCCTTCTGCCTGTCCACTTGGCCCCAGCACAACGGAAGATACCTTCTGGGACAAACTTTTTGCCAACGATAAAATTAATTTCCATACAAGCTAGACAAGGCTCTACCCAAGCTCATTGGAGCTGCTTTTCAGGATGCCTTCAGCTCACCAGCTGGGATGCGAGAGGCTGCTGAATGACAAGGATGCAGGCTGGACAAGGAGCAGGGGGGCACATGTAGGAGCCAGAACCCGGACTTACATGCAGCACAGGGAAACCACACAGTCTGAAAGTATCCATGCTTCACCTTTAGATTAAGGATACCAACAAATCTGCAACTGTCAGTTTATCATTAATTAGTTAGGAGAAGGTTAGGGGGAGGTAGCTGTGGTAAGCCAGCCTAATGCTTTGCAGCTGCTGCTGTGGAAAGGGGCAGCTTTCCCTTACTCAGCTTCCGATTCCTGCTGCACCTCCTGTGCTGACACAGGTGCTAACTTAACTAGTAGAGCGTCAGGATTATTTGCCCTGTGGGCTGGCAAGTTCAGCAAGTTGAATCAGTTGGCATAAATGAACAAACAAGTGAGGGGAGGTGAAGCCCTACCACCCGCCATGAAAAGCAAGGCACTCTCCTAGCAGCAAGCTGTTAGATTGACATCGCCATCTCATGAAACCTCACCTTGGACAATCCAGTCCTAGTATTTTAGAGTGGAGAAAAAGGCCAGCACTAGAAATAAAGAAGTGGCAGAGTCTGCAGAACAGAACAGTCGGAGACAGAAATCAGACTATTCACATGCGCATGCTGGATCTGTTTTCTGAAAGCTTATGAGGACATGGTCTGGGAAACAGCACCCTGCTGTAATGCATGACTGAGAAAAACTGTCGGCTAATGACAAAAGACTAGAGCTCGTGCCATTACTGCTGTGGAGAATAGTTGTTGCATGCAATGAGATAGGCTTGATTTTGGCTGAGCAGCAGCTACTGCAACACTTTCCTGCCCAACCTCCATCTGTACCTATCCACTTCTAAGCAGAGATGGCTTCTAAAATGCATGAAAGCTTAAAACAGACAAGTAAATTTCTACTAGGCTGTACTTATTAAAGAAAAAAGGATTACAGGCTTACTTTTCAAGAGGGCAGCTTTCCATTTAACTACATTACATCAATCGTAAAAAGTCTCTTGAGTTCTTATCATTCAAGCAGTAAGCCTTTTTTTTTTTCCAGACAACACAGATTACATGAAGTGGGAAAGCTACCTGAGAATTTTAGGTTTGCTTTCCTGACCAATCCCTCTGTGATTCACTATCTTAGGGGAGCAGAAGAGAAAGGATATAAAGGAGGAAACAAATTTCTTGTTAGCTAGGCTCAATGATGCTTGTCAGTATATTACCTCCTTCAAAATCCAATCTTCTCATCCATGTCAACTAACGAGAAAAAACCTGGGTGCACAGAGGATTGCCTGTTTTCCTCGCTCATCTGCACCCAGGCTTGCAAACCAGCATCAGCTTAAAAATCCTGACCTCACTCCTTGCAAGAAACTCGTGACACTGTCACAGCAATATTGAAAGTACACATTGTACTAGCAAAGAGTTTCACAGGCTGCATACTGTACTCTGCCAGGGGGTCACTACAGCATCATTCTGCAAGAACTAAACATTTAAATTTTTATATTGGAAGGATACCTGAAAAAGCAGAGTACAGCTAAATGAGCCAACATAGCAGAGATTCACTGAGTTCCTAAGACAACTGTTGGCCAGAAGGACTTACTGAAATTTACACAAAGTTATTTGCTGTCAACAGGCAAAGTCAGGGTCTGCAACACTCATAAGATTGGGGATACCACAATAACAACAGTAAGGTGTTTGTGAACTTCCCAAAATAGTAATTCTTTCTAGTTAATACCTACTGGCTCTCACAACTTACATGGATTTGGGGGGTGTGAGGCATGAGTGGCACTGAGTACATTTATGTGTTCATTCTCTAAACAATAGGTATTATATCATAGCTAAGAATGAACCACAGTACTAACCACTCTCTTCACAGTCCCAGGCAACAAACCAATTTCAGAATAACCCAACTTACTCAGGTACTATATGATCCTATTCTTGAAACACTTGGAAATTCTAGTATCAAACTTTAGTGCAGTGTCGATACAGATATGAGTACACAAATGGGATCGCATGCCAGTCGGAGGTCAGTGATGGAAGGTCAGTGATGTAGGAAAGGATTTTTCTTCCTGTCAGGAACTATGCCACTTCATTACTGAAGGTGTTGCAGTTATATTCAAAGAGGTTGTAAGACTCCTCGTGCAAACGCTCTAAGAGGAGCTTAGCAAGAACATACCCCTATCCACCGATCATTCAGGCTATTAGCATACAAACTATGCAGACATGCATCTTTTGAAAGGAAAGAAAATGTACAGTGCAGTTATAAACAATTGCTTGTTACGTTCACCATTTCGAAATTTTTACCATATTCTATTTTCAATTAAATTCTTTCATTGCTTTCCTCCAACAGGAGAATGCATGCATATTCCACAATACTGCAAAGCTATGCAAGAAAGACCTATCAAAACAACAATCCTACAAAATTCAAACAGTGTAACTCCTTTTGTAGCTTACAGTTACCACATGAAATGGAAGGACTATAGAGATTATACATGAAGTAACAGAGCCTTATCATGGTGTTCAGTAATTTACATTTGTTTTTAAGAATTAGGTTATTTTTAGTTAGGTGGTTCCAGCTACTTATTACATTTTAAAGTCTAGCTTGATGTGAATGCATAAAAGCAATCTTAACCAAAAATGATTGCACCTATTTATATACAACTTTTCTGAATGATATATCTATACGTCATGTTTGAATTCATAATGCTTCATTACTAACAACACAGGGCAGTAACCATAAGCTGTTAGTTTCTGATTTCACCTAAAAAGCTTTGAATAGTAGCAAGAATTATTTTTTAATTAAAAAATCCTACAGTCTTGAGTATTGCATTCTCTTAAGACAAAAACACACCACAAATCCGCACAGTCACCTGTTCTCATAAGTATTCTTAAAACTTGTAATCTAAAATTTGACACTGTTCAGACTCATCCTACATTGTATTACAGCTTTTAAATTTCAATACTAACGAAGGTTTATTAAACAAGTCATAAGGAAATACTACTTTTAAAGATACGTCTTTGGAAAAGCAGACGTGGCATATAGAATTACCACTTAGTATTTAAAGTCGAATGTCTGCAATGTCTCAAGTGTTTAGAGAGGATGTCTACAGCTACCCAAAGTTTGTCTCTGTTTTTTTTAAACAACCACCACAAAAATATCCTGTAGTGGAAAGTAATAATTCAGTGTTTCCCAGGTTTCCTTTCGTTTCCTGATTTTTTTTTCCCTAAAGTTAGAGTTCATAGGAAATTTGCTCTCATATTTTACCTCATTATTTATCCCCTTGCTTTGTTAACATCCATGTTAAGAAACATAAGAAATATTACCATAGTCAAGTATATTGGCAACTTGCACCTATATTCTGGATAGTGAAGTGCAAACTCTACCAAGACAGATGTTAACTTTTGCTACTCCTGCAACAGGGTTTCACTTAAATAATTTCTGATCTATTCAGCCTGGAATGCCTACAACATAGAAGCCAGAGGCCAAACTGCAGCACATTACGAGATGTATTTGGATGGCTAGTTTTCAGCACTACGGTTGAGCTCTTTGACGTTCCACTGGGCTTTAGTTCTACTGCACACGAAGCTCATTCATAAATCATGTGCATGTTTAAAAAAAAAACACAGAAAAAAGAATTCAGGGCACATCTCTGGCTAACAAAATTATTTTTCAATTAAGACCTTCCTTTTTGTACATCTTACATGAGCTTTGTCTTATGAACTTCAAAGCAATAACATTTTAATTTAAATACTCATGTTTTTTCCCCAGTAGTAATAACATTTTAATTCTTAATAGGTATTTCTTATAACCAAAGACCTGCTCACCTGGGGAAATGATGTAAAAAAAGTTTTTGAATTCATCCATCCAGACTTCTGCAAGCCGTCTGTTATTTTTGTTGATTATCTGCCCTGTACCTCCTGGAAAAGTGTATGGTGTTGCTTTTCTGAACACATGCCCAACATGTGAACAAGTTACAATTTCCAAAGTGCCACCACACTGCCAAATCTGAAAGTGATAGAACAATTATTGCATAGCTTCAAGTTGTTAAAAAGAAGTTTAAAGACATTAATCACTTGCTTCTGTTTGAGTTGGAGAAGGAACATTAGCTGAGGTCTAGAACAAACACATACTGCCTGGAAGAGAAATGTAAGCCTGTTTCCTGCTCAATAGATAGAGATGCTCACAAGCCTGAGTAAGGTAGCATAAGAAAGAGTACATTAGGCCTCACAGCAATAATGCAGCAGCAAGAGACTACTTTAGCAAACTGGGCAAGCTGACAGTGAAGGAAGGAAGAGGCTCACATGAATCACAGGGAAGTAACAGATGGTGGTCTGTCCAAAAAAGCCCATTATAAAATAGAATCTCCATGTAAAAAAATCCATTCACTTCCCAAGTGAGGTTTTTGAAGATATTTTCCGTTTTTTTGGGACCTCTAAAAGTGGCAGATTCAGAAAGCTGAACTACTTCAGAAGTATCCACCTATATACTCTGAGCTGATAAGTAAAACAAAAGGAAATAGTGCTATTTGGTAGGAATGAAAGCAAGAACAGTGGTGGTTAGGTCCACATCCAAATGAACACATGCAATCATTAAGTTAGAAAACAGCAAGAAGAGAGAGTTTGTAACAGAGGTGCTCACATTTCACTGATGCATTAAACCATGCACTGATGACATCACCCTTAACTTATGCTCCCCAATTAGCTTTTCTAACTGAACTCCTTTTAACACACATGCATTCATTCTTCAGAATGACCATCCCAATCTTTTAATCACAAGGCTCTGCCAGCTATTCACCATGCACTTTTCACTGACAGATACAGTCTTTGCATATCTCCATTGGAGGAACTTGACAGGAAGCAATGTGCTAACTGCAACAGGAGAGGACACTGATGCAGGCAGCAGATCAGTATTTTATGGAACACAAGATGCACTATCCTGAGTAATAGCACACTGAAAAGAGAGAGTTTTACCTACCCTGAAAGAAATTTCTAAGTTTTCTCCACCCCAAATATCCATTCCAGCATCATATGTTCCAATTTCCTGAAAGTAATCTCTGTCTATTGAAAAAAGACCTCCTGCCATTGTAGGTGTCCTGGGGCGGAGAGACAAAAAATAAGCATCAGTCACTATGAAAACATATACTTAAATACAATTCACACTTACACTGACAAAATGGCTTTTTATTTCCCAAGTTCCTAACATGTTCCTTCTCAACAGGCTTGCATCCAAATTCAGTTACCATTGATGTACTTGCAAGCTCAACATTTTCCAGAGATGGAAGCAGTTAGTGACAGTTCTCATTTTCTCACTTCAAATTGGAGTCCGGATAGAGAAACAGCCCCTAGAAAGCATCTGCCATTCCTGAGAAAGACTTCTGCCTTCAATGCCGGTAACTCGTAAAAAAGAAACCAGTTTCTTACAGGAAATTTATATTTCTGGCAACTGTTCTTAAAAAAGTTATGGGAGGCCATGAAGTGGCCTGCTTGCTTTCACTATTAGTGCTTCATACAATAAAATTGTACAGCCAAAGTTACATCCAGACTTTCTTGACAGATTCCTTATTGGTAGAAAAAAAAAAATGGTGCTAGTTTCTTGTAACTTTAGCAACATCTCCCAGATTTCGATTTTTTTTAGTCAACAAATACACAGTAGGTGAATTATGTATTAGGCTGACAATACAACTTTGTAGTTCAAGTATATAATTTATGCTGAAAGTGTAAATAATTTGTTTTCTATCAGTCATTTTCCTGAAACGCTTTTATGTGTCTTTCAGAAAAAGCTCAAGACACATAATATAAGCTAGGTCACAATCTAACTAAAGATTTATGTGGCTTTTTTTCCCCCCTAAAAAGGAAATGGGGGTGGGAGGGAAATACAGTTAGCAATATCCTGAGACCACCTCTGGATTTCTTAAATGAAAAAACAAACAATAAAGGAGTAAAGACCATATCCTCAACTTTATAGTAAGTAAATATTGTCCACTTTTCAGAACAGTAAGGCCAGAAACTGTAAGTTTGCAATTGTTAAAAAGTACACATTACACACAAGTTATCTGTGTTTCTCATTAACTTTGTCATAACATCTACATGACATGCAAGTATAAATTCACCTCCCATCCATGCACTTTGAAGATGTTAAGTTTATATATGTATGCACACACACACATATATGCCAAAAATCGATGCATCTTTTCAAAAATAGTTTACTTTGTTAGAATAAAAGATAAAAATAAGCTTCAATAAAAACCCCTGCATCACTATAAAAACTAGTAATTCTCTGGTAATTGACAAACTTAAAAATATTTCTAAAGTGACAAACTGATTGCTTCCTTCATTGCTACCAAAAGTTACCAACAACGAATCCATGTAAAAAAACTTTTACGCTGTTCCTTCAACCAGACAAAAATGATGCTACAACACAATTCATTAAGTATTTACAAGATTAACCTAAAAAGGATATGAGTAAACATCAGGTGAACATTTTAAGCAATTTAGTAATTTCTCATTACCTAACAGGAAGGGTTCGATCTCCTTTCCGTCGATCCATCTCTCTCTGAGGAACAGGATACCAACGAAAATTCAACTTCCAGTTGAATCCACCATAGGTCATGTCAGAACCCGCCATATATTCGAAGGTGTCATCGCTAATTACATCAATGATGGGACACACTACTGTTCTCCTAGCAAAAGGAAAGAACCAAAACCTATTAATTAAAATATCAAAAAAGATGATGTTTTTTTAAAAATTTTGTTTAACACATATGGTTTAAGTTTTCATAATGCCATCTCTTAACAGTACTCAATAGATTATTACCATGAAACATATTTGAATTCTGTCTTGCTAATTAGAGTTAATTCATCTCAAGGAAAATGTGTTTTTATGATACAATTTTGGCAATACTAGCTCTTTTTTGAATAGTATTTGCATTACTACCAGTAATAAATATTCACCCCTCTGTAGATGGAAAAATTGATCACAGCTTTCTCAGCGCTACACAGTAATTGTATAGAAAACAAGAGGTTTTCATTTCTAGTTAAGTGGTCAAAGTAACTTGCATGTTTTAAAATTAAAACTTTGTCATTAGCTCTGGGGAAGTATTCTTATATGTCCTCAGGACTAAGAAATGATAGTCTTTGTTAACAAAGACCAACTACTGGATGAGGGGATTGAGCACGCCCTCAGTAAGTTTTCAGATGACACCAAATTGGGCGGGAGTGTTGATCTGCTTGAGGGTAGGAAGGCTCTGCAGAGGGACCTGGACAGGCTGGATCAATGGGCCAAGGCCAATTGTATGGGGTTCAACAAGGCCAAGTGCCAGGTCCTGCACTTGGGCCACAGCAACCCCATGCAACTCTACAGGCGTGGGGAAGAGTGGCTGGAAAGCTGCCTGGCAGAAAAGGACCTGGGGGTGTTGGTTGACAGCTGGCTGAACATGAGCCAGCAGTGTGCCCAGGTACCCAAGAAGGCCAATGGCATCCTGGCTTCTATCAGAAATAGTGTGGCCAGCAGGACTAGGGAAGTGATCGTGCCCCTGTACTTGTCACTGGTGAGGCCGCACCTTGACTACTGTGTTCAGTTTTGGGCCCTCACTACAAGAGAGACATTGAGGTGCTGGAGCATGTCCAGAGAAGGGCAAGGAAGCTGGTGAAGGGTCTAGAGCAGAAGTCTGATGAGGAGCGGCTGAGGGAACTGGGGTTGTTTAGCCTGGAGAAAAGGAGGCTGAGGGGAGACCTTATTGCTCTCTACAACTACCTGAAAGGAGGTTGTAGAGAGGTGGGGTTATGTATTATAGTCTCACAAAAAGTATATTAATGATAAGTTAAATGTTAGTATTATGTCTTAGCACAGTTCTGAACGAAGATTCTTTATTACTTGTAGCTTTTTCATCATGTAATGCTATATTTTGTAATGTTGAATTTTAAAAGTGATTTTTATCTATAACCATAAGAACAAAACAGAGATCTGTAACACCATACTGAATATCTAGTCTATTTAATGTGCTGTTTACTAACAGGCTAGTGTGCAACTACACAGTTACTTCTCAGATGTATGAATGTTTTATAAAGCAGACCATTCTCTCACTTGTTCCCCTCCCCCCCCCCAATTTCCATCACACTATCATGGATATAAGTGTTGAGAGTATTGACTTACGATAGAAACACAAAGCTATGTTACTGCAGTGTAGATCAGTATGATTCCAGTAACTATTCTAACTTTAGAAAATACATCCCAGAAGACCACGTCACAGCACAGATTTCCACAATACAAATACATTACAAAATAAAGAAATCACAATGACAACCCGAAAACAGTAAACCTGACAGTTCTTGCTCACAGTGTTGGTGTTAACCATTTCTTCCTCAAGAATATCTTCCCAAATTCATGAAGGAATGGGCCAGGCTGCAGACAGAAGACCTCAAATTCCACTGCTTTCTCAACTCCATTCATGCTCAGGTCTCCTGCTATTTAACACATTATCCCATGCATCCCAATATAAGGTTCACTTTAAACCAAGTTTTACTTTTAAAAAGTTGTACTGAATTAGCTGTTTATCCTTACACCAATGAGAATTTATCCAGCCCTTCGGAAAGTAGGTATTTGCTTGTAGGCTATATTATAATACTTGGAACATTTCTTAATAACTGAAAAAACCAACATGGACCAACAGATGGATAATTACCTGTCAGCTTTGATCCTTGCCAGCAGAGGTTCAAGCCAGCCTACTGTACATTCACAATGAGCATCTAAGAAGGTGATGACCTGGCCTTTAGAAGCAGCAGCCCCCTTTAATCTGGCTCTAATCAATCCAGAACGCTGTTCCATTCGAATCACATGAACAGGTACTTTTAATTTTTTCACATAATTCTCCAGCGGTCTTTTCAAGAAGTCTGCAAAGAATGATCAAAACCATGGAAACTGTCAGTTACATAGTTCAGCTTTTTTTTTTTTTTTTAATGAAAAGACTTGAATTAAGAGACATTTCCTCAATTCTTTTCTATCCTTTTCCTACTTTCTCAGGTAGTTTCCCCTGCTGCTTATTCTACACTTCGTAATATGCTCTTCCACAGCTCCATGTGTTTCACTTGCTAGAGCAGGAAGTTCTTCCTCCTCTTCATTTCTTCATTATGGAAAACACAAAAATGAAGAGAGTGTAGAATGCTTACACAGAAACCAGATTGGATAGGCAAGTTTTTATTATGGAGTAGATGTGACTCTTACTTTCAAAAACATATGCATAAGTGCTCTCGGACATAACACTTCTCTACCAAGAAAAGACAGAAAATGATCCAACTAGCTGAACATAACGAATTAGCTCCTACAGGAATGTAACTTACAGATAATTTATTTGCAAGCAGTTTAAAACATGATCAAATTCATTTTTCAATTGTGCTTTCTCTAGATTTTTCTGGCTAATTTTTTTTCTATTAAATTATCACTAACACCTAAAAACAAAAATAAAGACAAAACCATTAATCATAAATGAGTAGCTGTAACACCAACAAACCTCAGCTTAGCTGAGGAACAAATTATTCAAAATAGAACAGCCATAACTGGCTACCATATGCCTAGAGACTCAAAATTACTTGCATTACAAAGAGCTGCCAAATTAACAAATTTCCCATTGGCAGGCACAGTTTTTGTCCATCATGAAAAATTATCGACTATGACGGATGATGCCAAAGGAAGAACAAAGAATTGAGGAAGAATGCAATTGACAGTCACAGAAAGAGACTTCTGCAATAACTTGCAGATTTCACATCTGTAAAAAAGACAAAATAGTCTTATAACTCCTCTCTGGAATATATTAGATTATACACTCAAAGCACATGGGAGTTGTACTACAACAGTGCAAAGCCTGTAGTAGGATTTAGCATATGATAGTAAGTACCTCATACAAGAGTAAGTGTGACACGGTGTGTGGGGGGGAAGCATGGCATGAACTTAGTGGCTGTTTTGTAAATCTCAAGAGGCAGAGCTGACCTGAGGGTGATTACCATTCCTTACCACTGCTCCGGATGAATGAGTTCTAATTGCCTCCTCATTTTTTTCTGTGCATTGTTGGACTATCACTAAAACCCACAGAAATAAATTCTGACACATCTTGAAAGGTGAACTGTGCTAAAAGAGCACAGAGAAGAGGTTGACAGATCTTAAGTATTTGTCTCCAGAGAATCTCAAAGCAAGTTAATTCTTATTTTGCATATTAACAGAGACTCAAATGAATAAATGTTTATTAGTGCAAACCAAGTGTACATGTCTGAACGTTTTGCAGGCTTTCTAGGGTTGAGCACAAACAGAGATCATTTGGCTGACTGAGTCTGTAGCAAATATAATCTCATCTCTTTACGGTGTAGCTTTCCAAAGCCACTAATTTAAAAGAACTATTATAATGGTAATGTTTGTAGTTTTAATGTATATGGCTTCCATGATATACACAAATAGAATAAAACAGTGAAGCATTTCTCTCTATGGTAACCATCTCATGAGCAAGTCACACAAATTGGCATGTTCCTCTGCACGTTTCAGGTGTAGTACTGGCAAACTTTTAAAGTAGTTCTAACCACTTAAAGCTGAATGACTATGGGCTGTGACATTAGTCTTTGAATGCAGTTACATTAACAGAACAGTAAAATTCTGCCAGGGGGAAGAGAGAAAGAGAAAGATTTCAATAACACAACTGCAGTCAGTCAACAACTAGCATAAACCAGAAAGTTACATGACAGTCACAGTCAACATATTGCATATAAAAATCTCAAGTCCTACCTACATTTTCTCTGTGAAGTATTTCAAATTTCAATTTATCTTTCCAAGTACTTTTCTAATTTTTTTCTGTAAGAAACAATCAGATGTGTGCAGTGTTTTCACTATGGAGGGAACAGGGTTAAGAACAGTCCTTCTCCCATGTTTAACCATGTCCATAAAAACATTCTTATGAACTACCATCTTGTTCAAAACTTCATAAGCGAGTATTCCCAGAAACAAAACATTGTGCCAGACATTCAGTAACTGTGCCCTTAAAATATTACTAGAATTTCAGCAAAATAAGCAAAAAGGTAAAGCTTGACGTCTCATTTTCCATGCTTTTGTAGGGATAACTCAGGCATGAAGATTTCTGGTGTTCCTCTGCTACCAGCAGTTAGGGTTAAATGCTCAAATCTAAGCAGCATATTTTCCCCCAGAGCACTGTCTCTTGAAGCAATCCACATCCCTCACAAACTGCTCCCTGAGTTCAAGTAGCAAGAGCCTAGAGTTTCAGACTAATCATCCAGCCAGAAACTGGTAATAGTTTTCTTGTTAGGTTAGACTTGCTTTTTTCTTTAAAAAAAGAGGATTTAGTGTTTTAATGCATTCAATACATTTTGGCCTACAAGAAACACCAGAATCAAGCTGTAGAGATGATTTTCTATACAAACCCATTGGTCATATTTATACTAAATCCTATATTAAACACTCAAATGAAAAGTTTTATGCATTATAGAGTCCGTTGTTTACAAGTGACCCAGGATGACAGCTGAGTAGATTTTTAGCATTGCCTCATACATTTCAAACAGAGGGTGAGGTTTTGATAATATCAAAAAACCCAGAACAAAACACAAATACTTCTACTTGGGAACAATAATAATTCATGTATTTTCAGAGGTATTACTGTAGTTTCATTTAACTCTTTCTGCTGAATATTCTTTTCAAACTTTTTTTGCATCAAAAGGGTGCATAATTTTACCTAGGACTATGGACAGTTTAAAGAGCATCTTCTGTGGCAGCAGCAGAATTAAGCCAAAAAAGCAAATATATTCAGTTCAAGTCAAGTAAGTGCATAAGTTGAAAACCACCTTGCCAATTCTATTACTGAGTCACATTTATATGACTATAAGTTAAAAATTAAGTTTCAAACATTTTTTTAATTGAATTACAATAAAACACAGATTTATCACATATAAGCATTCAAACACAGTTTTAAGAAGTGTGAATAATTTTATAAGATGTTATTGGCAGGAATTTAGTTTTGGTTACATTGCTTTGATCTGTATCTGTATAACTAACTTCTGTGAGAGTATTCTATCCTGATGCAACCTGCCTACCATGCTCAGCCATTCAGTGCTGACCTAGTTTTAAGTACTGACTAATCCTGATTTCTCCTGTTAACTTTTTTTTTAAAATAGTTACCAAAGATCAATACTTAAAAACTAAACATGCTATTTGGATCAGTAACTAGAGAACAATGTTACAGACATGTCTTGTTTCTCCAAAGCTTTTCTTTTCAGTGTAAATAAGTGCGTGATATTATGCAAATTCATTCTTCTAAGAGCATGACACTAACAGGTACAAAGCGTGCTTCAGGCAGACTGAATGCTTACTTTATTCCAATTAAATTGACTCTGATGCTAGAATTCAAAATACACTACTCAAGCTGAACATTTTCTTTTTCTGGAAAAGTCTGCTGTTTTAGTTCAATACAAACAGAATGCTTAAGTAGCATATGCTAAACCCTTCAAATTTTCAGGCATCATACCCTTCTGTTTTGTTTAATGTAAAAGCATGCTTACTGGAACCACAACAAGTTTTTTGAAAACAAAAACAAACAAACAAAAAAACCTTTCAGTAATTGTTGAAAATAACTACAAATAAAATATGCCCAAGGGATCCAAAATGAAGAGCACAGATTTCAAAACTAAATACTGGAACAGGTTCAATAACACCACCAAAAACATCTGAAATGCTGTATCCTTCAGTCTGGAATGAAGTTCCCTTGCTTTTATTAGCTAACCCAAACCCAGAAACAGAAAAGTTGTCCAGAGAAAGGCACATGCTTTTTTAACTGGACTATAATTCTAATTCATAATGAGGACATGGCTATTGCTATGCTAAAATGGATTTTTTCTAAAACAGAAATTGAAGAGGCAAAACATAAGAAATATGTCTACATTATTTTAATATTAGCTTTCTCTTTATTTCTACATCATATTGAAAGCTGACCTGTCACAATCAATCATTAGCAGATTTGAGTTAGTGCCAAGGACCATTTTGACAAATGAAACAGAGCACGCTTCCAGTAAACTTAGTTAGCTTTTGTGCACAGACTCTCGCTAGGAAAACAAATCAAAACAAGTGTACTGCTTCTGTTCCATTAAGGAAGCATATACCTGTACAATAACCTAGTATAGGCACTCAGAATCCAAATATCAGCATCCATGTTAAAAAGAGGATTGTACCCTAGGAACAACTCCAAGAGGTGAGCAGTTTCACATGCATTAAAACCAAAGAATTATGGAGTTTTTATATAAAGGTTGAAAAACTACAAGAAATTGAGGGGTGTACTTACAAATTCCCCACAAGTGAAAACAGTGGAAATTTGATCTTGTGTCTTTCTAAAAGCAAAAGTTAATCACACCTTTCATCTAATCTGGAATACCTTTATATGGTAGCCTTGCCCTTTGCATGGGCATTCCTCCTCTACTGCCAGAGTGTAACTGTATTTAAGGCCTTTGTCCCTTCTTCCAAATTGCACTGAAATTGGCTGAAGCAGTTGAAGGTAGTATTAGGTAAGAAAGCAAAAGCAAGCAAGGGTGCCTGAGAGAGGAAAGGAACTGTCCTGGTTTCGGCTGGGATAGAGTTAATTTTCTTCCTAGTACCTGGTGTAGTGCCATGCTTTGGATTTTAGTATGAGAATAATATTGATAACACACTGATGTTTTGGCTGTCGCTAAGCGGTATTTACGTTGGTCAAGGACTTCTTTTTTCTTCAGCTCCCCATGCTCTGCCAGGTGCCCAAGAAATGGGAGGGGGCACAGCCAGGATAGTTGATCCATACTGACCAAAGGGCTATTCCATACCATATGATGTCATGCCCAGTATATAAACTGGGGGAGTTGGCCGGGGGATAGCGATTGCTGCTCGGGGACTGACTGGGCGTCGGTCGGCGGGTGGTGAGCGGCTGTATAATTTTTTTTTCCCCCCTTCTTTTTTCCCCTCCCTTGGGTTTTGTTCCTCTCTCTCTCATTGTATTCCTTCTCATTATAATTCATTATTATTATTATTTTGTTCCAATTATTAAACTGTTCTTATCTCAACCCACGAGTTTTCTTACTTTTGCTCTTCCGATTCTCTCCCCCATCCCACCGGGGGGGAGTGAGTGAGCGTCTGCGTGGTGCTTAGTTGCCAGCTGGGGCTAAACCACAACAGACTGATACAAGTGCAAACACAACCTGAGTGCATGAGCTATGCCTCCTTAGGAAAACAGGTTAGTCAGAGCTCAGTTAGCTGATACAATCTTTCTTTAGTCTACTCAGCTGCTCCACAACTAGATGTACTCTAGACGTACACAGTTTGGAATAGGTTAGTTAATGCACTAAGGCATCATACACACATGCAACCTGAAAAAGAAACTCATTATACTTTCTACCATGTTAGACATGAAGTGCAAAAATCCACTCCTAAATTTCTTCAGCTACAAAAATTCCTGTTAACCATTGTAATGGTTACTAACTATCATAAAACCTCCTGTTAACCATTGTAATCCATGCACCATAATGCTACTTAGACCATATGATCTGAAATCCACTGTCTCTTCCTACGTAGATCTTGTTGTTTGGACAACAGTCAGCCATCTTCCTCTGAAGTTGTAATTACCATAAGCAGCAGAATATGGATTTTGCATCACTGGAATCAGAAGCATCAGGCAGAGATGTCAGCATGCTGGGTGTAAAACCCTTCCATGACTAAAGCATGGGAATTCTTGCAGATACAGATAACAGCCTACAACTGGTGGCTGCCAAGACTTTTTTCTAGTGGCCTATGAGCTATTAGTCCTAGTGGAAAACTTTCAATGTAGAAATATAGAAAAAGGTTTATTCAATATAAAAATACAGAAATGTTTTTGATAAAAAAAACCATAATACCCTCTCATCTCCATTTACAAACACAACAAAAAAAAAAATCCCTCAAGTTATACTTTATAACCTATAACACCAAGGAAGATTAAGCAAGGAACAAGCCAAATACCAACTATTAACCAAAATGAAACATCAAGTATTGTCTAGAATATTATTTTTATTTCTACTATATTGTAGCTTACAAAAAATATGAAAAGATTAGAATCTAAATAAAGTTATTTTATTTTAAGAAAAAATATCAGCTTCCAGTTTTGTCTATTAATTTCATTACACGTGGAAAGTTTCATTTTGTAGCATGGAGTTTTCATCTGGAGTGCTAGTTATTGAAAAGTGGAATCTCTTACAGCATAGAAACTGAATTTCAACTTCCCATGAACTGAACAATCAAAATTAATCCCTCTGAACGCCAAGCTTGATGGTGGTAGTGATAGTAAGTTTGGATGTGTGTGAGGAACAGAGTCGCTTTCGCTATTATTCACCAGGTGATCCAAGTATTAAATGCCCTCAAGCTTTAGGAACGTGTTAAAATTCTAAATGCAAAACATGAAAGCTGTAGTAGGATAAACCCACTAGCAAATGCAAACTCTACACTGTCAACAGAAAAGTAAACAGACAGACAAACTTACACTAGCTTTCAGTGGAGAATGACCCACCTGTATTTCAAAACGGGCATTGCTCACTCTGCCTTCCCCTGCCCCAGCTACTGTGTTTTGCTGAGGAGAGGTAAGTCTCTAGAAAGTCAGTCACAATTTTTGAAGTAAAAAGAGCAGCAAGCTAAGGCATTGACGTTGTCATTACCTCTTTCACTGGCATCATCGACGAGGACGATTTCTTCCAGCATGTGTCGTGGTGACCGGTTTATCACACTATGAACAGTTCGTAGAAGTGTGCTCCAAGCCTCATTGTGAAAAACAATGACAACGCTTGTCGTGGGAAGGTTGTCTACATACACCTTCGTTTTACACCTATAAATGAAAATACAGAATATATTTGTAAAGGTCAAGCCTTCAGTTAGAACTGCAATTTTGAGGTTTATTTCTGAGCATCAGTGCTAACATTCATGATATATCAATTGTATGCAAAGTATGACAAAGGAGCAAACAGTGCACAGATTTATATCTTTACTTAAAAATACCCTGACTTTTACGTAAACATCTATGTATGTCATCCTACCACTAAGAAAGGAGAACCTCAATTCAATAACCAATTCCAGAAATGAGAGAGACATCCATATTGCTAACATACAGAAATTACAACAGATTATTTATTTCCACTACCCCTGTTTTGTGAAGAGTAGTGTGTCCAGATACACTAATCCAAGCCCCTAATTTAGGCTTGCATTCCTTCAGAGGCCAAGGGGGAAACCCTAGTACTGTAATGGGGACAGAGGGGGAATGGAGAGAGGAACACAAGATAAGAAATGTCAAGCTTAAACTAGGAAGTAAATGCAATAAAAAGTATATAATGATGTCATGGTTTAGCCCCAGTCAGCAACCAAGCACCACGCAGCCGCTTGCTTACCCTCCCCCCTCCCAGGGGGATGGGGGAGAGAAATCTGAAGAGCACAAGTCAGATAACTCATGAGCTGAGATAAGAACAGTTTAATAATTGAAATAGAATAAAATATAATAATAATAATGATGATGATGGTAATAATAATAATAAATTGTAATGAAAAGGAAAGTAATGAGACAGAAAGGAATAAAACCCAGGGAAAAATAAAAACAAACAAACAAACAACCCCCAGACAAGTGATGCAACTGCTTACCACCCACCAGCTGATGCCCATCCCATCCCCAAGCAACGATCGCTCCCCCCGGCCAGCTCCCCCCCAGTTTATATACTGAGCGTGATGTCATATGGTATGGAATAGCCCTTTGGCCAGTTTGGGTCAGCTGTCCTGGCTGTGCCCCCTCCCAATACGCCTGGCAGAGCATGGGAAGCTGAAGAGTCCTTGACTTAGTATAAGCACTACTTAGCAACAACTAAAACATCAGTGTGTTATCACATTATTCTCATGCTAAATCCAAACCACAGCACTATCCCAGCTACTAGAGAGAAAATGAGCTCTATCCCAGCCAAAACCAGGATATACACAAAGAGGGGTTTTTTTCATCCTAATTGTTTACATGTTGGAAGTGCTATAAAGGTTCATCAAATTAAGAGAATTATATTCACATTCCAAAGTTAGCATGGAAGACCATAGGTTTAGCTCTCCTAACAGCATATACAGGACATTTATGCAAAATATGACATACACTCCAAGTAACCCCACATGTAGCCAACATTTTACACTCCGCAATGCTATTTTAAAACTAGTGATACTTTCAGTATCTCCTAGAAAAATCAATACACTGTACATAAAATACTCTTAACAATTCTAAAAATACAATTCTGCTCTAAAAAATAACCATGCAAATTTAAGTGCTCTCTGCACAGATCTCTTCCTCCTGCACGTTCAAAGTCACACACAGGAACTTACATAGGATTCGATGGTACTAAATCCTTTAAGAATCAAAGCTAAACAGATATATGCAGATCTCAAACACAAGGAAAACATTGAGGTGGAAAAAGAAATACATTCAATGGAGCTTCATTCCAACAAAAAAGCTTTTATTAGATCCCAAATTATTGTGTCGATTCACTGTAATGTAACCTGATCTAAATGCTATTAAAATACGTTAAGTATTCGTGACTATCACCTTAACAGTAATGCTGTCTGAGGACTTGAGAAGTATGTAGTGAACATTCTCTACCCTAAACATGTAAAAACAACACCCAAGGAACAGCCTGCCAATACAGGATCATGGTGTCAGTATCTAATCCCACCCCAACCAGTGACACCAGGAACATCAGCCAAAACTGGCTCCCAACATGAATATTTTATTTGCTGGATAACTTGGTTAGCCAGAGCTCTTCTAAGTGAGAGCAGCTCTCATAGCACATAGGCATTTCAGCTCTGAGGTGGTGACAAAAGCCTAATGTGCACAGAGATCCCAGAAAAGATCAGTAAGTCCAGGTACAATTGAAGAAATATTTGGAAGAGCTTCTGTGGAATCATGTTTCATTTCTGAGAATTGAAGCAGTAGGATCAGGCACTATCTGTCTGCAATATTATACTTACTTCTTATACAATTATGGCCAAATTTAATTATTCACCACACTGAAGTGAACATCATAAAATCTTTAGGGAAAGCAGCCATATATCCCTATGTCTTCCAATTTAATTCACATGTAAAAAAACTTGCAAAGCATGCCAACTGATAAAGTTATTTCTGTGGTATCACTTGAAAAATAAGATAGCTTTTCACAAAAATGCTATGAATTTTTCAGCTGAAATTTAATCGTAAGCCAAATAATTTTTCGCCCATGTTTCTCACTTGTTCAGCCTGTTTTGCTACTTTAAAACCAAATTCTCAGTGTTTTATTCCTTCTGCTGCACTGCTCCCTAGACCAGAAAATAAGTGTCTGATTGTAGACTTTCAGCTACAGTAGTAATACAAATCCACCAATTGTTCCTCTACTTTTTGACAGAATATTTGTAAAAAAGTTGAGAGAAGCTTGTTAGCAGTTCTCTGTGAAAAGCAATAACAATGTGTCATTCACCAGGAATATCTTGCTGGGGTGGCCACAGGATCTACTATTGTTATATGAAATCTCTCATCTCCAGCCTTGCTTTTTTTTTTTTTTACAGTTTTACAGAAGATTTTATTTTACAGAGCTCATATCAATGAACTGGTGTAATAAAAGCCAGCCAAGTGACCAGGGACTACCATGTTTATAAACCATTATGCTGTCCAAAGTATAAATATAGCAAAACATTTAAAATCCATCTTTGAAGGGGAACTTTTTAGCACTAAGAGGAAGGCTTACAGGAATTTTTTGGGACACCCATCCCCCCTGCAAGGCATTCCCACTGTCCTGTCCTGCAGGAGGTGAACATCCTCCTTTCCATAATAAGACTTGCCTATTCTCACCCCCAGAGATCAACCCTTTCTGGGGTAATAATTTAAGAGTGACCCTAGACTGGCTTGCTTACAAATATGTAAAAGGCTGCCATGGGTAACACAAGGGTGTTTCGTAACAAAACTGGCTTGGAATTTTTTGAATGCTATTCTTAATAAAGTGTTTGGTGTGAAGTTATTCTGGAAAGATTCACTGTTGCAGGCAGGATAAAGGAAAGAATTAATAGTACAATATCAAATTTTTAATAGTCCTTTCACCTGCCTTTCTATATATACTTTTTCACTATTTTTGTACAAATTTTTGTGAATATATACAAATAAAAAAACCTGGTTTTAGTTTTGAAAACACTGACATACACTCCTTCCCCCCCCAGGAACATATTGCTGCACTACACGAGACAAATAGAACAGTTGAAGCCTGTGATTAGAGCATTAGCCTTCTATGTAAGTCTTAAACCTCATGTTTTATTCTTACTGAAAAACATTTAAATTAAGAATCCTTTTTGTCTTTTGTTTGAAAAGAAATTACCCCAGAAAGGGATTACTACAGAATTTAAAATAAAGCATTAGTTTCAACCAACAGTTATGCAATATTAGTAGGAGAATATAACCATGAAGGGTATGACACATAGGGTATGAATTAAAGACAATTTGAATTTTAATTAACTACTAATACATTATGTTCCTTTTGTTGGATCATGCCTCAAACAGTTCTAAAATTGAGTGCATAATATTAGGAAGGCATACCATCTCCAGTAATTTAATGAAGACTCCAAACGGCATTTGCAAATGTCTACTTCATATGGAATGCATCATCCTTTCCTTAATCTATAGCATTCACCATGCAAACGCTCGGCTAATATGACTCCATATATTATTTAGATTGTGGAAACTCCCCCAAAATGTCAGACATTTTAAATGCAAGCAGAGACTTACTGCCCTATTACTAAAGACACAGAAAAAGAATAGGCCAGATTGTTAAAATATGATCAAGACAAAAAGCCTAATTAGTCTACATTTTTTGATGTACACATTCCAATGCTCAAAACAGTAATGTTATTTCATAGCAAGCCTCCCTCTCATGCACTGAAATCCCCACCTTCAGCTGCATTAGCCTTGTATTCTTCCCTAATATTTGATTTCTTGCTTTCATGTAATTAGGAAATAAAATGGAAAATAAATTAGGAAATAAAAAAGTTATCCAAGATCTTTACTGCCCCATCAAAATCAGATTTGAGTAAAAAAAATTAAGTTTACAAGCTAGATTTTTAAAAGTTGTTTTACAAAGGAGCCATGGGACTATAAAAATATGATTCTGCTCCAATCTCTGTAAGATGCTTATACACATTCTTCACAGAATTTCACCTTTTTGCAATTTTGCATCACATATTCAGAATACTTTAGCCCAGTTCCTTATAACTACATGGTTACTCCCAGGTCCATATGTTCCCAAGAGCACAAGGCAGTGTAACAGGTCCAAATCCTTCATAACTTGAATTTAAGTTTCATGGACTATAAGCAAAGGGAGGAGGACAGATCCTAGCATATGTGTGTATAACACTGCTAAAGAACAGTGATAGCAAAATAAATACAAGTTGTACTCCCTAACACCCTGTAGTCTGATTTCAAAGTTTTAAATCCATTACAAGAGTTTTTAAAATGGAAGGCCAAAAGCAACAATGAGTTGTGTTACGCTTCTCCATTATCACAACTTTTTGTGAAGGTGTTAATTGAATCTTATCAGAAGCTGCGCACATTTTAGATAGGGAGATATTCAGAAAAAAAGTATCAGAAAATTTTATTCAGTGGATTATGTATAGCCACTTGAAAACTACCTGATGCTACTTCAAATGCACCTGAAGAGCCTCTGAATAAACTGCTTTCCTACTTTCTCTTTCAGCCTGGGTACAAATAGTCCACAAGAGACCTTACAAAAATAATCAGAAAAGACATCAAGTAAGGCAATTCTGTCCAAATAAAATTAAGCCATTAATCTCAGAGTTTAATTGCTGCTTCAGCACAATCTTGCACGGAAAGAAGACAACTCTTCATTTTGCACTTCCTACAACACCACAACCATATACTCTCAACCCTCCTCCACACCTGGCAGAACTAGAAGCCTCTCTCTTCTCTCATGCCAGTGAAGGAATGAGAAAAACATACTTCACCACTGCAAGGACAGAAGAAATCTACCAGGCCATCTTACAAGATCCTTCATTTGAATTCCTCAGAAGGTGAAATTCCTCTGATACCTATCTGCTCTGCTCAGTGCCCAACTCAGAGATCGGGCTTACCCACTGTAGCCATCAGCAGCCGAGACGCAGAGATGCCAGGAACTCAGGACAGCACCCTTCGCTACCCCCATGCCACCTCTTTCAGTTTACTGTTGGGACTTTCACAAACACTTCAAATATTACCTTAAAAAAATGCAACTGTGCAGCCATCATATTACAGAATAGCACCTGGCATTTTATCAATACCTTGAAATTGTATTCATGAATCAATTTACTTAGAAATTATTCCTAAACCCCAAAATTGACTGCTACATGTGTAATATTGTCATATCTTGAAAGACAAATATATACAATGTTAGCAGTGATCTGTTTGAACACCCTTCAAAGTCACACTAAATCATTTCTGAAAGTAATGTAAAAACAGGATTTAATATCCTGATAGCTCTTAAATACTTCTGTTTCATAGGCTAAAGAATCACATCCACAAAAAAGCTACAAACAGGGTAGGGGAAATCAATCATACACTACCATAATGTTTATGCAGTGAGACACAGTGAGGAAAATCTCATTCACTGAGGCAAAACATGAAAAAAAAAATTTAGGTAATTTTCTAGAAAGATTATGTCATAATTATATACTGCATTAGAAATAAATGCTGAATTTCTACATACTACAGGGCAGATCTCTACCCCTTCTGATGCTGCCAACAGCTTATTCTCTACAGAGGAGCAATGAAGAGGACAAGTAACATTGGAACGTTTTTCTTTTAAATATGGAATTTTCAAAACAAGGCCACTCATGCTTACCTAATCACAAAAAGGAATAGACTCAGACACTACCTGAACCATGATTTGCTATACCTGATACCAATTTTATTCCCAGATTCCACCAGCCTTTCATAGGAACAAGGCATGACCAATAATTTACAGTGGCTCAAAAACATCAACAGCAGTAAAATACATATGCAATCCTTGTTTTCTAGGCCAGTGCACACAGCGCAGAGTACTCTGATAAAGGACAGAGATGGAACACAAGCAAAAGTGTCTCCTGTGCACCAAGCAGTTCAGTTGGGAAATCCCAGTGGAGCTCAGACCGGAGCTTGTACGTGCAGTACGATAACGCAGTGCTGATGCATTTTTGAAAGCTGTACTAGCAACGGATTGGGGCAGGGAGGGAAACATATTTAGTAATCTTACAAATTTAGTACTATCTTTTATCTTGCAAACTACAAACAGCAGTTATAAACAAACTGCATCCCAGAACTTAAATTTGATGAAGGAGTAATCCAAGTCTTGCTGAAAATCAGGTTAAAGCTGAAGTTTTGAAGAAATGCTACACAGCACAGCCCCTGTAATAAATATGTTTAATATTACTGATGTAGTACAAACAGCATACTCTTCAGTATTAAAATATATTGGAGTCTCTGGGAAGTAAGCACTGGTATCCTTAGACTTGAAAATACACATTTATTTTCTGTTGAGGTTACCAAAGTTAATGTCAGATCGGCAGAGAATATCAGAAAATCTGAACTCCTCTCATGAAACCTCTTTAATTACTGATATCTGATTAATGTCGCTGCAGTGCCATAAAATGTCAGTACTCCATTGTTTAGATGTCCATTTGCCGTAAGTTATAGCCTGCAATAAAGTTAATGTAACAAAGCTGAGGCACAGCTATGCCCAACACAAAAACTCCTCTCTGCTTAAATCATGGATGAAAACAGTTTTGAAGTAAAACTCAGTCACCCTGAAGCTGCTGAGACTGACCTACATTTCCATCAGAGGATAACGCCCTGTAGCAGGGGTGGCAGAGAAAGTGTCAAAACACTACAGCAAAAACTACCAGCATTCAAGTCAAGTGGTGTGCTTCTGGTAAACACTGACTTCATCTTTCCTGGATATGAGCAGCAGCCTCATGATATCATTATGAACAAGGGTGTTAATAAATCTGCTTCTGACAAAAATGTTAAGAATACACCAAGCCTTCAAATTGAAGACAATCGAGCTGGATAAAGATCAAATTTTCACACAGAAACAACACAGCTAAAAGGGCTAAAAGCAATACTTCTAAGAAAGATGGAATCACTGACTGTCGTAACATGCCAAACCACTTTTCGCTACACAGACTTCGCATACAACCACAGTTTTAACTTGTGGCCGCACAAAGAGAAAGCACTGCAGATAAGGTTGCAAAAAAGACTTCACACTACCCCTGAAGCTGCTTCTTGCAATCAAATCAGAACAATTTGGTTTAGAAAGAGGTCTTCATTTCTGTAATTCATATCACAACTCAAATTAATCTGTCTGAACAGGTGACCTCAATGCAGGCAAATCCCTTCTTATTTAAACACTTCCATCCAGCCTGCTTAGTATCTGCCTTCAATAGTATTATGTAATTTACCTGACATCAAGAGTATGAAATTTTCCTTTCTTCTGATCTCAAAGATTTGGATATAAGAAAGGTCGCATTATCTCATGAGTCAAGTAGAAATCTTCTTTAGACCCTGGAAACAAAATCCAAAATGGTCCTTAAAACCATTGTGGTTACAGAATTCAAGCAGAATTTCACAAAAATAATCAGCTGCAATTGACAATTTTCCTTGTCCTGAAAGTGATCACAGGAAAGCATCTCTTGACAGAAGCAAAAACAATTCTGTCCTCAAAGACTGAAATTGAACCTTAAGTTCTCTAGCCAAATTATTTTCCATACTTCACCTATCAGTTTGAATGAAGTTCAGGATATGGCTGCTCATCAAAAAGGGAAGACACTTGTAACTAAGAATGAGATTGCCAAGTGTTTGTGTGTATATATAGACACACACGTATATATGTATGCATATATATGTGTGTATATATATGTCAATATATAAAAAAACAGTTTACAGGAAGCAAGCTGATTTTTAAAGTGACTTTTTTCCCCCCTCAACTTTCTCTAGGAAAAAGATTTATAGGTAATTTCTTCCAGCCAACTCATTAAGTCAACGTGAACAAGAACATTTCCAAATGTTGATTCTACAGTGGGCCAGTAACAAGATATATGCACCACAAAAGCCAGATGAAAAAACATTCCTGCTTGAAAGAATTGTAAAGTCTTTAATACCTCACAGACTTTCAGACTTCCAGCATGACATTGCTGAAAGTTACATTGCTGGTCATCAGATCAGTAGATTTCCTTTACAGATGCAAGGTTAATTAACAGCCTGGATTTCTTGCTTGTAACAAAAAGTTGAATAAAATTCTGAAGTCTTCCCCACCTATGTTGACAACTTTGCTCTTTTTTATGATCTTTTACATCACTATGACCTGAGCTAAATGAATACCAAAAGTTCACAAAGCATATCACAAATGTATGGAGCTATTTAAATCCTCAGGACCTTATGGGGATTTTAATACACACCTTCTGTAAAGAAAGTCCCCCCCCCCATGTTCCACCTAATCCGGTGCAACTGTGGGCTGCTGCGAAAAGCAATAGTCCCACTTTTCACCATTACAGTTTTGTCCCATTCCCTTCTTTGCACCAGATCTGGTAATCATACAGATGCAGGGTGTGTTGCTTCAGCTGGCTGATTCAACAAAATACACTTTTTTCCCCCTTTTTGGTGTGCAATCCTCCATCCAGTCAGTGAATGCCAAGGCCACACAATTGTCAGATCAGTATCAACAGAAGCAGTGAGAAAACTTCTTTTGGCTGCAGTCCACATTTACACCAGATTATATGTAGTACAAAACTACCCCCTTAGCTCTCCTCCTGAATTAAAATAATTAAAAGAAAGGAGAGCACACCTTCACAAGCCTCACATCGAAGCAAATACTTCAAGTGCTGCCATTTAAAAAAAACCCATAAAATGTCACACATTTGAGTTCTGAAAGCATGGTCTTGCACTTGTGCCTTTACTAGTTTTACCATGAATAGGTTTACTCAAACTATTTTCCTCACACAGGGAGTGTGTAAATTTTATGTGTCCTATTATGATTCAGCTGTAGTCTCTTAAAGTATACAGCAAATCAATTTGTTTTCCGAAGTTAAAAGTCCAAATTCCAGTGTATTCTCACATGTATTTTTCAGGCTTAAAATCAACAATACATTTTTAAAGCACACCTATGAAAACCAGATTGCAGTCCCATAACTGAAAAGCATTCTATTGTATCATCTACATAACAGTGCCTAAATCTAAAGCCTAAATCTAAACAGTTCTTTCTAAGCAAAGAGATGACAGAATTAGTCATATGAAGGACTTACTCAGAAAGGAGCCCAGCATAATTGCTATAAACTCCACAACATTTATGTAAATTAGATGCAGAAGAATGGCTTTTAACCCCAGAAAAAAAAAGTCTACTTCCTCCCAACTATGAAAGTAAGCTTGGCAGCAGGAACTGAGCAGGGTAGTTTGATTCAGTAAAAAAGCCTTCAATAATAACTTAAACTGACCACATTACTGTAGCATTTAAACATTAAGGTCTTAGTTAGAGATCCGCATCTTATTCTTCTATTAAGTGGCTGAAGTCATAGTTTGTATGAATTTAGACCCAGTTCACTCAAGTATGAAGGGCCATCTGGCTAAAGAACTCTGGTTATACCCTAACACAATCTATACCACTCAAAACCCAACATACATACTTCTTGAATACAGAAAGTTTGAGAAAAGGACAGTTAAAAGATCCCAAACGTTATGCAGAACTAACTGAGGTATAATAAGATGTCCGATATCCTTAATTCTGGCAAAATTCTACCAACTAAGGAACAAAATTACATGGAAGATCTTTTATGCCAAGTTCTACAGAAACTGCAGCCTTGGAGAGAGGGTTGCCAAGGTATCTCAAAGCTATCCACACACCTCCTTGCTGCAGGTCTGCTTGGGGAAGCCCATCACCTTTCCACAAAATAACATCCTGCAAAATATGACACTCTCCTAGGGCTGTATCACAAGCTCCAGTCGGGACCAGAGCTTACATGAACAACATTATTCTGTCCCAGCTATGCCTCCATTGTTTCCAGCCTTGACCACTTGTGCCTGGAAAAGAAGAGTGTTTTAAGATCCTTTTCTAGTGTAAAAAAAGTCAGAATTGAGTTTAAACTTTCACACCAGGACCCAAATGTCTCCTTAAATGTTTTATATATCCCACAAATTATTAAATAATGACTACAGCCTGGAAAGCTCAGCCTTAGAACACAGTACTCATCTTCATTTTACAAAGCAGCTTCCAAGTCACCTCAGATTGAGAGCTAAACCAAGTCATACCACCCCTACGAATTTCATGCATTTAACCACACCACTTTCCAGGCTGAATACCAGTCTAAGACACATAGGCACAGCTGAACACCTATTTTTAGTCATTGACACCTATTTCATTCATTGCCTCCCTCATCTTCAGCAAAACCAAGGCAAGACGCATGTTCCTAATCACCCATCTTTTACTCTTTGCTGTCATGTCAAGCCCACAGCTGCGTATTTTCCTGGCAACTATGAATCAACTCCCACTTCGATGACTGATTCACAGATCAGAATAAGATGCACTTACAATAATTATTCTATTAACAACTTAAAACCAACCTGCTATCCCCAGCTGCTTGTACCCCTGCAACATCCCTCCAGAGGTTGTGGCACTGTCATTATATTAGTTATACTAACATGCCCCAGTCCAGATTCAGGGAAGTATCCAGGCTAAGAGAATTACTTCTAGTTTATTTTTTTCTGTTAAGCAAATCATTTAATTGGGACAACAAAAAGAATAAGTAGAATAATGTTCCTGCTTGCAGACACAAAGTGACTAGCAATTCAGGCATGTCAATGATTTTAAAGGCATCTATGTTTCTCAGTAATTTTGTGCCAAATAATAAAAATAAATATAAACCTGTTAATACAACTGGGGCACAGCTCAGCAGAACACAGATTTCAACTGCTGTAGATGTCTTGTACTGAGGAGTTCCCTGAGCTGCAGAAGTGCCTAGGAGTTATTAAAAGAGCTCACATTTTTGTTCTTTTAGTAAGGAAACAGAATTTCTAGGCCAAAACATAAACATGTTGCCCTAAGTGGGTCATCTGTAGAGATTAACCTATGAGCCCCCGGAAGCAGACGTGCAAGACAGAACACGTAACCCACGAAGGTATTCGCTGCCTCGAGGACCGAGCAGGTACGCAAACATGCTTGCCTTCCCACAGGTGACAGAGGGTTTTGGCAGAACCAGAAATTAATGTGAAGGATAACGTAGACTACTTCAAAAGCTGCTCTCCAGCTGACAGGTTATGCAATCCCCATTAAATATATGTGGCAAACTGGTCCTGGCACACTTAATTCCACCAGCTTTTGAATCATTAACTGTTAGGGAACACTTTCAGACTTCTGCACTTCAGAAGAACCGACATACCAGAGAATTATAAGACGTGAAATAGTCACATCTTCCCCCCACACCACATTAAAGGAAGCAGCCCACAAAACCTGTGAAGGAAATAACTACATGGTTGAACAGCTAAGTGTGTCTTTGCACATATCCCGCTTTTTCAAAACCTTGATTGAAAGTGCTACTGGCAGCTGTGCTGTAAGCACATAAATGTGGTAAGGAATGATTAGAAATTACCCATTCTCCTTCTCCCCAAACTATTTCCCTATTAGCAGGGATATAGATAGAACAAGTTATAACAGAAGCAACTCTACTAATGCAGCAGAAAGTGTTTCTTATCATGTGAGTATTTTCACTAATCAGATAAATGCTTTCATAAGCCATACATAAAACACCAGAGCATATTTATAGTTTTCACAATTCTGAAAATGGCTACAGTGTTCTTAGAAAGTAATATTAATCCACACGTACAGATTAAGATAGCCTTGCATTGTAAACACAGTATTGTTCTCAAATTTGCTGGGGAAATGTTAACACACTCCCCAACTTCTTAATTAGTATGACCTTATACAGTACATACTGAAAAGATGACAAGAGGAAGAGCTTTTGGGGGACTATTTTTCTCTCAAAATCTACTAAAAATGCACACAGCAAGTGTTAAAATTGTTGGCAACAATTTACAAAAACAGAAAGTCCAACTTTGCCCTGAGACCTTACCTAAAATTTTATTCTAAGATTCCACTTGCACACACGTAGTATAGTGACAGTATTTGTGTCCATACAAATGGAAAAGAGAAACAAATACAACATTACTAAATTTATAATGCATGAAACACAATAACTGCAGAGCATAGCCAAGTGGGCAAGACAAAAAATCCCTATAGCTCAACTTGATTTTAAAATTGTAATTTCATTTGTCTGGAAAAGCTTGAGTGATGCTTAGGTAATAAATTTTTAATAGTTTATAACAACGTCTCTTTCCATGTTTGGTTAATTCAAAGTCTAGACTTCACAAAGCTTACAATTAAGTCGACTTTTTAGATCCACAAATTTATTTTCTTATCTTTGTACTTACACTATAAAAATGGTAGAATATACACATGCAAGTTTACCAACATGAATGCTGATAAACAGATGATGTTATTTAGTTTCTTCCATACTTCCAGGGTCATAATGAAAAACTACTCATGTTTACCTTCCAAATAACCAACTGTTGTAACAAAACTTTGGGGAAATGATAGTTAATTCCTTCCATTCAGCTCTTCCAGAAAAACCACCACAGAAATCACCCCAAATTAGCATCCCAGCTTTGACAAAAGTCTCCAATGAAACTCATTATTTTCCTTGCAGCTAAAACAAGTTGAGAATGCTAACTACAAGTTCTTAACCAGTGGAAGTCACCACTTTACAGTGAGGCAATGTCTTATCCTATAGAGAGTGTGATACAAGGGGCAGACACTACCCATGAATCTGTATGAATGCCAAGAGATCCCACTGCCAAGTTATAACCACAATCAGAGCAATAATGCGAGAGAAAAGGATAACCCCAAACAACATCTGTCAGTTTTCAAAGAAAATCCTGCAAGTTCATGATTTGCATTCTTCCACTATACTGAGAAACAGGCAAGTAGTGACCATAAAATCTGACTAATAATATATCTGAAAATCAATTGAAAAGTTACATTAATTCAAACTTATGAAATCATATTTTGAAATATATATGGTTCAATTAAGAACACCAGCACTACCAGGAACTCACGTGCTACATAGAATCACATTCAATACAATAGATGAAGATACCTAGCTCTTTACCACTCATTAAAAATGAAAAGTGGTCAGAGCTTCATCTCATTCTTCTAATGTTACCTTCTGAGGTAGGAAATGAAAACAAATTAATCCAGCAGCTAGGCCTTGTGTATACAGAAGCAACAGCAGAGCTTCTAAAGAAATGGGGTTTCTATAGCATCTGATTCTTGCAAGAGAGAATGCAGATAATTGATTGGGAAAATCTTGTTTCATGAGCTTTATTTAACTTGAGAGTCCCTTTACATAAACCAGAGGGGTTGGGGGTGGGGGGAGTCATCAGCTACCCCGTCAGAGTAGCCCCAGGAGAGTAAAGCAAGCTTAGTTTTATTTAAAACAAGGCTACCATTTTCTTTTTAATTACTTACCACTCAAATAGCTCTGAAAAGATCAATATTTCAGAGGCAAGATCAGAAACAAACCAGGCGAATATCAGAAAACATTATAATGCAATCTAAATGAGGCTTTGCACATTTCATTAGGTAAGAAATTTTTAAAGTATTTCATTCTCATCATCAAATCTTTTCTATTTCATATAATGCAGAATTTTAGTCTGCCTCATTACAAGCAGTGCATGAATTTTTCAAATAAGTAATTTTTTCCTGAAATGCCAAGTCTTAAGTTAACTTTGTTTTCCTTCAACCAAATTAATTTCTATTCCCCAAACAGGCTTCATACTTGTAATCAGATTCAAAGTTAAATAACACTGAAGAAAACTGGTTTCTGCGGTTCAATCTTATTTTACAAGTACGTACCATATATACAAGAAATCCTCCTACTTTTCACTTCAACAGTAATATCTTACAGAACTGAACTCTTGTTTTAGATCACTCTTTGCACATTCTTCATTTAAGTAGAGTACATTTTTAATACAACATAAAGCACTTACCCTTCTAACCTGACATCAGGTAAAGATCTGTTGAGTGCAATCATTTCACTTGCCATTAAATTAAATTGATTTATTTTAAACATTTCTTTCATTTTTTCTTGCTCCTCTTTCGGAATGACCACAGGCTTCCCCATCTCTCCAGGTCCTTCATGTGGTTTTTGTATGGGTTCTGGAACTAAGAATAAATAAAATGTTGGTAACTACTTATATGCTTGCTTTTGTTTGTTTATACTTTATTTTACACTGTAGGAGTGTTCCTGTTTAAAACAGAGTTCTAAACCCACCAGGTTTTGGAAGTCAAAACAAATCTTCATATTTGGGAGTTTAACAGAAGTCATTAAGCACTACTCTTAGACACCACAATTCATTTGAAAAAACAGTAAGGGTTTGTATCTATCCATCATCACGTCCTAATTGACTTTATTGTTAAAATTCTGGAACACCACACATTTATATCCCAGATTGTTCTTGCACACACAAGCTTTTCAGGAAGAGATGAATTTGCCTTTACAGGGATTTTAGTAACGATTAAATCACAGTAAAATTGTAACTTCACATTTATTTCCACATTTTTATTTTGACAGAATGACATGGGCATTTACAGCTTAGAAATAATTTCTTGTGGTTTTACATTATTTTTAGTCAACATAATTACATTTTGGAGTTTAACATTAGTACTCAAAATGGAAACAGTAACACTTAACATGTTTAAACCAAAGAAATCTTAAATATCAAATATCTGATCAAACTGATGAGGGAGAGAGGGAGGAGAAAAGGAATCCAGACTCTTTAATTATTTGGGTTTTGAAACAAAAGTAGTGAAAAACTAAAACATTAAAGAACTATGCTACATTTTCTTTACAAATACCCATTTACTCTTCTCCTGAACTGAAATGTTTTAAATGCTCGAATACTGAATTTGAAATATATTACTACTTTACAAATTCAGTACAAATTTTAATTTAAAAAAATAGTAATTTAAGATCTTAACAGAGGAACAGGAAGTGTTTTAAAATAAAGGCACCAAAGCCCTCAGTAATAAGCCTAGCTTCAAATTACCTTTAATTTGAATCTAGGGCAGCACAGTGTAATTAAAGCTTATGCCAAGAGCAAATAGCCATGTAAAGAATAAAAATAAAATTTTAAAAAAGCCCACGCCTTCCATCCTTGCTGAAACACTAAGACTTAAAATAGATACTGACTAATAAGTGAAACATTTTGCTGGTTTGCATTTAGCATTAAATTGGTTACAAACACGTGTTCCTTGAGAAACTTTCATTTTCAAGTACCTGAAGCAACTGCACTAGTTGCATTAACACAGTAACATTTAGCAGAGAAAATCCTCCCACCACTGAGGTGCCTTCTTTTTATCAAACTCCCCTTGTCTGCAAGTTGAGATATATACTAGAAGGTGCCAGCCAGCTACTCATACACTAAAAAATTGATAGAATCAGTATGCCCAAGCAGATCCTGAGCAAACTGATTTAGGCGCTTGTTTTAACCATGGGTTAAACCCATGGTTTGAACCCGCATCAAAACTTGTGATTTGTGATTGCATAACCTTTTAAACTAGAATTTGAGCCTTTTGGGGGTAATCAACATAAAGTTATGCTATACAATAAGGCAATTAGTTGGGCTTAATTTTATATATTCAGCTTGGTTTTATTATGTAGGCTATCATAACTATTTTTATTAAGTGTATAGCAATTAGTATATAGGTTCACTTAGAAAATGATTACATGATGAGTGTTCAACATACCTAAAATCATTAAACGCAAGCTATCAGAATATAGCTATAGGTTAAAAAAAAATTATTATCCACCATGTTTTTCAGCATTCTCAAGAGTGAATGTCTTATCCTACCATATTTGCTATTTAGAAGAAAAAATAATTTCCTGTTTCATTTATACTCCCAGTTGTTTCTTAACTTTGACTAAACCAGTTAAACTGAATAGCTAAATTAACTGAAAACTTATCTTCCACATCTGCAGATCTTCCTGTTAGATGCTAGTTTAGCACATCAGTGAGCTGGATCCAGGTGTACAAATCCCACAAATTCATGGAAGTTGAATTTTTAAATTTCATTAGCAAATATATACTACTTGATTACACATTTTACCTAAATAAAGTACTCCTTTCTCCTGCAGAAAAATCCAGCAACAGCTAACTAGATCCACAGATATTTTATGGAACTCACTAAATGCAAAGACAGGCAAGCTTGGTGTGCAAGTACCAAGATGACTTTCCAAGAAGAGTTAACCATCTTCTCTCAGGTTTCTGCATTTACAGTAATCTGTTTTCCGACAAAAGCATGCAGTTTTCATATCAACACAAACCAACATTCTCCCAAAATGACTAATACATATTGCTAAAAATTCAAACTGCAGTGCTCTTTTGTCAGTTAACTATGAAAAAAATATTTCCTTTGAAGGACTGTAGACATGTACTAATTACATACTTCTAATAAACAATAATTTAATTTACAGATACAAGTTTCAGAGCTAAATAAATGACTTAATCATCACCTGATCGAACAGAAAATCTAGTAATGTTTTTCCAGACATTTCTCACTTGTATTAGTAAACCATTAGTTTCAAAGAGGGCTTGATCTCTTCCAGATCTTCATTAGAAGTCAGGAACTCTTTATGGACTATGTACTACAAATTCCTTTTTACCAGGCAATATGCCTGATGAAAACCAGATACTTCAAAATCTAAGACCATCTAAAGCCAGAAAGAGGGATGGATTCTTCCCTGACATGTCTTTAGGAGCCACAACAACGGTAAGCTGACCAAAACAACAAGTCCAGTCACCTTTGGAGGAACCACCACAATTACAAGCAAGCTGTTTGGACAGGTAAAAGTTCAGAGAAGTTTTGTCTCTTACACACACCTCAGCCTTAAGAGAACAAGACTGATTTATGATGAACAATTCCTATTTTCAAAAATTAAATCTGTGTTCTGTATCTTGAACCTGCTCACTTTTCTTCTTAAGAATTTTTTTATACAGGTGAGAATATTCAGAACCAAGTCACAACTTAGATATTCCATCTTTACAAAAGAGCTCAAAATTCAGAACACAAGGCCTTAATTGGCAGTTGACAAAAATGACTGGTCCTAGTTTAAATTTGTCATTGCCCTAAGAAAAGATTGTAAATAGCAAGTAACTGAGATCATAAGACTCTTGCAAAACCAATCCTAGGTCTGAAAGATTTTTTTTTTTTTGCAGGGCTTCTAATCATTACACAAGTGGAATGGCCTTTGAGGAGAAAAAAAAAAAGGGAAAAGGGATGAGTTTGGAAGTTTATTCAGAAACTGCATCAAATGCCAAAGCTGGAAGTTCCTTTGTAGCCATACCTTTAAGAAGCCTGTAACTGGGGGTAAGGAAGGACTCATTTGAACTTCATTTAAGTCAAGACCTCAGAGCTGACATACAGGATTCTTGCAGAAATAAGACAGAGCTACACACAAAAAAAATCTTTATTAGTAAAGCCACAGTACTACCTGGGCATTTTTTGTTTACAGGAATGATCCCTTTTTGTATTGTTAGAGAACAGCTTGAACCCTTTAAGGCTAGAACTTGTTTACACTTATCAGTAAGTTCTATTCTAGGCTGTGAAATCTAAATTGCAATGCTGAATCCCCATCTGGAAACAATAGCGCTGAACTAGATATTCTATGAATTTCAGGTTTGGAAAAAAACTGCTACGTAACATGGATGATGCTTACTAAGGTTCAGTGACTTTCTTTACAACTCGTAAAAACCTTTAAACTTACAGCAACAGCCTTCCATCATCAGCTATTACTCTTTGTGAATTTCACTGATGAACCATCAGTAACTACAGAAAGGGAACCACCACCCAGAAGATGTGCCAATAGAAAGAACAGCTGTGACAGTTTGGGCAAGAGGTGTACACCATCCAGGTCAGCTGGGTAGTTCAGAATAGGTGAGACAACCTCAGAGCTGAGCACTGGGGAGAGCTTCCCCAGACCTACTCCCCCCTCTCTGGAGTGGTCATGGTGGGGAGAAGAAAGAGCAGCAGCGTCAGCCAGGACAAGCACAGGCTCCCTCCCCACTCCCACGGATGGATGCTGGAATCAACACTGCCATGTGTTCTGACCCCACTTCCCCAGGCTACCTCCTGAAGCTACTACTGTCTTCTTCTGCTGGGTGGAGGGGGTGGGCAAAGGCTTGAGCCTATGGCCAAATCATCCCACGCAGTTACAGTCACTGGATTCCAACTATCCCTCCTCTGGTATTAGTTTAGTTCCCCAGTCCCATACTACCCAGACACCGTGCCAGGCCCCCTTTTCCCAAACATCTCTACCCCAGCTCTCTCACAGTCTGGTAAGTGCCTGACCCTTTTCCACTTCACCTTTTGTCCCCTCATCTCCACACTTGCATCATTTCAACCACCAACCCTCAATCTCTATGATAGTGGACACAGAGACTTTTATCCTACTCATCTTACAGTTCCCCATAATCATGTACACGGATTTTTCCACAGATTCACATTCACATTCCTTTATTATTCCTTATTTTGAGCAAACTGTATAACAAATTTGTATAATAAATATAACAGCGGTGTACATACAATCCAATAATTAGACACATAAGCTGAAGCTCATGATTTAAGATGCTTGTATTTTATGCCATCAATACCAAGAAGAAAGATTTTTCCCAACGGCCATTTAGAGCATGGCTTTAAGTCTCATTCTGAAAAAGAAAATCCCTCCATTTTCTGTATCAAAAACCTAAGGAAAACATCCCTCTAACTTCATGAAAGCCTGAACTGTCCAAAATTATCCTCAAAATCCTTTGCTCCTGCTGAAATATCTAAAGACTAATTTTTCCAACTAGGCAAGCACAGCCTAAAATAAACTTACAAATTCTTCAGAAAAACTTACTCATATGTCAAGTAGGTTCATTAAATGCCATGGAATTCCTCCACGAATTGCAAAGAGAAGCTATATACCAGAGTGACATGGACAAAGAGACTATTAACTTCAGAACACTTACATAATTTATGCTGAATCAAGAAAACTAAATCAATTATGGAAATGAAGAGGGGGGGGAAGTGAAGTGAAAAAGCAGATTTTGATAAAAGCTTCACAGAAAAAATAGCTTCAATGTTATCTGAGGAGATTCTAGGCATTCTGAGTGGAAGTAAATCCACTACAGACTCCACATCAGTAAGCTACTGGAAGAAGTAAGAATATCTAACTAAGATCAGGCATGCAAACTAGGTTAAAAGGAAGTGTCACAGTGTCAACTACAACCATGGTTTCTAGCAGACAACATTCTCCCAAAATGACAGGTATGTGCATACTTCTGCACATACTTTACTACAAATCAGCTGTTTTAAAAAAAACAACAAGAAAAACGTACAAAACTATATACAAAGTTTTGGTTGGTTGGTTGGAGGTTGGTTGGTTTGTTTGCTTACAAGCCAGTAAGATATTAAAAATATATCAGGGATTAACACACACAAAGGTTAGGGAAAGGCTAGAATGAAGACTATTCTCAACTAAGTAAAACTAATGTTGCATAAGGAAAGTCATAGTACTAATCTTTAAAAACTGCAGATTTTCCCTCACTTGAAGGATCCCCCAATGACTTTGTGTGTAAAGTCATCTGAACTTTCAACATCATTGATATATCAAACTTGGTTTGATATATATTGACTTCAATTGCTGTTTGCCAACAGCAAAAAAAATCCTGTTTGCAAGACAGCTCTGAAGAAGCCTGGCGTAAGTTGTCTGCTTAGCATCATGTAAAAACTTCGTGGGAATCCAAAAAGTGGATCCATTCCTTAACACCACAATATCAGTCATCTTATCCTCAAGAAAATGTCCCAATTTCTGGAGGGGGGGAAAAAAAAAAAAAAAGACTGAGTTCCTATAGAAGACATACTTTCTACATAACCCTAATTCATTTTGTCACTTTCTTTTCCACTTATTGAAAAAGAAACCCAAAAGATGAAATGGAAGCAACTGAAAATTTAATCCCTTTCTGCAAAACTCAGGTGAACTAGAACCTCTCTAAAATGTTTGTATGCAGTTGTGGAAACAATAGTTCAGAGGTACTAAGCACAGAAATTCTACATTCCTATACATTGTTGTTCTCTGTGGAGATTTATCAGCCTGTTTTCATCATGGGGAAAACAAAACAAAACTAACATCTCCCCAGTGTTATTCTGTAACAGAGCAACATTGTTCTTAAAACATTTCAGAAAATTTCCCAGGGAGGTCAAACTTGTCCATACGATATGTCAACAGGTGAAAGTTTTTTGTGATGGAAACCACTACTTAATCTTGAGTACAGCTGGCTGATCGACTTAACATTGAGCATCACTACATAAGTTTCCTATAGCAGCAGTGAAACATACAGACATAGCCTTTCTGATGGGAGACATACCATACTACAAAATTAGATGTTTCACAAATGAACTTGAGGCAGCAGCTGCCTGCAGTTCTAAATGCCTGTGCTGAGACATTGCAGGGATGAGAATTCTCCCTGCACCAATCCTTTCTCCCATGTGATCAACTATGATGACCTCCCTAAAATAAAGTTGGCAACATGAACGCTACTGGCTTTCAAAAAACCACACTCAGCTCATCTAACTGGTACCCAAAAAACCAAGATGGCAGTAACGAAACTGAAAGCTTATCTGAAGAGCTTTAGTACTGAATAATACAGCTCTCACTTCAAAGAAAAAGTTACATACATGTGCATATGTGTGTGTATATATACACACCCCCCCCCTCATATTTGTCACTTTCACATCCAAGTTTATTCTAGTTATTTTCATAAATGTATTTTCATTACAACATTCACTGTCCCTTATTGCTATAGTCACTGGCCAAATTTTGGCTTAGGTGGGTTTTTGGGTTTGGTGTTTTGTTTGTTTTTTTTTCTGGGGGGGAGGTGTTTTGTTTTTTTTGCAGTGGCAGGGGGACAAGTAAGCTTGGTTGTTGGTTTGGTTTGTTTTACTAAGTCTAGTGAAATTAACAGTGCCTTTGCTTTCTTGGGGGAAACTTAGAACATGCTTTAGACTATATTAACATAGCTTACATTCCTGAACTGCTTGTTGTGTAGTTTTATTATTTTTCATATACATCAGCGCTTAAAATTCTACATCTTAAGCAAGCATTTAAGTCTGCAACATACATCTCTGGCAACGTGCTTATTCCCTAATCATTCAAAGAAACATTGAGCATTCTGCAACACCTAAATTCTGATGCAATGCTATATTGTTGGGAGAAAAAAGAGAGTTTAAAAGGAGTGCAATTTCAAATGAGCATAATTTCAAGATTGCTCAGGCAGAAAACTTACCATCTCCAGCAGGCAGGCCTCGTTCTTTTTTCTCATCACATTTGTTGCATTCACTGAAGTACAGCAATAGAAACATATCCAGAAGGACCCAAACCAAAGAGGTGGCAAGGACCACCTTGCAATATGCAAATTTTTTCATGGCACTTTAAGTCAAATACAAAAATAAAAAAGTATAAATAAAAATATCAACAGGTTTCTTTAATCCAGTTTGAAAGACCACGTTCTATATCTGGGGAAAAAAAAGAAAAAGAAAAAAGTCACAAGAAGTTACTTAAGGACAGCCGCTAAAAGCAGAAATTTTAACTACATTTTAAAGGTAACAATTTAATTATGAAATGCTGTATGTATCAAAATGAATGCTCTATGCACTCCAATGAGATTAAGGGAACGGGGCCAATTAAAGCAGCATTACTCCAGTCTTTTACTATGTTAACATTCATCACCTGAAATGTTAAAATGAGTGACCAAAACAGAGTGCTCTGCAGAGCCACTGGAGAAGAGGGTAGGCACATCTAATGAAATTAAATGGAACTCTGGATCCTCTGGAAATTAGAACAAGCTAAATGAATGAAAAACAGGAACATCTCAGGAAGCAAGGTATCAATCTGTGCCGCGTGAAGCCCGTGGCTAATATTCCTCATGCTCCCACCATGTAGTATATGCTGACCTTCTGGGCCCATCACCAGGAATGCTAGTCTACAAATGCCTGTATATACGTAAAGTACAATGGCACATTACACCTTCGTCACAAAGACAAATGCTTTGCTTTCAGCAAACCAAAAACAAACATGCCTTTTGGTAAAGTTAAACAGTAAGCAAAGTGAAGATAGTACACACAAGCCACTGTGATCACTTACTAGGCCTTCAAAGCTAAAGGTATCAACTAATAATTTTGATGCTTAAAGTGATTTTAATAGTGTAATGCCTGATTATAGAGCAAACTTTTATACATTTTCCAACATGCATACATTAAAATTTCAGAATGCCAACCTTTGAAATTCTCTTTTATTCTACTCAAATTACAAGCAAATTTTGTTACAAGGACTGCTTATTTCCATGACTGACAATTGGGTAGGGCAGAATCAAGAATAGCTTTGGGTTTGCTCACTTACACTAAAATAATTTTTTTAAAAAAATTTAAAATTAATTTATTTTTTTTTTTAAACAGGTTCCTCACCAGTGCTGATGTGTTTCAACACAAAGTACTCGCAAAGTATTTCCCAGTGGGAATAGCTTACTAGTTAAACCCAGAACTGCAGATATTCTTAACTTACAGAATAAACAGAAAATAAGACTCTTCAAAAACACACTAGAATTTTAAAATTGACATACACACAGTTTCTTTTACATGTTTTCAGCCTAAACTGAAGAATTTATTGTAGAGGAGAACTTTAATCGTAAGCCATGATTATGCAAAAACCTCACCAAAAAAAACCCTGTATCATTAAGACTACCCTTCCTTTAGTATTTCCTTGTCATAATTTGATTCTTGCCCTTCCCCCCTCCTCCCCTTCTTGAGGGAAAATAGTATGACATCCTTCTTCTAAATACAGCTTATTTCTTATTGGCAGCAGAGACATTCATGTCTCCATGCATCCCTATACACTTAAGTGGCATCGGTTTGGATGGGATAGCAATATAGGAGCCTGTAGCCTTCCACTTGTACAAGACTAGAAGGGTATATATCCCTCTGCTTCCTGCATAGGTGCACATTAAATGCCAAGAAGGAGTTTTGTTGGGGATAATCTCAGTTTGCATCTACATAGTTTTGGTATACAGGGATGACTACGTAAAATTAAGAACTGCAAAAGTATCTGTAATTAACAACTTGATGCTAAAATAGCAGATGAAATTACCACAATGAAACACTAAGTGAGGTATGTTGAGAAAAAACCCTAGGGGTTGGTTGTTTGGGTTTTTTGGTTGGTTTTTCTGTTTTGATTTTTTTAAATAGACACAAGGATGGGCCTGAACTCTGGATCTTGGAGTTGCACTATAAAGCTCTATAAAACCATCAGCTTGGTGATCAGCAGCAGTGAAAGAAAAATTGTTACAGACTAAGAGAAGAACAGAAACCAAACCATCACTATGCCATTACACAGTATCTGCTTTCTCACCTTGAGTGCTGTATGAACATCCAGTCTTGTCATTTCAAAAAGGATATAGAAGGATTAGAAAGGACAAGTGAGAAGGGCAACAGGATGAAGACAACAAGGAATAGCTTCATTATAAGATGTAAGTGAAGAGAGTAGCATCCTTCCTGGCTGGAAAAGATGTAACCTAAATCAAGTGGCAGGTCTAGAAAATCAAAACCTGCATGGAAATGGCAAATAGAGAACAACTGTTGCCTGTTAGTCCTACTTCTTGTATTGGCAGAAATCAAATGAATTTAGCAGCAAGATGTTAAAAAACAAAAGAAAGGTATTCCCCACAATGTGTAGTTATGCAGGGGAACTGCCTGCCACAGTACGCTGCCAGTGCTGCAAGTCTATTCATTAGCTATTAAATACTGACTCCTCACCCCTACTTCAGGCAGTCCCTGACTGTGACCCTCAGGTCACTGCATGCTAGGAGAATACAGCGAGCAAGTATCATTACCATTTCCCCTGTTCTCTTCCCTAGACATACACCATCAACCACTGGCAGAAACGAATACTGTATACAGACAAAGTCTCTCTGACATGGTACGACTGTACTTAAACTCTCCATACAATACGTTTCTCATTTTGCTCTCATTTGGGACACCATAGAAATGATCTGGCAAAGAGTCATACCACCACCCTGCCTGTACTTAAAGAAAGCAAATGCTAATTAAAAATAACATGTTTTAGAAGGAAACTAAATAAATTCTTATAAACTCAGACTTCTTGAAGTTCAGGCTTGTGAGATAGTAGGTTATAAAAGAAAGTGTAAAACACAGGAGAACAGTGCTTAGGGGTCCTCAAGACACCAGGAGGAGAACTGTTATCTAGACTTTCTGTCCATAAAAATACCAACTATATCAAGTGTTTTAAAATGCATAGGCTGGCACTATATCTGCTTCTAATGCAAGAAAATTCCTTTGAGAGTTCAGTAAAATGTCAGAGACACTTTGTGAACACACTTTGAATCCTTTGAGGGTTCAGGGAAGTGATCAAGAGCCAGTGATGCAAAGTTCAACACACACCAGGTACCATCAATAAGGCCCTTCCCTGTACCTTTAGACAAAGGCTCTCACTCCCTTGGGTGGTTTACCATCTCATGAATTAAAAACAGTGGTAAAAATACAGTGTATAACAACACTTCCACTGTCTGCTTACCAGCAGAATTCAGGCAGCACAGCAGTGAGGTAGAGGGGCCCAGAAACTCTGCTGAAGCAATTGCTCTTTGCATACCAGTGCCTTGACCCAGACAGACCTCTGGAAGAGGATTCCACCATCCAGGGCTTGGACTGTAAGAAATGCTAGTGGTGCTGGAGTGGTGGTGGTGGCCTCACCCATGGGAGGGGTGCTCTGCCTGAGGTGCTGCTTCTTCAGTGGAAGGAGCTACAGGACAAAGTGGGCAGACTGGTACACCATGAGCAAGGGCAAACAGTAAGTAGACAGGTCTTCACAGAGGCCTTGCAGCGCCACAAGTCTGAGCCCCATGATGCAAGGAAGAAGAGACTGCTATGCATTGCACTCAAAGGATGAGTGGATGGAGAGTTCCAGGATGGGGGCTGAGTGAGGGACAAATCCAGGAAATTAGTGACTTGCGGCAACAGAAGGAAAGCCTGCAGATGTGCATTTCCAGAACAGTTATATTGCCTGGAATGCTGTTGAAAGACTGATGAGTCTGCCCAAGTTCAGCTCTTAGACAACCACCCCTTGGCTATTCATTCATGTATGAATCCATGGCACTGCCAGGTGTGAACCTAAGCACATGAGCAGTGACTGCAGAGCTCAGGGGGGCAGAGTGTATGGGACAGGCATGCGACTCAGATACCGCTCTCCTCAATTGCTCCAGTGGGAGGGCAAGATTCAGGCAGGAGTGCACACAGTCTATCAACACCTGGCTGCATGGCTGGTGTCAAAGGCAGGCTTGTAAGAGCATAGGACCTGCTCTGAGGAATGAGGGCTGCTGGCCAGGATCTGTGTGACAAAGTGAGGCAGCAAGCAGCATCATGGAGAGGCTCTTGCACTACTTCTGTGAAATACACAGAAGGTGGAAGCAGAGCTACTTTGGAGGAATATAGAAACACCTCCTGAGCATGTGTGGAGATACTCATGGAACCCTGGAGTTCAAGTTCGGAAGAAACAAGAGCAGCAACAAGAAAGGCACCTGCAAGGATACTGGCAAAAGAAAGGCTGAGAATAACGCAGATCCACTGCTCAGTGGGGCAGCAGACCTGGTGACAATGGGTGTGGAAAAGGCTAAGATACTCGGTGCCTTTTTTGCCTTTGTTATTCGGTGCCCCAGATCAGAGTCTAGTGGCAGAGTCTGTGGGAGTGAAACTTCACATGCAGTACAGACAGACTGAGTCAGGGATCTCTTAAGCCACTTGGACACATGCAACTCCATGGCACCAGATGGGAGGCATCTGAGGGTGCTGAAGTAGCAGACTGATCTTATTGCAGGGTCATTCTCTATCATCTCTGAAAGGTCATGGTGATCCTGAGAGTTGCCTCAGGATTAGGAAAAAAAACTATCATCAAGGAGGAAAAGGAGGATCTGGAGAACCATCTGCTAGTCAGTCCTACTTCAGTCCCCTGCAAAGATTATGGAACAAATCCTCCTGGAACCTACATCCACACACAAAAAGAAATAATTAAAAAAAAAAACCACAAAACCAAAAACAAATGAAAGGGCAACTGGGAACAGACAGTACAGATTCACCAAGGGCGCATCATACTTGACCAACCTGGTAGCTTGCTTTAAGGAGAGGACTGGTTTGCTGAGCAAGGGAAGAGCAGTGAATGTTGTTTACCTAGACTTTAACAGGGACTGTGACAGGCTTCCAGAGTACTTTGTCAGAACTGAGTGAGGCATGAACTGAAGAACTTGGCTACCAGGTAGGTGGACCGCTAGCTGGACCACCAGGCTCTATGGGTTTTGGCCAGCAGTACAAAGTCCAGCTGACAGACATTCACCAGTGGAGTCCTTTGGAGGTCAAAACTAGAGCTGATACTAGTTAGTGTCTTTACTGAGAGCCTGGGACTGAGGGTCTGAGGACTGAGGAGGATGGGACTGAATGCATGCTCAGCAAGGTTGCAGGTGACACCCAACTAGGGGTGGAGCATGCAGGCGATACCCTGAAACAGTACCTTGGAATGGCCCTGGGCGGCCAATCCAAGGGACATCCAAGGGCTAGAAAAACATGCAGGTTGAAAACCTCAAGAAGTTCAATAAATGCAAGTGCAAAGTTCTGTACCCAGCATAGAATAACCTTATTATCCATATAGTCTGGGTGTCAACAGGCTAGGAAGCTGCTCTGCAGAAAGAAACCTTTGAAGCCTGATAGCAACTTTAACATGAATCAGCAGCATGTCCTTATAGCAAAGAAAGTCAGCTGCACCTATAAACAAGTCCAGTAATCACAGTGATAATCCCAAAATGCATAGGTTTTATTACATTAGTCAGTAGCAAAGGCAATTATTAAACTGAAGATTTTTGCAAAGCCACGTATTTTTCCTCCCTTCAAAATACTGGGTAATAGATAACAAAAACTTTACACCATGGAAGTAAAAGGAGTATTAAAAACACCTTAGAAAGAGTAGAAACAGAGGCTGTAACTTATCAAGAATAAAGTAAAAGGAGGAAATATGGGTAAGTTCAAGTCTTGTTACTTCTGAAGGTCAAGTGATTATTTTTTTTCCCCCTGACAAAATCTATGATACACTTGACACTATAGAAAAAGGTCATCTTTAAAATTACTGCTCATATAAAGTGCATTGTTTCACTTCACCACCTCTTCTACCAACACAATTGGCATGGGAAAGAATGCTTACTCTTTTCAGGATGACACATGACTATTCAGTCATTTTTATCTTTGGACCAACTTCATCTTTGTTTATACTAGTGATCAGTCTTCAATACAACTTTGTAACAGACTTGACAGAGGACTTCATTGCCGTTATTCAACTAAATCAGGATTCTACATGGGATGTGGCACCTAAGCAGACAAAGCTGATGTAAAGTTTGTTTTCCAAACTTTCAGATATTAATAAACAGAAGTTGGCACAAAATAAGGGCTCTTCAAAATCCTGACACAACATTTGCTATTTCTAAGGTATTAATATCAATTTAAACCAAATGGAAAGTGATTAACTGAACAGCATCTAAAGAAAGATTGATGGCCTACACAAAATTGAATTTTCAGCTTCTCAGTCTATTTAGTAATGACGGAGAAAAGACTGGCATACTCTAAGGTAACATTAGGTATCTGTAAGGATTTTTGATCAAATTTCTAAAAAATGAAGCAAATGCAGATTGTCAATATGAGCATTGTCTAAAACTCCATATAGCTGAACTATTAATGAGGCCTATCCAGTTGAGTATGTCTAAATTTGAGAACAGAAGTGATGCCAGCACTCAGATTTCAGAATGACTTTTGCTACTGTGCTGATGTAATTTTTTCTTTTTACAGGCCCACGCTCTGTTAAATTGTTTTTAGTGCTTGTTTGCAGAGAGCTCATTACCATCAGCTCCTCAGTAAAGGGGTCAGTTTGAGGATAAACAGTGTTACCTAGTTTCAATGTTATAAGAGAAAATGTAAAAAAACATTCACATCAGAGGGTAAACCCATCACCTGTGGAAAACAGGTGTATTCTGTGTCTTCTTCACAGAAACATAAATACATCTGGTAAATTTAATCAGGCAAAGAAAATATTCATTAGCTGAAGGATGCCAGTACTCTCTTCTGCTCAGAAGTTAACACAAGAGAAGTACTCTTCATTGAACTACACTTGTTTGATGGATTTTGAAAGGTTTTTGTATTCTCAAGTCATCTGTTCAGTACAATTCAGCAAGAGTAAGTTCTGAAGAAGTGATGAGAGAAAACAATCATACTAGTGTGAGCAGTATGAGCATTAAAGGCAAACCTACTCTTCAGAAAAATCTAAGAAATGTAGGTCAGTAAAATCAATTTCTATTCTTCTTGCTCTGTGTATGAAGACTACACTTTGAATTCATCAGAAGTGAATTCTCAATTAATAAATCCATTTTTTAAGCTGACCATTTGAAAAAACTATCAATTATGTTTCTAGAACTGGTAGGCCTTGGAATGAAGGAAGAATAAAACAAACATAGGAGTAGCTGACTACACTTGAAAAACAAGGATGAACTTCATACACAAAGGCAGAAGTTACTGGTTCATAAAGGCTTTCGTGCAGATAAATTAGAATGCATAAATATGCTTATAAAAGTAGAAGCTCTTTTGAGATGAAAATCCAGCTCATCGCATAGAAAAGCCATGTGAAAAATGGAACAACAGGTACGTACTCCATCCACAATTTTGTCAAACTGTTTATAACTGTATGGAACTAAGTCACTGTGCACATGAACCTCCAATTCTCCCAATTTAGAATCATAGAATAGTTTGCATTGGAAGAGACCTTATCTAAGTAGTCTTTACTTAACCTCTAAACTTTTATGATTAGTTCTAATTACTTCTACAGATACATTTCTAAACTGAGTAGAAACACTTTCAAAACCAAGCTCTTCTTTCAGTTACTGCAAGAAAATTAATTTAAAAGACATTGCTATTTTGGTACCTATACTTTTCAGGAACATCTTAACTACAATCATTTCACTTCTGAAAACAGTTTATCATTTTGCAAACCAGTGCTTAACGGTTTCTCAAGTGAGTTTGTAAGCAGCATGTACTATCTTGATTAAATCTCCTCAATTTTTTCCAAGAAATCAAGCAAGCATTTGGTCAATGTTTTCAAGCAGTTCCCTCTACCACACAGTCCTTCCTGATTCTCTTCCTAATCAGCACTATTCAAATAAAAATGACCATTTGCGGATTAATAACTACCTAGAATGGCTCAAATATTAATTATACTAGAAATATAGTTTACCTCCATTTAATAAAGATGAAATATGTGAAAGTTAATTGCAACAGGGACAAGGACATAGAAATTATCAAACCCAAGATGAAATAAAACCAGCTGAGATTACCTACTCCGGTAAAACCAGGACAGCCTGTATAATCCCTTCTGCAGGGCCCAGAAAGAACTGCCATGTGAAACTTCAAAGTGTGATAGCAGCAAAGTCTTGTAATTTACTACACATACTACCTGAAACAGGCATAAATGCAAGGATATTCAGAAGGACAGCGAGTTGTCCAGATATATATGGTTAGTTTAATGTAAAGTATATTAATACTGCATTAACATAGTATACATTAATGTAGTAATTAATATAGTATATAAATACTGCAAATGTTTCTAGAACAGACTGAGTGAATGATCAGGGATATAAGTAGATCAGAAGTTGAATAAAAAGCAATACAGTTTTGATAAAATTAGAACAGTTTAAATTTCTTTCAATCTATAGCTGACTTCAAAGTTACTGCTGTCAGCTAGTGCAAAACATTTTAAATATAGCTCCCACAAGGAAAACTGTTATTTAAGGTGAGGAAGATCAGGATTAATACAAAAAATAATGTAGATAAACAAGATGATTACAAGAAAGACTGTAAAGGCTTATAAAAAAAACTTAGTAGGCTGATGAGAATGCACCTTCAATAATCTGGCAACTATTTTCTTTAGTAATCTTGGTGCTAGATCTAGATGGGCAATCTTAAGACCTATTGCCGTTAAAAAGGAACAAGTGACAAGGTAGGAAGAAAGACGGTTTTGTGGGCTGGAATAACAGAATCGAGACAATATTTAATAAAATACGTTCAATAGTACGCATTGGAGTATGTAACTTTGCTATCGGCTGAAGAGTTTCAATAAAGCAAAGGCTCATAAGGGTGACACTGAGCTGCCACTGTCACCCAGTCATGGATAAAAGGCCAATGAGATTTTTGGATGCATCATTTGAGTATTCTCCTTAGATATAAAACTAGAAACCATTGTATGATGCACCAGTATTTCACAAGGGAAGGGCAGAGAGAGAGACAGCTATGTATTTGGCAAAGAAGATGTTTCAAAGCAGAGCCCTGTGGATTTATAAGAGACCACTGCAGGGGACTGGACACAGTGACCCAAGTGGTCCTCTCTACGCTCACTCTTCCAGCCTGGAATTCATAGAAGAGTAATGAACACAAATGAAAAAGCCTAAATTAATTGCTTCCAGAAGCAAACACAGATGCCAGATCTTTGTCATAAAACTCCTCCATACCAGCTCAGTGTTTGTGGTGGGGGTTTGCTTTGTTGTTGTTGTTGGTTTTAACTTTTTTTTTAGAAGAAAAAAAAACAAACCACAAACCAAAACCAAATATCCACACTCATGGATTCCTGTAATGCCAAATTCTCCCAATAGATTGTTTTTGAGAATAAAAGATTTACAGAACTCCTCAAATGAAAATCTTTGAAAGGCTTTAAGTTACTTTTTTTTTTTCCCCAGCCATAGCCAACACTTTTTAGACTGACTTTAAGAAAGCCCTGTCTTGCTTGCAGGAAGAAACTGCAATGGGCAAGGTTTCAAAGGACCAGATAAACAATATTTTAATAAAATAAAAGTTCAAAACCAATTTAATCCACAGATTTTGGATTTACATTCTTTTTTACAATTTTTGCTATACAAGAAAAAGAATAAATTGATCCAGGAGGGAGACAAAATATTCCCTATCAGAATATCACTGTAAATATTACAAAAGCTCAAGACGATAGGTAAAATTTGGAAACCAAGAATACAATAAAAGTACAAAGACTACTGCTGTCATATAAACAGCTGAGATTCGCTAGACTCCTATTCCATGACTTTAAAGTAGCTTTCAAATGACTGAGGCAACAATTTCATTTTTCTGTCTGCACTCCAGGTTGAATGAAAATTATCTAAAAATAGACAGACTTATTCAGGGATCCTTCAGACATTTCCATTCTTTCAACTACTTTGAGATTTCAAATATACTTCTATTGCAGCCAGTGAACAATCATATACATTACTTAATATTGCCAATCCCATATATCTTTTTACAGTACTGCTTCAAATATTAGGAGTACATCATTAGTTCAGTTTAATTACAACACATAACAAAATGAATACACAGATATATAGCAAAGCCAATAGCAGTAAATTTTTGCATAGGCATTAAGTTATTGTGTATTACAGTACTGGCAGGTAAGTTCAAGCCACCATTATTCAAATCTTTTCCTTCTTACGTTGAGCAGCAGATATCACCTCTCCTGACAGCTACAGAATAGACAATCCTTTTAGGAAAGCAGATTTATAAGCCAATAGACAGTTTTCTTTTCCTGAAACAACTGCAGTCTTAAATTGGGCTACTGACACTTCAGATGCTGACAGAGAGCAAACATTCCCCTTTAAAGCCATAGCTACTTCACATACACACTCTGGGAGGGCTACCAAGTGTGCTTGACTTAAGAGTAACAGCCAGCTAGAGAATATAGACAGTGTTTTCATCAGTGAGTATCACAGGCAGCATGAAGACAATGAGCAATTCATGAGCGAAAAGCTTTTGTTATTAACAGCAGCAAGAGAGGATTTTAATGTCAGTGCTAGCAACGCACCAAGCTCATAAATCCCCAACATACAATAACTGTATTGAATAAATGGCTGAAGGTGCATCAGTAAGACCTATTCAAGCCTTCTGCTACCCTTCACAGAGGACTAGAGGGCTGAGGTGGGATTTTCTTTGGTTTTTCTTTTTGCAAGATTCACAGTTGGTGACCCAGCACTTAGCTTTTTCAGTACAGCAACACCCCTGCCAATCAGCATCCCAGAGCTATAAACTGACTCCATTCATTAATAAATCCCTGAAGAGCTGTGCTAGCTAGTCTTCCAATCCCTACACTACAGGACTGGAAGAGGAAAATCCAGGTCACATCAGTACAGGTTTTCTAGGTGAAGACCTCCATTTCCTCAAGAAAAACAATTTTGTCATGTGAGCTACAGAGCTTGCAAGTTCAACATTACTCAGAAGAAACTTTTTTTTTTAAACTAAGTAATTTTAGCTTCCCTATCAGAGCTAAATGCCTGTTCCAAGGCTGTTTTAAGAAATAAAAAGCTGAACTACCCAAAATTTATATTACAACAGGATAGTGTCACAGTAGTCGAGATTAGGCTATTAGTATACTATTTGCTGTCTGCAACAAAAACCTGTAAATTCCACATATTTTAGATACTCAGGCTTGTGACATGATGTAACACAGCATGAAGGCTTCTAGCCAAAAGCAGCATCACTTGGCCTTACAAGGCATATGTTCACTAGGACCAAATGCATGCAAGCAGTCAAGATTTCTAATAATCAAGAAGTCACACATTCCAAAGACTATTTTAAATCATCCAACAGGTGCAAGATGAGCTATAAGTAGAACAGGCTAGCTGACAGGAATTCTTTTAAAGTTAAAATTCCTGCTGAAAAAAAAAAAATAGATTTACTACAGAGAGTGATCTTCTTTAAGAAATCGTATGCACTAGATCAGACTATGTGGAAGTAAAAACACAGTAAGCTGTTCCATATTCGCAATGCTCATATTATAAAGGAAGATGGGAAATGTTTCTGCATAGTCCAGAAAATCAAATTTACTTCTAAAATTTTTTAAAAGTTCTACATTAAAATGTCAAACTGCAAACTCAGTTTTTACCGGCCCAGACTGAACTAAAATGAATACTACTCTTATCAATAGATCACTCTTCATACAGATATGTCAAATACTCAATAGAATTTTCTGCAGATGATACTTTCTTCAGTCTGCACATGTCAACAGTTACAAACATCAGGTTGCATTTGCTTTTGAAGTATTTTGAGGAAATAAGCAGATTCTTCTTGAAAACACTGATGAACACAGACAAAGGGGGTTGGAATTTACTCTCTATTCTGCTATTAAGATAGAATAAGAGAAGAAAACTAGCAACTCAGGTGTCAGTATTAAAGAATCACGAATTTCCAGGAGAAATCTTTGACTACTTAAGTCAGAAAAATTCACTGTCACCACGCTAGTTACACATTTTTCATAGATAAAGACCTAAGCAGACTATGAACAATCAAGTGAATAAATCTTTTACAAGACAATCTTGAAACCTTCCTCATATGTTAGGAGAAATTGTTAAATCTTGCAAGCTAAGTCTCAGATGTTCTGAAATATCCAACCTCCATAAGGCTTCTGATTATTCTTTAGATATGTATCAAAGCCAAAAGCTAGAGTGGAATAAAATTGTTCATTAATCCTTCAAACACTTTTAAAGACAGCAGAAAATTACATAGGCAAATAGTCATCATTAAGGATGAGTAACTAATGGGCAAGAATTTGAATTAAAGAAAAGCAGAGTCAGCCAATTAGAAAAAAGATTATAAAGGAGATTTCTGGAAACACAGGGTAAATTGCAGTGAATGGATTCAACCATCCTTATGTGAGTAACTGCAGAAACCTCTAATCCTGAAAACTTTCTACTATAGATTAACAATCCAGAAGGGGAACTTGGAGAAATACCAAATACATTCAAAGAACATTTTTTCTCTGTCTTCAATATATGTGGAAAATATTCAAAAAAATAAGTGTTCTAGAAAAAAAGCTTTGAAAACAATACAGGTAAAGAAAAATTGGTGTTACATGCTGGGGCCTAGGGTGTTTATCCTGGAGAAGCTGGCTGACTTCTGCCTAGAGTAACTGCAGAACTTGCTGACAAATCAAACACAGGCAGATATCAAGTTAAAAACTGCTGAAGAGGATAATGCATGTGACTAAACATGAAGACTTAAAGAATTAGGATATATAATTTGACAAAATAAGGATTACAATCGTTTAACACATCGTGGGTTATATTATGTCAAGTAAAATGAAGAACAGTAAAGAATTCAAAGGTTTGTTAACAAGTTTTACTTCCCATCCCTTTAACAGTGATGCTGCAGATAGTTTAAAAAAAAATTAAAAATAGCACACACACCCCCCACCACACCTAGGGAAACACAAAAATTCTAACCAGAAGTAGCTCAGCAGTTTTGCAGGGCTAAATACTTTTTGAAATATAGAGAAAACATCAGATCTCCATCCAAAAAATCTAGCACAAAAAAAATCAGAACATATGTTTGTTTCTCTTTCTCTAGAAAGAAAAGACTGATCAGATATGGAGAAAAGACTGATCAGATATGGAGAAAAGACTGATCAGATATGGAGAAAAGACTGATCAGATATGGAGAAAAAAGAAAAGCTAGCATTGCCAAATTTTGTGATACATTAATTAAATTATTGCAATGTTTCTCACAAAAACTTGTGGCCCTTTGCTATATCCACATGCAAATACAGATTCTATGTAGAAAGCAAATGTCTGTATTTATACAGACAGGCCATACAGCTCTTAAGCATATATTCACACATTAAGTCTGTTTTCACATCATAAAGCTGTCTGCTCAGCAGGTAACTTCTGCTGCTAACAACTGTTTTGTATTTAATTAACATGCACAGTATTGCACTAAGGATAAGATTCTTAACATCCATCCTTCACTTTCCCTCTTACTTATACTCCCTTGCTTTAGATTTTCTTAATTCTGTCTTCCCAGAGTGCTCTGACAACACAAGCTTGAGAAATACCATGCTTTAAGTTCTTTATTTCCTTTATCAACCCATGCAAATGTACACATGGGATAAAAAGAACCCCCATGAGATTTACTTCAAGGACCCATAAATTTGTCTACGTAAAGTCTATTTCTAAGGTAGGCAATGTCTGTATTTGGGGTTCTACTTTGGATAGGTAAACAAGAAGAAAAGAACTGTCAGATAAAAAGCTAAATAGGCAGACTAATAAAGCAGAGTTCTGGAAATCCTTTAGAACTTGGGATCATTTGCGAGACTGGACAAGGAAAGAAGAAACTGAATGGGAGAAGTTGCTATAATAGTTTGCAAACAGCCCAATATAGCAATGGCTCTTCTTCAGGACTAGAGTTCTGGATACCTTCTTTGTCCCCATGGCATCTTGGTGTTCAGCACTGGTACTGATACTTCCACAGGACCAGAGCTTAAACTCTAGACTTCAGACAAGCTACAGAGGTTTATATGCTGAAGCACCTGTGATGACTGACAGTACAAGAGAATTTACAGAAGTATCAGTACTGTCTATTTTGAACTGTTGCAAAAGCTGGTTTCACATTTTGGGACATTCTCACAGCAAAAGTCTACTCTCCCTTTCCTTTTCCCTGAATTTTCCCCTTCGATACTCAAGCAAGCAAACTGTCCTTAACTCTCAAGCAGGCAGCAGCTCTGACCAGTTCTGTTCCATGCAAGCAGATGCACTCTCCTTCCCCCACTGCTCTTACATCTACATCTCCTAGGCTGCTACCATACAAACAAAAATGAAGATAACAGGTGAAAGAGGCAGGATGAAAAAGTGGTCTTCTGTTGCTACTGGAATCAAGACTATTTAACAAAAGGAGGAGGAAGGACGAGAAGGAGAAGTTAAGACCCCACCTAAGAAATATACAGCTGCCCATACGATTCAAAAAACCTGAAGCACGCAGTATTCACCTGTCCACCAAGTATACTTTTACAGTTACAGAAAGACAGACAATTATAAATGACGGACCTAAGCATAGAAATTGTAATTGATCATGGGCATACACCTAGCTGATTATAAGTTATCAGCAGGCAGAGCTTCCATATTCCATTAAGTGGAGGGGAAAGAACTCTGACCCACCCAGGTCATACGCTAGTCCTAATGCAAATAAATGAAACCGTTTTTACATTGGCAGTCCCTAGAAATATGACTACGTGAAAAAGCTAGATGGGTAGACAAACAAAACAAAAAGCCCAACTGAACAGTCATGAAAGATTGGCAGAAACTTGATGGCAAACAAAAAAAGACATTTTATGGCCAGCCAGCATAATAAAACCACTTTTAATTACAGAATACTGAGACTATATAGAAAAAAAACAAAGACTAAAAAGGACAAGAAATCTAGTCTATTAATTTCACTGTGAACAGCTTTGTCCTCTCCACCCTGCCCCAAACCAGACATATTAGGTAACCTTATAAAAAATATTCAGGAGCCAAGACTTCATTTGCCAGTATTTCCAGACAAACTAAACACTGGCTACATTGAAGATTTTTCTCAGACTCATCTTCAATACTACAGTAAATATTTTAAACCTCTTTATATTCACTAGAGTGAATATATTCACTAGAGTAGTACTTCCAAACAATTAAGAAAAAAAAAAATTAATCCACTCGTTAAACTTGGTTTGCTGAAACTTAAAAATACAAAATATTAACATTGAGACCAAAAGCTTGTTGAATTTAAATCCAGCTAAATGTGACAAAGAACATCTTGGTTTTGGAGTTTTTCAGTATGAACTTCCTTCTGCACTCTGGACTTGCCGTTATAAAAAGCATACCATTATTAATGAGAGAAAACATAACAAGAAAGAAAGAGGTCTACATCAAACAGGTGGATATAAATTTAAAGCAGCTCTCGGGTAGCCCTATCAAGTCACTGCAATAACAGCATTTGTGCAGGAAATTCCAGTTTGGATTTCCAAAGGTTAAACAGAACCACTGAGCACGCTTCCCAGCTTCCGACTTCATCGAAAAATAAAAAAAATTGACATTCAAGTTCACATTTGATCAAAAGCAGTAGTATGGAAATGGTAAGCTGAATTCTATAGAAAACAGCAATCCTGATTTGTTAATGGCTTCAAAAACCTGCACTTTTTTTAAACAAGAAAAAACCTATCATGTTTTGAGCTCCTTTGTGAAAGAAAGTGCTAAAACACAAAAATGAATAAAACTGCAAAAAATTAGTTTTCACTTAGATCATGGAAAGTATTTAAACAAAGTCATTTTTCACAGGAAAATGCTATATTGTCAGCATTCTGTAATAAATGCTTTTCCAATGTTGCTGGATTTTATTCCTTAATTCTCTAGAAGAAAAATGGCATTCACTCACATGTTAAATTTCAAGACTGTACTCTTACAGCTAGGGATTCCAAAAAAGGTTTTCCATCTGGCTTAACTTGTAAGCTTACATCCTAATATGAAAAAGGTTTGGCAAATTTAAATAAAATGTCCATATCAAGATATAGGTATTGCATCAGTAAGGGAAAAGAGTAAACAAAATTTAGAATTTGTTATTTGTTGCATGGTGCAGCAGTCCAGAGAAACCTGAAGAGTGTGATATGTAATTTAAGGCAGAAAGATTATTTCTTGAAATAATTCATTTTTTTTCCAGTTACCTATAAGATTGATGGTAACAATTTTCTGCATAGTTGCATAGAGAAAACAATCAGTATAACATTAAGTATGGCAGAGATGTATTAAACATCACTAAATTACTTAAAGTTTCTGCAAATACTCAGGTGTTTATTACTTCGCCAATTTTTTCCAGAAGTTGTCAGGCACTTTGTAAAACCCAGCTAATGTATTTAATTTGACACATCATTTTTGAAGGTATGAAGCTGGTAGCAACTTAAGCTTTTTTACAATTCAAAATTCATACCTGACTGGAAGCCAAGAGAGAAACAGGTCACCATAAAAAAGGTTAATGTGTCAGAAAACATTAAAAAAGGCAATGTGATGGAACTGTTTTGCAAATTCAGCTATACATTAAGTGGAGACCGCAGCATTTGAATAATAGAATCACCTTTTAAAATTTAAATTAAATCAGATACTTCTAAAGCCTCTTTTAAAATTCTGTGCTCCAATTAATTTAAAATTAATTTTCAGTAACTTTTCTGAAAGATTTTCAACTTCTCTGAAGATACTAGAATCTTTACAACAAGAGAGAGTAGACATGCCTGAAAAGCGATACCACATGGTTAGATCACGGTTAAAGATTCACCAACACACTACTGTGTTAGTTGCTACTCCATCTTCTCTCTCGCATTCCAACATGCTAGCCTTCTGCTTTGCCAGCAAAAATTTACACAGCAATGAAGAAACTCAATTGGGGAACTGATACAACTGAAAAATAACCAAGAACAATTGTGTCTTTTCAGCCACACCAGTCTCCCAGTGCAGACCCAGACCAAAGAATGCAGACGAATCAGGTATGCCCCCCAAGAGCAGTTATTTCCACTCAAATCTGCTACCTCATTAAACTCACCATTAGAGTCAACCACCACAGAAGAGGTGGCTGAGCTACAGCAAAAGAAATAGCAGTGCATCTACAGCTTGAGAGGCCATAAGCAGTAAATCCAGAAATAAAAAAAATGGTGTGTTTTTTTTTTGACCTTAAGATTTTTCTTCTGAGTAGCCTCTACTGTTATTTAACAGTATTAGGTAGTAATTTTGGATATATTTTTCCCTCTCCCCTAAACTGATGCTTTTTCAAGCTATACTTTTTAAGCACTGAATTTAAGAGTACATGCCAGATTAAGATCTTTTGGAACTGACTGGAAAAGGATCCACCTAGACTTGAAACAGGCTTTTCCCTTTTTACCCCACTGAACCTGAACTTCAAAGTTGGCCCCAAAGAGTTCTTCAGAACTCAGTCTGTGAAAACTAACCTTATGAAAGGTGTTAACAGGTTTCCGGGAAAGAAAAAAAAAAAATCAAGGCCAAAAAAAAAAAAGAGCAGAAAATGTCAATACCAAGGATATCAAGTGGAGGACAACATTTAACATGCTAAATACAACTGAACTGGTTAATCTTTTCTGCCAAAGGAAACAGACTTGTCCTACCACATCTTTGCCCATCTGTCCCATTAAACTTTGGTTCTCCATCTTGTTTCAATCAAGCTTAAAAAAAAAAACCAGTAGCAAGTGGGAGAGGCACACAGAGAGGAGGCTTGACAAGAACTTGATTGTTAAACACCTCATTGGGCAGCCAGTGACTACACAGTGGTAGTGTAATAAGTCATCTCTTGTCAGACAAGGATGCTTTAACAGAACTGCGTTTACAGTAGAAACACAGAAAAGCCAGGCTTTCTTAGTTCAGCTGGATGGAAAACTGATATGAATTCCAGCTCATTGGCCTAGATCACTCTCTTCAAGATGATATCATACTGAGAGAGTAAAGGTAAGTTTAGGAGAACTAAAAATGGGGTGCTTTACCCACTTGGATATTGTACTTTCCAATACCCAGAGACAACCACAGTAACTGATAAATTAGGCTTGTGCTAATATCTTAGGGGATTCTTATGGACACCTGTTTAATAGCTGAAGACAACTGAACTGGTCCACCAGGACCCTGAATGAACAGAAGAATATAGAACATGCAATGACAAAGTAGTAGCATACAAGCAAGCCTCTAAGTGCTCCCTTTGCTCTAAGATACATCCAAAGCAGACAGACCTGACCAAAGCATCCAAAATTCCTGGATCACATTTTGTACTAACCTCCTCTGCAAGTTTACAGCCATCTGGATGGTCCACTAGCACTGGTGCCAAAATCCCAGTACATTGCTGTAGAGCGCCTGTGGTAGGAACCATAGAGCAATAGATTGGCCTAGGCCATTCTGACATGAACGCAGAAGCAGAAGAGGTCTTCCATCCACAAGGTCTTAAGGCTGTCCTAGAAGAAGAACAGAAATTCATGTAAGTTCCCCACTCAATTGTGGCAGAGCTTGAGGTGGAAGGGGAGGAACGTTTTCCAGCATTTAAGACTTCAAAATCCTGTGCAAGGGAGAAGGAGCCAAAAGACTGCTTCTAAAAAGAGGCAGTGAACTGAGCCTGTGAGGAAAACAACATATGCAGGGTAGAGCGGAGAGGTGGAACAAGTCATCAAAATTTTTTAGCCTTTCAGATGATATGATTTAAGTGGGAGGACTGCCTGTCCTCCCAAATAAGCAGTTATCTATTTTTGAGTTCTATATATGTCGCCCTCTATCCAATCATGAACACTTAGCACAAAAAACTATGAATTGTTTTTGATAAGGCTAGAAAACAGCCTCCTCAACAGCACACATTCACATGAGCAGCTCCCCAGATGATCATTCTTTTGGACTAAGTTTTCCCATACATATTCTAGTTTACAGATGTAGGGTTTTTTTACATTCTTTCATCTCTTGCCCACAAGTTAAACATTAGCATTTATAATGACTGCTTTTGTTAAAAAAAGTGTTAAACACAGACCTGATGCTTAAGAAGTAATGTTTTTACACTTCTAAAAAAAAAGTGACACCTGAAAAATGATGCCTGAGCCTTGCCGAGTGTTATATGTTAAAATTTTAGCAGTATTGAATGAATTCCTTCAAATCTCTTCCTTTACCCAGTTAACACAGCAGTGTCTGAAGGAAATTCTAAGCAGCTGGAAAGTAAATAAAATATCTTAACAGACAAGAAAGCAGATTTTTTAAATTTTTAACACAGTTGTAACTTGCCTACACTTAAGTAATATTTGCCATATACTATGAGCTTGTGTTGTATTTGCCATATTACATGAGTCTACTAAGTTATTCAAGTTTATTGCTCTACCTGTTTAAACTGTTAGCTTTATATATTGCCTGTCCAGAAGAAAAATTATGTACAAGGGAGGAAAAAAAATAAGATGCTGACACTATGATAACATGACAGTATGGAGGAAACACATGGTAAGGAAAGCTAAGATTGGCAGTGATAGAAAAGATGTTTGTCAACTGCTTATTGTGAAACAAATTATTACTTCACCTGCCTCAGTACTGAAGTATGATACTTGGCAGTTTCCCTTTTTTGTTTTGCGTATCAAAGTAGAAAGGGAAAACGTCTCAACTCCTAATTTTGTTCTCCGTTTGAGGATAGGTTACCAAAATACTGATAAAGCATACTGACAGAATAGGAAAAATAAGCAGTTTTATATCCACAGAAGTGGCTTACATTCTGAATTCTAGAAGAACTGGCTAACGATCTCCCAGAAATAATACCAATTTTTACCAAATCTGAAAAAAACAGGTTAGTCTCAAAAGGCCAAAAAAACATGGCTTCACAAGATAACCCAAGACATACCCAGTAGGACACCTAACATAAATTACGTCATTATTACCTTTCTGAAAGTGTTAAATATTAAGAGATCATGACCTAATTCTGAAGAGACCCAACTGCCTTTATCAAAGCAAATTAGTCACAGCCCTCAAGAAGGTTAAACACACAGACTTCTATGACGTATCTGACTAGGCTCCACACATTGCACTGTAACATGCAATACACACACACACAAAAAAATCAGTGTTGCTTATGTTAAATTAGCTTTTTTTATATCACTTTTCAGTAAAACTCAAGTGCCTTACAGAGGTAGAGAACATGATCCATTTTTACAGAAGGTGAATCTAGTCCATACACAATTGTTCCAAGTGGCTAGCAAATCTGGGAGCAAGTTTTCTTCTATCTGCTCAAGAGTTTGAACTGAAGTATCTATCTATACATTTACCTGGTTAGATGAAGATCCATATTTTAATGATTTTGCTAATTTATGTATTTCTTCAAAGGATCCTAAGATGACAGGCTCTTTGTTCAGTGCCGTCCAGACACTGGACAGAAATAGTTCTTATAACACACACAAACAAAAAGCAATCAGTGAGAGCAGGACACAGAGAATGGTCCATGTTGCCATTAGTAAGCAAGGCACATTTACCAAGGGCAGATGCTCACTTTTTGTAGTGAACTTCCACACACTTAAAAGCTTATAATTTCCCTTGATCTTTTATTTGGGTTACACAAATGCCAACCATTCAACCATTCTTTCTGCACATGCCATCTTTTCTAAATTGCCAGTCATGACCATTACCCTCCTGAGGCAATTAACTGTGCCTACATCTTTCTTGAAGTACAATGGCCAAGACTGACACAATACTTCAACCTTACAATACAGAACCATGCAGAAGGTTCAACTCTACATGTCCTCCAGATTATACCACCATTTATTCATGCCAATACATACACACACCTCTTCTTTCTGAACAATGCTGCATTGTTAACTCATTTTATAATCCATGGCTTGTCCCAGATTGGGGTGGGGAATGGGGTGGCAGGAACAACTTAAACAAGTTCTCAGTTTGTTGGGGGGGTTTTTTATGTTATTTTGACCTAAATATAAAGCACTTCATTTATTCTTCTAAATCACATCCTATACTTTCAGGCTATCTTTCCAGCATTCAAGACTCTTCTGAATTGCCATCCCAGCTTCCTGCACCTGCATTTATTCCCAAACACCTCTTGTCTTCAGATTTCATAACCATATGCTATTCCATTACCCAGTTCATTAATAAGAACAATAAGCTGAAACAACTACACAAGATCTCACACAATATGCCTTCCTTTGCTGAAAGTGAACTACCGAAAAATAAAACTCTGGCTACTGTGTGTAATGATTTTACACACATCCTAAAATAGCTTTTTTTATCGAGGCCATGTTTCCTTAGCTTGCTCTGCAAAAGTATCACATGTGGCTTTCTTCAGTCCACAAGCTTCCTGCTGTAGAGGAAGTTAGATTGGCTTGATTTCGTGTTTCTGATCTTCACAATAATGCTTCCAAATTTGCTTCCCTAAACTGCACGTTCAAAGAGAGGACTGTCTTACCTGTAACTACATCTCTTCAGTATGTTTCTGCTCTAGCTGGATTTTCCATTATATCCTGTCAAGAACAAAAATTATGGCACAGTATGCACACAGAACTGGCTGGTGATTTTCTCATGTTTCCGACTCGAAACAAAGCTATTTTAGCAAGAAACAGGCAAAAGAAACCAAGGTGAAGAAGGTGCACTATGCCCTTTCATTTTCTTGATGTAAATCCTAAGTAACCCAGAAAAAAGTAATAACCTACACACACTGCTGATGTGGACAGGCAAGTGGGTTAGAAGACCTGGACACCAGTAACAGAATATGTAAGTAAACAAAACCAAGAAAGCATTTGCTGCAGTAGCGCTTATGAGTACTTAGATTAAGGCTACCGGTAGGCATTAGCTTTCAATGCTCCATACCATGTTACACTGCTACACAATTTAAACTGAAGACTACTTCTGCTTTAAACTGTGCATACAAACAGCCTTCAAATGAAATTGTTGGAGCTGGGATTTTGGAATCCAAGCAGCTTCTGTTAATAAGAAGTTCTCACATCAACTCCAAGTATTTCACAGGATGAAAGTTAGATGAGGATGATTCTAGGCAGAGATCTCCCTTGCCAATAATTTTTACTGTCCTGTTTTATATTCCATTACCACCAGCTAAATGTTCTGTCATCACATGCACCAGACCCTCTGCACAGCGGGTGCTTTAGCTTTTGTAAGTGGCGCCCAACAACAAAGAAAGGTTTTTTGGAAAATTGACTTTTCAGGGGAATCCAATACACTGAGCTTTTATTTAAACCTAAACAAATTTTAGCCAGGCACTCCGATATGCTGACCAGATTCACAGCCACAATGTTTGTAGAGTGCAAAATATAATTATCTTGTATTCAAGTTAAGTGTCTATATTGAACAGCCTCAATATTTGCATTCCCATTATTCAGAGAACTTCCTTCTGACAAATTTAATGTTAGTAACAGCAACAATCATGCAGAGCTACTTATGCACAATGAAATATCTACTCCTAATTGTCACTCTTTATCCCACTTACCACTTTAACCTCTTCTTAAATATAATATGGAGTGACTGTATGATTTTATAGTTATGCATTATCTTCCCAGTCTGTACAGTCAATTTTTGTTTATTCAGTGACACACCTCCCCACACACACAAAGTCATACAGCTGCCATAAAGTATGTAGCCAACTCCATTTTGTCAGCTTATTTTTCTTCCAGCTTAGTCCAGTGGTATGACCCTGCACATGGCCAGAAACATCAGAGCAAGGGAGTGAACAAGAACTCATGGGAAGGAGAGAAAATTATTCGCCTGCCATGAAACTCCAGAGAAAACAGATTTATAACACCGAGAAAGCCACATCATTACCTGTTGGTCTTGAAGTGACCAACAATACATAAAAAAACCCAGAGCATACAACAAAACCACCACGGTTTTATTCCATAAGTCTCCATGGTTTTATCTTATACAGAAAGACAGCAAGGGAAATAATCATTTGAATAAATCTTTCCTAATGGAGACAATCCAAAGATTTTTTTTCCTGCATGCAATTTGTCAGAAAGTAAGATTCATAGGCATGATTTATAACACAGTCAGCAAAACCATAAACACAGATATGTGTTTAACAGGTGTAAAGTACAAACTGCTATAATACTATCTCCCCAAAACTTAGAAAAAATTGTCAAGGTAACAGTTACTTCGATCAGGCTGACATCTAAAGTGTATGCCCTTACTTTTCTTGGCTTTCACCAATAGGTTGTTCACCAATCAAGCAATGATTCCAGCAAGTACAGCCAGGCAAACAATGCAGCAGTGCCTTCCTCTCACAGCCTGCCGCCTTCTGGGGACACAGACTCAAAGCAAGGCAAGCCAACACTAGTGGTGTATGAAAGGGACCAAGAGAAAAACCCCATAGGGGTTTTTTAAAGTAAATATTATTTTTAGAAGTCAATTGTAAAATGCCCCCTCTCCCCCCAAATCAAGACTACAGCAAAGCTAATTTTCACTTTGCTTGAGAGTACTACACTGCTGGAAAGCACAAGAAAAACACAAAAATACAAGACAATCTACTGCTTTCAACAGTAAAGTGTCTACTATCATATTCAGCATCATTACTAAATCTCTTTGGACTGTAAGAAGTATCTTTTTCATAATTCAAACAGTACCTACACAGAATTGCACAACTCGAGAAAGATAAAAGCTATCTTTCATAACCTCACAACTGCTCTCCAGAAAGAGAAAAAATGAATTATTTGCATATCAGGAGCAGCACTACAGGTCTGTAAAGAAGGTGGAAGTCTTTCTTAACTGTCATGATTCAAAAACATTAGTAAAGCAATCAGCAAAACCAGTTTATTTTTATAGCATTAATGTACATCAGCCTTAAGTATGAGCATGGAGCATCAATGGTCTGGGCGTGCTTGCCTTCAGTGGGACTATCAACAAAGAGTTGTGTGTTGACTACTGCGAGCTGGCAGACACCCTCTGCACCTTCTCTTCAGCCACAAGGAAACACTACCCTCATTGTTTCACAAGAATGCAAAGCAACCAGCACGGGTTCATATGGAGGATGTGAGCCACAGCACAAAATGCATTAGACACCTCTCAGCTCCTTCAGTTGACAAAGCATTCACTATGAAGGAACCCAGAAGTCAAGAAAATAAGATTTAGTGTCAACTACAAGTTTTCTGTTTGTTTTGTTTGTTTATAAAGAGTGGGTAATTTAGCTTTTCAGTAATACTTCTATTGTAATGGGCTATTGAAAACTTAAAGACTGAGCTGTACTTCCCTCTCAAAATCTCTACCTTCCTATCCTATTCCGCAATACTTTCAAAGTCCAGTCTTGCCTTCTCTCCCCCTACTTGCAAGAGCTCAGGTGGGACTAGCAGCAGATGTACACCCCGACATTTCAGACAACACATTTCCTGTATACAAAGCACTGACTTTGGACCTCACTGGCAACTCTTCACCACAAGTCACATGAAGCTCAGGAGACATTAGATAATTATCACTTACTGTAACAGCTCAAGTAGTCATCTTCCTCAAAAAAAGCGAGTAGGGCAACAGCCTTAAACCAAGCAGCAGCAGCTAGGCAGAATCATCAACTCCTGCCAGTATGCCAACTGGCATTAACCCCAGCTACCTACATACATGTGTACATGTGCACAGGTATGTACACAAAGTGGATTTCTTAATTTAGTTGTTAGGAATATGACTCAGCTTCCACTTTCAGAGTGCTGTCCTTTGCTAAAAAAAGCTTTCATGACATTAACACTGGCAAACAAACATAGGACCCCTTCAATTGAGAAAGGCAATGCTTTGTTTAACCTTTTCTAGTCTTCCCTGACTCATTAGAAAGGAGTAGAAGTTCCCAGACCTACTGAGGAAAAAAATCCTACTTAATTATGAATACAAAATAGTTAAATACATTACTGCATTAAAATCAATCACAGCTGCCCTCAAACATTCAGTAAAATTGCATGCCCTATGATATTCAACACTTTCTTCAACAGTGAACAGAGAGCTTCTGGAAAGCTGCCTGCTGTATTCTCAGGTATAATACTCAACTGAATAATCTGTAACCTCTTGTTTTCTGATCTGATGCAAAAAACCCAAACAGTAGGAAAGCTTACAGGGGGATGGTGTGGGAGAACAGAGTTTAGGGAAAAAAAAAAAATGTACCCAAGTTATTGTCATACCCAGTTTCTCCATTTCCACTGATAATTTTTAATGGAACTACAGAGAGTGAGATAACTACAAATATTTCCCATTACCTCAGAGATGATCAGAGGGATGCAAAATTATGGACATTCAAATATGCTGCTTTAATGGTGCTGAGAAGATCACAACCCCAGCCTCCCACGGGCCAAGAAATCAGTTTGCAAGTGGCAACAGGCCATTGTGGGACAATAAAAAATTACAGCAACTCTATCCTATACATAGAGAAAGGGAACTACGGAATTGTTCTACTTCTAACCAAAGGCTTTGCTTTTTTAGAGATCACACACACAGAGAGTATTATAGTGTGAACTAAAGCATATGACTTAAAGTGAGAAAAGTGGGAGGGGGAGGTATCTAAGCAAGATCCTAAGATTGCCATTCACAACAGGCAGTTCTTGAAATAAATCAACTGGTAAATTTGTAAAAGCAAATGTCAAATTTACACAATGCTTCTCAACATTTACAAAGGATCTCAATGATATAATATTCTCTCATGAAGTTAATAAACAAAGTGCTAAGTGGTAGGAAGTCCCCAAAGTAAAACCACTGCTCCACACATCTAATTATGTCTGTTTAGACACTGAGAAATCATTTCTTCCAGCACTCTGGCATGAGAGAGAGTCTACTGTCTATTCGGCTCTGTACCTTCATCGCGAAAGAAATATTAATATTAGAGTCCTTACTCTAAACCAGATAATTTATGGCTGTATACACAGCTAAAAAAGGCTGTTTATATATTTACTAACTTAGGAACCAAATGTAACCATAGAAAAACCTCACAAATCAAATAGGAAGCATTCTCTTGCAAGATATAATTAGCACTTCTTAATCAAAGAGGAAAATGAGAAAATTGTATTCTTGTCCACAAGCTTTTATGAAGCCCTATATTATCACACATTACAACATTAGTCCCCCAGTAAGTAATGGAAATATTAGACACAGCTGTTTAAGAGGTGAACAAGCATATCGTAACTCCGAAGTCCAAAATAATGCACTGCTTATTAGGAGGACTTTAACTCAGGGAACAGTAAGCTTACAGCATGTAAAAGCAAACCTTTAGAAAAAACTTAGCCTAGAACACAGAAGTAATACATAGAACCTTCCCTAAAAAAAAAAAGTCTGGCCTGTGGACTCAGTTCTTGGAAAATATTAATGCTCTATTTAAAACAAAAATTTTGTGGCAAGGGAAATAAATGGAAGTAAAGAGGAAATGGTTTGCTGCCTTCTGCCAGATTTAAAGCATTTCAGTAAGACTGTCTGTCAGTGTCAACAGGAGAATACATACTGCAAAACAACGAACTGCTTGAGCAAGCATATGTCTTCATACACAAATACGAACCCTCCCACAGAAATTCTAGTTTCGGATATCTTCATCTGCCTCCAGGCAAAGCTCTGCTGCTTGCAACAGTATCTGAAGTTCGGCTGAGCTGACAAATGACTATCATTTCTCATTTGCAAGAGTAGGAAGATTGCTTTAAACAAAAAAATTTCTTCCATTCTTCTAAGTAGAAACAGGCAGGCAAACACTTTCTGGCTTCAGGTGAGATAATGGTCCCTATTTCAGGAAGTTCTGTTTACCCCAAAGGAACACAGGAAACATTACGTTATCAAGTTTCCAAAACAATGGATTCAGTTCGTAACACCGATCCTAACTTCTTTCTTGTCCCTTTCTGTAAAATCAGTAACAGGTAGTTGAAACAGAATACTGAGAGCTATTAATGCTGTCATAACAAGGATGACGAAACTGCAACAATAAACCAATGAATTAGCTTTTCTAAAAAAGCACTGCTGTTTTAATGCAGCCTTTGGCAATGCAGCAATCCGGCATACAGTTTCCCACATCATGCTGCAAACCTTAAGGTTTCTTCCTAGAAATACCCCGTTTCACTTAGTTTACTAATTGCTGAGCCAGTCAGCTGTTTGCAGTGCCTTTCTTTTTACACATACAAACCTAGAAGATACTTCAGTATGCAGGAAGCAAGGTATGCAGTTTACATATACATCATGCGTAAAATCAAAAACACTGAAAATCAGCACTGCAGCTCAAGGAATGCATAACAACATCCCCTAGTCCCTAAGCATTTGCCTCTATCCCCACACTCCTTTCTGACAACATCACACTTGGGTACAGGTTAGACCTAATTTAGCTCAGAAATGCACTGCAATCCAGAAAATTTTGCAATCTATTTCACAATACATGCTTAAGGAAGGGAAAGAATGGCCAGGAAAAGACTGTTTACCTCAGCAGCAGTGGCAGACTGGCATGCTCATGAAGCTAACAACCTAATTCTCAAATTAAGACTTGCCATTGTTGTTACACTAAATCTCAACAGGCCTGTTACATGGTAATTATGTCTTCTATTTTCTCTAATTGTTTGTTTTTCAGTTATTCTGTATCTGTTTTCCATCTCAATTTAAACACCTCTTCAGCAGCTGCTGTGGACCAGGAACATTGTGTGAATTACATCAAAACATCATGAGGGAAGGATTATTAATCTGATACCTGGCAGACTGCTTCAGGGTCTGAGAAACTTTCACTACTGGAAATACCCATCTGCTATTCAGATATAAATTCAACCATTTAGCATTTGCAGTAACTGGAAAGACATCAGTTCTATAAACTCTTGCTTCCCTAAAACACCTGGCTGGTTCAGGGTTGAGGAGTAATTCTTGTTCGAATATTTTAGAAAGGGATGAAACAGGAATCTTCCATATAGAAGCTCATCCTAGGGGACATCAAAAGTTAGACAGCAATACGAAAACATTCAGAATGTTTAAGTTTCTAATCAACCCCTAAAAACAAAGTTACTAAAGATAAAAGAGTGTAACAAGTAGGCTAGGTACTTGCTCTGTTGAAAGGAAGGTCAAGATACAGAGAGAACTATGCCTTACAGCAGAATAAAATCTGAACATTTTATTTGATAGCAGGTATGCTATACCATAGAACACTTCATTAAGCACCAAAATGAAAGAAGGCACCTTTTAAAAATACAGTTAAATAAAAAGCGATAAAAATATGAAGGTACGACTTTTGTTCAATCAACACTGAACTATTCTTATTCCTTTAGAAAGATGGGAAAAATCTGTGGAAGTACTATACTGTCTTAAACCACTTAACCAGAAGTGTTTAACTTGACATCAAAAAGAGCAAGCAGGAAGCTCTCAACACTTCTGCACACCTCATGATAGGCCAAAACAAAGCCTCCCAACTCATTCAGCTTTCAGCTCAACTGTTTGACAAAGTCACACCCTTAGCAAACCACTTCTTAACATTGGCTCATGTGGAAAGTATCAACTAACTTTTCTGTATACATTAGGAAATGTACTATGTTTTTTAAAGACTCAAATCCAATTCACCAGTAGTAACTAAACTAGAGAAGCAGTGCCAGCTGAAAAAGCATTTCTAAGACCTTCCTCTGCAACTGAACACCCGGGGCTTGCAATTACCTCCCTGTGAGGCTCCCACCAAAACAGAAGACCATCCATTTGTCAAAATACCTAAGCTGGATTTCCATGGTATGATACATGAACATTTAGCTTCAAATTACTTTAATATAAAATTAATAAGAACCAACTTATAAGTACCAGCTCAAGTGCTTCATCAGCTCCAAAAGAATAGCAAATGCTGAGAACAGTTATTTGCTTTGCAAGCTGAAGTGTTCTACACACCAAATATGCTCAAACCACTGATTTGTCAGCATTGGTCTTAGATTTGCACCAAAAAGCATTCCACACTTCCAGAAACTAAGTTCTAAATAAACTCTAAATAGAAAGATGACTTAAACATGATCCTTTCAGCAAAAGGCTTATCAGCTTTCCATATTCATGGAAAAATTATATACAGAATGGAAAATTCAATTTGATTTTCCATACTGTAACAACAATATACAGCTTACTCATCAAGAATGAATACAGCAAAAAAGTCTGTACAAGACTTAAAGTTCAGTGCTATCTTCAGCACGTGTATGTAAAAGAAAACTGAAATAATTTAGAGAGCATGTAAAATTAACTTCTTATATAACTGTCTTGTCTGTCTGGTTTGGACTACCATGTAATGTTTTGCTCAAGAGACATCATGTCTTATCCAAATACATCAACTGTCTTGTCTACCTCCTCAATAATTATTCCAACACACCCCAGGGCTATAACGGTGTGCCCTATGCTGTAAATGAAAGCAGACGGTATGCCTATTTTACATTTTACTGGAGTATACCAGCCCCTCCCTTTTCTTGCAAAGATCCCACTGGTATTTTCCTGCTAATCATAGCTTACTCGCTTTTGCCTGAATTATATCAACGTCTTTAGCATTTAAAGCTTTTTTTTTTTCCTTTTTATGTTTCCATTTCCAGAAAGCACAAGTAAGCATGAAAAAAAACCTAAGTAAATTTTACAAGAGTAAATTTTACTCTTGTCGGTCAAGAGAGGCGGGAAAGAAGAAGGTCAAAATGATTTTTTCCTACCTGAAATTGGCTAGACAGGCTAATCATGCTAGTCAAAACTTTCACCTGCCAACAGGCAGAGTCTCCCCAGCCAACACTTCTACATTCTCTTAATAGTTATGGATTTGCAAACTCTTTTACTAATTAGCTTGCTACACAACCGTAACTGTCACTATTTGACAAAAGAAATAGTGAGATACTATTTAGCCATTTAAGTATTTTTATCTTCTAGAGCAAAACATTTACATTTTATTCCCTCTTGCCAACTCTTCTGTTCCCTTCTCCTACAGGTTTTCTGTTGCCCAGTCCCTGTCTGCCTGTACTTGGAGCCCCCAACGCATGCCTTTAGGCAAAGCATTGGCTAGGAGACTCTCCAATGCTGTTTGTAGCTGCAGTAAATTAAAAAGTTGAAAAAGGGAACGTCATTGCTTCCTTCACATTGCTCAGTGCAGTTGTCCTGGGAAGGTAGGAGATAACAGCTTTAGTCACAGCACCAGGATCTTGTACCAGAGTTCTTATTTCAAAGCTGTTCAGATGCTACCAAAGCCTCTAATTCTGACCCACCCCCAACTACTTCTAATCCTTAAAAGATGCTTGGTAATGTCACTTATGCCACCCAGTCCCAACTTTCCTCAGTGTTAAATATTTGCTCTTTGAGGCAATCTACTTCTTCTGAAACAGCCATCAAAGCAATGTCTTGTTATCAGATTTTATTTTTTTAAGCAGAGGTTTAGCCTTTGACCATTTACAACTTACATACTTACTGAAATAATTACAAGCTGAGGACCCAATAGTCCACCAGTACAGTATTTCAATATTGTGACCCAGTGACTTACTTATAATGCTTTGGAAAGAATGTCAATGACCCATGAACATTACCAGAATGAAGGGAAGTTTGAGCGTAACAGAATGTATTATACTACACGTAATTTGCAAATTTTTGTTAATATACTAAAAGAAAAAGACAGAGCAATCCCTGTTAGGCAGATCAACATAAATACATAATTCCGATACCATTAGCAACAACTGAAAAGATAGTTACAATACACCTTAAGACAATCTATGCTTTTTCTTAGGATTTATTCATTTCAAGGCTTGAAGCAACCAACTCTTTTGATGGATTATCTTCTTTTATGCCAATAAAGTTGTTATAATGTTACATATCACATGTAGAAAAAAAACCAGATAATTCAGGTAAAATCTGGACTCAAAGTATAGGTGACAGCAACGTGAAAAATATGTCCGCACTTACATTAACATTTCACTTCTTAGTAATAGTCAAGTCCTTAAAATGATATCATTTAGTAGCATTCATTCAGGAAAGTGAGAGAATATTATTATAAACAGTTATACTATTATTTGTGGTATAAGAAGTATTTCCTAATAGTTTCTGGGACACTACAGTGTAGAACACATGTCCACCAAAGAAACTAGGTCATAACTAAAAATCCAACAACTGAATTTGAAGAAAGTCTGAGCAAACAGTTGCTTTATTAATTTTCTCATACCAGCCTTCTGTGCAAGTAGCTGTCACAATTAAGAAATAAGCCTCGGTTTTCCCAATGCAGTAAGGTATCCAGTTTAATTTTAGTGTAGAAAATATTAGTACAAAGACAGTAAATTGAGCTTCTTTCATTCCTTTTCCTCATGGTTTTCAGAAAGTAAATAAACTAGGTTATCACTCTCCCTAATTACATCAGCTTACGTACTTTACCCAAATGAACAATACATTAATCTTCTCCTCCTCTTGCCTGAAATCTGCTCTCCTGTTCTCTGGTTTTTCAAGAGAAGAACAGGAGATGGTATACCTACAAAATACCCACTTTATAAGCTCATTATCTCTTCTGTGAGCAGATTTCAAACTATTCCCATTAAAAAAAAGTTCAGTAAATTCAGATTGAACAGTTCATAAGCAACTGGAAACTGTGTGTCGGGGAGAAGAAACATGACCAAGTACTCATTTATGCAAGCAAAGTGGTTTAACTTCTATCACTATGTTCTTCTAAAAAAACTACCCTGTAGCAGCAGCTGGCTACTTTTTTATAATTTAAAAGAACCAGCTGCAATAGGAGCAGCAGCACACTGAAAAATACCTGATGGAATGTCAATGCTTAGAAATAAATTACAGCCTATCTGCAAGCAGCCCTTGCTAAAACAAGTTATCCTCCCTTGTGGAAAGCAGAACTGGTGGCCTTATCTCCCATAGATTTCAGCGGACAGCAATAACCTCAGCACCTTGCTGCTGCTACCCCTTACGAGCTCTCCTTTATTCCTCCACTCCCAAAACATCCATTCCCCACATGATACTATTATATCTTCCCTATGTCTCTTAATTATCAAATCAGCAAGAGGTATCACATGCTAGGGTTTATTCCAAGGTTTAGGTATGCCATCTGGTCAGTCAAAAACATGGCTCACTGGTGAACTGGCAGGCTAGGAAAGAACAGGCAACTGTTGAGTTGTCTTTCCTCTTCCTTAGCATCAATTTTCTCCAAACTTGTGCCAATTTAATATTTTGGGACTTTTGCCCATCAAGTATGACTAAAAACAGCCTACAAACTGGGGGAGGGAGAGGGCACGGGGGAAGAGCGATGGAGGGCTGAAGGTGAACAGAGCAGGAGATGAAACTCTCAAAAGGCAACACTTCCTCTCCTGACAAAGCGATTTTTGTTGCCTGGCTGGGGCAAACATTCACCTAAAAACACTATTAGCTTTTACAACAAGGACTACCACAGGGCATGATGTTACAATATTTGACATATGATGAGAAAACTGAAACTGTGGGCAGAAAACAGAACCCCAGCCAGCGCTGATACGGCCAGGGAAATGCCCCTCCTATCACTTGAAGACTGGACATTTGATCCGTACAGATGCAGCCAAAGCAAGTGTCTTCAAGTTTTTTCAAATGTCCTTCAAACTTTTTGTGTATTAAAGTTTTGTCTTTAACTTTCCTCCCTCCTGAAAGAACCACGTAAAAAAATGTTTATTTATAACTCTATTAAGCCTTCTCTTTGAAGCTGAACAGAAAACAGTATTTCTTCCATAAACCTTCATTTACAGTAGATACAAAGATTTTCAGACATATACACAGTTTTAAGATAGAAGTCCCTTAAAATTTCCCTAGTCTATATACAGTTGCTTTCATAAGCTTGGAGGTTTTTCAGCAATGTTCCTCCATAAGCATTCAAGCTTTTATGAATAAATACTTTTTTTCCCCTCCATCTGAAACAAATTCCCTTTGGAAAAGGAAGATAATTCTTCAACAACTGTTTGCATAAGACTGGCTAAACTTTCTCCTTCTCGTGTCTGAAAGACTGCTCAGCCCATGACAAGTTTCATGATGCCAAAGCAGCAGCAGTTCTAGCCGCCAGAGAGCCAAACTAATCCCCTTTCCTCCAAACCGCAAGACTCAGACTTGGAAATCTTTAAACACAGTGTTTGTCACTTGGGCCACTGCGTTCATTTCCTCTTCCATATGCCCAGCCATAAATAGATTTCAATTTACTTCAAAGATGCCAGTCATCACTTTTCTCTTAAAGAAGTATTGTCTCTCTCTCCTGACATATCCTAGTTTACCTTTTATGTAACGGTCTGATACATTGTTAAAACACAAAGGAACTCACTAAGTTATTCAAAATACATTTAAATACCTCTAGTAAATTAAATATGTCAATAACTTGCATGCAAAGGAAAATACAAGACCTCACACCTTTTCTGAATACTCTCCAAGCACCAGTACAGTAAAATGAACATTCTCAGTAAGTTGACTTTAAGGCAATTTTCTTTTTTTCTTAAATACTTGAGTCACACTAAAAAAAGTGATATTTTTCTGAAAAAGGTTGAGCTTCACTTTCAGACAGCCAGGTCTCCAAGACATGTCAAACTAGATATCAAAAAACCCAAATTACTAGCAATTTCTGTTATTTTGACTTCTTTCAGATACACTTCTCCACTCACATTCTTGAATCATTACTATATCCTTCTGAATAAAAATTAATGATACACCCAACCACTCATTACACACGCAAACAGATGGAAGAAATGGAGAAATCACAAATTATGGAAAACTGTTAAGCTGGTATGCTACAACAGTAATTGATAAGAGCTGTTTTAAACTAACAATTAGCCAGCATTTTACAAGTGACAGATACAGAAGCAAACACGGTCTCTTAGAATAACAAGAAATTGTTCTTGTTTCTGCTCCATAGAAATAGACCATATAGCTCACTCCTGCAGACAGAAGCAGTAGTGAATCATAATTTCATTAGCCTCCACAACAAAAGATGGTTTGATTATAAGAAAGTTGGTATCAAATGTTTTTACAGCCTCAGAGTTGAAAATTTAACTATGAAGATCCCAAGGTCAAACGTTTGATTTGGAAATCAGTGCCTGACTTACATGCTATTTAAGTCTGGGACTCTTCTGCATAGAAGTGACAATAAAGAAAGCCTGCTCATTTTAAAAAACATCCCATTGTGGATTCTTTGTTTAAAAACGCTAGTGATCCAAACTAGTGGATTAGTGCAAACTAGTGACCGCAACTCAGTGCTATTCAACTCTACTGCAAATAACATGAGGTATGCTATAAAAAAAAAAATAAAAGGCATTCTTTTCCTGGCAGAAGCAGAGATGTTTTACAAAGTTTTCAACAAAGAGGAAAATGTGGTTAAAAAGAGTCCTTAGATTACTTTCAAATATACATAACATTCATGAAATATACAGAAACCATTGTTTCAGCTCTAAGAAGTTCTTACTGTGTTTGGGAAAGCATAATTTTGGGGGAAAAAAGGGAATAGTCATGATAGTCTAAAACTGCATAAGAAAGCTTTGATATAATCCAAAGCAAGAAAATTACATATTATTGTACTTCTGTGAATCAGATCACAGCTGAGATTGCGACAATTGGTTTCTTGCACACAGAAGATTTCAAGCATTAACTGGTTGCAGAAGAGTGATTAGTTTTCCTGGACATGGAAAGACAAAATAAAAGATGTGATTTGACAAGTCTGCAAAATCCAAAAGGAACTAAAAGAAACAAACATGAGGAAGGAAAGAAAGAAAATAAATAACTTCCAGAAACAAGGGACTTGGTTTTCTGGTTTTTATAGGGTTTCCTTTTTAAAGATTTAACAAATTCACTATAAAAGATTGGGCATTGGTTACCTTACATTTTTTTAAAAAAACTATTGCAGATATAAAGTTTTTATGATTTAAACTGCAATGCAGAATTAGATATAGCCTGACAAGCATATTTTGATAGAAAAAAAAAGTTTTGTGCTCAGTCTGCATATACAACTTGAACATTGCTTTAAAGTGTTTTAACCAGTTCTAGTTACTCACTAGACTCCTAGAATTGTTCATGGTTTTTAAATATCCTTTTTTGTTCGATGAGATGACACCATAGCAGAATAACGTGAATATTATGAAATAGTACTTGAATTTGTAATATCAAAAAAAATACCCTTCGACTTTTAACTATACCATATGCCTTTTGAATATATAAGTTAAGATTTTTTTCAGATGCCTTTGTCAGAGTAACTCCGATTCCGCTGCATTGCATTTAGGTATCTTTCTTCCAACTACACTTTTGCAAGAGTTGATGGATTGTTTAATATTTTCTGCAGGAGTCGTCAGTGTTACTGGACACTCACGGTACCAAATTTTGCCTCATTCTTTAACATTTTGTACAACAAAGTAGTATTTCAACTACAAACACACAAATTATTTTAGACTTGATAAAATATTAATGCACCTCCCAGCAATTCAATGAATCTATTCAAAGCCTAACATCGAATACAGATAGGTTTTACATGCTCTAAAATAATGAACACTTTTTTCTAAAGCTATACTACCAATACTTTTTAAGCTCTCGGCACATTAGAGGTATTTTGAAGGCTAGATTATCAACCATTTACTTCTGGAACTCTGCACAGCTGAAGCAGTCCTTAAAGCTGATGTTTATCTATACACTTTGAAAATATTTTAGTTCAATGTTCGTAAAACCTGTGATGCCATACATTAAAACCAATCTGAAGCTGAAAAAAAAAATTTTTGATGAGTATGCCATCTAACATATCAGCAGCTGCCCCATTCTGTTCTGCTTTAGCAGGGAACTTGAGCTTTTACAAAGAATAAAGAATTCCTGTGCATCCTTCCTGTCACATTATTCTATCTATTCACTTCAGTGCCCAAATAAACCACAGTACAAGTTGAAGAAAAGGGACCACTGAGCAGCTTGGAGCTGTTTTCCCACAGCTATCTTAGACCACATTGCCAAACCTTACCAGTCAGTACCAGAGGCCAGATACCTAGCTTTAATCTAAGTCTCAAGCAAATGAAAGTTTAACTTAGTGGACTTTCCTATCTTATCTGTAACCCTTTTTATACATGAAAAGCATTGGAGCAAGAAGTAAGTGGTGATATGAACCTAAAGGCCTTTCAAAGTTTGTGAGAAGGCACAAAGAATGTGTAATTTTTAATCTGCATTAAGGCTCCTGAAGGTGGTACTGCACTTTCCTGCTCCCTAAAGTTACTGACCTGAAGGACTTCGTATTTTTCATGCTGTTTCTGAGACTTTCAGTTCAGGAAAGTAAACCACAAAATCAAATATTTAGATATGTCAGCCTGAAGAAGGACTTCAATTTTAAAACATGTCTTTGCAGGCAGAGGGCCTTAAGGGGCAAGTTTCATTTTTCTTGAAATATATATTTCAAATAAACATATTTAAACTATAGTACCTCTGCTGCATTTTAGGAAGCTTAATATTTGTAGTATGATGTGTGCATGTCTGCACTATCTCCAGAATTTGAAAACTGAAAACAAAACAGGTTTACTAAACTATTACTAATTTAAGTACCTATATTTCCTAAACTTCTGATCAGTGAGCCCTGAAGAAAAAAATTGCAAGACTATATTGGAAAAGGGATGAACAAAGTCACACACTGCTTGCAGGGGTGGGGTTTTTTTGGCTATTCTCAGTATACCCGTTATTCCAAGTATCTCTTTAGAACAGGACTGCTCTGGTATGCTGTCTTCATTTTTCAAAGATAGCAGACATTCATTTCATTCACATGATACTACAGACAGAGGAGTTTAAAACCACAAAGTGGTCTTAAAAAAAAGAAGTTCTGTGGAAATGCATCCTTAACTTCTTTACAACAGTCACAACTCACAAACTGGACATTCAAAGTAGTATTCTAATCAGCAGAAATTGAAGTAATTTCTTACAGAAGTACTGTCTAGAGACAATAGTCAAAGCTGAGTTTTGCATCTAGACTTAGGATTCAGCTTCTGTGTTTGAAAAATGTATTAATCCCAATTACCCTGAGTACACAATGAAATGAAAATTAAATAAATCCATTAGTTTAATTTTAACTTAAATGAGTCGTTAAAGATACTTTAAAAATGCCCCATCAGTGAATGTTCTCTCTTCAATGTATTTAATGCCGAAACTTCATGAACAGGATATGCACATAAGAGCCTGAGTTGTTCTTAATGCTAAATTATTCATAATGGTAATCAAACTGATGAATGTCACTCAGAGTGAAAGCACAACTCTGACCAATCTTATTTTTTCACCTACAACTAATTGGCACTTGGACCATCTGAAGATTCAGAAGCCTATTGTACTTGTGGGTTTTCTTTGTTGTTTGGTTGGGTTTTTTTTAAAAGCAGCATCACCTAGCAAAGTTAAGAACTGACCACATAAAATTAGATCTGCTTGTCACCCACTTTTGGCTGGGGTGAGAAACAGCTTTATGCTTGTTCTTAGTCCTTGCTCATCCTGGCCACTCTAGTTAAACTCATTTTAGAACACTGTTGTGGAAATATCTGATTAAGACCAGTACTAGATAACTCTTTCTCTTTAGAGAGGCCAATGGTCATTTGACTGATTTTTCATTCTGCTTTTCAGTCAGCTTCTTCATTCAGATATGTAATGAGCACTTCCAAATCTCTCTCTACACACTGAGAATTGACTCCAACCCATTACCAATATTCCCCATCCCCTGGTTTGTTCCTCACAGAACCCTCCAAAAAAAAAACCCCACCAAAATTTGTTTCCCTGTCCCTGGAAGAATCCTGGCATTATCACTTCCCTTTTAATTTTCAGTGTAATTCTGGTTATCATTCACAATTTGCACTAAAGCACTGCTAGCATACAGAGTGCAGGCTTAAATGGCATGGAAAAAGATAATGATGACCCGTGGCTATAGAAAAGTAAACAGATTGAAATTCAAGTTCTTCAGGCTCTGTTGGCCTTTGTCATGTTATGCCTGTAAAATGAGGCTAGTATTCCTGTCTCCTGTAGAACTACTTAATGTGAGATATTTATGCACTGTGATATTATCATAATTCTTGTCGCTGATGGGAAGCACCAGCTGAAGCTCTAGAGTCTATTCTGATGCACTGTAAAAAAAAGTCAAAGAACATGACATACCCTCTTCGCTTGCCTGTAACAAGTTTTCACAGGCAACTTCCATGTTGAGTATTATCCTGATTCAATTGTTCCACATAACTGGGATGACAAATTTTATCATATGACTCCACTTACACACCAGGAATTCTCTTACATGAAGAAATATTGGAGCTCAACATGAAAATAGTACCGCACCCCATTAAAAAGAAATACTTTTTGTACAAAAAATACTAAGAGTTTATGTACAGTAAGAAATCCCACCAAAAAAAATTCCTAGAGATTCTACCACTTGCACAGCTTAACCAATATTAGCACTAGTGAAAATAAAGTAGACTTTCCAAAACATTTACAATATTACACTGGCTTGCAATTTACAGGACAAAGTTCTAAAAAGCAAGACGAGCATTATGGAACAAAAGAGCAGTTCACACGTTCTGCCTCCAAAGGATGCTAATGCTCTTTCAGCTAGACAGCAGAACACTGAACTGGCTTATCTTTTCGGTAAGCTTTCTAACAGAGTAAAGTTTCTGAAAGTTGGTACTAGCATGGCACAAGAAAAAAAAAGTATGAAAACACTTCCCTCCTTAACAGAAATGAATTTCACAGCAGCTGTACATCAGCTGGTCCCACAGTCAGAACTTCCACAGCAAACTGCTGCATTATACTGTTCTTCACTAGCAATAACTTCTCAGAGGAGAACACACACGAATGTCTTAGGGACCATCAGATTATGCAGAATAGCAGTCTATAACACAAATAGTGCTCAATATCCCTACCTGTAGCTCCTTCTTAAATGCTGGAAAAGATCTGATAATAAAGGAAAAATACATGAGCTGAAACTATCAATGAGAGTTACAGTGGTCATCAAACACTGATTCCAGTGAAAAGGCACCATTACAAAGCTCTGACTATCGAGGGTAACTTTTTCATTCCACAGAAATGAAGCTGACCACGCCAATACCAAAACCAAGTACCTTGGTAAAAAAAAAATAAAGATGTGAAGCCATTTCACAATCAAGTTCCATACCATAGTTACCTACCAGATAAAGGCAGAAGAGGAAGAAAAAAAATGTGGTTTTTTTTAATGATTGAAAATAAAGCCCTGGATCACAGAAGCAAGGGTGTAAGTGATATCTAGGGAGACCACCTTGCCAAGGGTACCTTGTCTTAACTGACTAGGTCTCCAAGCACATTTGCTTTCAGTGACAACTGAGGATATCAGCTAAACTCACCTTTCTACCTTGACTGCTCTGTTCCATTGGCCCTTCAAAGGCGCAAGAAATCAAAGTCATATTTCCTACAAGAAACTACAAACCACCTGCATAGTTCAGGACTTTAGAACTCAAGTTAATTCTCTTTAGTGGATTATAACCAGACCTTTATGTGAACCTGATGGTAAGAATGCCTCAATGAGCTGGGAGTAATACAACAGTACATGCACAAGATATTTATGCAGTGCTCAAAGTCACAAGCTTCTAATTTAGCCAAAAGTAAATGCCCCTTAAGAATCTTCGTATTTATAGTGTAAAACCATATTTAAGCAATCAAAAAGTGAATAATAGAGCAGTTAGCCAACTCTTTAATACATTAGCTAAAAGTATATCAATTCCATTGATTTTTATGATGGGCTGATTTCACGTAATGGACTAAGCTCACTAGAAAGACTGTAAAAGGGAAAAAATGCTTTGCCAGAACTAGTGGAAGATGGTGTCAAAATGCTTTTATGACAAGCATACAGTTAAAACATTTTATTTGAAGATGTTAAATATAGAATACTACTGTCAAGAATAGATTTGGTGCTAAAAGTTGAGTAAAAGCCATGATTACAACACTGCAGATATATTTTGCAGATTTCAGTTGTATTTCACTTTAAATATTTTGTTTTATTCCTAGCTAAGAAACAGGAAGCTTGGACTGTGAATACTAGTCAAACTTCAACACGGCAAAAGGTTAACAGCAAGATGCTTCAAGGATCTATAAAGCAAGCAACATTTAAAGGCACTAATTAATGAACTTTTCTAGTTTCTTTTCCGGATAACGGTTATGTAGGTTAGTCAAGTACAGAAGACCAAAAATGCAGCCAAAAATGGAACCAACTGAGAGCTAATCAACCATGATGTACAGGTAACACAGTGGCAGATAAAATTCAATGTTAATAAATGCAGAAGAAGTGTCACTGAAAGCTAAAGACAGAATTATTAGTATGGTCAGCAACCTTCTAAATTAAGTAGACCTAGTATAAACAAGAGGATTACAAGCATCCCTGTGGAACTCAAGGAAGATCTCTGTTCAGTATCAGAACATTGCTGCTGAAAATTAAAAGTATCAGGATTCAAAAGCAGCAGTGGCAAGCACTAGCAAAACTGTGGTATCTTCACATAAAACTAGTGCTTCATTGTTAATCATTAGCTGAAAAAGGCTGCTGCAGTATTAGATTAGGTGTCTGAAGAAACTTGTATAAAGAGAATTAGAAATTAATACTGTTAATACAAAGAATCACAAAGCAAGACATGAAAAAATACATAGTTATAAGTATACTAAATGTAAACTGAAGGAAAATAAATTTACACCTCAAAAATGCTGCTCAGTGAAAGTGGGAAGTATACAGTTCAGAGGTATGCCTTTTCGATACAATGCATAATTAAATACTCAAAGTAATTTCTAGTGCGTCTTTATTACAAAGAATCTGCCAACAGTCAAAGAAGGACAGAAAACTGGACTGAGGAACATCCCATTTAAGGATCCAAGTCTACTTCTATTAAGTATTGCTGTAAGACCCATACCATAACAGAAGTATTCAACATCTGGCTCCCGTAACACTTCTTGTACCTGCCACAAGCTATTCATCTAGATGAACTCCAAAGAAGCTCCACTGCCACAATTTCAATGCTAAAATCACCATGTTGGCCCTGCGAGGTGGGGGGACATGCACCAAATACACCACCTTCCAAACACACTTTAAAATCAAGATCCTGAAGGGCAACACTAGAATGCAAATCATACACTATAACTTGGCCTAAAGGACAGCACTACAGACTTCCAGATTTCGGTTAATAATTTAGGACAAATAAAAGAACTCCAAAATTCTTGATAAAGTGATTGGTTTATAAGCATGAAACAGCACCATTCTCAAAAGCACCACTCCAGCTGCTAAAAGGTGTTTTAATGCATCTTATAAAAAAAAGTTCTATTTCAATTTGTAGGCCAGCCCTCTTCCTTGTAAGCACTGACAACTCCCAGTACAGGTCAACTTGCACCTAGAGATGGTTCCTGCACTTCCACGTAGAAGACACTTAAAGAAACAGACTGGGGAGGACTGCAGAGCTAAAGACCATACCATTTTGGTCCTGCGAATCAAACTTTTGTGCCAGGTGGATAGTCTGAGACCTATTATATGCACTAAAAAAAACCCACCACTAAAAATATAAAATGCAAAATCTGTCAAGAATCTCGTGTCTCTTGAACTAAACATAATGTAAATTGCATTCAAATGACTTAAGCATTTGGAAGTACCCTATTTTTAGATGAGTGTCCCTGGAGCTACTTTTTGTTCTTATCCCAAAGACAAACATCATGCTCTTTCTGTGATAGAAGAAAGAAAAAAATATTTAACAAGTTTACAGCCAATATATATTTTGCCAACATGTATGCAACAAAGAAAGGACAGCAGGGTACTATTTCACTAAATTTCAATGACAAATTGCTGCTTTATTCTAAATTACCTCAATTCTTTCTCTGTATAGCTTATTCCTGAACTCGTTTGAACAAATCCAGTTTGAGATGATTGGGGGTGGGGTGGGGTGGATTTTGTATAAAAGTGAAACAGTACCACCTCACCACTAGGATATGCAATGACTGTCACGTGGTATTTTTAAAGCATTTCTATGACTTTCATTAGTGTCTTTGAATTGCCCTATTCCTACAGGAACAAGGTGTATGAGGAATAAGGTATCCTCATTCACGCAGCTTACAATTCTGAAAAGCCAGGCAGCATCCAATAATAGTCCAAGTGTTACCATTATCACCTTGATCTCAAGGGTGGCTTGTATGTGGTGTCCTTGCCAGGTACCATTCGTATCATTTTTCTGAAGATGACCATGCTGCCACAATCTCCCTTATCGACAATCATTTGAGGAACATTTATCTCTGATGTGCATTCATGTTTTACAGATAAGGTAAGCCTGATAAAATGCAGCAAATTCAAATTCAAAGTGCTAGCAATACCACTTAAAAAAGGCCAACATCACAGGAGGACACGGACAAAATTCCAAGTCACAGAAAACGATGAAGCTGGCACTAGAAAATGAAATGCTTTCTCCAATATAAGCAATCCTTTGTATTTACAAGAAAAACGAGTTCTGTGGTGTTCCAAGTGTTCAGAGTAGCATGATCTTCACTGCCTTTGCAAAGGAGCGAAGTCGAGAGTAACAGTGTATAAAAATACATGGTTAGTTACATAGTTTTGGTTTGCACAGCTGTTGGCTATGTTCATTTACAGTTCATGTAGTGCCAACATCATTTATATAAACAGAAGAGGCCGGTTCACTCCTGTTCATTACCATAAAAGTTATTTCTCTCAGCAGCTGCTGCACAAAATTCAGTTTCTATTTCAGTATCTCACCCTGTACGTTTACAAAGTGGCAGGTTCTAGAGACTGCTAAAAACAAGTAGGACCTAAAGAAACTTGGCCGTCCTTAAGAATAAACGGGGGTGTGGGGGGACGGATGACACCCGGCACACACTTCTGCTTTCTCGGAGTGGAAGGAGGTAGTAACCCCCTGTTAACCCGGGTAAAGTCACATGAAAACTAAGTTGCTTTCGGCAACTACGTGGAATGAGAGTCTTAGTTTCCGCGACCCTCTTCAGCCCTATGAATTAAGAGGAAATAAAGTAAGGCTGATGATCCGGATTCCAGCAGATAAGAGAAAGTCTAAAATATTAGTCACATGTTATGTAATAACCATTAACTGATCGAACTTGATGTGACAGCGGTGCAGAGGTAGAGCCAGGGATGCTGCCCTGGTCCTCCCCCCGGCACACACACACGCTCCCGGCGACTGCTGACACAGAGCAGCTCCCCGACCCCTGGGAAGCAGCAACAGGACGTCCCCAGCCCCCCCGGCCGCCCGCCCGCCCCTTTCCCCGGCAAGGAGCAACTTGGGGAGCCGCTGGAAGGCAGCAGCCAGGCTGTGTGTGCCCGTCCCCCGCGCCCCGCTCCTCCCCAGCGGCTGCCCCCCGAGCAGGCACCGCGGCGGGGCCGCCCCGCTCCTCCGGCCGCCCGGCGGAGAGGAAGCGGCGATCGGCCGAGGCGGCGGCTCCCCTGCCGGCGGCCGGAGAGGGGAGAAGCCCGGCGCTGCCTGAACTTGGCGCTTCCCTTTCCCCGAGCCCCAGCGCGGGGCGGGAGCGGGGGGGGAACGGAACCCGAGGCGCCCGGAGCCCGCACTCACCTCGGCCCTCTCTGTCGCTGCGGGGCGGCCGGCGGAGGGAGGGCGGCCGGCCGTTGAGGGGAAGGGACGGGCGCCGCCGGCCCCGCCGCTGCTGCGCCTGTCACCGGGCGCCCGGGGAGGAGAGTCCCGCAGGGTAAATCCTCCGGGCGGCGGCAGGGACGGAGACGAGCCGCGCACCGCCCGCTCGTCGCGGCGGCCGCTGCCTCGCACCAAGTTGAGGCGCGGCCGCCGTCGCCGTTGCGCAGCCGGGCTGCCGGCGGCGGCCGCTGCAGCCGCGGGGAACCGGCGCCTCCGCTCGCCGCCTCGCTCCGCGGCCGGGGAAGGAGCGCTGCGCCGCCGCCACCGCCGCCTCAGCCCCCCTCTTCCTGCGGCTGCCGGGAGCCGCGCTCCGGGCGCAGCGGCGCGGTCACACGAAGCCCCGCGGAGGAGCAGCCGCCGCCGCCGCCTCCCTCAGCGCCTCGGAGCCCGCAGCTGCAGCCCCCCGGCGGCGCCCGCTCCGCATGCCCCGTCCTCCGCGCACCACCGCTGCCAGCGGCGCCCCCGCCCGCCCGCTCTCCCGCGCACGCCGCTGCCGCCCGAGCCCTCCTCAGCGCCGCGTCTCCATCACCGGCGCGGGGGCGGCGGCGGCGCGGGGGGCGGGCGCAGGGAAGGGGCGGTGACCGCCCCGGCGCGCGGACGCGTCCCCCGCGCGCCCGCGCCCCCCGCGCGCCCGCGCCCCCTGGGCGGAGCCCGCGCGCCCCGCCCCACCCCGCCGCTACCCCGGATGTGCGGGGGGCGCGCGTGGCCAACGGCCGCGGGTGGGGGGCCATTACAGCCCGGGCGGGCTTGTGCGTTGCCGCCGCTGCCTCGCCCGGTACGGCGAATTTGGCTGGCGGGCGCCGGTGTCCGCGGTGCCCGGCTGTCCCCGGGCTGGGGGGGCTGTTCGTTCTGGCCGGTTCTAGTCAAAGCCGCGGGTGGAAGCGCCGCGTGTCGTCATGAGCGCTGCTGGCCTGCGGCCCCCCAGCCCTCTGGCTGAGGGGTGGGCTGTGCGGCGCCTGTGCTTCCTGTACGGGCCTGCGGGCTATTAACGCGCGGCTGCAAGGATTGTGCTTTGTATGGTGTTACAGGGTCTGTTGTAAGTGAGCAGGTGTGGTGTTTTCCTGTGTCATCCCTGCTGCGCTGGCACCTGCTACACCCACAGTTACGTATGCCTTAAAATTAGGTCTGGTCTATGAGGACACGAAAGAACTGCATGACCTACCAAATTGTCCTTCCTATGCCTTTTGATGGGGGCTGCCAGCAACAGCAGGGCCCAGCTCCTTGCTGGGCCATGGATGGCTTTGGCGTAGCTTGTGTACCACCAACATGGCGTGCCAGCAGCAATTTTAGGACCCATGGTTGAAAGAAATGTTGCGTTGGGTTGTTAGGCTGTAACAAGCCTCCTCTTAACAGTGGCCCCTGAGCAAGGCAGCGGGCCATGGGTATGGGGCCCAGTGCAGCATCAAAACATTAGGTATGTGCCCTGTAACAATGTTTGCGTACTAAGATTATTTAATAGAGCTAGAAAACTACTTCAAACCCCCTCCCAAGATATATTTTGACACTTGAATTCTGGGAAGTGTTTTATCTTTCCCTACTCTTAAATTCAGCTTTTTAAATCTTATAGATCAAAGTTTATATGCTCTCTTTAAAAAGTCTAACTAGCAAAGTTTCAGTGAAGAAAACGCTGGGTCTCCTTGACGAGTGAATCTCAAGTCTCTGAAATGATGTATAACTTTAAAAGAGGTATTTGTTTACAGAACCCAAAAACCATGCTGTGCTCATTATAAACTTATTTAACAAGTTCCTTGGCAGAAACCCTATATTCTAAATAGAATTTAAACAGAGAAAGAAAAAAAAAAAGGTGTGCAGACAAAGTTAGGTGAGTGCCGAACACTTTCATACTGATGCCCCACAATTTTGTGGGGAATTTTGCTGGTGCTCCCATTTATTTCCCTAAAGATCTTTCTGTTCAGACACTGACTGGTTCTGGTCCTTTACCCACCACACACCTGCAGCTGCCGCTAGCCCTGTGGTATTTTTGTCTAACTGTAAGGTTGATTTTTTACTCTCTTTGCCACATATGCAGGTGCTACTTGCTCTTGCCTGCCTCAAAAGTAACTTAGGCCTTTCTTAAAGGCACTTAGATTTCCCAACCATTCATTTGGGATACTTTTTCTTCAGACAAAACCGGTGAGTTCAGAATCCTTCTGTGCCCCCACAGATCTGTTGAGGATGAGTACTTGGTTTGCTAGGTAGAGAGCATGCAGAATCCTGTTTCTCCGTATATTTTGATGTGTGCATATTTTGACAGCCGTACGCTTGCCTACTTTTGCAAGTATTAAAGAAGGTATTTCAGGCCCCCTTCTTTAAGCAGGAGAGTGCAGGGAGCAGCACGGTGGTTGCACTTGGACTCCATCTGCCTGTTCTCCCCTCACTGGGGAGAGTCAAAAGTGGACGATGGATTCCTGAGGAGAGGAGACATCTAGCCAGGGTAAGCTGAGGATTAGACTAAAAGTGGCTTTGACTAACATTGTAATAGTTCGAATAAAAAACATTTTGAAAAAATGCTTAAAATTGTAGTCAGGTGACAGAGTAAACATACATGTAAAAATACCAAGGTAGCCAATGCATAAACAGCAGGACAAGGAGGCATTCTTTGCCCAGCGTAGGACTCGCGCATATGTTCACCTTCAATGAGCTGAATGGGATTCCTTGTGTGCTTAAACAACTTAAATATTTGAGCTTTGCTGTATTGCTCAGCTGATACATTCATCAGGGACTGCGTACTACGACAGGCAGCTTCCCTGTGAGAGGTAATGCACGCCGCTGCAAGAACTATAGAGCTGCCTTCATTTAGCATTTATAGGCCGGGGATTGAATATTTGTGTGTTTATAGGCAGGCAGATAACATAAGAAGTATCAGGCTTTCCTATGCCAAAAATATGTGTTTTCAAGTTACGCTAAAAAGTTTTAGCAAGAATGATCTATTGTATGCGAGCAGTTTACTATATGCAAACAGCTTAACACTTGTCCATTATGATTGATGATGCTGTAGGATGTATCCCAAATCCCTCCGGTGGAAGGTCTTTATGACACCTCGATTATCTGTTCTATTGCATTGCAACCGAGTCCGGGAAATTCACTTAGCAAAAATGTTATCAATTTCATGAAAAGAAGTTAGTGTGAGATGTCTAGATACAGCCAAAGACACTTTAAGAAGTGATATGAATTCACGAAACCATGCAGATAGAAAGATGTAATTTTGGAGTAAGTGTACATTCAAAAATGTAGCCTATAATTTAAGGACTAAGTTTACAGCATTTGTATTAAGAGAAGTATATTGAGATTCAGGTTTATGGATTGTGGAGCACTACTAAGTCAACCTTGTAAAATTATTGTTGGAGGGATCTTTTAAAATATGCATATCTCCAAGTCATAAGAACAAATAAATAGATTTTTGAAATCTTTGTGATGCTTTGTAATTATAGTCAATGCTATCCTTCTGATTTCATGACAGTCTCAAATTATTCTAACATACATACTGCAGAATGCTGGGGGCGGGGGGGGTAGGGGTAGGGGAATAATGGATTTTTCTTGCTTTGCCTACATGTTTGTCCAAGCTGTGCCACTCCTCTGATGTGCCCAGAACCCCACAAAATACCAGGTCTGGGGCAGACAGCTAGTACGCTGCAGAGGGGAACCTCATGTGCAGTTTGTACTGTAGCAGGCACCAACAGGCACAGTTGCCTGCGCAGGTCTCCATCCTACATGTGCAGCCCACCTACAGCTGCAGAGAGGTGAATTGACCACAACAAATGACAAAGCTGCCAGGCTCAGGGCAGATGAGGAACTGAAGTTCAGGCTACCTGCAAGGTAAACAGAGGCACCAGGGGCCAGATCCCACAGACAGGGTATGTGTAACCATCATTCATGTCGGCAGCATGGCTTAGCGTCATGAGGACAACAGCCAGGAGCAGCCTTGCCAAGAATCCTCACAGAACCGGCATTAAAATGTTCCCCAGCTGAAGCAGGTCACTGTGTCAGGGTTTGGCAGTTTGCTGCATCGGAATCTGAAGCGGCATCCCCTTTGAACCGAACGCAAACAAGCAGTACCTTAATGGAAGTCATTTTACACTCGTTCAGTGTTTAAATGGTGTTTTTAAAAGAAAACCTTAAAAATAAAAAGTATATTTACATGCCAGATACAATCGGCTTTGTAAAAAGAAAGAAATATGTAAATACTGTCTTCACATCAACTTTGGGGAAGTGTTTTTCCCACCAGAGCTAATTGCCAATGAAAAAATTGGCATTTATTTTTGAGGTTGTTACAAAGGGCGTCATAAACTAACTTTATTATAGCAAATGTTGAACTGTATTTGCATTATTTCCATCACATTGTCTTTGTTTTACAAGCTGTCTGCAAGAGCTGTTCTTGGAAGGTCTCCAACAAAGCATTCTCTTTGGGGCTACTAACTGCAAATAAGATTAAAGCTTAATATGTCTGGTAATCAGTTTTCTTTTAAAGAGTGCAATTTGATTTCTTATGGTCAGCTGGGATCCCACGTATCCTCATCTCTTCTGTTTTTCAACTTGCTGCTCTCAATAACCCAAAAAGGCAATTTGCCAACAGATGTCCTTTCACCAGTTTTCCTGAATTAAGAGTGTCATCCGAGAGGTAGTCATGCATGGCTTCTACTCCAGAATCCAGACTTCTGTCTATTAAAGGCAACTACTTTTTTTTCCTTCCAGCCTGGGCAAGAACAAAGCGCTTTATGTCCTCCATTTGTTCTGGTGACATGCAGCGAATAAAGATGGGTAAAGCCCATTTGCTCAAACCAAGTAAAGAGGAGTGGGTCCTCTCTGTACTCCTCACCTATACCACTGACTTGCTCCAAGAGAGCTGCAGCTGTACTGTGTGAATTTTTCTTGATAACAATAAAAATACTCTTTTGGGCAAATGGCAACTAAGAGAGAGCGAGCACCACGAGAACTTGTCTGTCTTTCATGAACCCAGTCCCACACCCCCCAGCTGATCTGATCTCGCCTCCCTTGTAAGGATGGGAGGAGGGAGCAGCTGGGATCTGTGCAGGTACCCTGGAGGGGAGGGGAGAGCACCTTCTCACCTCCCAGGGACAAGAGTCCCAGCACTCTCTTCCCATGGATGCTCCCTGAGCCCATGAGCACACAGCTCTTGTCCGCTTTGCTCCTTTGCTGGGGAGGAGTAAGAGGGAGAACAAGTCTCCTTCACCCTATTCCTTCCCCTGTATTGGACTGGAACTAGGGCACCGTCCTGTATCTGAGGAGAAAGTTAAGGACAGAAAAACAGTGAGACTGGACCGGCAAAACTGGACTGGGTAAGCCTAGTCCTACAGATATCATGCGAGTTTTACAACCTAGTAATTATTGAATCATTTGGTACAATGTGCAAGCAGAACAGCAGCCACCCTGTGCTGCTGCCATCTATGCTGCACATTGTACAACAGAAGGGTCAGGAGTTGCAGGAGACCATGAATCATTAAGGAAAGTGTTTGGTAAAAGAGAATGCTGTTGGCGACTCTTGCACTTTCTTTTTGTCCTAAATAATAATATTCCTGAAATCCATCTTGACTGATACTATGACTTTTCCTATTGGGCCTACTGGACCAAACCACCAGAGGCCAACATTTTCAGAGTGTTCGTTCCTCATCGGGAGCTAGGTTCTCAAATCCCAGTCCTTAATTTTTACTTGTGTTAACTCTCCTATTGAAAACAAGCTTTAGGACAACATCAGAGCATATTGGTATATTCATCAGTTTGGTTGTCAGAGGTCCAAGATGATTTAAACCAAGTTTGCCAAAGGAGGTTGCTTCTAGATATAAACATTTCAAAGAATGTAAACACCAGTTTTCAAAACGTTGTTAAAAGGTTTTGGCAGGTATGAAAGTGCTTCTATTTCCATCTACATTAAACCTGGAGCATATTCATTATTCTTACATAGCCTGTTGTTATTCCATATGTCATCATTTGTTTTGATACTTATTTCTAAGTTCTGTTACAGGAGAAAATAAGAGCACTGTGTTTCTAGGATATTTCTGGCACAGCAACGACATGTTTTAATATAGTACAAAACATTTAATCCAGTGAGAATATCCACAACTACAAAATGCAGATGTTTAAACCACAAAAGAAAAATAACTATTACACTTCATTCAAACATACATGTGACTGAAAGGACTGAGGATTTATCACAAACAGCTCTAGCCTTTACAAAGTGAAAGTGACTGGTCCTATTCTGGAAGAAATATGAATGAGCTTTCTCTCAAGAAAAATAGAAGCGGCCTGAGGGCAACATGAAGGTATAAGTAAAACTCTAAAACATGAAGTCTCTATTTTATTTTTACCGGAGTAGCTTTACCTTATGGATAAACAAAGACAAGATATAATTTTATGTAGCCATTTGAAAGTTCATAAGCCTGGTTAAAGCAACTTTTCTCAAGCAGTCTTAAAAACAACAGTAAAACTAGCAACTAATATGTTTGCCTGATATACTGTCACGTCTCCATGACAGTAAGGCCTGTCTAACCATTCGTTCTCCCTGCAGATGGGATCCCAGTGTTCCTATTTCAGGAGGATGTTTTTGTCACTGACTTAAAAACAGTAAGTGATTAAAGCGAGAACAGATACTAAATGTTTTCACATAAAAGCCTGCCACAGATTTCTCACCCAAATGCTTCCATCTATCCCTCACTATTTACCATTGCTGTTAACACAGCGGGTCAGCAATATAATTTTTTGCCAAATGTGAAACAAGGCAATTTTGTAGGGGATGCCGGAGGCCACTTGGAAACCAATTGCTTGAAGGAGGAGGTACCTTATGAAAAGGGACTGTAAAAGTGGCACCCAAGGGCTTCAACTTTGTAGCTCGATGGCTTCTTCAATAAATAGGCTCTGTTTATCATATATAGAAGAGCAAAGGAGAGGAAGCGGGCTTCCCACAGACAGGTCTGCAAAACGAAGGTACCGTCTGCTCCACACATCATAGATTAACCACAATAAAAAGGCTGAATTCATCAGTGTAGAGATATGCTGCATCATTAAATTATGCCTTCAGTGACAACTGAATAGTCCATTTGCCTTCAGCAGGTTTCTACTGGAGGCAATGATTGGAACTTAATAAACAGTTGTGTTAGAAAAGCACTATTTGTTATATATACGGCCTGTGAAGCACAAGCAGCAGAAGAAAGCGGGAACATTTCTTTTTAGTTACAAGCATCAGAAGAAATTACTGGCAGGTAAAGGAAGTGGACTGACATGATAAAAATACACTACTTACCACTCACTTTTCAGGTAGGACAAGCCCTTAATAAGTATTTGGTAGGTTTTCCCATTAGTCTGGTGTTCCTACTGTCAAGTGTGGATTAGTATTCCCACATGTTATTTCCAGTCAAAGGACTCCACCCATAATCTAGATTCCAGTTTTATTGCCCAATTAAGTTTTTAAAACGGTCAACATCCACTGCAATTCAATGATTTAATTATATTTACCTAAATGACATTGCAAATGAGCTACGCCTGCAGGAATGGATGGTTTGGGTCAGACCAAAGGTCTGTCTAGCTTCATACCCGCTCTCTGACACCCCCCAAAGTGGGTACCCAGGAAAAGATTACAAGGGCCACTACAAACACATGGTGGCAACTCCTCAGCTTTCAGCCAAACTTGGGTTTAGTTTCTCTTTTCAATACAAAGGTGATTTGCATTTCACTTATTTTCTATAACCTGCAAAGGTCTGCAAAGGCAATAATCCTGTAGATCATCCTCAGCTAGGTCTCCACTTAAGTGTATGTTTAATTGGAATGTACTGGCAATACTTAATTGCTGCAGGTGAGCTTTGTGGACATGCAGGCTGCTGGCAAAAGCAAAAGGCAAGTATCACCTCTATGTCTTAATTCAGTTTCTCTCTTATGATCTGGCCCAGACCATAGGAATTCATGTACTGTCCCTAGGATTTTGATTTCTGGAACCAGTGGATGACATCTGTGTAGGGTCAAATAATTTATCCAAAGTATAAAGAGGCTTTTCCGTAAAACCAAGGAATAATCCATCACTCAGGCTTCTTTGTTAACAATTTTCAAGTATTATGAAATTGTCTAACATTCTTCCAGCTCTGTTCTTATTCTTAAATCCTTCTACCCCACAATCTTGAAGTATATGCAAGCATAAAATATTTTATCCAGGATACATTTGAGTAATAAGGGCATTCTAACAATTTTTATTCTGTCTTGCTGTGTAGCAATGATCTTTGATATTAGTACATTCACTGCCTTCCTTCCAGGGATGCACTGATTTTAGACAAGGTGGGTAAAAATCATTTCATCTGGAACTGTTGTCATGCTTACTGCCTGATTCCTAAATCCTGCACTGGAACTGAGTACACCATGGCTGAGCACAAGCCCAGCACGGAGGAATTAGGGAAAAAAATCCGGCACCTCAAGGTAGTACTTGGCAGCTGCTGTTTCAGCCCTAGAGCTACAGCAGCTGCCACAGCCAAAGCAGCGTTGCTTGGAATGGACAAAATAAAGAAGATCTGCCTGAACTGTTGATCTACTTCTCCTTCCCACCTTGTGGCTTGCCTGCATTTTTTAACTCTTCCTTTACGCAGTGCAAAGAGCTCTACCTGGATCGTAATCTTGTGGATCCAGGAGAAGGACTATGTTTTCATCCCTATTACACAATACAGCCACAGAAACCTCCCCTCCCTTTCCCCCAGCCCCACCCCAATATTATCTTGTTAAATTAAAAATAAGCCTTTTTTTATATATATGTTCAGAAATCCTAGCAGAGGTGAATAGTGCAGAAAGATTATTTCATCACATGGAGCAAGCAAAGAGACTGTGCAAGCAATGAGCTACACACTTAGGAGGAGATGAGAAAAAGATGGAGCATATAATCTAGAACCAGCACAGCCGCATTAAAGTAAATTCATGTATTTAATTTTATATGAATCTATTTTCATACCTTTCTTTTCCTCCAGTCTTTTCTAAAAAAAGGTTTAACTCTCCAGAGTGCCATTTCTGAGATGGCTTCCCATAATGCAAAAGAGAAAAGTCTACAAGCTTTCCAGTGTAAGCAAGCAGCAGATGTGTGCGAGCCGAGAGCTCAGTAAGTAGGTATTTCCAGAGAGCTTAGATAAAGTGCTTAATACAATGCCCAAATACCACAAGTCCCAGTGGGATCTTGAAGCCTGCTATGGAAAAGAGACGATGGAAGAAAGTCAAAGACAAGGCAGGAATGTGATGTTTCCTTTTTGAACCATTTCAAAGTCTGACAACCTTTGTGTGAACCTATCAGTCTGATGAAGTCAACAGCAAGATGCAGCGGGTAGCAGTGGCATGGAAGGTAATATAGTACCTTCTTGGGGTTATAAACTGCATTCCAGTTGCCCTGTACTAATTCTGGGGCATCTCCACAGCATCTTGGCTAATCACTTCCATCGGAGTCAAGAGTAAGCACAATATCATCATTTCCAAAATATTGTTTTAAAGTTTGCACCTTTGCATCTAAACAAAGTCTTGCTCTTTGTCCAATTATCTGAATATACACAAGATCTGAGTATTATTAAATATTGGGAACACTGGCACTTTGGTTAGTGCAAGTCTTAGGTAAGTAAACATGTTGTACATCCACCATACTTTTTACCTGAGGTTCTCACAACTGTTGCTGATGCAACTGTCTCAGTCCCATGCTACGCTTACGCCAAGGCCAGAAGACACCACGCTGAATCCTAACCAGACTTTACATGACCCTGTAATGAAAGTAAGGTTACCCTTGCTTTCGGGGAGGCAAACTGGGGTCTTGCCTAAGGTTGCAAAGCAAGTCAGTGACATAGTGCCAAAAGGATTCAAGGTCTTACCTCCCCTCCCATTCCTGTGCTTCATTATTAAAACATGCTCCTATTCTGTTACATGCATCTCAGTTTTCACTACAGCATTATCACTGTTTAGCACAGTTTTAACAGTAAAACTTACTTTATGATTTGAAATGTCCTTTGGATAAAGAGAAGGGTTTGGAGAAAGAGAAAAGCGATTTCTTCAAAGATACACTCCTGCCTTGCAAAGTAAGTGTTAAATCTCTCTAGCTGAAAGACTATTTATGGTCTGCATAGTTATTCTTTCAGTGTATGACATCATCCTTAGCACATGCATAGCCCAGAAGAGAGTAAATTATTCTCCCTGAAAATTCCTTTCATTACTCTCAGATTGTTAAACATCACCTAGTGGCAAATTGGTAACTGATGTCTGTTGTCTGCAATTGATTTGCATGCTTATTTCCTTTGTTACACACTGGGGTCTCTTACCTTTTGTGTCTACAATAGAACTAAAGATGTAAATATTTTAGGATGCTGGGAATAAATTATGCTAGCTTATTTGCTTTTTTCTAAACCTGTATTTATTTACTTTTTTAAAAAGGCTTTTTTCTATTGCAAACAATACTCATTCACACAGTTACATATCCTCTACTATTACCTCAGCTGTAAAATACAATTTTCTATCCAGCCTTTGACGTGGGACTTCAGCCTGTTGTGCAGCCAACTTCTGCCCATAGCCACTCTCTCTGACTTTGCAAAGGAGTGACCTTTTGAAGTTAACACTGTTTTATTCATTCAGTATCACTACTCCAACTAGTTGAACAGTATCAGTATGATCTGAGGCCTCTGAAAGCAAAAGGTTTAATCAGAGCCCCTCATTCAGTCTTTGGGAGTATTCTTCAGAAAGACAATACAGGCTTAAAATTGATTTCTTGCAGGACCTCTCAGTGGCTGCTGTAAAGAATAAGGAGACAGCATTGATATGAGTCCCATGAGCAGAATCACTTTAACCTGAAGAATGCTGGAATTCCCAAAAGCTGAACAGTGATGAAAGCAATTACCTGAAAACACAGGCAATGTTTTGATGTTTTTGCTGTTGCCTTTTTTCTTCCTGGCTTTTGGAATTGTTTTTCTCTTAGTTGCAGCAGTAAAGCCAGCATCTGCAGTTTGCTGCTGTCTACTCAGTTAAGCAAGTGGCAAGTATGACACTTTTGTTATGGTGGATCAGGCCCTTAATCTGAATGGTACTGTCTGTAATGAATCAAATAACCTCCAGGGCATTTCTCTTTTATATGGCACAGCTATTTACTTCTGTAGAAATCATGCTTTTTAGGCACAAAGTGCTGCACTTCTAACACCCAAACAGTGATGAACCTCTTGGTCGCATATTCAAACAGAGGAGGAAATGCCTCCCTTTCTAAATTTCTTCTAGCTATGCTGTCAATCAACCACAGTCTATATTTCTATTAAATAGACAGATTTTCCTTCCCTCATGTGTCCAATATATTTTTTTGTTTGGGTTCTCATAGTTGCTCACTTGCTACATCCCAAACAACAGGTCCTGATGTTCTGAATGGCGCCTTTATTAGGATTGTTGTTCTAGAGGCACCTCCCTGGAAATTTGATTGAATTTTTAGATGAATACAGATACAGAGGTGAAGAAAGGAAATGTATGAAACTGATTATTTTTCTATTTGAAAACTAGTTTTCCTGCTGTTCTAGACAGATGGAGAGGAAAAAGATGGTACTTAATGAGGTGGGACATATTGTACTTCTTGACAGCACTGCTGAGCCAGAATACCATTTCTTAACATGAAAACCAATGCAGTAGATAATGTGCCTTTCAAACACAGCTTTAAAGTGAAAACCAATACACAAATCAACTTATCTCACCTCATTTTCTCATAGCAATGATAGACTAGTTTGGTTTTATTGCCTACATTTGTATTTATTATCGTTCCCTCTTCCTCCCATTTCCTACCTCTCTCTTTTTTTCTCAAAAGAGAAAATAAACAGATGCTAGAAGAGTAACCCTCAAGATAAAGATACCTAAAAGACCATGCACAATTTCCCATGAATTCTTTCAAAGCATGCTGCTAAAGGAATATGGTCATGCACTGTAAGCCTCATACTGAGCTCTGGTCAGTGTGGGACATTGTTTTACACCACCAGAATATAAATGCTGTTCTAACTAAATCAAAAAGCTTACAAAGTTTATAAACTTACAAAGTTTAGAAATTCTCTGCTGGCAAGGTTGAATTGTCCTCTGCTCTGAAACTCAAGATTGAAACCATCTGGGAAGAAAAAAAAAAATGATGTATCAATGATCTAAAGTGAGCTTGTGCTTTACATATAGCTTATTAATAAATATATAGTCAGACCACATCAATTCTACTGAGCAAATCCAGTCTGTAGGAAGCTTATTTTAGGCATGTGATTTGGGAAGCATACAGAAGAAAAGGCTCATCCAGAGCTGGTGCAGTCAGTTGGAAGAATGCTGTTGACTGGAATGGATTTCAGAGGACCCCGATAAGTAACAGTTGGATACCTTTGGCTGTCAGCATTGGAGCTAACAAAAGCTGTGGTTTTCTACACTTACTCCCAGCTACATAGAAGCCAGAGTTACCTTGACCATCAGCGTTCATCAGCAGGTTGGAGTGTTTACTATCTCAGGTCTACAATCCTTCCCCTCTCAAAAATCACAATGGCTGTAAGACTCTTTTCCCAATTAAGGCCAAATCAGCGGACCCCTGCAGCAGCACTCAAAAAATGCAACTTTTGAAATTTCATGAAGCCAACTCAGACTCTTCAAATGTAACTTTGGAATAATTCTAATTTAATTGTTGTCTTTTGCCCCAGAGTTTTTGTGCCTATGTGTTTGAATTAGCATTTTCAAGCCAAAACCTGAAAGCCTTTTGCTGTAAGTAACAGTAGATGTTAATGTAAAAGCTAATGGAGATTGTGCTTACCACTGAATAAGGCACAAAGAAAAATAAGAGCCCCAAAGAATTTACCATCTAAGGGCTCATTAAATTCAGTGGGACTACTTCCAAGATTAAATGAACACTTCTGGGCTAAGTATTTGTGAGATCAGTTTCATTTTGCAGACATAAGATACAAAATTGCCCCTTGAGACTGGGAGAATAATTGTGCATAACAGGAGGCATGTACTCACTCTTACTATACTCAACAGCAACACTTTAATGATAGTAGGAGAGCCCTCTGGAGTGCTTTTTATATACACTCACTCACACGCTTCCATATATGTATATAGAAGTTTTATCTTTATATACATATATGTATGTGTGTCTGTGTATGTGACTTCCAGTTACATAAATACATATTAAAATCTGCCTATATTCATATATATATATATTAAAATGCAATCTATCACTCCTGTATAGCATATGCTGTAATATGAGAATACATAAGCTAACAAAGCAAGAGGGCAGTTAGAAGACAGAAAAGCTTTCATACAGGTTGCAACTTCATTCCCATAAGATATTAGAGGTCCCAATTCCAATTTTAGAGTCACATAATCTACTTGAGTATATGAACTACTCTTCTTTCAGGAGGAATTCTAGCTCCCACTATGGTCAATGGAGAGTTTTCCTCTGCTTCCAAGAGGAATCAGCCCAGGCCTTAGTGCATCCAAACAGAAATCATTCAGACAAGACTATAGTGTCCTTGCTGATGCAGGAGTTGGGTCTTGTAGTTATATATGTTAAAGCGCTGGATAGTTCATAATCACCAAGAAAGGAAAAAAAAAAAACAAAACAAAACACAAAACCCACACCCAACCAAGCCTATTTCTTATATGAATTGTTTCAGATGTAGCAAAATTCCCTCTTTGCAACCTATGGTACAATTTTAAACAATCAGTTAGAAGTTAATGAAAGTGGGAAAGTGAGTATTGGCCACTGCTTTGGGATTAGGTGGGTTAACATTGCGGCAAGACATAAGGAATTAAACCTGAAAATTACAAGGGATTATGATTTGCAGGAAAACCCCTACATCTCACCATGCCATTCAAACTTGTTTCTGGTATTAACATTGAGCTCCTACCAGGTTGGGTTTTTCGTTTATTTTAACACTAAATTGAGATTTATGCAAACATTCCTGAAATAGGATGAATTTATTATATCAAGTAGGAGACTGAAAACTGCCTACATGCCTACAAAATCATCATTGCTCCATCAGTTAAAATTACATCCCATATTGCTCTCATTTAATCAAAAGCCAATCTTCTTAAGTTATTAAAAAGTACTGGCTTCTTGACATTAGCTAATACCAACATTAAACAAACAAACAAAAAAATTAATAGCTCATCCAAAAATTAAGGCAAGTGTGAAAAGGAAAAAAAAAATCTTCATATAATTGGAGTAGACTCCTTTCTCCAAGAAATAAAAAGAAAATATTGTCAATTTTCAACAAGCATTTGCAGAGTACACATTAAGAAAATCACTTAAGATTTCATCATGGTAAAAGTAAGATAGCATCAACATTTTAGATTTTGTAACATCTGTTTACAGTCAAGACTTTTTTTTTTTGAAGTACTATAAATTGGCAATTGTTTATCTACAGTAATGGACTCAATTACTGCTTCCCCACATTATGCAATGAGCATATTCAGTAACTGAGAAAATTAAGCAATAAACATATACTTTGAGCTACAGCAAAGCCTTGCCAGCATTAATTCTGCCAAATCAGAAGACATGCACACATTGCAATGTCATTTATTTGCACTTCATTTTTTCAGTACTTTGTCCTTCGCTGTTCACTTCTGTAATGCTAATGTACTGTTGCTTTGAAAATAATTAAAATTATGGTCTGACCACATGCAGTTTGAACAAATAGGTGCATGACCTTCAACCCTACACAGAAACACATTCATGCCAGACAAGAAGGTTATACAGCATTAGATAAACTACTACGTGCATACTTACACACATTATAAATGTCAATACGCTAATCAAAATTTTGAAAGATGTATTTTGATTGCACAAAGATGTGTACACTACAGGCTTACATTACAGATACTTAATATTTTTAAAAGTCTCCCTCAAAATCTCAGTTTAAACACCATCATTTGTTCCCAGCCTGTAAATCTGCCAGGAATATTCTTAATTTCCATCAGTTTTTCAAGCTTTTTTTTGTGGGCCCAACACTTAAGTTGCTGATGGTTGCCTCTGAAGGCCTAAACCTCCTTAACTTTACTAAAGTCCACGGGAGAACAAAAATGCTTCACACCATCAAACTTGCATTATCTAACATCTCTTAGAACTCGCTAATTGGGAGAGACAGAATGTCACTGCAGATTAACGCACCTTCTTTCACTTTGAGCACCTGAGTTGAATCTAATCTGCACAAAAGTGACTAAAAATCAATCTAATCTGACAGTGGTGAAATTATTAGATATAATTATATGCATTCTCAGATCCTTACCTGGAGAAGACAGATTCTTTAGGACCTTTCAGAAGAGGAATTTAAAAGATATTTGTAGGGTTTTTTAAAATCAAACCCATGCAGAAAACATTTGCTTTCGATCATAAAAGATGAAAGGTGATAAAGACAATATCTTCTGTTCATATCAGCCCTTAATATTTGCTACAGGAAACAACACACCCCCAAGCCAGAAGTGTGTTGGAGGAAGGAAGGAATTGGGGGAAGGGAAAAACCTTGAAAAGTATTCAGATGCACCATTTTTAATTACACAAAAACATGCATTACATTTTGAATGACGGGCTCCTCTCCATTAAAGGAGCAGGGATCTTAGCTTGCTCATACAATGAAATAATTAGCAAAATTTCTCGCTTGCAAAGGGCTGTATACATCCAATGCAAGCAAGTAAACTCAGCCCTTTTGCCAAACTCAGAGCAAAGGACATGACCAGGGGAGCGTAACCCTGACTTGAAGCTACCTTTTTCCTTTCACTCAAGTTTGCTGAGCTGTATTCAACTACAAGTTAGGAAATAAAAAGGACGCTACCGCAGGCTTACACACTTTTTGACAATAATCTCAGCAATAATATAACACTAAACAGTGCTGAAAAAGAATCTAGTTTGTTTAAATACTAATCATGCCTACCAAAAAGCTTCAAATGCATTCACAAATCTTTTTACCATATAACAGGACATACTCAACAGCACACTGTTAACAATGTTCTTCATCAAAATCTTTCTTCAAGCAGTAAAATGCATCCATTTATAATTCCAGTATTCCAAAAATGAAGACACAGATGATGAAATCGTTGTATTCTGAGCATTAAAAAGCACAGCAAGTCTGTGTGTCAGAACTAGGAATGCAATACTGTGATTAAACTAACAAAATTGTATTTGGTGAAAAGAATAGTTTCTCATGTAAAAGAATCGCGTTGTTTGCTCCTACTGTCATCTTTTTATGCCCACAAACACATGGACAGTGGAAATCCAGTTGATACAATCTATCTGGATTTCCAGAAGGCTTAAGGAACCTAAGCTCCTACCAAAAAATAATGAAGGTTCTTGCACAGATGTGTCACAAAATCTTTTGACAGTGCAACCTGTCAAAAAATAGGATATAATTGCCTAAAAGAGTTAGAGAAGTAAATAGTCCTCCCAGAGATCTGTCCTGGGACTTATGCTGTTCGTTGTATTTATCAGTAAGCTAGAAAAGGGGTGTAGCATCAGTAAGCTAGAAAAGGGGTGTAGCAAGGTGACAAAAGTTGCTGATGCTACTTCATTATTTAGGGTAATGAAGGTGAGGGCTCATAATGAAGAACTACATACAGACCTTATGTGACTTAGTAATTAGGCAATAAACCAGCACAGGAAATTCAATATAGATAAACATAAAAAGATACACAGGAGAATAAAACTGTCCAAATTTCCAATATACAATGAGTCAACCAGTACTACTCAGGAACAGAGACCTTGAGGTCATGACAGACAGATTATGGATATATATGCTTAGTGCTCAACAGCAGTCAAAAAAAGAAAAACAATTATTGGAAAAGGAATTGAGACTAGAACAGAGAACATCTCTTTGCAACCTGTGGAGTGCCTGCATCTTAAATACTGTGTGCAGTTTGTTCCCTCCATCTCAAAGAATATACAGTAGAGCTGAAAATGTTCCAAACAGGGCAACAAGGAGAATCCAAGCACCATCTTCCATATAAGAAATAGCTAAGTAAGCTAGAACTCTTGAGTCTAGAAACAGAAACGTTTAAGACTGAATAAAGTAAAGGTCTATAAAGTCTTTAGTGGCAATGGAGAGGGTGGGTCTTCAATGTCTCTCCAAAAACAAGAGCCAAAAAGCACCAAATGAAGCCAGAAAGCGAGTCAAGTTCAAAACCAAGAGAAAGAGGTGGGTCTTCACACACGTGATTCAGCTTCAGGAACTTCTGGTTGTGGGATACCATGAACGCCAACAGCTCACACTTGTTCAAGGGGCACCGGACAAACTCGTAGAACTGGAATCTACCAAGAGCTACTAAATACACAGAAACCATCTACAGAACAAGTATCGTCCTGTATGAACAGTTGCCCTGTTCATACAGTCTTCCCCACACATCTGCTTTCAGCTCTCACTGAGGATGGTGTACTGGGTTAAACAGTCTGACCCTGTATGGCCAGCCTCACATTCTCACTTCTCTGTGTGAAAGCACATGCCTTTTACAAATAACGATGGAATTGACAGAATCACAGAAAACAGAACTGGAAAAATTCTTGAGAGGTCATCTAATCTACTCTCCTGTCTCTTGGTAGAATCAGTAGTGCGTGATCTTTTGTGGCAGATGTCTAACCTGTTTTTCAAAACCTTCAAAAGCAAGCTATTCTAGTGCGAAGCTGGCCTTCTCTGAAAAAAGCTCTTTGTAATATAACCTGAATCTTCCTTGCTGCAAAGTTAATCCCTTTATTTCTTCATTGTTACAGACACAGAGAGAGATGGTCCCTCCCCCCTTGCAGTGGCCTTTCATATCCTTGGACTTATCTACCAAAACCTAGAAAGAAAACCCAAGCCCTCTCAAATTGTAGTCAACTAATCATTGAAAGAAAAAAGCCAAACACCAACACCCCCGCCCAACACCAAAATTCCTCTACGTATTACCCACTTGAGTGCATCACAGAAAGTAACAAAACAGATTGTTCTAGTAGGGTCGTTACTAGTACAAAAAAACCCCACAACTGTGTGGAGTACAGTTAGTGTATAAAGAATGGCCTATACTGCTCAGTAAATTGAGCTCATCTACAACAGGCACAGAGAACAGCTTACTCCTTCCTTTTCTGCAGAAATCTCCTCCAGCCCCCTTCTCCTCCTCATGCCACACACATAATCCAAATTCTCAATCACTCTTCACAGATCACGCTTCCTAGACCTCAGAGCATCCTCTTATTCTCTTCAAGAAAGATAGCAAAGATTTGGAGAGAGTCCAAAAGTGCAATGCCCAAAGCTAGACATAGCATTCAAATTGAGCCTAACCAAAGCTTTGACGAGTGAAAGGATTACAGCATGTGCCTTGCAGGCTTCCTGCTTGTGTGACGTTCAGGTTTCGAGGCACTGCAATACCGCTGATTCATATCCAGCTCATAATTCACCCAAGCTCTGCAATGCCTTCTACTGCAACTGTTATCCACTGATTTTTACCCAGCCCATGATTTATGTTGTTCCAATATTCTTCATTTTTTTTCTGTCTTATAGAACACTTTTTCCCCCCAAAAGAGATGATATTTTGGGGAATTTCACAAAAATTACATTGATGATAAGTAGTATCAATCTGCTTCTCTCGGTCACCTCACACGGTCCCTATGGATTTCCCAGGGTCAACTGACCAGACTCTTAAAGATCACTGGCTGTAAAAATAAAGTATGAATTTGTGCTTGTCTGTGCTGATTTATTTATATTAAAAAACAAACCAAACAAACCCAACAAAAAACCAACTGCTATCTAAATTCTAATTTCTACCCTCCAACTACAGTCTCCTCTTGGCTTGGTATCACCTGCAAATTTAGTTAGGGGTGCTTTTTGTCTATCTCATCATCTGGTTTGTACAGTAGCAACTCAGCAGAGACTCTCACAGACCTTGGCTAAGACACTGGGTGCAGTCTGACTAGTTCTGCACCCACCAGAATGGTTTATCTAGCACCTGAATTCCTAGTTTGCATTTGCAAAAAAAAAAAGTGAGACTGACAAATAACCACCAAAGTCAAGATGTTATCAAGCAAATGTCACATATTGGTTGCACTTCGCATCTTCATCTTTTGTTCTTTTTTTTTTGTTTGTGGGGGGTTTTTTTTGTTTTGTTCTTTTTTTTTTGCATTGAGAAAATAATAGTGAGCAAAGCAGCTAACATTCACAGATGGCCCACTAACACTTAGAGATACTGTTGGCAATATTAACTTACTCAAATTTATATCCTAATTGCAATAAAAATACCACAGCCTTAACCTACAAGCAAATGCAAAATTACTATAGAACTAAAAGTGCACTAGAAGACTTGCTCTAACAAGCAGAGATGCATGAGCTAATCCCTGTGAGCAATTTATTCAGTGACTTCAACCCCTCTTCTGTTAATGAATTCAATGGGACATTTTTATTTCTGTGAATTTATTCTTTATTTAGAATTATTAATAAATTAATTATATGACCATGCTCAGTCTTGAGATTGCTTGCAAACTATTTGCCATCCCACCAAGATCTTGTTCATAAATCAGATTACTTACTCAGCTAATCCACATTTTTTTTTAGTCTACAAACCTACAGTGTTTTCAAGGTGGTTACTGCATTAAAGATTATGCAAATGAGTATCATGACATTTTTATCTTTCTCAGCTGAGCATTTTGGAAATCAAGAACTTGTTCTCATGAATAACTGCAGAAAACATTAATCAGAATCTGAATGCAAACTAAATAGGGAAATTCTTAACCCATTTTCACTTTCAAAAGGTAAGATTAAATCTAATATGATAAATTAACTCATAAATCTTTTGAGACAGTGGGTAAATATGTTAAACACTGTGTAATAAATGATTATCCAGGATATACAGAATACAGGATTCCATTAACTACACAGTGGCAAGTTTCTTCCTTTCACAGTGTACGCAAACAGAATGTTTAAAATCAAAGTCAAATACTACATGTCATAATATTTTTCCAGTGTAGAATTCTATTTTACCATAGTGAAATCTGTATTTAACATAATCTTTTGTGGTAGATTTCTCTTGCCTACACAGTATTTTGCTTAAACTTGCCAGGCACAGCATGCATACAATTTTTGGTCAGAAGTCCACACTTCAGGTAACAACACTGATCAACGGCAAGTGCGCTGCCAACATAACTTTACTGAGTTAGTAGCAAAAAATTCAAATAAAGCACAACTAAAATGCAAACAGAACAGCAGTTTGACTCTTCTCTTACTGCTCATTTCTGATGTGTCAAATTAATCACATTTTAAAATAATTAACTTCAAGAAGGAAAGGCTACTAGGAAAATGGCACGAAAGGCATTTCTAAAGACCCTGCTTCTCTTTTTGTGTTATGAAGAATATGGAAGTGGCTTTTTCAAAACTTCTAACAGGAAGATTGCATTGAAAGTTAGATATTTGATGTGTGCAGTAAAAAGGCCTTTAATATTACAAATGTAGTCTCCTTAATCCAAAGTTCAAATACCTATTTAAAAGGCATTCGGCATTATATTTAAACAAAGCTAGTGCAGTGCCTGCAGCTGCAAATTGCAGGGAACAAATGCAAATCACAAGAGTTCACACTGCAGGCTCTGAAAAGTCATCAAAGCCTCCAAGTACTTTTAAAGAATAATGTACAAAATGCCACCAGACCTCACAAGCTACCCTGCAGGAATCCATTGCTTTTTACCTGATAGAGCGGTGAAACTAAGAACTTCAATCCTTTCTTTTTCCAGAGCCTTTATAAAAATGCAAATGACACTCAGTAGACACATACACAACTAAAACAAAAAAAAAAGTTTGGATTTTTTTTAAAGTAAAACTTAAGTCTTTTTAAAGAGTTAAAAACTTACTAATTATAGCACAAATTGCATCTGTGCAAGGCTGTTAAAGATGGATAAATTAACAGAAAAGTTGTCTGATACTGTTGCCAGGAAATTGTGATGGTACAAATTACTATGCAACCATCACTAGGAGATACTTCTCAACCGCCACAACTTCCTACATTGAGTTCAACCTACCATCTAGCAGAAAGTTATCCCTGCTTTGTAGATATGAAAACAAATGCAGAAAGACGTTATGTAAGAATTTTAAAGCCTTCATTTTAATTCAGTGGTATACAGAGGGATTATGTATATTCTCTTGCACCATTTCAGATACCTAATAATCTTACAAACTGCAATATGGCCAATGAGTGAAGCCACAGACCACTTCATTTTTAACCTGCCCATTTTTCTGGTAGTACACAAGTAAGAACAGTAGGAATGTTGAAAGCTGAACAACCAGGTGGGATGTCAATTAGGTACTGAGAGAGATTTAATTTCAAAGCTTGGAACAGAATAAATTCACAGTTGCAGAGACCAGCCTTTTCCTTTTGATGCAGCAGAAGAGTACCAAAGCATTTAGTCCGAAAGCATCCAAGGCATTTGCTCCCGCACAGGCTGAACGTGGCAGTCGGAGGGCATCCCACCACAACCAGCCGCTCTGCCAGACCAGTTCACCAGTACCAGTAGGAAGGGAGCTGGCACAACTCTCTACTCCCTAGGAAGCTGCGCCTGGGGCTGGGGCAGGGAGCAGCTCTGATGAAGTGTATGCTGCCCCAACTGCTTCTGCCTATGGATCTTCTCCATCTCCCTGCACCTCCAGATACACATTACTGATGTTCATAATGGTAGGCCATCCTCTTCCAAGGTCAGTCCTTGCTGTCCCGGCAGCTGATGCCATGCCTTGCAGCCCACAGCAGAGCCACCTGCATGGCAGAGCCCTCCCCAGGACCCCCACAGCTCATGGACACAGCCTGCACAGGGGCAGAGCGTGGCTGCCAGGGACCTCGCTTGCTCTACTCTGCTTTATCCTAACTCATGCTAAAGATCCTTCTGCTGGTTTTCCAAACATTTTCTTCTCTCATCACTTTCTTCCTCCATTAAGGGAAAAAAAAAAAATCTTAAATTATCCTAATCACGAGGCACCCACCACCGTTCATATGCCTCAACAGGTTCACCTTACAGGTTCACCAACATTACTCCTCCTGCAGAGGAGTAATCCCCTCTGCATGATGACAAAACTATTGTTAATGGTCAATTTTCGTCCAGTCAAAGGGTGAAAATAAACCCCAAACAACAAAACCAAAACCTGGGATAGGAGCCTGAGATCATCTTCCCTATTTCAGGAGACTCCTGCATTTTTCCTCATGTATTATCGAGAAAAGTACAAGGAGCCTTTCCACTTCACTGAGACTATTACTAACAAGCAGGTGGGTGACTGTTCCCATCAAAGAGCATGCAGGCTTATTGCTGAGCTGCATTTAATTTTTTTATTAGCAAGGCAACATACAAAAAATGGACCTTGCAGTACTAGTTAGGGAAATGGTGTTCACCTTGAGCCAGGTTCAAAATGACAGCAGGAAGAGCCACGTCACAGCAAGCCAGACTAGCAATTGCAATTTACACTTCTTCAGGCGAGCCCTTGTCCGTATGACAAAGCAACTGCCCATTTAAGTGTGTAACAGGAACCTAGCGAGATACATATTGCACTTACTCACCAGAACAACACCTCTTAATTTTCAGCAGGGCTGGGTGTCGACAGCCACTCAAGGAGTGGGGAGAAGGCAGCCTCGCAACCCCACAGCCCTTCCCACATCCTTAATTCTATTGCTCATCCCCTGCAGACACTCTCACTGTTTACATTGCTATTATTGCTATTTTCCAATGAGTTGTAGGCCTTCTGGGATTGTAAAGCATTTGGTACCGTGTAAAATTGCATTGTACTTAATATTGCTGCAATACACATGGGCCTTGTGATTTTGTTTTTAGTAAACTGATTGATAAAAATGGGTACAGATAAGAAAATGCCTTGCTAAGTGCTATTTAAAAACTTTCATGGATGCAGCACATTAATTTTCTGCATGATTCACATGCAACATCTACTTTGCAGCAGCATTAAAGATGCTCCTCTCAGTAAAAACATTCCTATGATAAGGTATGCTTTCTTTTTAATTGGGCATGCCTGGGAACTGAGCACACAGCATGTGCGTGGGAAAGAGATGGGACCCAGCCCTGGGAACAAAAAAAGGCTGACTAAGACAAGATCAACGCTTTGAGCAGATTTGGCTTTGTCAGGGGACACGACTCCCCTGCAATTCCCAGTGTCCCTGCTAATTTCAAACTCAGGTCACCATCCTGAGCATGCGACACGAGGCTGTCATCTGAAGCGAGAAGAAACACATACTGCATGGCACACATCAGCCTAAAACAATCACTAAGGGCAAACGCAATCGTGTTTACCAGCCTGCTCTGCAGTGCTGCTGGCAGCCTGCACACTCAGACAGAAAGACAGCAACTACAGTTGAGAAGGAGATGGGGCTTGAATGTTTGTACAAGGCCTTGCTTACACCCCTGGAAAGCAAATCTTGTCCTGCTTTTCTGCCACATACACAGGTGCCTGGAACACAGCCTGGAAGTCCAGGCTTTTGTCCTCAACTCTCTTTCAGGCCACCTTCAAAGCTTTTGTTTTACACAGCACTGCCTGGCACCCCTACTGTGACCAAGCTCGGTCCTCATTACAGCACCATCTATAAACGTGACCTAATTTTTATGCCTGAATATCAACTTCTTGGACCTCTGCCTTTCCACAAGGCATGCGCTGGGACAGGATCTCATACAGCTGCAGCTAGAAACCTAGTAGTCAGGCATTGCATAGAGGTCGCTCAAACAAATATGGTAATAAGTTGACCAGTATTTTGAATGCAGGTGCATGCAAGCATAAAGAAGCTAAAACCAGTTTTATCAGCCATCAAGCAGCTTGAGAACTGTCTGCAATCCCATATTTACTCAATTCCAACAAGAGGAAAAATTGCTGGACGAGGTCACTAGCCATGTCAAAACAGGGTGGAAGGAACCAAATCTGTAACAGTATGAATTACCCAGAAAGACATTCACTATCAGCTCTCTGTAGTCATATTTTGAAATCTTTAATGACAACTGTAATTGCTTGCAACTTGCATTTAAAAAGACTACACAGTTTAAGTGTGGACGATCACATAGAACACATTGGTAGGCTTCTCAGAGCTCATGATCTTAGAACTGAAGGGAGCAATTAAAACCAGCTGCATGTTTTATCAAGCCAACTGGAAAAAGCTGACACATTTGAGACTCACAGACCCTTCCTGTGGCCTGCAAGTGTTTTGCATAAACTTTACCTCACTTTGGGCAGGCTTAAGACAGCAATTGCCTGCAAACACAGCACTGTATTCTAGTGCTCACACTGCACGTGGGCTAAGTCTCCCATCTCCCCAAACTAGTTTGTATTCAGTCGAGCCTTACAGAGCTTTTTATTTTACTTCCCAAACGACTGCACACTGCAGGACTCAAAAGCCTCTGTGATACACAGGACTCAGCGACAGCGCCCTTTCCAGCTTTGCACACTTACTACCTCCCACGGTTAGCAAAACCAAAGCTTGCCACATTTTGTCACCTCCCACGCACACGGGCGCCAGGCCGAGCAGCCAGGCGAGGTGAGCTCCCCCGGGGGCCGACTCTGCCGCCACAGACAGGCCTCCGAGAAGGGGCCCGAGCTACCGCAGGCCGGGGTGGGGGGGAGCAATGAGGAGACAGGCTGCTTCCTACGAGGTTCGCCCCAGCTGCGAAAGCACCGGCCTCACACGCCCGCGGTGGAAACCTTCACAAGTGGAAGCCAAACCGCCGTGACCAACCAACCCCTCGCTAACCGTCTCCCTGACAGAGCCCGGCCAGGGTAGGGGAGGGGAGGGGAAGGTCGCGCCGCTGCTACTGCGCATGCCCGCCTGCAGCGCCGCTACAACGCTGGCCAGCGCCCGCCCCGCCACTGCGCGTGCGCGGGGCTGCCTCGCGCCCCGTGGGGGAGGGGTGAGCGCTCGCGCTCTCTCCCGGTTCCGCCCCGCCGACGTGCTCAGCCCGGGCGCGGAGGGGCTGGGAGGGGATGAGAAATGGCGAGTCTGATCCCCGCGGCCGCCTCTTCTCCCGCCGGCGCCCCATCCCGTAGCAAGAAGCGCCCGGCGAGCCCGGGCACCGGCAGCGGCCCCGCCAAGAAAAAGAAAGCGACGGCGCCCGGTGGCTCGCAGGTAATGGGCGCCGGGCGGCCAGCGCGCATGCGCGACGACCTTCCCCCTCCCCTTCCCCCCTCCCCCCGCGCATGCTCGCGGGAGGGGAGCGAGGAGCGCGCGTGCGGTTGGAGGAGGGCGGCTGGGGCGTGCCCGCGAGCGGGGCGTCGTGTGCCCGCCGGCGGGGACCGTCACCCCTCTCGGTGCCCTCGGCGGCCCCGGGGTCCGCTGCTGCCTCCCGCCTGGCTTCCCACGGCCCCCCTTCCTTCTCCTGGCCGGTCCCGCCCGTGGTCGGGCTGGAAGCTGCCGAGCCCTAGGGAAGGAATAGCGGCTCGGTGCCTGCCGCTGAGCCGGGGGGCTCCGGTGGCCGTCGGGCTGGCGGTTTCTTTCCAGGCGTTTGAACGCCGAGTTTCAGGCCTCTTCTTTCATGCCCCTGTAGCATGGAGGTTGCGTCCCCTCTGTGTATGCAGCTAGACCGCTAATACAGTTCTTAATGCTTTCTCCCGTCGGGTGTGTTAACTAAGAAGCAAAGCTTAACGTAGATTCAGTTAAAGCTGTGTTTAAAATCACTTAACTGTCGGCGTTGTGGGTGTTCATGCTTTCTGATCAAACCGTCTTGGCGTTGCTCTGTTTCTTCTTGTGCTTACCTTCAGTAGCTTCCTTTGTACCTAACATTATGCCATACCTGAGTCCTGCATGTAAACCTACATGCACAAACCTCTTGATTGTGCATGATGATGATTTTAATTTGAGGTAGCTGATCTGTCATGGAGGAGGGACTAGCGCTCCAACAAGCACAATTTAACAGCTACTAGTTCTGTTGTGTGCAGCTCAAATACAATTTTGCATTATGGCCTCTCAAGTTGAGCTAAGTGGGCCTAAGAGTTAAATGTGAAATGAAGATGTAACCTCAGGGCCCGAGTTTTGGGGAACAGGGTCAGGGGAGGGAGAAGGGCTATTAATGTGAGTTTCTCCTAACCTCCTATCCCCCATTGCAGTGGGTAGTGCAGCTTCTATTTCTGCATTGTGTGACACCACCGTGCAGCTCCACAGACCCATCCCCAGCTGATGACATCTGCCCCTTGATCATGAGGTAGCATCTCATGCTCCAGAACTAAGCCCTGGAAGAGGTTCAGAGTCAGGGTATATAGACATCTGTATAGACTTTAGATGCAGTATGTCTTGGATTACTTCTTTTAGAAAGATTTCAGTAGCTAAAGTGGTCAAAAAAGGGTTGGAAAAAATGGTTCTCCCCCCCATGATTCTTCTCAGTAATATTTAATGAACTATAACAGAGGCATAGCTACAAGTATGCACTACTGCCAGTTAGGCTGCATATTTTCATGAGCCATCAGATCAGGGGAATGTTTCTACATTTTTCAGCAGATCTTCTCTCCAGACAATTAAAAGCCATTGTGCACATGCCAGAGCACAGACACAAACCCTTCCTCATTCTGAATGATGCTCTTGCAACACTTGTTTTCACCCTGTGGCATTTACATAGTTTCTTTTCCTTTTCTGATGGGCTTATCCCTAGGGGAGGGAGTATGAACCAGTAGCTTAATGTAGCTAACAAACTGCACTGCAACTGTGAAAAATTACTGCCTGGCATGATCACGTTTGACAACTCTTTCAAAGTCTGCTAGAGATAACAATCTGGGTTTTCCAGCGTGGAGAGGACTGTTCTGTGCCTGTATGCACGTGTGTGTGTATGTGTATGCAGATATAAAACATTATATACTTGTATATGATTTAAATGCGTATAAAATTTTTATATTTAAAAAACTTCCCCAAATCCTCCAGCCTCTGAAACTGTTTTACAGGCTGGAGGGTTTGGGGAGACTTAAGCCTGTGGATTTAAGCCTTCCATATTATGAGACAATCCATGATTTCTTACTCAAACTGGGTTTTGATACTGTGTGATAAACAGTTTTTGCAATTCTTCTCACAAGTGATTTCAGTGAAGAAAGGAGTAATTTCTCAACATTATGTCCAAGTCAGCATATGCATTCACTGACTTCAGCACTGCAGATCAATCCCATAAGGAAAAGAAAAAAATGAGTCTCAGAAAATGTCTAACATCAGGAATGGGACCAGAAACAGCTTGTTGATCTTCTAGCAATCGCATTCAGTGTTGCTGACTAGCTCTGGAGCAAGCCAGTTCAAACAGAAATGAAATGGGGGCTTTGTATTTTTTGAGTTAGAAACATTGATCATTGGGCACTTTCTTCTGCAGTACCTTATTTAATCTTACTCTCCAGAAGTCCTTATAAAGCCCTTAGTTAATTGCTGAGTAATGTACTTTTTCTGGATAAGGAAACTGTGATGCAATGAAACAATAATTCTAGTCTGTTGAGCTATTCAGAATATAGCCAGTCAACAAGCACTTCATGCTCTATTTTATAACTTATCCAATCTTCAAGTGGCTCAGCCAATCAGGGACTAGGTCATCCATTAATTTTAAATACCAAGTATCCAATCACTGTGGGATTTTTATTTTCAATTTTTTAACTCCAAACAAGTAACATTCATCTGGCAGTCTGATAGGTACACACCTTTAATACACATCACTTTCAGCACAGGTTTGGAGGTAGTGCTTGTTACTCCTTCGACTGTTCACTTTCCTAATTAACCCCTTTGACATTTTTTAACAGCCTTTACAGCCTATCTTCAGCTTTCAGAAGCCAAATATATCGTGCCATAGCTCAGCACGAAATGGTTTCTATCTTAAGTGAACGGGCATTGTGAAACAGATAGAGAAATAGTGAATTATTTCCTTGGTTAATTAGCAAACTATAGGTAAGAGAGTCCCTACCGAGAGGTTTGTAACTGCTTGCAGGGGTCAACTTAGGATCTGGGGACTCCCCATTATATTAACTGGTAACTTCTGCTGAGAACCTTCTGCCTGGCCTTCACAAAAATACACTTCACATTGTGCCAGCTGTGAACTTACCCAGGTCTGTGATTCCATCACTGTGAAATTAAACAAAAAGGGCTTTTTGTAAGTTCTGCAAATCACATAGTTTGTTTTTCTTTCGCATGCTTTATGTCACAAGTAGCTATCACAGTGCTCGCCCTGAAAGACACGCTGGTCTAGTAAAACTGTAGATTTCAAAGATGTGTTTATTTTTTTATACAACAAATTTGCTTAAGTATAGCAATGTAATCAACTAGTCTGAGTAACTGTGTATCCTACAAGAAGGCACCATTATTACAGCATACAGATTTTTATAAACTCAATTTTGATTATGTTTCTCCAGCTTATGAATTGCTACTTTCTCCAAGATACACTTTAGGAACATTACCAAAAAACATTCTTCATCGTTTGTATGAGTTACCGACCTAAAGGTATTGAGTCATGTTTGTTTTGGAAGCACATTGCACATAGGCCTTGTCAGTCATGTCTACAGAAGGAGTCACACGCTTTTTTGATATAATGCCTGTATTTACCAAATGTAAAATTAAAAGCAAGTTTACAGGAAAGCATGATTGCAAATTGATTACATCACTTCCATTAGCGTTACACAATTATTCCTCCCGTGCAGTTGTGCTGCAGCAAAGACTGGGGTATTTTTCAGTGGCACAAGATTTTTAGTGCTGAGGATTGTTATGTATATTAAATGGTAAAAAACAATGCCGTTTAGTGGTTTACGTAGCACCGTTCAGTTAGATGTCCCTGCCCAATGATTCCCAGTAGCTGCTGTGCTGGTTCAGCTCTATCACTGGCTCCTGTGCACACTTGTCTCCAGGTCTCCCATCTTTTTAATTACTATCACTTAACCTGGGACAGAATCTTTGACACTCATCTTAAAATGCCACCAGTTCCTCTACCTTAATGTTCACACCATTATTTTTATAGATTATACAGCAACAGGAAGCGCTTAAAAGAGTATATTCTACATCCAGATGTAATTGATGAAACAAAATGCTTGCCCATGACAGCTAGCAAGCTTTAAAGATAAAATTTGCAGTGAGATGAGAGAATGATTTGGAAAAAAAAAAAAGTCTCTGATTTTGTCAGAGGACAATTAAAGAGAGAAAATATGCTAAATAATATGGTAATGTATACTTGCTTACATTAGTTGTGAATCAATTTCAGACATGCATGATGAAGTATAGTAAATGGCTTACTTTGAGAATGACATCATGTTTTGTCTTACATTTTGAATTGACGTAAACTGCCCTGTAAACTACAGAAATACACAGAGAATGCTTTTTGCTTCCTTCCTCTCCATCGTTGTAGCAACAGCAGGTCTTCGTACCATTTAGAAAATAAAGACTGAACTTCCTCTTCTGCAATGGTATTTAAGAGTTAAATTATTCAATATATTGATTTTATCTCTAATTGTGAATATTGCAGCAGTACTACTGGCAACCTTCATTTTATGTAACTAGCTCTCATGTGTACTTAACACTTTCTGTATTTCTTGTTCTATGCTTAAAAACAGAACCTATCCAACAATATTAGAAAATAAAGTAAAAAATGGTTTAAAAGTTAACGTCCTCTTAAATAAGTTCCTCTCATGCACAACATGAAAAGAAAAGGGGCGACTCTAAGATACGCTTAGAACTCCATTTTTATTTTAAATGTAACTGAATGATGATGTTTTATATCGTAAACTGAAGATCATCAGATTAGAGTTCTGATAGACAGCTGTACGTTCAACAAGAAGACTTAAATATATACATATTAACATGGTTACTGTTACATACTCAGAAGCTGTCCACTAAAGACAGAGAGCTTATCCGAGTACATAAATAGCATAGAATTGGACTCTAAACCATCAGTAAATTTAATCAATTCTCCTGTTATGCTATCTTACCAAGCCTATCACTGTTAAGTAGGAAACCATCAAATCAATTTTAAAATAATTTTGTTTTAAAGAGTCCATTTGATCTGGCTTTTATTTCCTGAGAAATGAAGTTAGGGAGAATGAGTTTAACTACAGAATCGGTGAGTGCCACTACTACTACTGAGCTAAACTGCTGCTCTCACCATGTTCTGGCACGAGCACCTCCTCTAGCGCGTCACAGTATAATAACTTTCTGATCTGAAATTAAAAATTACCTACTTATGAATTCAGACCTTGTCTGAACTAAACTTATTCTAATTATTATAACACTAGTCCATATAAGACTTTAACAGAAAAGCATGATTTTCCTTTGTAGTTGGAAATTTTAATAAACAAGTTGCGTTTCTCACCAATCCACTGGTCCTGAAAGAGACAGCAGGACCCTGATACAGCATGATAGTAGGGACACGTAGCTACATATGTCTTTGCCAGTTTTTTAAAAAGATATCACCTCATTATGCTCTAGACTCCACTTTTTTTTTTTTAAACATCTCTCAGCCCTTAAGGTTATGACAGTAACTGAAAATATATGAATTTAACCAATGAAGCAGTGCCAATCTGAAGCTACTGCTTGCCTGGAACGCTATCTTTAAAAGATGTAATGTGCTCCTAGGGGATGTTAACTCAAACCTAATTAAATTGATTTAAATGACACTTTCATTGGATAAAGTATAGATATCATGATATGGTGCAGACAATTGCTAGTTACTGATAAGAACTGCTGAGGTGAGCTCTTCAAGTTCAGCCACTTGCATACTTACTCACAACCCTACCCAAGAGTTTTGGCTCTTACAAAACTAGCAGCCAGTTTAAAACAAATTGCCATGTCTTAACAGGAGTTTTAGCAGGTAGTGTTTGAATTGGGATAGCTATCCCACAGATAGGTAGCATACTCTGGCATCACACTGCATGTTACCAGACCACAGAGCACTGAAAATCCCCCAAACTTGCAGTTCTCTGTATGAAGCTCTCAGAGGGTCAGCGCTTACATCTCCTAATCCTTTCAAACACATGTGACCACAAAGACACTTTCTGCAACAAAGCAGACAGTGAACAGCTGAAATATTAAGCATCTCTTCTTCCATGGGATTTTTGTACTCTTCCCAAAAACCAGCTTATTTTCAGGCAGTCCACTAATGAGAGCCAGGATTATCCCGAGGTACCAGTTTTTGTCCCTTGCACATTTGAAGTAAAATCTGTTAGAGAACCAGAATCCCTCCAGTCCCTGATGGGGAAAAATGATAATTAAAAGACAATTAGCAGATTTTGTAGGGAAATCTGGCAAAAGTTATGTGTGTTTTAAGTGTAGCTTTATTAAAAAAAAGGGAATTGCTTTTATAGAGCAATCTAGATTAAAAGGGAAACTGTCGAAACTGAGAGCTAAGAATTGACTTTGCTTGACATGTATCACATATTGAAGGCTTTAGATGATCTGTAATCCTAAAAGTATGTGAATTTCCAAACCAGACTATGCCAGTCTCAGAGAATTACCAACCCCCCAACCAAATGTAATTAGATTTTATATTTAGAGTAAACACAGATGTGTTATGTTGTAGAGTGCAAGGCAGAAGCGTATGTGTATTGACTTTTACTACGGGCGTCAGTATGCTGGTGTCATGTTTTTTTTACCCTTCTCCCCTTATCCTAGTAGAGAATTTTAGTTTTTCCTTTAGCTAACAGAAAATGGAGTGTCTTACTATGATCACACTTAATTTCAGGGTTCATAATAAACATGCAAGAAACTTAGGAGAGATAATAAAGATGGTTCACTGCTTCTTATTATAAGGACACAAAATAGGATGGGTTATTTTTTGAAAGAGGAAGAGCAATCTAAAACACTGCATGCATGTACTTTAGCATGACATTTTGTCTGAGAGGTAGTGCTCCTAAAAAGCGATCTCAGAATCCAGTTAACACATTAAAAGATTCAGATTAACAAAAGAAAACTTGGAATAACTTAACTGTCTAGCTATTGCAGATTTGAAGTGGTGTCAGACTGTTTTTCACATTTTTGTAAAGTGTAATGCTTGCGTTAGTAACTTCAGTTCTTGCTTTAGCAAGGCATTAGAAGTTATATAAATGTATTAATTTTGGATTAGAAAGGCTAATAGAACTATTAATTTGGTAGCCTTGTGTCATGGTTTAACCCTAGCCAGCAACTAAGCATCCCACAGCCGCTCGCTCCCACAGCTGGTGGGATGGGGGAGAGAATCGGAAGAGTGAAAGTGAGAAAACTCGTGGGTTGAGATAAAGACAGTTTAATTGGGAAAGCAAAAGCCGTGCATGCAAGCAAAGCAAAACAAGGAATTCATTCACTGCTTCCCACGGGCAGGCAGATGTTCAGCCATCTCCAGGAAAGCAGGGCTCCATCACGCATAGCGGTTACTTGGGAAGACAAACGCCATCACTCCGAACGTCCCCCCCTTCCTTCTTCTTCCCCCAGCTTTATCTGCTGAGCATGATACCATATGGTATGGAATATCCCTTTGGTCAGCTGGGGTCAGCTGTCCCAGTCGTGTCCCCTCCCAACTTCTTGTGCACCCCCAGCCTACTCGCTGGTGGGGTGGGGTGAGAAGCAGAAAAGGCCTTGACTCTGTGTAAGCCCTGCTCAGCAGTAATGAAAACATCCCTGTGTTATCAACACTGTTTCCAGCACAAATCCAAAACACAGCCTCATACTAGCTACTATAAAGAAAATTAACCTAGCCAAAACCAGCACACCTGGGAGGGTTTCAAACGCACTTTTTAAGCATTCCAAGAAAACAGAATGGAGACACTGGCTATTTATTTAGACCTGCAGAAAGCCATAAAAGTTGTGACACTCCATGCTGTGAAGTATACCTGGCCCTCAGGCCCCCACAGCAGAATTCATACCCATGAACAGCATGTCTTACCTCACTGCAAAGCACACCTGCAACTTCAAGAGGCTCAATTAGGCAATTTGTTGGCCTCTCATGATCAAAAAGGAGAGAGTCCCAGTCTCCTCTTATCTTCTTCACTCTTAGCCACCTCCACAAGTCTCAGCTGTGTGCACCTGCCACCTGCATCACGCCAGCTTTGGTACTCACCAGACCTGCTGAGCCACTGATAGAGGTCATCAGTCAGAAGACTAACTTAACCAAATCTTCCCCCTCTCCCAGGAAGCTGCGTGGTCTCCTGCTACATTGGTGAACTGGACTGATTCACAGGGAGGTCTAACAGGTATTGGAGGTAGCACAAGGAAGAAATAGGACCACGTGGCAAGGAAAACCACTTTTCCACTACAAGTGAGCTATTTCATGAGCTTAGATACTCTTAACTGCAGGTTTCATTAGTTTACCGTAACAAACTAAATGAAAACTGGAGCAGTTCAAGGTCTGATTCATTAGTAGATCCAGTGTCCCTGCCTGTGGGGAGACCTGCGGAGTAACAGCTTCAGCCGTCATACTGCTTGTCTGTCAGTCTCGAAGTACCTTAGAACTGATTCTACAAACTCCAGCAAGCTCTGTGAGATGCCAACAAAATAAGCTAGCAGGAAATACTAAGGACTAGTCCTAATTCTATTTCTCCCTGAAGATTTAGGCAACTCTTTCCACTTGGGATTCATCTGCCTTTCTGAAAGCAAATACTATATCCTTTCTTTCAAAAGTAGAACAGAAGTCACACTTACAGCACTGATACTTGCTTTTTATATCATGTGTCCTTACAAGTGCTTGCTGTGTCCTCCACTTGAAGTTAGTCCTGTTCCTGCCACTGCCAGAGGGGATTCAAACCCTCTTTTCCCCCACGCACACCCTAACCACCAGGCTGGAAGCCAGTCTGGTGTGGTGGGAGGGGAGCGTTGAAATGTTTTCTCCTCTACAGCCAAGGATGGAGGTTCTGTCTGTTCCAGAAAGAACAACTCCATAGTCTGGTATTGAAAACAGTTGTCAGAACGGTCTGCTTATGTATTCTAGGTATTTCTGTTATGTTTTGTCTAATGATCTTTTTAATGAAAAATAGACAGTTGTGCAAACAGGGATCAGAAATCTTTTCCTTCCAAAACTCTAGCCAAAAAGCTATATAGTCATGCCATCTAATAACATCCATTTATGCTGTAATAAAAATGCATCACTTAATTCAAGAAACAAATTTGAAAGGGCTAGAAGGAAACTATTTTGTGAGTAATATGTAATTAAACTGTAGAGTCCATCATTCTGGGAGGGGTGAATATCTGTAGTTACATGGTTTGTAATCATCCTGCCCCAGGATGTAAGTGCTGGCTGACTCAGGAAAAAAACCTGTCCTTGCTGATTATAAGACCCTGCTGTGGATAAGGAGCATTTTTGGGAATTAAAAGAAAAATCCTTCTGTAAAGCATTGCAAGCCATTGCTAGGATTTACCACATGAAGAGAGACTTCGAGTATCATATCTGTCCTTTTATCATTTATTAAACAGAGAAAAATGATTTGTTGTATCCTATATATCCTTAATTTTCATTAAACGGACAAAATATTGCACTTCTTTGTGCTTCTGTGCACAACTTGCCCCACCTGTGAATTACATAAAATCTGTCATAATTTAAAAAGATACCTCATTTTGCAAACATCCACAGGCCTAGAGGTGAAACCTTCTACAGTTTTAAGCAAGTTAGGTTTTTTACTTTTCTGCCCTTACAGTGTTGGCATGCTTGTAGCACTACTTACCCCTGTGTTCATAAGGATGCAATGTGCTTACATGACAGCCTTATTTACTGCTTCCTCAGAGTTATGCTTTTCTGAGTTAGTGAAAGAACGAGAAGAAGGGCAGAAAAGGCTGAGATGCCTATGATAGTTTCTGCATAAATTAGACAAGGTTTACAGGTATGGATAGTGTCACTTAAGTGGTACAGCTGGAAAAATCAAATAAGCTTTCAAGCATATAAGTCTTTTTTTCAAATCTGAAAATGAAACGGCAACTTTCCAAGCTAAATACAGAACAACTGCTTAGAGTTTGGTTAGGTATGTAGTAGACCATCAAGTAGACCATCTTTAAAGAAAAGGTTAGGGGCATCCCAGGAGTACAGGGGATGTTAAGGGAGAGAGTATTATGAAAATACTTCTAATCTAGGAGAAAATACTTCTCATCTAGGACCATCTTTAAAGAAAAGGTTAGGGGCATCCCAGGAGTACAGGGGATGTTAAGGGAGAGAGTATTATGAAAATACTTCTCATCTAGGAGAAAGGAGGAGGGAGTTAAAACTCTGTAGGAAACTGTGTGAAAGTTATGTGCCATAAAAACAATCTTTCTATTGAGTCAGTGGTATATTGGTATGCAGTCCATCCAGAAGCTTGTCTTAACTTTCCAGATAAACAGGTACATTTAAGAGAAGATAACCCCTCTGCCTAGAAACTTTGTTACATTTATGCCCTGAAACCACCAGGACTACAGCAAAATACTGCTGAAATGGAACAGGCAGAAATTAGGGCAGTAATTAACATGAGTTATATGACTGCTCATGACCAAAAGAGCTTTTTGTTAATAAAACCAGTATTTTCTATTTTATAGGGTATTGATTTCTAACTAGGGAGATGGAGAGTTGCCAGAGAGCTGTGGAATCTCTGTCCTTGGAGGTGTTCCAAGACCTGCTGGGACAAAGCCCTAAGCAGCCTGGTCCAGGGTCAGTTTTGACCACACTTTGAGCAGGAGGTAGGCTAGTCACCTCCTGAGACTCCTTCCAGCCTCAGTGATTCAGCGTTCCCGTGTCTCATGTCAGACGTCTGATTTATGTGATTAAGATGGGTGCGCCCTCTCCCTAGACGAGCAGTCGTATACTCCTGCCATAGGGTACCTCAGTTGGGTACTTTAACCCATAGTGTATTAATGAAGCCTGAAACTCAATTACTACATTTAGACAGTATTAATTCTCCCTACACTGTAACAATGGTTATGTTTTAGTAGAACTGCTTTTCCCTGGGAGAAACAGCACAATGTTCTTACAGCAAAATTAACTCTTAACATCAAACAGGAATAGGAGAAGCCCATTTTTCCTTGATATCTGCACAGTGTCTTCAGGCTCCTCAAACCAAAGTAGTTAGCTGGAAAGTCCTTATTCCTGAAATTGATTATCTTTGTTTACATAGTCTAGAACTAGCAATGCTAGTTTGAGTCTCACATTAAAGACCTTAAATTTTCTCAAGTCAGAAATTCCATTTTCTCCTTAATTTTTGTTAAACCTATCTGTTGCAGCCATAGAATTGCCCTTTTTCTCCTCCTCCTTTCCATCTGTCCAAAAGGTATTTTTTAATTTGCTAATTATTTATTCATTGTGGGAACCTTCTTAAAATATCTCATTAAACCCATCACAAAATATTAAATACTATGTTTCCCTCTAACCTACGATCATGGATGTGATACCAAAACTTCACTAATTCTAATGTAGTGGAAAAGTCAAGTCTTTTAATAGTTCTGTTCTCTTTCAAGTCCAGCAAAAAAGGCAGTCGGGATACAAGTTTTTATGCAAAACACTGGACTGTCTGGCGCTTTTCAGATGTGCTGCAGTTCCTCAACTTCAATATATAGTATCAGGGTGAAGTGTATGGCCACGGAACTTACATAGTTGAATAAACAACACCTACTTGTACAAATGTTTCTGCAGAAATATTTCAGAAATTTGCCTTGAAATTAGCATCACTATACAACTCCCTTTTCCTCCTGAGCAGCCTCAAAATAGTCTACAATAGATACTTGTATTACCTGATTTTCATCTAAATTAGAAGTTGCCGTATGTTTATTTTGGTTCAGTCATCAGGTTTTTTTCATTATCCAGTTAAATATAGGTATCCATAGGATAATGCACTTACAATTTTGCTGAGTACAGGAGACCTGGTGTGCTATTCAAAGCAGGAATGGTTGGTGTTGAGTTTGCTAGATGAAGGAAAGTGCATGTAGTATTCAGGGCATGTACAGCCGTATTTTTTTTGCCCCATAAAATGAGACAAACAATAAAGATGACATTTGTAGTCTGAAGATTCAAAAAAAATAAGGTATAGTTTCTTTTCTTGTCCTCTTTTAAAGACCTTTGGAGCATCTGATACAATTACTGCTCTCTGATACGTTACGCCTTTGATAACTTTTTGAAGGTTTGTAGAAATAATATTTTTATTCTCAGTTGCCTTAGAAGTGGAATGTTCCATACGTCACTGTACCTAATGTTTGTCTTTCTGACATTGTGTTTGGGTATGACAGTCTTAAGTACCTGTACAGAAATGGAAAAACCTTTTTCTGAGTAACTTTAGACTGTAGTGCTAAGCCTTTGCAATACGACTGCTAGTATTTACTAATGCGTCATGGCAGCAGTAGGTGTAGTTAGCAGAAACGTAACAGAAATAGAATTTTTATCTACTTAAAGTGACAATTAAGACAGAAGGAACTGCTAAAATGTGCAAAAAATAGGGAAAATGCAAAAGTAAAGTTTTGTTTTCTGTATTGGTTTACCAGTTAGTCCATAACGTCTGAATGTAAAATTTGACTATTCCAATTCAGGTCTACTTCTCCGAAGAAAAATAGACAGAATAGGAGCTCTGGAAGACAGATACACCCTATCTTTACTCAAAAGTAATTAATTGCCTTTCCTTGAAGAAATGTTGTTTTGGTTTTGTTTGTTACTCAAATGTTGTTTCCTGTCAAAATAGATAATGTTTTACAGAATAAACTAGAATCAGGAAACTGAGTATTTTTTGCAGAATGGAATTGCTTTCTTGTCAGCCATAGGAGCCGATATCTTTTTGCTTTCCTTGTCCCTGGTTCAGTGACATGCAGATGAATGGACTGGGATCCTTCTCCTACCTTGGCTGAAGCCTGCTATTCGACAGAGGGATTTTGTTATGCTCCCTGAGCAGCATTACAATGTTAACAGCATATGAGCGTATTGTAATCCTCCAGTCTTTTCTCCTGAAATACTTTGACCTTAACTGTTCTGTATCAAATGATGTATTTTAAACTTTAAGAAGCAGTTTAGCCAAAGTCCTTGACTGAACTGAATTTTTCTGATAGAGAAAGGAATGTACTGGCAGTTTTTATAAAAATTCAACTGTGATTTACTCTAGTCTTTTTTGCTAGTATGCTTCCATCCATTTTCAGTCTTAAGGCCCATCAATTTAGAAGACTTTTTTTTTCTCTTGGGGAATCAAAATATTCTGTTAGCTGGGCTCAGTTTTACCCTTGGTGAAAGTATGAACTAACACGTGCTTTTTCATTCCATATATACTGAAATTTTTAGTTCCAGAGCTGCTTCAGCATGCCATTCAGCTCATGAATTTGCTCAAGTTACAATTTTCTTAATAAAGAAAACTGTCAAACGTTATAAACAAGGAATAGTCCCAATCCACCAAATGAAATCTGAAAGTGAGAGATCCTTTGCAATTATTTAAGCCGAAGGGAGCTTTGTGGCAAATGCAAATTAAACCAAGCTTTTCTGGGATAGTGTGAAGCTATTCACAGTTGCGTCCCAATTACATTTTATTTGAGGCTTTTCCCCATAGAAAATAGTAATTTTTTTCCTTGAAATATCTGTAAGTTATAAAACTTTGTCTATCATAGTGCTTGAAAGTTTTTAAATGGAAAAACATGTTTGGCATCTGAAATCTCTTGAGAAGAAATCAAAGCTTTTTACTGAAACTTGTTAGCCTCTTTCTGTGTTTGAAAGTTTAATAATTTTGAAGAGAACAAAGTAAACTTGAGTTTTTCTGGATTTTTTTTTTCTTAAGTGAGCAGTCCCAGTAAGAAGGGAGTTCTTGTGTCATGAAATTGCTAGGTCTTTTTCCCCTAGGTTTTCAAGAAATGTTTGGGAGGTGGAGAATGTAATTAAAATCTTATTCTCCCTTTGGCTGCGTTTTTAATTTTGAATTCATACCCTCACGCAGCGTAATAGAGCTTTGCTTTAGGGTGTTTCATACCTCTATCAAAGTGACTAAAGTAATTAGTATTTTATACATTTTGGTAAGTATTTTGTCACTGGAAGCACCAGTGCAGGTGAATGATAATGGTTTGAAGCTCAGGCAGTGACAGGACCCTAAATGAGAATGTCGCCTTTTAATCAAGAGCACTTGGAGTCTATGGTATTGAAATGCCCTACAGAGAACACAGAAAAGCTATCCATCACTTTGTGACAGTCCAATCTTTCAGTGCATGAGCAAAATTTTATTCAGCCTTTCTAAGGCAGTTGGAATGTAAGATGTTTTAACTCACCTCAAAAGAGCAGTGTAAAAGTTCGAAAGCATAATGTACAGATTGCTTTCTGGCGAGCATATGTGTCTTTATGCATTATCTTTATTTGTTTAGATTGCAACTGAAATGTTTTCCATGTCCTGCTTCAAACACCTCCCCCCTCCCTCTTATACACCCAACAGGAGAGATGATTTCTAAATTTTAGTCATATGTTTGGAGTTGATTTGCATAGTTGATTAACTCTTGATGCTCAGCAGAAATACGCAGCAAGTTAAAGGGAAAGAACTGTTGCTTTAGGAAGGGCAGATTTTCTAAGTCTCACACAGAAAAGTAGTTTGACACGTGACAAGCAGTCCTCTGGAGAATGCTTAGAAGAAGCTGAAGTACATTTAGTGACATGTACTTGGAATTATAAACTATTATTATAATAATTCAACAATCTAATTTCAAGCTTTGTGTTGTTATGTTTGTTTCTAACAACCCCCCCTCAGCTTGCTTTATAAGTGAAAGCAGCAGCAGCATCTGAGGACAATGTCGTAATTTAAACAAAAATATTTTTGTTGTCGGACATTTGGGAGATTTATTTCTGATGTCAATGGAAGCAGAAACCTGTACCAGGACCGCTGTCTTTTAAGATGAGTTGGCAATGATGAAACCCATTGACTTAAATGGATTTACTCCCAATTCACAGTGTATGCATGACTGTCTTGCCCACCCTACTAGCTGCTTGAAATCAAGGACATTGATCTGCACTGTACTTAATACCTGTTTTCAGCTGGCTACTACTCAGGTTTTTTGTTTAGTAAATTGAGTTTTTCAGTACCCTGTGGAACAAAATTTGCTGTGAATATGCAAGATTAGGTTTTTTTCCTTCCTGGCATTTGAACGTTTTCAAGCTGAAATATTTTCTGTCCTACCCCAAAATAAGGTAGAACCTTCTGTGAAGGGAGAACGTTCCTAAAATGCTACCATGTACCAGAGTGCTGAGAGAGAAAAGGCTGGGGAAATTGTATTGGGCTTCATTTTAGTGAGTGGAAAGGAAGAGGGAGAAAGTTTGTCCTGCTGAATCCAAGAACCAGTAAAATGCAACCAGATAGTTAAGACATGTTTATACATGTTACTGAATAAGTCTTTCCAGCAAACCTTTCTGTCACAGACATGGAGAGTTAATCTTGTTCAAGAGAGTGCTATTTCTTCAGTCCTACTTTGTTACTGAATCTTCAGTGACTTTGCTTTCAGAAATACACTATGCTAATAACATTGGTGATGAGAAATTTTTTAGCTATCATTTAAACTTGATCTTAAGCATGTCTAACTCTGACACCTTTCTCTGTGAATTGTTCCCAGCAATGTAAAGAGCTGCATTTTTGTCTGCCAGAGTGTACGTGTTCAAGTTTTAATGGCTCCTGTCATGTCATCATGCAATGTTAAATGAATTAAATATTCAGAATGTGCAAGAGCCTGTGCCAGGCTTGTTATACAGTGAGAGCTAATATATTAATCAAACAGCTTAATATATGTTCCAGTATGAGCAGTATTAGCTGGGACTCTGTTAAATAGCTGACATTCAAAGTCTACTCCCAATTTTGAAAAGTCTGCTCATATCATCGCTGCTGTCAACTAATGACATTCGTGCTCTGTTTCCACACGGCATTCTCATGCACTGTAATTGGCTGCTAGTGAAAATACAGGTATTATCCATCTATTTTATAAATTACCATTTTCTTCCCTGGCTGCATGCCACAGCTTCATCAGGATGTCACAGAACTTACACACAGCTAACAGCTGAGTAAGTTGCTACAAGTTGGATATTGCTGCTTTAGAAGTAACCTACTACAGGAGTAATTAGACATATAACATTACTGAGGCTGAGTTAAAACAACTGTGTCAATGAAATTAAGAATGTCATTGTAGTATTATTGTGATTATGAAAATCAGCTGCCAAAAGTAAGTAAAAATAATTTAAACTATTTATTGAACTTCACATACAAAGGTTGGAGACAAGTGGGTTCCTCAGCAAGCCAAATTGGGTGCTTGGGGCAAAGTTATCACCAAGCGTGAGGGCTTGATTTAAAACCAGACCCCTCTTATTACTTATTTTTCAATAGTGACATACAACCCCCTAGTCATCACTGTAAGACAAAGCCAGAGTATCAGAAATACTGAACACAGAAGCAAAACCAAACCAAAAAACTACGTATGTAATCACCTTCATCTACAATTGCTGCACTCAATATAGTGTTAAAACTGACTAATGAATGAATGATTTGCAGAAAACAAAACAGAGAAAATCAATGTTTACAGTATTGTTTTTGCTTCCTTAAACTAGAAACTCCCTTTCCACTTCTTACGGAATTTATTTATGCATTTAAGTTTTGCTTTACCAACATGCTGTTCAGTTTACCTTCTATTTTTAAATTCTGTTTTACCATGTAAAACTGTAACATCTAGCAAAAATGGCCACTGATGATCATAGTGTACTTTCAGTGATGTGGAAATCCTTTTTTTTTTTCCTAAGACATGCATGGTATGCAGTGATAGGATGCCAGAAATGCACAAATTTATGTATTTGACTTTTATGTTTCATATTTTTTATGTTTTTTATACTCTGTAAAATCCTGTTAGTCTAAAATAATGAAAAAATATTATAAAATATAATCCAAAAGTAAATAGGTAAGAAATGATACTTCAGCATATATCAGTTATTCTGTTATGCAGTTTTAATCCTTGTTGGGGGGGGAGGGGAGGGAGGAATGATGATTCAGACAGGCACTTTCATAATAAGCTAATTCTACCTGGTATTTAGTCCCATCACAGATACCCATCCCAAACCCCACAATGCTGATTCTACCTAGAAATAGCCAAAACAAAGAATTTAGCTTCCATGGTCTACAAGTTTTGCTTGTCCTCTCCCTAAATAAAACCAGACACATGGAGCAATCTTTGGAAATCATGTGAAAACCAATACATCTGCGGTAGGGAATTTGGAACAGAATATATTGAAAAAATTAATAGATCTACCAAAACCTAAGATTGAAAGTAGTATGTGAATAGGCAGCCTCCCAATGTGTGTTTTCTCCCAGTACAGACAGCATATACAGTAGAGTCCAAACTAGGCTCATTCCTGGGGTTTGGCTTTAGTCAAAAGAAACCAGTGTTAAGGTAGCAAAGCTTAGCTCAGGTCTCTTCCCCAGACTTGGCTGCTCTTACAACAAACCTCTTAGGACTCCCAAGTGTTTGCTGCAGGTCTTTGCTCTCTCTCGAAATTTTTCTGTCTCCAAACCAAGTGAAGTCCTCAGCCAGCTTCCTCACTCGGCAACTGTCACCCAGTCCTAGTACGTAACAGGGAGGACAGTCTCCCACCCAGCTGGGATGCACTGAATACTCGACAGACGGTCTTGTGAAAAGAAATGCAAAAAAGAAGCAGCACCCCTCACTGTTGCTCCTGTCTATCCCAGGAGGGATAGAGGTTGCCAACCTGTCACACTGTGGTTGTACTTAAAATTCAGCTAAAGCACATAAACACAACTTTATAGAGGGAATAAAATTGCACAAGTGGTCCTATAAGAAGCCTTTGACCCGCTGTCTACAACTTCTAAAACATGCCGTTCCAGTCCAGGTTGGTCTACGCCTGGCTAAGGAGGATACTGGGAGGACGAGGAGGAGGAGTCGGTGGGAAAGGATGAATGCAGTTACTGATGGCTTAGCTGCAGTCTTTACTGTAGCGTCTTTATTGTTATTTGGGGTAAAACTAGCTTAAGCATTTTCAGCTGTACTGAAATCACACCTTAATTTGGCAGTGCAGATGTACCCGGTAAATGTAAAGCTACTCCGAAGTCTTTGTTGTTACAATCTTCAACAGCCTATGGAGGAACACAGACCGCTTAGTGACTGTTCTCGCACAAATTCCCTGTAGCCCTAGTTACAGAAACCACCGTTTAAAAGACACAATTTAGTTATAAAGTGCACATTAAAAGCTGCTTCACTGTCTCTCTCCTTGAAGTGTATACTGAGCTCCCCGTAAAGGATGTTTACATTACAAGATCAGTTAAAAAGAAGCTTTAAAGAAGCTATTGAGAGTTTCAGCCCATGGTTACGCTTTCTTTCTAGCCCTACTGCAGAGCATTGGGGATTATCCTAGGACACTGGGGGTAAGGGAGTTAGGCTGAGAGACTGGCTGGGTAGAGAACATGTGCTGGGGACTGGCTGTGGATTTGGCAGGAAGGAGAAGTTACCCCACACGTGACTTCGGGTTACAGCACACATTGAGCAGTCCATGTTCCCTGGTGACAGCCACTTCCTCACTGTGCTCACAAGACCGCTGCCGCTTCATAGGACTACAAAGGGGATTTGAATTCATTCCTGTATGTTTGCCCCAACGCATGGCAGAGAAGAATGAGCTATCTTCCAGAATAAACGACCAAGCAAACAAGCACATTTGGGAGATATTTGTTCACCTAGTGTTAAAAGTTAAATATTACCTTTACTGTACAGTAATTGTTCACTGAGGAATCTTCTTTCAGGCTGTAAATAATGTGTTGTATTATCACTGTGTTATTCACTTTCAGGCAACGTCGGTTTTACAGTACAAAGGTAGATTCATATTGGTTAAAATTCATTTGGCATCTCCACCCTGCCTTTAAAAAAAGTTTCAAAAAACAAACCCGAAACATTAAATAATGTTTCTTATGCTTTAAATCCTGGCATTTCAAAACATAGGGTGGACAGATTTGTAGCTTGTTGAGACACTTTCAGTTTGTGGCTGAAAAAGTGCTGAGGATATCAGCTGAGACTTCTGCAGGCTGCACGGAAAGAGCATTTCAAAGCTCTGTACTTGCCGGAGTTCACTCCTCTGTGCAGCAGCACATTATTCTGGAAGCAGTGCTTCTACTCAAGTCTTTAATGTTTTTCCAGAAAGAAGAGCACATTAGCTGAGTGTCTCTCTTCCATAGTGCTACTGCCACTGCTAAAAATCAGAATTTTCATACAAGCAATGCTGAGTGAGGGAACTGGCATGCCTCTACAGTATGTGTTTATCTCAGTTCCCAGCATTTAACTGGGATCATAGTATTCAGTCCTGTTTGCTTTCCAGTCTATCACAGGCCTCTGAAATCATGGTATCAGTTGCACACCACTATGATATGCAAGCTGCTTTACAGTCTCCTGCACACCAGCCTGCACCCTTTGCCTTGGAGAGGAAACCGCTGCTCTCAAATTCTCCATGACAGATCCAGAAGCTCCTGCATTACATCTCAGTGGGACTGGAGGATGGCCTGGGTGTCCCCATGGCCCAGGAAAGCAGCAGCTGCTGCTCCGGATCCTGCTGCCTCTGCCACTGTGCAAGGGGTACTAGCACAAACAAAATTAACATCTGGCCTGTAACATGAGTCATCCCGACTCTTAGCAGCACTAATACCTGAAATCCCTTAGGGGTTGGTCCGGAAAAGAAAGGACGTGTAGAATTTACATTCAGGAATTGTCCTGCCAGGAACAGTTCCTTACTTTCCTTCCCAGTGTGCCAGCAAGATTAGCACTGAATCCACACTGAAAAACCCACTAAGACAGTGAGTGTAATATGTAAATGTACCCAGCTGCAGAACTTAAGGACTATATGTATAAGAAAGCTTCTTACCCTTTACTGATAAACCATTTTTATTTGCTCCATCTCAAAATACTAGATAGTGTTTTGAGATATTGTTGAAATGCTACTCAAAACCTGTTTCATAAACAACAGAATACTTGGGAGAAGATCACTGAAGGGGAAAAAGTGATCAAGTAATTAATTAAAAAACTGCAGGATTGGATTTAAAACCGACCAAATGGTACCAAATGAAAGGCGAGAACGCTTTGAAGAATAACTGTGAGTGCCAATTCCTCCACTTACAGAATTTACACTGATAATAAGTAGTAGCAGAGATAATATACTAATCAAAAATAATCTTGTCTCTCAAGCCCTGTCTTTCTCAAGATTGACTTTAATGTTTGCTGCTGAAATCCGAAGTGCTGGAAGCATGCATGTGCAAGAATATGGTTTGAAACCTAGCAACTCATTGTATAAAGCCACTTTACTCAGGATTGCTGAAGGAACTATTTTCTCTGCTCACTGTCACATAATGCACGTTTCTAAACATCCATCTGCATTTCTTCTGTTTCTGTGACAGTCACTGCCTTTTAACGTTGTCCTCAGCAAGAGAAGAATCAAGTTTAAGCTACAGACTTCAATGCTGCTTCCACTGATGTTATTATGGCAGTATCCTCTGTACTATGAGCTTACAGAGGACTGACTGTGGTTTTGAAAATAGATCATCTCTATTCATATATTTTCATAAGACACTAGAAATGTGACTATTTTACTTGAATGCTTCCTTATACCATACTTTGAATATTTAAGACCTCTCTTTGCTATGTTAAAAACAGGGACTGTTGAGTAACTGATGTATTTCTGCAAGAAGAGTTCAACTTGCTTAGTTCCTAATCCTGTAATTACTATGCATGTAGTTAAGAATACAAACACTTCCCTTGTAATCACATGGAGAAGGATATGCCAAATCATGGCCTTTGCTATATAGTCTCAGTTTCTAGAGGTACTCCCATAATTCACTAATAATAATGATCCTTTTTTCTCCTACTTGAAAGAATACTGCATCAACACAGAAGGTTTTGCAGTGCAGGTTTTCACAGGAAAACTTTTTTTGTTCTAAGTATTAGCTGTCTGAAGGTAAAGTACAGAAACATTTTAACCACCCGTTCAGTAAATACTGATTTAGCTTTTAGCCACGCTTTTTGTTCTTCAAGAAAAAAGAATCAAGGTATGAAATGCTATTGATTGAACTGCCAAACTCAATGGCAGAATTCTTATTGGCTTCAGTATGGATCAGGATTTCACAAGGAACATTTATGTATGTAGCGTGGGCTAGTTCTGGTAGTGTGGAGACTTAATAGGGCACTCTCAAAATAAAAAAACAACATAGACTCAGCCATGCCGAACTATCAGAAATTGTTTAGACTGCCACACAACTTTTTTAGCTTTCCAATCACACACATGCACCTTCTCCAACTGCTCTTCCTGCTAAATAAATAAACCATAAAGAAAAGCCTAGAAAACACCAACTAGTACCAATGTAGATTTTGTGAGGCTTGTATATAAAAATAATATATATAATAAAATCTTTTCTTCCCCTCAATCCTCACTCAGGCATGACTGAAGCCAAATATGGAGAATAAACTGATTAATCAATTATTCTTTAGAACCTCGACAAAAAAAAAGTATAAATTTTATATATTCCTGTTAATGCTCTAATACTGAACATTCTTAAACAAATCCAATGTACATTTCTGCTGTTTCTGGTTTCACATGCTGTCTTGCACTTTATAGAGATGGCTTTCATTAATACTGAAATAAACCCGATGCTGTTTTTACTCAGTAGGCTTTGGCCACTCTATTCCCCTCCTCCCCTTTATGTGTCAGTTGTAAATTGCTTGACAAATATTCTGTTTCATGCTTCCCCACTGCTGGCATGCAACATCTTTAAAGATTCAAAAGAGATAGAAGGCTAAAAAGGCAACAGGTAGGTAATATAGCAGAAGGCTCTGTCTCCAGTTAAACTTGCTCAGAGTAACAAGCAATAAGATTGTATTTTTTCTTCAGAGTGCAGGTGGAGAGGCCATGAATGAAAACAAATTTCTGAGCACAGACTCCAGCACAGGATCAGTGGAAACAACTGTCAAGCCATTACCATTTAAAGATCCAAACTTCATCGTAAGTATATTATTTTAACAATTTGAAATTCTAAACTCTTCAAATAAAACATTAACTAGGATTCTATTTAACCATATTGCTAATGTAAATATTAAGAAAGTCAGCTTAACAGCCAGATAAAAGGCCGGCAATTTTTAAGAGATTCACGTCAAGCCCATGCCACACTATGGTCCAAAGTGCACACTGTATTATAGCATGAAAATGGCACTGGTCCAGAGGCAGAACTATTATATTAAATTCTGGAACAGAGTCAGAAAACCTGCTAGACTGAGGTAAGCGCAGAAGTTTTATGGTGTGGTATCTCACAAACTACCGCATCTAGAGAGGAATAGTTTATACTGCTGTGAATGTAGGAATCCCATCTCCCAGTTCCTAGCCAAGGCAGGCTGCAAAACAATTGAACTAGAAATCATCCAGAGAGTCATTAGCAACTGGTATTTTGCTCCTCTCCTGGTCCCTGAAATTCTAACAGATCTGTAGTGTCTGTTCTTCCAGTAATTGCTAGATTTAGAAGCAAACGCTCCGTGAGGTTTAAACTGGGGGAGAAGGTGAAGGAAGACTACAGCTAGTAATGCTGTCACTTCTGGGTTTGTTTTTAATATCTTTTTATCTTGCTGTGCCAGGGCCAACTCATTGGCACACTGTACAAATGCTTTCTAGACAAGCAAATTTCTCAGACTGCTGGTCCTAAGCCAGTACTTAGAAGGAAGGATTTTATCCCAGATTTCATTCTGTATGAGTAAGATGCAATATCCCACAGCATAAAACCTGAGTAATCGGGAATCACAAAGCTCACTAAGCACAGGTTTGGCAGGGGGTATTAAATTATTCTCTGACTTGCAAGTTGCTCTAAGTCTGCTTGCAGATGACTTCTGTCATGAGAGGGGCATTGAAACGGCTGTATACTTTGCTCACTCTAATCCTCCAGTGAGCACCAGCGTCTTTGAGAAATGAGGTTTATTGGAAAAGCTCTGTTTGTGCCCAGAGGCATTCCATGTAGCTTCCATATAGGATTTAAATAGCCATGAGGCCTTGTGCTGATCCTTCAGTTCTTAGAGGGACGTCACCATTTCCAAAGAGGCAATACTACTGTCTGCATGGTTGAAATAATAATGAATGTAGAGGGCCTTTGGCAACTGCTGCAGAAATAATAGGCAGTTATAACAAAAACATGAAATTGTCCTCCCTGATACAGTAACTAATTTGAGAAGAAATGTATTGAGTTTTAACTAGCTTTTTGTTGGTATGAACTGGTAGTAACAATTTGGATGACTTTTTGCATCCTTCCAGCCTAATGTACTTTAAAAGGAAGAAAATAAATCCATTAACATCTCTCATAAATATGCCCAAATTTGAACCATTAGCGCACTGCAGAGGATAGACTTAAAAGCAGAGAAGAAGAAAGAAATTACCTTTTTCTAAACTTCCTGAATGGAATTTGCATCCCTTGGCAATGGAGAAGGGGACGAAGACCTTCTGACAATTCTGTAGAGCGATGAATAGCTCCACCTGTCCTAGCTCCAGCTTTCCCTGAACTTCAGTAGTGCAGAGGTAGCTTGGTTCATTTGCGCTTGGCAGTCATTGCCTTTTGATTGTAGGTATGTGAGGTGATACTCAGCCCCATTCCTAGGAGGCATAAGTTCATATAAACCCAATAGTTGCTTTTGAGAAACCAGATGACTGAAAAAAAAATCATTATGCAAAGATTTTGGGGAAAATGCATGTAATGAATTTGAATTAGTAATGTGGTAGTACATCTATTTTCATCTCATATTCCAGCAGTCTCTATTTTACAATGATCTCTAGATTACTAAGGTGTTACTCTCAGAGCAAACATTTGCATGTACTATATTGGATAGCCATTGCCAAAACACGATGTATCCTGAATATATCTTATGTCTACAGAAAAAAGCTTTCTCATTGAATCCTTCCTCCTATCATTCTCAGCAATTTAACAGGCTAATTTATTACCCAATCACAGCAGAAGTGTGTTTGCAGAACTTTGCTGAGTTTTAATGAGACTGATGTGGCAGGTAGTAATTATTAACAGAAATAACAACTCCCCAATTGTAAGAACATTTTCTTTTCTGAAGTAAAGCTGTAAATCTGTGTCCTTTGATCATTTAGAAGCAGTACAGTATGTTGTGCAGCTTCTGTCTCTGGAGGGACATAAATAAATTACTCTGTAGCAGTCACATTTGATAACTGAAACTACCATTATAGTACCTGTGGCAAGCCTTCCATTAATGTACCTTTCAAAATGCAAAATTGTCTTGGCAGCCAACATTCTATTTATTACTCTTTTTCTATTCTTCTGTCTTCTATCCTTTGAAAGAAAAACAAAATTTCCAGAAAGTTTCTCATAGTATTCATTACATTTTGCAAGATCAGTTGTGTTTTCTACAGTCATGGATAATTTACAAGAGCTAGAGCTGCACCTGTAATATGCCATCAAAAGGAGAGAGAAAATTTAGCTGTGTAATCACAATTTTTGACACAACTTCATAGTAATAAGTTCTAATACGATGGGAAGTACATACAGAATCCTGTAATCTCAGGCTAAACCTAACCACATTGATTTTCTATTTCCATGTAAAAAGCAGATTTTCATTTCCTTCAGTTAATCCTAAACATAGTAGCTTTGACTCAGTCCAAAAAGCTTTGTTTTTCTTGCAGCCAAGATTAAAGTGTACAGTATATTAGCGTTCTGATGAAGTAAGTGAGGATAACAAATGGTTCATGACAAGATGAGACGTATCAGAAAGACTATGAAATAGAAGTGTCACACTCTGAAATTGTATTCTTTATTTATTTTTTCTCTAAACACCATATTTTTAATTCTAGCACTCCGGCATTGGTGGAGCAGCAGCTGGCAAGAAGAACAGAACTTGGAAGAACCTAAAACAAATTCTTGCTTCTGAAAGGGCATTGCCATGGCAACTAAATGATCCTAGCTGTAAGCTGCTTAGATGCTTTGCATGTATTTATAAATAATAAAATCCACACAAATATCTTTCTTTAAAACAAACCTAAATAATTTCATCAGTGCATGCAGTATCCTGCTTGAACAGGGTCCAGTAGTACATTTAAAACTAGTCCAATCACACTCACCAGCCCTAAGTGGAAAGTAGGGGGAAGCAAATAATTTGGAGTATTGTGAGAAAGTTCAAATACATTTGGGTATAGAGTTTAATAAAAGAAATGTATATATCCAAACCAGGTCAGAAACTCCTTATTCCCATCAGGTTTTTGTCACCTCTTCACTGCTGAGGAGCCTCCTCCTCTGCATACAGCCCAAATGTCTAATGACAGGTGGCTGCTGCTTGATTAGCTATATTTGAACTATTTTCAAATAGATTCTGCTAAGCCACATACCTGCAGTAGCTTAGACCTCTGCCCAAGTTTCCTGTCCAGCTCCTTATCCTAGATTCTTGGGAGATTTAAATCCTACGTCCCCCATTTAGTTCAGCACAGCTGACACTACACTATTAGCAGTCCTGATAACAGCCTGCTGGTGTTCATCTACAGGAGCAGAGTTACAGCAGTGGTCTTAATCTAGATATACTTCAAGTCTACTCATAAAGTAGGATACTATTGGATGTAGCTGGAGACAGAATGTGATCCTCAGATTTTACTTAAGCAAGTGGAGGCATCTCAGAATTGAGCATATGCGTATACTTTTTGTCAGACTTGGTGCTTTATCCAAGAATAGCCTGCCATTTTTTGAAGTGTTTTAGACGCAACTGTTAGAGAAAAAGGCAGACTACTGTGTGTTCCTGGCTATTGTAACTGACAATCTGCTGATGTTGCTATTTCTATTATGTTCTGTTTGCAACAGTAAATTTACAGGCTTTAAGAAGGTGGGAAAAGAAATTCAGTTGCATATTTAAAACCAGCTGTCTGTGGCATTAGTGTCTTTTGAATTATGAGATGATGAGTTAGACATTTGATATGCATGAAGCATTTGAATTGATCGTAGCATCTGAATGAGGTGCAAGGGTGATGAGGAAGGAGGAAAGAAATGAGTCAGGTACAAGATATTTTCGTAAACATCCAAAATTGGGGATTTAACTACTTAAACATACCAACTCTATGTTAAAAATGTTTATGAATGAGAGTTGCTATCTAAAGGGCACCAAAGAACAGCAATTTCCATCATTTAATTTAAACATTCAGACAATTTTCTAGGTCATTCACTGGGCTTAAAGTGGTACATGCTTAAAGATTTAACTGATTTAAAAGATTACTTTGCTCTTCTGGATTATAGTATTTCAGAGCTGCAATCTTGAGCAATGTTTCGTGGTCTTAACATACACCATGCATATGATGATGACTATTCTTTGCAAATAACTGACTGCAAGGGAATTCATTAAGACTTGGAAGAAATCAACACATTTCAAATAACTCGCATTTTTCCTTTTGGGGAGGGCAGTTCTGTTTACTGAACTCTTATTTAGAGAGGTGAGCAAAATCAGGCTGTTCTTTACAGTGCTAACAGGCTAAATGTTTTCAGACGTAATTCTACTTCGAATTTCTTTGCCTTAGTGCTGCTCGTTAATAAAGATCTCAGAAAGTAAAGGTGGCATTTTAAAGAAGTAGTGCTACCTATTCACATTTTGGGTTTGTGTTTTAAAATATGTATAGCACACTGAATTTATCCCTTTGTTTTTCTCTAGATTTTAATATTGATGCTCCTCCTTCCTTTAAGCCTGCCAAGAAATATTCAGACATTTCAGGACTTCCGGTAAGTATTTTATTTTTCTCTTCAAAATTAGCACCTCACTTTCCACAATGAAATAAAGCTGGTGCATGCTTTTGTAAAAGCTGTACTTGCTGAGGTTCCTATTCAGCCTTGGGCTTAATAGCTGTCCAGTGATTTAGAGCCAAACCCAAATACTGTCACTACATCACAAAATTGTTAGGTTGTTAATAGATGTCAGGACAGATTAAATACCTTGTCCTGCCAGGTGGCTCCTATCACACCAATCTCCCAGCTGTAGAATCTGCACTGGTCCCCATCATTTCCAATTCTTTAGATTGTTACTGTGAAAGCTGGTGGCCCACAGCCTCCATGACTTCTAACTGCCCAGCTTTAACCACACGGACTGAAACTTTCCATGCTGAGTGTTTGCCTGAGGCTGATTTATTTCATTGTATCTTTTAGAGAAAGTTTCAAAAAGATGGCTCAGCAATTTCCAAGAATGAGATTAGGCAAAATTATATTGATTGGCCCATGTTAAAAAAAAAAACAAACCTTGTTACCATTTAACTCAAACTTTCCCTGAAACAAATCAGCCTGAGACAGACACTTGGCATGGACTTTTGAGAATTTCAAATACCCCCATGCTTCAGAGCTGGAACTTGGAGTTTGGCAGATGTATAGCCTGTGTGTCACGGATGGGCTCTTTTACATGGTTTTGTTAAAGAAAAACAGAAAGAGAAAAGGAAAAAAAAATCCCACATTTGACATAGATACAGTTTGCACATGCTCCAAAAAGTCTCGGTAGTTACAATTTGGCACCTGAATTCCCTGAAGATTCTGTTAGCACAAAACAGGAGTAGTCATTGAATTCTGCCCAACACAAATTCTGTATCTGCTGCTGACACTGTTCCTATGTGACATGAATAATTTTACTTAAAACAAAACAGGTGTTAGTAACAGCATATCTTTTCACCTTCAGTCCCCAGTGATTTATTTTGCAGAAGCCTGTGCATTTATTACAATTGAAATGAATGGGAATGTTGTATTTTGGACTATAAAAAGGGTTAAGTAGTGGTTACACTAAGTAACTACCATAATTAAAACTTTGTAACATCATACAGCCTTAGACAGAATTTCTGGATCCCTTCCCCCAGTTTAATCTGTTTCTCATCCACAGGGCACTAGCCTACCTCACAGGGTTGATATCACCTCATAGAGATGCCTGTAAATATACACCTTTGTTATGTTGATGCAGGTTAACACAGCACCTTGCATTCTGTACACTGAATTAAATGAAAGTCCCCATTGGGAAAAAAAAAATGGGTGAGCATTTAATTAAGGACTGCCTTATAGTGGATACACAGTGCAAGGGATCAAAGAATAGCTATAGCGCCAACTGTAATCCTGCACTTCCTAACATTCGCGTTCTTGATTTGGCAGTGTATGTTTTCTTTGACTTTTTTTATTTTTTAAGTAACACATTTAAATAAGGCACCTAGGACGTGGCATGTTTCCAGCCTGTGCCTTTGAGCATGATTTGGAAATGGAGTGGGTTGCTAAGCTCGAGGCTGGTAACCCTTGGTGTTCAAGAGGGAATGGGAAAGCAACATCTCCCTCACAGATGATCTGGCAGGCAGCAAATGGAAGAGACTGCTCACAAACCCAGGGAAAATAATTCCCTCCAGCCAGCCAGACTTACAGTCCTGTACTCATAAGAGTATTGTTTTGATATAATAGCAACTTGTTTTCAGAATAGGAGCGGGGGGTCAGTTGAATAAGGAACTTTGCATAAGTACCCCTACTCTATATAGAGATCCAGTGGATGGAGGAAGGCAGGATAAGTGGACATGTGAAATAATAATAGTAAGTAGATTTCACCAAAATAGCAGAAAATCCATACTGGGTCACTTAATGGTGCTCATCTGTTTCCTATCCTCTCCCCTTAGAGTCGCTTTGCAAGCATTAGTAGCATTCGCACCAGGTGTTACTAGCATTGCGCAACATCTCTGACCTGTGAGGGGCTTATGTGGGGCAGACAGCATAAGGGCCTAAGTCCCTTTCACTGCCCCATCTCCAAGGAACCAAATAATGCTTTCCAGCACTGGACTTTGATGCATTTCAAAACTAGTCAGTCATTGCACCTATACCGAGATGATGATGCAGGTTATAGACGGCAGTGAAGACCTACCAGCTAAGGGTCGGTTTAGCCATAGGAAATACGAGTCTTCCTTTCAGTTCCTCAGTTTTTCTTTACCAGCTCCTCTCTTCCATCAGTGATTTATGTACTTTAACTGTTCTAGCTCAGTATAAATACTCTCCTTTCTATATGAATCCATTCAGTGCTGCTTTTGTTTCCTTTTTTTTGTCTTTCCACTTTTTTTTTTCCTTAATTTTCCATCCTCTAATTGCATCGTGAGTCAAGTTTCCTATTTTACCTGGCCTGCAAGGTTTCTCCAGACTATGATAAAAATACTGTGTTTAAAAAAATCTTTTTTATTAAGATAACTGAGACAGCGTGTTCTTTAAATTGCTAAGCCAGAAATGTTTCATAAGAAGCACTAAATTTATTTTCAAGATCATTTCCTAGTAGTAAGATATGTGGGGTAATAGAATATTTTAGAAATCTAGAAGAAAAACGTCCCTGTATTTTCTATGTAAAATCTGAAAGCATTTGTGAAAGAATACATTTTCCATGGGAATGCTGGATGCCCCATGAAAAAAAAAAAGGCAAAATAAATTCCTTGGCATTACCCATTTAGGGAAGAATTAAATGGTCTAGTAGGTACAAAAAAAGAGAAGTGTATTAAAACAATCTCATCAGTATACCTGCAGTTATATTAAATGCCACAACTAAATTCTACTGATCCTCTTCTCTTTCTGTGTGTAACACAAATGGAATTAAATTTACCAATGGTCTAAGCAGAGCAGCCAATTTATATTTGTAAGGCAGCCTGGAATTCAAACGTTATTATGTACTACATTGACACTGCAAAATAAAACTTTATTTCCAAACTTGCAAGATGAGTATTTAGATATTTAACATGCAAAACAAAGTAATTTATTGTAAAGCAGGTTAAAAAACCCCCCAATCTTCAAATGTTTATATTTCTCTTCCTGTTCTGAAAATGGATCAGCCTTGTTACTACAGCAACAGCTTGAGATAACTAATTTATTGTATTTGAAGAGCCTGTATCTGTGGCCTTTGACTTAATTTCTAAACATGACAAGAGTTTTTTCTTTGCAAAATCACCTTACTTCACTTTCCTAATCTGTTTTAATTATTGCTGAAGTAGTGGTAAAGTTTGTTTTCAGTCTGAAGTCATGGCATAAATGACTAGTCACCTTACATTAGTGTGTGCAAACAGTACAGCCCAGTACACAGTATCAGAATGGTGAAGAACTGCCATAGTATTTTTAAACTAGATTGGTGCGCAACCCAAATTGCAGGTATTGCTTGGCTAGTTTACTACAGAATCATGCACATCTGAAAAGCAGTCTACTTGGTTAGCTTTTTCTTAGATACATGAGGCCAGATTTAAAGTGTGAAATAAAAATAAGTTTATACTTACTGTAACACGAAGTTACCATCAGGGATAATTTACTCCTAACGTCCCTAATTTTGCCATTTGTTTGAAAATGAACTGATGGTTTGACTGTTAGCTGACTACACTTAATTAACCTTATAGCATTTCCTTCTAAAGAAACAAGCTACAAATAACACTTAATTTTCTGCTAAGTCTTATCAGGCCAGACAATTACCTGAATTGTTACCATGGTCAGCAGATCCTTTTGAACATAAAAATGGTAGAGGGCTCTGCACTACAACAGTATGAATGGGGGGGAATGCTCCAGCTCTTCCTGGCCTTTTCTTTTTTAGTAGCAATTTCTTAAGGGGTCTCAACTGCCTGTGCCTTGCAGCCTGCCACCATCTCCTGTTAAAGAAAGGTACAGAAGATACTTTCAGAGCCTTGGTAGGCACTTGGTAATTCAATGCTGAACGGGTGGTGATTGTCTTGGAGGCTGAACGTGGAGAGGTGATACCCTGAAGCCTGCCTTCTTCCAGCCCAGCCTCCTGCACTGCCCCCGAGCTCATCTGAGCTCAAGGTTTCTGTAGCAACAGGGAAGGGGAGAGGATGGAGGGAAACTGGCACCGCTCCCAGGCACCCAGGCTCCAAATATAGCAGAGGATACAAGCGTAGCCCAGGGTGAGCTGGCCAGGCTGCTATCCGGAAAGCAGGCGTCTGTAGCAAAGCACAACGCTGAGTTCAAATTTCTTATCAGTTCAGTCACAGAACCATAAGCTGAGACACCCTTGCTTTAACAACCACTTTAAAGTAAATTAAAAGCTAAGTTGTATGCAGGAAGAGAAAACCAGTCCAAAGCTATCAGAGCACCCATAATTCAGCCTCTTTGTGGGTAATTTATTGGCAGCAGCCTGACTCTTTGGAGAGCTGCCTTGTGAGAGACTGCACAAGGCACAGAGTTGCTAGGGTGAGTTTAGAGAGTTGAGGAATTTCTTTTGCACTGTATTTTGTATGAAACTGTTTCAGCCCTCTCTTATGTTTAATGCATTTCTAATGTGATTTTATAGGGGTCTGTTAACTTCTCGTAAGTTCCGACATGAGGAGAAAGAAAAAAAGTACAAACTTTTGGTCATGTGGTAGAACAGCAGTGCTGTTACTGGGAAAAGAAATTCACTATTTTGTGGTCTTGTAATTAGACACTTTTTTTAGTATTCTTTTTCGAGATGTTCTTTGAATAGTGTCTCTGCCATTGTTTCTTTTTCAGGCAAATTACACAGATCCCCAGAGCAAGCTGAGATTTAGTACTATTGAAGAATTTGCCTATATTCGGATGCTCCCTTCAGACGTGGTTACAGGATACCTGGCTCTACGGAAAGCAACAAGTATTGTTTCCTGAAGAGACCAAATATTGTATATGACTTGTGAACAGGGCTAATTTTGAGAATCATGATGGAAACTGACTGCGGGACTGAGGTTCCTTAAAACTACCCATGGATATTTACATCTGGAAGTAGTTGATAATACGCGGATTTGAAGAACACATGGATTTAATTTTGATAAATGCTGATATTTGTTAGTTTGCCAATTTGTAAGCAATTTGGTTTGTGAACAGAATAACTTAGACCTTAAGGATACGTATCTGCACCATAATGTCTGAGTTATATTAATTTCTATAGAGACAAGATTTCATCTCCACCCTGTATATTTTGTGTACTACTCTGGCTCAGAGAAACAGTCATTTGTGTTAAGAAAAAGGTACCAAGATATCCCAGCTTCTAAACCTGCCTTGACAGATGCACTTGCCACTTGGCTATGAAGAAATTTGTCCCATCTGTAAAATGAAGCTAAAATACCTAGCAAGTGCTGCTATTGTGATGACTTTTTATGGTACTGAGCACTGTGGAAATGAACAACTTCACACAAATGTTTGCACTGAAGACTGTCAGCATAAATTGGACTCAAACTTGTTTTTAAAATATCCTAGTGAATATGCGTAACAGGATCAAATCAAATCACCAGGTAACTCTTAACTGTGACACTTCGTAGTTTTTGAGTGCTTTATTTCACAACTTGACTACTCTACCTTTCCTAGTTAGTACAATATTAATACTAATTAGTACAAAAAAGTACTAATTTCCCAGACTTTTTAAAAATGATGCTAAAAAAAAAGCAGGAATTCTACTGTCCAGTGGTGTTCTGACACCCAGATGGTCTTCAGCAAGGCGAGACCTCCTACATCAGGACACTGACCTTTGTACCATGAGGTATTAGAAGAATAACCTATAGCAACTGAACTTTGTCACCCTTTAGAGGAAGCAGACTGAAGGAGAGTTTGGATTCTGGGGGCGGGGGGGCGACAAGTATGTGCCAGCATCAGAATGACCATGATTTCCTGAAACTAAGTCTAGGGGCAAGGGAACAGAGGGTTTTGTGCCTGTTCTTTCTTTTTGTCCTCTTTCTTATGACAATCTGCTGATTTGTCATCATCTTACTTCTGCATCTTTGTCCCAGCCTTAGACTCGTCAAGTTTTAATCTGGACTCCAAGTTCAGGCTCAGCTATTCCTAGCCTCCAACCACGTGGCCTTCATGCCCATATTCCACCAACTACCCTGTAACTGTGGCACATACCTCCCTTAGCTCTCTGAGCCAATGGGTGTTAGCCAGAAAGGTGGCTAGGCGAGTTACCACTTGCTGTGGGAATGCTCTCTTCCCATGTGCAAAACTGCTAAGTGGAAGACTTGTCCCATAGCTTGTTAGTCCTGGATTGCCCAGGTCACTAAAGAGGTGAGACACTGATCACGGGACAGCAGTCCTGTCTCACCTGAGCTCCATCATGGACATTGAGATCTTGTACAAGACACCTCTTCTCTCTGAGTCCACAAGCAGCAGGCAGTGGTGACTAGTTAATGTCTAAGCTGCATCTTGAATGTACATTTCTACAGACACAATAATTATTAGAACAGATTTTTTTCTCATTGAAAGAATAAATATGCAGAGTGTTACTAATGCTAGTTTAATTTCAACTCCAAAACAGGAAAAACAATAATGGGACACATTGTTTAATGAAAGTCTGTGGGACTCATTCCTCAGTTCTTGTGATCTAATATTTACAAAACCAAAGTAATTTTAAAAAGTCTTTGACATGCTTACAATAGATCCTTCAAAGCCCTGGATATCAGATAATGCTACAACTGTATCACAGAACAAAAAAGAATAAGACAGGATATCTCTCTTCATGCCAGTAAGCATCCAAGCCACTTTCTCTTTGCATCCTAGTTTTAGAATGGATGTTTTTAACTTACTCTACATACTAAAGATGTGTTTATAAGATAAGCTTAATGTTGATATGAAAAGAAAACACATAGAACTGCTGTAAGATCATTTATGCTTTAATAAGCAGACAGCAGCTCAGCAAATCGTATTTCAGCAGCTTGTTCTCTCCTACAAATATTTTTAACATTTTTTGGGAATGACTGTTTAGGAACCCAGGCTCCCTTACCATCGGAAGTGCTCCACACACTCCTGCGCTGTGTATTAAGATGTTGCATCTCAGCTAATTTCTACCACGCAGCATTTATGCATTCCATTTTCAAAACCTAAGTGTCCTACTGAATCAATCGGCATCAGAAAAGTAAATACAGCTTAGATTTGGCAAAAATGTTAGTGACTCCTCTCTCAATGTTTTCTGTCCATATGATGGCTGCTAGATTCCCTTTTCTTTCCTTGTTTCCTCCTTTGTTAGCTACTGGCCCTTTTTTCGTAGTTGGTAGTACCTCACTTTTACTCATTATGCTGTGCAGTAGTCAAGCCAAGAGTGATGAGTCAGCCACCAGCACCATTCAGCCTTACATTGATCAACAACAGTTTACTATGGGAACAATCAAAATGAATTTGTTTTAGCAGGAAGCTGAGGACAGAAAAGATCTAGCAGCCAACATGTACGACATCGTTCGGTCCAACTAGGTTCTTTTTGGGAACAGCATGTGGACCTGCTGCTCTCATCAATACTTTCTATGAGAGAACTAATACCTACCTTGCTGCATATAAGAGAAAATACGGGTAAGTGAAGAGCTAGTCTGTGCCACAGAGTAGTTTTAAAGTATGTTTTATTGCCAGCTTTAGAAGAAGTGAAAATTGAGGAGTACATTTATATTTAAGAGTACTTACAGTACGTTATGTAGATAAACATAAATAACTTGAATTTAAACTGCAAAGAGGACAAAAGAAAGACATTTGAAAAGAGAAGCAGCAACGAATACCATTTCAGACTTGGGGAGAATGTATTTTGACTAATAGTACTGCCACATCTGTAAAGCAGAAAGCCAGCAGTCAGGGTAAGGACTAATTTGTTCAAGTACAACCGTTACTGTCTGTGAAGTATCACCTGAATATGTTACTTAATACAGACCACAGATGGCTTCAGCCTCACATGCATTTGCATTAATATGTTCCCCTGTCATCCCTTGCCATTACCCCTGTGTAACGGCTTGCAGCACGCCAGTTGCTAAGCTCCCATAGAAATCCCACTTACATTAATGGGAAGCGAGCTTGTCCAACAACTCGCAAGGAACAGTCCAACTGGCAAAGCTTTACCCTTAGTCTTTTTGGTGGGTGGAAAGCATATTTTCCTTGCCTCATCTGTCCTATCCCTCAGAAATGAGGGATGTTCACCAGAGGCCAAGCTCCTGTCTTCCTGTGCAGCTACCTGCCCCAAACACTGCTGGTCCAGCAAACACTGGAGGTGGGAGGTCGCCTCCAGTTTACTGGGGGGTTTTCTGGGGTTTTTTTTTTAGACTGCAGTAGCTGGTATTTACCCCATGCTTTGGGTGGATGTACTTGCTCCCTAGGCCTGGGCAAAGCGGGCAAGTGCCTGTGCAGCAGTCGGGCCCAGGGCAGCAAAACTGCCGTAGCTGAACTGCCAAAGCTGCAGTATGGCCAAAGCCCTGGTGCTGCAAGGACGCTGTGCTGCAGCTGGGGCAGGAGCTGGGTCACGTGGGGCTGTAGGACTGCGGGGCCAGCTGCTCCCGAGCAGGGAAGGGGTGTGCTGGGGCGATGAGAGGAGTGAAGATCTCAACAGCTACAGCTGCTGCCTCCACCTCCCCATCCTCTCCAGTGGGAGAGCAGGATGCCGGAGCTCCAGGGCTCTTGCCTTGATTATTCACCGCTGGTTTGCACAGCAGGTCTGTACCCATGGAAACTTCCTGCCCCGGTCCTGCCCTCTGCTGCATCTGCACTAGGAATGACCTTGGCCCCATGTCCTGGAAAGCAGCAAAATTCAATTCAGAGAGGCCTTGGGCCAGCTCGTTTCGGAGCCCCTGCATTTCACTGTCCTGTATTTCCTGGCCTTCTCCCATTGTAGCATTCTGGATTGCTATGGAGTTGCTATATATGGGCTTCCATGGAGGACAGGAGTAGCAGGCACATGCAGGGAGATGTGCCTTGATCTCCTTTGACAGAGGCCTGTAAGTGTCAAACCCCACCAAAGCACAAGGAAATTAAGGTAAGCAAAGGGGAGGGGTTTTTACTGGTGAAGAATATAAAAGTAAAAATAAACTAGTATATGGTTAAAAAGGTTTTGTAAATCCACTCTGTTAAGAAAAAAGCTCAAACTCCCTGCATTATTACAATCCTTTTCCTGAAGGGCTAAGTAATTTTTAATAAATCAATACAACAATAATTTATTACTAGAAAACTTACCAACAGGTTTTAAGGCCTCTTACAATCTCTAACAATGTACATGGTTTACATACTCAAGCACATAGTTTTTCTTTGTTAATCACTTCAGGGAAAAGACTTTCACAGACTTGATGTCAGGTTCTAGGATAAAAATCCTGACTTTGTGCTCTTTTAAACAAGAAAAGTCAAGCAGTGTCTGTGCTGTTACTGAACACTTCAGTCACACTAAGATGATGATACCATTAATACTGGAGTTCACAGAAATCCCTTCGTATTTTTGTCATTTTAGTATGTGCCCCCCAATTAAAAACCACTTTTCTCTGCCTTTTGGAGAATGGATGGGTGGGACACAATAAAATAGCACATCTTTAGGTAAGAAAAACATTTTGTTTAAGTCCGTTTGGTATCTGTAAGTATTGCTTGACTTGGTTTTGTATTATCTGAGAAGCTTACAAAATCCAGTCTTTTCAGATGATTACACTACTGTAAATCACAACCTACAGACAGCAATAGCAGTCATCTCTTGGGAGAGATAACAACAACAACAAACAAACACTGTTTAAACTACTGTAAATAGTGCTTGTGTAATTGCACACGGTTTATGGACTATGAGATCACATGTGTTAAGTACAGAACATCGCTTTCTCTGACACCATAGCCTAAAATCAATAATCTCTACATAAAAATCGTAGTACTAGTGGACTAGGCAATAAGTTGGTTTTGGGGCTGGCTGTGGTAACTGTTTGCCAGCGTGCTCTCCTCTGGGCAAGAGCTCCCGTCAGTTGCTTGCATGCTGACTGCTGTGGCTCTGTTACTTGACTCTGGTACACCCAGCACAGCACCCCAGAAAACTGCATCTGGTTCATGGACAATCTGAAGTCTTCTCCAATGTCCCAAATCTGGGATGCAAAAATTGCTCTTCTCTCAAGTGAATTGTTTACAAGCTGCTAACCACGCACACCACATGTGAACAGTGTCCCTTTCCTCTGCGAGTCTTGAATCCAAAGCATAGTTTGTGTAAAAGGAGAAGAGGTGCCCCTCGCATGGGTACTTCTGTTTCAGCTCAGGTCACACACAAACAAGTTCTCAGCATCAGGTTTTGGAATTTCTGAAGACAGCTGCCTACCCATTCATGGGAAGAAAGCATTTCGTGCCTCATCCTATCAAAATAAATTGGTGTCCGTGCACATTCAGTGCCTCCATATAGATCTGATAAATCTACAGCAATAAACCCTTATGAGCAGAGATGCAGGCCTGGTCTGCTTGGTCAGTACTTGGCAGGCATTGGGCACTGGGTAAGCAAGGGTAGCAAGGAATGTCTGAATTCTGGCTGTGATCCCATTTATATCACGAGGGACAGCAGTTTCACAAGACAGCTTCTCTTGATTCTCTTCTCCCAGGAGGAGGAGATGCCTCAGAAGGACACCGTACACGCACACATACACTGCCTACATGCTGTGTGTCAGGTCATTAGTTTCATGACTAATGCATCAAGATGACATAAAGGGGACAGAATTAAGGATCTTTTAATATAATTGTCTGTTGGCCCAAATCCTCTCTCATCTTCCATCTTAGGTAACCTGGATGCTGCTAGCCCCTGCGCGCTCACAGGAGTGAAGGAGTGTCCCCACCCACACAGAGGAGTGCTCCTGTGGTCTGAACTCCACCCAAACAATTAGAGCTGTTAATTGCGTGAAACCTTCAGGCCATGGCTGCTTACCGAGACAGCGGAGGGCTGGCTGTACAGTGTGCGTCTCCCCTGCCCTGTGGCTACAGCTGCATCCTTCACCAGGTGGCTAAGCAGGGATGGTGGGGGTGAATACGGGCAGGCAATCTCATGGTGGGAGTCTGCCTTCCAGCTCAGGACCAAAATGCAGGCACCCACTTTCAAACAACTGGAAGAAGCCAGCAGCCTCTAGGAGTGTGCCTGAATAGCAGTTTTTGCATGGGGGACAACAGAGGCAGTGTGGGGTTTGATAATAACCTTAATAAAAGAGGAAATCTCAAGAATTTCAGCAAGAGCTGGACTTAGAGTAAGGTGAGAGGACTGGAACTGGGACTGCAGAAGCAACTGCCCTGACAATATAAGGCTATGCCAAAGAGAAATGATTTATAAAACACTCTGTGGGTGATTCTTAATCCTCTGAAATAACACATATGGCATTATGGTGGTTTTATATTTGGAATAAAGAACATAAATAGAGCATAACTCACTACTTCAAATTGTGCCTTTCTGGAAGGTATGTCATAGCTGGTGATGGGGAGTCAGTGGCTGCCATCAGTGTCATGTGCACAAGTGACAGCAGCTAATAGGCACAAGCCTTGTTCTCCTCATATTAAATGGGCTTTTGTTACTGAAGCTGATGGCAAAGCACAATCAATCAAATATTTTTGGCCTCTAACAACCAAGAATTTGTTTGTTTGTCATGCTTCATCTCTTGTACCAGGCTGTACAAAATCAGAGAGCTAAGAAATAAATACCAGCAACTCCTTTCCAGTGTTACGTGAGCCCTTCCCACAAGCTTTGTAAACTGAGAATTACTACCACCATTGTAGCGTAGTACGAGATGTTCCATGCCAGTACCATAGTTTGGCCCCATGCTTCCTGAACCCTTGGGAAATGGCACGTCGAACCCCACTGTGAAACCCCACCTGCAAACAGTTTATTTCAGCAACTGTCTCCACATTCTTCTAATTTACCTAATAGTGAATTGGAAGCCAAATTCTCTGTGGACATTGAGAAGTCCTTCTGAAGGATCACATGGGGACAGAGGATGCAAAAGCCATTCTTCCTGTACATTTCCTGTATACAGTGCCACTGGGACACACAGACCTCTCTGGAGCCTTTGGGCAGTGACTCACCTCAAGGTCTGTTTATATCTTTCATAAAAAATATGCATAGGTCACATGGATGATTTTTGGAACAAGCAGCGGAACCCTGCTCTTCCACCTTTCACACACACGCTCTGCTCACTGCATGCAACAGTCTCTTGATTAATCCCTCCAACTCCACGAATCATGGGATTGCACCCACTGTAAACCAGTTATACAGCCCTGGTAGTTCAGACACTCTCCAGAGAACGGGAGAGGTGCTTTGAATCTATTACGTGAAAGAGGAGACTGAGCCCGTATCAAAGAGTGGGGATGAAGCATCCTCACCCCTCACCCCTGGGCGGCTGGATAAGGAGAGCAGGAACTGCAGCAGCAGCCCTGTACTGGTGGTATTTCAAATTAAGGCAATAGCCTACAATAGCCTTTTTGCAGAGTGCGATCTGGAAGGGCGCTGCATCTGCTGCTGCAGGACAGAATGTGGGCAGGAGGCTGGCACTGAGCTGCTCGGCTCTGTCAAGGCTGACACGTCTCCGGGCACGCTCAAAGGCAGAGCTTCAGATGTCTGGGTAACCATCCAGGATCCAGTCAGCAGCTGTGTGAGGATACAGACGACTGCAGGTTTGGGCATAGACTGTCTAAACTCAGCCCGGATCCCGTTTGGGGATCTGCTCCTCTCTGAAGACTTGGGAATAAGTCTTACCGACTCAGTGGATTTTGACTCAACACCCATATCATCTGACCAGCTCACATAGCATGCACTTCTTGTCACCAGAAGGTACCTGGTATTGCTACCAGTACTGGATCTGAAGTGGTGAAAGCATGAGCATCCATGGAAAAAAAAATCATCAAGGGCAGATAAGGGCCCTCTTGTCATTCTCCCAGAACTTCTCTGCCTTTCAGGTCACGTCTCTATTACCTTCATGACCTACTGAACACTACTCTCTACCACCAGCTTTTCCAAACTTACGTCACAAGCTCAAGCTAAGACACTGGACAAGGTTAAAAATCCTGTCCTACAACATACATTTCTAAGCAGTCTCAAAAGACATAACCAGAATCCAGCAGTAACAGGTGTCCTAAAAGTCCTCCTTTGTACCTCTGTACTGGGTGTAGGTGGCAAGGTTTTGGTAGGAGCGGGGCTGCAGGGGTGGCCTCTGCGGGAAGAGGTTCAGGGGCTGTAGGATGTGTAAGAATTACAGATGCAGTTTCCTGACCCCCTAAAAATGAATATTTGAAGTAACAGCTTGTTTTTTGGGTCATACAGAAGGAGAGGCTTTATTTTGTCCTAAATAGCACATACAAGTTTGATCAAGTAGTAATTATATCTGAGCCACTAAGAAACAATCTCCAAGGCATAATTAGTTACAGCACCTTCCCTGGGAGATGTGATTCCCTCCACCTCCCACTTCCCCTCCCTGCTCCAAAAAACCCAACAACCAACCAGCCAAAACCCCTCAAACCACCACAGCCCTGTGATACTCATCTTAAAAATGAGGACTGAAAAATAAATGACCAAGTTAATCAAGGGAAGGTGTTTGTATGAATCAGTAGAATTCACCTGGAGATGTGCAGAAACTGCTTACCGAAAACAGAAAAGCAGCACTGGCAGAAGAAAAATCTCAAGTGAAAAGGCAAGAAGAAAAGCTCAAAACACAAAAGGAAAGCTAATGGCCCACGTTGCCAAAAAGGCAGCCTTCTGCACAGGATAATTGAAACCCCAGGCCAAAACCAGAAGCATCCTCTACAGCAGTCCTTTTGTCAAAAGGTCCATTGAAGCAAAGCTTAAAATGGAATGAGTTCACCAGAAAATGCAAAATGGCTTGCAATGGAGCCACCCAGCTATCCTAATATACAAAGCGTTTTCCATCAGCAAGCGTATTTCTGTTTCTCGAACTGTATGGCTACCCAAGGCTCGCAGTTACCACTTGAGAAACTTAAAACAACTTACGTAAATGAAAAAGACACATGCACACACTAAGACCTTCCAGATTTGACTCAAGCAGGCATGCGGGCACTTCTGTTCTTAATACTATCTGTTTCCTGCCAACTTGTCTAGATTGGGGATATTTGCCACACTGTAACTTTATCTACAAACCCTGACTGTAAATATACGCATTGGAAAGATTTTGCCAGGAACTTAGAGTGCGTGAGCACTTCAGGCTTATCTCTGGGTAATGACTTCCATTTGATTCAGCTAACACAAATGCTCATCTAGACGAGCCCACATTGGGGGCCGCATACCGGGCAGGTACTGACCTCCACGCCTTGGCCTCAGGCTCCCGTAGGAAGCAAGACCCGTGAGCAGCACTGGGGATGGCACGGTGATCACTGTCACAGTAGTGCCAGGGTTTACTGGGACATTTCTTTATTTTTCTTGTCTCAGACTTTATATATCTCTCTATACAGAACAACCCCTACATGTACATGCTTTGAATGGTACCTTGTTATAAAAACAGCACAACTGGAAAAACTATTGTACCTGCACGCATGTGGGGGTGCACCTTATAAATAATTTATCATAGTTAAGCAAAAGGTAAGGGATAAACTTTGATTTTGTTTGCTAAAATATAAAACCTAAAATTGCTAAGAAGCCACTAAAAGCTATTCAACAGATTGTCTATTACAGGAAATCTTGCCAGGATGCTCAAGCGGTTTATGGCCATCTCGGATATCTGGGGAAGAGTGAAATGGGTCTAATGTTTTTGAAGTTCCATGGGGTTTTGAGAAATCCAGACATCTGCATTTTAATCTTTGGAAAATCCTGAGATCAGCAAGACTATCGTCTGCAGGATTTAACCACAAGTTGGACCCACCTCTTAGCAAGTCTAAAAGTCTTATGATTGCTGTGAAAAAAAAAAAAACAACCCTTTTTTTTTTATATGTACACATAATGATGGGGTTTGTGCTGTAAAACATTTGTCTTTAAATGACAGGGTAAGAACATGATAATTCATGCTTTCTGCATAAGCGAGTTAACTGGAAGTGTCTCAGTGACTGATTTAAATAACTGCAGCTTTTCACCTGCTTCTTTGTCAGCAATATGTTTACTGCAGCTGTGTGTGTCAGCCCACTAACACCACCACAAAAAGAAGCAAGAGCAGCTCTGAGGCAAGACTCAAAGGCTTGCAAAGCACTCCTCCTGCCTTTTAGCCAGTCCTTGTTAGCCAGCTACCATCACCTCTACCTTTCACGGGGAGGGATTTTTTTAACCACTGGGTATGCAGTTCAACTGAGAGGTGCCATGTGTGCACACCAGCACTTTTTGCTGATGGGCACGCTTTTTAAAGTTTCACTTTTCATCTCTTGTTCCTCTCTCATTACGAGTAATGAGAGAGGAATGAGATCCTTCCATATTTGCAAGTCAGGAAAGATCTGAATGCAGGTCTAAATCTTCACGATATTTGAGATTTTGAGTTGAGTGGGACATTGAAACAGCTCCAACACCACCAGCAGGGACCTCCAACGAAAAATGTAGTAACACCATGACTTCCCTTTCAATGTCAAATCAATCATGTCAAGCACTCAGATTTACACATCCCTTCATATGTAGTAATCTATGCCACCTTAACTGCTTTACACATTTCTAATATTTATTTTGGCTTCCTACATCCTCTCTTAATCAAGACTTATTTTTCCATGACACAGGCAGCTGTCCTGAACTTTTCTAGAAGCTGATATGACACATTTCCCTTTGGAAAAGGCAATAAAGCATGGGTGCACAACCAATGCAATATCTACAGTAATTAGAGTCACTGCTCATCAAAAAGTGAAAATAGGTGGATTGTGCTCTGCAGTGCAACAGTGCTATGGCAACAATATTGCATTGCTCCATAAATAAGAGAAAAAAAAAATTAAAGCCATTTATGGCACTTGTTTCCAACAAGGACACTAGTTCCAGGTATTTGGAACAAAGAACACAGGATATTTTACTCTTTTTTCATCTTTCTGCTTCTGGACTGGGCAAATTAACATTGTTTTCTTACCACAAACCTCTGGAGACACCATGGTTTAAGAATGTTTTTCTGAACACTCATGCTAAAAAAGCAATCAGCCAGCTACTGAGCTTTGGAGGAAGGCAGTGGCATCTCCGTTCATACAGCATGAAAACAAGTTATCCTGCGCGGAGCCACGCTGGCTGAACAGGGGGTAGGCACAAGTACTGCAAAACCTTCTCCCTTCCACCCAGAGCCAGCGTAGCTCATTAAAGCCACTATTTTGCACATGCCATAGTGGTGACCTTGGATTAAAAGACTGACTGACTTCTTCAGCGTGCCTTATCATTACGTATCAGCACCTATATGCTGATTTAGAGAAGTAGAGAAGCATGTTGTCCCTCTTCCCTCCCTCTCCACACAGGGGGAACACAAAGGCCAGCTCCTGTCCCAGACAGCTCATCTGCTGCCGGCTGTCCCAGCCCAGCCCCGGCACAGTGCTGCGTGATGGAGGTTGCCTGAAACTGCAGTGATGGGAACCCCACCACAGAGGAAATGTGTGTGCACTGCTAACAGGGAGAAATACAGAAAAAGGAAAGAAAAGTCACTGTCATCCAATCTGTAACGTATTTCTATAGAGAAAATCCGTTTTATTATATTAACCATTATATTTTTATACCTTTTTTCCATGGTGGCCAAGCTTTAGTGGAGCAAAGCTTCAGTTAGTTTCTGAGAAAGGAACAAGAGGTTTGGTGCCTCAGTGGGGGGTGGGGAAGGGAGAAGAGCTGAGAAAAAAACTTTTTAACTTTTGCAATAGGCTCACGCAGGACTATCCGCCAAACCCACCCCCAGCCAAGCAGCTGGGGAGCTCAGGGGCTGAATCAGCGGTGTAACACGTCTATCTGAACTTCACAGGACACACAGATGCTGGGCTTGATATCTGCCAGACAGATACGTTTCCAGGGAAAAACTGCCCCCCTGCTCCCTCCCGCTTCCCTGCCTCTCTCCTGCCATCAAGTACAGGAACGAGCCATCTGCTGCCATGAGCTCACAGGAGCAATGCCTACATCCGAGCTGGTCACAGCGTGTGCTCCCCACAGCGCTATCCGCTTCCCGTTCCAAGCAGTGACGCACCGTGACATTCCCCTCTGGCCAGGGACTCCAGGAAGCGAGCTGTTTGAGTTGGACGCGGGCACAGTGACACAGACACAGGTGGCTCCGTCTATTGCGACACGGGGTCAAGCCTGCTGCAAAGGGTCCTACTTTCCCCAGTTGTTTCCCTATGGACCAGGAAACAGAGTGAAAAGCAGGCCCCTTGCTGGAATTAAATTATATTAAAGTTCACTCCATGAGTACCTGTGCAGCTCCCCGGCATTTCTTGATAAATCAGCCCAGGCCCAAAAACAGGGAGCAGCAAAATCTCACTTCTGTACCACATTTGGGGAAAATTACGACCCAGACTTGGAAGCCACTTTGTGGCTGACGTGCGTTTCCACTGCGGAGTTGGCCAAAATCCCACTCCCAGCCGACTCCAGTTGCAGGACGTTTGGGTCTGGCGCAGAGCTGGATGGGTACCTGTCCTTTGCAGTAGGAAATCACTTCCAAAGTACCTGGCTGAAAGATGTACTCCCTAGAATGAAGGACATCTCAGGATGCATGCAGTGTTCATTTTAAACTCCTCTTCCTCAGCTGTTTTTTTCACATCTCGTTGATTTTTGGTGTAACACCCATTTTAATGTGGTCGCTGCCATCTTTTACCTGGTGGTATTTTGCTCCAGTGGGAGAAGAGTCAACATTTTAAATGTATTTGAGGGAAAAACACAAAAGCCAAGAGTCAAGCTCTCTCTCAATGATAGGGGCTCCTTCCTTTCCTGGACAGTCTGCATGTGCTTCATTGCTGTTAATAATTATAAAATTAATAAAATTAATAAATCATTAATAAAATTAGATGGAGACCTCTACCCACCAGGCCTGAGGCAAACAAGCCACCGGCTGACTTGGCCAGCATGTCAGAAGTTGCTCTTAACACCAACTCCGCAGTGTCAACACTGTTTGATTAGGAAGCAGGAGGGAGATACTCCAATTAATACCAGCGAATGCCATATGAGAAGGCATATCTCAGAGAGGGAAAAAGAGGCGCAGTTCTTCCTAGCGGGGAGCAGGGGAGGTGAGTCCACAGAGCTCAGCTTCAGTGGTCACTTCCCTCCCCTTTCCGTCTGCGGACTCCTGGGCCAACACGAGTGGTGATTCACAACTTGGAGCTTGTGTCACCCTCACCCCCTCTCTCTTTTTCATCACTGGTCTGGCAGTGAAAAGGCTTCCCACACGATCCCTGAGCCAAATCCTGCTGGAACTGCAGTTGTCTCATGGTGCTCTCATCCCAAATAGCTCAGCTGCTATGCCGGCTTCTGCAGTTAGAAGCTGCTTAAATTTTCTGCTGCCTCAATAGAATATAATTCTTGGTAGGCATAGTGAATCTGGGATTGTGAGCAAGACTATGGTGTGACGAACAGAAAGCCCAGTATTGCACAACTGGTTTGCATCTCTGCTACAGATTTCATTTGCAATGCTCTTCTGAAGTTAAAGCAAATTCACTGCCAACTACAGTTACAGAAGTATTCAGCAAAAGTAATTTATTGTACTTGATACTTGTTCTGACCACAAATGGATAACATTTTTACAGTCTTTTCTTATAACCACATAGTGAAGAGGTTCAATGAAAGCAATGTTTGCCTATGGGTTGCTGAACGGTACCAATATCTCCAAGTATTGTTCAGGATTCAAATATGCTGTGTGACTGGTCACCCATGTTAAACAATATGGTTTCTATTCCCTAACCAGATTCCTACAAAGGCCCCAGGACTATCTGGAAAAAATCAAAAAGGCATTGAAAGGGGATATAGGGAGAGAGTCAAATTTAGAAAATTCAGCAATCTTCTCTCCTCTTGCAAAAGAAAGTACCTCATACAAGGCTGTACATGTGCAGTTCAGACTTTAAAATATCCGTGTTGTTTCTCCACTTGCAGATAGACCTGTCTAGAGGGTGTTTTACTCAGCACATCTACTTCAAGTCCTGCCTTGTGCACGTATGCTTTGAGTTTTTTATTGCAAAAGGTGCAGACAGGTCTCAGTTTGGCTCAGTTTACTGCTTTCAAATATAAATGCCAACTTGAAGGTTCACAGAGATGCTTACTTTCATATGGCACGTACCTCATATTATTTAATGTATTTACTGGTTCAATGAATGGGTCATGTCTGCTTTATATTGTGGTGTAGGCTAGCTAAGTACAGCACTCCAGGTGTGTAAGGGGCACAAGATGGCCCAGGAGCCTCTCAGTGGATCTTCTCAGTTCCTGGGAACTTCAGGCCTCACCTAGCTGAAAGTCCTCCTCTATCGCTCACTTTTTGCCTCCACAAAGAACCATGAGGAGATGGAAGCAGCTGAGGCCCTTTGATGTTGTGCCCAGAGAGAAGTCTCCAAACTGGTGAGAAAGCCAAACAGGAAGCCTGTGCCAGGGCTGTTTTCTCCTCATGTTTCTGTCCTCAGTGTTTTGCTACTGAGTGTGTTTAATGCTCGAGGGAGACGAGACATACCATGTGCTTTTAGGCAGAGGACCTCTCTTTTGCTCCTCCACAACCACAACCCCTTATCCTGCTTTCCTACACCCTGGTACTCAGGCTAACAAGTTTTAAAACACGTTTTAAGATGGTAGCAAGATTAATGCCCAAATTCAAGCAACAGCAATGTCACAATGAACTAAACTGTCAGCCTGTCCCAAAAACCTTATCAAAACAAACTGCTTGCTGTCTGTGGCTTGAGGCAACTTTATATTTCATTTTGTAATATAAGCTCTGTGACTTCTCACGCTAGAGATTGCTTAAGATATTTAAACTCACAGCTTCCATTAGTGTGTTATGTCTAAATCCACCAGTCAAAAAAAAAAAAAAAAAGAAGGAAAAAAAGCACCTATATTTTGAATGTTAAGGCCTGCACTCTGCATTTATAACTGGTGAATGTGTTGTTTCTTAACCTTGATGTAATATAAATGGCTCTCACACAGATATAACACAGGTTTCAAAATATTTGAAAAGTTCTGCAGCATGTACAGAAACAGCTAGTACTGCTGTATGGGGTAAAGTTTTCTTTAACTTCACGGAACAGGTAAGGAGTGGTTTATTTTAATATAACCCCTAGAAACACAGTACTGTTGTTACTGGTCTTTAAATGGTAGTTGGCTCTGAGTGCTGACTTTCTATAGTAATACTGTGTCAAGCTCAGCGAGTATGGATAATGTTTAAAAGTCTATGTTTCACTTATTTAAACTTGCATAAGCATACTTAAAAATGTACATTGGGCTCTTATTTTAGCCACTCTTAGCTTTATATTTTTTATAGTGAAAACATATTTACACTTCCAATATATATGTTCCTCAAAATATACGTGCTGCTGCAGAACTTCAGCAATAAGGATGATACATGCAACCCCTCAGAAAGCGAGGCAAAAAACCCAAACAAAATGAGAAAATATGCAGCGCAGAGAGTCAAGTACTGAAAAATATAACCTCGCCAAACCTCGACTTACGTAACCAGCTGTTTGAAGGCACTTCATATGTTGAAAAGGGATTGAATAACAAAAGCTGAATCCTGGCTGCCTCTGCTACTTACACAGGTAATCTTCTGGGGGGGCTCAGATGACTTAAATAACTGTGTTACATAAATGCAACTGGAAATTTAAACACCCTGTGTGGGTTTCAAACCCTCCATCACCACCTCTGCAATGTTCTAAATGGTTTCTCAGACAAATCATACGGTCATCCTAAAATATTATATCATGAAAAATTACACATTTTAAATGAGGATTTGGTTAAAAACCCAAACAAAATCTCTTCGGCATACCAGGTAATAGATTACATAAACTAAACTGTTTAAAAATTGTGAAAGAAGAAGAAACTAGTAAGAGTGCACACTATCTGTGCAACTAATTCAATGACAATACAAAGTGTAATATGAATGGAAACTACTAGCAAAATACATTTACTGGGCACCAAAGCAGAAAATATGTTATCATTTGCTGGAACCAGACTAAATAAGTATCTGCTAAAGAATAAAACAATTTACAAGGAGACCTTCCTGTGTCTAACAGGGCTATGTGTTTAACACTTTTTTTCTTCGTATCAGTATTTGAACTGGGTCACATACATTCCTCTTAAGATGACATTTTAAAGCCTATTTATAGAAACTCATCCTGTCTGCCACATCTTGTTTCAATTAAAATTTGATCTTGAAACAAGACAGGAGGATGCAAGTGGGGGGACCCTGCGGTACCAGCTACTGATGATCTATTAAAGGTTTATGCTGCACTTTGAATGCAAGGGAAGGCTTGAAGGAAAACACCAGCACAGGAACACTGCCCCGAAAACCTGCGAAGCCTCCTTCTGCAGCAGAAGGAGAGTCCTGGACACCTCTTCCCGTGCCATCAGCACGCCATGCTCCAAGCCTCTGCCTGTTGGGAGTCACTTCCAGCTCTGCCAGCCGTGCCGTTCACACACCTCTTGCCTTTTAATGCAATGCTACTTGCCTCTTTTCTCTGGGTTTTTCAGAGTGCTAGACCACTGTCTAGTTTAGAACAAACTTTCCCATTTCAGACTTTTATTTAAGCAAAGGTCTTTGTGGATTTCTGTTTCAAATGTGCTTCTGGGACACAGGTAGGTTCTTCTGAGCATTGCTGAACTCAGGAATCCTGGCTGGTTTGGGATATTTAATCAACTTCCATGTCCCTCCCTTCCACCCCAGTGACTCCAGTTCATCCCTCCCATCCCCAGGGATCTCGCCCTTCACAGTATTTACTGCCGCTTCTCCCTTCCACAGATCTCCTGCTGGCAACATTACCTCTGGCTGCCTCCCAAGTCCCCCAGGTCCCCCGCCAAGGAGGACTGAGCTCTCTTCCACATTTCTGACTGGCAGAGAGCAACACGCGTAGACATGAGCAGGGTAAGAGATGAAGGAAAATCAGGGGAGTAAAGAAGGATAGAAAGGTTGAAAGGCCTAAAGAGATAATCCGTAAATTTATAGCTCTTGCACGCCCCTTGCAAAAGAAAGTGCCTTACTTCAGGCTGCATATGGTGCAGTTCAGACTTAAAATAGTTGTGCTTTTTTGTGAAAGGCAGAGAGATCTGCCTCAGGGCAGCTGGAAACGCCCTCTGGTCGACCTCCATTTCCACACAACTAGACAGTACCTTAATATCTAGTGACCCCCTGCCCTCTCAACTGAGACTGAAATCAGCCAGCTGGTTCAAAACTCACTGGAGAAATGGTGGCGAAAACTTGCACCGTACCAATGTAAAATAAAACCACGAACATTGAAGCTGCTGGTGCTCTCGCCCGGCATTGACGGTGGGAAGCGAGATGATTCAGGAGCATTGCGCGGGGCTGCCAGAGCACAAGCCTGGTCTTGAAACCACAGCTGCACCTCATCACAACAGGCACTCAGAGCTGCCAAAACATGTAACACAAATTTCATGCCTGGCCTGAAGAACAGAGACACACTTGGGCATCTCCACCCTCACTCCTGGGACTTCTGCTGCCCCGGGCCCCGCACCCCTCCTCGGCTCATCCTACCCTCCAAGGTGACAGCAGCCCCCAGGCGCATCCCCCGTGCGTGTGGTCTCCCCATCCTGACCCTCCTCGGCAATTGTGCCCATCCACGTGCTGACCTGAGCCCCTTGGTCTCCCCCTTCTGCCTCCTCCATTATCCCAGACTGCCGTGTTCCCTCCTGTGTGCACACACACTCTCACATTTCCTTCCTCCATTCTTCTGTCTCTGAAGTTAGACAATTTTAATGTTTTTATGTTAATTGCTTTTGAATAGCAGCCTTTTTGGAATACAAAAGGTTTCCCAGAGTCCTGGTTTCTTTGGAAACATTCCCATGGCCAACTACAAGCTGAAATAATAACAATAATAGGAAAATTTCCACATAAGTATATAAGACTTTTTTTCAACAACTGGAGAAAACGTTGTGGGGTACTCTTCGGTTGTTTGGGGTTTGGGTTTGGTTTGTTTTTTGACATTTTCGGGCCAGTTTCCCCCTCTAGCCTCCCAGTTCCCCACTCCTGCCAGGAGAAAGGCATAAAGCGGAGTCTCGCTGCAGTCTGCTTCAAGACAGGGAGAGGCAGTGACCCTGTTTACCGAGAGCACCCTCGGTGTGTACGAGTGAGGAGCTGTGTGGAAAGGCTGCCTGCCTTGGCTGGCATTCCTCTGTTGTTAAAGAGCACAGGAAACGATGGACATTTCTAAACCGGAAAAATTTGCAAGCAAGCTTTGGCTAACCACAAGAAACTAAAGCACACAGCAAGAATCACAAGGCTCATGGCAGAAGGGGAAAAGCTGACAACTGTTGATTCATGGACCGTTAAAGGTTATGATGCTGCCATATAATACTATGGAAATGAAACCACAGTTTTAAAAACTAAGCAGGTAGCTGCTTCAGCAAATAAACCCAGGTTTCGCTCTTTTTCCTGTATTTGTATGTGAGGTGGTGGTGAAACTGGGTTGGTCTCAAAGAGGCAGTGACGCTTTGGGGTGGGGAAAAGGGGTTGTGAGGGCCACCTCGCTTGCAGAGCAGTACAACCCCTCTCTCACTCACCTGGAGCCAAGCCATTTGGAGTACAAGCCTGCTAAAGCCTGCCTTAATCTGGCTCCCATCTCCCTGATCTTCTGGAGCTTTCTAATGTCCCCTTCCACCTCTAGAAAGTGAGGGTCCAATGACAGTATATGGGCAGTGGCACAAACTGAGCCAACAGTTACTTTATAGCCAGTGTGACTGGGTGAAAGATTAACAACCACATAGATGCAATCCTACCTTTTTGCCTTTTGCTCTGATAGCCACAACCTCGAAGATTTTCCTTTCTGTTGTTTCTTCTCAGCTTGTCCTGTCTTCCTCTGTTATGCTCCAGTTCCACAGGCTTCTTAAAAAAAGAAAAATCATTTAAAAGGTGCTGTGAAGGAAGACATATATTACATACTCTCTCATTTCAGTGTAGGATTTTTCTCACAGCACACACATAATATTTGTTAACTACTAAAATATCACAAAAAGTGCCACCATCTCATATGTTGAGTTGGCAGAAAGAGAGGAAAAGCAAATCAACACCTAGCTTCCACCAGTGACTGGCACACCTGGGGGCTTGGCAAGGAAAGCTGCTGCTGAACCATCTTCTGCCAGCACAGAGATGTCCCCTGCAGTGGCAGTGGCACAGCTGTACCTGTGGATGTCTGCATGTGGGGCTGCCAGCAAGGAGGGGGGAAAGGGAAGGAGGTTTTGCTTGTGGGCCCACCTTCATACCAATGACCCCATGGCACGCATATGGTAGAGGAAGATAAAGCAGAGGAGCATGGTGGGACTTGGAGCTTTACAAATCTCTACCTTCTGACAGGGCTAAGGGGCTTCACAAAGGTTTCCCAGCACACTGCCCCGCAGAGGGGTGCTGGGAAGAAAGTTGCTGGAGTCCTCCACCCAACTTTTCTCATGACCAATTCTTTTAAGTCACAGAGGACATGAAGAGGGAAGGAGTCCAAAATAACCTCAAGGGGGGAAAAAGGAAAGGAGTACTTGCAAGTTGGAAGAGAGAGAGCCCCAGCAAACAGCAGCTGTTAGAAAATAAGCCCCAAAAGGCTGCAGGTGCTCTTTTCCTCCACGTTTAAAGCAACAGCTTGCAGCAAGGCTGCTGGAGCTTGCAGGGAGCCTTGGAGCCAGGCAGGGACCATCAGCTATTTTCAGCCTAGCCTATCAGCTTGAGCACAAAACCCAGAAGATATGTTTTTACTCCTTTCCAAAAATATTTTCTGTGTTCAGTGATAGCCTTGGTCTGCCTGCTAAGTAAAATTTTCATGAGGTTTGTGAAGCTGCCTATCTTGATTCCACCTGCAGTGGTAAAGCAGGTGAGCCAGGTGAAAATATGGTTCCTAAAAAGGGGATCCATACAAACAGTCTTTTGAGGCTGAGCCAGTTATTAGAAAGGAGTTTCCATTTCCTTAGACATACAGTGCTTGCACTATGTCAAAAAGGAGACAAACAGCTTGCCATGAGCCTGCAATGCTTGTCTGATACCCACTGCCTGTGCATGCATGAGGAGTTGAGCCACTGAAAGGATGGTAAGACGCAGAAGGATCACAGCACCTGCTGCTGGAAATTGTGTTATGTCAGTTCAGGCCCTGTTCTCTTCTAATATGTGGAGCTCTGCCTCCAAAAGCTCTCAGTAAAAAATTTCTTGCCTGAATCCACTGAACTATGTAGCCTCTGCTTATTCCAGTAGAAATCGGGCATGGATGGACAGACAGAGGTGTCATAGACCCTGGTTACCAGTACCGCAGCACACCATTTACACAGACACCAGGGTTCGTATTCCCAAAGGTACTCAGGCATTTTGTACATGCTGCAGTCACAGGGGTCAGTTTCCTAACTGCTGCGGGCCCCTATTTCTGTAGTGGCTTTCTCCGTTCAGATCCCAGCAAATAGTGGGCTGGTCTCAATGTATACCTTAATTTTATGTCTCTGAGTACCATGGAGAGTAAAGGTAGATCCCCACGGTATGCAACAGGCAAGTGAAAGTTGGAAGGAAGAGTCAACTGAAAAGACAGATATCGGTGAGCCTGAGGTTATGAGCCTACAGCTCCTGGGTGAAAAACATTTATTCATTCAGAGATGGGAAAATAAACAGAAAAATCGATACACTGTCCCTCTATGCTGCACATATCCAGATGAAAAGAATAATTAAAATGCATCCCACTGCCTTAACAAAGCATAAATGCACTGTGCTCCTCTACTACTCTGGAGGCATGAAGGAGGGATGAATTAATGTCAGACACTGAAATGGGTGAAGTAGCCACTTCGACTTTGCAAACTAGCATGAAGCAGTGTGAGACAACCACCAGCCAGGCATAAGCACCACTGCGGAGCACAAGCTGCCTCATGGCTGAGCCAAGGTCCAACATCAAGAGAGCACAGAGGGACAGGCTGCTCCTGCAGATGGATCTGCAGAGCAGCAAAGTACGCTCACTGCAAGGCGGGGAAATGTGGAAAGTGGCGATCATGCCTGAAGATGTGCAGAGATCAACAGCAGAGAGGGACTTCAGCGTAACGATCTTCATGACCATAGGACTTCGCTCTTCATCTCCCCCACTTGCCAAGAGCAGCTATAACCATCATAAGTTATTTCAGTTGGGGCTGTCTAGATGCTGTCAGCAAACTGTTTGAAGTTCTTGCAATTGAGGGATAAGCAGCTTTTATGCAGAAAAAGCTGGCACTTCAAAATTTTTAAAAACTAAATTCAGACATCAAGCAAGGAAGTCTTTAAAAGCTGCCACTGATGCAGATTTTGTGTAAAGAATGACTGTTTTTCCCTCAAACAGCAGAAAGGTAAAGAAATGGCACTCTCCCCTCCCAGTGTGCTGAAAGCAGCTATGGGCTAAACCTGTCAATTCATACACAGTTTAAAAAATAAACTGAATGTAAATGCAAAAGTACAAAAATGTGTTGGATGACATACATAAAAAAAGAAGGGTTGGCAATACTTTCTACTAGTTACTGTTATATACGGCAAGTAATGAATGCACAGCTCTCTCAGACTGCGTTGCTGAACTGTCTTAGTGGTAACACCACCTTCTTTCCTCTACGTTTCTTCTCTTTCCATTTGTTGCCCCTTGTCATTGCACTGTACACGCAGCAGTAAGCTCCCCACAGCAGCGACCACACCTGGCAGTGCCTGAGGTCTAGCCTGCTTGAGGGCCTGTGTAAACACAAAAAGGGATTGTGTTAATCCTTCATGCAGGTTATTTTGTTGGGGACAGCTTTGGACATTCACACAACAGTGTTTTATTAACTATTTGTTACAGACAGCTTGAAGAGTGCCACAGTGCATATAACCCTCACCAGCTCTCCTGCGCTCTCAAATGCAGCAAGTGTGGAGTGTTGTAAGCGGTGTCCTCTGTATGCAGTTACGTTACTGAAGCTAAACTAGAAATCAGTCCTTTATCTATCTGGGGAAAACCCAAATCTTTTCAAGGACACACGTGAATCATGTTCCACCTGTGTGCTATACAGGTATACTGGTGTTTAATTTACTGCACTTTCACTTAGTATCACCAGCATTCACATCCTGTAAACAGGAAAACTGAGGCGGGAAGTTTGGGAACTTCTTTTATCTCACAGATTTAAAAAAAAAAATTAAACAGCACATCAGTTACTGTATTGAACAACAGACTAATAAATTCTAGTATTGCATACGCTATATAGTAAAAGTTAACAATCCCTTATTCTTTAGATTAAGTGTCTTCTCTCACAAAGCACACCCTGGAGGGCTCAGCAACAATATTTTTATCATCTGTCTAGGTACTTACATGGCTCCCATCACTGCTGTACCTCCTTTTATGGTAGCTGTGGAATACAGAGCCATAGAATCTCATGCGGAAGCAGAACCAGGAAACGTTGTTTGGCCAACTACTATATAAGCCAACAAAGGAAACAAACCAAGAATCCCAATGAGCTCCAAGCTCTTTTTACGATGCTGAATCACTCAACTTCTAATTTATCGATCACAAATTGCTATTATTAAGTATAAGCATCACCTGGAAGAAAGCCACTTCTCGAGAGACTGTGATGTGAGCTACAGAGAAGGAAAAGTGTGATTCCTATTTCTTCTCTTAGGAAACCCTCAAAACAGAGAATATTTGTCTTGCTGACAACAATCAATGGTTATCATTGACTCCTAACTTTGCTTCTGTAAGAAAACAGGAAAGAAGAAATGAGAAGCGCACATAAGATAGTAAGTGCACATACATCCCATCTGTTATGACCTGCCTCTCAGAACAAAATAGTATTATCTCCTCAGGGAAGACCCACTTCATTTTGGTCCCACAGTCATTAGCATCTTCACAAAGTAAATACAAGAGACAGCATTGGGCATTGTTTTGCACTCTCTGCAGGGGTATGATTGATGGTACAAGACAGGTTACTGTGGAAGAATCAAGCCTGTGAGAACACAAAGCTTTCATACGCCTTTTTTTCTTGTGAACTTGGCTTACTTTTAGTAATGAACATGCTCGAGTATTTTGATCTCAGACAGAAGCAGGAGCAGGGTTTTGACTTCTGAGGAAAGAACCATTTGGGTGAACAGGCTGAAGCAGCCAACACCCAGGGCTGATGTGCAGGACTGCCAGCAGCTGCAGTGCAGCAGTGACCTGCTACCAAGAGTGGAGGTGCACAGGGATCCTGAGTTGGGAGACCTAGTGTGCAACAGGACAAGCACCCTCAGAGCTGAGGACAAACTGGATGAGAGGTAAAGCAGGCTGATGTTCGGCAGGATATCCTTCGGGAACAGGGAGGTGTAGGGAGCAGTATGTGCAAGAGGGGAGAGAGGCCGGGTGGAACATGGACATGATATAAAATCAGCTCGGGAACACTCTGATTGCCTAGAGGAGAACAGCTGCCATGCATATGGAGATGCACTAAGACTTTCCCCCAAGAAAGGCTCCCCAGGAACCTCTGCAGCAGAAAGGCTGTAGCTGGCAACCGTCTTAGCAGTAGGTCAATGGAAACACAGAAACTTCCCCTTCCAGTTTCATCTCACTCAGCTACAGACAAGTCCCACAACTAACATTATTTTGTCAGGGATCTGCCTCAGCTTTCGTGAGAGTCTCAGACGAACTCTTAGTCTGCAAGACACAAGAAGTCTAGACAGCAAGACAGCAAAAGAGCCACCCACCAGAAAAAACGTGAGGTCTCAGCCAGGAGGTGCTTAGCAGACAGCATCACGGCTGGCCAGAAACACATGCACAAGCAAATGTGGGGCTTGAGACAGAAACAGTGTCTATGAAGTCAGTGCTGGGTTTAGGTCTCTCTTTCAGACAAAAAATATCTCATATGCTGTAGTGAGCTCTAGGGTGACCAGCCGGTACATGAAATCTGCATTACTTGATTAAAATAGAGGCCAGAACCTTCTTAGTTCATCCATGGAAATGTCAAGGAGCAAGCAGAAAAGGAGGTGTTTCTTCACAGAAAAGACACCTCTCTGAGGCTGCCACTTCAAAGATGTCAAAGTGACACAGGGAAAACACCTGCGGTGGTGTCTGTTCTCCGTTTCTGAGGCAGGCGCAGAGCAAAAGAGAAAGGGTTGCCAGATGCCATTTTGAAAGCAGCTTTTCTTTGTCTGGTGTTACCAGGCATACAGGGCTCCAGGCCACCCTTGGACGTAGGTGATGCCCATGCTGACAGACCTCGCTGAAGGCTGAAGCCAGGGAAGGAGGCACAGGTGCTGCAGCACCCAGGATCACCCAGAATCAAGCACTGGGGGTGGGGGAGCATTTCAGAAGAGGTCCAGCTGTTACAGTTCCCTCATCTGGGGGACTAGGTCCCACCTCTGCTCCAGGGCTTCGGAGGGTTAAACCTAGAAACAGCCCTGCACAGGCAAGGTGGCAATCCACACAGTTGACACAGGCCCATAACTTCCTCACCATTAACACTTGCATTCCTTAGCTTGCTTTTGAGGCTGTACTGCAGCACCCCAGGCGGCTGTACAGGTGGCTTCCTCTGACTCTGTAAGACCCTGTGTGCTAACCCCGTTTACCTCCAGCTTTGAAAATGGCAGCCACTGGGTGGGTGCAGCAGGGAACGAGGAGCTGGGGAATTGTATTGCCACTGCAAGGTGACTGCATGGTGGCGAGGAGAGAGCACACGGGGGTGAGGGCCATGGGGCATCAGGGGCTCTGGAGCAGGTAGGGTGTGGGTCATCGCTTCTAGGCAAGAGCCTGTTTCAGAAGCAGTGACCCACGAACTCCCTCTTACCCCTCACTGGGTCTGGCAGCTGTCTCAGCCACGCTGACTAGGAACAGCCTTTTTCTGATCTCAGGTCTCAGCCTAAGTGACAGAGAAGACATCAGGCAACAGAAGAACCTACTTCTTCCAGGGCATGGGTCAGAAGGAAGAAATTAAGTAGAAGCCCTGGGTCTCTCTCCTGCCATCTGATGCCGGCTCCCCTCCTCTCTGGAGAATTCAGGGAGGAAAAAAAAGATCAAAATAGTCTGGCTAAGCCTGTGTGTCTTTTTACCGCAAACACCTTCTGTTCTGGCCTATGCAGTTGCTTTCACAGCTGGAAAGGGAATATTTTTTGCCTTAAATAAAAAAATGTCTGGACTCTTTTCAGTGTTCTCTGTGGAGCTTCAGGAAGCCACATGAAACTAAAATGCTCTCTGTCACACCTCTGGCACCTCTCCACAGCTCCCTGGGTGTCACTGCAAATTAAGTTATGTTGGCTACACTTACAATTTTTTGCTGAACATAACTCATCAAAGGTAAACACATGGAAAACCTCTGGCTTTGGTAGCAATTAATGGAGACGTTGATGATGAAACCACATGTTCCCTCAAGCCTGGCCCTAGGCATTCTGCATTAGTGTGCCTGCACCAGGCTCCAAATTTTGAAGCGACCCTCGAAAGACACTTTCTACTGCCTGCCTCAAAGGCTGGATGAGAAGATCTAAGGGGAAGATAAAACCTGTTGCAACAGAGGTTCTGCTTTCATAGCAGGAGATAGCAGGCTCAGAACCCATACAAGGACTAGGCACAGACTGTAGGGAACAGAAAGCGGGTGCCCATTCTCTCTAAAACACTCCTCAGCTATCAAACATTTCCCGTGATGTTCTCCCACCAGAGCAGCCAATCCCTCCAGCAACCTGAGTGACCAGCGCGGTCCTTCCAGCCAGCGTCCCCTCGCTGGCTCTTCCCATACGTAGCCCAGCCCCTTGGTCTGCCTTCCTTCAGAGACACTGTGCAGTGGCCAGAAAAGTTTGGGTTTTGTTTTCTTTCAACGCAGGCCGCCCCGCATGGCAGTAACTCACTCCCATGCCGTAAGCCACCCCAGCCCCCAGAGCAGCCTGGGTGAGAGCGTGCACAGGACCCCCCTGTGCAAGGACTAAATACTGCACAGGGGGGCTCTAAAGAAATGATGTGGCTTATTCCTGAGGGAACGTGACGAGGGGAGAGATGTGGCCGTGGCTGCTCTCTTCCCATGTGAGCGTGGAGATTCAAACAGAGAAGGTGTCCTTCCCCATGCAGACAGGTGGACAGGGGTGGTTAACAGGGCTTGCACTAAGTGAGGGCTGGGGGACTGAGCACCTTACATTTTTTCCTTTTTTTCACATCCCCATTTTTAAGAGAGAAGTGTTTAATATACTGGGGCTTATCCCAACCTTATACCAGTACAACTTAGACTTCACTGACGTGCATTTCTATTTATACTGGAAGAAGAAAAAACAGAATCAGTTTCTACCCATAGCAGCACTACAAAGATGAGAAGAAAAAGGACTGTGAGTGCTATAAGACTAAGTTGTCATAGCAGCATAATTACATTTGAGTCTACTTTGTACGAAAGCAGACTGCCAGAACCTCATTTTGGAGGGAGAATCACTGTCAGGAGAAAAAGGGAGTGCTGTGCTGCTCTGCCTAAATTGTATTAGACAGCAAACAGCAAACTGGATCTGCATCTCCCTGCAAATGAACCTCCTTGCATGAAACCAGCCAGGCCATTTTCATCTGTTGTGAATTCAGAAAGAGAACACATGAAACACTTCTTCACAGAGTTTGAGGAAAGTATATGAAATTGTAAACTACAGTGCATAACAACCTATTAATTATAGATGCGAACAGTGTTTTCCAGAGGTTACATTTTCACTGAATTAAAATTTAAACAATGATGAATTGGTTAGGTCGCCTTCCTGCTGAATAAGTAATTTCAGTAATCATGTAAATACAGCTTCATCGACCATCAGCATACAATCCCTTGTAGATGCACTGGTTGTATAAAAAAACCCAAACAGAATATCCAGAAAAAGACACATCAAAACAAAATGCACCTTAATTGCTTACTCTCCAATATGCAGCCAGGCTAGCTGCTCAGTTCAGGTTTTCACGGCATACCTCGAAGTGACATTTCTTGTGGATGCCAGCTCCGGCAATTCTGTACACCGCTATCCTCCTTGGCAAACCATCCTAAGGAGAGATACTTTCCCATTGTGACATGGCCATATTCACACCAGATTTACAGCGTTTCATAGCTGTTAGGAGTCTAACTTTCCTCCACACACCTGGGGAATGGGCATCTTGAAACCCTCTGGCAGTGGCTGTGGGGGTGGAGGCTGCAGGCAGCATGTGCCCTTCTCTTCTGAGAACCTCACACCTGCACTGGTGAGCAACCCTGAGTCAGCAGGGCAGGACAATGGATACTTGCTGCTGTCAGGGCAATTTCTTTCAAAAAACTTTACCTAAGTTTGTGTTTTGTATGACTAACTTGTAAATTGGTTTTTATAAAGAAACAGACAATAAGAAATGCAAAAAATAAACAGTGAACATGCTCCAGACGGCACAGGATTACTAACCAGAAATAGGCAGACACACAATTTCTGCAACAACCTGGAGCAGCTACAGAACACGGCAAAACCATACAGACAAAGTTTTAGGTTGAAGGTCAGAGAAGTAAAAGAGGGGAGATAGTGTCAGCAGGAAAGCAGAGAGAATATACCTCCTAGCAGAGCATTTATTATAGCTAACCAAAACTTTCATCCAGAGTAAAATAAAACTCCTCAGTAATTTTTTTTCCCCTTCATTTGACACTGTTATTTCTTTTTGGAATTTAAGGACTTTTTTTTTTGGTTGATGGTTTGTGTAGTCTTTACGGTTTTGCTTGTGAGGAAAATCTTTATCGTGAGGAAAAGGTGTAATTGATGTGGTGTCTGAAAACAGCACCTATCATATGATGAAATAGTATTTCTGAATCATAAGCAGCTTCATTTATCTCCAGAAGACATTCACGCTGAAGCTTCACTGTGACCATCCGTGTGTCAACATCGTTAAATATTTTGCAGCCACTCAAAGCTCACATTCAAGAAAGGAGAAGTTTCCCACCAATCTTTCTTCCTCTATTGATGGCTGTGGCTATATTTCTGAACAGTCAATACGGTCTGTGCTATATTTTGTTTTCATGGTATAAGTAAACACTAGATAAAAAGAAAACGCTACTAGTTATCTCTTGAATTCTACCAGTCTGGGAAAATACTTGGTCATAGACAGATTTCCTGTAAGATCCTGACATACTTTCCAGGCAAACATTCACATTATAATACATCTTATGGGCTCGTATTTTGTTATTCATGTAATTGTGCAATCATTAACATTATCTACCTCTGACTTAAACTTTCTCTTCTTCTTGGGAGTGACATTAAAAAAAATCTTTAAAAGCCTAGACTTAGCTCTATCTTTTCTGGCTCTTTTTTTAACAGAGCACGGAGCCGGAGCTTCCTGATTGTTAGGTTGGATGTTGTGCTGGGGTGGAGTAGGGTGATATTAAGAGGACAACACTGGCAGCCAGCACAGCTGCCAAAAGAAGGCAAGACCTAGTTTTCAGCCATTCAGTTCCTTTTTCAAAAATGCTGCAAGCCCAAGCTCCTTGCGAGGGCTGATGGAAACCTTGGGAGGTCCTCGGGGCACCGAGGGTGCGAGGAGAACCCGTGGGCAGCACCCATGCATCCACCACCCGGTGCTGCCCCACAGAGCACTGGGATCAGAGGGGAAGTGGTGGCACCACATCAGACCTTAATGCCAGAGACAAACTCCTCTCTAGATCGAAGCATTTGCTCCCATCTGTAGCAAAAGCTGTTCCTATTCCTTCCTTATGTTTTCAAAACACCTCTCTGATGGTGTTCCCTCTCTCTCCTATCTGTTTCGCAGCCTAAGAAAACACACTGAAACCAACAGCTGTGTGCCCTAGTAAGAAACAGCAGCTCCTCCTCACACCCCAGGGACAGCAGAAAAGCCACTGGCTGGCCACAGCCAGGGGCCACAGCACAGCCTCCTCCCTCACAGGAGTCCTAATACATCTAATTCCCCAAGCCCACAGCTGTGAGTCCCAGGTGGTGACATGGAGACAAAGCGGTGTTTAATTTAGAGATCCTAATTGAGATCACCACCTCTCTGTATCCACAGCTGCTCTGAAGACCTTGCGTCCGAGCACATAACTACTACTGCGTCTCCCAACGAGATCTGCGTCTGCTCACAGAGCTGCTGCGGGAGAGCCCTGTCTTGTCCTGGGATGAGCCAGAGCTGTCGCAATGCCCTACTTTCTCCCCTAGCCTAGATCTGCTTCTAGCTCCAAGGACACAGCTCAACCTGCATGTCTTCAGGTTCACGTTGTCCTTTTCTCTAATGATCTCGTTCTTGCCCCTGCACTGTATTCTGCCTGTACCTGTATTTTTGCAGCAGCTCGGCACATCAGATTAGGAAACTGGTTCACCTGGGAGAAAAACTCAGTGTTTTCCTGGTTATTTTTCAGCTGGATCAGTTTCCCAATTTGGTCCACTGGATGGCCACAGAAATATTTCTGCTAGCATTGGCATGGGGCTACTCGGGGGTCAGGAACAAGCAGCTGGGGGCCAGTGATTTGTTTTGAGACAGATCAGCTCCTTGAACCAGGTCTCAAGATGTCTGTCTCTGCACCAGTGCCTGCACAGTGGAGGAAGCAGGAATACAAGCGGGGGTGAAGAGGGCCTGGCCAGCAGCCTGGGCTTAGATTGACTTAATCAAACCAACTTCGATTACTAAGGGAAAAGAACATAAGAGACTTATCAGTTGCTTACATTTATTCTGTTTTCCAGAAAAATCACTTAAAAAGATTGGGTAGCTGGATACCCTCCAATTAACATGAACTTATAAACCTTTTGGGGGTTTTTTTGCTGCTGCTTTGTCAGACCTGATAAACATCCCAAGGCTTGTCTACCTTTTCCATTTACATCACCTGAGGTAACAGAAGGTGCTAACACCTTCATACAAAGGTGGTCTCTGCATTAGTATTCACACTGATGAAGAACACAGCGAGCCCAGTTACACCCATGGGCTGAAAGGCAGTTCCTGACTTAAGGGATTCAGGACCTAAATAGACTGGGAGAGAGGAGGTCAGGAAATTTATTTTGGATATCAGACTCTAGAGAACAGCAATTAAAGGCATAACTGAGAAATGGCCAGAGTACCATCCAAAGCTGTAATTGCTCATCTTTTGGCTAGTTTAACGATAGAGGCAGAGAGGTGCTACCCAGTGCACCTTTAGCTGAAAGCACTATGTCAGAGCTAACTGCGGCATGCTACTGCGGCAGCACACAACCCACGGCACGGAAATGGCAGAGAGCAAACACAGCGGCCTCCCAAACACCGATCATTAGCGGGTCTCAAACCGGGAGAAACGCACGGAGGAATGGCCATTCTTCCAGAGCTTTCTTAGAGCCCCAGAGAAAACTGATCCTTATTTGTTGCAATCTGAATTGGATCTTGAAATAACTAAAATATACCCAGTTTACCAAATGACCTCTATTTATGTAGCTAATTCTGAGTCTCATGGGTTTTTCCAAGTCAAACACACTCTGACATCTGCTTGTAATAAAAGCAGACGACAGCGCTTCTACACATACAGCACAAGCTGACTCCCTGTTAAAATAAAAGCATCCCCCTGTCCATTAAATAGAGTGTAACTTTTTACTTGCTTTATACATACATCAGTGGATGTAACTTGGAGGGTTTGAGATCTGAAACAAACAGACTGAAGATGATCTTTTAATAGCCTGTGCTATTAAAAGTGGGGCTCTTGGCTGTTATACCCAAGTACTCAGGGGGGTATCGCTGCATGGAAAAACGTGCCCTGCTCCACAGCAGACAAACCCACACAGCGGCGAGGAAGGTTTCGAGTGCCGTTTTACAGAGCAGGGAGCATAGTTATTACCAGCCAGCTTCAGCCTGCCTGATGATGAGTTAACATGCCATTTTCCCTGTGCTGTCAAAGCCTTTGTCACGGTAATAGCCCGTTTCCTCTTTTTGTTAATATCTCTGTCAAGGGAATGAAGCAGCAGAATTGAAAGTGCCATGGTGTGTGATAGCACCGTTCTGCTCAGGCTGCGCTGGCAGCCTGCTGTGTTTTGATTAACTGGATGTTCCTCTAAAATTTGTATGAAATTATTTTTCCATGGAAGTGTGGGGTGATGAAGGAGGAAGGAGCAGCCAGGACAGAAATGAAGGCCAGCTGCCTGGTCACTTGGGAGCGGGCAGGGCCACTGGGGCTGGGACTGCTTGCATCTCGTCCTGCTGCCTTGCCCATGACCTGGGCTCTGGCAAGGAGAAATTGCTCTCGTCCTCGCAAGTCACTTCCAGTTTCCGCTCAGCTCTCCCAAGAAAAGCCTGTCAATAAATGTAAATTGTGCCCTGAGATATGTGAAAGGTACTTTGGAATTAAACCCAAAAGCCTTGAAGTTTTACAAAATTTTAAATACCTGGCAAGCAAACTTAGTACATCAGCCTGCACATACAGCCACTGTCACCCCCTCCACACGTAAGCCCCACAGTACGGGGGGGGAGGATGTGCTGACTTTCAGCCATTCTGCAAATTTCTACAGTGACCCCAGGTCTCGCTGAGATCACTGCGATGCCACTTGCGTGGTGTGCCTCTCTTCTGCCCCTTCTGCCGGTAAGGCCAAGAGGGGTGTTGCTACTGGGGGGAGCTTCGATCTCCTTTCCTGGTTGGGATGTGCAAACAAACAAAAAGAGGCTGCTTCACTTTACCTTTTTTTGATGCCCAAAACTGAATGGGAAAAAGCTGATGAAAAGGGAACTGTAATTTTATTTCCTAGGGCACCTCACTTCTCTGTAACCAGGCATCCAGACTCAGGGATCCTATTTCCCAGATTAAGCACAGTTTACCATCAAGGCGCAATGAATCTAAACATCCTGCTGTAGAAACTGCTGGTGTATTACACCCTGTGTTACTTGCTGCAGCTCTGAGAAGTGGACAGAACAGTCCAAACAGTGACATTTTTGATCTGATTTAGCACCAGTGAAAATGACACAGGATGCAAGGTACCTAGGACTCAGTCATTCCTTTCACTGATCTCTGGTTTTACTGCTTAACTGAAGTTGCAGAGGGCTTGTGTGTTACAAAATGATCTGTTTTCTGCTCAGAATTCATTAGTAAAACAGTTCTGGCAAGTGCAATGTCCGTATCATTCCTGTTGACTTACATCTACAGACTTTGTAACACCATTGCTCTGCAATCAATTGCAAGCTGGTATGGGATTAACTTTCCCACCACTTACAAGCTCAAGCTCATAAATATTTTACAAAATATTTCAAAGTTTTTCTAATGAGTTGGTTTGACTTTGCAGACTGCACACTTATTACAAATATCTCAAAATACTTTATGTATTAATGGACAAATTTGAAATGTATTTGTGATGACACCTCCCTCCCTCTTCTTCTTCCCCCTCCCCTTACTCATTACACATGCTTGATAGACTCCATGCACTCCAGCAGCCTTGTAACACATATAGAAAGTTTGAGGCATGGGTTTTGTTTTGGTAACTCAAAGAACTGTATCAACAGATTTAAAGAAATGGAGAGGACTGGAGAGACACCAGCGAAACCTGATGTCTGACTACCCCAAGAAAGTGTGCCACTCCACTTAAGCACCTCCCAGTCCAGTACAGACAGTCCTTCCACACCCTTCCCCATGCAGAGGACTCTGAACACCGAACATGGCTTAGACCTCTGCAACTCACTGTAACAGGGCAAATTATTTTATCCACCAACTCCCTTTTTATTGCCTAACTCAATTCAAAAGAAAGCACTCCTGCAAAAAACTTCATATCCTAAAGCAGACATTACAAGTTGTTGCACTGTATGAGTTTTGGCTACTACTAACTTGTATTAAACTCACTGAGAGCTGGTTTTGATTTCCTCTTGGGGTTTTTGTGTTTGTTTGGTTGGTTTTTTTAATGGACAAAAAATATTGGCATGGAATGGAAAAGCAGGATGCCATTTATATGACACATTGTACTATAAGGACTTTTACCAGAATATTGAGACATACTGCCTAATGAAAGAACATGCCTGGAAATCCAACCATTTCTTTGTCAGATAATACCAGGCATTTAGCTGAATCTTTACTGTAACGCTTGCAAACCACTGCTTCTTACTAAAGAGCAAGTGGACAAAGACAGAAATGTGAAATGTATTGAACAAGACTGCAATGTAAAAATTACACAAATAGCACGTGGCATCTGGAGGAGACAAGAACCATGGGTATTTCAGAAATGAAAAATGACAAATAAAACATAGGAAATGACGACTTACAAATATTAAATCCCACATAGGTGCACCACAAGAGAAAAAGAAAGAAAGGTTTACAAGCAATGGGCTGGTTTTGCTTTTCAAAACACCGGACAATGGTGCTGGATAAGAGGAAACAAAAAAAAAAAATACGGAAAAGATGTGGGACAATGACAAAGGAAGTTTTGCAAGAAGAAACTGCCTTGGCAGGGAATGTGGATAGGATAACGTGCGTATACAGAATATAATAGTTAACCGCAATAAAGCATCCACCACTCACAGCCAAAAGCAGCAAACTATCATGGCTGGGCTAGAGCACATGAGTGAGTATTTCGGGTCACAGCAGAAAACGCCACACACTATATTTTGTTAGGCTGCTGCAGTGTTTTGCAAACATGGGGGAGGGGGAGTTGTAGATATGAAAAGGCAAGGCAGGTTGTTTCATTTGTTTATATTAAAAATAAATAGCTTTTGAAAATATGACTGAGTCAGTAAAGAGTATGAAACACAATCCTCAATTTGTTATGATTTAGCAAGTCAGAAGTGGAGAGAGGTAAAACCCATGCAAGAAACACACACAATAGCTTTCAAAATCCCACTCAGTCCACAGAAATGTTTTCAAGAGATCATGCTGGTATTGTTCTAAGAGACCAGCTTGCTTCAAAGTCCAGCAAAAATAGGCAGGTTTTTATAAAAGAAGCAACTGCCCCTGCCCAAGACCAGGCACAGCACACACCCCGGGAAGAAACACTGCGTAGCATGATGCCAAAGGAATTCACTGGTAGGAAACCTCTGGCAGTGCATCGTGTCACTAAATGCAAACAGAGCACACTTAGGGACTGCAAAGCCCTGTCAACTACCCACTCCCTGGCTTTAAAATTTGTATTGGTTTAAGAGCATAATTCTCAAGTTATTTCTTCTGATATCACCACAGCTTTACCTAATCTCAAAGAGCTACTCTGTCTGACCTCCAAGTGGCAGGGCTGTGATAATCTCAGGATATAAGCATGGTAAAACTCATAGGGAGAGATAGTATCTTTTATTAGTCTAACCAGCAGAGCTGAAGAAACCTGCCAAGTGTGGACAGAGCCTACATTCATTAGAAGCAGATACAGTGATTTCTAGCTTTGTGTGCTGCAGGAATGCTGAGACTGCAGTTTACATGGGTCACAGGCAAGCCACGACAGCTCAAGCATCACACCCAACCCAGCTAATTCCTCGTGGAGCCTTTGCAGCCAAGGTTTGAACAGCTAGATTGCTGCAAATACTAAGCTGGGTAGGTTAAGGCTAACCTGTGTGCTATGCTTTCTGTGAACGGAGACTGGAGTGCTTTTGCCACAGAACAGCAGCAACGGCCTCATGCAGTGTCACGGTCCCACCCAGCAACCCACTGGAGCTGCAGTCTGACGATGCTTGGGATGTAGGGGTCCTGCCTGGCCCAGACCCCTCCTGCTCCTGCCCCACACATCAGCAGGACTGAATCAAGACTAGGGCATAGGCTCACTTTAGCAGAGCTGTTTCTCTGAATTCACTCAGCTACTTCATTTCTGTTTGCACACCCTTCAAAAGCTCCGTAGATGTACTCGGCTCATTTCACAATGCCTAGCACTTGGTAACGATACGAGGCTGAAGTTCAGGTTGCAGTGATCTCTTTTCCCAGAGGATGAGGGTGGTCGAGGCTCTCTAACAGTTACCTCTTAAGATAAAACCATTAAGAAATGAGAACTTACTCGAAGAAGAAAAAGCTACATAAACTTTTTATTAATAGAAGCCTCTGAAAAACTCCAGAGATAGTTTTTGAGCCAAGACTAAGAGAAATTTGCAGCATTTTTGGCTTGTTTTCTTTTATGTATTTTTGACTTTGAGATGGTGATAATGTGAATGCTAGCTTTTATGGTCTCTATAGTTTCATTATCTGAAGTCCACAGACCTTCATCCTTTCAGCATCCTTTGCTGCAAATACATGTGTACAAACTTACACATATGTATAAAGTAAAACATATTTCAAGAATAAACACATGGTATTGTACAAAGGGATGAGTCCTGAGAGACTTATGACACTAAAGGCTTCTCTCTGTCCTTTGAAGTACTAGCTTTAAGGCACAAATTGCCACCAACTGCCTTTTTCAAAAATCTTTAAATTAGAAAGCACAGGCCTTAAGGTATGGCTGCCTAGAACTGCCTCTGGTACTCCTAGGAAAATGACTTCTTGCAGGCACACAAATTATGTAGATTAAATCACATCTCTCATATATTAACTGGATGATAGACTCAGGCCAGGAGCTTCTTACAAGGATCACATAAAAATGGATGAAGAATTTCCCACAAAGGGCTTTTGAGCAGTGATCGTACATCTGAAAGGAGGAAATGAAAGTCCTCAGTGCTACCAAGCTTCAACTTTAAAAGACCGAATCCTCTGTTTAAGCTCCATTACACCAGCAAATGACTAAATTATCCTCAGACTATGGGAAGCAACCTGCAGCTTACAGTAGCTAAGTCTCATCGACATAACTGCAACGGAGTAGAAGCAAGAGGGGCACACCATGTTCAGAAGGATGCGCTCAGTTTAGTGTCAGTTTATAAAATCTTAGCACTACAGAGATCAGCCTAGGGAGCAGATGTGTTGGTTACGACTCTCATTCTCAACACGAAACTGAGAGCGCCCTCCAGAATACGAGCTCATGAAAGAGCAGGTTTGACTCCATAAAGCCTCCTCCCAGCTCACAGAGCTTGCTCTGTAGGTGTTTGGCGATTGATTACTTTTTTCTGTAATGGAGACAGGGTCAGCTGCAGTCATTCAGAGAGACTTGTAGCTTTAACTTTTTGGAAATCCTGGCCTTTGGGGGATATCTGGATGAGCAAATTTTTTCGTTTGTAAAAGGTCAAAAATAGAATTAAGGTCAACCCACCACAAACATACATATATATAACCCCAGGATAGACAATGCTGGCATGATTTTTTTTTCTAATTGCTTACCTATGTTATTGTTAGTACTGTAACTCTAGCTGTGTTACTTTAATGAAAGCTAACACTGCAATAATAATTATGAGCCTCCCTCCTCCCTCTTAATATTCTTGTCAAGATCTGTTTTTTAGATTAAATAATGCAAAATGTTTACTGGAACATGGCCGTAAACTATAAATTGCAGGCCATGCTTAATTTTAAGCCTAAAGAACTATGGAAGGTAAAACTGTATGTTTTTAGCTCCACATAAGACTGAGTTCCCTTTTTAAACATGAGAATATGATCTCAACTCCCTCACCACTCCATCACCCAGTGATATAGATTGGTGCTTGTATCTACACCTCATGCTTCAGGGAGTGACACATCACCATTTGTGTTGTTTTGCACCAAAAAAAAAAAAAGTGTTTCTCCTGGGCCCTTACAACAACAAGCCCTTGCTACCTTTTAAGCGGATTGACAGAGCAGAGCCCTGTGATTATCGCTGAGGGTCACAGAGGTCACAAATGAGGTCAATTCTTCCCTTGAAAGCTTTTTCAGAACAACACACTAAAAAGTTTGCATCCCAAGCGCTAAGCAAAGCAACCGTGGACCCACTTTTTCTTGTCTTATCATCCCTCTTCTTCCTTTCTTGACATTTTAATGAACAATCAGATGTTCCCTGACTCACAGTCTGTAGTGTTAGTGGCAGCATTCAGAAGCACCTTGTGTGTAGTTTTAAAAGCATGTTTATTTTCTTCATTTAAACAAGATTCATTACTCCTTGATCATCTGAATGAATTCCAGTGCCCCTACAGTAGAGGTTTGGTACCATACCTATCATCAGTTGAGTTTTCTCTAAATAAAATTTCCAGTTTTGTTATTTATAGAGATTGCTGTGTTTAAAAATCTGTAATCTATGCCAGCATTGACCTCCCAAAACTCACACAAACCCAGGCCTTTTAATGTGCAACGTGACTTTATTGATGAACATATACGGAGCAGAAAAAGTGACCTCCGGTCAGGAGGAGGTTGTTCACAATATACCGCTGTCCCTATCATTTTATTGGGTTTAGTTATTAACCAGATCCAGCTGACAAATGGCTTATCTAGTTTCCAGGTACAAGCACATACACATGCTTCTTCCATCCACTGTGTTTCTCAGCCTAAAGTATGCTAGAAAGTCAATTCCATTACATTCTCCTCTTCAGTTACATGGGCATAGGAAGAACATGTTGAAATAAAAAAACCCTTAAAAAAGTCTCGTAAAATGGCTGTAACTGATAATGCCTGGTTTTCAATTACGTAAAAAAACCTTATTAAATGTCTGTTATTAGTACACCATGCTTAGAAAGAAGTCCCAGTGTTTGTGGTCACCCTCCTGTAGCAGACATAGCGGCTTTATGATTAGATGCATCTGCTTTCATTCACCATGGTGGCATCATAGCCGTCATTCTAAGCAGTCGCTGCAAACGGTATCTGGAATTGCCAGTTATATGGTGTCTGGAAACAGTTAAAACCCCACCCAGGACTTCCCCTCCCTTGTTGCCCTTACACTTTACCACATCTTTGCAATGGGATTCTGCAGCTGACAGAAAATTAAAGACAGCTATTCTCACCAGCCTTTCCACTCTTTAAAATGAGTTTGTGCTAGAACTCATAACAAACAGATGAGCTTTCAAGTTGTTAATACGTTGTTGTCCTGGCATTTGCCCTAATAAAAGCAGAATTTCTACCTTCAGGAAGCATGGTTAAAAACAATAGCAACACTAATCTGTTAGGAATATAAAATCAAAAGAACATTTCAAAAAGGTGCCAAAACCGAAGAGGTCATAGAACAGTTTAATTTATAAAGCCCAGGCAGAAGTGGTACAAACAGTGCCAAGGTGCTGGAGGACCCTGAAGCAGAAGCTGTGAGAACCCAGCAGGCAGCCCATGATTTAGCTAAGCCGTGTTCGAGTGCTGCACCATAAGATGAGGGCAAACGTCACTTTAATCCATCTGTATGACTTATCATTTATGCTGCTTATAGCTCCAGCTGCACACAGACCCAGCAGTCTGTGTCCTTCTTCTGGCTGTGGTCTGTTAGCGAGGGAGAGGAACTAACAACCCAGCTTCTGCACCTGCTGTATCTGATGACTTTCCCTGCATGGAAGCCATCAGCACAGACTAATGCAAGAGGAACTATTTGGGGTAACGTGACTGAGCCAAGATCTTGAAAGACCAACACCCACTTTTTCAGTTTTATATTATGGGCAACACCACAGTGCATTACAGAAAAGCATCTGGACAATATGAATTTGGGGCGATCAATTACGGATTACCAAATCTAGAAGTGTTTGCTTGACACATTCACAAGGGTCAAGTCTTTCTCAAGTAAGGACCACGGGATAAGCGGACCAGCACAATGAGTGAAAGTCTACAGAAGGCAGGAGTTCTGGCAGGTGAGTGCCACTACTCAGGAAGCCTTGGTGTCTCTGTGAGGTAACTTTCTTGGGGAACTGTAATGGGGAAGCTTTGAAATTTTGAGGAGAAAACCTACTAGGATGACTTTGCTCTAATAGCACTAAAAGACAGACAAAGAACTCTCATGAAAGCCACCTTTTCTTGACCAGACAATCCCGCCTCCCATTCCTTTCCCTTGCTTACCCCAAGTTCCCACCTTGCCCCCCACATCTATGTTCACCTGTGTCCTCCCTCTCCCACCATCACATAACACACTGCTCTTCCCTTTCAGCCCACTCACTACTCTCCCTCATAAAAGGGAGAGCATTCATGAGAGCTGCCCACTGCTCTCTCTTGCCTTCTTGCTGCCTGCTGTCTATTCTGGTAGCACACAGGCTACCTGGCCAGAACCTCTCTCCCCACAGCAATCCTCCTTGTTCGTGCTCCTCCAAGAGGAGTAACAGGAGTCATGGAAATGACCTGGCCCTCCAAAACTGAGGTGCTTTGCCACTGTGAGCATTACTTTCCTCTCCCCTCTCAAAACAAACCAAAGAAAACCAAGACGATTAGGAATAAATTAGAAAATAAGCAAGAACTCTCTCTTGGACAACTGCTGGATTCTCTCCAGCAGTAACAGCAATAGTGTTTCATAGTGTAAAAGAGCGAATCAAAAGTGTTTCCAAAAATCCTAACTTGTTGAAATTTAGTTTAGTTATGGTTATAAACTTATGTGATATATGAAACAAGAAGCTGGCTCCAGAGGAACCCATGTGCAGCTATTGGCAGAGATGATGCATGCTAGCTGCTCCATCAAGCCAGGTTCATGCAAAGTGTCAGTCTCTGCTCTCGGGTTTCACCCCTTCCTCCTCCAAGGCCAGTCGCTAGCTCAGTGTAATACCCTTCTGGGATACGAAGGACTGGAAAAGCTCAGCATGGCTTTGTTGGCTGACAGGGCTGAAAATGAAATGCTTTCTTTTCAGATCCAGCACGTTACACACCTGACTCCAAAGCTGTCTGACAAGCATTATATTCTTTTTGCTGGCAAAAGAAACGTCCTAATAGTGACTTTGAAGGCTGTTAAATGTACAACTGGCATCATCATGTTTTAAATGCTGTGGGATTAGCTGTTACTGTGATCACCGACAGCAAAATACACAGACAAAAGGATCCCCTTTCACCTCTCAAAAGCACATTTTGGAGAACAGATGGAAGCAGGGAGGTCGGGAATGGTGGAGAAAAGCCAGCAGTAGACCTAGTGGCTTCAGAGGGCTGCCTGTAAAGTATTTTCCCCTCATGACAAAAGGATGGTTTAGCAGAGACCCGCTCGGTAACCGTGAAGTCTGCCTTACTAGTGAACATGCCCAAGAGAAGGCCTGAAACTGCTAAGTATGCCTGTTCTCCAGCACATTTCATGCCAGAGAGGTCAGTTAGCTTGTGCAGTCACCTCCAAAAAGGAGGGAAAATCTCAAAGGAAAAACTGTGTGAACTTCTATTGCCTCTAACTAACTACAAAGCAAACTGTTTCCCCCCACCTCTCCACCCCTTTTTGGGAAAACGATTGACCCTTCAGCCCTCCCTGTTCAGGAAGATGTTTTCCTAGCACACTCCTGTCTCCTACCTCCCTCCAACACACATCAAAAAGCTGAAAAACAGGTCACAAGGACATCTCTTTCCAAAGGGCTTATGCAGTTTACAGGAAGAGGCACTTAATTGTTGGCAGGTCAAAAACCTGGCTGTGGGTGACCCAGCCCCAATGGCAGTGCAGAGGGAATACCAGAGGTGGCCACTTTGCTCAGTAACGCATTTCTGTTTGCCATTTCTTTAAAGGTAAAGAATTACATTTTTAACTGAAATAGGCCCAATTAATATTGCCTCATGTCACAAGGATTTTGGTATTGTACAAGTATGACCTATGTTGCATTTCTCTCTCATAAACTAACCAGATGCAATTGTTTCTTTCCAGTAAGCTCTATATATCCATCCACATCTCATCATTCATACCAGCTCACTTGGTACAATTTAAGCCAAAGTCAACCCCCACGGAACCAAGCCCTCTCTTTAAATGGCAATATTTTCTCCTTTCTACCTTTAACAGGTTAATTTTCTAAACAAGTCTTTATTGGTCCAAAACACCTTAAAACGCAGCCCTCACAGTGCTGTGAATTCATACTGGGAAACGTATGCCACTGTCCACGTTTAAACCCAAACTTTAAAGTTAAATACTTTAACACCCTAAAAGAATGGCACAGCAGTTTAATTGATTCCAGCCACATTAACAGTTGCAAAAATCTGTGGGACTTTACTAGGGAAGTAATGGGTTGTGAATAATTTATTTTTTTATTCCTCACTCACAGGTGATAGGGATTAACCTGGCTATTTCAAATGAGTTTCAGATTATTTTAGAGTGCTGAATAATATCCTGTTTGAAGGCAGCTATTATACGTCAACAAGTCAATGTTTGCGCAGCAGGTCATTCAGAAGTGAGAGGAAATTCTGACCACATACTCAGAGTTCAAGTGCTGAATATTTCATGAACATTGCCTGTAATACAGGCAATAAACTCAAAGAGATTTTCTTCTTCCCAGTTCTCTCCTCCCCTAACTCCCCCTTCTTCTATGCCTTTACCGCTCTGGTGTCACACTAGGTACTCCTCTCTGGAAACACAAGAATACCTGTACCACCCCTGCTCTAGCCAGTGACACTGAACTTCCAACTCTGAAGCAATCCTACAAGAAATTAAACATTGCTGTCACTAAATAAACTTCAGTGCCTTATGGTTACAGCTACAAACATGCTCACTAATGACCAGGTGTGGCTGATGGCAGAAGTAGCTGTCCTTGCTCATGCTGCTTCCAGGTCACAGCTGGGCCCATGCCATGGAGCTGATGAAACCCGGTATGCTTCCAATATAGCTTCTAACAAGGTAAGTGCATGGAACAGAGCGTGTCTATGAGAGTCCTTCTCAGAGGTCTAGATACTCATGAAAACAGTCTTCCTGGTGATTTTCACGTATCTGGTAGTGCTCTTCATCATCCTGCTTAGCTCATGTTAGGAATCAACACTTCTAAACTTGCCTCCTTTCAAAGAGTTGCTGAAAGTCAAATCAGTTACTTCAGCAGCAACAAGTGGGACAACAGTTTCTGCAGTGCAGTCTGGCCAGAAAAATTTTGCTGGCATTAGTGGCACTGGTAATCTAAGCCATCTCTCCCCTGTTTGCTAAAACAAAGACTCTAGAAGGGCCTCTGCAGAGCTTTTGAGGCACATTTCAATGCATTAAGTTCAGCTTGCATTTGATCAAGTGACCTACAGCAGCTTTGATCTCCATTCAACATAGTGCTGTCATTAGCATTAGGTTTGTTTTTGCTCTTAGTGTGTATGTATTAAGACCATTCAGAGATGGACTGCTCCTCCTCATTAGCTAAACAGATAGGAATGAGTAAGGAACACTGTGCACACTACCCTTATCAGAAACTGCTGTTGAAAGACAAAGTGATTCTTCTTACTGGGTCTAACAGGGAGAAAAGTAGCAAGCCAGCCTTTCTGAGCCCTGCTGATTGGGTCTGGACAAGAGCAGTAATCCTACTTCACCCAGAATTGATTTGCTTACAAAGTGATAGTGTTCAGACAGACCCAAATTCCCTTTTTGGCCACCATAAAGTGACAACATAGTTAACCGAGTCTGATTCCCCTGAAATTGTGTATTCCTAGGCAACCTTGAACCTCTCCGGGTTTCCCTACCCATACTGTAAGTGAGGCAGTTCTGCCTGAGGGACGATGCAGTTCCACAGTGGCATTAATAAAAGTGTTTGCTGCCACTTTCTGGGCATTGGCTTGGTACCTGAGCAGAGGCAGAAGGTAAGGCAGAAGGTAAGTCCTGTCTTCTTCCTCGCCGCACAGAGTCACAGAGGGGACTGGGAGCAGAGACAGGACTAGACTCAACGTGAGCCACATGTTGACTCAACATGTGCCACAACGTGCATGTTCCCGAAAGGCACAGGGGAGCCTGATGAAGCTCTGCTCTCCATGAGAAATGTCCCCTGGAGCCCAGCCAGCCACCACACCGCTGCCTGTCCACACCTGTCTTTAGATGGCTTAATCCGGGCCATAGTTGACGAGTGCTGAGAAGAACATGTATCTGAGTTAGAGGAAAGGTGTGGCACCAAGGATGTTTGAGCTCATCTTGCACAGGATGGCAGTGGAAGCTGTGCTGTTTTGAACTGCATACAGTAAACTGTTAGAACCAAAAATTGTCCCTTTGCCAACTGATTTGGCCTCAGGTGTGACACACAAGCACTCATTGAAACAGAGGCAGATGCAAGACTTCCTGGCTCGGATCCCACTGTTTGTGGGCCACTGGGCCCATGTCCTGAACTCTGAGAGGAGTTAAAGACCCCTGGGGAGCAGTGAAAAGGTAATTTCAACAATATCAGCTTGTCTGAAGAAGGCTTTGTGCATCAAAAAGCCTGTTTTTTTCCAAATGCTTTAAATGTTTTCAGCGCTCCAAAATTAATACAGAAACATGTGTATTTGTATCTAGCTATTATATGTATGTATACACACACACATTTAACCTGTCCTTATAAATCCTGTCTGTGGACATAACAGCAGTAAATCATTTCAAAATGAACCAGTTACTTTTCATAAGTTATTAAATGTACTGTAAATAATTTTGTTTTAAATAGGTACTACACCTATTAGGGACTATTTGTAGGATGACACAACATTTTCAAAAGGCTTTTAGTCTTTGAGTGCAGATCAGACCCTGCTAAAGGCTACCAAATAGAGAAAATTAAAAATACTCTATAGCCATACACAAATGAAAATCAGGAGGGGACATTTCAGACATTGCCATTACAGAAACAAGACGTATTTAGAACATTTCCTCATAGGCACTGAAAAGCAAAACCTTAAACAAAACACAAAGCAAAACAAAAATAAATGTTACGCAGCAGCCCATCCCTTCAAACTTGGGATTCAGACAACTTCGTCATTCCACAGGGGAGATGGTGATTTTGCAAACAGACACGGTCACACGCAGTGCCAATGGCAGAGGAAAGAAGACATATTTCATACTGAGGAGGGAAAGAAAAACACACACATCCCCTCCTCTGCCTGCCCCCTTCCCTGGCAGCAGCCCAGGTCAGCTGTATCAGTGAACAGCAACAGCATTCCTGGTCTTCAGAAACCTCTGGAAGGAATCCAGAGAGCCATATGTGTATGTCTTGGCTCTCTCCCTTTTCCTGGTGTAAACCTGGTTATGTATTAACTACCTGACTGGTTTATTGGATTTCTGCTTGTCCTTTCTCACTTTTTTGCTTCTTCTCTCCCCCCGACTGACTGAGATCCAGAGGGAAAGGTAAAGTGGAGCAACAATGCCCCACTGACTCCCCAAGCAAACCTTAGACAAAAACCATTCATGGCATTCTCATTCATGGCAAGTGAGTTCTTCTTGACTATGGCTGCGCATCATTCTAAAGCACCCCTGGCACCCACAAACTAGTCAAAACAATTTACCAGCTCATCGAAGTTCAGCACTCTAAAAAAGCTTTCCCTGAGAACTTTGCAGGTGTCCTTCCCAAGCCCTGGAGAACCACACCCAGAAAATGAGCTCGTTTGTCAGCTACGCTGAGTGCTTCAGAGTGAATTTCAAAACAAAGCAAGGATCTCGGACCAACCGTCTGCTCCACACAGACTGTTCCTCATAGCCTGAAAACCAGCCTCGCAGAGTCATGACTGGTTACGTCAAGGCTTGCATTTCTACTGGTCACATCAAGTGCTGCGGCTGCTGATGCTCGAAGTGATTACACCGAGTGAAGAAGACTAATCCATTACCTTTATCACAACACTTTTGATCATGACAGACAGAAGTGCTCTAAACATAGCACATGATTTATTTGCAGTGCTTTCTAATTTAGCCACTGAGACAAGTTAGTTACTGAGACTGAATATCAAGGCTATCTTACAGTGATAGGTCAGCCTAGAGAAAGCAATTTTAATTTCTAGAAGGTAAAGCTTTGGGAAAAAAAAAAAATCAGTGATAATTAAGTCTCTGTTCACTACTTTGCTATTCTTCCCAGACATCAAAAGACTTCTGCTAATATACGATCACATCAGGGACTCCTGCTGCCTAGTACCACTGTGTTCCTACCTATCCAGACAGAACAATTCAAGAGCTGTTCACGTATAATCACCTCATTTGTAACTCATGGTTTGTAAGTTCGTTGTGGACTTTTTTGTCTTCCACACTTTTTATGGGGAAATGGTATTTCTTGAGAGAGAGAATGGACTGCATGTATAGGTTCAGAATATACATGTCACCAATGCAAAGTGTTGAATTCCTCCTTCAAAATGTGACTCCTTCAGTCCTAAAAACCCAAAGGTAAGCCCCTCTGATAGTCCCTTCTTTAAACCACGTGCAGTGGTATTTAGAATGTATATTTGCCACGTACATATACATGTGTGTATATTTATGTATATACATCACGCATATACACACATATATAAAAACACACACAGATGTTGCTGCATCTGAAAATTTTAGCCCAAGTCTGAGTTCTTAAAGGTGACTTCAAACTAAGGCTAAATGCCAAACAACGTTTGAAGAATGACACAGCACATGTTTATAAACCCCTTAAGTGCTTTCAGCAATTTTATCTGGTGTTTGAAGATTTGGCTTCGGTAGGGCTTCATCAGATTTCAGCAGTTAAAACTTAATACCAGAAAAATGCTAGTAATTGCTGCATGTCTGTAAACATGTGTTAACTAAGCACTACATGTGTTATTACATCAATAGTCTATTCTGCTGTGAAATGTCTTATAATTCTCCCTCAAGGAATAAAAGGAAAAAAAAAAAGGCAAAAAAAAGGAAGAAAAGAGAAGAAAAGACTATTTCTTCAAGTCTAGTGGGAATACACTGAGTAAAAGGGCAGTCAGACTCCCAGTAGCAAATAGCAGTTACATCAATGACTTCGTGGTTGAAAGAAATTATTCTCTTTTTTTTTCCAGTTTCATTTTAAAAACAATTTCTATACCTTTACATTTTTTATTACATATTAATATATAATTCAGTGTCTTGGAAAATTTTGTAACTATGGGTCTGAGGTTGACCTTCAGACTCTACAGTAACTGCACCTGGCTTTTGGGACTTCAATGAAAACACTTAGCAGAGTGGGCTACATATACTTTGGAAATCATTACTATAAAGCATAAAATAAAATTTCTCTTTTTCTACCACATTACATAATATAAAAAGGGCAAAGGAGCTGGCCAACATTTCAAATTGCCAACAATTTCATTTGACTTCATGTGAACTTCCATTCTGCATAAAATACTAATGTCTAATGAGGAAACACATGCAGTCGAGGCATTCTCTTCCTCAGAAATAACAGCAAAATTGCATATTAACTCACCAGTTCAGGTCACTCTTCTGTGTAAGAGGGAGGTAAGCTCTGTCCAACTAAAATTATGCCTCTCTTATTGTACAATTCTATGGAAGGTATTTTTCTTCATTTTACTTCCCAGAAGTGAAGTTTATAACCCAGAATTTGATGTTTGATATTGGTCATATAATTTGTCTGCTGTAAAGCTGTTAATGGTAGCAGAATGATCTAATCCGTCAGATCTTGCAAACCTTACTTTTTATGACATGCTGTTAGCACTGAATTCTGCAGAATTATTTCCTTTCATTCGTTTTAAGGATATTCAGATTGCTGCTGCATGTGACTATAGCTTTCATTTTCTGGGAACCTAAAGCAAGACTTTCTCATTGCTCTGTTTGCCTGGGTGAAGCACGCTGAACAGCTGTCAGTAACTACTCCTAGATCTCTGCTTCTGAAGGAAAACTTCCTTGTTTAGAATCATTACCATCTGTGAAAAAAACAGATTTTTCTTCCTATTGTACATGAGTCTGTATGTATACAAATTAAATTGTACCTACTATTTTGTTCACTGAAGTAAGTCTTTCTAGATTTTGTGTGCTGCTCTAGTTTTTCCTAACATGGATAGTGATATGTAATGACCACATCTTCAACTCAGTCTTAAAATCACCAACAAAACTGTACAAGAGCAATCCCAGTACAGATCTTTCCATGCCACTATTAGGTCACCTACATTTTGAAAAACAGCCAGTATTTAAAACATTTGATGCCTAGCCAGTATTCAATTAGGGACAAAAATTTACCTGTCTAGCATAATATAAAGTCTTTTTTTCTTACAAACATCATCAAAACCTCCTAAAAACCTGGATGATACATGCCAGATTTTTCTTCCCAATATTTTAAATAAAGCCTTCAAATAACTTCAAAGACCAGCTGAGAACTTTAAGCAGAAACTGTGTTGTTGGTCAGATGATGTAATTCTGTTTTTCTAAGTATATGTTTCCATTCTGACTGCCCTGAAATGCTTCCCCTCTATGTAGGTTATTGCACATTCACCTGCAACTCCCAAGGTCACTCTTCATTGCATTTTGGAAGTTACACTCCCTGGTGACACTTTTACAGCAACCAGGAGGAACTCCTATTTTAAGGGATATATTGCATGCATTTGTCAGAAGCTTTCCAGTTTTGGAGCTGAGATCCCTCACAGCTTGAGATGAACACCATCTGGTCCTGGCAGTTCACTAGAATTAGGATTCCCACATTGTTCCATGAACTCGTCCCTTGAGATATCTCACCTTCTTAACAGCATACTAAGGACAAAGGTTTTGCTTGGGTGAAATCTCCTTGGGATGAGAATTTCAACAACAGACATCTTTAGCCTAGTTTAACTGCTTCAGGCAATTAGCTTTTCTTCAGTCATGTCATCTGCCTTTAAACTTCCTTTTCCCATTGATCTCTCTGTACCTAAAGGTCCATAGAAACAAGTGCAATCTTTCTGCCTCAGACATGTTAATACTTCTTGTGTGGTAGCAGTGTCCGCCTCTTTACTGTAATTAAGAAAAATTCTTCACTTATGAGCTTAGAAGTTAGAGTGGAATTTTTCACCAGGCTTGAAGATAGGAGACATTTTGCAACTGGAAAAACACATTGATACAGCTTGTACAGATACATGAAATCTAACAATCTAAAAGCACCAAAAAGGGCCACTGTGATCAGTTGATTTAACTCCTTTGCAGCACAAGCTGAGCTGCTTTCTGCTGAGTTTACTTCTGAATCCATGTTTGGGCTGGGATAACAAGGTCCAGAAAACTGCCCTTCAGGATGCTCCCTTCTAGCCCACAGAATTTGCCCCCTAGAGTAAAGGGGTGGCTTACAGCAATGTGGGTATTATAGAAGATAAACATGCCTTATATACATCCAGTAGCACAGCAAAATGAAAAGGCCAGAAGGAAAGAGGCAGAATCTGAAGAGAGCCAGCATTGCAAAGAGAAGAACATGGCTGACCAGTGGATGCATATAAAAAAATCCTTTCGGTTAAAGAAGACAAAAATATTGATGGCAAGGCCAGAAGGAAGGGAACTGGAGGAGGTTAATCAAAGCATGAACAAGAGCATGTGTAGTAGGCTAGAAAGGCAGAGACACACTTTGGCCAGATGGGTCAGCATGCAGGATAGCCAGCAACGTGCAGTGGTTAACCAACTTCACACAAAATACATTACACCTTCTTCAAAGATTAGGAAACCCTCACTAGGAACTTTAGAGGAGACTTTGCCCAGGAAAAGGAAATTTGGAGTACTCTGGTTTATCTTCTCCCAGCGATATGAGCATGAACACTCATAAGCTCCAGCTGGCCCTACTGGGCTCCCAAGTTTCTGAACACTGCAGATGTGGGAGCCTGTGAGCAAGTCTTGCTGGCTGTCAGGGAAGGTGTCTTCTTCCTTTTCTTGAAAGTCAAGCCAGGGATCAGACCAATTTTCTTTAATGACAAGAAGCCTGCTGCCAAGTCCAGATGCTCCCCTAAGTGACCTTGTTGGACTCAGATCCAACAAAGTGGACTCTACTGGCCTCTGTCTTTGCAGACCCCCTGAGCACTGGTCTCCTATCCCAGAAGCCCCTGGGTTGCTGCATATGTATGGGTGCACCCGTCTCCCTTTCACATTTAACAACTCCATTTTTCTCCACACTTGCTCCTTTTCATCCTTTTCCCTTTGGTACAGCAACTCATACACAATATTCAAAATTATTTTCAAAGCTGCTGAGTTAAATGAACAGTCTGCAGCTTACCAAACCCTAACAGAAATTAGAGGCAACCTGATAAAATCAAAGACGCATACCAAAGGTGTAATGGAAACACAGAACCCTCCATGTGAAAGTACTTTTGAATAAAGAAGGCATTTTAGGAGAAAGATAAACTGTTCTCCTAATAGTGGATGGTCTTTTCTACTCTTCAGCTTTTTCTTCAATACACCTGAATTAAATCCACTTAAAGAACACACAAAGCTTTCCTCTTCTTTGAACACCAATGGGACAAAACTAAAAGCAGCTCTGAATTGCAGTTCACAATATGGCACTGACAGAGCCATGCACTTCCCAGAAAGCTCTACTAATACTTGTACAGCACACACCACTAAAGATATTAATGGACTCTAACTAGCAGCATTTAATTCAGCCTCATAATAGACTTTAAGCCCAAGATTAGGTGCCTCCTATAAAATCCGTATCTCTATTTGACTCCAGATCCCCAGAACACAGTTTTCAGAGATATCAAGCACTTGCAAAGTTGGGACAGGTCATTTTAGTGCTGGTGTTCTGAGAGCTAAAGGACCCAGAAAAAAAGGTCGCATGCTCCTGGAGGCTGGAGCTGAAATCAATGGATGCTTTGGTTTTTTGGGGGTTTTTTTTTGTTTGGTTGGTTTTTTTTAACCTAGGGTGCAAAGCTAAATAAAAGGCAGGTTCAAGGAGTCCCCCCCCTTCCCTCTGTGTACTGCATAACATGTTCTGCTTCTTACCCACACCCACAGCCTGGGGGCCAAGGCAATTATTTTGGTTATGTGCCACTAAAATCAGATTGTTCCAAAGTGACCTGCCAGAGGACAAAATGACAGTCTCTAGAAGCCAAGGGCAAGGATCCTCATTTCAGATTAAGCCACAAGACCATTTTTCTTTTGTACATGTGACTGTATCTCGTATGAAGGATTTCTCTCGGAGACACGACACTCATTCAAGGCAGTAGTTTCACAGCTGAGACGGTGCTGAATGCTCTTTAAGCAATCGGGTTTCAATTAAAGTAGTGACAGAGTTTTTGGCTCTTGGAACAGCACCGCGTCAGTAAGTCCAAGGACTCCAGATGTTTACCCAAAGAAATGTCATGGCAACAGCCTCTCTGACACAGCTCCTCTGTGCTGCAGGATGCTTCAGGGGTTGTCATCATGACCTTCTTATTGCTGCCACTCCTCTCCACTCCAATCCCTAGAGGTTTGCAGCTTTGGCTGACTTAGCGTCTTCTCAGTACTTCTGAGACTTCATCAGGACTCCTCCAGTATTGCTGCTGTCCTGTTCCAGGGCTCTGGATTGTTGCAGACCATGTTTCAGGTAACAAGCTGCCTACTTGATGAACGATCTCAACACCTTACTATAAGCTTCCTGGGGACTGGATGCTTTCAACTGGAAAGTCGGGCTGCCAAAGATTTTCATCACCTCAGAAGACCCTTTGCTCACTGGACAAACTGTACTGCTCAGCTGCCACTTAGATACATGGATGCTCCCTTGCTCTGATTTATGTAGTTTCTCACACCCCTGACTACTCTTGAATAGGTCACAAAGTTCAGATTATAGGCCTACATCAACTCTTACATCAGAGTGCTCAAAGCCAAAGGGACTTGATGCCATATATTATATAGATGAGAGGCTGGGATAAGCAGGGAAAAGTTTTCCACATCTCTTTTGAATGATCTAACAACCCAACAATACTCACATCTAAAATTCTGGTTCGTGCCCATTTCCACATAGAACTGTGTTACTGCTAACAGGCAAAGAAAAGAATAGAATAGAATAGAGTATTTCAGTTGGAAGGAACCTACAATGGTCATCTAGCCCAACTGCCTGACCAATTCAGGGCTCAACAAAAGTTAAAGCATGTTATCAAGGGCATTGTCCAAATGCCTCTCAAACACTGATAGGCTTGGGGCATCAACCACCTCTCTAGGAAGCCTGTTACAGTGTTTGACCACCCTCTTGGTAAAGAAATGCTTCCTAATGTCCAGTCTAAACCTCTCCTGGCACAGCTTTGCACCATACCCACGCATCCTATCACTGGATACCAGGGAGATCAGCACCTCCCTCTCCACTTCGCCTCCTCAGGAAGCTGTAGAAAGCAAAGGACTATAAGAGTCATATTAGGGGCAAGCTAATATGAACGGGAGCTGGAGCGACTTGCTAGAAGTGTCTGAATAATTAGCTTGAGGCATACAATTTATTCTGGTAGTTTAGTCTCACATTTTGTTTTCAGGGTGGCCTATTTTAGCTATAAGCAGTTCATCTTCTTCAAATGGGTCAGAGTTTTGCAATCCCATGATTTCCTACTGTTGCTCGTGCATCAGTGGCTTTTCCACCTGATTGCCTAGTGAGACTTCAGAGGTGCAAATATATGATTCAGACCGAAAAGTGTAACTTCCAGTAACAGTAACGGATTCATCCCTTGAGCAAACATTTCGGTGAGACTCGGGATTCAAGCTTGCAGCAGCTACAGTAATGGATGCTGTGTCCTTGGGCACTGTTGATGAGGTACTGTGTTCCTTTTGCAATCTCAAAATATATTCATCTTTCCAAACAAAACATTTTTGGGCAGCTTTTTACACTCACTTTCACAGAAAGCTCCTCTGGGTCCAACTGGTATCAAACTGGGGAGGGATAGGGGGAGGGAATCAAACCACTGATTGTGCCTATTGTGTCTTTCTGGTCTCAGACCAGATGCTCCTCTTCCCATGTAGTGAGCCTGCAACAAGACTCTTCAGGCACTGCTCTCCAGAGCATTTCCAGTATCACGTAGCTGAGCACATCCAGAGGCTTAACATGCTGCTGGGGCATGTTTCTGTGGGCTTCCCATAGACTGCCACATGGTGAAACAACCATGTGGACAAGAGGAAGGCAAATCACTGACCCCAAGGCCTCCTCACCAGCAATTTTCACAGAGCAAATGGGCACAATCATTTTGTCTGTAAGCTTTCCCATAGCCATTTCAAGCAGGCTTTTTGAAATAACAAGGAAATTGCTTCTTAGCCACAAAGTGCCTGTTCCTCAGCAGCTCTGCTCCCTTCTGTCAGTTTTCCATGCAGCCCCAAGGTGGTGCTGGGTACAACAGCTGGTATTAATGGTGTGACACAATGTAAGAAGTCAGTTAATAGACAAAATACATGAGATGCACAAACAGCCCATTCTAGGTAATAAAAAAGGCACAGCTTGGCCCCTAAGCTGGATCAGCTTGCAGAAGAATCAGCTGATGCATGAGTATACCCGACTAGCAGAAAGTTCTTTTGCTCCACAGACCCAATTTCACTGACGTATATAAAAACTAATATGCAGTTTTAACTTTATAACCACTTGAGTAATAATCATTGGCTATACCTATGCTTAAAGCCAGGACTACACTTAAGTGATTACCTAAACGCGGATCCTTACATGCGAGAATCTTAAAATGCCCTATACCACTGATTAACAATTCTGTATCTTAAAGAGATTAACAGTTGTGTATCACAAAGACAAGTAAGACAGAAAAAGGTTAAGAGATGTGTCTTAACGTTTTCTAACAACTTGTGGTTGTTATCCTTAAAAACCCCAGGGTAGTAGCTAAAATATGCAAACATCAGCTAAAATCAGCACAGCTCCTCTGAAGGAAGGAGGATACCTACTTGTCTGCCATTCCACTGAAAGCTTAAAATAACCTCTATAAAGAGCATATTACAAAACTAAAAATTAAATCATCATCCAGCAAAACAAACATCTGCAGGACAAATGGCTAAAACTGACAACTTCATTCTTTAGCAGTGTCAAACGCCTTCAGCTCCTACCTGACTTCTCGAGGATGGTGGTGTTGCAGGTCAGCAATGAGAGGCTCAGGAAGATCAGTAGAACAGGCCAAATGCACTGCTGAACTCCCAGGGGAGCTGGTGGGACACCACTGGTGGGAATGAGATGGGCTGTCAGCCTTCTGCACAAGCTGAAGGAGTGCAAGTGTCAGAAAAGAAGCTCTTTCTTCTCTTACTTGCTTTAATATACATAGTCTTTAAATCCAGGGCATCTTCTTAGGGAATAGACAGAGAGGTACCATTAATGGCTCCAAGGACACTTCAGGTTACTATTTCTTTTTATAGTCGGCTGCTATCCATAAAACTGAACTAGTAACAATAAGGAAATGTGTTAAAAATTTTGGATAACAGAAATACGGGATTTTTATAAACGCTTATTTGGAAAAGAGGTTCAATTATCTCATTCATTTCCCAATTGCCCTGCAAACTCTATTCTTAGCTCCTCTTAACCTACCCACCCCACTTACCTACCCAAACACAGGAGAGACATATCAGTTCTCCATCATACTTGAGAAAAAGATAATATTTTCATGTTTACTCTTAAAGAGTATCTCCTTCCAGCCCACAGTTTCCTGCAAGCTATACTAATTCCTCCAGGCTACTTAAAATATGCTAGAAACATCATTGTTTTATCTTAATTACTATCTCGGAATCACCAAGCTGCTATCTTCTTTGATTTTGTTGTCTCTGCAATGCAAACAAAACTGTACTTTGTTGAGTCTCTATGACAAACTAGGCAATACGTGCATCTACCTCTTACACAAAGAAAGACTCAGCAGACAAAGTATTCAGAAAGTATTACTTTGCCAGAAATCAGAGTGGTGGGGCAGAATGACAATGATACACAGGACTGTACCTACACTCGTAGGATTGTACAAAATTTGCTGGAATATGAAAAAAAGTTAAGGTCACTGTCTGGAACAAGTTGACTCATTCCATATTACTGTGAATGACAGGAACATTTTAGTAAATGCTCTTTTAAAGTGATATAAATTTTCAGATTTATCTCAATTTGGCTTCATGAAAACTGAAACTTGCAGAGCAAAGATAATTTTAAAAAGCTTTAGCAGCTAAGTTCTTTGAGGCAGGGATTTTTTCACCTTTTTGGGTAATATTAATTTCTCCCCTTGACATGAAAAAAGCTTAAAGACCACATAAGAACCTGGGACTTCTTGGAGGTGTGACTCCATTTTTCACCTTACCTAATATGTACTATTTCTTCACTATGCCAAACTTTCACCTCACTGCATAATACAGTCTTAGTAATGTTGTTTCTGTCTGTGAGTTTTATACCACTTCCCCAAAATGGATGAAAGAAGCATTTTTTTTGTTGAGATGGACATCAAAATCAATGTGCCTCATCACCTCTGGAGGTTTGCTCGCAGGGAATACTTGGTCCTCAGCTCTCACGCAATTCCTCCTAGCTTTTGTGGTCCACTCCATCCATCCCCAGTGGTTGGAAGTTCTCCCAAGAGTGTATGGACTGTCATGCCTTGATGTAGCTGAGGCTTGGCTGCTTTGAAAGGCTTGGCTTCTCTTTCTTTCCTCCCTCCCTCTTCATTCCCAAGCTTTAATTTAAAATGTAAGCCCACAGGGGGTGAAAATAATCCCCAACCCCAACATCCCAGAGTCCCCTACTCTCAGGTCCGTTAACCTACAAATGCACACAACATTTTTCAGATTACAGGTTACATTTTTCAGATCCAGGTTGTAACTGGTAAGTTCTTCAGGGCATGGATACTCTCATCTTTTCAGGTGATATTCAACTCCCTAAAAGGTCTGAAATACCACATCCAAACTCATTTCTCCAATGCCTATTCAAATCACACAAGTGCAGTCAGGGTTGCAGGGCCTTGTCAGCACTCCCTGCTTATAAAGCTGACAACCTACCTCCAGGTAAATGGAAAATCAGGATTTTTCTAATATTTTTCATATTTATTTTATATATTCATTTTAGATACTTAGTGAAATCTGTCAGATGGTCCTTATGCTTTTTTGTTGACTATCCCAGAATGCTGTCTGCACCTTTACTACTCAAGAGCCATCTCAAAACTTTTTGTATATCTGCTTTTTAGCCTGCTTTCCTGAGGAAAAAAAGTTTCTTCAGTAATTGTTTGTCAGCCCCTTCTGCTAATAATTTTTTTAGCCCACTAGTCAATATCAGTCACATCAGAGTTCCTGAAGATGTGAAAATTCTGCAAGTTATGTGAAACTCAGAGGTCCAACTAAAGGTAGGGGACTATATCTGAGTCTTAAATAAGTGAACAACTGGCAAAATTCAGCCCTATCTATTCCAAGAAGCAGCACCTTACAGAACTAATCAACATACACAGATTTGTACAGTAAAACACACAGGGAACATGGTTAAGAACTACCATGTGCACATGTACCCGCACAGAAGGTCTGGAGAAAAAGAGAGATTAAGGGCTATGATGGAAAAAAGAGGTATTGCGGAAAGTGGCATTCAGGACGCTGGAAGGGGACAAACTATAGGAGTGACACATGGCCATGAAGCCTCAAGGTTATTTTGGAGGGCAGCACATTGTATGGTACTCGGGACATAAACGTATAGGACATCAAGCTTCATGGAGATCCACTTCATGAGGTCACAGAAACCCTGCTCATGCTCCACATGTTATTGCTATTTCTGACACACTCCTGTTGTAAAGAGCATAGCTGAGTGGCATTAAGTGCCCAAACATCTGCATTGTGCTATCTGCAGTATTATATCCTATGCACTTCTGTCACAGGCCAACTACTTGGTCAGCTGGTCTCTTTGGCTTGAGCAGGCATCCATCCAGGCCAAACATCACATTGGGTAACTGTCCCCTAGTGTCAGGGGACATGTGAGAACTTCCCACTTTCTTTCCTGGTAGTGTCCCAAGTAAAAGCAGTAGGGCAAATCACTGGAAGAAAAGGCCTCCTTAAGCTGAGGACTTGCAAAAGTGTAGAACTGGTAGGAAACACTACAAAAGCAGAATGGTGAGTCAGCCTACTTTGACCAAATGTCAATGACTACAAAAGGTCCTTTTGTCTTCAGGGGCCCAGGAAATGGCCCTTTTCTGAGATACCTTGCTGTGGTTACCCTAGTACACACTGTGTGCAGTTTTCAGGCCACCTAAAATTCTAGAAATGCATCAGATCCATTTTCCTATCTATAAATAGTACTATTCTCTCCTTCCAGTCAGAGAAACTTACGCTTTTATTTGGTAGAGAGTGAAATGTTAATCACTTTCACTATTATGCTGTCACTGAAGTCAATTGGAATCATTACAAAATGATGAATTAGAGGTAAAATATTTTTTTCCTTGGATAGTATTTGCTTCAAATACTTTTGCCAGGCCCAGTTTAAGGAATCCACAAATTTCAAGGGAGACTTGCCAAAATAGATTTTGTCTTTCTGATAATTTGCTCACTAGAGCATCTCTCCCTTCAGTATTATCAGGATAATGACTATGACCTCGATTTCACAGAAGGAAGGTTTGCAAGGAGAGGTAGTATCCTACTAGACAGTGATATAGCTGAAGATAGGGGATATTTCAAGGGTACAACCCTGATATCAAACCCAAATTCACAATGCTGCTTTTGCAATCCAAGGGGCAAACTCTCCTGCCACAGACAGGAAGGGACATGGGACAGATGCACAGGTTCTCTTAAGGAGTCAGCAGAAGTTGTAATTCCCACTGTGGTGAATGCAGTTCAGTGCCTGAACAAGCTTTCCTTCTTCTTACAGAGGGAAAGGGCTGGGGTCCTACAAAAACCCTTGGGTCTTCCACTCAGACATGTTCTCAGTCAGCTTGTTTGTACTTCAGCTTCCCTTTCAAGGAGCTGCAAAATTACAAAACACCCCTCCTTCCAGTAGCTTGGCACAGACCTACAAGCCAGCACCAGTAGTGCTCTGTCATAATTACCTTTTTTCACCCTGCCTACCCACGTACTACAGAAATCCATGAAAGAAGCCTTCCATGAGCCAGCCATGTCTAATGATCTGCGTGGCAGCCTGTCTCTTTAGCCCAATGCACTGTAAACCTACTGCTTTCACATTCTGGCCCCTGTTGTTGTTGACTCAACTGTAACACCAGTGGTTCTCCCAGTCATTAGTGTGAGGTTCCTTAATGAGCAAGTAAACAATTTTGTCACATTAACAACATTTTTACGGCATACGCAGCTTGTAAAAGCACTAGCGTTGAGGGAAACAGCCTTCTATCAACCCAATGCTTTCAACATAAACCAGGCTCTGTGGGTTTATTAGAAGGATTTGCAGTACATTATCTAAGGACTGCTAATTGCAAACTAAGCTCGAGACACGAATCAAAACTTCAAGCTATAATTTTCAGTAATGGTATAAAATGCATTTGGCTTTTCAACAAAGCTCAGCTGCTGCAGCAAGACAGCAGATTAGATTTCCTTACCAAATTTAACTCAGGATCTTTAATTATGGGTGAGTATTAACAATTCAGCTTCTGACCTTTGCCATAACCGTCTGTAGCTTCGATTAGTCCAGACTTGTCCAAATAGCAAAGTGAAGGTCCACTCATGCTCCCATTTCATCAACAGGGGAAAACGCAGGCTTGCTTCCACCTTGTTAAGTTTAAACTTTGAATTCTGTGGAAAGAAAGACAGAAAGAAACATTTCAATGGGTCACGGGGATTTTCATGCCTCTCTAAAATTTGAGCAATGCTCTTTTTCATAGCATAAGGAAAACCATTATATTTGGGACAATCTGTTTCAGTCCACTGCAAGAGCTATGTTTTTTCTCCTACCTAGTGAATTTTAAGCTAGTCAAGCCCTTTCTCATCAGGCATCTGCACACTTCCTTGCTCAGAAAGCCTCGTAACTTTTTTGTTCTGCCCCCGGCTTTGTTATGGCAGATACATTCATGATAATGACTACTCTGCTAGCCTTGCATCTTCCTAATTTTGAGACCTTGAGAAGATGTGGGGAATACAAGTCACAGTTTAAAATTCCATAATTAAAAATACTTCTAAATAAAGAATAATTGTTTCCATGCTTGTGGCAGATAAGGAAATGGCAACTCCAAAATACAGTCTACATGCTTTCCTGCAAAGATCTTTCAAAGATGTTTTAATTTTTAATCAGAAATATTGAAGCATAACACTCAGCATTTCTGTTCATGGCAGAAATCTGATTTACTGAACTTGACTTGCTACTGATGATGATGGAGACTCAATTAAAATGCTAAAGCAACACCTTCACTACATTGTGGATTTGGAGTGAATTTCCCTTTTCTGGCTTCCATGGGGTCAGATGTATAATTTCAGGAAAAAAAAGTCTCAGTGACATTAAAGTTCATATTTAGACTCAGCTAAGTCTCTTTCAGACCACAGGATTTCTTATTCTTCCTTTTCTAAGCTATTCCTTCCCTCTAGCTACAGCAGCTACTTATTTGTGAGTTACTTTAAATCTCTTCCATTTTATAAGGCACTTCACTTTTGACAGCACTGGAAAAAAATGCAGCTTTGCCTTCTAAATTTAGTAGAAGGAGAAGAAAAAAACCAGATTGTTTGCTGGTCTCTCTGCTTCTATTCTTCTGTTCCAAACTATTCTCCGTAAGTTCCTGTCTATCGTCTTTTGTAAATAACATCTGCTTTTCAAACTCCCTGTCTGCTAATTAGTCTGAATCATTTGTAAGAGTACAGTACTTATTTAGAAATGTACAAATCAAATGCTAATGGGTAGTAACAAGAATTTCCCACTCACTCAGCATTTACATCAATTTCCACATTAGAACTATGTAAAAAAAAAAAAAAACAAATGAAAAAAACAAAAACAAAAACCAACACAAAACCAAAACTAGAAAATTTGCTGGGGGGGGTGGGGAGCCATTTTAGAATTATGCATTTGGGTTGACATTGCCAAATATTTTCAATCTTGAGAACGATTTTTCTGGTGATATTAATTTATTAATTGTCCTTCTTACCTCTTTGGTAACATATCAACCGCTTTGGGGATATCTCCCCTCTGCTGTGGAGAGCATCAACCCACATCCTTTCTTTCTCAAGGGAATGTCTCAACTCCAGGCTACAAAGTAATCCCCACTCAGTTGCTTTCTGTCTCCATGACTATTTAGAAATTTCATACAAAACAAAATAGTGCAGACCAGCTCCATCAATAGAGATTGAAGGAAGGAAGTCCTGGAGTACTTACTTCCTGATTATTAAGGACTTGCTATTAAGAGATGGGAGACAAATAGAAATCTACTTTGCCTATGGCAAAATATGGCTTTGAACCAAAAATGTCTACCTTCACAAGGTAAACTTCCTGAACTCCAGGATGTCGGTGATAAGCCCTAAGATCTGATAAATCCAGTCCTAATGGTGTTTCATCAGTAAGTTCCTTAACTGAATTAAGCACACTGAAGGACAAACCAGAAGATTTAACACACTACTTTGATTAAAGCCTGACTACGTAAGGTTCTCAAGAGCCAGCTGGAAACAGAACTGTGAGCCAGAGCCGTGTCAGAGGGGATTCTGCGCAGCTTCGCTCTTGGATGTATGTTTTTTAATGTGTTTTATGAATGACCTGGAGAAACATGTGAGTGCTATCTGGAAAAAAACCCAAACAAAACCCAGAATCTGGCTGTACACCACTTGTTAACAACCACCAAATCGTTGCCAGAACAGCCAGCTACTGCATCCCCATCCCTCTGAAATCTTAGGGATACAATCGGTATTTTAGGCAAATCCTTGAAAGCTGGAACGAACATAAACACTCACCCCAGTTCTTGTCCCTCAGGTGCACTGGTGTCTCTTCTGGAAAAACATTACCTTTCTGAACCTCACCCTTCTGGCTTACAGTTTAATTGCTCAAGAGGCACATAAGCAACAGTGCCAGACATGTACAGACGCTGGTAACAGACAAAGGTATTACAAATTATTTGAAAACAACATCTCTAATGCCAGGTTTCTAACTCTGGCTCTTCTTTCCTTTGGAAAGGAGTCGTCCTTGGGGAAAAAAGAGAGGTTGCTACGTTTGGAGAGACAGGGAACTGGCATTCCTCATCTCTGGCAACTAAAAATGGCTGAAAAGCCCCAAATAGCTCAGTTGCTGCCACCTTATGACTAGCCAGGCCCTCTGACAGGTAATTTCACTGCTAGGGTGAGCCCTTGACACCAAAGCAAAAAAATGGCCATAAGAGTTCAGACCAAAAGTCCATTTAACCCAGCATCCTAACTCTGACACTTACGGCCACGAGCGGCCACCAAGGGAAGGAAAAGAACAGGGTAGGCATATATGCTCCTTTTCCTGAGTGTTTTCCCAACTTTCAGCTCTTACTAGTTCAGGAGATTTCCTGAACCTAATGTGGTTTGTCTACTTTTTAAATCCCAAAAGGTTTAAAGTGGAATACTCTTCCAAGTATTCATCAAGTTCAGTTGAAACCCATGGAAACTCTATGCATTTACAACAACCTTCATCAAGTTCTCCAGGTCTGCTGTGAATCACTTCCCCGAGATGGGAATGCAATGCAACGCAAACACGTCAGACCCAGCTTTAAACCCACTAGTGTAGGTGCTGGCAGAAGTTCAGCCACAGCCTGGGCTGACCATCGGATTGTTTGCAGAGCTTCCCCAGTGAGTTTTGCGGCTCCTTTGAAGCTCTACGGTGCCACAGGGACACTGCTTCCACAGCACAGCTCAGGTCTATGGGCACTGCGCTACAGTCATACTGACTGCAAATACACTTCTTGTCTCCAACAGCCTAGTCCCACCTAGAATTGGTAAAGAATCACAGATTTCCTACTGAGGCACACTCCACAGTGGTGGAAGTCCCACACTGACATAACAAGGAACAAGAGTGATCTGCTAACACCATTGTCGTGAAGCACTTAATGAGCAAGGACCAAGAGCTCAATTTCCATCCGGTCCTCCCCAACTACTGGTGGCACATTTGAGAGCAAAGTTTGACAGTGAATTAGAAACCATCCAACTGCAGAGTAGCAGTCTGCTATTTCTTATGGCTCCCATTTTGCATCTTTCTTAGTACAGCTTGAGCTCGGATCATCTCCCTGCTCACGAAAGGTTCTAGCTGAGTCACCTATCAACTCCACCCAAACTGTGCTATTTCCATTTGTCATGTTTATGATAACATGTTTACTACATAATGTTCATACAAAGCTTGGAAGATAGGAAGTGCTGTCTAACTGCTAATGTTGTCACTTACGCAGTTCCTAAAATCTCCAAGGCAGGAAACACACATACAGGAGGCAGCTTGCAATGCCTGTCTTCCAGTACACTAGACTGAGGGGCAGTTACACAGGGGTAACTGCCATGGCTAGCTAAGATAGTCAAAGGCAGGGTTGCACCCCATACCTACTGCTTTTTGACGGCTACATAGGCAGTCCTTTAATGAAAGCCATGCTGCTGAAAGGGCTGTCCAGAGCCCCGGCGCCATGCTGCCCGTGCCGGCTACAGGCAGGAGGGTAGCTCCCATTGCCTCCGCTGGGTCCCTGCAGGCTCCCGCCTCCCTGGGAGCACACCTCTGGCACCTGAGCCAGCACCATTTGGCACACACAGCATATATTTATGGTGCCATATAAATGATTCATAGGAACACATACCTAATTAGTTCAAGAAAGAATGAAGGATTTCTGTGCACTGTGGTCTATTAAGTAATAGTAATGGATCTCAATTACTTGAAAGACCTCTAATTAATTTCTATATTGGCAATGCCTGACTTAAGAGGTCGGTCAAGAGATTAACTCCTGTTCCCTCAGTGTTGCGCAGCCTTTCAGTACCAATTTCCATGAGCCAGGCAATGCTGTAGGAATCAAAAACCTAAAGAGGAAAAAAGACATAAAATAGCTATTTTCATTACCACCTCCTCCCTCCCTCATTAGTTGACAAGAGATACTGTAATGCAGAAGACTAATGGAGGGGGAAAAAAAAAAGGTTTTGCTGCCTAAAAGATACCTTCCTCACTCTGACATAATCCTCCTGATCTATTTAAATTGCTTCCCTCCTTAGCCTCCCTCTCCATTTTGGCTGCTCATTCATTTTGAATTTCCTTCTGAACCGTTCTCTTCCTCTGCTGCTGACTGAAGAGTTCTAAGTCATACTCATGAGTTAGATATTTCCTGATATTCCTGTGCCTAAACCCAACTTTTCCTCTAGTTTTCTGAAAAATCTAATCTGTTGTCAGGTGCCAAGCTTGGACTACAAGGCAAGCTGTACGCTGAACCTCTTTGTATGCACTTTTTATTACAGAAGCATACATCAACCCAGGGATGACAAATGAAGCAGTTTCAACTGGCACATTTTCATTCTACGTTACTGAAGTACTTACATCCTGCTTCTAAGTATATATTACTCTATACAGGGTATGTCTATAATATACACTTACAGTGTAAGCACCAGGACTATAATTTTTAAACAGCGGTTGAAATCCTCAGTCACTGATACGGTTTTGGCAACATACTGCCTTTCATTTTTCATATCACTAACTCTGTTTGACTTAAATGCTTTGAATTTTAAAAACTGTTTTCTCACGAGTTCAATAGTTACCTCTCAGACATCTCCTGCACCACCTAAATTGAAGTATGAAATCTCATCAAGATCCAGGAAATCTGTCTTGATGCACAACGTAATAATGAGACTTAAAAACTGCTCAGCTAATAGAAATAGATAGGGCGTAGAGTTACGTCAAGCTCAGACTCGCCCATTCCTAATTGAACCTTTGACTGCAGTGAAGGTCTGATACCTGCTGTCACTAAATGTTCCTTAAACGACTACTCAGTAATGTGGCAACAATAAATAGCTAAACTTTCTAAACTAAGGCTGCCATTACCAGGTTTCTGAGTCTGCACTGACCTCATAAGATACAGACTAGCAACCCCACAGCTTCCAACAGATCATTTGGTTAGAATAGTCTTCAATTTTGCAAATACCTAGCTCAGCCTAGGCCAAAGACCCCAGCTTGTAAGCAATCTCAAGGGACACAAGCCTTGCTGGGCACAAAGCACAGGCGCACTTTGGTCAGCAGTTCAGGAGACTTAACCGCTTTTCTTTTTCATATCCTAGCTGCTGCATTAGGATCTCCATCTTCTTTGTCAGTCAGCTCAGCCTCACCTCCTACATCTTTGCTTCACAAAAGCAATGCACTGAAAACAAATGACCCAAAGCTCTTGCTGGTGCATGTGAAAAAGTCACTGCTGGGCACCTCCATTAGGATTCTGCACCAGACCCCATGCAGCCATTGCAGCGGAGCAGATGGATGCTGGAGAGAATCACAGTTTTGCACAAGGACCAGCCCAGCAATTTCCACACCACAACAAAAGCACTTCTCAGAGTAGCAGGATGAGTGCAACAGGGTACAGAACAGTTTAGGAACTCCTGATATATACAGTGGCAGAGTGATTTGGGTTTTTTAAAATTATTATTTTTAAACTTTTTAAATTTGCCTTTATGAACAGCTTTATTACAAGGTCTAAATTTAGTCTACTTTACAAGTGGTATTGCTTGCTGGCTTAAAATGTTTGGTTTATTACATTCCAAAGCTTTATATTTTAAGGAGAAAAAAGGGATAACCTTATACCTCTTCCGGCCAAGTTTGAAGGTTGGGTCTTTTTTTTAAATCAGTACAGTACAGAGCTTAATTGTGAAGACAGAATTTAAGGAAAACAACCTCTGAAAAGGTCTTCTAAGGCAGAATTAAGAACAAAAAAAATCTACTCAGTTGTTGTTCTTAATGGGGTGCCCGGTGAGTCAGCGTATTTAGAAGTCCTTCTAGGTTACGGCAGCTTGTCTACTTTTATGTTTCAATCCTACTTTGATTCAGCTTTCTTTAGATATAAATACTGCAAACTTGAAAGTCAACCTGAGGTCAAGCTCTGGTGACAGCAGTATATACATTATGAAAGAATAATGAAGTCATGTGTTACAATGCTGTGAGACATAAGCTGAGGGTTTAGATGGTCATGCTCCTGCTCCTTGTGCCTCCTTGAAGGCTAAAGAAAGGGCAAGACCCCACAGAACACAAGTCATAGCTCCGAACTGAGATCTGATAAAAGCACAATGTGGAAAGCAGAATAAAAACCTATTACCCCTACTAAAAAGTTCAATAAGGAGCTGTAACTCAAGGAACCAGAAACACTATTTTTGGAATGGCAAAACCTAATAAACTTCAACAGGAGGGAAGATTCTTAAAACAAACTGAACAGTCATTTCTTGCCCTGCAAATATTAGGAAGGAAATCAGATCCATTCATTTGGAAGCAACTACTACTGTAAAGGAGCTGGTTTTTTGCCTGCTTTTCTTTTTTGAAAACCCAAGTCACACTAATCAATCCCAGCTATGATACAGAAAAAAATTATGTGAAACTCTTTCCATATGGTTCTCTCTGTAAATAGCAATATTTTTGAAACAAATTTTGTATGAAGAATTCCAGAGAGTAAGCAGAATAGTCTGAAGTTAGTTTCTAAAAAGCACTTCTCAGAATTATTTAAAACATATGGAAGAGCTGGTCTTTTGGTTAAACAAGATTCTTGAATCTGAGATTCAGTTTTATGCCTGAAGTGGTTCTTGGTAGGTTTTCAAATAATTTTACTTTGCCTGCTTCACCATTTCTGACTCTGAGTTACAGATCCTTAGAACACATTTTTTCTTCAAGACTAACCATAGCTGGAGCAGACAATGTAAAATTCCCAGTTCTGAAATGTCTCAGGAAGCGGAGAGTTCAAAACAAAGTTTTAATGGCCTAAAGGGTACATTTAGAGTTTGGCTGTTACATAAAGTACTGTCAGAATCTGAATATCATTCTTATTTGTTCAGACAAAATTTGTAGCTGACATTAAACTACAATTGATATAAATAAGCTTGCCTGGCACCAGCAATATTTATAAGTATGCTTAATACCCAGTCGCATATACCATATCTACAAGTCCTCCCTGATAAGACTTCCAGAATTTTGCATCTATGTTCTGCAGTCAAAGGAAAATATCCACAGGTCAATTATTCAATGACCTTAAGTCACAGGGCTCAGGTACAGAAAGCTTTAAGGTTTGAGTCCTTCCCGCTTCAGGAATTAAACTTTTTTGTGAGTTCATAAATAACTACAGTAGCCAGCAGGTTCATGCAATACTTATTTTATTGAAATTCACCAGAAGGTACAATTTCTTTCAAGTCTGCCTGTTTCCCTGTGCTCAAAGTCTGACAGCAAACAGGTTTGCCTCCCTCACGCTTGTGTGCACAGTTCAGAAGACCACTGTGCCAAACAGAACCTCTCAAAGCAGGCTCTGTGGACCAAGTGGAGACAGATCCCCTGGACCAGCTGGCTGGCTCTGGTCTTCATCTCTGGCTGCTGCCTGTGAATTGAAAGATCAGAGACTCATACTGCTATTCCAGGTAGGCCATTGCTGTAATTGCCATCAGGGAAATGTTGTAATCTCATATGGGAGAGGATATAAATAATCTTGAATGGGTTGTGAAGTATCCAGGAGACAATTTGTCTATTAAGACATGAGCTGTGCTGTGAGCCACACGTAAGCAAATCTTGTTTGGTTGCTTATGAACCGTTAAGGATTCTTCTTACTCTTAAAGGTGATGCCATCACTAATAATAGACTATGTTACCTCTTTTTATATCAGGCTGTAAAATAGCTAATCTGCTTATACCAAAGGGCAGACACTTCACCATGCTGGGCAACCTGCCCCAGTTCAGACTCAAAAGCTCAAGATGTGAATACAGTCGGAGACCTGTAAGTGGCAATGTTTAAGGTTTACCACATTCCAGAAGCTTGCTTTCTTGTGTTTGTCTTATACAGATACATCCTTCAAGTTTGTGTTCAAACAACCTGTATCTGATGTAGAGTTTACTGGTGTTACTATGCCACCATTAGGATCAACCAAGACAATCTGAGCACTATGCTGGCTTGAGACTGTGAAGTCCATTACTTTTGGCATCAGGGAAGACCAGAGGTGCCTTCAAGCAGTGCAAAGAGCCTCTCAAAAGCAGTGGAGCATTTGAGGGGCCCATACTCATCCTGTCAGGGCTCTGCATGCAGGTACAGGGAGGACAGGCAGTAGGAAGGAGTCGGGAAGATCCCAGGAAGGGTCTAGGAGAAGTGCAGCAGCCAAGGAAGCACTGAAATAACCAGCAGCAGGTTGCCACAGACTGCGCTAACTCAGGACCGCAGGAAAAGGATGAGCAGGAGACCAAGATACAACACAGTTCTTACACAATCGCTGCTGTGAAAGGAAGTTAGAAGTCAGAGTGAATACAGGACTCAAAACCAGGTTGAGTCTCCTTGGGCAAGTTTTGCAGGGTCACAAGTCTGTCCCTCACACCTGCAGCAGACACTGGGCCAACATGCACAGCTTCCCTTTCCCCTTTTCTCCCTTGGTCAAGTGACCAAAGTTAAGCACTGTTTTCTCCTATCGCTGTATTAAGAAACATAGTAGAGAGAAAGGAAAAACAGCCTCAGCTGCAAAATTCCCTCCTTAGTCATAGGTATGAGAAAATGCTTCACTGTAGACAGGAAAAGTGAACACCCATTCTCCTCCCTTTCACCTCCTCCTGGGACACTGGGTTCAGTTAATGGAAATATCAGGGGAGTGTCTTCTTAGAATTTAAATGGCATGTTATTACAGGGAATTAGGGAAAAAAAAAAGATTGCACAAACTTTCTCACTGCTTGTATTGTTTTAACTTTTGGTTACAGCATGTATGCACTCCATAGCTCTAAGGAGATACATAATATATCCAGTACCCTGAAGCCCTAATTATCAATACTGTATGCTCCTAGCATCTCGGTATTTGTACATAAAACCAAATTAGCAATATCCACCAGGCCAAATTCTTCCCTTGTTCACACTGGTGCAACTGTTCCTGTCTTAAAAGTAACTGGGATCCATGTTCAGTTTGCTCTGCCTTCATGTAAAATTTTATATCTTTCTTAAGCACACATTTTATTACTAGGTCTCTTATTTCCATCTGCTCGTACTGACTCACACAAAAAGTCTCTCTTTAGGGCATTCTATAAACAAACTAATGAGATTAATGCAAATTACAGAAGCCATTCCTTCTACCACACCCTTCTCAATGCAAAGGCCTGTCTGTGCAGAAAGGATATGTGGAGTTGTTTCCAAATCGGAGCTGCAGGTTTTGTTGATCGAAATAAAATATTCATGTTTCTTCCAAGAGATGCACAATGAAAATTTTGCTTGTTACTTTGACTATACTCACATATACATATTTTTTAATTAAAAACTTAGTGACAAGTGGTAGACCTTTAATGGTATTAAGTGGCTTTCTCTACAGCATCTCCTTGGGGTCAGGTCTAACTGTATTCCTGAGCCAGGTATGTGCCAGTGACAATTGCTGACCTACAGTACCTAGCCGTACAACTAACATGTCAGGTTTCCCAACCACTGACAGAGCTGAGCAGTGTCTAGTGATCTCTGTGTCTCTAGTAGCAAGGCCTGTGATTGCCCTTGGTTTTGCATCATGTTGAATTATCCTGAACACTCCTTTGCAAGGGCTGCAAAGCAACAGCCTGCAAGTTGTCAGAAAGGAAGGTCCAGAAATCACTAGTCACCGGGCTTTCATCAGAGGTAAAAAGCTGCAGCCAGGGAAGGTGATATTTGGGATGATTCATTTGAGGTGCAGTATGTTCTCATTTGTTCTTCAGCTGTGACATCCACATATTGCCACTCATTCAGAGAAGCAGATACTCATGCTAATGAGATGCCCTCAGCAATCTGCAATTCCCTTTCTTCAGCAGAACAATATCCTTTGACCTAAATGTTCCTTTTTTTGGCAGAATGTTTAAAGTATAAGCAAATAGATATATTTTCACCTTTTCTGTCTTATAAATCTGAACAGCATAAAAAAGCAAGTAGCGAACAGGCAACTAATTAAATTCTTCCTTGGAAGAACAACAGCAACAGCACAACCTTTTTACGAGCCACATGCTTTTAAACTGTCTACTCCACTTTCTGATTCTTTAGCCTCCCTTCTTGCTTCCACTTTTAATATACAGTTCATGAAATACTGGAATTAATTATCTCCACAGCAATACTCATCAAAGCACTCCTTCTTCTATGGAAGCCAGGGATGAAAAGTTACTAGGCAAATCTGAAGGAAAAGTGCACCCATTGGATTCTTACAAGCAGGCTAAATGTTCACAGGATAAAATGAATAAAACTGGAACATATCTTTCAAAATGTATTTTCTCTCAGCTGATGCCTCTGAGTGGTGCCAGTATTACCTATCTTGATGATGAACATATTTTCGAGAGCATTTTTCTGCTAACAAATAGACATTCTGAGAGGTAACCATATGCTTAAGTGCTCCACAGAGCCATGGTCTGAAAGAGGAAAGGTTCTTATGGAAAGTGTGCCAAGACAAAATCCTGGCCCACAGAAGTCAATAAGAATTTTGCTTTTGATTTTAATGAAGCCAGGATTTCACTCAAGAGAACTGCAGAAGGGTCAACCTATTTAGAGAAAAAAAAGTATCCAGATGTCTCACAGTATTATGGGCTCTAAATCAGAAATTGCTGTAGCACTTTGAAACCTTTTCTCACTTGCTTTACTGCATGAAATAGAATGCCTTATTTTTAAACAAAAATTATTTTTTCCCAGTAAAACTAATGTAAAAGAATGTAATGGTGAAGAAATGCAAGTCTACTGTATTGTAAGGCATACAAATACCTGTTGTGTCTTACAGCTTAATCCTTCTGCAAAGAGTTAGATTTCTTTTTTTTTTTATGTTGACAACCACATTTATTTCTACTTTACGGATTTATACCAGAGTAAAAAGATAACAATGAACCTCTGGATTGATAATACAGGTGGTATTTTGGTCTTGTTGGTTTTATGGTTTTTTTTCTAAATGGGAAGGTGATAAAAGATTCACTAGCACTCACAGGTATGCATGTCTTCAAGGCTAGTCAGAGATATAAATGGCCATTTTCACTCAGCTGTCTTAAAAAACGGACACATGCCTTCGGTTAAGACCAAGTTATATACCCATTTCAGAAGCCAGGGAAATTTTAATCACCATCGTATTATAATTTAATTGCATTCAGCCTCTTTTTCTCCTCCCAATCCCTTCCAGACACTGCTTTTCTATTGTGTTCAGACAGTATCCTGTTGGGATGCTGACATTCTGCCATATCTTTGCTTAGAAGTATACACAAGGAGAATATAATTCCTGCCAAAGCTCTCACCAGTTGTAAAGCAAACAAAAAGCGTCCTCAAAATGTTCCTCATATGCAAAATTAGACAATGTTACAGTCAAGGAAACTTCATGTATTTAATGTGGCTTGTATTTCTGTTAGTCTTCTCTTGGTGTCTCCTCCCTGATAGGAATATATATTGAAATAGCACACAGTAACCTCGCTATTGCCACCCAGCCTTTTGCTTGAGAAATCCAGCACTGCGAGCCCAGGCTCTTTGACTCACTCAGTCTCTGACTTCTGTCTGACAGTGCAATCTGTCATTGTCAGCCTACAAGGAGAGGCCGACAACAAACCGTGTAGTAAGTAATCAACCCACAAATACTTCTACATCCTTTCCCACTGTAATTGCAAACCTTTGAGCTTGAAACTGATCTCAGTTACATCAGCATAAATCCTGACTAACACCATCAAACTATGTAATTCCCAGTAATTATTTTAAGGGAAATGAAACCACATTCCAGCACAATGAATCCTAAAAGCCAGATGAGACTTAATATAGTCATATCATTTCATTTTATGAGCCAAAACCCAAGTGAGCAGCAGCACTAACTGACCCTCAGTGTATACTCTTATCACAAGTAAATTACAGAATATTACTATTAACTTTTTCATTAGTGTTGCAAAGAACTATTAAACTTTTTTTATTTGGAATCAGCTGAGTGTAATTACTGTGTAATCACCAGAAATAAGTGCCATCTTTGCCAAGTGTTGGTTATGTAATTACAGATTAATAACAAGGGTACCTGTGCTGTAGCACAAAGCAACACTCCCTAGATCTGTTCTTGTATCCAGAACACTAAGGGGCTGAAAAGCTCTCTGATTCCAGACCAAAGAATAAGGCTGTATAATTTAATCACTACAGTGCCCTTGAAAAATATTTCCAAGGGAAATTTTATTTATTTTTTTAATTGGGGAAGGAGTTCAGTTCCTCAGTACCAAAGCAACTCTGATAAAAAGCAGAAACACGTATTTGAAACAGGCTTCCTGTTTTAATTGGTCTGTCCCAGGCTTGATACCACCTTTCATCACCTTAGTGAGCATTACCAGAACTTCCAGGGGGCAAACGTGAAAAGCCGTCAGGTGCATCTCAGCACTGAGCTGTAGTAAGCAAAACGACAGCGGTCCTGCTGAATTGGGCTGGTCTCAACTCTGAGGGGGCTGGAGAAAGCCTGAATGAAAAAGCCAGCCTGCAGCAGCATCACCCTTTTTCCTGGAGAATGACCTGTACCTCAAAGAGGTTTGTTGTCTTCTTCCTCCCACCTACTCAGCAAAACAACGAGCTTGCCCAGCTGGGCTTCAGCATATGTCATCTATCCAGAAAAAGGAATCCTGGAGAAGAGCTACAAGGTTTTATCCAAACATGAAGCACAGATGTCCCTCTTGGCAAAACAACTGCCTAGAATGTTTCAACATGAGACTCTCTGAGATGAATGCAGCAGCAGGGCAACTGCTACCTTCCTCAAGGCATCCTTGGATCAAGCAACCTTTCATGAGAGAGAGGGAGCTGAACCCCCGTCCCTATTTCTGGTCTGGTTTGAATGCACACTGCTGTGGTTTCAGGCCCTAACTCTACTCTTCCCTGAGGTGGAATTTCAGTTCCAGGGCAAGAACCATAAAAACTATCCATACATGCAATCTACAAGGCTCACCTACCTATGCTTCCTTCTTTCATGCAGGGATCCCCAACCATTCTGTTGAAGACATAATGTATTTTAAATGCAACAGAGAGTGCTCAGCACAACAGGAAAAAAAACAATTCCAACCATGCAAACATGGATTCCTGCTTGTATTATCTACGGCTTCAGCAAGATCCTCTCATGCCAGAACGTCTGTAGTTTAGAGGACAGATTGCTCCATTCAAGTCTCTGCTTCTCCATCAATCTTTTGACCTTCTCATGGCAGTCCCTCTCAAATTGGGTACACAAAAGCAGAAGCATCCAAAATAAAACAAAGCCCTAATTACTCCCCTAATTTTTACACGAGGGTAGCAATTAGTTTACAGTCTGTTGCAATGAGCTCCTGTGTGGCTTGTGTAACAAATGAGGTTCCTTCAATTAGATGGTCATTGCCAGCAGTGGCTTAAATGCCAGTTGCAAATTATTTTTGTTCCAAACACATCACTAGCATTACTTTATCCACATAGCTTGTCTTGTGCTTTCAAGATTCAGGGAAAATGAGTGTTTGCTATACGTGATTGGTACACTAAGAAGCAAGGACTAGATTTTTTTTCAAAGTCCTTAGGTGCCTGGTTTCCATTTAAATTGATAGAAACCTTTAGAAACCTAGCCCCAGGTGACCTGGGGCTTGTGTACTCTGTGTCTGCTCTACTGCCTTCAGGCACATGCTTAGCCAGTTGGTATACCAACTGCTGCAAGGAGCTGCAAAACCAGCACAGTACTGAGTCACCATTAAAGCAAGAGCAGTTTGTCAAACCACATCAAGGGTCTGATGAAGAATAAAAGCCACAGTCATTAATATCATCTCTGAAAGCACCTTCTCTTCTGGATTTCATATCCATATGGATTAGTGCTGTTGGAAGTGCACTGTACAGTAATAAATGGTTAGTATTCAACATAACCCAAAGCATAAGAGTTGACGCAGGAGATCTACCAAGAGCACATGCTTGTAAGCGACATGATTCATGCAGTAGTACTAGTGAACATACTAGTCTGGGAAGAGGGGAAGAGCACCACCCCAGATCCCACAACGATGGGTGTGGGATCATCCCAATGTGAATTCTAGCACCTCTACCCTCTGCTCACCACCTAGAGAGACACACCAGTTCTGCTCAGAAGTCTTTTATAAACCTGAGCAGCTACTAGACTGGCAATGCAGCAAAAAGATTTAGAAATTGAGTAGTAGTGAATTTTTCTTAAAACCCCTAGATATGAATTAAAACAAAAACAGTAGGCTTCAGCCCAATGTGAATAATTTAGCAAGGATGTTAGTGTCACTATTTCAGTCACAGTGGCATGTCTTCTATTTACATTTCCATGTCTGCAACTTAACCATATTCCACATGGGAAAATTAATGCCCTGGTCTGTACAGATCTTACAACAAAACTACTTTTTCTGACGTGATTTTACTAATTTAAATCAATGGCAAAATTCCTGCTCACTTTGACATAAGCAAAAACAAATCTAAAGCTACATGTTGCCTATCGCTGAAAACCACAAAGATACAATTTTACAAAGCTGTGATCTACTGTTCATCTACTGCAGAAGTGTTTCCCTTCTCGAAATGATAAATAAATCTATTCAAACTAGAGCTACAGTAAGGAATGTACATACATACTAGGTTTAGATTAGACTTTGGACTCAAAACTCAGTTAAGGAGCTCTTGAATCTGCGGAATATAAACAGCAGAACTGAGCTCCGATCTGACAGTCAAACACTACCACTGTCTATTTTCTAAAATATTCAATTACAGTCAGTAACAAAAGGGTGGAAACAGTAAAACCAGGACTACTCTACTAATCTGTGAAAATACCACAATAACCTCTGAATGACTGCTCAAGAATGAGAATATACTTTTTTCCCCTGTTTTTTGATACAACCATCTAGACAAGAGACACTCACTAATCCCAGATAGTATTTTAACATATATTGAGCAAGAAAACTTACTGTCTCATTTTACTTTCACTATAATCTGTCATCTGCATTGCTACAGATGTGAATATAAATGGCAGAACAGCAGCTGAAGGTACAAGAAACCTATAAAAGAAATGCATTTTCTGCAATGATGATTGGTACGATTTTTTGACTTTACAGTATCAGCCAGTGGGCAGGAAGTAATTAAGAAGGGGTTTTCACCCTCTGCTGTGTGGTCTTTCAAAGAAAGACCTCTCAGCAAAGACCTCTGCATGGAGATTGCATAACCATGACACTTACTACTGAAGTTGCTGGCGGGGCAGGCAGGAGAAAGCAATTCCCTAGACACACAAACCAGGGGAAAATCTTGCGAGAAGGAAGAGAAACTCTTCCTTACTTACTGTTCTAGTGTTACTTTATTGTTAGATTTTGATGAGGGAAAAGGCAAGGGGAAAAAAACCCAAACCAAACAACACTTGGTTAGTGGCTTCAAAAAAAAGACTGGAATCTTGAATTTTAATAGCATTTTGTTTCCATTTAATGCTAGGGGAGTCAAAGTTGAAGACCAAAGTGCAGCACACAGACCTTCAGAATCCTCAAGCAGGAAAAGTGGTTCCTTCACGGCTGTTGGTGACAGATTCATGGAAACACATAGGTAAACACGGAGGCCTGGGAGGTGATGGATCAGCCTACTTTAGGCAAAATTAAAAGGTTAACCCTTATTTTCTTCAAAATAAATGTTACTGGCCTTTGTCCTTACAAATAATCCTGAAAATGAAAAAATCCACCAAAATCAGTCATTAAGGCTGTAAGTTTTCACAAAAGCTTGCTGACACTGCACCCTCAACCTCAACTTCTAATCTGTGGTATTTACAGAACTATACCACATTTCCCATCTCCTGACTCGCTGATTTCCTGGTTAACTATATAGGCCAGTGGTGGGGGACAAGGAGGGGAATCATGGAAAAAATAGAGGAAAACAGCTATAACTGCTTAGGAAAAAAATGAACAAATCTTTTGTCTTCTCTGGATCTGTCATCCTGCTGAAATAAAAGCTTTTCAAGGAGATCATTCCCCAGCTGGCAAAGGTCTGACTGCATTCAGATCTCTGAATTTTTGCTCTGCCTTTTTACTCTGTTCCCCGCAGTCTCATCCCATTTCTTCACAACCAGTGGAAGATCCCACCCTAGTGACAGATCTGTAGCTTAGGAGGATAATTATCCTTTGCGAAACACATATTTATAAAAATGTGAAAAAGCAGAGAGGAGAGTCTTTCAAGGATAGCAGAAAGCATTGTCGACTCTTCTCTCACCAGCTCCCCAGACTAGGACTGGGAACACCGGCATGAGCCTGGTACACTTGCATGACCTATTGTTGCACAGGCCCATTCAACACACCAAAAAGTCATCTCTATTCAAAGGTGCTCGTAAAAAGAGGGAAAATCCTAAACAAAAGCAAGCCAGAGATACTGCCGGGCGCCTCTGCTCATTCTGGAGGCTTGGCACATCCCTCAGCAAAGACGATCTTTGAACGGGAAGGATGCGGCCCCACCTGACCACCTCCGCCTTCAGCACTGCCCGGGAACTGGCCAGTGAGAGCCGCAGCCGGGGACACTGCTCTGAGTGCTTTGGAACAGGAGCTGGTCTCTCCTGCCAGGTAACAGCTGATATGCAGAACAGCAACCAGCACGGATTAAAAGCTTCTGAGGATGCTGCCAGAAGAAATGTGCTGTTCATTTGATACCTACAAAGATTCTTATGATGCACTTATGTTTTCATCACTATATGAAAGCTGTTTTCATCAATGAAAGCCTACCGAGGACGCAGATTAAAATAATAATACTAGAAAAAACCCTGCTGGCTTAACATCATTTTTCTTAGAACCTGATTAATCAATCATGATGAAAGGCACTGAAGTGCATTGCTGACAACGTTATGACGAAAAAAGACTGTGGGCTCAGCTCTCAGCCAGTGTAAGAAGGTCACTCTCTACCTCACTGCTTTGCTCCAGTACTCTTTCTGTGATGCTTGTGCAGAGATGGTTAGACAATTGTAGCCTTTGTACTATGGATGTATTTTCTGTATCACCTTCCCAGCTGATGGGACTTCTGACCAGTTTCCTTTGCTGGAAGCCCTCTTTTTTGCTACTCAGGATGACGCATGAGGTAGAAACAACAGTTTTACTGTCTGACTCCAGCACCAAGTTCACCGCATGGGCAGGTAGGAAAAATACGACTAGTAGAGTGAGTTGAGCAAGAGCTAGGATCGTTGCCAGATAATAAACATGCATCCCCACAAAGCAACAATAAATAGTATAAACAGGCTTCAGTTCTTTCCATAAAGAAGACTATTAATTTCCTCCAACTGTGCATAGCTGGAGCTTAGTGACACACAGGCTATACAACAGCATATTCTGGAGGTCTCAGCAAAAATTCTTTTACACAGTTCATCAGGTCACCACCACATCTCATAATTAAGAGACAGTTTGATTGTCAAGGCAAATTATTGTACACTTGGCATTTCAGGTTTTACATTTGGCCCTGGGCTCAAAACAAGATGCAAAGCCCCTACTTGCAAAACTTTCTTGAGCATGGATTGAATTATACTTTCTGTGTGGTTCTTCATTTCAGAAGCTTCTATCTGAAATGCTTTAATTAGCATCAGAAAAATCAAGATATTTGTTATGTGAAATGAAAGGATTTCTACTTCAGATCTGATTTTGCACAAGTGCAGCTCTGTAGCTCATTAAACTGAAGAACTCCCTTTTTGGAACTTCAAGATTAGCCCTTCTAGCCCACATGGTACTTAGCATCTGAGCTGGCCAGACACTTACAGGAAAGGCAGTAATGCTTCTTCCTTTAACTCAAAACACACATCAAAGCATGTCAGGAGACCATTCTTTCTCTCACCTCTACCCAAACCTGGATGGTACTGCAAAAATGTATATATTAGACATGATCTGTCAATCCCTATCACTCACTGCATCTTCCAGGGTCTCTCTTCAACCTTTCCACTAACCCATAATGGCATGCCAGGATACAGCTGATCCACACAACCTAACTGACTGCTCCAGAGCCTGTTTCCAGTCGTCTTGCCTTCAGGAACCAATCTCAGTCAGCTCACCCAGCCACGCAACAAGGCTTAACACTGGATCAGCCATGCATGCCAGCAATCAAACTGCATATAGTAGGGTCTAATGGTCCGGCAGCTAGAGTTCAAATATTTCCATCTCTGACTGTCCCTTATAAATATTTCATCAGTTCCTTACGCAACACATTGTGCAGCAGTTATCCTCTACTACAAACTTTCTCACTGAGAAGTTACTTCACCTGCATATTGAGCACAAGTCCCATTCATCAGCAATACCATTGGACTGGTTCACAGTTTTTCCTTTTAAGGCTGTTCTCAGACATTCCCAATCTACGTAACTGTCCTGGCGCCTTGAGTAGACCTTTAATAACTCTTCGCTAAGCCAGAGACACCCTACTTGTTAGTGCGGCATCTAATTGCTCATGTCACACTTCAAACTTATTACCTGAGTTGCACAGCACCACTAACTAGTCCCTGACCCTTCTTAAGGTCTTCATAGCATTGCATTAGCTTAAAGCCCTATCACAGAAATACTACAGGAAAAATGTTTAAAAAGCTGCATTGTGCTGCTCTGCTACAGTACCCTGGTGTTCAGGATATTAAAGAAACATCTAAATGTGGGCGAATAAATCCTCACAACCAAATCGTAAAGCAAATTAGCAAAGGAATAAACAGATGCACAGAAAAGCAAATGGGCATGCCCTGGGTTACACAGCAAGACTAAATATCATTCTGACAGCTAGTCTGTCTTCTGTTTCACCTGTATGTGGATAAATGCAGAGAAAAAGCTACTAAAAATGTCAAAAAAATTAAATATCGTTCAAGGGAAAATATTTAGGAAAATGTAGCAATTTTAAAAGCAAATGTTCATCTGCACACTTACTCATGAACTCAAATACTATGAGTCAAGAAGAGACATGATTAAGGTCCTTTCTGCATCCTTGACTCTGCTCTTGTCCCACTAATGCTCAGTTCATCTGTTCATCATAGTTAAATAGCCCATACCCTATAGCCACCTTAAATGCACTAAAGCTATTTTGTCAGCATAAATTTCCCAATAAGCTATGCTCTGGAAAGCTGTTTACGGTTTTGGCTTTCAAGAATGTATGTCAATGATAAGCAAGAATGAGACTGTATACCCCCTTTCTATTTGCTCCAGCGCTTAATTCCTTTTTTAGGACCATGTGGAATTCATCAGCACTGTGAAGCCCTTGAGGTATGCAGAAACCATGTTATTAATGCTATTAGTGCTAATTAATTCTGCCAACAAGGCCTATGCAACTAGGCAAGACGTAAGCCTTTGCCAAAACCAACAGATTAAATAAATTTAAGGTTCTAGGACAAGCCATTCCATAGTTACAATGAGCCAAAAAGAAAGTTAGGGAAACACTGAAAAAATGAGGTCATTTTTGAACTTTCATATAACGTAAATGCTTTGTCTGATTTGCTTCAAATTTGCTGTGAATTCGCAGATGGGTTTGTTTCAGTTCATATGTGTCCACACAGGGGTTAGCTGTATAGTTGTTGCAAGTGAACAACAACAAAATACATCATCATGGTATACATCATACTTTAGTTTCGAATGTATTGCAACACATCACAGTAAAATAATAGCAGTTCTCTAAGACACAGGTTTCTCATAAATCATTATATAGAAATCTGTATAATGTTACATACACTATGTACATACTGTGAACATATTAGATGAGAGCATACATAATATAAAGTGTTCAGTTACAAGCATGTTAGTTGTTTTTTGTACAGCACTCACGTTCCTCAGACAAGAAACAACAGGAATGATTTATGTTTGCATTTCCACACCTTTGCAGCAGATTGTACTTGCAGTCTGAGGAGGTGACTTTAACTGTACCTTGCCACCTCTCAAAGCTATTCTCCCCAAGGCTCTCTGTTATCAGAAATGGTTGACATGATTCTCATACCTTAAGGACCCTGACAGTCAACTTTAACTATGCAGTTAAGCAATTCTTCAAATATTCAATTAATTCAATTCTTCTAGAAGTAGGTAACTTCAATGCAGGAGACAAGCACATTATCCCAGAACTTCTCACAGCACCCTGCAAGCTCACTGCTGCATACAAAGAGAAAGCTGTGCACCAGCCAGGCTCATATTTAGGTGTAATCCTCTAGTTCTTCATAAGCATAAATTTATAGCAAACTAAATGAGTAACCAGAGGATGGATCATCCCTCTTTTCCAACAACTCCAAATTAGGTTTGAAGAAGTGATGGAGACAAGATGGTGAGGCAATGAAATCAGAACTTCTATCCTACAGACAAACACACCAAGATTCTCCTGTTCATTTCTGGTAACAACTAATCTAAGCTTAGTTTGCACTTATTTGGCGTGGCACTGCCAAACTAGCCTTTGGCATATGACTCTGTTTAAGGTACAACTTGGCCATAAAAGCATCTAACTATGTTAAGGTACAACCTGGCCATCCTTGTTCCATCCTGTGCAACCCAGATCACACACACTTCCCAAACAGTTAATCTCCATTACTTTACCAGCTTCATGTTTCTGCTCTGCTCAAATAAAGGAATGCCAATATAAATGCATCTGAAGTGAGCTGTGCTGGCCTGAACACTCTGTTATGAAAAATTTTCAATTTTATCATCAGGTTGTTAATGTGTGTCTCTTTCTGGAGACCACTTTAAGCTCCCCATAAATCTATGGGTTACACATACAGCAGTATACTAAGGGAATGTTGGTCCCTCTAAATTCAAGGTGCTATGCTATGAAGGTGTCTTGCTATGAAGAGTTGGCTAATCTAGGAAACACCATGGAAAATTCAAGTTGGTCATGATTCAGCCTCTACTTTTATTTCTAGCCCAGTTTACTACCCCCAGAAAAGTATTCATGTCTCCTCATGAGTGCTACAAATACGAGCTATAGACAACACCATTTTCACCCATCTGAAAATGTAACCTGGACTAAGGTACATCCATTCTTATTTCTAATGCAGCCCACAGTAGGCAGGGGTAGACAGATACCCTCCTGGTCAGTAAAAGCTGCTGAACCACTTTGTCTACACAGTGAGTGCAACGTAGACATATTGGTTTACCTGGGATGACACTGTAATGACTTTTGTGCTGCACTCAAACTAGCAAGCTTGGCCTCTTCACAAGACAAAGGCCTGAGCTCTTTATGCCACCACCTGATGCAGCTCTTCTCTCTCCACTCCCAAGCCTGGGCAAGACCATGCAGGTCAGGCATCTCTTTTCTGTATCTCACTACCTAGAACTGACATATGCTCTCAGAGATCACCAATGCTACAGTGTGATTTGGAGAAAAAGGTAAGAAATGAAGAATCTTCTGTGTGTTCATTAAAGTTATCATCTGTTTAATTTGTTGGGGGTTTTTTCCCCTCTCTTTGAGCGTTATGTTCATTTAAGACCAGCAGACTGCCCTGAAAGGACAGTAGGATTACTCCTTCCCTTGTGAATAACTGAGCATGCAAAGGGCAGAGAAGACTGCAGGCTGCAGGGTGACTTGGGAGGAGAGAGCTGCAGCACCAAAATGGGAGCCTGCAGTTACAGAGGAGACTGAGAAACTGCTGGGAGAAGCAGAGAAGACAGGCCTCAAGCAACGGAAAGACCTTCCTATGGATCACAAGGGACTTGGCATAATTTGAAGCAACTCAAAAAAGTCACTGAATTGACTAAAATAAATGCTGGGAGCTGAGACCTGACTGCAAGATCACAGTGGGCAGGGGGAGAAGGTTATTTAGAAATCCTGTTTCTAATTTCTATGCTGACTTAGTTACTCTGAGTATGAGAAATTCTTAGAAGTTTTAAGTTCTTCCTAGAAAAAAGACATTCTAATGAGTCCTGGTTTCTCTTTTGTTTTGGTTGTCTTTGGTGAGCTTACCTAAAAGAAAAGGTACAGGTAGATCCACCTCAAAGCTCTCACTGATGTGTACATGCTCTGGTTCCCCTCACAAACTGAAACAGCAGAGTCAGAGAGGAAAAATGAATTTACCCTGGCTAGAATCTGATCAGGACTTTGGAAGTTTCTGCAATCTAGAAAGTGACATCAAAACAGAACCACAGAGAGTTCAGGTTCATGTCATGCTCACAGTAGATCATCTTCACCCAGCTCATTCACTCTGTAACTACTGCTTGCTAGGTACTCAGATGATCACCAACAATCAACAAAAAGATACCTAGTAAAAACTGCAGTCAACTTAAAAACACCAAATGACAGAAATTCTCAGAAATTCTGGGTGATCCACCACCAGCCTCTACACTTCCAATCCATCCCATGGACCTCTCACAAAACCACTTCTTAGAGGAAAACAGGGAATGAGGTACTTAAGCAAACAACTCGCCCAACCCGTTCATGGTCTGGTCTGTGACACTGATCTCTGCCAGTGCTTCAGAGGACTGGGTCTTTGGACTAGATCAAGTTCCTGTGCCTCTGGCTAACTCTGTAACCTATGCTACACAATGAAGCAGAAAATCCTTTCTTCTCAGTTTATGCCCTGAAAAGAAAGACTTGTCACCCTTATAAATCTTTGGTCTACCCAACAAAGCCTCATGTGCTACTACTATTTATACAAATGCCTAATCCTTTTTTTGAATCTTGCTAATTATTTGCCTCAGTAACATCCTGTGACAGAAAAGCCCATGAGTTGATTATATGCTACGTTAAAGAGTACTTATTTTTAATGCATCTAAAAATTGGTGGGTTTTTATACCATTTGCCAGCTTTTAGTCTCACTACATTCTGTGCCTTCCCAGACATGTCCCTCTTTCCTCTCCAAGTATACTGTACAGAGAGCAGGGGATGCTCACGCTTCTCATCTTCCCACATCACATTATTTCCACTAGAGTAGGTTTAGTACAAGAAAACAACAAGAGTTGTTCCCAGTCCAAACAGCAACGAGATGGGACTCTAAAAGAGTGAATTATGTGAGCACTAAGGTACACATCAAAATAATCTAAAACCAGACAAAATGAAGTGGCAGACTGCTTGTGTATTTGTGCCTAGTGGAAGTTGAAAGTACTCACTCAGTGTACTTATTAAGAAAGTATCCCTTCTCAGGACATACCTTAAAGGAAGTGTTATAACCTCAATTCTATTGCTCTGTTTCCCATCTGTATGTTGAAGCAGTATTTGTTGAAAAGTGCAAAATAAGATACCGGTGAAAAATGCTGTGTAAGTTCCAAATACTAATTCCTCACATGGCATTCATGTACTTAACTGCTATCACACAAAATTTTTAACCAGCCTTCATTTCAATAAAGTAGAACCATTACATGATATGTTGCCCTTGTGCTTTATATATAATTTATTTTTTAAGTGTATAAACTTATCATTTCCTATGCTTATTCTTTTCATCTTGTTGGGAAAAAGCCAGACGAGTGATTTTAATTGTGGCACCTGGCAGAATTCCTCAACTACATTTCTGTTACCACAATGTGAAACAATAGCCACTTCATTAAAATGCGGCTCATAACTGAGCAAAATGTTAAATTATCAAAATTAGAGACTTCTACCCCTGAGTAGCATTCCTCTAGAAATCTAAGTATTTCCAGAAAAGCCGTATCAGGTAATAAACTACATAGGCTTTTATACCCTCTTTGCATCAAGGGGTTCTGCCAAGAGATAGAAGAAATGTTCCTTACCATCCTCTTTGCTGAGTTGCCAGTCTATATTTAGTGATCATGGATCAGTGATGAAAACACAGGATGGCTATAGGGGCCACATACCGTAGACTAGATCAGACAGTACTTTGGGATGTGGGAAAGCTATTTAGAAGAGTGGCCTCAAAATCTGTGGTTTCACCAATAAGATGAAATAAGGGCCTGGGAGAGCCTGGAGCCTCATAACCTGATCCAAAAAGTTGGATTTTTAATTCTAATCTCCAGAGTTAAACATGCAATGATGCCAATTAATCCACAAGAGAAAGGAATCGCACCACAGAGGCTTATTTCTGTAACCCGCTAAGTATGCGCATGTATATGGCTACTTAGACAACACATACAGCAATCATCTAAGTAGACAACACTACAACTTCATAGCAGTTGTGAAAGCAGGCACTACACTGGTCTTTCCTCTCCTTTGAGATCTTTATTTAGAGGACAGCTTACTCCGTTGCACTACTGATTTGAAGTACACAAAGTCATGTGTGTCACTCCTAATGAAAATTCAGTACTTTTTTTTTTTTAATCAGTTTTTAGATAGAAAATAACTTCTGAACTGGATAGAGAGAATCTATCTTTTGCAATCTATGTTCGACTCGTGCAGAACCAGAAGATGTTTCTGCCTTCAAAGTATTTTTCCCCTGAAGAGAGAAGACGATTAAATTCTTGTTCTTACAGAAAGAACGAGGACAGGGGTTAAAAACCAGAGCACCTGCAATGCACTCACAGATGAAATACACATAAAAAGGAGAAATGTCAGGTGAAGACTGAAAAAGGGGGCAGGAAGCTATGCAGCAAAAAAGAACAGAGCTTTGGTCTCTGAAAGATGGATTCATGATCTAACTCGTAATCCAAAAGGACACTAGTCTTTGTTGATCAACTTGATCAATGTAGCAAAATTCTGTCAAGTATTCTAAGAAACTAAGTATGTACACTACAGTGCAAGTTCCCATTCGCCATCTGTAGTCTTTATTATGGACTGTAAACCTTAGGTTGCCCATATGACTCCCCCCCCCGACCCCCCCGAATCCTTTCTTTAATGATTATTTGTAATTAACCTTCAAGCACTTGCAAGCTTTAACTATACTTAGTACATACAGATTTTTTTCATACAGTACACTAGTAAGTAAGTTTTTAAATTTTGTTCTGGAGGGTTTAATTCAGTACTACTGTAGGGCCAAAATGAGCAGTTATACTCAGTCATGAACAGGGACTCAGTGGGATTCCAGAACTGATGTGGCTGCTCATGCATATCTGATGGCCCAGGATAAAGTAAAAGGAAAAAGAAAAAAAGAAAAAAAAAAAAGAAAAGAAGAAAGTATAGAGCATTTCTGGAGGAATAAAAAGCCTTTCCTTAGGGGAAAAAATGTTTTGAAAGCAGCAAGCAGGATTCAACTAACCTGGCATTTCTGGTATATCTTCAGTTGATGTGATAAAAGACCTTTTTCCTTTATTCTTTATTGTGTTTATTGCCAGCAGAATAGCATTTAAAAGTACCTTCAATACTTGTCCTCTCTTCCTTTTGGTGCTTTGGGATGGCTGAAGTTCTCAATTCCTTCTGCTGAGAAGTCAATAAGACAAGAGGCTAACGGACAAGCCCATTATATGAAAGCCAAGTTTGTTTCCATGGCATTTGGCATTTGTTTAGGAATGATTCAAGTTTGAAATGACCAAAGCGATAGCATGAGGGAAATCAGAAGAGCCAAGCAGGAAGGATATCAGCCTTTAGCCTGTCAAGACTTCACGAGGCAAGGGAGGATGAAAAAACCAAAGGGAAGACGGAAGCATGGCACAAGGAATAACTCTCACACCTACTTTGCCACGATCAGACATTCAAACGGTGCATTTGAGAATGAGTTTTCCAAATCACATGTATTTTTTTTTTTTTAACTAGTCACCTTATTAATCACCTGAGCCTATGAATCATCTAAGCTTTCCTTCAGTTCTCTGCTATTTTATCTTGTAGGGGTTTGCCTGTACAATAGCTACAAGGTAATAGGTCTTTTTCAACATAGGACCATTAAAAATCCACGGCACTTACAGTTCAAACGGAACAAATCCAAGTTCATCTTCAACATGTAATCCTGCCACCCAACTATTCTGGAAAGCTCAAAAGTATTTCTCACGGAAGAATGGTTGCCAGAGCACAAGCCTTTTGCAGTGCTGCACTAGAGAGGCACCTAGCATTCGCTAGCACATCGCAAGGGTAACTGTGTTTGTATCCATCTGCAACACGTTATCACCAGGTGCCAGGCAGTGCAATAGCAGGATCCTACACCCCAGCTGCGAACAGCTGAAGAATGACCTCCAAAGACCAGTCCAGATCTGCTCTCGCTCTCAGTCCCTTTGTCAGTTTTTACCTCAATACTGTCCTGCTTTCATCTTGAATGCTGAGATAAACACAGACAAAAAAGTAATCCGAGACATTTTCTTTAACACATACAGGTTTTAAGGTTCTCTTGCCCTTTTTAAGATCACAATGACATATAGATCCAGACATGCCAACACACGTGGCCCAAAAGCAATAGGGAGTAACGGCAGGTATGTACATTTAGATCCTTAAACTATTCCCATGATTTAATACCCCATTTTCGAAATGTGCAGATACCTCAACGCCTCTTTTCTCTACAGCGGTACATCATAATACAATCAAATGGATGATCATACATCACTGCAAAAGTGAAGGGAGCACAACTTCCCCACCCGAGGCATTACAAAACACAAACAACAGATGTCTACTAGTCCCTTCTTAGCCCCTATTTCTAGCGAGAGGAGCTGTTGTGAACATAAAATGTGGAGGCCTTGGGAGGCCATGGCAATGCCATCCGCTCCATTAATCAGCTTACGTGTTGTGCACTTGCAGAACACGAAACGAGATCACAGCTCAAACTCAGCCAGCCTGCTAGCGAAGATACTGGTTTTATTAATACTTTGGGGCTACTCTCTCTCCCTCTCTTCCTCTTTCCAGCAACTGTTGATAGTCATCTGCACAAATCTCTTTGTTACTGGTTATGGCAGATAATAAAAACAAAGATACAGAATCGCACAGCATAGACACATATCTTTATGTGTCACTAGTGATCCATATCCTAGGCTGGGTGCAGCAGAAGAGGCCACAGGGAGATACTTCGATTGTCTAAAACGTAACAAAAATGACAGCTGAAAGTTTTCTCCATCTGTCTGGATCTAAACAGAATCGTGTGTGCATACAAATTTGCAACTAAAACGGCAAGAGCCATGAGATGAATGCATTTACTGTAGACACCGATTATTTCACTCTTCCCAGTGCAATCCTGCTAATCCAGTGCCGGTGGGAAAGTTATTCTGTGGTCATGCAGGGCTCTGGGCAATCCAATGTCTGCCATCCTTTTTGGCTACTACATTGTCTCTCTTTCTCCACTAGAAGATTAACCTTTTTACTGCAATCACAAACACTAATCCCCTGCCATCGGACACAGGTCAGACATTACAAAGAATAATTACAGACCAGCATCTCCTTCCCATGCCCCACATCTCATAACATACCCAAGTACCCTTGCTTTTAGCTTGGCCTAATGTCTAGCATCTTCAAATTTATTTTCTGCTGAAAACAATTCAACTTTGAGAAGCTTAAAATTAGCTTGTTTAATATCCTCCTTCCTGTTAAGGCTATGCAGCTATGCTTATGGTATTAAGCAGAGCACAGATTTACAGGAAGGGATTTAAAAATGATTCTTTAAAAAGCCTCTGAACCGTATTTTAACTTCTTTCTAGAACACATGACACATACTGAACGCAGTGATTATGGCATAAATGATTTTCTGGACCTTATTTAAGATGATCGGGATAATTCTTCCAAGGTTTTTTCACTTTTTGGTAAAGTACCCATTCCAAATGACTGTCAAGAGGGCCACCTGAAATCTTCCCATCTGAACAACTTCATATAAAAAAATGCTGCTCTGATATAAATTAGAACATTTAGCAGAAAATATTCATTCCTTTTTGTTTCTGGAAGGAAATTATCAAACATTTTATTATGATAGGCAAAAATATTTTGCATTATAAAATATCAGAATAGTAAAATCAAAATGAAATGTAAAATACAGATAATAAAGTGAAAATGAGATTAGTAAGAAAATAATTTTTCAGAATATTTTATTTAAAATATTCTGAGAATTGGGCTTTTTGTCCTCTGTGCAAACTCTATTTGTTAGTTTCAAATTTCTCTTTCGATGATACCAGGTATCTTCTCATATTCTACGTACAATGTAGCAATACGTATGCAGTCTCAGTATACAGGTGCACTTTTCACAGCTTTTGCATTCACACCTGTTCTGGGGTCATCTCCTCCACAGGTACGGAACCTGATTCCAGTACATCTGGGAGAAAGAAGACTTAATGCTGCTCTGTCGGTTTTGTGGGCCTTGGCAAAATCCCCTTGGATAAGTTTCCTGCAGGTCTAGGTCCATGGCACATGGTAAGGGAGAACAGCAGTTTCCTTAGCAGAGGCAATCGACTGTTAATTTTTAAGGTGCCCACCCGTTAAGAGAAATTCTGGTTCACAGGTGCTGCAGAAACTATGCTCTCCCAGGTGAGTCATCACCATAGAGGAAAGACACTGCTCCCGGCATCTCATTGCGTTGCATTTCTGTAGAAGTCTCCCTATGGCACAGGTTTGGTGCCAACAAAAAAAGGACCAGACCTTCGCCTCGTACACTTACGTGCATGCTCGCATTCTGACAGAGCAAGAGACCATGGCCAAAGCAAAAAGGCTTTCTGCAGGAGAACTTCTGAGCACAGTCTCCCAGCAAGGTGATGCTACGTGGCATAAGCTACAGGTTACTCTCATCTACTCAATGCAGGCCAGAATCTGAAAAAGGACTTTTGGGGCACCGAACTGTATTGTCTAGACCTGGTTTTGAGTGGCACATTTTAACGGATGTCTCTTGCTACTAGGAGACAAGTGCAGGGAATACAACTATTAACAATGGCTTTGCAATTATTAAAGACCCTTCTTTATCCCAGCTAAGGAAACAAATGATTCCCAGACGAAGGGCATGCAGTTCCTCTCCTAGCAGCAGTGGGCTTCTCTCACAGGGAGAACGTTTTTATTAGTTTTTCAAAGGGCCCGGTATAATACTGCTGGCACTTACCTCTAATGTACTGTAAAGAGACTTGAACTGCTGCCAGCAGGAGAGCTGTGAAGGGACTTCTGAGGCACTGTGACAGGCCTTCAATTGACTTTACTAGCAGCTTTTACACATCTCTTTGGAGCTCCATTAAAACAGTTTATTTAGTGTTATTTCAATTGCTTTCATTACAGACTTGTTTTGTGCTGTTCCAGTTGGAGTGCGCTCTCATTCTGGTACTTCTCTGAGGTTTCTGACTGGGATGGAAAAGCTACTGCAGTTATCCTGCAGACTGTGGACTGCTTAGTTTCTGCATAAGTCCCTTATCTTCACATACTTTGAAGTACTTGTTCTTTGCATGCAAATCATCCCTACCCAAAAATTAAATCTGAATTGCTGCAGCAATGCTGGAAAGGCAGTTATGAATAAAGGACATATTTTATTAGACCTCTGTATGCATGGGCTATGGATCTGCTTTACTCACATCAAAGGGAAATACTCTTACTTAGAGTCAACTCTGGTAAACTCAAGCCAAAACTGTAGGACAGTTAGGACAGAGTCAAGTCTAACATGGGGCCTTCTGCTCTCAAAGGAGGTCATTCAATGAAAAACGGGGAGCAATGGGTTGCCCTGAGCCCTCCCTTATTTCATTGCCACCTGGCACGGCACCCTGCAAGTGCCAGGGCTGAGATTCAGCCACCTCTGTCTAGCACGGGGCAGCGCTGCAGCTCCTGGAAGAGCCAGCTCTGAAATTACTCCCTATCTGGGTTGCTTCCACTTCGGATCTGCAAAGTTAACATTTGTTCTAGTCACTTCTCCCCATCTTTCCCAGCCTTCCCTTTCTTCCTTTTTAAATGAAAGCAAGCATTTACTTGAAGAAAGGACAGGCCTTTGAACATCTGAAATAGCTCTGTGCTAGATTTCCACCAGAAAGCTACAAAACTTCCTTGGAAGTTTCCTACAGCACGGCTCCCATGTTCATAACTCATAAAAGTTTCACATGTTTAGGCTTTCATGTTCTCTGAGCACAAGCTTGGGGTTTTTTTCCTTCTTTTTAATTCTATCACTCAAGGCTCATGAACCTAAAGAAGCAGGACTTTTCTTTCTCCAAAATTGTGTGTGTGTATCTTTATATAAAACATGAAACTTCTTTGTCAGAAGTAGTTTTCGAACTAACCTTTTTTTTTTACAAAATAATAGCATAAACTTCATTAGTAAACACTGCTGAATTGCTGCCCTGGGCTTCATTCCTTTTATAACCTTTCTGAAGACTCGCTTTCCTTAGAAAGATCCCCACAGCGAATTCTGAACTTGTTTCCAATGACAGCTGGCACCTCCCCACCAAAAGCACTGACACTCTACTTTGGGCTGTTCATGTTCCTTGCCATTTGCTCTCCCATGAGTGCATTTGTTGGGGGGAGTACTGCAGCTTGACTGAATATGTGAGCAGCCAAAATATTTGAGAAGCTAAGCAATAACTCTGTAGTCATTTAAACAATTCCAAAATCTGGGTTTGTACTCCGCAGTTCAGCTGCAAAACATGCAAGTGATGCAACTAGAAAGGAATATTAGACCTCTCTTCCTCCCTCTCAGCTCCCTTGTGAAACATTTAAGAGAAACTCAGATGATTTTCCAGCTCACAAGAAAATTAGGCATTACTTACATGACAGGGGCCCAATCTATTACCCTCAGGACATGGGGATAACGCCCACTGACGTCACTAGAGATTACTCATCTGCAGGGTGGGAGAACAGGAGCCCAAGATATTCTGTACAGACTGCATGTCTAGATCCCAGAGCTTCTCCTAATTTGTCTCAAAATTTCCAGCCATCAAACTGCTTTGCCAAACCACCCAGTTTCTTGGCCTCTCAGCTCACCTGCTCAGCTTTTTATCCTCAGTCTTACTTTTTCACCATTTTAGTAGGTGAAATGTGGTTTTTGCAAACTAGGTTTTAATGTGGGTTTTGCAAACCTTATAATGACTCAAATAATCAGCAAAGAAAAAGACAAACATACGAATTATCATGTTCTAGGTTGTTCCAAAAATAATACCCACGAAGACCTGCTTACAAAACAAGTTTGGTTGGTTGGTTTTTTTAAGTGACGGTGAAATGTGGACTGTTGCTTTTTAAGAAGTTAAACAGCCATCTCTGAAAATAGCTTGCTGTTTGGTGTCAGGAAGATTACTTTTCTGAACATGTAACAACAGAAGTAACTTTTTAAAATGGGAGAACTGAACTGGAAAAGTGCCAGGGCTTAGAAACAGTGGGAAGGCAGCTAGGGAAGCAGGTAACGTTTGGCTGGAGATCCACTTTCAAGGAAGGAGCATAAGGTGAACAAGGCATCTAAAAAGAAAAATGAAGAATATACTTCCTTCTAAATATCTTCACCTGTGAAAGAGGCTATGGAAGGTTGATGGTTTTTTCCTTCTAAAAACATGAGTTAATTGTTGGTCACATATTTTACTCTTTTTCCTGAAGAGGACTCCTAAAAGTTGAGTTTACACCCCGAAAATATCAGGATAGGCAAACCAGAAACATAGCATTTAAACAATATATTAATAGTTAAATTTATTTGGGAGTGTACCATGCACATGGTTGCTAACTGTCAGTCAGTCCTCTATTTTTTTTCCTCCTTACCTCTCTGGCTTTCACTCATGTTCTTCTCTTAGTTCTCTTCCTCTCACAAGCATCTCTGCCACCTTCCCCTTCCCACAGATACTTCCCACCACTTCCCCCCAACTCTGTTAATTCACTTGTCCTCTCTGCTGCTTCCCTCCACCAACCTTAAGTCTGCCTCCTTCTGATGTCTGCATTTCTGACATGGAAACCAAGGCTGAGACTGTCTCCTCATGCTTATCAGTCATGGAAGTCATGCTCTACAAGCAGCAGCTGCTTTAAACAGGGCAACACATTTTCACTGCTTCTCCCAATGAAAAATGCCTCACTGAGTGATGTGACAGGAAGGATTCTGTGGGAGGGTTGATGGCAGTTCCTCCTGCAAGGCTTCACAGCTCCGCAGGAAGCTCTCACTCATGCCTGCAGATAAGGCAAATGGATCAGCTCTTCCATAGGCCAACCAGGACCGTATGATCACATGCACAGTAATGTGGATACTAAGTAGGTAGCCAGCAGGCTGGCTGTTGATCCATAAGGGTCCCTAGGTAAGGTACTGGACTCTGTCCTACATTTTCCCATTCTAATTGCTGGGGCCCATTGAGGGAAAGGGACCATAAAGCAATCCTGCCCAACTAAGCAGCAGCAGAAGCTGGAAGAAGCACAAGCATGGGCTATGTAACGAATGCCAAGGACTAAAACATGCACATTAATCCCTTCTATGAGAAAAATAGAGGTAAAACATTAGCGCCTCAGGCCTGCAGATAAAAAAACCTTACTTTCATTAGAAGCACAGTTTTAACAGTAGCAAACCAAGGGGGAGCAGGATCCAAACAGCACCATTCCTAAACAAAGTAGTGTTACAGAGTAGAGGGCAAATGTTCAGTAACTGGAGAGCTAACATTTACCACTCCAGTAGGGTATAAATCCTGAGCACTCACTGCTTATTACAAAAAAGCAGTACTTGATTCAGCACTTTTTCCAATGAAAATCTTTCTGCAATCCTATCCTTCAAGCAGAGACAGGAAAATAAAAAATAATTAGAAGAAATGAACCCTGGGGAGAAACAGACATTTTTATTCATAGAGAAAGCTTACTGAATCAGTGATTCTAGGACTTCATAAGGCTTGCTAAAGTCAAGATACCAGGATGTCTTTGGCAGAGACACAGGAGCACGGAGTCAGACAGCCTTGAATGCCACCACTGTCCTTCTATCCTACTGGTTGGCTCTGGGACCAAGGTAGCATTTTGTTTATCTCAATCTGGGCCAGAGCGTATTTCAGTGTTCCTCATTGACTGAGCTACATGTTGACATCAAGTCCTGTGATAATGATGATGACTACCAATTACTAGAGGGGGAACAAAATTAAGACTTCTCTTCCCCGTAACAGCACTTCCTTGTCCGTTTAGTGGTAACACAGACACATTTGAACACCACAGAATGTCAGGGCATACTCCAGGCAGGAAAGACCAGCAGCCTGTTAATGTTGGTGCGGGAAGTGAGGCCACTCAGAGCTCATGGCGACTTGTCAGCAATGCCATCAGCTTCAACCAGGATAGGAATTGCCTGCAGATCAAAGAACTGGCCCATGGAAACCACTAGCGGCCTCCAGCGTAACCACTCTCCCCTCCCCACAGAACTGTAGAGCTGGAAGAAATCCCCCAACACAAAGCAGGCAAAACAATTCCTAAGGTATCTATGACAAGCCTGTCTTACACCCATCCTTCCTGAGACAAGTTCACAGTCTTCCTAGTCAGTCTGTTCCACCACTTTGCTACCCTTATTATTATACCCTTATTATACCCTTATTAACAGTTTTTCTAACACGGGACCTAATACTTCTCTGCCACAGACTCACTGCTTATTTCTTCCCTATGATCAGCAATCCTGGAGAATAAGTCATTGCTGACCTCTTTATAACAGACCTCGCTATATTGGAGGCCATTAGTGTAGACCATCTTCTTTTTTAGAGGGGGAAAGGGAAAAAAAGAAAAGTTCCTCACATTTTCCTCACAGGTCACTTTCTCTAAATCTCTTTTCACTCCTGCTGTTGCACTCTGGACCTCCTCTGAGTTATTTACAACTTTGTCACAGTACTGGGAAAAGCTGAGCACAATACTGCAACTGGGATATCACATGCAAGGGTCAAGTAATCTCCTATCATACCACCCTTGGAGAAAGTTTGCTCTCCCCAAAGCAAACCAACACAAAAACTTCAGTGCATTTTCCAAACTTTTAATGAAAAGAGAAGACCCTGGAGGATCAGGCCCAAAACAGACCAATGAAGGATTTCACTTAAGATGTCACTGATGGGACCGCGGGAGGAGAATGTTTTGTTTAGACACTCAGCAAAAAACCCTATCTTCCAGATGGCTGAGAATAAAAGATTAGCAAACATGATGACATGATAACACAGAGCTTCTGGCACAGACTAGGGGATGGCAGGGAGCCCAAGGAAGAGAGAAAGATGGGCGAGAAGCAAACAGGGAACTGAGAGGGGGAAACAGAACCAATGAAAGAAACCCCTGGTACTGACAGTGATCGTGGCCTAGAAAATGTGTGAACTCCTTCCACTCCACATAAAGTCATTAGCATGTCCTCTCCTTATAAAGATGTAACAAAGTTTTTACGGAACATTTCAGCTATTCATTGGCAATGAGAGACTCCATTAGCCAAGATGAAAATTGGGGACAACTCTTTCCAATTTCAAATCTGTAAAGAATGGAGAATGAATAGATTAATTACCAGCACAATTCAGCTAGTACACACTCATTTACAACCACAAATGAACTGTGAGTTTGGAAAGTACAGGCATGAACTGCACCTGTAATTTGGAAGCTAAAAAAAAAAGGACAAAAACCCCCACACATCAGCATGGTATTACTCACTGGAAACATATATTTGACTTTGAAGAACTTGCCAAAGGGCTAAGAGTCTGGCAAGCCAGCAGTGAAGAACTGCATCTAAAATTACCTCCCAAGAAAGGAGAGACAGGGAATGAAAAGTAAGCAAATGAGACATAAAAGGTGTGGGAAGAAAAGAATTTAAAAATACAAAACAGAAACAGATTATTTAAAAAAAAAAAAAAAAAGGAGTAGCCTTTTACCGACCACAAACCAAACCAAATCTATCATTCTGCAGATAAACAGATCCACCATGTTTCTACTATTTTACAGAAAGCTTTTTTCCTTTTTTCCTTTATCTGTCAATTCTGCTCTCCTTGCTCTGTTTATACCTTTCCAACTTGTTCTTTCCCCATCTTAAGGTGTTTGGAATGACTTCAGAAATCAAACAGCATGGAAATAAAACTGCAATAAGAGATCTGCTTAGTGACACCTCTAGACTTCAGATTTTGGCAGTGATGAAAATGAATTCTGATACTACTCAGCAAGCCTCAGACTGAAATAAACAGGTTTACAGAAAAAACTGTTTTCACGGCAAGTGTCTGCCGTCTTCAAAATTTCTTGACTACTGTCAAAAGCTTAATCCAAACATTTTTGGCGACAAGTAAGAACGAAGGAGAAAATGTTAATGGTTGACTCTTTGGGGAAGGCGGGTGAGGGACAGCCTGTTAAATAAAGAGATGAGGTTTTCCAACAAAGAAATTTACAACCTGCAAAAAAAAGAAATACACACATAAAAGGCAAACAGTACCAGCAAAAGGCTTCCAAAGTGTCATTTCAAAATGCAGCTAACTACAGACTTCTCATCAGCTCTTCCCTCAGGCCATTCCCAATTCCCTTTGAAATTCTGAAACTATAGTACATGTTTTTAAACAGTGGGGATATGTAATGATTTGAACAGTTTATCACAAGGTGTCAGATTTTTCAGCAGTAAATATGTTTAAGATCAGGACCAGATTGTTTAAGCAGAAATATTGTTACTCTTTTCTGACCCAAGAAGTTAGCAGAAATTCAGGGTCAAAGTGTCATTTTATTCTAAAAAAGAAGTTGATACAGAAGATGCGCATCTTTTACACGGTCTTGCTATTTACAATGAGCGTACACGAAAATCTATTTTCCTGAACACAGTAGGAGACAGCTTATTTGCTCACAGTGCTCAACTTTCATCTAGCTGACAATGAACTCAAAAACCTCTCTTTGTAAGTTCCCATCCATCCCTCACGGTTTTCACTTAGCACTTGCTTTGCTTGACTTCTTGCTTCTTTTCTGTCCAGTGGTCTGGAGTTATAATTGCTTCTTTTTCATTGTGAGACACACAAATATAACTGCATATGAATTTGCGCAAGCAATGACATATGCTTGTGCTTTGTATGGAAGCCGTTACAGTTCCAACAGTTTTGTTCAATGAAGAAGATCCACTATTCATTATACCTGTGAGTATCAAAAAAGGACAGCAGCTCACCTACTGGTTACAAAAAGATTTAAGCTGGCCCACAGTAATATATCTGTATCCCACCACAAGTTATTGAGATTGATATAGGAATTATTAAGTCACATTCCAGAGCTGTAATGGTCCCCCAGCCTTTACAGCTATGAATGTCTATCAGCAATTGATGAAAGACACCCTCAGGACAGATCTTAACTATGTTTTAAAAACCCATTTATACCTGTGATTTTCAGGACAGAAGAGCTGTTAGGGTGACTTGATTGTCAGGCAAGTAAAAATAAAAGAGCAAAAAGTAACATTTGTGAGGATCTGTATTTCTGAAGGCTGACATAAATGCCAGTTGGAGTTAGCTGCTGTACTGTGCAGAAATGAAGCAGGCCTCTCAGACTTTGAGAGATTACAGACTGCCGCAAAATGGTTAGACTAAAGTGAACTAAGAAAAACAGAGTGGTTCAAAGTCCTAACAGAGCTGAAATAATCTCGAAGTGGGGAAGACAGGGATTTAAAAACAGACACTTTGGATTTGTAAGGAATGGTACAAACACACACACAGAGTTGTTTGAAGATAAGGTAATTTTTGACAACAACACTTGTAGGAGGGCTTTTAAAACTGTTTTCAGCTTCTTCAGAGACTATGAAGCTGCATTACAGAAAGCTGAGGAGCCTTGCACTCCATATAAAAAGGAAATCTATTACAGTATATGAGAGTTCTCTCTAGGAGGAAAACACAGAAAAAAGGGGGGGAAAAAGTTGGGCTACACTTTTGGCCAAAGTACCACTTTGCAAAGGAAGGGCTCCAGAAGAAGGTGGGGAAGACACTTAGACTGCAGAAGGAAAAAGCTGTTGCTGTAGGTGGTTTATCCCAGTTCAATAGAACTGGCAGTGAAAAGCCGTTTCTGTAAGATATCCTCTCCATTGCTGCTGTCTCTCCCAGAAGTGGCTCGGTCAGATTGGTTGGCAGTTGCCAATATTCTGAAAAGGATGAAGATGTGCAATGGATACTATCACTTTGCAAAAACCAGAAGTACACACCATGGATAAAAAGATAAAGACAACACAACTGACTTGAAGAGACAATGGTGAAAACTGCAGCCAAGGTCGATTAGACTATCATCACTGAAAGCCAAAAGACATTTCTTAAAGTTCAACTTACTTTCAAAATGTAGATATCTAAGTCAAGAACTGTCAGAGAGATGTATACTAAAGCATGGAGGATGAAGGAGGGCAGGAAAAAGAAAAACAAAACCACAGGCAACAAAAGGTGGAGAAGTAAAACGGAGATCTTCTAGTGGTGAAGTTTTCCCGTCTTTAGAGAAGTCTGTTTCCAAACTAGCCAGATAAAAAAATGGGGAAAGATGCAAACTGTGGCAGCAGAAGAGAAGAACCACCCTCAAGTGCATGAAAAGTATGCCAAGCCTTTTAGCAGGGCTATTTAGCAGCACTAAGTGGGCCTCTGAAATGGGTTAGGAGTTTCAGGTCAGCTTTCCCAGCATGCCTCTCAAGACTCAAGGACCCGTGACAACTGGAAGATAGGTAACTAGTTCAGCCAAGAGCATTTCTGGATGCAGTGAGGAAAAAGCAGATTATAAGTATCTTAGTTTTGAAATTACAATACAAATCTTCTGTGACTCCCCCACAAAAAAAGCAGCAGCCGCTGTTACACCTAGAGGTCATGGGGGCTGTCACCATCCAGGAACAGCAAACTATGGTGGGAAAGAGAAGGTGCTCAGAAGCAGCAGTCTCCATTTTGCAAAGATGACTACATCTCCCTCACCTGAGAGACCTTCAGTTCCTGTGGGTGAGAGGTGCATCTCCAGTTGCATTGTCAGGAAATCAAAGGGACTGACCAAAATTCTCAGCTTCCACATGTCTTTGCCTGAAGTAGCTCGCAGATTAAAAACCCTACACATTGCTTTGTTTTGTTATGGTACTTCCCTTGGTTTAAGCAAGGGGCTACCTGAATCCTGGAAATGCTGATCTTGAATCCTGGAAAATAACTCGGAAACAGACTTAAGAAATCCTGGCCTGAACGACGAAACCCTACCCAGAATAGATACACTTAAATTCCCACAGTGATGCAGATATTCTTTGCTATTTCTGTTTCTGTTAGGTACCATTTTCATAACAGAACTACACCAGTGCATTACTTAGTGGCTGCAGACATATTTTTCAGAGCACTTGACAAAAAGCACAGTAAAGTAAAGGTCACTGTATTATGTGCATATCAACCTGATTAAAACAAAATATAAGAAATCCATCCAGCCATAAAATAAAACATCAGAGTTAATCCTGAGAGGAGGCTCCACATAATATAATTAGTACCTGAGATAGCAAAAGGAAGTGTGTACACATCTCCAGAGAGAATTTTGTTCAAAGGCACCAAAATGTCCCACAAATATGGGTTAAGAGGACATGTGAGGATCATTTACGGATTGAAAAACCAGAGCCAGACATACTTCATACTGGCCTCAAAGGTGCACTGACAGAAATTAAGGAAAATCTTTACTTTTTATCACGTACATCCAAAATGTAATTCAACTCTCACAAAATAATTCATTGTTTGTGATACAAGAAAAAAAATCTTTCTCCAGAGCAAAGGTGGGGTGGGCTTCTTGAAGAGCTGGAATGATCTAAGAGAATGCTCTTAGCCCCTGGTGCCAGCCTTCCTACAGGTACCTCAGCTAGCCAAGTATTTTTTGCATCTGACCAGCATTTTCACCAGATAACACATAGTTTCTTTCTTACATACTGCTTCTTTCCTGGAGTAATCACTGATGCCCAGGTTCAGCAATATTGTAGCTGCTCTCCATTATCTCTAAACTTAGGAAAATTTTATCAAAACAAGAGAGACAGCTACAAAAATGTATGCACGCCAAGACTGTGATCCATATTTAGTTTTGTTAAGTTGTGACTAGCAAAAGTAGAGTGTTAAGCGTTATAGGCTACATCTCAATATACCTATCTTAACTATAAGGTATGTTAGATTTTTTGTCCAGACTAGTGCTAGAAATCTTAGTGAGAGATGGAGCAGATTTGTGATCTGGGGTTTAAGGGGCAGCCAAAATAATTCCATGAAAATCTGCATCACAGAAATAACAGAGAACCACTATAAGAAGGAGGAATATCAGAAGAAATAGACTGTAGTCATGGGAGGTTGTCACCTGGACGGTCACATACTATTAAAGATTGGGGGACACCTTCTCCAGATCACAGGGAAATCACGATACAGGCTCAGCTGCTTTGCCTGAGAAAGCACCAAACTGGTGATCAGCATAACAAGCTCAGAAGGCTGAGCCCTGAGGCACAGGCACAACCAGAACTAGCAGATTTACCACCACTCAGTAATGGTCATGCCCAGCTCTCAGCGAAGCCCCACAGGGCTGTGTAATAAAGCTGGGCAACTCAGTGCCTAAGGGTTTTGACACATTTTCCCTGGCAAATCTTGGCAGGGCTGGGAAGTTGTTGGAAGTCCAATGGGAACACACTCTCGTTCCTCAGCTGCTCTAGTCCACAGTCCAGCATCTTAGTTCAAATCCTCCTTCACAAGATGCGAGGCTTTGCGCGAACCCAAGCCTCCTGTCAAAGCCTTCATTGTCACTGCCACTTAACAAGGCTGTTTATGTCTAGATGAAATTCTGTACTGTGCTAATGGTGATCACTAACAGGACTGAGGATAGCCCTCGCATGTCCTGACCCCTGGCAGTACTGCCAGACTTTTCTTCTCACTACTTTATTGCTGTTCCGCTGAACACACATGGCTGCTGTTAAAATCCCAGCCAGCTGCTAACAGCTGCTGGCTTTTTCCCAGTTCATTAGGAGGCCACAAATAGTTTTAAATCATGAAGCTAATTAAGCAGAAATAAGATTGCCAATTGGTCTAGGCCTCAAACAAAATACACATCTAGAAATTGCTGATCTGGTAAAAGACCTCAGGGAGGAGTTCAGCACTGCCTGCAGACTCCGCCTCAGCTCATCAGCTTCCCCTATGCACTTATTTAAGTATTATCTTTGTTAATCACTACCTTGGTGCTCCTCAGTGCTGGGCAGGAACAGTAGTTTTTGGCATCAAAGCTTGCTGTTAGAGAGGGCCATCCACAAGTCGTGCTCCCGGTTAGCCCACCAGACCAATGGCCTGTTGTGAACAGCATTTCCACACTTGCACAAAGCCTCCTCCCACTTCTGGTAGAATGGATGTTCTGAGACAACTTCTCTGATCACCCTGGTAAGAGCAAGGCACAGATCAACCTGCACCTGTATCAGCGGGTACACAAGGCAACCTCGATGCTTTGCACTACACAACCAATGAACTTTCATCCTGGAGATACAGGCAAGGCCTGTAGTAGGTATCTAAGTCTGAGGGCTATTTCTTAAGCACAATACAAACCCTAAGTTCTTCAACACTGTAGGCTCCACAGTGCAAACAGTCACACAGAGACATCATCCAACAGAGCTGGAAGCCAGCTTTGATGCCTTGGGGCTGAGTTTAGCACACTGGAAGCCACTTGCCTGGGGCTGTTCCCAGGTGGCCGTGTGGCTTGTGGTGAGTGCTGTGCTCCCTGCAGGTGATGTACTCATCCCCTTCCAGCAGCCTCTGCAATCAGAGATGCGAGCAATGATATGCTCACACAACAACACGCTGCACTACACAGATTTCTCCTAGGCATCTAATAGGATTTTTCTGGTTCTCTGTTTTTTTTTTTCCAAGTTCTTTGCCCTATTACAGACATATCTTGGAGCCAAGTTTGGGAGAATGCCTTCCAATAGGAAAGAAGACTGAATGCTTATTTCCCCCTCCCATATATTTCTGTGGGAAGCCAATACAGCTCACTTTTCACAAGTGATAAAATACAACTGACTTGATTCATACCTGCTAAAAAACAGACCAAAAATTATTTAATGTTAATAATAAGTTGTATCATATATTAAACCAATTTAGGAAAATATCTATTCTTGTTTCATTAATTTTAGACTTCAAAGCACTTAATCACATCATGCGGAAAGCAAAAGATTGGATTTTTTAAGGAATAACAGCTTTTAAGAAACCAAACAGAAATAGGAGTTCTCAAATTGAGAAAGGACATTTCTTATATTTTTTTCTGGTCCTTACAGCTGGTATGTAAAACAAAAAACATTGTAAGAAAAATATGGGAAGTGAAACGTTTGGGGATTTTAGTTTCCCAACTGCATCCCATTAAGAACAAAAAAAGTTCTATTAAAAATTTTAAATAATGTATTTAAAATCACATGAGAAAAGAAATACTATACCACCAGTATTTCTAAGAGAGGTGAGAGACTGTAGACTGTAAAATATAACAAGCAGCATCTCACTAAAGTCAATGAGAGTCAAACAAAGAAACATCATTAGGAAACAGATTCTGGGATTCTTCTGCTTCCCCAGAGTCTCAAATGCGTTTCTAATTTCACTCCTCCTTTAACCACTACTTTGCGCACATACCAGTATTGCTTATGGTCATCTGTGGAGCTGTATGCAAGATGAGATCCCAGAGTGATCTGTAGACAGGATTCAGTTTTTAGAGGCTGGTAAATAAAGACCCTTCAAAACCGGACTCTCAGAATCAATGAGAAAGACTAACTGTGCCATGCACATCACAGCAACCTGAATCTGAGACAGAGAAGGCTAGAGAAGAAAATCTGGTTCCCTTATGAGGCTGAATGCAAATTGTTCTCCTACAGAAACACATTAGAAGAACCATTTATCAAAAGTTTCTGACTGAATACAAATCCTCCCAGTAAATCTACTCCCAGTTTAATTAAACAAGCCAAGAAACTACTCCACTAGCCAGAAGCAAAGACCAGGAAACAGTTTTTCCTGGACCTGCAACCACCCAGAGTCCTGAATTTCAGTTTCATTCAAGGCTGGAAGTGGAAGCTTAGAGTAATGGGAAAGAGAAACTTCCAGTTTCTCCTGGGATAAGCAAACCATGGTTTTGGTTAAGGAGAATCCTGAGATTTTCTAATTGAAGGTCGCCTCATTTTTGCAAAAGTGAGCACATTTGAAATTTATAAACCTGTTTGGCTACCAGCTAGACATAACCAAAAATGACAGTACTCACGTGAAGAGCAAGAAACTCCAAGAGGTTTTTCTGCCTTGTGGGAACACAGCCTGTCCTGCCTAGCCCTCAGCTGCTGCTGCAGGTGTAGAAGAGCGCTGGGTCCCTTGTGACAGGCCACGGAGTCCAAGTCTCCATGCAATCTTCTCTTGCCTACTGATAGACCTGTCCTCGGGACTTGACTTCAGATAGCACTGATTTACCACAGGATTCTCAGTTCTTTCCAAACCAAACAATTCATGTCCTCATCCAGCACTGCTCCAGCCCCACTGAACAGATATTTCAGTTAAATGCTAAGTAAATAAAATAAATAAATAGATATCCCTGGAGTTCTAATGAGAGCCCCCTCCTCCTCCTCACCTCCCCTTCCCATATCAGGATCAAGCACTGACAGTAGGAGAGGAGCATGGAGACAGCTGATCTTCGCTTTCATTTTTTGGGTGGGGTGAAAAGGGACAAACCTAGCTTTTAATTTTTGTTTCTCTCACTGCAATGCTTGTGACAGGAGTCATAGTGCTCTGGAGTCCGGCTTTGCTAGCAGAAGGTTTCAAAACCAAAATACAGACACCTCTTTCACAGATACGTATTTGTCCTATGTGGCACATAGAAGCGGGATAGGCATGGCACAAAGATCTTAGTGACACCCATTTGGAACAACACAAGTAATTCCTGCTGGCTTCATCCACTCACAAGCACTCTGACTGTCAGAGGAACGCAGGCTGATAAAATCTTCATGCTGTAAAGCCTTATTTCCCTCCGGGTATATTGCACACAGACCTAGAGTAGGGTTACAGTGCTGGTGTATTGCTTGAACCAACCTAATTCTCTCCCGTGGATTTCCATCTTCCTCCTTTTTCACTAAGGCAAAACTAATGATTCTTAAGCTTGCCAATCCACACTCATTTGGAATAAGGTTTATTTATTCTGGCTTCACTTTTATGGTCTTCTTTTCATAGCTCCATAGTACTCCCAAAGAGAGGAGGTTTACAGTGCATTTTAATGGAGATTTTAGAGGTTTTGCAGATTCAGAAAGGAGAATCATATCCACATACAAAAGGCAAGCTGAGCTGCTGGGTGCTACAGGGGACATCTCTTTTGTGTGCTTGCCAGGGAATGCAACTGAGACAAAAAATATCAAAATTCCCAAAGATTTATCAAAGCAATCTGTCTTAGCTAGCTCAAGTCTGCTGGTCACTTTTCAAGCAAGTGAAATAAAAAAAAAAAATTCTTGTTGCATCCATTGGTTGATTATACATTAATATGTATACATCTTCTCCTGGCAACTTCCCCTCTATTTTAAGAAACTTATGCCAGAAATGTATTTGTATAACTCCCAATCCATTTGTTTCCCAGTGTAATGTTAACCCTTAAAGGAACTCTTTTTTTGATTCATTGCATCAATTTCCTCCATGATTAGCAAAAGAATTAACTTGAAAATCTGTTGGGAGGCCAGAAACAAAAGCCTACAGAGGAGTTAAAAGGATAACATGATCTTGATAAAACACTAGAATCAGAGGTGTGAGAGAGGAAAGATAAATTACAATAGGGTGAAACAGATACGCAGGACAATAACTGGACAGTTTGATGAAAGCCTTTAAAGATTGCACACAAATACCAGGAACATGGTGAATAACCCAGGAAAACATAATTAAATCTGTACACAATCCAAGCTTTGACTGTGGGACTTCATGGGGTAAATAGCTGGATAGAAGTATGGGTATAGAAGGAAATCAAAAAGGCAAAGGCGGTATACTGTATCTAAGAAGAAAAGAAGAAAAGGAGGAAAGAAGCAAAACAGGACAGAAAGAAACTTGCTCAAAAGGTTGCAAAGAGATGAAAGGCTGATTTTCTGAATGAGCTTAAATAGGTAGATGACCAAGTACAATGCTTTGAGGTGGACATCCTACTCAGAAGAATAAGGCAGGGGGACTAAGTAGCTGACAGAAGCATCCTAAAATCAAAATCTGAGGGTAATGGTGGGCTTTACCTTCCCAGATACCTTTCCAGATAACCAGTACACTAGGGCTTATAACACCAATTAAGTTTTTGGAAAATGTTATGTGATTTTACACTTATTTCAGAAGGCAGAAGAACCTACTGTGGAACAACTATTCCAGATCTGTTTCTAACTTCATCTAAAGCTTTGAAGTCACTGAGTGAAAGTATCCAGAAACAGTAGAGCTCTCTTTTTTTTAAGAAAGGGAGAAAAACAAGAATGACAGAATAAGATTTAATTTCAGCTTCCTATGCAGAAGCTGTTGCTTAAGCCACTGTTGATAAATAGCCTTGAAATTTTAAATCCATTGGTCATTTCTCCCCCTCCTATTTAACTGTTTTTTGAAACTGGAATGGGAATCAAGTTTCCAGACACACACACTTCCTCCTATTGTAGTTGCACTCTGGTCAAAACATAGAAATTCTCATTCATTTAAAATCTACCAGCACTGCAATGTTCACTCCAGAAGTATGACTTAACAGTTGTAGAGGGGCCTTTCTGCTGGGGTCACAACTCATGTACGCTGTTAGCAGATCCCAGTGCTAGGTTTTGAGTTGCCAATGTCATTTCCCCTAAAGTCATCTCTGCTGCGCTCCATCCAGGCTCACTGGTCACCCTGACCTGGAGCTCACTTCTCTAACAACTCCCCCTGCTGCCATTCATTCTCTGTTTCTTCTGCCTTTGGCAGGTTCAAGTGAACTTTCAAAACCTTTTAGCCGCCTATCCTCAGAGGTGCAGTGGGATTCATTGCAAGTTCATCAGCTTTGAGGACTTGGTTCCTGTGCTGACAGTTTTATACAGCCGCAGAAGTTTAAGCTGCTATGAGAACCTGCTGACTAGCTCCCATGACAGTGTTTTCCTCCCAAGAGTCAGAAAATTTGGTGTTCAAAGACAGATAAGAAAAGGGCGTAACTCCCCCATCCCAAAACTGGATCAGTAGTAAACCTATGGGATTTAGGTGTGCCAGGATCATCTCCATTTCTGCAGGAGAAAGAGCCAGTGTCCAAAGCACTGAGCTAAATCGTAACTTCCATAAAGCACTGGGTACCACAGGGAAATATAGTGTAACAGTTCCTAAAACCATCCAATTGCTGTAAGGAACAGAGCCCAAGGGACACACTGTGGAGAGTAATAAAAGGTGAACGGACTAAAGAGGGAAAACAAATAGTAAAATCAAGCAGGCAAAACACAATCTCAGTCCACCAGTTTATCCAGCTTTTGTTTGCTGTTTCATGGAAACCTCCTGGAAACAGAAAGCTACCAAAAATAACACCACTACCCCTTCCCAAAACCTTCAAATCCAAAACCAAAAATGTGTGTCCACAGAAGTACATATACCCCTATAAAAAGCTGAGAGAAGAGAGAACTTCTGCTATTAAAAAAAAAAAAACAACTTGCATTTAGCCTGCACAAAAGAGATATATTTTAAAAACAATCCAGAAAAAAATCCTTGAAGTGTTCCGGTGTCTTTCTGGCAAGTGTGGCCACCTGTCGGTCTGGGGACTCTTTTACAGACCGAAATGAATCTCACCAGAAATAGCATAAACGAAGGAGAGAAAATCTGGAAACCCTTGTTTTCTGCAGCAGTAAGACAGAGCACACCATGCCCAGTTCCCTTCCACCCTGCAGTGCACTCCGTCATTTCCAGGAACTTCGTGCAGGTCAGTCATGGCCCCAGATGAAAATTCCCCACACAATTACACTAGTGGCAGCAATTTACAACCACTTCCATTACATATAACTCACAAAATGAAAAGGAAGGTAATGAAGGATTGAGCTGACAGTTTCAAGTTTAATCTTCAAACAATTTGGCAGTCATATGGAAGGTATTATTAACTTGAAATCAGTCTTACTTGTTCTTGATGTCTTTGTTTCATTCTTTGCAATGTTTAAGATTAAAATCTGTTACAGTTTTGGAGCAAGAAGAGGCCATCGCACCTAATTTAAGGCCCCTGAGTTCCCACAAATAGCAGGTATTGCAACAAGGCAAATACAGATTAATCCTACTGCACATTTAAAAAATGAAAAATAGCTGATAGGTGTTTTTTCTCCCCATGCATCACCAAGTTGGTAAAAGAACAATTCACCCAGGAATAGATGCAGCAGCTAAAACAAGCAGCTGTATTAGAAATGACTGTGAAATCAGAAATGTGAACAAAGCAACATAGCCCCAAAAAACCTTCCCCAAATCTTTTCTGGGTACTCCTTGGTTGGCTTCAGTTCATCGTTTATCTATTTAAATTTAAAAAAAAAAAAAAATTAATAAGCCAAACTGAGAGGGAGACTGGGGAAAAGGAATGTGACAAGTGAGAGGGAGATTGAGGAAGAGGAATGTGACAGCCAATAAATAAGCTTATGGGCTCTAAAAAGTTCCCATCAATAACTGTCTGAGAGTACTGAGCTGAAAATTATCACTCTAGAAACTACTAAGAACACCATGGGAAAGCAGCTAATAAACTGATGAGGCCAAGACTGAAAGCGGTTGCAGAGGATGCACATTAAGCCTGGCTGAAGATACAAAGGATCCCTACCCTGGTGCCAAAACCACATGAATCTAATGACATGCTCAGTTTATATGAGGACATACAACCCAAGAATGCCTCCTAGCAAGGAACTTCTGCCAAGTTGTTCTGCATTCACACTGGTGACAGAAATTGTTATTAGTATCAAAATTGCACTTGCAAAAAATTTTTGCACTTACATTTGTTTCAACACAAGGCTTCCTGTAGGTGAACAGAGGAACAATTTACTTACAATAGTTGTAGAATTTATTCACTATCTACAGACGTGTAAAAGCAAGCAAAATACTCTTAAAAGCTAAGTATTCCAGGAAACCTTGGCTTCTTTCGTGGGCCCATAATGAGGATTGACACTAACATCAGTTACATAGGGAATTTTGCAAAGCTGAAAACTACGTAACAGATTATCCACCATCACACATCTCCTTTAGCCAGCAAAAATGAAGTGACAGACTGTAACAGGATAAACTGCCAAGATGACCAACATTTTTCCCTCAATGTGTCTCTGCTCAAGTATATTATTTATCAGGGTAATGGGACAAATTTCATATTGCAGCAACAATTTAACAATGATAATAAGAACTTACAATATTAGCCACAGTAAAATCAGCTCCCAGCAAAAAGGAGAGACACGTGCTCGTTGCATAAGCAATTTCTAACTCCTCACCATAAATTTAGGTTGAAACAACAGAGCTGACAATGACTTTTATTTACCTGGGGCAAAGCAGCAGCTCCCTTGCCTGCAGGAAATCTGCTAGAGACCAAGATCTCCTCTGGCACAGGGGCAAGACAGATCTCAGGAATCAGTGTCCGCAGCTTATGCTGAGATCTGCCAGCACAGTGGAGGAAGTTTCCAGCTACTGCACACTGCCATCAAAGAATCTCAGGGGACAGAGCAAGTTACTGTTGTAATTCACATCTGAAATGTGCTTCATTGCCTAAAAACATGTCACCACTGCCTAAAAACATACACCACTGGATAACCCCTTCATCCTCAGGGAGGACTGGTTGCCACAGATTCTGGGGAAGGTAGTTTAGATCTGCACTACTGCAGCTTAGCTCAGAATCACCAGAATCACCCCCTGGGCTTCAACTAACTCAGAAAGCAAGTAGTGAGGAAAAAAATACCCTCACCACCCCACCCCCCAAAACACACTGAAAAGAGCAAGAGGGAAGTTAGGACTTGGAATCACAACTGGGTAGCTGCAAGGTGGCTCCAATGGATCTTGTCCTCTTCCTATTTCGCACCTCTCTCAGTTTTCCATTTCTCATTAAGGAACACCTCAAGCTGCTTGTGTTGTCACTGAGCAGAAATTTACAGCTGGGCATATTTAGAGAACATCGCTTGGATTTCAGTTCACTTCCACAGAGCCCTGAACTACAGAGGCTCAGCAACTGTACACAACCAGATGTGCCATCCCATCAGTGTGAGTGGGAACTTCTCCAGAGCAGCACACGCAGCTGAAGGCGAGAACAGTTATCTCAGGTCATGCCATTCAAGTGTCTCACTCAGGGCCCTCAAATGGCATCCTTGTTGTACAGTAACTTTAAAACTGACTCTCCCTGTCTGACTGACTGAGACCGATATCTATGATGCCCCAAGCTGAACCCAGACTAATGGTCAGCAATAGGACAATGTGTCCACTCAGAATACGTAATTCTTCAGCAGTGAACCAGCTTGGCCTAGGCAGGGTTTCCCCTCCCAAAAATATGTTATGATTAAAGCCTTGTAAAATTTTCTTTTTTTGTCTTCTTTCTAGCTGTTGATCTTATCTTTGTGCCTCTATCCACTCAAGCAGCCACTACTTAGGTAATGCAACAATCTTAAAACAGAAATCTGCGGGCATCCAGCTTTATTATAGGTTAAAACTCACTCTGAGTCTGTTCAGCCCCATGCAGGGATACAACAGAATAAGGTAGAGAACTTGCCAATATCTAAGCAGAGGATGGAAGGACAGACTCTACCATTAGACATCATAACTTACTCTTCAAAGTGGAGCAGATAGCACTGTTTCAGGCAAGTACCATCCTTGCTTTGCTTTCTGTTTTGACTAATTACTGAAAAGATTTTGCATATATAAATATGCATTCTTAATGTACCTCTCTCAGCAGCCCTTGCTCTCTTTCTCCTGCATGTATCTTTTTCATGATTACTGACCGTTATTTGAAATCCAGCAGAGAGGCACAGCTTTCACAGGTGTGTTTCTAAAACTGGAAAGGAACAGAAAAGATGTAATTAACAAACTAAACAAAGAGCTAAAAGAACACTTAAAAGCATATTCAATAATGGCATTGTGCCATTTTGTGTGGTCCTCAGAGCACAGACGTATTATTCCTGGTAAGTCATAGCAACTTTTCTCCTAATCGGGGGATGGCTGAATCTTACATCAGCAACATCCTAAAATGCAACGATGTGCTAAGGAGTAGTGAACAAGAGTGTGAAGTTCTGTTTGCAACATTACTCTCTTCTGCTTTCAATATTACTCTTTTCAAGTTTTCCCTGGACATGATCCCTCTCCAACAGAGCAAAGCACATCCCTGGATTTCCCTCTCTGGTTTTCCAACCCTTATTAACACTCTCCAGTGCATATGAATCAAATACAAAACTCATGTCTTCAACTTCAAAGTTCTTCACAAAATCTTCTTGGCCTCATTTCTTGTTCATTCTTTGTAATGGTAACATTTTCAGCTTCAATGCCCATTCATCCTGGCTTCTTCTGCACCATCCTACATACAAAGAATGCTCTTCCCATACCCAGTCCACCATGTTATGCTGCACTCCTGTTCCTCTTAAATGATGCATGCCCTCAAGGAAAGAAAAACAAGAACAGTCAAATCACTCAAATGGTCTCTCAGTCCTGTCCTCTTGCAATCCAGCCTCTTAGAGGGTAAACGTTCAAGTCAGAAACCATCTAGTGCACACCACTTCCATTGCGTTGCATTGTGTTTACCGCTTCAGCTCTTCATAGAACATTGGCTGAGACTGCAATATAAATATTAAAGCACAAGGCTTAACTTCCCGAGTTCAGAGACCCAAAACTGAAACAGGACAGCATGTTACTACATGTGCCCCAAAAGCCACCGAGCAAGGGATTGCTTAATAGCCCCAAAGGCCAACACTGATTTTATTTAGATAGACAACATTTCTCTTTCTGGGACATGATAGGCCTTTGAATGACAACCCCAGTCAGCTGCAATATGGCAGGAGATCTTTCATGTCAGGCCCTTATGACAGCAAGGAAAATTAGTCAGGAAACTAAAAGGTGTGAGCACAGAGCCTTTGAATTTGGCTATAAATGTAGCAGCACTAATCACATCAGCAGCAAGCTAGAGAGAGATCTTTCCAATGCTGTCACTAACACCCACTGGCCAGAATGACAGAGAAACTCATGCGGTGACACTCAGAGCAACTCCCCAGTATCCACTGTTTCATCAGCCAGGACTCTAATGCAAGCCAGCCTTGGTCTGACAGGTGACTGCCTGCCAAATTCAGCACCTGCATGAGCATTACTCTTGGAACCAGCTCTGGTAAGAAACAGTACAGCACCTTCCCCATGACAGGGGCGGAGAGCTAACAAGCTGTGCTGGATTCACACTAGCTCCATGCCGAGCTAGCTCAGGTATGTCTGCATTGGGTTCTAAGAAGCACGAACATATAGTGACTCAGTTGCTCCAGATGAAGCCAGCACAGTAAGAGATCTGAGGCTGTGTGTATTCAGCACCAGGCCTGAGGAGTCACTTGAAAATGGGAGCAACAGAGAACAGGAGAAGAGATTTGCCACCTCTCACTTAATAGTAAGTCCATCCAAAGCCAAACTAGCTTCCTTGTATATTGTCCACAATGTGTCCTGAAACATCCCTCTCGTGCAGGTCATAGGTACACCAGCTAGCAGAGGACACATTCTCTCACAGTGCACAAGAGGACACACAGAGGGATACGTCCACTCTGAAGGCAGCTAAGCTTTGATGCACCTTGCAGGCCTGCTTTGCCAATCTGTCAGTAAGGACAACGGCTGTGTATGCTCTGGGTCCCCTCCTGCTCATTTTTGCTTCAAAAAGAAGCATGGCCATGCAAGGGGGTGACGTGTACTTAGGTGTCACCCTGGGATATGAGCAGAGCATGACCTTGGTGCACACGAGATGACTGTGACTACTGGCACACAACGAAAGGCACCCATCTTGCAACAGAGCCACAGAAAGCTGCAATCGTGAAGGCAAGACAGTGGTGGGCTTTGGGGCAAGGGAAATGCAGAGACATACAGAGCTGCCTACTGGAGAGGTGGCCCAGCAACATGTCAGGGAGCATCTGAAACACTGGGAAAAAAGGAGGGGATTACAATACACGGGCATTTTGCGGTGCAGCAGCATGCAAGAAGTGCCTACTGTGAGCAGCAGACACAACACTTTCGCACAGGAGCACAGCACTTGCTGCCTAAGTAAGTAGAAATAAAAGGCTGTACAAAAGGCAGGTGCAACAGCAGGAAGCTGCAGTTACACGAAGGATCTGCTGTGGAATTACACAGCCTGCCCCAGCAGAGGAGGAGTCTCCATGCCAAGGTGCACCAGTGGGGATGTCCAGCTGGCTCTACCTAACCAAGTAGGGCCACTTCCACTTCCCTAACTAGGGAAGCGGAAGCCACGCAGACACAAATCCCTTCGCCTCTTTTCTGAGTATTTAACAAAGGCGCTTACTAAAGTGGGGTCTGAAAGACACTCTCACCCTGTTAAGTAACTCCTGCTGGTAACAGATTACATCACACCTTACGCAATATTGCTAGGGTAGCTGCATAACAAACTGTGCTTTACCATCAAACTTCTTGTACTTTACTAGGATGGGAAAATAAACCCAGATGGCAAGAAAGTATCCTCACCAGGAACCTACTGCATGATATGAACACACATTTCTCTTCCTAGCCCCTCTACAGACTGTAATGACTGTAACTCTACCTCCGTCTGGAAAGATATGCACTGCCACAAAATGGGTAGAAAATTACCAAGTAAAGGGCAAGTTCTGTGCAATTGCCCTCAGCAGAAGAGCACAAATCTGGCTGCAGTGTCAATTATGGATCTTTTTTCCCCCTAGATATGAGTAGGGACATGAATAGAGTGTTCCCAGAATCAGCCCCAGAGAAACGAGGCTCTCACTATAGAGGAAAGAGAATGTTAATTAAAATAGCATATATGAAATAAAAAATGAAAAAAAATAGGATGCAAGAGATTAATGTATTACAGGGACACTGAATGCACAAAATTTGTGATGTTAAGGTGAAGGGAAAAAAGCATTGAAGAAAATAGATTTCTATTTTTAAACAAAAATGTTTATTTGAAGAATACTAGCAGGTAGCTAAGGGAAAAGAAGTCTTCCTAAATTCAGACTCCAAGTTCTTCAGTTTTAAACTTTTATTTTAAACTTTTAGTTTAAAACTGAAAAAAGTTTTAGGACATCTGCAGATGGGGACCTCTGTAAGAATACAAGTGCACTACCAGAGGAACAGATCTTTTTTATTATTATTTTTAAATTATTCCTAACACAAAGTTATCTCCATCTACACAGGGTAACTGGGTAAGGTAACAATGTTAGCAAAAGAAAAATTGACTTTTGATCTTCTATCTGGTAACAAATACATTTATTAGCTGGTTTGTGACCCAATTCCTGACTTCTGCCCAAGGAGAGTTTTGCCCCATTTCTTATTTCATCTTCTTACCTCCAGCATTTTCCAGTCATCCCATTTCCTGCTAGCAAAACTAAAACTAAACTGGGCATATGCTGTCTACAATTACTATTCAGATTTGCTAAGCTGCCGCTCATATAGCTCTTTCTCTTAAAACTATCCTGTAATATTTCTTCTATTACCTTACACTACACAATGCACTTTGGCTTCCTAAAAAGTTATGCTAGAACGTCAGGCTTATACTCCTCAATTCTCTGGCCACTGCACCAGCACAGGGCAGAGCAGTCCAGGAATTAAATCAAACAGTACCAGCTGCACATGTCCTCACTAGAGTATTTATCAAGTAAAGACACTTCTCATTACACAACAACTAAATGTGTTTGCAAATACAGCGCTCCTTCCACTTGTGCTCAGACAAAGGAGTCTTCAGATGCAGCCACAGTTCCCTCAATGTGTTTGTAACGCCCCTCCAGAGTGTGGTTGGTTGTACTTCGCTACTCACATAAACCAGCATGCTCACTTTATTCCTTCAGTGAAAGCAAAGCTTACTCCATAAACCAAATGTCCATCCTGCAACAGTTTTGAATTAAAATAAAAACCAAATTGTCACCAAAGAATGCTAAGAGGCAAATACAAAAATCCTTAAAAACTGAAACAATTATATGAAAGATCACTAGGGTGGTAATTTCATTTTGTAAATACAGAGGGTAGCATGTCTTTTTCCCAAAGAAAAATGGTTTTGAGAATCCAGACAGCAGCATCTGTCTGAACTAGGGATAATTCCTAGTCTCATTGCTGCCATCACAGCTGTACCAGTCCTGTGTTACCCCTGAGTTTTAGAGAAGAGCAGCACTGGAACTGTCAAAGAAACTATCTGTTTTAGTCAAAAGCTGCTGGAATCCCAAAGAACATTTCTCATTTAAAGAGTTCATATACACATTTCTCAGTGTTTCCAATGGAAAAACTGCAAAATTTGTTACTCATTTTGACTTCTTATTTATCTCTTTCTCAAGCCAGTTAAGACATTACAGCTAATTTAATCTTTCCATGTACAGCAATAACAGTAGATCAGTACATCAGCTGCTTATCACCATCTGCTGTGAAAGGGCTAATGGATCAGAGCTTCAGGAGTCAGTGTGTCCAGGAAGAGTTAATATATCCACTAATAGCTGCTGTCTTTGGCTAGCTTCTTATCTTTCCCTGCCCACTGGACCTCTGAACTTCCTTTGCTTTGCTGAGCAGGTGAACTGGGATACCCAGATCTGTTTTCCAGTCCATGCTGTTGAGCAATCCTGGACCAGGAGTTCCCTCAAGTGACAAATGCAGAGGAAAGTCTGAATAGCAGACTTTTGAACAGATCGTCCCCTCTAGGGACCAGGAAGAAATCTCTGGTCTGACATGTCAGCACAAGAGTGCCACCTGCCCAACAGCTGTGAGCAGCCCATATTGAGGACAGAAGTGGGACTGGACCAGAAACAGGATTTCATAATTACAATGTCAGTAAGCAAGAAATTCAACCATATTGAGCTATAGCAATTCCTACATTAAATTAAAAAAGTGCAAAGTGCCTGACACATGCACCATTGCTAAGTAGAAGCAAAATGTTATCCCTTCCAATCTCAAGCAGTATGGAGCGTAAGCAGTAGCCATCTTGGCCATGACACAAATAGAAAAGGGGGCTCTATCTGCTTTCCCACTCCGTGCCTCTCCAGAGTATGCACAACAATTATTTGAGCACTCACACACCTGTCCTTTTGCAACCAAAACCATAGGTGGCTTTAGAGAAAAGTGAGAGAGGGAAATCCCACCCTCCTCCTCTCTCATTTCTAGACATAATCTTCAAGAACTTCTGCTAGCTACACTAAACCAGCCTTGCTGCTTTGAAATCCACATAGAAAACTAGAGAAAAAATAATCTCTCTTCCATTCCCCTTCTTATTCCGCACACTCACATATCCACACAGGTGTCCCTCCATAGTTCCCCCCTAACATATGACATGAGAAAGAGAAGGGGTCCTACGATATCTTATTTCATTGTGCTTTGAGAGAATACACTATCGGAAAAGCTCAGGTCTAAGCTGGACCACAAGGACAAGAGACCCACATGAATGGCAGCTAAACCAGGGAGCTTTTTTCTTACATAGTGATGTTAGTTATCTGGACAGTTTGTGGCAGAGTAAGAGACCAGATCAAATCCGGGGGGGGGGAGCGGGGAGAGCTCCAGAAGAGTAGAGCTGATGGTCTGGTGGGACTGGCTGAAGTTTTAGGTAATTTAAGAGGTGCAGATTGAAGATGTAATATAGCAAGGAATCATAAAAAGCCTTCTAATTCAGCCTGTACTTAATTGTTTTAAAATTCTTTGTGGGCTAGACCAGACTGTGACTAAACTGTTTAAGCAGGATCTTAATTCACATAGGAGCAGCTGACAACATCAAACCAATGACTTTGTACAGCTAAGACTGTAGAGAACTGTAGAACTGTAGTATATCCTAAGGGAACAGCCAAGTTTCACAAGTCTAGGAGAGATCAGTGGAAAGAGCAACTTTCAGACATATAATGGTTCTAGGCTGCTAGATCTAAACATTTGGAGAACTTACCTGAGTCACGCAAGAAACACAGGCAAGCAAGCTGCTTGCTGCAATGGATGTGGGGAAGGCATACTGCATTTCCAGCAACACCCACATCCACCCTCAACTAAGGATCTCCACATAACAGAAATGTCATCTTTAGGGCAGTGCATACAGTGGGACATCAGTGGGGAAAATATTCAGAAGCTTGGCAAGTTTTCTTGCAAGTGAAAACCAGAACAAAAGTTGAAAGAGATGAAGAGCAGAACTTTCCACAAGCCTCAATTACATTAGGAGAGTGAGTAGTTCAATCTCCCTTTTCTTGTCCCCTTTCTTGAGTTCCCTCCTTCCTCTCCTTTCGGACACCTGTCTTAGCCACCTGGCATCAGCTGAGATAATGCCAAAATAAGCCTGGAATACACACGGGAGATTGTCTATTTCACTTGCTTTCTGTAGAGAATATACACATACTGTTTTCAGAAAAGTGTGGACTCTGAAAGGCTGAACTATTCCAGCATATTCAATGAAGGCTGGAGTCTTTAATGTAATCAGTGGCATTAACTACCAAAAAGCCAGGTGCTGCCCCTATTTACTGACCAATTTCTTCTGCAGAGCACTGCAAGGGTTCTTAAGTGCCTGCTTTTCAATACACTGTTGACAATACTGAGGTTTTCACTGAATTAAAAAAAAAGGAATTAAACCCCTGGAGGAACTAATAATTTAAGTAGCTGGCTAGGTGACCTAAACGAATTGAGTTGTGGGACAATTAATGCATTCAACACTCTCCTTTTAGTATAGAAGGTGGCACTTGTTTTGTGTCTATTGGGCAACAGTAAAGCCATACAAAGAACTAGGCTGACAGATCAGAGTGTGCACAGCTTGGCATCAAGCCTCTTGATCACATCATATCATTACTTTACAAGCATCATGCGATAGCGCAGGTAACAGTGCCAGGGCCACAGTGATGTAAGGAAACTCGCAAACAGAATAAGGTACCCTAAATATGCCATGGAGATAAATGACCAGGCAATTTTTAAAACCTATGTATAAATTAGATTATTTAGGAAATTTAAAAAAAAAAGGTGGAGGTATAGCTTTTTCACGTTTTCCCCTTCTCCTTTCCACTACGATCCCCCAACCCATGATCGTATATACCTGCCATTCACTCACTCCTGCCAAGTCCAGGAAGATAAGAGAGTGATAAAATAGTAGACCTGCTAACATACTTTGCTTTGTGTTAGCACAGTTACTTTGCTTCTCTGTATTCGACAAGTCAGTTTGTGTCCCATTTTGTTACTACTGAGCAAGCAGAGACATTCTGTGCTCATTTTCATGTGACTTTTCAGAGGGTGGAACTAATCACTTCTACTTTTATGTGCTTGGCAACCGCATCAGTATATGTTGCATTATTAGATTACAATGCAATATGATTGTTAGCTATATTTCCTTTAAATAGGGCTACATGTATGATGACTCTCGCGTAAGCAGTATGACAGCAGTAAAGTAATTCATAGACGCTCCTCGCCCCTGCTTTATTTCCACACCTACGGACTTTGCCTCAAATCCTCTACAAGTTTGTAGTTTAGACTGGAATTTGAATAGCATGCTGATGTACTGTTATCTAAAATACACACAACTTAAAAGTTGCACTGAAAAAGACAATTAAATTGAGACTTCCCATTCCCTTTCTCCTGTCCCCTCAAAATGGAGAATCCTAAAAAATTGTTTCTTTTCCCTCTGTGTGTGACCTGTTGTGCCTTCCCCTGTTAATCCTCATGCAGTTCATGTACTCAAAAGGCTCAGATCCCCAGAGAGAGGGAAGCTCCAGGTACATTTCTCTCAGCATTACCCCGTTTCAACATATGCAATAGAAAACATCGGACTGGGGCTGCTGCTGCTGCCCTTAGAGGGCCAACCTCCCAAATACAGCATTCTGGATTTCGTGATATACATTTAGTGATACACATACTGATGGCCTCATGTAGCCCTCAATAAAACAGGAAAGCAATTTTCTTTCCTTCTGAGTGCTCAGAGAAAGTATGTTAAAAAAATGACTGCTGGAAATCCACCTTCGTATAGTAGATTTCTAACATACCAGAAATGGGTCAAGAGACCCATAATACCTTGCAGGTACTACCATGTTCTAGAAAGAGAAAAAAGGTTCCTCTACCAAACACCTTGTTTTTCTTCTGGGATGTCAGTATCCCTCAGTACCACTCCTTCCTTAATTTTCTCCTTTTCAGAGAAAAAATTCTTGGTAAACAAATAAATCAGCATCTATGTAGAATCTGCTGGTCTCCCAGATCTAGGCTTAAAGAAAATGCAAGTGATGCAGAGTTCTACATTATACAGTATCAAATACTCCTTTAGTCTGACTAAAGCTGTGATTTTTTTCTTAGACCATATGACTGGTAGAGTCATAACTCTACCAGTGTTGAAAAGATGAGGGCTGTGCAATTTTCATCCTGTGATGAGACAACGGTTGTTCCATAAAAATAAAAGTGCCAACATTGCGATGGATCTGCAGCTAAGAGCATACCCTCTGTGTACCATTTTAGCTCTGGTTCTCTGTGCATATCTTGGGAAATATTCAATATCCCCTCACCTCTTTCCCTCCTCCTCTCACTTTCTGCAGTTTTTGATTAAGTACGTGCTCTACACTTGCAATCCGATATCTAAATCCCATCCCTCAGTGCAGCTACACTACTATTCTATTAAAACTATGTCACCCAGATACACACTGCTCGCTCTTCTATCAGAAAGATGTCACGGTTGCATTAAAACCTCTCCCTACAAAGCCACATCAGCTCTTCAGGGCCAGCTACTGCTGGATCCTTCATCCAGCCAGGGAACCATCAGCCCCTCAACACTGTTAGGCAAGTAGCAGCTGCCCACATCAAGGCTCTTGAAAGGTCACTGTAAAGATTAGTGATCAGTTGGAACTATCCTGTTAGCTACCACAACAGAAAAGAGTTGCATTTGACGTTTATGCAACAGGAAGAAGTTACACTGCAGCGGCATGTTATCAAGGTAGCTTGCTCTTCACATCACCCATTACACTCCTAGTTTCTTTAGAGGAAAACAAAGATCCACATTGTCAGATTCTAAATCATCAACATATCCTTGAAACTGTCAGAGTCTCTACAGAACGAAACCAAGAAAGGAAAGATTAAGTAACCTCCACAAGGTCACTAACATCCAGCAAAGAGTGAACCCAGAGATAAGAATCCAAGATCTTTAAAAGGTATCTCCCCAACAGGGGCAGAGAGAGAAAAAGCTGTTGATTAAATGTGACCTTGCCCAAACAAGGTACCAGCCCCAAATCCTTGTGCAAAATGGAAACGTAAACTTTACCAAATATATTTGGACCACTACATAACAAAATCAGGAAATGGAGTTTCTTCTGATATACGAGATGCATTTACCAGTTTCACTCTGCAGTTGTTAACGTCACTCTTCTGGTAGAAGCATTAACAATACCTCTCCCATCCCAGCCATATTCATTATTTTTCCACTATTGTGACTGTTTTCAGTTCTTGAAAACTTACTCACCTCTTCCCGAGAGCTAGCAGCATTTTTTTCATTGCTACCCAACAATCAGAGTGCAACATTTATCATGACTTTTTGCCTATGTCTCTGATATAAGCCCTGAGCATATGAAGGCAGTACATATGCCACTCTGGCTCATACTGACGACCCATTTTGTTTTCACTACACATCCCCTACTTCAACTGTAAAAGCTTCCATTTTTGTTCACAGTATCACATAACCCAGCTGCTACTTTGTCTCAGAAATAGGAGGTTTTTGACATTTTCCTTCCAGTGCACTGTTTCTGCTTCTTCAGTCATATAAGCAAACCAACTAGTCTGTCAAAATATTTTGCCTCCTACTGCTCTCTGAACACCTCTATTAATGTAACACAATTGGGGTTGGATCCACAAGAATGTAATAATAAAAAACATATTCCCAATAGTTACATCTGCAAGAAACGTACGTAAACTAATTTTGCTACATAACACAACGAAAACACCTACGCACAAATGAAAAATGTGCTCAGTGCTCCAATGGCCTCTGCTCCCATGCTCCCCTTTCCACCGCTCAGCAAGAGAAAGAGGTGCATGCCCCCCCAAGAACTGCAGCTGGACAGACAGAAGTAACTGCAATGCCTACTGACAAGCTAACAGCCCACTTAGTGCTCCCACAGCACTGCAGTACCAGAATCAACCATCACTGAAGATTAGGGACCCAGGAACTGGGTCTCGCTACTGCCTCCTGTTACCCCCATCTTTTACTGCCTCCTCCCTCCTCGCCCCTGTTAGCAGGAAACATTGGTTTCATTCTCTTTTAGGATAGAGAAGGTTTGAACCAACACCTTATCTCTTCTGCAAGGCTTGTGTAGCCACAGCCTGGGAGGTCCAGCCTTTGTGTGACTGCGCTGCTCGAACCTGCCCCAACCTCTGCTTTCTAGCAAGGGCCTGCAGGGACTTAATGGCCCTGGGCAACCTAGCTGGGGACTCCCACCCACCCCTTCCCATGGGCCTGGGGACTCCAGCTCAGGTCAGGTCAGGGCGCACTGTCCAGCCCTGCCCTATGTCAGACCCTCACTGTGGGCAGCTTATCTCCACCCTGGTCTTGGGTCCTTTCTCCTCAACGGACCTTGGACACACAGTGCTGGAGTGTCCAACTCCAGCCCTGCCTCCAGCCCCATCTGCTGCTGCTCCCAGCTGGATGCTGGCCACACCCTGGACCTGGCTCAGCCCCAGCCGTGTCGGGGCTGTCATTGGAGCCTGTCACCTGCCCCCAGTTCTGCCCACCCTGCTCAGACCCCAGGGGACGGCAACCCATCAGCAAGGGCACAGCCCACAATGGGGTCACCCTGGCTCCTGGCTCAGCCCACCTCATAGAGCAGACCCGTTGGCATGAGAGGGAGAGTGTGGGGGAAAGAGAAAAGGCAAAGATCATAAGGATGGAGACAGTTTGACAAAATAGCATCCCAGCCTCCAGTGGGTACTCCCTCCCAGAGCTAGCACACTTGACAGCTCCTTTGAGCCAAGTATCTGTTAGCTGACGCCTAGTCCAAGAAAACCTGCAAACCCAAAACCAGCTATAACTCAGAGGCTAACGAATTGTCTAGCACTTGCGGCTGCCAAAACTCAGGGCTGGCTGCCCTCTACAGTGTTATTTTTTCCTCTAATGTTAAATCACCCTGAAATGGATTGTGCTACTTAAATTAACCACAGGACTGCTCATGCTGTAAATTAAAGACCCCTTTCTGTAGCTTTGCATCTTCTACTCTTCGTGCCACAAATCCCTCCAGCTGTGTTGTTGATATACCAAGCACTTGGCAAATAATTTCCCTAGAAACATATTTCTACAGCTACAGCTGTGTCCACAGCTAACTTGCCATCACAGCTTGTGTCTGTAATCCTTCTATGCTCTTTTGAAGGCAGCAGAGTATTCTCAAATGGCTGACTTTCTCTTCTGCTCAGCTCTACAAGCAAATACCAATACCCTTTTAAAAACTTCTATCCTCGCACTCTTTTGTTCCGGCTCTCTGGCAACTACCCAGTCTATAAGGCCTGGCACCTACAGTAACAACACCTGGATACCTATACCATTTGCATAAGATACGTAGATGAGGTGTCTTGTACTCTTGCCTTGTCCTTGCACAACACATCAGACCCACAGTCCCAGTGCCTGCCCCCTTTCTATTCTCATTTTTGAAAGCAGGGCTGGGACAAACCCTTCTCTCTAAACCAGTAAAATGACTTTCCTGTAATAGCCAACAAAACTCAGGGTTGATAACTTTCTCACACTGAAGCTTTCTCTCTTCTGGTGCTGTATCTTTGTCGCGCACTTTTTAAATTCTGTTTCTGGATTGCAGTCAGTACTTTTAACACCATCAAAAGATGAATGAAATCAGTCGTAAAAGCCCTGCTAGCCAGAGCAGCACCACGAACACTGTATTTGACCTTTATTTCAATAGGAAAGCAGCTTGGTTACAAAAGTATTTTATTTTTTCCTCAGAACACTGAAACATAACTCTGAACAGAACTAAGTAACTTTTTCTGTAATTTCAACCGATCTATTCAACAAAAACAAGTATACAGTCTTTCTAACTGCTCACTTTGAGAGCACCAGCCACAGAAAACACACAGCACCTCTCACCTTTGTACAAAACAACCTCCTGTCAGTGGGCAATCTCATTCAAGATATGTAAAAACTGTACTGAGAGCACCATCACACACCCTTGAGTTAATCTCCTCCAAAAACTCACAGTTAGAGCAAGCTAAGTATTCATAAGCATAATCACAGAAGAACATTTTCCCATAAAAATAACCTGCCTATCAACTCATGCCAAGGAAACGTCCTAGAGACACTCTGCCCTCTAACGACTGCTAACTAACCCTAGCTGATGTTTTATTTCTGGTCACACAGCATCATGACAAGAAATATAATACAAATATGGAAAAGATGTCTTGAGATTTCCATCATAAAGAATGTTTTTCATGACAAGAAAATGGCACTCCTCGCCAGCACCTCCTCCCCACCTGCACCATCTCTCTCCCTGTCACCTAAAACCCAGTCAAAATATAACCCAAAGAAATTACAACCAGTCCTCTAAAGATGTGGTCTGCACATGAGCCTTAACAAAAAAGCACAAGCATAGGAAGTAAAGAAACTACAAAATAGCTCAGACATGACACCTTTCCTCATTAGTCCAGTGGACAGCTTACCAATGGGCATTCCCTTCTGTTTCACTACGACTCCCAAGAGCAAGGAATGGAGCCACACAAGAGAAAGGCATTCCCAGGGACCTACCATCACCATGGTAATGCAGGCACATCACTCACATCATCTCAGCAGCCTTAGTTCTCCTTATCTATATAGCAGCCAGCAAAACTTTTTTTTTTACTGCTTCTAATTCAATCACTGTACAGAAGCAAGAGAAACCCCTCCCTTTACTCTTCGACTGATGTTACACTCTGAACCGCTTTTATGCTGCATGAGATACATAGAAATTAGCCACCGTGGCAGAGGTATGCAGGCAGCCACACCCCACCACCTTAACCACTCCGCTGCAGAACCCCTGACAGAGATCAAACCTGTCTTAAATACTGGCCTAGCAAAACAAGCCCTGCGGAATTTAAGTAGGATGTGAGAACTAAAAGATGCTCCGCAGCATGACAACAAGGGAAAATACAAAGCTACACCACATAAAGAAAACTAAAATATGCACAAAAATAATACAAAACACAAAAAAGACTGGCTATGCCTTCAAAAACAAGACTTCAAACCTCAAAACAATGAAGAATTGATGGAATCGAGTCACCCTCAAGAAAAAAACAAAATGATAGAATTAGGTTCACCTGCCACAGGGATGACCTCGCACTAAACCAGCACACCTCAGTTCCTTACATGATATTGCACCAACAGCGTCACAGAAAAAACTGGCAAGCTCCCTCCCAGCAGCCCCAAATATGCACCCACCATTAGGTGGGAGAACGAAAACTCTATGAACAACCCACAAGATCACCTGCAACATCACCAACCAATACAAAGTTCTTTCGTCGATTCTCAAAGGGTTGCGTGGGCTCTTCTTTCCCATCCCCCACCACCATCCATCCAGAAGAGAAGCCATCCCTTCTGCATCAAGCCCCAACGCAGACTTGACAAGACGGCCTGGCCTTCCCCACATGGCAAGGGACATCCCGATCACCTCTCCTGCCTTACCCACAGGGCAAGGGGCACCCACGACCTTGCGGAAGGTGGCCTGTCCCACTGCCACCCAGGCCCTTACTTCAGACCCTCACCTGCATCAGCCCCACCACTGACCTGACGCACACCACCACTAGCAGCTGCCCCGCGCGCGGGGTTTGTCCTGCTGAGCACAAGGCAGCGGTCCTCCCACCGCGTAGTCTCCTTCTCCCGTCCACGCCTCGCCCATCTGGATACCGGGGGAGGCTGTGTCACGGGCCTTGCTGAAGTCAGACTAAATGGCACTCACTGCTCTCCCCTTGTCCCGCTAGGACGGGCACCTCCTCAAAGCAAGGCTCGTGTTGGTCCCGGCACAAGTCGTCCTTGCTGAAGTTCTGCTGGCTGTTCCCTGAGCTCACCTTGTCCTTCGTGTGCCTCCAAACAATCTTCTGGCAGATGCCTGAGAAGGGCAAGAGCTTCTTCCTGGAAACCTGCCAGAAGGCTCCCGTTCTCCAGCTCCAATTCTTCCAACAACGCGGGAGAGCTCTTCCTCGCAACGCGTAAGCAAGAGACCGCAAAAGCGGTGAGAAGCTTTGTCCTTCGTACGAGCGAACAGAGCAAGGGTGCACCTCAGACTGAACCCACCCCCACCTCCAGGCCCCAAGCACCTCCCTCGGTGGCCTCCGACAGGCTCCTCACGTCGTGCTGGCACAGCAGCCCAAAGGACGCCAGGCCCTCTCCTCCCCTCTCCCTCCCTCCGCGCTCCGTGCAGAACAGACGACACCTCTCCACGCTCCAGGGGCAAGGACGGGGGATGGCGAAGAAGAGCCCACGCAACACTTGGCAATCAGCAATTCTTTTACGGAGCGCTGGCAGAGCTTGCGCAGGCCGGCCGGCACTCCTTTTCCCGCCGGCCGGCGCGATGTCTGGATGCTTTGCCCCCTCTCAGCCACTGGCGAGCGTGGGGGGCTGTGCCACTTGCAGGGTGCCGGCTCGGTGGGGGCTCACCGAGGACCCCCGACCCTCCTGGAATGTTCTTGCCACCGTCTCATCGAGGGGACCCCAGGCACGCCATGAGCAGGGGGCTGGAGCCCAGGGCTCATGACGGGAGGGGGAGGGCGGTCCCTGTGCCCAAGGGGCCGCCTTTCTCTTGGGCAAGCAACATGGCAGGCGGGAGCGAGCCCCAGGAAAGGGGCCCTCAGCCCCCACGACCCTCCTCCTCCTCCTCCTCCTCCCACATTTCGGCATCTTTCAGGCCACACGCCCCCCCACGCCCAAACACGCCATATTTGGCCGCGCGCATCGGCCACAGCCACAATCGCATCACAGTGGCCTCCTGCTGTCACCAGCCACCTCACCGCCTTTTGTTCCGGCCCTGTAAAAGCAGGGGCCCCGGCAGCTGGCCCACAGCCTGCCGAGCTTCCAGGCCCTCGCATGCCAAGCATGCTTGGAAGGAAGAGGACCCGGAGCAGCGAGGCGGATGGCTGCCCACCTTGGCGTGGGATGCCACAGAGCTGCTCCCCGCAACCGCGCAGGAGGAAGGCACCTCGCAGGAGGAGGAGGAGGAGGAAGCACAGGCGGCGGAGGAGGAGGAACAAAATCAACCCTCCTGCCGTCAGCGCTGTCCACCTCGCTTCCCTCAACGACACCATGCAGCTCTTGGCTCTAGGCCCACCAGGGAACGCCGTGGAGCCCAGGCGCGTCTGCCTGCCAGGCACCAGCCTGAGCAGCGAGGCGGCTGGCTGCCCACCTTTGCGTGGGACAGCACAGAGATGCTTCCCGCAACCGCCAAAGAGGAAGGCACCTCCCAGGAGCCTGAAGATGGGGAAGCAGTGGAGGAGGAGGAGGAGGAGGAGGAGGAGGAACAACATCCCTCCTCGCGCCATGAGAGCCATCGCCCACGCTCTTGCAACCGACATCGTCCAGCGCGCAGCTGTGGCCACCCAGGGGAACAGCGTGGGGCCCTGGCGTGTCTATCTGCTCAGGCACGGTCTGAGGCCCAGGCGTGACAGACCACCAAAGGACGACGCGGAGCCCATGGACATCGATCCACCCGAGCACAGCGTGGGGCCAAACGGCTGTTAATCCACCAGACAACAGCACAGAGCCCACGGAGGTGGATCCACCTCAGCACAGTCCAGTCACCGATGGCAGCGGGTCCACCGACCACACCGATCACACGGCAGTACCCCAGCCATCCGGGCTCCCTTGCGTGAGATGCCAACAACAGCGTCGCAGGAGCGCCCGGCCGGCTCCCTACCGGTGGCCCAGCCTCCGCACCTTTGTGAATGGACAATAAACAAGAACAAAAGAATCAAAATGCTCTTGTCCTCTCTTAGGCGGCACTTTGGCGACGGCATCTGCACTGCACTCCTGTGACCCCTCCTGCTCTCCGCCTTTGAGTAGGAGGCTCTTTTGGGAAACTTTCCATTTCCAGGCACACCTTCCTGCTTCACTGGTGCCTCACCTTCTCGTTTTTTCAGGCTGTAACATCAACAATTTGATAATACTGTTTTACATGGAGTAAAATTATCATAAGAAAGGCAGAGAACCCTAGGAATTTCTTGTTTCCACATTATCGCTCTCACTTCAGTGCCGGGTAAAGTTAGGGAGATCACTCTGGAGGTTATTGAACAACACTTGAGAGACAAGGCAGTCATTGGTCACAGCCAACACGGGTTCGCAAGGGCAACGTCCTGTTTAACTGAAAACAAACTCTATGGATGACTTCCTGCAGGCTCACCTGCAAGATCGCCCACCAATACACAGTTCTTTCGTCGATTCTCATGGTTGCGTGGTTGCTGGCACAGCAGCCCAAAGGACGCCAGGCCCTCTCCTCCCCTCTCCCTCCCTCCGCGCTCCGTGCAGAACAGACGACACCTCTCCATGCTCCAGGGGCAAGGACGGGGGACGGCGAAGAAGAGCCCACGCAACGCTTGGCAATCAGCGATTCTTTTACGGAGCGCTGGCAGAGCTTGCGCAGGCCGGCCAGCACTCCTTTTCCCGCCAGCACGATGTCTCGTCGCTTTGCCCCCTCTCAACCACTGGCGAGCGTGGGGGGCTGTGCCACTTGCAGGGTGCCAGCACGGTGGGGGGGTCACCGAGGACCCCCGACCCTCCTGGAATGTTCTTGCCACCATCTCATCCGGGGGACCCCAGGCACGCCATGAGCAGGGGGCTGGAGCCCAGGGCTCATGACGGGAGGGGGAGGGTGGTCCCTGTGCCCAAGGGGCCGCCTTTCTCTTGGGCAAGCAACATGGCAGGCGGGAGCGAGCCCCAGGAAAGGGGCCCTCAGCCCCCACGACCCTCCTCCTCCCACATTTCGGCATCTTTCAGGCCACACGCCCCCCCACGCCCAAACACGCCATATTTGGCCATGTGCATTGGCCACAGTCACAATCGCATCACAGTGGCCTCCCCGCTGTCACCAGCCACCTCACCGCCTTTTGTTCCGGCCCTATAAAAGCAGGGCCCCGGCAGCTGGCCCACAGCCTGCCAAGCTTCCAGGCCCTCGCACGCCAAGCATGCTTGGAAGGAAGAGGACCCGGAGCAGCGAGGCGGACGGCTGCCCACCTTGGCGTGGGACGCCACAGAGCCGCTCCCCGCAACCGCGCAGGAGGAAGGCACCTCGCAGGAGAAGGAAGCACAGGCGGCAGAGGAGGAGGAACAAAATCAACCCTCCCGCCGTCAGCACTGTCCACCTCGCTTCCCTCAACAACGCCATGCAGCTCTTGGCTCTAGGCCCACCAGGGAACGCCGTGGAGGCCAGGCGCGTCTGCCTGCCAGGCACCAGCCTGAGCAGCGAGGCGGCTGGCTGCCCACCTTTGCGTGGGACAGCACAGAGACGCTTCCCGCAACCGCCAAAGAGGAAGGAGCCTCTCAGGAGCCTGAAGATGGGGAAGCAGCGGAGGAGCAGGAGGAGGAGGAGGAGGAGGAGGAGGAACATCCCTCCTCGCGCCATGAGAGCCATCGCCCGTGCTCATGCGACCGACATCGTCCAGCGCGCAGCTGTGGCCACCCAGGGGAACAGCGTGGGGCCCTGGCGTGTCTATCTGCTCAGGCACGGTCTGAGGCCCAGGCGTGACAGGCCACCAAAGGACGACGTGGAGCCCATGCACATCGATCCACGCAAGCACAACGTGGGGCCAAACGGCTGTTAATCCACCAGACAACAGCACAGAGCCCACGGAGGTGGATCCACCTCAAGAACAGTCCAGTCACCGATGGCAGCGGGTCCACCGACCACACCGATCACACGGCAGTACCCCAGCCATCCGGGCTCCCTTGCGTGAGATGCCAACAACGGCGTCGCAGGAGCGCCCAGCTGGCTCCCTACCGGCGGCCCAGCCTCCGCACCTTCGTGAATGGACAATAAACAAGAACAAAAGAATCAAAATGCTCTTGTCCTCTCTTAGGCGGCACTTTGGCGACGGCATCTGCACTGCACTCCTGTGACCCCTCCTGCTCTCCGCCTCTGAGTAGGAGGCTCTTTTGGGAAACTTTCCGTTTCCAGGCACACCTTCCTGCTTCACTAGTGCCTCACCTTCTCGTTTTTTCAGGCTGTAACATCAACAATTTGATAATACTGTTTTACATGGAGTAAAATTATCATAAGAAAGGCAGCGAACCCTAAGAATTTCTTGTTTCCACATTATCGCTCTCACTTCAGTGCCAGGTAAAGTTAGGGAGGTCACTCTGGAGGTTATTGAACAACACTTGAGAGACAACGCAGTCATTGGTCATAGCCAACACGGGTTCGCAAGGGCAACGTCCTGTTCAACTGAAAACAAACTCTGCGGACTTCCTGCAGGCTCACCTGCAAGATCGCCCACCAATACACAGTTCTTTCGTCGATTCTCAAAGGGTTGCGTGGGCCCCTCTTTCCCATCCACCACCACCGCCCCTCCAGAAGAGGGGCCATCTCTTCTGCACCGAGCCCCGAGGGAGAGGCGACGAGAGGGCCTGCCTTCCATCAAGCTGCTGCCTTCCTCACGTGGCAAGGGGCACCCACGACCTTGCGGAAGGTGGCCTGTCCCACTGCCACCCAGGCCCTTACTTCAGACCCTCACCTGCATCAGCCCCACCACTGACCTGACGCACACCACCACTAGCAGCTGCCCCGCGCGCGGGGTTTGTCCTGCTGAGCACAAGGCAGCGGTCCTCCCACCGCGTAGTCTCCTTCTCCCGTCCACGCCTCGCCCATCTGGATACCGGGGGAGGCTGTGTCACGGGCCTTGCTGAAGTCAGACTAAATGGCACTCACTGCTCTCCCCTTGTCCCGCTAGGACGGGCACCTCCTCAAAGCAAGGCTCGTGTTGGTCCCGGCACAAGTCGTCCTTGCTGAAGTTCTGCTGGCTGTTCCCTGAGCTCACCTTGTCCTTCGTGTGCCTCCAAATCATCTTCTGGCAGAGCTGGTCCAGAGCCTTCCCACAGAATGAAGGAAGGGTGATCAGCTGTTTGTTTGTCATATCCTCTTATTTGCCTGTCTTGAAGATGGGCCCAATGCCTACATTATTCTAGTGCGCTAGGAAGCTTCCTTGATTGTCATGACATTTAAGATGACAGACAATAGCCCTCACAGTGACTTCCACCAACTCCATCAGCACTCTTGAATGCAGCCCACTTTCATCACTTCGTCTTGTGCGTGCCCATTTTGCTTCACTCACTCCCTAACTGTATCTTGTGTTAGGCAATGGTTCATACCACAGTCTTTGTTTAGTAGGCTTGGGAACTGGAAGGCTTGATGACGCACCTTATTCCTGGGAACTCAGGGAAAGCATTATTCTATAGTTTATAGTTCTGGTTTCTTCCTCCTGATGACTCTCGCCACCTTGTATGTGATGCTGGCATTTTGCCTCGCTGATGACTTGGAGTAATACATTTCCTTTCCAATGGGGAGACAGCATTTCATCTCCTGAGTTACAGCATGTAACTCTGCTTCTTTTCAACTCCTTCAAAAGTGCTGGAGTGTCACAACAGCTGCATCTTATTTTCGCCCACTTCAAGATATTTGCAGAATTATTTTTTTTACCAACAGTACCCTACACACAGCAACCTTACCAGCTTGTGATTAAATTCTGACGTCTCTTTCCCTACAAAAATGTGTTTTTTGAAAAGAATAGAGATTTTATTCTATGTCCTCTATTATTTCTGACCAGACTGCAAACAGAGCAATACATGTTCTACAGAACTGCTATCTTGAATAACTATTTCTTTATTAATTTTCCAGATATTGAAATTGTTTTCCTCACCCAATACCGTGTACAAAATCTTTTTTTTTTATCTCCTACATGCACTTCACTATTACTAGTTTTGGTGTTCAGAACAAGAAATGCCTTGTGCCAAAAAAAAAAAGAGAGCTTGATTTCCCCCTAGCTTGCATCCCTACTCTCTTTGGTATAATACAACCAACGGTCTCATCTATACTATCTGCTTCCTGAGTATTAATGATCAAAAAGTTTCAAAGCTGGTCTGCTTTTTCTAGCCGTTTTCTTCTCACTTCAAGAGAAGACAGGCAACACACACACATCATTTTTTCAGCTCCACACCTATATACATGTAAATAGCAGAACATGACAGATCAAGCTGGGATTAACAAGAGGAACAATTTTCTTCTGGGGTCAGGCGACTCAGACTTTTAGTAAAATAGTGGGAGGTTCTCGCAACTAAAAAAGTTTCAAGCTCCATGGCTCCATGTTGTTTCAGAAACAACATACTAATTCCACATCAGTTGCTTTGCTGCCCTTTTCCTTTCGAGGAACTGGGATATACTTCAAGATAGATGTGGTCAAATTTTTATTCCCTAGTCACACACTCTGCAACAGCAGCCTTACTGGATTTTTTCAACAGCAGCACTGCCTGAACATTTTGGGGGCCACTGCTCTCCCAAAGATGGTTAAATAACTAGCTTAGTTCTGGGGACAACATATTATTTGATTTCAAAGTTTCTCCCAAATAACACATATTTCGAAAACAAAACAACAACCGTAGACTGTTTTTAAAAAAAAAAAAAAACAAAAAAAAAAACAAAACACCAACAAAAGCCTAAAATTGCTAAAACAAGCAGGCACACAAAGATTATTTTGGGCTTATGGCACAACTTGGGACAGCTTACACTTTGCTTTCTAGAAGCTCCTGCTCTGATTTAACATGCACAGGAAAGGCTCTGTGACCAATCGCACACTTTCCAATTCTGATCAACCCATTTACCTGCCTCAGAACTTCAGGAAAACATTCTCACATTTGACAAGAAAAATGAAAAAAGAAAACCACAACTTAGAACCTGTAACTGAAGAGCACCACGTATCTTCAGATTAGATCCAAGATCTGATTTTTTTCTCCCACAGGAAAGATTCCTGGCCAACAAAAGAAAGAAAAAAAGAGGGGCACTCACTATAATGCTGCAAGAATGTGTTCTATCCTTCGTATTTAACTCACCTAGCTTATGGAGGTTTTACACAAAGTTAATAATAGTGTTCCTTTACAGAAATTATCTAAAAAGAAAAAGGGCCAGGTAAGGAAGATACATGGCCCTTAGAGACTGATTTGTGAGGAAACAATGTAAAATAGGACTGGTGAGGGTTTCTTGCTGCTTCTGTGGACAATAATGTTATACGTACATGGTGTTGTAGTGGAGATGCTTGTGTGAAAGGAATGGTACAGAAGCTTATTGCAACACTGGTGACTACCACCAGTTCTACTTACAGAGACTTGAGTCAGTAAATCGGGATTCTAAAATCCCTTGCTCAGATGACACCCAGGACTATAGATATGCAAGAACTCTACAAGCCCTGACACTATTTAGATGCATGAGAGTTATTTCTGCACATCCATAAAAGTACCAAAAAAGTTTCAAATAGACTGAGCATCTTGGACTATCGTTCATGCCTCAACACAAATCAGAAATGACACATTCTGTTGCCTAAGTCCTTGAGTGCTCAGTCTTGCCACAAATCTCAGAGCTCACTGGATATTCCTCAACAACATCCATGTCCCACCAGATTATAGTTTTTTTGAGAGTGAGTTCACAGGAGAAGTAAGGCATGCAACACTGCCATCGAACCAGAGCATCAGTTGTTAGAGCTCTAACCTAGGAAATGGGATTCACAGGTTCAACTCCTTCCTCAATTTTTTGCACAAGTAACTATTCCTCAGACAAAGCCTAGATGAACATTTTTCATAGTACAACATATTTAAAAATAGTAGCTTGAGCTTTGTGAAATTCAAGTGTGGAAGGAGTACTATTCAGCAGTTTCAGGAGGAAGACACTACAAAGCAAATACAATCCAATTCAGCTTTTTAGAGTATGCCAAAGTAGAGGTTTTGTTACAGCATTAATCTGACTTAGTACAGCACCCATCAATATATTTCTGCTGTTCAGACTTTAAAGGAAAACATGAAAACCCCTAGACATCCCAAAGTAGTCAAGAGCACAAAAAATATCCTTTCTTCACTACACCAGCACAACTGTTCCCTCTCATAAATGTAGGGTATAATTTAAATGCTAGTTCCCTTGGAATGTTTATATCCTCTGTCCTCTAAAAAACAAATGAACTTTGATCATAATGAAGTAAACTCATTTAATTCATATACTAGGTATTTATACGAGGCCACTTCAGTCATTTCCAGATGGCAGTTTTTAATCACTGGAACACTGAGATTCTCTCACTCCCCATAGTGTCAATGTCCTTCACTCCCCTGCACAAAAAAGAGGAAAAGCAATTAATTTTAAGATACTTTCGTTTCACTTTGAAGCATGGAAAAAAGTTATTTGGAAGAAAACAGTTACAGCAAAGGTGACAATTTCTATTCCTAGCCTTCCATGTATCACATAAACCAACTTATATCAGGCTTTTATTTCTGGGACTTTGGCCCAAGCAAAGTACGTATGTCAGTTTGTTTCTCCTAGTTCTTCCATACACCACATCTACAAACTTCTGTAAAGAAGACAGCTAGATACAGCTTAAGTAGCATTTTTTAAGTTGCTTTCATTTCAGTTACCCTTCTACTTCTACTTGGAATCCAAAGCCTTTGCATTCAGACTACCAGTAAAATCCAGAAGTACTTACATCACTCAGCTCCAAAAAACCCCAGTTTTTAAACTGGTGACGTCTGCATCTAAGGAGAAAGTTTTTCTGATTAAACATGGATCAATGTAATTTCGACAAATAGGGTTGGCTGCGGGTATTCATTCACTCTTTCTGTGGCAGTTCCTTCCAAGATCACTGATTACCAATGGAGAAGGACCAGGTTAGTTTATCACAAGGTCTCAAATAAAAGCAGGTCAATTCATAGTTAAGTACATCCTGTATAAAAACTCCTATGTGATCCATCAGCTTTTGCTGTTGCCACAGTTTCTTATTTCCTAGGTTTTTCTATAACTATTACTGACATGGAAAAAAAGCTGGTGAATGGTCTAGAGCACAAGTCTTATGAGGAGCGTCTAAGGGAACTGGGGCTGTTTAGCCTGGAGAAAAGGAGGCTGAGGGGAGACCTTATTGCTCTCTACAACTACCTGAAAGGAGGTTGTAGCGAGGTGAATGCTGGTCTCTTCTCCCAACTAGCAAGTGATAGAACAAGAGAAAACAGCCTCAAGTTGCTCCAGGGGAGGTTTAGGTTAGATACTAGGAAAAATCTCTTCACCAAAAGGGTTGTCAAGCATTGGAACAGGCTGCCCAGGGAAGTGGCTGAGTCACCATCCCTGGAGGTATTTGAAAGACGTGTAGATGTGGTGCTTAGGGACATGGTTTAGTGGTGGACTTGGCAGTGTTAGGTTTACAGCTGGACTCGATGATCTCAAGGGTCTTTTCCAACTGAAACAATTCTATGATTCTATGATTTTTCTGACTCTTATTTAAGTTTTTAATTCCTCTATGGGCTCACCTGTCCCACTCCAATCATGTGGTGCAGTATTTTCCCCAAGACTTTTGCAAATAACATCAATAAGAGGAAAGAGGTCTTTTTTTCTCCTCTACTCGCACTTTTATACCCTAGTATCTTCCTTTCTCTCAACAAACCTAGCAGACTCCTTTTTATGTGCTTGGGAAGACCACCACAGCAGCACGGGCAGAAGGGGGAGTTGGGGGACAGGGGTAGGAGGGCTAGCAAAGGGGATGAACTCAGCTTCCTTAAATGGCCAGACAACCCTGCGCTACATAACAACTGCAATAGCTGCCCACTGGCAATAAATAAAATGGTGTCCACTTTTTGGATAGGCATTTTTTCGAGAACAAGATTGAGAGAACCAAGTACCAACTCTTTCCTCCCAGAAAAGAATTCAGATTTCTGTACCAAAACAGAATAAAAAGACTTTCAAATTTTTCAGACAAAACAATCAGTTCATTCTGAAGTGGACAACATAAAAAGGAACAAATAAATCTCCATCTGAAAACTTTAGTCTCATCCTTAAAGAAAGGCCATGACTGAACTAATCTGAGCCACATAGTAAGTCTGTGTCCAAGTATCTCTTGCCTTCTTTGACCAGCATCTGCATAAATCAAGCATTTGGAAAGTCTTCACTGATTTTTAAAAGTCTCACATGAAGTTTTTTAATGTTTTTACTCCTTCAGGTTTGCTCTTTTACTCCATCTGCTCCAGAGATACAGATAGAATAACCTATTTTAAAGCTTTCTCTAGCATATGCCAGTGTAAAAGCATCAAAAATCAGATTTACCTGTATTTTAACAGGCAACAGAGGGACAGAATTTGTTTCAGGCCAGGAAAATGCCTCCTCTCTTCCCCACTTACCAAAAACCTGCAGACTCTGCAACACTACATCACTTTATCTAATGTTATTTTTCAAGAGCCCAAGCTAAGAGTTTCCTAATTGCATGCTGTATTTCAGACTGAACACTCAGATTTATTCTGCCTCCCCTTATTTACCCTGCTAGTGGGATATAAACACTGCCTCCTACCCGAACAGCTGTAGTGGTGGTGTAATATGTACATGACAAAAATTCTGAAGTGCCTCATGAGACCTGGAAATTGGCAGTTCTTTCATATCTTGTCAAACTCTACCACCAGGTGTTTATGATTTTTGTCTCAGGTCTTGAGAAGTTTGGTGGTTTTAAAACCCAGCTTCTAGAGAGCAGGATCAAGTGGGAACGATACCTTTCATTCAAAAATACAACAGTGCCTTTTTTATATCTTACATTTGTGGAGAATTTGGCCATACCTGGAAGAGGAGGGGGGAAATTCTCAACTGTTTAGTATTTCATTATTATATACCAAAAGTACATTATTATTTTTGGTGCAGGATGATTGTGGGTGGCAACACAAAACATATGAATTTATTATTGACTAGCACCAACCTAGATTCACAAGCAGGCAAAGTAGTGGCACAGGGGCTGTAGTCAAGCTGTGTACCTAAGCTGTGTATTCTTCAGAGCACTGAAAATACAGACTGTTTCCTACAATTTTGCCTAAGCTTCTGAGAAGCCTTAGACCAGATCCACCTGCCAACTCTTGCTGAAGACAAGAAACCCTCAGTTACAAAGAAATTCAGTTGTACTTCTCAATGGCTTGTGAAAATATTGCTAATCAGTCTTGACGATGTACACAGAAATTAAGTCTCACCTTCATAAGGGTATTCTCTCCATAACAGAAATTAAACTGAAAGAAAGAAAAAGAGAGTTACTCCTCAAGCTGACAGAAGAGATCAGGGCTAGGATCATCAGCAGAGCCCTGAAGTTCTTAGCTCTGCATTTTGCACTTCCCTGTTCCTGGCCCCTCTAGTTCCAGGGGCAGCCATGACATTAACATCTACTCAGGAAATTAACTGGGATGTTCAGCAACAGACACAGATTGAGGTTCTTTCGTATCTCCTTGTCATGAGAAGCCTAGTGGAGACGACTATCTGAATTTGTTTTTACATCTCTCACTAGAAAGTATGATAGAGTTTCTTTACAGGAAAAATAAATGCTAGAGTAAAAGTGAGCAAGCAGCCAGCAGATAGCAACCAACATAATAAAAAATACAGACTGATTTAGAAGTACTCATTCATTCATTATTTTTCCAGTGTAAGATGAAAAACAGTGCCAACTACAAACTCCACATTGCAAAGGGTACTCCATCCCCCCCACAGGGAATGAGTAAGAAGTCTGGCTGGAAAACATAGGTGTAGACCAATATCGTTATTCTAACAACACAAGTAAATGGCTCCACACAAAGACACCCGTTTAGTGCTTAATATTACAATAATACATTTTTTTATTGCTCTTCTACAGGACAGCTATGAAATAGAAACCAATGGATTTAAAAAGTGTTCCTGATTTTCATTATTCCACCACAAAATTTTAAAATTCCATCCTTAAGTTAAAAGTTTGCACCACTAGTGAAGCCAGAGCAAGCTGTGATGACTGAAAACATATTATATCTATCCTTTTCAGCTGCTCATTCTTGTCTACACCAGATTCCCACCATGACTGCTTAGTCAACAGAAGGAATCGTGAAAGTGATTTGTACTCAGCATAAAACCAGCCAGCTTGATGCTGGCTTGCTCAAACATGGTCCCCCAGCTGCAGCTCAGCTTATAACATCAGCAAACCCAGGTGGTACTCAGCTGCTGTTCACCACCCACCCCAGCCTTGCAGAACCCAGTTCAGTCAGAATGGCCTGAGTTGCCCAACAAGAGCACAAGCTCACACTGACAGAAACCCCTGTGGGCAGGGCCTGGGAATGAATGCCTGACCTCAGCCTTGAACAGCTTCAGCCAGTGAACAGGCCCTGGGAATCAGAGTGGGTTTCATGGGACAGCTGACAGGAGCTGATAGGTTGCTAGTATGGAAAGGATAGTCCCATTCCCAATCATACATCCCCACGCCTTCCATTGGACAAGGTCTGGCAATCAATCATCTCACTATGGGGTTAAAATTGGTCAATGAACAACTACAAAACTGCCAAAAAATTGGAGAGTTTTCTGCCAACTGGTGTGAGGTGGGGAGGCATGCAGCCAAGAGCTGGGAAGAGCAGGTATCAGGTCCATCTCTTTTAGTGACTAAGCGCTATTAGACCAGCCTAGCCTCTCATAGCGTAGCATCCTGTCTTGATATGAACTATCCTACATAAAACACAATGTATTAGTATAACAATAAGAACCAACAAAGCAGGAGAAGTTTTGAATTCACAGAAGAGCGTGTTTTTATCTGTATTACCCAGAGGCTCAGTTAGGCTCACCCTTCTGTGAGAGACTGAAAGAGTTAATGTCTCAAACACTGTGGCAACTTGAGGCACTATTCACATGGCCGTGGCAGGTCAGGGAGCACAGGGTGGAGGAGAGCAAGAGCAGGATGTGGAGAGCGCGTCGGAGGACGCGCGGTTCCAGGTTCTGCCGGACCTGACCATCTATGGCCAGAGGTCACACAGAGTTCATCTGAGGAAGGGGCTTGCAACCGCCCGAGAGACCCCTTGCGACCACCCCCCTCCCCCAGCGCCTGTGCAGAAGATTGAGAACTTTCTAGAACAAGAACCATGTAAGTCCTGAAGGGGCGGACCTGGAGGCAGGGATTAGCCTATAAAAGGCTCACCCCCCCCCAGGGAAGCGCACGCGCCCACCACTGGAGCATTGCCACATCTGTCATCGCGGGATACAAGGGTGGTGGTACTTTTTCTTTCTCTTTCCTCCTCTCTTTTCCTTTTTCCTTTTCTTGCTCCTCTCTTCCTCTGCTCTTTCCAATATGTATGCAAGTTTGGGAAAAATGGTGACGGGTTGCCCAGAAAATAGCTCCATTGCCAAATCGCCTTTGTTTGTTCGTTAAGCTCGCCAGTTTGTTAAGTTTGTCCGTTTGTGGAATTCGCCAGTTAATAAAGTTGCTGGCCAGACTGTTTCTCTGGGTCATTGTCGTGACTCTACCGACCACGCGGCTCTGCCGAGCAGAGATCGGTTTTTGTCGGTACACAAACAGTCGGGGAATGGAAAAGATTCACCCCTCTTGCAACCCACCGAGTGGGACGAGACACCCTTCCTTGCACCCTTTCCCATCCACTGGAGCCACTAGAAACTGCTCCCTGTGAGGTTCTGCCGCAGCTTCCCCTTTACCTAACCTTTTATGAAGAGTGCTAGGTCTTTGAAACTCTCCAAGACACCTTTGCTTCCCTCAGTCCCAGCCAGGGCACCCAAACTATCCTGGGGAGTATTGGCCATCCACAGTCCATTGATGGCTGATTCTGTCTTTGTTGTTTGTCAGAAGATGTGAATATCAGGATAAACGCATGCTATCCTAAACTTATTTCCTGGCAAAATCATTAGCTAATGAATATTATGTGCAGCAAATAAAAACTTGTTCAGCACGTGGTATTTATAAATTATTCTCTGCAACTCCGAATCTGTCACTAACTAATCGGTAAATTAAGTCATTTAGTGATCGGAGCCAGGAACTCAGATCAGAGACTGCTGAATACTGATCTAATCAGCAATTCAATTGCTGCACAGGAGTTCAAAACACACAATTCATTGCACCTTGGCAAAACTCTACATACTCATCTATGAAAAGGATGCACTGCCTGCTTTGCAAACATCCTGCACATTTACACAAATCAGCCTTGAGACCCAGAGCACCTAAACACCAAATGTTTCTCTTAGACCCAGTTCAGCACATTTTCTCTTTTAAAGACAAGTAAGAGATGTTTTGCAAGAGTAGATTTAATTTTCCTGCAGAGTTCCAACCTGGTAAAATGCCATATATTTTGCATATACTAGTTATTCTTTAGTAAGGCCATTTGATGGAAACAAAACAGTTTTTCAAGTAAATGGATAACAGTCCTACACACATGAAAGGTAATAGCATAAATTTAAGGTTCTATTATCCGAATTTGCTGTCAGGATCATGTTCAAAGTGCTCAGTACTCAAAAAACAAAAAAAACCTTGAAAGTTTTTTTTCTCCTTCACTCACACAGTAAGGTGGGTACCACTGCAGAAGTAAGCTGGCCTAACTACCAGAAACTGTAAGCAGGCCAAAATGAACGTGTTGCAGCTGGTTGTCAGTACCATGTCACATACCTGATAGCAAGAGAAAGGCAAGTGATACTAGTGGCCTTGCAGCTGATGGGAGGTGGTGATAGAGTGGTGATGAATAATAATCATTAGCATGTGTGGCAGGTGCACCCACCCTGACAAAAGACTGGGGGCATTAGGACTGCTGCGTCCTTAATTTTTGTGCCTTTACGGGGAAGCATGCTGATGGGAATGTACACACCCTGGGTGAGGAACAGAAGTTGAGGCCCTCAGGCAATCAGAATTGACCACACATCAGATTTGACTGGGGTACAAATGGAGCCCCACTGGAGAGCAAATGGAGTTGGTTCTCCTTGGAGCAGAGGGTCTGCAGTTGAGGACTCTCCCCCTGGGTTGGGATGCTGCCCAAGGAAACTCCTCGAGGTTGAGAGCCCTCATCTTAGAGGTGAGTGATTGCATGCATTTTGAATCCTCATTTCTAAAGCCAGCTGTGCAGTATTAATTCCTTGTACACCACCCTGAACCTGTGGTTTACTGATACTGTCAGAGTGTTGAACAATTTTGATAAGCCTCATTTCTAGTTAATTTTGCTAAACAATTTTGGTTTAAATAAACTTTAAATTTTAATTTATGACCTGCCTAGTTTCATTTTGTGAGCCTCTGCAACAGCATGACAGAACAGATGTTGCAGGAGGCTTATCCTTTCTCTTCAGTATCAACCATTCACAGGCAACAAATGATGTGTATGTTTGGTATGTGAAAGAATAGAGATGCACAGGAGATTTGGCAATTTTTGTTGTCTCCCCCTCCCATGCGCACTGTGGCATAGGTCATTCCTGGTTTTCATTAAGAGAAATCCATGCCACAGGGGCTGTGATGTGGCCCACTATTAGCTCTCTGTGTCTGTGTACCAGAGATGCTGACATTCCCACAGCTGAGGAAAGCTACATTTCACAGCTAGGACAGAGCCTGAAGACAGCGCTTCACACTTACAAGGTCACACGAAACAGCCTTGCTGGATTTGTGTAATATCCACTTCCCATATGGAAGCATTCAGCCAAAGTTCTCCAAGTAGGGAAAGTGGAGCGGTGGGGTGATGAGACAACTAATATAACTTCTTACAAGTGTTGCTGTTTACACCTTTATACAGTTACCACTGTCTGCAGGGAAAATTCACACTGTTTATGTTCACACATCCAACTTGGGTAGCTGAGTGATAAATCTAGACTTTCTGGTCAAGGAAACCGGATTCAGAACAGGTCTGTCTGCTTTGGCTTGTAATCACAACTGACAAATCCAATAGGAAAAAAAAATTTGGTGAACAACTTTTCAGTAGTGTGAAGCTTTAAATCTTCACAGAAATAACACTCCAACACCTATTTTATTCCACATCACCTCTGACTCCCAGGCCCAGTCCCACCACCCTCCTTCAGAAGCATTGTTCCTTCTGTCTCTGCCTTTTACCACCCCAACCAGCTGGTCCCTTTTCAGTTCCTCTTTAGTATCCCCATCCATTCTGGGCTTACTCTCCTGGGTGCTCCAGTGAGGTCTAGGACCTAAAAGTATCTTTGGGAGGAATAAAGAGGAACATCCTGCAGATGGGGGATGTACCTTGTAGCAGAGGCAGTGCTGTCAATCACGATCCACTTACAGGAAAATGGGTTATGAGTTAACAGTACAGGGGGATTCCCTAAACCACACAGACCACTCCAGCTCCACTGATAGGATGGCCTAAACTCCTACTTCAGGCGTCTAAGCAGAATGACTCAATTTAGAAAGTGTTGCTAAGACCTGCCAGTGCATCTCCCTGCCAGGGCAGGCTGTCTCCTCTCATCTAATTTATTAATGTTTCTCAAATTTGATTAAATAACCTAAGAAAAGGTCTCCTAGAGAGCATCCCACTGAATCATAGAATCAGTAAGGCTGGAAAAGACCTCTAAGATCATCTAGTCCAACCATCAACCCAACACCTCCATGCCTACTAAACCATGTAGCAAAGTCCCACATCTACACATTTTTTGAACTCCTCCAGGGATGGTGACTCCACCACCTCTCTGGGCAGCCTGTTCCAATGCTTGACTACCCTTTCAGTAAAGAAATTCTTCCTAATATCCAATCTAAACCTCTCCTGACACAACTTGAGACCATTTCCTCTCATCCTATTACTAGTTTCTTGGGAGAAGAGGCCGACACCCATGTAGTACATTTCATAGCTGGAGACCCTCTGCATCTCACAGGGTGACTGACACGTTCCCAGCCTTTCTGTGATAAGGAGCTCAGATTCTATTCTCCTTCTCCAGAAACAATCTTTATCGCTCCCCATACCTATACTCTTTCCTTTAAAGGCAGGCTTTTTTGTCTTCCCATACCATTCCTCTATGGAAACTGCTTTCCCATCCTTTTGTGAAGAACCATGTTGTGACTCTAGTAATACGGTTAGTTATTCACCCCTTATAGGAGACCAAGCAATTGTGCATAACTGGAGGAGAATACACTGTTCCTATTATCAAGGAGTACTGAAGCTTAGAAATTTATAATGTGCTTATTTTCATAATGCTACTCCAAAGTAGGGGGACACTACCCCCTTTTGCTGAGGCACAGGTAGCTACTACAGCCATATCTAAGTGTCTGGGGCCTTGCAATGTGTCCCACAGTTTTGGTTCTCTAGATGTCTGTATCAAAAGCCCTAAAAAAAGTCAGGCACATCAGAAAATGCTATGTGCACAGCTCTTGCTCAGCAGTCATGAATATTCAAGACTAGCAGCTGCACTTGGGAAGTGTTCCTGGTTTAAACATACCAAGTGTGATCAGTATCCTCTCTGAAATAGATGTCAAGTAAGTCCCTAATTCTTGGGGTACATGTGCTGCATTTGAGGTTAGGTCTCTACACTGGGTAGCTGACAAATGTTACATAGGACAGTCTCCATCCCACACTCTTCAGACTTTATCCTGTAAAAGCCTTTGCGGTTTCTATGGGAGATAGCACATCCACCCCTGCTCTGCTCACCCTCAGGTGGTCTCCCACTTCAGTCCACAGAGGATTCAGTCCACCTCCACTTACTGCTGTTATCTTTCCATTCCCAGTGGAAAGTGTAGGGACTTCACTCCCACATGGGACAGAAACAAACAGGCCAAACACCATTCAGCGTGATTAAGAAGAGTTGTGCTCCCTTTTTTCCAACCCATAATTCATAGAGTTGAAGAAGCCTGGAACACAGTTGTGCTGTTCTACATCCGCCTAATTCGGGTTTATGAAGGAAAATGCGCACAGAAAGAAAGATCTCCCTGGAGGAGACACCACATATAAAGCACTATACTCCAGTGCGGTCTTCATCTTTTCTTTTTTACTGTGCCTGGCACAGTTACATGCTAAAATCATCTAACAGCACAGCCTACTGACTATTTCTCTCCAGCAGAAAAGTAACTCGTTCTCCAAGAATCACATTGCTGAGACCTGGGGAGTAAAAAGCAATCTGAGACAGTTTATGAGGGCTGAAGGGACAATTACATACACAGAAAACAAACTCGGAAATTTTCCTATGCTGCTTGGGGTCCAGGCTGTGACTCTCTTGGTGTCTAGCCAGGTGAAGGTCTGATTCTTCTCAAAGCTGCAGCTGAAGAGGTAACCAACACCACCTCTGCTACTCGGGGCAGCAATTCAAAACCATTTCATTTGTTCCTACTGCTACAACTGAGCTGCCCATCATCGGGAAGATGGGGAGGCAGAGTAACCAATTAGCCTGATGCTTAACATCCTTCTGATGCATGCACCAGTGCTCAATGAACATGCTCAAACTCTTTGGGGCTGTAAATCACTTTTCCATAGGCATATTCTCAGGTGCATGTCACTTGGCACTTCACAGAATCTGAAAGCACAGACTGCAGGCAAGGTGAAGACAAAGGTGATGATGGAGGAAGTAGTACAGCAGGAATTTTCTCTTCCACAGCTACAACAGGTCACACAGGGGCTTCAGGCAGTCTAGGCCTATGCGACCACATTCTCAACACACCCAGCTCTGTACTGCTTCAAATGATGCCCTGGAACCCCTAATTCTGTTCCAAGCTACATCAATGTAGCCTGAAATCACTCCACTTTCAGCTTTCTTGGAGTTACTATGTATTTATTCTGAAGTAATCTAACACTGGACATGTAAAACAAACAGGAATTCATTACAGTGACCCTGTACAAAATCCACCCTTACTGTTTACCTCAGAAGTTAGATCCATGGTTAAAATTTCAGTATCCATTAATATTTATAACAGGCTATCAACATGTTTTCAACCACATCTCTTAAACAGTTTGTTACGCTACTTGTATTTTCAAGGTGATTTCTCACTTGCAGAACCAGGTCAGAAAAATTCCTTGCATCTGAAGAATCACTTGGCAGTTAGAAAACTCCATCAGTGGCCATAGACAGAAGATTCCTAAATTACTGGTACTTTTCAGGAAAAAGTGTGGTAGTAACTTTTAATTATTCCAAATCAAATGTGCAGAGAATTTAACTTGATCAGATTAAACAACTCATTAAAAAAAAAAGGCCCCAATATAGGAAAAGGAATAAACAGGGAAGCCACATGAAAACAATCTCTTTAATCAGTTATGGAGGACTCATTTTGTCCCTTCCTATTTTACCTCTCTAAGTTATAAATGTTAACAATTCTCCTACAGGGATCCCTGCCACCTTTAAGTTCATTACTGCTAGAGGGAGAAAAGGAAGAGACATTGAATAAAAGTCAACACTACTTGAATGGCACTGTTACACAACCCAACAAATTTCCCTGAAAACTACCCCCACTATGGAATAATAAATCCTGGTGTAACCCTAATTAAAACCAGAGAAATAGGAGTACAAAATGACAATGGATTTGACCTCAGCATTCAGCTTAGTCAACAGTCACACTGCAATGAGAGAACAGCATCACAGGCAAAACGTTGTAAATAAACAGTGCCTACGAAGATGAACGTCTATATGAGCAGACTGTTTATGAGCACAGATGTGGGCTCTTCCATGGCAGCTGGCCTTTGCACTCAAGTCTTTTATTGACAAGCATAGCTGAAAGTTAGAAAGTTCTTGAATCTATCCCCCTCTCTATTCCCAAGTCTCATGAGTTAGCAATGTTTGCCCTGGTTTCACTGGTGCCTATGTCCCCAGCATTGCAGTGCTTAAAACACGTCAGACAATGTGAATATGAGTGAATACACCAGTATCTGTACAAGTATTGCTGTGAACCCGAGTTGACTCCAAGGACAGAAACGCAGGTTTGCCTCCTGTTTACAGCCTGTCACAGACAGGTCAACCTTTCTGTTTCTTCCCCTGCTCTGATTTCAGCCCACGGCACACCTCCACTGGAACTTGGTCTGTAAGGACTTCTCTGTTTGTAACAACAGCAGCATACCACAGACCTAGGGGCAAACAGGCAGTTCCATAATATGTCACAAAATACTTCAAACCATCAATATTTTCTTTTACTAGTTCATTAGTTCTTAAGTAACAAAAGATGGCAAGTCAGAAATGCGTATTTTTGCCAGTCAGTTAGGACTTGTCCACATCCTTCTGCAGAAACAGTCTTCCCATCTGAAAGCATAATTCTTGTTACAATAACACTTTTACTTCATTCTGCTTCTTTTTTTCTCTTAATTTTTCTCCTCAATTTTAAATTCACAGTTTAAGGTGACACTGTTTCTGTGCTGAATCATGTCAATGCTTTCCTTGGGAAACCGAAAACCCAGCTTTTTCATTCAAAGTTTCTTCTGGGGAAAACTTCTGACTTCCCAATCAGCTCTGCTTAGAGAGTAAAAAGTTGATTAAACTTCTCAACATAACAGACAACTCAATTTCATGCAGCTATCTTAGATTATGACACCTCATTCTGAGAACCACAAATACTGGTCTGATATACAGGTATCTAAATTACCACAAAGTCCATCAATGCCTTCAACAGGTTTTAGAAGAGAACTTCAAATGTGTAAAAGCTGTGGTGCATCTTCCTATTTTTCTCCCTGGTAAGAGCGAGAACCTACTGATGAGAAAAATCTAAGATTGTACAGAACTGTGGTCCATCTTTTTTTTTTTTTTCTCCTCATCTAGCTTGGAAGGGGGCACGTTAGGGAAAGCTCTTTTGCCGTGTTATGCTATGTTTCTATGGATATAAATAGAAAATAGAATGATTTATATCTCACTCAGCTAGCATCAAGAAAAAGTCAAGCCATTCTAAACTCAATACATCCAGGACACATTTGAAATTTAGCACTTAAAAGGATTAAAATGCAGCTCTAGCTACCCTATGTCTTCCTGGATTCCAAGAACCATTTTTTTTCTACTTTCAATGCAAATAAAGTAAGTCTAATGACTCTGAAGTCACACGAATGAATTTTAAAAAGGCATTTGCCCAACAGCCATGTAACATCTTGCTAAAAAAAATAGGATGTACTTATCTTATAACAAAAACTAGCTAACATGTTTTGAAACTTACTTTCCTCCATCTAAAAACTGGTTTGGGCTAAGAATAGTCGTTTTTTATATTTGTTTAAATTAAGGTAATAATTCTTGAAGATGTAAAAATCACAAATATTATATTGAGATAATTATATGAGGCACTGTATCTTTCTCAGTGTTATACATGCCTCTGCTCACCTACCCCACTTCCTGACCTTCCCCTGAAATCCACACGATTCTTCTCAGGACCAAAATCAAACCCAAAATGAAAAGACAAAAACTGTGTTTCTCTCAGTACAGCTGTCTCTCCTCAAAGACAATCAGCTGTCCAACGCAAATCTTGGGAAAGAATTTTTCCATAATGGAGGAAACATTTGCACATCATGAAATCTAAGGTCCATCTGGTTAGAATATGAGCACCGCCTATTTTTGGGGGTTTTTTATTTTCCTCCCTCCAGCTGGATATGAGTTTGTCCTGTGCTCTAGTCATGCCTGCTGGTGTCAGCATGCACTTCCTGATTCACCCTTATCATCTAGCATAATCAACTTAAGACTTTCTCTGTTACATTCTATTATCTCTCAGGCTTGATGGAGTTCTGCTATCAATACCCACCTCATTTTATGACAAATGGGAATGATTTTAGCAATCATTTCTGTGGGTCTTGCATTCACTCTCTCAAAAGCTTTTCATTTCTTAAAATTAGAGATGATGATCTGATATTTAGTAATAGGGTTTTTTTTTCTCAACTAGGTTTTCAAAACCGGGCAGGCCTAATAAGAAAAAATGCCAAACAATATTTCACCCCATTTGGATCAGATCAAGTGAAAAGCTTATAGCAAGATGATTCACATTCAGAGAACCAGCCACAGAGGGGGGTACTGTGCACGCCTCTTTTCCAAGTAACGTCCCATTCATCAGTGCTAGAAACCCTTACTCCATCTCCTGTTGAGTATGTTTCAGGTATGTGGACAGTTTTTTTCCAACAAGGCCAATGCTGAAATATATTGTGGAATCACGGAATAATTTAGGTTGGAAGGGACCTAAGGAGGTCATTCAGTCCCACCTGCTGCTCAAAGCAGGGCCAACTATGAGATCAGACAAGACTGCTTAGAGCTCTATCCAGTCAGATCTTGACAACCGCATAAGGTAGATACTGCACAACCTCACCAGGCAGCCTGGTCCACTGTTAATCATCCTCATGATGAAAGAACATTTCCTTCTATCCAGCTGGACCCTCTCCTGCTTCAATTTATGTCTCCTGCCTCTCAGCCTCCTACCATGCACCACTATGAAGAGCCAGGCTCCATTTTCTCAATAATCTCCTCATAGGTATTGAGGAAGCCTACTATTAGGTGTCCCCAAAGCCTTCTTCTTCAGGCTGAACACCACCAATTCACTGAGCCTCTCCTGACAGGGGATGTCCTCCAGTCCCCTATCTGATGGTCCTCCGCTAGGCTTACTCCAGTTTGTCAGTGTCTTGCTTGTGCTGAAGGGCTCAAAGATGGATACTGGTAATCTAGATGTGGACTAACAAAAGCTCAGCAAAGGGACAATAATCCCTTCCTTCAATCTACTGGCTGTGCTCCTGTTAATACAGCCCCAGATGCTGCTGGCCTTCCTGGCTGCCAGGGCACTCTGCTGGTTCACATTCAGCTGCTGTCTACCTACAATTCCCAGGTCCTTTACACCAGAGCTGTTTCCAACCTGTGCTGTTGCAGTAGGTTCTTCCTTCCCAGGAGCAGGACTTCAAATTTGTTCTTGTTGAATTTTCCAGGGTTCACACCAGCCTCCAACCTGTCTAGGTTCTTCCGAATAGCAGCCCCATCATCAAATCACCTCAACTGTTCCCCAAATTTGGTGTCAACTGCTAACTTCATGAGGGAGCACTGTTGCCTCCTTTAGGTTAGTCACTGGAAATGATCTTAAGGATGTTGTCCTCTCAAAGACAGTAGCTTCCTGCTCTGGAAGGAATCCTAACTGCAGAAAATTGTGCTAAATTTTTTGAAAAGCAGCGATTCCTAAATAAGGGATCAAAATAAATTGCAAAATCATTTGCTGAAATAAGGGCCAGACCACCTACTTCTTGCTCAGCTTCGTAATTATGTTATGCTTGGCAATGAAGAACTGATGCTTGCAGACTCAGCAGTTATTGTTGGCATAAATACGCAAGGCATGGAGCATTTTTACTTCTGCTAGAGAAACACTACTCACCTTTCCAGTCTTCAGCCAACCATAATGTGCTGGAACATACCATTCCTTCCCTTTGCCAATAACAAAGGGCTGATATAAAAAATTATGTCCAATCTCATTTTGCTTTGGGAGTCTCTGTTGAGTTGAAAGAAATAAAACCTAGACCCATATCGAGGACAGAAAGTCTCCTTGAACTAGAATACACGGAGGCTGTCATCTTCTGTCAAAAGAAGCAATTAGGGGAATTATATAGTGAAGATTGCTTCAGAGATAAGGATGAAATAACCTCAGGAGATTCCACCTCATTTTAACACCTTTCCTTTATGGTTTTATTGCGATACAGAAGCATTATATTTAACTGGTGGCACCCTACCATTTCTATCACTTTTCTGGTTACCCTTTGCGATGTCACAAAGCGTTTTACAAAGCAATATACAAAACAGGTATCACTTCACAGAGCCCCCACTTATAACAACATCAACACATCCATCTAAGGTTAATCCACAAAGGGCACTGCCAACAAAGCTCTTTCTGAACTCAAGCCATTGTATCTTTTCTGTATCAGAACAAGAGCTGCAATTGGCAGGCAAGTTGTGGTTTTGACTTCCATAGATTTCCTCCCCCCAAGGATTTTTCTGCAACTGAAGGAGCATTTCACAGAGAGGTTAATAATCTGGAACCTAGATGGCTTGGCTCTTCCAGAGACTCTGGGAGATTTTGGTCACATAATGCACTTTGTGCCTCTATTTCTTCTCCTGTCCTTTGTTTGGGCTGAAGGTGTGTCACACAGTCTCTTGCTACATGTGCAGGTCACATACAAACAATAGGGCTTTTACTGGCAGCTGTTTTGCAAACCACATGGCCCATGAAACACTATTCCTCCAGAGACGTGAGATCCACCACCACTTCTGACACAGAAATGCATTGGTCCTCTTGAAATTACAGTACTCATGAATGAAAAGAAAAAAACAAACTACCTTTTGCTTAGTCATTCCATCAGGTTACAGCTTAGGAAAGTGGCAAAAAATGTAGGGTGCATCAGTCACGTTATTGGCAACAAACCAGCAGTTTTAGGATCCCTTTCTCTCGTAAGACACAAGGAAGCAGCACCAATGGTATCTGCAAAGTACAGGCAGAGTAGGACACCTCCAATCCCTCCTCCTCTTCTCCCAGGAATAATACAAAACCAGCAGCTCAGACAGTGCAATTCTGCCAGTTTATCAGGTAAGATGCATTCAACCACTTGCTCAGTATTATAATAACCTTAAACTTCCTCTTTGCAAAATATTTACCCAAAATGAGCTAAAATACCAAGTAGCATACTTCTATCCAACCCCTTGCAGTCAAGTTCCCTGCCTGTCCCTCCCCTCCCCCAAAAAAAGAACCAAAAACCAATGCTGTAAGACTTTAGGGCCTCTTCCAGTAGCCAACACAAGTAAACACAAATATAAAATCCTTATCTGAATTAAATTAATAATAAAGCAGGCCTTCAAATAAGTGTTTTAAGATTACCTCAGAGGGTGATATGGCTGCAATTTTTGCCACTGTAGCATTTTTCTTATATGGACCAAACATTAGGAAGGGCTAATGTAGACAGACCGTCAAGGAGACTGTCAGCTTAGCATCACACACAAATTTGTGTATTTTGCTACTATGGTTGTTGTGTGATTCCCTGCCCATGCTGCAATAAAACTGCAGCTCCATACAGTTTGCTCACTTGCACCCCAAATGAAAAAGCCTTCAAGTCTATGTTGCATTTATATGCTGAAAGTCCAATCACAGCACTCAGCTGCTGGCAGCATGGAGTGTTTGCTGTTCTCAGAAGTGGTGCGCACTAAAACATCACAGGAAACATTAATAGGAAAAGGCTAGACAGGAAAATGTATAGCATTGAACATGTTTGTCTCTTTGAGAAATGTTCAAAAGAGACACCAATCTCTGAGATCATCAGTATTGTCTACAAGTCAAAACATTTGTTGTGACAGTATGTCAATCACCAGGCAAGGCCTAGAGTGTACTCTGCCTGAAAAAATGGCACCCTGTCTTGCATCAGCTCCACTCCAATGGCATGCAATGAATTACATTTTCAGTAGCCAACCCTGTCAAATACCATGGTGAGTCAGCAAGATGCCAAGATGAAGACCTACTGCAACACTATGATGTTAGGTGGATTTGCTAAAAAACTTCTCTAAAGAGTACTGTGCTGAAACGACAAACAGAACTGAAGGACGTGGTGAATATGAAACAGAAAGCAAGTGCACAAAGGTTAGGAGATAGCAGAGGTGCAACAGTATGAATACAACTATGAGACTGGATGGTAGCCATGGTTGAAGATAATGAATATGAAGAAGGCTTTATTACCACACTGAATACCAGACAACTAGATAGATGCACCAGACCCACATGTCTTAACTTTACATTAGCAGCTACTGGCCTCCGTATCTAGACATTCATGTCATTTGGTGCTTTTGATTGTTTTGACCTAAATGCACTGATTTACAACATAGGCGATATTAAAAAAAAAAAAAGCGTGCAGGGTTAGGGATATGCCTAAACATAAAATGTAACCAGCAACCTGCTCCACTGACCCAAAGCTTAAAAAGCATTCAGGAGAAATGCCTCTGACACATATGAATCTGCATACATTGACGAAGTGGCCAAGAGGTTGAAAACAGTGCAGGGACAAGCAGGTGACACTGTTTGGTTCAGTCCTTCATGAGCTGCTCACCAGTGAAGAAATGCAACAAGCAGAGTGCTATTTAACACTGGTAGGCCAACACGACTAACAACCCAGTTGGCCATGGCCAGATTTGCATGACACTACCACATGTCCTTCTGGTATCACAATGAACTACAGAAAGGCAAAGAATGAGGTTACTAGAGATTGAGAGGGGCAAGAAGGCAGAAGCATTCAGACACTGCTAGAATCCAGTATTCAGAAAGGACTGAAGCTGGCTGGTGTGAAGCCTGACCCACTGCTAGAGGCAGAGAGCTCCATTGGATAGGGATGCTCCTGAAATCTCACAACTGAAAAGAATCTCACTACTGAAAAGAAGTAAGGAAAGAGACTAGAGCAGCGGGATTTTAGTGCTCAGAGTTATGTTGGAAGGTGGCAATGCCTGCCACCTAGTGACTCTAAGCCAAAGATAATCATAGATCTTTGCAATATGTAGGGATGAGGCTACAACAGCTGGTTTTAGAGTTCTACATGGCAGGCAACTACTGACATAGCTGTATAACCTCTCTCTGCAGTCAATGGAGAGAAGCAGGCACTTCTCTCCACAGATTGTAAAAAGGCAGTCGCACTGACCAGCTCAGGTGTAGTTAGATGAAATGATCCTCATCCTCAGAAGTTATACTAAGCAAGAACCAAAAAATTGCTAAAATGCATACATTTGGGTGACTTGGAGAAAATAGAGCTACCAGCCCCACTCCATTAACATGTGCCTACCACATAGTAGATCCATGTGAAAAACAAGGAACCTAACTGCAAGATGTGAAAGTTTGTTGTAGCTTGCACGTGTGTCAAACTAAGTTACCAGGAAGCCATGAAGAACCATCATGATGCTCAGACAAAACTGAGACACTCATTATAAAAATGTAAGATCTGTGGGCCTTGCAGACTGCCTACTATTGTTCCCTTTGGTGTCCTGATGGAGAAAAATAAGTACTTACTAAGAAAACAAAAAAGAATGCCTATTAAGTTGGCAGCTAGCTTGCACTCATGACTTTTTCTCTGACAGAAACAATCTTCAGAAGTCCCAGGTACTGGCTGAGCATTGAGGCCAAAGGGACAGCAGCATTACATCGGGTAACTGATGTATAGATACATGCTTATGATGAGTTTTATTGTGATCTGTGTGAGCATATCTTCACCTCTCAAGGATTTCCTGTTGCATCGTCACAAAGTGGTTTTGTTACTGTTAATTGACCTTCTCTGATGATGTCAAGAAGGGATACTTCTGCTTCAAATGTATATTACTCTAAAAGCAGAAACAGAGTATTTAGCTAGTGCTTATTCATTACATGGTGATGGTGGAATTCATCATCTTATTAAAAAAACCCTCAAAATACAGGAAGCTGGGATGACAAGTTTAATTAAGTTTTAAATAGCAAAATAGTTAATATTTTGTCTATTAATAATTAATGTCTGCAGTTAACATAGCTGTGCTGTGCAGTAATGAATCTTCCTAGCGGTATCCTGATGGACAGTATTTCTACTAGAGGGCTTTCCCAAACGCTACATAAAAGGGAATTTTTGAAGCATCAGTTGATATAGTGGATGCCCTAGCAGTAACTTATGCTTAGATTGGTAAAACACTGGCACTTCTTAATCAGCCTATTAGAATTTAATTGTATTAACTTATGCTACAGTGACCAACATTAACTCAGGTTAAAGTAAAAATAATTTGGCTTAAATCTTCTATGCACTACACTACACAGTACTGTCTCCATGAATGATAATTTGCCAGGACCTCTTAGGAATGCTATTAGATCTCTTTATGTGGAAGCCAGGAACAGATATAGGACATGGCAACAATTATGAGCTTATTTCACTGATTGACACTATGCACAAAATACTAACAAAAACATTGGCAGTGAAGTTTGAATTTGCTTTACCTAATCATATTCCTGTCAAAATTAGGGATTTAAAAACAAGATATTCAAAACAACAATTAGAGAATCCTTACTTGTCAAATACACTTTACTGAAAACATTTACATTTAATTTTAAAATGATCGGATGTCTAATCATCATTGAGAAGTACTCACTAGGACTTTTTCATACATGCAATAAACTGGGGTTTGGAAAGAGATTCTGCAGATGAATAAAAGAGCCCCAATACTAACCAAAGCTTCAGTCTAGCAATCACGCCTTTTTCAAATCACTAAGATCTAGAGATCACTCGTCTCTCTTAACTGAAGTCAAATAACTGATTGACACCGCTATTGATGACTAATGCATCTGATCGTGTGACAAAGAATTGCTGAAGCTATTATGTGACAGACCTAACATGTAACATTACCATGATCCACTGCCAATGATAGCATGGCTAGCCAAATCTAATGATTCATTATTATTTACTACAAGCAGCTTTATACTGATGACACCAGGAATTTGAGAGTGAATTAATGTGAAAGCTATGAAAACAGCATCTTATCTTCATGCACTGTAACAATAACAGAACTAGAAGCAAATGAAACATTTTGTTGTTGCATATGTAGAGCATCTCTCCATCAGGATGGTGTAACTGCATTAGAAACAACTGAAGATATTTAGATAATTATCATTAGTAATTTGGAAGACCATATAAGACAGATGAATCAGAGAAAATTTTGTGACAGCTGTTTTGCCAAATCAAAGCATTTCAGCTGTCCCAGAGACTTAATAATATGAATAAATTTTCCTTCTTTCAGTAGCTACTAGATATTCCTTCCCTGAATGATCCTACTCTTACCTGGGGGAAGCAAGAAATGCTGAGACCCTGTTAGAGAAAGGGGATTAAAAATGTCGGATGCGTTTGTAACAGGGCATCCACTAAGTTAAGTTTAGTTCCCATGATTCTGTTGAGCTAGATGCTTGGACTTGACCATTTATGGGTCAGCAAGTTTCTAACCAAAACAAAAACCCACAATCACCAAAACTCAGCCTTTTTCATGACAAGCCAAGTCTCTTTTCTGCATTTATAAGAGGTATTTTTTCCCCAAGAGGCCACTACCAGGTTTTATTTCTTTGCCTTAAGACGACAGCCACTGATTTTTACCTAAAAGCTTGGGTTTGGTGGGTTTTTTTGGTTTTGGGGGGGTTTTTTGGTTGGTTTTTTTTTTTTTTTAGGGTTTTTGTTTGGGTTTTTTTTTTTTTTTAAAGTTACTGACTTTCAAGTAATGATACAAAAGATACAGGTTTGTCACAAACTTTTTCATTGTGCTTCCTACAGAGAGGAAGATCTGAAAAGTGTGGTTGGCAGCAGTTCTACTATTTCCAAGCCAAAATCACTCAAAGCCAGGAAAAACACCAGTACGTAATTTCCTTCAGCAGCTACTCTTCCATGCCCTTTTCCAGTCATCATCATCTTTCTCCCAAACCATCTGTTTTCTCTTCCTTGCACTACTTGTGATTTTTGCACCTCCCTTAAAGCTAAACCTGCCTCTAAACTTCCAGCCCACAACCTCACATTCCATCTTCCACTTCCTATCTACACACCTCCAAGCCCTCAGACCAGCTCAGGCTCAAAGAACAACTTCTCACCATCTCCATTTCCCCCTCACACCAAGAGGTCATCCTTCTGTGCGCTGCCTAGTCCATGGCTCTCCTTCCTCAGGTTCCTCGCTTCTGCTCCCCACGCTCCAGCTCTTAGTATTTCTCACTGCATGATGTTAATAAATCCCATTCTTTGACTTCTGTAGCCAAGCACTGTAATATCCATCAATGTCTTGCCACATCTCTAATAGTGCCAGTTATCAAAATATTGTTAGTTACATTCTTACTTCTTCACATCCTCTGCTCCACTCCAAATACCTTCACTGACTTACTAATTATAAACTGCTCAAAATCATGGAATTACAAATTGACCATTTTTTTCCTTGTCTCTAGCTAATTCCATCAAAAAAGGGAGACAGGACTCAAGCTCTGCAGAAAGACTTATACTTTCCCCGTGTTCTACTACTGACATCATTGCTGCTGAGATGATTCAACAAGTTACACCACTGGCTGATGGCATGTGAGATGCTCTTATAAGACACAAACAAGGCAATCATACTGCCAAATTACCTGCATTTTCCCACACTGTGCAGTACAATTTCCTTAAATTCGGTTTTCACAAACTCATTCCTACCTTTTCCCTTGTGGTACATCTCATTAGCACCAGCCAAGCCAGAGGAACTGAGCAACTCTGGGGACTTCTAAACAAAAAGTGAATAGTGAAAGTAAATTATGCTGTGAAAAAGGATAGCAAGATTGATGGAGACAGCTCATTTTGATACTAAAATGATTTGCAGGATGAGTAGCTTCAGAAGAAAGTATAATTTTATGCCATGGTACTCTACCCAAGGTGTTTGCACACTGAAATACCTCTACAAGTTCAAAAAAGGTTTGCTAAGTGTTGATTATATGGCCTGGAAATTCCAGTTACACTATAAACCTGTTTATGAAGTCATTCATTCTGTGCTTGCAATGTTCTCACTGCAATTTTTATTAGCCTTTAGAGCATGCTTTCCATGTTTCCTTTATAAGACGACCACAGGATGACTCAGCAAGCAGTTTGCTGCAACCCTATTGCCCATAAGCCCATTCTGATCTAATCAATTTAGCTGTAACTACGACGAGGTTGTTTCACTGTAAAATCCCTGGAATTTTCTGGCTTGTGAGACACTGAGGATTCATGGTTCAGGCTTTTAGTTACTGCATCTAAGACTAAGTGACTAGAGCATTATAGAAACAACAAAAAACAATTTAAAATAAAATAACTTTAATGAAGATATAGATAATTGCTGGGAGGTTGGAAGGTGACACATGCAGTTTTCATATCCATTCTGCTCCTAAATCTTTCCTGATCTGTAAGAATAGAGGGAAGACTTCTAGCAATTTTTGACAGAAAAAAAAATGCAAATCAGCTTCTTTATCTTCTTACCTCCCAGACTCCTAATATTTGGGGGGGAAGGATACTGTCATTTGAAAATGTGCGTATTTTTGAACCTTAACACTCACTCGAGCCAGCAATATGCCTCTGACCAGGGCCTCACTACAATGCGTATTTCTGACTGCAAATATAGACCAGAAACTAATTATCTCTTCTTCCTGAAATACACTTGTTCTGCATTCCCCAGATTCAATGAAAACTGGTTTCTCAGAGTCTACTCACTGCCTCAGATAAGGGTTCTGCAACATATTAACTCCTTCAATGTTGGCAAAAGTCTATTATAAAGGGTATGGCACCAACACATGGCAGATACAGGATGTGGCCATATCGAGGTTGAAAGCCTGGTATATCAGAAGAAGCCAAGATGTTTGGTTGTCTGAGGTTTAGCCTGAACAGTATCTGGTAGGGAGAAAAGTTTTGCAATTAAAACGTATTATAGGAAGATGGGTTACCAAGCTCACCTCTGATACAGTTTGGAAGTGGCATCAATAATACCTATACACCTTACAGAGGCTGCCTGCAGCTAAATGAATCAATGCTTGTCACTACTTGGCTGGGAGGTGCTTTCTATCTTTTATTTTATTTTGAAGTATTTTTGTAAGGGTGTGAGGAAAATTATGTTTCCCTTTAAAATAGCATGAATCATGTACTAGAAGAATAATCTGCAGTATATTCACTCTAGTTCAAATAAATTAATTTTGCTAGGCAAGAAAGGAGAGGAAATGATGTGTAAGAGATACAAGTATCTGCAACTAAACATTTAAAAAACAGACTATATTGCACCAGAGAAAGAGCACTGTGCTTAACATACCAATAATTGTACAAACTGTAGAAATCAGAGCCAAATTCCATCAAATACCCTTCATATTCTGCAAACAGCATGAAATCCTTCCTAAATTCTCCAGTGGATTCATTGCACTGTACCAATCAGCTGTCTAATCCACACACAGATTTCCATTTCCACAATATATTACACGCTTAGTGATAAGACATGCTTTTAACAAGAATGACTTTTGCAGTTTACTTAGAGACATGAGGCTTTCCACGTCTTGTAATGCTCAAAATTGCCACCATTAGGAAAGCATTCCACTGCATTCAAACACTCTCCCCCAAGAGACACAGTTTATTAAGACTACCCAAAAAGCTCTCAAATCCCCACAGGTCTAAGGCACATTGCAGCCCCTAATCCTATCCTTCAGCAAATCCATGGATATTTATGACTTATGTGAATTAAGTCAAGCCCCATATCCCATAATGACCATGTCATGATATGATATATCCTCTGCCAATTTATATTATCAGTTTGATAGCCCGTGTCTCTACAGCACTTTACTCTTCATTGAGCTGCTTAAGACATGGGTAGGTTTTATAAATAATAAGGAATAGATGTAGAGCATTTAGCTGCAAGCAGAAAATAAATTAATACATGAAAATTTGGTCAGAATTTATTTTCGCCTTATTAGCCGATCAGTCCAACAGCATGCCTATTTGCAAACATTTCCAGTTACGTAATTGAAATATACTGAAAGCCAGCTTGCATGAATAAGAGCATCTGAACTGACAGAAACATGCAATTCCCCTCTCAGTTAGGCTGACCCATAGGTCTTTGGCTCTGCGTATTTAAGGTTAAGTTACCAAATTGAGCTGAAAAACAAACTTTTATATATCCATTGACCTCCTATGGCTAGATACTACAAACTTCAATATTATCAATTGGTTGTATTTTATATAACATTCTTGGCTACAGAAACCTACAGGAACAGCCGTCTCCCCTGCCAGCTGTAATAACTAAATGAAACAAAACCAACCCCAAACTCATCCCAAATTCACACCGTGTTACAGAAGGGAGTACTTCATTGTGATCTATTCGTAATGGAACACTGCACTACAGGCTGCACCTGCACAAAAGGAACTAAAAAAGTATTGTTTTATTAAATGGCTGTCCCTCCTGGGACTTCTGAGTTTCATTGGACAGTTTTGGATTTCTGGCCAAAGTGTGGTGGGAAGTGCAAGCTGTGGAAATCTCAAATAAGCCTCTTCCACAAACAACCACCAGCTTTACCCATGTGTACTGATAGTGGCACTACGAGTGCCCATGTGCGACTTGCCACTTCTTCAGTCTACAATATATTATTCCCAAATTTCAAAACCAGCATCCTAGCTGATGTCTGAAAATAAAAGTATCTTCTACTGAGATATAGTTTTGACTTAAAAACTTCATTTCCCACAACAATTTGTTCCAATGCTTAGTTGCCCTCTCTGTCAAAAAATTAATTCTTCAACCACATCATAGAACAACTTGAGCATCTGAAACAGAGTATCTTTTTTCTTTTTTTTTTTAATGGTTTCAGACAGCAGGTCTGATGTGAGCACTGAATTCAACAGTCTCTTTTGATATCTTCCCATTTTCATAAGACACTTGAAAAATAGTGATGAAGTTTTGCTTTATTAAGATCCCATCTGTGTCTGGAAGCTATGAGGAATGAGCCTCTGGCTGCACAAGGTGACACCCACACATATGACAGGCAGCAGCCTCTTCCTCAAAAAAGTCCCCATCCTAAACAGGGAAGGCAGGCAAGAGGTGGGAAGAGACATGAAGATATCCATTTAGGAGTATTTCCTTCCCACAGATAAACATATTGTTGCTTTTCTCTCTCCAGTGATCATATTGCCCATTACCCGTTTGCAGGGAAACAAAGGAGGAGACCTACTCAAAGTTTCCCACGCTTCAGGGCTCAGGGTGAAAGCAGGATCCTAGTTAACTTCTGTAAAATGCATAACATTACCAAAAATACCTATATGAAACATCTAATTAATATTAATAGTACCAAAACAAAACTGTCATGAAGATTCACATCCCTGACAAATACAGAGGCTTTTTTTTTTTTTTTTTAAACCTGGCCATAATTTCCTCTTTCCTCCTTAAGAATCTTAGGTTCAGACCATCAGATCACTACCAGGAACCTACAGCATATAAGAAATACCTTTTCCGTGCCCAAACACAATGCTGTACTTGAACAAGATCTGTATGTTCTGAAAAGCTTATTTCTAAGTTCAGGATAAATTTATGATTTCAGTTAATAAGTCAGTTAAAACTGAGTTGTTCATGCACACATGCACATTCACATGCACATTCAGACCAAATGTCTCCCAAATGACCTCAGAATGTCAAATGTTAGAAAAACCATTTCTTCCTTGCTCTAGAGTAATTGTAGGGCTCCCAAGAAGCAACTTTTTAAAATAAACTCAATCTTTGTCTCAACAGCAATTAAAAAATGAAAGATAAAAGGACAAGAAAGTCACAAAATTCAATGATTTAAGAAAAACAGTCCACAAACCTATGTACCTCAAAGGCTAATGAAAGATATGTTTGTCTTTGTTAAATGAAATCAAAGTAATTCTGTTGTGAGCAACTTGAAAGGCTGGGTGCTACAAAGCACTAGCTGAATTATTAACATCAAGGTTATGGTATCATATGCTATGAAATAAAGCTATGAAGTACCTTGATACGAGCTGCCATCCCTCCTTCAGAGTTTCAGTAATTACAGAACAGTTATATGAAGAACCATCAATGTCAATCCTCATTTCTTTAGCCACGCAAAATAAAATGAGTATCAACAGGAGAAGAGGTAAACCACTCATGGTAGTGCAGGCATAAAACAGAGAAGAGAAGCTACAAGAACATTTTTTATTACGGGGATGTTGGCAACAGATGTTCTTTCTTCAATAAAATATTTATTAACCAAAATAGAGCTCTATGTTAATCACCTATTCACAGACAGAAGAAAAAATAGATGACTTAATACTGAAGCCTCAAAAAGTAAAAATGCTCAGCTGTATATGCAAATCAGAACTGTCTGCAGCTCACCTTCAACAAGACCATCCGAAGAAGCCAGCTGATGCAACCATCTCACCATAAACTCAACCCCTAAAAACCAGAGGGCAAAGCACCACTTCCACTGTGCCTTGGCAACACAGAATGACACTCTTGGGAAAATAGCTTCCACTAAAAAACCAATTATTTACCTAAACCCAGGCAAAGTCCACACTGTGCGCTTCCTTCTCCTGAAGTGAACTGGATGCAAGAGAGGTTGAATCTCCCATGACAGCTCCGAGTCGCAACCTTTAAATGGACAACTGCAAGGTACTCAAATTATTGTGGGAAAGGCTGAAGAAGAACTTATGCAAAACCATGTTTAAAGTCTATTTTTCAGAGGCTTTTAAATGACAAATGGCAGGGAAACAGTTAATTCTTTCAAAGAATGAAAAAAAATAAATAATCACCTGGGCCTGAAATGTACTATCTTCTACCAGAACATTGTACTTCTGGCATATTACCCAAACACTGAAACATGCCTGTCAGGTGCTTATTAGAGTTATTCACTTTAATGGAATTGTGCGTAAGAATGAACACTAAACATATAATTTATTTATCTGATTAATTTCTACAACACCTGTTGCCATGGCTCTTTATTAGAGACAGTAATGTAAATCTGCAAACAGCAATGCTGGGAAAAAAACATAATTAAAACCAAAGCAAAACAAAGGAATCAAATGGCAAGCAGACGAGGAGAGCCTATCACTGTGTCCTGAAAATCTCTGTCGCTCAAGAACTGATGGGCTGCCTAGGCAATGCAATTCCCCAGGTACGGAGCCTTGAAGAGGACATCCTGTTGCAAGTCATGTAAGGAAACGGGTTCTGATCTCACATCAGCATGGGATCTAGAGTAACTCTGCTGAATGCCATGAAGCATTGCATGTGAAATTCTACCTTTTCCCAATGTATTGGTGGGCTGTTCAAAGACTTATGGTACTCTGAAGCAATTCTTCAGCTTCAGCCACAAGCTTGTGAGCTGCCCACACAACTTCCTTCAAACAGGAAACATCACAGAGTAGTGTTTATGCATGAGCTACCTACACTATCTTCTGCTTCCTCTGCACACTTCCCTGGGACCCAAGAAGTACTTGCAAGCAAAATACTAAGTTGATGTACATGTCAGCATATTGGCTTTACTTGCCTTTTTTTGTTTTTAAATTCTTTGAAAAGTAAATTTAACAGATCTGCTACAGAAACTGCAAGTGAAACATTTGTCTCATGAAAAGTAATAGGAAAGCCAGAATTTCATCTTTGACAAATCTGTTGTTTGATATATGGATGTGAGGTGCCTTTTATAAATATTTCTAGACAGGGCCTATATGTAATGGATTCAAATTCCTAGCATAACTCTGACTGAAGATTTGGGTAGGACTACATGTTAAATTCATATTTCAGTTCTATCACCTTGAATGATCTTGACAGCTTTCTGCAGATTTCATTTCTTGAGCTCCCAATTCTTCAGAGCAGAATAAAAGTCATAAGGGATTCATTCCCCACCTGTGCTCATACCTTACCACCAGTATAAGTGCAGGATATGTCTCTTTTTTAATCACAGGAATAAGCCTACCTTATGCTTTAAACTAGCAAAAGAGGGTGCAGGCTGCGAAGCATGCTCAGTCCTGTCAAGCACCATGCATTTGACTCTAGTGTGGATCTCTACATTCTCCTGCTGCTGATTGAAGCAGAAAGTATCCCTCATTACTCAAACAAAGAGCAAATCTTCAAGGCAAACAATCTTGGAAAATTAATTTCTGCATGTGAGCCACTCCATCTCATCTGACCAAAACAAAAAACAGCTTATAAAAAACATTTATAAAACAGTTGCCAACTTCATGTGTTTGTGAAACACTGTTTTTAATATTTACTTATGTTGCTGGAGTAGCCATTGATTTTCTATGGAGCACAGTAATTACATTCTACCCGAAGTTTTAACATTACACATCTTCATTATTTACAAGATACTATGTTTAATGGTGCACTGTATTACTTACTTTGGGCAATGCATCTCCAACGTCATGATACATCAAGACAGGCAATAAAATTATGATGCAGAGAGACACAGCTTACCGCTTATCCTTCATTGCTGACCTCCCTACTTGTCTTCGAAGCCTGTGAGTAATTCCACTCTTCAATTTAGTCAGCTGCCTGGAAGGTTTTCTAGAAAACTTCCTGAGGACCTCAAACTTAACTGAATATGAAATGGAAAGGACATGCCATGCAATTTAGGTTTAACAAGTTTATTACTGATATGCTGGTCCTTTGACGGACGATTTTGCATGAGCAAACACCTGAAAAAATGAAGCCTTTTGGCTTCATTTAATTTTGTTTGTCCTTTTGGCAATCTAAATTTCTAGGTGTTATTGTAAAAAAGAAAGAAAGAAAAATATTTATTTCTAGTGAACACATAAGACTTCTCTAAATTGTATGTTCCTACAATATCCAAGTGTTATTGTACAGAAATGTACTACAGAATTTTAAAATACTCAAACAAAAACATGGTTAAGCTTGGAGTTCGGGCTCCAAACATACTTTGAAAAGTCAGAGGGACAATGTTTTCTAGATGTGCAATTTTTAAACCACTGAAATATCAAGCTTTAAAGTTAGTCTTTCTAACAGGACGCCGCTAGTCATAACAATCCACAAAGTCCACGTTCTGGAAAAAAAGGAACAGCGAGATGAGGCCACTGTATGCTTAAGATATCTTCTTTCCTCTCCTCACCAAATCCTACTTCTCCATACTGCTCTGAACTCAGTCTCATGCTACTCCAGTATTTCTCAGGTAAGTAGCACTCCTCAAAATGAGTAGTGTGTGCATGCATGGTGGTGGCAGCATGCTCAAAACACGAAGTGTGCGCATGCATGTGTGCATGAACGGAGAAAAGAAAGAATCTGTTGAAGCAAACTTATCTCAGCTGTCCCAAGGTGTCAGTCCTCACTGGAAGACATGGAAGCGGGGCACAGGGAGGCGATGGGAAGAAAACAGTGACAGTGCATCCTACCTACAGGAGCCTGGGGGGAGTGACATCATCATACAACAGGGAAGAAGATAAGAGGGGATATTATTTGTAGCAATTATAAACCAAGGGGAAGAGGAGGAAATTCCCTATCTGTCATAAAATGTTTCCCTGATCATGCTCACAAGGTTATGCAGTTTATATACTGCAACTTTCTGAAGGCTGTATTTACACAATTGTAATTTTAGTCCTAAAAATCAAAGGAAAAAAAACTCTTCAAGGGGGGGAAAAAACCCTGATAAATCATCAGCTCTCTAGAACCCCTGACTTGCTTTCTTGAGCTCTTTAAGTCTAGCCATACCTAACCACTCTGCAAAATCAGAACACATAATTCCTGAAGGGTTTGGCTGTTTCTGGAGAAGTGAAGGTATCAGATGATTGCAGCAGGGAACTAGCTCAGATATGAAATGTATAGAAAAAGGCTCGCTCTGTAATAAACATTAAATGGAAGAGAGAACAGTGCGATCCAAACAATGGATACATTGCTTGTTGTGTTTAAATCAACACAATAAATACTCCTGCATTCACCAAAAAGTACCATTTAAAAAAATGTAAGGCAGTATAAAATATTGACAGAGGTTCTGGAGGTTTTCTACAGACTGATAACATTCATTCTCTTCTCTCTTTGTTTTTAGAAGGTAACAAGTAGAAGCTGCAATGCTATGCAAACACAAATCATGCTGAAATACTATCCAGAGGATGGATGTAACTGGCAACCCAGAGTGACAGCATGGCTGTTCTGCAATCCAAAGTAAAAGCAGAACAGGGCACTTGTGTGAGCTACAGCAGTGAAGTATCTAAATTCACATTAGTGGAGGTCACTTTTTTCAGTGGCTTCAGTGGGCTCCAGGTTGGGCTTTGTGACAGAAAAATGATGGCGAGAGGGACAGTTATTGTCTATGTACACTTCTACACATGTGTGCATGTGAAAGGAGAGGCACAGGTGTGTGCCAACACACGTGCCTCCTAAATCTCACAGCAGTTCCCAAGTGGCTTGGACAATCAGTGGTCCCATCTCATTCAACCACGTATCTGCCTCCACCTTTAGCCTTATCTTTCCTCTTCCTCCCTGCTGCAAAGGGGAAGGAAATGAGGCCATGCAGTTCCTCATCTTCCTCTGCATTGCCATTATGGCCCAGTACCCAGTGCTGCTGGGGAACAAGGGCAGAGGGGAGTACACAGCAGGGTCAGATGAGCAGAGAGTGGGAACATAGTTGCCTGAGAGCACTATTGGGAACATTGAATGAGAGCACTATCTTGGACTTAGTGCTTGAAGTGCTGCATGACAGTGCTTGGGAAAACCATTCTGCTGCTATCCAAAGCTGAATTTTGGCTATTCAGCTTAAAAGATTTGAATCACTCCTGCCTTAAACTAATCGGGGGGGGGGGGGGGGGGGGGGGGGAAGGGTATATTTGGGGGGAAAAGCAATATCAGGTGGGGGTATCACCTTTCCAAGATAAGCAACAAATTCCGAGAGAAAAATTAAAAAGCTGTGAAAGGAACAGATAAAATACAGGAGCTCTGAATCAAAGGGTGAACCACAAAGTTAGTAGACTGCAAGGACAAGAATTCAATTATATTTGCCTTTCATATAATTTCTAATTGCTAAGGATCTGTGTTGAAGCAAAGCATGAAGTACTCTGATCTCAGATGTATAAATTCATGCTCTGATAAATAAAACACCTCTGAAGAGAAAAGAGGGGAAAAGCTGCAAGGTAAGTTTAAAGGGAAATAATTATGCCTTACTGCAAGGCATGTTAGCAGTATGCTAAATAGGAACTCTAAAAGCAGACACTGATTAGGATGGTTAGATTTCTCCCCCTCCCAAAGAGAGATGTTGCGTTGGAGATATGAAGGTACAAGTGACATTGAGTGCAGGTGAAAACATCCTAATGTACAAAAGGAAATTTTCCTGAACAGTGCAGCATAGCGTGGAGATTGTTAGGCTACCTGTAGGTCTGGCGTATAGTCAATGTCCCAGATCAGACAGAGCAACGACTCTGCTGGGCATTCACTGCCTTGATTCTTTCCCCTTCCCAACTCTCCTCTCCACACATAAAAGTCTGTCCTCACTTAGTTGGCCAAGACCGCAGCCTCCACAACACTGCTGTAAGACCAGCTACAAAGCCTGACTAAAAGCAGTATTTTACCACAGGCTAACACCAGTACAAGTCTGCCAGATTTTGGCCAGGCTCGTTGAGCTGCTGTGTCTACCTTCCTAGCTAGAGGGTGCAATTCAACGTCAACAGAAGAAAGAGGAATCACTTTTTTCTTTTTCATTAAGCATGTGTTTTAGTTACTTGGGAGAAGACAAAACCCACCCTGAGCAGTAACACCACTAAGCCACCACAGCTAGCTTTTCTCTTTCCTTCTCAGAAGGGCAACTGACAGCAGCTTCCAACAACCACGTTCTTGGGTGAGGAAACCTCACACTCTGCTCCCCTGGGGCTAACAAAAATTGTCCAAATCTCTTAAATTTTCTTTGCCTAGGAACATCTCTTCTAGAAATGAGCTTGGATGCTGGACTAGCTAGCAATTAAGATCTGACTTGTTAATGACAGTAAATATCCATTGTCTGTAGGTGTTTCTAGTTTTTAACCATTTTTTCACTACATCAGTGATAGAAGCCTTGCTCTCACTGGCTGAAGTCTTCACTCCTTCCCCCATCCACATACATCTACCCAGTGGGACCCCTGGAATTTTCCTAGGGGTGCAAAAGTGATTGCATTTGCTTTGTGCCTTTGTGGGGCAGACAATTTAAAAGGTTTAAGCGAAGTTACAAGGGAAAATGTAATGGTATTTGGAACTTTTAAAACAATTTATCTTTCTTGTGTCGTTCTAAGCTCAGCTCAGAGACTACCCTTTCACAGTCAATCTCCCCCAGCCATCTCTCAATACACTGCAAACAAGATTAAGCTTTTGTTACTGTCTCAAAGTCAATCAGGGTCATCTGCAGCAGACAAGGATTGAAGGTGTTTTTTTAACTTGCTCCTTATCCTTTGGTGATAAGGTTCATTCCTTTTCAACTACATTCCAAATTGGGGGAAATATTTTTCTCTCACACTTCTTTGCAAACTTTGGAGGCTTCTTCCCTTCCTTTGGGGCCAATTCACTTTGAAGAACATTTTGTCTGTGGAACATAACTTTGAAATATTTTCAGTCTTTTAACAGCAGCAACAGATCCAGCTCATTATAGTTATTTTAACACACATCTATCCAACTCTGAACTTTCAAGAGATTGTTTCGTCTCCTTGATACTATATTAATTCCACTGATATTGCAGTCCTTTTTTGTTGGTGGTGGTGGGTTGGTTTGTTTGTTGTTTTTTTAAAAGATTGTGGTTTGCCTTTTAGATATAGAGCTCGCCCACTGCATATGATACATTTCTTGAAAAGAATGGTTATAGAGCCAGACTCATAAAGGGAACAACTGAAGTCTGCAAAGATAATGGTTTGCATTTCAAAGGGACGTCCAGCTGGAAAACATTTATTCCCCTTTTCTGAACAAATGTTTCAGGGACAACTCTTCATTGCACAAGCACTTCTTCATCTGTCCAGTTTTGGGAAGTCACACAAAATGCAGATCACTTACTTCTATCTATTAGCATAAGCTGGAGACTCACCTCTCTGACATCTACCACACACACACCTCTGCAGTAACAGCTTTCATTCACTGCTCAGTATCACAGCTTCTTTGCAGTTCTGCCTACACTTGACATCGGTGGTCCAGGGACAGAGAGATACTACCACGCTGAGTTGCAGAAGGAACATCTCTCCTAGCATAGCCTCAAGCTCAAAGTGGTCCAGCTAAAGGACTTGTTTCCAAGCAGCAAGATATCTTGAAAGTTTCCTCCCTCACTGACTCTTCATGTACTGACATTAGCAAAGTGCTCACCCTACATCATGATCCAACGTGCAGGGACTGTCATGTTGACTTCAGGACAGAAAGGTTCTGTGAAAGAAACTAGGTTCTTGTCCAGACTCTTTCATTAATCCAAACGTACGTGATTAAATGTCTGATAAGACATCTAGTATGTTCTCTGACCCTGCTAGGAGTTGCACACTTTACACTCTCTGACTTATTCTGTTGGCTTCAGTTGGCCATAAAGTGCATAAAGCTTTCAGTGTCTGAAGTTAAACATTTTTACTGTGATATTGCAACCTTAAGTTGAGGGCTCAGCTGCTAGATGTAAAAAGGAAGAAAGAACCAAAGAAGTGTGACAGCAGAAAAACAGTCTCAAGAAAACAGGATGTCAAGGTTTCTATCTTGGAAAAGAGAGAATGTTTGGTTTTGCTTTTCTGCTCATACACTGAAATTCTCCTTCTTGACAAGACTAAAGCCTTAAAAAATGAATTCTTGCACAGTTTATGAGAGCATTTCTTCATTTGGAGGGAACAAAAACTAAACATAGCAACATACTGACTTGAAACACACCCCATTCTCCTTTCAGGGTACAGTTCCAATGCAATGCAGTTAACATAACATGCAGGGTGAAATCCACTTACGTAAATAGAATAGTAACTACATTCATGAAAATCTATGTCTGCTCACCTGGCTCTGAATGCCAACAACAACAAAAGAAGTTTAATCACATAATCATGTTTTAACCCACAACAAACCACCTAGCCAGATCTGGCTCTTACCACCTCTTTCTTCTCAGGACTTACTTCTGTCTTCAAATCAATTTTAATAGGATTGTGGGGTATAGCTGAGCACAAATGCATGAACCTTGATTTCCCCGTGCTTCAGATTTCTAGATTACTGCTAGGAAACAGATAGGCATTGGGCTATTAGGTCAGATCAGGTGCTGAGTAGTGAAAGAAGGCTACCTTCCTCTTTCATGAAGCTGTCTGTGCCTTTCCATGTCTCCCGAGAGCTTCTGGTAGCTTGTGTATCTGCTATCTTTTTCCTCTTGATGTTTCCCTTTCCTCTGCCATTTTCAGCCATAAATTTTTCAAAATCACATCTCAAGCTGAAGTGAGTGAAGCAATATATATATATATATAAATATATCTATCCACACACACACACAAGCATGCATAAACACAAGTATATAAAGCTGTACAGTATAAACTGTATTTTAAATGAGTGTATACCAAAGATGATACTTGACATTCTCTCTATGTCATGCTCTTCACTACCACCCCCTGGAGATTTTTCGTTCTCTCTTCCTTTCTGAGCATATACATACCTATGCATGTGCACACACACACACGCATGTGCATGTGTTCATGTGCGTGCATGTATACAGAATTAAACAGCAAGGTATTTGCAGCATGTAAGAAAACCAAGGAGTACCAACTGTCCTGTTTGCTTGCAGTCCTGCTTTGATGCAAGGCAAAGACTGTGTGCATCCCTCGTGCGCTGCCTCCAGACAGGAGCTTTCAGAGACTAATCCTGAATCCTGGCAGTAAGATTTGTCAGCTTTTCTAATAAAGGAAGCTGCCTGGCAGAACTGGCTGAGTTACTGCACCACTGCTTTAGATCTCTGTTACTCCCTCCAAGGTCAGCTGTCCACTTCAAAAGACTGAAAAGAAAGATCCAAACAAGTTCAGAGCCAGGCAAAAGTTTGAGCTATCTCTCCTCCGCTCATGCCAGTGCAGTGGCAGGACTATTGCACGTATAAGGAGGGATACCGAGTGGAAAGACAGAAGAACTGAACGTGGGCAGAAGCATTCTGAAATGAAGAGCACAAGTAGCAAGAAATTTAGCTTATGGTTACATCTAGCTTGCATTTTTTCCAGCTGCAGCTAGCAATTGCACCTAGTCTACAGCCCAATTCTGCACCAGCAGAAGCCATTTGCAAACCTCCTCCTGATGTAGCTGGAAGCAAGTGGATTCCCATTTGGAGAGGACAACAGACACATTTCACAGGTACGGAAAAAAATCCAAGACAAGTTCCCAGTTAGTCATTGGATCCTAAGGGGTGCCTTTTCCTCTCCCACCTCAGCAGTTTGGCCTTACAGCATTAATTCTGAGCAAAGTGAGAACACACCACATACCATTATCAAACTAGGCACCCTCACTATACATCTATCAGCCGTGGTACTAGAATAAGATGCAAACCCTGACTGTACTTCAGAAGTCCACCTCTTTTCATTTGTGCATCTATTACTATCACCAAGTTTTTACATGATCTAGCACAAGGGGAGTCCATGGCTATGATCCTCCTTCGCCTGGCTTCTGAAATAACTAAATAACAGCCTTGAATATTGACAGAGGAAGTTGCCAAAAGGAATTTGATTAATTGCTTAGAGACATCCATATTTACTTATTACTCTCTGAAATTGCCCTGTCAGTCAGAGCAATGCATGTTTTTCGCATGGAGGATTTAGAAAAATCATACTGAGCTAGAACCAAGGGACCTTGTCTGCTTGATTTACAGTTGATACTATTTGCAAGGCACTTCCTTCAAGGAACAAAACCACTGTCAGAGAAGAGGACAATGACAGGTTGCCAAATCTTTTTACTCCTCTTAATGATTGCAGTAGGAAATAGGAATTGGGTCTCCTGAAGACATTTCACTGCTAAAAAACACTGCTAACCACAGACTAAAACAAAACAAAACCAACCAACCAAAAACCCTCCACATTGCCAACCTCTGATAGACAGAGTTATACCAAACAATAATATCACTAACCAGACATCTTACCTCAGCATGTACTCACAGCCTTCATAACACGAAGACTTAAAACACTCTGAAATTAAATCCTTGCACCAAAGTTCTTCTATAATACAACAAAATCAGGAGCCTTTACAATTACACTGTTTGTTTCAAAAATGAGAAAGGAAAAAAAAAAAAGGAAAGGCAGAGACCAAAAATTTATTATCTCCTCTTCCTCACAGTTCCTTGAGCAACATGACTGGACTAAGCCACTGCCTTTACTAACTTTTTTGTGGTATGTCCGTCACCTGCAGAGCTGCTGAACACAGCACAGCCCATCCGTAGGAGAGTACTAACGCACTTCTGTACACAATGCACAGAGCACATGCAATGTCACACACTAGGATATGTAGGCTCTTTATTTGAGCTGCAGAAAGTTGGGGGGGTGGGCAGATTCTGGTTTGGGGAGGGAGTGTTAGTAGTTGTTCTTTTTTAATCTCTGGAAGTTTCTGTTCAACGTCCCCGAGTCAGCTACAGACACCTGCAAGGACACTGCACTGAGGGAGAACTGAGTCTCACTGCTGTACACACAGGCACAGCTGGAGATGACTTTCCCAAATGCACCTCTGTAAAAGCCAACCCATGATGCAGGAACCCAGCAGAGACAGAAAATTTACCTACGTGGTTCTCTGCTCTATGCCTCATAACACACTGCAGACATACCCTGACTGCGGTTCCAAACAGTGCTAGACAGCACAGCTTAAGACATCAGTAACTTGCTTAGGCTGGCTGGTCACTACTGAGACCAGCAGCAGAGTTTTACTGATGTGGTATAATAATAGGAAGTTTCCTAAAACATGCAAAAAGAAGCAGTCAGGGTGAAGCTTGTGTGTGCTTTGGATATACTAACATTCAGCGCAGCCTGCATAAAGGCATTCGGCAATGGCATAATGCTTCACTTGACATTTTTTGCAGATAAACTTACCAAATACAAAATCTAGATAATTCTTCACTTGACTTTCTTTGGATAGGTCTAAGTGCTTAAAAATGTCAAATGAGGCTAATTCTTAATATGATGATTTTACAGAGAACTATCAAACACTGTCTGACATTTAGGATTCAGTTCTCTGAGAAATGAGTCCTAAATGGGCACTTTAAAATATTTAAAGGCTTATTTTTTCCCTTGACATTGCCTCTTTGTGCAAAGGCACAAGACAAATAGATACCGAAGAACAAATATGGCTTTGAAATGTTGCAAACCTCACCTTGCTACTACACTCCTGTAACATTCGCAAAATGTCAAGAGAATCTTCTTGCCTCCCCATGTTATAGTGTTGCCTTTGAAGACAATAAATGTTAGCAAGATATTGAAGCAGTGTATGCTCCACGATGCTGTGCGAAAGAGAAAACAATTTGTTATTTTTGGTTTCTACAGTAGTAGAATAGCCACTCGTTGTGAAAGCCTACATAGCAGACATTTACAAAACACAGATACACCTTTCTTTTCAAAGCTCTAACTTAATAATAGTTCGGGATGCTCCAGCACCCATCCCATGGCTCCCCTATACAAACCAACACCCTACAAAGCAAATCAGAACATGCATTTTCATAATTAAAGATGGCATCCCTTAGGGTTCATATTCTTGTGATAAGGGTTCACCCTTTACCTGTCCTGGGAAAGAGATTGTATCTAAAGATGCAGTGCAGCCCTCTTTCTCAAAGACAACAGCTGAATAGAAGTCTGCAAAAAGAACAGTGGAGTGGCTTTGTCATCAGAAATAGCTCACCAACAGAAATAGCAACAGAGTCAGACATCCAGTACCTTGCCTTTGCAGAAATACGTCAGGTCTCCATGTTCCATTTTATTGACCAGATATATTCACTGGAATCTAATTCAGTTGGCTGGGACTGATCCATATTAAGTTTAAAAAGTGGCAAGACACCTCACCTAAGCTAATGTCTTGAGTCAGCCTAAGCCTATGAGGGATTATAGGTTGCTTTACCCTGTGTTTGAGGTCAAGAGAACCTTAGTCACCTGTGAAACAATGATCCTGTGTGAGCAAATACAGACTATTTGACATCACAATGTTTCTGGAAAAAACCTAAGGTATTTTGGACAACTGTTGCATTTTGATACCAAATGGCAAACCTATTCCAAAGTATAAAAATAGGAACTCCAATTTCTGGCACAAACTTTTGTGTCTGGATGTGTAAAGGGAACACCTACAACTGGCTGTAGGTTGTGGCAGACTGACAAACATAAGCCCTGGAGACAGCAGCCTGGAAGGTGGTTAAGTTAGCAGAACCAGTACAGGAGAAGCATGGAAGGAAACATACTGAGCTCTCTCGGTCATCCTCCTTACCACAGCCTAACTTCTCTGGTGTGGAGCATGGCTTTAAGATGCAATGCGTTTTGAGATACTTAAAACCCTACTGAAAGACATTCTGAGGGAGGGTGCCCAGTGTTTCTTCTCCTCCTCCTCTTAAAAGCTCCCCAGGCTTAATGCTCAAAGACTCCTCACTTGAGTGTGAGCAGCTTCTCCATTCACCTTTGTAGTACTAAAATGCATTTTAGAGCTGGAAACCAAGACAAAGGCAGCCTGAGATCTCTGAGGGCAGTACAGATTAGAACTGCACAATGAGGAAAGAGCCATTACTTTCCATTTCAAGAAGCCATGTGTATCTCTAACGCCTACCTTGTTAAGCAAAACAGGAGGAGAGAATTGACCTTTAAGCTGAGCTAGCTAACATTTAAACAAGAGTAAGTACTCATATGCATTCTTACTCTCAGCTTAATTGCTTAACACACATAGTATCTCTCCATCTGTGTGAGCAAAGTCTGGGCTTTTCACTGCAAACATTTCACATGAAGGTGGACAAAAGAAAAGCCAGCTCATTTCTCTCTTCTCTAACGATATCAAGTCTCTCATTTAAGACACCAGCTTGTGCACATCACCAATGACAGCAAACATTTATGAAAGTACCAGCACACTCAGCTGTCCCAAGGACTAATGAGAAACAAATCAGAGTCGGGCATGAAGTGTGCTGGGCAGCATGGGCTCATGACATGATTCACTGACATGATTCAGCAATGACACTGTGAGGAGAATGAAGTAGATCCTTCAAGTGACTTGGTCAGCTATGGGGACAAAGACAGCTTGAAACTACCTGTGTCTCTGTGAGGAATTTGAGAAGATCTTGAGCAGTCTGTAATGCTTCTGTGCCAACAGCTCTACCTCTCTACGTCATCCCTGCACAGTGTGAGAATTCTTGACTGACCAGATCTAGATAGCGCAACTAAAGTAACTATAATGTTTTGAGTGATGACAACTTTCCCACGAGGGGAAAAAAGAAACATGTCTTAACTGACAAAAAACTATTTTTGCAGAAAAGTACTAGTTTAGTCATAAGGCAAAGTCATAAAGAAAAATACAGTGGAGCATGAGAAGCCCCAAAAGGGAAGCTGGAATTCCAAAATACTTTTGATTATACTAACAACTCATTTTCCTTTGTTCCGGTAATGCCTGGGAGCTCTCGGGACTTTGTGGATCTGACAAAGTTTCAGTACCTTCACTGTCCCAGACCAGTTTTCAGCTCTGGGAGTCCTGACTCCAAAGCCAGAATCAAGAATGTCCCAAAGTCATGGTTCAAACCAGGCCTCTCAGCCTACCTGCCACACAATTCAGAAATCCTGGGGTGGCCACAGAGCTCTTAGGTAGCCTTTCTCACACAGAACTGATACTGGGAGCAGCTTCTTGCCTTACATACTGGCAAATGGCTTCTCAAGCAGCCAGATACCATCAGACAATTTCAGATTTGCTGGTGCTTCCAAAAAGAAAAGTTTTGAAACATGAATTTCTGAAAAGTAATCACTTGGGACTGACTCAGAGCAAAAAACCCCACAAGTTCTGAAGTGTCAAAATTCCATTTAACGTCACAGAGTAGCCTTAAAACTTGGCAGGAATAGGCTGGTTCATCAGGTCTCTACTTGATGGTTTCTAAAAAGAAATGAAAGATTTACTGAGAGGGATATTTCTCTTGATTTTATGGCTGATCTCTCATTTTTGGACACAGCTGGACATTTGCCTGTAAGTTTGTGACCATATTCTTTCTGCAGTGTCAAGGAAACTTATCTACACTGTACATAACTTCCATCTTTTGATTATGTCATCACTAGAAAATCATTCTCTGTTTCATTGTTTCACCAGCAGGTCCCATAGGGCATTTCCTATAATCAGATCAAATTCTCTTTCCCAAGAAGGTACAGTAAAAAGGCAACATGATCAACACAAAAGGCAACCAGTAATCTACTCCCAGAAAACCTCAGAGGATTCAGGCATTCACCAAAAGCACAGTAGATGCCTAAAAGTAACGATAGTCTGAGTCTTGTATGATCATATAGAGCTGATAAAGGCAATCATGGGACTGTCTCACAACAGGGAGATTGTACAACAGACTTTAATTGAATTTAATGCTAGAGTAGTTTTATATACCAAGGAAAACTCATCCTAGAGACCTTTTCAGAACTAAATTTTAAAAAAAAAAACAAAACCTCTGTATATCCATGAGTCTGAATTTTCAGGCTGGAACAACAGGATTTAGATCCACAACTGTCAGATGGAGCAAATGTTTGGGCAAGCAACCCATAAAACTCAATTCTATTGCTTCTGTCACCACAGGTAGCTGCACAGGATAAAGATTTGGTGCAAAACATGCAGGAAAGGGTTGTCTTACCCTGCATGAACACCCAAACAAGAGTCTGTTCAGGGTATGCACTCACTTTGCTTCCTGCAAACACTGGGAGAAGTAAAGCAGTTAAATGTCTTATGTAGTGATGCAATGTTGTTCTCTTTCTCCCTCCTGATTTTTGTCTCTGACATTTCCTGGCTCACATTTAACATGTCCACAATTAATCAAAAGTTCATTAAGACATCAAGGAGTCAGGTACAGCCAGAAATTTCAAGGGAGCATGTTTTTGTCCATAAGTTATTTAAAATCTACTCATTAAGAAGTAAACACAAGGCTGTCAACAGTGAATCCATCTCTCTTAACATAGGACGATTATCCACTACATTTGGAAACAAATCAGTAACACTGCAGAGGAGACCCAAGGGGACTAAGACTAGAGCATGACCTAATGGTTTTTAATTGCTGAGGCAACAAAGGCTAACAGGGTTCCTGGTTTTGCATTTCTACCAGGTAAAAACAGTGTGGTAAGCCAGTCACAGAAAGAGAAAAGAAAATAAAAACAGAGGATAACTATACAGAAATTAGAAAATCACAGCTATTTTTTTGCTACCAACAATTGAGAAAACAAAACATATTAAACTGTGAAAGAAAATAAATATTGTATTTTGCAGTAAGTATTACAAGTTAAAGAAGTCTAAGAAATAAGCCAGACACCAGAAACCAGGACTGTCATAAATCATTATTTCATATTCCTGTAAAATTCCAAAGCCTAAGAGCTAAGTTTTCAAAAGCAGATATCAATCTGAGCAGTATTCACAGTGGGGTCTGTGACTCCAGACTCACAAATTCCCTGTCCTGCATACCTGTGTGCCTAAAATTCTCAGCACAAATGGTGTGTGGGTGTGCACACGCATGTGCATGTACACACAGGACCTTTTGCATATCTACTTTCAGATCAAGGTCACCTGTAGACATCTGCAAAGTAGGCAGTTTTCAAGAACAGATGTCTGCTGGAGGTGACAAAGGGAAAAGAAGCAAAGTAGGTCTGACTGCCTATTGCTGGCTTTGGAAAGCCGAGGAAGGCTGGCACTATTGACAAGGAAGCGGCTAGTGTAATTGTCTTTAAATCAAGTATTACATAAAAATAATAATAAATAAAAGATTTAAAAACATTGACTAGACAGTCCACTGGTCTTAGGCCTACACCAATTTGCCTGAACTCCTTCATGAAAAACCTGCTTCCTTTCTCTTTTGTTCCTCTAGAATTACCTATTAATGAGATCAGAGTCCCTTACAATCAGAAAACTTGTCAAATAAAAAAGATACTGCCTAGCAACACATGTGATCACATCCCTATTAGGAAATATCACTTCAGAAGTAATCGGACTCAGAATAAGCTCAGCATGGCTCCTGAGGGTAACAACTTCCATGTCTCTGGTGAAGAGACATCCGGGATCCACACGACTGTCTGCTCTTTGGTCCCTCATTTCAAAGAAGGGTAGTGCTGCAGGCTGAAGCAGGCTGACACTCCACTCTGCAGCACTGACAATAAGCTAAGGCTGAGAAGGCACTTCCACTCTAACCCCTGATTTTCAATCACTTCTGTGCTGCAGAAACAGCCTCCTGTGAAACAAAGAATTTGGAAAGAAAACATGATGACTGAAGCTGATTTAAGCTCATAGTTTAATTTTGATAGAATAAACATGAGCTGGCATACTCAGAGACACTAAATTCCCCTACTTAATTTTCTTCTCAAAACCTTACAGTTTATTCACTTACTCACTTCCACAGCTTCTTTACCCAAAAAAGTGGGATATGTGTGTATCGCAGCAAGTTCTAGACTTCTCCTTAACAGACAGTATAACTAGCAAGGGACGAGGACAGAAGGGAGAAGCAATCTTTCAGCTATTTTACTCTCATAGGCAAAGGGCTCCCCATATACTGACTGAACCACTGGAGTAACACCAATTCCTTTCTGATAAGGAATTCTGAAGCCATGGAGCAAAACATAGACAAGTGAGCATGAAAGAATCCAAGCCTGATAGTGCTAGAGCGCTGCAGCTGAGCTGATTTTGAATTGAGCAGGGAACTCAAACTCAGAGGCAGCCAGCCCAGGTGCCCAGGTGGCCTCAGGGAGCCGCTGAAGCTCCCAGCTTTGAAGGTCAGGCCTATTTACAGAAATAACATTCTAGGACTGCCTGCCCTCTAAAAATAGTACAAAATAGACATGGTATGTCCCATGAAGTTCTCTCAAAGAAAAGGCTAGCATTACCGCTTCACTGAAGCTTTCTGTAAAGGTCCGCTTATTCTCCACCTTGCACTAATTTAAGCCTGATATAAGTACACTGATGTCTGTGTAGGTACCTCTGATGAAACCCCAAGAAAGCAAGTTCAGAATCAGACCAAAATTGTTTGTTATAACCTACAGGGAGCCTGTAACATGCTTTTTAAAAAAAATACACACTTCTCAATTATGGTGGAACATGATGAATGCTAAGAGACAGACACTGTGCTAAGTCACCTCAGTTTATGTACAACATTCAAGCCAACCCCCAACACAAAGCAACAGTAAACCTGTTCAGAATCATTGCATGAACACTAGCTAGGAGCTTTTTCTCATTGCTTATTTTAAAGCACACAAAAAAATGCTGAAAGAATAATATTCCCCATCCACACGGTGCATATACCAAAATGACTAGGAATTTACTTCTTCACTATGTCATCACAGTCAACAACACTTTAGAATTTAAACATTTTTGGCTGAGCTTTGTGAAGAGTAAGTTGCAATGAAAAAAAATGACCTGCTATTAGCATTTTGCAGAGCTGTATTAAAAAAAAATCCTCATCCTTACCATCCTAATGTTTTCCAAGGTCAAGGGGCCAGGAGTGCTACAGGGGACCTCGAGGTGACAGAGAGGAGAGAAATTATCCCCCTGGGTTCGCCCAAGGCAGCCATTCTAGCTAACGGAAGGAAGGAAGGAGCACTTAGCCAAAGCCAGGCTCCAGAGGGAAGCCAGGAAAGCTCCCCAGCTCCAGAGCAGTGAGGGATCTGAAGAGCACTAAGTGATGGGTGAGCCCAAGGGTGCTGAGGAGAGGCAGAGAACAGAACTGGAGAGGAGGAAGAGCAATGTTTGTATTCAGTGACTGACACAGGGATGTGCGCAGAGAGGGATGAGGACAATGTCCAAAGACTCTCTTCTAATCCCCATAGTGTTCCTCAAAAATGGACCTATCCCAGGTGATTCCAGCTTCAGACTTGGTCAGTAAACCCTTGATAACACAAAACACACAGAAAGTTTGGGTTAGAACCACAAACATATGATGGCAGTGTACTAATCCAACAGTTTGTCATTAAAGTCAGTATTTCAAGCAGAAAAACCTGTATTACTGATTTTTTTCCTACTCCCTCAGGAATTTTCTTTTGCTCTCTAAGTCTCTGTGGCCATTTTTACCTGCAAAGTCACTTTATCTGAAAAATTACAGATTCTAGAAAACTGAAAGGTACCTTTGGTTCAATTTTCTCCCTCAGTCTCCCTCCACAGTCACAACTGCTCCCTGTATTATTGCCATCAGTTTTTGGTCTGAATCTAGCTCTAGCATGCAATCAGAGACAAAATTTCTACCACTTCTTTTATCCATCCAGTAGATCCCACTGCTAGCAATGCCATGTACTTAGCGACTGCAACCCTGTGAATTGCACATAAATTGCACATTAGCACCTGCAGGTCTTGAAGAACTGCAAGAGTGGGACTTCCCATTCTACTCCATTCCTCATCTACAAAATGAATGCTCTCTTTTGCATGGAAAGATACCTGGCTCAGGGTATTAGTCTCCCTCCCAACTACAGTTTGGGTTACGTGCAATGTAGAGCATAACAAACTAAATCTAAAGCAGTGTCGGCAGGGCACATCTCCTCAGCCAGCTGCCCTTTCTGTTCTGTGGGAACTCACCCAGAGCAGGTAGAGAAAACGTACCCCTTATTCTATCAGTAGTTTAACTTCTGCTACCAGCACAAACCCATTTGCATACCACAGTCATAAGCTGCCTCTGAATTATCTGAAAGACTATTCTAGGCTTTCTCCGAAACTTGAGATTTTGAAAACACTCCTTACCAAAAAATCACCACAGTCCATGTTATTAATTACTCTTAGCATTGTTTGATTCATTGTGCCTAATTCTTTTTCTGCCACTTCTACTTGAATTACAACTGGTCACATTTATGATGTGTTTTCATTGTTTTGGCATGTTTGTGTTTCTTCCACACCGTGGTTGTTCCATTTGCCTAACATCTCAAATTATAATTCAGCTCTCCTGGGGTTTTATTGCTGTAAGATTTGGTCTTGAGCTAGAAGACATAATAAGTATATGGGATTTTCATTTTTTCTAACTATTGGTAATAAGACTATATATTTTTTCCACAGACATAACTGAATAGCTCTATGGAATACCACAGGGTAACAATTACATGAAATTATTAGAAGTATCCTTTTAAATCTGTCTCAAGATCAGTCAACTGTAAATGATAATTTTTTTTTTTTTGACTATTAACTTTATCAGAATAGTAATACCTGGAAATATAATCAACTTTAATTAACAGCTCATTATGACGGAAACTTGTTACTTATGGCGAGACACTGTGTGTATAAACATGCCCAATTTTTTTCCATAATTAATGTGCGTGAAAGACAGTTTGGGGAATCTACCTACGTACGATTCATGAATTTCAATTTGATTTTATGAACCATCTCTATTCTTAAACCTTTTACTGTGTTTTGTCTGCTACTCCATGTACTTTGGAGAAGGGGGAAGTGTGTTGGAAGATCTGTCTCAAAACAGGATGATTATTAAAGATTATCCAGTACCTGAACCAATCCTACCTGGGGACAACAAAAGAGTAGAAATGTCCTTGACAAAGCTGGTTTTCCCTGACTTCTCTGGAAGGAGCTGAAAGAATCAAATTTCCACAGAAGCAGAACAAAGGCTCAGGTGTCTGGCTTGGAGACCACAGAGCTTAAAAGAGTTGGGGGGGGAGCAGGGAGGAGGCCAATACTTGAACAAATTATAGAAAGCTGAGCAACACAGGGAAAAATGGAGAGACGACTGTGCCTACGACAGCAGGTGAGGAAGAAAGAAGCTGTCAGCAGACACTCAAATGTGCAATTCAGACAAGAAGACACACAAAAGGGAATCTGAATCCTGTAAAACTTGTGCCTAATACCAGCTACTATTCCCCAGTAAAAGGGAGGCCAGGGCAGCATTTTTTACTGCTTTGTGCACAACTGCACAGTTCTTACAGTAGCTCAGGTACAAACTGCACGGTTTGGGAACCTTCACAGCTGTCTCCTGTTCTACATTGTACTGAACTCAGGAGGTGGCATATTCACCAAAGGAGCTGTGGGATACAAATGCTACCTGCACTGGGCTGGGGAGGTAGCAAGACAGCTGTATCATGAATCCATTCGCATATATAGACAGTGAACAGAGAGCACCGTGCCCAAGAAGCATGCCAGGAAGCCTGGGAAAACGGAATGGTAGGGTTTATGCAGGCTTGGAGCACTGAATACGCTCATCTGGTGTGCTGAGACCCACCAGGACCTGCCCAGCCCCCATGCCCCTGTGAAAGTTCAGCTGGAACATTCTCCTCCGGGAAATGACTGCACAGCAAAGCTATTCAGCAGAGCCTGGGATATAACACTGGTAAATCTAATTAATAGTAAAGTTAAAAAAAGATCACCTCTAGCAGTTCAATTTCTGAACTTGTAATTGCCTCAAAATGCCATTAAACTACTCTGTTATAAAGGCAGCATTTTAAGAGGCAAAAGCTAAAGAGTAGAAAGCAGTTTGGACATTTCCTTCTTTTACAAATATATATCAAGTAATTACCAGTGAGATCCAGGCACTTAAACCCAGGCATGAATCTCAGGAAACAATGGGAGACACACACCTCAACCTCAACCAGAGCTGAGCCAGAGCTGCCTTGTAACTGCAGCAGGGCTTGGTCAGGACTATACCTCCAGGACTCATACTGACCCCGCAGCACTGAAACACGAAGGAACGTCAGAGTGGTGCATCCCCATGTTCAGTCTACAAATGCTAAAACTGCCAACAGCTGTGGCACAAATAAATTACTTGAGGATTTCTCACTTACAGTGCTGCCAGGCAGCAGAAGCACTTAATTCCATTGCTTTTCCAACAAGCATGCAGGCAGTGTGGAGCAGAGATTGCAACTTAAACTGGCAAGCAGTAACCATTTCTTGGTGTCACATATACAGGCATCTTAAACACACCCAGGCAACCCATAACCTGAAACACACAGTGTAGCACAGCCACCAGGGAAGCAATGGTAACAAGGATCAAGCCAATTGGTCTCCTCATTCCCAATAAGCAGATGCTTCAAATAATCACGGCAAAGTTCCCAGAGCTTTGGTTCCAAAGGTCCCCAAATGGTTACTTTAACTTTAACTCTGCCTACCTCTTCACATTCCCAAAACGTGGGATATCCTAGATCTTGCTGCTGCTTCTTGTGCAGCTTCTCAGAGACTGGGTGGGGTCAGAGGACGTGTCCACTTGACACAAATGGCACAATGCTAAAGCTCCCGAAACTGGGCAGGTTCCAGGTGAACACCATCCACATGGGTACTGTCCCACCCTGCTTCTGATTCCAGAATCAGCTCATTCAGATCAGCCTGCACAATGCTCCACAGCACAGAAATGTCCACAGTGTTCCCACCATACAAATATCTGATTAATACTACAGAGAGGCGAGTGCAGTGACAGTAAGACGACTCATCTCATCATAAAAAAAAGTCAGCTACTTTTTTAAAACTGCACCAAAACTTAGTCAAAGTCATCCAAATCTACAGGACAGTGCATTTAAGTAATAAGCATTTCAGAGAAAATTAGGCATCAGAGTTAATGTCCAATTAAGATCGCTAACTCATGGGGAGATGTAATCTCTATCTTTCTGTAAACTCAGCAAAGCAGCCCAATATCAGTTCACAGGGGGCAAATTACAATCAGAAGAGTGTGTGTTCTTGCTAGCTCAAGTTCTGCCAGAAAAACACAGCATCACCCAAACAGTTCTGGTGTCATTCACAGCACAAAGGGCTGGATCAAATACAGTGAAAAACAGTCTTTGATGCAAACAAAACAGGCCACTTTTCCCCTTCCTGCCAAAGATTTTTATACTAAGAGAGACAAAGAGTTTATTGGAGGGACCTGTAATCTACTCCCATAATGGGGTGTGAGTGAAGCAATTTGGGCTGAAGAAAACATAATGTAGCTCTTCCAGGACATAAGTTGTGACAGGATTTGCGCAAGAATAGGAGGATGAAAAGCTGGAAGAGGAACCTGCACATCTTAAAAGTCCATCCCAAATATTATTATAGACAGGAATATCTATTCCAAAGCAGAACTAATTTTCTGGATTGTAGTACACTTAAAGAAAATATAGCCCAGCTTTTTCAATCACAGCAGATTCATTTTCTTCACACTTTTATTAACTTGGCATTTTATTTCACTGAAATGCTATAGGCCCTCCACATAAAAATGTATCTCACAAATGCAATTCTCAGCTAAACAGCCTTCTAAGTCCTGCTCGCCTTCGAGGTTATTCCTGCGGGGGCATTGAAGGAGGAAAGCGGTATGTGGAGGAGAGATTCATACTGAAGAAATTCTCTGAAGTAATTCAGTAACCCCAGATCTTTTGGTATACAGTTTCGTAGCCTCCTGTAGCTTGGCTGTATGTCAGGATTTATTAAATCTGGGTACCACATTAGAATAAACATTTGTCTCAGCTTTTCATAACATGTCAATCTACACCATAACTAGCATACAACTACAGGCCATTGGTGTAAGTGCTAACTGTTATTTGAAGACCCCAGGTTGCAATCCACTAAGAGAAATATTTGCCATAACACCAATCTCTCTCCAGCCTGCTCTTCTGTCCATCTGCAAGAATGGCAGGGTGCCCGTTCTTGGGCTGTAACAACAAATTGGCCAAGGAACAACAGGCCTTCAGGAACTGGCTGAAAAAAAGAAAATCTATGCTCCAGCCTTGCCCCTTGATAGCAGTCCCTACACTCACCGCTTTACCCTTCTGTGAACTTACACCAGTTTTTGGGTTTTAAATTAAAAGTTGCCAGTAGAGTCACAGCCCTGGGATACATAGAGACATCTGGCTTGACTATGTGAGGACTGCAGGGATCATTCTGCAGCTATTCAAAAAGCACTGTCACAGAGAGCAGCATCTTACGTGGCACCCGTTGGCACTTTATGTGCCACAGAACAATACATGCAAAAAGATGACAAATACCCAGTGCAGTTTGGGTTGTCTCCAAAGATTTTAGTACAGCATTTGTTCCGGAAACCCTAGTGCTGGTTGAATGTTGCACTGCAACAGAAAAATCCTGCCAGTAGGAACGGTATGGAAACCAGACCAGTGCCATCAGCAGACAGGTGCTACAGAAAAAGAACAACAAAGCACTGCTTAAAAACAGAGGATGGGCAGCAGCCTTAAGCTCTGGACATGTCTACTGAAGTCACTGAAATGTGTCACCGAAATGGTAATAGAGGCAACAGAAGCCCCTCTGTGTCTAACAAAACAAAGATGCACTTCCCTGTTTGGGATCACCGTGCTCTGCTCTCCTGATCTGCTCCAGCATTTACCCAGGTACAGCAGAGCCATAGGGGATGAACAGGCCAATGTCCCTCTCATCTTTTAAAAGGAATAGGGATAATAATTTCTCTCATTGCTAACATGTTTTGTTGAAGATAATTTATTCCCCTCCTCTTCTCCTGGTTTCTCTAAACACCATTTCTCCTTTCCCAAAATTTCCTCTAAGCATTAAGAAAGCAGGCCCTGGAGAAGAAGACAGGAGAGCAGATGCTAGTGAGGTGCAGTAAGGCATCCACTATATAACTTCACCATAGAGAAACAAATCTGGGGATCTAATTTATGACCTTCTTTAAAAAGCAAGCTCTGAAAGAAAAAACTGGCTGGGACCTATCTGATTCTCAGTACTGTAAGACACTGACTTCTTAAAATACTAATTTCCAAATTTCTTGGAAAGCTGAACTTGCTAAGAATAAAAAAAATAACTCTTAGCCATGTGCTGTCAGCAACATGAGGGGCCAAGCTCAGATATCTAAGGGTTCCTCTTATGATTTGAGCAGTGATGGTTTGAGCCCCATGCAGACACCTGGAGAGACTTAACTACTCTCATTAAGAGTCTTTACCAGCAACACTCCCTCAATTCCAAGGGAAGAAAGCAAAAACACGTTTTAGGTGGAGGAAAAAGGAGCTGAATAGGAAACAAAATAAACTTGGGAAAGCCAATGAGTGATAAATCAATAGTATCTTCTAGGTAAGGCACTCCCATCCTCAGGATCTCTTGGCAATGTGTCTAACTTCAGCCTTTCTCTCACAGCTCTAAGTGGCTACTGAACCAACATTTCAGTACTAGCATGAGCCATATTCCTCATTCTCTGCTGTCACAGTTGCAGTTTGCTGTTCCAGTTCAGCTCTGGGCACTAACAGATGAATGGCTCTGAAGGCACTACTTAAGGTTATCTCAGCTGCAGTGCACATGCTTTTATTTGCTGATAAGTAAAAAAGGAGTCCCTCACTGGAGGCCACCTCTTGATTGAATCACTGCCTTCCAGAGCATCAGCACAAGCAATCTATTTCCTGCCAAACCCCTCAAAGCCACAGAGGCTCAGTACTGAATCTCCAGGGAGGAAAAAACAGGTGCGTGGAAACACTTAAACAGTTCTAACAGTGATGCAGACCCAGGGCAAAAAAAACAAGAGCTGCTCTTTTTTTCTTCACTTAACCTGCCTTGCCATGGAAATGAAGCAGATGCAGTCTTTGCTTTTGCCTCTCTCTTCTTCTAAGCTTCTTGCTTCTTTTTCTTGCTCTTGTCTCTACCCCCAGTAACTTCAGAACCTAAAAGAGTGACTTCGGCACAGCAGAAATCTCTGAGGTTCCTACAGATTTCATAAAAAAAAAAAGACACCTGAGTAGAGGAGAAATATCCTATAAGCCCTACAAGCAAGGGAAACAATGCAATGGAAACTTGTGCTGTTCAAGACACCAGAAAATCCACAGAGGAAGAAGCTCTTACCCACGCTGACTAAAGTTTATAGTCACAGAACAGGAAACTGCAGGAAACCAAAAACCTCTTGGTTCTGGTGTTATGAGCATGTTATATTCTGCTTTTCAATGGCTTACTCTGAGCACACACAGGACAACACTACTTCCTCAAGAAGGAGGAACACACACCCACAGCCTTGACAGTGTAACTGCATCTGAACCAAGTATAGTAGTCTGACATACTCAGTTTCTCTCCCTTGCACACATTCAAAGGTGCCACAAAGTATTCCCTTCCCTCCATCTCCTTTGCCTCACTGGAGCTACAAAGCTGCCCTGGGTCCCTCCCCTCCCTGCTCACCAACAAATGCAAGCAGCAAGCTCCCCATTGTTGAGCTTCCGGCCACAAACCAAGATCTGGAGCAAAATACAGGAAGGAAGGAAGAACAAGAAAAAAAAACCACCAAACAATTAAATTGACATTCTGCTTTTTAATTAGCTACTTCACTGAACAAATAAGGCACAGAGGCACCACAATAGAAAGGAATGTGCAAACTTGGAAAGCACAAAATAGCTACGAAGAAGTTCATACTAAGGGGAGAGCCAGACACAGACAGGGAAGCCCTTGGTTCAGCTCAGGAAACATCAATGATCAATATTCATAAACAATAATGATGCAGCAGGTCTCCAGGGTCTTCCACTGACCTGGTGAGACGAAATGCAAGACTCCTCCCCTTGTCCTGTATAGGATAAAGATGCCACAGGCAGACAGAATTAGTCACAGTGAAAGCATGGACAGAACAGGTTGACGGTGCTGGTCATGAATTTTAAGAGCCAGACAGGAGCTCTGTGGACAGGCGTCTCAGCAGAACAGCTGAGGACAACCTATTAAGAAGAAATATGACTCCTTCAGGGTGATAGGTCATCACAGGATTTCTATTTTGGGCCCCATACTCAGCTATGCAATAGATTATGATTACCACCTAACTTGTAACAGTGTCTTGGGTGCAGGAGCGTGGTCTGGCTAAACCTCAGGAAAGGGACATTGTGAGACGCAGTGCTGAATGGAGGTCTGAATCAAGTCTATGCTTCATCAAGGGCCTACAGCCATAAAAGATGTCTAACTGTTACAATTTGGGTTTGTTATTTTTTTTCCCTGGAACAGAGCCCTTTGATATACTTCTGCAGCACACCATAAGTCAGAAGAAGTACATCAGAATTTTTGTGGTGAAAGCTTACTAAAAACATGCAAAAGAAAAAAAAAAATTGAAGACAGACAGCATTCTCAGACCCTGTTTAAAAAAAAAACAAAACACACCTCTCTTTCTCAACATTTGCTTTGGCAGTGTAGCATGCCAGACCAGTACCTCCTAGTAATCTGTTAAAATATTTTTGTGCTTACAATATTTTAAAGGTATTGGTATTTTGGGGGTCTTGGGAAGGCTGAAGAGACCAAGAAGAATAAAGGAACACGTGTCTCAGCACCAGCCTGAAGCACGGTGCAATGAGGAGCTCTGGGCTCACACCAGACATCAACAGCCTGCCAGAACCCATGCATCTGAACAGCGAGACCCTTTCTGGTTCTTTTAACTGACACAAACAGGAACTGTGTGGCCTGGTAGCGAGTGTTGAGGTGTTGTCTCCAATGTTTTCCTGTGGGTTCCACTGTGGTTTTCCACCCCACATCCTACTGCAATTTTCACTCCTTCCCAAAAAGCCCCATAACTGAAATAATAAATCACCATTTTACAACCAGAAGTAACTCAGTCTGGGCAGGCTTACCACAAGCAGCAGTTTCTTCAAGCAAAAACGTTTAGCTGTGCTCATTGTAAACCAAAAAGAAAGCTTTCTGATCATCTATGCCAGGGCAGCACAGCCTTGCCAGAATAGTAGAGCTCAACTGCACACCCGCAGAGCCTTCCTTCAAATACTGACGCTGAAATCCTAGTAAAATGTGCCAATGTCTATCTTCTATCTCTCCTACACAGGGAAAGGGGGTCTCTTTGGCTGACTGGCAGCTGAAAAGATCCTGATGCCTCCTTTCCAGCCAGCTGACAGATGTATAAAGGGAGGCTGTCAACTTATTTCCCATAAAGCAATTAAAACAAGTCTATCATCTTTCAGCTCACACTGAACATGAGAAACACTATGCCACACGCACACTCACTGAACCCATAGATCCATTTTTAAAAACTGTGTACTGGTTCCACCAGCATGAACCTGCCAGATCTAGCAAAAATGTGGGCTGCTCGGGTGTTTTCTATGAGGTCAAATAAATAAATTGCTCTATTTAGTGCAATATCTCATCACAATATTTCACTACATCAGTCCATTAGATTTTATGCCTCTGCATTTCGGAATGATAGCTACCTACAGAAAGTAACTATCACTGCACCCTAATTGCATTAATACTACACAGAAGCAAGAACACGTCATTTGATAAAAGAACATTTTAAGCTGTCCCACAAGGGAAAAGAATACATTTGTATTTCTCTTGGTCAAAGCATAAGCTCACCATTTGATTGCAACTTGATTGTTCGCAATCTGGTAATATTTGTATAAGGGTCCTTGAAGAATCAGAGGAAAAACAGCACAAAGAAAACAGAGCAACATAAAGCAAACTTCAAGACATCTGGTGAATACCTAAGTAGTGGGAGAAATGAAAATGATTAATGGTAGAGTATCAGCACACAACAGCACAGTGGAAGTAAGATAGCTGGGTTTTAGAAAGCAGGTCCGTTAACAAGGTGAAATAACCATGCAAATACTGGTTGCTGAAGGACAAGGTAGCAGGAAACAAAGAGTTACTGTTGCCTCTAACACCTGGTAGTAAAAAGCCAGGGCAGTGGGCCAACATGCTGACGAGAAAGAGCAAAGCATGGTAATTATTCCTCCTCTCTCATGAAAAAGCAGCAGGGTTAATTTTATCCTGGAACAAAAACTATATGCCACTGAAGGAGCATTACAGGATCAGCTCAATATCCAAACCTAGCTGTCTAATAAGCATTTTTTCCTAAGCACTTGGCAATGGAAAAAAGATCACACGGCATTTTGCAAAATATTGCACTTTTTATTGCACTCAAATGGGCATTAAAAAGGGAACAAAGGGTTTTAAAGTATAACCCTACTAAAAAAAAGGAAAGATTTAATTCTTTTAAAAATTCTAAAAATCTAGATGAATGGCCATGAACTCAGGACAATTCTGAACTTGGGCTCATACGCTGAGCAAAATTCAGATCTGGAATACAAAATGTGAGTGCTGCCTCAGTTGTGTCATTTCACATTCATTTAAAAAGCATACCTCAAGAGTTTTCCATCAAGTGAATTCAAACAGCCATTCTTCTCTTGCATAGCTAGGCAACAAAATCTAATATACTTAAATAAATTAAACAGCAATTTTCTAGCTCTTATTTAGAAGAAAACCTTCTTGATGCAAAACAAATGGAAGTGATGTAGCTACACTTTGCAATGCTGGCAGCCAGACCCAATATGATTCACAATGGACTTCAACTTCTTTTTGATGGTGGAGACAGCTAATGAAGATTTAGACATGCATAAAGGAAATGGGACTTTGTAGCAGTGCAAAGAGCGGAGAAACTGCCCTTTTACACATTAGTTTTATATCTCTTCCATTACGATCCTCCATTTCATGTGTTATCTGATGATGCCATACATTTTTCAGACTGCTGCAGAGCTCCTCTTGGATGTTACAGATACCATGGTCACTGCACCAAAGGTAAGCTTCCAACAGAATACACAGGACTTTTGCAGAGGTAACATCTAACCTTTAACACAAAGGGATTTAAATAGATTGGATTAAGCTAAACTGTCTCCTTCTACACTATCCAGATCCTACCCTTCTTGTTACAGATGTACATACAGCAATGTACCACACAGTCTGTTTTCCACAACCAGTTCTGGCTCCCGCTACTTTCTATGCTGCACTAAAAAAACAGGTAATGAAGATGCTTTAAAAATGTAGATTATTGATCATTAACAGCAATAGTTTTGGAATTGTCACAGTGACTTTGATATCTAAAAAGGTTTTCAAATGCTCTTATAACACAGGCATTATGGAAAGAGTTGCTTTTAAAGTGAAACCCAGTAGCTTACCTTTTTCATTTCTTGTAGTTCTGTTTTGGCCAGACTGCTCAGTAGGCCCCTCTGCCACTGCAGCCAGCGCAGCGCACAGTATCATTCCTGCTCAGTGACTGAACAGCCACAATTACACTGTCTGCTTTTATGCTGTCCTGCAAGTTTGTTAGATCCCCTGATGGTGAAGAACTTGGCTCTCCTTATGACCCCTTCCTCCCTGACCCTCATTCAGCCATGTGTGTGTACTCCAAGACCACAGTTCACAAAACCTGCCACTAAAAAGAAGGGTCTTCAGAGTTTTTGCTGAGACTATAACCACACCATGGAATTTGCTGTTTAGACATCTGCCCCACACTATTCAAAATAATTTTCCCTCTATTGCATGTTCATTTTACGTGAAATCACAGGAACAAAGTGAGATTGTAATCATGTATTCCTCATTTCTGCACTAGATCTATTTTAATACCAATAAAGTATGCAAAAAACAGATATTAAAGCCTTTAAACCAGAAGTTAACTAGGCTCAGACACTCTTGGCTTTAACATGAACTGAAGAGCTCTTAATAAAAACAATCTCTTTTGCAGCTGCTCATGATTCAGATCCTGAGTTTTCTCAGCCTCTTACACAGAATATACAACAGCGGGAAGCTAAAAGGCAGGTCCAGAGCTGTTAGCGTGGTAAGCATCCTATTTTATTCAGTCTCCTGTTCCATGTAGTCCAAATGCTAAGAAGTACCCATCTCAAAGTAAAGGTACTTTGTTTCACATGAAACTGATAACTACTGCTATTTTTAAATAGCTATTTTTAGCCTGGGCTAAGGATCTGACAACACACCACTTTTCCAGAGAAGAGGGTGATCTGTGTCTGAGCAGGTAAGAGCTAGTGGGGATCATGGGGCAGCTGAGAGATCAAGCACCTTGTGTGCAAGAGCTTGCTGGTGCAGCCCTCCGGCAAGCTGCGCAAGGACCTGCACCTGCCTTTCAGCGACCCTCCCTCAGCCACTGCACTCCGGGCCTGCTGCAGAGGAAAGCTGCTAAAATACACCACCCCACCCCCCCCCATCCCCAGGTTTTCTGGCAACTATCTTGTTGATCCAATGACATCATTTAATACTAACAGAGTGAGTCTCCCACATAGAGAGCGCATACACAAATTTATGTTCTGTTTTTATAATCACTCAATCAGAAAAGATCTTTCCTGTTTATATTTTATATGCTTTAATAGTAAACAGATGTTTCTTCAATACTGGCACAGTTTCTTGCAGTTAGACACTGTTAAGAGGTTACAGAATAGTGTGACTACCCCTTGTCAAGGGGGATGGTTTTCACTTGGGCCTAATTTAACCTTAATCCTACCTAACCCTCATGTTGCTTCATAATTTTTATAGCTGTAACTTACCTAGATTAGATATTTTGAATTACAAAGCTATGATTATGCAGAAGTTAACTGTATTTATGTTGCTGACAGAAATTATGTATAATTTCCTTGTTTTTTTTTTTTTTAAAACACTGAGATTTGAAGGAGAATTTTTCAAAGGCACAAAAAACTGAGAAGGCTTTCCTGCATAAGGCGTTATCTGAAAACTGCCACTGCGCTTTAAATTTAGCCTGTACCCTAAGTCTCCCAGGCTTTGAATGGGCTTGGACGTATGATCAATGGTTTGCTTTTAAAAATCTCTCCATTACCAGTTTTGGAAATTACTTTCCTGATAGCTAAGGGGAACAGTTCAATGGTTACTGCTTGCTTGTGAATCTGGACAGCGGGGATCAGCACCTGCCTGCCCCCTCCCTGCCCTCCTATCTGATCTTCAGCCACAGGCCCTCCCTGTGAGCGTGGTGTTTTTGAAACAGTGCTGCTAGGGGTGTGAGTTGCCAGGGAGGATTTCCAGTTACCTTGATGAACGTGCAAGTGTGGATATAGTTATACTAGAGCTTATGGTTGTAGTACAGCTGGTAACAGATCCTGAATTAAAACCGACTTCAAGTCTGTTGACACAAAACTGTTTTAACACAGTTCTATTCACCAAAAAAATCTGGTATAGAAGAGTCCTTAGCCCCACTTTGCTTCAGTTTCCATATACAAAATAGTGCTTTCTTTGCCCATAACAAGAGCCGCAATATTCCATTACAAAGCTTCTCACAACAATCCTGGCTTCAGGTATTGCCAGAATCCCTCCCCCCATCTACCCCTCATTGCTCACTCCCACAACTAAGCTAGCTGTGTTTGGATGACATTTGTGCAGTTCCGTCGCAAGCTGAGCTGGTTTTAAAACACCTCGGTACTTTCGACAGATTACTTTTAAGAATGACCAGTTTCCAGAGCAGGTTCACAACATGGACACACTATAGCTGAAAGGACACTTTAAGACAGAAGGGTAAGACTATCTGCCACGAGGGATGGCAACATTTACGCCAGTCTGTCACCCAAAACAGCGTATTGTGGAACTATAACCCCAAGCACTCAAGAAATGAGGGCCGTACCAAGTAGTCTGTTGAGATACATCACGTTGAAGGAAGTGAATTTCCATAACAATATGCCTTAATTCTAATTGTAACGTAAAACATGCCGTTAGCTTTTAAAATGAGACACTTGAGAGAGAATATCCTAGATTTCCTCTCCCCTCCTGCTTTTCTGCCCAGTGTTACCCACCACACCATTCCAAAGTCACCTCCTAGCAGATGCTGCTGACACAGTCTGCAAATACCCCGTCCTCATGTGCAAACTACTTTTCAGTTACAAGCCTCTCTCCCATCTCCCTCTCCCTATGGAGGACATCCACTGTCCTGCGAGAGTCCTCTGCTCCATGGGCACAATACACCAGCATTAGCTCAAAGAACTCATTCAGCTCTGAAAAAGGGACTTCCTAATATGCCCACATGCTATTATAACAGCTTAAATCTCCCCTTCGAGGAAACTCTGTTCTGGTTACCCCTAAATATTAGACTCGCATGTCTGTTCATTTATTAGCTGCTCTTTTATATTCTTTATGAAAATAAGCACCATGTTCTGACAGGGTTTGATTTTGATCTTAACCAGGTAGTTCCCAATAGGCATTCTGGGATAACAGCTGAATCCCAAAGACCAGAATTGTTACTCAGATATTGTTAGCCCTTAGAGTTAAAACGAGAGCAATCTTGACATACTCATCATGAAGTGATGAACACTTAGACCTTTCATTGGTATTCACAGTACGTACAAGTTTCCCCATTTCTATGAAAATCTCCCATGCAGCAAAGCATTTTGTTGCTTCCATTTTAATCATTTCACACTCCCACCACCAAAATAATCTGAGGTTTAGAGAGGTATTAACACATAGTTGGGCTGTTCTGCATGAACCAATTTACCCACATACAGACTTTTTTTTTAATGGACAAAGGCATCTCTACATGAGGTGAAGGCAATGCTTGCTTTAAATATAAGAACATAATATCCTCATTCTCCACTCTACACTACACGAGAGAATATCAAGAGAATATGTTCTGGCACCTATTCCAGCTATGCTATTTCTGCAGCCTAGAGAAAATCTACAGCGTGGTAACCTCTCCCTCTGTCTCTGCCTCACTTAGTCTTACAGAAAGCTGAAAAACATATACATTTTTCATTTCACAAGCCTGGCAAGATGAAAAGACATTTTGCAAGTTCTTGATAATTTTTCTCAGACACAATGCTATTTGCTGAACACAAACACAGCTTTTAGAAGAAAAACTCTCACTTTTTACTACATTTTGCCAAAAGAATAATTAAACTAAAATTTTAGATGTGAAACAATTACAAGGAAGGACACCCATGCCAAAAGACATATCAAATGAGGAAAACAAAAATACCTTGCTTCCCCTAGTGCTCTCACAGCTGCACCCAAGACTCTGTTCAGCCAACACTGGGCTTCATTAAAAGCACTGAATCACTGCAAAACCAATTAAGGATGAAAACAGTTAGTGAATTCACCAGTATGAATGTTTTACATGAGAAGGCAAGCTGAAACTGCAACACAAACCCCTGCAGAGGCATCCTTTCCAACAACCACTGGATGTCAGAATGAAAGAAAAAAAAATTAGAAGTCATCACTTAAGACTAATGTCAGATCCCCTTAGCTGTAAGGAACCATTTGCATATTTCAACAAGTCAGAGCATTGCTGCTTACACTCTACTTAAATCCCTTCACAAATAAGGACACTATACTTCTCAGTTTAATGCCTCAGGGAATAGTCATCTTTTATACAAAATTTGAGGTGTGCTATCAACAGTCTTATGATGTATCTGTGAAAAAGTGTTGCACGTTTCCTCCTACATTATCCTCTTGCAGCTGTCTCTGCACTAACCTAGCTTCATTAGCAGAGGCTCCAAAAGACCTTCTTCCTACCTCAAAAAATCCCCTCCCCTCTTTTAGTCTTGCTACGTGCCAGCCTTGCCTCTTCTGCAAAGTTTTTCCTGAAAACAACTGCTCCCATCCTTTGCCTTCCTGTTTTGCCACTTACCTGCTGTACTTATTTTTGCCTCACCAACGGAGAGTTTTAAGTCAGCTCTCTGGTAGTTAGATCCTAAGGCAAACAGGAGTCACAGATACAGAGATTAGAAATAAAACTTTTATCCCAGCTTCCCTTAAAAGGTCAGCTTTCAAACAAATTACAAATGTCACAGATTTTTTTACTGCTCATTTTAAACCCAGTCATATTTTCAAAACTATTTATAAAACAAATATTCCTGAGCAAATTCTCCCTACGATGGATGATAGGCATTCTGCTTGCTTGCTTTGCAAAGGATGTCTAACGAGCGAAGGACTGTCTGTGAAAAAAGATTATGATGATCCATGGATACAAAAAATACATGCCCAGAAAATCTGATTTCCAGCTGCCAGCAATGCTATGCTGCCTTAGAAACTGACCTCCACACCACTGTGTCCAGGAACATGTACCACCTCAGACATAGGAGAAGTGAGCTAGTCCTGCAGAAAGCAGCTGCACATAAAAAACAACCCATAAAACACTTCAGGAGGGGTTTTACTGTCCTAGAAAAATCTGGAAGACACATGCCCTTCACAGCTCACAAGTATGCTTCCAACATTAAGTCACTGCACATTAACTGCAGTTAAGAGATCTTCCTTCCATGTGCTGGCCCCATGATAAGCCTGTACTTGTGCTAGGCTAACTACTGCAAGGGATAAAAGTCTACTGCATTGCCTAAACAAGAAGAGACTGTGGAAGGATTTGTCTCCTTTCCTTGTAAGGATACATCCTCACCTCCAATGCTTCCTGACCACTGTAGAGGTAGCGACAACAAGTAGAGTACAGCTGTACCAAATGAACCCATTTTTAGAAATACGGAACTAAATCAAATTCCATACGGTGACAAATCCTTAATCCATATCTGAATAAACAGCACTCTCAAAATCTCATCATTTCCAAGTGAGAGCAGAATCTGATTTGCCTTGTAACAGGAGACAGAAGAGTGACATATTTCCCCCAAGTGACAGGAAAGTACCTCACAGAAGAAAACACACACACAAAACCTCACATTGAATAAACTGTTCCTCACTGAACAGCTATATTTTAATTCATAGCCTAGAGTCTGGTAATGCTACGTACCTAACAAAAAAGAATCTGGAGCAATTTAGGCATAGCTCTTTGTAACTGATGGGAAACTTCAGAACTGCCTAGAAAATTTCACCAATGTTTCTTCAGGAGTGCACACAATTCCCCAGGCCCAAGGCACACAGAGGGACTTAAGGACAAAGCTCTTTCCAGTCAGAATTTAAATCTCCTCTAGGGTCCCTAGAAGTTTTCAGGCTTCTTTGCACAAACAATGTCACCATGTTTGTGTTGCATCTTCCTCTACTTTTTATGTTGGTGATGCATAATCCATTGTTACATGCTATTTCACAGGCACAGCCAGACTCCCTGGTATTAACAAAGGACTAGAAGTCTCCTGGTAAGAACCCTTCCTTTCTGGCTACCACAGTACTTCATGTGTGTGTACGTATGTGTACGTCGTTTGACAACTACATTTTTAACGTAACACCTCAATTCTGCTCAAGAACTGGCTCAACTATAGTGATATTTACAATTTAACCTTTTGCAATAACTGCATTTCTATCTTTTGTCTGTCCATTGATTTATTATTATTTTGCTGATGCCCTTGGTATTGCATCTGCTGCAACACAGACAACTGCCAATATATATGGCACAACAAAACTTGCCCTTCCCTTTCTCAGCATGTCCTCTAGGCCCACCTTCCTGTACACATGGTTTCAGGTCATGTTAGTGAAATATTTATTTGCATATTTCATTGATCTTCCCTGCCTAAGGAATATGTGCCATGGTCACTCATTGATTTTTCCCTTTGGTTATAATTAGGATAAAGCTTATCTTATTATCATCTCTGTGAATATCCAGACAGCTTCAATGACCCAGTTAAAGTTTTTCTGTACTCATTTATCTCCACACTAAAATTAAACTTTAAGTAACAGTTAAGGTGGAACCAAATATCGCTAACATCAGGGAAAACAACAGTTTAATTATTGTTTTAGAAAGAAAGAAAGCCAAATAGACTACTGAAAAAGAAAGTTTCTGTTAAGGAAAGCCTTTACAAAAACACAAATTCCAGAAAGTATAGAAATCCTATTACAGCAGTAATAGGATTCTACACAACTGCTCATTTTTGCTATTTACCTTAACCCAACTTCCAACACAGACTGCAAAGAAACAAGATCAGTAAACATTATATATTCATGATGAAAATGTATGTCATGGCCCATTTCAACCATGCTCCACTCCCTTTACTGCCTACATCATCTGCTGGTACGCACCACACATATATGCAACCAGACCTGTCCTGTGATTCGTTCTCCAGTAGCAACACAAAGATCTCTACCCCATCTTAGCATGCACAACAGCACAGCAGCAAGATAACCTAATCAAACACGGTAAATTGTACACAAAGACATAAAGAGCTACAACTTTGCCTACCTACATCTATCTGCCAGGCACTGCTTACAAAGGATAACAGTCGAGTTCATTTTATAGGTGTTTCAACTGACAAACACTGTCTCAAGCTTCCTCTGGTCTAGAAAACTGGAAACTTTGATGTGCGTACAGGGTAAGGCTTATCAGCAACATTTCTCTGCTTACAGGGAGAGAATGAATCCAAGGGATGAGCGTAAACAAAGCAGAACTTCAATGGGAAACTGAGAAGGAAGAAGACAACAGGAAATGGGAAAAGCCAAATCAGTATTTCAACTGCAGCAGGCAAGCCAAGATCTCTAGATTCTTTGTCAACAGCCACAAATTCAGTCCACTTCTCAGAGCTGTAGAGGTAAGCAGCAAGTGCCCCCTGTGCTCTAGTTACAGATCAGTATTGTTCAGACTGGGAGAAGGCCAAAGTTTTAGGAAGGTCTGTGCCCTCACCACTGAGAAATACACCGTTTCTGGGGAAACTATTATCTCCTGGGGACATTATCTCACCTCTGAGACTGGATGGGGACGTTCTCCATCTGCAACCCTATTGCTTCCAGTGAATAAATATTTCAAATTTCAAGAGTCACTTGTATATTAGCTTGATCCCACTTATCACTTGGATGCTGCCCAAGTTATTCAACGTCCTCACAGCCCCTCAAGTGTTGCAGCTCCCCAGAACAGTCAGTGGCATGCAGGACTTCAACAGTCTTTACTGTAGCCTCCTACAGAGGGCAGGAACCTCTCCCATTTCTTTCCTTCTGCCTAGGCCAGAGCTCCTTAACAGCGTCAGAGCAAGCTGCATTCAACAGATAAACTGGACACATTTCTCTCAACTCCTCATTAGCAAACAGCAATAGAAGTATGGTGCTCTGCTGGGTAAGTTCAAGGAAGGAGCTCACACATGACAGCAAAGAGAGTAAAGAGGAACACTTCTATTAGAAGTTAATGGGTAAACGAGGATGACAGAGAGAATAAACATACTAGAAAAGTCACCTTCTTCCCATTGCTAGCTATTTGACCATGACAACAACCCTCTTACTGTTTACGATGAACAGCCGCCCTTGTGACTGAAGCTTCTGCCTGAACCATTTTAGGTTTCCAATGCCTACCCAGCCATAGATACAATTAAGCCCAACTATCACAGATAACAACAGCAAACCTTCAAATATTCAGGTTTCTTGGTATGAACAAGGTTTGTATCCAAAACACACAACAGCTTCTTATATTTGCCACAGACATACAACTGTTTTTGCACATACTCATAAGACCAAAAATAAAAGACACATGGGTAGCATCATATGACTTTGTTTACTCCCTGTTTCTACATTCACTAAGATTTGTGACATGTGAACTCTAGCCACAATTTGTTTTTTTAATAGTCAACATCGTATCTTTCACACTGCCATTTGTTTCCCAAAATTACTTCCATTGTCATGAACTTGAGATTTACAGCTGAAGCTGACAGAACCATTTCTGAGCATTATATATCAAAGGGAGAAAAACTAAAAACAGTTCATAAAGAAAAGGTGACTACTACCGTAATTATTGAGAGACTGCTACTTCACAAAAGCAGTGAGGGGATTTAAGAAAGTGACAAAGTCACAAAACTCTTAATATGCATGGTGTTTCTGAAATTAAAACTCACCAAAAGTTGCATTTGACAGTGGGAATCAGACATCTTCACAACTTCTGACATTTTTACCCTGTGTTTCTCAGTCTGGGCCAATTGTTCCAGCATTTTTCTTTGTTGTTCAACTCGAGCTGATGTCAGGCCACCCGCCAGTTTTTTGCCTTTCTTTAGCTTTTGAGACTCAGGGGGCCATAATTTATACCTCATCTGCCTTTTTCTGTGGATGAAGAAGGAAACATTCATGAGTTTTTTTATTTTGCTACATTACCTAGTACATTATCCAACCAGATTACAAATCAGAGTATATGCTTCAAAGTCACGACAAAATGATCCACATACTGTATACTCCACTGCCATCGGGCACAAGTTTCACATACTTATCACTTCCTTTGTTTATTCATTGAAGCTAACAGTCTGTGCTATCAGTCAACCCAGTTATACGATGAGAAGCATATTCAAAGATTTCCCAATTCATATGAGGAATTGGCATAACCCCCTGCGTATTGCATGTTCAACTAAACAAAAGTTTGAACACACACAAAAAACCACATTTATTTATACAGAAAACATTTGCATATTGAGTGTCTCATTGGTATCACAAACTATTTATGTAAATAGTTTTGTAATTTATTGCAATAACAAGCCCCCTCATGAAATAACACTGAAGTAGAGAATTCAAAAGGACATTAAAAAAAAAATTTCAAACTTCACATGTTTATGTGTTTTCACAAACCAGTCACAACACAGCAATACACTCAGTGCTACGCATACACAGACAGAACCAAGTCTGAAGGTGCAATTACTGAACCTCAGCATCAGCAAACCTGCCATGGTTCTGCTATGCAAAGTGGGGATGAACAGAAGATTTGGAAGCACCGCAAATATTCTTGCTAGGGTATATGCCTGGCTCTACAAGAGCATGTGGTGTGGTGTATAGTAGGACAAAGCAAGCCAGATGATGATGAAAGCCAGGACCTAAGTAATTGGAGTTCTCCTTTTCACCACAGGGAACATGAGCAGAATGCAACCCAACCAGTGGGATCAGCTTTCCAGGCTGGTCACCTGTCACAGGGCAGCTGATAGTAATCCTCAGTTTATGCAGTAATTTCAATACCTTTGGTGAAACACTGGCAAGCACAGGGTAAACTCTAGTTCTGCATGGAAAGCTCTGTACTTTCCCTTGTGGAATTAGCCACCTGCATGGGAGCCAGCCATATGCACACATTTTGCAAGTGGGCCTTATGTACCATCTTCGAAAAGAACAGCCTCTGTGATGTGCCTCTGCTATTAAGAGCAAACATTGCTAAAGAATGGTCTTTTTTATACAGTCATATTCTTTGCAAAGTTAAAAAGATTATTAGATGCTGCAAATATACCTGTACATGCCAAACAGAGCAACTCTCCTTCATGCATTATGTTGTATTATAAGATAGGCTATATTCCCTCCCCCTCACCCATTTGCTTAAGCGTCAAAACGAAGAACACTTTTATAAACAGATAAATGCAAGGAGATGGAGAAAAGATTGTTCTAAGAACTTCACTTTTGCATTACTTCATCCTCACTGATAATGCTGCACTTCTAACCTGTGAAAGTTTCCCAGTGAAACACTATGAGCCACATCTTGTTTTTGTAAACCAAGTTGGAGTCAGGTACAGTACAATAAAAAAAATGTGTTAAGGTTCATTTACATCTTGAACAGGACCAGAAGCTACTTAAATTTAGAGAATAATTACAAAATAATCATTTAAAGACAAAAGGAAATAATATGGACTCTTAAGGAAAAAGTGAGAATTTCAGAGACTGCACTATTCCAAAGGGTTCTGTATTTTTTACAATAAACTGACAAAACTTGAAGATGCAGTGAGATATTGTTTGGAGACTAACATCTAAATTCAGCCACTGGGAAGGGCTGGTCATGCTCTGCTGATGAGCGCTTTGAAGGCAGACTAATTTAGAACACCAAGAAAATGAACAGGGAGATCAAGAGAACTAGTTGGAGCTATGCCAAGGATTCTTAAGGAGAGTTCAGAAGGACAGAGAGCTCCCTGGAAAAACAAACCCAAAAAAACCCTAACATACCATGCCTTTTTATCTTCCAGCAAGCTCTGCAACATACAAGGATGATCTGTGTTTAACGTGCACCTATTCTACACCTAAATACAATGTCCCAGCACCACAGTGATTTGAAAGCACCATTCTCCTCCCCAGCAAAGCAATGGGCTACATATGGAAGACACTTATCTTCAATGGACTTCAACATAGCCATTTGGTCCTGCGCTTTGCAGACATCCCCACCATTAGTGAACACCACTCTTTAAGAGTCTCATCTTTTGGAATTTGCAACATGAAAAGTTTCCACTGACTTTCTCTGTTGGTGATTAAATGTTGATGTTGTCCTTTGTATGTGGCTCTTGACAAATCATGAGCATTGTAGAGGCAGCAACACCTGTTGCTTCTTTATCTGTCTCTAACTAGAGCTGTTTAGGAGCTCTACCACCAATTATTCAATATTGTGCTCCACTAACCAGCATCTTTGCCCTGTTTTTCCATCCATCCTTTCTTGACCTTGATTAATCTGAGGAAGATTATGTTGACAATAAAAACTTAACCATTCAAAAAGAGGCAGCAAGAACACGCTGACTAACCACACCAACTAACATTAACCAACTACCATTGGCTGCTCAGTCTCATCATTGGTGTGACACACCTTTGGGAGCAAATATCTCTTCAGAGAAGCCAGTGTATCTTCCAGCTGCTGATTCGCATGTCTGCTCCTGTACATCCATCCTTCATGCTGTATGTACTGTCTTTGTGTATTCAAACTGTGCATTTCTTAAGTCTTTGCAGGAATGCCCACCCCTCTTGCATTAATTCTTGTGAGGTAAAACTGTTTTTGTTATCCATCAAGCTGCTGACCACTGTGGTTTTCAGCAACATATCCTCAATAGCAGTGCCACACAGCAGCACCTGTGTTTCTGTGTTTGTTCCACAGCTCTACAACTGAAAGCAAAGAAGTCCTAAACAAGGCTGCTGCATTGTAGCAGCAAACCTTCTTTCTAGATGTGGTTTCTTTCACATTAACCCACCCACTGCTGCCACTCCATATTTTTGCGTTAGTGTCTAGAAAAATGGACAAGAGACTTTAATGTGTGTCAATATTCTCTTCAAAAATATTCACTATTCTTTCCCCAAACACCAGCTTCATTAGCAAAGGGAAGTGTCATCCATGTTTAATCTGATGAAAAGGTTAGTTCATAAACCCCAGAACATGCCTACCTGTGGAAAATAAGCAGTCTCACTTCCCACAAGGCAGAAATGGACACTTCACCTACAAAAATGCACCTGTCAGTCACTGTCTCCTAGGCCTGCAGTGCTCCCTGCAGCCTTGTCACCCTTCCCCAGCATGCTGACATGTAGCAGAAACCTGCTTGCGAACAATGCTGTGGTCTCCAATTGCCCTGTTTAATACTGAGAACCGTACCACTGCACATCCTAGCTTGTGATTTCACCTGAAGTTGTGGGTGCTTTGTACTCTCAAAATCCTGAAACAGCAGTTTTAGCGATGCACTAACTGGTTTGTGCTCATCAAAACTTGTCTCAGAGGCGTTTCTGGTTCACTAGACATTTGGAATTCATCTCTCTCAGACTTTTTGTTTCTTTCAGAATTCTAGCATGTTTGTCACAAAATTATATTAACTGATGAGAGATCAATGGACTTATATTGTAACAAAAGCAGTAAGGGTTTGTTAGCAGCAGCTAAAATAATTCTGTTTTAGAAAAACCCTTCCCTGTTCAGTATTTCCTAACGGGGCCTAACATTTAGATATAAAATGCATTTTCAGTGGTATTTTACTTTAATATTTTGTGTTAGGCTGCTAATACATTACTAAATGATGTCAGTAAAGTCAAGTCTCTGGCATCTGAAACAAGGCAAGCAAAACGATTCCACTCACAGCATGGAGCTAACATTCTGAAGTGGCCAAGTTATCTAGACATTTAGTAGAAATTAATGACACAAAATTTGTCTTTGGACTTGTGGTCTTAATCACGTTGTAGCTACACACTTGCTTTTTTCAACTCTGACAATCAAAGTATTTTCTACAAGTATTTTTAAATTCATGTTTAAAAATACCATGGAGGAAGAAAATAAGTGCTGCTTTCAAAGTGCACAAAATCTCATTTGGTTAAATAACTTAATATTTTCAGAAGTATTTGTCCTTATGTATAAATAATCAGAAAGTGGCTGTCATCTAACAGCCTAACACAGTGGTTCTTATAATTTTATTTAATATTTGTAATAAAATTACAGTACAATTCTTGCAACAGAGAGTCACGGCACTCATGATGGCAATGAAGCTAGTGCTTGCCAAATTTATAATGATCTTATACATGCGTGCCCAAACCTGGCAGCTGTCTGAAGCTTAAGATTTGATGTTTGGTCTAAGCCATATCCTTCACTTCCAAACTCTCAAATAATGCTGGGAAAAGTGAGCAAAAGGGGTGCAAACACAGAAGTAAGTAAAGGAAAAAAAGGGATAAAAGGGCATAACTGTGTATGGGAATAGAGGAAACATAAGACAACATGGACAAACCGTTTCAGGTGAATAAGTGGTAAAATTTCCAATCTGTATGAAGTCTGTTTCATGAATTCACTGGACTGCTATTAAAAAAAAACCCACACACAAAAACATGGAAGTACGAATTACTTCTAGTCTGTAAGGGGAATTCACCGTAATTGTAGCCTCTTGCAACTTTTAGATGCACAAGATACACTCCATGGAAGTGTAGCACACACACAGATTGTGGGGTATGGCCCTTAGTTATCTCTAATAGTGTTTGCTACATATGTGCAAATGACTTGAGATGTTCTGCAAACCGAGCAGTATACTGCTGTAGTTACTCTGCTAGCAGCGCTGGTATGAGCCACTTCAAAGCCAGCCTTCTGTTTTGCTAGGCATGAAGCAGTTTTGAAGGTACTGATGTTTGCTAAACACCAAAGGAATGAGCAGGACCTGCTTTGGTGGCACACAGGGATGCTCAGTATCACTCAGGAAGTTTCCAGGATCTTCGTCCTCCCAACAAAAGGTTGTCTGCTTGATTTGAGACTTCATGGGCCTGCTACATCTTCCTTTCATAAATATAAAATCATTAGCTGTTACAGTTATAATAGCATAAGTTTTTGCTAAGTTTGTTCACAGAAAATGCGTACTGATGCTTTGTAATTTTCATGGTAGTCTCCTCATTGTTGCAAGACTGAGGTTTTTGTTCTAAGACAGAGCTAAGCTAAGCCACTCTCCAGGTATGACTAATGCAGAAAAAAAATTAAGTAGAAAATTTAAGGAAGGGCATCATTTTACCAGAAAAACAGAACAGCTCTCCAGACAGAGCTCTTTCTGTGTCAGTCTTCCTTACCCTGATCTATGGTCAATTTAGAGCATTGAGCTTTAAAGCCACTACTAGTTTAAACAGGTAAAAATGTTACTATGCATTTACTGTTGTCCTGGTTTTGGCTGGGATAGAGTTAGTTTTCTTCCTAGTAGCTGGGATAGTACTGTGTTTTGGATTTTAGTATGAGAGTAATATTGATAACACACTGATGTTTTGGCTGTTGCCAAGCAGTGTTTACACTGGTCAAGGACTTTTCAGCTTCCCCTGCTCTGCCAGGTGCACAAGAAACTGGGAGGGGGCACAGCCAGGACAGTTGACCCAAACTGGCCAAAGGGCTATTCCATACCATACGACATCATGCCCAGTATATAAACTGGGGGGAGTTGGACGGGGGGTAGCGGTCGCTGCTCCCGGGACTGGCTGGGCATTGGTCGGCAGGTGGTGAGCAGTTGTATCACTGTTTTTTTTTCCTCCCTTGGGTTTTGTTCCTCTCTCTCTCTCTCTCTTGTTTTCCTTCTCATTACAATTTATTATTACTATTATTTTGTTCCAATTATTAAACTGTTCTTATCTCAACCCACAAGTTTTCTTACTTTTGCTCTTCCAATTCTCTCCTGCATCCCATCGGGGGTGGGGGAGGGTGAGCGAGCAGCTGTGTGGTACTTAATTGCCAACTGGGGCTAAACCACAACAACTGTAAATAAAGCTTACTTAAAAATTTTGGGAAAACCTGCATTCTGCCAGCTGCTTATAAAGCTGAAAACCAGGTTCCTCCAGTGCCCATAACCTTGAATACACTGATGGCCTAGGAAGCCTACTGCCTAGGGAATGGCTTAAAACAAAAAAAATGTTTTTCTTTCAGTCAAACTGTTTCGCTAGGTTTCTCCTCACAAATATTTAAAATACATTTAAAACATTATTTTTATAAGCTTTTGATCCAATTTGGTACAAAAATAATTCCTTCTTCCAACCCTTCCCCCCCCAGCTAATTTTCCCCATGAAAATTGCATGGGAGAGAAATTCTCTTTTCTAGCTGGCACCATCTGGATGTAAAGCTTAAAATGTCAAGAGGGCATGAGGAGAACTGCAGCAGGCCAGCAAGTAGATGGGGAAGGCTAACATTAATTTGCATATTCATTAAAATTCAGCATGCTTCAAAGAGATAGAAGAAAATCAAAGGAGATAATGTATAAATGCAGTAAAAAGTAAAAACAAGCAGAGATAGCCTAAAACCAGGAAAGAAGAAAAAAATTACTGCAGACATCAGGGGAAAAAAAAAAAAAAAGGTTCAGTACTTCCAGTTGGAAAATTGAACAATTTGAGAAAGGAGACTGCTGAAGAGTCAGAACTTGATACAACACTTCGGAAAAAAAAAAAATCATCTCACTTTATATGGAAATCCAGCAAATGCTTCTAGATCAGCAGTTCTAAAGCTTGTTTGGACTGGGGCTTCAACCAATAGCAGAAGCTATTCCCAAATCCCAACCCCATGTCATTACTTAGAAGATCAAAGCTGCTGAATACTCAAGACTCTCAATGGACCATCACTGCTCCCAGTGCTCTAGAAGTTCTTTCCCAGTTTGACTTTATACATTGACACAGTAAAGCATGGTAAGCATAGAAGAAGCGTTTGTAGTGCAAAGGTGCCCTGAAGCTACTATAATTGGTCTGAGCAGGATTTCCTCAGTTCAGGGTATAGCATGGAGCAGTTGCATCCATTTTCATAATTACCACAGAGAGCTAAAAGGCCCCAGGTGTCCTCCCTTGAACACGCAGGCACATGACCTCACATGAACATGCAGGCAGCCTTATAACATGACAGTCCCAGGTTCATAAAGGCACTTTATATAGGTTTCTCAACATCTCTCTGTGGTATTTACACCAAGTTCCTTCACCGGATTCCAGAATCAGGCACAGGTGAAACATTTTTGCTGTCTTTCTCCATATTACTGCATTGCACTGTACTATAGGAAGAAGAGAGATCACTGTGCCATGTATCATGGGATCTCAGAAGCATAATGAAGCCTCTGGAGCTCGCTACTATAATTTTTATCCTTCTTACTCTTCACATTGGAATCAGTCCAGAACTTAGAATTTCCATTGTACAAAAATTGTAGAGTATCAAACAAGGAAGAGTAAATTCATTTGATCTCTCAAGTTTCATGTAAACTGCCCAATAGCTAAATAATCACCAGAACTCAGAAGAAGAATACACAGACTAGTGGGAAAGAGTCTAATTATATATGCGGTCCACCATCCGTGTCCAAATGCCAAGCATATACAAGCATAAAAGCCATCAGTTACAGAAGCAGAAGTCCTAATTGCAGGGGGAGGGGGGGGGGGGGGATGGGGATCCAGCAGAATGTGCCAATATCAGTATTTTATGCACTGAACCACAGGATACAGCAAAAATGTTCCACCAGCTGTTCTCACCAACATCAATCACACATACCTTCTAAATCAAAAAAAGATTTGCTGCATCTTGAAGACATTACTAAGATGCAGGACAATGTAACGGAGAGTGCTTTACAGGCTTCACAATAGGTAACTTGTGCAATGCACCACCCAAGATAGGTCTATTAGATAGCTATGGTAAATTCAATAATTATTTCTACCTTGAATGTATTATACATGACAAAGCCTCCATAAACACATGCTGGTGCCACAGTAAAGATAAAAGAAACTGCTGAACATGTGGTAGGAATATCCTCAGGTAGACATATAGGAAATGCAGCTAGCACTAGCATAAGGTTGATTGGGTCTTTAGCAATCATTTGTCCATCAAGAAACATGCAATCAGCATCTACCCCATGAACTGGGGCCTTACAACATTCACAAAGGCAGCCATAATCACAAAGCCTCTCTGATGTTGCTCCTCACAGAAGGGTCATGTTCCACAACAAACCCAAAAACGTGAGTATGAAGCAATGTGGGATCGTGTCTTGGAACAGTTGAAGCTTCAGCAGCTCATTACCCAGGCCTGCTCTCTGCCATTTCCTTACTCAAGTCTTCCTTCTTCTTTACACTGTTCCCCTTCTTACCTTGCCTGCCTTCCCTTTGCTCAAAGTTAAGACTTCACAGTTTTATTATTAGCTTTGTCTAGCTTTAAAATATTAATATTTCATTCTTATAATCAATATTAATGCTATCCAGCATAAGAAAGTTAACATTGATCTGTGTACTACAGGTAGTGATTTGGAGCTTGCTATTTTCACAGAGGGCAGAGTTTTTGTTTTGTGCTGTGACCTTTGCTATGAAAAATGGAAAAAAAGATAAACAAACCCATGAAATTGCTTCTCCTGGCAAAGATTCTTCACACGGTGGTTTTCAATCAGTTCTAACCCAGCACCTTGTAAAATCATAGGATCAAGGGGCTCCAAGCGGATACAAAAATAGTATACACAGTCACTGACAATACAGGCCTGAATTAGGCCAAGGAGGTGCCTGCGTTTCATAGCAAGATGCTCAGTGCCAGCTGGAAACACCAGGTTAGCAAAAGTGACAGATGCTGCAGAGATTACAAATTTCACCACTTTTCATCTCAACCCACTTAAGAGTTTTCATGGTCAAGTAAGTTCCAAATTCAACCCCCAGGTCAGCAAAACAAATCCTTTGAAGCAAAGATTCTTGCTGGGTCTCAAAGCCGTAAGATTTGGGAACAGCAGATTCTTTCACTCGTTACAGCTTTCAGAGCAACTCTTTTAGCAGCAAGTTAATACAGTCTTTATTTAACAAAGGGCTTAAGCACAAAGGGCTACAACCTAAAGCACCAGCGTTTAAGGATGAAGCTTCGGTGAGAATTTAAAACATACTAGCTCTCAAGTCTGTAACAACAAGGTACCAAATCAGCAAGATTCAGATCAAGTTTACACAAGCCACTTCTTAATTTGGCAACTCCTATGACTTCAGTCTCATACTCCTAAGAAAATAATATCCCCATGTCCTCATTCTGTCACTCTGGTTTTCAATGGTGCACACAGAGTTTTGTCAGCTTGATTCCTGACACACACACAAAAAAAGGCAAAGGGTTTGAAAAGGTAAAAAAAAAAATATATATGTCTGTCTCTCCCACCCTCCCTCTCTATTATTAAACAAAAGCTTAACAAGCTATCTCCTAGGGATTTTATTTTTATCATCTTGTTAGGAGTCATGATCTCTTCAGAATCAATTACAACAGCAGAAGTAAGACAAGGTGCTTTGTTTCACAAAAACATGCGCTTAAAGACTACGAAGCTGCATTGATTTATTTCTTATCCAGGAAGATGTTCCTGTAATTAAGATTAGTGATACAAACAACACTCAGAGCTCTTGACTCCCAAACATTATAGTATAGTCAGTAATTTTACTGTGTTGGGCAACTTGTGCTCTAGCAGACATATCATCAAGTCTGTAACGTCTTAGGGGTAGACACAGCACTGCCATCTTAGCACTCTATGCCAACTGCAGAACTGACACACTGAACATCCAGAACATAACTCAATAGTCTCAAGAGCATGCAGCAAATCATAAATACGTATAGCCAATCATGCTTACAACAGTGCCTATATGTACAAACTGAGCTTGGTTTCATTCAAAAATCAAAAGCAGCTTTTATTTTTCTGTGTCAATAGAAAGACTTTAGATTGTTCTAACGCTCTGGCTGGCTAAAGTTCCTTCTCAAAGAACACTTACTAAAACTACATGCAGTAATTTTTCAAGTGTGTTTTACAAGGTTTAATCCTTGAATTAATCAAGTGTATTTCAGGGTACTCAGAACTAAAGCTATAGAACAAATTGACTTCTTGGTTCAGTATGTGAAATGGGAGGGTGCGGGGCACGGAAATCAGGTGCAGGATGACCCAAAACAAATGTTTTTCACTTTCAGCTGACATGAAAAACTGAAAACATTTTGGTTTGGGTTGAAGCATGACATTTTGTTTCCTTTGGGAATACTTTTCCTTTTCTTAAAATTATGTTTACTACAGCTTTCTATAAAAGATATCATTTAGAAAAATAAAACAGTGTTTTCATTTCCTCACTGTTCTTGTCATTTTGACTGCAAATGAGACTGTTTCCAAGTTTCACCAAAATCCATAGGTGGTTTTGCTGACTTGAAACTGCATCTTTTGGCAACAACGCTCCATACCAATTTTTTTTGCTTGACTTTACTGGTCAGCTTGTGCTACTGAGTCATAAATGCCCAGTGACAACCAAATTCAACCAAATTCACTGCAGGCAACATACACACAGATAACCTCATCAGCGTGCTACACTATCAGTTACAGGCTCAATCTGATGTGTAAACCAGTACAAGGAAAGCAACAGGATTATTTTTTGTCTCAGACTGAATTCAACTTTAGTGTAACCAGGAGGAAAGGGGAGGGGAGTAAGGGGAGTTCCCCAATATTATTTTAGCCTGATATGTCACAGATGTGAGTTCAATGCTGGGGGGGAGGCACACAAGAGAAAGGAGTTATGCATATGGTAAGTGGCCCCAAGATTTTGTCTGTGCAGTTCAGCTAGTGGATGTCATTCATCACCTTGCACTTCCTCTTGAAAAGGCCTCTTTCCCCTTCTCGTTAAAAACACAATAAATAAAAATAAATACAAAATCCAACAATCTTCTGCCCCTAGTAGAAAGCCAATAATGCCAGGACAAAGATTTCTTACTACAGAGAGCAAGCATTTAAATTCTTTCCTTTCTTGACATGATTTTGTAGTTTGGGTGGCAATGGCTAGAGGAGTAACTTAAAGGGGGCAAGAAGCTCTGATACACAAGGGAAATCAAAAAACATCCGGAAGCATGGGACAGATACTGGGAACATACCTGCAGTGTAAAACCACTGGTGAGACAAGTAAGTGTGAGAAGCAGCAGGAAGTAGAAATAGAATAGATGGAAGTTGTTTGTCACATCTTTTCCTCTGGAATATTCATTGCTCCCAGGAGTTAATCCATATACTCTATTTACAATATGAACACTTTCTCTCATTTTTTTCAATAAATATCATGAAAATAGATTGCTAGGAGTCATACAGAGATATTTGGCAGGCTTTTCAGGGCTGTCAAAGATAAATTGAACATGTGGTTCTTCTACACAGAGTGAATTATCTGAATAAATAATGTATTACAATAATTTAACTTCTTATCTATGTCTGATTCATTCTCAGATAAATATATATACATTTGCACTGATGTCAGTGAGCTTGCAGAACACATAACAGCAGAAAATATGTCTTTAGACTGTTTCTGTAATATCCATGATAGAAAACTGACCAATAATACTGATACAGTAAAACAAACAAAAACAACTCTTGAAGTATAGGAAAGGGAGTCATTTATTTTGCTTGTTTCAGCTTTTCATTATGCTTGGTTTTAGTTTTACCTTGTAAAGCTTTAACACAGGAAACACATAAAGCCAGCAATAAAACCTTTATCAATTGCATCTCACACAACACTGCAAAGCACTTTTCCACAGCTCTTAATCATGGAAAGCCAACACTAGGTTTAGAAGGGCGATTGGCTTCCTACTATTCTTTGAATATATCTGGCCACCAGGCTACTTGCCTGTTCATGTGGACAGTGTCACAGCATTCACACAGAACCTATTTAGACAGACAACTCATGTGTGCATATAATCACGCTTGACATACACTTATCTCCATAAGCTGAGAAAAACTATGGAGGTGCTTATCTGTGTAACTCTGAAGGAGAACTTCATGATTCTCTACAAATTTTCTCTCTTTCAGACACTGGAAAATACAACTTTTTGTTATTGCTATCACAGAGAAGTGTTCAGTCTCACAAGGAAGATATACCGTCCCTCACACTGGAACTACTGTGAAGCCAATGACAACTGACTGTTCATATCTTGAGAGGGGAAAAATAAAAAAGTTGCAGTTGAGAAGACTGTTCCTGTTCCAAAAGAGAAGGGAGCAAAACCACCTTAATTCCAGAAGAGATTAAATAAAATGGTGGCATCTGCTTTGCTTCTCCAAAAGACACCTCAAACATTTGAAAATTCTGCCAAGGGAAGAGACCACATATGCATGGTCCTCCCATATCCATTTAGTGATATAACCATGCAACATTCAACTAATACTGAACTCTTCTATATGTTCATCTTAAAGATATGTCATGCAATTAATACAGTAGATCCCACTTTTATCAATGAAAGAGATCTTCCTTGAGCATTTTTTATTTTAGTTTTTCAGTTGCAAGAGATACAAGATATTTATGCCTTAGATCTGTAAAAGAGAAGTGTGGATGTGAAGATGGTTTTACAGACAATCTCTTACTACTCAGGAGCAGATGACAGTTTTCTTTGCTGGACGACATAGTAGCGTTTTTCATGTTCATCAATGGCTGCTTCAAAGAGCAAGGGAATCCTCTGTTCCCTGTACCCAATTGGCTATATCCATGACCTAAGTAACGGGATTAAATTGCTAATTCAGATTTGACAACATAAAGTTTTGAATGAGCAAAGGTAACAAAGCACTGAACAGATCATCTATCTTTAGACTGTGAGACTCTTCAGATTTCCTGGACAGAAATCCATGGTTTTGCAACAGAGCAAAACAGGGTAAGTCTACAACACCACCATACAAACATGCAGCTGCTCTGGCCAGGCTTCCTCTGTGTCAGTGAAATATCTACAGTCCACAACACCTGCCTGAACAAAAAGCGTTGGCAGGAAAATTGAGAGGTAGCTGGAAAAACTCAAATACAGGCTAGCCCAAATCTCAATGTTTCAGAAGCCAAAAGAGCTTTGAGCAAGAAACTCACCAGCCAAGATTCATCTGGCTTGGCCTTACCATCTAGTGAGAAGACTGAGAAAGACAGATAGAGCTGAACAGAAGATGAGATCTCTGATCCTAGATCTGCTCCTCCAGCATTAAGACAAAGCCCAAACATCTGGCTGCACCTTCCATTAAAACAAAACAATCATGAATGCTTGTAACTGCAGAAAAATCAAAAAGCTAGAGCTCCAAAATTTATTTGAATTTCAGTTGCATGCAAAACTTACCCAGGTACTCAGGGATTAACTTTCTATTCCTTTTGCAATTGGAAAGATGAAGTGTATTCCAGTTGCCTGCTGCAGCACTGGCTCACAAAGCCAGTGGCAATCAAGTGCTGGCCACTGCAGGTGATAGGAACCTAGATGGTGTAAACAACAGTCCTTATTTCACATGCCAAAGATACAGAGGATTTGTCACGGGTACCTTGTATTGAGCATAGAACAACAGAGAAATCACTCAGATGCCAAATGGCTGTTTTTCCCATATTCTGTAATTTCTCATATTCTAAAAAGTTTTGTTATGACTCAAAAAAAGTAGAACTGCCTTGGATTAAAGCAACAGAGAAAAACAGCAGCATCTTACACAGACTGCTTGCCAAGCAGAGGCCAAAAAAAAAAACACCACCACAAAAAAACAAAAAGCACAGAAGACATGGGTTCTCTACCTGCAAGACTTTGAGCAAATCTTTAATGTTCAGCTTCCTCTTCACCCATCTGTAAAATAAGTAACAGCGATCATCCAACTGTCTCAAAGGATGACCATGAGAGTTAGCCATAGATTGAAAAGCACACTAGATGCGTTGAATACCACTTTCAGAAAACTAGAATTATTAAACTGACAAAACAGAAAAGTAATTTAGGATTGCAATAATTTGACTTCAGATTTAAAAAACACAAAACAAAAAACAACACACTACTGAAAATTCTCTCTTTCAAAAGAATTCCCATCACAAATTCCACTTGCAAATTTCAAAGCAAGGCCTCAGCCCTACCTACATTCAATACGGATTTAGAAAGAGCCATATAGAAGAGAAAGAATCAAGATTTCCTTTTCTTCTGTGGGAGCTCAAGTTGTGGGATTTTGAAAGAAAGCAAAACTAAAAGAGACCCTAGACTATTTCTCATGCAAGTTTCCCAGTAGAGTACTTTAAACAAGACTTGGGCAATACCTCTTCTTCCAAGGGAAACAACAGTCACTCAGATGTCTACACATATGCTCTACCCCTTTCAAGGGAATTACAGTTTTGTTCACATTTAGGAAATACCTTTTAGTTTTTATACCTTTTTTAAAAATAACAGTGACAACAGGAAACCAGAAGAAAGTGCTGCCATCTTCAGTAAAAAATTCCCCGCAGCAGCCAGGGCACAGCTGCTTTGGGCACAGACATTTTGAAGGTCATCCAGCACAAATAGGTTTCTCAAAGTACAAGTCCACCCTATCAACCCCACTTTTACTCATTGCGAGCCTGCTGCTAATTAGCTGCCAGTGGAGTGGACCGGACCAGATAGAGCTTCTGGGCCAGAAACTGACATGATGTGATGGCTTGCCAGTGAGAAAACCTGGAGAAGTCCAATTTTCTGCCATTCCTCCTGCATTCCTATTGGAAGGGGGAGAATGGTATCATTATAACAAATGAGTAACCAATAGGAACCTGAAGATAAATTTCAATGGGCCAGCACTAGTTGGGATTGTTCCCTAGTATACAATTATAAGCTTTTAGTATAAGCTACCATCAAAAAATTATGACAACCTGCAGGTCTGTTAAGAATTCTCCCTCTTGCTTAGAGCATTGCTTTGTCCATAAAGAGCAGACATCGTCATCATCACCACTATTTACTGAACATGAGGAAATACAGTGCCTGAAGAGCAGTTGTCTCTTAATTAGCTCAGTTTTCATGCTCTTTCCATAAAGGATCCTATTGTCCAAACACATTTACATTTGAAAAATACGTAACACATGGTCAGAATGACATTTAACAGAACTTCTGCTTTCCTTGTGACCATGCAAGCCAGGCTGGCTGTTGTCATTCCCACCCCACTCACCTCCCTTCACCCCAATAAACCACAAACCCACAGGCCACTTTCAAGCCAACATGAAAGGAGATTGAGCCTGTGGCACTGAGGACAGGACAGACCTGGTTAGCAGAACAGGGCAGTAGCCTGTCCCTCGCTGACAGCGCTACAGAGAGCCTTCCAGAGCAGCAGAGGACAAGCACCAGTGATGGCAATGGCCAATGGCTAGGTGTCACAGTGTCTCGTCCCACTCCAGTGGGTTGCAAGATGGGTGAATCTTTTTGATTCTCCAACGGTTTGCGTACTGACAAAGGCCGATCTCTGCTCAGAGCTGCATGGCTGGTAGTCACGACTGACTCAGAGGAACAGTCTAGCCAGCAACTTTATTAACTGGCAAATTCAACAAACAGACAACAAACTGGCAAGCTCAATGAACAAACAGAGGCGATCTGGCAATGGAGCTATTTTACAGGCAACTCGTCACAATTTGTCCAAAACTTACATATATTGCAAGAGTAGAGGAACAGAGAAGTGAGAAAAGGAAAGGAGAAGATAGGAGGATAGAGAAAGGAAAGGTATCCCCACCCTTGGATCCCGCGATTACGATGACAGGCGTGGCAATCCTCCAGTGGTGGGCGCGTGCGTGGTTCCCTGGAGGGCGTGTCTTTTATAGGCTAATCCCCGCCTCCAGGTACGCCCCTTCAGGACTTACATGGTTCTTGTTCTAGAAAGTTCTCAATCCTCTGTGCAGGTGCTGGGGGAGGGGGGGGGTGGCAAGCCCCTTCCTCAGATCAACCCTGTGTGACCTCTGGCCATATATGGTAAGGTCCTTCAGAACCCGAACTGCGCATTCTCCAACACGCTCTCCACATCCTGCTCTTGCTCTTCCCCACCAGGTGCTCGCCTACCTGCTGTTACCATGCAAATAGCGCCTCGCCTCACCACAATGTTTGGGATATTAACTCTTTCAGTCTCTCACACACGGGAACCTGAAAGAGTCAGGCTCAGGTATTTGCTACCTGACGGCAGAAGGGAGGGGGCCTGCAGTCACTGCAGGAGAGGCCCAGAAGAGACCCTCGGGAGCACCTGCAGAGTAGCCGAGGAGACCCCCCAGCCCAGTCCAGGGCTGTGCACCTCATAGCTGGACCCACTATGCTGACATGCCAGGGTTCTCTCCTGGACTGAGGTCTCTCTCCTGACACAAAGTCTCTTCCACACAGAGGTCATGCCTCTCACTAATATTAATTACAGAATTACCCATCCTAAAACATGGAAAATGCCTGTCTACAATATAAATGAGACTCCCGCTACAGCTGAATCTGTCAGCAACAGTTCTTCACTCTCTAGACTGATCTAGACTGAATAACTTTTTTCAAACTTTGAACAGCTATCTAAACTGAGTTTCCAAGGTTTTTTTCAGTTTCACTAGTCTCCTCAAAATAAAACATGAAAATATGATTCTGGCAAATGCACATTAGTCCAGCCACTAGGGAAGCAAAACTTGTACACTGATTGATTGCTTTGGCTCTGAGCAAATTTAATCTTTTCCCATCAATTCCTTTCCTCTTTTTTCTGGCATTGGGCAAAAGCTTCGTATCTGACCATGCTTTTTATATGGGCTTTGATCCAAGTTATGTTTTGACAACATACAATTAAAATACCTTTAAGTGAAAGAGCATGATTAATGTATGTCCATACCTGTAAACTATCTAGAGAATTAATTCAATTAAATTTCCACTAGTTACGTCATAAGGAGGAGTACTACCATTAAATCTCTATCAAGAAAGGATAAATCAATAAAAAAAGATTTGTAAAAGGATCTAATTAACCAAGATTTACTCCCTTCCAGTAATGTAATACTTTGCTTTCCCTTCTCAAATGACAGATGCGAGACAATTTAGTCTCTTTTTTGAGAACAAGAACGTTAATTTAATGTTAAATGGTCATTAATTCCAGATTTTTCCATTCACATGGGAGAAGTTTTATTACAGTAAAAGGGACCCTGCAAAAACTGAGAAAGAAAACATGGATGATTAGCACTGCTTTCTTCCTGCTGACTTTTTCAAAAGATCTTTCTTTGCTCTACTGGCTTTCCTACACAAGTCACTGATCTTTATCTGGTTTTAAATTATCACATCCTAAAATATGCTGTGAAACCTCTGAATGCCCATTTCCTCCTAAAGCCATTCAGATTCTCAAGCAACAGAGAGGATGCTCAGATGTATATATTACCAGCTATACTTGTTACTTACAAACTGTTAGCAAGTCGGTGATTTTCTCTCATTTACTATCACTTACCAGGGAAAGTGACAAGACATACATTAAACCTTCATGCTTGCACTGCTGATTTTTAAGTACTCAGCAGTGTCCCTCTACTATGCTACAGCTACCATATCCTGCAACTTCTAATTAAAAAGTGAACTTCCATCTCCTTCTGGAAACACACTCTCCAGAACTTACTACTTCTCCTGCTGTGAGAATGGGAACTGCTCCAAGGGTCAGTGTCCAGAGTTTCCAGTTTGGCAGATCACATAGCTCCGTTCCCATCACAAAAGCCACAGTACACGCACTGAACAGTTAGTCTATACCTGTGCAGTAGGTCAGACTTTTTCCAGAAGCACAGTGCACAAACTACAAGTTACACCTTTGATAAAGTTGTACCTTTGAAAACCCTGGTAGCCAGGAACAAGACATGTGCATTGTCCTCGCAAAGGACGGACAGCCCAGGAACAACAGCCTGACCCTACCTACTGCAAGGACATTCTTTGGCAAGTGACACCCAAATTATTTTACAGGTATGTAATTATTGGTTAGTGGTTTCTTCCTGCACACTTTTTTTTTTTAAATACGGATGCTTCTGTATTTTAAGGCTGAGGAAACTAGCAGTGCTAAGAGACTTGGACATGGCTATGACTTCTCCTAGCTGGAAGGAAAATGCTATGTGCTACAAAGGCAGAAAAACAATCTGATAGCTGTCCATAATTAGGCTCTTCTAACCCTGACTTGTCACTGGTACCAGATACACACGTATCATACCTGTGCTCGACCCATTTCCTTTATACTTACTTTCCCCAAATGCAAGAAACCTGACTGCAGGATTTGTGGTAGTGAGGATTATATTTGTGCATTCCCCTGGTGGGGAAAGGGGGCAAGGTGTGGAAAAAAACACAGCTCAAAACTCTGGAGAAGGTAGTAGGCTTGTCTTCATCTCCAACAGCCCTTGGGTGAGGATGGGAGAGAAAGTAGATGATTTTGTCTGTCACAGAACAGGAATATTTAGACAGAAAAAGGGTAAACCTTTACCTTTCTAGGGGATGCAGTCAGGTCTCTGTCTTTTACAACAATGAAAAGGGTGGGTCAGCTGAACTCTCTGTGGAGAAGATATAACTACCCATCATTTTTATGGCTGAAAGTGATCAAGCAGAGAGTTTATACAAAGTCTATCAAATACATGTCTCCTTTTCCTAGAATGCCCAAGTAGGTCAGTTCCTTCATCACTGATGTGGGTGAACTGTGAAACCCCAAAATCCTTAGAGCTAGCTGTTGCACCCTCTGCCTCACTCTCGCAGACTCTCATCCAAACTTCAAGGTAAGCTTTGCAGAATCCTTCCTTCCCTCCCTGAGTCAGGGAAAAAATTATTTTCTCCATTTACTGAAAAAGGACTGATGTTTTCCTGCACTCTCTTATGTTAGTGACCAATCAGTAACCACTCCCTAACAAATAAAAGGCCAAAACATGTTAACATGCAACTAGAACCCACAAGGGTGGGTTGGTTTGTTGTTTTTTTTTGTTTTTTTTTTTTTAAGTTTAACAGTTAATCAGTTATTCTCCCTTTAGCTGACAACACCTATTTCAAGATCAAGAGTTTTGACTGTAATATTGAGTATACCAAATAAAGATTTTTAGGAATAAGATACCCATTTTCCAAAGCTCCTTCTAGAGGCTGTCAACCCTAGTACACCATTCAACAAGTACAAGAGTTTTCTGTTCATTTCAGAGAGCAAGGTGAAGATAGGGGAATCTTGGGATAGAGGGTATGTATCTGTCAGGCAAAAAGTAAGTATTAAAAATGGTGTTTGACTAACAAATATAGAAGAGGCTTCTGAGGTATTTTATTATATCATGAAAAAAAAAAATCAAGCTTAAATTTTCATGCTATACATTCTCCGGCTGCCATAGATACAGGATAACTAATGGGATTTGGGAGTTAATTTATTTCATTGTTTCAGAATAAGAAGTTTTAAGTCCAGTACCCACTGCTTTATCTGCCTCAATGCACAACTCAACCCGATTCTCTCTGTACTGTTTTCAATTGAATCATAAGTAGTATTTCCACATCCTTAACAATGCTTTTGTTTCTAAAAGAGTCAGTTCCAAAAGATAAAAAAAGATAAAAACAGAAAATCAAAATATTGCTACTTTTTCATACATGCACACCAATGTCTAGAGAATGAGTTCTGGAGACCACCACCCCTGTCCTCTACACTATTCTGGGTCCTTAAGTCACTTTCCAAAGCACTACTCCAAAGTAAGTTACACTTGGCACACATGTACACTTCAAACACTGAAGAATATCTGGATGGGCTACAACACATCCAGCCAAGGTTTTCTTTAAAAACTGCATATTGAAACTGAGGAGGATTACAAAATGCCACCGAATAGCAACAGTGGCCCACAAAACTGGGGCAAGTTCACTAGTCACTAGACAGACAGAACCAGAGCCAGAGCCAGATCCAAAACTACTTTTTATTTTGATATTTAACTACCTCAAGAACACCTTGAGATGCTAAACATTCGAGATAAGCATCCAGCAGTGTTTACTTCTCCTAGTGAGGTTAGGTCCTGGCATATCTTGCGAGGGAGGAGTCAGCCTACATCAGTTGTGCCAGCTGAATTACTTTCTCCAGGAAGATTGATCTAATCTCCCTCTGGAGTCAATGTGCGTTTTTTTACTCTCAACATTTCTGTTTAAAAGTGTTCTCTTACGTATATGCACTAAGTGGTAGACATGCAAGTTTTTAAGTAATGTGGCACAGACCAAAAACTCAACTGCAAATTAAAAGAAAAAAAATGGAAGACTAACTTAATGCCTCCATTTGGTCAACAGCTATTCTGCTTAAAACATAGCTTTGATGTCTATCACAGCTCTCTTCTCACACAGATCCTAACCCAACGCATTTAGATTTTTCTTCCCATAGAATATCAGGATTTTCATCTTCACTTCATACATTCTCAATTGCTACACTGGGGAAGCCAGGATTCATCACTGCAGACAAAATCCAGAAGGCTCTCTCAAAAAGTCAGGATTTGGACACTTAATGATTCTTCATATATGCTGACCCTAAGTTTTCTCATGGAGCCACTGCTGTTGACCTGCTGAAGTGCAGAAGACTTCAGTTTTATCAGGTGGTGCTTTTAAGCCCACTTGGGCCCGTGAAACTAAAGAGAGTGAAAGACATGTGTGATGTATCAACTTGATGTCCAGGCCTTACACAAAATTAATCTGAAATACTTTTCATTCCTCTACTTTCAGATTTTCTCTGCTTCCCAGCTCCCAGGGATTCCTCTTTTACTGTATGCTGCAAACATAACTGTATTGAGCCATTTCATTATAACAAGCTCATTTTGTAACCAACCACGACAGTAACAGCTGTTCACTCCAGAGCCAGCACAGACATGCTTGCACCCAAGTGGCACGCTGAGCGCTGGCACTTAAGCTACCCAAATCAAAGGCAGTAATAACACAAAGTACGTACTGGGGAGATGCCAAAAAGGGTCTTGCCTGATTCTGAGTGGTCCAGGATTGCAACAAGCCTTATTGTCCATGACTGTTACAATGAACAAGAAATTTTTGTAGGGCATCATTTCAAATTAAGGTACAACACAAAAAAAAATATAAAGTTTGTCCAAACTAGGAGAACAGAAAAGCCCATGAAATATCACAGGTCAAATGTAAGCACAAAATAGAGTGGCTGAAAAAGAATGTGAAGAGTGCCTTGTAAATACTCAAAACTAACAGTAAAAAGTCTCTTAACCACACCAGAAGAAGCCAGCAAGGGACCTGGTAGGGCTACTTGATGACTATGTTATAAAATGGGAGCTCAAGAATGATAAGGCCACAGTCAAGAAGCTCAATGAACTCTTTTGGTCAGCTGTTACTACAGAAGGTATTGGAGAGATCCCACACCTTACACATTCATCACAGCAGATAGCTTGGAGGAGCTAGATTGGTTTAAAGCAAGTTCACAGGAAGTATTAGACCAAATAGACAAATTGGATGCTAGTACATCAGCAGGACCGGATGGCATTCGCCTGAGAGGTCTGAGGAAACTCAAATGTGGAACCGCAGAACTGCTGGCCAAGGTTTGTGGCTGATAACCACAGAGAGCCCTTGTGCTAGAGGACTGCCAATGGACTCCCATTTACAAAAAGGGCTCCAAAGGGCATCAGGGGAACAACTGGAGAGTGACTTCCAGCAGCAGTATGATGTATACAGCCTATAATACACAAACAGTAAGACCACTGAGCGCACAGCGAAACTGAGTTTATCAAGGAATCACCATGCAGAAGGCAATCCTACTTCATCAACTGGCTGGACTTCTACAAGGGTGTTAGTAAGAATGCAGATAAATGGGATGCCACAGGTACAATGTATCTAGATTTTCAAAAAGCTTTGAGTAAGCTTCCACACCAAATTAAGATGCCATAGGACTGAAAATTAAATGCTCTTTCACAGATAAAAAAACTGTTGAAATGGTAAGAAGGAAAGTATAAGACTTAACCATTTTACACAATGAAGAAAAGTAATTAGTAGGGTCTTTCAGGAATCAGAGTTGAGACTGGTTTCACTCAACATCTTCACCAGTGACCTGGAGAAGGGAATGAACAGATAAACAGTTTGGAAATGTTACTGAACTTTTTCAAGCAGTCGAATGCTATGCTAATGGCAAGGAACTTCAAAAGGAGCTCACAGAACCAAGTGAGCAGACAAAAAAAAACCTGGCAGGTGAGAAAAAGCAGAGTGAGAATAAGACAAAGGGTCATTCTTCCACTGTGTAACATCGCTGCATGCCCACATCTTGTGTACTGCATGCAGTTCTCGTCTCAAAAAGGATGCAGTTGAGTCAGAGACAGAATCACAGAACTGTTGACATTGGAAGGGACCTCTTGAGATCATCTAGTCCAACTGCCCTGCTCAAGCAGGCTTAGCTAGAGCAGGTTGCCCAGAACCATGTTTGGTTGGGTTTTAAATATCTCCACAAATGGAGACTCCACAACCTCTCTAGGCAACCTGTTCCAATTTTGATCACTCTCACAGCAAAAAAGTTTCTTGCATAAGGGGGCATCTCATATGTTTCAATTTATGCCTGTTGTCTTTTGGCCATTAAATGATTGATGAGGAGTCTAGGGGACAAGTGCTTTACATGGAGACATTAGAGGCTGAGAGAGGAGAAGGCACGTGGGGAGTGGCATCTCCGAGGTTTACAGTGTCACGAGCATGATGAACAAGCTGAATGGAAAACTGCTGTTACCACCTCTGGCTACCCAAAAGACTATACCGCCATCGAAGGATATGCTTCTTTTTAATTCTAATATCAATTCACGTTACCTATGAACCAAGGAACAATGTCTGATGACTTAAGGTGACAGCAAACTTTGTTTCCCCACTTGACAAAGAGAGCAAATTTCTCCAACACCCTGCTCTCTCCACTTGCTCCATACTGAATAGGTAAGTAAAAATCTTTTGTGGCTTTGACAGTAATGCACTGGACTAACTTCTGGCCTGCCAGAGGAAGCCTTTCAGGTGACTGACACCCCAGCCCATCCTACCCACACACAAAAAGTTTCTCCCATAGAAGCAGGCACAGGCTACCAAAACTAATTTCTGGTCTGAAGCATCACTCTCTTCAAAAGAAAATGAAGACCTTCGTTAACAGAAATTCCTTGAAAAATTTTGAAAACAAGTCTCCTGCCAATAGGGGAAAGGAAAGACAATCACATTTAGATTACAGAACAATGAATTTTGTTTAAAGAAACTTACAGTTCTTGTTAGCACTAGCATTGTGAAACTTGTAAATTTTCCACTACTTCATTTTCAGTGCCGAAGAAACAAGCTAAGCCACTTTTGGTTGTTTAATTCTCTGGATTAACATTTACTTTTCTACTTATCTCATCAGTTACATTAGCAAAGGTAAAAAAACTCTAGAACTGGGACACCACAGTGATTCCTGTAAATCTTACTAGTCCTTATATAGGCCAATCTAATATTGTTATTGATAGCAGAAGACACTTCAACATTAAAACTATACAACTCTGCAAAGTAATACACCCAAGCTGGGTCACTCCCAATGTCAGTGCTACCACAGCCTTTGCATGCTGTAACAAAATACTAGATGTGCTGCCTCCTTACATTCAGCCAGACCAGTATTGCACCATTTTGGCAGCGATGAGCTAACAGATGGTAATTCAGCAAAGCTTTTCAGTGGAGGTCATTAATAACATCAAGTTCATTTGATACTTCAGTCATAGCTATCCCTTCAGAAGAGCTGCAGCCATCTATCCTTTTCCCACAAGCAAGAAAAATTGAGAGACTACAAGCCAGTTCCGCTCTCCTAACCCTCAGTTCTTTTGAAGCCAAGAAGCTTCCTCACGAGTGAATTCTTGGACTTGCCTCCACACATTATCACTTAATAAAAGACCCCAAGAACTGTCATTAGAGCAAGAGCAAAATGGCAGAATGTTCAGGCTGGACCCAAATAGTCTTTCTTATTGCCCAAGTCTTTTCCAGTAAAATGTAACAGTGTAATAGATTAAAATGAAACATTTCAGAGCTTCTACAATCCCAATTGTCTTGAAGTTTCTATTTAGTTACCAACTTCAGCCTCTCTTTCCAGATCCCAGAATTTCTCACAAATTGCTAATTCTATCTCCAAACCAGCATTTGTTCACATTTCACAGTGGGAAACAAGCAAAGAATTGGGCCTACGTATTTCCTTTCAGTGTTCATGAATCTGTCTCTCAACTACTTCACATATGACATCTAGGGTCAATCACCCAGTTTTAAAGCACTGAACAGCACAGCTCTATTGCCCTTTAACAACTACCCAAACAAACTGCTCAGATTTTATGGATAATTCTGAACAACAAGGTGTTTGTGATTTGTCCCAGACCACAAAGTCAGTGGCAGAAATGGAAATACAACCCATCTTTCAGATTCGTGTTCCAATATTATAATCAGAAGACTCTTTCTTTCTGAAAAAAACTTCTTTCACTGAACTTTTTTTGACAAGAAATTTCAGTCAGGAATGAAGAAACTTTCCTGACAAAGCTCCTTTACAAAAACCTATTACTGCTGACAGTAAGCTTAAATGAACTTGCATTTACCAAACAAATCTGCTTCCAGCATAAAACAGCTCCACTGTCAAATATGCTCTGCTGCTAGTTCATGACAATACTTATCAAATTACCATTTATGTGAAGAAAATCAAAGACCTTCAAGCCCAGCCAGATAAAGAGACATCTTGAACACAGAAAATGCAAAATGACTTGACTGAGAGTTTGAAAATGTACAGTTGACTTGGAGAAACTAGCTGTATTTTCTCTTCTTCTACTCCCTTCATTTTGACAGACATAGAGTTTTTCTTGAAGGATTTTAAAAAATATTTTCTTTGAATAAACTTTTAACTGTTTTGTACTCATTTTTTTTTCCCAATAAATGTTTTTACATGAAAAAAACAAAAGCTGAGACAACATTTTGATTGACAACACCCTAGCCAGTTATGTGTAGCATGAGTCAGACTGCAATGTTTGGACCCCTTTAGCTACTCCAAGTCTTGGCAGACTGTGGCACTTGATTTCTTCACAGTGGGGAGGCAGGGGGTGCTGAGAAGCCCACTGCCTTGACCCTGCAAAACAAGTGCTACCTCTTCCATCTAGCAGCTTATATGTATGTTCTGACTATCCAGGTACGCAGTACTACAATTAAACCCTACAGCTATGTATCAAGTATTTATTCAAACTGACTCTACTCAGTAGTTCTGTAACTAAGACTGCCCTTTAGTTAACATGAGAAATACAGGTCAAGAAGAAATAAAATACATTCCTGGCATATTCACCTCTCATTTTTTGGCCATCTGGAGCTAAATTTGGGCTTGTGTCAAGTCCCTTCTGATGGTAGCCCAGGATTCTCTGGGCAGATCATGATTTGTCTCCTGAAATCTTTACAGCTCATTCATGTTGTCTGACCTGGTGGGTCTCACAGCAAAGCCAAGCAGCCGAACTGCTCTAACAACTCACTTGTCTCTTCTGGTTGCCTTTGCCTGCCCCAGACTTGCCAGGCAAGGTCAACCTTTTCTCTCTCTCTCAAGGTTCTTTTTATTTCCTTCCTTATCACTTCTACTCTTTTGTTCTCCCCAAGAAATGTGTGCTTCCTACATCCCTCTTGTCAAAAACAGAGGGGAAAAAAACATAGTTCCTCCAGTTCTTCTCACCTTTTTGTTTCATAATTGTAAAAGTTCACCGCTTCCCATTGTTTCCCGTTTGGCATGTACGTGTTAACAGACTCATCAGCCAAGCAGCATACACAAAAGTATTTCAGATTAACAGCTTCACACATATCAACCACATTTTAAGTTGTGCCCACGCAGAGTCCCCAGAGTGTCACGATATCTTCTCACAGCATTCCTTGGCCTCCGCCTGCACTCATGCATAACCTTGACTTCACACAAGAACTCACTCAAGCAATGCTTTGGAGAACCAACAGCCAGTAACAGGTGACTGTACCCAACAGCCCTACTCTTTCATCTTGATCCAAAAAATATCTACACAATTACAACCTCCATACTCAGAGCTAAGGTTTTTCAGTACCCTTAAAATGCTATTTCATAGTGAGAGGTTAGTTCCATTAAAACTCAATTATAGGCTCAAAACTCAGGATAAGTACTAATGGTAGTTTAGGGCCATGACTGGGTGCTATGTAAATGCCTGTTTCCAATTTAGTTCTCTGATACAATGTCACTTACCTTTAAGCCAGTCCAGCAGAAATACTTTAACTCTCTTCAAGATCAGTGTTATTACAGCAAGTAACACTGATTTTCAGTTGGTTCTCTGTTCTCAGAGATCAAGAACTGAATATGGAGAAAAAAAAGGGCCATTTTTCTTCTCTGAGAAGACCTCTGTAGGTCAGGGCTGCACAGAAGTGCAATCAGCGAGGGTAAGAGGGAGGTAAAGGGCCATCAATCCGTAACTCCTTGGAGGTACTAAAATTACTATGATGAGAAAAAGGAGGAAGAGGATAAAAAAAGTCTTCCTACTGCCCTTTGGTGTGGAGCAGGCGAGCAACAACACAGTACAGGTTGGCAATCATTTGGCTTCTGAGGTTAAGAGAACAAAATAGCCGAGCACTGCCAGTCCTGACAGTGAAACCACGTCACTCCCCATCTTCTTTTCAGGTTAAAGAATCAACAGCAGCAGCTTGCAAGATACTGAGTTCACAAAAGCTCCTGAGATATGACTTTAAAGCAGCCGGGCCATTCCACCTGAGCCAGTAACAGTGATCATCGCAGCTGCTTCCTGCAACACAGCGCTAAGCTCCCCCCTCCCTCCACTCAAATAGGGTTGTTTTTTTTTTCTAGCCAATTCACCCAAAGGCCAAAAGTCCACTGACCTGCTTGTCAGAGTTTAAGATCTGTCTCTTCTGCCAGGTCTTTTCTGAGAGAGAAGAAACAAGGCAAAACAGAAGAGTTTTAGCTTGGTCTCAGCAACTGTTAATCAGTGCTTATATAAATGTTAAAGGGAAACCATTTTATAAACTAATCTCTCAATACACTTTCAAACACCTTTAAAAGATATTCCTCTCACTGGTAGCTACTAAAATAAGTGATTCCATTTATTCTCATTTTAGCAGGTCTTAAAGGCATAAAGAGACCCAATTAGGCTTTCTGGTATTCATACAGTTTGCTTTACTCCCAAAAAGGCAAAAATTATCTACAAAAATCCAAATATTCCTCCTCCAGACTGCCTCAGACTTCTGAGGGGAGCCAGAAGGTATTCCTCCCTGCTATAGGGGAGATCAGCAGGACAAATATACTCCCTTGCAGGGCTGCAAATTCCTGTAGCTCTCCCAACAACAGCTATCAGGAAGCAGACTATCATTCCTGCTTGACTGCTGTACAGAAGCAAGAAAACCAGAATGCTTTTACAACCTATTCAAATTGTATCCATTTATTTCAAAATGGAATTTAACTTGGGCGTACAAGAGGAAACCACAAGTCTCTCAGAGAGCAGGACAACAGGTCAATCTATGAGACAACCAAGAGTTTCACCTTGCTCCCAGACACATCTACATAGTATGACCGCTTTCCAAGCTGTCCTTTCTCAGAAATACAAGTGATCTAAACAGAACACAAATATGGGAATAATAACAAATGCCCAAATAGCCTCCCAAAATGTTAGAGAGTTCAAGTTTTTTTTGTCAGATGCATCAAATCCATCCAAAGGGATCTTAACTTAAAAGGTCATTTAAGTCTTAATCCATCTCCCAAATAATGCTTACAGATCTCCCAGGTTAGTTTCTTCCCTCCTTCCCAGCATAACAGAGAGACCTCTCTTGTAGTCACATGACAGAGCTGCATATTGTTTAAACACAAATGTTTATGGCAAGAAGCAAGTCAACTCTTGGATGGCATAGTGAACTCCAGAACAATTACTGGCGAGTGATAAAGTATTATCAAAATAGCAGCCTATTGCTGCTACAGCTGTATTTGTTATTTCAGAGTATCTGAACCACCCCAGCAGGTTTCAAAAGACAGTAACAGAAGAGGCCTTGCACTGGTGGGTACAGGACAGAATCCACTCTACTTAGGTGCTGGTTCAGGTTCAAAGAAGAAAGGTTTGGTAGCTGGAAAAGGCAGCCTGTACTTCTGGTTCTCCTGCATTTGTGTCCATTTTCTCCCCCAGTAGCACACAAAGTCAAACAGAATCAGGAAAGATGAAGAGACTCTTGTGACTTGTGTCCCAGCGTGCCTTATCAGATGTCATGGCCTACAATGGAAGCACGAGGAATTGAGGCCATGATCTCAACCACCCTTTCTGGGGCTACAAGCAACACAACCCACAGGCCAGCTCCTCAGTCCTGGTCAAACATCCAGACAGGAGTCAATGTAATGTCTCATTCAAACAGTGCCCTTACAACTCCAGAAGACCTCCTAAATGGCTTGCACAGCTGTGACCCAGGGCATAACATCAGAACAAGCTATCCCATTCATTTCTTCTGAGAAGGTTTTTGCAGACAGTGAAGGTGACCAATTACGCTTTCTGGTGCACAGGCTAGGTCAGGTTAGCAATTACCAACAGCACAGGGAACACTGGGGATGCCTACAGAACTGCAAGTATTTCTAGTCCTCTTTCCAAAAGCTGTTACAAATGCTTTCTACTATTCTCTGAAATACACTTCATTCAGCAAGAAGAAAACTATCATAAAACCATAGGATAAAATACCTTAGCCTTACGCGCTGAATTAAATTTTGAGCAGATTTTTTTTAAGAAAGAAACATAACACTGATTCAAACCAAAGTTACACTGCAGCATCTATAATGATATTTCCTTAGCTATCAGAGCCATGAAGCAAAGGTCACCATGTTGATATTCCATGAAAGCCTGCAGCATTTAAGGCATTTTGAATACTCTAAGAAATACCTCTCATTTACACAAACGTCTCCCCAAAATACCTAATGACATTGTCAGCATGAGGTGGTTATCCAACATTTCTAAGATCTATGCAAAGGTCAAAGTAAATAGAATATGTTGGAGTGCTGAGCCCAAGGGCACTCTCTGAAATGTGGCTTGAACACAATCCATCAATATGTACTTTTTCTGTTCTATTACTCACATAATCACCAGCCCTGTTTCACCATAAATCTGTTGTTCAGAAGTGTTCAAAAATGTCACAGTATTGGTCATCTGTGTCAGTTGCCCAAGAGTGATTTATTAAAATGTTTGGCTAAACAGGTCATCATCCCAATGGCACATAATAAATCAGGAAGCACCTGACAATATTGCTGTTACAATAGGTGTGACTGCAGTGCTGCCAAATATTAAAGTTGCCAGGCATTTCCATGAGAAAGCCTTGTTTTCAGTTACTTGCAGCTTTGTGAGACTGTTCAAGCTGAAGTTTTCCATTCTACAGTTCTGCCTTAGACTGACTTTTGTTTTAACATAAATTTTTAGCCAAAACAGTTCACTTGTTGTGTGAGCAGGCCAGGGTACAGTATGTTTTATTGCTGTTAAGAAAAAAACCAAGAATGTAGTCTGTTAGAAGCTCTAGCACTCATGTTTTCAAGAAGCCATCTTGACACTCAGTGAGGATGGTCTGCATTTATGGTTGTGATCCCAGCTACCTAAACATCCCCCTGGATTAGGTCAAGCTGACAGCTTGAGAAGAATTGTTTGTACTACAGTTTGCTAGGTGTTACAAGCACCATAATAGTACCATCTGCATCTTATGTGTGCCTTCTGACCAAGCAGTTGTTGCCCTATAGGTGCAGCTCCCAGCTGCTTTGGCCAGCCTGAGTCAAGGCACTGATTAAAGACTGAGAGCCTGGAAGGGGGGAGCTGCTTCTGTTAGATCTAAAGAAACAGAAGTACTGAAGAAAGTGGGACTAGTCAGAGAAGCAAGAAGCAGCTCTGTGATGCTGCCAGCAGAAACACCCATCTGAGGGATCTTACCCAGACACTGACCCAGGACTGCTGCAGCTGGGTTTGCAAGGAGGCTCAGAAGCCATTGGAGACTCTAAGGAATCATTTTATTCTGGTACTTGTGAAGTAAATTCATCAGGATTGCAGCTGCATGATAGCTTTCCAGATTTAGCTTTTTGTTATAAATTCAAACAGGAATTTGATTTGCTGGCGCCTCTGTACAGGAATCAGCATCATTTGCTGTTGTATCTCACACCCAGAATGGCAAACGATTCACAAGCAGCACCTTTATAGAATCTGCCATTATTGATTAAAATAAAATCTTACGGAATCCTCCAGAAAGCTGAGGTATGAAATAGGAGAAACAGAATGAAAAAGTCCTTTTAATAATCAACCACTAAAACAAAAACTGCATTTAGACTAGGTTAGCAATTCTAGGCATATTACCAATCCCAAAGCACCTGGGCATAAACTGACAAACAGCTACGCTCAAAGAAGGGCAATGTACTAATCCATTAGTTCAGCCTGAAGAAAACAACAGGTGAGTACCTCTGAAAAACAAGAGTCTGTACACAAACAGGCCTACTACAGTAGAGGATATAACACATCTCCCAAAGCTTGGAAGTTTGTTAGTCAAGTGCCTCAGCCTCTGCTGATAGTAGTAGTGAAAGTCTGTTAGTGACTGCTCAAATACACACACATGCCTCCAAACTGCACTGAGATCAAAACTGCCTTCCCACAAACCACCACACAGCTATGAGGGATCAAGCCCTCAGTCATGATTAAAAAAAAAGCCAAGAGGCTGAGAGGCAAAAGGAGCCAACTGCATTCTCTAGAAAAAGCTACTACCTAGATATTTAACAATATTCATTGAAAACACCTTAAATCAAATAACTTGCACAGTAACATATTACAAGGAGGCAGTGGTCTGTGGCAGGTCTGAATGACTTGTGCCTAAAGACAGAACTGAACATGAGCTCTCCCAACAATAGTGACTAGCCTTCATACTGTAGTTCTCTCATGCTTCTAGAGCTGGTTGCAAAAAGCCTTCATTGGTCATAAAGTAAATACAAACAAAAAGATTCACAACCAAGGAAACACATAATATATTCTTCCTGTATATTTGAAGCATATTACACTTAAGGAACACATTGAATCAACTTGCAACAAAACAGTTTTTAAACAACCTGTCAAATATTAAAAGCTGGGGGGCTGCTAAAATTGAGAAAGTAGTTTTGAAAGCACATACAACATCAACGGAAGGGCACAGATTCCAGAAACCAAAGTAAGGGGGGGGGGGGGGGGGGAATATCATCAGAGTTGCCTCTGATGATACCAGCTCCCAAACTTGTCTTTAAATAAGGATTTTGGACAAAAAAAATCCCTCTTGCATTCCCACTATAGCAAACACAGTGAACTTGCGTTTTGTGTTGATTAAATGTGCTCCCTCATGTCTGGGAGTACAGTTAATTTACAGCAGAGCAGCTGAGAGAGAAAACTGTACAGCAGCAGTGAGCATGCTTCAGGGCTTCCTCCTCCCAGGGAAGGAAAAAAAAAAAAAAAACAAACCACAAACCACCACACACACAAAAACAACAACAAACAAAAAACCCCAAAAAACAAAACCACACAAAAAATACTAATGTCCCATTTCCCTGAAACCATTTCAAGTCATACTCTCTGTTAGAGCATTGGGCAACATTCTCACACAGGCAGAGTCTTCTCTCTCCAGCTTAGTTAACAGCCAGTGTCCCTCAGCAACTGCTGTGTTGTGGCTCAAGGTTGTTTCTTGTCACTATCCAGAAATATACAGTGAGTACATACACTGAGAGAGAATATATACACTGAAGGCAACACACCACAAGAACCCACAGCCTAACCATATAGCTAACTCACAATAACACCCCAAGACCACGACTGTAGCAACACAAGTCAGCAAGCACAAACACATGGTTATTTAAATTTGTTCTACTTGTAGTGATGCATTTCTAATGGTCAGAGGACAAGCTATTGATGAGCAGGTATCAAAGAGAGATGCACAGTTAAACAGGTATCTCAAGTCTCAGGCACTTACCAAAAACACATTTCAACATTTCCAAACACTGTAGACTTGCCTGCATTTTCCTCTCCCAAGGCTACCCACATATAATCTAGACCTTTCCCTTTAATCAACAATTCAAGCCAAAACTTAAGTTGGAGTTTTTGGCAATCACTCCCATCCTGATACCATGCTCTCCTGTGGAATCCAGTCAGCCAATTTATTCAACACAGGATATATAGCCAGGCTTCTCAAACAAAATATTAAGGCACTTCGGTTCTTTTATTTGGTTAGGTTATACTTACCTAAGAGCAAACAAAATTTTAGCTTGGAAAAAAGTTATTCTTGTTAGTTGTGATAGTTACTTTAGAAGCCAATTTATATACCGTAAATGTGTTCCCTGTCTCTTCAAATATCACAAAAAAGCTGCTAATATACATCTGTCCAATAAAAAAGAAAAAGCAAAAAAACCACCAAACCCAACACCAGTGGTGTGTGCCCCCCAAACACTATATTACATACTTTAAAAAAAAAAAAGCTTCCTGCTAAAGACTTTCAAGATTCATTTCGTGCTTGCTACACTCTATTTGAAATAGCCTCTCTCTGCGTGTGTGTTCAGGAATCTGTCACTAAAACATCCTGGTTGTTAGGAGTCAGATACAACATGTTAATGAAAAACAGTGTGAAAAAGATAACACTATGAACAAGCCCCATTGCACACTACACTAGAAGAGGCAAATTAATCAAATTCCAGACAGGATTTAACCTGCAAAAGTAATTGCAGGCACTTATCAGCACTGCTCACACCCTTCCTCCTCCTCCTCTTTTCTGTTAGATTAGAAGTTGCAGAGAATGCACCATGACAGAGCATAGAAAACAGGACAAGGACTACAGCCTAATTGCAACCTTTTAGTGACCACACTGTTCCAAACAGAGCACATCCAGAGGTAGCTGTATATCTCCTGCTCACTGAAACAGGAAGATAATGAACTTCCATTCTGAGTTTTTTCTAACCTGCACTGGCCTTAAGAGGGGAAATGGCACTGCTAGTGTCAGACTTCTCTTGCTACCTGCCACAGAGCCCTCCTTTCAATCATGGGTCACCTGGGACTACCGAAAAATTTATGTGAAACAGAACTGATCTGCTTAAGGGCCTACTTAAAAAACCTCCCCCTCAGGAACTTTCATAACATCCTCAAGGGAATTACCTGCTTCTGAATAATAACAGATACACTAAAACAGATAATAAATTACATTAGCTGATATCACACACTGACATGCATGAAGTGCAAACAACACTGAAGGCAAGTGCAAGAAAAAAGCTGATGCTCTGATTTTTTTTTTTTGTTAAGTTTCCTGCAAGATTTCTTGCAAGACACATGGATCCTTGAAAATTCGTGTTTGTTGTTGTAATGCCTAAAAATATTTCTCATAGTATATTTAAAAATCCTGAATCCTCTGCAGATCAGTGAGACCAGTTAGAGAAAAATCTTAATTGTATTTTTTTTTCTATAGAACTACAAAGAGAAGCTACCAGTGCACTTACTCTGGACACAGTAATAGTATATAGGGACTCCCATTTCTTCGGGGGGGGGGGATTATCTGGTCTAGCTCCCCCCCCAACTAAGATAAAGCAACTTTTATAATTTGATGTGATTCATTCTATGAGTAGTGTACAGAGGAACTTGTTATCTATAGATCCAAGAGATTTACTGAATCTCTTTAAGTCAAATCCACATCTTGCACTCACACTTTACTCAAGGAAACCATAACAATATGAAATTCAATCTGTACTGCACTCACTCGCCCAGTTCTTCAAAGGTCCCTTCACTCTGGTGTTCTGGTCCTGTTCTGCACACAGCCTTTCATCTACATGCCATGAAAGAAGCCGGCACCAGTCTGGCCAGAATTTGGGAAAAGGCTTTTTCCTTCTCAGGATGAGAAACCTGGTATCACTGTATGCAGCAAGCTTAAAATCTACCAATATCAAATGAAAAAGTCAAATGCCCTTGCATAGCTAGTAGCATCAACACTGTCCCCTTGCAAAGACTGGGTCAGTGCTCCTTTTTGTAGTATGCTGGGGGGAAACAGGGGGGGTGGGGGGGGAGGATGGAGCAAGTTTTCCTAAAGGTAACATTTTCTTAAAGCCTAAAGGCTTACAGAAGTTTGGAGTCAGTCTACAGCCCAAGGGACACACCAACCTCACTGTCCTGCATAAGAATACAGCAGCTATGCCTAACCTCTGGGCCTAGACACAGACTGCCCCATCCTACCTCAAGATACTCTCCAATCTCACTAGCTGAGATGCTTTCATCACTCTCAAACTCCCTGACCTGATGATTCACACTACTGGCCTCAGAGTGCTGTTTTCTGCCAGCTATAAAAATAAATGTGAAAGCTCCCATTCTTCCTCATTAGCTGTTAGCCACCGAACTGGGTCTTCTTCAGCTGGTCTCACTGGAAACTTTCACTTCACCCTATCTAGCTCTACTCCTTTGCTTCACTCTCCTTTAAGCTGTATGCCCAAGTGAAAACACTAAATGACATTGCACAGTATTATTCTTTTGACAGCACTGGTAGCCCTAGCTCTGAACTTGCCTAGACTCTTAGTAGCAAAAAAAAATAAATCTAACATTTGCCTTGATTTTCATGAAACAGACTTTTAATGTCTCTCTGATTTAAACAGACTGTAGCCCTGCTACAACAACTCATACACAAAACCTGCCAAGTTTTCCATTGCTTTTCCTCAGGATCTGAGGCTGCCATCCTGACAGGGTCCTAGCAACATGCAAGCTCTGCGTCTGACATGCTACTCTTATCTTTTCCACAATGGATATATAGGGCCCCTTGCTCTTGTTCTTGGATAAACATGGACTATTTCCCCTCTCTGGAGGATCCATTCTGCATCCTTTGCACATGACGCAAAACCATCCTTCCTTCCTTTCACATGCAGGTTCCCATCACATCCACCTTCCTGAAGGCATGAATGGCCATTCACTGCACACCAGTTTTTCCTCAGGTAGCCACAGAAGTACCGTTATCTCTTATTATATGGCAAAAATCAGTCAGTGTCAGAAGAAAGGCCAGTTCTTTCCAAAGATCCTACCTGTATTTCCTTTTACAGCCTCAGGAGCTAACTACCCAGTATACTGTACAGACCTGGAACAACATTATACTTTACTTTTTTTAAAATTCATTTTGAGTCATGCACAAGGACATGCATGAAATACCCTCATTTGCACTACCAATGCAAAGGATTTCTCTGGGATTTGAAGCTAGGAAAACTGCATTAGTACCTAACATGTTTTCTTTAAAGCCACATGAGTTTTATGACTATCATCACTAAGCAAAAATAGTAATTAGAAATAATTACTGCTTTTGTTTTCTTATGGACACACTGAAACAGATTAGTTTGCTAAATGTTATTTAGTATTAATATTCCTATCAGGACTGCTTAATATCCAAGAAGATCCCACTTGATTTCAAACATTCTTGCTGATGTTCAAATGAAAAGCTATTTAGAAAATGATGCTTCAATTACAATTAAAAAAAACCCAAACCTTTCAAGGAAACATTTCATGTTTGAATAGCTAACTGGAGGCATCAACCTAGTTGCCTGTGGCTGTTGCGTTACTCGTGCATTACCCAGAAATCAAGAATATGTGTTCAGCAAATCACCCTTTACGGTTTAATGTGTATATGAATAATGCAAGAATAAAAGGTTACCTGGTTTTGCTTCTTTTTTTGCCATCAACACTCCATCTCTATTTGAATTCCAGAGAGTAAGAAAGAATCCACCATGTTATACACTGCTTGTATAGCTGCCCCATTTTCACATGCACACACGGAGGAAAGACCACCTTACAGCAGAGTCCAGAACTCACGCCAGTAAGATACCAGCATCATCTCGAATACCACGCCAGCATCAATAATGACATTTTACTGTGTGCCTTACTGCTTATTACTGAGTGTTTAGGAAGACAGCTGCACGTTACCTTCGCTGTGCCAAGCTTCCCATGAACCTTCTCTGCAGGACCCACTGTCTCTATATACAAGGCTTTGAAGGTGCACCTGGTTCTCCTCACAAACTGCCCAGCACAATCCCATGCTAATTCCTATCAGCTTTTAATTCCAAGAATACTTATTCTTAGGTGGCATAGATAAGCCTGGGACAGACAATAACTTCTCCTTCCTTTCTTTTCCCTCCTCCCCATCCGCTGCCTCCACTGCTGTATTTCAATTGGTTTCACTGAGGAATCCATGGGGAGTGAAGGTTCAATCTCCTCTCCCCCAGCTAAATAGGCCATAATGCATTTATGCAGTCTCCAAATAAACTGTACCTTTATTTGCACTTCTGATTGCCAAAAGAATTACTTTTGTCCTTCCCTGTCACACATTATGAGGAAGCTGTGGCACTACACAACTGACGCCAAGTAATTCTTCCAGTGATCTCCTGCTACTTTAGAGACTTAGACCGGATGACTCCCATTTTTCCCCTCAGTCTTCGGAAAGCAACAGGCAACAGCTATCTGATAAGCACCATCCTGGTTACACAGCTCTTCAATTATTTAATAACAGGCTCCCTCCCCACTCTGCCAGAAACATGCTAGAAATACAGCTGCTAGGTTAGCTACAGAATACACTTGAACTATACTAGCTTATTTCCAACTGGAGAGATAAACAAGGAGTGATATTACACAGCAGGGCCTTTCTGCAGTGTGCAGTAACAGTGTTTGGAGACTATTCACATGTCTAAGAGGATACCGGACTGTCTCAGAGATGGACAGTCTTATCCATAGTTCCAGCCAAGCATTATTTTGGGACTTGTTTTTTTGTTGTTGTTGTTGGTTGTTTGTTTAAGGACTGAAGACATGAACGTTAATTAACACTAAGAAACCATCAGCCTCATGTATCAGGGGAAAACAGCATAATATAGTTTTCTCAAGCATCTGGAGGGACCAGATTCTTTTCCCTATTTACTGTGTTTCTTATGGCAAATGTTTTCAACCTGCTATGAAAGAGACAAACGGCACTTACAGAATGCCTCAAGCAATGGGCAGATAAACTTTTTTTGTATTATTCTCTAATATGGAACTATAGAGTATGCAATGCCTCTGACAAAAAAAAAAATCTGTATAGACAGCATCTCCCATTAATTGCACAATTCGCATCACTTGCTCTAGGGTATCTTTCACCATAACTACTTTTTCCAAATTCATCCAGTAAAAGGAAAACACTGTCCTGCTAGGATGACAAAAGTCTTGCAACAAAAACATCTTTATTAAACTCCATGGCAGAGCCAGAGCAGCTCTCTAAAAACAAAATACTGATTAAGAAAACTCTCAGCAACCTGATTACATAACAGATTACCCACACAAGACCAGAAAATCTTGCATTCCTGCACTCTCTCAGGCTTTCCCACGTAGCCTTCTGCACAATACATTTATCACAATCCCACTGCAAAAGAGCAACCCTGTATTAACCGAACATTAAGCCAGCACTGCAATATTCCAGAGGTGCATAACCTAAGGCTAGATCTTCAAACTTAGCCCTGCTGCTTTGAATGCATACATTACAAAACAGAATAACCATACAAGAAAGCATTAAAACGCAGTCAGACCAGTATGCCCGTCATACATCTCTTTTCCCAGTTCTACAGAAGCACAGAACAGCTCCCCCTCAGATCTATGACCTAATCTGTCCTATGCACAGTCAGCAGTCAGATGTCCATCAAATTCTGTCATTCTGCCATGCCTCAGTAACGCTGGGCAAAGGAGTTCATCTCTTCTTGCTTTCTAGCTTATCACACAGGTGTACAGACAATGGCAGTCATTTTGTTTTAGCTTCTAGTCTGACACACTCACTTTACCTTTGTGCTCTGACATTTTACCTCCATGATTTCCATCTGTTCCTCCTCCAGTTCAGCTGTGTATCCCTGTCCTCTTCCTTACTAGGCTGAAAAGTGTCTCTGTTTTATTAATGTGTCTGTCTGACCTAAATGCTCCTCAACACCTGTCTGCCTTTCTCAGCTCCTAATTTAAATAACTTCCAACCACTAGTCTGTTTTCTCTGCCAGAAGTTGCACCCTGGCTAAATGAGAATTCATCCAAATTTGACAGGTAAAAGAAAGAAGCAGGATCCTGCAGATGTGTCATTTAAAACAAATGCAGTTCTACTTTTTCAAAATTAGAAATATATTTGATGAATACATTTTTATTTCCTCGACTGCTCACCTTCTCAACCCCAAACAGTATTTTTAAATATTTGTTTTAAGAAAAAATTGATACTGTAGAGGTCAGCACAAAATAAGCACAGTGTCTTTGCAGCTGAGTTCATAACATGAAGAATAATTGTCAATTAAAGCATCAGTCCCAAGGAAAATACTATTTTGACTTTACCAGTTTAGATAAGAGGTAATGCCTATGTTGGCATTAGGCCATCTCTTCAGCGATCAGCTTTCTACCTTTGGAAAAGTCATGTGAGTGATCCTACCCCTTCAGTTTCTTCATCTGCAGATGATGTACCCTTTTTCCTCCCTCTCTATTTTGTAGCAGTGCAGACTAGAATGTCAAGGTGCCAAAGGCTCTGGTTACATACAGTTATCCTAAGTTACATAGCTATCATTGCCTAGCTTTCTGAAACATAAAAAATAAGTCTCAAGTTTTCTTTGATGGAGAAGGCGCTAACACAAAGAAAAATCGTATTTTGAGCCAGAGATACATGTAATAGCAGCACAAGACACACAGTAGAGCCCAGTTCTGTAAGCACAAAGCACTTCCCAACACACCACTAAATATAACATCAAAGCATAAAAAAATGGCACTGAAGTGCTAAGCACTGAGGCAGCAAATACTTCCCTCGTGATCAGTACTGAAGCTCTCTATCATAATTTGAGAAAGTCTCAAAACTCAGCACATGTTAATGGGTCATAAATATCCAGCTGCTCAGGGATAGCTAGTTTGCCTTGCATACAAGCTGTTTCTACAAGTGTCCACAAAAACAAATGAAAGCCTACTAAAACGGCTGGGAAATGAGAGCCTACAAAGCTACTTGCCATCTACACAGAGGACAGAAGGAGGTCAAATTCAAACCATCACAAGAGAGAAGAAATGGAGAAGTGCCTGGCAGTACTATGAGGGAGAAGGAAAAAGTTCAGTCTAGTCCCGCAAAGATAAACAAGCAGCAAAGAATAATGTGGAGGGGAAGATAAAGATCCTAGTGATCTGCTAAGCAACTAGCAAGAAGGTGGGGAGGAGAGAAAATGAAAATTTATCTGGGACTCTTCAGGTTCTCTCCAAGATAGAATAAGATCACAGCTCTGCACACACAGCTCCAGAGGCTGTTGGCTTCTCCTTCCTCACAATGCTCTTTTCAGTAGCATTCCAGGGTCTTAAAATGCTTTTCTTTGAAAGATATAACACAAAGATATACAAAGAAATAACAGTTTTTATATTCTTTAAGTGCTCAGAACACAGAAATATGACAAATCCTCATACTGAATCAAAGGTTTTTTAAAGCATACTACCTGTATGCAATCCTCCAATTTGGTTTCAGAATATTTGAAAGTCAGTGCTAGAGGTGCTGACTGATAGTTTTTTGGCAAATAATTAACAGTGAATTGTTTTAAATAAATTTAATAATGAGCTGAGAAGTAAGACTTCCTACTCTCCTTGCTTAAAAAAAAAAACTTTACTGCTAGCAGAGGTTGTTACAAGTCATGCATTTAATAGGAAAGACATAAATATTGATACATACATACAGCTTTAAAAAAAGCACTCTTTTCTAAACTGTATGAAGCACAGAGAAGAAAAAAATCCATGAAGATTCATGAATAAATTTTTCTTGTGAAACTACAAATGTCAGAATAAGGAAATTAATTTTGCCCTATTATCTAAATTGAAATCATCTGAATATCACAGCAAATAGTGGACAGAACTCCTCCACTGCTAATATCTTTCTGGATCCTCTTTAATGGATGAGGACATATCGGCTCTGAAAATCAAGAAACATATCCTTCTTTTTTCTCCATTAGAGAAAACAAGCCTGATTAGTAAGAACTTGTACTTAAATCCCATTCTGCAAGTAGCCAGGAGAGCAGAAACAGAGTTAACAAATGTCATAAGTTTCAGAAAATACTTGTAATTAAAAGTAGAAGAGGAAGTGAAACAAATTAATTCCTGAAAATACTTTTTTTTTTTAAAGCAGCCTTGTTAAGTTCTTCTACCTAAGCACCTTCCTCTCAGACTGACCTTCCTAGAAGATAAACACCTTATTCAAAAAGATCAGGTTATGCCTCTCTCATACCAATGCCTTCCACAATTTTCACACTAGCATACTTAGGTTACAGTAAGATGGGATGTAACCAAGACAAACCTCTAGCAAGGACAATTTCACCTGATCAGTCTATAATAGCCCTATGAGTTCATCAATAAAATACTGAATAAAGGAGAACCAGATGACATTTGGTGATGCAAAATGAATTGCATTTATTCCTGGCCATTACAGCTGGCCAAAAAAATAGGATACGTAGGCATGGGAGAAGGCATAACATGAATATTGTTATCCCTATCACAGTTTGTTGCACCTTAGGTATGATACTCAATTCAGATAGCAGAATGGGTTAAAATGCTGGTCAATGACAAAGATTGGGACTTTGATGAATCAAAGAATTGTGAAATTTACTTGACAACACATTTGCATGACTGATGAATGGATTGGAAAAGGGGACACTATTCACTCATCCCACAGAAGACAAAGGGACAAACAAAATCAAAAGGTTCTTTAGTCACTCGCAATGAAAGGAAACATTACAAAGAAGCCACAGAAATCACAAACACTGAAGGAAGCAAGTCCGACATTTCATACACATGGCTACACTGACTAGAATCATACATCAAAGAACAGCACAAGATACAGGAGGAGCTCACAAGCTTCTCGAAGCCACCCTTCTCGAAGTGCAGTGGGCACTGGAGCCAGTGAAGTTCTCTTAAGGAAAAGCATAACTACAAACTAGATACCACTAAACATCTCCAGCTGTCAGAGCGGGCAAGCCAGTAGAAGATGAGACAGCAACAAATACTCTTCGTGTACCCACCTAAAAAGGTCTAGTAAAATAAAAAACTGTCATTTTCCTGTTGTTGCATTACCACAGGAACCAGTACATGACCAACATTTGCTCCTAACAGTGCAAATGAATTAACCTATTTTATAGCAAACCCTAACACTACAGGTACATTATCTGCAATTAAATAAATCAGCAACTCTGGAATAATTTTGACCTCCAAAGGGTTTCTGTACATTTACGCAGATCTATAGCTAAATATCCTTTAGCCTGTAGAGCTCCTCAATATATTCAATAGGTTCAGCCAGACACTTCTCACCTTGCATTTTGGAGCCACAGTGAGCAAGAAAACTGGGCATCTTTAGGAGATGCTGGTGGGTACTGTCACAGAGGTACACTCAAACTAACTCAAATGAGGGACAAGCTCAAACAACTTTATTTCACAAAACCACCAAAACCACAGGACAGAAACCAATGAGAAACAGGGATAAACTGAAATCAATCAACACTCCAATAACATTTAACACCTAACAGGTTCGAGGTGTCAGTCAGGGTATTGTTACTACACAGCAATACACACAAGAATGATGATCCAAAGTGTGCGTGCACACTCACTCACAAAGGGGGAAACTCTCTCTCTTGTGGGTACCCAGAAGATACAGTCGCTCACCTGGGGGGTGCGTGTGTGAGGGCTCACTCAAGGGCATATCCAGAAGAAATCACTCACCGCAGGAGGTGAGGGCACTCAATCCCAGGAAGTTTCCTTAGGCAGTGTCCCAACCCAAGGGGAGAGGTCCCAAACGCACGCCTGCTGGTCCGAGAAGCCCACACTCAAAGGGCGCCTCCGGCAGCGCCCAATTTATACCCTGGGTTGCACCTGAGCTGTGCTCATAATTGGTCACGATCTAGAAGCTTCTCCGAGCCAAGGCGCCTCATTGGCTGTGGACCCTGTCAGGTGACCAAGGGGTCCCGCCTCTCCTGCTCCCCCTGCTAAGGTGTGTGCGTGCCAGGGGGCACGGCAGAGCACAAAAAGCGCGAAAATGAGGCGCGAAAAGCCGGTGACCGCCATGTTAAAAGCCCCGATCTTTACCGGGGGGGGCACAGTACAAAACAAAACACCCTCTTGACAAGACAGCCATAAGCTTTTCATTTCAGCACTCAAGTGTATTTATTCATCTGAGAACCAGGGAACGCTAGATATTAAGTGTCCTGCATAGATATTGTTCCTGTATTAACTGCACTACACTAGAAGTACAGATACCAGCATTAACAGTGACCAGGCTTGCTCAGGCACCAGAGACCATGAAATCTCATCCGTTTGCTGCTTTATCTGAGGCAATTAGCTTTGCCGAGAGGCAAAGTCTATTAGCTCAGAGTAATGCTGTGCTTACATCATCAAATTACTTCCAAGACCTCATGTGTTATCTCTGCAGAGAACTGTGATGAGCTGCATGAATATATGAACCTACTCAGGAAGCACTGTATTATACTATGCTACAAGATTTAGACTGACCTCAGAGGATACTCACCCTTATCATCATAACTATCTTCAAAGTAACCACACACGAAGAGTGCAAAGAAGCTGACAACAAGGAAAAGAATGGAGTTGGCTTTAGACTAAAGAAATGGTAAGGAGCTACCCGCAGACAGTCGCCACAGGAATAATATCTTTTTTTCAGTCTTAGTTTTCCCTCAGCAAAGTCATTACATGCATACACACCCCCCACCCCCCCCCGCCCAATATGCTCAGATTAAAACAGATAAATATTTAAACCTGATTTACAGATAATGCTTGCACATTTCTGGAAGAGCTCACAGCTTTTTTTCTGTGCTCTAAAAATTAAGAGAAATGCCTGAGTGTATAGCTTTCTCTTCCTCTACCCCATGACTTCTACCAGTCACTGGCATTCAGAGGTGACCTAAACAGACTTGATATATTTCTGGTAACTATGAATGCTAGACTGTATTAATGATGAGGCCTTTCATTGATCCACTGCAGCTTACTAAATAAAACAGAATGAATATACTGCATATGAGGCTTTGCCCAGAAGAACAGGGATCAGGATTCAAAATAGATCTAGAAGAACAGCTTGTAAGGGACAGAAAGACAGAAAAGAGTGAGAGGAGTCAAAAGAGTTCTCATTCCCTTGTCAGCTGCTAATTCTTACTTCAAATAAGTAGATTTTACATACTTACTAAGGAAGATCACATAATAGATAACAGTTTATTTCATTTTAACTTTTTTTTTTTGCTATTATTAAACAAGAATTATAATTAAATAACATTTCCTTGAGTCCTCATTCTGTATTCTGCACAGGCAGGAGTGCCAGGTGGCACCACCTATGAGGTCAGCAGAAGAGAGCTGCACGCATTTCTTGAGCTTTAGTAAGCCATACATGATTTGATGCCATATGTTGCTCACAAAACAGTTTTTGAAGTACAGTAATAACTCCTTTCTTATAGCCCCAAATTTAGATGAGAAAAACGTTGGGTTGCTCAGAGCGTTAAACAAATAAATAAATCTTGATTACTGCTCTGATATATATATATGACCATCTTGTCACACCAGTCCTCTTATTTCTTTTCCTTGACCTTCAGCTGCTCTGTGATGTTCTTCTGAACTTCAGGCATCCTTCTGCTTCTGAAGGTGGAACATGTGACCTTGGAAATAAAGCTCAAGGACAACAAAACCCACAACTTAGTGTAATTCTGCAGCTTTCTTTAAACAATATGTAAAGCAGGAAGGAAAGCCAGTCACCTCTATATTTTGAAAAGCATCACACCTGACCCAAAGCCTCACACAGGAATCATTTTCCCTCTGATTAAAGTCAAGGAACTTACACATTCTGAAAATAAAAAAGGAAAACTTATTCCATGCAAGAGCCCTGAAAGCATTTTTGCTACTGCTCCAATTATTCTCACATTAAAAAAAAAAAAAAAAGCAGCTATTGACCACTCCATATTTAAATGGGAATTCACAACCTTTTATCTCCTAAAACTTTTGTTATGTGTCTGTACTAGTTTAAAAAACATCAGATCTGGAAACAAGGCATGCAACTACCATGATTCACGATACAGCAGACATAAGACAGCTGACATAGTTCCAGTTTGTTGTAAAGGTTTTTTTGCCTGCATTTATATTGCATTATTACCTCCTGTCACAAGAATCTGGTTGAATATTTCATCCAGGCTCTAACACATCTTCAGTTGCTCCCCAAAGAACAACCTTAACAACCCATTCCGCAACATCTGTCAGCCACACAGGCTGGAACAACAATGTTTTCAACACTCAGCCTTGCAGACACATCTGCTGGAAACAACTGGCTGAACTGAAAACCATTGCTTGGCTTCTGAAGAGCACCTTAGGACTTTTCAAATCCACTCAAGAGAGCTATGTGGGTGCACATGCACACACAGAGGACTAATGATGATGATGATGAACATCCATCCTCCTGCCTATTACAAAGTTTTCCTCCCATTTCCACTATCCTAGCTGACAAACTAGTGAAAGATTTCCTAAGCACAGTCTCCCAGCATAACCTCTGCAGATCAAACATACCCAGGAGCCTGTAACATACTCACACAAAGAGTTTACATACACAGAAATCCTGAATGCAAAATTACATACCTGTAATATAATGCAAACAAACTATCCCTCTCCTACATAAGGAACACCTACATAAGTACAGTAAGTAATTTACTATAGTAAGTTTTTTGTTGCTCTTTGAATGCAAGTTGTACTACATAAAGATTTTAGGAGTAGACACAGTGGATGTTCCCATGTCCACCCACTCCATGAGTTAAGTTAATAAGGAAATCAAAAAAGCAAGCTGCAGGACTGTGGTACACCACAGGATACTTAGCCCCGGCAGGAATCCTAGTCAATGGTTAATACAAGCAAAAGCAACCCCAGCTAATAAGGAGGCATCATGGTAGCATTTGCAGCACAAAAATTATTTTTGGCCTAACTACTTTCATTTTCACTTCTTTCTCTTCCAAGACAAGACTGTCTCTAGATATTTTTCCAGATTAAAAATCAGTTCAAAGTTTTCTGAAAAATTCCAGGAAAGTTTTCCAAGAGTGCTGCTACTTTTCACTGACCCCCAATGTTAGCAGTGGATACATGAATTACCAATTTACAGAGCCCCACATTCCAGCTAGGATGCTCCAAATTCCAAAGCACGAGCATAAAAATGGATACTAATATTACCTTGATAATTGATTCCAAAACAACAATGCTGTACATGTGCTAATGGCACATCTGTCAAGGGATAAAGCAGGAAGAAGCACAACCTACAATTCACTTTACTATAGCAAGCTTTCTTAAACTTGGTGGAGTAGGAATAGGTTATACTGGAATAGTCAATAGAAGAAAAAAATGGGTGGATTTTCCTGACAATATTCAGAGTACACCCAAGTCCCAAAGTGAGTGACTTAGTTTCAATAAGGAAAGTAAGGAACTAGAAATAGAGTGATAAAGATTATCTGGGGGGGGGAGAGCAGTAGATTTATTTATTAATCAACTTATTTTAAGCTATTTGAGAGCTGACCTTCACACAGTGGAAGGGCTCATATGACCTGAGAGCTAAGCCAACAGGTCCTTTGACTTCCAGCAGAACAAGGACTAATAGACAAAGTAAAACAGCCTCCTGATGCTCATAGTAAAAGGCTTGAAGACAAATCACTCCCTTTAAAATCAACAGATACACAAAATATGACAGCTATTCCAGGAAATGGCATGACAGCTATGGATGGTATACACTCATCTACACTTCAAGAAACATCCCACAGCCTGGGAAGGAGTCAGGAGTACAGTAAGATACTTGCCTACTAAAATAAGGGTAAAAATACTGAGCCCACCAGCATGAAGAACTCCAAACCCAGCCTCACCCCTAGAGCTGTGCTTCTGTTGCTATAGGATGAACTTAGCAGCATGTCTGCTTGTTGTTCAGCTCCAGGCACCAATGGGTAAGGCAAATCCCTCATCTTCAGTTAAACTTGCTATGGTGCTGGCACTACCCACATTCCCAAGACAGCAATTTCTCCCCAACTTTCTGAACCTCACACTCACTCCTCACAAGCTTAGGAGAGCTTGAGAGAAGCCATAGTGCTGCCCTAGAAACGTGAGAAGAGACACAGCTGAAGGAGAAGGACAGGAACGCCTATGTCCTCACCTACAAAAGTTTTAAAGCTATTCTTTAATCCACAAACATGTAACAGCAGTCTTGCTCTTGATTAGGTCTAGCCATCACACAAAGTGAAAAAGCCAGATCCATATTGCTCTTGGGACATTGCAGGAACACTAAATTGGAAGGGTATCATCTGCACATGCACCAGTACTCAGCATCTCTCCAAGCAACCTTGCAATGCATGTGCATGACACCAACCAGCAGCTTCTCAGTGACACTAGTTTAACCTGCTCAAAATTGCAACTTCTAGATTCACACATTCACAAAAGTAGCTTTTATTTCCTCCTGTTTAAAGTAATTAAATAAATATTGCTGAGCCTCATACTGATAAATAAAGGCTCAAAAACATGACCGAGACACAGTCTCAACATTCAAAACAAAACAAAAGGCAAATTATAAGAACCTGATCTTATTAAAATCTTGTGATTTTTAGCCCAGTGTATTGAGTCCAGGTTTTCAAATACGGCCACCAACACTATGTTAACACAGGTTTCCAGTGTAATTGTCCTTAAGTCGTTATTGTTTCCAAAGACAAAACCTTACAATAAAGTTTTGATGTTCAAAGATCCCAAAAAATGGAAGGCCTAAAAAACATGTGTCTCCCCAGCAGTAATATTCCCCAGAGTACTAAAATCCATGCCAAACTCAACAAAAGACAGCTTGCATCACAGATATATAAACTGTTTTAGGATACACGGACAATCATATGCCATGCAGTATTACTGGCATGATATCTGAGAAAGCTTCCACTGACCAGATGAGCCGCTGGCCTAGAGCTCAAAACAATCCTACAAGACCACCTCAGAAGGTAGGGAGGGACTTGGATGACACACCTGTGCTGAGCTTCATGCATAACTGTTTAAGCAATTAAAGTACTTGAGTTAGGTACCTGAGGTGCATCCATATTGCACTGCTTCCCCAGCATTAGCCATGCCCCAGGAAAGCCCAGAGCTTCGCTGATGTTAGGACACTGAGGACTGCTTACACTAGGCAATAAACTGATTAATTATGTCTTCACACCTCCATTTATTTAGGGAACCGTTACAATCCCATCCACATACTGTGTTGCTCTGCCCTTATGTACAATCTGTTTGTAACAGAGCCTCACTTGACAGAATTAGGAGTATTTTCTCCCTTAGCAGGTACCACAGACTTGCTAAAGAGAGTTGGGGAGGGTCTACTAGTGCACTCAGAGTTTCTTCAACATTAGTACACCTTCATCCATTAAACAACTCTGATACCCATTTCTGCACATGAACAAGCTTTAAATAAGCAGCTTCTCTGGTCTATCATTACCTTTTCTTCCATTTCTGTGTGACTCCTCCTCTTCCCCGTCAAATGATAAGAACTTCCCAGAGATTTTTTTTTTTCAGATGGGCTCAATATCAAGCAGAACAGAGCAGTGGGAAAAACACATGCATTATGAAATTTTGCAAAGTCTGCCAAATTCCAGTTTATGGAGGAACTTAACAGAAATTCATCTGAGTAATATAAATTACAGAGGCTTTCACTAGCAAAAGCAATAGAGTCAGTGGGTTGTTTGGTTTTTTTGTTGTTGTGTTTTCGTTTTTTGTTTGTGTTTTTTTTTTTTAAATCTTTCAATCTGTTCCTGAGAGGGAACCATACCAACTGGGGACATGTTACACAAAGTTGGTAAATATTGTAACAATTAGCTTTGCATACATCTGATTACTTGTGGTGTCTATTTGCCTTGTAGGTACAGAGGAAGCAGCAGAGGATAAACTATAGCTTATACAGTTCTCATTGCCCTTCCTATCCTTGCCCCCCTCTCCCTGTGTGTGTTGAGGGCTGCTGAGCTACAGCTCCAGATGTAATGCCAGCATGGTTCCATGAATCAAACAAAGGGTGTGCAGACAATGCTGTGGAGTAGCAATATCAGAGCTCCCTGCTCCCATCTCTCCCACAGGCTATGAATGCCTCAATCCTCTAACCTACTTTGCTTTTTACTGGCCTGGCAGTTTATCAGCTGCTTTGCTCCCAGTAGACATTAGAACAACACAGGACTGGTTGAATATTCAGAGAATCACAAAAAAAGGTCTGGGAGCTCACCCAAGCCTGTCCCCCTGCCTCAGGGAAGACCAGCTAGACACCAACCATTCATCACAGATTTGTCTCACCTGTTCTTACCAGCCTCCAATGAGGCACTCAAGCTTTCCTAAACAGCGTAATCCAGCAGTGAGCTATCTTTCTGGCTATTTTTCTCACCTAGGCCTACAGAAATCTCTCATGCTACAATGTGGTCCCATTATTTCTTGCCCTGCCCACCACAGCCACAGAGAACAGACTGTTCTTTTCCCCTTTCTCATTGTCTTTTTCATATTGCAGTCTTCTGTTAAGTTTGCTCCTGAGAGCAAAATCTCACAGGTCTCCCTTGCTGGTTATACTCTGGATTCTCCATATTTTTCTTTGGGCTCGGAGTCCCAAACAGGACATCACACTATACAGAAGACTTAGCAATACTGACTGTTAACGTTACTATTCATGCATTACATGCATCTCTCCGATCTCTGTTTTGCTTGCGCCAGTATGAATATCATGATTTGGCAGCAGTTGTGAAAACACACTTTTTTAAAAAAAGCCTGTGCTTCCCTTACAGGAAATCTGAGGGAAGCAAAAGCATGTTAGAGGATATGCTACACATTATACCACCAAAGTTCAGAGACTGAAGAAGCAGAGCTTAAACTTACAAAAAGGGAATATTTGGTTTTGATTTGAGCAGGGTTAGGATAACTTATTACCACTAACATCATCTTGTTCTTCAGCAGCTGGAACTAGAGCCAGCATGCTGAGCATCTTAACCTGACATTCCAGTCTAGTCCCTCACTATACTGACTGAGCACATTTCTGATGCCTCTATTGGTGCTTCTAAAAATGGACATCACAGCATAGTTTTGTAAGCCCAGTGCCAAGTCCCACACTACGACCACCTCTTCTCAAGCATGGTCAAAATCTGTGAAGTAGCTGGATACGAACAGCTCCCAGTTTCTTAGCTTCTCTTGGAGTGCATGCCACCTTCCATAACAACTGTTGGCAGCACTGAAGGGGCAAGTGGAATATAAGGCACCTTAAGTCACAACAGAGGGAACTGCAGCAGAGGGAGACCATTTATTACTTCTGGTGCACAGATCATCAATATTATTTACTAGGGTAAATGAAGAGCCTGCTGAATGTTTTGCCCATTCTGTACCTCCTGATCCACAGCACTGCAGGGCAGCAGCGCCTGAAACCATGTCAACTAAGACTTAGGTCATACAAATAATAAGGAAGTCTGACTGAACAGTTTCTTTACAGAACTCTAACACCGGCACTTGCAGTGCTCTCCCTCAGCCAAGCAGAAGGGCTTCCATCATGCCTTTCCTTTCAATTACCCTTTCAGCCTTCATAAAGCAGAGTCTCTTCCCTGCCCCAGGCAGGTTGGGATACCCAGCCCCTCTCCTCATTCCCCTACCCTCACCCCAAGGGCTCCTCAGGCTTCCCCCTCTTTTCCCAGAGCTGCTTACAAGAAGCACCTGCTTCCTCCAGCTGAGCCCTTAGTGGTTCCAGAGACAATTGATGAGCCCAAGGCAGGGCTCTGGCCAGCTCTCTCACCTAGACTTTTAGAGTTAAGGTTGTCAGCCACTGAATTACTGACCACTCTCCTCCAGCAAATCCTTTCCAAGACTTGGATCAAAAAATTTTTACCAGGAAACCATTAGATATTAGTCATCCACTGGCAAAAGGCATTTTAGAAGCCACTATGCCCACACAAGGATTTCTGGTTTCAGAACTGAGATAGTTCAACCATGTAATACCCTTCCCCTCCCCCCCAATTTAAGGGCCAATTCTGTTCAAAATATCATTTATAATACAAGCCTTTATAAGCTGGGAAGATCACAAAGAGAAAAATATTAGAAGAACAAGTACATCTAAAGCTAGTTTGGGTATGTCTATCCAGACTCCAGAAAAGTCTGTACTAGGACTTATAACAGATTAATTTGTATGCCACATATTGCACTCTAAAGTAGAGTTCACGCTCATTCCCATATATGTGAGCCCCAAACCACCCTTCCTGTCTGTCTGGAAGAATAGCAAAACAAACACTTGAATTTAGGAGCACTGCACTTCCACAGGTCCATTAAGCAAAACTGAAAGTACATGAATTATTTAATAAAGGGCTCACAGGAAAAATTTACATTTGAAGTGCTTTTCTGTAACCTCAAAAATTGCACAAGACATAAGAGTTTGCTGCCATTTCCCCAAACTTGAGAGCATGCTGCCATTTCCCCAAACTTGAGAGCACAACCAGCTGACCTGTCCAGACTCCAGTATAATTACCAACTAGGAACTTCTTCACATACCCCCCCCCATATTTTGAACTGTCTTTTGCCTTCTTTTTCGTTTGCTGTCCTTAACTGTTGTTGTTCACTGTTAAACAGCTGTTATGGTTTACTCTGAAAGCAACCGAGTATCAGTGCTCTCTGTGAAACACCTTTATAAATTACTATACATTGCATACTACTATACCTTGCTATTTCCTCCAAAGATAAGGCATCTGTTAACCAAGACACAAATTCCTGTGAATAAACACTGCTGGATTCGACGGGGGTGTGTGTGTGTGTGTATGTGTGCACATATAGATACATGCATGTCTGCCTGTGTGTGCATGTCTGCATATGTAATACTTAGGCAGATACACATACACAATCTATATGTTGTAAATGTGTAAATGGGAAAAAGCTAGAAAAATCTATCAAGGAAAGAAGTATCAACTCTTTGAAACACAGAGCTGATACTGCTATTAACAGAATGAGTATTGGGCCATAGCTAACACTGGTAACCAAGGGGTTAACAGTCTCTGGTAGTAAGCCACTAAAACATGTGTGTGAACTCTTGTCACACCAAATAGTCTATGACTCCTACATGAAATCCCAAGCAAAGAGCACCACATCAGCTTTAACAAAGCTTCCTGTTTTCTGTTTTCAGTGAAATGGCTGCAAAGCAAAACAGCAAAATCCCTACAGGCAGGAGCTTGGGAGACCCGGCAGGGATGGTGGGAAGCCTGGCCCGCAGTCCATTGCTTCCTGCAGTCAACAAGCTTAAAGAACTTGCACAGAAACAACTCTTAGTTGTTTCAGCAGCTGCTGCTGCTTGTAACGTTACAGACCTACAACTGAAGTACACTTTGAAAATACTTTTGGGGGGATTAAATTGGAAAAGAGCCTTCTCAGGCAATAAGAAACACTGCAGTGAGGGAAGCATGTTGCTCAACCAGAACAGGCCAACACACAAACCTTGCCTGCTCTCCCAGTACAGTCCTGATTTTTGGATATAAGGTTTGAAAACAGATCTAGTTTTCAGCTAGTCTTAGTTCACCTGTATGGCAACAGCATGCACTGGCCTTTATTTTGCCATGGGAGACAAGTTGGTATTATTTAAGACACCATTTTCCTACACTGTAGGTACTTAAAAGCACCAAAATAAACAACTAGACAGAGCTCTAATGGAGGTAAAGTGGATACAGATTTAAATTTTAAATTATGTTTTATGTTGAATCCTGTTCAACAAATTTCTCACTGCAGGAAAACTTTTTACATGAGAAACACTTAAGGGAAGAGGTTTTTAGTACCTGTGCAAGAAGTAAATGATACATAGGATGCAGTTTAGTGGGGATCCAAACAATTAAAAAAAAAAAGATTACAAACATCAAGAGGATATTACAGTTACTTTGACTTGCTGTATGATGAACAAGCTTTCAAGATTGAGTCACTCAAAGGCTAATTCTGAAGTCTTATTTGATCTGATTAAAAAAGATGTAGTAAAGCACTTCAAAATACCAAACTGCATGAGTAGGACTTCCTACAATTTTAATGCAACAGAAAAGGGATTCATTGTGTGAGCTTAGTACCTCCCAATCAACATGCCATTCTGAGGTTTTTTAGACAAGCGAAATAAAATAGAAAAAAATAAATGGTAAATATTAATACACATCTTTCACACAAATTTTGCCTCTTGGACTTCACCACTGCCCATTACAGAAATGACATACATTGTTCCAGTTTTAACACATCTGTATAAATGAAGAGAAATGAGGAGTAAAAACCAGTATCAATATTGTTATAACATGGGTCAACTTACAGTGATCTTTTCATTAAATTTTAGCAAATGTTTCTCAGTAACTGAAAAGAATGGTGGCTTTAAGGTCAATTGTAATGGGGCTTTTAAGGTTAGTTCTCCTCCTCTAGAATTAATCCTAATTGTCACCCTGTGAAAAATCTTCAGGAAGAAAGCCATTTCCAAACACTTAAGTATATTTATTACTCTCATTTCCACCCTAATTATGCAGATTACTGACTAGAATAAACCGATTTGCCGCATATTCTAACAAGGGTGCTGTTATTGGCAACCCACTTCAACTGAAGGACCTACACTGGCAACTTGCCCACAAACGGCAGTGAACTTGCATAAAAGCCAGAAGATTGCTGCTGTCACCTTTCTAGCACAAGGGCACAGCCTATGGAAGGTACCAGCCTCAGCATGCATAGCCTAAGATACAAATCTGTGTGCAACCTGCAGTCCAGGCTTGGCTTGCCAAACACACGTGTGATCCTCTGATTCATCAAGCATAGTAAATGCTAACATTGAAAGAGCATCCAGTTCCTGTCTGCTGCAAGAGGTGGGCCTTTCTGTATGGTTGGCTGATTTTCACATCTCAGAACCTTCACTGTATCACAGGTGGAAAGAAACTGAAGTGGTTTGATTTGTGCCTGTGGGAAAACAATAATTAGGCAGCGCAATTAGAAAAAAATGGATCAAATTCAATTTAGGTGGGATGCGCTGCTTGAGGTAGTTATCCCTTCAAGAGCTAAACTGCTGTGCAGTAATGCATTCGAAGGAACCTAGCAGAGAACAGAGAAAGACAAGTTCACATTTCTTTACTAGAATGACTCAAGAAGACTTGAGGTCAGCGACACCTGAAAATAAAGCAAACAACAAAACTGCATAAATACCTTGCATATCTCAACAGCTTCTATCTTAGAGCCTAAAACTTTTTGCCAGTTATGCACTAAGCATAATACCTTCGTAAGTCAGCAGGGTAAACAGTTAAATAATTCATGTTAGCACAAGCAGTGCCCTCTCTGTCACTGGCAATGTTACACAACTGAAAGGAGGCAGGATGACACTTCTTGAATACACATTGTGATTCTGGGATTCAGCCTCAAACAAATCAGGGAAATGGAAAGCCACTTCAAAACTAAATCTCACAGGAAGTGTTCCTGGCAAAAATTATTTCTGCTGTACGTCATGCAATACAGCCAGGGAAAAAGTAAATGAAAGTCTACAACTTGTTTGTTCCTGTATGTGGTACGAGAGAAAGAAATTATTGCACATTTAATACACATTCCCCTTTGAGAATGATCATTTGAGAAAGCATTAATCACACCTCTTTCTAGTCATATGCAGGCTATCTAGTATTTTATGCACAATTAACAGATCCTAAAAGCCAGGCGGTTCAACAGGACTTGCAAAATTTTACGTTTGCAATACTTCATGTTGCAGTGTTTCAAACTAATGTGTTAGTGTGCTGTGAACAGAAATACAGAGTACATGAGCAGTGGCATTATAAGGTAACTGAAACACAGAACAACAGACAGAGATTCAGAGATTTTTAAGTTGAAAAGGGACTGTTACCATCCCCTAGTCTTACTCGTGCACCATTACATGACAAAAATCAAGATGTTTTAGGGTACTAAATAACCCCCAGTTTGATGACATTATTGTAAAGGCAATACACATTTCACTATAATTAAAGCAGCAGATATCTGCAGAACTTACTAAATTATAAATAAAAGCTACAATAAACTGAAAAATAAAATAAAATAACAGATGGTGTATAAGTCATTAAGAAAGCCACCTCCTTAAACTAATGGATTTCACTAAAGATCATCAAAACCAGTGAAGTGGAAAGCAAGGCAAAAGCTGATGAAAACGCAATAATAAATCCACAGTAAAGACTGAGAGCAGACACCCAGCTCCAATACAATCACCACTGCTTTTGTGTGTGAAAGGATTCACACACAATGGAAAATAGACAAAAAATTGAAACTGATGGTAAACCCTTTCAACGCCTTAATCAGAACAGTGTTTTGGAACAAAAGAGGCAAAAGGATGGAGAAATTAGTTGAGAGCAATAGCAGAAGCAAAATCCACATTGGTCCCAGTTTAGTCACAAACACTACACACATGCTGCAGATTCCACATGCTGTTCTGATGATTTGCTGCCATCTAGGAACAGAGCTCCATCTACGTGATCGCTACTTGACTGGTCAAAGACTTCGATCTCCAAGCAAATCAATTCAGCTCCTTTTATTAGTGCTAATGTCTTTTGTCAATAATGTTGAAGTGTTCCTCATATTAAAAAAACAACCGAATAAATTTAGGCATGAAGTTAAATTCATCTAAAATAACATGGTAGTAATAATCCCTAAGCTTTTCACATTGTTCATAACTGCTGTTTGCTTGCTTAAGTATGTCTTGCAACTGCTATGTGTCTTCATTGCACCTCCTCATACTTCAGAGGATCTTAGGCATCTCCACTCGGGCACACAGCTAGTGCTGGGTGCTAACTGCTGAACTATTAACCAAGTCAGATGTGCATTTTCAAAGTGAAGCAGAACTTATTTCTTAGATAACCATCATACATAGAAAATGTAGAAAGGAATTTCTGTTTAGAAAGTAGCCCCAAAGCCCCCATAAAGTCACAAAGACCAGTGAATAATCAATGGATTAGCGAACTCTTACATTTTCTTGAAAGCAAAGCTCAGATTGAACATTAGCAGTGGGGTTTTCAGCACAGCACAAAAGCAGTAACATTGTACTTTAAGGACTGCTTTGTACTGGCAAACTGAAGTTAATTTTCTCCCCTAGCTGTAGGATGCACTGCTTTATAATGGGGGTCTTATTAATGGAACAAGTTGGGTTTGGTCTCTGCTGCCAAAGCAGAGTAATTCCAATGCAACATATTTCTCATTCCTGGTGTTTTGTGGAGGTTAGAAACAGGCTTTTAATGTTTATTAAGCAATGAAGAATGACATTACTCAGAGACAGCACTGTGACATAAATCAGCCCAATTTATGACCTAGAAGCCAGGCTGTTCCAAATCAGAAATTATCTCTGTTCTTGTCACAGCTGTGAGAGTCTTACAAGTACAGCACTTCACTCTGCTAAGCCTTTTCTTAACCCATCCTTACTGGGAGGAAATTGTGAGCTCCCTCAGGAAAAAAAAAAAAAAAAAGTAACTCTGCATTTGGGGAGTAATTCAGCTCCTCCTGAGGCAGAAAGAGGGATTCACTCCATCTAGCCCAGGCAGCTAAAAGATATGCAAGTGTGAGCTCTTTCCAAGCCACCCTTTATAGTCAAAGGAGACAAAAAAGCACCTGAAGAAGGAAAGTAATTTCATCCTCGAGCTGGTTTCTAAAGCAAATCGGAGAACACCTCTCTGGAGGTGCCAGTTGCTCTCCAATGACAATAAATACAGGCTAGGGTAGCTAGTCACTTAGAGGCAGACGTTTAATTTTCAGCTATCTAAAGTCAGAAGATATGAATACCACTCTAAGTGTCTGAAAGAAAACCATAAAACTGAGAACAAACACTAATCTACATTACTTCGGAAGATCAGACAGTGGTGGCACCACCCAGAAACAAAGAGCCTGAACAGAAAGCTTCTTCCTGCAAGTGCTGCTACTTCACAGCATCTCAAAGATTTCTATAACTGTTTTTTCCAACTCTGCTTCAAGGCCTCCACTATGAGGACAGTGGCCAGTTGTTCAAAGCAAATTCTATTTATTTTATCATGCTGCAAATTAGTTTCATAAGGATGTTTCTTTCAAAATATTTTTACATGAAGCACTTCAGAGTCCAGGGGAAGGAAGAGAAATAAGAATGCTCAGCTGAAAACATTCAAGCCATAACTGGTGTTTTATTTACTCTTATTCACTAGAGCACAAGTCCAAGCATGCTTTAGTCTCAAAAGGAAGACTTGTAAGAAAAAAAAAAATTTCCTTAACTTGGACTTTGCTATAAAGATGATTTCTCTTTATTCACAGTATCCTTTAATGAGTTTCAGAATATTTCAAAACCAGTAACAGATGTAAACAATGTGCTACATCAGTATTGTCTATAATTCCTTTGAAATATTTGTTTTCCTATTGTCCCTCTACAGCACAATCACTACTTACACAAAGTACATGTTACTAGATGGGCTTAACAGTGCACTGTCCTCCTTCTGCCAACTCCAACCCAACTGAGAGTAAAAAAAATCCAAAACTCAACAACTTCGATTTCAGAGAAACAAAGCAGGGTATCTGATGCTAACAGAGAATCTTGAGATCAAACAATTTCTAACTCTGCCACAATGTTTTAATGGGGCTGAGCAGGTCCCTGACAATGTCTACCACATTTTCTCTACCTAGAAAGTTTTCTTATCTTCTACCTGTACCATTCCCATTCTTCAGCTAAAGCACTGAAGTAACAAGGCAGATGAAATAGCACTGCCAGCTCTCATGATGTTTTTCAGGTATTTTTAAGCCACCTTCCCTACAAGCTTCAGTACTCTGGCAATTTCATGAGAATCACATCTCACTTCATGGCTACAGAGGCCTGGAAAATGTGGATTTAAAGCTTGTACATGTTTGTGAATATAAACATTTTTCATAATCCTAGAGAAACTGCTTAGAGATTTTGATAGGCTTGCAGCAAAAAATAAAGTGAGTTGTCTAAAGTCATATCACAAATCTGTGCAAAGTCCCCAGGGCATCTAGCCAGTGCTCTGTCTGGTGGCTCTCCTGATCTCCTCTAAAAGGAAAGCTGCTCCAAGACTGGGAACTCAGTCTGACTAGTAGCAAGAGCTTGAAATCCCAGTCAAAGGATAAACAGAAAGAGTAGACTCCAAATTGGCTGTGTTTTAGGAGGAACACCTTGAAAAAATGATAGCTCTGGGGTTTTTGCCCCCATCACCTACAAGCCACGTTAAAAATTTATAACACTGCCTTTCAAGGTGCTATACCACACACTGAAGTAGTTTTGCAACACAGGAGCACGCATAACAGTTTTGCTCACAGGCACCTAGATCAATTTACAATTGCTACTTCAAAGATCATACATCAGGACACTGCAACTATTATGGCTATATCCATGCAAAACAAAAAAAATTGAAAAAGCTAAAGAAAATCAGGCATAATGTTGTGAAACTGTCACACTAATAGCAAATGATCACACTTACAAGAATCAATGAGAACTGTTTTTCCTCAAAAGTTCCCCTCTCCTCCCTGTTTTCTTTCCCCACTGGCTGCAGTAAGAAGTTTAAAAAAAAACAAACAACCAACAGATGATATTCTCCAACAACTGAATATTAACTATGCATTTCTACAGTGATGCAAAAGCACTTTGTCCTGAGAGTGCCGTGTTTAAATAGCTAAACACAGAAATGTGAAAATAGAGCTTTGTACTCCCCGATCTTCCTTTTACTTCTACTGCAATAGTGACCAGCAAGCACTGCCTATACAAAATGCCTCTGATAGCCGCTATCTTTTGAGAAGCGGAGTGAAGGCCCAGGAAAGCTGGAAAGAGGCACGAAGATCTAAAGATGAGACTGTGTTTTGAGCAGTATAAGCTAGCATTAGTAAGAGATGTTCTTCACAGCTGTAAGCAGCCAAGCTCATTCAGTGCTAGAGTTTTAAAATTCTGCAGCTCACTGGAATTGTAGTTGCCACTGGTTACATGGTCACTTAAGCAGCATTTTGCAGTTGTGGTGCCATAAAAATCCCCAGTGACCCCCTGCTCTGGCAACAGAGAAAATTATGTTTTCTCATGTCTTTATTTGATCTCAGAATCCTTTTTTTTTTTTTTTTCCAGTAAAATGAAAAGATAGGCCATACAATACATCTATGAGAGATGACAGCCTACGTGTTATGAAGTAGCGGCAAAACTTTAGAAATGCCAGCCATTCATGGTGCAGTTTTATGTAGACTGCCACTGCACAAAGCCCTTTCTGCCATCACAAAACAGCAGTTTATGTACAAGAGAGTAGGAATCAACCTCTCCCTTCAAGCAGGGGTTATTGCTACTGGCTGATACTCACTGACAGCAGAAGAGCGAGCTTCATTAGGTCCTGGCATTCCAAAGCAATTGTATAATAAAAACATAAAGTAGACCCTTTCAAATATTCAGGTCCCATAAAACATATTTAGACATTGTGTTTTTTAAAACTAACTTCCTAAATTCTGCAGATCTCTGTGATGCAGCGATGTTCCTGAAATACTTAACCGGCCCAGAAGCCCTAGAACTTTAAAACATGCACATAGCAGGTTATTTGTTGGAAGCAAAATAGCGTGGCTATTTGTTGTAACGACTTTGACAGTAACTGCACTGCCAAAACAGCTACTGAAACTAGCCAACATTAGGCCCCAATACACAACATCAGTATCATCAGTATTATCATAAATTCAAAAAAGCCAGGGGCTTAGGGACTAGGAAATGAAATTCAGTCTCCTACCATCACTTTAGTAAATGGTTTCTGAAGAGATCAATGGAACAAGGCAAATAAAAACAATTAACCAAACCACTATTTCTGAAAAAGCAACTGACAGAACTGGAGATAGTGCTCTCAGCACTTACAAATTTTTCCTCAACACAAGTACTGGTGTCAAATAAGGTTGTCGAAGGCAAAGTCCCCCATGTGACTGCACATAACAAGAAAGGATTTCCAGAAATTATGCAGTGTATTTGAGTGTAGATGTCAGAGGTATCAAGCTTCTAAAAAGTCACTCAAAATATGGCTCCTTCTAAAACATCATTAATATTTTGGCTTTTAACTCAATCCACATTGATTGAAGCCCCTTTAAATACCCCACTGAACCTACATAAACTCTAAACAGTCAAACAGATCCAACACCACTGCAGCCTCAGAAGCAGCAGCCCTGTCCTACCCCAGATCAATGCACATGCCCCCGACAGTCTAGTGCCAGCACTTCAGTTTTCAGGGTCTGTGGCCAGAAGCTGACCTGACTGAAAGTTAGCATTTTATTTTTTGTTTGTTTATTTTCAGTAGGGCTATTTTTTCAGCAACGTCACCTTGTATCTATGAGAGAAACAACTCTCTTTAGCAGGCACTGTTGCTGCTGGCTAAATTTCACTGACAGCCAGACAGGAAACTCCATCAGGTTCCAGAGCAACCACATAAGAAGGATGTTACCCATACCTGTTAAAACTTCATGATTGCTAAGGAGGAGGGTGGGAATAGGCACATACCTTTGACGGAGATGACTTTCACCCTGGAAATTGCCTTTTATTTCCATTTGCTATGAAAAAAAGCGAGAGCGAGCAGCTCAAACATACATGTTTAACTGAAAACCCGCTTTCCCTGGGTTGGCAAATGAACAGAAAATGGGGTGGTATGTCTCTTTTCTCATAGTATTCTGCTTTGTTCTGCTTCCCAGTTAGACTTCAAATACTTTCGGGTTGGATCTATCTGTCCCCATCTTTTTTAGGTGCCCACACTGAGCAGAAGTTAAACATGTGACCAATTAAAAGTTAGATATGCAAGTTTAAGCTGTTCACCCTTACCTCCTTTTACAGCAAACAGAAATTCTTCACAAAGAGGGAAAAAAAAAAACCAACCTCAAAATGTATTCAAGCAACAATATGTTTCTTAAAACAAAGGTTATCATAACAAAGGTCATGCAAAAATGCCCTTCTCAAAACAAAGGTCATGCAACAATGCCCAAGACAACAAAGAAAGATCAAAGTGCCAGATCCTACTTGGTTCTGATCCATAGGAACCAAAAGTCCTATCTAGACAGGCTGGGAAGGAAAGTCTGCAGATGTGAATTGTAATGTAGGCATATTTTTTTTTTCTGTGGTATGGATGTAAAAAATAAAATGTTTAATAGATTGAGGGACACATTAATGCTAAAATAATTAACGTTTGCAGCAGAAATACTCCCCCTAGGTATGGAAAGTAAAATAAAACTGAATTTGGCTCAGTAGCCAAATGATGACTGAGCAAGGTCAGATAAAAACAAGCCGGATTGAATGGAGTGGTGGATTTACACAGCTCAAACACAGGTCAGGCAGCTAGAAGAACTGGAAATTATCATTAAAATTTTCAAAAGCACTTCTGAAGCAGACACAGGTTCTTCAGTCATTTGCATGCTCTCATGGCCTGAATGTGAAGCAGCAACTTTAGCTAGAGACAGGAGAAGCACAAGCCAAAGATTTTGCCACATTAGGTACAATAAAGGCAATACATAAGCCAGTCTACTTTTTCTTTAGAGTAGGCAGATTTTTACGAGATGTGCTTGAGGAATTGCTGTAGGACCTGAATTAACCTGGTACTAGAGAGTTTTCAATCAATGTACCCTCTCCGAGTCTTCCAAAGCAAACTGCAGGGACTCTTTTTAATGTGTTCTTCTGATGTGCCAAAGGAAAGAAAAGCCCCAGAGAGCTTAAACTGCGTAAATGTGACACTGCACAAGCCAGGGAAATAAATCAGAGAACCTCCTCCTAAAACTTGGAAAATCTCTACAAAACCAAATTGCTGATGACTAGAAATGAGACCAAGACTGTAATTGTGAGTGCAGAGTGTTGCATTGCCTAGCAAAGACACAGAAACATTGTAAGACACAGGGATTCCTGGGAGCCTGAGCAACACCGTTGTATTTACAGTGCTCGAGCAGCAAGGCACGCCTTTGGAGACTCGGAGGCACAGTAACATATCTGATCAAATTTACGCTCAGCTGGCCATAATTAGATTCTCCATCAGAGTGCTGGCTGAGGACAGAAGATATTGACAAGGAGAAAAACATTTTGGAATCTAAGACAGAAAAGCTATACACATAAATAGTCTGAGGGCTGGATCTGATAAAGGGTTTGGGTGTGCATGGACTAGAGGTTGCAGTGTCTTAAATTCTAGCACCTGGCTCCCAAAGTGGGAATGAGAGCAGGATGCGGTTTGACAACGGACTTACAGCAATCGAAGATCACAATGCTGCAAAACAGGCTGCCCTTCTACCACCCTTCCACAGCTTCTCCTCTACACAGTCATGTGTCCACTATTCCTACCCCATCTCATGAAAGAATTAGTAAACCTGTGACCACAGTCACATAAAAATACATTCCCATCACCATCTCTCATTTGATTTCCAATTAAAACAGGGAGACATTGTTACTCCCCACACAATTAACTACACCAATAGAAGGGAGGAAGCAAAAACCTACCAAAACAGAAGTGTCAGGGAGCAGCAAGGGCTGACTGCTCCCTAAGCCAAGGGTGACCCCAGCACAGGCAGCATCCTCACCAACCAGGGCCACAGTCCTACAGCATCTGAACACAGCAGGCAGAGCCAGGTGCTGGTAACAGGCTCCATTGACAGCCCCAGACATGCGAGGGAGCAAACCAGGTGCAAGGTCTCTCTAGGGGTCCAGCCAAAAGCAAAAGATGAGGCAGAGACAGATCTGCAGCCAGGTACACCTACAACATAGCTCAGGACAAGAGCAAAAGCCCAGGTGTGAGCTTAAATGGAGCTCCTGGGTAGAGGTCTCAGTTGAGGCTGGTCAGGGTAATTGATGCCTAGCAGTGCCCTGAAAGCCCTGAGGAGGACTTTGACAGCAACATAGTCTGAACACCTATATATACCTATATAGGTGTATGGTATATATACCTATATATCTATATATACCTATATATCTATATACCTGTATGGTATATAGGTGGCAAGATTTTAGTAGGGGGGGGCTGCAGGGGCAGCTTCTATGGAAAGTAGTCAGGGGCTGCCCTGTGCTGAACAAAGCCAGCTCTGCCATGGCCTCACTGCTGGCCAAAGCTGAGCCCATCAGCCACATGTGTCGCGCTGGGAAAACAGATTTAAGGAAAAGCAGAAAACACCAGACAGGCAGGACAGGAAAAAAAATAAAAGTGAGAAACAGCAGGGGGAACACCAAGGTTAGAGAAGGAGGGGGAGAAGGCACTCCATGGTGCTGGAGCAGATACCACGGCAGTTTGTGGAGGAGACCCCACCAGAGCAGATGTCCACACTGCAGCCTGCAGGGCACCCCACATCAGAGCAGTTGGATACTTCCTGAAGGAACTAAGACCCAGGGAGAGCCCACGCTAGAGCTGATTTTTCCTGAAGGACCGCAGCCCATGGAAAGACCAATGCTGGAGCAGGGGAACAGTGTGAGGAAGAGGGAGCAGCAGAGACAGTGTTATGCATTGAGTGCAAACCCCCATCCCACATTCCCCCTGCGCTGCTTGGGGTGGAGGGGAGAGGAGTCAGAAATGAATGATTGAAGTTGAGCCTGTGAAAAGGGGGGAAGGTGTTGTTTTAATGTCTGTTTTTTGTTTTTCACTACCCAAATCTGTTTTAATTGGAATAATGTAATTTTCCCCAAGCTGAGTCTGTTTTGCCTGTGACTGTAACTGGTAAGCAGTCTCCCTGTCTTTACCTTGACCCATTAGCTTTCTCATCCTATTTTCTCCTCCAACCTGCTGGGGGGGGGCAGTGAGCGAGCAGCTGGGTGGGCATTTGGCTGCCAGCCCACACTAACCCACCACAACACCAAAAATCAATTGCCTCCTCATCCCCAAATGCTTTCCAAATTTACCAGCCCTCTTCCCCAAATCCTACAGTTTGTGCAAAGAGCTAAAAATAACTAGTTTACACATAATGATGAGCAAAACAATGACTCCATTGGGAAATGGAAACTGAATAAAGTGTAATTAATTGGAATAATTAATTAATATAATTTAATGTATTAATTAGAATTAAATTAGGCAACAGTATTAAGAGCTGTGAGCAAGCATCTCTCTCCTTGATCTAGAGTCCCAGATCCTCTCCTGCAAATGAGATATAGGTACATGTTGAGGAAAAAAAAAGAACACTGAGCAAGGCTCACTGTCTTGTTTGGAGAAACAAGAGAGGAAGGTGTCACAGTGGGCTACCTTTAATTGCCTCCTTCTTAAAACAGTAAGCCAGCAAACCGGAGACCTGAGGTCAATGCTTAACTGAGCCTGACAGGATTCAAATTTATATTTTCTGCCTCCTTAAGGCATACCTTATCCACTTGCTAAGTATAGCTAAATGGGGGAAACTTTTTGGGCGCTCTGGGCCATACTGCAGAGGAGAATGCAATAATCAGCCTGTTAAGTCTTGCTAGTGATCATGAGTTCTGCTTCCTCCTCCTGTAAAGTCACTGAAGCAAACAGAAGCACAGAGCTTAGGATTTTTCTCCCAGCTGAATGCCCCAATCACTACAGTAACGCTCCCCTTGCGCTCTCTTTTGATCAAAGAATCTTACATTCTCAGTTGTATACTAGCCTTGTTTAAGGGAAGGCAGCCTGATTCAGGCTGGGAAACAGCTTCCACTCAGCACTTCCTCTACTCTGGTAGGAGAGTAACAAAAGTTAGAACTCCTTCAGGCTGAGGAAGGAATTATCCTGGTCACACACGCTCTCAGTATGTGTTCTAGCCAATTAGGCTGTAATACAAAAGATGTGTAGGTGGACTGTCACACCACTCTCACAGCTTTGGAAAGGATGTGGTCAAATCTGCTTTTTGTGAAAGATTCTCTGTAAGCAGGCATTAACTGAAATCTATTTGATCTGATTAAGCTCCTGAAAGTTGGAAGAATGACTGCCCATTTTCTGAACCTCTGTTACACTCAGGGGACCTCAGTGCTAACAGATCCAGCTTGGGGAGAGCAAAGTTCAAAAACAGCTCTAGGTCCCTGAAACTGCCACATCAATGGGGAGCTACCCGCAGGGAAAGATGCTTAAACTCCTAGCTCTGATGGGATGTGCCTTTGAAAAGGAATTGACCCTTATGATCCATGCTTCTCCAGCACTGAACTGGATGATCCTGTTCAGTTTTCAAGCTGAAAAAACGTAGCTTAACTTCTTTGACTGGTTTATCAAACAACTTGCTTGCAGCTTTATCCAAGTATAGTGACTGTTTATCAGCTTTCTCATCTGCCAGGTACTAACTTTTCTGCCAGGCAGTTTGACTTCCAAAGTTTTTTCAAAAATGCATAGTCCTCATTCAGAAATTAAATTACACCACGTGAGCATTCATGATAAGCAGTATGCCCACCTGCAGGCAAAAAATCCCATGGTTAAACAAACAGCTCTTTTATTCAAAGGAAAGAACAAACAATGAAAACTTGGAAGTCCAAATAATGAATCAGATACTTACTTCAGCAGCAGCCCTGACCCTAGCCTTTCCCTCAACATCTGCAAGTTGCTGCTAGGCCAGCCCTAGCAGTTCATTAAAAGTCTTCTCTCCTAATTATATCCCATTGACCATGCTTGAAAGAGTGTAATTGCAGGCAGGCCTGTCCCTTGACCCAGAGGAAGCCCACACTTTTAAAGTATTCTACTACCTATCCCAGCAGAAGTAATCACAGCTCTGACACTGAGCAAGAAGGCCCTTGTCTGCAGGATGTTCTTGATGCCAGTATAGGCAGCAAGCTCAAGGTCTTCACACTAATACTGGTCTCCTCATGCCACACTCCACTTTAATCAAAGCCCTTTCACTTCAGCTTATCAACCACAAAGACACCTTCTTAGAGACTCAGGCTTTTAGGCATGCAGAATTGCCAGTGACTTTTAAATGACTGTCCCTAAATTGTGGGAGAGGTGCATTCCTTTGGTATTTCCAGCAGTTTTTGCCTTCCACAGCTGCATTCTCTGCCCATATCCACACAGCACATCAGGATAAGACCAGGATGCGCATCCTTCCCTCCCGCTCCCTGGTATTCCTTGAAGGGACTCAGTGGCATAAGCAAGGAAGGAGCCACGTGCACTCCAAGATCTCTCCCCTGATCCCACGCAGGGTGTTTAGGGATCTATGTTCAACCACACTCACACTGCAGAAGACAGTCCAGGACAGTACGTCTAACATGTCTACTGGCTTTCAAAGCAACTTCATCCAACCACTTCAGCCTTCCACTTCAGTGGGAGAAGGGGACAGCTCTCCACTTAGGTATGTAAGGAAATCCCAGACTTGTACCAGCCTTACCTTCTAAGTCAAGTAAAGTTTTAACATGAGTGTCCCAACTATTCAGATCTACCAGAATCCTAAAGGGCACCTGGCACACTCCCTCTGCTCCCCAAGCTGCTCCTTCATCTGTGTGCATCTGGAAATCTCACTTCTTGTCCATACTCACCATCAAATCTCAATGCTGAGTTCCCCGTATTTTTTCCACCTATGTTTTAAAGGAATGTCACAGCCAAGTCAAAGTTTTCTGAGGCTCTGTTGTTTATGTATTTGTCATGATTTTACCTGTTATGGCTGCTGTTCTCTGCATAAGAATTTAGTTTAAACTACCCAGTAGGTTCACATGTGTCCATGGTCTAACAAACCAAGGCCAGGTTGCTTGTGAACTAAACTGCCAATTCACGATCACAACTGGGATGAATTATGATGTTTCTAGTTTTGCCTCACTTCAATTCAGGTTACCTTTTCATGCAACTGCAGTCTACCATGCATCAATTCAGGAAGTAGTATACGGATATCAAAGACAGCAAAAATACCTGGAGAGCCTGGTACTGTAAAATATGGTGCAGGCACTACAGTGGCTGTACACAAAGCCAGCTTGGGTTCAGCAGAGTTTGCCAGTCTGAGCTGTGCGCTGACCCTCTCAGACTTGGACTGTCTCCACAAGCCACAGTGTTGTTTCTGCCCCAGGCTACTTAACTTCTTCACTTTCTAGCAAGACCCATTAGCTTATATATTGTACTGGTTGAGGCCCTTAGCTCACAGGCAAACCAGACAGCCCACGCAGAAATAATGAAGAGCTCCCTTTTATGCTAGTAGGCAAGCAATTATGGTAACTAAACAGTTAACCTGGACAGTAACTCAATGAAAGTTTAGGTGGCTTCCAGACAGCTAAAGAGGAATATCTTGGCTTTTTGCTTTTTTTCCTGGGCTTCCTCTTTTTAATAAATAATTCACTGCTTGGACAGTATTCAGCAGAAATTAATCTTTAATTAAAATTTAACAAAATACATTCTTTATGCGGCTGGCTGGACTTCCCTAAATATTCTCATTATCCCTGCTTGATGGAGTAAACAGCACAGCTACAATTTTCAGGAGCAGTTTAATATTTCTGCTTTTACTACTAAAGTTGCCTTCACGTTCATTTCCTAGCTTGGAATCAATGCCTGCACCATGAAGACAATGCAGCTTTCCTGTAATAAGGTTAGTTGTGCCTGTGACGAATTACTTTTGGGTCTTAATGACTCTCAGCATGGTGTTTCTTTTCTTCCTGCTTCACTGCTTGGAACATTTGAATTTTTTTTTTTTCCTTTTCAACTGATGTCAAATATCACTGCTTTGGATCTTAATTAAAGCACTTGATTGTTGAGCTGATTTTGTTCCTTGCTAAGGTGGGACAAGATACCTTTGGCCTATTATTATTTCTCTCTTTCTTTTTTTTCCTATCTATCTCATGCCTTTTAACAAAGAACTTTCTCACTGCAGATGTTTTACTAGGGCTTTTTCCTACAAGGGGTGGGGTTCTCTTTTTATCACATGTTCTTTTCAGTTGCTCCAAATATATTGTCTCTAATCTACTATCTGGCATGTCTCAATCCTCTGTTCAAATCACTTCAAAAAGGATTCCAAGCAGAATATTCAATTAGAATGATATGACTGAAAAATAAAAATTTAATGATCTAGTTATAGCCCATGGCTACCTCAGCTAGGTTATCTTCAGTTCTGCTTTCATGAGCCCAACTGTATTCAATCATTTGGGCCACAAACTGCTCTTGCTGTCATCTCTTAGTTAGTTAAAAAAAAAAAAAAAAGAAATGAGAGGAGGGAAAATAAAAAGCAAGATATCTGATCATTGATCTAGAAGAAGCTGTCTTACAGAAGCAGCACATCCAGTCATAAGAAATGACAATGACATGGGGAAGGGGACTTCACATTGATCAGTGTTTATGAGACAAATGAGAGTTAATTCCTCACTTTTCACCATACTGGCTCTTTTAAATCAGCACAAATGAATTGCTCAATAGTCCCTGTCCTAGCACATGACATGAGTCACTGCATGGATTCTAGCTACACTTAAGAATACAGGGGACTGAAACACTGCTTGCCAAAATTAAAACAGATGGACCCCATCTCACAAATTATTTCCTTTCTGTAACCAGCAGCCTCAGAAGACATAGCACACAGATACCCTGACCTGCTTATCATACAGACAGTTGACTTTCATCTTGCAAGGTGGTTATGATTATCTACCAGATTATACTCTGGCAAGAAATTGGAATGCAGAGCTGTACACCTACAAGGCTTCTGGCAACAGTTTGCAATGGGATCACCAGGGAGAATAAAAGCACACAGAAATGGAAAAAGAGGACTTTCTCCCATGACTAACTATATATCTTACAAATATCCAGCTATCATTAGAAGCTATAAATATGACTACTCAAAACAAAAGCAGAAAGATTCAGTGCAAAACAGAAAAAAAATCTGTTCAATGTGTTGGTAGTTAGAGGACAGACCAAATCACAAAAATTAAATATGGGGGTAAGGGAGAATTCATTAAATGCCCGAGACAGGCGAGTCATCAAGTCTGTGCTATGCTTCTGAGGTTTTGTGACCAAGGTGGAAAAAATCTCCGCTGAAATAAAGTACCACTGGGGCCTGCCGCCAAATATAACAAACAGTGAAGGCAACAGTGGGAAAATCACTCCTCAACAACAGGATACGTGCAAAATGTCCAGGGCATGATATCAAAAAAGCTATGTGTGACCAGGAAAACCACAGGAAGTAAAACAATCTACCTTGCTAGATGATGTTAAAATGTCAGCCTTGACAGAAACTGAAGGAGAACAATTATCATTAAGGACACAAGAAATCGCCTGACACCAGCTTTCCCACAGTACAAGGAAATTACCTAGCCTAGCTTGTTTCTGCATTTTATTCACACTGGTTATTCATAGCAAATTGGTTAAAATGTTATTTAAGGCATTGCAAGGATAAGGGTTAAAGGGATACAACATGGGTACGTATGCCCAAGTCCAAAAAAGCCAATGGTGTTGCCAGAAGGGGTATGGGACCACAGTGGGGAGCACTGAAGGTGTAGTAGGTAGTGAGAAAGTACAAGGGTATGCCATAGGCATTACCAACTCTCACTATAACTCTGTATTATGTAGGCTTACATGGGCTCCCAAAGAGTTTACATCAAGGAGATGAACCTCAGCACTGAAGGAAGAATTAGACAATTAGGCTATAGTAAGCAAGGACTTCCTGGAAATCTTTGATTTTAGCACTACAATGGCAGAACATATTATACATGCTATGGCAGAATCGGTTCATAAGCTTAGGAACTTAATGGGATGAAACTAAGAAGAACCTGCAACAAAATAAACTCCAAAACATTATTTTGCTGAGGTGGTAGTGGTATGACGGACTTTAAAAAAAAAAAAAAAAGACAAAAACCCCTTGATTTAAATGCTGTATGATTTTTCCAGAGGTTTGTGTACATGGACATAGGACAGCTACATCACTAAGGTTGAAGAGAGGAAATAAGAAAGAATTTGAGGGCTCTGGCACTCATGAAAGAAGTCATTTGGGATCAACGACATGTTTCTGCCAGAATATTATCCAAGTTGCAGACAATATAGAAATTTATACCATCAGATTCAACAGCCAGACACTGACTGGGGCAATTCACCAGCAGCTTCAGGCTGCAGCATGCAACAGTGTTTAGTATGCATTTGTCTTCTTTTGCTATACAGATTTTGTCCATTTAGGTTTTTTAACCCAAAAAGTGCTATTTAGAAGAGGAGAGCAAAATAGTTTTAAAGAGCTCCTGCTGAATATGGGAAATAGTTTTGGCAGGGAGAGGGGAAGAAGGCCATTCTGAGCTCACTTTCTGCAGCAAGTTTGAGAAATCACAGCACAGACAAAAACTTGTTCAGATGGTTCTAGTTTTGCCTCCCAACAAGGTTTTGTGCTTTTCACATTACTGACACTCTGAAATCGGTCATACCTTCAGAGATGAGCCTTTAACATGGTAAGATCTAGGCTACTTCTATTTCTACTAAAATACAGGATTTGAAATATACATTTGACTTTTCTGGCTGTAAATTCTGTTCTTGGCATCTTTTTCCACATTGCTGCAGAGCATGGGAAGTTCTCAGACAGCCTGAGTGGCAAAATACCTCTGATTTCTCTAATCCTTGCATTCAGAGTGGAGAGGTCACACTGTAATGATAAAAACGTGCTGACATGTCAGAAGCCAGCTATGCTAGAATTAAATTAGAATTCATGCTCATCCTCTCTGGAACAACCTGGTGGCTTCTCTTCTCCTTCATTAGCAGGAAGAGGCTGAGAAGGGAATGTTAAGTATGCAATAGTATAATTTAAACAGCAAATTTGAAGAGGAAGGAATGTGAGAAACACATGTAATCATTATAAAAGGTGACTATACGGAAAACGCCAGCATACAGTCATTTCACTTTCATACATTTGCCTTAACGAAAACAGTATAAAAATGAGATGTTCAAAGAATTTGCAGTTACAGAAAAAAAATGCCTCTTGAAGTAGTCACTTTGAACATGTACCACACAACAGTAAAAGTATTCTGGCATTAGTGGTCAAATTTTACACTGTCTGCACCTAAGGGAAACCTGGAAAAATAACAGTAGTCATCTTCCTGTCTAAATCACCTACTAGGAAACCAAGACATAGAGCAAGGCATGTCTAGAGAACACAACCACACACAGTATTTATACATCATTTATCTAATGAGAACTTAACCTTAAGGAAAAGAGCACATTTCTAGATCATATTTTACTGTGAACTTTGGGCATCTCTGATCCCTTTCAGTGTATGACAGGTTGTTTGCTGGGAATACAGAAGATTGCTCTCAAATGGAGAAAAATGAGTTTGCACACAGATCTGAACATAAAATGGTGAAGCCCAACAAGGAACATACCCTGAAGAAATTCTTGGGAGTCTATTAAGAAGGCAACCCACCTGGCCTCTTCAAAACCTTCTACTTCTCCTTGATCTCTATAGGGAACTCAGATGTCTGCTGGCAAATACCTCTGAAGGCCATACTGCCAAGTCTCACAGTTGGCAGCTGTGAGGTTCCTACAGGGCCATTAGAATTTGACCCCAAGCTTGCTAAGTGCTGCACAAAAGGCCATCAGCTGTGTGACCAGAATATGGGCCACAGGGGCTTCTCATTTTGGGAAGAGAAGAATAAAACTAAATTTAAAAATGTGATCTGCCACAAGGCTTTTGAGGAAACAGCTTCTCTGATGTGCAAATCAGAACTAAAAGGATAGCCCTTGTATGTCCTTCTCCTGTTGTATTTGTTCACTGAGAGGAGAGATCTGTATCTTGTGAAAGGAATAGGGAGAGCTTTGTAAAGTAATATTGGTATATTCCCATCTGTCACTAGTTTTGAACACCAGTGGTCTAGGCTAGGTCAAAGGGATGAGCTACTTAATAAGGGATATTTACATACACTTTTCAGGTATGAATATGCATCATTTCCCACTGGAAGGATGGCTACTTCCTTCAGAAATATCACGGATGCAGCAAATCAAAGCCTCTCAAGTAAGAGTTGAATAGCCCTGTTGCTCGCTCTCTATACACACACACACACATATATATATGCGCTATATATGTTTTTATAACATATATATATGTTGCTTTGTTTTTGAGTAGCTAGAGTTGCTTTAGCTCCACAGTACTTCTTGGACAACAGACAGGATCATTATCTGTATTTCACAGGCAAGGAGATATAGCTAAGCATCTGCCCAAGGTCTTGTACAAAGTTTGTGGCAGGGCTGAGAACTGAACTCTGGGCATAAAAATATCTTTTGGCTGTTGAGGGAAAACCCAGAACACTCATTTTTCTAGTTCTTAGCGAAGAACAGGTGTTTCACTGATGTAGATTTGATAGACCAATCTATGCCAGGAATTACAATAAGATTCAGATCCAGGCCAGGACAAATCATGTCCTGTCTAGTTGTCAAGGTAATAGCAGCCTTAGGCACTCTAGCTACAGAGGAGCTTCGGTAACTCCAAATGTTTTTTTCAGGAAGTGCTTTGTGGCTGGTTTATGGTCACACTGTGATATACTCACTGATGCTGCTCTGAAGACACTAAGTATGTTCAATTTGCCAAAGAATGGCAGCACTGTTGGAAAAATAATTCACAGAACCTATAGCATAGCTCAAATATCCTACATGCTGAAGCCAAGAGTTCCATGTATATTTGAGCAGCAACACGAGGGAGTGCATTTCTTGGTAGGTAAGACTCTAGTCCCTTTCTATGTATGCAATGTCAAGGAAGAATCACAAAGCTGCCAGAAAAGTCACAAGGCTAGTCCCCTCTGTCATCAAGGAAGAGACACAGCTTTCTTTAGAGTGTCATTTGGAGGTGAAGGCAGACACTGATGAAATGGAGAAATGAAACAAATGGTAGCAGCACCAAGATACCAAGAGTAGCCATCCCTCACAGTAACAATATAGATCTAGTACCATTACCAAATCTCTCAGGTCTTTGAAACAGGAAACTACAGCCTTGATGTCTTTCAAAGCTTTATTCAGCTAAAAGACATGGGACAATTTGCTAGGGGAAGAGACCCTCAGGTAAGTGTGAGGTCACAAGATGGTAGAAGGGCCACATTACTTGGTGGTGACTAAGGCATATACTGCAGCCTCAAAGGATTTCCTTGAGCCTGGATCTTGGAGTGAAGAGATCTCTCCCTAGTCCTAATGCTTCCCTGTGGTCCATTCCTCATCCCATGACCAGGCACAGCTTCTCAGCAGAACATAGATCAAACAGCAACTAGCACAGAGCTGGGCTACAGCACTGCTATTGACCTTGCAGCAGGATAAAACAAGACCAGGGTTGACTGTGGGATGATGCTGCTCATGCACAGAGTCTGGCTCATCCAAACCACATGGAGCATGGGAGGGGTCTACACCACTGATAGGACAGTTCATAGGAAAGAGTGTTTTATTCGTAAGCTGCCATATCCCACATTCCATGACACCCATACAGTGAGACAGTACTGTGACACTACTGCAGAGTAGCAGTGGTGTTCAAGGCTTGTTAATCTCCAAAAGGGAGTATTTTTTTTTTTAAACTAACTGCATTTCTTTCAGCACAGACATAGAAAATTAATTTCACTTCTGTTTACACTTACTGTCAACATAGGGTCAGTCCTTTGTGCCTTGGAATTTGGGTTTTCACACAGTCCAGGGAAATGCCTGCATGTTTTGTTTATTTTAAAATGAGAAGGTGTTCTCCCCCCACCCCACCCTCAGCTTAGTATTTTTTTTACAGCTTATTTATACAAGATGTTAATGATGGGTCAGATTTAGGTTGACAATGTCTCCTTCAGTTAAGACTGGTTAATTCTACAGTCTAATAAACTTCAACATTCCTGTAAATATATGAACTTCTCCTTCATGCCAGGACTAGCTTGACTTTGGCAGTCTTTGAGAGAAGGTCACCAGGACCCTTTACAAAGCTGATACAGGAATGGAGAGGCATCCAAAAGCTGGACCATACTTTGAAGGGGCTCTCACTAATATGAGGACAAGGAGCTGCTTTCCAGCTAGCATCGGTATGAATGTCTCCTCCTCTCTTGCCAATACAATGGCAGTAATACTAGTAATATAATTCTTTAAATTGAGATAGTTCAGCAGGTCAACAGGGAAACAATGCTAAAAAAAGTGACTTGAGAGGTAGCGACAATATGACTGATTAGGCAGATCAAGTTCCTATGATACAGCTGCTGTTTAAATATGCCTGAAGAGAAACTTTCTGGGGAGTACCTTTATGCTGTTTAAAGTGAACAGACTCTTTTAGTTTACTGCCATCATCACTAGCAATAGCATTATTGCATTGGTCCTTCATCCATGGATCTTATCTTTCACAGGGGAAGAAACTGAGACAGATGGGTCATGCAAGGCCAGCATCAGCAACGTCAACAGCCTAAGCACCTTGTGTCCTCTGTTCTCCCTCTGCCTGGAACACTCCATGCCTCAGGTAAGAGCAAAGAGAGGCCTGAATTGGTTACACGGCACATTGCCTTTCTTTGCATCCAGTCACACAGAGCAGAAAGGCTACCATTGCTTGTTACTTCTTGCCAGGTAAATATTGCGATGCTATCCTTGGTTATTTGAGCATAAACTGTTCAGGTGATGGTGCCCTTTGGCCGAGTCCTAATGTTTTTGCATTCAAACCTGTCATTCCAGTCTAACTCTTATGTGCAGCTGCCTACTTCAGAATAGAGTGGTCTATTTTAACCTTCCAAAAATAAGTATTCACATCCTTTAAAAACATCCAAGCTATCCGCACTGCCAAGGTCTTTCCCTGTCTCCTTGACATCTCTTCCTGCATTGGGATGTAGGATGAAATTCTCTGCTCCTTAGAAAGGAATGGAAAGAGCTGAAATGCAAGGAGAGGAAGGGGAGTTGCTTCTTGCTGCTTTAAAGTACTGTCCCCCAAGTGTCTGTAACTTGTCCTCAGATCTGTCCTTGCTCTTTGCTTCCAGTCCCCTCTGGCTTTAGCAGAGCTCTGCTGGAGAGCTTCCAATCATTTACAGGAATGAAAAGTTTAAAAATAAAACAGGAGCTTTGATCAAGAAAGAAGTTCAGCTAGGAAGGAAAAAGGGAAACACAAGCACTGACAACTCAGGCGGAAAGCAAAGCAAAAGCAGGTTCATTATGAGCTGACAGACATTTCTATGCCTGCTTGCAAAGCCAAAACACTCCCTGCTGCTTATTCTTCTTCAAAATGCTCTGCATTAACAGTGAAAAATGTGTTTTGTTTTCACCTCTGGCTTTCTTCCATATACCAGCACACTTTGCTTTTTCAATTGCAAAACATTATTTTGCAGCTTTCAACTGTACTAAACTCCGTGTGTGTGTGCACATGTACATGTATACACACATGTACATACAAGCATCAGTTCTTCAATTGGTGTTTATTCATAGCCAGTTCTCCCTCCTTCTCCTCCATGTATTTATATCTTAGTTTGCAATAGCCATACTAGCTGCTGCTAATGGAGAGATCTCTTCACTATTTTTCTATTATAAAGGAGGTAACAAAGCTGACATGAAAAGTTAGACTACCAGCCTCCTCCCAAATTTTTCATGATACACACAACCTAGCACATTTTGGATGACATAATTGCAAAATCCTCCCTCAAATTCTAAACATCCAAAGCAACCTCGACACAAGCACCTTGTTTGCATTTGTGAAAAAGACTGAAAAAGTCTACTCCATGCATGCAGTCTGTGTCATTCAGGACCTCCAAAGATATCAGTGCTCAGGACATGCCCTAAAATGCAGACAGGGTGAGCAACAGAGCAGCTCTGGAGAATGCACTTCCAGTAGTCGGGGTATTTATACTGCATTCACTCTGTCGGGGACAGGTCAAATGGCTGTTGGCAGGAAGGTGGTGAATGTCTACAGAAAAAGGTCTGACGGAGAAACCTTTGGGCAACAGGTAAAAGCACTCCTATCAGTTTATATTATTAACAATAAAAATAGAACCAAGGTTATTGTCATTCTAATCTTCATATTTTCTTAGCTTAAATACAAAATCTGCAAATGAACTCTGACTGCCCCATCCTGAGCCCTTAAATTTTTAAAAAAGACAACACAATAAAATCACTGCCACATCAATTAAAAGCACAAGTGAATCAGAGGAAGGTTTTCCTCAAAGTCATAAAACTACAGGGCTCATGGGACTAATTCTTTTGTTTGTTACACTTTCAGATGGTGTTTTGATATTGAAAGGAAAAAAGCACACATAATCCAAAATTAACACACTGCCCTTCAGAGTCCCAGTCTTGAGACACTGGAAGGGTCCCTGGGAGGATTCCTTTTCTTCAAACTCAAATACATGATTTGACCTGTGATTATTGTTTTGCTTGTTTTTGTTTTTTTACATTATCATGAGGAACCTAAGTTACAAGAAAGCAAAAGTACTGCAAAGATATTGATGAATGCAACTACAGATGCTGAAAACACAGGTGTTTTGAGCAATACCATGCTTCCATTTTATCAATTATCTTTATACCCAAAACCGAATACTTTTTACTCCATATGTAAATTAAATCAATAATAGTTGCATGTGTCAGCTCTGTAGTATGTATTATAGAAAAACATAAATTATTGTGGAAGTATAATTTACTCACATAGTTCAATATTTACTATTTTAAAATTACTGCATGCATACATATGGATAAAGGGACCTGTTATGTGCATAGAGTTCTGCATTTTAAAACCAGAAATGACTACTAGATCATTTACTTCAATCTGCTATACAATAAAAGCCTGTCAAGCCTGCTTCAATCTGACAACTTATATTTTGCTATGGTACATCTTGCAGCAAGGCATCACATTTGTTCTTGAAAGCTTCAAGAGCCTGTCAGTTTATCCCAGTAGTTAATCACTCTCTCTGTTAAAAACACGTACACTGTTTGTCAAACTCAACTGTTTCTCTCAAACGGAGTTTGTCTAGCTTTGACTTCCAGCCTTTGCTTCTTGTTATGCTTCTTTCTGCAAGACTGAAGGGCCTTTTAAGAACCCAGCATTTTCTTCTTATAAAAGTACTTGTGAAATTCACTCATGTAGTCACCTCTCCGTTCAATAAAGCTAAACAAATGGAGTTCTGGAAGTCCTTCACTGGAAGATGTATCTTACAGTTTTCCAGTCATGTTTTGCAACCCTTTCTCCACTTTTTCAATGTCATTCTTGAAGTGTACGCAGGAGAACCAACCATGCCGTTACAATCATCTGAGGGTGAAGCCATTATAATCTTCCATATGTCAATAAACTCCCACCTATTTTAAAAGTGACAAAACTGAGGCACTGAACAGGATTGGCCCAACTCTTCAAAGAGCAAATCAGGATACAAATACAAGAATAATCTGCTCACAGACCTAATTCTCACACCTTATATATACGCCTAAAACTCCTGCCTCTACTACAGCAGCTACCAGGTAATCTGGTACAGTGATTCCTTCCAGCATTTGATGGGTCTGTATTATGGACAGCAGCAAAGAAATCATGGAACTAGAGAGTGCATGACTTTCCCTCCTCCTTGCTAAGCTGCCCAACAGAAAAGTGCCTACTATTAGTAACAGACCAGGTACATTGGGCTGGAGTTCAGGAGCAGTTAAGACAGGTGGTTAAAAACAAGAGCAGCTCATTCCAACACCTCCAGCAGGTACCACTCCCCAGCCTTCCCCATCTTGTGCACTGCAGTTCCCATCTCCTCAGCACCTCCACCTTCCTGCCCTACAAAGCAGCACGAGACGCACCACCCTCTGACATTCATCTTCATGCCTAGACCCCACCAGTTTCAGTCATCTATATCTAACCAAGAGACAATCTCAAAATACAATGAGAACAGACCATTTGCAAGCAGCTTTAAATGGCAATCATTCAAATCTCACCCTTATCTGGATTTACACACAGTACAGAGGAAGTTTTCCTAATAAAAATAACCAACTAAATTACTTAAAATTCAAATATCAGAAAAATACCAAGTAGGAGGGAGGAAATTGTGAATGCAAAAACTCCAGCCTAACTAATGATCCATTATAAATAAAAGTGAGGTAGTCACAAAATGCCTCACGGACTGTTGTTAGACACAACTTGAGTTAAAGTAACAAGGAAATTGCACATGTATAGACGGTTGTATGCAATCCTGTTTACTGCCTGTATGTGACCATCCAAGGCCTGGTTACATTCATGTACTGTTTCTGTTCGGATTTGGTGGTGTCCACAGGAGGCTGGAGAGCTGCTAGAGGAAGCTCTCACAGCTGAGGGAAACCAGCCAGTTCCCACACAGAGTTACAGAGCATCACAAGTGCGGCACTTCAGATTCCTTGGGCATTCAGTCTTGATTTTTCATGTCTTCCCTTCAGCAGAAAATGATACTGCAAGGTAACAGTGCCCTGGTGCAGGAACAGCCAGTACATCTACCCACAGCGCACGGCTGCTCTCCAGTTTTCCAACAGGAATGCTCACACTGAACAGAAATTAGTTGGCAGCTAAGTATGTGCATGCCAGTTATAATGTATTAATTCCTCAATCTGAGCAGCTCTAATACCAAGGGTTTTCTTTGGTGTTTGTTTTTTTTTAAAAAAACAACCAAAAAACAACCTGGCCAAGTTTTCATTCCATAACCAGCAAAACAAGAATGTACATAATATTCTCGCTACCTTTTTGCTACAGGCACTCACAGCTTGCATTGGTATTTGTGGCTGTAGTCCAGAAATTACTCCTACTGCTTAACAGCCATCCAACTCCAGAGAGCTGATATTCAATCTTCTTTCAGCCCACCTTGTTGGATTCTTTACTCATAGCTATGGTAATTGCTGTGCAAAATCTAGAATGGGTCATTGCTTCCCTAGACATCTACTCTACTCTATCCTCCCCCATCTCTCTGGCACACAGAGAACATGGTTGAATCCTGCAATTTAGAAAAGGTTATTAAACGGGTTGTAGGGGTTTCTGTGTGGAAGTGCATCTAAGTGGTGGAAAGAAAGACTTTAGAAAATCATTAGCTTCCTCTTCCTTTTAGAGGTCACAGGGTCATAGCAAAGAATCTTGGGAGTTCACTACTTGCAACCTAGAGATGGGACCAGCACTCCAGGACAATGATACAAGTCTTTGTAAGGCAGGACAAGCTACGGGAATTCAACCTTCTGCTAAACAATATATGAGAAATATTTTCTTACAGTGGTTCAGAGAGGAAAATAAAGCACAGAGAAGAATCTGTCACCGCAACATGCTATTCAGCCTTTGAGAAGCAAAAGATGACTGGTTAAAAAGATAGTGTCATGACAATGATGCGCTGGAGTGCCTCACTTTCAGTTGAAAGGTCCCCATTAAGACCTCACCCTGGATGTTCTGGCCTCATTTGTACTTGCTTAGAGGGTTCAGTAGTCATAACACACGATGGAGGAAAACACATTTTTCAGGATTATGTTTGAAATTATCTCTTCAAAGACCTGCCTCCAGCCTAGGGGGGAAGCCATGTATTCTTACCCAGTGTACACTACAGACTTGTATAAAAGCCTCTGCACAGCTCATGGCACTTACACGAATGAGGGCTTGTATCTCCTTCACCAGTGACATCTCACTGATTTTCCCACTCAGACAAGTGAGATGTTGCCCAAAGGCACTCCGGGTATACTGGAAACAGAAATGAGACTCAAATGTAATTACTTTTGCCATAGTACTTTCAGAACAAATAGGCCAAGCCTACAGACCTGCATACGCTGCAAGTCCGTGTGTAAGCACTGCTTCAGCCACCACACTACACCTTGCCAGAAAGTGAAGCTACTGTTTATGATAGTGTTCAAAAATATGCTGGCTACCAAAATCCCTAAACTCAGAGCCAAAGGTTAGAGATACATCCTCTACAGGCACTCCACACATGAAAGAGAAACCCTGATCTGTTATCATAGTTATGTTAGCTCAAGTGATAGAAGCCTAGGACAGCTATGTGGAAAACATGGTATGTTCTCCTAAAACTAAGGGCTATGACTATGCAAGTTGATCCATGTTTGAATAAGGATTACACAAGTAACCTGTCGTCTTGCACTTACAGCGTTCAACTACACAATTTCACTGTTCTTTGAAAAGTTACTGGTGTTGTCCCAAGGGCACAGATAATCACCTCAGAGCCAACTGTCTGTGCTTTACCTGTGGGTCAGGATTAAATTCTATTTCCATTTAGGCCAGGTAGTGGCATGTGGATGCAATATATTTTCTCTGTCTCAAAACTAGCTCGTCATTGCACTTTCCAGTAATTAGCAGACTGAGCAGAAGAGACCAGACCTATATGAACCATGGAGATTAAACTAATTACTGCTCCTAAAAAAATTCCTTAAACTTCCCCCTCCCAAATGGCATGCTTGCATATTTATGTATGACAGTTACTTTTTCTAGTTAACCTTTTTGCACAGTGCTATCAAGAGGACATCTCTTACCAGCATTACATCCACACTGTTAAATAAAAAGGGACGGGTGGTGGTAGTGTGAGAGAATTATCATTTGTGCAAGAAGGGTATTATCTTCTGATTTTTATACCATGTCACACACAAAGCTGCACACTAGCTGGCTGCCAAATTACTCTAGGAGTATTATTTTGGACCTTGCAGTTAAATAAAGGGGTCCCTAAGAGTTCTGGAGGTCTCCCCATGCAGCTTCAGAGAAGTTCCGATGAGATCTGGCCAGCCAGAACCAAAAAAAGAGAGGCCGTAAAAGGATACAACAGTCAGAAAATACATCGCCTAGTAAAGATATATGACGGTGTTGCAGGTTTACCTTACCTGTAAAATCACTGCAGACAGCTTTTTAAAAAATAAAGTTTGGCCCGCAAAAAAGCCTGACCCATGCCAGGCTTTGTTTCTTCCATAAGATCAACAAAATACAGGTCACAGCATTGCAAATATATTCATCTTTCTCTCCAGAAAGTTAGATGTAATTTAAAAAAAAAAAAAAAAGAAAAAAGAAACTGTAGATTGTAAAAAAATTTCTAAGAACTGCCACGTTTTAACCCGATTTATTTCTATGGTCCCTAACCATAAGTTAGACTATCTGCCATCCCACCAGTGATCCTTATTCAGCCTGAAATACTACAAAGCCTCCAGGAACATACGGTGGTTGTTTTGTATTTAGTTTTTAATCTATCATTTAAGATGCAAGGTGGCTGTGAAAACAGAGAAGTTACATTTCTACTTACAGGTACAAATTGCTTAAAGATGTCACAACACTTCCAGTACATTCATAACTGCTCTCAGGTAGACATGATTTAGAAGTTACATGAAGTTCATTCTCTCACTTCCCTTCAAATAAAAGTATGTGAGAAAAATTAGTGTACCTCAATGGATGATTGGTGAGTGGTTCGCTAAGGGTTGTTGTAGTTGCAAAAGCTCAGACTTAACTCAAATTTACACATGATAATTGAGAAAGTAAACAATATTGATTTTAGCTTAGTATCTTCTTTCCATCAAGGACAGAGAGAAGTGAGACTTGAAATGTTTTGACCAAATCAATTTAATGTAATTAGCCTTGAAACATCTCTTTGCCATCGTGACTGTATCATAATAGTGGGAAAATAAGACTACAAACCCAAAGGATATTATAGAAAGAGATGGTCATGCAATACAGGTATTTCCATCACAACTAAAAACAGCACTCGTGCACGCACTTTTTAACAGCCACATAGTTGATCTCATCAACCTGTCAGTCCTCTCCAGAAGAGTGTCACAAATACCTTTAGAAATAGTACAAAAATATCTACAGAGAGTGTTTCCGAAAATTGATGCCTCATCTGTCAAATTTGCCAAGTCTCAGAAATAAATACTTTTGCACACCTCTTCAAATATATATAAGACAATAATCTATGTCCCTCATTCTGACCTTGGGAGGAAGCCAGTAGTGTCACAGAGCATTATTTTTATGGCAATTAGGCCTTACATAAACGCGTGTAAGCAACTTTCTTGTTGAGCAAGTTTTTTCTTTTTTCAAAAGGAAAACACCAGAACATTTAAGTTGAACTTCTCAGAGAAAGTCAAAACAAAAGTCTTCCCTGATCATGCCAAAATTTTTGTCTAAATAAAATACTTCCCTAATCCAAATAAAGTGTGAAGAAATTAATGAACAGCTTCTGAGTTATCCACCATATAACAAAATATACAAGAGTGATGTTTCTGAAGGTGACATTGAGAAGAATTTATTTGGAGTTTCTGAAAGCTTTTGATAGTGATACTCACAGAAGCTTTATTTGGAAAAGTTAGTCAGTCAAACCTCTTCTCATTAGCTCACAGTATGGGACAAAAGCAGGAGAGTAACAGAAACCAAACAGATAAACAGCTAACTTCTTGAACTTGAGCAAAGTCAACAGCAAGGCACACCAGGATGGTTGCAGAGACAAGAGGTAGTTCATATACTTTTTAGTGAAGCATGAAGAACACCAAATTAAGTTTTTGGATGACATCAATGTTTTCTAGTTGTTAAACACTGTAAGAAGCTTTGGAAAAAACACATTGTATTAAACAACTGAGTAAAGTGGCAGAAAAATTGCTTTTTGATACATTTATAGTGATTAGAGCACTAGCAAAGAACAACCACTCTTCTCACACACTTTAACGCACTTGGAATTTTCTGACAATCTTCAAGACACGACTGTGATAGCAGTGGTAGGTCAATAAGAACATTTCAGTGAGAACCATGGACAACTTTGCAGCAGCAGATGAACACAACTTTAGCCTGAAAGCAACTGGGATGCATAAGTTGGATAAGTGCACAATCAACACAGTATCAGAAACAGTGACATGAGCAATGAAGAGGATGTCACAAAACATGTTCATAGGTTTGTAATAGTGAGCTAACCCTCACTAGAAGAGTGAGACAAAACAGGAGCAAATAGCAAAGGTGAACACGTACTGTTTTAAACACTTCTAGACTTACTGGATTAGAATATGTTTGTACCTAGATGGTACACACAGTGGAGGGGCAATGAGTAAACAAATAAAGGAAAGAAGTCTGAGGAACTCTGTCAGCAGAAAAAGAAGCCTCTGACTGAGCACGGTACAGGTCTGAACAGCAGGAATGATGCTTGCATTGGGAGCTGCTGGCATTTTGTTCAACAGGAAATAAGAACGTCTGTGTTGTGAGAAACACATTGGGGCTCTACAAACATTCAAGACAAAAGAGACAAGCAAGAGAAAAGCAAGTCACTATAATATGGAGTCCCATGAGCTATCACCAAGTCAGGTAAGTAATACTGAGCACAACTTGCAGAGGAAACAGCAGGTATAAAAACAAGCCAGACAACTCAAGTACCCTGTAAAGTTGTCATAAAATACGGACATGTCTGGAGAATCAAGTGACAACCCAAGATGAAAGATAAAGGGTCCTAAGACTCAAAAAGGTCTCAAACAAGCAACAGTCAGATCTTGTGAACTTGTAAACAAAGAGAAGCAATGTTGCTGTTGCAGGAAAACCTAACTTATCCATGGAAAAGCATATGAGCCATATACAGATTGAAATACACTGATTAATTTAAGAACTCCTCATTATAATTCCTGTATTTTGTTAATTGTAATGTTGCTTGTAAATTCTCATTAATGTCACTGTTTTCCTGGGAAAGGAATACACACAGAGCTGTGCTTGAAGATGTTCTTTGTAGTCAACTGGAAGCAGACATTATGTTATGCATATTTCCCCTGGATATAGATCAAACATGAAGGCAAAGGTAGATTGCATGGCATATTTACAAAGATACAGAGAGGAGCTCATCACCTAACACAGTGTCTAAATTATCCAGATCCCTTTAGTCACTGTTACAAATGTACAGGGCGTTTACAAAGTGTTCTGCCAAAAGCAGAGGGAGTTTTCAATACCAATAGGGATACAAGTCAGGCTACTTCTACTCTTGTGGAAATACTACAACCAATACTCATTCCATTTTCCCACTCACACGTACACTCCTTTTCATCAGCAGGCCATTAAGCGCTCCAAAGGAAGATAAGTATCATTCCCATTTTGCAGACTGAAAACAAACCCCAAACCCTGCACATGAAATCATTTCATCAGCATCACCTAGCAAGGCAATGGCAAAAATGGAAATTAAATTCAAGTTGGAGGAATCTTAGTGAACCAACACAGTGGACACAAAGATGTATGCCACGCTGCCAACTTCAAGTGCTTTAAAACATCATTAAGCTAATGTAGAATGGTTTTCCATTCCTTACCCCACAAAGCTGAATTTAATCTACAACTGCCATTATCTAGGTTCCCTAGGTCACTTTCAAGCATACTTTCAAGCATATTTTTTTGTTTTCAGCTGCTGTTGTTTTAAAAAACAAAACAAAGCAAACAAAAAAACCCAACCCCCCAAAAAAAACAACCATCAACCACTGTGACATAACAATCACAAGAATGGGTAACAATGCCTGCCTTAGGAATGGAAGAAATGCAATTGCTTGGGCTGGATCTTTCCTTATTGACTATTTTTTTTTTCCTTGGATCTGTTACATTCTACTTCCATGACTATCTCTATTTCTCTCACCTCTATTACAAAGATTTTGTACATACCAGTTTTGGTTTTTTTTATTATTATAAGGTCACAAACTCAATCTGCTTCTGTGACCTCAAAGAGCAGTTTCACAAACCCTCAATGGCCTCACCCATGCCAAGCTACTGTCGCCTTTGAAAAGGAGTATCAAATGTCATCTCATAGCATTTCTCCAGGCATCCAAATCTTCCTCTTGTGCAGAAGTGGAAGAATGAGGCACTGATCGCTCTCTGTTGCGGATAAACTCACCCAAACTCACACCTCCTCTCCTTCCCCCTCTCCCATCAGCACCTCTTATATATGCTGAGTCATAGGACACAGTAATTACGTGGATCTACACCACCTTCCCTCCCCGCCTGTTCCCAGCAGTGACATAGATGCATCCAGCCCTCTATACTTACTGAAGTGCACTTAAATATTGTATTTGGTACTACAACACAAAGAGATATCACAATTTATGACAATTTTTCTTGGGGGCCAATATTGGTTCCAGAAAACTCAACACAGCCAAGCATTCCTGATGAAGAGTTTTTCTCCTACCACATAAAAGAAAATTGCAACAGGCAAGTTCTTTTTAGCAAGGTGCTTTCTAGGTAATGGTCAGTTTCTGCTGTTGTCAGAGATACGAGGCAGCTACTCCCCTAATAAGATTGGCATATACAACTACCCTAGATGCATCCTGTAAACTATTCATGCTTAACTCTTATTTGAAGTTTGTTGACATTTATTCTTTCTCTCCCTCTTTAAAACATATCAAAGTATTTAACTGATTCTAAACATAGGGTCAATCTTCCCCTTTCCTCCTGCCTCCCCCTAAAAAATTCAGGAACCTGGAAGTTGAGAGATTTACTAAAACTTGCTGTATACAAAACCTGGATTTCACTTTACTCAAAAAATATTTGCATGTCACATATCTTAAAAAGATTAAACATTTTATTCTGAAGGATATAAAATATCCCACAAACTTTGCCTCTGTTCTTCAATTCTAAGGATAACACAAAAATGATCTGGTATTACAAAATCCACCCCTTTTCCATTTTTCCACCTCTAAATCCTTTATTTGTCTCTTGCTCTGTATCTGCCTCCTCCCTTCCAATCTCCACACCTGGTCTGCTTGTCTCTCATCTGGCTGACATGCTGAAAATAATCACATACTGTCTCCTGCCACATCACTTTATCCCTTGAACTCCCTTATCAAAGTGCTTTTGCAACATGCTCAGCCTGAACTACTCATTGAAGGCTCTCCAGTTGCACCAGAAGTGTACCAAAACTCATCTTCCAGAAATCTTCTTACACTCCACTGCATTCACACTTTACTCACCCCTTTCAGTCACAACTCCATGAGGTCTCCCCTGTTGCACCCTTGGGCAGTGCTCCCACCAAGCTTCAGTTCACCTTCCCTCAGATCCCATGTACTCAGACTCTTTTAAGTCATCTTGATCTGAATAGGGGCCATCACAACACCTGGCGGATCAGTATGTTTGGAATGCAAAGCAAAGGGGGGAAGCAGAGGAAAACAAAAAAAGAAGAAATCAAACAAAAAAAGCCCATGTTCAAGCCACTGAGTGACAGCCAATGAACAACACTGAAAGGGGGTGAACTAAAGCAATGCTATCTCCTGAGCTTACCTCTATCTCTGCTTTCAGTGGCACCATCCTCACCCTCTGCAAATACATCATTACCTTGTTCCAACTGCACAAAACAGACTGAAGAGGCCTCAGGGGCAGCGCTCATCTTGCATCTGAAAAATGTCAAGCAGATCTAGACTGCAATAGAAGGAGAGAGGTGACAGAAAAGGATGTATTTTTATTTAGCTCTAATTTAAGTATCTTAAGACCAAATTAACAGACAAGTCCAAATATACATGCATGATAATCTGAGAAGTCACTCTTCTTCATAAGAAAACCTGCCACTGATAACTTGCCTCCCCCTCTACTTGCTAATATCTCTCTCCTCAGCACGCATTTCAAACATGCTTGTCATCCCAGCATCCCGGCATAAATGCAGCATGCAAATAACCTAATCCCAATGGCTGATGTGGCAGAAGCTAGGCTGCTGAAAAAGGCAGTCTAAACTTGAGGCAAGGTCTGTCCACAATGATTCCTATTTTTTGCCACACATCTTCAGAGCAGCAGCAGACCGGGTCTTCAGACTTGAAGGTCTGGAGGTGCTGGAAGAACCTGGCACACAGCTCCCACCATTGGGCATGTTACTCTCTCGCAGAGCCGCACTCTGACTTGGTGCCCTCGCAGCCCCGGCTCACAGAGGCAGAGCCTTTCTGAAAAACAGACATTACAGCCTTGTGTTTATACATGGGCTAACATGCCCTGCCCATTTCTCCCAGCTGAGCTCATGAAGCTGAATTTGCAATCACACATGAACAGCAGCAGCCTTTCTCCTGTCAAGCGCAGAATCACCCTGGTGACAGCAGTGCTTGCAGACTCCAGGGGACGTACTCAAACACTTCCGATGCTGCAGCATAAAAAATTAGAAACACAACTGATCAGAGATTGCTGTTTGGTTAAATATTCTCTTTCTTCACATTCACTGCAGTGCAAAATCACTTCCCCTTGCCTTAAGCTCTTTTATCAAGTGTTTCCCTAAGGAAATATTTCTTATTACCCAAATCAATATCCACTGAAGTGGATTTAAGAATTTTAAAGGCCTTGATGTTTGCTGTTAACATCAACTTGGATAGCTACTCTGTTAAACACATATGCTTTCAGTGGCGATTCATCTGCAAGAGTCTGTGTGCCCTGGCTAGTGGATTTATTTTCCATCAGAATATTCTGTGCCAGCTTCTAGAAGGTGTCACTGGATTGTCACTGTTTGTGGCAGAGAATTGTTTTATTAGTAACTAGAGTGTTTGCCTGAAAGCATTAGGCTTCTTCCACCTATCCTATACCATCACCCTGAGACTCCTATCTACTTTTGAGATGTTGGCACGAGCAAATCATCCACAGTGCCTATTGGATCATCATGAAGCATTCAGAATAGAGAAGAAAGTCACAAACACTTTACAGAAGGCAAACATCACATTTTTCCACATTTCAAATTAAGAAATACCTCAGAGATTTGTGGAAATGTACACTTATTTTCTTTGTAAGCTTCTGTTTACCTAACAAACTGGATTTGTGCCTACATTTTCTCAAAAACTAAACAAAGTTTTATAAGAAGTTACAGTGCCTCTGCTCCCAAAATTAGTATGTATATTAACTATGCGTACTTATGTTAATAATACACAATATGACTAATACCTAACTCTTAAATAGTTTCACATTATATGCATGCTGCGTTCACACATTCATGCATCTTTCTTCATCAGTGAAAAGACCCAGCCACAGAGGGCCTGACCTCCTGAATGCTAAACACTCCTGGCTGCTACTGAACTCCCACAGTTGCAGGGGCTCAGCATTTCCGAGAACTGGGATCTACAGCTGTATAAAGGGTTTTAACAGAACAAATGCATGTGCAACAAGGCATCAAAGACTACCTATATACAGGCAAGCACACGCTGAGGCCACTCTATAGCTAGGAAAACTGTATTAAACTATACACATGAATACATACTTACGACTAAAAGTATACATTAAGAGTTTTTCCCATTTCTTGTGACTCTACTGCACTCTTTCTCCTACAGTCAAAGGCAAGAAAGCAGGCTGCATGACAGGGCAGTCTGTTGGTTACAAAAGGGCCACCATGCTGCATTTAGCTCACAGCCTTCTGCATCACATGTCCCAGGCAAAGGTGTTTCTGCAGAAAGCAGCTCATGACTGAACCAAGACACAACCCAGCCGAATTCAAGAATGTACAAACAGATGGCCACTGGAATTAGGTTCTTCTGAAGATTTTTTAAAATTTTGCTTCTTAAGGCTCACTTGACCAGGGAGAGCCCACATCTCAGCTGTTACATATATAAGTCTGAGGGGAAAAAAGTGTCTAACTATGCAAAAAATGCAAAGCCTGTTCCTCATGACAATCAGTTCGGCCCAGAGTGTCAAAATACACATGAAGGACTTACACTTACAGACTCCCAGAAGTATAGAGAGGCTTGGGGTGTTTCTCTCTCTATTTCTTAAATCTATCAGCTTTAATTGATTCCAAAGAAAATCTTATCAAAATCAAATCTTACTTCCACCCTCATATATACCTCCTCCTTCACAATGTATTAAAAAAAAAAAATGAAGGCTTAAAGACAGTATAAATGCAATTAACCTCAGTTCACCTATCTATTCTGGGAAACTGAAGTTGTCTATCAAGCTGAACATATTTAAATTGACAGACTCCTATCTGGTTTTAACCTTTCAAAACTTGCTAAGTTGTTCTTAAATGTTAGATGAATTATTTACTTCAATCTTTATACAAATTCCTGTGTGACAAGTACTCATGTAGAAGAAACTGAAGTTTTAAAATTAAGGAATCTGATAATCCATTCCAAATGAAACATTCCAGCTGTGGAATGTGTTCACCGTGTATCATGCATGCTGTCACAACACAGTTTCTAACTCTGCTAAAATTTTCAGAATTTCACATCCTTATGCTTTATGGTGGGGTTTTTGGTAGCTTTTTGTTTGTTTGGGTTTTTTGGATTTTTTTACATTATCGCTTAAGTTACTTAAATCTCTCAAATTCTTCTTGCATATTTCCTTATCTAAATTTTACTGAACGTTTTAAAATCAAATATGAAATAGTCATTGCATTGTATCTAATTAGGCAAAATGCACCAACATCTTTTACACCAAGAGAAAACATTTCTTTAAATAAGAAAATAGATCTAGTGTATTTACATAGCCTTAACTATACTTTGCACTTGTATAAAAAACAATCTAAAGAAAGTTTAACTCTTCATGAAAGACATACTGAACAGTGATTTGGTTTTCTTCCACAGCACCTCGTAAAAAATCCATTCAATACATTCACAAAAGTGTAGCATGAAATGTTTTCGGATACTTTTTTTTTGGCTACAGTACTGCTTTTGCACAATTTTTCAGGCAGAGCAAGAGGGAAGCCAAGAGAAGTCCATTTGTGTGCCTGATGATTTACTGCCCTTCATGGACTCAGAACCATAGTTGGCTAGCTTTATTTCCCTCACGAGCAAGGTTCATCTTAAGAAATGCATACCAGCTTCATCTCCCATGCTTCACAAGCCTTTGACTGGAGCGTACTGCAGGCAGCATTTACACAGCAGCTAACCAGCACTGAATCTCTTTGCATTAGGCAGTAATTACTATTTTCATCACTAACTAAAAACTTCCTTAATTCATTGATTGCACCTTGGATTCCTCCCTCTCTTTAAAACTTAAAGCTGCTGACCCTCATTTTAGAAGGAAAGGAATTTCTAAGTTCTGTTCTGACACAATGCTGGTAAATTACTGTGAAAGGATCACTTTTATCATAGCTAGATGACAGACAGCTTTGGACCCAACATGTCATAAGAATGGAAATCAAATCAGCTGAGGAAAGAGAAAAGACATTTGAGAGGTATACACGTAATAAAAGTTTTGAAAACTTACAGCAGGGTGGGGGAAAAAAATCCCACAAAAAAGTATAAATTAGGGGAATTTGTACCATTTTTTCTTTTTTATCAGTTCCATTATATAATCTCTAGTGAAGGAATATTTGTAACTTACCCATAAAATTTGCCAAAGCTGAAATCTTTACACAGAAAATCTCAACACAAATTTAATTATCTAGATGCAACTTCAGTAACTTAAAATTAGGAACAAATCATTCTTCTTCAAATGCATCCATCTACTTCTTAATTTCAAATCCTGTTCTAAATGAAGAGTCAGGCTATCCAGTAAATAGGTTAAGACAAAATAGCACAAGACCATGATTGCAAACCCCACAATTTCTTATACCAAAAGTGAAGCTCCCAAGGAAGGAGAAAAAATTCTGGAGTGATTGTGGGATTGATTCCCCCCACCCCACAGAAACAGCAGGACTGTAGTACCTTTTGGTTGACATTTTGTCAGGTAGCATGTAACTCGGTTAGTTCCACCACAGCAAACTTCATTCCTATACCAAAAAATCTAAGCTCATCATTACACTGATTCAGAGGGATGATTCCAAATAACCAGTTATATGCACTAGCTGCATTCACTGAAATGGAAAAATTTGCAGATGTTTGATAAACACATAGATGTAATTATCACTTCAGATTTTTCAGCTAAAGCTGAAGAAATTCTTTTAATCTCTCTGCAATCCAGGCACAAAAACACAATAGCTATGATATTCCTTGGACACTGCCCTCCAGCTGTTTGCTCATCCAATACAAAAATTACATTAATTATTATTTTGGATAAACATGCTTGATATTTAAAAAAATGTTTTCTTCTTTATTTCACTGCAGAGAATGCAAAAAAATAACCTGATCCATGTTGTCCTTAGATCTCTTGTAGTAGCATAACAAGGCAAGAGGAAACTAAGACAAATAAACACATTTCAATTGTTTTCCCCTTTCTCCTGCACCTCAGAACACCCCTCGGCTGAATTCTATCTTTTCTGAAAGCACTACTGAGGCCTCAAGTTCATCATACACAAAGGATATATGTTAGCAGCTCCAAGTCAACTCTCACAGGGCATACCACACGGTTTCTAAATAACAGCATTTAGACTTCATGGGGAATGTTGCAAACAGTATTTAGAAAAGTCAGAATTTGTAAGCTTTTACACTTTTAAAATCTAACTATTACAAAGTAAATCCAGTGGTTTCTTAACTTTTCCCCTTTATTCCTGTTAAAACAGAAGTTATAATGCAAAGTTACAGCATAAAACATTTCTATTTCTGTGCTTCGCTACACATGCAAAATATAATTTTCCCCTATCTTTTCCAGAGGTGACACCTTAGGCCTCAGACATGCAACCAAGTTACCATGGGTCCTATAAGCACTAAAAATAGCTCATGGGCATGCTCTAATACCAGGGAAAATGCAAGGTAATGCAACTCTGCTGAAACACCCTTTATTAACTCAACTTCCCTTGCATTTGCCCTGGGCCAAGAGCACACAGGGAGACATGCAGAAATGTCATAACTCAGTCCCATGGCTGAATGCTTGGCCTTGACATTGTGACTATCAGACAACTCTGTGTTAACTGGAGTCAGAGACTGAGGAGAAATGCAAATATCTCTATCCCTGGCCTCCACCTAAAACCCAGTCATCAAACAGGCTGGGGTCTCTGTAGCTACAGCATTTCTCTACTGCTTAAATTAGTTGTTAGAGACAAAAGCAGAAATCTGTAGCCTGTGTCTAAAGCAGAGAAGGACCACACTACCTACCTGCACAAGAACCTCTCCCCTACCGCGAGGCTCAAGCATAGGCTAAGACTCTGCTCAGGGTTTAGGAAAACTGATGGTTGAAAAGCACTCTTCCTTGTCTCAAGTGGATCCTTCTTCAAGGATACATAGAAACACACAGTCAAGGTTGTCTTTTATATTTCCTTGTTATAAATCCAACTAAATCACATTTAGACATGTACAATCTTGCTGACTTAATTTCCTCACAGGGCCATCTATAGCCTCTGGATTCCTAACTTGTCTTCCTTGGGACACAGCTAAGGTCTCCAAAGGTAACTGGATAGTAGACTACTCAAAATGAAACTTTCCTATACCGTTTCAAAAACACCTACCAAGCAGTTCATGTCTTCTCCCCTTTGCGTCTCTTCCTTTCTTTTGGCCAAAGACAGGACAGACAATATAAAACAGAGCAGTAAACTTACAGCAACACCTGAAAATCCAATGAAAACTTTAACACAGTTAAGTACCCTTTGTTTGACAGACTTAGGAATGAAACTGGCAGCAGTGTCCTATTTTCTATGAAAAATGTACAACTTGGGGAGAAATGTTCAGCTGCCAAGGGAATATATGTGTCTATATGGAAAGTTGTATAAGAGCAGACTGAACAGCTGCCAGCTCTGTTATGTACATGAAAGCCACAGTTTAGATTAAAAATATTTTTGTTAAGATAAGAAATAAAAAAATTACTCAAATGCATGCCAGCATTATCTGTTAAGTGATAAAGCTTTCAAGTGACCTTTACTTTCAGATGTTAATTATGCATTAGACAACACAATATTCCAAGTTCTGCTGAGACAAAGCAAATCAATATAGATACTTTCCCCAAGAAATAACAGCCTTACTTTACAACAGCGTAAGTCTGTTGGCAGCACTGCATACTAAATTCTGAAATAATCCACTGGAAGTAGCAGTTTCTCCAACACTGTTGGCTTAAGAGTTAGCCAGTAATTGCACCTGATGAGCACAGGAAACTCAGCTGTTCCCAGGATGAAACTATTTGCTGACACTGAAGATCATGGGATTATTATTATTTATCAAGTGTCAATGAGATAAAACTGTATATATGCAAATACAACACATGTCTCCCAAGGTATTTACAGTACACATTAGAAAGATAATACTGTTTATCACACCACAGTGAGTAATTAGATAAACTCACTTCAAATCAGGATCTTTTCCTTGGGAGTCACTGTTTGTTCTAACAATGGAGAGAGACCAGTTTTGCAAACCAAACTTCTCCTGAACCAAAGGAACTACCTTTATTTTCTAAGGTCACTGCTGCATCCCTATTTTAAAAAAAAGCTTTTGGATTAAAGAGGTATATTAAATATGTAGTAGACTTGGAAATTCCTAGCTTGGTAAACTACTACAACAAACAGCACATTCACATCCTTTTTTTTTTTTTCATATAATGTATTTGTAAGCTAAGGATAGGACTGGTAGCAATGCCTTTATGCAAAAATACTTCCATTTACAAAGTTCAAAGCCTATTTGCTGCTATGCTGATCTAGTATCTTTTTGCTTCCAAGATGACGTTGGTTTCCCCAGCAGCACTGTTCTGTTAAGGAGAAAAATATACCGCAACTGCGAACTAAGGTAGCCTTTGATTAACATTATCAGAAAGTGATAATACTGACTGGCAGTAAGGACTGTGCGTGTTAAACAAAAGCCTTAAGACAATTCTTACAACATCACTTCTATCTGTTTTTATTTACTGAAGTCTGTGCATATTTCTCAAATACACATTTCTATAACCAATCATATTACACTATTTTATATTAACCATTGCACTAATCATATGCTGTTCTACAACCTTTGCTTACAAGTAACTCCACATAACACACATAACTATTCATATTTAATTTCTAATTATTTATTTTTAACAGTTTGCCTAAATACTTATTTTAGGTACTGTTCCAGACTGGTCTGAAAAGGAAGGTAGTCTTGAATGAATTTGTTGGTTCACAATAGGTAGGTATTCCTCCTTACCATTCACCACATGCCAGACTAGTATATTTTAACTCTTTCTTTACTTGACCACACAGTATTAGTCTAGGTCAAAATTATCAAGGTGGAGTAAAGCAAGCGTAGAGTCTTGACATTTCCTTCTTTCTTCAGAGCCTGCTTTAGACTGTCATTTAAGTATGAAGTTGAAGCAAAGCATCTCTCCCATGGTCAACAGCCACTATAGCAATATACAGTAAAACTGCCTGGGTCTGGCATTGCTGCTGTTCCCTTGGCTTACAGGAACATTCCTCTAACGGAGTGATCAAAGACACACAAAGTACCCTGAAGATCAATAGGCCCAGAATAATCCCTAGGGTCTTCCTTACCAGAAAGGAATTTTCAGAGCAGAATCAATAAGAGTTTTGACTTTCTGCTTCATGAAACAAGAAGCCTACTAAGAAACATTCCTCCACGTCTTTTGTCTGTTGTTGAAGATAAAACGAAATTTATATTCTAATCTGGTGTGCCCCACAACACGCTAGCAATACATTTTTCTCTGCTGGACTTCTTTGGTTATTCTCCCATATCCTCTGAACCAGTTCTATCTTCCTAAAAGAGACAACCAAAAATTTTGCATAGGTAATCCTCCTCTCAGAAGCTTCTTAACTGAATTTTTCCCACAGGAATGTGGCAATTCCCAGCAAACATTTCAGATAACTGGTGAGGAATATTCACGTTATAATTCTGGGTTCAACACAAGTATTCCTTCAATATTCAGCCTGGAAAAAATCATTCTGAAACTTGGTCAATGACAGATGAAAACAACTCTAAATTTAGTTTTCAGGAAAAACACCTTTTTACTTTCTCATCTCTGGTGGGAAATTTTTTGCATTTTCATTTTGTGCCATTTTCTTAATGGTTTCACTTCCTGTTTTAATTAAAACCTCATTTTGAAATGTCAAAATTATTTGCAAGATTATTGTATTTTCTAAAGAACTGCGGCTCCTAAAAGGAACATGGTCATGAACACAGCTGCAGACAGCAACATCAGAACCTACTAAACATGAAGGTCTTGACAAGTTTCTGTTATGTAAGCTGCCAAGTAGATCTTCATTAGGAATTTAATTTTTAACTGTCCAGTCTCACCCCACTGTAAGATGGTTTACTCTTCCGTGAAAACAGATCTACTACTGAAAATGGGGTATACTACACAGCCAATGCTATCATGCCATTGCTTTTTGGAGAAATGGCTATTATTTGAAGAGCAGCATCTGCTTTTCATGATGTTCTAACCCATTCAGAAATGTACTAAGCGTATCTTCTGGAAATGGCAAGTTAAATGGACAACCCCTACAAAATTCAGAATCATACCCTCATGTTTTTTTTCTTACATTCTCCTCCAACACAGACAGACATACTCTGAGCACTACTTGTCACCAGCCACCAACTGGAGTAAACTCCGTTCACCACCACTCTTTGGGCCCAGCCACCCAGCTAGTTCTTTACCCAGCGAAGAGTACACCTGGCCAAGCCATGAGCAGCCAGTTTCTCCAGGAGAATGCTGTGGGAAACAGTGTCAAAGGCTTTACTGAAGTCTAGATAGACAACATCCACAGCCTTTCCCTCATCCACTAAGCAGGTCACCTTGTCGTAGAAGGAGATCAGGTTGGTCAGGAAGGACCTGCCTTTCCTAAACCCATGCTGGCTGCGCTTGATCCCTTGGTTATCCTCTACATGTCGTGTGATGGCACTCAGGATGATCTGCTCCATCAGCTTCCTCGGCACCAAGGTCAGGCTGACAGGCCTGTAGTTCCCCGGGTCCTCCTTCCGGCCCTTCTTGTAGATGGGTGTCACATTCGCTAATCTCCAGTCAACTAGGACCTCCCCAGTTAGCCAGGACTGCTGGTAAATGATGGAAAGGGGCTTGGTGAGCACTTCCGCCAGCTCCCTCAGTACTCTCGGGGGGATCTCATCAGGCCCCATAGACTTGTGTGTGTCTAAGTGATGTAGCAGGTCTCTAACCATTTCCCCCTGGATTATGGGGGCTCCATTCTGGTCCCCGTCCCTATCTTCCGACTCAGGGGGCTGGGTACCCAGAGAACAATTGGCCCTGCTATTAAAGACTGAGGCAAAGGTGGCATTAAGTACCTCAGCCTCTTCCTCATCCTTTGTCACTGTGTTCCCTCCCCCGTCTAATAGAGGCTGGAGAGTCTCCTTAGCTCTCCTTTTGCTGCTAATGTATTTGAAGAAGTATTTTTTGTTGTCTTTTACGGCAGTAGCCAGATTGAGCTCTAGCTCAGCTTTGGCCCTTCTAATTTTCTCCCTGCACAGCCTTGCTACACCGTTGTAGTCCTCCTGAGTTGCCTGCCCCTTCTTCCAGAGGTCGTATACTCTCCTCTTTTTCCTGAGTTGGAGCCAGAGCTCTCTAGTCAGCCAGGCCGGTCTTCTTCCCTGCCGGCTCATCTTTCGACACCTGGGGACAGCCCGCTCTTGTGCCTTTAGGACTTCCTCCTTAAAGAATGTCCAGCCCTCCTGGACTCCTTTGCCCTTTAGGCCTGCCTCCCAGGTGACTCTGTCGACCTGTCTTCTAAACAGGCTAAAGTCTGCCCTCCGGAAGTCTAAGGTGGCAGTTTTGCTGACCCCCCTCGCTGCTTCTCCAAGTATCAAAAACTCTATCATTTTGTGATCACCCTGCCCAAGATGGCCTCCAACCATCACATGGCTCACAAGTCCTTCTCTGTTCGTGAACAAATTTGTGAAAATTAAATCGGAGTGAGCAGCAGTCTCTAGCCTAGGTATAAAAATAAGTTCAGTTACTTTATATGACATTGCTCCTGGAGCAGCAGCAAGGTATTAAGATCCTCTTCCACACAGGCTGCTCTCAGGAAGAAGAGTAAACTGAACTTGCATCCCCAATGAATACTTAAGCCACCAGGCTCATTTACAAGGGGGGAAAAAAGACCCCGTATATAATGCTGATATTGGCTGTGCTCTACAATAGAATGGCAGTTACTTCTCTGTTGGGCCAACAGCCCAAATTCAGAAATACAGATAGGTCTACTGAGAGTATGTGCACTTGGCAGAGGCAGAGGCACAACACGGAGTTACAGGTTTGGAAGAGCTCAGGTGCTTATCTGTTGCCGAGCTGCTCAGATCTGCCAAGTCAATGGGCTTCTAAGCTCATCCAGGAACAGATTCTGGGGAACACAGTAATAAAACCGGTAATCCTACAAACTTTAGCTGCCTTGAGGAGTAAAATTAACTCAATAGTTCATCATAGCAGTTGTGATATTGGGCATATAGATCCCAATTCCCTTTCCAGATCTGACCTTTAGCCCATGCCTCTATTCTGTGTCTCTGTGTGAATGTATACCAACACACAAGTAACAGCTTCCCTTGCTTGTCAGTATCTTATACTTGGCAAACAAAAGCAAAGGGTTGCCTGGAAAGGAAAAGAGGAATAAAACCCAAAAGAAAATGACTGCCATCAGCAGTCAGAGTGAGAGCCTCACGTTTCAAGCACCTGACAGAGCCTGAGGAAACCCTGATGCAGCAATGCTGCCAGAACCATCAGCAGAGCCATGATTACTTTTTAGCCTTTCAGTGAGAAAAGGTAAATGCAATCTACAGTGGGCAACAAAGGATATTCAATAGCTTACAACTGCCATGAACATTAAACAAGCCCACAAAAGTTACAGGGGTGCCCATTGTGCCAAAAGACAAATCCAGAAGAGATCCAGGAGAAGGATGCCAGCTTCCCACGGGCCATGCCCGTCTCTCACAGCACAGTACCACCGCTCAGAGGGAAACAGGCAGCCAGGGGACACGAGGCAGCCCCCTGTCCCCACCCCACCCCTCCAGCATCCCCCTTCCCGCAGCCCCCACCTGAGGTATGCCCCACGCAGCCCCACAACGGCCGGCCCCGCTGGGTGAGGCATCTGCCCCGTCACGGTAGGCGCCATTTCATGACCAGGCAGAGGAGCGGGCTGCTGAGGGGCCTGGGTTTGCCTGCGGTGATTTAAAAAAGAAAGGCGGGGAGTGTTACACAAACCTGAAAAGGCTTTGATCAAAATAATCTAACTGAGAGCCCATTAGAAAATTAACTAGCCAATTAGTTCAGGCACAGCAAGCAGCTGGGAGGGCAGGGAGCGCTCTGAGGCCTCACCCTCCTCTCCGAGCAGATGGCCTGGCTGGTGAGGCCCCACACAGGCCCTGTCCCACCTCGGGAAGGTCAGCCCCCACCACCTCCTCCCGTGGCCCCAGGGCCCGGGGAGGGGAGTAGAAGCGTGTCTGCTGCCACATGTCTCGGGGAGACAGCAAACAGCCTTTAGGGACTTGGACTTTGGGGACTCCTTCACCCCCTGTAACACATCTACCCAAATCACTCAGCTTCATCTTTATGCAAATCCGCATTATCTGCCGGAGAGGTAACATCCCAAAGTCTGTTTCAGATAAAGCAGCTTTAGTGGTAGCAGGTTGTGCTGGTTTTGGCTGGGATAAAGTTAATTTTCTTCATAGTAGCTGGTATGGGGCTGTGTTTTGGATTTGCACTGGAAACAGTGTTGATAACACAGGGACGTTTTCATTACTGCTGAGCAGGGCTTACACAGAGTCAAGGCCTTTTCTGCTCCTCACCCCACCCCACCAGCGAGTAGGCTGGGGGTGCACAAGAAGTTGGGAGGGGACATGGCTGGGACAGCTGACCCCAGCTGACCAAAGGGATATTCCATACCATATGGTATCATGCTCAGCAGATAAAGCTGGGGGAAGAAGAAGGAAGGGGGGACGTTCGGAGTGATGGCGTTTGTCTTCCCAAGTAACCGTTGTGTGTGATGGAGCCCTGCTTTCCTGGAGATGGCTGAACACCTGCCTGCCCATGGGAATTAATTCCTTGTTTTGCTTTGCTTGTGTGCGCAGCTTTTGCTTTCCCTATTAAACTGTCTTTATCTCAACCCACGAGTTTTCTCACTTTTACCCTTCTGATTCTCTCACCCATCCCACTGCGGGGGTGTGAGTGAGCGGCTGTGTGGGGCTTAGTTGCCGGCTGGGGTTAAACCACAACACAGGTACACATAGATGCAGCAGACGCATGAGGTATCCTGTATACGGGTAGAGCACATAGGAAACCAAAATCCCTGATCCCTTCTACCACTGCGCCACTGGCTTCCTCCATCTTCAAAGCAAACCATGCAGGGTGGGATTTTTCAAAATTACTCGGTACGTTGGTTTGACTCTGATGCCACTGAAGTACCCAATTAAACTCCCACTGTTTGTAGTGAAAGCACAGTTATATCAACACTGTTTATCCCACCCAGAATTTCCCACTACCTCATTTTATCTGTGAATAATAAACAATTATCAACAGTCTCCCACTTCTCAGTAGGCTGAGATGTGCTGTTAACAAGTTAACCAAACATCCTCATCTGGAAGGAAGTAAAAGAAAAGGAACTGTCTGGCAGTAGGAATATCCATCTTTTTCCATGAAGGACTCCATGCATCAGCAAAAATGTTCTAATATTTTTTTATCGTAAAATACTTGGACTATGAGGGAAAAATGGTTTTAAAGATAGGAATTGAAGTCCTGAGTCTTGCTCAAAATGTATGCAAACAGTACATGACTAGAGTCAGTCTCTTTACAAAATAGCACCAATGCCTCAGTATCACTTAACTATGATAAAAAGGCTGCGGCCAGCAACAGTTTACCCAGTTCCTCTTCTGAACTGGATTTCACAGGGAGAAAAAAACAAAGCCAACAAAAAACCAGACAGTGCCTGTGGGACTTTCCTATACTCTTACCAACGCGCAAAGCTAAAAGGTCATTTTTGTGCACCCTAGAGCATTATGGATTAGGTTGCTCCTTCACTAAAGAGCAATTAATACTTGAAGGATAGGTGGACACTACATGTCATTCCAGAAAATGTACTGACTCTGGAAGAAAATGAAGAAGCGCCTAAGCAAGCCAGAAAACCTGACAGCATTTTCCAGCACCACAAGCAACAAATGTTACTGTTAAGAGAGATCAAGGCAAGGCATCATTTTTTTAAAAACAAGACAAAAAAGCAGAATGTTTTTTCACTCAACATCACAGATATTTATTCGGAAAACATAAAAGTCAACAAGCTAACATCAAAGTAAAGCCACACAGAGCTGAAAAATTTATCTGGCTTCAGCATGACTCATGAACCCATTTCCACTCCTAAATCCCCAGTAAAATGCCTTTTTGCAACCACCATTTTTTGTGTTATAATAAAAAGATACATTAAAGGATAAAGATCAGTAGCATGCAAGGAACTACCATGAAATTTCACGTGCTGGTTTCGCAGCTGCCAAGACAGCAGGCCTTGCTTCTCTTTGCAGACAACTACAGATGCTTTAAGTACATGAGAATGAAACATTCCCTATTTTAAGCATTCACAGAATTTTGTGACAAAAGGATTGTTCTAGTCCCTATTTTCCATTCTACACAACAGAGGCCATAGGATTTTTTCATTCAGAAACTCAGTTGTCCTAGACAGTGTAATGAATGATTTTAAATCCTCAATGATGATTAATACCTTCATCAGTGAGATTTTTCCATTGGTTAATTAGTGTTAAAACATGTGCCTTAATGCTAGTCCAAATTCATTTAGAATCAACTTCAAGCCATCTGATATTGTCATTTTTTCCTACTTGAAAGGAGGATCCTTTGATTTTGAAATTTGCTTTTCCTCAGAGTTTGATCAATCCACCGTCAATAGCCCCTTTCTTGGCTAAACTCCAAAGATGGAGTTTCTTTAATCTCTCATTAGAAGGAAAATTCGTCAGGCCTGAATCACCCTTTTCTCTTGTTTCAGAACTTTTTCTGCTACCCAACATCCTTTTCAATGCATGAGCCTCAGGACTAGCCCAATTATTTTCTCAGTTCTCCTATTAATGTCATAGACATATACCTGCTGCTATCTTTTTTACACATCCAAGGGTCATACTTGTTTCAACCATCATCCAACACCAGGAATTTTCATCCTGTCAGATATCTAAGCTGAACCATAAATGCTTTAAGGAGGCATTGGCTTCCAAAACATAATCCTCCTAACAGATGTATAATTCTGAATGCAGCACCTTGCATTTGGCTCTATTAATGTATACACTGTTAAAATGAGACCAATTTGACAAGTAACCAAGATTTCTCGGAAGGAATGTCTACCTGTCATTGCAAATGCTGAGAGTTATTATATTTAACCTTCAAATAATTACATTTTTTTTCCTGTCTTGATATACATCAACAATATTGTGATAGACCAAGAATAGTTTTTCACAGGAACCTACTGCAATGCTTTCTAGAACAAATATTCTCATTTATGCTTTCTACAGTCACTTGACTAGTGTATAACCCATCTAGTTTTCATGTGTGTTACCAATTTTTTAATCTTGATGTTATTTTGACATGGTGTTTTTCAGCTTTCACAGGAGTCTACCAGATCAACAAAATTCTTCATGGTCAATGAAAATGAAAGTATTTCCTTAGGCAAGACCTGCCATGTGCATGACTACCCAGAAGACAGGAATCCCCTTTATCAAAGGATCATTTCAGTTTAGCCAAAGAATTATTTTTCATACTTTATTTAATTCATATGAACATTCAGAGCACTCCTACTTTGAAAGATAGGACGTAACTGTAGAAATAAGCTGCTGTATCTAGGAAGAAGTGAGTGTCTTTGCTCTGTGGCCATGGATATGGTGGATTTTCCCCAGCTGGGAGAACTTAACCTCAGAATAATTTTCTTCAAATATTTATTCCTGAGAGATAAAGAGAGTAACGACACTTGAAAGCACACAGGCAAATCTGATGTTCTCGTACAGGTACTGAGAAATTTCCATTTAGCTACTTAATAACTACCACTGCAAGTGAGTTCATTCTGACCAGAAAATTAAATATATTGGAAGTTCTTGTCACCACAGGACATTTATTTGCTCTCATAAGAGAGCAGAAGTGCTTTGAAGGCAAGCTTTTTAATGCTTGTAAACCAGTGGTGATGGCAAGCAGAGGGTTCAAATTAATTGCCATCTCCGTAGTTTTATCAGGAACACATAGGCATAAGGTTGACACTTTCTCTGATAAATATGGCTAGGAAAACATATAGGACTTCATCGGTTTGCAATAATTGGCAATACTCCAAAGAGAAAATAAAATTTATTTCATCCTTGAGACAAAAAAATCTTTAGTTTAAATCTCCACAAAGAAATTGGCTTTACAGTGTATAGGCAGCTTATGGTTTGTCAGGATGTATCAAAAAATGGGAGTAGACTAACCACCGCTAGGATGATTGCAATAGTACAGCAGTGACAGTCTAGCTACAACTATCTACTAACTGTATTTCATAAAGCAAAGAAATAACTTATTACGTGTCAGTTACAGACCACTGAGAAGCATACAAGAAAATATTTGACATACCAAGTGTGTAAGCTTCTGAATTCCCCTGCCACTGTCTCCGTTCTTGAAAGTCTACAGCAGAAACAGCATTTGATGAAAGCCAGCAGCCTTGCTCTTCACAGAACAGAATTTATTTGAAAAAATCTGTAGATTATTAACGAAAAAGAAATCTATCATCTAAAGAAAACCTGACATTGCTGCCTCCTGATGGGATATATACTGGTTATAGGCTTTTACTCAGACATCTGAATAGGAAGCTGTGATTTTTACCTGGCTGAATTGAAACAGGTAGAACTGAACTGTCTTGACCAAGAAAAAGTTCTGGAACACCTCAGGGAAAGATGATATTTTTAGGCCCTTTCTTTGACAGGGATCTAAGCAACTATTTCCTTTGATAAAACAGATCTAGATTCCCTTTCTGAATTGTACAGACTGTTTATTTGAAATGCATCACATTTAAGCAAAATCTTATAACAGCAGCCCATACCACATAATCCTCTTGGAGCATCATACTGTTCTGACTGCAAGGCCAATATCCCCATTGTCACAAAATACTACAGCAAACTGCCAACCAGCAAACATAAAATAATGAAGTTAGCCTTTAATTATCAATCAATATTATTAAACTATTTTGTCCTATTTTTGGAGATCCACAGACTTGTAACCTGTATGTGGACACTGTTCGGGAACTGCTATGCCTTGACAGCCACTGGGCATGTGTTATCTTGACATTTAGCTCATAAAGCCTTCCTATCATCAGTCCAATGCCAAAATCCCTGGGATGGTTCTGGCTGGCAGGGCTGCCATCTCCTAACTTTGCCATCATTAATTTGAGTTCTAATGCTACTGAGGGTAGGTCTTTTCTTGAAAATCCCCCTAGTTCAATAAACCTACCTGGATAAAGTCTCTCTTAAGTAGTACTTATAAACATATACATCATTACAACTCATTGGCTGTGGTATCTTAGAAAAGATGAATTATTTAAACTGCAGCAGGTAGTTACCTCTGTTGGTAAAACACGGGTAGAAGAGAATTATATGGAAATACTTCTTTGCCATGATGCTTCTTGTTAATCCGGCGCTCATTAGCCTGTTTGTATTTCCAAATCTGCATATCAAATGCTCTTAGCCTTTCAATCCATAATCCCAGACTGGGGACAGCAAGTTTAACTCACTAGCATTCCTTGCCTACCTCGCCTCCCCAGGTGCCTCTGTACAACAGGTATGAGGCCCTGGAGGTGGAAGGCCAGTCAATGGAGGATGGGGATGACAGTCCATGTACACCAGAGGTGTTGCCCAGGTCAGAAGAACATACCTCTCCTATTAACACCACCTCCACAAGGAAGAGAAGATGTGTTGTATTTGTGGGTGACTCCCTTCTGAGGGGAACCGAGGGTCCAATATGCCGGACGGACCCTCCTCTTAGGGAAGTCTGCTGCCTCCCTGGGGCCCGGGTGAAGGATATCACTAGGATACTCCCTAGCCTGGTACGGCCCTCAGACTATTACTCTCTACTGCTCTTCCATGTGGGGGGGCGATGAAGCTGCAACACAAAGTCCTAGGGCAATCAAAAGAGACTTCAGGGCCTTGGGACGGCTAGTAAAGGACTCCGGAGCACAGGTTATTTTCTCCTCTCTCCTTCCAGTTGTGGGCAGTGACACTAGAAGGAACAGAGGCACCCAGTCTATCAACTCATGGCTCCGTGGCTGGTGTCATCGCCATGGATTTGGTTTTTTTGATAATGGGATGGCCTACACAGCACCAGGTTTGCTGGTGTCTGATGGGATTCATCTTTCTCAAAGGGGAAAGAGAATCTTTGCTCAGGAGCTCATCGACAGAGGGCTCATTGACAGAGCTTTAAACTAGACTCGAAGGGGGAGGGGAGTAATATCAGGCTTGCCTGTGAGAAGCTGAGGGACGACATTCCACAGTTAGAGGGAGCGGGTGCCAGCGAGGGCACTCAGCCTGTGTCTCTGAGATGTGCGGGGTACGCTGGGGCACAGCTGAAGTCGAACAGAGTTGAGCTAGGGGATACTGAGGCAATAGGAGCCAAGAGGGAAATGCCAGTGAAACACCTCAAAGCATACAAGGGGTGTTCCTCTATAAAGGAGACACAGATGACAGCCCAGCTGAAGTGCCTCTACACCAATGCATGCAGCATGGGCAACAAGCAGGAGGAGTTGGAAGCCATTGTACATCAGGAAAACTATGAAATGGTTGCCATCATGGAAACATGGTGGGATGACTCGCACAACTGAAGTGCGGCGATGGATGGCTATAAACTCTTCAGGAGGGATAGGTGAGGCAGGAGAGGTGGTGGGGTAGCCCTGTATGTTAGGGAGTGTCTGGATAGTTTAGAGCTTGATGATGGAGATGACAGGGTGGAGTGTCTATGGGTAAGAATCAGAGGGAAGGCCAACAAGGCAGATATAGTGGTGGCAGTCTGTTACAGACCACCCAACCAGGATGAAGAGGCAGAAGAACTATTCTATAAGCAGCTGGGAGAAGCCTCACGATCGCTAGCCCTTGTTCTTGTGGGGGACTTCAACCTACCAGATGTCTGCTGGAAATACAATACAGCAGAGGGGAAACAGTCTAGGAGGTTCCTGGAGCGTGTGGCAGATAACTTCCTGACACAGCTGGTGAGTGAGCCAACGAGGGAAGGTGCCCCGCTGGACCTCTTGATCACGAACAGAGAAGGACTTGTGAGCGATGTGATGGCTGGAGGCCATCTTGGGCACAGTGATCACGAAATAATAGAGTTTTGAATTCTTGGAGAAGCGGCGAGGGGGGTCAGCAAAACTGCCACCTTAGACTTCCGGAGGGTGGACTTCGGCCTGTTTAGGAGACTGGTCGACAGAGTCCCCTGGGAGGCAGGCCTAAAGGGCAAAGGAGTCCAGGAGGGCTGGACATTCTTTAAGGAGGAAGTCCTAAAGGCACAAGAGCAGGCTGTCCCCAGGTGTCGAAAGATGAGCCGGCGGGGAAGAAGACCGGCCTGGCTGACTAGAGAGCTCTGGCTCGAACTCAGGAAAAAGAGGAGAGTATACGACCTCTGGAAGAAGGGGCAGGCAACTCAGGAGGACTACAAAGGTGTAGCAAGGCTGTGCAGGGAGAAAATTAGAAGGGCCAAAGCTGAGCTAGAGCTCAATCTGGCTACTGCTGTAAAAGACAACAAAAAATACTTCTTCAAATACATTAGCAGCAAAAGGAGAGCTAAGGAGACTCTCCAGCCTCTATTAGATGGGGGAGGGAACACAGTGACAAAGGATGAGGAAGAGGCTGAGGTACTTAATGCCACCTTTGCCTCAGTCTTTAATAGTAGGGCCAATTGTTCTCTGGGTACCCAGCCCCCTGAGTCGGAAGATAGGGACGGGGACCAGAATGGAGCCCCCATAATCCAGGGGGAAATGGTTAGAGACCTGCTACATCACTTAGACACACACAAGTCTATGGGGCCTGATGAGATCCCCCCGAGAGTACTGAGGGAGCTGGCGGAAGTGCTCACCAAGCCCCTTTCCATCATTTACCAGCAGTCCTGGCTAACTGGGGAGGTCCTAGTTGACTGGAGATTAGCGAATGTGACACCCATCTACAAGAAGGGCTGGAAGGAGGACCCGGGGAACTACAGGCCTGTCAGCCTGACCTTGGTGCCGAGGAATCTGATGGAGCAGATCATCCTGAGTGCCATCACACGATATGTAGAGGATAACCAAGGGATCAAGCCCAGCCAGCATGGGTTTAGGAAAGGCAGGTCCTTCTTGACCAACCTGATGTCCTTCTACAACAAGGTGACCCACCTAGTGGATGAGGGAAAGGCTGTGGATGTTGTCTATCTAGACTTCAGTAAAGCCTTTGACACTGTTTCCCACAGCATTCTCCTGGAGAAACTGGCTGCTCATGGCTTGGACGGGTGTACGCTTCACTGGGTAAAGAACTGTCTGGATGGCTGGGCCCAAAGAGTGGTGGTGAATGGAGTTTACTCCAGTTGGCGGCCAGTCACAAGCAGTGTTCCCCAGGGCTCTGTGTTGGGGCCAGTTCTGTTTAATATCTTTAACAATGATCTGGATGAAAGGATGGAGTGCACCCTCAGTAAGTTTGCAGACGACACCAAGTTATGCGGGAGTGTTGATCTGCTTGAGGGTAGGAAGGCTCTGCAGAGGGACCTGGACAGGCTGGATTGATGGGCCGAGGTCAATTGTATGAGGTTTAACAAGGCCAAGTGCAAGGTCCTGCACTTGGGCCACAGCAACCCCATGCAACACTACAGGCTTGGGGAAGAGTGGCTGGAAAGCTGCCTGGCAGAAAAGGACCTGGGGGTGTTGGTCGACAGCCGCCTGAATATGAGCCAGCAGTGTGCCCAGGTGGCCAAGAAAGCCAGTGGCATCCTGGCTTGTATCAAAAATAGCGTAGCCAGCAGGAGTAGGGAAGTGATCGTGCCCCTGTGCTCGGCACTGGTGAGGCTGCACCTCAAATACTGTGTTCAGTTTTGGGCCCCTCACTACAAGGGAGCCATTGAGGTGCTGGAGCGTGTCCAGAGAAGGGCAATGAAGCTGGTGAAGGGTCTAGAGCAGAAGTCTTATGAGGATCGGCTGAGGGAACTGGGGCTGTTTAGCCTGGAGAAAAGGAGGTTCAGGGGAGACCTTATCGCTCTCTATAACCACCTGAAAGGAGGTTGTAGCGAGGTGGGGGTCGGTCTCTTCTCCCGGGTAACAAATGATAGGACGAGAGGAAATGGCCTCAAGTTGCGCCATGGGAGGTTTAGACTGGATATTAGGAAATTTTACTTCACTGAAAGGGTTATCAAGCATTGGAACAGGATGCCCAGGGAAGTGGTTGAGTCGCCATCCCTGGAGGTATTTAAAAGATGTTTGGATGTGGTGCTTAGGGACATGGTATAGTGGTGGTCTTGGTAGTGTTAGGTTTACGGTTGGACTGGATGATCTTAAAGGTCTTTTCCAACCTATACGATTCTGTGATTCTGTGATTAGGGTGAATGCCCCAAGAAACTGCAAAAGTTCAAACAAACCAAAATTACCAAAGTATACCTTTTCTAAACAAGCCCAATTACATTCACAGCCCTGACAATGAAGAGAATTTTATTTCTTTGGAAAACTGAGAAACACAAACTAAGATGCAAAACTTGCAACCTAACCTCTCTCCAGTTCTTAGAGCAAGCACAGTGTGCAGTCAGCAACAGCAGCGCTGTAAAAAGGATGTGCTCAGTAGGGTCATGCGAAGGTTTTCAATTAAACTTTTTTTCTCCCATAAAAAAACCCAAGAAGGCCTTAAGTCAGGCCAGCCAAGATTATGTGCAAGTTTCCCTAAAACCTGTCAGACAACTTCAGCTGAAAAATACTTATCAACAAATTATGAAAGCACCAAAGGTTCTTACAAGTTTTATCACAATGGTCTTTTCTCTGCTGTTCATCTTCTTAAGTAAACAAAAGCAGGTGTTTGCCTGAGATAACTTTGTTTTGTTTTTTTTTTAATTAATAAAACAGATTGGATTCTGGTAAGAAAGGCAAAATTGAAGCAAAGAGCCTGTTTTAGTTATCTAAGGCATAAGGATTTGATTCCTCCTGTGAACCAAGAATGCGAGTGTGTGCACTGTTCTAGGTCTACAAGAAAAAAACCAAAACAAAAAGGACAAACCCCACCCCACACAGCTGTTGGTACATACTTGGACCCCAGCTTTCACCTGCATGCATTGCAAGTGTCTTCAACATTTAAAACCGAGTTATACTGAAGGGAGAAGGACCTGGCTGAGGGAATAGATGGAGTTTTTATAGCTATTACTACAACACAAAGAACTGTGTAGCAACAGTGGAAGAGTCTAGTGTGCTTCATTTTGGTTGTACATTGCACAGGGGACTTATGCAGTATTCCTGCCAGGCAGGCCATCAGCTCTATTGCATGTGGTCACGAACACAGTTTTGGATGGGGTGACAGTGAGGGCAATGTCTCCATAGGCAGCTTTCAATCATTGTTGCTGCTTCCAGGCTTTTCCAGATACACAGCCTGGTCTCCGTGCTACTCGTGTATTCTTAGCTTCCCACTGCGCTTTGGTACTGTGCTCCTATCCTACACACCTATGCTCAAGCATATCCAAGTCTTAGCACTGGGGAACATGGCACAAATTAAGAACATAAAATAAGGAGCCTAAGAGACCAGTAAGGGAGTTTGGGAAACAAATAAAAATTATATTATTCCTTTGCTTCACGGATCCCATCCTATCTCTTTCTCTGCCCTCCTCTGCTCCAAGGCAGCAGAAACCTATGCAATGGATTACAAGACAGAGCTCTGGAGGACCTAGAACAGCCGGGGTTTTGTTTGCTTAAGACAGGCAGTTTCAGCCCTACACGAGGCTATGCACTCCACTGCAGCCACCAAATCAGTAACCCTTGTGGCAGGTTGTACCTTTCAGAAATACACCCCTCTTTAGTTGAGCAGAGCCGTGAATTAGCTGTTTCCTACCATTGCGCACCTGCTAGACGCATTTCTTGTGTCTTCCTTAAACCATCTTGCATCCACCAACTTGACGAAAACGCTTGTAAGCGTGCGTGCTCAGAACTTCAGGTAAGTGGAACTGGATCCTCAAAGAAGTTGTCAGGGTCCATCACAGCACAAGTAATGGCAGCGTTGCTATAATTTCAAAGACTACCTCATATAAAGAAAAAAAAAAGGAACTACTTGCTAAGATGTGAAACATGAACTTCCTTGTGAAAAGTAATTAGCATGGAGTTGTTTCTGATTTGGGATGGTAGAAGAAACCTATTAATTGTTTGATACAAAGCTATGATGTCAAACAATTTAAACATCCTTCAGTCAAAGGTAAGAATAAACTTAATGTTTCATACGGAAGCTCAATTCTTTTTACATTTGATAGGTAAGGATTACATTATCTACTTCAGTTGCAGCATGAAATTTTATACGGCAGCATGAGATACCGTCTCGGTGTTTTTCTGAACTGCTTTCATTCTTCATGCTATTTTCTTTGTTATCATTCATTGTGTGTTTGGATTTATGTCACCTAGATTTACTTGAATGTCTAGGGTATTTTTTTGTCAAAGCGCCAGTTGCTATTTTCATGAGTGGTAAAGCCAAGACTGCAATTGCGTTGTGAACAAGGGACTTTAATGTTCAAGAGATTAAAAAAAAAAAAAAAAAGAAAAAAATGTTACCAACTATTACTTTTCAGTGCTGTTTAATTAAAAAGCAAAACTTAAGTGTATCACTACAGTCTTTTGAAGCAGTAAGAATAAAAACAGTTGAAAGGAGTCTTTGGAAAATTTACCAGTGTTCAGTGAGTTTCAATCTGATTTTTCAAATGGAAGGCATTGGCTGTGTCTATTCACTGTCTAGGAAAAGATACTCCAACCTTACAAAGCAAACATCTTCACAGCTAATTGTCCAGACCTGAAGCTTCATAAACTGTCTCTTACCATCATCAATATTACTGAAAATAAATGCACCTGAACTATATGCTTTGAGTGTACATACACATAAAAGTCCATGGACATACAAGAGAGTGCATTTTGATATAGGCAGACATGGCATTTAGTACAGCAGTTGTTAGCATTGGCTTCACTAAACAGGGAGAGGAAATTCATGTGTCACTGCTCATCTTGAAAAATTTTGAAAAATAGATTAGAAACCAACCTAAGATAAAATTTCATTCCAATTTATAACACATAGAACAATAATTACTACAGAATGGATGAAAAAAATGCAATATACGGTAAAGGCTACTCTTCCAGTTTTAGTTCCCACCAGTCCCAAAAAACCGACAGATTTATCTTGCAAGTAGCAACCAGCTACTTGCCACAGATTTCTTCTCACATTTTACTTAAATGCTAACAGTTGAAACCATCTGATGGAGGGGCTTTTACCACCCCTTCCACAGAAATTAATTTTTAATGCTAAGCAAATTGCAACAAGCAGAACTGAGGAGGGAATGGAGAAGGTGTAAGGCCTTCAGAGGCTTGCATATATTCAGCGCATGTCCTCCTCAAAAGTGACAGAGGTGTGGTCCCGAGTAGGCAAGGCTGACTCTGTTCTGAGGATAACACACAGTTGGGTTGGTTTTTTTTTTTAAAAAAGGCCATCAGTATGAGAGAGAAATTACTGTACCAGAAAATCTTTGCTTAGATTAACAAGCCAATTGAATTCTCCAAAGAATAAATTTGTAGTTTGGAAGTGATGACGACTTCTTACAATGGAACAATTATCTTTTAAATTATATCTCTAGTCGAGCTCAAAATACATCGGTAACATTTATTTTGGCACATTTTTTGCCTATGTATCTGCTTGATAACTGTTTCATATTCTCTACCCTCTCACCCCCAAAATATTAATGAACTATATTGGACGCATATCTCCTGAGCTACTTCGAAGGAACAGTTAAGACTGAGCAAACAGACTGCTTCACTGGTGCTACATCATTATAAAGCTTTATCTGCTATGGGTGCTGAACAGAACTACTTATTCTCTCTTAATAAAAACAAACACTGTATCTGCACATTAAAACCACTAAACAAACCAAAGGAGAGCTAAGGAGTTCTCACAGAAGTGCATGTGCTTTGGGCTGCCTGATTACAGATCCATTTGTCTTGGTTCCAACTTAAAAGGAATTCTGCGCATCTTGGAAGACTTGCCCCAGTTTTCAAAAAAATCGTTATTATGTTACTAGCATCAATTGCTAAAAGCCCCCACTTTGTATGCACTAAACTAAACAAGGTTCGATGTCTTCAGAGAACTAAAGAGATATTAGCTAAAATTGAATGTGCTGTATGAATTACTTCAACGCAATGAGTCTGGTCACAGAACAGTGAGAGGGATGAAAAGTGGACCATCAGCCATATCTCTTTTTAAAAGGTGTGAGCAGTCGTGCAGGGAGGATTTGATGACTTTTGCTTTATAGTCAATAGAATGATCTAAAATTATGCTTAGACACTAAACAACCATTTGTATTTCAGAGAGTACGCCATAATGGAAGTAACTTGAATTACCTACAGCTGCTGAATGTAAGCTTTTGTAGGGTCTGGATGCGTGGTTGTGTTACGGCAGGCAGCGTAGCAAGTTGCCAGATGTCAGCTGAACCATAGCTACTGTTGAGGCACGTGTCCTTCCTTACCCCGTGGAAAATGTGAAGAAAAAAAGAAAAGTACGGCTTCTCTCACTGAAATGAAGTTATGCTCAGGGACTGCAGATCTGCTGCCATATTTGTACTTTGTCTCCAGCAAACCTGTTATTTCACCAGATTAACTGTTGCTTTTGTGGCTCATTCCAAAGATCCCATCATTCAAATCAAACTCAGTTTTCTTTACATTAACAGCATTTTATTTCAAAATATATTAACGGTTCTGTGCTTACAAAGGACTGCAGTGTGAATACAATATTAAGTTAAAAGCTTCTTAAACCTGCTACAAAAAACTTTTTTATTAGGAGGAGGACTGGTGCATACAATCAAAATTATTTAGTTTAAATACCTCTGCAGTCTACACGAGTACTTGTCAATCTTAACTCACATATTTTGTTCTGCCACAGATGGACACTATTTTCAATATTATACATGCTAAACCTGGTACTGTACCAAACCCAACTATGGTAACATTAGTTTTGAACATAGTTCCATTCTGAAGATGTATCACACGTACATTTACAGACAAAATTTGTGTCAACAGACAATAGAAGTTATTGCTCCAAATCCCCACAGGTTCTGGGTAGAAATGCACGCTTTAGAACAACCTGTGCTCTGTAATGCAAAAGATCTGCTGTTAGGTTTCAGTAGGGTCTAGCCAGTCTTAGGACCCGATGTCAAAAGTTCCTTTGGATTTGGTTTGGTGAAATTTACCAGAGGGGGGGAAAAAAAATACATCCCTAGTCTTCCGACCAAAACATCAAACACTAGTTAACATGTATATAGGTAAACACTTAACTATTAGTATAAAAAGTTGGTTTCCAACCATCACTGAAGCATAGAAAATTTGTTTTTAAAGGTAACAATCTGAACAAATTGTGTGCTTGCAGAATATACCAGTGATGACACTGGAAACTGAAAACATTGATCTACACAGCCAGTAAGTTATAAACAACACAAAAATATTTTTTTACTGATACTTCTTGAAAAAGCTTCAGTTTTGGGCTGAGATTGGCAGAAAGGAGGCCAAAAATTTGGATTTTGTTTTTCCAACCTTATGGCCTGGATGTCAGTTCTTAAGCTTAATGAACTTTTGTTCTGTGGCTACTTTTTACCTTTGTGATGCCTCCTACATTTCATCTACACTAATACCATGAAAAGTTACTTTGACTTTAGGTCCTCATTGGATCATTGTATACAACAGTCAGGTGGCAAAAAGTGAGGCTAGGAAAAGAAATAACATTTTTGCTTTAAAACCATCATGCTGAAAATTCTTCAGATATATACATGGATGCTAAAGCACTCACTCTGCCTTTATTAGCTTGCAGATGCATCCTGCTGCAAGCAAATATGCCCTGCTTCTAACTCAAACCTAGCTTTGGTATCGCTACATAGTGCTACATTCAAAGAATAATCTCTAATTCAATGCAACATGAATTATGTTTGTCCAAGGCCATCCATATGCAGAGCACATGAAGGATGCATTTACTTGCCAATTAGCAATTCCTTCCTGAATTTGACATACTGTTTCAGTATGGACATTCAAAGCATGCCCTTCAGGTCCTGGAATCAGTCCCAAAGAGGACGAAGCAATACTGTCATGTACTAAGCCAGATTCAAAACAAGGTACCAGATGAGGTGTGGAAGAGGCTAAGAGATGGGGAAACTGAAGACATATTTCATGACCTATTAATTTTGGCAGTGCATATGTGCAAATACTTCCAGGAACAGTAATCTCTTAGCACTGGATTACTAGATGGAAGAAGAGCTTTTCCCAACTGTATATTAACTAAATAAACCCAGTTCTAGTCACCCTACCAGTATTTGCTTGGCTCTTCCCCGACGTTTATCAAGTAAACACTAATTCTAGAAAATGTTGCTTGTTTTCACTATATAGAGGCACTATTTTGTTCTCAGATATCTTTAAAAAAAAAAAAGATAGGACAGAATTTCAGTTAAAGTCTGAATAGGACAGACACTGCTCATATTTATATAATGCTGCATATCAATATATACATTTACAAACCTGATGTAGAATCCCTGAATATGCTCATCACTTCTGGCATTGTTTCTGGTTTCAAAATACCAAGTTCATTTTCCACATTGCAATTTTTTTTTTTTTAAATTTCCAATTTTATCACTTAAAAGCAATTTTGGAGAATTTTACCATAAAAGCATTAAGGTATTTTCCTAAAAGTGACAGATAAATAGTATCAGGTTAAAGATCAAGCCTCCCTAAAGTTTGTGAAGTGTTTTAGGCAATTCCAGTTTTGTAGAAATAGAAATACGAAGGGAATTGCCAAAGTATGCTTCACCAAAAAGCATAAGAAATAATAATAAGAAACTCTTTGAAATACAAGCCAAGATAGAGTTTATAAAGATGATGCATCCTTGGATTTAAGAGATGCCAGCTGTCACTCAGTAAAGATTATTTAATTGGGAAAACAATTTTCTCTTGTAAAATTGCAAACTTCAAGGCAAACATCTGCATCTCTAGAGGAATGCCACCTCCATTATTAAACATAATGAATAGTAACTCCCATCCCAACAGCTTTCAGCACCTTCCAGAGGTAGCATCCATAAAGGTGGCACTATCTGCAGTGACAAACTTAAGCCAATACAACATGAACACAATGTTTGAATAAAGGCAATTGTGGGAGCATCTTCTACCACTGATGCAAAGCCATAGAGTCTCAGTAGGATAATGATATTTTCCCATCCTTAGTACATCAGGTCCGTAGGAAAGGCAGCACTCTGCAGTATTCTGTCACCAGTACTAGGGATTAGCAGCATAGCAATTCTGCTGCTGCTTTTACTGGGGACGAACTTTATCCAGTTTTGTATTTTCAGACTTTCTGAAAAACAATGTTTAACATTGCAGCCACACACCTATTTAATAAGTTACACTGATGCCCACAATGTATAATACTGGAGACAGCATCCAATTTTTCCTACACAATGCTTTTTTCTTATTTTATTTAATTAAACAGATTACAGATTTCCTAATCCAATAATCACTGGCAATACACATAAGTATATCTTCCTCCCCAAAGTCTTGAAGAGAAGCCATACAGTCCTTGAAATCAGACAAACCTAAATGTACCCTAGATGAGCTGCAAATACATACCATTGCGCATGGAAATATGTGACTCCTGTCTCCATTATTAGATACGTGGGTATCAACTTAATTTCTGAAAAATGTAAAATGTATATTGTATATATGACTATAATGTTAAACTTTCTTTTCTTTTTTTTTAAAGCAGTCTTTAAAAAAAAGTCATTACTGCTCCCAGCTGGTCACAGTGCATCTGTGCTGCAAGTCACCATATTGTAGTAAGGCTGGCAAAATGAACGTGTGCCAGATTCTCGCCCATTGCAGTTTGTTGTTGCTTCATGTATTGAATTAAGCCAGTATTTACAGTGACCTGAATTTAACATGCTGGGCTGTAAACTGGCACGCGTTCACTTCTGCTAGCTCTGCTACAGCACAGTAACGTTCAGTTAAGGTACAGGAAGGGGAGGAAGGGCTAACAGTGCAAAAAACAGTTACCACTAGCACTTTGGCACTACACTTATTTGCAACAAGCCTGATTTGCTAGAAGAGAATGATAAAAACCAGCACAGTTGTATTTTACAATACCATGAGACCACATTGTCTTGGTTTACTACAAGCATTCCCTTCTGAATTCTAAATAGTTTTTGTTCAAACTGAATACTAAATGTACTAAATACAAGTAAATACCTGCTCCTGGAATGACTGTTTACAGTAAAGGTAAAGACCATCAACTTCTTGCCTATAAGCATTATGAAAAAGATGGTCTCCCCTAAGAAAACTGTAGTTTAATGCCACTACAGAAAAGGGTGTGTGAGGAGTTTCCCCTCCTCCCCCCCTTTTTTTGAAACCTACAAGCCATCTAAAAGCTTATCCCATGGAGCTGCTGCTTGCTTTTGCAGATGAGGCAATATAACCAGGAACTGGCACGTTACAATGACCAGAAGTAAAAATGACCAGTTTGATTATTTTCACATTAATGTGAGATTGATCTAAACTAAACTGTTCTTAAAGAGGCTGAGCCTTTTCAGAAAAGATTATGGATTGTTAAATATGCAAGGACAAGTTTTTCTATTCCTACTGGTAATTAGACACTAAAGACAAACCCTAAATAATCAAGGTATGCTTTTTCATAAGGTGATGTTTTGGATTTTTTTTAAACATGGCAAAATTCAGTGAATATTTCATATTTTAAGAAGGCATTATTGGCGGTTTTGTTTCTTTTCTTTTTTCTTTTCTTTTTGGCAGTATACTCTTACTGTACCACCACTGAACCATACAGTTGGTTCCTCAATCAGGTACGGCACAGAGCATGAGCTCCTTAAGCTACATTTACTGAGAAAGACTGTACTATAGATGGTTCTTCATGGCAAGTCTTAGCTGAATTTAAAACAGGAAGCATCAATATGAAGCCTCATTTAAAAGCAGGGCCAACTAACAAGACTATGTCAGATATGAATTCTCTATACAAAATTATTTCTCTTCATGTTGGCAAAGGAACATTTCAAAATAGCAACATATCTTCGGAGCTGATTTTACTGATTTGCCATTATTGAAGATAACTGTGTCTGAAATACCATTTTAATCTTCACAGCAGTGACCCTTCTTTGATCTAAAGAGGCTGGGTGAAGGGGGAGAGAGAAGAGAAGAACTTAAAAACAAACAAAAGAATGCTTTATAATGACTCTTTAAAATGACTATGTTGAGTACCATAGGAATCTGAAAGATTGTCTCAGAAATAACTGGGATAGCAAATGTGGACAAGAGAAATGCCTCGACCAGTGAGTAAAAAAGAGCAATGGAAAACTGGAAATACATTAAAGATGCATATTTCTTGCTAGTAATCTTCTTTAAATGCTGTCTACGAGAGGCTATAATGAGAACATAATATTTCAGTGCAAAATTCTGAACTAAAAAAGTAATATAATAAAGAAGTTTCCCAAGTATCACAGTGGTCTCATTCAAGCTGGTTAGAATGTTGGGGGAATACTTAGGGACAGCCTCAGGTTCTTTGCCATCCTCCATCCTAGCCAGCAACAATTATAAAAATGTGTTTCATTAAAGATTTATGTGATCCACAAAACCAAGGAAATTAAAACACAGGACAGTAACTTAACTCAAGTAATACATCCTTCCTATTCAGTTATTTGGAAATGATGTGTAGGTCTTTCAGAATTTAAAATATTAAATGGGATGTTTCTGTATTTCAATGAACTTGAGTCAAACCACTAAATTAAGCCTGAGTCTGTCCTCCAAACACGTACCTGCAAGTTTGCAGGCGCAAAAACAGCATGCTTGAAACCCCCCATTTAAGCATAAAATTTCATCAGTAAAATTGCAGCAGCTAATTTCAGGAATCTGAGGAGTAGGCTATTTGTGTCTTGATAGGCAGCCTGTTTATTGCAGGACTTTCTTGCTTAGTATCAGAGTACTTTCCAATCACTTTCTATGGCAGTGTAGTTTTAGAAACAATGTAAAAATACATGCAATATCATGAAAACAGGAGCCTTCCAAATCTATCAGCACTTCTGCAACTCGAGTAAAACAAACATCTAAGTTACCGAGAGCTGTTTGTACACAAATCTTAGATATCCTTATCCCTAGATAAGAACAGATTTTTTGTTCCAAGAGTTGATTACCATCAACAATAAATGCAAGGCATGCAAGGCATGCCTGTATTTTGTATAACCCATTATCAATCAAAGTCTGAAATAAATTCAAGCAAAGTTACTAGAAACTGAAAGGTGGTTCTTTGGTTAAGCATGTGCATCTGCTACTTTGTACGTAGGGCCTCATTGTATTTGTGGAAAAGCTGTTCAAGTATGAAATTTCTGCCCAAAACCCCACTTCCTATTTATAAAAAGGCTCCACTTATAAAGATCCATTGTGCCAAAATATTTCAACAATCAATACAAAAGGCCTTAATTGTCACCAAAACTGCAATTTAAGCAAAATTACATATGGAAGAAAAGCACTAGAGTAGTTTGATGCTGTGACCTAGGCAACACACCATTTCAGGAATTTAAGAACTCTGTTCATTATTAACATGTATCTTAATATATACGATATATCTTATATCTTATTAAGATATTTGGCCAGAGACTTACAGGGGAAAAAACCCAAACTAAACTAAAACAAAATCCATGCTCTCTGCTCTTCCTCTTTGGAAATAAACTTGAATTTGTTTGAAAAGTTAACTGAACTCAGCCACAGCATTTGAAAATCAACATCAAACAATCCCCACTCAACTTCTTCCTATTACTGGAAGTAGATGTGACAATCGTACATTACCTCTGCCTGAAAACACTTCAGGCCTTTGATTAAATTTAGTTGACAAGATGACTCCACTGGGATGGTGGGTAAACAGCAAAATACTATCAGATTTCACTGCAAATGAGGGCAAGATTTAAACTATTTAAACAAGTCCTCCTATTTCAATATGAGGAAACCCCACATTTAACAATTTGCATGTCTACTAATTTCAGGAACATATTAGAAATAGCAGTCTCCAACAACATTACATTTCAGTGTGTATAAGAGGATAATATTTAGGTGTTATTGTAAGTTACAGATGATGGTCAAAGCCTCTACAGAAATACTTTGAGGAGCAGCAAATAATTATATTCTACTTTCATTTAACAATGAGTGGTTTACACCTTTTTTGCCACCAGATTAACTGAGAATAAATATTTTGGAATTAGCTTTCTTTAAAGCTACTACAATTTAATAACACAACCCAATAAATAAAAGTCATTTCAGCAGATAAGATAATGACTCCAGTGGATATTCCCGTCCTCTTAACCATTCTTTTTATGAAGACAGAAGGTCTTCAAGGTCTTTAACAAGGCAGTTGAACTGTGTGTTAGTATGCAAAGCCATGGGAAGTAGACATTCTCTCTTGAAGAGGCAAAGTGCACAATAATGTAAGGCCAGCAGATGTTTGAGAAGTGGTTTCTCCTAAAACCCAAGCTATGCTTCCCTGTGAGCTGCCCCTAGGCACAGCTGGAAAAGGACAGAAGGCCATGGCTGTTGTGAACTCAAGACAGAAGACGGCGATTCTCTCGTGTTGAATAGGTGCAGCACAGGCACCTTCATCACTCTGCAGCTGTTTTAATTTCCTCAGGACTGTCTCTAGATGACCTGGGAGGCAGGGGGAAAAAAAAAAGTAAGACTAAAATCTGTTGAGTGATTACAAATATCTAGTTTCCTACAAATGAAACAGGAAACAAACACACATGCAAATTTTTGTGTGTACTGTGGGGAGCTCTATCTACGGCATGTACAGGAAGTCTTGGAACATAACTTCTACAAGTCAGAGACTACAGACAGGTCCAATTAGTGGTTTTTCTCCTAAGTACCCATATGAAAGATGACAACATTATTCATGTGAATGAAGCAAAGGATTATTTCTGACAAGCACAGAATCCTCTTTAAGATATATGTATAATGAGCTAACCTATGTAATTGAACAAGACAGTAGAAACATTAAAATGGCTACTATCATTAATAACTTCACAGTATGATTTCCAACTCTAATTAAGTATTCAATTAGGAGTTTATTCATCCCATTCCTTAACTGTACAGTTTAAAGATACATTTCTATATTCCATGTTCGGTAACTTCAATAAAGAGATTAATCAAGATCATGCTTTTAATGGAATAATGGCATATAATGTTATCTCATTTTAAAAATTCAAGTATATTTATTTATATTTTGCAGTATTGTACAGAAACACATAAAAATGCAATATTTGCAGGCAGGCCTCTTATTAAGGACAATGAACACTGACTATTAGATACCCATGAATAATAGTTTTACACAGAAAAAAAAGGATGTTCAATCATCTCCTAGCACAACAGCAACATATAAATTATAGGATGCAAAGGTATTATCGGTGAATTTTCTAAAAGAGCCTTCTGTAAGAAGCTGAGAGACATTAAACAAACATTTCAGGTTTACAAGTTCCAGTGAATATTTTACTTTACCATAATTTTTATTTCTAGAATACAGGATAGCTGGAATCCTCTCCAAATACTTCAATATGCATGTAGGTGTGTATGCACACTCATATATAAAACTCATGCACACATTCTCTATACCTATGTGTACATACACTGATCCATGTAAAAACAATGCATACATGTAAGACATTTATAACTTACCGGTAAATCTGTAATGGCCATGCTGCTTGTGATGGAGTGGGCACTGAATTTGTTGGACTCACCAACATGGCACTATATATGTTGGAAGCAACCACAAGTATACAAAGTAGAATTGGTCCTATGATGGCTCCTTCTAGTCCCAGGTAATATGCTCCACCAGCTACCGCAAGACCTGTCAGGTAAGGATGACCACCTCTGGAATTACAGCACAAGCAGAATAAAATTAAAGAACAACAAACAACAATACTATCAATTATGAAATGTGAATTAATCATAAAGTTTTATTAAGCTTAGAAAATGACATAGCTAGCTATAGATACCCATATTTACACTATAAACTGCTGTTTGAATGACTGCACAAATATTCCAAGCTGTATTCTGCACTATATTTGCACAACGGATTAAACAATGTTTTATAGCATAGAATGCTGGTAATATCCACAATGGAGTAGCTACTTTATAGACATCTGCTGAAGAATGTCTGAAAGAGTCAATGGCAAAAACATTTCCATTTTGAAAATGGAAAGATGATTGATTGCAAAGAATGTTTATGCTTTATGGTCAAGAACTGTTAAATTTTAAGACAATTAGCAACATGTACTATGAGCGCCCCTGAGCAAAGACATTAATTTACACGATGATAGCAACTTGCATTGCATCTTTCAAAGAATAGTTAGCATATATTCTTTAAATAAACAGTCATGTCTTCTCATTTTGTTACAAAACAACCTCGCAGATTGAGTATTTGTTATCATTAGCTTTTAAAGTTTTGAGATGAAAAACAAAACCAGATTTTTATGAACATATTAATATTTACTGGAAAGTTGGGGCCAACAGAGCTTTTGATAAGAGCTATTATGGCAGCAAGTAAGCCATTCCATTTTTCTTTTCCATGTTTCAGTTCAGATGCAAAACACAAATCCTATCAACAGCATTTACACAAAACCTGCTCATCATGCTTACTCTTTATAGCTAAAATAATGATGGTAATATGGAATTATATAAGAAAAGCAACAGTTGAAAGTTAGCACCCAATTTTCAGGAAGTTGCGCTAAATTCTGAGTGTAATGGAGTGAAAATACCAGCTAGTCAGTTTAGAGCTCTGGCAGTTTCTGCCAGGTTTCTACCATGGTCCTGACTTCTACCCAAGTCCCACATTGGCAGTTTTTACCTTCATCACAACTGTGTGAGGGAATAAGACCATGAAACATGACCTGTTGCATCATACACACCTCAATCATGTCTTACCTAGATCAAATTTAACCTACTGGTAGGGCCAGATTGCTTTTTGAGGGGAGAGACTTGACCTTAAAGTTCTATGTTTCTCCAGCAGCAGACACATGATTCATTTTGAAACCTTTAAAAACTTCAAGTATTTTTGTTCCAGCATTTGTATTGGTTTAAATGTTCTTCTGGCTAGTTTGCTAAATTAAACAACAGATCACCTGATGAAATAGGACTACAGTATAAATTTAATGCACTTGGAAAACCCTGCATAACCTAATTATAGCTATTTCAAATAGATTTAATCTAATCTGCAAGACAGCATGATGCTTACTGTTCTATTTAATGGGAAGAATACAATTTTGCTCCACTGTCAGAAAATCTATTCCTGCCACATATATTTTCTGGACAGTAAACAGAGTCTGCATCCCCTACAGTCAAAAAATGTATTCTAATAAGTAGAAGAATTATTGGCTGGTTAAATACCTACTAGCTTTAAATCTATCCATGATTTATTGTTGGAAAAAAATCGTAATTTGATTATACTTCACCTGTTAGCTTTAATTCATGCAAAATAACTAGTGCCACAGCCTATGAAAATTATTATTAATATTGTGCATATTATCATTAAGTTCTCTCTGTTCAGTGTAATTATATTTGGTGAACAAAAATATTAATTTCTAACTTTACACAGAACTGAAACACTTAATGTTCTTATGCTACATTAACTCCACTATAATAAAAATCAGAACAAATGAGGGACTAGTACCAGCATGTAACTAAGTCTGGACCATGAAGTTCTCAATTCAAACAGTTTACTAGGATTGTTTCTGATGATCAAGACTGAAGCAGTGACTAGAGGAGTACAACTTTATATCTATCTTGTACGTGAGCGTCTTGCACATACAAAACTTGACAGTTCATATCTTTGCCAGCTCTGCTTTATCTTCTACAGCGCTTTAAACAACGCTGCTTTATCTTCTAATCTGAATTGCATAAAGGGATTCACTAGATATTTCAGCAGCAGAAAATGTCAGTGGACATTTCAGTTGCACTCCAGATACAACCTCAGACATTGACTTTGTCTCCGTAGTTTGGAGTTTATTTCTCTGTGTACAAACTCAAAGCTGAAACCAGGAGACATTTCAAGTCAATAGAGGCAGCCAAACACCTAGCAAGATTTTTCAAGAAATCTGTGCCTACCTCCCACAACAGGAAAACAGCACTGGCTACTGTCTCAGTAGGAGCTTATCTCCAGTTTTGCAATTTCATCTGCCTCAACACATTTAAAGATCAATCCATAATCAACAGATTTTTACACTGGGGTATGGTGACACAACACAAAGGCTGGCTTCAAAAAAATCCTCAAAATTCTCACAATCCATTCTGAAAAATTAAAGTTTTTTTTTCAGGTCCCTAACTAGCTCATGGATTTCTTGTTTGTTCTGCAGCATCATCTGGCATTAAGTGATGTAATGGAAAATGCTACACAGCTTTAGTCAATGATTAGATAAATAGCAAAGGTATTCTTAGAATTACTTTAGCAACTGAAACAGTTGATTTTGCTGACTTTGAGAACGAGTTCAAGACCTCTGAAGTGTCAAAGTTCACAGAAAAGAAGCCTGGGAAAGTAAAGGCACTTAGGCCAGTAAGACTTCTTACTATGAGGTGGTATCACTAGACCTGCTCCTATGCTTGAAGATGCTGTTCTGCATGCTTCAGAAAAGTAAGTTTAATTAAAGGCATCAATGATCGTTAAGCATTTTTACAATACTAACTTTAAAAAGTCTACAATGTACTTACCCTGATATATCTGAATAAATTGCTGTATCTACAAAATAGGTTGGCAAGAGGTGAAAAACCAAGAGCAAAATGGCTTTGCATCCCTGTCCTTGCACAAGCCACAAATCTAGGACTGCAGGGATGGCTGCCCAGTAAGTCCCCAGAAATGGCACTGCTCCAAGGATTGCTGCTAATGCTAGAGCACACAGAAGCAGAGGTGAGAAAAAGACCAGGGAAACATATTTCACAAATATATTTACAGTTAAATTCTGACACTTTTGCCACACTGGTAGTCCCACTTCTATCAACTGTTGTAAATAAGACACTGAAGAAGTGCCACATAAGGCTCTTGGTGTTTTATAGCTGTGGTTTAGGAAAAAAAGAAAATTACACTATTCCCCATACAGAAAAGCTTCACCAACTGTCAGTCATAAGGAGTTACTTCCAAAAGAAGGCACCAAGTCAGAAAAATTTAAAGTTATACCAGTCATGCACATTTCAAATTTTTACATAACTACAAATTAGCAACTGTGTGCAAGGAAGTATATAAGCAGAAGTCTCATTCTAACTTACCAGATTTCCTGCAGTCAGCCCTAATAATGTAGGTAGTACTGTGAGAAACCAGGCAAATATAAAATCCATGACTTACATATTTCTGTATGCACACGTGTACACACAGGTGTACACCCTTCTGATTATACAAATACCCATTGTAATCCAAAGTGATGCAGTACTGCTGTCATTCTAATTTAATGCAACAGGAATGAACATAATTTAAAAAAAAATTGATTTTTTTTTTCTCTTTTTTGGTCTCATTTACCAGAAAGCAAAAACTTCTAAGATTTTGCACGTAGCTGAAAGAAAAAGAACGGTTATCTCCTAAGTAGGTCTAACGACAACCAATGACTTTAAGGTAGTTGCACTTTATCATACAGCCATTTCCTATTATATTGGGTTTTGTTGCTTTATAGCTTCCCCCTTTGTTCCCTTGTACATGAAGGTACAACATTTTTTTAATTACTATTATTATTTTTAGGGGAAGAGAGGCAAAAGAGGAACAGGTGAGAAGATTTTTCAGTGAAAATTGTTCAGCCTCTTCCAAAGCTAAGATTAAAGAATAACAGAAAACCAGAGGCTGGTAATACAGTCAGGCAACAGTACTGAGAATAAGAAGCACGCCTCTATCGTGCATCTTCATGATACCACATCTTCCTGCATTTAGGCATCTTGAAAAATCAGCACCTGTCACCTATGGAAGAAACAAAAGCCAAGGAAGGCCGAATGAAGTTAAAACCTGGAAAGACTTGGACTGAATAGAAGGGAGAATGAATTACATCCAGCAAAAGAAACAGACAGGAGAAGTAAAATAGCTGGCGGCGGATGTGTTGTGAAAACAGAAAAAGGTAAGACAGCAATCAGGGACTTCTCTCCACCCTACCCATGGCCATCCTGAAACACCCCTGGAATAAGTTTTCAGCAGTGCTACATACATTCATAGTTGGAACTAAAGATTTTGAAAATAAGAGCTATGAAAAGCTGTACAGTCTTCATAGAATAATTAGATCTATGGTAGTTTAAATTAAACTTGGAAGAATCAATCAATACTAAGAAGTTCTTTGGAACCACAATGCATATCACAAAAGTATTAAACTTGTCATAGTATTTTCATAGTGGGGTTTGAACAATAAACAGGAAATAAAAATGAGGTCACATATTGAACAGGGAATAAAGAAAAAAATTCTGAATAGCTACTCATTAAGTTCATACCATATACTGAGCTCATCAATAGACTCAGGTGTTATGATAAAAAAGTAGCCAATCCTGTAATTAGAAACTGTCTTAAGACATTTGCACAAGTCAACCATATTAAGGTTGCCTATGCAACTCTAGTTCTGATACTTGCCAGCTTCTGATTTAATGTCCTCTAGAAAGAACTTCAAGACTAATCTTATCAGCAACATTTAATCCTACTGATCTTGTACAATAAATAATTATGTAATATTATCTATAAGTAATTATAATTGTTCAAATTCTTACCAGATGGTATGAAGACTATGTTAATCCCAAATATAGTGTGAGTCAGCCAAGTGTAGAGTCCATAGAACCCAGCCATTTTGAGGGAAGCATCAAATACACCTCTAAAACAATCAAAGAAACTCTGTTAAATTTTATTGGCAATAGGATTCTGGGAACTATAAAGCTATACACAAGCTGCTTTGAAAAACTGCAAAGCCATTAGTGCCACAAATAACACAACTCAAAATGTAACACTGAACCCTTTATGCATTTGTTCCCTATGAAAAGGATAAGCATCCATCACATCTGTCGTTTAAGGTATTTAGACACAAACACCTCAGACTGTTCTTTACTGTACAATGGGTTCCAGGGATAAACTCCTTGAAAGACACTGCTGCTTGAGACCACAGACCACATCCTCCTCCAAAAATAACCTTTTATCTATGAGAAACAATACCATTCTACGTACGAACAACTTTTTCTTTGCCCTTTTCCACTTCTACCTGTTCATTCATTTTCTTTATCTGCTTATATTTCTATACCTGCTCATTCTCATCAGATTAAAACCACTGGTCTGGGAAGTGAAATAGGCTGCTTAAACTCTTACTTTCCTACATACTTACATGGCTTTCTGGATGAAAATAATTGAGCACTTCATATTCATTACTGGATTTTAGCCTCAATATCTTTATGTTCCTAGCTTTCAGGTTGCTTACTAGGTTACATTACTAAAAACCAAATAGAAAGTCTGGTAATCTAATTCAATCCTACTGAATCTATGTCCAACACGCTGGCCACAAAACAAAGTTCTCCTGTGTTACGTGTGACCACAGCTTCATGAGACAGCAAACAGGCAGCTAAGTGCTGTATCATTTATACAGCACTAGCGCACTTACACTTGTGCAGCATCCTGTAACTGAACTGAAATCCTGTGCCTTAGGACTACAATCACAAAAATTATACTCTAAAACTGGTACATCTCGCCATTGTATTATCCCAGCTTTTCACCCTTATTTGAGAAAGGCATGAAGTTTCCTGAAACCACTATTTTAGCTTGGATCTAAGTAACCAAACTATCCCTGAGTTCCTCTCCTCAGAACAGTCCGAACAGTTACAACATTGCAGAAGTGGTGGCACACACGCGCTCTTAGCAAAGATAAATGCAAAGTTTGCTGATGTTACATTTCACATTTCATGCTTTTAGTTACATGCTTGTGTCTTTGCAGTTTTGGGAACTCTGGCAGGAGGGCAGAGAGGACAGAAGACATGCAACAGAAATCATGGAGCCAGATGATTAGTGGAAAGGTTTTCATTGCACTTCGAAGAGGAACACAGTCTGCACAGAAAATGGCCCTTGCTGGAACTAAAGCCTCTAAGAGAACAGTTTCTTTCATCTGTTGAGTTGATAAAGCCTTCTAGGAAAGAAACCTTCTCTGCTATTAAACTACTAGGTAGAATCTTCTCTTCTGAACTACCAGCAAGAATTACAAGACTCCCAGTTTTTGCTTCTTTGGGCACTATCGTCCTTATTATTTCCATGGGCAGTTTGCACATTTTTGCCCTCCTTTCCCACCTAAAGGCACGCATAGATTCCCAAATGACTGCTGAATCAAAATTATCTTATTTAAAATTTATCCACTGGAAGTTATGAGTGCATAATAAACCTCACACATCAACACTCTTGTTCAAAATGTGAGATTCTCTTAACAGATTAACTAGGAACAGCTGTTGTCAGCCATTTCCCCCCCAAAAAGAGGGAAAGCAAAAATATAGAAAAAAGCAAGCTTTAAAGAATGACCTGAAATAACAAATCCAACCTTTGACAGCCGAATATGTGGCGTGTGAAGAAGGGGAAGGAATATTTACAAATATGTGGTGGCCTCAGTGAAAAGAGCCTGAATACTTTGCAGTTTAGATAAGCTTCTATAATATTAAAATGGGAAATCACAGACCAAAATATATAGAATCTACAGATTTTGAAGAGTGATATACACACCTGTATTTTAGTAATAAGAAAAGTAAGCTTCTGGCATAAAAAAAATTGGCAAGGAGGAGAGAAGACCCCAAAAACCAAAGCCACAGTAAGAATACTAAATGTGAATTTGCATTAAAAACTCAAGATGTTTTCATACTTCAGCTACTCAGAAGTCTTAATTTGCTGCATTTTCTGTGACATTTAATTCATGTCTGCTCTTTCTGAGGATATCAAAGGACATAATATTTTTGTAACAAGAACCTGTTTATTAATTGAAACTGATTCTGTCAACCATGAAGTATAAACATCATATAAAAAGGGGAGGGGGGAATAATCAATCTATCAACATTTTATTTAAGGATACCTTACAAAAACAGAGGGCTAAATACCACTTTAATGCATATGTGGAAGTTATCTGTGGTCGGATTTTAAGAATTTAGAACATGAACAATTACAACAGGGTCTTTGGCAATGGAAGTCTCCAGGCAGCTGGAGAGATGAAGTGCTATCTGTACTGCAATGATCACGAGGGTGCAACAAAAAAACCCCATCACTTCTCCTGGTTGCACTAAAGACACATTTGTTCCCACTAAGCCCTTATGCTTTTGTCAAGCCAACTTCCTCAGCCTTGTTGGTCTCTTGAATCTTAGGCCTGTCGCATAGGAATCACTTTGCACTATAAAGAAGGTATCTCACAATTTCTGAAACTCATCATTAGTGACACAAAGTTTTCAACTTTTTTTAACGCAATTTGCCAGGTCCTTCCAAAACAAAACCAAAAAGAAAAAAAACCCAACAGATCCAGAACAATTTGTTAGAAGGAAGCATTAAATCTAAATATTTAATAGCATCTATGAGAACCCAGATTTCAACACGCTATAATTAAATCTTCAAGTAAATCTTTTTCCTATCAATCAAACAGGAACTGTGGCACAAATACATCTCAGTTGTCAAAAATATTTTAAAACTGTCCTTGAAGTATCTCCTTATTTTTCCCATAAAAATGTTTCTGTACCGTGGTAAAATTAACAAGGTCTTAACAACTTCTGTAAGTATGCCCCAAAACTACATTTCAGTATCCAGGTGGCGAGGCAGGCCTCTGGCTTGAGGCAGGTATCTGCCTCAAGTGCCTATAGTGAACTATCAACTTCCCTTGAAATTAAAATATCCATCTACAACTACAGAAAAGACTTACTTTTTAAACAAGCAATCATTTTAGATTTTCCCACAGAGACTACAAAAGAAGGGAAGACAGTCTTATTATGGTAACCAAAAGAAAGACAACCAACCAGAAAAATGATTCCAACAGCCAGAATTAATTGCTGTGAGTTTAACTATGTTAGGGAGTAACTGCAAAACCGTTTCTCATTCATAAGAAAGCATCCAAAACTGCCATTCTCATTTATGCAGTTTGCACATTTCAGTTCAGACAAGCATAATTTTTATCCTCTGATCAACTTTATTCAAATTTTAATTCAAGTTCTGCCACGTCTTTTGCTGATGTAGTCATGCAGCTTGTAAGAAAATTTTACACTAAGTCCATTATTCATTACAGATGCACTAGTAGAATAACAGAAAAATTAATCATGGACCAACAGGTATGTCCTGGTCTGATGTCATTCTGCAAGTTGATACATAATTTATTTCAATAGCAAAATAGCATATACCTCTAAAAGACTGTAGAACAGTACAGCATCTCTCTAGCTCCTTGCATCTAGCACACACAACTAATAAGCTAAAAGGAGAAGGCATCACACAGTGCTGAGAAGCCATGAGGTGCCAGTGGTCAAGCAGGAAGCAAGAGGAGGCTATACCTAATTTCATTCTCCTCCTCTCCTTCACCTTTCTTTGTGTCTGCCTCAACTAGTCAGAAAAAAGCACAGGGGATCCTACTTTGTGGCCAGTGTGGCCCAGGAGACCTTTAAAGTCTCTGAAGACTCATGTTTGTTACTTCGGTCAGAAAAACTAAGAATCATATCTTAAAGTCTCTAGAAATTCATATCCATTTGACTTCATGGTTAAGGCAGCTAAAAAAACCTGCTGAAAACACTAACCAGAATCTTCATCAACAGTATGCTTCAGCTACTCTGCATCTGTATTTGCCAGATCTTAAAGATGATGTGGTATGCTAGCGCAAATGCTGAAGGAATTTACTACCATCTGTAAAATGCAGACCTTCCTGGTGAAATTATGACAGTAAATTAATTTAATCTCTTAATGTGTTATTGGCATACATACAGCTTCTTTTATATACAAGAGTAATTGTATGTTTCAGAAATCAGGAAATCCCATTGCTGCTCATGTCTCACTTTGGCACTGTATCTGGATGAACCACTTTACCTGCAAGAGCTGTCATCTGCAAATGTGTAATTTATGAGCACTTCATGACAATTTTGTGTAAGGCATAGTTAGACATACATATTCCATTTTACTTAGCTTTGAAAAGCATGTAAAATTTAAAAAAAATTAAAAAATCAGAGGACATGGGTCATACTTCACATTATTCAGATTAAAAATGAAGAAACTTCTGTCAAATTGTCAAATGTTTCTGCATAGCTAGCCTAAATATTTTTTTGTTAAAGTTCTTTCTGCTTCACTGAAAAGCTAGGGAATTTGCTTGTAGATTTCACAAGGGAAAGTGCCACCTTTTCATTTTATGGGTTTTAGTGGATTTTTTTTCTCTTTTACTGATTTGCCATAAAAAGTCTACAGCTTCCCCTTTGCTTAATGTATGTCCGCCTGAATTCAGGTTCACTTCACAAAGCCTGCAGGTAAGGTCTGTTCACCATTAGCAACACGGTGAAATTTCAAAAATTTCAACCTAATGCTGCAACAACCCCAGTTCAAAGGAAAGAGGCAGAAAAGTGAAGACTCCTGGGATGCAGAACATACCTCAAGCTTCAACTCAGAGCATTCATTTTTTGACCTCAGAGTTAATCTGATTTTCTAGACCTCTCTGTTCCCAGAGCACTGGAGGAAAGAAGAGCATATGGGCTGAAAAGATGAGAAATGGAGTTTCCAGAAAGATTAGAGTAAGCATATAATAAGCTCAGAAGAGAGATTTACTGGTTACTATACTAAATTTATAATGAAGGCATATTGACCCTGGCCGCTGAATGGGCATAAGAGTAAAAACTAGACAAAAGTGACATTTGTCTTTGGAAACGTTTGCAAGAAATAGCATTTCCCTAAACACCTTACAAAACACTTTACAAGCCATACAGTGGTTTACAATCTGATTAAAATGCAAGTTTGATAACAAGAACACGCTAAGCCAAAAATATTATTAGAAAAAGACAATTTCACTCTTCCGTTGTCATCTTTACACCACTGATGTTTGGTATTTTCCCATATTCTCTAAGTAGACATGACAAGGATTGTACTGTATCTTTGTTGCAAAATCTTCCTGTATACAGAGCTGACTAATTCAAAATGATGCTTTAAGAAACTCCAGCTACTCAATTTCTTTTGAGAATACAACCTTTACATCTTAAAGGTAGAGGGTTCAAGGTATAAAAGCAAATGCAATGCATTCCAAACTTCACAGCAGAGTTTCACAATTTATTTCAAATCAGGTTAACTCAGCACTGCCGCAAGAAAAGAGCCCTCCCATTCCCCTGTTTTCAAGCATTCATTTCTGTCCCAGACCACCCTTCCTCTGCCTGCCAGCATGGTCTCTTTTATGTGCCATGACAGTTTTTACAATGAATTCAGCTAATAATTATTTTTTGCTGGGTTAGTTTTAACTAACTAGCTCAGCTCTCTACTCCCCATCCAACTCATAGAGCAGTGGCATAAATAGCTGCGTTCCCACCAGGAAAGAAGCGAGCACACTTGCGGCTGGAGGGCAGGAACTCTTCTTTGCACAATAGTGCTGTCTTACCCCAGCTGAAACTAACGGCCACTGTCACCATAACTTCAAAACCAAATAACTAATTTTCTTCCTTCAGATGCCACCAAGATCTGTTGCAAAAGACAAGCTACCAGTGACAATCAAAGGACAGCTATTATCTTAAAAAGGCCTGAAGTATTCTTCTACAATGATCCCCCAAATTTAAAGTGATCACTGGGAGAACACTGAAGAATGAAATGACTCAAAGAACTCCTTTTGCAAAAAAACTCTTAAGCTGTTCTTTGACTCTCTTTAAGGGTTCTGTTCTTTTAGGAATAGAAAAGACCCTCATTATTTTTCAGTTTCAAATTACACATGAAATAAGCAACGAGCAGTAAGATACATTCCAGCTATGAATAAAGCAGAAGTGGCAGTAAGTGTTTCTTGACAGAGTAAGATCATCTCAGGAGCAATATAAATATGCAAATGATTTTCAGAGACGACTCCATGACAAGATTTCAACAGTTTTGCTGTTGAAATGAATTTCTCCTTAGGAATGGTACAACTGAACAGAGAGGTAACAGCTCCAACATATGGAGACTAGTAATGATACTAATCAGATAAAGTGATATAGTCTTGAACAAAGCATAGGTCCTTCAGATGGTGTAAGTGATGCAAATATTACACCTCTCAAGGCAGGACAGGGCTCCAGTGACTGTATCAAAACTTCAGACTTTTAAACAGTGGCAACTAGTCCGAAGGACACAGCAGCAAACAGACTTTCTTCTCTAACAGAGAAACGTCTACATTCTCTGAAAAAGAAGAATTAACATGTAGTCCAACCTGTAAGAAATTCTACATCTGATTATTTATTTGCAATACTTTTGTATTTTTAATATTAGTAATTATTTTTTAATTACTATTTTGGCCTGTTTTAGTCACATATACCACATAAACTTACAATTATTCTTCTGAGAAGCACATTTGAAAGCACTAGTTATTTCTGAATCAACTATTTCTAACATTTCCAGATTTTTATCGTGAGCAGACCACAATGCTTACTAAGTGCAACACCTAACTATTCTTAAAATGGATCTTGGAACTAACATACAAAAAGCCAAACTAGTTCAGACCAAAGGTCTGTCTAGCAAGCATCCCATCTCCAGTAGAGGCCAGAAGCAGACACTAAGGCAACAAAAGAATAGGACAAACATATTTAACAATCCCCCTGAACATTTTTCCAGCCTCTATTTCCACCTCAGGGGATATCATGAACCTCATACAGGCTGTCTATTTAGTAATCCTCAATTAATATCTGTTCTTAGCCCTGTCCAATCCTGCAAGTTGCTGCAACTCCAACATTCTTTGGCAAGACCTTCCCCATGTCTATTGTCTGTCACATGAACCAACACACCTTCCTTATTTTTTGAAACTGCCTGCTTGCTTTTTGATGATCCCGAGGTTTTATGTTGGAAAATGAGCAGTCCAACCCCAGTCATCCTTTTCGCACTGGTTCTGATTTTGCAAACCTCAGTTGCGTAACATCCTTTTTCCAGGCCAAAGAGTCCTAACCAGCTCAGTCATTCCTCATACATAAACTGATGCATACCTTCATTCCTATAATCAGTCTTGTTGCCCTCCTAGCTTTCCAAGATGCAGGAACCAGAATGGCACACAGTAATTCAGGGTATAGGCAAACCGTAAATTCATACAATGGGAGTCATATTCTGTGTTTCTCTTGTCTATGTTTGTTGTAACAAATCTTAATGTTTGATATGCCTGGCAGATGTCTTTAAGTATTACCAAGCCCTGAGCTAGCATGACTATCTGAAAATACAGCTCCCAGCACACAGGCCATCAGTTTATGTGTGAAGTTAGGACTGTTTTTCACCCGCATGCATCATGTTCACCTACACTACATTTCATCCGTCACTTTATTCCCTGGGCACTGCTGTCTTCTAACTGAGTTTGTCTACAATCCTGCTGCAATTCCATAATCAGTCCTCATCCCTACTAGCTCAAATAGTTTTGCAGCATCAGTAAGGTGTCCCTCTCTACTTCTTTCCCAGGATAATTATGAGTAGATAGGATAGTAGAGGTCCCTACCTCAACACCATCATTTACTCCTGCCCTCTGTTTCTTATCTTTTTAACTGACTATTTATCCATGCAGAAACCTTCTCTATTATCTCATCACTACTTAATTTCCTTGAAAGTCTTTGGAAAGAGATGCTGTAAAACCCCTTTATGAAACTTCAGTAGAACATAGCAGGCAGATCAACTTATTAATGGCCTTGCTTGCTGACTACTTCAAAAAACATGAAGACTAAGGCAGAACTTCTCTCTGTGAAAACTCCATTGATTCTTTGCAACTAAATCATATTCACCAGGTGCTGGTATGTCCTTAACTTTAGTGCCTACTAAGCCGCACAGTACTGATGTCCAACTTCCATGTCTGTACATCCTGGATTCCCTGGACCTTTTTTTTTTTTTTTAAATTTTGCCCTTGAGTTTTCTTTGGTGAGTTAATATCATCCATTCTCAGCAATTTGCTATTGCTCATTTTGTCTGTTTCTTCTACAACCTCTTCTACAGTCACTGTAATTTCTGAGAGATTCTGCTGCAGCTCACCTGTAAGCAGGGTTTTACAATGTGACTCCCTCCACTTACCTTCACAGCAACAAACAACACAGAACCAATTTACCTCCCCCCTGCAACAGCCTGCAGCAGCCTTGTTGTGCTGAGTACTCCTTGTCATCCCTCAGCCCCCCGAGTGCTTCTTGCTCCTGCTGCATATGAAAAATGGTATTTTGGTTTAATAGCATTTTGTGGAGCTTTGAGCAAATGAATTAAACTCCCCACCACCCCCGGCCTATTTCTATCTGCTAAAGTTTATGATCCTTCTGTTTTCTTCATTTAGCTAAAACTCCTTTTAAAACAGCTTTTTAAAGTATAGTTTGTCATTTCCTGTGGCCTTTGTTACTTTGCTGTTCAGCTATGCAGTCAGTCTTCCCTTTAGCCTTACTCAAGCCTTTCTTAGCTGCTAGCATGCACTAGCGCCGCACATTGAACACTTATTATTCTCCACACCACTTGTAAGGATGTAATTCTTTTAGATCCCCATTTTAGCTTGAAAAGTTCATGAATGAGAGCAACAGCTAGCTGGACTCAATAAAGCTCAAAATCCATTGCAGTCTTATATTAAGAAACTCCCAGTCTGTTCAGATTATTACTATTATAAAATTATTAATCACAAGCATAGAGAAGAGGGTATTTTGATTGCTTATGCTGGTGGAGAGAATAAATAAAATCACCTTATAATTTGACCTAATAGGACAAAAAAGCAAAAAGCTAAAGCTGTGATGTTAAATCTTTGAAATGTCAGGAAATCCTGAAGTTTTATACCGGCCCTCATGCTGTCTTCTTACATTACTACAAATCTGTGTTTTAAATAGCAGAAATCTAACCAAGGTTATAATAATATATACTGCAACCCTAAATATACACATAAAGAATTATCAAATATGCAAGCACAGAATCCTGCAATATGTCATACTAAAAATAATTCTCATTGTATCCCTTTTTTCTTAGAAATGCCTGACAGAAGATCTCTTCCCTATATATTAATAATTCTTTCAGCAACCCTTGTCTTCCCATCCCTCCCAGTTAGCTACTAGGCCTGCCTTAGAAGCAAAGAGAAAAACTAACTGGCTGAGCTGAATTCCAGATGCAAGTCTCACTGTTTTTACTGATACAGTCTATGTCACATACCAACTAAACTTTCATTCAAATAAAGATTGTACGTTCTGACATACAAATAACTGTTTAAAAAAGTTGGTGTTGTAGAAAAAGCAGCATATATATGTAATTGCATAAGTGCAATATGTAATCAAAGGACTAGTATCTAAGATGCAATGTAGTTACATTAAAGATTGCATGCAAATCTGTTTCTGTGTTTAAACATACGCGTGCACACACACAAACCAACCCACATCTTCTACGTGTTTACAGATACCTTCAGTCTTAAACAAACTGGACAGTCACAGAATTACAAACTACAAAACTGCACTAAGAGAAATTGCTGTTAGAACATACAGAATCCACCATCTGGAATATGAAAGAAGCAAATGGCAGAATATTGGCACTGCCTGATATAAAACAAGGAAGCCCTCAATAACCCGTCAATGTGTTTGAAAATACACTACAGCAGTCTGCACGGCATAGAGAACAGAACTGTTTGTTTCAGCATCAGATTATGCACTTATGTAATCTTGTGAATTAGGGGTAGTAAAGTGTAAAATTCCTACAGACTTTGTGACGTGCTTGACCCAAATTATGTGTGTATAATAATGAACATTTTTTCATAGTTTCAGGTAAATTTAGAAAAAGAGTAAAGATTAAGCATAAGCAAATCAATTATTTTCTGAAATTTCCTTTGAATACTGTTTTTCTTTGAATTATTCTTTGAATAACTTTTTAAAATCAAGTGTATGTAAAGCAATATACAGACAGCTGTGTTTAAGAAGAACAAGTATTTTCGATATAAAAGAAAAAGGAAATACAGGTAAAGACAAATCCTTTTTGGTTTTTTTGCATATAGGAGAATATTTATGTCTAAAATAATGGTATGAGCGAGTCATGTGGTTATTGCTACTAAAACAATCAGTCGATAAATACTACTATCTATCCCACTAGGATAATCAGGTTACAGTTACTGTCAGTTTGGTTCTGCAAATGTACTGAAACATTGCGGCATCTCTTCTAAATGTATAGACTACATTCTACTTTTTTTTTTCAGTAACTCAACTGAAGCTTTCCTTTCCTCCACGTAATTTAAAAAAAAAAAAAAAAAAGTATCTGTTATTCCCAGTTTTAGACTAGGAAATTACTTCATTAAGACAGAATAATTTTCAAGTCTATTCCCATCTCATAACATACACCATAAGTAGAACTTTATAGAATTTCAGTAAGGTCCTGTTAAATGCATTCCTGTGACAAAAGAGATTTCTGCAAGATACTCCTGCTACTAAAGAACGTACATTGCATGCAAAAATTCAGTCAAAACTTAATCAATTAACAGTTGTCTTTGAAAAATTAATCTGAAAGACATTATTAATGTTGCAGTAAAATAAACAAGATCACATGTTTTGCTTTTTCTAAGCATTAGCTTAACATGCTGGAAGATTATTGTTTTCTGTGGGAATTGTATCACCATCTCATTTTCTCCATCATTACTGCCAGAATGCCACAGCAAACCAGCTAGATGCTTAAACAGCTGAGATTTTTTTGTTTATTTGTTTGTTTGCATGGTAGCTCATTTCAGATCTCTTTAAGTGTTAATAAATAAAAGTTGAAAAAACAGTAAGAACCTATTTCAGCCATCAAGGCACTATAGGTTTTCTTCACATCAAATCTCTCTTTGACTTCCTGGCAAATTTCAGTTAAGGATATAATTACCATTTCCTCTTTAGAAACACCTAATATTTTAAGTAACTTTTATATAACCAGTGAAAAATCTGATCAAATTTGAGGTGTACATGGCCAATGAAGAAAATGAAGCGAATAATGATAACCTTTCTCAAACTGAAAACAAACAGTACTCATCTTCCTGGCATAACAGAACAAACTTCCACTAACACGTTTCAAGGCATCACTCAAAATACTGATCTGGGTTTAAGACCATTTCACAATGTAATCAGGCCCCACCAAAATTGAAAGCTGCAGTAACTTTAAGCCACAGCCATACCCGTGTGCATGCACTCATGTGAAAGTATCGCACACACTAAATTGCACTGAGGCCGTGACAACATGCAACTTAGTAATGTGCAATATCTCCACCAGAGCAAGCAGAATGGGAGCTTCAGGGAAGAAGGGTATGGTGCATTCAGGAAGAGAACGACATGCTGCTCAGGGAAAGGAAAATGGTTCAGGCAAAGGTGTGCATGCTACTACTTTGGAGACCTGTGGAGAATTACTGCTTCATCCATTCAGGAAAAAAAAAAAGATCCAGACAGGAGCACCACCTCCCTATTTCAGGGGTAAAGGACATAATTTTCCTACTTATGCAGTGAGGTAGGTGACTTAGGAACTAACTTGATTTTACAGAACCTTTCTGAACAAAGCAGATCTCACACTGGTATGTGCAGGTAATGATTTCCCACCAACCCTCAAAAGACTGCATTATTACTATAGTTATAATTACAATGAAGATTTCACTGACTAGTATTGAGAACTAAAATTATCTAAATCCAGTAAACTGGTCCAAGCGGTTCTCACATTTCTAAAGCAAGTCATCTTCCTAACCCTGACTAAGAGTGCCGCTGAAAGGATTCCTGCAGCTCAACCTACTCTGGCATAACCCTTCTGCCACAGTCGCCAGCCCCCTCCCTATTCCCCTTTCTCCACTGGTTCCTGTAGCTCACTTTTAGTAGTTTCAGTGAAAGAAATGTACTTACTATATTCACAGGCTCTAAACACCACTGCCAGTTAAGGGAAACTGTTGCACACAATGAAAGAGCAATACTACCTTCATAATTCACCACATTTTTCTGCTGATACCCACTTATGTAATATGGAAAACAGGTAAAAATAAAGATTAAAAAAGAAAAAAAAGGACAGAACGGCAGGAGGGATGAAAGGCAAAGGACTAATGGAGCATTTATCAAGAAGAAGAAATAGTAACAAAGTGTGGCCTCATCAAGAAAGTTAAAACTGGAGTGAGAAAGACCTGAGATTGATTGCAAACCAAAGAAAAAGAGAAACAGATAAACCAACTGGGCATGAAAGACCAAAACTGTTAGATAACAGAAGCTATTTTGCTACTGAGGCAACAGCAGTATTCAGGATTATTAACATTTTCCTAAATTTTTACTTCCCACCTCATTTGCAGGCAATGGCACACAAAATTCCAGCATGGAATTTGGCATTGTGAATTTTGAATGAGTTGCTTTATTTCAAGTAGCACCAGTACGTCATACATCAGTTAGAAAACCCTGCGGTCACACACGCCTTTGGCAGTGATCTTCCTCCCAGGCTTTTTACTGTTTTTTATGGAATCATCACACAAATATTGATCTTCCCTCTCCCCCCACAGATTAAATGCTGCCTTCCCTAAGATGCAACCGATCAGGAGAAGCAAAGGCAGTATATCACAGAATCACAGAATCGTATAGGTTGGAAAAGACCTTTAAGATCATCGAGTCCAACCGTAAACCTAACGCTACCAAGTCCACCACTACACCATGTCCCTAAGCACCTAATCCAAACGTCTTTTAAATACCTCCAGGGATGGCGACTCAACCACTTCCCTGGGCAGCCTGTTCCAATGCTTGACAACCCTTTCAGTGAAGTAAAATTTCCTAATATCCAGTCTAAACCTCCCCTGGTGCAACTTGAAGCCATTTCCTCTTTTCCTATCACTTGTTACCTGGGAGACGAGACCGACCCCCACCTCGCTACAACCTCCTTTCAGGTAGTTGTAGAGAGCGATAAGGTCTCCCCTCAGCCTCCTTTTCTCCAGGCTAAACAGCCCCAGTTCCCTCAGTCGCTCCTCACAGGACTTGTGCTCTAGACCCTTCACCAGCTTCGTTACCCTTCTCTGGACACGCTCCAGCACCTCAATGGCTCCCTTGTAGTGCGGGGCCCAAAACTGAACACAGTATTCAAGGTGCAGCCTCACCAGTGCCGAGCACAGGGGCACGATCACTTCCCTACTCCTGCTGGCTACGCTATTTTTGATACAAGCCAGGATGCCATTGGCTTTCTTGGCCACCTGGGCACACTGCTGGCTCATATTCAGCCAGCTGTCGACCAACACCCCCAGGTCCTTTTCTGCCAGGCAGCTTTCCAGCCACTCTTCCCCAAGCTTGTAGCGTTGCATGGGGTTGCTGTGGCCCAAGTGCAGGACCTTGCACTTGGCCTTGTTAAACCTCATACAATTGACCTTGGCCCATCGATCCAGCCTGTCCAGGTCCCTCTGCAGAGCCTTCCTACCCTCAAGCAGATCAACACTCCCGCATAACTTGGTGTCATCTGCAAACTTACTGAGGGTACACTTGATCCCTTCATCCAGATCATTGATAAAGATATTAAACAGAACTGGCCCCAACACAGAGCCCTGGGGACACCGCTTGTGACCGGCCGCCAACTGGAGTAAACTCCATTCACCACCACTCTTTGGGCCCAGCCATCCAGACAGTTCTTTACCCAGTGAAGCGTACACCCGTCCAAGCCATGAGCAGCCAGTTTCTCCAGGAGAATGCTGTGGGAAACAGTGTCAAAGGCTTTACTGAAGTCTAGATAGACAACATCCACAGCCTTTCCCTCATCTACTAGGTGGGTCACCTTGTTGTAGAAGGAGATCAGGTTGGTCAAGCAGGACCTGCCTTTCCTAAACCCATGCTGGCTGGGCTTGATCCCTTGGTTAGTCTCTACATGCTGTGTGATAGCACTCAAGAGGATCTGCTCCATCAGCTTCCCGGGTACCAAGGTCAGGCTGACAGGCCTGTAGTTCCCCGGATCCTCCTTCTGGCCCTTCTTGTAGATGGGTGTCACATTAGCTAATCTCCAGTCAGCAGGGACCTCACTAGTTAGCCAGGACTGCTGGTAAATGATGGAAAGGGGCTTGGTGAGCACATCTGCCAGTTCCTTCAGTACTCTCGGGGGGATCTCATCAGGCCACATAGACTTGTGTGTGTCTAAGTGATGTAGCAGGTCACTAACCATTTCCCCCTGGATTATGGGGGCTCCATTCTGGTCCCCATCCCTATCTTCCGACTCAGGGGGCTGGGTACCCAGAGAACAATTGGCCCTACTATTAAAGACTGAGGCAAAGAAGGCATTAAGTACCTAAGTCTTTTCCTCATCCTTGGTCACTGTGTTCCCTCCCCCATCTAATAGAACCTGGAGATTCTCCTTAGCTCTCCTTTTGCTGCTAATGTATTTGAAGAAGTATTTTCTGTTGTCTTTTGCAGCAGCAGCCAGATTGAGCTCTAGCTCAGCTTTGGCCCTTCTAATTTTCTCCCTGCACAGCCTTGCTACACCTTTGTAGTCCTCCTGAGTTGCCTGCCCCTTCTTCCAGAGGTCGTATACTCTCCTCTTTTTCCTGAGTTGGAGCCAGAGCTCTCTAGTCAGCCAGGCTGGTATTCTTCCCCACCCGCTCGTCTTTCGGCACCTGGGGACAGCCCACTCTTCTGCCTTGGCACAAGATGGCAACAAAGCAATATGGAAACACAGCACACACAAGTACTTACTCTAAAATAATAGGAGCGTTTTCATCATGAAAGTTACTCAAAATTGGGAAAACTGATTCATGAACAGTTTTCAAAACCACGTTTGTCCTACAGTCCAAACACTGTCGATCCCCTTCTGGACGATTGCTTAGAGGCTGCAGGACTTACCTGTGAGAACCGGGATAACTCCGTCAAAGGCAGATATCTGGGGCAAAGGCAAATGCCCAGCATACAAACAGAATCACATTTGCAACACAGGGAAAGACCAAATCAGCAGCAGGCCATGCCTTGTGTTTTCCTTTGCCTCCTTGTCCTGGGAGACGCCTAGACAGACTGAATTATGTTCCCAGGCTGAGAAGCTCCACTCTGAGCAAAGGTGCTTCTTGCATGCCTTCCTATCCTCTGGGTGTCTAAAGTATTAGAAGAGCAAAAGTTTCTTGAAAATGAAACCAAACACTTGGTGGCAGTGCACAAAGAGTAGCACAAATCAAGCAAAAGACCTTGGAGAAACAACTGTTCCTTTGGAAAAGCAGAAGACTACAGGTCTGCTAGAAAGAAGAGCTGCGCTTCACGCTTAAGATCCCTTCTAGCTGTTTCATTACTAATTTTTAAGACAAGACAATAAACCATTAAAAAAAGCCCACAAACAATAAACCAACTATAACAAAAAAACCCCAGTAAAAATGCCTCCTATATTATTTAGCACTTTGGCAACGTCATCCAGAATATTTTCTCTCGGGTAAGCAACATGGCAGGCGGGAGCGAGCCCCAGGAAAGGGGCCCTCAGCCCCCACGACCCTCCTCCTCCTCCTCCTCCCACATTTCGGCATCTTTCAGGCCACACGCCCCCCCACGCCCAAACACGCCATATTTGGCCGCGCGCATCGGCCACAGCCACAATCGCATCACAGTGGCCTCCTGCTGTCACCAGCCACCTCACCGCCTTTTGTTCCGGCCCTGTAAAAGCAGGGGCCCCGGCAGCTGGCCCACAGCCTGCCGAGCTTCCAGGCCCTCGCATGCCAAGCATGCTTGGAAGGAAGAGGACCCGGAGCAGCGAGGCGGATGGCTGCCCACCTTGGCGTGGGATGCCACAGAGCTGCTCCCCGCAACCGTGCAGGAGGAAGGCACCTCGCAGGAGGAGGAGGAGGAGGAAGCACAGGCGGCGGAGGAGGAGGAACAAAATCAACCCTCCTGCCGTCAGCGCTGTCCACCTCGCTTCCCTCAACGACACCATGCAGCTCTTGGCTCTAGGCCCACCAGGGAACGCCGTGGAGCCCAGGCGCGTCTGCCTGCCAGGCACCAGCCTGAGCAGCGAGGCGGCTGGCTGCCCACCTTTGCGTGGGACAGCACAGAGACGCTTCCCGCAACCGCCAAAGAGGAAGGAGCCTCTCAGGAGCCTGAAGATGGGGAAGCAGCGGAGGAGCAGGAGGAGGAGGAGGAACATCCCCCCTCGGACCATGAGAGCCATCGCCCACGCTCTTGCGATCGAGGTCGTCCAGCGCGCAGCTGTGGCCACCCAGGGGAACAGCGTGGGGCCCTGGCGTGTCTATCTGCTCAGGCACGGTCTGAGGCCCAGGCGTGACAGACCACCAAAGGACGACGTGGAGCCCATGGACATCGATCCACCCGAGCACAGCGTGGGGCCAATGGCTGTTAATCCACCAGACAACAGCGTGGAGCCCATGGAGGTGGATCCACCTCAAGAACAGTCCAGTCTCCGACGGCAGTGGGTCTGCCTGCCACAGCGATGACCTGGCAGTACCCCAGCCATCCAGGCTCCCTTGCGTGAGATGCCATCAACAGCGTCGCAGGAGCGCCCGGCCGGCTCCCTACCGGTGGCCCAGCCTCCGCACCTTCGTGAATGGACAATAAACAAGAACAAAAGAATCAAAATGCTCTTGTCCTCTCTTAGGCGGCACTTTGGCGACGGCATCTGCACTGCACTCCTGTGGCCCCTCCTGCTCTCTGTCTTTGAGTAGGAGGCTCTTTTGGGAAACTTTCCGTTTCCATGCGCGCCTTCCTGCTTTGCTGGTGCCTTACGTTCTGGTTTTTCCAGGCTATAACATCAACAATTTGGTAATCGTCTTTGAAATGGAGTAAAATTATCATAAGAAAGGCAGCGAACCCTAAGAATTTCTTGTTTCCACATTATCGCTCTCACTTCAGTGCCAGGTAAAGTTAGGGAGGTCATTCTGGAGGTTATTGAACAACACTTGAGAGACAACGCAGTCATTGGTCATAGCCAACACGGGTTCGCAAGGGCAACGTCCTGTTCAACTGAAAACAAACTCTGCGGACTTCCCGCAGGCTCACCTGCAAGATCGCCCACCAATACACAGTTCTTTCGTCGATTCTCAAAGGGTTGCGTGGGCCCCTCTTTCCCATCCACCACCACCGCCCCTCCAGAAGAGGGGCCATCTCTTCTGCACCGAGCCCCGAGGGAGAGGCGACGAGAGGGCCTGCCTTCCATCAAGCTGCTGCCTTCCTCACGTGGCAAGGGGCACCCACGACCTTGCGGAAGGTGGCCTGTCCCACTGCCACCCAGGCCCTTACTTCAGACCCTCACCTGCATCAGCCCCACCACTGACCTGACGCACACCACCACTAGCAGCTGCCCCGCGCGCGGGGTTTGTCCTGCTGAGCACAAGGCAGCGGTCCTCCCACCGCGTAGTCTCCTTCTCCCGTCCACGCCTCGCCCATCTGGATACCGGGGGAGGCTGTGTCACGGGCCTTGCTGAAGTCAGACTAAATGGCACTCACTGCTCTCCCCTTGTCCCGCTAGGACGGGCACCTCCTCAACGCAAGGCTCGTGTTGGTCCCGGCACAAGTCGTCCTTGCTGAAGTTCTGCTGGCTGTTCCCTGAGCTCACCTTGTCCTTCGTGTGCCTCCAAACAATCTTCTGGCAGATGCCTGAGAAGGGCAAGAGCTTCTTCCTGGAAACCTGCCAGAAGGCTCCCGTTCTCCAGCTCCAATTCTTCCAACAACGCGGGAGAGCTCTTCCTCGCAACGCGTAAGCAAGAGACCGCAAAGCGGTGAGAAGCTTTGTCCTTCGTACGAGCGAACAGAGCAAGGGTGCACCTCAGACTGAACCCACCCCCACCTCCAGGCCCCAAGCACCTCCCTCGGTGGCCTCCGACAGGCTCCTCACGTCGTGCTGGCACAGCAGCCCAAAGGACGCCAGGCCCTCTCCTCCCCTCTCCCTCCCTCCGCGCTCCGTGCAGAACAGACGACACCTCTCCACGCTCCAGGGGCAAGGACGGGGACGGCGAAGAAGAGCCCACGCAACACTTGGCAATCAGCAATTCTTTTACGGAGCGCTGGCAGAGCTTGCGCAGGCCGGCCGGCACTCCTTTTCCCGCCGGCCGGCGCGATGTCTGGATGCTTTGCCCCCTCTCAGCCACTGGCGAGCGTGGGGGGCTGTGCCACTTGCAGGGTGCCGGCTCGGTGGGGGCTCACCGAGGACCCCCGACCCTCCTGGAATGTTCTTGCCACCGTCTCATCGAGGGGACCCCAGGCACGCCATGAGCAGGGGGCTGGAGCCCAGGGCTCATGACGGGAGGGGGAGGGCGGTCCCTGTGCCCAAGGGGCCGCCTTTCTCTTGGGCAAGCAACATGGCAGGCGGGAGCGAGCCCCAGGAAAGGGGCCCTCAGCCCCCACGACCCTCCTCCTCCTCCTCCCACATTTCGGCATCTTTCAGGCCACACGCCCCCCCACGCCCAAACACGCCATATTTGGCCGCGCGCATCGGCCACAGCCACAATCGCATCACAGTGGCCTCCTGCTGTCACCAGCCACCTCACCGCCTTTTGTTCCGGCCCTGTAAAAGCAGGGGCCCCGGCAGCTGGCCCACAGCCTGCCGAGCTTCCAGGCCCTCGCATGCCAAGCATGCTTGGAAGGAAGAGGACCCGGAGCAGCGAGGCGGATGGCTGCCCACCTTGGCGTGGGATGCCACAGAGCTGCTCCCCGCAACCGTGCAGGAGGAAGGCACCTCGCAGGAGGAGGAGGAGGAGGAAGCACAGGCGGCGGAGGAGGAGGAACAAAATCAACCCTCCTGCCGTCAGCGCTGTCCACCTCGCTTCCCTCAACGACACCATGCAGCTCTTGGCTCTAGGCCCACCAGGGAACGCCGTGGAGCCCAGGCGCGTCTGCCTGCCAGGCACCAGCCTGAGCAGCGAGGCGGCTGGCTGCCCACCTTTGCGTGGGACAGCACAGAGACGCTTCCCGCAACCGCCAAAGAGGAAGGAGCCTCTCAGGAGCCTGAAGATGGGGAAGCAGCGGAGGAGCAGGAGGAGGAGGAGGAACATCCCCCCTCGGACCATGAGAGCCATCGCCCACGCTCTTGCGATCGAGGTCGTCCAGCGCGCAGCTGTGGCCACCCAGGGGAACAGCGTGGGGCCCTGGCGTGTCTATCTGCTCAGGCACGGTCTGAGGCCCAGGCGTGACAGACCACCAAAGGACGACGTGGAGCCCATGGACATCGATCCACCCGAGCACAGCGTGGGGCCAATGGCTGTTAATCCACCAGACAACAGCGTGGAGCCCATGGAGGTGGATCCACCTCAAGAACAGTCCAGTCTCCGACGGCAGTGGGTCTGCCTGCCACAGCGATGACCTGGCAGTACCCCAGCCATCCAGGCTCCCTTGCGTGAGATGCCATCAACAGCGTCGCAGGAGCGCCCGGCCGGCTCCCTACCGGTGGCCCAGCCTCCGCACCTTCGTGAATGGACAATAAACAAGAACAAAAGAATCAAAATGCTCTTGTCCTCTCTTAGGCGGCACTTTGGCGACGGCATCTGCACTGCACTCCTGTGGCCCCTCCTGCTCTCTGTCTTTGAGTAGGAGGCTCTTTTGGGAAACTTTCCGTTTCCATGCACGCCTTCCTGCTTTGCTAGTGCCTTACGTTCTGGTTTTTCCAGGCTATAACATCAACAATTTGGTAATCGTCTTTGAAATGGAGTAAAATTATCATAAGAAAGGCAGCGAACCCTAAGAATTTCTTGTTTCCACATTATCGCTCTCACTTCAGTGCCAGGTAAAGTTAGGGAGGTCATTCTGGAGGTTATTGAACAACACTTGAGAGACAACGCAGTCATTGGTCATAGCCAACACGGGTTCGCAAGGGCAACGTCCTGTTCAACTGAAAACAAACTCTGCGGACTTCCCGCAGGCTCACCTGCAAGATCGCCCACCAATACACAGTTCTTTCGTCGATTCTCAAAGGGTTGCGTGGGCCCCTCTTTCCCATCCACCACCACCGCCCCTCCAGAAGAGGGGCCATCTCTTCTGCACCGAGCCCCGAGGGAGAGGCGACGAGAGGGCCTGCCTTCCATCAAGCTGCTGCCTTCCTCACGTGGCAAGGGGCACCCACGACCTTGCGGAAGGTGGCCTGTCCCACTGCCACCCAGGCCCTTACTTCAGACCCTCACCTGCATCAGCCCCACCACTGACCTGACGCACACCACCACTAGCAGCTGCCCCGCGCGCGGGGTTTGTCCTGCTGAGCACAAGGCAGCGGTCCTCCCACCGCGTAGTCTCCTTCTCCCGTCCACGCCTCGCCCATCTGGATACCGGGGGAGGCTGTGTCACGGGCCTTGCTGAAGTCAGACTAAATGGCACTCACTGCTCTCCCCTTGTCCCGCTAGGACGGGCACCTCCTCAACGCAAGGCTCGTGTTGGTCCCGGCACAAGTCGTCCTTGCTGAAGTTCTGCTGGCTGTTCCCTGAGCTCACCTTGTCCTTCGTGTGCCTCCAAACAATCTTCTGGCAGATGCCTGAGAAGGGCAAGAGCTTCTTCCTGGAAACCTGCCAGAAGGCTCCCGTTCTCCAGCTCCAATTCTTCCAACAACGCGGGAGAGCTCTTCCTCGCAACGCGTAAGCAAGAGACCGCAAAAGCGGTGAGAAGCTTTGTCCTTCGTACGAGCGAACAGAGCAAGGGTGCACCTCAGACTGAACCCACCCCCACCTCCAGGCCCCAAGCACCTCCCTCGGTGGCCTCCGACAGGCTCCTCACGTCGTGCTGGCACAGCAGCCCAAAGGACGCCAGGCCCTCTCCTCCCCTCTCCCTCCCTCCGCGCTCCGTGCAGAACAGACGACACCTCTCCACGCTCCAGGGGCAAGGACGGGGGACGGCGAAGAAGAGCCCACGCAACACTTGGCAATCAGCAATTCTTTTACGGAGCGCTGGCAGAGCTTGCGCAGGCCGGCCGGCACTCCTTTTCCCGCCGGCCGGCGCGATGTCTGGATGCTTTGCCCCCTCTCAGCCACTGGCGAGCGTGGGGGGCTGTGCCACTTGCAGGGTGCCGGCTCGGTGGGGGCTCACCGAGGACCCCCGACCCTCCTGGAATGTTCTTGCCACCGTCTCATCGAGGGGACCCCAGGCACGCCATGAGCAGGGGGCTGGAGCCCAGGGCTCATGACGGGAGGGGGAGGGCGGTCCCTGTGCCCAAGGGGCCGCCTTTCTCTTGGGCAAGCAACATGGCAGGCGGGAGCGAGCCCCAGGAAAGGGGCCCTCAGCCCCCACGACCCTCCTCCTCCTCCTCCCACATTTCGGCATCTTTCAGGCCACACGCCCCCCCACGCCCAAACACGCCATATTTGGCCGCGCGCATCGGCCACAGCCACAATCGCATCACAGTGGCCTCCTGCTGTCACCAGCCACCTCACCGCCTTTTGTTCCGGCCCTGTAAAAGCAGGGGCCCCGGCAGCTGGCCCACAGCCTGCCGAGCTTCCAGGCCCTCGCATGCCAAGCATGCTTGGAAGGAAGAGGACCCGGAGCAGCGAGGCGGATGGCTGCCCACCTTGGCGTGGGATGCCACAGAGCTGCCCCCCGCAACCGTGCAGGAGGAAGGCACCTCGCAGGAGGAGGAGGAGGAGGAAGCACAGGCGGCGGAGGAGGAGGAACAAAATCAACCCTCCTGCCGTCAGCGCTGTCCACCTCGCTTCCCTCAACGACACCATGCAGCTCTTGGCTCTAGGCCCACCAGGGAACGCCGTGGAGCCCAGGCGCGTCTGCCTGCCAGGCACCAGCCTGAGCAGCGAGGCGGCTGGCTGCCCACCTTTGCGTGGGACAGCACAGAGACGCTTCCCGCAACCGCCAAAGAGGAAGGAGCCTCTCAGGAGCCTGAAGATGGGGAAGCAGCGGAGGAGCAGGAGGAGGAGGAGGAACATCCCCCCTCGGACCATGAGAGCCATCGCCCACGCTCTTGCGATCGAGGTCGTCCAGCGCGCAGCTGTGGCCACCCAGGGGAACAGCGTGGGGCCCTGGCGTGTCTATCTGCTCAGGCACGGTCTGAGGCCCAGGCGTGACAGACCACCAAAGGACGACGTGGAGCCCATGGACATCGATCCACCCGAGCACAGCGTGGGGCCAATGGCTGTTAATCCACCAGACAACAGCGTGGAGCCCATGGAGGTGGATCCACCTCAAGAACAGTCCAGTCTCCGACGGCAGTGGGTCTGCCTGCCACAGCGATGACCTGGCAGTACCCCAGCCATCCAGGCTCCCTTGCGTGAGATGCCATCAACAGCGTCGCAGGAGCGCCCGGCCGGCTCCCTACCGGTGGCCCAGCCTCCGCACCTTCGTGAATGGACAATAAACAAGAACAAAAGAATCAAAATGCTCTTGTCCTCTCTTAGGCGGCACTTTGGCGACGGCATCTGCACTGCACTCCTGTGGCCCCTCCTGCTCTCTGTCTTTGAGTAGGAGGCTCTTTTGGGAAACTTTCCGTTTCCATGCGCGCCTTCCTGCTTTGCTGGTGCCTTACGTTCTGGTTTTTCCAGGCTATAACATCAACAATTTGGTAATCGTCTTTGAAATGGAGTAAAATTATCATAAGAAAGGCAGCGAACCCTAAGAATTTCTTGTTTCCACATTATCGCTCTCACTTCAGTGCCAGGTAAAGTTAGGGAGGTCATTCTGGAGGTTATTGAACAACACTTGAGAGACAACGCAGTCATTGGTCATAGCCAACACGGGTTCGCAAGGGCAACGTCCTGTTCAACTGAAAACAAACTCTGCGGACTTCCCGCAGGCTCACCTGCAAGATCGCCCACCAATACACAGTTCTTTCGTCGATTCTCAAAGGGTTGCGTGGGCCCCTCTTTCCCATCCACCACCACCGCCCCTCCAGAAGAGGGGCCATCTCTTCTGCACCGAGCCCCGAGGGAGAGGCGACGAGAGGGCCTGCCTTCCATCAAGCTGCTGCCTTCCTCACGTGGCAAGGGGCACCCACGACCTTGCGGAAGGTGGCCTGTCCCACTGCCACCCAGGCCCTTACTTCAGACCCTCACCTGCATCAGCCCCACCACTGACCTGACGCACACCACCACTAGCAGCTGCCCCGCGCGCGGGGTTTGTCCTGCTGAGCACAAGGCAGCGGTCCTCCCACCGCGTAGTCTCCTTCTCCCGTCCACGCCTCGCCCATCTGGATACCGGGGGAGGCTGTGTCACGGGCCTTGCTGAAGTCAGACTAAATGGCACTCACTGCTCTCCCCTTGTCCCGCTAGGACGGGCACCTCCTCAAAGCAAGGCTCGTGTTGGTCCCGGCACAAGTCGTCCTTGCTGAAGTTCTGCTGGCTGTTCCCTGAGCTCACCTTGTCCTTCGTGTGCCTCCTACCGATCCTCTGTGATTTGCCGCTCTGCCCTTGTAGTACTAGTCTAGTCAAGTAAGTAATCAGGTCAGGCATCGCCTGACCTGGTGTTAGCAAATCCATTTATCCCATGACCTGATACATGCTGCTGGGATTCTGGTTCCCATCCTGCACCAACAGATTTCCTATCAAAGGCTGTGAGTGCATTTCATCCTACCTCTTGCAGTAGTTCAATTGTGGATTCCCTGTAAGTTCTTCACAACTCCTGCAGTGCCACCACAGCTGCTTCTTTTTTTTCTCCCACTACTCAAGTGCAAATTGAACATCTGAGGTATTGCGTCAGAAACAGTGTAATTCAACATTTCACTCAAAATAGGCTGGTAAGCTGTTCTTACCCCACTACAGCTCACAAATCAATTCACGTGAACAGGGAACTGTCACTGCCTTTGCGAACTCATCACCAAGGGAGTTAGAAATATGTTTTTCAAATCTCTATCTACTTATATTCAGGACAATAAAGATCACAACACAGCTCCGATAAGAGAACCTGCAGTGGGAAAAGGTCTTGGTTTGATTAGGTCCTTGCTGGATAGCAGCTTCAAGTTATGGGATTTCTTGAGCTACAGAAACCAATAGCTGTTTGCCCTCCTCTTCTTTCCTTGTTGCTCTTCTCCTGATAAAGAAATGGCAACAGACACAAAGGAACAGACTTGCTTGACTGTATCCAAGTTCCCTAGTGCTTTGCACAAACACATTTTAAGTGAAAGAGCAACAGAAGTGACTGACAACATGGAAGAAGAGTATTTTCATGTCATTTGGTCCATGAGCAACAGAGATGTAACTGCATCTCTTTCTAGGAGGATTCCTGCCCTCCAGACAGGACTGGTTAGATGCACTCTTAGCTTTGTGCACTTGCGATGTCCTGCTGAAGAGTGATGGGAACTGGGACACAGCTAGTGACTTTGAAGGTTTATAAGCTGATCTTTTTATACTTTTGGTAGAGCATGAACACATGAGTATTTTGAGGCTGGATTCATGTTGTATAATGTTATCACAGTCTAATGATGAAAGTGACTACAGAAGTTTCATTACTTGATAATTCAGAATACACATGGAGCCTCTTCCTCCCATCCTACCACCAAGCATTAACATCAATTTTGTATGCCTTTTACAGATGAAGTAAACAAGCCATTTTCAGATTCCTACCCTCTAGCAACAACTTGTCTTCAAAAACAAAGGATAGCTGCTACTTTGTGACAAAAGAAATGGTTTGCAGTGGCAATTGTCTTTCATATGGCAACAAACTGGGCATGCATAAACTCATGGGCATTTGTTACTATACTCTTCAGATTTACATACTGAAGATCACAATTAGTATTGAGTGGAATGCAAGCTAATCTAGAAGCATTATGATAAATCCTTAGGTACAACTGAGTGAGCGAGAGGAATTTCTGAAAGTCTCAGAAGAAGCATTTCAAAGAATTCAAAGAAGGCATCAAGTACAGGCTACTCCAAACAAACAAATATGAACGACTGATTCAGGCTACCTTAGCAAACACACAGACTGAGCTCCTTTGCATATGACAAACAGCTTCACATTCCACATTCTCCAGATACTGGCTTTTGCTCATCATATTTGTAGTTACTGATGCATGCTGGCTTTTTCCTACTCGTTTTCCTGTGGCTTCTCTAACATTGTTTTCTGTCTTTCCACCATTCTGAACTCTGACAAGTATCTTGGTCACCTGTGTCACAGACCCATAAACTTGAAATTGTATTTATACAATCCTCCTTACAGAGTATTCATGCCTAGAGAAGCCGTGCCCTATTTTTTGACACTGTTCCCCTCTACCAAGGGCTGAAGAGAACAATTCTTGAGACAAGTTTCAGTTTCTAAATCTGCTTGCATTCTTCAGAAGAGATAGAACTGAGATACTAACCATGTGATCAATGAAAACTCAATAGCAGTCACTCAAGAGAAGAGCTATTAACTTTTTGGCAGAATTCCAAATTTTTTGCTTTCTGCCTGGATTGTCCCTTCATTTCAGATGACTACAGCAATTATCATTGCTGTTCAAGATCTTCCGCAGCATGATATAACCTTCTCATTCTTAAAATGTACCCAGAAAACAGCTTAATACCAGTTAACAGATAACAACACTCACTTGTAAAGTACACCTAAAAACAATGGCGAACATTTGGCAATGAGTTTGCAAAGCAGTTTTAATACATCGCCAGTTTAAAGTCTATTCATGTTTTGTATGCATGTGCAAGATGACACAGAAAGCAGTGGTGTAAAAGACAATGGCTGTATAGAATTTAGCATGCAGTCTGTTGACTTTGCCCAGCCCATCAACTTCTTTGACAAGTGAGCTATGACTTAAATACCTTATTTAAAATCCATTTATTATGTTACCAACTCGCTAGTGTTTCAAGCTGCTAGCAGGTGAAGGCTGACAGTTTCATTCATCTGTGATGAATGAAATAGTTTACTGTACCACCCCAAAAATTGCTTTACTGTGAAATCTCAGTGAACCATGTTTAAAACCACAAAAAGTCCTCCTTCAATTACTGTAGTAGTTTAGAGGTGAAACGTAAGAATGGTAACTAAGCACGAAACACTGCAGATGCACTCTGGAGGTGCAGTACAGTAGTGTTTTAAGTGGGATAAGAGCAGCGTTCCCCTATTGTTCCCTTTGGTGTAATTTGGTTCATGAAATCATGAACTAGATTTCTCTCAGATGAAACTGAACTTCAAGATTCACTCCAGAAGCATATCTAATACACTCTAGCTGCAAATGGGTACTTAGTCCCCAAGATTAGACTAAAAATAGTTCAAGCTAAATAACTCTGAAATGCGTACAGCACAGATGTCAGGTCCTCCATTTCAACTGTTTTGCTGTATGAATCTGCTCTGACTGAGCTGCACTAGCTGTTAATGCCAACATAGTTGCAAACACACTGCTTCCTGATGGGTTAGGGATGTGATGGGTGTTACCAGTTTTACAAAATACTAGTATTCACTACAGCACAGACCTCTGAATTTTTTTTTTTAGGCAAGTCCAATCAAATTGCTCTTTTAACAATCAAGGGGGAAAAATCATCAATGCTAGCTTCTTTAAAGTCTTTGAGATTTGCAACTTGTCTTTGAAACATGAGCTGTTGCATTTGCTAAGTATTTGTAATTGAACATCAAATTTAAGAAAGAGTTTTCCAGAAAGGGCAAGAAATCAACAACATACCTTATTGCTTCCTCCACAGATTGGCCAACTATATTTGAGGAGGGACCTGGCTGAGACAAAGGTGTCAGGCTTATCACCCACTTTACTGGCTTGTAGTACTCATCACTGGAACTCAATAAGTAGAACAGTGTGGTCAGAAAAATCACCTGCAAAACAAATTGGAGTTTTAATTTAAAAGGCAATAAATACTTTCCAGAACTACAGTATGCAGCTATGCTTCAGATATTGAACTTCATTGGAAAGGCACAAAATACTATTCCACAAGCTTGGATTTAGAGAAACACATAGAGCTAGAAGAATAATTTTCTCCCCTGCTCCACAAAGAACTTAACAGGTATAGCTAAACATTATAAAACTTTTAGCCCTGTTCAGCCTTTTTCCAAAGTCACATCTAGATCAAACAACTAGAATGTTGATCAACATTGAATCTAGATCAACATTCTAGTTGTTTGGGTTTTTCTTCTCCAGCATGTTTAGCAGACCAAAGAGTTGCTGAATAGTAACATCTATTCTTAAACAACAACAAACAAAAAGCCACCAAATAAATCTGAGTTGTCTCAAGAGTCATTATGCAGCTGGATATCAAATACGAATTAAGGAAAAACTCACAAACAGAAAATTTATAATATTTATTAGGCTGGCAATCCTGACTGACTACTCCTTCTGTGAGCTTGAAGAGGAGTCTCAGCAGAAGTGATGGCAGTTCTATTGTTTCAGTTTAAAGACCAAAAAAATACAATCAGATTGTATTAGCTTCCTCTATATTGCAGTCCACTATGTTTTCCTTATTTTCCCATTAGTGGGCTCAGCAACTTCTTGGGCTAAGCATACATCACAGTAACGTGTCCAGCTTGAAACAGAATACCTCAGACAAGGAAAATCCGGTCTATATGCTCCAATGGTAAACTATGGCTTATATTTGCTTCATCTACAAGCCTTAGATATTTTTCCTTTCTTCCCAAGACTAAAAAGAATTCTTTCACTTTCCTTATTTCCAACCTACTCGTATGCTAGAATAAACCACATCTTAATCTTTTGATAAGCCAAACAGCCTGACCTCCGTAAGTCTCTTACTTTCAAGCATTTTATCCAGTCTGCAGACACCTCATGCCCTTTCCCTGTATTCTCTCTGAACATGCTCAGAAAAAAAAAAATGCAGACAGCACAACATGCAGTATTCCATTACCAGTCTTAAGAATGCCATCCATTTGTCTCTGTTCCTATTTCCTTTCTACTCAGTGAAGTGTTACTACTACTTCCCCCCACCCTCCCAGCCTTTAACTTGGAAGGCACACTCAGCTGTTCACCTACTGTGACCCCTTTCCAAAATGCCATATATAGGTGTAGGCTGTATTCCATCTTCCCAGGTGTTCCCAACTTCTGCCATGGGTGATAAACCAATCTATCAACTAAAACAAGTCATTACATCAGCGCATTTAAACAGCATACTGTTACCATTCATTCTGAGATCATAAAAAACAAACCCCAACTGAATTAGGCCTTGGTTTAATGGGAAATAATCCAGTGCCAGTAGCAACATCAGCTGTGTTTTGTTACAATTTTGAATGAGTAAATCTTAAAACCCAAATTAGATTTTAGCATCCTCTGTAATGCTGTAAGTATGGTTATTTTCTCCTTGATAGGGACTGCCATTTCTCCTAAATTACTATAATATTTCCTGATTTTGCTACAAAACTCCCTATACTGAAAAGCAGGCATCCACGTGGTGTTTTGTCTTCCTTCCACTGGGATCCAGCTACAGATCCTTCTTGCAGTGCAGTTTTCAAGACAGAAAGCAGCATATTGCTCTAAGTACAATATCCGCTCATCCTGACACTTACAAAAAGCAAAGTGAAAAACAGCTCCACTGGATCTTGTTTGATTAGGACAGCCTCAGTTAACTTCTGAAGATGTTGCCTTTAGAAAAGAATATGGCAGCCAGGAAAGAAGCAAATTAACTGTAGCAAACAGGCAAAGCTTGATTCCCTGTGGTATGAGAAACATACAGGGCTGACTTGAGGCAGGCTATGAATAAGAGCTGGGGATTAGTTCAAGTGGCAACACGCACAGCACCTGTACTGACTGGAAAAGCTGTTCTTCCCAAGTCTTTACAGAAGAAACTTGCTTTCTTTGGGAGTAACAGCACACCAACATACACATACCCACCTGAACTGTAAAAGCCAAAGTGACAGCTGGGGATGAACAGCAATGGAATAAAATGGTGTTAAAATGAACTACAAGCTAGGAAAAGATACAAACCTAACTCAATTCCTGTTAAGACAAGATGCATGTAACCACAGCACCATACAAAATCAACTTAATTCTAGATTATCAGCATTTTGGGAAATTAACGTATTTGCTTTAGCTCAATAGGTAGAGAAATGCAAAAAGAACTAGTCACAGAATATAGTAATTTATTATCAAGTGGCTTGCTGACTCTTCAAACAAGTAGAATAGCCTCAACAGTACATTCGGCAGCAAAAAGATGTGTCCTACCCTATATCAACTGCAGTCTGAGTTTTCAGACCTCTTTTACTGGATATCTGAGATTTCAGACATTACCTAAATTGTTTCCTAAGCAACAATTCAAGATCCTGCTGATGACTATGAGGAGGAATTCACCAAAGATAAAATAATAAGGTCTTTCCATTGTTAAACAATTGATGGATTAGTATTTCTTTCTGTAGAATTTGTTCTGTGGCCCAAAACATTAAATACTCTAATTTGAGGTGGGATAGACTGAATTCAAGGAGAAAGCTACAGGTAAACACTCTATACTAAAACAGTAATTCAACATTTCCACATATATCAAGAAACACATGACTTAACTGGTTGTGCGTCAGCTCCATAGACTTAGCAAGTATTTTTGTATCTGCCTTTCATACTCAATTTTCTGCCCAAAAGAGCTTTGTTAGTGGCTCTTTTTTTTTTTTTTTTTTTACAGCATCAAGAATGTGCATACTCCACACAGGACTGTAGATACCCATCAGCCAAATGGAGCTTTTCTCTTTGGATCTTTGTAACAGAGTATGAGCAGAGTGTGTGTGTATGTGTGCATGTACGTGTGTGTATATACACCCACACACACAAAGGCATATATATACATCCATGTGCATGTGTGTGTGGATAGGAACTTTTATTCAGAAGTGAAATAGAAATGGCACTCAACTAACGATCAGTTTTCGAACATCTGTTGAGGATCTGAATACAGTCTTACTGGATCATGGATGGATATGCTACACAGATTACTTCCTACTGAATGTTTTGATGGAAGATGTATTTTTCAAAACAGAGGTTCTGAACAAAGTGTCCATTATTTCTATGTTTTAAAGCACAATTTTTTAAACCATTTATCAAAATAAAATTCACTATTTTAATTTTTATTCAAGACAACTAAAACTGGACTGAAATGTAATCAGTTGAAAAGCTAACCACTTCAGGAATTATCTTGTTGGAAAATTTAAATTAGTTTGTGCCACCAAACGAGTAAAAACTCTTCTGTAGCAACTAAGAATCCTGCAAAATTAAAAAATAAGAGTACAGTTAATGCTGAAGTAGTGCTATCTTTTAAGCACAGCTCCACCTAGACAGAATTTAAAAGAAATCCTTCTGTTTCACATTTAGAAAAAAAACTTCCCTCAGTAGCCCATTAAATATATCTTTGGTCAAAACACAGACATGGTATTTTCAAAAGAGTCAGCTTTTTCAGCTGACACTGCTGGCTGGACCACAGCGACACACGGAATGTGCTCAAACGCTGCCTACCTAGCTTTAGGGTTCAGTCCCTTCAAAATGTAAGAATTCCATTCCAAAACTGCATTAAAAAAACCAAGGGAGATGGGGAAAGGATATTGGGCCAGGTAGCAGTCAAAAATGCAGCAACTAAACTAGAACAATCAAAAACTCTGAAACTCTTTGCCTTCACTTTTAAAATTAACTTTATACAAAAGCTCTTTCTCCTTACTGGAGAATAGTGAGAGTTTTCCCAGGAAACCGTGAACTTCTTAATTCAAGACTTTCCAAAAGAAAGCAGAAAACAGTTCATGCTGAAATCTCAGCTTAAAGAAAAACTAAATTGTTAAAGATATCCACCCTTGGAAATCAAATTATTGAAAAAAAAAATCTCACTACAGCAAAAGATGTAAGTATGCCTTGAGACTGCGGAAGGAAAAGAACTGTTAAGGTCACTTCTGGTCATCATCTCCTCCTCACTTGGAGGGTGTTTTTCTTTAGCTCTGAAGGAAGGAACGTGAACAGCAGGCAAATCTAACAGTGACATAATTACCAAATGGGATTCAGTAACAACGCACATCACAAAAGTTAAGAAAGCTGTAGTAATTTATCCTAGGGTCACATCTGGATTTTCCCTGCTTATTGCATTAAGCTGTTGCAGCAGGGAAAAAGAAAAAAAGGCACAAGGAAAAATTAAGAAGCAGTTATATTATTTCTACATGGACTCCACGACAGTTCAGTTAAGTTATCCTAAAAAGTACTTTAAGGCTCAACTAAATTCTCACAACAACTACCATTTTCACTTACTTATTGCCCCAAATAATGGACTGTATTAATCTTTATTTAGTGCAGGCTATTTACTGAATATCCTAAATTTAAGTCCTTTCTTTTGCAGTCGTAAGCTGTTAACAAACACACACTAAACACTATTAAAACAAGTTCCATTAATTTACCTTTCTGTGTTTTAAGAAAACCTGTTTAGTTTTTGTAGCAAGAACCTTTGCAAAAGACTTCCATAAAGATGAGAAACCATGCCTCTGAATAGACACAACAGCCTATGAAACGTACAGTACAAACAAGACTAAGTTAAAGCATTTGACAGCACAGTGTTTGACAGCATTAATAACTACTCTTCAGGTAGGCATGCAAATTTTAAATGCCTTCAAAAGAGGTAGTTCATACAGTTACAAGAACACCAACACTTATACATGACATTTTCTGTGCATAGAAATGGAGGCAAGCATATCCCTTTATCCTGGTGTATCTGAAGTACAGTTAACAGGACAAAGTTGTTCAGTGATTTTTTGCATTATTTGTTAAAAGTTGAAGTACTTCTAATTTATCAGTTCTGGTGTTTGCATTTCAAAGGCTACCATTATCAAGAATCTACAGAAAGAGCCTATACATGTATTAAAACAAATCTTTCCTATATATGTAAGATCACTAGGAGTGCAAAATGGAAGCTCATGGTCAAATCCAAGAAACCAAGAGTGCAGGACTGATGTGTTTTGGTGGGGAAAGCTTTATATGACCATTTTAAGTAACATGTTCGACTTACAACAGAAGTGGAGGAAACAGAGTAGCCTTTAGGGCATCTGATCTTTAAAAGAATTCCAACACAGCAATATCCCAACTAGCTCTGCTAAACCAGCTGACTGCACAGTGTCCCAGCAAGTGGCAGGACCCTGCTGACAGACAAAAAGGCAGGATCATGCATCACAGCAACAGCATGTAATGAACTTGGTATAGGCCATTAGGCATCTAGAGCTAAATTTTGTGTCTGAGCAATGAGAGCATTGAAATAATCTGCAATTATTATCCAAACTTGTCATTAAGTATACTAACTCCTCAGACACTGTTTTCAATGTGTCACCACGGGTAAAGTTGTGAACTAAGGAAGAAAATAAATGAAATATTCCCATGCAATCTTTTCTTTACTAACTGAAAGATAACTAGAGAACAACACAATTGAGTGGCAGTGATTTTCTTCGGTTCAAGACAGCCATTCCATTAAGTCTTATTGTGATCTGTTCTTAAATACTGAAGAGAATCCAGAGAAACCACGCAGTTGCCTTGAAATGCTGTTAAACATTATTTCAATTTTGCAGCTTTGTCTACAAAGACCTCCCTCCTGAGCAAGCATCAATGAAGGCAATGAAGTTAAACTGACAAAACACTTTGTTTTCTAACAAATGTTTTTGAATCCTGAACTAAAAACCAGGACACGGACTTCAGTCAAGCTTCCAAGATCAGTATTTTTTTTTTGTTAAAACAGGAAAAAGTCCCAGGCCAGTGTTTTAGGAAATTTTTATTTTTATTTTAAGTAACAGCAGTCACAGCAAATGAGAAGTTACCTCTACCATTATAAATTACTCCACACAGCTGCGGCATTTAGAAACAAAAGAAACTATAAACATCTAGCTCACATAATACACAAAAAAGTAACACATCCTTTAAAGAAAACACCTCTAATAAAAAGTTTCAGAGACTACTACTCAGCATGGGCAATAATATTAGTAAGAATTAACTTTGTGTAGGAAGCATTCTGCAATTAAGAGCTCTCAGAGGTTAAATAAAACCAATGCAACAACCCCCTCACACAGATTTGCTGAAGACACTTCATTCAAAAAGGGAAAATAAGGTAATCCTTGTGAAATAAATACTTTTCCTGACATTTCCCTATAACAATTTTTCTCCTCTTCTGAGAGCATTGGCTTGTTTAAGGATACGCTTCTGAGGACATGCCATAAGATTTCAGTAGTTATGTAGGATATCACAAGTTACACGTCAGTATCTTCAAGGCCAGAAACAAGAGTTTTCCATTAACAGTATGATAGGAAGACTGACAGCTCCTTAATGTTACACAAATCTTGCCCTTTGCCTAGAATGTCCCCCAAACAACAGATTTGAAAGTTGCAAAAGCTTAAAGAATTTTGGTATTAGATAAGGTTAGAAGATGTTTTCAATGCTTTAGGTTTGATTTTTCATTGTTAGATGTGCAGTTAGGTTCCTTCAGTAAAACAGACCATGTAAACCAATGACATACTACTCACCACTGAAAGCACAAAATTGAGAAGAGCTGTCCCACTATGGAAGAGGATTGTCACTAATGTTGTAACTGTAGTAAACAAGAGGCTCACATTGCGACTCATCACTATCCACAGAGACTCCAGGATCTGGAAAAGGAGGGGGAAGTGAAGACAAAGTCAGGCACTGGATGGTATTAGCTAGGACAGAGAACTGCTTACAGAAGTGATTCATTTCCATCAAGCCATACAAAGACGACATTTTTAAAAAAATCATCTTCCCTCACTCCTAAATTACAGCAGGTAATATCAAGTCAAAACGTCTACTTTACCAAAGACACATTTCTAGGGAGATGGTTACAAGGTTTCAGAACTTTTCTCCCAATGCTCAAAATTATTTCATTATGCAAAATTGCAAAAAAAATAGATGCAGTGACCCTTGTTTATTGCAATTAGCATCAGAATCAACTGAAAGCAGATCTTGTCTTGGGAGAGAAAACTCATCTTTTCAAAAGCAGAAATGCTAAAAAGTGAAGAACAAGGAGTAACATCGCAAGGTAGAAATAAACCTGAAGACAGCTTCAAATCAAATAGTAGAATTGCTACTTTATAAATTTGTTTTAAAAATATTTTATGGTAATGAGATGCATAATTTTTAAAATGTCTGCAGACAACTACACAAGTTTCGATTTTGGAGTAGGAACGCATCAGTTTGTCAAGCAATTATGGAAAATAAGTCAAACAATGCTAGACAATCTATTAAATTTTGTACTGACTTGGGGAACTGATTACTTATTAGTTACAGATAGTAAAGAGTAGTTTTAAGACATGCCTTAAGCATAGAATACCCACTACAGCCAGTTTAGTTTATGTACGGATGCAGACACATCAATATGAACAGGGCAGCAACTTCATGAGACATTAAAGACATAAAGACATGGCACGGCATGGCACATGGAGGCATCCTAAACACAATGCACAGTAGTTTCATAACAAATATTTCATTCAGAAGGAATACAGTAAGAATGCATTGGCCAAAGTGATTCAAACATATAAAAGAAGCAAGGTTACAAACAAAAAGGCATACCTTCTTTCAGACTAACTAATATAACTGGAAAAACTATGAAAGCTCTGACAGAAAAGCCCTTCTCCAGGTTCAAAGCTGTAAGTGAAGACTTCAAAACTAGCAACAGTTACTCTTGGTTTAATGAATATCTTAATTCAGTCTAATTGATTAAAACAAAAAAAAAAACCCAAACCCCAAACCAAAACAAACAAAAAAACCCCAGTAGTTGGCATTTGTAGAGCAGACACAGCAGTGTGAGCCATGTGATTGCCTCTCCCTTGGAACTGAGTGAAACATATAGAAGATAATTTATTACGCATAAAGTTGGAAGAAAATAAGTGCTGGGGGGAAGTGACAGGGAATTACAACACATAGTAAAACCAGAAAGATCTACTTAGTCCATGCTTCTTACTATTTAGTGGGAATTATGAATTTTAAGGCTCATCTTTTGAACAGATTTTATTAGTCCCTCTTGAGAATTCAAGTGAGGTTAGAAGTGATGAGGACGTTCTGCTTAAAAATGTTCTCCCACTGGTACCTGTCCTTTTCCTTCTTCTACAGATTAAGAATTCATTCTGGGGCTGCAGCAGCAGTATAAGTTCACGTAGCTGCCAGGTAACTTTATTAAATATACATTACACTATGAGGACCGTAAACACAGAGGGCTGTGATTTTTGAGGGAACAGTCTGTAGCTAAAGCAGAGGCCTTTCAGTTGGTATTCAGTAACAATAGGACTGCTGTTGCTAATAACAGGCCGCAAGTTGTATGCTAACTGTGCAAGGCTCCGTCCCAGATGTTTAAGCCTGTTACTAGAACTTGGCATGTGAACAGGAGCTTGGTGCCACAGGTGTCCTGTTATGATGTGGAGTTTAATCACAGAACAGTAGCAAAAGCCTTGAAAATAGGGACACAGGTTGAAAACAAAGGCCCCTGAAACACAAGTAGTTCATTGAGGAAGAAGGCATTGAAGATGCACAACCTTGAGCTAAGAAAAGACTGCTTTTGCTTTAAGAAAATGCGGTAGCAACTAAGGAAGGGCAAAAAAAAACCAAGAAGGCAAGCAACAGGATAAGGCACCTGGCATGACCTGGAAAAGTAACGCCTCTCCAAGTATCACATGGCATACAGTCAAGGGCAGTAGTCAAGGGGGGGAGCTGTCCAGAAACAAAACCACCTTATAAAAGGACAAGCTCCTTAATTTGAGGGAAGATGTTCATTTCAGTTCCAGCTTTCCTTATGTAAGAGCTCTTGAACCTGCTCACTTTGACTTCTGTGACTCAGACCATCAAGGATAGTGGCTATTGGTGCCAACTACACAGTGTCACCACGATGGGATTCTGTCCTCACCGCTCATGTAGGATATGACTGTTAAAGACTGACCACTTTGAATACGTAACAATAACAATTAGTAGACTGTAAAACAAACCATTAGCATGCAGTGCGTTGTTAATGAAAGTTGGCCTAGTATAGTTTTGTTTTAAACATTAAAACTAGCCTGATTTATCAGTCTTCTAAATACTAATCACAGCAATTGTCAATTCCCTCCCTTGCACACCATCACTTGCAACACATCAGCTGAGCTGATACTGGTGAGCGGTTCACAAGGAGAGGGGCTTGGTTCACCTGCTACAAGACAGCGTACATCTGGTGAGGTATGGGAAAGTTTCCTTCAAAATAGTATGTTCCCCCAGTATAGGTTGTATTTGTTTAACACTTTCCCTAGAAGCTTTAGGTAAGGAGCTGATAACCAGGAGTATACGACTGCAGTTAGTTTGAACATTGTTATCAGGTGATTCAATCAATATTGGGAATGGTTCCCCTAGAAGAACATCCTTGTTAGGTAGAGTCATTGATCGGAACTGTTGAACTAGTTATCACTAGCATTTGCTTTAGAATAAGTGAGGATAGTGCCTTTCGTTCAGCTTCAGTATGTCTTATGAAAGCAAGTGCATCTTTTAGGACTCATCTCCAGCTATAGAGTAAGTTCCCCTTTATGCATATATACCATTAAAATTTCAAGACACATGCTTCTCATCACTAGGATGAGAAGACAGACACAGCAGACATTAATCGTTACTAAATACAGCTGTCAGAAAGTGCTCAAATACTTCACTAACAGACACAAAATCAAAATACATGTACCTGCACCAGAGTTCATAATGCCATTTGACTCCCAGAGCATACTGCAGCTGAGTTAACGAGCTCAGTTACTATGCATAAACAATTTCTAATACCTTGCCAGCTGAGAATAGTTCTCCAATACACAACTAAGCGTCAGTATTTAATGCAATTTTGCTACTTTTACTGTTACTAAATAACTGAAAAACACACCTCTTCCCCCAAAATACTACTTTGTAAGTAATCTTAAGAGATCTGTGTTTAAAAGAGCTATGAAGCTGTACAGAATTCAAGACTCCCTTATGCATCACACCGTGATGTGCTACTGTGAGCATCAGCTGCTGTGCCTTTCCAATCCGTAACAGGCAAGAAATCAAAATTGCACTTAACGTTCTTAGCCATCTAAGGTGTCCTACTGGCGACTTAAACTAGCCAATACCTGAAAGCAAGGTTTAAAAGGCACTTGACCAAAACAAGTTATTTTCTGAGAACTCCAAGTCAACAAACTTCTGGAAACCAGGTAAATTCATGTACCTAATATAGAGATCATTAACAGATTTCTAAAGGGAATAAAACTGGACACAAAGAGGTATTAGGAAAAAAACTTGTCCTTCTGTATACTTTTTTTTTTGCTGTTCAGAAAGATGTATCATCCTGACAACTCAAAAATGACAGCAACAGAACAAGTCAATAAACCTTTAAGGTAAAAGGCAAGCAATGGACTTTGTGAAGAATAAATACAGTATGCACAAGATCAAAGGCTTCCTGCTCTAATTAAAAGCTGATTTCCAAATAAATGTTTGGAAATAAACCCATAAAGTTCTGGGCTAGCCCTTCAGGGCTCAATAGCTTATTTTCGAAGAAACATATCTGCTTGACCTTTACATGAAACGGAGACAAAACAGCAACAGAAAAAGGACTATCCTCCAGCATCATGTCTTTGACTTTCTGACTGTAAAGAAATCAACTCCTTCTCTAAAAATATGCATCAGGCTGAATTTCACCTACCCTGAAATGAACAACACCCATTATGCAGAAGAGAACACCAAACCTCTGAATGCTTACCTTACCAGAAAAAAAAAGTGCATAGTAGTTGAATTATTCCTGAAGAATGGACTGTATTAGCTATAAGCTTAGGAGATTACTTCAAGAAATTCTCAGGGCCAGAGAAAACATTAGGATATGTGGTAACTCAGTGAAATATTTGAGAAACTGACTTGATTTGGAACACACAGATCAGTCGTGCTAAAGGCATGGATAAAGAAACCTAACTGAGCTGAAGCTTGCTGTGTACCTCTTAATGGAAGGTCTTCTGTCTTCCTGCCTGGGAAATCTCTGAATGAGATACTGGCTGCGGGTGGAATGATGAATATTCTTGTGCGAGAAGCAAAAAGATCAATTTAAGGAGACATTAGCAATGTCTCATATACCATTGAAGGAGTTCTGAGTGATCATTCACAGATTTAGCCAGCAGCAATTTATTTTCTCAAGGTTTCAAGACTTCAAGAAATGGAGGAAAAGGGTATGAATGGAAAAGCAGGTGAGTGGGGAAGGAATGAGGCTTTTTTATTTTTCAGAAATTAAATCTTAATAGCCCAGCTATGTATTGCTTATTTCATTCACCTGAAAAACTACCTTAGAATAGAGCACGGGGTGCAAAATTCGAGGCATAAGTGAGGATCCACTCTAGTTCTTTCCCCAAAATAAGAATAGGATGAAATAAATGCCACTTCAGAAACACATCACTGGATAAACTGGTTTATAACACTACTGCTTCTAAAGAGTACTGGAAAATCCAAAGCTGAAAGGCAGCAGTGCTGCTAACACCAAAGCTTTTAGAAAAAAGCAAACTGATGATTTGGAAAAGCTTATCTTCATATTAAATCTTCAGGCAATTTACATGTTTATATAGTCAATTACTTTAAAATAATTAAGGTCTGTCTACACCAAACTAGAGCTAAGTATAAGTGCTATAATGAACAGCACATTTTGAGCAGGGTATAGAAGTCTTCTTTATCTGATACTCATAGTTAAAGTACTGAATCGATGCATATTGTTACAAATTAAATGAATGCCAGTAATTCCCCAGCACAGCTATGCCAGTGATTTAATTATATGCTTTCAACTCTAATATGAAAGTTTCTTCAACTACAGGAAAAGCCTGAAACCCTTGCATCTGTCTTCTTCTAACATTCTTCTTACAGCAAATGCTCCTTCTCTTACTAAAGAGGATGAACACTTCCTATGATTTCAATCAATGGAAAAGAGCTTATCTGCTTGTGATTGCAATATGACGCTGTCAAAAATCTGTATTTTCAGAGAATAGAGTCATCTGCATATTATGTGCAAGTAGTGTAATCTTAGTTTATTCTTTTCCAAAGGTGGAGGAAGTGTCACTGCATATTCACACACACTTCTTTACAGTTATCTCATTGTCTTTAAATGGTTTGTTTTTTAAAAACAAACAAACAAAACACCAAAAAACCACCTGTCAAACACAGTTTTGGGACTGTACTGTGTCTTGCTATATTCTTAAGAATTGCAGGTTACCAGTGATTTCAAGTGTCCAAAATGGAGAAACATACAGTCTGAATTATAGCTAATCTATTTAACCCCCTCCCAATCCCCCACCATACACAACACAGAACCAACAAAAAAAAAATCCTTCCCAAAGTCCCACAAAACAGCAAACAAAAAAGCAAAAAAAAAAACCAAACCCCAAACCAAATACAGACAAAATCCACCCAAAAGAAAAAAGAAACCCCCAAAAACAAGCCCCCTCAAAAGCATCCAAATAATTTAAAACACTGATCCTTCCCAATTCAGTATGCCGTTCTAATAACTCATTGTTCCTCTTCAAAATACCAAGAGAAAGATTTTCATTCTCTGACAAAAACATAAATCCTGAATACAGTAAGCTTCCATTATATCCTAGAGTAGGTAAGCAACTTGCTTAGAAACACTAGACTTAAGTCAAAACTATTCTTGTTTTCATCATCTCCAAGTTTTAATGACCTAGACAAGTAGAGAAATCAGATTTTCATCAATTTTAATTTGAAATATCAGTGTGAGTAATATTTATGCAATGCATTGTAGATGAGCAAGCCAGCAAAGAAAATGCTGCCCAGTAAGGATGTGAAATCAGGATTTAGAGCTATGTACTATGCTGACTGGTTTACAGTCTGTCATTAAGGACATGGAGAAAAAGGACAGGTGTTTCCCCACGGCTGATGAGTAATGAGTTCATGGAAATAAACAGGAAAGCAAGTCAACTGCTGGCACTTTTTTTCCTGAACTTCTAAACCAGATTTTAGAAGTAAAAGCAAGGCATGCTAGCTAGATGAAAATGTTAATATATTTCAGTCTTAAATATTTATTCTCTTTATACTATTTCCTGCATTATTAGCCTATTTAGACTACTGAAGTACACTTATCATCATGGTTTCTGAGCACTGTGCAGCAATGTTGTAAATGACATGGCTAGCACCTATGGTGTAGTTTCCCCCCCTTCTCTCCCTCTTGCCTAGAGGGAAACTCCACACTGATTTTAAATGATGATGTGTTGTGCATTTTTATAACTCTGCCTCAAGTATGGATGGTCAACTTGGAGAAAGCATTAAGCAAATGTCACTATTAACTGAAAAAAGGTTCACTACAATAAAAAGTTTCTCTCAGCTTTTTCTTGATGCACATCTTCTACGATAGAAACTGTAACCATTTAAGCAGCAGCTGAGGGAGAACAGAAAAAGCACACATGCTCATCAGTCTAAACCAAGAACTGCCTCGAGGCAAATACTAGCTTAATTTGCATCCACAGAAACGTTGTTTTGAGTTAGGTATAAATAATGTTCTTCCAAAATGGATAAATAGTAACCTGAAGATACTTCCAGTTTATGACAACAGCTCAAGTCAAACATTAACTATATCAGGGATTGACTCTGTATATTAAGCATTTCAGACTTAACATCATTTCTCAGAGATATGTAGTTGCTTCAGTTTGGATTGCTTTCAATGCTTTTTCTTTTGCTCCTCATGACGTGAAAGGTCCAGTGCATTAATTCAGGAATTCACACAGTGTAAAATATTAGTTTCATTCTCCCCAGAACTTTCATCAAGAAGAGAGAAATAAGCTGCTTTCAACCCCATGAATAATAATTTGAGGAAAAAAAGCACAGACTTAAAAAAAAAATTGTTTTTGTTTTCACAACCTCTTGGTCAATAGTTTCCTCAATTATAACCTAGACAAATTGGTCTCTTTTTTAAAAAGAAAAGCCACTAACCCCACGCTTGCCATACTTTTTATGGAAAAAACAAGGCTGAAGTAAATGAATATTTAGCAAATACCACAATTTCTAGAAAACACAGATGAAGTAAGAGAAATTCCAAACAAATGACCTCCAAGAGCAGGCTACATCATATGAAGCATTTAAAATGAGCCTGCAAGTGACACAGGTAATCCTACAGTAACAATCTCTCAGGAAGAAGTCTGGAAAGCTAGTATTAATGAAGATGCTGAAATCAGGAGGGCTTCTTCATCACAACCAGTTCTGTTTGTAGTATGGTTATATCCTAAAGTGGGCTTACAATAATTGCTTAGGTAATTAACACTTAGGTAAGTAACACTAACAGTTTTTCCATAATTTTCCATGTACTTGAACTCCATAACCTTAGTGGTATTCCAAGGAGGAATTATTATCACTTAAAAATAAGATCAATTTGGTAATAAGGGCAAAAAATACATACCGAAAGAAATGTCTCAATGTTATCATGAACAAATGATGCAACATCTTGCCAGTCCAGAATATCACCAAGCCAGCTGTTTTGACGGTTTATGTGCCATTTGTGTCCTTTGTGTCTTCCTGAATGTGTTACATTCTTAAAAAGAGAGACAAAGACATAAAGAAACCAGACGTTTGAATAACTTACAAAAATGAGAAAGCCAAAGACTAATGTTTTCTTAATGAGGAACAGATCCAACATGCATCCAAATACTTAGAGCTGCTTTAATTGGCATCCTCAAAAATACCTGGAAGTACTCTGTTCACTGGAAAAATTAAAATCTGACAGAAAACCATAGTTTTCCCATATAATTAACAGACTGAAATCCCATATAATTAACAGTTCTGCATATTGTACTGATTCACCTCAGTTAAACATTAGCTTTACTGCTTGACTGATACAGTGGTATCTATCTTGCTCTTTATGAAAGCAGAGAAGAAACAGGTAATGATTTCAGTTACTGCCTAGATAATTTACTGTTTGCAACATCCAACTTTTCCCAGTACAATCCACAAAGGAAAATACAAGCAGAAGCCAAAACAACTAGTTTTCTCACAATTAGTGTCTACTTCTCCACTGCAATGTTCAGTCATGTGAAAGCTAAAAGCTAAACTGGAAGCATGGAGGATTCCTTCTGACTACACAGCTTTGTAATTGCAACACAGCAAGACAATAGGTAATGGCCATAACCGCAACTGCTAATTCCTTAAGTGGCTTCACCCTAATTATGAAGTTGCCTGCTGTCCAACTGAATCATACCTGATCGCCATCTAGCATGAGACTATTTGACTCAGTCTGGGATTGCGGCAAGCGTTTCAGAGAAGGATGTCAAAATTCTACTGTAAGCAAGTCTAAGCAAACCCATTGACTACAACAGATCTCATCCTAATCTTTAATAGCAAGAGACTTCTCAAGTTCTGAACTCTGGTATTTATATAAGCATCCCACTACTTCCGTTAAAATTTTCCAATAACTTTTAACCTTACCAGCCTGCATTCAAAATGACAGTATCTTTTTTGGCATACATGGCAAGTAGTATTCCAAGTGAGTCCCTGCACTGATTTACCCAAGAGCATTACATTTTCTGCTTATTACCAATTTTCCCTAGATGCCTTGTTACACTTTATGATGCACAATTAACAATGTTCTTTAACAATCCACAGCAACACAGAGATCTTTCTTCTGAGCTGGCAGTTTATTTAGAGCAGAAACATATGAGTAGTCAAAAATCTCCCTCCAATAGGCCTTTTATATATGTAAACTGAATCAAGAACCTATCTTCTGTTCATCTAGTTCTATTTTCAAAGACAGCTCTCGCCATTAACTAGCAGAATTAGGTATCATTTGCAGATTTTGTAACATTGTTATTCATACACATTTCAAGTTCATTGTTATTCAGCAACTATACTGTTGTAGCACCTAAGGCCTCAGGTGTTGATAAACAAGGGATTCCAAGAAATTGTCAACTGGTTCCTCTTCAACAAATTCATTAGATCTTAAAAACAAAACAAAACCCCACACCTGAATGGACTAGGAAGAGGAGATTCTTGTCCTTGAGAAAGACACCTTGATTACAGAGTTATGCCATCATCTCCCAAGCGATTTATTATTCTGTTACTATTTTACTTAATTGGGTACATAAATGCAACAGTAACTGATCTATCACAACACCTCTCAAACCTTTTAAAATATACACCATTTGCTACCTACTGATCTTCTGAGAAAGTAGCAGCTAATGGTTGAATGCACATTTTGTCAGCAATTCTTCCTCAATTCTACAGCTTTCATGGAAGAGCATCACCAAGCCTGGGTGTTTCAGTCACCTACAGACTACAGCAACACTATGCAGGCCTCAAAATGAAGTGTAATTATTATGCTCATGGAACTGAAATAGCGGGAAGCTTGAAAGCTGTACTGAGAGTTAGATATGGGACAGGTGTCCTCCACACTGCCTATCATCTAGTTTACCAGTTTTCAGACACACTGAAGGACTACACAAGGCTATTGTAATATTACAGAAGGAAACAGCCAGGCGGAAAGCACTCAGATGAGACATTTGCATGGATCTGGAGTGCGACAGAAGGGGCAAGATTAGAAAGAGACTCTGGAGGAGTCACCTGCAGCCCGCAGATAATCGGTAGCAGCCCAGCATGCATAGGGTAACATAGGGTCTCTAGTATGCAAACAGCAAGCAGGGGAACAGACTTCAAGATTGTAGGCAGCAAGCATCAGTGCGTTCCTGAAGCTCTTTCTGCCATTTTGATTGCTAGGAAAGATGTTTCTTACCCTACCAGAAGAGTATCTACAAGTAAGAAGCCTCGTAGTATTCCCTCAGGAAAGAAATCACATAACACAGCGAACACAGACACAACCCGTGCTGTATAGCGAAGCAACAAAAGTACTCCCACAGCACATGTAGTGACACAGAGCCCTGCTGAATGATACAGTGCTACAGACCATCTGACACACAGGTTATACTAGTAGCAAAAGCAATGGGTTTATCAGTATAACTATATCAAAAGTAGGTGCTTTTCTTGGTCAAGCGTTTAACACTGAGTACTCCCAAGTGCCTAAGGCCAGCAAAATCTGTTGTAGATACAGCTTTAATTTCTCCTCAGTGGTCCCATGTTCCTCAACAGCATCATGTTATCTCTCCACATGCTCTTCTACAGCATTATCTTGTCAGAAAAAGAAACTGATTCTTTCCCCTTCTATTTTGACTACTATACTGAAACTCTTACTTCTTTTAATACAGAGATCTTCTTGGAACTTTAGAGGTACTTTAAAAAAAGACTGTATAAAGACAAGTGTTAGCATACTATAATTGCAATTATTTAAATATACAGAAGTATTTCAGGGTTATGACTTCTGGATTTTGATACTTCCATCATGGCTAATGAATTGCTTTTTCCTTTAAAAGGCAAATAGCATTGGCAGCATGAAAATTATTTAACTATTATGAATTTTTCAAGATTCAGTGTGCAGAACCCATTATAGGAAGGCTAGTACAGTTGGCAAAAATGCATTGCAAGAAACTTAGTGAAAGGACAATTTCTTTCTCAAAATTTCAAATTAATGAAAGTTATACAAATCATGCAGAATACCAGTTTCCTTTTCCTAACCGCTCAAGATCATGAAAGTTCAACAGAAAGCTCTAAACTATGAAATACTAAATATAAAAAGTGAGCAAAGTGTAAAGTAAATGGCATATATAAAAACACGCATAACTAAAGTGAAGGACACAGCTCTGGCTGTACTCAAACTGTGACTGTGGAATGATCTTACACACTTGAAACTTTTACCAACTATTTATTACTATGACATTTACTCAGCATTCAAAGTTTTTGCTAATCTCTTTCTCAGAAATGCATACTTAGCATAATTATCTCAAAGCACTACGTGATAGTTTATATAAATACCATTTAAATAAGTTACCCACCTTCACAAACCAAGAGTGATAAAGCCTGTCCCAGAGCTCTAGCACTTGTTTTTCAATCACAGCGGTGTTATTCACTTTTTCTCCTAAAATCTTATGGAGCTAAAACATACAGAAATCTTTTATTATACAGGACAGAGCAAAGCTGGCATCTACTGATGAACTCCAAGCTAGATGAATCACCTAAGATTGTCAGTAAAGGCATGGCTTAAACCCAAATGATTAGAAAAGCTGAGTATCAGTATGGAATACACACTTCAGACAACATGGTTCACAACATGCAGATTTTGTCTGAAAAAAAAAAACCAAACAAATATTCTGCTGCACTAAGCTAAGGACTTCTTTCTGCACTGAAAAACCAATTCCATCTCTAAAATGCTTAAGACAAAATTCTTGATCATCTTTAGAGTAAATATTTCAAATAGTTTGACATGTGTGCTAGATATCAAAATGTATAAATAAGAATCTTGGCAAATTCTCCTGAAGAAAGTTAACTTAAATAAATTATAATTAAAAAAAAAAAAAAATCCATTCTACCACATGCAGCCCACATAGAAATTAGAATACTGGGGGGCAGAAGTCTACATTGTCTACAATTGAACAGCTAAAGCCAGATGAAAAATATTACTTTATTTGATGCATTTTCACTGGCAATCTTATTAAAATGATGACAGATTTTTCAGCTCTTAAAAACAAATATTCGTCTGAGCAGAACAGACTACTGAAATCACTCCCACCCTTCCTTCACCTCACAAAGTAGAGTGGAACGAATAGATCTGTCAACAAAACGGTTAACCACACAGGAAAGAATCACTGACAAAAATATTTTTATTTCTTTTTACTTTTATGAAATACAAGAAATGAAAACATTAAAAAAGGTGAGAAAGCTCACTCTTACCTTATGTGTAATCCATTCTCGGCCATATTGGTATACATTATTAGCTGCTGAATTGAGTGCCTTCTGAATAACCTGGGCTTCTGGGAGCCAGCTAGTTTTTTTGAAAGAAGGAAAACAAAGTTAACTGCTACATATTTTACCCATTTCATTACACCCAACACACATTACAAATTAACATTTTGAAACAACAACAGTTAAGGTTAAATACATATAGACTTACTACAACTAGAATATTTCCTTCTGCATCAAGGAACAGACTTTCTCATAAGCAAAGCACAATTAAATCTAGGGCACGCCATTGCATTTGGAATTCTCCAAGGTTCTTGAAACCTTAGTTAAACTGGTATCTCAACTTTTTCAAAAGAGATCTGCTCTTCGATCTGTATGCGTGCTATTCACACTACATTCTTAGAAATTTCCCTAGTGTTCTAGTTTTCTGAAAATACTATATGAAGCAGTCTCGTCTAGCTGCAAAGACAACCTTCTGAATTATGAGCTGAATGTAACTTGTTAACAGTTTCCCTGAAAAAGCAATCAGATCAAGCAACAGGTTTGGGCACCAGTTATTTCTAAGTCCCCACCAAACTATCTGCTCACTAATTTCTTCAAGGATTCATGACACTTTCAAGCAATGGACCTACTGAGTTGCCAGCATTTCAACACTTGTGAATACAGGGCACACATTCTCTGCTTTGACTTTCTTTCCACATCTTGATTCAATGGCACGTTTTGGAACCCTTCCAAAACAAGAAAGCATTCAGGAAATAAAACTGCTGCATTTGTTCACCTGAATGAAGATCAACATGGAAGCTTTTCTGTCTGTATAGACCTTCGGAAATGTTCTGCATTGGAATTCCAAGACATTTCAGTCACTCACCTCTAAATGTAATGTGAGCATCAAGCTCTGAAAGCTCGTGAAGCTTGATGGATTTGGAAAGAGGTATACTTACTCCTAATGAATTAGAAGATAGTGTTTTAGATGCTCCAAATTTGGATGCGAACACTGGAAGTAAAAATTTTAGCTAAAATTCTGCTAATTACTCAACTAGTACTCCAGTATTTTAACTACGTGAATAAGCTTGTGACAGTCAAATTTCCATTTTCATTAGTCCTACTTATTTTCATTTTATGGCAAAATGGAAAGGCCAAACAACACAAGAGATGCCATGAAGGAATAAACAAACACATTAAGTGCTTTCTGTTCTCTTGATTGTGATTACTGAAGTATTGCTAAAGCACATATTACTATAGCATTTATTAACTATATAATTTTAGTTCTGTTTTTGAAAATTTCTCTTGCTCTTATAACACAGCATGCACTTTCTTTCAATCCTATTAAGCCATCATCACTTTTGTTTAGAAAGTGCCCTTGAAAAAAAGTCAACCATTCTTGTCCAGGAGACAATTCTTTTTTCCTGGTAAGTGCCTGGACTCACCTTTACTCAATGTCTGTTTAGCTGAAGCAGAACAAAAGCAAACTGCAACATCCCCCCTCAGAATCACACTCTTCAGTCTTACCTATTCCCCCTCTGCTGTTCATGCAATCACTTCTTTGCTCACAAGTGTGCCCTTGTTTTTCTCTATATGCACTTCTCTCAAAATCTTCTCTCTCCCTTAATATTTGCCTTTGTGTTTGCTTTAATCATTACATAGACTGTATCTTACAAGCTTCCCACTGTGTACACTATACACATCTACTCTTAATAGGAACAGCCCTTCCCAACTGATTCATACGAAACTCTCCCCATCCACCATTCTTTCCACCCTCAAACTCTTCTTCGGTTCACTCCAAAAACATTTTCTTCAACTCCTATTCCCTCAAAGGCATTCTGCAGCCAGGTCTCCACATTGAAAAAATAATTCAGCTCTCACCTCGCAACCTTCTACAGAGAGCATTCTTTGCCATTACTTTTCTTTCGCAGGTAAAAGGGAAAAGAATATTGACCTCTTTATTCTCTGTACTATGCAAGCTTTTCTCCAACACTGTAAGTAGAAAAGTTTATATAGCTGTCCTTCTCCACCAAAGTCCAACCAGTCCTCAAATGAGATACCACATTGACAGTCCTCCAGAGTAATGCATAAACACTACTGCTGCCTGACAGTTTAGCTTTTACATCTGCCTGCAACAGCCACTCCCATTTCTGTTCACCTAGGGATTTTTTAAATTAAAAACTATACATAAGAGCACCTGGAAGCTTGTTCATCCACCCTATACTATTTGCTTAACTTCAGCATTCTTACTTTGCCCATTCTGGGTGACTGGCTACTGTCTCATTGATCAAGCTGCTTGTGACTTGAATCATGTGAACACTCTCTTGATGTACCTAAATTAAATATAGAGAGGAGAAATGTTATGTAATGCAAACTACAACTCTTCCTACATTCAGAGAGGCTTTTTTTTTTTTTTGGAGGGGGTGGGGGGAGGGTGGAGAGGGGAGTGACCAGTTTGTACATTCAAAGAATAATTCTTCCAATGCAGACAACCCATTATGAAGAATGAAGTGCCATTAACCCAAAAAAGCATTCAATACAATAATCATCAGTCTGTTCTGACAATTTTGGTCACACACTGTGTGACTAATAATAGCAAAAGGAAATTTAAACTTATCTCACCAGTGGAAAAAAAATATAACAATACAGCAGTGCTGTCAAGGGAAGTACTAAAATACAAAGCACAGTTTCAGATATACCTTTTTAAGCCATGGATCAAAAAAGTGTAAAAGTTAATGAATGCTCAGCTCTAACATGACCAACCATCCTATGAAGTGCCTCACCAAATTAATTCATAGTAAGAATGATAAAAGACGCCTTTTATAAATATATTAATGTTCCTTTTATGAATATAAGGAAGCTTTAGGCAGGAATGTTTGCACAACTTTTAAAGCTTTCAATTTTAAGTACTCAGCATTATATAAGCCTACATTTTGGAAGAAGGAGATTGACATCAGAACCCATTGATTTTTGTTCTGCAACTGTATTCAAGTCAAACATTCAATCTCCATTGACTGTTTCAAGTATGAACACAGCTCCATTTAAAAAAAAAAAAAAAGTACGAGTGACCTCTTCTGGTGAGAAAAAAAACCACCCCAACCACAAACCAAAAAAGTCAATTTCAGAGACCATCTGATCATGAATCTCAGCATATTTAAACTCAGAACAGGATACCATGAGGTTATTACAGGCATTTACACAAACGAATTGACAAATACACCTTAAGCATTTTGCAAATATGTTTCTGATGCAAGGTAAATTAAAAAGAAAAAATTCTAAGTGGCTCTGCTGTTGACAAGAAAAGTGTAACAGGATGCAAAACAAATCCGTTCCTGTAATATATAAGTTAGTAATTCTTTTAGTAGAATAAATTTCCTATTTCCAAATGTCTATGTATTAGTTTTGTCATATATGTAAGTAAACATATAAATACAAATCTGTATAAATATACAGACTTTTATATATAAGTAGTCTTGGAATAGTAACAAGTTCAACTACAGAGCATTTAGTTGCTGAATTTTTCAAAAAATTCTTTAAGCTACATAATTTTGCATAAATATCAGTAACTTTCATTCAGCATTTAAAATGAGCTCTATGATTACATTCCTTAGAGCACTGTACCTTTGCAGTAAGGAGCAGGGCTAGCAGAAGGGTTCCTATCACTAGCAAAAATATTATGAAAATGCTGATTATTTTATCTAGCATTTTCTCCAACCACACGATCATCTGTGCAGAAAAAAGAGAAAACAAATCATAGCATATAAATCAGTCTTTAATTAAGGCAATGCTATGTGCTATATGACACTATTGTTCTCTTTATTTACAATCACAGTGCAAAATCAGGCTCTACTCAAACAGCATTTATGCCCAAGCTTGGAGATGAACAATTAACAAGCGATGTTAGCATGATTAAAGTCATGGAATGACATGTGATTTTGCGAACGACATTTACACATTACCACAAGACACAGCAAGCTCTCTGCAAAGCAAGCAATAACTCGATATTTACTTACTAGACCTAAAGAAGCTAGCATTCATGTCAGCTATGAACCTAGAAATTTGTCTTTGTTTCTTGTCCTTCACCAACTTGGAAACTTACAGATACTGCCTGCACAGGACTTGGAAGCTATCAAGGTATACTGTAAAGTAGAACCATGCCTTTAAAATTTGAATAGCTAATAGCCATCTAAATGAGGTATTTCTGCAAGTAACCAAAGGTTTAAATCTGCTCATCACTTTCTGAACTGAAATGGGGCTGGAGGTTTTCTACATTATTGAACATCAGGCCAATTATTCAGCACTGACTATTTCTATCCACTTTCAATCTCGAAAGGATGCTCAGCATTAAACATGCCTCAGCTAAACCTACTGATACAGGAAACAGGTTTGTATGTTGTTCTGTTGGTTTATGGAAAGGCCCATTCTATACATGTCCACAAACAAATAGTGATACCACTTAAGACTACAGAAATTCTGATAACATCATTCAAAACAATAAAACTGCTCAGCCACGCAACTATGCAGAGTGCTCTAGAATAGTGCACGCTGAGCTTCATCTCATATACAAATTGACTGTTTACATAAAAAGCCATAAAAGCCCACGCGAGTACGACCAAATACATTTTTCAAGCTTCTATGGTTCAAATACCAAGGCTATTTCTACTCCATCTGGCATTACTGCAGGAAAAAGCAGCAGAAGGACAGCTGTAAAGTTTGTGCTTTAAGAGAACTGAGGTCAAAGCCAATGTGCAGTAGATGAAAGTATTTCCAAGTGAGTACAAGTTACATGTTCAGCGATTACGCTGGCAACTTTTTAGTTAGAGATCTTACAGAACTACTAATACACTTGCTGATGGTTTACATTAGTTCTATTCTATTCTGTTATTTACCCTACCCCTACACATGAAATTGGCCCTGGAACAACTAACTTCTACAGACTGCTGTGTGATGACTGAATTGGTTAACACTGAAGTTGTATCTCCTATTTGAAAAAAAAAAAAAAAGTAAGGAATTTTTTTTTGTGCTCATCCTGTAGCATCTGAGCAGTTAATGTACATTAAGCAATTATTTTTAAACTTCAAGTGCTTTTACATCCAGCTCCTTGTTTGATCTAAATTAACACAAGGATTATATTCAGCATTTTAGAACTGTTGTTCAAAATGATGAAGAAAACTGTAAGAAAGCAAAATCCTTTTAAAAGAAACAAGACGTTGAGCCAGCAAGTTTTTGTAACAAAACCTGCACTATATTATGACCTGCAGAAAGGAATTCAGAGAACCTGAAGGAATCTGCAAAATCCTTTGTCTTAGATATCTATTTTTAACATTTTTCAGCATTGCTGAAATATTTCAGCCATCAGAAATGCCTTGCCGGTACTAGAGGGAGGTTACCTGCCTGCAGCAGTACTACAGCTTTCTGAAAAACTCTGAGTAGCCTCTACATGGGACAGTTACCTCTTTGGAAATAAGACTGAAAACAGGATTTGCTGTGCCCTTCCAAGCCTCACATACATCTAAGGATTATGCAAGAGAAGCAAGAAATAAAAGTCCCTGTTTTAAAGGTCAGAAATCAAAAATATCACTGAAAAACACTGGATGGCCATGGGATAGAAATTTTATAGCATGGGCTTCAAAATAAAGCTATTAAAAATTAAAGCTGCCCTTGTTATTTCTTAGTTAACAAAGTTCAAACTAATTGCTATTTACTTTCTAAGTTAGAGATAAAAGAAATCCACTAGCTAGTCTTACATATAGCACCTTAATCAGACCCACTGAATCCAAGAAATTGGAGGTACTGTCAAAGATTTCCAAAAATGCTAGCCTTGATGATTGTGTGAGTGGTATCCAATAGATGAAGTCTCAGTGCAGCTGAAGCTGGATGCTTTAGATGTTTCACCATGGCAGCAACTACTAGAAGACCAAGCTCCAAAAGATCAGGATGAGGACTCTCTCTGAACTGGAACATGACAAACTGGGGATCTTTTCTTAGCACTGCGTTGGAGTATGCCTACACTGCCATTGAGGTGCGGCTGCAGCACATGTAAAGCCTGAATTACCTTTAATCTAGTTAGTAAAGTAATGGCAGCACTGATGTTGTACCAGTACAGACAGCAGCCTCAGCCATGCAAGCCCACCTTGTGTTTATTTACTTGGGCAGGTAGCCCAAGCAAGCTAGATGAAAGCCAGCTCTGGTATGCCTACAGGTACTGCAGTTACATCTCTCACCACAGTCTTAAGGAGATCCACATTATACAACTGGTACAGACATATCACAGGAGAAGACTGAATTGGATTGAGGATTGTGGAAGTAAAAGCAGATGTACAACATTCTTTTAGGGCTATATTTACTCCTCCTCCTTTAATTTGCTTCCTATTAAACCTCCCTTCCTTCCTTTACGTTTACCCACAATACTTGCTGAGGAAGCACTCACCTTTGCACACTCATGCTAAATAATGCATAGGTGCTATGTTACTGCAGGTAAGCTAGACTGTTAAATCCCTGTGTGCTTGTACTTACCCCTGAATCAGGTCCAGACTTCGTTCTTACCCCAACCCTGTCAGACCTCCCTTTACATCCTTCCTGTAAACCATGGGCGTGCACACAAAGACAAACATACACTGACTAAACACTAGTCATTAGCCAGAGACCATTTTAAATTCAGTTCCAAGCTTCTAATCTAAAGGTTAGTCAACAGCGGGAAGCTGATGCTGCCACAACATCCAAAATTACGCAAAGGTAAAGGAAAGCCAGGCTCCTAAGCTACAGAAGGTCACACTTGTAAAACCAAACTGAAATGTTACTGATTTGTGATAGGCTGTCCACAAAAAACTATCCTTAATTGCCACAGTTTTGAAGGGAAAGGTATCAACTTTTAGATATTTTTTTTTTTAATTTAGCTCACTGTAAAAAAGAGTTTTTAAGATGAGTTGCATTCTGTTAAAATGCTTCTCAGTAATTTGCAAGTACTCCCTGCTTTCAACTTTTGGGTGATGATACAAACCACATTACACTGAGCTGTAACAGAACTACAGTTCATGCTTAACAATCAGGAATCCTACTATCTAGACGGGTTCTCCATGTTATGCAGTATGATGCATCACCTATGAATTCACGTTTTGACGTTTCACACTGCATAGCCATCAGAACACTAGTTTTTCTAGTATTTACTGTTTTACCCACACAGTGAAGCATACCTGGACATCTACTTCATTTTCAATTAAATCTACATAAAATTACCAAAAAGGACTATTTTATTTCTTTAAAGAGCTTCACTATCTATCAGAATTTTTTCCAAGACATTTCTTAGACTTGTTGACATTTTCCTTTAGTTCAGTTAATATTTGAGGATACCATCTTATTAATATCATCTGATGAGAATAAGGGGAAGCCTGTAATCAGGACACATCTCAGGGTTATGTTGAAATGAGTCAGATGAGTAGTTCAGTTAGAAAAGATAGACAACAGTCTATATGAGGTCTCAAGTCTACTTACACCAGTGTTCCTCCAACAGCAACAGCAGGATTTAACAATTCTTTCTAAAGACTCCTGCCATAGACAATGTTATAAAGAACAAATCACGCTAGCCCAGCTGAATCTATTCTGTGTTTTGGGCTACATATACGGTGTTAAACTATGTGATTATATACTATTCTTCTTTGCCCACGCCCCCAAAAAAAAAAGTTTCAAGCAGCTCTTTGACAGAAGCTCTAAGAACAGGATGAAAAAAGATAAGGTTTATCACTAGCAGCCATAATCAACCATCATTTCAAACTCTACCATCTCTAGGTGGTGTATTTTTAGTTTCTTGGTGGATTATCAGGAAGTTTATCTTGGTGTTCTCATAAGTACTTCCCTTCAAAGACAGGCAAAGAGGAGAAAGGTGCAAAGGAAGCAACCTTTTGACTGCATCCACTATTCTGTATTACAAATCTCCTTCTTTCTTTGCCTCTGGTAGAGCATGACTTTTTTTTTTTTAAATGCAATTATTAAAAAAAAAGATAACAACCACCTAACAAAACAAACCCACAAGAATCCCACAAGTTTGCACAGTATTTTTTTGCCCTTTTTTTTTTTTAATCTTTATTATAATATTATTATTACTACTTGCTCATGCACAAAAGTCAGCACTGCATGCAACACTATAGGACTTTCAGGATCTCTTCCTATGAAACTGTGAAGTAAAACAGTAGTTTTCAAAAATAGCTCCTAGGAACTAAAAAACCCTCTGTTAAGAAACTATTTCCACAGAGTTTTGCCCAATAATGCAATTCTCTAAACTAAAAATAAAATCCAGACATTTTAGAGTTCAAAGCAATTACAGTGAAATTATTTTTGCAACCTATCATTAATATTAAGGAAAAAACATTATCTACATACATGAATTTTCAAACAAGCAAATGACAAACTTGGAGCCAGAAAAAAAGTAGTTGAGACTAAATTTTCACCTGTGGCTCACTGAACTCAGCTCTTCACCTAAACTGTACTAACAAACCAATACCTAATAAAAAAATTTTTACGAAGGGTTATGGTTGCACACATTTATACTAATCTTAAGTCACTCACATAACACAAACATTTCAAAGTCAGGAAATAAAAATGTAATTTTAAAACAACCAAACTATATTCAAGGGCAAAAGAACATTCAAAAACTCCCCTCTTAGTGGACAATTATAACTGAATCATAAAGCAAGCAACTCTACCCTCTTGTTCAGAAACACAGAAAGCCCACCATCATACAACCCTGAGTTCACTGATTAAATACTGAAGATCAAACTTTCTAAATTCATTATAGCTGCTCAGCCTGGACGCTACATGCAGCATTATTCCCCATCTGCCCCCCACAGCAGATACCAGCTGTGCAGCCCCATTTCATTGTTGACAAGAACCTTTTAGAGAGTTGTGCCAGTGCCCCATGGCCTCCATGCTCTACTCTGTTCCGCTTGTTCTCAACAGCATTCAGAACGACAGCATTTCAGGTGTCTTTCACAACATGCAAGGCAGATCTACGGTTTCTATTGTAATAGCTACTGAATGGAAAGGATGGGTTGTTGTTCAGAAAACCATAGTACCCATTCTGACTCCCCCACTAATACTGAAGTGGTAAGTGAGGATAAAAGTTGCTGCTGGAAGCATAACGCGTTTCTAGATATGATATTTGATTCTTTCTCTTTCACTTAATTATCATATATTTTATCACATACTAGATTTTCACCTTTAAAACTCTGAGGTCCTGCAGATGTACACATCCTACAGGCATCCCTCTCCAGCTCTGTACTTGTCTGAAGCTATGACACCACCCAAGTCCTACAGAGATAGCACTGCATTGAGGAGTTGTCCAGATTTCAGCCACACAGGAGGCCAAATAAAGACTGAATCAATTTTAACTTCTCTTGGGATGACCGTTCCCCAAAGAACAATAGTTAACACTAGCTGACTAAGATGAACATGGGAACTGAGGAGTACATTTCTTATAAAACACATCACACACTTTTAAAAGCCACACAAAAGGAAAAATATTTTAGCTATACCAACTGCTTTAATTATATTTTTAAAATTTTTTTTACTAGCCCTCACTTCCCTTAAGACTGTCATTAGATTCAGCAGTTCTGAGACCATGAGTATTCTCTTTTCACTCCTGCTAAACTCAATACCACTGAGTATACAGGCCAGTTTGACACGTCAAAAGTAAAAGATTAACAGCACTGACTGAAGCCAGTCAACGCACTATTTGCAAGCACTTGCATTCATAGCTTTATAACTGTGCTTCACCCTCACCACCCACGTTAATTCAGTTAACTGATGCTTTCTGTGAGCAGAGAACAGCTCTCCAGTCCAGGAGAGAATTGGTTTTGTTACGCATAAAAGTGGGGACCAGGTGGAGATCACCTGTTCTTAAATAAAAGTGCCACAACATCAAACTACCGCTTGAAAGGCTAATGCAATATTCTGCTGTACATAACATTTAACTATGTGCATTCATTTTAGTAGAAGACAAGAGATCAGGTAGAATTATATGACCTTCAGTAGCTTATATCAAGAGCTGGAAAAGAGACACTTGGGAGAGAAAACATAGAAGCAAGGCATGTTAAGGAGTATTCATGCTGCAAAAAAAGCCAAAACCTCCCCAAAACCACAGAATCCATTAGTTGGAATCACAATTTTTCTGTTTATTTACCTTCTTATTAAGCCAGTGCCACAGCTTGTCAGTGGCAGGGGGAGATGGAAGAAAAGGGAAAAAAAGACAAGAACACAGTGGAAAATTATTGAAAAATGCAGTAATAGAGAGGGGAAAAAAAGCAATGAGAGGCAGGCAAAGTCATCCACAGAATGAAAATGAAATTGTTCCAGACACAAAGGTAATTGCAATAGGAAGAAAAGATCATAACAAGTTCCAACGCAAGAATCTAGATTTTACTATTAACATGCACTTTTTGAAACAAGGAGGGATATAACAAATAAGAACAACTTTAATTATATTAACAGAGCTATCAGCATAATCTGGGCAATTCCAGTTTAATTACACTGAGAGCTAACATTTCAGATGTCAGAGCAGGACTTGTAAAAGTATTCTGAAAAGGGCACTTTACTGAAACACCAAAGCTTAACACGAGATACTCGTTTATTGCATTAATACTCCCATTCAGGCATTTTCCTATGTATTTCAAAACATTCCTATTACACCAGCTACTGTTAAACAAATTGTATATGTTTTTTTAGTACCACATTCATATTACAACATTCACATTCAATGGCACAACATCAAATATGTAATTAAATCTGATATACACAACAGCAAATTGTAGATCAAATAAATGTATGGATTTTATATAATTTTATTGGTTGTGCAGAAGGCTCTTTGCACTTCTCAACAGTCAGTTTCTCCTTTTGTACTACAGTTATTTTTCCTTACTAATTCTCACCCATGCTGCTCAAATATACCCATTTTAGGACCTAGTTTATGTAGGACTATTAATTCTGTCCATTAGTAATTAGTTAGCAGCATAATCACACCAGTGAAAAGCTTTAATGTCATTATTCATCTGTTAGAGGTTATGATCAAGTAAGTGAAGTTTGTTTCTCCCTGAAAACAAGATCGCTGAATGCTCAATAAATCTAGTGTTTTCACTAGTTGACAGAAATTATATTAGCTCCCAACAAAAACAAAATGTAAGAACATTTCAAATTTTAAAAAAATCTCAGAATGTTAATTAAGGTATATCAGAAGCAAGAAGCAGATTTACAAAGAAACATAAACAACAGGAAACATGAAAATAAAGTATGTCACAAAGCACCCACTTCTACTAGCTTTTACTACTCATGGAAAGAATCACAGTAATGGAAAGCAATGACAAAGCTTCAAAAGCCTCAAACTGACACTGTAGAATTTGTTTCTATTTTACCTCTTCACCTACAGAATAATTTATCAGTGAAAAAAGGTAAAGTTTACTGATTCAACAACATACTTTTGCCTTTAACTTTACTTCCACATACGAAAACCCACTATACATTAGGTTCAGTTTGGAAAAGACATAGATCTCATGGCTGTGTTTCTCCACTTTGCAACTCCAATGCAACAAAATCTAAAGCTCTATTGTTAGCCTGAGATTTTAGCAGAATGTGAAAGGAAGTCTTTGGTATTTTTCTATAATATCAGCCTCCTGGAATTGGATGATAAATACAATAACTAGGAAATAACATTGTATGTCAAAGATAACAATCATTTTTTAAATCAATATTTAAGACAGTATCTGGGATGCTCTACCTGCCTACTATCTTACCAATATTGTTGTTTAAATAGTTCTACAAATGTAATCAATCTACATTTAAAAACAGGCTACAGCTTAATTCTAATCTTCAAGTCATCTAAAATTAGTAAGGCTACAGCCACCTTTCCAGTATTTTACTGGAAAACTATTTATATAAGATCTTACATGTCTATGGAAGTATTTCCTAGAATAATATATGCACTGGTAGAGATTCTGCCCATTTTCTGTGCTTGCTTTAACTACGTGCTAAACTTGGTACCAGAAGAGCCAAACCTTGACTTTACCCAAAGTCCAAACAATCTATTACAGTCCTCTGTATATAAAATTCTAGTATGCTATACCTAGAAAAAGCATGTAATAACTACATGATTCATTGAAGTCTACCAGAAAGCACGCATGCACAATACTAGCACATTCTAATTAATAAGTCTAGTGCATGCAGTTGAGCAACTGGCTATGCTGCTGAACTCCCTCGCAAACTCTAATCAAAATAAAACTACAGTGACCATATTAAAAGACAAGTCTTTTTTTTAAAAAAAATATGACTGAAGCAAATTATTAGTTCTTGACTGTTGATAAGAACATGAATTATACCATATCTATTAAGTGTTAAGATGAGTTGATGGATGACAACAGAAACCTCCCTATGCTTTCCTCCAGGAAGTCTATCATACCTGAACCGCTGCGTCTGTTGGCTCCGTGGGGCAAATGCAAAAGCAGGGACTAAAGAATACAGTAAGGACATCTTATTTCTATAGTCCATATTTAAAGCAGGCCTGCACATCCAGGCACAGCTTGACCTACTGTTTATAAAGAAAATGAAAAGCAATGCCCTACTTTCTTTCCTCTTGATCAGAACTTCCCTTCAGTTCTTTTTTGTCTGCAATTTCAAAGATTACCAGAGGCTGATGAGCAGTGGGAAAGAAGAGCAGCAGCTTTTCTTACTGCTTTTATTTAAGAAACAAACATAATCAGTAAAGCTCAAACATTTGCATGTGTGAGCAGTACTCTCCCATAATTTCTCACAATGAGTTATTTTCCGGACCATTTACACTACCCTCCTAAACTTTGTTTGGGAGAAAAAGACATGCCACTCTAAGATGTCTTCCTCGTCCTCACTACCTTTTACGCAGAACTGAAACTATTTCCTAATCGGGCATACCACTTTAGAAACCAAGTAGTACCACTAGATATTTGTGTGAAACAGACCTTGTCAATGGCTTGTTGTACTTAGCTAAGAGCCCCACTACATCCTGATGCTGAGATTCAGCCTCCAATTAACTCAGTATACAAAAACCAAAACAAAAAAACCCAAAACAATCACTACGCAGCTTCAGCTCCCACAAAAAGAAAGTACAAATAAAATATTAAAAAATTAAACATCTAATTGCAAAAGAAATGATCCTTCAATCTTGGTTTCTCTCTCACACACACACACGTATAAAAGGTAAGCTGTAACAATTTACGCCATGAATTTCTATTTTGTGTTTGCATATTTTTACTTCCTCTTCAACAGTGCCTACTGAAGCCAAAATGTTTGGTAATGCAACTTAAATACGGCTCATCCATCCTTTCCAAAAAAACTTGCAAGGATGCTATTTTCATTCCTCTCCTTTCCCTGGCCCCACAAAAATCACAATTGCCAATATCCTATGGCATTGCTTCCCAAATTCTCAGAAATAAGGTGCATCCGTGACCTTACAATGCACAGAATAAGCATATGCAGTAAAAGTTAAAAGATATGAAAGCATTAGTGTGATAAGCATTGGAAGACCGCATATCATTCCAGCCACCCATGATAAAGCCCCATGAACTGTAATTAGAATAGGCACATACGAGGACAACAGAACCATGCAGAGTATCAAGTGTCCTTCTTATAACGGCTAGAAGAGCTTGAATTGCTTTAATACACACAGCACAGACTCAGAAGGAATACGATCGTCATCTAAAAAATGGGAGGGGAGAGGGGAGATGGAGAAATGAGTTATGCCAACACTGCTCTTTTGCTTAGACAAGAACAACATGAATATAAACTGACCTTAAATACATTTAAGCTGAAGAGTGGGAAGTTCTGCTGCATATTACAACAAAAGCCCTACCTTCTTTAAGGAGAAAAGACTTAGTGGAATTAGAAAGGATACTATATCATATATAGTTATGCAGTACAAGGATACTAAACTTGACAACTCATGAAATACAGTACATACGATATTGTGTCTAGAGAGTCTTCTTACTCACAAAAAAAAAAGCTTTTAATGAAAAGCTTTGTATAATGTAAGCTTTTATCCTAACATTAATACTTTCCACGACCTTTGGAAACCCCCTTTATCTTGTTCACAGCCATATTCTGAAAGGCTTTTCCTTTTTCAAATTCTTCCTCAATGAACTCTGTGAAATCATTACTTATTTCCTACAGCCATTTTAATGCTTTTGTTGACCTTTTGACATCCATTTACCCATTAGATCTGGGCTTAAGCTCTTCCTTTTCCTGTAGGAATCCAGAGCTATAAACTGCAGATGGATCTGCTGAGGTACCGATGCTCTGACAAATGTACTTACTGGGTTCAGCTCTTCAGTTACGGAAACTCTGAGGTAACGGCTTTTTCTAAAGCAGAGAATACTTCAACAACAGAGTTACAGAACACACATTCTTACAGACTGGCATAGCTATTACAAACAAAATAATCTATCAGGTTAAGTCGAAACTTACAATTCTGAATGGAGGAGCCTTCATAAATTTTCTGGAGCTTTCCAACTCTGCAATTTGCAAATGTGGGCTCATTTTGAGTGGGGGAGAAGGGAGGGGAGCACAGAAGCCTTATTCTATGGTACTTCCCAAATACCTTATCCCACATATTTCTTCCGTTACAGAGGGAATCCTCCCTTCTGTACTCAGCATGCCACTGTGTTCAACAACTACACTTCCACACAGTATAAACAATGTCTTTGAACTAGCTCAGGCCCTACTTACAGAATAAAATGGGTTGCTTTTTAAATTAAGTTTTCACAACAGAAGTAGGAACGTCTCATCCTTCAGATTAAAGCTCATTAAGTTTAACTTCAAAATCTTTGTAATCAGGTAAGGTGACTAAACCATGATCATTTTGCCTTACTCAGATATGGAATCTTCTAAAGCTAACACAACATTTTATAAGTGACTTCTGTCAAGCTTTGCATGTAATCATTTCACGAAGTTTAAATGTGTACTTAAGTGTGAATAGTGACAGAAGAGACACGGTTTAAAATACACCATAAAACAGGATACAGTTTTACATGAGAGACATGTCCATTAGTGACAGACATTTATTTTAGAATTAAAGCATCTCAGCATACAGTGAACAGAGAATAAAACAAACTTCCAGGCTGCTTAAGGAAATAAGTAGAAATACCTTACTGTCAAGCTTTAGCATGACTCTTCCAAGCCCTCTGATGGGCCGTGGAGCAAGAGCTTCCTGACGTTCCTTCACAAAGTTTTCAATAAGTTGCCACCAACTTTTGCAATGGTTTGCCACGAAGTTCAAAACTCCAAAATGAACCACGAGTTTTTTAAGTGCCCAAACTGTAACCACAAGAAGGAAAGTAAGTATTAGAGATTTCAGAGGAGCGCCACAAGACTATGCATCTATTCCATTCTGAAAGACTATGAGAAAAAAACAGACTCGAGTTTTATTTCCCATTAGAAACCACTTTCAGAATTTTCAAGTGGTTTTAGTACTAATATCCTCACTCGCTTTACAAGCGTGCTTATCCACGTGGAATTTAGATGGCAGCAGAGGAAAGGTGCCTGCGCACTACCCGATTATGCAGCTAACAGACTTGAGCAAGGCCTGGGATAAGGTGCTGCCATTCCATGATTCCAGTACAGTGGATTTAACACATCTTCACACATACACCACGCCAGATGACTACACATAAAACACCACATTCAGAACTTAACAGTATGTTACACATACAAAAAAATTTTCAGCCTCAATTCTTAAGTTTTAGGCCTTCTATACTGTTAAAGCTGTATCTTTCCTTTAAGAACTGACAGCAGATCATGCGCAATTTCACAGTAAAGAAGTGTTCATTTAAACCTTCAACTGAAACACAAATACTGATTAATTTTGCTTTCAAACTTCAAAAACATTATTTTGAGATCAGCTTTTTATCTTGGCTTGAAGATGATCATACAAAGCTTCAGAAAAATCCATACTGCTCCTCAAAACCAGACAACAGAAGAAATACAACTTTTTTTCCCCAAAAAAGAAGCATTTTGCTGCCACAAACAGCTTCTCTCCAACACTCCTAACATATATCCACTGTAAAATAAAGAGCTTCTCAACAACACTAGAAATGTCTAGCATTACAGTTACAGAAATAAAAGCTCATGTCCGTTTACTTGCCTTGAAATAAACCCCAGAGACTTTTGCATAAGGCTTACGGTTCCAATTCTGTGATGGCACTGCTCTCCCTCACCGAGTATATGTGCAAAACTTGTGAATCATCACAATCAGGAATGTAAAAGCAAAAAAGCATGATACATATGAAAATTTCCGTGGAAGCTAATAGACCTTTAATAGTCATTAAATACTTGCTATATTCTTTTTTTTATTCAACAAAATGTTATACCACTCAAATTATCTATCTTCTCATCACTGAAAAGAAGAAAAACGAGTAATCTTCCAAAGCCACTAGAAAATTTAACATCACAACAGAGGAGTTAATTCAGATTATAAAAAAAAATTTGTATTACAACTGATTTTACTGGAGTATTGATGCAAACATACCAGTCACAAAAACATCATTACAAGATACATCAACTTAAAGGATCATAATTATTATATGTCGCAGTAACAGACCAGGAGGTCTCACAACCCAGTCCTGCCATGAACTACTGATACACAAACCTCTAAACAAAATAATGCTGCATCCCCAAACACTGAAAACTATGGTTCTAAAGGCAAACGAAGTGAAACTATTAGCAACAGAATCACATCATTCCCCTAATTTCTCCCTATTTTTTTTAAACCAGAATTTAGTAACAGTGAACATCACATGTAGATCAAATATTACAGTTGGTGTTAAAAATTCTACTTACACAGTAAAATAACTTTCTGTGAAAATGCTACCAGTACTCCTCCAATTATATCGCATTTATAGCAACATTTGATACTGAACTCCCCATCATTACATTCAAGTGTACTTTTAATAAAGCTTTTTCTTATTATGCAAGTCTATTCTCCAAACTAATTCATTACTTACTGCCATACATCAACACCACAATAATTCCCTCATCCTCAAAAATTCACATCACGCTTCTACTTGGAGATGTGTAAAATGATGTACACAGCCAAAAAGGTTAACTTTGATAAATGCCCTGTGGATATTAAAAGTTCCACAAGAGCTTATGATCTGTAAGCCACTTGCGTAAGAGTTTACATTCTTGTTCATGGAGAGCTTATGCACCAATTTGCTGACATTTGGTTTCCTTACCCTCTGGCACCACCATGTGGCAAATACAGGATTATTCAATTTCTTCAAGAAAATAAATCTAATAATCTTTCTACTAAAGATCATGTGGCACAAACACAAAAAAGGAGAAAACACAGTGTGAGTGCCAGCCCCTAACTTACAGGTTGAAGTTTTGTATGATGAAATGCAACTCATGGTAAATACACAAACTGCTGCTCAGGAAAACAGGGCAAGCTTGCATTTTACAAGGTGAACACCACCTTCTGCTACTATTTAAAAGTAAGTGTTTAAATAATATCTTCCAAAATAACTGAGTGTACAGTCATTGCAAAGGTGATGTCAGGAGGTGCTACAGTCAATCACATAGCTGTAATTATATTAGGTTAAAAAGAGGCAAGAGAGAAAAAGCTAAAGGAGGACTGTTATTAGAAAGTTGCGACCAAGAGAAAGGCTGCATAATAAGAAATTCCAAACATCTCCAGGAAGCAGAAAATTACCTGAAGACAGAAATAGAATTAAAAGAAGGATACAACAGAACAAGCAAGGAAGTAAGTGAAAGATCTTAAAAAGAGACAATACCAGGATTCCCAGGCTCACATCACTGAACAAAATGCTGCAAGTGTTCCACCACCTGGTTTATTGCTTAGCTTTTGAATTCAAAAATCATTTTTTCCCCTTTTCATTTTGTGGTATAATTATGGTATAATTTTTCCACCCTCTACATTAAGCAATTTTAAAAGAGAATCTCATTCTACCAAAGTACAAATGCATTCAAGGAAAAATGTTAATGGTACCAAGATATGTCTAATAAACTAAATGCTACTTCATATAAGTCCTGTCTACCAATATAAGGAACTCTGGTGAAATTAACATCTTTCCATTTAAGGCTTTAGAGGGTTATTTTATTTTATTTTTTTACATACCAGAAGCATTCTCTTTAAGGTCTCAGAAGTGCTTAAAGTTATTAGTCTCCTTAAACTTGAATAGTTGCAAGGAAACTTGCTTTATAAAAGCCTTCCTATTTTCCACTACCAAGTATTTTTAATACCACCTCTTCTTTTAACAATCCAGGTTATCATCATTCACCTTCTGACACTTGATGTGATCCACTGTTCTAAATTTGGCCCTGTTCATCATTACACTGCCTTTTGATAATATTTTTGTGGTGATCTAGTTATATTCAGTTATATGCCAAGAAAAAGCACTTAATGGCCCAGCGTCACTGCTAAGGCAACAAGTCACAAATATTCTCAAAATTAATTTCTATTTTGGCATGAGTTTATTGTTCAGGTAGCTATTTTAGACGTAATGACTGGCAGCAGCAGTATTCATCCATTTCAGTTACAGATGTGCACTTTAATCTACATTTGTCTGGCTCAAGGTTAAAACCATTCATTGTTGTCTGCCTAACTGCAAAACTATTGCATCCTTTTTCCCTCCCACCTAAGCAGGTACTTCTAAACAGTGGTTAAGTCACTCCTTGACTTTTCAATTAATTAAGCCACATAAACTCTGCTTCTAGTAAGTCTAAAATTTATTTCCTAATCCCTTTATCATTTTTATTATTTATTTATGAGCTACATCCAACCTGCCATCGCCATTTCCCATGATGCCCAGACACCAAAACTGGGCAGTTTCTTCTGTAGCAACTACACCAGAATGAAACAAAGATCAAACCCCTCTCTCCTCTTACCCTGCATCCAGCTATTCATATGCCTAACCATCACAGCAAACATGCAGCTGTTCCTTTCCCCATGCCTCTCATAGTTCACAGCCCCTCGAACTTGTAAGCATGGCTCCAGTGGCATGATTTCCACATGCACAACTAGACAGTTTATAATGGCTTTGTGTATTGGGTGTAAATGGCAAGGTTTTGGTAGCAAGGTGGCCACTGGGGTGGCCTCCATGAGGAGAGACCAGTGACTACCTTGTACCAGACACAGTCGGTTCCAGGTGGCTCCACAATGGACTCACCACAGACCAAAGCTGAGCCCATCAGGCATGGGTGTGGTGCCTCTGGGAAAATACATTTAAGAAAGGGCAGAAAACACTAGAGAGGGAAAGGAGGAGGGAACACAGAGACAACAAGCCAATAGAGAGGAAAAAGGAATAGAGGGATGAACAGAGGGAATAAAAAGGCCAGGGGAGTAGAAGTGCTCCACAGTGGAGCAGGCACACCACTCAGAGGGACCGTGGCCTATGGAGGACCCATGCCGGAGCAGGTACACCTCTTGAAGGGACTGTGGCCTAGGGTTGAGGAGACGCCCGAGCTGGTACCTCCCAAAAGGGACTGAAGCTCACGGATGAGCCCACACTGGAAGACAGGAAAAAAGTGACTGGCTCTGTGGGTACTTGGCCGCTAGCTAGGGCCAACCCACCACACTTGGTAAAACAGCTACATTTAAGTGTTAAATACATTTTTTAAATGCTGAAAATTAGCATTTTGTCTGAAGTTTAGAGAAAATCCAAGCAAATTAGGAAACTCACTTTGTTTACAGTAGGAGGATGGGAGGAAATGCCTTCAGATTCATAGTAGCTCATGCATATTTCCAGAGTTCCCATCTTCCCTATTTACCCCCCAAAAGAGCATTGGAAAAAGTGGCATTCAGTTTTAAAATAACCTCTTTAGATAGCTATCGTAACTACTCCGTTCTTTCTTGACATATAAGAGAACAGCTACATGTAGATGTGAAGCAACAAAGCTAATTAACCTCAGAGCTAGAATGAGAATCAAATTTATCTTGTGACTTGTCCACAAAGCCTAGCAACCTGTTATTAATGGAAATCAAAAGTTAGCATGAGCTGTACTTCACTACTGTATAACAGCTAAAATATTCTTTATCTATAGGTGCAAAAATATGAAAGACATTGCATCAAGAGGAAGAAAAACAAAGTACTCTAAACCAGAAGTATTCTTACAATGTAACGTACAGCACTAAATTATTCCAGGTAACTACAATAGTCAACAGACAAAGCAATTTTACAGAGTTGTCCACTACAAGGTACCAGACAGTGCACATCAATCTTCCTATCTGAAGCTACAATTCACCTTGTCTTAACAAAATGTGGTGCTTACAGACATGGTATAGTGGTGGACTTGGTAGTGTTAGGTTTACGGTTGGACTTGATGATCTTAAAGGTCTTTTCCGACCTATACCATTCTGTGATTCTGTGAAAAAGTCTTGAAAAAGTTTTAATTTAAAACTCATACAAGCCTACAAGCCTTTCCTTCTATTTTATTTAACACAAAGCCTAAGGCTATCCAAAGTAATAGTTTAACATACATTTCTAATAATTGGATTATTACCTGCAAAAGGCACTGGCAATAGCTGCACAATCCAGAAATTTAGCCAGATCTGGACAATGACAATGGCCCACACAAGTGTAACAAAGTAAATATCACTAGTTTTCTTTTTTCTAAGAAAAGATCCAATCTCAGGTCTTTGTCTGCTCCCAGAAGAGGAAGAAGAGGAGGAGAAAGATGATGAAGCATGTGGAGGCTGATCACCTTCTGTTGCTCCTAAAACAAAGGCAAACAAAGAAGTGGAAATCATCACATTAATGGTCACCACAGAACAGAATATGCTCCCTCATCCCAAATTAACCTTTTTTTTTGTTGTTTTTTGTTTGTTTGGGTTTGTTGTGTTTTGGGGGTTTTTTTTGTCATTTCTCTAAAAGACAGAGACAGCCTTGGCACTGATCTGAATTTTGAAGAGCTAGAACAGGGCTGTGTAAGCTCTCCCACATCATGCAACACCATGCCAAGCAGTGCTGCGAGGACGAGAGAAGAAAAGATGCTGCAGCCTCTGAGAGGTCTCCTGTCACTGCAGGTAAATTACAAGTCAAATATATTTTATCAAAGAACCGTAAAACCCTGAAAAACACAAAGCGTAATTCACTTCTAAAAGAAATCTAAAGTCTTAAAATAAATCTTTGATCTCTCTTTACTGCAAGTACTCAAAAGAAATCTTAGATTTGCTCAAAGCTCATTTAAACAAAACAAAAAATAGAGCATACATTGAAGAGACAAGCTTGTATCTTACAAAGTTCTTACTACACTTTTTCTTTTCCTGAACACTCCCATTACAAATATAGCACTCACACTGTGATCCTAAATTACTTGCTTGCATAACACATTTTAGTAACAACAGCAAGCATAAATTAGTGGGTAACAAATGTTGTCATTCCCTCATTCGTAAGTTATTAAACATGAAATTCAATTAAAAAATGTGAACTGATGTGTTAAAGGCACTTATAAATAAACAGTAAATAGTCGTTTCAGGCAAAAATATTATGTCCAAATTAAAATTCTTGTATAGAGAACACAGTAATTTATTTATTTAATTAACTTTTTAGTTGGTAAATCTGCCTAGTATGGGTGACACCAAATCCATCTTCAGTCGCTGTATGTAGAATCTGTCCCTGAGAACACTAGTATTAACTTCCACTGAGGTCTCACGCTGGTGGCGAAATGCACACACTTCCCACACACACCATTACTTGAGAAAAATTTGCAGCCATGGTGGAAGAACACACACACGAGAAAACCTGAAGAGTCACTCTATGCTGAAGAATAAAAGGCAATTTGTTACGTTGGTACATACTGCAGCAGGTAAGCAATGAACACAACTCTTTCACTGGACTTGTGTCACATCAACACCAACCACATTCCTCTCAGGAAGAAAAACTGCTGTAAAAATGTATTACAATATACTACATGCATATCAGTCAAACAACTCATGTTCCACACATGCGGTTTTAGCTGCAATGTGTCACTAAAGCCATTCCTAGCCTAAAGCATGACAGCCAGAATGTACAAAAAGACAAGGCAGATTTGTCATACGTGTACAGTAGTGGTAAGTGACAAATTCTGCAGCTTCACACACTGGATGAACACTCTTCTTTTGCTGTAGAAATCTGCACTCGTGTTCTACAAGTAAGGGGAACTATTTTTAGAGCTTATAAACACTTCCCCACCACACTAATATAATAAGGTAGATCTATTGATTCTCCCAATTGATAGAGACTGGGATGGTGACAGAAACATCAGTTGGTTGCTGGTAACATATTTGGTGGAACTTAAGAATATTCCCAAAGGAATTACAGCATGCAACCTGAAAGAAAGAATTCTGCAAGCAGCTAAACATAGCAGAAGCTTCAGGTGGAATGCTTCTTGGCAAATCAGTTCATGTCTCAAAGGGATGAAGGCCAGCCCTATCATGTACAAACTACACCTTTGAGAAAGAGATACAAGTTTATTTTTCGTAAGAGAAGAGACAGTTACATGTAAACAGAAACTTTCCTAAAATGACAAAGTGGTTTTGTCATAAGAAATAGAAGGTCTATCATTCCCCTATACTTCTCAGTCTATTTTTAATGAAGCAGAAGAGTACCAATAGAAACAAATGGCTCCAGCTTACAATGCACTAAAGGAACACAAATTTGAAAACACTATATCCATATTTGAGAATTCTCCCCTATCAATTCAACTTACCCAACACTTTTCTTTGTACTTTTTTGCTCCAAAATTAATACACCAAACCTAAGAATTAACATAATAACAAGCAGAAACTCTAATATTTATCAAAGGGAAGGAAGTGCTAGATGCCAAAATAGAAAAAACAAAGGAATTTAATATGCTGAAGTCTATGCCTCAAGATTAAAGTTATCCGACACTTTTTGCCCCAAAAGCCCTTAGTAGAGTCACTTTTATAAAGAAAAAAGAATATTCCTTCTTTTGATAATGAAAAATTTGATCAACATATTTTTGCAATGAAGAAAACCTTAATTAAATAACAGCAACATAATGTTAAGAGTAGTACCAATTAAACTGTCTCATTCTCTTACAGTTTCCCTATTAACTTGAGCAGACTGTACACAGAATGCAAAACACAGATGGGAAAGAGCTGACAGGGGGAAAAAAAAAATAAAAAAAAAAGAAGAAAAAAAGACTAAAAACTCCTAGGGGATCCCAAGACAAGAAAGCTTTTTCAGAATGCAGTTCCACAGTACTTCAAGTAAGTCAAACTAAATTGGCACTGCCAATGACCTAGTATTCTCCCCATGACAAACAGACTCCTTAGCATCAAAACTGCCATTCAGATGACTGCATCATAAGTCAGTTCACAAAGTTGATCCACCCAAAAAACCCACCGAACTTTGCAAATGAGAAAAGTCACATTTTGTTGGCAAGATATGCTCTGCAAACCAAGGCATGAGTGCCTTGTCAACACAAATAGGAAAAAAAGGACTATCAGAATACTGATTTAGAGTAACTTCAGGTTCTATAAAACCCCATTTAGTGTGCTTCATGACATTTTTAGAGATGAAACCTGAAAAACACCTTTCTGTCTTCCAACTAATGAAAGTATGACAGTCTTTCCCAAATGGCTAACATTATACCCAGAAAAGAATTCTAGCAAAATCAGGAAGTACGGTACTTATTGAATATAATAAAACAAAAAAAAAAGTCAATTTTCAAGGCTGTCTTAAGACATGTTCTTTTCTTTACGCATAGCATTTTGAATTATTCTCCTCCCCTTCCTTAAATAAAAGGAAAAGGAACAGCAGCACAAACAGGAAGGCAAGTGTCTGTATCTCTATGGAGCAGGGTATCAGAATAAAATCTTCAGTTAGATGAAACAGTGATTTTATTATTATTAATGAAGTCTTTCAGAACACCAGGATGAAGGTATGCCTTCATGAATAACCACATCTTTCTGTAATTTCAAGAGAAAAAGATTTATTTTTTTTTTAAGAAAACAAAGGGGGGGGAAGGGAGGGTAAAAGGCATGACTACATTTAAGGATTGCAGTATCTCTCATATTCAAAACCAACAAGACAACAGAATCTTGCCTACAAGGCAGCTAACAAAATACTGCAATGGTATCTGCTTCTTAAGTTGCAGATTTCTCATTTGCTGTATACTCTGGAAATTCTTGGGACAGCAGGAAGGACAAGTTAGACCACCTTCACTGGTATTATTAAATTCCTCACCTCCAACACTAAATACCACGATTCAACAACAAAATAAGGAAAAACATGAGTGTTCAGAAAAACCTATAAAATCAGTACACCTTATTTCCCCTCCTGTTTTTTGTTATGAACAAATTGAAGTGTAAGGAGAAGAGTAAAAACATGAAGCATTGATTGTTCTATAATTGCTTTAATACAGTATAAACATTGTTATTGCTACTGATAATTAATCAACCTTGACAACCACTGACATATTGAGAATAGATATAAGGAAAATCTCCTCCTGAAGTCAGCTATGCACCTGGCTGAAGATGTGAACTTTCAAATCTTAAAGTTCTCATAAAAGAGATGTGCGTTACATTACAAGTTCCAAAGCAAGATAACAAAACATCCAAAAATCACTGCAGAGGAAAGCCAAAGGAGCTGCAGTTTCTTAACCCTGCAGGTAAACCTTCTGCTGTACAAGAATAATGTTTCACCACCATTTACACAGAAGATCCAAACCAAAGATGACCAAAAGGACGCTTAATATATATCACAGAATAGAATGCTAATTCCCAACAGATCGTTGAAAAATTATTTGAACTATTGTTAGTAGTAAACAGGAAACTCCGTATTTGTTCTTTTCCTGCTGTGAAGGAAAACAACAACAGAATTTGCAAGACAAAAAACCATCTGGTTAACTGTCTCAAGAAAATATATCAAAAAACATTCACTACAAAAGACACCTTTGTAAAACTGCTATAGTTTTCTTTTGGCCAAGAGAGGTTACAACCTGAAAACAGAAAAAAACCTGTCTTAAAGAAGAAAAAAAATTTAAAACTGATGTGTAAGTTAAAAAAAAAACCCCACAAGCAACAAACAAGAACACAACCACTTACATAGCACATTTGTGGGAGACTGTTGCTTGACCAGATGTTCAAAATTCAGCTAAAAAAAATAAAATCTCTTTTCCAAAATTAAAGATTAGAGACAGCAATATAAGAGAATTGTCACCAAGATGCTCCGTTCTCAAATTTCAGGATGTACGTCCATAGGGTTCTATATTATTTTGATGATAGTCATGTAAAATGTAGAAACAAAGATAAGAAAAAGAGTTGTCTAAAGCTGCCCTTTTTATATTTAAAAATGAAGCATGTTTTCAAGTACAGCTTACATTAAGATATTTAAAATTAGGAAGTGTGTTTACATTTCATAGAAAGATTTCTGAAGAGCTTGTTCCACACCATTTCACCTAGTGGCTGAAGTAACTTTTTAGTTTCACGAATGGTGGTGTTTAGACAGAAGTTTTTAATGCCACATGCTCAAAGCGTTCTCTCCTGCACATTCACTATGTTTCCTCCTCTGGAGCATGATTTACACGTTACAGACAATATTAAGAACATACTGTCTTGAAGTAGACGACTCAGACACAGCCAATTTCAAAAAGTTTTGGAAGTTCACATTCTGTCAAGTTGTTGAACGACCCGTTTTGTCAACGTGTGGGAAATGGATGAAACCTTTCAATTTCCAGAGATCTCCATAATAGCTTATTTTCTAGTATCACATTCCATCAAAGGCCTACCCGGAAAAATGATGGTAAGGTTCAAAACTAGTGATGGACATCTAAACACCTTCTTTGCAACTCTTTCAAGCCATTTCTTACAGGTTTCTAGTAGTGTTATCGCAAGTGAAAGTATTGTGACTCAAGCTACAATGCCAAGTAAACTCACTACAGGAAAGACTTTGAGCATGCCACAGTTAAACAGAGAACAAAGGGGGTTTTATCACTGTGATGTATACAAAAATTATTCCAGTCTGTCTGTACCTGGTCCCGAAATCCAGTTATATCTCATAACTGCCAACAAATCAAAAGGCGGCTAGGGAAAATAAAAAAATCAATAATAAAGAATAGGAAAAAAATCACACCCTCATTCTGGAAAAAAAAAAAAAATCTTCTAGTCAGGCCTTCTAAACATACAGACAGCCATGTAAACTATCATTTGAAAGATAGCTTTTATATTATTGTCTTCTTAAAATTTTTAAAAACAGACAAACCTGTTTCACAAGGTAAGTATAAACGTGCTATTTTGGACAGGATGAAGAGGATAGGGACTATGTTGAAATTTGTTCTTAATTCCCTCCAATTTCATGTCTTTAGAGCAAATTTAAATGCTTTCTTACAGAGTATTCAGTCACCTGAGGGTTGTGAGGAACGTTCATCATTGGACTCATCTTCTGTCATTGAAATTGCCATGGCAATTGTTGAAGCAGCAATGGAAATCATCTGACCGGGAAGCTCTGCCCCTGTAAAATATGTACGTGTATGTAAATAAAGAAAAGCGTAAGTCTTAGAATATTTTGTTGCTTGATACCCACCAAACCTGCCAAGCAACAGAAATTATATGGATAGACACTGTTAATTTTTAATATGTATTATATGTAGTCAATATGATCAAACAGGAATGAGTGCTATTAATTTTAGTATTACAACACACCTGGAGCCAAAACACAAACCCAGTTATTTGCTCAGCACTTTCCTTGCTAATGGACAGTTACCGACCAAGTCATTCACAGCTGCTGGCAGTCTCAATAATCTAAAAATCTCTATACCAGATGATCAATTTTACTAACCAAGATTATGATGACTTTCAAGAAAACTAAACCAGCAAGACAGGAAAAAAGTTTCCCAAAATAATCATACAGCTAGTTTCCCAAAATAATCATATAGCTAGTACCAGAAAGGAACACCTGACATTTGCTTTTACGCAAAATTGACTCACAACAGGCAAAACTTATTTTTCTCAAAGTCTAAACACAAACCATAGTTGTAAGAAACTGGTATTTTAAAAATGAATGACTGAATGTAAGAAATTTGCTGGATGGAGTTGTCTCAGTTTCTCATACTCAATATTATAGGAGCTACTAAACCCATCTTGCTCATTTCTTTCAAAATTAGCCTCCGATTTCAAATTTCCTAGGCTCGCTTTATGCTTGAAACTACATACAGGATTCTGTAAACTTAAGCAATTGGGTTTGATAATGAGAGTCACTACTTCGCTATGGAAAACAAACATCAGTCCATTGCAAAGATTTTCTGTAAAGAAACAAAGATTCACTTCAGCATGCGTAAATCACTTTGAAACAAACACACGAAAAATCTTATGGTAAATTCTTGCAATCCGCATGATACTGAATTTACAGTAATACAGTCCAGATTCTTTCACTTGACTTTACAGAACTTTTGCCTCCAACAATAAAAGAAACAGTGACTCGTTTCTTACCAGAAGATTCCTTTCCATTCTGCTGTTCATGCAACATGCCTACAGTCATCAGAACAACTATAACCAGAAACACAGGAATTCTCCAGGAACCTGCCACAGAAGCTGAAAGATACAGGGATTTTTTACCAGAAAAATTACGACATTAATAAACTCCACATTTAGAAAAACCAAGAAAGGCACCACATCAACCAAGAACAACCCGGGCAGAAACTAAGTGTCATAAAGCAAACAAGTTTTCTACATTCACAGAAAGGAAGAATAGAAAAAACAGGTTAACAAGTTTCTCAATTAATAAACCAAGTTGTTACCGTTCCTAACGTCAGTGACTTTAAACTATGCTGATATACTTTAGTGAACAATTTTAAAAACAACATGCAAAATTACATGAAAATACACACAAAATAAAAACATTTTAGATATCAGAGGCAAATCAAGTTCCCCCCAAAAATCTGTATATTAGAACTCCACAGAGTGGCATCAAGCTGTGCCTTCTTGGGTTTTGGCTTTTCAGCTAGTACTTCTAACAAAAACAAGACCATCAAAATGTAAGCAAATGCAAAGCCGTTATGTGTAGCTTAAAACCTCAGGAAAGTGTCCCCACACAGTCAGCACAACCCTTGAAATGTGCTGCTAAAGCAAAGTAAATCATTAAGTACGCTGTGAAACCTTCCATCATGATAGTCTTCTATTATTTGCATGATACTTCCACCATAAACTGTGATATAATATAATCTGATAATCTGTTATATTAAATATGTAACATAAAACTTATACTAATAGATTACCATAATCTTATATTTGTATTAACAGATTAGAAAGATTACTGGAAAATGTATTTGATATTGTTGATATCATATCGACATGCTTGTTGACTACTGATAGAATGGGGGTTTTTTTGCTTCTATTACTACTGTGAAATGCATTTTACAGCTTCAGCCTTGGTTAATGGCAGGCTCTCAAGAAGATAATAATATTAAACGTCATCACAAGCAAAAGTCTAAATCCACCCACATGTGACCCCACCCCTTCCCCACTGTTAGGGAGTCAGTACCAGGTCTGTGAGCCAAATAAGGGAAAACCATGGGAAGTACAAACTGGGCAGGAGGAGTGGAAGACACACGTTGCTCAACCTTCCCATTCCAATCTTGATGCCTTCCCATTCCAAACTCCAACACTCCCTGCTGGCCACGTGCAGCCAGAATTACTGAGCAGAGAAAACAGCCTGACTCTCAGCTACGCCTCCGTTATAAAGATTTAGCGGAAGAGCAAGTGAGCAGCTTTGTTTGCAAAACAACAGAATCCCAGTGGACGCATTAGAATAACAACTTCTTGTTACTCACCTAAGTGAAAGAGCAGCATAATCCAGACAGGGACAGAGATGGCTTTTAAGTAATGTTCAGTGCTTATATTCCACTTGAATGAAACCATCAGCAGGTAACCAACTACCAACGTCCATATCTTTAAGAAAGAGATACACACAGGTACATACACGAGTACAATACAGCTGTATTTTGATGTGTGTGTATACGCGCACATGCACGCACCCCTAACTGCCACACTGAGGAACTGAAGTCAGGTTCTAATTCTTTAAGAAGGCTACATTTCAGAACTATCAATTAATTACAAGAGTTTTTGCTCCATGCAAGAGAAATGTAAAATTTGTGCAAAGTGCAAGGACAGGCTAGACAGACATGCCTTTGGCCTGCCTTCAGTATGGTTTTAATGTGAGGGGGTATACATGCTTTGCTGGACACAAACCCTGAAGGAAGATGCTTTTGCAGCTGAGACCAAGCAATTACTCTGGAACGGCTATTGAAAGGTGAGAACCTAAATGAAACAGGGCCACCAGTGGGGCCACAGGGAGACAGAGCCAGCACAGCACCACTCATTCCAGCACAGAGCAGCTTGCCAGCTCCTGCGTGCCAGTCCAAAGAGACAAAGGGGGTTTTAAGCCAAAGCCATTAGGAAGCACAGCAAAAACTGCTGTTCCTCAGCGGTGTTGGTCCACAAAACAGCCATGCCTTAAATGACTTGTGACATGTAATTTTATCAAATATTTAACTAAAACCACTAAAGAGACAGAAAAATGTCCGTGACAACGTATCAAGAGGCAGATGTGGTCATTTTGGCTTTACTGCTTCTAACTGCCTTCTACAACTCTGCTCATCAGATAAATCACAATAGAGAATTGTAATTAAGAATCTTGAGATTAAGAATTTGAGCTTGAAAATGCTGAAAAGAAAAAAGCAAAAACCAGAAGAGGCAACAGGAGGTGAAAAGCTGCTACTCAGCAGAATATGTAAAATAAAAGAGGTATGAAAACCTGTAAAAATAAAAAGTCAGTGTTGCATTCTTAAAAAAACAAACAAACAAACAAAAAACAACAACCCACCCCCCCACCCTGCCGACGTTTCTGGCCCAAAGTCAACAAACATTCCCTACCCATAACCAGTTAAGGACACCTTCAAATTTACACTTATAAAGCCATAAATCCCAATGAAGTTTAAACAGAACTTCTATTAACAGCATCTGCTGAATCAGACGTCACTGTAAGAAGTAAGAATGCACTGGCGGAGACACAGAACAAGCAATTAGACAGAACGCACCAAAAGAGCTTTCACCTCTTTACTCTGCACTATATGACTCACGCTGAAGAGGCAGCAGTCCCTGTGAAAAGCAGGTTTGTGTGACTACTCCCACGTACCTAATTGGTGTAGAGGAAATCTTAATTGTACTGAATTCAGCAGAAAAGCAGTGATGGACCCTGTTAACTTCAGAGGGAACGCTCATACACACAAGGTAATTTAAAATCACTTAAAAAATGTGAACAAATGTATACCCTTTGCACACTAACCTTTCTCAACAAAGCTGATCAGTCCAACTTTTCACTGCTGTCTATCTCTAGTTTTGCATCAGAGCTGCATAATGCTTATGGCCAAATGTGGACTCAAGACAAACGTCTTAAAACTAACACAACTCTTAGACATTAAGACTAAAGTAATAAACAAAACAAAAAGATTTGATCTGAAATGCACAGCAGCACTCCTTTAACAGTATAGGTTCGTAACATAAATTCACTCACAAGGCATATTACAGCATAACTGTAATTGCAAGAGATAACCCAGCATGAAGATGGTATCCTACACCCTAACATCGGCCACACAGCATCTTTGTATGATAAATTTGCCTTGATGCTGGAATTTTTTCTCTTTAGCTTTTAAATTTAATGATAAATTACAAATAGGAGACTCAGTAAGCTCAATGAATTAAACTTTCTGATTAAAAATATGCAAAAAGTAGGAGACTAACAGGGCATAAGCCTATGTTTAACAGCCAACAAAGCAAAACATGTTGCACTGCTTTTAGCCATGCATGTGGCTGAACTAAAAGCTGGCATTTCAGGGCTTAGGATTCAACAATTTTTTGTGTTGTAAGTTACAATAATTCATCAATTCTCGTTTCTAAAAGCTTAGCAAATGACCCAAGTAAAAGTATTTCTACTGAATAGAGAGAAATAGCTTATTTTAAAATAAGTAATCTTGTTTTGGAGATCAAACAATAACATTTCTGAAGCCCTGTAAAAAAAACGTATGTAGTCAATTGACTGGTGCAAGAGGTTTAATTTAGTGACACTATGGAGTAACCAGTTCCTCATCAGTTAATGTTACAGCCGTGCACTTCCCTATGCTGCAAGAAATACCCTGCCTGGGAACTAGGGTAGCCTACTTCCAACAATTCATAGCTGAAAGCAACTGACAAAGCAAATTAACTTAAAAGGACATGGACTAGGATTTCATCCCATACTAACTTGGCAACAGCCTACTTCCCCCTCCTCCCCCCTTAACCCTTTAAATGCGTGTTATATAACCTTTCCCACTGTTTTTCTGAATGGTCTCCAAAGGTTTTGGCTACAAGAGCCGTAGAATATTAATATTTACTATTTACTCTTTACTATTACATGTCCATCTCAACAACTGACACCATGGAAATGAAGAACAAAAGATACTGCCTACTTCCATTAAAATTAAGCTACTGTAATTATTGCACTGAAATGAGAATGGATATAAATTCCATGCTAAACCAAAATGCCTATAAATTTGATTGATAAGAGTATACAGCTAACCAGGTAACTAATACACACACTTCAAATATTGTAAAATGCATTAGCTACCATAAACTATTTATTTATCAAGCTGAAGTCAGTTGCAAATGCCTAACTTTCACCATGTACTCTGAGATCTTAAATGCTTATTCAATCACAATTAATATTTACAGACATGCACAACTCCCATATATCAGAATTTTAGGATGGTTTAGTCCTGTAAGCTTTCCTTCTTCTTCCTTCCCCCACTTATCTTCATTGTCTGAACAGACAGCAAAGACCTTGTTTCTCACATCTCCTTTGCCTTTTGTAGCACCCCTCACAAATTGAACGAAACGTTGTTTTGCCTTTAGACATAAGAAGGAAAACTGCCTGCTTCCCAGAATAGATAGCTGTAAGACTGCAGTGCAACTTCTTGGATTTCAGCATCCACTTTTGAGTTACAGTAGTAAAATTAAAAGGCCAGATTTAGAGACACGTAGGCAAGTCTGAAGGGCCTCAGTTCTCTTTAAATTGCCAACTGGAGGCAAAATTACACCACAGAAAGATGCAGCTTTTATGTTAAGCTCAAGTATCTGCTTCAGTGTTTCGATTTTTCTTTTAAATTTCAGTGTTGAAAGGTCTAGGATTTATCAGCATGACTGTATCACCAACGTTACTGAAAGTCTGTTCCTAGTTCCAGTTAAAGTTGAGAGAATTTGAAAATCTGAGACACTCTTTTGGCTTTGGCATCATTTTTCAATAAGAACGAACTCTTTCTTACTAATGAGCTCTTAACATTATATTAATTTATATTGAAGAATAAAATTCTTTATTTACACAGTTCACTCCCTTTTTTCCCTATCAGCGAGTTACTCTCTAAGGGAGAGGTTTTACAGATGAGCTCATTTCATAGCTCTCTGCTACTGAAAGCAGCAGTTCATCCTCTCCCACTGCCAGCCACGCAGTCCCACCTCTTCTGCACACCAGCTTCGACGTTCATCCAGCCAGCTCAAGCTCCCTAAGCCGATAACAAACTATCCGGAAAAAAACCCAAGAGTTTATTATCCAATTCAGTTACAGCTAAACAGGCTCACAGAGGTAAGAGAGGCACTGACAACCGGGCAACTGAAGCATATGTCGGAAGCGGGATAAGCAAGGACAGCTCCTCCCTGGTAGCACAGCTGTTGGAACGCCTCCGCCTTCCTCGGAACATTGCCCCAACCACCCAACATCCAGCAGCAAACACATTTTCTACCTGCTTTGTGTAAACCACTCCAGGGTAAACACAACAGTGGAGACCAAGTAGAATAACCAACAGTTACTTCTTTTGATACATGCCCTGGCAACCTTCCAAAAGTTTCCAGTTTTTAACAAGTCAGGACAACCTGCAGACTTTTGCAGAATGAAGAAACTGTAACTACCCTTCATTTAGCATGGAGACAGTCTTTGCCAAACAGATACAAAAACAAAACAACCCAAAACCAACTAATCACACGTATAATACTATTGCCCACCCCAGAGCAAACTCAAACCACCCCTTCACTAAGGAAGCCATCATTTACCTAAGCAGGTAAATATCCTGATTTTTTTTTTTCCTAAGTGAACACAAGTAAGCGTAAACCTGACAGACTGGGTTACTCCTTGTCCTAAGCCCAAAGGACTAGAAGAGCATACCAGTTCTGTTTCTTCTAGAACCCCCGACTGTGACGTACCTCCATGTAGATATGTTCAGCATTAACACATACAGACTGCTAAACCACGTGAAACAGAACGCTGGCGTTTAGCGAGACTACCCCTTTTTGAAGGGACAAAATGATGAACTTCTAACTAGAATCCTGGGGCAGGGGGGAATGGACCATCAAAATCAACACTGCCACACACGGGTTAAAAGTATTTCCAATGTGTCCTGCAACATTTCCTGCACTGTGAATTTAAGGAAATCCATTACATCCAAGATATCCAGAAGACTGCAGCTATGGATATTGAAAATGCTCCTCCTTTGTATTAAGACAGGGAAAGTGAACTAAAAGTTATTTATGAGAAACTGCATTAATAAAAACGCTATTCAGAAATCAAACTTTAAGATTCACTTGTGAAAAGGTTTTTTCAGAGCACATCAAATTCCCTGCAGTTATGAAAACAAACCAAAAACTGTGGGTTTGGTAAGATGTGTTTACAGTCAGTACCCGGCTGTATGATTTACAAGTCATGATATCCAATAATGAAAGGATTATTATAAACAGCAGAAAGAATACTTAAGGGCTTTTTCAGGTGTGTGGGGTTTGGGTTTTTTATTATGCTGGGCAAGTTTTAGAAACCTGCAAGCCTGCTCTAAGAAGAAAGGGAAGGAAAAAATAAACCACCTACCTGCAACACTCAGAAAATAGGAAATATATGCAACTCAAAAATCAGAACTGTGTTTTTCTCATTTATAGTTATTCCATCATTATGGTCAAACTTAACCCTTTCCTTTGCTAGAAAAGAAACTGCCCCATCAGGTGAACTTGACAAAATGTAGATGCTTTTTTGCCGCCACAGGTGATATTCAACAGCACTGTGTAAGCCAAGCATCTTGGAACCTGTGACCCAAAACATTTGCCAAGAAGCGTGTTTGAGAATTTCAGTCTGCAAAGGTTACTTACTTTAGGGACTGCTGACATCTAGTGCCAACACAATGGAGGTTTCCCTGGTGGATGTCTTTGATAGCTTCCCTGACAGGGAGCAGACAGTCGGCCGGCCAAAACAGACACCACCTACTTTGGCAATATTCCAATGTAGCGGTCAATGGCAAATGGCGTTTCCAAAATGGCAAACGGCGTTTCCAGATTTGCCCAGCACTGTAGTGAGGAAAGGATTGATCAAGTCCTCTAACTGCATGCTAACCGCTAGAACAACATGGGTTGTACCTAGTGCAGTCAGAGATATAAAAATACACTAACACACACACCTATGAGTACACAGTTCTGACCCTGACCAATAACTTGTGACAGACCAAGGAAAAAAGACTGGCCATCAGAGAAAGATTTTGACAGCCCTGTAACCAAGTTCACTCCAGAGAATTCTGCCGGTTATGATTATATCAGATTTAATTTACTAAGTTGAACTTCAGAGTCAATGTACAGCAGCTGTATAATTCACTTCACCTGCTGGGATCTACAAACTAACTGTTTTCCAAATAAATATGAGCATGTGAACCCTGCTGGGAAAAAAAAAAAGAATATACAACCAATAGCTGGCATTTCCTGTATATTACTGCAAGTGTAAAATATCAGGCTGAAGTAGTTTGAACTCTTGCCACAAAGCAGAATTTCCCGTACCTTAGACACAGTGCTGGATACAAGCATACTTCCTACAAAACCAGGACAACAAGGCAGTCTAAGATTAGTCTTCAGAAGGTATGCTAACTGCAAGGGTAACCATGCTGAAATTGCCATAGCATATAAACATGTAAGGGTATACTCAGTCTGCTATGGGACAAACTCCCCTCCTTTTCACGAAAAAGATATACAGAAAAACATCCCCCTTCCCTATTATATGTAAATGAAGTTCATGTAGAGTACATGTCCTCTATGTGAGACTTCTGCAAACAACCCATAGAGAAGGCTGGAGTCAGAGCAAGGAACTCATCTGGAATTTATAACTAGCTCCTAGCTTTAATGGCCAGCAGCCTACTACATTTCTTGAGCAAGCTTCTTCAAAGATGATGCAGGAACTGTAAAGCACAAAGGGAAAGAAAAGGAGATGGTGGGAACAAGATGCTTGTAGACTAGCCTAAGATCTTGGACTTGTTCTTCAAATGCAGTGTTTTGCAATCACCTATCAAATGGTCCTATCATGGAGGTATCTAGGACTCCTAATTCCTAAATTGCAGGTGTGACTTCAGAACCACAGACAGGAATACAGCCACTTCCAAATCTTCACTCATCAACACCACAAATGGCTTTGCCAAATTTGAGGACAACAGTACAAGAAAGCTCTGTAACATACTGGTGCCAAGATACAGCTTACTATGCCATTATCGCATGCAGTTGCTGCATTTGGAGCACATTTTTTTCTGGAACTGAAGAGAATTTCTGCCTCTCTATCATGGCCTAGTAGATACTATAAAAATACCTTTAGTTAGAGAACATCAAATTGGTATGCCAAAACCCCATAATTGTTCTCAGTCAAATTCTAATGATAGGCATCCTCTCACTTCTCTAGTACAGCAGGAAGAATCAGAAAGGGAGAAGACAACCGTCCACACTCTTCCTCTCTGTAAGCAGCAGCAGCACCATTCAGGTGGGGCAAAGCTCCAAACAGGAATAAATACACCGTACACCTTTGCAACCCAAGGCAGAATTGTTGGTGGCTGAAGCACAGACACTCATAGTTCACAAGATGAAATTACCATAAACAAATGTACTATGCTAGTCAGATACTGGTCTCACACTTAAAAGAAGCCATGCTTGCTCATCTCTTTTATGCTTTTAATAAATTATTTAGATATCATATTCTTGGCAAGAAAGCATTCCTTGCTGTCTAAGTGGAAAATGTACTTATTTTATGTTAATTAAGTTATTCCATATCAAAATATTTCAAAACACAGAAATCTAGATTGGCTTAGTGGGCTGCTAAAGGAAACCGTGCAAGAAATGAAATTACCATTACTTTTGCTTATCACATAGAGTATCTACAAACAAAAACAGTTGTAATCTTCATGCAAGATAGCATACAGAAGGAACAGTGGAGGATTCAGACCCCTGAGAAGAACAGCACAATGGGGCATACTGACTCGTAATATCCAAAATTCCTGTGCAGCTAACAAGCAGAATGTACACATGCAAACAGAGCCCTGCAATATAACATGGCAATTAAATGGCTTTAAAATGCTTAACTGAAGTTAAAGCAGATACTATTAACTGATCCAGCTCAAGGCTCCTCAGCAGCATGGATAAAATTAAGTCATCCTGCTACAGCTCTGAGACAATATTAATCAGGTAACAGCAAAATTCAAAAAACTGGAATAGGAAAACACTGTAAAGTGTATAGATGATGCCAGGCTGAGTTGAGGTTATTTACAAAGGGAAGCCCCACTAGTTTATTTCTCATATAGGGCCCCAGAAAGAGGCATAGGCAGCTTGCTTAGAAAGCTACAGCAACTGGTTTGCTTAAGGAAGTCCATGGTCAGTTATTTTGACAGGAACCCAAAATCTTCCCAGGGAACTCCAGTCAGAAGAGTTCTGGGAGCTCACTATCTTTTGCCCGGTTCAAATCTTACAGCACTTCAATGAACACAAGTATCATATCAGAAACACTAGTGCAAAACAAAAGTATCAGACACTGTTAAACAAAATTGCACAGAGCATGCACAGACATCCAGCAGTGCATTACAACCATAGTTATGAGGTGAAATCAGTGCAACTTCCTTTAGTACCCTTATATTTACCCGCTGTAAGTATAGCTTAGTTAATCAAGTTTCAGTGAAGGACTGGACTTAGCCAAGTCGGTTAGTGTAGCAATATCCCTGATTTGTTAAAAATAAAACAGGTCAGCCAATGCAAAGGAAAATCTTAAGCTTATCAAGTAAATTGTGTGGCAACTAATCAAAATTTCCCATCAGTACCAAGCCATGCTTAGATGCTTCCACCACTCAGCTGAAAGTAAAGATGGTTGTATCTTGCCTCTTTATAAAAATAGTGTCTGTGTGTCTGTCTACTCAGTCTTAATTATACTTCTGAGGACGAAACAGACCAGAAACACATCTCCCCTGACATTTTCCAGCACTACAACACTTCAGAACAGAAAGCCAAGAAAATATCTTCTTCCAATGTTTACCTTCAAGAGACAAAACATTCTCCAGTCCATCCTATTCACACTAGAAATAGCTCAAAATATCCTTTGTCAGTACATTCAGGAGAACTATTACTTTTTTGTTTCTGGTATACACCTCCAAAGTTGTGTTTGAGATATCAGCATGCACCAGCTCCACCGAAGGAATAAAACTAGTATTCAAAGGCCAAGTGTAATTCAAAACCAGAAGCCTGGACAAGTTTGTTAGAGTATTTTTTTTTCCTTGACAGTTTCTCTCTCTTGCCCACATAAGAAAATCAGAGTTAGGTAGTTCTTCAGTTTTATCTCCACATATATACCCATTAAACCAACTGCACATGTCATTTTCCCTCCGGGGGGGGGGGGGGGGGGGGGGGTCCTGTTTCGTTTTTTAAAAAAAACTAGAGCAGCTTAAAAGAAATCTTTGACACTAAGCAATCTGAGCATGCCAGTACATCAGTATTTAATAAGAGGTACAGCTTACTGATCCTCTGTGCTTTCACACATCCATTGAACGTCCAATTGAACGTTTATAACTAACAAAGTGGAAATGAGTTCTGCCGGAGGTTTTAACTAGCCTGCCTACTGAAGACAACACGGGGAAAAGCAGTCTCCCAGAATCTTTACTACCATGAGTAAAATTTGCAAGTTAAATAAACAGCTTTACTTTTTTAACGTTCAAACTGAGTTTGCACCGTTTGATACTTTAAGAAGAAAAAAAAGGATCAGTACTCTGAGAAACAAGCCTTACGATGCCTTCCCCCCCCCCCCAAGGCACTTGCAGAGCCGAACTGCTACCTCACAACACTTAATACACATCTTACAGCTCAACAGAGTCGCTGTTTGCCCAAGACCTCACTTGAATTACGTTTGACTTAACAGCGTCTCAAACCCGGGGCATGACTAAACTACGGACATGAAACAGCGACAGAGAAAACGTATCTGCTTCTGCTGCACCCACCTGATTATACGGAGCACTTCTCCATGCCGTGGGTTATAACTCGGGAGCTTTTTTAAAGCTATTTTACACAGGGTTTTACAGCGCAGGCTAGGTTTGCCCTGCCCCGCCGCGATGCCGTGACAGCTGGGGGTTTGCCCCGGCATCCCTGGCGCTGCTCGCCCCGCGAGCACTGCCCTGCGCCCGCAACGCCGCGGCGAAACTCACACCCACGCGCTGAGAGGAGAGTTCCTGCCTCCCTTAGCGTAAAAAAACCAACCAAACAAACAAACAAAAAAACCCAAAAAGGCTGCAGCGACTTCAAACTGACGATTTTAAACGTTGGGCTCCGCAAACCCTCCCCGCCAGCCCCCCCGCCGCTGCCGCGCAACAAGTGAGATGGCGGCCGGCGCCGCGCCCCAGCCCGCGCGCCGCAACAGCCCCCCGCCAGGCAGGCGGGCAAGGCAGGCAGGGCAGGCAGGCAGGGCAGGCAGGGCAGGGCGAGCACCGCGGCCCGGCGGAGGCGGGCGGGAGGCGAGGGCCACACCCCACCCCTCCCCGGTGGGCCGCGCACCTCCGAGGCGGGGAAAGGGGAAACCGGCGCCCGCCGCGCCCCCAGGGCAACTCGGCTACCCCCGAAGCCCCTTCCCGCCCGAGGCGGGCACTCACCCACTGGCTGCTGAAGTAGTCCAGCCCCTGGCAGATGAGTTGGGCGGCTTGGGCCAGCAGCACCTGCACGCCCAGGGAGCTGCCCAGGCAGTAGAGCCCGTAGAGCAGCGGCCCCCCGGCGCCCAGGAGCAGCAGGAGCCGCCGCCGCCGCAGCACCTGCTCGCCCAGCGCCTCCACGCCGTAGTTGGCGAAGCAGATGGGGAGGAGGAGGGCGGCCAGCAGGACGGGCGTGCGGGAGCGGTGCAGGCGGCCGAGCCAGCGGCGGCCCAGCGCCGTCAGGGAGCTCTTGAAGGGGTGCAGGAAGGTGCCGCAGAGCACAGCCCAGAGCAGCGGCCGCAGGAAGGCCTCCAGAATGAAGTAGACCAGGACGGCGGCGCCGCAGCACAGCCCCGCGAACAGCAGCGCCCCGGTGTTGTAGAAGGCCTGCTTGATCGGCTTCTCCAGCCGCGGCAGCGACATCCCCGCTGCCCCGCCCGGGCCGCCCAGCGGCAGCCGCGGCATGGCCGCCGCCGCCGCGCCCTCCGACCCGGCGGCACCCGCGCCGGGGGAGCCGCCCGGCCGCCGCCTCTCCGTCGGCGAGCCCGGAGGGGCCGCGGCCGGGGCCGCCGGGGGCTCTCCGCTGTCAGCCATAGCGCCCGCCCCCTCCCGCGCAGCGCCGGGCTCGGCCGCGCCTCCGGCCGCCGCTGCCGCCAGAGGCGAGGGCGTGGAGAGGCGGCCGGGGCTGCCGGGGGCTGTAGTGCCGCCGCACGGCTCCGGGCACGGGCGTGCGCCCAGCCCGGCAGGGAAGGGGAGTTGCCGGCGGGGAAGGGTGCTGGGAAATGTAGTTCTGCTCCGGGAGAGCCGCGGCCGCGCTCTCCCCGCGGCAGGGCCTGGTGGGCGGTTACCGCCGAGTGCGGGCCGAGACTTCCCGGCGCCTTCGTCACTTTTGCCGAAGGCGGCTGCCAAGGGCTGGAGCTTGAAAGAGCCGAGCAGCGCACCTCACGCCCTCATCCCTGTCCCAGCGGGCAGCCCCATTGCAGCTCCGTTAAAGGCTCTCCCGTCCCTACTGCTGCTTTAGCTTCTGGAAGCTGAAACTGTTCGGAAATCTGCAGTGTCATTGCAAGGCGGAGAGCAAGACTGGTTAGACCAGCTGGAGAATTTTGTCTGAACCTGCTCTGGCATCAAATTATTTAACAAGGAATCATCTGCACTTTTACTGGGAATTAGGCCCACTGCAAAAGCAGGTGTTCTGCCTGGTTTTGTAGACCTGACATTGTGACATTATGTTGCATCAAATGGTTTTTGCAAATAATCTAGGGAGGAGCTCATTTCCTGCATCTGGCATATACCAGACCTCCCTGTCCCCGCATGAGGATGACAGATAACATTTTACACGTGATCTAAATGCCTCTGTAATAAATATGCTTGGTTGGAGCAAGTTTTCTGAGTGCTGGAATCCACAACATTTGAACTAGCTCAGTGCTGGCACTGTGCTTCTCAAACAGTTTTCCTTTCACAGCTTAACACCACCTTTCCTCAGGTACTAAAGCCCCTGGCAACACTACCATGAAACCCCCAGAGCAATCTTCCTCTTTCTTCTGAATGAGAGATGCAGCACATCCTCTACAACATATTACAGAGGTTGTATACCTCCGAATATGTGAAAAGCACATAGATATGGGAATGTGATTTTTTTTTTCCTTTTTAGTATTTACATGCAAGTTTAACATTATGTAACTTCACGGTAAATTTGTGTCCACCAGGACTTTGGTAGAGCATTTTGTGCATGATGCAGTTGTCTAAAAGCTGAAATTACCCTGAGCACAATTGGTTTTAACTTGTAAAATGGGAATACAACTGTTCATAGCCTAGCTTTTAAAGGCAGAGCAATATAAAGACAAGAGACTATAGCTGAGACCTATTCCTACCATCACCCCAAGGAGGAAAGGTAGAGGTTTTTCCACACACTTCCTGTAACCCTGTTGCATCCTACGGCTGTAGGTGGGGCTGGGCCCAGCCAGTTTCCTAGAGCTTTTGCATTGCGGTGCAACATCTCCATACCGCAAAGCCTTTCCCTCCAGTTACACACCCATTTGTGCTTAGAGTTCCCTCTTGGCTCCTGCAGCTCCTTGTTTTCCATTGCTGAACAGATCACATGTAGGTTCAACAAAGTGCTTTGATTTCATGCAGCGGAGGCACGTACAGACCTACAGGTACCTCATTTGATCCTGATGGTGATGAGGCATTACAAGTAGTTATCCATATGAGAAGCTTTTATTGCACCTTAAAACAATACTGTCACTCATTGCTCTTTGATCAGGTAGATCTGCCTCCTGGCAGAGTAACAAAATAGGTAACAAGTATGCATTGCTACCTGAACCTTTTCTCTTCAGTTCCTGCAGAATGGAGGAAGCATGCCAAGAAGATACCCTAATGGCTCATTATAACATATTTATTGCATTAAAATTCCATTAGTAAGTGTCAATTAAGATTTACACAGGGGGGAGTTGAGAGTACAAATCCTTCTGTTAGATAAACAAGAGATGCTAGCAAATCAAATATTCATAGGCCCATCCTTATTCCTTTGATTTTTCTCAGCAGACTTAATCTTGTTCTTCAGGAGTAGAAATTAATGTCACCTCTTTGACTTGAGTGAAGCTATAAATATTGATTTACAGAAGCCGAGGATTTGGTCCCTACTGTAAAAAACCTTTCCTTTCCAATTCTGTGTTTCACTATTCATTATAAACAACTAAACAGATCAGAAATAAAATTAAAAAAACAAACAAAACAAACCCACAATGCAATAAAATAAAGATTTCTAACTCATGTATTACCACAACATGAACACTTAAGAACAGGGACATGACCATAAACATCAGAAAACAATCTCTGAGGTGACAGCTGAGGGAGGATGCATGATCTTCACAAGACACACCTCAAGCTCTGAAAAGTTAATTCCACAACAGATTTCAAACAGCAACTGTAGCCTTAACAGCTGGTTTTGTTTAAGATTTGAAATGTTATGTGATTTTAGATTAGATGCCCATTTAGGTATAAATTGCACTGGTGCATTGTGGTTTAGGCATTTTTATGGCCATAAATAAGTAGTGCACCTCAGGGTCCTATACTACCAGAAATTCTCCAACAGTCCCTTTGGATGTATTTTTACTATTAGTAATTCTTCGAGGGTGAAGAGGGCAGCAAAGGAATGCTTTTGTGTCAATGTAGAAAACATTTATGTGCCTAAAAGCACACATATGGTAAGTATCGATAGTCCTCTGTGCTCTCCTATGTAGAGGGAAATATAAAATGAGGTATTAACTAGTAAGAGAGAAGCTTATAACTTGTCTGCTGCTGCACTAGCACCCATGATTTTGTGCACTGAACTGAAGCTTTTTGAGTCCCCTTCAGGAGATCGCAGTCACCCATAGTTCTTATTCACTCGATGTGCAGTCAGCACCGCCCAAAGTTACAAGCTGTCTTACACGTGGTACCAAAATGCTGGGTACTGAGGTGGCCATGAAGCCAAGGAGAGACAACACTGGCAACAGCAAGTTAATTGTGATTTATACCTGAAATAACCACATGAAACTGTGAAATAACTCAGTAATGAAGCCACAAGGTGTCAGCACTAGCCTGCATATTTGGAAAATAACTCTTTATCCCTGCTTGAGAGACTTTTTGTTTGTTTTAACCTATTACTTGTGATTATTCAGTTGAGGTTAATCTCACAGCATTAATTCACCTCAGTTTAATGAAAAAAGTAATATCCTCTTCAGATGAATGAAAAATACTCAACATAAACTACTATAGTTTCAATAGTAGCAGAACCAAAGGAAAAAAAAATAATCCTTAAAGTTCATCATTAAGATATAAACTTAGTATCTTTAGGTCATCAGCACATACCTTTGTCTTTTGGGCTAAAGAAAAAATTAATCTTTTATGCAGATCAGCTGCTAAGATGAGATGACTCCAAACAAAATGTCATTTACAAAATAGTGGTAAAAAGAAAACGAAAACCAGCTCTTGGGAACACTGGCTCTGATTGTACCCAGTGATTATAACAGTGACCGACTTTATTGCAGAAACAACTTTGTTCCATATCTCAGTTAAAGTGTATGGTATTATCAGCAGTGCTGTACTTGAATGATTCACGTATACAACTATGAATCTTGTTCAGTTAACAAGGGAAATGAAATGCACGATCATAAGGCAGACAAGTCAATAGCACTAACACAAAGATGTTCACTCAGTGGGCCAGCATGCAAAACACAGCACCAGTAAGACCTTGGGATGAACAAAATCCAGAGCACTATCTTGCAGTGTTAGCCCACGTGGTGGCTGCGTGCATGGAGCAAGAGTAGGATATAGAGATCCAAGTAACAGAAGAATATTTTGGCCTCGTCAGGTTTTTGTGACAAAATGCCTTACCAATCCATCAAATGTTATGTAGCACAAACAGAATATAACTTAAGACCTGCTATTGAGTATATGTAAGGCCTGTATTGAACATGATCACTTGGATAGTGTACAAGTAGCTGACACACGAGACCCATCCTTTCTTGCAGCCTGCAACTACAGGGTAATAATACTACAAACACAACAAAGAGAGCACACAGTGTAAAAGCAATACGTTTCTTGGTGCCATGAGCCAACTCTTCTTCTCAGTCCACCAGCAAGGAGCTAAGATACCTGCTCAAACCTGAGAGATCTCAGAAATTGAAGCATCCCTGTTTGAGATACTTCTACAGCTGCTTTTGCCTGCTGAGTATTATGGGAGTTCCTCCTCTTTGTTCCCAACCTCTAATATAATTGCATCTTCTTTTCTGCAAAAGCTTGTTTTGACTGTTTCAGGAGCTGCTCTGTCTGGCCAAGCAACAGGGCAGCAATGACAGTAGATAAAGACACCCAAATTTATAGTATCAGCAACTTGATTACAGTTACATCAAATAGGTTACAAAAACACAGCATAGAGGTCACCACAGGAACCTCTACATTCTACTTACAGTAAATGACAATTTGGTTAATAACTTTGTTAAAATACAGATGATTACATTTATTTACGGCTTCACTGATTCCGATGGTGAAAAAGAAAAGTGTAATCCCCCACATCTGTTAATTTGCTACTGTGACCAGCCTCACTGGCTTAAATGGAATTAGTCAGGGTAATAAATTCAAGCCCATGGCACAGGAAGGAATTGTTAACACAGGGCAGCAGCAGAAACTTCTTTAGCCTCACAGAGACTTTTTTTTCCCCCCTTTTATAAATGCCATACCACACATTTTCTTAGACTAAAAAGGCATTTATTATAACAGGTTTATAAATATTGTTGTCTGTCACTGTCAAATAGCTAACAAGGCTCACTTGAACACCAACATTTAGTATAAAACAGATGTTACAAAGCAATATTATAGGGCATGCACTGATTGTAAAGTAGTCCCGTAGGTCACTGTAATTTCATTATGTATTCATTCAGCATTATTCTTCTGAAAATACTAGTGCATAAATACAAAGAAGTTTGATGATTACTTCTGGACTACAAAACCCCAGTTCTGCACTCCTACCCGGCCAAGTACTCATTGACTTCACATGGATGCTGGGTATTGGCGTACAGAACAAGAGCCTGGCATAAAGAATGCAGAACGCTGCTTAGCACTATAGTTACAAGTTGCTTATTTGTAAGTTTTATCTATGTATTAGTCTTGAGAACGCTGAACAAAGTCAAAAGGTAGAGATGACATTTCAGGTTCAACCATTACACTTCACGTAATACATAAAAGTGGCAAGAGTTAACATAGTTACGACAGCCTGCGTACTTGCAAAGAGGTTAAAGCAAACCGGATCTCAGAATATATTAATCAGAAATACCAAGGCATACCAGGCATCTGTTTTAACCTAAACAGAACTCGTGATGCTTCAAAAATGCTAACAAAATGTATCTGCGTAAATAAAGGCTGGGAACACCACACACAAATATCAGGGTCCCACCATTTCATTTTTCTAATTAGTTAATAGGTTTGGAATTTCATCTTTGACTATCTCTGTCAAGACTTGAATGATACTTCCAGCTTTAGAGAAAATCTGTTGTGGTAATTTTTTCTGTTTCAATTTTTATCACTGGTTTCATATCACCAACTGTGAAAAACTGAAAAAGAAATCATTGCTGTATATGTGAGCAGTCCAATATTTCAGAAACAGATATCATATTTTGTCCTTTAATAAGATTTTTTTTCCTCCTAGATTTAAATATGGCATCTGTGCTTCCTTTCCTATTATCCTAATACTCTATATGACAATATTTTCTTGACTTACTGAACTTATCCTCATTTCATCTTGTTTGGAAAAAAATGTAAATAATACTGTAAAAACACTAATGTGAGGCTAATTTTTGTACTGAAGAAGGTGACAAGGTTATTATATAAAAACTGCAAACATATACCCTAGCAGGTAACATCTCAGATTTCTATATATTCTTCTGGATCACTCTGTCCCCCCAAAAATCAGCTAGGAGTCAGGGAACGTGTAGGATTCTGCGTTTTGTCTTCTTTTATCTCTAAAGCAGAGTCTACCCTTTTGTTTTTAAACTCTCTTGTATAGTTTCTCAGAGTTACACACACAAAAAATACCTTCAGCAAATTTACATTGCCTAAATTAATTCGCGGAAGAATATTTTTCATTAGTCTAAACTTTGCAGATCATTGTTGTGAAAAATCAGCAGGAATATTTTTATTCCTTGGCACACAACCTAAGTGAATTGTTCCTTTATTTAGTCTTGTACTAATACAGTCTTATGAAATTGAACTGAATGATGTCGAGCTTGAGAGAGAGATGTGAAACTAAATTAGGCAACACGTTGCAATCACTAGTTGCCATAAAGTGTTCACTGCCCTGAGTAGGCATTGGAGCCACAGATGATTTGCAGCTGCTCAGCACTTTTGAAAAATCCAATGACTTCTTTAAAACGTAAACATGAATTTGAGTAAGTATCATTTAGAAACAGCTCAGAAAAGTACTGCTACCAGGTAATTCTATAATGTTCTAGTCTATAAAGAGCACAACATCTTTACAGAAACTTTCTGTAAAGAGGGCCATATAAAAGTTCACCTTGTAAGGACATTCCTAAACAGCCTCTAATTGCAGATCAAAACTAGCCTATACAGAACAGCAGCTGTTCTAAAATATGGGCTGTGAAGTCCTGCACGTATTCCAATCTCACGTCGCTTTGAAAGAACATTCCTACTTAGATAAGAAACACAGAAGTAGGGCAAAAGTGACAGTCGTGAATGACTATGAAGCTGCATCAGGGGACGTTCAGATTGGACACTGGGGAAAGGTTCTTCACGGAGAGGGTGGTCAGTCACTGGAACAGTGGTCATGGCATCAAGCCTGTTAGAGCTCAAGGAGCGTCCAGATGACACTCTTAGTCGTATCGTTTAGTATTAGGTAGTCCTGCAAGGAGCAGGGAGTTGGACTTGATGATCCTTATGGGTCCCTTCCAACTTGAGATATTTTATGATTCTATGAGTGCAATTCAAGAAAAAAAAAAAATCTGTCCCTTTCCTTACGGCAGATTCATTGCTATTTCCAACTCAAACCACAGATTTTTTCAAAGCAAGTAATGTCTTTTAAGTCTGCTTTTTCACACCTTTCAACTCCACAAGCTGCACACATCCTCCTTGACATTTTGAAATTACACTGGTTTGCCTCACTATCTGAGCCCAAATTAGATAAGTTAAATAACCAAGTTAAAGATACATAATTTTACCAAACCCACTGTAAAAATCAAAAAAACAAAGTGAAAGTTACCTAAGTGATTATTTCATACTAATAAAACAGGTTTAGAAAAAGGTTTACCTAGATCTTACTCTGTATCTGCAAAACCCAGATACCTCGACATATAAATTGCACAAAAATAACTAGATATGAAAAAAAAGGATGTGGTGAAATGTTGACATATGGTAAAAAAAAAATTATTAATTTTTCTACTCAGGAAATTGAGATTTTCTTTAAAACCTTCCAGTTAGATCTGTATCTGTGCTATGCAAGCTGTGGGAGAGCTGCATTAGGCCCTAACTCACCACTACAGAAATACCGATAATGACATTTTAAGTAGGGAAATAGACAATATACAATGAAAGCTCTTAAGAAAAGATGTAGAGCCTCCATCTTTTGATACTCCAACTGCTGCAGCAGTAGTTTGTGAAATGGCCAGCAAGCAGGTACATACACACACAGCAGCTGACTGTCACTGCTGCCTACAGAGTCTTGACAGGTTTTCATACCTCCGAAGGCAAGATTAAGCCTCTAGCTCTTACCTTGGAGTTTCATGGGAGTACACATCTTGAGGCACAGTCTGACCTTGTGCCCACATCAGCCCTTACGCAGCTAGGGCCTGCATAAAAGCTAAATTCTCATTAAAGTCAGACTCTGTTCCTTCTATTCACATCAAACGGTATTTGCTTGTGATTAAGAGTGCCAGACATGCTCTGCCACATGTAAACTCATGCAAAAATAGGAAGTACGCCAAAACCACTAGCCCTTCCTTGTCATTCAGCCTTACTACCAGTCACTTCACTGTTCTATCCAAAACTGTTTGAGGTCACCTATGCCTCACTGTATAGCATTCAAGCAGACTGCTTCATCCGTTCATTACACATTGTGGAGTCAGGGTTGAAGTGGAGGATGACAATTCAAGCAAGTTATGCACATACACAGCTCCATGAAGCACTGAAACAACTGTAATATTTAACCTGTTTCCACTTCTAGCATAAATCTAAGGCTCTATACCAAGTTATACTTCATATAAAATATTAGCACTCTCACGATTGTTATCTCTGAAAATGAGTGATATTAGACCTTTCATAATTCATATTTCATAATTGCAGGAGATAGGTATTTCCTTCTCCTAAAGCTATTACCGAGTACTCTTCTTTAGGGAAACTACTTGGAGATATTAAAAAAAAAGGAAAAAAGTACACCTGCTACACATTAGTGTGGCAAACAAAGGCATCACAAAATGCAACTTAAATGCTACTAAAAGTTATAAAGTTTGCATATAAGCTTTAATTCTGCCTCTAGAGTACAGCATGGTGCAAACTTCCAGTGGCCCCAGAAGAGATCATAAAGGCCAGATAGGAGGTCTGTTCTCTAAAAGGAAAATAATTTGCTTCTTTGTAAATGTCTGATGCACTGGATGGATGGGAAAGTAAGGAGAAGACAGACAAAAAAATAGGGATACCTGCATCTTCCCTTAAACTTACAGCAGTCATTTACTTACAGATAACTGGAGTATCATCAATGACACAGATTTCTAACCATGACCTGGATAATCATGAAGACAGCTGTGTATCAGTCCTCCTTACCCACTAACTCCTCTTCACAGCTGGGCTAAGACTTCTCAGGATCATCTCACTAAATACCATAAGGCATCTGTGGAAACAGGGACAGGACATAGGCTAGTGACAAGGAGCATGGTACTTTTCGGAGGAAGACTAGACATTAACACTCACAGTAAGAACACCACAGTTTGGCAAAAGAAGATACACGTATTTAAGGGATTTGCTGTAGGATAGGTCGTGCTGTTTGTTATTTCCATTTCTCAGTAGCCATTGAGTACATGGAGGCAGTTGCAGGGCTGCTCTTCTTGGTTCAGACCCAGGATACAGTGCCCTAGGCAAGCTTCAAAACTGCTGCCTGGGTTTGCTGATGTACACTACGCTCCAGTCATTCTCTAATCCCCCTGTTGAAGGCTGGAAAAGTCAGTACCAAACATAGCTTTGACAACTTTTAACCCAGTCTGGAGGTTTCCTCATATTAGGGAGACCACAAGTGTTTATTTTCTTGCTATCCAAGTATTGCAAAACCAATCAAGACGGCCACAGAAGGATTTCCAACTTTTCTCATCAATATGTTCTCTTTCAAAACCAGAGTATTTCCCTTATAATAATAGAATTTTGAAGAAAGCTTCACCCCATATCCAATGGCATTATCAAATCAGCTAGGCTTTTTTTGGGGGGGAAATCAATTAGCATCTAGGAGTATCTCACCTATACATAAAAATATACATAGCTATTTGATTCCAGCAAAAAAAAGAAGGACTTTCTGAAAGCCTGTTCTCTCCACTTATTTTTCTCTCTTTCCTACTTATTATTAACGTCATTTCAGGCCTAGCTTATTATTTGTAGCAGGGTACCAGTCAGACACTACAGTCAAAAAACAAGGTCCCTTTGCAATAAGCACTGCCACAAATAGAAGCAGCTAATTTCTCTTTCAACTAACTGACAAACTTTAAGTATAAAACATTCTAGATAAGATGGACAGAGTGAGCAGAGGGCTGTAATATGGTTAATGTAACAAGCAATAGTCACAACTAAATTTTGTTCTGCATGGAAAGAACATATTCAAGGACGTTAATTAATGCCTTATGGTCTTTGCCAGTCCTATCTTTCTAATTAATAATCAAAGTTAAATTTCCAAAGGACACCATACGCTAAACATGCACTTTCTAAACTCTATGCCTCTGTATTAGGTCACCCCACAGCAAGTAATTCTCAAAACAAAAGCACTTTGGAAATGTATTCTTTAACAGCTGCTTGCTAGTAGTCACCATAAAGAAACTAAAAATTATTTAATTTGGAGAAGGAAACGTCTGCCTCCTTGTCCAAAGGAGGCCTTTTCCTCTAGTTTGTGTTGGTACCCGTTAATTCAAAAAATCCAAAAAGCTATTTGAAATATCATAATCACTTAAAAATTACTTTGAAGAAAGCTACTTTGTAGTAACTTTGCATAACAGGGATCAATCCTGCTTTTCAATATTAAAAAAGAAAAATAAAACAAAACACACGAAAACCAAAATACCTTTCATGACAAGTTACTATGCCCATTCAAATGTTAAGACTTACCAGGTATCGCACAAAGTTAAATACCACCGAGTTAAAGCCTTTTCATTTCTCTTATGGCCTTTTTCTTCTCATATTTCTTCCCAACTAGTAATTTCTAAACACTTGTTACCTTCTTTGTTTGTCAACTTGAATCTCATATTCCTGCTTTTCCCACTCTGAAGAGCAACTCTCAGACAAACTCAGTGCTAAACTCAACCATCAGTTGAAATACCAAAGAATAGATTGCTTTGCTGCTTGTTCTGGCCCTTTATTTCCTCCCACTTGATTAGAAATACTTAATTAGTGCTGATTAAGTACTTTGAAGCTTGGGTGAAAGTTTTTATAGAAGTGCGCATTTCTGCTAATACTTCAACAAGAGAAAAATATGATGACAAAAACACCAGACAGCACACTGACAAGTAAACTGAAAAAGGAAAAACAAAATGTATTTTTAACCCTAATTGAGAACATGGGTACAGCTGAAGCAGTTTATACTTTGCAGCAGACATATCGTTAAGCAGCTCTGCCTCTGCTCTGGATTTGCTGTTGCTTTAGAGCCTGAACTTTAAACCACGTCTGACTCCATGTAAGTGGAAAGCAGCTCTACGGGAGTTGCACATTCACCTTGGTATTATTATCGTCATCTTTATCATACCTCTGTGCCTGCGTCCAGCCAGACTATCCTAAATCCAGCAGTGTATTAAAAAAGAAATGAGGAGCCAAAATGGGTTTCTATCCTACTTCAGTACCTTTCACTTATTAGATTAGCCCTTTAGTGGGTAATCAGGTAAATACCTGAAACTAGAACAGTACATACACGGCCATAAACTAAGGCAACCCTGCTGCTACTTTAAATAGCTGTGATCTCAGAGAAGGAACTGCACTATCTCAGATGCCTACAAATTAGCACAAAGGAGAAAGAATTTCCCCTAATTATTTCTTCACTTCACCTGGTTGCTGAATATAAAACTCGTTATCCAAGGCTTCAGCTCTCTGCTTCAGCCAATCTGAAGGCTAAATTTTACAGCCATCATGGCACAAAGCAGACCTTCCTTATTAGGTGGTCTCCACTATGTACTTCATCAGATGATGAGTAGGTTATCCAACCTGAGAGAAGTAATTTATACTAAATAAAGCTACTTATATGCACTTCTAAAGCTCACTTCATTGTGAATTTCTCTTCCCTCTCCTGAACTCTAGTCCAGTGATTTTAAGTGAACAAATTCTTAGACATCAATGAAAATATATATAATTAAGCAATCTTTCTTTTGAAATAGGGATAAAGTGTTTGTGATGGAGATAAATTCCTCTTCAAACCAAATTCATATACTTTAAGCATAAATTTGAAGAATGCTGAGCCTAAAAAAAATTAGTCTACAAACTTCAGTCTGTGAATAACGATGCAAACCCAGCAAAGCTAATCTTTTTACTCTGTGCAGCAATGAAAATAGAAATGAGGTCCATCACATACTTTACCAGATCCTATGTTACAGAGTCCTCAAGTGTACGACATTAGACAGAACTTTGGCACAATTCAGATTTTAATTCTATTTAAATGGAATTTTAATGCAAGTTGGGAAGTGAATGAGCAACCTTATCTAAGCACATTTGACTACTACATGTATATGTCATACACTTCCTATTATGTGAAGAACAGAAATTCTCCACAAGAAATCGAAGTTTTTCATAATATTCTGTGGCTCATAAATATCTTTTGACACTGTCCATTTTGGTAATATTTAGCACTCATCCTTGTAATATTTATTGGTGATAAAAAAATCTAATGTATTTCCTCTTTAGCTCATCTTTTTCCACAGTAACTACATTTTAGCAATGGTTTGATGAAACTAAAGATACTGCTCTTCTTATTAATCCCTACCTTTCCTTACAAATAATCTCAATTATATTTCCATTTCTTTGTAAGTTAACACCAGCTGCCCATATTCATCTTTAACACGAACGGGATATACAGGCATACAACGTGGAAAAACAGATTACTTCATACTACTACACAACTGCTTAAAAACATATTTACTTGTCAGCAATATTACTGTTTTTTCACAAAAAGAGAAAAAAAATTGATTTATCTATTGGGAGGATGTCCTATGGCTTGTTGGGAACTTCTATATTCTCTATGTTTTACATCTGTTTTTCCTGTGTATGGAGAATTTACATTACTGTATTCTCCCTTCCCCTTGTTTAAATAACTTTATATCTCACTCATAAAAGAAGTAGCCATTTCTTTCAAGAAGGCTGTTGAAACACTGTTGTTATAAGGACATTCATCACCTCTTTTCCATTTAAAAAATCATGTTAATGCTTGATTATGCAAGTTTAGTTTTGGAAAGTACCAGAGCAAGTAAACCTTGATAAATATAAAAAAACCTGGGAGAACTGTCCATTACTGGAGGGCAGGTTTTATACTGCTGTGTCAGTATCCTGATCTTAAGTTCAGAAACTGCACTTAGAGTTGTGCTTTCTGCACCAGAACTACCAAACAGCATTATAATGTTTTCCCAAATTTGCTTTTTGGGAGCAATTTGGAAGGCAATTTTGTCATTTGATAAGATGTCCTAAATTTGCCTAAACACACATACAGACACCCCTCCCAAACACACACACACACACACACATATGCACGCACGCACATTGATTTTACAAAAGTCTCCTTTTCTTTAAGCAAGTAGTCACAACACTGAAAATATTTTCCTATGTGTTCACTGATTATTCTTAAGTGATTTGTCACCACTCTGCCACTCAAAGGAGATGGTTATTTCATTCTTCTGAGAAGCTAACTATGTTCAAAAGCAGCTAGATGATGATGGTGGTGTGATATAAATTCCAATAGAAAAAATGCATCGTCCATCCGTATAGCAGTCCATCCTGAGAAACTTCCACTGACAAATTCTTGCTATCTTCCACCGGTCACGGGGTTCCCATCAATAAATAGAAGGTCAGTGCAACAATGAGGAGCAAGCAGAATGGAGAAGAGAAGGTCTGATAGGCAGCCGATGGCATGAAAATATCTTCATACTTGTAAATACTGACAACACGCTCTGATACGGGTGGTGAGTCTATATCATGACGAGTTATAGAACCTTTAATAGGTAAGGGCAGAAAGAAATAACATCAGATGCATTTTTTTCTATAACTCTACCAAAGAAACAGGTAGAAAGCCAAGTAATTTTCAAATCTACAGGAGCATGCAATATTACACTGTCAGTGAGTAGGGTCATTTCTCTGCTTTCTGAAATTAAACTTCTGAATAAAACAAATGAAATTCAAGTAAACAATAAACATCCTTCAAAGGAATTCAGAACTTCTAGTTATGAATTATTCTTACCTAAATTTATCTTTGGGGAGTGGGGATAATAACTACATAGTGAAGAAAACACGACAGGTAGGATTATTATTTATTTTGTCTTCCTTTTTATGTGTTTTAAGCCTCATGCTGCCAGAATTTTAGTTAATTTTTAAAAAGGGGGTCTAGTAAGAATATTGTAATTGAAAGGCATTTATCAATTTTGGCACCCCAGTTCTGTCACAAACATGGAAAACAACTTACCCTGAATTGCTGGACCCCAAGCAAACAGATAGTACCAACTCAAGTGCAGATCTACGATGGTTTCCTCTCTGGGAACATACACAGGACGCTTGAATCGACACGTTACACGATTGTTTTCAAAAACTCCTTCTTCATCTCTAGCAGGATTTCTCTGGATTTCTTTAGCCCACTGACCGACATTATAGAAGTGCTGTATTCGGACTCTTCCGTTATCATCATGAACACAAGCCATGACATCATCTCCTCCCTACACGGTAAAAACATGTTGGTAGAAGGAAAACAAAAGTGTCACGAAACATTTCCTCATTTATGTATATAATTTTAACTATTAAAAACTGATCAAGACCTGCAGCTCTCATTCCTTCTTTCTAAGTTACATATACACAAAAATTTGTTTCCGTAACTATGTGTCTTTAATCAGATCGAACAGCACAAAGTGGATAGTAACATTTACTTACCTTACTATCTCTGAATTCTCTTTTGGATCTTTCTAAGAGTTATTTTACCTAACATATTTGTAAGACATGCTATCACCCTGCCATCACACAATTAATTGATCAGTGGAAGGCTGTTTTCTTTTGTAATTTGTGAAGTTCTGGGATCCTACTTCATAAAAACTGGTGGCCTTGAATCCTTGATGTGTGCAAAATCCGCTGCATCAAATAATGGACAGAAATCCAATAAAATTTGGTAAAATAGAGGAGATGAATCTAATAAATCTGGGCAAATAATAGCATAAATTCCAGTCTGTTTTTTCTAATCTCTTCTCATATTCACTTAAGGGAACATCACTTCTTATATCTCTTAAGAGAAAATGAAAAATATTCAGCACGCAGTAACAGAATACAGAACACCATAAGAAACAAGAAAAGGATAATCAATATGTGCTTCTTCATGTAGTATAAACAGCCACCAAGCATTACAATCAAGCAAAGAAACAACAGACAGAAGGAAGTATAAGACAATTGTTTGTAGAGGTCATTCACAGAAATATTAAACCAGTTGCTAGAAGAGTTACGCAAGGTCACTGCCGAAGTGGTAGAGCACTGCATCACTTGGCTTAGCATTAATTTTAGGAGTACTATCTCACAGAAGCCTTAGTATCTGGAACCATTAAAACACTGTGCAGGTTGGATGAATGGCATTTTACTGAACACCACTGCCACAGGTATCGGGGCCATATTAAATACAGGTCCTACTTCTCCAATACTAATCTTTCTGATATGTCATGCTGAGATAGACACAATGCTTGCTAGCGTGATCACCTCTGAGTTCTTTGTTATAGGGAAAGGAGAGAAAAAGGTGCAGTTCAGCTCTCTGGGAATATTGCTATGTGGATTTGTAAAAGATGTGCTGAAAGTGAGGGAAAAAAGGGACAACTAGGTAAAACACATGCTTGAACAGTTTCTGCACCTCAGTGCTGCTGCAGGCAACCTTTCCAGCTTCTGTCTTGAGCCTATCCTTGCTCTCCATAACTTCTTTTCCAAGATTAATTTTCATACATCTGAGCACAAATCTCTCGTTCTTAAGTACAAAGAGGCAAAAATAAAGCTGTTTTCACATAAAAAATTAAAAAGGAAAGAAAAAAGCATTCTGAATTTCGATTAATAGAACAACATTACAAAATCCTACCTAGACACAAAAGCCTGCAAGTGGAAAAGCGTAGTGTTATTTGAGACAAAGAAATAGGTCAAGGACTTTAAAAAAAAAAACTATTGAGGATGCAAAATAGGGTTTTTTTTCTGAACTTCTGTAGCTATCCAGGCCACAACATTTTGATTAGGGCCTCCAAGGCACAGCCCACTTCTCACAGCCAAGCTGTGAGACCCAGAGTCATTTTACCATTACAGCCTCCCTATCCTAGGACACCAAAACATCCTGGAAGTTATGAAAAATGATGAAGTCAGCAGGGGAACAAGAGAGAAAGACAGATGCTAGCTGGTTTAGTCCAGCTGACTGATGGGCATTAGATGACGTATGCAGCAAATCTGGAAGCAAAACCTTTTACTTTACACTTACTTTATTCTTCTTACCAGAAGCTGAGACAAACATGCTGCTTGATGTGCCTGGGATGAAAGGTAACGCCTGCTTTCCAAGGGGCTGATGAGGTGCAGGTGGTGGGACCCTGGGATCTATTGCAGGTATATCAGAATTACAAACTGGTAACAGGATCTCTGACAGCTTGGGGCCAAATGCTTAAACATGCTGAGCTGCTTTGAAAACCCTCTTGAGTACTTGCATTTCCAGGCATCTAAACTCTCCCCAAAATTTGGCTGTAAAACTGTTCCTCACAACATTAAAAACATGAACTGTTTCTTGTGACGTGAACTGTTCTCTATGACACAAAAGACTTCTATCCTTATTGTGTTTATTTACAGAGTCATATTAAAAAATATATAGTAATGACTGAAAAGCACCTGCCCTCACATTTTCTTTCTACTTCTCATTTTGGGCCTGATAAAAACATTGTTAAGTCAGTGAGAGTCTTCCTAGCCCAGGACATCTAAATTCTGTATTTTTTCATACTACTGCTTACAACTGTACAAGAAACAGTCCTGTCCTCTGACTTGTGATTTAGGATACAGGCTCAGTATTGTTTTATATACTCAGGAGTGTTTCTGTATACGAACACCTACATTATGAACTGCATTTTAATCCTAAACATTTTACCAAGGATCACAGACAAAACATCTTTGCATGTCGTCTATTGCTCAGGTTTTTTTAAAGTTCGCATAGTACACGCTCCTGTTTTGCTCATTGAAACACAATGAAAAGTGAAGCTTTTGAATTAAAAAGGAAGTACAGGAATAAGCATAAAACCAAACCAAATAAAATCCAGGAGAGATAGAAGAAGAAATTTAACAAGACTGCTTTCTAGGTTATGTACGTTTAAATTACTAGGAGTCATTTTGTCACACATTTGTGGCTTCCCTGGAACAACACACTGGTATGAAAGAAACAAAAAGATTTCCAAAGTTTAACAGTAAAAGCCATATTTATATCGTTGAAAGTCAGCTGATTTACTGAAGAATAAAATTATTTGCTATTTAGTTTCTGATGTGCCTTTTGTCCAACTAACACTGACATAAAGCGCGACAGGACATTTCCATGTGAATTGGCTTATCCCTGAGGGCTTTTCTAATAAAAAGACAAAAAGCTAATAACATTCAGACATTCAGAGCTGAACCAAAATACTGTTGTAATTCTCAGAGAAAGGGAAAGGACATATTAGGAAGGATGAGGCAGTCGGCCTGGCTTCTGCTCCGAGGGTGGCCACCAAACGGTGCTTTGTTTTTAGCAAGTCAGTTTTTCCTTATATGCTCTGATTCTGACAGATCAAATATAAACCATTTATATCCTAGCATGTAAAAGTGTGCACACTGTCAACATGAAGAACTGTACATGTCTTACCATTTTCTTGTCTGAGGAAAATCCCACCGCCACCCAGCCATCAGTATCAGCACTCAACTCAAATTCAACATCAGCTCCTATTCTACGGTAACTTAGAAAGTAGTCACAAGTCTCTGCATTGCATCCAGGTTTACCGTACCTAGATGGAATTGGAAATATATGTAACTTTTCCTTGCAATTTCCTGCTATGGAACTTAATTACATTTCTGCAAGAAAAAACTAAAAGAATGCATTTTGGTTTAATGGCAGTAAAACATATTATATGATGCTATACACAAAGTACCATTAATTAAGTGTTTGCAATTATTACTCTCTTAGCGTAAGAAGTATAGTATTTAAACAAGCAATTAATTACACACAGTATTACTCTGTTGACCTTCCTAGCCCTAGTTTTTTAAGTGCTTCATGAAAAGACAAGAAACATGAAATAACTGTAGGTCCATAACTATGACATATATCCTTAAATAATCTAGTTTCCTCAAATAATATAGTCCATGACTACAAAGTATGTTCCTAAATAATAAACATTTATTAAAATGAATATGGAACATTTACCAAAGTCTCCAGTCAGTCAGCATTTGCAAACGTAAAAGTATCTGCACTCTTATCTCAGACTGACCTGAAGCATCCCTTGGTTTTTCCACAGTCATCCACTCTGATTTTTGCAAATGGATCCACAGGAGGAGCAGTAGGGAAAGGGTAACCTGTATAATCAGAATAAATCATTACTAGTTAAAATACAAGGAATAAAAAGCAATAATACTAAACAGAAAGGATACCATTTACCAATGGTATTGGTAAATTGATTCCAATACCATTTACTTTGTCTGCGTATAACTGGGCTGTTCAGATGAGGGACTACTTTGTCACATACACAATCCCTTGCTCAGACAGTCCTGGGTCCAGGTACCAAAGTAACACTGGTAACTGAAAACAAAAATTTTGTCAGGTTTCCTAGATTCATCAAGAAGGGAGAAGGATGCTGGAGCATGGCTTTGCTACACTGAGGGCAAAAGTTAACTTAAGGCAGCAGGAACACTGAGTAATGCAGTCAACTAACAATTAGGGATCTCCACTCGGTTATCTCTTTGTGCGCTCTTAGTCCCCTCAGGAAATCTGTAAGGGAACTAAATCTGACTCCTTAGCTATAAATGACAGCATTAAGTATATAAATGCTATAAATGACAGCAGGGCACCAGATTCAGAGCTGTAGGAATGGATACTAAAAGGACCTTATAACATATCCTCCATTAAGAAGTAAAATAAGACATGCATTGCAATAAAAGGTAAGAGACTATCAAAACAGGGAATTGCCTGCAGTTATGACCTGCAATCACTTGTGAAGGACGACCCAGAAGAGCCGGACAATGAGAGTTATGCCTCCAAGCAATCCCCTGCCTGCTGTACGACAGTACACCAAAGAGAAAGCGTGAACATTTGCAAACAGACCTTTTCCGTTTTGGCCTGTAGAAGTTTGTGTCTGTTGCATGAACACAGGTATTTTAATAAGGATGTTCTTTTACTTAGCCAACTGAAAACCAAAGTGTGAGCTGTGAAACTAGAAAGTCCTCTGAAAGCGCTTCACTGAATAGGAAATAAACACTACAGTTAGTTACAGCATCCGCACACAAACGTTTAACCTACACAACTTCAGGCATTTGGGAGCCCTGATTTGCTTTCCTAGATTTCTGACAATGCCAATGGAGAGAGCAAGTATGCCATAAACTGCAAATTACAGCCTCCATTAACCGTATCAGAGGCCTGGGTAGATTACCCAGCATAAACGGATAAAGCCAGCAAAATTTCACCGCAGCCTGTAGCGGAGCATCACTGAAAGACTGGTCACAGGACACCCTATCTTCTCACTTCGTCCTTTTTTTTCAAATGTATGAAACAACCGGTTTTCAATGCAGCCAAGCCACAAAATTGGAGTTTTAACATTCTGCCATTTGTAACTTAAAATAGAAAAGCCACAAAAACCAGACGCGACTACAGTATTTCTTACCACGGAAGACATCACAGGGCATTTTGAAATCCACAAAAAACGGGACTCCTTTTAAGTTAGCAGCCCGGAAAGGTTTTCATGAAAGGCTTTGCACCTTGGAAGGCGAGCCGCCGCCGGTGCCCCGCTCAGCGGGACGGGGACGGAGCCCGGACCCCCGGCCCCCTCCCTGGCTCCTACCGCGGCCCCGGGCTCTGCCGCCCGGCGTGGGCTGCCCCGGCCCCCGCCTGGGGGACGTGCCCGGGCCCGGGGCTGTCGCTGCGCCGCAGCCCGGCGGGGAGCGAGGCGCCAGCCCTGCGGAGGGCCCGGCCGTCGGGCAGGGCACCCGGGGCTCCCCGCGGTCCCGGACCCGGAGCGGCAGGGCCGGAGGCCGCCCGGGCGGCGGCGGGCGAAGATGGCGGCGGGCGCTGGCCTTCGTGCTGAACGCCGCCGCCGCCCGCGCGCCCGCCCGTCGCCGGGCCGCCACCAACCGCCCGGCCCGGCCCGGCCCGGCCCGGCCCTCCCTCCCCCGCGCCGGGCTCGCCTCGCCGGCCGCCGCGCCCCGCCTGGCCCCGCCGCTTGCCCCCGGCCGCCGCACCCTCCTCGGAGAGGTAGCGCAGGTCGTAGAACTCGCTGGCGAAGGTGCCGTACGAGTCGTGGTGGGGCCGCGCCGCCTCCTCGCCGTGCTCCCCGCCGCCCGCCTCCCGCCGCCCGCCGCCCTCCTCCGCCGGGCTGGCGGCGGAGCCGGCCAGGAGCAGCAGCAGCAGCAGCCGCCGCCAAGCGCCGCGGCTCCGCACCGCCATGGCGGCGGCGGCGGCGGCGGGGCGGGGAGGCGGCGGCGCCCGAGCGCGCCTCCTGCGCGGCCGCCCGCGGGCTCCTGCGCCGCCGCCGGCAGCGGAGCGGAGCGGAGCGGGGGAGGCGGCGGGGGGGCCCGGTCCCGGGGACGGGCGGTGCCGGAGGGACTGCGGGGGTGGGTGAGGGGACGGTGTGGGAGGGTGTTTGGGGGAAAAGGGGTAGGGGCGGTGTGGGCGCGGCGGCGTGCGTGGGCGCTGGGTGCGTGGGCGCGGCAGGGTCGCCCCCAGCCCCGTCCCGGGCAGAGCCCTGGCAGCGCTGAGCCCTCCTGCTGGGACCACTACTGAAGGGTGCGCGGCGGCCTTCCCCACTCGCCAGCTTCCCGCACGCCCCCAGCCGCACGCCGGGAGCACCCCACAGCCCACCTCATCCCGCAGCCGCCCCGCCGCTGGGACGCCTTCTCCCGCGGGCCGGTGCACAGCTCTCGGGGGCAGCACCAGGCCGTCCCTGGTCGCTCCCGTGGCCTCGATTCGCCAAAACCTCTCAGCATGTGCTTCAAGAGGACGTGCTAAATCCTGCGTGGTAATCGCTAGGCGAACTTACCTCTTATTTTTTATTTTTAATGACTTCTGAGATGGGACTGAAGGGCACAGTGCGGCTTAACATTCGTTTCAGGTAAAACCCCATGCTAGTGAGTGTTCGCTATCTGATTGCCTGTTCTTGCTTTTGTATTTTATGCAACGTAACTGCAGCGGTACGAATATGCTGAAAAACGTGGCAGAACTGAAAGAAAGCCCAGCTTGTGCCCCCAAAGTTTGCTTGGGCTCTTGTGACTGATGCTGGACTTGCAGCTAGGCATTAAGGATACATTTGCATTCTCGCTGTGCTGTGGTATCTACGGGTTGATGGAGGAACAATGACCTTTCGTCCCCCGTGTTCGCTGAAGTGGCTCTTTTCTCGGGTTTGGATTGCCGTCTTCTGGTTATAACTATAATTTATTTTTTGTATTGCTATACATGGCTACACTCCCTCCTCCGAGAGTCTGGAAGAAAATTCAGCAAAACATCGGGGGGGGGGGAGAGGGGGAGACAGAAGAAGGCGCAGCAGTCGGCAATATTCTGAAAATTAAAATAACCCTCAATTTAAATCTTTTCTTTTTTAGTATCGATAACTGAACTGAGTTACTTTTTGATGGGGCACTGAGACTGCCCAAGATCTAGGCTGCATTAGGGATAAGTTCATTCCCTTGGGCTGAGTGGTTGCTTGTAATACCGGAGTGTGCTCAGCTGCATCAAGTGGAGAACGTTAATTCACGCCTCCATGCTTTAGTCCAGTGGAGCAGTGTGCTATTTCTCACTCCAAATAGAGAAACAGCCACAGAGAGGTAAAAAATAAATTGCAAAAGCAATTCCAATCACATGCAAATTCAACATGTTCCATAGTAGCGTATGGGAAAAGCTATGGGAGAGCAACACCAGGCTCAAGTGCAAAATAACGAGTCCCTTCTTCCCACCTCACTGAGCCTGGCAAACTTTACCAGGCCAATGGAAAACAAACAAACAAACAAATGGCAATAGAAAAACCCTTATAAATCAGGCTAACAGGAAAATAAGGCTGCGGCTTATTCTTTCTGGCAGTAATCAACTCTGGTGAAGGCCCCCCGTCTCCTTTTTGAAACAGCTAGCCGAGGGTTGTGATGCCTGTGAAGAAGCATTTGCTCAGCAAGGGAACAGCTGTCAGCTGCATGCTGGTTTTTCTTCCCTGGAAACAGGCTTTAGCGCACTGCGATACAGGCGATGCTTTGCAGTAATAGTAAACACTTAGGATATTTATCATGTATTGCCTGTACCTACATGACACCTATCATTTTAAATCTGACAGCTAAGATAACTGTCTGTGATTACAGTGGAGCTGCACTGACTTTCTAAGGTGAAGATATGGCTAAGAGACTGACCCTATTGCCTGTGCCTCCCTCCTAGTAAATCCTAAAAAATTAAAATGAAAATACTCCAGACACATTTTTTTCCTTAGTAGAACCTCTTGTGTTTGCCTGAAAGTTGTCCCTATCACAAAAATGGGTTGCTTATAGGAAGCAACATCATATTGAGACTGCTGGAGCACTAGCAACTACCTTCAATTTTCAGCAGACAGAAGGGTCTACACTGCAACTAATAGCACTGCCCGAGCGGCAGCAGGTCTGCAGGGAAGATCCTTATCTGATCAAGTAATTGAGGCTGCCATCAACGAAAGCATTAGCAGAAGGAGTCCAAACTGCAGTTGCATGAGCAGACTTAATCCTCAAACACCTATACTTTCTGAACGCCGTATTTCGCAGCTTGGACATGCTGGTAATGCCTTTCTTAGACGGGACATAGGCATGCCACCTCAGGTATGAACGGCGTGTTGGAAGGCATCGCCGTCCTCTGGCAGCAGGAGTCCTCTTGCTTTTGGTAAATTAGAGATGTGGTAATTTCCACCACTTTTTGCGCCATCACCTCCTGCCTTAGGGGAATCCAGCAGTCAAATTCCCTGCACAATTAAAGCAGTTTCCCTAGCTCAGGCAATTCTCTGGTGCTAGTGCTTGGTCTAGCAGTGTCTTCCCAGAGCTGGAGACTGGGATTATCCCCAACCATCCCTTGAGGCTTGTTCTGTGTTCTCTCTTGGCTCTGGCTGTCACCCAGCATACACCTTTCTCTGCAGGCTTACACGTTTGGGGGTATTTGGACTAGAAATTAAAGCTTCAGGAATAAGTCATAGCTTACATAGCAGATACTCAGAAAAAAAGTCTTGTCTCAGAGTCTCTAACTGCGTTATTCAGGAGTGGCTGCAGCTCCCATATTGGGGCAGGGGGAAGAGGGTAAAACACCACCAGTCATATAAGAGCATGACCTGACTAATGAAGAGAGGAGTGGGGAAAGGCCAGTGATGCTGGCAGAGTACAGAACCCCCTAATAAGCATCCTTTGTGCCCACTCTTCCTTTGGGACCACCTGTGTCAAGTTCGCCCCGCCCCGCTGTGGCCAGTTAGGCTGGATCCTGCCCAATCCAGTTGCTTTTCTGCTTCTCTGCACCATCTAGCAGGTTTTCTCCATTTGATAGTCCTCTTCGTAAAGGCTCAACTTCCTTACTCAGCTCTTGATGAGTTATTGCTCATCCCAATTCACCCCCAAAAAGCCGAAGCTGGTCAAGTTCATACTGCCCTGTCTCTTCCCAGCTCCTTCCTCAGCATATCCATGCCTCAGGAACAGCTCCTTCAAGTTTAGTGCTCCTGGTTATTTCCATCGAATCGACATGTGTTGAAAAATCAGTATGTATCCACCACTGCTGACTAACAAAATGACTCCTGAGACAGGAGTTTTCTTGCAATAACTCTGCAATAACCTGAACCAGAATTTGTAATTCATACGCAGTTTTCTCAAACCCTTACCACAATCTTGTTCAATATGGTGAATGTATCTACTCTGCCGGTAATTTCTCTTGGGGTTTCCTTTATTAAACAACAATATGAATTTTAGAAATTGAGAAATCACCCTGATTTCATTAATAGTCATTCATCCCGTGCTCTAGTTAACTACCTGTGACTCTACAGAAACATGCTTGCTGTGTTAGTTACTTAGACTAAGATATGGGAGAAAGTATGCTAGGAATTTCTTGCGAGCAGAGCTTTTTCATGATGGTACAAAACTGATTGACAAAGGAAAAAATGTCAAATGCCAATTCATTAAGAATATCCCCTATGATAAAAGTAAAAACTAAGTGATTGCCTTTTAGAAAAACCAAAGCACTGTAGAGGAAAAAGATGTGTGCTATTTCTGAAAGCTACGAAACAAAGAGATGAGTGAGCTTTTTGGAGGCATGGTACTGCATCGGGTCTTCTGGAGAAAGGCAAGAAAATATAAACTCTAAATATGTTATCATCCAAATAAAAACTGCATTAGATCATTAGATCATCTTTTTCTCAGCACTGGTAAATCTTTCTTTTTCTGCCTCCACTGAGTTATGTATCTGGGCTTGCTCCAAGGGCAGTTGTGCCTCTGCAGCCAATACTGCTCACAACAGCACTCTTTCTATAAAATTAATCTAATGTAGGAAAAAAAGCAATGTCTCCAAGTTCTCTTCCAAAAGCGTAACATACACCAATCTAAAGACTAAGTCCAGCAGTCTTGGACACTAAATCAGCGTGAGTTTTGCTTCAATAAGCACTATGGACCCTGCCCAAGGTATATTAAAACTGCGCAGCTTTTTTTGTGTGTGTGTGTTGGTTTACATCAGGCAGCTTATGTCTTTTCTCCCAAGATTGCATTTTTTTTTTTACCTCTCTGGCACTCTTTGCTACCCCAGCGTGAATACAGTGCTGGGAGGTAAATCTACCCTGAAAGCCAGATCTGCCAGATGGTGGCACAATGTGCACCAGGAGGTTTTGGAGCAAAACTTTTCACATTTTTTAAAAAGTCCTTGTTACAAAGAGGCTATTTATAGTGTTATTCTAATAAGGAGCCAAAACAGAGCAGCCTTTTATTAGAACTCGCAATAGAGGGCATTACACTGAGGCCTCCCCGTGCATAAATACCATTTACTTATTGTGCAAAGATTGGCCCGGAGAGCTGAAAAATTCATCTCGTATTAGCAAAGAGCTCATTTAGGTAGGAATGTTTTAAAGAGTTTAAGCAGTACAGGCAGAATTCAATTAATTCCGTGTGTGACAATGTCATTTCATCCTAATTAGTTAGGAACTCAGAAATAAGGGGAAAAAAAAAAAAGAAAACCCTGTTCCCTCATGAGACTCCATCTGAAGAGTTATGATAAAAGTTTTGTAAGTTCTACCTGTTGGAAAAGAGTCATTTAAAACAGTCTTTCCCCAGCCCAGACTCAGACCGCTCCGAGTCTAAATAATAATAATAATAACAATAACAATAACAATAACAATAATAATAATAATAATGCCCTTATCTTCCAGGTGAACGTAAGCGGGCAGGAGAAATCAGCAGAGAAGCTCCTTCTGGCTTGCTCTTCTGCAGTGAAGCTGCTTTCTGTGTGTCCTAACTGAGGCAGCTCCTGCCAAGGAACTGGGGACCATAGGTTACGCCTTGTCCCCTCCTGAGTAAATGCTACAGGAGGAGATGCTTTGCTTCAAACAGCCCAGGGAAAAACTTCTGGATTAGGAGAGTTTGCTCTTTCTCCTGGGGATGCTGGAGCCCAGGCGAAGGGCAGCCCCAGGCTCCAGGGACATGCTCCAAGTCTGGCTTTGGGCTGGAGCACCCCTGTCCCCCCCTGCTGCCCCCCAGCCCTGCTGGGCCCTGCCGGGCCCTGCCCAGATACACCCAGTGCCTCCACGCTCTTTTAGGCTTGGGTTGCAAAGACAGGCGCTCTCTCTCATCCCCAAATGAGAGCACGCATTACGTTACAGCCACAAGTACAGCTTTTATTCTTTTGAAGAAGGAGGAAGGAGAGCAGAGGAGGAGGGAGAAGAAATGGAGGAGAAAGAGGCGAGTTTCCCCAGGACACATCTCGTACCCAGGCCTCTGTTGAGGACGGGGAAAACGCCGTCAGTCGCTGCCCGGGGCTTGGCCTCCTGCCCCTCTGCCACGGCCCCGTCCCCGCCCCGGGCTCCGCCAGCCCCGCGGCACCGCCGGCGGCCGCCAAGGTTTGCAATAGCAGCCTCCCGCCGCCGGGGGGCGCCAAGTCACCGCGGCACCGCCAGTCCCGAGGAGCTGGTGCGCGCCCAGGCGGCGAGGCGGGAAACGGGGCGTTCGCCGCCTGCCCGCGGGAGCGGGCCCGAGGGGTCGGTGCCCAGGGACCCTCGGTGAGCCTGGAGCCCGGCAGATGAAGCCTTACAGCTAGCCTGGGGGAACTTGAGGCAGCCGGAGTCCTCCCTGCGCGTCCCTGCCTCTCACGGTCGCCGAATACATACAGACTAACTTGTGAGAGCCGTCAGCCGTTAGAGGAACGGACTGAGCGAGGCGTGCACCCAAATGACTGGAAAAGATTTGTGGGGCTGCAGGAGTCAGACTTCTCTGTATTCAAGCGGTAGCGAGGTAAAGGCTTCTCGGGCCGTAGGGTGAGTTACGCAGCACTGAAGGGGAATTACAGCGCAAATTCTGGCCTTTGTCTCAAGCCTTTCTCTCTGCATGTCGTTATCTAAAGGCACGTCCATATTCACTGTCTGCACTCACTTGGATGGCAGAGAGAGGCAGGTGCACAAGTGGCTTCGCTGACTTTACAATAACCTGATCTTTTGGTCGCATGTAAAACAAGTGAAAGTCAGTTATGCTGAAGGCTTTGGGTACCAAAGGGGTACACTAATCGAGAAGAGTTAAGCCTCTCAGAAGCCTCACTGCAGGCTTTGTTAACATCCACGAGGTGCATAAGAGTCTTTGAACCTTGGATGTGGGGATGAACTAAGCATAAAACAATTTACTCTGATGTAGAAGAGATCCCATAGGGCTGCTAATGGCATAATAGCAGCAAGCAGCTTTGGAGAGCTTGGATATACTGTTTTGAAATGCTTGTAAGCTAAGTTAAAAAAGAGAAATTTTTAATATTTTAATTTACTTAAGTTGTTACTAATATTTAAATGAGCAAAGTCAGGTTTACTTCTCACAATGCCAATGAAGCCAATGAAGAGTTCAACATGGTTTATTTATCCAGAGATGCTAGAATGCAGGAATGTTTTATGAAACACAGTGTTACTGAACAGAACAAAACATTGTGTAATGGCCAAGATTGAGAAACACTTAGACCAGTTAGTGTGGGGTTAAAAACATTGTATTTGAGGGTTGTTAAATGAGAAGTTGCCCCCTTGAGAGAGGCTCTCTAAGCACAGTTATGTCTCTTGTTTCTACTAACCAAAAAGATTGTAGCTTTGATAAATGGTTGGGATTTTCTTGTTAAGATCCTTATGTGACACCAACGATAAATAATACTAAACTTATGGTTTTTTGTTTCTACTGTGCAGCTACGTAATATATCCTAAGGTTACTTCAATGTTTTTCATACAGATGCTTACAAGGATAAACCTAATTAAAGAACAGGTATTTAACTGGCTTATTTCATTTGGCAGTCAACATGTGCATGGAGGAAAGGTTTCCAACAGCCTAAGGTGTATGCTGTACAATAACCACTTCCCTTACACTTCAAATTATTATGAATTCTGAAGCCGTTTCAGGATGTCATTAAGTTGATGCTTTTGAGTTTTCTTCTGATGCTGTTGCTATGCCAATCTGAGACAGGAAAACAGTCGTTACAGCATTTACTGAAAACAGTACTCATCAATGTGGAAAAAGGAAAACGGGGGAAAAAATCCAGACATCAGCCTAGTACTTGGAGAAAAAGCCAGACTCCCCTGTTCTGATGGCCAGTTTTCCCACATGTGCACAGAGCCCTCTCCCTGCCCCTGTAAAATATTTGCATATGTCAACACCCCCAAAATGTAGCAGCAGAGAGCCAAAAAAGCACTAAGTTGAGGCTTTCTCACCCCTCCTCACAGGCAGTCTCAGCATTCCTGTGCTGGCACCTGACAGCTTTACCAAGCTCAGGCAATGCTGGGGCAAGGTCCTTTTTCTACATATGAGTAGACATGCACAAACCCTGAACCCAAATGCAGGAAAAGGAGTTAAGCTGGTATTTGCTGCATGACGTAGATACTTTAAATCTGCCATCTGAGTTTTCTTCTGGACATCCCCAAAAGAGGTTAGTTTGCCCACTCCCTTAGCCCTTTTGTACCCTGGCCACATGCTGAAGAGAGATGTCCCAGATGGCTAGTGCTGTAGGACTGGCTGAGGAGTGCCATGATTTAATTGTGCAAGCTCCAGGTGAAATGGTACCTGTCAGGCAGGGACTGGATGCTGTTACAGTCCCAGCTCCAGGCAGCCCCTCAAGGATGGAGTTAATGTTGTGTGGCACTAGTGCTTGCAAAGTAGCACAACTTTTTCCATCCATAGTAAACAATGCTTCTTCTTATGAAATGTCTCAGCATTTGGTTGGAGTATTTTTAGAAGCATTCACATTTGCTAAAACAACGCAAAGCAAAAAAACCCTGAAACTCATCAAAACTCTTGTGTAGGGAAGTATCAATATTGCTAATATTTTCACAGTGAATGTCAAGAAAAGGGTTTCAGTTTTCTTATTTTCTTTAGGGAATCAGAGTTCTTGTTTGATTCTAGCATTTTGCTCAAAGTCATGACATAATACTGTTCTTATTATATGCATATTTATTTTGTTTGCCATTATTCAAAGAGTTTAGCAGCATCAGAAAACCGAATTTGGTTACTTTGTTTAGTTTTATCCACAGGAAATTTTGGCTTTTCATTCCCAGTTCAAAGGAAGTTCTCAAAACACAAGCTCTTCTCTGAAGATCAGTCCGTGCTGAAGTTAAGGTTGCCAGCAGTCGCCCCAGCCCCTCCACCTGGCTCCCTGCCCTCGCATGATGACTCAACTTCTAATGACAGAATCACACATGAGATTTTCCCCAGCACCTGTCCCATTTTACAGCTTGCAGTGAATTAAAGGGTTGAGCAATGTTTATTTTTATCTTCTCTTTTCTATTTGAGCTCTACTTTGGGGGCAACTGTCAAAGGCATATTTAGCCACTTACTTTTAAAAACTTGCAGGCTTCCTTCCAGCTCTGGCCTCATGCTTATGAAATTAACATTCAGAGCTACAGCTAGGCAAAGTCACAATTTCTTAGTAGAAGACTATTTGCTTTACTTTTCCAATTATGTTAAACAAGAGACCCAGTAACGTCTTGCATTTCTCATAAGGGAACCGGGAGACCTGTGTAGGCTTGAGATGCAGTATTGGTATTTCAGCTTTGGGAGAAGGGAGCTCTTCCAGCTCTTCCACAGCACCGTAGTTTTAACAGAGAGAGTCATCCTGCCCCATTTCGCAAAGCAACAGTGTTACAGGTATTGCATGTAAAACATTTAGCGGGAGAGCTGGCCACGGGCCCGAGGGATGCTCACACGGACAGCACAGGCTGTGCTGACAAGTGCCTAACTTAACAAATATGTAGGCAGGACCGCAAAAATAAATATTTCTGGTGCTTCCTTGATCCTTGTTTGAACAATTGACATCACTTCCCCTTTTCTTCACTGGTTGTCCTCTGTCATCAGAGGTCTCATCTCCTTGTGCTGTTTTCCTTCTAACCCTTCCCATCCTGGGAGAGTTTGACAGGTACCTGACCCCAAGAAGGGTCTGGCAAGAGGGCCTGAATGGATGCTGGGTGCTCTCTTTAAACCCTCAGCACCTTCTTCTACCCCAGAATTTCCTCTTCAGTCCTGGCTGTTCCTCCCCTGCAAGCCCACCCGCCCCTTCCTGCTGCTAGATTACTGCAGGCAGGAAACCTTCTTCCTCTGGCTGTGCATGATCATGACAGGCAGCAGCTCACCTGGCTGCCTGCTCCTGCTCATCAGGTGTGCTGCTCAGCCAACAGAAATAGCAAAGCATATAACCTTTTAGCATAAGAAACGGGCATCGAAACCTCTGCTACGTAATGCTTGCGTAGACAAGAGCATGAGCATTTTGATCCATTCGTCAAGTGCTTTCACTTCTCCACTTTCCAGGAGGAGTGGATATGATGACCATTTGGGGGGTGTGCAGGGGACTGAACCTTTGGCTTTGTGTGCTCTGAAATAACAAATCCCATTTGCTCACGTCAACTCCCGTTTACGGATCAGTCCCGCAAACCTCCTTGACTGGGCGGTAGAGCAGCAGTTCAATCACAGAGGACCGTATCATTCATTAGCCCTGACCAGGTTCATTACTTTCGCTGGGGTGATGGGTGAGCAAGCTGGCTAGTTTCCTAACAAATGCAAACACCTGCGGTCTGTATTTGCACAGCTGTGTATCCTTCAGGTGAGCTGCTCACCTAACTTGATGTTGTCAGATCCCTGAAGCGTATTGCAGGTGAGTAAAAAGGAAAGCACTCCTGAATGCAATTGTATACAGGGACACAGGACATTGAAAGTGATGCCAGTTGTGCACTGCCTTGCTTTCAGTGTGGGATAGAAGAAAGTAGGAAGTGAGTTAGAACAACATTTACGGTAGCCATCAGTGGATAAAACTGGGAGGCTTTATAAAAAAACTCTTTTCCAGTTATTATTCACATGCACATCTAACAGCAGTTTTTCAGGGACTTGCCCATCCTGTCTCCCCTTCCCCTTCCTCAGATTTCTGCTGAGGAGGTACCACAGGGGAAATGTCATCTTGAATCGAGATTGCTATTTGTAAGCTATCGGTGGTTATTGTCATACGAGGCCCACAGATGAGATCAAGGCTTCATTGTTCCAGGTGATGCAACCACATGGATGTCACGGGTCCCTGCTGTAGGGCTGGGACTGAAATGAGGCAGCAGATCACAGCAAGCTTTGAAATACTACCCCAGCTGCTAGCTCAAGGTTCAAATAAGACAGCGGAGTTCCCCAGAGAGTGACATTACCAAAATCTCTTGGTGAGCTGACTCCACAGGCTAGAAGGGAAGAATAATATTTCAAATAAGTGGACTGGCAGAGTTCAAAGGGATAATAAGCATCTAAATTCAACATGAAAGACATCTTCCTCTGCAGAGCTTTAGTATGGAATGTAGCCAGGCAGATAAACTATTTAAAAGCCCCTTTAATCAAGACTATTAACATGGTGATTTTTGTCTTAATTAAAAACATTCCCCTATTCAATCACATTAAAGAGAAAGTGATACAAAGTGTAATTTATTTTTCTATTTGAAATTTTTTAAAAAGAACAGTAAAAACATTTTTCTTTGCAGAGAATCACATCATTATTAAAAGTTATCTTTGAGAGAAGAGTCATTTTATCTATTCCATTGCTCACATTTTAACTTGGAGTGAACTGTTGCGCTCATATTTCAGTGAAAAAGGTAGAAAGCCTACTTTTTGGCTTCCCAAATGTTTAATTTTCTGACCATAAGCAACAGTGAGACAACCTAAAAGGAAAATTTTTATTCTCACATATTTCCTGGGATCTCAAAAGATGCTGTAGAAAACAATGCTAGCTCAGGTATAAAGCACACTTTCTTTCTTTCTTGTGCTTTTGGAAGCAAACCACGTTAAAAGGAGCCTATCCGTTCTGCAGAAGGCAAAGCAGCCAGAATATTACCATGCACTTGTATTCAGCAAAGCCTTTAAGTGAGCACCAAAAAGGGAAGACGATGCTTCAGGAGCCAGAAAGGACTACCAATGCGCCTCCCTCCTTTCCTCAACTAGGGCCTCAAAGTCCTGCCTGCCGCTGGGCTCCTCTCTTCCCTCCAAAATAGCTGTCGACTATTTAGCTCACGATGACGAAGAACAAGTTAAAAATGAATAGGACCAGAGAAGCCCTTACAGAATGGCTGCGGCAGGGATGCTTCACAGGGAAACATGGCATCTGAATGGAAATAGGCAGTCCTTAGCAGGACAAGGGTTGCTGTTCACTTTATTTTCAGCCAGATTTGCAGACCTGTGTGTTTACAGAGGAAGAGCAGCATATGGGACCTGTGAAATCTCACTGAACCTCCCACATGGTGCTAAGCCTGCCAGCTAAGAAACCTAACCCCGGGCAGGGAAAATATCACCATCTGACAGAGATTTGCTGGTATGAAACAGCATTTCTCACAAGCTGAGAAGCGGTTCAGTGGGACAGCCATGGTGAAGCTGAGGACGTACCCTGTTGGTGTTACTAGACCTGAAGAGGTTGCAGGGTCATTTGCTCATCAAGCTCCTATTGCTTTGCACTCCTCAGACTTTTAGGTAACGCCTTTGCTGTGAATCATCTTCCTTCCCAAGCTGATACTGACTAAACTGGCAGATCCAGAAGAAGGAACATATATGGCAATATATCAGATACATCAGTGCAGTGCTGCATCTGGTTTATAGCACAGCCGTGTGCTAACTCAGCTACGTTGCTTTGATGCTGGTACTTGGTTGGTCAGCTTCTGCAAAAAGCCTTTTGTCAGATTGCAGAAAACCTAAAAATAGCTTTGAAAGTGCCCCATGTTCTCCCTGATGTCTTGAGCAGTGCAATGTCAAGGTGCATCTTACCCTCTCATGGTGCCCAAAGTGATCAAGCAGCCCCTTGCCTGAACTGAGCAGTGCTGGAGCACCAGCATAACCAAACATCTGCTTGATAAGGTGTAACATCCCCACAAAACCACCCATCAGTACAGCCTCGTTCTTCTACACCCTCCTCAGCCCTACCATGCTTTGCAAGGTTAGCTTTAAATGACAAACATTTCAGCTTTGCTGTCTTGCAATAGTCACGTTAACTTTGTTCTGGTGTAGCTGCCCTGTTTGGGCAGGAGCACATATGCTGGACAGCAACTGTGTTCTGAGATTGCTGCCTGCTAGGGCTCTTCAAAGAGCAAGGTTGCTCCCTGGAGCTCACTCAAAATATTATATGTGTGTATCTTGTCCTACAGATCTGTATGGGTACAGACCAGCATCTATCATTTTACAGGGAAGGAGCATCTGTGTCACGGTAGTTATCTATAAACTTAAAGTAATATTTTCCAAGCAGGTCTAAATCAAAGGCATCATATTCCTTTACTTGGCAGCTTAGTCCTCTACCTTAGCCCTTCAGAAACTTGATGAAATATGCTAATTTCCACCAGGCTCTATTTGCTCCCATTCCTTAGAAGGTATTTGTGCAGGCCATGAACTGAATAGACCTGTGCCAGCTTATGGCAGAAGGCAACTGGCCCACACCCTCTTGTGAGCTGTAGCAGGACTTGCTTACTAAGCCTTGAGCATTGCCTTGTTCTGCTTTGTGCGTTAAAGACAACCCTTCCTTGAGCGTACACTTCTGGAGGAACAGAAAAGGCAGGATCCGCCTGAGGTGTTTGGACCGCTCCTAGGCATTAAATCTATTTAGTTGCTACTTGAAACTAAATCCATTTGAGGGTTGTTCGATGACTTTAGTTAATTAACCAGGCTCTTATTTGATGCTGGTTACTCTTAAATTCAATGAAAAAAAGATTATTTCCAGTATTGTCTCTTCAGATAAGAAGATTTAGCTGCTTTTTCTGATATAATCACCTCTTAGTAAGTAGCCAAGAAAGATTCATTATTGCCTCTTGAAGCTAAAGAAATGTCAAAGGTATTAAAACATTGACATTTTGTTGCAGTGAGATCTGTGAGATCAGCCAGACAGCTGCCTGAAGGCAAGCTCCAAGATTACTCATTCGATTTTGTTGCCGTGATATGGTATTGTGGCACACAATTGCTGTGACTCACTCCCTCCCCTGTCAAGCTGCGCACAAATGGCTTTGCCCCATTTGTCGTGGTTATAATGGACTCCAGTGGGCCAGCACTAGAAACTCAGAGCTGCTTGAGGTGTTGGTTTTGATAATTAAATAAGAGCTTGCTAGAATCTGTATTTCTTTTACCAGTGCAAAGTGAAATGCTGCACATGACCTGATCAGCAGATGCTGAGAAAAACAGTATTAGATCCTTTGGGTGCAAGCGGTTTGGATAGCTCAGCAATGTCTAAATGCCCTAAGAAAAGATTTTTTTCTTCTAAATGACTCTCCTTCCTTCCTTTCTTCCACCTTTCCTGGTCCCATTTCCATTTTGTTACAGTCCTTTCCAAGAGCATTGAGAAGACAAGATGAAAAAAACCTTGCTTGGTGAGAAGAGGTCGCCTGTCTGTGTGTCCTAGATGCCTGTACTTCTTGCTCACCTGTTGCAGGCTCTGACGACCGTGCAGCTGTAGCTCTGTCCTTCAACCTTGTGCTGGTGCCTTTAGGCTTACCATCGCCCATAGTTTTGATCTTGCTTGAATTAGGCCGTACAAAGGCAGACAGTGGTCATCCAGCATGTAGAAGCAGCCTTGTTTTCTCCAGCTGTTGGCCAGGACAGCCTGCCATTCACCAGTTCTCTAGGCTGCCTGAAAGTGTCGCAGGTCACAGTGGGACAACCATTTCACTAGCACATTCTTCCTTTTCTCTGAGTATGTGTTTTAGAGACACTGAATACTTCTGGGCATCACTTTCTTTTTCACAGGAAGCAAACAGGATGAATAGCTTTTTGACAGTTTGAAGAGAGCAGATGTACTTGTCTCCATTTCTTTGTTAAAGGAGGTGGTAGATGTGCTCTAGCAGTACAGCAATGAGATTCAGCTGAAAGTGTCATTCCTTCTCCTTAACCTACCATCTGGCTGGGCATGCAAAGCAGCGCAAAAGCAAAGGCCTGAGTAACGTTAGGGAACACCTTTCCTCAAATTCCCACTTTTGAATTAGAATGGATTTTAAGATCAAAGCTCCTAGCACACCATCACTGCAGTCTTCACGGAGTAAGGAAACTCTGCTCAAGCTACAGCAAGACCTTACTGCCTTCTCACCAACTCTGTTCTTGGCCTTGGTGTTTTCACTGCATTTTGTGCAACGGTTCAGCACAGTGCAGTAAAGTCCAGAGAAACAGCGTCAGCCTCAGTAGGGCACCCTCCTCATCAATATACCATGTATGTTTACTTTCTTTCAGCTGGAGAGGAGCACTACAGTTCAAAGGTGGAAGTTCTCCCAAGAGCATCCTTGAATGCTCTGACTGCTATTTGATAAGGGGGATGAGGGAAACCCACAAAATAATAAAAAAAGATCAGAAGCTACTGACCTACTGAAAGATGTTGATACTTAGTACTTTAATCAGCTGAGGTTACACCTGATGACCTCTGGAGATCCCTTCCAACCAATACCATTATGGCTATATCTTATTACGGCCACCTGAAATGTTAGAAGGCAAGCAGCGGAAAATCAACATAAAATTTTTCTAAGACACCAAACTGTGTTTTCAGCTGTACCACAAGTCTCTCCAAAAGATGTTACCTCCAAAAGCAGATGAACTGGCTCTATGCATCCATGGAGGATGGTTTCATAACTCACTGAAGCCAGTCGAATTCTCATGAGGGACAGTCCCACATTGCTGTCTGCCCCTGCAGTACCGCCATCTTCTTTCAGCTAACACTTGTGTTTTCAGATGTTGTGAGGTAGATGAACAAGGTAGTTGTTTTGTTACTGCATTAATTTTCAGGAAGATCAACTCCCTGACCCACTTGATTGTTCAGAGACACAAACCTACCAGCAGTACAAAGCATGTAGCAGGAACACAGTGCCAGAGGCAGGCAAGGCAAGGACCTGTCCTTTCCATAGCATCACAGTTCTAGATCAGAGCAAAATCAGCATGACACTGTCCTCTGCAACTGGGTCACTTTCAGCACTCACACCACTGGTTCATTGAGAGAGCTGCTACCTCTGCCCTACCTAGGACACTGCATGCATCTCAGTGCAAGTTTAAAAGCAGTCTGGTAATTTATTTCAGCAGCTCTTGTGTACACTCATGCATGTACTTCTTCCTTTCAGCCAGTTATGTCTGCTACCTTTTTTTTTTTTCTTTTTTCTTGACCACAGCTTAAGTTATGCTGACTCAAAGTCTGGTTTATGATTTGTTTTTTTTTAAATCCCAGCTTCTTATTAGCTTTAAACCTTAGGAGTGGTAGCAGAAGAGGCCGTAGATGTTTCTACCTCAGTGTGAGCTATTTTAATACTCACACTAAAAAAAGTTATTTAGGTGTCAAAGATGCAGGTAGGCATTCATGGTATTTCCTGGCATGACAAGATGGGTTTTACTTACCTGAATATTTCTGAAGTCTTACCTATCTTTTGAAAGGTTTGAAGTCCAACCCACACAGGAGCATGGTACATTTACAGATTATGCTTTTGTGTGATTTTGTGTATCTTTTTTTCTAAGCTAAGTAGTAGTAGACATTCTCAAGTTTTCTCTCCTTCTCCCTCACAGTATGCAAAGTCTTGTCTCCAAGGTACAAAGGGCTGGATTCTCTTGCATATTTACCCTGCATGAGATGCAGCTGTTGTGCAGAAAACTTCAATGAAGCTTAAAAATGCCAGTGAACCATCAGCTGCTACCTCCGTAAAGTACAAAGCAGAGCAGGCTAAGGGTAAACCCTTTGGGCAGAAAGGAAAGGAAGTCAATAAATTAGCAAATACAGGTATGACTATGAATAAAGCCTTTTCCAGTGAGTTTGGAAAGCTTCCAAAGCAAATACACCCAGTTATTTATTCATCGTTGATACTGTATGGGTTTCTTCCCAGGTGTGGGCATGAGTGTTTATTTATGTAAGGGGAGTTATCCTAATTCTGCCCTTTTATTTCATGGGGTTTTAGGAATCCTACTGCTTTCCCTCTTTAAGCATTGCTGAAACACACTGGTTGTGCTGGGGTATGACCTCCCCTGGCTAGTGCCAACCTGCAAGTCTTCTTTCTCAGGAGAAGTGAGAGGTCTTTGAGTTTTGAATGGCAGGCTTTCTTCAGAGTGGAGGCAACACTTCATTCCTCTCCTCAGCTCATGAACAAGCCCACTGACTGCAGAGTGTATCTTGTGCCTACAGGAAAGGGATTTACATCAGTCTGCATCCCCCTGGAGCCGTTCAGCCAAGGAAGCTCTGCCAGGACCTCCTCGCCCCGCCTCAGACTGCAGGTACCCCTGCGGTTACCCATGCCGCCAACAGTTTCTGTCCAGTTTAGAGTGTTTTTCAGTGGCGAGCCCTCTCCCTGCCTCTCAAGAGCCCAAAGGCAAGGAAAGTCCATTCAGTAGGGCTGCCCTGGCTGTGGGTTTCAGCCTGTTTTGTGAGTGATCCCATGTTAATCGCCAGTCTTCTCCTTTGGAAGGATCCCCAACACCTCAACGCCAATGCACCCTGCTTATGCATCACTTGCTGGGGGTACGTCTGGGCTTTCTGCAGCCTCGCTATCTCCAGGCAACAAGAGCTGAACCAGCATGCTGTTCTTTATATCCCGCTGGTATTTTACCCAATAGAAATCCTGTTAACCAGCTGCAGTTTTCACATTTTCACAACTTCAAGACCTCTATTTGTCATGCTGGTAAACCAGAATTTTTCAGTATGTTAGCTGTTTAGACATCATCTCCTGTGGTGGCAGCCCAATTGCTCCAGTCTGGGCCACAACTGGACTGTTGTGAGGTGGATGCTGCATTTGCCCAATGTCTTTCCACCGAAGGATTTTCTTTAGATTTTCCTGTACTCTTTCTTTTTTTGAGAGCTCACACTTCTTTGGATTCAATATCCAGTTGACATTTATATGTCCATTGCTCATCTTTCCGAAGTGATTCCATTTCCATGTAGAGGCTTTAGATGAAATCCCATTGTTTAAAGTTTATGTCTGTTGTACACATGTACACACAAGTAAGAGAAACCCAGTAACACAAAAATAAGTCAAGTATGACAGAGTAACTGTGCAAGCAAAAAGCTATCTTTTATTGCTTTCAAAGCAGAAAAAGGGCCAGAGAAGTATTTATCCTATCTCTCAAGTCCATTTCCACTTGCCAACACATGATTTAAATGCCATTGTATTAATAAAAAATAAAAAGAAAGAATCCCACAAGTTCACACGGCGTGCTGGGCTCACCTATTTGTACCAACATATAAAAATCACCTATGAAGCAACTGAAGTTTTCCGTTGCCCATGCAGACTTTGGTGCAACTGTCTTTCCGCCCGCTCACTCTCCCCCAGTTCAGAAAAATGGGAGACTGGTGAGACCTCTGCCATGCTTTCCTGGTACCTTTTCCCAGAGGCCACAAAGCCCCTGCACTGCCTGTGCTGTGCTCCGCAGCACTTGTGGGAGGGATATGGACTGGGCACTTGTACCATTGCCTACTTCTCTGCTGGCAAAGGAGAACAACTCCTGTTCTCTAACTGGGGGTTCAGCCAAACCGTTTTGAGGAACATCCTCTAAAAAGACAGTTGATGACTTAAAGGAGTGCTTTCTCCCTGATGAAGTGGTTCAGCCCCTACCAGGCTTTTGCTCAGCCATTGCTGAGGATTTTGCTTTGTGTTTGGGCTCTTACTGCCTCTCAGAAATGCTCACAAAACAAAGAGGGGCGAGCTCCTCTTCCCACATTTGAATTCTAGTGGCTCAAGTCTCTGCAAGACATTTCATGAGAGTGTTCAACCATTCCCCACCTCTCCCTCGCTGGAAAGCAGCCATGGCTGCTATGGCAGCAGGTATGGTCCCTGACCTGAGGAGCAAAGGCAAGGAAAACAGCCAAATCATCCTGGGCTCTGCAAGCCAGGGGTCACAGATACATTTTGATGTGGCCCACATTTGAGTGGGAAGCTCCCACAGACTCAGTTTGTGAAACACATCTCGTCCCTGGACTTCTCTCCATGTCTCCTCTTCCTCACCCAAGTTTCATGCTAAGTCTTGAGCTTGATTATCTATCTCGTGTTCAGAAAAGAAATCCCAGAGAATCCCTAAAAGCCTCTTGCCATGTATCCAGGGCCAGATGCAGCCTGCAGGCAGCCTCAAACCTGGCAGGGGAGCCAGGGCTCACAGCAAACCCAGGCTGGCACTGGCACATGCGACAGGGACGTAACCAGGAGAGGGACATCGCCAAATAAACAGTAGCTCACATCACAGCTTTCAGTCCTCCTCTGCCTTTCTGTAGCCTCCTCTGCCTTCAGGGTGCAGAGAATGGAGCGCACACCCTATAGCACACACTAGCAAAAGGTCAAAGTAAAAAAAATCCCTTCTGGGCTTTAGTTGCTTTTGGCTCTTCCTTCTCTGAACCCTGGTCCCTGGAGACACCCAACTCCCCTGAGCCAACCCTCTGTCCCCAGGCCTGTTCACAGCACCGGACTCCTGAATTAAAGGAATTTAATTTCCTAGCCGAGCTGTCCCTCCGCATGGTGCCTGACTAACCCTCCTCCCAGTGTTTCTGCCCGAGCATCCCGGTAGCCTCCACCCTTACGCAGCAGACAGTTGAGGTCCATGCACGTCCTGAGTCAGTGCAGGCTGAACAGGCGAGGCTCAGCCCCGAGGATTTATCCAAACCTGGCCACACTGGGTACAGAGAGGAAACTAACTCCCCATATCTTTCTTGGAGCAGGCTGCAGCTTCTCGCCTTCATTATGTATTATTCCTGTCATCAGCAAAAAAGCATGCAGGAAAACAGCCAAGCATAACTTATCATATGTGCCTGGTAAGAATGTCTTGTGATTTAAAGCCTTGGCACAGCAGGCAGCACAGGTGAGCACTTTCGCTGCGACTGTTTGAATTACCCCCATCTATTTTGGAGGGAGGCTGGGGAGACCAGTCCCACCCTAAAGCTGGGCATGTATAAGTGCCTTGCTGAACCCAGGCCAAAGCTTCCCTAGGACAAAAAGGCAGAGTTTGTATAAGCATGGAAAAAAAAAAAAGACTTTGTCCATTCTCTTTTCTGTAAGGCGTGGAAATGAGGAAGAAATCAACAGTAAATTAGCTAGAGGTGAACATTTGGATTCAGGTTTCATAAGCTTGCACATCTGGCCAATAACAAGGCGTGATTTATTGCAAACTCTAATGAGATGCATGGACCTCTATTAAGTGATTAGGGAGAGGAGTCTCTCTCCCTCCCCCAATTGCTTTGGTTCCTGTTTTAATTTCATAATGGGCATTTTGAATTTTCTACAAACACTAATGGGATCTGTTTTCTCTCGTGGGATTTTGCTCCATCACATTTGGTAAACAAAGATATGCGAAGGAAGCAGCCTTTAGCAGAAGATTGATGGCGCAGCCCTGGTCGTAATTTGCCGGGATGGTCTCGGCAATGCCACGGAGAGCAACAGTCTGCCTTGACGGGGAAGATTTTCTGTTTACCCTGAAGGACAGCAAAGCATTTATAAAAAGACATTCTTTCATATTAATTAAATAGCTTGCAGTAAGTTTGCTGAAAGCTGAGCTGAGCCCTAGGCATCGGACGGTGACAGGCACCTCGGGATGGGGGTGGCAGTGCCGGCCCTGGGGTGCTCTGGGGAGCTGCAGGTGCTGGGACCTTGCCACCACCAAGCCCTGTCCTCCTGTCCCATCCCTGCTGGGCTGCTGCAGTTCTCAGCCAGCCCATGGGCCCCACATAAGTCTTTATGCCCAAAACTGCAGGACGCTACTGCCTGCACGGCCCCATGGGGGGCAGGTATTGGTAGCCCACCCCACTGCTTTCCTTCCCAGCAGCTCTGCGCCCCTAAATAGCATGATTTTTAAGTCTGATGTTGTACAAATTGCCCAAAAGGCAGTCTCCATCCTCCTCAGGGGGGACATTGGTGGGATAAGATTCGTGTCCCTTGTCAGGCACCCGAGAGTGCAAAAAAGCAAAGGTAACTCCAGGCAAATCCCACATATGTTCTTGTTTACTCCTACCGAAAATTCAGCCTGTGGTGTTAGGTGTGCAAATGAGAAATTAAGCAGCCATGTGTTTCATGGGGTAGCTATTGCTGAACATACTCAGTTATTGCTTGAGCCCACACAGTTACAGGCTGTGGAAGAGATACATGCATAATTCATATACTTTTAATTAAATGGTAGTATCTTTCAATATATTGCATTTATTGGAATTACATTTATCTCTTCACACTCTTTGACCTACTGAAGCATCACTTTTTTTTTTCTTTCAGTTACAATATGAGCATAAATAACACTAATTGGACTTTAGGACTAGACTGGCCAAAGGAGACCCAGAACTGTGCCATGGTCTCCCCACCAGAGAGAGCAGCACCAGAATGGGATGCCCAAGAGCTTCTCAGGGAGACAGGAGCTTCCCTGAGCTGGCCCACAGCTTCAGGGGGCAAGCCCTGCATGTCCTAAAGCTCCTCTCTGGGGCTTGAGCACATGTCCTTGGAAGGGTTTTCAAGCAAGCAAAGCTGTCCTGCAAGAGCTTTGTTCAAGCAGAGACTGCCATGCAGCCAGGGCTCTGCAAACAGGGGTGAACAGGCCGGCGGGGACAGTGGCTTGGGGTTGGCAGAGTTGGCCCTCGGAGATCAAGTAAGCCATCTTAGTGTGCAGAAAGATTTCTTTCAGGAGTAGGGTGTCCCTAGAAAGTGGATCCTGGAGCTTTTGCCACTCAATTAATAGCTAATGCACACAGCTAGGAGGCTGCTGAGACTTGCCAAGGCACGCTCTTCTCTGCCACATTCATGCAGAGCTCCCCAGGGTCTTACGATGGGACCCATCATATGTAGCGAAGGCAGCAGCTTATCTGCACCTCCCAGTGTTTGAGTCTGCTGAGCTGGGCAGGTGATGAAGCAGCAGCCGGGGGGACAGCTCTTGTGTGGGGAGATGTTTCAAGCCACTGTGGAGGGGACACAGGACCGGCAGTGCAGGGGTTCAAGTCACTGTGCTAATGCAGCTTTTACAGAGAGTGAACCAAGACCGTGTTGCTGGGGGAGGATGGGAGATGGAAATTGCACAAGTGGAGAAAGAGTGCAGATTGCTTGGGAACATTCTTCTGACTGTCAGAAGAAGGTTTTTTCCCCCTCCAGGAAGGTATTTAACAATTCTGGTTTGTTAGATGCTGCTCTATCAGGCCTGGTTTTTGTTTTGTTTTTCTTAGTGCACACACACACAAAGGAAAAAAACCCCAATTAAAACAGTTTCACTAAGACTTAATGGTATGTTTCTCCTGTGAAACCAGGTGGGCAAACCCAGAAATTTGTTATTGATTTCATTGCCAGAGCAGTAGTTTGGGTTTGGCAGGTGAGAGACTGTGCACCTAAAAAAAGAAAAATTAAAAAAAAAAGAAAAGAAAAAGGAAAAAAAGAGAAAGACGAAAATAAGAAAAGCACCCAGCTTGCACTGCCCTCGTGACGTATTACCACATAATATGTAACAAGATTAATTCCAGCTGTGCTGCTTTGGGAAGAAAGCACTTACATTAGAGCACCTGGAGGGGGTTAATTGAGTTGGCAGTTTGGCTTTATGAAGAGATGAGACCTCTCCCTTTTCCACCCTGTCCCCCATCTCTTTCCAGTGGTTCAAAGTTTGGGACAGCAATATGGAGCAGCATAGCTGAAGACCTCATCTATCTGTAGAGAGGATAAAGGGATGGCCATGGCTACCCCACAGGAGTATAGGGAGGAGGGGGAGGTTGCTGAAACATGCTACAGAAGAAAGAAGGAAGGCAAGGGTATCTTTAGTCATGTTTCTTCAGGGTGCCTCCATTCATTAATGCCTTGTTGTTAAAATGGAGCCTAACCCTCCAAAATGTGAGAGCAAAATCACTCGTTTTAAGGGTAGAGCAAGTGCTAATCCCCCCCTCTTTAAAAATACCCATGCCCTTCCTGCCTCTGGTACCCTGGAATAGGTAGGAGCATCACCAAGGTTAGGCGCTGCACCCACAGGTATTTAGGCTGGACCTGAGGAGAGCCCCAGCAGCCGTAGCTGATGGCACACCCTCCCCAGGCAGCTGGTCCCTAATGAGAGGTCATCTCATGGGGGTTTTCTGTCTGACAAGAAAACCTGTTGTGCTGTAATGCCTGTCAGATGCTGCTCCCAGGGAAGGCTGGAGGCCTGATAGCGATGAGCAGGCAGTGAGCCGAGCCATCCGGGGAGAGGGAGGCAACTGTGATGTGGGCAGAGCTGGCCAGAGGTAGGACAGACAGAGGGAAGATGAAGAGATGAGTGAGACACATGGGAAGGGTAGAAGACAAGTGGGGATGGAGGAGCATCTACGGAGGGTCAGGGAAAGCAAGGGCTGGCAAGGGGCTTCAGAAGTGCAAAAGATTTCCACCTGGAAAGCAAACAGAGCCAGAGGTGTTAGTGTGTGTGTGTGGGATGCTCACAGGGGTGAAGGAAGCAGGCGTCTGTGAACCAGTCAGTGGCTGAGTGCCGACCAGAGGAGGGAGGAGGATTAGCAGGATGTCATGGAGAGACATGAAGGGGCTAAGGAGCAGGTGGTTTGAAGAGATACCTTCTACTCCCGGTGGCTTGTGATAACCAGGGCAAGTTGTAGAGCTGGCCAAAACCCACAGTGAGCCCTGGCTTGTCAGGCTGGAAATGGAAAATGGGAGCGCTCTTGGGCTGCAAAGCTAAGTGGGCTGAAGTCAGCTCCAGCACTGCCCCTCACTGTCTTCATACACCAGCAGTCTTGACAGAGGTGCTTCTTGGGAGCTGTTGTCCTTGTGTTGTCTCAAAAGAGCCACGAGCCAGTGTGATGAGGGTGCTGCTGGTCTTGTTCAGTACTGCTGAAGGCACTGACCGCAGCCCTGCCGCAGGCCTCGCTCTGTTCCTTGGGCAAAGACTGGCCCCGTGGGGTTTAGTCAGCTGTGGAGGGCACAGATATGAAACTCCTTTGCAGGAGGGAGGAGTGACCAGACCCACAGTGATGCCCCTGCCATCAAATCCCTAATTTCACATACCCAGGTAGAGGGCAGCTCATGCTGACCTCCCTCCCCAGAGCCTCACGCATCTCCTCACGCCTGCACAACCCGAGAGTGACGCAGCCTCCAAAATCTCCAGAGCCCCAGCTCTTACACGTGCCTCTTACATACACAGGCACCGCAGCTCTCAGCCCCACCAGCCTCAAACCCTCCCTGGGTGACCCTGGAGCTGCAAACATCTCCCCACCTCCCAGCAGGGCAGCGCAGGTCCCACCTGGGAGGACGCAGCAGTTGTGTCGGCCACAGCCAGAAGTGTCCCGCAGGAGGGAAGGAAGTGCTGGGGGGTGTTGGCAGTCCACCCCCTGCCCAAAAAAACCCAACCCTTGTCCCCTCCCTGCCAAGCCACCCTGTGCCCTTGCCAAGCCTTGCCAATGGCCACTGCTGGAGGGGCCCACGCCAGGCTCTGCCAGAGCAGAACGGGAGGCAGTTAGCACAGAAATAACTTTTTGTTGTTGTTGTTTTCAAAAGCAGCAAGGCAAATAATTTAAAAAACCCCAGATACTTAAGTTCTTCACATCACTGGGGCCCTGTGATGCTAAGCATCACTGACTAAATATCTTTAAAGAAAAGAATTTGTGCTGTGTTTTCCTTGGATTTCTGAAAGAGTTTGCTAATGAAAGGCAGAGGAAGAACAATGCAGAAGGGTAAGTGTCTCTCTGCTTGAAGAGCTGAATAATCAGTGCATGAAACAGTAAAGATCCATGTGGCTTTTACGCCTCACTGCTCTACCACATACTCTGATGGCAGAGCTGTGTGGTCACTGGCATTGTATACCATACACACTGTAGAAATATTCATTTAAAAACCATATAATTAGTATCAATTGCATATTACCTATGTAATGATGCAATTTTATATCTGTAGTTTTAAAATAAACTGAAAAGACAAACATTGTTTTAGGCAGCGCTTTGCCATCAGGCCACCCTGCAGGCGATGGTGTGGGTTGTTTGCTGCTCTCTTTCTCCCTGTTGTTTTCCTCCCTCCTCCCCTGACCATCGCAGACCCTAAAGCCTGGCGAGAAGACACCTCACGTACCATATGTGCTACTGGCAGCACATAAGACATAGCTGCAATGGTCAAGGTTGTCAAACACATCTGATGCCACAGCTAAGCTGATCCCATGCCCAGCTTCTCACAAAAAGGGCAAGCCTGCTCTCCTCGTCCGACACCAGGCGCTGAGGATGCTCCCATGAACCTGCCGTGGGGTGTCTGGGGGAGGGTAATGGCTGATTTTTATTTCCCTCATTCCCGGGCATCTCCTCCAGCAGGTCTGGTGACAGCCAGCCCTGGCACTGGGTTTGCTGTAGGGTTGCCCTTTCCAACCCTAAAGGTTGTAAAGGCGAGTTCCACTTGGGCATGGGGATCCCAGTGCCAGCCAGCCCCAGAGTCTTCACTGCGGTTGGTGAGAGCATGGCCATTGCCTTTCACGAGGGCTGGGGCTTGTTCCACCAGCCTGCGTCTGCACCTGTATGGGCACCTTCCTGCCCCATTGCTGCAGCAGGATTTGTGCAACACAGCCAGGCTGGTAACTATTGCCTCATCTTACCCCCTGCCCCGAGTTAATAGTGCCTGCATACAAAGTCTGTTTTCTGCTCTAGAAAGCATGTCCTCTGAGAAACAGAATTTATCTCAACGACCTTGCTCCCAGTCCCATAGATCAGTCATCTCTTAATAAACCAAAAAATTGTTCAGATTTACATCTCAAGTCCTCACACTTCTCAGTTGCAGTCAAGTTACATGAGAGTCTTTGCCGACTTTTTAGCGCACAGCTTCTCATTCCCCTACACCCTAGAACACTATTTCTTTAGCGAAGACATGTATTAAGGGGAATTAATTAACTAGGTTTGCTGGCTAGCTAATCAATTTTCTAGGTATAAATTGAGTACTGATGGAAGAACATTGATCTGTTGCTCCCCCTGCTTTCCCTGCATAGCGATTAAAAATAGATGAATACCCAGTTGGAGAAATCGAGATGGGATCATATTCCTTCCAAATATAGAGTTTTGGCAACCTCAGAAAATGGGGTGAACGTTACTGGGATTTCATTTCATAAATGCACTGGGAAAGTGAATGTCAAAAACGTCCTGATCTTTCAACAAAAGAAAATGCAAATGTTTCATTCTGAAGCAACTTTTCATTTAGACGTTTAAAGAATGGCAAAATCAAGGGCAAAAATCTGAGTGAAATGTTTTAATTGTGTTAAAACAAAAATTATTTACAATGAACAGGCTTTTTTGTTGGGTTTTTTTTTGTTTATTTTTAAAATTTTCCTTCATGGAACAGTTTAATAACTTGGGGTCTCTCAGCCCTGTGTGAAAAGGAAGATTTCTCCCTACCCCTTCCACTCCAGTAATGCTTTTTGCCACCTTTTGAGCCCCAGCTGAAAGACCAGCAACATGCCATGTTTTATGTTTCTCTGCCTTGATCCTGCCAGTGTTTTTCCAGCTCTGGTATTCAGCAAAGCGTGCCCCAACTAATGACCCAACAGATGACTGGCACCCTACAACGCTGGTCTGTAACTTTAAACTGGAGAAAACCCTCTGGGCTTTTTGAAGACATTCTCTGTTTTTTCCTTAGGATGTATTTTTTTTATGAAGGTGGATCCACTTTATTAGCAACCAAAGGATTTCTTTAATTGGCATACTGCCCCATGCATCCTAAATGACTGATTTGACTACAAATTGCTCAGACTCTCTGATTTATTTTTCATCTCATTTATTGCAGGCATGAATACAGGAACAGGTAAACAGCTGAGCCGTAAAAGTTTCTCTCTAGGCATGTTTTCAACAAAATGCCATCATACACTGTCTGATGATACATGCTGCTACTCAGGTGAAACAAAATGGTGTGAGCAATCTTACTTTAAAGCTGCTACCCACCAGTCAAAGCTGCAGCTGCCAAAGAAGCCTTCTCCTCCACTTACTCTCTCCCTTCCCTCCTTCTCCACGTCATCTACAGGTTCTTTTACGGCACTTAACTTTACAAAACACAGTTGTGAGGCTGATCTTACATGCAATTACAGATCAGCCTCAGTATATTTATTGCAAACTCCTTGAACATCAGGACATTAAAAAAAAAAAAAAGGAAAAAAGAAACAATATTCCATTGCATAATTACGAGTAGTTTTTTGTAGCAAATGAACCAGAAATGTATTCAGAAAAGAAAAAAGAAAGAAAACCAAAGGGTATTTGTGAACAGTTCAAACAAAACATGATGCTGCCTCCAATGAAACATTTCACTGCATTGCCAGCTCTGTTTCAAGTGGGCACGTAGGCATCCTGTTGCAAGAGAGTTGTGAAGCCACGAACTGAAACTTCGGAGGAGTTAATTTTCAAACATTGCACTTTCAGGGTCTGTTTGAAACGTGAAAAATCTGCACACACTGTGGGATCTGGTAGAGATGTGGGATCTCAAACAACATTTCTAAAGAAAACCCAGTTATTCCTTTTAAAACAAAATAGTGAAAACAGCTGAACCACACAAAAACAAAGCACAATTGGTTGGCTTCCATAAGAGACTGCAATATGAGAAAATACTTAACTCCTTGCATAGCTATTTAAATGGCCAATAAATTTTGCTGGAATCACCCAAACATGACAACATTGCATTCTGCCGCTTAGAGACTTCACGCTGGAAAGCTGGGATCTGCTGTCTGGGTCAGAGCACGTTAACAGTTACCGGGGCACTGTTAAAAGCCAGGGTCACCCCTGGTAGGCTTCGCCAGCGTGGCTATAGCAGGAGGTTTCATCAACCAGCTACTCCCAGACTGGGCACAACTACAACAATGCCTCTGTGCTTATGCCACTGTAAGTTACCCCAGCTCTCTATTCTCCCCATAAGGGATAAAAGCTGTTCTGACAACAGGGTGTTTCTGGTAGTATATTTACACCTAACGTGCAAGGCTTTTGCTGGCAGAGCTACGTTGATCACAAATCATACCTCAAAGCACCCCTGGATGATGTAGCCGTGTTGGCAAGGGTTTGCAATGTAGACCTAACCAGAGGGACGGAGAAGAGGATTCATCTCACTTAACTTTAAGCAATATGAAGGTAGACATTTAAGTCAGAGGCACCTCCAGAAGGCAGTTCCTTTGATCTCTCGTCAGGTGAGAGTTGGGCATATTAACATTAGGTGAGATAAACCCTTTCCCAGGAGAGCTGAAGAGACGAACTCCTTTCAGCCACCCTTTTCTGTCACCAACTCTGGAGACCATGCTTCAGAAGGCTGCTGTTCAAATGCGTTATCTTTACACGTGTCAATGTACATGATAATGATAGCCTGTGCTGGGCTTCATGCTGCCACAACTACATATGCAAGCTCATTAAAGCTAGCTCAGATACTTCTGCACTATTATATAGACATACCCTCAGGCAGAGTATCCTTTAACACCTGTAAAGTTAAAGTCTAGGGGCAAATCTAGACTATCTGCCCCTCAGCATATGTTCCTGTTGACATTGTCTTGTTTACAGTAGTTTTGGGTAACAGGTGTCCTAACACTGTAATTCCCAACCAAAGGTGAGGCAGGAGTGTTTATTCAGAGGATGTGAAAACCGAGACGCTTAAGCGTGGCTGAAGAAGATACATAGTGAGAAAGAACAAGGTGATGACATTCCACAGTTAAAAGTTGAGTTCAATATCAGTAAGACAGTTTTAATAAAGCTCCATTAGACTGCAGAATAGGGAATGGTGGCAGCCAGTGGATAAGACACTAAAACAAGACAAGGCAACGTACTTGGGGTTGTTCTGTGGAAAACGTCCCACAGGAACTAAGCGTCCACGCGAGCCTTTCCCTCTTCTCCTGGTGGGAACTAAGGAGGGAGGAGTCCCTGCTCTTTCTCAGCTACGCCAGAGCACGCCTCAGCTGTAAAGACCAGGCCGCTGTAAAGTAACCTTGGTTCACGTTTCTTGTTTTCCTGTTGTGAATATTTCAGCTGCAGAATTTTTATACAACGGGAGCAAAATGTTGCATTTAAAATAATAAACTAATAGCTTGTTTATGAGCCAGAACATCTGATGGGCTGGTCTGAGTCAGGCATTCAGTTTTGCTGAAGGCTTTTGCTTATGTGACTAGACTGCCCTAATGCGGGTAATTGGATCTGTTTACCCCCAAACCTGAAGGCATATTGCAGGGTTCCCAAAGTCCACTCCATGGCAATCAGTACGACTGAAGTGTATGTTCAGATCTGTTTTTTCTGGTTTTCCTTGGTAATGACTTTGTGAAACTGCTGCCAGTTCACACACAACTGGGGGCTGCCTAACAGCAGGCAGCAGACCAGATTCAGCTAGAGTCAGTGCTGTGCCATTCTCAACCTTACTTTGCTTTCCTCTCCCAAAACAGCACCTCTAATTACAATTTGGTTTTATTTGTTCTTCACAATGCTCACTTCTACTTGGGTGCAGCCAAAATGTGCCGCTGCTTCTTCCTCCCCCAGTACCCTTCTGGGCAGTGGTGAGAAAAGAGTAACAGGAGATGGAAGATGCAGCCTTTTGTGTCTGTTGCATTTTCCCCTCCTTTCTGATTTCTTCACAGGCATTTAATGTTCCTAATCCATTTTTAATAGCCTTGGATTGATGGAGTGGTACATTAAAACATAAGGAACAGAAGTGTCCTGGCACTGTAACTAGAAGATGGACAGCATACGAGTCGTATCTGATTACCCAGCAAAGTCACCCAGGCGCTCTGAAATCTGTAATCCAGGTGTGTTTCTGTGGCTCCTTGTGCCATTGCTCACGTTGAGCTACTTCATTACATTTTGTATTGTGAGTTTCTAACTAACACTTGTGCTATTTATTTTGCCCCATTTTGTGGCAACCAGAAAGGTTTGGGTTTGGTGGATTTAACTGAGGAGCCTAATGCTAATTTATTGTCCCAGTAAAAATAAAATAGACAAGTCATTTTACACCTCCACGTTAAAACCCACAGTCCTGCAATGCTCTCAAGACTTCTCATTTCAGAAAAGAGCACAAGCTAACTCTGAAGGAAACCCAGTCTCACAGCAATCACTTCCCAGCCTCCACACAAACAAACTGCTTAAGCTGAGATAAAGCCATTGTAATCAGTATCAAATTAAGGGCAATCTTTTATCTTAATACAAACAAGAGAACATAGTGTACAGAGTAACAGAAAAATATACATCTTCAGCCATACAAAACGCACAAAAGCTTTCCTGTTGGAAGGGTACCTTGTAGCTGACAGTCAGTTGTTGGTAGCTTTCTAGATGACCCTGCACTACTGAACAGGGGGAAATGGAGAACTTCTTTCTTCTTTTTTTTCCCTAGGAAATAGTTGGTAGTGTTACCTGTATACCATAAACACCCTCCCTGGGGCTGTGGTTCTGCTAGTGCTGGACCACCCATCCCACCTGATGCCTGAGATAGCTCCACTGAACGTAGAGGCTGCTTGCGTGCTGGAGGTGAACGGGACGTATAGCCAGGCATACCCTCCACAGATTTGCCAGTACACACATGCTGATTAGTAAAGTGAAAAAATGGGTATAGACACAGCTATGTCATAAACTATCATTGTTATTATTCTTTAAAGTGATCATTCAATTCATGTCAGTCAGGAAGGTGATTTATCTACCCAGGAAGGAAAAATCCTCCCTGCATGAGGTACGTCCACACTGCTGAGGCTCTGCAGCCTTCAAAGCCGGGGCAGAAGCTGTCCGAGTGTGGACGAGCCCTAATGCCTAGGCAACCTGGAGAAGGTAAAACTTCTCACTTAGTTAAAAAAAGTCAGTATCAAGCTAGAAAGTCAGTAGCAAATTACTTTAAACAACTGATTTTTTTTCATTAATGGAAATACGGTAAGATTTAGTTGAAGGTTTAGGTCAAGATGACGAACTATAGGGGGTGTTGGGTGTGTATACCTGTATGGTGGGGTGTCTTTCCCCCTTGCAGCTATTTATATCTCTGAGTAAAGGTTAAGGTTAGGAATTTAATAAGACAGCCGTTTATTTTTCTGTGGAGACTAACAGTCCTGGGTTTAGGATGTAATAATCATTCTTCTGCTTTAAAAATGGTTCTTTAACAAATAGCAGTAGCTCATTGCAATTTTCAGTTGTACAAAATGACATATTTTCTATGTTACTATCAAAATATTCTGCATAACATTAATTTCTGTGCACTTATTAACATATGTACAGAACAGTGTTTCCCAATAGAAATCAGTATGCTCCTTGCTGATCCTTTTTGCCCTAGATTTACCAAAACCAAACCTGAAATGAATTGTGTTAATAGTATAAAATCTCAGGAGAGATAAAGGATTGAAGGTTTATTTCCCAGCAGCAAATGAATAAAGGAACTCCTTCAAGTTAAAGTCTAGCCGAGACTTAATTTTAACCAACCGTGGTGAATCCAGGCGAGCCAGGAATATCACACATTTTCCCGATGCATTATGTTGAGTACACAGAAGCAGAGGAATGTAAACAGACAGAAGGCACATGAAAGGCCCCAATCCATTCTCCATCTGACGGAAGTGCGAATTTCATAATTCTGTCATCAAGAGTCTTTTCATCATTTTCTCTCTCTCAAGTTCACGCCTCAGAGTCTCAGCGCTGTGTAATTAATGCACAAACAGCCAATTATGGGAACAACAATAAGTCTCAGATTTCAATTTAAAATAATTAACATTTTCAAAATACCAAAGGAGGGGGGAAAAGGTCAGACTCAATTCAGTGAAAAGGCTGATAACTGATGGCTGATTCATAAACAAGTACCGCTTGATATTTCTGAAGAGCAAACATAAGCAAGAAGAAGGACATTAAAAGACCCACAAGGCAAAACAGTTTATGACTTCATCTCACCCCCATTAAAGGCTACCGATTTCATAGGAAGCTGGACCAGGACTCTAAAAATGAAACAGCTACAGTAAATGCCATCACAAAAGGCTGGTATTACAGCCTTTTGCTCATCAGCATGGTTTGATATTGGGGGCCATCTATATACTCAGAATTTGCCACAGTCCTACTTCACGTGCACACATCAGGGTGTGGGAAGCAGAGCCTGAAGTCCTTGCTCTCACACACCGAATCACTTCGGAACCTGCAGGCTCTGCAGCACTGGGAATGCCTTGGGTTAGTGATCCCATTTCTTAATAAACAGTGTAGGGAAAAAAAGCCATTTACTGTGTTGTTCTGAGAGTTAAGTATCTAATGCTTGTAAAGCAGTTTGGAGATTTAAACTGCAGTGCAGAAACCTTGCAGCCCATTCATGGTCAAGGAGGGGTGGAATCACCCACTTGTGCTCGAGACGTCCTACAGAAGCTGAGTTCGGCACTACAGCTTCAAAATTACATTTTCACTGGAACAATAAATTTTTAGTGAGTTAGCAAAGTTGAACAAGTGTGCAGGTGCAATTAAACCAGCATCTGCAAAAAATAATTAACAAATGAAATTGGGAATTGACTGTGAATCCAAAAGTAAAAAAGGCTAATTTATTAGGATGCCAAAGAAATACTTTTCTTTTCAACATAAGCCTAGGACTTCTTGTGCTCCAGAAGTATTGAGTATATCCACTCCTACATTTGTATTCAGTAAATTATCAGCTTGGGAAATTCAGCTTTGATTAAATTCTAGAATAAGAAGCCAGCATGCAAAACTGGTAGGGTGGAAGAATAGAAAACTGAAAGCAGGCTGTCTGTGGAAAGATGGGATGGCTTGTTGTTTCTCTGAGAAACTACAAGAAAGACCACTGTAGCTTGACATTAATAAAAAAAAAAAGAGGAAAAAGAAAGAAAAACAGTGCATGTTTTTCATTTAGAAGAGCAGACATTTCTCAACCTCAGCTTTCCCCCATAGACATTTAATTTCAAAGAACAAATTGCAACAGCAATTATTAAAACAAAGCTTTTGTGGTTCAGGCAAAATGACTTGCCTGAGGAAAATCTGCACAACCCTTTCTCTCCAGGCCACTGGCAATAGAAATGGTAGGCTGCTGGCTGCAGCAGTTAATTAAGGTAGTTTTTTTTCTCAGAGCAGATATAAGTTATAGGTATTTCTTTACATAACCCACCTATTCTGAAGTAGGTGTCAAGCAGCAACTGGAAATCTTTTGGTACCAGGGGAAATGGCACTTTATGGTGATTATGACAGAAAAAGAGAAATCAAGCTGATTCCTTTAATGCAGAGAGCATCATAGTATTTCTGTGAAAGCACTGCATAGTACCTGTCTGCCAGCGAAATCGGTTTATGCGACGTATATATTGTCTGGACTGTTGGAGTCGGTATAGTCTCTGCCAAAGATCTCAGTACGGGCGATGGAGTTACCGGCGTTATCTTAGGAGATGACTGCACCGCACAGCATTGTAATTTGCTGTCTGTAAATTCTGCCTACAAAAAAATGTATACAGACACAGAAAGAAAAAAAGTGTAGATTAGCTTCTACCACTCTTGCTAACTTTCAGCATCCAATTCATTGCCAAACACTCAGTAACAACAACTAATAACGAGAAGAAACGAGGGGCTGTAGCTGTAGTTGCTCAGTGCAACCTCCGTAGATGCTGAACAGCCACCTCTTTTGATGGCTTTTTCAGAGCTTTGCCCAAGGGACAAGCCTGATGGCAACATGCACTACGTGAGATGAAACTCCACATACAGGACTGGCAGCATTCAGATAAGAGATGTAACCAGTTCGGAGATGCCTCTTATCATTATTGTGTTTTCCCTAAAAATAATGCAGAACGCTGACCACGTGAGATTTCTGGACTATTCTTCAGAAATCCTATACAGTTTGCTGGTGGGTCCTCTGACTACTCTGTGTTTTGTAACAGCCAGGAGTCCGGGCTTGTAGGAGTCCGGGTTTCAAAGTCTCCATCCCTTTCCCATGTTTGCTGACTGGAACATGCCTCAGGAGAAATATTCCCCAGTATCTAGTGACAGGCAACGTTAAAGCAATATTGGAAGTGCTGGTTTAAAACAAACAGCAAGCAACCACCTCTTGTCTTTCAGGTGAGGCACATTAGCACTGCAGTATTACAGCAAAGACTGGGCCAGCCTATACAACTGGAGGGGGAGGATCCCTAAAAATAGAACAGCCCTGTCTTGCTTTTTGGCATGGACTATTCCTCATGCCAAACCACAGTGGCTAGTGCCTGCGGTGCATATATGACCCTGACCTGGGAAGAGCACAGAGCAACTGCAGTTTGTCGGGGCATCAGGACCATTAGGATATGCTCCTACTTGGCATCAGCTGCGTTTCTTTCTTGACAACTTTTTCTTCTGAACGTGGTTCAGACTTTGAAGCAGGGAAGAAGAAAAGTCACCATCATAAGGGAGCATATGATATCTATCCAGCTATTTGAATAGCAACGTTTTTTTCTTTGTCTAAATTATTTTTCAAATTCTGGAAGCCACATAGGATTAATGCTAAACAAACTAATCAGTTTAATCAGTGGGACAATTATTTGAGCCCAGGAAAGAATGGCTGTATTAGTTTTGCTTGCTTATTGTCATTTTTTAACACGTCTCTGTTCATGTTTCAGCTAAAAGCATCTGATATGCTTCAAAACAACCTTTGAAGCAGAAGGAATTCCATTAATTCCACGAAATTAGTAAAACGGAAAATGTAAAACCAACTAAAGAAACTCTCCCTCCAACCCTGGCCAATTATGTGTGTAAATACAGACTAATACAACCTCTTCAAACTTCTCTGTCATTCAGCTTTTAAAACTCAGCCTTACAGGCTACAGGGATTTTAAAACTCAACCTTACAGGGCTATCAAATTTGGCGTTCCTCACACAGGATCCCTGTCCTCTGAGGACTGCCAGATCGTACTTCACGGCATGAGAAGGAGGCACCACTCTGTGAAGCTGAGGTAAATTCTCCCAGCCTTACTGAAATCAGCAGAGCAATGACAAATTACACTTGCTGAAGATTCTCCCTGAGTCCTAAAGTATGTCTGCTCTGGATAATGGTTTTATGGTATATATATCCAAAGCATCTTTTTATATATATCTGCTTGCACAGTATGTTTAAGCCAAATATTTAACTGGTCTGAACAGATCTAATTTCATTAACTTCAGTCGATATGTCTCATACCACGCTGAGAATATGGTCATCAAGCCTGTCATTTCTCTGTGGAAGTCTCTGAAATTCAGAGGGGTTCCTGGCATGAACCTTATTTTTAAACATTCCAGGCAACCAGGTTCTCAGATTTTTCCTCTGATAAAACCAACACAGTTTCATATACACCACCAGATTAGAAGCCCTACACAAAAGGTAAAGCCTTCCAAATGTCACCGTTCATAACTTTTTTCCCCTTAATAACATTTCAATGTTTTGTTCCAAGAAAAAAAAAAAAAAAAAAAAAAAAGTGAAGGGGAAGCAAGGAAAAGAAAAAGAAAAAAAAAAAACAAACAAGGAAAAAAGGAACAAATGTTACCATCTGGGACTATGTGTGACTGGAGAACATTCTGAGTTAGATCTGCCTGCAAGTCCTAGCACTGATCTAGATCCTTCCCTTACAGCTCCCACTCGTGGTGTAGCTACCCTCAAGGCTTCGCAGCGGCCATGCATCAGGATGAACTGAAACACTGCTGGGGAGAAGCGTGTCTCTTTGGGCTGGGATGGAGGACCATGAAACACAGGACCAAAGTGTAATTAAGCTTCCTAATTGTTTTCCCATCTTTATACAGTCCTCTAGGTAGCTGCTGGTTTACCACAGATATTTGTACATAATTCGCTTGAAGGAATGTATGATGGATCACGCACTGTTAGATTTTTATTGTAATGGTGTTTTGAATATTTGTGATGTGGATTCTGCCCTCTACCCTGCCCAGGGAAATGGGACTTTATGGGGAGAGGAGGGAATTTAGAAAGATTATTTTGACCTTTACTTTGCTTCTTCTCTCCCGACGGAGCATAACAAAAATCTCAACATTTCAATTAGCCATGAAACAGCCATTTTCTGCAAGATGGAAATTTCTGTGGGGAAGTATATCAGGGTAGCTTCTCTTTATATTTTAAAGTTCTATCACCCCAATGATGAAAAAATATTTTATATAGCCCTCCTAAATTTTGCTTTCATCATAACTGTCATAAGCAGAAAAATAATTTCCTGACAATCGTTACTAATTAGTGGGAAAGCTATTCTGGGTGTATCTTTTTGCTTATATGAAGTAGTACTATGAAAGACACAAACACTGTAACTTTAGTTTAGCTTTTACCGCAAATGTACTATCCGGACTTGGCTGACCTAGTGAAAAGTTGCTGTGACATATTCCCGTGTATTTTCGGATAGCTTTAATTAGAGCTCAACAGTGGCACTGACACAGCCTGGGGAGCCTAACTAACTCTAGCTTTAAAATACCTATTTGGAGAAAAACAACATTTAGATCAAATCTCATGACCAGGATTACTGTGAAAGAAAAGCCTCTTTCTTTTAATCACTAAGTGCAGACAGTTACTGCACATTGGCCCAACTGTGATTGAAGTTACTTATCTCTGATTATATGCCAGATATAGATTGCTGCTACCAGTAAAAGTATAAGGTTAAAGTCTGAAATGCTTCATTTTGTGAATGTAATTTAAAAACTATAAGTCAGTTACTGTGGTTTATAATTATAATCAGAGAGTGTTTCTTGTAGATCAGAATCACTTCTCACACTGGAAAGGACAGAAAGGGTTATAATCAGTCCCACGACATATTCAGTTATATCAGGTCCTCCAAAAATCTTTAAAAATGATCTGAATTGCCTGAGTAGATAATTTTGTCATACTTATTACATCATGCCTCTACCCTTAAAGCAGGACTTAGATTGGACTTATTTTTTAAATTGTCAAATAATTGTTTCCCGTTTGTATGTAGTTTACCTTACCAAAAACCCTAAATCCCAGCTTCTGTGAAAGTTTAACAAGAATTAAATTCAATACTTGATTCAAGTTATTAAGTAAACATGGGAGTTTATACAAGGATACCATTGTAGTCATCAACACACTAACTATAATTCTTCCTTAAAATTCAGATGTAAATTCAATGAAAATCAGGCCCCTTCTTGTGATGGCACAGCAGGCAGTTTCAGGCAGGAGGCCATGCAATTGCTAGACAGAGGACTAAGTCTTCCCACTCCCTTATTGCTCCTTGGAAAGATGCTATGGAGCTTCACAAGTGTCCTCTACAGTCCTGAACTGAACACCATTTTGGAACTGACTGCATTAGCAGTGAGCCTTGACCTTTAACTCTTAGTCCTCTGTCTAGTAAGCAGCAATGTCTGAATGCAGGCAAGTTAATGATTTGTATAATGGGAATATTTGACTGAGTTGCACTCTAATTTCTACTTGGAAATTATCTTTTTTTTTTTTGAGGACTGCTTAGCGCATAAGTTTCTGACACTGTTAAAAAAACAGTTGGAATTGTGTTAAATACACAGTTTTTTAGTTGCACGTTCTACTTACAGAAAACTGTGGTACTGTTGTAAAAGGATCGAAAAAAGGATTAGATGTATCAGCAGGGAATGTCTTTATCTTTAAAAAAGATAAAGAAAAAGATGTTACTTTCAGAGCATAAAAATGCAAAAGAAAAAAAAAGCAGCAAAGCATTGCAACTACAGTGACATATCCAACAAATTAGAGCAGTTCAGCAGTGCTTGGACCAGACCAAAAAAGACCTCTCCAAAAATGCATACAGAAACCTGAGGATGAATAGTCAAAGCATAAATATGAAAACTTGATAGATTAATTTTACCAGGTAATTAAATCTGTTGTGCAAATACGGAGCTGATTGCATACAATGTATCTTCCAATTCTGTCAACAGCCATTAGAGCATTACCTGCTTCCTTCAGCCAGCATGACTTTTTAAAATAATATGTAATATGAAGTGCAGGAGCAAATTCTGCAGTGCAGGGACTTTGGCTGAAGAACTTGTGCTTTACATATTTTAGACTTCCAAATTTTCAGTTACACAGTTGCTGCCAAAGACAAACAATCGCGTAAGGTGGGATTGAAAGAAAACCATATATAAAAAAAGCACCAGGGACAACTGTTTGTTTCAGGCAGCTATGAGGTCCTGTGTCAAGAGGAGGGCTGTGCATAAAGGATGACTGTAGGAGGGTTTTTTGAAAGGTGCCTGGAGACGGAGAGGTGAGAGACCAACACGTCCATGTGCCGAGAAGCCTGAGAGGTCCCAGGGCTCGGTCCCTGAGCGTATGGTCACTGGTGTGACCCCCTGCTGGAAGTCACTTCTGCCCTTAAAATAATTTCAAACATTAACTGAAATTAAAGAAATATTAAAAGCAGCAACAATCTCTGTCCCACTTCATTGAGAATGCTGTTTCCCGTGATTTTCCTCTCTAGAAGGCAGACTTACTCATTCATTCAAAGAGAGGACAAAACACCATATAAAGGTATCAATTTTGAACTGTATGCCATCCTTTCCATTTGGAAAAAACGCATTTTTTCACTGTAAAGGTGTGTTTTTCACTTTATGGTAGAAACTGCTGTGCATTTGTTTGTTATGTGTGTCTTCAAGAATAATTCACTAACTACAGCTATATAACTGTTGTTTAATAATGAAGAAAGCTACCCCGAGGGCCCTGGGCCCTTGTAGGCCAAAGCAAAACCTGAAATTATGACGTCAAATATAATTAAGTAAATGTATAGCGTTTATTTTGTAAATAAAATAACAGAAACATATTGGCTTATAAGGATGCCAAGGGAAATTAACAGCCATCTGTGGGCCCACTTCTGCAAACGTGGAATTAATCTTGGCATTAATTGTTAGGCTTCTTACACACGAGGACTATGGACGGCAAAGATACAGTGAAGCATGTAAATACCTTTTTAACAGAATAGAGATGTTTATAAGTCAATTACACAAGCACAAATGAATAAACAGCTGTGCAAGGGAAAAATTCTTTTAAATCACATTTTTCTATGCAAACATAGTAAAGAAAGTTTCACACTCCTTTTATAGTCCTATATTCATGTCTGTTAGCAAAGTCTATGTATACTACATTGCTGATTGAACCTACTCATTAGATCGAAGCAACAGCTCCTTGCAAGTTTGTTATGTTACATCATACCCAGAGCCAAGTCTAGCATGTCTCACTCTTCTGAGAGACAGCAAATACCCATGAGCCCAAGTTGTCATTCTCAGGTTATGAAGGATGTATACTATGATGTTACAGTAGAAAATACAAGTGCACTCCATTACAAACACAATCTTTGAGCCAAAGGCAAACAGGGATGGGAAGTTGGTTGCTCATATGCAGTATGAGTTTGATATGCTACAGCCAAAATCTCTCTAATTTTGCAGGTTAATCTCATCAGGGAAACGAAGCACAGTTACTGAATATAGAAAAGAAAAATGACGCAGAACAATATTCGAGAGCCCACTGGGATTTGGGACCAGAGGCGCATAAGAGGAGTCAGCCCTGATTGCACACTGTGGCACACAGCCATGCAGAATGCTCTCTTGCAAAATCAGTAGTGCAACCTGTGGATGTGCCTGAGGCCAGGCTACGTATCAAACATGGCAAAAATTGCTTAATTTGGCTTAGTTATCAGTGCGAGTTCCTCTCTCGGGGAGCTGTGCTTGTTTAATCTCAGGAATAAGACAATCTCCACAAATGAAAGGCTCTCTAGGTTCTAATGCCAATTTCCGGCATTTTAAAGAAACTTAATAGAAATTAAGGAACAGAAGGGAAAAAACAGACTTGTGTTCAATTTAAGAGGGACAAACAGAAATCATCCTGCTCAGCCCTTAGAATTTACTCTTTCTTTCTCTCATCTTTTTTCGTCCTGAGAAGAGACCACTGTTACTCAAATGGCACAACAGAGTTTATTGGTTTGGCCTGGGGCCTTGATACGAGGGCTGCTGCCAGCTCCCACAGGCAAAGCAGAGACAACATTGTTGTCTCCTCAGCACTGGCGAGAGGTTCTTATCTATTCATGGCTTGGCTCTTTTTCCGTAGGAAGTAGGTCCAACATCCTCACCCACACAATGACAGAAAAATTCCGTATATTTGAGAAGACTTTTCAGACTGAGGATATGCAGGAAGGGGAGACAGTAGCATGGAAAGCATCAGTTAAGCAACTGGTTTGTGTGAAATTGGGTTTGGAAATTTGAAAGGTCTTTTCACCCAGGAATATACTTTGGCCTGCCTGTCCTGCATGGCCAGCATGGCCAGCAGTGTGCTGATGACAGCGGCAGTTGCCAGCACCTGGGAGGAGGAAGAAAACCCTGTGATTCCCACCCCACCACACAAGGAAAGCAGCGTCATGGGTGAGTCTCTTCCTGACCCTTGTCCTGGGGCTGAGTTTATTGCATGGAGTCAAAACTCTCAGAGTAGCTCAGAAAGCAAAACAACCCCCAGACCAGAACAGGAGGTGAAGACCTAAATGTTATGCATTCCCTGCACAGTGCACAGCCTCTCTCCCTGCCCTAGGAGGAAGACATACCATACCTTTAAACGTCTCCTGACTCACGTGGCAGAAACAGTCCCTAAATTTTTCCTGGGTGCTTTCTTCTCCCTGCTGCAGCAGCATCTGTTGAAAGATGCCACCTGGGGACTGAGAAAGGAAGAAGAGCAGAGCCATCTCCACCATCTACCACAAACCTCCAGTTCCTCCAGCCTCTGGAGACCTTCAGCAGCTTCCAGGCTTCACCTGGGATTGCAAACATGAGGGGAAAAGGGAGAGAGAAGAGGAGGTGGGCAGCTCTGTGAGCAGGACAGTCTCGTGAAGCTGAATTGTAGCTGCTCAGACTAGCAAAACACAGTAGCTGCTAGCATGTGGATTGCCTATAGGCAAGCTGCTGAGGTATTCTGTCTACTTTGGTGTAAGACAAAACGAGAAATAACAGCTTTGAAGTTTACAACTGAGCACAAAAATTCCTGTGGTGGCAAGTGGAGCAGCAATCATGTCCACGTTGCAGAGCTGCTCAGATGAGCACATTCTGTCACAGTCAGGCTCTTCCACAGGAGCAAAAGGGACTAACTGGTGTCACAGGGGCTACAGAAATATCATGAGCAGCAAGAGGTCAGAGCTGTGCTCTCAATAACAGCATAGACAGACTGCTAAGTACAAAACTTGATTTCAAGCACACCTCCTCTCTCTGCAGGAGTGAAAACAGTCTTGCAGTCAAAGTCACAACCATAAAACAACCTTTAAAGCAGGTCCCATAAGTAACTATCACGTCACAGGGGCATGGCATGAAAGGGGACTGAAGGCATTCTGCATTCCAGCGGCATCTCGCATGCTGAGGGCTTGTTTCACAACCTCAAATGCCCCTTGCTTGAAAGGTCAGGGTGCATTACCACAGCAGAACCACTTTGGACAAGTATCTCCTTGTCTAGAATATTTAGCTTGGCAAGTTGAGAATTTACTAAGCTTAAAAGAACAGTTGACTCTTAACAAAAAGAAAGAAAAAAAGAAAAGAATAATACAAACAGGATCAGCTCCGTCTCAGGGAAAGTCCACTGGTTGAGTAATCTTTAAGGAGAAAAATCTGAAAACCAATCAATATTACAGTCACATTGATTTTGTGGGAAAATGAGTGACATTTTATTCCTCTGTGGACAATTTTCTGCTAGTACTCAAAGATTCTTGTTGCATTATTAGCTGTCCATTGGGGTGACATATTTTGGAAGTATCTTTGCCACAACCAGAAAGAATTAACAGCACTAATTTTCCTTGATATTTATACTGCAAGGAAGAACGGAGGAGGGTGAAGGAAGAAAAGGGACAACAGGACAAGAACCTTCCCCTTTTCTTTGCATTTGTGCAAAGAGTTCTTCCGGACAGAATTTAAAATCTCAGTGAAAACAATTGTACTTTCCTGAAACACCTTTTAGATGGGTTAGGAGAAAAAAACTAACGTTCTCATAAAAGCAAACCGAAGTGGAGGGAGACAAAGAAAGAGTATTCCCACTTGACATGAAAACAGCAGGAGACTTGTGCAAAATGAGTCAGCAGTTGGAATGATTAATTGCAGTTAATTGATATAAAATTAGCTATTTTTGGTATTCCTATCAGAGGGGAATACTACAAATGTCCTTGCTGTGATAAAAAAATACCACTTTTGGGAGAAGTGGGCTTAATTTGGATACGTTCTCTTACATTCAGGGTAGTCCGTATATTCAGTGCCCTGCCATAACCTCCTTTCCTTCTACAAAGGTCCAGTAACATTTTCTGCTGTTGACACTTTGCTTCACTCCCATCCCCTGCACCTTGACTGGAAGCCTTTATAACATGCTGGAGGGAATGTGCGATCTCAGTGGGTTTGCACTGTCATTTTGTATACTGGCCAGACGGAAGACAAACTTTAGGCCAAACACTTCTCTAGATTCCTGTGCATCGCAGCAGAAGCAGAGCTGCTAACACTTGAAGCGGTGTCATAAACACGGCTCTCAGTATACGCATGTAGCCAGAGGAATATTCTGTGGTGCTTTATTTCAAAATACATGCTATAAGTTGAATACCATCACATCCATACAGCACAGAGACTTGTTTCTACTCATCAAATTAGAAAAGATCAGCAGCCAAAACTACTGGAGTACATTGCGTTAGCATTTCCCAGTCCTGATGTGTGATGTGACTTTAAAAACACCAGTTAACCGTTAGACCTGGTTTCCAAAACCAGTGATATGATTCTGAACTCTGCAATTGTTCAGTAAAGCTCCTTGTCTGCTGTCATACCATTTCAGTGGCTGAAATGAATAACGAGGTGCAAAATGTAAAATCAAAGAGTTTCTGGCATTTTTCACCATGCAATACCCCCATGGCCAAACAAATTCTTTTGAGTGGGAGTAGTTCCTGGCTCCAATGATCGATCACTCACGTAATGTCAACCTCAGTGCACTCCCTTCACGTGTGGCAACAAAACCAGAGTGGTAAGTAGGCAGGGGTAATCACTGCCTGGATGCACAGGGCAAGAATCAGATCAAACCAGTGCAGTCCAATAAACTTGTAACAGGACAGAGATGTAAATCAGCAATACCATTCACTAATCAGTCTTGGAAAAGGCTGTGTGAACTAAATGCCTCGATGAACCACACTTGGTGCGAATCCCACGCGCACTGCATCACAGGCCACCTTCTTTTCACGGGATGCAGGATTTTTTCCACTTGTTAAAATGATATCCAGGCGTCAGTGTCAGCAGACAGATTTAATTCACACACATTAAAGAGGGGCAGTTTTGCAGAAATATACCATTGAAAACACCCTAAGGCACCAAATGTGAAGTTTCTGAAGAGGATGGATTTCTGTGCAAGCTGCCAAGCCAGGGAAACACTACGTGTTCAGAACCTCGCTGCCTACTGTTGCTCCCTCTGCGGAGATAACACTGTGAAATCTCCCTCCTAGCTCCATCTGGTCTTCAGGTCTCCCTTGATCATCTTGCAAATAACTGGCGGAGACTGGAGTTCAAGGAAATGCTTTGAACAACTTTCACTGACACCTAAGAACCAACGTAAGTGAATCCAACTGTTTGACTCATCTGACTTATCTGCTTGATGTGAGTTTCCACAGGACTGCAGGACTGCAGTACAGAGTCTCCCTCCCCACAGGTACCACTTAACTCCTTTTGGTAAACTGAGAAAGCTCTGCCTTGAAAGTCATGTTCATTCCACGGTATCCTCGCTGAGCCAAGTTCTCTTGGGGTCCACTCAAATGGTGAACTTGCTATTCCTCTGCTCACTGATGTATGCCAGCCCTTCTCTGGCCCTTGCTGCAGACTGAGTCCACCTGTCCTGGAACGTGGCCCAGCAGCATACACCACGTTCTTGATGTCTCACTGGGTGCTTGTACAACAGGGCTAATACTTTCCTCTCCATCAGATACTTTCCTCCCTCTTGGGGTCACTTTGCGCAACCCTTCCTAACGTAGAGGCATTGTCAGGAGGTGGCTGTGTGGCTCCTTGGCTGTGCTCCAGTGACTTCTGGCTCCCAAACAGATGCTCAAGGGAGTTCATGGGAGTGATGTACAAGGTTCAGCCTCTGCTGAAGCTTGGCTTTGCTGCAGCTATAGCATTTCACAGGTACTTAACGCATAGTAGTTTGTGGCTACAGTATAAGCAATACACTATTTACAAGCAGGTCTACCGAAAACACAGTAGTTAAGATGCCCCAGATAAAATCCTGAATCTTCATGCCAACTTTTGTACTAATTTACAAGGGCAGCCCTGCAAATCGTGTTGGTGCTCATACCCCTCTTATGCTGCCTTTAAAGGTGGAGTACTCTGTTGATCTTCACTCTAAGGATTGTAATTATGGGTTGCTAGCAAAGTGATTTCAGAGGTATTGGGAGGGGGCGGGGGATGACGGTAGTAATGTCATTAAGTCAGCCCAGCAGCTCCACAGCACATCGGAAAGGAATGCATGTCCTGGATCATTTTTACAATGTAGCTTTGCCTTGAGACTATTTTTGAGAAGACATTCTTCAAAAGAATACAGAATAACAACAATTCAGATGTGACAAAAGCAAGGCAGTGTCCATGCTCTCACAGTCTTCAGGATTTTCAGTACTCTTGTGCTGATGCTGTGAAGGCGAGCAAACTTAAGCAGAACATAACCTCAGCATGGGCTGTCAGCCCGGTCACCATCCCCTGAGGAAAACGTGGCAAGGCAAAATGATGTCACAGTCTTGATGCGTTGGCTAAAAGGCAGACTAAAGATTGCAGCATTTGTTTGGTCTTTGTTTAAAACACAGAAATGAAGCAAACAAAAAGCAGTAGGTATACTCGCTGGATATGGTTGCTCTCCAACATTGCTGCAGACTAAGTTAGTTGCATTGCTAGGACAGCTAATGCAAAGTTACCTTTTTTTGTCCCTTGGTCTTTATCAATGAAATCAATGATGATCCAGTGCCAGGTGCCTAGACCACGTGCACAGCCAACAAAATGATGTGGCATCTTCTGCAGATGGAGGCTGTTGTCATAGAAGAAAGTCACTAAAGATGGATAACATGAAGAGGAGGAAATAAGTACTGTGATTCCTGCCACTTGAGAGTGCCCCAGGTGAGCCATATTTTTCCCAATTTGACTGCCAGCAACCAGACTCTACCTGCATTTTGTACCAGATGGAAATTCACCAATAGCCATACCTGATTATTTCTAAGCATAGAGACTGACAGCTCATCATGCAACAATAACATGTTGGCTCACCGTGCCTCATTCACACGGTGACTTCAAACCCAGGGACATTTCAACAAAGGCTGACTAATAACCACATAACATACCTGCACTTTTTCAGAATCATCAGGATCACATTCCTCTATTGGAAAGTTATGATAGATTGACGCAAACGGTGCACTGCCTGACCCTCGTCCAACACAAACAAATAGTTTGACTTTCTACTGTAATCAATCTCTACTTGTGTAAGAGCAAAAGCTGGCTGAAAGTCCTTAAGTGTCCAGAAACTCAACCAATCGTGATCTCCTTTAACGTCAGGATAGTAAGAAATACTTTGCATTAATTTTCTGTCCTATTTTTCTGGGCTATTGAGCTCTGCCAAAATCCCCAGGAGTTTATACAGTTCATTATTCTGAAGGAAAAGAATAGCACAGGTAGATTAAAGTCAGTGGAGCTGCAGAAAAAGTGTTAAACTGACAAACTGGTGCACTACTTTTATATATCTATCCAAAAGGACACTTGAGCATATTTTCAACTTCAGCATGTGACTAGTCACAGTGACTACTGCAGCCCTAATTTGTGCACGTGCCTACAAGTTTTGGTGACCTCTCATGCATTAGGATCTACTCAAATACACATAGGAGTGCTGACTGCTGTGCTGTGCTGCAGCTTGCTAGTCTCACTACTCTAAAAGTCTGGTCTGAATTAAGCTTCTATATGACAATAATCCATTCCCGTCAAAATATGCCACCTTTTCCAACATGCATCATGGAAATAGAGCACTGCTTCTTTAAACATAGTGGATGCAAACTATTTGATCCTATCAATAAGACCAACTTGAGTAGAAGCTAAAAGTCTATAAGGAACAATGTTTTGCTTGGTTTAAGATTCGTGCATGAAGAAATCCAATCCCATATCTAGTAAATCTTTGTGACGTTACGTATAGAAACCTATTTATTCATAACCTCACGCCCTTGGCTATGGAATAATTCATATTGCCAGCCACCAAGCATTGAAAAAACACAAAGGTTCTGTCTTGACTGCAAGTAAAATCTCATCTTCAAATACAACAGCTCATTAGTCATATATATTTACAGATTCAAACACTTGCATTGTAATACTTTGCCAATTCAGTGCCATGAAACACATCAGATGCCTCTGTGTCTGTCAAGTCCCTCATTAAAGCAGTCCAGCATCAAAGTAAATGTATGGTTCCTTTTCTCAGCATATTTCCATTTTTTCAAGAACAAATTGGGATGCTACCTTAAGAGCCGGTCTCCCAGTCTGAGACACTGTACTCAGGCATGTTCCATAGCTAAAGAGATTAGTCCCAGCCAAGGGATAATCCCAATTGATTAGGGCTATTAGCACATAGCTCACTTTCGCCCATCCTTAATTACAACAGAAATGTCTCCTTTGGACCAAGAGGTAAAAGTACAGAACTCTTCTGCTTGGCCCAGGAATGACAGCAGTTTGAATGCCAGAAGGCTGCTCTATCATTTGAGCAGAGCTCTGCTTCCCCATAATTTGTTTATTGGGCAAAGGATCCAGGGGATCCATTATTAAAGACATCTCTGTGAAAGTGACTGAAGAAGATTATAATGCTGCAGTGAACAGGAAAAGAAAAAGAAAAGGGAAATGGGAGAGAGGCCAAACAATGACAGTCCTCTCCCTGGAGGTCTGCTTGTGGGTCTTTTTCAGGGGAAGAAATACACTGTGAATAAAATGTCACAGGCAGATCCTGGTCCCCAGTCAGTGACTTCCTGCCCATCCCAGCAGGAGCTCGCCGGGGAGCCAAACGGGGAGCTGGGGATTTCCTGCAAGGCACATTTCCAGCACCACTGCCTCCAAGGTCCCTTCCCAGCACCATGTGGTGATGGAGGAGGCCAAAACACACTGTTGTCTGGCAAACTCTGCTGATGTTATGGTCCCTGGGAAGATTATAGTTAACTCATTCAATTCAGAAAAACCTTGAAGCCTTTCTAAATCATAAGAGGAGCAGAAGCTGGTGTTGTCAACCTCATAACTAGGGAACAAATGAGGGGGCTTGCAGTGACGGCTTTAACTTTCTCCCCAAGAGCCCTGGGATAGCTGATGGCTAGGACCTGGGATACTCTGTTTTCTTGGGGGTGTTGTTTTGATTTGTTGTTGGTTGGGATTTTTTTTGGAATCCCGTGCCTGCTGCTTTTAGAGTGTGCTCTCCGTGAGCTTGGGAGCTAACTGTTCTTGGTGCAGTAATATGCCCACTTCAGCCACACTGCAAATGTGAAAAAAAGCCTTCACCCACACTGCCTCAGTGCCCCTGTTCTTGGTGAGGGAAAAAGCACAGTTTCTTCAGCCCTTTTTTCCAAACTGCTAGCAGTAAGGCAGGAGAGATCTGAAGGACAAAATCACTTTAGAGGCACAGACAAACATGGGCTCTGCTGTCCACAGACATTTTGAAGAGAGCAAGCTTTGTCTGCAATCTGGGCAGCTCAGCCACTGATGCAAACACATGGGCTCTATCTGGATGGGAGCACTTGAGCTTCATGGTTATTGATTTTGACAGTTTGCTTGACTTGGATGCAGCATGAGACGAGTGCCAAATTGTGCACAAATTCAGGTGGTCAGAAGCCCACTGTACTTGGCACATGATTTCCCATCTCCAGCACTGCCAACAGGGCTCTCAGCAGAGCATGTGCACATGGCTTGGTGTGCGTGCCAAATGGCACGGGCAGCTCCTTCATCAAAATACTTCTTGGTAATATCTGGCACTTTGCTTGAAGTGGCCAGGTGACGTTTCACAGCATCGGAGCACTTGCAAGACTCTAGCCAAATTTTTGGCAGAGGCACAATAAATGACATTAACTTGCTAAACGAGTTTTGTAGAGGTTCACTTTCCTGACCTCACTGACTGTTCCTCCAAGAGGTGGGGTTCGGTCTTGGGTTGCTGAACATGAGATGCATGTCATACCATAAAGTAAGCCATAAATCCACAGTTCTTCCATAGTGATGGTTTCGTGGCCAAGTTCCAGGGAATAACTAAGGAGCATGCAAGAACTGTTTTTTAGTCAGCAGGCTTAAATTGGACGTACAGGACATCTACCTCTGTTGAAATTTTCTTCCTCAGCCCAAAACAGTTTATTATTTTGTTTTTCAGAGAGTGATAGAAGGGGTAATGAACAGAAGAGGACACTGTACTGAGTTCAGTGGTTTTTAATCCAGTTACCATGATAGCTGATTAGCTGGAATTAAGGAGCTCCTGTTTTCTTCCTTCCACAATTAAATTACAGTTTTCCTCCATGATCTACAATATTTTTGGACAAGGCTCAGAAACTGTGGAATTACTACAGACATGCTGAGATTTATGCAAACTTCAATTTATCAGTTCAACTTTCTGGTTATTTCTACTATTACCACTCTTCTAAGTTACAAGACTTGTCCTAGGCTCTGTACAAAGTCAAAGCAAAAGATCTGTCCTGATGTAAATCTCACAAGCCAATGACTGGGTCTCTGTTTTGGTTTCGCTTGCTAGTAGACAGACTACAACAACTTAAATAGGTAATATGCCTCGGTAGGGGATTTTCCCACTGTTGTGAATAACAGTAAAAAGCAGCGGACAAATCAGTAGACAGGCCATAAGAGAAAACTGATGGTCCCTTAGGTACTGCTGGTCGTTCATCAGAAGACATGCTATTGGAACTGCTTGGGAATTCTCATCAGAAAATGCCTATTTATCCAAACTGAACGTGTTACAAAAGAATCGTTATGGTACAAAAGAATGGTTTTATCTCAGCATTTTATCAGAGTAGGTTTTAGTGCCTAATTTAGAAATGACATTTTGATTGGAAACATGAGTTCATTTAAATTAATTAACAAACATTACTTGAAACTGAAACACTTCACAACTGCTACAATGCAAACATTTCAAATTGGCCTGATACTTCCTCTACCCTTCTTACCACTCTCTGACATTTGATTCAGGATGTTTTCCAAAATACAGGCTTTTGAAAGAAAATTTAGACAACTAGATTTTACTTTAATGAAAGAAGAAAAAAAAAAGATTCTCTATCAGTTACGATTATTCAATTGAGTGGCAAATAAAAAGAAAGTTTACTTGTTGTTTTTGCTGGTTTTACAAGTTGAGTTACCCAGCCAGTCAAAAAACAGCTCGGGAAGCAGATGTTTCCATTTTCTGTTGGAGCTTGGAGGCATTCAATTGAAATTCCACAGAACAGCCAAGCAGTTAGCATCACACTTGCTATCACACTGGAAAAATGTGAATTAGAATTACACATATATCAACTCATTAGCAGGTTGGAAAGAAAACAAATACACAAGAGTTACTCACTGGAGTCTAAATGCAATTGTCACTAATCACAGTGAGGAAGAAAGATTATGAACTTCACAGCTGCTGAGACAAAAGGAATTATGTACTCCTCAGGCCACAGGAAAGGTGATTAATATGCCTTTATCAAAAGATTTTGAGACATAATAGCTTAATCGCTATACTTGTCTCATTGAGAGCAAACATAAAAAGATATACGTAGTTTCAAGTAGGCTTTTGCACAGAAACTGAGCATTTTTCTATTACATGGGTTACTTTAGAGTAGAAAAGAAGGAGACTCAGTCAGTACATCCAAAAATTGATGCTCTGTGTCTGAAAAGCCCTGTCTATCTGTTGTCCCCTTTTTTTCTTCTTAGGCAGATGTTACACCTGCTTATTGCTTCTAAGGACATGAAACACATTCACTTGAAAAGTAAAGCAACAATCTGAAATTTAAAAAAGATATTGAGGAAAAGTATGATTGAACATATCAGACCTGATTTACAACAATATGCAGGTTCTAAAAGATTTGCTAAAGATTTGCCTTCTCAGCTTGCAGCAGGAGGTAGATGTCAGCCAACTTAAAATCTGTTTGCTTGCATTTACTTGATCCCCTTCACTTATTCTGATGTTGATTTCAAGCAAAAGAGAAAGCTGTTACTGTCATGGAATAATCACGTTTTTGATGGGGAGGCAGGAGAAAGGGATTGCAGGTAGCATTTTATCTTTTTTTTTTTTTAAGCTACAATAATGTTTGTGATCCTCAAGTTTCCTGACTTTACTAACCACTGCTGAGGTGGTGGCAATCACTTCAGGGGCACTTAGAAAAGTTTTGGACTAAAAATGGTTATTGCACTAATTACACAAAAAGAGAAGCACACAGACAGTCTTGCACTGCCCTGTCTATGGTGTTTGGCAGTTTCAGATGCTCTGCATCGTTAGCGAGCAGTCTCCCTAGGATCTTGCCTGTCAATTGGCCTCAAGTCACTGTTATTGCAGTCAAGCACATCCTAGACTCCCTCTCATAAATTGATCAAACTTCATTTTAAAGTTACTTCAACAGCCGCAGTAGTCCCATTTGGAGTACTACTCCAGAAACTACACTTCTTGCAAGTGTACTTTATCACTCCCACAGTCCTCAGGAGAAGCATCTGTGAAACCGCAGGCTTTCACAGATTATTTGACCTACAGATAAATCATTTTGTTTGTGGGGTTAGTGTTCAGCTGGATCAATGAGCTGATCAAGCTCCTGTCACAGCCCCGCTAAGGAAGCTGGGACAGAGGAAACCATCCAGCACCCATCTACAGAAAGACCTGCATGTACAGCTGTGACACCACAACCTCAGTCCTCCAGCTTCATAGACAAGTCTGTAAACTGCCATCAAACCGTCAACCGTATAGGCACAGCAAACATCCCGCCACAGGGCAACAATCTCACAGACTTTAGTTACAGTGCACTAGCAGTTCTCTAAGCTATTTTCCTGACTGTATCTCCCTGCAGGCACACAGGTGGTAGAAGACCCACCAGTCTTCTGGTGTAAATGTCTTCTCAAATGAGCTCCCAGCATGTGGCAGGCCTGCTATGGAGTCCAGCCAAAGTTCTAAGCTCCAGGACCAGCTCTGCTTGAATGATCTGGCAGAAAACAGATTTATGGATAGGCTTTTGCTTCTTTTATAACTTCTACAGGCATGGGGCAGGCACATGGAATGCCAGAGGATGGTTAAGACAGCATCTTAAAATGTATGGAGATGACTAAAAGTAATTGTATGTGGCAGATTTTGTCACCTCTCCAGGTAAAAGCTTATCCCCTCTTGATCCAAACTACCTTCTGGCATTCCACCCTTATCTTTATCGCAAGTTTTATAAAAAGTTAGCCAGTGGGTCATTCAGTATTTTAAAGCAGTGAATTAGAAGACACAAAGTAGGCACAGTGCAGCATCATGCCTGTACTTTTTTCTACTTAACACCTTCCCCTCTTTTTGTACCTTTTCTTGCTCATGTACACATCATATCCAATTTATCACAGTGTTCACTGGTGCAAAGTCAGCAATGGATTTCACCTTGTGGATCTTTTTATTTCTTGTGGAATTCACTTTCAATTAGTTAAAGAAATAGGGAAGTGTTGAATCATCTGTCATACATTTACAGAGCACACCCAGTTGTTCTGCTCAGCATACAGATAATGGGGAAAAAAACATTAATTGAGCCAATGAATTTAAATTACTCAAATACAGGCAAAATAAAAAGTAAATCTAGATGTTTACAGTTCATCTTTTAGCATTCTCTCATTTTGCTTCTTCACTGACTCTGTGTGCCTTTCTGTAATGGATGAATGGGACCAAATCCCCAAATAGCTGGGTAGCAGTCAAAGCATTTTACATTTTTTAGTGGATGTTAAACTAAAATCCAACAGGCAGCCTCTGAGCCTGACTGCATTCCCAGACACTCAGTTATCTTGCATATTAGTAATTCAATAGACTGCTTATGAGACTGGCATCCACCGGTAAAGCCCCATGCTTGAACATGCAGAGCTCCATATTGGTTGCAAGTCCTATTTATAGTACTTTACGTGTGCAGACTATAAGAATCAGCTATTAGGGAGTGTGAAAGTACAATCCAAAATGTATTCACCCATTATTCTGGCTGCCCAAGTGGCATGATTGTTTTTAAAAATGTGCTAAGTCTCTTCTCTAGTTATTAGCATGCTTTATATAACCTAAATGATGCTCAGGTAATTTGCATTTGCTTGATTCAGACGGTGTTCTCCTAGGAGCCTTGCACTGTATGCAGCACTGAGCACTTTCTGCAAACCCCCAGTCAAATGTCTCATACTCAGTTTGACCGAGCACTACAGTGCACCCCTTCAAATTGTCTTCTTATCTGCTTGATGCCCTTTTCTTGCAGCAGAAAAAAGGTCCTTGCAATATCAGTAAATTTAAAGTATTCCTTAAGTTCCTATAGAACTAGATTTATTGCCTGTTGTTACAAGTTTTTTGTATTAAAGTTATTTGCTTCAGCAATTGCTGCTCTTTGCTTTTTCTTAGTTTAATATGGAGTTAAAGGGCATGAACTTGAAACTGGGAATAAATGTACATTTAACATGTTGCTTACTGCTTTGAGTTCTTATCTGTACATATAACTGTACATACAACAGACAAACTGCTTCTTTGTGCAAATTCTTTTGCTCATAATTGGCCATTGCATGTAAGCTTGAATGTGCAAATACTGTTAATTGAGAAGCCGGCTCAGAAAATAGCATTTTTGAACATTCTTCCTTGAATCCAGATCATATTTATTGCTTCCAATTCTTCTTGTACTAAGAAATCTTTTTTTTTTTGTTATGAAGATGTAAAAGTAGAAAGCTTCTAATTCTGAAATATATCACACAGCCTTCCTAAGTTTTTTGAGAAGACCTATTTTATCTTCAAGTATGTAGTTCACCACAAATAAAGCATTTATAAATTTGTCTCTGACTGAGATGTTTTAAAGACGTCTGGGGCATGCAGAGATACTTGATCTGTATTTTCAGCCAGGTAGATGGTAGATACGTGCTATCTAATGCTCTTATCAAATTTTAGTCTTGAATTACATTATAGCTGCTTTTGTTTAGAATTCAATGCCAAAAGGAGTGGTTATGAACCTATTAGAGTTTGATATGTTTGCCTGTCTTCCACTGAAAAATTGCTTTGCACTGTAAGTGAAAAGATCTTCAAAATGAAGGGAAGAAATACTGAACGCATTTGCCACTCTGTTATTTGGCTTATTGCAACCTTGCAAAATTGTCATAAAAATTTAGCAACTAAAAATCCAGTCAACTCTTCTTTATCAATATAACAAATATTAAATGGAAATGGAATGAGAAGATTCTTTACTCATTCTCCTCTATTCACTACCCCTCAATGAGACTCAATGAGATCACTTTCAATGAATAGGATTGCTTACACTAGTAATGCTATTACTGAAATAAAAATATTTGTTTCCAACTCATCCTAAATAAAAATATAAAAATACCTAGTTTTACACTGAAGGCCATTTATTTTTCATTTTTAAACTATCATACCGATAGTTTATACCTTTTAAATGTTGTATCTCAAGTTTTGAAAAGGCAAATAGTTTTCTACTTACTGTTTTCCACCAATAGATGGCAGGTGAAGCCCTAGAAATTTATTTACTTGATACAGCATGAAATAAGAACACATGGTTTGCACTTGCCAGCTGTAAATCGGTGCTCTCTGATATCCCTTCAGATGTGATCATGATTTAGTCCTAGCCCATCCGCCTTGCATTCTAAACCTTAGTCCAAGTTTAGGAATAGCTACGTTTTGTGTGTAAGACTGTTAATTCTTATTTATTTTGTCCTACTCCATTAGGTCAAACTGAAGTTTGCATACATCATCTTTCTCTCTTGGTTGGGAAGGTATTTGTCAGCATGGCGTAGCAGCTGTTACATTCATTCAGGGTCTTAGGACTGAGTTTTCTGTAATGAAACAAGAAAGCTCTACATTCATACCCATGTCACAAATCATACTGATTGTAAGCTGGAACAGAATAGCTTGCAGCTCAAGCTTTGATTTCCAGTTCCATAAAAGCTAGAAACAAGAGAGAGAGAGAAAGAGAGAGAGACTGGTGGGAGAAAGAGCCTACTACAGTGATAAAACTAATTTTAATAAACCACAATAAGGATGCTCAATAATGTGATACTATAATTCGTCATATATTATGCTGTATTTTTTAAAAAAATCCAACTCTTCTCTGAAACATAGAAGCAGGAGGGATTGAATCTTGTTTATATACAAACCAGGTACAGTGCTTAAAGTCACAATGAAGTGGTATAAAAAGATGGGATTTTCTTCTGCACCTGATATGATTTTAAGGACAGCATGTAATGAGTTGTAATCAATTAATTGTAGGATTTACTGAAAAAGTAATAAAAGTGTATATAAATCACGTGATTTGAGGAGTGCAGAGCATAAAAAGATACCTGTCCTTCTAGGCAGTCTGCATTAGTAAATGTGCATTATTTCTTCTGCAAAATGATTTCCTGAAATCAGTCTGCCTCGCAATTGCCCTGCTGTTAACTGGCAGTCTAGGTATTGATGACTAAGTGACCATTAGAGCTCAGCTGGTTCTTCTATATATCACAGTAGCTCCTCCAGGCTGACCATGTAGACAAATTTGACTGCTCTGATCCCGGCATGGCAGCCTGGATGAATTCTATTAATCCAATCTATTCACTAATTCTTCCATTTTTATAAGTTAATTTGGTTTTGTGAGCTCCACTTCTAACTGTAACTCTCAGCACGTATTAAAGCTTCCGCTGTACGGGCAACAGCAGCAATACATGGATAAAACCCAAGGCCATCAAGAAGCATCAATGAACAATGAAGACCATGCAGCTGAGTCAGCGACTATTAATCACTCTTTGCCAGTAATGTTATAGAAGAGAAGGGAGTATGTCTGAAACTGCTTCAAATTAAGAGCTCTCCAGCGAACTGGGGAAGTTTGGCAGCATATATCATGACCAAAATAAAAAAGTTGATTTTAGATGTCCAATCTAGGTGCCTTAGTCTCTCTAGTCCAGACAACAAAGAGAAGACAGCTGTTTGAATACCCCTCTGCAGGAAACCCCCTGACTATGTAGGAACCTGAACTTCCAACCCTATCACCTCAGGCAAATACCCCAAATTAGGCAGTATGAATGACCGTACCTGTCACTGAGTGTGAAACAAATGGGTGCAATTAACAAGCAACTTCCCAAGAGCCAGGTCATAGCATGCAAAACCAGCACACTACCACTGACTTGACAGTAACACGACGCTAAGCTGTACGTGATCTTGACCCTCAAATGACAGCACATGTTATCACAACAGAAGTATTAAATAATCAGATGGGCTCAAAGTTACGCATTTCCCCTTAGCTTGCTTTTGTTTGGAGCCTCTCCCCCTGAAGAGTAAACTTTTCATTCAAACCTCAGTTGAGAGCAGCCTGTGGCCAGTGAAACTGCAGAGAAAGGTCTGTAAACAATAACTGCTCTGTAGAGAACAAGCTGACCTTTACAGACGTTAAACAAAACAAAAAGGGTTGATTGATGCTGTGCGGTACATGCTCTCCAAAATATTTAAACCAAGAAAGTAATGGAAGGTTAGTTTATGAACATACAGCGTGATAAATTATGTCAGCGGATGGTGGGGTAGGAAAGGGGAAAGCATGACTGGGTAAAATATTTAGGGAAAAAAGCCTGTATCCTCAGCTTGAAAAGGAAAAGTGTGTAATGCTGACTTCTATTAAATGGAAACAAAACCCAAACCTATAATGTTTTTTAGAATAAGAAATCTATTAGCAAACTCCAAAGGATAATTACTTACAGTTCAGCCACAAACATGTTATTAATACAGAGAAGGACAATCTAACCTATATAGAATCATAGAATGGTTTAGGTCGGAAAAGACCTCTAAGATCATCAAGTACAACCGTTAACCTAGCACCGCCAAGTCCACCACTAAACCATGTCCCTAAGCACCACATCTACACGGCTTTTAAATACCTCCAGGGATGGTGACTCCACCACTTCCCTGGGCAGCCTGTTCCAATGCTTGACAACCCTTTCTGGGAAGAAATTTTTCCTAATCTCCAATCTAAAACTCCCCTGGCGCAACTTGAGGCAGTTTCCTCTCATCCTATCACTTGGTACTTGGGACGAGACCAACACCCACCTCGCTACAACCTCCTTTCAGGTAGTTTCCATTTCAGGCTGCCTGTGTCTTGTCAACCCAAACTACAGACAAAGGCTGCAGAATGCTGCACCTCTTTCTCTCTTTCCTTTGCTCCCTTCCCCCAGAAATGTACAGGGAGTGGGGGGAGGGTGTTCAGCTTAAATACATCTCTTCCTGTCGCTTTCTGGAATGGGATAGTTTCATCATCCAGCACTTCCAGGAGGTTCCAGGTAATCATTCTCATTTCTGTAGATGCTCCTCAGTCTGCAATGGTATTTTCAGGTGCAACAGCAGGTCTCTCCAATATGGTGGATGTAGGAGCAGTAAGCACTGTACTCTCATTGCAGATGCTACCGCTGGAACAGTTCTGCCACCAAGGAGACCTAGGGGCTCAAGGAGCTAGAGAGTCCCTTAAATTTCAATTTGCTGCAGTTCAGAGATTCAACATCTGCACTGTAAAAGTCTTGGGGTGCTAGGACTGTACAGCTGAGCCAGGTTGAAGGGCAAAGATAAGAAGGGGGTCAGCAGGAACAGGGTGGGTGCTGATAGCACTTTGATGGCAGGTGAAGAACGTTCTTATTGAACCTCCTGAAGTTATAGAGGGACCATGAAGTGCCCTCAAGGACTTTGTGAAGAAACAGGCTCGAAACTGCATGTGAGAGAACAGCTGTGCAGATCTCTCTATCCTTCTAGGGCCACTGTCCATTCCCAAACTGCAGTATATCAGTGACAGTCTCAGCTGCTCCCTAGCTCCTGCCCAGTCCCCTGCATCAAACCTGTCTTCCCATCCGCAGCAGCAAGTCTCTAGGCATAGTGCACCCCATACCCGCCTCAGTGTACCTCTGAAGCCAAAAAGCCATGGCTGAATATTCACATCCCTTCTGCAAGCAGGGAGGGGCCTTAGGAGGGATAAGCCTTCACTTCACCAGGCTTGCAGGGGTACCTGAATCTCTCATTCAGTGGTAACAGGACTCAAGCAGTTATTTACAGACTGGTACCATACTGTCTCTGAAACAAAACACACATCCCCACAGCACCTATCCAATATTGTAAACAAGGACCTAACCATGTAGTGAAATCAATGCCCAGAACAGGAGTACTTTAATACAATAATGTTTATGCCAAAAATGTAGTGCTGCCCCTGTTGTGCTTTTTATATGCTTTAAACATGGTTTCTACAAGACAGCAAAAATGGCTTTGGACAGCAGAAGAGCTATCTGGCATTAGAGCTATTTGCAATGCAGGATGACTTGGAGAAAGTTAAGGATCATACTGTGATCCTTTAAGTAATCTGCTGGGAATCTGAGCTGAAAGCCTGAGATCACTGAAGTCAAGAGGCATTTTGACTTCAGTGAGACCAGCATCTCTCCTTGGCTTTTAAGCAAAAATACAAATCACATACCTCTAAAAAAATAAGTTAATAACCAACATGTTATAGACTATTTTGCCTTAAAATGAAGCAAAGCACTCTGCTAATGAAACATGAAAGTGCAGGTACACGTCTTTGGATTGGCTACTAGGTAAGGTCTGAGCAAAACTTGTGGGGAGAAGAAGGGACTTTCCAGACAACTCCCAAAAACAAATCTATGATCACATTAGGAATCTACGTTGAAGGGACAAAGAAGCTCATGAAACCAGTGCAGCAAGGTGTAAAGATACCCAGGTAGGAGAGAGAAACGAGAAGTCATCCAACAATAAAGAATCATATTCAAAAGCTCAGCCATAATATTTGTTGATGTGGACTGATTTTCAGAAATGCTGAGCTGAGTTTGACGGATGCTCAGGATCACCAAATATCAAGGAAACTTACTTTATTCCTGTGCGCTACCCAACACACTGCATAGTATCCCATTCATTTTAGCTGCAGACAAACTATTGAAAACTTTTACATTTTCCTGGTTGCAAACTGAAACTATTTACCATAGGTGTGGCCTCTGTGAAATCCATCAGGAGGTCACCTGGCTCCAAAGCAAATGTACTTCCAGCATCTGTGGAACTCTAAAGGCAAAGAAGAAACCCAGCGTTAAAAAAAACATTTAATTTTTGTAATTCTGTTAGTTGTTTTTGGTTTTGTTTTTGTTTTTTTAACTCCGTAAAGCATAGATTGCCAAATGGATTTCAAATTTCACACCATGTTTTTTAAGTATGGCTACTCAGGAAAGACAGACAACAAAATTATGCACCTCTGAAATCAAGGTACACATTAATTTAATCCTGACCCACTGCCCCCTAATGTTGATGAAAAACTTACTGATTTTAGTTGGGCCTTGGAGCAGGCTCTAAGTATTTCCTTACACAATAGGTTAAACATATTACTACAACTCTGAATTAAAAACTACTCCTAAATGCAGAATTACTCCATCTAAGGAAAACATGTCATTTGCTACTCCCTCCCACCCTTCCTCAACTCCCTCCCACCCTTCCTGAATACTCTCCGAACTGACATAAGCTCATCTCTTTTCATATTACCTTGCCACCAGGTGAAACCTGTGTTTGTCCTTCTGATGTCTGTGGCGTACATGTTTTCTGTGACCCCGGGGATGCTGAAGACACAGGTGTTGATGCCGCCGCTGCTGCTGCCAGTGCTGGAGGAAGGTCATCTTCATCACTGCAGTTGACAAAAGCAGACAGATCTTCTCATTAGAAAATGTCATCGGACTTTGAACGTACTTGTGCTGGAGGAGGCACTGGAAACGTGTATATCAGCTGTAGTGCTTTGGAGTGAAGTTCTGTTTACTCTTCCATCTGTAATGCAGCTAACTTTTCAGGTAAATTAGATTTTTTAAGCTTTAAAGATTCCTCAAAAGTCGATTGGCTAGGTAACTGTCATCTGCAAATGGAAATCCTGGGTATGATGTGCAAGTAGTGTTTCTATGGAGTATGTACATATGAATAAATGAACTGATTTGATACTACTCTAATGTTTATTCTTTTCTGTGGAGGCTGGCTGTATTGATAAGAACAGATCTGGTTAGATCCATCCGTGGGACTGACTGCTTCATTGGCTTTAGACCAATGGGAGATTTGACACCCATTATGCAGCTACTCTGTGCTAATCTTTTCAAACTGTTTTTAAAGGACTTCGATCAACTCCAAAAAGGAGCTCTTTAGAAACATTCTTGTGAGGGTATCTTTTTCCTGTCCCATTTATTCTGCTTACAGAGAAAACATTTTATTTAAACCAGGTTGCACGCTTCCCTTGGGCTCTAGGCCGTCAAGCTGAGCTCTTTCCATCTCACCTACTGTCACCACTAAATGAAAGCCAGTAGAGAATATTATACCTTCGTTTACTTTTGTAGAGCCCCATTGACTCCAAGTCATTGGGATCAGTCAGCCCCGAGTCAGGATGTTTCCAACTGCTAACTGCAATTGCACGGAGGTAAACAGAGTCACAATTTGGCCTACAGAACCTTTATTACTGGGAATGATGTGTGAAAAGGAAAGACTACAGCTTGACAGTTTAAAGCACATAGAAAAATGATGAGAAAAATGATTCCTGCTCATAAAATGGCACCAATTTTAACTACCAATTAGGTAGTCACAGTGCACAGATGCCTGCCATGCCAGTTTGACAGACACTTCCAGAACAGAACTGTACTTGGTTTAGTGCTACTTGAAGGCAGCATGCCTAGGCAACACAGTACTTCAAAACTACATGACATACAGGGTACACAGACTTGTGGTGAGTTGTTTCGGTGACAGCAATGTTTTTTTATTATGATATAAAGCTATGGTGATTAATGTTATTTTTTTCATGCTTCATTCTTTATTTCTTCTGGGTAAGGATAGAATTCAGTGCCAGAGCATGTACAATGCACAGTTTTTATGCTGGAAAGAAAATGCAGAATCTTTTGGACCTGTTCAATAGATGTTTTATTAATGCAACAAGCCAGAGTTGGGCTGTTGACCTAGTTAATCTCTCTTTCAGAAACATGTAGCTGACATTTTCTCAGTCCTTGCTCCCTACTCTCAGCAGCAATACATGGGACTCTCCCCATCCTTGCTGGGTAAAGCTGCTCTGTTACACACAAGGAAGTGGAAAATTGTCACGAACTTGCCAGTTCAGAAAGGCTTCTTAGTGTCTGGGAACCTAAGCTAAGGGTTAGGGTCCAGTCTTATCAGTCATCAAGCTATTAGCATGCAAGCTACAAGTCTGAGAATTTGCCTTCTTCACTGTATTCCTTTCACAATACTTCTTCACAATTTCTTTGCATTTCCCATATTTGCAGTCCAGACACAAGGTAATTTAAATTGAACAGAATTTGGGTCTACAAAAAAAAAAAAAAAAAAAATCACGGCCCATATTTTTAACTGTGGTGTCTTCAGCATAGGTGACACCTGTGGTTAGATGTGTTTATGTGCACTTGAGGTGCCATTCCTCATGCCTAACAGTGGACAACTGAAAATCCACATGGGGACAAGACATGCTCAAAACTGGTTCCTCAAAAACTCACCAACCAAAAATTGAGAATTCACTCCTGAATATATAAATACATTTTTTAAAAAATACAGTGTTTAAATGTTGCTTCTCTCTATGTGTATAATAACACCATTGCCTTTTCCACTGCATAACCCTGCCTCTAGTCTCCTTTCCATTCCACTTGCCTCCCACTGCAGTATTCGTCACTTCAGCTCTTGCCTTCCCAAGTTCTGCTCTTCCCAGACACTACTGAATTCTCTGTGGTACTGCTACTCTCAGTGCCCCCTGGCATCCTTTCCCTTCTCTCTAGGACAACCTCTCACTCATTTTCATTTACCCTCTCCACCTTTCCTCAGTGCCATTCTCAGGTGTGGGGGCATGTGTTCTGCAGGTGCTCAGCAGCTCTGAGGGACTGGCTGACTGTTCACACACAGAAAAGGGAGGTGCTCAGTCTCTGGCCCAAAGATTTTCTCTTTGCCCTTTAAGAACAGGTTGGCTAAACACTTTCTCAGACAAGAATGATCTAGGAATAGCTGTTTCTGCTTCAGGGATGACCCCTTTTGCAGTACCTATTTTCATTATTCTATGTCCTAGTACCTATACCTCTCCTTTGGTTGTCACCTTCTATTTATTGGTAAACACACCCTCTCCAGCCCTAACCTACCCTAGAGCAATTTTTTTCACCTAGATTCTTAAAAAATGATTTCTTACTAGCCTTGCTATCTTCAACACCAACTTATCCTACTACCTTACTTTGATGGTCCCATGGGGAATTTTCTGCTTCTGCATACAGAACATCACCACGGTACTCTTACATCAAAATTGTCTACACAGCATAACCCTGTTCTCTTTGTTTGCTGTGTAGCAGTATTTGAGGACCAGCTTTAACAACCTGTTTAGGTTACAACTTAAATCATAAACTTTCCAAGTGTGCGTACAAAACCTGTGACTATACCTGCAATAGGACATGAATTTCTTGCCTGCCCTTACATATCAGTGTGCTCAAAGAATAGGATCAGCCACCACGTTCTGTTCATTACCTGCCATATGAAGAGCATCAAATAATTGGTCCTCTCAGTGTCACGGCCTTTTCCTTTGCTGACTGCTATCTACAAGTCCTTACATTATATAAAAATCTGAAAAATTAGATGCATCTTGAAATATGTAGGAGGTTTCCTTCCCCTGGCTTGTAGAAAAAGACGTAGTAGAAGTGGTGTCTCGTTCAAGAAAAGTGCACTGCTGTCTGAGCTATGCTGAGCAGAGTGAGTGAGCAGGCTTCATTCAGGCCTTGGAAAACTGCTCCTAACAAAAGCTGCCAAGTTCCCTGTCACACATTACCTTCAGGATTAGAGAGCAGTAAGGGAACCTGGGTTCTCTTCCCAGCTTGAACTGTCAATTCCCATCTCCTATCTCATTTTCAAACCATACTAGTTGATGTATTGTGGTAAAAGAGAGCAAGTTATGTGGCCTGCTGACCAAACTGTGGCTGTGTGTTCCTGTATGTCAGCCTTGGTCTCTTGGACAAATACCAATTTGGCTAATTGCTCATTTTCCTCCTAGTTTCAATTTGATTCGTTCTTCTGTTTCTTCTCCTAAATATTTTTTCAGTTTTGGTGATGTAGGCTGTTACTTTTTTTCCATAACAAAAGCCAGTGTTCTTAATAGTGAGACAGAAAATAACTACATATTGATATTTATTAGAATCCTTTTGGAGAGAAGGAAAACTTTTGCTAATGTTGCTATATATTTAGTGACACTAGAATGTTAAATTGGTGGAGGGGCTAACAGTTCCATGCCACGTAGAAAGCATACATATTTTTTCTTCGTTATGGCATTGGTGTTCTTGTACTAATAAGTTTATGCTGACATTGTCCTTTTTTTCCCCTAGTTTCTGGTGGCCTTGTCTGTCCTTTCATATGAAAGACAAATCAACAAACTGATTTCCACATCTATTCAGTACCTCACATCTCCAGAGACTCTCAAACTTGATGAATTAGGTGTAGATGGGATGCCAAAGCCCTATAGGTACAGATCACTCTTGCCAGGACTGAGACCGAACTTTGCTGGCTGTACCTGTAGCGGGCTCAGCAATTTCTGCATGTGACAAAAATCAGAGAGAGAGAGAGAGAAGGTGCAGTTTCTGAGAGGGAATGGCTGACAGCACACCTTGACCACCCAACAACTAAGGACTGTTTTCCTCATTTTGCAAATGGGGTTGTAATGAAGCAGACAGAGCAGCTTGCTCCAGCTCACACCAGGTCTTTGACACTTCGTGTGGAAAAGAGTTTTTTAATTCCTAACCTATAAGCTCAGAAAAAGGCAGAGGGCCTGCAATCCTGAGGGTTAGCAACTGCATAGGGATGGCAAATTCATTTCGTATTAAAAGCTTAAAGATTCTCAGTGATGAAAGGAATGGTATCAGTATAAGATCATTATCATGTAATTGCACTCATGCCTTTCAGAAGGCATAGCTAGAGCAATAATTAGCATCCCCCTTCAGTTTCAGCTGTAGTAGGCAAAAACATAAAGATAGTGCTATACGTTACTCACAAACTGTACTGCCTCGTTAACTTCCTCACACGAGACACTTTAATCTCCTGCTTTTCTGTAGGGCCAGTTGATGGCGTAGTTTCAGGTCGCACTGGAGCTGGACTTCTAAAAATAACAAGAAAAATATATGTGGCACAGTCTTTATTTAAACTACTTCAGGCATATCAACAAAGTTCTAACTCATCAACACATATTTATCTTGCAAAGTGGCAAGTGCCCATTGAAGTTCATCCTTTTGTTCCATTTATAGTCCACAGGCCAGTGTGCATGAACAGAAAAGGATGTGCGAACTCACTCTCCTGTGCATTGCATACCATTTACAAAATCAGCAACTGATTACAAATACAGAGCCTATGTAAGAGACCATGTGGAAGTGTCACTGTTTCCAAAATACAACATTTTAATAACAGCCCAGCAATTCAGTCATGTCAGAAATCTTTTTACAAAAAATACCTCTAACAAAAATTATTTTGTGAATTGTGAAATCTGTTCTGCTTCAAACAGTTTTTACCTGAAATTAAACATTATCCTTCTGCATTTGCAAGAGCCGCTCAAGGGAAATGAACTAATGGATTTGATCCAAGAAAAGGATACTTGCTAGAAAAAAAGCAAAACTCAGACATGTTTCAGATGCTCATCAATGTGAAATACACCTGCAGATCTCCAGCAAAGGATAGAAATGGGAATGAGGAGACCCACATAAAAGGATCTTCTCTTTAACCATTTATCAGTAGAGTTAACTAAGGCTTGAATACAAATAGCATAAATACTAAATACAAGATCTTAATGACCTTGGGAAGAAACCATTTCAACTGTGAGCTTGAGTGGCATGAAGACACATGAATTATCTTTACTACTTATATTTGAAGCAACACATTATGATTAAATACATCTTATGTGTATTAGAAATGCTATAAGCATAATACATATGCCAAACATTAAAGGAGTAATTTGAAAGTCTTGATTAATAATTTATGAAATGGTATTCTGCTATCTAAGCTGAAGTCAGATACTAAGTTAGTACTTCAGCAGCCCTACTGATTGCTGGTGGGAATGCTCATGCACTGAGGTACATTCCACAACTGGCAGAGGTGGCACAGTCTTGTCTCTAATATTATAAATTTGGGTTGAATTTTTCAAGTCTACTTGCATTGTATTAGTCTTCTGAAGCCATAATAAGATAAGCGTATTTAATCTGCACAATTGCAGTTCCCTCTGATGCCCCTGTGAGTTTTAAGCTTCATTAACCCTCTCTGATAACTTCTGAACCTACTGTCCAGCTACAACAGAATCTACTGGGATGGCATAGCCTTCAGATTATATCTTAAGTCTTCCTATGTGTTTTTTAGTCTTTGGGAAGGCCACAGAGCATAAGATGGAGGAATGGGAAGTTGGAGAGTACAAAGGACATACATAAATCATAAACCCAACTCTACTAGTTCTGCTTCTGACGGAACAACTTTTGTTGATTTTTGTTCTGCTTTTTGATCCCATTAATTTCAAGAAGTCAGTACAGATAGCAGCAAGATTCATATCTTGCCCCTTCCCAAATTCCATTTTCAGGGTCAGTCATTTATATCTCAGATTTGCAATGAGATTAATGCAGAACAATCCAGCCAGATTTTCAGACTTTTTGCTGAGTTTCTTAGGCTGGCAAATAAGGGGAAGATAAGGGAAGAAAAAAGCCCGAACTCTCTTGTTTTAATCTTGAAGTCAGTATGTCTCATCTGGAAATCTGTGAACCAACATCATGATGGAAGCCCCCAATGTCATTTTCATCAAGTCAGTCTTCAGAGTAGATGACTGCTCTAGCTATTCTTTTTTTAGACACCTTGTGTTAAACCAAAGGTAGCTTTTGACAACTGAAATAAATTGCTAGTTCCCAAATTTTACCCAAAGACATTTTCAATTCAAGTTCTAACATAAGCAGGATAAATATGGTAAGACCTGTTTAACGACTGGATCTGATGGTCAGATCCTTAGGGGGTGTGAATATGTGTAATGCCATTATTTCCAGCTCAAGCCTTCTGAAATACATTAGCTGAAATTCTTGCTCTGAATGAGCAGTTACCACAATTCTCCAATACCTGTCTAAGACAGTAGTTACAAATTTTAAACTTTTCATCAACCCAGTGAAAGCAGGAACAAATATAGTGGTATCAACTACATGTGAGTTGAAAAATGTTTGCTCAAAAAGATAATAAGTAATGCTCTAATACTATCAAGGGGCTCAGGAAACAGCACAGTATGGAACAGCAAAGCTGGTAACAAATCTATTTACACTTCATGGCTATTTCAAATTTCTCAAGACAACATTATAATCTGTAATGAAAGTAAATAAAATATTTTCACACAAGGGAAAATTTGAAATGATAACTTCAGTTCCTTTAAAAATTTTCATTTTACAAAGCCTGTGTATCTCCTTTTGATTCTCATCATTTGCAATTTTAAAAAAGGGGAGGAGGTGGGACTTTCGAAGCAGTTATTTCAATTGCCAAAATAAAATTCTTATTTGAAAAGATATTGTGCAATTTTGTAACTAAAGCAGTTTATAATGATTTAAAAGCAAGTTATGAAACTGATTCGTATATATGAAATGTTTTAAAGTTTTGAGTCTGAATTAATCTTGAGAAAAGTTTCACATGAAAAATTTCACCCAACTGAAATAGAGATTAAAAATTAAAAAAGATTAAAAATTAAAAGTGTTTGAGAACCAAACAGGACCTACTCTCTAACCCAACAAACAGATGAAAAACTTATTATGTTCCTCTGAATGCTGCAAATTTTCAAGTGAACAATATAAGAAAAAAGCCAAGATACAGTACCACTAGACACACCTACTCCTATTTCAGTGATTGTAACTGCTCCAATAAACTTTACTTGTATTTTGTATCATGCCAGTAAAGTATCTCACTCACTTATTTGCAAAAGCAATACAATTTTTAGAGCGAAAACTTCTTTCCCTTTATTATAAAACTTTGCCATCATTTTTGTTAGAGGCTGGATGCAGTGACTATCTTTCTCCTGATATTTATCAGGTCTCTAGGAGAGACACTAGCAACATTTAATTGCACATTTTGAGAAGCTGCAGGTTATCTAGGGTGTAAATTGAAGCTGCCTCTGAATGAAAAGGAGCAGTGGCAATGCCTCCACCCGAAGAGACTGACTGAATCCAGTCTACCATAAGCACAAGATGAAATGTTAGACTAGTCCTACCAACTGCACAGCTGGATTTTTGCCCTCATTAAAACCTTGCTAGGTTAGCTCTTTCCACACCAGCCTAAAAAATCTGTGACAGCTCCTGTTTCATCTCCAAACACTCTTCCTCAGTCTGAACATGCTCAAAACTGTTGCTACTCTCACTTCAGCAACCAGATGCAAGAAGTGCTCAGCTTGATCAACTCAGAGCCTGGTCTGTGTTTTAAAAATGGCAGGCTTTTAATATCACACAAACTCTTAAGAACGATCTCATTGATATTCCTGAAAAAGAAGCAACTATAAAGCAGAATAACTTCTATTGTTATCTTTTGAATTCTACAGCCAGAATATATTATCTTATATGGAACGATATGATTCCTGAATAAAAACCTTGTAATTATTTTGGCTATTTAAATAGAGTAATTATGTGCAGATATCACCATTTGTAGTTTATAGTCCTACATGTAGTGACTTATGTGAGCTTGAACAAAACCTGAAGTGTTGAAAGATCAGTGGGGCTCCAACTTAAAAAAAAAAAAAAAAGAAAATGTGCAGTCGTGCAGTGTATTACAGTTCCTTTATAAGGTTCTGTTTCAATGTCATTAATTCATAAGAAACCTTTTTCCCGTAACAGTATTCAGCCACCACAGCATAAAAATGAAGGTACTGAACCAAAACAGAGTTACTTAATGACCTGGCACCTTACATAAAAATCTGTCACTTCCTGGTGAGAATGACAATAACAACCACGGATGTCAGCATGCAGCGGCAGGTCATCAGAAACTGCCTATGCACTGAGAGACCCAGCACCCTCCTGAGCAGCAGCCAGCACGCTCTGCTGAACCAGCTTCAGCCCGTTTCACAAGCCTGCACAGAAACATAAACAAGTCCTAGAGAGAAATCCCCCCAAAACCAAGAAATTCGTTTTGTTCTCCGAGTAGCAGCCAACAGGGCTACTGAAACCAAAACTGCTCACAAAAAATATATACTGTGGAACATTTCAAGTGACCACAGATGTCCACTGATTTAGCTTGAATCTTCCCTGGGGACATGATGTAGGTGCTCATGCCAAGGGACTCAGGGACTCCCACCCCACCCTGGCTCAGCCGTAATGGGGAGACTAGTTTGCAGCGCTGGGGCTGTGCTGCTGTCTGCATCACCCCTTTGCGTACGGTGGCTTCCACAGCCTGACATGCCTTCCTTGTCCCCTGCTAAGCTGGCTCCAGGCAGACCTCCGTACTTGTTAGAAACGTGGCAAGTGGGCCGTGTGGGAGCAAAGGATTGTGCACCTAGTAAGCTGAAAGCAATAAAATAACTTCTTTTTCCCTGGAGGATCCAGTTCAGAATTTTAAAACCACCAAAGTCTGCTGGGGTAACCCGCTTTCTGCATTTGTCTTTAACAGGTTTCATCCTCTTTGCTTCTGTTTGTGCCTTTTTTGCCATCTGGAACAATTTCTCTCCCTCCATCCTCCCAGACTAAGGCCAAGAGGTAGAGGCTAAAAGCTCCACGATTTACAAGGATACAGCCATCTGCATGAAGGTTGACCTGCCTTCAGGTGCTGACTCATGGAAAAAAAACCCAAACCACTGGCTGATTTTTGGCTTCAGAACTCCCTTTGAGTGGAAATAAGGTAGTGAAATCTTGGCAAGGAAGAAAGGAAAGAAGAGGAAAAATATCTGATAGATTGCATTCTCTTGTGTATCAAAGGCGTAGCCTAACAAGATAAGCAAAAACACACGAACATGCAAATCTTTTCTCAGTCTGTGCTCTAAGGGTTTCACACTTATTTCTTTTCCAAAGTTATGGCCATCTGAAGTTAAGAAACAATAATATGTGCTTTTTCACTCTGATAAGGTAGCTTTTCTCAGAAGACAGGTTAGCTCTCCAAAACATTATTTGGACATTAGAAAGCTATTGCCAGCACCAAACTTTCTGAATAAAGGTGAATAAAGGTTTTCTCTTCTTGTCTCTTTTTTTTTTTTTCCATATAGATTGCAGATGTACAACAAAGCTCCTTGCTACAGAGCAGCAGCAAAATCCAAAACCAGCTTGTGGACTTTCCTTACCCTCCTCACTTGAGTTCTGTTTCTTTTAAAGGAAAAAATTCCCTCCTGACCCTTGTCCTTGTATTGAAAATGTGTCTGCAGTCTAGAAAAAAATGTGATGCTCCTGTGGTCCAACAGATAGATAATGATGATACAGAAACTGTTCTTTTCCCCCAGCTCAGAGTAATGTAGGTCAACACCCAGTATCTAAGGTCAAACTGAGCTACAAATTCTACCTCTCCATACAGCAATCAGGACATTATAAATGCTGTGGTTTCCAAAGAGCTAGGCACAGTTTAAGGGACACAGCCAAAGAAATGCACCTCGAGTGGGGTATTTCATCAGCTTAACCTCATCTGAAAGGTCTTAGTACTGCTCCTTTCTCTGTAGTTCGGAGATTAAGAATACAATTACAAACAATTCATCAGCATCTGACTTCAAGCAACAGGTCAAAGACGTCTTTAATACTTGGAATGAAGTCAAAGAACATACCTAGGTGTCCTATTTGCAATCTTTAATGCAGACTGGCATGCAAAGGGTATGCAAGAGTTCAGCTTGAAGTTATGACTTTGATGCAGAAATTACTGGGTGAGGTTCCCGTAAAAAGCCAGAGTAGCAGATCCATTAACCTGTCCACTGGATTGAGGCCAGGCTGATGTGTATTTAGCTATTCACTTTGGTTTTGGAAATGCTGGCTGAAATTTTTCAGTTGGAGAATGAATATTTTTATTTTTGAGGATGAAGATTGAATGAAAAAGCAGCTTTTTAAAAGCAATTAGTATTTGTTAGGAAGAAGTCAAGATAGATAATGTTTTTAGTTTTCCTAGAATATTTCACAATACATTTAGAAGGAGATATTTAAATGTTTCAGACTCTGCCTCATAGAGTTAAGTCCATTCTGATTCTAAGAAAACACAACTTGCTTGCATTCACTGAAGTTCAGGTCAGGTAAAACCAAGCACATAATTTTTGACCTTCAATTCTGACCTGCCTAAAAGTTCTTTTGTATATGACTATTTTTCTAGGGAACCGAAGTCTTTGACTTGAGGAAACAAGCTGTCCATAATCATCTAGGTGACATGCCTATTCTTAGCCTCCAAATGTAAATGTGGACATCTCCTGTCACAGCTCTCACTGGATGGTTGGTCCAAAACTTCAGCTCTGTGATGCTTAGAAACTACCGACCTAGAAACTGTCCATGGTTAAGGCCCCAGACTTGAAGACCTGCTGTCAGTTTGCAGTCTTTGTAAGAACTGCTGTTAAATACAGTGTCCAAGAGAGCTTTGTGGGCCACGGCCATCTCTATCAATTGAAATTTCTAAATAAAAATCAGGTTATCTGCCTTGAAGTCTTGAGTAGCTGATAAGCAGCTGTACAATACATTCCACTCCTCTGAGAACACTACCACCCCAGAACCCTAGCTTTCCTTACAAAAAAGGAAAGTTGTTTTTTTCCTTAAAAAAATGTTGTCTTGACTTATGATTCCAAAGAGTCCTAAGTCAGTGTCACTGATAGAAAAAGTCAGTGCGCAGAGTACATATGGATAAGCTAGAACAAACTCCCTGTGCCCATGTCTATATGCTGTTGGAAAGCTACCCTGACATTCACTGGAAGTGTACGTATAAAGACAGATACTGAGGTATTAGTTTCAGATCCAAAATGTGTACAGATTAGGCAAACATCAGTATGATTTACACCTTGCTCATATGGTCCTATCCTGAGAGCACCTGCAGAGAGCCAAAGTTCTCTGAAAAAACTGGTTCAGATTCACACTGCACCAGGTACTTCAGCAGGATGTTAGCTCAGATACCAAGAGATGATAATTCCAATGTTAATATAGTCTGTGCAGGTGAGAAAGGAAAGAGAAAAGCACAAGAATGCAGACATTACTTTGAGTGACACTCCTCCCTTGATGATATATGAAACTTATATGTAAGAAGTATTATTGCTTCGGTCAGAAAAGGTGTAGGACATATTCACATAAATTGAAAGGCAGACAAACTCAAAGCCTAGTGTACATCAGATGTACAAGCCACAGCAGGGGAATCACATTCTGACAATCTGTATGAGCGAAGCTTACTCTGCATTGGGCATTCAGAAGAGTGCCTCCTGATTCATCTGTATCCTGTATAACTTGATATAATTTAATATTTTCGACCCTTCTTTTCTGGTGTACAGCATCATCAAGCTCTGTACGATAACATTTAATTTTACGTTACGTGTTGAGCAGCTCCTAATGTAATTAGTCTTAATGTAATAGCGTAATTTGGTTTTGGATGGGAAGATTTACAAAGAAAATTAGAATAAATGAATGCACAAAGCACCAGCTGGTGCTTATACCTACTCCCACATAAGAAGAATATTGCTATTTGCAATCCTATGAAAGATGAGGTAATTTGGATAACAAGGATCAACAAAGGGTGATGCAGCAGTTGGTCTAAACAGAAAGAAATCCGCAGACAAATCCTGAACCATGTGGGATGTAAAGCATGCCAAAGTTGGTAGCAACCCAAAAGCATGCTATAAGGGAAAATAAATATTGCAGTCCATAAAGGTACTACATGGTGCACAGCAGCAAGTGGCAACAGCGACAAGAACTGTAATAACTGACCCACCAACTCGAGGGCTTCAGTTGAAGAGGGATCTTGACTTGCAACACTTGAGCACCTGCCTCAGAAATGCAGGAAATTGCATTTACACATTTGATCAGTATTTTGCACAAGAGGTTGTATAATCTCCATCTTGGAGCTTTAAAAATTCAGCTAGACAAAGCCATGGCTGACCTGATCTAGTGTTGGTGACAGTCCTGCTTTGAGCAGGAGGCTGGACTGGATGACCTCCAGATGTCCCTTCCAATCAACAGTTCTATAATTCTATGATAAATAACTAAAATTTCTCAGAAACAATGTCAACTACTATTTCAATTTTCCAAAACATAACCTCAAAAGAGTATATCTATTTTAACTACTGGATAGTCTTGTGTGTGTAACAGTAAGCAGCTACTCACAAAATGAAGACTAACATTTAGCCGATGAAGAAGGTGTTAGTGTTTACATGTACCAGCTCTTGAAGACCTTCAGCTAGATCACCTGAATCACACATATATCATGTCTAAGCTTTCCTGAGCTTCAAGTGACCATGAAGAAAAAAGTACATTATCAGCAAATCCCAATAATTGCCAGATAATTCCTGTCTTACAAATTTTATTTCAGTTGCTTACCAAACTTTCTTCAACTTTAGGCGTTTTTGCTAATATTTCCACTGTCTAACTTGTCCCAAGATGAAAGTTTGGCTTGGCAAACAGGCTATGCCTGAGGACGACCAGTATTTTGTCTGGTTCCAAAGTATTAGCAATTCCTGATGTGTACTAATTTGGTCTAATTCTTCACAAACTGGAATTCCTGAAGCCAGTGCAGCAGAATTATACCAGGGATTACATTCAGCCGTATTTGAAGAAGAGAACAAAATAAGAAACATGTAGACCTTTATGTTAAATATAGCCAGACTCTGTGTGTGTGAATCTGTGTGCACATGTACACACATATAGACACTATAGGCTTACCCAGGTGGTCATAGCCAGAGAGAAAACAGATACTTCAAAGAGTTTTCAGGAGAGGTTCATGTATAGGCATTGGGGAAGTTGTACCGATGGTGCTTCTGTCTGGCAAAGCTTTGAATAAGGAGAGGAATAACGGAAGGAATTCTCTTGATGGGGTTCTGTGGTTAGCCATATATTTATTACCTTTAACAAAGGAAGCAGGCTGGCAATTAGGTGGGGAATTTCTGGAAAGAAAGTTCAAGAGGTTATCTTTCTAGCAGCCCATCCCTTTACTAAGAAATGGGTGAGGTTTATAAAAAGGTGAAGAGGTGACTATGTGATTCATGTTCACTTGATATGCTGCAGGAGAGAAACCTCTGCATCCCTGATCACTAGATGGGCCGGGCCTCTGATCAAGAGGAGAGTGTGATGAGAGGTGATAAGAAATCTACATATATAAAAATTTTCATTTTTATATTTCCTACAATATTGTATACTTCCTTCATTATACAAATGTTCTGGCAGACAGCCTGAACCCTGATCTCTCAAGGCTAAAAGAATCAAATTAAAAAATCGCAGTTGGAGGCAGGTGATGAGAGCTTTACCAAAACTATACATAAGAGCATGCAGTAATCTCAAACCTGAATTAAATTAGACATCTAATCAGCAAATTCTCCCTGAACACTTCTCCCTCGACACTTCCATCTGGACACGGAGTTAGATACCTGGGTGTAAGGAATTTTCTAACAGACAGGGAAACACCTCTGTTACTTCCTCATAATCCCTTCTGGCCCATTCAGCACCACGACAGGACCTCCTCTAACAACAATATAGAAGAAAATATTCTGTTAGAAAGGCTTTTCTAGCTCTAGTGGAAGATGAATTCCTCTTGTGGTCATAAAAAGGACTGACATGATCACTGCCTCCCTTGCAGACTTGGGCCCTACATCCCAAAAGAATTACCATTAAAAATCATTGCAAAATGACTGGCATTGAAAATTCCAAACTAGACCAATGTTCACACAAACACATTTTTACTACATGCCTTAACAAAGCATACCTCACTATGCAAGGTGGTAACTGCAAACTAACTGTATCTCTTCTTGATTCTATACAGGCAGTATAAAAAGCAAAATAATGCAAATACATACATAACACATTTTTTCAGGTATTTCTTCTTCCATAAACCAATATTACGTTCTGCCTTGTCCAAAACGCTTATGCCCCAGCTATATATAGCTGGGCTGTACTTCTCTGTATGTATTGCTTGGGTGTTGATGAAAACATGTGTGCTTTCAAGTCTGTTACAACAGAGCTTTAATAAAGACACGTCGAACTCCTCTTGGTAGGACTTCTGTGTCTTATCAAGATAACTCGTGGCCCTCCTACCTAACCCGCTTTTGAAATTCCCCTCCCGTTCGTTGCTCTCATTTGACTTTGTTCAGCTGAGAGCTCTGTCATGTGTAGCCCAGATGGATCCAGCTGAGGTAACCATACAACTTCCCTACTGCCACTTCCAGATTTGCTGCTCTGCTAGGGGTTATCAGCAAAGCAGCAGGGTCAGCAAGGGGAATGTATGACTGTGTCCCAGTTCATAGTGCACTATATCAGCCTTAATTACGGAATACAGTGAGTGTAAGCTAGGACACTGCAGCATGTATTGGGTTGACTGAGTCATCAGCTTTTTCCTCACTGAATGTGGGAACCAGCACTTGAAACAGTCTGGGAGAAAAAAATCCTACCCAGAGGAGAGAAAGCTATAGAGACACACAGCACTGCTCTCCAAAAGCAGGGAGGAGAGAGGACTGTACTCTTCTGTGGTCCCACATCCTCCTGCAGCTTAATCCGATGTGTACAGGTTAGCTATCAACAGGAAGATCAGGAGACAAACCTTGCACTTCCAGCTTGTGCACCAAATGACAGATCACAGGCTTTCACCTCCTGAAAACTGACAAAATAGTGCAATTTCAGCTTCAAGTGTGGGTTTTTTCCCCATATTTAAAATGACTTAGATTTAGAAGGATCCGCAGTTTGCCAACAGACACAGAAAAGAGGTGAATAAATTGACTGATACATGATGATTTTGCATAAGCACAACATTATACACCATTCTGAGGCCATGATCAACAAAATGACTTGAGACCTGCTTGTAGCAAAAGTGGCTACACCATGCATACATATGAGTAATTACTAGTTGAACTAGAACTAATTCTACAAGGAGCTATAGCAATTGTTAGCCAAATTGAGTCTGCCGTGGCAGATGCTAAAATAATTGCTCAGGGGGATTGAAGGCCATATCCAAGCAGTTAATTCATTAGAAGTGTAATCTTCAGAGTGGCAATGGACGAGCAGACAAAATGGTAGCAAAAAGAGCCCAGTTCTTTAATCAAAAAAGCACTACTGTCCTCCTTCCTCACCTTCTATTTCCCTATTTGTATGAACAATTAATGCTTCAGTTAATGATCAAAACTGCCTATGTTTGCTTACTAGCTAGCCTGAACAAATTTCCCAGTGTCTTGGGTTTGGAAAAAACAGAGCATTTTGCTAGTGCGTTGTACAGTCATCAGTAATCAAATACATGAAGTCACTGTCCCTGCTATAAATCCCTTGCATGAAAAGAGTGGAGTATTGTTAAATAGCTGTGACAGATACTGGTTTCAACTGGCAAGATATTTCAGCAAGCAAACATTCCTCAAACATTCACACAGGTGTTGTCTACAGGAATGTCTGCATGGATACTTGCAGGAATAAAAATTATATTCCATGGGGAGGCTTTTTCACAAAGGATACTTCTCTATTTCTCAACTAAAGAAGAGAAAAACTCCCAGGTGACTTGTCTGACCAGTATGAACTAACCCTTGACTCTACTCAGATGCAATTCCTAGCAGAGCAAAGGCTCATTTGTGTCCATCCAAGTCCAGAAAATAGAGGTTATAGAGGATGTTATTGGCAAATAGGTCACATGCTGGCTGTATGCAAGGGTGCGTATGTCCCTGCAGAAAGGGAAGCCACTTGAAGGAGAAAGAGAATTGGTTAGACACTGAATTTATTTTGCATTATTCTCTGAGTTTTGAATGCAGGCTGTTAAAATTGGTCTATCCCTGAGCATTGATTACTTGTGTATTTGCACCTCCAGGACACAGACACAAAGCAATAAAACAATACCATTTCATTTGGCACAACTGACTGTAGAGGAAACAATGCTTGACATAAACCAGATAAAAATAAATATTAGACAAATATACACCAGACTGCTGCATACCGAGAACTCCAAAGTGGTTTTTACGAGTTTATAGGCTTGGATGTGCACAAAAGAAAACAGTAAAATTAGCTTTGCAGCCAGGTTGCCATCCTTACTCGTGCTGAATAGTACTTCAACTCACAAAGCACACAACTCATTTACAGCTCAGCATGATGAAGAAGGAGAGAATCTATTAAAAAATGTGAAGTAGAAAGGCTTTTCTACAGATGTTATGCACAAGTTCAGCAAAGGTGAGCAATGAAACCAAGTCTTTAGCCACGTTCCAAATCGCACAGGGCTTTACAAACCAGGTCCTCCTGAACTGCTTCTGGAAGTGACAGCAACCCAGCAAAGGGTGTTGTGGCAAAGACAATACATGAAACCCATTTCTATTAAACAAAGAAATAAGTTACTGTATAACATACGTGATAAATTTTCTCAGTGGTCCTAAGAAAGTTTTGTAGACGTCTAAAAAGGGCAATGTCACAGGAGAAAAGTGGGTGATTCTAAACATCAAGTAGACTTTGCAGCCCCTTGGACAAACAAATGGGAAAATCACGGCCTGCCAGGCTAGAAGTTACAGCTCTGCAGGGTGTAATGAGATGAGAGACATGTGGGGAACTGGGAATCACAGCTGTACTGCAGGCAAGCCAGGGACTGCCACGGAAAGCAATAGCATTGCCTCTCATGTCTCCTCCTGCCTCAGCACCACCAACCATCCTCACTGTTCTTCTCTAGGTAGCTGCTTTCACTAAGCAAACATAGCAGCTCTGCTTGTCCAATCTGATCAGAAATGTTTTTTTAAGACTATTGCTGATTTATCACCCTATAGGAAAGATACACATTTGAAAAAATGGTTGACAAATTTTCAGAACTATAACTGTTTCTTTTTGAGTTCAGAATTATTTAATTTGTCAAACATAATTCATTTCCCCCCATCTAGCCTTTTCTATAAGATGCTTAAACGTCTGCTTTCAGTTGCAAGTCACCACCAGAAAATTATAAAATAAAATCATCAGATGACTAGTGCTCTAGTACATACGTATATTACATATACATAAACATATATATAGCATATACACTAGCATAATTAGCTCATTAACAGCTAGTGTGATTGCCATGTTTTAAATCCCTTATTTTTTTCATCAAACTCTCCTCTCAGATTTCGACACTAAAGATGTCCAAAGTGATGGCACTACCATATATAGAGAGGCAGGCAATTTCCAAATACCCATGCTGTAACCTCCTCTCTAGTCACCTGCAGAAAGACAGCACACTGTGCCATTCAAATAATGTTTAACAATTAATATGCCTCTTCAAAACGGCCACCCTAAAAAAGGAAGACTATTATCCACTATCAACAGACTAAAAGTACAATCCCACGTAGTCATTACTGCCTGCAAATGAGCCGTTTTTCTGAAGGCAGTATACCAAATGCCTTTTCTTCTGCAAAAAAACCTTGCACAAATCAGAAAAACACAAAAACAAGGATATTCCAGTTTGGACACCTAGCATGTTTCTGATACAAAAGTTATGAAAACTGACTTATTTTTATATATGCTTTTCTAAGTTTGTTACTAGACCTGATTTTTTACCTTGAGCTTTTACCAATTGTTTAAGTATATACACTCGGTCTGATTTTTAAAGTTGAGCTTTTATTAGTTCTTCAACGATATGTGATATATGTATATAAAATAAGCACCCTTCTGACAGACACCTTCTCCTCAAGTCATTGCTTGGTGAACTTTCCACAGCAACCTGGGGATGAGCAAACTGACCTGTAACACCTGTTTGAGATAATGTTTGGAAAATGCCTCAATATATCATGCATTTATTTGATGTTTTCCCTACGGACAAGAAGCAACAGACCTTACATTAGGGTCCTGCAGGCTGGAGGTCTTACTGGGATTTACAAAAGAGGTCTCTTCTTTCACAGCCTGTTAAAAGAAGGAGCCAAAGTTTAGTACAACATCCACACACTTAGGAAAATACAACTGTTTATTAAAAAAATATTCCTGTAAGCACCCCAGAAAACTGCAATACCCAAAATGTCTACTCTGCCCAGATTTAAAAGGTACAGTATTTTTTCTTCCATCTCCTACAGTTGAGATTCACTGTGATGAGCTACAATGTACAATGTGCAGAGCAATAGTGTTAGGAAGAGATTGGATAGGGATAAAGGAGGAGAAAGAAAGAAATGCTGATATTTATGGTCCTTCCAGAAAGCATTTGAGCAGAAATAATAAAAATCAACCCAGGCAAACATACTGTAGTTGAGTTCTTCTTTTAATTGGAGTAGAATAAATATTTATGTAGTCTAATCAAAATAATGATGCCAACTTTTCATTCAGTCTTTGAAAAATGAATTGAAAAATGGGATCTTCTACATATAATCACACTGTACATGCAATTCACAGAAAATCTCACTCACCACTGCTCTCTGCTAAATTACAGAGTCCCGTCTCTCACATACCATTTGTCTGCAGAGTTGAAAATACTAGTACTGCAAAATGACTTACATGAAAATTGCTTGATTACCCAGGAAACGCCCAATTCAGGCAGGTGTTGGTAAATTATACTCTTCAACTGAGATGCAGGGTTCCACAATCCATGTGTAAATGCCAGTGTCAGCGCAACACTGCACCCCTCTATAAAAAATACTGTCTGAAGACACAAGAGTATCTCCAAATCAGTAATGGACTTGGCAGGCTCTGACATTACCATTCTGCTAAATGGATAGACAGCAACTGATATGGTCCTACAACAGAGTGATTTTTCAGTGTTCAATATCTGAACCATAATAATTTGAGGCCATCGGTCCAGATCAAATTGAATTAAATGTGTCAGTCTCATCCTCTTCAAAATGGATGAGACAGGTTCCTTCAAATCCATCAAATCCAAATCAAAGGATTTTACAGGCATGTAAAAATATTGTAAATTTGACATGAGACCTTCCATTCAACACAAACTGATATATTCAATTTGAGAGTACTCATAAGAAAAGGAAACAAAATCGAATCTGAGTTTCTTCTATACTTTAGCAATGAACTACAAAATATCCGTAGGGATGCTTAGTGCTTGGGGAAATTGCCCAAGTTGTGACAGTCTTAGGTTTGTTTCCCCCTTGTGCCAGAGAGAACAAAACCCCCCTTGCCACTTCCCAGGTCATTATTTACCAGAGCTTCAGCCATGGTGGGAACAGACTGTTCCAGCTTCTACACACAATGAACTGTATGGGCAATTAAACTGGAACCACTGGGAGCCTGGCAGAAAGTGAACTCTGTCCTGGGCCTTCTCCAGCCCAGGCAAGTACCTGAGGTGATGGGTTAGGGAGCATTTTGAGGTAAGTCCCTCCGTAACCCTTCCTGTTAGAGTTGTTGCACCTTGTATATTGATACCAAACCCCTCATCAGCAGAGAGGGGACTCTCTGAACCTTGTCAGCAGGCTTGTCCCTCTCCTAAGGGGCTAGTTTACACAGAGGAAGCTAGTTTACAGCTAGTTTACAGCTCAGAGGAGAACAGGATCAGCAGTAGGTACTGGAGAAGCTTCATCCCAACATAGTGCTCTTAGGTATTTGGGTTTAATCTCCCTCAGCCAGAGGTTTTCTCGGTCCTGGACAAATGCTCTAAACATTAAGGAATCAGATAAAAGTGGGACATAATCACACCATCACCACCATTGTTTTGCAGCTAAGGTTTTCAGTGAATTAGCATCACACTGTGAATAATTTCAGGACCCGGAATGCAATTTTTAAATTTTAATAAATTCATAACTTTAAGAAATTTAGCTCAGCTCTAGAAAACTTTTTTTTTAACTGGTCTTCTAGTAGCTCTGTCTAGCATAATGTTTATTCAAAATCTAGTACTTTCTTGAAAGGACAGAAAATGTTTTTTGAAGATTTTAGAGAAAGCATTGAAAATCATTCTTTGTTGGCACAGATGAGTGCTGAAGTAATATTTCTTTGTTCTACAGAAATTATAATGCTTTTTATAAAGCTGTTGAGTTTCTGAAAGCTGTAAACATGAATCCAGCTGTCAGAAACTTAATACACAGTCTCTTCTTCCACGCTGATGTCTTAACAACATTTTATTGTTAAGCCTGACAAGCTAGCTGCTTATTATGTTTCAAATTGGCTACTTTTTAAAACTATAAATTTTACTTTATTCCAATTTTCACCAAATTAATTGAGCTGTATTTTAAGATGCACTTGAACACAACAATAGAAAAGAGAATACGGAGATCAAGGATGCAATGCAGGGGCTGTGACCAGGAATGAAATGATTAAAATTCCACCTGCTTAAACACTATAAACCATGGACCTCATTAGCCAGTTAAGAGGGCTTCACTGTATTAGTCCCTGATAGCTGACCCTTGGTTTCTTCTCAGCTCTGTGACTACACTACCACTCTCTTTTGCCTTCTCTGCGTTGGAAGGCTAAGCCTGCATCTCAAGAAGTGGTGTATTCCTAAGCGGCATGATCAGCATCCTGAGGAACTTCTCTTGGTATTAATTTTCCCCATTATTACTCATGCTTTAGAGAACAGAAGAGACTCCTGCACCCACAAGTAAGTACTGCAGACCAGTGAGCAAGTAATCCCACTCTAAACTGGAGGGAGAGAGGGAGCATGTAAAGAAATGGAGAGGCTTGAACAGCCTCAGGTGATGCAGGCATGCACACTGGGTGCCACGGGTGTGCACTGGCAGGTACACATTAATAAGGCTGGGCTAATTCTCCTTGCCCTATGCCTCTCCTCCATGCCTATGCATGAACAGACATAGGAAAATGTTATACCTGCAAACATTTCTGCAAAGGGCTTCAGCCATCAGGAACTGTACCACCCTTGCTTTACTTGTTGGCTTGTTGGGTTTTGGTTTTTTTGTTTGTTTGCTTGTTTTCAGAAGGAGGCCAGTAAGTCATCAGGTGACAGTATGTTTCTTTTATTTTTCCTCCTAACTCAGCAATTCACACTTACTAACCACACAAGGACTTCCTCAGCCTTACTGAAAAGATGTGAATGTAAAACAAGGGTTATACTTGTACACAACTGTCACAATGTAATTCCCAGATGGTTTGCCTTCATTTGAAAACAAGTGCATGTGCTAGGGCCAGGATTTGGGTTTCCACCACAGGATGCCCTCCATCAGTGGAACAAGGGAGTTTAGCCAAGGCTAGCAGGAGGTACCTGGTGGGGAACACATATGGAGAGCTGGGCAGAGGCTCTGTCACCCACAGAAAGCCCAGCACTGAGCTGTGTAAGAAGGACAGAGGCAGCAGCATGGAGCTGCTCAGATCTCCTTAACTAAGGCAGATTCTCCCCTCACCCAGAGGCTGCTGCTCTGAGAGGGAGAGGTTTCAGGACATAGCAGACATGGAAACTTCATTTATACAGAAGCAGATTAATTTAATAATTACCCAAAGAGAAACAAGCTGGCTCTTCTGGCTACTAGACTGCAAACCAAACAAAATTAAAGGTTGATCCATATAATCCATCCACACAATGCCATTCTCTTTCCTTATCTGCACTGGGCCCAGAGCAAAAGAAAAATTATTGGTGTTCCAATTTCATATGCCATTAAGTTTCTGGATGGTGTTAGAAACAAATGTAAAGCATTACTTTATCATACTAGTGACAAGAAACATGCCTGGACAGAAATGCCATTGTACAGGCTCTCTTCATAGATGATTGCTAAGAAAGACTAGTTTCACCAAAAGATGAAAAGAGGAGAAAAGCATCTAAGTAATACCAAATATTGCCCACAGCTGCCTAAGTGATCTACCTATGGCCTGCCAGGCTGATCCTGACAGTTTTCAGACTGCTTTTCAGCCGACTCCTGAGCACCCATAACCCCTGCTATTGTCCTGGCAGCCAGGTCCTTTGGAGCCTTAGAGAGGGGGCGGATGCTTGAGGGATGCTACATGAGACCCTGCTGAGCTTTTCAGCAGGGGTGGGAACACTTTCTGGCCCATGGGAGCAACTCCACGTATGAATTCATAAGCCCTGGTGGCTGGATTTGCTTAGTGAACAGCAGCTCCTTCTATTTTCTTCTGAAGGAAGAGTCAGCCCCAGCATGACGGGGAACAGGACCTCAAAATGAGAATTGGTTGCACTGGGCATGTACCAAGTGGGAGAACACAGGAAAGACAACTTTGGCTGCAGCCGTCTGTGCTTCTGAACAGATGACTAATTCCAGCTGGGACTGTGGGCTGGTGAGCCTCCAGTGGGGCACTGGGCAAGGCAGGCTGTGTTCTTCAAACCTCAAGCAAGCACCTTGGGAGCTAGTGCCATCTGTGCCTCTCCCCCATCACAAGGGGCATCGCTGCAGCTCTCACCCCATCTGATCCACAATAGGAATCTCTTGAATCAGCAAAAAAGACTGCATGAAGAATCTGATCACTGCAGCCAAGGGTGGGTGTCAGGTTCTCATGTGAGAAAGACAAGGGTCTGGAAGGCTCATATGAAACACATGATGTCTCTTATTTAGCAATTTCACAAAGTTCCCAGTTACAGAAAGGAAGGAGTAGCAACACAGCTTTCACATGTTTGGAGATCTTCAAAGATAAGGAAACAAGAGCTCTCACTGCAGTGGCCTGGAAATACTTCTGTATTTTGGCTCTTTCTGGCTCTGTAACAATGCTAAGGAGGCCTGAAGCATACCAGATTTTTCAGCTATTCATCAACATTTTTGTCATTTGTCAGCCACGCTAATTGTTGGCTGATCTCATTAGATAATACAGGCTAAGCAACACATCAACAGGAAGAACACCCTGCCAAGGTAAACCTACCTTGGTGATTTAATATGTCAAATGTATCCTTTCAGGCAGAAAAGCATGATGGTTAGGTCCCTTGGGAACAGACTATGTTTTTCTCCTTCTGAACAGGGCCTGGCACCACGTGTCTCCTGGGCTATGGTGGGGCTCCTACACATCACTGCAATTAAGAGTACTTGTCTCATCATGTACTAGCACTTACAGACATGCCAGCTAGGAGACATAGCTGACATATCCACAATGTGTTGTCACAGTCTTGTGACACCACTGCCACATTTGACTCCAGTATCCCAGGGAATAGATTAAAGATTTCCCTTTTCCCACATTCTGTTTATCTAAATTCTCCCTCCCATTCTGTACCTCAGCAAGGCTGCCGCATCATTTCCTCAGCTCCTTCCCTGACTTTGAGGTATCATTGCTGACACACTTCTAATGAGCTGCCATGTATCATATATTGATCATCCTGGCCCACACACATTCAAAAGCTTGTATTTTTGTACTTCTGACACCCTTCATTTCCTGTAGCCTCGCTTTTAAAGTTGAGCAAACCTGTTTCCCCTTAGCAACTGAACACAGAGGACTTGAAGCTGAGCCATTTTTAAATTCCATTGTTATGAGCAATTATAACTGACGCGATGTTGTGCTCGCTGCTGTTCCAGTCGAGAGTCCCAGCACAGTTGCTGCTTTTTACTTAGCCTGAAATTCGCCAGTGAGTTTATTGCTCATCCAAGTGGGTGACTAACAGCAACAGCTTTAGCAAGGAAGGCATCGTGTACATAAGGAGCTGTGCAAGCTTCCCCCACAGCCTGAACACCTCAGCTGTGACCTGTTATACTCACGTAATTCCAGTTCTGATCTCTGTGTGAAGACTGTCAAATTGTTCAGTAGCTCTGTGCTGTGAATAAGGACGGGTGGAGGGAAGGAGGAAAGGAGGAGAGGGAAGCAAACAGCATCTAATTCATGATGGAAAGAGGTTAAAATGTTGGAAAACCTGATCCTTTCAAGGTACTTAAGTCAACATCTAGTGAAAGCTAAGAACTCCTCTGGGGATCCAGAAGGATTTGTTTAAGTCCTATTATAAGAAAGATCGCATAAGATTATAAATCCTCAAGTGTCTTCCCCTCACCTACTCTATTTTCATTCATGACCTGATTAGGGTTTGAATCCAGATCCCCTTAAGTGAATAAAGCTCCAAAGACCCAGCTCTTATAAAGACAGTGAATTTTTTCTAGAACTACATGGCAAAAGCATGTGGACTTTGAAGTTGACAAGTCCTTACACTTGAATCTTTCCTTAAAGGAAACAGCACAATGAAAAAGACAAAGAATCATCAAAAACGTAGCTAAGACAGACTAGCACTGTTAGTCACCTCACTTATGCACCCTTTCTACCATAAATAATGCATAGATTCCAGTCTCATTTGCATTTGCAGCCATGGCTTGCATCTACATAGAGAGCACAGGCTGCAGGATGACACCTGTCATCCTGTGCATGTCCTGAGACATCTTCTGTACCACAGTCCAGTCCTTTCCTCGAGGCAACTCTAGACAGCACAGGCAACCTGCACTTACTCACATATTTGCAATACTTAAAGCAAAACAACATAATAATTGGTCTGCACCTGTTTCTAGGACAGGGAGGAAAAAGAGAGAGAGGGCTATTGACCTGGCCTAAAAATTTACCTGGGTATAAGCTTGTGAAGAAAGTTAGCGTGTGAAAGGGGCTAGAGCATTGAACGTCCCTTTGTTCAGTGTAAATGTCCCTTTGTTTACTGAGAATCAAGGCAGGGGAATCAATTGCTCGAGAACCCAAACCTGGCTGATAGAAGATACCTCTCACCAGTCAAGAGTTTCCCTTGGGATTGATAAAGCAGAAGTGAATGGGATTTTGTATGCTCTTTGTAAATAGCTCCGCATCTCCAAACTACCTTTTCCCATCACTTTTTTCTTAACAAACAACCCATAATGCTCAGTGAGGTAATGTCACCTCTGCTTGTCTTCCATAAACTGCACTGCAAAAGTGTATCTTAAAAATGGGCTTGGTGTCCTCTTGTCTGCAGAGAAAGATGCGAGTAATGCAAAAATCAGCTGCAGTAGATATCTATGAGAAACAGGATCTCAGTTCCTTCCCTGTGCTAACCTGCTAGACTTACATCAACCCAAGGATTTAGGAAAGCTTGAGTAACAGGTGGAGAATACAAACACCGCTTGTAGAAGACAAACTACTAGAATACAACACACACTGCCTGCCAAAAGAAAAAGCCCTGCTGAGATAGCTGTACATTTGCTCAGGAGCCTGTGCTTAATTCTAAGGATAATTAGGATTTGCCCAGAGCCAAAGTGGATATAAATAGCAACAGAAACCTGCTAGTATCTTTCCTCCATCAGTTGGGCCATGAACTGTTTGGCAAAAGGGACTCTTCGTGATACTAACAAGTCGTCTGATCAATCACAGCATATCAGCACTGACTCATGCAAGCTGCAAAGGGGTTTTAAATGCCAGGGAGAGCTGGTCTTTTGTATTCTGGCAGCTCCTCACTGCTGCTTTATACCACTCCCTCTCAAATGAAGAGTCTGGAATAAATGCAAAAAAAGGACAAAAAAAGAAAAGAAGAAAAGATGTCAGTTGCTTCACAGTGTTTAGTGCTCCCCTGGAGCTTAATTATGTGGGAACTGTGATATGCAGTCTGTCAGCTAGAAGGTGGCAGATCCCTGTGGCACAGTTTGAAAGGTGTGTTGTGAAATACTGCTCCTTTGCTCTAGACCTACAGATACTGTATGGCATGCTCTGTGCAAACCACAGGTTCCCAAAGTTGTGTGTGGGTTCCTCATGTTTCTCACTTGTGGTGTCTATGGCAGTGTGCTCCTGGATTCAGCTTCCAGCATCCCCATGCACGCTGTAGTTTGATTCTCCAGCTAGCAGAACGGCACATAAATATTTCCATCTTTGCCAAATAAACAAACTCACTCGTGTTAGTTTCCTCCTGCTCTATAACTCTAAACCACATGCAGGGCTCAGTGATCGGCACCATAAACTTAAAAATTTTCAGTCTCTAAGTCAGGACTATAGCCATGGGAGATGGTGTATTGCCCCTCAGGAATGCGATAAATAGCTCTTCAGCATAATTCTGAAATGAAGCAGTGCAGAGACCATCTTCCAGAATATATTTTCAAATGTACTGCATAATTTTCCCTGTTTTTTTAATTTTTGAAATCATAAGCATTGGAATGATTAATTTCTAAGGCACTCTCTTGTGTTGGTGTCTAGCTGCCATAAAGAAAGAAGACTACAAAAAAATTTCCTGTCCCAGTTTATATTTTCCACTTGCAAACATTCACTCCATTCTCAGAATTAACAAGGAACAGCTTCTTCTTCTACTACATGCACGAGGTGCCTTCATAAACTTGTCACATCCTGATGTGAGTAGCATATGGTATTGAAAATATTCCCACTGCTTAGAGAGAGAGCTGTTACAAATATTTCAAGCAACAGTTTGTTAATTTTGGATCCGATCCTACAGTGCACCAATATTTTTCTCATGCTTTTACACCTAACTGTATAATGACGATGCCCCCTGAAGTTTCATAAAGGACAAGTTAGACCATAGATTTTTGGGGATGTTTTAAAAATATATTAGTAGATACTCTAACAAGCCTTTAAAAGAACATTTAATTTCAAATAAGACAGAGTCTGTTTTTTTCTTCTTCCTTTTACAAAGTAGAGAGGAGCAAACCCTCATCTTTTTTGTGATACCATGAAATAAAGGAAAATCTATGCTGTACATGAGGAAAATCAGCCTGTCTTGCTCTACAGCTCAATGAATATAGGCTGTGCCTTACAGAACCTAGATATATTTCTTGCCCTGGCTGCCTTGTAAATTGAAATATGACAGTACAGAAAACAAGACATGAGAAATTGGAGTCTTAAGAATAAGGCCAGAAGGCAGGACTTCTCAGGGATTTAATATGGAACTGGCATCAAAAGACAGAATTGGGCAGAGGATAATAGGGTTAGTCCTGCAGATATACTGGGCAGCAGGGTACGTCAGATGGGGTCAAAGAGGGGCAGGATCACAGCCCTGGAGGAATACATGGAGTTAAAAGTTGTCTTCCATGAAGAAACTATTTCTTATCTGCTCCCTCAAAAGGATGCTGTAAGTGTCTCTGGGCAGTGTAATGCCATCCCAGCTCACTTTTCCCAGAAGACGACTGAACTGCCACTGGGAAATGGCTTAGCTACTGGTATTCAGCTAGTTGTTCAGGTGGGGGGAGTAGAGAAGATAACTGGGTGGTTTTATGGCATGCTGGTATGGTGGTTTATCGGGGCCTCCTGTAGCCCTCTCCCTCCTCCCATTTTCTAGGTGATAGATGGTGTGTTTCTTCTCATTCCTTCACCCTGGGCCTTTTGCCTACCCTTCCCAGAGCTTATCTAGCCGCAGCTTCTTACTGTAATGGCTGACCATTGCCTGGTCTCTGCCTACTTATTTTTGCAACGTATCTGGGAAGGGTAATCTTTCATACTTGACAGGAGGGGAGCTCAAGTGCAGAAGAACTCATCTCTAGTTGCACAGGCAATTTTGTGGCTAAGCAGGGAGTTGAATGAGGATTTCCATGATTAAAGTGACATCCTAACTTACTGGCTATAACTCTTAAGCCATACATTGCTGGCACTGAAAGCTTCTGGGATTTCAAACTGAACTGTATGCCATTATTTTTCCACAAGACATGCTATCCTACAACAGTCTTGCTTTCCCTTCCTTCTCCCTGAAATCATAAGACTTTTCTCATTGGGGCCAAACCTACAGACACCTGCTTAATCCAATCTGACTGCTAAAGCCTTGTGCAAAACACCACAGGTAAGAAGGAAAAAAGGAATGCTCAGCTTGCTCTGAAACTTATTTACAACATAGCAGCAGCTAAAGAATACAGTTATGGCATGCATGAAAAAGCAACCCAGGATGTTCTCCCTTGGAAAGCCTCAGGGTGAAAAATTAAGGCAGGGCAGGTGAATTGAGAGATGCATACGTTTAGCACATTTCCTATCTTGCCTTAGTAATGCTGTTCTCTGAATGCAACAGCACACACTGCTTCCAGTCATTAACTATCCAGTCAAACATGATCATTAAGCATATTCAGGAGAAAAAACAAACATGAGAAATATACTATGACATCCTGTAGAAAAGACACACGGGAAAAACAGAGGGCAAACCCAAGGGCAATCAAACAAGAAACATGCTGCATAAAATACAGTTGATACAACACAGAATTCAGAGAGGTGAGAGAACTGCTTTAAGCAAAAACTAAAAGAAAAAAACCCAGCCTCCTTCCCCCACATGCTGTCAGATTTATGGTTTCTGTTCTTGAAATCTAGGGCAGTCAGAATAACCAAATTTTGATACTTCCTTAGGTTTAGCTAGACCAGATGTAATCTAGTGCTCAGATGAAAGATCTGCCAAGGAACAACAAATACACAAAGATGATTGTTAACAAAATCCTTTGCAGGGCAAGTTGACCTGATATGTTATTGTGAAAAGAAACAAAGTGATGGAAACACCAACATTATTTGTAATTCAAAGGGAATAGTATGCACAAGGATACTACAGGAACTTGGGATAAGAGTCATACCAATCTTTCTGCCTCTACTTTTGTTCCTAAAGCATTCTATTTGGCTTTATGTTTGGCACAAATGGCATTACCTTTTGTCCACAAATTACACTTGAAAAGAATCACGTATTTTAGGTTTCACTTAGATTTAGCTCTGACTGGGAAATTAACTTGTTACAGTTATGCCATCTAGCAGCAGTTTTCAGTTGTGTAACATTATTACAAGACTTGTGGTGTTTTTGAAACAGGATGTGTCCGATGTAAACACTGACCAAGCAGTGAAATTAGCAGCTTGAAATTTAGTGAAAAGCACACATACAAGTAAGAAAACAATAGACTAGCTAACATTTCACATTGAGACATCGAAAGTTAATCCCCTAAAATAAAGGTTGCATCTGGATGCATAGATATTCTTTTTAGAACACCCTTAACCACAGTTTCCATGAGTGGTGGGTAGCCTCAGAAAACTCCACAGGTTATTGTTTCTCAGCTACAAAGTAAGTAAAAGCTACAGTGACAAAAGCAAAACATGGAGATTTCCTTGGGCCTTCTCTCCTATTTTCTCAGCCTCTGTATTAATCATGTCAGTTAGGACAAATTTCCTACTTCCATCACATCAATCATTTTGAGTTACCTGAAGAAACTGTAGAGCAGCTAGAGAAAGCTAGGTCAATGTGGATACTTGAGGTAAAATAAGGTGCTTCCTCAGGAGCGACATGATTTTGGAAAATTGGTGTAAGCTATGCCAAAACTAGAAAGGCGAAATAGTAAACACGGATTACCTGAGCACCTACTCTAAAAGCAGCTTCCACTTGAGCTTTAAGGATGTTGCACTTCATGTGGTCAGGTACAGAGGAAGGTGACACAGGGGCATGAAGAGTCTTTTCAGACACCTTCTTGTCTTCACCCTAGATTTAATATAAAAGACAAGCACAGTGACATATATTAGAAAGATAAGTTAGCAGAATGGTCAAAGGTCAAATTTTTACTTGTAACAACTTGATTCAGCAATACTGGATAAAACCTCCATGTTCATACCCTGATAGATACATCTTACAATAAAAAGTTTTCAAAATATTTAATGACTTGATACTATTTTCAGGACAAAAAAAGCCTCAGGGAAGCCTGAGTAATAGAAGCAAGAAACCGATGTGGAGTGAAGATACATGGAAAAAGGCCAGCCAGGCCCTGGAGTGGTTGCCCGAACCTGTGATCACACCGAGGAAGGAAAACATTGTCTCAAAATATCCCACAGCAGGCAGAAGAAGGAAAAGTTCACAACACTCAACTATAGTGAACATTGGTTTCTTACATCACCCTAAGAATGTAAAGGGGCTTGCAAATTTAACCAGAGGGATTCCAAGAGATCTCCGCGTACTTGCAAGCCAAGCAAAATCTCCTTCATCAGAATAAATAAAAAATCCAGGGAGTTTAAACATTGCTGCTGCTGTTTCCACTTGATGTCAACCCCTTACCTATGCAGTGATCTGGATCAGAAGTCTAAAGCCTCAGGACAGCTAGTTTAGTGACCTGTTCAAACATGACCTAAAGACTTTGTGCCTTGAACAAACTACATCCAGCAGAAATGCCAGCATGAATGCAGAAAAGAAAAAAAGAGAAAACAAAAAGGACAATGTAATACTAATGTATAAACAAACAGGGTATGAATGAGACCAGGATTGTAAACGCGAACTCTTAAACAATCAAACTGTAATATCTTATATAATTTTAAAGAAGAATTGGGCAATGATGCTTGCGGACCTGGCTGAAAAGGGAAAGCTGCTGCTGCTGCTGGAGGTTGCAGGCTTTTTAGAAGCCATTCCTGGGCATTCAGTTCTGCTTTAGCCCTTGTTTGGGTCACACTTTAAGGGTTTCACCTTCAAGCAAGCAAATCAGCCATTGCAAACTTTCCTATTCTTCCTGAAAATGAGACCTGAATTACAACCAGGTAACAGCCTAGACTATGCATTCATTTTCCACTCTCATTGCTGCAAAGAGTGAGTGGTCGTATACACCCGGACAGGACAGATAGGTAATGCTGTAATTCAGATTTCAGCCCAAACAGGTACAAGGCATCAATAAACCAGGTCCAGTGCATCCTTGAGGCTCATTTCTGGAAAGTATTTCAAGACAGAACCAGCCATTTTTTAGCCGCTGAAATTACTGTATGATTAGCCCTTTAACTTGAAAACCTGCCTCCTTTATCCTTCCTTCTGCCCTCCCCCATGGCATCCCACTGGTTGACAGTAACTACAATCTTACTGACTCTTCTCTCAGGTCCGTGAACAATCACAGACAAAAGGGAACACCAAGATTCGGGGGTACGCTTTCTGCAAGTGGAGCAAATCACAGATGCCTGAGGAAGCTGTTCTGCAAACACTGGGGAGGGAAAGAGCCAGACCTCTGCAGAACTCTATTGAGACTGCAAGGTATTTCTCATGTGTAAGCAAAGTTGGTCCAGCAGACTTCTGCATCTGAAATGCCAGAGCTGCCAGGTATGATTTTGAACAACTGTCTGTTAAAGGATTGCTCATCATGAGATTTTTTTTCTCTGGCAAATTTCTAATAATTCTTACATGTTTATTTGCCAAGCCACATTTACTGGTTTTAGCGGAAGATATTTTTGGGGTTTTCATTCTCCCCACTTTCCTCCTAAGGGAAAAAAAAAAATACTTAAAATGAAAAGTTACAGCATCTAGCTGCAGCAACTTATGGAACTGTAGTCATCTATTCACTCTTGAATATAACGGTAGTTCTGGCAAGCATATGAAAAAAACTATGAAATATTTTTTTGACATAGGTGTCTTTTCTGGGATACTCATGAAGCTGAGAAGTGGAGATACTCAAAAGGACAAAATTAACTGTAAAGAAAGCAAAACTTTTCCTTCACCAATAGTCTTGGTAGTCACAGTGCACTACTACACACTTTAAAAGGGCTGCTATTATTGTCAACTTGTAAGTGTATTGATTTCTAATAGCAGAAAGAATAACGCACTAAGCAGTGGCATTTCTAAAGGCCATGCAAAATCCCACCTTTGTTTTAACACTGGATAATAATTAAATATCATTTCAGTCAAGCAAGATTAAGCAACTGTATTTTACTACATAAATCAAGACAACCGATGCTTGGTTAGGACACAAGCTTGTTTCGTAACTTGAAAAGTTCCAAAGTCCCATCCATCTGTTATTCAGATAGATATGGATATTTTTCAGTCCTTATGTTCTTCCTTCCCTGCCCAGTTTCTCCACATTGACCAAGAGCAAGATAAAAGCCCTCAGGGCTGTCCTGTAGCTGGGAACTCTCGAAAGGTCTAAACCTCCTGCTGTATTCAGGATTATATCAGATGACTCCATGTAATGGAGACTGTCCCCAGTGCGGGATCTGATGTGCAAGTCTCACATTGAGATTCTCATAACTCGAGGAGTCCAAATGCTGATGCTCATGGACCTGGCTGAAAAGGGAAAGCTGCTGCTGCTGCTGCTGGAGGTTGCAGGCTTTCTAGAAGCCATTCCTGGGCATTCAGTTCTGCTTTAGCCCTTGTTTGGGTCACACTTTAAGGGTTTCACCTTCAAGCAACCAAAATTTGCTTTGCTTGCACCCCACCAGGAGCAGCAGCACCTTTAGTGACTGATCACACATGAAGAGCAGACATTGCTGCAATCGCTGCTTGGCCTCGTCCTGCTCCCCAGATGCTGAGCCAGCAGCCGAAGGCCACCACCTCCCCCTGCCCCAGTAGAGACGCTGACTGCACACAAACCCCATAGAGGGCTTGGGAGTGCTCGACCTGACCCAAATCTCCTCTAGCTTCTGAACATGTGTGAAAGGCTTCTTTGCCGGTCTGCCTTGGCAATTGATGGACTTTTCTGCCACAGTGCAGCACATCCTGAATCATTACTGAATTCTGCTCTCACATAGCTGATTAGCTGAGACTATTACACAGTGTAATATTAGTCAGTGGCACTGAAGAGCCAGACTAAAAGTGAACTCAAACCGTAGAACAAAGTAGCACCTCCTTACTGCAGACTGTTAGCACTTCTAAGCATCTATGTAAGTTCCTATTGTTCCTTAATGCCACTAATCTTTACATATAAGCCCATTCATCCCCCAATTTAACTCCTGAAGTATAATTGTCATCAAGAAGGCAAAAGAAAAAAGATATTTCAGGACTACAAAACCATACAGTTCCTTCTATGGTTCATTTCACTAGTTTATAAGAAAATAAAAGACCTAAAACCTGCCTGCATTTGGAATCTCTATATACTATTGCTGCAAGAATGAAAGCTGTAATCTACTTTATTTTGCTGTATAATAAAGAAATCTTACATTTCCAGAATCCTTATCACTTGCAGTGATGAGTGAAGCATAAAGATAGCAGCTGGGTATTCAAATGTTGTACCAGGTTGGCAGTTATTAAAATTTTATTTTCATTTATAAACTAAGAGCATTCTATGTGGAAGTCACTAGAAAACTAAACATGGCATAATGTTAATGAAACTTCCAATTTTATCATTTCTTATTATGTAATTCCAAAGAATCTGAGATACCCCTTTCAAGTGAATGTCTGAGAGTCAAACTTGCATTTGAAAGAAATAATCTTCTTGCTTAAAATTGCAATCTAAACTCATCCTAAAAGGTTTAGAAATGAGGAAAAAACCCATTAAGTTAAGATACCTGATAACACTCCAATTTTCCATCTCCAGTTCTGCTGGTGCTAAAAAAATAGCAATGTGTTCACATCACTTTCACCATTGATGCAGAACTTTATTTTTCCAGAGAAAGAGAATACTGGAGAATTGCATTTAAGTGGGTTTGATAGAAGTGGGTTGAACTAGCTCAGATATATACACACATAAAACTAGATGCCTTTTTTTCTTTTTATAATTGAGGTCTTAGGTTTGCTTTTCTCCTCCCAAACATTTACTTTAAATTCAATTACATTTGCTGATACTAGAACTGAAGGCAGATTTGTACGGTGTTAGATAATGATGACACTGGCTTTGGTTTGCAAAGCTAACTGAATAATACGTACACGTACAGAATATAAAAATAGTTGCATGAAACACAGCAATACCACTCCTGTACTTAACATTTTCATTCTCCCTGCTTTAAAAGGTTCGTGCTTTGTTCCACATAAAACTTTGTACCAAGAACAAGATTCATGATCTTTTGCCTCTGTGAATATATCAATAGTCTCCTCTTAGCCAAACAGTATGTTTAAAACACGTATTTAGCTGGAGATGTCTGAAGAATAGAATTAAAATTTTGTTTAGGAACGCAAGTTTATTCTTCGTTGCTAGTCTCACTACTAGTGGGAGGTAAAATTTTAATGAAGACTAAGACAGATATATAGGTTCTGAATGCACATCAGCTATGTAAGGTCAAAGCTTTTGGTTTCCTGGAACTCAACTACATCTGCAAATGTGCATGAAAATCTACAGATTCTTTTGCCCTCTTTCCACCAGGAGAATTATTGAATTTTTTCCATGTGATAGCTAACACCAATTATGAACAGATACCATAATGGTAAGACCTGTATGATTATGTGTTACTCTTATTTGAGGCAAAGTTTGCAAGCAGAAGCTGCATCTTTTATTAGAAAAATACATTTGAAAAAACAAACAGACAAAAAAAACCCCTCATTAAGCTGTCAAATACACAAGACCTTCCTCAGGTCAACTATCAGTTTGTCTAATGAAAGATATAACTCCCCAAAAAATCTTGTTATGCTTATATCCTTGGAGCAAACCTCTTTAGTTCCTGGTATCAAATTTATTTTATAAAATACTATTGCTCAATATTATTAGATCCTGCCTCTGTCAGTGCCAAGCTTCATGATCAGTGCCAATGGCAGTGCCAAGCCTTACCGGGTCATGGTAGCCATGTTTCCCATGGTATACCCTCTGATCAGTGTATCACACACCAGAGTCTCAGATATATCAACAAAGTGAGTTGTTTGTGCCGGTTTTTTTAAACCACAAATGATTTTTGGAATTGCGGTAGCTTTAGTCTTTGCAGTTGTGCATGGGGCAGGTAGTTCCACAGCTTTTTTGCAAGTGGTATCATTTGCAAGCAGTCAGTAGTGTAACTGGGTAGCCCTGTAATGTGGTATTGCCATGCTAGCAAAAGGCCATAAGCTTTGAAGAGAGTTTGCAAAGCCATTGAGGCTCATCAGGCTCGCTCTCTCTGAACCTTTCGTGATCTGCCTGAGGCTTTGTTTTACTAGGTTTAGCTGTAACAGCAATAATTTTATATAGAAAACAGTAACACAAGCAGTTATTCTTTGTAGAATGAGGTATTTATGACTTTAACACAATGATATATAAAACACAGGGCTGGTACGATAACAGCGGCCTTGAGAAGTGGAGACACAGGAGGTTGTGTAGAGGAGCGCAGGCATGGGGTGATAATGCAAGGGGCACAGGCTGGCCCTGGAGACCCCATGGTTATAAACAATTCACCAATGGCCAGTTAAAGAAATGCAGACCTGGACCTGGACAAAACTGGTTTTAGGGGCAATGAAGAGAGCGAAGACATAGGATCTAGCATATATGTGTAAAAGCCACCATGTATAGCAAATTTGGGTGTAACGTGAAGATGCAGATCAATGAAGAAAGAGCAAGGTGTAAAAGCATGTTTGCAAACGCACAAAAGGACCCAAAGTAGATCCTAGAGTGAGGAAGAAGAAACCATGAATATGACCATCACAACACCCCTCTGCCCCCCCACCAGAATGAAATCACCAACCTTAGGACCCAGGGGTACAGGGGAAGGGTGAGCATAACACTAGGAAAAGGGGTACTAATTTGAACTGTATTAGTATTCTTTCTTTCTATGTCATAATTATATCTGGACTAATAATTACTAGACTCCCAAGATTTCAGAAATGCTAACAATACATTCTTGGCTTTATATTTTATATATATACACACACACATACACACATGGAGCAAGGGGGATGGGAGAACATATTTTTCTAAGGAAAGGCTTTCAAGAAAGAAAATCAGAAATATATTCACAGCTACAACACTTAGGCTTGTCTCTCCTGGAGATGAAGGAGTCTGCTAGCACCAAAGGGCATGAAACGCATGTTGAAACTGACTTTCATCATTCAGTAGGTGGACAGACATGTCCACTGTACCAAACAGCTCTGGAAAAGAGATTGGACACATCCATTCATCATTCCCATGAGACAAAGTTTGCTGTAGCGGACAATCAAATTAATTAACTGCTGAATCTAATTTACCCAATTTCTTGTTAATTCTCCTATGGGTTGATTATGAAGCCTGACAAATTCCAGGCCCAAAGCACTTTGCTTGAAAAAATAATAATTAGCAACAGGAATAGAGGGAGTGAAAGTTGGGACTCCACAATAGATGTGGAAACCATTGCTTTATTTTCAGAAATAGAGCAAATGAAGCAGCTTCGTAACTGCTTCACTGGTTTTGTTTAAGCATAATATTTCAGAGGATGCAAAACTAGGGAATAAAAGGCACTTAGCAGAATAGAAATCAATGGAGTGGTGCAGGAGAGCTGTTAACATTTAATTTTTTTGCCAGAAACTAGACACACTGACCACTTATTAAAATCTGTTTGCTGCTGGACTGAGTAGCTAGTTAACTACCATAACCAAAGGAGCTTTAAAGGCCACACTCATAGCGAAAAATGCTTGTCACAGTTCAGGGCTGTTCAATCCTGTCTAACCTGCCCCACTGCCTTTGTGCTGGGTGATGCTCCACAGCATTTCAGCCCAGGGTTAGCCCAATATTTACAGCATGCCCCTCTCTTTCATTGGAGAAGCCATCTGCTGAGGTGACTCCAGGCTCCGCACAAGCTCAAAGACCTGTGGCTTGTTTGTTTTAGCTTTACAAGCTCTGTGTACACATTTCAGTAGGATCTAGGTCAGAAAATGGTGCTTGAAGAAGAAACCACAAGCGAGGGGCCAAAAGAACTTCAGAATGATTTGTCAGTCACAACCCACAGCCTGTAATGTGAGGGCTTGATCGCTGAGGTGCTTTCCAGTGGTGACTCTGGGCATGTTTCAAGAGCATGTACAATTTTCAGATGGATCAAAATGGCAATTTTAATACATTTTGAGGGACTGGCCTCCTTTGCATTCACATGGTAACTGCTGTTCATGGGATTGCTGCCCAGCTCTTAAACCCAAACCCTCTATGACTGCCAGGAGAGGGTTTTCATTAGGCAGCCCATGTCTCTAGCCTTGCCTTCTGCTGAGCTTCTGCCAGAAACTGAAGCATTTAGCAGCTCCTGGTGCCCATTCCAAGACTTTTTCATCAGCTAAACCTTGACTGATGGAAGTCTCACCACAGCAGACACAGGCTGCATTTACTGTGCAGCTGCATTTATTGTGAAGCACTGACTTGCTGATACTGGGTTCTGCTAATTAGGCCTTGGGTTCTGCTAATTAGTCCTTAAATAAATAACCCATCTGACTGTGGACAAGATTCTAGAGCTGTCAGGACAAGCCAAATAAAACCATTTATTATAGAAGAGCTGAGTTCTCCCTCCACGGATTTTCAGAGAAGAAAGAAGAGCAAGAGGATCAGAGGTCAGGCTTTGCCAGGCAGAAGTCACAGGGACTCTATTGGGACTACTTGCACGTTTGGTGGAATACAGGACCAAAGTGTTTTAAGCTTTCATTTAAAGAAAGAAAAAGACCATAAATCTACTCATTTTGAGATCACAAGGGTACCATTGAGATAATATGTTCAGATCTTTTGCGTAACACAGGCCAGACTGTTTTATCCACCTGTGCACTGTGGTCAACGTGGAGAGAGTCCTCTGACTTCTTCACTTTAGCCCTTCATATATGCCAAACTGAGCTGTCAATAAACTCAATAGTGTAGGATTGTCCTTTAAAGCATGTTTTGACCATTGCACCTAAGTGAATGTTCTCAGCTGGGGTTAAGACAGGGTATCAGTAATTACATCTGAACTACAGTGCTTCTCCCACAAGACCTGGGTATTCACTGGATGAATCTGCAAGATGGAGAATTTTCCTTTGGCAAACTATGTCAATGCTTAATTAGCTTTGCCTATAAAAAACTGTACTTATTACCACTTAAGACTATTTCTAGAAGAACAACTTGAGAAATGTCCATGGGAAAAAGATTACTTCTTTTCCATTTCACCCCAGCTTGTCTACTTTATGATTTAACTTTTTATCCGCACTCAAACCAACCAGTCAGACAAAATGACAGCTCCTCACAACTGATAACCAAATAGATTTGTGAAAAAGTCTAAAATATTCCACCTTCATTTGTTAATTCAGAAGTCTCAAAAGTTATGACATAGGTCATTGTCTCATGACCACATTCATAAGGCATAAGGACTACAGTCCTTAGCTGAACTATACCACCACCCCATGACACACCCTGAACATGGTTCTTCAAGCAAATCTTCATGACAGAAAATCCAGTGCATTATGGATTAACTTTAATTAACTAGAATGTTGAAAAAAAATTTCCAAGATTTCTTTTTTTATTAGAAACACCTGACTCACTGATTTTCAGCCTTGACTTCCATCTCCTGGATTCTCTCATCCAGAAAAAAGAAAGACTATGAAATATAGGTATACATCCCCTTTGCGCTTATATTTTTTATACACTTTGCCACCTCCCCTTTGACTTTATTTTCCCTAACACTTGTTGAAATAATATCAGTAACAAAAGGCTAATGTAAAGTAATTTGAGTTCTCCCTTGAACTAACAGAAAACTCTCAAAACATCATGTTTCTTTTAACAGGTCTGTATAGTCACTGGAGGCCCAGACCCACCTCATTTGAAGCCAGTAGCAATGCTCTCTTTGACTTCACTGGGTTCAGCTCAGAACTAACGTGGTTGCAAACCAGAGCTCCAGGTCTCTATGGTTCTATCCAGACTCAGCTCAAGGCAGGCAGGCACAGCGGAGGCACAGTGTGTTTTGCCTCACATGGATACAAGAAGCCACTGAGCTGGTGGCCTCTGATCTCTGGCAGAAACAGTGGCACATGGCTGTTTTGCCACCCCTGCAAAAGCTCACTCATAAAACACCCACTAACATCAGATGCTGGGGGAGTTTAAGGCATAACACAGACTCTTCATGTAGAAAAACAAGATTTTTTTTTTTATCACTTAAAAGTGTTATTTTTTTACAGCTCTGGGCTGCCTAGATGACTAACTCTTCACAACTAAACTAAAACTACATCATAACATTGTTGCAGCAGCTTCTGAATTTTTAAAAGGCAAAGTTGAAGGAAATGCTAAATCTAAAAACCAAACCCCAGTCCCATAAGGAGATGGTGAGAGGTGATTAAAAAGCAAGCCAGTTGCAGATGAATGTTGATTTGAATTGGACGTGAAAAAGCAGCAGCTTTTGAATATGAAGTGACAAAGGGGCTCTCTGGCATATATATGTAAAAGTATATATGTATATGCTATACCTTGTTCATGCTGACGTGCAGGGCTGGCCATGGTCCAACTACCTTCACACTCTCCGTTTCTATTTTCTTCAGATGAGAAGTTTCATCATAAAGAAGGGGAAGTCCTGAGCTCAGTTCTAAAAGATGCCCAAAAGAAAGAAAGAAAAACACACAGTCTGAAGGGAGGCTACAGAGGAACCGCAGAGCAAGACACTCAGCTGCATTTCAAGAGACAGTGGTCAGCAAACCATCTTCCCCGTAAGACCATCTAAAACATTTCATAATTATGCCTGTTGGGTCATTTTTCCTTTTTCTATTTATAAAATAATTCCTCCCCCTCCCCCTTGTCTCGCATCCCTACATTTCAGCAGGGCTTTTGCCAGCTTTGGGCTAGATACTTCTCTCCTTACACTCCTCCCCCTTCCCCCCCAATATATTCTAAAACTCAGTTGACACCAGAGGGATTATTTATGCAGCCAAGGTGCCACTCTCAGAACATGTAATGTGTAAAGAGATCAGAGTATAGCTTTTGGCTTCCTCAGACATCTTTATTTATATGCCAGCCTCCTTAAGACTGTTGTCAGGAATTTGCTGTGCTTTGTCAACAGAGATTTTGAGCAAACCACTGACACAGAAAGACAAGGAAAAATATTTTTTGAGACAGCCCTGAAAGGTCTCTGCCAACATCTTGGGGATGGTGTGGCATATATACGTATATTTGCAAGTCCTCTGAGAAGAATGAGCTTCATCATGTGATGATTTAACAAATCCATGTGTCCTCCTGTATTTCTTTTTGCCATGGATTCTAGGTAGTAACAGTTGGGAAAAATCCAGTAATCTCTGGAGTCTGATTCAAAGCCCACTGAAATCAATAAAAATCTTGCACTGACTGCAGTTTTGTTTGGGTCAGGTTCTTAAGCTGTCCTAAGAATATTAAATATTACTCATTCAAGATCTAATTCTACAGCTGTTTAAATATACATTAAGGGCTTTGCTGACTAGAGACAAACTGCTAAAACCAGCTTATAGGGATATAAGCAAAAAGCTGGTTTTGGCATTGATGAAACATTATCAGACCCTGAGGTAATAATGTCCTAGAAGGGGTTACAATATCAGCATTGACCTCCCTTGGTGGTCTCTCATCACAAGTTAGTGATGCCAGAGTTCGGCATTTCTCACATCATAGCTGCTTCCATGGATGTGAGACTGTGAAACCGCCCGATGATACCCGGAAATAAATTACCACAGCTGTAAGATAAGACATGATGGGTTTTTTTTTTTGAAGAAACACATTCCATTTTTCTGTCAAGAAAGAAGACAGAGGGGAAAAAGTGCCTTATTTAAATTATTCAAGTTTGCTATGATTTAAAACTGACTTTTAAGCTGTTTTTTTGTTTAAAGGGAGAGCTCTGGAAAACAAGCCAGCCAATTTAGCCTTTTAACTCAACCTTGAAAACCGATTAAAAAAAAGGCAAAATATTGAAGTCCTACAAAAGGCTTACATTTCCTGAGTCAGCATTAAGTCTTGGCAAAACCAGGCTTTCATTTCAAGAAAGGATCTAGCAGCACTGTGGTTCTTCAAAGCACTGTTTTCAGCCTGAAACTCAGTCTGTATTACACCATTCTCTGCTCAGGGTTACACAAGGACTTTTGTAGCGAGCAGTTCAGGAATAAAGGATGTCTTTTTTTAAGTGATAACCTGCAAGCTCAGCCCACAGTTCAAGAGGCAAGCTGGGCTCCCTCTTCTTGTTTGTAATTTTCCATCATAAAAATTCTGCGAGGTACATTGCATACTTGTTGGCATCTGCTTTCGGTGATAGCCCCAGCTGCTGCCGGTGGATCTGCTCACATGCACCTGGTAATCCATGCACAACGTTGCCATGCCAATTAGGCTTAGCAAGCAGCTTGCCCTCTCTGTGCGGTGCTGGCGCTGTAAGGCCAACTGCTGTTGAATACAGCAGTCCCTGGGACTGGGATTCTGCGAATACACTGGGGGAAGATCTGCTGCATAAAAAGATAGGATCTGGGTATGTTAGCTTTGAGGTGAAGGGCAGCATCGCAAATTCAATAATCAGGCTGAATACAGGAAAACAACATCTTCTGCTGAACTGCCTTCATAAACACACACGTCAGATTTGTTTCGCTGGATTTCACTTCTTCCAGTAATTGAAGTAGACAAATTACTTGGAATGTGAAAAATCAGGCAGGTCTGGCCCGGGTTTGTTTTCTGTAACAAAATCCCAGGCCATGTGTTTGCTGAGAAACATGCACCAGTATTTAAAGGGGACCTTGGCTGGGCATACTGTCGTTTCCCTCTCTCCTGCCCGTGTCCTGTGAATTGTGCTGGAATTTTGGCACTTATCAGAATAGGTGTTAAGTGGAGGAAAGGCAGACGCTTTCTTCCTCTCTCGAACTGATGCTGGGTACGTACGGGTGGGTCACTCCACGTTCCACTTCAGATGAATTTAAAACCACCTCAGAGCTCAGAGACGAGTCCAGTCCATAGGAACTGGAATAAATTACAAAACACCCGTGGTCCCCTGGAAAACCACAAGGTAGCTGAACTGAAGTGCTGGTATGCACGGCCTCGCCTCTGTCAGCCTCACGGGGAAGTTTCCACTAGGACAGCGTATTCTCCCCATGAGACCTTTTGGCTCTCCAGGCATTTCCACTTGAGATATTTTGGTCACAAGCACCCTTTTCCCTGAGAGTGTCCCCAGCTTGGTGACCACTTCCTTCCTAGAAACACTTTCCCAGCAGTGGCCTTTCCACTCGGCCTAGAGCCAGACATCAGTGCCCTGTGTCCCCAGGTTCCTGACGAAGACCCCTGCTAGTGTCTCCTCTCTGCCTGAGTTTTCTTGTCCCTCACACTCTGCCACGTGTGCTGTCCTAGATAACCGACTGACAGCCAGCATGCTCCTAACCATTTCAGGACATACGCTACGAGCCTTTTCCACGGGCTCTCTGTAAGACGGTTTTCTCAGCTGAAATAGCCTGAGCAGCATTTTAATGAATCCATTAAAAACAAACGAAACCAAAACAAGCCCACTGAGCACCAGCCTTGAAAAGGCACCCAGACCTGTCACCCCAAACTGCAAATGAATAACTTTGACTCTGCTTTAAGGGAAGTGGTCCTATCCACACCACCACTGATCTAACAGCGTAAACACGCCAGGTCTAACAGTGGACTGGCCTTTCAAGGGAAATCAGCTTTGCACCTCTGGCCGGGTGCACGGGTGCATTTGGTGCTGCTGGCATTAGGCCATGTCAGCAACCAGCACTGATTCCCTCTTCTCTCATCAAATAGCTAGCATGAACCAGCCGAAAGCAGACAAAATGAAGAGAAAGGTAAACCTCCAGGAATAGGTGCTACGTGCATGTCTCGGCTGTTGAAGTCCCCTTCAGAGCATCACAGCTGCCGGACAGGCCGGGGAGGCTGCACGCCCCGAGCGGTGCAGGGTCTGAGGGAGAGAGCTCGCCCTCCCCACGCCTGGGGGGACACAGCCTCCTGGGCCCCACATTTCATCTCACAGGTAACACTCAGTGAGCACAAACAGCACTGATCCTGATGTTTGCCCTTATGCTTATCTAAGCTTTTTCTAAGCTTATTTCACCAAGGAGGAGGAGTAGGAAAGCAGTGCAGCCTAAGAGGAGACACAGACCTGGAATAAACACCCTGTACTGTGTTTTTTGCTGTTGTTCTTTAATCGCCTTCTGTTCTATGGGTGGGCCCGTGGCACAGGACTGTGGGGAGCTGGAGACTGGCCCTGCTGCGGTGTCGCTGGGGCAGGGGTTGAAGCCCCGGGGGGCTGACATGGGGCCCTGGGCAGGATGGGGGGATCCCCTAGGAGGGGGACAGCGGCAGTAGGGCCTGCAGTGCCCTCAGGGCCGGGACACTCAGCAGCAGCATTGCTGGCTCTGACTGAATCTCCTGGCGTGCTTCAGCTCTAATTTAGGAAAGAAAAATACAGGCTGGCACACCCCCCAGAAAGGTCACCACCTCCTGCTGCACCAGGCTGACAGCCCGGGCAAGGCTTTCCAGCTCAGCCTTGCCAGCATCCCTCCGCCATCAGCGCTCAGCTGCTGCTCATGGCGGCTGAGGCCCAGCGGGTGCACGGCCAGGACGAGCTGCCCAGCAGTTACCCAACGGGGTGCTCTGTGCTGCTCTCCCGGCCAGCGCTGGTCGCTGCAGACCACGGCCGAGATGCGGATACCTGTCGGCGGCACAGGGGATACCTGTCGGCGGCACAGGAGCGCCCAGCGGCCTGCCCCGGGCCTCCGCAGCAGCACCAGGCGGAGGGAGGCCGTGCTGGCAGTGCGCCATGCCAGCCCCACACACTTCACAGCATGAAGGTATGCCAGCATGGAGCGTAAAATCCATGAAAGACAGAGGAGCACAGCACGTCTCCTGGAGGTTGCTCCTAAGGGAGTAGCTTAATTGAAAGCCCCAGCAAGCAATTAATATTGCTGCTTAGGACTTCTTCCTTAAACATCTACAATGCCTTGCATTTTATTTCTTGAGCTTCCCTCCTAAAAACTGTTATCTCCGTCTCCTTGGGAAAGAAAATTAAAGAAAATGGGTTTCTGAAACAAAGTCTGATTAAAGTGCCTGTGCAGGTAGATGCCTGTGCATTACTGCTGAGGTGGGACAGCCTACAGTCAAGGTCACCCAGAACCATCCATTACAAGATCCTGGTTTCAGGAATTTGAAAGTTGTCAGATTAACTGTCCAGGCTGAAAGTTTCCATAATGGATGCCTATCTCAGGGTGATTTACAATTATAAAGGCAAAAACTGGGCAAAGGAAGAATTTATCATCCCCTTGAGGCAAGGAAAATAATAGATCATACCTTGTTTTGCCCATCTTCTGAAATACTTAAACAGCTTCAGCATCTCACACACTGCAGAGTGCAGAGATTATAAATTTGGAGAGCAAGAAGTAGGATTGCTTAATGGCAGGGATGTTTCTCTTCCAGTTCCTGAGTAAACCTACAAACATTTGGCCAAGCTATGTAGCCTTAAAAAAGCCTGTACATGTTCAGCAGCAGAGACTTACACCCAAACTCCCCAAGGTTGCATCAGAAACAGATAAGCTTCTCTCCTCTTTGCTTTCTACAAGCCAAGAATTTCTCCACTGGGCAAGCAAGCATACTCCAGTCATAGTAGGTAGGGCTGAGCAGGAATTCTTCCCATTACCCAAACTAAAAGCAGTTAGTCTGCTGTTTGTCCAGTGCTCCAAAATTTCTGCTGTTTGTGCGCAGACATGAAAGCAAGAGTCAGATCCAAACAATGAGGGCTGAAGGCCAGCTGGGCAAATCAGCAAAAGACAATGGCAGATGAGGATAGGTTTGTGAAACTATACAAATAAATAGTAACAATGAAAAAATAGCCTGTGCCAAGTTGCTAGAGACTCAGTATCTGTGACTAATTGGGTATTTGTTCAGCTATGGAACACCAATCTAACACCAAATCCCGCAACCCCGTAGCAAAGCCAGGAAATTGCAAATCTTGTCTCATTTGCACATACGACAAAGCTAGCAAATAATAACAGGAAGCATATTCTTCAAGGAGAAAAACTGAAATGAGTGTTCTCCTCTCCCTCTCCCTCTCCCTCTCCCTCTCCTCTCCTCTCCTCTCCTCTCCTCTCCTCTCCTCTCCTCTCCTCTCCTCTCCTCTCCTCTCCTCTCCTCTCCTCTCCTCTCCTCTCCTCTCCTCTCCTCTCCTCTCCTCTCCTCTCCTCTCCTCTCCCTCTCCCTCTCCCTCTCCCTCTCCCTCTCCCTCTCCCTCTCCCTCTCCCTCTCCCTCTCCTCTCCCTCTTCCCCTTCCCCTTCCCCTTCCCCTTCCCCTTCCCCTTCCCTCCTTGCCAGAGACCAGTCTGAAAGCAGCACAGTTACTGAAATGACATTCACTGCAGTGGACTTACTGTTTGGGTTTGGAACTCCAGAAACAATGTCTTTGCTGTCAGGAGCAAGGGCGCCATAATTCGCATGGTGGTGGTGATGACGGTGGTGGTGGTGGTGCCTTGCAGGCATTTTTGTGGTATATGGTGCTCCGCCATTCTCCTCAATGTTGAACTGATGCAGATCACTGTTGTTCAAGGGATAACTACAAAATAAATTCAGTTCAAATTAGAGCGGTAAACAGTAGGATAAATTGTACTTTTGGAGAGACAGCGTGCAAACTTTCTTGGGAAAAAAATGCATAGCTTTTTTGTAAATAAAATTTTTAACGAGGCATACCCTGAATCTACAGTTTTCTGTTAACAGGAGACTCTCAAGGTGAGGAAAAAGGATGCCTCTGCTTGTTTGGCATGACTTTAATATCAAAATTATTTTTGATTTTACACACTACACAATCTCTGCTAGACTCTTACGCCAAGTCAAATTCTGACTGACTTACGGAATATTATTCTCAAAACCATCAACATTTGTCCTGCAGGAATTTGCAACTTCACCTGGGATAGGAAAGTGGTCAGGCAGCAAACAATAACTCCTTTAAAGCGAAATTGTCAGAAGTGCAGACCAAGGAACAGTTCCAGAATAACATTACATTTCTGAGAAAGTTCAGGCCTCCAAATTTACGGTGCAAAACAGCTGTATGAAAAATTTGTGACTTGGGAAAAAATGGAGAAAGATCCCATTGGAAAGAAAAGGTTTTACAGGTAACAACATACAAAATAGCACTTGGTCAAAAAGGAATCATACCTGTGCTGGTAAACTAATTGGGGTGTTTTTTGCATATGTTTAGTTAGGATATTAACTGTTGTCAGTCTATAATATATGGAGAAATGAAGACACCTTGAAATTTGAATTAATCATCTGTAACTCAGAGGTGTCAAATTACACTGTTGATTTTCTTCAATAGTTTTAACTGATGCCGTTTCAGTTTATTGTTTGAAATGACGATGAATTTCTAGAAATGATATTTTCTCTCCATGCCAGCAACCAAAAAAGACTGAGATAACTCTACATAGATACTGCAAATGACTTGAATGCGCTTTCCTCAGAGGAGTGTTTAAAATTTTTATAACCTTTTAACTTATTCTATAGTATTGCATTAGACAGTAGTTGCAGTAAATCAATTCATTCCAAGAAAAGATGAATCCCCTGCCCATTTGAAAAATGCTAAAGAAACTATAACTTCAGCTGCATGGGTTTTCAGTTTGCTTTTATTACTAACAGCAGCTGAAAACCTGACAATATGGAATAAAGACAAACAGAATAATTAAAGCAACAATGAATAAATTATACCTAGCTACTTGCTACATATGTTCTCTGCAGATTACTTACTGATTCAAAGCAAAATTAACCAGTCATCTGCAAATAAACACATCTGTATCATTTCCAAAGATATGCTGAAGCATGCAACTCGGTATATCATTAATAACCACTGTCTTCTTAGTAACAGCTTCTGACAACATGAGGTTTCTGACTGGGTAGTAATTGAAAAACACTTTTATGCTGGTTACTTTTTGAAAGCAGGAGGTGGGGAGGGGAATGTGGTGTATATTAATCTTGGCAGGTTCCCGGCATGTAGCAATGACTGCCAATAAAGGCACTTCTGTTGCCTTGTTTGCCTTAAGGAAACAATGCAAATAGGGGTCTGATCCACAGGGGACAGCTTTGGTGAGCTCAGATAATCCAGGACTGGTCTGTCTTTTGAAACTGCCTATATCTTCAACTGTTATAATCAAATCAAGCAAGTGCCTACTGGGGGAAAATGGTACAGGCTAATGAGATTGCACACTAATTGTAACAGCTCTCCTGCACTCTCCCTTCAAGCACCTTGGATTGAAGTGACGTTTTATGACTGAGAGGATAGCTGGTTTTGTTCACACAGTTAAAACCCTTATTGGAAATAAGATCAGTTTTGGGCTGGAGCCTCAGCACATCTTTTTTTTTTTATGTCTATGATTCAATTTTTTTTCAAGACACAAAACCCCATGTGCTTGGGAGTTGCTTTCATTTCACCTGCTGGCAGGCTGGCTTAGCAGATTTTCGATTGGTCTTTTCAAAATGAACGAGATAACACCAAATCCTTAATTTGACTCCTCATATTGCTATGGGCATGCGGTAGCTTCCATGCTAAAATGGGAATGAGCTGAGCAGCTGAATGAGCCAAAACCCCTCTGGCATGAGGTCAAACATGCACCAAATTCTCTAGACGTATTTCTTGACTGTCCAGAGAGGAGTGCTCACACCGTGTGAAATGCAGGGAGACCATTAATTCAAAGAAGTAAAGAGCTAGCCTAGCACAGCTGATGTTCAGGCATGCACTGAAGTCCTTGAGGACAGTCAGTCACAAAGCTCCAGTCAGGATGTCAACGCCCAGGCAGTGCACTCTGATGTGAAATCCCATGTTGAAACTGCTGGCCCTTTTAAAAGGCTGCGGTCATCTGCACTCTTGCAGGGATGACAGCAACTAACGGATATTGAGGCAAACTCATCTCAGTGGTCAGTCAACTCTTGCACTTCTGATGGATATGGGATTGGGCTGAGGAAGACTTTCGCACCCACACCCTCACTACTAGACTGATGAGTTAGTGAACAATATAAACAACAGGGCTTACAGCAGCCCCAGAGCCAGTCTGCTAGAAGAGTTGACAGTACCCAAACAAAAATATCACGAGTAGTCCAAATCCCTTTTCTGTGTACTCTGTACTATATAATTTAGGGGCATGTTGGACATCTTAGTGCAGTTTCTACAAGGTGGCATCATTATTATCATATATCACATCTGGTTTTCACTTATTTTTCTGTTCTTCCACTGTCTTAAATCTAAAGACTTCAGACTTTTCCCCTAAATGTATCTTTTTGCCATTAACTTTTCTTTGTGTTGCTTGCTTCTATCTGGCTTACCTGAATAGATAATATGTTCATGCATCCTTGCCAACCCATTGATGCAAATAAATTGCTACTTTCAATGAATCAACTTTCTGACCATATCCTAAGCCCTCCACATTTTCATACTTGCTCCCCAGCCATCAAGTAATGCTCTCAGACTATGTACATACAAGGACAGGTATCATTTTTCATCCTTTCTCTTCTATTTGTCTTTTGGCCCTCCTAGTATGCCAACGTTACACCTTTGTTTTACCTTTTAATAGTCAATTGGCTGTCCTGCAGGTTTCCTCTTCTTCCTCTGTTATTTACCTGTGCAGTTCTCTCAACAAGCTCCAGCTGCTTCCTATACAACCAACTCCTGTTCTTCAAGGAAAATGGGGCAGAGCCCTACAGACTACTCTGTAAAGGAAGAAAATATTTCTTCCTTCTCTGTCCCTCCCTCAGGCAAAGCACTCCTAAGGATTCAGTTACCGGAGGCTGAACCTTCAAAAAAGCCACTCAAAGTTCACAAGACACTTGGTATTGCCTTTAGCCTCAAACTCACATAATTACTTTCTTCTGACCAAAAAGACAGCATATTGAAGAATAGGGCAAGTAACATGTATCTTCTGATTACTTTTTCCATTTTTAAAATTTTATTTACATTACTAGTTCTCTATCCCAATTTTATATTCCTCATCCTTTGCTTTAAAAGCTATTTTCACTTGACATTCTTACATTTAATGTGCTCCAGCCATCTGCTGCCTTACCAAACCATGCCTCTAGTGTACAACTCACACATATAACAGTGTTAGGAGATCATAGAAAAATGGGGAACAGAAAGGTATTTGAAAGACTGAATTATCCACCTCTCCCCTCAAACCCAAACTAAACGGGCCTGTTACCCCAGCTGACTGGCTGAACTGAATCTTCAACACCTTCAGTAGGAGACTCCATGACCTCCTTGTGCAATCGATCTCAGTGTCTCACCATGCCTACACTTACTTTCTTTGTTTATCCTTTCTCCTTTACTGCAATTTAAGCCTGCTATTTCCTCTCCCATCCATCACAGACATGGTGAACACATTATTTCTTGCTACAGAAACGTGTGTTTTTGAAAACGGCTCTTCACATCTCCCTTCAGAGTCCGAAGAGCTCTGAATTCTTCAGTTGCCCCTCACAGGTCACACGTTTCTGATACGTCTTGCCATCCCCATCGGCACAGCTGCCCCCTGCTTGGCCTCTGACATGTGGTGCTCAGAACGGGGCACCCCATTGAGGGGCACCCCATTGAGGCCTTGCAAATGCATTGCAAAGAGGAAAGTTTGCTTCCCATGTCCTATGGGATCTTATCCTGTTTATACACTGGAACATGACATTTGCTTTTTCCTAAATAGCCTGGAGTTGTGGACTCATGTTCAACTTCTGATCCTCAAGAACACCAGATCCTTTACTAAACTGGCCAGGTTTCCATACCCCACAACCTCAGCTGTGATGCAGGTTACTCCTACCTAACAGTACAAACATAGTATCATTCCTCCTGAGCTGCATCCTAAACTTTCTCATGTGCTACGGTCATAACCCGTTCAGGACTTTTCTCTCATCCATGACAGGACTGGTGTGAGAGGACTTCCCATTTTGGTGTAATCTGTGCGTGACAAGAGATTTTTTTAAAAAGTAATTGCCTTTCTGTGCCATCCTCCCAGCAGCCATCCTCATTCTCCTGTAGAACATAACTGTATAGACCTGCATAAACATCTTTCACCTGTGTCCCAGAGCAGGCTTACTCCTGCACCCTGTCTGCGTCCCCTTCTTCCACCCTCTTCTTGCAGGCATCTCCCACCTGTCTGAAGTTGCACTTGCAGAGCAAATGGTGGGGCTCTATTCTCTGCCCTCCTTGGGGAGGCTGGTGGGGCAATAGCAGAAAGCAGGCTCGAACTGTTGTGCCTCTTGGATGACTCTGCATTGAGTTTAGACCTTCGCTGCTATAGCTGAACAGCGGTTTAAAAAACTCCCAGGCTTCTAGGTCTGGCTGTGATAAATAACCTTCAACCATTACCACCCACTTCTGTTCTTTGCTTTGAACGCTGTTTCTGCACCAAACCACTGCAATTTTCTAATATTTAAAAATCCTCAAACTTTACACAAACATCTCCGCACGCAACCCCTCTCAATCTTCCCCCATCCGCAGCTCAGAGCGAGCCTGATGGTGATTTGTGCAGCTTTTGGCAGCTCAAATCCACACTGCGGGCTTTGTGCTGAATGTGTTGGGAGGCTCCCCCAGCCACTTCACTTCCTAATAGGAGACATTTCACCCATCACCATATCGTAACAATACCTTCTCCAACATCGAAATGGGCTTTAGATGCGCTCCCAAATGGCAGTCAGTGGAACTGTTAAAGTGTACGTTAACATGTACGTGTATTAATGTGTATGCATGGAGGAAAGATTCTCAGAAGTTTAATGAAAGCAGCCAATGCGCATGAAGATTCAGTGTGGCAGCTGAGGGGATGAGACTTAACAGCTATGTTAAGTCAAACATTCATTTTTTGGGCTTAGTCTCTCCCTTTGGAAAAAAAAAAGACTTTGGGTTTATTCCCTGCCTGTGCTTCAAAAGAACTAACAAAAACCCCAAACAACCCCAACTGAGTTTTTTGCCAAACTTGCTTTAATCATGTTTAGAATCTCACACACCCCTTGTGTTGCTAGAGCATGTAAAGTGGCACAGAGAGCCTAGGAATTTTGCATACTCTGGAAATTTCCCTGTAGAGAGGAACGAAGAGGAAATGGGGGGATAGGAAGAAGGTGGTGTTCTGCGTGAGTATCAATTAATGGCCAGAACATCGGATTGAAGCAAAAGACTTTGAGAGGACCCAGCGTTATACAAGGGAACACAGACCATGGCAGGAGGGCTGCTTATAAAAGAGAGAGGATGAAGTTTCATTTTTGCAGCCAAGGACTGCAAAGGATATAAAAGCAATGAGTGTTCCTAAGTAAAGGAGGATTGGGATCACTAAAAACAAACCTATGTTAGTTTTTTTTCCCTGCACCATGTAACCAAGTCCTCTTTGCTGGCCAGAACTGGCTTCCTAAACCGTGAGAAGTGTAACTAAAGCTGACAGTGCTGTTACGCTTCCATGCTCTGCCCTAACACCACCAGATGACAGGAGAGCTGGCCCATTTGCTTCCTTTAGGGAAGGCCTGGGAAGATGTGGTGCAGATTTCTCTCCCCGCTGCCAGGGATGATCAGCAGTCCCCATCCATTGCTAGGGACACCTCAGAAAGCAGAGCAGACAGCCAGCAGCCCTCTCCCAGCCAGACAAACCAACCTTGGAAGGAAGGAGAAAATGGTGATGGGGAAGTGGGTGCTCAGAAATGGAGATGGGAGTGGGGAGAATTTCTCCTGTAGGAGATGAAAAGTATATGCAGCAGCTTCCTGCATTACAAGATGCTGAACTAAGTTTTGAAGGAGTAATCTGGAATTCTCCACAAGAAGAACAGAGCCTGTGGCAAAGCATGTTCTAATAAAATACCAAGAAACAAATCTCAACTCAACAAAGCCATTGTCCTCACAGATTTCACCTTATCTACATAAAGATCACTAAAATAATACTGCCTTGCAAAACTGTCATGCAAAAATATGCCCACTGGGGAAGTAAACTTGCTTTTCTTCATTTACAAATGGTTTTAATTAATGATAACGATAGCTAATAATATTTAATCACCTGTCAAAAAAATTCATTGTCCCAGATGTCCTTGCAGATGAGAAAAACTCTGAAAAGCAGACACAGAATTTTCTAAGACAGATGAAATCCTCCCCCAAGTCAGTGCTGCCTTCCCCTTTCAGTCACAGGCAGACAACGTATGCCCAGCCTCGGGAAATAAAACGGCTCGGGGTGGCTAATCCAAGCAAGCTAACTCGTGTTAAAATAGGAGCAAAACCAAGCAAGGAGAGCGACAGCCTGCAGCTGATCTCGGGTTGCTAATCAAGCTACAGCCTTTTCCACCACTTAACCCATTAAATAACTCAGGTCCTCCAAGCTAAACATATCCCTCTCTCTCTCCCCCTTCCTCAGTATCACGTACCTGCCAAAGCATGCACACAGAAGCAGGGCCAGGCCTGAGGTTTAGCTAACAGAGGAGAACATGAGAAACCACGGGATGTGACAGAAGAAGTTGCTGGACGTAACAGATGAAAGTGTCAGCAGCTAACAAATGTTACAGAACATGCCCTGAAGGACTGCTGGATTTCACAGCTAGTTAAGGGAGAGCTACATGAGAAATGGCCAAACTTCACAGAGCACTGAAGGGGAGTATCGGGGACTTTTTGGTGAGAACAACCTTGCAAGGCCAGCACTGCCTAGGAAACCGTACCAGTAATACCACATAAGGTCCAAACTACCTAGGTAGCCTTGGGAAATCTGAGTACGGATTTAGCAAAACTGGAAAAAGCAGGGGTAACTGAGAGGAGACAAGGGAAGGGAATGGGAAAATCCGGGTGCATCAGGGAATATGGGAACAAGCATGGGAATATGGGGAGGAGGGGGAGAAAAGGGACCAGCCACATGTAAGCAAGCTGCTGGTCAGTATGCTTGGCTGGTCAAGCCCCGATCACTGCAGTCTAAGTCATCTTCTTAACTGTAGTCCTACTTTCTGTGGGGGTGTGTGCATACAGGATTGAGCTCTCTGTGCTGCCCCATGCTTGTGTGATGCTGCTTGTGTCTGCGGGTGCTGGTAAGAGCACTGCTCTCCGCCTCTTTTGCTCTGCGTGACTGGCTGAATGCGTGCTCTATGTGTATTCACATCTCTGGAATACATGCTCGGCATCTCTACAGGCCGGGCTCAGAAATCAGCAACTACTGCAGCCTCACACCTAGCAGATTAGGAAGGTGAAATCACTTTAGTCTCCAAACCAATCCGCTGGATTTGGCTTCCCTTAACAATATGCTCCCATCTTACAAAGTCTCCTTTCTGTCTCTGTCCCTAAAAAGCTGAAATTCCTTGACAAAAAACATGTTTATAAAGAAATTAATCAAACTGTAGAAGTTTCGTGCTTCTAAATTATTCAGATTCTGAATGTTGCTAATGCCCTACAAAGAAATATGCGGTCTATTGAATTTTCAGTAATTTGCTGTAACTTTAAAGTCCAGCGTGAACATACCCGATGCCATTGCCACACACAAGACTTCAGTTTAGGTTATAGATTTTTACCCTTTTAACATGTTACCAGTAAAGCCACTGAACAGGTATAGTGTGCAGCAAGTAAAAACTCTTATCAAGGCAGGACAGAATTTTTCACTTAGTTGCTCAGAAGACAGTATTAACAGGTAAAAGTAATACAAAATCAATCACTCAGCACAGCAAGGGCTTTCTTAATTACAAACTTGCAACCTGTCCTACCTCTGTTCTCACTGCAACACTTGGGCAACTCATTTGAGTTAAAGCAAGAAACTGTTAATTTTATCTTAAAAGCAATTTTCAGACTTTTTTTAAAGTCAGAAATAGAGAATGAGAGAGACATTAAATAAAACAGTAGAAACTGAAAATGAATGATAACAAACAGAGCCCTTCTGGGCTCAAAATTTCGATACAGAAGCAGTATCCAGTTTTACATTCAAGTTCCTTGAAGCCTTGCTTCAAATCAGCCTTGCTTATTGATTCAGTGAGCTCCAGGTGCTGAAGACACAGACCCTGAAGTCTCAACGCTCCCTTGCCTCTTTCATTCCCCTTCTCCATTCCCACAGTCTCTAGCAGACTTTATTGCTTTTCCTTTTCCAGTTCCTCCCATTGCACATTCCACTGTAAAACTCTGCTTCTCCTAAACCCTCTACTTAAGCTTTTTGTTTCCCTGGCCCATTTTTTTCCTGAGCTCTTCCTTCCTTCCTGTCTGACTCCTACACTCCTACTGATGAGGAAGACTCAGCTCGGGGACACCAAGATGCTGGCCCTGCTGCCTGCCAACAAGGCCTCAAAATTCAGGGGTTTTGCCCCTGGAGATGCAAAGGAACACAGCTACTTTGTCATCTGTTTAGCTACTGAGTTCATTGCTACGTCATTACACAATTTAGAGAGCACTGCAGATGTATTAATATTTTGTATTTCTACTTCTCCAAGGTTCTCAAAATTGCAGAAATTGGTAACAGCAGATAAACCGTTGCGATTATAATTCCAGCACAGATTGTTATAGGTTTAGTGGGGGGAAAAAAAAGTATAAATAATCAGCTTCTAATTTTGAGTTTAAATTGTATTAGACCAATACTTCCTACTACTCATTAGGTGTGGCTACTTCTTTAATTTTCTTCAGGATGCAGGAAGCAGATGTTTTTCATTGCCTCATTTAAAAAAAGGTCTAAACAAGGTCTTCATCGTTATCACACAGGGCTTTGCAACGTACTCTGGCAATGCAAGACACAGAGACAAAGGTGTGGTCTGTCCCTTTATGTTGTGTTTTTTCTTATCTACTTTGACTAGTATTGGTTTTGTCCAAAAGCTGCATCTTTCTGTGTGTCTGGTGCCTGCTGAGAAAGGAGGACTGATTTTCCTGCAGGCCCTTCAACAGTAAAACTTGGGAGCATGCCTAACAGCACTGTGTTTTTCCAAGCGTTTGCAGTTTGACTGTAAAGTAGGAAAAAGTATTCTGAAATGGTTTGAAATCTCGATCCTCACACAAGTTCGGTTAGGGTGCAGAGGCTTGACCAGCAGAGTGATAGTTCAAGCTGGCTCTCAAAGGAGATTCTTGGCTAGCACAGTCTTAACAAAGGGAGCTAGGGGTCCTGGTGGATCAGTTCCCTTTCAAAGTACAACACACACAGTCCGAGATCAATTTAAAAAAATACAGCTCCTATTTTATGTCCATTAATGCCAGCTGGTCTGTAGCAGCTCTGGCTCGAACAGTCTCTTTGGCTACCATTAGCAATGCTGCAATGACAGCATTCCCCTACAAGTCTGCTTTCCTTGGTTCTCCTTTGCAGAGTAAGAGGAAAACCACTCATCGTCAACAGTCTTTCCAGAGTTCTGGTGGGCCAGGTTAGATGGATGTGCGTCGAAACTTCTCTCCTTTGAGCTAGGTAGTAGTAGCCTGCCTGCTTGATACGCAAACTGGAGTAACTGGTGGAAAACCTCCTCTGAAAACAGATGATTGTGGCACTGAACTGTCTTCCTCCTCCCCCTCAGAGGGCTCCATCTAGCCAACTTTGATGCCTGAGAAGCAAATGATATACTAAATTTCTTTTTTTTTTTTCCCTTAGACATTCCCCAGCTCACTCCTTGCCAGCAGCTGAAGTTCCATTTTCAAAATGACTTGCAAGCTCTAACACTCTTTCTCTTGCAGGCTGAAGAGACATCGTCTGCAACACTCATCCAGAAGGAAAGAAAAATGACATTTTACATCACAAGGCCATAATACATGCTTTGTTCCCATCCACAGTGTGAGAAAGCAATCCTCCTTTTGGTCAATTTGCACATGGGTTCATTGACAAAAGGGTCGGGAAGGACTTGTCGATTCTTCTCCTTAAGTGTGCAAACCCCCAGCTGCCAGCTTTGGAAATACATTACAAAACCCGATCCCTTTGTTCACTTTGCCTGTGACTCACATCAGCTAGAGAAAAATAGCTGAAAATTAAAGTTTCAAGAAAAAGCCCACACTAAAACAATTTACCAAAAGTGCCAACACTTTCAGCATTGTATTTCAGTATTCAATATTAGTCATTAGTTTGCATGCCAGGGCCTGGCTGGGGCTGAAGAGCAATATATTTCAGCCCAAGTTACAGATGTGGTATCACCAGCTTTTTGATTCCCCCACCAGTTCCTGGGGGAGAGGACGCAGGACTACAGTTATTTCAGGGCAAACATAACCTCCCTGCAAATCCAAATACACAGAGTGGAGAGCCAGGCCTGAACTCTGCAGGGGCAAAACAGGTTTCCAGCTTTATTAAATGCAGGAGGAAGATATGCAGAGACGATCAGAAGATACTCTCAGCCAAGATGTATCAAGCAATTCTCCAGCACATGGAAGAATGCAGCTGATTACATGCTGGACTTCAGATCAGTGTAATTTCTCAGATGCCTAGCACTGTACTCACACACACCGCCCCCTGTCCTCCCCAAGTTGACGCGATGATAGTGTTTTATCACCTGTAATCAGATTACAGAAGAGTTTCTAAGTGTATGCTAGACTTGTAAAAAGATTTTAGACTTGCACAATTAATAGACTTCAGAACAGGGTGGGGAAAGTTTGCACACACAGTTCAACAGGTACCCCTGAGAACATCCTTCGTTTGGATTCAGAAGGTGGTACCTCCTTCAGGCAGTTTGCAAGGGTTTTTTTTTTTTAAGCAACTTCTCTGTATATTTAGAACACATTCAAAATGTGTTGATTTCTCTGTACCCAGAATAACTGTGTAACACGCTCTTTGGTAAAAATTGTGTGGCATTTCCTCATGAGGAACTCCTAGTTAAAATAATTCAACACGATGTATAAACACTCACAAGCCAGCACTATCAAGTCCCTGTATTGAGTTTGTGCATCTATAAACTACCAGTAGCTTCCTGCAGCAGCACGAATCTAGGATGTAGTATTGATTTATATTGCCAGGGCTTTCCCAATATTTTATTTTTAAACAGAAGGTGCTACTACATTTAACAGCTGAGTTAACATTTTCTACCTTTCTCCTCTCTCCCCTCTTACCATGCAATTTGGTTTTCACCTGCAGTGTTTTGTGTTGCTTCAAACAAGAAATTGCATTCCTAACATCACAAGGCCTGTATTAGTCACTTGCTAAAAACAATACTTTGTAAGTAACGAGTGTGCCAATTTTAGGGGAAAAAAAAAGTGCTTTTAAATTTAAAGCAACTTATTTGTACTACCTAGTTCAGTGCACGGGCACCCAATTCCATCTTTGTTCAGGTGACGTAAGCTGCACAGGTCAGTCCGAGCAATGCCGGGGTCAGAGAGGAAACAGGTAGAAATGCTCCCTCTTCCCAACTGCATCCCTGCCCATTTGCTACAAGAAGCCAAGTAAGACTAGAGCAAGGAAGTACAGATAAATTGATCTCTTCTTACTGCTCTGATTGCTCGGTGACTTTGGTGGTACAGATTTATGCAAGGACGATGTGGGGCGAAAAAGTGAAAGGGGAGTGCGGAGCATGTGAGCCACTTTGCCAGAGAAGCAGAATGACCAGTGCTTCCCTCGAGGTGACACGCACACACTGCAGAACACGCAAGTCCCACAGGTTGTTCTTCACCTGTGTGCAGACCTCCTGCACGAGGCATTTTAACACTTAAGGACCGGTTAAGGCCTTGTGCTGTCTTTTCTTGCAATCTGTCAGGGAGATCCCTCATTCAATGCACCTTCAGCAATAAACCAAACCACAGATAACAACGCACGACGAGGAGGAACACTGACAACAAACCACACAGAAGCCAATGACGTTATACGACAAGAACGATACTGTATTATGAATGTAGGTGTGTGAATCATGAAGCAACAACGCTCCACTTTAATGTGAGTATTCAAAAAAAAAACCTCCTCCAGAGGGCATTCAGAGCAGCAGCTAAACTAGGCCCTTGTTCCAATGGCTCCAACAAAGTTTCTCTTTCTTCCTTTCCCAAATAAAATGCTGCTGAAACAGAGGAAGACTAGCCTGGGGAAACTGAAGTCAGCCTCTGTGATTATCCACCTTAGGCTTACTCTGGCATTTTCACATCTCAGTGCACAATTGCTTTATTGTTTTGCCCCCTCTACAGACTGCACTGAAAATGTTGATCCAGCACAGCATTAGTGATTCCAGGGCAAAACAGGTACAAGTATAAGGTGTATCATATCTATCCACCCTCCCCCAAAATCTTTCAAAAATAAACAATGCATCATAACCAGAATAAGAAGATTGAAAATTTTTATTTGTACTTAGCACATACAAGAAAGATCAAAACAAATATTAAAAGATAACATTTGTAAACAAATATATTTCACAAAAAGTTATACACTATCAAATTTGCTCTGAAAAAATTCATGGTTATAGCTGTTTATAAATGTATATTTATCAAAATCAAGTTAAAAACTACTTCATTTTTAAAACATCTCAAATGAAGATTCATTCATTCCAACAACTTCAGAGAGACCATAGATGTAAGGCCTAATTAAAACAAATGCATGAGTGAAGATGGCACTACGATTTCCAGTTTTTTAAAAAAATAAATCGGCAAGTGATCAAAATATCAGCCAAGCCTATTTAAAGACCTAGGTTTGTAAAACATATATTCAACTTTGCAAATGTCTAACTTAAAAAAATAGAGCTATTTCACTGGATTGTCCTCATCTTGTAGTATACCAATCATGAGCTGTGTTTTTCAATCCACTCAGAGAAAAGTTATCAGTAGGTAGTTTTATGCGATTGTATAGTTTACTTCCATAATCACATTAAAAATAAGAAGACAGCAGCACCCTTTTAGCAAGGATTAATTTTTAATATTCTTGCCTTTATAGCAGCAGGTATGGTTTTGGGGGATGCTATCAATATAATCAGTATGTCAAAAAAGGAATACACATACTCCATGAAGTTTATTATAGTGTTCTTTCCCTATACTTGTTTTCAAAGTTAGGCAAGCACCTCTGGTTTTGCTGCAGAACACAAAAATTAAAAACAAATGACACCCAAACCTATGACTAACTCAGTAGGCTCCCTTTGTTGGTGGTCCACAAGCCATCTTGATCGCCAGTGTGAATTCTGTTTTTTCCTCCCTCCAATCTCCTATTTGCATGTCAACTAAAAACCAAAGTTTCTCAAACTTCATCTATTAATTTGACTCAAAAGAAACAAGACAGAAAAAATAACTAAGGCACAAATGGCTGATCTTCAACAGCAGGCAGAGGGGTCACAGATTCGAAAGTGTGGTAGAATGTAAATCCCCAGAAATATTTCTGGTCTTGGGGCACTGAAAATTCTTACCAGCTTTCACGAAAGGTTTTTCAAGATTTTTTACAAAGATACGGAAAATACTTTTCCCAAGAATGTCCATGAACACTAAACAAGGATGGATGTACATACAAAGACACACACTTTATGCACAATACACTTTGAACATACTGCAGACAGACAAGGACCATGGAATGCAATGATCGTCTAAGATGGCAGGTGAAATGAAGATGACTGTTTTTCAGAGAGTCGTCATGAGTTTATCTTGGTACACCATGCTTTGGACTCCTCCTAAATTCTTCTGGTTCTGTTCCTGGATATATCGTAAATTGCTGTCCTCTCCACTTGTGGGGGGTTTCCAATATGGCCTGTCATCATGATAGGGTGGCCTGTACCATTTGCACAGTTATTGGTTAGTGAGAGATGGAAGTAAACTTATGAGTGCTACACAGTAACATGAGTTCATCCAGCAAGCGCTAAGCATGCATACAGTGTGATGGGCAGCTATCAGTAAGGGAAGGAAATGGTGACAGACCTATAGGTCTGATGCAGAAGCCACTGAAGCAACTGGGAATCTTTTTGCTGATTTCAAAAGGCTTTGGATCAGAGCTCAGTCATTAAAAACCCTCTCTGTTTTCAAGTGTTATAGACCAGTGTCGTGCATCAATGCTCCTGAATCCCAGAGGGATGGTGGGGAGGGAGGAGGACACTATAGGAAAACTAAATGCATACAACAAATAAGTAAAATAAACCATATCATGCAAAAAGTTGCACTCACAAACATATCTCCCTAAGGTCTAAAAAATTAAGAAAGGCAATCCTATTAAGAATGGAAATTGCTCTTCTGTAAATATTGCCATTCCTTCAGGGCTGGTGCAGTTAATTACACTGAAGCAGCCTCTAAGTTACATAGTTGCATTTTGTTAAGATGAACACCTGAAGTCTACAGCCAGTACAGGTATTTCTCTGTGACTATGCAGTGAAACTTGCAAAAGTACTAAGAGGAAAAATATTTTTTCCTTATTTGTTCATTACTTATTGCTGCTTAGATATTAACCTCAACCACTCCTACAGCGTCTCCTGAATCATTGGGGGGGGGGGGAGGGAGGGAAATAAATAAAAATTTTGAATAGTATGTAGGAAACCATAATGTTTAAGATTCCCTTATTATCAAACTGAAGTTGCACTTTTTATTTTGGTAAATTTTTTTTATGCTAGCAGAAATACAGGCAGGTTTAGATTTTACCTTTGTTTTGAGATATTCTAAAGTTATATAATGACAACTGTTAATTGGAATGAATTTTCTCAGAAGACTGAACATTAAGTTAATTGCAAACAAATAATTTAACTGAAATTATTTTACTAAGAAGACTGAGACAATTCCACATATTATTTCACAAATTATTCAACAAAAGCCCATATATAACATATATTGCACAGGTAGTTTCATTTCAGCCCTTGGCCCATTCTAGACTTGCATGCCCAGCAGAAAGAATTTCATGCACCTGCGGTGTGAGCTCGAGTTCATAGCTGGAAGGATTAAGCTTTCTCAAATCAAGCTATCCAAGATGTTAAACGTCCAACTCTTCCACTTTGACTCCGAGTTGGAATAACTTGAAGCTTCCACTATAACCACACATTTAAATGCTCCTACCTGGCTGGGACAAAAATTCTGAGCACCTTTTCTACCGAGCTCACACAACTGAGCTTTTAAGTATGTTTTTTAGACTTACAAGCCTAGCTATAAAAAAGCCATTGTTCGTATTTCACTGACCTTAATCTTTGCCCAGGCAGCAGAGGGGCCGAAAGGGGAGGTTGTCTACACACATTACAATACATTATTGTGCTTATTTCAATATCACTCTGCTCCAGGGTGAACTATTTGGCTCTAAAATGTTACAGACTAGTATTATAGCTGAAGAAATCTTTAGAAAAATTTCAGCAAAACCTCAAATGATTTATAAAATCATGAACCTCTCTTGGCAATCAGTCTTTTGTAATGTGAAATTGTACATTTCAAATCACACACACAAAAATGGACAAGTAAACCCTAAAACCAGGAAGAATCTTGAACATGAAGTACAGGCAAAGTTAATCACCCAATTTAAACAGTCTTCTGTTTCTAGCATAAATTTAGTATCTGCTTTACTGCTGTATGCTAGGAATTTTGAGATGACAATGAGTATGTCTGCTTCTCTGCCTAGTATTTCTATTTGCCTCATATTTGCCTTTTCCCTGCATTCCCAGACACAAACTCGGACCAAATTGTCTTTCAATCCGTTTTAAGCTCAGCCTCATCTCCAGAGCCTGCCTACACTAAGAACGAAGTCTACCTATCCTGATGTAAGAATATAGAGATAAAAATGTAAGATTAATAGGAATGAAGATCAGGGTATTGGTATTTTTCAGTTAAGACAGTAATTATTTGTCTAAAAAACTGAGTAATCTAAAAAGGTTACTTTTTATTAGGATAAAATAGACACGTATCCACCAGCAGGTGCGTGCCTCCACTCTGTGTTCCACCAAGCTGGTTCTAACTTGGACTGAATTTCTTCCAAAATTTCTTTTCACTCAATTTCTCTCATTACTAGTTACAAAATAAAAAAGTATGTGAAAAGATAGCACAATAGCACATACAGGAATATTTTTGTGAAACAGTTCTCAAAAACTCAATGTTATGATTTCACTAATTATCTGTAAAGTGCCTGATACATTGTTCCACACACATGTTAGTTTTCCATATACATTTCTGCAAAAGATTAAAAAAGTGCTGCAATGCAAGAATCTGTTCACTCATAACTTAACTTTACCCTAAAATGAGCTTCTCTGTCTTAGGAAATTAAATACTGACCAAATTGCAATTAGTTTTATTGAAGCTACTGAGCATCTTCCTATCCAACATACTCCCTACAGAAATACACTAAAGTTGTATTTCAAATTATGAATTAAAAATCAACTTGAAAAAAATTTTCATCAAGGAGATTAGGACATTCCAAAGCAAAATCTAAGTTGAAGTTATTTAATACTGCCTCTACATCACATATTTCTAACTTGTTTGCTTTTCATGTGTGGAAAATCGCCCAGTATATCCACCAAAGCTTCATGCCAACAGATTAAGATAAAGAAAGAAGTAGTCATCTTTTTCACAAAGTGAAGATTGCTTACCTTACATTCACAGGTGTATGTGGATGCCAGTGTGGCTGAGCAGGATGTATATTAGGATGATACTGTGGCTGCAAGTGAAAACATTGAACCTGGTTAATGAAATAATATAAAAACTCCCTATCAACTTTAACTTTATTTTCCTGGGGCCATGAGGAACACGCTCCCTGTGAGTCCTAGAAACCCCACTGTTTCAGATGTTCTCCCATGCCATTTAGGATATACATGAGACCTCTTGGTGATGAGCTTGCTTGTTACGACACGCTCATGGGAAAATGCAAAGAAAATTGCTTTTCTGTTTGAGAGACAACCTGGCACATCTAGTGCTTCTCATAGAAAGCACATCAAAAGAATGTCAGCTTTAATCAAAGGTGGAGAGTGAGAAAGGTTACTGTTATAATAGCAGTCTTCAGGAGGTCACCTATGTTTGGTGACAGCATTTCTCTCTCATATCCATGAGATCTTGAGGAGAAACAGTGAAACAAAATCACTAGTGAGGCTTTTAATAAAAAAAAGTGTTGAGACTAAGTTCTCATGCTCAGTTTGGATGAAAGCACAGGTTGCTTTCTCAGTAGCACTGACTGCTAGTATCACAGATGAAAACTGGGTAAGGTTTTTCCTTGAAGTGTATGAAGGAGCTTGTTAAAAAAAAATGACAAACAAACATTTGACCAGTAATGAACTCCTTAAGTGTTGCTATGGGGAAGATAATTGCAACTTTGAACTTCTTGTCACGGATCATCCAATGTGAGAGACTGCTCTAGACAAAAGCATTGCTCACAGAGCAGTCTCCTGGGGTCCATCATATTCACAGTCCCAAAGGTTTTAACCTGTGATTTCACAGAAAGGGAAGGGAAGGGAAAGAGGGTGACAAATGGAGTGTATTCAGCCTGCAGAGCATCCAAGAACACAGCGGAAGAAAGAAAGAAAGAAGAGTCCCTCCACTTTCCCCTTAACTCCCAATGTGATGCTGTTTATTTCTGAACCACCTCAGAGAATCTCACCCCAGAGTAAGAAAAAGGGAGCAAACCAGCTGTACTAATTATAGAGAGCAAAAATATTTACCACTAAATAAGAAAACGACAATATTCTCCTCAACAATTGTTATGCTCTTACCTGGTAGTTATGGACTTCAGGAGTATTTTTAGCACTAAGGGAGAAAAAAAAAATTGCTTTTATGTAATCAATACATCTATGTCACAATTTCCTATAGTTCAGGGTTCTACTCTTCAGGGAAGTATTACAGTGAATTAAAATTCATATTCTTAAGGACATCAATATTTTATTCAAGATATACAGCACAGCAATCAGGGTGCAAGAAAAAGGGGTGCAAAACTTTTTTCTTCATTTTATATTTATGAAACAGGAACAAATAATGCTAGATAAGTTAGCACAATAGCAATGAGCAGAAAGGAAATTTACTTTGCTTTACTTTAGTCTGATCTCAAACACACACACACACAAAATTAAAAAATGGAAGCACTTAAAGTCTCATAGGCAGTCCCCAAGAAGAATCCAGTATTGCATAATTAGAGATCCCAAAGCACTTCATCCCACACCAGAGAATTTGTTTCGACAAATCCTAATGCAGAAATGGTCTTCAGAATCCTGTTTGCCTGACAACAGCAATTGAGAGGTAGAGAGAAGTTGGGCAGTCACTTACCACAGTTGTGCTGCTTTCACAGGATTGTTTGCTTAAAAAGAAACAAACAAAAAACCTTAAGACAGGTGAAAAAAAACTTAACACATGTGAAATAGCAGTCATTTTGCAGCTATTGTGATTGGGATGTTACACTACAGCTTAAGCGAATCCTCATACAGACACATTTGCACAAATGCACCAGAATCGCAAGTGCAGCCCTGTGCTTTCTAGCATTCCTGTGTGAGTACGTCAAGTATGAGGCAGACACAAACCTCCCTCTGTTTCTGCAAGAGTCAAAGCCCATCAAAGATGACAGCAGACAAGAGTATTCTTCCCAAATGTCACAACAGAAGGACTTTTGGCAGAGGGAGTTCTGCACAACCAGAGCACTACTTTTCTCACCTTGCGTAGCTACCATGTCAATTCCACTGAGTCCTCTGAAATCAGAAGCTACCCCTCACAGCAATTTTGCATCTTACAGAAACCAGAGTATTCCTGAAGTTGGTAATGGCCTCTGTCTTATTACAGTGAATGACGGTAGGCAAAAAAACCCATCAGTTGGGAATATGGGAAGGCACTGAGCAATCCTGAGCAACAAGGTCTTGGCTTGTGCTTTGGACAGGCTGGGAAGAACAGTAAAGAAGGCAGCTGAATAACCAGGATGTATAATTTCTTTTTCCTGACAAACAGCTTATTTTTCAATAGTATTGAAAAACTGCTGAGCGATACAGCTGAAAATCCAAGTCTCTGCCGAATGCAGAAACTGGATGACAAACTTAACGAGACTGCAGAAGTCTCAAAGAGACTGAGCTAGGACAGAATCCAACATGTGTGGGCTGCAACTAGGTACAGATCTTAATGGCCAAGAGATGCATAGAAGACAATAATCTGAAGGGAGTTTTTGCATTAACTTAACAAACATGCTGTTGAGCTCTCTGGATGAAGATCATCTGGATATGACAGAAGTTCTGCTTGGCTGCTATGCACAGAGAACTAAACTGAGCATAAGCCACACTTTCTCTCTTCTCCCCGCATCTCACAGACATCAGTATGGAAGCACTGAGACACAAGGTATAACCTGCAGCTCTGACAGATCCTGTTATTGTAAAAATAAAATTAAAATAATCTATTCTTCCACTTATGAAATCATCCACATTTACTATGTAATTGACTCTTGTGTATCACATAACAGTATCTCACAAATTTAATAAATTTGCATTTCCGTAAAAAACTGACATGTACTAAGGAAGGGCGGTGGTGGGTTACAGACTCTAGAAAGCATGCATGCTTGCTACCCTTTTCCCCCCATTGTACATGAGAAATGAAAGTGCCCCATAATACCAAGGGCTTTTCATGGAACTGAGGTTCATATTCTAGAAACGCAAAGGAGTGCAAAGACATCCTAAGGGAATGTCAGCTCACCCTGCTCCATACAGCAACCACACCTCCAGCCTCAAGTAATACAGAATTTAGAGGGGGTTGTCTTGCACTGCTCCTTCCTAGGTTTTTCTACAAGGAATAAAAATCTCAGTTTAAGTTCTGAAGGACAAATGACAAAACCACAAGGAAAATCAATTCCTTGTCATTCCATTCAAATTCAGCACATTTTAACTCCCAGAGAAAGCTGGTTAAGGTCAGAGTCTGGATAGGTGAATAAAATGCCATTAGAGTCAGCAAAACAGCAACAACCGCATAATGAGACTGCTCAATAACCCTAAAACTGTCTGGCTAGATAAGCAAGTCAGAGAGGCTTTTGGACACTGCTCCACTCTACATGACAAATGCACTTTTTCAAAGAAAATATTACATGCTTTCCCTCATTGAGTTTGATGCAACTTTTCTTCCCTCCTCAACTGAGCAACAAAAGAAACCATTGGTACCTCCTTCTCCATAGATGGTAGATGGAAGAATTAAGTGTAGACAGAGATTAAAAATGGTAGATTCGAACGATGGACTCTGACTTCCGAGGAAAAAAAAAAACACACCATGTATGTTATGATTTTTTAGGTGGTCTGACATGTTTTTCTTTTTATACTGTGGTATAGATTTTATGGTTGTAATATGACATTTATATGAGTTAACAAGACACCTGCATGACCAGTTCAGTGAACACATGTACAAACACTTACCCTTAAATGTTGAATGCCTTCGAGAAGGATATCGCTTGCTGGGCCTTCTTTCAAATGTACTAGTTCTGCGTAATCTTGTCCCATGTGTTGCTTGATACTCTGTCCGCCCACTTAAAATACAGAAATAAAAAAAGTTAACTACTGCCTTTTGCTGGATGCTGTACCTGCTCCTTTTCATAAACACAAATATATTGCTGTTACTTTGCTAAATACCTGAATCTGAAGCGTGATCCCAGCCTTATGAAGTCGGATCTACTAGATTTACTATTTGCTGGGGCTCGCAATCTGAAGAAAGCATGGTGCTCCACTGCACACTTCCACAAATGTTTGCACGTTTTGGCACTGTCTAACCGGAAAACAAATGTGTGCTCTTGCTCTCTGCCCTAAATGCAGAAACAAAAGCTTTGGAAGTTGGCATGCATGATATTAGTTACTGTCCTTGGTAGGAGAAATACAGCCTGGGCCAACAGTGTGCTGAGCCTCCCTTATGTTATTACCAGCCTGAGCACACACCACACTTCGTTGGATCAGGCCCAAGTAAGGGAAGAAAGTTACCTGTTCATCATCTTCTACAACCACAAGTGTAAGTTTGCTCTTTTTAAAGTCCATTTTTGTTATTTTAGGCCTAAACACAAGAAGCAAAAAGAAAATTAATGGAAAAATAGCATTTTGTAATCTAGGAGAATCCTCCAAAATGTATGATCTGCAACCCTGGAACACTTCAGGAATCATAATAAAAGTATGATTTCCTGGAAATGTTACTATTTTTCAAAAAATATTTCACATTTGAGAGTGGTATTTCTATCCAGGCCAATTTACCTTCAGGTTTAACCTTGTAGATTCAATCTACATTACTAAATATAGTCAAGACCCCATTATGTAAAGGAGAAAGATTTCAGCATTTTAACATAAAGGAATATAACACAAAAACAGATTACCAAAAGAATAAGCCTATTTTGTTGGCTCCTTCAAAGATCAATATGCCTGTTGGTGTCAGTCCAAGAGCATATTCACAACCATCTCTTCCCTGTAAGCAGGCACAGAATCAATAATCAGTATGCCATTAGTAGCGTAAATCTTACTACAGTAGTATGTCAAAATCCATAGATTTTAAACTAAACAATAAAGTTTGCATGGTTTCTTAACATTACAGACCAGAAGAACATGCATCTGCATTGGGTACAAACTGGCAGGTTTTGGCAACAGGGGGCTGCAGGGTGCCCTGTGTGGGAGGAGACTGGGTGCTGCCCCAGATGGCTCCAATGCCCATGGAAACGGCCCCGCAGCAAGACTGCAGCCAGGGGAGCCCACGACTCGGCTCACACGTGTTTAAGAGCAAACAGTAGCTGCCAGGGGAAGGAGACGCAAAAGGAAAAATTTGAGGGACATGGGAAAAGGCACGTGGAAAGGGACACTGTGGGGATCACATGGCTGGAGATGCACTCTTGGGAGGAGCCTCTCCCTGCAGGAGGTACTTCTGAGGGACCGTGGCCCAGGGGCAACCCACACCACAACAGGGACACCCCTGTGGGACTGACCCACACCAGGGCAGGGACAACCCTGAGAGGCCATGGCCCATGGGTGCCTCATGCTGGGGCAAGGAGAACCCCTACTAGGGCAGGGACGGCCCTGAGGGACAGTGGCCCGTGGGCAACCCATGCAGCAGCAGAGGAGCAGTAAGAAGCACAGGTCAGCAGAGGAAACGCGTGAGAAGCAGGAAGCAGCACAAAGAAACTTGTGTGGATGACCCCAACCTTATGGGCTGCCTTGGGAGGGACCAAGTGTAACCCGCAGGGATAACAAGGGGAGCTGACACTAGGCAGAGGGGAGGAGAGGTGTTGGACTGAAGTTGACCTGGGGAAGGGGGAGGAAAGGTGTTTCTGTGTTTGCTTTATTGTCGTCTTTTTTTTTTGGTCAGTACACAAATCAGTAATTAAATGTTTATGTTAATTGGCAGTATATTAAATTAAGTGAAATTCCCTGAGTCGAGACTGTTTTGTCCGAGACAGCATCTCCATTCAATGTTCTGACCCCACATTAATAAAATAAAGTATAACATGGATCTTACCTTAACTACATGCATATCTACACCATACATTTCTAGCCATTTAGCTTTGTTCAAGTAGCACAATTCGGCCTGCGCTGGGCTCTTTCCCCTAAGAACACAAAATATATTTATACTTTACCATACAAAATTTTTGTCCATTTTAAATGTTTTAAAATTTGTTCCCCTATCCCTTTTTTTGGGCCCTCAATCTTAATGACACTAAATGGTATTTCAAGCTTAGCTTATATTTTCACCCTCTTCCCTCCAAATGAAAATAAATTGGAGAGACAAAAATTGAAAAAGGTCTAAAATTGCCAATAAGGATGAGAGATCAGGTAAGACAGCATCACCGAAATGTACCATATGTATTAACAAAAGACAGGAAAAAGCACGTGCTGCTACCCTGAACACAAAACTTTGTGTGTATGCATGAAAGGACAGAAAAAGAGAGAGAGAGAATTATTTCCAACATAAACAGAAAAAAGATCAGACTGCTTAAACTGTTATGGAATCATCTAAAGCAAAACAAACCAAAAAAAAGGAAAACCCACCCCACCAACCTTCCCTAAATTACTGCTTGCCATTTCTAGGGAGGGGGAGGGCTCAAAGTCTGTCTACAATACTTCTCAACTGACAAACATAATCACCGTTTTACATCTGTTGAAGGGGTTCTTGTGGACATATTTGACTTTGGAAGAGAAGAAAACCTCCTGTTGCCAGAGACACCACTCCCACACAGGTCCCCTACCTGCACTCTTTCCATTTCTGAAAAATGTCAAATTCCATTGCTTCAGTCTGGTTTGGTGCAAACCTGAATTCAGACACGAGTTCTGGTGTGTGCTCTGGGTGCTCACACTCTCCCAGCTCAGCTGCAATCAGTCAGTTGAAAAGTTAAAAACAGAAAGATCATGGGATGACCAGAAACATTTAATTCCATAATCTCCACAAGGACAATGATAGCTTGTAAATTTCTAAGTATGTTGTAGCAGAATACACTTGTGCTGATGTTTTAAGCTAACACCTCTCACCCCCAAACTCAAATCAGATTTTACAGCAAAAGTCAGACAAACACATTTGCAGGAGCAGTGTAAGATTATGGTACAGAATTCTGACATTCAAGAATGTTAGAACTAAACCTGCTTAACTAAAGCTGCTTCTCTGGATTTTAAAGCATTTAAAGGAAATAAAGTTTCTATTAAAACCAAAAATCAATGCACTACTGTTTCAGAAGAGGTTACTTTGAAACTTCCTCTCATTGCAATGAGGTCATACCTTTCTTTCCAAAACACTTCCCATTCTATTGAATGCTTTGTTACATTACTGTTCGTGTCAAAACACGAAGATAATACCTAGTCTCTATGAAACCAGTGATGAAGTTGTGGTTTTTTTTTTAAAACCACCGTGGTGGTGTAATATTCAGATTAAGTAATTTTTAAGGAAAGAAATGCTAAAGCATTAACATAGTTGAGGTCTGACTTTCTATTTATTTACTTAGGGCCTGGTATCTTCTTTTCTAGGAGCAGAACACTTTCAAACTCTCCTGAGCTCAGCAGGAGATGCAAGTGCTGAGCATCTCAGTGACTGATGCCCTTAACTGTCTTGTGCCTGCGACATGCTTTCCTCCTGGAACCTCTCAGCTATACAAAGAACCTGCAATGTCACTGCCTTGGGACTGAGAGACAAACATCAGTGGCAAATACACCGTTCAGCAATACCACGTGCCACCTGACATATGACGTGATTCCAAACCAGGCCTTTGTCAGTCGGTGTTGCTTGACTACTACTACCATTACTACTAAAAATTAAAAAAGAGCATAGAGGGAAATTAAATCCCTTGAAGAAAAGAGTTTTATTGCTTCAGGGCAGTTTTACACATAACAGCTGCAAAAATTTAATTCACTCTCAGTCTTCGAAAATACCTAGCAGGATACATTAGAACATGGAAGTTACATTCAAAATGCAATCTGTTGACTGATACACCTGCTAGGTGGTTTTGAGCACTTGAGCTTCGCTCAAACATTTAGCATTCCTGAGGATATTAAACAGATTCAGTTCACTGATCTTCATTTCTAACTACTTACTCACACACATTTTTTCTCTTCAACAGTTATCTTCCATGGTGAGTTACAGTATTCTTACCTATATGTCTTTCTCTTTAACAGACACATCTCAGCTCTGCTACTGTTTCATCTAAGTTGGAAGCCTATTTAACACAGATGTTGCTAAGAATTACTGGCAGTCCAGTCTCCAGTACGTAAGAGGGAGCCACAACAAACACATTAGCAAGGAGGACTTCAGGGAAAAAAAGTAAGAAACTGAAGTTTGATGTGTTGACAACCATCTAGGAAAAACACAGAAGATTTCTCTACCAGTTAACTGAGAGAGAAGGCAGGGAATGAAGGCTGACTGTACTGTAAAGAGAATGTGTAAGGATGAGAAGAATCATCAGCGCACAGGACAAAAAATACACAGAGAAGCTAGGACAGAAGTATTAGGTACAAGAAAAATATCACCCTTGTTTCTCAATAGCTGCACTCACTATTTATTCACTTTCACGCAAACAAACGATGTCATCATTTTGATCTCTAAGAAATAGGTCTTGAGAGTAAGAGCCAGTAAGAGCCTCAACAGGTCCCCGCAGAGGGTGGAAGGGCAGTGGAAGAAGGGGGAAGCACGGGCTCTGCACGAGGATGCTCTCACTAGTGTGTTTCCTGGTGGCATAACGTTCCCTGAACGGCTCAGCAGCACTAATACTTTTCAACACAAGCGCACAGCAGAGGACCCATCTCTTCATTTGAGGTTTTATGCCGAAGTATCATGCTTTGGCATGCCCATCCTCTGGTCTTTTTTTTTTTGGGGGGGGGACGGGACGGTGTTACATAATGCATTTCTATACATTATCTGTGTTGTTTAATAAATAACTGCATAAACTGGGGGACATTTTTAAAAGGAAGTTTCCTAGAAAGTTTTTGAAAACTGCAAAAATGTGTTTATCTGGAAATATATTGTTGATTCTTTTACACAGAAGGAAAAAAAAAAGTTTGCACTATCCCATGAAGATGTCTTATGATTAGAACTGAAAACTAGAGATCTGAGAAAAAGTTTTCCTTTTCAATTTAATTAGTAGTTTCAAAAGTATATGTGGTTAAATACGAAAACCACGCAAGACTAATGAGGTAGTTAAAAACTTATTCTAGCAGTGACGATTCAAGTTTGATTACAACCTTTCTGCAGATAATCCCTAAGTGAAGCATGTGATTACGCATCTGCTTCACAAGTTACCCTGTACTGCAGATCGATGTTATTTGCTACAGAAGTTCCTTCACGGTACTGGCAACAAACCAACAATTTATGTTTGAAAGATGATTCACACAAAACACCAGCCTATGAAACTGTTTTTTGAAACAAAGAAAGAATTACTGTAACAGAACAACTTCCTGATAAAGAAAATGTATGAAGTTTAAAGCTGTCCTGTAAAGAGAAAAGGCCTTTCTTTCAGAGGGTTAGAGCATCAATTCCTAAACAGCCTTTTATAACTTCTTCATCACTCTTAGGAAAGCTACACTAAGGAGCAAGATTGGATTTCAGAGAGTACATGGAACCTACTGAGCAGGGAATAATCATTTGACATTTCTTTAAACTCTTCTGCTTAATTAAAAGCTTCCAATGTCAATAAAATGTAAGAAAGTTATAAAAATGCTAATTATAGCATATGCCAGCAGAAATAAATAAATCAGTTGCAATAATGAAATAATTTTGGAGAAACTTATTGCAATGATGTCAAAATAGCAGAGAACTGAAACTGAAAAAAGTCAGCAGAAAAGTATAAAAATGCTACCACAACTTAAATATGTTCCCACAGACAGCGTCAAGAAGTGTTAGTTTTGGTACCTAGCTGGAGACTTTATAAACATGATGGATGGCTATTGTATTACATTTACATAGTAATGACAGTTTTAATTACTACCCAAAATGTTGAGGCATCAACCTATTATTCTTTGCTGGTTGTCCTTGCTTAGACCAAGGGTGAGGTTACTGGTGTTTTTATCTGTGAAAATGGAAGCAATGAATCCAATAAAGGCTCCAGATTTTCTCCATCTCAAAAAGACAAACAGAGTTTGCCTGCAGCAGTTCTTTGCATACCTAACAATCAGAGCTGTGCCAGACTGGTGCAGATGGAAACTGAAAAATAAACCACTGCCTTAAGATTTACACCTGTTGCTGTTTGGAACTGAATTCCCAGCTTTGACTGTCAAGTCCATCTAGAATCACTGAGTTATCTCCATTCCTGTATTAAACTAAGAGACTCTGCCTAAACACTCCATGTACCATTGCCAACCACCTGCAGAACAGGAAGAATATTTTTCATTTCGATTCATTTTGCTGCCGATAGGCCTAGAATGATCCAGATCACTGTACTTTCTTTTAGAAAAAACAAACTTGATTTGAGCTTCATTACACAAATTTCCTCCCTATCTGCAAAACAAACTTCCTGCAATGGAATGAATATTTGTATTAATGTGTTCGCAGCAATTAAAAAAAAAAAACAACTTTTTCCTACAATAAACTAATGAAACGTAGTGTCCAAGGTTTTTATCTTGTAACCCTTGGTCCTGACACAGAATTAATCTTAGTTCTTACCTTTCCATAGAATTCTCTCCTTTCCAGTACCTGCCAACCCCCTCCCTCCAATCTCCTGTCTCACACACTGTGGAGGCTCGCTCTCCCAAGCGCCAGCCAGGCAGCAGGCAGCCCGTCTTCAAAGCTACACCCACAGGGACCTGCCTGCCGCAAAGCATGTGCTGATGGGCCAGCTGGCTCTTCAGGCTGAAGAGGTAACTGTGCACACACCACAGCTTCTCCCTCAGCGGGGAACTATTTGAGGTCTTTTTTCCCTAGTCAGCCCACAGTTTCCATGAAACCTTTGTCTATCCATGCCTTTGAGGCTCCTTCCCCTCGGCAAGTGTGCCGACGTTGGCCAATGTAGTTCAGAAGTTATGAATGGAGGGAAGGCAGGGAAGTGACATCCCTAAAATTCTTCTCCTCCTTATATATGATCAATGAGAAATCATTAGTAACGAAGAGTGAAGAGAAACCAGTAGGCGAGATTTTTAATACATTAAGACAAACCACTTTCAAAAGACTGCATACCTTGAAGACACAGAGCTGCTAGTTCAACAGCAGTTTCATACGGGCATTTCAGTCTTAAAAAGAAAAAAAAACAAGCTATAAAAAGAGTTTTTTCTCAGTGAGTTCTTCTTGCAATAAAGCTAAAAAGTAGTCTGATATATGAAATGGAAACATTAACTTCCACAAGATCCCTTAAACCACAAGCTATTAATGATACGAAACATCTACAATTAATTTTTACTTGGATATGATTATTTACTAATTTGGTACATTCTAATTAGCACTAAACACATGATACGCTCCACCATAAAACAAGCTTGAACTAATAGAGACAACACTAAATTGACTCAGAAATCATTTTTACTCCAACACTATATTTTAGAACACATGGTTTTGGGTTTTTTTGTTTTTGTAATAAAAAAAAAAAGAGCAGGTGTGAATTTATTGGCCAGGGTGAGACTATAAACACACAAAATACTTTGCAGGGTTGACCTGTACAGAAAGTGTTGCACTTCATCACTTTTTCCTCCTCTATTTTACCTACCATACTGAAAAATATGGCAAGTCAATGTTACATTTCCAAGTCATAAAAAACAGAGGACAGTCTTTGCTCTCTTTATACTTTTCCATCACCTGGTCAATCCATCAAAGGTCTTTACCCATTGTATTTGTCAATAATATAGTCATGATGCACACAAAGCCATAGATCTCTATATTCTAAAGGAAAAAAAACGCATGTGGAACTGTAAATCATGTTTATAATCTGTGCACGAATACCATAAAGAATTAAAAAGGTCATGCAGTTGAAATAAAATTTTAAATCACTAAGAGATTAACTATTATAAATACTTTAAATTACAGCTGCAAAGAGGTACTTACTTCCCTGAAAGAATGTCTTGCCGGAGCTGTAATACAAACAGGTACCTGACAAATAAAAATTCGGAAAGTCAAAAGTATATATAATGTCATCTTTCTGGCCCCAATGGCTGGAAAAATATCCCAATTCATTGAGTAATCATAACATTTTCATTAACTTGCTCTTAAAAAAAAGGACCTTTGGGATCACTCAGATACACTCTGCCACCTTCAAAGTTCCCATAGCTTTCACTAAAATAAAAAAGAAGAGAACATTTTTCACCTACTTGGCTGTGTTCAGGACATTGTCCAAAGCCTTGCTGTTTAGGGATGTGCCCTATCTGAGCATACACCACAGCAACCTAAATGTTATTGACACTCCAATGATCTCCTAAACTGGGCCTTGCCCAATTCAAGCAAGAATCGAACTATAGGATCTAGAGACAAAATGCAATAAAGGCAGGAGGACTTCAGGGCTACCTTCTCAAACAGAAATACAGAATATGGAAAAAGTCCAAACTAGGCAAAAGGAAAAGCTCAGACTGAATTTTCACTTAAAATAGCAGAAAAGTTCTGAATAAAAGAAATCTGAATTCCATAGAGCCCACACATTTATTTAGGAGGCCAAGTAGGAATTTACAGCCTTCAAACTGTAGTATTATTCTAAGCTTTTGCTAATCCTCAGTTCTAGGCATGCTTCATGTTTTACAGCCACTCAGAGTTGGGGTTTGAGGTATGCAGAAGTGTCCCAGGCCATGCAAGAGCTCTGTACAGGACAGGATGGCACAGGCAGGCTCTGCACTGCTCTGGACACTGCGGGGTGAGGCTTGCAATGATGAGTGACTCAAGAGAAGCAAGCATGAAGCACTATTGAGTGTCAACCCAGTAAATGTGAACTTAAACTTCTCCCATCTAAGGAGATAGGATGCTAGAACAAAAGACAAAGGATGCTAGAAAGACAAAGTGTTTTTCATCACAGAGGATGTGCTGTGAACGTGGTGAAGGATGAATAGTTGGAATTAGACAGGACAACAGAAATGAAAAGGAAGATTAAAAAGACTTCTCATGATAGACTACAGCAGAATCAGATTTATCCACGTTGGCTCTGTGTCACATCTCTGATTCACATACTTGGCTAATACCTGACTTGCCAATCAAACCTGGGTATTTGCATGCATAGATTAAGGGTAGACAAGTATATTTCCTGTTCTTATTGTTTTCCCCTGATGATTCACAATCCCATGAACTCTTCTAAATTTGCAAGAAAAATCTGGGCAGTGCTTCTATCAGTGTCAGCTGGCCTATGCAGCGCTGCAGCTCTGCTCTGGTTGGTATGGCTTGCTCTTGCTCCTTTTCTGCACGCAGAGCGTTGGCATCTCTATTCTTGATATTCCAAATCGGCAAAATACCTTAGAAAATTCTCCACAACACACATGTACAGACACATTCCTCTGTTGTTTTTCTAACTAAACTAAGTAGTCAGGTCCCATAAAAGTGACAGAAGATGTCTTCCAAAATGTACTGGATTTCAACTGTGTTTTTAAATTGGAAAAAGACAGAGCGGGGGAAGGGTTTCAACGCTTCCCCAATACTGTGCTAATTATGAGAAACTGGAGTCTACTAGAAAACAGGTCTCCACAAGGAATTTTTAACACCTCTCAACCAGGGCAGTCCATGGTTACTGTTAATGATAATTTTCCTTCCTCCTGTTACTCTCATTCCATTCCCACTTGGAATAATTCTGAGTATATAGTTGCTAATCTTCACTTTTTACTCAACATGCTACACAGAAAATATGATCCAGTCAGCATAAAGAGTCTTAAAAAAACAGCAACATTCAAAATTACTTTCCCCAACAAAAAAGAAAAACACAACTATTTGTTCACTGTAAAATCAATTTCAGCTCATTTTCATTTTCCTTCCATAGTTTCACAGTGGTCTTCCGTCAAGCTCATAATTAAAAAAAATTGTTCATAACACTGAAAATTTAGCTGACTGAAGTGTTTTTCTAATTAAAATAGACTTCTGAAATGCCATCTTTCAGCAATAATTAGATCACAAAGCATCAGAGGTTAATATTTTCAGAGGAAATGTCTTACTCTATCACAGCAATGATCACATAACTCAGAAACACACATCTCACAATGACTAGGATCATATGCTTCCAAGGATTAAGCAAGAAATCTTGCGGTAGACAGTAATGGAATAATTTGACCACAGTGGAAATGTAATACTTGTCAGACATGCACCCTGATGTATGAAGACTTACATCAATTTTCAGAAAATATATATTATTCCTACTAATTTAACTGCATTTTCTCACGAGAGATGCCCCCACATCATCCAGGTTTTTAGATTCTCTAAGATCTTATACTCAATTACGTAAGTGGCAGGGAGTTCTATAGGTTAATTATACATTGTACAGGAATATGCCCTTTTATTGAATTAACACTGGTGCACTAAATTGGTAATGGGTATTAAAGCCTCCATGTCAGTCTCATAAGGTGGTGACAATTAGCTCTTTGATCTTGTCTCAGGCAGTGAAAAAAAATACATGGTCAACACAGCAGATATGAAAGGAGAAAGTAAACATATGCCTGCAGGCATAAGTTTAATGTAAATATCACATGCACATGAACTACAACAATCAACAATCTTTAAACACCTTAGGCTGATTGGGAGTACACTAATTATTGCCAAGCAAATTAGAAGACACAGAAGGTGCCCTTTGGTGAGAAACAGAACAACAACAACAAAAAGATAAACCAACATTAAGATAGATGATTACTATACAAAGAAGACACAAAGTTGGCAGATACAAAAGAGAATTAAACCCTTTTCCTCCAGCTGCTCCTTTCCCAATTTTCAGAATATCCTCTAGATCACACGAGGGTGCTACGAATCCAGCAAGGTATATTCCTCATAGCCCAGAAGACAGCCCACCAGACTGAAAAAAAAGACCTCCAGGTATTCCAAGGTGACTTTACACAATGCAGTCTTTACACCTTTTGCACTGCAGAGAACTTGTGGGGAAGTGGAAGAGATTCAATCAACCACCTGTTAATCAAGAACTCAAGCTGTCTATTCCCACAGTTCTGTGGCTTTTGTACCATTATTAAATCACCCCCAAGTCTCAGAGCAAGGGGGACAAAGCAGAGCACTGGCTTTTTAGCAGGACACGATGGAAAATCCTCTCAGAGGTATGGCAGGTATTGCTGGTGTAAGGAGCAGCTGTCTCCCAGCTGCAGCTCTCCCCACCCAACGCTGCCTTTCTTTGCTAACTTCAGAGCACCAGAACACAGCATCTCCTACAGACTAAAATGCTTGGAGAGGCCCATGAATGGTTTTTGGCAGCAAATAAAAAAGATGATGTTTCTCTGACAGTAGGAAAACACCTAAAGAGTCAGACAAAATGACTGCTCTTAGTAAGAAAGCTCAAATCACCTGCTTACAGTATACCCATGTACCTTAGATGTCCTATTTACCCTTCTGCCAGTCATCCAGTTAACCATGCATAGTTCCTACCTTGTAAACTCCTCATGAAGGTTGTTCGGTTCTGATGAATAGTACTTAATTCGAAAATGCAACGTGTAGGGAGGTCCAACTGTATATGCAGAGATTTTAAATGGGGAAAAAAAAGTTTACACTAGTTGCAGTTCTGCTAAGGCAGAACAAGAGCCACCACCCCACAACCCAAGAAACCCCAAGTGAAGTATGTTTTTCAAATTCTTCAAAGAAGCAAATATTTCATGTTTTTAAATTTAAAAATGCATGCAATAAAACAAATAACACATTACCATACTTTACAATACTCTAATCATTAGATTAATCAAGCAACAGTCCATTTGGCAAACATATTTTTGTTCAAAGAGGTGTGCCCCACAGCATGCTGTGAATGACAGCAAGTTCCAGGTACACTGCCTGTGGCTGGGGACCGGGGAAGATGGAAGGGAGAGGGAGGGAGAAGGGAAAAGGTGATGCTTCTTGTTACCAGGCACAAACAAAACTCCAAAAAAATCCCCACCCAACAGATCAGCTTTCGACTGATACACGTGAATGAGAAAAGGTAAGATAAATAAGGTGAAAAGTGCTGAAGAGGACTCTGGAAGGCACCCACGAACGCAGAAAGCTAACAAATTCCATGAAGTGGAGTTGCAAGAATTGTTGTTTTCTAATGCCAGAAGGTGAACGGTAGATCTGACTTGCTATGTAACACAGATAATAAAATGTTACCCAGCTACCGTGAGACTGTGACCAATGCATCCTTATCTGCCTAAGCCTCATCTTCCAGACCAACAGCCTGCTGGTATATTAAGTGCTGGAAAAATGACTTTTTCACACCTTTCTAAGGTGTTCTGTAACACCACATCAGCAGAGTATATATGTGCCTACTAATGATCCATTCTACTAAATGACGTGCAGCCAAAACTCTAATAATTAGAGCTTTGACTTTGTCTCCAATGATAGCTCTAGAAGACAGGTTACAGTACCCTAGGCTGACAGCTAGGCACCACTGGTAAGGTCTGCATCAGCGAGATAATGACTCTTACCTGCCCACTGCTGGGAAAAAAAGAGCAGTGAGCAATATCCATCACGAAAGAGGAACTCTTCTCAAAGCACCTGCTGAATGCAAGGTAAAGAAAAGTATCCTGTTGTGAGACAGACCTTTACAACACTCATCAAATTGCTTCCCTCTTCGGCGTTCCTCAGGGCAGAGCTTGGCCAATTTCTTTTTAAAACGGGCCCTTCACAGATTAAACACAGACAAAACAGTGCAACTAAACTGGTTGAAGGTGTTACAGAATTGTTGATTTTCCACATTTTAAGCAGGTCAAGAAAGCTATCACAGAAAGTGCACCTGCAAATCACTTAGTCACTTAAGGTAAAGCAGTCTGTGATGTGATGAAAAGGTGAGAGAAAGCCGACCACCAAAACCCTACCCATAGCAGCTATGTTTACTATCTATTCTAGCAGACTGACACCCACACACCATAGGGTGAAAGCAAACTGTTCTTCTTCAGAGGCCTTTAGGACAACTCCACCATTGACAAAAATCATCTAGATATTTGGATACTTATCAGAAAGAAAGGCAAAGCACCACTGAAGCAATCAAGACCCATCTCTGTGAAGTCCTGCAAGGGAGGCAACAATTTCCTTGCAAAATGCTATATTTTAATCTCACAGAAGCGATATTATCAGTTGGCCTATGGCTGTTGCCAACTGCAGTATATTAACAAAACATGTTTGTGCCGATGCTGTACCCAAGCCTGCAACTAGATTATTAGAGATCCAGGAGCAACTTGCCTACCTTAAGCCAATTTCCACAAAAACCTCAGTGGCCAAACCCCACCGCTCCACCCAAATCTCCCTTTGATGAAACAGCAGGTATTTCTGCTAGTTTTATTTATAATATACAAAAAAGAGGTTAACCATTACACAATTAAATATTTTCCAATTACTCTCTGAAAAAAACCCCCAAAATCTGTTCTGGAGCAGAAGCAATGACAGAAACCGTGATCTGTGTCCAGGTAACCTGATTTCACAGATCAGACTGAAATTACCTGGCAAGCTACTCTGCCTCAGACAAACAGCACATGCTTAACGAGGGCTACTGAAGGCTGATCTATTGCTTATAAGTGCTCTTGCATTTAGACATGATATAGTCAGCCAATTAGCCATTAAATTAAATCTATTTCCTAAGAAATATTCATTCCGTTAAAGGCCATATTTAAACATTCACAATCACGCTCAAATACTCTAAGTTCAAATTCTTAAGGAAGTACCAAATAAACAGGCAGAGACATGGTACTTACTTTTTATCTGCTTCTTAATGAATTTTGAATGGTCCAACCAGTGCTAAAAAAAGAAAATCCACGTTTAAAAACAGTTCCATTTCAACATTTTGTTGATACAATAAACTAATTACAGTAAAATTTAACAGATAAAAATATCTTAAAAGGAAATACTGCCATATTTATTTGCTAAATTTCTACACATTTGCGAAAGTGTTTATTTGCACATTTACCAACTTACCTTCTTTGATGGGGGAAAGCTTGACTTACAAATGTATCAGTACTGCCAGGGAAGCTTCACTCTTCCAGAGAGGAAACCTCAAAATCCAAAGCCACAAAGCAGTGGTGTGTGAGGCAGACACCCTTTCGTCCCCAGGTTTGACTGTTGCCCAAGTGCCCCTGAGGACAGCAGGCCAAACCCCTGGGTTTCATTCTCCTTTCAACTCCCCGGTTTGATAGAGAGCCTCCAGATCTCGTACTGTCCTGCCTTCCATTGCTCCATAGCCAAATTTTTTCAAGATAAGGATGAAGACTTAATCCCAACTAAAAGCATTTGGGAAACATTGATGCACACCCCCCTCCCCTTTTTAAACTAACGGCAAAAGATCTTGCATAGATGCAACTATGACGACAAAAAAGTATGCTTCCCAGCAAAGTTTATGCACTCCCTCATCAGTGCAAGTTGCATCTACAGAAGAGTACCAATAAACACTCTCTGGTGTAAATTTAGCCTAAAACTTTGACTGTCTCTGTGCAATGTCCTACACAAGGCTGCAATCTGATTTGAAGCAACCCCATGTAAATACTCCTGTCACACAAGGTAATAAAACAGTATTTGGACTTCCTTGAAATAACTGTTTTTCTATCTTTATGTATAGATTTATTTTAAAATAATCAACTCTGTACAATGGAACAAAATCTTAGGAGAAAAAAACCTCTTCCTTTCTCCCTATTAAAGCATTCATGCTTTCAGAAAAAGGAGAATCTCTGAATGACTACTTATCATTCCACTAACACCGTGCTACCACGGCTAAATAAATGTGAAAAATTATTTGTTGGGTAGTAATGCTGGTATTTATTTACTAAGTATATCCTAAGCCAAGGAAAAAATGTATTTATCACAGGTATAGAAGGGTATAGATGAAAAATCTGACAACTTATGACCCTCGAGGTAGATAAATCTCACAAAAAAAGGAGAGAGAGAGAAAGAGAAATTGAACGATTATTCTGAAGGTGCTTTTATTTGCATGAGACTTGCTAGACTCCCTTAGGTGAGGCTGCCAAGGAATCCATCTTTACAATCTGAGAAATCTCTACCAGAATGGAAAGAAAACATTACAGCAGCTCATACAAATACATTCCTTAGAGTTGCAAGTGATTTATTCTGTCTCTACTTTGCTCTCTTATGAAGAATTACACCAGAAACCACAGCAGTTCACAGAAGCTTTGTGAACTTTCAAATATTTTATAAGGAAAAAATATCATCATTGAAACTTTTTTTTTACTGAAATGATGCACGTCTGTTACTTTCACACCTCCAGGGTAGATTAATTTTTTAAGCTTCAAATACCTAGCTACAAAAATGTCTTTCTCCTCAAAATTTATTTTGGCTAAAGATAAACTACTCACAAAGACAAATATACTGATTCCATTAAAAGAGAAGTTTAGCTTCATGTTAAATAAAACCAAACATTAGTAACATCTATACTACAGGCAAAAATCCTTCAGTAACTTTTCACCTGTGGCTCATGTTAGTACCTTGTTCAGAAATCAGTGTTGCACAACCTGAACAACAATAATGCCTAATGAAATAACAGCTGATAGTCCCAGTCTTGGAATGCGGTGTTCTAGGTGTATTAAAACTCAAATAACAGCAAGGTTCAAACTGATTATTCGTAAAGTGTAAATACTTCAAAGAAGGTTTAAAAATAACTAGCCAGACTCTAGGAACTACTAGCACAGAGCATTAAATGAGACGATAGCCTAGACAGGAAACCATCATTCACCCTCCATACCCAAGCAGCCAGAGGCAGACTGCTCCAGGAGATAAAACACAGCAAGAATTAAACTCATGTCTCTTCAGAAGCAAGAATGAGCTGCCATTTTACCCCCATCCCACATTGCACATCATGGTGCGATGTGGCCACCAGATCACAAAATAAAATATGGAGGTAGCACATGGACTGGCGTATTATTGGCCCAGAGTCCCCAGGCCTGGCAGTTCTCATGCAGATTTGTGAATCAACACCAATTTAAAAACCAGATATTTTGTGCAACTTCTGTGAAAATCAGGCTGAATTTCAACACTCCTTTGCCTCAGATAATGTCGGAGGGCTTCTTCACTCTGGAAATCACACCAGCTTTCCAAATGCCCCTCTGAGCTCAAGAAAGTTTATAGCATTGTAGCTAAAGCCAAAAAGAGGTTTGGGCTTGGCTACATATTGCTTGCTCAAGAACAGGAAAGTGAAAGCAATTAATTCTGAAGTCTCACTAGGAAGCTGAATAAAACCAGAGGAGCCTTTTGGTCTCTTGGCACCTATGACTGTAGCTCTGCCTATCTTGTGCTCTGGCTAAACAACTGTACATCACTTCAGGATCTGAAGTCATCAAAGAAACTGAACTATGGATCTCACAGTGTAGGACCGAGGCTGACCACAGTCATTTCAACTATATAATGCCACATTCCCCATATCCAGTCTGGACTCAGAAGTATCAGTGCAGAAAAAGGAGGAGGAAGGGGATTAACTGGTTCAACTGTTATGATAGGAAGAGAGTGTCTAAGCTACTTTGCCCACAGTAGGGGGAAAGAAAAATAACCCAAACCTGGTCAAACTTCTGGTAATCAAGATTCGATGGTTACTTTAGAATAGAACAGAATAGAACAAAACAGAACAGAATAAATAGTTCTGTTGGAAGGGATCTACAATGATCATCTAATCCAACTGCCTGACCACTTCATGTTATCAAGTGCATTGTCCAAATGCCTCTTAAACTCTGACAGTCTTGGGGCATCGACCACATCTCTAGGAAGCCTGTTCCAGTGTTTGACCATCATCTTAGTAAAGAAATGCTTCCTAATGTCCAGTATAAACCTCCTCTGGTGCAGCTTTGAACCATTCCCACATGTCCTATCACTGGATACCAGGGAGAAGAGATCAGCACCGCCCTCTCCACTTCCCCTCCTCAGGAAGCTGCAGAGAACAATGAGGTTGCTCCTTTAATTCTGTCAGGTAAACTGCCAGTTCAAATGCTGGATTAACTTCCATTTATTCCTGTTTAATCCCAGCATAATTTCTTTGCTTTGCCAAATGAATACTGTTTCCTATGGTATTAACTGACAAAAATACCAGCAGTCACTCGTTGGGATTCATGTGTTGAAAACACAATTCCACATGAAAGAAACACCATTTTTAAAAAAGATTTCTTAAAATACTGGAAGCACATATTTATCTCAGCATGCTCCCCCGTTGATCACTCACTTTATCTAACTGAAGAGGAAAAAATAAGTACCTCAACACTTTGTAAGCGGTAGCAACCAATATTTTCTCAAAATAGTCACGCAGCAAGGGAAAGATGTATTTGCATCAAGATATAGCAGATACACGATAGCTACTGGAGCAGTCTATGTAAGGACCACAGTGATTGCCAAATGAAGACTGAAAACGGGGAATACCACAGGTTGACACAAACCCATCACACACCTGAGCTTTGCAAATTCCACCGCTTCTCTACTTGCTTCCTAAAAGAATGAAAAATCCTTGTCTTGATCTATACAGCCCTCAAAGGCGACCTGAAAAGGAAAAAAATTGTGTTTGACCCTTTTTGGTTGGCTTGCTTTGCTAGTTTAAAATGCATGAAGAACGCCTTGAATAGAATGTTTTCCCTTATGCTTATTTATATACTTAACTATCAGTAAGAGAAAGCCTATTCTTACTGGAAGTTTTATTTGCCCTCTGAAAAATATTGCTTAAATGCTTTCTCAAGCCTTACCTGGAGGTACAGGGGGGAGAACCGTGCTAAATGCTCAGGTTCAGAAAAGAAGGTGTGCTAAACAAAAGCTGGCACCTTTAAAACCAAAAGTCAATTATCCCTTCAATTGTCTTCTGGCTGTCTGATTTCCTAGGCACCTGAATCCTACCAAGCTGCCTGCCATTAGCCACGTGGCTTTCTAAAGCAGAGAGGATAAAAACATATGTAACACATGGAAAGAAGGAATCACCAAAAACAAGTCAATAAAAACCCTACCCACCAAACCACAGTTTGGGGACTTCTCTACACGTATAAAGTTAAAAAGTAACAAAGGAGAAAAAGCCCTTTCCTCTTTTCTTCTGAAGGTCACCTTTTAAATATTATTATGGTAGTAACAGAAAACCAAACGAGAATTGGGGTCATGTAGAAACTCAGGGACTACACAAGCATATACTTAGAAACAGTATAAGCTGCCAAGAGTTCACAGCTTAAAACAACGAGAAGATCGTTCTTTACACTCATATAAGTTTCTCTGATCCATCCTAGAAAGTTATGTTCCTCTTGAAAATGTAGATGCAGAGAAAAACTGCTTTTAGATAAATTGCTCAGATACAACTCAAGATTTAATGAACGCCAGGGGTGATACCGGTTAGTATTTTCAATAGGAAGCAGGGTGATGGGACACAACGCACCTCCGTAGGGTTACTAATGACTCCAAACTGCAGACAGAGAGTGAGCTGGGTCACAGAAAGGCATTCCTGAACTGGCTGGAGAAATTATTTAAATAAGGATTCTGTGAGATCAACATGGACAATTACGGCACTCCCAAATTACGGAATCAACCCCAAGGGAGAGGGGGAGGAGAGCACCTGGCTTCCATCGGGCTGCTGCACCAGGGTGACAGGAGGAGACTCTCAGAGGGTCACCGAGGTCCTTGGGGCCTGGAGATGGGGGTTTTTCAGTCTGAGGACAAGCAGCCTACCCAAGGGGTGACTGAAGATGAAGCCAGACCCTCTGCGGCAGCGCACAACTAATAGCAACAGATCAAGCAAAGAATTAGAGAGACAGCTTTTGCTTTGGTGTGGTGGTTTGACCTTGGCTGGCCGCTAGGTACCCACCAGGCTGCTCTATCACTCCCCCTGCTCAACTGGACGGGGAGTGAATATGGCGACAGGCTCGTGGGTCAAGGTAAGGACAGTGATATCACTCAGCAATTACCGTCACAGGCAAAACAGACTCAACTCAGGGAAATTAATTTAACTTATTACCAATCAAATTGGAGTAGGATAATGAGAAATAAGAACAAATCTCAAAACACCTTCCCCCCACCCCTCCCTTCTTCCCAGGCTCAACTTCATTCCCAATTTCTCTACCTCCTCCCCCCAAGCAGTGCAGGGGACGGGGAATGGGAGGTGTGGTCAGTTCATCACATGTTGTCTCTGCCACTCCTTCCTCCTCACACTCTTCCTCCTGCTCTTCCCCTGCCTCCTACAGGAGACAGTCCTCCACAAACTTGTCCAGTGTGGGTCCTTCCCACGGGCTGCAGTTCTTCATGAACCGCTCCAGCATGGGTCCCCCATGGGGTCACAGTTCCTGCCTGAAAACCTGCTCCAGCGTGGGCTCCTCTCTCCCTGGGTTCACAGGACCTGCCAGGAGCCTGCTCCAGCATGGGCTCTCCACGGGGTCACAGCCTCCTCCAGGCACATCCACCTGCTCCTGTGTGGGGTCCTCCACGGGCTGCAGGGGGACAACCTGAGTCACCATGGTCTTCTCCATGGGCTGCTGGGGAATCTCTGCTCCAGTGCCTGGAGCACCTCCTCCCCCTCCTTCTTCACTGACCTTGGTGTCTGCAGAGTTGTTTCTCTCACATATTCTCACTCCTTTCTCTTGGCTGCTCTTGCACAGCAGTTTTTACCCCTTCTTAAATATGTTATCACAGAGGAATTACTGACATTGCTGATGGACTCAGCTTTAGCCAGCAGCAGGTCTGTCTTGGAGCTGGCTGGAACTAGCTCTGTTCAACATGGGGACAGCTTCTGGCATCTTCTATCAGAAACAACCCCTACAGCCCCCCTGCTACCAAAACCTTGCCAGGCAAACCCACCACATTTGGAGAAGCAGTACTGCCAGGAAGAAGTGCTGGATTTCACCCTTAAGGTCCCTTCTAGCTGCTTCACTGAGCATCCTTTTTAAGAGTGGGCAATAAACAACAACAAAACCCCCAACCAATAAACCAGCAAAAAACCCCAGTAAAAATGCTTTCCTCCTCTCCTATTTGGCCCTTTGGTGACTGCATCTGGACTCCTGTGTCCCCTCCTGGTCTCCCCAGTCCAGGAAAGACACTGATGAGTGTTGCATGGGACCAGTGCAGGGCCTTAGGGATGGTGAGGGCTGGGGCACACGAGGGCAGGCTGAGGGAGCTGCCTCTGGTCTGCATCGAGAATGAAGGCTCAGGGGTGGACCTGACTGGTGACTTCAGCTGCCTGCTGGGAAGCTGTAGAGAAGAAGACGACTGACTCTTCTCAGAGGTGCTCTGTGGCAGAAGGATGAGTGGCACCAGATCCAGGAGAAATCCCAGCTAGATGAAACAAAAAGATTGTCACCATGAGGCTTCTCAAACAAAGCACAGGTGCCCAGACGGACTGTGGAGCTGCTGTCCTTGTGGGTATCCAAACATGACTGAACAAAGCCCTGACAAACTGGATCCAACTGGGGCTGCTCTGAGCAGGAGCTTCGATATATGCACCCCGTTCAATAGACAAGTTTTGGAGGCATCTTTCAGGATGCTGCTCTACAATCTCACCTACCTGACTTGAAGGGGGGGGGGGGGAATGGAATGCACCTTCTGCTCAGATAGCATTCACATCACAAGACTAAGCTGGGATTAATGAGGGGAACAGTTTGTGTTTGGGCTCAGATGAGACCAACTTTTCATAAAATACTGGCAGGATCTAACAACTGCAAGAGTTTCAGGCTCGGTGGCTCAATCTTGTTTTAGACCCTCCTCGGATACTGCTGCCACTATCTTGTTGAACGGAGCCCAGGCACAGTGCTATAGTGCCACATCAGCGCTGTCGGAGGTGTTGGGAGCAACCTAATCAAAGTGTGAAGTTATATCGGTTTTCTAAGTTGTCTCTGCTCTGAACAAGGCACTGGACCAGCTGACCTCCAGCAGTCCCTTTCAACCGACATTATTCTGTGTGTTACCAGTTGTACAGGAATGAAAACAGCAGTTCTCACGCCGAGTTGTCTCCTGCCCTGTGAAGCAAGGCAGCTACCTCCTACAAGTTAGAAGCAGCGGGACAGTGCAAGCAATGCTGTCCAGTGGCAGAAGGGCAGACGGAGCTGTGGTAAGAAAGCTCTGCACTGGGATCTTGGGAAGTACAAGGCGATAGATGCTAACTCCAGAGCCCTGAGGGCACCAATAGGCCTTAATGGCCCTTACTAGCCCTATATGGGACCTCCAAACACATATCCTGTGGCATTCATGAAAGCCTTGCTGTCCCAGCCTGAGTCTGCACAGAGCCATCTCAGAAGCATCCTGATATGTGCCGTGGTTTATCTGCAGTCCAGATAGACTACACATGAATAACGGAGAGCTATATGGACATCCTTCAAGACTATTATCCCAGGGCACACAACAGGAGGTGGAGGGCTGTCCCTGTGCCCAAGGGGCAGCCTTTGGGCAAGCAACATGGCAGGTGGGAGCAAGCCCCAGGAAAGGGGCCCTCAGCCCCCACAACCTTCCTCCTCCTCCCACATTTCAGCGTCTTTCAGGCCACAGGCCTCCTACACCCAAACACGCCATATTTGGCCACGTGCATTGGCCACAGTCACAGTTGCCATCACAGTGGCCTCCTGCTGTCACCAGCCACTTCGCCTTTTGTCCCAGCCCTATAAAAGCAGGGGCTCCTGCAGCTGGCCCATAGTTTGCCGAGCTTCCAAGCCCTCGGATGCCATGGTATGAGGCCCAGACATGGCAACCCACTGAAGAACAATGTGAAGCCCATGGGTGTCAATCCACCAAGGCATGGCATGTGGCCAATGGCTGCCAATCCACCAGACAACAGTGTGGAGCCCATGGAGGTGGATCCACCTCAAGACCAAGAACCACCAATGGAAGTGGGTCTACCTGCCACAGGGATGACCTGGTACTACACCAGCGCACTACACCTGGCTCCTTCCGTGAGATCGTACGGACGGCGTTGCAGGAGCGCCTGGCCGACTCCCTGCCAGCAGCCCAGCATCCGCACCCAACATTAGCTGGGAGAAGACACACTCCATGGACTTCCCGCAGGCTCACCTGCAACATCGCCCACCAATAAACAGTTCTTTCATTGATTGTCAAAGGGTTGTGTGGGCCCTTCTTTCCCATCCCCCCCCTTCTGAAGAGGTGCCATCTCTTCTGCACTGAGCCCTGAGGGAGAGCAGACGAGAGGGCCTGGTTTCCATCAAGCTGCTGCCTCCCCCACATGGCAAGAGATATCCTCATCAGCTGTCCTGCCTTTACACCCCACCCCCCTACTCCCACCTCCCAGTATGGTTGGTAACCTAATGAACTGACAAGAAGTTTATTTATCTACAGCATTTTTTTTTAATCTGACAACTACTTCTAAGTTTCCATAAATGGAAAAGGCACACAAGACTTTTCCATAGGATTATGTTCTCTATGGAGAAATCTGTACTTGCACTGAAAGACAGTTTTTGTCGTCCACTAGCGGATGGGGTAGAGGCATTAATAATGATCTTAGAAGTGTAGGGAAATAAGATGACATCAGGTGAAAACAATTTCTGTCACATTCCTAGAGTACAGAAGTTCTCAAATATGCTACTAACATCTGGCTGATACCATGAATAGAGGCAACTTCCCTCCGAATTAAAAACCAAAAATGCTGCAACAGCTGCTCATACTGATACTGTTATAGATGTAAGCTAAGAAAAATATTTAAACATAAGCAGTATTTGGAAGAAAAAGGTTTTCTGTTCCTATGATGCAAGAAAAGTACTAGCAGTATGCCAGCAATTGTCAGTATTTCACTAAGCAAGCTCCTAAAAATGTTCCATTAGAGATGAAGACTCTTGTACACTAAATTCAAAGCTGCTGACAGTAGCTTTGTTTTTTTCCTAATTCACTTTTGTAAAGTCCTTACAAACAGCCCATGGTACCCTGTGGTCCGCAATTGCAGGCTGAAAAAGTACTCTAGTATGTAATCATCAGAAAGGACCTCAAAAATCATAACTATTACATATATCTCAAATGCAACACAGATGTCTATATTTCATGCCTGTTTAGAGCACAAAAAACCTGAGGAACAGATTAGTCCCTATTCCAGGAGTTCTGTTTTCTAATCACAGTGCGCCGAGGCCCAGATGCAGAGCGTTTTCTTGGTGCTTTTCTAGAGGCAATAAGCAGTCAGGAAGAGAACCCTACCTGGACACAGGAAAAGCACAGGATGACATCAAGTTAAAATGCTCAAGGCCTACAAAATAGCCATTTGAGGGAACCACAAAAAGGACAAGCAAGTCACATATGCAATTACCATGGTGTCAGAAATAATTTGAAAACAAGAGAAAATTTTGCAATGCAATGTTTTGCATGAACCTCCATGAAACCAGTTCTTACTATTTCTAGTATGCAAACAGCCTCTGAATAAATGTATAAAAGAATGTGGCTGGGGGTACCTCCTACCACAGTTTCAGTACAGAACAGCTCCTGAAAGCTTTGGCCTTGTCAAAGCACTGGGTTTTGTATTTTTGGGTTTTTGTTTGGTTGGTTGTTTGTTTTGTGTGTGGGGTTGGTTTTTTTTTTTTAATAAACTGATACATCAAATCAAGAAGTCTGACGTTCAGCATCCAGTTTCCACCACTACATGATGTAATAAACCTCTTCAATGTAGCCACTAGTTTCAGCTGGCTCTTGCAAAAATCTCACTGTATGAAGTTCCACATGTCTTCCTTTTGCAATCAAGGACGCCTACAAATACTACTGTAAGTTATAAAATGTCGATGACTATTGCAAACATGCTTCTGTGCACTAGCAACGCTAGGCACTCAGTTGTCCTGTGCCACCTCCGCAATTCACCCTGTCTCCCTAGAGACACCCTGACCACTGTTATCAAGAGACAGTAAAGCCCTTCAATGTTCACCTCCACAGTTGGACTGACTCAGCTCTAGCTTGCACTCCAGTGAAAGGTTCCCCTTTTCATGAAAAGATCCTCAAATGCTTCAGCTATTCTTATCTCCTGCCCTTCCAGAGTTCTTGATAAGACCAGCAACATGATTAACTTTAAATGAAGGAGGAGTACTTTTCTCCTGAGTCTTCTAAATCTATCAGTCAAACATCCCATCTGTGCTGAAGCTTGCTGTCCATTATTCTTCTGTTGCAAACACTGCTGTTCTTCTGAAGAATCCACTTCCATCTTTACTGGACACACTCTGCTGACCCTTGCATGCTTTTGTGAAACCACTCAAGTGCATGCACCTTTTTCCAGTGACCAAGTGTAGTATCAGCTCATCTTTGCCATAGCATAAGAACGTTCAGTCACTGTTTTTTGTGGACTCCAGTTTTATTATCCCCATGCCTTTGTTTTTTCACCTCGCTTACTTCTGTTTCTAACCTTTAATACTTGAAGCAATATGAATGTTCTATGGCATCCATTCTGAGAGCACTAAGCCTCAACCATGAAAGTAAATTTTTGGCCAATTGTAACTACTGTACAGAGCAGAGCAAAAGCTAGTCTAAGGCTTTTAAGTGACATGTGCTCAAAACCAGCCATTTGTGTCTCCATATGCACTGGAATTTTCCTGAGCACAAGCTCTGTAAGTGGAACCGCAACGTTTCAAGCCACACTTCACACCTCCAGGCTTTGGTAAGGCTCTGTGAGAGCAACACATCCCTACATACTTACTGACCTTCAGAGAAGGTTTGTAAGTATGTTGGGAAAACCTACAGCACCCTCAGCAGTGACCATGAATTAAAACACAGTTTTGGCTAACAGGAAGTGGTAAATAAAATTTTATTTGCAAAAAAGCCTAATTGTCTTATTTTTGTGATTTATTTTAACTTAATTAAGGCTAACAGATGAACACAAGCAATTGGAGGCTAGTTTTTTCCAGAAAGGACTCACTTAAGACTACAGCATAAAGTGTCAGTAGCGTCGGTTAAGACTTCAGTTCATCACGAACAGAAATATATCTGTGTTGTCTTAAACTGAAATTTGTCATAAGGACACTTACAAAGAGACAAACTGCTAGGAGAGCATACACTGAACTCAAAAGTAAAAAGATCTCAGTGACACCAAAGGCAGCAGAATTACACCTCTTTGTTCCTACAAGGGTCACAGAGCCACAATTATTTGCAACTGCAACAAAGAGGCTCTGTTTAATTAAAAAATATTTATTTCAAATGTATCTGTGGCATATGATTTCAGTTGGATTTAACACCACAGAAAGTCTAGAAGGATTTTTTAAAACAAACTGGTTTTAGCAAGGATAAAATTTTGCCTCCTACAGTTCAAAACAACATGAAAATTTATTTGCAGAAACTCCTTCCCATTCTGCCAAGATCTGCCCTTTGATCTTGATTTTGCAGAACATGTATCTTGTTTTCAGAACATACCTTGTAATTTTTATTCCAAACTAATTGCCAAGTTGCTTAAACAAACAGCTAGCTTTTAATGAAAGAAAAGTGTAATCTCCTAACAGGAAAAGGCTGCTACACAGCTCTTGCACCTGCCCATTTCATACTCCTGAAAATACATTTAGGATCATACCGCATATGGATTACTTTAAGACTTTTTTTTTCATGGCTTTTTACAGTAACTAAACATAAAATTATTATGACGTGTATTTCAAATCCTGTCATGGTAACATTTTAATTATGACCATGACTATTAAGACTGAAAGATAAAACCGAAAAAGAAAAATCCCAATTACAGTATTATTTCTGGACACAAAGCAGCATATCAGAATGCAACATAACCAAGCTATGGCGTTCATGAAAGCCTTGCCTGTCCCAGCCTGAGTCTGCACAGAGCCATCTCAGAAGCATCCTGATATGTGACATGGCTTATCTGTAGTCCAGATAGACTACACATGAATAATGGAGAGCTATATGGACATCTTTCAAGACCATTATCCTATCTTGATTCATATACATATGATAACTTACTTTGGCCCAAGGAATATGTTGCTTCGCAGACCTGAGGTGACAGAAGCAGAACTTATAATTGAACATGAACACAGATAATCACTACCACAGAAACCAACACGACATACAAGATTACTCCCTTTCTTTTCTCGGCAGTGAAACTTCATATCCTGGAGCGAGGGGAAGCAAACCACAAAATTACATAAAACTCGCCCTGTGTAGCATAATTCTCATTAGATTTATAATACAGACAATGAAAGCTGATGCCACTCCAGATCAATTCTAGCAATAAAAAGCAAGTTACCTTTAATTTTGAAGCCTGTGCCCAAACACTCAAAAAATAAACTGAAAGGATTTGTAACAAACAGGCGACAAACCTGACTAAATCTCTAGAAGAAAACTAAGGAAATCACTTCAGCTTATGCTCCGACCATGCACAAAGACAAAAGAAAACAGCAAAAACTGTTTGCTGTCCCGGATAGACTGGAGACTTGACTGCTCTACACTTAGAAGAGAGGTGGAGAAGCATCACTGATAGACAGTATCACAACCACCTGCCCCGTACGCCTGCTTCTCAAGTCTGTGCCAGGGAAATGGTCTCCAGCTCTCCTGGAAACAGCAAGTGCTACTGGAAGACTAAAAACTGGAGATGCTCTGGGAATTCTTAGTGTTTTGGAGTCTCCCACCAAATATTCACAGACTGCTATACAGCCTTGGACAGCCGCAGCTGGAAGTAGTCCTTCATCAGGTGTTCTGCATTGCTGTGGAATCAGCCACATTGCCTTTGTCCGGTTGCTGAACTGGCGTTTGTATCACTGCCACTATTAGTAACTGAAGCACTACAGGATATTGTTACCTGTACAGCTCTTAGGACCCTCCAGCTGTGACTGGTATTTGCTGTTCTGGGCTACAATCCACAGACACACATCCTGCAACAACCACAGTCCCAAAGAACTCATCATCCAGAGGAACAAGAGAGATTCAGGGAGGGGAAAGAGTTACAGATGAATTTCACAGTTTATTCATGGGGAAATGGGATGTTTCTACCAGAAGCAGGAAAGCAAACCTTTTGCATTATCAAAATATTTACCAGTCTCCCTTTCTCCCAACATTCAATGTATTGAACAAGAAGGCTTTTCCCTATTTTGTTCTGCCTAACAAGCACTTGTTGTTACAGTATTAAGCCACACATGAGGAAAAAGACTCCTGGATATCACACTATGAGGCTAATTGACTGGTTTGAGTTGCTCATTTTTCCACATCCCTCACACCCTTAAGAAGTCATAGCAGTAATATCAAACGCAAGCAGCTGAAAAACCTCTCAATTTGAATGACAATGAGCCTTTAAAAGAAGATTCAGATGCAGCAGAGGCAGTCATGAAGCACCAAGTCCCTCCAAGGTCCTGACCCAATACCTGCTGAAACATCCAGGACTCTAGTTCATGATGTGTAGAGAAAACAAAGGCATTCAGGTATTATTCTTTGTTGTCCAGCTTGCTTCACCCCCTACCTCACACTGCATTGTTGAAAACCTATGTCGTGAAGCATACATGATCCCAACCATCCCAGAAAAACCTGGCCACAAGGCCATCTTCCATAGAGGTAAGGATCTCAGTGTCTGGATCAGTGGGTCCTGACACATTGCTGCTGGTCTGGGCAACACAGTTCTTGCCTCTTTTTTTTTCCCTTCTATTCTTGTACTTGGAACACTGCTTTCACAAAAGCCTATTTTAGTTTCTACACACTCTTCTCCATCTCCTCCCTCCACTGTCTTCTCGCCTCTCACAGCAAATGAATCAAAACCCAATTCAGGAATTGGTCAATATCGAGAAGTTCAGATGAAAACACAGCTTGCCAGGACAACTCACTGCAGGTCGGTGCTGGCTCATCTCCCCAGGGAACCCTGGCCCCCATCATAGCCGTGGGCACCTGCAGGAGGCACGGGCTGTCCTCGCACAAAGGTCTTGCTGTACACACACTGTAAATCTAGTCCTTCCTTCTAGTGTCAGATACATTGGGTGTGTGCACACACACTCAAAATGGCTCAACTGGCTGCAGAGTGCAATATAGCTACCCAGCTGGGAAAGACTGTTCCATATGGACCTTCTTTAAGCCAAGGGGCCTTTGTGACATTACAGATCGGACATAAAGGACTTAGAGGATCGCTGCAAGAGACATATGTAAGAAAAGTGATATTTTAATTCTTTCGCTTCCATGCATTCCTAACTAAAGTTTCACACCTCAAGGATTATAGCAGCTCATTTGCAAAAAGCAAAACAAAAAAAAAATTAAGATGTATCTTAAATCTTCTTCCCCTTCAATTACTCTATAATTATTCTTGTGATCAGAAACAAAATCGTGAGGGATACTGAAGTGAATTCCAAGCTAATCGACATGGGCAATCCTTCTGTTCTGAATTCCTGTAAAACAGGGGTGGACTGGAAGAGTATCCACGTTTTGCTATCACAGGACAGACAACTGGAACAAAGAATGCAACTGTAGAAATGGCGAGATCTATATCCTGGGAGAATCCTAGAGTATGTTGCAGCTCATAAGGAGCTGTAAACCACAGAAGCCCTTTTTCTTATAGTGATCTGGAATGCGAGGCAAAGAAAGGACAAGCCTGAACAGAAGATGAGTAAACATTAGCTACCAGCAGCCTAAAATAAATGTCAAGTACTCAAATCAACCACAGAATATGTTGCACATGACCAGTTCCTGCAAATATCAATAAAATACTTCCCTCATGGCAACTCAACTTTGATAGTATGGTCTCACAAGATTTTACTATTGCTATTTCCAACCTTGACTACAGCTTTCAAGGCCTCCTGCTTTGCTAGAACACATCCACCGTAGTAAAAGTAATTAAAAACCCAATAAGCTTTACATTTCTGCTAAACCCTTGCAGAGACCTCCTACGCAGGAGTGGAACTACTGCTGAAGTCCTGTAACAATTAGCTGCACAAGAAATTATTTATTTGATTCTCATTTCCTTCCTTTACTCCTCCTTTCCCGCTCTTTCTCTCTTCCCACCCTTCCACAAACAGGAGGTACAAAAAAGGCAGAGCAGGGTTTTTATTACAAAATGATGGAAATATTTGAAGGGCCTTAGAACGTTCCCAGACTCACTAGAGCTGTCCTAGAGCAGTGGTTTCCAACCTTTTTTGATGGCGCAAAAAGTAAAGAAGTTTTTGAGCATACACCTCCAATTTATGCGTATTTATTTATAAATTATATACATGTCCCACTGTACTACTATATTATGTACATCATAAAACATACACAAAAGCAGAAATTAAAAAAGGATGAGAAGGATGAAAGAATCACCACTAGAACAGCTGCAGAGAACTAAGTCTCAGGAGTTTTGTTACTGAGTCTGGTAGAAAAAAGAGCTAGTCCAAAGCTATTATAATGCAACTACAGTAAGATACAGTTTTATTCCTCACTATAACCTATCAATTGTAATCAGTCAAGGTGCTGAGCATCAGCAGGCAATGTATCTGTGCCGCTTTTTAAACCTCATTTATGAATAAAGGTTTTCCACTAGATCAAGTTCTTCCACACACTGACAATACTTAACAACCCCTCTCCCCCTGAGTATTTCTACTTTTGGAGTTAATACCAGATAACTTAAAACACAACAGTACACACAGCTTTGCTTGAGAATAAACTACTAGATGATTGTCTACATCCTTCTATTCATGGATGTCTTCAAAGAGCACAAGATACAAACTGATGCAGAGTTCACTGAATAGGCTTTACAGTATTTTCTGCCTTACTGACATCTTGCCTTTCACAACTTTATGTTTTTTGATTGTATTGAAAAATTATTTTTTTGGGGGTAGTAAGGTATTCAAACAAAGTTTTTTTCTCTTTCAAAGAAGATAAGCTTTAATCGTGATTTTCTTTTCTCAGTCACAGCTATCAACACTGCTTGTCCTGCTCTTTGGCAAAGTTACAGGACTGCAAGAAACAGAGTACACTCAAAAGCTGCTGGCCTTGGAGCACACAGAAGCAATCTCCACTATTCAAAGACTATTCTGTGCTCTCCTATTTATAATGGTGGCTTAAAGATGTTCAGCACTTAACAATACATAATAAAGACAAAGGCTTAGAGCCTCAAGGAGTTTACACAAATTTAATCTCCCAGTCCTGCAATTGCCACTGTGTGGCTGGGCTGACACTAAGCAGAAGCACATGGAGGCTATGCTTTAATTGCTATGCAAATGAAATGAGTGGGTCACAAGTTCAAAACAGACCAAGGAAGGCTGTTAAAGCATGGAACCTTTTTGCACAGGGTGCTGGGGAAGATAAAAGTTTGTGCCTTGAAGCTCTCTAAGCTCTACTCTCTGCCCAGCTTGCGCCAGACAAAAAAAAACCCCGAAACCTCAAATGAGAGCTTTCAGCCTTGCACTCCAGTGAAGGTGAAGAACTCTGCCCCCAACACTCCTCTAAATCCAGGAAACTATAACCCTACTACCAAAGCCCTGCAACCAGTGCTAGCTTTTTTAGGCCCCCCAGAAGCTGTTCACAGCCCTTACCCCTCTTGTACCTGTAGATGCCATGATTTACTTCCCCCGCTAATACAGAGGAAAGAAATAGCATACAAAGCTAAAACACTTGCGTATACAGGCACATTTTGCCCTGAACACCAGGGATAGAGCTATCTACGGAAAATACACATGGCTCACAACTCTGCTTCATCTTTCTTACCATTCAAAAGAGCCCTTCAGTTTTGCAAATATACAAAAAAATGAGCATTCTCTGCTTCCTCAGCCACATCTTTTGCTTCTGATCTGCCTGGTTTCTTGCTAGGAAAGGATGTTTCGCTCTCCCTTTCTGCTTCCCTTCTTTCAAAACATTACAGAACTCCTTGCTAGGTAACTATTCCTAGCTATCAAGTTCCCAGTTAGGTGATTTGACAATCAGTGACAATATAATCTGCTTTTCCTATTATGAGCAGGCTCTGCTCTATTAGCTGTGTCCTTATGATCAGGTCCATCATAAAAGGACACACAATTTATGTAATATAAATTTTATCAGGAACACACACTAAACTTCCTAAAAACCCCAAACCTATTATGGACATACTTAATTCAAACATCATTTTCCAGTGATAAATACATATACTTAAATTAACTGGGATATTAGGATAATGTTTAAATAGATAATACCAGTTTTCTCTTCCCCAAAAGCATAGATTCCCTTTCTCAATAGCAAGTTGTTATAATATCTGGACAGGTTTCCTGTTTGTTGTTTGAAGTCATTGGTAAAACACAGATAACAACGCAGCTGGAAAAAATATGATCTGACCTATAATCACATTGACCCATGCTTGCTAGAGAATAAAGCTGAGAATTCTGAGATGCTAAAGTTAGAACCTACTTTTCACAAGATGTCAATATTGCAGCTACATTTTCCCATTATTTTCTTCTAATAGCACAGAATACATCTGTCTTCTGTTGCTTTATGGAAAAAACATTTACATACTGACCAGATAACCTAAAAGCAAACACTTATTTTCCAAGTCTGTATATTGTCTATCCACAACGCAGGTTGCTGTCATACTGATACCTCAGCATGTAAGGTGAACAGACAAAGTAAAAGATTAAATATACAGCAATACAGTTTAATCACAAGATTGCAGTCTTTTAACCCTATTTTATTAATATGTCTATCTACCTGCATCTGTACATATGTTCCTTTCTTTTTTTGTTTTCTTTTACCTGTAGATGCTGGAGGTCATTGGATAGAGGTGAGAAGGAAAATTTTTCTCTATTGCAAATGAAACTAAATCTACAGAGCAACATAATCTGTGCATGGAACAGCAAAGACAGGAGTTACAAAAAACCCTTGCTTATAAGAGATTTAACCCATTTTTAATACCATGAGCCTAGTAAACATAAAGCACATTTTTCTTTACCTACAATTATTTTCACTTACGTGTGATCAAGTCATGTGCATATCACATAAAATAAAATGACACAACTCATTTAGAGGATTTGGCTTTATGTGCAAGAACCAAACATGATTATCAGTTGTTTCAGCAGTATATCCTCTAATGCCTATGTCTCTCCATGAAAGCGCACTAGTAATTCACTTATAATAAGCAACACAAACTACTGCAGAACATAAAAATTAACTGAGGTTATACTTACTGTAACCTGGGAAGCATCCATGAATTGTAGGCCAAAGTAATCAGTTTCCACAAGGTCCAAATGATATACAATCTGGTCAAACAACTCCTGTCCCTTGGCATTTTTCTGTAACAGAAAAGAAAGTAGTTTTTTTTGTGGGTGGGTGTGGGTTTGTTTGTTTGGGTTGGTTTCTTTTTAAGTTCAAACGGGGGAGAGGAGATGCACAATGGAAAATAATATGTAAATAGTAATTCTGTTTATTCTAAAGAACTGTATTGACATTTCTTTTTATTTTCTTCAAGAAAGATACAGTGACATGTTGTTCCTGTTTGCAGCTATTCCAACAGCATCAGACTTCGCTCTTGAAGAAAACTTTCAACATTTGCTGTAACTTAAAGTGTCAGAGAGAAAGGAAAGGCTTATGCCCTGTAAGTGTCCTAAGTCACAGAACCAACATTTTAAACCCCAGGAAGCCAAATTATCCAGTAAAAGCTTGCTTGACACTCTGCCTGAAATCTGCTGGCTGTTTATTACATCTCAACTGCAGTCATGCAGTGCCATACCACCACTCAAACTGCAAAATAATTTCTGGACAGCTTGAATACTTGAAGAGCACTGTGAGGAAAATCAATGGGATTTGATAAGAATCTTTCAATAATGTTGCTAATTGCAATCACATTTACAGCCTTTAAATGGTGAAACAAAAAAGGCAAAAAAAAAGCGCTACAATTCTTACTTGGCATGCCATCTGAAACACATAGGCATGGAAACAAAACTAACCCCAATCATGGGCTACAGGTACTAGTAGAAAAGTTAGCTGATCTTAAAGCTAGGCTGCATTGGCCTGTGTACTTGTTCTGACGTTAAGCCAAGAATTTAGATACCCAGTGCTTCAACTTCAAACACCAGAAGCAGCAAAGCTTGGAGGTTACAGGTAGGTAGGAGGAAGAGGGAATAACAATCCAATTTTTCATGCAAATCCTGTTGTATTACTTGGGGAAGTAAGTTTTCAAGTTCCTGAGCAAAAAAATGCCTTGGCTAAAAATACATGAGATGATCATAAGTCTCAGTCATCAGACTCATTCAGTCTCATAGGAGACTGAAGCTACAGGTGTATTTTATACAGGAAAGTACAGATCTGGAACCAGTTTGGTGCCTGCTGTCCCTCATATACCTTTGAGGATTTTTAAATTTTATTTTTATTTTTTAAAGCTCTAACATATTAGGCATTCCCACTTCATCCCAAAATGTAGCAAAATTCACTGATTTCAGCTGAAGGAGAGCTAAACAGCATTCAGTTCCTTTATTCTGGCCTTCTGCACAAAAGCAGCATCAATCATAACATGCAGAACTCCTGTCCAGGATTCCAAGCTGTCTAAAATCTGTCTTCTCCAGCAAAAGACAAGATGAAGAGTTTCATCTCTATTTTTCCAAGAAAGTCAAGCAAGCTCAGGTGTAGGTAGCAAATTTTCTTTAAGTTGAGGTTTTGGGGGTTTTGTTTGTTTGTTTGTTTTTTTCTAAGAAAGCAGAAGCACAGAAATCAAATCTTACCAAATTTCAGGCATTAGGAGCTCCATTAAAGCAAGCTGCATAAAAACTTAAAACAAGCATTAAATTATCATCATTGTTTTGGGGGGGAGGGGGAGAGGGGCAAGAGGTGAATAACAGGCATTCTTAATCAAAGTTCAACATGCTACTGAAAGCAGATGAGAATACAACAGCTTCTTAAAGCAGTATTGCTAAGAAACCATCATCTTTAGATGTACAATAATTGCTATAAACCAAACAAAAAGTTTGCTAAAAAGTATCCAGAACATATTTTCTCATATGTAGTAAATTCAGCACTTGTTAAAAGAAGCCAAACCAAAGGACAACAGAATTTAAACTGATTCTGCTCAAATGAGGGAGGAGAAAACCCTCCAAAGCAATAAAAAAGAAATGGCAAGACAGGAGGAATTCACAAAACTAGGAAAAACTGATCTGATGCCCTGTGATCACTCTATTCCCGGTTGCTTGCTTTATGGCATTAACTACCAGTATGTTTATCTTTGACTGCCACACACCCAATAGAAACCAGAGAGAGCACACTCCACCTTCTGTACCCAAATAGTAGTTAATGTTCAACATGTGTGTTACACGGAGAATAGCTCTGCACTGCACGGCTAGACCATAAAATGCAGTATTACATACACAGCTTACAGGAGATTATAACATTTAACTTGTCACTAAATGAGCTTTCCCAGCAACTCATACCATTTAGATGATACAGCTGCTGCAGACAACAAATTGCTGACAAAAAACTTTCTTTGAGATGTTACACTAAAGGGGGAGATAAAAGTGAGTGACACCTTTCCTCTACTAACAGTAAATGATGACCTGCTCTCCTTTCCTCTGCCTCTTCACTGCCTGACAATCTAGGGAGTCAGATTGCAGACGGATAAGGTGGTACCTATGCATTGAATGAAATGGGTGGTATAGGCAAAATAGAGGGGGTTTTCTGCAGGAATTACATATGCCCACGTGCATAAAAGTGGTCTCTAATGGAAAAAATGTCCATATTATGAGAAACTTCTGATTTTCATGGTCTTTTCCTCCTCCCCTCCTAGATAACGCAGAAGCTAAAAAAATGCTTCCTTTATCAAAACCTGGTACCACATAAAGAATACAAAACTGATTTCATACAAGAAAATTGTCATAGATCTAATCAGTTGGAATTTAACAAATCACACTTTCTCTACAGACCCTCAACTTGTGCATATTTTTGGAAGATGCATGTAACAAATAAAAACAACCTTAAACTAGGAATATTTTACAGCCCTACCTTGCTAGACAGATGGTTCAGAACTGTCAGGTGTAAAAGACCTGAGTAACTTCCATCTCAAAAAAGGGAGTATATGTCAACAAACAATATATACATACTATTATATACAGAAAATTATTGTTGCTATGAAAATTATTGCTATGAAATTTATTATAACTGGGAACAGTGCTGTAAGGAAAGCTGCAAAACCTTGTTTGGTTTTGTTTTTAAAAACCCAGCAATTAAACCACTGCCAGTTTCTGCTGGAGCGTTCCTTGGAACCGAGGAGAACGTGTGAGCACTGTGAAACCTCACAGGCCCCCACTGGGGGAGCATTTCAGATGTCCAGCTTACAAACAAAACGACAGCCACAACCCAAGGTAAAACTGAACTAGTGTGAGGCAGTCACTTGTGTTCCCTTTTGCCTCTTTGTCCTTAAAGAAACACAGAAAGACTGAATTACACTTAGAGGTTGGGAAGCTCCACGATAATGAGCAACTACTGGGAGAAAGGAAAAAAAAAGAAAAGGTGTTTCTCATGTCAGTCAGCTCTGTCCTGCCTGACAGTCATGCCACTTTCCTCCACTCTGTATCCTGGAAGCCTTTCTCAAATAACTCCCCATCATATTTTCTTTGGGACCATGAATCACGGCATCAAAGAAAATTCTTACGTTTAATGAGGACTTATTACTGGGTCCTCCTACAAGGACTCAAATCGGCATTGGAATAAAGCACCTTGTAGAGCCACAGTGACAGCTGCATGGCCCACATTTCAAGTAGGCTAAATTTTTAGCTGCCAAAGACTTCCAGTCTCAGGGAATCTATGGAAATTCCTGTCAGCTAAAACCTGACAAAACAAAGATCAACTTATCTAATTAGAAACTCTTCCAGACTGGACACGTGAATAGGCAAGAAGTTTTAACATGCTTTTGGTGGGCATGAAGGAAAGGGCAAATTCATCAGCCAGGGACATTTTACACCAACTGGCTCTGTCCAAACAGGCTGATCAGTGTTGATTTTAGCTGTTCTAGAATTGTTTGAAAGGTTCTGCCCAAGGGCATGAAAAGGGGACAGAGAAGCCAGAAAAGTCACAGTTTAGTGCAGATACAGTGCAAGAATGCCATTGATCAGTCTCAGAGCACACAGAGCAAAGCTGGAGAGATTCTGTGCACACCTTCCCTGAAGTGCAGTATGCAGCAACCAAGCACAGTGCATTACACGAACCCAAGTGGAGTGGCTGAAATTGTTCAGTCATACTAGAGAGTTCAGATTACAGCATTACAAATGAACTATTAACTGGTTTCAGAAATAGTTGAAGTTGTGCTTGGGAAAACAACCCGTCAAATAGGCAAGGACTACATGAAATAGCCTACAAGTTGACAAAATGATAACAAAAAAAAGGAAAATAAATTACTGCCAAGAAAAAAGTCAAAGCCAATTAACTGTAATGTGTCCCAAACTGAATAGTGAGTAGTAGCAGAAATGAGTAGGTAGGGCACATTTAGTTTCTTTTTCTAAAGAAACCACAGGATTATGTATTCTGCAATACGTCAAATATTTTTGCAGAGTGGGCTGCTATGATCTCATGGTGACAGACACCAGGTTTTAGCTTCTAGTAAGTTAGGAAGGGAGCACTTGTAGCTAGCAATCGTCTGCTCTGCAGGCCTGATACTGCTCTATTCCAATGGCATCAGCATTTCCTCTCCTTGGCATTTTCCTGGAACAGGGTAGCTCAGTATGTTCTGCTCGGTCCTCTTATACCTGAACTGTTAACAACTCATTTTTCAAACCTACAACTAAGGCTTTATCTGCTGGCCGTATTGCTTACTAGTGAGAACTTGCTTTGCCTTTTAACAGTCACTGGCAATGTTGTTTCCCAGCATTTCAGACATACTATGGGCTAAACATGCATAAAGCCATCTGGGCTTCTAATTAGTCTTGACTCCTGGTGCTTGTTATCATCTGTACTTTAACTTGCTTTCTTCTACATAGTCAAGCCCTCAGTTTCTCAAACACATTCACCTGTACTGAAAGAAAGCAGTATTTGCATAATTTTAAGCATAACAATGCAACTCCTATATTCTTATAAATCTGTTAATTAGGTCTCTTGGGAAGAGCGTGGGACAGACACCACGCTCTGCACCCTCTAAGCTTAGTCACTGGGGGGTCTGTGAATACAGTGAATCCATCCTTTGTATCATGACTCTTGTAGGCATGTCAGACTTGGCTCATAACTAAAAAGAGCTAGATATTATACAGCACAACTGCTATGATATCTAACAGCTTCAGCCAAGTACACAGCTGAGGCCATGACTGGGCTTGCAAAAGCTGCACTGAAAACCGTGCTATCCAGCCCAGCAATGCTGCTATAGTAAGTATTGTCAAAGACAGTAACATTTTTTCAAGTTCCAGTTTCCATGCCGCCATCTGGAGATGACACTCTGCAAAGGGCATGCTGCTCTCTCCAAACTAGCCATGACCTTGGTGCCTGTCCCATCCTCCTCCCAGGGGACCTAATGAACAGATTCATAAGAACATGGAGAGTGTTGCATTTTTGTGCTTAAAATGATGCAAATATTGCTTTCTTTCAATATACAATAAATTCAACGTTAAGACTAAAAGAAAAGCAAGTTACTTCTTAATACATCATATTTCAAATGGGGCTAACTAACTTGCTCAAGCTCCTTGAAGATATTAGGTTATTTTCTTACCAGTCAACCACAGAGTCAACTTTTCAGTTCTGGCTCCAAGATCACTTAAAATATGTCACTGTTCAAATGACCATTACGCCTCTCACCCTGTCACAGCAGTAACAGCAGCATTGCTTCAGAGCCTGCTACTGCATGCCAATTATGTTTAAATGTAGTACGGACCACAGAAACAAGCAGCATTCCTGAACGTGCTCAGAAGAAAATGCAACTGATAATGCATGTGAACTTTCAGCTGAAGGAGAACAAAATTTATTCCAACCCCTTTGAGAAATTGGCTAAAAACAAGAGCCAAAATCACCTTAGAATCCTAGAATCCTTTGGGTTGGAAAAGACCTTTAAGATCATCGAGTCCAACCGTTAACCTAGCACTGCCAAGTCCACCACTAAACCATGTCCCTAAGCACCACATCTACACATCTTTTAAATACCTCCAGGGACGGTGACTCTACCACTTCCCTGGGCAGCCTGTTCCAATGCTTGATAACCCTTTCGGTGAAGAGATTTTTCCTAATATCCAATGTAAACCTCCCCTGGCACAACTTGAGGCCATTTCCTCTCGTCCTATCACTTGTTACCTGGGAGAAGAGACCAACCCCCACCTCGCTACAACCTCCTTTCAGGGAGTTGTAGAGAGCAAGAAGGTCGCCCCTCAGCCTCCTTTTCTCCAGGCTAAACAGCCCCAGTTCCCTCAGCCGATCCTCATAAGACTTCTGCTCTAGACCCTTCACCAGCTTCATGGCTCTTCTCTGGACATGCTCCAGCACCTCAATGTCTCCCTTGTAGTGAGGGGCCCAAAACTGAACACAGTAGTCGAGGTACGGCCTCACCAGTGCTGAGTACAGGGGCACGATCACTTCCCTACTGCTGGCCACGCTATTTTTGATACAAGCCAGGATGCCATTGGCCTTCTTGGCCACCTGGGCACACTGCTGGCTCGTATTCAGGCGGCTGTCAACCTACATCCCCAGATCCTTTTCCACTGGCCAGCTTTCCAGCCACTCTTCCCCAAGCCTGTAGCGTTGCATGGGGTTGTTGTGACCCAAGTGCAGGACCCAGCACTTGGCCTTGTTGAATCTCATACAGCTGGCCTCGGCCCATCGATCCAGCCTGTCCAGGTCCCTCTGTAGACCCTTCCTACCCTCAAGCAGATCAACACTCCCACCCAACTTGGTGTCATCTGCAAACTTACTGAGGGTGCACTCGATCTCCTTGTCCAGATCACTGATAAAGATATTAAACAGAACTGGCCCCAATACTGAGCCCTGGGGAACACTACTTGTGACCAGCCGCCAACGGGAGTAAACTCCATTCACCACCACTCTTTGGGCCCAGCCATCCAGCCAGTTTTTTACCCAGCGAAGCGTACATCCATCCAAGCCATGAGCAGCCAGTTTCTCCAGGAGAATGCTGCGGGAAACTGTCAAAGGCTTTACTGAAGTCTAGGTAGACAACATCCACAGCCTTTCCCTCCTCCACTAACCTTAACCTTCCCCTGCAAAAAACCCCAAAACAATAAAAAATGCCAAACACATACACACACCACCGAAACCCCAGCCCTTCATCAGGAGACAAAAAATCCCCTGAATGGCATTTATTTATAATAACCTTGAAAGCACACACACTTTGCTTGCAGTCATTTTTGTCAATGCCCCAAACTAAAATTGCTTATTCCTGAGCAAAAGAAGCTTATGAGCAAAGCAAAAAAACCCCAACCAACAAACCAAGCCACTTCCTTCAAATTACCCCCAAAGTCCATGATAAAACTAGGACTCTCACAAGTCACATCCCATCAAGAGGATAGAGGGGAACCTCAAATAAAGAAACAGCACACTCCCATTTAAGTACATTCTCTCTGTTGTCAAATTGGCACTAACAGTGCAAGTAAGCTGGGTTTCTGCGACTAAGATGCCAATGAGAATTTGCAGACAGATATTAAGGAAAAAATCCCCAAACAGTGGGTATAGTAAACCTCACTATTGCTGCACAGCAGCATTTCTCAACTCTCATCTCTCCACCAATTATTGGCAAGAAGAATCAGTGTTCACTCCCTGCTAAAGAAGATGGAAATAGGGATTAATGACTGCAAAAGACAAGTAGCACCTCTGCTCCTTTTCACAGGACAGCAAGGACTGAAGGTAGAAAGTCTATAGAACTGGTATAGAGGAGAAGCCTGAACAAGAACAAATAAATAGATCACCATATTTTACATGTACCAGGCAAGGCACTACATAAACCCGAATAGCACTGGGCTTCTAGTCACATCACGATACCTTTACCATGCTAGCATGACACTGGCCAAGTCTCTCGTATCAGCCTAAGCCTTCTACCCGCTATGTAAAGGCAGTCACTTGTGAATACAAAAACAAAAATGAAAAACAAAACCAAGAAACCCAAAACACAAAGAATTAAGGGCAGGGAAGAATAATATGCTATTTTAAAACTCTGCAATAGGAATGAAGAAAAGATTTTTAATTATTCATAAAGTAAAAACTCATTGAGATGAATCAAAGGTTGGAATGGCAGCACAGTGTTGAAGAGAATACACAGAAAATACAGCAGAGAGGGAATTACCTTACATACAGAACAATCACTAAAGAGCCCAAAACCATGCCAAGTAACCTGTTGGGAAGATGTCATATGTACAGCAACACTTAAAACATAAAACAGATTCAAGAAAGTAAGGTGAGATTTGAAGGGTGAGGATAGGGTTTCCTTTGCCTTTGCCAGTTCATCCATCCCTGCTTCCAGTCACTTCCTCCCCCATCTCGGAAACACATTCTGCCTCTTCCTCAAGTGGGCAAGTACAACAACAAGTGGACCAGCTTTGTAAAATGATCTGTACAACACTCACTTTTTCTGAAAGCTGGTTTTGCACAGTTTTTTTCAACATCTGCACTTTTACTAACTGAGCTTTACAGTATAGCTCCTCAAAAACTAATTGAGGTAGCATACCTAGAGCCTCAGAAGTCCATTTTGCTGGTGAAAAAAGGAGCGTGAAACTATCATGTCTCAAGACCTACATTATCTGGAAGGGAGAATTTCACCACTTCCTTAGTTTTTTCAGGGAAGATGTCAGGGCTGCCCCATGCTGGACACAGCTGGCTCCAGCCACCTCCACAGTGGACCCACTGGCCACTGGTGGTGGTGGGAAGGAAGTGGGTACAAAAGCCAGGAGTGAAGGAGTGGATTTGAGCCTGGGAAAGAGCTGTCTTTATCTTGACCCATAAGCTTCCTTGTTCCTGTTTTTTCTCCATATTTTCTTCCCTTATCCTGCTGATGGGGGGACTGAATGAGGGGCTGGGTGGGAGCCTGGCTGTTGGCTAAGGCTAAACCACCACAGTGGGGAAACCCTTATGCAGGGCAATTTTACATTTCGATCAAGTCAGCAGTCATCTGAAGGGCATGCTGTCTTTGAACAGCCTTTAATCTCTCCAAAAGCTACATGAAGGGCAAGCAGATACTACTGCGATGGGTGCCCTGTAAGTGCAATTACTATTGGCAACATTAATATCAGCACTGACATTTTTATTTTATTGGACTCAGATGAAGGTGTGAGTTTCTGTTTACTGTCCCTATCACCTACGTGTACTACTGGCAACACAGACCCCTTCCAACAGAAAAGCACTGTCAACACTTCTAAATGGCATCCTCAGGCAACAGATAAAAAACTACCAACGGCCACAGAACAAAGTAGTAAAAAAAATCCTTACTTGTCACTTTATTTTCTAGAAGTGGGTCCAGACTCCTGTTATTTCAGATACAGACAGGTAACTCCATCACATTTCTACACTCAGAGGCACAATAAAAAAACCCAGTTATTTGTATGGAAGGAAGATTCTTTTTCACCCCTAGACTGCCAGCTCCCTCTCCTGACGTGTGTGAAATACTACATGCATCTCAGGTTCAAGCACACAGCTGAAGAAACACAAAGTAGCTAGGAGAGGAGAACAATGCTGAGACTTCTTAACCTATATGATTCCACTTGAGGTACAATTTGCAGTTCTGCATCCCCGGAGGAAGAGATAGAACCAGGTAAAGCTAAGCTATGGGTGTTGAAGTGGCACCCACCTCTAAGAGACGACACCATCAAAGACAACACATAACGTTACGCTTCCCTTGCGTGACTTGCCCATTGCGCTCCTGCACAAATCACAGTGGGATATAGCTGCCATTTTACTGGAGAGCTACAGAAGATTCTAGGTAATGACTTTAAATTGCATTTGAGAAATAACACAGAACACCGGCATAAGCTAAGTTGACCTAAAAGAGAACAAGGAGAAAGCGGCAAATGCTACTAGAAGAGAATCCCAGGAGAGTTTAGCAAAGACTCTCCGCTTTCGTATGCTAATGGAAGTACCAAAGTTTCAAAAGACATCTTTGCTTTCTTATACATCTGCATTTGAATGCTCCATGAGTAGAAACGGTTTTAAATAGATGCAATTGTACAAACAGAATTTTCCATATGGACACTTTTTTCATATACATTTTGCATGTATGTGTGCCTGACTCAGCTTTTTCCAATTTTTTAAACTTGTTTTTAAATAGGACACTTATGACTGTCTAAAACAAAACAGTTTATCAATAAGGCTCTACTGGCAACCTTCCTCTGGTATACACAAAGCTAAGACCAGCAGTAATGCCCAGTTAGATATACATACAATACAAGCCAGAAGTACTTTATATAAAGGAAGCCTGCAGGGTCCCTGCTATCCCAGCCAGCCAAGTCAGAGGTTCTGTTTCAGCTCTTACCCAAAAGGTTTGTCAGTGCAGCTGTACTGCTATATGCCTAGTAAAGAAGTGCCTACAGGGGGAAGTTACATCAGTATAACATCACTACTGATTTAAACTAACAGTGCTTTCAAACCCCCTCCCCACACAAACATTCACTTACGGGCCACACTGTACAGACTGGTACAGGGCCTGTCGTGCCAAAAGCTGTTTCTCCAACGCTGGGTAATGGGGCAAGGAGGAGGCCACAAAGCTGTGCTGTGGCTGGGAGGCAAAACCTAGAAGGGCTGCTCTAAGAACAGACATCTTACACAATGCCTGATAGATCATTGCTTTTAGGGTATAGAACAGGACCTGTAAAAGCAAAAAGGTGCAGATTCCTCTAGAAATATCACATCACATATGCTGCAGGAATTTACTTTTATGTATGTCTGGATAAAACTAGAAGTTCCTTAGAACCACTCCTCTCTTATGGCATAAATATTGCATACTGTTTATGCTCACATAATTCACATTCAGTTGTTTCCATATATATTTTTTAAACTTAAATAATACATAATATTTGTGGCACTTTCCATAGCAGAAAATTAATTCCACATGCATGCTAACATTAGCATTAATTACCTATTCCCTTATCTGGCACAAAGTCTTATAAAGTGCTAAACCGACCATATAAATCTTATTAATTATTGATCACCCCGACAGTCACAGTCACTAAACGAAGTTCAGAGATGTGAAACATAGAAGCAGTGACCACAAAGGGAGTTTAGTACTTGAGGACAAAGCTCTAAGGTGGTCCTTCCTCAGAAGCTCTACAGATTTGGAATGCAAAGACAAACTCTTTTAGAAGTTACCTATTTATTCAGCCAGCCAACAGACTTCAGCACTCTTCACTCTTTGTTCTTTCATACACTAAGTCACAGGACCTCTCCAAAGAATCAACTCCAATTATTTGCTTTTCTCTGAAGAGAATCAGAAATCTGGAGATTCAGAAAAGGCAGTAAAACCCTTAAACTGCAGGTTTATAATCAGCAGTTTAAAAGCAAGAGAAAGACCAGGGAGATTTGCCACTAAAAATATTTTATTTAGTGGGCAGCCAGGAAGACACAATTCTTTTTAAACACAAACATAATTAGCCAAGTATATGCAATTAAGGAAGATCACTACAAATTACATTTCTTTCTGGAAAGACAGAAGATGCAACAGGAACAGGCATAGGGTTTTTATAAAAAACCCTCACTAGTATAATTAAAAAAAAAAAGTTAGAGTAAATAATAGTTCAAGCTTATAGAAATCATCTCTCTCAGATGAGGCCACTGCTCAGTGAAAAAAACCTAATGCCAGACCTAGGTTTATTATATTGAAAAGAAGACCAGCACTCTAATCTCCTCGCTGCTGCAAAAGAATTATATGAGACAAGATAAATTCTCATCATGCTACAGAATTTAACTTCTTGCTCTGCTATAAATATTCAGATCTGAAGAAGAAACGGACATCTTACAGCACTGAAATCAGCATGGCAGTACAACATTCTGCTTATCTTCATTCTGAAGAATGAACAAGGACTGATGTATTTGGGGTTTTTTTAATTAAAGAAAAAACACATTTAAGTTAGAAGTTCTGAGTGTCAACATGAGGAGCAGAAAGACTAGGTTATAGCTAAAATTGATTTCTTTCATGCCAACCAACAGATCATCCAATCAAGTTAAGTAAGAGGCTGAGATGATAAAAGTAGTGATTATTAACAAAACCTCTGACCCCATACTTAGTATGCAGAAAAGCACAGTATTGAACAGAATCTGGAAAAGTGACGTTTTCAAAAAAGACAGACAGAAAAGAGGAACCAAATCCGCACAAGTGCCAGACTTTTCCCCTGTCAGGTTCCCTGCAAGCTGCAATTTTTGCTGCCTGCTTGGAGGGAATATCATATGCCAGCACTTCCTTCGGATGTACTTTGAAAGACTGCCTTCAGAATTGTGTAGACAAAAATACAGATGAAAAGGAAAATACATGATCAAAGGTACATGCTACATGTATATACATTCCAGAGAGTATAGATAGATTAGCAATAGTTAGAAGGCTACCCCGCATATGGTTTGATTTGAAAATCCATTTGCAGCAGCAGGCTGCAGTTTTCAGTAATTTGCAGGAAGTTTGCAGGAATTTGAGTTCTGTCTTTCACTTTGAGGTTTGGCTGCCCCACCTGTCTCCATGCCATTAATTGGATTCTGGCCATTTACATGTCAAGGGAAATAAAACAGAATCCAAAAGACTACAGTGGAAATTAAACCCAAGCACCATAAAGGAGTAAAAAAATAAAGTATCAGCTTTTCAGCTTGCTTATTTTACCTGTGTATTAACAACACCTTAATAGGAGCTTACACTCTTGATTCAGACCACCACACAAACATAGGAAAACTTTGCTATTGCCGCAGTGATTGCCACAGATTCAGCAGAACTTAAGCTGGCAAGGCTCCCAGTTTACTGTGACGGGTTAATGAGGCATTCCTTGTGGCTGGCTCTTTCCACCTGGGTGTTTTACCTCAACAGAAGTTTTGCTATGCTTGACAACTTTTGCAAAAATCTTTTTCTCAGAGTCTGGACCTCAAGACAGATCAGATCAAATACTCTGAATTGGCCAGTCACACATGGCTGAACTGCTACCATCTCAGTTGTTTAAAATGGTAACTTGGTCTTTTAGTCAAACATATTTTTTTTTTTAATTCAGGAAACAAATGGCAAGAAATGCACCAATTCCTTACTCACAGTATGAATATATCAGACCATGCTTGCATGGTCAAGTTCATATCCAAAAGCCACTGTAACACAAAGCCACTTCACAGCATAGCTTTTAGTTGGAGGGATAATGAACTAGTTAAAAATGAAATCACTCTGTGATGGCCCCAGCAAAGGCTGTACCGCTAGTTCTTTGCGGCTGCAAGACAGCCTCCATGCAGATATTAACAAAAACCTTTGTTTATAAAGCAGACAAACAAAATCAGTAAGGGGCTCTGTCTCAGAAAAACTTTATTTCACAATGAAAGTGAACACAGGAGCAGAGAATTCCCACAAACTCACAATACTTCAACTAAATATTCAATCAATATTCAATTAAACCTAAACCACCAGCATTAATACCAAGTGTTCTGATGATTTGAAAAGTGACTAAGTCACTGGAGGATCAGATTTTGGTGTCCTAATTCCCTATTCTATCACTAATAGAAACAATGTTTCTCATTTCCAGACTTGCAGACTTGGACAACAGTCAAGAGCAAACTCTGGTTCTTCTGTTGGAGGAAAGTTATGCAAGCCAAACTCTGACTGTAGTGACAATTTTGCTGCCTAATGGCTTTTAAATGACACCGACAACTCAGCTGACTTCAAAGTCATACACATGTAGCCAGCAGAGCTGTTAACTGCAACCGAATACAACACTGTACCAATGACGCAGGAAAGACAAGTGTCAACTCACTTGTTCAGCTGCGTCGATTCAGAAAAAGGCAGCATGTGATGAAGTTTATTCAGGCTGAGCAACAAAGCACATATGACTGTTGATACAGCCAAAGAGTCTGTAGATTAAGAGACCCAGTTTTTCATCTCACTGTATAGAAAATACCATATGTTGAGGGAAAACAAGCAATTCAGATGAAGAGAGTGATAAGCTGAATGCTCAATCACTCGCCCATCATGCACACTGAAGATCTTAAATTATACCCTCTTTTTAAATCTTGGATGAAAGACCAGCAAAAGTTGTTTATCTCGACTGTTGGGTTTTCAACATGGTTTCCCACAACATCCTTGCATCCAAGCTGGGGCATTAGAGTCTAGATAGGTGGACTACCATGGGTGAAAAATGACCGGATCACTGGACTACCTGGAACCCAGTTATCAGTAGAATTCCTCAGGGATCTATCCAGGAAGCTACCTTGTTTAACACCATCTACCACATGGAGGAAGAGACGGAACACATCTTCATTGACTTCTTTGAAGACACGAAGCTGGGGCGTGCAGTCGACTTGTGCGAAGGCAGTACACAAGGACGCTGACAAACTAGTTCAGGAAAGGGCTGCAATGCTATTCAGAGACTGGACCACATGCCCCATCAGGAGAGGCTCAGGGAACTGGGCTCAGTTAGTCTGGAGGAGAGAAGGCTAAGGGTACCTAAGAGCAGCCTTTACAATATCTATTGTGCTGTTACTGAAAAGTCAGAGCCAGACTCTTGAAGATAAGAGACTGTGAATATCAACTGAAATAGTGAAGGTTCCAGCTGGTAGGCAGAGAAAAGTTACACTATGAGGATAATTAAACATTGGAGCAGGTTGCCCAGAGAGGGCATGGAATCTCCATGCTTGGAGGTTTCCAAGGCCTGACTGGATAAAGCCCTGAACAACCACGTCTGAATTCAGTGATGACCCTATTTTGAGCAGGAGGATGGACTGGATAGCCTCCTTACGTCCCTTCCAACCTATCTAATTCTGTCACTCTGTGATTTGACTGACCTTACAGTTTCACTTTCAGTTTTACCTATAACTTGCTAGAATTTCTAACAGTCTTGCACCTTGTACACATTTATAAAACAGATTCAACATGTTGCACTAATATATGCTTTAATGCTACCTACATTTTAAAGAGCACTTTTTCACCTATTTTAAAGTAGCTTGGAATCTGCACCCTTTCATTTGAAGGGGGGAGGTGGGGGAACGACAAGTCTTTTTAAATTCCAAACAAAACCACTGTTGAATTGTTTCACAAATGTCTCCAGATTTGATTCTCAACTTCCAACAGGAATCATTCATGTGTCGTAACTACAGTTAAAACTAATGCTCAAGAAGAAAAGCAGCAGACTGCTTGACCCTGATGCATGAAGAGGTTTGGAACCATGCTGCTTCATCTCTAATTCTTGGATGCTGTGGTGGGTTAATCTTGGCTAGCCACCAGATGCCTACCAAGCTGCTCTCTCACTCCTCTGCCTCAACAAGACAGGGGGAGGAAATAAGATGAAAAGCTCATGGGTCAAGATAAGTACAGGAAAACACCAACTACCATGACAGGCAAAACAGACTCGACGTGGGGAAGATTAATTTAATTTATTGCCAACTAATAACAGAGTAAGATAGTGAGAAATAAAAACAAAACCACCTTCTCCCCACCCCTCCCATTCTTCCCAGGCTCAGCTTCACTCCTGACTCTTCTACCTCCTCCCCCCCAAGTGGCACTGGGGAATAGGGGTCACAGTCAGTTCATAACACTTCATCTCTGCTGCTCCTTCCTCCTCACGCTGTTCCCCTGCTCCAGCATGGGATCCCTCCCATAGGATACAGTCCTTCAGGAAACTTCTCTAGTGTGGGTCCTTCCCACATTGTAGTTCAAGAACAGCTCCAGCGTGGGACCTTGCCATGGGGCACAGTCCTTCAGGAACAAACTGCTTCAGTGTGTGTTCCCCACGGGCCACAGATCCTTCCAGGAGCCTTCTCCAGCGTAGGCTCTCCATGGGCTGCAGCCTCCTTCAGGGCACATCCCCCTGCCCCAACGTGGGGTTCTCCATGGGCTGAAGCGTGGATATCTGCTCCACTGTGGTCCTCCACAGGCTGCACGGGGACAACCTGCATCACCATGGTCTTCTTCACAGGTTGCAGAGGAATCTCTGCTCCAGTGTCTGGAGCACCTCTTCCCTCTTCTTCTCCACTGACCTTGGTGTCTGCAGGGCTGTTTCTTTGACATTTTTCTTGCTCCTCTCTTTCACAGCTGCTGCGCAGCAGTTTTTTTACCCCTTCTTAAATATGTTATCACAGAAGTGCTACCAATGTCACTGACGGGCTCAGCTTTAGCCAGCAGCGGGTCCATCTTGGATCTGGCTGGAACTGGCTCCGTCTGACATGGGGACAGCTTCTGGCATCTTCTCACAGAAGCCATCCCTACAGCCCCCCTGCTACCAAAACCTTGCCATGTAAACCCAGTACAAGTGCCTACCCTCCTTCGCAGACTCCACAGTCCTGACCTTGGTATCTAGGCTTCTCATACATCATGTGCAGATTACTAGGCCTTCAGTATGAGATTCAAAATAGCCAGTATTCAAGGGGAGGGTGGAGAGCAGGGAGCCACCTTAGTCACTCTTACTGTCCTAGCTCAAGACAAGGTTATCTTACATCTGCCATACTCATCGTTACTGAAAGGCAATACTTCCTAGTCACAATACAGAGCACTGAACTCACGTAGTCAATGAGTGATAGAAGCTCTCTCACTCTCTAAGAAACAGGATGGCTCCTTTGTCTGTCTCTCTCATCCTTCCCCCCCCAAAATTCAGAGGAAGAAATGACTCGACTCTGTTATTCAAGACCTGTGGGCTTTCAATTAAAAGACAACTTTTTAAATATAATGTATTTACTGACACAATCAACCCACCAAAATATAGGTTATTTTGATGCGAGAGCACTCTCTCCTTCCTGCTTAGAGATTCCACGCAAAGTGAAGCGCCAAGACTCCATCAGCCACAGCATGTCAGTGGGGAGCGCACACCTGCCTGCAAGCAACACTACATTTCCAGCCTCATCTTCACAACATCCAGGGCCTGCAAAATCTCGTGTATTTGAAATTGTTCTTCCCCACCCTGAGTTACTCTCTCATTCCCTGTGAATCCGTTTTCCCCAGTGAATCATGAAAGCACAAAATTTACAAACTACAATATGACAAATATTTAACACTTTAAAAGCATTTTTAAAGTTTTATGTTACTTTAAATGTAACCGTAGGCTTAGATTTATTACCTCCCAACCCATGTGAGTCAAACTCTCCCACTTTCCCCCACCCTCTAATTTAAGCTTCCTGCAAGTGAACAGACATAAGATTGACAGTTTGTTGGTATCAAGCCTTCCCTGACTTTGTGTGTAGCTCATACTGAATTAATGCAGTTTTGTTTACAATGCAGCATTCAGAAATAAAGCATTTTCTCATGTTATGTTCCAATTGTCTTCTAGCTTTCGTCACTGTTAAAGCTGCTAATTGTTTTGAATTTTCAGGATAAACTGTAAACTAGGGTGAGTATTAAATTGTAGAAATTTGCTGAAGCACAAGGATAATGGTAGGCATCAAACTAACTTAAACAGTTGCGCTGTTATTCTACTTCAAAATGTCTATTTAGTCAGGTATAAGTGCATGAAAAATGGAAGCCTAACTACACAAAGCAAGCATTTTAAAAAAAAAATCCATTGGTGTAATACATCTAGTTCCCAAGACACACGAGATCAAATAACAATTTTCTGAAAGGTGCATGTCTAACCAATTTGTTTTAACACAACACAGTCAATGCTTAAAACATCATCTTCCAGAGAGCCACCAGTTATCTTCAAGACCCTGGAAGGGATAAACGGATGAAGGAATGAGTTATGGCTTGTTTACCTTCTGGATGCTGACCATGGAAAGAGGAAGTTCTCAGAAGCTAAGCACCCATGTCAGAATAGGAGGTCTGCAAGGTAACCACAGCAGAAGATCTCTGCTAGAACTACTATGGCTAAGTTCCCTATGCTATTAAGCCTTCTCCACTAAAAACTAGGCTAAACGCCTATAATTTTCCACTGCATAATGAGACTGACTCACCGAAGATTAAAAAGGGTTCAAAGGGCATACCGAAGACACTGCTCAAAATAAAGAAATCCCTAACAAAAATAAACTAACGACAGTCCTGAATCTAACTTATCAAGTTGAATAAGAACTGAAGGTACTATGTACTCAGTGGTGTTTTTCACTAGCAATGTTTACATCATACTTAGAGATGAGAACTTACACAAATTGCAAACATCTTCCTCACTTTGGAAAATAACAGCAGGTATGCCGCACTATTTACAAAGCTTCGTAAGGAAACAAGAACTGCCTTATTTACATGTCAGAACAAGCTGGTGCACATGTAACACTATGTAATGGAACAGGCATCACATACCGTATTTTTATCATGCACCAAAACCACATCTTAACTTTTTTTTTCAACAGCTGTAGATGGCATCTGTATTTTTTGCACTTTGTAGCAGCTCAGCTATTGATCCCATATTCTTTTTTCCAGCTTCTTGATAAACTGATTATATCTTAGTTGTTTTTGGACAGGGTGGGGGCTAGTAGAGCCAAATAGTCTTTTGTTCATGTAGTGTTATGATATTAATACAAAGGAGTGGTTTTGCCTGTATTAAATATAGCAGGCAGATCAGCTACCTGGAAAAGAAAATATGCAATACCAGGAGTATACATCTAACACCTCGTATGCTACTGATCCAGAAACTGAAGAATCAGAAAGTCACTGCTGTGGAGAAAGACTTTAACTGAAAGAAACGAAGGCTGCAACTATGTGGAACATTTAAGAGTCAAGAAAAGACAGTAATAAAACTGAGAAGAAGGGAACAGGAACCACATAAGCAGGTGTAAATTGTGACACACACAAAGTACAATTTAGGAATACAACTTGGGGAAGAGAAGATGTGAAGACAGGAAACCAGCTGGTCGTCTTCTACTAGCCTGGGACCCACAGGGATTGCTAGTAATAATACAACAAACACCTTTCTCTATTAGATGGTATAACACACTTTACCCACTCTTACAAGATCTGTTTAAGGTCATGAATTTATCTTGCTGCCTGATCCTGCAGTGCCCAGTACAAGCATGCCTTAATGGTGCCAGGTTGGTCACCACTAACATGATCTAGATGCTCATACTACAGGCCTGGCACAGCTGTAAGACTTGAGAGCAGACATTCCAACTAACTCTTGCCTAAACATGGTTATTGTAAATTTAAGCTACTTAAGAAGAACTTCTTTACTTACAAAAACAAATGTAAAAGCCAAATCTGGAGGCCCCAGAGCGGGGAAGTAGATGGCATTAGAAAAATAAAGCAGACAAGATATTTATGGACAAATTTATTAAAACTGATAAAAATTTTCCAAAACTAACAAAATTCTTGCACGTGTAAATAATTGTACTAGAGAACAGATTGCAAGACAAGAATCAAGGCACAGGAGGGAAATGAACTGGGCAATCAGTTGGCAGAAGGCCCTGAATCAACAGCCCATACTCAAAGGATTGCCCAAGCAACACATTGCCCAGACAAACAGCTCCAGAAAATTGTGCAACAAACTCTAAAGTGCCAGTGCCTCGAATTAAAGAGAAAGGAAGTACAGCTCTCACACAACCCACTACCCTGCTATGGCTTTCAAACACAAACTCATGAGCAACTCAGGTTTTGTGCTTCAGGTGCATAACACATGCCCACTACGGAATAGCTGGACTTAAAGATTATTATAAAATTACTATCAGTTCCAGACAAAACTAGCAGGTGTAGAGGTACAGCATACTACTTCTGAAAGATAGTAATTAAACAACAACTAAGATTAAGGTAGGGAGATAATCAGTGGTGTACTAGTCAGAACAGAGCATTATTTCATATTAAACATATTAAGCACATAGATTTGGACTATGCTGCTGCAGCAAGCCAATGTTTATCCTCAAAAAATAAACTCATTCTTCTGGTGTGAATATACATAGTCTTTACTAACTCTTGAAGCCACAGACAGGGATTACTAAATACACTCTAAGAATTCACAACCTCTCTACTGCTTTCAAGTTTCTTGCTTCCTATTACGCTGAACTTGAACTGGCATCCATCAGTGACAGAGAAAGCCCTTGTGACAGAGATGCTGATTTACTGAAATACAAGGAGTTTAAGACAAAACGGCTTCTGAGGAATTCCCAGCTCCCCAAAGTAGTCCAATGTGTGCATGGGTGCACATGTGAAGATACCCATGCACACTTAAGATCCCACTTTCTCAGCCCCGTTTCAGTCAAGAGGCTGATTCAAAGCAATGAAGCCTGTAAGGATACTAAGGATTCCCCAACAGCACTGTTAGAATTCCATTACTAGGACAAAATTTCTCATCATTATGGGGAAGGGAAAAAAAAAAAAATCCAAAAAAACCCTGCCTAATAGAACTCTGCCTAGACTCCAGTCCCCTGATAGGAAGAAAAGCCAGACTGTAATCCTGCAGCCAGAAAGATTGCCGTGCTCCCCTAAGACAAAGCTCAAAAGACTACTGGTGCCAATGCTGAACAAAGCATTCTTGTTCAAAGGGACACAACTGTGGGTTTTTCTTTCCCCACCTCTCCCCCTACACACTGGAGGTACATTAATTAACTGCAAAGCATGCTGCCAGAGGATGGTAAAGCATCTGTACTGAATTCAGAGAGGTTTCACATCTATACATGCACGCTCCCAAGCAAAATAAAAGAAAAACAAACCAAAATAATGTAACATTATCAAAGGACAGGAGGCTCCAATATATCCTTTGTCTTGCAGATACAGACACAATAAGGATGGATAGATAGATAGCACAGACAACTCCTGAAAACCTTCAAGGGTAGACATTCTCATGGTTTATCTGAATAACCTGCTCCAGTGCTATACGGTCTTCCCAGTGGAGAAATTTTTCATAATGTCCAATGTGAACCTCTCAAGCTGAAAACATGTCTTTGTCTTGTTACATCATCTGCCAGTACCATGACATGCTTGGCTCCATCATCTTTGTAACTGCCCTCCAAATAGTTTCAGGCTGCTATTGGATCACCCCTTAGCCTACTCTACATCAGCCAAAGCCCACTCCCTCAGCCTCCCCTTGCAGGTCATGTGGAGGACCACCCTGGTAATCATCCACTGAAACATCTGCAGTTTCTCGACATTTATTTTAAACTAGTGGGCCCAAAAGGAGTGTTCCTGGTGGACGCTCATCAGTGTCAAGTACAGAAGAACAATAATTTCCCTTGATCTGCTGGCCACACTCCTAATGTAGCACAGTACCAGATTTATTGACAATGACAGCACACTACTGGTTCATATTCAACTTAGTTTCAACGATAACCCCCAGTCGTTTTGAGCAAAGCTGCCACTTAGGCCATCAGTTCCCAGCCTGTACTGGTTCACGGTATTGTTATGCCTCAGGTGCACAACTTGGCACTTTGTGTTCAACTTCATGAAGCCTCTGATGGCCCAGTCCCTAAGTCTCTCAAGATTTCTGGGGATTTATGCTTTGCCATACATCATGTCAGCCACTCCCACTAATTTAGTGTCATTTGCAAATATATGTCATCATCCAAATCACTAGGTATTGAAAAATATGGACTCCAGAATCAACCCTTGGTGTACTGCACTCAGCTGCCAGCTGGATGTCAAGCTATTGGTAATGGTCCAGCTGATTTTCAACCCATTAAAGCAGATTGTTCATCCAGCCCATACTTCCCTCAACTTCTAAATGAGAATGTAGCTGCAGACAGTGTCCAAAACCTTAGTAAACTCAAGTAGTAATACATTCACTGTTCTTCTGTCATTCATATAGCCAGCCATTTTGCCACAGAAGGCAAAGAGATTGGGTAAGCATACTCTTGTTAAAATGCACATTGACTATTAAGTATTAATCTCTTGACCATGTATTAGGAAATGGAACCCAAGTGGAGACAAGCCATGGTCCTTCCAGGGACTGAAATGAGGCTGTCAAGCCTATTATTTTCAGAGTTTTTCCTGCCTTTCTTGCAGATGGGTATAGCCTTTTTCCATGATTTTTCACCTTGCAGTCACATTGCCAACTCTTTCAGCTTCCTAAGGTGAATTCGATCCAGCACAATGGATCTCAGTATATCCAGCTGCTTTAAGTAGTCGTTAACCTGCTTCTCCCTAATGTGATCTGCCCATCTTCTTTCCAGTCTGTACCAGAACACAAAAAGGTATGAGAACTGGCTCTCACCTGCAAAGACCAAGGCAAGAGAGGCACTGAATACACCAATCTTTCCCACACTGTCTATCACTAGGTTGTCTCCCTCACCCCATGAGCGGATCCGCATTCTCCTTGAACTTCCTTTTTCTACTAGCATACCTGTAGAAGCCCTTCTTGTTAATCTTCACTAGCCCTAACTCTGGCTGGGCTTTGGCCTTCCAGTTTTCATCCTCAAATACCTGAGTAATGCTTTTACTCTCCTCTTCTGTTGCTGGTCCATGTTTCCACTTCTTATATGCTCCTTTTCTGTGGTTTTGTTCATCAAGAAGCCTCTTGCTCAGTCAAGTGGGCTTTCTGCTCAAAGTCCTGATCTTCCTGGAAAATGAGATGGTCTGCTCTTGAGCGGTCCATGCATTTTCTTTAAAGAGATGTTTAAATTTTCTTTTTAAGCCCCTTATTGACTAACTCCCCAGGGATCCTAATTTAGCAAATCCTCAGATAAGCCACAATCCACAGGCCTGATTTTACTGCTAAGCTTCCCAGACTTCTCCAAATCCTGAACTCAGTCATCTCATGAGCACTTAAACTCCAGCTTCTTCCATAGTTGTGGTCAAATAAGTCAAACAGAACATCACCCCTGACTGCTAGGAATTCACCATCAGCAACTTCTAGGAACCTCCAACATTGTCTGCCCCAAGTTTTGAGACTCTCCCAGCAGACGTCTGGATGGCTGAAAGCCTCCGTGAGGACAATGGGCAGGAGACCTCTAGTTGTTTGCAGAAAGCATTAACCACAACTTCTACCTTGTCAGGCAATCTGTAAAAACTCCCAAACAACATTGCTTGTGTTCCCTCCTCTCTGATTCTGCCCCACAGACGCAACAAGCATGTCTCTGCTTTCATACTAGAGCTCTACACAGACAAGGAGCTACCTAAGTGTGCAGCTTTCCCTCTCTTTTCTCTCCAATCCTTCCTGAACAGCCTATACCTATCCATGACTGTGTTCCACCCATACATGCAACATCACCATGTTACAACCCTGCGGCTCTACTGGATAAAACTTTAATTTTGGGATACGTCCAATTCTATGAAAAGAAAAATGTAAGCAGAAAACCATGGCAGAAAGTATTTGTGCCTTTTAAAGGGATTGACATATAATATTCAGATATTTAAGTGTTCATTTTGTTACTCATTAAAAAAAATACATTTTTAATTTCTCCACTGTTTCTTTCTGCCTACAAGTACTTCAAGGCAGGAGATAGTCACCATAGGTTGGTTTTACGAACAAGCATGGGACAAGTACTTTCATTAAGAAGTTTTTGACCCTTCCATTCACTGAACAGATGTTTCAGATCCACCCAGTAATTCCCAGTTCTTGAGACACTTTGAAAAGGCTGTGAAGATTGGAGAAGATTCCAATGACTAGGGAAAAGCAAGCACTGCATGCATCTTCAAAAAGGGTAAAAATACAGTCTGAAGAACTACAGGTTGGTCAGCCTTGCTTCAATCAGAGTGAAAATCGTGAAACACACCCTCTTAGAAAATACTGTAGGGCACACAAAGATGATGATGATGGGGAAAAACACTAGCATGGATTACCAAGGGTAAATCATGCTTGATCAACCTGATTAACTGCTATGACAAAATGACTAGATCTGTGGATGAGAACAGAGCAGCTGATGTTGCTTACCTTGACTATACAGCTTTCAACAGCTGTCACTGACAGCATCCTTGAATGCAAGTTGGTATATTACAGTCTAGATGGGTTAACTACCAAGTGGATGAAACGCTGGTTGGATGATCGGGCTCAAAAGGCAACATTTATTAGTTCATACTCTACCTAGAGGCCAGTTACAAGTAAAGCTCCACAACTGTAATGCATCCTCATTGAGTTTTTGGAAGACATCAAGCTGGGGGGTGCAGCTGACATCCTCAAGGGCAGGGCTGCCATCCAAAGCAACCTAGATGGGCTGGCAGAATAGGCCAATAGGAACCACATGAAATTCAAACATAAACAAAGTTCTGCTCTTGGGACAGGCTAACCTCCTGCAGTACAGGCTGGGGTCTGATTAGCTGGGGAGCGGCTCTGCTGAAAAGGACTTGAGGCTCCTAGCAGACAACAAGCTGAATCCAAACCAGAAGCGTGCCCTGAGAACAATGAAAGCCAAGAAGCATACTGGACTGTATCAGCGGCAGCATAGCAAGCAGATTGAGAGAACTCACTACTCCTCTTTACTCGGCACTTGTTGGATCATATTGGGAGACTGCATCTGGTTTTGGGACAAGTACAAGAATGACATTGATAACTGGAGTAGGTTCTGCAAAGGGCCACCAGTCATAAGGGGATTGCAGCACTTTCCCTATGAAGAAAGGCTGAAGGAACTGGGCTAGCTTAGCCTAGAGAAAAGAAGGATTTGGGAGACACAAGAGCAACCTTCTGATATCTGTGCAGAAGTAACTGCAAAGACAGACAGAGCCAGGCTCTTCACTGAGATGCATGGTAAGAGAATGAGACACGAATTGAAACAGGAAAGGTTCCAACCAGATATACCAAAAAACTTCTCAGTAGGCTGTCCAGAGAGGTTGTAGAATCTCCACCCTTGTAAGTTTCCAAGACAGGACAAAGCCCTCAGGCTGAATTCAAACAAAAACCTGGTCTAAATTCAGTCCTGACTCTGCTTTGAATAAGAGTTTGGACTATCATTCCAACCCACACAACTATGAACTGAAAGCACCTAGAGAGTTTTCCAATAACAAGAATATTCTCTAGTTACAGTAAGCATTTTCCTGATTAAGTTCTCTGAAGAGACAGTTTTGGACAGCAACTTTACCTCTTTATATACCATATCATTTTTCCTTCCACTGGAGAAATCCAATTGGTTTCATAACTTCAGGATTTTACAGTTCAGTAGCTTACACAGTGTCACCTTATGACACTTCATTATGGCCTCTAAACTTACATTACACCAAAGAAAAATCTGAACTCAAAGACAGAGCAAACACACCTCTCCACATCAAGATAGTCTGAGGTCATTTTGTGACAAAACCCAGATCAGAATGAGTATCTGTATCTACTGATAGAAGTGGGGATTTGAAAATACTTCCAATATTTCAAAAGCACTTCTGTACTGAGAAGTACAGAAACAACAGTCAATGCATTGCAACATAAGACACATGAGAACATACACCACAGTATTCCCTGCCTCCCCCCCCCCCCCCCGAAGGAGAGTCACTCTTTCAATTCCTGATCCTTTTTGACAAGAATAGAAAGGTTAATAAAAATACTGCATTGACCAGCAGTCAACAGAACAATGCATAATGTATGCTCAGAGATCGCTGCAGTAGATGACATTTTCTGCTGGAAAGAAGAAATGACATTTTCTGCAGAAGGCTGGAATAACTAATTTCAAAATAACAATGAACAACTCTGAGGTATCTCTTGATTTGCAGATACTCCACGAAGCATCTGCTTTACTGGGTTTATAATTCTGTCCAGAAGGGGCCAAGGTGGGAATCTTTCTGCTCGCTGTATTACAGATGCAGGGATCCATACGCAATTATATCTCAGCCTCAAAAATGCCTGCTGGCTTGCTTCTTCCAGAGATGCAGAGCGCTCCATGCCCTGCACCTGCACAGCCTCCCTGTCAAGCAGGGGGAACATTCCATGGGTGTCTGAACAGCTTAGAAATCAGCAGTTAGAAAGAAGATTTGTACTGTTAATACCAATCAATCTTCCATATGCCATTTTTCAAGAGTTCCTACTATTAAAAATGAAAAATTGTCTATTTCTTTTCCTTTATCAACCTAAGATACCAGAAAAGCAAAACTGCTTCCATAACTAATTTTCCTATGAGAAAAGTTATCACTGAAGTGGAAAACAGCAATATCCAAAGTAAATCCTCATAACAACACAGTGGCACTTCAGTGAGATAAATACAAAGGGAAAAGCTCCCAAAATATAAAACAGTCCACTCCAAGAAGGCAGTTTAAGTAAGCCCTTCCACACTACTGGATCCTATCTCTACTCATTACTAACAAGCAAATCCACACTACAAAGAACAAATGAAAAAACCCCTCTGATATACAAATCACATAGCATGTTCCCCTAGAATGAAGGGTCCTCGACAAATATTTTTAAAATTTATTTATTTATTTAGTATCAGTCCAACTTAGAGGAGGTTTGATTTGTCTAGGAAATGTTATAGTAAATAGTATGCAGGCAACTGCATGTACAAACTAGGAGCCTATTAATATACTATTTCTTCCATCCTGCTACTTAAATAAAAAGCCAAAACTCTTAACTGCTACTTTCTCTAGCTTGTGGCCTCTATCAGAGTAGAAGACGACTGCCGTCTTTCCATAGTTAGAATGGGTTATTTCTGCAAATTCTCAGTATTTCAGGTTTCACTGTAAAATACTTGGCTTCTCTTCACAGGAGAAGTACATAATAGATGTTACTTTTCTTTTTTTCCCTCAGACAAGGGCATTTCAAGTATTTCCACAGGACATATCACTTACAAGGTTTCCACAGGGATCCACATCTCCCACTTAAGAGTCCAAATGACCACAATGCAGAAGATATATCTGCAGGGAGGATTAAGATGGATGTTACCTCATCTCAAAGCCTGTTCCTTCTATTCCAACAGAGCAATTAACCCAAAGGTTGAAAGGAAAGCTACAGGTGAAGTATAGTTCAATCTTAATAGGCTCCCAACATAAATTTCCCTAAATACTCTCATAAACAAGTTAGAGAAGTATGATCTAAAATACAACAATGTGGGGACTCATCTGGTTAATCAACTGCACTCACAAGACAGCAGCTAAATAACCAGCAGAAGAGCATTTAAAGTTATTTTCTGGATCTGATTCTTTCCAACAGTTTAATTAGTGGTTTGGATGACAGAATGGGAATGCTTTTAAACATTTATAGATGGCATCAAGACAGACTGTAGCTCAAAACTTAGGCGAAAATGTCCAAAATAAACAATGCTGTACCAATAATTTTTTTTAAAGATTACACTAAAAAGTCAAAGTGGTACTACTAAAGTATCAACCAAAGGAGGCTTAAACACAAAGACCCCCATCAAATATAAAATATTATACAAAGGAGATAAATCAATGAAGCAGTACAGCAGAGGAGAATGGGGTGCTCACAGTGGATTAAAAACTGCACACGGCCAATACTAGACTGTTGCCAAAAGAAGCAAGTCCCACTTTTAGGAGGACTGTTATCCAAGACAATCAGTGAGGTCTGGAAAGCAATTATAGCTCCTTGGTGCTAATAACACATCACAGTTGGAATCCCATACTCAGTTCAGGGCTCCATGTTTTAAACTGCTGACACATAAAGAGAAACCACCCAAGAGAGAACGGCAAGGATAATGGTTTTAGCAAATGTGGCTTAGAAGGAACAAGTAACAAGGTTGCTTGGATGTTTGCCTCAAAAATGCAAAAGCCTATCCTGCCTACCACCTAAGAACCCACAGCCCAACCACAGTGATCTAAACATATACTCTTTCAATAGACAGATGTGTGTTATGAAGAGGACAGCAATCTGCGAGGTTCTGGATGGAACAGGAAAGTTTAAACTTGCAGCTGAGATAATTTAGATTAGAATAAGGTTTTAATATTTAGAACACTAAAACAAAGGAACAAGATGCCTAAGGTTGTTGTGGGATCTCTTGCCTTTGATGATTTGCAAGAACAAGACTGACAAATAGTCCAAAGAGACTTGATTCTGCCCCAGTATCATGGGCAAATGAACACCATCACTTGTATTTCTGTGGTCCAAAATGCCTTTGCAGTATTGAGTCCCTGATACACTCAGAGTTTGTTTGTTCTTTAATTTAACAAATACTTTTTCATTCTTTTTCATACTTATTCTTTTTCATTCTTTTTAGTAGCTTAGCTTTAAGGTAAATAGAACTTTCCTTCTATAAGTTATAGTCTTCTTTTTAAGATTGACTTGAGCAGTCTGTTTCCCAACTGTCTTATTTTATACTTTATCCATTCTCTGTTTTCTTCCATATTTTTCATCTTCTACCACATCTTTCTTCTATTCTCTGCATCATTTCAACAACTCTTAATACTGCTCTTCACCTGTAAACTCCTTACAGATCACATTTGTCTTGCTACAACTTACACTTTAAGATCTTGTCCAGCCTGTTCTTCAATGTGCACACACCTTCAAGCTAAACAAAGTATATTTAAATGAAGTCTGAAATTACTACTTGATAAACAGCACTGCACTTGTACAGTGTCTCAGATGTGACTCATCTCTACCAGAGAGCTAATACACATGCATGCCAAGATCAAATATAACAAAACAAATGCTATTAAGATTAAAAAGAAACACACATACACAGAGGTTGGTATTTACAAGGCAGCCCAAAGGAGCGTGCACCCAACTGAAATGAAGTTAAATTTGGGCACACACCACCACCCTCCAAAGCACATAACCTTCAGCTACACTTCAGGTTCAAACGAAGAACAAATTAAAAAAAAAAATCAAGGCAACAACCTACAGAAATAACTCAGCGCTGGGAAGCAGACTTCCAATTTTAAACCCTAGATTTTGCCATTGCTTCAGTCCCTTATTTTTCCAATTTGTTAAACAGCTGCCTGTGAAGTTTTGAGATGTAAACAATGTAGAACACAGGCAGAGGTCTATATTGCTTTCAATTAAGCGTACATCAAAGTCCAAAAAAATTAATTGGGAACACAGTTTATAAAAAGCTGTATTTGTTCCCAATATTATTGCTAGTAATAGCGTTCTTTCTTCTGGGTCACTGCTCGTGTCTGTCTGCTTCCAAGTACGGAAGCAAATTCAGTTATCACTCTTTGCAAATTCTCAGTTATCACTTTGGTTGTTGCTGTTTCAACACCCAAAACTCAGATGGAGAAATTCAGGTTTGTAATGATTCTTTCTACAGTAGTTTCTCCTGTGTATTACACTCTGCTACAAGCAAGCTATAACTGGTAGAAGCCTGCTTTATTCCAGGTTATTTAATAGCACTGAGTTTGTATTTCCTCCAACATATGAAGAACATTTCTTGATAATACACATCAGATAATCCTGGAATGTGGGTTCAGCTTTCACCTGAAGCACTGCTGCTTTATTACAAGCAATCAGGCCAGTTTCTACATACTCAAAACACTCTAATTTACTGAAACTTCTAACTTCTCTGCTATCTGGGATTTTAGCACCTTTACTGGCAGAAAAGCATTCAATTTCCTTCCAGTTTATTTTGGGGAAAAACATATTTATCCGTGCTAGCTATGTCATCGTTCCTATGGCTCTAATTGTCTCAGTAATTCGTTCTCACAGATGAAAGCAAAAAAGAAAAAAATTAAACTGTTTTTGTTTTTTTTAAACACTGTCAGCTTTCAGGAAAAGATTTACTGTATTCAGAAAAATAAAACTGACATGTAAATATTTATGTGGAATAAGATTAAGGGTCCTTTATTCTACGAGTGTAACTCCTTAACATCTTAGAGTAACTACATCAAGAAATTCACCAAAATGAGTTTTCTTCAAAATTACATTAAAAATAAGCAACCCCTCCTGGCATGTGTGTCATTTAGGAGTAGAAAAAGCAAATAATCAGGAATCAAAACAGGTGTCACTAGTAAGAGCTGTAGCGTAAATGTCTTCAAATTGCACACACGCACACAAGAACAAACAACATTCCAGCCTCATTCAAGTTTAAATTAAGATTCAGAATACCTAAAGGCTGGTATGAAAGCATCCATTAATTCAGCCTTTTTTGAGTGGAGGAAGGGGGAAGACACAATCTCTCATTTATTTAAGCAGCTATTCCAAGAAAACTGATTATCTTTCTAAGGGAATGTTAATTCTTCTATCTTTTCATTCAGCAACTGAACAAGTCATACATACCTGTATTACATAACAGGATTGAGGCACGCACTCCAAAAAATAAAAAACTTTTTGGATGTTTTCAGCAAAATTTTATTTATATGGTAAGACATTAAGAAGAGATGGAAGCGTTTGTACTACTAGCTCCTTTACAGTAGGTCATAGCACAAGCGCACAGCGAACATGCTGGAGATTTGTCAGAGTACAGCAGAAGTAGAACACCACTAGAAATCCGCGCCTTCGCTTGAAACATAGCAAAACCTACCCTGTAAGTACACGTGCAGGTTCTGAAACCCCATCTCGTTATCACAGGCAAGCATGACACCTGTGCAAATTACAAAATTTCTTGCCAAAAGGTCATTTGTGATGACCAGACAAGTTTATAAAGCTATCTGCAACTGATACATTGATTTTGTGTGGACGGTGCTGTGATATTTTTTTTTCCTCCATACACAAACATTTAGCCATGAAATAAAATGAAGTCGGCAGCACAATTAGCATAAAAATCATTATGTGCTTCCGTTATGTTCTCGATGGCTAATTATCATACAATAGATTACATTATGACATGAAGAGGCATATACCAAAGGTTAGAATTGCAAAATTTAGCAAAATTTAGTTTATTAGAAGGCAGGCAGGAGATAAGGGAATCAAAACCTCATTTTGGTTTCAATGCCCAGCAACATTCCTCTGTTCTGAACCTGTGCTCACCACAGCAGTTTCCATGCTCTCTCTCACTCTTGGAAAGAGCAGAATATGGTGTCACATTGTACACAGGAAAAAAGCTCCCCACCATTACCTCTCTTCAGTAACGGGGTCTCTATAAAGAAACGGGGTCTCTATAAAGAAAACATGTGTCTGTGGATTCCACGTCTCCCAGGTGAGCACCTCAGGCTTTTCAGACAGTATCCAACTGGCACTGTCCTTGGAGACTGCTCACCTGTGCAGAGCACAGGCTCTAGAACTTCTCAATCACCCCAGATGTCTGTGGCTTCTATATAAAGGCAGCTTAGTCTCTGCTGTCCCACTTCCCTTGCTAATGCCTCATCTCAGCATCAACGGTGCTGAAGAAACGGGGGCAGAGGAGGAATGCCAGCCAAGTAAGACTCGCACAGAGTCCGAACAACCACAGGTTGCATAAGATCTGTTCCCTCACATTCTGCCTACTCTCATCCCACTTGTGGCAACAAATAGTAAATCTCAAAGTCTGCATGATAAGCATCGGTTGAGTCTTAGTTACCTTTAGCCACCTAAATAACAACAAAAGAACTGGGCTCCTGTTGAGTTATTTTGGGGAAAGAAACACCCAGGATGAAGCAGCAGCCCTGCAGACATCCAATACACAAACACTTTTTTTATGCAGACAGAAGCTGCCATGACTTCTTTTTGAAGTGGAAAAGAGCACCTCTGTTAGCTAGCAGTCTCCCTGGACAAACCAGGAACAAAGTCCTCATTTGCTCATGCGTTTCCCTACCAACAAAACTAACGGACCTAAAGATCTCCCAGTCATAAAAGTGACTTGGGGAAGAATGAGTTCAACTAACATTCTGGTTTAATTGAAACAAAACAAACATGCATCCAGCAAAGGGAAAGTGTAGGAAAAGTAGGTAGAAGGATCACAGCAGCACCTTAACCCAAGTTAACTAAAGCAGACAGTGGCTTACTTAGCTCTTCAGACTGAATTGATTTCAGGGAGTAAGATTCAAGAATGAGCAACTGAAGACAGTGCATTAGCAGGGCTCAAAATTGGCTTACTATATAAGCTGTAATATTGGCAAGACAAAAATTGCTGAAGACACAGAAACAGGAGCTAGCATAAAACACCCCTCCTAGAAATTTTGAAATAGTGAAATGTAAGGGATAAGCCCAGGTGAAAAAACACCTACTTTAATCAGTAATGCAATCTTGCAAAAGGTTTCTGTTACATGGTGGGCCAGTCTTGGTCTATTCTCTTAAAAAATCAGTTTCCAAAATGAAAGACAGTGAATCTGACGGACATCTAAATGCTGCTGACTGCTAGACTTGCACTGACTCTCTACTTTCTCAAATCCTCACCCCCCGAAACCATACTTAAAAAGGAATAGGCATAGAGAAGACTGAGACAACAAAAGCAGTCTGAAGCTTGACACCTGCTTCAGAGCACAAAGCATGGTATTTTCTGTATGGAGAAACAAACAGATCTACACCAAATCTGATCTGTGGAAGAGAAATTCATCATGGTTGCCTGCATATCATCTGCCAAGATAGTCTACCAGATCTGTGTTTGTTCCAGGCAGGTGAAAGGCCTATTGAGATATTACTGTTTGCACTTCCTGCTTGCCTCCTGACAAAGGGTGGAGCACTGGAATAAGCAGGTCCCAGCTTGTTGGCACCACAACAAACTCAGAAATACTCATCTTACTCTGGTTCTGTCCAGAAATTTTAGTTGCGTCTTCCCGAGTTTCAAGTACAGTGTTGTGGAGTCAAACAGCTCTCTGGGACCAAGAACTAGCATGAAATAAGACCTGAAACATGGTTTCAAGGAGGGGAATGCAAGAGCATATAGGCTATATACATGATGCTACTGGACAAAAAGAACACAATCTCAGTATGCCCAAAGTGTACATTATCAAAAAATGGATCTATGCAGGTAAAGCTACCCAATTACGAACTACAATTCACTGACATTAGCAATGACATACTTTCACCACAAGCCCGTATTTAAGTAGCAGTCCTAAGACCACTCACATTTAGTATCAAGACTGATAGTATGCCACCAGATCAACTTGCTTAGATCCCTTAATTAAAGGGACACACTACAACTTTTCCTTAAGTGTCTCGTCTCCCCCCCCCCTCCCCCTTACCTCACACCCTTTGGGAAAATAAAATAATCATGCAACAGTTAAACATCCTTCCAGTGTCACAAGCAGCTATCTTACATTTTCAGTATGAATGAACACCGGCCTTATACTCATTTCTAAAGCCCATTTACAATACAGTTGGAACAGTTCTTTCCTAGTTCATTTGTTTTCAATAGGGGCTTCATTCTCAATTCAAATGACAAATTGCTCCAGCAACCACACATACATGGCTTCCTCAAGCCTGCCATTTTTATGTTTAATAAAGCCTTTTTAAATTGCTGATGTTTTAATTACTATATAACAATATATACATGTTAATTACTTTGGAAGACCTGTGCAAAGTAGACAAGCATTCAACTTTAATACATAAATATTGCAGCCAAGAAGGATGTTTTAGCTATTGAATAGAGTTCATGTTGTTGATTTGTTTCATCTTCAATGCATTTTCCTGGCAAAAAGCTTCTAACAACATGAACTAAAAGAACATAATCCCTTAAACATCAGGAATAAACCCAACTCTGTTGACCTGAATCTGTTCCCATCAACTTCCTTTATCTGAAAATTGGCACTCATGCTAAACGGACAATATAAATAACAGCATTTAATGATTGGTGTTTTCTGGATAAGCTGCCTCTACTTTTCCAAATCACTCTAGGAGAACTGTATTTGTTAAAGTAATGATCTTATTCAGATATCGCACCCTACTAAATACTTTCCTTCTTGGTCATTTTGGGCTGCCAGAATTCTTCATTTCAGAAGAAAGATGGCACAGTCATCCCAGTTTCTCAACAAAATATCATCATAATCTGTACAATTTAAAAGTTCAGCAAAGATAAAGTACAAAGTGCTTGTGAAAGCCTTTATTACTGGACATCACAATTACTGCAGGAGGGAGGGGGTAGGAAGGAGAACCGGGATTGGAGTATGTTACAGATGTGTACCTTGCCTGCATTCCTTACTAGCAAAGTGTAACATCCAGTGTGACTAGTCAGGAAGCGCGAGTCCTGCTTCATTCTATGACACTGGCAGGAGTGCACTGAGGTGATGACTGTCAACAAAGCCAGCTTGTGATCTGGAGCCATTAAAGGTGTGCACATGCTGCAGCCAGCCACCAAAGTCACATTCTTACCGCCTTTGCCCTTCCTCTCACTTTTACTGCTCTTTTATTCATGTGACATTTTAAATTAACACAAGGTTCCCAACCTTTACACCACACCTTCCACAGCAGAGGCTGTAGTCTCATTTGTTTCCAGAAACCTTATGTGAACCCTGATTTTAAAAACTAATGTTAGCATAAAATTTTTAAGAAAAAAAAAATAATTCAACACTAGAAAATGCAAGCATGACAGTTCAATCTAACTTATATAAAGAAAAGATCCTCTGGCTGTCTATAACAGAATCTCTGTAATAAAGGCAACCAGAAATCATTTGACTCCTACTTGACCATAGGAGAGGATTACCATAATGACAGCCGTCAAGTTTTCCCCTATCAAAGAATCTTTCTCTTTCAGGAATGCAAGTCTGACTTTGACCACAAATCTTTTCTTTCTTCCTCCACTTCTTCCCTCAAACTAAACAAGTACATCCTCAACAGTGGAAGAACAAAGGCAACTTTTTTTTTTTCTTTTTCTAAATAAACTCATCATTTATCTTCCTGAGTTCAGGTTTGCTTTTAAGTCAGACAGTTTTCCCAACACTATGCTAAGTACTGGTGCCGGTTTATTTATCTACTGATTTAGAAGTAAGTTTTTATCACTCTGTAGATCTTTAGGTCCCAGAGCTGTACTTGGAGCTTCCTTTGCCCAAAGCAAGTACAGAATGCACCAACATACAATTAAGATAGGAAGTCAGGAAACAGTTATTAAAAATTCATGTGAAGAGCACAACAGCTTCAGGAAGGAAACATAAAACACAAAAATTGTTAAGTGTCATGAGTTCGGTTTGTCATCACAGCCCATGCCCAAATGAGTCATGGTAACTCAAAACAGAGATCATTAGATAGTCACAAAGCATACATAATGAAGTTTTGTTGGAACAACAGGTGCACTTCAGTATTATTAGAGTAAAAACACCAAGTTACTGCATTCTGTGAGCATAAGATCACTGAGGAATGCAGTAGATTTTATTCAAATTTACCAAGTGTTTATGTATTTAAAAAAAACCTTTCCCAACCCACATCATCTCACATTTGCACCTATTTCTATGTGAGTTAGCAAACACTTTCAAATTCTTAAGGGTGGGGAAAAACACACACTTGACAATCTCAGGTTGATTTTTTTTTCCTAAAAGCGTGCAGCAAATTGAAGACGTTATTTTTTGTCGACTGGTGTGTGAGTATGCAAATGCAATGTGTCAAAAAGAAGAATGACTATGCCGAGTTCCATGGTTTGTAACATTCTTTCTTACTATTATACACAAATTATGATAAATTACACAGGCTTCCAGTAGAGTTAATGCAATCTCTGCCTTTAATACAAAAATATAAGAGTTCATCTTTGTTTAGAAAAATGTACTTCGAATGGATTCCTATAAGCTGTTCAGTTTCTAACTTCGGTATTTTGCCATTAATCTTTTCATGTGTTAATGCTTAACATTCCATTTAACTAAATCCAAGTATCACTAAGGTTATAAAAACCAGTTTAACCCACCTTTTGACTGTTATTTTTTTGCTGAGCTTCAAGACATGGTCTTATTCCACTAGAAGACCTAAGCAGAACAACTTGCCAAATCTTTCCCCCCAGGTTAAACAAACTCTGCACACCAAAGTACCAAACTACTACTTGACTGTCTGAGTAATACTTTATTTGCCAAGTCTCCATAGAAGCCAGTTTACAACATTTCTCCTTATCTAATCAAAACAAATGCAATAGTCCTACTTCGCTTAAAGTATTGTCTAAAATTACATTAGCAGAGTCAGGTTGGCAGCATCATTCTCCTACCTCTGCTCTTAAATGATGCTTTATAGATGACAGTCATAAGGTATGCCTTCCACAGAAATGAAATTTCCTCCACAGGTTTAGTATTTGAAGGAGCCAGATTCCTCAAAAACAAGATCCCAGATGAAGTTAAGACATGGGCGGTAAACACTTCTTCCACACACTGTCATCAAGTATCAAAACCACGCTTCATATCATAAAAACCACAAGTTCTAGCCTTGAAACATTTCTAACAAAAGATGAAGTTCAACACAAAACATCAAGAGAAAAGAGTACGCTTCTGGACATGGGAGAAGGTAACTACTGTTTGCCCGACTCATCCCCCACAGTACTTATGCAAGTATACATTCTGTCCACTAGGCTGGAAGACAATATGTTAAGTGCTTGGTGTACCAAAACAGGGAGTATTGCACATTCAGAGAATGAAACACAAAGCACACAGAACTGGCATGAGAAGGACAATCACTGGGGAAGACAGGTTAGCCCTGTTAGAGCCATACTAGGACAAAAATCCAGCTACAGCACCAGTCACATTAATGCACAGTCTTGAATATATTGGCCAACGCAGCTGAATCTGATGGGAAAGGATTATCACAGTAAAATAGCTGTCTCTTGCGTCAGCAGCATGAAATTTGGAGAAGGCTGCAGTGATCATTTGGCAGATTCTTAGAGGTTTACATATCAAAAGAGTGGAACATCGATGTCTTTTAAATACTGTTCAGGAACATGTGGAAAAAGAGCAAACTAGAGATGACACTAAGAAAAATAAAAAGTGGTGATACCGCTCCCCCATCCTTACCAATGAGAAAAAACCCTCAAAAATGGTGGACCAGCCTGAAAAGCAGCTCTATTTAAATGGTATCTTTGAGAAAGGACATGATCCGAATTCCTTCTTTTGAGCATATTCTCTATGCTTCGTTCAATCTGTTACCCGCATACAAAGTCACTAACAATTCAGGTTACACATGTCATGCTGACAGCAAATTTAAGACAGATGATAGCCGAAATCTTGATCATAATTTACTGTGACAACTTCATATTACAAGTATCAAAAGAAAGAAGGAAAAGGTCTAGTTTGAATCAGATATCAGGTTGAATTTGAAGGATGATCAGCTTAGAGACAGAAGGAGAGGAGGAACAGAAGAAAGGAAAGGAAGAGGTTGTTCTTCCTCTCTTCGGATTCCTTAACATAAGATTCAATTAACAACATTCAACTCCACAGCACTACAGGAATAGCACTTTTCAGACCAAGACTATCCTTGAAAAAGCATGTAAAGATGGTAAATTAAAATACTGGAAGCAACACTAACTTTACCATTTTCTACTCTGTAGCTAGTTACCAAACGCAGGAAGTACTATAAAGCTTTTCCACTTGGAGCCTAGCATACCCAACTAAAGGCAATAGAGTTTCATATTTAAATGCAGAAGATTAAAAGCAGCGTTGGCAATAAGTAGAGAAAGCTTTCCTTTTCTTTCTAGAAGAAAGTAAGGAGCTTAGATACAGGGTTTTAGCAACCCTTAGGGCCAATGCAGCTCTACCAAAAAGAAGTACATTGAGATTTAGTTAAGTCAGTTCCCTACCTTTAAACACATGGCTATTACAAACCATATACAAGCTTATATACATATACACACATACATAAACAAGGTTATAAACACACAAATAGCACAGTGGACTAATTTGTCATCTATGCCACAACTGCAGACAGCCCTTATGTTACTAGTTTATCTGAACTGCACACTCTGAACCCAGCAGTTAGAGTGAAACCAATTTGACAGAAGTCTGCCAATTTACAAGCATGCACCTACTTCGTGGAGACTGGTAAAGTTGTAAATAAAGTCTATTAAAGCATTTTAGATGATGCACAAGATACAAGTATTGCATTTAAACTTTGCCTATTTTGATTTATTTTACACTGACAGAATGAACTAGTAATTTGTTTGTTTAGACAAGTCATAAATGTCTATAAATTCAGATGAGGACTTTGTGTCCCCCCCCCCCATCAGAATCAGCAGAAATGTTTAACGAAAGTCTCAAAGCAATCAGAGGGCTTAACTTCATTAATTTAGAATTGCCTCCCCAACCCCACCCCTCCACCCTGTTAACCTAAAGCACTTTGGCTGGGGGAATATCAAACCAAATTTTATCCACCTATTTGTAAAGCTCATGACAAATATTTGGTTTTCTGTGATTACAAGTGTGTAACAAGTCACTAATACATACTTATAATAGCTATAACCTGTCTAGATTAGTTGTAGTACAAATAGAATCATATTTTAGTCAATTATCGGCTTTGTCTTTGCTTTAGCACTACCGTTAACCAAATTCTTCATGGCCAGCTTCATGTAAAAAGCTCTAAGTTTTTAATTTAGGGTTATTCGGTGTTCCACAAGGAAAGATCATCTTTTCCACCCTACAAGGTTATCACAAGACAGTCACTTCGATCCAATAAAGATTGTCAAAGCAAAAGGAACTTTGTACTGTAACACTGCAATACCTTTAGTCAACTTCCAGTATTTGTGTAAGGTGAAATTCTGCTTCTAGAACAAAGTCCAGATAAAAAGGCACTAAACTAGTTTCCTCAATCACATGCTAGTCAAGAGGCTTTGAACCTCCCGACTATGTCTTCTGTTTTTGTGGTTTATCAGTCCAATCAAGAGCCCATTTCTCTTGCAGACAGTATTTCAGATCCCAGTATAAAACTCAAAATTTGCTCCTGAAGTATATTTGTAGTAGTTTCTGGGGGCTTCCCAGACAAAAAACCCTACAGAGGAATACTGTGGATGGAGAAAGAGCAGTCCAGAGTCATACCAAGAAGCCTGGTAGGACAAGCAACTGCTGCTCCCAGCTCCTCAGAGAACCAGAACAGAGCTTGACTCCCATGACATCTGTCACACTACAGCATAGAGCTGCTAACCTAAAACAGCGAGCTCATGGTAAGGTAACACAAGAGCAAAGGATTTGGTGACTCTTTGCTGGTGAAACAGGCTAGAAGAGTAGACTCTTCCTTATTAAGATGCAGGCCCAAATTGGCAATCTTGCTGCAGCTGCTGAACAGATCAGTGCTCTCTACAAAGTGCATGCTCCTGCTAGAGATCACTGTTTCCTCCACAACACAAGACATATACTTTTAACTCAGTCGCTGCAGTGCAGTATCTCATGGTTTAAAACTCATATCTGGTTATTCAACAGATAGGCTAAGATACAGGCGCACACACAGTCTTCTGCCAGTTTAGTCACAGAGCAAGACAGCTGAAGGCAATAACGTCTTAGGCAATCTCCAGTGATCTTTTTGCAGCAGTTTATCAAAGCCTGAAGTCTTTCTGTCCAGAAGGGGATTACAGACATTGTCACCTTGCTACCCAAACAGTAAAACACCTCCAAAAGATGCTTTGGGAGCACCACAAGAGCAGCAGCAAATGCCTGCGGTTTAAAATAAATAAATAATAATAAAAAAATTAATCAAATCTTAAATTAGAAACCTTCACCCATGAACGCTAAAAACAGCACCTCTCAGCTCTCTGGTCAGCATGCGTTTACCCTTTAGCTTCCCAGACCAGGAACTCAAGTTGATCTCCCTCACCCTGCAGTTGCAGCAGAATGCCCCTGACTGTATGTGTACTCTGTTTTCTCAAGCATTTTGAAAATTGGATTTCTTTCACAAGCCATCAGAATACAACTAGTTGGTCATAAGAAAGAAAACCCTGAAGCAAAACTTCGTTTCCCTGGTTTCCCCCTAAAAAAAAAAAAGGTATGTTTATTCAAATGTTTAAAATAGTTGTCATTCTAGTTGAAACCTGTCTTTCTAATCTAACTTGTGGATTTGGAGCTAAAAGCATATTTTCCACTGGAACTTTTTCAGCATGATTCAGAACTGTCCATTTGTGCTTTCAAGACATAAATAATATTCCACCTGCTTCTTAAAAAGTGTTGGTTTAGATCATGTTCTTAAACAAAGTTTCTTTCCATAAATGTGATAATTTAATTGTTAAACCCTATAAGGTTAATTTGGAAGACACAACATGAAGTTAAACTCATCCACAGTTTAGTTTCCAAGTGAGAGAGTAAACTAAAATAATTCACGAATTAGAAATTTCAATTTGAATTTCTTATCTTTTCATTTTACTCACAATCAAGAATTACTGAATTTGTACTAGCAGCAAGACTCATTTCTGGAGTATCTGCAAATAAAGATACACAATTAAACTGAGACAACGTGAATTCTATGGATCCCTGACAGGTTAGGAATCCAGGCCCTGCTCAATGGAATGTCATTTTTCCTCAACAGCATAGTCATCTTTCCCTCAACAGCACAGTCATCTTTCACCTCACCTGGAGCCAGCCTCAAAGGGATAAGGAGTGTAGTAGTAGTGCCTCACAGGATATCTGCATCAAGGAATGGCCATCAGAAGATCTTTTCGGCCCTGGTTCTATTTGAAACTCCACAGATGGAATCTAGAAAAATGTGACCTTCTCTAAAATTCCTAGGATCTTTCTAATTTCAGTATCAGCTTTGTCATTATCAATTCTGGCTCCCTATTAGATTCCGAAAATAAAAACTAGAGAAGGCTGGGTCCAGTCAGCCATATAGTAAATAACAGCAGCAAAATTTATACCATTCATCATGGTTTCAAGAAAATTAAGTCTCATAAAACAAGTCTAACTTCTTCCTCCATAAGACTACACATTTATTTGATAGCAGTAATAAGGAACCTTAGAGTATGTTTCTGCAAGATATCAGACTTTGGCACAGATGAGCTCTTGCAGATCTAGCTTGAGCTACTTGCCATGATCTCTATCACTGAACCACATGGCTGCAGCAACTAAGCATTTCTTGTCCAGTTCATACTAATCTGGCTGACTTCAGTGGGGCAGACAAGGAGCACTCACATGATCAAGCTATGAGAGCACTAAGTACATGAATCAAACCATTCCTTAAGCGATTATTTATACCCTCAAGGCCCAACTCAACAACACAGGGGCTTGTACAGCACTTTTGCCTTGAAGAGCTCCTGTGCCCTCTGTCAGGTTTTTCCCTACTGCTTGCCCCCTTACTTATGCCATATCTTTAACAAATTTCTGACATTCAATGCTGCAAAAGCATTTTTTAGAGTGAAACATCCCTGGATCTGATCCCTGACCTGGCTTTCAGTACAGCCCCACAAATAGCTGAAAGGGCAGGTAACTGCCTGCAGCACCAGGATGAGAACAAGAAGCCAAGAACTCTTTGAACTTGTATTGACCATGAAACACCTGTACTCTCAAAACACAGCCTATGAGACAGTCCAACAAAAGCAAGCATAAGCATTCCTAAAATAGATGTGTGTAGTCCATGCCAGGCAGATTAAAAAAAAAAATTAATCAGGAAGGGAAAGGAGGAAAGCAGCCATCCAGCAGCACTGTCAGTGCAATCCTCAAGTGTTCTGCTCCCAGTCAACCACCGGACAGTTTTCCCTTGGAGGGAACTAATAAAATCACTCATGCTGAACCTCACAAAACTGGCACAGGAGCAGGAGATGATGGGTCTTGTTGGTTGTATGCACGGATTTGCATCTCTTGGGGATGCAGAATTGCATCAACACACTGTAGCTGAATTCAGTGAAACCACAGGTCACACACACGGGAACAAAGTTTCACTCACACTCGCTAGGTCAAAGATAGTGCCCTGGATTTCAGCAGCACTGTAAGAACTCTGGTATAACAACAGAAAAACAACTGGCCATGAGCTCTTAGCGTAAAACTACAGCCAAGAAAGTAAACATGAGCCTTGAATGCTTAACAAGGGAACATTAAGTAAGGAGCAATGCCATTTCGTACAACATTCAGCAAACCATTATAACAACATTGCTGTGCCCAGCTCAACTGTCTGAACATTATGCAAAAAGTCAGAAAAAAAGGCTACAAATAATAATTTTGAGTCTGAAGAGCATCTGGAAATAAATTTTGATTTTGTCTATTTAGACAATCAAAGATAAGACCAAGAGGTGGCTTGCACATTAATTTCACATACGTTCATGTGGAGAATATTTTTCCCCATAGTCCCAGGGCTTTTTGTCACGTGCTTGCTCAGGTACCAAGACAGAGGACAACAGACCATAAAAATATCAGATACGATAACACATCTGTTGTTATGCTGAAGAGTCCATGTACAACCTGATGAATAAGTAACTGCTTCTCATTAACGACTCTTAAAGGCACACAAACTAATGAGATCCAAGGAGAGAGCTGATGCTAAAAAGTGACAGGCTTAAATCACATTCTTGGAAGAAGTTCTAGAGATTGATCAGGGAAGGAAAACAGATTCAGTGTTCACCATGATCCTTTCTGACCTGAAACAAATCTACAGGTCCGAATCTATTCATTTACAAGCCATCCATATGACTAACTCTCCCATATAATTTAAAGAGTGATAGTCCGAATGATATCTAGGGAGAACAGTCAGTTGACTTCCATTTAACATCATCATAACAGCCTTAAAAAAAGATGTTAAAAGGAGGAACCTATGGGAACAGAGGCAGCTGGAATCTCCACTAGCCACTTACACAAAGCAAATTTTCTTAGCAAATACAGTAGCTCTATCAGAAGTGGCGATGAAATTGCCAGGGCTTTGGGGGGGGGGGGGAGGGAGGGAGGGATACAAACAGGTAACAATAATCATATTAGTGATCTTCTGCAAATCCTTAATTCTAACAATTCCCTTTGAAAACTAATTGCTTTTAAAAACAAGAAGTCCTATTAGAATGTATAAGTTTGTATTCATTTAGTCAGGCCACAAGAAAACTGTCTTCCTCCCTCCCAAGCACAAAAGTACCAAAAGAAAGTGTGCATCATAAATCCTAGCTACCTCAAACATCAATTCTATTCCTTACTGCCACCAGGAACCAGCAGCCTCACAAGGGCTTTTGAGATACAGAAGTTGCTTTGAATAACACCATAAATTCATTTAGCTCTGAAACCAAAGCCGCACACTTGCCTCCTAGCACTATGGTGCCTGTTTCTGCATTTATAACCCATCCTTTAGCGATAAAACCATTCCAAGTTTATTAGCGCTGCAGGTTATGTCCACATATAGGACAGAAACAGAAGTATACTCCAGAGCACACATTTCCTCATCAGCCCTGCACCCAGTCTGCCACTCCCTGGGGTTTGTCTCTCAAAGAGCTTCCACTACCATCTGTGCAGAGGCAGAGGTTACCCAAGTTTGGCATTTCACCGAACATACTTTTCAAGCAAAGCAGGTGACAGTCTTGGAAGTAGACAAAGTGGTCACACTGTCCCTCTGGAACTGCACTGAATTCATATTTTGCCTTCAGGGACATTTTTTCAGCACTACAAACTGCTGTTGGATTGCACAGGGTCAGTCAACTATCTGGCTCTTTGTTTCCAATGAGTGCTTTCACTTTACAAACAAGGCTACAGAAACAAAAGAACTTCGTTCTCCATCCCACCTGTATCAGCTCCACAATGCAGACAGACTATTGCACCATTTTACAAACTAGTACAAAAAGTCTGCAGTTTTCCAAGACTCACAAAAGGAAAAGTGGGAGAAAAGCCTTCTTCCCAGATACATATGGGGACTTGGAGCCTGACCCAAAACTCCTGCAGGAAAGCAGGAGGCCCTGTTTGGAGAGCTGCTCTCTGTAGGGAGAGCTCCCCGGCCCTGGGACTTTTCACGGGATCTATATTTGGTAGCTCCCACAAGTCATTTAGTGCTGCCCTAGTCTTGACAGCCTTATCCTGTTAATGAGGTTAGTGCATATGCAATAAAGAGGAATTCATACTCTTTAAATATTGCTCTATCTTCCTTGCAACCTAACCATTCATTTGCCCTGTAGCTTGCAAAAACAGCTTTTTGGAACACCTTTCTGAAGATTTTTGGTATTACTTAAAAGCTTTGTCTGCCTTAAATTAAGAAATAACTTTTGATCTCAGCAAACAGAAAGACACCTTGGAAATCCTGAAAGCAAAAGAAACAAAGTTCATTTTGAGGGCTATCCTTCAAGATAGCACTTGCATTTCAGCTTGCCCACTTTTAACAGCTACTGAAAGTCACAGCGGAGCCACAGAGGTTCTTCAAACTATTTTCTCTTAATAGAAACCTTCCAGCATTCAGCTTACTGAAACAGCTGGGAAAAGTTCTCCACTCCTGGCATGACACAAATGCTGAGAAACTGACAGTTGTAACAGGGAAAAATCTGCTTTCTGAAACAAACTTCTGATTAACAATATTTTCTATTTATGAAAGACCACATCATCTTGCTTCATCTGACAATTTTTCAGGTTATGATCATGCTGGAAGTGTTATCAGATGATCTGTTCTTTCTGCTAAAATAAGATTAAATTATTCTATTAATATCTAATACCATAACAAGTGGGGGGAGAAATTAAGGTCCCCTTTCCTGGCTGTAACCACATTCTTAAAGCAAAATCTTTGCCGAAACAGCTGAACTATTTTTAAAAATATACTGTTTAATCAAATTATAAACCAAAATATGCTGGGTGTTTAATGTGAAAATACATCAAAATCCAAGCACACAAACTGTAAAATTAAAATATCTGCTGGTCAATTTCAATAGCAGCAAACAAAAACCACTTGGTTTTGTTTCACAGCACTGAATTTTTCTATTCCTATTCCCCTCCAAGAAATGCAGTAATCAACTTCAGTTTACTTTTGCTAATATACAGACAACTGCTCAAACTCTATCCTCATTCTCCCCTTATTTTGTCAACATCTTTACTTCTCAAAGCCAGAAATGACACACCAGAAAGGTTTTACTATAGGATAAATTTATAATGCAAATCGTGCATCAACATGCTACACAGAAAAAAAGCAATTGTAAGCAATACCAATGAAAGAGGAGATAGCTCAGAGGATTCAAGAGGAAAAAGAAGTGAAGACAATCAGTAACCTCAACTTTTTTCCAATTCTAAATTTAAGACTACTACAAAAATATTTGTTGTGCAGATTATTTCCTCATATATTGACCTCCTAAAATTTATCAAGCACTGTTCATGAACTACCAGAATCCATCAAATACAAAAAAAAGTCCCCTCTAAGTGCCTACTGTTCACAACAAACAATTTGAGTACCGTGGCAAACATTTTGATGCCCCAAAGTCTCCCCCAGTTTCACACCTAAGAACAAGGGTTTGACTCCCTATTTTACAGGTTTTGCAACAGTTCATCCAACAGAGAAAAGCCAACTGTGAAATATTGTATGAGAGGAGAGAAGAGAGACAAAGCAAACCTACAGGCAGATGACAGCTTAAGCAATCAGCCTGAATTAATGAAAAGGAGAAGCGCTACAGTCAACATTTAATGACTTCACTGGCCTCTGTAAAAGGAATCAGCGATCTCTGCTGTCTTAGTGAACAGGTCCCCGCATTAAAAAGAAAACCCATCAAAATTAACATCGCTAATTAACTGGAAGTCAAGAACAGAACTCCAATGCGCTGCCGAGAGCTGCGCGCAGAATGAGCTGTGCAAGGCAGACTGGGCACGCGTAGAGCCACCCTGCAGGAGGTGTTCCAAGTCACAGCTCACAACCTGGCCTTGGCAGGTGAGGCTCATGGGCTCAGGACCAGTAACAGAGCAGGGCTGGGAACTCTCCTCCTCGGCAAAAGGGGATGTCGGTAACAAATAAGAAAACATCCTGCCACCCTCTCTTCATTGCTGAACACCAGGGAAAGAACAAGAAAAAAACCTAAATCAAGCCCAATACATGAAATAGCAGGAAGAGGGAGGAAAAGAAACAAAGTCTTTGCACAACGAACAAGCTATATGGCTGCTCTATTAAACCAGCTCTTCCCTCCACAGAGCTACAGCAGGACATCTGAATTCACACAGATACCTACTGGCTTCCAAAGATCACAACATGAGAGAAGGTAAGTGGATACTGCCCACTGGACTTCACACTTCCAGGGTGCTGCCTATCCTAGTGACACGACCTATTTTGAAGAATACCACCACTCTTCACTTATTTGCTTAATTCGAAGAGATAACAGACTCATCATTCATCATCTCTCAAAGCAAAGCACTCATGGAAGGTTCATTATTCGTGAAGAATTTCTACTCAGTAAGTAGCCTGAATATAAAACCTACATACTGAGGATTTGCATCTCTACTGAATAGTGATCTTTGTTGCAACACAATGATTGTAGAGTACTGGCGTTTTCAGATCTGCTTATAAAAATGGAAGTTCTTGGGTTTGGTCTTTTTACATAAATGCAAGCCCTCAATTTAAAATCATACCATATCACAGCTCCGGGAACCATTAACAAGGTATGAAAGAGATTTATTTAAATGACAGAAAACAGCCTTGACCAATTCTGGATGGGAACAAGGGAGAAGAAGGAAAAACTTAATAGAACTGCTCCTTTTCTCAGCAAACGTGGAAAACATTCACTTGCACAGTTAAAGCAGGTAACATTTGGACATTAAATAATTTTGTTTGGACTTAACACCACCAAAAAAGATGTGATACAGTTAGCATGTTTATTTTATCCATCAATATTAAAAAGATAATTTGTTCACAGCCTAGGATAATGTTAAAGCTTAACACAGCCAACTGAAATTGGTTATTGTCTAATACATAACCTACAAGACCTCACATAGCGAAATGTACACAGCAAGAAACTTTAAACTTAAAAATGGGAAGTGGTTTCCTTGTTTAGTCTCAATCTAGGCAGAAAAAGAAATAGGTGTTTTCCCAGCCAAGACTGCTAAGCTGCAAAATTCCTTTCAAGTCTACATTTATTTTTTATATATATATAAAACACACCAACAAAAATAACACACACAATCAATTACTAGTACTACAAAGAACTACTGTGAAAAGCATTATTTTGAAACAGCCACAAAATAATTCATCCTTGGATAAGTTATGCTTTGAAATGAAGTTGCAGTCTACAACAAGTGAATTACAGGTCACAATCCCTAAGTTATAACACTATGCTTTTCTAACAGTATATTTGATACTGGTATGTTCATATGAGTCCAAGTTCTTCAAAAGAAAGGACCTACACTCTGCACATATTTGTGTAGAGTTATTTGTTGTATTTCACAAACATTAAATTCAATCCTCCATTAGGATTTCTAGTCTCTATTTATCATATAAACTGTACCACATGTATTAAAATCATGTAATACAGTAACATCTCAATTCAATGTGTTTGTCAGTATACTAAAAACAAAACAAAAAAAAAAAGAGAAAAGATGGCATTTGGTATTTGTTTGGATAAACTATTTGTGGTTCCATAACAACAAGGAAGGGAAAGAATCTGAATCCGTACAGATCAAGAACATAAACAGCCAATATAAATTAACTCTTAATATTTTTCATGCTTCATAGCTGGAGTCTGAATCTGGAACTTCAACAAATATTTCAAAATAATCTCATCACAATATAGCTAATGGTCCAGGACATATTTAAATTGATGCATAGAAATAAATGGAAATAGCAAGTCAAATGAAGAGCAGATGGTCACTCTAAACACTTCATTACCCTCCAACCCTTTTATTTCTAATGCGGAAAGAATAAAAGAACATTTACCATAGCCTGCATTGGAAAACAAATACTAAAAAACCCCATGTGTTTCTCAAGTAATTTAAAATACTAACCCAGCAACGCTGTACGTACAGTTAACAGCTGTCAACTTCATCCTTCTAGCAAAAAATAGAAGAAATTATTTGTACCTATCCTTGTATTTTACTTTGCAAAGGGTCTACAAATTCAATGACGCATACGTTCTCCTTCTTCTCTCAACCTCCTTCCTGCACCATTTGAGTTTTCAGGTCCATTTTTGTCGTCTCATATGAAACCATGCATTTTTAACGTGAGGAGGTTTAACCTTTGAATTAACTATTTCAGCAATTGCTACCAATGTTCCCCTAAGGTCTGCCCTACAACTGGGAATGTTCAGGATGAGCAGTCACCAGCAGTATTCGTGCCCTGACAGACAGGGCACTTTGCTAGTCAAGGTGGCTGAATGAGCTGCTGAGCCAGCCACAGACCCCTGGCCACAGCTTGGAAATTGTATTTTCCTGGGGAAAGAACAGGACTGAGGAGCATTTCAAATTTCTGACAACTGCAGAGAACCACAGAAGTGATCTAAAGTGGTAGGAGGGAATGGGACAGAGAACTATGCTTGAGGCCCAAACCAGAAGGAAGCAGACCTCTAGTGCTCTTTGAAGTGCCTCCCAAAAGAGATCCTCCATGGTGAACTGTTTCACAGCTTGTGTAGCTGCTCCTGGGATGCAAAGAAAATTGCTTTTACAGATTGGGAAAACAGAGTGGGGTGAAAAAAACCCACAAAACTAAAAGAGATCTGCTCTTATGAAAAAGAAAATTCAGCAGGTATCACGCTAGTAATACAGATAATATCCACACAGAAAAAGTACAGCGAATTGCTCAGGGAGGAGACTGCAAAGGAGAAGGGTGGGTGGAAACTGCTGGGAATTTAAAAACAGAAGCCCTGAATCAGAAAATGGACCTATGCTTGGAGAAGGAGAGACACTAAATGAAGCCTGCCTCTCAGAGAAAGTTACAGGAAAAAAAGATATTTACAGAGGTGCTACAAGTAGAAGCACAGGGAAGCACATGAGGAAGAAAAGAGTGCACAGAGAAGCAGAAGTAGAGATATCTGTCCCTTCTCTGTTTCAGAACAGAACTGCATAGACAATACATCCCATACTTTACATACTATTTCTAGTTTCTTCAGCATTTCAGCCTGTTTCTTCCTGTACTACCTTCTGCAATCCAAACAAAACTAGTCCTCTGCTTGCTCTTCTATATGGCCTGCACTTCCAAAGCCTCTTTGCTCCCATTTCCTCCCTTGTAGGAACTTTTTACATGCCGAGACATTCTTTTTCCTCTTCAGGACCACTACTAAGAGCCTGAAGCTACAGGTTTGCTACCCAGTAATCTAGTCTAGAACACAACCACTGGAAAAAACCCAACCATATTAGATGTACACTGTTTACAAAAACAAATTATTTTCTAACTGTTCTAAAAGTTTCCTTCTTATTGGCCATCTCCATTCAAATCCATGCTGGTCTTCAGAGTTTCTCCAGTGTTCATGATCCCGTAGTTAAGCCCAGTGCAAACAGCTGCTACTGAAATGCATTTTTGTGCTAACAAACAAGAGGCCCAGCCACACTGACATTTCACATGGTTACTTTCCTAAGCATAGCTGTGTTCTAGTCCATTGTAAAAAGGCTTCCGAAAGAATGCATACAACAACCTTATCTTCTCCCCATCTCTTCAAACACATAAGCTCTCCATCAGAGAATTAGTACCAGGTGCTCATACTTTTGTCTTTGCAGTATACTACTCTCATCATTGGCTTTCTCCCCCTCACTGGTTGTCTGCTCTTTGCAGCAGCAGTCCTGTTATCCTGTCTATCCGTATTGCATTGAAAAATGGTATTGGTTTCCATAAATAACTAATGGAACTCACAAGCAGAATTTATCTAACATATGCCAAAACAAAAGGCTTTTCATTGTCTCTCTCTTTTACTATGTACTGTTGAAATGTCTTCTATCTGTAGATTTATTGGGGGTGTTTGGTGAGCACATCAAGGGCCTAAAATTCCCTCTTCTCTCTCAAGAACCTAACAACCTGCATTTCTGAAGCACAGCTGCAGTCACATGTGCATACCCCATCTCATTCCTATTTCTCTGGGGCTGCATATGTCCCTGATTCTGTACGTGATTCTACTATGAATACTTCTCACACACCTTCAGTATACACAGCAATGCATCAAAGTATATGGTACATGGATAACATAATTAAAGGATACTGCCAGAAGACAACACATCAAGTTCTAGCTACAGTTACTCGATCAGAGCTGTAAGGTAATGAAAAGGCATTTCAACATGAGCTGCAGAAGCAAAATACCCAACCCCTTCTAAAAATGGAGCTTGATCAGTTTATGAAGGGGATTACAGGTGGCAGTGCCCACAGGAGTTCATGAACATGAGAGGCCTTTCCAGTGCTGCAAATACGCTTCTAACATTTTCCAGCAAGTACTCTAATTTTATGTTGTTGAAAGGTAACTTCTGCATAAAGAAGGCTCATTATCAATTTCATAAGTGATAAAAGCTTTAAAGAATGAATAAAAAATCCTGTTCCCCATCTGATGTAATATATCTTTTTGGGTGGGGGGTAACTCCTCAGTTAGGAAACTCGAGAGAATGATTTGAATCTATCTACACGCATATTAGTGCATTTCTCTAAAGTTAATATTCCTGCAATGTCATTAGGAAATCATGTGTGATGTAAGAGAAAGAAAATATTAGTTGTACTTCTCTCCCAATATTTATAACCTCATCAAGTCAAATACACTAACCAACAATTATAAGATAGAGATGACTACTCAAGAGTTAATTTAACATTTACTTTTGATGTAAGCATAGAGGCCAGATAGCAAATTTTATGTTCGTCTTACTCCAACAACAAAAGGATACAACACATAGAATATTAGAGATTAGAAAGGGGTATTGAAGAACATTTACTATCCCTCTCCTGAAGTGTTTCCATAGCAGCCAAAACAATTATTAAAACAGATAGACCAAAAGGAATGCAAAGAAATAACACAAAAGCTATCTATCTGGAAACAATTCACAGATTTTAAGAGTTATATTTGACTTGTTCATTAATTTAATCATTAAACATCACCTACTTTCTAATACATCACACAGGTCTTTGTAATGATGTTCATAGCAGCACAGAAATTTATCAGAGCAAGGAGATTTTCTGAAAGGAGTATTTACGACAGACAACACGTTGACTGCTGGGGCTTTATGTCACAGAAAATGTAAGGTATCCTATATCTGCTTTGCAGGATGAGGATTTCCATAGCAGCGTAAGCTTACCATTTGTTCCCTCTTTTTTATCCCACTTAGATTAAACAAACCCAAGAACACCCTACTTGTATTCATTCCCCTCCCCCAACTTACCACAGAATACTGTTTTCAGTGGCATTAAGAAAAGGGACATTAATTCCTGCTGCTCTGGACAGTCCCACTGAATAGCCATCTTTCACATCCTCCCTTCAAGCTTTCATAAGATGCACTGAATTAAAAATCAGAGACTCAGTTTTTAGAAATGCCAGCAACCATGTCTTAAAGTCAACAAAAATTTGGCTTTTTGGCCTCATCTGAGAGCCATCTATAGACTGTTCCATTTGCGTATTAACTAGCAGACACCATCACCGCTGCGTAAATGTCAATGCTCTTTCCCTGCATTCTTTATGTAAGAACACAGCATCATCCATAACCAGTTTTTCTTTCATTAAAGTCATAAGTCCTCCAGAAAAACAGAGGCAAGATTGTTTTGACAGCAGTGAGCAAGTGGCCTTCCATCTACCTACAGCTGAGTTACAAAATCTAAACAAGTAACAACCTCCAATGTAAGTGACGATGCAACACAAAAGATACTAAACAGGTTCTCAATGGTAAAAAGAAATACACCGATACCTACGTGAGAGGGAGGAAAGGGTGGTTTCTAATGTAAGTTTTTTTCTCCCTGCTTCAATTCTTATAACTAGATTTCAGCCATGCAGACATGTGGTGTTGGGTCAAGAGGAAGTAATGACTCCATTTATGCTCCCCCTTCCCATGGGAAATCACCCCACAGCAACAGAACTGGTCAACTGCCACTCACTCCTGTACAACAGATCCAACCTTAATAGCATCTCACATTCAATACAGGACCCTGAGGAGCTCGTGGGTTTAAAAAGCCATCCAGTGCATTATTCTATTTAGAAAGAATACTTTCAAAGTACACAATTCTTGCCTTAAGAGTGAACAGAAAAGCCAGCATCGTTAAGCAATCCTTGAAATTTAATGCCAGAAGCTGAGTATAGAAACCATTATTCAGGGGTATCTACAGTGCTCAGAATAATTTTATGTTTACATTTGTATGGGGACAGCGGGGTAGGAATCAAGTTCAGGAAAGCTGGAGAAGACCTACAAGTGAAAGAGTACACAGCATCGTAGGAGGGCAGGCTACCAGACGGGGTAGTCCGAGAGCAGAGGACATGCAGTAAAAAGAATAAAGTGCAAATGCCCCAGAAGGATGTGGGCATGGAAATGCAGATAAACAAGAAAGGTGACTCTGGTCACAATATTGCTATACAGCCTAGAGAAGAACAAGCTAAGGAAGGACTCAGAGATCAGGGTAGATCTCTGCTTCTGTTACCACCATGAGCAGACAAGAGCTTACCAGATGTGCAGTTTCTAATAGATACTATCACATAAAGGCTAACATTAACCCCAAAGATAGTTACCAACCTACTGATGTAGGATTTATTTTTCCAACACCACCACCAACCCCCACCTATGAGAAAACACTGTGGCAGAACCTGATACATTTAACCTGGACAAAAGTTTCAGGGTTTTAGCTTTACTTGAATATTTAAAAAAACCCCAGAACAGTAAGTCAACAAAAACCCTGAAACTTTTTTCCTACATGTGTAGCTGAAGTTTTCCCTCAGTCATGTTTTTTCTGTCATTCCTCCACAGAAACAATAGACCCTGTAGTCTTTAAAATCCAATAAACCTGTCCATTACTTCTAAGTGAAATCTTAGATAGCAGCCTAAAAAGTTGTAGTTACGAGAGTATCATCTTCCTCATATCAACAAGTTCCTTTTTCCACTGGAAAGACAACTGGTGTGTAATGTTAGCAGGTAGTAAAAAGAGCACATTTTACAGATACCAGCATCTCCCGAAATAAGTGCTTGTGAAGACAATCAGCAGCACAGTAAAGTCCTCTGCAATTATCTACATACTTGACTTCATGGGTAAGCTGCTCACCAGTGATGAAGCCCACACTCCCTCCCTTTCCATAACATTTGAGCTGAAATGGAGAGAAACCACCATACACTATTTCTTTTTTTAAATGGAAAAGATGCTACTCAATTCATTCAGCTTAACCGGTCCTGTACTACAGCTTCTGAGTCTTAAAGCACGTTCTGTTTCAGGCCCTAATCCCATAAAAATCTAGAGCTGCAAAGCTCAGAGAAACTTTACTGATCAACTTCTATAAATGGTGCAACGCCTCTTTCAGTTTTTCTAACTCTCAGTGTGGGTGTTTCTTTCTGTGAAAGAAAGGGAAAAAAGCATGAGGAACAGATATGTAATTCGACAGAACAGTTTTTAATCCTCAAAATATTGACAGCTATTACATGCTCCAGAGTCCTCCACCAGCCTAGGAATTTCAGTGAAAAAAAAAAACCAACTTCTTACCCTGTCTTTGGACAAATGAACTACAACCACCACGTGTGCATCTCACGTTCTGAAAACACTGGCTGTCTAGGCTTCGTTTGGAGGTCAAATTCAAGCAAGTGTGCTCCACAGCTGCTTTACTGGACCAAGCAGATACTTCCATATACTTTCAATACTCGAGGACTAAGAAGAGTGCCATTACCCCATTTTGTGATGCTTTAAAACCACAGACTGTCTTAAACACAGGCTCTACAGCAAAAGGTGAACTCTGATAAATCAGAGGGAGCATAACCTTAAGCAAAATATTTACTGAACTTATCTACATAGACCTCTATCAGTAAATCCTTAGCATGCTGATAACATTCATCAAGTCTTCTTCAGAAAAGATTTATGCCAAGATGTTAGAAGGACTGCCGCAAGTTGTGAAGGAGATGTGAGGAGAGGAAACCTACTAGCGTTTCCAGTATCTGGAAATGCGTGATCTTGCCTGTAAGGCAAGGGAGGCCTGATAATTCTGCAGCAAGTATCTCTAGGTGGCTCTATTCACATACCTTCTATATTCACTTGTAAGAGTCTTACTCCATCTCTTCAGTTTCTTTTAAGCAGAAACTGTAGGGTTGCCACATTCCATATTTTAGTGAAATGATGCCAATATATACAGATTATTAATATGTATATATGTATATTAATATGTATATATGTATAATATGTATATTAATAATAAAGGCACCTAACGACTCAAAAGGTACTCTGAAAAAAAACACTCTTTCACACTACTGGAGATTAAAGTAGTGTGCAATTTATCAGGTTGTTGCACTCATTATTAGCAAGTTCCCCCACTTGCTTTTGTAGACCAGGCTTAATGGATGTGGATTATTTGGGTTGAAACAGAAAGAAAATTAAATGTTTTTTCAAATATGATAAACTTCCATACTATTTCATGGGAAACTTGGTTATCAAGAGAGAAGGAAAAGGGTCAGCAAAAAAGGACGGGTGTCGAGTATTTAGCAGCTGTGGGAATGAATGTCTAGGAAAACCCAGACTCTGTAAATTAGTAATATACACCGTGCAACTTCCTTTAAGAGAGATATAAGGACACACAACGGGCTCTGAGGATGCCGAAACACCTACAAACGCGGCCCAACTTCACCAAGTAGGCAAACGCACACACACACAGCTCCGCAGGCCGGCACCGTCCTTTCCTCATTCCTCCAGCACAGCGGCAGGAGGAGGAAAAGTTCAGCGCCGGCACCGTCCACGCACCCGCCCGAGCCGCGGCCCCGGCCCCGGCCCCGGCCCCCGCCGCCGCCTGAAGCGCTGGCGGCCCAACCGCCCCTAAGGGCCGGGCTGCCCCTCGCGGCCCACGGCAGGAGGGCGGGCGGACCCACGGGGGCCGGACCGGGCTGCCCCCGCGGGCGTGCCCGGGAGCCGCGGGGGGTTACCCGGGACCGCGGCCCTGCACCGGGCGTCCCTCCCCGCACGGGGCGGGCGCTTGCCCGGGACAGGGGTACCGCCTCAGGCATCCCCCAGGCGGAGAGCAACGCCGGCTGTGCGCGGCTTCGCGCCGCACGCCCGAGCGAGGCCCCCGCGGCCCTTCAAGCAGCCCCGCTCCCCTTCAGGCAGCGCCGCTCCCCTTCAGGCAGCCCCGCTCGTCTCCCGCCGGCGGAGCGGCGGTGGGGGCGTTAGGAAACAAGGCAAATAAAGAGGCGGCGCCCCCACAGACCCCCGCCGCGGCGGGCGCAGCGCGGCCTCGCCTCACGGCCGGCCTCGCCCCACTCCCCCCGCCGGCGCCACAGGTGCTGCCTGCCGGGCTAGGGACCGCCCCTGCCGGCTGCAAGCCGGAGGGCATCGAGGCCAAAGGCACCGCTCCCCCGCAGAAGCGCCAGTATGTGTCCCCCGCCCCAGCACACCGTGGTGGTCCCCAACGCCGTCGGTGCCGTCGGCAGGGGTCTACGGGCAACCATCCCTCTGCAGCGGGGGAGACACCCAGGTAGCGCCCCGCACCACAGGGGCGGCCCCTCCCGGGAGAGGGACCGCTGGAGGCATCGCTGCAGGGGGCTGGTTTTTGGCTGCGGGGGGCAGGAGACCAGGTGCCCGCCTCCACGCTCGCTCCGGGAGAGGGAAGAGGGACGCAGACGGCTTCAGCCGGCAGGAAGGGGGCGGGTGGCGAGCGGAGCGGCGGTCATGGCGGGGAGGCACGCCGCGCACCTGGCAGCAGGTGCACGCAGGCGGGGACAGCGGCGAGGACGCCCGGGGAGGGGAGGAAGAAACTAGCGAGGCTTGCCCAGCGCATGTTGTGCAGCCGGCGCGGCGGCACTCGCAGGTGCCTGTCACCAGGAAGGGGGGGACGATGCGGAGGACGGAAGAGGGTAGATGCAAGCGCTGTTGTGCAGGCAGGGGAGGCAAGCGCGCGTTACTCACCGGCAGCTCCACGTTGACTTCGGTCCCGTCCAGGAGGAGGACGCGGCACTGCAGCACCGGCTTACTGCCGCCGGCCGCCGGGATGTGGACGGGGCCTCCGGCGCTGTGCACGACCCCTCCGGGGTGCGGCGAGGAGGGGAAGCCTCCCGAGCCGACGGCAGCGGCGGCGGCTCCTCGCAGCCCCCCGTCCCGCTCGTCCCCCTCGCCGCCGAGCCCACCTCGCCCGGCTCCGCGCCCGGCTCCTCGCCCGTAGCGCTGCATCGACCGCCGGCCAAAGGTCCTGCGCAGGAACCGCAGCATCCTGGGGGCGCCCTGCCCGGTCGCTCACACCCCCGAGCCCGCAGCTCCGCGCCCCACGGCGCCTCCCAGAGCAACGCAGCAGCGCCGCCCGCCGGGAGCCAGCCCGCGCCGGGCGCCGGCCGACCCGCCCCTGCCGCCCGCTCCGCCCTCTGCAGCGCCGCCCGCCACCGGCACGGCGGGGCGGGCCGCGCCGCGGCCCCTCCTGCAGCCGCCGAGGTGGGGGAACCCGCGCGGCGGGCAGGGGGAGCTGCTGAGGCGGCCGACGGGAGGCCACCTGTGGTGGCGGCCGCGGGGGCGGTGGCGGCGCGGCCGGGGCGCTCGCCCTCGGCCCGCCGGCTCCCTGCGCCTCAGCCCCGCTCGCCGCCGGCCGCGGCCCCGCAGCGCGGCGCGGCGGGAGGGAGCGCCGAGCCGCGCCGCTCCTCCAGCACCTGCCCCGGCTCCGCGGCTGTTGGGACGATCGCGCCGGCCGTTGGGGCGGCGTCTGCGCGGTGGCTGCCCCTCGCCACCGCCTCCGGGCCGGGGAGGGGAGAGGAGCGGCGGGGCGGGGGCGCTCCCTGTCTCACCTGCGGGGGCGCGGGGCCTCTCCCGGGCGGGCCTGCCGCCCGCCGCCGGGCCCGCGGCCTCCGGGCGCCTCGCTCCGCTCCGGGGGGCGGCCCGCCGGGACCCGCCGCCCGGCCGCGCACACGGGGGCCGGGGGCGGCCCGTCCTTCGCGCCGGGCTCGCTGCTCTGCCCCCGCGCCCCACCGCCCCCCCGGGTCTGCCGCATCCGCCCCTTCGGACGGGCGAGAGAGGGGATGGGGGGAGTGAACAGCGAAATAAAAAACGAGAAGGGAGATGGAGAACTAGCAAGCCCGGGCGCAGCCAGGAGGACGCGTCTCGCCTGTGCCGGGGAAGGAGGAGGAGGAGGGCACCGCACCGCCTCGCCTCTCCCGCTGCCGCCCACGTCCCTTGTGCACAAACCCGTCTGCCCGGTGGGTGAAAATGCTCCCGCGTTTGCCTTTGCAATCACCGTGGTCTGGTGGTTTAAGGAAACGGATATGAGTCCGTGGTCCCGTGGAAAAAGCGGACCCTCCAGACCTTCCTGGGGTTTCGCTCCCTTTCGTTTCTGCAGCTGTAAGTGAGGAAGGAGTACGGGTTTATTGAAAGTGTCATAGCAAATCCATAGGTACAAATACTCTCTCGCACAGTCGCTCTGCCAGTAAGTTAAATATTTATGTATTCTGGCTCGGGTGGGAGCACTTTTGCTCAATTGCCATGTATAAAATACTGGACGTGAATCATGTCTCGTGGAAACAATCAGCAGGTCTAATTCTGTCGCCCTATGGTCAGATGTGATCTAAAGGGGCTTTGAACTGAAATAATTTTCTGCTTCTAAAGTTTTTTTTCTGCTGTGGATTTATTTCCCTTAACCTTGCCTCCAGGCCAGTTTACACAAGCATTGTCTTATTAGGTATTCAGAAAGCCTGCCAAAATGTCTCAGCTTGTCATTTATTATTGAGACATGATAGTATTAGGTAACTGCCTGCTGTTTCTGCATCCTTTTCCGTGTTTCTTCAAGGCACTGGATCAGGTCTTGAAGTGTCTCATCAGCCGAGACTGTCGCTAAACTGCATGATCTTCGGCAGGGATGCGTCCGCAGCCCTTCTGCACTGTATAGCCGTGTAAAAGAGCTTTTATAGAAACAGAGTGGAAAGGTGCTAATCTTTGCCTGCTAACGTTCATGATCAAGAGTAGACACTTATTACAGATGCTCTTTCTTTTTCCTGCTTTTTTTTTTAATTAGGGGCAGAATTTGAATTTTATTTCAGCTCCTGAGTGGTGCGGTATACCTTAGGGTTCTTTCACTGCTTTGAACGCTGTGAAGATACCACAATCCCATAAAGTTCATTTGCATACCATAAGCAACACAAATTATTTTAAGGGTTGGAAAATCAGCAGAACTACTGTTGTCTCTTGAGGGAGCTACAGCAATTCTGGTGCAAAGGAGAGTGGGGTGGAAGGGAGGTCTGGCATCACTCAGGACTGGCCTGGCAGAAAACCGAGCAAGTCTTTCACAGTGCTAAAAGCTTCTTTACTCAGCTGTGACACTTCAGCCCTTTGTCTCTTTCAACATTTGTCATGAAAACAGAAGTCTGACATTTTAAAAGATGTAAACCTAGGCTTGCTTGACTTGCATTAGGAGCACACACGATACAGGCCAGTGGCCACACCAGAGAGGCAGTGCTGTATTTACAGAACAGCCATAGAGTTGCTGAGATCCCATTAAATCTCATTTTAAGCAATATGACGTAAAGCTCATGGTAAAGGATCTTCTGGAAGGAGCTGGTGGTGGGAGGAAATAAAGCTGGTTCCTTAGTACCCAGCCTCTCTTGGAGTAAAACAATTCCGCCATTATTTTATCTCATGTTACCAGCAGAGCTATCTTTAGCCCTGAAACAAGAGCCTTGAGCAACTGTGGGTACTGAGGATGACATGATACATTTATTGCAAGATAAGAGGTATTTAGTATTCATGTTCCGGTTTGTACTTTTACATTCCACCCATCTACATCCTCTCTTCATTTTCAGGTGGGCAAAGTGATTCGGTTGCTGCTACCTCTGTTCTGCAGTCCTTCCTCAGAGTGCCTACTACTTGCTTGCTTTCCAGTGAGAGGCACGACCAGAAACTGTAGACCCTTCTGTGCTCCTCAGCTGTCCTGTAGTTAAGGGCATTACTTTTAAATCTTTATCAAAATAGCCCTGCAGTGCAACATCTGCCTCCCATGGAGTTCTCCAGTCTCCCCTGGGAGTCATGATTTGATCCCTGTCACAGGAAAGGTAGCGACCTAGGCGAACCATTTGCACTAATCCATATGGCAATTCTGGTAGCAAATCCCTGCAGGTAACCAGCCTTACCAGTGGTTTTGCCATAATGCTAGGCAGCGTGTTACTGGGAGAGTATTCATCAAAATCCTTACTGATGTGTGTAGTGGCAGCAAGATGAGGGATCTGTAACTGTCGGTGACACGGTTGCTAGTCATGGCTAAATAACTAAATAAAAGATGCAGTGTGATAAGCACTTTATTCTTGCACTTTTATTCAGTTTGGTTTTGTTCAAATCTTGTCTGATTGCTTTTTGAAAGCTTTGTAATGGAGACGGCTACCTAATGGGGATGGGGAGTGAACCACTGACAGTCCCGTGAAGAGAATTCTCCCACCCTGGGTATGCACGCACTGCCTGGACATCAGGGACCTCTCTCTTGTTTTACTTTCTGCCACTGCAATCACATTTATGGATTTTTCCTGGCCTGCCAGGCTTTCACTGTCTGCAAAGGAGTGATCTAAATTTAATTTGTGTGCAGCTAGAGTTTCTTTTTCTGCAGTTTTGAAGAAATGTTAGCTTTACTGAGTAACTTAAACGAGCTGATATTTTGCAAGCCTCTGCCGGGATGTTTTGTTACAGTCATTACTAAAGGAAACTTATATGAAAGGATATCAAAGAGCAAGTATTGGTGTGAACCCAGTGTCTGTCTTAATAAAACTAGGGGGAAAAAAGAAACTTGAGCAGTTATGACATACATTCACTCAGACTTTCAGATATGAATTTGTTGGATTTTGTTTTCTGAACTTATAAATGAAATTAAATTGTTTTGCCAAAAAAAATCATTAAAGGAGATACTTTTCAGCATGAACATTCATTGAGTTACAACATTCATATAGCAGTTGGCAGTCCTATCTCTTTATTTTCCCCAAAAGCACGTCAGTTATATGAGCAGGCCTAATGTCACTGTTTTTCAGGATTGCTTTATATACAGATACAGATCAAGAATAAATGCAAAGGTAATTGTGAATTACGTGGCTAAGGATAATTTGCATTTCTATGCCATCTTTCAGCTAGAGAGATACCAAAGCACTTTCATTTAAAAAAAGGAAAATTACATGTAGAACTATTTCACCAACACTGAAATGCAGCAGCTGTTTAACAGCAGAGAAAAATATTAAGAATCTCTCTTAAACAATTGTAATGGAAATATGAATTGGGATAGGCAGAAAGTTATTATGCAAATCATATGGCCATGATGCTGGGGCTAGTGGATGTATTCCTGCAAAAGGTACCACAGGATCGTAAGTAGTCAGGGCTTTCCTTTGTAAAACATCAACTGTCTCCTCCAGGTGTTACAAAAGAACTGCATTAGGAAAGAAATTTAATACTTCTCCATTTGGAATAATACCAGTGTTACAGTAGGCATGAATTTTGGCAGCTATTGCTGTTCATGTTAATCCTTATATTCTGGAAAAAAAATTTCTTTTTTCTGTCGGAATAAATAAAAAAGTAACTCATTACAGAATAAGTGTGTCCACTCAAAGAGCTGTTCTAGTATATCCAGAGAGGTTTGTTGATAAAGATGTAAGAGCAAAAACCTTTCCATTAGAAAATCTACAGAAAGAAAATGTTTCTTGCTGAGTGAACACTTTGCAATGCCTCCCGTCCATCTAATAAGCAGGTTCAATATGACTTAATCAGATGTTCTTTCCTTCAGTGAGGATTTTATCAGGTTTGTACTGACCTCAATGTGTAGAAATTATTTATATTCAAACCCAGGATTTGGTTTAAAGCATTAACGAAAAAGTTTTCAATGCTGTGTTAAATTGCAAAGCTATCAGATGCTCAGCTGAAAAATTGAGGCATCTTTCCACTGGTGAACTGTTTTGATTTTAGTCTTAGGGGAGCCTAGAAGACTGCTCAGAATATTACCTATAAACAAACATCACATGCTGAAACACTAATGTTTCCTTGAAATATTTTCTAACAGTAATTATGTGTCTTTTAATTATTTCTCCACTGAAAAAAGATGTCCATGGCTTCTGGTGCTGTGCAGGAATTAATAAGATCTGAATTTTGCAACAAAAATCCCTTTGACTGACACAGCAATGCTGAATGGTACCTTGTATAGGTATGATGGGGCAATGAACCAGTTGTGAAAACCACTGGAAACCTTCAACTTATTGAAAATCATCCTAGAAATAAAACAAAGGTGAAAGTTATAATGAATAAACATCACATTAGATTTGGATAATTAAAAGAAGCTTAAGTCAGATGCTCAAGAGATTTTACTCTACTGCCAGGGCACTAAGCCGGCAGCAGAAAGGAGATCCTCTCCTCATGTGGAGACTTGGACTCTTCATCTCTTGGGCTGTTTCAGAGTGAGAGAACACGGGACAGAAGAAGGACAGGGCGCTGTACTTGCAAGAGGAGGAACTTGTTGGAGACAAACTAGTCAACAAATGAAGAGCTGAGTCAAGGAAAGTAAGTATTTCTAAGGGAACAAAAAAGGAAAAGCAACAAAAAAAAAAAGATGCAGCCACTGATGTGGCTGCCGAGTCAGTTTATTTGTCCTGTGTCTACCACTAACAAGAAAATGGGAAGGAAAAATCAGGACTGAAAGACCGAACCATCAATGCCAATAGTTTAAATAAAAACAATTAAGAAAAAGAATACAATCTTTATTTCCAGCTTGTAAACTTACATTATCTAGTACAGGTTTTGCTGAAACCTGAGGGATGTGGAACCAAACTGTTGAATTATTACAAAATTATTACAAAGTTGCTTCATAAAGTAGAAATGTTCTGCAACTATTGTTTTTTAGGAACTGCATTTTCCTAGATGGCAAACAGCTCATTTTAGAATATAAAATATATATTAATTAAAATGTAGTCTGTATCTGTCTGATAACCTGAGTGTAAAATGAAATAACACCATCTACTTCCCACTGAACAAGAATCTGCTACACAAGTGGAACCTGCACTGATGTTCAAAAGAGGAAAATCGAAGGAGGACTGAATCACTTATTCACCCCACAGCACGGCTTTTCATTTCTGTTGTATGGCATATCGATGGGGAAGCGTACAGTGTATATGGATTTTAGCTTCCAAGATTGATTGTCAGACACAAATCCAAGTTTATTTTACAGTAAAAAAATCCATGGTAGGGTTGGAGAGCAGTATCTCTTCTTAATGTATGACCTGGAGGGGAAAAATATTTTAAAGATGTTAAATGACTTAACAGCTACTTGATCACTTAACTTTTCTGACATGCTGCTTTCCTACTGAGTTTGTGGGGGTTTTGTTTCATAAGTACAGCACCAGCTGAAGGAAATCTTTCCTGAATCCTTCTCCTCTCCTTCCCCTCCTCCATCAAATATTAATATGTACATATACTGTCAACAGAAGTTCCTTTCATTTCATTCGCCCAGCATTTTCCTCTTCTTATTGCCCTGCACTATGCTACGCACACTGTCCTATGCCGTCTTGCAATGACGGCGTCAGAACGCTCTAATGCTCTTCTGAGGCTGTTTTCTTTCTCTTGTCACATAAGTGCATTTTTATTTAGCATATCTTTATTCTCTCTAGATCCTCTGTCAGATGATGGCAGTGTAAGGTGGAGAGATGTTTAGACCACAGAAAGAGCCATGATGCTGCTGAGGGTAGAAAAAGGTTCACCTCATCTTTCTCTCGAGATCTTTCCATGCTTGTGGCAATTTACCAGTTGGAGTCGCTGTGCAAAACTTCTGGCAGGTTTGCAGAAGCCCTTTCCCAAACCCAAAATTAAAGTGATGTAGACTGGCTGGAGCATGCAGAAAGATCAGAAAGATCCTCCTTACATCACTGGAGGGAAGTTTGCATCCTGTGAATTCCATCAGGAAGAAAGGGGATGAGTCCCAAGCACGCAGAGAAATTAATTTATTTTTCTCGTCTTTCAAAAGTCAGACAGTGATACAGAAAGGCATATTTTCTCTAAAAAAAAAAACATCGAAAGGCATTTGATGAAGGACTGCTTCTGCTCAGAAGGCATGCCTGCATAATGACATACAGCAAAGTGCTGAGTACCACATCTTGATCAGGGCAAGTTAAAAAAAAAGAATGATTAATGTCATACGTATCCCTTATATGTATCCCAATACTTAATTATAAAGAAATGTTTTTATGATATTTTCATAAGAAAGCTTGATAGCTTTGGCAGTATTATAACACATTGCTGGAGAGACAGAAACAACTTTTTCTTTGTTTATCTAAATTTCCCTTAAGTGTAGTCCAAGTTACAGCACACAAGAAATCTGTCTAAAAATTAAAAACAAACATGACTGATAAAGAGAATTCTGCCTGAAGTGAACAAATCCATTTACACACCTTCATTTTTTATAAGAACAATAATCCCCATAGGTATTTTCTCCAAAATACTTGGCATGCTTTCAGCCACACCTGAACTCAGTTGACTGGGTGCAGATATATTTCAATCACAGTGGCCTGACTCCTTGCAAGTTTGAACGTAAGAACTCTTCTAAACAGCTGCAGCACAGAAAACATCTGTCTTAAACCTTGATAGATGGGACCACTTGCAGACATGGCAAAGTCACTGGGTGGCTTTAGGTGAAGCTTGGAGATTCGGGGAGCTTTCCTTTCTTGTTTCACTGGTATGAAGCCATGCAGAGAGAAGTTTGCTGGGCTAGATGGGAATTTTTTACCCTGGCAGCTCATGAAAGAGTAAAGCGTGTGTCACCCAAATTATTAATATACAGTGAAAATAATTGTAAGCCTATTTAAATGTAAGTTCTTTTATATTGTGTGTAAGATCATTGTGTTAAAACTCTTAGCAATTAAAAAAAAAAATCCAAGCCAGAAATAAAGAAAATGTTAGTAGTTGTACCTCACTGTAATCCCTTCTCCTGCTGAAAGCACAACAGATGTTTGATTCCCATGTTTACAGTTCTGGAGGCAGGCGTAAAAAAAATTGTGCTAACAGGCAGGCAACCATAAGTATTCTCTGTTTGGATATTTAAGTATTCTCACCATCATAGATGAGCAAAATGAAATGGGAAAATAGACTGGGCTGTGAACATTTGTCCATTGAGGTTGCCCTGCATGGAGCAAAGCCAAGGATCGATGATAGGCACTGTCATGGTTTAACCCCAGACGGCAACTAAGCCCCACACAGCCGCTCGCTCACTCCCCACAGCTGGGATGGGGGAGAGAATCGGAAGAGTAAGAGTGAGAAAACTCGTGGGTTGAGATAAAGACAGTTTAATAGGGAAAGCAAAAGCCATGCACGCAAGCAAAGCAAAACAAGGAATTCATTCACTACTTCCCATGGGCAGGCAGGTGTTCAGCCATCTCCAGGAAAGCAGGGCTCCATCACGCGTAACGGTTACTTGGGAAGACAAATGCCATCACTCCAAATGTCCCCCCCTTCCTTCTTCTTCCCCCAGCTTTATGTGCTGAGCATGACGTCATATGGTATGGAATATCCCTTTGGTCAGCTGGGGTCAGCTGTCCCAGTCGTGTCCCCTCGCAACTTCTTGTGCACCCCCAGCCTACTCGCTGGTGGGTGGGCGAGAAGCAGAAAAGGCCTTGACTCTGTGTAAGCACTGCTCAGCAATAACGAAAACATCCCTGTGTTATCAACACTGTTTTCAGCACAAGTCCAAAACACAGCCCCATACTAGCTACTACGAAGACAGTTAACTTTATCCCAGCCGAAACCAGCACATTCTCTCTCCAGGGGTATACCTGCTGCAGCATAGACTTATCCACAGCCACAGTCACTTTGAGGTGCACCTGTTCCAGCATGGCCTTCTCCATGGGCCACAATGCCTTCAGAGATATACCTGCGCCAGCATGGTCTTACCCACAGCCACAGTCCCTTCAGGAGTGACCCTGTGCCAACACGGTCTTACCCATGGCTGTAGTCCCTCCAGGGGTGTACCTGCTCTGTCATGGGCTTATCCATGGCCACACGCTTTGAGGTGCTCCAGCATGACCTCATGCACAGCCACTGATGCTTCGAGGTGTACCTGCTGCAGCATGGACTTATCCACAGCCACAGAGGCTTCAAGGTGTACCTTCTCCAGTGTGGACTTATCCTTGGGCCACAGTCCCTTCGGAGGTGTACCTGCTGTGGCACAGACATAACCACAGTCACAGATGCTTCGAGGTGTACCTGCTCTGGCGTGGGCTTACCCATGGCCACGGATGCTTCGGGCTGCCCTTCTCCTGCGTGGACTCATCCACAGGTCACAGTCCCTTTGACTCGAGTTCACACTGGAGTTCCAGCCTGTCCAGTACAGCAGCACAGAAACAGCAGCGATGCCCTGGCCATCTGCCAGCCCAGGCGCATCACCATTGCTGTTATCAAAATGTTGCCAGGCACAGTAGGATAAGATGATCAGGGCAGGAGAGATGGTGCATAGTGTTCGATTGTTGCATGCTGAAGCCAGTTCTGGTTCCATCACCACTGCGCTTGTCTGGTTCTATCATTGCTGCACTTTGCTTGGTTTCATCAAAATTCATTCTTCATTAATTTGGGTGATTCTGACTGTGATACCATTGATATGGCATATAGCAACCATAGTAGTTGCTATGAAGTACTATGAAGAAAATTAAGTCTACCCCAGCCAAAACCAGCACAGGCGGGAAAGATTTTCAGCTGCTTCACGGAAGCAGGGCCTATGGCTGGCAGCAAGGGTTACCGACTGCTCCCCTCTTGTGCTCCGGGGGAGTGAGGGGCCTTTCAAAGAGAGGTGGGAAGAAAAGGGAGATCTCAACTCTGGTAGACCTGGTCCTCCACAGGGGTATAGGGCCATGTTACCTTCTCAGCCAGGGCACTACTTGTACAAAACTTATCCCAGGACCATCAAGCCACACATTAGGGGCTACCAACCTGGAACCCTGTAACGTCCAAGCTCCAGTGTGTTCAGGCTGGGGTCCTATTTAGTGGAGAACCGGAGCCAATATATTTTATTTGACCTGAGTGAATAAGAGTTTCAGTGCGCTACTGGTATGTCTCTTGAATGTGGAGAAATGGACTGCTTACTTTTTGTCAGGAGCTCTAATGTCTTCTCAGGCTTTGCTGGGAGATTAAATTAAAAAATGAAAAAAGCCAAGGTTTTGTGGTTTTTCAGTGTCTTTTGAAATTGCTGAGCAGGTTTATACAGTTATCCAGAAAAAGTAAACAGAAAGTTACTGAATTAGTTTTACATGTAGACATTGAGATAAAGCATGACGATTAAAATCTTGCTTTCACCATCTCTCTTAAACGTTAGCAGCTGATGTTGTGTAATCTCAGCAATTAATGTTTTATTGCCTTTGAAAACTGGAGCAGAGAGGCTCTCAAACACACAGCTGCAACAAGTACATCCAATGACAGAAGCCAGCAAAACCCGAGTCAGAACTGAAGTGGAGACAAATGCTGGTCACAGTGATCCAGTCTTCAGTGGTGGCAGGGCACGGGCTGTAGGCAGCCGTCGGACGCGGTGGGAAGCTGGGATCGGGTCCCTCCCCAGAGTGTGGGAACACCAGAGCTGCATTTGCATAATGGTGCAAGCTCATATTGGGAGTGGCTGGGCTCCCAAGCAGGAGTTTACCAAGGGTTCCTCACTGTGGGAGGAAGACTCACCTCTCAGGTTAAAGAAAAAAGAAATACGACGGAGATGAGTGTTTACTTGTTGATGCACAAGTTCTTTGAAAGACCAACTTCTCAGAAAATTGTGTTTTGGATGAATGTGCCCGGCCCCCTCAGTCAGTCAGACAGCGTCTGTGACAGACCCACTGAGGGATGGGGAGAGAAGGTGATCTCATTTTATTTTCCAAGGGCAACAGCAGAAATGAGACTGTGCATAGCCTTACCTAGTGCCCAGATCACTCTGTCACTGTGTGCTCTCTCCAAGCGTTGTGCCGTGGCCTCTAACTCATTGCCCTTCCCTCAAACGCTGAAACTAGGCATGCATTTTATTCTTTCTCTGGCCCAATCAGGAAAATTTGAGTTTTTCGTAAGGATGAAAACTCTGAATTTTTCAAGCATATCGAACAGAAAGATCTTTAGAGGCTTCAGATAACTCAGATAGGAACATTGCCAGGTATAAGCTAGAATTGACATGTAGGTCTGGAAAACTACCTCTTATCTACCTACATAACAAGGGCCATCTCCATCTTGCACGGTGAAGTAACTCCCTACTTGCCAAGACCAAATGTGTAGCTGAGGTATTTATTCAGTTCCTAAAGTGTACCTATACCTGCCTGGAGGCACATCTACACAGACTAGAGAGTTGTTTACATAAAAACAAGAAAGGGAACCCAGAGTGATATTACCTCCTCTGGTAAAAAGTCACACCAAAAAATCCCACTCACTCGTGAGGACCAAAAACCCTTCAGGCCTCGCTTCAGGCAAAAAACCTCCGCAGATAAGATAAGCCTGGCAGCAGTCCCAAACTGGATCCCAAACTGAAGCTCTGCCTAGTCAACTGGGAGAGCTGGGAGCCATCCAGGGGTAATATCTCCCACTCTGAGATACAGAGTAAGTGTCAGGAGAGGTGAGAAGAGCTCCTCGGCTGCTTCTGCGGCTGGCAGGGGAAAAGGGCAAGCAGGGAGGTGGTCACAGTCCAGATCGTAAATAACCTTACTACAGAGTAAAACCACCAATTGAGCAGACTGCAACCTGTGAGACACCAACGCTGAGTTTTCCACAGTGGGAATACATCGTGACAGATGGGTGGCTGGGCTCCTGGTGTCTGTGGGTGGCCTTGAAGACTAGTCCCAGGTAAAGTGCACCCTAAATGCTGATGCAGGACAGAGCTGATGATCATACTAACAAGAACGATGGGCTTCATTTGGCTTTCTGGCTTGAATCTTCCTACTGCCTCCTTTGGCAGGCATAGTTAATAGTGCAATTATAGATCTCAGCTATCAGCTAATGTATAATTTTACAAATCTCAATCAGCAGTTGATGAGAACCCCACTGCCAGCATGAAACCTGACTCTACACCCATCAAGCAGCAGGGTTGTCTAACATGCCACATCACAGCAGGAAAAGGCCTCTAGTCTTCCTGAAACAGAGAGATTTGGAGGCACTTGAAGGTATAAGATCATTCATCATGAAAGAAATTAAAAATAATTCAAATAAAATTCAAAATCATTCAAAATAAAAGAATGAAATAATATTTTTAATAATTAAAAAGAAAATCAATTAACCTGATGATATGAACATGGCAAAGAAAAGAGTAAAGCTCCAAAGAATAAAATTAAAGAAATATAGGACTGCTTTTCTGTTCTCCCTCATGTCCACCTGGTGTTGTTGTAGCAGCATGGAAGAGAGTTAAAGCTACGCTAGTCTTCCTCCCGAGAAGCGTCAGGAGAGATGGGTGCCTGTCCTACCCCTGTGCCTTTCGGGAGCTGTATTGCTATTGCTTCCATCCATCCAGAGGTGGGCAAGGTCTGATATCACATCTGCAAGCGGAGGAGGAGGAGTCATGGTCATATTGCTTGCCTAACAGGGTGGCCAGTCACTTTTAGTTGGTTCAGAAACAGCATTATTTGTGCATAGGGAAAAGGAAATGTTGCGCTCTCAGAGTCTAGTCGGTTGCTAGCTCGAAGCTCACGCTGACCCTGAAAGCGGCACGCCAGGATGTATCAGCTTGCTAGACCTGTCTACTTGGGCAGGTTGGTTCTCTGTCTCCCTTCAGCTCTGCTTAGGAAGAAGAGGGCATTGTGTGGGTCGCTCTCTCTCTCGTATGAAGGGAAAGGGTTCCCATGTGTGGCCGTAGAGGAGTTATTATTTTCCTCCTCTTCCTTCTCTCCCACAAGCATAAGAATAGATGTAGCAAGCCATGTTGTGGAGTGAAGGGTATGCTTGAATAGTAGGGCTCTTTTGTCAAGTACAACGCAACTGCAGCTTAGGTATACTTCAGTTTGCCTTATTTAGGTGGAATTAACAGAGTTCATGTGTACCCCCTCCCTCAGTCTATTCCTGGGCTTTGCTGGTTTATGTAACAAAACTTTCACATTGGTTTGGGCCCAGATCCTGTAAGAGTGTTCTGGCCAAATTCGAAGGTTACCTGAAGGTCACAAGGAAACAGAAGTAAATATACAGCCGGGAGTGTGCTGGTGGCAGAGCAATGGGCTGGATGCCTTTGCTAATGATAGGATCTGCAATTTTATCTGGCTTGGCTGTTCAGGGAAAAGTGACAGGAATGTTTGAGAGCTACCCGCTCAGTGTGCCAATATGCAGGCACCTTTGTTTTTCTGAGCTAGAGCTTTGTTGTCTGATAACACCCAAAAATTATAAAATAAAATGAAAACCCAGATACAAAACCTCACAGCAGCGCTGTGCAGAACTTTGCACTCTTTAATTAAAATGCCTAATTGGATTAGCAAACGATAATTTGGATTATTGGATTTGCCACACAATAGTTTTCAAATGCATGACGAATCCCAACAAGTGCAAATACTCTCTGTTAAGTGGGGCAGCAGTTGGGGTTCTCCAGCTCTTGTTCTTCCTATATCCTGGAAACATCTTTCTGAAACCTTAATTAAAAACAAACAAATGAAAAAGGGGAGTAGGGTGTTTCTCAGGAGCACTGTACAAAAAAAAAAAAAGAACTTGACAGGAACTTTGCTGTAAGTCCATGCTTATCAATAACATCTACTAATTTGTTATGCCTGACTTGTAGCTCATTTCAGCAGCTTGAATTTTCAGGCAGGACTAAGCATCTCTCCTTTGAAAATGCATGTCCATGTATACCATGTCACGTATCTAAACTGAGCAGCAACATCAAACATTTAAAATCATTAGCCTTGGTCTGCAGTCGTTGCTCTGACTCTGTATCCACTGCTCTGAACAACCTTGCCTAAAAATCAAAAGAAGATACTGTGCTAATGCTTAATTTTGAGAATACCTGGGAGCCAAGGTGTCTGTAGTAGAAACAGCAAACAAACAGCATGGCTTTAGCTAGATTAGTGGCTGCTGATCTTTCCAGACAATAATCTTTCATATCTGACAAAAGGAAAACTGATTTAGATGTCTGACATTTTGCAAACATGGTTAAAATTTAAAGAATGGAAGCACAGGGAGGAAGTCTGGCACTTGTCAGAATACAAAACCCCAAGCCAGTCGGATGTCTGATTCCTAAAGAAATGCCTAGGAATTGGAAATGCTGCAGACTGATTTGCACCATAGAAGCTTGCTAGAAATGTTACCAAAATATGATTCCCAGTAATTATTTCTGGTCCTGGACAAGTATCATTGTTCCTGACCAGCAGTGTGAAAGTAACATAAAGTGAATATGTGGAATTCTGTCTAAAACAAACAGCTCGACATTATTTGCTCAGCTAGAGAGGAGTATTGTTTCTGTGAATACCAGCCATAATAGAAGTCTGAGCACAATATTTCAATAATAGCGTAAGTAATCCTCGATCAAAGAGCAACGGGGTGGTATTAAGAGCCAGACTGATTAAATCTTCCTCAGAGAAGAATATGGAGTCCCAGGCCTAACCACTGCTGAATTAACTGGAGGGACTGGTCCTTTCTTGTGCTCCTGGGGGATGCAAGCAGCAGCGAGTGAGCAGGGAGGGAGCGGGGCAGGGCCACTGGCCCCAGCCAAGGCTGCAGTGGCACCTGCACCTCTGTAGGTGTAGAAGGCGGCGGGTGAAGGGTCCCCACAGAGAGGCACATTGTCCCCACAGTGTCCCTGTGGCTGTCGGCCTCCAGCAGTTTGAGGGACCAGAGGCACAGCTTGAGCCTGAATTATTTGGCTGTCGGATTTGAAGAACCAGTCCCAGTCCTACCTCTCGTGGGGATGCCTTTCATCGTCCACTTAATCGCTTGTTCAGTGCAGCTCACAGCAGTAAATTCTTTCCTGGCCCAAAAAGTACAAAAGGAACTGTAAGAAAGATGTGAGGATGACAGAGTTATCACCCACTGCCTGCTGTAAGGTGCAAAAGGAAAGGCAGTGTCTGGATAGACTTATACCTGCAAGACACTGTATTTAAATAGATTTATGCTATAGTCACCCCTCTGCTGAGTACTGCCAGATGCCCAAAGCCTTGCTGGCTGGCTTCCCAGCATAGGGAAAATAGCGACATGAAATCTGAGCGCAAGTGAAGAGTCGGAGACAGCAGGCAGGGCAATCCCTTCCGTCTCACTGCAGCTCACTGTGGAGGAGCAGCTCACCGCTTGCTTCCCTGCGAGGAACTCTGCCTCAGCCACCTTACGCAAGTTACAGCCCAAGGCAGAGGAGGGTCTGTGGCTGCGTGGTGACAGCAAAACAGAGCCACGCAGCCCCATCACAAAATGTAACTTGCTAAGGAGAAGGCGTTTGGATGCAATGTTGTCGCCTTGTAATACCTACCATCACAGTACAGAAGTTGTTCCGTTTCCTGCCTTTAATGCATATGTACCTGCGGCTTTCCCTATGCCCAGAAACAAGGGATCAGAAAGGACATTCTGCATTCAGTCCTTGGTGTTGCAGACTATCCCACCATCTGGCTTTGTACCTCATTTTAAGGTAGCTCTTGGTAAATCAAAGTTGTTTGCTGTCTGCAAAATAAAGGAAAACAAGGTGGGCAGTTCATGCAAGTGCTGCGCCACATCAGTATGCTTAGGAAGAGGCACTCCTAAACTGAATCCTGCCTGCCCAAGGCCAAATGCTTATCTTTGAAGGCATACAGAATAACAATCTGTAGTGTGTACATACAGATCCTGAGTTATTCGGGCAAGACTGGCAGCACCACATCAGCCAGCTTAACCAAATAATCTACTTGTTCTTAGTGCTTTCCCTCATTAAAGCACTTTACAAACCCTGTCTTAATTAAAGTTCACAGCAGCCCTGTGAGTTAGTAAAATGTCATTATCCCAATTTTACAGATGAAAAAATTGCAACAGAGAGGTGAAATGCTGTGCTTGAGGCCGCAGAAGGAGACAGTTTTAGAGGCAGGATTAGCCATTGGGAGCTCTTTGCTGTGTGTGACATTGCCAGCCTCTGAAGGCACTGAACGGGCTCTCAGAGAGATGCTGAAAACACTGCTCCCCCCTTAGGGCTCCCCTGCAGCCTCTGTATGCTGGCTCTAAGGTGGCAAAGGAGACTGATCTGAGCGCTGACATCTCCTGTTATCCCATACTTACTTTCCCGAACTGAGCCGTGCCAGGTATGTGCCAAGGAGAAGCAGGAAATCAGCAATGTGACCTTGCTCGGGCTATTGTGGAGTCTCAAACAGCTGCCCTGTGAACAAAAAGGGGCTGCAAACAAGTTACAGCAACCTCTGAGGCTGCGCCAAGCCACAGCAGCCTCCGTACCACCTTTGACCGCTGTTGGATTCGGGGGTGGCTCAGGACTTAAGCCCCAAACCATGCTGCCTCGCTGAGCCAAAAACATAACGGTGACCACAAACATATCGAGGATGGTTAGCAAGCTGATGCAAACACTGATCCAAATGGTGTGCCGTTTGCAACCCATCTGGAGTGATGCAGGGTGCAAACTTCTACTCTGAGTCATGCAGCGGAGACTTGAAGCTGGGTCTCCCACCTTTTGAGCCACCACCCTAGCCAGAAGGCTCAGATGGGTGCAGCTGACACTCCTACACCTTCCATTTTCATGTAAATGTTCAAAAGGTTTCATTTTTTCCCAATAAGAAAGGAAAACCCCTTTCTATATGTTAAAAAAAGAATCACCACAAAGCAGGATCATCACTCACTACTCAGATAAACATAAAACATTTGGGTCAAAAGTCACCTCAGGACGTCTCTAGTCCCACCTCCTGCTCAAAGCAGGGTCAGCTCTGAGATCAGACTGGGTTGCTCAGGGTTTTATCCAGTTGTGTCTTGAAAACCTTCAAGGATGGAGATTGCACAACAACCCTGGGCAACCTGCTCCAATGCCTAATTTTCCTCATGGTGATTTGTTTTTCCTTATATCCAGTTGGAACCAGTTGGGCTGTTGTCCTAGAAGGAAGTGTGTCATTTCACCTGGTTGTGGCCACCCCCAGTAATTTTTTCCTTTGTTTGAACCTCTGCTTAAAAATAATGAAAAAAAAGACCGCAGAAACTTTTCCGTATGGATTTTAGCATAGTAGCACACTGTCAAGATCTTGTGCTGCAGGCTCATGATTACATCAGAAATCTGATAAGGACATATCTTTTTTTGTGGCAGAACGCAGCAGCTTTTTAAAGACTCAAGTGTTACTTCATTTTCCCCCCTTGTTTTAATGAGACACTGCTTTCAGATCCCTGTAAGGGAACACAGATCAGAGATCTCTAAAGCTTGCAAGTTTACATCACGTCTTAATACCCTAAGGCATAGGTATCATGATTGTGATTTACTGCTGAGATTCACCTATTATATTCGTGTTGCATCAGTAATATTAGTCACCTGTTACTTTCTGGAAATTCTTTTATAGAAACATAATACTCAAATTTTCTTGTGGAGTTCTTTCTATATTTACTTTCCTGCCTCGGGGGGGGGGGGAAGTGTAGTGCAGGATCTAAACTTCACCTGAATCACCCCTTGGTAATTATACATACACCAAAGCCAGGAACTCCGTATGCCATGCGAGTGAAGGAGGAACGTGGGTCTCACTTGGCTTTGACTGTTGTAACAAACTGCACCATAACTCTGTGCTGGAATAACGCTAACATCAATCTGGTTGTGCCTGTAACTGCATATGGCGTAGCTGTGAAATACTCTGCTGTGTTTACTTTGTCGTGTATACAGGAGTTGCCGTACCCCGCTGCCAGGAGGCAGTGCTGTGGCTGGGTCCCAGGCAGCCGGCATGCAGCTGAGCATGCACGAGAGCTGCAGCCACAGCCACCCGTGGGAGGACAGTAAAGGTACTGGGGACATTACATGCTGATGTTTGAAGAAGTGCCAAAAAGGGAGACAAAATTACTTGTTTAGTCCACTGATATTTTCCTATGTCTGGTAAACATAGAGAGATGTGGCATGGACTCTATCAGAAATCGATGGACAAGACCGTGAGGAGTTGGGTGTAACTGATATGGGGGGGCAAAAGTGAGGACAGGCCATTCTGCCATTGGTATCTTCTGGGGAGGTTGTTAATGAAAGGATGCTTCCCGTGGAATGAAATACGGAGGGATACTGTGCTAAAGCTGGCGTGGTTCAGCCTTCAGACACTGCTGTTTGCTCCTGTGTCTTGAGGTCCATGGCCTCCTTACACCTCAGACACTGTAAATGAAAGAGTAGTAACCAGTGGCCACACTTACTGGTGATCGCTGAAACCCCAGTGTGAGTCATCCAAGTCCTTGCTCTGCTTTCTCCTCCCTCTGAGTTCCTTGCTGCTGTTGCTATCTTTCCCGTCTCTCTCAGCTTTCATCTGATCTGCACCGCATGAGCAGAAGGGAAGTGGGCAGGGCAGCCAGCTCTGCCATGCCTGGAAAGGAGAAATGAAGCAGGGAAGCCTGGTAGGGCTAACTGACTGGTGTCCCCGAGTAGCAAAGGGAGTCAGAGTCCTAAACTGTGGCTCACTGGTTAGCCCAGAGCAGCTGCCATGACTGCCCTTGTTCTGGAGAATATTCATTTTTATCATTTTCACTGTTCCTTTTCCCCCTTTTTTTGCTGTTTGCACTGTTTCTTCACCTTGGTTAGGGCCAGAGAGACAAAGCTACGAGCTGGCTTAGGCACTGCTTGGACCATAGGTGCGGCAGCAGTGCTGCCCAAGGAGCTGGCTGATCGGAGAGGTAAATCTGCACCGAGCTCCCTGCTGCCAAGGCAGGCCTGGGAGCAGTATCCAGCCAGTGAGTTGAAGCTTAACTCAGGTTTGCTCACGCGACCTGCGGTGACTGCAGTGTAGACATATGGTCTGTTTTGCTGGAGGCCAAAAAGTGACATTATTTATATCTCAGTGTTAAGCATGGGACCAGATTCTTTTTTTCCTCACCAAGGCGAGTAAGATGGAATAAGAGGCTCTTATTCTCATCCCCTCTTTCCTCCCCTCCCTCTCCAAAAGAAGGATTTTGGTTGTTTTCTATTATGTTTGTTTTGAGCAATCACATGGTTTCAAAGTGAAAGTGTATGATGTGAAAAATACCTCTCTACACTCTGACAGAAGTTGACTAATATGTCAGTAGCGTGAAATCTCTGCATTTGTAAGTGCAGCATCGGTGTTTTCTGTTCGAAGTTGTACAGTGAGCCAGCCATATAACCACTAGTATTTCACTGCCAATTAATACAGAAATTCTTACCTGCTTCTGTGCACCTACCACCTTCGGACAAAATGGTTGAGGGGAGCCCATGTCCTTTTAAAAGCAGGCAGTTGCTGTCTTGGAATGACATCCTGGTAAATGGGACACACAATCCTATCATTTTGTTATCCTTCTACAGTGAAGTGAAATTGAATTAAGTACTGAGACGGAAAAAAATCAATAGAGTATTGTGGAGTTTCCCCTAAATTTAGCTGGGAGAATCTTATTTGTGCTAGAAGCTTCAGCCTGCTGTCCCTGGCATCTCACTCTGGAGCCCAAAATACACTCAAAGCACAGGAATAACTTCACCAAAGCTCACAAGTGGGGCAGGACAGCACACCCAAAAGTCTGCAACCTTAAGAGATGGGAGTGGTGCACACAGTGGCTTCGGAGAAATGCGCTCGCGGTGCTCCTGATGATTCTTGTAGCCTCAAAAGAAGAGTCGATGCTGATTTTCCTCCCTCCTGCATCAAGAATAGCTAGGAAGCAGCACCAAACACACTGATGGCTGTCACCCGCAGAGGTGCACAGGGCTTTCCCCAAACACAGCTCAAAATAAATTTTTGCTGTGATAATATGCCTTGTGCCTGAGGCCGAATTTTGACTGCTGAATGGGTCCTTGCGCTGTGAGCAGACTCCTTGAAGTCAGTGGGAGTCCACGCAGAGTAATGTGCTACCCACCATGAGTAAATGCATCACAACGTGTTTCAAATAATATCCAAGGGCCCAAATCCAAAAAACACATCTCCAGCTGCTAGGAACTGCATCAGGAGAGAAGTTTCCCTGATTTCAATAGCATCACCTGCAAAGATAGAATTGCCCACATCCGTAAGTCGGATCAGGGCCTTGAAGCGTATTTCTCCTGGGGCAAGGATTGCATATCTGCATTTTGTGAGCATAATTGGATATTCTGCCTGTGCTGAAATCACAATAATAGACCCAATCTCTTGAATCTGGACAAGGCTCACAAGCCTGCTTTCTTGTCCTGCCCTATTTTCATAGGCCAAATACCTGCTATAGGAAAAATACACAAAAGAAACAGCAAAACCCCGTACCTTCTGCTGTGGGTACTGCTAGAAATGTTCCAGTTCCCAAAGGTTTGTTCCATAACCAATAATTAAGTGCACACTCAATCCATAAGATGTATATTGAAAGCAAGCAAATTATACAGTAGCATGTCTTATTTGTCTCTCCACAAAAATAAAGTAATTTTTTGCAGTAAGCAAACACAGCAGGGTTTGAATCCTACCGGTCTTTTATTAAAAGTGTTATTTGGATTCTGTGTTATTTTCATATCCGTGGTGAAATATTTTTAGTTAGGAAAGAAGATTTATGTAAGGAAGTGCTTATACCTGTAAACCCATAGTGCTGGGGCATATAGGATATATTAGGCACTTTTGGTCATTGAAGTTATAGATTCTCTTCCTCAGTCTGAGAAAAGCGTATGTGGGGAGACAGTTATGAGCAAAAGTATCTATCACAAAACAACATGTCTAATATTAATATATTAATAGTTCCAAACATGAAGTTTGAGAAAGGTGATTTCCTTTTCTTCCCTTTCCCTGTCCCAAAATTGCCACCTATTTCATACCTATTCAAAGGTGGAAGGTATCAGCTGCCTTTGATCTTTAACAGGAAAACTTGGAAGCAAATGACAAGTTATAAAGGACGTGTTTAATAGATACTTAATGTATCCCCAAATAGGTGCAGCCTGGAGAAGCAGAGGCCAGCAACAAACATGTGCTCTAGAAACTCTGTCTTCCTGCAGTGGTGCATAATTTGCATTAATTATGTCTATAGCCATTACATCTGGCACTAGCCTGGGCTTCTCTAAGCCAATGGGAGATGCCACAGTTGTATCAAGAGTTTTGCTTTGTCTGTCAGAGAATTGGGCTTTCTGTCTTTGGGCAGAGTGCGCTTTTATCAGGTGTTCAATAGACTTTTTTTCAAGGCCGATTTCACAGCAAAGGCTCTGTGTTTAAAATTTTCAGCATTGCACAGAGAACATTCTGCAACCTGGAAGTGATTATACGTTTGAAGGTATTTAAACGATGTTTGAAATGCTGAGTTGCATTTTGATATGTAAGATTTGCAAGTTGTGGTTAGTTATACATACCAAAAATAGCTTTTCAAGGACATCCAGCCAAATGGTTTGCTTTTATACTAAAATGTAGAGAGCGAACCGACAAAAGTTCAGATTTAGTTGGGAAATTATTGCTTAAAAATAATTCAAAATTTTCACATACCTGCAATGTGAGATGAAGAAAAAATCTTGACGTGATTTTGCTCTGAATCTTTGTTAGCAGTTCTTCGAATTTTTTCCTTCTCCCCATGGATAACTGTGAAGCCCTGCAAGACAGCTGCCTTGTTATACCAGTGAGTGTCCTGCAACACGCTGTCTGCACTAGCCTGCAACGCAGAACTGCTTGGGACTTTCTGTCCTGAGGCAAAACAAGTGTAACAATCATTTACCTGCTTCACTGTACCTTTTATTAAAAAAATAATAATATATATATATGTAAAATGCATTATATAATTATATATACTATCTATAATATATATAAATTATACTATATAAAATATAAAATATAAAAAAATATATGGGCAATTGAGTCCACTGTTTGCAGACCCTCTAAAAGGGGAGACTGTTCTGACACACAGAAACTTCAGGAATCCTCTGTTCTTCAGGAATCTATTTTCTAAACATTTAAGTAACTATTTCCAGGTGGTTCTCAGGCTAGAAGTGAGTAAAATGTAACCATTTTTACTACTACCCGGAATAGCATAATTATTCCCCATCAATTTCATATACTCATGAATATGCATGCACTACTACTTTATTCGCAAAATGGAAGAAATGTGAGAAAACTAACTTTTGCCTCCGGAATATGTTAGATATTTCACTTACAGAAATCCATGAAGACACATATTTCCGCCCCCCCCCTTCCCCTCCCCGGATTCTACCGACAACAGAAATTGCTTCACTGCGCTCTCTTCAGAGAAAAGGTGTTTGGCATAGCTGCAAAGTGGGTCTGTCTAATAATAATGCCTACATAGATAATGCATACGTGCGTATATACATACTATAAAGTACCATTGCTTGGAAAAGCTATTGGAGGCATATTCAGCATTTTGCTCAGGCCTACCCGACCTAGCGCTGAGAATAGCTGCTGGAGATGTTGGGAAGTGAAAAAGACAAAGTCCCACTGAGAGTAGCAAAACCACCCGCAGCACCATCTACCAATTAGTTCTCGTTGCTTATGCACACTGAAGAGGACTTGGCAATCCTACACGTGGTTGTATCAGTCAGCATCAAAGTAGGTCCAAGCCGATGGGTTGAAGAAGATATTCCTTATGCTTTTTATTTCTTCCCATCCGCCAGGTTTCTCTTTGGCTTCCGACCCCCAGGAGACGTTTGTAGCAAGGGAGAAACTTGCGCCGCTGTTATGGGAATTGAGAAAATGGGCTATTGCCAGTCCCAGCAGGAGCTGGTGATGCCTACCTGACCAGCCTACCAACCAGCGGGGACACGCAGTGCATTTTCAGTGCTGCCACTGACATTAGGACAGGCAAAAGGGTTTTTACCTAGCGCCGTCAGTGCTGGCTGCCTCACTTGTTTAAAAATGAGCCTGCAAAATTTATTAGATGGAGCCATCTGCTTCTCAGCCATTCTCCTACACTACCCCTGACAGCGACTGACAGGAGAGAAACAATGAATTTACAGCAGTGGGTGAGAATCGATTGCATTTCTGATCCCTCTTCCAGAGCTGCTGGAGCCCTTACAGTGCAACTTGGAGTATCTGGTAACACATCTTCTTTGAACTTTTGGGGTGTAGAGTAAATATTCATGGTCACTTTTACTTTGCTTCTTGCAAAAGCCAATGAAGAAGAGCCTGCAAAGGAGTTAAGTGTTTGCAATCATTATCGTTAATCGAGCTAACGAAGAGGGAGCTTCACTGTAACACCCTGTGGTTTTCTTTTGTTTTTAAAAGGAACCCATTCAAAGGTCATTTGGATCTTATTGAGACATAGCTGCTGATTTCAATAGGTTTTGAATATAGCTATGAGTGTACGTTCTTTGAATAAGGAGTTTTCATTAACTGATTCCAGTCTGGAACACGCATTTTTTGTCATAAATACATAATCTTCATGGCAAAATGACTTTTGGTTGTGAACGCTTCTTTTGACTATGTTTATCCATTACTAATGAAAACTGAAACCATCGTGGGTTTTTTCTGATATTTACCTGATCTGAAAATCAGGTGCAAAATATCATAAAGTTTTGTCAAAACAAGAGAATAAATCACTTTGATTCACTTGCATTGCAAAAGCAATGTATTAGTTATGCTCCTTCTACTCCAGATCTAAAAAAGAAACTGTATGTCCCAAACCTTGGCTACTTTTCAAACTATACCGGTTGATCTAACTAAGAATAATACTTTTGCCTGCAAACCACAGATGACAAAAATATGGACTCCGTTGAAGTTAATCAGTGATTTAAGGCAGCAGCATAGCTAATTTGTTTCATTTACTCTAACAGATGAAACAAACAGGTGACAGAAGTTGCTGCCATTTCTAAAAGCTGATTTATGTGTCCTTAGGAGTTAGTTGGTTACCTGCTGGATATTCTGTGTATATTCTTGGTAGGTGTTTATGGAGGAAGCCGTTCACGAGCAAAGAGAAGCACCAACAGCAGCTCAGCAGAGAGAGGAGCCCTTGGGCTCGCTGCCATGTAAGGCTCTCATTGAATGCAGGTGCCTACCCTTGCAGCGCTTGCATGCTTGGTGGCGCACACCAGATCTGCTAAATTGGATCTGCTTCTCTCATTAGCCTGCCCACCCTTGCCAAGGGCCTATCTTCACTACAGGCTGGCTGCGCTGCATGAGCTTCCTCTTCTCCTGGCAAGCAGCACCCCACCGGCATCTTGCTGGCCAAGCAGCCACCAGTGGCCGGCTGTCCAGGGATGAAAAGTCCCTAGACAGTGAAATCTAACTCCCTCTTGAGCAGGGTACATCCTATTGCACGGCTCATGGGCTCTGTCTGCCTAACGTGTTGCTGGTGCTGCTGGCATGGCCACCCACTCACAGCCGTGCTCACCGTGGGCTGGAAAACAGCAAGCGCGGATAAGCCAAAACCAGGCAGCATCCCGTCTGCGTTGGCTGCCACTGCCACTGCCACAGGGCTGCCCATATGACCAGTGCTAGCCTTCTTGGGGGCTTGTTTCATGTGTCACTGCATGGTCAGCTGCTCTTCTCTATTTTAGGACCCTCTATGAGTGGCAGCTATGCTCATTCATATTTAAGAGGGCCCAAGGCAAGGCAGTGCCCAAGTTGACTTGGTGACCCATGCTGGAGCTGATGGGTGCTGGAGTAGTCATCGTGACAACAGGGAGGCTTGCAAAGTAGCCCAAAGAAAATATTTAGGACAGGGTGTGCCTTAAGCCATGCCCATCTCGGGGCAGAGTGCCAGACTGCCAAAAATTTGCAAGCCTCTACTCTCTTTGGGAGATGGATGCCTAAAATCCTTGTATTTTCCTCCCTTTGGTATTTTTGAAGTATTTTGGTGTTTTGAATATGTCAGTAGCCACCTCATGCAGCCAGGTGGCAAAAGGCTGTTCCTTGCTCAAGACATCTTAGGTCAGCGTCTCCCACCTCCCCAGGCTGTAACACATGGAGAGATGGGACTTGGGGCACTCATGCTTCTCCTGGAGAAGCTGTCCCTCTTTTCATGGCATTGCTAAAGACCAACGGAAGAGAGAAAGAGATCACGGGTGACCCAGGGACAGCATGCCCACAGTGTTCCCTCTGGGGACAGGGGACAGGCTGTGCTCCAAGCCCTTCCCCTGGAGCACATCTCAGATCCTGCCTCCCCGTGCACAAACTCGCCAGCTGTAGCTGTGGCTTTGTAGCAAGTTCATTCTCGTGCTCTTTCTCGCCCTCAATAAACATTTATTTATCCCATGCAAAGAGAAGCAGCATAAACAAGGGACTTTGCCTTCCTGGAGAAAGGCAGTCACGTACACCTGGCCATCGTGGCACATTCCTGGGCAGGAGTTTGACATCGCCCTCGAATCGGGCTCTGCTGGTGGGACAGGCAGAGGAGCACCCAGCCTGCGAGTCCCTGGGGAAGCGAGGTCTGAGATAAGAGACCGGCCCCCACGCTGCTCAGCATCGTCAAGGCAGGAGCATGAGGGGGCATGCTGAGGAGCAGAACGTGAAGACCCCGAAAAATGCAAGCTTGGGAAATACCGGCATATTCAAAATGAAGATGCTACGTCAACTTTGGGGAAAAGGAAAGCTACAGAAACAGTTAATCTGTTGTTTGTGAGTAGTTTGTGGTATCAGGAAGTACAAAGTAGATACAGTGAAACCAAGAAATATTTGCGCATTGTTAGCTTAGGTCACCAGAGAAACTGAGAAAGAAACATAATGTTGTACTGAGCAACGTGACTGGGTGATGATTATATTCCTAAGCCTACAAGACACAAATGAGTGATTTATAAAAGAAAGGGGAGAAAAATGTCATGTTACCTGGTGGAATTGCTGCAACGTCATGAAAGCGATATGCAGAAATACCCACAACTCACCAAGAAATACCGCCTGTGTCTCATCCCATCCATAGCACAAGAAAGCTAGCATGCGCAGAGCTTGTTGTTGAAAGCACTGAGCGCATCCTCCTCCTTCTTCTGCCTAGCCCGGTGGCGTAGCAAAGCACTTTTAGTTTTCACTGAAATGAAGAATTGAGATCATTTAACATCTACCTGAACTTTTTTGCATCTTGCAAAATTAGGTACTAGAGGGTTTTGGGTTTTTTTACCCATGCTGTGCAGGGTACCTGCTATTCGTGCATGAGAGCAAGTGCTAGAAAGCAGAGGCTGAAGTATTTTCTGGTATTCTCTGGAGCGGTTCAGCTCTAGCTCCAGCAATCTGTGTTTTCTTTTTATAACAGCACCTCTCCCTGTGGTATCTTAGCACTTGCTAAGAGGTAATCTTGGAGAGTAAATACATGTCCACTCCTCTGAGTTGCCTAGATTGGATTTGTCCTTTAATTCTGTGTTCTGGTGGGATTGCTTATGTAACGGATTTTTTTTCTTCATTAAACTAAGGTTATAATTCCATGGTATGGAGAATTATGCAAACATTTCATATCATAAAACTACAGCTTGTGGGTGTGATGGGCTTTGGGCCAGCATCTCTGAACAGACAAATGTTTTTTGTCATTTTGAGGAGCTAGGAAATCAGACAGATCGCACAGAGATGAGAAATAGTAAATGTGTTTCATTAAAAATTATTTTCTCAAGATGCCTTCAATAAAAATATTGAATATTGGAAATGTCATTACACCTTTTTCAGCATTGCAAATGTAGGCCAGCAGGCCTGTTTTGAAGGAGTAAGGGGGAGGAATAGAAACAAAAGTGGATAAAAAGCTTCCAAGAAATCCCAAATGTATATTTATTTCTCAGACAAACAATCAGTTTAACACACATCTTGATGGAGAGGATGATTTCCTAGAAAAAAACCCACCACTTTCCATTCAGAGAAAGGACTTTGCATGCACAGTTTTGAATGGCTGCATGAGGGACATACGCATAGTGTTATTTTGGTCTCTTTTGTTGGGGTGGCTTACCAAGGAGCAGTGAAAACTGCCCGTGAGCAAGCTGGTGAGCTGCCCTCTCTGATTCTTCCCAGAAATGCTCATTAGGCTGACTGAAAAGGTAGATACATGCAGGGTAGTGTCCTCTTTCTGTAGATCTGGGCAGCATCTGCAGAGTCTGAATGGGAGCAGCTCCGCATTCAAAGAGGGACACCCCACAAATCCCTGGCAGGGTGATGTCTTCTAGTACCCCTATTTTATCCGTTTTCTTTTACGTTGTGCATGAAGGATGAAATTTACACAATCCAGACAATTCCGCTTGCAGAAACACTTATCTGGCCAGCCCCACAACTAGAAACGTCAAATCTTTGGCTCAGGGCAGAGGGGCTCTGTGGCTTTCGTCTCCTCAATGGCTTTGAGACCAACCATCTCGCTCAGCTGCGATGGGGTATGACTAGGGCCGATGGAGCACTTGGCATAGGGAGCCAGCATCACCTCCCAGAACCAGCCAAGCCAAAGGGGCACATGAGCAGATTTCGAGTGGTGGGAAGCAGAGCCAACACTGCCTTTCAAAGAGGAGAGAGGTGATTAATTAGCTGCCCAGGCAGCATTGTTTTCCTCTGCAAAGTAATCTCTCCTTTGGAGCTGGGAGACACACTGCTGACGGTGCTTAATCACTAATTCAGGACGCCAAGGTACGGGCTCACCACAGCCCTGGGAGGACAATTAGGGCTTGGGAGTGTAATGCCAGATTCCTGCACTGTTGTCCCAGCGCCGGCAGGTTTGCTGTGGGGCCACAAGCTGGTCACTTCTGTCTTTCTGTCTTCATTTGCTCACTTGAATTAATTGAAAGATGGGCTTTGTGGATTAGTTATTCAATAAATTCTATTGTGCTTTGCATATGCAGCACATGACTTAAGCACCCCTGTGGCTGTGCGCATTCGTTAAAAGCCCAGGAGTGGTTGTATTACAACAGGTGAGTGTATTTTGGCAGCCCCAGTTTCACAGATGCATCAGGTTGCAAACAGAATTTAATGTGATTTCAAATAAACCATCTGAAAACGTTACGAGCTCTCCCATTTGTTTGGATTAGCATAAGCTCTTCCTCCCCTCATCTCATTTCCTGCATGTTTAAACTACAAATACAGATGAATTTAAATGTAATCCTCATGTCTTTACCAACTCATCTTCACTGACAAAAGCACATCATTAAGAAATAGTAGTGTAAGGGGGGAATAGCCCCCTGTTTCCAAATGTGATAAAAGCAAAACCATCCAAAACTGTGCTAGTGATTTAAATTTGTCCCCTAAGCACAATATAATTGGTATCGCAGAGCTTGCAGGTACAAAAAAATCTAGGTTCAGGTTTACCAAAGCATTTCTGTAATTTTGGGATGCCTTTCTTAGTTCATAAACACTCATTACGTGTAAGCAGACCCGGTGCCTGAAGAAAACGTGCAGTTTAATCTATTATTGATTATTTTTACAATCTTCAAAAGCAGCCAGAGTGTATCTCAGGGCAGAAATGGAGGAGCTGAATGTGCAGCACATACCCTGGGGAGCTGCCAATGCCAGTTCCACCTGCAAAGTAACAAGGGGTTGATCCAAGCCCAGTGCACCTGGGAGAGAAGAGAGGTCATAACCTGATACCCCAATTAAGTAGCAGTGTGCAGTCAAACAGCGTATGTTTGTTTCGGGGCTGGGGTTTTTTTTGGGTTGGTACAAGATGGGCTTCTGCAAGAGCCATTACCTTTAGCCAGAGGAGTGTCTAGGACCTGAAGCAACTCGTCACTGGGAAGTTGTAGAGAGAGCCGTGAAAAATGGTCCAGCTGTGGCTTGCTTTGCCCTGGCCAAGGCTGGGACTATGGGAACTACAGCCAAAGGTACCAGCAACCAGAGCTGAAAGGGGTTTCCAGATCAAGTGACTTCAGCAGAGTAAACTAAAGTTCACTTTTCAGGAAGACTTCTTACCAGAAGGAAAACATAAGTGCCAAAATCTTTAGAAAAACTCTTTTTTCTACAATTTAGATACTCAGATTCCCCTCTGTTATTGCCTGCCCTGACTTGGAGAAGATAGTGACCACTGGAAGAGGTGGTCACTGGAAGCACAGAAACCTGTAGCTTGATCATGACCAGCTGTCTCAATAAAAGCAGAGAGAAGCGAGGCATCAGGAGTGGCCTGGTGCAGCTTTTGTGCTGTGGCAAGAGGGACTGTGGCAAGAGGAAATGTCCAGGGAAACCTGTGGCACATATACATCATCAGAGATGCCAGAGTGGCCATACTGAGTCAGACTATTTGTCAATTTGGCCCAGTATCGAGCCTCTGACCACGGTCATAGCAGACACATAAGCGAGAGTACAAGAACAGGTTAGGCGTGTTTCCCCAAAATATTCTTCCAGCCTTCGAAAATTTGCAGCTCCTGACCCAGAAGGGTTATTCTGGTATTTAAAAGCCTACAGTGGATGTTTGTGAATTCACTCAGCTGTTTTTGATCCCATGTGAATATTTTACCCCATCTCTGCAAAGAACCATTTCCTTTTGCCAGTTCTGCCCTGACCACCCTCTGGTGTCACCGGGTCCCGGTGGGACACCAAGCTCACATGGGACAACCAACAGTCAATCCCTACCCACCTTCCCATGCTGCTTGGTGGACCTCTAGCACATCCAACCTTGGATACATCCTTTCCTGGGCTGGAGGGTCCTGGTCTCTCTGGCTGCTCCTGGTGTAAAAGCCGTTCCACACCCCTGAAGATCCTGGTTACCCATCTCTGAATCTTTTCCCATCCTCTCATATTTATGATGAGGACAGATGTGCCCTCTGCCAAGCGATAACTGCAGATATGAGGTGCCAGCACTATCTCTGTAGCTGTGAGACCAGTCTTGCGTCCAGCTTTAGTAAGAGCAGGCCTGCCCTGCTTCCTCTGCCCCACTCCTCCTCCTCTCCCTCAGCCACTCTGCTTTATCTGGGGCTGGGCAGGGGATGCTGCACTTGTATTCCCCTTCCTGTCACCTCTTCTGATGACACCCGTCACCTCTGCAGCTGAGGACCAGAGCGCAACTGGGCTGCAGGGCGCTCGCCAGCCCCCCAGCAGGAGCGGGTGCCCCGGGGACCCTGGCTGGGGTGGACGGTTGTGCCACCACTGCTTCTCCTGGGAGGGAGTTGACCCCAGGGGCAGGACCCTTCCCTGAAAAATTGGGTAAGTTGGGGGTGGGGAGAGAACTCAGAGAGGGAGGTGTGCGAGAGAGAAATCCTTCACCCTGAGATCACCGGCCCCTTCTTCACAAGTTTAATACTTGATGGCATAGTAATGGTCTTTTTTTTCCCCAGCGTGTCAGTCCTGTGAGATGAACGTCACCCTTCTCACGTTGCCCAGACTCGCAACCATGAGCTTTACTCTTACAAACTGCCCAACCTTATTGCTGTGCCACACTGCGAGCTTACAGCCGGTTTTCTGGCTTTGCCCTACATCATTCCCTCCGGCACTTTTCCAACATTGCTGCTTTCCAAACACCTCCAGCCCCATCAAACAGCTACACATTTCTTCATTTCTTCTGGGTGTATTAGCTTGTGTTGTCCAGGTTGGATTTTATTACTATATCCTCCAGATAAGGCTACTGCCTGCATGATAGAGTCTTTGCCTCCTACTATGAGATTAGCTGCAGATTTAATTTGAGAGCTATTCATCCCCTCTTGATACCTACCATTAACAACAATAAAAGTAGAATTCAACAACTGAGATTCCCAGCACCCTTCGGGTACCTGTCCTTATTTCGGTATACGGTTGTTGATCGTTCAGTTTTATCTATTTACAGTCCTTCAAGTAGTGTTCAGTATACAGAGCAGCTCTCTGACATGCTATTAATCACCTTCTTTGAAACGACTGTAGAAAAGATATTGGGCTGTGAGCCAGTACTTTTGGGATCACGTTAACAGTTTGCTCTTGTATTTCAATCACTTGCACTGTGCAAAATAACCCAAGATGTCCCTCCCTCAGGGTATTAAGTAAAGATTGCAGCCCCTGCAATAAGGGAAGATTCTGACAAGCATTAATCTGCAGGGAGCAGTTCAGCGGGAAATAAAGGGTAAGAGCATCGCCAAACGGCCTTTTCCTGTGCAGGGGGTGCTTTACATAGGTGCATGCACATTTTGGGAGGAACCCTGTTTCCCCAGCATTTTGTCATTGCTACAAATATCGGGGTGCATTCGGGTGGTTTTCAGCACCCAGAGCTTTCAGTTTATGCAGACTTAGAAAATCCTTAATTAAACAACAGAAGGCATATTATCCTGTCTCCTTTCATCAGCTTGGTATCCATCAACTACAGCTGGCACAAACCAATTATCCCTGTGGCAACCACAGCTTTTGACAGCTCGTGACACAGACCGCTTTCAACTTGTAGGCACCCCATGCTATTTTTGTGCTTGTGCAGATGATCGAAGGCTGCGCCGTGCACCTCCTTTTATTTAGGGAAGAGCTGCTGGACTTCTGCAGCAATGGCAGTCAGGAGAGGGCCTTCGAGACTGCTCTTCACCAGCGGCAGTGCAGTGGCCCGTGGTGTAGCTTAGGAGAAGTTGGCTGTCCTCATACTCAGGAAGGAGGATGTTTCCATCAGGTTGAAGCTGATGCTCCAGCTTTCTTATGGTGGCTGTCATTCCCTGCAGCCCAGCGCTTCCAGGGTCGGTGGTGGATGCCCTGAGATAAGCCAGTGTGATGGGGCAGCCCTCCTGTTGTATGGTAGGAGTATGATGCACGTCCCACCGTGCGGGCTCTGGGAGATGGGATATTGTCTCAGGCTGCCTACAAAGCGCTGTGAGCACCTGTAGGCTGTGGAGCAGTACACAAGTCAACAGAAACCTGTTGCAATGTTTGAGAGGAGGGGAAAAAAAATAGTACCAGGAGGTCTTTCAAGGCACCAACATCAGTTCATGGATAATTAGAGGGCAGGAAGCTTCCTGGGCTAGTGACCAGACTGGCTCTGCTTCATGGCTGCTCTGCAGCTGACAACAAGCCGTAGGTGACTGGGAGCTCAGGCGCCGGGCTAGGCATCTCCACCCCACTTGACGGCAAAGCCGGCCAGCAGACCAGTAGTCACTTCCCACACAAAGGTGGTCTCCCAGCTCAAAGGGAGATTTAGCATTTTTCTTAGTTTGATCCACTTATCCTTCCGCAAGAGCCTGAGCCAAAAGTTATCAACTTATATGGGCTTTGCATCAGGTTCCTAGTTTGTTGAAATGAGGCACAGATGAAATGTTCCCAAATGTCCTAATTTATAAAAAATATTACTTATTTTCCCTCTGTGCTTAATTACATGACTGATATAACAAAAATGTGAAGCGTGTAGTAGGACATAGTCACTATCTTAAGGACAAAAATTTGTATTTTTCTTGGCAACACCTGCCCACAGATTTTTAATCCAAATCTCCTCTCATGGAAATCAATGAGCATTTTAGAAGTGAGATCAAGGAGGATCCAGAGCAGAGTCACTAAACACTTTTTTTTACCTCAGTAAGCTACAGCTCTGGGCTGCAAACTTGGGTTTAGGTTTGCATACTTTTCTCCTTTCATTTAATAGACACCTTTGTTGGCATAATTTCTGGATAAATCTCCAATATACAGGCTTTTAAAGACTCAATATAGAGATTGTCAAAGAGTCAGGAGTCTGATTTCCTCCCGCCACAGAGGCTGGTTTTTTTTTGGGAATGAGAAACAGCATCCCAAGTACCAGTCTGTGGAGCAGGAGAACAATTTTATTACCAAATGCAGAACATTGTCAGATTCCTGGAATTTACATTTAAAAGGAGATGTCTAAGAACTTGAGGTTGATATTTTATATGTTGCATCTGGGGGTGGTTTCTGAGAAGAACTTTTAGGGAAATGTTTCCCAAAGTACCTCCACGTGTACTTAACTGGATTGACTTTTAAAAATTGTCTCTTCTGTAAAAAGGTAACATTTTGTAAAACTCCGTATTAAAATTGTATGGATTTTTGCGAAGTCTGAAGACACCATCAGATGTTTGGATACCTCTTTAACATACTGGTAATTTAGGTTCTACAATTTTAGCCACTGGAGGGCTCCCCAATTTTTTAATTAATTTAGTAGGACATACAGTATGAAAGAATGGATGAAGGAACTAAAGCCAGGTGATCGTAGTCACTACCACAATCTCTACAAATACTAAATTTCATGCAAATTCCAGGTATTCTGCTGTGTATTCCTCAACTGAAACACTGGAAGAAAATAATTTTAGTATTTCTGGTAGAATAAATATTCCACTATGAGCTGGCCAACCAGCAACACTGGGTGTAACTGACTAGCTAGATATGCATAAAAATAGAAGAAAATTAAAGTTTCAGGACTCGGTAGCATCACACAATCAGGCAAATTCCCCACAAGTTTTACTTTAATATAGCAGTCATTTACTTTAATATATCAGTTTTTTGTGTGGATGATTTACATTATCATTTCAGCCCCCTATACTCCCAGCCTGCCAGCTCACCCCTATGCAGCCATTTGATTGATATACTACTCAGAGGCAGCTGGCCAGAGAAACTGTCTGGTTTTTTTTAATAATAATCATCTACATTTTCTATGCTGAAGATAGTTGCTCATGGCTGGATCAAGTTGCAGCACAGAACAGAGTCTACTACTGCGTCTGCTCTGGCTGTTGCACTCTGAGCACTGAGTAACCATCTTCCAAGATCCTGTTCTTCACTCAAGGAATTGCTTTCCTTTAAATGGAAGAAAGAAAGGAGAGCGAAGAGAGGGGAGGAGACATCCCAAGGTGAAACCATATTAAGAGTTCCTGGTGAACCAAGAACATCCCGCTTTTCCAGAAGTGGAAATGTCCCAGACTGTGCAGGGCACAGACTTCTGCAGTCACGTATACGACATCTGCTTTGTTGGTATACGGGTGACTATAGAGGTGACACCACCCTGTTTCACACCTCTGGATGCATAGTCCATCCAAGAACTAACTGAAAGTTTGGCTCCAGCTTCACAGACTTAAGCTGCAGAAAAAAACAGAATCTCCCCAAATAATGGTGCTGACCCGTACCTGCTGTGGTCAAGGGACTTGCTGGTTGCTCTACCATATACATGCCCGATCTTGTCAGAGACCTGGTGGTGTGCCTCTAGCCAGAGCTCACTGTGCTTGTGTTCCCTACAGAAGGAGAGGCTGATAACGTTTTGCAATGAAACATTTGCTGGTGAATACAGGAGGACAAATCATGGGCATGCCTGTCCCACCGGCAACCACTTTATCAGAGCTAGGCTTGAACTACATTTATGTACAGTATTGCAAACCTCTCCTTCCTACTGACCTGCCAGCTGACTCCCAGCACTATCCTGATCAGGCACAGACCCAGCAGTCTGGTGCGATTAGGATGATGCAGCTACACAGAGGTTGGTATGTACTGCAGGAAGCAATGCAAGTGGGGAAAAAGCTGAATTGTGTGGCTCAGACTTGCAAATCAAGGCACAGAGAACAGAAGCACCCATCAGTGTGGATGTGTTCAGTCCATCCTTAGGAAAGAAGAAATGAGTGGCATCAATGTTCCCCTCAACTCTTGTCTTTCATACTACCTTTGTGCAAGGCCACCTGTATCTCATCATGGTGAGCAGTGGTTGTAGACTCCTTAGCAGAGAGGCATATTTGCTGCTAATAAAATATTAACCCAGATGAAGGGCTGGTAAAATATTTAAATATCAGACATTCCTCTACTCTTCAGCTTCCCACTTGGCAGAAATCACTGCTATGATTTGGAATCTGATCAAACATGTTTCATAGGTACAAAGAGGCTAATTTATAAAGAAGGATTAATTCCTCTACAAGACCAGGCTGGCTGGAATTTCTCTTTCTCCTTTTCATGCTGCAAGGCTCTCAAACTTTTTTCCACACAGCACTTTTGTGGAGAATTTTTTCACCAACATGACTTACAGCCTTTTGAGGCCACGTGTTTTAATTGAGAGACCCAGCGGCCGAAAATTCCTATTTATCCACAAGGCAAGTACTATTTTGCCCTTGGCACTATGAACATCTTTGCAGTAACCCTTCAGCATACTTTGAGCTTGACCCATAGAAGGGCAGGCAAAGTCACAGCGAACTCCGGGACCAGAAGAGATGACGAGAAAAGGTGGCAAGTCATGCCAAATGTAGTGCACATACCTAGAGGTGGTGCAAATGAAGTTCTCTTAGGACACGGGAAGTGAAGAGAAACAAGGGGAGCACATGGCGACCTCATGTAAAGGAGGTACACATACCGTGGCGATGAAGGCCACATTTCAATTACAGGTGGTGTGGAACAGCATTGCTTTTTCTTTTAAACAGGCTGCCCCATCATTTAGATGGGTGCCCCTTAGCACTCTGTGAGAAATTGTGAATTATCATTTCCTATGCATCTTTCTCCCACCTTTTCTGAGCATGAAGGCATCTGTCACATTTCCCTCACTTCTCCATCAAGAATCTTAATAAATTTTGTATGTCCTCACCGGCGGCATCAGTACACTGACAAAACACAACTGCAGTTTTAATGGGAGGTTTCTGCACTGTGGGACTAGAGTTTGGGATTGATTGCTTTCTCTTACCCAGCTTATCTCCTTCCTCCAATTACTATTTCTCACTTCAAACAGGAGCTAGTTGACTTTAGAGCAAAGCTGTGTTAAGCCTGTTGGGTTCACTTACAGAGGCACAGCCCGTGTGCTGCAGACTCTTTCATCTAAATAACCAGAGACAGAGGGTGGGAAAAGGGAAGCAGTAGTATAACTGCTCTAGGAGGGGAAATGACCTCAAAACTGTGTGAGAAGCAATTTGCTAGAGCAAGCTGTGGAAGTTGCTGTGGATCTTTATCTGTTGGATAACACTCCCCATGCACACCCTCGCACCCCTTGCCCAAGCAGGGTTCCCTGCTGCGATGCCTCCCTCCGGGACCTCTGCCACCAGTGCCAGCCCTGCAGGGAGCTCCTTCTGCCCCACACCTCAGACACAGAGATGGAAGTCCCTGTACTTGGCCCATCCTGGCATTGCTGGTTGACCTCCCTGTCTTCTCTCCCCCAAACTGGCAGGAGCCAACTTAGCTGGCACTGAACCACCAAAGTCACCCAGCAATGCTTTAAGCAAAAGCCATTTCTTCTTTGCTGTAGGCAAGTCTGGGTTTTTTGTTACCTTTTGAAGAAAGATGCCCTCTTAGTTCACTCTGGAAGCAGACCCAGTTGGCACCAAATAAACGATATCAAAGTAACTCTGCAGTCTGAAAGGGGGACTTTTCACCTCATCCAGAGTCAACCACCTACCCAGCTTGCCCTGGTGCCCTGGGACAAGTCTCGTGTCCCACCGCATTTCTCGTTTTAGTCATCACCGTAGCAGAGTCACAAACACACATGCACAGAGAAGGATCTTCCAGACACATATGTTGATCATTAGTTAAATAAATTAATTTAAACAACAATTTGGCTTTAGAGCTATCATGGAACTTTAAAATCATTAAGTGTTCAATTATTTCCTAGAAAAGCCTTGAAGTGGTGCTTTTAAACTCAGCTCTCCAGCTGCTATCAGCGAGCTGCAGATTAGGACATTTGCATACCCCTGGCTTGGATGCTGGCAGCCTTCCTGTCTATTATTTTATTAGGTCTAGATGCAGATTGTGGCAATAATGTAAAGGTTTGTCAAAGTGTTTTTTACTGTTTGGTTTTAAATTTACATTACAAACACCTCTTAAAAAAAGATCCAGTTAATCTCAGCTTGGCCTGTTGCCTGGGAAATTTTCTGTGTGGTGTTTAATATTAAATATAGCTCTTGAAAATTTCTTTATTTGCTGAGGTGTTTGTAATTATTTCTGTTTTCATCACAGTTTGAAATTGGTTATTTCATGAGTACACAGATAAGAATGAGATTCTTCCTATGCTTCATGCAAAAACCACCATCATTTTGTTAATCACTGAAAAGCTATTGCTAATACATTAGCCTGCAGAAGATGAGAAAGGGAGAACTGAAAGGTTTCTGTAAGACTGCCTAAAGAAATGGCAGAAACACGATACAGCTTTCAAACACAGACAAGGCTTCATTCTTTCTGTCTTGTTTGATAAAAAATGAACTACATAGTGAATGCTGTAGCTTCATGTTACTCCTGTCAAATCTTTAGTAAGTGGGTGTCCAGGGAATTAGATCATATGCAGAGGGAATGTTCCTCTCATTTGAAAGGTTTTTCATTGTGTTTATTAATTTAACTGTGGACTTTAAGAAGGCAAAATATACTGTTTTCAAAGGGATTCAATAAAGTGAGATCTGCCTGACCCTTTACAGGCTATTCTGAGAGACACTTATCCTATGTATCAATGAAAATATCCAGAGAGAATACGTGTAATATAATTATTCATAAAAGAGGGCTAAATCACTGAGCAGTTACACATCACTTAGGCTGAAAATATCTTCAATTAAGGTAGGAATGAAGTAATATCACATTTTATGCAAGTTCCCATCAATAAGCCTGACACATGCCAGCTCCCATTTAATAACATATTTTACTTCTAATAATTCTCCTTTTTTTCCTGGTTGAAAAAGTGTGGAAGAGGACTCAACTGTTCACAGAAGTGAAATGTGGTTGTAGGAGGAATTTCATGCTTCAGGGCACAGAACTATCCCTGTCTGAGGAGGCTAAGATGCATTTTCCCCTTTGGAAAGGAGCACCAGCATCACTGGGATGCCTCTTCACTGGACACAGGAGATGGGACAAGAGGGAGAATTGGTTAAAACCAGCCTGACAAGTTCTGTGATTCATGCACCTCCATGTCTGTCCCCAAAATGTCTGGGAGGCCCTTTCTGCATGAGCCAGTGCTAGCTACCTCCTGTAAGTAAACCAAAATGGGCACGTGATTCTGGCACGCAAGTATTTTCAAAGCATTAGGTTTCTCAAATTAAGTGAATAAAATACAACTTCATCCTGAGTAGCAACTGGGAAGAGAGAGAGAAGTAAAAAAGCAAGGTGCAGGAGAGGGGTTAGGATCGGGGAGTCATCCTGAGTGGTGGGCCCTGGGCAACCAGAGCACCATTTCCAGCCCAGGCGAGACGCTGCAGCTGGTGAGCTGGAGAGACGAGGCTCTTTGCTTCTGTGCAGCATCCTAAATCCTGCTCCGTGTGGATTGCAGTGATGCGCTGCACATAATCCCACCCCCCAGCACCTGGATCTCGGTGTCTGTAGCACGGAGAGAAACCAGGCTGGGAAAGGAACCAAGAACACCTAGAAGCCAGTCCCATGGGGAGCCTCACTAAATCCGACCCCACGCAAGCACGCTCAGTCAGGAAACAGAAGGGCTGCAGCTCTTGACAGGCAGCTCTAACAGCAGTGTAAGCAGAGAAAAAAAGCAAAGCCATCCTGCAGCAGCACTGAGGAAGCAACTGCAAGGCTGCAAAAGCAGCAATGTGGGCAGCAGCAGCTAGAAACCTGAATTTCCATCTCAGTATCTCATGCTTCTCTCCTCTTCTTCCATTATTTCCCTCTCCTTCCATTATTTTGCACACCAGTGAAGGGGTGCAAATTGGGATTCACCCATTTACGTGTCTAGTGCCATTTCGGACAGCCTCAGGTTGCAGAGAGGTCTGCAAAGCACTGGCAGGTTCCTGGGAGCTCTGCTTCCCTGGAGTGGCCACTGGAGACCAGGTGGGAGAGCAGAGAAAGTCTCAAAAGGCTTCACACCCCCATGTTACGCAGCTAACTCAAGGTAAACTCAAGGAAATCCCAACAGATGCACGAATCTAGAATTAAAGGAATGAAAGGTAAAACCCAACAAATTATTGCCAACACTGCTCTAAATTTAGTTTGTATAAACACACGCACACATGTTTGTATACGTTTGTATATGTTTGTATAAAGAAATACAAATAAAGAGAAAATGTATTTTTATAAAGTAGTGTATTATTACACGTTGTGAGAAATAACACTTTAAATCAATTGAATGTGAAATACAGCAAATTCTGCATAGCAAACACCTTTGCTGAGATGTTTTCTGGTGCACCTAACCAGTGCTGGCCTTGTAGGAGACACCCAGATTTGGCAAGCTGTGTGGCAGGAATGCTTTTGATGGTCTTTTTGGCCATTTCTTATGTATTGTGTATTATGTATTTGTATTATGTGTGTATTATGTATTCTTATTATGTATTTGGCCATTTTCTTATGATATGACAGCCCCATGTACAGCCTGGCCTTATTCATCTCACAGGAATAAAGTTACTTTTCAGTCCCAATGACAGTGCTGTGAAGTTTCTTAGGGTTTTAAGGTATGGGAAGAGTGGAAGTAGAACTTGAGCCTTTCTTGCTGTCTTGCTAAAACCTATTCACATTGCTACACTCTCATTTGATATTGCCCTTCTGTCTCTTACTGATATTTCCTAACAGACCAGTTCTCCTATTGAAAAAAAAAAGAAAGCAAGAGGGACCAAGGAAGCTGCAAATTAATACTGATGAAAACTTAAGAGGACAGAGAGTATTGCAATAAGTCTTTCCTATCCTTCCCAGGATGTGCTCCAGCAGGGAAATAATCTGACCCTCCAAACTGCAATCTAACGAGTGGAGGATTCATCTCTGACTATAAACTACCCAGAAAGCCATAAGCGTAACTCTGTTATACACACAAAAGATACCGTTTTTCAGGAAGGTGATGATTTCTTAAATGGATACTGTTTGCAACAGGTCAAAAAGTTTAGGGAGAAGAGATTCCCACTGAATGTTTTATGGACATGTTATGGGAATATGTTATGTTTTGTATGACATATCTGTAAATGAAACTAACCACTAAGGTAAAGAAAAACAAAGGTTTTTATCTTGTTGAAATGAAATGCTCAAACATGACTCATGAGAAAATTATTAAGTACAAAGTCAACATTTCCCAGAAATTTTAGGTAGTGTAAAATTTGAAATTTTTATCTCTTGGTTCCAATTTAGAAGGGTTTTTCCCCTGCCTCAAATGTCTGTCCTTGGAAAAGATGTTCAGGTTCCCAGCAAGCTCTGCTATTGCGTTGTTCACCTGTACTTCCAGTCTCCTGAGCTAAACAAATACAGTTATCTTTATTGATTCTGCTCTCATTGTCATGAGTTGGTTGCCTTCAGCTGTTCAGGAGCCACTTAGAAAGTGTAAGTTGTCTCTGAGCAAAGGCAGTGGCTTTCCTCTGTCATTCCTAACACCACATCTTCATGAAGGGCAGAGGAAGCAACTTCAGTGTTATCCTTCTTGAATAATGTTAGAAAGCTTTATGGTCTGCAAATGTACACTCACCTCTTCCTGTGCAGCCTCCGGTCACAACTATGACAAATATACCTGTATTTATTGACTTGTAAACCGGTTTTAAAATACACCCAGATAACCCCTCCCAGCTGCCCTCCATCGCTGTTCTCAGTTATATTTGTGTGATTTGGAACAAATGGTCCTGATTTCTCTGGAGCTATGGGATCTGGTAAACGAAGTGTGAATGTGATTTTGCACCAAATGTTAGAGTCTATACAAGTAGTGACCTAATGTACTGCATTTGTTTATACCTTAAAAATATCATAAACCTTTGCACAGATAATATGGCCAAAGCCCACAAGGACTGAGGCCAGTGTGTTGCAACAAGCAACTCTAGAGAGCAAGGGCGTAGAAATGGGGTTGCCATAAGACCAGCCGGGCAGTCCTGGAGAGAAGCGTGAGGGCACGTGCGACGCACCGCATGAGCTGTGGCCCGAATGCATTTCAAGTGCGTTAGCTCGGCTGTGGATGCAGGCAGCGCAGGGCACACGCTGTACAGCATCAGATCTGCTGTGCATCCCGGTAAGCCGATCAGCGCAGGCAGAGCGTGCCCGCTCAGTGTTTCTGGACCTCTGCAGGGAGGTCTCAGCAACTGCTACTGCTCCAATCAGTTTGCCAGGTATGGCTGGACAGTGCGTCCAGATTCTTCAAATGCTGCTCAGAGTCGTGACTGGAAACGTGTGGGACAGTTCAGGCAAGTGGTAGCACTATAGAGTGCCAACAAAATGGGAAGTAAATGACGACATATGAAATCTCATGCTAGATGCCGTCATGCTCAACGTGGGGACAGCTGCCGCTGCAGTCCTGGTTCCTGATAGATGACCCAACTGTGGTTACTAACGGTGTGGGAGAGCCATCCAACTGGAATGGGTTACACTGGGCTTCGTATGGGACGGGGAGGCAGCTGTGCATCAGGAAATGCCAAGGATGCGCGTAAACCCACCGAGGAAAAGGGCATAAAGTATTGCAGGAACCCATGAGACACTTTTCACATGTGTGAGGAGTCGGTGCCGTGCTCTGCCACCCTGCACCCATAAGTTTTTAAGCAACCTGGACAGAGAAGCAGCTTCAATCCTGCCAGCAGCAGATAAAATGGGATGGGTGAAACGTCTCCCCTGGAGCTGGCTGCCCTGCTCCTCCCACAGTGCTGCCCTGGCAGGGGTGGGGAACGGCTCCCAAAGAAGCGACCGAGTGGTTGTGGGTTTTCAGCCGGGACTGCTAAAGCAAGGAGACGTGACGGGTGGCTGGGAGGTAATAGCTTCAGTTTTAATGTGCTGCTGCGTGGGGATCAGAGCCCTTGTAGAATCACGGAGCTAATGGGGCCAGTAAGGTTTTGGCCTGGCCAGTAGATGAACAGGGGACCTGGAGAAGAACCCAGAAAACGCTGGCAGAGGGTGGTGAAGGCAGCAGCACTTGCACTTCTGCATTACTGAGCCGGGGTGAAGGTGCTTGCCCGTGGCTATTAGAAGGCACTGGTATTTCCCAACAGGACCCCTAAGAGACGAGCTGGTACTTGCCCCTTGAAAGCAGGCTGAGCTCTCGGTATTTCAAACCAATACAGAAATGTTGGGGCATCAGGTGCAACCCTGGACGGAGGCAGGGGCTGCAGACATGAAAATCAGTCTCCCAAGGAAAGCTTTTGGTTGGAGATTTTGTCGCAGGCCCTTCCTTGTTGACTAACCGGAGCTGAAAGACCTGATGTTTATTTCTGTGGAAAATACTGCTGTTTTTGTTGGGAGCTCCCCATCCACAGCGGCTGCCTTGGCTCCAGCGAAAGCCTTTGCAGTTCAGTGCCAAGTGAGTCAGCTCTCAGGGATACAGGATGCTGGTGGTGGCTGCTCTCATCTGGAGCTCAAATGGCCAAAAGCCAAAAAAAAGGGAGCATGTGACTCAGAGTTTAAAACTGCCGTGGTTCTGTGGGGTAAACATTATTTTTAATGTAGTGGCTATTTTTTCCTGTACAGTGCACACTCTGAGAAGTTCCCATATGAATTCACTTACCACAAATCGTTACTTTAGTTCTGACACAACATGTTATACAAACACAGCACATACAAAATCTATAGTGAGAGAGTGCAATCCTGTAACTGGTTACAATAAAGGAAAGGCTTAATAGGAACACCAAAACAACTCTTTAAAAATTTCATAAAGCAAAACCAGATTGAAAAGCGTTAGTGATAATACCAATACAACTCCAGTTTAACTCCATTAGAACTGAGAAATTACCAGTAAATGACAAAGAAGTGTTTGCTGCACACTGGAAAGTCCAGATAACGTCAGATTTTGTTAGCTTTTCTCACATTATCTATATACAATACTGCTCAGCCTCTTAGTGGAAGTAAGATTCGACCTGGAGTTTGCTCCATTCTAGACAATAATATCTGCCATTGGTGTGGCATGATTGCTAGGTATTTTTCACTGAATATACACAGTCAGTTCCTTGTACCTTTACATTTAAAGGTTTTATGGACAGATACAATGTCCTATAAAATGGTACTGTAGAATCTGTGACTGCATTTGAGTTCACACATCCCCTGGTTAACAGTGAAATACACTTGTTTGAGGTTCAGTAGTCACTGACATTCATTTATTACCTGTTGGCAGATTTGTTTGCACTATATCATAGAGTGTGCAGGAATGCCTGTTTTACATTTTCTGAGAGGCTGCATTTTTATTTCAGCACACCTATACACACTGTCAAGCACCCAAATTCAGCTGGAAATTTCTTTCACATCAGTGGGTTTTTCTTTGTTTTCTTTTTTTATAATAGTTCAGAAAAAAACCAAGAGCACAGCAGTATAAAATGGGCATATATAAGCACACATATCTTGTCAAGATTAGAAAGCAAGCTCTCAAAAGCATTCAGAAGGAAACAAAGAGACAAGGCTATCCTTGAATCAAATTACGATTCGTTCAGCAGTGTTAGCAAATACTTTTCCAAAGTATGAATATTGTCCCCTTTTCCAGGACCATTTTTAAAATGTTTGTTTCTGCTCTGAAAATTTCCTGATATTAGGCTTACATCTAATTTATCCAAAGCTAATCTCTCCGTCATGGATGTCACCTGTTTGCTTCAGGAAAAAAAAATATAAATCCATGTTTTGAATAGCAGCCCTCTAATCTGAGCTTGGAAAAGCCTGCTCTGCATGCACGTGTGTGTGCAGACACGCACGTGTGCACGTGTGTAGGCGAAGGGACATGGCCAGGATGGCAACCGGGTAATTAAGCAGCTGGGGAAATAGCTCTAACAGCCCTCCGTCAGACCTTAGCCATTTCCCCTCGCCCTCCCCGCTGCCACCGAAGCTCCAGGGTACTCGTCAGAGCAGTTCCCCCACATTGCTGGGAGCAAAGCTTACCGCAGGCTGCCGGTAAAACTCACCTGCAGGCTGGGGGGGTGTCAAAAGCAGTGATGGGAAGCCTGCAGTGAACCTTGTAACTCTGACCAAGGGTTCAAGCCAGGATGAAAACAGGAACTGTGTACAAAATCCAAGTCTGAATTTAGTAGTTAGTGCAAGTGCCATAACCTGACACTGGTCAGACGTGTCAGGTCTCCAGCTAGAAATTAAGTACCTTTCAGGGACATTTACAGAAACTGACAGTGGAGGACAGGGATCACCTGTCGTCACCCAGGGAGCACCCTGCTGAAGTGCAGTGGGTGGGCACGAAGCTGGGCAGGTTTTTGCTCTGAAGGTCCTGTTCATGGGGGCAGGTGTGCAGTGACCCTACACCAGCTGCCTGTAGCCAGAGTCATCCTCACGCGGGCAAAGATCTGTCTGGCTCCATCAGAGGAGGACCAGGCAGCGACTCTTCCCTGAGAGGGGTTAACCCTCCTTAAGCTTCTGATTTTGGCCCAAAGCTTTCCTGACGGCTTCACTGCCACCACGTAACTTTCAGTCCACTGGGCTAAACAGGGGGGAAAACATAGTATGTCGAAGAGCTGCCTCCCGTTGGATCCCGTTTCACCTATGCAGGTCTCAGTACTGCTGTAGTTGTTCCCCAGGTGCTGGGGAAAGGGGGAGCAGAGACCCGTGGCTGGTGGCTGCTCAGAGAGTTCGTGTGACCTGTTCTAACCTCCAGTATAGGTGTCATCCAAAGGTGGGCTGCTGACAGATCATGTGTAGGGAAGGTACTTGGAGGAATCTTCATCTTAAATTAAGATTTTTTTTTTCCTGTAATTACCAATTACCATAACAAAGAAACTGAAGGGGCTGATCTGATTTGTATTGAGAACAGTTTTGTTTCCACCTCTTTTATCTTGTCTTGGGAATAAAACATGCAAAGCACCAGGGAAGAAACTTTCTAATAAATTGTTGAATTATAACTAAGCATTTGAAAGATTACCTATATCTGTATATCTGTATATGTATATCTATGTATACATATATATACATAGGAAAGCATAGAATAGTGTCAAGTTGACAGATGATATTTGTCTTACGGCTAACAATCCCCCTGAAAAGTGACATGCTGTGTCTTTTTCCCTTCTGTATTTTGCCATCGTAATTTCTCTTACCCTCAATCACCTGCCCCTGCAAGCCAAGCTAATGAGCCAAAATCTGGAGTTCCCCAAAGAACCCTAATCATCGTGCCCCACCACTCAGGGCAGACAGCGAGACTCTTGCACTCTGTGACGCTTCTCAGGTTTTATCCCAATTATTATAATGGCAGTAATGTCAGAGTCCTACAATTACGGGTGAGGTAATACCTGCCTCCTCATTTTCTTCTGCTTAACTTGTGATCAAAGCAGTGCCAGTTTCCACCTTGACTACTCTTAGGACCTATCTAATATAGCACATGTGCTGTGGAGCTGCTGCGTGCTGGCACGCTGCCTCCCGCTGTGGTTTTCTGTGTTGCATCTGTCACGCAGGCTGCACAGTAGCCATGCAAGTCACTGTTGGGTTTAAGTGGCAAGGTTTTGGTAGTGGAGGGGCCAGTGTCAACTTGGTGCCACCAACCTGGGCCCTCTGCAGGGTCAGGAACCTTGGGGATCCTGGCGCCTCTGGCCAAGCCAAGTGGAGTGCCGAAACGTTGAAGCATTAAGCTGTAACAGCCCTCCACATCTAGACAGATTTTTTAGGAAGAAGAAAGAAAAGGATATACCCAGAGAAACATGGGCAAACCTGCATTTTTGTAACCTGCAGTTTCTTTCTCCTGGCTTCCCTTCTTCATCCCTCCGACATTTGAGCTGCATCAAGGATTTCTTTCCTTTTCCATCACTGACTTTTCCATTTCACTTCATAGGTCATTTTAGGCCCATGAACTAGCTTCCCTTTTTCTATCTAACATTCAATGTAACTTCAAAGCATTCAATTAGGTTTCTGTCCTTATCTTCTCCTCTACCTTGCCAGCTCACCATGTCTGTTCCAGGCTTTTCTAACTTCTCACTGATGCCCTCCTCTTCCCTGCCACTCCTTACATTGGCAGTGCCTTCCCTGGAAGTTAACTCCTGCCATGTACCTTACCTTTTTTTCCCCCTCTCCTTCCCCTCCAATTCTTGTAAATCCACTTGCTTTAGGATGTATTCCCGTGACAGAAACTGTGCCTCTTCTGCATCCCTCAGCATTATACCTCATGGGCTTCCTTCGATCAAAATGTCTCCAGGAGAAAAAGCTTCTCTTCACTGCTCTGTGTGCTCTAGTCAGTAAAGCTCCAATCCACACCTGCTTGAAGGAGCTTAAGTAATTCATATATGGGCAGCAAGAGCACTGTAAACATAATTTTTCATAAAAATGTGCACCAGGGAATACAAGGTTGGTACGTAGCTCTGCATTTGCATTATTGGGAAAGTGTGCTTAAAGGGATGAGTGATAAATACTTACAGCTCTGTAATGAACTCTGGCTACAGTAGGATTTGCTTATTTTCCTGAACTAATATACCCATGCTGAGTGGCTGAGAATGAAAACTTGACTGGGTGTGGGTGCATTTATACCAAACTCTGTCTGCTTGTTTAGCTGCAGAGACTCATTCTGAGACAAATAACTTTTCTAAAATAAGTTATGAAAGTAGGGAAAACATCAGTTTGCTTAGCACGAAGGTTTAAAAACAAAAAAAAAATTAGGCATTTTTTGACAATCTTTGTCAATTTAGCCCTGTTTTCTTTTGAAGGTTCTCATTAACTAGTAACCACATTTGAAAAGTAGTCTAATTAAGAAACATTAATGAAAAAGAAGGGGAGAGAGAAGGCTTTGAAACAGTTGGTAATTATTAATAGTTTTTCTACAAGCACATTCTAATTCTGCATCGTTTGCCACAGCTGCAGAGTTGTAACATCTGAGCCTTGACTTCTGTATGAGAAGCAATCCTACCTTCTGTTCTTGCATAGGTGGTGAACAGTCTATTTGCATTTATTTTGGTGCCTAACCAGCAGTCCCTCCACACGGCCGAGTGGCTGTTCCTTATTCACTTCATTCACTTCAGCTACAGCCATTTTATATGTGAGCAAGATGCCTTCCTTCTGCTCCTCAGATTTGAGACAAAGAACTTGCAGAGATATTGTGAAATACCCTCTTCAAGCACTTATCTGCTTTAGACAAAGAGGATTTTAGAGCTTCCTCCAAAGCCTACATCTGTGTATTTCTGCAGTTCTGTATTACTTTTACTGTTCTTCCTAGGCTACTTGCACTTTGATTTCTCAAACAAGTCTACTATTTTTCACAGTTATTTTCCTCCCTTCTTTCTCCTGTGTCTTATAATCTGTATCCACCAGCTATTATCCCCATTAACCTCTTCTGCCTGATCTTGGAGCCTCCTTTTGGGCACAACAATTAGGAACATAAATAGGAGGAAAAACTATGTATTTGTGACAGTACCTGGAAGTAATCTTTTTTGTGAATCCCACATCTTATTGATGAATGCCACCTCAAGAACACCGTTACATTTATGCAGGTCTAATTTTTGTTTGCATGTTAGAAAGCATCCTGTGCAGTGTTTGGAAGATGCTACAAAACCACTCTAAATCAAAGCTCATAAGACACTAGGGCCACTCACGACAGAGTGATGGGACTCTGTTCCTGTTTGTCCTTTTCCAATTCCATGCTAAGTCAGGTGAACTCATCAGGACACTATATACTTCTTTCGAGAGATTTTCTGACATTTAGAGCTGTTTTATTTTAGTAGATTTTTCTTTTTTAGGGACACAGTTTCAGTATTTTCTAGGCTTTGATGCTCATCTCCTTTCGGCAGCAGCTCAGAGTTGGAAAAAAACAGTCTCTCCAGAGGGGAAATATAGCAAAATGAATTTCTTAGCCACCCCTTGTGTATAGCATCTAAGCAGAATCAGAAAAAGCGATTGGAAAAAATACTGTGGTCTACCCAAATATATCTACTAAAATAGGCTGCCAAAATAGATGGCATTCTCATGCAGCATATATGAAGTAATACTGGTATGGAGTTATTTTCTAAGTCTTTCCCAGGAAAACCCGTCAGTTAGGTGAAACAGAAATTTTCCATGGAAAGGTTCAATTAACTCTGTATATTGATCCAGAAGGCTTACCAAGCCCAGAGCTGATTCCAGGAGGTGAAAGAGACTGAGATTCATACCAACTGGTACTCCATGGTTAAAGGGTTCTCCTGAGATATAGAAGACCCAAACTGAAATTCTTACCTCTCTTTTTAGACTGGTAAATATTTGGCCAAATATGTATAATAGGATAGTTCCTTTTGGGAGAGAAAGATAATTCTTCATAAATCTGTTTGTCCAAGAAGCTGCTTGAGTCATGGTAAACACAGGCAGACTTATTAATGTTACCATCACATTCAGCTGATTTCTGTCCACAGAGTAATTTCCAGGTTATTGTTTGTACTCAAGTGGAGATGCTCGTACTCTCTTATCTATGTCCTCTTTTCTAAGCAAGACAGTTTTCTTTTCACTCTGTTCAGAATGGAAAGTTTCAAACTCCCAATTTTTTAAATGAAGCAAAGCTCCTCAGTTTTCTGGCCTGAGCCAAGTTAGATCTATGTAAATGGCTAAAGCCACAAGAACACCGCATTCTGCTGGTACACCCCTGCATAAGGCTGGACCTATCAAACCTGAATAGCGTAACTATCTTTTCTACAAATGTGCTTGAAATGGGATTTCTATCTTTTTCGTAATACTTAAGATATTTTACTTTTTGCTGCTCCTCATTACTCGCAGCAATTTTATGTACTGCTTTCCATTTATCCTCTGGCCAGGATGAAAGTTGCTGATAATGAGAATGAGGACTCTGCGATCCTTTCTCACAGCTGATGCTCCCAGTTCCACATGTGGCCCTGGGACATATATCCAGAGAGAGATCTTGTAGCAAGCACACACTCACAGGGATGCCCAGGTATTGGCAGCACATGTCAGAGAATGCATTTGAAAACAAGATGGATAAACCCATTACTGGAAAAAAACCTGCAGTACTGGGGACAAACACCTTCCAAGAGCTAATGAGTCCTTGGCTGGAGTGGCAACGATGCGTTTGGTTGATATGCTCTTACTTGTCTTAGCTAAGTCCTCTAAATCTATTAACTGAACCTCTGTTTTCAGTATTAGCATTACCAGACTTAAGTATGGAATGAGGTAAAATGAGTTGCTGACACGTACAGACACTGATCTATTATCAAAAAATGTGCCTCTCCCCGAGTCTGATTGGTAGTCATCATGCATTTCAGAGGTAAATAGCACCTGTGGTGAACACTGAATCCAGCCACCAGGAGCAAAGAGTGTTTATTAAATCAGCAAATGTGTTGCAGTGGTTCCAGCAAAACCAGATAAATGAGTTCAGTTGTCCCATATGGGGCCTCTCTTGAGGTCTTCTCTTCGATGTGCTCCTAAAGCCCTGAATTATTATAATGACCCACATGATCTGTTGAATTTGAAAATTAATATTTAATTGTATTGACTTGTTGGTGGTTACATCACAGGCAGGTCCTCGATCCCATTTTGACAATGGGAACTGAAAACAAAAAAAGGATGGCTTAGATCTGTTTGGTAAGACTGTCATCTTAAACGGTACTTGTGTTTGCAGTTCTAGAATAGGGGAAAAAGCCTTGCCATACTGGAGTGGAAGTCTCCATCCTCCATTTTAGAGACCTAGGATGAAGGATGCTAAAGCAAGAGCACGTCTCACTGTGCACTGGCTGTGAACATAAACCCTACCCCCAGTCGTAGCAAAAATCACAGTTCCGTACCTGACCAGTTAGCAGATGGCAGTTTTCTATGTGTATTAACATGGAAGTAAAGCCTAAGGAGATACATGTCATACCTGCTTGTACACGCATGCATGCATCACTAGAAGAATTGCTTTCTGCTTTCTAAACATTGTATTTAAAATAAGTACGCAGAACTATAGTATAGCTACCGAGTGGCTTAGTGAACAGCATATCAGAAAAGCAGGATATCACAGTTCTCAATTAGATTCTCGTTTGTTGTAGTAGACTTCAAGTGACTTTCATCAAATTGCTTCATCTTCCTGTGCCTCATATTCTCCATTTCTAAAAGCTCAGGATAAAGAGGTCTTTTATAGGATGTTTGAGGCAAAGATTTGCTGTCAGTCTGTACATGACTTCATTAAGAAATACTTTTTTTTCAAAAATGAGCATTCAAAGCATGTAAAAACTGTAAGTCCCTGTCAAGAAACATAAAAAGTTGTTTCAGAAATATTCAAGACTTTTATAGCGCTGGAGTTCTTGTGAGGATGGGGCTGGGAGTACTTTTCAGGACCAAGGTTTTGTGCAGTGCAGGACAAGTTACAGAAGTTCCCTTATTTCTTCATGACTATGATTCTTGCTTTGTTTGGAGCTAAAGATGATGCCTGTAGTGGTAATTGTCGGAGTAGGATGTGCTCAGGGATGAAGGTGGCTATCCCACGGTACTCAGAGATCAAATAGCATGGCTGATGGCCTTCCTCAGTGAGTACAATTTGACATCTCCAGTGAGAGCCCACCTATGGTCTAAAGATCAGCAGTTCAGCAAGATGTCACGATGCAGAAGAAACGGTGCTTTTTTCATAGCGCTGCTGTGTAACCCCTGTGTCGCTGCCCCTGGGACACTGTGCACCCTTCCGGTCACCTTAAATCATGCAGAAGGGGTTCAGAGTGATGGTGAGCATACAAATGTGATGAGTGGGGAAGGTTAGCATGGCCACAAACAGGTGGGGACAGGTCAAAGGGAAGTAAGTTAAGGAATGGCAGAGAGAGGGTGGAAAGGGGACAGGAAAGCTATGCAAGGAAAGAGTTCAGCTTGTTGTTCCCTTAATTAGGACGGGAGCTCACTGCCACAAGAACTCAGTGAGTCATTCACAAGATAATTGAGCTGTTGTAGGTGGCAGATTTTGGAAGAAAGACAAAACCTGTTTCAGACCACAAGCCAATTTTGGATTACTGAGGGCCTGCTCCTAACATGGGTACCGATCGCTCCAGGTTTACACAGTCCTAACACACCAAAACCACTCTGCCCCATCTACGACAAGACACTAAACCAGAAAGATAGCTGGACTGATCCAGCCAGATCACTCACAGAGGATGTAGCAATAGCATTTTAGGCAGCAAGGATAAAGTCTGGGTGAGTAACAGAATCAGCTTTTGTCATTACTTGCAATGAAACCCAGGTGACTCATCTACCCTCAAAAATTTATTTCCATGGTACTCTCAGTGTCATTTTTGACTGTGAGAGGTTCAAGTGAATCATTTATGAACATATTCTAGCAGCTCAGCCAAGGGATATTCTTCCAAGCCTGGTTTCTTGATGAGACAAAAATGGAAAATGAAAAACCGCATTCTGATAAAACTAGAGCTTTATCCAAAATTTCACCTGAGCCCAGGAAAATTTAGTTCAAAGTTCTCCTCTGGTCTGGAGCCAGTGATTCAAACTTAATGTCTCTGCCTGTCAGAAAGGATAACATATAATTACCTACCTCACCAGGGCATTGCAAAAATTAGTTACTATTTGCATAGAGTGGTTGAATAATTTAAAAGTCCCCATCTCTGCTTTTGTGAAAGACTGTCTTTCTAAAGCAAAATAAAGTATTAGTAATTTCAAAGTGGTAGTAGGGGAGAAGACATTCTCCAGAGCACAGCTTGAGTAATTCAGTGGTGCCAAAAAGAAACAGGCAGGTGCTGGGGAATAGCTGGGACATGTCATGCGGAAGGGCCAGCCTGCCTCTGTAGCAGGCTGCCTCTCACAGGATCTGGGACCACCTATTTGTCGTTCAGATGGAAGATGTCTTCCATCCAGTGATATTCCATCCAGGCATACTACACAATATTTTGAGAAGACAGAACCAGTAATTAAAGAAAATATCAGGAAGTTGTTTGGGTTTTTTTTTCAGTTCAACTGTCCTGCACTTTTATCACAGCTTTCCCTCATTTCTTGGATAACCATACCTAATGGCACTCCTTTGCCCTCCCAGGTTTCAAGGGATACCTGTGCCCCAACTGCAGTGAGAAGATGTGCATCCTCTGCTCCTCTCAGGATTTTGTGCTGCTGACAGGGAAGCTGTAATTTGGCTTTGGTGTTTAGATTGCACTTATCAAAACAGTTCATTTGCATTCACAGTCTCACCCTTGACATTTTAAGTCCAGTATGTTTGAAAACGTCTTGTCTGTCATTTGCAAGATAGGAGAAGCAAGGTGTGCTGGGTTCCCAACAATTGCAAGGCAAAGATCTCTTCTGTCCACATGCTTCTTCAATTCACTGTTAGTTTGCACTTCCATCAGCTATAATGGGTGCAGGACATCAGGACTGAGCAGAGCTATGCAATAGAGACTTGCTCCAATTATTTTGTAAGTGCTATACTGCAGTGTCAGCAACTGTGGTTGGGACCCCATGCACTATGCACCACACGCACACATGCCAAGGACACTGTTTCTGCATTCGGTTCTTTGGGGTAGGGACTTTCCTGTTGGGGTGTATCCTGGCTGTATAGTGCCAAGAAAGACTTACTAGATTTTTTTTTCTTGGATTGTCTGATTTGAATGGAAGTACTCAGAATCCAAATCGTAAGGCACTTCTGCTATGAATTGAGTTATTTACAACTCCGGTATCTAGGTTTCCTCCATCTTTAAAATAGGTGGCCCTTCATCCACACAGGGTGTCACCACTTGTTTTGTCCAGGCGAGATATATGACATAAGGTTGCAGATGCAGTTGCATTGGATAGGTTTGCAAGAAGAAATGGAAAGATGGCCAAACCCATAAAAATCTCAGTGTAGAAAGCTTGTTTAGTTATATTTTATTGCCTGAGTGTTCATTAGCTACCTAAACACCCTTAAATCCCTACATAAAGGGTGGAGGAAGGAAGGAGGAGATCAGAATGGGATTACCCTGAAGACAGGGTGTTGAGGAGTCTCCCCGAGGTCTGGGAACACCAGCTTGATCTCCTAGGCTTGTGCTGTCCACTCAAGTGTGGCCCTTTGTGATTTCACCTGCAGAGCCGCTGGAGTCTGTAAAAGAGAAAAAACATAGTAAATACAGACATTTCATTTTTACTTCCCAGGGAAGACTCACAGATATGGTTGGCATTGATCATAACACACATTTATTTGTATCAAAACATCCTTCTGGCTAGGAGTTTCCTGACTGAGATAGGCATGTATCATCATGTACCATGGCATAGCGAAGCATCCCCATATGAGCGTGAGGTTTACCTCATATGTGCAGTCAATGTGCTTGAACACTTGTATTTGTGCTTTGCTCTTCAGTCCAGGATTTCTGGGAGAAATAAGAAGATGAATAAAACAGGGAAGCAAAAGGGCACAATAGGGAGGAGAAAAAATGAGCTGTATGCTAACCCTGCCAACCGCTGGGGAATGTTCTTTCCTATTTGCATAAGTATTCGTTTTATTATTTTAACTCATTGCTTCTCTCTCTCTACTTCACTTTGTTTGGGGTTGCGATTAGTTAGCATAAGATCTTACAGAATATGAACTGCAGCAGACTTCTGCTTTATTCCACAGCTGGGGTGACCAAGACACAAAAAAGAAGCTTCTCATTGATATTTCTGGGAAGATTCAGAAAGGATTTTAACCTACATAGTTTTCATGTGTAACAGGAACTAAAGGAAAAAGAATTACATTAAAAGAAAAAGATGGCCTTCTCTACCCACCCAATCTTTCAACAGTTCATTTCAGTTATTTATATAATGAAAGACAACAGTTCCAACAGAGAGGGCAATGTACTATGAATTTTCCACTTCTGCATGTATACCCCCTGTGGTAAAATTTGTAGCAATGACAAAGAAGCTACTAAAAAAGAGCAACTTTTGGTCTAGATTTTTTTTACATTCAAAATATCATTTATAACTCAAATCCCTTTGAACCTTATTAAGAAATTCCAGAAAACATTTTCGCTTCAGTTTCCCCCTTACATCAGCCCACAGGAATAAATTAGAAGTAACTACCTTGTGCATGTAAATATCCATGGGTATATGCATTCACATGAGAGCCCTGGATCTGCAGGAGTATAACCAATGGACAATACGGTTGTGAAAAGATCTGTAAGAGCGCCTTTCAAAAAGCAACAGCGGCTGAATGTGTTCTCACTAATAAGTATTTGAAACTAGATTTCAGAACTAGGTCTGTTCTTTTGAAACTGTGTTGGTTACACAGAGATCTGTGTGGCTGGTGGAAAAGGACATGGAAGCCCCAAATGTCCCATTCTATAAAAGGTCCTTTTATTCTCTTCCCTTTCTCATAGAAGATGCTCCTTTTTTTTTTTTTCCAAAGCCATTTCCTCCCTCTTCTTTCTATCTACAAGTGAAAAGTACACTCATTTAAAGCCATGAAATCTACATTTCTTCATTAAAAGTGTATTAAAAAACACACACCAGAATTATACTGTGCATAATGCAATCCCCATCACATTATAAAGTACCAGCAACAAGAAATATTGTCATCAACGCAGTCTTACATTCATTAAGCAAATACTGCCTGAGACAGTGCTTAGATTTTCTTCATTTTTCTATTACATGATCCATCGGACTTTATTTGCTTGTGATTACGGAAACAGCTGAACATTACACCTATAAGTTCTAGTAGCTTGCTCCATCATTTTCTTTTAATAGGCTTCAACAGCAAAGAGAAAATTAAACCAGGGAAATCTTGTAACAGAAAATGAAGAATACCTGATTAGGTGCATACAGCAAGTACTGAGGGAAGGTAGCTCATTTTAAGCTATGCCTATAGGGCACGTTTCACCATTTTAGTTCCTAGGCACACAGTTTACCACTTACTCATATTTTGTGGACACTTTTCACGTAAAAGTCCGACTACTCGTAAGATAGTGCTTTGATGCACACTTATCCAAAAGGGAACGGGGACTGGGTTTGCATTTTATCCAACAAATGAAATCGGACATAGGCTTCAGCACTTAAACTCCAGCTACAGCCAACACTAGACCTCTGACACCCTGGCTGTCACTGCCTTGAAGGTGCCTGGGTCTACCCTGACACGAAAAATTACTCATGCACTGGGCATCGCCCCATGCCACAGGGTGCTCCTCTCTCGGCTGGGCTAAGTGATCATGCACTTTGTTTCTGCTGAAACCTAGTGAAATCTGGGAGTTGAGGGTGCTTCTGCCCATGGGAAGGGATGAGCTCCCTCCAGTCATCATTGCCTGAGCCTGCTGGGCATGCACTGATAGCACAGGGTGCAGCACAGAAACCAGCAACTGACATGAAGAGCAGTGGTGGCAGCTGTTGTACTGTCCCTTTCCATGCCCCTAGACCTTCCATAGTGTTTGCTTAGGAGTGGGACAGCTGCCGTTGGGGATTCAGTTTCCAACAACAGCATCTAATCAGGAGGCTGCAGCTCCCTGTGGAAGCCCTGCCACCTTGCTGGAAAAGAGTTTGAGATTAACCAAAATGCCGAGGATGCAAAAGTCCATAGTGCCAATGGGGCATTCAGCTGAGAAGGTGCCTTTGATTCATGAGGACTCTCAGGACTGCTACTGTATTTTATGCAGTAACTGCAAAAATAAACAAACATACAAAACCTAACAAAACCCTACCAGTAAGCAACTCCTGCTCTGCTCTGGGGTTTTGTTTAATAAGGTATGGATATAAGGTGCCTTCCCTCATGACGATGTCCTAGACGGCAGGTGGAGCTTTTGCCCTGTAGCCCCTGGTCAGTGCCTAAGGCATTGGCTGACTCGACTGATGCAGCAGGATGCAAAATTGTCTGATTGTAGGTGACTTGCTGCTCCCCAGTCAGGCTGGAATAGATGCTATTAACTCATCAGTGTAGGAAGGATCGGTACACAGGTCTCTCCTCCAAGGCAGAGAGGTTCTTGTAAATTGGGTGCTGCAAAGGTCACATTTAGCTTTTGTCCTGTTGCTACTAACCTTCAGGGCCTCTCTGGCAGCACAAAACTACCTTAATAGTGGTTGCAAGTGAAATTTAAGTTCCCTGTGAGTAGTTGCAGCTACATAAAGAGGACTGACTCTAGATGAGAGCTAGGCACAATGAGAAGACATATATGCAAAAGCTCTGCAAGTAATGAAAGGATTCTTTGTTTCCACCACAGCAGCTGGAGATGAAAAACCACTGTTCAGTTGCTTCCAGGGCAAAGATAGCCTAGTTAATCTGAGCTGCCCTCAGTCCACATCCCAGATGGAGGTATCGTGCTGTAAGAAATTGAGATGTTCTGTAGAGGAGAAAATAGTTCAGCTACAGATTGACCTGTCTCCATAACAGCAACTACATGCTGATTTTTCCCTCTAAAATTGTCAGTGTTTTAAGAATTGTTAAATGAGCATCGTTTGGGCTTGTGGCTGAGAGGAACAGGATCCTACCTGCTTCATGCAGAGGGAGCACTAAGCTGTTTGTTGCTGGCAAATGTCTCACAGAAGAGAAGGACACGATGTCGAAGTGACAGAGCTGAAGGTAGTCCCTGGTCCAGAAAAACATGCCATAATCTAACTCCGATCAGCTCTCCTGTTTAGAAAACAGCAAAGAGGAGTTTGTGCTAAAGCAGCTTGCTACCGTACATCTCAGATTGTCAATCTCACTTTGAAGCCTCTATGAGAAAAGAAGCTGCATTTTAGTGCTGCTGACTAAGAGACAGGAAGAACAGCTCACGGATAAGCAGCCTCACTCTGAGAACGTTTTTGGCCACCCCACTGGTCTAAGGCAGATGATTGGTCTGAAACCCCACAGAGACCTTGCTTATCATCACGGGTGTGACCAGAGTGACCTAGACATCCAAATGCCGCTCTACAACCTGGCTTTGGAGAAGCACAAAGTCCTGAGATCAAGGGGCACGGTGCATGTTTTTGTGAGATTTCCCTCCCTGTCCTCAGATGCTGCAAGAACTTCCTCCCTCTGCCAGGCATGTGTCTTCAGGAGGTGTTCAAGGACCGTCTATGCAGACAGTTTCCTTACAGAATTGCCTCACTTTGCAGTCTGGGAGAGCGTGCTCCTTTCTTTATTTTCCCCAGTAGGGAATTATTCATGCACATTCCTGTGCCCATGTATGAAAAGGAAACATTCTGTTCAGAGTGTACATGCACCCTTTCCTCTGCCACTGGCGTGCATGAATGTGTGACCCACTGTTTCTTTTAATCACACATGACCACAAGCTGTTTCCCAAATGCTGCCTTTAAAATCAGCTTGTGGATGTGGTGAAATATAGGGTAAGCAGCACAGGCAGATTTGCTGGGAGGACTGTGGCTGCCTAGAGGAATCCCCCCTTATCGCTCCCTGGCAGAGATTGCCCTCCCTAGCGCCTAATGGAGAAGAAAGCAGACTTCAGCACAGTCCCCTCTCTTCTGCCTCCCTCCCCTGTTGCAGCTGTAGCAGTATCCTGCCTCCCACTCTGTTGCTATGCCAGCTTCAGTCAGAGGTTATCTGTATGGTAATACACTGCTAGTTATGGAAAGCAGCACTACTTTTATAGCATAACACAGAATAAATGAGCAAAATAAACTGAGGATGAACATATGTTGCTGGAGGACTGCAGGGTCCTTCCTGGAGCAGCATAGCACTCGTTGCTCAGCCAGATGACCTGTGCCATGCTTGCTTTCTTTCTCCTTTCTTTCCCTGGGTATGGGTATGCTGGCCAGAGCTCACTGGCAACACCAGCACACCATCAGCCTGCAAGGAGAACATGTGTGTGTGTCCGTGTGTCCCTGCCCTGGGGCTTTTGGTTTCCAACCTAGTTACAATACCTCGGGATGTTCGTCTCATGCCCTGTCCCCCATCCTGGTACAACAGTCACTCTGATCTCTGTGGGTCTCGGGCCAATGCCTCTGTTGTATAACACATGAGAATTAGGGCTCTGCCTGGCAGTCTCAGGAGACTGTGGCGGCTGTGATTTAAGGGCTTATTGGCACCTATGCTGGTGCCTCTACCAGACATTACTGTCCCAGTGGCAGAGGCAGTGCATCTTTCCCAGAGCCCCAGCAGTTCAAAACCCCTAACTGACATAAACCACTGCTGGTTTCAGCTTGCTCACAGATTTTGAGCAACAAACTGCAGTAGGTGAGGAGCAGAGGTGCTGCCCGTTCTGCTGCCTTAGCCAGCATGCAGTAACTCTTGGCAGATGGCTGGGCATGGTACCACCTTAAGCTCCCCTCCAGCATGAATCCTAGCCCCATGATAGCAGCAGATGCACAGCGTAATCATGGAAGCTGTTTTGTTAAAAACTGACAAGAAGTAACGTGCAATACAAAGACCAGATGCATCCAGCACCTGATTTTAGACCTCAGGCTTTCAGTGTGACCTACAAAGGTGCACTGGCTCAGGCCACACAGGTGGCAGGACATTCTCTCTTCTAAACTCTGGAAGACCAGCAGATTCCTAGAAATTACTGCTGTGTGTGTTTTGTCTTGTTTCTTTGTGCCTCATCTTTCTGTTTTGCTTTTGCATGTCCATTTGCATTCCTTTATCCAGAATCTTTTTCCGCAGTTTCTTATACATGCTGGTGTCCAGTACAGCATAATAGAGTTTGATTGGCCCACAATCAACTCTTCATAATAAAAATCACATAGTATTGTCTGATATGTTATGTCATAGATAGTGGAGAATAATTTACTGCTTTTTCCCTCTCTCATACCAAGAAATTTGAGGATACTTTGGTACTCCTGCCATAACGCTGTGTGTCACTTCAGAGACCTTCAGAGGCCACTGAGTTACAAATAGCTGTCAATTTGTGAGACTCAAGCAAGCTTTATGTAGCAGTTTGGCATGTAGCATTACTGCAATCAGAACTAATTTCTCCTATAAACAGGTGCTACTTCCCATTCTTGAGGGATTTCTTTGATGGGAGGAATTATATTAAAAATAGGTACTCTTAGTTTTGCAATTATCTCAGAAATCAAGTTAAAAATACAGTTTTAAGGGTAACTCTTTACTGACAATGGATTTTGCATCAAAATGTCTCCTCTGTTCTGTATATTCTGTTTTTAATCAGTGGGGTATGGTATCATTTTCTGAGGTAACTGAGATTTTGGAATTAAACTCCTTCACTGTGCAACTTTCCAAATCCTCCTCTCCGTTTCCTTGTCCTTCCTACACTACAGGCTGCCTTTTCCAGCAGGTTGCAATCTTCAACAATCTGATGATACACTTCAGTGGCACAAAGCCTCAGCACCACAAAATTCAGATACAACCTTGATGGTGTGAAGTTGTGTCAATCTCCTTTTAAAAAAAAAGTTAAATTTTACACCAAACAAAGCATACTTAGCTTGGAAATCCATAGTAAAAGAAGAGAAACATACCTCTGCCCCCCCCAAGAGTGCTGTATTACTTAAAAGCCGCCATTTCCTGGGGAGACAAAGGAGTTATGTTTTTCTCCCTCATTGCACAAAGACTACAAAGGCATCCCAGTGTGAGATGCTCTCTCTACAACACTTTTGCATGGGGCGTCACTAGACCTTTTTCCACCAATTCCCTCTTGAGTGGCACTCCTGTAGTTTCTAGGGAAGGTGTCGAGCCAACCCTGGACTTTAAAAAGTAACCTTGCTAAGCGCAATGCAGTAAGGTGAGGTAGGAAGGAAACTTGTCTTCTGGACATTTAGGCAGCAAGGGCAATACTGTGAGAGGAAAAAGCCAGACACCAGTCATTACAGCTTAGCATTATTCAAAGAGTGAAGTAAAGCTGGAGAGTTAGCCAAGAAGTGAAGTCATGCTGAACAGCACAAGGTCACCTTCTAAACCAAACCCTTATATGAGACCATTGCTAATATGTCCCATCCAGGTGGGGTGGTTCTCCACCATCCTATCAGAGGTGGTTTTTCTTGAGTCCTATGCAGGTTAGGCATTAAAAAGCCTTTTACACACAATGAACAGGACTAAGCAGGCCCACTAGTGCTAACACAACTGAGCTTTTCGGAGAAAAGTTTCCAGATTTTCTGTCTCACTTTTGGAAATGGCTAGGCTGTGTCAGCTAAGGTTGTGTCCCTCCTTTCTCCAAACAAGTAAATACAAACAAGTTAGTCTGAGGCATCCTTGCAGCATGGAAAAATCTCATCCTCATATTTACTGTCTGACAAGGCTAAAATAATTTTTTGTATCAACACTAGCAAGAACCTAACCAGTAGGATATGCCTTTGATGACAAATACTAAATAAAAAGTCTATCAAGCAAGAACAGTCTATTAACTTGTCTCCCCTGCAACTAGGGTGAACATTCAACATAGAAATGTCTCAAACCCTGTTTTTTTTCTCAGTTTCCTTTGTGCTTAGGCCAACTTGTGGTTTGGGTTGGGAGCAGAGTCGTCGCAGTGTTAGAGGTACACTGGCCAAAGCTGTCCCTATAACTCAGGCAATACCATCTGGCCCTGCTGTTTATCTCCATTAATGATTTTGGGCTTTCGCTGGTGGCTGAGCAGAAAGGGCCTCACCTGAATTAACTCATCACTTCTGCTTCTTTCTGCAGCACCAGGCAGGATCCTGCTAGATCTGACACTCACTAACAGAGTCAGCTCCATGCCACCTTCCACCCCTGATCCATCCAAGATCACAGATCCCCACCGAAGACCAAAGTCAGCAGGAATCCAGGATTTTATTCCCTCTTATGATTAGTTAAGCTACTAAACCAATTCTGATTTTGCATGTCTTTCTGATATCCCCCCAACATAACAAGCAAGAAAGCTGTTGAAAAAAAGATCTTTTCTGTAGTTGTCTGGCTCAGTGCTCACCAGCTATTGGAGGCAAAGAAATCTGTATCTCCATAGCTTCAGGCCACATGGCTTAGCTCAGCAGTCAGTTTTCCAAGCCACAATTATAAGGATTACTAACTAACTACTCATTGCTATTATCTGTCACTAGACATTAATTTGGGGGCAGAGCTTGTACATTAGATTTTTTTGGAGGATGCTTATGATGTAATAGTAGGGGAGGGGAACCTTTTGGTGCTACAGTAACTGAAGAGAGAGAAATGAAGCCAAAATATTTTAAACCAATAATAAATATAACAAACCAACACAATCAAGTGGAACAAAAATCACTTTAAGTGGCTTTGTATTTGCATTCACGATCAAGGTCTCATTTATGCAATTATTGTTTGTAATATTGTATTGATCCTTTTGCAAAGGAAAAACTGTACTGATTTTTTTAAAAAGAAGAGAATAAAAAAATAATGTTCTTGTAAACAGGGATGGGCTGGAAGATTTCAAAACCATTTCACTATCCTGAAGGCTGGAGCTCAACTATTTACCAGTAATGGATCAGATCCTAAAACTCACTCTGCTCATCCAAATCACTTATGAGAAGGAATTGGTTTACAGAAAATTCCTTTCCTTTGCCTTGGAGCTGTTTCCTGCATTGTATAGGCATTTGTAGAGATGAGAAGTGGGCAAGATTTCCAAAAGCACTGAGTTCCTAAAGAAACTGATTATGCATCTAGGAGGGTTTTCTGAAGTACCTAAATAGCTTGTAATCTATTTCTATGGTTTTCAGCTCACTGTGATACCTCTGCAGACCTCACCAGGTATGTATTTGAATCCCAAATGTTCTGGAAAATATACTGCAACCGCCTCTCCCAGTTTGTGACACTGAGTATTTCATAATTTATCTTCATTTTTTTAAATCCTTAGCATACTTTTTAAGTAAATTTATTTCCCCAAAACAGACTCCAGGGATGAGATAAGTGCATTTCTGAGAAACCATAAGAGATCCTGGGCAGATCTGTCTCAAACAGACCGTGCTGGCTGCCTTTTCACAAGGTCAAAAGGTATCAGTTTGTGGTTTCAGGCTCAGGGGGTCTTCTGAGATACAGGGAGTTTGTGTCCAACCAGTATGCAGTGCTTACCACTGATTCCACAAAGTCAGAATATATTTTACAATTTTTAACATAGGTAAACTAGGCCTAGATCAAACATTTATGCAATTCCACGAAGTCGTAATGCAAGTCAGTCTGTCAGTCATGCCCCCACACAGATTTATTATACCTTTTGATTGTCAGATACAAGTGAATTGAAAACAGAAGCTCCTGAAACAGTTTCCTTGCACTTCTTGTAAGTAATCAATTACTCCTAAATTGCTTAATAAAAATATGATTATATGATGTCTCTTTTACAGTCTCCTTCTCTGCTCTGTCCAAATGCTCAAAAATATACAGCTTCCCTACAAATCCCCCTCCTCCTTGCAAGCAGCACAAAATGATCTTCAGCCAGCAGCTGAGATAGATTGCTTCCAGCACAGAGCAATCTTGATTCAGCAGTGGGCTTTGATAGTGAGCTCTGAGCCAGGCAGTCCTAGCAATCCCTCTGTGCATGGGAATTGCTGAATTCGAGATGGGGCTGTGATGAAGTCCGTTAGTGTCAACATGCTCAGCAGCCCCTGACAGTAACAGGGACTGCAGTGCTGTGATGGCAAAGAAATACTGGTACTTTGGTTAGGCATGAACAGAACATACTTGACGGAAGATAATTGGTGAAATAGTCATAAACCAGCATGTTATCAGTAATGGACAGATCAAAAACTGAACTTTGTATTGTTAGGATGTGACCTCCCCCTGCAGACAAGGTCATGGCTCAAATGGACCAATTCTGCTAAGTATCTGGGACTAACCTTGTATTGATCTGGAGAGTGTCATTTCTATGTTAGTTTAAGCTGAGCTTAGACTGCGTTGCTGCTGAAAATGATGTCTTATTCCTTCTTCCGACTTGTGGTTTCAGGTCCCTGTGCCTGCCTCGCAGTAATGCAAGTAAAAGGGCAGGAAAACACACGGAGGGGGACACTGTTTCTGACAGGGAGTTGCTTGGTGCAGACCGATAGCCAGATTGCCTGCTGAGGGGTCAGCCTGGAAGGACAGAAGTCCTCTGCTGTCTGCGGGCCAAAGAAGATCAAATACACAGAGAAGAATCTTACTGAAAGCTTTCAAATTCGTAACAGCGCAAATTAGGGGACACACTGCAGGAGCAGCACAAATCTCCTTTGAGCAGTGAGCACTCCTGCATGTTCTAGAGGATGCTGGATAGGCAGAAGTTGTCTTAGCAAAATAGCAGAGTTGCAACAGCAGCAGGTAGGCACTGAACTTGGCTGTTGTCAATAAATGAGAGCCAGTTAAGCTTGGTGTCTGAAACTCAACCATCTTGTGGTTTTGCCTGTGAAAGTTTCACCATGGGAAAGAACAACAGGTAAAATCCGAGCTACACTTAGGAATTGCAATGCTAAATTATTCTATACAAAGGAAATTAAGCGATCTCCTTCCCAAGTGCTGATCCAGGAACATGTCCTGTCCAATTTCTGCCCTCCTTCTACTTGCACAACTTCAGACCAGAGCCATGTCTTTCCACTTCCTCTGTGCTCTGCTTTCTGGCTTCATCGTGTGTGTCCCTGCCTACCATCCACACCCCCAGGGTGAAGCACTTGTAGGAGTTTAGTCCTGGCAAAGGGTCATGCAGAGCAAGCACGGGAGCCATGAGCTACTGCCTCACAAGGGACCGAGTTAACACATGCAAGCAGCCCCAGGAGAACTGCCTGCAGCACCTTTCTCTTCACCTGGAGCATATCTGGGCAAGGTAATTTAGGAGCTGAACTACCTTTCTGTCAGGTCAGAACAAAAGCTGGTGCAGGGCAGTTTCATGGGATGATGTAACTCAGTGGGGTGAAGGCTGCCTGGGCTACGTGGGGTTTCATACAACCACAGGGACAGCCTGTGTCTGCCTAAGACTGGCTTTGGGACAAGTAAGTTCCATAGCAACAGCTTAAAGGCCTCAGTGCCATTGGCACTAGGTATTAACTTTTCACTGGCAGCACATCCAAGCCTTAGCAGAACACGGCCTCCTTAGCCCCCTTCTCATCATGAAAAGATTGGGTGCTTAAGACACCACCACAGGCGTTTAGACTTTCTCCTTGACAAAAAAATTGGCAGCAAATATCCATATTCTAGAAAGACCTCACAGTGGCTGAAACAGCAGCTCAAATGCTCATCGTACATCAACACATGGAGCTGTTATAGTAGTTGTTAAGCTTTCTGTTACCTGGCCCGCTTTGCTGTCACCTGGACTTCAAGAGCTCGCTAAGCTTGCCTGTAATACATCTTCAACAAGAAACAAGGAGAAACAGGAAAGCAGCTGCAATTGCATAGGAAGGCTGAAAGCCACAAAAACATGCACAGTCTCTGATGTTGTTGCTCAACCCAAAGCATTCATTATCTCGTTCTGCACAACAACATTATTCCTATTCCTACCTGCTGCTGCAACCACTGCCTTGTTCATCATTCAGTTGCTGCACAGTCTTTAGGAAAGGATGTTCATGAGATAATCCATCTTTCTTCATATGCATAATAAAAATAAATTAATAACTACATAAATAAAGCAGCTACAGTATTTTAAGTTCTTTTCTTTATTGTTAGTGTAAATCATGAATCCCCTCTGCCCAAATTATACCACTGAGCACAATCCTTACTCAGAACTCAGAACTTTCAATTATTAGTTTTTCAATTTATAGCAACTTACCTTCTCTACCTACAACTATTCTACTGACTGAAGACACTAATTAGGAACAAAACATGCATTATGGTTTTTGGAAATCACATTACTACTTCAAAATGTAAGCAAATGCTTTATAAAGTTATACATATCAAGACAGTGGGTTAGCACTGCATAGTTCTTCTCAAAAGATCGTGCAATTACTCCTCATCAACCCGCAGACTTCCATACCAACAGCTGGAATTGCTTTCACTGTTACTTCCTGGCAACTATTGTGAATGATGACTGCAGAAATCCTGTGACATTCAGAACTTTGGCATGATGAAAATTAATCTTCATTTTAGGAACATGGAAGCAAGCAAATGTGAATGTTAATGTAATTAAAAACTTGCCAGTTGGGGAATGTTGGGCATGAGGCTTGAACTTATGACTAACGTCACTTTTTCACAGCTGTGGTGCATGTATGTATAGAGAAGAAAGATGCGCTGAATTCTAAAATATTTAACATTTGCAAATATGTATCATGCTCCCTCTCTGTGGTTTGGTGTAATTCCAAATGAAGCTACCAAACCCACTTCTATCTTGTACTCAGGGTATTTTACCTACCTTTGCTTCTACATGGTGCATGACTGCCGGTCCCAATGCTAGAGCTGAGGACAAACCATAAAAATCTGGAAACATATTCAGTTTTTCCCATTGTTCTCTGTTTTGATTCTGGAATTCAGAAGGGGATTTCTCCTTTCTGATTTTCTTTGCCTGTGGCCAGCCGGCAAACCTATTGCAGCAAAAGAAGACATTTCACACGTAATAACGTAATTTCAAGAATAAGAACTGTGTTTCGGTAAAAACTCTATTAGTGTAAGACTGTAATGACTAATCTTATGCAACTGAGCTAGAGAAATCCAAAGAACAACAAAATTATTTCCATTTATCCACCAGTATTCCTGATTTGGCACAAGAAGACAGTACATGACTGTGCCACAGGATGTGACGTATTCAAACAGTGAAATACTTGGAAACACACAATGGCTGGGACTAATTTTTTTTCCTGGTGAAGGGTTTCAGAGTCAATTGTTGCATACCCAACATACCGAACCCAGCCTTTGGACTGGCATCTGTCTGGGAGAACCTGCCATGTTAACTCCATTTTTATTCAGGCATAAATGAATGGCAGCTGAAGACACCCAACATTCAGTTCCCAATGAGGACAGGCCCATTAAATTCAAAAGCAAACCATCTGCTGTTGACTGTTCTTCAAGGTCAAAGGCATGCTGTCCATATGGTGAAATGTGTGGCTATACCAAATATTCCTTTCCTTTCCCCCAGCCCAACCTGGTAAGACTAGGGAGAGCAGGGTGGGTTAAAGCCCAAAGTGGCAATGCCACATCTAGGTGCTCAGGAGGGCCCCAGATTTTCAGTAGGTCGTACATTTAGGTCATATTTCTCTGATATACTTGCCTTATAGGCAGTGCCTCTCTAGTACTCTCTCCCAAACACAGCTTCTCTCCTTGAGCCTCAGCAGAGAAGGAAAAGTGAACGAATCCTGTCCTTCAAGACTGTGAAATTGGGATGCAACTTCCCTCAGCCACGAAAGAGCAGGGAGGTCTGTGAACCTCAGCCTCATTTTTTCTCTTCCTTTTTTATGTCAGGGAGGATGACGGTCAGCAGGGAAATACTTGCTGTCCAGGTAGCCCAGGGCAACTGTAGGACGTTCACTCCTTGCGAGGTCTTTTCTTCTTGGGAAGTTTCGGCACCCGCTCTGCCCCTCAAGCCTTTCAGTCCACTTCTGTAAGGGAAGGGGGTACAAACTTCACTTCTCCAGAGAGGAGGCAGAGGGGAGAGGCAATAAGAGGCTGCTCCCACTGGTCCTTTGAAGCCAGCCTTGAGGACAGGAGAGAGAGGACCGAGGACAACCTAACCAGCCTTGCCTTCTGTTCAACTCACTCAACAGGCACCAACATATTGCAGTGGGATGTGTTAAAATGAAAACACCCTTCATCTGCTCCTCTAATGCGGTATGTTGTGGGATCCCTCATTCCATCTCCGCTCTTCCTTTCCCAGGAAAATGCACAAATGGGCTTCACCCACACGAAGGCCTTGTAAGGCAGTTTACACCTTGCTTAATGGATTTACCTCACCTTTAATGAGTTTCAGCACATCTTCACAGAAGGTTTGCATGCGTTTAGCTTGATCTTTTTTTCTTCAGCTCATTACACCGATAATGAAGATAAAGCTCAAGTACTAGGACTGTTAGGGAGCTGGTCATGGCTAAAGTTGAACGCCCATTAAAATCCGAACTAACCGCTTCAGGTAGGATTTCTAGTTACAGAACTATTAATTTAAGCATTTTGCCATGCTACTGAGGTCCTTTTTTTTCATGTACATTATAAAAATGAGTCTATTAATCTTCAATGTGCATATCTCCAGAAAGAAATGAACAGGAACATTTTAATTTTCAATCAGCATTTCTGGTGGATGAACACAATTAAGTACCATCATATAAAATATCTGAGATAGCTTAAGGGTGCAGAGTGAAACTACATGAATAAAGAAAAGAGCCAGTGAATGAATCATAAAAACTTACATCTAAATGACAGAATTCTTCTTTAAAAGAATAAATCAGGATTAACCTAAGCACATGCACATGTTTATAAGTACATACCTATGGGCTCAACCTGCATTTCTAATCCCTTCAAAAACATCCACTTCTGTTTGAACCTGTGGGCACACATACAGTTGTGTGATGCTATTCCAAGCAGCAAAAAAATGCAGGTAATCAAAAAATCATGGTAAAATATTGATAGAAATTAATTTATAAACATATAAATGCTGGTCCATTTCCTGTTACAAAGGCTGTTTCACAAGTCCCATCATAAAACCTAACTTTCCATTATTTCCCACATGCCTACTCCAGGTAAGCTCCAAGCTCTCCATGCATCCTAGGCACCCTTGGCCAAAGAAATTTCTGATTTAAGCAAAGGTGGGACAAGGGCTGGACCTGCAGAAGAAGTCAAGCAAGACAGAGTGACTGCGGGGCTGCCTGGCCTGCCTAAGCCACATGGGTGGGAGGAGAAGCTGAAACTGGTGGGGCAGGAAGATCAGGAGCCACTGGATGGAGGGGAGAGGAAAGATTTTGACAAGAAAGAGGGATGCAGGGAGAAACGATCTGGAGGGACTGTGCTGGTTTTGGCTGGGATAGAGTTAATTTTCTTCACAGTAGCTAGTATGGGGCTGTGTTTTGGACTTGTGCTGGAAACAGTGTTGATAACACAGGGATGTTTTCGTTATTGCTGAGCAGGGCTTACACAGAGTCAAGGCCTTTTCTGCTTCTCGCCCACCCCACCAGCAAGTAGGCTGGGGGTGCACAAGAAATTGGGAGGGGACACGACTGGGACAGCTGACCCCAACTGACCAAAGGGATATTCCATGCCATATGACATCATGCTCAGCACATAAAGCTGGGGGAAGAAGAAGGAAGGGGGGGACATTTGGAGTGATGGCGTTTGTCTTCCCAAGTAACCGTTAGGCGTGATGGAGCCCTGCTTTCCTGGAGATGGCTGAACACCTGCCTGCCCATGGGAAGCAGTGAATGAATTCCATGTTTTGTTTTGCTTGCCTGTGTGGCTTTTGCTTTCCCTATTAAACTGTCTTTATCTCAACCCACGAGTTTTCTCACTCTTACTCTTCCGATTCTCTCCCCCATCCCACTGGGGGGGAGTGAGCGAGCGGCTGTGTGGGGCTTAGTTGCCGTCTGGGTTTAAACCATGACAGTGACAAAAGCCCAGGACAGAAACAAGGACATGGAAATGAGAGAGACATTACTGCTGAACAGGAGCATCAGAAGGTAGACAGGAGCTAAAGACAGATCGCCCTGGTTGGCAGGCAAGAGTGGGGCAGAGTATGGAGATCAGATGAAGATTGGATGGGATTCACCAGGCAAACACGTGGATCAAAGGCAAATGACAAGACCTGAAAAGATTTCTGTAGATAGGTCCCACAAAAAGATGTGTTATAAGGCAGTGTTGGTGGGAAGCAAAAAAGAGATAAATCATATCTCTAAGTGCAAATTTATTTAGGTATCACAGCACATACTTAGAAAGGGTGGGATTAATTTGCCATTTCTGTTGAGCACTTGGATTAATTAATTTCTTTTTTTCTTTCTTTTTTTAAAGTATTTTGGTGCATACTATTTATTCTCTGCACACTCCCACAAATACATATGAGGCACAAAGAAATGAACTGCTGAAATATAAAAAGTACTAGCTGAAAAAGTGTTAATGAATTCCTCAGGCCTTTGAGAAGCAGTGAGTAACAACCACCAAAACAAATACAATCCACTGAAGAATATTTTTAAACCAACTTGTTCACTGAAGACTTTTCCCAGTCATATTTAAAATAAAATACGAAGTGGTTTTAAGTATGAAGTGGTTTGTCTAGATTTTGGAGAGGAATGGCCTGGAAGCTAAATCATAACCAAAACTGTAATAAAACAGATGAAAAATGTACAAATAGACCATATTAAAACTTGCTTATTACATTTTAGTATCCTCAGGAAGTTGTTTACTGCATATTTCTTCTTTCCTGATGCTAGATCTACCTTTCATTTTTCCTTTCTGTCAAATCTATTTCACTCACAGTCTTTGTAGCTTAAACACTTTTTCAGTGGCAGCAATTGTATTTCTCTGTTGTCTCATCATCCGCTCCCTTTCAGGTATAGGTTTTACCTGTGACAATATAAAGCCAAATGTGCTTGAAGATTGTTTCACAAGATCTATGGGAGCTGTAGACTTTCATTAAAGGTTTATTTATTCTACTGAGTATAGATATGTACTATTTCAACAGTGTGAGAATAAAATTCACACATACAAAAATCAGTAAAAGGTCCACTAACAATATTTTGCTCATTAAGAATGAATTTGTAATGGGCTACTCAAAGTAACTATTTGCCTTCTTTTTAATAGTGCGAGGATACTTAGATTTACAAGACTATGTCTTTTATTGAATTAACTAAAAAGTAATATTTCTATAAACAAACAAGATACCAGTTCTCAAGCTGAACAACAAATCAAAAGTTCTTGTTCAAGTTGAAGTAGTGCAGGAAATGTAAGCAAAGAAATTTTACACTTTATGGCATACAGAGCAAAGGAGGGCAAAATTTTCCTTACTTAAAAAGGGAATCTGCTAGCTCCTGGTTGGAATATACACACATACCTAATACGTGCAGTAGTGGCAAACGCCATGGTTTAATATTTAATGATCCTATGATCAAAATATTTTTATATGTCGTGTAAATGGCATTAATTATCATTCATTACTTTTTTATATTCTGTTCTTTTTTTTTTACTTACTAATGGATGACGATGTCTACCAGTCTACTGTATATGTTTGTTTGGGTTAAACCTTTGATGGCCAGTAGACATGAGCAGTGTGATAGAGGAGAGATATTGATACTGAAAGTAGAAGCAAAGCTCCACCAAACTCTCCTCAAGTGGACGGGAAACTTTAACACTCTCATCTGCTCATCCACTGTCAAACAAATAATCTACATGTGATGGGATATGATGGGAAAGGAAGAAAAACAAACTAAACATGAGAACTTCTTATTTTCCCAGGTTTTGCTGTTGGTTATTCCTTTGCAAACTTATCTCCCATCAAGTCCTTCTATGTGGAAGAGTCTTCCCTGGACTAAGTCTGCTGGAAGTGTTCCCCACTCCAGTGGAAAACATGGCCAGGAAAAGGAGTTCTGCCAGCCCACAGCAAGTTTAAGAGTTCCCTAGATGAAGTATTCTTCTTAATGTACTTCCAAGAGCTAAAATTTTTCTAGAAGTGTTGCACTGTTTGAAAGGAAAATATGAAATCTACTTACCTTCTGCCAAAGTCAGTTACTTGTGGAGCTCTGCAGCTCTGACTTACCGAACGCTGACTTGTTCAACCTTGCAGTAATATCCTCTGAGACAAAATCTCCACAGAAAACATAATGGTTTTGGAATACAGTGCTACACTCCTCCACAAATATCATTAAAGCCAACAATCTGTGTATCTCATCTCAGCAAATCCTCAACAGCAAACTTTGGGGCTGAAGTGTGGAAATGGTCTAATGATAAGCTCTTGGTTTGGTCTCCTCTCCACCGCTACTTCTTCCCTGAGGAAGAAGTTATCTGTCTCACAGTTACCTTTGGTTTTGTCTATCTAGCTGGCAAGTGGATGCAATGCCCAGTGTGAGTGAGATGTGATGATGGACTAACTGGCTATTTGCAGATGGACTGCAGGAAAAGCAGGAGAATTGTCCCACACTGCCCCTTTATGCAAAAAATATGGCAAAATCACATCTGAAGCCACAATGACATCAACGAAAACACAAAGCCCATGATGAAGAATACTTGATATTTCCAGAAAGTTGAGGAGAAAACCCCAGCTCCCAATATCACGCATGCTATTTCTGAGCATACACACAGAAATGAGGCATCAGACAGAGATGGGGATTATGTGACACTCAGGCTCCTGTAGTGCAAGATGCAGCTTGCACCAGATGCAGGTGTCTGAAACAAATTGCTCTGGAGGACTCACATCTATCTCTCTCCAGATAAAATTTGATGAAGAAATTGCATTCCCCTCCAAGGATGGCAGATGGGGGGAAAATATGGATGTACTTCTATAATTTTCACAAGGATCTGACAATTATTAATAGTTAGTCTTTAGATTGCACTTTACATTTACAAATTTCAGTACGAACTGTATTTAATTAATGATAAGTACTTAAATACACTGGAGTTGAACTAATGCAGCTTAGAATGACTAATGCACACAGACAGAAGAATCGTTAACCTTAATGAATCATGTTTGGGACAGTGGATGGAATAAGTATTAGAAATATACTTGGACAGTGTGTGACAGGCTAGTAAGATAAAAATTCAGTCATCTTGCACAAGCTGTTTTGTAGTCTTCCAGCTTTTGACTTTTTCTGGTAGATCATAGAATCATAGAATGGTTTAGGTTGGAAAAGACCTCTAAGATCAGCAAGTCCAACTGTTAACCTAGCACTGCCAAGTCCACCACTAAACCATGTCCCTAAGTACCACATCTACACGGCTTTTAAATACCTCCAGGGACGGTGACTCAACCAATTTCCTGGGCAGCCTGGGCATTTCTTCCCTTTTGGGGAAGAAATTTTTCCTAATATCCAATCTAAACCTCCCTGGCACAACTTGAGGCCATTTCCTCTTGTGCTATGGCTTGTTACTTGGGAGAAGAGACCGACCCCCACCTCGCTACAACCTCCTTTCAGGTAGTTATAGAGAGCGATAAGGTCTCCCCTCAGCCTCCTTTTCTCCAGGCTAAACAACCCCAGTTCCCTCAGCCGCTCCTCATCAGCCTTGTGCTCCAGACCCTTCACCAGCTTCGTTGCCCTTCTCTGGACACGCTCCAGCACCTCAATGTCCCTCTTGTAGTGAGGGGCCCAAAACTGAACATAGTATTCGAGGTAGGCCATCAATAGCCATGAGGTAAGCTTAGATTGCAGTGTGCAGTGATAAGAAGATACACAGTGATTGCTCATGGTACCACAGGCACTGGTTTTCCTTGTACAGTACCAGTACTGCCAGGGGAGTTATTGATTCCTGGTGGTTTTAGCAGATGCAGAATCAAGCCTATGAGTAATCAAATCACAGTCACTTTCAGGCTTCCGAAAAGGGGCATAGTGTAGTATTAGTAATTAATGAGGATAATTTTAATATCAGTAATGTCAGCATAGCAGAGCCTTAATGACAGACCTGAATGAAGACCGTATCCTTTTCAAACAGATCACTTTGATGATTTTGTGGTATGAAATTACTTGGGGTGAAACAGTTACGTCCCCAGTCAAGCCAAGAGTGATCCTCTTCTGGGTAGAACAGCACCTCAGAGGTTTGACCATCAGCATCCATTAGTTACAGGCACTGCATCTGCACAGAAACCCTGCAACACACTGGCTCTGTGCCCTGCATTGCTTTTTGGAAATACCAGACACTATCTCAATATAATATATTTACAGTTGCATTTTTAATATCTCTAGAGTGACTGTCAGACAGATCAATTTTTTTGATAAAAGTGACTTTCTGATATTAAAAAAATCCACCTAAGCAGTCTGCATTTAAATTTTCCTTTAATATATTGCTGTTAAACTTTCTGTGTCTGCTTCAGTGTTTATAAGTAACACCGTTATTCCATGTCCAGATGAACACCATTAATTTTCCATTAAATTTTCACATCCTTAACCCCTTGAATTGAGGGAAATGGCAGGCACAGCTCCTTCAGAGGTTGCTAGCACAGGCTGCAGCAGAGGACCAAGTCGTATGAGCACTGATTACCCACCCTTGCACTCACAGGGTGCCTGAAGTGCTCCTCCCAGCCTTGCTGCTTAAGCTTGCTTAGCTCCACTGAGGCAAAAGCTGGGTTTGACTGACGTGTTTCTGACTCCAGAATTCTTGCATCAGTGTGAAAGTCCCCAGAAGGTTGCAAAAAACACTTTCTCGGCGGCACAGTTGTTATTTAACTGTACAAAAAGCAATGGCCTATACCAGGACAACAAGGTGCAGGTGTAATCATACTGAATACTGAGGTTAGGCATTCCTGTGTATCAAACCTATATGCTATTACTAATAATATCATAAAGTATCTTGATATTATTCTTATTTCTTAAAATGATCTGCCATATTAAAACAATGTTTATTCTTTCAGTCATGTAAGATATTGAGACTTTGTGCCTTTATGGCCACAGCAATTATCTTCCCCCTACAGAAGGAAATGAGAAGAGGATGCAGTTCTTGCTGTAGGTATAGGTAGGGTGGTAGCTATGGTAGCAAGCCTTTGCAAGAGTGAGCCCTGTTTTGGAAATAACAGTGCACAGGTTACACAGAGCACAATAAACACAGATTTGTTTACTAGTAACCTGCTGCGATAAACAGAAATGAAAAGGATTAGGTGTTCCTTTGGGAAACATGTCTCTTCTTCATATTAATTACACTGACAGTAGCTTATTAATGCTGTGTCAGCTTTTGTTTACAATTTTCACAGAAAAAAAAGAGAATTGATACAACAGAACATGAATGTAAATACACTTATTTGTCTGCTCAGTACATGTTTCAGTGGGTATTTAAATAAACAAATGAAGATACCTGCACCATTATGAGGCAAAGCAGAAGAACTAAGCTAAAATCACAATGGAAAGCTGTCAAACCCTCACATTTTGCTGCTTGGGGAATGCATAATACATGTAGCGTTTTCTTTGTGGAATCAGTCACGTTAAACAGCTCACTTTCACTCACTTTCCCCAATGAGGTTTGGGTTTAAGTTTTTTGGGGGACATGAAGAGTTCTAGATCTGTGAGCAGCCACACTTTTTGTTCTTTTGCTCAGCTGTAAAAAACATTAAAAACTAATCCAAATTGGTCTCCTATGAGACATTTGTATTTCAGAGCCCCAGGGGAAACGCACCTCAGCCCATTCCCGAACACAGCAGGAGAGGCCGGTACCAAGGTCGTGCTGCAACACATACACTCGTACCACAGTGAGCGAGAAACACAGGAGAAACTGCTTGGGTTTTATAAATAATGCAACAGTGAACTGTTTTGTTTAAGAGAATGAAATGCCGAGGAAAGGGCTAAAGAAATGGTTTGTGTTTGAAATAGAAAAGAAACCTAATGCTTTAACAGACCTCTGTTCTAGTATATGTACAAAAACCTGGTCTTGCTCAATTTTGTGCATAGCTGTGACAGCAGCTCCATCGGGATCCTTAAGACAGTAGTGGAAAAAGTCAGTGTGCAAGACTGTTACACCATTAAAAAACTCCTTTCCTTCCTTTTTTTCTGTTTAGTTACTTAATTCTTCCCCAAGCCCCTCATCTTTCATTTTCTCCCTCAAGAGTTTATTGCTCTCTCCTCCTTACCCTGTCTCAGTCCAGATGGGAGTACCAGGGATCTCAGTGGCAGGTACTTCGCTCACTAAATTAGGATCTTCAAATGGAAAACGCAATCTGTAATTTGATAGCAGTCTGCCCTGCTTGGGACATTAATCATTCATTGTTTGTGGGGGTTATGGCTTGGTGCTTTATCATAGACCAAACTCTAAAATAAAAGTATCAGTAACAAAAACACCCTGGCCAGCCGGGACGTGGCGCTGAGGTTAGCTGTCGGAGGTACAGGGAGAAGCTGCTGGGACCAAAATCCATCACCCTGAGGTGTCTATGGCATGTTTCCTCCGACGCTCCCAGTGTCATAGTGAGTCAGCCACTGCTCCTTGACTGCCAAAACTACGTCAGCCGCCTGGGCTTAGTCAGAGAGAGACCAGGGGAGAAGGCTGTCCCTCCCTAGATGCTATCATTAAATAGGCTGAATACAGAGTGGTGGCCCTGAATACAGAGTGGTGCTGCGCTGGAAGTGCAGCCAGGCCCTCAGGATGCTCTAGGAGCTCTGGGTGACCTACTTAGATGATGGTCCACAGCTTCACGTAGCCTGCATGTTCCTAATTGCCACCTTCCTGCCACCTCTCTCCTGCCTGTGTCACAGGCTGCCCCGGCAGCTGGCCCCACACCAGCCGTCAGAGACACAGTGCGGTTGGACTAGATGATCTTAGAGGTCTTTTCCAACCTTAATTATTCTATGATTCTATGAAAGTAGTATCCCGTGTCTGGGAATGGGCCGATGTCCCAGGATCTCCATGGCTTTGTGTTGTGCAGCTGGCATGCCAGGGCGCACCTCCATCCCAGCAGGGCAGAGCATCCGTGCCCGCCACCCTAGCACCTCACAGCCTGGCACCCCTGGTACGGAGGAGATGCAGGCTGATGCTTCAGAGACAAGACTAGGGAGGTGTACACCCAAATCTCTGGAGATCCGATGGGCCTTAGCTTTCTACAGACATGGCATTTCCCTAGGAAAAACTGTATTATTCTGGTGAACAATACAGCTCCCTTTTAGAAAGGCTGTGAAATGCAATGGAGCAGGGTGTGTGTTTGCACACATATACTAGTAATGTAAACCAGATGCTCAAAACCCAGGATTTGATCTCATATAAACGTTTATAATGTTCCCTACTTAGAAACAGGCAAGCTTTTTTGCTTCGGCAATTAAATGCATGTTTGGCTGCTTTCCTATACATCGATAGCATCTATTGTTCATTACAATAAACAGCTGGGTTAAATAAAGAAATAAATAAAATAAAACAGGAAATTATTTCTCTACAGCTTACTTTTTCTCCTGTTACTTGTCACATGCAGCAAGGAGGCTTTCAAAAGTCCCATATATGTTGCTGGTGTTGTGTTATGTTTACAATTTTGAGAGCCTTGTTTAGTGCTTTGTTATTTTAAGCATATACAGACGTAAAATAGTGATATAGTGATAATGAATATTTACCATTTCTGTAGCTGGTTTAATTCACAGAAGTCCAACTGCTTCATTTCTATTTTATTCATATTTGAGTGGATGTTCTGGCATAGATTAAAAAAACTGACCTGACTGTACCTTAAGCAGCTGGGTCCAGTTCTCCTAGGTCTGGACTAACGTTTATTACATATAGGAAATACAACATGGATTGTCAACAAAAGTTTTCTTGTGTTAAGTTGCCGTATGTATCTACAGCATATGGAATAAAGAAAACTTAAAGGGATGGTTAGACAGTACACACCAGAAAGTGAAAAAATGTTAATCTAGCTAAAACCTCAGAAAAATCCAAATATTTCAAAGTAGAAAACTTGACAAGTCAGATCCCTTCAATGATAACACAACATCAATGACAGCTGCCTCCTGAGTAGACTCATTAAGGAGAATGCCCATAGAAGAATACTCGTACCCTCTTTTTAGATGCAGAACAATCTGGTCATCAGGTAATAATCAGCCTGACAGTAATCACTCCAGCTAGCTGAGGGGACTTTTCATAGTGCTGTATGAAAGAGCCTTTTGATGCTCAGCATTTAGCCTTGTCGTTGTCAGGGTGACTGGAAAAGAACTGCACATAGAGTTGGGTAAAACAGAAAAAAATTGATAAAATTTTTTAATGGAAAAAAAATCAATTTTACAGAAACAAAATATTGTTTTTAAGTCATACCAATCTTGCCAAAAATTACTGCAACTACTTGAAATAAAATGAAGTGTTGGGTTTTATCTGGCCATGAAAGAATACAAAATTTAGGGCAAAGCTGAAGTCTGACATGACAAAATATTTACAAGATGGTTTTCTTTATTCCAGTCAGCTTTAAATGAGGGAGACAAGGAAATGTCTTGAATGAAGGAAAAGGGGAAAATAAGAGATAAAGATATTTTTGAGTGATTTATGAGCTGGGCCACTATTCAGATCTCATTGCTCCTAGTCTGCAGGGATTTTACACTGTGACCAGCACGGGCAGGTCCTGTGTGGCAAGTTTCACAGGTATCTACCTGCAGATCAGGTGCCACCATGGTGCTGCCCCTCTGTCAGGGTGTCCTGCCCTATTGCTGACCTAGTGCAAGATGATTCATGTGAGAAGCTGTAATGACCCTATACCTTCCTAGAAAGGCATTTCCTTGACTTCAGGTACTAAATTAGAGCAAAGACATTGTGTTTAAGGCCCAGCACTGTAGTACATGGATTTGAATGAATCGTATATGTGAGTAGGACCTTGTTTTATCCCTGAGCAGTGGTGAAAGGGAAGAGAAAGGACCTTGTATTTTCCCATTCATATTTTAAAAACCCAAGACATGGTATAATATATCACCTAGAATTAGGTGATAAATAAAAGGGTAGAACGAATCTGTATTCTCATCTAAAATGCATCTGGTATATTAAAAAAATAAACTTTCAAAGTGAAATGCTAATTTCCTCTCTGCCCTGGTCTGTGTCATGGCTGAGGTTGCTGCATGAAGTCCTCAAGGGCTGGTTTCTCTCCCTGCCTCTGCTGAAGAAGAAGGCAAGCCAAGCTCTTCTGCAATGGCCATGGATGTGGAGTCACTACTGCTTAGGGTGCTGAGCCGGAGCCCCTAACATCTGGCTTGCGCAGGTCTGGCTTGCACTGGGGCCTTGCACAGACAGGTGCCAGTGCTGTCAGTCAGCGGGACACCGGTATTCGTGCAGGGTTCAGCTTCCATCTCTCTCTGCCATGCTTCTCCTGAGAGGAATGAGGATGGTCCCTCTCTGACCCAAAGGAGCATGGCGAAAATAGTGTTTGTCAAGTGCCTAGAACTGTAGTCATAAATGACACATAAAGGCCCACAAAGCAAAGAATAACTCATTTTTCAGAACTGAGCTTGTACAGCATTTGGTAAATAGCCCATTAAACAATAAAAGAAGAAAAATGGAGTGCCTGCTCATAAACTGGGTACCATCCACTTTGTGTGCCAGCCAAAGCTTTGTGGGAATAAACCGTGCAGGCATGCAACAAAAGGTTGTTGTTGTCTGCACGGGGGGATGACAACATCCCACTTTCTACCGCTGTAGTTCTTTACCTGGTGAATATCATGACCCTTTAGCAGTGCCTGCTGCATACAATTGCCTTATATATTGCCATTTTCTGACTCAGCACAGGACATGGAAACAATACGGCTCACTGTAGGAATAAATACTGCAAGAAGACATTTTTCACCAAAGTGGAAGAGAGATGGAAACAAACACAGAGAAATGGTGCGAATTCGTAGGGTACCTACACGTGACGAGGGTCTTGCCAGGCGGCTGTCGATGCTCTCCCTGGATAACACGTACTTGCTGGGGGATGAAGCCACGTCCTGTTCCTGGGGAATCGAAATGACATAACGATGGATGAGGACAGGGAAAGAGACTCAAGTTTGGTCAAAACAAAGTCAGGTTACTTAAAGCACATGGTCTGTTTTCATTTTTTGGCTAAAACACCTCACTGAAAATGTGTTATGTGATGACAGAAAGAGGGAAATTGCCATCTGCCAGTATCCAATACAGCCAACAATATTTTCCCATCCAAGCACCAAAACTGCTTTTGTGCCACATATACTCGAGCAGCTGGCAATCGTAGCAGAGCAACAAGCTGCTTCAGTACTTTGACACATGGTTAAAGGAAAACAAATGGAAAAGAGACAGTGAGAAGAAATTGGCAAGTGGTTAGAAACTGGTGAGTCGTTAAGCACTGAACTAGGTCTAGACTCCAGATCCTCTGTAGCGGATCTGGGATGAGAAGATCTGCTGGTTGGTTTGCTCCTTGCAGGAATGCAAAATTCAGCTTCCTTCCCGTGTTCAAGGTATCCAGCTAACAGACACTGCAGCCACCTGCAACCCAACTGACTTAGCGTGTGTGTACTCCTGAGCGACTGGTGCTGGGGACTGCAACAATTTGCTGCTTACCCCTGAAGAAGATCTCCTCAGTTACAGGGCAGGAGAATTGCAGTTTGCTCTTCACAGGCAACTGTGGCATTCACTGGTCTTGCTGACATTAGTTACTGAGAATGATCAGGGGAGCCACAGATGCCCCTGCAGTGTCATCTGTGTCCCTCCGTCACTGGTGGTTGTGCAAGAAATGCAGGATGAAGGCATGTGAAGATTCTGGGAAAGCAGCCTTTGCAAAGCCTATGGATCAGGAAAAGTCACATAGGTCCTCCTGGCATAGATGATGGATCAGTAGATGCCACCTAGTATGTCATTCACATTTCAAAAACTTTTCTAATTTTGGGGCAATCTTTATAGACAAGCCTGCCCGGACCTGCTCTTTCTGATAAATGTTTTAAGCAGCAGGTCTGGTTTTCTTTTGATATTTTTCATGAGTGTCCTAGTGACATTTTTTCCAATGCTGGTGTTTTTGACAGCAAATCTCTCTGAAGTTTCTTGTTTGATTCTGCTCCTGACATCTCATCTCAGTAGATCAGGAACATGTGTGTGTGTGTCTGTGTCTGTGTACTGATATAACCAAAGTGCCTAAAAGCACAGGGTGAACTTCCAAAGCTGCTTTTTTCTCCAATTTTTAGCTCTCTAATAATTTTTATTTTGCTTTTATCCTTCTGTCAGTTCCCCTAGTGACTCAATGTGAACTTGTTTGAAATAATCTAAACTAGTCTGGCCTGGGAAAAGACAAGTCACAAAAGGCATAACCTGAAAAAAGAAAACTTCACTTTTTTTTCTTACATGGGGGAGAGGAAAATAGGGCCAGTTTTCACCTTCTTCAGAGGAAGATACCACTTGTTGCTTCTTTTATGCTTTTGCAGGTGTCAAAATTGTCTGAGGATTTCCTATCACTGATCAAGGAGAAGGACAGGGTGTTAAGGAGGATGGTGGAGGTATTTTGGTTTCCTATAGCCTTTCGTTCAGTATATCCCATTTTTCAGCATCCTGCTGCAACGTGGCTTTTTCTGACAGATGATGAGAGACACTTTTATGCACAGTTTCATTTTTCAGCCTAAATCCCTTCCTAGACATGAATACAAACTGCAGCTATATCTAGGATTTCAAACATTATTGTGGAGAAACCTCCTATTGACACAGAAGCTAAAGAGAAACTCTCTGTGTATAGGAAAGAAAGGTTTGCAGCTTACTTGAAGAGCCGGAATAATAGAAGCTTTCAAAATTCTCCATTCCCTGTCACTTGTAAGCCTCATCTGGGTTTGTATTTCAAACACTGTTGGTATATCTCCTCCTATTCCATGCTTGCAAAGACTCCCAGCGTTGAGGCTATTGGAGAAGGGGTAGTTTGCTGATAGAGCGTACTCTGGAGGGGATTTAATTGCTTAAACATGGGCTTCTATTGCCTTTTGAGATGTTACAGAGCATCTTGGATAGGGACGGGACTATCCATCTAGCAGGGACAGGAGCAGCAGGACATGAATCAAGACTCACAGGAGACCCCCACACTTCTGGGGGAATGGCTGAGTTTAGGTAGGTTTAGTACCTAAACTGATGCAGGATGTCTGTGTGTGGAGAACAGGACTGAGCCTTGTAGTCTACACTACACATAGCTGCTTTGAATTTTTTTCTTTCTTTCTACAATTCATTTCCAACTGCAGTAGGCAATGCTTTCTGTGTTACTGCCAAGTGTGTTTGTCTCCAGTAATTTTATTTCAGAAGCCTTTCATTTTGGGCTAGGATTAATCCCGCTTTGACTTACAGATGTCTGAAAAAGAAGCACCTAACTCTAAGTTACTTGCCCTGATCCCTGTAGACCATATAGCCTATCTATGCTCCATGAACAAAGACAGGCACTCTCAACTGCTTAAGATGAGAAGGAAGAATCGTTATCTGAAACTACCCGCCATTCTTCACTAACTGCAGGAGAAACCGAGAGAATTTGCTTAGACTAGACCCTCACTTCAAGAAGTTTAAAATTAAATTAAAAGTATCCCCCACTTTGAGTCAGGCAAAGATTACAAATAAAACCTTCTGTGGTCCAATTTTATATTTAGTCCTAGTCTTTCTACAAGTTGCAACAGAAGTCTCACTCTTCAAAGGCAATGCGAGCCCTCCGATTATACTTTGGGAAAGTCCACGGTTCTTTAATGCATTGTCTTGCTAAATTCAGCATAACCACTAATAGCGAATTTAGATATATCCATATAAAACCTTCCAGCCCATTAGTTAAGGGAGGTGCATTCACATCTCTACAAACACAAATAACACAGTGCTGTCTCTGCAGGTGTTGATTAGCCCTTGAATGAGGAAGAGAAAATTGGGTCTTAGATTCCTGGACTGATATGAAGAATTTAATTTAAAAAACTCATCTGTGAAGTGAACACCTACTTTCTATTTCTTGAGATGGAAATTACTTTTAGTGAGCAACATTAATGCCTGTTTATTTAAAGTGCTCATTCTGGCATGCTTCTTGTGATTTTAAGGTTTTCCAGACTATTAGAAGGTGACATAAGATACATGAAGGGTTGGGCAGCTTTTAAGATTCCATGTTTTTCTTTATTTAACAGCACAGAAAGTGAAATTGTTAGAATCTCCTGAACAACATAGGAACCCATGGGCTATTTTGAAAAGAGATACAGGACTCAGATTCACAGTTAAGCTATGATGATTTAATAATGTTTGTTGCTGTTTGTCACAGGCCAGGGAGGCACGGCCAGCCAGGCACAGTGACTTGGCTGACGCACAGGTGGCATCTGAATGCATATCTGAAGTCTCAGCCTCCCTGGATGGTGAGAAGCTGTGCAAAGGCATGGAGGCATGCTTAGTATGTGCAAAGTATGTGCAAAGGCAAAGCTTAGTAGGCATGGAGGTGTTGGGTTGACGGTTGGACTAGATGATCTTAGAGGTCTTTTCCAACCTTAATGATTGTATGATTCTATGATTCTAAATCAGCTGGACTCCTCGTTAGCTCTAAAAGTGGGGCCTGGCATTCCAGTGTGGGGAGATACCAAATTCTACCCTTGATTGTTTAGGCATTTTAATTGAAAGGGAATTTGTGTTTTATGCTTGTGAATAGATCTGGCATGCAAGGAACTCTCCTATCATAAAATTATGACCCTGCCACAAGACTGCAATGCTCATAGGAACCTCAGAAAGTCTTTTAGCCTATCTGTAAGCTCTGAGGAAATATCATAGAGGACTGCTGATAGATGTCTTGTCTGCTAGATCATTCTCAGACAAAGTCAGTAAATAAAAATGTCCCAAGTAATCATCCCAAATACTCATTGCTAAAATAGGAATAGGAATCAAGATGACATGATTTTACATAATACATCAGTTCCAAAAAGAAAGAATAAAAGTGTTTTGCCAAATATGTTCCTTCTCATGCAATGGCTAGAATTCACGTCTATACAGCGTATTATAAGAACTACCCCCACCAAGTTACTTTGGCCTATCAGCTTCATCAAGGGTTTGGGTCACCTCAATAAATACTTTTTAATTTAATCCCCTCCCTTTCTTTTTTTCTGAAATTAATCTATTGAGTGATCCTGATGCTTGCATTTGTGGTAGGTGGTAGGATGGAAGGCAGCATGTGTACCTAAGAGACAGAGACATTCACCTGTTCATGATTTTACCTGTGCAAAAAGCCAGCACGCATCTTAATGCTACACTCCAGTTCCATGGCAGAGACTCTTAGCTACAGGGCACGGAGGTCTAATGCTAAACCAAGTACTCCCAAACAGGAGTGGGAAAGACTCTGTGCTGGCTGAGACACCATCCACTTCAGTGAAGGTTCAGTAGCTCCACAGATGTAGGTAGAGAAGAAAATGTTTACAACTCAGTCAGAGGTGGAAGCACTTCACAGTGCCAGATTATTCATAAGAGAGGGTATTTTTATAGTATCTGCCAAGTGAATTTGGTAGGATACAACACTGAACATGGCTCAATTCACTTAGTTACCTGCCTAGCCTAACCATCTAGTCAGCTTTGTAATTTATTTGTCACTAACTTTTAATCATAAATTGTTTATGCTCAATTTATGCCAAGAAGCAAAGGAAGAGAGGAAATCACCTTGGTGCTCACACACTGACAGATGTGCCTCACCCCTTTTTGGATTTAGTAGATAGAAACTCAATATATAAACTCCCCTCTCTGTCTAATAACAAACTTAATCGTCCCTTGAGGTAAATATTTATCCAAGCTTTGTCCTACTCCCTCTTTGCTTCCTGGATGAGTACATCCTGATATTGCCCTCAACATGTCAAAAATTTGCCTGATACAGTCATTTATTTCTGATTAAAGTCTTCTTAAAAATGCACCATAGAAATAAATGCTGATGGTCAGCAGCTGATTCTGGCAAGCAATTTCCACTCAAAGAGCAACTATCTGCTCAACTACAAACTTCCACAATAAACTCCCTGTCCATAGAAACTGGTTCCCAGTTTTCTCTGCAGCAGGAAGTCTGCAATATTTGTCAAAGCAAATAAATGGGAGGAGATGCAAAGCAGCTAACAGCTTATACATGAAAACCTATTTCCAAATTTCCAGCAATAAACTCTTTCCAAAAAGGTCCTCTCAGGAAAATGGGTCTGTCATTTACTTAATATAATTATCTCAGAGCATGTCGTGATTTTCTGTATTGTTAAATGCTTTATTGGCAAGTGCACTTGAAAAACTAGCACATAGAAACATGGTACCTTACAGGAAGTTATTACTAATAATGAAAACCTTTCAGAAAAAAAAAGAAATAGCTATAACGTGCAAACCTACATGTGGAATAAACAAACCCAAGAATACCATACATAAAAACTGGATAGGGCTGTATGAAAATCATGTGTTGAATTGTAAAAATAATTTTCGGTGATATCAATTATTTTTTATAGTAATACCAACCAGATAAGCAGCTGAATCAAAATTATTCTCCTCCCATACATTTTTTTTACACACATATAGGATCCCCTACTATAATAAGTATCTAGACACAAAATATGGCACTGTGTCAATAAGGCTTGGCTGGACCTGAGACTTGAACATGGACCTGAAGCCACTTGATAGCAGTCACTTGCTTTTGTGCCAGCCACACAGAAAACCTCTTCCCTAGCTGATATGTGTACCGTATCAGTTTCTCTCCACCCCATTATGTTCCATGTGTCAGCTTTCGGCAGGTCCTACCTAAATCCCACCCTTGTCACAGGCAGACCAGCTTATTCCTCTTCCCCATACAGTTCTGAGAAATCCAGCTCCTCCTAGCTCAGAGGGAGTGGTGCTGAAAAACTTGCAGTGGGATAAGAGTAAAGCATGCAGTACAGTGTAGGGAGGCAACCGGTGTCAGATGTAGCACTGGCATGAGAAAGGACCCAGTAAATTAACTTCTCAGATATTCACTTGTGTTAACCTTGGCCAGCAGCCAGTCACCCACCCAGCTGCTCTCTCACTTCCCCTCCTCAACAGGGGCCAGGGGGACAAAACAGGATGAAAAAGCTTGTGAGTCGAGATAAAGACAAGGACACTGCTTACCAGCTACCATCACAGGCAAAACAGACTCGACTTGGGGATAATTAACTTAATTTGTCTTAAATTTAATTAAGACAATTTTTTTAATTAAAACTTAACTTAATTTTAATTAACAATTAAAATAGATTTGGGTAGCAAGAAACAAAGAAAAAAATTAGAACAACTCTTTCTCCCTACCCCCACTTTTTTCCCAGGCTCAATTTCACTTCTTCACGCCCGATTCCTCTATGTCCCACCCCAAGCAGTGCAAGGACTTGTGCTGTCCCCAATGTGCCGACCCATGGCTGATGGGCTCAGCCGTGTCCTCCTGTGGGCTCATTGCAGAGATGGCTGGAACTGGCTGTGTCTGGTGCAGGGCAGCTCCTGGCCTCTTCTTACTGTGTTTTTAAGAAGACTTTAATCAGATAATAGCCCCCCTCCCCACTGGCAATACCTTGCCACCTACACCCAATACACACTGCAATTGGTTTTACTTAATGCTTTCAACCACTGAAGCTCAGTTTAACAAAACGGTAAGGGGAAAAGAGGTCAGACATTGTATTGCATTGCTGTAACAAAGCAGCAATCTCTAGGACACACTGTATGGAGAATATCAGCTTATTCTTCCTTGCTGACCTTCAATGTCATTAATAGCCATGATGCAAACCAGCCATTCAGCAGCCTTATACCACTATCGACAAAACTTAGGTTAAAAAGAGTTTAGGATCTCGTCATCTGCTTTTTGATTAGCCTTACTGTGTCTTTGCAATGGGGCCTGTCATTACTATTACTTTTTCCTGGCACAGAACCCAAAGTGCCATTTGCAAAGGTAGCTATGTCTCAATCAAGGCAGGGTGCAGCCAGAAAACAACAGAAAACAACACTACAAAGTGCTGATTTTGAGTTTATTATGTGCAACATATGCAGAATCCCCTTGAGTCCTGCAAGATGGAGTCCTCCTAACTCCCTTCTGATTTAGTGCCTCCGCCTCCTAGCGCAAAAACAAATATCTATTACCTCTTAAATGAAGCAGATGAGAATTTCTTGGCTTTAGGGATCTTGAAAAATATACTCTGGCTTTCCCAGTGGAATATCTGCAACAGTTTATTTTTTCTTAAATGAACACTCATGTACTGATTTATATTTACAGCATCTGGCTATGTAAATTTTTAACATAAACCTGTATCGAGTAGGAAACCAACACCTATCATTTTAAAGAGGTTTGCATGGATGCAAAGCTTTCCCTCTAAAGATTTCAGGGATGTCTCATTTGCAATTACTACAGCTTATCCCTAGGGACCTCCCCTCTCTATAACCCTGACGGAGGTCAGAGGCTTGGCTGGATTAGCATTGAGACACATGGGCAAATGTAGTCAGGACTATGCCTGAATGATTTTGATTTACAAAACTAGGTTGGAGATATTCATCTGCCTCCGGAGGAGTGAACAGTAACTGTTCAACAGCAGCTTGTCACTGCTTTTAAAATTCCCCTTTCTGCGCAGGGGGTAAATACATTATGTTGGATGTTGCAAGGTGAGTGCTCATAGTGGGGAAATACATTTTGTTTCTTTATAACATGTACATCTCTCTACTCTTGGGTGAGCTCTTGGGACAACATAACTTAATCCTAGTGAAATATGTTGTTGGATTTTTTTTCCCTTCAGCTACATCATTCTCTCCAGCTCATGTTCACAAGCGCACCTATTTTTCTCCTTGCGTGTAGGCTTTAGAAGTCACACTCTATGTCCTTCGAGTTTCCTCTGTCCTTCTGGAATAGTTGTGCTTTCTGGTTCCTCTGGACACTTGCAAATTCCATCATTTGACCAGGGGTAGGTTATGTCCACCCTTATCTGGGCTTCCACTAACAGGAAAAGTATTCTGGAAAGAAAGTCTTCATTCCCACTGAAACATGCAATCCAACATCTGTTTAAAGGAAGAGAGGCTCCAGATGTTTGGTACAGGGTGCTATGGCTTTGAGTTGCAATCAAATGGTGCAACATGGGAGAGAGGATCTCGATTCCAGAGAGAACTCCTCCTGATTCAGTCTAAATCCATCCTGTGTAGGCAATGCAGAGGAAGCATCACCTCCAGGCCTGACTGCAGATACTCACCCTCTGGCCTTTGGGCAATGGGCCTTGCAGAAGTAGGAGAAGACTGTCTACCATGACTGTACACTGTCTACCATTCACGTTGTGCTACCTCTCCTCTTCTTGCACATGCTCTCCAATTAAGATGGCTATAAAACAAAACACAGCTGCCCTTTGACTAAAATTTTACTAATTTGATGTCCTTCCCTGTTTTATTGCTGGTACTAATAATGAGCCATTTGTTGTGGCACTGATGTAGAGATATCTTTTCCTCAAGAGAAAAAATTGCTTATTTGAGGCTTTTAAATTGTTCTGGCCAGGCTAAACCATCAAACTTATTATAAATCTTTTATGCAGATTATTACCAACAACATTAGCATATTAATTATTCCTCTGTGAATTCCTAAAACGTTAATCCACCACATACTGCTAATTAAAGAGGACACAGCTATGAAACTAGGCAGAGACTACAATCCCATATCCAGCAGAGTTTTCTGTTACCTGACAAATAAATCAGCTTTCATTATTTTTTTGATTCTGAGCTGAAAGGACTACCTGCCTTGACTCACCAACACATGGTGGCTTGCCACACATAGCTTGGCATCCTCAGAATTATTTCTGGTTTGCCCCAGTAAATATGGACTCCTGGATATCACTATATACTCTAATTCCACTCTTTCCAGTAATGGTTTGGTCTGGAAATGGGCAATCAGAGAAAGCCTTCCAGTTGTTTGGGCCCTGGATTAGGCCATTAGCAATTGCAGACAGGCTGGTCTTGGATTTGACTTCCATATCATGTTGCATCCCAGTACAGTGGTCTCCAACTCAAAGGTCAGTTTCAGTTTTAGGGTGCGTTAGTGCTTAAGACTCCAATTTCTTTTACAAATGCTTTATCAATGAACTTCTGAGAAGAACCACTACTGCCACAACCAGGCTGCAGTGAGCTGGCATTGCCAAACCTCCCTTTTACCTTCCTGTTGAGGATGTGCCTCAGTGTCTGGCAGGACCAGACAGAACTGCTGGTGGCCTACAGGACTCCGTGCTTCAGAAGAGGGAAATTTCCCTAGCCTGTAACTTGCATGCCCCTAAGGGATGTTTCTAGTTCTGCGCTGGTCAGAATGCTAATATTGCACCAGAAGGGAGGCCCAAGCTCAGGTCTGAGACTTGGGCTCAAGGTGCACACATAGAACAGTGTTCAGGGACTCTTGGTTCTTGCATTTATAACTAATAGGTGCAGAGAATCCACACCTGCTTCTGATCTGATTCCCTCATTTGTCTAATTATTATGGCAGATTAGGGTGAATGCATCTCCCTAAGATTTGCTGGTTTACCGCTCTCCATATCCAGCTAATTTACCAAATTAGTAAACTTTGTGAAGAAAAACCCAAACTGCTGTGACTCCTTTCTGTAACATATATTGCAGGAAATGGAATGTCCAGTTAGCAGCTCCATGTAGCGGCAGCTTGGACTGCATAACTTCTCACTCAAAATCTCAAAGTCCGATTAATCAGACTGCAGAGGCAGGTGTATGTTAGAAGCTCTCCAGAACATGCTTTGTCTCAATGTGCAAAAGATGGACTAACGAGATCGAAAAATACCATTAATGGGAGCCATGAAAGAAGAGAAAGTACTCATGAGAAGAGAGTGTCACTGAGTGTGTAGACTGGAATGGCTGAAGTCTGCACAACAGAACTGAAGCCCTTTGGCTTCCTGATCTTGTCCAGATACAATTTTTCATAAAATCATACAATCATTTAGGTTGGAAAAGACCTCTAAGATCATCAAGTCCAACCATAAACCTAACACTGCCAAGTCCACCACTAAACCATGTCCCTAAGTACCACATCTACATGGCTTTTAAATACCTCCAGGATGGTGACTCCACCACTTCCCTGGGCAGCCTGTTCCAATGCTCAATAACCCTTTACTTGAAGGAATTTTTCCTAATATCCAAACTAAACCCTGGCACAACTTGAGGCCGTTTCCTCTTGTCCTATCGCTTGTTACTTGGGAGAAGAGACTGACACCCACCTCGCTACAGCCTCCTTTCAGGTACTTGTAGGGAGTGATAAGTTCTACCCTCAGCCTCCCTTTCTCCAGGCTAAACAACCCCAGTTCCCTCAGCCGCTCCTCATCAGACTTCTGCTCTAGACCCTTCACCAGCTTCCTTGCCCTTCTCTGGACACGCTCCAGCACCTCAATGTCTCTCTTGTAGTGAGGGGCCCAAAACTGAACACAGTAGTCGAGGTGTGGCCTCACCAGTACCAAGTACAGGGGGACAATAATTTCCCTACTGCTGCTGGCCACACTATTTCTGATACAAGCCAGGATGCCATTGGCCTTCTTGGCCACCTGTGCACACTGCTGGCTCATATTCAGCTGGCTGTCGACCAACATCCCCAGGTCCTTTTCCTCCAGGCAGCTTTCCAGACACTCTTCCCCAAGCCTGTAGCGTTGCATGGGGTTGTTGTGACCCAAGTGCAGGACCCAGCACTTGGCCTTGTTGAACCCCATACAATTAGCCCCAGCCCATCGATCCAGCCTGTCCAGGTCCCTCTGGAGAGCCTTCCTACCCTCAAGCAGATCAACACTCCCACACAACTTGGTGTTGTCTACAAGCTTACTGAGGGTGCACTCAGTCCCCTCATCCAGATCACTGATAAAGATATTAAACAGAACTGGCCCCAACACAGATCCCTGGGGAACAGCACTTGTGACTGGCTGCCAGCTGGACTTAACTCCATTCACCACAGCTCTTTGGGCCCAGCCATCCAGCCAGTTTTTTACTCAGCGAAGCGTACGCCCGTCCAAGCCATGAGCAGCCAGTTTCTCCAGGAGAATGCTGTGGGAAACAGTGTCAAAGGCTTTACTAATGTCCAGGTAAACAACATCCACAGCCTTTCCCTCATCCACTAAGCGGGTCACCTGGTCATAGAAGGAGATCAGGTTGGTCAAGAAGGACCTGCCTTTCATGAACCCATGCCGACGGGGCCTGATCACCTGGTTGTCCTGTCCGTGCCGCATGATGGCACTCAAGATGATCCTTCCCCCTAACCTTCCCTGGCACCGAGGTCAGACTGAGATGCCTGTAGTTCCCCGGGTCCTCCTTCTGGCCCTTCTTGTAGATGGGTGTCACATTTGCTAACCTCCAGTCAACTGGGACCTCCCCGGTTAGCCAGGACTGCTGATAAATGATGGAAAGTGGCTTGATGAGCACTTCTGCCAGCTCCTTCAGTACCCTTGGGTGGATCCCATCCAGCCCCATAGACCTGCGTGTGTCTAAGTGGTGTAGCAGGTCGCTAACCATTTCCACTTGGATTATGAGGGCTCCATTCTGGTCCCCATCCCTGTCTTCCGGCTCAGGGGGCTGGGTACCCCGACAACAACTGGTCTTTCTATTAAAGACGGAGGCAAAGAAGGCATTAAGTGCCTCATCTTTTTCCTGAGACTTTGTCACTATGTTTCCGCCTGCATCCAAAGTTTTCTTACTTTCCCTTTCTTTACTCAAGGTAATGTGAACTTGTATTTAGACTTGCTGGTAAAGAGTTCTGGGATCCTCTGATGAGGAGTGCTGTTAAGAGTCCAAAGCACTGTCAGACTGGGAATTATCTAAATCATGGAGAATTAACTAAAGAAAATAAAGCTATTAAACACTCCATAACCCAGTTGTTTTAGAGGAAATGCTGAGAGATAAGTATTAATGGGGTTTTTTAGAAGATAGGAGAGTGAAGAAATGATATACCACTAATATGTCTTTTGCCCCTTAAATAAGAAAAATAATGTGTCCAGAAAAAGCAGAATTCCTTTTTCTTAGAAATAAAATTGCAACAATTGCTAGAACAAAATCCCACATGCATGTTGTGCTCTCATAATTCCTAACAGGACTTGAAGACATGGTTTGAGAATTCTGTATTTTTGGTAAAGATGCAATAATCTTTGCAAATTCATGCCAATGTTACATATTCGATGGAAAGATTCCCAGATTTAATATCATGAGCATATTGCTTTGGGGTATAGCTTTGCTTTGCCATAGTGTGAGGAATATTGTTTCCATTGGTCAAACACAGCTGATTTGATGAGAACAATGGAAAAAACAGATATACACACATAACTCCCATAAAATTTCAGTAGGTTGGCATACACAGCTTTACCCAAAGAACAGAGGACTCAGTGAGCAGAATTATATCTGAGCTAATCTATCAAATAACAGTAATTTTTAAAAATCACCACAACAATATTGTAGGTCCCAACTCCCTTATAAGCTCCTTCCCAGCAGATAAACCATGTAGAACAAATCAAGCAAGCAGAACCCCCCTGGCTTCATTACTGCTGCAACTGCTAAAGCAAATGCAGTCCTATTTTAAAAAGCACATCTACTATAGTACTTGCTCACTTTAAATCAATGTTCATTTCCAGGTCTTCTTTTGGCTGCACTCAGTATTGTACTGACACCATAGAGTTATATCATTCCTACATAAGCCTTACAGTTTGAAACGTAGAGAATCCTTATTAACACCTTAAGGGCAAGATAACCACAGTTCTTTGTTTAAGCCGTTTATCTGAGTGCCACGTTCCACTTCTTGTGATGGGATTTAGCCCCAAAGCTGGCTGAGTGCCTCTGTTTATCAATTCCACAATACATTAAAAAAAAAAAAGAAAAAGTAATATATCTCTTCTCATGTATTCAACTGGTTTTAAGATCATAGCCAAAGGACATATTTTCAGTCAAAGCTGTGTGCGATCCTGCTGAAAGTCATAAACCTCCCTAGCTTTAATGGTTCTGCCAGAGTACCCTTAGTTAGCTGCTATGAAAGCATAACATAAAGGCACTTATTGCGAAGCGAAGTTTATATCTGGCTCTGTTCAGCTGAAGTGAGCCCTTGGCTCAGCACGGCTAAATTGCTCTCTCTGCATGTCGGCCCCTCTCTGCCTGCTGGCACTGACATTGCTGTGCTCCTTAGTGCTGCTGCGGTTTTGCTGCTGCTCCTCCTCCTCTCCCGACAGCATGCAGAAGACAGGAACACAGAGACTGTAGCAGAGGAGACGTACAACTGTAAATGCCTCTAATCCAGGTTGTAAGAAACACAGAGCGACCAAAATCCAATTTAAGCACAACACAGAATATGGGTCCTGGAGCACTTTGGAGCCCGCTTTCTTCTCTGCATATGAAGTCTCAACAGGCAACCAGTTCCCGCTGGCGTCAGGGGGAGCTTAGCTTGTAAACTGCTCGCTCAAGACAACAGAGAAGCGGAATGAATAGTGGTCACATGGTTGACCCACTAATAACTAGCATTTGGTATAGCCTGACAGTACATTTAGTCCCCCAGATTTCCCTCTGGAGGTACCATACAAGGCTGCTGACATCAAACTTGCTGGCTGCACCCTGGCTTGGCCATAACCCCTGAGCAAGCAGACTGTATATAAGGAACTGACTGTACCTCTGGGATGCGTGGGGTGGTCCTGCTCCTTGTTTGTTCATACCTGATGTAATTTGCTTTTCTGCCTGCTCCCCATGCTCCAGCTTGGGGAAAAAGCAGCTAGCAGAGTTTGCCTTCTTGCCCTCCGAGGTCTGAATGCAAGATCTAAAGGCAAGCCATTTCTGCAAGGCAGGGTAAGAGTGCTTCTTCCCGCAACCCTCAGTCCCAGAATGGGGATGTATCGCTTGAAAAATAGTCCAGCCCTTGGAGCACGTCTGTTCAGGCACTACAGACGGAGGGAGAATAGCCTCAGCATTTGCAGAATGAATTTTTTTCACTACTAAATGAGAATATATTTAGAGTTCAGTTCTGGAAAGGGTGGGGGAATCTGATGACGAAGAGACAAAACTGACACCAAGAAGGAGAAGGATACAGTTAATGCATTCATAATGCAAGCCTTAACTCTCTCTCCTGGGACAAGCTGAACGTGAAGCTACCCAAAGCAAAAGAAAGAAGCCAATTTGCATAGTAAGAATGGGAAGACCTAAGCATACAGTGGTGTTTCATCCACTTTCAGGGCTCTGGGTGAAGCTGTGGTGTGCCGTTTCCACTGGTGGTTGCCAGTTTCAAGTTTCTTGTGGAAGGAAAGACAGAAAGAGGGGCAAAATGAGAGATGTATCCAGGGAGAATTTTTCTTTTTTTTCTTCCCCCTATACCGCCCTCAGCTTGCAAATGAGCTTCCTTCAGCGACATGTGCCCGTTCCAGGCCTTGCTTTTGCTCCAGGCTGGGAGTAACTTGGCAGCAGATCAAGCAAGCAAGCACACTTTCATTAATTCAGGGCTGAGCTGCCTTGCCATCACTTTTAACCTTGTCCCCTGACACAGATGCGCTCCCCCCCCCGCATGCCCCGGTAGCACGAAGACCTGCTGCTTGGCACCGGGGAGGATTCATACAATTAGAGGTTGTCTTCAATAAACATAATGGAGTGGAAATGGCCTAGGTATATTAGTAACACTGCCAATATAGGACTCATGGAGAACAGCAGTTTTATCAACTTTGAAACAAACACCAAAAGCTGTCATTAATGGAAAGGTCATTGCGCTGTCTGCATAGTGAGCGACGTGATAAGTCAGTTTAGCATTTTGAGAATGGTGCCCAGGAGAAGACAATGTGTCTGGCATCCAGCCGTGACCTTGTCACTGCCTGTGGCCTTCCCACCATGGAGCTGGCATCACTGCTCCCCGTTTTCCCAAGGTGAGGCCACAAGAAAGACTTGGAGAAGATGGTCAAGGACCAGGGTAACACACTGCTGGTGAGGCACATCCAAGATGAGCTTGACAGCCAAGCACAGCACACTGCGTAGCTGAGGGTATGCTGCTGTCCGTAAGCACATGAGCAAGAGCTCACCTCGATGCAGTGCTCCCAAATTAAAGTGTCACCAAACCCAGGCTAAAAGCCTTTGCATGTCGTCAGAGGACCTTATGCCTACAAAATACTATTTAGACCTATGCTAGATCAGTTCATTGCAAATTTCAGTCCCAGCTGGGGCTGCAAGCATGGAAATTGCTGTGCATGGGTAATGCAGAGAGATTCTCCGCAAGTCTATACTTTGTGGCATCTTTTGCACTTGTATAAAATGGAACCTTTCTGATCTGGCAGCATTTTACCCATCATTTGCATGAGTACTAAGGGCTATAGCAGAGATCAAGTGAAAGAAGAATCACTTTGCCTCTCATATGTGATTCAATTTCCCTCAGGTCTTTCTCATTCTCATCAGATAGCCTTTAGAATTCTAATTTCTGTTCCACTTTAAGGAATCAAAATAAATACTTCATGGCTCACGATACTCTGTGGCTCATTTTCCGACTATTTGCTGTAATGAAATTAGAGTCTTTTTTTTTTTTTTTTTTTTGTAATTGTTGAAAGCTGATGCTTCTAAATAATGGATAGACCACAACATAAGTCTTAAAATAATTACTGCCATAATAGCATTTGCAGCGTGCAGCAAACACCTCCCAGCTGTACCCATCCTTCCTGCTTGCCTGCGTGGTTACTCTGACCAGTGCCAGTACCTTCTTCTTTTCAGCGTGGAGGGCACTGAAACACCCTGACTTGTCGCCATTCAGGTTTATTGAAAAATTAGGGTATCAGAAAATATGTTATGGGGATCAATGTATGTGTCTATTTCACGTAGCCCATATCTCCTCTCCCAGCCAGTCCCATATAGACTATGTTATCTCTGGAAAGTATATTGCCAGTGAGGGCTAGTGTGCAATGCATCTGACGTCCTGATAGTGCATACTCTCATTAGGCAAATCCCAAGGATAACTCAGAAGCTAATGAGAATGGTTACAGATGCATTAACAAGGTCACTGATTAGAATATAGTCACAAATCACCTAATTAGGAGGGGAAAAAAAAAATCCAGGCAAGCTCTTCTATATTTCTGTCTTACAAGTGACCCTCTGCAGCCAGCTGCCCGTAATTGTTTCTCTTTCCCCTACCTGTATGGATGGCTGCCAAAATACCTCTCAGCCTTGGGGCCTGAGAAGAGAGGAAGGAGCAGGAACTCCTGAATTCTGGTATTTTGATCCAGTATGGGCAATTCATTTGTGATTCTGGGTGTATCTCTTCAGGCCTGCTTCTCCTCTACCCTAAAGAGTTGCTCACATCCATCTACTCCCCTTCCGAGTCAGTCTCATTCTGCACTCATTTTGTGCCAAAGGACATTGACGGGAGCGCAGCACTCGCTCCACTGGATGCAAACAAAGAGAAACATTAATTGGGTTTTTGTCAAATCAAACCTCAATATATGAGAATTAGGGTCAGTGAAACTCACTTCTCACACCGCTAGGAAATTCTGATTTCTTCAGGTTCTGTTTGCTTGGTTAGAACCAGGACAGAAAAATAGACATGCTGGGATTCTCTACGGGACTGAATAAAAATGACACTTCAATCTGATGAAGTGAATAGGATGGAACCCAACAGTTACATTATTCTGTCATTCTATAGGAAATGTAAAGCTGTCATTATCCATTCCAATTTCATCAAACCCTCTACATTTCCACCGGGTCAAAAAAAAAATTCTTCAGCTGCATGAAAACAAATTGTTTCAATTCAACCAAGAGTTTTCAGCTTAGCTGAATCAGCACCTTTTGAGAAAAAAAAAGTGCCTTCAGAAAAGTTTTGACAAACTACAAAGATGTGCAAAATAATGAAATGCCCTGCATCTGCAGCTGTGCTCTAAGTATCACCTTACTGTTAAATGGGCAGGAGATTTATTCTATGCCTAATAGTGAGAATTTACCTGTTAATATGTAAACTACTACAACCTTCTTCTATTATGGGCTTGTAATACAAATAATTTGCAAACTAGTAATGATGTAGTGTACACACAGGTACAATAATATGTATACACACATGTAGATACTATAAATACTGAGCACACGTATTTATAACAGTCATACAAATATATGCCTAGATACAAAGCTCTTATATCAGTCATATGGAATGTGTTTATATAAAAGGAGTATATATATATGCTAACTATTTGTAGCAGAGGAGGATGCCTTGAAAGCAGAGGTACTATACAACCAGAACATGGCCTTAAAAAAGAGATTTATCCTTCTCTCCATTAATATTCACTAAATACTGCTCACTCTTGCTCAATACAGCAAATTTCCCTACCATCCCCCATCCAGTGAGGCAACTTTGTTCTCTCTTGGCACTTTCAAGGTTACTCTCTGCCTGAACAAATGATACCCATGCTAGCTTTTCCCAAGTTCGACAGAAATCACCTTGTCCTTCATGATCAGTGTGCAAATGTGTGTGCACTAATAAATAACAACACTGCTCATTCAGACAGCATCCTTCAAGAACCGCTTTGCAATCCAGTAGAATTAATAGCAACATCAAACAAAAACCCTGCCAGCTGGGATGTAAAAGCTAAAACCCACACTGACTGCCTGAATACGAAAAGAAATCAAGGTAGGGAATAAACACGGAAAATTTACTCATACATTTCTGAAAAATTTAAGTGGAGATCCTTTATAGCCTGGTAGCCAACTGCATGGGCAGCCGTGTTGAAACACAACCTTTTTTGGGTGCCCTGGTGTCGGTACCCTCTACCCACACAGGCACAGGGCTGGTGGCAGGGAGGCCCCCTGAGAGACAGAGGTTGTCTGGTCCTCCGGGTTGCCAGCAACACACAGATACTGCGCCAGAGTATTAAGTTTTGTCCTCAGGCAGCTCTTAAGCCCTGCCTGGGAGCAGGGATGGAGGAAAGCAGCAGAGACAGATGCATAACAAACCACTTCCTGAGGTCCCTAAGAGTGGATCCTCAAGGCTTTCAACTCCTGCCGTAAAGTGACTGGGTGCTCGGTTTGATGTCGGTACCCCAGAGGCTTTGGCAGATGATAGCCCTGAGGATCTGTAAATGTACTCAGCAGCTGCCCCGTAGTTTAGGTCTGGCCCTGCTGCTGGTTGCAACAGAGCTTTAAAGCAACAGGAAAAGGAAGCTAAAAGGTAGTGAGAACCAATTCGATGTTAGCAGTGCCAAAAGTCCAGTTGTCAGAGACAAAGTCCCAATTGTAATCGAAATAAATCAGTAGTCTAAGAAGAAAACTGGGAATTTTTTTCCATTTTCAAAGATCTCCACGCCTCTTGGATGTGCCGTGCATTTTAACAACCAAAAGTACACTATTTAGCCAGAAAAAATGTAGAACAAAAGATTACCTTTAGAAAAATTGTGTTTGTCTTGAATGCCAAGTGCCACAGTTAGTGCTGTTCAGAACTGCCGTGGCTTGGTGGAGTCACAGCAGCCAAAAGGCTCCGCTGCAGTGAACAGCTTGATGATAAATGAGTAAACAAGGTGGCCAGCCCAGGACCCTGAGTGAAGCCCATCAAAAGGTACTAGAGAAAAGGAAACATGATGGAACAGCAGCTTGAGAAAGCATAAAACATAAATAACAAACCACAGTCAAGCTTGAGTGTGTTTGGGTGCTAGTCTTGAATGCCCCTCTCTCCACCCCCACTGACATCAAAAGCTAATATAAGATTTTAAAGCTGTAAGAAACACACACCCAACCTGTGGCCCAGCTTTTCCAGTCACCTCCCCAGCCCCAGCAGCAGCTGCTGGCCGAGGGCATGCTGCCTTAAGGGGGCAGGGAGGGGGGGACAGGGTGATGGACACAGCAGCTCCAGGGGCCTGCCGTTCGCAGGGAATATGTCAGCAGCAACTTGCTGGGCAGACTCTATGACACCAGGCATATGCATAAATAACTCTGCATATGATTATTTCTTGTTCAAATTAAAAGATGAAATAAAGTAGGAAGTTCATCGGTACCGAGTAAGACAAAGAGTGAACGATCACACCCAGCAGCCACAGGTTCGTGGAAACTTCATGAACTGTTGCTCTGAGTTACTTGCGGAGGCTTGCGCCCACGTACCTTCATTGCTACCGTGCAGCTCCCAGCTGAGATAATTCCAGGATGCCCCATTTATTCGCTGTAGTTTTTAAGAAAACTGAGGCCTATGTAGAGGGTGAGGTTCCTACTGATTTTGTTAATAACAGAAAAGGCCAAACACTGTCTTTTGGGGTTTGGAAAAAACACCACTGTATACTGGAAAATTCAGACTATGATCTAAATATTCTTTCCTCTCGTTATCAAAGACAGCATGTGTGCCTTGGTGGTTTCTGTAAGGGCTGTGTAATCAAAGCTTTTTGCCTGGTTTTGGAATACAGATGTGTAAGCCAAACAAAAAATCTTGAGTGTATTTTTTCATTCTTTTTTTTTTTTAAGGGTAGATGTTTTAAACAAGGTTACCTATAAGATTGGAATAAATAAGATCTCTGTTTTACAGCTGGCATGCAATAGGAATGATATATTCTGATTTAATCTGTTTGTCCAACTTGCATGGTTCTAGCTAATCAAGTAGAAAATAAACAATAATAATAAAAAATTGCAACTAGAACATCAATCCTTTCAACTTACTGCTTTCTCCCTTCCTAAAACAGTGTGGGAGAGGTGAGACCATTTATTTATTTCAACACATACCTTACAGTTTGAAGGAAAAGATATGATTTGCTCCTGGCTCCAAAGGAAAAAATATTTTACATTGATAAGACCCTTGCCAGCAGGAACAAATTCAGCCTGCACATTAACCTTAGGCCTGCAAAACACTGGTTAAAAAAAAAGACGTCATGTTCTTCATGTGTGAATAACGCCCTATTCTTCAAACTGAATCACATTTATTTTCACAGATGGGTCAATATTTTATCTTGATTTGCCATATTTAGCATTCCCAGAATGAAAATAGGTAAAAATCTTCTAATTGTCACAGATTCTGTGCAAAGCTACAATGGCTGTATGTCACCTTGATAAGCAGCTTATCCAGTACAAGAGAGCTGCATTCACAAATTAATGTAAATGATGTGAAAGCACCGAGGAGTGGAACACGGGGCTGTTACTCGCTGAAAGGAGTGACTCACGGTATTGCCGCTGGAGTAGAGCAGAGAACCGTGCTCTTCAAAATCCCTGTTTCGATTTCATCTCACAAAATATTCTAATTCCAGCTTCTAATGAAAGTACTTTGGCCTTCAATTCATTGGTCTCGCCGTATAAAAAATTTATCAAGGACAATTTAAATGAATATTTTATTCCCTTTTGTTCCCCGTGGCCTTTGCTTTCTGGAGGTAGCTGCACTCGGGTGTCGCGTGCAACAGCAGCCTTCTGCAGGCACCGTCCCATCCGGGCTGCAGGAGCACCGTGCCATGGGAAGGCAGAGCTCCTGCCTGCCGCACAGGCTGTGGAAAGGGCCCCAGATCCATTTATAACTCCGTGGCAGGACATGCACAGGTTTGTCCCAATGTCGTCCGCAGCCCACAAGGCACCTTACAGGCTTTTGGGCTAGTCCCTTTCATCCTAATGCATGACAAAAATGAGTCTGGGGAGTTTTGTATCCAGAGGGGCTCAGCGTGGGGCTTCCCATCGTTGCGCAGGGCTTTGTCCACTGTGCACGAAGCTCAAATTTTGTCCAACACAAGTTGTATATTGGAAGAGCTCTTCCAAGCACCAGCCCTCCAGAGGTGGCCAGATGTGTCACCCAGGGAGCTAAATGAAGCAAGGCTACTTGTATCTAACACGTTACTAATTCCACGTGGTACTTCCTTTTATTTTTTCAGTTTCGCTTTGCTTTTTTCCCTGAATTGGAAACACTCTGATGACAGTAAAGTCATCCTTTACAGACGTTTTGTTTTTCACGTTCCAGTTGTCACTTAAAATAGCAATGCCTTGGAGTTTCACAACACACAGTGCTCAGAAGCTGCAAGCAGTTCTCTTCCCTCTGCCGTTTAGAAATTTGCTAACAGCTGGAAAGTCGCTGCCTTTTCTTTCAACTTGAAGGCAGAATTTAACTGCGAATGAGACAGTGTTTATTAAGCAGGATTTGTCATGATCTTGTAAGAAAAAACAAGTTCAAAATCAGCATGTTCCAGCAAAAACTTAAAGTCTATCCATACTTGTATCTTCTGCCCTCAATAAGAAGCACCTTCACGTTGCTCTCAGTCTTAAATACTTCTGCCTTTAGTTTAGGATTCAGCTCCAAACCGTCCACAGCCTCTTCATGGAGTGGCTGTAGGTCAGCCCCAGCCTTTATCTCATTTTTTTGCCCTCCGAACCAGGCGTTGCCTCTGTTCCTGCACTTAGACATGTCGATTCTGGGTCAAGAGGCCTTTTTTTTTGGTTAACTCTTGCCAACTGCACAGTGCTCTTGTGCCTCCTCAGCTCTCCCATCGGGCCCACCTTTTTAATTTCTGCGTTATCATATTTAATTTTAACTTTATATGATTCAGCCATGAAAAAGCATTTTACAGCATGGTCTATAGGACAGACATTTCACTAAATAAAAAGCTGAAGTGCATTTCTCAGGAAACAAAAAAAAAATGTTCAAAGATGGTATGGTCTCTATTTAAGTTATTTGCCATTTTTAAAATGCTTTTTCCTCTGCGGCAAAAACTTCACCCACTCTTGTATTCCAGCCCACAGCCGCTGTGAATAGTTTGGAGCACCCACACACATGTTCAACTTCCACAGGTCTAATCACAGAGTCCTTTTCACAGAGTGATTTTCAGATCAACCTAGATGGAAAAAAAATAATAAAAATAAAAAAAAATCACTGTTGATTCGAAGTCCGGGAAATTTCCAGGTGGTTCTGCAGAAGCCAAGGCAGGCTCGACCACGAGATGAGTACTGTCACAGAGACGTGATGTACCTACCACTCTGGCATCAGATGCTGGGGTTTTCCAGTCTTTGATCTTTGTGCACAAATTCCCTGTGATATTGCTGTGAACAGCCGGCACCAACAAATCCAGCTTGTTATTTCATTTTTATACCCTAAACGGTCTTATCTTTTTACCAATGAGTGTAATTACAGACAAACCGGCTCAGAAAGTAATGGCAATCATTCTCTTGCACGGTGGGAGGAGAAACGAAAGGTAAGATCGTTTTTCTCCTATCTGTCTTTTTAATGACCATGAAAAAAGCCTCTGAAATTAGTTGAATGAATCTTGGCACTTCTTTCTTGGCTGAGATCATCATTTCATTGCTAATTATTCTCTATCTAAACTCTCTTTGGTTGCAGCTTCCATGAACTTTCCTTACTTTAGCAATATTCCTGATTATCCGAAGTCTTGGTTTCTGTTTACCAGGGCAGTAATACACACACTCAGGACAATGTCTCAGCTTGACTTTGGACTATATAACTTCAGGGTATCTTTTATGCATATGAGATAGCAGGTCAGGTTACATATTTGTTCTAGCTGCATTATAGCTGTTGAGCAGCGTTAGTACAGGAACAAATGAACTTTTGTTTCTCTTAAGGGTACAGTTAACTTGAAATTAAAATCTGAGAAACGAGTTTAGGGAAGCTTCTGTCTCTTCTCTTCATTCGTCGCGTTGCCAGCTGGGCATTGCCATTCTTTAAAATATGCTTTTCTCCTCTACTGCAGGGAGACACAAATTGGAAATTTTGTACAAAATATAATGAAATACTTAATCTGAAAATCTTAAAGTGTGCTTTTTTCCCTTTAACGTCTTTCAGTTAAATGCTATTTGCAGTAATAATTTTTTTAAAAAATTCTAGTAGACCTGTGGTTTTAAGCTGTGTGTCTCTAAAACATTGCATGCAGAAACTTATACTCTCATACAAGTGCTAATGAATCGATGTCAAAACACACTTCACACAACAGCTAACAATACAAACACTCTCTGCCCCAGAATAATTTAGCTTTTGAATTCAGGTTCAGTGAACAAAAAACAAAAATTAAAGGTTGATTCATTCTCCCCTTGCCTTACTTAGAAGTGGTTTTTCCTTGGCATTACTATTTACTGTGGCATTTCAATGGGAAAAAATTAATTGTCAGTGTGAAGACAGTGATATTGAGCAGATGGGGCATGATCTTGTTCTCGAGTGTTGCTCAGGAAGGGCTCCATTGTTGTTTAGCTCCAGCTAAACCACTCCATCCCAGCCAAAACCAGCACAGGCTCTCACTGATTTCAGGTGGATTCATGGCTAATGAGTGAACATGGATCTGGCCAAAGGCCTATGTGACCACAGGCACTCCTTGACCTTCAGGTGGCTTTCCTGCAGCTGCTGTCCTGCAGCTTCTTTTACATGTACAAAGAGCACCAAGAGAGTGACGGGCTGGTGTCCCCCCACCAGGGAAACATGAAGCAGCTCTAATTTATCCTTGACTTCAGAGGAAGCTGAGGGCACTCCATGCGCTGTAGGTTCAGGCGTTTAATCAGCTTTCCTCATGACTTACAAGAGAAAATGTTTATCAACACCTGACAATGTCCCTACCCCGCGCACACTCCTGCATGCATTTGTCTAAGAGCTCCTTGGTTGCTCGTCAGATGCCAGCAGAGATTGTTTTGACAACATAGTTATTCACGATGAGTCCTCCAAATGAAAACATTTTACGGCAAAGTCATTCACGCTCAGGGTGAGATTTCTGAGCACAATCAATGTGACCGATAGATGCTGCTTGAACCACTAAGTAGCTATTCACTGAATGACAATAAATGGGTTTAAATCTGACATTGTAACAGGGCGGAGTTTAGACTTGAACCTGGATATTTTCTCTTTAGATGAGTTTGCTAACCACTAGGTAGTTGGCTGTGCTGGGCTAAGAAATATTCTCACTTTTTGGCGCTAAATTTGCAGGTTTCTGGGCAGGTAGAACAGGAAATTAATATAACTTTTTTCATGGGATGAAGTAGCCTTTGTCCATCCAACCTCTACAGCAGAAAACTGCTTCTCAGGTGATCCCTGTAAGGAAACATATTGCACTGCTAATATGACTGTCATGAAGGTAGTACAAGAGCAGTAGACTAGTTTAGGAGCACTGGTCATCTGAACAGCACAGACATTAGGGTGTCCAGCAGACCGGACAGACTCGTGCTGAGATGCATGGATATGCTATCTGAGGATGTGCCTTCTCACCATGTAACTCCTAACTTCTCTGAACATGCTTTTTATTTTTCTCTGTGTGAAAATAATAGCATTTGAAAAAATGTAATATGGTAGATACTGTTTTATAATCCTAGGCATCTTCAGAGTGCAAGTGGACATCAGCAGCTCAGTGCTCCACACGGAAAAGTAAACAGACTCCAAGAGGAGAGAGCCAGCTAAAAATACTCTTGAAATAAGAATAAAGTAGCTATAAATGAGCATGATGGAAATTAAAGGTTTCTAACTATCAAAAAGGCAAAGTTCTGGAGCAGCTCTGCAGAGAAGTCCAGACTGAAGAAACATGAAGCAAACAAAGAAAAAAACCCTACACAAATGAACTAGTATTAGGGTATTGAGCTTCAGAAAGTTAACAAACTCTAGCCCTTAGTACACAGAGTTGGTCCTTTTGTTGGGTATATTGATATGTTTGGGCCTACCAACTTTACTGACCTTAGAAACAAGCAAACTCCTAGTTATTTCTCAATATTATTCACGCTTCTTTTTATTCATTTTCTTCTTTTTGCTATAGGCAACTAAAATGGGCAAATGACTGTTAAAGGTGTCAGGTACAGGGGTAGTGCTGAAAGTCAAAGTAATAGAGAGAATGTAGTTTTTAAACAAAACCTGTCAAGAAAAATCATTCTTAGGAAAGGGAGGAGTGTTTAAAAATAAAACTGAAACTTTTATCTGTGACAAAGTTATATTGAAAAAAGGGGGTTTTGCCACTTTCTTCTCCCCCCAGATATACATGTTGGGGGCCTAGCTGAAAATGAAATACTAGTGTCATGAGCAGACTTGCCTGCACTGTTTTGGCTTGGAGTGAAATGTTCCCACTGCTAGAAGGCATTTCCCCCAGGTAGGGCCCTACAGGAGGGCTTGCCAAGGCAGATGCAATTGAGCAGTTTCAGGGTTTGCAATGTTTTCCTAACTGGAGAGCAACTTGGGAAATCCCTACGTGCTCTGCCTGCGCAGTGAGGCAGGCAGATGCAAAAAAGCCTTGTCGTTCGTGCTATTCATGACCCTTGGGAGGCAGGAAAGGATATGTAGCAGGGAGCAGTGGGCAATCTATAAATTGTCCTGTGTATAAGGCCCCTGTGTTCAGTGTTTAAGCACCACTAGGCTACATGGTGGGAACATAGCTGGATAGGAGTTTGTTTTCCATGTGGCAGAGTATCTGAGAGTGTGCTGGCTTGCTGAGTTGCTCTGCCGGTTCTTACAAATAGGAATTATTTTCCCACTTGTTCAAATTTCAGGGTCTTTTTTTTTTTCCTCATGGACACACAGACATACATATCATAATTGAAAGGCAACTGAGGAATGTGAGGTGAGAAAAACACAGGTCATGACTTTTGGGTCTCTTCCCTTATTCTGTCAAAGGAAAAACTCACTCAGCCAAGAAAGGGAACTGATAAACCTTTGAGCCTGCCTAATTCATTCAGCCCATCAAAAGGCGAGGAGATACACACACAGCCTCATTCATCCTGGTGTCCTTGCTGTACATTAATAAGAGATGCATTCACCCTTTCAGGGGCTCTCAGTACGTCCTTTCATTTTGGACAGTGCCTCATTCACCTGCTCCTGAAGTGCATCATTCCAGTAATATCAATCTAGGAGGCCATCAGCCCTGCATACTTGATCATTTCCAACTAAAAGAGCAACACCTGCATTGTATGGGAACTAAAAATGCTGGAAGACTAAGGAGGCCAATATCTAAGTTTAGCTATCAAAGGTGAATGTAACCTAATTTAAATGTGATGAAATTAGACCGTTTGCCCTACTTTTCATGCATTTAGCATTATATTAAGCATACTGATAAGGATGGAGCGAACACTTGAGAGCAGCTGGCAGGCAGCATGGTCACTGTGCTGCACCACATACAAAGTCTGCTTTCAAACAGAAAGCTAGATTTACAAAAATGAGAGATAAGGGTCAGCTATCTGGCTCTCCAGCTTATTCAGGTGGGAAAGGGAGAATGCCAGCATCCTGCCTTCTAAATCACATTGATTCCTTCTTCTGCCTCTGCTAGCCTGCTCTGGATGTATATTGAAATACACTTGATACTGTTTATCATTTTAGGGGAGAGGGCTGCTCTTTGAGAGGTGTTGGTGGGAAAATGGGTATGTGGGGAATTATTTATTTGCATTTTGCTTTTTAATTAAATGAAGCTAGGAAGAGGAAAGCATTGCTCCTTTTGTCAGGCCATAAGTAATGAAGACATTGCTGGTTCCACCTATCGGTAGAAAAGTAAAAACGATTTTACTTACTTTCTAAAGAAAGGAATTCCAAGAATTTCTAGTGCCATCTATGAGTGAATACAGAGAATTGCCAGTATTCCTACCCTTGTCTTGCACACACGCACACACACACAAGGATATAATACAGAAGTGAACGTTGATCATCTTGCCTTCTCTATGTCCACATAAGATCTTTGTGAATACAATCCTATTGCAGCTATTTAATACATACACTTAAATAAATCCAACTGGAGTTAGGAAAACTTTAAAACTAGTCCCCCTAGTGCAAAGCACCAGCCAAAACTACTGACATTCTGTCTGCCATCGCGATGCTAAATTTTTAAAGGAAAGCCTGAAGGAGGTACCCAGGCTCAGGTCTCTAAACTTCCTTAATCTAGGGTCAAAATTTGTTTGACACAGAGGACACTGAAGAGGAATACCTTCCCTGCTATAGTTCAGTTTTTTAGAAACACACCCTAACACAAAACCAGCTGAAAATGGCAATGCAAAATCCAGTTGCCGTCCTCCACTCACCCCTAAAAAGACAAGCATGGTCTGCCTGGAATTCCCCCCTGGATCTTTCTGGGAAGCAATTTAAAACATCAGAATGATAATTATCTTTCTGTGATACACTATAGGTTGAATTTAAAATGCTATTGAAAACACATCATTAGAGACTGTCAGAAGAAGGGATGTGGGAAATCACATACTTTAACATTTCCTTTTTGAAGGTTCCCAAATGTACCGATTTCAAAGTGCACAACTTATCCCTGTGAGAGACTTTTCTTTTATTTCTCCTCCGCCCTACCTCAGTCTGTTTCTCCTTTTTTCTCTCCAAAGAGGACAGCAGCAAAGGAGACCTGGCAATCCAGAAAATAAAGACTGGTTATATGGGATTCCATTAGAGAAAAATATTAAGACAAGCACTACAAAATATCTTGAAAACCACATTATTTTCCCCCAGGGAAAAAGTTCACATTAAGACAATATTCATTTGCAGAACCTTCTCAACACAAATTTGCAACAGAAAGTGTTGTAAATGTTGTCATAAAAAGTGAAACACCAAGAAAATATTTCCTGAGGTTTCTTCCTACTACTGTTAAAAAAAAATACCCACCAAAAAGTGCAAGCAGCTGTTTGGGGCAAAGTGCAAAAAGCAAAGCCCCAGCACTGAGAGGTGTGAATATGTAAGCTGCTTGGAGCAAGGGGGCTGTGGAGCTTCCACCTCCGGAGTTGCTGAGGGACAGGTGGGAGGATGATGTTCACCCGTGGGCTTTGCACAGCTCAGGGCTGGCCACCCAGCAGCCTGTGGGTAGGATTGTCCCCCCCAGCACGGTGTGGTGGCTCCTAAGGTGCACTGGCCAAAAGCGGACCAAGCAAATTGGGAACATGTCTCTGGGGGTCTAGCAGGATGGGATGCAGAACCAGGTCAGATCCGGATGTATTGCCTAGGCTGACTGCAATGCCACGCAGGCATGTGTGTTGTTCTGGCTATTGAAGTTCTGGCTGGGAATAAAAGTGACCCTGCAGTACGCAGATGTCATTGCTCCCAAGCAGCAGAGCCCCTTATTAAGCAGAGCATGTTAGATTAGCTCAGCTTTACAGTTTCCTTTCAGCTCTCTGCAGGGACGTTTTTGCAGCAGTACAAGCAATGTATTTTCATTACGAGGTTTGATGTCCATATTGGCCTAAGTCAAATAAGTATGACCATCTGCGCCAGATGATGACCTGGGTTTTCATATGTAAGTAGACAGCATCTCATGGCACTCTGGGGAGAAGCACACAGGAGTAAAAATTGTAACTTCTGCTCTGACTACAACATTATTTTTAGTTTTAGGACAAGGTTCAAAGAAAAACCTCATGGATTATGACACAGTTTCTATGTTTAACAGCAAAGAAAGCTTATTATTTGTATTGTGCTGCTTTCAGTTTCTCTACCAAGTAGAGGTTAAAGCAGGAAGTTTTCATTAGCTGGGGACTTGCATTCCCTTGACATTGGGGTCATGATAAAAATACAGCTAAACATGGATTACCAAAGGAGCACTTAACCCAAAAATGACACCCAGAAACTGAGAATCCCAGCAAGTAACGTACATAAATATTGCATTTCTCATCATTGGGAGGCATCAAGTGAAAATGTGAGGGCAATAGAGGGTGATGTTACATACATTGTATTTTCACCTAAATCTTTCTCTCTGAATAAGAATATTTTCCATTAGTTTTAAGTCAACATCTGCCTTATAGTAGACTTGAATGAACTAGGGAAAGTTTTCCAGAATCAAGCTCAAAGGAGAGAGAAAAATCTAACAGTGGCATTTTCAAGGTAATACATTTTAGTTCAGAGAATATGGATGTATAAAAATACAAAAAGATATGCATTTGGTTTCCAGTAGCCAAATGTCAGCAAATGACTAAGAAGGGCATGGTGCAATAGAGCCCTGGACTGAGACCCTTGTTTTGAAGTAAGTGTAATGCAGTGAGTGAGGGGCTGTATCTCGTAGGGGTTAGTACTATGGCACGGCATTGTGAAACACACCCTAAGCTGTATTGTCCTGTTCTGATCTTTCACTTGTCCCCATGACCCTGCACATTTCTGTGATGTATGTCCACAGTGCGTATTCCTAGGTTTTGTCTAAGGCAAAGGGACACAATCCTTCTTCCATCTGGTGGAAGATCAGTTGGGAAAGTATGCAGGTACCTCTGTATTTGGGCCTTCTGCACATGCCCTGAGGCAAAAAGTTCTTCTAACAAATCCATGTGTGTCAGTAATTAAAATATAACTGCAGATAAATATTTCCCATGCACACAGACACTATTGCATGCCTCATCTTTTTCTAAGCTGTGTATTACCAGACAGCAAAAACTTCAATTTCTTTACCCATGATTTATCTATTTTTGCACATGTCAAGAATCTGTGTAGATACACAGTGAGAAGCAATGGCACAACTGCTTGAAAATTTATCACAGGATGTGTTACCGCAATTTCAGCACCCTTCCAAGCAATAACGATAAGTAGGTTTTACCCAAAGTCCTCCCTCTGACCTGGTTGCCTGAGGAATTACATTTCTTTCTGTAAGATACCACCATGGGAAGGACAAGGTTTAGTCCCTCAAGCGGAAAAGAGTAGGAGGAGCTTCAATTTTCTAGACATACTTTTTTTTTAAAGGTTAATGAGTCTTTGTTGTGTTGGGGAGGGTGGTTTTGCCTTTTTTTCTTTTTCTTTCTTTAGGAGAAGCAGAAAGGATGCACTTCAGTACTAGGGGAAATTTGACTATGTGGTAATTTCATGGTTATAGTTTACATACTGCTATTTATGTGTATGTTTAAATTGCATAAATAAAACCAATGATAAAACAGTTGATTAAATGAAACAAAAAATCACAACCATATTTGAAAAAAGCCAGGAGACATCTTTGGGAAATACACTCCCAGGCAGCGACTACCATGCACATTCCTGCATGGGAGCCGAGCCCAGGAGATGCCCTTTGGTTTTACCCTGGAAAACAGAGTCAGGGGAAGGAAATTTCAATTAACTAGAAAGCAGAAGGACAAGTTTGTAGAAAATTCTTCTGAGACTTATGAAAATAGATCCTTATTTTTCTCTTCTTTATTAGCAGACACTGGCTTCATTGATATAATAAAATCAACCAGAAATACAAATTTCTACTTAAAACAACCCAGAAATCCAGAGCAAATCAAATGAATACCTTTTGCCAGAAACAAGGGGGTTAGGGGAAGGATTTGAAAGAGTTAAACCAGTTTGTCTTGGCTTTCTCAATAAAACATTTTGGTTTAGTCCTTTCATATTTTCACCTGTGCATAGCATTTTTTTAACATGTATTGTGAAAATGGGTCCACAAAATAGTGTAATAACCCCAAAACTTCACAGAGCAGGTTTCATACAAAAGGCCTTCTTTGGACTCAACTGGTGGGTGTTTGTCCCCTTCATTTTAAAGTTAAAAAAAACAAACAGAAAGAAACTGCAAGAGAATTATTTTCCCCTCCATTTTTTTGGTTCAGCTATCAATTCCCACCCCGTTGCCCCCCAAGTTCCTTGCTCAGCTCCACTTACAACCTTTCATTTTTTTAAAAAAGGGGGAAATAAGATGAGAATTTGAAATTTCAAGGAAAATAAGGCTGCCTATTTGACTAATGCAAACATTCACATTCAAAATCCTGGAATGGATCAGCATATCAATTTGTTCCTGACACTGAGGTTAGTATCTGAAACAATGGTACCTCCCCCACTCGCTCGCGATTCGAACGCAGCGTGTGTCATACCTCTGCGCACGTTGTTCTCCTGCTTGGGCTGAAAAGGATGAGCAACAGTAGTCTTATGAGTCAGTGCCTTCCCTGGAGAGCCTTCAACCGTAGCATTATAAGGTAGTAGTTTTGTTAATTCAATCTCATGAGTATTTGCCTTCAGCCACTGGTAGAACGAGTCATTCCTTTCATATTTTAGGAAATCCATCTTTCGCATCATCAATGGAGTCAGTTTTTGGGAGTTTGACCAAGCTGGTATTCACCAGGACCAATTTCCTCCTGGTTTCATATCCTTACCTACGCGGCTGGTTTGGCTCACTCTCTTCGAGCAGCTGAGAGTAATTCAGCTGGCTGATGTTATTAACATGGGATCGTGGTAGGTTTGTATTTATAACCTGGTCAATCACCGGTGCCTGGGCAAAGAACATGCTCTTTCTGCTGTTGCGAGTATTTCCATGGCACAATGCATGCACGTTGTGTGGCAACGGCTGTGATACAGCAGTGGGGTATTCGTAGCAGTACAGCTTGCTGCCCGGGCTAAGCTACCCCTCTGGCAGCACTAACTGGGTTGTTTTCATGGCTTGTGCCATGCAAATCCTTAAAAGTTAAGGTCCCTACACACATCTATGAACTAGCTCATCTGGTGGAAATGGACGAAATAAAAGCCTGCTGGTATAAATCAAAATGATCTTCTTATTTTCACCAATATTAAGGGAGTTAACATTAGTTTGCACTAGTTGCAAAACTGGCCTTCAATGTAATTGATGACACGTAGCAGCTGCTGGGGAGGAACAATAGATATGCCCCCCCTTCTTTATGAAGAAGATCCATTCTTTAAAATGCTCGATAGATAGAGATGACTCCAAAGAAGTCAACACACATCATGTTTTAAGAACTCAGATATTCCGGTGGTAGGTGATAATTTTATTTTAGCCTCAGCTGTCAGCATTTATTAATTCTAATGCTAAGTAACCTTGCTTCACTTGCGTTCCTTGGGTATAAGGAAGGGGATGTTTCACACCGGTCTGTGCTACTTTTTTGCTACTTGTGCTCTCTAGCAATTCTCAAGATATACTTGTATTTAAAAGGCTTTTCTGTACATCTAAGGGCTAGGAGTGTCTTCCCCTTCAAAACAGGTTTGCTTTATTCCCATGGCTTTTGCAGCTGAAAGAGCAGAACCAGCAGCAAATAGCTATATCCAGCTCAACTTGTTGTATAATATTGAAAGTTTGTTAGTTATTTGCTCCCTGCAAGCTTATTCAAAAAATTTAGACAAAAGTTTACAGAAAATAAGAATTTGTATTGCTAGCAAAGCACACAAAAGTTGGAGTTGGCTCTGTCTGCCATAACTGTCATCTCTAAGGGCTATGAGAGCTGATTTTAAGAGATGTCTGTCACTCCAGCATCAGAAACTAATGCTGGGATGACTTTTTGGAGTCACCACCCTCAAATGTTTCCTTTCCACAACCCATTTACGGTGACAAAACAGACAGCAAATCCTTTCATTTCTACAACTTCTGGCTTCAGCACTGCTATCTCAGCAGGATGTGAAGACAAGATAAAAAGGCCAGCAGTGACTTTGCCTGTAGATGGGTCAAAGAAATTTTTCATGAAAACAACTTTCATTTCATCCCTGAGATGAAGTTCAATGACTGCAGCACAGTCAGGTTCCAAGCTATTATATGTGTAAGTAAACAGCTCAGAGGTTAATATACAGCTGAGAAAATCGGGGGTGGGGGTGTCCTTGTTTGTTTTTTTTTTTCTTTTCCTTATTTTGTACATGGTTTTCAGCTGGAAAAGGATTCAGGAGTGTGCCTCTACAGACAAATGGCACAAGCTGGACTTCTGCTCCAAACGTCTTTACTGTGGGTTCTCCCTGTGATTTAATCCTCAGGAGGGGAAGCCAAAGAAGATGCAAGGTTTAGATTTTGTAAGACCTGACACCACCTTTTCCTGGTGCATCCAGAAAAAATAGGGTACGGCAACCAGCACTGCTCTAAAGTAATGCAGAGCAACACAGGACTGACCCAGCCTTTCTCAAAGCAGTACAAACTAGTTCAAACAAGAGCCTAACATAAAAGCCATGTTTCAACAGAGGTAAGCTTCAGAAAACAAGCTTGAGATTAGATAAGTGAATGCCCAGCTCTCGATAGCTGAAGGTGAAAAACTCGGAGACTTGGGGGTTGAGCACTTGCTGAAACCACAGTGCTGCTGTGGGCACTGGACACCAAGACCAGCAGAGGAAGCGGCCGGCACCGGCTGGATTAGCTGCCTATGAGCGGCTCCCATTGAACGGCCCAAGGAAGTGGGATCTTTTATGGGTGGAATAGCAGTGGTGCAGAGGGGTGAGCAAGGTCTGCCTCCTGCCACCCTCCAGCAGGCAGCTTGCGGTGATCCCCTGAGCCCCAGGGCCTGTGCAGCATCCAGAAGGCAGTCATCCAGGGTTTTGCAGGGCATCTGCAGTGCAAGTGCCCTGTGCCCAGGACTTCATATCCAACGCATAGAAAGGGCAGACTGCCCACTGTTTTCTGTCCCTTTTTTCCCCTCTGAGGACAGCTAACTGCATCAGAAGGGAACACAGATCATTTCCACCAAACACGAGCAACGACATGTATCTGGAAAGGGATTTCAAATACACGCTGAAGTGAAGACGACCTTGCCTGCTGTGTTGTCAACCATGTGGGAGCTATCTCTGAAGAGCCCATCTGTAAAAGTGGCAGCCTATGTGAACCTCCTCACTCCTCCATTTCACAGCAGAACCACCATAAGGATGGCAATTAGTTCAGGACAACATGTGCATGCACTGAGCATGCACGTACGTTTTGCTTCAGTCAAGTAAGGATATTTGCTTTATACCAAACTACTTTGTAACAATAATTTGTTCAGGACCAACCTATCTGCACCACAAGTGATCTGGGGACATGGAGGTAAAGCTGAAGCTCTCTTCTCAAAGACACAATGTCTAAAGAACTACAAAAATATTTTTCTGGATCACCAGAGTGGAGGTCTTAGACTGGAGCATTTTTCACCTGCAGAGACTTCTCTGCATCACCAAGGAGGAGCATTTTTATATATGTATCCAAACATAGACAACAGAGTTGGGGAATTCTGACCTGAATGCACAGACATGTTGCCAGTGTTTTCCTCGCATTATTAAACAGCCAAGAAAACTGCTTTTTATCAATTTCTACATGTAGATAGGAAACGAGGTTCTGTCAGTGAACTCATTACCAAAAAAATTATTCCTTGTTTCAAACAGAATAGGTTATTACATGACTACATTGCAGATACCTCAGTTACAATCCCTTGTCATGTTTGTTTGAGCATTCTTAGCTAGTTCTCCATTTGAGAACTGTAGTAGCTTGCACAGTTACTAATTAATCACTGTACACAAACTACTATGTCTTGAGTCCCTTAAGAATGGAAGAAAGGAGATAGCAGCTATTTTTGCATCACAGTGGCTCAGGCATATTTCTCTAGTTTCCGATTACCAGAAGCATTCACACCTTTTCCTTTCAAAGGCAGACCCCAGAAAAGTGCTTTTTCAGTTGAGCATGCACTCTGCAAATTTTCAATGTAAGGTCAGATTTTCAATGTAAGCTTCAGAGAGGATATCTAAGAGTCACACACCGAAGATACATGGCCTTGAATACTTCAAAAAGAGAGGTGCCTACGCGTGTCAAAACACAAACTGTTCAGCCAGGAATTGTTGGCATCAAAACAAGAGCTTAAGTCTTACTAACCTAGCACTTCCACCTGGAGAAAGAAACACTAAAAGAATTTTGAAGACCACCAGCAACGTGGAAAAAAACAAATGAGCCTGTGTGGACACTCTGAGGTAGCTCAAGGGAAAGAGACATAAACTTGTTTGAAGAAAAGGTTTGGCAGGGCAGGACGAGAAAGAGCCATGCAATCACAGCAAGATGCTAGGTGCGTGTACAGCAGTGGGACCTGTCACAGCCAATGACAAGTGACAAAGCCAGCATAAAGCTGATAGTGACAAAACCCATACCTAATGCATACAATAAGGCCCAAAAGCACTTTTGACTCCTGCAAAAAAATATACACCTTTTGGTCCACAAAGAAAACATTATCCTCTGGTATCCATAAATCTTCATAGCTCAAGAGAAACTAACACCTGCATAAGAATGGGATTACAAAGTGTTCTTTATGGGGTCAGGAGAGTCCATAGCTTTTTAATCAGCTCTTTGGTATTTGCAATATAGGCAAAGTCCTAGGCCACTGGCTTAAGAGCTAGAAAAATAACAGAAATATTTCTTAGGCTAGTTTTGAAATCTTTAAGTGTTTTCTGCAACAGGAAGAACAGGGCCCAGGAACAAGGGAGACCCGGAAGCCTGTCCAGCAGCACAGGAGATGGCCCCCACTCAAGAAACATTTGAGTCTTTTGGGTGGTACCAGGGTTCATGGGTACAGAGGATAAGAGAGCTATGCAGGGCATGCCTTCATAGTTTGTCATTAACACCTAAACACTGGCTTAAAACTGAAGCTGTATTGTTCTCAATTAACTATTACATGAATGTTTAAAAAAAAAAGAAGGCAGCTGGAATACACCGAGGTCCATAAACCGTTCTCCATTATCTGAAATCAAGTTTCATTTCCAAGATTTGCTGATGACACTGAGCTATTCTGGGTGTACTCCAGAGGGAATTGAAGAAAGGTGGAAAAGCAGACAACACGTTGTCAGATTAAATATATGCAATTTGAACTGTTTCCAAATGCTGCTAGGTACTGAATTGAGTACATCAATGCAGAAGAGAAACCAATGCATTTTAATAGACAATTTAGTGACAATCTCTGGACAATCTATCAGTAGCCAAAAACAAACAAAAAATCTAAAAGGAAACAAAATGTTACAGAATAAGGTAGAAAAGCATTCTACTAATATCTAGCTCATCATGCAAATTATGTTTAGTTTCTTGTGAGAAATATAGCTGAGGCAGAATTTGAAGGTATCTCTGGAGAACCATATCTCTGGAGAACCATATCTCTGGAGAACCATATCTCTGGAGTACCACAACATTTTCTGATGATTTAGACCATCTTTTTAAAAGGTCCACCCCAGTAGCTATTACATGTGGCTTTAAGCATTGACCATATAAAAGAATGGCCTTGTTTGGGAGGGGTAGCTGTCAGCACACAAAACAAGATTTTTAAAGAAATCAAATTATATGAGTAGCTGCAGCATACTTTATGCCCTCACCCTGCAAAGCTTAAGTGCAGTCCTCTGTCTTCAGAGGAACGTAAAGGACCAATGCTGCCTCAAAAGGTTCTGCTACCCTTTCAGCCTCAGGAGGGTTCAGAGGGCCCGGGATGCTGAGCGAAGAGATGTGGAAAGGTACTTAGAGAGGAATTTACTTTGTCATATCTCACCCAAAGAGGTAATGGCCATGAAGAAGGTTCAGCCATCTGCCTGCTAAATTTATAGTCCTTAGGTCAAGGGAGATATGACGAAAGCTTACAGGGAGGCATCCTCTTTAGGATGGGTCCCATTTAACATCTGCATGAGTGACCTGGAAAAGATGAATAACATGCTCATGACATTTACAGATGCTGATTAATTAGCAAATGAGGCAAAGAGCTAATACGCAGGTGAAAGACAGTAAGAAAATTAAGTAATGGTGTGGTGAGGCATATGCATACAGTCAGCACACACATATATATATGTGTGTGCACATCTGCTTCCAAACATAGTGAAGGAAATTATTTTCTAAATGACTGTTTTTATTGACATTGGACTCATTCTGTTGAACGGCTCAATGAAAACACTTTTCTACCAAATGCAACCATCTAACATGTTTTACTACTGTGGGCAATGCTGTTGATCTAGTTGTTTATTTCCACAAAAGTGATTTCAGACCAGATTCCTGATAAATTTGTTTCCTCCTATCTTCTGTTTTAGCCTTTGTATATCTGTTGTGAAAGCAGAATGTGAAAGCATTTCAGGTAACTTTCAAATAGAAAAGGGTAAAAGTACAAATGAGCATATTAAAAACTATTGATTTGTACCTCAGAAAACAAAACTTTGGTTTGAGACACCTTGTGTCTCAAGATGACCTTGTAGTGAGAGGAGGGAGTGAAAGGGTGTGATTACTCCACGTGAACAGCACTTGCAGTGACAGTCAGGGAGCTGGCTCTCTTCACCAGAAAAACACACCCAACGCTTTCAAGTCCTTTCCCTCTGACTGGTTTCCAGATGGGGCTGCCTGGCTGGATGTGATAGCAGGGGAACGACAACCGAGGCATGAACACCGTCCCACCTGCTTGAGGCCAGCAGGAAAGCTCTTTTCTTTGCAATTACTCTGTGACCTGTGAAAAAAAACTTTTTTATCTTTCACTTCTGAACACTGGGAGTCAGAGATGCTCGCAGTCAGAGCAGGGTCAAACCACTGAATTATTCCTCGCTTTCCATCGTTTCCTTCCTTTGGAAAAACAGCTCTGCTCCTTTTCGCATACTGCTTGAAAAATCCTTCCCTGACTCATGGGTCAGCATCCAAGGCTCGGCCCATCCAGGGCACCTGCAGCGGGGCCACACTCGGTCATGGCACAGAGGTGCCTGCCATGGTGTGCCGTGCTGTGCCGTGCTGCTGGACGGATGGGTCATCCCTGCCCGGGGCTGGTGGTCCCCAGGCAGGCGTAGGAGAGGGCTGGCAGCACCAGGCTGTCCCAATGGCACGTACGAGGGTGGCACGTGGTCTCCTAATGCAACTGAGAGGCAGCAGCATTCACAGGGTTTGGGCGTCTCAGTAGGAGATGAAGAGATGGAAACCAAAGGACAAACCGTGTGTTGAGCACATGAGACCTGAGAGACCTGACCACCCCCTCAAACCACTGCCTGCAAGTCGCACCCTCACAGCTATCGAACTGGACGCCTACCCCTGGCCTCCACGCCAGCTTTCCTGCTCTCAGGCAGTCCAGGGGTTGATTAGCAGGTGTCAGGCATGTCTGCACAGGCACAAGGACGAGGTGGGGCGATGGTGTCACCTGCAGACAGCAGGGAGAAGTATTGGGAACATCGATCTACGCTGTGCACTCACTGGCCCCACATTTTATGCTGATACACTGTACCAGGGAGACCTTGGTAAGCTCAAAGTGTCTCACAGATCTGACTGGGGGCAGATTTTTGCCTCCTGAATATTAAAGATAATTATATTTAGGGTTGAGTTTTGGGGGTTTTTTTCTTTTTTCAGATATATCAGTCTGCAGAGAAGAGGCTCTCTAGGGGAAACCAGCAACCCTCACACACACACACATAAATTCAGAATGGGTTGGACAAGTTGCTTCAAAGGATTTATTTTCTTTAAATCTGTCTGCTTGTAAACCCAGACACGTATTCTAGGTGTCAGCATTTCCCTGCGACAAGCCATCCCCCAGTTTATATGGGGCAAATGAATCGCTCAGCCCCTCTAGGACTGAGCCAGAAACTCCTGGAAGCAGGACGTGTGCTGCTGACCTGCTTCTCCCCTGTTCCTCATCTGGGGGCTGCTGCCCTGGCACCCTCTCTGCAATGCATCTCCCATGCGTAATAGGAAATGTAGGAGGAGAAGATGCAGTTCTGCAATTAGCGGGGTGGCGAAGCCAGCCAACGTGGTACCCAGGGCAGCAGGTCAGATGGACTGTAAAGAAAATTATATTGGTTTTGCTGTGCTCCGGGGTGCCCTGCCTGCAAGGCCAGGGTCATATAGCACACTGGGTGGCCTATAGCACATCCTATCCCACATCACAACTCTGCTGTGTTATAGATGTGAAGAAGAGCCTGCAATTCCCCTAGCATCGTTGCCGCAGAAAACTGTCTTGGCCTAATGAAGGTCATTCAGACTTTTATTAGATGGCATATGCAGCTTTGCAAGAAAGGCTGCCGATTTGATCACAAGAAGCAGAATTAGTGTGACTTTGCTAGCCTGTTTTCAAGGTATCACAGCTCCGAGGAAGGCACATCAGCATAGCACTCTCGTAGCTTCTTGGGTGTCAAATAGCTTCAAGCTTCTTTCAGGAGCCAACAGAAAGGCACAAACCACCATCCATTAGCAAAGAGACCTCTGATGATAGCATCCGTGTCTCTCTAATAGTCTCAATAGTAGTCTCAAGTTACTCTGGCAATAGGACTAACTGCAGGAAAGCCTTTGCTTGCACCTATATCCAAGGCTTGGCCTTCTAGGTGCCAGTAGGAGAACAGACACGAGGTGAATGGATGGGCAAACACTCTGGAGAAATGCCACCTCAGCCAACAGGAGTCACAGCTCTCCACCCACCGCTGCCGGGGGGTTCCTGTCCCTGCCCACCTGCCTGCCCCTGAGACCCAGCCCCGTGCCTGCCCATGAGGCCGCCTGTGCAGGCTTCAGGCACCACTGCCTGCTGACCTTACTCCTTTCCCGGGGGGTTGGCAAACACACCTGCAGCAGAGCAGGGAATGTCCCTCACCCATCCACCAGCGTTCACAGCGCGGCATCTTATTGCAAGGTTGCGTTCATCGGCCCACTGGTGTGCTGGTGTGGGAGAAATGGAACAGCTGCCTGCTGGAAGGGAAAGGAAGGTATTGTGTTTGAGTGACTAAATTTAAACCAAAGTGTTTGAACCCAAGTCCTGTAGCTCATTTATGATACAATGCCAAGATGTCTCACAGGGATTTGTGCTCCACTTTCCTCCGCCCGCAGCCCATGCCGCAGTGCGGTCTCTGCGCTCCCAGTGCAGGCAGACCCCGGCTGTGGGAGCTGAGTTGTCACGGCACATCCCCGGGCACAAAGGGCTTGGCTTTGTCTCGCTACCTAAACAAGAGCAGGTTGTCCAGGAGCGGTATCTCCTACTGCCACCGAAAAAGCAGCACTGATGTTTGTGAATGAAACCCCTGAAAGGGAAATATTTCACGGTTAATTTGTAACACAGTCAAAAGTCTTCTCTGCTTTGGAAGTTATAGGTCTTAACCCCTGTTTGAACTCTGTATGGTCCTGGGAGATGGACAGTACCCCAGAAATGTGGCGATTCCCTACCTCTCATAGCTGTGGCATGCCGCATTTCCATCCTTCCTTCAGCAGGGATGATTACGATCCATGCACCACATTTGCATTACCGCTCATCAGGCTATGTGGAACTTAGTCAACTAAATACCACATTCAGTGCTTGCAAGTATGCCTAGTTAAGACAAGTAGAGCTGAATGAATTGAGAAAAAAGTAATAAGCTGTTCTGATACGAAACGTCTGAAGTTGATCTGGGATCGCACATCTGGATTATTATACTGGCATTTAGAATACTGTGAATACTATATGTTGGGTGCCCCAGTAAAAACCCTTAATGGGAGAAGTTGTGACTGATGCTGGTTTTTAGCTGTGAAGAAGGTCCCTTGGCACTGCGTCTTGGACATATTCGGATAACTCTGAGATCCCGGAGCCCAGATGTAGCAATTCAGACAAAGAAGAGACAGAAAACAAAAGCATATATCATGTTTAGTACAGCACATGCCAGACAACAGCTGGCCAGATGCATAATTTTGCAGGAGAGTGTGAGAAAAGGTTATTCTTTGGGAGGACTTGACAAGACTTGTGCATACTGTTCAAGATCCAGAGTCTTGCTCGAGCTTCTAGAGCAGGCCACAGAGTCAGGGTCCAGGTCACTTGCCCGACACTGCCATTGGACTCGTCTGGGGCACATCAGTCAGCGTCCATCCCTGCCGTTTCATTGTCCTGCAAAACGGATAGTGACCTAGCATGTCCCATGGCATGAGGAGACCGAAGAGATGTTACCAGGTCTTCCTAGGACCAAAACTCAGATTTAAAAAAAAAAAAATTCAATTCTTTTTAAAGACTTACTAATGGAAATTTTGTTCTAAGTAATGAAAAATGACTGATCAAACATAACACTCCTCCACAAATATTAGCGTAACGAGACAAAGGCAGAGCACAGAGCGAAACTGATGATTTTTTGAGATTCTGCCTTCTTGTGGAACAAGAGACTCTGAAGACTGTTTCATTTCAATTTCCCTTTAATTAAAAGCATATTCAAATAAAGCCCAGGACACACGTACCTTTCCATTTGCAAATCTATACAAGTTATATGCAAACGTGAAACACACAGGCCTATGCTATTGTCTGAGCTGAGTGTCACAGAAAAAGTGAATGTAATAGCTGGCACAAGGGAAGCTGAATGAATTTTCAGCAAGCCCTTCCTATATTAATGACGTGCTATACTGTCACGAGCAAAAAGACAAGCTTTAACGTGCCTGAGAAAGCCCCCAAGACCCTTTAGAGAGGCGGGGTCTGCTGGCACAGCCCCACCACGTCTCAGTGCAACCGCTGCAAGCCCCCTGCTCATGCTAGATGAAGGCAGCTTGCGCGTGAGGTGTGTGCTTCATCAGATGATCGCTGAAACCAAATTTGCTCCTTGGAAAACACACGCACATTCCTATGGTCCCAAGAAACAGTGGGCTGCCGAAACGGATTGCCTCAGCTGACCTGACCCAGCTCTTTCCTAACAGAAAATAGATATTAAAGCTCCGTTAGGCCAATTTGCCAACTTCTGCAAAGGCTAAAACCTCACGGCCTATCCCCATCTAACGCATTGCACGGGCCCGTAACTGCACCCCCACAAATGCTTGTAGGGTGAGCTGGCAAGATGATTTTATCCGCAGGTATTCCTGCAAAAGGTGACCACAGCGTCCGGCTAAACAGCCCATGGGCTGGTTCTGCAAGAAAACAGTGGATCTGCTCAATATTTTAACTCTGTTGTCTCAAGGCTTTTGCTTGCTTCCTCAGGCATGAACGCTACTGCGCTTACTGTTTTATGAGTCAGGAGATGAGGTGCATCTGGCTGTAGGGAAATTGGTAGGAGAAATAAAGGGCTCTCCTTCAATCTTACCTAAATGCCAGGCTTTTTATGCAAAGGTGCAGGCTGTGGTATGCTAACTACACAGCCCTTAAAGGCATGTAGAAATCAGGCAGCAAAACCCAATAAAGGCGGCTTTACAGATAACCTTAAAAAAAAGCAAAAAAAGCTTAAAAGCAACTGGGTTTAGTCATAATTTTGCCTCGGAAAAACATGGTATCTCTCCCTTGCAGAGAAGGTGTTATCTTGGGCTTTGGAAGAGGTGGGATCTGGTGTAGGCTCTTTCACAACATCCATGACTGGTTTCCTCTAGAAACAGCATGAATCCATCCAGACCAGGTGCCCCAGTTGTGCTAGGTGCTGTAAAAAGACCTGCGAGCCCAGTTTCAGATGGGGACCCCAGAGCGCCTGGCGTGTCTTTCTCCGTTCCTCTTCTGCTGCGTGGAGCAGACTGGTGAATAGGCTGGGATCTGCTGTAGTCCTTGCTGTACCTTGTCACTGGTGGTATCACTAGGTGGCCCTGTTAGATTGTCTATTTCTTCTGAGCAAGTTTTTAATCTTCAAAAAAATATTGCAGTGTTAGGGATTGGGGTTTTTTCCTTTTTTTTTTTTTTTCTTTTTTTAAAATAAAGGAGTCTTGTTTTGAGAGAAATTGTGGCATGAAGCTGGGAGCTTGCTCTGAGGTTTATTCCCTGTATTTAGAGAGAAAACCTGTGAAACCACAACTCTGGGCTCATGAGGATGAACTTTCTTTGAGAAGGGGTTTCTTTGTACACTGCTTGAGATGACCTTTGCTCTAAAGCTAGTAAATGAGTATAAATAAAAGAAGATGGGCTTTGAGCAGCTGATACTCCAGCTTGCTTTAGTAGAAAGCTGATCCAGAAGTTTGCTACGATTTGTCCCAGTGCCAGGAGGAAAAGGAAAAGTTTTTTGCAAGTGGAAGGGCTTGAACATTTACATGGACCCCTTACATTTACCTGGGCCTGCAGAAGGACAACATACCAGCTTTGCAATTCTGTCACGCGTTACCTTTCCTCTTCCTCCAAGAGGCTATTCGTGCTTCTGTGGGAGAAAGGCCATTGCAGCATTCAGCTTTTCATTGCAATCCTTTCCAATTCAAAAAATCAAGAGTGTTTACACAGTGAAGCTTGTAGTCACTTGTACAGCTGCAGCACGAAGGCAGCTTGGGGATGAAAAGAGTTTGTAACTAGAAAAACCCTCATGATCACACCCCTCAACACTGAGGAGCTGGACCAAGGCTTTGTGTTTCATTCTGCATGCAGCTGCTTGACTATTCAGTACTGTGAATTTACAGGCGAGCACGGAGCAGCGGCACATTGTGCTGAACTGCTTTTGGGTCTGCTGGGAGAAGGAAGACCTAAAAAAATAGGAAAAGAAGAAATTGGTAGTGCCTGGGAGAAATAGTGGGGCCAGAGGAGATGCTGAGTGGAAGAGGGTGTTGCAAGCACTCCGAAGTTACTGATGAGTTATTTCCTGCAAGCGGCCACCTCTGCTACCAAAGAGTGACTGGTGCTGCATCAGCTAAGGAAAACCCAAAGACCAGTTAGCTTCTTCAGCAGTGAGCTGACCTTCTCACAGTCTAAACACTTGATAACTGCTGTAATTAAAGATTGTGCATGCTCCAGAAGACCAGCTGTCCCAGCACAAGTCAAGAAGATGAGAAAAACAAATGAGCAAAGAAACAACTCTAGCCCACACCTCTCCACCTTGTTCACAGAAATCATAGACAGAGCAAGTCTTGGTCCCCAGCAATGTGTCAAAAGGGAGGGGAGGGAACAGAGAGTATATTTGTCCAGCTGGCACAATGCAGACGGAAAAATTATGCAGCCTAAAATGTTCCCTGTCTCTGAAAGGAGAACAAGCCCCAGACAGCAGAGGTCTGCTATGGCACCAGTTCTTTCACATGGGACAACCGAGCGAGGGGTGGGTTTCCTCCATTTGCGTCCGAGCCAGCAAATCCACCAGTGACATCTGCTAATGCTAACAGAGGAGAATCCGTCCTGGGGACTGCAGAAGTGCTGAAGTTTGCTCTTCGGATAGCGTAATAGCATCAGTCCCAGTAAGACAAAGAAGCCCAGCTTCTCAAATAAGATCATTTCAATTTTGAATATCTTGACATCACAAAAACATAAAGGGGCTGCCCAAGATCCACGACAAAAACCTCTGCTTTTTCAAGACATTTGACTTCCACAGTGCTGGGATTTCCCGGGGCACTTGCTGGGAGGCTGTTACAAAGGCTCAGGTGGGATGGTACTTTCAAGCTGACAAGTACAGGAGATTCTGGAGAGCAGTCTCGGATCCACAAATAAGCAAGGGCTACAAACAAGCATGTGAGATGCCATGTTAGATTAGGCAGCCTCTGGGATCCCTTCCTTTCCTGAGGACACAGCTTCCAGCCAAGCGAGGAGCTTTGAGATGAGCCCGTGACCACCCTTCTGATTAGAGCTGGCATTTGCAGGGCTTTCCAGGGGTTATTTTCTTGTCCTAGCCTTCCAGTTGAATAAGATACACCATTGCAGTAAGTGACAGAGTCTGCAGCAGAGCTGTAAAACTCGCTGTCTGAGAATCCCCTTTGCTTACCCATTGCTCCAAGGAAGGTCCTTCAATTACAAGTGACAAGGCAATTTGGCACAACAAGAGGGATATACCACTCAGCAATTCTCATGATTACAGGGGATCAAGCGACACGTCAAGCTCCTATCCCGGTGACAGAGTTCCCTTCCAAGCACTACAGGAGCAACAGCAGTCGCTAAAGTCAGCAGATATAGAATCATAGAATAGTTTGGGTTGGAAGGGACCTTTACAGGTCACCTAGTCCAACCCCCCTGCAATGAGCAGGGACATCTTCAACTAGATCAGGTTGCTCAGAGCCCTGTCCAACCTGATCTTGAATGTTTCCAGCGACGGGGCATCTACCACCTCTCTGGGCAACCTGTGCCAGTGTTTCACCACCCTCACTGTAAAAAGTTTCTTCCTTATATCTAGTCTAAATCTACCCTCTTTCAGTTTAAAACCATTACGCCTTGTCCTATCGCAACAGGACCTGCTAAAAAGTTTGTCCCCATCTTTCTCATAAGCCCCCTTTTAAGTACTGAAAGGCTGCAATAGGGTCTCCCCGCAGCCTTCTCTTCTGTGACTGGCTGCAAGCTGAGTTATAGGAAAACGTGTCACCTTTCAGCCACTCCTCTTAAAGCCGAGTGTATGTCCCCTGTTAAGTACCAAAACGATACATGCAGCAGAAATAGAGATTAAAGAATACTTAATGCAAGAAAACCTCCCAGAGAGGATGTTTTCTCTGCCTGCATCCATTTCTCCAGCAGTGGCACCTCTCATCCCAGGAATAAATTATCCACATATTTCTAAGCACTGAAGCAAACACAAGAGCTTTTTACACCTATCCCAGCTCTCCCTTCTCCATACAACAGTTGTTTCCAATTACAGCCAGCTTCCATCAGCATCTCTCACCCTCCTTGCTTGCAGGAACCAGTTTGGATTCTGACTTCATGTTTTCACCTTAGTTGTTCCCTGGGCTGTGGGGGAGGAAAGGAGAAGGAAGAGAAAGTGAATGTAAGTGAATGTCAAGAACCTGCTTTAGATAAAATACTCAAATCTTACAGTGAATAATACATGGGAATGGAAAATGTTTACCCAGCTACATCCAAGCCCAGTGCACTGGAGCCGAGGACTGTACCAGCCTGGCTGGCAGCACCTTACAGAGGACCGAAGGAGGCAAAAAATTTTGCATCGTGTCTGTTATTAGCTAAATTCCCTTTCACCAATCCAACATCAGACACGGACACAGGCTATGCACGCAAAAAAAAATCCTTTATGCTTCTGCTCCACCAGCGTAGGTGCCATGCTTACATGCAGAAAAATGACCAGTGAATTTCTTCAGAGGTTTCAGGGCAGCGTCAGCTGGATTTTAGGCTGCTGTGCTCTGCTGATAGGCAGGGAACTACTCCCAAGATGATTAATAGAGGTTTGCCTTGCAGCCGCCTTATCGCCCACATTCTGTGCTCCCTTCTGTCCCCCCTCCTTCTCCTGAGCTTCCACGGTGGCCATGGCAACATCCCCAATATCGCCTGCAGTGCCACCTCTTCCCTCCTTTCAAGCAGCCTCTGCTCTAGGAAACAATCCTCTTGAGTAGCAAACCCGAGTACCTCACACTTACAGCCATTTTAATCCCTGACCGCTTCACAGCAGGCTGGTTTCTGACATTTACCAGGTGCAATCGGCCCAGCTCGTCCCCCGTGCCTTCTCCTGCCTGTTGCCAGCACTGATTGCTGCTGGCTAACTTCACAGGAGAGTAACGCTGTGACAGACCAGCCTCAGAGCTCGGGTGGCTGTGCCTGCTGGCAGCATTGCTTAGGCACCCTCTCGGTAGCCTTTTCTGCCGTTCATCGAGGTGACGTCCCTGTCCTTGCTGCAGGGCTCGGCTCTGCTCGGCTCTCCTCTCTTCATTCTTCTCTAGCCAGAGGGTTGGCTGGACTAAACCCCCGCAAGCCCCTTCACAAGATCTGCTGAATCAACCTGGGCACCATCTGTAGTGGGGAAATGGGCATCCTGCTCCACCAGATGGGAAATTGCTCATCTAAGCACATATTGTAACCTGGGCAGTTTGAGCATCCTTTTGTATGGGTGCCACGCTGCGGTGGGAGCCGCTCATCTCCCTGCTCTTACAAGTTACAGATGTTTCCTTTAGCGTTATTCTAGTTTCAGGCACAAACTGCACAGAGACTGAAAAATAAGGAGCTCTAAGAGATTTTGTGCCCCGCCGCCCCTCATTTGCTACCTCAGGATACACACGCACCCCTGCTGTCTCAAGACACTGCAAACATCTAGAAACCACTCCTCAGAAGTCATGGGGGGGGCAACCAGGAGGGAAAAGGAAAGAGGGAAGGAGAGGGAACACAGAGGCCATCCCTTCCCTCGCACGGGCTCCAGGGAACCTCTCAACACTTGTACAAACCCAGGAACATGGACCTCTGCCCGTGCACGCTTTGGCAGTTAATCCAGATAATGGCCGTGCCAGGCTGGAACTGCTGCTCCGGCTCAGCTCTGTTCATTGCATTTCTCTTTCAAATTGCTGTTTGCAGAAGTGTTCCAACGAGCTTTGCTTCCAATGCACTTATTACTGTTTAAAAAAGAAGCAGACTGCCTCTAAGGCATCCAGAATCATATATACAGCTTGAAGGAAAGATTTTGTTTAGTTTTTAAGCCCTTTGGTGCTTTCAGATCAAATTCATTTATGCAAGGAGATAAAAATGTTATTTATTGCAGGCCAGCGTATTTCCAGACAGATCTAATCATCATTAGCCTCTCTGATTACTAAGTAAACAACTTGCTTAAGTATTGATCATAAATCTATGATATCGCTTGGATTTATTTTAGCTTTGCACATTAGCATCAGCTGCTGTGAGATGCAAATACAATAGATTCGCTTTTCTATTGCTTGTCAGAATATTGTATGTGTGCTACTTCAGCATCCCAGGCTCAGATATTGCATTCCTCCCCTGGGGTCTAACAAACAAGAATTTCAAGAGGGCAGAAAATGAATTTCTAGCCCAAGGGAAAACATTTGATGAAAAAAGTTGCATTGTTAATATTTTCCATGGAAAATGAGATGAAAGTGGGGGTGAAAAAAATAATACTGGAGTGGTTTTAGCTCTAAGTGCCACTGAGGGCCTGATAAGAGCTGTGGTTTGCCATTTTTGAGCCCAGGCTCTTCTGCACACTGGGGCTCCCAGTCAGGCTTACACAAGGCATGCCTCACTGGGTGTAGGGTAGGAGGAAGACTACTGCTCCCCGTTGGCAATGTCAGGCAAGGGAGGCTGTCTGGTAAAACCTAAAATATAATTCAGGAAGCATTATGACATCTGGTTTGACTAAAAAAATCATTATTTTTATTGGATGTATTCTTTTTCATATGAGGAGTTCTGTACTCCTGTAGACAGCAGGCACTATCCGTGAGAACTGTGAAAGCCCGATTTGTCCAACAGAAATGTCCATGGAGATCACTGAGGTCAGTTTTCATAATACCACCTTGTACTTTGAAAACAGCAAGCGAAGTAATCTTCCTGTTGTATCCAGAAATAATCGATGGTAGACAGGCCAAACGGATCTTGGGGTTGGACAGCAAGTCATTTTTAGTGCACAGATCTGCTGCTCTGCTTATTGCTTCATCACCAGAAGAGGGAAAAGATGTATCGGTGTGTTAAAGAGTCACTGCATGCACTACTGAATTCCCTCCTTGAGAGAGGGATGGTGGCTGCAGAAATCCATCTTTCTGGTTCCTGGATTCATTAGGAGTAGCAAATTGATGTGCAAAAAAAAAAAAAAAATCACATATAAAAGCCAAGGAGGCCCAAAGTGCCAAGAGATCTTACTGGGGTTCCTGGGGAGGCAGCATGCAGCTGAGGCAACCAGCTTCTCCAGCCTGCTAATTACCTTAATCCATTCTCAAAGAAGGGGATAAAATGTCACGATGACATATTTTACTTTAGCTAATCAATGCTGTGTGCTGCAAAGCAAAAGAAAATAACTCCCTGCATTCACAATAACCTTCTTCAGAAACCTTTTGTTTTCTTATGCTCAGTTGCTGCAAAACGGAAGAGGTTAAATAATGAAAATGCAGGAGAACTGCCTGCTTCGCTTCTCATCTCTGCTGGGTGGCCTTCAGAACAGGCACAGCTATGAGCTAAATCCTCTGTTATGATCAAGACCAGACACAGCAGCTCCCTTGTGCTTCTCCACCAGCTGCATCGCTCGTGCTCACATCAGTCAACTGTTGGGCTTTTTCCTCTGTCCTCAGCAAGCAGCAGCAGAGCTGCTCCAAGGAGCACGAGAGCCTCCTCGGGAGTCACCCACTGAGCTAAAGCTGCAGCAGCGTTAGGACTCAGGATGACTGGGAGTCTCTGGTGGTGAGAAGGACATGTCGAGCCATCTACTGTATGCTTCTTCAAAGGGCTGGATGAATGAACCAAATCCAAGCTCCTTTCTTTTTTTTTTTTGTTAAATATGGGCAGAGCTTGGGGGTACTCGGGGAGGATGTCCTGTCCCTCCTCTTTCCCAAAATTGTCTGCTTGCCACTGACGCAAACATGCTTTCCCTGCCTCACTGGTGCACACAGATGCTTTTCCCAACCCTTTGTATCTGACTCCCTCTGTGCTCCAGATTGTGTGTGCACTGAGAGGGGAAAGAAAGCAAACAACTTTCCTAGAATAAATTTGATCATAAAAATGAATCTCCATGAAATGAGAGGGTTTTTAGCAAAACTTTATTTATTTATTTTAAAAATAAAAACGTTCTCTGGAAAACTTTCCCTTACCAGGGGAATAGACCAGTTGAAAAGGAACTGAAGTCATTGATTAGAAAGTAATTAGAATACCAAAACCTTGTTAGGTGACACGTGTGACTGTACTATTATGAAATAAGTTTATAGCTGTTTAGGAAGGGCCAACAAGAAAAAAATAATTAGTTTGGTATATCAATGAATCATTTTATTTATTTTTATATTCTGTCTTTATTCTGACAGGACACAAGGATAAACTTAGAAGTCTCTACCTAGTAATGAAAATGAAAGCAGCAGCATGGGACACACGAGAGGTCTGCTACAGGTCATCTAACAAGGAACATTAGGTAGACAGTTTCAATTTATTTTCTTTCTTTTTTTAAATGTTTTTTTTAAGCCATTAATTGGAGACTTTGGTAGCCTTCTCCTTTCCCAACAGAAAGCTATGAAATAGGCAATAGGCTCAAGAGCTTCTTGGAATACGACGGCAATGATTTTCTGGAAAGTTAAACGGAAGAGAGAGTTTCAGAGGATGGGTAGCTCTCTAAAGAAACAGTATTAAAAGCACACAACACACATGCTATGCCAGTGCGGAGGAAGCATAGCAGGAGAGCAACTTGGCTCCATCAGGAGCTATGCAACAGCCTGAAACTTGAGAAGAATACGAAAAATAGGAAATAGGGTTATTCAGGAGAGGCACGACAGAAGAGCATGAATTTATAAGGGTAAAATCAAAGGCCAAAAACACAGAACAGACCCAGAACAGCAACATTAACAGGAAAGTATGTAAATTAATATATTAGCAAGACAATAATGATCACTTCTCAGTGGGAAGGGAGCAGCTGGCACTGAGGATCAGAGCAATTAAAGCCGCTTTGCTTTAGTATTCACTGAAAAGGATCCAGCTAGGACACGGATGGGCAGAAGAATAACGCCCAGGGAAGGGGTGGAAGAGCTAAGATGCTACCAGAAAAGGAGCAAGGCAAAGATCAGTCTGGTAAGGTTGAAAACACCTGAGCTTATTTAACTGGCTAGACCTGAGGAAATGCATGCAGGGTGCTCATCAGCCTGCGGGGGAACAAATCAGAACCACTAGAAGTTTTTGCTGAGCACTTGGAAAAAGAATGGCACTGGATAATGGGAAAAAGAGACAAGCAAGATGTTCATCTTAAAAAAATGACTGAAATGTCTGAGGATAATAGAGCAAGTGGCTTCAGTTTCAGTTCCTAGAAAAGCACTGTAACAAATTATCTAATTATATGTGAACATGCAGTAAGCAACCAAGATACAAGAAACCACCGTCACCAACTCATTAAAAATGATCACGTCAAGTCAATCTAGTTTTTAACCCATTGCCATACCAGGATGTAAAATCTAAGAGAGGCTTGGGAGGTTTTTGTGATTTCCCCCCCCCCCCGTTGTTTTGGTTTTGAGGTGGGGTTTTTTGTTCCACATTCAGCTAGGTTTGAAAAGGAGAATTAATCGGTTGCCGTGTGAAATGGACCAACCTCGAGGGTCTTTGGGAATACAGGAGTTTAATAATGTGCCATGAAATGAGATCTCTTTAATGTTTGTCTTTATGTATTTATTTTACATTCACTGTTCTGTATCTTTGGCTATCCTGACCACAGGACCTGGCTCCCCACTGTGACTCTAGCCCTACAAAGTATTTCTTTAAACCGCATGGTAAGAGTAAGATTTACATAGCACCCGGGGGTTCACAAACGTCAGATGAATGTAAATACACATTTCTGCGTGCACATGAAAGCGCACTGCAGTGGCATCCAGAGCTGTTTTAAAAATAATTATCTGCATTAGTCATGGGGTTGAGCAAGGAACGCTTTTATAAAGGCAGAGTTGTCAGCCTCCATCCACACGCAGCGGAGTGTGGGGTGGTACAGGCAGAGATCTAATCTATTAAACCAGGTGATAAATACCTTACACCACTCAGCACGAAAAATTAAGCTGTGAACTATGCAACATATGTGAATTACCTTCTAATTTTATTGGACAGGAGCTCACAGTACAATGTTACTGAGAAGGCAGTAAAACTTGGGTTGCAACTCTCTAGAAGTCAGACTCTACTGCACAACCGAACAAGGGAATTCAGGGCCTACTGTTGGTACCACAGGTCTTCAAGGGACATCTGCAATTTGTTTTGTACAAAAAAAAAAAAACTGTCCACCAGCTGTTGGACATGAATACTCTACCTCCTCCTCCAAGTTTTGCCAGATCTTCCCTCATGAGGGGGAAAACCCCTCATGATTAAAATCTCTTTAGCTAAAAAAACATATCCATTGCAACATTGCAACAAAAAGTACTTTTATCAAGATGTTCGTTATGACTACAGAAAAAACTTCTTAAAAAACCTACACCCAACCAACCAACCTTTGATGCCCTTCCTAAAGGAAAACCATTAACACAGATGAGTTGACTGGGATCTTATGGGACACTTCCCAAACACCCCAAAACCCAACACAGGGCCACAGATCCAGGGGGAAGGAGTGGCCCATTACAGCTCACCAACACCCTTGGGGTGATTGCCAGCCATTGCCCTCAATGGCTCCTTTGCACCCTCTTTAAATTGTCCCCTCATGGAGAAAGGGGGTCTCCAAGGACAGGGGCACAGCACGCCAGCCCCTGGGGCAGGGACCAGGCGGTCGCCGTGCCAGGGGCTGGTTAAAAGCCTCTGAGTGCTGCAGCTGCCTGAGGAGGGACACATGGGCCTGGGAAAGTTCAGGTGAGAGGCAGGAGGCTGAGAGGCTTCAGGGATTCACGGGAGGAGAAAGATGGTGGGTGGCTGCAGGCTTTTCACTGCAAGGGAAAGGGCCAGCTGGCAGGCTGCGGTACCAGGCTGGGCAGGCAAGGTACGAGTGGCAGATGACCTGAGTGGGGGTCGTGGTTGCAATAAGCGATGGGGACATAACAGAGGAAGATAAGAACACCTGGAAGTTGTGGACTGTGGTCCAGAAATCTGGCCACTTGCAAGTTATCAAGAGACAGAAAATAATCAGTTAGATTCCTCTCCTCTTCACCATCCCCATCATGCTACCTTGGCCCAATGCACCAAGCTCCCCTCATCTAAATAAACCAAACAACTGGCAACCACCGGCCACTGAAAAAAAAACAAGCTGACCTCAGCTTTCTAATTGTTCCACCCCCAATAAAGAAGAGCAAACTAACAAACCGTTTCAACAAAAACTCTAAATTATCCCCTTTTCCTTTAGCAACCACCTACAACACACGCACATAACTGGTGGCTGCATTGCAGACGCCATCTGTTCCAGCACAACAGCAACTCACCCACTTCTACCCACTCGGCATGACCAGAATTTAACACTGCCTGCTGTGTGTGCAGGGGAGGCACATGTGTTGCGAGTGATGGAGGAGAACAGACTAGGATAAGGAAGGGACAATCGCTGCTAGAGGGGGAGCAGGGTGCAGCTGAGATGAACCCTTCTCTTCGGGAGGATGCTGAGTTGGCTACACTCAAGAAGGGGGGAAAATTCATCCTGGGAGAACGAAAGGTTTCACCGTCTTGTAAACTGCTTAGTCCTGATGCAGCCACCCAACCCTATTGCTACCTTACCACCAGCTACAGCCAGTAATACAATTGTTTTTAGTGTGAAACTTCTCTGGTGCAGAACTCCACAGAATATTTTTCCACAAGTAGGGCATCCCATGGAACACGTGTGAATCATTCTGGGAGCTGGCATCAGCCCTGGCATGGGCACAGGACCACACCTCAGCCTGCAACTTAAGTTCCCTGATCTGACAGTTTTGCTCTGTGTCTGTGAGCACCACACAGTCTCTGCACCTAACCCTACCCATTCGGAGAAGAGATATAAATAACTGCATCTCACACTATTGTAAACCAAACTTTGCTTGGTGACAAGATACAAGTTGTTCACAGTACCTTGTCCATTGGGGGCTATACAAAAAATGTATTCTCTTTTGCAAAATTTCAGCTATTGCTACCTTTTTAGCCCCCATAAATACAGAATACAAGAAAGCTACCAAGATCCTTGCATTAGAAAAGTAGTTGGGTTTTTTTTTGTATGAACTTTTTAAACAATCATTGCTGTTCCATCAAGATCCTGTTTCCACGAAGCAATAGGATCACAGTGAGAACAAGTTTTTTTTGCCCAGGGTTTCAATTCTCTTTCCAGAAAGGGCTCTGCACTATGTGGGCTTCCTCTCAAGGCACGTTGCCAATGCTTCACTTCCACTTTCTATGACTTTCTTCTTTCTTGCTTGCTATACTTGGATAATCCAGGCTCCATGCAATACCATTCCCTTTGCACTTGGATGCTTCAGAAACTCTCTCAGTTCACATGGCTCAACTTCTGCTCCTAAAATGCCTGCTGAAATTATTTGTGGCATCATTTCTATTACCGAGCAGTTATTAAAACAGAGTACATTTACTTGTTTCTGTATTTAGGCTGACTAGAAGGAGGATGTCGTACACCTGCTTCCTTATATACCATTATTTGATTGATTGTGCACATAGAAACTGTTTTGTCTCTCCTCTGAACTAGCTTGAAAGACCTTTGGAAGTGGGATTGCATTTGATAGTTATTTGCACAAAATCAAGCGCCCTAATTGTACCAGATGATAAACTTGAATAATGATTGGTTTGATTAAGGAAACAAGACACAATACATAAGTCAATCTGTTTAAATACATACTGAATGCAATCATGGCTACATAAAGTATTTTATTTTTCCTGTTCTCTGCATCTAAACTCCCTCAAATACCAGGAAATCACTTTTCTAAATCACTAGCCTTAAAAAAGTCCTCAATCTACATAACCTTGTAATGATAAAAAAGCAAACAGTTTTACATAGATGGCAATAAAGCAAGCAACATTCAGTGTTAATTGAACAAGTAAATCTATGCATGTATTACAGGAATCTGCAAAAGCAAATGCTATGCATGTAAAGAATAAAACCAGGTTATATACAGATTTTTTCAACGGTGTGAATCAAGTTTTTACTTTAGTACAAAGATTACTGTGGCACAGTAGAAAAAAGCACTCATTTTTATATGTTATTTATATTACCTGTATTGCCGTCTTCATTTTAGACTCCTCCCTTTTTAATTCTGTTTATGGTTGAGATGTCAAACTGAATTTATGCCTTCTCTGCCCTTTTTGGAGCTACTTTTGTTATTCACTTATATGTTCAATTATATATATATATATATATGTGCACACATACACATATATCTCTATATACACCCCCTTCGCATCCAGTTGATAGAGAAGGAGACAGTATTTGAAAGAAATGCCATTTAAGCAAACCTTTAAGACTCCTCTTGTAATAGCAGTTGCTAAGATGGGGTTTCTTAGTTACACAGCTCAGGAGCTTTAAACTATTTTCCCCTTCTTTAACCAGGCCAGTTCTGTGTACTCACTGCTGTATCTGTCGAGTAACAGAGGACAAACAGGAAAATAACAGCATGACCTGCATCAGGCCATGAAAGAACAGACTGCTTCATAGGAGGGAAGAAACCTTCCCACTCCCAAAGGGGCTCAGGCTGGCTGCAGTGCCCTGCCACAGGGACTGCAGCAGAACTGCCCATTTTCCTTAGTAAAAATCTAAGGGGAATGGGCAGAGGAAGAGGAGGAAGAAGCTCCTTTCAAATTGTCATCCTCCTGCTTCTGCAGGTCTAAGCACACTTTGGTCCTGTAGGCCTTCTGCGTAGCATCTAGGCTCTGTTCAGTCCTAACTTTACTTGAGCTGGAAGTTCTGATTCTCCTCAGTTTCTGCTTTAGTCTTCAAAAGTAGGCACATTATTCACTGTATAAGGAAGAGCTGCTACAGAGAGCTGGTATGTTCCCAGCTGCATGCCTGGAACAGCTAGAGACTCTTGCCCATGCTCTGACATCTCATTTGATGCAGCAGGCAGAGCTACAGAAGTAGCAGAGCTGCAATATCACAGTAAATTTACTGCGAGCAACTCTCACAGAGGACAAAAATTACATTCTCTATTCAAAATGCAAGTGTCCTCAGCAATAAGATTTCTGAAGAAAACTTAAGCAAAGAGAGTAGATTTTCTTGTAATAGTATTTCTTAAATTAAAAAAAAAAAGCCCAGCAGCACAGGTAAATTTAATACAGCCGTGACTCTTATGAACAAAAAAATGACACCTGCATCCCATCTGGATATGGCAACAAGTATTTTCAAATGGAAAAGGCACTTCAGTTTTCGGCATGTAACCAGAAGGCTGGAGTCACTACATCTTTTAGGCTAAGTATTATACGTAAGTTGGCCCTTTTTGAAACCACCAAGCTTATACTAACTTGGAATCTGTGTAAATGAATGAGAAGCTCAAGAGCTACACACATTTACCTTACCTGTGTATTAATTCCTCCGAACATGCATGAGCAGAGCTACCCAGAGTAGAGCTGAGGACCCACATACTCAAAAAGGACAACAAATCGCTTTGTAGTTTGCAAGGAGTAACATTCAGTGTTTAATTTCAAATGAGAATTTATCAGGTCTAAAAGCTCAGGGCATTTGTACTGACACAGAAGGCTCCAAAGGCCAAAGTTAAACTTAAGTAGGACCAAACCCATTAGCAATCAGTACTCCTATGGTATTCTGCGGGGTACATTGATGTAGACAGTGCTGTTTTTCACACACCCCTCCATCTCAGTATTACCAGCAGCATTACTGACACCTTAGCCCACACCATCATGAGTGCCAGGGCAATCCGAGTGCCCGATACAACTACCCGTTATGCTTGAGACACAGAGCTAGTGCTCAGGAAGCTTTTTCTATCAGTGTCACATAATTTATTTTTAAAATTGTAATTGGTGCATAGAAGAACTAAAGGCTCCCGTTATGGACAATGTTGCATCTTCTGTGGGTGGATGCTAAACTCTATGAAACAGGAAAAATAAATCAGAATACCTCTGCTTTAAAATACAGGGTGTTGCAGGTGTCCGAGCTCCCCAATAGCAGTGTCAGACTAACACACGAGACTGCACAGGAGTTACACTGAGTCTGGCCTTTTAGTATGCTCCAGTGAAATACTGATGTCCCTCATCCCTGGAGATGGACCTGGGAAACTGAACTGGCAGAGATCAGCAGCAGTGATCTCAGTCTCCCCCAAACACCTTTCAGCTATTCTCACATGGTCCTTCTTTTTAACAAATGGAAAACTTTGAATTTTGTCATTCAAATTAAAAGACAAGCCTTCTTAGCAGATTAGCTTTTGCACATGCTACCATTGCATATTTATTTTTTAGTACACGGAAATCAATTTAGTTACATTATACTAGGACTGACCAAAAAAAGGAATTTAATCCCAAATCAAGATGAAATTTGAAAGTTTTTGTATCACTGAGATATGGCACCAAAAAGCTATACATGGAAATAATAACTATATTGGGAAATGCCAGTTTGACATATATATTCCCAATTGTCTTTGCCTGACATGAGTTACATAAGGACACCTGTTCCATACTGCTGGCTTCCTGGCAGAGCACCCTGTTCCTCCATAGGGTTGCCGGTACCATAAGGATTTTAAAGGATTGCCTTATGCGTAGGAATGGAATACCTTGGTGCTTTGCATTGTTGGAAATTGCCCTTAACACTAGGCACGTTAAGGCCTTCTTCTGCCCGCTAGCAAGTAGCTGCGCAAGTCTTAATGATACAGCCATGGGCTTGGAGTCTACTTCTGCCTCATCTCCTCCAGAAGGCACTTCTGCACCCTATCCTGCTAACAAGCTGTGAAGACACTGGTACATCTTTCTGTAAGCTTCTTCATATGCATTTCCAGCAAAACCTTCTTCTTGGTAGCTTTCGATGCACCTATAAGAGATTCCAACCTGCATGCATATCCCATGCCTGAGCTGCCCAGATGGTTGTTTTTGGCCTTGTACTTTCTTTCACCAAGATTTCATTGAATTCATAGCTTCATCGTGAAGGACTATTGGCCTCAAGCTTAAAAAGACTAATCAGTAGGCAGAGCCATGTCTTGTAAACAGCAAAAAGTGCTTACTAACAACCATCCCAGTTCTTAACCGAATCCCAAACATATTTTAAGGTCAGTGCTCTATCCATCTGGTAGCGTTGGATTCAATCTTCAGTGTGTTTTCTATTTTGAAACTTATAAACTTGCATTTTACATACACATGTAAACAGAAATAATTCAAGAACAGCATCACTGGGCTCTGGTTAGTTGTGAAAACGTGACAACCACCCTGGAGCAACAGAGGGTGTAGAAGATAGAACTACTCAGACGTCTCTGGGGAGTACCGTGAGGACATGGGAAATCCCAAAAGGAAGGGTAGTCCGCACATTTTATACATAGCAGCAAAAAAGAAAAGCTATGCTCAAACAGTTGCTTCTGTGGCCTTGTATCTCATGAGTGCAAAGGTTTATTGGTCTAATTAATCGAGACAATCCTCTTACAAAATTGTTGCAAGTGAAATACTCCTAAGAATTTGTGGCTTACTTGGTTGCTTTACTTCTCCAGCAAGCTATTTATAAAAGAATTACACACTGTATCTATACAGAGCAGACACTTTCCATACATGTTTGCTTGCTTAGATAAAATTCAAGCTGCAGCCATGTGTGATTATTTTTTAAAAGGATTAAAAATGTCAGTAACTTTTTTACGCAACTCTTATTTTCTTCTTGAATAATGCCACAGTAAAACCATATAGCCAAAAATGCTTTATTTCACCATTAGCTATATAACCAATAAGCATAAAATGGTGGCTGTAATATTTTTTGTTCAAAACAGTTCCAAAACCCAAGAAAACTACACTGAAAACATTAACCAATACTTTATTCCTATAAAAATAAAAAAGAAAAATGATACCTTTATTTCAAGAAGTGTCTACATTTTTAAACAATAAATTAAGCTTTGTAATATCAACATCAATTTACATTTCAAATGATTTAAAAGAAAAGTACAGCTTAGGATACAAAATAAACTCTTTCCTTACCTTCCAAATACATCAGATACATTCTTTTATTCCTTTAATACACTGGCACCTAAGACCTCAGAAGAAGAAACTATAGACTGCTACAGAAACAACCATTTCAAAAAAATAAAATAGCCAGAGCCACTGAATGGAATTATCTTTTTCTACATGTCTGACAAAAACGCTAACTGAACATATATGAAAATAGAAACTTAGTGACTAGAATAGTGGAATCTTTTGCAAAGCTTGCAAAAAAAACCCCCAAAACAAAACACCAACAACCTTTGGCTTTCCCAACTGGTATGTAATTTATTCCAGTACTAAGCACATTTCTGTATCAGTTGCAGTGAAGGTCAGTTTTAACTAATCATCATTCGTTATTATGAATGCCTGGCAGATTTTCAAAGCCTTGATAGGACTGTCCCCATTATTTATCTTTTATTTCTCTATTAAGTTACAAAATGAAGTGTGATAACCTAAATAAATAATGTTTAGTACTCACTGCACAGGTCACTGGAATATAAGCATTGATACTTGTAATTTATTTTGCAAAACCTGGATTTGAAATATATATACATTTGAACACATATACTAATTCCCCACCTAATTTCTACAGACAGTAATGTAATTTCTGTTAAAAACTAGGAAAGCAACAGTTATACCAGGTTTTTGTTCATGTATGTGAAGCTCTGAATTAGAAGGGCACTGACCAAGAATAACTCAACTGCTACCATGCTAATCTGCTGCTTAATTGAAGCAAACGAAGCCCACAGAAATTAACGCTGCTGGTCTGAGCTTTCTTCCATAATGAACGTAGGGCTTCGATGTTCTTGCAAACTCATATAGATACACCTCATCTTACTTTAAACTAGACTGCTCAGGTTAGATAATACAAGTACAATCCCACTAAGGTCAATATGGGCTGCTGATGCACTGAGCAGGCTTTCTGTCTCTTCCCTAAGGAAGACAGCCCCTTCTCCTTCCATTCTGCAGCAAGGACTTCTGAACCAGGATTGCAACCAACCCTTTGCAAGGAAGTAGAGAAATTAATCAGGTGGTTAGGTCGATGTCGACTTTTCTGTGCTTTAGTGGCCATACTGCTTACTAGTTGAGAACTAGTTTGGTTTATGACTACATAAGATGCACCCACAGCAAAGAAGATACTCACTCCTGGCAGCTTGCTTTTTTTACAGAGAAACTATTATTTTTCCTTGTAAAAGGTATAAGTGTGTTTTGTCTAGATTTTGGTAAATAGTCCTTCCTTACTTGAAGATTCAGATTTTAATTAATTTATTTATTTATTTTTAAAGCATCAATTCTAGCTTAGTACAAGACGACTTCCTGATGCTTGGGAGAGCAAGCTCCAAAGCCTTCCTATTTACAAAATGGTGATTCTGCAAAAGGCTGACAGAAATATGATGCTAGTTTCAGTTGGTAACTGATGTTAGGTAATGGATTTGGATTTAATAGATCTAGCAAAGCATCTGTTTCCTCTTAGCATGTGTAGCAACCTCACTAGTTACCCAGCCACATTCGAGTTCCATTTCTGTCTCAGAAAGACACCAAATGAAATCAGACAAAATAATTTTTAGAAGGAAAATACTTCAGTTTTGTTTAATGTTACTTAAAAGCGCAAAGCAGTAAATGAGGAAAAAGTTTAACTTAAAATTATTTTCCGTGTCGGTTTCACAAAAATTAAATCCCATCAACAGTAGGGCTCTTTACTGAAGAAATTGCTCCAAGAGAAATGATGCATTTAAAACATAGAAAAGTGTTCTGCAAAGGGAAAAAAAATCTTGCATTTCCTACCCGTCTTATCTGTTAAAAAGATTTTCTTCTTCACATTTTTTTTTTTTTTTAAGTAAAACCCAGGTCTTAACTGCCCTGAACAAAACATTTCCTACATGCTTTTTCAAAATATCTTTATGATTTTTACCACCATTAGCAGCACTGTTTAAATTCCTCAGATTGGAGCTCAGTTCAGGCTGGTCTGAACACCACATTGCACCTTCAGCAACTGTAAGTAACATCATAACTTAAGCAACAGCAACATCACTTAGCCTGTCTACAACAAAGCCAGTTTTACAGTTGTGGGAAACCACAAAGTGTTTTTTATAAGGTAAAATAATGACAACTCAAGAAACGACATCAAGAAAGCCAAGAAAACAGAAGTTGAGCAACTAACAGTAAACCATGAAGCGTTTTGTTAATGTCTATTAAAATCAATGCTTTAATATTTTAAATAAGAATTTCATTAAAGATTCAAAACCTGCAGCTAAGCTCAAAATAACGCACAATCTAAGACTCTTATCCAAGTAGTCTGCAACAAAATTAGGAGAGTCAATAAAGGCACATTCTACTCCCCATTCCCAAAGCCACTTCTTGAGATGAATTTGTCTTTTGAAAAAAGAAAAAGACAATAGTTACTGGTCTCTTAATTACAGCCAAAACTAAACACTGTCAACAGTCCACACAATTTGCTTTTTCCATTATATTCTTGGTCCTCAACAATTGCTCTTTACATCAGTGGTCAAATCAGACCGCTACTGTCACAGGGTTAGTCTGAGCTGAAAAATGGTTAAATCTATCCATATCATGTGCTACTCCTTCCTTTTCATTTGGAGAAACTTCCTTATTTTTTTTTTTAAAGATGACAAGTTTCAGTGATTGTGGATACTATTGTTTGAAGCTTATACAGCTACTGAACAACTGGAACACTAAATATGTTAAAGTACACTAAAACTAAATCATATTGCATTAGATTGCTATATTTAAACTGTTAATATAATACTATTGTTAAAACAGACAGTCATCTGAGATGGCTTAACACTATCAGTGTCAGAACTTAAATGCAAGAGAATCCATTTAATCAAAACATTATGTTTTATATAATGAATTAATCATTCACTTGGCTTTCAACTGCCTTTGAACAAAGTATTTCATGACACAACTTTACCTTCTATATAGTTTCAATTAATAAATGCTTTTAACCAAGTAGACTAATTGCAGGTTACTAATCGAAATACAAACATTTCCCAGCACATGTTCTTTCTGGAAAGGCTTTATATGAAGGAGTAAAATAAACTTGTACTTAAATGCTACATTTCAGGATATAACAATAAAGCCATTACCAGTGAAATAACTATATTTAAATTTTAATTGATCAAACATGAACCATGCGTGTCTATTTTCAACGTTTTCAATCAGTGGACCATTTATGCATTGTCTGACACAAGAACACTATCTACAGGGAAGAACTTTTGTTGTAAAACAGTATCATACTATGCTTGTAATAACGCAAATGCATAGTTCATTAAATATTTCAGAACTACAGTTCTTTTGTAATATATATATATATATATTTATCCAGTATTGCATAGTAGAAAAAAGGAGAGGAAAAAAAGAGAACCAACTGTTAAAAAAATTAGTGTATATGAAGAGCTATTGCTGAATTCTTAGGTACATTTTGATTGCATGTAATTTAGTACGAAGATCTAAAAGACAGGATTACTGAGAGCAAAACCCTGGATTACAAAATATTTTTTCTTTTTTTTTCTTTTTTTTTTTTTTGCAAAACACCACCACTATTCAAGGTTTGGTTGTATTTTAATGATTCATATTTCATACATCCTTTTACACAAAAGGCATTCATGGTTTACGGCACCATTTTTCTTATTTTCAATACATGGTAAGATCTCTTCCTCCCACCTCTGTCTCAGAAGTGTTCCCCTGTGATATTTCTGAAGACACCCTGAATAGGCATTTTAGTTACTTCTGTATCAAATATAAAGCCACTTAGTTAAAATTTGTTTAATTCTGAAGAATAAGTTTTAGTGTATTTCACAGTGATGAAAACCTCAAAGGCTTATTACTCCCTCTTCATCCACCGCCATGCTAGAAATTTTGAATACTTATTGTCATAATCACACAAGCACAGGCAAAATCGAGGTTAAACTGTTTATGAAGGTTATACAGAACCTTGACTTCACAGCATCTTCTGCTATTTGTCAATTGCTTGACAGTTAAAAATTTTGCGTTAGGAGTTTTAACTCCTACCAAAAAAATATCAACTCTGTGTCTTTTTAATTTCCTAATTCTTGTGGAAACAAAAGCCAGCATTAAGAAGGTGTTTTCATAATTATGCTTTCATTGCGAGATCAGATCTAAGGCATACATCATTCAGTGCAAAGTCATCACACACTACAGAGAGAAGACAAAAACCCCTTCATTCTCCCCTATGGACCCTACAGGTACATGTGCAAAACCCAGCAAGACTGAAATAAAGATGGACACAATGTACAAGATACTTGCGTAGTTAATATTTGTTCCATGGTTTTAAAAAAAAAAAAAAAATCAGATATTACAGAGATTACTGTTTTTATAGCTTTGAGTAGTCTCAGTGGCCAGCAATTTCAAACAAGTTATTAAAATCCAAATAAGGGTTCACGAATGGTACTACCGAAACCGTCTAAGTTTACCAGAACAAGAGCAGCATTTGTTGTCACAATATGACCATCATCATTTAAACACACACACACTAACGTAAGTCAAGCCTATACCATGTATCTTCAGACTGGAGCTATATATGGAATAAATTTACAGTGTTTTGGTAAATACATATTCAACATGAAGAAACATAAATAGCGGTAAGAATATATCAATAACCTTGAACACAAATAAACTGTAAGTTTAATCAAGTACTTCCCTGAAAGAAACAGATGTCACGAAGAGATGCTCTAAATATTTTTCTTACTATTTATTTTCTTGCTTTTTTCCTCCTTGCCTTTTTCACTTCTTGACAAACTATTAATTGCAAGTCATGCCAACTGCAAGGGATGACTTTGAGATCTGGGCACAACAAAACTTAAAAAAGATGTTTTACAGAAAGGTGCACGCAGTATAAGAAAAGGGAGCTTGTGTTAACCATCCACCCAGCAGGCACAGATTCTTTAGTGCTCACTACTCCTCACATGGGAAAGAGCCACCAGGTTTTCTCACTGCTCAATATTCTCTCTAACAGCAGCAGGCAGTCTGTGCTTATACAACACTTTTCCACGTGAATTTTTCAAAAAAGCTTCCCAAGCAACATGTACATGTCCAGTATCATTTTACATTTGGAGTCACAGACAGATTGAGTGACCGGATGCAGTTTAGCAAGTTAAGAGTGAACCAGAGTTATGGTCTCTTGCCTTCCAGTCTGTGCCCAATCAAGCAAGAGGATAAAACATTACAAAAACTTCAGTGAAAGTGAAATCTGGAATGCAGTATGTAAGAATGAGCACAAACCTACTCACCCTTCAATCTACAAAGCCAAGAAGTTTTCCATGTTGCCAGTTACCCTGTGTGTTCCAATTAAAACCCTTTTCATCAATAAATAGTAACCAGGTATCTTCTTTACCTATAACTAATAATGTAATCTTGAAGAAAGGACCAAGCCTACAGAAGACAAGAGTCAGCAATTTAGCACAGCCTACATTCACTTTTCAGCTATCTCCTGGGGAAAACACACAACCTTCTGGTAACATGAGAGATGCATATTGTACAGCTGTGGCAGTTTCTAGAATGAAACTCCAGATATAAGTGATAATATCCATAATACAAACCATAATTCTAAAATATATCTGACTATGTGTGTGTGTATATATATATCTCTCTAAAAAGAAAATTATCTAATTTTCTCTTTTATACACATATAAACATCTGGCTAATACGCCCCATAAAAATTTTTCCTTCTTTAGGACTAATCTTTTAAATAACAGAGTTTTAAACAGTCCCTTAGAATATTTTTTTTTAAACACTATTCAAAAATGAAGACCTATCTCAGGGCAATCAAAAAGCACACACAAAATAAATTAACATCATACAAATGTGGTTATATTGTTCAGAAAGTCCAATTCTCCCATTTGAAATGAAATGGAGACCAGTGTACCTTAGGGTGAATTATTCATCAATGTACAAATTCATTCTCTCTTTCCATGTAAATCTTCATGTGAATTTAGCTGCATTTCCATAAAGCAAGAAACACAGTAAATCCGCAGAACTCTTGCAAAAGGGAGTTGTGTTTCACTGGATAAGAGCAGTTTTTGCTGAAGGGCAGCAAGTTAACATTTTATCACCATCTGAACACTAGCAACACCTGTGCCCTTGTAAGCTTCACACCTTGAATTAGCAGCAACATATTTGATGGGTTCAGTAGTAATTTGTCTTCCAGTATTGGATTAGACTACTTTGCATGTACAGTAAGTCAAAAGTCTAGTACCTGTGTGCAACACTAATCCACATTTACATCTGAGAACTCAAATACACATGGAAACAAAGGTGAAAGAATTAAACCTTGTTTTAAGTTAAAACGTTTTCAGTCTACGTATAGAAAACAGCAGTGAAAAACAAGTATAAAGGAGATGGACAGCAGAAACAGAAGGAATACAGTAAGTAAAACTGTAAGAAGCAGGTCACTTAAAAGGGCAAGTTGCAATTAAAATTGATCAACAGAAGATGTAGACTGTACCATCTGCATAAATGCTTAAATGCAGCATTATTTTGCACATCACATACAGTAGATGAGATTTCTAAGAAGCATATTATAACAGCTGGTATACTTACTAGTAGATTTACGGTAACTGAATACTTAATTTCTCCAGCTCTTAATGTACAGTAGTTATGCATTAGCCTTTAAAGCTCTTTGTCAGCCTTTTAGAAGTCAAGGTTACATTTCCATGAATATTTAGTGTCCCAATAAGAAAGTTACAAATATTCACCTTCAATGAATGTTAATACAATACAAAGATATTAAATACCTTCTTAAGCTGAATCATTTCAATGCTATTAGTTTTCTTTTTACATTTTCAAAAGAAACACAAGGACCTTTGTAACTTCCAAAGTGAAGGGTGTTTTAAGGCAGTAAAAGATATGTATTAAGGTTTCCATGATTGTTTATGGTGTCTATGTGAATAAAGCATATTACACACAATTGCTCTCATATATTTATCTACATGACTTTGTTATACTGTACATGATTTAGCAATCTTCTTGAGAAATTTAAAGTGCCACAGTTCAAATGTGCTCATCTGTCTTTTCATGGGCTTCTAGTCCATTCTAGTTGCTTTCAGAAACAAGCCCTTGCTTTACTTAAAGAGCAGTCTTTTTAGGGGAAAAAAGAATTCATCCTTCACTGCTGTGCTAACTGGAATCCAGTGGTCGAACCAATCCTTCTTTGTAAACACGAAGAATAGCCTCACAAACAAATTTGTATTGACTCTGTATAAGAAAGAAAAAACAAAAACATTTATGGATGATTAGTTAAACTCCTGATTATACGGTAGTATTTAATAGGACTAACAGTCCCACTGCTTCCTTTTCTCCTGGACAATGACAGGAGAGGAGACACAAAGATGGAAGGAGAAAATCCAACTCTCCTAGCTGTGTTCACAGTAAACAAAAAGTAACATTTACTCTTCTCTGAAGGACAAGCATTAAAAATCTCACACCAAGGAAAACACAATCCCCAAATTTAAAAGAACACATGCTTAAATGGCAGGGAATAGGATTTATTTGTAAAAGCTATGCAAATTTATATGATTCTTCTGACTAAGTTCAACTAGTTATTTATGTTCTTTATACATCTCATCTATTTTTTTTTGTACTGTTATGTGATTATTACAAGTATTCTAACCTTGCCAATCCTGCAGTTACATATTACTGGACACATTTAAGTTACATGACCAAAAATGCATTTAAAGTTACCATATAGAATATATAGGTCCAACTGCATTGCTAAAAGCTTTTTTTTTTTTAAAACTACCTACACTATTGCAGAAGATGGAGTCACTTTATTTTCAATTTGTGATCAGACCACACATCTCCTTTTGTAACAGAATGGGATCAGAACCTTTGGAATGAAAATTTTTAAAGAGTAGCAGCCACATTCATTCTTCTGTCACACAACATTTTGAGCTCATTTAGTTCTTATGAAGTCTTCAAAATTAGATTACTGTTTCTTTTCTGAATTATACTATTACAAAGACAATTTCTTCCATGATCTTGTTATGTACCTGTTTGTTAAATGTAATTAGCCTGTGAGCCTCTTTCTGAAAGTGATACAAGGAGACATTAGCAATAGGACTAGTGCAGAACTAAAAATCCACGTAGCCTGAATAAATTTTTATGACTAACACAATGCCAAGAACACAAGGTGATGGAAATTTAAAAGAACTTAAAGATCAAAGCATACCTCTCCTCTTCTCCAAAAATACTTTTCACTATTGTCAAAACCCCAAAATGAACACCTTTCTCCAAAGCTCCATGTCATATATTCAGTGAAGTGCAGCTTCACATTTTCTAAATCTTTTTCTACACCTTTGAAATGTTCTCCCAGCTGCCCTTGTATGTCAGCTCTCATCAACTCCCCAGGAGCATCTGGAAACATTCCCCCCAATATCTCCCAAAGGACAGGGATAAAAGGTAACGCTTGGACTGTGAAGGACCTTAGGTTGCATTTAAATACCAGTAGTTAAGAATGTTATTCTTGTCCATAACCTGCAATACATTTTCTCTTAAGTACAGAAAAACTTAAGGAAAACTGGGGGATGGAAATTAATTTTCTGCATCTCGATTTTCCTGCCTTTTCTTTCAACCCTTCAGTCAATTACTCCCACCTTCAATATCACTCTGTTCTTTTGTCTTTATTTCTTAATTACCTTGACTTTTCTCTTCATTGTTATTGTCATTTGCATATTTCTACTGCCTGAACAAGCCAAGTGTGATATTTAGCTCTCTGTTCAACACTTCTGTTAACTCCTTTGTGTGATCAAGTTACTTAACAAATAAGAACGAACACTTCAGCATTGCTTCCTCTGACTCAGACTCTGACTACTTGTTTTCTTTGCTCTTATCTGTTGCATGTATTCTTACTGCTCACACAGCTGATAACTAGTTCTATTATGTACGTTCTAAAGCACTGCTTTCTGTATTGTTTAGTATCTCTAATGGTTTGGTTGGTTGGTTTTTTTGTTGGTTTTTTTTTTCTTTTTTTTTTTTTTAAATGAAAGGCCATACAGTTACACATATATTGTTGCAGCTTTATTATTTTGGTCGAAGCTTTTGTTTTGCTGTTCCTGATGACCAAATTACAGGTCTTTGAGAAACTACAGCTTTCACATGATTAACAGCAGACACTAAACTGACCAGTTAATAGCTCTGATGGGTCCATTCTTACTTACTGAGTATGCCCTGCCTGATATTAACTCACAACATGCGTCTGACTATGTGTATCATCTTAGCACACACACAATCCCCACAGGGCAGCTGAACATGCTTCAGGCAAGGCTATTACAACTGAACAATCCCTAATGGCTTCTCCCAGAAGCCCTAAGCTGAATATCAAATATGAGCAGTGGGGCTAGCTGGAATGCAGGCATGGGAATGCGATAGAGCACCCAGGATAGATCAAAATGTTGACATGCAGCTCTTTGATATTCTGCTTTCTCACAGCTGAGTGCTTGCTTCTGTCTCTCACAGTACAGTATGCCAATTCTGCTCATTGGCCTTTCACAACAGTATCTGCATACTTCAGAAATAGCAAGTGAATTTAGTTTCACAGTATTGCTGCTACAGATCATCCCTCTCTTGATTGTGCTGATAGTGAACTGTGGAACGCAGCAAGCAAGGTAAAGAATCCTATTTTAGATAGTTTTCCACACTCAGGTTCTGATTATCAGTGTATTTATCACTATTCCCCATATTCTTCAGTTACATCAAGCTGTAGAGCGCAAGGACAATTCCTGCTGATTTCTGTTGTAACAGCAGGGACTTGGACTTCTGGCAAGCTGAAGTTTACTTCAGGTTCTCATGTCTGATTCTCAAAAAGATGACCACCTCTACAAAGTTTAAGCCTGAACTTGTTCAGTTCATTTTAGAATCGGAGGGACTGTAGAGAGGTACAACTCCAGAAGTCAACATTCAGCTTCCTTAACCTTGAGGCTAGTGTTTCTCATCTCATGACATCCTTTGTCATAAGCTCAGCTTCCATTTCTGCAAGGAACAGGCAGAGGACTATTCAGACAACTCCTTCCTCAACCGTACAGCCCCAATGCACTTCCAGAGAGTGCACTCGTACTGCAATGAACAACAAGAGTCCCAGCAGCATGTGTGAACAATCTCTACTCACAGAGCACTCTAATGTTACTCAAGCAACCTTAATTCCTGACACTTTCACACCCTTTGATAATGCAAGACTTTTCCCTCATCTAGTCAATCATAATGCTAGCTCCTGCAGTCATTAACCTGGTAATGAATAGAATTGATTTTCTCAAGCTACCTTCTTCCCTCCCTTGATCAAGTGAAAACCAAGTCATTTGCTTTTGAAGATGAGAGACAGAAATGCCCAATTTAACTGTTGACTTTGTGGGTCTAAACTGCTTTACTTACATTTGTCATGGGGCATTTAGCTCTCTGAGATAACCCCCACTTAATATTCTGTCATTCAACCTCTACTCGAGAAAGTAGAGCCTCCCATCCTTCATCCTTGGTCTCCAATGTCAATATGCTCATTTCCAAAGCTGACACAAAACTGCCCTCATGATCTCAAATTGTCTTCGAACCACTTTATCTTAAAAAATCACCTTCTACTTTTGTATTTCAGTTATTGATACTACCCAACTTTTCCTGAATTTCATTCTTGCCCTTTGTTTTTCCAGACTGGAGTAGTGGCACAATTAAAAAAATACATATATTGTTCCTATTGAATTCCTACTCCTGAAGTGGCCTCTTGAAAAGATTCTTTCTCTCTTCAAATCATACAACAAAACCGTTAATTTTACCTTCAGTTTAATAACTTCCTATAAGGCTCTGTACTAGAATGAAAAGAAAAAAAATATTCTAGCTTCTTGCAGAGAATTTAGACAAAGAACCATGAACAGATGATTTGGGCAGGTCTGACTTTGTGCATTCTAACTTGCAATGTATAGAAATCAATTATCTTCTAATGGAAAGGTAAGAAATATTTACGAAAAAGTTAAATACACACCTCACAAGCAAAGCAGCCTTTGCCACCACATTATGTTATGCTAAATGTAGGAAACATGAAATATAATGGCAACTGAAGACTTATACAACTAGATCATTTAAAAAATTTTTGGATCTGTTTTAAAACTGGACAAGTGCAGAATATATACAGAAAATGAGGCTTCCTCTCCATCACTTACTGATGTTTGCACCATCATAGCTCGCTGGTCTCGCATTTTTCGCACAATATCCAGTGGATAAACAGGTTGGTTTCTTTCAATTAAGCACATGGCTGTTTCCATAGTGACCAACACACCAGTGCGTCCGATTCCAGCGCTGTGAAATGTAACAGAAAAATAGTCTATAAAATTAGGTTTTTGCAATGCACCAGATTCATATCACAGTCTTAATACTAGGATGCTAAATAGCCTTAGAAATTACAGGAAGACCTTAATAACATTAGAACAGAGTGAAAAGTTTATCTTTAAAGCAACTTCAGTAATATTTCCTGCCAAGTATTAAAAAGAAAATAATTTTTATATAAATAAAACTAAAACCTCACTTAAAGTAAATGGAATTTTAACAATTATAACTGCTTACAAGTCTAAATGTACTGGTTTGGTATTTTTTACTAAAAAAGGTAAGAGCTAATTGACTGCTTTTTGCAGGCACTTGAATAGCAGAAAAAACCCCCTTTGCAGTACCATTCAAAATGAGGTTACAACAGTGGTAGAGGATAAAAATGGAGAACAACTTACATTGCAGATTATCAGCTCTGTGATAATTATGTGACTAAGCCATTTCACCAAAAGGTTGCAGGAGAAAAGGAAGAGAAAAGAAACTTGTCCTTTAGATACAACACCAGTGCTTCTGTCTTCAACAGTGAACGCTGATATTGCACAGTTTAACATTTTCATCTAATTCAAGGAATCTCCTGTCTTGCAGACAAACTTTTCAAAGCAAATGCTTGTTCTAAGGCCGAAGCAAATCTCTAATCAGAATTTTAAAACACAAGTACCTGCAGTGAACAAGGACCGGCTCATTCTCTATTCTCTTTGGCCTCATATAGGTCACAAACTCCAAGAAGTCCATGGAGTCATCAGGAACACCATGATCAGGCCAAGCAACGTACTGGAGATGGGTGATGGTGTGTTGTTGTTCTGTCTAAAATACAGTAAGGTTTTCAAAAGCGTTCAGTGTTATGACCCCTGTATTGATGTTTACTAGATACAAATCATACTTTTCACAGTAAGTGTATTCTGCAGATGCTATAAGATGCATATGATGTAGAAAATCTTTGTCACTTTAAAATTCAGAGTACAACATGAACATGTAATCCTTCGAAAGCATACAAAAGGCATAAAATTTTCTCAATAAATGAGGTATCAAGTTTAACTTCTGTGATCTAACCAGATTTTAATTTTTTTAATTTATTGACTGTTGACCTATTATACCTTCACATCAATCACCTGAGGTAAAATGCTACAAGACTTATGCATAATTGTACTATGTAATAGTTTAGAACAGGTTGAAAGAAACAGCTGAAAACAGCAGAACTATTGAGAACAATATCAAAATAACAGGGTCTTGGCGCTACACAATCTATTCTAAGTGTGTACTTACAGATTCAGTTATAATATAAAGTTGCCTGCCACATTTGCTAAGTCTGGTTTCTGTTAGGGAACTATATATATATTGTTCATACATACATGTTCATTGTACATATATGAATGAATTCTGTATGACCCACAGAAGGATACTTGCCTGTATGAAAGCAATATAATTAGTTAAAAGATTCTGTTGTATGAAGAGCTCTTTTTTCATCCAATTATACCTAAAAAATCAGTTTTACAGAAGTTCTTTCAGTTTAGCTTTTTGTTAAATTTGATTATGAAAACACGCAATCATCTTTGCATTCAGATTGGGCTCAACTGCTATGTTACAGATGTAACCAATGATTAGGGTGGGAAGGAAAAACCTAAGACACTCCTGAGCTCTGCTGCACCATGCACCGAGGATCTCACTCTTTCCAAACTGAGACAAGTCTTCGTGTTCCTTTATTTCTTCCACACGTTTAGCAATAGTTAAACTGTTAGCTGCATTTTACTGATGTCCATTGCTAGTCTTAATATTTGACACCCTACTGAAATAAAACCCTCCTTTATCACTGTATTAGTCTATAAAAGCTGGCCTCTCCCTAGTGGTCCACGCAAGAATGTTTTCATGATGCTAGTGACTTAATTTAAGAATTTTTTTTTCTTTTTCTCTTAAGTGCACAACTACTCAAATATGACTTGTTTTAGATGCCTTCAACTGCTTGCTTTCCTCTTCCACTGGAAGAAGTGGTTCCACTCCCAGGGAGCAGGCTAGTAAGATACAGAAGACAGAATAACTACTGCCTACGTACCAAGTAGAGTCCTAGGAAATGCATTTATTCCAGTCAAAGTAATTGAATAAATTTACAATTGCCTCCAGGGACATGAAGATAAACACCACAGTTCATACTTTGCTGCTCAAAGGCAGAGCCTGAGCAACCACAATTAAAAGGCTTAGCATAAGGCCCAAGTGGACAATGTAATCTAATATTAATGACCAATCTTGCTGTAATACAAATTGCATTGAGATCTATCATCCAGGTCATCAAAAGACCCCACAATGACCGGGATCTCTGCAAGAAAAGGCATGGCCTTTGTCTACTCAGCTTGGCTGCCATTATGTAGTTGAGCTTGATCAAATGATTACACTTCAAATTTTTCTGAAATGCCACAGATTGAAAAAAATACAAAAACATGACAAGAAAATGTCATTAAAATGTCCTCTTTTGCAAATCTGTGCATGCTTAAATCAGAACTTCTTCAAAAGGGAAATGAGATAACGCAGCAATTACATTTAACAGTTTGAGCTGATTCTCTTAAATCAGAGACATTTGAATTACAGCATTCAGGTGAAACAAAGACTTGATTAATTCTAAAATTATCCAAGAGTGAGTATCCAGTCACCTTCCATGCGCATCAAGAACTTCAAGCCATGCATCATGGATAAGTGCCAGTGGCACACCCGAGAACCACCAACAGTGATCTGTAGCATCAAGAGCCATTTTACAAGCTCAGAAAAGAGGAAGGAGTTAATTTTTACTTACCAGTAATTCAGGCTCAAATATAGCAAGTGGCATTTTTTTTTTTTAAATAGTTCACAGACATTGAGTACGACAAGCATGTTACATAAGACTTATTTGGAGTAAGAATACACTGTAAGAGCATGAACTTAGTCCTCAGAGCTGCTTCTTTTGGTATGATCTTAATTTTCTGTTACATGCCCTATTCATCCCTAGAGACCAACATAGCTGTTTGTTAATTATTCCAGGTACGCCTCAAGCTTCAGTATAGTTTTCTAGTTATTTGTGTTTTGATATAATCAGTTTTGATTCTTTTTGTTGAGCTCTTCTGAGATGATTCAAATTATTAAAACTTGACCATTACATCACTCGCTTTTCAAAATGCACAAGTATTTAAAATACTTCATTTTTTATTAGTTTAACTACTGTTTACAGTAGGTTTTATTCATGTTAGAACTAGTTTTTCTAATTCTAATACTTTTATGTCTCATGCAGAAGACATCAAATCAGTACTCTGATGAAGTCCAGATTTTTTTTAAGCTGTTTTTAGTGTTGGGTTTTTTTTTAAATATAAAACCTTCAAGTCTTTCTACTCATAATGAAAGTCAGCTTTTAAATTCAGAAAATGTCAGCCAAATACCACCACACATGGAAATAACTTGCATTAAAAGACCATCACGGTTACTAAAATCTAGCACTCATACATTCAAAAAAGTGCTAGAATTATAGTTACTGGTCCCATAGTTTGTCCCCACTGTACATGTCCTTTTAACAATACTTATTTTTAAACACACTATTTTTGCTAGACCCTGCTTTTTATACAAACCTGGTAATGGAAAATAAGAGGTAGCTTCTCATTATACGCAAGTTAGTGTCCAAACTATCACTCTCTGAAAGTCAGCTTAAATCCTTTCTACAAATTTTTTTTTTTTTTTGGACTGAGGTTTTCAGTGACAGTCATTATTGTAGCATCCTAATGACTGATAAATGCAGAATTTATCTTTATAAAATCTGGCTTTATTAGTCCTGTTTTATAAGTCTAAACTTACAGAAAGTGAGACAGCAAGAGTTGCTCATGGCCTAGTTGCTATTTTTGCCTAACTTGACATTATACACCTTCTTGTTCCAAAAATATTTAATGTTTGTTGCACTCACATGGACTGATTTCAATTGATTTATGTATTTGGTATTTCCACAGATCAGTTTAACAATGGTGGATTCAAAAAAAATGAGTCCAAACAACTTACAGACTCCAGTGACACTACTGGATTATGTAATTTGCCCAGTTTATCATCAGCCACTTGGCCAACACTTAGCTGCTTCACGGCGTTGACCCACATTTACTTGTCAAGCAGCTACGGAGGTCTAAGACATCATATCTGTCACAAGGTATTTGTTACTGTCCTTCTGATAATGGTTATTGTTGCTGCAGCAAACGTGTCAGCCAAAAAAAAGATGTACTTGTACCTACCCCTCCTGTGCAAATTCAAGACATCTCACTGCAAAAGCAACTTCATTGTTTTGCTGTGTTTGCCTAGATTTTGCTCAAAAACACTGGGTAAAGACACATGATCTTTTCTAGTAAGTCTGTCATTGGGATTGCAACTCTTGACAAAGTATAGGGCTGTCAGAGGTAATACTTCAAATGGCTGCTGTGAGACTTGCAAAACAATCTCATTGTCAAGACCTTCAGCCACAAAAATATCCATTCTTCATCCTTCTGCAGTTTGCAGTCTTGCTTATTATAATTACATCAGAAGGCAGGCTTCCTCGTTTCCTTCTCCTAAAATGACTCTCCCTGATTAATAAAATAATTGGGTGTTCTTCAGAAAAGCAACACACAGAGCTTAGAATGATAATACTCCTATAGAAAGAAGGAAATTTAGGCTTGAAAAGTCAACCTTAATTTTGACTTTTCTTAAAATCCAAGCAATTGATTTTGCATTTCAGCTTTTCATTTAATGTCCTTTTTGGTCTAGGCTATAATATAATCTTCAATTAAAAAAATGAAAAGAAATTTCACCATGTAGAACTACATTAACCTTGAAATGGTCCTATTATCTTGTAAGCAGGAAAAGGTATGCTCGTTGCTAGTGAGCTTCACAAATATATCTTGAAAGCTGAGACTCAGTGATCAGGGTTAAAGCCTAGTTTCTGAAGAGTACATACTTTGGCAGTGGCATTTGGCATTTCTTCGGACCACTGTTCCCACCTCATTATGCTTCTGTACACCCTTGCCATAACACTGTTAACCTACTTTTGTTCTTCAGCTCTTTACTATTCAAAGCCAACTCATTTTCTTCTACCACGAGTATCTGACAAAACAGAACATGTTCAGTGCAGACACTTTTCAGAGAACCCTTTAAAATACCTCTGCGGTGCGACAGGTTTGTTCAAGACATTTATGACATGGTCAAATTTATATAGATTTTTTTGGAAAGAGAAAATACAAGGTCTTGTTTAATGTGCAGAAGCAAAAGGTTCAGTGAACCAATCTAAGAATCCTTAACATGAGCAAACTCAACATTTTCCCTCACAAACTGTTGCATGACTTGTATCTAGCAAGGAAGACAAATGGCATGGAAAGTCTCAGCCCAAACAATTAAGATGTGTAAAAGTTACAGAGATTCTATTTTCAGCTGTTTATAGCAGAAAGTGCTGGCAGTATACTCATTTACATTCCTACCTTTCTTTCCTCTAATATCAATTTAACCCTGTCACTAGAAGGCCTACATGCTGGTCATTCATAAACAGAAAGATACCACTCATTCTTCATCTTGCAGTTTTACCTCCTCCCTTCAGCAAACAGCAATATCCCTTCCTTAGCAAAATGAATTTATGCTCAATCTTCAATTTCTTTGAATTGCTGCATCAATTTATTTTCTTTTTCTTCAAACCATCCCCTCCATCATTATGATGTCCATGGCAAGTGATAGCTTTTAAATTAAAAAGAAGCTTATCTCCCCAAATCCCTCTATTTGCATTGTCATTGTCTGCACAATCATGCTAAACAGTCCACATAAGGAGGACACACAAGACACAAGGAATTGTCTTGATTACCTTGACCTGGGCTGTTTATAAGGTGTAAGTGGTCTCTCCTGGCGTTTACTCCTCATTTATTATAGCAATGGTATAACTTGTCTTTAAAGGATGAAATTCAATCACTTTTTAAATATCTTGATTTTTTTTTTCTTTTTGTTTGAATGATTTAGTTTAGTTAATAAAACTAATCAGGTGGGAGAACGACAGGGCACTTTGGAAACAACTAACAAGGTGTGGCAACAACTAATACAAGATGTGGCAGAATTAAAAGAAAAAAACCAAACCCTTTCAAAATTACAGTTCTTCAAAGTTATGTGAGTAATATGCTTCAGCAAGTATTGTCTCCACAGCCTTGCTAAGTTTCATGGCTGGATTCTAGTCACACTTAACTGAAATCAAGAAAAATGCTTGTTTAAACAAGGGAAAGCAGCAAAAAAGTTTTTTTTTCAAAACATAACTGGATGAAATTGGTGAGATCCCCAATGTGTTCTGAAGCTTTTTAAAAAAATAATAAACCCCCCCCCCTCACACCACCCCACCCCCCCCCAACCTAAAAACCACCTCAAAAAAACAAACTTAGGGCTTTATTTGCTTTTCTTTCACTTTGCTACAGGATAGCTTTCAATCTTGGTCTTAAAAAGAAAAGGCAGGAAATTAATCCTTATTTCATTTCATGAGGCTTAGAAAGGTTACAAATATTTCACACATTTGCAGTCATTTGCTGATCTTCAATTACAGGTAAAGCACTGAGTTAAACTGTGTCAGAAAAATCCTAAAAAGTTTCTTGTTCCTCAAGTCTTCTGAGCATATATGAACAAAAGCCAAGGGCATCATTTCATAAACTTGTCTTTTGAGCTATTTTCCCCTAAAGGCAGATTTGAAATCTGTGCAACTTAATTCACAGGAAACTATTTCACAAATATGCCTTTCCAACAGAAATCAAATCTCTTGTGAGTTTGGAAGCTTTATACATCTTACTATTAAAAGCTACTTGTCTTCATAAAGACCAGTCCAATGATGCTCACATTAGTTCAGGGAATAATAAAACCTTGGTTTGAATTCAGATGACTTTTTATGTATTCTTCAAAGACTATAACAACATCATCTGTGGGAGGTAGTACATATAAAGCTTTGCAAAGTCTACTCAAACACAAGATGCCTCCAAAAGAATACATTTGGTCAGCTTTAAGAAAGCACCTCAAAGGACATGTAAAACCAGGAGATACTTCAGTGTTTCAGAGAGTTCTTTCCCTATGTTTTAACAAGCTACCAAGGTTTTTATTTCCATCTGAAATGCCAAATGCACACAGAGCTATCAATTATTAGGGTCATATTTTTACTGTATGGGACAGCTCAATGTTGAGTGTTCTTTTGAGTGTAGCCACTTTATTTAAGTGTACAAATAAACTTGCCTTTAGTGAAAAAAAAAACAAACCACAAACAAAAACCAAAACCAAACCAAACCAATACCCTCCCCCCCCAAACCCCCAAAAACTCCAAACAACCTTCCCCTCACCACAACAAACACACAGCCACCGAGGACTAGCTTTAGCATGCTTTTGTCTAACCTAGATGAAATCTAGGCGAGCACACACCTTTGCATTAGAAACTATGTTCTCAACTGAGAGTTATCATGAGACAACTTACACAGTTGAAGATCCTTGTAACTTTCACATCTGTTAGTGTGCTGTTGTAGACATGTTATATTCTCACACAACCTTTATCTTAAAAAGAATTAACTTGTATTAAAATAAATAAAATTGACTGCTCTGTTCTCATTAGGATTTTGACTTATCTGTCCTGGTTTCGGCAGGCTTCACATGCTAGTAAATAGACACCTGAAGTGAAAACACATACTGAATACAGTCACTGGGGAATTTACTCAAAATTACGTACCAGTTTGATAAATACTAACCAAGAAAAAAACCAAGTATTTGAAAAGAGTAAAATGAAATTTACAAGAAGCATTAGCTAACCAACGTTAATTGGCAATCGACTAATTTGAGTGACAGGGACTAAAAGTTTGTCTATGTATACTCTGCAGTACTGCTTTAATGAGGTTAATTTCTTCTGCGCTGACATTCAAATTTATCACTTACAGATTAATTGGCTGAAAAAAAGAACCAAAAATCATGCTGCTCCCTGACTGGATGGTTTCTCATAGCTAGAAATTGAAACACTGTAAACCATCTAAACTGAAAGACCTTTAAGTGCCTGCATCTTGCGTGTTTATGACTAGAAAGGAAATCTTAATCACGTTAAAACAAATTTGGATGCACTGTCAAGTGATAGATTCAGTTACAAATTTACAAAACTAAAGGATTGGTCATCTTGCTGTAAGAACATCAATGAAATGTTACATTTTAAAACAGATATTTCCTTTTTCTTACTACTAGCAATTCTAGTAACAGTAAAATCTACTTAACTATACAGAAGTTTAAAAGAATGACTAGTATTGGAACTGTAAATTAGCATTGGGTCAGTACACAGTGATTTCTTACACACATACCTTATGATAGCACAAACCCTTCATCTTTTTAGAAAATACTTGTGACTACAGAATTTTGGAAAAGTGATGAAGAGGGAAATGTATAAGAAATGTAGGACAACTTACAAACAAAAGCCAAACTTCATTCCCTATATTCAGGTTATGGGAAGTCTAGATGTGATTTGAACACAGATTTCACAACACAAGCTGATACGCAAAAAGTATTCCATGCATTTAACTTTCTCTTTGCTTTATAAACCTTCCATTAGCATAAAGTATTAACAGCTAAGGAATGCAAGTACCTTACGTAAACTGAGCACATTTCAATTGAGATATATAAAGATATTTTTTGTTTTTTAATATCTGACTAAAGACGATGAAAAGGAGCTGGTGAGATTCTGCATCTACTCTCAACGCTATTACGATTCACTTTTGTTAGCTGTTCTAGCTGTATGTGCCATTAATCAAGTGACCCATATTTCATCCTTGAAAGAGCAGTTACTTAGAAAAAAAATCCCACTGAAAACCAAAATACTTGAAGAGTCAGTGACTGCAAAACTGTTTACAGAAAAGCACTAAACTTCTTTATGAAGCTGATTACTGTATCTGTACAGCATAATGTATTAATGTATTCTAGAACTTCAAAAAGTAGGTTTTTGAAGAAGCTCTAAAGAAATATTCGTACTATGTTGATTCATGTAATATACACATATTCTTTTTATAAAAACGTGTATATACGCGTGTATATTCACACACAGAGATGTACGTGCTCAGACAGAGAGTATATCACTACCTATCTATACATGTATTCATTCAGCTTGCTTGGGGATAATTAAAGATAACGGACATTTACCTCAACATTTGTAATCACCATTTCTCTAACAACATAAGCAATCGTACAATCTTCAGACTGGCATCTGACACGAAAGCTGCCGTATTCCATTACATCTGGTGGATCAGGCCAATACTGATGACATTTGGTCTGTAAGGAAAATTAAGCACACATCAAGACTTCATACAAGCACTTCTGTTTCCAGCCTCCCCTCCTATGCTATGGTTCAGGGAATTCAAAGAGCGGTATAAAATCTATTCTGGTTTGTTGGTGAGGTGTTTACATCCAAACTCGAAAATATGACAAAACAGGCTAAATTCTCTATAAACTTGTGGTTTAGTCATTTTAATAAAAATTCAGGTAAATTGGATACAAAATGCTTTCTGGCTGGTACTAAACTACAATTGCTAAAATGACTTCTCAAGGCATAATGTAGGAGGAGAAACACATGAGTTTGTTCCATCTTAAGAAGAAAAGTGTGGGGGGGGAATTTATAACTATCTTCGGCCACTTAACAGCAGGTTACAGTGAAGACTGAGCCACACTTTTCATGAAAGTGAACAATGAAAGGACAAGAGGTGACTGAAAAAAATGCAAAAAGGGAAATTCTGATTAGATGCTGGCAAAAACTATTTCGGTGAGGATGGTCGAGCACAGAAACAAGCTGCCCTATAAGGCTGTGGAATCTCCATCCATGGAAATAATCAAAACTTAACTGACGTGATGCTGTACAACCTGCATGAACTTCAAAGCTGCCCCTGCTTTAAGCAGAGAGGAGTGGACCAGATATTCCACAGGTCCCTTCAAACATGAGTTACTCTTAGACTGTGAAGCAAGATCATGCTGGAATGCAAAAAATAATGAGATCCAGGCTGTCCCCTGCTATTCCAACACTGCAGTCTCAGGGCTGAGGGAAAGAGCAAGGCAGGCTCCGTTTCTGGAAGCCCTAAGAGAGAACTCATTCTGCAGAGAGCACGCAAGCAGGAAAAGGAATACCCAACAGCACTGTCACCCCTTAAAACGCACCCCCCAGAAGTTCAGCCTGCTCAGTACTTGTCTGGCTGCTTCCATAAGAACAGTTTCCCTTCTCCTCTCCCTGAAAGCAAGTGGTGAAGGTAATGAAGCAACCCTTGCTATCTTCTGAAGATTGCTTCCCTAACTTGGGTATTAGTTTTTCAGGCCACTAAGAGCTATGTGTTACTTCAGTTTTTGACAGGAATTCACTGAATGGGAAAAACATCTTCATTTTTCCATTCAGTCGTATTTTGTGTTTTAAGGCAAAAGCATTTTTAAAACACAGAATAATGCTTATAAACATTAGTAACAAGACTACTATACAGAAAGTTATTGCAGGCACAATAATCCACAGTAACTTGGTCATATAATGAAAGTTGCCCCTCACACTTTCTAGGGAAAATTGAGCTCAGAAACTGGAAGAATAGACAAACAACTTTAGTTCATGTGCATGTCATTTGTCAGAGATGCATATTTCTTTTCTATGTCAGATGTAAGACTGAAGACAGAGATCTTCTCTTAAATGACTAATTGTATCTAAATGCTGAAGTTATAAACAAAAGCCCAGAAACATACCCACTGATGCAGGAAAGTTCAATTTGCCCTCTGCCTCAGACAGGTTTCATGCAAGGCCATAATGGATTAACCTTCAAGTCTACCAACATGTGACAAGCGAAGTCATACGTGCATGTGAATGCACCTGATGTACTGCATATGCAGTTTGAGGTACACCAGAATACAAGTGAGAGCTGAAGTGGAATTCAATATTGAAATTACATCCATGAAATCTTTTCTAAAAGAATAGAGATTAATCAATTCTGCGTACTAGCATAAGGAACCATTTTCTCTCCTGTCTTCTGCTGCTGATAGTAAGAGGGTGATCTTCAGATCTCTACCACTCTACTGCTGAAATTATAGTCTTCCTTTTTCTGGTTCACCTTCTAAAGGCAGGTAGATAGGCACATCTAGTCAGTGTACATGTAACTTTTGTAGAAGCAATCCTAATGCCAATACCTATTCCTCATTTTAAAAGGTAAGCTTAGAGCAGTGCTGATGACATAAAGTTTGCCACCTCATTTCCCATCTAATCAAAGGCTGAAAGGCTGTGGAATAGACTGAACTTGAAAAAGTATTCCAGAGAGATACTAGTTCAGTGAAATCCTTGTCCGCTTAAGACAGCTCAAGTTTGCCCATCGACATAAAGTTTCCAACGTTTCATCCCAGTAATTAAATATTCTCATCTTCCACTTCAGCAACTCCAGTCTTGTAAATAATTGCCTTCACACAACAAATATAAACCAAGTAGTTTCCAGGTACGAGTTAAATGGACTTTATGAAAAGGGCATACTAAAGAAAAAGTCCAGCTGAGCTATAAGAAAATCCAAGAGAGTCATAAAAAAACCATCTTGATACAACTCCCCAGACCCTGTACTTAAAACTTTATTTAATTGTGTGACCAAAACAGCTGAGTTATAATTGTCCTCTTCACTGCCTATACATTTTAGTAACAATTGTTACCAGCTCCAAAAGAAACCCAACAAATTGATATTCTCAATATGTTTGTATTTCAGCTTTAGTTAATTTGGATTCTCTGTCAACTTATCAGTATTGCTTGTGCCATCTATAACATTTTTTGCCTAAAACTTCTTTTTTAAACTAATACAGAATGGCAAGAGCTGGAAATTTTGAAATGTTAAAATTTCTTAATTCTACCTTTCCTAGGGCTCAATTTTCAATGGCTTAAAATCCAAATTTTAACCACTATGCCTGAAACTTTCACTGCAGTAGTCTATCTGAAATACTTTCCTGTTTGAATTTAAGCCAAAATAATGCATCCATTTCTAAAAAATGAACACTACTTGGGGGAAAGCTAAAAAAAAACCAAACCAAACAGTTTTTATCTTATAATAAAGAGATATTGTAGAATGTAAACCCTCCAGGGTCTGGGGAAAGGTTTGGCATTTGGCAATGGGGATAACTCTGGCAAGAACATACATCTTTTTCTATCCCTGAAAATTCACCCACAAACTGGGCAAATGTAAAACATCTCTGAAAGTAAACAAAATTCAGAAAAAGTGTCCGGTGTATAAGTGTACCAGCAGGATGGTTAGAAGTTTGCGACAAATCTCCTTGAAGGTTCCAACTCACTGGGCAAAGTACAGACCAGTATTAACCAGTGTTTCTCCTCAATACAAGGAAAATAAAGCAGGAAGCTATTTTGACTGCAATACAGTCGAAAGATGAAGGGAGCATTTTTCGTGCCAGATGATGTTCAATAACATCTGTCTCCATGAATAGCTATGTAACCTGACCATGGTTAAAATCTGCTGCTTTTCAGCTTTCAGACTTCTTTCATACATGTCAATGAAGAATTACACTGTTGCTTAACTGTCCCTACTTAAGTCTCAATTATTATGCTGTTTAGGACTTGAAATACTCGCTCTCTTGCTTTCCAAAAACATTGTTTTTTCACTGGGATGCCAGATAAATTCAATAGTGTAGGATAGATCACATAGGACATAGATAAAGGCTACAGCACAGGCACAAGAGTCATCATCTTCTCCACCTCTTAAAAAAAACTGTTCTGTTTTCAACTTCTAAAACTTAAAAAATAATCCCTTTATGTACATTAATAATCTAAAAATGTCATCTTTAAAATTACAAAAGATACATTAAATCAAAGTACAACAGAATACACCAGATATTGCTTTAGTTTTCACTGTATTATTCTGAAATTAATGGACTGCTAGAATTTATTTAAACAGAATTAAAAGAATTATCAGAGCAATTCTAGGAAAGAACCAACTACATAAATAAAAGTAAGCAGGTTAAATTCTGACCACCAGCATGCTAAAACTAGTAAGTACTGCAATGGCAGACTCTTGTTTGAAGCCAGACTGCAAGTTTTGTTCAGCTTTCTCAACACTTCAGACATCTGCTGAATCATTAGGAAAACTGCAACATGGAGTCCAGTTCTCAGGGGGAAAATAGGACAGCACATAGTACCTGGCTGATCAGCAAAATGGAGTCAATGCAGTGATTTCTGTTTATCAGACCGCTGGTTTGTTTTCAAAGAAGCATGAGAAAATAAAGTTGCAGAGTATCTGTTCCTCTAAGTAATTCAGAAAGGCTTCAGAGAAATGATTCAATGGAATAAGCTGGCCTATTTTAGGGTTATTTAATCATAACAGTGGGAAAAAAGTTTAAAGGCACAGTATATTTCTTCAGCATACAAAGAACCTGAACACTTACCCGTCCTCGTTCAGTGAGAGTTGTTAACATGATAATCAGTGACAACTTGTGATCCCAGACTACTTGCCAGAAGTGTGCACATGTGTGTGGAAGAGGGCCCTGAGTAGCAATGTACCTGTTCACAATGCCCACAGAAGGAATTTCCATCTATGAAGAGAAAGAAAAGTCCTATGTAAAGTTTGCTCTCACTACTCAACTACTATTTTTCTTTAATTCACCATTTCATTCAGAGTTGAGGGAAGATTAAGGTGGCAAGTTGAGCAATAAGACAATCAAGATCACAATTTGTTATGTGAAAAATCTTTAAATATTTAAACTAGGTATATACTATAGATACTATAGTCCTTCATGCTAAACTAGGAAGAGATGATTAATAGTGAAAAATGTATTTGAAAACTTGAAACTGCAAAGCTTTCCAAATTTTCTTTAATATTTAGTAAGAAATAATGGCAAGGTATACCAGAGGTACACTAGCAAAAGCTGTTTATTGCCTGATAAACTCAGTAAGTTAATAGTTGATTCTGTGATTTAGGTGTTTAACTTAAGTATCTGACACAAACATATATATGTATTTTTCCCCTCTTCTCCCTGTCTCCCAGCCTACACACATGATTAGGGTAATGAGGGCTATGGTTTATCTTCTGGACCCTTCACAGGTAGGCCATAAGTTGGTAGGCCATAAGTGGTTCTAGAGGGAAAAAGGCTTAATTTTAAGCTATATGAGACAACCTCAGCATTTGCAGTATCTGGAAAGGTAAAACAATTTTTACTGGTTAAAGATCCTGCACATATCACAGTGTATACTACATGCTTGCATCTGCTGTGTATCAGGATTGCCACTTGTTTCACAAGAGACACTTCATCTTTTACATTATGAATCTTTACATCTTTTACATTTACAAATTCCCAAAATATAAAATGAAAAACCCTAATTCCTTAAACAGACTAAATTGAGTCTGTTATTGTAATATAGAAAGTGGGCAAATGCAGGCCTCTGTATGACTTACATTCACGTAATTCGCGTTAATGTAATCTTCATCTCCTTGCAATATTATCCTTGTGGCATCATCTGCACACAAAAAAATAATAAAGAGGGAATTAAATTATCAATGAAGGGGCATGCTTCCCTTCTATTAAGTAAAAGAACTGAGGAACTGCAGACACACAAACAGCAGAATACAAACCAAAATAGATAACCTTTTAGAAAATAAAATGAACAATCATACAACTGTCCTGGTTTTGTCTGGGAAAGAGTTAATTTTCTTCCTAGTAGCTGGTATAGTGCGGTGGTTTGGATTTAGTATGACAATAGTGTTGATAACACACTGATGTTTTAGTTGTTGCTAAGCAGTGCTTATACTAAGTCAAGGACTTTCCAGCTTCCCATGCTCTGCCGGGCACACAAGAAGCTGGGAGAGGGCACAGCCAGGACAGCTGACCCAAACTGGCCAAAGGGCTATTCCATACCATATGGCGTCATGCTCAGTATATAAACTGGGGGAGCTAGCCAGGGGGCAGTGATCACTGCTCGGGGATGGGCTGGGCATCAGTCAGCAGCTGGTGAGCAACTGCATTATGCATCACTTGTTTTGTACATTCTTTTATCATTATTATTTTCTCTTCCTCTGCTGTCCTATTAAACTGTCTTTATCTCAACCCACAGGTTTTACTTTTTTTCCCCCGATTCTCTCCCTCATCCCACGGGGGGTGGGGGTGGTGGTGGTGGTGAGCAAGCGGCTGTGTGGTGCTTAGTTGCTGACATGGGGTTAAACCACGACAACAACTTTGAATGTATAATGAAATCTCTAATCAAGAAGTTCAATACAACAGTTTTATAAGCTATCATTTAGAGGATAAAGCAAAATAGGCAGAAAGTTTGTACTTAATACTCACAAGGTAGAACATCTTTGTATCTATTCTTGTCCATATTCTGAGGTACCTTTGCACATGTAACAGCCAATCCTGGTTTCTTTCTATAAAGTTGCTGCAAGACAGAATGAAAAATGGTAGGATTGAGGGATGTGATTATGCTATATGCACACTAAATAGATTCACATGAAAATACACAGACTGAAAAAATATAAGTTATCTTCTTTAGTCTTTTTCCTAACCATCTGCAACATTCACCTGAGATATTTTTGTATTTTTTAACATGACTAGAATTTCTGTTATTGCTAGCCCATCACAATCTCTAGAAGAATTTCTAGGAAAAAAAAGAGGAAGTGTAAGTCATCGATATAAACTGTTTCCCTGCAAGGTTGCCTTTTTCTTATAAAACTGTGTGCCAGAAGGAAAACAGGGGTTGAGGGTGGAAGAAGTGAGCAATAAAAGACATCAGAAGAAAAAAATAGCTGCAGACTGATATTTTCTGGAATCAACTAATACAAAAAATTCAAACAAAATTCTATTCTCTGGACTAAAACCATCACATTCAATCCTGCAAGTACTTGAAAAAACAAAGCTTCAATGCATCACAATCTCTTAACATGTGACTCCCCCTTGTTTTGGGCCAACCCCTATCTTGACAACTTTATCTGGAGTAAATGTAGGCATACAAGCGTATAACCAAAAATAAATTTTAAGGTCAAAATGCATTAAGTGCATCGTACAAGACAACAAAAGGTAGAGAGGGGAAGAAACAACACCAACAAAAAAATGAAGAAATGCAATTATACAACTACAGTTTTTCTGTATTAAATATACATGAAAACAACTTACAACTGAGTTATTAACCTTGTTGTACCAGAATTTTATATACTTCATTGAAAGCTTACCAAAGATCTCATTAGATCTTACATTTTTAACGAAGATTTAGAATATGGTTCCTTACATAAAATGGAATGAAACAAACAGGAGGCTAAAATCCCCTACTTCGGTTGAGAGAAAAGGAACAACCCACAAAAAGTTTATTCTACTGTGAGATTTACTGAATCCTAAGACTTGGTATCACAGCTCACCACGTTTTTCAACTTGAACAGCATAAACAAGCCATGTGAGAAGAGAACTTGATACTATATGTAACTGAGCAGCTCCTACCGGTTATAACTCAAGTTCCATTTTACTAGAGCCAAGTTGCGACTTCTGCTTTTTTTGGGAGACAAGAAAGAATAATTTAACATTAAGTAACAATTCTGGAGCTTCACTATTGTTGCTTGGCAAAAAGTAATTTGCCATTGATGGCCTTCTTAAATTCTGCTTAAGTGGAGGAAGATATTCTGGAAACCTTGATTATTCATAGTCTCCTGGCTAATTATTTACTATTTTACTAATGTGAATGGAGAGTTCGAGAGCCACCAAAGCTGATGAGGTGATGGTGCAATTGTGTCTGCTTTTGAAGATCACTAAACAATGAACTCAAAGAAAGAAGGCCACTAAGCTGTCCCCTAGTTTATTAGATTTCAAAAAGGTTTTGCGCTTTTTTTGTAATGTCAGTAATATGCTTTTATAAACGCTGACAGGAAAAAAGTCATAAAGGATCAAATATCCTGTGAAGATTATTACAGGAACTTTGTGCACAAATTTAGTCAATAACTTCGACAATTAACAAAGCACTGAAAAGCTAGTTCATATCTTTTGAGTTACTGTTTCAATAGCCAACACACTCATTGCTATTGCTGCACTGCAACCAGTGCTGTGGATTTTGGAAAGCAGCTATGAACCATAGTCTACCATTCCTTAAAAAAAAAACGGAATCTTAACCCTCAGAAATCTTGGAAACAAAGCAAACCTCATAAAAAGAGTAGTTATGCAATAAGCAATACCACAACTCTTCAGCCGCCACAATTAAATCTTACAGCATTTGAAAATACAGTGAAGGAAAAATATCAAAATGGGGAAAAATTGTATTGCTGTTCTACAAGTTTCCAGCATCAGAAAGGGTTACTCTAGAACTCAATGTAAAATTTACAAATCATAACAAATCATAAGTTCCTATAAACATTTGGAGCCACAACAGCAAAACAAGCACAAACATGTATACATTGGACTCCCTTGCCATTAGAGAAGCAGCTAAATTGTATTTTGGAATTTCTTACGCTAACACTGAAGGAAGTAACTTAGTAAACTATAAAAACATTTTATTAGTCAGTTTTCTATGACATTTCTTGCTAACACGTTGAAGAACACGACAAACATTAATTCATTAATCTATACAGTTCTTCAAAGTCTCATCCTATATGCAGGGGAATCTCACCTATGAAGTAATCTGCCCAAGAAGGAAACCATCAGTGTTTTAGATTGCCAGGGAGAAACACCACAGAGCTGGACATTACAAATGTCCTGCAAACAGAAATTAACATTCCAACACTTTCATATCAACCTCTAACAGAAAGAGATGACAAATGGTCAAGTTGCTCCTATGATTCCATGAAAGGAGGCAACACGTGAGAACTTGAAACCCTAACTTAAGGTATAAAAGATGTTTTAGAAATCTCATGGAGTGGCATGGAAAAAGAAACAAAGTAAAAGACTGACCTCTGTCAAAACCCCACTATTCTACTCAATAAAATAATTAAGAAAAAAATATTAATTTAGGGATCTTTGGGTACTTGAGCTAGAAACATGTTAATTAAAACACATTTTTCTCAGCAGATGATGTTTTGTGCAAGACTGATAACTCATTCTTCCCTCTCCTAAGTAGTGAAGGGTGAAACTGATGGGCAAGTCACATTCTCGGTCTCTTGAGATAAGACTGAATGGGAGCAGTGAGATTTCCAATAATTAAGCCCTTACATTACTTGCTGGTCACAGCTATTGGTCTATATTAATGGCATTTGAGAGCTGAGTATTACCCACCTCAAACTGAATAAGGACAGTTCCACTTTCCAGCCCTTTCCTTAGCTGCTCCATAGACTCCTCCAGTGTATCACCACCATATTCAGAACAGATAGGAAGAAGAGAGTCTGTGATATTGTGGGAATCAGCTTCATCTTCTGATTTAGGCTCCACAAACTGTTTAACTACTGAAAGATGTATTGAAAATTAAAATCAGTTACATACAGCATTAATGTGTTTCCAACACATATTAAAGTTTACCAGCTTGCAAGAACAAAGTTTGCAAAGACAAGGCCTCAGGAAAGCAAACAGCAACACATTTAACTGCATTTCTTTACGTACTATATTACTGTAGAAACTACTAAGAGTAAATGTCCTTATGACCTTTCACAAAATGAAACTCCTCAAGGTGCCTATCTATGAAGGCAAAGAACTTGACTTCCAAGCACAAAGAGTTTTTTTGCTGCAACCTTGTCTTACAGAACGAACTGCTGAATATGTAATGAATCACATCATCCACCATGGTAAAAAACAAATGAGTTTTGCCTAAAAAAGTTTAGAGCATAATTAATGGCATATCAAGTTTGGACCCCCCAAAATGGACACAAACATGCTTACATTATACTCCCTTGCCATTAGGGAGTTGCCAATAAGCAACTGAATTATCTTTTGCAATTTCTTATGCTAACACTGAAGGAGCTAACTTAATAAATTACAAAAAAATTATTAGTCAGTTGTCCAAGACATTCCTTGCTAACATGTTCAAGAACATGACAAACATTAATGAATTAATTTACACAGCAGTTCTGTCTCTATGAAAGCTATTGAATCACCACATGTGTCCAGCTGTGGTTATTCTCTGCAATGATCAGGTTGGCTCATACCTGCCAAACTTCAGAAAATGGGGAGCTGTTCATACTCATGACTATACAAATGACTGGCATGGGGCCACAGGTTATCTTTAGCTAAGAGCAGACTTCTCTTATCTGCAAGTAGGAAGGGGACCAGAAAAGTTAAGGGAAGACTAAATACTGCATAGAGTCAGTGGAAAGGCCTACAATAATAGAAGCAGGACTGTTCAGGGAAAACAAGACCAAGAGCCCATCTGTCTTCCTAGAAACTCAAGAAATTTTAAATAAAGTAAATGCTACAGAAATACATATCATTTATGCAGTTTTATTCCCTCCTGTTTGCCAGTGATGCATAATCCCTTCAGATTTTTAAGTCTTAATGTAATCAGAAACTCTGTGCAAAGCCCTTCCATAATCGTGTGTGTTAAGGTCTTACCATAGCCCTTAAAGTAAATAAACTAAAAGTTTCACATCATCTGAAAGCTCTTGGGATCTGCATGTGTTTAAATATGGAGCAAGCAAAACCAAGCTGCATGGGTTCCCCATATTTTAAATATACAGGCTTAAGACCCTGCATATTTCAGAGGTTGTCTCCTGTTTGCTGGCAGCAGTTTAGCAAGTAGCCAGCACAGATCAAGCTCAGTATTGTCACAAAATGTCTATTGTAAGAATGGAAGGCAAGAAAGAAAAGAAGCTTATTTGACTTGTTTCATTGTATAATTGCGCTGGGGAGCACCCATGGGTATTTGCAAACCTGCAATTGGGGATCTGTGAAATTACGCTATATTTACAAAAAAACCCCCAAACTTTTGCAAGGGACTATTTGTTCTCATAGATTTTTAGACTTGAAAAATAAGAAGAAATTCTAACTTCATAGATTCTTTGCTGCAGTGGTAAGAACCTACACAGTTAAAACTATTTGTACTATTAATTCAAATGCAGGGAGATCTACTTTTTAGCACAGACCTATTCCCGGTACACTGAGAACACATCTATGTAAGCAGAAGAGGGTATACCACCAAGCATAAGAGCAACAGTCTCAAAAACATGAAAAGTGAATAAAATAGGCCCAGTTACCTTTCCGCCTGACCAAAAGTGCAAGCTCTCTCGTGTGAGATTCTCTGCTGGCTTTTATGAACATGACCACCTGGTCATGCGTGTGCTCTGAGATATCTCGGCCATTAATTAATACTATCTGATCACCTTCATTCAGTTTTGGAATACATTTATCAGCCTGTTTCAAGACCAAAGAAACACATTAATGTCATTGCATCCAGTCATGTAAGCAGGAACACATCAGGATATTAAGTTCATCATGTAAGCAAAGTATTCAGAGTTCTCCTGACAAGGTTTCATCTTCCGTGTCAGAAGTTCTATCAAAGGATTCTGATCTAAATCTGTCTTTCTTGCTTCAAAGCCTCTCAATGAAGTTGAGAAACAGTTCAAACAGCATATTGATAGCTATAAAAAGAATTTGTATTTATGAAACAACCATCATCAGATTGCTCTTAAAGATCTAAATTTCAGACTTCAAGCCTCAACAACCACTGGTTATAGCCATTTGCAAATTAATTCCTGGAAAAAGTGTTTTGGGCACATAAGATAACGCACTTCAGTTTTCATGCAGTGAATACTGAGAAGTCCAAACATGATTTTGATGAACATAATTTAAGTAACATGACATTCCCCAGGCATGCACTTTTTAAAATTTAAAGAAATCCATACACATTTTCTATTTTTGTTATTTATCAGATTCTTGTTTGGTGGATATCAAATGATACCTACAAATATACAACATTCTTCCTCACTTCATTCACTGAAAGTTTTAACAAGAAGATGCAGGTAAATACTCAGCCTATGATGCTCAAGTACCCTGGCATTTGTGACAAATTCTTTTGCTACTTGTGCTGCAGAGAACACTAAAACAAGGTTTTCCCCATCTCAAATGAAAACTTACATTATGTCTTGTCTTGGATACAGCAATTTAGATTAACTGCTGAACTCTAGGGTTTGTTTGTCTTTTTTCTGCCACACTTCTTAGTATGCTTAGCTCTAAGTCCAGTGCAAAGCAATTCAAGCTATGGCCAGAATATGATGCTGATGCTATGAAGATGATTAAGGGACTAGAGCATCTCTCTTATAAGGAAAGGCTAAGAGGCTCCATCTGAACATCAGGAAACACTTTTTTACTGTGAGGGAGATGGAGCAGTGGAGCAGGTTGCCCAGAGACACTGTGGAGTCTCCCACCTTGGAGTATTCAAAAGGCATCTGGACACAGTCCTGGGCAACTGGCTCTAGGTGACACTTGAGCAGGGGGGGTTGGACAAGATGACCTCCAGGTCCCTTCCAACCTTCTGTGATTCTGTAATATGAATGTGCAAGATTCCACAACCTTAGAGTGTCAAGTAGGGTAACTTTTCATTGCTATCCTAATTTTTATTTTGTCTAGGAAGTATCCAGCTACACAAGAGTGATATACTTTATATATACAGTCCATTTCATTTGCTATATGATGAATGAGACATAGACCTTTACTGTTACACTCTATTCATAGTTGCTTCTTGTATTTCCTTAATGCCAGCACAGGTTCCCTGAACTTTATCCCTCTAATGTTATTAGCCCTATCAATAAACCATCACCAACCTCGCAAATGTGAATAAGATGATCTAATTAGCCCTGATCCTGGTTATGCTTTGCACTGATGGCTCCTAAAGTTTATCAGTGATGTACTACATTACCAAGGAAAAAATAGGAAGAGATGGAAAGGAGAAGTAATAAAGGTAGAACCAACAAGAAGAAAAATGCAGAATAAAAAAAATACAGAGGCAAGGATATGAAGAAGAAAATAAATTGGGAGCCACTTATGTCAGAGAATAAAGTAAAAGGAAAGAAAACTTAAGACATGTCTGAGTGCCACAAAACAGATAAAGGAAAAGAGAAAGAAGAGAGAGAAAAGAAATATGTATGCAAGAGGAAAAAAATCCCAAGCAGAAAAGCTGCTGAAAATTAAAAAAAAAAAGAGAACAGTTTCTCTCACCTTTTTCCAAAGAAATAAGGAAAGAAAATAAGGAAGGATAGGGAAGATTGACAATGATTAATAAAAAAAGACAAATGTAAACAGAAGAAGAATGGGAATTAGGAACGGCCATGGTGTTCTTCAACACTGATTTAACTGATATTCAAAGCTCCCTTGCCATATTTTGTACAATTTACAAAGGCAAGACTGAAGAATGCAACTATGAATGACTGATTTAATCACTCTGAAATATTATTGTTTCAGATGTAAATTAGTCTCTAGTGATATAAAGACCATATCAGGTCAGTCTAGGAGAGTCAAGAAGTCAACAAGAACATGGAGGGAGTGGTTTCTGATCTCCTGTATTTGCCTGTAATTTAGATTTCGTGGCTGGTTGCTGGCTATTATTCTTTATTACAGATGGAGATTAATATCTTTGCTCAAAGAAACTGTTAATCATGTGACATGTTAATGCCTCAGCTCTCTTACTTGAATCATCTGACTATATAAAATATATCTTGAAGGAGAATTAATTCCTTCCATGTAAGTATAATTTGTAGATTTTTCAGATACAGAGCTTTTCTAGACAATTAATTATGTCAAAGGCTTCCTGTCCTATTGACACACCCAATGTTTCTTTTTATGCTAATCACCTTGTTATTGCTCCAAGAAGCATGCATACTATTTTTCAATGACAAGCTCTATTAAATAAAACTATGACGACTTCTTTAGCACCTTAGGACATTAATACCGTTTGTGGAAAAAAATCAGTACAGGACTTCAGTTAAAAAAAAAAGCACCACCAGATGCAATAAATGGTTGTTCTTTAGATTTAATGCTCTCCCACAACAATTTGGGCTACTCTATCCTACAATCTTCCCAGCATACTAGATTGCTGCTGTATTAGAGGGGGATTTTTAAAATAACTTTAGGATGTGAAATGGAAAATAGTGCCTTATTTTGGCAAGTAGATTTGCTTCCCCTCCTCCACAAATAATACAGATCTTTTTGTAGCGAAGTGGGAAAAGTGACCTACAAACCTGAGAAATACTCTTAGCAAATAATATTACCAAACAGCACCCCTGAGGACAATTTACACGGTAATAGTGATTCTAGAGCAAGTTAAAATAGCAGCAAATACAATGAAGGAAAGGCATAATTGAGCTAAAATAACGTAAAAATGCATTCCACAGACTGCTTAACTTCAACTTTCAAATATCAGCTATATTTCATTAAGCAGTCAAGAACAGGTGAAATTTAGTTTATGGAAAACAATATAATGAATGTTAATACTGCTGTGCTCTAAAGATAAGTATAATTTTTTCCTCTTGCTGTAACATGATGTGATTTCTATAACACTGCTGTTGAGTATATTGTACTGGATAACTGCTTCCAATTTATTCCCTGACCCTTGATCATTTGCTCACTTGGTGGCTTACTAGGCTAGAGAGCTAACTGGTCGCTTGTGTCTATGCCTATGCCACTGACTGGAGAATGTTATGAAGTCTGTAAGTTAGAAGTCCGCTCCTTTTCCAATCCAAGAGAAAAACAAACAAACAAACAAAAAAACCAGATCAACACTTCCCAGAAGACAACCCGAATCTGCCAAAGGAAATCACTGCCTCTGGAGAAGCATCTTTCATTCCCTGATTGTGGAATGAACCTGTTTGCCCTACATTAACTTCAGTATCTCAAATCACCCTTAAGAAGTTTGCTAGGTTGACTATGAATCATTAAGGACTGTTTTATTTTCACTTTGTGGATTTAAGTTATAATGATAATTTCCTCTTTTATTCAAATATTCAAATATTCAGATTTACTCTTTTATTCAAATAATTATTGTAGTTCATGCAGGAGTGCTATGCACTGCATAAGTCAAGCCACAAATCATAAATGTAACAAAAACAACTTCTCAAACAATCTGTTTTAGCTTGATTTACATCACAACATGTAGATATCAGTCCTGTGACTGATTATCAAATTTCAAAAGAGTCTACAAGATACAGAGTACCTTGGATTTTCAGGATTAAGCCAGCAATATTTCTTATCAAGTTTGCACTGAAATTATTTTACGAGAGTTGGGAAACACACTTTGGAAGAAGGTGAGTTAAAAAATTTAAGATAAGATAGCATATGTCCTCACAACTTTATGTACTAATTAGTTAGAAAAAAGTTACCAAGATGTTATATTACTATTATTATTTCACAATTCAACAGAAGAATTCAATGGCTCTACTGATTCTGGATACTGATGAATATTCCACCTAGTCCATAAATATTTCCACAAGCAAAAATCCATGGCAAAATAAGAACAGAGCAAATATATTCTGCACCCCCTCTCCCTGCCAAGTACTCTCCCATCCTATAAATATTTTTAGCCCTAAGGATTTCCTCAGTCTATTGTGGTTTGTCTATTCAGTAACTGCTAGCAGGTTTTTCTCCCAACTATTTTTCCCCTCCTGACCACCCACAAAATTATTTTAACCACAGCAGCCTTTGTCAAGGAGTTTCACAGGTCTACTATCTTATGCATGAAGAACCTGACTTTCACTAACTTCATTTGGTAGCCCGTTGTTCTTCTACTGGAATCCCCTGCTCACAGTGCTCCTAATCTTGCAGATCCCTACTACATCTCCCTTGAACTAGTTATTTTTTCTAGGCTGCAGGGGCACAGACTACTAACTTCTTTAATGAACACTGTTCCATATCTTCCGTCATCACTTTTGCCCTTCATCAAACATTTTCCAGTTCAAGATGCACTTTTTGAGGTGACAGGGGGAAACAAACATGCTTTCTACTGGTATCTTGTTTGGCTAACACTTCCAGATCTTTTCATCTGTGGTTTAAGAAACCACTGGTCAAATCAATTTCTAAGGAGAACAGCTCAGCTGCTATCTCATACTCGTTATGGGTTTCCAAATTCCTACATGTACAGACCTGTGTGAGTGGTCGAGGGAGGGAGCAATAAAGGGAGTGATTAAAAGTCTTAAGAATTTACTTACAGGTGATCCTGGAGTTATTCTTGATACCACCAATGGCATTTTTTGATCTACACCACCCTAGAGGAATGTGTAAATAACAACCATAAATATATCACTACAATAAGCATAAGCAGCATTTAAAACAAGTAATCACTTATTTTTGTTTTCATATAAACTTTATGCTCTGTCATCATAGGCAGGGTTAGTAAGATTGAATTTTCATCAGTAAATGGAGGGGGAGGGTGCGGTGTCTTTAAATCTACCAATTTCCAGTAAACTAGAACCAGTGTCTTTGCTTGGCCATATATTTTAACAGGCAAATGCAGATCAAGCTCTCACCCTACCCTTCAAGCAAGCCTAATTCAACACTTGAACTTGCAAGGTGGACAGTGTTCTTAGATGTTGTGATGAACCTGCAAGGGATCAGGTAGGATCAACGTTCCAGAAAACTGTACTCCCTTATTCTCTTTACATGATGTTCTATCACTGTCCCACCAATATATGCCCAAGGTGAAAAGATCAAACTCTGCCCCGATTTTGATATTATGGCTACTTTACACTATCTGCTTAAATGGAATTTCAGTGAGGGAATGTAAAAAATTTACAATAGTCAATTATCAATAGTAATTTCCATTTTTTTCATAAATTATTTTTCACCTTTCCAATATGATTTTTAATGGATATATTCAATTGGATAGCACAAACTATTTAACTTGTTTTATAATACAGGTCCATTTTTCCAAAATTTGATGCCTTAAATTAGGCTTCCAAGTTCATTTTTAAGCAGCCAAATAGGCAGTCTGCTTTGGAAATGTGCCATGCCCATAGTATATACGCAACTAAAAAATACAGAACTAGTAGAGGCTTATTTCTGTAAATGTTGCTTTAGCATTTAAGGATTAGGCTGCCACTTCTAAAAACTCTTGATCCATAAGAAATTCCTGTAGAATATACTGCTTTCTCCAAAGCACTGCATTAAAAATGAAAAATAATCATAAAGTGAAAGCATAGTATCTCTAGAAAGCATTTAAAAATAACTAAAAGATTGCTGTTTTACCTTTAGATTAAAGCCAAACTTCCCATCTTCATCTGGTATGATATGCACCAAAAGTAAATCTCCCTCAATCAGGTCATTCTGCAATACATAGAAAAAACAAACCAAAACTTTTCTAAGCTTTAAAAGAAAATAGCAGCAAATTAGGAAAGAGTTCATCCAAATTTAGATGTGCTGAAAAAGAATACTCTGTATAAATCTACATTTAAAGTTGGAAGAAGCTAAGGTTACAGAATATACTCATGATTGTAACATTTTAAATTGTAAAAATAGCAACATATATAACAGCAAATAGGTTCTCTGCTTGCTCTGTCCTAACACTGTTACTCTCAAATTAGCTTTCTCAATTGATAGCTCCTATTAAAATTTTCAGTGTGTTGTCTTTACTGAAGGTGACTTAAAAGGGAAAAAAAAAAAATGTTAGGTACAACACATTTGAATCAATTCTGCTGTAAGGACTATGAAGTGACTACTTTTTCCCCAGTTTTTCTCCTGTAGATGGGTGCATTGGTATCTTCTGCAAGAGATCCACAAGCCAGAAGGATTAAAAGTTGGCAGCAGCTTACTGGACAGGCAGGTTAGGAAGCTGTTCAGCACCGCTCTGGAACAGGCTGGAGAAAGGGGAGGGATGATCCACTACCATAATGCTAGCAGGGAGCAGCTCCTCTCTGCCAGCACAGAATTCAAAGGATGATGTTTAGCCATCCTAAAGAGGAGATGCCTGGGATGATAGCAGGCACAACTCTGCTTTACGACATACAGCAGCTTGAGTGATCTGATCTTTCCTTGGAGGAATAAGATTTAATCACGTAAGTATTCCCATTCCACTAGGAACTTTCCCTGGAGATGCTTCTGGAACCCTGGACACTGTGGAAATGAATGTAGTTGGTGTCGTATCATACTGTGTACAGAGTCTTGGATAAATTTGAGTAGTAAGGCAAGATTTATTCTTATTACTGCATAAAATATGCTTATCCTGGAATATAACCACACTTTTTGTGGGTTCTTAATCTACAGTTCAAAGCTACATTTAGTACTAGTTTTGACTTTAAAAGAAGGCAATTGAACATACCTTATCGCAGTAGTACTGACTGGAATCTTCGGTTGAGCTACTTTTTGTAACGTTTTCATATGTTTCTAAGAACTGTTTATCGACCCCTTCCAATGGGTAAGAGCCAGAAATGTTACCAACTCCATTGGGAGACTGAGACAAGGCTTTAGGTGAAGTACGGGTCAGAGAATTCTGCGTTGGACTGTTTCCCAATACATTCCTTCATTTAAAAGGGATAAATATTACAAAGGTATCATTATCCAGATTTTTAAATTAAATAGTAAAACATACAAATGTACTGCCCAGTTAAAAGAGCAAGCCAACTTTATACTTTAGATTTAACACCACTTCTTGAGGTGCAGGGTAACAGGATTAGAGTATGATCTAAGCCTATCATTTGGTGGACATCCAGAAGAATGGACAAAACAAAACTGGAGTAGCAAAAACATTTTTAGCAAAATATTTGGATGTTAATAGTGAAAGGCACTGTTGCACTGATACAGGAAATCACAGTAACATGAAGAGAGCTGAACCCCAGGGGAAAGGCACTTCAGTTGCCAATCCTACCCATGAAAACCTTTTCCCATGATTCCACTCTCATTCTTGCAAAGCATGTGTTTTTCATTCCTCCCTCTTATGAGTGCCATCTCAACCTTATCCCTCTGGGAGAAGGTGCTTTGCAGAAAAGCCATGGTAAATTGTCAGAGAAATAGGAAATGAAGTGACAATGAGAAGGTTTAATGACAGTTAATATATTCTGTCATTGAGGTAGCTATAACCATGAGGAAGGACCCAGAATTAAATGGAGGTGAAGATCTGGCCTAGTGAGCCAAGAACCTTAAAATTCAAGGATAACAAAAATGGGTAAGTAAATGGACACCTCAAATCTTAGAATTGGCCAAATTGCCCAGTCGTGCTCCAGGACCATTCAAACATTCATTTAGCTACATGCTCTCTTCTGAAGAGGATGAAATGCAGACCTCTGTCTAATACAACTAAATCCCTTCTTTAATTGGATCAGACTCACAGATACCATACACATGGACTGCTCTGTCTTTATAAAGACTACACAGTACTTTGTGAAAACCTCTGTCCCGGGAAAAGCTCACGTATAGCTCAGACACTGTTTCATATCACTAACACACAGCACTGCGTATGACAAAAACCAAGTCCTGGCTACTTGTATTACCCCGCTGCAGACCTTTCACTTACATGATAGATCATCATGCTCAGTGACAGTACATCTTGCAAGAATACTCTGCACTGCTAGTGACAACCCAGCACTGCAATGAAGCATATTTGATCCTTGGAAGTACAGGGGCTGTTAGTTGTTTATTGCAGTTTATTCCTAAAAGCAACATTAAATTCTCACAGGGTTAAAGTAGCAAAAGTATATGCAAGTAAATCCTGGCATTGCAATTTGTAAATTCAAACATTCATCTCTGCTCTGGTACTAGTCTAACTATATATTTGAGCTTTTCTAAACCATGTCCAGCAGCCACTGCTAGCTGTCAGTGAAGTAGTAATACCCCACTATAGAGGAATGTAGCTTAGGCTTTTAACATACAGGACTCACATTGCGGCAAACTTTAATAATGCAAATACTTATTTCTCAGGTTGTGGAAATCTGACTGCAACAAATGTAAACACTCTGAAAGGTGCCATTAAGCAAGCTTATTCTTGCCATAATATTTCTGATGTTCAGTTATACTACATGCACATGGGAATGGGAAAGAAGTGTTTTGTGCAACACTTGCAGAATTTTCAGTTATTACAGAAAACATTTTTTCAGTGTTCAGGAGATTATTCACTTGGCACTCTCAATAATTTGAAAATACTTTGAAGTAGTGAACTATAATGACACTTAAAGGAATTATACTGTCAAAATTTTGTTTTTATCTGATAGCTTCCAGGACTCTTCATGATTCCTGTGAGGTCAATGGTAAGCAAGTAGGAATATTGTACATGGAAATACATAAGTTTTTCAGAACATAGGAATTAAAAAAAAAAAAAAAAAAAAGAAACACCCCCCCCCCCCCACATTTCACTTACAAGTTGAGATTACAGAACATAATGATTTTTCAGTGTAGAAAAAAATTAACAATACCAGAAAAATATGACAAATTATTTCAGTTAATGCCTTCTGGCACTATATAAAGAATTACCAGATAAAATTACCAGTGGACTTTTGCATTATTAAACTTTTACAACAGTTTTAACCAGCCTTTTTGTTAACAGTGATTAGGGGCGTATTGGGACTTAAGACTTTCCACATCCTGATCCAAAACCTTAATTTTTTTCACAAATCTCTACAATCTTCACTGGTTTATACAATTATTTGTGTCTTCTAAACATACAAGACCAGTACTTTGAAAAATCAGTTCAAATTATGTATTTTATTATATATCTTAAAGCTAGAGACTCTACAGTAGATAGTTCAAAGAAAACTCACTTTGGTGATTCTTGTTCAGACGACCTGTTTAAAAAACAAACAAACAACAAAACAGTAAATGAACCTAAGTTAAACCTTCAGGAAAACAAGAACTAAACTCTAATTAAAAAAAAAAGCCTGCATAACAGTCAAAAGGTGTGCTCACAGTAAATTAAAGAATACTTAATCCTACGCTGAAAGTCTGAATCAGACAATTATGGAATTTATGAAACACTCAACAAAAATCCCAGGGCAGCTCTAACCACTCCCACTTTTGGCACAAGCCCAACTACAGACAACACACATCTGCTACCACAACTTAAACTATGTAGGAGTTTACAGAGGCAATTATTTAGCAAGACACACTACATTATTTAAGAAAGTTTTAGATGTAGATCACAATGACTACAGATGTCACTGACTGTATTTTGTAAAAAGTCAAATGTGGCAAAATCTTTATGTATAGGTAACAAGAAATGAGTATAGGCTGCTACAGAAGCATGAATTTTATTAAACATTCTCACAATGCAAGAGCAGAACAGATGTTGACAGAGAACTTTAAGGCAAAGCATATCTAAAGCAGAAGTGCTTACACAGATGAGAACAATCTAGCACAGAAAAGAAATCAAAATTTGCAGTACATAGCATTTTCCAAGGTATTCAATTAGCTTCATCAGAAATCATGTGAAACCACGAGCTAAACTATATTACAGCAATTAAAAAACCAGCTGTGATACTAAGATAAATTTGAAAGTAAAAGTTACCAAAAAGGTGCTTGCAAAGCAAAGTAAGTTTAAGGCAGATGGGATAGCTTTACAAATTTAAGTAGTGACCAGAAAAGCTGGAGTGATATAAGTCCATCCTGGAAAAATACAAACGTGAAGTAGTTTGGTTTGAACGTAGAGCTGTTCAATTGTCAACTTATAAGAGGGAAATCACAGTAGAAAGTTAATTTTTCAATTATTGTTCTCTAAACCAACCTCAATACTAAGAATTATGTACGATGTTTCATCAAAACTACAGTAAAAATAGCAGCAGTATCAGTCTAGATAAGTTTCTTTATATGTACTCTACAATATGAAGAAATTATTCCTTGAGAGGCAGAGATGGTGAAGCCTGATTGCCTAAGAATTTGTGGAGGTTCAGGTTGTGTGTACTTTCACTTTTTTTTTTAAAGCACTAAACTTCTTCCTTTTTTACTGCAGTTATGCCCCGCTTCTGATTCCACTGACATCCACCCCCACTCTCCCACAAATACCTCTGGTTCTCCTTGTTTGCAATCCCCGTAGTATTTTTACCCCCTAAGTGCCAGCAGTGCACAGCAGATCCTTTGGGAACATGCACTCCCTTGCTGCCTGATCAGCTCACATCTAAATGGAACAGACAACCATTGAACTTGTACTGTAATTGCTCAGTGAGAGGATAAGATCAGTTTAAGGGTTTTTTTCTGCCTAGTCACTGACTTTCACTAATCTTGTAGAAGTTTGCATCTTTGAAAACTCGACTCCTACATTAGATTTGACTGCAGTCGTCCAGACATTCTAAAGTGGGAACAGAGGCAGACAGGCAGTAAAATGACATAAGCCTTATTTCCTTAGGAAGTCAGGCTAAAAATAAAGAAACATTGAATTTATTTTCATTTAAGCTGATTGATTTCCTTGTGAGGCAAAGAACAACAAAACTTTACATCTTTTCTACGTTTTGCCACAGTAGAACTACAGCTCTGTTACCAAATTCTACGTGGAATTCACATTGCCGTAAGTTAACCCCTTTTAAAAGCCTTCCTCAAAAGTTTACACCCTGTAAAACTGTGATACAAACAGATGCAATGTCCCTATTTTAATATAATATCTCCCCTCTTTCACCCCCAATAGAGTGAGGTCATTTGAGACAGAAAACAACAATTGGGCTTCCATTCATATACGTGTATAAACATACAGCAAATTTTTCATCATCTCACCAATACATTTGGAGACTTAGAAGTGGGATATAAATTCTTAGTAATATTTGCTGAAGGTTTATCTGTTGAATTATTGCACTTTAATTCAAACACATCAGCTCTGAAAGAGTTACCGAATAATTCTGTAACCTTTTAAAGTGGAAAAAGGTAACCAAAAATTTGACCTAGAAAGCGACCAAATTCAATGCTTATGAGAATTCAGGTACAATGTAGCTATGTCTTCCTAAAGTCCTTAGTAGCTCAGCATGCTACAGCTGCAGAATTTTGATCTCCACAACTTAAATAGTATTTCTAACATTTAATTACTCACTGAGACATTAACATGAATAACTAGATGATCTTTTCTGGCTATACAGTATTCCACATTTTACTAACATATCTTCCTCATTTCACAACATAGGACAAGGACCATATTTTAAGCCAATAAAAGAGAACACTCACCAGACCAGCCATTCAACTTTTTCATCAAGAAAGAGCGCCCTTCCTTGCAAGGAAATTAAGCTTTCCATTGGTGCAGCTGACAAGCAAACACTTTAAAACTGCAGGTAATTTCTCTTCCTTACTCCACAATATATCTAAAATGATGCCATTTCAATCTTTCACTCACTATGGATTGCTCTGTCAGTGATAATCTTTATAATAACACTCTTTGCCCTGGGGGAAAAAAAAAAAAATCTAACTCTCCTCTTGTGTCACGAGGACAGAAAGGAAAGGTCTTAAGGAAAGACCCCTCCTCCCCATTTCAGTGTGCCCTAACAGGGAATTCTGCTATTCTGAGAACTGAGGATGATAAGCTACAGTGGAGTAAAACCCCGAGAGAAAAGGGACAACTGAAACAATAGAACTGTAGCAAAACTCCCCCTTTACAAACAACTGAAGGAAACATCTGTAGGTTTATGCCCTTGTGGTGTTCTTGAAGTTCTTAAAGCTTCTTTTATTGTAACACCTGCAGGGCTGGGGAGACTGAGTGTGCCAGCACTTCCATTATTACCTCTTTTCTGAGAGCTCACCATTAAAACTGTGATTATTATTCATAAGCTAAATAAGTAGAAGTTATTTAGAGCAGCACTTTTTTGCTGCCTTTTAGAGAAATTTATATGCAGAATGACTTGCACAGTTAATGTTCAGCATTTCTACGAACAAAACGACTGTGTAAGAAGGCCACGTAGATTCTTTGTACTGTGTACTTAAGAGTACCATTACAGAAAAAACTTGCAGACTTCATGGTATACACAAGTTTTTCAGTGATTTTCTTTAAATTCCAAACATCCACATTTGTAAGCTGCTGCCATCACCCATAAAAGGATACTTTCAGTTAGTCTGCATTGCCTCTATGGACCATATTCCAGTTTACCAACTTTCCATAAAAGTTTCATGTATTCTGATACTCTGCAACCACTTGGCTTGCTGCAAAATTTGTCTTATCACTGATTTGCAATTCAACTTTGAGACTTTCTTTTTGGATGCGAAATGATTTTTTGAACTGGCAAGGAAAGTGTAGTACATTTTAATAAGGATATATATTTAAAAAAAGAAACGTTTACATGTAAGCAAAATATATACATGTACTATTTTCATGTATATTTGAGTGGAAGAGCACAGTAAAATTCATAAAAGCGTATTAGAAGTAGTCTTAAAACCCTAATTCAAAACTAATTGAAATGTTCTGAGATCCATTGCCTAGTAGGACACCTTCCTTGAGAAAGACTGAAGTACATGAACAAGGACAACAGACTCTTGTGAAATGCAGCAGATTTTGTAAGAATAAGGAATTGAACACATCAGTATAGGATTAAAAACTAAGGATAAATAACTTAGTTTAATTTTTTTTTAATTATTTGCAATTTTCTACGAAGAAAGTAGTTACTAGGACTTGGCTGGATACATCTGAATGGTACTTTCACATCAACTGTAGTGCTTTAAAAATTTTGTTCACAAAAGGAATTATATTTTAGTTAAAATAATTATGTGTTCCCATAGTACATTCACCAAATCTCACTATGCAGCTACAGTTTATTGTCTATCAAAATGGTAAGCTGAAAGAATTGAACAAATACAGCATACGTTCAGGAAATCTATTTTCAGTGCAATACCTACACCAGATGATGCATCATACTTACACCAGGAGTGTATATGCACTTCCAGAAATTCACAGCATAGTGTAAGTGAATTTCCTTTTTGTATACTAGTTCATAATTTCATTTCCTTCCCCTCCAACTCTGGCACTGTACACATTATGTTATCTATAGCACCAGCAAAAGATAGGTTTAGAATGTAAGTTGAAGAGGTTTATAGCTTTGCAAGCATGTTTAAGAGAAAAGCTTATGCAGGAGTATATGCCATTTATAACAAGTAGAACTGTACACTCAAAGTAATTTAGGTTAGGAAGGGATCTTGAGAGATCACTTAAACTCTTGTTCAAAGAACAGCCAACATCAAAGTTAGATGAGGATGTTCAGGTCCTTGTCATGTTGTGTTTTGAGGTTCTTCAATGATGGAAACACCTCTACCTTTCTGTCAATGTGTATGAGGGCTTAACTAATCTCCGTGTGATTTCCCCCCCTCCCACACACTGTCTTTTGAGCATTCCCCTTGCTGTAACTTGTGTCTATTGCCTCACATGTTTTTGCTGTGCACCTCCAAGAAGAGTTGGCTCCATATTCTCGATAACCCTCTTTTGGCAGAGTAAGGCAACAATGCGACTGACCCCTCCTCAACTCCCCTAGCCTTCTGGTTCTCCTCATACATCATACACTCACATCTATGAATAGCTAGCCGGATTTAACTCACCAATCAACGTATGACTTTAAATATAAGATCTATAATGCCTCACCTGTCAGTAAGTTTTTCTTACTGACTGATACTATACCTCATCACTTAGAAATGTGTTTTACAATAATCTTTTTTCTGAAATACACGTTAAACAGAAAATTTCACAGCTAATCTTTTCTGTTAGGCCACTGAGTCTACTCTAAAAATCTACCAAATCACTTGTTCCTATGCAGTCTGCTGTTCTAAACCAAACAGATAGCTTTGGTTTATTTAATGACAGAGTGAACATGAGAAACTGAATACAGTTCAAGTAGCAAGACCTTTCACACAGCTTTATCAGGTTACTTTTCCAAGCCAATAATCCAGTTATTTTTTCCCCCCTTAAAATAGCACATTATATACATAGTTAAATCTACATATTCTTACTAACAAGTACCCTTCCCACTCAGAAAAGTGTGTTCAAAAACATGAAAAAGGGCATTAAGAGGGCAAGCAACAGCTATATTAACACTCCAAACTATTCCGCCTATAGTATAAAAACATTTTAAAAAAGCACAAGCCATTAAACCTGAATTTACAAGGTCAAAAATAAGCTCTGCTCCTCGCATAAAGGAGAAATTGATCCTGCATAGGTAACATGAATAAGATTACCCTGACCCACAAAGAAACCTGTTTAAGTAACTCTTTGCTTTTAACACCTTCTTGTCTGAAAGAAACACCAGCTCACTTTAATGAGACAACATTCAATTAAGGGGCAAGCGTGGGTGTTGGTAACAACACATCGTCTTCCCACAAAGACAGATTAAAACCTTAAATCCATCAGCAGGGAAAGAGTGGAGGATACTCTTCCCTTTTCATAGCGACTGGCTGAAAACCATGCAGTTTCCTGCAGCTGGTTTCTCAGCGGTTAAGAGCATTAAACAACACAGTGGTTTTCAGTTTTCATTTCTTGACATTCATTCATTCACTTTCATTTCTCATTTCACTTCACTGTGAAGTGTGAACATCTGTATCACACCTTAGGCACCAGAAGATGCTTGAGAAAAAGGAAAGGAAAATACAGGGAAAATTAAAGTTCAAATCTCCTTAAATACTACTCTGTTACATGTCTACGTTTTCACGGCAAACCTTGGACCCTGGTATTTTAAGTTCAAGTGTTTAAAATGCGTATTATTGAAACATTTAAATCTACAGATTTTTAATTTACAACAAATACTTGAACATAAGGAAACAAGCAAACTCACTTTAGTCATTTAATTTTTCACTTATTTACTTAAAGGTAAAGGGTAAGCTAGTTTCTTTCAATTTTTTTTCTGTTCTTGTACAGCTCAGTGAAGGATCCTACACACGAACTGCTGGGTGTGATAAGCATTAAGTTACAATCTCTATATATTAGCTACACTTTAAATTTATTTTAAAAAAACCCAAATGTCAATACTGAGAACCAGAACTTGCACTGGAGATGGACAGTGAAGTCTTTCAAGACAAAAACTGCCATCTGATACAAGATCAAGCATGTCAGAGTACATGATCCCAAAATATAAATCAGTTCATTGCCCCACTTAAAGCCAAATTAGCTTTGAAGATTACTGCTTAAATTGAAGACATTTTGGAATTTCTCAACCTGGTCCTGAAACAGTGTCACATACTTCAATATGACTTCTTCATTTTTACTGTTGCCTTTTGCCCTCAAATGACACAGTAGCATACAGATTGCATTTGTGTCACAGAAAGGCATATCAGAAATGATGATTTGTTCCTCTACACCGGTAAGGCTTTCCTCACTCCAAATTTGGAAACTCTAGTGGTACCTTTATCAAGAAAAATTGCAACGGTGGTAATCTTCGGGTACCATACCAGACTCAAAAAAGGGAAAATTGTGATCAAAAAGAATTCCCTGCAGGAGTCCATCAGCCTGCCTTTAAAAATAACTGGCTGTGGTTTAAACCTGTTACACTGAAAGGGAAACATTTTTCTCAAAGGCAAGCTCTTCCAGGAGCTCTATCCAGGCTACCTATCAGGACAGCAGATGGTCAGGATGAGCTGATGCCAGGTAGCCTGTTGGTATGACACAACTTTGAAAAAAAACCCAAATTAAATCAGCTTTTCAGCAGAGATAACTCTAGAAATAATAAAGCCTCATAATATAATTTAATTTATTTTCTATCTTAAAGGAAAGCCATAAGACTCCATATTCATAACTCTTCCCTAATGCATACTTCAGTGTTTAAGGATGTCTGAAGATAAGATATGTAACCTCAGCGAACAAAGAGGTTTTCTACCTTGCTTAAAATAAGAAATGTAGTAAGTCAGTAGCAGCAGTGCTTCAATGAAGAAAATGCAAATCCCTCAAGAAAAACACCTTCAGGGAAGCTGAAGTCAAGACTAGGGAAAGCCAATTTTAACCAAAAACCAGTTATCAAACAAGTGCACTTAATAATTAGTATGTTTTATCTCAAGATTATTCTTGAAATCATTTTTAAAACAAAATAATAGTAGTAGCATGTGCATATGTATGTAGACATGGGATAAATATAGTGACAGAGTACAACACATAGTCAGAAGATTGACTAGATTACCTGTTCTGAACTGGTGAGGCACAGCCATAACAAAAAGTGTGGTATAACACAGAAAGCAACCTATGAGACTTCGGAAGGCTCAGTGTGGGCTCCATGTCTGTGTTAGTGTTAATTTTTCAGTGGCAGTAGCAGTCGGATGAGTCGGACAGCAGCAGGGCAACAAAGAGGAGAAAGAACTGACAGGGGAAGCTTTCTTCACAAAGGCTGGGGAGCCCTGGGCTAAACAAAGGTCCTCTTGAAGTCCTCTTCAGCACTGCCTTTGATGACAGGTTTTGTATGCAGCTGTGATTTGAGATGGTTGGCCTAGATAGGCAAACCTATTCATGCCCTGTGAATAAAGCTCTATTTAATATATGTTAAATTGGGATTAGAGCAATTTTTTGTCTATAATATGTATGTAATAGACAGCTCCAATCTTTTCTGCAGACACTAATCTGAGAGAGAAAAATTGCTTCTTTTCACTATGTCTGAGCCTCAAATTGTACTTGAATGTGAAAGTACCTTAGATAATTTGGGTAGCAGAAGCAGTCTAGCTACACCAACATGAGACTCGCAAGCTTGCCCTGGTTTTCTGTAGTTCACCTATGCATGTGGTTTGCTGTTTTTTAAGTCTCTTTTTTCCAGTCACAGCCTGTAGGATATACCTCAAATTTCAGTTAGAAGGTAGACTGTTCACACAAAAGTACATTTTTAAAACAATCACTGTCTTCTTCAGAGAAACAATATAATAAATGACAAAATACTCTTGGCCCTCATCTCCAGCATGCTTATTTAAAAGTATTTAACAGAAAACATAGTTCTAGGTGTTGACATGTCGATACAGTACAACATATTTAAAGAAATGGAAGAAGAAATGTTAATAACTGATGAGTTTTATGCCCTCTAAACTAAGAGCTGTTCCACATAATTTTTCTAAATTGTGTACTGTTTTATAGAAAGAAAGTAGAATTTGATTGATTCCCTTAAGGGAGTAAACACAGCAAGGATGAAAACCTATTATTAAGAAAATAATTATACTTGGTATTGTCAGGAGGTAAAAAAAGGTATATAGGGAAATAAGTGCAGGTGTATGTACTCTGCCAGCAGTGGTGGCTTCTACAGTTCTGATACCCACCAAGGTTCCAAATGTGCCTTGGTAGGATTAAGTACACAGTAAGTCTTGTTATACAAATTTTACCTATATATTTGTCTCAAAAAGCACTATATCACAACACATCAGTCTGAAGGTAGGTCTATCTTGGACCACTTGTCGTCTTGACAAAAAGGACTTAAGATATTACCCAGAGGCTGAAGGGAACCAGGTGAAAACTATCCCTCCACCCCTGAAATGCTGATGGCAGCCTGAAAAATAGAGAAAAGCAATATCCTGTGCTAACTGCAGCTTGCAGAGTCTTGAGCTTCAGATACAGTAAATGAAATTGATGTAAACATATTTAGTTTAGAAAAATCAAGCAGCTGCATGGCTATAATGAAGATTTGAGGTCCCAGACATAACAATTCAGTGATTAAAAATCAGCATCTTACAGTTGTTTGCTAGTAGCTCTCAAAAAATTTTCAGATTTTTTTTTTCATATCAAAGCTATTCTTTAGTTATAATTAGCATTAACTAACACCTTTTTTGATAGTCTCAGATGGCAGGCTAGGCAGTAAAAAAAAAAAAGAGCCCTCTAAAGACAACCTATGTCAGCAGGACTATGAGAAGTTACTCTTGGCTCTCCTCTAAGGAAAAAGAAAACCAGATTTACAATTTCAATTTTTTTCCATAACACGTTTCAGTTATGTCAATTCAAATCTACTAAAGACCAGCATGGCAAAAACGGGTAAGTTGGCTTTATCAGTCCACAGCAAGGTGATTTATAGTTAATACCTAAGTACTCCTGAAGTGTGGCAGAAGTCCAGGACAAGTGTTTGTCCATATTTAATACTGAAGATACGCAAATTAAACTTTTGTTTTATAAAACAGATTTCGCTGATAGGGTAAGATTCCCTCTTTCAATAAAGCATTCAGGGAAAGAAAGATTTGACTACACATATATACTTAATTTTACTTTACATCTTTCAACAAAGGGAGTGAGGCAAGTAATGACTACAGTAAGAATATAAAAGAAGAAAGACTGGAATATGGACTAACATAAAAGTTGAAAACTTCAGTGTAGAGAAGAAATTTTTTTTATTTGTATGGTTACTGTATATTTCACCTCAATTGTTAAAAAGGAAATTATTAATAGCCATTTTACTTCACAGAAGTAACAGTCAATACAACAAAGGATCATTCATTCCATATGTTACATTTTCCTTCCAACACACACACTTCAAATTTAAATTCATCAGATTTAGGCAAGCATTTTTTCAGTTATCTGCAGAGTATCAAATGTTATAAACGTACCCACAAAACCAAGAATGTGTTGGGGATAAGATGTATAGAAAATTTGGTTTATATGAGGTAATAACAGTAATCTTCTCCACAGTGAGTGATATTACTCAGATACAGCATAATCATTTAGTGCTCAGAAAATAAATGAATGTGCTATTTTCAAATTTAGAACATCCTATTTTCACTGTCTGAGAAGCAGCATAAAAGCAGGCTTTCCCACTTCACTCTCAGTAGGCATAGAAAAGGTGAAACAGGAAGGACATGAAAAAAACTACAGGGGAAGAAAAGAAAAAAGAAAATAAAAAACCCCCAATAATATACAAACTGGCAGGACACAATCCACCAGTCACAGAACACAGCATGGCAACTTAGTTTTGTCTCTACATCTTCTACCCTCATCATCTCCTCTTATGGTCTGCCTCTCATTATTTTTACTCAGAAAATACTTTTAAAAGTGTATAATCTGTAAGTGTTAAAACACAAGACAGACATGGCTTCCTATCTATGACTATTCACAATATCTAGAGGCATCACTTTTATATATTATCATGGCTATTATTGACACTACTAGTACAAAGGTTCATCTGACTTCCAGTCAGAAAAATAGAAAAACAATTCAAAACACCACAGTGACAAACTCCAAATATGCATACATCATGTTAATTTTTCCCTTCTTTCATAGAAACCTCTCTGCTGTAATGTAGTAACAATATCATTGTATTAAAATTTGAAGAAAACAGTTTAAATCCAGAGTTTAAAGCTACAGTTAGTAGCTGCACACTATCAGAGGTGAGTCCTACCAGCTTCCATTAATACATTGCTTCTCAAAATACACCTTGCCTTAAAGTTACTAGGGATCACTAGAAATCATTTTCCTTTTGTAACATCTCAAAGGAACCTGCATTTTAATACATAGCATTCTCCCCAGCTGAAAGTTCTAAAGTAACTCTGCTTTCTTTTTGAGACTGGACAATCAATGACTTTGTACATTATTTCTGAAGTTAATATTGTGTTAATCTGAAGTTACTCATTAAGAAATGCCTCTGTAAGATAAGAGTGAAGCCACACAAAATGTAATATATGAGCAAACAAATAATCAGTGCACAAAAATAGGTGCTTCAAACCCTGGAAGCAAACCTAGCAGTGGTTAGACTGCTTCAGGGGAGAACAAAGTTGGTCCTCAAGGAATATAGCAAAAATGCCTCAGGCAAAAAGCAGACTGTCTTTAGACTAGCAATCTACAGTTCTTCTGAGGAAGAAAAAGATGGTTTACCACTATCGTTATTATGTTCTTGTGTTTACTCCAGTGCAGTACCTCTTTCAACTGATGATGCTGAGCTGATTATGTGGAACATAAGTGAACTCTTAAGAGGTCAATAAGTCTTCCCCTCCACCCCCACCCAAAAAAAAAACCAAACCAAAACCAAAGAGTTTATAACAGGTAGGAAAGGGATGCAGAAGCTACTAGAAAACAGGATATTACACATATGAACAGGCATGCCTTAATAGCTTCTCTAATTTTACTGAGAACTCAACTACTGAGAATTGTTTAGGGATGAAGGGCTGGTTTGTTTTTAACTTGTCATTTTGTATCATGGCATTTGCAGTTTAGCAGTTTGTCAAAATAAAGCTTATGCAAACATAAAACTGTTCAAACTCATTTTAATATTACAACTGATAACTGTTTTATACTAAAGCTGTTTGGTTTTTTGTTTGGTGTTTTTTTAAAAAAATCAAAATAGGCAATTAATTTTTTGCAGAAGTCCTTACCTCCTCTGTGGACTACGGTTCTGAGAAAACTCTGAATCACTGTCCTTTGATGTTGGAGAGCCCTTATATGTATAAAAAACATCCTCCGTTTCAGTAATATAACTAATCTCGTTTGTAAGGTTATCTACAGATGAGTGTCGTGGTTTACGAATTTCATGACGTAGTCTAGGACTCCGCCTTAAAAATAAGGAACACAAACACAAGTTGGAAGATCAGAATAGTTCATAAAACTTTATCAAAGAGAAATTGCTATCCTATTGCAATCTATGTCCCAAAATCTTCAAGACAGCCCTATAGGTCTCACCTTATATAATCAATTTTTAAACATTTTGTATGGTATACTAGGCAATCATACATTGCTAGGTTCAGTACACTGAACTGATTTGTTTTTGGCCCCCTCTAAAATGCTACCTGTATTTTTAAAGTTCTAATCATAGGTTGGAAGGGACCTATGGAGGTCATCTAGTCCAACCTCCTGCTCAAAGCAGGGTCAGCTGAGGTCAGAGCAGGCTGCTTAAGGCTTTATGCAGTCAGATCTCAAAAAACGTGAAGGATGGAGACTGCACAGCTTCGCTAAGCAACCACTGCTCAACTGTCCTTGTGATGAAGCATTTCATTATGTCCAGACAGAGCCTCTCTTGTTTCAACATATGCCTGCTGCCTTATTCTCCCACCAGGGAGAACTACAGTGAAGAACTTGGCCTCATCATCTAGCTAGCCTCCTCCTAAGTATTGCCAGGCTGTTATAAGGCATCCGGGAAACCCTTTCTTCTCCAGGCTGAACAAGTGCTGTTGTCTCAGCCTCTCCTCACAGGGTAAGTGCTCCAGCCTCCTGACTACCTTGGTGGCTGGCGGCCTTTGCTGAGCTCGCTCCAGTTTGTCAGCGTCTTTCTTGTATTAGCGGACACAAAAGCAGCTGCGGCATTCTAATAAGGTCTAATGAATGCTGAGCAAAAGGGGGATAATCACTTCCCTTGATCTACCATCTATGCTTCTGTTAATACTGCCAGGTTACTGTTGGACTTCTTTGCTGCCAGGGCACACCAGATAGCTCATGTACCACTTGCTGCCTACGAAGATTACCAGGTCTTTTTCCAGACAGTTGCATCGCAGACAATACTGTTGCACTGGGCTCTTCCTTCCCAGGACTTTGCATTTGTCTTCATTGATCATCCAGGTCCTATTGGCCCATTTCTCCAGACTATCAAGGTCCCTTTGGATAGCAGCCCTGCCCCCAAGCTTATTGACTGATCCCCCCAGTTTGGTGTCATCTGCAAACTTTATGAGCAAACACTCCATTGCCTCCTCCAGGTCATAAAGATGTTAAGCAGGACAGGTCCCAAGATAGACCCCTGCAGTACTCCACTTGTTACTGGCCTCCACGTAGAGTACGACCCATTAACAACTCCCCTCTGAGTCCAGTCATCCAACCATCTTTTTTTTTTTTTTTAAAACCATCTTGTTGTCCACCCTTCCAGAACATAATGTCTTAACTTGGGTATAATATTTTGGCAGACAGTATCAAAAGCCTTGCTAAAGCTGAGGTAAGTGACACCCACTCTTCTCCTGTCATCATATATATTCTCAGAATAACGTTTAAATATATATGTACACACTACATAATTATTCTGCTAGAGTATATACAATTAGAAAAGGTAGGAGGCTGAAAGGTATGGGAAAGGCTGAAACTGGATTTACCAATTAGGGGTAACAGGAGGTGATCGAGAAGGAAGGCTTTTGGTCTCTAGATGCTCAACAGATAAAGATCGTCTCATAGATGGGTTCCAAACCATCCCACCTATAACTTTTCTGCAGTACTGGCTGTTTACAGACCTGAAAAGAAATAAAAAAACTGTATGTGAATTATTTTGCATACAAAACTTAAATGAAATAAAATATGCTTATGACAGTCAATTTTATAATTCATGTGTTTTAAAGACTCCCCTGTTCTTACCCCTCCTTACTTATGCATTTGCATTCTCACAGAGCCATTTGCTGTCCTTCACTTGCAGCAATAAAACTGTTTGTTAATATCTGCTACAATGCTAATCACAAGCCTGGGTAAAACGTAACTTTTTCTAAGAGATATTTTTAACCCAATTGTGTTTAATAAGATGGAGGGGAAAACAGGAAATTCGGTATGGCCTATTGGCACTGAGCTGAGTGCCTGACAAAACATGGTTCAAATACAGGCAAAAGATTCTAGATATTCCCTGTTAAAACTCATAAAAGGGTAATAATTCACTGATGGTGTCACTGAGCACAGGACTACTTTAACCATCTACCTGCTACCTTGCAAATAAGAGCTACACCAGACGATTCACTATTTCCAGAAGGAAGCCACATTCGAGTGATGTGTTCGTTATAGGAGTAACCCATTAGAGAAAGATCTGACATGAAAAAGGCTATCTCCAAGTCTGGACTGCTTCTTGTGACAAGAACCTGAAAAGATCAGGGTTGCATCAGAATCAGAACCACAGTTAGGAAAGCAATAAAAATATCTTACTAGTGGAATTATACAGCATAAAGAAATTTTTAAAGTAGATTGAAATTTAGATAAACTAACTTTTATGCATCTGTTTACACAGCATTCCACAAGACAAGCAGAGATAAGCTGCTCATCCTCAAGTTTACAGGCCTAGGACTTCTCATGGAAAAGAAGTAATTTATGAGTTACAGAGAAATCACCTTTGGCTCACTAAATCCTGAGCTGTACATAATGGGTGTCTGGGATAGCAGAGTATGTGAGGAGTTTACTATAGAGCTGAAATGTCTCTATTGTACATAAACAAATTTTTTTATCCTATGCTGTGGCTATTACTCATGCTAATATCAAACCTTAAGTATGCTTTGCATTGTACTGCTTTTTTTTTTTATACAACTAAAAGAGAAAAAGCAACCCAAACCTTTTTTTGTATTCTGAAGTATTTTACATATCTTGTTCACAATTTTAAAGCAAATTAATTTCTTCATCTTCTAAATGTGTACTTTTAAAGCTCCTCCCAGTTTAAAAAACAAAGAGCAAAAACTTAATATGAAGCATCTACATGTCAAAATCAGTTACCTACATATGCTTTTAAGCTTAGTAAACACACAGTCCATGAACTCAGGAGAAGCTTTTGGCTGCATTATCTATTTTATTTCTGTAAGTCTTACGAACACCAATGACAAGGCACCAACTACTCTGGTCTTCTACAAAAACAAAGAGTTCTTTCAAAGAAGCCTTACATGAGTGGAGCGGAGAGGCAGACTGGAAAAAGAGGATGTATTATGAAAACTGCATCTTGAAGAATTCCACATATTTTGCATTAATCAGTTTTCCTTTTTTACAAGTGCCTGTTCATGCATTTTCCAACCCAGGTGACTTCTGAGGTGCAACGTAACTCATGTGATGGAAGCCAGAGCCCAAACCCCTAACCCTGACCACAGAATCACTTTAACAATGTATTCTCTAGATATTTCAGTTAAGGTACATAACATAAACAATCTGAACTCCAAGTAGCTCCTCTTCAGATGTCAAATACGAGGATATTTCTCAGCAAACATACCAAGAGCCTGCTAATGCCTTTCTGGAATGGGCTGTACTATCTTGAGGTGACAGTTCCTTGCTCCCATCTATTACAGAGGTTATCCTTTGTGAAAAAATAGGTACATTTTTAGCTTTTCAGCAAGGAATGAGAATGCGCCTAGGACAGGTTATTCAGCATTCAGTCCAGAAACACTGAATGCACTCACCTCTGAGAATCTGGGAGATGTGATTCAGCCTGTCCATAGAATAAGGCTTACAGGTAATTTATACAACTCAGCAGACTAATTTAAATGGAATTCCACTAGTACCTTAAGGTAAGAGAATCTAGAAGGGCAAAGAGATGTGCAAATAAGAAATTGTACTACAGGGTTGCAAGAGTTCCACTAGTTGAATTGATGCAATAAACACTAGGATATCTGCCTCACATGAGTGTAAAAGAATATAGTACAAGAAAGCCACAAATTCCAGAGGAAAACTTCTGATACTTAAGGTGGTAAAACCTGAATGTAACCCCCTTCAAAGCTGACAGAAGTTGGATGAAAAGAATTACTGAAGTCAATCTAAAACCTCCAGGGTTGTACGGTGGTGTTGGTGGGGTTTTTGCACGTGAGTGTGTGTTTGGTTTTGTGGGTTTTTTTATTTTGTTTGTTTGTTTTTGTTTGTTCGTTTTACTCAATGCAAAATTTTGCTCCCTTTCATAAGGGAGAATGCAGAATCCCTTTTTTGGTTGCATAGCTTCCACATGAGCTCAGAGCCATCCTTGAAAAGGAACATGGAAGATCATGTTGTCTCTTACAACATTCCACAGTCACAAACAAGTAGGAAAGTAAAAATTTTCAATATATGACAGATGCCTTCAGAAGTGACTCATTCACACCTTTTCTTAAATCTTTTGAGAAAATAATTTGCCGAGTGACAGTGACCAAGTTGATAGGAACTACTGAAAGTCTTCCAAAATTACTGTTCCTTCTTATGTACTTCAGCAGTCTCTGATAGTAAAGGTTGCTGAGTCATTTCTGCCTCACATAGATGGTAAATTTCACTCACGCTTGCTGCTGGCATAAATATGGTCAAAGAATGCATTAGTACAGAGGGTATCATTAAGCTGATGGAAGATATCACAATGAACGTTGTCCCTAGAGATTCCTTAAGAGCCTAAATAAGCAATTCTCCAGAGATAATGCCTCAGAACATGAAATTACTTGAGAAGAAGTCTTTCTTAGTAACTCAGTTCAACGAGAACTATCCTGCATGCTACAGGCTATTAAGAAATTGTAACAGTAAAATTTGCCAAAAATCAAATGTTTGGTAAAAATTTGAATGATACTAAACTGGTACCCTTTGGAACTCGTACTGTTTTCTCTCTTAACATTGCAAGGGCTGTGCAATGCCTGTGTCCGCATGTATATATACAAGCATCAGGATTTTGAATCTGTTTGCAAATTGGAGAGAAATAAAGGACTCTAGGACGTGACAATCCTACAAGCTTTGCAAAAGCCACCTCCTCAAAACCTTCACTATAGGAAGAACAAGTTCATATCACTCCATAGAAGAGCTAATTCTCAAAATACAGATCTGTAAAACGTTAGAAAATTAGATTACTGTTTGTACAACTACTTGTTTTCACTTGCTTCAGCTATGATCTAGTAATAGGTGAAAATATGGAATTCCACTTCAGCAGAAAACATTTTATCAGCTTTCTTACTGTTGGACAGCCCTCATGGGTTAACTGCTTCATTTACAAGCAATACTAGTCCACTTGGTATGAATTTCTGCAGTGTCTAAAGAGACATGACAGTATGAAAAGCCAGCCAGCCACCGAAATCTGGGAAGCTATTTGAAGTATGATGACATCATTCAGAAGTTGAAGCTTATCCAAATAGGAGAGACAGAATCAGTCTGACAAATTAAATGTAAAGTTAAACTGTTAAGGGAACACACTACAAAAAAACCTACAAACAAACACCACCCACAAACAAAAAGAAAACAATAAAATACTTCTCCAAAAATCATCAGAACAAGCAGGATTCTAGAGAGTCTACAGAGACCACAGATGATCAAAGGACCAAAGAACCCTCCAAAATCTCACATTCAGAGAAGATGACGACATAAGACTTTCTTTTTCATTCACTATTAATATGAAAGATTTTTGATGTGTTTCATGACAGAATTTTTTTCACGGCTGGGGTGGGGACGGACATGGACAAGATTAATATGACACATGACATGACACATTTGTAGCTGAATTGCTAACAAATGAAACAACAGAACAAATCAACATAATGAAAGAAATTACTGGGACTGATACTTATTTAAAAAATCTAATAGCCTCTAAGATGAAACAGCAGAACTACTTGAGTATAACCTCCCCCTTTAAAGCAGTGATTTAGTCTACTCAAAATTTTAAAAAGACATTTGACAAGGTCCCTTAAACCAATACAGAAACTAAGGAGCTAGGGAATAGAGTCCTCACTTGGAAGAATTACCTGTTCACCTGTGACATAACAGAGAGAATAGGAAAAAAATGTTTTAGATTTACAGTGGAAAAAGATCAGCAGTGAAGTCTTAGAGGGATATCTGCTAGGGGCTCTTCTGCACAACATATTCACTAGTGATCTAGAGAAAAGAGTGAACAAAGTTTGCCGAAGATATTAATCACACAGGATGGCAAAAATAAAGGTCAATTGTGAAGAAATGCAGAAGGACATTACGACGTCAAGTCGTAACAATAGACAATAAACTGGCAGATGAAGTTTAATGAAGTTAGGGCCCAGTTGGTGCATATTGGAAGGAACAATCCCGACTTCATATAGCAAAATGACAGGCTCTGAAGTATTACTTTTTGGGAACTAGATCTTAGATATCACTATGAAACTACCAGCTCCATGAGTAGTAGAACCCAACGAGGCAAACAGAAGATTAGAAGGTGTCACAAAAGTGGAATCTTGAATATTTGGATTGGACGAAGTTTTTCATCTCTATGTCAGTAATAAGTGGTTGGTATGACGCACTCCAGAAATTGCTCTAACAAATTAAACAGAGTGTGTATATGTCACTAAGGGGTAAACAGTTCAAAACAAATCTGTTCTGCAAATTCTCTTATTGGATCATTAGCTACATGACATTTTTACTTTCTAGTGCTTTTATACCTCCAACTGAAACAGCAAGTTGAAACAATACCAGTAAAACTTACTTATATTCAAATACTTCTTTAGGAAATTATAAGAAAAGTTCTATTTTAATGACACCACGTTGCAGAAACTGAAACCACAGCTATATAACTTATCAAATGGTTCACATACAGACTGGGACACAGCTATGGGCAGAACTGAACTCAGCCGCTCCAACTTGAGCTACCACTGACACAAATCCTCCTGTTCCCATTACAAAGCAAAACATGCTTTCACACAATACTTACTTTGCTGGATTTCTAGAACCCAGGGTCCAATAATGTGACAATATCTTTTTTTCATGAGGTAGTGACTTCTTTGCCTGAAAAAATGTGTGATGCTCTACACAAGATTTCCATAGATTTTTGCATGCTCTGTAATTTAACATGTTGAAGGCAACAATATGCTCTCTGGATTCATTCTGTAATGGTAGGAAAGACCATGTTTCAATATATAGAAGCAGATCAAACACAGTAAACAAGCTTATAAAACATAAATAAGATTACTTTTAGCTTAAATAGGAAAAATGCATTTAGGAAAACAAAAAAATCAGCGTACAGTAGATTTTGAGCTCGAAATGGCCAAAATACCCTGTGACTGTATGAAATTCTAAATTGCGAAATGGACACTTTAAAAGTTTAAGCAATACTGAAAAATTATTAAGTTTTTCAGTTCCTAATCCTTACAGTGTTAATGAAATATTTAAGTCTAGAGTGGTAAAACAGCTAAATATAGTTTCAGGTTTCCAGTCAGATCTTGACCTCCTATGACAAACAAAACTCTTAAACATTCTATTAAGGGTGCAATGCAGAAAGGAGAAAAACCCTCAATCTTGGAATTCACACTCTTCACATAAGGCTTCAATTCAATAATGTTCTTTCAAGAGCCATAGTAGGCAAAAAGCATCTGCTTGATAGTCTTTTAGAAGATACTAAAGATGTTAACAGTGATCCATCTTGGGGGAAAGAAAGTAGCTGCGATGGGACTCGAGCTACTGCTACTGCTGTTCAAATCCAATCCTGCTTGCTAGATGATAACATGAGGCCACAATAAGGAGATCAAAAGGAAGCAGAACACAAAGCTTATGTGTCTTGGCGCAAGCTCTTACTTGTAACTTCAGTGCCAACACAATTGTGCCACCCACTTTTATGCCCTCGCCAACCATAGCACTTGTTGAGCTATTTCAGAACCCAAGAGAGTTTTGCACAAGATATAGCTTTGGTTAGTTAATATAGTTATTGATGCAAAGAAAGTGGAATGAAGAGTAAAGCAAAGAGGAGAAAGGAAGATAACATGAGACCTGAGTTAATTGCTATCACAGCTCAGTATTTCAGTGGAAAAAAGAGCAAGTCTCCGATTTCATCTGTCATCTTTTCCAGCTCCTCTGAATAATGACTGAATTTTGACACCTCAGCATACAGTTAGGCAGGCAACCATCTCAGTAAAGCTCTCTTCGTAGCTCATACTTTGGAGAAAGTCAGGATTTGGGTTGCAAAGCCTTTTTATTAAAGGACTCAAAGACCTAATAAAACTCCTTCTCAGAGTCCAGCAAGAAATCAAGGTCCCACCTGGATAACACCTTGATTTCTAGTTGCCATTGTCCTTTTGTTTGTTCACAGCAACAATCTTACTCGGAAGTAACTACAGACCATTTTGGCTGGAATAACCAACCTGGTTTTCTTGTATTCTTTTAATTTCTAGGCAACATTTTACAAATGCCATGTATCGGAGATCAATGCTACATGCTGCAAGTCACTTTATGACTAGTTCAGAGAGTCTATGACTGAAGTCACTATTTTAGACAACCAATGAGAATCTCAAGAGAAAGATAAAAAGGATTTGCCCCTTGATTTTACATAGGCACTGCAAAACATTAACTGATTGTAATCTTTCAGGCATGTTTTTCCTCTATCTATTAAAACATTAATTTTTTTAATTATTATTTTTTAAGAAGTAGGGTTTGTTATTTGAGCCTCATGCATACTAGAACCAATTCATCTTTGTCAGTTCACCACAGTTGGTTCTAATTAGCTTATATAAAATAAAGTGTGGAAGCATAGTGGAATTTTAACTTAGAATTTCTTGCAATATAAAAAGCATAGATCACTTAAAGATTTAATGACAAATGGCTTTTCTTACATAACATCTGTTGGCTGAATACCACTTGAAGCATTTTACACTACTCCAGAAGACAAATAAAAGGAAGTGTATAGTTATTTTTGTCAGCCCGGAGTACTGGTCTTTCAGTTGCCATAAAAATTAGATTATCTGAACATCTCAATTATACCGAAAAGCCATAATGTAAAGATAAGGAATTAAGTACCCCTAATATCCTGTTTTGAAATTTAGGTTTGAAAACAGTAATGAATCTCACTCTCTAAGCCACAAGTACATTCTTCCCAACTGTTGTCACAGAACCTTAACAGCTTCTAAGTGGGTTCAAAGTTTAAATATGGCCTTATACTAGGATAAATACTTTCAGAATTTTCATTAAAAAGTAGCCAATTTTTAAATTCACAAAATCTTCTATTAACAAAACCATATGGCTCACTAATAGGCCACCTTGCAAGTCGTGCTATTAAATCAATGCACCGTTTAAAGACGAAGAGTGTTGTAGTGGGATCCAAGGATCTAGCGCCTATCATACTTTTCAACTCAAGCTGCAAAAGAATGGTATTTTAATAGTTATCAAGAAATGAGGATTAGTCACATTTGTGACCATTAAGGTACAGGGAACAATTTTCAATAGCTAAAGTGAGTCTCTTGCTATTTCAGCATTCAGCATCAGATATATGCCTATTCAATTCACAGAGAATTTGAAAGTATCTACAGCATAGCAAGTAAAAACATATTTTGATATGTAGAAAATGAAGTTGTTTTTAAGCACTAGTAAGCATGCTGGATATAAAGTTTCATTGCTGGAAGCTTTAAAATGTTGCCTGTAAACCAGCATAGTTCCTATTCCTACCTTAATCTTGCACCCTTCATTAAGTCTACATATCACGAGCTTTTACAGCATCAGACATTCACTGATTCATCAGTCTTGCTCCTCAGTCCTTATGTAGCTCTTCAGTAGAAACAGAAATATTGCATACTTCTATCAAGTAGCTGATCAAACGACTGAAGCAGTGGGAGGGTAAAAGAGGAGGTGAGTAGTAGGGAAACAGTGAGATAAGGTAAATTGAGTTTTCAGAATGGGGTATAAGGAAAGAAAAAAGGAGTAAGAGAAATAAGGAGAATAAATCAATGAAACATGGCACATCCCCGATGACTGCAAATTCATAGCCTTTGAGAACTTTCTGTAGATTTTTGCAAAGAAATCTACATACGACACACAAAACCCTGAAATGTTATAGCACTGTCACCATCTTTAGTAAAATCTTGCCTACTAATATGTAGCATCTGCTCTGCTTTCCCCACCTTCTTCCACCTTCCTTACTTTCAGCCTCATTTACCTATTTCCTCCTGCACTTCCAAGCAAAAATCTGATATATCCAAATACTGATGTGACCTCAGTCATCCGCCCTCATAAAACCCTCAAGCGAGCCACCATTCTGGAGAAAACCCCTAGCAGTCCAGCTGCCCCCTCACTCCCATTCTACTGTGACAGCAAGATTTTCAAAGCAGTAACACCGAAGTACTGCAGGCATGCGGACTTGCTGCCCTCAATTTCAGGCACAGGGGGCTAAATGACAAGGATGGATATATCTGGAGATTTAATAGCGCACCTGGTCTGCTTTTTCTCATATCTACTGAGAAAGAGTAAAAAGGTCATGTGGCTGGCCTTATTTTTCCTACAGTTCTGTAGCTCTCTAAGCACGATACAGTGTGCATTACTCTTATCTCAGTGGGTTATGAAATAAAGAACTATGATCACTTAAGAGGAGATTAGTTAAACGAGTCAAGGGCCTTGAACTGTCATCATTTAACAAAAGCTTAATTGAACAAATTTTAAGAATGCTGCCCTCTTCAAAGGTGACAGACACAGGTCTCCAGAAAGAGAAATTCAACTTTTGACAGCAGTAAAGTCTTTATGCAATGAACACACATATTTTACATGATCTTTGAGTCCAGCGACTGTTACATATTGATACTTTATTCCTCCATATTCCAAAAAACATGTAAGCATGCTCATTTTACTATCCATTGTTATTAATCACTCTCAGAGTTCTGTTCCTACATTTATTCTCACAGAGGCATTTGGAAATTGCTGTCAATTGCCAATATTTGTATACTTGAAGATATTCCAAGTTTAATAAGACTCCTTACCAGTGAATTTTTAATCCTCAAACCTAGAAGGTAATACTTGTGAGTGTCATACAATTACACTGAGTGTAATACAAATACAATTACACTCACAAGCTAGTAGAATGGTTTGCCAACCACTCATTTCTTCATACAGTGAAACATTTGAACAGACCGAGACGAGTTTACATAGAAACAATATATTTAGAAAATTACAGCTTGCAGAAAACTTAAGACACCTCTATGGTGGGTTAGGACACACTCTCTCAAAAGAGAAAACAGTTTCATTTGTGCATGCTATGTGTGTAAGCATTAGTGCAGTAACACTATCTCTAGATACTAACTTTGTTTACACAAGAGCCCTGAAAATTAAGAATGCCTACATACATGCACACTCCTCAAATTTGGGAGATACCCACCAAACGGGGTGTGGGGGAGAAAAGATGAAAATACTCTCCTTTGGGGTAAAAAAAAGCCTCCCCCAGCAATCTGTGTTCTGAAGACCCTCTAACCAATGAGGGTCAAGAGGTCTTCTTGTAACATAGCTCCTAGCACTTTAAGAACTGATTTACTACAAGAGCCTTCATAAAGTTTAGGTATAAGTTAACACTTACCTTTCACTACTCGAATTCTGTCCTTAACTGAATTAAAATATCTATGTATCTGCTGGCTGCTAATTTCAATATTTTGTCCTGTCATATTAAATATTCTCTTTTTCAAAAACCAGCTTAAATTATCTGTTCATATTGTGGCAGTACAATACTGTAACGAAGATTGTTTTTTTTCTGTTAAATAGCCTAATATTACAACCATTCTGCAAAAAGCACACAGCATTATGAAGACTACTTTTATATTTTCTATTGTACATCAGTTTTCTCAACTATCTTCACATATTTTGCCAGCTTCTAAAGTGCTCCACGTTACACACAGCAGGAGATGCACTATCCCCCTTTCCAACCTCATGTCTTTCAGTTGCAGACCTGTCCTTTTCTCCAGGTACCTTCCTTTCTCCCAGAGCTCTGAGCCCTGTAAGCAGGAGCGACCTCACACAGTCCTCCTAGATGGGATAAGCAGCTGTTTAGTAGATTCACTGCAGTGAGGCACTCTACTGGGCAGGGAGACCATCAAAGAAAAGAGCAGCAGATGCTGGCAAGAAAAGGGAAATATGCTAGGTTACAAAATACTGGAGAAAGGATGAAGATCTGTATTTCCCCCTACTCTCCAAGGGAGAAGAAACCTGCATGGGTAAGATATAGTCCAACAGACTCAATGTGAAAAGATTCCATGCTGGAAAGGAAACAAAAATGGGAAACAGACCGAGCATAAAAGAACCACAATAGCAAGGGCAAGTTAACAAAACAGAATTTCAAAGGCAAGTTAACACAGAGCCTTTTGTTGTCTTAACAATTAAGGCAAAAAAAAAAAATTAACATGACCGCTTGAGCAAAACAAAATAAAATGACTACTTACATGTTTTTGCCGTTGTTGTATAAAAAACTTTTTCCTTTTAAAGGAAATTTTTAATATGTTCACCCTAAAAGAAAGAAACAGACTATGAAATACTAAACAATGTTAAAAGGGGGAAAAAAAAAAAAATAATACTGTGTACAGCAAGCCTAAAAGATTATAGCTGTTAAATATTCAATGACTAATATGCAGCCAACTCCTGCATATTCAGCCACTCAACAGAGTGGCAAATCGGAGTCAACAAACTCAAAGTAAAAATTTTAGCTAAGGAAAGGTCTTTTAAAAATTGAGATTCTTCCTCATTTACTCTGTAAATAGCTCACATAGCAATTCTCTCCCACCAAATCTATTCTTGCAGCAAAAACTTGATGACATCCTTTACTAAGCCACACAAATGTTAAATGTGTCAAGTTTGTATAACTTAAGAATCATATGACAACTGTGACTTAAGGAACAAAATTTAAGACCCTAATGACACCACAAGGTTGGTCATACAACATCTGAAATTTCCCAGAGACTTCACAGAACTGGCTTCATAATGTGAAAAATATAATGTATCTGTATTAATAACTAAACAAACATTGTAGTTAAAAATCATAATTGCGGAAGGATGAAAACTAAGAATGAGTGTTAATATATTTTTCAGTTCAATTATTAACATTGCTGCATAATTTATGTAGTAACTTTATACAGAACTGAACACCTCTTTTCTATATATACACAGTATGAATAAAGATTTTCTAAGGTAAGGATTACAGTTGGAATTGGTGCTCAAGCTATTTTCATTTTAATTATATGCTTACCAGTTTTGCTAAATTAAACAAACTTCTAGGTACCCATGCACCTTCCTACAGCAAAACAAGACTTGTCTAAAATACCTACATTTTCTCCACCATACTTCAATAACTGAAAACTTACACATTTTAGAAAAAGGAATCTATGATCAGCTAGAATCATATGGATGCCTTGGGAAAGCTATTTAAGGTCTGATCGGGTCATATCTGCCTGAAAAACACCATCTACACACCATGAAAGGGTTTTGGAAGGTTGCTGCTAAAAGTCTCAGAATATTCTCATCAACTGATAGCGTTTTACAGCACCTTAGATCTCGTCATGTATGAACTATATTGAAGATTATCTCAGTTCTTACCACAGTTTTTGCATCACTCCCAGCAAGTGGGACAATGAATATCATTCATTCCCCACTGCCCATGAGAGATGCACTTCAATTACAGAGCAACGTTCCTCATTGGTACAGGATTCCTATATTTGCCAGTTACAAACAAGAAAGGCAGCGGAAAGAACACCCCCCCTCCTGCACTAAAGAGGTGGAAAACTGAACGTGTGCCCATTTCTGAAAATGCTTTTCTCCATCAATTACAGAACCACAAAGAAACAGGAATTTCATTCACAACATTCTTTGGCAACCAGGCAAATTGTTGTGCAGGTTACTAGAAAGTTTAAATTGTATCCACCTCTCCTGTGAGGCCAACTCTTGAAATACTTGTGCCATTTGACTTGCTAGCTCAAATGGTAGTTATCTGTACTGCTCATCTAAAAGTTCTGGATTCTGAACTTCCTGATAAGTCATATAGACTTTTCAGGTGCATTTACTGAGATGCAATTCATTTATATAAAAATCCTTTCTTAATCCTAGTGATACTCCACCTGAACTAGTACCACTCAAGTTTTGCGCTTCTGGTTCTTTCTTAACACATTCCTTGTCTTAGATTAAACTTCAACAAATAAGTTTTGAGTCATTCTCAGCTTACACAGTCGCTGTCATGGTCTGTTTTTACCCTAATGTAGAGCCAGCAGAAATGCAGGACACACAAAACTAACTTTGCAGACTAAGCGAAAACCCTTCCACCCAACAACAAAGGTAGCCAACATCCAAACATGCCATAACTCTCTCAATCCCTCCCTTTTTTTTAAAAAAAAAAAAAAAACCACAACATTATTCACTGCTTGACCACATAATCACTTCAATTCAAATCAGGGCTTTAAGTCTCTTTATTTTGACTCTCCTCTAAGTAGAGCATCCCTCTCAATTCCATTCTTCTTAAAAGTACAACTAAACCTATTTAATTCAGTGACAAAGAACACTTGCTAATCCAACAGTTTTATTTAACATTAACTAAAAATCATTTGCAATGTTATGCCTACAAGTTGAGTGAATGTTCGCATATAGCACAATCCACAAAAAATCCAAGAGATTAAGGTATCAAGGGATTTAGATATAACACGTGCTTGACGATGCCACATCCAAAACATGATCTGAATAGAATGCAGTTATTCTTATTCTAACCGGTGGCTCAGCTGCCCTTATCACTCACCAATAATCTGTCCGGTGACTATGCAACATTCACAAATTAAATTCCACAGTTTACTTGTAAAACGCTCAATACTTGTAGCATATTAATAATGATACATCTTTTGGGTCTTGTCTTCCTATCATTCACAAGGGTCAAAATAGATTTGTCTCTTGGTGGGCAACAGTATTATTCATTTCTGATCAAATTGGCAGTTCTGTCGTAGAACTTAGTACGTACTAACAGCTGGTATTTTTGACTTGAAGCAAAAATGTTTCTATAGCTGAAAGTCTTATACTTTGCCAGTTAAAATGTAAAAAACTCCACAATCTTACATAGCAAATTTGACAGAAATTTTCCTGCTGAATCTTTTAATGGCAACGTAGAATGCATTCCTCTAGCAGTTTCTCTGAAGTTTTCAAAGCAAAGAAACTGCATACACTGAATAGCGTTTAATACACAACCTTAATTGCTGCTTATGTAGAGAGTGCTTGCATGTATTTGCCATTAAGGTAGTATTTTACTTGGAAAACAAATTTGGAAATTATCACAAAACAGTTGAGCACCCCCAAGAATAACTTTCCAGAGCATATAAAACACTGCGTTAAACAGTTATTTTTTAAACCTGCCTTGACTTGCATTGCCTCTGACTGATCAGTCAGCTCCTTACGTAGGTTGCTTTGATTGAAAATCCTCCTTTTGCCAAGGCAGTACTCTCTCACTGCCTCTGTTCCTGAAAACTTTTGGTCCCCTTTGACTACTACCATATGGCATAGTTGTATTATTGTCATCCACTAATGCTGCACAGTATTTTACTTAGTTTTGGAAAGAGTTCTTTGATGGTGTTTGCTGCCACCTTGAGTTCTACCACATTTACGGTTAAGCTTGCTCAGCCCATAGGAAAAACTACTTACTACAAATGGTGTTACATAAAAAGCCTAAATACTATTGCAATTATCTGAATGGGTGTTTTCTTGCATTCTCAGGCATATACTGTTCTGTAAGGAATCTCCTTACCTGCAACACCTTCGGCCCAACCACGATACATTAAAACTCCAGGCATTACAGAAATATATCCTGCTTTGAGGTCTAAAAAGAAATTGAAATTGTACACTACAAATACAGCACAGGCTAGTCTGCTCTGGTGACTTTCCTTGTTTTCTTGTTCTCAGGGGGCAAGGAACAGACACCATTCCTGCATGAAGAATTATGACTAACTCATTCAAGAAGCCAGAAATAAAATATTAAAAAGTTATCCCTTATGTAGTGAGTTTTTCTCCTTTCAAGTTGAAAGGATATTTTTAGAGAGAGAGTAGGAAAGCTTGGAACAATTGCATTAGCTGTCAGCTGAAAATATTGCTGCCTAAACCTCAAATTTTAGAGTGGAAATTATTTGAACTGAAAAATCTGTGGGTTTTTTTCCCCTCTATTTCTTTTTGTAAATAAGAATAGGTTTTTGTAAATGATGTTTTAGCATCTGTGTTTTATTCCTCCGTGCTCTCCAGCAGTAAAAGTAGCACAGGAAGTTGTGGATTCCTCCTCACTTGTGTGCTATAAAGCTCTCTTTCCCTTCCCTAAAAATCATATAGTCCTGGATTTTAAAATGCTGTCGCTATGGTTTCCAGGATTATTATTACTCATTCATACCTTAAGTCACTAAACTGGCACAAGACGACTTGCAGAAGACAGAAAATGCGCCTCCAGCTGGCAGTTTTTAAAACCTGCAGCTGTTTAAAGAAGCTGAGAGATTGACATATGAAAGGGCAGAGCTCAGGGCACAAAGATGAGAGATAAAATTCTTTTATGCTTTAGTGTGCATTAAAGATAGAAAAATACAAGATGTCACTGTGCTGTGTGAGAGCATTATTGACATACATTTAGGATGGTTACAGAACATCCAAGTGAGTTGAAAAGAAACTCACTGCAAAGAAAAAAAATAATCCAGAGACTGTGAAGTATATTTTCCACTAAAAATAAATTGAAACCTATTTTATTGCTTTCCCATAGAAAATACCCGTTAGGCTGGGTTCATAATGAAAGGATGGAATGACTTGAATATTTAAGGAATATTGCTAAGCAGCACCTTTTTATATAATTAAGGAGCAAAAAGCAAGTACAACCCATTAGAATACACTTTTCTGTCATGATTAAGAAAACATTATCCAGAAAAACTGTTACAAATTATACAAGGAAATTATGCATAACATGATCAAGCTATACTTGAGTATACGAAACAAATTCATACTTTTTTAAAAAAAGAAAGACTGAGAAAAATTCTTTCTGATCCAATCCAAAAACCTTAAGGAAAGGCCCAGCCTCCATATAATTTCTGATTTATGTTATTTTTAGTATGGTATAAATAAAAAAGCCATAAATACTATAAATGATTATATCTTAACTAATTTCTAATGTCATTCATGGTAGACATCGAGTGTACATTGCTTCTTTGTAGAGATTATTTTCTACAGCACTATCATGCATTCTAATGTTTTCAGTATCATAGAATAATGCAAAGGTCTCCCCTGGAGACTCCAAAAATTGTTAACATTATATAGCCTTGTTTGATGACATTTAAAAACTTGTCTAAATTATATTATCCTAGTTCCAGTAAATCTGAAACTCCAAATAACTCATTTTACATTTCTTTTCTGAGAAGCAAATATCTTCTTGCTGAATGACAGGATAAAATGATCGGACCATTAGCTGTTGAGTTTTACTAGTAATACTGATTTTTAAAAAAAGACATATTATTGGGTATAACAGCAGCAAATCTCTAAGACCACAGGGTCCTCCTAATCATGTACTGAGACCCCTATGTGAATTAACTTGATCAAGACTTCACACAGTGCAAGGAGTCCAACAGTCTTAGAGATTTAAAAGCCTAGGCAACAGGTTTCATTTTTATCTCAACGCAAGGAAATATCATGATACCCCATAAAGAACAAATTTATGTATTGTAGGCTTCTTTGGAATAAATGTTAAAGCAAATGGAAATAAGATTGAAAAGACCAGACATATTTCTTTACTAGTAAAACAATATACCAGGGATAGAAGCTTGTGCAGATGAGTTTTCTATAAACAGCAATTCCACCGGATGCAATCCCAATCATGAGATCTAGATTATGGAGATCCTGCAAAAGAAAAATGCTGTAAGAACGTAGATGCAGTTTGTGTCATTCCCATTTATCTACTTATAAATTAATTTTCAAGTTTTCTGTACTTAAATTGCTATTCCTGAGGCAAAAATTCAATCACATATTTGGATTTTTTTCTCATGCATCTCTTTCCGTCAACATTATCTACTAGGTATTATAAACTTCCACTCATTAAAACAAGTTGTAATGTTCATCTTACTACACTAGATATTCTTTAGGTCAGTATCAGACTAAAGTTTCAAGTCCAGCCTTATTAATTTAACCATGGGAAAGGAGTTGAAGTACCTCCCAGATCAGTCAGGTAAATGTCACAGAATTTTGGGAACTGAACACAAATGTGCTGATTCTAAGCTGTTTAAAGAGACAAAACAAAATAATTCCTTATTTTTTCCGAAAAGGTCTTACCAACAAAGACTGGGCAGGAGATGACCACAGTTCTGCATATGAGAGTATGCTAAAGGAATATACTTGTGTACATGAATATTTGATACACTAAATTGAATCCATTGTTAACTAAAACAAAAACCGTGCATTCGCTTAACATGCTCAACTGGAAAAATGCATCCATAAATTTACAATCCGTATATGTATTGAGATACTCAAGAGGAAACACATGCTTATGTATAAGCAAACACTTGAGTTGAAAGAAAAAAAGCGGGGGGGACAGGACGGGACGGGGACGGGACACACTGCAATGGACACAGGACGACAGACAGACATGGTGAATGGTCAATTTGAGTCTAAACCCAAACTGATGTTACAAAAGTTACAAATCTTGGCTTCTTATTTCTCTATGATCAACACACACTAATACATTATTACACAAATTTCTAAACAGAGCTGAGCACATGCATAAATCTACATGTAAGTGTAGAACCCATTGGTTAAAACATCAGGTTTGACTCAAAAGTAGTTTCAGACTATTTTGTAATGGATTCTCTGAAAGCCTTCAGTAGCTTAGCTGCTCCTCTAGATGGTACTCTGTGCTCAGTTAATATACAGTTTTCTTGTATGTCCAATCCCAATTTCTTTATATTATTACGGTACAGAAGAATAGAACAGATAGCATGTGCTCTAACAATACTGTGGAAAGTCTACAATAAATCCTTGAAAAATAGTTGAATAGAAGCATGACACAGGCATATGAATGAAGCTGAACCTAATTTGCAACGTGATTTATAAACCTCCAGTGAAATACCACAGCAGTTCATAGAGAATGAGCATAACCTATTTAATACATAGCGCATTAACACTGAATACCGACAAGATGAAAAGAATACCAGTCCTATCTCTGAGAATATAATAAAAGAAAATCATTAGGTAGGTAGCAGTCCCAATACACATAACATCAAGGTAGCCCAGAATCAGCTGAAATTATTAATAATCCTCAGCAACCTGCTGCCTCATTTTGCCAAGAACTGCTGCTAGAGGAGCTGGTTGAATCTCCATCGGAAGAAGCTCCCGAACTGTCAGTTTATGCCAGCATATTACAGGAATACAGAACTGACACCCCTTTATTTTAATACTTGGGGAGAAAACGGAGGTATTTCAGGAGATGAATTCCATGTAATTTAGCTGTCCCTGCCATGATACAGCCAACCTAAAGCAGGGCAGAAGCCTGTATTATTAGCACTTGGAGCTTACTCGAACTCGAGGTTCCTGCTTTTAAAAATCAATACTGTGAAGAAAAAACAGCTTTAGGAGAAAAAGCTGAAAACCTAACTGATTTAGCAGAAATAAAGGATTAGGTAAACACTTGATAGGGATTAGTTAGGCTAAACTACTCTATTTTCTCTGGGAGCTTTGTCAGAACAAAGTTCATTCCCCACCCCCATCTGCCCCAGTCCAAAACACTAACCTCCCATGCTATTTGTTGTTATGATGAATTGTCTTATGTTAAACCTAAGGAATCCAAAACAAAGGTTTTGGACTAGCATAAAGAAAGAGGGTCTCCCGAAAGAAAGATTATGAGATGTGCAGCTCTCCCCTTTCAAAACATCTATGCTGTTAAATTGCACAACTAAGAAATAACATGCATATACTTTTCTTTTTACCTGTTTCTTTATAGAGATAATCATAAAAAAAATTATAAAGACAAAAATGATCATGCCAGGGATCTAGCTATTTAAATACTGATTCACATTTGATTTAATTTACAATTACCATCTGGATTTTTGTAGATATGGAAATAATATTGCTTCTACACATTTCCTATCTTAAGAAATCTCTGAGTAAAAATGAAAGATGAGTTAACATCAGACTAACTATTGAGCAGATGGGATAGTGGTCCAGAGTCAAAAGGAGATTAGGAATTCAAGAAATCTTAATACAGCTTTAAGGTATTGAATTCACTCTCCTGAGTTTCTTAGTATTATTTCATTTTTTAATATTACAATTTTAGCAGTTCAGATTTATCCTCAGAGAAAAGCAGAAGTGTTTGCAGATGAAAACTGAGCTCAGATTAATTCACTAATGGAAGTTTCATGTTTAGCAAGTTGCTAAAAAGAAAGCTCACACTTGAGTCCTGCAAAATATTTAACTTTGTACCATAAAACACTAAAATTAAGGAAACTAGATAATCATCTGATCTTCAAGAAACATTATCCAAAAGTATCCCACTCTCAACCACCAGCTTCTTTTGGCCATTAGTATAAAAGCCAGGTGTTACCTGGTTCCTCTGCCATACTCAATCTAAGAGGACCAAGACTATTGTAGCAGCAAAGAGCTGAATCATAAGGATTCACAGAGATAAAGCCTTTCAAAAAGCCACAGTTTAACTAGTCCCTGCTAGATCTGTTCAAAGCACTGGGATCTGACAAAACTGGAAGGGTGATTTAAGAGCGGTAGTAAGCGGGGGGAGGATATCAGGAGGCATGGCAAACATCCCTGCCAAAGCTGGGGTATAACGTGGTAGCCTCTGTGAAGAAGTAGCATATTGGGGGGGAGGTATCTAACCTTCACTACAAACTTCAGAAACAGACTGTTTCAAACTTCAGAAAAGTGTAATTTACAGCCAACATGGGCTACCAGATGAGACCAAACGTTGAGGAGAATTCTTCTGCAGGACTGCTGTAGCACAGGCAAAGCACTTGGCAAATGGAAAACTATCTACCAGAAGACAATGCCGAGAATGTCCACTCCAATATAATCCAGTGCTGTCACTTCTCCCATAGGCCTTCAGGAGTGTAATCAATGATAACATGTTGGTTGAAAGGTTTGCCTCATGGCATTCAGTCCAAACAACGACTTGTAACTGATGTTTTGGAAGTACAAAACTCCAGACAACCAATCACACCGCTACTAACAACCCCCCTTCTCAGCTTCCGGTGATTCACAGCTAAAGGATTTCCTGGATCAGAAGCCTTTTGTATGTTTAATGGACTCCAGTGAATCATTCTTCCACTGAACTGCCTAACTGCTCTTGATACCTATTTCACCTTGGTTATCCATTAAAATAGCAGTAATCCCCACAGTTCAATTGCAGCCATATGGAAAAAGTTCCTTTTGCTTAAACCTTTCTCTTCTAGGGAGACTGAATCTCCTTAAATCTTTTACTAAAAAGCAAAAAAAAAATTTGTTCGTTATTCACATTCTCCATGCTGTTCACCTGCTACAGAAGGCTTTTCCTTAAAATATTCATGATTGTTATCCTTCTCTGTACTTTTCTTATTCCATTACACACTTTGAGATAAGGAAGGGAGAGGAAGAACAAATCTCAACATTCAAATTATATCAAAACACAGATTTAGAAGGTGGCATGCCATTTTCTATTTTGTTTTCTCCTTCCTTCCTAGCAGCTTCTAATTGTCTAGATGTTCAAGTGCTAGAAAAAAATAGATCACTTCAATTTCTTTGAAGGATGAAAATATTTTAATTGTGATAAAAATATTAATTTGGATTGAAATAGCAGCAAGACTGTCTGCATCTTAGCAGCCTGGAATAGAGAAGGCTTTGATCCAAATCTGTACTCTATTTGATTCAGATCATACAGTTTGGTGTCAGGCAGAGCAGGGGCTCATGACAAACTCTGACAATCCATGAGCCCCAGGTCATTAAACATAAAAAAATGCACTGGGGGAAAAAAAAAAACAACAAACCACTGTTTAAGCAGATATCTCCAGAACATATTTCTAACTCAGAACAGCCCAGTACACTGCAATGAAATTTCATTTAGTTGAAAATATCTGAACCCACTCTAAACTACCCTCATCACTTGGCACTGTTATGACCACTACTGACATCCTGCGTGCGGTCTGGTGGCCTGCAACTCAGGAAGGATGTTGGAAATTGAAGAACTTCCAGAAACAGCATCCCATGAATATTAAGAGAATAGCCTTATGGTGAAAGTCTGGGAACTTAAGTTGGCTTATCAAAATACTAGGCTACAACAGAACTTAAAAGGCATAGACTGATCAAGTTAAGTACATATAGGGAAATCTCAAGTGTGACAGTAAAGGGTTCTTCAATACAGCAGAAAGGTGACAGATGACCCAATGAACAGACAATGAACCTAGACAAAGTCAGATTTGATAAGATACCCATTTACCATTTAAACGTAATCACCTTATTAGAAGTTGGGAAGCCTTTTACATTGTCGGAAGACACAGGAACATAAATTTGTTCACCTATGCTAAATTACTTACCCACAACCAATGCATGTGAACGAAGATATTTGATCACCTTTAACAGTTGTCACATAACAGTTGCCTCTCCTGATACTCATATCAGATGGTATGAGCATAGACAGTTCATATTTTGATCACTTCAATTATTTCCTTTCCTTTGTACTTTTCCCCATCCTTAAAAAAGGCCTCTACTGTTAGAGCATTGTATTTCATTAATATGAATGTAATTACAGTGGCTTTATACAGGAGTACTTTAGGAATTCTCAGAAATCTAATGCAACACACTTTGTGGTAGCATAAAGAAAAAACAGAAGAAAACATCATGCTGAAGGAAGAAAATGACCTTTTCTATCTCTTCCATCACTACAGAAATTGATGATTTTTTTGTTAAAGTTCTCAGTGCCAGGATTATTAACAAATCTCAGAAAAATATTAGGAAAAAACAGTAGTCATCTTCATTTAGGAAATCAATCATCTGCACTACACTTCATTAAGTTTCTATACTACAAGCTTTATGCCAAAATATTTTGCTATTACATAAAAGCACAAATGGTAACTTGCACACTAGGATGCAATTAAAAAAAATAAAGTATTTTGGGGATATGTTTCAGACAGCTAGTGTAATCAAACAATTAAATCCCAGTAGCCAGTGAAATCCTAGGACATGCTTCTTATCAATGCAAGCCCTGTGTCTGAAAGATTTCAAATACATTTTCGGTGGTCATCTTCCACGCTGTTAAATACTGCTTAGATTTAGCCTGGAGTCAGGGAATACAGGAATAAAAAAAAAAAAAACAAACCACAAACAACACTATATTCTTAACACTGTTAGAAACTCAGAGAACATAAACTCTTAAAACACCTGCCAACTACATCACAGCACTAAACAGAGCATTCATTTTCTTTCATGCTAAGACATTCATAAACTTTAGTAAAATGAAGTAAAATATATTGCAGTATTGAAACCATTTATCTTAAAAATACATTATTACTCTTTTGAGGAGATCTAGCTTATTTGGTTGAAATTCCAGCACCTATGTTACACAGAAATTATTGAAAAATTACCCAACACTTTAGTTAAAAATAACACATGATAAAGTCAATACTTAAATGCTACTGTTTTTACTGCTATTAAGTTCATGTAAAAAAAGGCATATAATTTTTTTTTTTTCAAAGTGAAAAATTACAATGTAAACATACTCTACCACTGTGCAATTCCACTCCATAGAATTCAAGTGTTCGTGCTATATTTATGTAGCAGGACTCTGCTTCAGATTGCTTGAGGCCACTAAAAGAGGGGGGAAAAAAATATGGACCATAGTCAAAAATAAAAGACATGATATTATATATATTCCAAATGTAGAAAAACAGAAGAATCCCACAGCCTGGCGTCTGACAAATAAACCTCATGAACTAGTGCCACGAGTTCTTCACTGCTGAAGGCCCTCCTAAACTCCTCTCAAAAATTGAGCAAATTATACACAAAGTAATTACCTTAGCCATTCTGGACCAGTTCTTTTTAGAAAAATCATTTGTATCTGTTTCGTTTAAAGGGATGAGGAAACGATTCCCCTATAAAAGCTTCCTCTATAACAAGAAGCTGTATCTGTAAATATTCTATATTGCATAGTCTCTTAGAAGGAAGTAATTTAGGAGAAAGATTAGAAGCAGGAATGTACTAAAAAAAATGAGGGGGAGAAAGAAGATTAAATACGTTAAAGTTATGAAACTCACTGAGGAAAAGCCATCTGAGTTTATCTACAGTCTATAAGTCCTAAAACACTTTTTTCTCCCGCTGCTAGATGTGAAATGTGCTGCAAGACTTACAAGGATTTATCTTCCGGTCTTGTAGAAAGCTTCTACGATTCTGAGACTTTTTTTTTCCAGAGACAAAAACTCAAAAATCCCCACACCTCGAATAAACAGATTATATATTTTCATGGAAGGGCCACATGGAATCTACTAGGAGTTTTAAAAACCTAAGAATCCAAGAGTAATCCCTATGTAGGGATTGCACGCATCTAAGTAGAAAAGATATCTGATATCATCCTATCATATCGGCAACTAAGTGCAGGTAAAAACAACTCTTTGCTAGGTGAGCTTCCAAAACTACGTGCATAAAATTACGTTAATCAAATGCAATTTAAATACAACCTGTAAAAAGCTGGCATAACATCGTGTTATGTTAAGAACTCCAGATTCAAAGGCATTCCACATAAGGCAGTAATTCTCATTTTTAAAAGGGGCTTTACCTCAAAAAGTTGACATTTATTACTGCCATTTAATATCCATCCTTTCAAATTTCAGGCCATCAAAATACTATGCCCTGAAACAGACACTCTAGGAAATATTACATCATGCTCCATGAAACTGAAAACTACCTCGAACTGGAAAGCCATTGCCAGCAGTGCAGCTTGAGGATGTCACAATATTGGAAAAAAGAGCAAAGGAAAAAAAAAAAAAAGAGAGCTGTTTGTCACAATCCTGAAATAAATTGCTTACTCAGATCTACATCTACAGTGACTACTGTCACCTTGATTTTGAAAAACATTAGTAGACCTTATCTCTTTCACTGTGTCAGAAAGGTAGAGGAAAAAAACCACAAAATGACCATTTTATTATACAACAGGATGCTGAATATGTTTGCAAGAGTACGCCATTTTCATTTTTAAAATTTTGATCAAGAACTTTGTTCAGAAAGGTTGGTATGCAACAGACTTTCCCCACAAGACATACTTGCAAATTTTAATTCTCAATTTGCATACACCATACCAATCAAGCCTTGTGTCTTGAAGAGCCAACAAGAAAAAGTATCTCAGCACAGACTTAAGTTTTTTTTCTTGTTGCTGTTACACCTCCCTACTCAATTAGAGATGAAATTAAACCTTGAGGTCCCTAAGCAGGTGGTAGTTACTCAATGAGATAAACAGGCAAGAGGAAACCAGTCTTGGTGTCTCTTTCTAATTTTTATAGCTGTTGACACCCAAGGACTAACAAACATCATCTGGAATATAAGCATCATATGAAGTTTCAAATGCATCCTTCTCCTCAAACTGATGGCTAGATCTAGCAAGCACTAAAAAACATTACCAATTTGGATAATATCCACATCCTAAGACCTCAGGCTGCTTATGTACTAAGCAAAAAAAGGTTAAGAAAACCTTGTCAGAACAAACTACATACAGAAAAATCCCCCTATGGATTCGGGATGAACACAGAAGGAAAATTTCTGAAGCTATACCAGTTCAATATGACAACAGTTGCTTTCTCAACAGCTACTTACTGTCCACTGAATAGTGTCTAATATGAACATGTCCATAGAACTACTTTCTCAGATTTCACATAACACAAAAACTAGCTAAAACACAACTTGCACTGAGCTACAACGTAGAAGACATAACGTGGCTTCTCAAGTCTGTATTGTGTTTCAGCAATTCCAGCCTTTTAATTTTCCTTTGTGAAAGTTTCCCAAAGGATAGACACTAAAGAATGAAAAAGGATAGTTGTTTACAGGGCTGGTTTCGCAATCCTGTAATCTAAGAATACAATTTAAAAGGGATAGTAATTTACAGATATCCCATACGGTCTACAGCAAATATATTTATTCCAGACCAACAGAAATCTCATTCCAAAACAACACTGTTCTCAAACTGTAAGAAGATAAATTCTCCCTTTCTGTCTTTCCTTCTCAGAAGGCCTGGTGAACAGCAGAACCATTCTTGTGAAGTATGTTACTGGCACTGATCTAGTCAAAACCGTGTCTCAGACATAAGTATTCACTATGAACGCCAAAGGAGGATGCAAGAAATACTGCCAGGATATACAGTAATTTGTCTGCCTCTCTCTGCACTCTGAAATAAATAGGCCTGAAGAGCTAAGTTTCAAAAAAGGTGTTAAAACATCAGAGAAACATTTGTCCCAGTCCAGTCTACTCAAGTATTTTTATTCAGAACTTCAGTTACCACCACCTACATGAATTCAAATACAGCAGTTAAACTTCCCAGTCATCAAGGCTTCACTCTACCAAAACCACTCAATGAAAGGATCAATTTCACTGGCAGGATCCAGAAAAGAAAGGAGTCTTTCCAACAGACCCCACCGCACCTTTGTCTGGATGAATGGTAACTTCTAGTCTTTCCTCTGCAGGACATAACCCATTTTGCATCTCTGGCTATGACAGCACTGAACACATGAGTTCAACCCAACCACTTCAAGACTCTTCAGAATCTTCCCTCAGTGGTCTCAGAGACGATTGTTTCCTAAAGGCAAACAGATTTATTCATGCCTGTCTACAAGTCCCCCTCTAAAAACTTCTGAGCCTACTGGAAACTGTAAATTAATTTGGAAGGAGTAGAGGCCTTTAGCTGTTGTGTTCCTGAACACGAACCTGCTAGGAAAGCAGTCCAGATTAGTACCTACACAGAGGGAATGGTTGCAGTTAGAGTTCAGTGGTTATATCTCTTTCGCCCCATAAATGACAAAGCAACATACATGTTCTGAACTGCTAGGCAGCACACATGAAGTTCAGAACTACTCACTACACCCACTAGCAGTAAAGAAACAAGAGGGAGAGGTGAGAGTACTGAAAGATGAAAAAAGAAGTCGAGGAATATCAGGGGGAAGATTAAAATGGAGATATTTCAGGGTATAAATCAAAGAAACTAGGAGAGTGGGGAACTATCTCTGCTGCAGTAAAGATACAGACAGAGAGAACAAGTCTATAGAGATTTGGATTTAATTTGCTCAAATGCTCACAGACAGCTTCTTAGGGTGGCATATTTGCATTCAGCTTGCAAGTACCTGATCAACACCACTAATGCTAAAGCTGCAGTCTTACAAGAGACAAATCAGCAGGGTCAGAAAGAGTAATTAGCAGCCAACTGACTGGAATAATCTGTTGTAGCCTTTATATTACACTCAGGAGAGTGGAGAGAAAGCACTATATTAATTGAAGTGTTTCATGGTTCGTTATTTTTCCATAGATAGACCAAAAAAATCTATAGGATTTTAAAAATGGTCAAATGTCCTTGATCCAAAAACCCCCTCAAACATCTAGTACAGCATTCTAGATGGTTGCCATTAATAATGTATAATGCTAACTGATCTACTGGTTGTTGTAGCTAGAAATTTATTTAAACGTTTTAACACATTGGCATCATACTCTGAATATGATGAGTCCAGCACCTACATGATAAAACCAAATATTTCATTTAATAGAAGCTATATGAAATAAAACTGTCTGTGGTACTGAAACTACTAAGAACTCAAGTCTTCCTTTTGGCATCTTTTTTTTCTTTAAAAACTCAAGAGGTGAGAGAGAACTAAAAGTTCATGTTACCTGTGTTGCTCATGTAGCGATTCTACTTTGGTAAGAAAATCTTTGTTCTGCTCTGGTATAAAGTTGTAATTTGACAGATATCCTGAATGATGTACTGAAGCGTTATAGTCTCCAAGTTGTGCTGTTAAGAAACAAGAAACATACACAAAGTTTTCATAGTTAATTATTATTTAGAAGAAATTCCTTCTCCTCATTAGAACACATACACGTACAGGGAAATGCAGGAATTACAAATTATTCCCCAACAGACAAGCAGTGTTGAACACAGGAAATTGTATGACATCCGTAAAGAAAGATTATTTTCAAAATAAGCTTACCATAGCTATAACCTCAGGCATTGAATGACTCAGTACTTTATTTAGTTACTTATATAGCCCCACTTTTGCATCACAAACTGTAACACCACCAGACAGGCATTACATGCCACGTCGGCACACACATGCAGTACTGTAACATCAGAGAAAACCAAATTGCTTCAGTAAGAGATGACAAATGAAATAAATTTGATATACAGTTACTTGACTATAACATATCAGAAGTCTTCAATAAGATCTGTCACTTAGAAACCATCTACTCTCCACACTGTCAGGTAAAAATTGCTCAAACTACCAACTGTGGCTCTGTCCTAACAATTCAATTGTTAATTGAACAGCTGAACATGAGTTACTTAACAAAGCTCAAGAAAACTGCTATTTACACATACCATTACCAAGCTGCTTCCAAAAGCAAATATATGTTTACAGCCAGATAAACTAAAAAAAAAAAAGAAAAAATCTAAAACTTTATCCCTTCAAAAATGATACTAATTAGTACATGCTTTTAAATAGTTACTAGATAAAAGCTAATTCTGATCCATAGTTGGTGGTATATCTGAAAAGAAATCAAAGTATAAATGACCGTAAGTTTATTGCCTCAGTCTGTGCAAGTTTTCTTTAAAAGCTAGGTCAGCATAAGTTTGTATCCTGGAAAACATACACAAACCTTTTACCTGTTATAAAGATGCAAGGTTTGGGGCAGCAGGGACGTTGCTTCAAATAAAGTATTTGCCTCTTTGCCACAAATTTACCTAGTTTCAATTAAGCAAGTAATTCAAACCCCCTATTTCATGAAATCTGTGTTTTCATGGAATAGTTGAAGAGATTAAACCTAAAAAATGATGGCATGTTTAAGAAAATCACTAGAACCTGTACTAATCTGCTTTTTCTAGAAGGAGCATGGAATAGTTATTATAAAGCACTAAAGCTTCCCAGAAGTTATTTGTATGACTTGTAAATTAACACAAAAGAAAGTACTTGTATAGACTGCAAACAATTCAGCATAGAAAGCCCCTCAGCTGAATCAAAGTTAAAGAGCATACTTTTAGGAACAATACTACTACTGTTATTTCCCAGAAAACGCAAAGTATAAAAGAGTGATTTAAATGATTCAGGGTGGGGGGGTGTGTGTGGGGGAAAGTTGTGGGCTTCAGAAATAACTTACAGCTACAGTAACTATGGGGTATCTGTTATGCAGGGGATAACTAATATTTGCCACTTACATATTCAAAAAGTATGATTTCTGTGGCCTAGAAAATGGAACCACTGTGATACAAAACAATTCCTAGGCAAATGTGGTCAGAAGACAATATAGTTGCACACCTAATTGTCAGCATCAAGGGAAATACTTAAATAAAAAAGAAAGTGGAATGATAAACAGTAAGTAATTTATTTTGAATGCAGATGTTCCAGAATACTTAGCACTTTCTTTTTAAAGGTAGACTGAATTTTAAATTAGGTAGCAAAATGGCTAGCAAAAGACTAAATATTTACCACTAGAACCAAAACACATATTTGAACACTTCTGTCAAATAATGTATCTCTGAAGAATTAAACAAAACAAAAACAAACCCCACTGAGACAGAAGATCCAGAGGTATAACAAGAAACTGAAGTAATTTTAAGGAATATCTATATATTAACAAAAGTCCAAGTCTCTGCCAAGACTAAGGCTAAGGCAATAAAAGTAAAAACTTTTTGAACAAAGTAGGTATGTTAATAACAGTGTAAAAATAAAACACACAATTTCAGATGTCAGTAGTTGAAGACTTTTTCCTTTATTAGCCATTAACACAACCCATTTTTTCTATGAAACAGTCTAATTTTTAAGGTTTGTTGCAGCTAGCTTGAATTACATTTTTGTCAATGGGAAGAGACCAGATTGCCAGGAATAAGACAACGTAGTTGTCCATTTCAATTTTATTTGCATTAGGTAAAAATATTTTTTAGTGTAGTTTTACCTTCTCTAAAGAGGGCAACTGTTGTTCCTTCATGCATTATGAGGTAGAGTCTTCTTGCTCATCTTCCAAATATGGAGGTTGCTCTGGTATTTTTTCCTCTTCCTCCTAGCTACCTGAGGTCATGTCAACAAGGGGAGCAGTTTAGAGTACTACTTGCTTCTCCAACTCCCCAGCCAACTGTCACAGTTGAAGATAAACTATAAATGTTGATTAGTAGACATCTTGGAATACTAATGATCTTATGCAGGATTTAATTATGCAAGTAGGAAAAAAAAGTTAGGACATATCAAGACCTCAGTAAGAAGAAAAACCCGTGAGGTTTCTACCTCTTTACTGGATTTCTCCAGAAGAAAACAGAGGGGCAGGAAATATTGAAGACCTATTTCCAATCCGAGTTTCTCCTGACATAGCTTCTGCTCTGATCACATGCACCAGCAGATACTGACTCAATGAGGATAAAGTTACAGTTAAAAAAAAAAAGGCATATTTTTACCTTGCTCCATTCTAGCCAACTGTTGTTCTTTAATTCATTATAACTGGGAAAGAATATAGAGTAAAATGAAAGAAAATGGAACCAAGGAGGACTTAAAAAAAAAATCAGTTATTTGAATATCAGATTCTTGTATTTTAGAGTTCTGTATCTAATATGAAAGGCTTTAAAGAAAGGAATGTGTAAAGAAGGCCATATTCAATTAAAAGAGGACATTTATTTTACAACTCTTAGTAAAAGAACCGTGCAATAGCCAAGTAGCCACAGAATAATTTTCCATGGATGAAGTCCCATGTTGACCTACCAAAACAGTAGTTGTACAAGCTCTCAATACAGTAAGAATTTATAAATGGTCGAAAAACAAATAAAAATTTTGAGATCATATATGTTTACACAGGATATGAACTGCCTACGCCTTACTGAAGCCTAAACAAGCCATATTTTCTTTAGACTTTGTAAGAAGAATTTGTTCAGTTAGAACAATGTGGTGGTGGGTATATATTTGTCTCTTTCTCCTGGCAGCAGAAAGACTTTTGTGCAGGAAGGCATCAAAGAAAAGGACTAATTAAAATGAAAAAAACATTTACACATTTTTATAAGATTCAGATACAGAGGAAGGGAAGACTTGGAACAAGTGTATTTATGTAGCACTGATAGATCTCAATAGGAGTTCTATGGGTACACATGCATCTTCCCTAGAAAGAGAAGCTCGAGTACCTGCTGCATTAAGGGGAAAAGAAAAAAAAAAAAAAGAGAGCACGCTTTATAGAGGGAAGATCTGACACATATGGAAGCAAAAATAGCCATTGATGCCAACAACTCTTACAGGAATTACTGAGGCTTCATTTATTCAGTGGTGTCTTCCAAGAAACCGTTGGTCAGTTGGCTTACATGTTAGGGTGAGGCAGCACTGATCTCATTTCTGTCTTCCACTACCTAAAGGGACGGTGCAAGACAGACAGAGCCAGACTCTTCGAGTTGCAAACCAAAAGAATGACAGACAACAAATTTCAGCACTGGAAACGCAAAACTGAATTGGAAAGGCCCTGAGCAACCTGATCTGACTTTGAAGAAGCCCCTTCCAAGCTAGATTTGCCTGTGGTTCTTACTTACATAAAGTTATTTTTAACATCCAAGCTTTCTGCTACACAACCAAGATAATTACTTGTTTGGTTCCAGTTTTAGAAGTTAATTTTGTTGTTGTTTTTGAATGCTAACAGTACCAAAACACCACCATTTCAATCTGGCCCAATTTCCACAGGCAGCCCCAGAAAACATAATAGTACAAAAGATAAGCCTTTAGCTTTGTATAACTTAAAGGGTGACCAATTTCTGTATGATATCCTTCAAGACAAGTTGGTCTCCAATTCTACAGAGTTTGCTTGTAAACAATAATAAAAAAATCTGCCTACAAAGTAATAACACCACAACCTATTTCTGCATATGGGCATTCCAAGCAACTACAGATGTCAGAAGGCAAATGTACAAATGGCTCATTGACTAAGCAGGATGGGAAAACAGTTATAGGTAATATGGACAATTGGGTCCAAAGGAATGCTTACAAAAGCTAGTCCTTAAAAACAGGTTTAATATCAGCTCTCTAAAGACCTGAGAAGTGTACCAGGAAAAAAAAAAAATAATCAAGTAGTTTCACATTGAATTTGTAACTTTTCGCAGGGTTGAATACTTTAGGTGACATGAATAAAGCACAAAAGTGAACCGAGGTGCCTGGTTTTAGAAGAGGATAATTACATAACTGGATCAGGTTCCCAGTGGAACAGAAAATAACCAAACAATGGGACAAGTCTAGTTTACAAGTTATATAACTAATTTAACTTTTATCAAGGAATAAAAATCCTCAGGTATAAAATTGCAATCCAGGATTAAAATACAGTCAGAGTCACATGACTGGCCTCCAAATTAGGACAGCAACAATGACTCGCTGAGATGAGAGTGAAATATAATATTAAAGGCTAATGATAAATTTATCTTCATATGGACACTGAAGTACAAAAAGAAAAGAAACTTCCTCATCTGTACAGTTCAATCAGTTTAGACATTTTAAGTGATCGTTTCTTGGCACAAATAGAGAACAGAAGAAAGATGATGCACTGCACAGCATAAGCTAAAGTAGTCACTGTTTCTTAACAGTAACTACAAAGTATTCAGGTATGAAAATGCTTCTGGAATCAGAAAATAATCCACTACAGCAGAATTCAGTTTCAAAGAACCAACATAAAAATGTAGACACTTATTAAAAAAGAGAGACTAAAAAGGAGCATTGAAATGAGCAAAATTGCAGTAGATGTAGATATTAAAGACACCATATTGAAAACGGTTATCAGAGAGAGACTCCAAAAAGGACCAAAACCCTCATAAGTGGATGCTGCAAGAAGGAAAGGTGTTTCAACAAGTGGAACCTGTATCCAAATGAGGACGAGAGCATGAACTCTAACCCACTCAACCACTGAGTAAGTAAGCGTGATGATCCTACTGGACAAGTAGAACTAGCTATCGTGTGGATAAAACTAACCTGTTTTGTAAAAGGAAATAATGCTTCACACTCAAGAGCCCTTAAAAAAAGGTTCAATCTAGAGATGACTGTAAATAGCTACTTATGACAGCCAGTCACTTTGTGGTAAGACAGAATGAGGAATTAGGCATCACTAAAAACAAAGGAACATTTGTAGAAAAAAATGCCAACTATACATACACAATGATGGTCTCCAAGTTACCTATTACCATTCCAGAATGAAAAATGAGTGAGTCATTGTAATACTTTTTATTAAAAAAATAAATTTTAAAAAAATCAGCAGCTCAAAACCCAGCCACAGTTAAACAACAACAACAAAAAGAACAAAGAAAAGGAAGAAACAAATGAGAAAATGTAAGTTATACTGATTTGCTATTTCTGCATCTCAAATACAACATGTACTTCAGAAACCAGTCACAATCAGAAAAACTATTGAGAAAAGCAAAGCATAACCCAAAGTACAAAGAGTATTCATTTTGAAAAAACATGTGGGTAAAAGACTTAAGGGAATAGTTATCAGTACTCCCAAAACATTAAGAGATTTTGCAGAACTAATGCATCTTAAAACTTCTCTGATCTTCTGTCATGTATGTTGTCTCTCAGCATTCACCACTACTCATTATCATGAGTATAATACTGTACTACATGGACCTTGACCTTGGGTAACTGTTCTTTTCCTCTTTTTAGTTATGTTACACAAAAATATTTAATAGGTTCATCCACCTTAAAAATACAAAAGAATAGTACCAAATCTACGAGGCACTGTAGAAAGTCAGCTCCTGCAGCTACAGCACTGGCCAATATCCCAGTCTGGGGTTCTCCACTCCAGAGATTACAGCATTGTACTTTGTTTTGAAGTGTTACAGATTCAAAAAATTATTTGTGGCATAGTGGAAGAACACCAGACAAACAATACTTGAAGTAATGATCTCCTGAAGTGGCCTCTGTATTGCCTAGCACAACTGTAAAATATAACTAAGGAAAAACAGTCCAAAACAGCTGGAGAGCTGCTGTATATAAACTATCAGGACAGTCTTAGAAGAGCTGTTGTACAAAGAGATGCTAGCAAGTTCCAGAGCAGCAATCTAGACCCCAGTGAACCATGTGGAAGAAAATGGGCATGTATTTCAATTAGTGTCTCCAAGCAGATTCTTACATTGGGAGTTTCATCATCATCACACAGGTAACACTCTGGTACTGCTGATGACAGGTACTGTAAGACACGATAAAAGGTACCTGCGACTGAACAGCATTGCTGCAGGCTTCAGAAGAACAGATGGAACATGCACACAATCCTCAGACTACCCAACACATGTAGTAAATAATTTCAAACACTGGAAATTCAGGTCAAAGTTCTTTGTTCATCCAGTCTGATTTTGATTGTGAGGCATAAGGGCTACAGGTGCCCTGGAGAGTAGCAGGAACCTGACTGACCTCTGAGCAAATCTCTCTGCTTACGTGAAGTCCTTCTGAGCACTATTTCACTTCAAAAAAGCATAGGCAGGGAGCACATAGACAGAAAAATCCCCAAATGCTAGCTATGAAAAGAGGCAGGCCTCTGTAAATTAGGAAGTCTGAGGTTTCAATGTAATTTCTATAAAAAGACAAAATGAGGGGCAAAATTAAGGCAAGTTAGAAGAGCCAGGCAAGAAGAAAGTCGATGACGGAATTATGTGGAGCAACTCTCACTGTGGAGCTGTTGTTGATGTTCCTCTAAATCTTACAGCCCACCTCCTCTGGGATCTCAGCCTTCTGGCGTTCCCAAAATTCTAACAAACTCTCTCATGCCTAGCTCCTGAGGGACTTGCACACTAAGCTCAGCCTTCCTCAAATCCTCACCCTTACCAGCCTTCCTTTTCTTAGAAGAGGCTAAAGCCTATTTGAATCCCAAGCAACCAGTCAACCCCTTCCTGAACAAAGTCCCATAGACAGCAGCATGCTAGAGAAACCTCCTGGTTCTCAAAGCAGAGAGGGGAACAATATCATAGGAGACAAGAGAAAGACCCCAGTCATAATGAATCACTGAGCAACTGATGCTCAGGAAAAATAAAGCTTAGAAGTATTCATAACATCTTTTGTTGGCTTTGTTGCTGTGCTTTAGATTCAAGTTCCAACCCAGCGAAGGATTTACGCACATAAGAGCATATTCCCACCAAACCCATGGGACTTCTTACATACCAGTAGTTAGTCATTTAAATACTGTTCTGGAAATGGGAACTTACTACACAGAACTGATAGAAAACAAGTGGTGCTAAATCAGTTTTGTGACATTTTAAATTAAAAAAGCAACGCACACACTGCATAGGTCCCTTATTTAATTTTATACACCATACAGCGTTCCCATTTTACACTAGTAAAAAAACCAAGATGTACGATTTATCACTATTTTTTCAGTACGAGAGTATCCTTCAGACTTAAAAATTTCAAAATTATTTGAAATGCACCTTAATAAGTTCTCCTTAAAAAAGGATTTCAAAATCCACTGATTATTTCTGTCAAAAAGCACATTTACTGCTAATAAACTATCAACTTATTCTTTAAGTGTTTGAACTGTATTCGTAATCAAGTTTAGTCACATGCTATTTAGACACAGTATTCACACCCACTTGTATTCCCCTGTAACTTAGGGTGTGCCACAATGGTGCAGAGTAACACGTCCGAGCTTTATTTCAGAATCGCAGTGCTGAACCCAAACACCCGTGCAAAGGGCAATACAGAGAAGCAGCACTCCAGAGGCACAAAGACATCACCACCAACTGTCCCTTTGCAAGACTCAGACAAAGCCTGAGAAGGTCAACCATACAACTGCCACATGTGAAAACTATAGTTAAAAAGCAAGAGCAAAAATAACAAACATGAGACTTCATGCAGAATGAAAGACATCTGCCTCAGCCCTCCCACCAGTGACAACTGCTCCACCTTTTAAATAAATAACCATAAGGTTGTCAGACAACGATGATTTCCCCTTCTGCATACAAGGGAGGTTACAGAGAGCAGCCTGAAAATCACCAAGAAGTGGCAGTACTAAGCAGCAGCTCAGGTAGAACTGATCCATGGCAACTTCAGACAATGGCTATTTGATAAGCAGATACCTCATATCCAAGAACTTCAACTCTCCTTAATAAGTATGATTAGATATTAAAACACCAAAATAAAGCTATTAAAAACAATTTAAGTTGACAAGAATCCTAGCAAACATAACTAGATAAGGAGACATACACACTCAGATTTCACAAGGTCTTTCCTACACCATCATCTTTATGTAAATGGCAACAACCTGGTAGCAAAACAAAAACTTTTTTTTTTTAAGGGAATACATCTTTCTATTAAATGTTTCATTCTTTGCCGATGCAGAGAATAAATATAGGTATCATACAAAAAGCAACAGAAAGGCCATCAGCTAGCAAAAACAAAAAAGTTGTGGGTTTTTTTTGTTTTGTTTTGTTTTTTTTTTTAATAAAAAAACCCCAAACACCTGGTAATAGCAGCACTATCATGAGTTAGGAAAACCAGGAAAATAGCTGCATGGGTAATTCCAGAATCCGCCATGAAAGAGAGAGATTAAAACACATTAGCACCCTTCCACAATCTTCACTGACCTTCTGTTGTTCTCCTTTAGTACAGATAACTGCATTAGTAGGTATCCAAAGCACTAAAAAGGGAACGGTCATAAAGTTGAAGGGGAAACAGGAATTACTTCGGGATTTGGGGTACACTACCTGTGGCATAATTAATTTTAAAAATCATGTTAAGCCTGACTTTGTGATAAAATATTTGCATTCTTCAGTATACCTTTACATTTTTGTGCTTTAGCACAATCAGGTCATCAACACTGCATTTAGCAACCCTAAAGGTTCAGAGTGTTTCAGCCTTCGAGGGCCCTGTTGTGCCCCAGGGATACAGGAGCAGGGATGCATTTCATTTGGCAACAAAATTGGGACTCCCACCTACTATGGAAAAATTGTTCTGGTTTCAACCGTTCTTACTAAGCTTGAATGTGGTTAAAGTTCCATTTAATAAGAGGCTACAACATATGATATACTTAAACATAAAAGTGAATGTCTCATAGCTGGGATTTTCACTTGGGATTTTCATAGATACCAACAGTTTATCACTTTCTGCCTTGAAAACCATATTTTAATTATTTACCTTGGTCCTCATTTCAAGCAAAAATTACCTCAATCATTTCTGCAGACCTTGATAGCCTTTCCATAAAGAAATGGGATAAATATACATCAGCCAAATAATTTTGCACAACTATTCTAGTATGCTTTCCCTTGACAATCATTTTTACAAATATACAAACTCCAGTAAACCCTCAACCTGTTTGTTTGTTTGTTGAATGAGAAAGGTCTTCCTCCAGCTGTTTTTCACTACCTATTTAGGATGCCTGTAAGGCACAGGATCAGGCTCCATTTTGGTTTTCCTACAGAAGATATTTTTCTAATATCACCCTTAGAACTTCTTTTTGCCAATTGTAGGCAGATGAGAAGGATAAGTTCTTGTATGTAGAGTCACCTTAAATGTATTGCAAAGTGCCAGACAGCTTTACATAGGTAACAAATCAAATTCCCTGAAAAAACATTACATAAGAACATTGGAGTTTCTTAATCATGAGTTTACCTTCCCCTTTACTGTTCTCTAGATGATCTCTTATTTCCCTGGAATGCTTTCCCGTAGCTATTGTAACACACAGTAAGTTTCATTATTTTGTTTCCAATGACAATGAAAACCTGCCTTTTTTGTCAGCAGTACAAACCCACATAAACAAGAACCATGTTATTCTTGTATCAACTTTTTTTTTTGGACAGATCTAACAAGTATGCTTTTTCTATTTAGACTGTCTGAAGGCTGCTTTAATAACCTGCACCTTCTTTACAAAGCAACACCTGTAGCATTTTGAATATTCCGCACGAATAGATAAGGAAAGAATCTTCCCTTACATTTCAGTGCCAACCAGCAGAGAAGGTAGTCAGTTAATTACATTTAACAACAAAATAACAATTAGTTGTTACTTACATTGTACTGCATACGATGCCAGGACAACAGCAGAATTAATGGGGCATGACAACCTGCAAAGAGGAGAAAATATTTTTATTTAGACATAGACTGTATAAATGTATTGTTAACAATGTCTCTGCAATTAGTTCAGTATGTGAAGACTCATTTATCTTCAAAGAGTATCTGATTTTTTCTTACAAAGTTTTATCATCAAAGCACAGTAGGACTGGACATTAAAAGCTAGTTGCTGTGTAACAGCTTCTGAAGTGAATAGAAGTAACTAGTCCCAAAAGGACATGCTCATATTCCTGCTGGATGCTTCTTCAGAAAAGCAAAAGAAGGGATTTTTATGGGGCTCTGGACATTATTTTGATAGCTGCACTCCGGAGTATTTGAAACTAGACACAAACACTAAAATTAGCCAAATGCCAAGCACAAAGACAGCTCTGATCTCATGACCAAAACTGACTCCATAAAAGAAAAAAGCCAACACCTAAAGGCAATTTACATTTGGTAGCAAATACTCAGATCACCTTTTTCCTCTTTTTTTAAAATGCACAAACACACAGGAATTGCAGGCAAAGGGTATATGCTTACCATATAGGTAATATAATCCTCAAATCATGAGAAAAGATAGCATGAACTGCCCTTTGCTACTCCCTCCTGATTACCACACTAGAAAGTGGGTCCCCACGTTTGGAATACCATGCCTGGCACACCATGCCTTGCATAAAGATCTGTCAGGTTGACATTGTACCTGCAGACACACAGCATCTCCTACAGCTCATTTGCAACAGACTTCTAAACTGTTCTTAATAAGCGAGCTATGCGAAAATTTTTAACTTTTCCTAGCAATTTGATTTTCTTCTAAAGCAATGTTTCACAAGGTACATTTTAATAGCAATGATACCCTCAGAAAAACGTTTTTGTTGTTGTTTGTTTTGGTTTTTAATTTTATTTTAAAAAGAATTATAGAGAAATTGAAGATTCTTCTTATTACCTTCCTTCGACAATATCGGTCTTCAATTGCAGGAAGAATAAGTGCCTAGAAAAGATTTTTTTGTAAAACACACACACACACATTTATTTTCACATTTAAAAGGTATGGTTTAAATGGTTACATGTATTAGTTTTATTTTATTAGATTTCCTGGCAAACTATACAAACAGATGAATAAAGCTTAGTGGCATTCACAAATATGCAATCAAACACCCACTCACTCTCACAACAGTTTTAAAGATCTTTGGCAGTCTGTACTACAACTCCAGGACCACAGTATTAATGCCACAATGAACACTACAAAACCCAAACCATTACAGAACTGGGCTTTCTCCCAGTAATATTAATCTTGGCCGTAACTTAAAAAAAAAAAAAAAAAAAAAACACACCACCAAAAAAAACCCCACCACACAACCCCAAAACCCGCCCCCCAATCAACCCCAAACTGCAATAGTCTATCTTGGAACTACTCAGGGGAGGATGAGACATTACTCAAGTAGCACATGCTGACAAAAAGCTCTTGAACAATTCTCCAAGAGCAGTTCAGTCTTGCTCTTATTAGCGTGTTTGACAATGATACTTTATAGTGATACTGGAGAGTTGGGATGTGAAGAACCATCAAGAGCAGGTCTTTGAATAATTTCAGTTAAAAACTGCAGAACAGCTTACAACTGCAAGATTAGCAAATACCAAAACAGGTCAATACCTAAGTTTTCTACAAGAAAAATCATTTAACATGCTGTACTATTTATATTCCCAAGTAACTGAAATTAACAAACAATGAAAATGTTAAAAACATTACAAAAATGCCAGATTAATAGGTGCCTGTGAATTCTAAATTCCAAATAGTGTGCACCGAACAAAACAAGTATTCAGTTAAAGCCTTGTGAGAGGTTAATTGAAAAACGCTTATAATTCATGTACCCCGCCACCCCAAAAACTCAGAGATAGGTTAAAAACCAAAATTTTAGAGGTCTACTATAAAGTGAAGTGTTATAGATCTTTGCATGTTACAAGTAATGGGCAAACTAGAAAACAACTGTTATCTGTTCTTCCTGAAACAAAATAAACCCCACCCTCCCACACCCTCGGCATTAAATCTACTACACATGTTCAAAACTGACTCAGTGTTGATATAAAACTTCTAACATAGACTTAGAGCATGCAGACAGCTTAATCATTAAACTTCTCTATTTTTTAATCATTACATCTGATCAATTAAGGGATCAAAAAAGAAAAGGAGAAAAACCGCAATAGGCAGGGACTTCAAGTGACAAATGCTCAAAAAACCCCAAAAGGAATCCAAGGTGCAAATAAACCAACTGCCATCTTTGTACTAGCTTATACTCTGGCTATATTTTGAATTTGTAGGCTGTGTATAGCAGAAACCATTCATTATGAGCATCACATCAAGCTGTCAATTCCAAAAACATTTAATACAAAGAGTTATATGAAGTTATCTACCTAATAACGCATAGTTTGCCAAGCTGCAGAGGTAGGAAAGGAGGGCTTTACACATTCTTAGTTCACGGAAGCAAATATCAAACAGAAGTTACCTGGTTTGTTCTTGCTGAAGTGTATTAGGATCGGGTATAAAAAACCTTACACGAAAACGAAGGGTGCAGGGAAAACCTCCTGCAATATTTTAGAAGAGCAAATCAATTTTTTGTTTAAAAAAGAAAGAGCCCAAGGTTTTTATTTCTATATTTATAGAAAAATTACATGAACAACCACATAGAAATCTCATGCATTTTTCTCATGAAACTAAAAGAAACCACAAGAAGTCTCTCTTGATCCCCCAACACCAACTATGAAGAAAAAAATACTCTCAAATATTGTGATGCTTTCATTTAAAGTACTTTGTATATGCTACTTTACATAAAAGGCATTAGTTGTCTTTGCCTCATACGTATTAGAAGAGAAAAAAGCAGCAAATATATTTGAAGCATCTCAGTTGGGATAATGCTCAATTCTATTTTACATATAAATACAAGAAATTAACAGAAGTTCACCATGTTAACTTCATGTATTTTTATTTCAATTCATACATAATCTACAGCATACAGTAGAAATAAGAGAGCAGAAAAACATAGCTCAAGTTTCACAGCACAAATTGGGACAGTGTCACTCAGTCCTCCTAAGCTGCTATCTGGCAGGGTCACGCTGGCCAGCCTGTCCTTCTTGGGAAGCATTCTGTGTTACCCAAAGCTGTTCATAAACAGGACATACTAGAACAACACATGCACTTGGAAGTGTGTGGTGTTGGTTTTTTGTTTGGTTGTTTTTTAATAAAAACAAGCATAAAATTTTTTTTTTCTTATTTTACTTGAGACAAGAAATTGCCAGAACCTATACATGAAGCTGGCTCTGCTTTCCTCAATCAAACCCCCTCTTCTTTATCTTCCCTTTATCAGGAGGAATTTACTGGCACCACGATATGACTACTGCTTTCACGGCCATGATATCCAACACTGTTCAGAAGCCAGGTTTAGATGCTATTACAGCATCAGTTAGTGACCCACCCCAGGTCTTATTAGCACTCAGGTAGCAGTAAGAGATGTAGAAAGCTCTGCTGAAAAGACTGGCAGAGATAAGACTTGCTCTTGAAGAAAATGTACCATCTGGATGCGCTAATTTACAAGAACTGTATTTATTCTTGTCATAAGAACACAAAAGTGGACTACACAGTTACAATCAAGATATTAAAAACAAGTCTTACCTTTTAACTGTTTTCTAATAGGTTTGTTTGGTTCAAGCCATCGCTGTGAAATGAAAAACTATTAGATGGATTAAAAATATTTACAAATAAATACTATTTATGTCTATGTGTGTGCATATATATGTGTGTATACATACATGTGTATGCACATGTGTCTATATGTATACACACATATACATGCACACACATTTACTATTTACTATACTTACAGGTGAATCTACTGAAGTTTCATTTTGCTGTAAACCAAAATATTCCTTCTCCGTCACACCCAACTGGTTATAGGTCATATCCAACAAAATCTGTCCAGTGTCTTGTTTCTGAAAACAAGAAAACTTTAGCAGTTAAACTGTGCAACACTTACACATTTTAAGATACAATTAATTTAAATAAATTTGTTTTTTTAAAAATGTAACTCATGAATAAAAATAGCTGCTAATTCATTGGTTCAAAGTTTCACAGCAATAAGAACTTTACTCCAATAAAAGTATCTTTTTTTTTTTAAAGAAGGTTTCTTTCTGAAATACGTTAGGCATGTGAAATCTCATAATATGAATTGACATGAACTCAAGCCCTTTGGGTCGGCCCAGCAATTTCATTTTAAGCAGACGACCTCTGCCTCCACCACAGCCTTTAGGAGCAATGCCTTTCTCCGGAGCTGTAGCCTGCAAGGATGGCTTACAGCCACATGGGGCTGCTCTGGCCCCTGCCGTCACCACCAAAGCAGCGTGCTCTGTTTCCACATCAGCTGTCAAAAGGCAAAGCGAGTATGCACTAGGATTGGGGGGGGGGGAGGGCAGGGGAGAGGAGGATGCTGTGCTCCAGCCATAAGGTCCTGTACTTCAGCCTGAACTCCCACCTGCCCCTCAGCCTCCACACGCTCAGCTGCCGTTCAGCCACCCCACTTTCTGCCTAGACGTCCCCCAAGACAGGTATCACAGAAGAACTGGTGCAGCAGGGTATTACACAGGCAGCGGAGATCCAGAAGCGTAAGCGTGGTACACTTTTCCCCAAACCAAACAAGTATCTCCATGCCATGGAATTGTGGAGAGCAGATTAACCAGCTTCTGCCAAAGAACACTGAACGAATTCTATTAGGAAAAAAAAAAGAACCAACAAAAAGAAACAAACAAAATCCCCCTCAAGATTGCAATCCTAAATATGCTAATACATAACAAATAGCTTGCAAAGCTGTATGGCATTTTAGGTCTAGATTTTTATACATGAAATTGCAGGACAGAACAAAAAATCAGGCTGGTTTGCTTGGTATCTTGTCTATTAAAAAAATTATAGCAAACTAATTTTTCATATCATCTTCCAAATCTCACTCTTAAAAGCAGAAATAAACTGCACACATGCAAAAAAAAAAGTTACTAGAGGAAAATTATTTAGACTGCAAAAGATAAGTACTTTGTTCTGAAACAAAATTCTTAAAAATCAAGTACTAATTTAATTAAGTTCTGATTTCCTAAATGAATTTCTTAATTTCTTAAACAATTTCTTGAAACAAAGGACTTAATGTATAAGCATGACAGCGACCACATTTTTGTGGATGACCCCAGTCTTACTCAGTGCATAAGAGTGCTCACTTATTAAGCCAAGAACACAACATTGTATTCAATTCTCTTTGTCTAGACCTTGTTTATTATACAACACAAGTCCTGTTCAGAAGACAGATTTATTTTTTTTTAAAACAGAGTACCACACTGTAATTAAGTGCTTTAAATAGTAACATATTCCATAGTCTTCCCTTATCTCATAAAAACATTCTTCCTATTTAAAAAGATAGAAAAAGAAGAACAAAGATTCAAGCAAAAGACACCCACTTGGCTACCTTATTTTGGAGGACGGAATATTATCCAACACTTCCTACTGCTAGAGCAGAACTTCTGGTGGCTCATTTGTGATTTGAATGCTCAGTGTTTCTACGTCGGCTCCAGATGCAAGGGAAGGTAACAGCCAACTATTGGCCTCTTGTGAAAAGCTGTGCCCATTTTTCTGGAGCAAAGTCACATATGAAGAAAACAATGTAGGCAACACTCAACTGTCTTATGTATGAGACTACCCTTTCCCCTCCAACAGTCTCCCATCTTGTTTAACTTTCCCAACAAACAGTTGAGGTCTCACAATAAGTGTGAGTCCACTCAAGTGTGTAAGCGTGTGGCCATCAAAAGCAGCAGCTCTGCCCTCTCCTTCTTCCCCAGCTCCACATTCCTACTCCCCTCCTTTCAAACACGCTACTGTTCCTTGGGATATTCAAACCACAGCACTGATCAAACCTAATTTTTTTCTGAAATAGTGTAGACCTAGATCCAGCTTAGAAACTGAAATCTCAGTGACAGGTAAGGACCCTGCAACCAAGCATTCCTGATCAGAGCCATGGTGCCGTGCCATCCGTCAGGCAGTTCTGTCCAGCACCATCAATGAGGTGGGCTCCACTATGAAGACAGATTTTCTAGCAGAGATTATCGATATATGTACACAAGAGGGCCCCATGAAAACAGCAGATGCCACCTTAACCCTCTGAAATAATGGGCATTTCCTGACGTGAATACATTCATCTTTAGTACGGCTTTACTATACATACCATATTCATTTCCCCAGGGTTGTGTTTTTATAAGCAGAATGTTAAAACCCTTTCAGGTGACACCACATGACACCTGCACAACTCAGAAGCATAATTGCACGTCTATGGTGCATACTTCTGACACGAGCCAAATAAGCCACTGAAGTTATATTGTGACCAAAAGCAGTAATTACCGGGGATGAGACATACACTCTATTGAAAGAAAGTGTTCAGGCATCTCAGGCTTCTTTACAAACAGGGCAGGAGAAGACCACAGAGGGCAGATTCTTCTGCTAATTTTCTCTCTGAATTTTAACACTTCTGACTCCCTTCATTCTTCTTTCTTTGCAACAGCATTACCTCCTAATTCTCTTCTCATTTTTCATGCTTCTGGTCCTTCATCCCAATTCAGATGCCTTCACCTTCTCTCTCCCCACCCTCTCACAACTGCATCCCCCCCGCCCCCCCCCACCACACATGAATTGCTAAGCCTTCTCACCGCTTCCCTGTAAAGACAAGCAAGCTCCCTGCTACAATATTCTTGCTCAGCAGTTCCAATTCTCTCTTTGCAATGTTCCCATGGGTTTCCTAATCCTAAACCCAGCTGCTCAGCCTGTACTAGTCTCCTTCACGTACATACCTACTATTTCCTTCTCCTCCTCCTCTCCATATTTCCTATCAAAAGCAATTTCCAACACTACTTTTCTGTGGCTCCAGTTCTCGCCCTCTGGTATTAAAAGCACAGTTTCTTCCACAGTGCCTAGATCAAGCACCCACTCCAGAAATCTAAGCTAAGTACAAAAAGTCATTTTAAGTTGTTGAAGTCTTCTTCAGTTGTTAAAATTCCCAAACCTGAAGGTTTTTGTTGTTTTTCCCCTCAAGAAAAATCTATATTTACTTGGCTTTGGCTTTGTTTTAAGAAACACCTGAATTATTTTTCAGCCTATACACCTAAAAATAAAGTTACCACACAGCTTATGCTGCACAATCTTCAATCTATTTTGCACGTAAACAGTTTTGAGATCTAGATGTAAAGTGAAGCAGGCTAAGCATGTCACATCACTGCTTTTGAATTTCGACATCCATTCCAATGCAGTCCATAGCCACAGTATACTCTCATACTCCAATGTGTCAAGTGCTTTACAACACATCATATTTTCACTCCCCTCTGCCATAGGAAGAGGGCAAAACAACATGAACACCGCTCAGTCAAACTGGGCATTAGAGCTACATTCTTAACTCTGTCAACCATTACAGCAAGTAGTTAAGACATTCTTAATAAAGCTCTTGCCTTTCTACAATGAGATAAAAAAAAATTATGCACTTTCCACACTCGCCTACTCTGTTACAATGACACAAGCTCTTAAGATAATCTTAAGAATTTTAAAGTTTTTTCTACTAAAAAGAAACATTTCCAAGAGGTTTGCTTGTTTCCACCCTGAAAAGAAACTTCTATTTATTTCATATTCCTAACATCTACCAATCCTTATTCTGAACTGTTAAAAGCTTTGCATCAGCCACCTCATAACCATACACCATTCACCTCCATTTAAATCTGCCTTGAAATGTATTTCACCTTATGTCAGGCCAAAAATTAATACTTAAAGCAGTCATAACTGAACCTATTACATTCTGCCTGTGCCACAACAGTTTCCTGCTATATTTAGGGAATTTATATTAGTCAAGTTTAATTTCTAGTAAGCTAGACGATTTTGAAGAGAAAGAACCCCTTAATGTCAAGCACTGCCTAGTAGCTGGGGTGACCAAGACCCACTGTCCTAAGAACTGCATAAACATAAGTGAAGACTGTTAGTTCATTGGAGTGGAGGGGTAAACATGCAAGTAATCCTTTTCCGTTTGTTAACTTCTACAAGGTAAGTGGTACAAAGTGACACTTTAAGAGGACAGTGCAACATACAGCACATCTCCCTGTCCCTCTCCTCTGTAAGAGCTTTGCCCCCACTTTCTGGCAATGATAACCTCACAGTTAAGCACCACCTAAGCTTTTGCAAATTCAGTCTCACTTCAGACACAATACCCATTGCCCCTCATGGGCTGTTTGAGGTCATCTTTTCCTAATTTAGCCCGTAACAGTCATCCACCACCAAACAGCCTGTGTCCTTTAGTCCCAATATGCCTATAAGCTCGAACGAAGTGCTACACTTTCTTTTAATTTCCACATTAATTTTACACACAGCTAAATTATTTGCTCTTCTGCTAATTCTGTCTTTTTCTCTTCCTGGAATGTATTTACTGATGCTCTTATTCAGAGCATGCAAGATTTTGTTTAGCTAGAATAAACAGAACAGCCTCATCTTTCCTTAGGTCCAGACTTTTGCAGAGCATCCTAGTTGTACTTTCTATGCCGGCCTGACTGCAACTTCCCTCTTTTGTCTGCGAGCAGCCAGGATCCACATGTGACATTCCCTGGAGGGTGGCCTCCATGCCAAGACCAACACTGTTAATACTTCCTTGACATTGGCTGAAGATTTCTGCCTGGTGCATAATAGTGCTCACCTTTTGCAGAACGATAACACGTGACCAGCTCAGCCTGCAAACTACCAGTGTTCTCCTCTATTGTTTGCAACTGAAAATGGAGCTTAAAAAAACCCACTACCTCATCTTATGAAAGCTATTAGTTTACACTACCGATTTCCCTCCTCACTGCAATTACTCCTTGTTCAAGATAGATTATCTGCTACTCCATATTCCTGTATCTTTTTTAGTGTTAATAATGACTCAAACCTTACATTTTTATTTACTGGAAAAGATTCAATAGCAACACGTTAATGAAATTTGACAGTCAAGAACTCTACTAATGTCCTTGCACTGTTTAACATCTTTTCAGCAAGATCTACTGCCACCTCTTGAGCCAACTCCCTGCCCATCCCGTAACTCTTCGGGATTCCATACACTCCAGCACAGTATTTTACTTTATAAAGGTCATACAAAATATTTATCCAAGCCCACAGAGTTTTGACCCACTGCATTTCCTCTGCTTCAAAAATGATTTAAAACAAACATATACATGAGGTTAGTCATTCCAGTTCTGGCTTTGGAAAAACCTCCCCTCCACTAATTCTTTCCTTCAGCATTTATTATGAAGTCAGGCCCCACAAAGGGCTAAGACTAACAAGCCTGCTGTAGGTCAGATCACTTTCTCACTGCCCTCAAAGGCATCATCAAATTTCATACTGTCTTACTGTTTTCCAGTCATACTGTATACTGATCTGTCTCAATATAAAACTAAATATTTGTTGCCAGCCTGAAACTTCATACAGCAGTTCTTTCAACATGCAGGGACACAGATTAGCACTAAACGGTCTTGTATTATCAAACAATATCCAGTAGGAAAACTTAGTGACAATGGTCCAACAATTCTGCATCATTGCATTTTACTATGAGTGGTTTAAAATTATAACTCACCCCCACAAACAAAAAGAACCTTTAAGACTTGTATCTCTGCCCATTATTTTAAACATACCAGTAGTAACTGTTGGTGTTAATTGTAACCATTGTGTTCCTTCTCAAATACTAGAAGAAGGAGCTTAATTGAGATGGTGGGGAAGGAAAAACATTCCTTACTATTTGAATTTCAAGTCGTGCAGCTTTTCTCATTATTACTGCCTAATCATTTTATCTCTAGAAAGAAACCCTATTACTAAAAGCCAACTACTCTAAAAGCAAAAATCACAGGTACTAAGACATAAGCATCAACTCAGAAAGACAGTGCAATACAGAAATGATTTGACATTGTAAATTTTATCCCTTTGCAAACGTCAATTTACTGGAAATTGAGATGCATAATTCCCAAATGACTCATTTACCAGGAATGACCAAAGTAGAGCAATAATGGAAGATTCCTGCATGTTTATACCAAAAGTTGCAAATAAATTTACATTATTGCTCAATATACACCTATTAAACAGACCCAAACATGGTATGTGAGCACATTTTGTATGTATTAGAATGACAACTACCATTTTCCCCATGTGTAAAGCTTATGCATTATAAACTTAGAACAAGACAGAGTTAACATCAGGGACAGAAGTGAATTAACCTTATCACAAAATTCAAACACCTGAAATTTATTGGGAGGCTTCAAGAAAACCTGGATATAGTTAAAATCAAGTGCAACACTCCATACCAAGTGCAGTCAAGCCTTTGTCTCAAACGTGTTTTTGAAAGAAGAACGTGTCCAACTCTTAGCTTACATGCACCTTCTACTCTTTGCCTGGACTTTGGACATGTTCCATCTAAATACTGAAACGCATAATGGGGGAAAGACAAGAAAGGCCACTTCAGCCTTACAGAGTTAACATACATTTCTATTTGAACTGTAAGCAATGTAGTGGAATGTGTCTGTCTGTACTCCCATGTGAACTTTCTTGATAACGATGACCTAAGAACAGCACATACCACAAGTTATACTGATTAACTCTTTGTGATACCATCAGTACAAATTTCAGATTCACCAAAACTGTAGTATAAATGCCTTTAAACAATGAACAAAAAAGCCTATCGCTTCACTACTGTGCCAAAGCCAAAAATCCAGGAGAAAAATGTCACTGCTCTCTTGAAATTAAGTCTTTATTTACAGTTGGTCAGGCTACTGATATTCTTTGGGATAAGCACTTTGTAAGAACAAATTTGCAGGAAACAAATTATGCAGCTTTCTTCAGTTTTCTCAATAGATAGATAGTCCCTCAGGTTACTTCCATAAGCAAAATCCACCTTCCTTCTTCCTTTGCCCAGTTTTAGGATATTTGTTTTTCATTCACACTGCTACAGATACAATCACTGGGAAAAGAAAGTACCATCTAGCAGAATGATAGAGACCCCTATAGCTATCACTTTGAAAGTTTCATAAACCCATGCAGTTTGCCAACAAAGTTTGATGAAAATCAGCTGTGTGGGCTCTATAAAGATCATGTTGCTACAGAATGAAAAGAAAGTCATATCTCTGTTCTCCCTGTTCTCTAAAAGGTTCAGTATTTGGAGATACCATGAGTGTTCTACCATCATTTTAAAGATGTCACTTAGTACTACTTCAAAATTTCAAAATACATAAGTTGTTCTTTTCAGTGTGTCAATAAATTGTAAGTTTAGACTATCTAATCTATCATCTTTGTATTAAATTTAAATCCACCTCAAATTTACTAGTCTTGAGCATCTGTGCAGTGCCAACAAGATATTGGAAATGACAACATAGGAATATATATTTGCTTAAACTCAAAGCAAATTTCTCTCTAGTTTCTTCTTACCCTTGATGTTTCTTTTCTTTGATGTTATTTTTCTATATAATCCCACTATGCCTTTGAAAGAAAGAAATCCTCTTGCACTAAGAATTCTGTGTTCAGATAGCTGCTACATGACAAAGCAATGCTCAGTATTTTTCAGTCTGTTGTCATTAGAATGGGAGGAGTCTTTGATTCCACTTATGCTATTAAATGGACAAAGGCCAAGCTTTGCGTATTCTGCTTTTTCCCATTCACTTTACACTATTTGTAGTAGAAAAGTGTAATCCTGTCTACGAACGTAAAGCATACTTATGTGTACATGAATATTAGCCTAATATTAGTTCAAAGTGTAACATATATCCAAACTTAGAGCCTTCATAAATCACGGGGTACCACTAGCCCAAACATACAACCCTGAAAAATTCCCAACCTTAATTTTCCACTGATATGTTGAAGTTTTCAAAGAGAAAACACTACACCTTATACTTTAAAAGAGGTGATCCTGTTCAGTTCCAATTCTCCAAACTCAGACAGGAGAGAAGAATTCAACAGATTTCAGCAATAACAGTAAAAACTGAGAAAGTAAAAAACTAGAAAATGTATTTACAACATTCACAAGACATACTACGTCTTTTTATCCATGTATCTTGTATCTATGTCTAGTCATTTCAGAAAGCACCTTCATTTTAATAATGTATTACTACATTAAATACATTGCTGTTGATTTGTCTTATGGATGATCATGCCATGTGATATGCATATTTAATTTCTTAAAAATATAGAATTATCAATTGACCTGGCATCCAGAAATGAGTAAAGTATGGAGCAAAATCAGATTTATAAATCAATGTCTTGATATGAGAAACAGTTTCTCTAAAGCAACACAAAGACTTCACTAGTAGGGAAAATCTGTTCAAAGCAAAACTTATTTTCCTTCAATACATGCCTAGTCGATTCCCAGACTGACCACAGATCCGAGTTCCTCTTTGCTCACAGACATAAAACTGAATGATGTTGGCAATTAAAATAAAAACACAGACGTTCAGGCACAAACTTCAGGAGGCTGAATATTTTCTGTTAACATAAGCAGAACTCAGATAAATTTTCCACAGCGGCTTCAAACGCTTTTGAGAACTGGGCCTTGCGACACAACCAGAGAGGGGCAAAGCCTGTTCTTAGGCAGACATCAAGGTTAGATAATCAGGAAAAGCCATCTTGGCAGATAAGTGCAGGCTCCCTCAGTACTGGTACGAAAGCTCAGTACTCAAAGAACATAAATCTTCTGGTAAACCTCTTCCTTGCGTTAGCTCGTAACATAGTGGGGTAGCCACGCTCCCTGCTTCTTTTCAATAAAGCAATAACGGGTCCTGGATTACTCCTATGGCAGTTCAGCATTACAGCTGCAGTAAAGGAGGCCCTACCAATTCCTGGATGAAGGAGGTAACCAGCAGGGATACCCTGGGGGTACGCTGAAGGCAGGGAGAGAAATCAGCTGGGTCTGGAGTTTCAAAATGGTTCCCATTTATCATATCACACTCACTGCTTAAAGGATGAAATGAGAAGCACAAAGCTGACTTGTACAGTGCTGGACTTCAGGCCAAGTGCTACATCTAAAGCTACGTAAACATTTGTTTACACCAAAGAATACACTACTATGCATGGATTTCAAAAAGCTTTAAATTCCTCATTTTTCAAAGGTCCTTGTGCAGGAGGGGAGGGCAATTATGCTAGTTCATTGACAGACAAGGCAATCCTATAGGGCACGCTGGAAACCAACAATGGAAATTGTATACTAATGTTTTGCTCTCTCTTACATACCTACTCTCCTTGTACCCTACTCCCCAATGTTAGCTACTTTATATATTATATACACACACACACATATAAAAATACACATACAGATATAGTGTATAAAATATATACTAAAATATGAGATTAATTCTGTATATATTAGAATGAAAATAATTAGAATTCGAATGAAAATCATGTTTACCTAGCTACTAATTTCTATTTCAATAAATATCTAACAGCTGAAGTTCAAAAATAAAATCAGTCTGCAAAGAGAACTGTAATAATACTTAGGAAAACACAGTGTTCAGGTGAAGATTTGAATCTCCTATAAGAAAGCATTACATAATCTAAGATATCCAACAATGCAGCTTCCTCAAAGAAGCAGCATAATGCCTCTTCTCAAATAAGGTAAATTGGATAAAAGTAGTATCATGTACACAAATTCACACAATTATCCTTAAATTCATCCATAGTTTTTCTGCATCATCAGATAATTCTACTGCAAATTGATTGAGTGAAGGTATTTCCTTTGTTTCCATTCAAAAATGAACTAATACTTTTAATCAGTACTGAAGGTTATAAACCAAAATATTTACAGAATAAAATACAGTAAAAATGTAGAGTGCAAACCTCTGTTAATCCCCTTTCCCTCCACGCTCCCAGATAAAGAGACTACATTGAAGAACAAAAGACTGAACAGAACTGTCCTACTAAGCCATGACGTCTTCACTATTTACATCATCTTTGCATTTCAGAAAATAGGTACTGACATCACTACAGGAATTTACAAGGCCTCCTCCTTTTACCACTACCATTCCTTTGATGGGAAAAAAGGAGGAGCACATCCAAATTTGGGAGTTCCCTTTAAAAATGAATTACTTATTCATAGCTGATAATGATCACCAGATCTGTTTCTTCATGGTTCCCATATCATACAGAAGACCTTTTTCCAGATACAATCTGCATGCTGTAGTTTTATGACATTTCAGTTGGTTGACTTTAAAGAAAACTGAAATCGCGCTTTATAAATCCATTTCATAACCAGCAATTCTGCAACTTATAATGGCAAAGCTACATCTTCAACATCTTTTGGAAATCCCATGCCTCAGGGTCCCACATTTGATCTTCAGCTTTCAAACAAATTTCTATGTATTTAAAAAAAAAAAAGTAGTTTTCCAAACTTACGTTGACTTTGAAGCTTTGTACTGAGCCATCCAAAAAGTGGACGTTACAGATTATCTCTGATCGGGTTTTCTCTTTTGGTAGGTCCGATGCTCGTATGTTATTTATCCTCCCACCTAAGGCTCGTAAACGGGAGTTCATAACTATTGCTGAATAACCTATAAAAACAAACGTTATGTTTAATAATCGTTCTTACAGTTCACTATGTTTCATCTATGTTTTTTCAGAGAAACCTACAACATCATGAAGGCCTCATTATACCCCAAATACCTATAGTAACAAATGTTTCTTATATAAAGGAATAAGTTGTAAAATGAGCACATTGTAAACCAGAACATAAATGCATATATAGAGGGGCTTCCATGTTCTAAATGCACCCAGCTGAAGAGAATCACAGGTAACCCCTGTAACATGTACTCAGGTTAGGCATGGGCCACTGCCTTAGTTTAAATCAGTAAAAAACCCAAACACATACTATAAAGCAGGAAGGCAACGTCAAGACAAGTTTTTATCATCTGTTAACTAGTAAATCCCTCAACCCCTTATACATTTCCTACATATTTCTGTATCTACCATACAAGTTTCACTGCAATAAAACAATTCTGTTTACTCTCAACTGACAAAACAGTCTTGAGTTAATGCAGATAACGTCTGTCAAATAGCATTTTGTTTCAGGAATACATATACACAAGCACCTTATGTAAGGCAACCAGAATTAACATTAAAAGCATGTCAATATTTTACAGCCTAGCATAGATAAATTCACAAAGCCAGAAATTTATATCTGAGAAGAACATCTGACAAAAAAAAAAAAGTTGTTTTGTTGGAGTTTGGTTTTTTTTCTTTTTTTTTTCTTTTTTTTTTTTTGAAAAATATTCATGAACACCAAAACTCTGAAAAAGAGTTTTCACAAATGAAAAAAAAAAACCAAACCACCAAACAGTAAAAAGCCATTCACTGAAATAAAAGATGAATTAAATACAGTCAAGCCTGTAAACATTTTAAGCCTCTCTTCACTGGATCAGTTTACCAATTAACATCACAGCACATAAAGCCAGTTGGCAAGCGAAGCAGAGGATAGTTTTCCAGGTTAATTACCATACCAATTACCAAATCATACCTCACTTACTAGAGGCTAGCTACAAAGAGACTTGCATAATATGAGTGTTTCCCAGACAGCTGGCCAAGCTAGACAGGACCAACGTCAAGACTATTTTGCAATCTCCCCTTATTTCTTTATCTGCCTTAAAACATAGGCTGGCTTTTCTGTTAAGCAGCTGAAGAAACTGAGCAATTCAGAATAAAATAACTTAAAATTCTGGAACATCATATCTACTCACACATCACTACAAAAAGCAAATGTGAAACGCATGAAGAGCCATGAGATGCAAAATTGTATAGACTACCAAAGGCAACAAAGCAGTGCAGTGATCTATCCTTGCGTAACGATGTGTAATCTATACTTAGAAGCAGCTAAAACAATTCCCTTCTCACAGAAAACTCAGAAGTCAGGCACACAAAAGCATTCAACAAGTAATGTCACATACTTTTTTTTTGTCAGCCAATTGATAGTTTGCTACCATGTATTTTCTGAAATCAAAAGTGTATGCAAGTTGCTAAGACTCACTTATTTAGCCAGCACATTGCATTTTTTCCTAGGAGATCAGCAGTATTTTCTTTCCACTCTTTCCCAAAGACGTGGCTTTGGGAGTTTGGGTTTTTTGTTTTCTTTTGTTTTTAAAGGAAAGGAAAAAAGGAAGAGGTGACCTTTAGGTGAATTCTGAACAGTATTTCCATATAAAACACTATACACTCCTATTGCTTTGAAATTGTTCTTGATATACAGTCTGCAGTTAATCATAGTATGTTGAATTTTTTATCCAGAAAATAGACTTTCTTATTCAGGAATGGATATTGCTAAAGAAAACATGCAGTTATCTAATTATCAAGGACATACAAAAAGGTGAAGACACAGGACGACTGCATATGAAACCTTCATTCTCACATTCTCTAATTTTCTAGCAGCTGAGTTTTAAACCATTTATTCAGCACTGTGTTATCTTTTACCAAAAAGCCAGGTGACTACATGAATTATACTGCAGTTTTTTCTCCCCTTTCCACCCTCAGAGGTAAAAAAAAAAAAATCCCAAACTTTTCACTTGCAGAAATAGCTTTCTACCCACTAGTCCACTGATGGGTAAAAGGAGAAGTTATTCTTTGCTGTGGGACAGCCACTAGATGAGAAAGTTTTTGGTAGCCAGATTCAAAACTTCATCAGCCTGTCATGCTCTGGCCTTTGGGGCCCAGTCTGCATTGCGATGCCTAACGCTCCTGGACCTTACAGACTTCTCTGCTCCTGGGAAAATGCTATACATGACCCTTCTGCTCATATTCCCCAAACTTTCTCACCTACTGCCCCCAGTGCTTCCTATCTTACACTTCCACTATTCCCTTTTTCTAAGCATGTTCTACTTCTCTTCCACCTTAGCTGGGCTTCGGGAGAGAGCAACGATCACACAGGAGTCTCCAGCACTCAGCTCCTGATCTGCCTGGAGAAAGCAAGAGAATTGCATTCAGCCCCTGCACTCCTAGTGCACAGCGTGATACAGGTCAAGGCATGCTTGAAGACCTTGTGGAAATGTTGATATCTAATTCTAATCACTCCTTGGCAGAGCATTATGTTTTCAAGTGTTACCATATAGCTTGATCTTGCTACTCACTTGTTCAAGCTTCAAACATAGAAGCCGATAAAATAGCATCAATAACATTTTTATATATATATATGCTTGCTATCCAGAAAAAAAAACACCAAAAAACCCAAACAAAAACCCAAACTCTTTTATAACTGTGAAAAAGTAAACCTGAATAAACAAATTGACGATTTTTATTTAACTGACTGTGCATAGCAGCGCAAGTAATTACAGGTCCATTTCATACCAAGGTCCTGCTCTGTAGAAAGCCTAGCATGTCACCTGGATAACCTAGCCCATACTTGAGGTAGACTTAGTAGGCTAGGTTTAATTTTCAGATTATGGTCCTCTATGTTCTTCATAACTTAAACCCTTAACATTTCTTCTCTACTTATGTATCAATTTCTGCATGAAATTCAACCATTGCCCCTGATAAACCATATTATACTGTCTAAACCCAAGCCCAAGTCTCTGTTGAATGCTGTCAACTAGACACAAGAGATGAGAGGAATTTCACCCTAAAGCTGTCTGTGACAGCGATTAAATTCCATTTTGAAGTTTTTCACAAAATAACAAGAACTGTGAATGCTATCAAAGAGATCGTACAATAGGCATTATTACTGCTGAACTTCCATATGTCCTCAGTCAAGTCAGATTCGCTCTTTTCTATGCCATAAACCTGTTAACAGCCCGTCTCCCAGCATCCACAGAAGCTATCCAAGAACTAACAGTAACATGTACTTACATACTGCTGTTCATTATAAAATCAGAGAGGTGCTTAGTCTTAGATTAAAGTTACAGTTGTTTTTAATGCTATTTTTCAGTTACACTTGTTTTAATATCTTCAGGTTATATGCTGGATGCCCCAACTGAAATAACAACTCGGACATTCATCACAAGAAATTCAAACCTGCTAGTATGACCAATTTGCATCGAGTTCACAAATGAAAACTTGTAATTCCTTGATTTTTACAATTTTATGTAAAATCAAACCAGTAACACAGTCAGTTCACCGTTTCTGTTTACAGTATGCAAGAGCCCCAGCTGAGGCTATCCTTGAGAGCACCAGCTGACCATGGAAACTGTGCCAAGGCTGGGACAAATGGCTGAGTGTTTGGACACCACAGCCATTAGTCAACTAGAGCTCAAACGGCCTTATCAAGCCCCAGAAAACTGCCACCAGCTGGGAGTCCCAAGCAGAGAAAGCCGGACTCTCTGCTTCCCACCTACATGGCCTTCAACATTACTCTGCAGACAGTAATCTCCTGAAGGAGCTATTTTACAGGTGTCACACCACAGGCACCAACCTAAGTCATTTTGCGTGTCCTAAGCTTAACGTGCCGTATGCTCGGTAAGTCTGTTAGGAAACAACTTTGTGAATCCCTAGTATAAAAGGCAAGAGAAGGAGAACAGAAGAGAGGCGAGTAGCTGAGTTATTAGCAGCTGCTCTACTACTTTTCCTTCATATATGACCTGTGTTTAAAGCTGTATTTTACATAGGCCCAGGCTACTGCAATGGCTTATCAAACCCCAGTGCAATATAAAGGGGTACATGGAAGCACATAAAGAACCCTGCAACGGCAACTGCTTTTGGGATAGGTGGAGGGTCACCGAGATCTCAGGCAAGACCAGAGGCTGGCTCTAAACACCAGCAATCAGCCTCCAGCCCCGAGCAACCAGGACCACCCATTACATGCAAATCCAAGCTCCCACTTTGTAGCCCTGGGCAGGAGGCTAATTCACAAAACAAAACAAAGAACTAAGTAAGACAAATTTGAACGTCATCAATAAGTGAATACTTTAACAATTATTCCCCTTTCCCTAAAATAAGCATCTTGAATCCAGAAAGTTGAGAGTTACATTTTAATTTAAAAAAAACAAACAAAACCACCCCCAAAACACACTTATTTTCACCCTAAGGTATAAAACAAACATGTGGAATTCCATCCCATAATCAAACCATGCAACAGGCTTATAGGAGCAACAAATACAGCTACAGAAAGAAGTTAATGTTTTCCAAGTACATTAAACACATTTCTAGACAAGTTTGGTTATGCATGCCTTCTCCTACAATAACGCTGCAGTCAAGCAGAACAAAAATAAGGTGTTTTTCTCATCTTTTGTATTGAAGACTGACTTTTTAAAAGACCTTTTCCATGCCAGCGTTTAGTTTCTTTCCAACACGCTTAGGAACTGTTGGTAAAGAAACTTATGACCTGATTTGCAGTATAATTACCATTAATGTGTTTGTTACCAAGGAATTAAATCAAGAGCAGATTTTCTGAGTATATACTCAAGGACCTTCTACATATAATCACACCATATGTAACTGTGAATACTTTAAAAAAAAAAATCATTCATTACCATCATTTCGTTGGATAAATGGGGATATTTCTACTCCTGCAAGTGGGTGCACTCATGTTTTTTTCTAGGAGGGGACTACCGCACTCTAAGCGTTCTCAGAGTTTCTTTAGAGTCATGACTGAAAATGTATAGTTCCATGTTGGGCTCTTGAAAATCGTAAATATTGCAGAATCTGTGGGAATGTCATTTATTAAAGGATAGTGCTTCTAACCCACTTTCATTGAGTGACCACCCCTGACAATGAAGGGAAAAACTGTAGTACTAAAGACATGGCCAAGTCTTGTATGTCCTTTCACTAAGTTACATTTTTATGGTTACCTGTTGCTTTATTTAGAAGATATGAAATAAAGTAAACGGGAATACAGAGAGGTATAACAAATTAAGGGTGTCTTTGTTTCAATGTATAGCCCTAAGACAACCAACACAAATGCTCTTCAGCATGCATCAGCTTTCCCTATTTGCTGGTTAAAATAATCTCCCAAATTATCAGAAGAAAAACAACCCTAGCAAACCTGACATTTTGTAGTAATCTATATTCTGATTATTCTTCCCATGTAGTTAAGAATTATTTACACACCTCAAAGCCATATCTATCATAATGCATCTTAATGAGGGTTAAATTATGCAGCCAGATTTTCCAAATAGAAGACTGAAGTTTAACTCAACACCTATGAAAACAAGCTTCTGTTCTCACCTTCTGCAGAGCAAACACTTCATCTTTTCTACATTCCCAATGAGAAACTAGATATCTCCCCATTAATATAAAAATCAACTCTATTATTTCACAGGAAATCCCATGAGGTATTTAACCACAATACAATATTTGCAAGTTTCCATACAAATTACAGGGCATTACTAAAGCAACAACCAACGTAAAAGATAAACTTCATTTTGAGCAATGTGTGCAGGTTATCATTTGCTCCTTATCTATAGTTATTTCTCACAAACTTTTCCTGACATATTGATCATAAATTATATAGAAAGTAAATTTGGAAGCCATAAGTATCACAACGTGATGAAACTTCACATGACTTGAAAAAAATAAGTTAAACTATAAATATAGAACTAGCATGAAAGCCTTATATGATTAAGCATTACAGCTTATGGTATAAAAATACCTCCAAATTGAGATACAAAGAATAAAAGACTTCTTGCAGCACCTTCTTACTTAGAACTGGAATAAAGGTAAATACCCACATTGAAAGTTTGTGTGTGTAGACACACACACAATCTCCAAAGCAGTAGCTGCATGTTTTCCAACCATCACTCTTAAGACAGACAGCAATATAATTATAATAGAAGCTTTTCGCCCCAAAATTAAAATCAACACAAAACAATTAAATATTCAGCTTTATGTTTGTTTCCAGTGGCTAACACCTGTGATATATTCCAGGACAGCAAAATTATTTATCTGTCATATAAATAACAAATAGGTCTAGCAAAGCATTCTGAGAATATGTTATCAAAAATTGCACGAACAAGTTTTCAGTCATTCTAGTTATCATCTTAAGTTTTCCAGAAAAACAGATCTTACAGGCAGAGATTCTTTACAGAAAATTAGTCCAGTAAGTTAAAAAAAAAAAAAAAAATTATAAGCCTAGGCATTTTAAAGTTATACCTTAAATAGGTATGAAAATACCTATATTAACATATCTTCTTGCACATTTTGCCAGACCAATATTTGCCAGAACTAGTACAGAACACAGTAAAGAAAAAAAATTATTCCATAGGAAAACATAATGATACCTCTTCTTCATCTGACAGCTCTTTATGCTGGAGTTCATCCACAAATAAGCCTTCAGGGTAGACTGTACATACGATGATATCTCTATTTGCTTATTTAGAATGTACTTGAAAGCATTTTAGTTTCAATGAAGGTAGTTATGAGGAAAAAAGCCTCAATTTAAAAACAAAAACCAAACCACAAGTAATTTTGAATACTCTTTCCTTTGTTAACCTCCACAAAATTGGAAGCTAACTTTTTATTTTACAGCCAGTAAGTAAGTAGACAAGCTGGATTGTTCCTATGTCTAGAAATCAGGTACCCACCTACTGCTCAGCAGTCATTGCCTCTAAAAAGAAAATCCAATATATAAGTTGAATAAATTAAAAAAATCCCCACGCCACTACAAGAGGTTAGGTGCTTAATTAGCACATAAGATTGAGTTAAGTGCTTTGCAAGCCTTCCCTGCACTTCATTTAGCTTTCCATTATATCTCTGGTAAACACGTATTGCAAAGTGTTTTCAAGAGAAATCCAGCTATTTTGAACTCTGGATTCAGCAAGACCACACATGAATGTCAAAGATGGACTGGAAGAGGTGGGCAGGAGAGGAAATAAGCCTGAGTTCTAGTTCTAGCATTACACTACATCTTGACTGACATGTCCCTAAGATCCCACTAAGCCAATAACATCCTGAAGGTAACGCAAGCACTGTGAGAAGCTGCAAATACCTGGTGCAGATAAGCCATGCAGCACAGTAAGCCACCCACTTTTAATTCAATTCTGCTGCCTGGTACATATGTACCTACACTCTCACAGCTGGATTGGGAATAACACTTCTGTTGCAGACCATCCAGCCTCTCGATGGATGGCAGAGAGGGACTTGATGACAGACTCAGTGCTCTCAAAATACTGCATAGATGTAACAGAAAAGTCTTCACTCTCTTCAGACCGTTAATTATACATTAATATTGGTTAAGTTACAGAGAGCAGAGCTGCACTTACAGTGACAGAGTAACAACACTAAGTAAATGAATTATCCTTAAAGAAAGGAATATTGATATCAAATGTTTGTTCTGTATATATATATTTATATATTCATTCTGACACAAGTTTTAGAGACAAAGACTCTACTTCAACTTTTCCGAGATCCTTCTTTCTCATCCCCCTTCCCTGTTTTCAGAAGGTTTCCATTACCTGCATCCTATAGATTTTTGCCTGCAAAGTCTTAAAATGTGCACAGCTTCAGGCATAGCAGCAGTTCTTGCTGTTAAGACTGAAGACGACACAGACTGGCTAGCAATAAAGCAGGACAGGCTGCTATTATAGGTTAACAGAGATTATTTGGCCAAAACAGTCATATTCTTTATAGTCATAGTCTTTACATGTGGGGAAAAAGAGAATTATCCCAGCCTCTCAGCAATGTGTTCAACAGCAAGACTAGTTATCTGAAAACTTAATCTTGAAATCAGATAACCTAAAGGTAATTCAATTCTAGAAGAGCTTACTGGTAGAAAAACAATACTGACCATCGATTTCAGTACTTGGGTTCTTACACATGCTTTAATCCAACTTCTGAGGAAAATACTTTGATCGTATTTGCAAAGGATCAAATCAGATTGTATGAATGACCCTTCAAACTTCAAGGGTGTGAATCTGGTCATGCCAACTTCACTGATGCTACTTTACATACATAGCATTAAACCACGCAGCTAAGTCGTGGCAAGATCCAATGTGTCATCTTACACAGCGTGAAGCATTACTGTTAGACCTTAGATACTGGATTAGCACTAGTACAGAGATACCATCTACTGCATGCAGAATGAGTCAGAGAAGAAAAACAAATGGGAGGAAAAAGCAACTGAAGTAATAGCAGAGACCTGCTCCCTACACTGTTCAAGTACTATAAAATACAGATGAGAATGAGACACACTTGTAATGCTTTCACTTTTTCAGTAGTTTTTATTGCTCATGTAAGAGATCTTTATGATGTTTATTTTTAAAACCCCATTTATAAAATAACACCTTAAGCCAGTGTGTTCAGGGCAATAACAGCTCGTTGCTCTATTTCCTGCACTATGCCAGTCGAAGAATTCAGGAACTCTACAGCTTCCTCCATCTTCTGCCTCAGCCTTAAACAGCACCACACCACGAAAGAAAACTGGCTCACTGAAAAGTGCAGGAGCTATCACTAATTTATTTCTTAAATAATGCCTTTTTGGGGCCACAAACAATGTTGCATGAACTCAAATTAGAACCTGCAGATTGAAAGTCACAGTTCACCTTCCTCAGCTTGACAGTGTCTTACGTTAACAACACTGAAGAGTGGAAGAACATGAAAAGCTGAGTCAAAGTGGAAGCTGAGCATTGCAGTGCCCAACTACCAACATTTCCCATAAATAAATAAGGATTGACTGAAGTATAAGAAGGCAATTTTTTTTTAAAAACTAACTGACTTGTAAAATCAAATAATCAAATATGAAGCTGTGTCCACACCTACAGTATTTGAGTAACCAAATAATGCCATTATTTATATATAATAAATAAATTATGCCCTCAAATTTTCTAAACCAAATAAGTAAGCATTCACCACTGAATTTTACAAAGACAATCTACTATAGTATTCTGACACCTCGGGTATCAAGTTAATTACCATAACAAAATTTAAATACAAAAAGATCTCATATTCTATTAGCAGGCAATAAACTGTATTTCATGAACCTATTGTACAACAGATGAGAACCATCATGTCAATTTTACTGCAAAGTAAAGTTGTGATAATTAAGCAGAATTTTAATTATCTGCATTACAGATTCAGGAAGGGATGTAGAAAAGCAAACAAACAAAAGCTCTCTCTAAAGATTAAGACAGATATATCCAAAACATACTTTCAAAGGGGAAATTCTACTGTTTTACTATATCCATTGTATCATACTAGTCAAGCAGTCTAGAAACTACCTGTGCTACTTCTACTGATTTTAAAGACACAGAAAAAACCTTAAAGTAAAACAGGGATTATCCGCACAAATATCACACTATCCACTAGGCTTGCAGGTCAATACTAATCTCTACCTCCTGTAGTGTAAAATAAATAAATAAATAGAAAATTCACTTTTCAGAAGTCACAGTGACAAAACTTTGCTGAGAATGTCAGAAAAGCATCAAGTCCCCATAGCATGTTTCCTATGTGAAGTATGCTGTTTTCTGATAGAGGACAACAGTTGAAAGTTACTGTCTATGGAGTTAAAAGACTACTGATCTACATTGAAACAACGTTTCATTTGCTAATGCAGCTTAATGGTCTATAAATAAATTTAAAAAAAAAATCACGACTTGCAGGTAATACCACCTCTTATGAATTGACTCCTACAGGTGTGTTAAAAAATACTTTCCAAAACAAGCCTCTCATCTTATCTCAACTGCATGTCCAAAGTAATTTTTTTCCTATATATTAATCAGTCCAATAAAAGACCTCTTTCTACAATTTTTCCCTCTGATTAACACATTACATACTTCACATCAAAGCTACAGTTACCAAACATTTCATTCTTTTCAACAGGTCTGATGTTATTGTACCTCACATTTCATCACCTTTGTTTAGAGTAAAATAAGTTTAAGCTGATTTTTAAAGAGGAGGAAAGAAGCAGTCTGTAGACAGAACAATGGAGTAGTGGATTCAACACAAGGCTGTGAATCTAAATGCCCATATTCTATTCCTGTTGTTGTCAAGAAGGGCATTTTGTGAACAGGTCACTTTTCTCCTCTCCAAATTGAACATGGATCATGACTCTAAAATAATTGCCAAAGAATACTTTTTAAAAACTTGAAAGAGCAGGAAGCATATTGTAGGCAACTAGATTGTGAACTAACAACTTAAGAGCTTCTTGTTACAGTGCTATCAACTTCCATAGCATGACTGGAAAGAGTTTCTACGAAGAACCGAACAGAGCTTAAGCGTGCTATGTCAGACAGATGCTGCCGCAGCAGTGACTGCCATCCATTGCAAGGGGGAGAGAAGGAGAACAAACACCTTAATCATGGCAGTGAGAGTATTAATGCCACAGAAAGCTAACCCCACCTTTAAAGAAAATGGAAATTCCATGTGAATCTCAGCGACACATTGTTACAAGACCTGAGAAATAGCCTGAATTTACAGATGACTGAGGTTTCTTTCTTGCATGGGCACACTTGAGTAGTGGATCAAGATCATGAAACCTACCTGCCACCTGAAAATGGGGTGAAAAGCAAATAAAAGATAAAGAGCAAGAGGAGCAAATTCGGAACATCCCACACAGCAGTATGCAAAGCCTGCACTGGTGAAGTTCCCACCTTAGAATAATTTTGTGTTTTCAATTAAAATCTACCTCATCTACACATTTAATCAATAAAATTGTTAAAAGTTTGGAAGTCCTGGGATCTCCAGCTGCCTAAGGTTCATTTGAAATATTCAGATACTAAAGAAAGCTAGCTATAGTAGTGATGTCTTCACAAGCTTACACACATCCAACATCAGGTGGTCTCCCAATACCAAACCTGCATATTTGCCCATCATTCCTGTTAAAGATTTCTAATATTGCCCACACATTAGCTAAAACAGTTCTTATTGTTTTCAAAAACCTCAGAAGCAGGCAAGCAACAGCCACCAAGACTGATGAGAAAAGTTTTCTGCTGCAAATAGTACTCAGCTGACAAACTCAAACAAGTTAAGTAATTTTTAATTATAGGCTAGATTTTGATCAGAACTCTTGATCCCATACTAGATAAACCCAATTTAAAGTTTTGCACTGTTACCCAGTGTTTTCCATTGATGGTCATTACTCAATTTGCTTCTCAACACAACATAGGACTGTGTGCCATTCAAACTCGGGAAGAAAAAGTTTCATCGCTGGCAGCAAAAAATCCCAGTCCATATTTTTTGCAAGAAAACATTCCTGTTGGGAGAAACATCCAGAAGAAAGCCTACCTTGTAAATTGTGTTAATGAACAAAAAACACTCTTTAGAATTACTATGAATTATCTTTCTGCACCCAGCCTTTTCTTTCAGACCTTAAAGCTTCATGGAATTGTTTTCTATACATTCATGCTTCATGTACTTTATAATCCATGTTCTGCCATGAGCTTTCAAAATATATTCTCTCAAGCATGACAGAAGACTTTCTCTGCTGTAAAGCCTGCAGCCACAAAAGGTCTCTAAAGGGGTCTGGAACAAAGCACTGAAAATCGTGTAGTTAACTAGAGAATACTATTAAAAAAGATAAGATGGTAGAATAACCTAACCACAGTAATTCTTCCTTTAAAAAAAGGACACAATAGCAATCAAAAAATTAGAAGTTGTTATATTGTGGAGGGAATTTAAAACTGAGAACTTAACTTCGAGCTATACAGACAGAACAAAAATTTTCTTTTAGACGCTATGGTTGTATTCAATTTATCCTCCAGGACTGTTCAAAACGACACAAGTTCAAAAGATCCTAAAGTCTCACAAAACTAGTTTGTTTGAAGGAATTACACAAAGTTCTACCTCTTGACCTACAGGAAAGAGCATAAAAATGTGTCACAAAAGTCTTGTAACTCAGAGCCAGAACCTAAACAACGTGATGAAATTAAAACACCTCCTGATACTTTGATCATAACTGTTACATATTCAGATTAGCAAAACTGAAGGTGTTAATGTATGAAGGTTATTTGCCATGTGAGGTGACTGGGGGAGAAGAACTTCTCCAGAAAGTTTACAAACATGACATTTTGTAAGTTTTCAAGAAGAAAAAGCAAACAGACACTGTGAAAAGCCAGCCTACTAACATCTGCACTTTGTAAACAACTGTCATGGAAGAACAGTCTTCTGCTATTCCTTCCTCTCTACCTTCATCTCATCTTTCTTCCCATTTATGACTAGCTGACAAATTTACATCTTAAGCTTACCAAAGCACACCTTTCTTTTTTTCCTTTTTGGATTGTTACAGAGACTTCAAAACATCTAGAATCACATCAATTTATCATCTTCTAACAAGATCAAACTGTTTGCCAGGACCCGCAGTGGCACTAACTGCATACAGCTTTTGCACAAGTGCTATTCCTGCATGAAGAAAATAGGCAAACAAAAGAAAAGAGTAACTGCCACTCAAAATGGCTAGCCATTTTTCCAACCCTGCACATGCTAGGGTGTCCTCATTTTAAAAGAAGAAAGAAATTCCTACTCATAGTGAAGAAAAAAATAGAGTAAACATACAACAGGACATGTCCTAGCTTGCAAACAATCTGCGCTTTCTGTTTTGCCATCAGCATTTAAACAGTGAATGCTTTAGACCAGCGAAATCTAAACATTTACATCTTTACATCCCTGTTAGGCAATTTTTTCATCACCCTACAAGATTAACACGCACCTAGTGACCACAGCGTACCGTACCACAAGGAAACCGTTCTAAAAAGCATTCACCTAAAATAGATGCTCCTGCGTCTTTCCACCACTGCAAACACAGTGGCTGCTACCTTTTGGTCAGTTCCTTCTTTTCAACAAATTAATTCACTTAAGCCCCCAAATAGTCAAAAAGCAGCCGCTCAGTCAGCATGCAACGCAGCTTTGGTGCCAAGCTTAGGCAGAGGCTGCAGGCTGGCTGGATGGCCAGGTCCCTCCCTGGCAGCACAGAACACCTCCCCAGACCAGGGCAGGCAGAGCATCCTCCTGCCATCACAGGGTGGGTGAGAATATTGGGCCAACTTTTAGGAAAACACATGCTAAACCTTCTGCCATGAAGGTACCAAAGTGATACACTTATTTTTCTCAGTTGTGCGAGCTTTTAATTCACAGTGCTAACAAAGAGGGAAGTCTGCTTATTCCAGTGGCTAGAAATGATGTGAACAGGCGCAGGCACTCTTCTGACAGCTGCTGTCCGACCCCAAATCAAGGGGACCATACTGGGAAGCTGGAAACCTGAGGCCAGTGAAGGGGATACCCCTCAGGAGGCCGAGGGAAGGCAGCCTGCATTCATAGCAAGCAGGAGCCAGGCAAGCCATGACTGGAGTTTGGGAGAGTAAAATGGAGCGGGATAGAGTGTGATTTTGGAAAGGTGACTTGGTAAAGAGCTGCTTGCCCTTGAGTGGAGTACACCTTTGGCTTTGTTTTTTTGTTGTGTTTTAGGTTTTTTGGTGTTTTGTTGGGTTTGCTGTTTTTTCTTCAACTCTCCTACTGACATATAGCGCCTTCACAAGTAATTCAAGCCCACTTAGGTGGTTTTTGTTCATTTTTAACACAGCTATCCAACAAATAAGCGTTTATAACACAGCTTCCTGTTGCTATCTGAAGTAATGCAAGTCTCTTGAACTTTGTATTGACAAGCTTGTTAAAGCTCCCATACACAGCCGTGCTCACATAACTTACAGAATTAAATAACCTCCTTGTTTGAGAATGCATCTCTATTATCCACTATATATCAACTGCTGCTATTTTGCAGAGTTTTAAACTTGGAGGATAGTTTGGTTTTTAAGTTTCAAGTCACTTAATACACAAGACAATGCCAGGCATTTTTAAGCACACACACACCAAGTTTTGCCAAGTAGATCTGGCATTCCCCAATCCTTCCTATTTCAGCTTTTGTATTCCTGGCTGGCAGGTAGAATATTTATCTACTTCCCTCAAAGCAATCTTAGCATGCTGTGGCAACCGATTACAGAGGAATGCAGGCACTGGGCCAGCGCTGCTGGTTTATACTGAAACAGGAGCAAAAAAGGGAGAGCTTTGCTTATAGTGCTGAGATCTGGTATCTCTCTCCCAGTTCCCCCACCATTAGGCACTTTTGCATGGCAATGATAATGAGTAATGCCTCCCAATAGGCAAATTCCTCAAAACTTAATGTGGAAGGGCTGGGAGAGGCGAAGAGGGAGTTGACTGCAGCACCTTATCAGGTTAGAGCTATGATCACAGTACAGCTGGACTGGGAAACAGGACAGAAGTCCAGAACTACTGTTTTCTTTCTTTAGCATTTCTTTCACAACCCTGCAATACACCAGAAATATCTTTTAAAGAAAAGGCATCAAAACAAGGACTACTTGAAAACAGAATATTATGTTTCTGGTTTTGCTTAAGACTAGTCAATTGACCAAAAGCAAGTGATAAGGCAAATCAATGACAGAACAGCCGATTTCCCTGGAAAGAACTGATAGTCATGAGAACTTTAAAGGAGAAATTAATTTGAAATCAATTCTTCAAACAATGTTGTCAAGCTTATTTTACCTCAGTAACTGAATAGATTAACAACCTGATTTTAAAAGCTATTACCTAAAATTTTATACAGATTTCTAATATTTAAGCATATGCTGTGATCAGTAAAAGGTAATGGCCCCTATTCCAGATTGCCTACCCTAAGTTACACCTCCATTAAATAAACTAAGCCGAGTATTTTTTATCTTAATTGCTTTCCTAGTGCAAAATGTACCTTGTCATAACCAGGTAAGTGGTCTGCTTGCCCACAAGAGCTTTCTGAATGTGACATCAATATTTACACATGCTGAATGCACTCAACCCCCACCTGATCTTTGGAATCAAGGTACAAATTCTGGCCTATGCCATATACACTTTCCTACTATTAATAAAGCCCAGAATTTCACCTAAGCAAGTTTGTCCCTTGCAAAAATGGGGTGGGGATTCAACTTCTGCATGTAATGGGAATTAACTGCCAGATCTAGCCAAAACTTCACCAAAATTAGTAAGCAAGGTATCTAACATTCAACTGGGGTAAATTCATGCAGTAGCGTACAGTCTTCCTTTTGAAGCAATATGACAAGAACAGGAATCCTTTCAAAGTAAAGACAATTTGCAGGACTAGACAGAATTAAGTGGTAGAAGAGTTTTGTTGGGGACTGAATGCAGTGACAGGCTGGCTGCCTACCCTGAGCAAGCAAATGCAAAGCAGTCAAAGAGAAGCGCAGCAGCGTGCTTGGAAGGGAAGTCCGAGAACTTCATAGCAGAGCTCTGGCTGGGAAGCAGTTCAAAACCTTGAGGAAAAAATCACAAAGGGAACACCTCCTGGTTTGATTCATATTGCATTCATGAAGAAAGGGCTCCCCTTTCCATAAATTTCAAAAGCATTGTATCAGATAATGTTCAAATGGAAAAATAAATCAGAACTGATAAGGCTAACTGAATCAATTATTAGTGCAGGCTCTGTAGAGTATAGGGGGTTTCAAGTAGAATAAGCAGAAGACCAGACATGAAAACAAGTACTGGATGAATAAAAGCATAATGGGATGGGTTGGAACAAAGCAAACAGTAACAAGAGTATGACAGCAACGCAGAGTGGAGGAAGAAATTAGATAAGATCATGGAGGGGAGTTACTTGGCATCTTTAAAACGATTAATAAAGTTGGTTCCTAAGGAACTAGATCAGAGCCAGGCAAAAAAAAAAAAAAAAAAAGATTTAGGATAGGCGATGTTCTCATTTGTACAAATTCCTGATAGCAGCATTAAAAAAAAAGGGGGGGTTTAGGCCATCAATTACTGTGAAATACAAGATGGGGGTTTGGGGTGGGGTTTTTTGGTTGGTTGGTTTTTTTAATGCCCTTTGAAGTTTCTGCATCTTTTGTGGATTTCCCTTCATAAACATTAGATAGTATGATTTCATGCTGAGCCTGAAATGTTTCCTTGACAGCATTGCTTTTTAGTCCTAGTAAAATCTCAAACAATGTTATCTGCACAGTTGGGTAAGGAGTCAGATACATCTCATTCAACTATGTGGCATTCTCTTACTGCCAAATTTGTCATCTTTTTCTCCAATGTTACTCAAATACGTAGTGTACAGACAGCTGACTAACAGTGACCACATATGCACATAACTTTCTGTGCCAGATAGGCACTGCTAGACTTAAATATAGATCTTAAGTTCTTGTTTTCTAAACAGATAAAGATTTGACCTGCTAAAGTATAAAATATTTTGCCAGCATTCACTTTTAACGCTTCCAGACCAACTCCTCAGCTCCCCCCCATTACCATCCCCAGAAACAGAAGGAAATGAAAACCTCAGAAGAACAAAGATGACAACTCTATCCAGCAGCATTATTACAACCATCGTCATAGACCATACTAATTACTTTCTTCCACCCCAAGCTTCCCACCATATTTCAGCATACAACAGTTTAACAAATTGCCTTCTTCCTACCTCCAAGAACTTTATGCTCAATGACCAGTATTAAACTATTAACGAAAAAATTGTCAATATTGTCAAAGATGCACAAAATTGAACTAGTACACTGTAGTGTACTAAGCTTGTAAGAAAGAAATGTGTACATACACGTGGACTATGTTTATTTTTACTTAATACGTTGAATCACAGGTATGATACTGTAATTTGCTCCATAAGAAAACCAATGTTAATATAACTGTTTTGATTAATTAATCAAACATTTGGAAGGCCAAGAGAGCAGGATATCCAAATAGTTGAGGTAAAGTTAAGTCGTTATGAGGCTGTAGCACCTTTTCCTAAATGTATGAGTCCAGCTACTAGTGAATAAGTTTATTCCAGTTCCCTCTTTGTCAACTCTACTGTTACCAAGCCTAAGAAATTCAGTATCAAAATACAACTCTCATTAGAAATGCAGTAAAGAAAGGATTAAAAAATGTTTGTGACCAAAGGAGTCATGCATCTTTTGGAATAATACTGAAAGCCAAAATAAAGGAAATTAAAGAAAGATAAAAATTAATTTTGGTTTATTACAGCCAACTAACACCTCATTTGAAGCATTACTTAAGAGGAAAAAATAAACACCACAAAAACAAAAACCACAGAATAACCTGCCTCTCTTTCTGGGTAAAACACACCTTTTTCAAAAATTCAAAACATGAGTTTCAGATGGCCACTCTCCTCTGGTTTCCAGCCACGCAAACCTCCAAAACTGGACCACAAACTAGGCTCTAAACCCGAGTCTGGAAGTGAGCCCTGGCTGCGCTGGGCCCCCACCGTCCCCCGAAGTGAGCAGCTCCAGGGCCCTGAACCCCAGCACACCCCTGCCCACGCTGCAGCAGCAGTCTGACGCCATCAAACCACGCCATGCTGCTAAAACCCAACGTGGAGATTCAAGCAACTCATTAACCACGCGGCCGTAATTCCCCACCAGGGCACGAGAAGCAGGTTCACAAACAAGGCCAAGAGATGGTGTTTCCAGAGCACCTGCTAATGCAGGAGGTTCACAGCCTCATTGCTGATTACAAACCCCAGGGGAATCCTGTGCCCTGCCTGCCTGGGGAAAATGGACTCCTTGCCAGTAGTGGGCATTTAAAACTGCCAACTTCTTTATTTTAGGGCTAGCCCATTTGAGGATCTTTTCTCCCTTTCTTCCCCGCCCCGCCAAGGGAAGCTGTCACCTATATCATTATATTTGTAATTGTGCAAACAATAGTTAATTAGACATCTAGCTATCAGTACAGAAAGGTGACAGCAGGCCAGTGCCTGAAGCGGGGCTATGTGTTTGAACATGGCCTGTGACGGCTGCAATTAGGTTAAGGAGTCAGGAAAGAGTAAGAAACATCTACGTTGAACATCTCTTCTCACAGGCAAGCACAATGGAAACACCTTGCTCCACACTTCAAGAACAGGTCCTAAAGTGGCTAGGTTCCAGGGGAAAAAAAAGGTATGATTGATCTAAATGCAAAGAAACATATCAAACAATAAAAGGAAAAAAAAAAAGCAACAGCAACAACACAGGAGTTAAAAAAATAGAAAGTTTTTACTTAAGAGAAAAGCTGACCTTATAACTGTTTTTTCCCTGCTGAAATGTTTTTACTAGCTAAGACAACTGCCATGGATTCCCCTTAATAAAATAAAAAAAAATTAAAAAAAAAAAAGATAGCCTGAGAGTAACAGCCAAATTCAGAGGTAAGGGAGGAGTCATTATAAAACAGGCTTATAAAGTACATATATATGTACATGGCTTTGATTGCAAAGTTAAGCATTTCAAACAATATCCAAAAGTTGCTAAATAAAGTCAACTGAAATCATAACTAAGACAAGTAGTCCCTACACTTAATTTTACATGCAAGTCAGTCACAGGTTAACACACAAGGTTTTGAATATTTAAGTATATTTTGCCGTGAAGCAGCTTACAGGACTTTGTTGTCTCCAGTAAGAGACAATGAAGTTCCATTCTGAAAGTCAGGTCTAAATTTTTAGGTTTTCTGCTGCATCATACACATGTATTATATGTATTATATCATGTATTATACACACAGACATCACCATGCTAACACAGACCTTCAGATTATTTCCTGAGCCAGTACACAGCAGAATTTCCTTGGCACAATTTGAAAAGCTAGTTAGCATGCTGTTACAGGGAATGTCAAAAGAGTACATCGACTTTTGAATGATTTCTACAATAAACTACTGGGACAAAACCAAAAAGACTTGCTGCAGGAAGCCCAACCACTACAGTTGGCCATTTTGGAAAAAACGGGGGGGGGGAGAAAAAAACCCAAACCCCAGGATTTGTCTACCTCAAAGTGTCTTGAAACATATATATATCTCCACTATTTATAAGTTTGTCTTAACATGCTCAATTTGTTCTGCAACAAATATATCAATATATTATGTGTGTGTATATATATATGTACACACAGAGCCATAAAATCTTCTTCATTCAGACTTTCATCATTTATATATAACCAATAATAAAGCAAAAAAAGGTATTTGGTACTACTAGTCAAATGCTTTCTGATTATATTTGAAACTAGGTTTTTAAACACTACTCCAGCAGCATGGTGTACATAAGCAAAATCCTATAGGAGGCAACCTGACTGAGAGCTCTTTCCTCATTTTAGACTCTGCTCTCATATAAATAAAAATAACTGAGTATCAGTATTCTAGCTATTTCTCTAATATAGAACAACAGTGTCAACTCCCTTAATATGCGTACCATTGTGTGGTGGTAAAGTTTTGCATTAGTGGACTTATTTCCCACATTTATTTTCAGCAGGGGGAAAAAAAAAAATCTATTATTTTAACAAGATTTATATTATTGTCATTAAGCTATCACCAGTATCTTAGAAAAACATGGCTATGTATGACCTAGATCACAGAAACACACAAAAATCTAGGTTAGAAGGGATCTCTGGAGATCATCTGGTCTAACTGTTCTTGAAAGCAGGGCTTTAAAATAGATTTTCCAGGGTCCCATCAGGTCAAACCTTGACTATTTCCAGCAAGGAAGACTCCACCACTTCTCTAGGCAACATATTCCAAGGTTTAATAGTTCTCAAGGGAAAGATTTTTTTCACCTTATATCCAGGCATCTAATTAAAAAAAAACCCAAACCAACAGCAAAAAAACACACCACAACAAAAAAACCCAAACCACAAACAAACAAAACACAAAACCCCTCCATATAAATCAAAGAATAAACAGGTAGTTTAGTATACTAACAATTTCATAATTTCATCCTCAAATTTCAACACACTAACCTAAGGTATCACATTGTCCAATAATATAGTCTAAGTATGAAGTGAAGACTGACATCTCTGAATTGCAGAACTTATCCAACACTGGACAACTGTCATGTCTTAACACTAGCAATGCAGCAGGAACCAACAGGCATTAGAAGTTAATGTCTGCAGAATATTTATTTCAAGTAACTATAGTTTATGATATATGTAACTGTTAAAGTTATTTATTTATTATTGAATAATTTGGTAATATATCAGTGATTCCTTTTGGTGGCTACCATTCACTGTCCTCCTGAGTCAAAGGTATGCCAGGATGCCTCTGATCATGTATGTACTACTACTCTTATCCCTTAAGATCCTAGGCTGTCACCTCTCCAAGCCTGAGCTCTTCCTCTCTCTGCTCCCAGATCCCAAGCCTTCGAGTCCCACATACGCTTCGTAACACCAGTCCCCTCTCTCGTCTTTCCCAGCCATTAGTTGGAGGATGTAGAGTGAAGCAACGTAGGTAGCGGTTGAACCCAAGTCAAGCACCTGCTCACTCACTACCCTGTGGGCAAAACAATATATACACCTGCTGAGCCTCACACTGAAGCCCTATCCTTAGGGCAGGCACTAACCTTTTTATATAGTTCACAGCTTAATGTCTTCAAGACTTTTCAATTTTTATTTTTTTTTAATAAAGTGTGTTGAAACTAACCAACAGAATAGAACATTACTGGAGTAGTGATGGACAACCATCCTTTAGACAACAAAACAGACTCAGGAGCTGAACGTTCATTTGATCCAACACTCTTTTAGGTCACCTGACAGGACATCAAAGCTAAAAGTACTGAAAAAACAGAAACTTTCACCTTGCTTACTTGTCACACATCAACTGCCAAAAGGGATCTCAACGGATGGAAAGGAAGGAGACTAATAAAGCCAGGCTTGTCATGCTGTCTGACCTCTTCTGCTGGCGAGAGGCACATTCACCGTTCGCCTTGAAGCTGCCATCTAATCAGTCCAGTAAAACAGGCTTTTTTTATTACCCACGTTAAGAGTTCAACTTTACCTTATAACGTAGAGCAAATGGTTGTAAAGCCAGTTTTTCTCCTCACTGCCATAAAGAAAAGCAAACAAGCTTCAATGAACGACACAAGCCACCTCAAACCAAGAAAAGGCCATCATACAATTCTGGGTCCATGCACCTGGCAGCTGAGGACCATCAATACGCACAGGACTGACCCAGTGCTGCGACCATCCACACAACCGAGGTGACACTTAGGGGAACACTTTCTTCAGAGCGCCTATAAAATTTGGCCTACAATCTACTTCTGTAGAGAAAGTTGTAAGGACAAGCATGTTATCTTGGGCTTAGAAGTAATTTTACTTTTAATTAAGTTGTGGAGGGGATGCCACCAAGTTTGGCCTTTCAGTTAATGTTTTCTGTTTACAAATGTTTGGAGGATGGGAGGCAGAGGGAAAAACAGGAGACAAAAAAGCTACTTTTGCCTTTAGTAAATGAGGTGATAAAAAAAGCTACAGTGTCCGGCACTTGGCAGACTAAGCAACATGCAGATTTATTTTATTCATACTAGCTTAACACAGCTTGTATTTGTCTTTGGCTCCTTGCTTTGACACCCAAAAGAGAAATTTTAAACCAGTTCTCTTATACTGGGAAAGATGTACTTCCCAGGTAATTAGAAAAAAACAAACACAGAATGACCCTAGCACACAACATGACACTACTCCAAGTCAGTCAAACATAGCACGCCCTGGTTAACGAGTAACAGAGTTTGTAACTGATAATAGTAACAAAATCTCTTGCTCTTGAGACTACCCAATGACAGAGCTAACTTTAGACCCCAGTATGTCAGATTCTAGGGGCTCACTTGTTAAGACCACAGTTCAGTTCATTAATTAATCTCAGCAGATGCTATTGGAAAAGTTTGTTATCTATCAAAACTCCTTGTAATAAAGGGTCAGAGTCCTCCTTTTGTCCTTACTGTCCAGAGTCCTTACTTTTGTAAGTAAGCTTGATTTCCTACATATAAGGATCGCAACTCTCCTACAATCATTTTGCTCCAAGAGGATGTGGTTTTTTGAAGAAACATTATTTATATCATGTTTCCAGAATCAAAAATTCAACACAAATAACAGCAAGTTATTCCAGTGATGAATTACCTTTGTTACTAGGTCTATTCTGAATATACCCAGCTTCATATTCCACTGAATCATGGTGTTTGATTACCACAAAACCTACAATTGCTCACAAGTCAGGTATATCTGTTTAGAAACCAACTATAGTTAGATAAGTGGCACTTACTGTAAAACCAAATGTACCGCTATCTCAGGATGTGAAGCCTATATACTCAGCTCAACATAAATTAACATGTAATAAACAGGGTTTACCAATTTACCACAGATTTTAAACAACTCTGTAATTGTGTTCTTCTATTCATATCGATAAGAAGAAATAACTAATTTTACATTACAGAACAGAGTTAAGTGTAGTACTTCCATCACATCAAAATACAAGAATTTCACAATTAAGAAAAAAAAAAAACAAAAACAACCCCCAATGAGAGAGGCAGGAATGTGTAACAGCAGCCAGGCCACAGTGAAAACCTGGAGCAGGGCTTCCAGTGGTTTTGCTCTACACTTGGGTAACAAAACAAGTAATCCTTGGAGAGGGGCAAACTTCTTCCTAGAATGCTCAGTGAAACACCTGGACAGAAAAGAAAAAACAGAGAGTCTCCCATCTTTACCTAAGGAGTTAGAAATTAAGTGTGTAAATTCACCTTCATGTTATGTAATATATTGATAAGGAATTAAATCTCTAAGGAAATAGGGAAAAAAGTATTCAAAGCACTGTATTTGTGCTTAAGCATTTACCAAACATGTGAAGCTGGTGTCAAAAGGGTATTATCACAACACATAGCCCTCTGTTACTATCAAGCGTACAGACAGTTTCACCACAACAAGATGTCAAAGGTGCTATACCGAATGCAACTGTGCATTTGTAAATAGCCAGGGGGTGGGGGTCATCATGGTGGTGAATTATTGTATAATAATGTACCAGAAAAGCACATGCTATTAATAAAAGTTAGCTGTTACCATTACACTGGCAGATAGGCATTTGTTTCACACTTTGAAGAAACCTGATGTTGCAAGCCTATGCATTCAGTGACAACAAAAGTATGATGCTCCCTATTCATTCCAGGGAGACACTACCTGATACACACAGCACACTGGCTAGAAGCAGAATGCTGTTAGTCAGTTAAGTGCTTCTTAATTGAACAGTAACAGCACACTCACATGCTCCATCAGTTATTTGGTACCTTTGGTCAAAGGTACCACATATCAGGACAGAATGAATGAAAAGTTTAAATATTTATCTGAAAAATAATGGAGTCACATCTGCTCAGAAAAGGCGTGAGACAAAAGAAAACACAACCTTTCCCATTATTAAACACTGAATCACTTCCTAGTTACCAAAAAAACACTGTGTTCCCCTTAATCCTGGAGCCTTATCAGCTCCCAGGTGCCAAACCAGCAGCTTCCTTCAGATAGGTATCTTTTTCTCCAGGTGTGCATTTTCAATATGAATAGGAAACATATATAACCAAAGCTGGAGAATAAATTTAAAATCTACTGAATTTAATGAACAGAAAGCTACAATTAAGACAGCTGCTTTACTACAAAACAATTGCTGGGGAGTGCTGAAATCTGTCAGGGATTTTTGGTCTCTTGCCACAGCAGTAGCGCACCCTCACTGGTGCAGTCCCACAGACTTTCCCTCAGCTTATGAAATTTTCTGGCAACTACTTCAAAGAACTGTGTTGCTAAAGTCAAACAACAAATCTGAAAGCAAGAAGAATCAGTTGCTGAAGGTTTTTTTGTTTTTAACAAAAAAAAAGCTCCACCATGGATGCAAATATAAAAAACCACTTGTGTGCAGTCTTATTAAAAGCTACTGTTAATTTAATATACATGGAGTACAGTATCACAGTATTTTCACAGATGAAGAGTTGCCCAATATTTGTAAATCTGAATTTTCTCAGTGACACCTCAAATTGCTTATTACTTTTGGTGTAAAATGGAAAGTATTGATCCCCTCCCCAAAACTGTTCCCTACAATTATATATTGTAAAAATAAATATTTGTGATTATATCACTGGCTTTCAGAATCGTAACAAACAGCCACCAAATGCTGCATACCTCGATGACCAGCCTAAGCTGTGTTGTTCTACTATTTTTTAAAATTATTTTATTAAATACATGGACAGTTTAAGTTCTTAACTAGGTATGCAAACTCACACATGACTAAATTCTTAGCAACATTTTCAGATGTCATGCAAAACAAGTTATATTTATAGAAACAAGTTTTGAAGAGGAAAAAGGTTTATGATCCTTAATAAAATAGTATCTTTCTGTAAAAAGATTCCCAAAAGACATGATCTCTTTTCAAACTAATCCTGAATAGAATAACGTACAAGATTAGTTTGAGAGTGGCTTATGCTCTACCCAAACTAAAGTTCACCAATGAGTTTCCATGAAGCAAAATCTGTGACACTATTTTTACCAGGCATCTGAGAAAGCCATAGTTGGAGGTAGCAATGGGCAGGACAGAGACTGAAATTGCAACCAGGCTTTATATATCATTCACGTTAATAGAAGGATGGTTCTAATAAACAATTACCTCAATTGATAAATTAATTGAGAGAATCAAGATTTAAAACCACCGAGTTAGGCATATGCAAGGGTGGAAATCTTAATCAAACAACAGTAGTCTAGAGAGCGCCGTGTGAAAGACTGAACTATCAGAGTTCAAGAACTTGACCTCCTTAAAGCCTCCTGATAATTAACATAATCCATTGACATACTGGACCCAAAAATAAGAAGCCAGGGACATGATAAAAGCTTGAACTATACCATAACTATGGAGTTAATCCACACTGTAGGCCAGGATGTTAGCCAAAATTTTTTAAACTAGTTTCCAAGGTGCTTTAATAAATCTTTACTTTTTTATATATATATATGTATGGCTAGAAGCATGTGCATAAACTAGAAACTGTCCCATCCCATAACAACCACTGAAAGGCAATCAGGACAACTTGTGCTCACTAGGTTGCTCAAAGACACCTTTCTTTCCTATAGTAAACATGGACTAACACATTCTGAAATAACAACATGAAGATAAGGCAAGCTGTACTTTAGCATATGCTAGCTGATCTTCAACTTGACCAAAGTACAGCCTCCTTCATCTGCAGACTAGAGATTGTTAACATGTTATTTAGAACATTAGCAACACATTCAAGAAGTTACCCTCTTCCAGACAAACCACTAGCATTGAAGCAACCACAGCAATCAAAAAGTATTTGCATGCACTTAACTTCAGGGACATGTCCAAGTTTGCCTACAAGCAAAAGCTGTGCCTCTACCTGTACCATTAGAGTTCAAGAAGTGCAGTCCTTTCCTGTTTATGTAAGAACATGAAAAAAAAAGAAAATTGCCAAAATTATGAAAACTATTTGATACTGATACAGATGTAGAAATAGAAGCCAACTGCACATACATCCAATACTTGGGATAAAAATATTAAGCTTTAAAAGAAACCACCAAAACACAGTGAAAGAGCAGAGATCAGACCTCTGCATACTCAGGGCCAATCCCTGTGAGATGCCCCATGTTGAACAACAGGATCCATATTCACACAGCTGTAGGCAAAACAACACAACAACACTACTACAGTACAAAACCCCACACATATACAAGTCACAGCTCAGGCGCCCAGCTTTGATTCATAAAATGTGTCATTCCACAGAGCGTAACCATATCACATAACTTGCTAGGAAAATAGCCATAGTTACTCATCACAGTTTGGTGTTATGAACCGCTTGCTTTCTGTAACACTACACACACCACATCAGAATCTGTCTGGGGGTGGTGGGAGAGGACAGTGGGAAATCAATGAACAAGACATCAAATCGTAACTACTTTGGTACTTTAAAGTGCAAACAAAACAGCATTTGACTTAATACTGAAATACTTTACTGTTGATTTCAGTTGCTTACAACTGCTCTTTTTCCAAAGGTATTTTTTAAAAAAATCTGGTTAATAGTGTAAATAATAAATGACTTTTGAAAAGGAGCTTTGTTTCTTGATATACAAAAAATGAAAAGGAAGCTTTATTTTGTGCATGTTATGTTTTACTTGATATTTAAAACGTATCACTGAGGCATCCAGCCTTGGTTAGTACTACTGGCATCTGCCAGAATCACTAAAATTAAAGCTGCTACCAAACCATTGGAACTGCATTTGCCAGCTACAAAGGTTGAAGCATTTTATGATTTCACATGAATTTTACCATTTCTTCTCTTTCAGAATATAAAAAATAAAAACAAAGTACACTTCAGTATTGTCCACTTTACTATTTCAGAAATGAAACCTTTTAGCTTGTTTGAAAGGTTATGTGAACTTAAAGGAAGAGTACATAATTAGTTTCATATTACATTACGATAGAAGAGCAAAGTAGAGTTAGAATCACGTTCTGTACATCCACTTTTCTTCTTGCAGAGAGCTTAAAAATATATTGATTTTGTTTTCACCTTGATTGATGAAAAACTTCTCGAACCCCTTGTAAAATTTTACTGCCCGCTATGATAACACATGTACAGGTTTGAATTAAGGACTGGTTTTTGCTCCCATTTTTCATGAATTTCCATGAGCAACATCACTAAATCTTAGTGGGGAAGTTCTAAAAAGAAAAACAAGATCCTTATGACTGGTAAGTTACTACCTTAATACTGCACAGTATTGATTAAGAGTAATTATCTAACCAGCTTCAGAGCACACGGAGAACTAGGTTGAATTAGGAAGATAAAAGCTGGCTGTTGATGATAGAAGTAGATAGAAGATGATACATGATAGAAAGTAGATGGCCGTGACAAGGCTTACTACATTACTTCTTGAAACATACCGAATTGGTCAGTATGAACCTATTGAATAGAAGCAAGCATGCGACATACTACTTTGGCTGTAGTTCTACTCTGTGATGCAAGGAAAATTATCTGTTTCTCTTTTGGAAAGCAATACCTTTCAAAAAGCCCCAAATTCCTTCTGCTAGAAAAGGTATTACGATCACTTAGCTTGAAGAGCTCCTCTGAATTTCAGATTCAAAAAAACACAGTTTCCCCAGCAGGGCTTTTAGTCTTACTTCAAAGCTTGGGACACTCTCCCTCTTCCCAACATACGTTGCCGTAAGTGCTTGCATGAAACCTAAACTTGCCAAGAGAGGTAACTGATTAAATTACAGACAACGTGGCAGATTAATGTATGGCTGTACCACGTGCAAGCTTCACTATTTCTTGTGATTTCAGTTTTGTTTGTAAAACTGCACCACTTCTCTACTGTTCTTTAAGCTTCACACAGAATAGTGATTTGCAGAAGTTTAATAGGGGGAACCTAGCCACAGAAATCAATCAGATTAGCCCAATCCTAATGATCTTCATTTCAAACAGAGGCAATTAGGATAATGTGCTGGATTCAGACTAAGGGCCTACAGCCTGCAGAGATCCACCGCATCCCTCATGCAGTGATACGCTCTCCTGTTAAATCAGCGGTGAGGATTCTCAGACAGAAGAACCACATTTAATAAAAGGAGAGGTGCTGTTATTGGACAAAGACATATGCCGAGATGAGACAGCAAGGCCCCGTGAGAAAAGAAGGCCCTCAAACTGTGGAAGTGTGCCAGCCAAAGCCGGAGGAACGCTCAGAACAGTGAAAACATTTCTGCTTTTACCTTTTTCAACTTTTTTTCTGGAAACTGATTTAAAAATACCTCATGTCTTATTGAGGAGGGCCAGGTAGAGAATCTGTATTCCAAATGTATGCCCAGAGCCCAGATTTTGCTTAGACTTCTCAAACTTGGAAGCCAAGAGCACATGGGACTCACCAGATGAACGACAGTACAGCAGTGCTTTGAGCACCTACAAGGTTTTGAAGTTTCTCTTGAATCTTCCCGGCCCAGCAGATGGGAACCCTTTGTTGCCATTACTCATCTGCAATGTTTAGAAATCCAAAACATAAAATCTAGCAGATAGGCACGACCAGACATCAGCATCATGATGATTTCAGCACAGCTCAAGGGACTGAATTACACAAGGAAGCATCAGTGTTTTCCTTAGGGAGAAGGCTCTTCAAGAGTTTGAATGCAGTTTACCTACAGGAGTAATGTAAAAATTAAGACCAAAAAAGCTTTATAAAGCACATGATTGGAGAATGTCTTCTATATTATCTGATTTCCTAGCATTTCATGAACTATTTTCTGCAGAAGGATATGAAAGGAAGAAAGAAAAGGAGTACAAAGTCCTATATAGGACACATGACTAAGTTTCATATTACAATGCTAATAATAGAAATAAGAACTCATAGTAAGGTTCAGTACACACTGATATGAAGGCAATGGTATCTTAGGGTATGGGGAGATTAGAATAAATAATCTCAAGATAAGTCAGGATGGAACTTGCAGCACATCTGTTACTCCACTCCAACTGCCTCTGCACTTGCTCTTCCCCCTCAGTAAACACCCCAACAGAATAACTTACCTCCCATTAATTCACACTTGTCATGAGGTAAGACTGTACACACCCCTTCTGATTTCTAGGCCTTGATAACAAGAAAACACTATAGCTCATGAAAAGCATCTAACTCCAAAACAAAACTGTAGGCAATACTGACACTTCCACATAGCTTGGAGTAAGTTGCCTAAACCCTGCCTTTCCTGTGGGCTTACGATACAACCCCAGCTCAGAATTACCTGTTGATTGGTCTGGGTAGCTTCCTACTCAAGTGAAAGCTGTCCCATGTTCTAGCCCAAGGTATCTGATGCTCCCATCAGGGGGATTCTCACCACAAGCCAGACACCTGTAAGCTGGAAGCGCCAGTGCTCATCAACGTTGTTGACTGACCTCGTGCGCTTACCACCGTAGAACAAAATATACATTGCACTGCTACACGTAGGTAGCCAGAAAATAAGAGAAACCAATGCTACAAACTAACACCAACTAATATGAGGAGGAATTAAAATAAGTAATTTTGGCTTAGTATACTCAAAGCTGTAGTTCTGGGAAAACAACTGAAAAATGTTGTTCTCTCGCTTTTCCACTTCAGTGCAAACTTTTCAGTAGATGACCGCGTGCTGTTGCCTCTGACAGCAACCAGTTCTCAACTTCATGGTTATAAAGCTTATGGCATTGTTTCACATTCAAAAAAACATGCCACAAGGTTCCTACAAAACTTACAATGCACATTTACCATATTTAAAATAACATGGTTGGTAACAATGGTCCTCTTCACCATTAAGTGTCAGTTTGCTTTTAACTGCTCAATTTGTAACTAACAATCTTATGTATGGATTCCCACATGGCAAAAATTATTTGTGAACACACAAAGTGACAAAACAGAAGAGCTGCTCACTGTACCTGCATTTAGTCCACCTTGGAGAATTTAACATTAATGGCTTCTGTATGCACCATTTTTAGTGTTGTGCCTATGTAAGGTTACTCTTTTAGTGTCTATGTAAAGCTATTATTTACCCATCAGTACAAAAAGTAGGTCACAGCTTAGAAATTTATAGAATCACAGAATCATTTAAGTTGGAAAAGACCCTTAGGATCATTGAGTCCAACCGTAAACCTAACACTGCCATGTCCACCACTAAACCATGTCCCTAAGCGTCACATCTACACATCTTTTAAATACCTCCAAGGATGGTGACTCAGCCACGTCCCTGGGCAGCCTGTTCCAGTGCTTGACAATCCTTCTGGTGAAGAAGTTTTTCATAATATCCAATCTAAACCTGCCCTGGCATAACTTAAGGCTAATTCCTCTTGTCCAATGGCTTGTTACTTGGGAGAAGAGACCGACCCCCACCTCGCTACAACCTCCTTTCAGGTAGTTGTAGAGAGCAATAAGGTCTCCCCTGAGACAACTGTATGGGCAACTGTCTCTATTATAATACTGACTATTAAAAAAACCTACCCAAGATCTTTAGAAATTAGTTGCTATTTTAGACCACTGGAGTGGATGAAAACAAGATCTATCACGTGACAAGTCATGAACATATGCTAGTGTGGTTACTACCACACTACCTTTTTCATTATCATCCTCTGCATTAAGCATATTACACCAATAATACAAATTAATAAATGAAGAAGCAATTATGGAGCTTTCTGGATATGCCATTAAATTACAAAGTTCACTTAACTATAGTCTTATTACAGTCTTAGTTTGTACTAAAAGTATTTTGGATGTGTAGGGGTAAAAAGATAAGTATTGTACAGTACAACGTGTCACTGTAATATTACCCAAAATTTTTGTCCTGAAATCATGAACTGTCCCACTCTTAGAATGTGCAAAAAAGATGATAATGGACACAGAAGAAATGCTTATTAAATCAGAGAGAGAGACGACAAGTGTTAAAAGCTTTTCCAGGAATGTACTGCCAGCAATATTAGGTGTTTAATGAAACAAAATCAATCTTATCAACACAAGTTGGTTCTTCAAATGAGCTGTTTTGTTAACTGTACTTCAAAGTACGTGGAATATTACATTTTTCTTATGAACTAAAAAAAAAAAAAAAAAAAGATGTATTAGACATTTGTCACCAACCCATCAAGACATTTTTGCCACAAGACAGTGCCAGAGAATGTCAGCAGCATAAAAGTTTTGTATTTGTATTTCATTAGCAAGTTTTTCCAGATACTGTAATTAAGCAGACTTTTCTTCCCCACATTCCTGTTTGTTAACGGTTTCCTTCACAATCAAAACCACCCAGGTAATAAGGGCAACTTGTTTCTTCTACAGACTAGTTTCAGATAAATTTAAAAAAAAAAAAAGTGAAAGTGCAACTCCCCTCCAAAGCTAAGTAAGTATTCTACACATCTAAATTAATTTTTTATAAATAATTTTTCTATGCAGTTCTGTGCAAAATTAGTACTTCAGTAATATTTCTACGAAAAAGAAAGTTTTTGGATGATCAAAGTAGCAGTACCAGTCTTTAATATTATCAAAGCACTAACTTGTTCTGATTTCTATTACACAGGTATTAAAGCAGGAGCAATTTGTAAGACAAGCTGTACAGCCACGAGGGAAGCAACCATCCTAGCAGGGAAAACCAAAAAAAACCCCCTGTATCTTCGAAAGGGAGGAAAGCAGCATGCAACAGAAGGAGAGGCTGACTAGTAATAATCTCAGTAAAGAGAGGAAATGAGAAATGCTTTAAGATTAATGGGAATTTTATATTTAAAAAAATATCACCTTTTACTGTCTTTGCATCTGTTTCACAACACCAATAAGGTAACGTGTTTTCACACTTCACATATATTTATATATGTGTTAGATATATTATAGGTATGGATATATAGGTATTTGGATTGGTATATGGATTATAGGTATTGGAGATTATTATATCTCCACACTGTAAATCGGCACCCAAAACGCTGAAAGTAACCACTGTGGAGATCCGGCAGCCTTTGAGGTGAGGTAGCTCCTGGTAACTAGTCTGTGGGACTGTATCTCAGGGCTTGGAGTTGTGACTCCATGTCAGACCCGTGCCGAGCAGCCGTCCGTCCGTCCGTGTGGGCAGGGGTACGGGCAGGGCCTCCCTGCGCCCGCAGCGCTCCTCTCCTAAACCCGCCTCAGGCACTCGGTGCCCGGACGGGCTCGAGAAAACTCCTAGCCGCGGTGCTCCGCCAACGATTTGAGAGAAGAAAAGGTCGGATGAGGGAAGGAGCCAAACCAGCCCTATGAGACGAGTCAGCAAAGGCTAGCGCAGGAGCGAGCGGGGTCGGGACCTTCCCCCGTTCCCCCCCCCGGGGACCCGACGGTGCCCACCTGCCGGGCCGCCGGGCCGCAGCGCCCTCACACCCCGCTGAAAACACAAGGCGCGGCAGGGAACAGAAGACGGAGGGACCCCACCGAGCAGCGCCGCGCCTCGGGGCACCCCGAGCCGTCCGCTCCCCACCGCCACGGCACGGCTGGCTGCAGGCTGACAGCCAGCCCGGCAGCGCCGCTCACCTTCCCGTTTGCTTCCCCCCTCGCCCCCGCTCCAGCCCCGCCAGCCGCCGGGAGCTGCCCTCGCCCCCGCCGCCGTTTTCCCGCGGGGCCAGCGGCCAGCCCGACACCGGCGCGGGGCCAGCTGCCCGCCCGGGCACTCCGCCGGCCGGCCGAGGAGGAGGGAGGGAGGGAGGGAGGCGCGGGGGCGGCCCCGGCGGCACCGCCGCCCCCGCCTCCCGGAGGCGCCCCAGCGGCGCCAACTTTCCCCGCAGCCCGGCTTCCGCGCCCCGCGCCTCTCCCGCAACCGCCGCCCCGCCCGGTACCTGCCGCGCCGCACCGCACCGCGCCGCGCCGCCGCCGCCGCCCCGTTCCCCCAGGGGGCGCGGAAGGCCGTTACGGCCGTTGCGGCCGCCGCCACCGCGCAGACCGAGCCGAGCAGGTGCGGAGCGCGAGACCACGCAACTGACCCCGCTCCCACCGCCGCCGGCTCCTGCGCCTGGGCTGGGCGGGCGGGGCGGGGCGGGGCGGGGAGGGAGGGGCGGCGAGGAGCGCGCCCGCCCCCTAGCGGAGGGCCCGGCCGGGACCGGCAGTCCCCCCCCCTCCGTCCTCAACTCCCCGCTTCGGCTCCACTCGGATTCCTTCGGCACTTTCCGCCGCTTCCGGAAGGGGGAACGGGCGAGGCGGGGCGGGGGGGTGAGTGGAAGCGGAGTCCCCCCGGGGGGGGGCTCCAGCCCCCCCTCACCGCCCCGCGGCGGGCGCGCATGCGCCCTGGCCGGGGCTGCCTGGCGGGCACCTGTCCCCGCACGGCAGGGCTGCCCGGGCGGCGGCCGTGGCGGCCCCGGTCCCTGCTGAGTCCCTGCCCCAGCGGGAGGGCAGGGTCTGCTCCCGGAGCCGCCCCGCCTGCGGCGTGCGGGCTGTACCTCCTGGCTGCGGGGCGCGTAGGAGTTTTAGTGCGGGGCTTCCCAGGTTAGCAGGAGGTTGGCGAGGCCCGCCTCAGCCGCTTGAGGCCCAGGCCAGCTGACAGGCTGTGCGAGGAAACGAGGAACTGGTGTCTACTTGCGTTATCGCCTGGGTTAGTAACGAGGCAAATGCAGAGGTATGCGAAGCAGCATCAAAGAAAGCAGTTTTTAGCTTCTCCTGATGGGAGGTGGACAGGTCTAGCCGCCAGCGAGGCCGGGGGCTGAGGTCCCCAGAAGGCATGGGGAGGCATACCATGCCTGCTGCTTTCCTCTCGCTTCCCTACTTTGTACAGGGCATGCTGCAGCACTGTGCAGAGGGATTAGCTCAGGTCTTGCAAGCAGCGTAACTGTGTCAGAGCAACTCTACACCCATGCTAATTAACTGAGCCTTTCAGCAGAGCTAATTAACTGAAGCAGAATACCTCAATGGCCAAGCAATTCGGTGGTATGTTTTCTCCAGTGGCAAAGCCGGTTAAAGAAATTTCCAGATGCTCGTTCCTGCCCTTGTGGCACAGTTGTGCTAATGCAACCGTGAGATCAGTGAAACAGTCCAGGTTAAAGCATACACAAAACCTCTCCAAAAATGTGTGAAACTTGCATGTTATTTCCCTGATCTGTTTTGGACTCTGTCCTCAGACATCTCTGTTAACACAAATTCAGGGGTGGGAGCAGGAAGAGAGTTAATTGCTGTGCCAGAAGCTCTGTGAAAGAGACACAGATCCAGAGAAAACTGAGAGTCCCGCCAGAGAAAAGCATATCAGACTATTTCTTGACATGGCTATATTGTTTCAAATTCCAAAATTACCCGTTCCAAACTTAATTTAGGGACCTCTGTGCTGCATTGCATAGTATAAATATGCCTGCAGTGGAGATGTGGCTCTCTAAAATGCAACTTGGTTGTTGCAGGCTGCCTGCTCTGTACTGCTCATCTAGTCCACCATTCCTCAGTAGGCTGCTCTGCTGGCTAGTTTGGGTGAAGTAACTTGAAGGTAGCAACTCCAGATGCAGTGAAAGCAGGAGAATGGGAGCCAGTTTGTGCCTGTCTACACAGAACTGCCTATCTAAATTTGAGTACTGGGAGGAGCATAACTATATCACATGTTTTCCCACCAGGGACAATGCACACTGCTGCTCAGCATGGCTGATTCACAGGGTTTTTTCAGATTTCCTGCAGGTTCCTCTGGACAGTTCTGTCTTACGCTCGTAAACGTGCTCATTAAGACCTACTCTGAAGAGCGATCTATCCAAAAGACTTGATTGAGGAAGCCATCTAATAATCTAATCCCTCTTCATTTATGAAAAGTGCGTAGACTTAATCTTCTACACATTTAAATCCTAATGAAATATTCAAAGTCAACAGGCTTCATTCTAGTTAACTGGTTCTGAGACTCAAAGTGGGAATAAGTTCATTTGTTAACACTGTAAAATTCCTCTGGAGTGTGAGAATATTTAATTCTGGAATAAGGGAGTTTGTAAAAAAGCACTGGCATTGCCATCCCAGATCAGCTCATTAGGTTAGCGTGTTTCTAGCAGAACCTCTCCTTCTTAATGAGTGAGGATTAGACCCCTCTAACACTTTGTGTGCCATGGAAGGAAGTTAAACTTCCTTTAAACTGATATTCTGCATTTTCCAAACAGTCAAAATACTTTGTAAGCAATAGTCATCACCTCTTCCTTTAGAAGGAATGCAATAAAATGTGCTACATAACAGATACATGAAGTTAGTTAACACATGGTCGAGGCCCAAACTGCTGCTCCCCATATTAAAGGTTACTGCATCTTGCCCTCCACATAGTCCCATGTAAGTCTATAGGAGCATTAATTTAGTGACATGATAGCCAATACATTCCAATTAATCATAGTCAGGGCCTGATGACTTTTAGAGATGAAATATGAGTGTATTAGGCATTTGATCTAGTTGTACAATTCCTGTGTTTCCAGTAGGACTAAAGCTGTGCAGCTAGACAACTCTTTCATTGCAACATCAGAAATTACACTGTTGGACCCTGAATCAAATACATAATCCCAGTCTTCCTGTATGTTAAAACTTACCTGTTGTACCAAGCACTGTCAGTCTTACCAGTGAAGAAGACTATCCCCCTGCTCTATTGACTGGGAGTTGGAGATTTAATGGGAACAAACAGCTTCCTATTACATGCAATTACTTACAGCTCCGAAATTCATAGAGTCATAGAATCATAGAATATTATGTTGGAAGGGACCTCAAGGATCATCTGGTTCAACCTATCTTGGCAAAAGCACAGTCTAGACAAGACGGCCCAGCACCCTGTCCAGCTGAATCTTAGAAGTGTCCAGTGTTGGGGAATCCACCATTTCCCTGGGGAGATTATTCCAATGGCTGGTTGTTCTCATTGTGAAAAATCTTCCTTTTGTGTCCAATTGGAATCTCCCCAGGAGTAACTTGTACCCATTACCCCTCATCTTTTCCATGTGACTCCTTGTAAAAAGGGAGTCTCCATCTTCTTTGTAGCCACCCTTTAGATACTGGAACATGGTGACAAGGTCTCCCCTAAGCCTTCTTTTCTCAAGGCTGAACAAACCCAGTTCTCTCAGCCTTTCCTCCTATGGCAGACTTCTCAGTCCTTTGATCATCTTTGTGGCCCTTCTCTGGACCCTCTCCAGCCTGTCCACATCTTTTTTGCATAGCAGGGACCAAAACCGAACATAGTATTCCTGACAAGCGCTGAGTAGAGTGGGATAATGACTTCTTTATCTCTGCTAGTGATGCCCTTGTTGATGCAACCCAGCATCCTGTTGGCTTTCTTTGCCGCAGCAGCACACTGTTCATTCATATTGAGCTTGTTGTCCACCAGGACCCCCGGGTCCCTTTCCACAGAGCTGCACCCCAGCCTGTGCTGCACTCCTGCACTAATTGAAATTAATTTCAATATTAATTTCAAATATTCAAATATTGAAATATTCATTTCAAATTCATTTGAAATACTCATTTCAAATAAAAATGTCAAATTCTGTTCTTGGAAAGCACTTTCCCAAATTCCTTGGTTGTATGGAAAGGTAGAGGATCCTATACTGATTAAGAGCAGGGAAGAGAAGAAGGAATGTAATAGCTATGACTGACACACATAGGATACCATAGGAGCGCTAGTGAATTTCTCCCACCGATAGACGATCTCTCCCACCAAATAATATCAGCTAATAACAAAATAGCTATGTTTCAAAACCACTTTTGTATGGAATGTTCCTACGCATGAACTATTTGTTAAAAATATGCTAAATTAGATAAATATTAATTCATTACCTGTCAGTCATTTTCCTATCACACAATCAAAAATGGGGACAAAATACTAATTCCATGAAAAGAACAGCCTGCAATTTCAAAAAAAAACAAACACCCCCCCCTCCAAAAAAAACCAACCCACAACAGGATAAAGGTTGTCTCTGTTAACTTCACATCTGTGGCAGAGGCATTATTATTTTCTGTAATTACATAAACACACTATTTTTTGCAGGATTGTCTCATTCACTGCATGTCTAGACAGCTGCCTTCACAGCACATGTTAACACCTACAACCTGGATCGCTACTCTCATGCTGTTGAGTATCCAGCTGAAGACATCTAGGACCCAGTTTTTCAAATCACAGTTCCTGTGTGTGTTTATTCACATCTCTGAGCACTTCTTTAACTAAAAAAAAAAAAAGAAAAATCACAATCTGAACCTCTGTTCAGTTTACTCAGACAAAGAAAGCGCGCAGTTATGCATCAGAGGGAAAAAGTCCTACTGGAGTGAGTTCCTCAGCATCACCCAGAAGTGCTGTGGCAGTAGCAAAGATCTCTGATAGCAGTTTGTGCAGCTACCTAGCCAGGGATCAGATACTGATTAAAACTAGGTAAGGAAAAAAATAGTGGGTAGTGTTACTTTTAATATAGGTAAGTTCTCCAGTTAGGTTCACTTGCAGTGATACGAGGAAAAGTGTAGCACTGTAAAAAACTGAGGGAGAAGAGAAGGCTGCTTATTTGAGCAGCATAGCCAGCTTATGCTACCCCTTAGCGAGTTCATGAAACCACAGCTTGATTTCACAGCTTAGACTGGCTTTCTTTCTCAGTGTTAGTAGCCAGGGAAAGATTAGCAGGAAAAAGTCCTGATCACTCCTGGGCTGTGACTTAGATGGAGGTAAAGCACAGAGCATGTTTTAAGAGAGGCGTAAAGTGATTTTGTTACACTTAGTATCCAGTTTGGGACAACCTACAGGAAAGAAGTATGAATAACTGATTTAGCAAACAAGTCTAATAAGGAAAAGTTAAAGATTTGGACAGGCTAGGGATGGGCACAAGACAACAAGACAACTGTCTTCAGTCATGTACAACGTCCCCTGTGGCTGGGATGAAGTGCAAACAGCTTAATTCAAAGCAAAGTTTACAATTATATGCTGGAGCAACTCTCTAGATATAAACCAAGCTACCTAGGCAAATGGCAGAACTTCTTTCACTGCATGTTTTAAGTGCAGCTTAAGTAAATATCCTGTATCTAGGGATTGATCCCTTATTAGAGAGGAGTAGAGAAAAAGACTTCCTGAGGCCTCTATCAGCCCATGTCTGTAGTCTGTATCACCTGTGGAGGGAAAATGCTTTAGGCTTGTGTTGTGAAGCCCAGCAAGCCTCTACTGAGTAAATATATATATGTGTATATGTATATGTGCACACACACAGATTTTCAGGAGTTAATCAGCCAAATTTAAGAGGATTTCCTTCAGGTCAGCAAAAGACTCCCTGCTGTCAGAATCATGGGCATGTTAAAGCTTCTTAATAGATAGTTACAAAGAGGGGTTTTGTGTGTTTGTTTTTAGTTAGCAATTCTTTATCCTAACTCTTCTTCTTGAAAAGGCTAAATTATGCTTAAACTCAGTTCAGCCTGAGGCAGAAGCTCATGATGGGAAACTTTATCCCAAATAATTAAATTCTGGCACAGTTTTAACTGAAACTGGATCTTTATAAGGAAAATGTTTAGCAATCTAAGCTGTAGACGTTGTGGTCACTCTGCCTTACAGATAGATCCACATACGTATGCACAGAATAAGCTTCACTCCAGTTCCAGAGACACTGAAGTTCTAACAACCTTCCTTATCTCAAGTTCATGAGATATATTTTGAAGTCTCAGTCTTTTAAAAACATAAACTTAACAGTGAACTGTCAAAAAAACCCCTAAGTGAGTTAAGGTATGTTCGCACTATCACAAAACACTGCTTTAAGTAAATACAGACTGGGAGTATGCACACCAGCAGTCAACGTTGCTCAGCTGTTAGGCAGTAACGTGTCTGGCCAAAGTAATTTATGTGCTTGCACAGTCTTCATGGATGTTATCCTCCTCCCACACTTCAGCTGAGATTGTCAAAAGTACCTACGTTTACTTACAGGCATGTATGAAGCAAGTCATGTTATGTGCTGATTTGTGAAATATGCATCATGAAATATTGGTTAAACAGAGTGGAAGGGTACGTGAAAAAATTGACACTGGGGGTGTACCTACAATGTTACACTTAGTCCTAAACAATGAAAATGTAGCAGACTGTAAAAACGTGTAGCTAAGGGAAACAGTGAAAGTACAATCAACCCAACCATTTAAACTTAGGCAGAACATTGTAGATTAAATATGTTGCTGGGAAGTTACTCTGTGCATACACATATAGAAAATTAGGTAATAATTTTTATCGCTACTTTGATTATCTGATCAGTAGTATGGTGAATATGTATTTACATGAATATTGGCCTTTCTGTCACTGACAAGCGTACATCTCAAATTATCTTTTTGGCTTGGTCTTCCTTTACTCCTCCTTATGGCCACTCAATTATTTCCTCTTATCAGCAATATATAATTATTCTAAATTATGAGAGAGGAGATGTATTGTTATAACTCACATATTTTTCTTGCATTCACCTATAACAGTATTTCCCTACTTCAGGATATATCTTTTTGAATCTAAAAAAATACGATTCATAGGAAAGAAGTGTCAAATAATTTTTGCTTTGTCTAAAATTTGCAAATGTTTTACATTTAGCAATTAACCATGAAAAGCATATTTAAATGGCTCTAACCCAGTATATATATTTAATATAGCTGCACAAGAGAAACAACGTGGCACTATGCTAATTTTCTGTAAAACATACTTTGTTTCTTTAAAAATTACCACTCCCTAAAGTATAACAGGAGCCCATTTTAAGTTCTGTGTCATTTGCATTTGAGATGGAAAATTGAAGAAAGCTGCCTTAATTGAAGCTTGAAAGATATGGAACTGAGCCTTCAGGGAGTGTTGGGCACTTTTCTTGTCATTCTGGTTGATTGATTTGCATGATGTGGGTGGGGAATGTTGTTGATCAGGCTGTCCATTTTAATTTTGTACTGGTTGTGTCAGCTTTAAAGTGAAGTACGAGCTCAGCTTTAAAGCGAGGAGCAAGCATACAAGCTTTAGAATAGACACTGCACTGCGGGCTAAAATAAGTAAAATAGCACCATTTACACTCTTAAAAAGTGCGATAGTTAAGTGAATTCAGAATATCGTATGCTGCAATACATTATCATTAGTCTCTTGTATTGAATAAGTGCCTTTCTTTTTTGTTTTCCTGATTTCATATGTCTATAAACAAGCTGGAAGAAAAGTCTTCAAACTTAACATGTGACTTTCCTGGTTCCTTGAGAAATACTGCTCTGAATGTAGCAGACAACCAACAAGCCTTAATGATGAGACTTGATGTGTCCCCTAAAGGAAAAAAAAACCCAAAGCTTATTTTACTGTTCTGATTTACATTGCAATATATGCCAAACCTAACCTGGCTGCCATCAGATCACCGTGTCTTGCTACTGCTTGATTTCCTATCTAATCATTCTATTTAAGAGGGGTTGAATTAGTCTCCTAAGTTGTTGCTACATGCACATCTATTGCAATCAGACTTTCTTTAAAAAAAACAAAAGCAAAACAACTCCACACTTACTTGTTTTCTGTGAACCATTTCTGCCCAGAGTGTTTAACTGGATAACTGTTCTTGCTGCATTGCTGGTAATACTGTTGTGACCATTGTGAAACCCAAAAGCACCATCCAACAGATGGCATATTGGCCAATTAATGACATTAGTGCTTCTGTGTTATTTGGCGTCCTACATAAATGGAACAAATAGCCTTCCCTTTTGCCTATGTTATCATACAGCAGTGTTCATTAATGCTCTCAAAAACGGGGAAAAAAAAAGAAAAAGAGGTCCTTCTTCCCACCCACTTCCCACTCCCTGACAAGGAAACCATATGTTTCAGGAGATTAGTAATAGAGCAGCTTCTTTCTGAAGGTCACAATTAATGCAAAAAATAAAACCTTAACTATACTTCTTTTAAGAGGTTGTTAATGAAATGTGCAAATGCCTCAGCATTTTTGTATTCAGCACAATTCAGTCCAGTAGCACACAGGGTTATAATGTACCTAAGGGGAGAAGACATAAAGAATTAGGTCTGGAGTCTGGGGATTGGAAGGCAACAGCTTGAGTAGACTAATTGATTTCCAGACTGATTTTTTAAAAATCTATACAGTGAAAATACTAATGAGGCCCTGTTTTGGAGGGAGGAGAAGTTGTTCTAAATTTAACTATAAACTTTCAGTAACTATGAGGTCTTGTGCTCCAGGTATTTAGAATGTAAAGCAGCTGGAGAGGTTTTCTTCCTATGAGCCCTCCAAACATATCTTGTATATGTCTGGCTCTATTTGTTGTGACATGCACAAAAAGCAGTATGTGTCAGAGGACTTAAAAGCTGGATGTTGTAGCATTGAACTTACAGATGCCCAGCTCTGGAGTAAAATCAGGACTCCTACATGCAGCTCTTGGGCTGCTTCGACAGAGTATGTATGAAAAGTTTTCTAGCTCTTGTGTTGGAGGACTGCCAACATGCTGAATCAGGAGTGCTTGGTCAACATCTTCAGCAGAGAGATGCCGGTGTTAGTGGTGGGAAGTGCTCCCTACACAGGTACCTGTTAAGTCTCTCATCTCTGCCTCAGGTGCTCCAGAGAGGCACCTCTCTTCACTTGGGATCTATTTCCTGGAAGTGTGCTCTTGAACATAGGTAGGATTTATGTCCCTTATTTCTGGATTCTAATCAGGACCAGGTATTACCTGAGTCATGGTTTCACAGCCCTGTTGGTGCAAATGTGAGTGTCTGCAGGAGTGCAACTCAAGGGGCACAGACTGTGCGTTATCAAAATCAGGTGCCCCTAAAGTCTCTGATTTGCTGCCTTGTAAACACTAAGGGTTATAATGCAGGAGTTTTAAATTTAGTCCAAATCCCACTCTAGGTTTTCTAAACACTCATGTTGGATCTGGCCTTTCATGCTGTTCATACTTATCCTGACTCTCGTGAGAAATGGTCTGAAGCTCTGACAGGGCTATCATCATTCTGTGGATTACACACGTAGAGCAGAATTGAAAGAGAGCATTAAGCCTGCAGAGTCATGCACCCCCACATTAGGAAATAACGGTGTTAAAATCATTCACAGATTTATAATTGTGCCCTCCTGGTAAAGATCTCAATTACAGAGTCCCATTCAATACTGGAATGTTACATATTCTTTGTCACAAAGCTATCTTTTGGGGGTTATTGAACCCTTTTAAAATATTGGCCAGTTTTGAGAAGAAACATAATCTCCTGTTTTTTTCCTCTTTGTTGCAAAACCATTTCTCAAGTTCAACATGATTTCTCAAAAGTTAGAATTTGGGGCAGTACAAAGCTACCCAGACAACGGTGATTAGTTTTCCTCTCCCTGAATCACCTTGTGATGGGGTTTGCAGTGACCCTGGTGTCCTTGCAAGGCAAAAATAGGAAAACATGTCCAGAGTGAAGGAAAAGATGGTTTTGTCATAGCCTGGCCTTAGATTGACTTAGGCTGCCCTGGCTCTGTGCTGAGTAAATGCTTGTGGATAGTAGAAGTCTGTTGGGTAATGAGAGGCAGTGGGAGGGCAAGGAGAGGAAACAGGAGGAAGGGATAACAGCCTTTGAAATTTCTTTTATTACATAGTTTGGAACGGGGATGTTCTCGATATTATTTGTCACTGGCTATTTCTTTTGTTCATGCGTAATAGAGGCTTGGTTGTCTTTAGTCTGCTATGAATGTTTCTATTGCTTTCCTCTACAGAGTGGGCCAAGGGAAGCGCTTTACTGCTATTTTGGACTCTTAGGTCCATACTTTAGATCCTTAGATTGACTCGTTCCTTTCCAGAGTAAAGATGAACAAGATTTATTATCCAAGTCCCGGCACTGCAGTCAAGTGCTTTCATTCCTAATTATTCCAAGCAGAATGAGACACATTCCCCAGAGTGACCAGGTGCCTAAGAAACCTTTTCAAATTGCTTTAGTTAGAGAAAGAAGTCAAATTATTATTTCTTACTTTCCTAGTAAAGGATCAAAGCCAGCATTTCTAGATTAAACATGTGGTAAGAGTGGCATCTAATGGCTCTGAAATCCTCAGGATGGCGGGGGAGGGCATGCTGATTTTTGAAGGATCACATATAGATGTTTTGCCATTTTCATTAGGAAGTGTAGGAACTAAATAAGGATTTTGTATGCCACCGGGTGTCTAGTTCCACTGGGAACTGCAGTTTTTGATGCTCAGATGCATGTGGATCCTGTGTGGAGCTACCTTGCTGATATAAACAGTTTGGGTACTTTTGGTTAACTACTATTTCTATAAATAAACAAGTGTATAGTGCCATCACATGTTCTTCCTTTCCTGCCTTCCACTCCATATGGGACTTTTATAATTCTAGAATTATAAATATGATGTAATCACCAATACTTCCGCTGGTAACATTACTATCTCTGTAAAGCCTGATAGCTAACAAAAACTGTTTTCAAAGCAGAGCTGATCTCATTGGTGATGCTTGAGCATAAAGATGCTTTGGCATGATAAGATTATGTATAAACTGATGTGTTTGTTATTGAAACATATCTTAGGTTTCCATATCTATTCAAAAGGGAAAAGAAAAAAGAAAAAAAAAAAAAGTAACTTATTCCCTGGATGGAAATGGCATAGCAAAAGGATTTTTGAAATCTTCCAGCTGCTGAGAGACTATTTTAAGTACGGAAAGAAACAAATTAAGCTGATAAGAGTAGGCTATTTGGCTTTTATGCAAATAAAAATTCAGTTGTTTCACTACAACAGAACTGTACCATTCCTGATGCCTCTCCTCCAAACCTTTCTTTATGAGTCAATAGCTCCAAATAGCTAATGCCAAACATTGCTGTAACCTGGTATGCTACTATCTGGAAATTTCAGATTAGACTCTGTCAAAAACTGTCAAAGAACGGACCACAAAATAAAGAGGGGAATTGCTTACAGTGGGTTACAGACTGCTGTTCTATTAAGAGAATTAATTGGAGCAAAATAACTACAATTATAAGTAGGAACTATAATGGGAATGTGAATGAAATATATATAGTTATATGACCCACTAATGACTCCAAAAAAAGCTGTAAGATGAATGAGTCACTGAGTTTTAAATATAGTTCCCTGCTGCAATAGTTTTATCATAAGAAAGGCTCCACTTGAATTAAAGGGGAGCAAGGGCTATATGATGGGGTCCTACAGTCATGCCTCAGTGATTCGTACACTGACAACAAAGGCAGAGGCTACACAAGTAGTTTCTATTATAAGTGATGTAAGAGAGAAACGTTTGCAAAGGGATGACTCACTGATCAGAGGGCTTTCAGTTTGACTGCGATACAGTGGTTCAGATAAATGCGTTCATTATTTTCTGTAGCCTGTGACCTTCCTGCTTCATAAATAGTAACATTTCTTTTTCTGCACAATATTTATTTTAACATCGTCACTATTGATTTCACTGTATTTCATCAGTTGTTCCAATTGTAAAGTTAGGCTCACTGGCTAATATAAGATCAGCAGCTTTCTAAAGGCAAAGAAAAGTCGTGCTACCATTTTAACAGCTGGGAACAGAAATAGCCTTTGACACAATGCTTTTAAAGCAATTTTTTTACTACATGACACAATTTGTTTTTAAAGAACTGTGATGTATCTTACAGACACATGTCTGGCAAAGCAAAGTCATGAGAGGGGTAAAACAAACAAAATGACCTCTGCTCTGCTGGCCACCGAAACAGCACAGGCAAGGAAGTGAAGAATTTTACAAGGTCCTTCGGAAACATAAACCCAGAGACTATATTGCAAATGTTCTTACTGTCATTTGCAGTGCTGTCTCTGAAGGTTATTTCTAATTTCAGCCACAATTTGCATGAAGTGAAGAAGTAACTCAGATAACCTGCTGAAAAGTTTGTGGGTTTGGGGGACCATATATTGCTACAAGGAGCTTCTGAGAGCTTATATGCAAAAGTATTTCTCACCTCTTCAAGAGATTTTCTTTGCACATTTGAAGAAGTGAAAGGAAACTTCAAAATAATGATAAAAAATGGTAACCTATTTCTTCTTTTTCCCATTTCCCCTCTCCTACCACCACATATGCATACTTCTAAAGAGATAAGAGGAAGGAACTTCATTGCCACTGTGCTGCAGAAGTCCGTAGAGACAAACTTAAACAATGATTTATTTCTCAAAATAAATAAAACTGAGAGCAACCTTCTTTCCCTGGAAAAATTTGGCATCATTTATTGATATGAAACCACAGAAAGCATCTGGTATTTAAAAGCTATTAAGAACCCAGTGCAGCCAGCCTTTCTCATGCCTATAATTCAAATAAATAAATTGGCTTACTCTTCGGAGTGAACATGGGATGAGAGCACAGGGCTTGCCTCTCCGCATGTGTGATTGCTGTGCACCATTGCCCGAGCTCATCCTGCCAAAGCCATAGAGCTCAGAGTTTAAGCTGACATTCAGTCCCTAGTTTAGCACAAGCTGTTTTTAAGCTCTCCAGTAGCTTGTTAATACAACACCTTTTTCATTGTTTATAATGACACCAAAGGAGTAATTAAGAGAGAATATTTTAACTGTACCTGAATTTAACTTGTCCTTTGTTGCTATTCAGATCATGCACAGAGTTTCTTTGAGTTAGCATGTTCAGTAAATTCATCCCTGGCAACAGTGCTGACATCCAGCATTAGGGCTACAGACCATACATCCATAAAAATCTTTCCTCCCATCTCTTGTGAAATTCTGGCATTGCAGCTCAGAGAAATGGAAGAGATATAGCAGGCCTGAAGCAAATGATGAAAAGCTTGTGATCTCCCCATGCTTATTTATGTGACGAGTCCTAACAACAAGCCAACATTTCCTGCAAGTCGTGTGTGTCTGGGAGTCTTTGGAGATTTGTGGCAGAGAGGGTGATGCATCCTTTGGTTTGTGAGCTGTCCATGCCTTTTAGGGGTTTCATTGGCCTATCCAGGGATCCCTCGCAGTTAAATTTCTTCTTGTCCCTTCTGTACACTGAGGCAATTGCCACAATGGAAGATGTGTGTTCTACGTTCAGATATGTAGTCATGAAAAGTCTAGTATTTTTAAAACATGCGTTTTCAAACAACATGCTTTCATACTGTTCATAGCGTACTGTAGAATTCAATAAAATTTGTAGTGCATGCTAGAATAGGAGTATTTAGAATGTGAACTGTTTTGTGGGATATTAACTGTAGACTGCTACTGCCATTATCTTTGCAAGATCAAACATGATGGAAAAGTTTGTTTGATATACTCAATATCAAACACTGAAATATTAATGGTAGTAGCACAGATTGTCACATCAAAAGCATGTAAATGCTCAGAACTATTTATTTACTTTTTCATAGTTAAGGCCTAGGAAAAAGTCTTAAGTAAAATATTGTAACTGTAAATTTTTGATGGGCTTATTATGAGGAGCTTGGTAAAGTTTTTTAAAGAATTATTTGAAGAAATTGACAGCAGTAATTTCTTTAAACATTGGAGAAAAACTTATGCTGTTTTCATATAAAAGTAGATCCCTTAGAAATATTTTGGTCTATTTTGTGTGCCAAAGAGAACTTGTTTCAATGCAAGTAAAGAGAACTTTACTGCTGAAAATAATATTCTGCCAAGGATGTAAAACATAGTATGACATGAAGATCGATTGTAATGAAATTTTTCAGCCAGGCAGAGTTTGGTATATACCAGAAACTAATAACCATTTTAGTCTCTTTTAAATCTTGTTATTTATTTCTATTCTAATAGAGGGAAGGAATAAGAAGCCCCCTGGTGACAAAACTAATATCTTTATATTGAAATGGATATTAAAAAAGCACAGTATGTACTTAGGGACTCTAAACTGCACATGCTCTTGTGCTTTGTTCTGTGCCCATAAAGAGTCCCATGGAAGCTGAAGAGGACTGTTCATATCCATAAAGTTAAAGCATATTCCTAAGCACTTGTAAGCTGAAGGGCTAGTTTAACAAACGCATTAACCATCCATCATCTTTTTCCCTTTATGCTTATATTTCCAGTGAAAAGAGCATTCAGTATCTTAAATCTTCTTCATCAGACAAAACTGCACTGTAACTCCACACGTCACAGGATGAGAAATGAAATGCAGGAAATAAAAATCACTGTCAACCCAATTGTATAAGAAGTTTACTGTGGGACATGTTCTTTCAATATCTTAAAGCCACTCCTCCACACTGGATTTCAGGGGACAATGTGAGAGTATGAGCTTAGAAAGTGACACCAGGGCTCTGAGCACTGGAAAGCATTGGCTGTCAGTCACTTCTGAGGACAACCTGAAAAGGATTAATGCAAGGAAATAAATTGAGCATGAATTCAAATGACTTGGTCGAGCTGAATCAGAGCAAAAGTTTCTATGATGCAGACTGTCTGGGAAACCAGGCCTTAGTGTTTTGCAAGGGTACAATCTACTTCTTTTAAAAAGCCACAGCATGTGTTGCTGTTTTCTGGTAATGCCAAAAATCTTTCATACAGAAGGCTGAGATTCTGTGATTTAATAGCCTACTTGAAAATGCAGGTGGAAAACTATACCTGCCCACAAACTGTATTTCTGATTTATTTTATCATTTGCAGAAGTACACCATTACAGAAGAAAATAGCTTGAATGGAAAAAGACAGTTGGGCCCATAGATGAGTTCGGCTCCAGACTTAGTTCCAGCGTTTTTTGCTGAAAGGCATTGACCTTATAGTTAATATAAGATGGTATGATCAACCAAAAAAAACTTTCCATTCTGAAACTGCAGCATGTTTGGAGTGTATGGAAGAGGGGAAAACACTTTTGATACGATTATACATTTAGCTGAGAATGAGAAAATAAATTATATTTAAATAATGCTTTTTCTGGTGGCTGGGAGTGAGGCTCAGAAACAAATCCCTTTAACTGCTATTATTAGCCATCTCAGAGGGGAGAGAGATTTTATCTGACTCTGCCCCAGTTTGAAGGCCTCTCAGTAATACGAAGAAATTGAAGTAAAACTATATGAAAGTAATTTGTCCTAATTTCTAGCACCTACTAAAGTGATCCATATTGAAAGTCTAGTCTAAGGAATGACACTTTAAAGGACTAATTCCCTGCTCCCAAACGTAAAGTGTTCTTCCCCATCAGCTCTTCTCCTTTGCCATAGAGAGGCTGTTGTGATTTTGTTTTATAGTTCCAATATAAATGTAATTCTATAATCTTAATAGGAGCCTGGAATGTTTAAAATTCAAGATACAGTTTCTATGCAAAATGGCAGAATTGTATTGGGTCACAATCACCAAGCATCACTTTATTTTCTTGTTATGTTAATTCATTTGGTGGCAGGTTAGGTGTGGTCTCCTATTACTGTTCTTAGTAATAGGAGCTAAGAGGTGCAGAGGAGCTAATAGTCCATTAGCTCCTCTGCACCTCTGTGCCTCAAGTATCCAGATAATTAGTTTTTAGCATAGACACTGAGTATAAGTACTAGTTGTCAATTAAAATAAAAGTTCGTGATCACATCTTGTGCAGGTATTTTTGGCCTCCAGGGAAGCAGTGTATTGACTTATCAGTATGGTCTGCTGCCAAGTATAGCTTTATTTCTTACCCTTCAGTTAAAGTACTGAAAAGGCAAGTGGCCAACAGAAAGACAGGGAAAATATGGACTGACACAAACCTAGAAAGACAAGGCTGGCAGAAATCCACAGTATTTTTGGCTGTAAATGACTAGTGGCTTTCCTGGCTCAAACGCCTTCAACAACATTCAGGACACCCTGAGATTTGTTTTTTTCTTAATTCTTCATGCACTTTTGGTGCCATCAGAGGAAATGTTATCCTACAGTTTCACGCATGCTTCCTAATTTTCTTTTTTTTTTTTGATTGCCACACACTTCCTGTAATTTTCACCCCTTACAGTATTTTCCTTTTTTTCCAGAGTACTGAGAACACAGGAGGCAGTTTTCTGAAGGGGACGATTTTCTGAAGGTTTATCACCTCACCAGATTAATCGCTAGGCTTTTTCTTCAGCCATTTGACTGAACATAAATTGAACTAGGAGACCACACCTAACCTGCCACCAAATGAATTAACATAACAAGAAAATAAAGTGATGCTTGTCGATTGTGACCCAATACAATTCTGCCATTATGCATAGAAACTGTATCTTGAATTTTAAACATTCCAGGCTCCTATTAAGATTATAGAATTACATTTATATTGGAACTATAAAACAAAATCACAACAGCCTCTCTATGGCAAAGGAGAAGAGCTGATGGAGAAGAATGCTTCATGTTTGGGAGCAGGGAATTAGTCCTTTAAAGCGTCATTCGTTAGTGCCAGTGACATCCAGCCAAATGGATACAAGGTCGCTGCAAGGATTACAGGTTTCTATTGGATTCTGAAGGGTAAAATTCAAGAAGGCAGCATTTGTAGAGAGAAGTAGTATTTTATTAGATAAACTGGTAGAGATCAAGGCATGCTGTGCTTGGTCATGGACTCTCACGGCTATAGCATATACCAGCAAGGTCTATAGCATCTTTCTAACCAGAAAAAATATTGCTGCCATATCTGCCTGCATTATGAGGATTTTAACCCTGTATTTACAAGTAATTTACAGTGCTTGATGATTAACAAGAACCAGGTAAAGCTCCTGCTCAGCCCTGCTCACTTTCTAGCACTAGCAGAAATGAAGAACAGTACAATCTCATTTTGGATGCAAAAGGAAATATCTGTTGAGTAAAGTCAACACTTGAACTGAAGAGAGGGTGTGAACAACAGTAGATGGCTATTTCCGAGTAACTTTGTGTGTGAATGTCCTGGTTGTGAGAGAGGAGTGCTTTGCTGCAGGTGGGTAGCTCATGGATGAGTCAGGAGCAACTCTGGTGACAAACCTGCAGGAAGTGTAATTCACATAAACCCTTCACGTTAAAAGTATGTACGTCTTTGAAGTATGTACGTCTACGACACCAAATACTCTGGATAAGCACAGCAAAAAAAAAATCTTCACAAATCAGAGAGCTGAGATCAGTCAGTCCGCAAGAGCCAAGCCTGTAAAAACAGCCTGAAGTTACCAAAAGCACGTAAGAAAGTCACGAATGAAGTGATCATTCTCAAAAAGAGCTGGAGGAAAAAAAAAACTTTCGGAGCCCTAGCACTTCCGAGACTCCGTAAGGGTTTGGAAACGCGGCTGCAGTTTTTGTTTCTTTCTTTTTTTCCCCCCTTTCTTTTCTGTAAAAAGGGAACGCGAGCATGAAATTAAAAGAAAATTAGCTTTTAACCTGCAGAAAACGAATTCACGTGTAGCCTGGCTTGGGTAGACGAGGGCACTTATTCCCTGTTCTGCAGTTTTAACTTTTCAAGGCTGTCCCCGTCCCCGTCCCCCCCCCCCCGCCTGTTGGCGGGAACGGCGCGCGGTGCTCTGCTCCAGTCCTTTGGCGCCCCCTGGTGGCGGCAGCGCGCCTCGCGGCCTCAGCTGCCTCCTGAGGCGGGAGGGCGGGGAGGAGAGGAGGAGAGGCCCTCGCTGCGGCAGGCGGCCGTCCTGCCCCTGGGCCCTCTTCCTTTGGGTGGTGCTGGCAGAGGTGTGTACCCCCCGAGAAACGCGCTCCCTCGTTTGCTGTAGCTGTGCCCTTTGCATGGAAACGCACCCGGTAAGCAACGGTCCCTGTTGCATTTTGCCCGTGACGTCAGTGAAGCTGTAATTTTGATTCTTACTTAGCCGTTGAAATAAAGAAATGCGAGCAACTGGGGTAGTGCATGGGTGCTTTATGCAGCCCCATATCAAAGATACTTCTGTTTTCTTGCAACAGAAGTCATTCAAGATCCCGAGCCTGAAGGTTCCCTCCCATTTCTTCTTAAGCCTTCTCCTACGCACTTGTTTTCATCCATGCCCAAATATCAAGGCATACAAAGTCTGTTTATATGGGATGAGATTAATTGCCAAGACGAGCAGTTTGAAGGCTGCTACCCTGCTGATTTCTGGATTTTAGACCCAAGTTCAATTTTAAGCTCTTCCAGTTGCTGATTCTGAGATAAGTCATCTCTCCTATTTTTAGCCATGAACAGCTTTGAAATTAACATTTATTTGGTGCTGAGTCTTGCATTTGTTTCCAGCATAGGAATAAGATTTTCCCCGCATGCATTTGGCTGTGTTGGACCTTAATTAGAAAAAGGAAAGAACAGATACCCATCTTTGAGAATTCAGTTAACGTTTGCTTGCACTTCATTAACTAATGCCAAATGCAGGAAGGAAGTAAACATTCCATTCTTTAAGAAGATTAATGAATGAAAGTGTGTTGTAATGTGGAAAAAATAACATAGGAAACATTATCACAGGCAGAAAGTGTATTATTCCAGTTCTGACACTGGAGAAGAAGAGGGAAAACAAAGTATACATAACTAGCTTCAGTTTCGGTCAGCTCATACCATCACCAGTGTTGCTTTACAGTAACATTTGAAATGTAGTTGTTTCCATAAAAAGAAATTCTGGGTCTGGGTTTACCCTCGCTTTCCCTGGACGTACTGTGCACCGCCCATGGTAGAAGTGACTGGAGCTCTGCCTGCCTGCACTCTGCTTGCAGCCCTAGATAACGTGCCGCTAAAGTGCCGGTTGGCCCGGCTGCATTGTCATTACTGCAGCTGCTGCTGTAGGTGAGCTCGGGGTGACCTGCGTGGACCCAGCCAGCCGTGGCTTCCCAGAGCTGTGAGGTTTTTATCCATGGCGTCGTCTAGAAAGTCATGCCGCAGATAACCTAGTCCTGTGATGGGGTGCCAGCGTCTGAGCAGTGATGATCTCCGAAGATAAAACCGAGCAATCTTCCTCTGCTCCCAGTCATCCCTATCAACCAGTAACTGACTGAGACCCTTGTTGGCAACAGCCATGTTGAAATCCCATGTTAAGCACCATTGTGATGGCCGTGCCTCCATGATGATCCCTGCCTCCCCACTGTGCTTGTGACTGGTGACTGGGTGGTGAACTGCCCTCCACACAAGTAGAACAACAATAAACCTGGATATCTCATCATCTGCATACAGCTGTTTATAAAACTGAAAGACTACTAGTAACACTATCCAAAACAGAACTGAAGTAAGTATCAAATGTATAATGCCTCCTGGGATAAATAAATCATGTGAGTCACAGGGAGCTCCAATAGCAGAGGCTGTTAAAGTTCAGAAAGGAACAGGGGTATGAATGTCATGGCCTTTTAGAGACTGCATGCTTGAAGGAAGATGCCGTCACAACTTGCTGTCCTTTACCTCTTCTTTTTCCTTACAGTTTTCCTGAACCTCAATGATTTTGTGCTCAGCTGAAAGGGAAATCCACAAGAGCATCGTGCACCTGGGTTCTCCAAACTCATAAGGCTGTAATGCTGTCTGCTTTTGTTTTGGGGATCAAAAGACAGGGTCTCGTATCTCCTCATCGCAATATGTGGCCTGATGAGAGTAAGGCACAACTTTGTTTCAAGGGCTTTACCTTTTTCTGGTTCTTTATGGTGCTATATGTCTTCAGCTTTCAATCACAGCAATACAAAAAGTAGTAATAGCAGAGTGCCCAGCACCTTGCTATAACAAATCCCAAAGCTACTGCTGTGGAAGCTAGAGCTCCAAAATTAATCAGGGCAGGATTTCACTTATAATTTTATTTTCCACACACAACTTCCAGTAATCTGCTGATATTTGTAACAGTATAAAAGCATCGGCAAAGACATATTCACAGTGTGCAGTCACTCAGTTGGATTTCTACATCATGTTAAGAAAAATAGAAACACCTTTCTGGAGGCAATTAGTATCTATAAGTATCTGAAATACCATCCTGGGAAAGGTGGTCACTGTAGAAATGCTTAGCTGTCTGGTTAATCTGTAGCTTGTCCACTGGAAATGCTCACACTCAGTAAGGTAAAGCATCGCTGAATGCTGGGCTGCTACTTCACATACTGGCTTGTGGAAACTCCTGAAGGTGACTGGCAGCTATGGCTTGGCATGGACTTGCCCAATCCTCTGTATTAGGGAGATGTTCTCTTCAGGCTTGGGTAGGTCTTCTCAAGTTTTACACCCATTGCTAATCAGTAAACAATATGTGAATTTGAGTAGTGGGTTTGGAGGACAATGATGATTTAGGTGCTGCACAGAGACAGTGTAACCCCGTGGCTTCTTCATCCCTAAGGCAACTGGAAAATGCAGAGTGATGGTCCAAGCAGCAGGAAACTGGGATTTAGCCCTGTACCAGATCCTATCCTTTTGGAAATGAAAGGACATTCCTAAAGGTATGAACCTTTGCAGGGCTAGGTAGCAAGGAAGCCTTAGTTTCCTCCTCCTGCCCTGCACCACCTCGGGCCCTGGTGCTGGAGGGAGCAAGTGGGACAGGATGTATGAAGTGCACTCCAGGGAATTACAGCAGTGAAGCCTCCAGCATTTCTCCAGGAAAGCAGGGAAGGGAGGGTGCAGAACACACCTCACCTTTTACCTTGTCTATATCACTTGATCCTCAGGATGAACTGATGTGAAATAGTAGGGTAGCCTTAAGAGAACGGCTGCTTTTTCTTTTAAAAAGGCATATATTTGTTTACACAATGAATCCAACACTGGTTCAGTAACGACCGCAATATAGCCAATCTTCCCAAAGGTAAAACCGCAGCTGGGATTAGATGTACAGCTAACATGATCCATGAAAGCTTTACTGAAGCCCATGCTAATTTACATGGCTTCATCTTGTGATATGTGGAAATACAACCTCAGAATGGCAAAGCCAGTAGGGAAGGAAGGACAAAAGAAAGTTAGTAACTTTCACTTTGAGGGTTTTTTCTTTATTTTGCAGGTTTCTGCCTCAAATTAACATTGGCTAATGAAGTTCTTTGCTGTGAACAGTAGGTCGATTACTGTAAGGATTACATTTGTCTTTAATGAAGTGAATCTTACTGCTATTGCTCCTGCTCAAGGATATTCTAATAAATGAAGTCTCGCATCCTAATGAGTTTTAGCCATATTAGAAAATTATAAATAAATAAAAAATCCAAAAATAATTTTTAATTACGCAGGGATTGTTCCCAAAGTGAATCCATCTCAGACAGGAAGGTAGCTTTAAATACCTGGTGGTTTAAGAAGAACCATTTCCAAAGGGATCGTTAGAAAATTCATCTTTTACAGATGCAACACTCATGGCACCAATTAATTAATGAAACTGTAAATTAGCATAACTTTAGTACAAAAATAGATACAAAGTAGCTGTCAGAACACAAGCATCTAAAATAGAAAGTCTTATTTTTTTCTTCTTGGTTATACCAGTAAAGCAGAAATTAGACTTTGGGCTATAAGCACTTCCTTAAAAATAATCTTTCTTATCTGCAAAATTAAGACTGTGACATGAAACATACCTTAGACAAAAATACCTTAATTATTGTGAAGTATCAAAGCATCACTGAAATAACTGGAGCTTTACTGATAAATCCTGGCAGAGTGCCTGAGCCATCCAAGTTTCTGTGCAGAAGAGAACTGCAGTTCAATACCTGTCTGTTCTGTTCATATTTCAAACTCCACATGGCTCCTCCTGATACTAAAATGAGCCCGGTCTGAATCCATCAGGCATTTTCCTTGTTAATCTGCCGGTCTCCGTTATCCTGTTCTCTGCTTCTGATTTTAAGTCTGATTTTTGCATTCAATAACAAGTCTGATCATCTCGGCTGAGTTAAATAGCTCAGTTTTTTCATACAGTAGCTAATCCATCTTTGTGCAGCCATGCAAATGTAACACTGATAACTACTGCAGTACTTATACTTCAGCAACAAGGCAACTAAAGCTGTGAGAGTGGATAAAGTGCCTCTGAACTCATGTCCATAGGGTATAAATCCAAGTTGGAAAATCCAACCAGGCTTCCACCCGAGCGGGAGGAGGCCTGGTTAATTTGATTAGAAAGTGGCTAAGGTGCCCATTCCTGCTACCACTGCTAAAATAATATTAGATGAGGGCAAAAAATGGAGATGACATGTTTACAAACAATCTAAAAAGAAGCAGTCTCCAAATTTACCTGTTTCACGACCTTCCAATGCCTTTACAACAGGGGATGTGGGTTTTCTTATGAGTGTTTTTCCAACAATAGAAAATGACTTGATGTCAACTTCTGTTTTCGAATGGCACGGACCGAGTTGGGCGTAGGAGGAAGGAGCCAGCCAAGAGGAAATTTGAGGCTTTTTAGTTTCCCACTGTAAGCAGGTATGCATTGACTGTACTGCTTCCAAAGGCGTATGCTGCAAGTCAGCATTAATAATAGCTCACAAAAATGTGGCTAAACCTGTATAATACACAAGATGTAGTCATAGCACCCTGTAGGACAGCACCCATTATAGTGCAACTTCCAGATGTCTAAGTAATAAACTCTCTACCTCCTCCAAGTCCACCACATTTACACCCTATTTGTTCCTAAAAATCCTCTGTCTCAACCTTGAAAGAATGAACGTGTCCGATAAAGGCAGCAAAAGTCAGGGTGATTGAGGATTTTCCGACAAAATGTTTTTACTGGAAAATTCCATTTCTGAGAACTAAAATGTTTCTCCAAAGTGCAACTTATTTAAAAAAAAATAAATCACCCAAAGCTGCTGATGAAACAAGGTATCCTGAAAAGACACCTGATGGGCTATGGTGCTCCCACAGCTTGTAGCGCTTGTAATACTTGTGGGTTTTTCAGTCGGATTCCTGCATGCCCTTGCCACATGGAATAAAAAACCCCTCAGGTTCCTGCCACAGAAGCAAGGGTCTGGTAACCCTGTGGTTTTAGCTTCACTGAAACTTAGCTTTAGACTCTGCAATATGGAGCTTGAAAGCCTCAAATCCCAGTTGACTCAAACAGCGGTTTCCAGACTTTTATCTCACAACTGGTCCCTCCTCTCACTGGATCTTAAAAGCCACATGGAAGCAGTGGAAAGTGGACTTTCAAGCTCAATTTAATTCATAAACAAAACATTTTTATTGTTTCCAAACATTTTTTTCTGCCACTGTGAAACATTTTGAAACATTGGGTTTTTTTCCTCTAGAGTGAAATATTTGTTCTTTTTCAGAATCTTTGGATTCCCAATAAACATGGAAATTCTCATTTTAATCAGCTTCAACTGAAGTTGAAAAGTGGAAAGAAAGAAAAAAACCCCAAACCCCAGTAGCACCCCCTACTTGGGAAAGCTGTGGAGCTTTCCATTCCTAACAGCAGAATTGCATTGTTGGTTAGAAAGAGCAACACCCAGAACAGTTTTGCATTGGAAACATGGATGAACAGGAACGGCTACTGTCTTTGTCATTGTAATCAGAAAAAAAAAGACTTGATCCCTTTACTTACATAGGCTAAAGATTTTGTATTTCCCTGCTTTTCATCTAAGTGCTTTCTTTGAATCTTGGCCAGTGGATAAGAAATTAGTCGAGAGGTTTGAGATGATGTGAAAAGAAAAAAACATCAGTTAGACCTGCCTTTGTTCAGATGTTTGGAACTTGTAGGAGCAATTAGTGCTTTGTTGTAACAATTGAAAATGCTTATCTTCTGAGCTGACATACTTGATGCATGAATCCGATTCCTTTATGTACTTAGTAGGGATTAGAAGAGGAAAAAAGAAAAAGGTAGTAAGTTTTTTTTTCCCATACAGGGCTACAGAGTTTTGGAGAGGGTTATTTTTTTTAATTTTTATTTTACTTAAGAACAGAAGGCTGCAATGCTCTAAAGTTCTCCAAAAGTCAGTTCCAAATCACTTTTGTTTCGGATTCATTGAAATGTTTCCCTTCAACTAACTCAAATTCTGACATTTTATTCAGATTCACTAAAATTTTAGTTTGGAGTATTGTGGAGGAGGAGAACGTTGTCTGTGATACACTTTGGTCTGGTGTCCTAAGGAAATAAGGATTACGTTACTATGCTCTCTGTGTGCTTCTCTGCTTGCCTGTCCTCCTCCTCTCTTCCCACACCCCTGAAAGGTTTTGAATCTAGTTTTGATCAAATCCGTCATAAAGTTCTGCAGTTCTTACAATCTCAGGAAAGCAGGCTGGTGAGTAAAGTTGGAAAAGAAATGCTATTAATACACCAGTAAGGGTAGCAAACTAAGTATACATCTTCTTAAATGTGGGAGAATCTGCACCAGAGTTTCTCATTATGGTCCCACCACTTACAGAACAGCTTGTTGCCAGTATTGGGGAGTTCAGGCTGTCTGCATGATGGTCTCCTGGCCGAATGTATAGTGTTAAACCACAAGTTTTAAAGAAACAACAAGAAACAGCAAAATAGGGACAAGGATAGGCTCTGAAGAAACAATAGGGAAGCCAAATATTGAGAAATTGCCTTCAGCTGAGAATGGTCTGAAAGGATGTTGTCTGCCCACAATTCACCACAGTGGGGAATAAAAAAAAAAGAAAAAAAAAGAAAAAAAAAGAAAAAAGGATGATCCCAAACTGTTGCTACATCTTGGATCTAGAAATCTACAGAGACTGAATGATCTGCGAGTATTATGGAGAAGTTCCAAGTATAGAAAGGCAGGCCCTGGAAGAGAAGAAAAAGCCTCCCCATCACAGAGCAGGTTGCTCCCAGCCGGTGATGGAGATCTGGGTCGAAAGGTACATATGTGTGTTTTCAAGGATATATTCAGAGATAGGGACATGGACCTGTTTCATCCTTTGCTATAACATTGTGAATGTGAGTAGAAGAATCAGTAATGTTTTGAAAAAACTGTTCACAGGTTATTAGTAAATCACTAACATTGTCTTCCACAGAAGTGGCCTGAAACCTCCAAATGCAGCTAGGCTTTTCTGTGAACTGGACAGAGAGGGTACGGCAATACCGGGATCCCACTAGGAGTGGTTGCACTGGGTGGTCATAGAGCCCAAGGCAGAGGAAGAGTGAAGATCACACTTGAGAATGGTTGAAAGGAGGGATTAAAAAAAGCTCAGGTTGCACCACAAGCCTGAGGGAAACATGGTGTTAAGCCAAAAGCCATTTTAGAAGAAAAAAAATTGAAAAAACAGTTCTTAAAATCATTGATGGAGGAAACAAGCCTTTTTTTTGGAGCAGCCTATTGTCCCACCCCACCATTTTCTCTTCAAAACAAAACACTCCACTGTAAGTGGTTCTTATGCAGGTTTGCTACCTGGGTTTACTAATCAGTGTGATACATTTTAGGGGCAGTAAAGAGGCAAGTGACAGTGAGATTGCCTGTGCAAGGCAACATAAACAACTAGGGCGTACTGAGTGCTCTGTAGCAACTGCCCTGTGACACTATTCCCCCATAGTAAGCAAAAGCAGGATAAACTAGTCTGCAATTACCAAGTGGGTTAATTCACTCCTTTAAACATAAACATAGATCTAAAATGAGATTATATTACATCAGAAACAAGGCAAAGTTTGAAGATATTCGTTGAAATTTGGCTTAACAACTCTTTTGTCATTGTAATTCACACCTTTCACCTTGCTACGATCTAGCAATTGCAAATTGGCACCCTACCAGAAAATGAAAGTTTTATCTTTCACCTGTCCTTTGTTTGCTTTATCTGTTCATTCCTATTTTTTTCTAAGTATTTTGCAGACATGGTGGATTTTCTTTTAAAAGCTGCTAATCCATTTCCAATTTGTAACCACTGTACAGCCGCCAGCTCCCTGTAGTTTGTTTTTTAAAATGAGCTTTTTTTGATAAGCTTTTAACTTCAAAACCCTATGCAACTCAGTGCATTTTACACTCACTGGCTAACAGTGGGTTACACAAAAGACTCGTGATTCCTTATTATGTCATATATCCACCCATGACATGTGGCCTGCAAGTGTTTTGTTGAAGACGACAAAAAAATTCACAGGGACTGTTTCTGGAGGTACCACACATTATCAGAGCTTTTCTAAAGCCAGCATGGAGCCAGCACCCTGACCCTGTCTTTGCAGAGACTCAGAAGGGAAGCCCAAGCCACGAGCTGGTCAGCCTGTGTATGGAGTGCTATACGAGGGGTCTCCAGCCGTGAGCTCCTCCACCATGGAATGGGTAGAGCACACGGCTGGCAGCAGGTCTGCAGTGGCGTGGGGGTGAAACCCTGGACATGTGAGGAAGGAAGCCAGCACAGGCTGTTTTGAAGGTGGTATTGCTGAGCTGGGCTGGGACCCAGCTGCCTGCCTAGCCCAGTCCCTTCCCACAGCGGAGAGACCACAGCCCTGGAGAAGCCGTTATCATCCGTCACCACCAATTACTCGGCAGAAATTCTCCTCCCTTTAGTTCTCCAGCAGATGTCTTGTGGCTCAGACTCAGGAAAATCACTACACCCCTCTTGGACACGGTAGACACATCTTCCAGTGACACAAAAAGCGAGGAAGGAATTTGCCATGTCCTTATAAAGTCAAATTTTCCGTGTATGCACAGTCACGTGAACTGCTGGGCTAGGAACAGCTCTGTTTCACTTAACATGCAAGTTGCACTGCCACTGTGCCCAGGGGGCCATGGTAACATCCACTACACCTATATATCTCTGTAGCCCATAGTATGTTATTTGTTAAGTATTCCTTCCCAGCAGAATCATCAGTGCTAATCAGACAAGAGAGGAGAGGAGTCCCTTTTGCCAGGAAGCTTAGACTCTCAAGATTCCAGTTTCATGAATCAGATTTCTGTTTAACTCATTTTATCTGACACAAAACACAGCAGATATGTTCCGTACAGAGAAATAACAGTGGGAAATGATGCAAGCATCTTCTGGAGGGAAGAAGCTAGCATATCAAGTCCAATTTGATAGCTGTCTTTCCTTCAAGCTCACAGAACTTGCCAAGTAGATGCACTCTGCTGTCAGTTTTTAGCTTTCTTCCTCTTCCTTATCACTCTGTTAGGAATCAACACTCATGTTTTGTAAACACCTGCACTCCCGTTTAGGAAAGGACTATGGCTATGTGGGCAGCAGGAAGAATTTGCAAGAGTTTTGTTATGGTGCTGACATGTTCTCAGCGGATATAAGGATGTACTTGATTCAAACAATGCCTTGCAAATCCGTTTTCCTCCCTTGGTTAAGCAAGATTTAATGTAGTAAAATGCATGGTGGCCACCTTTAAAAAATGTATGGTATGAAAATACCAAATTGTGTATCTGAGATTAAAATACAGCTCTGCCTTTCACTGGCAGTATGTGGTGCATGCTGTTTGCTTACTCATCACAGTAACTAGTCTGGTGCATCTTTCCAGGTTTTCAATATTAGATTATCTGAGCAAATAAAATCAAGCTGACAGAATGAGTCACCTGATAGATTATTGCCTAGTGAAAAAAAGCACAGGCTTGTCATTATATTTGCCTACAAAGCACCACACACACCTATAGGGCTGTAAAGATAATAAGCATCAACTTGATTACTGCTAATATGCTCTGCTTCAAGTCTCAGATACACAGTATATTTCTTTTATATAATAACTTTTTGTTCATTTCCTAGAATTGACAAAATACTTCAGAGAAATGAATCTGATGAATACAGTTTCATTGGCTTCATTAAAAATTCAAGCAATAATACCAGAATAGCAATAAAAGTTATTGTTCAAAAAACCACTGCAGACCTGGGGCATTAAACGTGTCATCAGTTCCAGCTTAATGGAATCAAATACACTTAAGAAAATAGCATGCTCCGGTGTTAATAAGAGTACACTTCAGATTGCTAAAATGCTTTTTTATTTTGGATACTACACCTATTTCTTGCTTTTTGTAGAGCTGAAAAATAAGATTTCACTTTACACATGTATATTATATATTCCCAGCAAGAGCTGGGAAAGAGGATTGCTCGTCTGGTAGTTGCTACTGCTGCTAAGCCTTTACACGGCAGAGAAAAACAAATGGCAGCAAATCAAACGACAGTGATATTCAATTAATAGTCCATCTGGAATCTGGAAACAGTTGCCCACTCTACTTTGCCACCAGGAGCCTGTACTTTCTCCCACTCTTTTTCCTGACATGCCTGTGGCATAGCAGCTTGACAGCTCTCCACATGTTTTCACTCAGGTCAGGTCTGGCCAAGGGAACAGATTTGGTGGCCTCACTTCGCTCCCAAGGAATGGTTTGCCATGGGCTGACCTGTGGGGCAAGTGAGCTCAAGCTGCAAAAGATCATTCGAGAAGACACTTAGGGAGAAACCTGCTCATCTTTCTTCTGCATTGGCCAGGGCACTTTAGCTGCAAATACCAAAAGCTGACTGATAAATACCAGCGGGGTTTCTAATGGAGAGTCAGAGCAAATCACACCAGCAAGGAGGTCCAAGTGAAGCTGTGGGACTCCAGCCTGGCCCTTTTCCTTCCAAAATGATGGAAAGTGTTACCTGAGGTTAAACAGGTAATAAAGACTGTGTTTCCACACAGCTTTGGACCAAGTGCTCGCAGCAGGGCTGGATGCCTCCAGCTGAGCCCGCAGGCAGCAGGAAGGCCAGGCACGCTTCCCCACCAGAAGGCCTTCCCCCACCTAAAAGGCATCTGTGGTGGGTTGACCCTGGCTGGACACCAGGTGCCCACCAAGCTGCTCCATCACTCCCCTCCTCAGCTGGACAGGGGAGAGAAAATATAACGAAAGGCTCGTGGGTCGAGATAAGGACAGGGAGATCTCTCAGCAATTACTGCCATGGGCAAAACAGACTGGAGTTGGGGAAATTAATTTAATTTATTGCCAATTAAATTAGGGTAGGGTAATGAGAAATAAAAACTAAATCTTAAAACACCTTCCTCTCACCCCTCCCTTCTTCCCAGGCTCAACTTTACTCCCAATTTTTCTCTACCTCCTCCCCCTCAGGGGTGCAGGGGGACGGGGAATGGGGGTTGTGGTCAGTTCATCACACGTTGTCTCTGCTGCTCCTTCCTCCTCAGGGGGAGGACTCCTCACACTCTTCCCCTGCTCCAGCGTGGGGTCCCTCCCAAGGGAGACAGTCCTCCACGAACTTCTCCAACCTGAGTCCTTCCCATGGGCTGCAGTTCTTCATGAACTGCTCCAGCAATTCCCTCCACGGGGTGCAGTCCTTCAGGAACAGGCTGCTCCAGTGTGGGTCCCCATGGGGTCACAATCCCTGCCAGCAAACCTGCTCCAGCGTGGGCTCCTCCCTCCATGGGCCCACAGGTCCTGCCAGGAGCCTGCTCCAGTGCGGGCTTCCCACAGGGTCACAGCCTCTTTTGGGCGCATCCACCTGCTCTGGCGTGGGGTCCTCCACGGGCTGCAGGTGGATATCTGCTCCACTGTGGACCTCCATGGGCTGCAGGGGGCCAGCCTGCCTCACCATGGTCTTCACCACCGGCTGGAGGGGAATCTCTGCTCTGGTCCCCTCCTTCTTCACTGACCTTGGTGTCTGCCGGGCTGTTCACATATTCTCACTCCTCTCTTTGGCTGCAGTTGCACAGGTCCCCCCCCCGCCCTTCTTAAATATGCTGTCCCAGAGGTGCTACCACCGTCACTGACGGGCTCAGCCTTGGCCAGCAGCGGGTCCATCTTGGAGCTGGCTGGAACTGGCTCTATCAGACACAGGGGAAGCTTCTAGCAGCTTCTCACAGAAGCCACCCCTGTAGCCCGCCCCATTACCGAAACCTTGCCATGCAAACCCAATACAGCATGCCATCCTTCTGGCCTCCCTGGGGAAAGGGGAGATGTCTAGACAGTTGGCCACCAGCCCTCATCCTAGGTCTTCTCCTCCCATGGCCAAGAGTGGGGCCCTCTCTGATCGACCGTGAGGGGAAGCTGGTATTGCAAAGGAAGAAAAAGCTAACAAGGAAGCAGGGGAAAAAACAGGAAACAAACTGGGATACTGAGGTGTGGAAGGAAGGAAGACAACTTGCCTGAGCCCTCCCACAACATATAAACAAATGCCACAGGCAAAACCCAGAACGGCAGAGCAGAACCACAGTTTCCATAGGCTTTTCAGTCATAGAAGCCGTGACTACTAGCTATTAAAACAGACTTAATGGCCAATAGCTTCCTGTCATCTCAGGTGGTTACAAAACAACAGGGACGGAGGTACTGCCAGCCCGTCCTGTGTCATGGCCATGGCAGATGTCACCCTGCACGCCTGGGGAACGCCACAGCTCCGGAGCAGTAATGGTCCCTCGCTGCTCCCAAGGGTGATCCCCATGGATTGCGCAGCACCTCCTACAGAAACACATGCTTTTTTTTCCTGGGTAATTTCTCTTTAATGAAGCATAACAAAATTTACCAGTATTGCTTTCTCTGAGCATGAACTACTGCTTGTAGGAAGGTTGGGTAGCTCCTTCGTGCACGACTATGATGGGACGAAAGGACCTGCCCACATTTATGTAATAAATAAAATAAAATTGAATGAAAATGAAAAATATTCTTAATGAAAGGTGTTGTGGGTTGTTTTTGTTTAATAAAAAAGCAAAATCCAAATAGGAATAGTCTCCCAAATAATTCTGATAAACTTCAAAAGTTCCACTCAATGTTGAAGGAAAAGAGTTAATGGAAAACATTTCTGAAGCTAGAGGGAATTCTGTATTTATTAACAGGAAGAGTTCAAAAGATTAATCATACAGATTCTTTGACATTTCATCTTGCAAAAGCATAATCCTGATAAGAAAAATGTTTTGGCAAGAGCACCCTCACTGTTGAATACATGATGGTTACTCTGGAAGAGGGAACAAGAGCTAGCTTGTTGAAATGGCACTGCAAATGCAGAAGAAAAGCAGGTTTTACCGAGCACTGGTTCTAGACAATTCTGGAGGTGTTTGCTTACAGATGCGACTGACGTGGGAGCTGCAGTCCAAGTTCTTGGACTACCTCTGACACAGCACCAGCGGGAGGAATGAAGGTAGAAAAGCCATCTCATCCTTGCCATTTATTTTTTCTCTCTCTCGTTCCTGCTGGTTTTAACATTGGCAGAGGATTCTCTAGGGGGATTGTAAGGCCATTTGTCTCTGAAGCACAGAGATCAATGGGCAGCTCAGCAAAAAGCCATACTGGGGGAAGAGAAATCCAAACCGCAAGCCAGCAAGGTGAGTTAGTATTTCCACCCATGGTTTTGCAAGGGGTTAGCTATTAATAAAGCTTTAACTAAGCTCTGCTTTGCCTGTACAGCTGCAATATTAATAATAGCCACACATCTTGTAGATCTGTTGTATCTCCTCCGTGGCAAGTCTGCAGCAGTGAATATAGCTCTGGGCTCTTTCTATATTACTGAAATTCACATCATTGTGATTTTCTGACCCTTATCCTCCATTATCATGAAAAAGAAAAGTGAAAAAGTGTTTCTTCTACTCAGACTCTGCTGTCACTCTCCAAGCCCACCGTATATTATCTGCATCCTCATTATCTGGACCACGACAGTAAAAGTACTGAATGAAGCACAGACAAAAACCCTGGAGCTAACTTAGAATACTTGATGTCGCATGTTGCCTAACTAGCCAGCTTCCTTTTGCAATCAGATTTTGATTTGATACCACAGCTGGAAATCTTGAAATTGTTTTCGATTCTGACCTGAGTTCTGCCTCTCTCTTGTTTACGTACTTTTGTCACCCCTAGAAGCTTTGAGCTTTATTTCTTTTGTTTTGATTCCACAAATAGTCTTATTCATGTTTTAGGTTGCATGAATGTCTGAGGTTTCTAGAAAAGACTAAACTTAGGGTTTCAGGACAACCCACAGACTTCCAGTGCTATATTAAACCCTTTTTAGTCACAACCCATAAAACATGCATCAGTATGGAAATTTTTGGTTGATAACTTTTTTTCCCTCTGGATAGGAGGTACCTCAGACTTCAGGACAACTTAATTCCTGGCCTGATAAAGGCTCCTAGTGCTATTAGCTCTACCCCAAGCTCCATCCCTGTGTCTTCTCAGCATGGGAAGGAGGGCAGAGGGTGTGGGCATCCGTTACCTTCCTGGCAACACCAGAGGAGCTGCAGGGACTTTATTCACAGGTGGCCTGGAAACAGACCAGCTACAGTATGTGGAAGCCAAGTGAAATGCATATGGCAGTCTTGGTCTTTTGAGCTGTTGTGTTCTGATAATATGACACCAAATTAAAAAAAAATACAACATCAGATTTGACCTTCTCCAGTTCTGGACAAAACAAGCATATTATCAAGGAGGTTTTTGACTTTCATGTGCCTCCCTAGTAAATGTTTTACAGATCCCAGTGGTTTCTGTGGAGCAGAAACAAATGTTACAACAAACAAATCCAAAGGAAAAGGTTTGGGGTTTGGTGTGTTGGGTTTTTTTGGTTTGGTTTTGTGGTTTTTTTATCTATCTCCTTTTTATTCTTTTGTCCAGAAATGACAAAATTGGTTCCCAACTTGGAACACAATTGTTTATGACAAAAAAATCAGTTGACTTCACTGCTGCCGTGCCATCCAAAATGACTTTGTAATCTGGAAAAAAATAATTGTGCTGAGGAGAAAGGGAGCAATGGCCATTTCCCAGGCTTTTTTGACCTTCTGAGCAAGAATTGGAACTTGCCTAGTGGTTTAGATGCTAATCTGTCTACCCAGTGTGTGGGTGTGCTCTGAGTCACAGCCAACATGTGCACTCACTTCTAAAACAGGGCTTCCTAAATATTTTTGTAAGGGTAACTTTTGTTTAACTTTCATTTGGCAGAGTCCCACATTGGGAATGGTCAAAAGCTCAGCAAGAACCGTATGCTGTGTATGGAGCTGCTAAGAACAACTTTGAAAGTTTTCAGACCTTTTTCTCTCAAGCTGAAGAAGAAAAGCCTCACCCTTCCCCCCAACATGAAGTAAGATATTGCTTTTTTCTCACCCACTTGCCAGCAAACCACATCTGTCAGGCTTCAAGCGTGCAACAACAACTGCCTGTCCACAGTGAAGATAAATGTCCAGGTTTTTTTATTTTGAGTTTGCTGTATTTATTTTTTTAATCCATGCCTAGTTACTAAAACTCAAGGGGCATTCTGCTGAGGATGTTCCAGGCGACTATAACTGTGCAAGTACTAAGCAAACAGGATACAGTGGCCATATACAGGCAGCAGGCACCGTAGAGATTTCTGCAAAGAGAAGTCATTTTTTTTATTGTTCTGCTTATTGCATAACTGTGAACACGAATAATGAACATGTTTCAGTCAAAGCATCACAGGTGTTACAAATTGCTTTCTCTCTTGGAGGCCCTGTTATTAACCCAGTTACTGCTGATAATAATACCTGCTGCTCTGCAAATAAGCCTGAAAAATGCACTGGGGCCAGATTCAATAAAGGGCTTAGGTGACTCAGCATAAGTTGGTGTAATACCCATATTTAAGATCTCAGGCCTTTGAGCAGAGTCTGAATCCTGAGCAATAGATCTATAAAGTGCACAAAGAGTGTTAGGTGCCTGCAATAACAACCCCAAGCAGCTTAGCATGCACCTGCTTAGATCTAGCTAATAAAGCTGGCTGGGTGGGGAGAGGAACCTTAAAACCCACCTGGTAGACCTGCAAGGAGATACTTGCATTCAGTTGGGATCTGCAAACCAGATCCCTTCCAAAATATACCTTTGTGGGCTTTTTTTTTCCCCTCTTTTTTTCTTCCCTTCAGAGAACTGAGCAGGCCTTGCGCTTTTTAATGTTCCTCCTTTGCCACGGTTGCCACACATTCATATAACACCCTGCTGCTAAAGCTGTAACCTGGGAAGTGGATGTCCTAGGTTTGGTTCCCTGCTTTGGCTGTACAGTGTGCGTGGGAGGGGGGCTTCAACCCCCCCACTCCCCAGAGATTATGCAATTAGCAGCTCCGAAGTAGGTCAGTGTGAGTGGGCTGGAGGGATATGCTCTTCAATCTCCAGCTGCAACTGTGCAGAAAACAATTCAAGATTCATTAGTCCATAAAGAGAAAGAGCATATTAAGCAACCGAGTCATGTTTCCTCATGCTCAGGACACTCACTTGGCATGAGGGCAACCAGGTTTCTGGCCCTTGTCTGCGCTTGATTTTCTGTGTTTTAACCAGTGGTGGTTGTATGAGAACTACAAGAAAAAGAGGTCCCAGCAGGGGAACTAAAACTCAGGCCAGTCCAGCTCTGCTTGGAGTGAGTGCCATAACCACCACCAGGCTGGTGACACGGCTGGAGCAGGGCTGCCCCTTGCCAGAGTAGCCTCTCTCCTGCTGGCCAGGCTTTCTCTCAAGAGATTGAATAGATTTGAACCCAAAGATATTTGGGTCCAAATATATTTGAATATTCCCTATTCAAGTAGGGAATTAAAGTTTCCAAGTCCTCTAAGTAAATAATCAGGCTACTACGTAGTTCTCGGGCAGAGGAGAGGAATTTTGCATTTCAGCAGTAAACAGCAACAGCCACTGCATGTAATAAGGTGAGAAATAGGTCCCTGAAAGCTGAACATGCTCTGAGGACACTTGTGGGACCAACTGTCCCTACGGTAGGCTTAGTTAGCGATATGTACAAAGCAAGCCTTCAATTGCTCACTCAACTCCACCAAGATCGGAACAACTCAGGACACGCACAGAAGTACAGCTCCAAGCTCCTGGTAAACTTAAGAGTAAATAAGTCCTTGAACTTAATCACCATCAGCTTTGTTGGGATTTTAGTCTTAAATGTCTCAGTTGGGTCAACTCCCAGATCAGAAAATCTTGTATGGATTTGACACCTAGCTCCTTTTTATATGAGCGGTAAGGGATAGAGCCCCCTGCAGACTGCAGTGCTCCAAGCTAGACCATCCCCCTGGAAGGAAACACCATGCAAAGTTTTGCTCTCAGTTACCCACATTACGACTTTGACTCAGTGGTGATGCAATTGACAGCATAACTGGGCCAGAAATATGATAGCAGCATTGTTTGTTTTTTTTTTTTAAGAGGCCATGCTATAGGATGGTGAGGATAAATGCAAGTAAGCAGACCCCTCTCTACCAACAGCTCCATGTGGCCAATGCAGTACAGTCTCTATCCCTTGGAAATCCAGTGCAGCAGAAACCTCACAGATGTGATGAAGAAAAACTCTCCAAAGAGTCAGAAACCCTTCCAGACCCAGGAGCTCAGTGGACCGTAGATGTAAGTGCCTTTGAGATGCAAAGTGTATGCTGAGTGGTACGGCAAACATATTCCAAGTCCATTTTAAACTTCTTTCTGCACTTTTCTTCCTCAATGTCGTTTCCCTTCCTTGCAAAGCTAGCCTAGGCCAGCCGCTCACTGTCCCTCGGAGCCCATCTTCCTGCATGGGGAGCTGAACGCCTCCAGCTGCTGGTAGCATTCCCACCCACGTTACCACAGCAGCAGAAACAGCAAAACATTAAACACAAGGATGCCATGTGGGCAAAGTCCCTGCATCCTCCAGGTTCGTGAGCAGCCTTTATGCAGCTGCCAGGCCCCCGGAGGAGCCTGCAGAGCTCGGGTATTCACTCTGGCTCCTTTTCCAGCTGAGCCTGGCACATTTCTGGGACAACTAAGATCATCTGTGTGCAAAACAAGTAGCCAGCACTGGTTATACTCACTTTATGTGTTTTTCAGAGAAGCATTTTAGTGTCCCATCCATTCAGAGTGAGCATAACTTAAACCGTTTCCCCAAATATACTTCTTGGTAACCTTTGACTGGTACAATTGTCCTTCTTATATTTCTACCTGGGCTCCACCCTTGCATTGCATAAGCCCTCCTTCCAGAGGTAAGTCAACAGAGAGGAATTCACATGGAAATATCTTCCAATGTGGTGCTGAGATGAGGAGCATATGAAGAGCATGTGTATTACTTTTGGCTTGTTTTCAGTTTATTTTTTTCTTCCTTTGGACATATCTGATCTTCAAAAAGTAAGGACTGATATAGACTTCATTTCCTATTAGCTGACTACAGCTATAGATTGGATTGACATACACTGATGTGTTAATTTGGCAAGTTATCAAAAAATCAGAGCCAAAAAAGCTGACACTCAGGCAGCACAGTTCCCTGGAAAACAGATTTCCTTAAATAAATCTTTTGTTTTGACAATATGACAGCTCTGTTCAAGAACAGTAACTGTATTGGGACAGTATATTTTGATTTCTTCAAGACACTCAATTTAACACCGCATGACATTTTGATTTGAAATGTGCATTAACTGGAACTTACAGGGTGTGTGTTAGATGGATTAAAAATTGATTCCCTGGTAGATCTTTAAAAGGTAGCTGTCCATGAGGAGATAGCTGGGGCTGTTTTTCTTGTAGTCCACCTGGGACCAATTCTTAGTCTGACATGATTTAATATGTCAATCCACAATCCAAACAAACAAAAAAACCCCATCTGAAGTCTTTACTAGCAAATTTGGTAGGAGATTAAAAAAAAAAAAAAATCAGTGAGGTTGTTAATAAGGAGTCATTCCTGCTTTGAGGGTGATATTTCGTTTAAATGGTCAAAGTCTAAAAAAGTGCATTCTGATGTGATCAAACAAAAGATTTGAGATTTGAAAACAGAGAAATGAGGCTGAGGATGAGCAAGTGTTTAGCAAAACTGTTCCAGAGAAGGACTTTTTAAAGACTCTTCCTAGACAACCACATTTTTGTCTCCTCAAGACATATAGAGGACAGAGACCTCCCACATTTTCCCATCAGCACACACATAATACCACAGTGCTGCTATTAAGCAGTAAGAATGAAATACATTAATTTTAGAATGCTTTTTCAAATCTGAAATCTAAGTAAGCCATCCTGAAAGTGTATGTTTGACATTTCATGGCTGGGAAAACATAATCATCAAAAACAAGCAAACAAACAAACAAACAAAACCCCCTCACCCCAAACACAAATCCTTTTGGGTTGAAATTTCCTTGCTTGGTTTCGACTTAAAGGTGATTGGCTTTTGGAAATATTTAAAAAAATAATTTCAGTAGTTATGAATTGTGTGACAGGTAATTAAAGTACAAACACAAAAGTGCTTTGTGTTTTAAAAGAAGTTGTTCAGACCAATTTTGTCCTGTCCAAAGTTACTTTCCTTCCCTTTTTTTTTTTTTGATAAAGGCTTAGACATGTGCTTTTGTCATATGCTCTTCTAGAGTTATTAAAAAAAATTATATATGTATATATCTGGGCTCTGGGAATATAAAAATATTACCAAAAGGAGCAGACTAACAGAAGATATTCAAAATACATGAAAAATTATGAAACCATTATTAAAATAAACAATAACACAGAGAAAGAAGTGCAAAAAGATAGCTTCTGTTATTTTCCTTTGAAATTTACATTTGCAAGCAGCTATGTAGGAATATCTAGGACTATGTCACATAGTTGAGAAGTCTGTTTACCACTATTCCAGAAGAAACTGTGCTTATTACATACATTTTGCTTTCTAAGAGGAGTAAATCCATTGTGATGGCTAATTTAGTATATTTTTGTTTGAAAACCATCTCTACCAAGAGGGGCTTTTCGAATGACTTTGAAAAGGTTGATGAGGAAGGTGGTGTGCTGAGCCTAGTTAGGTAGCTCTGCCTATAAGCAATATGTACACCTCCCACAACATCGTTTTGACAATTAATAGTTTTTGAGACAGGAAAAAAAAACCCACAACAGTAGCAAGAGATGGTGGGATCTTAACCTCCGTGCTGCTGTTTCAGGACATTTTATCTTCCTGATCTTGTCATATCTGTCATGAGACAAGCCTGTTGGAGAGGTGCCTGATACCAGACATGACTAATCAGTAGTTTGCCCCAAATGCCTGGTGAAACAGAGTGACAGACCACAGAAAACCCCGGCTAATATTCACAAGGAAGGAGCAGTATTCACCTGTGGAGTGAATACCCTGGCACTACAGCATTGGACCTTCATGGACCTGTGAAAAACATGTCCCATGACTAACCATGGGCTAATTTTTCAATGTTGTAACCATCCTGGTGTGTTTTGGAGGATAAAAAACCCCCATAAATGTCTTGGGTTTTCCTTGAAAGACATTTAGGCAGACAAATGACATTAAGCAGAAGACACATGGAAATGCGTCGTCATGGACAGCTAGACCATGGGTTCAGGTACAAAGTTTTGAGTTTCTTGTTGACTTCACAAAGCAACAGATACAAAGCCAATGGCTCCCAACAAGTAGCTGCAGACTCCCAAAGATGTACCATGCCCATTTTGCTTAGTAGAAAGGATTTCTTAACAGGCTTAGTTTTTTTATTTATAAGCTAAAATCTGCAGTGGGTTGACCTATTGGACCAGTCCAAGAAAGCATTTAGTTTTGAGCTGAAATGCATCGCCCGCTGAGGCACAATTTGACCCTTTACAGCTAGAATGGGCCCATTCAGTGCTCAATTTGTCTTTTTAACATGTCAGATACATGCACTATCTGTTCCTGGCAAGTGCTTAATACTGTAAATGCGACTAGGCTGGTCCTCCACATAGTCCTTTCTTCAGCCCATGGATTAACTCCACTGGCTTCAGGGGGGGAGGGGGGTCACAGCTTATTCATGCCACCAGAAGGTGTAATTAGAGGACCCAGCTCATCCATCCTGAGGTACTACATGGCTTCCTTCCTCCAATGGATTTATTTCCTTTGGGTTTTATTTGATTTTTCCATGCAAAGTTTTCAGCCTCTACAGTGCAGCAGGGCACATTTCTGCAAAACTGAGGGCCAAACTGAGATTGAGAAATCTGCCTTTCTCTCTTACACACATGCAAAAACAATGACGTGCAGTATAAAGTTACTTTTCATATACAAAAATGAGCAATTTGAGAGCTCCAGTTACCTTTTATGTCTTCCATAAAAGGCAACTGGATGATTTTAACCCAATATGACTCTTGTTTTCTTTTAAGCATTGAAGTGAACAACAGAAAAGAAAAAAAAGAAATCAGCCCATGAAAGAGAAAAATGGTCACTTATACTGCTTAGGTTACAGCAGAGATAAAAATAAATTCTTGTCATCCTGCTTTCTAAAAACCTTTAATAGGACACTAGGCAGCAAAAAGGAAAGAAACACTGGGGTTTTTTTATAGCACAGATATTATAACTCCAGGTGTCATTTAAACTGTGTTACAGCAGTTGGTTATGAGCAGGCTGGCTCCTAAGTCACTCAGCAGGATGCTGTACATAAGGAAGATTTTTAACTGTCTGTCCCTTTTGCATATGGGACTTTGCAGGGAGTAGAAAACCAGACAAAATAGAAAATATCTCTCCCTGGGTAAACTGCATCTTTGCTGACATTCCTGTCCTATTCCACTCTTGATAAGGAACAGAAAGCCCTGTACAAAGTGACATTTTTACATCCAGAACAAAGACGATCCTTCCATCTGGAGTAAGTTTTAAATAACATCCTCGTGAAGTTGCCAAAACAAGCTGGGCCATTCAAAAGGCAAAGTTTCTTGAGTTCAAAGAGAGAAGGTTTTTTTGCACTGAACCTTGTTCTGGCAGTGTATTGAAATGGCTTCAGGACATACTAGTTCCGTTTCTACCTTTGCTTAGTATTTTGTTCAGACAAGTCCAGACTTAGTTACCCGACTTCGTTGTAGTCAGCTACATTGCTACCTTTCTGTCATACTCGTCTTTGGCATGCTGGAAATCCAACTTGGTGTTTTTCAGAAGTCTTTTAAAACATTCCTGGTCATTTTAAAAGCCAACATGTACAGATTTTTTTGTTTGTTTGTTTTATTCTTTCTTGCCTGATCACATTTTCTAGTAATAAAAATAAAATTGTAGCAAAGAAGTTCTGTGACAGCTTCCTTTGGGGAAGGAGGGATGGATTTGGGAATATTTGCACTGTACGGTAACTCTCAGCTGACATTTGTATAAAGTATTAGAAAGCTTGCTGATGCCTTAGGAAAAAGAGGCTTTGCATAGTCAAAAAAAAGGACATTGCTTTTAATCATACTATGACTTTCTAGAAAATGCTTTCACAGCACTCCAGTCTGCCACTCACGTTACTAAATCAAAGCTCATTGTTCACATTCTCCGCCACACAAGCAGCCCCACACCACAGCGCTTTGCAAATACAATCGGAAAGTCAAAGATTAAAGCAAGTTTCTTCAAGATGCTTTTATATCAGTGTTCTTCATACAAGCATCCTTTCTTTTGCTTGTAAGTACACTAATCATATTTCAATTGCATGCCTACAATATAAAGTTAATAGCTTCCTTATTTCCTTATTTTAGCATTTCCCCTCTACTCCCTCTGTCTTTCCAATTATCCTAGCTAGATCGTTTCTTTCATTTCCTTCCTCCAGTGTCCTGTTTTCATTTCTTATACAAAATCATATTTGGTCACTTACACTTTTCTTGAGGATAAGCACACGACAGCAGCATCTGTTGCTCCACCATGGTGCTGTCTGTTGCGGAGGTCAGTGGTCTTTTGAATAACGCTTCAAGAAAATATTTTGGAAAGCTAAGCTCACTCATGCAGGCTTCTGATCTTCTCCAGTACTCTTGGCTTCTGTGTGTTGTCACATGTTATCCTCCCTCCTGAGAAACCTGTGAAACAGGTCTGGCAACACACATCTTGTGTGTCAGAAGACTTTTAATTGATTCATTGCAACAGGTACCCACCCTCATTAAAAAAAAGTTGTTGAGAGGAGTAGTCTCTTAGCGCCTCATTTGAAATTACAGAACCTACCCAATGTCACAGGTGGTGCACTTTAAAGGGAAACTACTTGCTGGGTTTGTGAATATACAGGAAATAATTTAAAATCAATCTTACATGCCAAATAAACCACAGCTAGCGGTATAATTCGGATGCTCCTGCGCTGTGGAAGAGCAGGAATCCTTCCCCTGTGCACTAAGGTGGCAAGGGCTGCCACTGCATCTCCCCAAGGCACGATTTCTTGTGGGACAAAACAACTCCACATCTCTGCTACAGAGGCCCCTGTCTCCATGAACAGCAACTCTGATTGCTACTGGTGTGAATAAATTGCGTGGACCTGATTTCTGAAAAATGCATCCCCAGGAACATGAGGTTGATAGTGCCTCAGTGCTTGCAGAGAGGATTCCTCCACGCAGCAACCACAGAGGTTGCTCTGCCTTTCAGCAGCCCCTGTCTATCCATCCAGAGCTCAGTGAGGAGCCCCGAGCACTGCCCTGTAAGTCCCTCGCAGCTCCGTTACCATTTATCTGTTACCCCCACGACCAAGAGGAATTGCAGGTGGGCCCTCACTAAGACCTGTACCAATTTCACATCAGGGCGCATCTCGTAGTACCCCCATAGCAGTTTCCTACTGCTGTTGCTCTTGCAAGCTGGTGATACCAGAGTCAAGTGCAAGCAAGGCTGTGGTTAGCAAGGAACCAAAAAGCAGGAGACGCGGGATTTATGGCTGACTCTGCCTCTAATTTGCCCTGTCACCTTGGGCAAATTGCTTTACCTCTCAGTGTTTCTGTTTCCCCATCTCTAACACATGCGTAATTATAGTTCCCTTTCTTTGGAAAATGCTTTGAAATCTATGTACAAAGTGCAGCATGAAAGAGGAAGCTATCATTATTGCACACTTGTAAAATATTGGGATGAGGTAGACAATAAGCAGCGAGCATTTGAGATTTCATGCATGTAAAGTGCTGTGTTTTAAGAGGAACATGACCTTATTGTAATAATGATTTAAAAAAAAAAGATACTCCTACAGAATTTGGCAAAAGTTCAGTTTCTGTTTTCACAGTGGAATGCTGAGAGAAAAATCTGAATCAATTCTCACTTCTAGGAACATTACACCCTCCTGGAAACAGCAAGTCCACCAGAGGTTCCTCGGTGGAAAATGACATAATATGGCAATTTCCTGCTTTTCTCTCACCTGGGTAAATAAAATCTCTCATTTTGCCGCCTGTGAGTACTTACATTATACTCAATAGGTCTAAATAGTCATCCTCTTTCTCTTTCTCTCTCTTTGAAAACTAAGATTCAACAAAGCTTACAAAGATTTTTTTTTTCATGTGCAGGTAGGCTTGAACAGATGGATGCAAAGTTGTGTTTTCCAGAGGTTGAATTCACTCACGTGGGAGCCTTGTACTTGTTTTAATACTTCAGTGAACGAAATGAAAGAGGTGCTAGTATTCACCCCACTTCTACAGCGTTGCTCATTGAGGGGCCTTCCTCAATGAGGAGGATTGTAGAGGGCATGACAGTGAATTAATTTTTCCCGTGAGTTTAGAGCAAATAATTTTTCACCTGCTCTACTAGGGAAGACGCAGCTGCTGGGCTGTGAGAAGTGCAGGATGGAGCTGCTTTGGCTTTCCTGCCTCTGCTTCTGCTGCCATAATCCATGCACTTTCACTCTCAGCCTGAAGACATCTCAAGTGATGGCAACACTCTTGAGATGATATACTGAGGACCCTTATGAGGTTGAAAACTAAGACAAACTTGCAAAAGCTTTCAGGAATCATACTGTCTGTGTTGTCTGTGAAGAAGCAAAGTTATTGCTTTTTTCCCTCTGCATCCTTTTTCTGTAAGACAGTTCTCAATAGAAATTTGTTTATCCACTGTCCTGCTTAGACTAAAATCTTGGGTAATTCTTAACATGGACAATAGTCCAGAGATTAAGCTGGGCAATGCTGAATTGAAGATAAGTGGCTGTGGGGAAATAGCTTTTTGTGAAATGCTCCTTGATTGCACATTAATACTGGCACATTCTGAAAGCTTACCTGAGTCTTGAAACATAATTCTCTACATGACTTAACATGGCCAGCCAGGTTTATTACAGACCAGGAGAATGGTAAATGTATAACCTACTCGCTTCTTACTGCATAATCCATTAACTTCAGAGCCATGTTCTAAGATGTCCTAAGGTTACTGCACTGACGATTTATAGTAAGAAGTGAATCACTTGGAGCTGCAAGCTCAGAAACCCTTGGAAGTACATTTGCAGAAGGGTGTGCATTTATTTGTATTGTCTGAATACATACAGTTGCAGTAAGTGACTTCTCAATAACCACATTCTTACAACATTAGCAAACTTATACTGGGTATCAGATGAGCATGGTCTGATTTGAATTTCAGTGGAAAGGACTGCTATGAAAAAAGAAAGGCTTCTTGTAGAACGATAATATAATAATTGCACAAGGAATCCTTTAAAAAAAAATTCTCTTTCTGTGTTGAGCCGTAATTCTGCCTGTGGATGAAACAGGTCAGGAATTAAAGCTGTTACCCAGCCTTTGGAAATGGAAGGCACAGTGTGAGTTGATTCCAAATTTTTACAGCAGAGAAGTGAAAAATAGCAATGGAAGCTAGGCTTTTTGGTGCTTGAGATAACATTTGGATGAGTGAACGCATTTGGTTAAACCTCAAATCCTAAAAATCTGAAAACCGTCAAATGAGCTAAGTGAACCAGTACTGTCAACTGCAGCAAAAACACTAGGAAGGGTCAAGTTTGCATACAAGAGCATCCAGTTGTAATCATGAAATTAAAAGTATGAAACGATAGCAGCCATTTATGTCTTTGGACAGACTCCAAGCATTCAAACTGATGCATACATTTGTATGTGAGTTATTGCAAAGAGTGTTCAAATGACAAACAGCCCATAATTGTGGTGCTTGATCTTCCAAGAAGCTCATATCTATAATTATAATCATTGTCTGAAAAAACAGTGCAGGTTTACAGTAACTGTGCAATTGATGCTTGTCTCCACTTCTGTTACTGAAGTGACAAAATAACCAAGTCACGCTCGCATCTGCTTCCTTATAATGCTACATTTGTCCTCACCCCAATATCTGGCCATAACCTACAATTATGTGTCATTAGCTTTGCATGGAACTGATCAAAGGTTGTCCAATTCAAGGCTGACTTGGAAATATGCCAAAAGCCTGAGGGTGGACCCTAACTGGCATAAAATGGAGCAGTTTTAAGCAATTGTTTCTTTAAACAGCACAGGTTTCCCACTTCAGGTAATAGCTCTGTTACCCAGTGCAATGTGAAGATGAAATCCTGAAAATATTGGTCCACAGAGGCATGCAATGGTGTCATCCAGACCATTTGGGTAATCTGCTTTTCTGTTCTAACTGAAGGACCATAAAATGCTTAATTCAGCAGAATAGTGTTTGTTTGAAAAAGGTTTTCAGGTATTACTGCAAAGCATCTGCCGCTTGCACAGCAAGTGCTACAGGACTGGGGCGAGGGGAAGAAAGGGAGCCAGTGCTCCCTTTGGAAGGGATGAAGCTCACTTGGGGAGAATCGGTGCTGAAACTGCTGCCTCAACCTGGAAGCAGTGAGCCACGAGGTTATGAAACACGAAGGTGCAAAGTGTGGCCATTAGAGGAGTACATGTCAACAGCAACCGTGTGCAGGTGAGAGGCACAACGCACATTGGACCCAGAGCCGCTATGTGCAAAAGGCTTTAGGAAGCATTATCTTGTTGCATCCATGTGTTTAGAGTGAGAGGCTGCTTCCTCACACCGAGTTTCGGACACCAGCGGTGTAGATCCCTGTATGCGAGGTGGTCAGCCCAGGCTGTCTCCATAGTCAGTGGAGAGAACTAGGCAGGCTGAGGACATGAATCATCTGAGCTGTTCCAGACATCTCTTTTAGGAGGAGACGAACAATGCCCTAGATCCCTTTGTGCACTGACTCGCTCTCCATTGTCTGTAAAGGGAACCTACTGTGCCCAGCTCTGATGTGAACCTCTACATTTACTAAGATGAATTCTGCTTTTCAGGGACTGCACAAAACCAAATAGGCTGCATTTGTTCTTCTAGCTGCACTTTTCCGTTCCTTGTCTCAGACAAGGGAATGAACAGTTTCCACTAAGTTGTGCCCTGTGCACTCTAGGATGAGCCTGGGACATACTTCATCCTCCTGAGACCTACTACTTGGACCCTAAAAAGCAAGAGGAGCCACAAGGCAATACACAGCAATACTACTGCTGAACATGTCACCGCCTAGAAGCAAAAGTAGGGGACCTGTGTGGAACACTTGAAATTTATCCTAGAACAGGATTTCCTGAAGATGATATCAAACTGTTGTAAAGTTTGTGGGTTTTTTTAGTTTAAATTAAACAGCGACTCAACATGTTGATTTCTCAAGATCACAAATCAAAAGCTGTCACATATTTTTAGGCAAAATCTGATTCAAGCATCCACTGGCAGGGTAATTTCTGTGTGACACCTATCCACTGTCAGACACAGTGCAGACTTCTGCAGAGCAAACAGCAGTAAGATAACTTGGCACACTGGCTACTTCATCTGGAGTCATTTCAAGGAATGCGGCTTTACATACTTGCCCATTCAACGCTACTCTCAAAGTTTTTTCTCCTAAACTGCCAGTTCCTTTAGATTAATGAGCAGAAAACCCATCAGGCTGAAAGGACCATGGGAATGAAATCAGCCTGCTGAGCTGCTGCAGAAGCCTGAAGGGATCCAGGGACAAAAGGCTACGAGGAAGTGATGTGCTTTCCCACTCTCTTTGAGGGTGATGCAACGTGCTGTTAATCCAGCGCTATTTTTTTTCTAGCTTCAGCTCAAGGGATCAACAAACACACCTGAAGGCATGAGGGATGTGTTTAAACAAAGGAGATGTGAACAGATTCAAACCTCAGACTTAAAAACAGGCAAACAAAAAGACTGTAGAAGGCAAAAAGGAGGCAGTTGCAGTAATTGCAAGGGCAAAACTGTGCAGAATAATGAATCCAGTAATAAATTGCTGCCAGCACACACAGATTTCCAGTTAACTCTGTGTGCTGTTCCACTGCCTAATCCTGCCTGTTGAGGGGGGCACAATCTGGAAGACTGGTTTTTTTAATATTAAGTTCTCCTTCCAACTTGTTTTCTCTCTGTATTTGGTTATGTCGTGGTGTGAGTTTCTGGTCGATGGGCTGGTGAACCAAGAATGTTGATGCACTGTGAGTCTGCTTCTGCTATACATGTCCCCTCAGAGCCCTACTGACCAGCTTCATTACTTGCGGCTTTGAATCCAGATTCAGGATTTCCCGAGGTTCATCCAGCCATTACAGACGCAGGTGCACGGAGATACTTGGTGGGCCAACATCACTCAGGTCTGTAGCTGTTTCCTTTGCCAGTAGTGAACCATACTGGTCCCATATGGATAAAAGAAAGTCAGATGTAAACTGCAAAAGTCCCATGTTAAAGTCAGAAGAATCATACTCTGCAGGTCAAGATTGTTCTTGCTGAAAAAGGTAGGGAGAGGTATAGGTATCCAAGTGTCAGCTCTGGAACTCTTTATAATGACAAATAAAGGCAATACATAAGTTCCTTTTTAATGCTCCTACATTAAACAGAAAAGGAAGGACTGCATTAATTGCTTCCATTCAAAATGTGTTGATAGAGAACAAGGTCTCCACCACTGGCTGTGCTTGGACCATTTTCCAGTTAACCTCTGCAGATCACCCTAAAACAAAGGAGTCGGGAAGCCCAATTAATTTAATTCAAGAAGGGAGAATAGCTGGAGAAAAGAGATCATGGATACTTCCCTTGGCTGTGGAAACCCTCAGTTAGCTGTCCTCCTCAGAGCCCATTTGTAGCTGCTCCCACCACTTAGAGCATCTAAGTGTGCATCAGTGAGCACTCTGAGCAGTGCTGAGTTAGCAGAAAGCTGGCTTAAAACAACTGTTGTACACATCCTCCTCTCACTGCTTGTCATTTTATGTGATTGCCTGGATTTTCATCTATTTTTCAACTACAATTAGCATAAACTGGCACTTCCTTACCCTTAGTGCTGAAAATTATTTTTCCTGGGAACAAAAAAACCAGAAAGGTATAATAAAAGGAAGAGGATAGTCTTGCCTATTAGTCAGTGCATGTAGCCAAGTTCTTTTAGAAAACAGTAATTAAGCATAAACAGATTAGATAGTTCTAATCTTTGCTGGAAATGATAGGTTAAAACTAGAGGGCACATTGGGGGTATTAAATATACAGGAGATCCCTAGTATGATTGTATATATGTGAAGTGAAAAAAGGGGATTATTCCAAGGGGGGGAAAAAACCACAACCATGAACGTTCATTTAAAAAAAATCATAAAACTGATCATTTAGGGTGTCGGAGGTTGCTCAGAGTCAGTTGGACGGTTTAATTACACTGCATTTCTTGGATGAGTAAGCTTCTTGACTTCTTTTCAATGTGCTGACCAGAGGACATGTGTAAGCTTCAATGTATTTAGTAAATACCTTAGGGTAGACGAATTCCAAGTGACAGCCACATGTTTTCATGCAGCAAAGTGGTGACTTGTCATCACCATCAAGTTATCATCACACAAAATGTCAACAAAGAAATGGCTATGTTGCTGGAGAGTGAGCATGACACCTTAATGGCACAGAGTGGCATTTCTCTTCTTTTCCGTGGGTATAAGCCTCAGAAGCATGACTCCTTCCTAACTGAGTTTTAAATCCCATCATTTCTTTTGTCTTGATAGTAATTTTCACAAGCATGACTCTTGCACACCCACTACAAGCACGCAGCCCCTATTAACTATATGTTCAAATTTTAAGAAGACCTAATACAGAAGGACCTGGGCACCAAAGGAGTCTGAACAGGGAAAAGGCCCTGCAGAGCCAACCCAAATTTAGGCAATCTCTGCTTAAAGCTTTAACCCTACTAGAGTATTTGTGCCATGTCCAACAGTTGAAGAGAATTTGAAGCTCCAAATGCATTAAGCTTTACGCTTAAGGAAGGAGCTGGAAATGCCCCCATGCAACTCCATTCTGGACTAGGGAGACAGATTTGTCCACGTAGACCAGCAAAGAACACATCCTCCACTCAGACAGCAAGATGATGGGGCATCCTCTATTTAATCGTCTCACTAAGAACTGCACAAACTGTTGGAGCGGCTTCAAAAATTAGGTAAGTGTTCAGTTAGATATTCGTTATACTTAGATGAAAGGAAGTGACACGTTGGGTACAAATTAGCTTAGAGAAGGATAGCAAGAAACTATTTTTAACACTGCATAGGATCCGTATTTCAAGAATATGATTTTTGGAGACATGCTTGCTGACTTTAATCACTCTTCGCTTATGTTCATTACATATAGATGCTGCTTCATCTTATGCACAAGACTCCAGCTTTCTCACATCTAAGTGCAATATGCTTAATAACTCAGCACTTTGAAGTACTGTATCTATTGATGTCCTTGCAGCTAGCCATAGACCTGCGGTTTTAAGAATTCTTTTATATTTCCAAATACTGTCTGCACCAGGGGATGACATCTAGCTTATTATCCACTCTGATACTGATTTCTTTGGCATCTGTGCTTTGCTTGCTGGGGATCAGGAGATTTGATCAAAGACATAAATAAAAAATACAGTCTGGGCTCAACTTTTTTTTTCTTCATTCAGGTAACATAGATGTAAAAGTTCAATATGGTGTACAATAGAAGAGGTTGTTCTAGAAGGTGTCCAAGACCATTAAGTAAACATGACTGTTTAAAAGAGAATTTTTTAATGTTTGATCTGACATTAACTTTCAAAAAGCGAAATACTTATTCATATAGCTATTCAATTTAACTTCATTAACAAAATAATTCCAATTCAGTTTCTTACAATTATCATACTGGTTTTATGGTAGCATCTTTTGACTGAAGAAAATAAGAAAAGATACAGTTCTATTTTTCACACTGCTTTATGCATATATACAGTTATAATATTATGCTTCAAATTACCAAAAAAAAAGTAATCCCTTCATGGCTTATCAGAGGAGGTCTGTGATATAATGCCAACATATACCCCTCAGTATTTCTGCTGTTAATTACCCTGATCTTATAAATCTACTCTGATGCCATGATGTCTTCTTGTTCTTGATGAAGTCACACACACCAACATGGAGAGTGAAGGCACTAGCTAGTGGGTCTTACAACTGTTTTATAAAAATCTGTGTGAACACTAAATTTTAGGAGCTAACAGAATGCCATTACAGCAGAAGATGCTAACATTTCCTGGAAAACAATTCAAACTTGCTTATTATCCACACAAGGATACCTTTCTGCCTTTGAAGACAGTGCCTCAAAAAGAAAGCACAAATATAACGTTGAAGAGTTTGAAATACATTGTCTTAAGATGCTTTCTCGCAACACGCTCATCATCTTAAAAGTACTTAGTATTGCAAACTTTCTTCAAAATTTGAAACATAGGAAACTTTTGCATTATTTTGGGTAGGTCTATGGTATGCTCCAAGTATGGTATGCCTTTAGTTACTCCTTTGGAACAGTATGATTTTTTGTGACTTTGTAGAACTGCTTTAATCTTCATTAGCAATGCTGCTGCTGACATGCAAATGAAAAGAATAGGCTCTTGCTCAGTTTGTTATACTAGTTTTGTAAGAGCTACCAGGAATTAAAAACCAGATTTTAGTTTTGAGACAGGCACATAAAACTTGACTACTTGTCACACACAGTGCATTGGCTGATTTAAGCATTAAGCGTAAACACTCTACCCAAAGACATGAATTCTAACCAAAAACCAGACAAAATTCCCAAGTCATGAATTCTAACCAAAATAGCTGATAACACAGGTTAATCTGTGAGCTGATGGAAGTGTTTCATTACTCTTTCTGTGATAACTTCCAGTGCCTTGTTCTTACAGTGACAGTTCTGTTATTTGGGGTTTTTTATTATTGGGGTTTTTATTATTTTTAAAAAATTATTTTATTATTTAAATAATTTCTGTTTTGCAATCTGACCTTTTTTGATATGCCTTTAAGGACTAGGTACAGTTTGTAACTGAGTGAGTCTGAAAAACAGAAGTAGAATGATGGTCCACTGGTAATTGAGTAAATTAATGAGATAAAGTAATTAACAGGAAATCAATCCTATTCTTATTTAGCATATATTGTATGCCTTGAGAAAAAGGAGTCTTTTTCTGTGTTTGCTGCTGGATGTAAATACCAGTTGATTACTGCGGTCTAAGCCCAGTGCTGTGTAGCAAAGGCTTTAGAAAGAAGTGTGAACTACCACCGTGTGTTGTGCATTTCTGCTTTTAAGCCCAGGTATTCTGTTCAGTGATTTACATCAATGTAATATTTGTTCCATTAACAATTTTTACAGAGTGATAGAAAACCAGACATAAAAATAATAGGGAATCCAGCTGATACCCTGTCTTTGAGCAAAGATCCACTAACCAAAAAAACCCAACCCTTTTATAGGATGCTTTGGATACCTTATTTCATCAGTCAGTGGTACCTCAGCATATAATTTCATGCAACAGCTAATGATGTAAGCAGATGGGACTTTTTGCTAGTGTGAGTCAGCTTCATATTCATGATGCATTTTTATTAGCATTTTAGTCTAGATCAGGACAGCGTGCTGAAGTGACTCTCCCAGTTCCTGTGCTTTGGTTTGGCCTAAGAGAGCATGAGTTGCATCAAACTCCAGCCACAAATAGGCATTCAGTCCATGGAGTAAAAAAATCCCTGAGACAGAGGTAGTGGGGATGCTCTGTAGAGCCACTCCTATTGCTCTGCACTGATTGTTAATGTAGACATGGCCTCAGAGTGCTCAGCACTACTCCTTCGGTAAAATGTTGGAGGTTTTTTTGGTGATCAAAACATATTGCCTCTAAGATAATATATTACATAAAAATAAAATGCTTTGGGGGAACAGGCCATATTTTTGGAGGGAAGGGATGGGAGAATGATTGAAACAATTCAGTACTGTGGAACTGACTGGGGTGTGGAGGTTGGGGACTTTTTCAATTGACTTGGTTCCAATTTCTTATGGGATTTTAGCTTTTGCTGTATATTATGATAAGAATTTGAGTATTTTAGCATTATCAAAAATATATTTCAAAGTTATTTTTCTGTTTCCAAATGAGAATATTTTGCCTCTAAGAAAAAAAAAAAAACAAGTTTTCGTCTAAATCCGTGCTAAAACTCCCACGCTTTTGAAATATCAGAATTTCTTATGGGACTAAATTTCATTTTCCAGAAAGCTCTCTTCCTAAACTATTGCTGAACTGGCACTAGTATACCAGATATGGCTGAGCACAGGTTTCATAACAAAACTATATACTCCAATTCATTTTGGTAGCTGCTGCTACCTAGAAATCCTTTGGTCTGTTGTGAGTTGTTATTTTCCAGGAAAAGGCAGCAGAAAATTAACCTGTACATCTGAATTTGTGGTAAATGCCTGAGGAGCCTCACCTTTGCTCCCGTTAGCTTGTTCTCCTACAACAAATAATACAGTGCTCTGTATTCATGAAGTTTTGTGCATTTGCAAAGAGTCAAAGGAAAGCAAATCTCTTTCTAGTGGTGCCAGGCTCTGCCCCTTCCAAGGAAACGTGTTGCTGAGCATGCAGAAGAGCAAATATTCCCTTCCTTTCCTCACCTGATGCCCCGCCACCACCCACAGCATTTGGGCTCCTCCCAAGGTCAAAAATGACAATCGTTTTTCTTCTCAGCCTGAAAGAGGTGGCATTAAAAACATTAACATGAAGGTGTGTGAATCTTGGAGAGCGTGGAGTTCAACTGCTCTGCCAATGCAGTGGAAAGATTTATAGTTTCTAATTTATTTGGGTTGCACCACTTTTATTGTGGTAAAAATATATTGGTTTTTTTTAATCCTGCTACTGCTGTTCCCATACAGGAATAAGTAGATGCTGTAATGCATTTTTTTAGGATAGTCGAGTAACAGTGTGCACAATCAAGTTTGAGCTTATACAACCAGTTGAATAGTTGTCTTGGTATGAAATCTCTGTGCAAGGTTTTGAGCATTTTTGTGGGGCAGCTTGGGTGAGGAATGGGCTTTGCATTTGACCCCAGGTAGGGCCATCAGTCTGTGGGCATTCTGGTTTTATTGGGCACTGTCTTAGCTCAGTTTCTTTGCAGCTTCTCCCTCTTGCCACCCAGCAGGCAGGTTAACATTTCTAGTGGAACAAAACCCTCCTGCGGTTTTAGCTTGGACATTGAGGAAGAGATGGTGAGAGGGATCCCCCCCAAGGAAGCAAGGACCAGAGAGGGAAAAGATGCTCAGGATTAGGGCAGTGATGCTCAGCTGAATGGTTCAGGCAAAGGCAACCCAAGAGAACCTGGAGCATGTTTTTTATTGCCCTACCATGAGGGACGGCAGCTGAAGCTTGAGCTCATGAACGCATGAGACGCAATGGCATGATCAGAGCTGGAGAGGGCCTGACTCAGCCTCCTGGTCAGCGGGGGTGGAAGTGCTGTAACCCAAATCTGGGGTAACCCAAAGGCAACAACCTCGCTTGGGTAATGCTGAGGTTTTCAAACAGTTTCCTAATCTGTGGGCAGCCACCCTGCTGTGTCAGGCTATTAAGGAGAGAGAGGTGTCTTCTCCAGGAATGGCCACCTTCCTTTTCTCCTGGTTCACTGTCAGCAGCTCCTTTTCCTGCCTTTGCTGAGGCATGGAGGAAAAAAAAATTGTATAAAGCTGCTCTTTATACTGGAGGGAAAAGAGAAGGTTGATATATTAACAACAAATTAAAGAACTTCCTGAAGGTCATGTTAAAACACGCTTCCTGCCATCGACTTCAATTAGTGAATGGAGTCTCAGATTGCTTTGGAAATTTGCCCGGGTCTAAGAGCCTTCTCCTAACCCTCGGCTTGACTAGTTCTCAAAAATCAAATTGCAAATGATTAAAATCAGTTTGCCAACACAGTGCGCGAAGCAAATGTTACTTCTAACTCTTGCTGAAAAACAGCCAGTCAAAATGCCCTGTGACTCAGTTCTTCGTGAATTGGTCTAATTTTCCTGTGAAAACTATAAAGAAACTTTCAAATTGCTCATACGCCTCAGCAAATGCATTTTTAACCAGCTCAGCCCTATTTTTGGAACAAGCTCTTATGAGCACATAACCAGTCAGTCCTTCTCATTTTTATATTTTTCATTTTGCCTGGGTTTGGGGGAAATATGTGTCATTTATAAATTAGCTTATTATAGCCATGTGTTGAGCTCATATGAGGAGCATCACTGATATAAATTAGATTCCTTCATTATTTTAAATTGTAGCCCTAACAGAGGAGCTAGTAGCTAAATACACAATTATATACTCATAATAACATGACTCTGACCAAAGGGCAGTGGAGAGATGTAAGATGCTGAGTGAGCCAACTGGTCAAGCAACAACAAAAGTCCTTTGTACAGCCAGTCATTTTCCCCAGGGCTTCCTTGAAACCTAAGGAGCACTGTTTACATTAGAAAAGCTTCTTACAAAGGAAGCCCAGGCTGGGTTATGACCACTGGCTAGCCATTAGGTGGAGATTTCTCCTTCCCTTCACAGCTCCGGTGATACCTGGTAGCCTTGGCTTTGCTCTGAATATTGGACTGGCCTTTAGATGCCAGCTCCTGTCCATGGTGCCCGCCTATCCCTGTGTACAGGAAAATATACGACTGTGATAGTGCAATGACTAATGGGTTTCCAATAAAGTATTATACCAGGTCCCTGGGACTTTGGGTTAAAGTATATGATGCTGTTTTTAAGGAGATCTGGGATGGTTCTGCTCTGGGAAACAGGAAGCTGAACGCAAGCAGCCAAAAGCACTTGGTACTTACTAGGCACCCTGAAGGATAGGTCCTGCTTGGAAAAGTCTCATGAACTGAGAGTTAATCATTCAAAGAAAAGGGGAATGATAGCAACAAGATGTAGGTCGTGCCCTGGAAGAGCATATTAGGGATGGATCATTTGCAAATGCCATCCAGCTGGCAGCCATTCTCTCCCTCTTCATAATAAAATACACTTAGTATTTGCTATCAGCATGAATACAGTTTAAGATTATGTATAGGCTGGACTTGCAAAGCATGGCTTTTCCAGAGGCACAGAATTTGTTAGCTTGCCTTCATTGCGCATTTAGAAGTATGATGCACAGCCATCAATATATACTGCAGTGTAGGGTAGGGTAAGACATCCATCACATTTGTTATTGAGGTAGGTAAAGAAATTCTTTATTCCAAAGTTCCATTTCATCAGCATCATGAGACATTTCTGAGCTGTGAGAAGTCTCATAATATATCTATACACATGCATTTGTATAATGTTCTTGAAATATATCTCATCAAAAAAGTTGGTGATGAACTCAACTCATGAAGAACTGCAAACCTCCACACTACTGCACATTTAATGAAGGAGACAGCAGAACATGAGCTCAGATTTTACTCATGCTGTGCTTAAACTACTCCTCAGTTAGAGCAATGCAAGGGAGATTAAAACAAGAGCCCAAATTGTCACAGACTCATTGCTCACTGTAAGAGAAAGAAGGGAATTGTAACTTGCCCTCCCATTTCATTCCTCCCTCTTCCTATCAGGCAGAAGAACTTACCTATGCAAGTGCTTATGCACCCCACAAAAGGATAATATAGCCTCCATGCATTGAGCTCCTTGTGAGAGATCCTGCCCTCCGGGTCTACTCCAGTCTGGGGGAATAACCTAGAGCAAAGGATGTAGGGGTGTGTTTAGTTTGCATGACCTACTCCTTTGCGACTAGAAAAACAGGCCAAAAATAATTTCCTTGGGGTCTTTTGATTGATTCTTACTTGAAGGTGTTGTAAAAATACAATACAAGAAATCTAACTATTCAAGCACCACTCACAGATTCAATTCTGAATAGTGTGAAGAAGGGAGGAAATACAAGTGCCTAAAAAGTGGGGGCATGGATGATTACACATGTATCTGAAGTACCAGTATTAAAAAAAAGGAAAGAAAAGGAGAGCCTAAACTTGAGTAATGCTCGGCTGCAATATGCAGCAGCCACAGCATATTTCACATACAAATCTGTGAGGAAATATATCCTCTTCTCAAATTCCCTAGCTGGCACAAACAGAAGCCACTGTTTCCTTCACTGCTTATTCAGCATAAGAGTTAGTAACATCATCATTTTTCTCAGCAGTGGCATGCATATATTTCCAAAAGATTTTCTGGAGTTTATCTGGATGCTTTGGGACACTCTGACCTTGAAAGAGAAGGTCTATGTGCACCTAGCTATCAGTCAGGGGCATCTTTTAATTAGGGGGAAAGAAATACCTGCTGTGTGAAAACAGGCAGTTCAGATGTCGATTATTCCTCTCTGCCATGAGGTAAGACCAAGGCCACCTTGCGTAAGGGCATATTGCAGGGACCTGTGGAAGATTCAGTCCCATAGCACGTCTCCATCTAGGACCTGGGGGAAGGGGTTAGCCTGTCGTTTGTCAGTCACGCTGAGGAGCTGAGAGCTACAGGGCAGGGATTCCCACCACCCTGTGGCACTTTAAAGGGATATAATAAATATATGCAAAGGATATGACATCAGATGCAATAAGGAAAGGGGAGACTGATTATCTATGAACCTTCTAGAAGGTTGTGCTGTGCCATTGCCTCAGGGAGGGAGGAGAAGGCTCCTCGGGACACCACATGCACTGGGCCATGCTTGCTGTGTCCTTGCTTATAAGCAGAGCCAGTTAGCCATTTTTTTCTCCTTCAGCAGAAAAACTGGGGGGAAAATCAAGAGAAAAGAAAGTCTGTTGGCTCAGATCAAGCCAGATTAAGTAATTATAGCTTTCTTGTCAAAATAGGGGGAAAAAGTTGTTCTGGACAACACAAGAATTCAGTCATGTTTATTGACAGTGATGGCCAAAATTATATTGTCATGCATTTTGTGTATTGGCATGTAAGGACATGGCACATTCTCCTGTTCATTATCAGTTGACCCGCTGATTCAGTAAAAGCCGGAGGAATTAGATTAATCCACTTCCCCTGCTATTTTGGGGGACAGTTGATGTCTGATCACAAAGTGCTCAGAGGTGCATGGTGACCCTAAGCAGAAGAAATCAAGAAAACAGGTCTCTTGGTGCCCTGACTGGAATAGTTACGCAAGAACCAGGCACAAACCACTTCATTATCTAGGGCAGGCACAGTCACCAGGGAAATGGAAGGCGGGGAGCTCAAGGCAAGAAGAGGAGGTGCTGTCAGGGACATGAGTGTGCGGTGCAATGTGGCAGCAGAAGGAAGCCGACTGAAGAGGCATCTCATCAGAGAGGCGAGATGAGAAACTCTCGAGGTGACTTGGCTGCGGTGTGATCAGCAAAACTGGACAGAGGTCAGGGCATCCCCCTGCTAGAAAGCAAATCCTGAGACAGAGGGAGGTCAAGTGGTACCAGCAATGATCTCCGGGCTGGGAAGACCGATTTGAGGAAAATGGAGAGAGCTTGAGCAAGTTATAGGCAATTTCTGGGACAAGACTATTTGAAGGGTGAAAAGGTGAAAAAGGCAGACAAATCACTTAAGGCAGAGCAAGCCGTATGACCAGGATCATTATGTCTTTGTACAGCACTTAAAGATTGCTCAGAAATTTTATAGAACAAATAAAAGTCCATAGTCTGAGACCCTTACAGTCTAGTCAGAGGCATGACAGGGTGTACAACTTAAAGATTGGAAGGAAAGAAAATGGAGGTCGAGGGATATAATAATAAGTAATGTGTTGAAACTAAGACAGGACTAACTTAAACTGAATGTTAAAATTCAAATAGATCGTTAGGGCCATAGCAAAATCTCCCAAGAAAATTGAAGAAATATTCCATTTATCACACCTGAGCAAAATGCCATATACAGTATCACCTGGGAAATGAATGAAGTTATGTCTCCCTGGAGGAGTTCACAAACTGTTTCGCGCAGGCGAAGGAACACAGACGGGGTCTCAGCAAGGAGCACGCAGAAACAATGCAAACAGCAGAGTGCTGGACACAAGCGTCAGCCTTTGCAGACATTGTTTCCTTTGTCCACAGAAAATGGAGAATGACAACTACTGTCATAAAAAGCCCCATTACAGCAATGATATATCGCTAGAATGGGGTTTCCATAAATACCAAGAGTGGTTTTGGAAGCTCCATTTCTGTTGTATGAAGCATAAGGGATGGGACTGTATTCTGATTTCCAGAGAGAGATATAGGCTTGGTTCTTTGCCGTCTTGCTTCCCAGTAAATCATTTAATACCATGAAGTCTGTAATACAATTCCGTGTCACAACACTACCATCACACGTACTTTATAGCTGTTCAAAAGACAACCTAGGATGCAAAATAGCTGATCTTTATTATCATTCTTCTCTAAGATTTAAATATTGGATGCACGCAAGACCAGACATCTTATGGCAATTTTACGCCAGGAAGTCCACTGGAGTCATTACTGATAACATGGGAGTTAGATCAGGATCAGCTCTCAGGGCCATTTTATTGATTTCCTCATTCTACTTCAGGTTCCATCCACTCGTTCCTCACTGGCTTAGCAACAGTGAAAGTAATGATCAATGTTAATACCTAGAAAAGTTGGGGCAGAAAGAGAGAGAGCCTTCCCTCGTGTTCAGCACAGCAAAATGCCTCTGGGACTAAAGTGGACAACATCATCATTAGGTGTAGCAAGGAGGTTTGCAAAATATGTCATCTTTCAAACAAAATTTCATTATTGTACTTTCCAAATCATATTCCACCACTAAACACATTTCTCAAGGACTTGATGCATCATCCACAATTTTGTTTCCCTACAGCAACTTGCTTAGGACTCTAGGAACTGATATTCCAGAACTGACTGAATGGTCTCAGTAGTGTAGGATGTTTTTTCCAGTGTGGCTGAGCCTGAACTTACTTGTTTTTGAATAGATAAGATAAATAGAACAGATAAAGTTTGCCATCTAGAGGAACTGTACAGAAATCCACTTTTCTTTCTACTGAATCTGTTCTTGCAGTTACTCGTGTGAGCATGAGCAGGCCAACAAAAGCAAGCGATGCATTTTGATATTGATCATAACTAGCCAACTACTGAAGAGATTTAAACAAGATGATAGGGAGACCTGCCTTCAATTTGCTCTTCTTGCCATCCAACTTCTCCCTATTTTTGCATCCTGTAGAAGGACCCCTGCTCCATCTTGCCCCCACAAATACCCAACGGTGATATCCCCTTCCTAACCCTTTCTGTGCAATAATGAGAAGGGACAGCAGAGGGGTGAATCTCTGCCCTGACATTTTGGTGGAGTCTGGAGGAGGGACAAGATGCCCCCCCCTGAAATCCCAGCAAACCTGAGTTACCCTGTGGTCTGATGGAGCCCTGTGGATGTTTCCTAGACAAGAGACACGAGCAGCTCCTCTTTTGCAGAGCTTGCCACTCCCAATACTGACACACAATATGAAAGCTTGGGGCTCAATTCCCTCACCTGCTTCAAGGGACTGAAATATCAACCTCTCCCTTTTCCAGGACATCATCCTCTGCTCTCCATAGAAAGACAGAGTCTTTAGACCATGGAGAAGGTCAAAGGACAAGGATACCCTGCCTCATTCACCTGTGGATAAATGGAAATAATTAAGTCCCATCACCTGTGTGTGTTTTTTATCTCAAACAGCAGAGAAAAAAAACACGTAAGCAGCCCTCAGAGCCAGATCTGTAACAGGATGGGTCCTAGATCACATGGAGTTTACAGATCTTAGCCAAGATGTTTAACCACTAAGACCTCAGCTCTGAGTAACCTACTTTCTGAAACAGGTTACTTTGTGGAGAATAGGGCTGTGAAGTGCCCTACTGCACAGCCCAGCACACTCCCCACGGGGCTTGCTGCCATCTCTCACCAGCCCTAGCATCCTACTCACCTCCAAGAGGAGCTGCAAGCTGACTGAGCTGCAGGTGTCAGCCCTGGAGAATCTGACAAGACTCCATACCTGGGTGGAAAGGGCAGAGGCTAGCAAACAGGAGCTGCAGATGAAACACCAAGTTATGGGGCAATTGCTTCAACCGGGAGCATAGGAACAGAAAGGGATCCAGGCCACAAGCTGCCTGAAAAATGCAGTTGATAAATCAAGGGTAAGATGGTACAGCTGTGGTCTGGTAAATCTCACAGGCACGTTGCAGTCCCTGGGTAGGACAAGCCTCTGCGGTAGGAGTCACAGAGCAGCCGCATGTGGCTCACTTGCTTGGTAAAGCTGACGGGATTTCCAACCCTGAAGCAGCACGTGTGGGATGGAGTGGAAGGAAGGTGACCATGGTGGGCAGGCGTGAATGCATCCGGACAGCAAGGCCAAGGAAAATCAGGTCTCCTGCTCTTCAGGTGAAAGCAAGCTGCCCTGGCTGTGTGCAATCCAGTCGAGGCTGCTGTGCCACTCACCCTTGTCAAACACGCAAAGCGACTCCCAGCTACTTTCTCTTGCATACAAGTGCGTTGGGTAGGCACCAGCATACAGCATGGTGGTGCAATTATTTGTCTAGGTGCAGTGCTAGGCACAAGGTCATTGACACTGTTTGTTAAAATGCCTCAATTTCAGACCTTAGCTTCCGCCTCGAGTGCAGATGCTTCAAAGAGATTATGAGAAGAGTGAGTACCACTCTCATTTCACTGGATGGAAAATAATATCTCCTTCCAGCTTCAGGCACAGCAGGGTAAAACAGTAAACAGAGCTTCACATTAATTTCTATTACATTTGGTAAGGAGGACTTAGTATAATTAAGCAAATAGCTCTGTCCTGCTTCTTTTGAAATCAAAAGGAGTTTTGCCATTTACAGAAATTAAAAATAGAAAAATGTTCGCTGTGCTTTTGCCTTTTCACAGGCACACTGATATCAGAGGAGTCACGTCTCGGTGGAAGTCAGTGAGATGCTGCTGGCTTACACCAGGGGCGAATGCGACTGATTGTGAGCTGTCATCCCTCAGGCTAATTACGAGCTCATCAGTTCAGGAGTTCTTCTGAGTTCACTTTTAGGGATCAGTGTGGTTAATCCTCCAAACAGTAATTTCTAGCATTGCGATGGCGTACCTCGGGACCTATGTTTAACTTCTGAATTACCACTCCTTTGGGCTGGGAAGCTGGTGACATTTAGATGAGTCGTCCCCAGTTCAGCGCTGGCCTGATACATTACCCACCCTGCTGTACACTGTTGTTTAATCATACCTCACTCCTCTTAATGAGACTCATTTGTCTTTCTTTCAAGTTTCATACTATTTCCTGCTTTACTGAGATTTATGATGAAAGAAAGAGAAACGCTGCTAATTGACCCCCTTCAGGTGACATTATCTCTTGCAAGAGCATCAATCAGTGGTGGTAAACATCTGTTTGACAAGAGTTTTCCTTTTTATATTCCACTTTGGAAATTTTAAGAACAGCTAAAGCTCTGCCGATAAGGGATGAACAATACATAGCCTTCATCTGGGAAATTACAAGTACAGGGAACGTGGCAATAGAAATCTCTCAGATCTCTGGTGGCTTGGTGGTGATTATAAGATCTAGTTGACCAGACCAGCAAAACCTTTCCATCAAAAGCTGTCCTTTGCACGTTAACCTACACGTGTATAAGCCTCTGAACACAATGTCCGCAATAGCCTGCCTGCACGGCTGTGTCAGCCTGTGTCAGCCCATGGACGACAAAAGTTTCTAAGTTCAGCTGTTTATTGAAAGAGCAAGAAAGGAGCAATCGCCTTGGTCCTTGGCCCACATCAGTTACTTGGCAGACAGAAAAACACAGGGAGAAAAGCAGTGGAACTGACTGACCATGGCATCCAGGCTTGTGCAGAAGCAGACCGACCACTTTGGTCCTTAATCAAAGTAGTTATTGCTGCTTTCTGACCCAGATGGAAAATGATCCTGACTGTCACAGAGAGGGAGACGTGTGTTTTAAAGAGCAGTTCTTAGGTTCAGGCCTTGAGGGCACTGATCCACCTCAACTGCCCTGAGCAGCCTCCCAGGGACCCCCACTATCCCTGCCCAGCCCCAGGAATCTGGCTCAGCTCCGTCTGGGTGCCCCATCCAGCCCTCTCCTATGCTGCAGTGGGCTGGGGCTGAATAATGCTAGAATTAGGGATCCTTTCTGATCCTTTTGTCATCTGTCAAGAGTTGTACAGATATATTTGATGCTGGCCTAGGGCTGAGGGACTGATCTGACAACCTTTCAAGGACTCTCCTCCCTCCATTTTGCTATCCTACTCTAATATACTGGGCTCACGTTCATCCTTGAGATCAATTGCATTTCACTGCAAATATTGAATTCTTGGGAATCTTCCAAGTCATCTGCTGGAAGAGCCCAGCTTTGTGCAGCTCCTCTGTCATTCAGCTAGATAATATGCATATGAGGATATTGCATTAAAGGGAAGAAGAGCCCATAAAAGCAAGAAATGTTGACTGACTTACTAACAACCTCTGTCTGGTTATAAAAGACTTGGCTGCAAGGATACCCTACTGTATTTTCAGATTCACAAACCTCAGCTGCTATGCTAGCAACATTAGCCTATCCCTTGTAATACTTCACAACAGAAAAAAGAAACAAAAAAGTTGGAAATTATTTTGAGCTTTGCAGTCTCAGCAGACAAAGATTTTTGGCTCTACAACTTCTTCCCAATAAAACCTTCCTACTGATTCTGGTTCTTCATCACCTTGGAATTCATGTAGGTTATTCATCACCTGAGCACAAGGATTTCAGAACGATACTGAAGGAGGATCCTCTGCTCCCATGTGATTATGGATTTTATACCTGAGTTGCACTGGGACAAGTAATCATGCCAGGTGCCAGGGACAGAACTCAACAGTTCAGCCCTTATTTCATTCCCGTGATTACCTGAAAATCTCATTGACTTATTCTGCCTGATTCATGCTTTTTGCATTGTATATGCTAAAGAGAGAAACACAAAGATACAGTTGTCAACAGCTGTCAACTGCCTTTTGCCTGCTGGCAGTGAAAAAGCTGATTAACTGCTTCTGGAGGCAGTTAATTTAGTAAATTAGGAAGTGGTACATCTTTGTCTAAACTTTCAGAAGTACTTGGGCTGCATGGATATTTGATTGTTGGACTGTTCAATCAACCCAATTTTTACTGAGTGTTCAGCTCATACTTCTAGAAAATCAAATTTGTTAGGTATCCAAAATTGGGCATACAGAAATGGAAATGCTGCAGTCACACAGCAGCTTTCTGAATATTGTGAAGATCCATTTAGACCATACTGAGGGAAGCAAATATGATTACCTCCAGCCTTCTAGAGGAGACAGGAGTTTACCCAGCAGAGAGGAGTTTAATTCTGCTGCTGACTTCACTCAGACCAAGACTTCAACCACATTCCAGATTTGCAAAGAATGTATTAAACGCACACCCCCATCCCCAAAACTAGGAAAACAAACTTTTCCTTGACTGAGTCAAAAAGGGAATCAGCCAGTAAGTCAGGGTAGACTTATACCCTCAACTCAGTGTAAAGTTTCATTTAAAACTAAATTCAGAGCCAGTGTTTGAGGAGCAAAAGTGGACGTATCACAGCCAAGTCTCTAACCTGATGGATTAATTCTTGTAATAATGTAACATTTTTACCCAGCTTGCCAGAGAAATGGTACCTGCATGAACTGCATGACCCTTCACTCTCATTAACCACAAGAGTGGATGGAGAACATCGTTCAGCCCTGTAGCTCGGGGCGATTTGTTGGGTTCTCTGGTTTAAATCTTCCAGCATTCAGTGAAGGATATTGGAAGTCACTCACCATACTTCTCACTGGAGAGGAAGGTTTGAGGATTGCAGCACCTGATGTGTGAGGAGAGACTGAGGGAGCGGGTTTCTTCAGCGTAGCGAAGAGAAAGCTGAGGGCAGGGTGTACAATTACCTGTGGGTGGGGGGGTAGAGAGGAGACCACAGTCTTCTCAAAGGTATGCAGTGAAAGGATGAGAGGCAACAGTCAGAAGCGGAATTTCTGAGAGGATCTAAAGAAAGATTTCTTCACCAGGAGTGTGGAAAAGCACAGGAAGAGGTTGCCCAGAAAGGTTGTTGGAGATACTCAAAACTCAACTGGATACAGCCCTGAGAAACCTGATATAGACCTGAAGCTTGGAGCAGCGTGTTGAACTAGGGGACCTTCAAACAGTTACCCTGACACTGACAACTTGATAAATTGAGAAGAGGCTAACCAGAAATTAATGAACATTCGTAGCACTGAAAACAAAATTTCACATGAATGAATTCACGTAAAGCCCATCATACTAACTTTTAAAATCTTATTAAGTTTCTATTGCATTGCAATGTACTTTTTGGTTGATTAACTGAGAAAACAACTCATTTATAATGAAAAAGGAATCACAGTGAAGTCCACATCATTGTAGCCTGATGACACTGGTGTTCAGGCAGCTTTATTTTTAGAGAGAAATGAGAAATAACTGAAAGTTGGAGGGGAGAGCTCACTTTTAAGGCAGCATTTCCCAATTCCCAAGTCCATTTATGAATTTGGAGCCGCATTTCCAGCTGGATTCCTGGGCTCATGGCTCCTATTGCCCTAAGGGCACTAGGGAGTCACAGTCTCTTGTTCTACTGGCAGCTGCTTAAGAGGTTTCATCTCCTCTGCCATTCATGATCACACATCCTCTTTCTGACAGCTGGAGTTATTACTTCCACAGAAAATCCAGGTTAAGAAAGGCTGAGTGTATATCAAAATAATGCCAGCATCAAGAGGTCAAAAATCATGATGTTTCTGAACCAGTAAGTCTTGCTACAGCTGGAAAGCTTTTTAGCTTTTCATTCCAAGATTAAGGTCAGAAGTTTCCTCTTTCTGAGAAAAAGTGTGTCCCTTCGTGAGGCCTCCCCCTCTCAATTCTGCATCCAGATGTGATTTTAAGGTCCATGATTTTAAGGTTTACTTTGTCATGTAACTACTTTGATTAGCAGCTTTATCACCATGTCCATATCCAGCATGAGTCTCTTCTTCAAGAAGAAGCTGACGACAACATGATTTCATGTTTCTATCCAGGATCTGGCAGTTAGTCGGCTGCAATAAGAACTGGTAGGATGAACGATGGTATGGAGCTTCACAAACTTAGAAATTGCTTTTATTTATATTAATGCACTCTAGAAGGCTTAGATAATTTTATTTAGTTTCATTATTCACTTTTATTTTTATTTTCATATTCTTTCTAAATTGAATTTTGATGGCTTTTTGCCTATAGATAATGCTGTAGACAGCAAAAGAATTCCATTATTTAATTCAAAAAACATTTCCACCATTTCGCTGTGTTCTGGCACTTGCCATCTGATACCACTTTGCCTCTCAATCTCTACCTGTCCCTTGTGGCATAAAGCTTATCCACCAGAGCCTTCAGAAAAATAACAACACATACTTAAGAAAATTTCCTAATACGGGCAGTTTCTGAGAGTTATGTGTGCATATGTTAAGGGAATTGTCTTCCAGCAAGCATTCCTCTCCACACATAACGTGATGCCTAACTGTATGCCTCCCCTCTAACTGCTGAGTCACTCTGGATTTTCTTCTCTTTGACAAATGTCATGGCCATTTTTCCAAATGACCGATTGTGTAATATCACTATACGGCTAACTCGTAGTCTTTCAACTCAGAAAGCCGTGTCTTGTTTAGGCTTTTTCAAAGCTAAATTCCTCCTACAAAATGGGAATTATAATTTTAAAAAATATTTTGCCCATCAGTATTTTGGGACCGATGGACAAAATTAGGAGAAATACAACAGGGGGTGGAATGACCTTCCCAATCCACATGTTCTTATTTGAAGCAGAATATTTATTTAATACAAGTGCAGATAAATATGCTAATTGCAATACCTGACAATCTCATTTAGATCATATATAGCTTCTTAAATACATGATTGCTGGCTTGTATCGTTTTTGCACTTAGAAAAAAAGTCTGGTAGGAATCCACTTGCATTTTTCGTAATGCTTCATGCATGCCTCTGACACACACAGGTCTCAATCTCACTTGACTAATTTAACCAATTGTTTCAGGTTACCCACTCAATGAAACATCAGATTCTCTCTTCCTCGACTTATTCTTCACTTTGCACGTAAATAGCTCCAAATTACCATGCTGTGCCAGCGGGAAAGGCACATGAGATTGAATGAATACCAAATGACTCCATGACGCCAGTACAAGACAACATAAAATAGCATGAGAACTTAACAAAGTACTTCCCTCAGATAAAACCATACACAACTAGTTAACGAGAAATCCTCCGAGCTTAGCAAGCTAAATTAGCCATGTCTGTTGGCTTTTAATTGTTCTAAGAGTCTCTGGCCACAATATACAACTTGGGTGCTACAGCACAGGCCAGCAGTGGCGGTTTTCAAACAGTGTCTCTGGGACAAATTTTGAGCGGGGCACAGTGGAGCCAGGTCACGCAGTGTCTGGAGGGGGACATGGGCCCCCAGTCCTGGGTCTGCTCTCTTGGGAGCTGCTCAGAGCTCAGCCAGCGTATCTGTTGTAAGCTGCTCCTTAGTGTATGATGAAAGAGAGAGGGTATAAAGCTGCATCACAAAACTTTATCCTGCCCTTTTACATGTCTGAGGACCCATTCTGTTTGCAGGGACAGCAGCTGATTTGTTATCAGGGGTACCGCTGTGGGTCCGATACAAAAGATGGGGTGCCACATCCTGTGCTCCCTCAGAAAAACTGGGCATGCTTTTTTCTGAGTATTTTCCAAGACTAAAAATAAAATAGTTTAGACTATTTAGAATTCCTGTGCTTGAATATATATATGAGTAGAGGTTAACTCTCCTAGACAATGAGTGTTTGCAAGCTGTGTCCAGCTCCTGTAGCTTAGGGTTTTTTTTCTAATTGACTAGACATTACTGACGAACACTGTGGCTTTTTACAAGTACTGACTGACAGATAAAGCAACTCAGACAAGAACCTTCTCTTTTCAAGTGTATTAAATTGTTACCTCGAGCTTTGGGTGGCAAGTCAAACACAGAAATCTTGCGTTCTTGTTCCTTAAAACAGAATGAAGACAAACATTTGACATAAGACAAATTCAATTTCATTTCAGTATTGAAGGGTTTTCTGGAAGAAACTTTTTGAATATGACAGTAAATACAAAGCCTCTGAGGATAAGCAACAGTCTAAAGCATTTGGCTAAACCAGTGAATTTACAAATATCTAATACATGACTCACTGGGAATTATATCCATGAACGATGGATACCTCAGAGGCTCTTCTCCATTTGTAGAAGTGAATAGATGGGTTCAGCAGCACAGGGCCTTCTGTAGTCTTCTAGTTTTGTTTTGCTTCGGGAAATAATAACTCACAAACTTTTCAACAGCTTTATCTGATTCATCTATTGTAAGTACCAGAAAACAAAAGACTTGACATTAGATCATGGCTGGCTTTTCAAACACAGCCTCATGGAAAACACAGCCCTTTCAGAAACCAAAAGCTGATTTCACTTCTGGACTGAGGAACCATCTCTGCATTAACAATTCTGGCCAGGGTACTTTAATCCAGATGGGACACTTACCTCTGAAAAACAGCAGAAAGCATGAAACAGGCTCAAAGATGGAATATACTGGTTATCTAGGAGAAGCTGATGTTGACGACCAGTTGCAGTGTGTTGACAAGTTTTGGTTGCAAGCCTGGAATAGATCAGCTTACAGAAGAAACTGGGTTTAACATAGGAATGCACCAAATTAGAGGCTATGCATGAGCCATGCAAGGCAAGAGGCTCTTCATTTGAGATCAATGTCATTTCAAATTTGCCATGAAACTACTGTATTAAATCAAATTCCCTGATTTCTCACATTTTGTCTTACTTGGCGGGTATTTGAGAAACCCCTCAGCAATTTTCAGTGGCAAATGCTACAACATGAGGTTTTTTGTTTGTCCCCTTTCCCCATCCTGCCTTTGCGATGGCCTGTTCCCCAACAGCACAATTCTTGAATATCACCCTTCCAGGATGACTTCACAGCGCCAGCAGAAAAATTACTAACTTGTTCTGTGACACATATTTCCGGGATTATTACACAGAGGTGTCTGATGTACCTCTGCACGTGGCAGTGATGCTCAAAGATGCCCCATGTCAAACCTTCCTAACATCTCTCCCTGTCCGCAGTCCGAAGTGAGTCATTTCACTCCTTATGCAGGGCACCTGCTTATTTTTTCCACTGGAAGGGACCCACAACCGCCATCACACTGAGTGAGCAGCAAAGTAAGCTAGTTGCCACAAAAGGGAGGGAAGAGAGGCCTCTTAAATGGCACCTTGCTTAAGAGGCACCTCTCTGTCGACGATTTACTCTGAGTTCTCTGAATCCGATTTATGGGCCTGAGGATACCTACATCCTTTCTTTCCTAAAAAAATTACAAACTGGGTGGCGAAGGCATGTGTATCACTACTTTCTTTTAAACTTTGACTGTAGGAGATGCCACTTTTCTTTCCCTCGCACATTTTTTCCTTTTCACTCCAGCCTTGCAGCTGGGGCGCCTAGCAAGAAATCAGAAATGAGGGTTAATTTCCATTTCTGCTTTTGAGGACTCAAACTTGTGTTTCCCCTAATGGCCTATTCCAAAACATGCTTGATGCATTCTCCTCTATTTTTGCTGAAGTTCCACCTTGTACTGAAACGCTGGTGGCCGGAGGAAGGAGACAAGCCTCTGTAACCCACTGTCTCACATGCCCAGCAGAGAGGAGGAGCACTCTGCTTTCTCCTCCCTTCTCGGTCTATGTTTTGTCCAAGTAGCTGCCTCATGACAGCTGTATAATCAGAGAGACAGGGATGTACCCGCATCTTTCACCTCCATAGGAGTGACCTACCTGTTGGGTTACAGAGTCATGCTCTTCTTCCTCTCCCACCCTCACTGAATCCAAAAGAGCATGAATAGTAGCTCAGAGACACGTGTGGATCCTGCCTCACTGTGCCCATGTCCCTCTCTCTCTGGCCTAGTGAATCACAGATCATTTCCATGTAAACCTCATAAGATGGGAGGGACAAGCCTTCCCTGTGATTCCCACACACACCCAGTCCTGTTAAGTCCCAGTCTTGCCTACTGACTGATGGGTTAGGCAGTGGCGAAAGACAGTGTTGGATCCCTCCAGGCAAAGGACGGGGAAATGAACCTTCTCTTCTTCAACACCGTTGGTGAGAGCTCCAACCTCTGGATAACAGAGATGGCTCCAACAGGACTGCCTCTGGACATATTTTGAAGGAAACCAGTGATTATTAGTGCATTTTGTACAGGGCCTGAGCTGAGTGTGCAGCTGATTGGCATGCTGACTAGACAGACGGAGCGCAATAGCTGGAGGAAGACCTCACCTGTGAATCCCAGCAGCAATGAGACATCCCTTCAGTCCTGAGCTGCATACTCACCCTGTGAGCCCAGCAATGCCTCCAAGCAGAACTTAGCATCTCATGAGCTCAAAGGTCAAGAATGCAACCACCACCAGTAGACACGTCAAGCACAATATATATTTTATTTGTTTCATTTCCAAGAAGTTAAAAACCAGACTGAAGAAGAAATGCATAGCATAATCTCTATAATTTATGAACAATCACGTTTTTTATGTAGTCCTTCCTTTGATTTGTGTATAATTTTGACAGAAGAGTGACCTAAAATTTGAATGCCATTGAAAGTATATAAATCATAAACTGTGTCTGAAATATCTTAGTCACATCAGAGAACACAGAGTTCAGAGGCTTCTCCTAAAAATGCTGATTTCTGTTCTGTGATTTCAGCCTCCTGGCTATTCTTAGAGCTTGTAATAATCACCATTTTTGCCTGGAGGTTTGAGAAGGAGTTAAGTCCCACAGAAAATGGAACATGTCTGAATAATTCATTGTAAGGAAATATGGACTTAGTTTTCAAATATATAGACTTTCCACATACAGCATTCTGGAAATACTGTATTAAGTACATTTCTTATCCATATAAGGTAAACATATATCTGCAATTAGTCCAAAGATTTAATTTTGCAGCAATGGGAGTACTTAGATGAAAGAGCCTGCATTCATACGAAATGGTCTTTTTTCTATGTACTCTGAAGATTGAGAAGTCACCCCTTATAGAACATATAATCTGTCTATGTAATATATACAGTCTTTCAAAGTTTTTATGCCCTTTTTGTTCCTGCAGTACCTGGGTTTGCATTATGCTAAGTTTCTTCTTTCTTTGAATTATTTTCACATTATGGGAGGGATGTTCTTTCTACAAACTTACAGTGCCTGTCATTTAAAAGTGACTTCCTACTCCAAGATTTTCCACAGAATATTGGCACTGAGAAGAATTTGCCTTCATTGATGGGAAGATATATCAATACTGGTGGGAACACTCCACTTACTAGAAGGGAAATATTATCCTTTGTTGAGAGGAAAGATTCCTTATGTCTCTTCCATTAATCTGAAGCGTTGTGACACTTCCTATCACTGTAGCACAAGGAAATGCACAGAATATACTAATGAGTATGTTCATACATCAGAGAAAATCTTTTTTCCCCCCTGTAAAATGACAAAATTATTCTTGATCTAATATTACAAAGCCACAGAAGAGAGAAAGTGTAATTGCCTGTAAATAATAGGTCAAAATGACCAAGCATGACATTTTTAAAGTTCAAATCCTCTCATCCTTAGTTATCATATGTTGCATTAAGGCTATTCACAAACAGTATTTGTCAAGCCACTGTGTACCAAAGTGACTTATTTTGTAGTAAATCCAATAACAAGTAAAACAGAGCTTGCTGAGGTTTGCTTTCAATTTCCTTTTCTAACTTCTGTGCCATTTTAAACAAATGACATACTGGTGAGGTGAAGAGGACAGAGCAAAGCACCAGAGATCACCTGAAGGTCAGCATACAGCAGGTCTCTTCATATTAAATTTGCCAGAGCTGCGCTGGCTTTCTATCCAACAAAACAACTGCAGAACAGAAAGGCAAAGAGTGAAACAATTAAGAGATTTAGATATCAGGAAACTGCTTTTCAAGGTTCCAAAAAGCCTGCTCATTACAACATCAGATAATTGACAACTAGACAGATAAAACCCCTGCTTTTCAAAGCAGACATCAAGAAGCAGTGCTTGGGCTCTGAAGTGGAAGGTACAACTCTCGAAACTGATCCTCAGTTTACGTACATGTGAAACACCTCTCTCTTTCCGTGTATTTTATGGCAGGTTGTAAGAAACAGATAATGTCTCTTCTCATTTCCATTACAAAGCTCTGCTGAGAGACTAATAAGAGTCTGTTCCAGCTAAAGTGAGTAAAACCAGTTCTTCAAAAGAACAAAAAAAAAAAGAAAGAAGAAACCAGTTCAAAAAAAAAAAAAAAAGAAGAGAAAGAAAAAAGACCATCTTTGAATTCTGATTCGCATACTGGGCGATGCGCTTCCCTTTTCCCATTGTATGCCGCTTTGCGGTAGTCACTCCCCTTTCAGAATGACTGTTTGACCAATTCTTTCACAAAGCCGCCTGCTCTCCTCCAGGGATATACTCAAACAACTCAAGGATTGCTTCAGCCAGAAGCACTTTCACACAGTTTGAGCCAAAATTGCCCCAAGGAAGACCTAAATCATGCTGGATGAGAGTTCTGATGGTGCTTTTAACAGGGTCAAAATTTCACTTCCCAAATGGCAATAGAGAGGCCAGTCTAGGAGAATTTCCTCTTCCAGAAGGACTTCCTGGAAGCATGAAATCTCCCTGTGGCTGGCTGGACACATGTTGGGGGTCATAAAACACCTGGCCTCAATGTATTCAGTCTTGCATTACATTGACTTTCCATGTGGTTTTTTTGCTGTGTGGCTTGCTTTATTTATTTTTTTAATTTTCACAATAATTGATATTTCAGACTAAGTCCTAGGTTTCAGACATTTGCTCTCAGAAATCAGAAAGCATGAGTCATATTTAGGAGAATAAAGAACTCAAAAGCCTTCTAAGAAGGGCATTATCAAATGCACAAAGAGTAAGAAAAAAGAATACTTTGACCTGTTCGGGATGGAGAAGCATCCGAACTTTCAAGCGTTCCCTTAAGTGGCCATTAGAGACCGCTGAGGATAAACAAAGTTTGTACAGAAAACATGACTGTATTAGTTGAAAAATCTCTAACTAGAAAAAATGTGTCAAGATCAACAAATATGTAAGGAAACAAGTGTGTGGGAAGTCATCACATAAAATAAATCAGATAGAAAAGTAGCAAACGGGAACGAGAGAAAGAAGACGAGAACAAATGGATGAAATTGCTTCACAGGGGATGTGTTTTGCAAACGGCATACTGAATCTTCATTGATCTTTGTGTCTTTTTGGCATCCTCACACACCACTTCCGAAGAGGGAGACACAGATTTCCCAATAACAGTTCCCTCTTCTCTGGTGCTTTCAGACTGTCTACACATCACCTTCAGTTTCATTTTGAAAAGCTGAACGGACTGCTACTCTCATGCCACTCTCCCACTGTTCCCTTCCCACCCACATTGTTTCTAAAATATGTCCTGCATCCTCTCTCCCAATTGTGGTTTTAACAAAGCAACATAAGGAAGTTGTGTACTGTTGCGTTTACTTTCCTTCATTGAGATGTGGGTTTCTGACAATGATGTTGGGCTTGTTTTAGGAGTCATCCACCAGTAAAACTTGATCAAACCTGTTGCATCCTGAAGCAATTGAGTAAAATAGAGTTATGGCTGCTGTAACCTAATCACAAGCAAAAACATGTAGGTGAGCTGTAATTATCAAGGGTTCTGCCATCTGATAACATTTACAGCAAACAGAAAATTAAAAGACTTAAATCAGAAGCAAATGAGTGGAAGCTTTTTCTTTTTTTTGAATAACTGACTTCTGACTTTTCCCTGGAGTTGCATATAAATCTCATCTCCACCAGAGAATTTATCCCGAACATTTTTCTTCACTGGATGTCGGGGGCTGAATTTCTGTATTCTCCTCCAGCACTGGAAGTACTTGAGACCCAACCGATAAAATATCTGGAAAGGATGAGCACAAGGGCTGGTTCATCAGGTATATACCGAAGTTTGTCTGAAAAAAGCAAAATATGTATTGAGATGCAACTCATGTTAAAGTAATCAGATCTATAGAGGATCTCACAACCCAGATATGCTTAGAAAAACAATCGTGCTTTAAGAATAAGGAGGTATGTACTATCTCCATGTAATTAAGAACATTTTTAACTAATTAACTATAATAGACTGGTAAACAAAAGCTAACCCCATGATACTCAAGAAGAATACCTTAAGTAAGTGGATAAATAACATAGTATTTCGTCATGAGCTCCATAGTATCATACATGTAATTTACACTCCTTCACAGTCTTGTCATTTAATGACTGTTCTGGCCTCTTGACAAGTACAGGTAATGCATTATCACAAATAAAGGCTAGGCAGAACGAGAACACATGTATGTTCAAACAGTGAGGAAAAGTCTTGCATCTTCTACCATGAATTATTCGCTTTGTTAACAGAACTTTGTTCTGTCTAGCCTTTGTGAATTTCCCTTCATTTGTTTTTATGAATATTTTAGTATATTTTACAGAAAATATTCAGGAAGTTTGTTTTATTAGGACTACCACTTGTTATCTGTCAGTACCTGTGAAGCCATCCTACATAAATATTAGAGATACTTAAGATATGTGCCCTTGTGATACTGAATAATAAAGAAAAGGGGAACAGAATAACGACTTCACCCGCTGACCATACAACCCTCGCAGGCACCAAAAACCTGATCTGGGTGTCTGCACTCTTATGTGTGGTCTTAATCTTAAGCACGTTGAACGTCACAGTTGTAGCTGTGAACAGCTGGGTGTGATCTGGAAATGTCATAGTAAGAGACTGGTGTGGTTTTGTGGTTTTGTTTTCCAACAGTGGAGAATTTAGAAATGTGCAAGAAACAGACTTGCAATCTCATGATAATATTTTCCAAATGATTAGATAATAGTTAATTGAAGAAATACATAAAGTAAGAAATAAATGAATGCTGAAGACCATGTTAAATTGCTAATTGATTTGTAGACTTCAGAATGTCTTTGTTCTTCAAACTGAGGATCTTGGAAACCCAATACTAATTTTCTTTTTTTACAGGTTTCAAAAAAAAGTGTTTTGTTTTGGTAGGCTACAGTCAAAATGTACCAGTCACTCTAAAGTGTAAAGTAAATAAATAAGCAAATGAAATTCATTTGGTATTTCTGAAAAAATACATTTTAAAAACAAAACTCTATTCTCTTTCTTCATTTCCTGATTACATTTACTGCCATTGCTCAGATTGATGATCCTGAAATTGAGGGAATTACATTTACAGCAGGTTTAGAAAAATATACTAGGTAAAGGGAATTGCAATAAATTAAAAAAATAGTGCTAGATGGATTTAAGGGAGCATATGTGACAGACTAAATATGAAGGCAGTATGTTTTCTCCTATTCTTGCACTGTATAATTAAATAAAGATACAGTAATGAGGTAACACGAAACAGCTTTTAGTCTTTGAAGAATTAGTGAGAGGTAAGGCTGAGACCTAGTCCCAAGTAAGAGAGATGCTGTAAAGCAGAGATCTATCCAAACATGGCCTCAGACTCTGAATTTGGGTCTCTCTGTTTCATTTGTAATCCTAAACATTAAAAAGAAAACCAGCTCCCAAGCAGTGTTTTTTTTGGCTACTTCTGCTATTCCTTCACCTCACTGGCATTTCACATATATGGGGACCTGATTAGGTCCCCATATATAGTTGGACTTGATCAGGCCTATCCTATTAATGACACTTTTTGACTACCTGTGACCATAATGGTGTCAACACTGGTGGACACAGGGTAGGTCCTTATGGTCAGTGTTCTAGTATTTAACGCTGAGGAATGCCTGCAGCACAGTAAGATCCCGATCCTCTAGCACAGTGACTGTGTTAGATCAACCATGATCCTAAAATGGTAAGTTGGTAACTGTTTCATTTAAAATATTAAAGTATATAGTATTATTTTTCCATTCTTGCTTTTCTCTTATTTGTTGACAAGCTGTGGTTTCTCTATTGGCATAAATGATGTGTTTTTCAGCCTGGTGGTTAATATCCTGGATTTACTTCCTATACCCTAGTGCAAAAATGACAGTTGCCATAATTTTGTTGTTTTAAAAAATCGGGCAATCATAAAACAAATATTGTAAAATGAATATTAGTCCATGCTATGCCACATTTCACAGAGGAAGGAATTTTATAACTCAGCCGTGTAAATGAACTTATTTGATACATAAGAACTTTTTATTTATATTTACTGTATTAACATCTTGATTTATCTTAAAACGAGACTAAAATAAATCTGGGAAGATTGTTGACTGTTGAGAATTTAATTTACCATTTTTCTATTGTTGTGAATCATTTAGGAAGATTTTTTTTTCTTAAAGCACTTTAAACCATTCAGAATTATTTAAGAAAAGGCATGTGTGAATACAACTTATCTTCAGGAGTTCTCAAATACTATTTTAATACTGGTCCTTAGTATTTCTCTACTCTGATTGGGCATCTAAAGTCTCCTAGTATTTTTTTCAGTGCTGAGACTAGGTGATGTCTAAGGAGTTTTCAAGGTGATGGTATACTGATGGTATACATAGTTTAGTACTAATACCTGCTTGGAATTGCTGACTTCTTTGTTTTCTGAATCTTTTGGTTCTTAAGACCAAAATTTAGCTTGTGATTACCAGAAGTGGATTTAATATATTTTAAGTAAATTTCCTTGTTTTTCAATAATTACAAATATTGACTCAGCAAATACTGATAATAGCAACTCCCCCCAAGCAACCACAAAAGCTGTGCATCCTGCCAGTTCAGCTCTGTTTCAAGAGAAAGATAAAATGTAGAAATTGGCCCTTCTCACATTTCACTGTTGAAAAATGAGGCTTTCAGACGCAGAGATTACAGCCTGCAGAGTTATTACAATGAACCGCATAATCTCTCTCTGCTGTTGCTACCTTTTCCTGACTTCAAGGGCATTTTATTCTGCATATAACCTCCCCAGAACACACCAAGAACTGGGCAGGGAGTGCTGGACTGTGAGTTCTGTGGCTTTATCTGCTCGGTCTTCTGATGGCACTAGGGGCTCTTCCTATCACTCAAACTTCACAGGGACAAAAAATGTAAAGCTTCTTGATTAGTAAAAAGCACAACACTTCACTGCTGGGAGAAATAGATAAAATGTACTTATTCTTGCCAACAGTGAATCATATGATAGTCATCACACTCACTTGAAGGAGGAGCTATAAAATGCTGTCATTCTTGCATGTTGTTTCAAGTACATTTACTGGATCAACAGTAATAGGCACTGCTTAGATCTTCACTGACAGAGAAATAGCCTGGGTGCAGTATCTCCTTTTGTAAGGTAGAAACCTGAGGTGCTACATCTGACAAAGGCTGAGATGAGATGCCTTCAAGCTACAGCTCCTAAACAATCAGTTAATTCAGACTAGCACTTGGTAGGGAAAATGCCCTGCTACAATGTGTAACAAGCACATAAGTGATACTGCATGCTAAAACTTAGCTTTGGATGGATGAGGTGGATTAATTTTGCCCCTAGATTTAGCTCTCAGCTGACTTCTCCCAATAGATTAATCTACCTGTTCACGTTTGCTCTTTTTATTCATACAATAACATAACCTCCCTCCCATGCAAAGGTTTGGGAGATGCAATTATTAAAGCTGAATATTTTTTTTTAATGTAAGGATGTTTTATTAGGTCTGGATTCACTGAAACTTATTAGTAAAGCCTTACAAAATAGGAGAGTGGAAGTACTCACTTTCAACATGCTGATTTTTCATATTGGAAAAAAGGGAAACTTTTAACTTGGTGTCAAAAACCCAGGTCTTGTTCTGTTGAAAATCTCTGGACAGCAGAATGTTTTCCTAAGAACTGATTTTCCTTTGCTCTACCTTAAATAAATGCATTTTCCAGTTCAGCCACCAATGAGAAAAGAGAACCATATTATTTCAGAGGTCTATTAATTACATCAATCACTGTTTGCAAATGTTCCAGATCTTTGGATGAAAAGCATCGAATAGTGTAAGGCCTTGCATTACTATGAAAATGATGTTAATGATGCATCTGATAAGAGAAGTCATTTGCTATCCTTGCTAATGTTTCAGTAAGCAATCCAAAGGCACAACGTCTAATTCTGCAGGGAAAGAAGCTCTCCCAAGGCACAATGAGATACATAAAGGAGGATCAACAGCCCGCAGGAAAAAACACAAGCCTTTTAGTGTATGAGGGCATGTGCAAACATAATGGATTTCCCTTGATGTACTGCTATCTGTACATTTATGCTGGGGCAGACTGCTAATGCAATTCCCTTTGCTACCTTGACAGCAAGTCCCAGCTTATAGCACTGCTGCAAATCTACCCACAGGGCTTCCGCTATTGTTAGCATTAAACTGCATCTGCAAAACACAGAAGACAGGCAAGAATTTGATGTTCCCTCCTTTCTGTCTCTGTGTGTTTTGCATCAGGTGGTGACGTATGTGAAACAGTGTGTGGCTATTTTTATGCTATTTGCTTAATGTAGTTACCTAGTCTTTCATAGTCTCCTGCAGTAACAGAGAGCTCTGTCACAGGAGGAGAGCTCATTTTTCCTTTTCAGCCAAAAATTACAGAAGGAATCCTTAATGAGTGTTTCTTCAGAACTGATGGCAGCAGAGCTCAAGTTCGCTTTGTAGAGGTGTTTGTGTTTTATTTCAAACAATGTGATAAAAGGTTTCATAAAAAGTAAATGGCTAGGCTTCAGCACCCTGCTTTACATTTATCAGGAAACATGCAAATTGCTTGTGTGGCTAATTACAGTAGCTGGTTCTGACTTTCAGCTGCAACCCATCTATTCAAAGCCTCAATCTTTCAACTTGGAGCACCAGGTTCTCAGCGGGATGGAGAAAAACATTATTTCAGAAATAAATATCGAACCACCTCTTACAAGCCTTACTTTATTTAGCTCATTATTGAAGTTCATTGGCAGTGCTGTCATTTGGGCTACCAGTTTGATAAAGTTTGACATATTTTTCTAGGTTGCTGTTCTTGGAAAAACAAACAAAAAGGTAAATATTGACATCTGGCTCTCTCGTTAAGCATTCAGGATGTGCTATCCATTCGTATGTGCAGTATCTTTAATGTTTTGGAAATCAAGCAACTACAACAACCTTTCAAAAATATCAGTTCCCCTTCTACTGGGAAATTAGCTTAAATCTTATTTTGCTGCATTTGTTTTTTGTAGTTTGAATCACATTATTGACAGCTGGGAACAAGCACTGCTAAATTCCTTCACTGAATCTGTATCTGATAAAAAAAGAAAATGAAGTCTGTTGGATGACTCCTTAACAGAAAAGCGCATGCTAGAGACATGAGTCACCAAAGGATTAGCTCTGCAATTTAACACAGTCACAATTTAACTCAATGTTTGTTCTCTCTCCCCCCTGTGAACCGTGAAAGGTTTGGATCAATGTCCTCTGCTAGGTCTGCTTAGCACACTGAAGATGCCATAGTCCTCGGGTGCTACTCACTGATAACCAGCTGGTGACCACCATCCCACAGATGACTTGCAGGAGGGATTGCTCTGAGGTCTTCTCAGAGCAGTTCAGGCAAAATAACCAGTTCAAACTATCTCTTTCAGCTGTCAAGCTAACCCAGAGGACTTGGCGTGATGCAGAGCAGGGCATGCTCACAAGATCCCATCTGCCAGCAGTGCTGAAGGCTGGGAAAAATAAAAAAGGCTGAAGGCCCGGTTCTTTGCAGCATGAATATTGTTGCGCAGCTGAGGGAAGCAGAGCACTCCCCCACTGTGAATAGCAGTGCTGTGCTCTGCAGCGCCTCGCCTTGCCATGCATCTTTTATCTGGCACCAGGTTGTTCTCAAGAGGCTGGATTGCTCTCTTTGCCTTAGTTCTGTTTGAACGAGTTACTTGGTTCTAGGAGTGCTTGTATCAAGAAAACCTTTGCATTGCTGAGTTAATCAGAATGAAAGAGAAGCTCATCTTTGCTGCAGGAAACATGCAGAAGATGCTTTGCCTCTCCTGAGAATCTGTGTCCTGGGTAAGGTTTTGTTGCCATTTGAGAAGGTACCTGAATACAGAGTGCTTTCCCTCTACAGAGGATTCAAGTCATAATCCAGTAAAACCCATGTGGGTAGAGAAAGTCCTCTGCATACCGCACCCCACGTGGCAGCTGGGCAGCATCCCTGCCCAGAGTGCCAGAATGCGCTCTTAGTGTCCCAGATGTTCCAGCTGTGGCTCACCATTACCTGGAGAGGGCTCCTGTCCTCAGGCTACCCACCATGGCCAGGAGCTCATCTCACAAAGGCACATGTGCTGTGGCGATCTGGATGCCGGAGCCTGCTGTGCAACCCTAAGTCATCTCAGGTCAGCGGGAAGCTGTGCCTAGACAGCCGGCCCCTGCCTGCTCGCCTCTCCCCATCTCACTCTGCACCAGGCGGCTGGCTCCGAGACAGAGCTGGCAGAGCTATTCACCAAGGATAACATTCATTGAAAATGTAGCCCTTTGTTTGCTTAATGAGTCACTGAGATGAATCAATTTATTATTTTTTTTCCTAACAAAGAATGCATTATTTGTAACTTGTTTGTGCATTGTTTGGGTGAATAATTTTCAACCTATTTGTTATTGCTCTGCCCCTGTGCTGTGCCCAGTCTCTGGTGTTTGGCTGGTATTGGTGAGGCTTCTGAGCCCTGACTGGCTAACAAACTTTTAAAACATAAGTTCAATGAACAGGAAGCAATAAATTTAGAGTAAGGATTTTCAGCTAAATAAATACTTATGAGGAGACTTGTGAAGCTTTTGGGATGCCAAACTGTCTGGCCATCGTCTGAGCACTCTCAGTTCCAAGAAGCGATGCAACCTCAGGAAGCAGAAGGACTCCAAATGAATGCCTGTATTTCACACTTATTCTCCAGTCACTTTCTTAATCAATTACTTTCCACTTTGACTATATTCACATCTGCTCTGTTTTTCCTGCTAAGTAGTTTCTCACAGTAAGAATAAAGTTTAGTCTTACGAGCTAACTGTATCATTTCAAACACTTTCTGATTTTTCTGCAGATTCCTCGTCTTGAATGACATCAGCACATCAGCTCGTGTTTTTCAAGAGCAAAATAACACATTGTAAAGCAGTACATACTGAATAAAAGCAAGCACAGTAAAAAATAATGCATATTAATAGTCAATTTCTGAATAAAAAACCCGTGTTGAGCATTTTATGGAAATAAACGATGTCATATCTGCATTGTAAGTGCATCCTCTTTTTACTGAAAAAACAAATGGTAACGATTAGCATAACAACTTAATCGTGAATATTCTCTCAGCATATATTTCACTATGCATGCAATGAAGTCACTACATCTTTCTATACAGCTGTTTTGGAGTACTGTACTGACCTTTCTACCTCTGGCAGCAGACAGAGACTGCAGAAATTCTTTGTTTCGTTCCCCAGACTGTTGATCAATGCAGATAATTTGACATCTGCTGCACGGACCCACAACCTGAAATTTCAGTTAAAGAAGGTTCACAGCTGTATATCAAAGCAGTACAACACAGAACAGTACAAGCTTCTGACCATCATAATATCTTAAAAACATATCTTTCACACACTTCCTGTGTTCTTCTCTGCTTTAATTACGTAAGAGGTCAGGCCCATTCACCTAATGTAGGTACATTTTCGAAGGGTCTACTTGCAAAGGTCTCACTGATTTTTTAATTCACTTTTTCTTTTCTTTTCTTTTTTTTTCAGGAAAACTTTCCCAGAGACAGAATCTGAGAAGTCAAAAACATTTACATATTTGTATTTCCTGATGGCTTCACTTCATCTGCAGGCTGGCAGAGCTACTTGCCCAAAGGGGAACTGAATAAAAAATTAAGCTAGCGCCTCAGGATGTAAACCAAGGAGGATTTTCTTGGAGTTAATCTAACAGGGTTTGTTTTACATTGTTTCAGTGCAGCTGAAATACACAATATTCCCCATTCTTTCTTATAGGCATAGCACTTGTAGATAATCAGAATGCAAGATGTGAATTTTCACAAGTTTATATAATCAGAAGGAATAATGAGAACCTCTACTGTAACATCATGCAGAGCATGGTTCTTAAAGTTAATTCCTACTTTGAACTAGGGTGTGTTTTTAGGGAAAAAAGCTGCAATTAATTTCTTCTTACCTTTTAAAGCATTAAAATTAAGAAGGAAGACATATTCCAGTTTCCCTTAATATTGCAACCCTAACTTTAGCAAAGCTGTACATTATAGAAACTGTTAACAGTATCTCAATATACACATTCTACTTTTGTAAAATGTGTCATAAATTTCAAATTGGGCAAATAATTAAACCTGACACTGCAAACATTTTTATATGCTGATCTGAAGTGCTATTTCAGTTCTTTGAGGTACATCTAGAACTGCTTGTACACCTCTTCAGTGTAATAATCAAAACCATACATTTGGCTCAGCTTTTTCAGAAGGTGATTTTCCACAGCCTTAATATTTTATTAAAAGAACAAGAAAACAAGACAGAGAAGGAAATATTTTTCCCTGCTTTGCTTTGTTCAACAGCTTCTTCTACCTTTTTCCTGGCATCAAGTACCATTAACATAATTTCTACTGTTACTACATCAGTATCTGAATAAGGACCTAGCAGAGACTGGAAAAGACAATGCAAGTTGCATAAGCCTTTCTTTTTCAGCTTGCATTCCTGAAGTATTTCAATGCCAGAAACAGGAATGCCTTTTTATTCTGTAGTTTTACAGTATCTTCCACAACAGGATCCTGAGCTGAGATCCCTAGTGCAACTCCAGCCTCCAACAAGCTATACACCAAGGATTTTGTCCTCATCTCCTACCTAAAGAAATTTTTCCTCAATTTTCTTTAACTCATATTACAGCTTACTGATCAAAGTACACATAAGAAGAGAGCAGATAAGTCATAATTTCCATCCTTACTGAAAAAATGGCCTCTCCATTTCTTACAGTATGCTGACCAGAAAGAAATAGGAGTGATGTCTATCACAGCTTCTAGATCTGACCTCAGCACTTCTGTTATTCACACCTTCATTATCACCTCTAAGAAAACAATGAATAAGCCACTTTCACATCCTCGGCAATGCATTTTCAAATACATATTTCATATCTAAGGACCAGACAAATCCAATAGAACGTGTAATACATGTGTGCATTGTGTAGCTTCTTCATGGATCCTTTGTTGAAGTTTTTCTCAAAAGAATGTATTTGCCAACAAAGTCTAACTCTTCAGCATTTTCCTTACAGTACAAAGCACAATATGTTGTTAGATATGATACGAAGCATAACATATGAAAAAGCCCTACCAGGCTAGACTTAGAAACATGTCTTCATGTATACGTGACAAAATGTATACAACAGAGGGCAACAGACAGTGATCATTCACTTGTATTCATGTCCAGTCTTTTGGCAGTCAGTTGCTCGATGTGCAGCAATCTGAGGTTACATTTGGACTACTATGCTTAACAGCAACTGGTATTCTCTCGTGACATGCTGGCTAAATATTTGCTGCAAACTGCCTCAAAACAGTGATTATTTTTCTGCTCAGTTGGATAGAGGTGGGAAATTTTATGAATTATGAAATAAAAAAAAAAAGGTGTGGAGAAATATGTCAAAACCTCTCAATTATATTTAAGCATGTTTGCCAGAGGTCATAGCATGTTTGGTTTTTTTACACACTTCATAAATTTCTGTGCTGCCCATGTTCCAGTCAAAGCCTTGCAAAAATTGCTCTGTCTCCAGGGGTCAAAATACTTTGTGATAGACTGGGACTAGGACAAGGGAGACAAGTTCGCACCTGGAATCGCAGAGCACCTATCGAAATCTCAGCCCACTCTTCTTCTTCAAAGGACTCTGGTGCACTGATGACAATGTTGGCACGGAAACGTCGGATTAATTCCTCTATTTCCAATGGCTCTTCCAACCTTCTCACAGAGTTGACAGAGAAAAGAGAAAATAAGATTTATTAACTCGTTCTGCACTAGATATTTGTGCTGTAAGAATCTAGTGGCTAATATGATTCAGTGAATGTTTCTCCAGAATAACCTGGACCAAGTTTTATTACAAAGGCTATGAAAATGGCACAAGGTATTTAACTATAATTTGTAAACCTTCAATTATAATTTGTAATCCTTCGACTATAATTTGTAATCCTCTAGGTGGCTTCTTCAGGGGTGTAACCTGGAACTGTGAAGTAGGTATGAAAGCATGTAGACAGGCGATTAGGAACAATGCATATGAGAAAATTCCTTATTAGTTATCGTATGTAAGGCTAATGGTAGCAAATGAAAAGATCTTTTGAGTTAGCAATCATTTGACTTGTTAAATGCTTCTAAAAAGAAGGCAAATAGAAGCTTATTCTGCACATGCTGCAGTGGCAAAAAGGACAAAACCAGCAGACGCTGAAGGTGAAAAAGGCCAGTAAAGGCATTTTATGAGAGAATGTATTCCTCATATTATTATTATTTGCCTTTGGGATGCAGCAGATTGCACCAAATGATAGGTGTTTTGAAAAAAATTAATCTCTGTGTGGTGATATCTCCACCTTTTTACAAGCATTTGAACTGCCAGAGTGTAGATTTGTGTCAGTGCAGAGAACATATATGAGGCAGACAGAGCAGCAGATTGCATACAAATATCAGAAATCTGGCTGTACCTTTGAATTGTCATTCTTCACTCTCCTTCTAAAGGAGAACCCGACCAGTACCAAGACAGCCCTAAAATTTGCAAGGGAGTTCTCAGCACCATTGTTAGTGGGGAAAGCATTTCTTTTTGCATTAGCTATTATGGACATGAACAACTTTCAATACTCCATTAGCTGTAGTCTGACAACTTTCAGATATGACACCCTATAGCAAAGGCAGAAACCTGGGTAAGTAGTGAAAAGAGAAGTTTCTGTCCTGGAAAAAAAAATAATTAAAAAAGTAAGGACATACAGTGTTTTAATTAAAATGAGAAAAAAAACCATGCAAAATCAAAGCACAGGGAAAACTGTTCACATCAAGCAGTCTTGGCAGAAGAAGCCTGTTAGGTGAAAAGAAGAGCTTATTTTACTTAAAGGAGTCTGGATTACCTTATTTAGCAGACAAATGTGCATAAGGATAAACTGCCTGTGCAGACTTTCAGTCAAACCACACAAGCCCTGCTCCAGCGAGCCTTCGCTGTTCACAAGGGCTCCAGCAGCCTTGGGGTAGAAAGTGGCATGGGAAGCTGAAGGGCTACAGGTTTTCTCTTGAGATCCCACAAGCAATCCCATGGCTGAGACACAATTTGAAATGATTGCAGGAGATAGGAGCCAACAGAAAGTGTAAACTATGCCTGCGCTCAGACAGGAAGGGAGGAAAATAGGAGTTAGTCATGAACAAGTTCAGTTATGCTGGTGTGCTTCCTAGCTTTGCTGTGGGCTCTTGGGGCTTGGATGCTGTGTGGCCTCTAGTTCTGAATGCATTTTGTAACATATTGATGCTTGCCACCCCAGCCAGTACCGGTGGGGGCATCAAAAGCCCCAGTAACTTCAGAGCTGGGCCTGCAGCATCCTGAGCCAGCTGCTGAAACCTATTTCTAGTTTCTACTGGTTTATCCCTTGCTGCTGATCCTCCAAGACTGCAGTGCCACTACTCCTAGTCTCTCTGCCTTCAATCTGCTCAGGCTCACCTCCAAAATACCTTACCTCTGCTGTGCCTATGCCCAGCCCTCAGAACTGCTTCTAATTACTTGGCAGCACATAGCTGAGTAAATGCCCATCACATCCCCCCCCCAAACGTGCATTGGCTGCATGGAGTGACAGGCACCTTCATCCTGAATATCTCAACTGGGATCTGTTGTGAAAATCAGTGTATTTTGCCAAAGCCAGCCTGGGTACTTTGGACTTTTCACAGTATGGGGCCTGCAATCCAGAACGCATTACATGTATTTAACAGGCAAACTTGAAAATGACCATTTGCATCTTCAAGGGTGTATTTCTAGCAATAACATTTGAGCGTAAGGCCAGGCCATGGGGATTTTCATGGAGGTGACCTGTAAAGGCAACAACAGAGAGGCAGATGTCTCCATATACATATAGCTCTCCAACAGTATGTGACATTGTAACTTCCAACTAAATTGCTGTTTTTGTTTTAGATCACCTCTCGACAGCCAAGTGCAAACTAGAAGATTAATTTTTACTTACAGAAGATACAAACAAAGAGAAATTATTAAAACTCAATTGAAGATTAAAATTGTTTTATAAATCTTAGCAGGTTTCCATTAAACAAAACCAAACCCACTTGCCAAGAAGCTAAATAATACTTTCTAAAAAATAAAAACCTTTAATAAAGACCCATATGTGCAGATTCTAGAAAATACGTTGCACAGTTCAGTGTTTGGAAAGTTCCTACACCACAATTTAGTAACAGTGCAAAATGATGATACTGTATACCTATGCTGAATTCCAGCACCCTGAATACCCCAGCACCCTGAGAAAGCACTGCATGGTAAAATAGGGAAAACTTTTCCAACTTGTGCTGCAGAGTGGGAAGTAAGATGCTTCTCAGGCATCATGGCAGCTCCAGTCACGTCTGGAGTTTCCTTTGAAGAAAAAGAGATTACAAGTCTAGTTGTACTGGAAGATATTAGGTGCAAAATCAGTGGATCATCTGACATTGTATGTTTTACCGAAGTTCCCTGTCCTCCTTCATCCTCACTTGCCTTACACCTCTTCTTTGCACTCAGATCCCATGTCTGGAAGGTTCCTCACTGGGTCTCACCATGAAAAAAGCCCAGCATTAGTAAGGGATGCCTAAAGTGTTGTTCTCCCAAGGAGATGTAACCGAGCCAGTCAAGCCTCAAAAGAAGGCATTAACTATCACTCAGAAAGGGTAGTGAAAACAGCTGATAGATGGACTGATTCACCTTTTCCAGGCATTTTTCCCAGAGGAGCACTGCCATGATATGCTAAAATTGCCCACTGTCTTCTCCTAAAGAAAGCAAGCCCTCAGGCAATGCAAGCTCCAGTGGTCTGTAGTGATGCTTCATTCAGTCACTCATTTTAAATCCTGAAGCTATATATGTATCCTCCTACAGCTATATATATATATATATATATATATATATATATATATATATATGTATATATTTTCCTCCTTTACTCAAAATGGGAATTTCAATGCAGGGGGAATGTTTGGTGGGTGCCTAAGAGGAGAGAAGATGACTCCAAGCAGAGGCAGGGAAGTTTAGTGAGACAGGAAAAGAGGGCTCAGAGACAAATGCTGGGGCTGTGGGATGCACAGCTATAATGGTGGCCTTGAGGGCAGATTTTCTGTGGAATTTGAGCCTGTCCTACTTATATTCAAGAAACAGCAACTTTCTCTTGTCAGCATATGAAAATTTATCTGGTAATGGATTCTTTATCTTTGAAGTGTGGGCTGGCTCAATGTTTCATTTGCTGCTTGTATCTCCCACTTTTGTACAAGTAAAGCCAAATTCAATTAAGAAATGAAATTAATCCAGTCCTGCAAGTAGTTTTAAAATATTTCTGTTGTGAATGTTTCTGTTATAAATCTTAATCCTTCCTATAAGAAATAAATAGTTCAGCAAGTAGCAAGCTTTTGTATTTTCACCTGCCAGATTATTTATGTTGAGAAAACTTAATTATCCTTGTTCTTCCCACAAATAGAAGTTGGCCGGTTCCCAATAGTCTCCTGCCACCAAATCATTTGACAAGAATTTTGTTTAAGTCTTCCTAAAGATGACTGGCAGAAAGATTATGTTCAAGCATTTAATCCAAATTTTCAGAAGTCATACAGGAATCAGTAATTATACCAGTTTAGTACCTATATATTTGTTGAACACTGAAAAGTAACTCTCTCTAAATTTCCAGATAAAACAGTTATATTGACATCTTATGGCAAGATTCTGGAATCCAAGACCACTGAGAGACATTTGGAGACAGAAGGATCTTACCTTGCAGAAATATGTTCTTTCAGCTGCAGAATGCTTGCTACATTTATCAGGAGGTATTGTGCTTCATTCACAAGAGAGAGTGAGATGTTTGTAGCAGATGCCAGACCTAAAAAAATGAATCCAACATTCTAAAATGATCGTTAAAAATCAGGAAGATTGTACTAGCAATTTCACCTCATCCTTCCTTTGACCTCTTATTCATTCTCATTAAAAAATTATTCATTCAGCTCCAGACACTAAGGAAAGATTCCAAGAATCCCCTCAAACCTGTAAATGATAATGATGCAATACATTTAGAAACTGAGACAGAGCTGAGATTTTACCAAATTTGTAAAACAATTTACAAGTGCAATATCTATGGTTTTTTGATGTTCTTTCCATTTGATCCTTTTTTATAATGAAACTTAGTCTAAGAATAAATTCTTTGTTTATAGATTTTTCATCATCATGAAACTCATGATCATTGAGTTTCCAGACAAAATCATGGTCATGATGATAAAAAAACCCAGACTGGTGTATCTGTACATTTTCACCAAATGTAACAAGTAGAAGGGCGGCATAAATACAGTTTGGGTATAAATGTACCCTTTGAAACCTACCAGATCAATACTGAATGACTCTTTCACCCTTTATCAGGGTAATTATATAGTCAGTATGAAGTCCAGGGGCCTGATGTTTACTATGTGAGGAATCACAAATATTTTTAAGAATGACATCATACCTTTTGTATTTTTCTGATGAGATCTGTTGTTCATGTCTGAACTTTGTCTTATCAAGCGACATGGACGACCAAGAAACAAAGAGAACCACTCAGCAATTCTTTCTCCACAGTCATATGTTTTTACCCTATTATGAGAAAAGAGGGACTTAGCAAATTTGATTGCCCAAACATTAATTTGCAAAACTGAAGACGAATTACGAAGATGTTTATTCTGCTTCTTCCAATACAAAATACAGAATCTGTATTCTCTGATGAGTGATAAAATAGAGATGTGAAGTTCTGCATAATTTTATCTCCCAATTTCCTCAACTTTACTCTGTTAGTCTTGAAGTTAATATTCACGAGATCTAATTTAGTTTTATACAGAAAATTACTGTGGAATAAAGGATTAAATAATCGTAACGCTCAAGACAGTCACTCTGAAGTACAGTAACTGGTAGCCCATATTACAATGTTGCAATAAAGTATTATGAAAAAGTTATTCTCTGGTCTGTGCTTTTTACTAAAACAAAGAGGATTAATCTGAGGTGAATTTAAGATTTCCCCACTGTGCCACACTGTATGTAATTTTTAATGATCCCATCAGATACAATGATGTTAATTCCCTGATTTAATTCATGTTAGTACAGACACTCCACATTAAAACATGGCTCCACTAGCAGAGCCCAAGTATCTTTCCATCTAAAGATGGTTTCCATTACTAGTACATTGCCTAGTGAGTTATGCAAGGCTGGCAATAGATTCGCCTTCTTTACCTGGATGTAATCTCTCCTAGAAGGATTTTGAGATCACCTCTCTCAGTTCAGGAAGGGCACAGATCAGACCACTAGGAAGGGATCCTGTCTTCCATTAGATTCCTCAGCCCTGAGTAATCTTAACTTCAATCTTAAATTAGTTATCATCTGGGTTCCCCGCACAGATAATGGAAAGAGGTAAGTAGTTCCCATCTACATCAGACTTCAGGATGGGATGAGTCACACTGTGGGAGTGTTTAACTCTATTGACTACAAAAGGAGATTTGACTGACATCTAACTTTTAAATGGCATAAACAGATAAGAGGAATGCAAATTCTCATGCTGATCTAGGCAGGATGCTTGTAGTAAGGAAAGTGAGGGAGCAGTGGTCCTATGCTCACCTTTTTGTCCTATCCAGCCAAAGAAACTGATCTGCATGGAGACCATCTGCTCTGTGAAACAAGAAAACAGTTCCTCATGGCAAAAGATGCTAAGCCCTAGGATTGAGAGAAGTGGCTTGGCTTTACGAAATGCTTTGTGGGTTCAGCTGAGTTACACAGGTAGAAAGCCAGGACAAGTGAAATCAAAGAGATTTTATAATCCTGCAGGGGTAAGATCTCTCTTCAGCAGTTGTTCTGAATTTTGATTGTGGTGCAGCTCTGCATTTCTCTCCCCACTCTGAGACTGGACTGATGCTAACCACAGCTGCATCTAGCCAGCGAGGTCCTAGAGCTGAAATGAAACTGTGGTATTATGAGATGCAGGTACTGTGGCAAGAAACAAGGGCCAAAAGGTGAGACTCCACATGAGATTCTATAGTCTGACCTGAGCAGTTCTTGTGTCCTTGCTGGTCACTGTGTTAGGGAGAAGGCTGCTAATGAGAAGGCACGAATCTTCCATGGTAACAGTACAGGCGAAACGAATTCCCCAAATATTTTTTCCCACCCAAACAGAGGTGCTAGGGGCATTTAAATTATCTCCTGAGCCAATTACCTCTAGCAGCCTGCTGGGGCTTAATACTGTATAAATCAGGATCAGAGTTTTGCCCTCTTTTTTATTTGCTTACCATTTTGAGTCACAGTGGCCGACTTAGAGACACATAGCATTCTTAGCATTTCATCAAATGTCACTGTGTAGTTTTTGTATTCCAAGACTCCTATGTTTTCAAATTGCTTTCCCTTATCGTCAGACCATTTTCTGAGCAAGTACCATCATCTCTTCAGGGTCTTATTCAAAGTCCTTCTGTTGTCGCTCAATTCTACTCATTTTCTGCTTATGTTTATTTTGGTTGAGTATTACTTTACATCTGTCAGCATGACGTTTCATTTGGCACATGTCAGGCAATTTATAAAGGAGGGCCTAGTTCTCTCAGATTTTACTTGCTGTTTGCCTTGAGTTCCCCACTCATCTTCTTATGTCGTTTAGCTTCAGTTCGTTACAGCTGGTCCCTCTAGCTAGGTAATTTATAGAACAAGAAACAAGGACAGCTGAAGTCTGAATATTGATCCCAAGGGATATAATACATACATTTACGCACAACAGGCTTAATTCACCTTGTTTTTAACTACTCCTTTGTCATCTTCTACCACTGATACCTTTCCTTTGATCTCTTTGATATTGTGGCCTGTCAAAGAGGAGGCTGTGTCCCTGCCTATTTCAGTAGAGCGCTAACCTTGAGCGTTTAGGGTCTTCTACAACATCAATAACCTTAACATCACTAGCTTCTACTTGCATCTGTCCACTGTTAGATATTATACTAGAAAGCCACGTCCCTCCGATGTGAGCAGCACATGCTGATGGACAACCCCTGCTAAGATGAAGGCTAACACTGATGAATTGCTTCACAAGGGAAACTTGGGCTCATTAAACTTTCGTGGATGCTGTGAAATTAAACTTCTTCACGTGACTGCTTGCAGATTCTACATCATGTGCTTTTCTCAGCTATCTCAGTGTAAATTCAGAGTAACCACCTAAGCCAACGGAACTGGATGAAATCACAGCTTCAGAGAGCAGAATTAATAAGTGGAAAATGTCTTCAGTAGGGGTTTCTTTTGAACAACAACCTTTTAACAAAGACTTTTGGTCCCACTGCTCACCTCGGACACTTTGCAGAAAAGACCCTAGACAACAAATCACCTCCTGTCCTACTGCAAAGCACTGTTTTGCTCCTATTTCCATTTTTTGGCCCTGGAGGCTCCCCTGCTGAAACACAGGAACCTGACATCAGCGCTGTTGGATCTCTGAGCAGTTTGGGAGTCTCATCAATGTTGTCCACTCATTCTGCTTTACTTTCTGCCTTGTTTATTTGCTAATCACAGTCCACTCTGTGCAATTTGTCTTGCATCTCCCCTTTGTCATTCCATTCTGTCGTGGTTTAACCCCAGCCGGCAACTAAGCCCCACACAGCCGCTCGCTCACTCCCCCCTGGTGGGATGGGGGAGAGAATTGGAAGGGTAAAAGGGAGAAAACTCGTGGGTTGAGATAAAGACAGTTTAATAGGGAAAGCAAAAGCCACACGCGCAGGCAAAGCAAAACAAGGAATTCATTCACTACTTCCCATGGGCAGGCAGGTGTTCAGCCATCTCCAGGAAAGCAGGGCTCCATCACGCGTAACAGTTACTTGGGAAGACAAACGCCATCACTCCGAATGTCCCCCCCTTCCTTCTTCTTCCCCCAGCTTTACATACTGAGCATGACATCATATGGTATGGAATAGCCCTTTGGTCAGTTTGGATCAACTATCCTGGCTGTGTCCCCTCCCAACTTCTTGTGTGCCTGGCAGAGCATGGGAAGCTGAAAAGTCCTTGGCTAGTGTAAACATTACTTAGCAACAACTGAAACATCAGTGTGTTATCAACATTGTTTTCAGCACAAATCCAAAACGCAGCCCCATACCAGCCACTATAAAGAAAATTAACTCTATCCCAGCCAAAACCAGCACACATCCTTTTCTTCCTCCTCAGAACTCGAAGCAGTTTCCCGTGAAAATTTCCTATTTCATACACTAAAAATGACACAGTTAGTGACATGAAAGACAAGCTACAATAAATAGTATGGCAGCCAATTATATGTACACAGAGAGAAAGATAACCTAGCCTATTTTACAGCCTGTAATAGATGGGCTAGCCATGGGGAAGCTAAGGATGAGTCAACACTAAGGGAAGTGGGACAGATGGTTAAAACAAATGACTCTTGGGTGAATTCCACTACCTGAGGAAAATAAACTTTTCAGAAAAAGATCCTCTTTATCATCTGAATAGCTAGCAGAAAAGGAGAAGATAATTTCCTGCATGGCTCCATGGGGAAAATGGCCAGGTCTTTTGCTGGTTTGTTTATGTGTTACCCTCAGAGAAGCAAATGTAGAGGGTTACAAAGAATTTGTATCCCTTGGTTAAAAGAAGACGTAAATCTGTAAGTGGCTCTTTTAGTTGGACTTACCAAGAGACTCAGTGAAAAGAAACGTAGCAGATAATGCAAATGTACTTTAGGAAGGCACTTGATACACTGCCACTCAGAAAACTTAATGAGACTGGGAAGTACTTAGAAAATATAATGGATAAACACTTAAGTTCACTGACAGGAAACTAATTTATGCATAATGTTATATTTCACTGAAGTGGTATGTCTCTTGATTAGAGTTAATGTTATTTCACATACTCACCTGCAATCTTCCCAAGATTGTTAAGGGGACACTGACCAACATGGGTGGTCAAAACAAAATTAAAAAGGGTTGTAAATATGGAAAGCTGTTTATAACTTCAGTGGGTTCTAGCAATTTTGAATCCGCACAGTATGAAATGGGCAAAGTTGCCTGCATCATTACTGTCAAATGAAGGAACTGAATTCTAGAATCCTGCTGAGGACCCCAGTTAGCATTTGGAAGTAACTGGGGACACCTTTCCCTTTTCTCATCCTTGCAGCAAGTAAAACAAAGATCTCCCTTATTCAAGTGAGTACCAAGTCATCACAGTCTCTTGTACCATCCTTTCCCCCCCTTTTTAATTCTTATTATTTTTTAGTGTTTTCTACCAGACATGCTGGGCATGCCAAATTACCTATCTAAATCTGTCTTCTGGTCCACTAAATCATTCATTGCTTTCCACTCTCCCTCTCTTTTTTTAAGGACTTCTGCCCCTGTGTGTCCATCCAATCACGTCCTGAGTGTCATTGCAGTGATTTTCAGCTTTGATTCCTTTCTGCTCTCACTCACCTGTGTGAACAGACTTTACTCTCACAGATCATGGCCTCTTTTCCAGTAGTTTCTTCTAGTGATAGAGTTATTGGGTCCATGCCTAGATGGGCGGAGAGCAAACCATAGTTAAAAAAACCCCATTTATGCAGAAACATAAGGTCATGAAAAAAAGTTCTTATTTTTGCACCTGTTCACAATCACAGCAGCCTCCCAAACAGCATGTGAAAAAAATCCTTTCTTTTTGCTAAAATGATATTCTCTGCCTGCAGGTGGCTCCAAATGATAATGGAAAGAGCAATGGCTGCAGATGACCTTGGTACCCAAACCACATTAAGGAATATACAATTTCAGCTTTGAGTAGCTTCATTCTCTGTGTATCTCGGGCACAGAATTACTGCCTCAGTCATGGTTTCTGTTGAAAGGATGAGTTTATCACTGTTGTGCCCCCTCTAGCAAATCAGGAGATAAGGTTAATCACTCTTGGGTTGTTTTTTTCTGGAGTGGTGGGATGGAGTGATCAGAAAGATGAAAGACGGAGGGGAGTAGGGAGAAACAAAAATAAGCACAGGCTGTTCAAGGAAAGAAATATAATGTGTCATAAAACTATATTAATTTAAAGATAAAATGTACGGAAACCATTAATGAGAGAATTATTCCCATCTATCCATCTCTAAGTTTAAACCAGATGAGAAATCCCTGGTAATGATCTATGTTAACAGTTTCTTCCATAGTTTTCTTATCTTGAACAGAATGAGCCAAAGAGATGGAAAGGCTACAGTGGCTTACTAGAACTAAAAGAAAAGCTGTACTATTTTCCTTTCTGCTAATTGAAAGCAATAATCTGAAATGACGAACAAAGGATTTTACTGTGTGGCTGCAATGAATCCAACTCTTTTCAATTATACTACAACATAAACCAGCAAAGACTGATCTCCTGTACCCCAGCTTTATATCACCATGTTTCAATTTCACTCATTACTTCCTGTTTATATTATTGTAGTACACATAAGAATCAAGCTCTACCAGCTCTGTGATACGGAGAAATCAAATTGTTTTATTCTCTTCTGAAGAATAATGAAATGTAGTTCAGATTCACTCTATCCCAACTATCACCTCTGTTCCATGCAAGTTTTCAATACAGAAAGACATCTACTCCTTTTTTAGCTAATGATGTTAGTATACTTCAGAAGTGAAGACAGAGGAGGAAAAGCTAGGTTCACTTAGGAAAATAAAACATGTAAGTAATAAATGCATTGAACTTGCTTGCAACAACCTGAAAAAGAAGCCAATGTTATCATCTTATAAACTAGAACTAATGCTCTTGTACTTTGAAAAAATTAAACATTAGCATCATTATTTCCGGAAAAGAAGATTTTGAAAGGTTTCATCCTGTATGCAACCTTAGCTGTTATATCTTTTACAAATACTTTCTAAGCAAGGCATACTCACAAAATTTCTTAAAATAGAGTCTCAGGGCTTTAAAAAGCCCTGCTTTTATACACCAGCAAGTGTATCACATTTTTATTGAACAGTACACATTTTACAGTGATGTTTAGGTCAGTTAAACATTGTTAATTACAATTTTATTCTATCTTAAGGCAAAAAAATAAAGCAGAATATTGCCAGTTACTAAAATGTAAAAGCTGTCATTCTCCATGGTCATTTGCTTGATAATAAAATTCACAGATGTGCTCACAGTATTAATATAAAAAAAATTGTTCTTGTCTTTATAGCTCCTATTTTCAGTCAATGAGAAAAATTAGAGGTCTGTTATTTCAATAGTCTGAAATATAAACTATTCATGTATATTCTTTCGTCAGTGTATGCACTTAATTCCCATTATTTTTATTGGCAGTTACACATGACTATTTGAAGGCACAATAAACTCCATAAAGTGTAATTAGTTGCTCAGTTTTGCTACCATCTTTCTACTCCAATATCTTAAAGGGCCTTCACAACACTCAAAATTTCTCCCCCTGTGCAGTGGCAAACCAATGCCCAACTTGCCAGAGTAATGCTGATCATTAGCTAAAATGGAAAGAGAGAAATTAGCCTTCTACAGAAATGTATTCTCAGCTAAAGTCTGTTTGGCTTACTTTTATGTCGGTCAGGAACAAGCCCGGTGTAATCTGTGCTCCCATGTATTTGACGGAGCAGGACAACAAGATTTCCCTTGATTCCCACTCAAGTAATACGGCTTCTAGAAATAAAGGCACTTGTTCCTGCCCACCTTTGAGTTGCTGGGAGCCTAACCATTAACTGCTTCAGTCAAGATACAAGTTGTCTGTCTCCACAGGGGCTTATCTGAAGTTAAACCTATTTTCTCAAAGTGGGTCCTGTGATAGCAAGGGTTAGTTACACCCTTCACGTCAAAAAGAATAGAAAATGCCTGTTAACAACCACATAGCCTAAGAAAATAATTCTGACAAAATTCAGAAATGCAGCTTCTCAAAATTAAAATCTCACTCCCTCTACCGAAGTAAAGTACAGCCAATGGGAGACCAAGGACAAACCCTTCCTCTCCCTCTGCTCTCACTCACCCCCTTCCTCAGGGATCAGGGGAATATCTAGAGCTCCCCAGCTGCCATGCAAGCCAATTTATTTTGCAGGCATGCCAGGGAAGGATCCTAAGCCTTTGAGAAGCTTTGGCCTTGTCTAGAGCCCCAGTCTGATGTCCTTGCTACCCACGGGGATGACAGGATCGCACAGCCGGGTCAGTCAGACAGCCGGTCTGCCCATCCAAGGCTGGTTATTAGACGGGCTATGGAGACATGCTACGCACAGAGGTTAAAGAAAGAACATGAAGTGGTGTCTCAGCACACAGAGGATTCAGCAAAAGGTATTAAAGTAGTTACTGTCACACTAAATCATGCTGACGATTTTATTTTGTTGGACAGAGAAGACAGAGAATATTAAACCATATTGAAATAAAACAGCCATAAACAAAGTTTCCAGTAATGAAAAGTTCTAGAGGGAGAGGAAAGCACGTGCCTGGTGGGGGAGAGAGAACAGACTCATTATGTTTTAAATGTGGCACAGATAAAGTCTTCACCATAATCTAACAGTGTAACAGCAAAATGTTCTTTAAGAATCCTGCATAATTCAGCTATGTGGGATTCGCCCCGCTGGGCTGTAGGCACTTACCAGAGGCACCTAATCCAGCAGCATGGTTGCCTTAGGCTCTCTCTATTGGAGAGAGACACCTCCAGACAGCAAAGCGCGCTCTAGACGGAGATCATTGCCACAGCCTGCTCTCACAATGAGAAAAGCACAGATGACAGCAGAGAAACTGGTAGAGAAAGCAGAGTGGTTACAGCCTCCTTGCAGAGGAGCAGGAGGAAGGCAGCTAGCTCGACTGCAGTGGTCACCTGGTCAGCTGGGAGCTGCCGGGTTATCAGGTTCAGCAGAGTAAGAGGTGCAGTAAAGGTGCAGCTCAAAGGTTTTGCCTCTCTTTTTTTTCACCGTTGTTGCCTCCCTCACCCATTCCTCACCACCAGAAATGTCCCCATCACAGCGAGACGAACAGAGGAACTGCACAGGGAGTGTGAGGGCAGGGGCAGGAGAGGGGGATTTGGAGGAAACATAACTCCTCTTGGAAAGATGCATGCTACTGTAGCGGAGGAAAGGCAGTTTGGGTAGGAGGCATCCAGTGGGAGAAAGAAACTCGCGAAGCAACAAAGCTGGAAGAGACCTGGAGGTGGCTGCAGTCAGCAGGCTAAGCACTACAAATCTGAAATACCATTAGCCACAGATGTAGGCCAGTGAAGGCTCTGAGCTGCACAACAGCCAGCCTGGCTCATCAGAGGGCTACTGCTCCTCACCGCACTGATTGCTGCTCCAGCTACACACGTGGCGTTCAGCTCCAGGTCCTATATTAGCAACAAACTACTGACAGGCTGGAGAGAGTGGTGACAAAAGCAATAGTGATTAACATGGGATTTTCAAGGAAAGAGTCAACTTATTAAATTAAATTTGTCTGCCATGAAATGATTTAAGTGGGAGATATAACAATGACCCATGTATGTGAAGGGATAAAAGAAAAAATTAAAAATTTAACACCAAAAAACAAATCATGCATTTAGACTACGGGTAAAAGGAAAGAATACAGAATAAATGTTGGAACAACTTCCTACAGATTTAGCTGCTCAGTCTTACCCTAGTCACTTCATATGTGTTCCCATCACTGTGCTATCTTATGAGCAGTAACCTCTGGAATAGTCTCCCCAAGCAAATGAGAGCCATTATCTCGCTGTCAAGCATTAAAAAAATACTACAGGTTGCAAGTACACTACAAGAGTGAAAAATAGCAGGACTATTATAAAAAGAGGGCCCAGACCACCTTATGGGCTAAGATTATTGGTATGTAGAGTCAGTATATAAAGAATAAAATGACTCCATTCTTACATACGGTCTGTACCAAAGCAGGCTATAAATAAATGCCAACCATGTTTCTGTTAGAGCACACTGGAGATCTGACCCATCACTTTGGGGTGGAAAAGTGATCCATAGACTTGGTCAATCACTTCTGGATGGAAATGGTTCTCACTTTCATAGGAAGGAAGGTGAATGACAGTGAAAAGTCCAAAAATTACACAAAGTAAAATGCAGGATTTAAAGGTGAATTTCACCCTGGCACTAACTATGGCAAGAAATTGTAAGTCTCAGTGAGAAATGGGTTCCTTGACTGTCATTTTTGTCTGAGAAAACTTTTTCTGAAGTATGTCAGCAGTGCAGATATTAGTGACAGGCAAACATCCTAATGGGTATGCACTTGTCTGAACAATGTGGTACTAGCAAGAAAAAAAAAATTAAGAACATACTTAGAAGAGCAGAATGAAGCAACCAAAAGGCCCAACAGAGCTGAACCTCTGAAAATGAGGATAAATGGAGAAGGTTTGAACAAGACTTCACATTGTGTCTGCAAGCAAGAGGTACTGGCAGAAAGGAAGAGAGATGGAAAGGAACGGAATTTCTAGAATTAGTTCTGAAGCACTTGGTAATTTGAAAGTTGTGAGAGAAGGCTGTCTGTGCAACTGTACTACAAAAAATTGACGTGCAAGGTGCTCCACATAGAATTGGCATGAATTAACAATACCTTTTCAAAGAAAGGTTACAAAGAGAAGAGTGGAAAATAGCAGTGTTTGTGCCAATGAAGCAGTCTGGAATCCCTAAGAAGAGACTAGATTGTGTTTGGGATCTGAAACACACACACAAAATCACACAAGACTAGTGGAAGTACCCAAATGTACATTTGACAAACCTATTCCAGACAAAAGAAATCAACTGGTCAGACAATTTTATGGATAGTGCTCAGACAGCTGGAGAGGACAACAACTGTAATGTACAAACAGAAAGGAGACTGTAGTTACAGATCCACTCATATAGATTTCTAAAAAAGGGTGAAAAATCTGAATATGGGTTCCCTTGTTTTGCTCTAGCTGCTGAAAATGTGGGCACCTATATTATTAATGGTTAAGACATACAGGCTGAGTAAATGTTAGACCCCAGGGAAATGATGAACACCTTTCAGACACATGCACACTTGACATTAATAATGACTTTCGTGGAATACAAACCTGTTCCAGCATTCAGTGCTAACAGCACTGTTAGCAAAATAAATAATTTGCACCCCCAAGTAGCAAAGGGCTTTCTGTAATACTTTCCATAAGTTTTTTCTTTTTTTTCCCCTCAGCAGAGAATGAAAGGGGTTTTCATGAGTCCAGAGAAGCCCAAACATCACGAAATATTTGCCTGCTAGAGATAAATAATGTCTGGTCCTTATTTTCATTCATACTAATTTCCACTGAAGACTCTACCCCTCTAGTCCCACAGCTAGAAGGAGGAGGAGAGCTATACAATGGGAGGGTCTTTGGCCAGGGTGTTTGATGTTAGACTCCTATTCCTTTACCTTTGCAGCAATAAGTCTCTTCAGGCTGATGGACTTCATGATGTGGAGAGAGAGACTAGTCAGTAAATTTCCACATCTGTCAATTCTGTACTCCTTCCTGGAACATTCACTTTATGATTGCACATAGGGAGTCACTGTCTACTCTCCGCCCATCCCAACAACAAGCTAGGAAACTACCCAGGGCTGTATATTACAGCCTAGGCTTGCTTTGCCCACAGCTGGTAGCAGAATTTGTCCCTGAAGTCAGTAAACGTACACAGTATCCAGTAGTTTGGTGGGTGCATGCAGGTGTCTCTGTCTAGAAGCTTGACACGAGTAATGAAGGGGAGAAAAGGATATTGGTTACTAACCTTCTGCCTGGATGACCATAACCTTTTTCTTCAGATCAATTGAGGGATTTACAAGACACAACCTTGGCTCCTGCTTCTGAGTTATGCAGACTCCATTCTGGTTTACTACCATCCAGTTACGGTCATACAGCAAACCCTGGTTTCCCACTGGCCATTCTGTAACCTGGAAAAGCATCAGGAGGGGATACAAAGGTTTAGAACATGTTAGCTGCATTAATAGATTCATGCTGAAAAGAAAAGAGAGGGGAAAGAAACTGTTAATGAGATACTTTGAAATCAGGAAAACTTGTGCAAGCCAATGACAGCCTTTAATAAGAGAAACCTTAATTGCAAATCAAAGATAAAGATATCATTGCACAAAGCTGTCAAAACAAAATGGAGTTACTATAATTTGTTACATATTATCATACACTTTGATTTAACAGAGCTATGAGAATAAACAACCTCTGAAACACTCTGAAAACTGCTTTCAGTTTTTTACTCAACCATTTTCAGGACCTTTCCCCCAACAATTTTCTTTTAATTTACAAAGCATGGACATTTCATGGGAGTTGTATGAATTAAGGCAAAACCAAACAAACAAAAAGCAAGAAAAAAGTGAAATTCAAAATTCAAAATTCTGAAAAAACTTCCATATTTTTCATAAAACTGGAACCACTTTATCAATGAATCCATTTGAGAAAACCTCCACCACTGAGGTTTCTGGTTTAGCTAGGAGCATAATAGTTTCTCCAGATCCCCTTACAACAAAACATATTGTCTTCTTTGCTATCTGTTCTTCCATTACTTCTATAACACTCTTTATATAACACACATTCAGTGGCCTATACAAGCATATTGTCCTTGCTTTCATGTACATTTTTCTGGTGAAAAGAACATCTGTTACTGATGCTACACAGATGGCAATCTTGAAATCCAAAAAGAGAGCAATTTTAGTAATGCCTTTGGGTGATATTAATAACTGCTTTCTCCTTCAGAATGTTAAAATATTAATACCATTCTTTTAACATAAAGCTGGGCATTTAAACATATTGCTTCAACTCATGTATGCTTTCTAGTCACAGTTGAGTATGGAGAAAAGTTAACTACCGCTGAACTTTGAATTCTCGTAGAGAAGCTTAGCACAGCTCACATGAATTAACTGGCAAAAGACTTCAGCAAAAAGTATTGAGAAAAAGGTATGTCAGGCACAGCGTGATGCTCTGAAGAAAGGCATGGCTGGAAGCACTGGTTAGATTAATTAAAAATCACATTTTTGTTTAGCGTGTGCTCTATCCAAAACCCCACAGAACCACAATATCCCATTCTTATAAACTTTTCCAGGTTTTACAGGAACCTGCAGCAGTACCTTGACACTGACGGCCTGACTAGAGAAATCTGAGGGCAGGCACTCTGAAACTGAAAACTTAAAACATGAAAGCTGAACTCCAAATAATTTGGCCACAGTGCTATCAACTGTATTGAATACAGAAAATACATGGAAAAATTTTAAAGATAAGAAATGTATTTTATCAACCTACTTGACTTATAATATTCTTTGGCAGTTTTTTAAGTGAGCGTGGATGAAAAATCCAGTCAAAAATGGAAACTTTAAGTCTGACAGTGTCATCTGAAACCACGTTGTCCAAGCACCTCAAACTGTTGGCACCTAAATAATGTGAACCTTCGCTCTGTCTTTTTAGGAGAGGAATCATAGCCCAAAGACTACAATATCAGCTGAAGAACAGACTTTTGTCCTTGCCGGAAATTATTCTTTGGAGAGGCCAGTATTTTTTTGTTATCCTGTACAATTAGATTACAAAATGCATTTGAACAGCTGGTGATCATCTGAGAGCTGCAAGAATTTCCTGCTAACAAATCTCCCTTCCAAAACAGAAGACCACTAATCGGTAATACAGCCTCCCATGGATCCAACAGATCTTTACAGGATTTGCAAGACATAATGAGCAGAATAAACTAAAAGAGCAGAAAAAGAGCATGAAGACAAGGATTCCTAGCTCCCTATTGTAACATTCAGTTGTTTTGGTTCCACTTCAGGACAGCAATCTTTTCAGGAAATAGCTTAAGTGTTTGCTTACCCTTCACTGAAGGTAAGAGGTTTTATGAGCAAAACAAAACATCTTCTCTTTAATCAGAGCTTCAGCTAATTCTTACATGCTGATAGGCATTGTGGGGAAAGCTCAGCTGACTAGGTAGCAGATACTTGGAAATAATCAACACCTTCCATTGAAAATACCCCTGGTAGGTCTAAAATAATGGCAAGTAACTCCATGCTCCACTCTGAGGTGCAGCAAATGACTACAGGTCCTCAGCCCATATTTCCCCTTCCTCTGGGTATTTGCCATTGTAACAAGAATCATACATACACATGCCCAGCAGTGAGTCCCTGTCCTCTCGTGGATGTCCCCCGTACACTGTTAAGTGCCTTACGTCCTCTCCACTTTTCAACTTACTGTACTGCATATGTTGCAAGGACCCTGATAAATAAAGTTGCAACAACAAAATAACTGTGTACCCTGCCTTGGACAGAGAGTCACAGATGATCTTGAAACAGTCAGAGCTGGTTTGTTGCTAATACTGATACTGCAGATGAGCATGGAAGAACATACACATTTCTGTTCTTCATACTTAGGCACGCAACCTGTACAGACTGTCTCCCGCTATTATTTCAAAGAGGCTGAAGGGATTGTTAAATGATTGTAAGCAACCGAATTAGAGCAGTTCAGGCAAATTCTGCCTGCTCTGCTTTCATTTGAGACACAAGAAGAGTGGTTCAATTTGGCTCGCTTGGATCACATCTGAGATGTCTGCCCAAGGCTAGCAGAAATGACACAGGCTGCAAAGATGATCCACATCCTGGTGGACTAGCAGCAGGAGGTCAGTCAGGGCACTCAAATGTCACTAAATACCTATATTCAGGCAACCAATACAGCGAAGCAAAGCAACCAATGAAGCTTACTGCAAAGTAAAATAAAACAGGTTAGCGTACGTTGCAGTAAGCAATACTGTATTACATAGCTTCTAACTTGATTCCCTGAAGTTGTTTGGCCATCTCTGACTACTGAGACAAATTAGAAGGGGGAGGACAGAAAGAAATCAGGGACACCATGATTTTACTGATAGATGCTAGCATACACCTTCATGCTCAGCATGGCAGGTGGGCTAATCTTCCAACATAAGGTCTTCTCTACCTGACATAAGTAAGGATCATTGCATATTACAGACAGTACATGGTATTATCTTATCTGCTTTAGTCCATTTTTCTTCTTGAATATCAAAATATTCATTGCAAAAACATATTTTTGTTTTTTTCAGAATTTTCTTTAAAACATTTTGGGTTGCATTTTTCCGTAGTTCACAGTATGTCATCATGAAAGTTAACACAATTTTCGAACACATTAAAGGAATCACTGAATAGGTTTTAAATTATGCAAGTTTAAAAATGTTAGTGGTCTTACATATAATTTATCCACTGATCACTAGGAATTTGCATTGTATTTTAAATTAAAAGCTAATTTGTCTTCTGTGTTGAGATGCAATTTTTATACTCTGAAATCTACTGCACAAATAATAAAGTTATTAATGTTTAAAGTCCTAACTTTTTTCACTGGGCACACTGCATTATGTAATTATGCAAAATTCATTGACATGAGAGATGTTCATGTTTAAAAATGCATGTTTAAAACACATTTTTATGTTGGAAAAGAAGAAAAAAGTGATCTGGGATAGAGGTTACTCCTCTTCTCTGCTTCTCCCCATTTAATAAAATAATTGTAGGGAAAAGAAAGTGCATTTAAGAAGTTGAGTTAGAATGTTCTGCCCTCCACTTCCTGCACCATGTGTACAAACCCCATGGCACAACACTGAACAGAACGTGTCCTGTGGCCAGGAACACTTTATAAAATGCACATGCTGTAGGAACTAACTGACCTGCAGTGAGCTGATGATCTTCATGCCAACCTTCATCCTCCCAGCTGCCAAAGCACTCTGCACTCCTATTTTCTCTGGAGGTCAAGCACCTCCCATACTAAAACACTTAGAGCAGAGAAATTAGAGTTTAGGAGAGGAGGAGATTATGTGACTCTAAAGAGGAGATCAAACAGCTGTGAGTTTGTACTCATACCCTCACTGAGTTTGTCCTCCCTCCACTAATCAAGTCATCTATCCTGCAACCAGTAAGTCAGCAGGCAGATTTCACGGGCAGACGGGCTGGGTCTTGCACACACAGTTAGCTGGAATTTTCCACTGCACATTATTTTAGGCAAATGCAAGCGATCATGTACTTGCAATAAAGCCCATTTACTACACATGCTAAAGGTCTGACGTAGCATACCAGCTGGAGGCCTGCACTTGAACTTACAAATCAATGAGATTCTGGTCTCAAGTATCCAAGGACAAGATGAGTGACTTTATTGCCGCCCAATATCTAAATCACTTTCACCTTTCCACATCAACTAGCTTAGAGCTACCTTATAACTGATAAAAAAGGAGATCAAATTTTTAATTGGGAAAACATTTTTCTAACTTTCCAACAACTACAAAGCATCTAAAGGTATTTTAGATTTAAAACATGAAACTGAATTTCAATTCTTGGCTTCTAACTGAACACCAAGGAAACTACAAGATACATGATTATTACTTCAGAATTTTATGAGTTTACTAAAGTAAGATAATATAATGCTAAGTGTGAGGTCTGTATGACAAAGACCACTAAGAGACTTGCAAAGGAATACTTCTCTATGGGATTCAATCTTTTCATGATAAAGCCTGGAAATGCTAGTATAATCAATATTTTAAAAGGCAAAATGATTTTCAGGATTTGATTCCATTTAATTGTGGTAAGGTTTCTCTAGCATGTCTTGCTTCAAACTCCAGTGCCATGTGGCATAGGTTATTTTCCCCTTTCAAGGGGATACAGGCTGAAGCTGCAGTAATGACATACATAGATTTGTGGAGGGTGATGCACTCTGCAGTTAGTCATGATGCAGGACTGGCTTTCTATTCTACTTTTAGCCATTGGGAAGAGACCAAGCCACTGCCTGGTTTAGAATGGGACTAACTGATTTTTAAAGCTCATTACAAATGATGGGCTGTAAGTTGCCATTTGCACCTCTTCTATAGGCAGACAATGAGATTGACAGATCTTTCACAGGCTGGTTATAAATGCACGACAGATCTAGAAGTGTCACTCAGACCTCTGGGAACAAAAACCTGAAGAATGCCTGGTGAACAGGAAGAAGATCATGAAAGCAGACACATTTTCTTTGGGGATTTACTTCAATATTGAAAATAATGAAAATCAATCAATCTTTTGGCTTAATCTCCTGGCCTGCTCTCCTTATGCATTGAAAGCCCTTTTTCATTATATCTGTTAGGTCAACTTCTACTGTTCTTTCCCATGTACTCATGCATCTTCTGTGAACTTAGTGGAAATGCACAAGAAATGCTCTTTGAGAAGAGGAAGAGAAGAATTAAATGCAATTGATAGTGAACTTCCAGTCCCAATACCATATATTAAAGCCAGTATACATTTAACTGTATATTACTCTTTGGCAATACAGGCTCTGACAGTGCTTAGCTTACTGGGTTTTAATGAGGCTGATACTTTGTTATCAAAAAATATCAAAATGATTCTAGGCATGCAAAACTAAACCTCATAACATAGTTGCAATTTTAATATCTATATTTTTAAACTATTCAGATCAGTTGGTGTTAGCTGTGTAACCCAAGTTGCCTTGGATTCCTCCCGTAGTCAATGGAAAGAGACAGAAATATCCAGGAACAATTAATTTTTCCTGCTGCAGATGCCTGTTTTTTGATAAGATGAATTAGCAGGTATCCATCTCTCACTGCTTACAGAATACTATCTAACTTTGGAGGGGTAAGTTGAGGTAAGATGAACCCTGCTTTCACGCTGGGCCCATTAACACATGCCTGACACAAGAAGTATGCATGAGGAACAGGGATTTTCCACCTCCATATAAAATTGCAGTTCTGTCTGCCAGGGAGTACCAGGTTCGTATGAATTTGTCACCTAGAGTTGTTTTCCCTCACAGAGCTTGAAGAGAAGAAACCTGGCTCAGCTTGTGGGGAAACATAAGCTGTCTTTCATGCTGAGGTACGTCTTACCTGCTCCTGGGCACAATCACTTCAAAGCCTTCCTAGCACTGAATGTTGTGGTATGTATCTCACAACACCAGCCTGCACGTTAAAAATAGAATTTAACCCCAAAGGGGCCCAAACACTGCTGCAACATATTTCAGCAGCTTCTGTAATACAGCTATAATAGCTGCACACTTAAACAAAGGTTAAAACATTTTCACTTGAAATGTGGGATTACTTTGATTTTCTAAACAGTTTGATTTAGTGGGAGGTTAATAAGGCATGGAAATTGTTTGTTCAGGTCTCATTTAATGCTCAAAATTGTGCCTCTGAATTAAGGACATCATAAGCCAAACCAAATTTAAAAATACAGATGTTTTGTTGATCATTTAACAGTCTTTGCTTTAATTCCCCAGCCTCTTTTTGCATTAAGAAAAAAAAAGATAAATCATGATCAAATCAGTTGAGAAGCCATATTTTAAATGCAGGTGAATTGTCACTGGATTCGACCCCAATTTTCACTCAGATGTGAGACAGTGACCTACACCAGCAAGTTTTCATAGAGAAAGTTATACTGATATTGACATTCATTAAATCACTTCCCAGCATGGTACTAAGCAGAGTCACATTCTAGGTCATGTGTGGGCCATACACCTATTTCATCATGCATTATTTAAAAAAAAAAAAGTCACAGCTAAGGTGACGATATTATTAACTTGGCAAAAAAGCAATTAAAATCTTCAAAGAGTGAACTTTCAAATAGTGCAACAACACTTAAATGTCATATTTCTGTTGCAAATGTATTTTTAATGATAACATTTCTTTGTAATGTAAATCAGACTCCTCTCAATTATAACATGTTAATCAAGTTACTTCTCAATTGCTGCCTACCCATCAACGCCTACAAGTCCATCACATGTCATTCTGTAAAAGCATACTAATTACTTGATTATATTTTAGTCAAGTTTTGCAAATCCATCTATTTTCTTCAAGACTGCATATTATGTGCAGATTTGTCTGTTGGGGGGGAGGGGAGAGCAGAAGACACATATGCATCCTGCAACTTCAGTCTAACTGAAAATCCTTCAAAGTGCCTTAGCATGCAGGACTTGATCCTAGAAAATGGAGAAAAGGAAAAATGGGTACCCACATATTGCTTCCTAATATCTCACGCACATGCTATTCCTGGTTGACATGTCTGAGAAGGGTAAGGAAAAACACGAGGTTGAGATGAATATTTAAGAATGATTCAAAGCATATACCTCAAATGCAGAGCAGGATTTGATTGGGTAGAGGTAAATGTTGGTGACAGTGATGGGCTTGCCACTTCTTCTACATGTTGGTACTGCAGTCTCCGAAACAGCTGCCCTCATGCTTTCCACCTCAGCCTCCGGTGGCTGCCAGTTGACAGTTGTCTTTGTCGCAGACGAATAATTCCTGAGTTCTCTGTCTGAGATGTGTGGTATTGGAGACAATTTATCTGCATTGTTAAAGGAAGGGTGGTCATCGGGGACAGACTCTGTCGTCAGCTTTGTAACGGAGGACTGGAAGGGAATCTCAGTGTCAGACTTGGAGAGTCTGGTGGCTATGATGAATTTCAAAAAAGTCTGTGCATCTTCAAAAGAAGACATGTAGCCAAAGGATATTCTCACAGAACCAGTGGGACGTCCATCAACTAGGTCTATATCATCTCCACAGACATGGCCAGCCTAGTTTGAAACAGGAAGAAAACCAGGGAGCTATTATGACAAACTTTGCTTTATTTCCCTCTAATTTTACATAGTTATTAATGAGTCTCTTAATTCTAACCTGAAAAACTGCTCTCAAAATTACAAAGTTAACTCATTAATACAAAGAGAAAATGCAGAAAAAAATCCCAACTATCTTATTATTACTCAGGCTGGGAAGAAGATAATTTTGAGATGCTTGTCCTATTCTACCCTAAAGCAAGAGAGACTTCTCAAAAACATGTCAAGAATCAGAAAAAGTTTGTATGTCCCAGGATGGCCTGTTAGCTAGGGCAGTCTCCAGGTATATTCCAGTCTATCTGCATAGTTCAGTGGGATTTAAACTGGGATATTACATTCAGATAAGTGAAGTATAAAGTTCCATTTTATACTATCAGTGGCTTATTCATGGCTTGTGTTAACTAGTCCAATGGATAGCTATATAGCTGAGAACTGGTCTGGGATATTAGCAAAGCAGAGACTTGACTCTAGAGCATCCAAAGAGCATCTAGAACATCCCAAGTGACTTCCCTCATCATTGGAATATGCAGTAAATCTGTCTTGCTGATCCAGTCACATTGCTTTCAGGGTGGAAGGAACTATCCTTCCCCCTAACATTTCCTCTGAAGAACACAGGTTGCCACTCATGAAAAATCTTTGTTGAAAAAATGCTTCAAATACCCTAATAGTGACCTCCACATAGATACCTCTCCATTTAGTATGTCTTTCATACAGCACTCTCTAGAAAACTCTCCCTTAGAGCAGAAGTTTCTCCTTCAGTAAGTGGGTCAGTGAATGCTGCCACTCACCTCCAGTGAGATAAACTAGAGACCCCCTTTGTTCATCCATCTAACATTATCTCACCAATGGGCACAAGATTTAGTCCTAAGTCAGCATCCTTATTCCTGTAAGTGCAGTAGCTGTTTTTTTTTTTTCTCAGGATTTCATTTATTTATGCATTTCTGTTACATAAAAATGGAAGTGTGAATAGATTAGTTACATGAGGGCATCTTTAAGCAAGAAATGTCACAGTTCAATGAACACAGATGCCATTTATGCAAGGAGAAATAAAAAAACCCCTCTATGTCAAAGCATGCAATACATGGTAAATATTTTAATGCAGTGTGATGTCATTTTTATCCTTGACAATACTGCAGAAGCAACATTTGCAAAATTAGGTTGCATCTGTTAATATACATGTAACCCTTCTGCCAAGTATTGATTGATTGACTGAGGAGAGAGGTTCCTGCTGTGCAAATAAGTAAATGAGTTCCTACCTAACTTTCTAAGAAAACTAACCACATTTCTCCAGAGACCCTTGAGGACAGAAAGTCCTCCCTCACAGGCATTTTATACATGGAAATCTTCATCAGGGAAGGAAGAATATAGTCAGCACCATTGGAAAGGCGAAACCAAAGTACGTGTGCAAATAATGTGATAAAAGATGCATTCCCTACACAGTAATGTTGTCAATAACTCATCCAGATCCTTCTGAAAGGACTGATGAGAATGTCCCAAAATAATGACTGCTTGACTGCACCACCTCATCATACCACTTTTGGCAGATTAAGTGTCTCTTTATAAGTTTGGGTTTGGCCTATCCCCATTTAAATGTTCCTCTTTATTAACATGATACAGACCTATAAGAGGCCCCCCACTCCTTAGCAAAATCCTCCTTATATAAAGAGATCCAAGAGCATTGCAGCTGGTCATTTGGCGTTTTGCACTTCAGCAGAAGAGTAGACCTTTTTTTCCTTTCTCAGAGTATCTGGGGAACCTGCTCCCCCTCGAAAATTCAAGCATCGCTCACCTGCTCTTAGACAGATTATGCATGAAGAGACTATGGACATGGACTTTTCCATGGTAAATCAAAGCACCATTTTGCCAAGGAAGGTATTAAAGAGCTCTCCCCCTTTAAGAACTTGTGCTATCAATCTTGCATATAAATGTGTTTGCAAAAGTTATCTAAATGTCTCTGTGAAATTATAAGGGAACTATAATATCAATACAGCCATTATAATTTTTTATCTTTTGAAGAATACCATTAATAAAATTTTTGATTGTTCTGTATTAATTTACTGTAATTTCAAACTCTGACAAATATGCAGACATGAAGCCTCCCCCACTTCATTGTAATACATCCTGCTACATATCTTTTAATGACAATTTATGGAAAATATTAGTCATCTAGAAAACAGTCTTTACATTCATGTTCTAACAATCTAACACACCAGTAATCTAGGTAGATGTCATCTAAATTTACTTCACTCTCTGAGATTCCCTGTGAATTCTCATTTATTGTTTCTTGTCCAATTTGTGTATGCCTTTTAAACTGTAATATCCAACAGCAATAGGTCTATAATACCTGAACATTATTATGTACAATTAAGGATACTTAAGGAACAACATGAGATGAATTGTCCAGGAACTTCTGTTCTGCAGGCAAATCTGGATTTCATGTAATTCCAAATCAGAACAAGAAGCCACAATTTCATATTTTCCAATGAAATAAAAACAAGCAACACATACTGCTTTGGGTCCATCAAATGATTTTGCTTCAACACCCCATTTCAATGAAATGAGTTTCAGTTCATTTAGTTCTTTAACATGGCAGTTGAGTTGAAAGGTCAGAGAAAGCAGATCAAATTTACCTTCATTCTTAAAGTTGCAGAGACTCAAAACCACAGGACATGGTACACCTACTTTAGCTTTTAACTAATTAGGGTTTTTTTGATACAGAGCCAGATTTTCTTCTCCCCTTCAAACCTCCCATCCTTAGGAAATTCAGAACTAATAGCCAGAAGATATCTCCTGGGTCACTGAATCTAGGTATTTTCCATGGGCAATATATCACGTAATCTCATTCAGAAACTAACCTGCAGGTTCCTTTGGATGTCCTCATTGCTTATACCCAAATGCATCTGGCAGGCTCCTGTATTACAGAAGCAACCTGTGCGGACATGTATGTTGTAGAGACTGGCCATCTTGTCCACCTTCCCGATTCAGCAGGAGATAAGACATAGGAGAAGAATGAAAAATATACATTTTAAAGTTGTGGTAAACAACATACAGTGTTTTAAAGGTACAATTCAATTGCAGGTAAATTAATTCTCTAAATTATTAACAACTTTCCATAGTTTTTAGCATACCAATACACATTTAGGATTTTTCAGCCTTGTTATTCAGCTGAAAGAAAACAGTGGTGGAAGCAGAAATGCTTACCTTGGCTTTGAGAGACAGTGCACACACCACACACACACACACAGAGCACATATCAGTTCAGGTCCTGATCCTGTTAATGATGGTACATGTGCTTAATTTTAAACCTGCAAACAGGTTCATTCACATCAGTAGTGCTAATTACAGGCCAGCAGCCAAGTGTCATTCAGTGTCTTGACATAACCGTCACCTACAACTGCATCTGCAGAGATTGAAGAGAGGCCTGGGGCACCTCTTCAGTTAGCTAAAGAAAACCTTGTTCTCCAAGGATCTGAAACTGCAAGTCCTCATTACAGAAACTGACTGTATCTGTGGGATTTTGGCATACAAGTGCTTGAAGAATCAGCCCCCCAGTAAGCAATAACTTCTGACAGAGGAGGGACTAAACTGGAATACTTCCTTGAGTCTTCTACATACGACCACTCAGTGCACCCACTCCCTGGTGTACTTTTTCCTTGTGCTGTGCTGTTCTGTGTTATACCATTTCTTTATTGTCCCCTAAATAATGAATGGGCAGAAATACAATACTTGATGACAAACTGGCATGAATAAATTATGTGAAGGAATGAAAAAGATGTGGAAAGGGAACAGAAGCACATGTCTGTATGTGCCTCAGAAGGAGACACATACATGCATGTATTGACAGGATGGCACTGGCAGGACGGCACGGCAGAGAAGAGATATGGATTGTCAGGGTTTCATAGCACAGCTAAGAAACAATGGAAGCACACCATGGGGATCCTCTTAGCACAGCTAAGAAACCATGGAAGCACACTGCGGGGATCTGAAAACGCTTTATGTTGATTTCAAAAAGCAACAACAGCAGCTGGTAAGCAACAACAGCAGCAGATATAGCTACTGCCAGTTATTTCTTTGACAATAAATGATGAACATTCCTGGTCAGGACTGGAAGAAAGGACAGTCAGATGGTCAGAAAGGTAGCATGAAACCTGGCACATCCTATCTCTACCATAGACTTCCAGAACAACCTCGCACAAGCTGCATTAATCTCTCTGTGCTTTCGCTCCTCTTCTGCAAAATGGAGAGCTGAGAGCTCTGAAAATAACCATGCTGCAGACTGAGAGGACCCCACCATGCCAGTGACACAATCGTCCTCGCAGGGAGCTCAGGCTCAGCTATGCGCAGAGCGACAGCTCAGACTAAGGATGCCGGAATGGAAGTGTCGACCGTCTCAAACTAACCACTTTCCTAACTGTGAGCTCATGCTTTATCTGCCTGAGTTATCAATGTAAACATTCAACCTAGCTTTTCTAGCTGGCTTATTCTCTATTGGCTTTTATTTTTTTTAACATAAATTCTCTTTGTATACGATAATAGCCCAGTATATGTAGCAAATACTTTCTGGTATAATTCAGCCTACCTTCTGTCTCCTATTTCTGACATCATCAATCTTCTGATGTCAGCCTATCTTCCGACATATCTGAGTTTAACTGTGTGAGATACCAGGCACCTTTAACTTCACTATCTCAGCAGCTTGAAAAACCAAGCCCTCTGTTAGAACTTACTCCAGGCTGAAATAATTCAACCTAAGTATTATTTAACTCTGCTAAAAGCAGTTCAAACAACATTAATTTTTGTGTGTGTGTGTGTGGGGTACTCCACACAGAAACATGCTGTATACACAGAAGAAATCCTACATCATTGTAGTGCACAAGTTCTCAAGTTCACACTTAAATATGTTCTGCCCCACTAGTTCACTTCAAAATGGTTCAGTTCTCACATGGAGATACAATCAAAATAACTCCATATATCCAGACTTGGAAAGCAGAGAATAGAATCAGTCCCGAGATCCCTATTCATGATTAATGCCTTGGAGAATATCCTGTGTTCAAAGCATGTTTCTCAAATCAAAGTTATAGTAAAAGGCATCTGTTGAGAAAGACTGTTGTGGTGTCATTAGCTTTGTTTTGTCAGAAGACTTCAATCTGGGAACAGTGACATTTTCTTGACGTCTTTTTTCATTTAGATGAGAAAAGTTGTCATCCTGGCATAACATGGTTTGTCATGGTGCTAGTGACTGGTGGGTGGATCTATCGTTCTGTTAATGATGACAAGCAAGGCAAAAATCATGACAGATACTTCACTACTGAATTCATACAGTGTTTGGGCTTATTTGCTCAGTATACACAAAGCTTTAAAATATATAATCTTTTTATTATTATTATTTTTTGAAGAAATATTGCTGGGGCAGCCTTGATTATCAAAGTGTATGTAGTGTAATGAAGTTTCCATGACCCAACTTCAAGGAATTGCTAACAAGAATTTTTTAAAAATATTTTTAATTTTGTCAAATAAATTATTACTGCTCTTTAATGAGCAGTAATTTCATTCTAGCCGTGCAACCCAATACCCTTCTCCAATAACACTTTTAATTGTGATATATATTAATCTGTACAGTAAACAAAGATTATTGATACATAAAAATGTATGAACATTAGAGGAATATAGGGAATTGTGGTTCAGGAGAACAAAGATAAGTTATCCATAGCTTTAGTATTAATCGAACTCCGTTATCACCAATGTGATAACACACACAGGTCTTGGGAATGTGATACACACTTTTCATTGCAAACAATGGCACCATGTAAAGAATCAGTAAGGGCAGCACTGCAAATTTATCTGTCCCTTGAATGTGTGCTTGACTTTCCCTTGGACATATGCTTCGATTTCTTCTTGTTTAGTTTCACGCTAGAAATATGCTATTTGGGGAGTTAATTTAATCTCTCTCTGCAGTGCTACCACATAGCAAAACAAATAGAACATAAAACATCTGTTACAGTTATTTCGATGAAGAGAAGCTTTTTTAAATAAAGCACATCTTTAAAATTGCCATAAGGAGCAATAATGGGTATGGAGCTCAGGGTTATGAAATACAGAAAGCTGCTTGCAGCTCTGTCTGCAACAGCGGCAGCTGACTTTTGGGAGCCAGGAATATGTTCATCAATGAACGCACAGAAGCATGAATGGTACTAATGGTAAGTACACAGCTTAATGTACTCAGATTGTCAGTTTTGGTGATTCCCTGGGTCTGATATTTGGAACTATTGTGTCTTGGTCTTTCAGAGCTTAAAGACTACAATTAAACTGCAAAACACATGCAGAAATCTTGCAGCATTTTTACTGATTTCAGTCAGTGAGGACATGGTAATTAAGCCATCACGACATCTTGGGAGTCCCGTCTGCCCCTCAGAGCCCCTTTGCAGTCATTACTTTTTCTGAAGCTCTTTACTGTGGGCCAAGCCCTGTAGGTTGCTGCACACCCCAACACTTCTGATGTCAGATCGTCTTGATTTTTGACAAGCAAAAGGTGCTTTTCACACTTCCAGGCTGTGGTCTTTGAGTTTAATAAACACACATGAATGAAATTCATCTAAATCCATTTTTAAAATAGTTCTTTTTTTTTCAGAGATAATTTCTATTTTAAGCACAGTTGCCTTCCTCAGTGAGCTGTCCTTTATTGTTGCCAGATGGACCAAATGTTCACAGTTAGGGTTTTTTTCATAGTGCTCTATCTGATAAATACTACTACAATTTTTTTTAATACAAAAAAAATTGAGGTGGAGAGGGTTTTTCTCCCTGGTTTTAATGCATTACCCTACAATAGTCGCCGTTGGATATCTGGTATTTTAGTTCACACTCAGCAGCTGGACAGCTCCAAAAATAAATCTGATTCTGGTGTTCCGATTTCCCATTCTCTGTCACACAGCTGCACCGGTGACTTCTCTGCCTTTGCTAAATGACTGACTTCTGCTGTCCGTTGACTTCAGGGCCTCTGTGTTGGTTAGCTGAAAGGTGTAAACTTTTCTCTGGCTTCAGGCTCCATGGAAATCAGTCTGAGAATTATGCTTACTGTAGGTAGACATATACTAACTGATAGTAAATATTTACAAATAGCACATAATTTTGCATTATTTCTAATCAACTAAGTCTAAGATTTTCACTAAGAATGATAGATTCTCTAGGAACCCCTGCTGAAGTCATTCCCATAGGATCCAATTCTGTATCTTTATTCAAGCAAGTACTTCTTATTTGTGCAGGTTATTTTATGGAGTATCACAAGGATTATTCATACGAATAAAGGAACTTTTTATAATAGATCATGAAGTGTCTCGAAAAAACCAAAATCATATAAGTCAATACTGGCAGGTACTGTCCCTTCAGGAATTGGGATTGGGACTTCTCATTCTACTTTCTACAATGCTCAAATTTCAGAACAGTTTGTTTGTCTGATGGATTTGCTCATTACAAGAATTTCACTGCACACCACTGATGGCTGGTTATAAAACAGGCTTCATGACGCTGTTCTCCACATCCACTGGTAAATTAATTCACTGATTCATGGCATGGAATTGGAGAGAAAGTAAGCTAGCTCTTTCTGTCATCCAGCATTTGACTGTAAAATGTTGTTGCTGATGCAAATGCATACTTAATCTTGTTTAATACAATTTAATAAGAAGTAGGTCAGAAGAAAAAAAAATATCAGCACGTTTCCAAATCATTTAGTAGGAGGAAAAAAGCATTTTAGCTGAGTTACAGTATACTTAAACTGGTTTAACTGCATGGTTTCCTGCACGAGAGGCATTTTTTCCCATCCCAGTGAAAGAATTTCTACATGGGCAGGTGTGGTGGTTTAGCCCCAGTCGGCAATTAAGTACCACACAGCTGCTCGCTCACCCTCACCCCCCTGATGGGATGGGGGAGAGAATCAAAAGAGCAAAAGTAAAAAAAACTTGTGGGTTGAGAGAAGAACAGTTTAATAATTGGAACAACAACAACAATAATAATAATAATTTGTAATGAGGAGGAAAACAACAAGAGAGTGAGAGAGGAACAAAACCCAGGAAAAAACAAGTGATACAACCGCTCACCACCCACCGACTGATGCCCAGCCAGTCTCTGAGCAGCGATTGCTGCCCCCCAGCCAACTCCCCCCAGTTTCTATACTGATCATGACGTCATATGGTATGGAATAGCCCTTTGGCCAGTTGGGGTCAGTAGTCCTGGCCGTGCCCCCTCCCAGCTTCTTGTGCACCTGGCAGAAGAAGGCACTTGTGCACAAGAAGAAGCGGAAAAGTCCTTGACTGGTGTAAGCACTACTTAGCAACAATGAAAACATCAGTGTGTTATCAACATTATTCTCATACTAAATCAAAAAACCCAGCTCCTAGGAAGAAACTTAACTCTATCCCAGCCAAAACCAGGACAGCAGGTTCTCACAGTATTGATGCATCTGATCCTCTCCTCCTTTTTGTGTCTCTAGTTGTTGACAATAGTTTAAACTAATTTAGAGTGGATGTAAATCTCTCTTCAGTCTACACCCATTCATCACTCACTCTGACCAAAGCCCCTTTGGTAGAAGGCAGTGAAGTATTAGAAAGAGATACTGAAGTTTACTGAAATTGCCAAACTTGGTGTCTTGATAGTGGAAATGCTAGCTTATCAGGAACTTTGCAGTAGATGTGATAATTTTCTCTGCTGGTTTCAAAGACAGTCAATTATCAGGTAAGATTTGATGGAGAAAAGCTGGAAACATCAGCATAAATCAGAATATGTGGGTTGCCATTCTGCAGGAATTCTCACTTAGAAGATGCCATATACATAGCAAACTGCAGGTCCTCTATGCTTAAAGGAGTAACAATAATTGTACATTTCTGCGATTCAGAAGATACTTTCACAGAATCACAGAATCACAGAATCATATAGGTTGGAAAAGACCTTTAAGATCATCAAGTCCAACCGTAAACCTAACACTACCAAGACCACCACTATATCATGTCCCTGAGCACGTCATCCAAACGTCTTTTAAATACTTCCAGGGATGGCGACTCAACCACTTCCCTGGGCAGCCTGTTCCAATGCTTGATAACCCTTTCAGTGAAGTAAAATTTACTAATATCCAGTCTAAACCTCCCCTGGTGCAACTTGAGGCCATTTCCTCTCGTCCTATCGACTTTGGGGATGGCGTGGCTATAAGGAAGAAATTAAACACAGTCTTGATTGTTAATGGATGACCTCACATTTTTTCCACTTCTTTTTTCTTCTCTGTAGTACATGCAGTGAATTAGGGCATGGACTTATTTGGATCATATATAAACTTCATGAGTCCAAGATCCAGCTATTTGAAACTGAACAGGCTGATGAGTAGGCTAAACACCTTGGTCTTCTTTGATTTGGCATCTCAATGGCCACAGGTCTCTCCAACCAATGTCATTTTCTCTTAGCTTTTTCTTCATTTTTTTAAAACTGCATTCAGTGACAATGAAAATCTGGTTTGATAAAATGACATCAGGGAAAGGATGGAGTCTAGGAAGAAAAGCAAAACAAAGCAAAGGAACCCAAGCCCTCTGTGGCTTCCTAACTCTGACTTCAACAGCACATTCCCTTGTGAGTCATAGGAAAAGGTCTGTATCTCTGCATCCTATTGTGCATCCATAGCTATTTCATAGGCTAAAGGCTTTGGGTCAGACTGCTACTAGTCAGAGAAGTGGAAGCCAGAGGCAAACAACACAGAAGACTAAGCTATAACTCGTATCAAGAAGGGATAAAGGGGAATGTAGCAGACTAATACAAGTGGAAACAATGCTTAAGAATAAAAAGCTGCAGTGCATGATACTGAAAGTTTAGTGACATAGATTTAATTCATGTCCCAGTCAAAACCCTCTCCACCTTTTCCTCTTTCTTTAAATCACCTATATCCTCCTTTGTCTGTATTTATCCCCTGAAAATGGGGATAATAGATCACAGAGAGGCTGTAGGGTTAAAATCCCATGATGGACTGTGTTGAAATATTACTTTAATTATGTCCATACAGGGTCCTATACAGGATTTTTGTGTGGGGCAGGAAGATGCAAGCAAGGTAATAGAGAAGGTGGAGCCAGGCTCTCTTTGTCTTCGAAGGATTCAGATGGTGGACTGAAACTGGACACTGCATGCGTTCAAAGGCAGCTGATCTGCTTTTACCAAGATCAAGAAAAAAGGAACCCAGCAGAGACTGTCAAAAGTGCAGTCCTTTTGCTGCTACCATGTGGTTTCTTTTCACATTTCTCCCCTGTGTAACAAGGTCTGTAGTTTAGAGCCACAGTTTGGCCCTGTTACCAATATCCAGAAAATATTTAGCCTCCCTCATTCATCTGAGAGTCTTTCATCTGAACAACTACGAGTATGTTTCTTTTATCTCCTTGCCAGTTTCCTTAGCAACATGCAAGGACACACCAGAGAAGCAGTGTCAGGTAACACCTTCAGTCTACACTTTCATGAAGATTTCTAACCTTGACCAGCTCTGATGAGCAGTTTAATAGTAGGCAATTTCATGCATACTATCTCACATGTCTCTTTGTCCTCTGACAATGAGATATTACAGAAAGCAACTCAGCCCGTACTCTGCCATTACTTCCTCAGCAAGAAGAGAGCTTCATTACCTACTAACTAGGTTTGCAGCTATCACGCTGATTTTTCTCAAGTACAGCACCTCCTTATGCTCAGTCAGTAATCCCCTACTTAGAGAGCCCCTTGTTGTAAGGGCTGTCTTTGAGTGCCCAGTGCCATGTAACCAAAGATCCAGATTGTAATGGCATTTCTTGCTAGTTTGAAGCAACAAGGTGCCATTTATTGGCAAGCCAGTGTGGTTTGCTGCATTGCTGCTATCTCCCTGCTTACCAGACATCCACAGTGCTATTGGAAACTAATTGGAACTGAGGAAATTAGTAGACGTTCAACAGGAATCTTCACAACAATCTTTTTCTCCTTGTAATCCTGTTTGCCTTCTATTGTGCTCGTCCATCTGCCATTCCTGGCTTCCTGAAATCAATGGCTAAATCTATAGCTAAAATCAATAGTGAGCAATCACCCCAGCAATTTTTAGGTAGCTATTGGGAAGATGGCCAAAAATCCCATTAGGCATGTTAAGAACACTTTCCTTTCCCTGAGTCATCAAAATTAATATAATGAGTGGATATGCTTCTAAAAGCATTAGCGTAACTAACTCTTATTTGACCGTCTTTGCACAGACGTTCTCAGCTGGAATTAACAAATGCTGGATTTCCATTTTCTCTGGCCCGGATGAAAAAGTGCTGCACTTCTCCACCTGCAAAAGTGAGTGATTGTTTTACATGAAATTAAAAAGTAACAGATGGAAAAAACATAAAAGGATTATGGTTTGAAGAACAACGAAGATCTCCTGCTTAATAACTTTCTATGAAGATTTATTTCACATAGATTAAATAAAGTAGAAATTATCCCTTATTGTTTTTTAACAGCAACCCACTTTCTCCTGGTATGAATTTCCAGACAAGTACTGATAGCTACTACGAGGCTCCGGTCAGTAGTCTGATCAAATTGACCTGGTAACAGCTTCCTGTGCATATGAAATGCTGTAGCTCCTCTTTTTCCACTCTTCTAATACGCATGTTGTCATTGCCCTAATTCTGTATCTATATACCAGATGTACAGTGCATTGGAGCTAATCTACCAGTGAAACCGAGGGTACCATCTAAGCCACAAACAGCAATTATTTCAAGAAATCTGCCCACTACAGGTATTGCGTGGTCCCTTTTATCATGTAATGATAAGTAGTGATATCAATATGTATTCAACCAGCTGTGTGTATATACAAACGTATTTGCCACTTGGTGTCTGAAGATTTGCCGGTATTTAATGTATTTCCTCTCCACTCCTGTGAGGTTAGAGTAAGTGGGGAAGACAGACATTGAATCCCTCAAGGTGACACTGAAAGACTACAGCAGAAGGAGATTTCACCTGGCCATTGCCAGGTCCTGGCTACTGATCTAGGTCCAGCTAAGCTATTTATTAAAACATCACTGAAGAAAAAGGAAGCTCTTAAAAGAGAACATTGTGAAACTAAAGCAAAGAAAGTGTACTTGCAATATGAAGGTGCTTCCAGAACTGGCTATCACCACTTTAGTTACCTTGAGCAACTACTTTCATGTGCATCTCCCATCCTGCCTCACACCACTTTGTCCTGCCTTACTTCTGTTAGCAGACCTGTCCAAATGCAAACAGACAGAATAACTTCTACCTCCTTATATTGCTCTGTCTCTTCTCTGGTTGCACCACTCCCATACAACACTGTTTCAGACTGCTTGTCCAACTCTCCTCTGCCTCTCATGGCTGGAATCTCCTTTTTTTCTGCTTTCCTGCCCAAATTGGTGTCTCTTTCTTTTCCCAATCCATGTAGTAATGGACTTTGACTGCATTGTGGGAAATTTAGGTTAATCATTAGGAAATATTTTGTAATAGTGAATACACCTAAGTTCCAGAACGAACTGTCTCTGGAGGCTGTGGAAACGTTCAGGTAAAGATGATCCTATCTTGGCACACAACAATGATGGGTAACCTCTCATAGTCCCTGCAATCCTAAAATCTATTTTAGCCCCTCCACGTCTTCTGAAACCACAGGGATGAATTTGGCTTGGCTGCTAAGCTGCTTACAAGACAATTCACTGCTATAGGATGCTTTAGATGCAGAAGGATAAATGAGGTTAAAAGAAAACAAAATTTCTTTTGTTTCTTGGGGGAGTCTTATTCTGGTTTTGTCCTCTTCTTATACTGCTAGCATGTGAACACTGGCAGAAAGAGGCTACTAGGTTTGAGAAGGTGCCACAGTGAGATCCTGTGTGGCGGCTGTTTTTACATCTAAGTGATTTGGATCACATTCTGATTTAAGACCCTGGTCTTCACTTCAGAATGATAGAAAATAAAGGCAGGAAAGGAAAAAACCAAGTGAAAAAACCAAGTGAGTCTATTCTTACATTAACTCAAGGGAGGTTGAGGTAGAAGGAAGGTGGGTGAGACAGTGGGCAGATGCCATAATAAAAGCAGTCATCAAATTGCATTATAGCTTTGTGCTGAAGGGACACACACTGGAAGTTACCTGCTGAGAAGTGTTCATAGTTTTTTTCTTGAGAAATGGATGAACAGAGATAAGTTCAAAGTCTAGACCTCCCTTCATGCTATCTGGGTTGATGAGAGTGAGACAGCACATGCTAATATAAGCTCCTAGACAAAACTGATCATAACCTATTTGAGCAGGGTTCTCAGTCTTGAGAGGCAAACCTCATCCATATGCAACACTACAGAAGAGCCTTCCTTAGGCAAATGAAAATGTTTACATTCTCTATCTTTGGCAGCTGATTCCTGTTATAGCAGTTTGTCTAGCACACACAAGTGTGAAGTGGCAGGCAAGAAGGCTTAGACTGCTAATGGACTGATGCCTGTTCCCTTCTTGACAGGATTTTTAGGAGGCATGGCAAGTATATATGGATACCAAGGGAACTTCTGCAGGTGAGACAATCACAGCAAGCTAATTCTATTTAGCTTCAGGCTCCAGGCAAAGGAGGCAGTGTGAAAAAGCAGAGTGGGAAAGAGAGCTGGTAATCCACAACTGAAATGATGGCCATTTTTCAAAAGAAGATAGCTATGATGGTTTGCTCACCTTTTATGCCCGTGACACACAGGAGAAAAAAATATTGTCTCAGAAGACCAGAGTAAAAAAGAAAAAGTTTGATAAGGGAAGTTCTATTTTTCACTGGGGGCAGAAAACACTGAACTGGAAGGTGTGACTGGGTAAGAGCTCTCCAGGGCATACAATTCAAGAAATGTGTCAGGTGAAATTCCATCTGCCCATCTTTGCCTCTTACCCCTTTCCTCTCTTCCAGCTCCCAAACTGACTTTACAGAATGAAATGTGAAAGGATTATAAAATTACTCTGCAATTATCTACTGAATGTACAAACAACATTTCACAGGTCTCTTCTCCCTATCAGAAAAAAGAAGAAAACTTAAAATAATACTAGCACAAAAGGTCCCTCATAGCAGAGATGCTGATTTTTTTTTCAAATCTGCAAATGGAAGGGAACATACAACTTTCCACTTCGACCTGATTTGTAAGAAATCCACTTTTCTGTGTGGATGATTGTTGTTTCAAATCAATGTTGTTCCCTTACAGCTGCTCCATCTCCTCTTTGGCATTCAAAACAGGCTGGAACCTCATAAAGTAATATGCAAGCTTCTGATAAAAAAGATGGGAAGGAGGCAAACTGAAGCTGAGTCGTTGCTGTCAAACAGTGCTTCAGAGATCGGAAGGACTTGGGGATGTATAAACACATGACATTCATATACGCTGAAGACTACAGATATTCACTATTAATAAATGAGCCAATGGTGATTCTCTGTGTAAAGACTCTGCAGTATTAGCTCACCATCAAGCATATATGTAACCCCATTTTTGTGACATCAGAAACCCCCTTTAATATCTAGGGCTAATTGCTTCTTTTCCTGGTAGCCTCACAAGGAAGCAGAAGATTGACAGCTTGCTGCATTAATGTCAACTCTGCTGCTTCCATTCTGCACCACTGACTTAGCAGAGGTCCTTCGTCTCTACCCCGCACTTTCTCACCTTTCAAAATCACCAGCCTGTCATCTGTCCACACTTCATTAACAGCAAAAACTATAATGCTGGAGAATTATCCATTCTAACTAGACAAGTATATATGAAGAAGCTGTTTGGCAAAAAGGCCATCTTTATGTCCTGGACCTGTCAAGTACTCATCATAGTTTAACCCCTGTTCATAACCGGGGCTTTTTGGTGCTGCAGTGCAAATAAACACATAACATAAAATGACAGACGTGCTACTGCAGAGGACAGGCAGCTTGCGTGAAAAGAATACAGGTATCCTCCCAAGTAATTTCAAGAACAAATTACTACCAATAGTAGTCTACAAGACAGCTTTACTGAAGGAAATAATTTTCATGGGAAGTATTTGGTGCAGCTCAAAGGAGGAAATTTAATGTAGTTTTAGTGCCCAAAGACAAGAGGTTTATGGAGATTTCAAAATTGTAGTAGTTTTATTCCTAGATAAAGAAATGTTTCATGAAAAATCTGAAGAAAAACCAAAGCTTTTGAGTGACTATTGGTGTTTGGAGCCTGCAAGTCCCTCTTCTTTAATCGTTTTAATTACCATTTAGAGCAAAATAACTAAAGCAGTAATTAAACTCTCAATTAAACCAATGATACATATAGTATACAAAGCAAGTTTTGTCCAAATATAATACTCTAAAACAGTGATACCCTTCAACAATCACAAAGAAACACTTAAATGAAAAAGCAATAGCAATTCTACTTCCATAATTATTTCACTCCCACCTTATCACTTCTTAACATCCGAGTGTTCTGTATCATATATACTGGGACAGGAGCCTGTCAAAAACACTGCCATCCCTGAGAGTGCGATCATGGTGTGGTTTCATTTGTGTGTCTCACTTTAATGAAATGCCTTCATTTGATCTTGAGCGCTGTAAGGAAGGTTTTACTCAAGGATGAACCTGAGACTGTGGCTATTTCCTATTGGTGCACTTGACCCCATGTACGTAATTCAAGCATGTTTTTGTTTAGTGACACAATCTTGTTAGCTTTGATAATTAAACTCTGATAACAGTGAGAAATGGATTTCAATAATAGAAGCAGGTAAGAACAGCTTTCTTCCCAAATGCTACACGGATGAAAGACATCATTTTTCCCTGCTTTAATTTTTCAGTGGCAGTGTTAATGTCATGTATTTCACTACACGCCTTTCACATCCTAAATATCTTGGACTTAGTTCAGAGTTTTGAATATCATGTAAATTATGTAAATCTTGAGGCTTAAATGTAAGCTTGGTATCCTCTGAAGACACTGTCTACTTATGAAGTCTTTCTTGCCAATCTCAAATGTTCCGAATAAACTCCTCCAAAACTTGTCATAATATTTTCTCTGGAATCAGTTAGTCAGATTTCCTTTTCAGGCTACCAAATGCTAATGTCCAGCCACACTGTGCGCTCTAATAGGCAATGGGCACATAACAATTGCCTGTCAGAAAGACAAATAGAACTGGTTGGATGCTGGTTATAAGTAACTAATTATAGATGGGATATCATCCATAAAGGAATAGGACATTCTGTCATTTCTCTTTTAATATACTAGCTGAAATACAACCTGAGTCATTAACTGGTGTCCACTAGTAGTAGGCATGTCAGATAGAAATGTCATCCAATTTTCCCTTCTTTAAAAATTCCCGTAAATGTTTTCTGTTTTCTGCCTTCTGAAACCATGTTCTCCTAACTGCACTAGATTGCATTTGGAGACTGACCAGTGAATCCACATGAATGTGCAGACCACAGACATTACCAAACTAGAGGACACTATTTCATTTCTAAACCATTAATGGAAGTATTGGATTTAACTTTGATTTGAATAAACCTATCTAATTTTAGACTTGCATACAGGTATGAAGATGAGATTATATTGTCAGTTTGATGAAGCTTACTCTCTGCTGTATGTATTTCCTTTGTAATCATAAAGAAGAAGCAAACATTTTTCTCCTCCATAACTGCTATAAGATGTCTATGAAAGAATTTCATTCCATAAAGAAGCCAATTATATATATATATCACACGTATTATAGCTTTGGAAAGAATAGTGCTGTTGCTTGTTAATTTCTAGAAGTCATTAAATTGCACATTATTTTAATTAAACAAAGTAATCTAACAGGCACTGCAGATGTGACTGGTATGCATTTGAAAACTTTATAGTTCTTCATTGTACATACTCACGCCAGAAATAACGAGAATCTGGTGAATAGCACAATACAGATGCTACAGATCAATGAAGAAGCTTTTAATGAGCAGCCACTGCAGCAAACAGGCACCACAGAGGCATAAGACTATAAAATAATTTTTTCTTTGAGGGTACAGTTGAGTTTAAAAAAGTGAAACAGGCAACAGCCATTTTTACAAAGAAATTGTGAAACTCAGAAGTGCAAATAAAGGTTTTGGTTTTAACCAAAGGACAGAAGCAACATCAGAGTGTTTGCAGAGTGTTTTACCAACCCAGCTGTGTTAATATCTCCAGTCTTTTCTGAGCATTGCCACACATATTCAAGACTGTATAAATAGCTAATTCACTCCTAAAATGTGGAATTCTTCAAAATGAAATGTGGCAAATATTTGAGACTATTTGGTAGCATAGTCCAAATAAAGAGGTATGGGAAGAAGAGCTTCTCCAGTACTATACATTTGCCCACCCCATGTTCATCAGTGTGGTAGGTGCCTTAAAAAAATTGTAAAACTCGGTATTGACAGGCTACAACGTAACTGCTTCAGTTCTGTTCTCCCTTTTGTATCTATGGACCTCCTCTTGTATTCTCCTAGACCTGTCTCTGCGTTCCCCTCATTATCTGGTTCTCCTCTCCAGCAGAGGAATGTTGAGGAACGACTTTTGCAGCACTCCCACTCTCTCCCTAATGGTCCAGAATTATCAGCTTTCAAGAGCAATGCAGCTCTGCCACTACTGCTGGCAGAGGGAGGTAGTTGCTGAGACAGATGGTGCCAGTTATTGACAGCTTTTAAAAAAATCAGGGGCATACACTTGAACTTGACTTGTGGGCTTATTCAATCACCAGCCAATGAAAAACAGAAGAATTAAGCAAAAACAGAGCACTGTGGTTCTTCTGACTTCTGCCGATGAGCAAGTAAGCTATGTTACCCTACATTACCCACTGTCTACACGGTACACAGTCATGCACGATTATGGTCATACACCATTACCTCTCTACTGAAGGTAGAAAAGTTTCACAAAGTTTCATCTTATAGATACTCAGTATACCTGATGGATAAAGGCTAGAGAAAGCTGTTGAGAAAGACAGCATTTAAAGATTTTTTGAGCTTGAATCTTACTCCTTACACTGATCATTCAACTGTATTTAATGCTTCCTCAGGAATATTACATGAATGTAATTATTAGAACTGAAGGGAAAAGAGAACTCCTCTTTCATGGGTGACTGCAGTATTTTAAGATCACTTGTGTGTCAAAGCTCAAAGGCAGTCTCTTATATCAGCTTTTCTAGACTTGCTCTTCAATTCCCAGTTTTGAGTACTCTAGAGAAGGAAGTCTACAAGAAACCAAACTGCCTAGTCAATGCATCCTGGTAAAACAGCCCACTTTCAAACTTCCTATGTGTAGAGTATTAAATCTGTAAGATACTGGCTTTGGCTATTATGTACTTTGCATTGTGCTAGCACTATTTATTGGATTCTCTTTTTACTACTTTAAAACTGGTGTGTATATATTGTGCAGAGCTATGAAGAAACAAAACCAAAACCTCAGAAGGGACCACTATGGACAAAAAATTTCCTTTAGGATAAAGAACTCATTGTGAATAGGCTTAAAATATAAACATAACATGCAGTTAAGGCAAGAGAAAAACATACCTGTGAAAAGCCGATCACCTCTCCATTTTCATCGAGCACGTTAAAATTAATGATTGGACCCTGGACATCAGGATTGCTGAAATCTGTATCGCTGTAAATACGTACTACAGGAGCCCCATTGGCATATTTTAAGGTAGACAGCACAGTATAGGAGTAGTGAGCTAATGCAAAGGTATGCTGTTTTATTTTCTCCATTCCACCTACAAAAGAAAAGTGCATGTACATGTCAGATGCCTTATTTTTATGGAAATGTAAAAAAGGATGATTTTTCAGAATGGTGTAGCTGGGAGGTAACTAGCACAAAGTTGGTAGTTTTGCGTTCCTTTAAATGAATATACAGTTTGCAAAAGTTTCTTTCCTCATACAAAAGCTTCAGAAGTACTGTTGCACCAAGGATTTATCTACAATTAATCTACTGTAGAAATCTAAAGCTACACTGAAATGGATTCATGTACATTACAAGATTGATAGTTCTGGCCTATACATATCACTAAGATGTTCTAGCACAATTAATTTGAAAAGCAAGTTTTGCTCCAGATCTGGCTCTGGAGATCATGGGAATGAGGCATCAATTCTAGCACAGCACAGAAAGCAAAATGCTATGTCTAAGATAAAATAAAAATAATAAAATTGTAAATGAAATTACAAAATACCAGTGTTAGTCTACAAGGAATTTACTCGAATACTGAAGAAATATTCTTCCAAGCCTGCTCTTCTTTTTGCAGAAGAAAAAGAAAGAGGATGTTTTGAATGCCTTATTGACTACACCCATGCAATCTTTTTGCTCCAGAGAAGCTTTGGAGAGAAGTTGTCACAGAACTTGGCCTGGAAAAAGCATAAAGAGGAAATATGTTGTCTTTCTTTGGTTTTTTTTTTTTGTTGTTACACTGAGGAGTTTGAAAAAGAGGACTGCAGAGATTTCCTGACAGATGGAGACCGCTTCTACATCTCTGCTTTCTGAGAGGAGATTGTGTCTCTGTTAGATGTCCCTATCGAAATGGCTTCTCATTCTTGTGCTCAGAGGATATGCCATAAGATGATATACCATGGTCACCCATGGCGTTGGGGATATTTTGATTCTCTGCAGGAAGCTAAAACACAAGCGTCAGATACAAAACCAGCCATTTCAGTCAAAGGAGAACATATGTAATCTGAAACGAAGAAGTAGGTTGTGATATTCACTGGGATAAACCGCTGACAGGAGACAAGTAACTGGGTATGACAATAAATACGGTAGGAGAAAAGGAATAACCCTAACCAAACAGTAATTTATCATGTGGAACAAGAAAAGTACATGCAATCTTCAAAGTAGAAACTGAAAACCTATGAATTTGCATCTTTATGGAAGACAATTAGAAGATAACAATATGATCTCAAAGTATTGTTAAGAAACATAGGGAGACACCTGAAGGCTAACAACATGTTTAAACCCAATCAAATCTCCACTGGACACAGATGGAATTTTGGCTGAAAATCCAAAGTGGTTTCTATTATGCATACAATGCATTGCACTATGGTGGGCCTACATCCTGGGGAGAAAGAAAAGGAAAGAATAATTTCCTCAAAAGCCTCTTGAAGTAGAACAGTATTTTTCTGCCTGGATTTTAGACCGAGAGTATTTTCTGTAATGTTGAGTATCTTATTTGAGGTACATGAGCACTTCTGTAACTAAAAAGATGTCTGACATTTTCTTTTGCTTTCTTTTTTTAAACTGCATAACTATGAATCTCACACTTCTGCACATACCATTTTTATATCTGAGTATCTGGAAACTTCTACAGTCTGATATAACTGCCCTTGGACAGACATCTTGTAATTTGCTTGTTGACTTTTGTGTCATACTCATAAAAAGACTGTGTCACTTATGAATCTATATAAAGGAAAAAAATAAGATCTCTTTCTCCTGACATACAGAAAAATTACAGCAACTTATGTTATTTCATTTTTGTTCAAGTGTCTATATTATGTGCTATCTCCTTTAGATAAGCTAGGAAAGCAGACAGTAAAAGCATAGAAACAGATTAGATATAAGGTGGAAATACAATTTTTGGTGCTAAAGAATAATAAAGAGGAATAAGATATTTAATGAGATACTAACACACGAAGCATTTTCAAGGAACATTGCCAGAAGCTAATCAGTGCAATTTCTAGATGTTAGCCACAGTAAACTTGGGAAGCATCTCTAGAACATTTTGGTCTGAAAGACGACTTGTATTTTCAGAGTCTTTGAGAATAAAAGATTGCCTAGTCAGAGACATCCTAGTCATTGTTTGGTAGATGTTAACAGTCTTGAAATAGTAAAAAACCAAAAAAAGTTATTTCTGAGCATTTGCCAGAAAGTAGCTGTCTTAAGAGAAATGACTGCCTTGTCAGCTTCTGAGATGTCTGTAATCTCCTGATTCAGAGCTTTTCCAAATTGGCAGGAATCTTTTAATGGAAGATTAAACTACTGTCCTTGTGTCTTGTTGAAGAAATCTCTTATTCAGAAATGTCAGTCTCTCATTCACAGCAATCATCCTGCTATCATTTCTATATTGTCTTCAGCCATTCTCTTTTAAAGTTGCTTAATCACATTTCCTTGTTCATTAGTGAGAAGCTGATGAGCCTCTTAATTATTTATTCTGACAAATCCAAATGCAATAGCCTGCAGTTGCTTTGCTGCCCTGTGACTGGAGAGCGGAAGCAGTGTTGCCAGGGTTCTGTATTTTTAAGTAGCAGAATAGGTTGTGATTATGTCTGATGTCACAGAAAACTCTTTGAAACAAATGCTGGCAATCTGAAGTTTGTTCTGACAGAAAAAGGGATATATTCAGAAAATAGTTGTGATTTATTTTTATTTTGCTAAACAAAACGATCTGTACTGTACCCTGCATAAATCCAGTGCTTACCTCATCTCCCTCTTCCTACTAGGGAAAAGAATATGAGGAAGAGAAAATAAAATCCAGAACAAATCTTTGGTCTCTAACATGATCTAAGGAATTGCATTATTGCATCTAGTCTCATGTTTGGGGTGACAAAAATAAAACTCATCGCTTGACTGAGCCTGTCTAAGGTAAATGAGAAGGTAATCTATATTATGGTTGAATTGGTATTTATTACCCTATTGCATTCCTGCATTTTATCTTCTCGCTATACAGAACTCTGGTTTTACGTGCAGTGCCTTAACTCTGAATACTTCGAAACTCTTCCCTAGCTGCCTGTTTGGGGATAAAAGAAGTTGCACACCTTAAACCTTTTGGAAGACTTACAGCTTGGAAAAATCATCAGTACTTCATCTTGAGAAGGTGCTGGGAAGGACTCAAGTGCCCTGACTCCCTCTCACTTTATGGGTTTTATGCATTTTTTCATTAAGGTGAATTGCATCTAGTTGCTCCTAAAAATTATTTTAAAATGAAGAACAATTTATGCACTCTGTAATTTGGATCAGAATGAATCTGATGTAGTCTAAAGTACAACAGTTGAACTCCATCTAATACCGTTCCCTGTGTTTATGTGTGTAGGAACACATTCAGCACAAAGGATGCTCTCATTAATTACTTCTTCCTATGGTAGAAATGTAAGGACTTTCCTGTCAAAAGGGAAACTCCTGCATTTCTGTGGATTAATATGCCCCTTATTACTTTGTCCCCATGTGTGTGTTTTGACTTTACATTAAGCCAGACATGATAATTTAATTAATTATTCTTCCTAATAGCACCTCCTTTTTCACAGAATTTGTTGCCACAATGAATGCCATATATTTTTGCAGTGGCAAAGTTATTGAGCAGAAGAGATTGACAAAGAAAGCTTGTACTTTTGTGTACAGACCTCCTTGGCAAAGTACTTTAGTAAACCTGTGGAGATCCTGTTAAACCTCATCTTGCTGATGTATATTTGTACATTACATCCTGACAGATTAGCACAATCTCAGACCTATCACCCATTTTATACTTCCATTTGGGTACTGTTATGGAAACTGATACTGTTCCAATATGGAAAATTCAGAGTGCCAGTGCACTGGATAACCCACGGATAAATTTACCATGTCAGCTCTTCCATAGGAATTGCATGTGTGCATATGCCTATCCATAGAGACTGTGGGACCATTCAGTCATCTGGAAAAGAAGGGCAAGTTATCTCACATTTACAAGAGGGTTCAAACTATGTGCATTCAGACTATGCACAACTGTCACCATGGTACTGTAAATCCACTGGTTGGCTTGCCTGGTGATAACTTCTTGTATATGCATTACCTCCGTCTTATTATCTGCTTGTTATATGCAAAATACAGTAAGATTTTCTTTTTCCAGTGGAATTTTATCTAATCAGAGAAATATGAGATACACAGATGTCCAATAAGTATCCAGTATAGAATGCTTTTGAGTCCGTATAGACCTGGTTTTGCGTGACGTAAATGGCAAACATGTAATGGCATACAATCTCCTCTCTGAAACAACCAGGATTTCAGTAGCTCAAATGTTCAAATGTTAGTTCTTCCTGAAAGAACTGTAGACAGATAGGCGTATGTCAACATCTATAAAAGATTTTGAATAAAGAGATTAAGATAAAGCAGAGGCTGAAATTGAGCCTCTAGAATGAAAGCTCTGGTGGTTAAGGTTTTCAGGCTGTACTCAGAAACCTCTGTGATCTGCATTCAAATACAGTTCTTGTCTCTCTTATTATGAGAAATTAAATACTGGAGATAAGGAAGAAGAGAGTCATAAATCAAATATACAGTTACTTTTCTAACTTTCTGTGAAAAAAACCACAGAAATTGAGGTTTACGTGAACAAATTCTTTGTTACTCCAGTAAATCCAAACTCACATATATCTTTGGATAAGAAAAAGATCAATGTGATTCATGATTCTTCAGCATTTCCTAACAGATAGCGATGAGGCAGAGAAATGATGAACTGTAATCTCAATAAACCAATCAGCAGGGAGTGAAACCAAGATGTAGCCATGTTCTAATAAATCCCAAACAAGACAGATCACCATGTGGGACCTGTGAGTCAATGTGCTAATGAAGCCATGGAATCTGTAAATCCTGTCAAACATTTGGAGTCCTTCCTTCACTTCCTCCAAGAAGCGTACATTAAGATTAATTTCTGGGCTTTTTTTAGTGTTCTTTTATGTGTAGAACTGAATGTCTCTGACTGAAGTCTGTCACGTACTTAGTGTTATTCTCCCAAAGAACATGTCTTGAGGATGAACTTGGTAATGGTAGGTTCAGACATCTCCTTTGCAAATTTGAGTGCTTTGGTTTAAAACCACATAAAACAATGTATTCTAACCACTGCTATTTTTTAGCAATCCTGCTTCAAACAAAACACTGCAAACACAAAAATGAAATATTCATATGATGATCCAACCCCCTGCCCCCAAAGTGCAACCCTGAAATGTTATAAATACGATACTAGAAGAGCAAATAATGAGAAAAAAATATAATCAACTTAGTAAGAAACCTTGATCACTCATCCTCTGGTAGGGCTCCTACATTCATCAATAAAAATATTAAATATACATGTTCCTGGTGGTTTTTTTCCCCTAAATTATGAGAACAGCTGTCCTAAGTCAGGCCAAATCTAGCTACTGCCTGTCTCCCAGAGTGAGGAGTAGCAGATGCCTAGAGGAAAAAATATATGAAAAAATTATGTAACTTCTAAGAAGCTACAATTGATAGCTTAAAGATTAAATAAACAGAATATAAATCAAAAATACATGAAAATGAGCTGACAGGATGGCTAACAGCAACTAAACATTACTTTCAAAAACAGAACTAAGGGTATAAGAGTCCCTCGCGGAACTGAAGCATTAAAATTAACACATTAGCACTTCCTTGGAGTCAACAGAAAGGAGGTCTTCTAATGTAATACCGTTCCAATATTGGTCATAACCGTTAGCAAATGTAGTTCATTAAAACTCAACATAAACCACTGTAACTGGCTTATCAGCAAATTCATAAAACCATCCGTCATCCACACTCTCAGAAAATGCATAAGGCATGGACAGATTGCAAACCCCTTATTCACACTGACTCACGTGAACAGTCCAATCAACTTGATCTATAAAACACATGTAATAAAAATTAATTTGGGGAACACCAAGTGGGGTGGAACATGATCCTTTCTGCAACTGAGGTGACTTGACTGCATTTGTGAGCAAGAAGGGAAAAATCTATGTCCCCAGATGTCATTTGTACTTCCAAAAAACTTAATACCTTGACATGCATAGATTAGAGCAGGCTTCTTTCTGAAGTTAAGATGTAACAAAAAGAATTACATAAAAGGAAATTTCAGTTATGAAACTGTGTAATTTTTTTGTTGAAAAGTAAATAGTTTTGTTTGGAAGTACATAACTAAGTTGCAAGAGTCCATCTCACAAAATCAATGTCCAGATGGACTCTTGCAACTTATTTGTGTACTTTCTGTGTGCCCAAAATTGAGAGCCATGTTACACTCTCAACACTACTAAATCCATGCAGAATTCAATGGGTAATAGGGTGACCTTTTACTCACTCAACACTAATTCTTTGCATAATAGCTTAAATCCCTTTATTCTCCTCCTTCTCCCACACCATCTCAATAGTCTAAGACTGTGGGAAGCAACTGCTTAATCTGCTATTCAGAATGTTATACCAAAACCAAACATGAAACACATATTCGGTGTTTATCTTAATGAACAGAAGGCTCTTTGATGCCCCATCTCGCACTTCTTTGGAGCAGCTAATTCAAGCTCCTTTTTCATACAGTAAGGGAAGTTAGAAATCTTTGTTCTGAATAAAACAAGCAGCACATTCTGAAAGAAGCAGCTCCTAATTTTCAAACATCATAATGAGGAATACTTTGCCTTTTTTTTTAATTTCTTGGGAGTAGTATAAGAGAGGGGAATTCGTATGTGCCTGCTGGCTGACTCAATTTTAGTATAACTATTTTAATTACAGGTACAATTCAGTTTCGGTTAACTGCTTGTTAGACTGAAAACTATCTAATAATTCAAATAAGCTCCAGGTAAAATACATTTAATTTACTGTTTGCTATTGTTATGAGATTTCTTTTTTGAGCTGGGGGAGTGTGTGTGTGTATGTGTGTCTGTCCATCCTTTTTTTTTTCTTCCCTGAGCCCAAGCCATACTCTCAGCAGAGGAAATAATTTCAGGATGACTTTTCAAACCATAAAACCAGCAACACAAAAGATGAATGGGTAGGCTTTCTTAAAAAGGCAGAGTATTTTGCACACCTCATGGAAGCAGCGTTCAAACCGCGTCTCCAGAGTGCTGGATGACATGAGCCCACAGAGGTTTCCGTGAGAACAACAGAATTATCCCTGAAAGTACGTATTTATGAGATACTTGCATTTTATCTCTAAAGGCTTTATCTCCCAAGGTTTTTCTCAGTCCAGCAGAACAACTTCTGCTTATGATTCTCTCATCTTAAGGACTGAATGCAAGAGAAGCTTGTACTATAAAAGCACATGAATTCTCCTGGTAGCTGTTAGAAACCTGAATGTAACATACAGGCCTGTTTTCTGCTTTATTATAAAAGTGGCTCTGTCCTTTGTTTAATGGAGCCTGCTATGCACAATTCCTTGAAGCCAGCATGTGAAAGCTTTACTACTGCTTGTTTCCTGGTATTTTCAACTCTCAACAGCTAGACTGCTAATATGAGGCAGAGCATAAAACTCTTTCTTTGTCTCAAAGCTACAGTCATGGGGATTTAGAAAATGTAAGATGGGGCAGTAAGTCTTATGTTTTCAAGTCAATAAGACTAATTCAGCACTGACTTTGCATGAACACTTATTTATTTATTTATTTACTTATTCGAGTCAGCAACAACTTTCTAATCACTTTAACGTAGTAGTAGGAAAACCTTTCTCATCTTCTGCTCAGCCAAAGACTATGATATCATCGGGTCTGCAGTTAAGTACAATTCTTCCCTCAAATAACTTTTCCCTAAGACCCAGTCTCATGACTTTTTAATGGCTCTGCAATTTTGTGGGTTGTTTGTTTTTTGTTTTCCCCTGAGGGGGGCTGCAGACCAATGGAGACAAACAACTTGCACCAAAAATAAGCTGAATATAAAGATAAATCCAAATGTGTATTTTATAGGAGGAAATCTCTCCCTCAGCATCAAGAGAACCCTTTAAAATATCTGAAAACCCAGACAGCTTCTTTCTTTTTCTCCCAAAGATGACAGATCCCAATCTATGATATAAATCAGTTCTGTTTCAAAGCTCACCATGCCTGCATGAGGTGAAGAAGAATGGGTAATCGTGTGCTCAAACCTTGCACTTCAGTACTCAGTGGTTTGACTCTACGTTCCTACAGGTTTTACATTAGCAATCCTTTTAACATAACATTTTTGGAATCTTTTTGTGTGTGAAACACTTTGGTGCCCAAGGCAGCATATTGATTTGCATTCCAGGTTTTCCCTGCCTGATAATATTGGTTGGACACCTTCCCTCTTTTTCTCTGACAATCTCTGAACCAGGGCTGTGGCTGCCAGGGTATGAAGTACTAGGGATGCTCTATGTCTGCTTTTGTGCAGCCTTTGTATCCCACTCTTTCTAAGGCTCCACAGAACTTGCTCATCACAGCAATATAGGAAATACCACAAGTTCATTTTATTAAACCAAGAAATACGATACAGAAAAAGAAAAGTTTCCAGACAATGAATTCTAAGGCATGATGTTGACTATTGATGGAACACGATAAAAATACACTCAATTTTTCCATTCTGTATCTGTAACATTCAGCAATATTGAAAGTTGGTAAAATAAGCTCTACCCATTATTATTAACAGAACAATATTTTCCTTAGTGAAATTTTGGATTTATTGATATTCATAATTTTCTGATAGCCTGAAAGGATGCTTTGCCATTTGTTTTGCATTCTCAGACTAGGTCTCTGCTGGGTAATGTTATTATAATAATAGCTACCATGGAGGGAACAAACAGTGTCATTCATGAAACAGAGGTAATAAAGCAGCTACAATGAATTCTAAAAACTGCTTTGAAATTTCCTTGATTTGATGCCTTAATCATAAGGAAGCATGCAGTCAATATTGAAAAGCACTCAGGATTCTTGGACCTCATCCTAAACTGAATTATACCAGAACTTGTCCCAAGCTTTTCAAACAGGCAAATGTTGTTTTAATAAATATCTACATTAACACTACAAGAGACAGCTTTAGCAAAACATTTCGGGAACCCCGGAATTCTTTAATATTTTACTGCCATTTTTATCAACCCTCCCCCAAGGTCACAGCATTAACTCTGCTTTACATCACTCACTGTTCTTGTGAGGACTGAAGGGTGACCTGCTGACACGCTTTCCTTCATGTGGCCGTCTTTTCTGCCTGGATGTGGCAGGCTCAGATCTCTTCAAGTTCATTGGCAAGGTTTGTGAGACAGTGAGATGCGTGAACACACATAACATTTCACAGATAGTGAAAGGAAAAACTGAGAGCAAAAATGGCTACTTTGCCGCAATGCTGCACACTCTCAACACACAGCTTTGAGCAATGATATTACAGTCCCAGTCCCACTTCTCAAGAGTTCGTTCAATAAAACTGAGATGCCAGTACTTCTTAAACTACAGCCATTGCTGTGGCACACTCAGCAATAACCTCTGTAAGGCAGTACCAGTGTTTTTATAAGCAGAATTTCCTGCAGTGTTGGCTGGCATAAATTAACTTTTGGCAGGTTGTCATTACATTGCTCATTCCTATTAGCTTCTGAAATCCACTGCACCTAAAATATTGTGTACTCCTCAAGTCATGGGGGTGATGAGTAATAAGACAGTGTGGTGGATAAAGACTGAAGATCTGTAATTTTGTAAGTGCAGGATAGGTATTTTAATCAATTGCAAGTTCAGTGTGCAGATCTACTAAAAAGAAGACTGGAAGAGAAACCTAAGGTAGAAAATATGATTATTATAAAGTAATTTATTCTAGTTTTTGCTTCCTTCTAAAGACTGTAGGTAGTGTGCTTCAGAAAGAATTAATCACTCTTGGTATTACGTCAGCTTCAATAAGCTATAACACCATAAATCAGCCAGAATCTGTGCTTCAGATTCAGTTCAGAAGAGCTGAAGTATTTCAAGACATGAGCAATTCTTATGTGTACCACTTGCTGTCTCATGCTGTAAATCAAGATCTACGGTAAACTAGAGAACTGCCTCTGAAGACAGACTTAGACAAGGTTAAAAGAAAACACTGATCCGAGCAAGGCATCGGTGAAGGACGAATACTACCAACTCAGAGGGAGCCACCATCAGGGAACAGAAGCGAGGCAGCATGCACTTAGGAAGCCCTGGCCTTTTCCCATGGCAACCCCTTACACCTGAGCTCTGCAGAAGTGAGGGAAAAAGAGTAGGGGCTGCTGCTGTTGTGTCAAGCGAGGGACTCTGCAGTTAAGGTGTAAACACAAAGATTAAAAATAGCTTAAAAAACCCCATTTTCCCCATCGTTTCCATTTCAGATATTTTTAACGACAGCAAGGCTTTATAGAAAGGAAGGTCCAGCTTAAGGCACCATTCACAAACTTCCCTTTTCCGGTGAGGAAGAGAAGGCAAGATGGCAGAGGTTCCCTTCCCACCAAGTAGGGATGAAGCTACAACACTCACGAGGGATGTGGGGGCCCAGATACACTTATCTCTTCCCTTGAGGAGCTTCAGACTCTAGTTTGCTACCAGACATAACAATAAAAGAATACATTTTACTTCCCTGGTTTCTTTGGAGCTCTCAATTTTTGGAATGCTTTTTCTTACATCCTGACACAATATTACTAAAGTGGTAATATTGGCTACTGCTATTCAGACTGTTCTATGAGCTCCATATTTTAAGATGTTAAAGAACACTATCAGGGCTAATGAAGGGAAAAATCAGAAATACAGCTCTTTTCGTGTTTTCTGGTTATTTAGTATTATCTATTTAGTATTAGTATTATCACTTCTTTCTTTCTTTCATGCAGCATATTTGCCAAAGACATCTAGAATGCAGAAACAGGCCCCTTTTATTATTTAATAAACGGAAATATTCAGTATATATTGGAGGCTTTACCAAGGAACAAGTAAATTTAAGGAAATACATACACAGATAATCCTTGTTACTTTCTTTTTCATTCTTGCCCCACCAAGGAAAAGTGCAGTCTTGCTACTATAAATGAAAAGTATGGCCATGAAAAGAGCGTCATATTTAAAGCATCATGAAATAAAAATCTTTAGAAATGAATCACAGTATATACGGCTACTATGCCTAACAGGCACTGAGTGTTATTACTGTCAGCAAAGAAAGTTGACACAAGCTTAGCTGCATGACCTTTGGCAACACAGAGATGCTGCACAACATGAGATATGCAAATTCCATAATATGAAGCAAAGAATCTGTTTTATTACCTTAGCCTTGAATTACAAAAACGTGTTGTTGAAATATGTTCATCTAATACTCTTTCTTTTATTCCATCTTGAAAGATGCTTATATGAGACAATTTGAATGGCTTCAATCACACACAACGAGACCCCTTCTTAGATAATCTTGCTTTGGCTTAGTCTCTCTAGCTGAGCAGTTGGGAGCTCTGTTTTGCAGTTGAAATTACTCAATCCTTTTAAAGATTATTATTTAGTCTATTTTGTTTATTAGGTGACTTTATGCAACAGACATCTTCTTCTGAATTGAACTAACCAGAATGGCTATTTCAGGCTGCCCAAGCTTCTAATATTTCTAGAATCAGCCTTTCCGGGCTGACCAGGCCTCCAGTGGTCTTACATCTCTAGGAGACAACCCTACAGGAACTACATCACCCTACCGTGGTACTTCGTGAGAGATACAAGACACCTAATTCAAAACAGCAGCTAACTTCAGACAGATTAGGACTGCAGTGATTAATCAAACTGTTCAAACATTTGACTGCAAACCCAAGAGGAAAACTTCGATAATTAAGAAGTGTGAATTTAAATGCATGGCAATGCATTTAAAGGCTGCATGTATCAAACATTCTTATGGGTGCATTTCATGCAGAACTACTATATTCATTTACCTCCCTGAAACTCTTCTGCCTTCTTGCATATGGCAGGATTTGGGGGAAAGCAATATGTAAAGGATTAGTTCTGCTTCATTTTACAAGAACAGTAACAGTCCCACAACATTTTGTGGGTTCCCACCCACAAAATCTTTTACTGGTACTCAGGGGCATTTTTCCAAGGACCTCCTCAATAATTTTTAAGAGTTCAAGAATATCTTTAATGTTTATTATAACAGTTTGAACTTACTGAGCAGTTTTCAACAGGGAATTTTACTAAATCAGTGAGACCAAAAGGCAACTGCTAGCTCATCAACCTTGGTGTGTCATTCTATTTTAGAGTGTCCTAAAGTGATCAGATGAAGCGTTTATCAGATAAAGTTAGCCTGGATGGTGTCATGGCATCTCTACCCTTTTCCCTTTCACTATAATTCCCATTATGACTCTCAACAAAGAGCTTTCTCAAATGAGAATGCATCAATACAACTATGAAGAGAGATCAGAAAGATGCAGTATAAGCTGGCATTTGGTGGCCATGGCAGGCAGTCAGCTTGAACTCCCTAGGAGAGAGAGGGCACTACTGACAGCTACATAGCAAGTCCGTTTTCAGCAAGCTGCTGAAACTTCAGTGGTCTGGAACTGGTCTGGGAGTTTTTTTACAATGGTCAGCAATTTTGCTTTTTCTTGTCTTCTTACCTAAAGACCATGGTCTCCAGAGTATGAGGAGGCTTAGCATGTGATATACCTCTTGCTCTCTATTCTTTCTAACAGTATTGTGTTCTATCCTTTTTTTTTTTTAATACTTCCTAGCTATTCTAATATCACAACCTCCACATAGTGTGAGAAGTGATAGAAAACCTACACTTTGCTCTCAAGAGAGACCCTCCAGTGTCCCAGAGAGTTCTACTCTCTCACATGCAACTTGAAACAGATGTTTCACAGGAATAAGACACCCCTCGTAAAGCTGGAGAACAAATAGATAAATAAATAGATAAGTAAATAAATGTTGGCTCAAGCGCTTCTTTCCTTGTATGTCTCTGAACATTCACGAAATAAATTGATTAATATCCTCAAGTTATGATGGATCAGATGATTTTTCTAGGATCAGTAGAAGTGGCGAAGTTGGAACACTTCACCTATCTTGAACACAGAACAGTAAAGGAAAAAGAAAGGTATTATAAATTGAAGGGTCAGAAACATTATAATTTTATGGTCCTGCCCAGTCTTGGCTCACCCATAAGGTCAAACCAGCCAATTGATAAAAAAAAAAAAGTTTTCTTTTTGAGGTCTTGACAATGCAAGTCTTGCCAAATATACTTATTACAGCTCTTCCCTTTTTTCTTTCTTTATCGGAATGATGCAGTTGAGTTCAGTATGTGATCTACTATAAAAGCCTAGATCCTTGTCTATCAGAGCAGATAACAAGATGTGTTGGTAACAAGACAGCGTGTTGATTATTTCTGACTAGAAGTTGAACCTTGAAGGCTCACTTTGTTCAACAGCCAGAGACAGCAACCGCAGCCTTCATTTTCTGCTGCAACCTACCAAACCTTGACTCAACTCACACCACACTTTCTTGTAATATATGATGAGCTCTGTCATGAACGATTAATTTGTTTCCCACATCTTATCCAGCTCTTTCTCCTCCTTCATTTCCACAACTCTTTATGGATCATATTCACCAAACTTGGGTATGTGTGATATGTTTATAATTTTATCTGAAGATATTCTGTAGGACAGCAGTTAAACACATCACTATATTGCTCTGCTATTTTTGCTTTTTGAATAGGCTGGTATTAGTTTCCTCCACAGATTTTGTTCCTTGATCTATACTCAGAGAAGAGATGAAGGTGTGTGTCAGGGGCATCAGGCAGCTTAACGTCAGTTGCTTGTAAGCCAGGTTAGTCAGTAATGTATTCAGAGCCTACGAAAGCCGACAGGATCCTCCACAGCTGTAAACCTCTCTGGCAGCAATCAGCAAGAACATTTTTCCATACCCTCCGTGCTGCTGAGATGCGGACCGACCTTTTCAAGACGTTCTGAAATTCTGGCACACTAACTGAATGCGCCCCATCGGGTTTTAGTTCTTTATTTTTTGTATTTTGTTTTGCAGCAGGGACAGTGAGTATTTAACCCAAAGACAGAGGCCAGATCAGCCTGTTTCACACAGCTGCTTGTTGAGCGGACATTTATTTAAAACTCTTCCTGTCAGAACAGAATGATCTATTAGTACCACAAAATGGCACAATGCCCAGAGACAGATTTTGAGATTTTCTGCTTTAATGAACAGGAAGACATTTTCAAGACTAATTTATGAAACAGAAAGCAAAATATATCTTTAAAATCTCTTAACACAGCCATAACAATATATTGCTTTTAAACAGCTATGTTGTCTCTCAATTAATGGATTGGTATTGCTACTCTCAATTTATAAATTCCAATTTATAAAACTCTCAGCGTCTTTTTTCTACCCTTAGTTTACCCCCTTCTTGTTCTCATGCTCCCCCTTTTATTAACTTGCAGCTTTTATAGATTATTAAAGAAAATCAGGAATGTTCTCTGGCAGTTACACTGAATTGTATTTTAAATAATGTACTCACTTTTCCCCTTAGAGCTGAGTTTCAGGTATTCAGAACTTGGAACAATCTAAGGGCATGTCCATTTTTGTAAAAGCAATGAAATCAAATATGCTAAAATTATAAAATATGTCACTAATTAGTTTCAGACAGAAATTTATCTGTTATTGTTACAGAATTCTCACTTTTAGTTAATGGTAGTTGGAAAATGGCATTCTGCTTCTGAAGAAACTATGATAGTGATATTTTCTAAATATCTTATCAGAAAGAAAGCCGAAGCATTCAGATCTCCCAGCTAATAAAACCTCAAAGAAATGTTTGTTTCAAAGACATTCCAATATTTCATTTCCATGCAGTCAAACATTTTGTGAATACTGAAATGCAGGATGTATTAAGTAATACATTTAAAATACAATGAAATAAATACTAAGTACTATATCTAGATGGCCTGGTAGAACAATTTTAGACTTCTTCCTGTAAAATTTTATATCAAAATAAACAGATTTCAACAAGACAGATGTCCCTTCAGACAACTCTCCAGTGAAAATTATAACTAGTTCTAGTATCTTCCTCCCTCCTTGTCCATTTGCTTATTCAAAAGATTGAGCAAATCAAAGTTGACTTATTATTATTGTTAATATTATTTTATATTTAGAAACCATTACTGTTAGGAAAACAGGATCAGAATGTGAGACTCAATTAATCCTTAGACTTCTGGAATAGCATTTCCACCCTTTTTGTTTAATTTTCTATTTCAAGGAGATGTCCACATCATATAAAATTACTTCTTTTCCAGAAATAGCTCAAGTTTGGCTTGGTTTTATAATATTTTTCTCTGTGTCTTTTTTTTTTTCCTTTTTTTTTTTTTAAATAACTCTTTTGTTTATTAAGGGATCTACTGTTGTCTTCACATCTAAGATAAATTCAACCAATTATTGGAAAGAAAAGTAGCAGCCTCAAAAGAAAACTAGAGACAAATAGTAATCTGATGGCTGGTCTGTGTACACGCCCTCCCACGCAGAAACACACTAACTGTGATCAATAAAATACCATCTGTCAAAAACATGTAATGTAACTCCTAAAGAAGGCCTGATGAGGAAAAAATGGAAAAAAGGTTTCTTAGTGGGCTTTAGTGAAGAAAGACTCAGTTATAAATCACTTTCTGGTTTGTGCATTAAGAAGGGAGCTACCACAGTCCGGAGAGATTTTATATTTTATCCTTAAGCTTTTCAGTAGTACAACTTTTTGTGTTGAGTTTATCCTTCTGTCAGGCCTCCCTCCCCCCAAGCATTTTCATGTTTTTCTCTATTGGTTCTGTTCTCTTCCTGTTGCTCTTCTCCAGACCTTTCATGTACCAGCAGTGGTGAGGCTACTCGCTTCTGTTGCTAACTCACACTGTATGAACAATATCCACAGAACCACCTTTTCTCTGAACCTCACAAGCAAACATTTTTTTCATAAATAAAATCAAAACCAGAGTTGGAGATCTCACAAATCAAGTTCAAATCCACTCATGTAACTTCCAATACATTTCTTCTTGTAGTGGGGTCAGAAACTCTGAAGAGGTCCCTCCTAAGTCCCTTGGTCAACACCTGAAATTTAGGTTTGTCAGCAAAATGTATGTATGTTCACTTTTTTTCCCTGTTAAACATTCAAAAACTTGCTTGAAGGATGAACCATGCAATATTGTTTACCTCATGTATTCCAAATACAATTCTATTCTATAAAATAAATCAATCAAGACTGGCTTTCAAGGAGACAGATGATACAAATAATGAATGTTGGAGTTTAAAAAATCACATTTTCAAATTCTTTTCTATAAGCACGAGGATAAGAAATGTATTCTTGTTAACATAATAAAATAAAGGATCATTTATACTCACAAGATTCTAGGTGTTTGCTATTTAGGAATGATACCACACAGCGTAAGACTATGAGAACAGTGGAAGAGTTAGAAATGCTAGGCATCAGTCTGTAGCTTACTGTAACTGGCTTGCACCATACTTTTTAAAATGGCATTTCCTCTAAATAAAGACCACAGTTTTTTTAAAAGCAAACCAAGGCAATATTCAGATCTCATTTAAAGTGGTATCAATCTAGGAGAAATCCATTGATCAAATTTAACCTTATCCCTATTTTCTGCTGTATTTATAAAAATTTCTTAACATACGTACAACTACTCTAAATCTACTCAAAAGGCAGGCTATTAATTTTCTAAATTATTTATACAGATTTGGTTGTATTCCTTTACTAGTTTTCCCTTAACTGTATTTCCTATTTATGCATGGCTTTATTATTTCTACATTGCTAAAGCTGTGCATTTTCATAATGCAGAAACTTTCAAGTGGCAAGGTTATACACAGAATACTCAGAATGCTACTTTTTAGATGCTTATCTTCGGGAAGAATAAACAGGAATGAGAAATACTATTCCAAATCTGCAATAATTTCAGAATCTTCCACTTGATTTTTTGTTTATCAATATGTGTTCACAATGCTGCTGGGAGTGGATGGAAAGTAACAGGGAACAATTCCTCTTAAAAAACAAAAAAAAGCAAAGGGTTTATCAGAAAACTAAGTTCCAGTGTAGTTGTGCGAGAGACGAAATAAATACCAATGCATTGCAGAACTCATAAATTTTAGTCCTCAGGGCTTGCTGTTACTTCTTGCTTTCTGCTTTCTGAATATCGATTACTTATGTTTTCAAGCTTTTCTCTAAACAATGAGCTAAAAAACTACACTTTTTTTTGAAGAAAGGATGTTCTTAGTCACATGACTATAAAACGAAGCTTTAAGGAAACTGTTAGTTATCTCAGACTTGTGAAAAAAATCTGAATTGCTGAGATCATTGAACCTGCACTCATTTTTAAAGCATTCTTAAACTGTAGGTCTATTACTTCAAAAATATAAAGATATTCATTATAATTTCCTATCTTATGCTCTGTTAATCCCAAAAACTAAGCTTAAACAGAGTAGCACAAAAGTACTCCCAATAAACATATAAACACAAACTGTGTTTCAGAATACTCTCTTTTGCACTGGCTGAGGAATCAAATGTGCCTTGTCAAACACTTGGGGTCTCAACAGATCAAAACTTTGAGACATGAAAGGAAAGAGTGAAGGGACAGCCTCACGAGATGTGCCAGTTACCCACACTTACCTAGGTGCTCTACAAACACACTGTGAAACAGGCACTGCCCACAAACACACACCATTCAGATAGCCTTGTGCATCAGATACAAGGCGGTTTTTTAGCTGCAAAACAGTTGTTCTTAGTTTCCTAATAACACAACTATGAATCTGTATATTTATAACTATTCCATAATATTAAAAAAATTTTTTGTTGTATCAAAAAACCCAACCCAAGAACAAGCCACACACACACACAGATGGTGGCTTCCAGCCTGCAACAGTTCACTGGCCATGCCCTCACTGGCTATAAGCTCTTCATATACATGAAGCCCCAAATGCCAGTGAGAGCCTCCTGGGATGGGATGGGTCAGCAGCTCTGACCCGGCACAGCTCACCCGGCTACCTTGGCATCATCGTCCCACCCGCCTGCAGGGAGGCTCCTAGCAGAGCGGCCAATGTGACCTTGTGCTTGTGTTGCCCTTGCTTTATTCTCCCTGTTCCTGCCAGGACAGTTCACAGCTTGAAGGTCACAACTCTGTTTTGGTCCCTACATAACAGCACAAGATCTCTCAAACCAGAATACTTAGATGTTGCAAGCAGTTTCCAATATAAACATAAAAACAGAATTGGAGGGAAGAGGGAGATTTTTAGCTCTCTTCTGTTTTAAAGTAAGAGGGAAGATGTATGACAATGAGCAAATGCCCAAATAAATGTATTAAACCTCTGTAAATTCTTCCATGAATATTACACAATACATAACTCCAACAAAATTTTTAAAACATGGCACTGAAGTAATAAAAAGTCGTATTTCTCTTAAAATACAAAGCATTATGCTTTACAAGACAGTTTCCAATTTCCACCTCCAAACAATACAGCTTTCAAGTTGAGAATATTTGAGACAAATCTCCTCTTAACCTCTCTAAAATAACTGCAGTGAATCAAATCACAGTGAAACTCTATGTCTTCCTACCCAGGCACATAGCTCCCACTGAATGCCACAGGAATTGGACATGCTCAGAGACAGGCCATACTCAGCTTCTTCAGCTTGACTATGACCACAGCTGCACTGTGTATCTTGGACAAGCATGCAAATCTCAAAGAGAGAAAGGCTTCTTTTGCATGGGCTGTAATTTCCATGACTCATGGGTAAATCAGTTTCCCTGTGCTTCTTCAAAGAGTGCAAGCTCTGTAGCTTCCCATTTCTTGTCTGCTCATTTGTGTGGCTACACATCTGTTAAACTGTTCCTGAAATCAAAGGCATTCAATGCCTAAACACAATATTCTTCACCATGAATAAATATAAGAATGCAGGTTTTCACTACAAAAACCCCTTTTTATAAGGTGCTCAAAACAAAGGCGGTAAAAGTCCTTCGTAAAGCAAGTTAGACAGCAGTAGCCAAGTTTCTCTGCAGCCAAGTCACACAGCTGCTGTACTCCACTGCAAAAGTTCATCTCGCTCGGCTTCAGTCATCAGAAACATCTCACCAGAAGAATGTGTTGATGACCGGAAAAAAGGTCCAGTTCTTTTTGAAAGCCACTAGATCTATATCAGTGATATGATACTTTACACTTCTCAAAGTAGTTGGTAGCATGATTTCCTATTCAAGATGGCATTATCTCTTACACTGTGACAATGACAAATACTGAACTTTGGTGCTTTTGCTGGATCGTGGGCTGGAAACTACCTTTTTTTCTAGTTAAAAAAAGGTGCTCAAAAGAAATAATGCCATAAAAAGAGAGAAGGGCTGAAGATGTACCCAGTGTCCCACAGGCTGTATCTGAAGGAATGCTTTTCTTGTGTTGACTAGCAAACAGAGAAGCAATGCTGAAAAGAGAAATTAAACATTTATGAGGAAAAGATGAATAAGCTTTAAAAAAATTATACGAAAGCTGTGCCATTTGTCAGAATGAGAGCTTAGCGGCTTTGAGTAGCTCATTATATAGGCTCCCCCCCTGATTCGTGGGGTAGCTTATATTCTGTAGCTAACTTTCTTCAGACAGTTTTGTCAATCCTGGACTTTGTTCTTCTGCTTAGAAAGGTTTCATTCAAACACTGTTGCAGATGGTCTACACTTGAGTAAAAGAAACCTCCCAAAACTGTGCAAAAAAGATTAGCTCTGGTTCATATTTTTACCACAAATATTTTGCCAATATTTTAATTTTTTTCTTTAATAAAACAGGCAATTTAGCCCAATTAACTGACTGGTCCTAATACAAAAAATGGATTAAAATTAAAAAAAGTTTGCAGGTACCTAACCTGAGATAAAGTACACTTTTAAATTTCAGAGGATATTTTTATTATCTCTAAGCAGGTGACAGCTACTGCCAGGTATAAGAACTATCTTTCTTCCTCCACTCCAGCCTTCAGTCTTCTTTAACTTTTCTAAGCTTTGAAATGAAGATGTTCTTAATACCAGAGAAAGAGGCTTTGCATATGAAACGAATGATTAAAGTCGCATGAGATGCATCCATTTTGGAGATGAGGGATTGCATGAAAGAAAGACACACTGTGATCTTTTCCTTCTTGTCACTTTCATATTAAAACAAATGCTGTATCATTATTCGGAAGGGTTTGTCCAAGGTCACTCAATTGTTCAGCACTTACAAGCTGGCAGCCCATCACAGGCAGAAGCGGCACTTATAATCATTATTGATGCCGGCAGTCTCCACCCTCGCTAATGCTACTTGTTCTGGCAGCTAGTCCCTGGCTTGTCGCAGGCGAACGTAATTATTCTTTGAGCCGTGCCTCAGATCGTCAGTTGAAGGGAGCTGTTTGATGCTAGACCACAACTAAGTACCAAATGGTGTCATGCCTGTAACAGAACATGCAAGTCAACAACTACTGTTTAATTAGGCTTAAATCCTCCCATCCAAGGCACAACATGAACGCCAAGCCATGTGCTGGGGGTGTCTGAAGGAAAGCACCTCGCCTCCTCCCACATGTGAAATGGCTGAAGGGCTGCCTTCTCGATGCTGTTGTAGCCCCCCAAGAGGGCTCCCTCTTGGATGACGTTGATCCCATCTTCAGGATATGAGTGAATGACTCAATTAACTCAGCTTCGACTGTAACTGTGAGGCAGAACTACACAAACTACGGGATGTCCTGGCTCTAGAGCCTCACAGAAAATTGCCTCTGCTCTGCAAATGTTAAAAACATTTTTTCCCATTTTCTTTATTATTCCTCTTTGAAATGTGTAGTTGTAACTGAAACTGCTGAAACCCGACACTATTTAAATGACAACTGGATTTATTAACATGAAACTAAGTAATTGAGTTTTCAGCCAAAAACTTTAAATAACTTTAAAACATGAACATTTTGGAGATGAAAAAGAATTCTGGTTAAAAGACTCGTAACATTACATTGAGAATCATTTAAACCCCATTGGTCATAATATGTATCAATCAGTATGTTCAAAACAGGAGAAGAAAACAAGTGTTTCACAAGCTGCAAAGCCCTGAAAGAGTTTTGCCCAGACTTTCAGTAACAATTATAACATTTCCTACTTTCAAGGGATTTTATCCCTTTATGAAAAACTTCTTCTTGAGGTGGAGATGCCTTCATAAGTTCATTTGAAAATATTTAGATTTTACTAGTCAAAAATTCCAGAGATGTATGATTTAATACTATTTTTAAAATTACTGAATGCTCTTTTAGTTAATGGTTAGCTCACTGAATACACCAAATTGATAAATACACCTGGAATGCCACACACATTATATATAGAGAGAACAAAGTATGCATTGCTGAGGTTGTTTGTCTGCTAGGAACTGCTGTTCCATTAAAAAAACCCATAAAGAAAAGTCCTCTCCGTGACGTTAGTAGAACACACAAAAGCCATTGACTACTAACATCTTATAGTTATGCTTCTTTTCAGGAGCTTGACAATTCAAAATTAGCATTGATTTAAAACTCTCCTTCTGGTAAGGATCAATACATAAAACATAACTCTCTAAGTATTGTTTGCTGAGGAAAACATTAAAAAACAATAACAAAGACGAAAGCACTTGTTTTGTGAAGATATGTTGGGCTGCTTTTAGCAAGACACTTTTTAAAAAAGAACTTGTAAAATGGGTGTGTACATATTTATGTAGATACCTTCACACTTTGCAATTATGTCAATTTTACAATCTATATGAGTTTTACTTAGTCTGAGCAAAGTTCACTATCCACAGACTGCTCCTTTTCCCCCTTTATTATGACGTATATAACAAATTTTAAGTTTGATGTATAAACAAGTATATTTTCCAGAAAAAGGTTTAACAAATGTGCTGTAAAATGAAAATATTCTGCTTACAAAATTACTGCATCAATACCACCCCCTTAAATTGCTTGAAAGTAAAAACTTCATTAAGACCTCAATCCTGGAAATAATTTATTAAATGTCATTAATAGTTATATTCTTGTAAGAGACTCTTCATAAAAAAGCCTGATAAAATCATATCCATTGGGCTGCCTAGAAATTACTGTGAAAGTCCAGATAGTTTAACAGATAATTTTTCCCTTTTAGAGGTTGGGGGCTTTTCTTGCTTTCATATGGGGTTCTAGATCCAGCTCATAACTCTCTTATAATTGCTAGCACATGGTTAAAAATGTAATAGAAAAGCTTTTGTTTTCTATTAAATCTTTGATAGCTTTTTCAGGAAGGACTAAACCCTAAATATTTAAGATTAGTTTCAATAACCATTTTTTTACGATGCCCGTAAAAAGCTTACAGGCTCAATTTTCTTCCCTTGCTACCATTCCCAAACATGTGGCACAGACTGATTCTTCCCTAAATGGTATACCAACTTCATGAACCACAGGAATAACCCACTTCCTGATTCTGTGCTCATGGAAATCAGAGAATTTTTGTAGTGATTTAAATTAATCCTGAAGCAGATACACAGTCTACACACACGAATGACCATTTTTCCCCAGGTGCTGATGGCCTTGTCCAGCTTTTCAGAAATGCTCCAAATCACAGTTAGGATTAGTCGTTGCAAAAATTTGATTTTAACCTGAGAACAAAGATTCAATTTCAGGTCAGACAAAACGTTTCAAGGATCACCTTCTTCAGTCTCAAGAATGGTCCATCCCAGCAAGCAGGAAACCAAGCAAAAGGAGCAGGAGACTTGCATGGATGAACAAGGAGCTCCTCACTAAACCAAAACGTAAAAAGTAGAGAGGTGGAAACAGGGCCAGGTGACCCAGGAGGAATACAGAGCCATGGTCTGAGCATGCAGGGATGTGATTAGGAATTTGGTGAGGCACATAATGGGTAACAAGAAGGACTTCTACAAGCAGAAGCCCTGGTGAGGAAGTACACAGAAAAGGCTAAAGTCCTCAACATCTTCTTTGCCTCAGTCTTTACTGGTGAGCCTTACCTTTAGGAATCCCAGGCCCTGAGACCAGAGGGAAAGCCTAGTCCAAGGAAGACTTACCATCAGTGGAGCAGGATCAAGTTAGGAAACCCTTAAAATAAACTGGGCATAAACAAGTCCATGGGCCCTGATGGGATGCACCCATGAGTGCTGAGGGAGCTGGCTGATGTCACTTGCAAGGCCAATTCTGATAATTTTTGAAAGATCGTGGTGACTGTGAGAAGTGCCCAAAGGCTGGAGGAAAGCAAATGTCACTCCTATCTTCAAGAAGGGCAAGAAGGAGGACTCAGGGAATTACAGGCTGGTCAGCCTCACCTCAGTCCCTGGGAAGGTGACAGAGCAAATGAGTCCAGAAACCATTTCCACACACATGAAGGACAAGAAGGTGATCAGGAGTAGTCAGCATGGATTTACAAAGAGAAAATCATGCTTAACCAACCTCATAGCCTTCTTCAATGAGATGCCTGGTTTGGTGAATGAGGGGAGAACAGTGGATGTTGTTTATCTGGACTTTAGTAGGATTTTTGACACTGTCTCCCATAACATCCTCACAGAAAAGCTGATGAAGTATGAGCTAGATTATCTGCCAGGCTTAGAGGTTGTGATCAATGGCACAAAGTCCGGCTGGAAGCTAGTCACTAGTGGCGTACCCCAGGTGTGGATACTGAGTCCTTTGCTGTCTAACAACTTCATTAATGTCCTGGACAATGGAACAGCATGCACACTTGACAAATTTGCAGATGATACAACATATGATTGTGCTGCCATCCAGAGGGACCTTGACAGGCTGGAGAACTGGAAAGAGGAATTTCATGAAGATCAACAAAGAGAAATGCAAAGTCCTGCATTTGGGTAGGTGTAACCCCAGGTACCAGTACAGGTCAGGGTCTGACTGGCTGGAAAGCAGCTTTGCAGAAAAGGATCTGGGGGTCCTAATGGACAACAAGCTGACCACAAGCCAGCAACGTGCCCTTGTGGCAAAGAAGGTGAATGGTATCCTGGGCTGTATTACACTGATGGAGGGGATCTTTGCCCACTATTTAGCACTGGTGAGGCCACATCTGAAATGCTGTGTCCGGTTCTGAGCTCCCCAGTACAAGAGATACAGACATACTGGAGTGCATCTAGCAAAGGGCTGCAAAGATGAATAAGGGACTGGAGCATCTCTAATATGAGGAGAAGCTGAAAGAGCTGGAACTGTTTAGCCTGGAGAAGAGATGGCTCAGGGAGAATCTTCTCAATGTGTATAAATACCCAAAGGGAGGGTGTAAAGAAGATGAAGCCAGGCTCTTCTCAGTGTTGCCCAGTGACAGGAAAAGAGGCAATAGGCACAAACTGAAACACAGGAAATTCCACCTAAACATCAGAAAAAAACTTGCCAGAAAGCCCTCAGCCTTGAGCTGGGAGGGCTCTGTCTTCATTCCATTGAACAATGCATTTAGTCCCTACGTTCATCTAGAAAAGACATTACAGACTCATTCACTGATACAAGCAAAAGGCAAAAAGGCCTACCTATTTATGCTGCTAGTTTAGTTTTCTAATGATATATCCATTGTTCTTTCATAGGGACACAGTGACTAACAGCTTTAATAACCTGTGAGCAGCCAGACTTGATTACAACTCTCTTCACTGTATTATAAAATTCAGCCTCTTTAAAGAGAAAGCAGGGTTTCTACACAGCTGATCAGGAACCAGAATTCCTGTTATATATGAATTTCCAACATATTAAAAAGTAATTCTGATTTGAATTGCAAATATAAAGTGATGAAATTCCTGTGAAGTGAAAATTTAAAAAAAAACATGACACAATTCATGCCCATGAACAAGCATCTTCTCAATAATTTATAAACAGGCTTTAAGGAAGTAGATGCCGGGGTTGCTGAAGAGACTGCACTCACTAGCCTAATAAAGTGTCTTTCCATCACCAACTACATTCCGAGTGACATAACTCAAAAAATTCACCATGTTGGTTTGTTCTCATTCCTGTAAACTTTTAAAGTTAGTAAAAAAACACATCTTGCCAATTACATTTTGACAGCGTTTCACAAGATTTATGAAAACTAATATCTTGTCATCTACAAGAAAACCAGATAAATCAAAATATTTCCACATTTTGTACATACAAGACACAATGACATTTCTTACAAAAAAAAACCAACCTCAGAAATTGCATTTTTCTACAAAATGTTTAAACTTCATGAAAATTAAATATCAGAGAATAATTTGTTTAGTAAATACATTTCTGACCAACAAAGTCTGCAAGTGAAGGCTATACCAATATCATCAAGAAGCTTTGCAGAAGACTTAGCTCTTTCTAGAGTTACCTTTCTGAGATTTGGTAGGCTCTAACACATGAACAGAAAGAAAATCAGTTTCTGGATTTAAGAACAGCTGAGCAAAGGTTTTCACAACTCCTTGGGAATGTGCCTTATCACAAACCACCATGAGGTCGTGGGAAACCACCTTGAGGGACAAGGAAGACAATTGCCAACTTTTCCTTCTAGCTGTATTCTACTAGGCTCATCAAATAGGAAAGAGGCTTCTATGCGGGCACATAAGGACTTCTTACGGACTTACTGGAAGAAGGAAATCATCTGTGTAAGATACCACTGCATAACAAATCACATGGTCCTTATGGATTTTCCACATTTCCTGGAAGAATAGCTTCAGTGCACAGAGGTTGCTTGGACACATTGGATCATTATTGCTGAGTTAAAGGGGAAAAAATGCTTTTCTGGAGGAAAGCACTTGCAGGTCAGTTAAAGCCAAGAAAACAAAAATCTAAGACTAATAAATTTTCTTCCTTTACAGAAGAATCCTCCCCTATGGTGGACAGAGTAATATATCTATTTCCTAGTAAAACACTTCTCATAAAGATCTGTGGGCCATGGATAATTGGACATAAACTACTCTAGCTCCAAGGCTATATAAGTTGTAATAAATCCTGTACAGCTTCAAAATTATCATACAGATGTCCTAATACCATTTTTACCTTTCTTCTTTTACTTTCATATGCCTTAAGCTCAGTACTAAGCACAGGTCATCCAGACCTGGGTTTCACCTGCACCAGCTCACCAAAACCAACCTGAGGTTTGTTATTTATATATTCACCTACTGAAATAAGTAAAAACATATTCAAAGAATTGTGATACCTTGGCATTGAGCAGGCTCAATTAAGATGTGAATACTGGATTAAATTGCCACATTTATTTGGAGCAGGGTGTTATAATTTACCTGCAACATAATAGTACAGTATGGTAAATCCAAAGATTTCTGCTACTGCTAGTCAAGTCACACTGAGATACTAAAAATTAAAATGACCAAAAGAAAAGTAGCAGCAAGTACACCCACAACAAATTCTCCATAAAGGTAGTCTCTGGGGTCCTGGCAAGGGGGAGCTGAATCTCAGCAGTTCTCACTGCTTAAAAGCAATGTCAGTCACTGCCATCAGACAATGCTAACTGAGCCTGGCATTGCACTCAGCAGCCTCTGCTTGGGAATGCCCTTCAAGGCCCTTACAAAATTTAAATGTTTTGTTCCACCACCACTAGCTGATGGACACAGAAAACTGACAAAATCCACTGAACAATCTACTGATGACAGACTGCTGCTGCACATCTGCACAAAATCTTTCCAGTAAAGAAACACATGAACACAAACCAATACAGAGGGCTCATATAGCTCACAGTCGATGCTTACTTCTGTTCTTTTTCCTAAACATGCACACCCTTCAGCCCCAGAAATAGACAGGACCCACACAATTATTAAAACCTGTCAGTTCATATGCTTTATGCCACTCCTATCTAACCTCTCACAAACATCTACAGATCCAACCCAGGTATCTCAGATTATACCCATTCCCATTTAAGGATGCAGAGAAAGCAAGTTGAGAGGAAGAGACAGAAGCTACCACTGCTCAACCAGCTCCTCTGGGGAAAAGTAAGACCTGCAGCAACTCAGAGAACACTTCTGACTGGTCAGTAGAATTGGGATAAGGAGTTCATAGCAGCACTTTTGTCAGACATAGGCACATACCATCCTTCCCTACTCCTGTTTTTTTTTTTGGTAGAAGTATGTAGTGTTACACTGCCTTTGAGGTAGAAGGAAAGTATCAGTGATGTTGCCCATCCTTTCATTTTCTTCCCCTTGGCTTCCCAGGTCTCAGTTCTCTTTTAAATATGAGCCCAGGAGAAGTCTGTAAAAATTGTTCCTAATTCTCTTCTGACACGAATATAAGTCACAAAGAATGAAAAGGTAGTCAAAGACTGTTAACAGGGGAGAATGGGAAGCAGTCTTTAAGTGTCTCCTCCACCCCATGTTGTAAAGCAGATATGTATGCTTTCTTTAAATCTCAAGGCATTAACACTGCTTCATAGCCATTCTGCCAGTTTCATTAATTCTATTCCAATCTATTCTATTCTATTCCAATCATTTCATAAGCAGACTGTACTTATAATCTGGCTATTTATCCTAATGTTTGATGTTTCTGACTCACATAAATACATTATGTTTGAATGCAGAGAAGTACTTTGCATGACAAATTTGAGATTTCTGCCGGAAACATTTGACTGAAATTTATTTTTGCTATCCGTAGGGAATAAGCCTCTACATTATTTGATTGTTATTCACATTTTGGTAATCGCATTACGAACCTCTACTAAGAAATGAAATGGCAATGTGCCTTTTTTTCCTCTAAGAGCAAATGTCTCCCTCCCCCTCCAAAAGCACAGACCTTGAAAAAGCATTAGAAAATTAAAAAGCCAACAGAAATACAATGATGTATCTACATTTGAATATTCATTAAAACACGACATTGCTTAGTCACTGCTCGCCATTTGGATGGTGCTTAGGCAAGCTTAATGCAACAATGGGAATTCAGTCTTGTTTTTACGGGATGGGTGTAGACTTTAGTGGACAGATTCCTAACGGTGCTCAGCTGTCCTAATTGCATTAATATTGTTAGACCATAAACCACTTTACATCAGTTGATGATCTGTGTTTATGTTGTAAATAAGACTACAGAGAAATAGTAACAGATTTCATTTCTGGGCTTCATTCAGATTCGTCTTGATATTCCTCATTTTATCCAGCAGCTGCTCTACCTACAATGCTTTATACTAAACACCACATGCCTGACTTGTCTACTGGAGTTATTTGCCCTTGGCAGTGTTTGCCCTTTGTTTCTGTGTTGTTATACTCTTCTTTCCCAGAGACTTCCTCTAGCACTTCCCGCACTGGCAGAAAATTTACTGCACTTTATCTCATTCTGTATAGCTATTATCAAACATCACAAGCACAAGAAAGGATGACATAAAAATATCTTTGGGCTACTAAAACCCATGAGTCAAATTCATCTCTTGTTTCACCTCACAAATCGCAGCGATCTGTTAATTGTGTCCCCCACTGCTTTTAGATTTTATGAGCATCAAATCACAGCAAGTTTTTTCTCTGGAATTTGCACAAAAAATCCAACAAAAACTACAACTAAACAAAAATGCTGCCTCTACTCTTACCCTTTCTAACATCAGTTTTCTAATCTGAATATCTGACTTATTTCCTGCCCCCTGACCATTTGGCAGCACTTGAGAATCTCCTTTGTTTTGTTATACCTCCCTGAAACTCCCACTGATCGCGTTTCCACCAACTAACTAGCAGGAAACCCTCGTTTTCTGTACTTGGAAAAAATATGACCACAAAGTCATGGTGGAAATGGAAACCCAGGAGAACACACAACCTCGTACCCCGAGCACAGCTGCTCTGCTGAACCAGTTGTGCCTCTGCTCAGAGTCTGAAGAGAAAGTTGCTGAACTGCACAACACCATGGGCACCTTTTCCAGCTGTGACCCAACACCTCAGGATCAGCCCCATCATGTGACAGACATAGGCCCCCACAAGACATCACGTCCCAGTAGTGTCTCACATACTGGAACAGAAATAAGTGGGAAGATTTGATATTTTTTTGTTTATAGAAAAAAACTAGTGGGGGAGGAACATAATGCAAATAATCATTTTGTCCATGAGCTCAACACAGACCTGGCAAATCCAACTCACTAAATATCAAATCTCATCATGAGATCTACATAAATAACTCTCATGTAATGCTGCCCTGCAACTGGGCTTGCATTGTAAGTATTTTAGCATATCACCTTCCTTTTTCCCATTCTATGACTTTCTGTGCTGGATGCAGCGATTGGCCTGATCCTTTCATCCTCTGATTAGCTGGTGACAGATGCTGCTCCCCAGCTCTCTCAAACCACAACTCGGGAAGCCAGCCACATACCCTTCTCAGAACCCTTTATGCTATACATACACTTACAGCATGACTCGAGATCTTTCATGTTGGAGAGTGAAATAATTTGTAGTCCTGTCAAAACCAGGACTTTGAAAATCATCCATTATATTTTAGCTTGTTGCAGTGTAAAAGATAAAGCACAGTTGCAAATTGCACATAATACTTTTACCTATATAGAAATGTTATTTTATAGGAGCAAAAATCTCAGAATGTAAAGAAAAAGTTATGGTTTGTTCTAGAGAACTCATGAAGTTGGGTCAAATCCTGCACACCTTAATGAAAATAGTTGCTCAAGTAACAGCGAGGCCGGTTCAACCTTTTGCATTATCAGTGTATGATGATCCACAGAGCTATCTAGTTTGCTTAGCCGATATTTCTTGAAAAGGGTAAAAATTCCTTCTAGATTTGTTATCAATGTAATGTCCACTAATCACGTAGTGCGTATTAGTGCTAAAGATAGATAAGTGGCTTAATAATTTATTGAGAGTGATTAATGGAAACACATCAACCCATTTAACTGGGTAATTATTATCTTTGCATTAGGTTTCTCACAATTTAACTAGCACAATCCAAACATCCACACGAATTACACATATCAAGAAAAAGATATTCTGGAGTTTGAACTTCATTGTTTTCCTTAATAATTGGCTGTACCCAGCAGTTTGGCTGCCCAGAACAACAGTGCATGTTGGCTAGCTCAAGGAGCCCTCATTGATCTTTTACACACATGGTAAATTAGTTAGTACGACAGCAGCTTGCAGCCCCCAAATCCTTTTAATGTTTTTGTTCTTATTGAATCAAGTGGCATAGGAACAATTGGATTGTCCTCACAGTTTCTTTTCCTGTTTTTCCCCCCCTTTCTTGAACACTGGTTTAATTCCCCTGTTGACTTGCTTCTAAGAATAGCAATGGCCCTGCGGAACAGCAGAACAGGAGGCACCATGGGAATGCTTTAAACACAGCAAACACTGCAAAACCAAACACGTGGGAAAACACACATTTTATGTTCTGCTAAGCAGGGGTTTAAATCCACACAAGCATCCTTTTTTTTTTTTTTTTTGATAAGCAGAGACATGTCCCTGAAGGATACCATCGATTATTCTAGTCTGTGTTCATGTGAGCGCTCTTGTGCTGCTGCTCATCACTGAGCACCCTTCAGTTCTGTGGATATACTTGTCTGATGAGGTAATCAGGACTGCATTACATATTTTGGATTATAAGAAACAACTGATTTATAGGGTTGCACTTGAGTATTTTCCACATTATTCTTCAAGATAGTCCATGCAGCTTCTGTTCTCCACCCATATCACCTTAATATAAAATTATGGGAGATTTTATGTCTCAAATACCTTTGGACCTGCCTCATGTTTTTTATATTACATTGATATGAAATTCAAGCCTCTGCTTAGCAGCTTCTGTCAGACTACACAACACACTGGCTATAGAAGAGGCTATAATCCAGAAGTGGCAAACTCTGTAACTGTCACCCATAGCCCTAACAAGGATTGTGAATTCAAGCATTCAGCCACAGCATTTCATGATTTTTATTTATGGCGGCAGAGGCAGATGAAACTTAGGTTAGCAGGTTGGGCTGCCAATTGCCAGAGCTCAGAAGTAGGTACACCGACTACTCAGCCTCTAGGCATCAACTCTGGCTAAGATTCGGGGTGGATGTCTGTAAGCAGAAATCTCTTAATCACTTAATCAGCAGTGATGATGGTGAATTAGCAGATCTTGCGAATCAGAGCCTACGTGAAATTTAACTGAGTTTCATGTCCCTCTAGAAGATCATCTTATTTATCTCAAAATAAAAATAAAAAGTAGATATTCTCATACCGAATCGATAAAGACAATGGAGAAGAAAGGAATGACAACAAAAAATCTAATGATATTTGTTCTAAATGAAATCAGGTTGAAAAAATAGTTGAAACCAGCTCCATGAACAGAGATGATCCCAGTTTCCAAACAACAACAACAACAACAATAAACCTGCCACTAATGTGAAGAGGAAAAATGGAAAAATAAATGTAAGAAATTAAAAACAGGTGCCTAGAAGCACTCTGAAAAGGCACTGGCCTGTTGCTTTCAGTTACCCACATAACATGATTTTTCATATACTTTAAGAAAAGAACTTACACTTGGGCCCAGGCTCTCTACTAGTTAGAAGCTGAGTTTCACTGCTTAACAAGAAGTCACAAGAAGGAAAATAAACTGTTGTTGTGATTATGGGATCTATATTGAAAAAGAAACCTTTCAAAACAGACATCCTCCTCTGTCCCAAAACAGGCTTAAACACAACACAACTGTGAGCATCCAACCTACCCTGTCATCTGCTAACTCATCTAGAATCAATTTGCTCCAATTTTTCTTTATACAGTATGGAAAGAAAATCATACCACTCTGAAGTGTTGCCAAAATTTATGAAAATTTATTTATACAAATAAAACCAGCTCAATAATTCTGATCCCCAGCCTTGCCCTTTAATTTCTGGGATGAAGTTCTTTTATGGTGTGAACTCCTAGCCATGTCCAAGGAGTGAAACTAGCTCAATTGTTAGGGGTCAGTACTCTGAAGATATTTCTCAAACCCACCTATAAATGGCAGCTTTTCAAACAGCATCTCCATGATCTTGGCCAAAGATCTAGGGGCAGGTGGTGTCAACTATCATACCTCCACTAACATCAGTAAACTATGACAGTTTATACCGGGTGAGGACTCCCCACAGGATCATGAATATTGGTTGCCTGGCACGGTGCTGTAATTATTTAGGTCATTAGAAAAGGGGTGTAGTACGCTGCCATGTCAGAAGTGTGGCGTTTTCAGCTTCTTTTACACTGACTTGGAATATCATGCCTGAAATATAGAATTGTGCTGCTAGACACTCAGTAACGAATAGCTTTTTATTCCTTAGAGGTTTTGCCAATGTGGTTATGGTATTAAAATCCTTCTAACATAAAGCGGGTTTACACCAGCTCTTGTGGCGATAGCTCAACCTAGTTTGCTTAGTGAAATAACTATATACAACTGAGCAGACCTTCTGCCAATCTTGCTCTATTGTAAGAAATGAAAGTGCTCTGACTGACGTAGTTAAGCTGAGAAAATTTGTGTCGGCAATCTTATCTACCAAAATCCCTGTGATTTGTACTATTAATGATAAAATTCATTGAAATTAGAAATCTGCCCATTCAGTCCTTATTTTTAAGAAAGTATCAATTTTTTTTCATGTACTGGGTAACCCAAGAAGTTTGTATTACATCTCTGTACCCTGAATTTATAAAGCTAAATGTATCTTTTATTTAAATACTATCTTATGGCAGAATTTTTCCTGCTCAGCACCATTTTTTGTTGATACTTGTGAGAATATCATTGACATTAGCCTAATACTTACAAAATAAATTGATTTTTATGACTGCCTTAAAATCTTATGAAGCATTCAGTAGGAAGGTAGCCAAAGTTCAAGCTGATTTGGAAGTTTATACTTGAAAGGAGAAACTAGGCAGAAATTTTAGTGTCCTGGGGTTTCAATTAATAATGTGAATAAAATACCAAAAGTAGCAATTCTTGGTCGAAACAGTAATAAAATGGAAATTTTAGCATCAACTTGAGACAACACACTCATGCTAAAAGACCATAAGCAACAATCAAGTTAAACCAACCAATTTCAAACCTTTGTATTAAATTCAGTATCGTAGAGCACAATTTGTGAGATGCTTTAACAAAATACTTGCAAGCTCTTTAAAGTAAAAAGATAAAAAGAAAAAAGAAAGGAGAAAGGAGGGAAGGAGAAAGGAGGAGCAGAGGAAAAACTTACAAAAGTATTTTTCCAGCTGTTATAGAAGTGCAACATTTGCAATTAAAGCAGCACACAAGTGGAGATCCTTTGCCCAGAGAAGTCTTTTCATGAAAATTAGGATGTGGATGAAAATGGGGGAACAGGGGATGTGATATGGGTGAGCAGATGTGTGGATCTTAAATCTGGGGTTTGGCTGAGGTGCACACATAGACCTGAAAGTATAACAGACCTGAAATGGCCATTTCAAATGCATATAAACCTAGAGTAAAACAAAATGAATACTTTTAGGAATGTAACATATGAACTGATCGACACAGGTTCAGTGAACATTTACTTCAGAGAATAGTGATATTTTACTTGAATAAAGCTGGTCTGAAAAATTTCATTGCTATAGCAGGCCTCTTATAAGCAGGACTCATCTCTTTTAAAATGATTCAACTGTCCCCTGCAAAACAACCATTAGAAGACAGGTGCTTTTAAAAATACGTTTTATCAGTAGCAATTGTGAGAAAACGTCCGCTCCAACTAGGTGGATGAGATGCTTCTTAGTGTCTTGAATCCACAGGTTACCTGAAAACGCAAAGACTGATTTTAAAATATTTAATGACCTTTTGTTGGGGGGGATGTAATCATCTTGTTCTTTCAGTTCTGCTTTTCCACCTCCACAAGGCTACGCCCACCCCAAGGTACATGGGTGTCTCCAGGGAGGGCGTCAAGGCTGGACCAGTCAAGAAGAGGCAGGGCTGCTGGGTGGACTCCTGGGGGCTCCTCCAGGGCCTGAGCCCAAAGAGGACTTGCTGGTATCTCCATCTGTGTGAGCGCCAGGCATTTGCTCATTCCACCACTGACCGCCTCTAAGAATTTAAACCACAACTAGAGCAGCTAGCACACAAGCATTGAAACTGTATCTAGAATAGCTCTTCTGAGAGCCATTAAAAACTCAGCAAAGGTGAGAGCTGAGGCAGCTCTTTATCAAAAAAATAAACTGAGTGTGGAGCAAGCATTAGACATGAAACCAGTCACTGTAGGTGGAATAGTCTTCTGATTATATCCTGTCATTTCTTTCTTTCCATTCCATATTAACTGAATCAAAATAAGTGGAGGCTAACTATGATTATTACTTGATTTGCCATTAGTCCTGTTCATCTACAATGGATCATAAATTCCTTTATTCTCTTCTTCTCTGATATATACATCTCCGCTAAAAGTAGTGTAGTAGTTCAACAGGAAGTAACCTTAGTGAGACAATAGGAAAATTTTATTTTGTCTTTATTCATTTTGTATCTGTTGATATACTACTTAATGCTTCTTCCCAAATGATAGATTTAATGCTCCAGTATATCCAAAAGCTTCAAAGTACTCATTTCTGTATTACACCTCCCTTCAGAGGTGTAAGAAATGACGTTGTAGGACCTCAGGAAGAGAATGCTAGTTAACATTTTGCCAGTAGATGTCTCTGCTAAACACACTGAAGGGAACATACTAAGTTTGAAACTTCAGCAAAATGCAAGTGGCAGTTTGCATCCTTCAGCTGAAGAGCAGGGGTAAAAACAACTAGGTCACTCGCAATTTCTGAAGACTGTTCTTACATAGTCACAATAAAAATGGGGTTTACTTAAAACTCAGTGACTTCCAAATCAATTAAATATTAATTTTGTCTCCTGATATTATCTCAGCGAGTAAGAAGAATTCACGAAAGGCTAAGCTTATGTATTAATATTCTTGACAGAAGTTACAAATGTAGAGTCTTGGGGGAAATAATACTTTAATCATTTAAATTCTAGCTTTTGTGAAAACAAGCAGTCCATTCCTACTTCCAACAGAGAACTTTCTTTACTTAATATTTCTCCTCAAACTAAAAAAACAATATGTGGAAGAATAAATTTTAGTTTTAGGCTGAAATAGCACAGTACATGGTAGAATAATTACGTCCCTGATGGATAACATTCAGAGGTTCTTACATTTTCTTTACAACTATATGTTATTTGGCAATGGTCTTATTTGCAAAAGCACAGATTCTAAGCAAAGAAACCAATATTAGTTTCTCATAATTGGCACTTGCCGTTAACATACAGCGTGATTTTCTGATTAATAATGAAGAAAAGATCTCAAAAGGCGCAGATCAGCTGGAAAAGCATCTGCTTAAAATACACACACGTAATTAGGAGAGGACGTCAAACAGACTTGATTACATATTTCATGGGTATGTGTCAAAGAGTGTAAAGCATTTGACTTAACCCCAGGGGGACTTCAAGAGGATTTACTCTATCTAGTGTTTGTGATTAGCACCATATAATCTGGATCTGCTGAACAAGTAGAGTTTTACACAATATGCAAATTTCCTTTCGCTTTAATTTAGCCCCTTTAGATTTAGCATAAAATCTCTGTGTTGCATGAAGGGCTGAAACAGCTGGATCCAGTTAGCTAGGGAATTAAAAATGTAATAAATGAAATAAGGTAATCCTTGCCATGGTAGCCTGCGCGCACTAGAACGGGATCCTGAGATCTGCTGAGGGATGGCTGAAGTGCACACCCCTAATGCCAGCCAGACCTTCTTCCGCAAATGCCAAAACGCTGATCTGTTCTCTAATCACAGTGTGCTCTAGTTTTTCATATAACTACATTTATTTCACCGCCCTGTCAAGGTTCATTTTCTGGTGCATGGTGGTAAGAAAACTGTTCACGTATCAGTCAAGGAAATTAGTATCCACAAGGTAATATTTTATTTCCTTGTTAGTATATCAAGATGTGGCAAAAATTAATTAGCAATATATTACATTGTTTAAAATGTAATGGAATTAATTTATGTGTAATTTTATTTTCCATTTCCCTTTCAATTCTGGTTTTTAGCTGGAACTGTACAGAGATAATTCTTGAGTATTTCTTATACAGGTTTTAAGAATACAACTGCACAAGATTTTTATTTTTCTACCATTTTAAAAGGGTATTCCAAGGATAACAAGCACTCTAACCTAATCAATCAATTTAGACAGCAAAAAGTCTTTGGAAGGTCTGCACCCAAGTCTAAAAGCCCTCACTTCTCTTCTCTGAAATCTATGGTCCCACAGTACTTTATACGTTCTCTATCTCTTAGCAATGACAATGACAACTTTGTAGTGAAAATGACAATTCCTTCAGATCCTAGCTGTATCTGACACAGAAGATGATCTAGGGACAAAGGTATTACAGACAGAAAGCACTTCTCCAGGATATTCTTTAGCCATGTGTAGGCGATGCTGGATCGGTCTAGGAACCAGAAGATCAGAGCTTCATTACTCTTGACTGCTGTTAATATTCCTACAGAGATTATTGAAGAGTTGGGTCTTACACCCATTCTCTCTTGATGTAGGCTACAACAATTTCTCCCACTTTATTTATTGAAAGTGACAGATTTCACAATGCTGCCTCAGGCAGAACTAGGAACAAATTCTGCATCTACAGTAAAAAAAAGGTAGGCCCCATCCATTAATTCAAACTTGCCTTCCAAATACATTGCATGTGCTTGGCTGTATTTTCAGACAGTTGCACAAGAGTGCAAGTATGCTCATTTTGTAATACCGATTTTTTAATTGTTTTAATTCCATCTACAGCCATTAGAAAAGACGTGCTCAGTTGAGCACGTCTTTCCTAATAAATTAACCACAGTCCCAACAATGGCTTCTTTTGATGCAAAAGAACCAACGGAGTGTTCTTTCCTTCTAATCTGCTTTAACCAGTCATTTGAAAATGAAAACGATCACAGACTTCTGAAGTTAGCTGTACATAAACACTCATAAGACATCTTTCGGACTGGGATATTGGGATATTCTCACCCTGGAGACAAAAATTTTTTTGCCTTTGCAAGATAGTTTGTCTGCTGTCAGACTGTGAGTTTTTCCTTCTCACAGAAAGCAACATCTACCTGAATAAGCCTGGATTTGAAGCATGAAATACATGTTGCAAATCAGAAATCATTCATAGAGTAATAGACAAATGAAGGTTTCCCAAATAGAAAACCTCGTGCTGAGCCTTCACGCTCCTCAGGACTCTTCCAGCGCACTCCCTGTTTTGCTTTACTCGTTTATTTCAACCATGAGAAATGTAGAACCTGCCCTGCCCAACACAAGCTGCAGATCTAAGGGAAGGTAAAAACCCCAAAACTCTACTTCCACCTCAACTAATCTGACAGTTCAGATTTCTAGTCCCAAAGGGATCATTATCAGGAAAGTTATGTAAAAGTAATGTCCTATACCACACTAAGCTAACATCTAAGCTCCCTTAATAGACAATGAGAAGAACTGGTATTGCTGGCTGTAACTCATCCTACATTTCAAAAAAAGGTCAGAGGGATCAAGCTGGTGAAGTACTGTCTGTTCCACTGATTGCAATGGGAATCTAAATGGTCACCTCAGATATAGGTGCTGACAGCAACATAAGACAAATCCTACCCAGAGATTAAATGCAGATCTGGAAACACATTGAGTTACCTAACTCCCTGCTCCCCTGAAGATTAGTAGCTACGATATTTATTAAAAGTCAAGTAAATTTTGTGGCCGAGGAAAGGAACTCAGTTCTCCCCAGTTCTCAGCTAGCTCCCTGGCCATTACATTAGCCTTCTTTTCATGGTCCCATTGGCTTGAATGGGAGAATTCATGAGTGTCCACACAAATGAGGTCCTCACAGTGAAACGCAACCTCTTGTTGCAAACCTGAAAGTGAACAAGTGCAGGTAATTACTCTGTAAGACGTTCCGATTCATCAGTAGGTCTGGGCTTAGTTTCACAGCAACCATCTGATGTAAGCAAGAAAAACCACCTTTCTTGTATTATCCCATGTGCAGTAAGGTACACAGAATTGCAAGAAAATTAGACTGTACAGTTGGTGTTCACATTAGTAAAACCTTGTTCAATGGATGATCTGAACAGGAATGAGGCTCCACAGTTTGTCAGGGATAAATAGGATTCACATACAATGTAATAAAAGAAAATATACTGATTGCTTAGTCATTTGCTGTACTTCTGTAAAAAAAGCCAGCCTCTTTGGTTAGGAACACAATGGTTTATTATGAACTAAACAAATAGAGTAGATATAGAAATAGATTAATCACTGCAGTTTATTAAATGTTCTCCCATCTTGCTTTCCTGGTTGTATACTACTGTATACCTCTCCTGATTTCAGTGATAGGGAGAGAGCAGGCCCAGGATTTTATCATTCTTGTTAGATCACCACCCACTATCTCAAAGAAATGGAACAACTAACACATGGACAAACTCTACTCTTAACAGCTCATTAACAACTCTGATTTATAGCTACCCCAGCTCAATGGGGATGTCCACATTCTTATGTTACCAATCAGGGTTGGAAAAAAAGGATTAGCAGAGACAGAAAACAGACAAGAATGTGCCACTAATGACCACACTCCTGCCTTAAAGCCTGTATTTGGGAATGACCAGTGTAGGAGTACACTTTGCCACTCCTCTGGATCCAGAACAATAGTTCTTTTAAATTCACAATTCACTGGCTCTTTGGCATTTCTGCTGGCTTTAGTAAAGTCAACACTGTGACCCGCAACACAAGACAACTGAGGATACTAACGTGTTCAGCAGCTGTCATATTCCCCGTGCAAATGCTGTTCTTTCTACTTCTTCCCCATGTTTGGTTGGGGTGGGTTTTTTTTTGTGTTTTTTGTTTTGTTTTTTTTTTTCCCTGTAATGATTTAACCAACAGTTAGATTAAGGTGTATAAATCATACCAAAAAGCAAAGCTCATACTGTGATCTGAATTATTGCAGGTTCCAATAACTTCAGAAGTAATTCCTGATCTACAAGATGGAATTGTAACTAGTAGGACACCCAATACCTGTGACTAATCTCTTCTTCATCTAGGGACATAAAGACATAAAGACACATAAAGACACATAAAGAAGTGTCCAAGAGGAAAGGCAGGCAAAGGCCACACTAACTGGCATACAAGAGACTCCTCTGCTGCCAACAGGGTGGGGTTAAGGCTTCCTTGGTGAGAAAAGCAAGATCAGTGACTCCAGTATCCTGTCATGTGGAAACACCTAAAGCCCTCCAAAACAAAATTGCCTCAAGTTTCTCCTTGTAGTCTTTAATATTTGAGACCTGCAATGCACACAGACCTGCCAAAGGAGAAGTTCTCAGTAACTGCAGACCTCAAGAGCTCAGTTATCACTGGATGAGTGAGAAGCCTGTCAGTGTTGGACACTGATGCTCCCTGCCATTTCTTGCCTCGGCAAGCCACAGCCAATGCAAAAGCACCTGCAGTGATCCCCCAGTTATTAGCTGCCCCAGCGTCCCCTTCCCAGAAGTCTCCCAAGCATGAAAAGACTCTGCTGCAAATCTCTCCCCTGTAATAACACTGGATGCCATCAAATGCCTTCACTGCAGAAGTCTTGCTAACTCTTTTGTCTGAACACAGAACAATTATCTCTTGCCAAGAGCATATTTTCTGTCAGCTGTGCTGCACTTTTTCTTCATCAGCTCAGCTTGTAATAAAGACATTTTCCCTTTTAGCTCCTAAGAAGCCTATTTTTCTCTCTAGGTGTATTATGCAAAAACACCCAAAACATTTATGTGCTGTAGTACCTCTTCCTGTTACCTCTACAGGTCTGAGGAATGACTCTGACATTTTTGCTCCTTTCCTAGGCCTCTTCACAGGTTAGGCAGTTTGTGAATGCAATCTACATCAATATTAGCAAATGCATATTAAAAAACCCCAAAACATAAAAGCAGTTTTTATTTCCAGAAAGAAACCTTATATACAGATTAAAGTCTGCAAAAGCAGCCCTGGCAGGATTTCTTCTGGCAACTCACTTTTTCAAAGCTTCTCAAATCATGCTCTAGCTGTTCTGCTCTGCTTTCAATGGTACAAATGATGTCTAGTTTGCATTAGGCAAGTCACAAAAGAAAGCTAAGAAAACCAGCAAGAACTGTTAGCAGTAAATAACTTTCTTTCTAGTTTGTTCTCTAAACCAAGTTTATCTTGGCATAGAAATTTAAAAACAGAAACAGTCACCCAGTCACCTCACTATCCATGAAAGGAGATGAGAGATTTTTGTCTTCTGACATACCAGTAGTGTCATTATCTCGGAATCAGAATACCTTTGGATTTTAGGCTCTTATGCACTCCCTTCACATTTAGAAGTCAAACTTTTCTTTCTGGTGCCAGAATTTAAAATGCCTTCTCTTCAGTGTCTCCATATTTTCATATTTAGAGTGTAGATGGTGTACCTTCTCCCTACTGTCAACTCATCAAACATTTTTTCTCAGAAAAAAACCCCCAATAATGCATAACTCTCAAGTACAGTTAGAGAAGGTGTTAGTTATGAGCAGTGAGGTGAGGAGATTAGTACAAATTGCCCAGGTTTCTTTTACGTTAAAGTTCATCTTGTGGCAAATGGTTGGCATAGAGAAAGTAAAAATTTCATCAATTATTCATTCTCTCTTTTAAACCAAGGGAGGAATTTCCCCCTAAAATGAAGAATTTCATAAACGTCGGCCACAATGGAGCATCCACTTCCAACACACCTATAAATCACAAGCCAGAACACATGTATTAATGTCATCTTTAATCTTATGATTTTTAAAAGAAAAACCCCAAATCCATTAAAATTATGAATGAAAGCAGCGCCAAGGATGAAAGCAGTAAAATTCACAGGCATCACACCCACGGTCCGAGTTTAGGTGACATGCGCAGACAATGGTAGGATGCAGACACAAACTCCACACAGGAGCAGAAATCCCAGTAATTCCTGCCAGTCTGACTGAGAAGAAAATCCTTTCTGGCCCTAAACTGGATGACTTGCATAACCCTAAGTGTCTAAACACAATACACATGAGAATCTGTGCAGTAGCACTAAATGCAGGCTGCCCAACATCCCATCACTGGCTGCAACCAGTCCTTGATGTACCAGAGCATGGTAAAAATTATAACAGGGCAAAACACAACTCAAAAGCCCCAAAGACCAAGTTAAAAATCAAAATTAGCTTCACCATTTAGCATCCTGCACTGTATTTTGCTTTGGCTGTTGTGTGGTATAATTGCCTTTATGAAAGCCAACACAACTTTTACTCTCCAACAATCAGTCAAGCATCCAGTGAATTCAAAAAGGACTTTCACTTTATCATCCTTAGGAGACTTAGTCTGCATCTTGAAATTTCTTCCAATACATACTGTATTTTCTTGTGAAGAGAATTTATGTTTCCTGAACAGACATTATAATTAAAGTACTCCTTCTAACATAATTGCAAATTATGTACTTTAGTATCGTTTGTAAAACTGTTAAAAATTTACTAATAAAAATACATACCAGCTAAAGGTTAAGTTTAAAAATCATAAAGACACAACAACTCTGAAAATGGCTTACATACACACACACATTATGATGTAACTCTGGCATGAAATATGCTTTGTTGTTAAATGGAAGTTGAGATAGGTCAAGAATTTAGCCAGGTGGTATCAGACTCAGAAACAGATCTCTATTTTTCATGACACTGCCTAACACTGAAACTCTGATTTACCTTCCATTAGTGATCTCCCTCCCCATCTTCAATAATTACACTGGTACAATCCAGCTACACGACTGAATTGGGTTTGTGTGGCAAGGTTTTGGTAGTGGGGGGGCTACAGGGGTGGCTTCTGTGAGAAGCTGCTAGAAGCTTCCCCTATGTCTGATAGAGCCAATGCCAGCCGGCTCTAAGACGGGTCCGCCGCTGGCCAAGGCCAAGCCCATCACTGAGGGTGGTAGCGCCGCTGGGATAACATATTTAAGAAAGGGGGAATAAAACAACACAAACAGCAACTGCAGCTGAAGAGAGGAGTGAGAGAATGTGAGAGAAATAGCTCTGCAGACACCAAGGTCAGTGAAGAAGGAGGGGGAGGAGGTGCTCCAGGCGCCAGAGCAGAGATTCCCCTGCAGCCTGTGGTGAAGACCATGGTGAGGCAGGCTGTCCCCCTGCAGCCCATGGAGGTCCACAGTGGAGCAGATATCCACCTGCAGCCTGTAGAGGACCCCACGCCAGAGCAGGTGGATGCGCCCAAAGGAGGCTGTGAGCCCGTGGGAAGCCCATGCTGGAGCAGGCTCCTGGTGGGACCTGTGGACCCATGGAGAGAGGAGCCCATGCTGGAGCAGGTTTGCTGGCAGGACTTGTGACCCTGCAGGGGACCCATGCTGGAGCAGTCTGTTCCTGAAGGACTGTACCCCGTGGAAGGGACCCACGCTGGGGCAGTCTGTTCTTGAAGGGCTGCACCTCGTGGGAAGGACCCACGCTGGAGCAGTTCATGAAGAACTGCAGCCCATGGGAAGGACTCAGGTTGGAGAAGTTCGTGGAGGACTGTCTCCCTTGGGAGGGACCCCACGCTGGAGCAGGGGAAGAGTGTGAGAAGTCCTCCCCCTGATGAGGACAGAGTGGCAGAGACAACATGTGATGAACTGACCACAACCCCCATTCCCCGTCCCCCTGCATTCCTGAGGGGAGAAGGTAGAGGATTCGGGAGTAAAGTTAAGCCCAGGAAGCAGGGAGGGGTGGGAGGAAGATGTTTTAAGATTTAGTTTTTATTTCTCATTATCCTACTCTGATTTGATTGGTAATAAATTAAATTAATTTCCCCAACTCCAGTCTGTTTTGCCTGTGACAGTAATTGCTGAGAGATCTCCCTGTCCTTATCTCGACCCACGAGCCTTTCGTTATATTTTCTCTCCCCTGTCCAGCTGAGGAGGGGAGTGATGGAGCAGCTTGGTGGGCACCTGGTGTCCAGCCAGGGTCAACCCACCACAACTACATCCCAAAAGAACTTCAGCAGTGCTTTTATTACACAGAAGGACACAATTAATAACAACAATACTTTGTTTATTTTGCTTGTTTCTACTCCAGGCTATTTCCAACCCAGAATGAGAATCATCGTTTGTGTTGGGGGAGTACAAAGCAAGTACTCCAGGAGCTACAGCAAAGTGAGATTCAGAAGTGGTTCACATCTGACAGTGCATTTTGCCACTGAAAACTCTGACAGTTGAAGTGGAAGAAATATGCATAAAGTGGCTTAAAACAAATCTGCAGTCCTTCTGGATTACGAAGTGTTTCCACAGCATGCGACAGCTTTGTTGTATACACACAAATGCCAATAATCTCTGTTCAAAAGGAACAGTGGACCTTTGACAGAAATTAAATAACCTGAAAAACTCCAATATTCTCAATAATGTGCAGGGGAAAAAAGGATGGTGAAAGGAAAATGGCAATTGCAAAGCACTGAATCTCTTGTTGCATCGGTCATGCCAGGAACAGATATATTCAGTGCCTATAGAAATTGAAGAGCTAAACATTTGGAAAGGTAACCATACTGCTCTGGACAGCACATACCACTTTGCAGGCTGTGGTACTACACTGCAGTACACTGTACTCTCACAGCCAACGCAGAAGGGCTGCCAGAAACGTTGATGGGGCTGAGGAAGCTGGAGGACTGCAGTCACCCTTCACATGAGCTTTGATAAACGGGAACACAAAATTCATTTTACGATGGAAAAACCCAAATATGACCATAGCCGTACCACGTTCAGTTATCACTTTTTCATGGTGCTTGTTTGATTTATCTTCTGTATGATTAAATTCTAATTAAAAAACATACCATGTAGAAATTTTTGTACTTACATGAACATACACGTAAGCATAATCACATAAGTTTTACTATTAAGGGAGATGTTGAAATTTCCTACTTAACTGGAAGACAAGCTTAATTCATCTGAGGTCACAGATAATGGTGTAGGACTAGCATGACTTTGTGGAAAATTTGTGGATCATGTGGTGATTAAAATGCTTTACAGAATTCAATTTCTTCTTCCACTGTGGATTCCTGTAAGTTACACTGGTCTCTTGTAGATGTAAAGAGGCAGTGCTGGCACTTCTGCTTTTCAGTGTGGCACTCCAGAATTTGACTAGAGACCACCAAAGTACATAGGCTACATGAGCAATGCAGAAGTTTTAAAATTCAAATATTTGTCGAAACCATTTTTTATTTAGTTTTTCAAATTTCTCCTCAGTATAGTTTCTTCTCATTTACTCTTTCAGCCTATATTTTTTCTCACCTCTCTTTACCTTTCTACATTTTAGCACTGTGGAAAAAATACATTTTTAAATTGAAAACAGAAATATTCCTAAATTTTTATTTTTCATTTTTTATGGAATGATTATAAATTTGAAAGTTTGAAGCCACATCCACATTTTTTACACAGGAGTTTTCAGCTTCAAAAAAGCTTGCTGTCTAGTGAAATGTAAGCTGGGCAGTAAGGGACATCAGAAAAGAAAAAGGTTATTATAGCAGTTAAAATACATCAATGAAAATACTCTGCAAAAATTACTAAAAATATCTCTGTAAAGCTAATTCAATAGAGATGTTGTCATACATCAGACAACAGACATTATTGCTTTGGCAAATTTACTAAACTTAGAATCACAGAATCATAGAATCATTTAGGTTGGAAAAGACCTTTAAGATCAGCAAGTCCAACTGTTAACCTAACACTGCTAAGTGCACCACTAAACCATGTCCTTAAGTGCCACATCTACAGGTCTTTTAAATACCTCCAGGGATGGTGACCCAACCACTTTCCTGGGCAGCCTGTTCCAATGCTTGACAACCCTTTTTGTGAAGAAATTTTTCCTAATATCCAGTCTAAACCTCCCCTGGTGCAACTTGAGGCCATTTCCTCTCATCCTATCACTTGTTACTTGGGAAAACAGACCAGCATTCACCTCACTAGAACCTCCTTTCAGGGAGTTGTAGAGAGCAAGAAGGTCTCCCCTCAGCCTCCTTTTCTCCAGGCTAAACAGCCCCAGTTCCCTCAGCCCCTTCTCATAAGACTTCTGCTCTAGACCCTTCACCAGCTTCCTTGCCCTTCTCTGGACACGCTCCAGCACCTCAATGTCTCTCTTGTAGTGAGGGGCCCAAAACTGAACACAGTAGTCGAGGTGTGGCCTCACCAGTGCCGAGTACAGGGGCATGATCACTTCCCTACTCCTGCTGGCCATGCTATTTTTGATACAAGCTAGGGTGCCATTGGCCTTCTTGGCCACCTGGGCACACTGCTGGCTCATATTCAGCCAGCTGTCAACCAACACCCCCAGGTCCTTTTCTGCCAGGCAGCTTTCCAGCCACTCTTCCCCATGCCTGTAGTGTTGCATGGGGTTGTTGTGACCCAAGTGCAGGACCTGGCACTTGGCCTTGTTGAACCTCATACAATTGGCCTCAGTCCATCAATCCACTGCTCACCACATCTACAGAATGGTTCTAGCATCCATCGTAGCTCTTCTCAATGTGATAGAGTGCCATAAAAAGCCTTTTGATGATTTTGTTCAAGCATACTGATAAAAAATATGGTGTTGATATGGTCAAATGAATTTTTTATTAACAAGCAAACACAACAATTCACCATATTCCCTTCAAAGTAGTATAAATGCACTGTGTTGCTATTTAAACTAGTTAGGCTTGGTATTGATGAGTATTAAAGAATAATAATGTTCATCAGATACTGGAGACAAAAAGTTATTACTTCAAGCCAGACTTTAAAACATTTTCAAACAAAGAAACAAACAACCCCCCATAAGCAATAAATGAATTAAGCCCAGAATTAAGGCCAACTTACCCACCCTCATAACAGTTTTGTGGAGAACGCCCTTGACAGGTTATTCCAAGCCACTTCATCTGCCTTAGACTTTCATCACTGCTATAGGTCAGAAGGCAAATTAAAAGGAATAATAAAGACTGAAAGTTCTCAACATACTATTTATTCATGACTCTATTCTACCCTTTCATCCACTGGTATCCACTTTATTCAGGTTCAGGGCTAAGTATTCCCCTCAGTCCAGTATTAAGAGATTTTTCAATTGTTTACCTGAAATAGGTACCAATAGGAGGTTTAGACAGCTGAGAAATGCAATGAAGGAGATGATAGCATCAACTCTCCTGTTATGGCAGGCAATGCTCCTACACACTAAACCAAAGCAGTTAGCCCTCTTTACAAGGGATTGTGTTTGTTTAAGATTGCACATTCTTCAGAAGCATTTTATACTACAAGAACATATAGTAAAGGCTGGTTTCTGATCCCTGGTCTCCATGTGGAGCATCATAAAGCAAAACATCCTTACTTGTTGGGGCTCAGTCAGACTCCTATTGAAGTCGATGAAAACTCTGCTATTGATTTCCACATGAGCAAGACCTCAAGCATCTAACAGAATACTCCTCACAGAAGTCTTGCTCTGCAGGGAAGAAGAAACTAGAATCCTTCAGATAAATGCCAACAATAATCCTCCACAGACAGTAGCAGAAATTATACCAGCCTGAAAAATACATAGTCAGCGTCTCTCTGGACTCAGGTCTCTTTTACATCATGATGCACTTTATGCCTTTATATAGGAAACCGAAGAGTGCATTGGAGAAGGGAGGTTCAGACATTACACATTAACTGTGCACATACCTGAGTATGAAACACATATTTCAGGAACATATTTTGTTAACCTGGCACACTCCACATGTGGAAGCATGCCATGGTGCAAGCCTCCTGCACAGCCAGTGGTGCAAGCTTCCCTGGCCAGGTGTCATCTCCTGCACCTTTCAGGAGAATCACTGACCCACGGCAGCAAACACAGGGAGGCTGTGCATTTGGGGTGCCGAGCCAGACAAGCAACAGGCTATCCTGGAGTCAACAAGGCACATGAGTGTCAGCCTTCACATAGAGCTTCTGGCTTGAAGATGAGCTCAAAGTTTTATTTGGGAGTTTAGTGTTAGCTCCATATTAAGGGCTTCAAAGGTACTCAAGCAGTGGGAGCCACTGAAAAGAGCTTCAAAGTCATGAGACTCCCTAGCAAGCTAGAAAGCCTGCACTGGCCTCTTATCCCAGGCTACCTGCCCTTTGCTTGGGGAGATGAAGTCATGGTAGTAAATGTGCCATGGAAATGATCTTCCCAGGAAAGTCCACTGCGAAGAGACCTTTGCCAGGTTTGCACTAGCTTCCCAAAGTTAGTGTGACTGAAGAATTGCAACTCCATAAACCACAGGGAAGATCAAGATGGCAGGCTGTGAGCTTGTTTATAAATCTCAAATGTAGTTAGCTCTGCACATAGCCACAGACTCAGTCTACTGCATGAATATGCCCTAAGCAGTAATTGTAAAGGCCTGTCTTCCACCCTTCACAGCTCAATATGCCCCAGCCTGTATTATAATATCATCTGCCTGGAAGGAGGCATTAGCCTTCGGTAGTTAGAGAATCATAGACTAATTTAGGTTTGACCTCCTGAGGTCATCCAGTTCAACCTCCAGCTCAAAGCAGTGGTAATTTTGAAGCTAGATCAGATTGTTCAGGGCTGAGCCCAGTCAAATTCTGAACATCTCCAAGAATGGAGATTTGACAGTGTCTTTGGGCACTTGCTCCAGTGTTTGACTACCCTCATCCTGCAAAATTATTTCTTTATGCCCAGTCAGAATTTCCCTTGTTGCAGCCTGTGACTGTTGTCTCTTCTTTCACTTTACACCTCGAGAGGCAGGAACTGCAGTACCATTTCACAACCATGTGCTTTTCCAGGAATTTCCATAAGACTTACAGTGCTAAGTTACATCAAATAGAGAACAAAATGAGAAAAAAAAGCCCAACAACATAATGCTGCTTTCCACTAAGTGTGTCAAAATACAGACATAAATAAACTGGTGTGAAAAGTCATAGTCTGGAAAGTTCGCTGTTTGAAAACAGCTACCTGCACAGTGGGACTATATTTCCTATTTCACAAAAAGCTTTGGGATATACTCTAAACTCTCTTTTTTGGTTCCTCTCTTAATCTGTATTACCAAATGGCTTTTCTGCACCTGGTCAAGTTGCCTCGTCCTCACACACAGCAGGAACTCTTACTGCATCAAGTCTCAACATGATGTAGCTCAGCTACTTTGTACTATTATTTTCCTGTTGCATTTTTGTGAGTGTGAGGCAGACTAGATGTGCGCAATGTACTCAAGCCTTGTGCGTGTATTTGTGGAGAACAGTCTGCATATTTTGTTTTTTTCCAAACCAGGCTGGAATAATCCAATAGGCAAGACTTGGATAAACCAGTTACACTGAAGTCTGATCTTCACATTGATGAACATGGATAATAAATCTAGAAAGAAAAATTAGGCTATAGCTATAGGAAATATGATCAGACTTGTGCCCTGAGTATAAATCTGGAACTTCACTCTTCAGTATTAGAGTTATGTTAACTGACCTGTGAGTTTTTCCAGAACATCAAATCCATGTTTCAGAGCAATGATATCAAGAAAAGAGACTGTGCCGTCTTCAAACCTAAAGAATGGAACAAATGAGCACAGTAAACAAATCATGCAGCTACGGTACAGACTTTAAATCTATTTTGAGAGTTATTATTTTATATTCAGTGAATCTAACTCGCAGAGTGGGAACTCTTCCCTTAGGGATTCATCTTCCAGTCTTGTAGTGTCCTGTGAAGCAAAAATATAATCTTCGAAGCTATAGAGGCTCATATGAACAGTTGCTTGCACAGAGAAAGTTATATTTTCCCCTGCGTGGGCTGCTTGTGGGTTTTGGGATTTTTAGAGTAATGAGTAACAGTTATGTCTTATGAGCTAATGTCACAAAGTCCTAAGATACCTTCTGACAATGTCAGAAGATGTCAGGAATAGGTGAGGAGACAGGTGGAGACTTTGTGTTTGCCCCCCCCACTCCATTGTGGTTATACCTAATACAGCTGAGTTAGAAGGCAAGAAGAGAACTTCTTTACCTGGAGCAAAGAAGAAGATCACTAACAAGTCTCCCTCCATGTGCTCTTCCTGGAAATTAAAAATAACTGACCTATAACAAGAGCTCTATACAAGGGTGGGGGAAAACGTACATCCCCTACCAAAGTCTTGTAATGGAAATATCAAATGGAAACAAAAATGCTGTTTTTGATTAAATACTGCAGCCATTCCCACAGTTCAGAAGGAGAAGGTGCAGCTCCAAGGTGGGGATGTATTAGGAAGTGGTGCCCAAGAGAATTTCAAGGGGGCAGAAGAGACACTATATCAAGCACCAAAATGTGTTTTATTTAGGCTTTGTGTGCACCACAGTCCACAAGAAGTTTTAAGGAGTGATCATTCAGCTTACTTCACCACAAAGGGGAACGCAGAATAATGCTGACAACTGATGAAGTCAAAACTGTACAGAACTCCTTATCATGAAAGGCTGAACCTGGGGTCACAGCAACTCTCTAAGAAGGAGGGAGCTATCTCCAAAACTGTAACAGTTAAAGCACTCTTGGGCAAAAATACTTTACATACACACATAATAGACAAGAAAATAGGGGATTACTTTTTTTTTTGCTGGATGTATCATTTTTCAGAATGCATGTAAAAACTTTTGGTGGCACAATTAAATATTTATTATGAAAAGGCTCAAAGGTTAAAAATGTCAGACTTCAAATGCTTTTTCTTTAATAAAATAAACCTCAATAGAATAGCATAATAACTCTCATTTCTACAGTGATTTTTCTTACTTATCTTCTATTTCATTTTTCTATAGTTATCAAATAATTTAAACACTACAAGTGACGCTGTCAGGTGAAGGACATGTAAAGCTTCCAAAAATATTTGGTAAAGTTCCACACAAAAGAATAACACAAGAGTATTGCATATACATGGTAATATGTTCAGCTGGAATAAAAGAAGACAGACAGAGGCAACAAATAATTATAAATCAAGTGGTAAGAGAAAAGTGGTGGACTGCTACAAGGATGAATGACCCCAAAGAGACCACTCATGCTCACATATTTCAACACAACATAGGCCAAAGAATCCTTCTTCGGAATTTCTGAATCTTGCCTAGTAATAATTAAGAGCAAAGTCTATTGCTCCTGAACTTTAGGGAAGAAACCTCACTGGTTGCCAGTGATGAAATCTAAAATCACCATTTGTGGTTTGAGAGACCTAACACCAGGAACATTTTCACAGAGACCTGTGGACCAGTATCTGAGGGAAGCAATACTCTATCCAAAAAGCCAGAAAAACTGGGGGAGGAGGAGGAAGAAGAGATAAGGCAGAGGCTAACAGTGGTTTTGGAATTAAATGCAGAAAAATATTGAAAATTTACACTGGCTGCAGGAAATGTCATCGTGGACCCACACGGCTGCCAAGGAGAGATTACAGAAAGGATCCGTCAGGGGGAATTGACCTGCCCTGCTCAGTTACTGGCAATGGCTAGCAAAGCAAATAAAACACTGGGAACTAAAGACAAGAGCAGAGACACTGGCACTGAGCCCATCAACAAGACTGCACAACCCTCAACAACCTTATCATTATCAGAGTAGAAAAGCACTTGAAAGGGCAACAAAGGTGCCAGCCTAGATCTTCAAAGGCCTCCGAATCTGACCTACAGTAAAAGGGGAAGCGAAAATTGGATTTCTGTTCATTAGATGTGATTATTAACTAAGGAGACAACTGCAGTATAACCACTGCTAAGCAATAGAAGAGATGCACGAACCCTGTTACTGCTCTAAGATCTTAAAGATTTTCATGGAAATAGTCCAGAGCTTAGGAATCTCTTTCTGTTCAGAAAAAAGAATGCAAACACAATTGTAGGGTTTTGATCAAACATTATTCTCCAGAACAGCACAATCATTGTGGCAGAATATGCATCCTGCATTGTTTTGTCAGACCCACGTTATTTATTCTTTCTGAATCACAAAAAAAATGCCTGCTGGGAGCTCCATTGCAAGAACCAGAAGCCATAAAAGAATTGAAAATAATGCTAAAAATATTTGCTCAAAGATATGGGCAAGTCTCTCTTTTTACAATTTAGATATGGACTATTTTGCAACATTCCTCTCTTGTATTTTGTACGTTCATATGGCCCCCTCTATTTCTACATTACCAGCTTTCCATTTCTGATAAAAAGAGCACTAATATTTCATTATTCCTGTAATATATATTTACACTACTTCCAGTGCTCTTGACTCTCACGTATATGCTTCAGATTTACTGAACACTTGATGTGCAATTTCATGTAAAGCTATCATCTCCCCCATATTTCCAGCCATTGAATTGATAATTTTTCTTTGTCCCCAGAAAAATTTTCAGGAATCATATATGAATTCTAATATTTAGCAAATCTATAAATTCTGATATTTAGTAAATTAAGTCTTAAGTGCTATAGCAATTTAGCAATTTTACTTAGCACCACAGCAAAACATGATGCTATGAAGGGTAGCTATCCCCCTCTTGGGACACAGAGAGCTCTCTCCCAGAATATTTAACTGTATTTAGGATTGAGAGCAAACATGCTCCTTGCATTGCAAAACATTGACTTCAATGGCTACTTTTCCGTTTGATGCAATTGATGCTTCAAATAAATTGTTTCCCCACTCAATGGCAGTTCCAGTGTTAGAATAATCAGTTTAGGATGAAGTTCATTTGAATGCTGGTCTAGAAGCCATTTCCTGAAGTAATAAAGGTTTTGTGACTGGTCATGTATAAAGGATGCTTACAAAGCCTAATACTGCAGAATACCAACCCGAGAAACAACAGGCTTATCTCTCTTATCTAGTTCTTATTATAATTGATCCCACTTAATCACTTCTGGGATGAGCTCAATTGCTTAGCTGATTGTGTTTGTGAAAAGCTGATAGCATTTCACATCAACCTGCTACCTGGCAAACTGGTTAAACAGCTCGTAGTGTAACGAAAAACAGTGCAGCCTGCCTAAATCTATCACGGAGTTATGAAGCTGATGAACTGCTCTTCTTTTCCAAGTCACACAAGACCTCTGTTTCTAGAAGCAGCAATTTTTCCTTTGAGTCATGAGAGAAAACTATTGCTTACAGAGAGAGGTCCCACCTTTAGGATCTTCCTAGGGATGGAGACAGGCTAGTCTTTCTTTGAATTCTTGTTCAATTGGTTGTTGTGACACTTCTCTGTTAGGCTTCTGTACACAAATGTTATTTTCTAAAGCCACTATCCCACACGTCAGGGCAACTGAAACAAGGAAGGAAACTGTGACATCTTGGGCAGTTTGAATTCGTCCTCTCCTTAGCCAGGTCCCTTTTACATGGAAATATGATGAGAAGCGTCATGGCCTGGACAGACGTGGTTGAAAATAAAGGCTTAAGGCCTATTGTTAATAAATAAAGGCTTAGGCCTAAGCTTAATAAATTGTTATTGTTAATAAATAAAGGCTTTTGTTAATTGTTAAAGGCTATTGTCAATAAATAAAGGCTTAGGCCTACGCTTAGGCCTAAATAAAGGCTTAGGCCTATGCTTAAGGCCTAAACAAACAACTCACGTTTAAAGAGAGGACTTACGAATAAAATTTGGTGGAAGACAAAAATAGTACCCTGGAGTTGGACAGCACTGACTTAAGTCAGGAATCCAAAAGGGCCCTCAAGACCAATCAGCCAATGCTGACGTAGTGAAATATCTTGCATAACATAAGCTATTCTGTATATGGAAAGTATACAAGGCACAGCTTTTAGGTATTTTGGGTGGGAGCACCTGCCTTTGGATTCTGGGAAGGCTGACTTGCTTAGCAGGCAGATGCGTGATTCCGCTGGTTCTTTTTCAACTCATTTGCCTGGACAAAGTAAATCCAGACACAGAGCCACTGCACATGTGCAATTTCTGTCCAGAACACAGCCCAGAGCTTTGAAACTTTGATAAAAATCCCATCACAAGGTCAAAAATAATCCCGCTCATTTGAGAGCATTGCTGAGTCAATGCAAAGTGCAATGAAGGAGTGGGGGGGGGAACATCACTGTCAGCCAGCTTCCACTCTCCTTTACACCAGGGTAATGATTCCATTTAGGTCAAATGAGCAGAAGTCACTCCTGAGTTTCTAAAGCAGGTAGAAGTGAAACCAAATCCACAGAGAAAGCATATTTCTTGAATAAGCTGCTTTTCTTTTCTTTTTTCTTCTTTTTAAACACTCCTCAAGAGTGGAGCTGCCCTTTGAAGTGAGATGTTACACGAGTTCCTTTCATCTTTTCAATTCATTTATTTTCATCTAATTAAAAAGTACAACAATTCAGAGAGGTTCTTGGTATGCATTTAAAAGTAGTTCATTCAGATCCTGTTTTTCACCTCTTAGAGATATTCCATACCGCCTCCATATGAAACAACTGTATTGGCAAATTTAATTTTTACATTTTATACATTTACCTGTTTATTCTATATTGACATTTGCTGGAATTACAATAGCACCAAGGGTATAGTGTCAAGCTTATGGCTGTAGGAACAGACTGTTCTCAGTCACATTTGTGTTCTTAGGTTAGTAATTGCCATCTCTGATATTAGCAGGGGAACAGATCTTAATTGGTCTCTCTGCTTTCCAACATCAAAACCCAACATTTGCAGAAGGAGCTATATTTGTTTTGCTTTTCTTTAACTTAAAATACATCATTACTTGTCTATGAAACCTTTAGGGCCCTGTTCCGCTCTTTAGCACATCTATCAGCTCCTGCTGAGACAAAGTTCTCAGGTACCTTTCCAGGGTGTTTGTGGCTCTCCAGAGGACACACTCCCTTCGGTCTGGCTTTGTCTCCCACAGATGATGCCCTTCATTTTTAGCAATTTGCCAGTTGTTTGTATTAGTCACTTTCTTAACTGGGTGAAACCCTGATCACATTAACACCGACAACTGAATTTTAAGGCAACATCATGCAAGATCAAGCATTTATCTGTGGGCTTTTTGATCCTCTACTAGTAAAACCTTTGGAACAGGATCTGATCCCCAAATCACTAACCTCAGGTACGCACTCCCTTTGGACTAAATATCTTCGTCTCACACGGTGCATGCCACTGAAGCAAGTAAATAAAATTAGGAGACAGCCTGTTGTAATGGGCATGTAAGCTATCATTAAACTATGCTTTCATAATAATCCAACTTTTGCATAACTGCCTGCACAGGAGCATGCTACAGCAAGCCAAGAATTTAAATGCTAGGAGGGTAGTAATAAATGATAGACCTCTGAATAAGACACCTACTCTCACCACTTCACCGGCTCCTTTTTGCCTGTTAGTGGCACATGTTCACGAGAGATGACTGTTTCTCACACAATGAAAGGAGAATGCTTATCCAACGCTCGAACAACTGCCACTTGTGGAGGAGAAAATTGAATGAATAAATCAATCCATTTTTATTTCTCAAATGTCCCTGTGCACCTCTCCCTTATGTGCAATTTGGTGAACTTCTAATTGGTAACTTTGCTCACTACCTATATCTAGAAAAATCTTCCCCTTTTGCACTGGAAGATTAGCAATCCTTGAGTCTGTTACTCAAATCGGGCTGAATGACACGTTCTGATTTTGCAGATTATCAGCTCCTCAGGGCTCTGCCTTTCAGTAAAAATCACCCTTCTGCCACTTTCAGCTATATACAATTTTTAAATAAAATTAGACTTCTACTAATACTATTTTTACAATTAATAGCTTACAATATATTTTTAAAAAATATTTATACAAGAGCTTTGCCCATAAGCATTTAAATCACGCAACAATGAATGTTATATCTCAGAGATAACATACTCTCCCCACCAACCCCTACACGGACCCTCTAAAGTCAAAGAATAATAAAACTACTTTTTTTTTTTCGCCACCAGAAGAGCCATTGGTCACAAAAAAACCTGTATTGCATTTGTCACTGGCCAAAGGTTCCCTTCCAAATTCACAAAATAGGCCAATGTAGTTTCTTTGCATTGACGGGAGGAAGGGGGAGAAACAAAATAATCTTTCTTTTTAAAATTCCATCATGCAAAGGGATATTTCCTTGAGGTGTATTAAATGTAAGTCTTCAGGAATATGAAGCCTGCTGGTTAACTGGCCTCAAAGCATAATATGTTCAACTATCAGCTAGTTAGCTTGTGATTTATACTCATTCATCTTAACTTGTAACTTATTAATGTCAACAAGAACTCCATTAAGGTGCAATTCAGTGTGAGCAAGTGTACTGCAAATGATTTCTGTATCTCTCTGAGTATTTAACATTTGCTATGCATTATTCTCCCATGATTAAATATCAATAATCCAAATGTTCACACCTCTGCTTCCCATGGGAAGGTAATATCCAGATATAACCCCAAGTAATAGTTAAAGTGAGCAATGTGGAAGGTGTATTTGCATAAACTGTTCACTGATCAGTTATGAGTAATGAATCATTAATAAAAATTCAAAGCCCTTTCTTTCATTTTCTCCTTAGGAGGAAAGAAAGGATGAAAGACATTCTGGAAATAAATTTTTCATAGGCAATAATCTGACCAGCTGTAATCATTTGTCCATGTTCAGTATAAACAGATTTTATTTCCTCTTTAAGACTGAGATGCAATCTTTCATCCTTAAACAGGTGCATTTGGGGATAAAGAATAACTTTGTAATCAACTGCTAAAGACAAATCAATTTAAAATTTGGCAGACAAAAAAGGTTCCACTTGAACATGAATTTATTCTTAAAAATCCACACGTAAAAATACTGCTGTCTAATCATGTGTGCCAGTGAGGCAGACCCAGATCAATGACCTCAGATAACGTTAACAGTAACTTATCCTCAGATAATAGAGAAAAATCCCTGATTGCTTTCCAATGGGTGGGCTCCATTCTACAGAAAGGTCTGTGCCTCAAAGCAGAGGTTACTGCAATGCATAAGCCTTATTTCCACTGCAGATAAAAGTGAATCCAGCAACATTCTGAGCACTTCATTTCCTCAGTTAGGGGGTCAAAAGACTTCTCTGATCCCATCCAGAAAGCTTCTTTCTCTAGCAATAAAAAATATTTCCGGACCTAATTTTCAGAGGCAATGTATACCCAAGATTAGCAGAATCCATTGGGAGCTGTGAATGAAAACAGGTTCTTCACTATTAAGCCCGTCATGTTAAAACATTCTGTGTCGAGCCACCATTTGGGGCAGATTTGCTCTTCCTTCATGCCAACCTGAAAAATAACTTAAAGAATTTCAAATGTTGGTACTGTCAGTAAGAAAGAGGCTCAAAATGTGCTCATGATAGTGATACCACAAAAAAGAAAAAGGAGGTGGGGGAGTAAGGGTTCTCAACAGAAAAGAATATTTTTGCCAGAAGGCAGGAAGTTAAAAAAATAAAAAGAAATAGAGACTTTTCATGTTCCTCCAGCACTGCCTATTCTAGCAGTTTTCCAACTAAAAAGAAATACAGACAAAGTTCCCATCTATACTTTTCTGATGCAGCTACAAAACAATCTAAGACAAAACTCATAGGGACAGAAGCGATTCTTGCAAATTTTGCCTTCAACATGGTTCAGGACTGTGCAGAATCTCCCCAGATGCCAGGTCTTGCTAAATTACAGTGAACCTTCAGGTCCAGATCTTCTGCTGCTGGAAACCTGGGGAGTGTTGAAGACGTCACAGGCCAGCTGGACTCTGAACCACATGTCCGCATGGCAGCTGTCTTCATGGGAAACTGCACTTCTTAGCATCTTTCCACTCATCACTGACTCAGATAAAGTACAAGCAAGAAATAATTTTCTTTTTTATAAAGTGGAATGAGTATTAAGTGGATGTCAGAAGCCTTCATACATGTGCTGAATATTTAATAGCTGTCAGCAAGAATATAATGTTATCAGTGTTTGTTGTCTTTCACTTCTGATGCGAATGTGCACCTACGTGGAACTGCCTGTAGTTGGTGGCATATGCCAACTACAAGTAGTAACAAGTAAGTACGAAGCAGCTAAATTCAGTTTAGTGTATGATATATGTACCAACAACACCCGGTGTATCCAGAAAGGCTGGCAGCTTGATAGAACTGGCATTATCAAATTACTGCTATAAAACAACTTAGGTTCAGAATAAGGTCTGATTAGCTAGTTTGCATGTTGAGACCTTTGTGATAACAGTAAAATTGTCAAAGCAGAATGAGAAGAGAAAATACAAGGAAGACTTCAGCTAATAAGGCATTCCAAGGTATACATGCAACCTTTTTAGGCCTAGGGGATGCAGCCAACTGAGACTTTCACGAGGAAAAAACCATATTCTTTCTGCCCCACTCTTATGCTTGAAAAAAAATATTACATAGTAAGATACGCTACACCAAACCAGGTGCATCCTGGCAATCAACTGTTTTACTGCAAAACCTACCAAGCTATCTTTCCACTTTGGGACCTATAATATGCTGACCTCTTCTAATGTTTTTTCATTTTTCAGCATTGTTATGAGGCTTGCTAAGACTTCACACTACCCTGTGAGGTCAGCTGATAGCATCTCACTCATAAGATGAGGACAGGGAAGTTGAAGAAGTAAGTGACTTTTCTTTCCAAGGACCTACTCTGACTGATTTGCCAAGCTTGGACTGGATATTGGGAGTTACCAAATTTCCAGAAAATTGAACTCACAACAGTGATACTGAATTAGCAAGTACTCCTAATTTCTCACTGTTTTAAGTAGTCTGCAGCTTATACTGCAGAAAGCCAAGAACCCTTTCCATGCAATTGCCTCTCCTCTTCAACAGGAGGGCTGTGATGGAGTCCCCAGGAATATTATGTGCTCATGTTATAAACAAAGGTATCTGCTTTAGCTTTCACAGGTGTCCTGGACCTGCATTGATAAAGTCAGTAACCAAAGGAACTGGAGGTCTTCCAGTCATCTGAGTCCAGAAGAAAGGATCACCTCAACTAATGATTCCTTCAAGGACTCAGGAAAATTCTGGCATGTTACCTGGCATTGCTGATGCTTGAAGTAGGGAGCACAGAGAGATGAATCCTATCCCTTGCTTTGACAGAAAACAGCATGAGCGCGGTAGATGAGGACAGGTAAAGAAACAGGTAAAGAAACAGCAGAGGGTTAGGAGGATGTGCATCAATAGAGAAATAAAAAGTTTAATATTCATAGAAGCATTTGTTATGTAAGTAGTATCATCCCAGCTATCATTCAAACAGAAAACAGGATAATGAGTGGGTGAAAAAAGCAGAGATGGTTAGAAGCTAAGACAATGTACGTGGGCTACAAAATGGAGGGATTAGAGGCTCTGTAGGACACTTGACATTAGTATGTGGTAGAAAAATAATCACAAATAGCAAACGTGCTAAAGAAAACACAGAAATATAAGAGAGATGGTGGTGAAGAAAACAGAACTGTTTTGAATTGAAATCTCTTTGGTGAGATGTTCAAAACAAGCAGGACTAGTTGCTGAGATTCTGCTATAGGCTATATAGCTATGCAGGAAAAAATGTTTTTCGGTAACAACAGATACTTTTCCATCACTCTCACAGAAATAATACTACCTTAAATTTCCTACAAGCAAAACCAAGTTAACAGAAATGGTTGAGTTCAACTATTCCTTAACATCAGAGCCAAAACCAAACAAAACCTGCTACAAATAAAATAATTATCTGAAAAATGGCTTTTACAAACAGTTATACAATACACAATGGAAGACTTTGACTAATAGAAACCCTGGTCAGAGGGATTACAAGTTTACGTGGCACAGATGGATAAGCAACCTCAAATGAGGTTTCCAATGTGATTGGGGCAAAATGAGTTATTAATGAAATTACTTGGTCAGGAAAACAGAACTGAAGTCATCAGATACTTAGATATAGAGGAGACCTAAACTTACTTGAAGTTGAGGTTCAAAAATGCATGGAATTTGCATCCCAAAAGAATGAAAAAAGAAACAAAATGAACTCTTAGAGAAAGCCTCCAGCAATAACTTGCACTAAAAAAAACCTCTGAAGAAAGATTTTAGCACTGCTTATAAAAGCTGATGTGAAATCAGAAAAAGTGCTGCTCAGTGAAGGAAGCTACTGTTGGAGAGACAGAAAGCACAGGGATAAACTGAGAATTCCCAAGAGCCAAGCCCTGACAAAGCAAATTAAACTGAACAGCAAACTATTCTTTATATAAAATCAAAGGAACATATAAATAATATATAATAACACACATACTATATAGTAAAATAAGAAATATAAATAAAAAGATAAGGACAATGATTGTTATTCAATAAGCAAAGAGCTGGAAGAGGAAAAAGGGCCTGAAAACTAAATGAGTACTTGGCTTCAGATTTTAACAAGGACTCTGATGAAAAACATAGGTCAGGACAGGGTGACTCATTGCTGAAAGTGTGTGGAAAGTGCGAAAATTGAAGTTATTGCAACTGGTGTGGAAACTCACTTCAAAGGTTTTAATGTACTTGAACATAGGCAGACAGACAAACTATGTCCCAGAATAGTAAGAAATTGGCATGAAAAACTCCCAGGTCCAATAACATAGGCCGGTAAACAAATCTGTCAAATCAGGAATGGAAAACAGAAAACACAATATTTCTACTGAAGAAAGGGAAACAGAGTGCAACAACACTCTGTCCAAGCAACAACACATCTGTTAGCTTGACCTCAGTGTTACGTACATCCTGAAAACAAGTTCTGAATGAAAGGAGAATTAAATGAGTAAATAAAAGCACGTTCAAATGCACCACGGATTGTGCCAATGGCAAATCAAGCCCAGAGAGACTGCCATTTTAAGATCTCACTATTTTTCTAGGCAAAGGAAATGCAGAACTAATTTATCTGAATTTCAGTAAAACATTACCTCTAGTGCCATATGAGAAGCTATTACAGAATAAGGATTATTGGAAGATTATTGCTACAGTAGGCTAAGAAATTGTGCTAAAAGGGGAACTATTAAGCTAGGAAAAGGTTACCTGTTTACCTCCTCAAGCACTGGTTTTGGGACAAGTATCTATTTTAGTAGTCTCAGTAATGATCCTGGCATAAAAGGTAGGAATGTGAAGATAAAACAGCCAGCTGAAGTGAAATCTGGAGATTGTCAATGCAGAAGATGGGGCTGTATATTGTGTGCAGTAAGAAACAGGTAATGTTGAAAACCCTAAAAACAGAAACAAGATGAAATGTACAATATGCTATAATGTATGATAAGTACATCATCGTGCATAAACCCTATTATGCAGTTAGGGATTACTGACATTAACTTCTGCCATGAACTGGAGGAGTGTCATCTGAAACATCAGATTTATTAGTTGATCAGATCAGTTATCAGCCATCAGCATGACAGACAAGAAAACATGGTAGAACTTACAGATAGAAAAATATTAACACCATTAAAAAAGGTCTGATAAGATTTTCTGTGGCATACTGTGTATGATGATCAGAGAAAAGGAAAGGCCATCTTATAGAAGTGTTCAGTTCACTTAGTGTGAAAATTCAAAGCTAAATTCAAAGCTCATTAAAGCTAATTGCTCTTGGTATTTCTAGAGACGGAAGAGGTGGGTAATAACCAGGGAGGAAAAAGAGCTGTTTAAGCTGCAGGACAAAATGCAGATAAATGACCAAACTGGCCACAAGATAATACAGACTGCAAATTACAAGTCTTGTGTCCATCTGAGATATGAGATTATAGAACAATTTTCCATCAGGAGTAGCAGGAACAAGCCAAAACCAACATGGCCTCCCTCCCCTGTGCCAAAGGTCTCCCCCTCATTCTGCACACAGGCTCAATATAAAGAAGGGATTATATAGTGTGGGTGTCTTTGACAGCAAATAGGTTGATTAGATGACCCAGAAGGTTTTTGCCCCTCCTAAGAATCCAATAAATGGAAATGCCAAAATAGCAACTCCTCTCACTTTATGAAACTGCATATAAAAATTACATACAGAAGTTTGTAACTTTGAGAACCTCTGAAAACCCTGGAGTCATCCCTCTTGATCTTCCTCTGACCAAGTCTGTTCCATTTCACACCCAACTAAGGCGGAACTGTCTTGTGCAACATCAGTTGTATAAAGAGACTACTGAGACAAAAGAAATGCACTTACTAACAGCTTTTTCCTTATAAATTTGCATGCATGCTCTACCAGCCTGACAGTATGTATCGACTAGTTCCATATGCTTCCAGTAAGGAGGGTCTCTGGTGATGGTGGTGAGGAACAAAAAGATAATTTTATTTAGATTAATTGTCACGGAAGTAAAAGGTAATCTCGACAGCTGTATGATTTTATAAAATGATGTTAACACAGTAAAAATGAAAATACCCACCTCCATGAATGTTTTTTTCACGTAAAAGTACAGAAATTCTCTCTGCTTCAATCATACCAGACACAAAAGAATCATCAAGAAAGGAAAATCATACAGTGACATAGTAATACGAAATACTAATTTGAAAAACTCAACATGTACCAATACAGTAAGTCATCTATTCTCTCTTATCAATAAAATACTTTCAAAATTCAGCTCTCAATGAGTGTATAATCCTCCTGGTTGGAAATATATTGAGGTTTTGTATATACTACAAGAAGCATAACAGTAAGCATAAGACAAAATGGCTGCATGCAAGTTTCACAGAATTGCATCCCCCACCACAGAAAAATAGGTATGTTGTCTATAAAAAGCCCACCAGAATAGAGTTTCTCATAGTTTACCAACTGAAGACTAACCCGGGCTGAAATGAAACTACTTGCTCTTCCACTACTTTGATGGTTCAGGTACAGTACATAGATATTTCAGGGACATGCAACCAGGTAATTGAGGTTTGTAAAATAATAGGCAGTGAAGATGTCTAGTATGAGTAGAAATATCCAATAAAAGAACCAGCTGAGGTTGCTCCAAATATAAATACTGTCTCTTTAGACTTGCTAACCACTGGAGAGAACTAAATACAGCAGAAAGGAGGGAGCTCTGCATGCAGGGGATTCATAATAATATACAGAGGAAAGTGTAATCACACTTAAAAGTATGTTTAGTACTATACAAGTAATGAAGTACTTTGCAAAAACAGTGTCTTAGGAAGACAGCGAACAAAGCAAAAAGAAAATTCACATTCATTGGGTTGACATACGCTCTGATGCAGCCAAAAGGGCGCTGCAGTGTGGTATCACAGCGCGATGGTAAGCAGCACATAGCATTGCCGCCCACAGCTTGGCTGCCAGACTCTTGAATTTCCCAGTACAAAGGAAAATAATTTGCATTAACAGACGGGGAGGTCCCTGACAGCAGAAAGTTCTGCAGTGGAAAACAAATATGTATTTGGAGGGAAAAGGTACATGGAGTTGCCATTTACAAATACCTTATACAGTTTTCAGGGAAATACAGGAAGCATAGTAGTATGAAGCCTAAAATACCACCCACCCAGTATTTTGGTGGTCAGAGGAATCCATGATCTTAAATTTAGTTCAATACTAGTCTTCTGTGTCAGAGAGGAGAAATCTGGGATTTCATACAGCAGTCTTACATGCCACCTTAAAATGACACAACCAGTAGGTCACTGCAAAGTTTTGCATTCAAACCAATTATTCACATAATGAATTCCAACTACATTTCAGATATTTTAATCTCTTAATATACGTAGAAAAACCCATATAAAACCTAATAAGACTTGTCAGGCCATTCAGTATTTTGATATATCAGCTATACTTTTAGAATACTTCTTTCCTCCACCCTCCCTTCCCCATATACGTTAATGTTTGCTTTACTGGATATAATTACTGAAAAAAATCCAGTTGAGATTAGATTTCAGTTATAATTAATGATGAATGTGTCAAAGTATTATGATGTTGTTTATCACACTGCTTGCAATGTCATTTAGTGCAATAATACTAAGACATGCTATGTGACAGTTATTTAGCATTTAAGTCTTCTTAAGATGCTCTGCAGAGTATCCTGAATGTTAACTATGGGAAGATTATTTTATACAAAAGCAGCTTTAGGCAAAATGTAGTGACAAGTTGCAAGAGCCCAGCAAAAGCTCTTAAATCTTATGTCATCTACAAGCTGAAATATAATAATTAAATAATCTAGACATGTTGTAAAGCTAATGAGAAATCCAAAGGATAAAATTAAAAATTGACATTAATAGGGCAGCTTAACCATATGAGGAAAAAAACCAGTCTTTGTTCTTTCTGATACAATTTCTGAAAAGATATCTTCCTTTTAAATGTGTACATACACACAAAAGATTGAAACCTAAGATCCTTGGGAGGGGGAGTAATAACTTTGGATGCTATAGACAGACAGCTCAGGGTATTTTAAGGTAAGTCTGAGCTGTCCCGGTTTGGTTTCTTCTTTTCTTTGTAGCCACTAAATTAATTTTGTTTTCACCTCAGACTTAGTTCTAAAGATTTTTCTGCTCTCAGGGGGTCCCCACTGACTATTAACTTGTATGCTTGTGAATCCTGTCACTGGCCTTAGGCCTTCTTCTGCAATGAATGTGCAAGTTTGCCCTGAGGAGCTGTGTCCCAGCATAGCACAAAGCTGCTCTCAGTGACCTCAGATCTGAGAGCGATAATTTTACATGTGTTGCCTATGACGACTAAACAAGATAACTGATTGCTGCATGTCTTTACCGGGAAAATATCAGCCATGGAGGGAAACAACAAAGAATATGTTCATTATTTTTGTAGTTAGCATGGTTAAAATCAAAAAGTTGTAATGCTCGGCCTAAGCCTAGATGCAAGGTCTAGTTTTAGAGAAATTGTACAAGTATATAGAAAATCAGTTCATTTTGGGATATTGTTTTCAAGTTGCAACATGCTGAAACCTCATCTTTAAAGTTCAAACTTCACAATAGAATTTATTTTGCTGTAATTTCTCACTGTACCATAGCATCCTGTGCACATATGACATGCCATGTACAATTTACTAATGTGTTGTAATTCCATCCTCCTAAACTCAAATATACTTCAGGGACACGATTCTAGTCTCTGATTAAAAAGCACAGTTCTCCACAAGTTCTTCTGAAAACAAACCAAATACTAAAAGTGCTGACAGCTCAACTGAGACATAAAATACACATAATCTTTCATCGAGTTCTGCCATTCTTGTAGAAACAATTCTAAAACATCATTACTTTAGTAAAACCTATAAATAAATATTACTAACATCTTGTTGCTATGTCTGAACTGCAAAAAACCCCTCTCTACAATTGCTTTTCAGTTGTAACCTATTAAAATAACTGATCATCTGTGTTTTCATAACAAGCATAGTCTCTAGATTTTAGGGTGTCTAGCACACTAGCTCTTTTTAGGGTATTCTATGGCTAATATTGTGTATTTTTTGGAGAAGAGATATACCTGATAATACACTGTCAAGAACATTTTGCCTAACGCAGTTCTGCATTTACTAAAGTTTTTAAAGCTATATTTGTTATAGCAATTCAGTTCTGCAGATACCATGTTTAACAGAACTTGGCTAATGTTTTTGTTCAATTAGCTATCATACCATCTATTAAAATTCTGGTGTTCAAACTCACTGGAGCCATTTCAAAGGCTCCTTTGAGAAAAACAGAATACATGAGTGAAGTAAGTGAAAGATTTTCGAGAGGTACAACATCTGATATTGGCACATCCATCATCACAAAAAGCTTGGAAAATTTTAAACTATGCAAAAAGAATCCGCATTTTTTACCACCTTCTGTCACCATAATAACAAATGCAAATGATGGAATGGACTGAAGATAATATTGATTATCCATAGAGATGGATATTGATTAGCCAGAGAGATCTTGGTAAAATTTGACTCTCAAGAAGCACTTGGCCCCAGGCCTGGAGAATCCGGCTACTCATTCAAAGGTGAGCCCCAGAGCCTTTGAATTGTTCTAATCACACCCCTGATAGTAGCAACAAGCTCTATAGGCAAATTTATCAAGGACTGTGTCCTAGTTTCGGCTGGGATAGAGTTAATTTTCTTTCTAGTAGCTGGGATAGTGCTGTGTTTTGGATTTAGTATGAGAATAATGCTGATAACACACTGATGTTTTAGTTGTTGCTAAGCAGTGCTTATACTAGTCAAGGACTTTTCAGCCTGCCATGCTCTGCTGGGCGCACAAGAAGCTGGGGAGAGGGCACAGCCAGGACAGCTGACCCAAACTGGCCAAAGGGCTATTCCATACCATATGATGTCATGCTCAGTATATAAACCAGGGGAGTTGGCCGTGGAGCAGCGATCGCTGCTTGGGGACTGGCTGGGCATCGGCCAGCAGGTGGTGAGCAGTTGCATCACTTGGTTTTTTCTTGGCTTTTGTTCCTCTCTCTCTCTCTCTCTCTCTCGTTGTTTCCCTTTTCATTACAATTTATTATTATCACCATTATTATTATTTTATTTTATGTCAATTATTAAACTGTTCTCATCTCAACCCATGAGTTTTCTTACTTTTGGTCTTCAGACTCTCTCCCCCATCCCACCGGGGCGGAGGGTGAGTGAGCGGCTGTGCGGTGCTTGGTTGCTGACTGGGGCTAAACCACAACAGACTGTAATTAGAATTTGTGACTCTCTCCCCCACCTCCTCACTATGCTAGCAGGTAGATGTCACCAAGCAGAGTGTTTGTGCAGGTAGGCTGAGAAAGAGCACCGTGCTGCTTGCTTCTGCTTATAGCACCCATGTCCGCAGAGGGAGATGGTGCCTGAGGGGTTTTCTGGAGAGACTGGCAGGGACACACGCTGCTGGCTCCCACCATGGGACATACTTATGGAGTACTGGTGCCTATATGCAAGTTCTCTGTCTTTTAGACCTTGCACTTTCCCTTGGCCTCAATAGGTGCCAAACAACATGCTATGTTGCTTTTGCTTTCACTTTTTCCTCAAAAAGATAGAAGCTACTATTTTTAATTAAAAAAAAAAGAAAAAAAGTTTTCATTAACATTAAGGGAGTTATCTTGACTTCCTTCCCTGCTTTCGGGCAGATATGTGGCACTTGGTTCAGTTTATGACCAAGTTAAATCCCCACAAACCATCCATTGATGTGGAGAAACGTGACTTGAATTGTTTCAAATTTCTTTCCTATATACCTGTGAGATATACATCCTCAATGTTTATCCTGATTAGAGTAAATTGGACACTTTCCAAACAATTGTTCACAAGCACCTGCTCAGGAACATGTTAAACCATTCAACTCAGCCAGCTGCCTTGCACCACTCTGCACAGTAGGTCAGCTCAATGCTGCTAACTACAGTTAACAAGTTATAAATTAATATCTTGTGTCCTACCACGGACATATCCATGAAGAGATGATAACAAAATACAAGCAATGTACATTAACCTAAATGCAACTCTAAGTTTATTATCTTCGTTTGCATGTTTTCCTCAGTCACTATTTAAAACCAAATCTTAGTGCAGCTCTGACTGACCTTTTTGCAGTGCCCACATACAGAAGATAAATACTACTCTCCTGTTCTATGCAGGTGAACTGGAGGGTAAAAAGAAAAGAGCTGCAGTTCCCATTTTGAGATATTATGGGTTCTGTTTTCAGGTGCTGGGAATAGCTACCGTTCTGCCAACTAATGTCAATGTTGGATTTCAGAATTTAACACAGGCTGGGGAAATAAAATCTGCAGCCACTTTCAAAAACTGTGTTAGACAGCAGAGATACTTATCCTAAATTCAAACAAATAAAAATTTTATGGAACTTGAAAAAGAAAGATGATCCAGATCTCTCAAATCCTAAGAATTTCCTTTAATCATAGGCTATTACTCCTTTGTGGAGTCAAAGTACACTGGCAGATTGCATACTGAATAACGAACAGCAAGTAATCAGTTTCATGTACATCTAAGACACAAAACTGCACAGAGAGACTGTCTAAAACCAGGATTTAATCTGGAATAGGACAAGAATTCCCTAAAGCAAGCAGAGAAAGAGAAAAGATTTAGTCTCAGAGTCTCTGAAAAGCACAATTAACATGACTGTTTAACATGCGAGGATTGCTTTAAAGTATCAAGGGACTATCTGAAGGCAACATAAAGAAGATACCAAATAACATCCATTATAAACAACAATACCACCATACATACTATGCTGTACGTAGCCTCTCTTGTCAGCAAAACTGTGTACCGTTTGAGAGGCATGTGACCAGATAACATGGTCTTGTTGAGTACTTCGGGTCAGAACAAGCAGCAATGGAGCACCACAGACCATTTCGTAATTTGTAAGGTGCAAAATAAACAGCCCTTTCTTTTCTAGATCGCTTGTTCTCTTTTGCTTTCTATAAAGGGCTGATGAATCCTTCCAAAGCAAGACGCAATTCTTGAGAACAGCAGGTACATACATGCTTGCTCTAAGCAAACAAAGTAAGCTAGCACATCTTGGCTGTTCTACCTCCTGGGGTGTTTTGATACATACTGATTAGCCCGCAGCTAATATTTATGCTAAGTAAGTGCCAAGAATTTGCACTGCTCCTCATTGGAGACACTGGGTCCTCACTCAATGCTCTAGAAGACTTCGTGCTTCTCTGAGAAAGCTTCTGCTGTGTTTAGCCAATTTCTGGGTTAGGAAAAAAATCCAGCAGCCATATATGTCTCTTACTGTATGTACATACAAAAGAACTATGCTTGCCCATGTATAATGTACATTAAAGGAAGTAGCATTGTTAGGAGCAAACAGTCTCTCTAACCTAACTGAAGATAAACTTCACGTTAGAAAAAAAAGTCTTCATCTGCGAGGCTGGTTTTGAAGTTGAACCAGCTAAACTGCATTATTTTCCGCTGAGAAAACATGCTGATAAAACTTCATTTAAGCAAAACATGTCGTAAAGGACAGAAAAATCCATGTTTACTTCCAACACAGTCAGCTAAAATCTCATTCTTCAACAATGAACGCATTGTGGCAAGAGGAGGTTAGAGATAAACTAAATTGAATATAGTGTAATTATATATAATTGTAATTGTACTGGTAATTATTTTTCTTAATTTGAGTCTTTATCAAATGGCTGAGGAAATATTTATAATGTAATTGTTATGCACACTGGCACAATCGTAATTCACACTGCAAATACAGGGCATTCTCTAAAGCTTTTCTTAAGAGTCAAGTATAATCAGGGGATTGCAAAACAAAACCAGAAAAACAATTGAGTGAAAACAGAATAATGAGTCAACATTTCATTGGGATAATCTTACAAGGAAGATCATAAAAATGTAATTGATAAAAAAAGCCTGAAAAACTGTCACTAGTATTTAGTCTGAATGTCAACATTTTCTACCAATGAAGGATTTCTGCAAACAGGATTAATACTGATGCATCTCATATATGCCAAGAAGGTCTTACTCTCTTAGGATGCTGCTATAAGGCAATGCTAAAAGGGAAAAGACAAACTTTGAACTTTTCAGTCATAAAGAAATTCTCATTTTAAATGGTAATCAAATTGCCAGGATGAAAAGGATTCAAGGTTTTATCACTTTCTTGACTATATTTTCCCCGCAATCAGGGAAGTAATTGAAATAAAAATATTAAGACAGAATGTTGAAAATAGTACAAGGTAACACTGTCTTCTCGGATCTGCCCAGAGACTGCAAAAAGACCCAGCAGGGACCTGAACTTCCAAACCTAATTGGGGCTGTCTAGATATGTACGTTATTAAACAAATAGAGAAAAACACAATAGACACCATGCCTCACTGAATTTTAGTTGCCTGAGGTTGCAGAATCAAATTCATCTTTGAGTGTAAGATGCTGTCTAAAAATCAATCACTAACCTAGACAGTGTTCACTTACACTAGATATATTGAAATAAGAAAACCCCCATAGTTCTACAATGATACTGCTAACTGTAGTTTTTTCTTCCTTTTAGGATTAGGGTTTATTCAAAGATATATTATAAAGGAGATCATCTTACTTTTACTGTGCAGTTTAGCTTAATGTCATGCAAAGACTGTCAGAAAAGTCTTTTTTTTTTTTCTTTTTTTTTTTCTGGATACAGAAACAAATGCCAAAGATATTTTCCCCTATGGAAATCAGACAAATGGTACTGTCATTGCTTTCTTTTTTTTCCTGCAGATCCGTAATGCATATAGTAATTATATCACCATGGGATGTCAAATCACTGTGGTATATGAAGCCAGAATGTCTCCGTTGCAATTGATAACTTTATGTTCCAGTACAAATGAAGATATACTGTGCCTTGTTTTAAATTTAAGAACTGAATTTCATCCCTACAATAAGGCTATTCTCTAGAAGTTAAACTTTGTTAGAATTCTGGTTTAAGGAGAAATGGGCAAGAAGCAGAAGACAGTGTCTGGATGTTTGTTTATTTTCAGTGGACCACCAGGAAAGGCTGCTTGATTTAATGGTGTCTAAACCTTGTAAGGCAAGTTTTATAAAGAGAGGTAAATAGACTTCCCAGCTGTAGCGGTTGGTCCAATAAATTAGGTTACTGCAAATTATGACCCTTGCCTCACCTGTATTTTAGACTATCGTTGACTACGACATGTCCTCGGAGTCCCAGGGGCAAGGATTTGGCTGTACACTTCTGGTTACAGCACCATGCACAGCCTGGACCACAGAAGCAGCCTTAAAACTCCTGCTTGTGAAATGAAAGCAGCTCGGTTCAGTGTTTGGGTTTTGGCCTCTTCCCCAGATGAAAACTTTGGGTTGGAGATCTTGCCATGTATTTAGGTTTTCAATGGAAACTGAACTGGCACAAGAACAGTGTAACTAATATTCTCCTAATAGCACTTCAAAAAAGCAGTGTATGCCTGGAAAGTTATCAGTTTGCAATGAAGTTATCAATCAGCTATTACTACAAAAAGAGTTAAGATCCACAATATTTATTCTGAGGACAGCATCACTCAAAGACTTTTTGAATCATGAGTAGCCCTAAAACAGTCAAGCCATTATAAGTTTACTCAGTTGACATGCTGATGTTTTCTGTAACATCAAGTTCTTCCGATGTTTTCTAAACTTTAATCTCTAGTTGTAATCAATACGCACCTCAGCACAGCCCAGAGAAAAGGTGAGGAGACACGGCTTCTATTTTTACTCTCCGTACAGTTAAATCTACAGACACGCTGACAGCAAGGCAGGGCAAACTGGCCAGCAAAATTAGAAGTAGTCAGGAATACAGTACTGTAGCTATCGCTTACCCTCTGATGGTGCACACGGATCAGTCTGTTTGCCAGGTCACTGCCTGAGATGCTGTTCGGCCAGCCAGAATTCAAAGGCAAAGGATGTACAATAGGGCTTACACACAGGACCACGCTGTGGTCTTGGTGGCTTATTTGTGTGGAATCAAAAAATTAATTTGTCACAAGACACGGGGTCCCATGCCTCTGTTACTTTGGATATTAGGTACAGACTTTGATTTCCAGTAGGCTCGGAGGAAGAAGGAGTTCTTAATTTAAGTTAGAGGAAAAAATATTCATCATGCAATATGCTGCATCCACCCCTATGGCTTAGATATTGTTTGGTCAGTAATTCCATGAAAAAACTTGCTAGTGGCATACTCTCCTCCTTGTTTGTGTGTATAGTTTTCCTTTTTCTACATGTCATTTGCACCTTGAAAATGTGTTGACAGTGTAATCTGCGGACATAAATATAGAGACAGAATAATACTCTTCCTCCACCCCCTTCAGGACACCCACAGAAGAGCAAATTTGACAGACTTGTCAAGTATTTTCACACCTTTTCAATATGCCACTATAGATTTAAAAGTATCTGAATGAACCCCACATGGTATTTAACAATGGTTGGGCTTTCCTAGTTAAATTCTTTGTGTACCTGAGGAAAAAAAAGTTTCAGAAATCTTAAATTAATGGATTATTAATCTTTAACTTGGGAAAGCAGCAGAGATAAGAAAAGTTTACTTAAATAAGACGTTCTGCTGAGAATTCTTATGATCATATAAATTTTTAACATTCCTGCAGCCATTTAAATAGCTGAAGGTAGATCTCGTTGGCTGTTAAAACTGCTTCATTAACTACAAAATGATCTCTTCAAGATTCACATTCTCCCCTTTAGTTCATAATTTAAATAAACCAGGCTAGGATAAGAAATCTTCCTTTATCTTTGACTCACAGTTCTGATTGCCAAGCATTTGTGTTCATCAGACAGGAAGGGAGATTAAATGAGAACTTATTCAGTGCTCCCTTCATGGGAGAAGTATGTGTTAATTTACATTTTCTTGCACATGGAGAACTGAAATAAAACCCATATTTGCTATACTTTAGCTGTAATTATACTGTAAGTTTGATTCATCAAATAATATGAACTCCTGAAAATTTCATATAGTTGATCTTAAAAGGTAGCATATCCACTAAGGTACGCAAGGATTTGGTGACAATGTGAATAGCATGCAGGTATTAGAGAAATGTTTAGAGAACACAAAATGAATATATCTACATTCCTATACATATTTCATACAAATGAAGACTGCAGGTGTGTTCATACTGTGGACATTAATCGTCGTATGCTTTATTCCATAATAGAAGGATTTACAAAAAATATTTAGGATGTTTGCTACAAACTGGCACACTAACAATTTAGGAGACCATTCTCCTTTAACGAGAGAAGCATAGCACAGTTTGATTCACATTTTGTATAGAAGCTGAAAACATTCAGATGTCTTCTTGGCTGGAGTTAAATTTTTACATCAATTCCATTAATAATGTTTACTCGTGCTCTGTTGTGAACTTACATAAGCAACACAATTTAAAGAATACAAACAAGAAAATGATGAAGGTGCTCAACCTTCTGGGAAATGCATTCATGTTATTAAGATAAAATTGGCTTCATTATATCCTATTATTTAAAACATTTTGCAGGCCAAGTCCTTCATCAAGTTCTGCTTAGCCACACCACAGCATTTAGTCCTCAATAAAATTTAAAATTGCACCTTGCATCTCTGTGTGTAAAACTCATTGTAAACCCACCACTCAGTAACAGACAATAGGAAGAGTTACAGCTGCATGAAGTTCTTACATTTAGAATTTATACTTACACGCAGTCAAAACTTGCAGGGAGGAATTTTTCCATAGTTATCTGCCTATTGGTAAATCAACTATGGTGTCCTTATATATATTCACATATATAAAATCCCAAATTCTTTAGAAAATGTCAGCTAAAGTGCATGGTCCTGCTTCTTGTTGTTGATCTAATTTAATCATCACATTCATTAAATGCCACAAGTGTAATTCTTATGAACAATTAGAGAGGCGGTTTTCCTGCTCATCCCCAATTCTGTAGCAATCTGTCTAAGAAAATCAACTAGAAATGTCTAGACAGAGAAACAATGAGAATTCATGATTTTTAAAATCACTTTAAATGATTAAAAGGGATTACATTTGGCATATAGAATGTAATCAAAGGTCCCCTCTTGAGTCCAGCAGGAGATGAATTGGGCCAACAGGCCTCTACACAGCAGTTCTGTCACTCTCCCCTCAAAGAGCTTATGCTATTCTCATTTACTGTGTCACGTTTTTGAAAGCTTGTGAATGCTCTTGCTAGGCTTTTAGCACAACAGAGTACAACCTCTCTGGGGCTACATGTGTTGTGCTTGCAAAGGGTCATACTAAAGCAAGTACAAAAGATAAATATTTGAAATCTTGAAAGTTATGGTGACAGGAAAATGAAAGAAATACTTGACCTTGCAAACACTACAGCAGCTTCAATATGAAAATATTAGGAAATACTGAACATTTTGATGCTAACCATAAAAATATTACTAAATATTAAAACTTACACAAAATAAAAGTTACGTGTAAATTAAAGGAGAATTATGACGTTTCAACCACATATTCCACTTTGACTGAAAGGTGTCTGCCTTTTACATTAGGAAGTCACCTAAAGTGATGCTTTCCCATGAAATATTTGCATTTTAGTGAAACAGCAGACAAAATTACAACAAATGACTTTACTAATACTTTTTTAAAAGAGCAAGATGTCAAACTTAATAGGGATTCTGGCAATTTCAGAAAACAATTTTTAAAAAGGAAGTGAAACGTGACGCTATTTGTGGAATATTTAATACCTTCAGAAAGATGGCTATGTGTTTTCAGTATACAATGCAGAAACTAAAAACTGCATCCAAAAAATGTGATGTCTAATTAATTAGATTAAAGGTAGAAATCTCTGTCAAGCAACATTCCTGCACTACTATTCAATGTGGCTCTACAGAATAAGAATTTCCATATAGAAAGCACGATTTAAGATGAATATGTATTAAAATAACTGTAAGCAAAAATGTGATCTCAGATCATAAAGCAAATTTCCAAAAGAGAAATTTTGTATATGACATTACAAACTTCCGGGAACACCCAGGTAATTCAGAGAAGCATTTATACTTCATGGAAAGCAAGGTGATTTTTAGGATGTCCACCTGATCTGGCCATACTAACGCAAATCCAGAAATAACAGTGAATAGCTAAATATGAGGGGACTGTTTCCTACTCAGATGTGCAATATCCAAAAAAGACAGACAGAGGCACAACTAAGTTTATGATACTCAACAAAACAACATGCAGTATCCTTATTTTCTTATACAAACCAAGCTTTAATATTCAGACCATTGGACCCAAAATGCTAATGTCTTACTGCATTACTGGTGCTTTCTAAATTATGCTGGCAGTCAAATCAGCATGAAATCTATTGCTTTAGAAGAAAGAACAGTCTCATGTGTAAGCGTCTGATGTGTAAAACCTTATTTTGAAAGATTTCTGTCACACAGAGATGTGATCTGAACTATACTAGAACCAAGTAGTCGAGATGACACTAGGAAAAGGTTACGAATTATCAGTTGTGCTGGTTTTGGCTGGGGTAGAGTTAATTGTCTTCATAGTAGCAGGTATGGGGCTGTGTTTTGGATTTATGCTGAAAACAGTGTTGATAACACAGGGACGTTTTCATTACTGCTGAGCAGTGCTTACACAGAGTCAAGGCCTTTTCTGCTTCTCACCCCACCCCACCAGCGAGTAGGTTGAGGGTGCACAAGAAGCTGGGAAGGGACACGGCTGGGACAGCTGACCCCAACTGACCAAAGGGATATTCCATACCATATGATGTCATGCTCAGCATATACAGCTGGGGGAAGAAGGAAGCAGGGTACGTTCAGAGCAATGGCGTTTGTCTTCCCAAGTAACCGTTAGGCGTGATGGAGCCCTGCTTTCCTGGAGATGGCTGAACACCTGCCTGCCCATGGGAAGTAGTGAATGAATTCCTTGTTTTGCTTTGCTTGCATGCGTGGCTTTTGTTTTCCCTATTAAACTGTCTTTATCTCAACCCACGAGTTTTCTCCCTTTTACTCTTCCAATTCTCTCCCCCATCCTACCAGGGGGGAGTGAGCAAGCGGCTGTGTGGGGCTTAGTTGCCGGCTGGGGTTAAACCACGACATCAGTAAAAGATGATTAGAGATAACTTGGTGTCCACATATTGGTATTCCACAGTGAAGGACTATGTTTCTTATATGCATACACATGCTTTGTTTAATTTGATAAAAGCCCATGCAAGGTTTATTTTACCTTTTATCTTCTGTCTCTCAAGACAAAGTCAGAAAATCTAAAGCTAACAATGACTCTGGCTCTTTATTTTGATACCGTCCTTCTAAACTAACCCATGATGACGAAATATGGGAAAAATGTATGTACAGAACAAAGACCTAAACATAATCTGACATGAACAACATCCTTCTTTAATACTGATGAGGACTTCAAAGCAGCTGTCTTCATTTGTATAGTGACAGCAGAAAAACTTTTTTTTAAAAAAATTGCTTTTCTAGGAACGGTTAACTGGGTTACTGTTACTTAGCATTAATTTATTGTTTTGCCCAAGAGGACAGATCATGCTAAATCTGTCACCGAGAAAAGCAGCGTGCCATTTTTCTTATTTAAACTGGTCATATATTGGCGTAGCTAACTTAAGACCAACCAAGACTACCTCTTATTTAGGCCAAAGTGAGTGATAAGTAGAGTTAGATTCATACTAACCACTTTTTAGCAGTGGATGTTATGAAGAAAATCCATGCAATCTATATTGCTGAACTTACAAACTGTTGGCATCAGCAGCAATCAAAAAAAAAAGAAAAAAAAAGGGGCCACGTCAGAGTACTACCTGAAAACATAACTGCAAAATGTCTGCCATAAAGTATGAAACAGGAGATACAATCCTTTCAGCATAAGTACTTTCTCTGCTGTAACTCTAAAACTTTTAATCATAAAATTCACTGAAAATAAAGCTATTACAATCATTTGACACAGTTATTAAGCCATAGCAGATGTTATTTGATAATATAAATGCCTAGATATGGAAAAAGTAGATTATAATAATGCTAGAGAATCCCTCCGAATTTTTTAATTGAACATGAACAGACTGAAATGTGACAGCCAAGTGTTTAATGAAATCTGAGTATTTCCTGTTTTGGAAATGGTTGCTTATATGTGAAAGTCAAGAAAGATTGTAAAACCTTTTTTTCTCAAGAGCATCAATATTTTCCTTTTTCTTCTGAATTAAATCTGTTTGAGAAGCCTGTAGATGTTTCTTTCACAGGTTCCCAAGAGCACAACTGCCAGATGCACTCTTGCATATATTTGACTAGTAAGAAGATGAAAAAAAAACCAAACCAAACCTGTGCTTGTACTTGTAATCTTCAAATACTAGCCTGAGTGATATAATCTAAACATTTAAACTACTCTGTTTCTACAGATCTCTTTCTCCCCACTAGGAAGCCAGTGACCCCTAACCTTTTTTAAAAAGTAGCTCTCTGTAGCTTAGCTATAAATAAAATATAAAATAATATGGGTATCACATAAGAAGTCACATAATCTGAGTCCTTAAATTTAAGATGGTTTTGTGAGTCTTCTGCTATTAACAGACAAACTTTTATGGGCATTTCAGCTTGCTCTCTTGTATTCTGACTTTATTTAGACTGCAAAAATATATACTTCTCTTAAATGAGAAGATTTGTCTCTGCTGATACTGACAAGGATAAGTCTGATCAAGAATACCTTTCAAAAAGATTTTAGAAGCATGATTCTCAGTGGAAGTCACTGAACTTGAAAAAAATCCAGTGAAGGTGAAGATCTCTTTTGAAACGTCACATATATGGTTGCCACATGATATATAAAGGTGTCTTGGTCTCCGTTGGTGGAGCCTTTATGGTGAGTTCATGAATCTTGAGGGGTCCATGCACAACAGGCTGAAAGCCACTGATTTTTAGCACCTTATTCCTGAAAAGGGCCAATAAAAGTAAGCAAGAATGGTTAACGTCAACTCATGACACTATAGTGCATTAGTATGTTATAGTAGAGGAGAGATGCTTCATCATTTGTGGTCAGGCATTTCCTGACATAACCTTAGTATCAGTTTCTGTTAAAGGAGTATACTTTTTCATTGTATAATGATTATTTGCATTAAGGACAAAACCTTAAAGGAAATTACCTAGCCCCATCCCATTTTGGAAGAACTCAATTTGGATTGCATTCATCCAGTAATTTTAATTGCCAGGCACTCCACCATGCCTCTCTCTGCCCCCTGCCCACCAAAAAGAACAACTCAAACCCACACATGTAGTAGGGGGACAGGATCCACTATAAAGGGAGAAAATAAGTATTTCCTAAGAGTTTTGTTTCCAAAAGGATCCACACAGAAATACAGCACTACAATTAGCATAAACCTATTCTACTTAAAAGTACAAGCTGAAGTCCATGTTAATATTCAGAGAAGTTTCTGGACTAGAGATTGACTTAAATACATATGCTTCAGTCCTCTTCTGAAGTGGAGAATAGACACCAATATCTGCACATCTCAGGCTGCACTTTGTAAACGGAGATTAAACTCACTCCAAAGGAGCCAATAAACTTTCAGTAGCCAACTCGGAACAATTTCAGCATCACTGTGGAAGTATTTAAAACACACACACACATGCCAGAGGATTCAGAGCACATAAAAACTAGGTTAAAATAATGTTAAATATCTAAATTCACCCCCTGATACTAGTTACAGCTCTTCAGTATGTCTGCCTTAGCTCATGCTTTTGTCTCTAAGACTTCAGGAGTCGAACAAAGAGCATTATACTAATTATATGCTATACCATGGAGTATTTACAACAATTCCTGAGAACTGCCTGATGTAAAAAGAGAGAGCAAAAGCCTTAATTCCTACACTTTGAAGTAAATCAATCCCTTAACATTATCTGTACAGGACTTGTATGTTGTAAATATTGTCTGGGTCAAAAAGCCAGTCTCACCCTTTTACATGCTAATATCAAGATATTCTAAGTACACAGTACAAATGGTGAAGAAAAAAATGTGGGTTTTATGCCAAACAAGTTACCATTGTTTTTCCTCATATATCAAACAGGTTAATCAATCACAAATGTAAAATCTACAAAGCACAATAAAAAGTGTACAATAAATTTATCACCAGAAAACAAATGCTGTAAAATCCCAACAGCTGGTGCTAGAAATTCACAAGAGCCTCTCAAAGAAGACTTAGGGAAAACGTTTGATTCTGAATTTGAGTATAAGAACTCCCTAGGGTGAAACTATGTCATGACAACTCACTAGCCATAATGACTGCAAAGATGCATCCTGGATCAGGCAGAATTTTTACTGTATTTGATCAAAGGCAAAATAAAGTCCTGGTATATAACAGAATTCCTTTCTTTCTTGCTATCATCTCAAAACACTTCATATTTTAAGAAAAATGCATTTTATAATGAGCTCCAAATTTATTTCTTTTATTTAAAAATGCATACATTGTAGCTCCCTAGCAATTTATAAGGTTTATTTCATAAGTCAATAATTTGGTGCCAGTCGTATACTGGGATGGAGGTGCTTAACAATACATATTGATGCTTGATGTGATTTACATGAGCCTCCGTGTGCTAGGCATGTAACTACATTTGGCACATGATTACTACTGGCTTTCAATGAGACTTTGGGAATGAAAGAAGAAACATGCTTAGCTTAGTTCAGCCTACTTCCAAGTAAGAGAATCCATAGTACAGTTTAAAATTCTTTGCATTTATGTTTTTTATTAATGTCGTTTTGCCAAACATTGCTAAAAAGCATGCAAGATCCACTACCCCCTGTCCCTACCTGAAAAAACACCTCCCCCTGTATTTATTTCCATACTGTAGATTGCAGCCTAGCACAAAGACACTTCAGTGTGCCTAAATGTAGTATCTTCCTCTGAGGCAATGTAAATTGCCTGGCATGGATGCCTGTGGCACTGTGGCTATATGGCATTGAGGATCTGAACTGGTTTGATTAAAAGTAGTTTGGGAATCTGTACACTGTAACTGCATGCTGCAACAGACCCAAACATTTAGACATTAACCAATATGATGCCTATCTTTTTGGCTCATTCCTAACATTTACAGCTCTAAACCCTGTATGTGACCCACTTCAGACTGGGATTTCCCAACTTTGTAATAGGAAACACTGAGGATGAAAACATGACCCAAATCTTATTTCTCTCTGGGACATAGTGAAGACCTTACTCAGGAGAGCACGTTCTTCTGTGGCTTTGGACTCTGTAAAACATGGGAGCAGGCACTTCAGGAGTAGAGCAGAAGATGATTCCTTTTTTTTCCAAAATCTCTGCTGGAAGAGCCTGGTAGTTACAGCTGACTTTGTACTCCTGGAAGGTGTCTGTCTGAACCTCTGCGGGAAGCACTGACCTGACGTTTTGTATAACCTGGAAGACCCTAACCACCAATCTTCTCTAGCTGTACAGCTAAAAGGAAATGCATCACCAGCTGCTCAAACAAAAGTTCAAGAATAAAGGCTGTCTTCAAAACTGATAGGGGTTTTCAAGGCAAGAGGCTGAGAAGATAAATAAGGCCATCCAAGAGTTGTACAAATGAATAGAGGTGGGGCTGACTGACTGTATTGCCTCTCCAGTTTGTTGCTTCTCTTTGGGTGACTGCCCACTAATCAAAATTCACAAACATGTTTTTAAGTGTTTCGTTGTGCTCTACAAGCATTTATCAGAGGCAGTGCTTTCAGTTTATCCCAGATTCAGCAATTTAAGGTGAATCCTGTGGTCAATCAAGATCAAAAGTGATCCCCACAGGATTCCGTTCGGCTCACTGATTTACAATTTTCAGTTTATTCTGACTATGTTGAGTTTTCCGGCAATGAAACAACTTCATTATTGAAAAAAATAATCACCTGGAGGATAAGAGTGCAAAATGACATATGAATGCTTCCTTAATGGTGGGAGTTAGAAAAAAAATTAAGTAAAACTTTCCTTTGTATCAAATACTGACGAAGCTGGCTGGCTGCAGTGATGGCTGACAGAAAAACATAGAAAATGTCAACTGCCACCTTGGATGTCCTGAGAGGTAACAAGACAGACTGCATGAAGTTTTCCAGCAGATACTTACACTTCATCAGAGAAGGGAGAGAGTAACAGGTTACTTGAACCTTCTTAAAGTTACTCAGAAAGCAAAAAATCCCCTTTTCCTTTATTTTTCCACAGCTCTTGTTTTGAAAAACAGTTGTAAAAGTTGTCAGAACTAAGTTCCATCAGCTAACTGAAAGGACTTTGTCTGCCTTTCAGACAGGGAGAGCAGCTATGTGGGAGTCTACACAGTTCTGTTCAATGGCCTCCAGCCTTTCATCTCTGCTGGACGGGGTTTTTTCTATGCTGACAGAAACATGCAGTAATGCTAAAGAGACACCTTCAAGCAGAAGACCAGCTTTTTGCCAAGGGATTCTTAAGCTGCTCCATATCCACCACCCAGCCTCAGGATTTTGCCTCCAACTCCAGCTCCAGCTCTTGGGATCCTTGCGATGGCTCTCATCCCTACCTTTCTGCCTCCATTTTCCACTCCTTCCTTCCCTTCCCCTCAGCATGCGCAAACTCAGCATGCAATTGAGGATCCAAACCATGTCACTATACACATACCTGCATAGGCACTCGCAGAGTTGTCCTGTTGATCTCTAGCATAGTTCTCCACTGTAGTACATGGGTAGGCCCTAATTAAGGACATTTCCTGCAGAACTTAAGGGATCTAACCTTTTGTCTGCAGGTCATATATATCAGCCACTGAATCACCGCAAAAATAAAAAGCTACAGCATCAAGAATAAAGAAACCTGCTTTGGTTAAGTACAATGCATCATGGACTGCAAAAGTGTGGGTGCTGCTTTGGGGCTGTCAAATCATTCAAGCAGCAGAGGCAAGAGCCACTAAAACTCATCAGGGACAAAGTCATGCCATTTGGATTTCCAAAGCATTTGGAAATGAAAAACACACAACCGCTAATGCACTAGATATTTCACACTGGTAGACTACAGTGCAGATATCCAATTTACAGATAACACAACAGCTTCTTTTCCCTTAGTCATAAATTCCAGGATGATCAGATTCTGAATAGCACTCCCAGATACAAAAGAAAAATAGGGCAGATGATGAATATTTTATCGCTGAATTCTTGCTATACATAATCATATTATTTTATTATCTCATGCTGTGCAGAAAAAAAAAAGGGAAATGAGGCTAGATTTGTGAATGATAATAATAATTTGTCAAGCTGTTTGATACAAGGATGAAAATACAATAAACATGATTTTAAAAGTTGAGATAGAAAGACTGGCTACTGCCATGAAATGGGAAAATGTGGAAGTGATTTAAGGGTATTAAAGGAATGTAAAAGAGTCTGTGATAGAATAATTTATATAGCAAGGACAACAAAATAAAGTACAAGAAACACTAGCAAAAGCTGTATCCATTAAGACAAAAGGTAACCATTTTGACAGTCCTGGGAAGGAAAGATGAATAAACACCCTCTCATTACACATCTCCACTCAAGTTTCACCTTGACTTAGAAAAAGCCATTTCCTTAGTACACTGCACTTTGATTATGCGTGGACAGGGAATACCTTCTGCTAACAGGATTCAGATATACATATTCTAATCCACTTTTCCAATGGTATTTGTTAGAGCTCAAGTTTCCTTATGAATTACCACATGAAATGACATGTTTCAGTGTATTCAATCCCCATGTTAATCCAGCACGGTAAACAAGCTTTTTTAAAAAAAACAATTTTAAGAAATCAACCTTTTGAAATCTCAAATACATGCCTAAAGAGAGAATGCAGATGGAGCTCGGTAGAGGTGTGCAGAATCAATCACAGAAGCACAGAGGCTGGAAAGGACCCCTGGAGATCTCCAGTCCAATCTCCTGCCCAAAGCATATCCAGCTGCAGCAGGTTGCTCAGGGCCTTCTTCAGTTGGGTTTTGATACCTCCAAGGATGGAAGCTCCTTACTGCAATTTGTAAGGGATAAAACCTCGCTAGAATTGCTGTTTATATGAGAAATAATGACCCAGGTGTTTCAGTCACTAGCAAAGAAATGGAAACATGGCCCACAGATAAGGTAATCATATTAGCTTCAGCCATGGTGGCCTGGCATTTCATTTGAAGTGTAGTAGTTCTGTTCCTAACTGCTCTGTGTCTGTATTTTATTATCAGGAAAACACTTTAAAAACATAACAAATCAAAACCCCATAACATCTGAAAGAAAAAAAAATTTGGATTAAATAGCTTGGAGGACATTGATTTGAGAATTTCAATGCTGCTGTTCTTATTTTTTCAAGAAAGTGGTTATCCTCATTCCTGACCTATCTTTGAAAACTTCAAGTCTCTCCAGGTAGGACTTTAAATCTCCACAGTTCACTAGGGATTACAAACAGCATCAATAATGCTCTAAACATGAACTTTTAAATATTATGTTTTCAAATAATAAGCAAAGGATTAGATGAAGACAAATGTAAATATTTACCTATGTACAATGACTCAGACTGTCTGTGTGACACTTTGGTGTATAACAGGAAATAGTATCACATGCTTGGGTATCCAGCTGTCAGATTTGATTGAGTTAGGTTCCCTCATACCAAGGTTAGACACTCTGTACCCAGCCTGAGAAATCAAATTGGATAAATTCCTTTGTTTATAACTCTGTAGTAGAAAAAGGTTAAAGCAGACCCTTCTTCTGATCCAGTAAAAAAAGCCCTTGAAAGCAGTGGGAGCCTCAAATACCTGAAAGGCTTATAATTAGTCAACCTCTAAAACTCCTGAAAAAGATACCAGAGAAAGAGCTTTCCTCAAGATTCCCACATACCATTCCCCTCTTAATTAAAAAAAGTATAAAAGCACAATTGAGATCTAAAACACATTTCAGATATTTTTATCTGCTATGCAATCTCAGGAATCGTGTGTCCATTACCTCTAGAAAAGCCTCTAAAAATTAGAGCCTGCCAAGGTCAAGTTAAAGCAGGTTTTCTCCTCGGCTTGCAGGTGACTCAGGAGCACCCTAGGATCCCATGATTTTTATGCCCTTTCATCCTGACTTTCAGTGAGTGCTGCACTTCAAAGCCTTTTTGGTTTGAAAAACCAGAAACAGAGGTCAGAACACCAATGTTTCCCTGTTGTTTTTTTTTCTAAATTAAAAGATTAACTGGACATTCATCATACCAATTTCCATTTCAGAAATAACGCATGGCCTCATACGGCACGAGAGCCAGGCTAACATAGCCAGTGTCTGCATTTACCAGTCCAGAACCAAAACCCCACAGCAGCACTCAGAGCACACACCTAGAACAGGTGCACACACGAAGCATCATCATGCATTACTACATGTACAGTGAGAGATCAGATATTTCCATCATGGGAGATGGAGGACATGGTGCTGCTGAATACACATCCATAAACAAATGCAAGGCATGAATGGCTTTTTTTAATCATTTCCCCTTTTCACCTCTAGCTTCTCCCAAGGACTATAATTTAATATTAAATGCTGATCTCAAGCATTTCCTTTGTGCAGATGTACCGGATGTGAGACAGGAAGGAAGACTCTTTACTGCATTTATGTAAGCTGTTGCTGGCATGAGGGAGAGAGGCAGAAAGACCAAGCATCGCTAAGAGTGGCGTTACAATGTGTTAAGGGACTGAGGAAGCTTATCCATTGCCCTGCATTTCCTTATGTGTGTATGTTTGACCTCCTTTAGGTGTCCTCTATTTTCTGTAGGAGAGCTTTACAGCTTCTCGAGAACTTCACTCAGGGAATAAGAGTGCTACAAATATTTGTCCTAGGTAATTTATCTTACTGAATGTGTTATTCTGATAAAGCTTCTCTTGAGAGTAAAGCATGCCACCTTTCCGGTGAAATACATGGACCTTACTTTCCAGTTTCACTGAGGGTCATTATACTGTGTGATCAACCTTGGCCTGGCTGCTTCAGGTGCAGAGCTTCAAAAACAAATCAGAGTTCCACTGAGGTAGCTTAAATATAAATTAAAAATGCATGGACTGACCTTTGTGTCACTTGATGAAGGCTTATATTTTTACCAGTTGTGATACACTAGATCAGGGAAGGAAGGTAGATATTTCAGATTATGTTTTTCAGATAGGAAAAAAGAATACTAAGAAGAAAACAGAATTAGATGTGAAATACCTATTCAACTGCATAAAGAAGCACAGGTGTCACAGCCCAGTGCATGCACCAACCCTAAGACATTTGTCTGATGCAAACAGTATCAGCAAAAACCCCTGTTTTGTTAAACAAAGCCTTACCTTTCTGCTATAGATTTCCTTGGGAAATAAAAATCCTCTCCTGCGAGGTAGGCAGCTGCAGTTCCACCTCCGAAATAGGTTTTCCTCAAGAGGGGGGCAATCCGGTTGTTTACCAATAATGCTCCTAAACCAGTCGGGAATCCAAAGATTTTATAGAATGAGATAGGGATAAAATCAGCTTGGTGAACTCCCAAGTCTAATGGAGAACTGCTCACATACGAAGCTGCATCTAGTAGAACAAACCACTTCCCTGGTATTTTGATGGGGTGGAGTTTTCCAGATTTTATGTCCTGTATCCATGAAAGGGGATATTTGGTACCAGAAAAATTGCTCTGAGCTGGATAAGAGAAAAGATGAGGTGTCGTGCAGTTTTGTTCTTCAGCTGGTAACCTGTTTTTTTCTGATAAGATTTCCTTTGGTTTTATTGGAACAGACAAGACATTCATTGAGGCAGTTATCCCCCTCATACCCACCACAGATGTGTGGCTGTCAGTTAGGTAACAAAATCGACTGCTGGGTTGCTTTGTGCCTTCAGGTATCCAAGGGAATGCTTCTGCTACTAGTTTAAGTGCAGCTGTGCATCCAGATGTAAAAATGATGGTGTAATCTTCAGCAGTAGTGTGAAAGTGTTGCAATACTCTGAAAAATGGGAAAAAAAGATCCAGTTATTTTCTGATTTTTCTATTTTATTGCTGTGTGATATATTTTGTTTTTCCTCAGCATAAATTCTTCTACTCTGACATCTGATACGAACAGAAGTAGACAGGTTTTGCCAAATAGCACAATAAACTTCAACAAGTGTAACCCAAATCATTTTGCCCACAAGAGACTCTTCCAATGCTGCAGTGAACGTGGCTGTGTTTTTAAGGATAGAAGCCGATTCTGCCTGGCTTTGAATAGAGTGGCCAGTATGATCCCTCAGTGGGATCAGAATCAAGCCTGCATATAATTAAAATTACGCTGTCCTTGAGAGAGCCCAGTTTTATTTGCACTATTAGGGTTTTTAGTTTATACAGCATTTGGAGCAGACAGAATATCTTTCCATTAAAAAAAAAAATCCACTTAAATACTGGGCATCCCAATTAAGGGTCACAGGATTCAATATAGAAACCTTAGCATACAACTTTCCTCCTTGCTTGTATTATTAACAACAGAAACAGAAGACAGCAAGAAGCAGCATATGCTTCCTATGTGCCTTATGCACGCAAGGCTGTCATCTCTGTGGTCTGCAAAAACAGCCTAAACCAGAAGCAACCTAATGTCTTCCAATGAGCCAGACTATGAAAACTGAAGCAAGCCAGTCTCTTGAGACACATCTACACTACACACTAATTAATGCCTGGACAGCACCTCGTTGTTTCTAAACCACCTTTTGTGAACTCCATCTAATACACTTTTTAGTACCCATACTGGCTTGTGCATGTTACAGTTTTGCAGTGTGCAAGATAGGTCTTTTCAGAGGCTGAGGAACAGCTTCAATGTAGTCACCTTTCTTACCTTTTTCACCTGATGAACTTTCTCTGAATTAACATTCATAAAACTCCTACTAATATTAACAGGAAATGTAACAACCATCTAAGAGACACTAGCTTCAGTGCATGGAGCAGAGCAAACAAAATTGAACTAAAGCATAAATGTTGCTGCTCAGCAATGCTGTCTGGTTTTCAAGGGAAGTGAGATGTAACAGGGTTTCTCAGTGCATCTCTTCTGCTGCAGAGCGTTTTTGTGAGCAACATAACATATCAGCACTCTCCAAGCAGCTGGCACTCTGATCTGTGTAATTCCAAGGTACAGACCAGCATTTGGAGAGTCTATGAACTCTGGTTCCCAATGTGTATCATTAAAAGTCTGCATGTTTTATATAACGGGAGATTCCCTTACTAGAACAGGCAGAAACTGAAGACACAGTTGGATTTAACTGTAAGTGGTACAAAAGGTTACACGACAAATTCAAGCTAAAATTTCCTGAACCATAGGACAGCAGAGAGAAATGCCTTAAAGTTTTATATATCCAGTCTGAAACACAAATTCTATGGGCAAAGGGTGGTAGAGCTGGTGGTGTGGTTTAACCCCAGTCGGTAACTAAGCACCACAGAGCCGCTTGCTCACCCTCCCCCTCCCCACCTGGTGGGATGGGGGAGAGAATTGGGAAAAAAAAAAGTAAAACCCATGGGTTGAGATAAAGACAGTTTAATAGGACAGCAGAGGAAGAGAAAATTATTATTATTATTAATAATAATAATAATAATGATAAAAGAATGTACAAAACAAGTGATGCATAATGCAATTGCTCACCACCTGCCGACTGATGCCCAGCCAGTTTCCGAGCAGCGATCACTGCTCCTTGGCCAACTCCCCCAGTTTATATACTGAGCATGACGTCGTATGGTATGGAATAGGCCTTTGGCCAGTTTGGGTCAGCTGTCCTGGCTGTGCCCCCTCCCAGCTTCTTGTGCGCCCAGCAGAGCATGGCAGGCTGAAAAGTCCTTGAATAGTGTAAGCACTACTTAGCAACAACTAAAACATCAGTGTGTTATCACCATTATTCTCATATTAAATCCAAAACACAGCACTATACCAGCTAGTAGAGAGAAAATTAACTATCCCAGCCGAAACCAGGACAGCTGGGTGTGTGGGGCGCAGCAATCAAAGATTAAACACTAGAAAAGAAATAATTGCAATGACTTTGACTATTAGGACTAAAAAACACCCCGGGCAAAGGCCCACTGAAATGATACTATTAATACTTTTCTCAGTTAAAGGAAAGTCTTATTGTAATGGGAAGTACAGGATACAACAAATGGATTCATAGGCCCAAATGAGACTTGAGTTTCTTCAGAACTTAAATTTTTGAAATCTGATGCAATTGGTAGGTATTTTATGTCTTCTGGAAATGAAGAAAGAATTTCAGCTTTTATGAAGGACATCATCAGGTCAGGGATTTAAGCTTTAAACGTTCTGAGAAACTGTTTGAAAGAATTCATAAGGATCTTTCTGAAATAGATCTGCCAGGGGATAGTTGCTGCAAGCATTCACAGCTCCGGACATCATTTTTAAAGACTGTGTTCACAGAAACCAAACTTCTCCATTAGACTTAAGAAATCATGTTAGGGATGAAGATAGGGACAATCACAGAAGTTTTTGTATCAGGTATTGAACTGACAGCCTGCCTCATTCATCACTGTGACCTGCTCTCTCTGGCCACTGAATCACATCCACTCCCCTGTTCCCTGCAGTGAGCTGTACAGCCTTTCCCACCACCACCTGCATTACAGCTTGAAGTATGCCTGTGTGTCGTATAGGACGCCTGAGTGAAGGGACCTGAAACCCTCAACCCAGGCAGCAGCCTCTGTTGAAGTTAAGCTAGCTGTGGGGTTACCACTCAGAGCCATGCCCTGAATTTCAGCCCTGACATCATTCTGCCTTTATTCTCCTTTCCTTGCATTCACCTAGATACAGAAACAGTGGAAAGCAGGGCAAGCAAGAATCCTAACTTCTTCAAGGAGAGAGCGGAACAGCATTAGACCCTTGTTTCTAGGGGAACGGAACTGCAGAATGTGGGTTAGCAAGGAGGCCATGTCTTTGTGGTTATGGACATAATTTTGTATGTGGCCTATTTTTGTATATACTACAGTCATATTGGATAGGTCTTGGAATCATTAAACTGACATAAACACAAATTATAAAAAGGTTGTGCAATTCCAAAAAAAAAAAATCAACACCACCAAAGTATCAAGTTTTCTATGTTTTTACCTCTGTGAGCACTAGGACAAGTTACATATTCACATGTATGTGCACACACAGAATACCTTTCAAGTTAAAAAACTAGGTGACAGGAGCAAATTCTTAATATGTAACGTCTCTTCATAAGAGCAAGCTGATGAGCAGCGACAGAAAGCATGCTGAAGACTCTTATCAAGCTGCTCCTCTTCTACTTTCTACACTTTCCCTGCTCTCCTCCCCAGTCAGCTTCTTTGTGCCACACAGGCTGAGTGGGAGGTGAGACACAGCTAGGCAAAATGCCAAATTTTGCTCAGGAATAACAACCTGCAGTTCTACACAGGAATTGTACTCGCTTACTGCAGCACTTAATTTGATCAAAAGACACTGTAAAATGACAATAGCTGGGATGCAGGAACGGTGGGTCAGGATTTAATAATGGGATGCTGTTGTCCAACCATGAATATCAGAGCCAGTGAGTACTTTTATTAAACATTTTCACAAATTTACAAAACAATAAATATTATTGTGGGTTGTTTAGGCTCACAAATAGTGACAGCTCTATGTTTAATTCATAAATGAGAGAGACAAAGCTCATGCACATTGGTAGTATTTTAACTATGTTTCATTTTAAATCATTCAAATTCAGAAACAGCTGAACAGTTCTGAAATAAAATCCATGACATAACAGTTATGCATTTATCTGTTCAGTTCAGTACCAGAAATTGACTTTCACATGAAAAAAATCAAGCTTTAGGGTAAAATTTTCAAAAGTGCCCAAATGAATTAGAACCATTTTTTAAAGGTATTTAAGTTCCTAAAGCTAGAGAAACAACCAAGTTACATTTCTAATTGACTTCAATAGGAATAGGTTCTTTTGTGAATCTCATCAGGTACCTATTTGCATTTTGGGTCTCTTAAATGCCTCATAAAATTGCTATGATTCCAGTACTTGCAAAAGAGGTAGAATTTTCAAAGTTAGACTTACATTTTGGCTCAAGTATTTCTAACATTAAAAAAGGAAAATAAATAAAGCAGTATCAACTGAGTTAAGGGAACTTCCTCCTCCAGAATGACTTCTGATGCGCAGAGCAGAAGAGCTGTGAGCACCTCAGAATAAGGTTTATAAAATGAATACCACGAACTCCTGAACTAGAGCAGCACTGCTGTGATAAAATCAGAGTACTTGGGGATAGAAAACTGCAATACATCTGAATGACTTCTGCAGCCCACAGTACTACATCCTCTGTTTTGACATGAATATTGGGAAGCACTGGCTATTACACACAGAATTCCTAATGCTCTCTGTCTTCGTGTAAGACATACCCCATTACAGTGAAATGCAGTTCACCTTTATTACTCTCCTGAAAGATTTATGGCCATATATAAGGTGGTTGTTGGCAGCAGGACTAAAGACTTGCAGTAGAAAACTGATAGCTTGATCTACTATAGCTCACAGCTGCAAACAGCAGTGGTATTTTATAGTATTACAAATTTCCTCTTTTCAAACGACCCTTTGGAAGAAATGACTAAGAGGATAATTGTTTCATTAAATGTACTGATACAGCTGTGCCATCACAGCGAAGATGGCAGAAAGCCTGAGAAACTTGACCCAGTACCTTGCTTTCAGGTGGGCAAGGTGGGGGAGGAAGCTGCACACTCCATCTTTATAGTACATCAAAGACCCGCCATGACCCGCCACCCCTTCTCCCCTCCTCTCACCTCCCCAAGAGCACACAGATCACAACACACGGAGGTCAGTAGCACACGGCCAAGAAGACAGTCCAGGGAGAAGCCACTGAAAATGCCCTCACTTGACCACACTTCCCTGTGCACACTCGTATTCTGAGACCTCTCTGTTAGCTGGTGTTTAATCCTTTTAAAAAGTTGCCATAAGAGTTTTGTATCTTCATGACTGCAGTTGAGCCAAAATGCCTTACTACTGTAAAGTAAACACTGGTAGGGAAAGTCAATTAATTTTCAACCAAGCTTGCTGTCTCATTTTATACATTTAATACACACATAATTAATAATGGGCTTTATAGTTAAAAATATCTATAATCAAGTCATATATTTGAGGTAGTAGTCACATTATCTAACTTATCAAATCCAACAGCCTGAATTAATAGTTTAATTAGAACTAGACACTCCACATTGCCACTGGCAGCTCTGCAGAAGGCAAAGGCTACTGATTTGTTCAGCTACCTTAGTACACAGTGTCACCCAAAGTTAGATGAAAGGGACGCCCTCCAAAGCTGTTGCCTGGCTGCTATTACCTCATGCAAGAAAACCCATGTTCCTCCTCGCCACCAGCTCTTCATTTGTGGCTCTCAGCAGCAGATCAGTAGCAGCGCTCCCACAAAGGCACAGATGTCCATACTATACCATTTCCATTACAGCCTTCCAAAATTCTGTTGATTTACATGGCTTTTCTTCCATGCTTCTAGGCTTTAAATACTTCTAAAATACACATTATATCAATTTGTCCACTCTTCAAATTTACCATTTTGCAAACACCTGTAAAAAGCTGAACAGCAACTTATATTGCTAGATTTGGGTCCTTCCACACTTTAATTCCAGTTGGTGCAAACATTTCAATTTCTAGTTGGCAAGATCAAAATATGGTCAAGGAGTTTGTGATTTTCATGTTTTATATTTGTATTCACATTTTTATTTATATTGTATATGAGCTTTCATAAATATTGTCAGTACAATGATTTTCTAGCCAGTAGCTGATCTAGCTAAAAAAAACCCCCCTTTTAAAAGTTTAAGTATTGCCATTGTAACAAGAGATTCAGCTTTGAGGACAGAAGCATAGTTATCTATTCAACAGTACAAGTTTAGCTACCACTTTATAAAGGTTCCTTTTCAGCTGCACATTTATATACAAAAATTATTTCTTATTATAAAATTTTTCCATTGTCACGCTACCCAGGAGCACAAATCCAGTTTGGACTTGTACTGAGAGATGCTTAGCTTGAGCCTCAGAAATTTCATCACACTGTTTTCTGCTCTATAGAAACTCTGAAAAGATATAGCATACTGTTGTTTAAAGAATAGGTTTTGTACAAATGGCAATTAAAAAAAAATTACTCGAGTCAAACAAAATATTTTATTTTGATTTAGATTTTTTTTTTAAGGTTAGAGGGTAACACTTTTCATAACAGGCGTTTTAATCCTTTCCGCACACAAGTGCAAGTGAGACCTATAGATAGTGGCTACATTTATATTTCTGGGTAAGAGCATTTTAACCTTCCTCATTTATTAATTAAGGGTCAGCTCCAGCTATCAAAGCAGTCAGTTGAAAAACTCCCATCAACTTTAGTGAGGGATCCTAAGGTCTTGTAAACTGCTGTGGTTGTTGTAACAACCTGCTTTTAGGCTTAACTTAATGTGCAGCAGTAGTTCTTCTGTACTTTTTCTCTCTATGTATATGACGAAAAAAGGAACGAAAGATGTGGGTATCCTCATTTAAGCCAAAACAGAAGGATACCATAAAGAAGCACACACTGCTTAACATACAACCCAAATTTTCCTTAACTTCACTCACTGACAGAAGTGACAGCTTATCTTAACTAGTTACAGCTATATCCATAAGGGGAAAGCTCTGGTTTAACAAACTAAAGACAACCTTTCTGGGTAGGAAATGTCTTATATCTTATTTTGTAAAGGCAAGGTCTATTCAATCCAGTATGTCACAGCACAGAGTTATATTCTCATTGTCAATTCCCAATTCAAATAAAAGCAAACTGAAATTATGAATACTTTTAAGAATCAACTGTATTTAAGCAGGAAAAAAAATCTATCAATCAAGTCTGTCTTCCTCCAGCAAAACATTAATTTAATGAAAAAAGCCCCTGTAAAGGTTTGGGTTTTTTCTCTTAAAGTACTGTTTTCAACAGAAATCTATGCCATATCATCTCTGCGACCTGTGCAGCTAACCCAGTAGAGGTCCATCAAATTGAAGTATTTGCCCATGGATTAATACCTGCATAAGGAAGAGCACTGGGATAAATAAACCTTTATAGTTCTCTCTCAAAGTTTGCTCAGTCCCCTTTTCTGTTTCAGTTTCCTCTCTCATACTGACAACGCACAAATTTAAACCTTTCAGAGCATGAGCTAGCTGTGAAATAGGCACACACTCTATTTATCCTCACTGGTTACATCCACATAAACTTGTTTTCTGACCGTTTTACTCGAAAGGCACTCATTCTGAACCCAGCTTCTTCCCATTTCTGCTTGCATGAGAGTGATTAGAATCTCACCCATTTGCACTACTTCTGCTTACGGCAACACTAAAATTAGCTCCCTGAACGTATGAAATAAATGATTAGCTGGAATACACCTCAAAAGCTCCACTTGGCATAGGTAGGTGATGGAAAAATCCCTCCCTTTCTATCTGAAGGCATTACTTTCTTTAGGCATTCATGCTCATCTATCTGAATTGAAGCATTATAATCCGTTATGTTTATTCTCCTAGGCACTGCCTGATTCACTGGAGACACACTGTGGAAATACCCATTCGCTTACAAAGGGTCATAGTTGGTTTTCACCAAATAAATCCCCTCTCCAATTCTGCAAAGCTGGCAGCACAGCAGAATGCCTGGAGTTTCCCCCACACAACACCTGTAGAAGAGCAGGAGCTCTTTACTGGCTACGAAATGTCTTCCTGCAGTAAAAGATGCTTTAATGAACAAAGCCTATGAGAGGCACACACCCTGACCAAAAGGTGTTGACTCTCATTACAACGTGCACATCCAGAAGGCATTCAGTGTCACACCAGGCATACTGACAGAGCAAACTAAAATTTAGGGTGGTATTATGGCACCGCATATAACCAGAAGAGCAAAACAGTGGGAAGGAATCATGAAAACCATAAAATCCAACACTGCAAGCTACCTGTTGGCACAGTTTGTTCTAACACACAAATGTTAACTCCTCTCACTGACAGAAGCCTGTAACTCCTATAACTTTCTAGATGTGTCAGAAACCCCTGGGTAACTGTTTCCTTTGAAATTAAACAGTTATTTTTCTGTGTAGAGAGGGAAGATCAATAGCTACATGATTTTAAAACCACTTTGTGGGATATTTCTTGTGAGTAAGATCAGCCAGATCTGTTTACTCTGGTGCTTGAACAACTGCCAAAGATTTCTAAAAATGCTCGTGAATCCCAGTATTTTCATTAATTAGGACAGAAATGACTCTGCAAATTTATACCATAGGTTTGTCAAATGAAAATTCACCACCTGCTATTCAAGTCAACCAGGAAGGAAATGGAAAAAATAATCCATATTTTAGGCAACCATTTAAGGAGGACCAGCCATAAACAGCAAACAGCTCATGAACAAACCCTTCCAAACTGTATTTGCACAAACTAACTGCCAAATAGAAAACTACAAATTAATCTGAATCAGTTTGCAAATCATTCATGTATTAAAATTCAAAGTATTTTTCAGCAAATCTTAGGAGTCACCATGAGAAAGCAAAATTAAAACCAAACATAGGAAGATTTTGTACATGGACTAGCATATCACCTCAGTTGCTGTCTAGGGCAACTTCAGCATGAGATGTCTTCATCACAGTATTTTCTTCATAAGATACACCAAACAAGTAAGGTCACTGTATTTGCCCTTTCCAAACTCTCTTACCTAGCACAGACCACAAGTTTTTTCTTTAGGCATCCCCTGAGCAGAAACAAAGACTGCATCAAGACTGACTTCAATGGTGAACACTCAAGACAGCGCAGTACCAGCCAGAGGTATCACTTCTACCAGAAATATCTGTAATATCCTACTTACAGGCTACGCGAACAAATTAAAGGGTGTGCATATGGAAATTCATATCCCCTTAAGACATCTACACTATGGATACCAGAGCACATCACCCTTTACAAGCCACTCAAAAGCCACAGGCTCCACAGCAGGCAGCTCATCTGACCCAAGCTAGAAGTCTACTTCAGGCTGAGATGCCTACCCTGGGACATGTCCAATTCCTTCCATTGCCTGCCAAAGGCATTTAAATGTCTCATGCATCATACACAGCTACTCTTATCCAGCTTAACCTCAGCTTCAGTATCTTTGGAGCGCAATCATCCCTCTTTCCAATCTTACTCAGTAGGTCCTGATCTCTAACCTTTCCATGTGTTCTGAGCTCCTGCTGGAGAGATTCGTTCCTCTGTATTGCAATGTCTTATTAATTCTGCTAATGCCAGCAAGCATCACTGGCATGAGGCCTGCCTACCTACCCTAGGGATATTTGCTGGTAACTGGTGAGAAGTTACTTCACTTTGTTTTCTGATTCTTGGAAAGTGGAGCATGCAGCTGGCTATTTTCCAGCAATATAACAAATATAAACTTGTAAAGGCTGCTGCAGAAAAAAAAGATAAAAAGGAAAAAACAAAAGCACAGTTAGGTGTTCTTACAGTTCCACACTCTAAAGTTTTTACAGTTCTTAATCTTTTAAGTAACCTCACATACAAATTAAATATTGTTTAAGGTGTTAAAAAAAACTTCATAAGCTAGACTTTTTTTGGTTTTTTTTTTCTTTTTTTGGTAAAAATAATATACTATTGCTTCAAATATTTTTTAACATTATTCTTTGTTTAACTTTTCTTTAGGGGAATTTGTTTCTAGATCAGCTTTGGCCTTTAAACTGTGTACTTCTATGATCTTTCCAGCTATGGTGTTTTTCTTTTTTTTTGTAGTGGTTTTGCAACCAGTTAAAAAACTACAGCAAATTTTCTCCTGAAACAGTATGTCATGTACTCCAGACACTGTGACCCTAGTAAATCTCTTTTCCCTGTTGGTGCCAGAAAATGGACATGTGACAACCAGTAACTGTCTACGACCCATTTACAAAATGGATTTGCCATCAAAACCAAATAAGTTTGACTTATTTGCACACTGCCAGGTATTTTTGATTCTAAAGTGCAAGTAACTAAGCATAGCTTCAAAAGCATAACCCAGCATTTCTCATACTATTCAGCAACAGTTAGGCTTATTCTGTGGGGCAGGAGTCAAGCACAGACATATGCTCATTACTTATGGAGTCTTCCATTACTTATTTAGTCTTTGCATTTTTACTTTGGGGTGGTATTGCCTGGCACTAAGGTAGGTTTGAGAGGCAGTACGAGAGCAGTTGTGTAGATGAGCCTGTGCAACTCCCGCTGGGCGCTCCTCTACGCTGGCTCCAAGCAAGTCCATTCCTGAGCTGTGCTGGGGACCAAAGCACAGCAGTTGTGACAAGGCATGCCGGTCCCAAACACTCCCACATGGCTAGCAATCTTCTTCCACCGTCTTCTTTCTGAAGTTTAAGGACTCACATGCTGACACATGTAGACTCAATCACTGTTATTTATGGTTATCAGACAATGGATACACCAGAGTCTATAGCCTGTGAAGACTATAGCTGCCTGCCTCCTCGGCAGACATCTTCCCAATGCCAAGATCCATCTGATGGTTCCTACTCCAATTCCTGCTCTAAAACAAAGCCTTGATCCTAATCTCGAAACATATCAACCACAAATGAAGTTAGCTATATCAGTGATCACATATGTATTGCTGACTCTCTAATATTAACCTCTTCCTCTGCAAAAATTACAAAATATAAGGTGAAAGGAGATGGACAAAGAAAAAAGGCTTTCATGTCAAAAGGAGTCAGCTACATAAAAAGGACCTATAGCAGTGATGAAGTACTCTGATCCCACATGTCCAGAAGATCAGGAACTGACCGTTTCCAGCATAACCTTTTAAATCCACCTCTTCAACGTATGACTGATGGCCTGACTACAAAAAATCATTACACCCGTAGCCAGATCTTTCTTGCTCAAGGGAAAAAAAAAAAGATGAAGAAGGGATAATTTCTTGCAATTCATAAAAGGCCTGTATAGTGAGTTCACATTTACTTGGGAAACACTTAGGCCCAGAACTTCAGAGGTACTCAGGTGCTTAAGCAGGAATTAGATGATTTTGTAAATTTGGGCCTCAGTTACTATGGTGACAGGGACTATGGCAAACACTCATACATAAACAGGCCTTATTTCATCAAGGGTTGCTTTTCAAGTACTATGCTTTTGTCTGGAAATGGCTTTAGATGAAGATGTTAATCTGAAATCTCCTCAGTCTGCTTTCAAAATACAGAGGGCTTACATAAATCTATTCATGCATTTCAACAGCATTTTACTTTACATGGCATAGGTATCCCAGGCAAATCAGACAAATCCTCAACAGCAGTTTGTACTTCCCCTTGCTCTGGTGAAAAGTCACAAGAGTGAAGTCTGGAAGACAGCTGGCCACTGTTTATTTGCCATTTGTTTTTCATGAGGTGTGATGGCCCACCTCAGCAGTGTAGCTCTGATTTTGCTTTCTAGGAAGAACATTGAAGCATTTTACACAAAACCACAAAAACCTCCTATCAGTATGAAGGGCAGTGGCAATAATATGAAGAGCAGAGCCAGTAATCCTTGGCCCATGAGTTCTTGAAACCTGCAGGACCCTCATACTTTGGTAAAACAGTGGACTATCCGATCACTTGTGAGTTAGAAATAACACGATACCATGAATATTAGTGAAACCATCCTGGTGACCGTAATTACAGAAATACTCAAGAGTGAAAGCCTTTTCTCCTTGTTTGTTGAGCCGTCCAAAGGATTCTCGGTGTCAAGGTGCACTTGCTGCATGCTGTTGGCACTGAACCGTGTTCATGTTTTGGCTCAAACAGCCCCAGGATTTCCCAGAAATTATGAATGGATGGTTTGCTCATATGGGAAACATCACTTCTGCCTGTCAAGTCGCTCTTCATTCACTTTAAATCCTGACAACTGTGCTTCCAGTGCTCCTGGCAGTTGAGGGAGAAACTGCTCTACACATGATGGATGCAAAAAGGCATAAATGACTGTTGAGGGATACTCTTGGCTTGCCTTAAAACAGAACCTGGTTGCGATCTATGCCAAACACATCAGGGAACAAGGAACAACAAAAGCATTTTAAGGAGCTCACAAGTGGCATTTTTAGAATCATAAAATGAAAGCAGCTTAGAGGGAACTTAAAACAACTTAAAACACATAGCATCACAAAACCTCCATATAAATGCCTCTGTTTTACTAATTGAACAGAAAATATTAATCAAACTCAGGAACCAGCCACTGCATATGTGAGAAGGAGCTAAGAGAAATATTTTGTAACTTGCTGCAATCCTTCCCATATTGTCTGAGGATCATTCTGTTCAAAACAAAATGAACATGGAAATTATAAACTGAAAGTAAGTAATACTGTTTAAAGTGTCCCATTAGTTAATTCTGATATAAATTAAAACTGCTATTGATCAGAAAGTTCACCCCAGAGGATGTATGTTAAGTAACCTCTCCTTTTTGCAATTTGTGCTGCCTGGCAGCAGGAAACCTCATGAAATCAAAAGTAACTAAAAAGTATACTAACAACCATAATTTCCTACAATCCTTCTACACTGCATCCTCATCTTGTAGAACTGCTAAGTAGAAAGCCTGAGCCAGAAAATGCAGTAGCTGCCTTGGCTTTCTCTTTTTCTCACTATCTAGCTCCTGGGAGATAGAAACCTGACCTAGGAGGCCAGGAAATCCAGATGTGAGATGGTCAGTCCATATGTGGGGATAGACACCTATGTCCCACATATTCTGGGAAACATCCTGAATCATAGAATGCTTTGGATTGGAAGGGACCTTTACAGGTCATCTAGTCAAACCCCCCTGCAAGAGCAGGGACATGTTTAAGTAGATCAGGTTGCTCAGAACCCCATCCAAGCTGACCTTGAATGTTTCCAGGGATGGGGCCTCCACTACCTCTCTGGGCAACCAGTTCCAGTGCCTCACCACCCTCATTGTAAAAAATTTCTGTCTTAAATCCAGTCTAAATCTGCCCTCCCTTAGTTTAAAACCATTGCTCCTTGTCCTGTCACAACAGGCCCTGCTAAAAAGTCTGTCCCCATCTTTCCTATAGGTCCCCTTTAAGTAATGGAAGGTTGCTATAAGGTCTCCTCGCAGCCCTCTCTTCTCCAGGCTGAACAACCCCAACTCTCTCAGCCTGTCCCTGTAGGAGAGGTGCTCCAGCCCTCGGATCATTTTCATGGCCCTCCTCTGGACCCGCTCCAACAGCTCCATGTCCTTCTTGTGCTGGGGGCTCCAGAGCTGGACGCAGTACTCCAGGTGAGGTCTCACCAGAGCAGAGCAGAGCAGAGGGGCAGAGTCACCTCCCTCGACCTGCTGGCCACACTTCTTTTGATGCAGCCCAGGATACAGTTGGCCTTCTGGGCTGCGAGCGCACATTGTTGGCTCATGCCCAGCTTTTCGTCCATCAGTACCCCCAAGTCCTTCTTTGCAGGGCTGCTCTCGATTGCATCATCCCCCAGCCTGTATTGAGACTGAGGATAAAATAGCAAATTCAGGATTGCTGTGAACTGCTGCAACCTCACTAAAGCCAATTACAACAGGTAAGGAGCAATACTTAGGAACCTGTTTCTGACTTCCCAAGTATGCCACCCTGCATAGTAAAGCCACAAAAAAAATCAGGTCAGGGAAAGACTCTCAAAATGAGCAGAGGACTACTCACATGTGTAGGATATTGCCATACACAGAACGACATACCCTGATCAGTTGACCCAAAATACTCAGCATCTTGTGGGAAGAGACCCACAGATCACACCTTCAAAACAGTGATAAAGTTGACTTTTTAAGTTCAAGATTTTTTACAGAATAAAAGCAGAAAAAACAGAATGGAAAAGCCTCATCATGTTTGACTTCTTTGAAGGGTTATTTGAAATGGGATGATCAGCAGTTAAGAACATTGGCAAAATTCCTCTTTCTGATTCCAGCTATCAAGGACTAAAAAAACAAAAGAAAGTAACGCGTTACAGCTGACAACTGAAATCTGCATTGTAGCCTTTCAGCACTCAAGTTGACATGTACATGTGTCAAGCTAGAAAAGCAGGAAAACTCATTCTTCTTGATTACACATAGATACACAGAAATTGCCAAATTCAGACTTCGCTAACTTCACGATACTGTCGATGCTTATGCACCAACAAAAATTTTGTTTCTCATTACAAGATTTCTTAAATTCTGTTGTTGTTGAGGGGACAGATTAATTATTCTTCTTGTTATCACTGATAAATTTGCGGTCATTGCAGCAGAACTAATAGTTGCGACAACACTGATGCAATTCCTATCAGTCTATGCACGTGTAGGGGCACATGTGTTGTTACACACTCACAGTTGCATAAATGGAAGCCCTCTACCCTTGATTAACTTTCAAGGAAAAATACAGTCTAGAATTTATTGCTGCTGGGATCCAAAAGTCCTGAAAGTGTATTCAAGCTAAAACAAAAGACTGGGTACATTCATGCATTACCTTGTACAGCGATGAAACCCTTTTGGGAAAAACGTAATTGAGTGAATAAATCTTAGACTAGACATGGATTTAACCTATAACCCTCTTGCATTAGTGAATCTAAGCATTCTACAAATTCATCAAAATTGGAAAGCTTTATTAATGGCTGAAAAAAATATATTCTGCAATATATTGCAACAGCCTCTGTATTACTCTGCAGCATCATATTACAATAGGGTAGCTGTTGTGAAAGTGATCTCTTCTCAAATACAAACCAGATGGGATGTAAGCAGTAAGATCTGATCAGAGATTTAGAGATCTACCAAAGCTGTCCCCCACAGCCCTGGGCTCAAGTTCCAGCAGGATCAAGTCAGATTTCATACCCACAAAGAAAGAGAACAGAATTCCAAGATGTTTACTTTACAAAGATTTTTCAGACAAACGCTACTGCCTTTCTGCTCTGTGTACTTTTTAACTCTACCTATCATGATTTCAGCACTATTTCTGAAGATTTGTCACACCTCCGATGCTTTGATATTAGCTTTGGTAACATCTAATATCACAAGGAGCAGAATGAAAAGTGCAGAATATATTTGATGAATATTTATTCAGAGTTTTAAAGACATTCATGATATGTACGTCTGTGCCCTTTGTACATTGCTTTCTGCAAACATCCCAGCAAATGTAGAGTGAGTATGAATGATTACAGAATGTTCTGGGAAAGTAAATACTGAACTTGTAATTGTACACTAGAAATCTGATTCTAAGGGCTATGTTCTAAAAGCCAAAGGCAGAAGTTTAACATGCTCCCTGTGTCTCATCAAAGGGTTCAAATTTTGAATTGCAAGACCTCAAAATGAATGGCTGGCAAGCATTCCATCCAACAAGGATGTCAGCAGAAATTATTTGGTGAATAACAAACCACACTGAAGAACAGTCTAATTTTTATGGGCAATTTCCAGAATAAGAAATATGAAATTCCTAACACAGAATAAATAATTACATTCTTTGCCTAGCTTACTGTCACCAGCTCACTAGGAATTCATCCAGAAATGGACACCAAAAGGAAACTTTTCTGCAGAAGCCATATTTAAAAGACAATTAAATCCCAGAGTGATGTGTGAAAGTCCATCGTACTGCAGTACATATTTTTAGCTATCACAATTTCAAATTTCATTAAGTGTTCAATGTGACAGGGCAGCAGGAGATAAGTGCTCTGTTGTACCATTTCATACTTTTTTATCATCTGTCTAGACCATCTGGCTGCAACTCAACACTGCATGCCCCTAAAACAAAGGTAGATGCATGAACTGTCAAGAGACACTATCAAAGTAAGTTACCTATGAGTATTAGCAGAAGGAGACAGAAACAGTAAGTGGTCCACTATAAAAAGCAGAAGGACTCTTTCCAAATGTACTTTACTTGTGATTCAAAAACAATTAAATGTGATGGGTACAAGATATTTTATATTGCTGCTGATGATTCACATTATAGATCTATTGGGCTCTTTTCATTATGCATGATTTTTAAACAAGTTTTTGAAAAGGGCAAGAATTGAATATATATTTTCAAACTTACAGTTTAATTCTCATATTGCCCTGCCTTCTGAAACTCTGCCATTCCCTTGCATAATAATATTTTCATAGGAATATAAAAATAAAGGTATTGTGACAGCCTGTGGCACAAAACCTTCAAGAAAGCAAATACCTTTACTTAGCCCAATTAGGCAAACCCTTGCTCTGTTGAGATTGGGCAGCCATCAATCAGGCTTTCATTCAAGATGTGTAGATGTTGTCCACTAAGCCAGTGCTCATCGCAGTATGTTTGACGCTGCATGTATTGCTACAAGCGTGTGTGGCTCAGAGTAGCCTTGGCCACTTTCATTCTGGGTGCTCAACTCTTGGTACTCACTAGAGAGCTGCTATCAGGCTGACCAGCAAAGGGTGAGAACTAGGAATCAGCACTCAGTGATTCACTCACCTGTCTTACAATATTGTTTAGACCACTGCCCCTATAGAAAGATTGCTGAGACTTTAGTACATTCTGGTTAGGTTCCTACAGTTAGAGGCAGGAACTTAAGAGCCCCTACTTTGCACCCCCCAATTTTTCTGTTCAAAAAGAACCTAGCAGTATTTTTGTTCATCTTTTCACTCCCACTAGCCAAAATCAAAATAGTTATCTTCACAACAAAACAATGCTCTCTCAGAGGACACCAGAAGCAGTGGGATTCACTTAGTGGAAGTTCCAGGGTGTTGCACTTCCCAGGGAGCTCCTGAGGTTAAAGGCATGTTTCTGCATGCTGCCGTGAGCTGGGCAATTTCTGTACTCTACTAAGACCTCCCTCTAAACCATTTATTCCCGCTGAAACAACCACCACTATTTTTAGTGTACTCACTGTACACTTTGGTTAGAGGTCCACTTATATCAAAGTATCACATTGCTTGTAGTAATCCAGACACAAGAGCTTAACAAAAGAATATGAAAGATACAAAGCTGTGTTTATACTTATTGCTAAGGTACTGCTTCAAATTTATGTAGGGATGCACTACCGCTGATACCCCACCTTTATACCACGTAAAAAACTTCATCTAGCTCTCTGAATACCTCTCTGAAAGAAGGACACCCACAATGCTTGGTTATACAGCAGATTCTGCTGCAGCGTGTCAGTTTTTCATCTGACACGTTGGGCAGGTTCTCCAATTCTCTGCATACAGCTACTGATTGATTTGTTTCTTTTCTTGAAACAGGAAGGTTACTGCTTCCTCTGCTGCTGTCTTCCCCTCCTCCCTCCCATTTGGCAGCTATTACAGAAAACTCCTGCAGCAACAGCTATCATTTCAAATCCTGTCTATTTTTCACTGGAAGCAGCAGATGTACCCATAACACTTCACTAAAGTTAGTAAGGGAGTGTTGACATGACATATCTGTACTACAAGATCACTGCAGATTTATTGGGTGCTTAAGCCTCGGTTCAGGAGAGTATTTAAGCATGTCTTTAACTCTTGATGCTTACCCATTGTTTTCAGTTTGTCTACAATTACATACATACCTAAAAAACTTCTTGAACTGAGACATTACACAGTAAGCTTCTCACATTCATTCTCATTCTTCCTCAACTCCCACAAATTATTCAAATGTCTTAAATGTCATAATAATTTTATAAGCAAGTCAATATTTCTTTATTCAATGTTGAGCCATACTGATTATTTTTGTTTAATCACAGATCAAGCAGGAAAATGAAAATAGACTGTCACTCATTGCCAGCAGGCTGGCAGTAAAGGGGGAGATGCTGAGCAGAATTGTCACGGGTTTTGGCATAGCCTTTTTTGTTTGTTTCTTTCTTTGCATGAACATCCTGTTGTGGATGTCTCTAAGAAACACTTACAGGTAGAGAGATTCTAGATAAGAAAAGCTACTTTGCTTATACTAGTCCTTCAATTTGCAGTGCAGACATCTTCTAAGATCTCCATGCCTACACATTTCTTTAAATGTAACTTTCAAGGTTAATTGTTATCAAAATAATGCCACTTACCAACTTCTAATAATCATATTTCTATATTTTATATTATTAATAATATATTATGCTTAATACGATTTTTATATTCTTGCACTTTTTAGTGCAATTTTTTTGAAAATTGTAACTGTTTCTATTACCTTCATGCTTCATCTAACATATGACTGTAAGATTAACAGATAAGGACTGAGCTTAAAAAAAACACCCCAAAAACCATCTCCCAAAATCTCACTTCCACTTATCACAAAGTGGTAGTACAGACACACACTTGGTCATTGCTGTTTAATAATTTTCATTCTTGTAACACACAAGAAGCTCTGCTCACACACAGGATCCCACTGTGAGAGATGCTGTATGCGCACAGTACAAACCAAATTCCCCAAAGAACTTTGGGATGGCTCTGATCTCCTTCCAATTCCCAAGAAAGCCTGCGTATGCTGCAGAATCAACAAGGTTTACAGCAGAGCCTTGAAAAACACTTTACAACTAGGCAGACTGCACAACACAAAATCAAACAGAAATCTTGTTTTGCTTAGATACATGTCTGTGTGCATGCACACAGACAAAAAATACTTTAAGCTAGGGAGAAACACATGTAAATAAAAAGAAAATTACTCCAGAATATTTGTAAAGCTTTACAAGAACCGAAAAGCTATGCAAAGGAACAGAGCTTCTATGTGCTCCCTAGACAAAGCTAATTGACCAACGATTTAACAGAAAGAAAAAACTTATATTCCTGTGATACCCACTTTATTTAGTGCATAAGACTTCATATGGACACATGGAGATCATTTGCGGATTTATTGTCCTTACTGTTCTCATGAGGATTAAGCTTATTGCTATTCTTAGATACTGGTCAGCAACATTACAAAGGAAGAAAAAATATACATCTGCCACAAAGTTGCATTCCTTTATGATCAACAGAGGTATTATTATTTCACTCTGAATGAGAAACCAAACAGAGGTTTGCTTTTAAGTCATGATACATAGGTGCTAAAAATGTTTACTTATTTTGTACAATAACTCAACAAGCATTTTTACCCAATATATTGAGTAACGACTGAACAATCAGGGAATTCAACAACTTAGGGGGCTTTTCTCCCCTTGATCTCTCTTTTTCTCTTGTGCTTTGGCAGAATATTTGGTAACTGATGCTCAAGAACCCAGGTCAGAAAAACACAAGCATTATGATGTACTCACACATATTCTGTTGCTCTTGTACATCCACTGTTATCTACAGCAATCAAGGTATGCTGCACTTTGATCCTTTGCTATTCTTAGAAAGCTACAATCTGAAGTCCTTACACAGGCTAAACTCTTTACCTTTTCTGTGGATGGCTGGTAACATTTAGGCATTTATGCTATTAAGTGTCATATGCCAGATACTGCAAATTGATACTCTTGCTAGCAATTCCACTAAATTTGTGCCACATAAAGACTGCTAAGATAAAAAAAGGTTGGCAAGTGTCAGCATTTATTTCTCTTAGGTTTTGTCCCAAACAAATTACCAGTATTATTTCAAACATTTCTTTCCACTTTTGAAGAAAAATAAATAAATAAATAAATAAATCCCTGCTTTGAATCCATCTGAGCTTGAACTAAAGTACATTTACACAACCTACTATAGTGTTCCAAGGCATTCCTGTTTCTATCTGTCCACAAGGGCAAAGTTTCTAACACAACACATCTTCTTTAGCATGCTCTCTTGTGCCTTTGGCATGACTCCCTTGTCCTACTCCCCACTATTCCAAATTCTACTGCAAGAAACAGTTTCCTCCTTCAGCACTTTGACCAACTCATTGCCCCTGAATAGCTCTCTCCCATCTTGACTGAACCAAAAAGGGTATTTTGTTCTCAAGACTCATTGTGGGCTTCCTACTTAACACTTCTCATCCACTGCCAAGGTTTTGACTCTTGACTCTGTGCCACAAACCTCACCACTTTCTCATGCATTTTCAAATGGTCCCATTTCTGCTCTACAAAAAGCTTGTAGCAAACATCCATTAGCGGAATACCCACTTATGGATATTTGATTACAAGTCCCCCTTGCTGCATTCCACCCCCACCACTCCCCCAAATAAATATTCTTTCAGCAAGTCAGACACTGGCACTGTTACTTCTCATGTTGATCTCTCTTGTCTACTGGGTCTACTATGCTCCCTTAAACATCTGTGTCCACCTGCCGTCTCTACTCTTAAACTTAGATAATAAAATTACCTTCCCCAGACACTACCTAACACACCAAGTACCACAGTATGCATCAGGCAGCTTATGCACTATCAGAGCACAAATAAAAAGAGATAGATGGTAAACATTTGTACCCTAAATGTTTGAATGCAATCCAAAATGCACATAAAACATGAAGATTTTGGATGCCTGATTTGGTAGCACCTCTGAAATTCAGGCTCAAGCAACATACCTCTAGCACCTACTAACGTTAATAACAGCTTAACACATTTAACTGTTTTTTAATCAATAACTGATTATATTTTAAACTGATTTTACTTTAACTGATAACTTTATTGAAGTGATTCACCCAAAATCACAGAGGATGTGTGAAAATGTAGATCTCTTCTCTTCAAATTACTAGATAAAGCCTGCTTCTGTCAGCAGCAGAATCTGAAATGTTTCATGATCAGCATGATGCTAAAGAGGTACTTATTAGTACCCACAAAAGCAAATAAAACCTTTTTATGTGAAAGCTACCCGGAGACCTATAATAATTTTTAAACCATGAAACTTAGCTACATCATCTTATCTTTGCTCTTAATATCAGAAAGCAACAGAGTATACTAATGGGCACAGCTAGAAATTATTAAGATAAATTATTATAAAAGATTTCAACATTAATAAAACAGGAGTAACTGACCAAAAAACACACATACACACACGAAGGGAAAAGGTTCAATAAAGAAGCTTCATTTTGAGATTACAGCATAGTGGTTTCAAGTGATGTACTATTTTCTTTGGAAGTAACAAATTGTACTGCTAAAATAAGACATCCACAGGGAAAAAGAAGCTTACTAATGATAAATTATTGTAATATAAAAGCAACCAGATTAAAAGAATGCTCCATTAAAAGATGAACTTTTTTTTCTGATAAGACAAAGATGCCATCAGAAGAAACATTCTGGAGTACACAAAAACCCATCTCTTCCAAGAAGCCTCTGAAATGCTAAGCTATTATTTCTAGATACCAAATGTAATTAAAGAACAACCACTTTAAATGCAGTCTAAGATGGATTATTCAATAATGCATCAACCCCATGCTCAAAATAGCAGGTCACTGTCACCGGGGATTAGCAGGTATCACATCTGGGAAAAAGTGAGCACAGAACATCTACAATTTGCTGGACCATCTACAATTCGCTGGCAATTGCAATACAACAGACCAAACTCCACAGCCTTTACACGTTCCAGGGTCAGGCAAGTCTCGTAGGAGAATAACATAGCACTTTGTTGCTAAGTGAGGCCAAGGTAATTCTGCTAAATGTAAGTAGTTAACCAGCTCCTACCACCAGGGGCTTGGTTAGCTCTATAAAGTTTTAGTAATCAAGTAACATTCCCTTTCAGATAAAGATATAAATCTACAAAAGGAAATATGAGCCAGCAGGATGCCCTGGGAGCCAAGAAGGCAAGCAGCATCCTGGCCTGGATTACCAGAAGCACAGCCCATCATCCTCCTCTACTAAGCAATCATTAGACCACATCAGGAGTACTGCAGTTTGGGGCCCCCAGCACAGGGAGGACGATGATCAAATGCACCTAGTTCAGTGGAGGGACATCAGGTGGAGCATGTGCCCCACAGGGAGAGGTTTTTAGCCTGGAAAAGTGAAGGCTTTGGCGGGATCTAATAGCAGTCTTCCACTACATGTGAGGAGCCAGGTTCTTCACAGTGGTGCAGCAGGAGGATGTGGGGCAAAAGATATCAAATGAAATGAGAGAGGATCCAACTGGATAGAAGGAAAAGCTTTTTCACCATGAGGACAGTAAAGCAATGAAACAGGCTGTTGAGAGGGATTGTGTGGTGTGGAGTTCTTGGAGGTTTTCAAACGGGTACAGCTTTCAAGAACTAGATAAAGCCCTGAGCAACTTGGTCTTATAGCTGACCCAGCTTCAAGCAGGAGGTTGGACTAGAGGCCTCCTGAGATCCCTTCCAACCTCAACTAACCTTTGATCTTATGATTCTAATAAAAAGTCAGCATAAGGTTTCTTCATTTTCTCCTTATCTCTTCGTCCTCAGTACAGATCCCATTCTTTTCACCATGTACCAAACACCTTCTCCTTCCATTCTTCAGTTAAGGTTCTCTACATTTAAAGCACAAGGGGATGACTGATATCTTTGGCTGTTTTCTTTTGCACTTTACAGAACCAAGAAAGCAAGAAGTAGAGCAAAAATGCCTCCCAAAGCAGACACTGCTTTCCTCTTTGCAAGTGTGAAAACTGGCTTGATATATGCCATACAACAAGAAAAATAAAAACGGTTTAGTCTTAAATAATTAAGAATCTGAAGTCTGGCTACTAACTACAACTGGATGTGCCGCTGGTTTTTTTCAAAGTTGACTCATAGTGCAAGCATGCAAGACAATTTCAACATTTAGAATAAGACTGGTCAGATTCTTGACATCAACTCACACTTATGCCTGCTAGATGATATGAAGAAAGCACAATAATGTAGAGCAGAAGAACAGATAATTTTACTCACAATTCATACCAGCAAAGGGAATAATGAATTGTGTTCATATAGGGGGGGAAGTACTTGTGGACAAAGTGCTGGAGTGACTTAGAAGATCTTGAAGTCCCTGGCACGATGGGTATGGCCAAACCACTTGTCTAAAAAGATTTAGGTTACCAGAACAAAAAACAAGTGTTTTTTGTTTTAAATTAAAAACAAAATTAAAAACAAAATTAAAATTAAAATTAAAAACAAATTTAAAATTAAAAACAAAACCAAATTAAAAACAAAATTAAAAACAAAACCAAAACCCAAACAGCCCCATGCTGTTCTTTTTTCTGTTTGTGTAATTAAAACATAAAGCCTGCTTAAAAAAAAGATAAAACTATTCTGAACAGCAGCTAAACATGTGCCTAGTTTTAAATGTGGGCTTGTGTCCCACTGAAGCAGAGGCCTGAGTTTTTAACTGATGCTTATGTGTTATCCCAGAGAGCAACAGATAAAATTAATTATTTGCTGGAGTGGAGGCCTGACACCATTTACCAGAAGGGAAGTTTAAGCAGGCTAACAGCAGCTCATTAAAATCTGTCCATATCTGTGTGGGTCTTTCTGGCATCTACCACCAGAGCTACCTGAAAGTCCTACGGGAGGAAATAGAAGGCAGCAAAAAGGCCAGTGGATCTAGTCTTCCATTGCTGCCTTCCAAAACAAAGCATTTAAAATCATAATTCACTTTCTGTCCACCTCCTTCCTTTCTGATGGCTTCAGCTCTGTCTGCCAAGTACAAAATCCAAGGAAAAGGGTTTGGAATGAAGTTTTCTATGGCCTGAGGGTCGCGTATGAGTATATCTTTCTTCGTCAGTCAGTCCTTCAGAGGAAATCATTGTTTTGAACTAATAAAACAATGAAGAAAATCTGGTACCAATCTGTATTTTGTATAATAGCTTTTTAATGTATTTTTTCTCAGTTTCCCAGATTTCATTGTATCACCTTTGTGTATGAGTATTAGATTTATACTTGTTAAAATTTGAATCCAGATATAAAAATCATGGTAATTTTGCATGGGCAAGATGAGGAGTTCTGGTAGCAAATGAATTTTTAAATACAGACCATTATGGATTTGCAGAAGCCAGAAGGGCTTCTCACTTTGTGTAGTTTGTGGACAGATTAAAAGTTCCCATCCTAATCAGTCTTTGATACACAATTTTTATGTTTTTTAACCATTTTCCAAGGAAAAAAAAATGGATGTTTTTACTGCATCTTGCACAGCTTTTTGTGGAACAGCTTATCAGTAGGCACGATTGACTGAATTGGCTTGTTGCTGCTCAAACAAACTGAGAATGCACCTGGCTGATTTTAACTCCTAATACCACTCAAAAATTTCCTGGCTAATTATACTTTTGCAAATGTAGAAAACCCACATGCAGAGTTCTAAAGACATTAAGTTGCAGTTTTATTGCATTGATGGTTTATTGATTAGGGAAATGTTTTACACATACAATAACAGCAAAAAACCTCTGTATCTGCATGTAGGACAGAGTCCTACAAGAAATATTGTATGTTCTTTTACCATAACTAAGAGGGAAGCAGCCAAGAAAATAGCAAGCTATATTAAGGAAAACATTACAAGAGATGAAAAGATTTTTTTGAAAAAACGTCTAGAGCAAACACCACACATTGTTAATCTCCAAGTCACCTCCAGTTTATAGCTGAGACGACTGTTGTACAATCACTAGGAAAAAGCACTTCGATCAAGGAACCTACTTTTTATTTAAGGGATTCAACCAATGAAGCATTTGCATGTCTTTAAACATGTCAGTTTTCAGACTCATGAATTTTATCTAACTGCAGGATCACTATAGATGGAAATCATGTGGGTCCAGACCTCAGATACAGCAAGTCAAGCACAAGTTGTTGGAAATAATCCCCACTGAAAGCAGGCACTGACATCAGTTGAGGATGTGGCTTTGGTTCACACGGGTAAGCAAGAGGCAGAGGGATTCTCCAAGCATCCTCATTATGAGGATGATTTATGAAACAACCCCATTAGCACAGAGCATGCTGTGTCTTCTCAGCTTCAAGAAAGTTTGACTCAAGAAGACAGTTTAGCTGAACAAATTTTTACATTTTGATTATATTATTTATATTTTAATTAAGTCAAAGAAATTTTGTACACTTCCAGAGACATTGCAGTAAAGTCCAAAACACTAAAAGCCTCCCTCGATTTCACCTTGAGATGGAGTGGGGTAAACCACTAAATATTTCTCCAAGGGCTTTGGGAGCTGGACTTGCTGGGAGATACAGGAATATAGGCTCTCATAGAAAAGTTCAGCACAGAGAAGCAACATCTCTTTCTTTAGCAACTTTGGCTGCGTAGTAGATATCAAAGATGTGTGCTTATTTAAAAAGGCATATCCAACAACATGCTTTGGATAGTAACACGTTAAAAGTTTAAAATTATGAAGCCTTATTCCACTGTCTTCTGTTGTAGCTTACCTATAATCAGCACCTCTACTTACCCACATTTAACTAATTTGTAGTCCTATTCAGAAATGTCAGCAAGAAATATGATTACTTGAAAGGAAGCACATTTGTATAACATTAAATCAACAGCTAATTAATGAAGCAAATAACTACCGCATTTTCATTATAATCATGTAATCATTCTAAGTGTATTGGTTATAGCAACAGTCAATTTTATTACACAGATATATCTCTGTTTTGATTATGTTGTTAAAACATAACTATATGGCTGGATGTTTCATGTATTAGAATACTCAACATCCTAATATCATGTTCTTCCACCTGTTCAGGTTATGATATTCATTTGGCTGGGCTTTAAGATGTACCCCTGGAATTATCATGAGCATTAGCTGATAAAGGAAGAGAACAAGACATATTGATGGAAGACAGAATAATGCAGTACCATAGCATACTCATGCATAATACAGACAGCCATTTATTTCCCTCAAGTAATAATAAAAAGGTTCATAAAGATGCTAAGCTTTGCTACTGTGCCTGCAGAGGCAATTTTAGCACATGTATTTGTAGCCAAAAGGGTTCTGCAAAACTTCCAGAGCAACCAAACAGGCCAAACCATTAAGAGTCCTAGAGATGACTACTTTATCCAAAAGAACAAGCTATGGACTTGCCTCCCTATGGTACTGACCAGCATTGAGACCCATTGTATTGTCTGGTAAACCTCTTTTACTTGTCCAGAACATCAGGACTATCTAAACTTATGTCAAAACATCTCAGTTCCTCCAAGTTGCTCAGAACTGTGAGCATCTACCCATTACCCACTCCGTACACAGAGGGATAAACCATTCCCCTGCTACTCAGCAGTGGTATCACCCACAACACAGAATGGCACCTACTCTCCCAAGCAAGAAAGAAAATGCAAATCACATTTTCAGCCTGCCCAGGCTCCCAAAGCAATGCAGCCATGGGAGGAAATGTTCCTACTGAGCGCAGATGTACCTTTCACATCACAGTGCTGCTTCCATTTCTTTGGTACTATCTGGAACTCTAGGCCTAGGAGCATCAATAAGGTGATCAGGAGTTAAACAGATTGGAAGAGGCCTTCCTGAGACAAGGTCTTAGTAAACTGGAGTGAAATATAGCTAAATCTGTCATTACAAATCAAGCACTTGACCAGGACACATTTTCTCCTCAAAGTCTGTTTACCAACTATACATGACTTTTCTCATGAGAAGCTTTTTGCAATTACTGCATACTGTATGTGAACAAATTTCTGTCAATGGCAAAAATTCTCTTTACCATTTTATAAACTCTCTGACTGTTCTTTATGCACGGTATAAAGTTCCATCACCAGAGCCGCCACAGTGGCTCTAAACTTCTAAAAAAGAAAAGAATCAGCTAGCTAAGCAAAAAATAATCAGGGTCTATGACCTTGTCTGTAGACATATTGCTGTGTTTACATGGGATGAACACCATTTGTACAAAAAGAAGAACCCAGAACATTTCCCCTGTTGGCAAATGCCTAGCCATTAAATACTTGGTGAAAATACAAGTAGGTAGGTTCATTTCTGATGGAGCATTGGCAGGGGCTCTCAACATTTCTTTGATTCTTGCCAGAGAGCCTAAGGGCCTAGAAGCCACGTTGAGGTGAGAGCCTCAGAACCTGGTCTCTGAAGTTGAAATTCACTTTCAAGATGCTGAAACAAAAAGCACAAGTTTTCATTTTTTTAAAGTGCCTAATTAAATTTCCTGCACACACAATTCCAAAACATTTTCCTTTTGGAGAACTCAGCTAGTCACCCAGTGTCAGATTCATGACAGGCAGCATTTCTACTGCCTGTGAAGAAAGAACCAAGGGCAAGAAGAAAGAGGCAAAATAAAGGTAGAAACACTACAGAATGGTCATCAACACCCTGACTGTGATGCTGCCTTTCTCTCTGGCCAACAGGAATTTCCAGGCTATTAGGAAGTAATTCTCCCTTATATTGCCCCATGGTTTTCATGTTTCTGCTGGGAGGAAATTTTCTTCTGGGGAAACAGAAACAGTCAATTCAACTCATAACAACCACTAAAAAGACAGGAAAAAGAATGAGACTGTATGGGAAAAAGAGAAACAAACAACAACACCAAAAAATGCTCATTGCTTGCTGTGATTGTGATGAAATGACACATCACCACACACTGGATTGAGCAGACCCAGGATATTCAGCACAGACAGAGAGGTTAATATCTCTCCAAACACATTTTCATTTGACGTGAGACATGATAGTTTAGTGGAACTGAATTGTCAGGTACCTAACATTATTACAGAGACCTTGTAGTCTTACCTACCAGGTAAGCTATTCCAGTGAAAGAAGCTCACTTGAAAATCCACTGCCAGGTACCTTGCCATTTACCAAGGACTTTGGAGATGCAAGTGCCAAGACTCTTTGAAACCAACTCCTTTATTTAACTATGAATGATATCACTAAACACAAAAAGGTATTATTAAAATTCTAAAATACCCTAAAAGTACAGAAGGAAAGATGTAAAAGTATAGAAGTATAGATGGAAAAGTATAGAAGGAAAGCATCACAAAATCATTCCCTGATTCTTCCCTAGGTATCTGCTATTGATACTCAGCTAATGCCTTATGCTAAAGTATTGGTCTGGGACTCAGATGATCAAATTTTGGTCAAATGGTGCAACTTTCATTTCCTATGCACCTTTGAATAAACCACAGGCTCTCTCTGTTTTCCCCAAACATACCTAGAAACTACTCAATTATCATCATCATACTCTCTATCTGATGAATAGAGAGTAGAACATATCTCATTAATATCACAGTAGCAAAGCTCCCACCTCCAAATCCAAGCATTACAGATCTGTCGCTGCAATACGAATCATTGCCACCTTCTCTATTTTTAAGCAGCCACATTTTAAGCCACAAGTAAATACAAAATTCTAGTGCAAAGTGGGCCCAACTGGAAAAGTTTGGTCTCAGTTGTATGTCCCTAAGATGGGAATATACAGAGAAACCTTTTTTTGTCTATTCTACATATATTATTTACCAACGTGTAGGTCTTGCCTCATTAATGCTCAGTTTTGGTGGAGACATTTCCAACACATATCTTAACATGATATCTCAACATCTGTAAGACTTAATATATTTTATACTGCTACAAGATTATCATTACTATAAATAAACTATTTTTCTGCTACCAACGTGCTCCCAGCTCTAAGGAAACACTTTGAAACCTGAAAAAAAAATATTGGGACTAATGCTATTTAACATCTTAATCAACAATCTGGAGAACAGGATGGAACGCACCCTCAGCAAAGCTCATGAATGATATCATAGTAGGGAGACTGGCTGATACGTTGGAGGGCAGACCTGCCGTTTCAAGGGACCTTCACAGGCTGAGGAAACAGGCTGACAAACCTCACAAAGTTCAGAGATAAATTAGTTCTGCTGCTGAGATGGAACAACACAGTGCATCAGCACAGACTGAGGACCAACTGACTAGGCAGTAGCTCTGCAGAAAAGGACCCAGTCCTGGTAGAAAAGTTGAATACGAGCAACCAGTGTACTTGTGTGGCAATGAATGCCAACCACATACTGGGCAGTACTAATAATAGCATGGATAGCAGGTCCAGTGATTATTCCTATTGCCCAGTACTCAAAAGGTGTCTGGAAGACTGTGTCCAGTTTTGCGTCTTCAGTATAACAGAGATCTGCAAACTGGAGCGAGTTCAGCACTAAAATGGCCAGGAGGTTGAAGCACACGCCCTGTGAAGAGAGACTGAAGGATGGTGTTTCCTCAGCTTGGAGAAGAAGAGGCTTCAGGGGACCTGATTACTGTCTTCATTTATCAAAGAGAGGCGAGTTATGGATAAGACAGAGCCAGACTCTTCTCAGACATACACAGTGGAAGGATAAGAGGCAACAACCACAGCTGCAGCAAGGAAAATTCTGATCAAACATAAAGAAGAAAGTATTCCCCATGAGCGCAGTCAATCACCGGAACAGGTTTCCCAGAGAGGCTGTGTAATCTCCATCCTTGGAGATACTCAAAACTTGAGTGGACGCGGCCCTGAGCAACATGACCTGGCTTTGAAGCTAGCCCTGTTTTGAGACCCAATAGACTCCAGAGGTCCCTTCCAACCTGAATTATTGTATGACTCTGTATTTTAAAAGTGAAACTATGCAAAATCATTACGAAATGCTGTAAGGAGGCAGGACATTTCTGCTGCTTTGTAGAAGAGCAATTGAAACTGAACACACTTCTGGGAGGTAAAGGAGAGGCAGCAGAAGGGTGTATCAGAAATTGGGATTCCCACAACATTTTAAAAAAGATGGAAGGAGGAAAAAAAAAAGCAAAGAGATGTTTGAGAGGAAACAAGTTACAAAACCGTTGCGGCCACAACAACAGAATTTCTGCCAACCAACAACCTCTAACTGGAAGACAACTAAGAGGACTCAAGAGCCAAATGAATGGGGGAGGCTTACAGAAAACCAGTGCCTTCTATGCTAAGGGCTTTAAAAGTCAACAGGGTCAGTTTAAAATTGATCCATTGTCATTTTATAGGCAGTGAGTGAAAAGACTGCTGGGTGGATGTAATGTGATCACAGTTGTTCAGTCCCATGAGCAGCGTGAGGCTGCATTCTGCAATAGCTGGAAGCAGCAGGCAGCCTCTTGCTGGAAGCCCTAGTAAGAGGAAATTGCCACTGTTGATCCTTATGCTGCTGTTGAATTTGGTGGGAATTTTTACTGCATAAATGACTGCAGGATCATAGCCTACATTAAAACAGCATAAACATAAAGAAACATGTTTTAACTTCAGAAGCATATGGCTCCCAGTGGTTTCTAACCAATAGGAGCTCTGTGTCAAAGGGCAAATTTGGCTCCCAGCTTACTGTTGCATTACCTAGTTGCTGTTACAAAAAGGAGGAAACAAAAAAAAAAAAAAGAAAAAGACATATGCACTCATGGATTTATGTCTGACTCAGTGATGACCTTTTACTCTGATAAATTGCTGATTTTTCAAATATTGGAAACAATGTATTTATCACATGGAAACTGACTGATGTGTCGGCAATGTCCTTTTAAAAAACCTCTGTGCCAGCCAAATGTCAAAATCTGTTATTTCATGTTAAATGGATTTATCCAATTCTACTGCAAGTCAGTGCACTGCCTGACCTTAGGTAGGAACTGCAATAAGGAAGCCTGTGCAAGGGAGCCTGAGAACAAGTGCATAACTAGTCAAGCGCCAAAGGTACATTAAATTCATAACTATCCTGCACAACGCAAACACGTAGATACATCTCTAACGAATTTATACTAATATCCTACTTTAGTGAGCATTCTAGGGAGTAAAGAACTTTGCTGCTGCTTCTCTTGTTTGCAGCAAGGGAAAGGAGAAAACAGGGTTGGCCCATGCAACACTCCCTTTTGAAGGAGGTTCAACCAAATGCATAGGACTAGGCTGTGCTGGAGCTTCCCTTGATATATTTAGTCATCTTACTAATGGGAGCAATTCCTCTCTTCCTACATGGAAATTTGAAATTAACTACCCATTTTCTTAGGGCCTGTTTCAATATCAAAGAAGGTGACAGTTCTTGTCACACTTCTTCAGACATATTGTTCTGACATTGGGAGTAGAAGGAAAAAGAAAAGAAATGAGAAATTTTGCTGTTCATTAGATTTTTTTTGCCCCTCTGGTGTCTGCTCCATCACTATCCTTGAGGGAAAACATCTGTTACCTGACCAAGAGTTCTCTTTCCTTCCTTAGATCCTGTTTCCCTCTGGAATATCCTTCATTTTGCTGCACTGGCATTTTAGATGCCCTTTATTCTCTCTCTTCTTTCAGTATGTTTAGGTTTTACCCTACAAAGGCTTCTTTTTCACTTTCATTCTAAAGAAATATGAAATAAAAGAGCAGTGAAATGTCTTCTTGGGGACAAGATCTACTATTTTTTTCTAGTCAGATGAAGGATTTCTATCGGCACCTAGAGGTTTCATGCAAGGTATGCATGTACATACACTGTATGCAAGTTGTACATTTCTTGTTTGCCATAAGAGCTCATTCAACCCTTTACCTAGGCACATATTTACAGATACTTTGCTCTATTTTTGACCCGAGCTTAAAACCTCCTCCACCAATAATCACAGAAGTTGAAATAAGGGACCAAACTGTAAGACTGTTTTCTTTAAAACCAAAATATAAGGAAGATATATATGTGAACAAGCACCTTTGATAACCAAGAACTTGGGACAGAAGATCTAAAAAAATAAACCCTAACAATGATTTTCAGTCTTATGATGGATTTTAATTCTAAGCTACAGCTGTATAACGTCCTTCAAAGTTCTTAAAGGTTGTTCTTCCCACTCAAAATATTAATAAATTGTATTAATTATATTTTTCCACCAGCACTGATAACTATCCTAGCCAAATCTATAGGCTCAGTCATTTTGCTTCAAAGCTGTAAGGTTCTTATATTGTGTAATCAATTTGACTTGCTTGTAGATAATTACATACTAGTGAGTGACAAAAACTAGACAAGATGTATTGATTTCAATTGGATAAAAACTCAGACGCATTCACTGTGATTGTTCAATATGTAAAAACCTTTCAGAACACCACCAATGTCTTGCAGCTTGAAAATTATGGTAAATGGTTAAGATGAGGTCAAGGAGGATATGTGTGTAAATCCTTCCCTCTCTGGAAGAAGACTGCACTCCTATATAGTTGCAAGGCAACATCTAGCTATTAAATCAGTAAGAATGGTGGCACTGACTTCTGTCCAAGTGCCAGATCCAAAAATCACTGAAGTTCATGGCACTGACAAAAGACGGCTTTTATTAACCTTCAAATTAATAAAAGCTCTAAATCCCTATTTGGATCATCATGAAAAGTGATGTAGGTGTGGAAAAACAATTGCTTCTAAGTGAAAATACCACCTGTAACTCTGAACTCCTATTTCCAGCTCAGTAAAAAAAATTGAGAACTTTTCAACATCTAACACTCCTATCACCAGCAATTAGACTTCAGTGTTCCACGAAGATGGAGATGTATCTGTTCCTTGCACTAACAGATCACTGCATTGCTGTAAATAAATAAACAATTGTACATACAAATAAAACGTAATCTCATGACACAGGCAAGTCATAAAATTAGCTCTTGAAATTTCAAAGGTATTTTATCTTCTCTTTGTTACTTAGGCAATTAATTATATGTATACTGGTTGTGACTGAACATGAATTTCAAAATCAGTATTCCCAAATACAGCAGAACTAAAAATTATTTTGAGGAAACGGAAGTCCTGTGTCATTCTGAGCAGACATGTCCACATAGTGTTTAAATGATGTTTTTAATTCCAGTTAAAATAATGGCAATACTCCTCAGGTGTCAAAAGACACTGACTACTTACAGTTCCTGATGCAAGCAGTAAAAATGTGATTTTCACAACATGTAATTTGTACACCACATAAGGTGCAAACTATAAAACCTACCTCATGTAAATAGACCTGATTAGAAAACAGAAAGATTTTAATGAATATGGATCATCTTCATTTGCAAAGATGACAACTTTTGACCTCTTACCTTTCTGCCCAAAACCACTGAAATTCAAATTGGACTGAAATTCAGATATGACTTATTCCCCTTTCCTAGCCAACGTCCTCCTTCTATCTTGACTGATTCCATTAGGCTACCCAGAGAGAGACTTCCAGCAGTTTGTTAGAGATAAAACAAGAGGAAATCTTACTGCTCATAGCTGGTTAAGAGGGAAATATTTCCTAAGAATATTTACTGTGATCTGTCATCAATATGTGTCAGGGTCTCTAAGTTGCCTCCCCATCTTAGAAAACATGTTTTTATAAATATGTGTGTTCCGTGGGAGTATCTTCACTATGTTTATAAAAGTTTTAGTGTATTCAAGTCCATGCCACAGTTCCTTTGCATCTCAGATGCTGTCTCATATCCTGTAAACTCAACTTTCTTTGCCACTATTTAAATGCCTACACTGAAAACAAACAAACAAAAATGTAGACTATACTTTTTTACATGCATCCTTTCTTTCTGGCATATGCACATGCCAGTTTTCCTCAACTGGCTGAACAATCTCTTTTGATTAAAATCCCCACTGTTTATATATGTTAGCAGCAGAAGTGCAGCATATGTCAGTTATTTTCATGCATCTCAAACCTTTTGGAGTCACTCATTCCAAATTACAGATTTTTATTCTGTAGAAAGAAAATCAGCTCTTCATCTCTGGGTGCAGAGCCTTTAAAACATAAAGACATCAAAACGCTGTGCAGTGCTAAGTCAAATTCCTATCAGAATTCTACTATGTCAAGAGATACTTCTACCAATTAAACTCAGAAAATAGTCTCAGGCAAACAAGATCTGTTTCCCATGAAATCATGTTGATTTGCATTAATAAAGTTGCTATTCTTTAATAGTTTACTGACTGAATCTTTCATCTATATCTCAGTACAGATGTCAAGCTAAGTGGTATAAAGTTACTTGAGCTTCACAGGAGAATGAATACTTTTGAACTGTACAAAGCCTGGGCATTGTAAATGACACATTTGGAGTCCCCCAATGAGCTACATAAGTGTCAGAATGGTACTGTACATATTTTCCTCTTCAATAAGTTATTAGGTTCACTTTTTCTTTTTGTCTATCCAAGCCATCTGTGTGTTGGAGAAATTAGTTCCAAATGTGTGTAATTTAAAATCCATCATTTTTCACAATGTGTGCAATCAGACTTGAATTATTTAGAAATTATCAGTGCAAGCTGCCTCACTTAACCCTTTGAAGGGAAAGAACATGGAAGGAGAAAAAAGTATATCCAGGCAGTGGACTAAGTAACTGAAATCAAGGTAGAAGAGGTCATGGTGACAAAACCCTGACCTCACCTCATTGCCAAGACCAAAATGCCCAGGTCACAGAGACAACGCAAATTAGTAGAAGAGGTCACGGTGACAAAACCCTGACCTCACCTCATTGCCAAGACCAAAATGCCCAGGTCACAGAGACAATGCAAATTAGTAAAAGAGGTCACGGTGACAAAACCCTGACCTCACCTCATTGCCAAGACCAAAATGCCCAGGTCACAGAGACAATGCAAATTAGCTCACAAAGAAGGCATTGTTACTTGCAGTGTGGCTGTCAATTATTAACTTGTATTGCTCGTCATAACCCTAGGTTTTCATAGATAGTTCCCAACTGTGTACCCTTCCCTCCTACACAAGGGGTAAAAAAGAACAAAAAGAACAAAAGAAGAGCTGTTCTAGACTGGGTTTTTTCCCCCCTCTTAGCAGATATAAAAAAAGATGTAATGCATTTCAGCGGCACAAGTAACAAGACTGATCCTCCCAGTCAGCATCACTGTAAACTAGCAAACTCCTTAAAGCCAATGAACTTACACATATAGAGGAGAGTGGGCACAACTCCCCATCCTTTGTTTTGGTTTTTTTTTTTGAGGAGTGGAAAGGGCACAAAATTTCACAGATGGGGAAAAGAAAAACCAACGCCAATATGCTTTGCATATCTTGTCCATACTCAAAGGCACACAGCTATAAATACAGTTATTTAAAAGGTTGAACTAAAAGAAAGTAAAACCTGTACACACTTTGCTAGTGTTTGCTATCTTAAAGGACAAAGCAAGGGGAGCAAGGTCTAAGAGTTAGACCACTGGCTGGGAACTCCGAAAATGGTGGTTTGTTTCTGTGAGCCTCCTGGATGCCTCATTCATCAACACTCTGGTTTACTTTCTTCAAGCAAATATTTCAGAAGGGCTACGATGAAGGCAAAAGCATTACTGGTTGTGAACACCCCTTCCCCCCAGATTTCAGAAGAACAAACAATAGAAACATCAATACAAACAGAGCTGAAACCTCAGCTGTATGCGTGATGCATTGCATTGATGTAGCACACTTTCAAATGACTTAGAGTGCAATTCTGAGTACTGACAAGGCCCTAGGTCTTGTTAACTGCACTTGTGTATTGACCTTACAGAATTTTAGCAGCATTTATTTCACAGCAAACTATCAAAAGGAGTATGTGCTGCTTGTATAAGCATGAGATACTTATTCCAAGAAAATGTCAATCTGTAACCTTGATCTCAAACTGTCCAAAGATGAAAGACACACTCCTTCTGTAACATTATAAAGTTTATAAAATAAAGTTTTAATTAAAGTAATTAAAGTTTATAAAAATTATAAAGTTTGGCTGCACATATTTCCAAAATAAATCTTGGTGTTTTTTTCTGAAGTAATTCCTTCCAATATATTGTTTTCCACTCAGATATCTTAAAGTGATAAAAAGTATCCTCTTATTAAGCCTCAGAACACCTCTGTAACTCAGTGAGATATTATCTTCATGTTTTACATGGAGAGAAACAGGTTCCAAGAAGTTAAAACAGACACAAAGCATCACACAATTTGATGTATTAGGAAGAATTCTAATTCTTGCAAAGTCCAAATCTGTGATTAGCTCTGTAACTTCTAATATAACTAATGTTTTAACCTTGCTAATCAACATCTAACAGAAGATTTTTAATACCTGGAATATTACAAGGTTACATACACAGAGATCTACAAACTGCAAACTTTTAAGATATATTATCAGTAACAATATTAATCAAGAGCATCTTGTGCTACATTTAAGGGACAATGTAACATAAAAGTTGCAAAAAGGTCTGAAGAAACAGAGTACTCAAAATTTTGACGTAGCAAGCTATAAAAAGCAAGGCTGCTTCAATATGGAAACCCCACTTAAGAATATAACAAGATAGTATTTTAATCGTACAGCACAATAGTTATTCAGGTTTTGAGAATTTAACCTAACAGAATTAAATTTCAGCAACTCAGTGAAGTGTACACTTGCTGAACTAAAATATGTTTAATTTCATTTGCACTGCTGTGTTGAGTATATTACTTACAGGATCGCATTTCTGGTTTGTGTCTTAACTTCAGACATAGCCTAAACCTGTATTTTGAATAGTCTGGCTTGTGGATCACCAACAATACTGCTGGACTACACCCTGCTACTACCACATTTTACTCTCAGGAGAACACCTCAGACAGGAATATGCTAATAAGACTACAAGCAACATGTTCCCCTCAGTCTCCAGTACTTACTATTCACTGAAGTACATTCCTGCTTTACAATGTTTTAAGATGTATTAAATGTACTAATGATGCAGCTGGCACATTAGTAGCTGTCCCATGGTTGAGTTTAACTCTGAGTATGAACAGCAAAGTAGACACGAGGGAAGCTTGTATTTACATGCACAAACATGCCTAATGCAAATTAGGCAGAATACTGGAGGAGGGTGTAATTCCTTGCAACGTTTCCTATTCTACATTTCACCACTGCAGCTGGGGCTCCTTCACACTCACTTGCCTAAATATTTTCCTTTAATAAGTTTTCTTAGGTGAGAAATACATTCCCTCTATAAATTTCCTTCCCAGACGTCTCAGAAAATAAAATTTACTCTCTCCTTTTTAAATAGACTCAAGCACAGGGAGAAAAATTATTCATTACATATATCAATTTCTTTGGTTGTCTGATAAGACAACCTTCCTGTGCAAATGAAAGATCCAGCTGTTTCCCTGTTTTATTAACACTGGCTGAGCTGTAGCCCTAAGAACCATGTTGGGAGCCCTTGTACAGGTGAGGTCATCTTTCCTCTTTCTCATACCTCCTTGCTCGAGTTGCAGTCAGGAAGACATTTGTGAAAATAAGAAGTGAGCAGGCAGACCTCTTGGTTTAATTTTTAACACCAAAGTCCAGCTTACACTGTTGAGAGCTGGGGCAAAAGTTTTACCATTTCATGGCTTGTACAGCTATGGGTAAATGCAAAACAACAGCCCTTAGCCTCATCTTACACCACCATTAAAAAACTGTCTAGCATATTCTCTCAAGGGAAGAACATTTTAACGTATCCTAAACTCTCTCCACAACTCTAACATGTGGGAGACCTTCACAGCTATACTGAACTGTGTATAAAAATAACTATGTATCTCACTGTCATACAAGTTTTTAATAATGTGCACTCAATAAATAGTTTTATTTCTCCAATGATTTTGAGTTGTTCCAAAAATTTGTAAATTCAAAAGAAGCTAAAGAACAGGCTGTGAAACACACAGATATGCTGCTATCACCACTTGTTGTTCCCTAAAGGGGCTACAGCACAGACAAAAACAATGCACAGGCTTCTGCAAATAAGAGCTTTTCTCATTTTCACTTATTCAGCAGAGATATGGATGGTAATGCCATATATTCCTACCTAGCTACTTAAAACATCAGCTCTGTACTGAGAATTATATTGCCTCTTACTGATCCGTTATTTCACAGCCTCTGCAAAAGTAAGCTTTAAGTAAGTTTTGTGAAGTGGAACAAAATTCTGGTTTTACACCTTCCTTGTCATGCCTGCTTTTTTGTGAGCAAAATCTATTCCTTTTTTAAGGTTGGACTCCAAATTAAATAATGTGCCAGTCTTGTAATTCATGAAGGACAGAGTATTCGCTACGTATTGTCTCCGGTCACACATATCATAGCTGTTGACATTGACCATACCATAGTTGTTCATATTGATCATGGGAAACTTACTGCCCCACAGCTGGAAGAGAAAGAAGTACAGTGACAAAGAACAGCACTGCTTTATCCCTCTCCTTCCCCATGAAAAAAGACTGACCCCAAACCTACCAACTTCTTACAGTTTTCACTGACTGAAATGCAGCGGCTATCTTTGATGCCCAACCAGCGGTAACGGAGCTGGGCTGACTGCTTCCCACAAACACAGGTGGGATTCGCACCGAAGACTCCGTGACATTTTCCTGCTTTTCTCAGATGTAGACTGTTTTACATAAGTCACTGCTCCACTCGGGTTTCTGCAGTATGGTAATATGACTATTTCTGCCACTTTTAGAATTACAGCAGTAATAACAGCTGCCAATATCAATCTTAGTTCAATCATTTCTGTCTCTCATTAATAAAAAAAAATTTCCTTTCTTATCATTTCTCCCCACTGTCCTGCTTTTGCACTGAAGCTCTGTGTAATTAAAAAGTTAACACATTCTGGACCAGGCATGTAATAAAATGTATATTTTCTTCAATAAATGCAATTACATCATCAGAAATACATACAGTAAATCAACTTTTTTAGATTCTGGGACTGGATTCAGTTCACCTAAATTTAACATCTAAACCTACACCAGTCACCCCAAAAGAGTGATTTATTCTACTTACCTTAGATACCAATCTCAAATTGAGATAGTTAAAATTAGCTAACTAAACTGACTGGCTTGTACACGAATAGTGCCAAAATGATGTGACCAGTTTAATTAACAGGTTTTTTAGCAGTTTATGTCCAATTATATCAGATTGTCACACACACAAAAAAATTAAGTCCCCAACATCAGCATTTGACAAAAAATAATTCCATTTCCACAACCCCCCCAGCATTTAATTGTATCAAATGACTTTGATTTTTTAATGTTCCAACAGGAAAAAAAGCAAAAGCTTTTATATTCATTTCTTTCACGTTTCAGGTAGGTGATGGCAGATAAGCACATACTTGTACACTGGGAACTCACAAAGGCACACACGAAAATCTACAAATAATGGGCAGGTTTGCTGCCAGCTTTGTGCACAACAGAAGTAGGGAAGTTCACAGAAGGTTTATTTCCATCTAGCCATAGCACTCTGCAAGGTCAAGTTCTGTCTGGAGAGACAGTAGGGACTTTCATGAATGAAAAATTACAGTCTTCTGGTTCACTTTTAAGACAACAAAAGATGGTCAAAGTAAAATAATTTCAAATGATCTAAACACTGTTTCTTTTCAGTTTTTAAATCTTTCAAGATTTAGGGGAAGAAGTGGAATCTGGGCCAGGATGTTTGGTTACCCCAAACCCCAGAAACGGGGAACCTATGCTTTACTTGTCCAGCAATTCTTTCTCCAGCGGGAGGACATGGTCTGAAGATACAAGTCTTCATTGTAGCATTTTATATTTTTAAGTGATATGAATACAGTGTGATGTAACATTTCAGTTACTTAGCACAACTACTTGGTAAGAAAATCACCTGAAATTATTATTGATTAGAAGCATCAAATATCTAACAACACTGTATGAGTTCCCTGGCAATTTCTATGCATATCTACATATCTATGTACAGACACATACCCCCACACACACATATATACATCTATATATATGTGTATATATATATATACACACACACATATATATATATATAAAGCAGGGGTATATAAACAGCAGGGAAAGACACAACCCAGATGTCTTCAGGAAGGCAGTGCCAAAACCACCAGATTTCTGCTGCTGCTGCCACCCAAGTGATGGTGTGAACAGCTATAACCAGCAACTCTGAGGACATACTGATAGGCTACAGGACTGGGATGGGAAGGATGGTACATGCCCAGGAACTACAACAAAGAGGGGATGCAGAAGACCCTGTCTCTCCCTTGTTCGCTGGAAGGCTTCTCCAGCGATAACAACTGGATACCAAAAATTCAACAAAGGTGGGGAGAGGGAAGTAATGCAGGTATTATTGTATATCAACTGTGTTTTTGATTAAAGAGAATTACTTTTGTGCATATACATACTCTGTACAAAACAAAACTCTGTCTGGAGATTCAGCTGCTGAGTGAGACTCGTAGATCTGAGGATCTACTTCATACATTAATTTCTTGAGTGATCTTGAGCAAGTCATTCTACTTTCCTGTACTACAGTTGCCTGTCTGCAAAGTAAAGGAAAAAATAGGATCTCCCCTCTTCTGTCACTGTCTACCTTAAAATATTGAGTATTAAGGGAATGCTAAGGTACTTGAATCAAGGACTGTCTGTCCTCTACCATATGTGAATTTAAGCAAGGCAGAGATTTTGGCAATAGTAATTTTAAAATAGTTTCTGTCACTGAAACACGAACCCTAACAATGCCAAAACTATATGAGATTCAGCAATGAATCTTATATTTGTATCTTTAATGCCCATTTTAAACGAACCTTTTAGTAAAAAAGAAGAAAAAAAATAAAAAGCCCCCCCAAAATCAATGCAGGAAATAAAAGATTCTCCCATTCAAGTGCATTTGTTGTAGTCCGAGTAGTATTTTTGTATATGAATACAGCTGGAGCAGGTTTTGGAACATCTACAGGATTCCTCCAATCCCCTATCTTTGAATTCTTTAAGCAGAAGAAAGAAGCATATCCTTGCTTTTGATGGAATTGTCTTCCTGTTAGTCTGCAAAATCCTCTTTGAGAACCGCGGATTCTCCAACCCCTATCTCCACAACTCTCTGTGGCTTCCAGAAAACCTTCTAAAAAGAACTGACTTCGGCATGCTTCAGATGGTAGCAAGTTTCCAGGTATTATTAACCAGACACTCCAGCACTGCTCCACAAGGCTAAATATTCCCTGTCTTCTTCCTTGCTCAAATCAACTCAAATATTGTACAGGAACAAGTAAGTGAAAGTATCTTCAGATAATGCATATAGTTGTGCATCCATTTGTCATGTGGTGTTGCTTGCTTTCTTGGTTATGGTAATAACAAGCCATTCTCATTTAAATAGGATTATTAATTATTATAATTTATAATATCTCTTATGCTTCAGCTCTCCTGCAAAAAGAAACCCCTTCTTGGTTCATGGAGCTTATGAAAGATAAGGAGACCAGAGGAAAAGGATATTAGTATATATTTGGTACTTGGCAACACATCCCCACGCAGTTTGTGAGACAATCCACAGCATAACACCTGCACAGATTTCAGTGCAAAAGTTAAATGAAATAGCCCACCCCGCCTCTTACAGCATGTCCAAACTACTGTGGGTACATAAACAAAGAAATATTGTCTTACAACTGAACACATGACTTATCAAAAGAAATTAGAGGCCACTTACAGCAGTACAGTCTCTCTAGTTTTGTGCATATAGAATAGACTACAAAAACTGAAGTGAACTTTTCTCATCAAGAATGTGGATCCTTCATAATTTACATACACAGACTTGCAGCTATTATCAAATAATGTAAGCAGTCCAATTGCTACCATCCAATCATTTGTGCTCAAAGCTGCATGGCATTTATATTGTGCGATCAATCTGAGATGCTTACATATAGATAATTAAATTCAAAATCAGTGACAAAAGGAAGACAAGTTTGGATCGATTCTCACTGGATAAAAACCCAGACACAATATCAATTTCTGTATCCACTATTAAAAACACCTTTATATATTAGGTACATTTGGGGGCTTTAATATTTTACCAGAACAACAGTGCACATCTTTCTGTGCGTGGCAGCAAACCAATTCCAGTGATTTAGGCAGAAACAGACTAACTCTGATACTGCAACAGCTGCAAAGGGGTATGTCTTCTAGTTAATATTATGATTCTTTGCAGTTACCAAAGTAACAAAACTTCACAGGTAATTGTTCCAGGTTTTCTACAAAACCAAATGCTGAGCAGGAAAGGGTTTGGGGAGAACAGGGTTTCTTGAACCCACAAGTGTTTGTGATTTTGTTTTCCATGTTTCACACAGGATAAACCCAAACATGCTACAAGAGGCAAAAGGAAATCCCAGAATAGCTAAAACCCCATTTCAAAATGAACCACAGTGTTTATTATGCAAGAGACTGAACTTTAACTCCCTTGTCTGCAAGACTGAGACCAGGAAGCTCATATAAATTCCAGTATCACACAACCTAGATGAGAGAGAGATAGAGAAAATGTGTGTCTATCTTCTTCCTCCACTTTGCACTTGTTTCTCATATAACTAATATTAATTGGATAAAAGTAGTATTTTAGGGACCAAGTCTCTTGACCAATGGTGAGTGGCCTCCTCAGGGAAAAAATGAAGTTTCAAACCCTTGGCCCAAATCAGGCAGAAAAGACTGCTTAAGAAAATATTTTTTGTGACCTCTGCTAGACATGCACACATAGGATCTCCTTTATGTTTTTCTACTTTATGCATTCTCTTCCCTCTGATTATCCAACCTCAACTCTCTGTTGTTGGTGCAGCTTCTCTGTCCTGTTGTTACAAGCAAATTGTCACAGTAAAAACTCACAAAGGATCTGAAAGCCAAACCCCAGTGATAATTTTATCCTCTTGCGGGGGATGGGGAGTAACGTTATGCAATAGCACAACCTCTGGTAGCATCTCTACCACAAGCTCTTCCTGAGAATGCTGTCAAATTTCAGATCAGTGTGACTGATGGGAAGAGGACTCAGAGTCCTCTGGTACAGGGAAAAACAGACGCTGGGTTTATCAGTTGCAGTTGAAATAGACCCAAATAAGTACCTTTGGTGGGGAAAAAAGTGAGCAGGCTGCTGCTATGAAGCATGCCATCTGTCAGGAGCCAAGCCACACATGAGCACCAGGCAGTCAAGCAAAATGCCTATTTGAGCCTACTAACAAGCCTACTGTACTCTTCACTAGTACTGTCAATCCAGAAGCTTTCAAAAATGAGAAGGGAGATACCACAAGTCTCCCAATATGTACAGCTACTATGTCAGGTTTCCTCCTGAGAGCAGAAGTCCCAGCTGTGGGCTTTAACACCCACAAGCTCACAGTCAGTGCAAGGAGTCTTCCTCTTGTTGACAAGAGAGTGCCAAGTCTTTGCATGACATAAGATACAAGCCCAGACGCAGGACCAGAGTCCCACAGAGGCAGAAATGCAGGAATTTTAAATTCTGTTCTGGGGTTTGGGTTTGTTTTGTTATTATTTGGTTAGCAGTTTATTCAATGAAGAGTACTTTTAAAAAGTCTGCTGCCGTTATACAGTCTTGATGTCCACGGCATCCCTTTCAAATCTTTTCAAGGGAGGCACCTGGCTAGAAGCTAAGGGCTGTTGCTTTTCTAGCAGCTTTTCAGAAGCAGCAGGGCTGGTTTGAAGATCTATGTTACATAGGCAATATCAGGACATAAATGAGCTCATACAGTTGTTTTTAAATGGGAAATATGTCTCGAAGTGATGCAGCTGACGGTGAAATCACTGAAGAGGGGCTAAGGAGTTGGAACATTCAGGTAAAACCAGTGCAGCCTATGAAGTGAGAAAATAACACTTCAGATAGAAAACAAGCAGGAAAAAAATTAAGATCACAGCAAATGGTGGTGAATGTCAGTATGTCTTTTCTCCTTAAAGTATAACTCTTCCCTGGATGATAATAACATGAGATCAGCCTTATTGCATGTAGTGAAGCTAGAGGAGAGAAAAGAATGTCAAAAAGTCCTAAAATCTGGAGCTCAGCAGCAAAAATCTGCGAAAATGGCTGAGAAACTTCTCAACCAGAATTTATTCTAAAACTTGGGGTTTTAAAGAGTGGGCTACAGGAGTGGAGAAAAATGTAACCAATAAAAATAAAATTATGGCAGCTGCATAACAGTAAAAGAACCCTCTGAGGTTTCAAGATTATTTTAGGGCCTCTCATCTCAGTCTGCTCCACAGAAATAGACAAAATTGCATATGTAAAGACCAAGGAGTTTTCTCTCAGTAGCCTACCACCCACAGATTTGAATTTGGGGGTTTTTTCCCTTCACACTACCAGCCTTCTAGCCACATCACAGGGACTACACAGGTATAACAGAGCACAAAACCAGCGTTCTGTATTCAATGCCTCTCTGCCTTGCAAAGCTCATTCCTGTAGCCATATCACCTGCCCACAGCAGCAGAAGGAAAATGTAACAATCCCTTTGCATTGTTATTAAATGAGCAGATAAATCTGTGAGCAAATATCTAGAGCAGAGTGGTTAAGGAAAATGGAAGAAACATTTATTCAAGAAATGTAGAAAATACATGATTAAATTTACTAGAACACTGTTTCCAGTTCATTAATCATTTTGGCCTGGTACAAACTGCGGCTGGGACCTAGAACAGAGCACACAGACCCATTATTTAATTTTGCATCTGACTACTAGTTCTTCTCTCCTGACTTGCATCCCTTTCTCTGTCTTTAGTTTTATTTCAGATAACTTAGCTGTGTGCTTTGGTGGTCATTTTTATCAGCAGCCCTAGTTTACTGTACCCACTGCAGGTAGCTTATGTAATTTATGGTTTTAATTTTTCTGCAAAGCACCTAGTACAATGGTGAGAGGCTCCATTTAAAATTACCTACATAAATAAGTAAATATAATACCATTAGCATATAACAGATTGTGCTTATCAAACTATAAACACTGTAGGTTCAGATAGTTCAGTGGCAGTGTGACTACCAATGCACCGGAGGAACATGTATTCATTTTCTAATAGGTCTAACAGACCCTAAAATGTTGCATAACACAGTAATAATCTTCTCACAATTTGCTAGGAAGAATTTAAGATTCTCATTTTCTTCTTCACATTGTATCAGCAACTTTTCCTGTGCAACACACTTGCTTGTGCTAGACCCAAAAGCATAAAAGTTACATACAGCCGAAAACCATCTACCACCACTCCCCCGACACCATTAACAGTGAGACTAACGTACAAGACAGGTGAGAACTACATGCCCAGACGTAAAACCTTCTGAAAGCTGTTCTCTACCAAGTGATACCCAGGATCCTGGATTTTCCAGCCCCAGATCCACAAGTCAGTGCAAGTCTCAAGCAATTTGAGCATCCACTCACAGCACTGACAGAAGGGCATGTTCCAGTGGAGTGCTTGCCATCCTACGTACCCACTTTCAGAGACAGGACACCAGCCTAGCACAGACCTTAGGCATGCTGCACACTAGAGCCATTATTATGAGCTGCTGTAAGTCTGGCAGCAGTGGTTTTGACCATCTCCATTTGCCTGCCCTGCTGCCTGCCAAAAACTACCTATCTTTGCCACAGCTGGCACTGAGCGTATGTGCGTGTCTCCACTGCTTCAAGAACCAAGATCTAGACTTAAAATGACTGTCGTCAGCAGCTCCAGTCTGCTGGCTCCAGTACCAAGGGTGAATGTCCGGAAGAGGCATGGAAGGAGACCATGGGAGAGAGTAACAGCACATGACCAAAGCTGGCAGAGCATGATTTATGTCACAACTCATCCCTCAGCCCCCTAAAAACTGTCTTCAAATGCTCTGCCACATCACAATGAATGAAAGATAAGTCTGAAGGCCTCCGTTCACCAAATAGTATTTTGGTGGTTTTTCTTTTCCTTCTAGAAAGTGGTACTGCTCTGTATGCTATGCAGAATAAATCACCAGGGCGATTTCTTTCACTGAGGTTGTAAAAACAAGTTTAGCAACATTTATATTTTGCTGTGATTGAACCTTCCCACAGAGCTGCCATTCACAAATTTTAAATGACTTACAATATGCTTTGCACCTCAGTAATTACACTCTAAGTTATCAAGTTTACACGCGCTCTCTTCTTCTAGTGACCCACGTGTGCTTGAGAGAAATTACTTCTGAATATGCTTAATTTTAAAGTCTTCATTTTACACGCTGTATGTAATCAAACTTTTTATTAAACATTGCCAAGCAATCTGTCTCATTTAAAATGAGCTGCTAGAAGAGGTAAAGGTCCATTAAGCTGTTAATTGCACACTATAACTCTGATTCCTTGAAAAGTTATGTTGAATATAGTTTCCCCAAGTGCTTAATTCCATATTTACCTAGTTCTACTGACATAGCTACTACATCGGTCAGGTATACGATAACAAATCAATACAGCCATGCCAGCAAAATTCTCCCGTGTAGAAAGAGGGAGCAAAAAGGAAGATATCATTTCCATTTCTCTTGTTTGAGTTTGATACGGGGAATTTCACTATACAGGTACAAAGCACAATTCTGCTAATGTAGAAATACAAGTACACCCTAGAGGCAGAGTGCTTCTGCTACAGTAATGGTGTAAGTGATTTGAGAGCTCAAATTCATTGCAAGTAAACCTCAATTAGACTTGAAAATGAAAGTCAAGCAAGTGACACAGAAAATGTTATATGCCACTGTTCTTAAATTACTTATAATGGAGGTCAAAAAATACTTTAGGTTGTGAAAATAAACCTGAGATGACTCCAAAACATATAAGCCACATACAAACATTTTCAAAAAGATTGCCATCTCTTATATATGGTTCTGAAATGGTTTGAATAGAGGTCTTTGTATGCAAAAACCACCACCAAAACATTTAAATTTGACCATACCAAACTCAAGAAACATCAATGCTTTTTACATACTAGCTAATTAACCAGACCTTACTTCATATCATGTACCCTTGTCAAATAAAATTGTATTTCTCATTCTTAAACAACTTTATATCTATCTTTGTTTTAGTTTGTAGTAACTTGAATCATATGATAATGAAATTAGAGAGAGTGGAAAAGGATGAAACATATTTTCATTTCTCTCAAAAGGCACATAACTCAAAGCACAGTATCACATGAATGTCGACAGTTATTTTTCCTTTTTTTCCCCCTATTCAATCAGCTGTGCAGATCTCCTCACAACACCGAGAATGAAGTAATTAGCACTGGTATGTATAAATTTATTATGTCTAGTAGGGGAGACTGTCAGGGGAATCTCTCTCCTCCAAGCCTGATGACCTGTCCATAGGAACATCTTCAGCCACTTGGCTTTCCAGCCTCTTATCAAGGCCATGCTGTTTAAAAACAGCAGGGCACCTTCCCAGCAAGAATCTGTGGTCAATCCCTTCCCGCTTTGAAAGGCCTGTGACAGCTCTGAATCGCCAGGCGTGCCTTCCTCACATACAGCAACATACTTCACCGCACCGGCCACAGGGGACAACCACAATCAACAATCCCTCAGCAGAAACACCAGAATCCAGGTGCTTTAGCCCTTTTGTTGATACTTGTGCTTACAGTTCTGACTTTCATGGGCCACAACCAGGAAGAAGGTTATCTTAGCTCTTTTTCACACATAGAAAAAACACCCAAAGAAATCAAAAGGGCCCCAAATTTACAAAAGAAAACAGCATCAGTGTTTTGTTAAGTACAAACAGACTTGAAACATATCAGCACTATCTTTCAAATTACAATAGCTGTTCAGGGCTTGAGACTTCAGATTAAGAGAATTAAATTTCCAAAACTCAGTGGAGTGTGTGCTTATTTAATTAAAAGCAGGCAGAATTTCATTTGCACTTCATTGTTAAGAATACCACCTATAATATCACATTTTGGCAGTGCAGCTTAACTCCAATTTATACTAAAAGCATACTTCATCAAACTCATTCTGAAGTTCATTACAAACGCTAAATGCCAGTACTATTTGCTATAGCGATCCCATTCCATTTGGATGTTTAAATAGGCAAACATGGTCAGATAAACTTGGAACGGCTTGTGAATGTTCTACGCTTTTTCAGATGATGTCTTTTGTATTTGACCTGCTACTGTGAGCTATGTTATGTATCCTTGATTTTAAATTTTCACAGGTATGGCTAAAGGTGTTGAAAAACTACAGAACTTTCTTGCTTGTATCTGTGCCTATAAAGTACATCAGGTTATTTTATTTTCCTCTCATAAATGAAGCAGCATGTTATACTCATTACTAGACTACATCCCACACAGCAAGGATTTCTCACTGACTAACAGAAATTTACCCTTGTACACTGCCTTCAGACAATGTATGTGGCCCAGACTGTGCCCTGTAAGGCTGGCACATGGTAAAACTTTCTCCCACCCAAAGGAGAAACAGGGAGACTTGAAGAGAAGCAACAGCATCCCATTTACTGAGAGCGCCACTCAGGATAGCTGGAAAGTGCTACTGGAAAGTCAGAGGCCTCCCTCTTTCCTCTGAGCAGCCCTGTCAGCCAAGTAGGAGGGAGGAGAGGCACTACTCTTACCTGGTTTGGCTCAGGCAAGTTTGGTTACCCGACCTATGTTACAGCTGTTTAGGCTTCTTCCTTGGCTAAGGTAACCTGTGGCTGACAGATTTACAAACTCTTTTCAATCTACCACCGCAACACATTTAACCCATCACAAATAAACACAGGCAAAGTTTATGCTGCAGTCATGGACAATAATACAGAAATTATCTGCTTGTAGCACACTATCTACATAGGAGGAACACAACCAAGTAGAGTTAGGAGGTCTGTTTTAATCCAGGCTCAGTCATTGCCTTCATACAGTGTCTCAGCCACAACACTTCAGAGGTCTGTACAGTTTCTTACTCCAGTTTGAAAGCACAGTAATACCCCAAGAGCTAAAAAGGCAGGCTGTAATAACAGTTATTTTAAATGTGTCATTATATGTTTGCAGATAAAAACCAATTCACCAAAACCATCCATAAATACTTTTTGCAGGGGAGGAAACATTTCCCAAGTATGTTACCAAAAACCACACATTATACTGTGTGTACAATATTAATTGAGTTCACATCAAGCATTTTGGCATAATTAAAAATCCTATCTACGTGGCCTGCTGTTCAGTCCTTGGAAGGCCAGACAGGTACTTTCTGGTAAGCTTGTACAAGTGGACTTCAGCGTTTGGAGAGTATCAGTGTGGGACTAAAGGGTTTCCAGCCCTGCAGGGCTAGCAGAGCAGCTCTTGTCTAAAAGAACGTTTTGGATCCTAGTTTTCACTTTCCACAGGAAGACAGATCTGTGTGAAATAAAACTACCTTCAGCTTTTATGAATTTACAGCAAGATTGTAAGCATCTTCAGACAAGCTCTTACTGGCAGGCAGATCTTGTTTTCCTGTTGCAAGGAACTTGGCATGGACAGCAAGTGAACTGGAGGTTTCGCAGCAGGCTCACCAGAGTGCCAGCCTTTTAAAAGATGGCCTAGTGGGACACCACACAGGATTTTGGAACCAACAGGTCAGTGACATCTTTCTTAGCAGGGCAAGAGTAACTAGGATTCTGCCTTGTACCTCTGCTGCAGAGTGCTTCCCTTGTTAGCACAAAAGCTTCAGCATTATATTCCAGAGGTCAGTTTTAGTATTGTTCATCATCTTTGGTCTTTTGATGTTTTTTTTTGCTTCCTACGAGACAACACTGTTTTCATACATAGTTTATTCTCAAGTCAGAAAAATCTGATCTGTGAACAGATTTTCCAAATAAGTGATTCATATTTCTAAAACCTCCTTTATCGCATGACAGGTATTGTGCAAAAAATGTAGTGAAATACTAAACACCTTTAAAAAGGTAACGAAAGACAAACAAAAAGAAGTGGTAAGAGGATGTCTGAGAAAAGCCTGAGTGTTGAAAAGCTCTTTTGAACACTATTGACTGTGAACACTGGATTCATTACAAGCCTAGGAAGTCTCCGTAAAATCCAAAGCATACACATCTTACTCCTCTAAACAGTCTCACCATCCAAAAGCTTGTAAAATTCTGAAGTATTAGCAACAATATTGAGCTGACACTCAATAATACTAATGATGCAATTTTCTTCTGTCTTGACACATACCAAATATACTAATAAAATCTAGCAAATTAAACCTGGATTCACTAGACATTACTAACCTCAATATAAAGGAGACAGGTCTGTTCAAAGTCTTGCTTAATTTATCTTTCATATTCCTGTATGTTACCATGGCTCATGCTGCTTCTTAAAGGCACCCTTTAATTTGAAGGACACTATCTTTGCTTACTTCGTATTAGAAGCACAAAGTTTAAACCAGGTGAGAAACTTCAATCAATGAAATAAGCAGACAAACAAAAGAGAGAATAAAGAAAGTTAGAAGGAACTCATTAATATTGCCAGCATATACTACAAAGGTCTATCTGAGTTTTAGGCACTTATTATTTGCTGCATATTTTCAAACTACCAATGAAAGTCAGTGCATTTAGCTTCAAAGAAGTAAATGCTCAAAGTGATCAAGTTAATTAAATAATTTTCTTATCTTTACAATACTTTTTGTCTTCTCCTAGCACCCAGAACATTTGATCAGGTCACATCACCATTTAAAGAATCTTTTATTCTGTCTCAATTACCACACCCTTGATTGCCATACTGCAGGACTCATTTCAACAACCCCATTGTATTTTGGCTACACATTTCAGAAGGATGAAGGCAATCCAGAACAAGCTCAGAGACAGGGTCAATGGGATTGGAGTGGGGGCTGGAGAATACACCTCAGAAGTAGAATCTAGAGGAGCTTATCTTGTTGAACCTATGAAAACAAGAGAATGGGACAGGTCTCCTCTACATAATGCATCAGAAGAGGTTAATGGTATAAAAGACCACAAAAGCCTACAGGTAACAGAAAATTTTGGCACAGAAACAAAAGGACACTGGCTTCTCATGAGGCAGTGGAAGAGGGAGTTTTCTAGCCTTCCCAGGGGGGAAAGATCATCAACAGTAGATGAAAAGTACCCTGTAATAGCAGGACATGAAACACAAAAACCCTGAAGGTCATGTGCATTCTCATACTCCTGAACCATACCAGCTGGGATGTGTTTATGACCTGGCTCTCCTCAAACCTGGCACCCTAAAACCCCTACTGGGCCTTCACACTCTTGTTTCATCCCTGCTTGGGCTAAGGTGGCAGGTTTGCACCATGTCATTACCCCATGCCAGTCACCGCCCATCCTCCCGTACTCCCTGCTCTGCTTACTCAGTTTCTTCTCCTCAACACTGCTGCCGCAATGCTCCTGCTGGCTCCACTCCCTCTGGCGTTTAACACATCACTCGGGCAGCCTGGAAGCTGTGCAGCTGCCCCACTTTTTGCCACAGAAAGGTTCAAATTTTCAGCAGGGCAGCAATGTCCTCGGTAACAAGCCATTATATATTTAATTAACACAGATAGCTGGCATCTGCCTGTGGCCAAGTGGGTTCTCAGTGCTGAGGGGAGAAAAAAAGGCAACATCCACTAACAGACGTGAGATATTAACTGAGAATTTCAGCAAGACAGCAGGTTGCAGAGGGCAGCAAAACAGAAAAAAACCCCATCGTTATGACATCTAGCATGGGTGCTGTAAATAACCTGCTCATCAGAGAAAGAGAGAGCTAAAGGCATGTGCCATTGTTTGGCAAAGCAATGTATTTGTTCTACCCGTTAGAAGACTAGATACGCTCCAGATAGTCTGGAACAGCGCGCAAAAGCCAATGGCTTTATTAGAGATGAGAAGGCAGACACAGTTATACTTGATGTAACAGGGACAGATGATAATTCTCAGGCTACATCACAAGTGAGAGGAAAAAAAAAGTAAAGAAATCACTCAAACACTGCAGTTACCTGCCCCCAAAGTTACCACTAGTTGCAGATCGTATCTGCTTCTGGAGAAAAAATAATGGAAGTTCCTGAATACATTGCTATATTCAGGAGAAGTTCACCAGTAGTTTAGAAATATATATATATTCAAAATGTAAATAATATGCCATGAACTAGCTAGCCCCTGTTCATAAAGATAAAAAAATATAAGCAACACTAATAGCTATTCACTTAGGTGGACTTCCTAATAAAACCATTTCAGTGGATACCAGTGTCTAAAGTACTAAAAATCAAGACAGGCTCATGAAATGCATGCCACAAAAACAGTACCAAAGAGCTGAGGAAACAGTAAGTAGAGTCAGAATTGACATGCTTTTGGATGGGGAAAAAAGACTCATAAAGCAAATTATGATTGTTTAAGGACTCAAGTCTGATGGTTAAAACTGCAGCAAGGTGGGTCTCAGGTAGCAAATATAAGGATGAGTGCAAAATGCTCTGCCTTTCAGCAGAAGTGACACCAGGAATTTCAGATTCCTTAAGACACAGATGCCATCAAGGAAGCCCTTGGGAATGCTGTAGTGTCTCTTCAACAGCTTAATTATAACAACAGATGAAGTATTCAGATTGCTTTACAAGTGAAATGAGGAAGATTCAAAATGGAGCTCAATACTGGGCTTGCTAACTTCACAGAAAGATTATTACAGACTACTTAAAAAGGTGCAGAAATAAATTGTCTCTGTGCTTCTAAAAACATAAATGAATTAGTCTTTCCCGGGGTTATGATATTAAATATAACATAAGATATAAACAGCATAGGTTAAACTTTCATCGGTTGTGCACTTCTCGGTAGAGGATCATTGAGTAAGTTTCAGATGGTGGAGCAAAACAGAAAGTGTCTGCAGTCTCCAAAAAAATTAGACATGAGAAAAAATATCAGCTGAATTTTGGACATCATACATAAGATGGCATTCAAAATTTCTTGACTTGAAGCAAATGGAGCACCTCTTAAATGCTATATAACTTACGCTAGAAACAGAAGTGCACTGAAGTCAAAACAAAGCTGTCAAGCACAACATGTGCACACAGGGGATGGCAGAAATTACTTTTGTGCTAAATATCTGGTCTTCCAAAAGCCTTATTGAAAATACAAATAATCATCTAGGCCAGTAATGAAGTTGTCAGGTTCCCCTGGAGCTAGCAAAGGGACTGCTAAGGTTCCCAACAGCTAGACAGGGCTATGTTACTACTCGCTAAACAGCTAGGGCAAGAAGTGTTACCAGAAGAGTCCCAGACCGGTATCTCACTGTACTGCTTCTTAGGAAGCAACTGCAAATCCAGAAGAGGGAGGAACACTGCATTTCTTCTACAAGTATTGTACAGCCTAGGGAGGGAAAAAAGCTTCCATATAAACCCTGAAAGAGGCAGAGAGATGAAGAGAAGGGAAAAATTATATTTGCATTGGGAAAATTTCATTATTTTTATTAATGTATTTTGCTCCACTTGGAATATCTCATTCATTGGCTCAGGTGCCCTCTCACAGGCTTCCCTGCGGGCACAGAGGCCATCAAGTCCCTGCCAAAAGTGCAGCTGAGGAGGCAGTGAGGCTGCATGCATTTAAAAAATGTGAACTAACATGGTGGCCTGAATCCAAGTAAGCCTGTACCACTCTCCCTACCCTGAATGTTATTTAGAGAGCAATGGCACAGCAAGATCGCTTTTAAAATTATTCTCCATTGCTTCTTTGTCACAGCCACATTATAAAAGCAGATTCTTGAGGTTTTTTTCTGAACTGGAAAGGAAAAAAATTAAAGGTCGTATCCACCCTTTTTCAGACCTCTTTGCAAAACACCCTCTAACCACCCATACAAATTAAACTCAGAATTGCCCAGAAGCATTTCATCCTTTGTGTTCATAAACGAGCAATCTTGACCTCCAGATTTTAATTTACTTTACTGAAATATTTATTTCTTTCAATAAATGACGCATTCCAGATTTGGCTCTCTCTGCAACAAAGATTACTCAAAGAGCATGACGATGAATGTACAAATTTTATTTACTGCAATGTCTTCATACAAACCATGAAGGTATAAAGCTGACTACCAGAAGAGTAACAGACAGGATTAGCAAATTCCTTTCTAAAGCTTCAGTTTATCAAGTTAATGGTTAATGAATTTAGTAAAACAGAGATGAAAGTCCAGGAGCAAAGTTCCAAAGTAAACCAGACTGATTTCATTGGTTCTTAAACCAGTCTCCTAACTCATTAAAAAATAACAGTACTTGTAACCCTGTCCAGAAGCTTTTTACTACGTTGCATCAGATTGCAAAGAGTAAACCCACCAAAAGTAATGGATTGACTCCTAGAAACAATTGTTTATAAAATGGAGTCCTTTGTCTTCATTTTAAGTTTACTATCCACGCCCCTAGCTTTTTTCTTTTAGTGTTCAGAAGAAAAAAAATAGGTTCCTACAGTTGCATAAAAGGCTAGGTGTGGACAGGAGAAAACAAGAAGCATCTGCACCAAAGCCATGGCTCTGTTGTCACTCAGTGCATAACAGAGCAGAGCCGGGATATCAGCCAGCTCACTGTGGGCACACTGGGATTGTTTCATTGCATGCCTATGTAAAGTCATTTCATGAACCATAAGGAAAAAGATCACCCCTCTTGCCTATTATCAAGCTCTTCCAAAAAATTATCCATTATTCATAATTATATTCTAATGTTTCTCTCATTTGCCATGTACAGAGCCACCCCAGTGAGCACTGTCTCCTTTTGCTAGACTTCATCGACTGTGGTATTTCAGACTTGCGCTGGCAGCTGAGCAGTGGGATCAGGAAAAGCAGCATCTGCAAATGGCGTTATAAAACAACCATGCAAATGGGCTGAGCCACCCTAGTTTTGAAACAAGGTTTTCAAGTGGATAGGCACCATTAAGGAGGACAGGATGCAGCACTCAGATGTCACTCATCCGTACGGTCTCCCGTCGATGACCTTTGCAAAGGACAAATCAATACTAAGCAGATACTGTATCTACCATTTCTTACTGTGTAGGAAAGGTCAGCCAATTTTCATGTATGTATCAGTTCTAACATTACTGTTTTCAGACACAGAACTGCCTAAACCTGGGAATAAAGAAAAAATTATTATCTTGTGCATAGCACCATTTCAGAACATGTGATAATTTAAAAAAAAAAGACTTGGAATGGAAACTTATTTCATAAGCAAGGTACGACGCTTATAGAAGGAATGTAAATCTTTACCTTGCTATCATGAAATGACCTCTCCAAGTAAACGAAATTATAAACAGCATTTATAAGACTGCTTCCTTAGCAAAATCCGTTACCACCTGTATGTTTTACCACAGAAGCAAATATTTTCTTAAAATACTAAGCCGTTTACATTCATTTTGTGCATACCCACTGCACCTTTTGCGTTCGTATGTGCAGGCCACAGAGATCACTCTCCTCTTATAGTTCACTTAGATGGCATATTTTGAAAGAGGCCTTTATAGAAATACACATTTTGGTTCTATATTTAAACTTGATCCCATTTAGCTCAATGCCAAATCCTTTTAGCTTCCGTGAGAAAACTGTATAATACACATATTGCCACAGTCTAGGAGATGCCTGGTGCTGAAACCTTAACTGAAATTTTTTGCTTTTTTTTAATATATATTTGAATTCCCAAAGTATGCTTAAGTTTAACATTTCATAGTACCTGAAAGTTCAAGGATGAACATCAAAACTCTATTAAATTCAACAACACTGTGCTTAAATGAAAAAGGCATCCTGTTGCATATCTTAAACACACCACAAACATAAAACAACACTAAAACTTCAGTCTGGCTCTGGTTAGAAGCCACTGCTGCACTATTTGATATTGCAAGTGTAAGATCTACAAGGACAATGTTTTAAAATATTCAGAAAGCTAGTATTTTAAAACGCTTGCATATGGGAAAAGGGTTATTTAATACTCAATGTAATGAATTTCTGAGTTGCATTATCTCTGTAGCATCGTAAGGAGATACTGCACTCATGTTCTTTAGCTGTACGGAAATGGAGCAATGGCATTTCCATACATCCATAAGCAAAGTCATAAAAAGGATCTATAAGCTTTTGATGCATACATTTAATACATTTAGATAAAGTTTATTACAGTTCTGGCTTCCTCTTCTCAGCGTCACTCATGGTTAATGTAGAGATACACACAATGTTAAAAATCTCTCAGCAGTTCATTTCAAGTAAAGAGAAGCAATGTTTTTAAGAATAAAATAGTTATTTTTACTCATTGTACTTGAGTTGGTCAAGAGGTAAGCCGTTTTGATTATTGTAATTTTGTAAGTCATAGAAAACATCCATTGACTCAAATATTTAATTATTTATGTTATTTTCTTGCAAATCCATGTTCTAAGAGTGGTTTCTGTCTGTTAAGCAAATAAGAAGGCAAAACCAAATCATACAGCTTTGCACTGTGGAACAGTGTACACTGCCAGATTAGGAAAGTCTATTCTGATGCTGCTATCACCAATACTGACAAATATAAATCAGAAATTAAGCTCTGTGTTTATTTTTAATTAGTTGCTTGTCTCATCTCATCAGAAAATCAAATTAAAAAATTAAAAATAACCATATTGTCTTGAAGTCAAACACTGAAAAAAAAAGCCATACTTCTGGCTGCAGCCATGTGCCAAAAGTGGAATTATAAGCAGGCAATTCATTTTAAGATTTCTGAAACTACCCACTGAATTATTTTTTTGCTGAGGAAATCCAGTCTATGCACTGTGATGCAGGACAGAGCTGCCCATCTCCCTGTCTTGTCATATTGCTTATTTTGATTAGCTGCAATGGCATGGAAGTATAGATTTTTAATATACTTTTATTGCCTTTTAGATAGATGACTTACAGTGTTTCTGGGGCATTTTCTTCCTGAATTTTTATGACTATGCCTTTTTGATGACTATGCTTTTTAAATTTTTATTGGGGAATAATGGCTGAATTTCTATAGGGATAGATGACAAATTCTATTAGGTGCAATACTGAAAATGTTTATTTGGATGCAAATGAAATACAAAAAGAAAAAAAAAAAAAAACAACCAAAAAACCAATACAAACACTGCTACGATTCTTGTCATCTCCCATCCTGCTCTTATAAAAGTCTCACGCTTTTTTAAAGCAGGATCCAAAATAAAACAAGCTGAAGATGTCAGCTCTTTTAATCTAATCTATATAAGTTACATGGTGGAAGTCTATTTCCTTACAATGAAGAACACAGTACAATAGTAATTACTCTAGAAACAGCTACACTTTCTACTGTGCCTTCATAATAAGAACGATTAAATGGCAACATTGAAATATCACTGAGAGTAAATGGAAACCAGAATGCTAACGCTGCATGTGAGCACACAGGTATGCTCAGGAGACTCTGCAGGGCTGTAGGTATTGCTGTACCTGGCCATAAGTGTCTGTTTTTGAAAATGGCTATTCCTCATAGATAGTTGCTTTCATTTCATTTGGCCCTCCATTAATAGGTTGTCATACTGCACAGCATAAGAGAGGGTAGTGGAAGAAGCAAAAATAAATACTATCTCCAGAAAGTTGGGGGGGAGGAAGGGGGGCGGGAGGAACAGGTTATAGCCAGCTAGAAAACTTGGGTTTTTACACCCTTATAAAAGTGCAGTCAGAGAAAAACAGCAGAAAGGTGTAAGGCAGATTTTCTTCATTACAACTATGAACATTACAATGCTATAGTTCCATTGCTATTGACCTGAATTCTGTGATGTCTTTTGGAGAAATCTTTGCTCTTAAGGAACATGATAAAACAAAAACACTTATTTCTTTGCACAAAGAGCAGGCAAATAAACTCAAAGCATACATATTCTTCAATAAAGACATATTTTATAAAATAGCAAGAGTTACCTAAAACAAATCCCTAAAACCAATAACCAAGTACCTAAGCCGTATATTTCTTCATGGTGTAAACTAATGGCAAGAAATGTACTTTCAGCACATGCTATCACGCTGAACTTTCAGGGGGATACATTATATAGATTCAGTTCACTTTCTGGCCTATCCTCAGAAGCCCCAACACTCAATTTTACCTTTTCTTTTTCTTTTTTCTCTTAAAAATTACACTAAAACTAATTTAAAAGGTATTTTATTACTCCAACAGAAGCAAGTACTTGCTGTAAAACAATGTATACATTCCCATAAGGTTTTTATAAATTCTCACAAGCCATTACGCCCTATTTAATTTCATCTGAATTTTAACCATGTCCTTGCACTTAGTTCCACCTTACTATCTTACCATACCATCTTACTAATAATCGCTTTTGAGATTCCAACTTCTATATCTTAATTAGAACTGTGGACTTATATTACAGCACTAATTTAACTACAGGACTTTGAGAACTGGGGCATCTGGGAGAAAAAGAACTGACTTTGTCCAACACTTGACTGTCCAAGTACCTTATGTTTTAAAAGTGTTTTCTTTAGATGTGACAGATGAGCCTCAGAAAATGATATCACATCAAAGTCATCAAAACAGCACAGGCCTAATCAAAATGAAAACTATGAAGTGCATCATACAACATCTGAAAGAAAGATTATTCTACCTGTATCGGACATGCTCGATTGTGTCGTATGTCAGCTTGCTGCTGATATTCTGACTATGAGGGTTGCCTAGGAGACAACAGAGATATAGAAGTTAATCATTAATCACAATTTTGCTATTAATTTTTTCTTTTATCAAAGTATTACACCAAGCCACCCTGAAAAGATGACAAAGAAAGATTTAATGTATACTTCACAGCAATGCCCTAAAGCTCCTTAGAGCAGTTAGTCAAGAGAAGGGACATATAACAGAAGAAAGCAATTATGACAGACCTTGAAACTTCAGCTGGATCTCTTACTAATACTCTAGGCAGTTCCCTTAAAAAGAAAATGCAACTGCATATGCACAACTGTACTAGGAAAAACTACAGATAGAATGCACATTCATAAATATATTTGTGCACTAGCTAAGAAGCAACTTAGAAGAGACAGCATCTGGAGGTAATAGACATTCATGTTTGGTCACCAGGACTAACCCTGTTTTTTTTACTGTCTGAAATTCAAGTAACTCATGAAAATATACATTTTAGTGCAAAATTAATAGCCACCTTAGCACAGCTCAGCACAGGCATGTATTAACAACTAAGACAGCACGTAAGAAGGGCATGGATTTATCTTCTTGAGCAAAAAAGATAACAGCAGTATCCACACAGACACAGCACACTTTCCTATTAGTAAATGCTTAAAGAATGTGCCTAAACAGTTGGGAAAGAGAACAAGAAAAAAATTGCTATATTAATACAGTTTTTGCAGTAGGCTGCAATATTAGCTACTCTCTTTTTAAAATTTCAAAATCATCCTGCTGAAAGTTATTGAGTAAAGGTGTTAAAAAGAATAATACATTTAGAGCTCAAACCCAAAATCTAATACCTAGACTTTTCATGTCTGATGTTGCATTTCTGTAATTTCCAATTCAAATAGTCTCAATTTAGAAGTGAGAATCTCTCTTACTTATGTTCATTTCCCTCATTTACACATGCAACAGCTAAACTGCAGTTCTTTGGGCCTGTGGATTATCACCAAGAAAATTAAAAAAGCTGCAAGTCAAACTCCCCCTTCACTCACATCCGTGTCTGTTAAATGAACTCTTTATACAACAGTTACTGCCCTCAGAGTATCAGAGATGTAACTGAAAAAAAAGAGATTTGACCATACTAGAGCTCTTGTTATCATTTCAGATGAATGCGATATTAAAAAAGATACAATTTGTTCTCCCATAGCATTATAGGTACTATGCAAATCTGCTCCAAACTGGCAGCACTATTTCTATTCACAAGCACTCAATTGATTCACAAATTTAATTTTTTTCTGCCACAGATGGTACTTATTATAAGGGTTGAGCCCAATGTTGATTGAAATAACTAAGATCAGAGTGCATACATTTCACTTGACAATGGCTTTAGTGACAGAACATTAATTTTAATATCACTGCCATGCACTTGAATAGGAGATTTTGAATGTAATCAAATCAACATATCTTGTTATAACAGCAAAAAAACCTATCCCTATCAAGAACAACATCTATTTCGTAGTGGAACTTAAATCCATGCTCTAGATCCTGGCCTCGCCAGCATTCAGGAAACAAAAGAGGGGGCAATGACAAATACAATGGCACACTGAAAATAAAACTACCCAGAACTCTCAAGTGGCTCATCCAGGTGATAAGCACAAGTGTGCCAGTGCTTGAACACAGTTTTCTTTTAAAGCAGTGGTACCTAGTTCCCAGGTGAGGAATCACTTTGCTCTATGTATCAGGGAGCACAAGAAAGACACAAAACTAGCAAAAAGGACACATAGCCCACAGATAGTAACATACTATAAGACATTTTGATTACTTCAGTGGGACTACTCACAGCATATATGGATAATACTGTACAGTATATTTTTTTTCTGGTTGAGTATGAATCACTCCAATGTAAATTATCTCACACAGTAACGATATTTCCTAAACAATGGATGCTGCTGCCTTTGCATAAAACCACATTCAGTGTGTGGTTCTCAGCTAGATAATAACGTTCGACAGAGGTGAAAGGTTTAAGTAGAGGATCTGGGGACAAAGTACTTGTAGGTGGTGCTGAAGTGCCCACGTCCACAGCTGCAATAGCTAAATCTCCACCCAGATATTACACAATTCTGTAGATATTTTTACTCACATTCTTATGTGCAAGATTGCTTTGGCAATACACATCGTTTTTTCTGAGTATACACCTAAGTCTAATAGTCTGGGAGAGGTATAGCACCTATTCCCTGCCTAAATTCACTTGGGATCTTTGAACTAAGTTTTCTTCTAAATAAAATGCTTATACTGAGCCACAGCACAAGCTCCCTGTGATGACTCTCACTGAGGAGGGGGGTGGTTCTGGATTCTGGTCCTTGCATAAGAAATTGTTTCTGTATTTTGTGTGGAAAAAAAAAGACTGAACAAACAGTGCTCAGAGCTACATTGTATTTGTTTATCCCCAGCATGGTGCCCTAACCTCTGGGCAACAGAGTCATGCTCCCTTTGATTTTATTTCTTCACCAACACAGACATGTCCTTGGACACCAAAGAACAAAGCTAGGGGTGGCACAAAGGGACTATGACTCCTTTGTAAAATCACTCGTCTTCCAACTGCTCTATAGCAGTGTTAAAAAACCCACAGAAGTACTCTTCCAGCAGCTCAAGAGGCATAGTTTTGATCTATCTAGATGGAAACTTGAGAAGACTAATGGGAACGCTGTTTTGCACTTACCATAAACGTTGCTTCTGAGGTCATCAGTAAAAGCTTTAAGTAGACTCTCTGGGAAAAGTGCTGAACCGGCATGGTCAAGGTAAGTAATCCCTAAAATAAAAATAAAATTACTAGATTCAATTTTTTAAATATTTAATTCCATTTTCTCCCACAGACTACATTGTGAAGTGCACCATTCAAACAACCCTAGTGCAGTACCCCACACAAAAAGTCAATTTCCCTAAACTTCCTGGGCTATGTTATTTCTCTGCCTGACTTAGAGGTCTCTACAGCTCTCAAAAAAGCTTCTCAAATATGTTCCAATAGTGAGGCAATATTCACAGCAAGGCATCTTTCATTCACTAGTAGAAAAAAAAAGGAGGATATAATAGGAGCCCAACACTCTGATTGCATCTTTATAATTTTTAATTAAAACTAAAATATTTCAAGAGGTCCTTCCTTTCATGTTTAGATTACACATTCTTTGGAAGAGAAAAATCTTTTTGTTCTGCCTGTACAAGACTGAGCAAGCTGGTGTCTTCAGCCACAGCACCTTGTTACTCCTAGGCACTACTTATTATGAAAACTACTATTAACACAATGATAATAATTATTATTAATAGCAACAACAATAGTATTGTTTCCTCCTTGCTGACAGACGAAGCAGCTGTCTCAAGAACTGACAAGGCCTAAATTATGCTTGAAGCCCAAAGACAGGACTAGTTTAAGTTTTAATGTATTTAAATATTTCTTGCCACTCTGCTGCACTTAACATTCAATTCATTTTTAAAATCTCCTTTTATATTATTAAGCTATTGCAAAACTTTTAAATAAAAGCTTATTGGAAACGAAGGCTTTTTCATGTTTGGCCATTTTAGATTTCTTAATCTTCAGCAATTATTCTTCCATTTCTCCAGTGTGTTTCATGCCCTTTATTAGTTTTTTCATTTCACTTACCTTAAGTATTTCAACCTATTTCAAATTTTAATAATGATGAATATGATTAAGATTAGAATCTATTAAGTATTTTAAAGGCTTTCCCTTTCCACAGGGATTTAAAACTGAGTTAAGCTTTAAATGAGAAGCCTTGACACTTGGAAATATATATAATTATATATTATGTTGCTGTAGCAGTGATTCGGTAGGTAAAGATGTGAGGCGGTGCTAATGATAAAAGCAATCCGGACACCCACCCCTTCTCTTATTTTCGAAAGAGAAAAGCCCTCCCCTACCTTAAGATTTCCCCACTTACAGTGTCTAGCAAAAGTAGAATTTTTAACGATGGCTTGAAGTTAGTCAAGGAAAAGTGTTTTGAGGTGATTTGAGGGGAGGAGGGTGGAAAAAATTGATTGATTTATTAGATGTAAAGACTTTTCAGGTTTTTACTTTTTTTTTTTTTTTGATCCTAGAAAGTTTCTCCCAAGCAGTATGAAGCAACACATACAAGCATACGGGGCTCAAAATGCATATGGGGGTCTGGCCAGCCCAGTTTCTGACAGGAGAGGTTACAGCCGCTTGGCTCACCTCCAAAGCACAGGGGGGCTGGAGGGGGAGAGGCATGCTGCATCACGGAGAGAGACGGCCAGGCCCCTGCCCGGCAGAGCAGCACAGCCTCAGCCAGCAAGGGGACAGCAGCAAGAGGACACCAGCAAGGGGACGACAGCTTTCCCTCCAGCAGGTCATAACACTCACCATGGCCGCCCTGCGACGCATTGCCCGCCTGAGACCAGGGCCTGCCGCGCGGCCCCCAGCCTGGCACCAAACGCCTCCGCTCTGAGGTGGAGTTGAAGCGGGGAGTAACAGCCACAACCACCAGCATCGGGGCCCAGCTCGATGGCAGTGGTCAGGGCGATAAACAACCCACGGTCACTGGCTACAGCTGGGAGAGCGGGAAAGGCAGCCCTAGAGCTGAGAAAGGGAAGAGGCAGCCCTAAGCCAGAAACGGCGGAAGGACTGCCGTCCTGGAGGCAACCATGCCAGCCAACACTCACTCTCAACAAAGGCCACACAGAGATGCCATTTGGCGCATTAGCTCTTATGGGCACCACAAGCACAGCCTAGTGATGCTCCTCTGGAGGCAGACAACTGCCTTTTTTGGATCCTTCCAGCCCTAAGGAGGTTAACAGCACTGAAGTGATAACGCAACCATACAGCACGAGCAAAAACCAGGCAACCAGCTGAGGCTCTTCAAACACAAACCATCCACCGACAAGGGGACAGGCGCTTTCCGTCCTGACTGATGCTCCCGTGAGGCAATGAGGACTAAAAGGTCTCTAGGTAAAGGCCCCCTAGGTGGTTTTTCAAATTTGATTCATTATGTTGCTAATTATGAAGTACAATATTGCAGTTCTGTGAAATGGAGGTAAAAAACCCAGCTGGTCATTTTTTAAATTCCTCCTCTGGGTATATTACTTCGAAAATGTGGGAGGACATTTGGCTGAGGAAAGAAAAATTATTAATTCTTAAACTTTTATTTTATCTTTAATGCTGCTGTTTAAATGAAGAGAGAGAACAGCATTTAATACTCTCTTGACTGCCCAAAAGAAGAAATAGGTTCTCTCATCATTTGAGACTGCACTGAAACAAATATCTTTACTGCTATTGCACTTTTATGCTGTAGGTTTTTTTCTTACTGTCTTATTTCAATAAAACTATATTTTTAGAGGAAAGAAAAAAAAAAGTGGCATATGCATAACACCGGCAAAGAAAAGAACATGAATAACTTTCATTGTGCTTTTCCCCTGGTTTAATAACGTGTGCTATTTTAACTTTGTTGAACACACATTAACCAAATAGATTTGTCAGTATATACAGAATAATATAGTTGCCCCTGTTTCACTGTGGTATTTAGTATATAGGCTGTCAGCACTATGAAATTATACTGTTTACGGAAAGTAACAGGAGAAAGAAAATACAATATGATCAACCAAAAGAAAATTAAAATGCAATATCTACTGGGACGTGGTTTCATTGCTCGGGGAAAATGTAAAATTAACTTTTAGTTTAATTTACATACTATTATGTTTGGAATGTGTAACTGACTTCATTGATCTAATAATATACCAACTATTTGATAAAATCACATTTCAGAAGTAGGTTTTTTTTATAGGAGTATCGAAAACCATTCAATGTGCTTGCATTAGTTATGGAAAGTTATTCAGCAAGAGTATCAGTTCATAAGCTGTAATATTCACATGCTAATATTCTTGCAGATTAATTTTACACAGGGAACTCTTTGGGAACCAATGTGGGCCAGTCTGTCCTGCCAAAGAAAGCCCCAGCCCAGCTCTCTGTGCTCCTTCTGTGCTACAATCCACCTCTTGATAAAGCATCCGCCTTGATAAAGCATCTCTGTGTGCCTGCCTTGGCTCTTCGTAAAACTTCTATGAGTGCACATGCACGTACAGGCTCAGAAACGCCAGGGGAGCATTCAGTTTAACAGAACATTCCTATCTTTTAAATGAAAAAAGATAATGATAATTTAATTTAGAGCATTTTAAAATTAGAGTTCAAGAGCAGGGGAGAACACTGGCCTATACAGAGTCTGACCGCCTGCAAAACACACAAGGCAAAAGGAAACTACCTGGATTAATCTTTTGGAGCCAAAATACCTGCTTCTGACAAAAGCACGCTTTCCAAAAAGGTTATTCTGCCTAACTTTGAAGAAAGTCGAAGACATCATGTGATGAACTGAGAGTAGAATAAGGAGGTTATGTCTTTATTAAACATTTCAGTAACTATTAGTCTATGTATACGCCTACCACCCAGAGGACAGTCTAGAGGGAGAGGAGCACAGAGAGACCATGGATGCACTCCCTACAATGGCCTGTTGGCACATGGAGAGTAAGCTTTCTCCTCTTTCACACTCCACCTGTAAATCCATGCCTGGTCACTCAGCTCCTATCTGGCTAAATTATTACTACTTTGGTATTATGTAATCTGCTCTTTTAATCTCTGAAATTGTTCTTGGTGCTATATTTCTGAACTTTTGACTGAGTATCACTTCCAAAAATAACCAATTTACCTACGTTGCATGTGGCTGCCCCATGTCCACCTCCTTAACCTTTTGCCATCCTGGGATTCTACCACAGTCACCAAAACAAGCCGACCTGTGCTGTGGCTTCATAGATGATTTCTCACAGCCCCAGCACTTCAAAATTCCTGCAGTCCAGCTGATTACAGGCTGCCAGTTACATTGCCAAAAGTTTCATAATGAAGAATGAAATGTGTAGTTACAAGGCAGCAACTGTACAGAGTCATGAATTTCGACTGGCGGATATAATTGCAATTCAGTGGGATTATATACACAATACTACTTGGAAAGTAGATACAGCCAATGCCCTGGGGAGACAGTATATGTCTCAAGTACAGCAATATTAACAAAACCAGTATGAAATAGATTATATGAAAACAAGCTGAAGGCAAAATAAAGCATTATCTGTCAAAAGATAAATATGAGAGATTTTCATACACCAAAACAAAAGCAAGAGAAAACTGGAACAACCAAGTGACAAAATAGGGAGGAGAGGGCTCTACAGAGGTTGTAGACAAGTGTGGTATCATTTGGACACAATGAGGTTTTAACAGGTAGTATCATATCAGGTACCTCAGGTTATTTTAGTCATCTAAGTTAGATGCCCTTCAGAGGCCGCTCCCTCTTTCCACTGACTGCGTAAGAACTTAGCCTCCCCCAGGAATGCTCCTAAATTAAATGTCAAAAGTAACTTTAACTATGTAGTACATATAACCTTTATAAAAGTGCCTGAAATCTCACAATGATACAGGGCATGATATGCCCAGGCACTCTACAGACAGATAAAGATCCTGGTTCTGCAAAACCATTCATGAAGCACATTAAAATGAAAAAAAAAGAAAAAAAAAATCCTACTAATATGGCTCATGAGATTTGCTTTTGCTGGATATTTTCTGGGTTAAACATTTAGTGAATATTGTTATCTGTACCTTCAGCTCCTGTTTGGCATCAATTTAGACAAAAGCCATCAAAACCAGAGTATGTTTTCTGAATAACAACGTGCCTTTCACCTAAACACTCCTGCTCTGCTAGACAAGGTAATGTTTTGTTTTCCTTACTTAGGGCCAAGGAGCTCTTCAAAAGACCACAAAAGCATAGTGCTTGATGGACAAGGCCATAGATGCCCAAAGCCTGAATAGTTACCATGCATTTAAAGGAGACGCTGTTCCTCAGCATGATTTGACTTAATTGCTACAAGCTTAGTGAAGTAACACAGCAGTCAGCCGGCAGCCATGGGACATGTTCTGCTTCCCACTGCCAGTCCACCGAGTTCATCAATTCGAGTAATCACAGCTCGACCTGACTGTCAAATGCTGATCTGCACTGGACTGTGAGCAACCTGGATAATGGTATCAATATTTTAAGGGCCGCTAACAAGTTACTGAGTTCCGTGAGAAACTGCTGTTTAATTAATGTATTTTAGTGTTTGACTTGACAGACTGATTACAAAAAGCAAAGCATGAAATATGCAATTACATTTATCCATAATAAGTTCCCATTATTTTTCTCCACGTACTATTGGCTTGCATTATTTGCTCTCATTGCATTATTACCAAAGCAGAGCAGACAGAACATTAAAACAGTTCACAGTCAATACCATACACCCTCTTTGCTTGCTGTACTCCTCAGCAGGGGCCATACCAACTCCACAAAAGCTATTTAGGTGGCTAGGGTTATTCCAGTAAGCACTGGCACTATTCTGTGTACATAAGCCCCTACTTGCAGCTTATAGTTTACAGCTTGCTGGTATTGTGGTCTGTGTGAGCGCTAAGAGAGCAAGGACTTCACATTTATTAAGAAGTCACATCCAACCCTATGAAATGTATCTTTCACAGCTGCAGAAAAAAAATTACATGGCATCATCATTTGCCAGCTCCTGCACTAAATGAGACCACAGTGAAGGGATCAATCAGCACCCACCTTCGTCCCTGTGGCCTACCTGTAAGACACAGCTTTATCCAGTGCTCACTTTTTGCTCACTAGGGCGTGATTAAATATCGACTGCAGTCAGTGATTCTATTTCCACAGACACCTTTAACGGGTTGTGTTCCAGAACAGCTGAAGCCTTACTTGTGGGCATGAATCAGAGGTACCTCAGTTACATGCGAATAACATACTGCAGCCAACTGTCTCATCGTCTTTGGATGAAATATAAATCACAAGTGATTCATATTTATGCAAGTCTTCAAACAACTGTAGCTCACCCAAACCGAAACTAGCTTTCACACCTCCCTTGTGAACGTACTACCATCTTTCAGTCTCTTTTTTTTTTCTTCCTCTCTGATGGAATTGATCAAATAAAAGAAGAGTTGAAAGAGAGCATATTCCCTGTTCTTCTATTACTGGAAAATGCTTTTGTTGGTTTTGCTGAAATTTTCACAGAAACATTCACTTTTGTGTAGGAAAGAGGCATTCAGAATTTCCACTGGAGATGAAAACACTATGTTAAAAAGCAATGTTTAAGGAATCTTAATAATAATAGTTTATAATAGTGGTCATTAGCTAAACATTCTAGTAGCATTCTCCTGCTCTACTTTGCTTTGAATTCTTCCCATAAAACACAGGCTTACAACAACATGTCAAGATAATGTTTGAAACTGACTTTTCTAGTCAGTTCTATTTCTTGCTCTGTGACCTGAATTAATTGGATTCATGTAAAATCTAGGACAAATTAGTGACTCTAAATATTCCCTGCAAAATACATCAAATGAAATGTGCAGTGACATGTAGAAGGCCTTTTAAATTATTTTATGGGCTTCCAAAAACACTAGGAGAAGACAAACTAAGTTCAAAATAACAGAAAAACAAGAAGTAACCCTTTTCTTCTCAAAACTCATTTTGTTACACAGAAATACTCAAATCACTATGCGCTTCTGGGAGCTAGAGCCTTGGGTTGAACATGTAACCATAGCAATAATTAAACACTCGCAGGAGAACTGGTACATGCAATGAACAGTGAATGACAGCAAAAATCGGTTATCCCGACTGTTGAGGCCCTACAGAAGTACTTCCCAGCTGGCATTTCTTCTTGATGACAAGACGAGGTGTAATGCCTCATTTGGCAAATGCAACAGTACCTCCCTCTGCTGGCTTTTTCCAGCAAAGGGAAGAGACTGCTACTGCAAACCAGTAATAAAGTTATGCTCCAATGGAAGTTCTTCACACAAGATTCCCCACAGACAGTTACAGCCCTTGATTTATTTATTCCGTCCAGCAAACAGTCTGTTGCCAGGAACAGATAGTGAGGATCAACTTCAGGAATATAAGCATAAGAGAAACATAAGTTTCCCTTCAGCATCAATTACAACTGTGTTTCAGAGACAAACACATAAAACCAAATAACCATGTTACCAAGAGGAACTGTATGTAAATTCAAAGACTGTGAAATGAAGAAAGTGAGGACCGTTGGCCGGAACCCCACTCTCATAAGACGAGAGGTCTGAGAAGATTCTCCTGGCCCACAGTGAGTAGTCCTTTGCTACAACTAGTGACTACACTTATCAACCAAGCTACTTCCATCTGAAAAACTGGCAGGTTATTAGTCTACCTTGCTCAAACCAGAACGGTCCTTCAGAATCGTATCCTCCTAGTAAGAAACTACATCTTAACCTCTAGGCTATGTTTTTTCACAGTCATGGTATTCTCATATTTCCCATGTCAGCATCTTTTTGCTTTAATACGTATCTTCATCCACTCAGCTTCAACAGTTATTTCTCCCTTGACAAACCAGTAGCACCTCTCCACCTGATCTAGCTAAAAATGCCATCTTCCCTTATTTCTAATGCACGATAAACCTGACAACCCATTCCGGTCCCAGTGGCACCTCTTCCAGCTGGAAGTGCTTTCTCTGGTGGGGGATAGAGGATTGGAGAGTGTGGGGTGGGGGAGCAGAACGCACATTCCAGAAAAAGATCTCAGAATTTTGGAAAGCTAGAGTAATTTTCCCTAACTTTACTGGAAGAATACTTTCTCAGACCAATACATCCACATCTCTTGGCTTACACTCCTAACAGTTATTCCTTACCTGGTTTACACTCCTCATCATTCTAGTAGTCAGAAAAAACAGCATTATTAAAACAGGGAGAGGTTTAATGCCTGAAAAGTCCATGTATAATGCTTGACCAAGATCTCCTGTATCACCTTTTCACCAGTAACCTGTCACCAATGTAAACTGAAACCACGAACAGGAGACAGCAACAATTTTTCAGTGTGCTTTGTATAGTGCGAAAAAATGTTAAGTACAGGAGTTTCAGTATCGCTTCTGAGTAACTACTTAAGATTTAATATAATGTATGGTGGGAATTTCATTTTAATAAGACGCAAAAGTACTGAGATTTTATTAGGGAGATAGGAAGTATGAATGAAAAACTATGTATAAGCTTTTCGAGTACATATGTATTGGGTTAATCTAAATATTTTTCCATCATAAAATCTTTTGGCACTGATTCCGCACAGAGCAAGCCAGTTTAACTTTTACTTTATAGTAATTTGATCCAAGCTGCTACCTCAAGTGAAACTTATTCAACTAGAAACAGACCAATCTAAATTATAAGATTATGCTCAATTGCTTTGCCTTTACTGAAGTTCACAGACTGCATTAGATATACAGATGTCAGTAATACAACTCATTAAATAAATTTATTTCTTATTTTTGGATTTTTTTTGAAATGAAATTATTTTGTAAAATTTTTCAGGACTGACTGTAATTTCCTAATACCTCCACAAACAATGTAATACTTCAGTACAAAAAGCATCACCTGATTGGAAAACAAGATTTTTCCCACTCAAAAAAATAAATATCTAACAGACACAAACAGGTTTTTGCCAATAATTTAATAGGAATGTAATTATACATTGGCATAAATGTTCTGTTAATACCTTATTATATTTGGCCTAACTTAGTTTCTACAGCTTATTTTCCATTTATTAGGGGTCTTCCCAAGCATAGATTCAAAGTCTTCAACAACCTTTTCCAGGAATATGCTAGGAATGAAAAAGTACATTTATAAAAAAATAACGTTATAGTAAACCTTAGTGTTTAATTCTGAAACAGTATGACAATGGCAGAGTATTGTTAACTAGTTCTGACAAAAGTAACAAAATACCAGCTTCCTAATGACTAGGCCTGAACACAGCAGTATGTGAGAGAAATCATACCTAACACAGGCCTGCTTTTAATAGGAATAGCAGCATGCAGCTTCCAGATATTCTATTTTTTTTAACTTCACTGACATCTGGCATGTTACAGCTTACTAAAAGAAAACTAAAAATCACTTGAGCTGTTGACACAAGCATATAGTTTATGACCGTCTTTCTAAGGGACTGTTACCATGTGACCCAGCTTTTGGAGGTGTGGTCATTACTTTGACTCTAACTTTGGACAGCAAAAACCCACTGCTGGTTACTGCCATACAGCTGTTTAGGAAGAGGAGTTTGTGGGTCTCCCAGAGACATTAACTTGCATTGGGTACAGAGATTATCATTTCACAGGTCAGGTTCTCCAACCTCTGAAGGGCTGCAATGGGACAAAAAAAGTCTTTTCTGAAGTCCAGTGAGTAAAAAGGAACCCAAGTGAAGCTTGATAGAGCTTCCAGCTGTACTACAATGAATAACCAGAGCAGAACTTTGCCTTTAGGTCACAGAGACCTCACCTTTGCAGAAGAAAAGCAGGCTCCATTCAAACATAAGAACATGTATCAAGGTCTGATTCAGAGCCTTTGAAGTAATTATGAGGCTCCACTAAACTCTGCATGAGTTAAAGCATTAACAAATATGCTACAATCAGCACTTCCTAAACATACTGCACTGATTACCTTTTTGGTTCCAGGCCAAGTTAAAGACCTGGGTTATGATCTGCACAGAAGCTTAAATGGCCTTTGAAACAAGTGAAATTTTCCTTTCTTGAATAAAATATGCTGGACTGCTCAAATTGCTATCTCCTTATATGGTGTCTACAGGACATCTTCAGTCTCTGGGGCATGCATGCTCTCTCTGGAAGTCCAGGTATCAATTAAAAAAGTGCAACATTTTAAATAATCCATCAACAAAAGGAGTAGGAGGGCTACAATAACAGAGGCAACAGCAACAGAGTCTCAAAATGACATAAATCAGCTTACTAGACTCAGTTACATCAAATGAAGAACTGCTCCAGAAGTGTATTCAAGACGTCCAGGTGATTGAGTGTCTCCCCTAAGCACATATTATACACCTTTATTTACAAATATGCACAAATATGCCTGTGTATGCAGTACTGAGATGGGTATATGAATATATGTACAGAAGTATCCCCTTAAGAGGATAATTAGTGTTTTCACGTTGCTTCTTGTAGCAGAACATAAGGAAAAGCAGATGTGCATCTAGACATTCTCTTCCCTTACAGCTCTTTTCCACCTTCTCTTCTCTACCGCTTCTCTAACTGTACATTTTGATATTTTTGGCAAACAGATAACCCAGAAGTCATCATGCCTGCTTTCAGTCTCACTTAGTCAAAATTAAGGTCTACAGAACAGCATAAACACTCAACAAAAACAATAACAACTTTTGGTAACACACCAAAGTTGCGGGGTTTTGTCAGGGTTTCTTTTGTTAAAGAAAGAAAAGATACTTCACCTTAAGCATCCCCTCCCTCTCCCCAAATAACACAGACCAAAACAAAGGTATCTAAAATATCTATGTTAACCATAGTTACTGGTGGATATATTTGAAGAGAGTTAGGCACACTTCTAACTTGAATAAATTTGCATTCACTAGAGAATTTCAGTACAGGGGACTGACTTCTAGTCAGTCTGACTGACTAGTCTGACAGACTGACGGGACTGTTCAGCTCAATGCAAGTCCATTCAGTCAACTACTCTTCTCCTTTGCAACTTTACTTTGTTTATTGGGGTGCTCTATGTTTACATAAAAGTAGGATTTGGGGCACCTGTGAAGTTAATCCAATTTATGCTATTACTCACTAAGAGAATACAAATAGCTAAGTATCTTGAACCCAATAATACACTGATACAAATATACAGAATTTCATGTGTAATAACAACCTTCCAGTGGATACTTTTGCCTACAAAAATGAGTTCCACAGTTGCTCCTCCTTTTTTATGGACCCAGCAATAAAGCAATTACAACTTTATCCCCATTTTATAACCATACACCTAAAGAATATTTCGCTGCGCTTCACTAAATCATGGTATAATTCCTCTCAATTAAAGGGCATCTTTCAATACTAACAACATTAGAAATGAAAGAGAATGATAATTTCACCACAAATTATTCAAAGCACTAAATACAAATGGCCTGATTAACTCGAGACTAGCATTGAGAATGAATAAAAGACTATGCATGGAAAAACAAATATTCCATAGTTTCCCTACTCTCTGAACTCTGAGCTTAAAATCACAACTCTGCCACAACATCAGCTATTGCCTCAAGGCAGCTGAGAAAACATTATGCAATTAAAAATCAAGGTCTTCCCCCACAAAATGTATAGTCTTGCCATATTTGAATAAATGACAATATCAGACACAACACTCATAGAACATATTTTACTCAGTTTATGACACAAGATACTTGAAAATACTATCCAGATAAAAACACACATAGCATACTCTGCTTCCAGTACTGACTACAGGATTGGATCCTGAATATGAGTACCAATTTCATACCTGGAGTCTCCATAACTATCAGAAACACACTGAAGTGCTGGAGTTGCTGAAGTTCCTTACCCATGCTAAAGCCTGGTCCTTCTTTATAGACGATGCGGTACAAACCAGAGACTGCTGAACACACCTATTCCTTACACGGGAAAAGGATGTCAGGTGGCAAGTTGAGAGTTATGCAAACTAAGAAAATCAGGAATTGATTCTGTAACATGAAGCGAGGATGCAGAGGAATTTTAAGTGAGGTGAACATTATTTATGACAATGAATTATCAAATTAATAATGACCAGTATTATCATAAATGGAAAAGTAATAGTAATTTGCTAATATTTCAGAGATAATTTCTGTGCTGTTCATTTTCAAATACTTCCTCAGACTTGCTAGTCTAAAACTATAACTAGAAGTAACATGACAGAATACTACTGAGCTTCTGTAATGAGCTCTTATTATATCCTGAGAATTTCTACCTTTTGTTGAATTTCTGCTTGCAGACATAATACTACCATATTCCCCCAAAGCAAGTATGTTGAAGGCAACAACAGTACGTTTGGTTCTTATCATTTGCATTTTAAAGCTACTTATTTGTCATTAAGATGAAATTAATTTGTAATTCCTGTTTATTTTTATCAAAACTGCAAGAACATTTTTCACCAAAAGGATCACCCAGGAGACACAAAAAATGAAACACCTGAACATATTAAGAACATTTTCTAAAGTAGTTAGTAAAGGTACCCAGTGGAGCACAGAAAGGCTAAGGTATGGGCAGGGGTTTGGAAAAAGTAAGGGAAAAGATTATAACTCTAAGCAAAAGAAGCACAAAATCAAGTGTTTAAATAAAAACTTAAATTTTAAAATTACTATGTTAGGGTGCCCTCATTTGTCTCCTTCATTACAGTTACCTCAAGAAGGACCTGATTTTCGAAGAATTGTAAGATCACATCCATTGTAAATCTGGTTCCGTCAGATGTCTCAGTCTGCCCCACCACCTTTCAAGTTAGAGTATCCAAAATTCAAACAATTAAGGGGGAAAAAAATCTTGGTCAAAATATTCTGACACAATGATAACTCAAAGAATGCATCTAACCCACTGCATACAACAATTGTTTCCACATGGTTCATTCCAGATCCGTTTAGTTCTAAAAACTGCTCTCCAAATTTGTGCCATAAATACCAGAATGGGAATGATCCCTATTATGACATGTAGTCACCACCATAACACAACTAATGGCTTCCCAATAGTCAATGTAGAACGAACCCAGGCAATTAGCTGCACAGAACATCATGCAGGTTTCATGTGAGATAACTGCTTTGACGAAGTTTGTTTCCAGTGGGACAGTGAGCCTTCCTCAATGTTTTGTATAAATACCAGATATCTGGTACTTTATCTCCACAGAAAGTCAGGATTAAGTGATAAAGTGAACCTCATGAGATCAGTTATTGCACAGTGTACACAGATTTTTTTTTTTTTCTAAAGGAGCAAAGTACGGGCTTCCCTTCTCGAACTTGTGCTGACAGAGGGATATAAGAAAGGCATTAAGGGTAAACTTTTCCCCATGCTCACCCCTTTCTGTTTTTCCCCCTTCCCCCTCCCAACTTGAAACACTTTTATTTCTTTCTGCTAAGTGAGATGACTGTTAGGCACTTAGTGTTCTCACCCCAGTGAGACTAAAATTCCTGGATTTATAGATGTACACCCATTTACGTATATTTATTTACGGTTATATTTTTACATATACCCATTGTAATGACTGTTCAGTGGAGAGACAATAAGAAACAATCAGTTTTGATAGGAATAGGTTCTTGCTTATATGACTTTTTCTCTAGTGTTTCATTTTTTCTAATATCATATTCCTGTCTACAAGCTGGGAACCCCAACCAACCTATATCCAGAGGACTACATTAGACTAGACTGCTGTTTTCTCCTGTGTCATTCTACAAGGAATACATAGTGCAGTGAAGTACATTCAATGCACACAACATTGTCCATAGCTCATTTACATGAAGAGCCTAAACAGTAAGGTTTCTCCTCTGAATTCATGTATTTATGTTCTCAAACTATGGGGAAATTCAATCTACAGCCCAAAAAAACGGAGATGCAGAGTGACTAGAAAGACCACAAGTCAGGTAGATAGATAATTTTTAAAAAGTATAAAAATTCATCTGTTGTCCTAAAGGAAAAAAACAAGAGAGCTCCCTTCCACTCACCCCTCTCATGTCCAGAAGCTCTTTATAACTATATTATAAATATCAATTTTACTCATTTGAAAAATTATCATGCTCTTTCAGTACAATCTGTGTAAGAACTTAATAATTTTTAAAGCAACAGTAAGTTCTATAAACATGTAACTTAGGAGGCATTTGAAGAGGTTAGAACTAGCCAAAGGCAGGTTTTCCCCCTAACTTGCTAATACCCACTCATTATAAATAGTTTTACATGTAGCACTGAAATACAAAACCTGAAGAAGATCATTGTAAATTAACCGCTATTTGATCAGTTCAGTATGTAATCACATTTCTACTATAAGCATGGAAGGAAGCAGAAGCAGAAGTGACTGACATTGGATGTTGGATGTACCCACAAGGTATCTAGCGTTCAGATTTGAAGATTTGATCAGGCACTTTTGGAAACACGACAGCTGTCACGAGATTATTTGGTACTGTTTCCCCCACTTCACTGGCACTGAAGTTTATCCAGGAAGCGTTGCAGTGTAATCCTCATGACACTTTACAAGTACACCTGTCCTTCTCTGTACTTGCAGAAATGGAAGAAAAACTGATTAAAGTTCTGATGGTAACAGCTATTTAATCTCTCAGGAGCTGTCACGCTCAGTGATGCAAAGCTCGGAGAATCGACCTAGTGCCTCCAAACAAGCTTTACACACTGTGAACTCTGCAATAGTCCACACATTTAAAGGAATGGAGGTTTTTGTTGTTTTGTTTGGGTTTTTTTTTTTTTAATGGGTAGCTCCGGCTCCCATGAGCTGAAAAGCTGGCTTTGCCTTTCATTAGAGCTAATCAGAATATAAATATTCCAGTGAAAGCAGGTGTTTTTAAATTTTGCATTTGGGGGGCAGGGAGGGGAAGATTTCTCCCAACCCTTGAAAAACACCAGATGGAAAGGAAACTCAGTAGAAAAAAATGCGGTGTAACTCACTAGGATTTATACTTTTTCATCATTCCTGAAGTACTCAACCTCATACTATTACAGGCATCTCAGGATAACCAAAAAGGTGAGTTAGAAAAGGGAGAGATAGATGGCTTTGCCCCTCAGAGAGCATTTCACTGGACTAGACCCACCCTTTGGGCAAGTTGATACTGAAAAACAGGGGGTGGAGGGTGGGTTTGTTTTTATACAGCCTACATCTCAAGGAGGGTTCCCATAGCACCACAGGAAGGCTTTGTCTTCTGTACCCAAATCTCTCGTAGCAGGTCAGATGAAGCTGGGGCCATGGCGGTGCACACTAAATGACAGTCCTGATTCCACATCCCTGTGGTGCAGTGACGCTTTCCGTGCTCTGCAGATGAGCTTCGCTGAGCCTGAACATAAGGCAGCTCTGAACAAAATCATCATTACTTCCTTCCTCACTCCCAGAAGTCTGATTTCTATCCAAACAGTAGTTTATCAACCAAAGATCACTTTAAATTCTATTTCCCAACCAAAAAACCCTAGGCCTCTAAAGAAATAGAAGACGGAAAGTTTACAACTAAACTTGATAATGTGCTATGAATGTTACTATTGAAATGACTTTTTGTGGTATGAAAAGGAATATTACAGAAGCTTACGTTTTGTCCCCAGACATCTGTCTCTTTTCCCCCTTACTCACACCCATCCTCTTCCTTCGGCTCAGTGTTTTACAGACACTGAGAGGCTTTAAAGAATGCAACTGAAGTGGAAATCACCACTCATGACCAACCCTTCTCATGGAAAATATTTCATGGTATCAAATCCTAAATTGTTGTTATGAATGGGAAAAAAAAGTCATAGGTTTTCTCCCTTCCTTCTATATTTCTGCTCTTGACGAGCTTCGAGAAATACTAAGACAGTTCACTGATCGAACTTTAACTGGAAAGTTAACAATCCTTAAAACAGAGGGCTTAATTTCATTAATGGAAAAAACCTGGCATGGACATATGCCTCAGTCAAAAAGAAGTAGTTGTAAACAACAGAATGGAAAGGAGTTTGTGAGTCCCACTCACAGGGGCTGCTCTGTCCCAGGAAACAAGGGAAGTCAGCTGTGGTGCAGTTCAGATGTGTTGTTCTCTTTATTTCCTTATTTTATGTTCAAAATACACCTTTGCAGACATCCCTTAAAGGTTATTTTTGCATTTTTAATGTCTCTTGCATGTAATGTCATGTTACACAAAACATATCTTACATGGTTTTTAGTTTATTTCTTACATACTGCGAGTCTTCCAATTCACTTCTAATGAATTTAAATGGCGTATGCTTTTCTTCACTTGCAGTAGTATTAAATTATCTTCTTTTCAGAAGGGTAACCAGTCATTCTGCATTTGTATTACTAGGCTATCTCAGCAGCATTGTACCTGTCGCTAAATATCTATGCTAAGTTGACAAGAAGATGATTATTACCGTATTGCTACACTTCATGACCACCTTCTACGATACGTTTCTTCTCAGACATTGGCATTCTTAAGGGAATGCATTTAAAAGCTGTTACTCATTAACCAAATGTTTCATTTGTTTGTGAACACAAACTCTATGATCAAGTAACAACGGAGTGCAACAACCTACGTACAGTTTTGTCTGAACATCAATTCACTCAGCTTCCTAGCTATGCAAGCGAGTTTATGTGTGGGGTAGAAAGGATCATGTCTGCATCTGGCAAAGGCTCTTTTTTCATGCGGTCTTTAATTTTACTCCATTCAGTCCATCAGGTAGAGAGTTCTTGCTAGTTAACCACTTTTATTTATCTGCTTTTATCCAGTCTCATGAGAAGGAAACATGCATTATCAAAGCAAATTGTCCATCACAACTGAGATAAGACAGGCTATTAAGAAGAGTCTCCCATTCTGCTCACTGGGCTTACACACTCCTACATTGATTAAATCTGTAACAAATATTTTCCTAGTGTGGGACGAATGGAAGACGATGACAGATTTTTAAAAAGTTGCATACTGCCAGAGCAGCTGAGTAACATTTTGTTTTATGACAATTCTAACTGTTTACATTGCAAGAAATTATAGGCACATATACAAATAATAAAAACGTGACTCCCAGTCACATGTTTCATAAGTTACTTAGTAAGTTACACTCCTTAATAAATTACTTGGGAAATGAATGGCACAGCAGATGAACAGTGTATTTCACTCAACAGCAATACAAAGTCCTTTTTTTAAAAGAAAGGCAACTTACGTTTGTACCCATTACTGATACCATCAGTTCCAAATTACTGAATTATGACAACTTTAATGCACTGTGTGGCATGAACATAAAAATGTGGAAAATCCAGGGCTTCAATTTCTTCCTCAGGAAGAAATTACAGGACAAACTTTCTGATGACTGTGTAACTTTACCTGACCTGTTCATAAGTTTGCAAAGGGGTATGAACAGTGATATTTGGTGTTTAATTGTGCATTAATGAAATTAATTCACACAACATTAATTTAATTAATGAATATTTGTTCAAATGAGCTTCCTGTCATCTTTCCAAATTTTAATTTAGGACATTATTCTGCATATTGCCAGAAGAAGTAAGCTTGGTGGTATAATTGTCCTTCCACAGCTAACCACATCACCAAAAGATCACATCCTTGGATATCTCTCTCTTTTAAGAAGACTGTGAGTGACAAAAATCCTGTCCAGTCATGTTCTTAGCTTTCTTTTAAAAGCATTTTAGATCCTGTTGCTCCAGGGACTAATCTGAATGAGCACAGAAACCACATCTTTTTTAATTCTCTTGCAAAAGCCATATTCCCCTGGCTGCTACAAGAATGGAGAAGTGAGTCAGTATAATCCTGAAAGCAGGAAGGGGGAAATAAAATAGCGGGGAGAGAAAGACTTCTCTCCCAAAGATCTGCCTTCCAATTTTATATGTATATTTCCCATACCAGAAAAAAGGCAACTTAACACTTCCCTGCATGACACTGTCACAACAGCTGCCTGCTGGGGGTTGCATCCCCATCGCAGGCACCTCGCAGACCATCGCTTCTCTATGGCAGAACAGAAGGTGAAGGGGCAAAGAGTGTCACTGCACAGGATCTGTCTGGGCTGCCAAGAATATTGCCAGGAGCATAACGACTTGCCTCATTAGCAATGAAACTAATGAAGTCTGACTTTTTACTGCTTTGTCGCCTCTCTTTATGCCTCCCTGCCCTACTATACCCCTCTTTCTCCATAACTGTGACATCCATTTCCCACACCTTCAGTTCTTGACACCACCTTTTCCATAATACCTCCAGAAACCACATCTCCGTCTCCTAACAAATGTGATAGGAACCAGTCTGTGATCCAAATTGTTTGTGTACAGATCAGTATGCAGATGTGGTAACACTATCAGCATTATTAAATTAGGAAGATTAAAATAAAAATTATACCAACCCCAAGTTGACATATTCACAAGAATAATTTTTTTTAGTTCCGTTTTTAAGTTTCTGAGTTCAGTGAGGTATAAAAAGAAAAAAAAAAAAACACCTTACAAGTATTTTAGTGTGACATAAAGGAAAACATCTGCATTGAATATTCCTGTGGCTTGGGCCAAGACAACCTATTATAAAAAGCCCGAGACATTTGAGAGCTCAGCATCCTACTTCCTGAATACCATCTCTGAGTTCAGCATCCCACTAGCCTCCTGCTCCGCAAATATATTGTGCTGTCTACCCATTTATCAACCTCTCATATCAGTGCTTTTTACTATGCAGCACTCCGCAGTATGGTCTTCCTGAATTCAATGACAGCATTTTCACACCCAAGCAATGTCTCTGCAGCATCTCTCTGATACCAAGTATGCAATGAATCAAGCTGATCAACAAAAACTGACCTCTCACCTCTCCGTCTGACTGGGAGTACCCTTAAATTCTGGTGCGCACCTCAGATATGGGAATTGCTACCATAACATATAATGGAAATTTCAAGAGCTTCACATGCCAGGTTCTGATTTTTGCAGGGGAAATTCCAATATAAGTGCAGGGACACCAGCAGCAGATCATATCTGTCTGAAAGCTTACATATGCTCTTTAATTAGTCATCTTACTTTTCATATTTAAAAACAAAAAACCAAAACAAATCACATAAACTTCATACAGAAATATACAGAAATATGCTGGGAAGAAATCAATACACATCTCACATATAGCAACTTCCTAAGGAGGAAGGAGGAGGACAAACAGGAGACTCTAAGAGGAAGCAAAGGCAATGGAAGGAAGGATGCAAAACTGATGTGGGATTCTGTAGGAACAAGATTTTGCTGCATTTCCAATTTTTGAGGAAGAGATAAGAAAGCATCTTGTGCTTTTCTAAATAAAACATCTGCCTGTTTTAATACTTTCATACACTAATATACATCTTGTACAGACATTAATTTTAGAGATAACATATCTTTTAATTAAAAGTGCAATTTTTTTAAATGCGTGGCTGATACCCTGCAGCATCTACAGAGTTCCATAAAGTATCTTTCCAAATCTAATATTTTTTGTAATATCTACATGTTGATTTAAAAAACCAAATGTCTATATATGATTATTTCCTGTTGTAAAGAATCTAGTCCCAAATGATCGTTATTTATTTCTAAAATACACCTGAAAATTCATGTCAACTATATCAGGTTTACATGATTTGGTACTTTGCTTTTTTGCTCAACACTTCTGTATTCCAGATAGACGTTTAAATGTCTTGTAGTATGTGGCATAGGCAATTACGGAGCCAGTGTAATGGTGCAGTGAACATCTTTATATGGGTACTACAACATGAAATCTGAAGTTAAAACTGAATTATACATATTACTCTGAGTAATACAATTCAGAAAGAGAAGATATTACCTGTTTCTTTGAGGGATTTTTTTTCCTCTAACTAAACTTTAAAGTAACTAAAACTTTATTCAGTGCTGAAATATTACAATGACAATATCATTGACTACTCTTCACTAAGAGCTATGTCCACCACGAAGAGCAAAAGACCGCCCAGCTCCGGGTGATCAACTGAAAGATCAGTCTTGCACAGAGCAGACCACCGATAGCCTTCTGAACCCTGAAATGCAAGGTATGAAATTCCTTAACAGCACCTGTTACTTCTATGTAGGCAGAGGAAAACATCTGAAACTAACACACAGTTGCTGTTACTCCATTTGGTACTAAATCCACTTTACGTTCCACACATGCTTCCTCTTTGATATCAATTCTTTAGATAACAGCTTATTTAGATAACTACTGCTGACTTGAAATTGACAGGAATCATTAAGGGTTTACATGAGCACATATATTGATTTTTTACAAAACAATTGTCACATAGTTGTGCAGTTACACTTCCCATACCACAGCTTCTTTTTACAATACCTTCTCCAGCCACTAAATGCATCTTCCCAGATGTCTTCTAGCATTTCAAACTGTCCACCACTAGCCTCCTTCAATAAATATAATTTCTTTTGCTTTCTTTCCCCCCCAAATAAAAAAATCCAATGTGTTTCACAAAATCAAACCACGTTGTGACAGAGGGGCTACAGAGGACAGGAGCAGATTACCAGACAGAGATCTCACAGCCGCTGAGAGAGTGAACAAGCCTTGCACAATGGTAGGAAAAGGAGCTCCCAGCTTTAGACACCAAAATGAGAGGTTCAGAAGATTTCTTCTCTGTTCAGGATGAGCTAGAGATGAGGTAACTCAGTGAGACTTATTCTCCAGCACAATTAGCAGCTCTTCCAGCTACCCAGAATCTCCCGATGACACAACAAAAGCAGCCCCATCCTTCCCCTACACATTGCTTTTGCTGCCTTTGGGCAGGAGAGGTAAGCGCTGGATCAACATTAACATATGCCAATCTCAGCACATGGGTGAAATCATTTTACCTTTCCGGGGGATGCTGTCCCTCCCAGGACTGTAGCTGCCTAGCTCAATTCTGGCCAGCAATGGGTGGGTGGGCTTTAGGGAACTCACAATTAAGTATTGCATCTGACCACAAAATGGCACATGCCTTGCTTCTGGTTCAGCATAGAACTTAGACAATAATTAATCAAAATAAACTTATCCCTCATTATCAAACTGGTTTTTAAACAGCATGACTCATCATATTGCATATTGCTAACTTGCTCAAAGAAACTAACTATGAAAGGTTTTGATGAACACATACAGTCACTTAGTTGTCATCAAGAAAAAGAAAAAAAGAGATTAAAAAGAACAGATTCATCCACAAGTAAAAATTAGTAATAATTAGGAAATCAGCAGAAAGTAATATACACAAACAGAAGTAGAAGACAGCTACCAGATCAAACAGAATGGTCTTAAAAAAAATCCAAACAAAAAACCACTGGAGATGTAAAAAAAACCACAAAACCACAATTATTTTAGGATACAATAATTACTCAATTTTTTTTTTTTTTTTAAAGAGAAATGAAAAACCTCAGACACAAGGCTGGTAGAATTTCTGGTTTGACAAGGCAAGCAAACTGGCACAGCAGTAGAGAAACTGAGGTCACGCCTACATCTGCAATCAAGAGGTGGGCACACCTCTTCAGGCTCACAGGACACTCATCTTCACAAGTTTCATAAAATATGAGCATCAGCTACCTATCAACAAAATTACTCTGAGCTGACACACCAGAATGCATTTCCTGCTTCTGAAATTCAGCCAAAACACCAGATTACCCCAAATGTGACAAAACAGATAGGCTTTTCTGCTCTCGGGGGACAGAGCTGACCTTTGCTAACCGAGCCACTAAGGACTAACTGAAATGCATGGAGAAGACCTGCTTTTCCCGTTCTCCTACTTACAGGAAAAGTCTCGGTGCAAATAATTACCGGCAATATGAATAAAAAGCCTTATTTTTGTGTAAGGTCAGATCCAGTACCCATCTATTCCCTAACTGAACAATAGAATAAACTCTCCTACAGCTGACCAGTTCATAAGACATCATTTGAGTTTCAAAGAAACAAAGGACAATTCTGTTACTCGAAGCTTAGTTTGCCTTTCCTTTTTCTTTAACAGGCAATCTACGTTATTATTGTTAGCTGTATATAATCACACATATCACAAATGTTCATACTACTAAGGTAACACATGATTTGTCACATGACTGTTGTTGACGTACAGGACTGTGACCAATTTTACATTAATTGGGACGGTGCATCTTACCGCAGTTAAAGACTACCTTCAAATAGTCAGCAGCCCTTAAGAATACAATGATTGCTAATACGTGCTGGATTTTATTTGGGGGATGGGTATCCACTGGTTATCGCTCTTGGAAAGCTCCCACTGAAATGGACACAGCTGTCTTAGTGGTGAATACTGGCACACAACTGAAACTGGAAAGGTATCTTGCGATTAAATGCTGCACCGCAAATCACATGTCAGCTTTTTCTTTTTTAAAACCACAATACGAACTGGAGCTGATATTTTCTTTGCTATGATAAACATCACAGAAGCATATTCATCCCCATTACTTAACAACAGAACCTATAAACTCCCGCCGATCTCTTTATCCATTTCTAAAGCACAATTTACAATCCTACACTGCAGATAAGGGTACGCTGCTCACAAGATTAAAGTCAAGGTCACATATTGCGCATACGCTGCTGCCTGTGAAACAGGGATCCGTTTCACAGACTCCACATGTATTTTTAGAAGGGGCTGCTGTAGCCATCAGCTAACAGCCCCTGAATTACAAAAGTGAAGATAAACCTTGGCTTAAAAGGTAAAATTTAAGGCTTCCGTGCCAAAACAGACAGACCCCTGATGATTCAGGAAGGCAGAGTAGTTCCTTTTATCCCTTCACAAAACCTGAAGGGGAAATCCCCAACACACTCAGTACGAGCCTAACTTTCCTTCTGATGGAGCCAAGAGTGAAATTCCCACAGACTTTGATAGGACCACGGGTAGGCCACCTTTGAAAAATCCTGGTTTTATAGTATGTCTAGCAGCCGGTGTTCCTTACACACATCTGTTGTACCTTCTTCTCAACAGGCACTTGTACAACTATTCATACTAAAGCTACAACAGAAGCACTAGCACCATACGGGCATACGTTTATGACACAGATAAGGTTTCTGCCTTCCCTTAGTGGATGCCACCAAGCATCAGCAATCAGGAAGAAGTGAAAACATTGATATGCAATAATTATTATTATTATCACATGCTGCTCATAAGAAGATGACATTTCAAAATTCAGCATTAGGCTTAATTTATGGATACCTAGACAGGGACTCCAAAAATTCTGTTCACATAAAAAGTGAGCAGCAAAATTTGGATTTTTATCCAACTTTAATGATGGAGAGATCTTTGAGGCATGCCCCAAATAAAAAGGCAGAGCAAGATATTACTATTAACTACCTAAAAATAGAGATAGTTCTCTTTTGCCTAGTGGAGCTAGTTAAGATTATACTAGAAGGGATTAAATTGCAGCACCTTTGTGCAGTAGGGAGACACCCAGCAGAGATCAACCCCATGAACAGCTACAGATTCCTTAGTGAATCAGTGTTTGTACAGTCAGGACTTACCCATAAAGCTGACCCACGGCCGCCAGAGATGTAAAACTTCTACCTCATCCCCCAATCTGCATTTGGCAGGTGACTGAAAATGCTTAAGTAGCTAAATGCCTGAAAGCCCCATTAATTTTTTTAAGTCACTTGGAGAAGGCCCCTTTACTTACTATTGCTGCTGCTAACCTGTACATCAGCCACCTTTCCTTCACCTTATTTCAGCAAGGCAACAAAGACCTAGAGCTTTAAAAGCCATTTTATAACATCAACATCAGTGTCAAGACCTTCAGCAAGTGAGGATACAGCTACGTGGCTAAATAAAAGGAGGTCAAGGAATCAGTACAAGCGACATGCTTATAATCCACACTGCTCCGCTGTCAGCCAGTTCCTGGACTCTGTCTTGGACTAGTCCAACTAGTCAGCTCTGAGACAAACAGACGTGTAAGGCAGAGGACACTTAGCCTTACACATCTGGCCTAGGAATCTGTCCCTGGACACCTTGCACTTGGCACTACTTGGCAACACTTGAAGGCACAAGTTCTTGACTAGAGGAGAGATGCTCCTGTTTTTAAGACAAGAATCCCAGACAGGACACCACGTGTATGTACAGCCATCAGTTAATGACACCGATCTTCCTCACAGAGGTGACAAGCTTTCAAGACAAATGGACGACAGTTTATGAATTGAATAACGTGGTAAAATTCTGAAGGGGAAAACAACGGGCAGAAGGAATTTGCAACCTAGGTCGCCTTACCATAGACTATTATGTGATTTCAATTAGCTAATATTATGACAGATTCTATTTTATACCCTGTATTTTGTTTTGCTTATCTTTTTCTGGAAATATTCTAAATTATCTATCATCCACATCTTATTTTAGTAGGTTGCATGACTGAAGTGTAACTCAGTAGCCTACATTAGCCAAAACATTTTCAAATGGAGGTAAACTCCTAACATTCTGCCTTTGCAGTGACCTCCATTTGGGAACCCAGACTGATCCACCAGACATCATTCATTAGCAGACACACTTTACTTCAAAACTGGGGAGCCTCATGAGAAACCAGCCTGATTCTCAGGAGTTTTGAAAAGTCATATGCTTAACTGTCTAAACAATGTTTCAGTTACAAAACACTCACTTTTCAGAATCTTGGCCTGAACATAGGACAAGCAGTTTCTTGTTATCAAACTTTCACTGATGCAACTCATATGACTAATACCAGACTGTGAAATTAACTTACTGGATCTGAGTTAAAGAAAAGTTCCTCAAGCTGCTGCTTGAAATTAGGTTTCTTCCACACCCCTCTGGAGGCAAAGTGTAACTCCATTCCTTAGTAAACACCCATGTGTGAGAAAGCCTGTTCTTGCATTCGATCACCAAAATCCAAAGAAATGACAAAAAGGAGCAGTAACACGAAACCCTTAACAGAAAGAGTGGCCTAAGCAGGTTCAGGACATCCAAACTGATGCTATTTACTCTGCTCTCTACTCTGTTTTCTCCCTAAGTATTTTGAAGTGCTAATATCATGGGCATTGATACCTCTTTTAGTAAAATAAATTACTGTAGTATATCCATCACGATTAATTTGAAGTAATATGTTCAAGCAACGTTTCATGTCGGGAGGAGAAGAAATCTATATAACCTGCAAAAGCAGTTTACAAAGGCCTGTCTAACCACAAACCTTTACCAGACACGGGCTGTTTTACCAGCTTAATTTGCCCCCCCCCCCCCCCCCCGCGCCTCCTTAATATCTCGGTTTGCATCTTGTTGCTGTACCCAAACCCTGTCACTGAACTCATGGCACCCCGGGGCACCCGTGCCGGAGGCGAGGGAGAGGAGGCCTCCAGGCCCCGCCGCGCCGCTGAGGGGGCTGCGGCGAGGCCAGCCCAGCGCTTTCTGCCAGGGCCGCCCCGCTTCCCCCGCCGCTCCCTTGCACCAGAAACTTCCCGCCCGCAGACGAGGCGAGAGGGGACCGGCCCGGGCCTCCCCCGCCCCCGGCCCGCCCCTCACCCGCCCCTCTGGGCTGCGCCCGGCCCGCGGTACCTCGGAGCCGGGGGAACTCGCGCTCCCGGAGGTGGCTCAGGCTGCCGCCGTACCCGTACTCGTACCCGGTGGGGCAGGCAGCCTGGAAGGCGCGGAAGGAGAGCGGGTCCCCCCGCGGCGCCCCGGCCATGCCGCGGGCTGCAGGCGGGAAGGGGGCAGAGAAAGTCTGACCAAAACACCAGCGCCACTCTCCCCGGGCGGCGGAGCCTCCCCGCCGGCAGCGCTGCGGGCAGACACTGCCGCCGGCCCGGCCCGGCCCGGCCCGGCCCGGCCCCGCAGCGTCTCGCTCCTCCCGCCTCCCGCCCCCGGGGGTGCCCGCGCCCCGCCTGCCCGCCCTGACCGGGCAGGGCCCGCAGCCGCCCGGCTGCCGCTGAGCCAGGGACTGGGGCCCGGACAGGGAGCCGGCGGGCGCACTGTGCGCTGCCGGGGTGGGCCGTGAGCCGGGCCTGGCCCCGGCGGCGGCAGCAGCGGCCGCACAGCTCCGCCGCTCTGCTCGTCCGAAAGGCGCCCCGTGCACCGGCCCTGGCACCGCTCCAGCCGGAGCCCACTCGGCAGCAGAGTCGTCTCCTACCCACGCTCGTCACCCGGGCTTAGACACCGATGCAGGCAGGTCCCCACGCCCACGGACCCGAGCAGAGCCAGTCCCGCGTGAGGTTTCCGGAGGCGCAAGGACATGGGGTTTGGTTCACAGTAACAAGTGTGCCTCTGCTCACATCCCCTCCTACTGAGGCACGCTATTTAAAATAGGGGTAGCTCATGGAAATCTCTTTTCCCTAAAATTTTCAAATTCAATGCTCAAATTTTCCTCATTTGCTCTGGGTGATCCCTCTTCCGCTGCTGCTAATAGGTAGTGGAAGTCACTTTCTCACACTTTGCATTTGGTGTATGATACTCCTGCATCATGCTTGACTGGCTCTACTGGCCACAGATGCCATGTGGTCAATGTATAGGAGGACCACGGCTGGCCAAAAGCCTAAGGAGTGGTATGGGCTGGTCGTCGGCGTAGAGAGACGGCAGCCATTCATGTAAAAGCCTTTGCTTTGTAGGATAAACTATAACTACACACATACACAAAAAAATCATAGCCAAAGGAATGTTTTTTTGGGGGGTTGGGTTTTGTTTTGTTTTCTCAAAAAATATTTTTTTTCCTGACATAATATTTGCAATGAATTTTTCTACTTGCAGCTCTGCAATCTGCAGAGCATTAAATGACCCCCCAGTCCAATACTAAAATAAAACTACATGTGTTAGGATAGATCTGCATCCAAATTCTGGTAAGACAGACTCTTTAGTTAGATTGTTTGAAATACTATCAATTGGTCATCAATGAAATGGGAAATGACCAAGAACAAACTTCAGCCCAAATTGAACTGTAAAGATTTTCACTTAGATGCTGAATAAAGGCCATGTAGAAAATTTAAAAATGAGCCTGATATGACATACCGTGCTAATATGCTCCCTACTTTATATATTAGGAGATTTTGCCCAGTTTAAGAACACAGCCCTGGCTCCGAGGCACTGAGGAATATTTCTATAATGCTATAAGAATATGTTTGTCCCTGACTCTGTACTCATGATTATGGCAGGTATATAGTACTGTCTCTCATTCCCGGACATAATTCCCTTCTACAGGACTGGTCTTAATATTCTGATGTTCACGTTATCACCAATACTGTATCTTCTCTACATTTTGCTTGCACTGTGGGGGGTTTTTTTTTGCCCAGATGCCAAAACCAGAAGAAATACAAGGACATTGTCATATTATCTACAAAATCCACTGTTTCACTTTGGTGTGATATATCAGTGTAATATAAACATGTTCCCATTTAAAATAATATCCCCCACAACAACTAGCATGTATTATATAAACATTTTAAATAGCCCAGGTTACACACATACTTTTGCTCTGAGGCCCACACATAAAGCAGCCTAAAATTTCAGAGTCACTAGATGTTAACATGGACAAAACCAGTACCTTCACTGCCTTATCTCCTGCCTTCGGTATACTTGCATTTTTAGCCTCAGTTTTAAGGAAATGAGGGCTTTGCAGAGAAGAAAGCATTTCTTCCTTCCATCAGTAATTAATTCTTGAACTAGCTTGCCAGTTTAATCATGTGTGGAAGATGGCTAGAAAGCTTCTGAGTTTCACAAACATCAGGGGCTGGATAGAGGAGAGAAGCCTCTCAATTAGTTGCCCCACTGAAGGAAAAGTGGGGGAACTAATGGAGGTGGGGAAACTAAAAGTGGCATATTTCTGTCATCAAATCACCGTACGCTTCGTTTGACAGCTGCTGGGCAACCCGCACACCCGAGGTTTGGGAATAGCTACTGGGCATGCTGCTCCCTGCCAAGCGGGACTATGTGAGAGAGGGGGAGCTGGAATAAAAGGGCACAACTCCATACAAAATCACGTTTTATTTGTCCTGCTGTTCCCAGAACACAGGATTTTAAAACACATTCAGAACAATAATCAAGAGCTTTTGTCCTTTCTTTTGATGGGGTCAAAAGCAAGGCAGAAAGAAAAAGAGGAGGAAGGAAATGCAAAAATCCAAAGGTGATGTCTTCACTGTAATCAACAATTTAGTTTAAAAATTGAGTGCATTCAGGAAATAGTAGGAGTTGCACACAAACCTGAAAATGCTTTTTGGGGAACGGGGTTTGTTTTGTGTTTTCCACATGGAAAACGTGGTTTCACTGCTATTAAAAAATTACAAACTAGTTTCTGATTCTACCTCAGGAACATCTTCACCTTGTCTGGACATCCAGAGAAATTCTGCCAGTGCGTTCATCTGAAAGTTTGCATCACACCCCATAGATACCATCTGGGACGTAGTCTGCACCTCTCAAAGAACTAAGTACATATACCATAACTTCATTATAAACTTTACTTAACAGGAGCTTATTATATTATGCAAATTACTCAGGAATACGGCCTTCAGTGCAATTCTAACAGTTCTGAGAGATATGCTTAGCAGATACAGCACATGCCCAAAATAAATTTTTTGGCCTACCTGATGATCTCACCAAAACTATTTACCAAATGAACTATACCTTACGCATTTCCTTCCAGGTGAACAAAACAACTCTGTCGAAAAAGTACAGTTGCCATCAAGGGGAGGAATGTTTTTAGCTGATCCCCTGAACTTACTTTTTTTTTTAAAACCAGAACCCTGCACCAAATACCTTTTTTTACTTTAATAATTTATGCAATGCAATTTAGATGCAATCCCATCACTATGACTATTTTTTACTGCAAGTATATGTAGAAAATACCTACCATGGATTTTCCCTCATATTTCTAGTTTCCTGTTATCAATTTACAGAGCAATTTATTTATATTGATCGCTATGCATAGTTCCCGCACCATTTTCACATATTGCGTGTGTCAAATAGTTGTTTTCACTTCCTTATTGAACCAAGACTAGTTTTCCCCACCAAAACAGTCCTTTTTCTTGATGACAGAATGCAGCTTTCTGATCTTACAATAAATTAATTCTAAAGATCTAATTTCCATTCCCATTTTTATATAAAAATGTTTCCTCATGATTGATTTCCATCTTTTTTTTTTCTTTTTTCTCCTGGTTTTGGAAGAGTAGCCCTTTGGAAGCAACACATGCATGGAGATAGTACTAATTGGGAATGTGCTCTGTTTGCGCATTGCATGTAATCTGGTGATGATCGCTGATCCCTGGGGAGCTACCAGTTTCCATTACAGGGCTTAGTTCATCTTCACCCATCATAAAGGCCTATCAGAATCTTCTAAATAACAAGAGGCATTAAGGTCAGTCTGTATCAGTATAGAAGTTTTTGTGTTTGAAAATTGCCATAACTTGTAAAAACTAACTAGGTTTTACTACTGGCTCTATTTCTGAGGTAAAAACTGGAGATTTCATGGAATTTCCACATGCAACCATAGTTTTTCCATCTGCACACTGCAGATTCGTAGTTACAGAGTAACTTTTCCTCTTCTCTGGGTATCAAGTTAAGCCAGGGGATCAGTCCATGTAAGCACATTAATTAAATTATATGCATTGGTGGGCAGGTATTGCCTAGAGAGTTACATTCACAGAACTGTAAAGTGACAAAATGCTGTCAGCAAAAGGATCACTGCGCACATGCACTGGGCACACAAATTGCATACGTTAACCCCCCACCCATGCACACAAACACACAGTTTTGCAGGTTCTTTCCTTAATGAAGGCTCAGTAGCAGAAACAGAGCAATTTAACTTGCTCTTTCCGAGTTTTACCAGAGTGAAATAATGCCTCCAGGAAATCTAGTTAGTAGGTTTCTTGTTTCATAAATGTTGATGTGTAACATTGCCATTCCTTGGAAGATGTTACAAAATAAAAAAGGGTTTTTCTAATTCCTTCACTGCGCTGTGACAATGCTTTTTTTTTCTCTCTAGCAAGTATTTAAAAGCACTATAAGAAACAAGAAGAAATAGCCTCTGCACAAATACTTTGCAAACAACTCAAAAAATTATATGCTTCTCTATAAAGGAGTTGTCCTCTTGCAGCTCTATAGAAGAGCAATGGGACTGCAGTATTGGTTCTTTAGGGTCTATTCAGTGCAAATAATAAACCATCACCATAATACAACTACATGATGATAGGGTATAGAGAAGATGGTGCTTGGTGGAAGGAAAAAAGACAGTGGACACAATCTGGAACAAGGGGAATTCTGACTAAATATAAGTTTTTTTAAAAAAAACTTACCATGAGAGTGGTCAAACACTGGAGCACATTGCTCAGAGAGGCTGTGGAGTCTCCATCCTTGGAGAGATTCAGAACCCACCAGGACACAGCCCTGAGCAACCTTCTCCAGCTGAACACGCTTTGAGGAGGAGGTTGGACAGGAGACCTCCAGAGGTCCCTTCCAACCTCTGTGGTTCTATAATAGTTAATTCCGATGATCAGCAAAATATTTCTAAGTAATTAACGTTTGACTGTTAGCACCAGCTCTTGGATAGCTTGGCAAACAAGAAAAGGTTGTCCTGGGGCAGGAGCACGGATTGCATAACCTTTCTCTGTCCCCTCCAGCACATTTTGTGACTGTATTTCTAATACATCCTACCTGTATACAAACCAACTGAACAGCACTGAATGCGGGCAGGATCTCTACCGGTTGCAAATATGCAGTAAAGGTGATTCTGCTTAAAGAGAAAAAATAATACCCTGCCCGTTTGGCTTATTAGACCAAGCAATGGGTTATCCATATTGCCCAAATTATTTAAGAAACAGAGTTATAGAATAGTTGAGGTTGAAAGAGACCTCTGGAGGTCACCTATTCCAACCCTCCCCAGTCCACTGATTTGTGGTTACTCGCTGTTATGCCACTGGTCTCCAGTAACAATTGTGTCTTTCATAATGATGACAGGAATTGACAGCTACTATACAAAAACACTGCACGTCACATTAAGTCCATTATTCACCAACTTCCAGTTCTGAACCCTGTCACACCCGGCTTGCTTTACCATTGCATGACTATCTCAAGACACATCTTATAGTCTCCCCCTTTGACAAAGCTTTACTGACAAGGCTAGTATAAAATATATAGACTAATGCTGTAGAAAGCCATGAGCTCGGGCTTTGTCTCTGGCACTGGTCTACTGTACAAGCAGGAGAGGTTATCCCTTCCTTGTAGTAGCTTTAGGTATAAATTAATGAAAACTATGAATCGGGGCTTATGGACGTGATTGGATATTGTATTAAAGAGTTAAGCAGTTTGGAATTATGTAACACGAAGCACGCAGAGTATTAAGAGCATATGTGAACACTGCAAGAAAGGTCTTGGAATTGAGAGATTTTGCTCTCGGGCAGAATTTTTGCCAGCTGAAAGCCAGATTCTGCTCTCATCCTCCACTGACACTGAAAGCATTAATGGAAATGAACGCTACAGCCATTAAATGATTGCACAGAGGTCAGCACAGGCACAGCCTCGCCTTTGTGGTTGTGTGTTGGGAAAAGCATTACTGGCTCATTGCAGCCCAGATCACACTTGCTACACATTTAGGTGTGACATAACCTTTCTCATTTGTTCATTATAGACAAAATGAGTTTTCACCCTGCTATATTCTTTTTCATGTTGTGTCATGGAACAAGAAAATAAAGACTATTTTGCACATTGCAGAGACATCTCGATGTGTGCACACACTGCTCCAGTCTCTGATTAGTTAACTGGTTGATCTGAAAAGATGTGCAGTATCAGAAACTCCAATGCAGTTGCTTACCGACTGTAAACAGTTACTTACTGACTATAAGGAAAACTTTATCTAATTCACCACATGTTTACAATTAGTTACAAGAAATCCGCTTCTAACATGGCCCTTTGAGCCTACCAGTTATAAAAAGCTGCTATGGCATGCATGGCAAAAGTCAAGACTACAACTACTTTATCCCTGTGCACATTTAAAAAAAAATTATACACAAGAAAAAAGCCCTGGTTATTTTGTCACTGACATCTGATACTCAGTTTTGCACATGGATTGTTGTCTTTAGTAATAAAAATGGCCATATTTCTCCTCAAAATAGGGCTGATCATTGTGAACTGTTTAGACTGTTCATCTCTGGCGATCTTCCACTTGGAAAAAAAAAAAAAAGTCCTTTACATACACAAACCCTCAGCACTTATACTCCAGTTGTAGCAAAAGCAAGCATGAAAACACAGTTTTGGTGACTTAAGAGGAAGGACGCTATTGATTCAAATCACAGAAGATGCTTCAGCACTCAAAGGACTAACTTCAGCTCTGAAGTAGGTTGGCAAGAGCATTGCCATGGGCTTCAGTGGGACTTGGGATTTGCTCCTAAATAACTTATTAGCAGAAGAATCACTGAGAGAGACAGCTGTCCCTGCTTGCTGGCTCACTGCGTGTCCCCCAAGTGAACTGTGACTAATGGCACCCATTAGGTGCTTAGTGCCACCTCGATAGCAGAGGAGAAGCATTTTAGGAAGGGAACATGAGAGCAGACAGGGAAGCAGCCCCTCACGTCACTGTAGGAAAGACGCAGCCCTGGCAGAGTCATAACCTCCGCATCCTCCAGCCCTTTGTGGTCAACCACTTCCAAGACAGTACGGCCACGCGGCATACAGCCATACTGTTTAATCCTTCCCCCATGAGTGCCACGGTTTCTAAACAAATGCAGATCAGCAGATTGAGAAGACTGCTGAGCCAGCAGAGCAAGAAGCTTGAGCAGAAACATAGGTACCATGGTGATTTGGTGGGACTAGCCGCGCAGCCAGCAGGATGGGTTGCCTCTCAGTTCCCTTCCCTTTTTGCCCTCCTGTTCCACTAATGCTCACCATTTCTTTGCAGCTTGGGTCTGTGTGTGCCAACCCCTTCCTCCTCCAGCCTATTTGCAGCACACCTTCTCTTCTAGTTGTCTTTAAATTTGGCTAATCCTTGCCTGCCAATGGTGAATCTTGAGACAGAGCCCCATCCCTTAAAAAATAGCAACTATCATGAGATGGGAAAGGAATCTCTCGATGGCACAGCTGGTGCTTTCTGCTCCATTTCCACACTCCTTTTCAGGCCTGTGTTTTTAAACTGTAAACTCTGGGATAGAAACCCCCTTTTTCTACTACTACTGAATGCATTTGTTCAATGTTCACGCAATCGGCCCCTGTTCCAAGGCAAATCCCAGTCCCCACCTTAACTGGGATAGGTGGCAGGTGGTGAGCATCTAACAGGTTTAGGCCATAAGCACCAACACTCAATGAAAGTATTTAATTCCTGCAAGTGTTGCTATTAAACTTTACGTTCAAAGGGTTTAACAGTTATTAAAATATGATTTATTGCAACAGCATGACAAAGCTTTGTGTTGCTAACGAGAATCCAGAAGTTCAAAGGAAGACTTGATCACATAAGCTTCTGCTTTCAAGAGGCTGATTGTGTTGCAAATATGACATGCACGAGTTTGACAAACAGTAGCTAGACCATCTCTCATTAAGTCATTCTGGCTAAAGAAGATTTCAGTGGAAAAACATTTGCATGCACCCCTTGCAACCCTAAGAGTGAGGCAGGGGTCACTGGATGGAGACGTGAGGTCAACTGAAGGACTGACGGAAACAGAAAACCAAAAGTTACTTTAACAAGAGGGACCAAACCCAACATGTTTGAAGAACTTCACACCCCGTATAGAGACCAGAAGTGAATATGGTTTGGGATTCAGGTTTTACTGCTTGTCCTCACCCATAACACCTGCCCAGACAGGGCAGTTTTATGATGAGACGCCTCTTACAAATCAGTACTGCGCACAGAAATCAGCGTGAGTGATAATGCAGGGCTGGGTTTAAAATTATAGGTTTCATATCACAGCACATCCACCATGACTAGAATTTGTAAATGCATGCAGCATACTAATGCTTTTTGCTTTTAATGTAATGTATCCAGAAAATATAAACACTTTCGATCTCTGACAGGGCTACAAGTGTCACGAAGATATTTCACACTGAATTATTAATGTGGATTGGAGAGTCATAATCTTGCTGGTTGAGGCTTAGTGATACTGACTTTAAATGGCAAACAGCTTTTTACAGTTACGAAATCCAAAACGTTTCATATATCCACAAGCAGAAGTGCAGAGAAGATTTCTGTACTGCATAATAGATGCAACACAGCCACGTATGTGTTGTTTATAACCACGGAGCTTACAATTTATACCTGTTATTACAAGCTACCAAAAAACATTCCCAGCAGTTCAGCTTTAACATGTGGGCCACTTTGTAAAAAAATTAACTCTATTTCTTTGAAATAGCTTTGCAGACTTAAATATGTACCTAAATATGCAATAATGTTTCTCATCCCACTTCCCATTCTTAAAGGCTTTCCATTATCATTTGATTGTTCAGCTTGAAAAATTCAGAATCTGTTGTGCAGACTAAAAAAACAATATGAAACAAATACATGATGAGCTACTGTTACCAGTTGAGCTTCATTATTTTAAATATATTGCTCTGAATTATTTTTTATGGTACTCACTGTCTGTTATATTTGTCATCTCTCTTCAAACACAAAGTTAAAGTGTATTTGATGCTGATGACCGATTTTGCCACTTCTGGTAGCACACTGAGGTATTGTGAAATTTTTGTTATACAAAATATTCCACATAGAAATATTAATTCCAAACACAAGAGCTTTCACTTTGAAGAGACATTTACCCTTAGTTCCTGAAGTGTAAATGTGTGGTGGGGAAAACAAAGATCACCTTTGCTAACTTAAAATAATCCTGTTATTAGTAAGTTTTGACATTCTTTTCTGTGCTTACAGGTGGGTTCCAAGTTATAGCAGACAGTTCACTACAGTAAAAATACTCACTCTCTCTACACAGAGAATTTAATATAAGATCTAAGTGTTAATTTTTTTTCTAGAAAACATTGGAAACACATTGTAAGAAGAGATTACCTCCAGTTTGGGGACTGGAAGCTTTAATGAAGTGATTATTGCTGCCCCTTTTAATTTGGGCCTTTTCCAAAGTTATTTCTACCAAGCTGCAATTAAAAAATAAAAAATTGACATTTTAGGTCTTTTCTTCAATGGAGTCTCAACTACCTGAAATTCTTCTGTAACAAATTCTGACAGGCACTGCAGCCATCATTCATGGCTTTAGAGATATTGCTTAGGAATCTTACTTCATGTATGACTATAATGTATGCCATCAGCAATGATCAGTAAGTTAGATATGATACACTGACCAGCGGCCAGTTTCACACACCTGGAAACAATCTATTAGGTAAAGCTGAACCAGGAGAAAGAAAATACAGAATATTAGTATGCATCTGTAATTCTCCAGCACCATGAAATAAATCACAGCAGGGAAGGGAGAGAGGCACTGGGCTTGACAAAGTAATTACAAGAACAGAAAAGGGAAGGTCCTAGGTTCCAAATATTTGAACACCCCTATTTCCCATGGATTTCATATTTAACCCTTGAGCACCTCTGAAAATGCACAGCTCCACGACTCATGTTTTGTAAATGCATTTAGAAAAGCATGTGGGAGTTCCAGGTTTCTAAATACATGATAAGTCTCTGGCATATTTTTGCTTAATCAGAGAATCTTCATAAGTATTTCAGAGTAGGCTTTGATGGAAAACCCTCTTGGTTACCCTGCTGTTTTGAGCAGAGTTGGTGCTTGAAAGCTGGTGAGAAAGAGCGGTTGTGTAAATGCCAGTCTCCACTCCGATTTTTTTCCATCAAGCGTGGCATTTAGCCTCAGCTGACTAGATCAGCACAATGGTTTATAAAATTGCTAGAGAGAAGTGGTGATCTGACTCACTGGTGGAGCTTCAGACAACTCATTTACTGCTGACACCAAGGCTTGGCTCCCATGGGCATTTCAACACGAGGCAGTGCAGCATCTCAGGCTTCTGTCGCATAGAGGCAATGTCATCTCCAGATATCCCCACAGGCTCTTTCCTGTAACCCACGGGCAGAATTAAGGAAGGAGCCACAGAAATCAGCTCGTCAGGAAGCAATTTAAACTAATAGGAACAAATCACAGACAGAAGCTGGGGAGATTAAGCTTATAGGGAACTAAATTCTGTCCAGATCATCTGCTTGCCTCAAGTCTGACTCGAAAGAAACTGCTTCCTCCAGTTGGTGTTGTGAACAAGTGCACTGGCAAGTGATAAACCCTGAAGGTTAGTGCTTATAGGGTTACAGCACGGTGTCCAAATCCCTTCTTCAGAACAGGGACTTGAAATCATACTGCACAGGGCTGCTATGAACACCGAGTTCACTGGGTCTTCTGCAGTAGAGGTTCCCTTAGTGCTTATAGTCTGATGGCAGACTACGTACCACAGAAAAATATTTAATCTCAGTGGACTGCATTAAACCCGGTGAATCTGACTCCAGAGCATTGTGTGTCCTGAACCTTCTTCCCACTCTATATTCACTATCAAACACATTTTTAACTTTGTACATTATCTATTTTTGGATAGAAAAGGACTGTACTATTTATAACAAAAGAGCTGAGTCCCAGGATCACTGGCATCAGTGAGGGTCATTAGAAACACTTTCTTGGACTCTGTCTAATGACTTCAGAGTTTGATTCAAGTCTGTGATTTTTAATAATCAAGAGCTACATTGCCTAGCCAGAGAGAGGAATAATCACCTCATGTGGAGTCTAAGAAGAAGATATATAGTGGAAATGAAATTACTGCACAATAAAACTTGCACCAATTTACAGGTTAGGGTTTAGAGCCACATGTGCTGCAGCAACACTCCAAACCTTCTTACATTTCAAACTATACCCTTTAAAAGTTTTCATTTAAATTTTTTATGCTTCACTTTATAAAAAATTAAAAGAAAGAGAGTTTTCCTGCAATTAAGAAGTACTCGGTGTACTTTTAGAAGGGGCTGCATTTTTAAAAATGTTGGGAGGTAGCATTCTGTAATTGGAGTTGACACTTGGCAAAGTGAACATGCACACTTGACCCTGCCAGGATGTGTCTCGTCTTGCCTCTGTGCACGTGGACGCATCCTTCTACAGCAGCTGCCTGGCAGGCAGCAGCCCTCAGTCGGCTCTTCAGCTCGCTGAAATACCCGGGTAGAGCACTGGAAACAGTCAGACAGCATTTATAGTATACAACAAAGACTCAGGGGATTTGTGAAAAGGAAATGAAAGAGGAGCAATTTCTGGCTTACTTCAAATTCATAGAAAATATTAATAGCATAAGGAAATAAGAGGATTTTGCATAAAAGTGAAAGGCCGGAGAGAAACACAAAGCAAGCTTCCTTTTAAACAACAAAGAGACATCTACCTGCCAACTGTCACGTAAACGAAAGGAGTTAATGTCAGACCTTGACAGGCAAGTCTGAGAAATTTGTTACACTGATACTGCTCAGAATTTATTTTTTTTTGGCTTTACAAGGCCCTTTTAGACAGTAGCAAATGAAGAAACAGAAGGAAAGGGAGCCTTTGTAAATAAGACAAAGGGGGGAAATCAAATCAATCTCATAAAGGTTATGACACGAATATAATGAATATAAATGAAAACCCATTACCCACAACAACAAGAGGTTACTTCTGGGATTTCCCTTTGAATGACATACCTGAGACTATCTCAGCTTTTCCATAGCTAGCCAAAACTGTGGATAGATAAATCTCTCTGCGCTGGCAATCTCAGCGTATTTGCTGCGTGGGTCTGGCAGCAGTGCTCACAGCCTTGTGCTGACAACAAGAAAAGCCCACCGTTTCTAAGAATCAGAGATTCTTGAATTTGTAATGAGAAGTTACTGTCACTTTGGAAAAATGTTGCCATACAGCTTCACATCAAATTCTTCAGCAGCCAAGTCATCCAAAGTCACTCTGTGTACCTCATGCGAGTTCTTCAGTGAGAAGGTGGCGGCCAGGTACTGACAGAAAAGATGATCTACTTCACTTGATGAGATACAACCAAGGCCTTCTGTGTTCATTTGTACTCTAAGAATTTCTTGATAGCAGCAACTGTGCGGTAGTTAATGTTAATAAAAGTGTCGATGCATCCCCCTGCACCTAATCAGAACTATACCATGCAAATCCTATAAATTATGACAAACTACATTTTTTTCATTAAATCTGTGTGTAAATAAAAAAATATCACTCGTTCATGTTCCAATTTTTATCATGGTTAATAAAGAGAGACATTGGCTTGCAGCAAAAGAGACAGCACCATGCCAATGTTTGCAAAACTGGTTTTGGCAAAGAAAAGAATTTATTTGTAATAATACATTCTCCACATTTTTGACTCAGGATACATATCCAAAAGTCGAAGAAAGGAATGTGCAAAGTCATTTAATTTATTTATGAAATATATATGATTAGAAGCTTGATTCTAATTAGGTCGTACAATTACAATAAGTCTCTTTGAATCAAGACCTTGCCTTTGATAACAATGAACAAGCTTCCAAGCATAAAGCACAACAAAAAATTACAAAAGCAACTACTGCTTTTTTTTAACCGTTTCTTGGTAAGAAAGGCAATCACTTCAAAACTACTGTGAACTGCATTGACGTACACCGTTTATTTATGTATAGATTATAAAGACAAAACTAACAGCATCACTGGCCTTGTATGCAGGAATTCAAGGAAGGATTCAGCCTTAGTAGATGCAGACCTCCAACTATCTGCCCCGGCCCCTCATTTCTCATGCTATGCACCTACCATACAAGAGATTATTTTTCCTAAACCCAAGTCTCTTGCTTTGCAGGCCAACTGAGATTAGGAATACTACAAAAATATATAAGGGCCTTCAGGAACTTAAAAAAGGGTTGTGGAAGGGAAAAATAATTTCTTGGCACTCTTAGTAAACTGTTAAGCAAGCTAAAAGGGAAGAGTCAAAAGGGCTATTGCCTCTTTCATAAGAATGAGCAAATTTATAGGATGTGGGGAGGGGAGGAAGGGAATCAGGATCAGGACCACGCCAATTCCACTGAGTCAATGGTAAAGTTGACATTCAAGAGCAGGACAGGCTGTTTATCACAGGAGGTATATGCATATTTTTGTGGCTCTTAACAAAATATCGAAGGCTTAGCAGATATATGCTTTGTTCTACTTTTGCAAACTTCCATTTATCTTATGAATGGTGAAAAAGAAATTAACCTTACACAAAGAGACAAGTAAGATTCGATGCAATGCAGACCCAGGACTTCTGAGATTTTGAAATTCCCACGTCAGTTTACTCATCAGTAAGCTCAGGTAGGACAACGTGACAAAGTAGAAGCATGGGATCCTTATTGTTATACAAGACCACAAGAAAATGTAAAGAAAAAAGAAAAACACGTTTCAAGGGTCAGAGACAGCTTCATGGCAGCAATAGATGAAGCCAGCCTTTCTTCACATACTTTCTCCCTTTCTAGTGGGGAGAAAGAGATAGTTGCACTTATCTCAGGGATACAGAAGGAAATCTCTTTCACGCTGTAAGAACTTGAAAAATGAAATTCTTGAAATGTGTATTTCTTCGAACAACACTCAGAAAAATAAAAAACCTCCAAGCCTATCATTCCAGGTTGTGCAAACCCTGCTAGGCCTATGGCTGCCAAAAAAACCCCCAGTATTTATATTTCTTGACATCTATGAGTACTGTATAATAAAGCAATTAATAATAATAATACTTTGGCTTATATAGTGCTTCTCAACTGAAGTTATCAAAATACTTCACAAAGCTTAACATTAAGAAAGGATTTAAAGCCTCGGTACTCCACGGCATAAACCAGCCTTAATATGAGGCAAAAAGAACAGTAGGGGGAAATTCCAAATTATTATTTCAAAATCTCTTTGCTTTAGTGTTCTTGCGCCTTTCTCTGGAGCATATATTACTGATCTTTGTTAAGGACCAAACAATGTTTGGTCAATAAGATAATGATTTTTGTTCCTACTCTGTTTTTCAGACAGGAAGGCCATGAGGTAGAACTGAGATACCACTGTATATAACCAAACTGCCTTTGAATTGATCAGATAGAATGATTTAGACACCACCACAAACACAGACCTATAGTATAAATTTCCCCTTTCTCAGTCCTGTGCTTTGGCCAGTAGATCCCACTCGTGTTCCCTAAAGCCTAATGCCATTCAGCAGTTTCACAGCTGTGGTGTAAAATACTGTATCCAGTGCTATTTGTAGCATAGGAAGAAATGTGTTACTACATATATACCTCAAAGATCTGTATAATATTCTCTTTTATGGTAATCTTTCATAACATAACTAGCGGTGCTTCTTTGTATTGCTGTGTACTGAAACAGGTTCCATTCTTAAAGTAGAAAACCAAGATAAAGCAAAAAAGTTGGTTTTATATTTTATATGACACTTTCTGAAATTAGAAAAATACTCATTTTTTTAAATTACTGATGTTCATTGCTGCATTGCAAAAAAGTGAAAGATTAAGGAGGTTTGTCACCTTCTATTAAGAACTAAATCTGTTCAAATAACACGAGACCTAGTTGTCACAGTATTTGTCATAACTGTCACGCTACATCCTAACAGAATAATGAAAAACAATTGTCTTTGCCTTACACACATGCAATAATCATCCCTGAAAGCTTTCCAAATCCTGATGCAGGTGATGTCAACAGAAAGGATCAGAAAGTGGTCTGAGTGATGCTGGGGGATGCAGAGGAGCTATACTGACAGACGCAGTCAGCGGATATTCTGAACAGAGCTTTATCCCCGTAATGCACAGCTCTGCTCTAGGTTTCCAAGCTACATACTGCAGCCAGGATAAAGCCACTGATTTAGGAAATGTTGCAGAAAATTTGAACATTGTGAGCAAACTCCTTTCATAGATCCACCGTCCCGAGAGCCACAGCCAGGACTCTAAATCTTGGGTGAGTCTTGGCATTCATGAGCCAACACCACTAGTACATTTGTGCTATTACATATAACTACTATGATAAATATATCGATGTTAATTTAGTAAAAGGGACCCCATTCCCCATTCTTAATTTAACAGCAAAGCTATGTATGAAAACCACGTGCATTAAAACTGTACACACTAATGTCATAATACCTATTGTTGAGTGAGCTACTTAATTTAGGTTTTGAAACAAGTTGGGGAAGCAACTCTCTTTGGCAGAATCTGTTTTCCTCTCTTTTTAATGTTTTTTCTTCATTTTTATTTTAAAGCACAACTCCATCCGCTCTGAACTGATCTCATTCCTGACGCAGAGCTCCCCTGACCTGCGAGCCATTGCCCTTCCCTCAGCAGGTGCTCACCCTGCACACAGAACCTTGCAACAGATTTGGGGTTCCTTTCATTTACAAGGATGAGGAACGGACTAGGGCAAGGACACTGACATCACTTCCAATGAGGTGTCTGGTAAAGCAGAAGGCTTAATCCTTACTCAGCAACGCCCCCGTGGCCTGAAACAGAAAGCAAAAATAAAGTCTGGAAGAGCAAAATTCAAAACCTAAAAAGCCTCAATACTGTTTGTTTCATTATACACTAAATATTTATAAGATTGACAAAATCAGCATTCTACAGCATACTGCCTTGTGCTGGGAAAATTAGTCAATAATACTAGAAGACAGAGAGAAATTAGCCAAGTGACGAAGGCTGTGCCTGTAGTACATCCTCCACCTCAGGCTGCTAGCAAAGCTGCCAACACTGTCACGCTGGAGAACGTTGCCTGCTGCATCCTCTAACCCATGTCTCCTCCATCTGAAGAGCTGGGTGACCTGGTGACAGAAAGCACCAATTGCTTGGCCTCCACAAGCAACACTTATGGGGGAAAAGGCTTGCATACTGACTGATGTGTGCATATAACCTAGAAGCAAGCTTTTACTTTTTTGGTAGCCTGAGTTTCTCATGCATAGCCTTAAGATGTCATTACCAGTTCCCCTGAACTCATCTGTACTGAATTGTAGAAAATGGTTTGACATTTTTGCCTTTCTGTCTGACATTAATCAGGGTTAATTGATGATAATGGTAAGGGTAATTAGTTTTATCAGGTACTAAGTCCCATACCCCAAGCCTCTTATGGCTGAAATAGAACAGCAGCCAAAATCTGGCATGAAAAATAACATGGCAATATCCAGTTGTCTGCAAACGTAGGGGGGTGGGGATTATGTATACATTTGTATGCACTTGTATATGTTTGCATGTATCAAACTGCTTTAGAAACAGTGAAGTCCTGTCCAGCGTGCAATTCATTGCTTTTTTCTTATTGATGTTGGCTGAAATGCAGCAAGCTGACGTTTGCCAACAAACACTCCAACATCAGGTTGGGAAGTTGCACCACTTTGTCCAGGAAGAAACAATTCCTTGAACTATCATTTAAAATTGCATGAAGCTGTGAGTTCCAAGTTTGCAAAGCACAGCTAAATCTTATAGGTTTGGGTTTTTTTTTCAAGTTGTGAAATATCCCGTTTGAGAATACAAGAGACAGTAAAGTCAAAAGCAGGAGTTACAGTTCATCTGAGCAGTGCAGTGGCTTGAAACCTCAGGCAGGAGCTGTCACACTGAGAACTGATATGACAACATGCAAAAATTAAAATACTCTGTGTCTCACTTGATCTTCCCACACACACCTCCCATCTCCTCTCCCATCAAAGCATTCAGGTGACCCATGACAGCTGTACCAACCAGCCATCACCCATGTTCCTGCTGATCAGCTGAGACTGGCCTACACATTGTGTGCTGGGACCTAGATTTCCACACATTATTAAAATATCAGGAAAAAAAAATCACCAAAAAATCAATATTAGCCCAGTTTTACCTGCAAGCACAATAAAGGACAAAAGATGGGTGAAACTACTGGTCTGTGAAATTCAGCAGAGTATGGAGAAAACCACATCTCCTGTTTGGGCCTTAAGAGCAGCTTTAATTGTAGAGGCGGGGCAGAGCAATCATCTCATACTGAGATTAAAGCAATTCACATTTATAAAATCAACTTGTCCCAGAAGGCCTGGCAAATATCGGAGATTGAGACACAAATGTTTGAGAAGACAGGAGATTGTCTTCTCAGGATGAAGGGAAGATGACATTCCCAGGACTACAGCACAACAGCAACTGTTGTGACTTCTGTGGTTAGGCTGATGGAAGACAAGTGGTGATCTGATCACAGTGTGACAAGGAAAGTTTACGGTTGGATGGCATAAAAGCCTGATCCTAAATTTTCCTAAAGTCTTTAAAACAGATATTAAAATAGTAATGCAGGCAGCAAGCACTTCTAAACCCACTGAGTTCAATTGCTTCTGAATGTGCTCAGCACTTTTGAACACTAAGCTATTTATTTACTTGTCTATATGTGTGTACAGACACACATTTCCGTATCTTGTTTTAGACAAGCAAACTTGACAACACAGGGATTAATCTTTCCACTGTCTTACCCTAAAATTCTATTATAACTCCTTTAAAAGGAATAGTCTTCCTTCACTTCTGTTTTCATGGGAATAATCTGGGTTTCAGACACCAATAGCAAGACAAACCAGAGAAGACATTTTACAATGTCATTATCACCTACTTGAACCTGAAGTATGATAGCTGGATGGCCACTTTGCTCACACTTGGTTACAGAGCCAGCATGAGTGAAAGGTGATTATAATTCCAGTTTAGGCATGAGACTGAGAAATGAGGTGACTGTTAGCAAGGTGTCCTATCCCTCACCAGCTTTCTGTGCAATTTTTCCACGCAGCTTTCAGTCTACTGATAACTCCACATAACTAAGTTGTATCACTCTCAGCTAAGTTATACCACTCCCCTACTTACAGGAACACACAATCCAATCCAAGGATTTTTAAGTGTTTTATGAATGCTGGCACTATGAACATCATCACAACTACCTTGTGAGAGATATTGGGCATTGCTACCGTACAACACATTTCAAAGTGGCCAGGGAACTTTTTGGGAGGCCTGGGCATACTGCCAATTGTATAGGCTCATCTAATACACTGTAAATTAATAGGTCATAAGACCAAAAGTAACTGGCTATGATCCTGTAGCCACACTGTGCAATGCAGGCCAGAGGAATCCCCTGAATTAATTCCTTTTCTCTAAAGAACATCTTTTTTGGGTAAAAAGAAAACCCCACATGATCTTGATATGGCAACTTCCAGTTATGGGCAATCTACAACAACCTTTCTGAAGTTGTTCCCATTCCCAATGACCTCATGGTTAAAAACTACAGAACAGATCAGCTTTAGCATAATAGAATATAATCAAGTATTATCACTAGTTTCCAAAATGCACACAGTAATATTAGGATGCTACTTTAATAGATGAAATTTCTATATTTGAAGAAGACTCCTGATCTCCAAAACATCATTTTCTAATGAAAACATGCTAAACACAAAGTTCTGTTGAATACTGATGAGATAGTATTCAAGTAAACTCTCTACATAACTTAGTGTCACTTAAATGCTATAGGCAAGACCTTTAGCCTTATTGCTGATGAAAAAAGACATGAACAATCAGAATCCTTAGAAAATGTTATATTTGATGCTCTCTCTGTTATCATCCCATCTAGTACAGAATTTGTCTTTCAATTTACTTTAGATGCTGCTTCATAACAAATATTTTCCAGAAGTTTTGTGGATAGAAGGTAATATAAAATATTGACTTCATTAATATTTATGATTCCAGGAAACCTGTGGCAGAAGAGGTTTCCAAATTAAGCCCAATGTCTCCTTGAACCAGGCATCAGGAACATCAGCAGAAATGTTAATATGAACCCTTGCCAGTGAAGCACAGGCCTGGTTTGAACAGAGTGAGCTCTTTTAACATAACTAGGAACATAAAGCATTATGGCAAATTTAAAACCAATAGTCCTTTCTTCTTGCTATAAGAATAAAGTCTTTCCTTTTGCTAATTATTTCTGGTTTTGAATCTGTGGAAATACATCCCTGCAGCCTCCAATCTCAGTGTTTTTTCTGTGCCTTCAGGAATTTAATTTTTGGATTAATTTTAAAATTTTAATTTAATTTTTAAAATTTGGAGAATTTAATTTTTATCACAGGCTCCTAACGGTGCCTGGCAGCATGCGTCTGCAGTGATGAGCTCCCTAGCAGAACAGACCTACAGCACCCAAGTTCTTCTTTGGATCTCCATTCTTGAGGAAATGGAGACCCAAAGTCACTTAAAACCTAAATAGAAGAGACTTACTTCCTCTGAGAATAGTTCAGGTCTATGAGTGTCCTTAAAAGGAATTCTTGATGCATTTTTATGAAATGCCTGCTCTTAGAAAGTTTTACTCCAGGAGCCTAATATTTCCTCACCTCTTCTGAATCATTTGTGAGGGTAAAGCGGGATGCTAAGGTGGGGTGGGTGGGGAAAGGCAAAGAGAGCACTAATACTGATAAGAGATCAAGTTCCCTGATTTTGATGAGACAAGCACTCACTATGCACAGAAGGATGTAAAGAAACTGAAAACATTTATAGCGCACTATTTCATCTGTAAGCTGATTAAACAAGTTCCAGGGAAGTAATTTTCTACTGAAAGATGCCAAGTCAATGAAATTTGGATGTGTGTCATGTAGTAGTACTATAAAATGCTGACAAAAAGTTATCACAGCATCTTGATACAGTTAGAGTGGTTTAACCACACACAAAAGTCAAATGCACATTTACTCACAACAAGACATTTTCACTATGGATTACATTGTTTAAATTTCTTGTCCTGATCTGGGAAGAAATTAAATTTTGATAAATCCTGCCATTTCCTAAAGAATGGACATTCTGTTCTTTGACTAGCTCTGTTTAGTATATCTCCATAAATGCATTATGGACTTGTTTGGTTTGCAAATAATCTCTCTCTGCCCCTTTCCTTATTCAATTCTTCATAATCCTGCTGGGTTCTTTTTCAAGAATACTCATTAGTCATAAATGTTTTTTGTCAAATCTTGTCCTGAGGTATTCCTGCATAGCCTCAAGTTTTCTGATTGTGCTTTCCATGACAGTTATCCTCTCTTTTGCCTTTGATATGTTCCGTGAATGGTTCTTAACAAACAATTCTGTTGATAAAGTACAAGAAAAAGAAATCAAAGTGTCTCAGCAGTGGTACCTCTGCAGGGCAAACGGGAATAAAGCACACTAAAAGTGTATTTGTGTCACTCAAATTAGCAGATGGGAGTCTGAAAGTGCTCTGCAAGAGATATGGTGAGAAAAGCCACCACTTTAATGTATGTTCATTTCAGAAAAGCACTATACTTTAGGAAAAATAACTCTATCCCACTAGAAATGTTTTTTGAGATCTAAATGACTATCTTTAGGCTCATGAAAGTTACTCTTACACTAATAGATTGCAATTTTTTAAGGACAGGCAGAAGTACAGAAAAAAATGGAAACGTGGATACACGATTTCTCTGAACGTTTGCATTGATACTAAATACTGCAAGTACAAGTATTTCTGGAGTTCACAGTTGCCTTTTTTGAAAAGCATAGTCAATATGAGGAAAAATTCAGGGCCGTTCGCTTTGAGACTTCTGTATGTTACTACCAAAGAATGATGTTAAATGTGGCATCAGCATCCTACTTGGTATAAAAATTTCAACTCTGCCACAACAACATTAAAGAGGGAGAAATAGCCCAGTTCAACATTCTGGCAGAAGTGGAACAGAGGGTAATCTGAGTTCCTTATCTCTGAAAGATCTCTTCTGCTTGCTAACTCTCCTTGCCTGTTCAAGTTGTTTAAAATAAGGAAGAAATGCTTCATTTCATTGCCAGCCTCATCACAGCAGTCCTAGAAAACATCTGGACAGGTGTCTGAAAACAAGCACACTGAAGAAGCTTAATTAGAGTAACTTTAATCAATACTATTTCAGTTATAAACTATCAACATAGGATTAAAAAACTGGGAAAATAGTGGAACTGACTGATATTCACCTGCACTCAAAACTACTCCATTTAGTCTTCAGATTTGAATATTGTGTGATTTCACACATCTGATACCGTTAACATCACTATTGTGCTACAGACAAAGACAATACAGTATTTTAACTGTATTTTAACTGACTCTGATATCAATCCTAGATTGTAAATTGGCTGTAAAGTTCAAAGGATAAAAAAAAAACAACCAACAATCACTAGTTTGATGCTGAGCTGATGCTTAAGAAGCAGAGTATGCCACTGGTAAGTGGTAGGGCCCATTTTGTTCAGTATCTTCATCAGTAGATTTGATAGCAACAGAGCACACCATCAGCAGATCTATAAGGAGGTTCAGTCCAGAAAGACCTTGAGAAACTCGGGGACTGAGCCAACAGGAGCCTCAGGAAGCTCAGCAAAAAGCACCAAGTATTGCGCTGGGGATGAGGTGACCCCATGTGTCAGCACAGCTGGAAGACAACCGGCTGAGGAGCAGCCCAGCTAAAAAGGACCTGGGGGTTGCAGTGGACGCTGGGTCAAACCTGAGCCGTCTCTGTGCTGTCATTGTCAATACAGGAAACTGGTGCTAGGCTACATGAGGTGAAGCTTTGCTCTCATTGCTGTTGAGACTGCAATTGGAATATTGTGTCCTGCCTTGGGCCTCACAGTTCAAGAAGGATGCTGAGAAACCAGAGAGAGTCCAGTAGGTTCCTGTCAAGATGGTTGGGTCCTAGAGCTGATCCTCAGAAGCTGTGTGCTAAGAGAGCTGGACATAGCCCGATGAAGAGAAGACTAAGGGGTAATTTGATAATAGCCTACAACTGCCTCAAAGAGTTGAAAGACAACAGAACCACCCTCTTCTCAGCAACGGCAGATGGTATAAAACAAGGGGAAATGGCCAAAACCTGCAGTTTGAGAGGCTCAGACTACACAACAGGAAAAATCTCTTTGCTAGGAGAGTAGCGCAGCACTGGAATAAGTTATTTTTGGAGATGATGGCAATTTTTGGAGGGTTTTCTTACTTGGCTACATAAAACCACTGCTAAAATCTCCTCCAGTGTTGGAGACACATGCTTTAAGTGTTTGAAGTAGACGGTGCTTTGGCAGTGGTTGAAGTAGACAACCTCCAGAGGTCCCTAACAATCAACACTTCTACGACTGTGTCATCAGTTGCTGACCGTCTGTCTGCAGCTCTCATCAAGGACACAGAGCTGCCTTAACCCAGTTCCCCTCCCTCTTTTCCAGTTGAAAGAACTGCCATAACAGACAACTCTTCTTTCATCTCTCAAGACTGATCTAATTTTTCCAACACTAACACCAACCTACTTTGGAAGCATGTGAGGCAACACTAATGGAATGCCTCAAAGCAATCCCTGAAAAGCTCCCAGTCAGCAAAGGAACTGCGCATCTATTTCTACAACACTCATTAATATGCTGCAGATTTAGTGAATTCTTGCTGATTTTAACAGGACTGTTCATCATAGATCTAGGGTAATAGGGAGGCCTTAATATAGATGGCCTCTATTTCCACCTCCAGCAAGAATACATGATGCTTTTTACATAAATAGCATTTAAATGTCATAAAGGCTACTTTAGAAACACTCATGTTAGAACAGAATTTGAGAGCATCTTCAGTTTTGCACAGCTTTAATTTTCACATCCCCCTGGGGGATTCTTACTGGCCATGAAAAATGTTCTGCAGAAAAACTTTGTTTCTTTAAAAGTTTCAAACTTCTGAAATATCCTTTTTGGACACTTACCTAGGTAAGAAGTTTCCATACTAGGAAAGTAGAAGGGGGATTAATACACACTAAAGAAAAATTTTCACTTCAAAATATGAAATAATTTATATTTTTGAAGTTTTCCTTTATTTCTCATAGGGCTGACATCAAAAGAAAGGATTGAACTTAACACAGATGTTTCAATTGATCCATCCTGAAGTATTCTTGGTGGATGGAAATTTTACACACTGACTTTTGTTACCAATATGGGACAAGGATGTCTTTCAATTTCAAAGTTATCCTCACATGAGGAAATCACATCCTGCTTCATTCCACTTCAAAATTTCAAGCTAATGCTATATATGCCATCATGAAGAAGGCAACTATAAATTTATACACAACAATACATAATTCCTAATTTTTAGGAAATATAATGGCTTTACCATGATTACTGTAATTTGTTCTACTTCTGTACTCATTTATATTCCATAGCTTCTTTTCATATATGTCTGATTAGAAGTGGATGACAGTGTAAGCAATGCCAATACTCCTTTTTCTTCCCATTTTGAGAGCTGACCTCACTCCTTTGAGGTAAGAGAAACTGGAAACCTTATGCCATATCAGCCATGTGTGTGGTGCAAAGCAGTCTGTCACCTGCCTTCTGCAGGTCTTTACCATACAGTTCTCCAAACCAGAAGGGAAAAAAAAAAAATCCAGTTGGTTACCGTGCTTAAGCTGAGAAATACCTCTCTTTCATTAGCTAACTTAAAATTTTTCATTAAAAATATCTTTATTTTTGTGGAAGAAGTCCCACAAATTCCTCATGAAACTAAGGTTAACTGGTTCTTATTTTAAATTTGAGATGTGGAACCAGACATCAGCTCAGCTGGTACAGGTCATCAATTATTGAAAGTTTGAGCACTTACTGCATTCTGTTTTTTCCTACTCTTCTTGACAAAATGATATGATTGAAAAACCCCATGCTTTTCCATTAAAGGTATCCTGACAAGGGGAAGTGCCTTTTTTTTTTTTTTTTTAATTCCACTTGCTCACATGAAAGTAGAATTAGATTTCCCCATACAAATGTCTAAATAACAGCTTGCCCTGTTTTCAGGGGATAAAGCAAAGTCAAAGAATTACATCCACAAAGTGTTCCTTTGCCCTCCAGAACATCTCTCAGTCCGCTACAGCACATATCAAGCGGAGCCAGAGTGTCTGCTGTTGTTCGGTGGCTGCTCTGGGTGGGGAACTTCAGAGCCTGGCAGGGAGCTTATGCTGTTGCCATGCAGAAGCAGAGGGGAACATTTGATCCAATGTTATTTCAGTTCTGCAACTACCTTCTGCTAAGCCTGGTATGTGTATGATAAAGTTATTTTAATCTGTTGTTTATTCCTTTGTTTCTTGTTTTATTTTTAGCTATATACAAGAAAAATGTTTGAAGTAATAAAGGCCAGCTGCTATAGTATTACTTGTTAGGGCAGTATTTCAAATGCCTGTTGTATTCCTTTATCTGCGATTACAATACCTTGTGGAGCGTCAGCTGCTGCAGCACCAACCTATAGTTATGATCGTTCAATCGATATTATAGATTTAAAAAATAAGTAGCTTTTCTTCTGTTCCTTATCTTGTAATCAGAGCAATGTTCAATTTGTATATACAGACATGCTCTTGGCATCTGTGAGGTTTTGCTTCCTCCTTTCAATACTGCACCCCAGCTCATCACAGGATCATTCCAGTTTCATGCAAGGTGGGAAAATGCCTACCTCATTAGGAAAAAAAAAAAATCAGCAACAAACCAATGAACTGAGTCACCAAAAAAAGCAGTGTATTAAGGCCCAGCTGGGAACAGCATAAAACAGCTTTCAGCCTCTGATACTGTGGGGGCAGATGCCTGGAGGAGTGCAGACTTCAGGCACCAAAGAGTAAAATGTATACCTGCTCTTAGCTGTATTCATCCCACTTCTGTGAGAAAATACATCTTGTCCCCAAGCAGACTGTATCTCCTCCACATGGGCATAACACAACCCCTTCAAACCTGACAAAAAGCCATGGTCCTGCTTTCCTGTCACCCACAGGTCCCCTGGCTCACACTGTTCCCCTCGTAAGAGCCTTATACCAGGCAGTGAAAGTGTCGTCCAGTTCCTGAGATTGCTTCCCTCAGTTTCTTTAACTAGAGCTTGCATTTGCTGAACATGAGAGCAAGCTGTTGCTAATCGGAAGAACCATCACTGTAATCAGGAAAGGAAGGCAAAAGCTTCCACCTTCACTTGAGTAGGAAACAAAGTAATTCAGCAGGTGATGAAGATGCTCAGTCTCCTACATATCTGGTTCCCAGGATGAGAATGTGGATAGAGATATGTAATCTCTTTAGGCAGATGAGGAGTTGGCTGGCAAAAGGAAAAGGCTCCACTGTTGCTAGAATTTATCACCACCCTTCTCTTGAAGACCTGGTTGCCAAGCAGATGAAACACCGATGCAGCTTGATCAGCTTTCTTGTCCTGGCTGAAAGTAATCCACTACTATCCAAGCCTGCCTCTGGTGGTAACTGCGCCTTGCTTTCTCCCTTCCCGGCCTCCATTCAAATGCAGTGCATTGCTGCGGTATCTCAAGCACTGCATGTTTGAATGCCCTTAAAGAAAGTAGTCTCAGACTACGCAGTCAAGTAGTCTGCCTGTGAACTTTGAGACAGTATACAATCTGTTTTATAAGGTATGCAAACTCCTTGGTCAAGACCATATTTGTGTCTACCAAGCTGGAGGCCAAAAGGAAAGATCAACCTCCCTGCTAACAGCTTGCTCTTCCTTCTTTGTAGCTTCCCCAGGGAGTCCTCTCCTCTTGGTTGGTACCTCAAGAACTGTACAGCTTCTCTTCTCCTCCTTCACTGTGCTTTCATCACTGATTATAAAAAGACCTGGGCAAGAAAGAGAAACCTGGGTGACAACTGGCTCATGGAGTGCTGGGGTAGATTCTCAGCTGGGATAAGCAGGAATAGCTCTGTGTGGTCTGTTAGAGCTACGTTCATTTGCATCACCTGCAGATTCATCTGCAGTCTTTGGAGAGTGAAAAAGGTTCATTCTCAAATGAAGAGAAGATAAACACCATGGCCAGTGGACTGAGCCTCCCTCCCTTCTGCCCAGCTAGGTGACAGATTCCTTTTGTCTCCACAGTAAATTCACACCTTAAGCTATCCACTGTGAAATGTTATTTGAGATTCTACTATAATACCTATTATTCTATTGCTGAGTCATACTCAGCACATCAGAGTTAGGAAAGTCAGGAAAGGGAGGCGAAGTCAAGGAGGAAGCAGCACAGGACGAGGGTCAGGAGTCGTGCACTAAAGACTAGATTCTGCCGGGAGTTATTTAGCCCAGTCTAGCTGCAGATCAAGGGAAGTCTGGCTTTGTGAAAAGTGTTGAAGCAACCTTTTTTTGTCAATGATATAAATGCTCCTGTGTGATACAGATGCTTGTTGGGTAAGCAACATTTACTAGGGTGGTACTTATTTCTTTATTGTCATTATCATCTGTGTGCTCATAAACCCAGAATGGTAACATAAAAGGAGGATTTTAATGCTGATGGAAACACAGTTGGATGTCAAGATTATGTAGCAAAGTTCCCATATACATGGATTACACTTTCTCATTGAACAGAAGGTAGCTACTTTTGAAACTCTGAAACAGTTTCAAACAAAAACAAAAACTGAAACAAAAGGGACGCCCTACTGTAGCTTGAAATTATGAAGTAATGGGATAAATCTGAGATATTGCCCCTAACTAAAGGGTAATACAGGGCTCTTCACATAAATGGGAATTTTACATAGCAACTGAATGGGTAAAATATTTAGGGGTGGGAATAGAAAGAAACCTGAATAAGAGAGCCAAATTTAATTTAGAAACAGGGATAAGTATGATAAAAATGGATATAGGCAGATGGAACAGACTGAAACATCTCTCTAGGGAAAGGTTAATATTGTTAAGATGAATATCCTAAACTACTGTATATTTTTGGCTCCTTAGCAGTATACGCATCATATGGTTTCCAGTAAGGTGGTGCTGTTGGTTTACTCTCAAAATTAAGTTTCTTTAAAAGAGTTTACAAGATCTAGCCTTACCAAAAGCGGGTTCCATCTCAGGAAATGAATAGGGAATGCTTCATTTGTATCAAAACGATTCCTCGCAATGTTTGCTATCCAAACAGTACAGCACCATGACAGGATAAAAACTATAGGTAAAAACTAGAAAGTTAAGTAAAAGAAAAATAAGTGGATTTTTTTTTCCATTCTCTTCACTAGGTGAGGCATCTAGCCATTAAAAAAATAGTTAGCAAGTACAAAAGATAACCAATAGCACTGGTGTAAGGCAGTATTAGAATTTGCTGATTTTTCTGTTGTTGTTTAGAGTAAATTTTAGTAACACAGGTAAGAACTTCTCCATTTTATATTCGGCTACTCTGGGCATTGTCTATAAAACAGCCTGAAAGCCTTTCAAAAAGATAGCGTAAGAGTCCTAACTGGGAGGTGAGGAGCAGTGCAGCTCCTGACCGAAAGCTGGGGGACAACAGGTCTGCAGAAAAGCCTAATGAATAGTTTTACTCCTGACAACAGTCTTGTCTTTGCTTTCAAAGGCATCAAATTCTGCCCCCACCCCATCCCACTTGGTGTTTCTCCACTGGGGCTTTTAGCAAGTTCTCCAAATCTTGCATCTGGCCCTGCTGGGCACAACTAATGCAGGCAGAGCCTTTAGCATGACCTTCTCAGCACAGTGTGTCTGATTTCTGAGTAAGCAGGTTCTCCTCCTTTTCTTGATGCTTTGTGGTAGAATAGGCAAAGGATTTATTCCTTTGACTCAAGAAGCCTAAAAAGCATTTGGTGGGAACTTGACAGCTGATACCCCTGACATTCCCCATGTGGCCTTACTCAAACCAGGGTTTTTGGATCCTGCTCCGAAATTCCACAAATCTTTGGCTTTTCCTAATGTGGTTCCAGCAACCAGGGCTTCTGTTCATCAAAGCCACTCTGAAGGTAAAGATGTGCCTAAACGTAAATTTACCCTTAAATGCTTTCCTGACTGGGGAAGGCAAATAGAAAAAGCATGGAAATGCAAAGGCTTCTCTGATGAAGTGGGAAGCACACAGAAAACATCTGATTTTGATCTCTAATACTAGAATCCATGGATTCTTACAGCAATATTTGTGAGGAATTATTCATGATTGACACCTATGCATAATCTTAAAACAGTTTCCAAACCAGGTATAGAAACTGTGGGCCCAGTTCACCCTGTACTACTTTATTTTGACATCTGTATCAACCTACTGACACCGAGAGACTAAGGTGGGCACAATGAGCAAACACCCTAATTAAGCTCTTGGATGCTGACTTTGCTGTCCCTCCTCATTTGTGCTTTTCTTAGAGAGAAAAAAGCAGACTAATGAAGTTTGAGATCATCCAGCTCCTCAAAGTCTGAAGGAGTTCAGAGGAGGAGATTCTATTTTGGTCTGCCTATATTTTGAGTTTCAGTTTTGCTTTGCTCATAATATGTGTAAGTTTTTGAACAGGCAAATAAAGGTTTTTCCTCTACTTCCAATGCTGTCTCCATCCTGCCTACCCTACTCACCTTTCACAGTCAAAGAAAGAACCTGCTATCACGGATCTCCTTGTATTTTAAAATATGGTTACAGATTATAGTCTGGTTTTATATAACATTACTTTTTACCTCTTTGGTAATGCAATTCTTTCCACCTTTTCAGTAACTCCAGAGTTGAGTGAACCAGACAGCAAATATCACTGTGATCACCCGAATGTGTTACTACCTGTCTGGAGAAATAGTTATCATAAGCACCTACTGAAAGATCACACTTCATTAAGTACGTGTATAATGCACTAAAGAAGATTATATAAACATGCACCTATAGTAGGGGACTTCTAAATACTCAGAGAAAATGCACACATGCCTACAGAGACAACCAAAATCATCTTCGGCTTGCAATAAAATTGTGTCTAAAACTGACAGCAATATGTCAATCAAAGTCACCTGCTGCACAGAGCACGAAGTGCATGAAGTCTATATTACTCAAATCACCACAGGATAAAATGCCATTTACTTGCCTATCCTGTCCTTTGCTGCAGTGGCTAAACATCTTTCTCTCGCCCTCCAGGATGGAACAATAGACTTTGCCAGCTGTCCCGTCAGTCAGAGCTTTACGAGAGCATCATTCTCGCGCCTTAGATTTCAGCAAGACAAGCTCAGAATGAATCCGCTGACCACACATTTGCGCTCAGGGTAAAGAAAAGGCAGACAGACTTCATATTCACAAAGCCACTGTACAAAGGCATTCAGATCTTTCCGACACTCTTAATTTCCTGCTGAAGAAAAGCAGTCATTTCATTGAAGGCTAAGGAAAACACAAGGTGTGTCTTATCTCAGATATCACTGGGATAAATATGATAAAGCTAATTACTTGGCCACCTGAATTCAATACATAAATCATAAGATAGTTGGTTGACTTGTGATTGGTAATCTATTATAAATATATTTATTTATTCATATTTGTGTCACTAAGAAATGTGCATGCCTTTGGGAGAAAAAAATCATACTTGGGTTTAGTTACTCTTATTTATACCAATATATGCAGATTTAAACAGTTTAGGGGGAATTTAAAGATAAATTGCATCAGGTTCTCCAGATGCTGGAAATAACTTACTTTGCCTGTCCTGCAGCATTACTGTTTGTTTATCATTTCAAAGTTCACAAGGTAATTGCCTCATTATCTGTTCATCTAATTTCACAGAGAAATGACAATGCCTAGCTGCTGAGGTCATGGCCCATCAAAAATTATACTGTCTCTAATTTTATATCTGATCTCTGGTAGATCTTAATTTGCTTATCTGAGTTCTCATATATCGACTAAATTGCTGAATTCTATTAAAATCTCCACCAGCTGCCCAAGATTTAAGACTGAACTACTGAATTGAGACTTATTGAATTATTAAGACATTATTGCCAACGTAAGCCAGTAAAACAATAATTAAAATATACAAGATTAATATGCCTTTTAGTTTCTTGTATACCATTTGAATTCAGTCTGAATGTGGCTCTGTACACACATACATAAAATATCCTATCACCTGAGTTAGCATGACAAAAACATGTCTCTAGATTTTTTTTTTTCTTTATACAGTTACACTGGCCTTAGCTGCAAGAGCTTTGAGAAATAAAGGTAATATTAAAATCATTGTGCAAGTTTTCCTGAGTGGATAGTGTAATATTTTTCAAGTTGTATTTTCCTACATAATGCTTCAAATTGAACCCTCTGAAATGTTATTCTGCTGTACATATTGAATATCACTTTCTCTAAAGAGTTATACTTACTGTATTTAGCTTCCTACGCTAATCTCCAAGTGTGTCCACGTTCCCTACACAAAGAGAATGGCAGATACTCTGGTGATGGTCACTCTTGGATTCCGGACTTCCATTTTTGGCACTGCTGCCACGTTTCTGTTGCTGGAGGAGGGAAGGAGTTTGCACAAGCAGAAAAAAACCAGTATGTAATAAATCCCTGTTGACCAATCATTGCTTGGTCTGGCAGGTCATTGGGAAATTTGGCCTCTTCACATCCCCTTTCACCCTCACTGCCTGAGACTGTTGACCCCTTGGAGGTCCCACTTGAATAGGTAGCTCCCCAAAAGTATTATCTTACTCTGCTACCCTATCACAGTGCTAAGCACTATACTTTTCTACTTCTTCTCTTTCCAGAAGCCTCTTGCTTTTGACAGCAGTTGCATCTCCGCCACCACTGGGATACCAACAGTTAAAAAGCCTATCAGAATAAGTGAGAGGCAGTGGTAGTTGCTGCGTCGTCTTCGCTGCTCACAAATCTCTAAATTTGGAGACCAGTGTGTTGCAGCTAGATTTGTGGTCCCAGTACCTGTTGACTAGCACCTCTGCTTCACCACTTTGTCACAGCAAAACTAAACTAAAGCACAAGTCTGTAAAAGATAATTTCCTTTCTGAAGAGCAGGTTCCCAAGGTGACATGCAGCCTTATCATCTCCTACTAGAGCACAAAGGTAGTCTCTAAATGAAAGATGTAATAGAGAAAACCGATCTTCTAAATATGCCCAGAAAGACTGGTTCTTCACTGGAGGAAAGATTTAACTTCTCATTACCATTTTTCTTACATGGCAGAAATACACTCAAAGTCAAAGAATTTTGTAGAGTTCATCACCAAAAGGGAAAAAAAAAAAAGACAAAAGATGCTTACCAGCACCTCCCACAGTGCTGCTAACTGGGTGTGCATGGAAGTCGAGAGATGATTAATCACAGGGCTGAATGATCAGGTTTTCATAAGCTGTTTTAGATATCCTGGGTACTTCATCATCAGCTTGGTACTGTGCAGCAGAGAGGAAAGTCAGGCATCAGAATCAACGCACCCTGAGGTCACTTGCCTCTCATGCCTTGCTGGAGGTAGAACTTTGATTGCCTTTTTTCTTGTAAGTCAGTTGGTAGTTTGTTCAAAATCTGGCACTGCATCACTTTCTGTCTGTGACTTCGCTTGTGCATATCTCTAGTCATAGCCTCAGAAGTACCCTGTTCTGATGCTTCACACACACAGGGTTTTCTGGAGCTTGGCCTGTTTCAGGAAAGTGAGGAGATCTTGCTACATGCTGGTTTGGGGGGCCAGGAGGGAAGGGAGGGAAAATATACTGCTGTGGCAAAGTGTTGTTTACATCGCATGTTGGTGCTCTGGGTAAGGAACCGAAATCCTGTCACTGTGACTATAGAGTAGGAAGGAACACAAAAGGAAAAAACAGTCCATCTGCAAAGGGTAGAAACTAATATAGAAAGGCACATGGGAGGTTACTGAAATAGCACATGGTATGGTCACATCAAGGAGGCACTGAGACTGTATGGTGAACTTGCTGTGGTTTTAGATATGCTGTATGCCAGATTTTGTACTGTTCTGCACATAAAAGCCTTAAGCATGGCCCTAATAAACTTCGTACAACATATAACAACTATATTTCCCCCTTTCCCTTGCTCACACAGTTTGGACCAGACCTAAGATGAAGATAAACCAAGCTTTTAAGGGAATCATGAGGGAAGTCTCAGATAAAATTTGCATCCCACAAAGCAGAATACATGTAGACAGCTTATCTATAAATCATTTTAAGCTTCGAGCTTTTCCTCTTGGGTCCATTCTTCAGCTATGTAACATGGCTCATAATTAAAGCAAAGCAAAATAAGATTCCACCTGGCATTTGTGCTTCACCTTATAACAAGAAAAAGATGTTCTCAGCCTCATGGAAGTCTCATTCATTTGTGCTTGACGCTACACCGTGCAGGGCAATGTGTTCAAATATAGAGCTGCTTTTATTTTAGACATATCTTTCATGAACACCATCTTCCAGGGCATCTAACAAGAGACTCATCCCATAAGAGTATTTAATTAAAACTGGGTGAATGTATATTGACTGGAAGTAAATGTCTTTTTTTGCTTCAAACTTTATGAGCAAGTACTGATTGCTATTAACATATTCCTTAATGAAAGGTATTTGCCAGCTAGTTTGGACGTACTATTTTTTATGTCAGCAAACTGTTCCATTTTGTCTGCATGCTCTTCATGGTTCATAATTAGTCCTAAGTTACCAGACAATATTTTTGGTTCCTCATTAAATATATGAAACTTTTTAAACAAAAGATGACAAAACAATAACTAGCAAATACTGAATTAATGAATAACAAACACCACAATTCTGGTAAGAACCGTTTGATGAAAAATCACCTACACCAAGGAATCATGAATCATCTAGAACTCATGAACATTTTGAAGAGTATTTGACAGTTGTTACAAACAGCAAATAATACAGCTAAAGAACAGCTGCAGAATGAAGCAAGCCTATTTATTCAGAATTGTATTGATGAACCTACATTTTCTTCATCCAGTATTTATTGTCCCATAAGGATCTTTCTCCCCACTGCTACAAAAATTTTTGAAATACCTTTCCTCTCACTCTGGCCTCAGACAATTACAAACAAACACGATGTTAAGCCTAGCACAACACAATTATTCGGAATCTGCTTTTATGTTACACGAATAAAGTGGTACAGGTCTTCCCAGCAATGTGCACTTTCTTTACTGAGGTGATGAGTCTGTCTGTCTGCTACCTCAGCAACCTGCTAGTCACAATTTAAGTAGTCTGCTGCTTACATCAAGGGTGCTGGCTAGCAGGCCGATGAAAACACTTTTGATTGTATGGGGAACTTGAAGAAGCAGGCATGCAACTCCAGTGCCTGTTGTCTCCTCTTCACTTCAACTTTACCTTCTGTTTCACAACATCTGGTTGTCCTTTCACTCTCACAGTTTAATAGATTGTAAGAAGAGACAGAGGCTGCGTGTTCTCTAGGGATTTTTGTTTGCTCTTTCTCCAAATGTTTTGTTTCTTTTAACAACATAACAGGCTTTTCTGCCCTGCAATTTTGTTTTGGAAATCAGTTATCATAAGAATACATAAAAAACCCCATACTGAGTTAGAGAAAAGGTCTATGTAGCCTAGCACCTGCATCCAGTCATATGCTAACAGCTCATGCCCAAGGAAGAATTAAGGGAGGCACATCACAACACTGGCCCATCCTCTCTTAACCTCAGGTGCTACCTGCTTTAAGGGCTTCCTGAAGCAGAGATGGTGCCTTTAATATTTAATAACCTTAATTAGTGTTTCTTCCAGTAACGTGCCAAATTCCTTTTCAACCTTTGAGAACTTCAGGGTCCATCACACCCTATGGCCAGGCATTCCACAGCTCAACCATGGGCTGTGCCACGGGGCAATTCTCTGTTTGGTTTGAACCTGGTCCATGCTAGTTTCATTTGATGCCCTGTAGTCCTTGTATACACAAACCTTTTATTCCTGTAAAAATAAATACTAGATGGCTTTTATATAACAATATCAGATCACAAAGCATGTTGTCTATGAGATCATTGTCATCTCTGTATTATCAAAGGCAAACAGACAGTACAAGAATAGGCTGGGCAGAGGTGATAGCAGGGCTACAGCAGAGATCCTGCCTGGTGCTCTAACGTGAGGACTGTAACCATTGCTTTTCAGCATTACTCATGCTTACAGCCAAAGACAGTCTCCCTAACATCACCTCTCCCCTCAAAGCATACGAATTCCAAACCTCATTAAAATAACAACATTCATTTATCTGCCTGGGAGGAGGCCAGGCTGTCTCAGGTCCTCTCGGGATGACTCTGGATGCCTTGCAGACTGGAAAGCACTGCAGAGGCACAGTGTGCTCCTTGCAGAGGAGACAGAGCAGAGACACCCGAGACGACCTACACGTGGGCATGGATCCATCTGTCAAACCCTCTGGGCAGTGAAGCTGATGAAGACCAGATCCTGTGCTGCCATTACACATTAAAGCATGGGCTATGAAGTAGTCCAGGTCCTGAAAAGACTTCCCTAGAACTGTTTAACTGAGTAAAAGTAACCTGCACACAGTGCTCATCTATCAGAGCCTGAATGTGTGTGAAATCTTCAGGGCTGGGTCAGCATAATACCCCTCCGTGTTCGAAGACTGCCAGACATCCTCTGACAATATAAAGTAGCAACTAAGGTCAGCCTCAGATCTAACTGGAAAATTTCCAAGGGTATGTTTTTCAAAATCTGCAAAGTGCCATTGTTTGAAATGAAACACCTCACAAAAACATAGAGCAGGCTGCAGCATACTTCGGATGCTGTCAATGGCCAGAGCAAAAGAGGTCAAGCAAAAAACCCCGCTACAGAAGAGCCAGTAACCTTATGGTTAGGCCACAGGAAAGACCTAGGTATTTGCCCCAGTTCTGAAGTGGGGAGGAGATTTGAACCAGCATTTCCTTAGCAGCCAGCGTACTGCCTGCTCTGTGAACAGAAGCTCTGTTGCTGGCAATTGCTTTTCATGAGATGCTGAGAAGATTCAGCTCAAAGGACAGCAAGTGGGCCAAGACTGAATAAGAAAGTCAGGTAATAACTAGCACATGCATAGTCATTCAGGCTTAAATACTTTCCTTATTCCTAGGAAAACGACAACACTTTTCTGTGTAGGTTTTAACCAGTTAATTGTAAGCCATCAAAAGAAGATATTCCTAAACAAACATGAGTCATGCCAGTCTTAATGTTGTATATTAAATAAAACAGTTCCCACTATGTGCATATTGTGTAATATTGCTGAAAAACTGTCAAGGGATGGAGATCCTACCAAGCATCATTATATCCCTCTGATGAGGTGTCTCCTATTTAATTTCTCTAGGATGCTGCTGCTGGAAATGTTATTGTTCTGATTAGGCCTGTTTACATGTTAGCCATTTTCTGCAGATCCAAAGAGGAACATGTTTTGGAAATCTATGGTTAAAGCTATCTGCTTTAACTTGGATGTTGATACTACTTGTGATGTAGAGCCTGCCATAATTCTAAGGTATTCCCTGCAGAGATAAATCTGGAGGAAATGAGTATTTTATCCAGAGCTTGCCATGGAAAATTACAAATGCATAAAAATCAATCTTTGTAGCTTAAACTATATGAACAGTGCAGCATGTTAATTCTATACAGTTGTGTGGAATTTGTTTTTATGTAGATTGCACTTCATCTCGTTAACTACCATCATATAAACAACATCATTAGTATTCTGAAAGATTATCTTAATAAAACAAGTATATAATGTTGTGTTGCTTTATCTGTGCTCAGAAATCACTATCACTTTAATTTTATATGGGAGTGCAACTATTGCTGCCGTATTACTATACTTGGACCAGATTCTGCTGCTGCCTTGCCCTTGAAAACAGTCCCACTAGCCTGGATGCAAGTCTCCAAGAAAGGATTTTGCACTTGGACAAATATCACTTTGGTCAGAAGGAAAGAATAACTAAATTTTTTACTACTGTCTCAGAAGCTAAAAGGCACTTTAGTACCCAGGCAAGTGCTTCTGCTCTTTGGGGCAGGTGGAACCAGATAAATCAATTAGATGAATTCAGCAGCTTCTCTCAGCCAATTCACATGAGCAAGGTCCATCCCACTAACTGGAAGCTGGAAAATCCTGCTCTGTCTGCACAGAACTAATTGGTTTGCAGCAAGTTTCATGCATTTTTCATTTTAAACAAATCTCTGAAGTCTCATAAATCTAGGTTTAGCATGTTTCTAAAGCTACAGACCTCCCAATTTGTACTCTAATTATGTTTTGTTATTGTTATTATCAGCTTATTCTTGCTATGAATGTTTTTGTATCACTTGAAATTGATGCTAATACTCCCTGACATACAGCCTGACATATATTAAGAATGCAGAAAATGAAATGACAGAACTAATTAAAAATCCATCTGTTCAGTTAATTTAGAGGTGTGCCAAACAGTTCAAATGAGACTTGGTCAGCAGCAAATCACATCCACCTGTACCATTTGCTTAGCTGTTACTGTCCTGAGTAATGTTATTTCCTTAGAAACACTCCTACTACTCAGTTTAGAGACTGCATGCTGAGGGGTGAGAGCGTGAAACACACAGCTATTACTCTTGAACAGAAATACTACACGTAAAAATGTAGTATGAGCCTACTAAATGAAAAAAAGACATACGACAAAATGCTGTATATCATGTCGACTCACTCCATTAATTGTAATGACTGTGCCTCCAAGACACGGAACAATCACATCAGTATTACCTATAGAGATATTGCAGCTCTCTATCCAGGAAAAATTTCCCCCTTAATGTCAATGGTCTGTGCTTTTCTCTCCTGTAAGCCCATCAAAGTTAATAGAGTTGTACCAAGAATACATTTGGTCCCATCTGATTATGGCACACTGAACATGTTGTCTTATAGCCTGGCTGCTGTGTTATTGCTTTACATGCAAAAACCATAATAATTCAAAAAGCATTCAACTGGCAAGCTAGATCTTTTTTCTTTTAAAAAGAAAGGAAAACAAGCATATCTCAGTCTGGTGAGCAGCGCTCTGTCATGTGGCAGAACTATATTATCACAGATTAGGTATATTTCTTCTGTACCAAAGAAATTTTGCTGGAATAAGAAAAGCATCTATATGTAAAATAAGCTACTCAGCATTTTCTTCCTGCTCATTCTGCAGTCAGCCTCCCTCCAGCGTGTACCACTTGGATTTGTATTCCAGGCTCCAGGGAAGGCAATGCGCACGCACTCCCACGCACAGAGGGACTCCCTTAGCCGGTCACTTCGACTTTTGAAAGCTGTAACCTGGGGACAACTTTAAAGAGTTTAAAGCAGACAGCTTTGATGGAAGGCAAGCAGATAGCAGCCACATGCTTTTAGCATGAACCTAACAAAACAGCAGTTTCAATGACATGAACCAAGTATTTCTCACCAGCAAAAACTTTTGCCATTTCCTGTGCTCAGCGTGGTTTCAGGTCCGTATTTTTATTACTGTTCCCCAGCTTCTAATTTTTGTTTACACAAAGTGTCCTTCTGGTACGCTGGAGAATCTAACAAGCAATGAGCAAAGGAATAAGCAAGCGCAAAGACACTGCAAGGTGCAGTAGAGCCAGGAAGGGGAAGCCCACCAGAACCAAGACCTCAGGGTACCAGCTTCCATGGACAGGCGTGGAGTCATTCATGGGGCAACTTGCATATTACCTCCCTAAACATGGACATTAGGAAGGACCTTCATGGATGCACACCCTTTGGCATGCTTTTCTACATTGCTACAATCAAGAGAATGAGTACTCTGTCAGAGAAGCAGTGGGGACAGGGGAGGCAGAGAGCAGAGCTGGCTGAGGGCCACAACGTCAGTGTGGGCAGACACAACCCAGAGGGCCTGGAGGGAGGGATGGAAGAACCCTTTTACTGACAGAGAGAGATCTGTCAGTAGGAGACTTTAAAAGTCATGACTTAGCAATGGCAGGGAAGGCATTAAGAGAAAAGTGAGCAAGAGAGATGAGCAAAAAAGGCTGGGCAAGCTAAAGTAGACAGAGAGATGGGAAGCAGGACCCTAGCAAGGTCCCTGAGTGAGTGAGAACACACCTTCCAGCAGCCCTTCAGCTGCACAGAGAGTATTTCTCTCCTGTTTATTCCAAAATCACTAAGGGGAGCATGTGTCTTTAGCCATATTAAGCCTGCAAAAGTGTGATGACCTGTTCTATGAAGGTTTGTATTAGGGAGAGGGGTCTTCATTTCAGAAGCATTCACTGAGCAAGGAAGCAACACGCCAGAAACCCTATTTCACTAATTCACTGGGTACTGGTTATTGTATGTTCAACTGATGTCTGAGATAGCAGGAAGCTGGCTATGCACAGAGTGCAACAGATAGGCTAGTGAGAAATGCCATATTGATCCCAGAATGTGGGATCTGATCAGCACTTTAGTTATCTTCCGTTGTCAACAGAAATAATCCTTTATCATCCTGTTCAGTGACAGCAACTCATTGAGAGACAAAAAAGTCTCACAACTGATTTATATCTCTTACTAGAATAAATTTAAACTCCAGCAACCAGCTGGGGGGGCATCACTATTATTGACTAACAAAGGACAGGTTGCTAAAACTCTAGGTTCCAAAAAAATGTAATGATCTGTCAGTCATCTGAAAAATAGCATCTCAGCTTGCCCTCTGTGTGTGATGTGGCCTTTTTGAATAGAAAAGGACAGATTTACTAGATGTTGCTGCCTTTGGGACCATTTTCTTAGACAGTCCTATGGGAATCTCACCTAAAGTTACAGCTATACCTTGGTGTTTCTGGTCCAACCCATAGCTCCTACTATATAGTCAAGCATCCTTAGGATTGCCACAGTAAAAGAGATAAGGTTGTGGCCCTGAATAATCTTTTCTGGGCTTTCTCTGCACAATTTTGGGGTAGAGCTGACCCCAGCCTGTTCTTACACACCCACACCAAGAACCAGCCATGAGAGCATGTGGCTGGGCTGTGGGAGACTTAATTTTAGAGCAGGGTCTTCACCCTAGGCACTGAAATTCAGAGGGGAGTGCTTTAACCACCAGGAAACAGGGAGAGCACTGAGTTTGCACTCTCAATCTCCAGTATGGAAGACTTCCCTGTTCATATAACATGTTAATGAACTTGAGTGGAAAAAAAAAAAAAAAAAAAGACTGATTTCATTTTGGCCAGTGGGGTAGATCCAGGCTCCCAGCATCTGACCCAGTAAGTATTTTGCTCAAAATGGAAGAGCTTCAATAGCAGACACCAAAGTCCCTGGTCTTTTTGGGGTACTCTAGCCAGATGATTGGGGTACAAAAAGATGATTGTCTTAGATTCAGATCCCAAATGGAGATTAAAGGGAAGGGCAGCATGGGAGCTTGCTCTTCTGCCTTGTGGATGAACACTCCACCTGGGAGGCCCTTTTCTTCCTCACTGGGCTTTGTGCAAGGCTCACACCAGCAGCTGTGCTTCCACTCACACCTCACAGGTGACACCAGCATAGCAATGCCTGGTTTGGGGATCTCGATACAAATTTAACTGCTGAGCTGTTTGGTGCCAGCAGGACTGATTGATTATGTCCAGCAGCAGATGTGGAGAAATGTAGGCACTTCAGGGTTTAGGCTGACTCCAGGCTTTGGAACTGGAACTAGTGGTAGCTACCAGCCCATCTGACTCTAAAGCTTTGTTAAGAACAGGAAGGATTAGGAAAAATAATTTTATATTTTAGAAGGCAAACCAATTAGTAGAGGTGTAAGAGCAAGGTGAAAACTCCATTTATAGAAGAGAGGATGGGACAGCTCAGTCAAGATTTAGGTGATGATCACTGAGCTTTGTTGAGAAGTATTCAGTTAAGTTTCCATGGGACCATCTTCCAAAAAAATTTCTTCCCCCCTCAAAAAATATAATCAGGAAGCAATATATGTGCCACTTTCCCACAGCAATAGCATTTTGTAATTTCTCACCAATTCTAGGAAAAGATTTGCATGGTGACAAATCTACAGTGTCTATGTCCCCTGGGGGAAATTAGCATGCCATTATGATTTGTGTTAATACTTAGTTTATTTCCCAGTCAAATTTGCTAGGTTTTTTTGAAAATGTGGGATAAATTAACTCCAATCAAATCAATAGTATGGGTGTTGAATTGTTTTGTTGCTTTCAGATAACTTACTTGATAACTGTTTTGTAATCTAGAAATCTTGTGTCTGAAATACCTCTTACAAAGTTGTGAAGCTGAAGGGCTGTACTCATAACAGCCCCAGTTTCCAGACTCCTTGAGCTCACAACATTGTGCAGGGAGTTGATGTCTCACAGAACTTGAATGTTTCCCTCATACAAAAGCAACATCCATATTCACTGCTAGGAAGAGACTGCATTCAGTGAGCCAGTACTCCAGGAAAAAGTTATCAAAGATTTAGGTCTATCCTAGAGCATTCTCTGAGAATATTTCCTGCAATCACAGTTAGGTCAAGGCTATCCACACCTATTGCCTCATCTGATCTCAAATGCCATTTACAAGGGTTTCCAGGTTTGCATGCCATGACCAGTGAATTCTGACATCCTCTGAAACCCATTTAGGGAAGCCCCAGGTCTGAGGAAGCTGAAGCCATCACTATTATAGCCCAGACAATATAGGTAGATTTATAAAGTGGTTGTAAATCCATGAAACATTCTGAAAAGACAGATTCATGCCAGCTGAGTGAAGAATTGAGCTTGGGGTTTATTTAGCATATTATTGCCTGCAAATTGTTTCAACATTTTTCAAATATCCAGGAAAAGTTATTTCCTCTAAACTGCTGGAAAGTACCTTGCATTTTTGAAGCACAGGTGTACGGTATGCATATCTTTATCCTTTGTACATTGTTGACATTGGTTCACATTTCAACACCCCAGAGTGGACTGAAATCAAAGTTCCTCATTTTGTCTCTCTACATTTATACTGCACAGTCTAAAAAAAGTCTTGATGTTACTGTTATTAAATGTTAGATCCAATTTAACATTTACTCTCTGAAACATATTTATAGCAGCAAATAGGCTTTTTCTCTTCATTTATGCAACATTTTGCCTAATGAGCTAAAACTTACTGATTCATTTTATTTTACTGAATGAAGATATTCATATGCAACGAGAGTCATCTTGTTAAAAGGGTAAGCCTGGTAACCAAGATTCACTGAGCCAAGAACTAAAGGCTATGTGCATAGTAGTGTAATTCAGCATTCAGTCAATGGATATATAGTCAAAGAGAGTTACGTGTCGCAAAGACAGCAAAGAGTGGTACAGCAGGAAAAACAGAGTACTGCATGTTTTAACTCATACCTTCTTATGTTTCTTTCCTAGCACCTACATTCCTGACCGTAACACAGTGTATATTGAATTATAACCACAAAGCTATCATTTCCTGTTTTAAAATTATCTCTCCAATTCTAGTGTCCACTTGCTAAAAAGCATGATGAAAAATTCAGAATGACAGAGAAGCACCAAAAAAATACTGAAGACCAGAGAAAATGCCCTTCAGTGAAAGAACTCCATCAGTTTATACTATCAGAAAGAAACATAAGACATGGCTCCACAACACAATCTTATCTCTCTGCAGGGAAAGAAAAGAGTTAAGGAGGTGGTTTTTAATCAGATAAGAAAGGGCCAACACCTGGAAGCTGATACTCAACAAATTTGTATTTGAACTAAGATGTTCCTTGAAAATTGATCAAGCATTGGAAAAAATTTCAAGGAGAGGTGACTTCACCCTCACTTGTTATCACTGTCAAGCAGAACATCATTGCTCAGAGGGGTGCCTCCAGGCATGACAGTGCCCACCACCATGCTGAGAGCACGCAGGCCACCTCCACGCTACATGCTGCTGCCCTAGAAGCACACCTCAGCATCCCACTGCTGCAGGGCAGACTCACCTACAACAGTTTCAAAGCACAGGTAGAGCAAACTCCAGCCTGCTGCTCAACAAAGCAACGTACCTTTCATCAAACACAACTTATTCAGCTCAGTACAGCAAAAGGAAACTAGGCAAAATATAATACTCTGATATTCAGAGGTCAGGGCAGCAGGGCTTCCCGTCAGCCTCAGAGCACAGCTAACACCTACCATATGCTAGCTCCTTCACAGAAGTGCACCCTGCGGTACAGCAAAATATTTATGTCACCCACCACTTCCATACTGGAGTATCGTCCAAGCATTTCTGACACTTCATAAACTATAGCTAAGCAGCAGAAGGGTTATACAGATTTCACAAGCTGCAGAACAGTTGAGTAGCTTGCTCAAAGTCACAGATGCCTAAACAAAGAAGTTACAAGAAAGCATCCTAATCCCAATGTGGAGAAGTCAACCCTAAAACCACAATGTCCTGATTATAATATAGAAACACTAAACATGCAGAGGGGATGAGCAAGCCAATTCCTTGGGACTCGTCTGCTGAGGCTTTCCCTCTGGGTGAATTTCTGCCCAATTCTTTCTACTCCATAGACTATTTAAGTGGAAGCTGGCATATTTCCAGGGACAACCTGACTGCAAATGTAGATCTTATTTTTTTCTTAGAAGACGATGGAAAACAGAGCTTGAGAACACTGCGCCAGATCCATAAGGGGTGGAAGTTTGCTATAATTCCTGACTTCAAGAGCTAAAATGTAGACAAATTGAAGTCTAAAGTGGGGGCTTTTGCAATTTCAGTGTGAAAAAACAGTTCGTCTACTGTGCTAAGGAGACATTCAACTCTGTCTCTGCTGCAGTTTGCTTCTTTGCAAAAGCCTGGAATAAACCTCACTAACCACAGTCAGGTGCAAACTTTGCACTATCCCATAACATTTGGGTTCCAGGATTTGACATGATGGAAGGGGAAGACTAACAAAACTTAGATCTTGTTTCCAGCTGTGAGAACTTTGTGTTTAAGTTTGGGAAAGACACTTGAAACAAAAATGTTGGTCCTTGCTAAGCTGGGCTCCTAGGCAGTTTCCTGTGGTTTCAAGGTTAGACCTAAACCCAAACTAATACTGTTAATTTGTCTGACACACACATTATAACGCTTAAAGAGTTTGTGGGTTGGAGCCTCAGATGGTGTTTGCTTAAAGTATTCTGGGATCCACAGTAAACTGACACCAGGGACGCATACCATATCACTCTCTACTCCCATTTTGGTAATATTTAAGCTTGCATTCATTTTACACTATTTAAAAATATATATCCCCTGATGCTCTTATTGTTAAATATTCAGCCCAATTGACTATTCCTTAGACAGATAATTGATCATTTTACAGTACTGTGTTTAGATCAGAGAAATTCACAACATCAAATTGCCACCCAAAGTGATTTATACATTTGAATTCCTGACCATATTGAAGCCTATTACAGGGACAGATTTGATCATCCTCCTGTTTCATTGCTGTAAAAATATGCATTTCATTTTTGTCTTACTGGAAGTTTTCACCAAGAAGCAACTCTTCAATCGGGTATTCCCAAACATTAGACCAATGGACTTCTGCTTACCCTCAGAATGTCCCATGGACCACAATGCAGCCTCATCATCCAAATTTTAATTTAAAAAAATCAATTTTTTCTGTTCTGTGTGGTTCCATAAGCCATGTTACCACAGCTTGCTGGCTCTGTTAGGGAGACAGAGCTATGAGTAAGATCAATAGCATTAGTATTCTTGACAGCCTTCAGGTTTTTGCTCCTGAAAGAGGGGGAGAGAAGATTTTTCCCCATACACGGTGATTTTCCCTGTTTTCATGATCCATCCTCATGCTGGTCCTTGTGCTCCTTTCCTTGTCCCTCTCCCTTATTTTTTCCAACAAATAATAATCCAGCAGAGCTACACAGCAATGATTCCCCACCAAAAAGGTTGCCCATGCAAAATTTTGAGGTACTCTTCAGATACCTCCCCCACCCTTTTTTCCTCTTGCCAATTATGATGTACTTAAGATTAAAGTGTGATTTTTTTTTTACTTTGAAGAAGAGATGAATGTGTTTTCCCACTTTCCTAATTACAAGATGATATATGAGGCAGAGAGCCTTGCAAGAGGTAGCACAGCATGCAAGTGCAGATGAATAATAATTAGGCTCACATGTTTTAGAAATTAAGATTTTTATTAGAAGGCTGTTAGTTGAAAGTTTTAATGCTGTGTGTAAGTGCAGTTAATATAAGTGCACTTTTTTTTTTTAAACCAAATCAACCAAGTCCTGCTTATAATGTAGGGGCCTCAACTAACTCTCAGTAAATTCAAAGACTTCCACTGACTTCAAAGGGAGTTGACTCAAGCCCTAGAAAAAGGATTTGTGAAAGTGATTAGTGTCAGGGCTTTGTTTTAGAGCTAAATTGTAACTAACCACAAAAAATGGTTTTATTACGAAGATTTAATATGCATCTGGGAATAAGAATTTCTCTTCCAGTTATTGTAAGACACCCAACACCAAGGGAGAAAGGAGAGTCCTACCACTTTGTTACAACCCGTCCTTTATTGTTGGTAAGTTTGTGCTGTCTTTCAGCAATACAACAGCATAACAGAACAGCATTTGTGTTACCAAAGTGTACATCTCCAGGGACATGCTGGGAGTGAAGTCCTAGAAAGATGACTAACCAGATTATGCAAACCCATCTTTTCCAGCAGGGCATAGGACAACATGTATGCTTAGCTTCACTCATCTAACCTTAAGCCCCATCCCCGCAAAACCCGAAAAACTGCTGTTCCCAGGTGAAGTCCCTATAATAAATCCCCTCCATTCCTACAGCCCAGTATTTCCATGAATTATGAAGCTATTCAGCATGGCAGAAGGTTGATTAGACCAACCAGGAGCACTGGAGACTCTTGGTTTGGCTGTGCCAAGCCAAATTGCCCTTCTGGCTTTAAGCTGTCAGTTCTCTGAATGAATTACTTCATCCACTTGGAGTTAGATATTCCTCAGTTATGAACAGTGTCCTCACCATGCCCATTTCAAGCACCGCATCTTTTACCTCCCCATTCTCCTTCAGTCTTGTATAGATCCAGCTCGAGGCTCACTATTAATTTAATCCCCTTATCCTGCACCCAGATCTGTACCCACAGGGCAACATACAGGTCTTCATAAAGATTGCAAGGTCCACCAATATCGTAGATTCTAGGACTAGGGACCCCAATATTATTCATTGCTTTAAGCCAAGCCTACCTTTTAGCATTAAAGAAATAGTTGCCTGGAGGTTTCTTAACTAAAAGACCTTGAGAAACATAGGAGATTTTAAAAATGCTGTAAAAAAACCCATATCTGAGCAACCAAGACAGCATTTGTGATTATGGAAAGTTCACAAATTATGATTTACGGGTGTAATCAGCAAAAACTTAAATTGACAGTATGGACATATTCACTATGCAACCTATGGAGGGAACTCCTTCAAGCCTTGTATACCAACCCAAACCAACCTTAAACTGAGGAGGTCAGGCACCGATACTGGTGTAATAGTGACAGCACAGAGTTCACTCACAGTGCTCTTTGCAGACCACAGTGAAACCTGGATTGCAACATGCAGCGTTACAAGCATCCACTCCAGTTTAAAACTAGATATGGGCACCCAGCACCTTACAGGTACAGCAGATGGCAACATGAAAAAGTGCAGCTCTAACGGTGCTTTATTTATACTGTGGACATTTCCAAGTATTTAGGGCTTTAAGTGTAAAAAAGTCTGGAAGAAGAAAAGAAACAACACGAATGATAGAAAAGTGCTTAAGCTACTACGTTCAAGTCCAGGTTCAAGCCTTCTAAAATTCTGGTGATGTGTCAGCTTGGGATTTGGGTTCAGCTTAAAGATCCAGAAGTGACAGCGTGGGGAGCTGACCAGAGACCTGTAGCCATAGCGTAAGAGGAGCTGTAAGCCTGGTAACGCCGAGCAGCAGGCAGGGTAAAACGTCTGCACTTGAACCTGAAAATGCTGGTGATGCCTATAGCTTTGAATACGCTTTTCTTGTAAAATCAGATTAGCATAGTAGTTCTCAAATGCATTTCTTCCTAATAAGATCTCCAGAAACAGCATGACACTGACAAGTATGCTGACATACAAGAGCTTTCTACCCACCGCTTCTTCAAAAGGAGATGTTTAACTCTGTTGGGAATCAAGGGCTTCTCCATATCTGTTTGCAGTAGGTTAGCTATTGATTTTAACTGCTTAAAGTTTAACAGAGCTTTAGTAAATTTCATATTGATCTATTAAACTTAATCATTATTGGTTTTATGGGTTCTGTTAAAACATATAGTGACCGGGTGTCCCAGTCAATACCTATATACTGTTTTCAATTAACTCACTTCAGGGGGAGAAAAAAATCTATGGAACATATCACTGGATATTTATTTTACTAGTCCATGTCTTGACTGCTTATGCAACTGACCAAATCAATTTTTAAAACAATGTAACACAGATGCAAGCATATCATTGAAATTCAGGAGTAGTCTTCTAGTATTAACTGCTTAAGGTTGCACTAAACACACAAAGCAATGCAAACACCAATAATCTGTTTTAGTTCATTCCCAGTTTCATTTTCTCAAAAGATTATGGTGTACACATTTGTTTGCACTGCATTGTGGATGCTTCATAAAAAGAGTTCTGAGCTTACCAAGAGGAATTAAAAAAATGGTGTTGCACATTACAGCAGCTCTGCCAATAACAGGAAAGAGAAAATTTGCTCAGTGTATAAAATGTCTGCATGGCATGAGGGAAAGGAATATCAATTTTAAAAGATTCAGTTCCAAAGTATTTTTTAAGATACCACATTTCTTTGCTTGTTTTCATGGAAATTATTCTCCTTTGTTACACAGATGGAAAAAAACCCATTATTTTCTCTCATTCAGGACCACACTAGTATTGTCAAAGATCTTTCTTATGGTTTATTTCAGCCAATGAAAGTGTGGCCTGCCAGTTTCACATCAAGCTTATCACAGCTGGTACAAATCATTCCTGTCCATCACTGCTGCAATAAACATCAATCATCCCCTGAAATCTAGAGAGAATGCTTTAATCATTTTACTGACTTCTGCTGGTGTTCTGGCACTGCAGAACTATTAAAAAAGGAAAAGTTCTACAACTAGGTCAGATGTTTTGTTGGCATAATAAATCAGTTTGTTTAAAACCTGGTTTTATTCTACTTTGCGGTTTTAGAATGTGCTAATGGTACATACTTCAAGTGTCAGTATTTAAAAAGCAACTCCTTCCTATTTTTCTCATTTCCTTTCCTTTTGCCAGATCATACATGTTTTAGGTTCCATGATGCAAATCCCCATAGGCTGCTTCATAATTGCATAACACATCATCCATTCAGAAGAGTTACTTGCAGAATTGTAGTGGACAAAATCTAACATAACCCTAACCTAGATTTTAAAATAGCTAGTTTCCAGAAGACTATCATATTCACAGGTAGAGTGGATGATACATTTAATTTAGTTTATGCCTTCTATATTTGCCAACACAATTTATCTATTCAAGTTTTCAGAAAGGCACTTTTAACCATGTGAGTAAGACAAATCCAATTTTGTACCTACAATGCATTTTGCAAGTGCCGATTTGGTTTATAAACTTGGAGGCAAATATTATCCCAGTTAAAACACAGTTAGAAAATATACTTGTGTAAGTTACATGGAAGAGTTTGTGTTGCCAGCACAAGAAATTAACTTCCATGGAATATCCATTTCTTCAATAAGCCAAGGAGAGAAAGAAGTGCAGAAGTCAAGATCCACTGAGCAGACAGTAAATCCCCAAAAGAGCGATTTAGCAAAGAAAAAAATCTACTCCCCCCCCGCTTTTAAGGGATAAGTTGCTAGGATTTTGATGGCAAATACATCAGGCACATGTTCCAGTAAATCCATTTTGCCTAACTTCCATAGTAAGAAAATGGACAAAACGAGAGCTAGCTCCACTAAAGGTCTCCTTTAATTCTCTAAAGGTATAATTAGATATTAGATTTCTCTTTATTATGTTTTGTGTACATTTTATAATAACTGTTCTGCAGTTGGTTTTCTTAGCTATTGTGTTACATTTTTACATTCATTTAATCAGGAGCTAAAGTGAACAAAATGATAAAAGTTCCATTCCCCCACGTTTTCTCTAGGGAGAAGTTGACCATACTGCACAGATCAGAAAGTCAAACTAACAGAACAGCCATCATCATTCAAAGCTCAGAGTCTATCAGGTTTTTTTTAATAGACTTTCATCTTGAACTAAAAACTCAGTTCTCTTATTACCTTCTGAGGAGTTCAGAATGGGTGTAGGTTTGTCTCTAGCTCAGAAACCACCCTCAATGTCCTAAAAATGTGGAAATTGCTTATCTGAAAAGGATTACAGCTTTCCATGGCAGATCCAGGAGGCAAGAAGATATCACTGCATTAACTCCTGTTACACAGGAGTGTAACTACGTACTGGTTTCATGATAATGGTTCTTTCAGTTTGTTTTTCACAATCTTATAACTAAAACATTTTTTTGCTAAGTGTATGAAGAGAAATTTTACATTAATATTCCTAAATAAAAGGACTAAGTAAATTCTTCTGGTTACCAGAGGAAAACAAAGCACAATCAAGTTGACTAATATGGAAAAAAGGACCAACTTCTTTATTTGGTAGGGTTCCACTCTGAAAGAAGCTGTTAATATCTGAATTTAGAAAACCCCTATTGGAGCTGAATGTGAAGGATGTGAACTGGTTGTTGTGGTAAGAGACTTGAATGTTACAACCATGGCAGTCTACTTATGTCTTTCTCAAAGACAAAGCTTCCAAAGCTCGTGATATTTGTGGGAGGGAGGGCAGGTGGGGTGTTTAAAAAACCCAACAGACAAGCCCCTCATGATATAATACCTATCAAGGTCATAGAAATTGCTGGAGAAAATGTGGGACAGGCCAAAGAAGATTCTGAGGAAAGGGTCCAGAGAAATTTTTATGAAGGGTTTCTTTGACAAACACCCAGTTCTACATGCAAACCTTTTTATGTAAAGACAATCACAGGGCCACAATAAATATATGAAATAGAGGATGTTTAACTGATGCATGAATAAGGCATGTAAAAATTCTAAGCCATGATGAGACTCTAACTGCCTTTACAAAAGGAAACCAGACTGCAGACAAGAAAAATGACTGTCAGTAGTGGAAAAGGGCATTTGAAGACTCATTGACAAGCTTTTGCAAATAAACTATTGAATTAACAGGCTTTCTCTTTTCACTTACTCCTCTGGCTGGATAACTTTTGAATACACATCAACAGATGTGCATTTCTTGATTTATTTATTAAAAAAACCAACAAAAGATGTGACAATAAGCTTATGCCTCCCTTTCCACCCCCTCCCCCCTCTTCTGATCCCATTTATAAAAAATACAGCATACTTTTTTTAATGGTGCCACCAGTTCCAGGAATCAAAACTGTTTGCTCAGAACTGAGACAAGATCAGGCATATTTTCTCTTGCAGCCTAAGTTTTAAAGGGTTTTAAAGACAGCCAGATGGAAGATGAGGCATATAAATTAGATGATCTTTGGCCTATTTCAGAAAACAGTGACTCAATCTATCATAGAGCAACTCTCCAGATTATTTATTGGGATGCTTGTCTCCTAACAAAAACATCAGTGAGCTTCTAATTGCGTTAGGTTCAGTTAAAAGGAAGTTCCAGGTTGGCTCCAGTGAGAAGGCAGCTGAAGTCTGCTCTGCATTTAGCAACCATGAACCACAAAAGAAAAATATATGCTTACGTCTGTCTCCCAAGAGAGGGGATAAAATGCTTTAGCCACTATTAATGCTGATTACCTCCCTCTTTAAGGAGGCACTGCTTACAGCAAATGCAGCTGACAAGCTTATCACCTAAGGTGGCTTCCCTCCATGTCCCTGCTGCAGGGTGGTGCCACCTCTCCCGAAGGGGACACACTACCCACCTTGTGCACTAACGCAGACCCACACATTTCCCCACTTGCCTCTCGTTCCAATTTCCCTGGAAGCTAGGCCAGCCTCCCCCAGCACAGCAGGGTACAGCAGCCTGGTAAGTCTGGTGCATGAGTTGAGGGTTGTGCCTGCCAGGGCTGCATCACCTACTGGGAGAAGCTGAACTGAAGGGAGCCTTGTTGTAAGGTACAATGCACAGCCTGGCACCCCCCCGGTACCCACCCCATGGTCTCCATCACACACTACTCAAAAGACAGATGCCATGAGACTGTTGAAGTATTGGGTTATGCATCAGACATGATCATTAAGTAACCAGCAATAAGTAAAAGAAATACTCCATCTGCAGAACACAGAAACCTCTCTCCAGCATTATTGACGACTGCTTAAATCCCACACCCTCTCCCCAAATAAACCAGGTGAAGATTTAGAGTTTTTTCCAATATGAAAATCTACAAGAGAAAACAGACAAGCATAAATATTGCCTGCAAATCCCTGACATGCTGAGGGTAGCTCTTGGGACTGTGAGCAGCTCATATTGTGCCGCCCAAATAAACTGAGTCATCCTCTCTCTAGACACTGTTACCTAATTCAGCCTGCATGATTTGACCTTGGAGTTCATAAAAGTACATTGGAAAAGAAAAGATCTCAGAGAGCCCATAAACCTAACAGAAAATTTCTGAGAGTTTTGAAGAGAAATTGCCTTTTTCTCTCTGGAGAAGAAGTAGAGGAGTTTGTGGGAGTCTTGTGTTTGCAACCATCATGCTAACTTTTCACTTTACTTATGAATGTACATTTGCAGGTATACAGCACATGTCTTACCAGTGAACAGCACTATGTCCTAAATACGTTGACCCTGCCTGCAGCACTAAACTCTGACACAGTAGTAGGTACAGTATGGTGTAACACTGAAAGGGTGGGCAGAGTACATGATGTGCAACACAGGTAAGATTCAAACCATTCATTTGCAGTCTAAAAATGCATCTTCAGCATGAAATATTTACCCTTTAATTCAATTTATAAAATGGTTGATTCTCTGCGTAACCTCTAGAGGCTTGTTTTAAAATATCTCTGTTTATAGCTGAAATGCACAGCCATCTGATTAGGCAAATCCACTTTCATTCCTACTCACCACAATCCTCAACATCACCTGTCTTACCCCTACTCCTCCGACCTTCAGCCAAAAAGTCAACAGGGTTCAGCTGAGGGGGCCTATAACATCTTTAGGGCATTAGCATTTTGGGACTCTTTTCTGCCCTTACAGAATTTATGTTCTGTCCTGCTGTAGCTAGTTGTAACTACACAGCCTTGAAAACACCATATGTTGCCTGACTCAAAATTTCAAACCTAGGTAAAACAAAAAGCTAGAGAGCGAGCTTGTTTTCCATAATGGCATGAAAGGATGACAGGACAGTGTTATATATCATTCAGTATATGTATAGCCTTTTGCTTTAACTCAACACAGGCCAGACTTCTGTGTTTTCAGAAAGACGCATGCAGAAATAAACTTCAATGCTAGGAAGACTGTGTACAAACTAGCTAACAGTTCAGAGTCAGTTTAAATGAGAGCACATCCCGCCTGGTTTGGATTAGCCTTTTGGTAAACAAACTTTCAATGCACAGAGGTAACATTATAAGGGATATCTGGAATCCTATGAATAACTAATACAAAAGCTATTAAGCAGTTCCTCTGTTGGTGTGCTTCATAAAAGGTTCCCAACTTTGAGGTTGTTACATATATTTAAATGTCAGCATCTAGCATCACATTTGTACCTGTATATTTTGCTTCTATGAGAGCACATTTCTCTCTATGCCTCTTTCAGAAGTTGTAGCCGAACCTCAAAAGTGTGACAATAATACACAGCATGGGTCACTTGGCTTAAGCAGAATCAGAAAACTTGAAGTCACATATAAAGACAGTATTACCCTTTTCCTGTAGGTCCATTGAAGTCAGGCCATAATGAACAAGGGATAAAAATAACTGGGAGAAGAATTACTACCTTCTGAAGGAGGACAGAATATCCCAGCAGTAAACCAAACATTATCCGGATGAGTAGCTACTGTACTAAGGAAAACCAGAGTAACACTTTCATCCCAGTAATGCAACTATCAAAACCTAATGCCTGACCCACAGAGCTGGGAAGGTAGAAGAGAACACCACCAGCATTTATAATGTTCTCTCAGGCATCTGCATTTTATTAAAGCTCAGAGGATGGTCAGGTGTGATCTATCAAGTAGGCTGTCTGTAGTTAAACCCCATTAAGCAACTTCAGGAATTGCTATTGGGAACATCCATCAACCGCTGAGTGTTCTTTTTGAGTGTTTATGGAGTTTCCTATTTATCTGAATTTCACTGGTCTCTGCATACCCATAGAGAGAATATTCTAATTTCTTTAAGCCTCACAAATCCAAACACTTAATCCTATACTAAATAGAACTTGTGGCTTACATTAAGATGAAAGCACAAGACAGGTTACCTGTGAGAATTATTGATGAGAACTTTGTGGAAGAAGATTGGGTTTTGGGTCGTCCTCCTAAAGGGCAGGTATGATTTAGTCCTCCTTAACTGACATTAAATAGATCGGGGTCTCTTGTCTGACCTTGAGCTTCTGCAATGATAGCAATTATGCAAACTTTCCTGATGGTTTGTTCATTGTCAATTTTGCTTTGTACTGGAAAGTTTTCCCTAATATCAAAGTTACATTTTTCCCTCTCTGCTTGAAGCCTTTGACTTCTTATCTTCCTCTGTAGTTTAATCATCCATGACTATAACATGCTTAATGTAGAAATTATATCTCCCCTTGATCATCTTATTTCTTGACCGGACATGCCCAACTCTGATTTTTTCCTTGTACATTCTTATTTTCCAGACCATTTCCTAATGCTTAGCTATCTCTAAATTTTCTTCAATTTGTCTGTCTTTCAAAAAATGTGTCACCCATAATCAAGTGAGGAACTCTGTGAGGGCAATGAGTTCTCACTTGTAAAAGTGACAGTGTGGCATAATATCACTCTTGGTTTTCTTATTATGCTGACACAGTGTTTGCGTGTTGGTTTGATCCATTATCATCCTCACTGCTCAAACATCTTTTCACTGTGCATCTTATGGCTGATTGAAACTCAGAAGGTATCAAATGTGCACTGTAGGTAGAGCTGTCAGAGGAACTGGTTGTCAGGATTTGATTCTAGAGAGAGCACACTGTCTCTGTCTTATAAATGAACTGAAAGAGTGATGGAAAAAATAAGGTAGTTCATCAAGAACCTTCAAGGTATGGGAGACCTGCTAGCTACGAGATTATTTACTAAGGAAGTAGAAAAGAAAACTGAAGAAGGAAGGGAAAAAACAAGTGAAAAGGGCCAAGTTTAAATAAATCTAAACCAGGTAAAAATTCAAATTTAATTTTGGAGATAAGATATAAATTGTGTGGGCTTATAGGTTGATTAATTACCTCTTCTCCAGAACTTCCATCCAAAAATGCCAACACCCCTGCTCACTCATGTTGTATTTACATATATAAGTACGTATGATTGCTCCTCCAGAGTTCAGAGTACAGGTGCTTGTAAAATAAACCTCAAACATGGCATGGGAGACATTCACATTTATTTTCTCTCAGTTTCTATATTTTAGGTTCTCATAAGATTGGTATTAAATCCCAGTTTGTAAACTCAACCAGCTTCTGAGGGTTCTAACCAAGGAAATTAAGGTTGTGCGGAATAAATAGAGATGTCTGTTATATCCACACAGCCTCCATTGTCTTCAACTTATGATCTCAGTGACACCGAGCAAAATTTACAGCTGCAAACTAAGTTAATACATCTTGTTGATGTGCAGTGGAGCCTAGCCCTACCAGAATATTAGGAGAATAAAACAATTTTTTTTTTTTGTTAGTGAAGTCAGCAGATAGAGACTTCAATGCAAAGATCTGCACTCAGATCAAGGGAAGAAGAGGGAGCATTTTAGGCTCCCATTTTTCAAAACAAAAATGCACTTGAAGATTTCATTTTACCTAATATTACAATTTTTAGCCCATATCTCAAATTAGTTAACAAATGGCTATATTTAAGTCATTCTCCCAAAGCGTGTTAAACTCCACCTTGATTTGCATTCTTTCTGAATTCAGTCCTCATTCTGTTCTCCGACTTTGTATTTCAGCAAGATGCTGCTGAAATTCAGACTCCGTGGGTTTTTCTCTAAATATTTTCTCTCCCACTTCAGTATTGTTTAAACAGACGGGTATGTATGCCTACTGCTGTTTCAAGACATTCAGTATCTTGTTTTTGGTCAGGTCGCGGGACAGGTCAAAATCATGTGCACAAGTCTTTAGTGTTCTAATAATTTGTTGCAGAAAGTTCTTGCATCTTCTCTCAAAAGTTATATTGGCACGCTTAAGCAACTACCGTCATGTTCTGCTCTAATGCAGGATCAGGCATGACAGGTTTGCAGTCAGAGTATACTGCTTTTCTTCTGTCAAAGCCCTCTATACAGTACACCTGGAAGCAAGGTATTTTCTCTGATGAGCAACAGAAGCTTCAAACTCCCATGTGACACATGTTCCCAAGTGTCATTTCTTCCCTCAGAGGCAAATCACCACCGGTCTGGGGACTGCTGGTAGCTGATTTCCATAAGACACAGCCTTGGTTAGGATCACTAACAGTCACTATTCATTTGTGTAGAGTAAATTGTTATTCCTCAGATGATGCTAAACAAAAAGAGAAGAGAGCTCATTTCCTATTGTCTCTGCACTCTCTGGGCTGCACAGTGGATGTGAGAGCATCCAGGCACTCCCCTTGCTGCTCAGGTGTGACGATGTGGAGAATCACCCTAAGATCTTTTGGCCATCCACCGCATATGTAGTGTTTATCATATCCATATCCATATCCATCCACCATATATGATAGCGTTTCCTGTGAATAAAGTCACAGGAACAGACTGCTGGCACGTGAAAATCCACCACCTCATACAGCATGGAGTTATCTGGGTCAGCAAGAAGAGAATTAGTAAAAGCAGCTCTTTCTTGAATTAAAGTTTATTGGAAATATTCTCTCCATAAAATTCATGACAGCCTCAACACACGAGGGAGAGATTTAGACCTATGTTTTTATTTCAGTTTCTTGTTATGAATCATTTGTCATGACCAGCTAATGTGCTGAAGGGAATTATTGTCTCATATAGTGCTTTACTGTGGCTAAAGGCTTCACTCCAACTGTCTAACATATCCCTGTTGAGATTCTCTGCCAGCTTTTGGACATTACATCAATGTTTTACTGGTATTTACTAGACTTGCTTAGAGAAGGGACAGATTTTAAGGGACCACACTCAGCATCCCATTTCACCTTATCAGTAATCATTCAAAAGTCACAGCTTGTGCCGTTATAATTGAGACAACTGGTTTTGTTTGCTTTCATTTTGTTTTAAGAACTACCTTTCCCCGGGTACCTCTGTCTGGGCAGTACTCCACCAGGGCATTAACACCCAGTTTGGGCTGCACTGTCGGTCTGTGGACAGCGCAATGGAGAGGCACTGAAGGCAGCTTTCAGAAATGACAGAGACCACGAAAGAGCTGGAACTCCCAGGGTCTTGTGAGAAAGTTTCCATCCCTAGTCCAAGCAGATTCAAGCCTGTAATAGCTACCAATGGCGGTTGAATCAGTTCAAAAATTGTCAGTGGCTTTTTGGAAGAGGCATGGGTTTCTGTGACTTTTTTAGAAATCTTGGAAACAGGCTCATGGCATGTTATTGCATGTGCCTGTGGTTTTCATGGTCTTGAGAGGAGAATTTGGGAGTTATAAAAGAGGAAAGTTATTTTTGCCCCCCATTTGAACTTTTCTGGGGAAACAACTCAGCCTCTGATCTGAAAGATTAGGAGTTGATTGTGCCCGTGCTGTTCTCAGTGAAAATCTTTTCACTGCCTCCAGTGGGCTAAAGATTGGGCCCTAAGTCAAAATAGTGTTGAAACATGGGAAAAGAATTGATGTGGACGCTATTGATAAACTGGTCATTGGGGCTTTGATGAAAACTTACTACAAATCTTTAACTCTATAACTAACCTTTACATCTTCTTGTTTCAGTTGTATCATCACACACAAAGGTCATATTCTTTATAGACTACTGGAACAGTCATCGTAATTTAGATGAAAATAAGGTGTGAGGTCTGTAAGCGGTTGGTAGCGAGGGTGAGTCATTTACTACACATTCCCCTCCCCACATGGATATAAAAATAAATGTTCTGCATTGGAGTACTTGGCATGTACAATTATGCTATTTACACAAGTCTGCTCCGTCTTGCAGTCGCAACCGTTAGTCATTGTTCTCTTGATGGTTCCTTCAGTACATTCGCCTTTCACTAAAAACTGTTGGCTTTCAGGCTTGCAGTTGTTGACACTCTTTTCCTCCTTCAAATATTCTGGTCAGGATTTTTAAGAGATCTTTAGGGATCAGGCCCCCAATATGACAAATGAGGAGAACTGCATACCTCACTTTCTTAAGCACCCTTGAAAATCCCACTCTTCGCTCATGCAAGGACAGGACTAGAAGGTTAAAATAGATATACTTTCAGGCCATAATCTTGCAAATATTTATGTATACAAGTTGAATTAGGCATTTGCAGAACCATTTGCAGTATGTGGATTTAAAAAGAGATTTGATTAGAAAAGGACCTTTATATATGCAAGGAAATGCCATTTTGAAGGAACATTTTAATATACTAACATGTCTGGGTTTCTAGATGGAAAAAGCCAAACTTTTTAGCTCCGGTATAGCTTTGGATTAGCAAGCAGGTCCTGCACACACATTGTATTTTATATACCGTGAACAGTTTCCTCTTTATTAATCCAGCATGCAAGGCTTTCATTTCTTACTGAGGCCCATCTTTTTATTTCTTGCAGATTTTAAAATCTGTTGTGTTGGCACTTTACTTCTTGGAGACCACTGGTGTCATTTTCTCCAAATTGTTAACGTAAACAGTCTGTAACTTGAGTAAGCCAAATGTGGGTGTATTAATCTTCCTAGTGCCAGCTAAGCAAGCCTGGCAAGGCACAGTTAATTTTGATATCAGAAAAGTAGTAAATAATCATCTTTTTTTTTTCCCCCCCTTTTTAGTGCTGAAATACCCAGATCCTTGTAAGTATATTTGGTTCTTGTAAGTTAAAAGATGAATAGAAGATGAAGGAAATTCTTTTTATAATCATATACAGGAGCAAGGATGAGCAAGTTAGGAGAGGAAAAGAACAGCATGGAATATTTTAAATAGTGGTCAAAAAGGAGACTGGCATACCCAGACAGCTGGCATCATCAGCGTGAGTTAAAGGCTGGCTCCATTACATCAAATAAAGCAATACATGACTTAATGAGTGTTCTGCAAGATTAATAAGCTAAAAACTGACTACTGTTAGACATCATTCAAGATATCTGCCACTCGCCTTAGGGAGAAGTCTGCCTCACAAGCCTCTACGTCAACTTCAGCATATGGTTGCGTCCTGAGATGTCCTCCTGTACTGTGACCATGGGGTACTCCAGGTCAGCTTCCTATGGGACGCTCAAGCCTGACTATCAGGACTGAGGGTGTAATTCAAGTCTCAAAGCTTGCTCTGTATTAGCAGAAGGTGTTGTGGCAGATTTCCCACTCCTCGAGTTGAATGTCAGGAGCTGTTACTTCCACAGTGATGTTCCCCCTTCCCCTGCAGCCCACAGATAGAGCTCACTGGGTTTCTGGATCAGGATAGATGGCACAGAGATGCAGAAGAGCAGGAGGCAGGGTGATGCCAAGGGAAGGATCCAAACTGTCCTGGCAGCAGCGTGCTTCAAACAAGAAAATATGGAGAGCCTTGGACAGTCAGTAATGCTGTATTTGCAAGGACGTTGCTGGGGCTTCAGGATCATACAGGGACAACTCGCTACCCCCAAAACATTCTAAACATCCAGGGATATTATCAGCACTCTGGAGCTGATTTCATGCTTTCTTCTAGGAGGTTAAACATCTCTCCTTGCATTCATAACAGAGGAGCAGAGAGAAGATCCCATCACATGCCCGTTCCAGCAACTCTCACATGTAATCTGAATCCCCGTGGAATTATAAAGGCAAGCCCTGTGTTTATGGGCTTTACGTTCATACTCCATGCTGTGCTTAAATGCTTTGCTGGGAGGGGGCCGGAGCTCCCTGCCATCTGAGCATGGGTTACCAGGGAAAGGACAGCCTAACATAGCACCAGCTTTAGTCTCATAAAAACGTCATGGATCAATTCACCTACAGGCTTCAGTATGACCTCAAATAAATCACTTAGACCCCAAGCTTTTGAGATTCAAGCACTCTTAAATACTCTTGATGTGAACAGGGCAAAATGGGTTGCTCGGTACCCTACCATCCCCGAAGTTTCAGTATTTACATCTATTGAAGTGGTTTGGAGACACACAGTGCCCTGGATTTCTGTAATATGTTCTCCTTGACAGGAGATGATAAAATTCCTGGGGAAAATAGGGATGAGTAATCCGTCCCAGAAGCTTTACACATAATAATAATTTACTACTGTACTTTCAGGCTTCTCAGACACACACAGTCTTCCACCCTGCGGAAGAGTACTGATGCACTCTGTCAGAGCTCTGGTGTTGCCATATGAGGTCAACAGCACATTTCAGAAAGGCTCTGAAATCTTTGCTCTGTTTTGGTTTGGTTTTTTTTTGGTTTGGTTTGGTTTTTGTTTTTTTTTGGTTTTTTTTTTTTTTTTGTGAGAGGGAGGATCCTCCCTGATCTGCAGCGGCTGTTCTCTTCCTCACAGAACAAAATCCAGCTCCTTCCTTCCAGACCTAGACAGCCAGCTTAAACCTACTGCTCTCTGCTCTACACTAACAGCAGAGAATGCCATAGCTGATGCTTTTCTCTGGGCAACAGAACAGCAGAAAGAAGAGTGTATTTCTGGCATTTCTGGCTTTGTGCAGATAGGTAAACACATGCTTTCAAATTTTTAAAGTAAAAATTATGGTAGCGGCAAAGATGGTTGCTGTTAAAAGAAAGCATTGCCTTCTCCTGCTTGAAATCAATAATTAACACTGCATTTTCTGTGACATTCCTGAAATGAACGCCAATAAACCATATATACACAAACAACAATGATCTGTCGATCACAGCCCATCACTACTTGTTCTAGAAGTGGACAAGGCCAATATGTGGGACAAGAGCCAGTAAGAAAAATAATACTGCAGGAAGCTTTAATACTTACTGTAACCACAGCCTGAAGCATCAGCATTTCAGAAATCAATAATTTACAGGAATAGATAATGACAATAGCTTGGTTCAACTTCTCATATGCCCCACAGGAAATAAATTGACTCAGGTAACCAGAGTTACACTGCAGTGAGTTCTGAAATACCAAATTCTGTAAATTTGGGTATAGCACTGTTTCTGATGCTGCTAATGGATGTGAGGGTTGAGCTCAAGTCTGTTGATGTAAGGGAGAGTCTTGCCATTTATTTCAAGAGGCTTTTCACTGAGGCCCTTCATGGCATTTCTCAAGAGGCTTAAAGTACTAAACCAAATCATCAGCTTAGTCTTCAAAGAAGAAATGCTTCACTTTGTCCATTTGCAAAAATTTAGACACCTCTGGGATGTCAGGCAGCAAACATTAAACCCAGGTGAGGCATTATTGTCCCACTGAAATAAATGGGCATTTCATCATTGGTTCTGAGACTAATGTCCTATTGTGGCAACATACAAACACAGAAACAAAAGGAGGAGGATCCACAGGTGATTTAAGGAAAGTCTATAGCCACTTTTCTTAAGTGAAAAGTAAAACCTACTTTAAAACTGAGAAATTTTAATATTGAGACAGAAGTACAGCAGCAGAAAGCTAATGTAATTGCCTTTTTCTACAATGGCAATGTATTTTTAAATATCTTCAGTTCTTTTTCTTTTAAATAAAATACAGTGAAATAATAGAACAAGAACAAAATGCTATCAAATTATAACGAAACCAGCTACTTTAATCCGCAGGTGACAGAACCAATACCACCTTCATGCTTTATTGAAATATGTTATAGATGGGCTCAATTTCCTTATTCCCTCTGCTTCAGGACAGTTCACTATTTAAGACTCAGAAGCAACAGCACAGTACAGGCTGGATCGGTAACGGGCAAAGGAAAGTCATTAGAACAAGCAAGAAGCTGAATGATAAAGAATCTATACAATGTCTTTGTTTTCCATGTCTGACATATGCAGCACTTTTTACTAATCTGCTAATATCTATGTTCTCTTCACCTTGAACCAAACTTACTTCTAACTCCCAAGTCTCTTTTCTATTGATTTGTGTGGCACCTTGTTCAGGTTCCAAGTAAGTGCCCACCCTACACATTCAAATGCCAAGAGATTCCAATCAGTCGTGAGATTGTTTTTGAAATCATGAGAATCTAAATCAAATCAGAAACTTTAGTTTTCGTGACATCTGAATGTTAGCTGCAGAATCTGTCTGCAGCTGTGACATCTAGAAAGTCTTTCAGAATTGAAAAGGACATTTGCATGCACTCGTGTGACTATTGATGCTTTATGAAACACAAACAACATTATGAAACATATAACACAAGTTAATAACGCAAGGCCTGTTGTGAGAGAAATCCTGTCTAAACAAAACCACTTTGCCTGTTTGGAGGTTTTGAGCTAGATCTTGATATTTTTGTGTCCAGAAGTAATACATCTTCTGGTTCATATGTAAGAGTTTATCAACAAATGGGTATTTACCAGTAAAAGGTCAGAAAAAAACCTTAAGAAGGCAGGATAGACTTTTTGACATTGCAAAATTTCACTGATTTTTATTTCTGGACTGAAACCATTGCCACTGCCACTGCTGCTGCAGGTACATAGCTGGTGGAAGTGGAGGAGGGGACAAGCCAGCCCTGGAAAGCCTGAGTAAGGCCTTTCCCAACCACAGCCCCCGTGGTATTATGAAGGGGACTGATCTCTTCATGTGTCTGTGAGATCCTGTGGACCTAAGCTGGGGTGGATGAAGAAACAGAAGTGGTGGGCCCATCTACACATACTTCTTTGGAGTAGACTACTTATACACCCCAGCCTTCCAGAAGGTGGCTGTTATCCCACCAGGTTCCTTGCACACAAGGGTCACACCAGGAGAGAATGTGTCTCCCAGACCCTTTTTGGGCTTTTTGCTTCCTGCTTCTCTGCCCTGTGGCTAAAGCGCTGATGCTCAAAGGTGCTCAGGTGCCCTTCTTCCATGAATTTGACTGTCCATTAAGCTGAAGGCAGCTCAAGAATGGCCTCACGTACCAGCAGCGCACCTGACCCATTGGTCTGATTCAAATCACAGGCTGTACATGCCCCTGTTACACACAGGGGACACGTACCCCGCAGGTAATGCCATTTGCTTGAGCAGCCTGAAATGGAGACCACTGTGCTCCTGGCCACATTGGAGACCACTCCCTTTGAGTGCTGTAGATGTAGTCATCAGATGGTTTGGCTCCACTAGGGATGTAAGCTAAATTACTACAATCTACCATTTCTATAGATTTTTGTAAGTGCTCAGTGCCTGCAGTCAGGTGGGGAATGTAAAAGAATCCAGCTGCAAATTAACCACTTGAGTGTTTTCTAAAAGCAGGTACGTTACTGGGTGGCAAATGCATTTGAAAATGTGGGAAAAAGAGACAGGCTACAGAGCTTGACAGAGCCAAGGTGTGCATCCTCAGGGCTGGTCAACACCCTCCTAACTCCATGCTTCTTCCCATCTCCACTTGTAGTCTGCCACCACAATAGAAAGCAATGAGATCTAAGCACCTGTGAAGGAGCAGCTTTCTCTTAGGTGTTCAGATAAGCTCTGAAATACTTTGAAAATCTGTCTCTAACGAAGAGTATAAGTCCTTGGAAAATCTAATGTAAAATAAATAAAGATCTCTGTCTCCCAACCTCTCCAAGGAAGAAGTCAATAAAAAATGGGGTGGGGAACAGAGGTTTCACCCGGCCATTTGTTATCAACCACAAAGGCATCTTCTAATAAATCATCAGCTTAATTCAAACACGCTGAACTTACATTTCACTTAATTTCCTTTCAAATTTGTTACAGGTAATATAACAACATGGTAATTGTTTTAACTCCATAGGGATGTTGTCCAGGCAGTATATTACAATATACGAAGTTAAAAAAGCCATGTTGCCAAATTTATATTATTATGTTATTTAGTTCCCAGTGCCATAAATCTCAGGTGGCAAGTTTAGCATTTTGAGCAATTCATCTGGAAAAGTGACAGTATATTTATTTCTACCTTATTTCTCCTCTGAGTTCACATTACAGAAGTAACTGGAAAGCTACAGTGGACCTGTAATGTAATAAATACAGCACTGCGTAAGATATTTGGAAGCCTGTGACAAGGCAAAAACATAAATGTAGTCCTCAATAAATCTCAGGTTTGGTATAGTACCTGTTGACCAATGCCATTTCCTCTGCTTAAATATTGTGCAAATGAGTTCTGGGGCATATTTACTGGGGAAGGGAGAGAAGTGAGAAAGGGTTTTTAGTCCCAGCCATTAATCTGAGTGGTGCAATGCCCTCTCTCTTTTTCAGATTACTCAGGGTAAGTCCAAAGCTACTTTACCAGTTACACTGGGGCTCTACCTGCCCCTGGCATGTGATATGCATCATAGATGTAAATATCGTAGGCACATTATTCAGTGGCAGCTCTTGTTTGTGATAAATGCAGGTGGTACATATATATTCAGTACTTTTTGCTGATTGGTATAAACTGACCGTCAGTAATTTGTTATTAGGAAGCTCCAGCTTCACAGAGTTGACATTATGACACCCATAATATTTTCATAATCTGTGAAAGCTAATAAGTGTTATTATGGAGTAAGCACTCCTGTCTTTTCATGAAGTGCTTGATAGAATTGGACCTTCTCTAGAGGTAGGATATGATTAATATAACCTCACCCCCAGATCTAAGAATACTTTGATTATTTGCCCAGATAATTAAAGCTGTTTACTTGTGCCATGAAAGACCAATTTAAACAGATTGTGAACCTTAGCCTAGGGAGCATTCAAGATTTCTGCAGCTTGTTACTGGCAAAGGATGAATTTTAATACTAACATAATTATTTCATCATTATGAATATACTGAGGTTGGTACAGATGCCTCCTAAAAATGGGATTATGATCTAAGTGTGCTGCAGATATACAGAAAGCTGTCAGCTATTTCATGAGCTTGCCTGAAGGCTAGAAATAAATTATTCTTTAAGGAAATGTGGAACACTAACTATAACCTTTAAACAGCTAAGGGAATTATGTTAACAAAAATAAACATGCACGTGTATACAGCTTAGCAGAATGACCAAATTACTATCATTTGGGGCATCCAAACACACGTTAAGCTATGTGATTACTTTTCCTGCAGGTTCTGATATCACAGTTTTCTTTCTTAATACTAAGTTCATCAGTATTCTCTTAGGCCTCGTGGGAGAATGAATTATTAGAGGCAGGGATGATAACCAAAAGGCACGGGGTGTAAAATCTTTGCACAGAGCTGGCAGGAAAAGAAAAGGAGGTGTTATAGGGACATGTCTATGTCAGGAGGTTACGCCTTTATCAGGTACGATGGAAATTTACCTTGCATTATTTCTGTTCCTTTAGCTCTCTCCATGGGCATTCATATTCAGAAGTAAGAGAGATTTTTTTGGTTCTGGGATTAATCAGAAGAGCTGTTGGGGACTGAAGAGGAGTGATATCAGCAGCCACTGCTTCTGAGAAGGATGCTATGAGTTGCACAGATGACTTGCCTTAACAGACTGAGTGGGTGCTCTTAATCCTCTTCAGTGCAATTGCCAAGGTTAGACAAAGTGACTGGTAAGCAACCTCTCCTAACTTCACTTGGGTCACAGATTCAAGGTTTTCTGCATGTGTGCAGAACTAGCAATTACCTTAAAATAAATAAATAAATAAATATTGATGTGAGACTGTGGAGAGGTCTGAAACATCCGTATGCACACTCAAACCTCTGCATATCTCGTGCCCTTTCAGGAGCCTTAGTTTTTACTGGTAGTGAAGGTCAACAGATTTTATATGGAAAGGTTTTTCCTTCCAGTTTACATTTTGTTATAGAACTAGCTGATACAGACAAACATCTAACTGATTTTGTTTTAAAGGCAAGAAAAAGGGTGGAGGGAATCCAGACTAGCAGTCCATTCGCAGTCCCAATAGGACCTCTCATTTTCCCCTTCTAATTGTTGGCATAACCTTCAAAAAGGGCTGTCACTACTGCCCAGTGGCAGGGAAAGGTCTTCTGTGAAGCAATAAACTCCCATAGAGGGCAATTACATAGACAAAGAAAAAGGAAGATGGAAACGGTACTCGATTAATGAGATATAAAATAGTGGAAAGGCGGCAAAAATACATTTGAAGGGGAATGTGTGAATTTATGTGGGGCCTATTTGATCTGGTTTACACATCCACTGATATTTTAACAGGATGTTCTGCTGGTCCATTATTATAATACAAAATTCCACCCAAGTATCACATAGATCTATTATTTTTCACATTAAAAAAAACTTTGCAGGAAATAATTTTAAAATGTTCCTCAATTCAGGACACTGAACTTGGTCTTTGAAAATGTTATGAATTAACTTGCTAAGGTAGTATTTTGCCCCTCTTACTATGCCTGCCTCTATTTTGTTCAGCTGGGTATATGTTAGATGAAGCATAGTGGGCTACGTGTTCTGTATTCTTGACAGCAGGAAACAAAACAGCAGGGAAAGAAACAAAACAAAAATCTGAGCTGTTAAGAAAATCAAGAAATCTCTGCTAAATGAGTCAGCAAGGTCTAGATCCTTGCTCTTCACACAGTCATGTGCAGAAGTCACTCTGTCACAAGAAATCCTTTTAAAGAATTACATTTTTAGGTAGAAGCATGAAAATCAAAAATAGGGTTTTAACACCGTTTGATCTCTTCTCCAACATACTCTAATGCTTTTCTAGGAAGCACTGACATGCCGGGATTCAAGCTCCTTTGATTTTAAAGTAAATAGAAAATGAGAAAAACAACAAAAAGCATCCCTAAACTCTAATTGCAAAATCGACTTTTCCTTTTGTTCAGTTTAGTTAACATAAAATTAAAATCAGAGTGAACTTCTGATACATGAAATGTATTAATTAGAGTAAGCTAAGGAGGTATCTGTCCTCAGAAGACCATATGGCTTAGAAGTAAGTAATTCCACATCACTGGTTTGCTGGCAATAATGGAGTGAGGCGGAAGAATGAATTAATTTTAAATCACATCCATAAGGGAATGGATTGTTCAGAATGTTCTTTGTGCCACACAATGACTGTAATTTTAAACTGCTAATACCTTACAATGAGACCCATAAATGGGTTATTTCTTGCCTTTCATGGGGCCAAATTCTGCTCTTTTGATGTTCTCGTGTAGCTGTTATTAAGATCAGTGGAAGTCAAGCCAACTTTTACAAGTGCAGGATTTGTTTGAAGTCTATTTGGACATAGTCAGATAAAGCTGGGCTGCCCAGCTCAGCTGTTTCTCCCCATGTGCCACAGAGTGCATGCAGCATTGGGTTGTGCAAACAGGGGTCTCTTGCCTAACTACTCCCTCTTCCCATCCATAAGCAGTCTTTTGGGTCAGGGGTTTGCCTTCACCTTCTTTTTTGAAATCCTGGTTAGCTCAATGGGTCTCTCTATCACTGGTTGCCTGTGCTGGGGCCAACATGCCTGATGAGCAGCTTCCCTCGAAAATGTAAACTGTGAGGATGTGTCTTTGAAGCATAGGATGCATCTGACAAAGCTGAAAATACAGTTATTAATTTAAATAGTTCAAAGTATTGCACATCATTACCTGGAGAAGAAAGCCGTTGTTGTTGTTGTTGCATGTTATGCATTGTACAGCCAGGCCAGAGGCCTTGATCTGTGGGATCAATAGGAGATTAAAATCCCCACTGCCGGGAGTAATGTTATTCACTGGCAGCATCTACCATGTTGGCTGATATTCGCTGATTTATATATGGGAGCACAGATACGGGCACTTAATTAAATACAACTGAATTACAATGACCATAATTTTGAAAGACTGACTTAAGTGATAGCACTGCATGGCTTCAGTATTTGCTTCCTAGTTTCAAGCCTCCCTGACCACAAAGGCACCACATCGTGGCCCCAGGGGCAGCTGGGCAGAGGGTGTGAGCTGTGACGCACGCAGTCAACCTGCCCTGATGCGATAACTGCCCACAACCTTGGCAAGGCATAGCCCACCCCTGGGGCTATGGCCCAAATGTGCAAAAGTAGTAACATGTCCTAAACCTCACTGGTGTCACCAATGGGCAAGCTTCTCAAGGTCTAGATGCTGTTTAATCTACAAAAGGGTCTGCCAAACTACCTAAGGAACACCTACAGCAGTAACTGAAGCTCGACACATCCTGCTGAAGTTGCCAACTCACCCTGAAGACACCTGAAGCCCAGAGGCACTCAACTTCTCATTGGCAAAGGTCCCACAAATCGACCGATGATGCCCTGAGCAGCTGCAGTCCGCAAACCAGGTGCTGCCTTACCTATCCTGCCTGATCAGCTGGGCTCCGTACGAAATGACAGGGGATGTGAGGCAGCCCTCTGCTTTCAGAAAACAGCTCTACAGCTAGAAAATGTTGGTGTAGGAGACCTGGGTTAAATTCTGTCCTCTTTCTAAAAGGATCTGAGTTCACCTCTAGGCAACTGCTAGCCATTATACCATATAGTAGCCAACCACAGAGCGATAGTCATCTTCCCTGGCGGGAGTGCTCCCTTTCGCGTGACATATCTAAAATACCTAGACCATAATGAATGCTGTTTTAACTCTGAAAGCTACACTGTTTCACTTAGTATTAAAATAAATAAAGCATTTCCTGGTGTAGGTAATGGCACTCAGGTTTTCCTGATCCACATTACTAAACAACAGAGCCAGGCCTGAGCCCCTTTGTGAGGTGAATATTTAATTTTTCCATGCTGGGCACAGGAGCGCCAATGAGAGGAATTCAGAGGAAATCATCTGCTGTTGGAGGACAGAGTAATTCCTTTTGTGCTACTGCAGGCAAAGCTTTCAGGGAGAGGTACTCTGGCTAAACCCTGCTAATGAATCAGCTGCACCTCTGTGTAGGTATGTAGGTATGGCCTTGAGATCTTTACTCTCTTCTACAAAAGATAAATGCAAGATCAGGATTATTAACTGTATTAATGTAGAGAAGCGGACAGAGAAAGACGGTATGATCTAGAGGGGATCCATAGGAAACTGGAAGAAATTATACTGATGCTTTCCCACATCATTAATTTTCATGTTCAGGTGTATTCTCCTCTGAAGGCATTCATCAGCAATCATATACCATGCAAATGTGCTTATTTTTTTCTCATATGGAATCAGAAAACATGCCCCTGCACATTTCTTTTTCCTGTATTGTTTTCCATGAAGTACATTTGTAAAAGAGTAGAACTGACTAGAAGAGCTCTGTGATGCTGTTAGTTCAGAGATAAGCATCCTACTCAATTCCTTTCTGTAGCTAGCAGTGTCAAAATGATGGAAAGAGGCAGAAATAGAAGTTTGATGGGGTAAAGGAACAGAACAGAAAAATTGGAAGAGACTAAAAAAACCTTCAATGATCTTTGCATATATATAGGCAGTTTAGAAAACATTGTCCTAGTTGGAATATATCCCTTGAAGTCTAATCAGCCCCTGAAATTCTATTAACAACAGCCCAGAACAACAGCTAGGTCATAGGAAAGGAGATCAGCTCAATTTTTTGGGGTCCTCACTGAGACTGAAACTTCAGCTCATGTCCCACAAGCTGGAGAACCTAAACTACAATGGGAGACTGCTCAAAAATGAGCAATGCTTGTCTGCTTACAAGCAGTAAGCTCCACCAAGGATTTTAAACAAGCAGCTCTTCAGAAAGGGATCCCCGACACATCCACGGCATAGCCTGGTTGGAGGGGGAACGGGTGCCAGGGTGGATGAATGAGAGCCTGGTGTGTTGCGAGCACACGTCTGAGCCCAGGGCAAGCTCAGCTCACAGAATAGTGTTTGCCTCCTGCTTAGGACTGACTGACCTCGGTCCCGCTGCTGTTGTGGGGTACCCTCCCTTTTCTGTTTTCTGCCTTCGCGACTCCCATGCAACGCCAGTGGGAGACAAAGCATTGAGGTCTGAAGCAGCTACTGTTCATATCGGTGTAAATTGCCATAGGAGGAGGCAACTTGTTTCTCCCTCACCTATCTCTGCTTCACTCAGTTCTTAGTTTTCCTTATAAATGTAATAAAGATTCATCTTAGTGATCAGCTCCAGCCCAGTTCCACCAACAGATAACCCTTCAGTTGCCAGTTGCCTTTGTAAGGAAATTACCTCAGCCATACCAAAATATGTGGGCAAAACAAGAATGACTTGGTCTTAACCAGTTCTCTTTGTTCACAGTAAGATGACTACAGAGCCCTCTTTTCTTGGCAAGGCATCCCCACTTTTTTCCCAGAATCACTGAGGCACCTGAAGGCTCTCCACAAAGAAGTGAGAGGTGAAAAATGAGTCATGAAGGGACTGTTGTGGGCAGAGGTAATGGCCCTAATTCTCATTTACCCTGAGGTTGCTTTACGTTCTGCTGCATGTGTGAATGGACCTCAGAGTGTACCTGGAAAAAATAAATCTGTTCATACCTCCCTGGCACTGCTAGGATGCTGTCAGTGGGTCATAGCGTGAATTGAAACAGCCGGTCTGTCTTTCGGCTGGGACTTGCACTGTGTTTTGCTTTTACTGGGTACAGGCAGTCTCCTAATGGAAGAAAATTTCAACGGGACTGTACTGAGCAGCTCACGGAGAAACACAGACCCCCCTGGAAGGGCAACAAAATGTCTCAAGTCTGGCTGTCGGAGAAGCACCCTATATTGTCTACCAGTGCTTACTTGACAGAAAACCTGCCAACTATAGCAGTCAAATGTGCAGTACTTCGACTTGCAGAATCTGTTGCTGCCACACTCTGCAAACACACTCTCCCCAGGCAGCAATTGCAATAGGTATTGTATCGACGTAGCAGCCAGCCCTAACAAACTTCTTTTTGTTCCCAGATACACTTTTCAGCTGTTGTCGTTTTGCTCCACTGTAGTGTTATGTAAGAAAGCACAGAGAAGTCCAAATCCTCTGAAACTGGCCAGTGGTAGAGTGGTGTGGTGGTAAATAAAAGTGATGGCTGTTGGACAACCTTGATACCGTCCCAGACCCTGACTTATTTTGGGACTGTACGCAGGTCATTTAATCACTTTGTGCATTTTCTGCCTGCACACTCTGCCTTTGCTTTGGCTGCTGAGACTGTTCTCTTCCAAAATGAGTCTGCATCTCCGGATTCTTTTCAAAACCACACGATAAATAAACAACAGTAATAAATGGTATTTCTTGAAAAGTGTCTTAGCAACACAGGAGCAGACTGAATAAAACAAGGGTGCTCCTGTGCACTTTTACCAGGGGAGCAGTATGTACGAGCTAAGATGGATGTTGTCCTCCCACTCGGTGAATCAGGATGGCTGCATCACGTGAGAAAGGCTCAGCAACCTGTGCAGCTCTCTGACTGTGCTGCAACACTAGCCAGCCCTGGAGATGAGGGGGAGACTATTTAATAGCACTGTGCTTCAATATGCTGAGAGAGGTAAACACTTCTAGGGTAAAGTGTTGCTGCCACATGGTCCCCTGCTAGCTGATGAGAGTTGAAGAACGGGCCCTTATTGTTGCTCTAGGTAACACGGCTGCTCTGAGTTATTACTAATCTTTACATGGTACGAGGAATGCTGGTACAAATCCAAAAGAAATTTTTAAAAGGCAGCCACAAAGATACAGCAGAAGAAAAAGATAAGGGCTGGGAGCTAAGTCAGAAGCAATCAAGCCTCCAGCTTCATTGCTTACTGTAGAAAATATGGACTGTAATTGGAAAAGTTTTAAGCTGTATCTCACACCAATTTGTGCAACTGAGAAGCCTGATAAACACAAATTAGCCTTGCTTCTTACAATTTCAGAGTCATTATTGATAGTTTTAATGCATTACACAGCTAGAATAAGAAGAAAAATGATGGCAACAGCATTTGGTATAATTTACTTTTTTTATCAACCCACAGAAGCTTTTATTTGGGGGGAAATACAATGCTGAAATGTTTTCTCATATTTCAGGTTTACATTTTCTCAGAGAGTAGATTCTAATTTCCCATTGTTAGACGTCTGAAAGGTTCTCATTTCATATTTAAGTTAAATATTTTATTCACAGAACTCTTGCAATTTTTTCTTTATGCATGTATACACTTAACTGGAGAATAAAGGTCATAAGTATTAGTCATTCGTGGAGAATGATTAACCATTATGCAATAGATCCACATATCTATTCTTAGTATTCCTGTAAATTTATTCATTTTATGGTAAATTTAAGAAGCATCTATATTGCATTACTTTTTTTTTAGATAAATGCTCTATAAACAGCTGAGACTATAAAGCTAGCTGAAGTCTACACTGTTTGGTCTCAAGAATTCAATACGCTGCAGTAAGCGGGAAAGATTAAGTGACTTGAGTTCAGTAGTTTAAAAATATTTTCCAAGGCTCCTCTGTGAGAGGCTCGAGATTGTTCACATGACTTTCTCCCACAGAATTACGATCATAGAAAGAAAGCAATTACTCTTTCATACTCAGTCCAGAAAAGAAAACTTGCACTGGAGGAAAACTGCTGAAGTTGTACAGTTCAGCACTCCAGCAATAAGAGATACCACGTTTGCCACCCATTAGCATCACTTTATCAGTATCACTGTTTTACAGATGGGAAATCCTAATACAGAGAGATTAAGGTAAAAAATAGCCATCAATTCTGGTTGCTCTGTTTGAAATACCTTGGACCTACTTTTTCAAAGGAATTTACTGTATATAGCAGCTAGCTTATCAAAAGACAGTTTCCATGGATTTCAACAGCATTTGAAAGTTATCACTATTTCTGCAAATGAGACCCTGAGGTATCAAATCAGATATCCAGAAAATGAAGAAAACACAGTAAAAAGACCACCTGTGAAATACCTGCTTTATATGATTTTCTTTCCGCAGTGCCTTTTTCTGCATTTTCTTTCTGCAATGCCTTTTTTCATTAACTGCACCTCTTCCAAATCCTGCATGTCTCCCAAATTCTGTGGCTGGTATCCTATAGAAAAAGAAGCCTCATTCGTAAAAAATTGCACACCACCAGGAAACTGAAAATTGAACCTAAAACTAGTTGATGCTTTCCTATATGAAAACTTTCATCTTATAAATGGGTGCTGTATTGAAAGTAAATAATTTTGAGGAATGTACTGGCTTGAGTACTTTGAATTTTTTTTTTTTTGCTTAACTACAAAATGTTAGATTATCATAGTTTCAGAATAATACAGTTATACCTGTAATTCAAAATCACTTATTTTAGATGTATTTTCTTTTATGGCATAACAATGTTTAAAGGGATAACTGTCAAAACTATATCCAACTTTTTGAACATTGTGAATGAGAAAACTGTCAACTGACTTGACTTTTTTTTCACAATTTGGTCTGAAAAGTGATTTTTTTTTCAATTCTTTGGTTTCCTTTGCCTTTTCAGAACATTCCCTCCAGCCCCAATCATGGAATTTCAGAATTTCCTACAAACTGGAAAACCTAGGTCTTGCAAATATCAGAGGGCACTTTAACACACATATATGACGTGTTTTTAAAGTTGGGCAGTCTGGGCTCTTTTTTCCTGCTTCTTTGCTCATCAATTTCCATTTTCCTCACTGCATCCTAAGACCTCACTGTATTTATTTTCCAGCCTCCTTCACCTTCTTCATCCAGCTCTGTTGGTCCTTATTCCCAATCTTTGTTTCCATCCCACTCATGACATATTTTTTTTCTGTTGCTTGCCAGCCTCCTCCCCTCTTTCTCTTTCCTAAGGAGCTCCTTGACAAACTCCTCTTTTCTCCGTAGGCTTAGTTTCTTCTTCCCTTGCTTTCAGATTAAGCAGATTTTTCTTCTGACGTCCAGCACAACAGCATGGAGAGTTCTGAAACAATCTTGTTACTCATAGTCCAGTTGGCCAAATGAAGCCGACACACTGCTGCTTACAGCTGTACTTGGGGGCAGATGTATAGCATCACACTGCATTGTGCTCACCATAGATAGGAAGTTTGGGGAATTTTACCTGCTAGCAATGACCATATTTAAACAGTCATTTTTAAACAGCTTACTCCTTGTACAAATACAAGGTGTACCTCCCTGCCATAACAGTCTCTCCCCACCAAATTTCTTGACCTTGCTTCAGGTAATGAAGAAAAGAAAATAAAAATCACTGATGCTTAAAGAAAAAGACTGTCAAGTACCATTTTGTTTTTCAGCTTATGGGAAATAACCTACATTTCTCAGGCATTATTCTTCAAAACAGCTGGAATGTATTGAAAATAAATACCTAAATAAACCCTACAAAAGCAGCCAGTGGCATGCACCTTACCAGCATGAAAATTTTAAACATTAGTAGTTAAAAGCTTGACAAAGTTATAAGAAACTGAGGGGAGTTTCAAGGGCAACATCCACCAATTTTAATAACAGGCAGTGCTATCTGCTCCACTGATAATAAAATACAAAGTGAAATAACCCATGAGTAAAGCAATATATTAGCAAGAATGTTAGCAGATATTAGTCTCCCTCTGGTCAAATCTTTCTGGCCCAACATTAAACCTACAGGCTAGTAGAAAACAGTTGACAACATGCTTTGAGATTGAATTAGAGGCTTCTAGCTTCTAAAGTTACCTTACCCTTTTTTTGCTCAAATCACACAAGCATATGCTCGAGTTTCCACTGGTAATATGAACCCTGCTTGAACCTGAGCTGACCTGTACCGAGCCAGCTAAAATGCCTAGGTATTTGTGTTACAATTTATAAAGAAAATCCAGATAAAACACCCATGGAGATGAAGGAACTGGCTATACCAACACTGGCAGTGAGCAGGACATACTACAAAATAATTTGTGTTACACAGTAGTCTGGACAGAATTTCTGAAGGATGCTTTAAAAGGTGCCAAAATTGTATCTCTCCTCACCAATTATGAAAAAAAAAAAAAAAGAGGGAAAAGTTGTGGCTTAGGTATATTTTGTATGAGGTTTACTGAGAATATTCCCTCTCAGCAGAATAAGTGACTGATAATGACTGAAGTCTTATTTCTTTTGTAGCAGCATTTGGCTTTGTTTGCACCAATCATGAGAGTTCATTCAGTCTTTTTTATTAGGTTGGGATGTGACAAATACAGAATGGCTGGCAGAAAACTCGGTCTGCTCTGGGGGAACAAACTGTGTGGGCTGAGTCTCATCAAAGCCATTGTGCTGATTATGGTTACATAGATAATGGTGAATATCTGTTCAGGAAAAAAAAAACTTTCTTTTGATTCCTTTTTGGTTTTTATGTTCAAGGAGGAGTGAATGTCTCCTGACTCTGCCTAACCCTCTATTCACTTGTTGAAAAAAAAGTCCTGTTTTAAATTTGGCTGAAAGAGGGATACAATGGGGTTCACTGGATAAGATGAGGTTCTCGATCTCCACTCCTCGCACTGAGCTAATTACAGATCTTGGACAGCTCTTAACACACTATTTGCCTGTGGACTAGTGCAGTCATTAGTGCCTCTGCTCTTCAGTCCACTGAGGTGTGTGGTTTGGGATGTCAGTGGGATTTGACAAAGTGGTCCATCCTCTCCAAAGCCAATTTGTGAACTGCACACGAATCCACGCACGAAGCAGCTGCAGCCCAGGCTCCGGCCCGGGCTCCAGCCTCAGCTAATATTAGTTGCATGGTCTGACATTGACTGTTTATAAATTGCCACCAATAATTATTAGCTAGCACGCTCAATGGAGGGGGAAAAGCATCATGAAACAAGACAAAAGGTGTGAAATGACAAAATGCAACAGCATATTAAAATACTAATGCATCTAGAATTTGCCACAGATACAACAGACTCTTGGAAGTCATTCAGGCAAGAATTTGTTTTCTTCTAAAAGAAGGTGAAACTATGGAAAGGCATAGCGAGATGAAGGTCTATATCTATCTTAATATATTGGGACCAAACAAATTATCCAGGGCACATATTTCACTCACCAGCCTAAAACTTAGTGAAAGAGAACAAGCCATGACAGACATAGAAAATATTCCACTCCTAGAAAGAATGACTTGTTTGCAAGATAATTGGCTTCATATGTGAAATCAAAGAGGGAGAAATTTTTGAAGCATTTATAGTAGACTTCAGTTCGGCAAGTCTGACATGCTGTTTGGAGGGTTTGTACAATCTTTAATGTAAGATCAGATTGTAATGGGCCTCAGAGACATGGAACAGAGATAAAAAATACTTCTGAAAACAGGTTTAAAGATAACAGAATAAGCAACTGAAATTTGCCAGCCTGCAGAATGTACTCAGATCAGATTACAAATTTTGATTTCTCTTTTTTTCTGCTCCTCAGTGCCACAGTGGACTACGTTTAAAAGCAAAATTAAAAAAAAAAAACAAAACAAAACACAACAAAACAAAACAGGAATATGCAGAAGCAAAATAAAAGTGAACCTGCAAGAGGAAACTGTTTTCCAGATTGAAACAAAGAATGTGAAGAGGACGGAGATAAGCACAGAACTGAGCACTAACCTGCATTTGGCAGAGTTGCTCCCTCTGCAAAGAAATAAAGCCATTAGTGCACAGCCTCACTGACAGTACCTAAGGAGAAAAAAAGGTATACGTATGTAAAGAAATAGATTAGTTAGTTGTAGAAATTGCTCAAAACAAAGTCACATCCACTGACTGGAATACTACCTGGAAGCTTCAACACTCAGGAGATCTCACAAGTGAGTGTGATATCTGAAGTGTGAGTGAAAGGTTTGAAGAGAAAACATAGGCATAAGGAAAGATATAACAATGATACATTGCAAAATTATTCCCAGAGTGGGTGGATATGAATGGGGCATAAAGGTAAGACACAATCTTGAAAACAAAAAGTTTGGAATCATTTCAAAAATTTTAGGCCTGAATACATGTAAGCTACTAAATACCAATTACAGTTTATTTTATAGAAGAACAGGCCAAGAAGGTGGCAAACATAAATAAAAAATAATAAAAAAAGGAAAAGAGTAGTCATGGTTTCAGCAAGTAGCCAAATAAGGGAAGAAAGCTTTCTCCACTTTTAGAAAGCTTGGTAACAAAGAAAAATGTATAGAAATGTATGAAAAAGAAAATATATTAAAAGTATCACCTTGATACTACTCACCTAAATAAAACAAAAAAATATTCGTTGGTATCAGATTGGTTTAGATCTGTTCGTGCTGGAACAGTTGTGAACCGCTTCTCAATTCATATTCCCATCACACAGAAATAGCACTGACTCCCCATATATTTCCCCATCTATACAAGCAAGCATCACATTCGGGTTTTTTAGTCTCACAATTTGTCAGGAACCTTTTAATGAACACTCATCCACTGTGACCATTACAACTTTTGCAAAGTTTCTGCTTTTAAATCCCCATATGTTTTGGCTGGCCTTTCACCTTCCTCTAGATGAAATGTGGGGACTGCATTTGGGAGACAAGCTTTTTTGGAAGCAGCCTGGTTTACTGAACAGTAAAACTTTTCTGTTGGGCTGGCACCACCTAATCATTACTTTCCACTTCAAATATTTGTGCCACCTTAAAATGTCATCAGTGACATTTATATTAATTGCTAGATCGCAGATGAGAAGGATTGTTTTGCCTCTAGACACAAAATGCCTGCTGGCTCCTACGAATCATGAAAATGTTATATTATTTTATGAAAGAAAAGGGGGACACAAGCCAGAAAAAATAACACTTCTAATCTTTAATCAGGCACCCAGATTCATTAATGGAGAAATGCAAGTGCAGGGAATTTATGTTCAATCTCAAGAGGGAGCATACTCCATACAAACACAGCCTTTGGAAAAATCCTAGTGTTCACTTAGAATGTATCACTGGCCTTTTTTAAATGCTTATAACTTGGTTAATATGAGCAGATTTTCACAGACGTGGCATAAGAAAAAGCTATAAGCAACAGATGTCAGGGATCTCCTTGTGGGGCACACTGGGCAATTTTTGGTAAAGCAGGATACAGTACAACTAAGTGTGATTGAGGAAATAGACATTGACCACAGCTTTGAGGTGGATCTGCCCAGGCTTTTGTCTCTAACAAACTCTCCCTTCCTCTGAGACAAAAGGCTTTAAAGTCAGAGAAGCCAGGTTTTACTGTAGTATTAACTAAGATCCTTAACTTTTCTGAAGAAAGAAAATCTGAAGTGACTATGCCCACTGGAGTATCAATATCAACAGTTAAATTAAAAGGTTCATAACTAACTCCTCCTTCCCACTGTGTCCTTGCAGGTGAGTCATTTCCTCAAACCTACTTTCAATGACAATTCAGAGACTCTCTGAATTGCAGCAAAATCTGCCTAGCAACTCCTGGTCCCCGGGATGTTTTTCAGGAGGACTTGTCTGTCTGCTGCCTGAATGACCCACAGGCTCCCAGCTCCATGCTTGCATCCTCCTTTCTGCCACACGCAGTGGGTCCAAACATTTTCGCCCCAGAGACAGGCTCAGTGCCCCACCACACTGGATCAATCGCCCCTCCCTCCTGGGAATTTCACTCAGTTCAGGCTTTTTAAAGAAACATAACAGTATTGCAAATATATAAATATATATATATATAAAAATGTATAATATTATTGTGCATCACTGATGTACCTGGGGTCATGAAACAAAGCTGATAGGAGCTTGATGCAAACAAACCATAGGAGGTAGCTGTTCACACAGAATGCAGCAGAGTCCTCAGACTCCTTCCCAAAAGATATTTTGAATGCCAAAAATTTTACATGGGTACAAGGGGAGGCTGAACAAGTATTTGGAATAAAACTCCACTGAAGGTTACCAAGCTTAAGAAATCTTCAGAGCTGCAAATAGTTGGATGCTGGAAAAGTATGAGGTAAATATCATGCGCTTGCTCTGTTCTTTTCACTAGGAGTCAACTTATGGCAACTGCTGGGACTAGCACTTTGGTCCGAACCAGCACAGCTCTTCATAGGTTTTTGCATAACAAAGAAAAACTCACAAAGTATTCATATTCCAAACCAAAGATATGGACCTTCCAAGCTCAGCGCACAGTGCGTCTTCTCAGCACACATATATCTTGGTAGGACTTTATTGATACAGTACAGACCACTGACACATCACTACAGCAGATTCTCATTAAGAAATCTAGCCAGATGTATCTGTATGTACATGTGCATGTATGTATGTATGCATGTATCTATCTACCTACCTATCATTTTTTAGCCCATCCCTTTGTGTTCTGAGCATCTTTCAGCCAGAAATCTATTCCTTCCTCCATTTATCACAACCAGCATCAATCTCAGAGTGCAGGATGCATTAAACACCAATTACAGCTTTTTATTCTGCAGGTGAGCTTACTTGTTTAGTTTTGTTTTGTTTCCAGTCATGGCACATTTGCTGCTTTTATTCCTCAGAATCTCTAGCTTGGATTATTTTTCTCCAGTTAAGGGTTGCTTCACATAAAAGCAGACTGCAAACATATCATTTTTAGGTGAGCCACCTGGATATTATCATTGCTGTTATCATTTCCCACTTTTGTATCATTGCATTTCTTTCTTTACCAGATCTTTACAAAGTCTCTGCGGATCACCTTTCTTACCATTTGCTGAGCACTTGAGCACCAAACTCCAGTTTAATTATTTCAAGGCTGGTCACTTCTTTTTTCACTAGCACATTAGAAGATAGTCAACCCATAAGGGATGGCTTCTCAATCTGAGAAACTGATCTTTCTCTCAGTGAATCAGGAACAACACATTAAGGTTGGGCCCCAAAGAGGGAAGGAAACCTTGTGCATAATGAAATGAATGTTATTTTGAAAATACTCTTTTTATGTTTCATAAATATCATAATGATGGACCAGATGGGGAAGTTTCACTGTAATGTACAACAAAACAGAGACTTCTATGTATTATTTATTATTATTATTTTTTTTAAAAATTTAAATCTACCTATCGCCCACTAGCCTGTGAAGTGTGTAGCTCAGAGTGACATGCCAAGATCCTGACACCATTGCAGAGACACCAGTCTGCATGACAAGAAGAAGGAGTTGGTGGTGGCTGGACCATCAGCACCAACTACCAATATCAGGAACTACATGAAACCAGAAAGCAAGCCAAAGGAGTGGCCAACACTCGAATACCAGGAGATTAAATCAACACTGCAGGATCCAGGACAAGGAGCAAACACCAAATCAGGGGCAAACTTGCAGTCTGAAGGCACAACGAGCAACAACTGGGCAATGCCTAGGTGGATCAGGTTTACTTACACTTAGTTATCAGTGAAGAAGACAGTGAAGGCTTGCTAATGCCAGCCCGAAAGGGCTAGTGATCTAGATAAGAACATAAACTATTGATCTGAGACTCCTCTTGAGGTACCAACTGCAGAAACTTCCAAATCCCAAACAGACCAGATGATAGTCCAAAAGCAGTACGTCTGTAATTACTGCTTGTTGCAGATTTTTGAATACAGCTCAGTCCACATAGGCCTTGTAAGTAGTATAATTGTGCAAATGGTACAAATACTGAATTTCACCAAATTCTGTCTTTTGTTGCACTGAAGTAACTCATTATGATCAGCAGTTTGAAGCATATAAGCAAGGGAGATATTTAGTGTCTCCTAATTACCTAACTGTGACAGAAGCCAAAGTCAGCCAAGGTTTTGCAATGGAACTGCCTAGACCTTTTCATTATAATGAGATCCCCAAAGAAGACTGAAAGATTTTGAAACTCAGAAAGCAATGTTTTATTAGAGCTTGAACCAAACCCAAAAAACTGAATAGAAAAAACTCAAAATGACCAATTCAAGCAGAATAGAAATAAAAAGCATTCCTAAACATGTATTCCTCAGTTACAGGCTTGGTTTCGGTCAACTCAGTGACTTTCTAAGTTTGTCACAAACTTGACTAATCCCCCCTGATCCCTAGGAAGTCCTTTCCACCAGTCTCCTAAGTCTGTCTGTGTGTTCTTCCTGAGCTGCAGGCTCTCAGCTTTATGCTGTAACTCTTCTACGTGCCACACTCAGCTGTCTTGCAAAGTTTTTCCACCCACTTATGCCCAGCTGCTTGGATAGACAGGAACCATCTGCTTTACCCTCCAAGGGGCTGCACCTGACCTAGCCTTCACAAAGGGACATCCTACAGCTGTGAACAAAAGAGTATAAAAAATTAATTCCTGTCCACTATGCAAATCTTCAACAATTTAATGATAGCCTGTTTATGGATTTTAGTCTAAAGGGAAATGCTAACCCTAATAGATGCAGCACCACCGTAAAATTTGTTTTTCTGCAATATAACACTTAGATACAACAACACTGTTACTATCCATATCCATATATATTTGACAGTAAGGATGAATATGTTAGCCATAGCCTTTGTAAAGATCTGATAAAGGAAGAGGGGGAGTAGAGCAGCTGCAATTAGATTTTACACTTCTTTGTGAAGTTGATGCAACACAAAGTAAGACGTGTTCTTTAAATGTTAAAACACAGTAAACACACAAATGTCTCAGCTGCCACCATTGTGGAACTGGAACAGAAAGGGATACCTGAATGAAATGTCTTAGAATAGCACAAGACACTGGTATATTGGGAGAGGAAAGCAGTGTAAAGTTTTGAATATGGGTATAAGATGGCTACGTGGAAGGGCCAGAAAAGTGAGGTTGATGGCTGAACATATGCTAACCGTGGCGGTTCCTCTGGTTCAGCATGAGGTATGAAGGATGAGAGCTCTACAAAAGCACAGAAAAGCATTGGCATGGGAGATAAAGAAAAAGGGGAAAAGGACCTGGGTCTCATAAGGAATTAGACCCAAGCAGCTTGTACATGCCTTACGCAAAAGAGTTACTGGGCTTAAGTTCAAGGCCAGTGCTGAAAATACATAGCATAAACCAGTCTGTCAAACTCTGCATGGGATTTTACAAATCTGATGTTAATAGGAAGGCTGGGCACCTTCCCATTCCATGATGACTTCTGTGAGTAGGGTGGCTCAGGCCTGAAGAAAGTAGAGAGATGAGCTATGACCTGGTACGCTTCTACCTCTTGCATACCCTTTAGCTTTAGCCTGGGGGAAACTAAAACGAAATGCAATATTACACCACAGTCAACATTATATGAGCTACCAGCACAACTGTCAGGAGCGGGAAACTAGTGGGCTCAAATGGCAAGGATCCAAAGAAACAGCTAAAGGCCATTTATTTGCCAGCCTTATATGAATTAAACCATTAAAATGATGTTTCAACTTAAATAGTATCAAGCTAATTTGTTTTGATTTCACTAAGTAAATTAAACAATCAAACATTTAAAATCATGCCACAATAGAAAAGAAGTCATTAGATCCATAGGCTCAAATTTGAAATCACCGAAACAGTATAACATGTATTCAGATTAACGACAACTGTTTTCTTTTTATAAAGGAAAACTCTAACCTGACGCAGGCAGCACCCCTTAAGAGTGGGTACTTTTGCAATATAATGTAAGTGGCAATATCCCTATATGAGGTTGGAGTAGACTAGTAAGATGCAAACATTTGAAGATAGGGTTCTCCATAGCCAGTAAAGATTTGGCAATAATATTGAATTAAACATGCCTTGCACTTGGCTCACTGAGAACATTTCATTTCAGCAGAATTGCAATGTTCACTAATGACTGAAACCTTATTATTTTTGTTAAAACTGTCTAGTACTTGGCTTTATTTGTTTCAGTCGTGGGAGTTCATTCAGTCTTTCTTTTTTATTAGTTTGGGATATAAGGGCTAGCAAAAGCTCTGTCAGCTCTGGAGGAACAAACTGTGTGGGCTGAATCTCATCAAATTCACTGATGTTATGCTGATCATGTTTAATATCTGCTCAGGGATGTAAAAACTTTTTACCAGGAGTGAAATTGTACTGACTCTGCCCAATACCCATGAAAAGAAGCTAATCTAAGGGCAACCAACGGAATACTATTCACTTGTTAAAAACTCCTATTTTAAACATTCTAAAGTTGGCTCTAAGCAAAGACACTTTTTCCAGATTAATAACCCTCTCCTTTCTCAGAATCCTGAGCAGATTTACATAGACCCCTAAAGTCAGTTCATAAAATGTGTTTCAACTGGCAGAAGAGAATTTTATGATAGAAAAAAAGTTCACTCTTTTTGAACCTACACAAAAATGTACTCAATATTTCTATTATATAAGGGAGCCCTAACCTATGGATGTGTTTATTATTTACTACCTCCCTTCTGTTAAAATATATTTTTAAATGCAACCTTCCCTTATTCTCAAATTATTCCATTTCATACCAAAGTGGTGAAAGAGATGCCTCTTCTTAAACCTCTCCTTTAAAGAAAATAAATCAAGAGGCTAGAAGAGCGTTGTATAGCAATTTATTCGCAGCTCTGACTTTCCAAAAGATGTAAAATCAAAATGAATCTGAGACTTGCATATGCAGGTCCCTGAAGAAGTGAGACAATCTTTAAACCTGCTTTCTCCTTTTCAGGTGCTTGCAGAGCTCCTCTGCTGTTCCTCTGCCTGATCTTCTCCCTCTGAGATCTCAAGCTGCCAGTCTCCCTCCTTTCATTTTTTTGTCTCTCAGTGGTACATGTATATCTCCCCTGCTCCTCTGCCACCACACTTCTCTTACACCTACCGGGGATCTTTCTTGTTCTCAGGCATCCCTTCAGCTGCAGCAGAGCCCTCCCTTTTACACCTGCAATAGCCCAGCCCGGCAAGCACCTGGGTGTGGGGGACTGAGGGCTGCTGATGGGCAATCAGCCACGCTAACCAGCTATGAGATCTCCAGAGTCCTGCCGAGCCTCTCCTGCTCCCCATGTGTTGATGAGAAAATGCCTCCTGGCTGCTGCAGGATGAAGGCTGGACAGTTGGTGAGGCACAAGGGAGCAAAAGAACTGATTTCCAAGATCCCAAATGCTCCTTGTGAGGCACAGGGTGCCCTTGTTGAGCACTGCCTTCTGTAGGATGTTGATTGTGTTCAGTAACTTTTTGGGTCAGATACATACTGCAGCTAAAAGTTCTGGGCCTGTTCAGATAACTTATTTAGCAGAACTAGAATCCCAAGTGATTAGTTTTATGAGGAAAATCTTCTACTGAAATATTCTGTGTCACATTCCTCCTATCCTTTAATCTATAGGCAGTGCCTTGAAAACTTATTTGGAGGTAATTTGAATTTAAAAGAGGAAATAAATCCACCCAAATCATCCCAACAGCAGCTGACTTCACTAATCAAGAAAGATTTTTACATAGCCAGGGCTCTTTCATCAAAGACATGATGAAACCTTCAGTGGAGTCACTCAGGACTTTGCAGGATATTATAAAGCATCTTTCATGCAAGCTCTGTCCAAAATTCATTATTAAACTAAGTAAGACTGTCAGAAAATGAGGATGAGGTTGGGCAAGTCTTGTGTGAATGTAAGGGGCTGTGGTCTTGCGCAGGGCCTCAATTCCAGCACCCATACTCCACCCTGACATCCCCCATGGACAACCCTGGAGGACAGAGCCTGCTGCCCTCAGCCATACTCACCTGCTACATGACACAAACGCCCTTGCGAGCACTGTGAGGTGGCATGTTTGTTCTCACCACCTGATTTTCATACCCATAATATTCAGTTTATGAACTAAAGTGCTGCCTCAGCTGACATTTTTTGTTTGTTTTTGATTTTGGAATTTTTCTCTATGGCAGTGCTGTCTGCCTCAATTCCTACAGTAAAATCTCAGAGACATCTCACTGGGTGGGAGGATTTTAGCTTGATCTCCCACTGAACTGAGGATTGTTTCATCGCTCATTCTGCAAGTGTAGGTACAAGCTGGTCTCCTGCTTTCTAATCCATTGATGAATTTCAGTCAAATTTGACAAAGATTCTGTGAGTTTGGTGAAGGCAGCAAGCTAAAGGGCCATTAGTTCCCCACTGTGAAAAAGACAAATACAATCACCAACTTTTAGGCAATCAGAGACTCAACCAGTTGAGGGAGAGAGAGTAAGAGACATATGTTGAAAACCAGGTTTTTGCTTCCTCTGCCCAAAGAACTACTTGCTCTATTGTTTCTTTCTGTTCCGGAAGCCAGGACCCCCATCATTCCAGCCACATCCCATTACAGTTTCACATGTTTTATAGGGAACACAACGCATTCTGGTTTCCAAAACTTTGTTTTGATTTTTTTTTTTAATAGTTGGAGAAAAATCTGTGAAGGAAGCAAGAGGTAAGAGAAAGAGACCCTGTTACTACTTATGAACTGAAATGATGGGATTTTGCTAAAGTTGTCCTGGTGATATCTTGTATGTCAGCAGTCACTGCTGGGTGAATTATTGACAGTTACTGCTCTGCATTATTTTGTTCCCATCCATTGGCTCTGTAAATAGTGTGGCAGGTGATGGACTGCATGGTTCGATGCTCAGCTCTTACTGACCAAAGGGCTTCCAGGAAACACTGAGTTGCTCAGAGACCTAGCTGTGAGGCAAGTACGAATCACATTTGACAAAAAAGAAAAACCTTGATTAGTAGAACAAATGTGGATCTTTTCTGCTTATGGTTTAGGGTAATCCTTTGTGTCCTTGAATTAGGAAGGCCAATGTCATGCCAGCTGTATTGGCATGCTTGAAAATTCAGCCTTTAGCACAGAATAATGATGAAACTTGGCTTTATAGGAGAAAATCTGATTGAGTTCCAAAGATGAAAATATACCTCCCCAAAATAGACATAATACTAGTAATTAGCTAAAAAAGAGTGAGATTCAATGACTTAATAGTACCATTCAAAGAGTTTTAAACTGTTTATAATTAAGAAAAAGTTTAGAAGAACAGAATATGAACTCTCCTGTTATGAATGGAGGTAGTTTGTTAGGGGTGTTTTGGCAGCAAAGTAATTCCCAAAATAGAGTACTGGATTCACTCCCAGCTAAAAGGAGCAAAACTTGCAGATGTTGCTAATGCAAACAAAAACCAGAACATATATATGTGACCAGATGCGGCAAGTCTAAGAATTGCATCTGGCACAGAACATGTGGCTGTTTTAGCATCACACCAAGAAGTGTTACTCAGTACTTATGTACCATATCTTTCAGAAGGTCTTGATTCAGCAAACAATTTAAATACATGCTTAACTTAAATATGTAAGTGGGAATACTCATATGTGGAGGGACATGTTTAAGCAATTTACTGAATCAAATCAAAAAACCCCTAACAATCTGATCTGATTATGAGTCAACTGACTAACAAGACTCACCATTTTTTTCCTGGAGACAAAAGCTCTTTTATTTTTCTGTACTTTATTTGCTGCACTCTATTTCCTTCAGATTTATTTCTTCTCTTGGGTTTTGGTTTGCCTGCTTCTTATTGTTATTTTTCATCAAATATTTCATATACAAGTGCTTTCCAAAATAAGGCAATCAATCCAGAGCAATCAATCCAGAGCAACATGTTTGCAGTAATATATAATTAACTGAGTATTTTTCTGTCATGCAATGGCTGTAGGATTTACAAAATTATTTTCTGCATGCATTTATGCTGATAAGCTAGAAAAGTAAATAAAATTTCATGCAAAAACCTAAAGAGAGCAATAGATGATAGTTATTTGGCCTCACATTATGCATAACTACATTTTGGATTTTCAATTATATTCACAACATGATAAGGAGTCATTAGGAAATTATCCACTTCACTTCACTACTTTCTTCTTTCTTCAATTCTGGACTGTCCCATCTGTCTTACATTCATTAATTTTCTGTCTGAGGACTACCAGCAATGGGTCAATGCAAAGGCTTGAGGGCATTGATTGATCATGGGAAATCAGCAGATGATAATGTTTCCTTAAATAAGTAAAAAAATAGTACAACACACCATTTCCTCCTTCTAATAAAGGAGGTAAAAGACTTGTTGGTCAAATATTAGAATAATCCTTTCCCTTTTTTGTTCTTATTTTACTTCTCTCTTTCTCCATGATTCTCTTCAACACTCAGACCGCTCAACCCCATCAGTGTAAAGGAAGTGGTACAAAAGCATCGCTTGTTCCCATTGCCACACAGGAGAACTGACTGGGACACACATTCAGAAGGGTCATCGTCTTCCCACTCTGCTGCTGGCCCTGCCTTCCTCACTCCCTGGCCTCTCTCCTGACCACCCAGGTCTCCCGTTCTCCCTTGTGCCAGCTCTGGCACTCATTCTTTTCCATGAGCCAATCTAACACGCTAACGCAGCAGAGAGCTAGACAGGGTTGTCACTGCTTTTGCTTTCTGCTGTCAGGGAGGTCCATGGCAGTTCACGGACAGGTCTGGTGATCACCAGAGCCAGCCCAAGACAAGTGGTGGGAATGCATGGCCATGAGCAGGGTGGCCAATGGGAGGGGGAAGTGGGAAATCCCTCACTTAACAGCATGCAGCTCTTCAGCTGATCCACAAAACCGTACACTTAAGATGATGCAGGTTTCCCAAAGAATTTGAATGAGAGCTACTGGCAGTATCCACTTTTGCCAGAGAAAATTTCCATATGTGGTCAAGGGATCAAATAGTGCCATGGCTCCTAAGGAAGAGCACCAGACCCCCCACTTCCACATGTTCTGCAAACAATGCAGTGGATGGCTGGGGACTGCAGGGGGAAAAAACATCACAGCAGGTTGGCAATAGTTTACATGCAAAAAGGGGTTTAATTCTTGAAACTGTTAGTACTGAGTTATTTAGCCAGCTCTAATGCTTTACCTATAGGACTTTCTAAGAACATTACGAGGATTAGCTGACGTTTGTGAAGTGTTTTATGGATGAAAGTACTAAGTGTCCAGGACAGAGGCTACTGACACCAGTTGCTTTCTGGCGTTCTGTATTATACATGCAAGGGAAGCAATGAATTTAAACAGGTTTACTAAAACCCATTTGATTAGAAAAGAAGTCTCTCGCAAAAATGCTTGAAGGCAAAGCTCTTCACAGGGAAAGAGGAGAGTCCATTCCCTCATTCTGGTGCAGTAGGACCCAGTAACCCTTGCCATCTAAATAACATGCTTTAAATCTGCTAGGTGTGTGAGAAAACTCCTTCACCAGACAGAGCAATGCTGTGAAATCCTTCCCCTGAAACTAAAAAGCAGCAGATTGCAGTTAAGAATTTCATGATGCATCCTGGAAGACAGCCCTTTCAAAGCTGAGCAGAGAGGTCACTAGGCCATATGTCCTGGGAGCAGGTCACCTAATTAATCTCCATTTAGGAGAGCAGAATAATTGGCCTCTAAAGTAAAAGGTGCTCATTGAGATAAAATCTAGATGTTGTAAACTTTGAGATTTACCTATTCCTAGTTATTAACCTTCATCAGATTTAATTAAGCCCTGTGGGTAAAGCACAAGCACTGAGAGATTTTATACCCATGTCATATTTTCTAAAGGGAGGCTAAGTACAATGTCCTCTACCCCTTTTGCTTTGCTGAATGGGAATTCTGTGATCCAGTGTTTTCCTTTACATGGTGGTGAATGTCTGAGAGTACTCTATCTGGAGTAACCTACATTTCTGCAGTTCACATGGAACATTAAGCATCAACGCTTACTTCAGGAACTCTAGTTATTGCTGCCATATAAATCTGATTACATTAATTCTTCTGTGTAATTCCTCCATCAGCACTAAATATCTGACCAAGTGTGATAAGCTCCCTACTTTAGAGAGAGGTGACATAGCCCTGAGTATTTCATTCAATGTCTCAGCAAGCAGAGCACATCTGTATATTGAAAGTTTATCTGGATATCTGCTGTCAGGCATTGATGGATACTGAAGTTACTGGTATGTTAGAGCCATGCATGACCTAAACCTTAATAATACAGCATTTTGCATTCAATTCAATTATTTCATTGGAAAGATGTCTAAAAAAAGACCTGACCCTTTAAGATTCACAACTGAGTCAGACATAGCTGAGGTGAAGCTGATGTGAGAGGATCTTATTCCAGACTTCTTATTGGGAAGCTCTGTTCCAAGAAAAATCTATAAGGGCTGCAGCTTGTTTGTCTATTAAAAAAAAAGGGAAACATTTTTAAGGTAAGTTTATCAATTTGAGGGGTATTGTACCATGCAACAAAAACTGTAGAGACTGTAAAATGACAGGGTATGTGATTTTTTTATTGCTGCAGTTCCTGCCTAGATTTCTCCAGTCCCTGGAGGTTTTACTGTGCTTCAGTGACTCATTTACAAGTCTCATGTTTGCAAGTGGCATGAATGCAGTATTAAAACCTACAATGGTGATTTGCAAACTGTAGTCTTTTTTGTCTGTAGGGAGCCGAGCAGCTCCACGATGCTGCTGGCAAGAATGCCTTAAAGCATGGAACTGGAACTGCCACTCCGAGACTGCTGCATTAGAAAGAGCCATCTTCAAACCCAGCAGGCAGAAGCATCACCAGAAATAAGAGAATGTAGGAGAAAGACAACTACTGTTGCTGTAGAAATAGCCACTGTGTAGGACTTGCCATCCTCACCAAGAGAGAGGAAAAAAGATCAACCACTACTGTGGTCCAAGGCTACTTATAATGGGATCTGCTACCCACTTTATGGGACTCCTGGGATGTCTGGGAAGGATGATTTTTAGAGGACTGTAGGAGGTGGTGAGGGAGGGTAACAAGGTCTCTCTCTGCAGCTCTTCTCGCCCCCTCCTGAGATGCCTATCTGCCCCATCGCATGCAGATACCCTATCTCCACCTCCTGCAAGGTGCAGCGTGGTCCCTGAACACCTGCTATTTACCATGATGTGCCTCCCCTGCATTGCAAGTCGGGGGAGGGGTTACAGGCGAAGGGAAGAAAGGGGTTGTTGGACTTTTTGCCTGATAAAGCCCCTTCACAGACCCCAACAGGAGCATAGATCAGTGCAAAATGGAGGCAGCTCTTTCAGCAGGAGCGCTAGCCTCTTATTGCATAAGCAAGAGAGTCATTCTGTCACTTAAGGCCAGAAGGCAGAGCTGCATGCAGGATGAATGGGTGAATGCTTCAAAACCTCTCTTTGAGATGGGAAGAAAACCACACATTTTTGCTGAAAATGTCAGCCTCCCAGAGCCTCCTTCCCCTGAGTTTCGACGTAACCTCGCTTAGTGCATGCCAAACAAAACAGGGAACTTTGTTCACTGAGTGGGAAGTTAGAGATGTTTCCAGGAGCACTGTCATCACTATCATCTTCACCCACAGGTTCAGAGATGACTCAGTGCATCTGAGGATGCCAGTTTTGGAAACCAAGCTGAGCGTGCTGCTTGTGCCAGAGACGGGGCTGAGGTCAGGCTTGCTAAACAGGCGTAGCCTTAGCCCCATCAGTCATACACTTGTTCTACGTGTTGGGGTTATTTGACTTCTTTAATTGAAGAGAAAGGGGGGCTGCGTATGATCGTTCTGCTGATAAAGTCATTACAAGTTAGCCTAACCAGATCCAGCCATGAATCAGTGGCCAGAAATTGTCTGGGTATATCATTCAAATTATGTGAATACATCGTGGGTCTGTATTTGAATGATCATGTATTTTATTTTCAGAGACTGACATGTAAAATCTCTGCAGCATCTTCAGGCTTCAGTAAAGAACATAAAAAAGGCTACATCTTTTTCTTTGAATGCTGTACTGTTTCCATTGCCAAGCTGGTACTCTCTCAAAGAGGGGGAAATTGTTCTCTTTTAAGCTTATTTGACCTCATTTGTTTTATACTGGTAAAGATATCTGCTATTTCTAATAATTGTTAATGACCATACTTTAAAATATCTAGAACTCAAGTCAATTTTTAAACAAAAGAACGTTTTTCCTGATTGTATCACCTCAAATGCTAGTGCTGTGATAAAGACAGGAAAAAGCAGCATGAACTGCTCCACTGGAGCAGCAGAAGAAAAGAAATAACGCCTAGGCAAGATTCGCTAATACCATATTGGGTGGCATGGTACGTTCCAAGTGTTTAAAAATAACAATATGACATTAGTGTATCAATGGTGCAAAATCAAAGGACTGCTGTCCTGGTTGGTAGGTCAGGAGTCTAGCATACACTGCTATTTTAAAGAAGTGTCGTAAAGCAGGTAGTAAAGTCTGTGGAGTGACAGTATAACCAAGAAAATGCTACTAGAAAAATTGCTGCTCTGTTACACCGGTGACTGAAGGAACATTTTAGTTGCAAGGCTGGCTGTGCATTGCAGGTTGAATCTGTTCTACTTGCCAATATTTATTCTGGGGAAAAAATGCACATATAAATAATGGTCACAAGCAATATGGACATGACTAAAGGTGCATGGGTACTTGAGTAAAATCCATTAGTCTGAGCAAGGTAGCATACCTGTGTCTAGTTATTATCACTTGGCTCTGGGGGCAAAGTGAGGTGATCATGGAATTGGCTGCCATAGTAATTATTCTATATTTGTCATTGCATTTGTGACTTCCATGTTAATACCAGCGAAATTAAAAAGCTTGTAAAAGTAGGAGCCTCCTCTGTCAAACATAGAGACATCTGAATGAGAAGTCCATGCAGTTTTATATTTTATTTTCTTCCCTATATATCCAGTCAGTCAGATTTTACAAAGCAAGGTGAAGAAATCCATCACCCATCTTCAAAAGTCTTAATCTAAACTTTAAAAGTCTTATTTCCTTGGTTCCCAGTAAAATGGACAAATTTCTCTCATTAAGAGACTGCATGATCAGAATTTTGTGAACAGTGTGAATTTCCTGTTAAAGTTTTGCCATTAGTTAAATATAGAAATGGCAGAGTAACTCTCAGAGTGGATCATTTTAAGTCTTCTAAGAGGATTAAAATATCTGATTCAGAGACACAGCCATTAGATGGATGACTTTTCAGAGTGAAGCAAAGCTCAGCCCTGCTCTGATGTTTATCCTGAAACTTCTATACTTATTAAAGTTTACTTTGAAGGTATGTTGCCAGTATGTTGACTGTATTTCAGTGATACTGAATATGATTGCTCATACTTAAAGTGACTGTCACTTTATTCAGTAAGACATATGAAGCTATAAATAAGGAATGGGATTTTTTTAGCTATGCTCCCCATTGGCTTAAGTTTACTGGGACTCTTGAAAGCCTTGGTGATGCTCTGCTTCAGGATTAGGCTGGGAAAATAGCTGGACTTTTTCAAATTCTAGACCTAAAATCCTAATGCCAAAAGGAAGAAAGTATTACTGCTGCTGTTCATATTGCATTGCTATCCAGAGCTCAGATCTGACCCTTGTGCCCGGCACAGTGCAAAGCCTCAGCATGACATGTCTTTCACCTAACAGCTTGTCTTGTCTAGATAAGAGATGCTGTATCTAAGTAACATTAGTCATTTACATATTTTCCCCAGTGGGGATGGCTATCATTTTGCCCAAACACTTTGTTAATGATACATCAATTACCAAAAAAAAGAGGTCAAGAACCTTGAATTACTCCTAACTGGTAGCAAGCTAAATTAGCTGTTGAACTTCCTGTGTTATTTCCACTTCAACAATAAACTGCAGCACATTGTCCTCCTGAACTGTATTGTATGTGCTTTTGTAGAAAGAAAAATAGTCATAGAAAAATAGCTTCATGCGGCTAAAAGCATCATTCCAGAATTTGTGCTGAGACACAACCAAGGTACGTCAGCATGCTTGTGCTAAGTCTGCCTGCTGCTTTTTTCAATTTTTGCATAAATGAAAGCAAGGTAGGAGGAAAACCTAAATATGTGTGACAGAATTGGGCATCCTTAGTCACCTGTGACTCAGCACTAAACTAGACTTTGATCCAAAACCAAGCAGAGCTCCAACAGTCTTAAGCTCTCTGCTAAACTCCCATCGAACCAAGCTAGAAGTTTTTAGGCTCTGGCCTGGAGTACAACCTAAACTAAAATCGTGGCAAAATTTATGATTAAAAGAAATGATCTCTTTTTCTTTTAATAAATAAAGAGGAGCAGTTGCTCCTCTTGAATTAATTGGGCATGAATTATTACCTTCTTGGAAGCGACGGCTGGAAGAAAGTCTTCACGCTCTGCTCAGACCATAACACGCTCCCCATGGCTTTCTGTGGAGATGTGGCAACACAGTTTATCAGAGAATGAGTTGAACACACTAACTGTACTGTGTTAACACAGGAGACTATTATTTACAGTGGACAGCTGGAATTGGAAAGTACTTCATGGTGCTGCAACTATACTGGTACCATGTGTCTCATTCTGGATCTGTATTTCTTTTTTGTTATTGCAGGCCCTTTCATGTTAGAGAATCAAGACCTTCCCAAGAGTGCAGGGGTCATCAGCAGAAGATGCCTAATCCAACAGTGGCTTGTCTGGAAATTTTCTCAAAAGCATGCAGCCTAACAAGAAATAAATAAAGTGGAAGTGTTGAGGTGAATTTACCAAGCTATGCTACCACTGCACTTATATTCATTCATTCATTCAGCAATTCAAGTTACTAAGTTACTTGCACAAGCCTCAGTAATTTAGTTTATAAGCATAGCATCAGCCAAAGCTTACCAGCTACATCGAAAAAAGGGTGTGATCTCTTAGGGAGTCTCATATTTTAAAGTCTCTGAAGTCTGTTTTGTGCTTAGGACTGAAAAGCTATTTTCAAGCCTCAAGCAGCAGAAATTACTTTTGTGCATTCCTTTCTTAGAGGGCATAGATGAAAATGAGATTATAGGGGTTTTTTGCTTAAGTCTGGATTTTAGCTGGCCAAGGAGCAAGATACATGTTGTAAAGGCTTTCACACCCTGGAGGCATATCTTGAGGCAGATGCTTAGGATCCAGCCCTTGCAGATGAAGTTGGGTTCTGTGAGGCATGTGCATGTCTGTGAGCATGCCTGTCTCTCCTTGCTCTATTTCTTTTCAGGACTTTTCAAGGGGAGATTCACTGAATATTGAAGGAGGAAGGGGAGAGTCCCTCCATCTCTGCCACTAACTTCCTGAATTATTACTGCTTCCTCCACTCAAACCTGGCAATGTGTGTTGAATGGACAATGAAACAGATCCTCGAGTGCTAACAACCAGCCACTGATGCCATTTTACTGATAGCTATGTTGAGAGTCTGTCCCACTCCAGTGGGAGTCTGATGATGTATGTTGCAGAGTGAACGTATGTGAATCTCTCTGCAATTTATATATAAAACATGTTGGTAAATCTTGCTTTCTATAGGTATATTAATCTTATTGTCTCCAGCTTTTTATGGTTCATGGCATGAACTAACCTGTTTGCTCATATGAATAAGAAGCATTGAGAGCAACTGAGTTATTGAAAGCTTTTGTCTGAACATCACTGTACTAAATAGCCAGATGCCTGTGATGCTCTGTTTTATAAACATCCCTGTTTATTCCCATAGAAAAGCCAAGCCATTTCTTCTAAATTTGTAATCTAATCTCCAACATAACACAGGCCCCAAGATTCCCGAGGTTATTGAAGTTGCATATTTTCCCCAATATAATATTAAGAAGTTAGGTTCAAGTTAATTAACATAAAAAATAGAGATCAATATTAAAAGCAGGAAAATGAGACCATTAAAAAGAAATTGAAGTAAAAATACACATTCAATATTGCCACCCTCAAACACTCTCCTTTGCACTGAAATTTGTATTTTGAATCCAAGTATGTGGTTCATGTTTACTGTTTTCTTGGAAAAACAGAATAATTTTGACAAAAATAAGCAGAACTCCACCATGGTTAATTGTATTTCCATGCCACGTGATTACAAGAAGAGTAGTAGTGATAAGAGTATTCCCTTGACATGACTACCTATTCCATCCCATACTCTTCAATAACCATTTTTAAATAGTGGGATACTTGCAGAGTTTAGTTTGCCCGAACTCATCCTATCTATGCACAGAATAGAAGCAGTGATCAATTTTTCAAAAGGTTTTGTTAAAGCCTTCACTGTTGAGAAATTATGCAGTAGGAATGATAACACAAAACATGATCGTTGCTGTTGTCTTTATAATGCTTTCTCTTCTGAAGTATTGGATTTCACCAATGGATGTGCCTAAATACTAAGTAGGAATTCGCACCTGTTGAGCTGAACATCAGGTTTTTTTGAACCAAGAAATAAATATTGCCAGAATTAAAGCTTTTGCCAAAAATGATCTTGTGAGAATATAAATCTTTATGTTAACAAATCATCATATGCATGGTGTTTTTTTAATGCCTTTTGTTATTGTTTTTGTAACATTGAATAACTAGAAGTTTGTGCAACAGAACAACAGATTGTAACAAGGAAGATGGCACACCACCCCTTCCAGAAAGCAGTGATCAGATGTCCCAGGCCACGCCTGGGGATGGTCCTGGCATGATGGTATTTTGCCCTGAATTTTAATGCACAACAAGAAACAGGGAAAATAGCAATCATGGCTGTAGCAAATCACTAAGCACCAGAGCCACAGCCAGCGAGCAGAAGACAATTCCCCAGATGCCCTTCCCATCCAATTTTCTGTGCCTTTGGCACTGTCTGTAACTACTTATGCTGAATCTTATGACCTAAATGCACAGGGGGTACCTTTTTTTTTAATCACCTAGCTGTAGAAGGAAGACATGGTTTAAACCAGCACAACCCAGTGCCAGGAATAAGAAATTTTAGGAACTGATCTTGCCTCTTGGTGATGTCAATGACAAAACAAATGTCCTGATCTTAAACCACTGAATACTATAGCTATAAAAACAAAATAAAGAGAGGGAGGAACCCAAGTAATTCTGTATTACAAAGCATTGCCAAGCTATATGGATTTAGTACACAGGCATAAATACTCAGGGCAGAGCAGGGCAGGGAAAGCTACTTGCAAAAAGCTTGCTCAATTTTGCATTCAGCTTTCAGGCTGAAAACAGCTAAATGGATTCCAGCTGGTTAGCACAGGTCACACTAATGAAGATATGGGCTAGCAAGCAAAGTGCAAGTCTAAGTTTCCCAGGAGGTTTATATTTAGTTTGCCAACCCACAGAGCAACCCCTCCCAGTATATTGTTACTACTGTTACCTGCATCCCCTGGACCAGAGCTCATACGTGCATGTCTACTTGCCATGCAATTGCACCTTTATTTCCTACACTTATTCTTGAGAGGAAGCATGAAAGATAAATTCCAAAAGAAAAGAAACAGATCAGATGTCTCTGTGGTTTCTTAACCCTTTCTCCTCCCTCCCCACTATATTTAAGGCCTTATTTAATAAATTCATTCATATATCTGCAGGACTGTGCCCCAAGTTATGTTTGTACCACTCTTAGGATATCACTTGTACTCACTGATATCCCACCTTCGGTAACAATCTTTAATAATAAGCACTATCCTGGGCACCCTATGGTATTCTGTTATCCTTTGGTACCACACTTAAGACCATACTTTATTCCCTTCTGTGCTAAGCCTCATGACAGTTGTATGTCTCCCTTTAGTGTGCATAAAAGCAGCAATGGTTTTGATTTGCCCTTTGATCCTTTGAGTTTTACTTTGCTTTAATCAAAGGCTGACAAAGCATTCTGGCAAGACTGCATGAGAGTAGGTGTCCAGGAGAAACACAAGTGTACAGTGTGCCCTCTGTATTAAGCAGAATCAAAATAGTGTCTCTCTCCAGAATGGAGATATGTTTGAAGAAAAAGGATAACAGATAGAGCCTTTTTCATGTAAAATGGGGATATCCATAATGTTTCTCTAAGCACAGAGAGGTAATATGGGTACCTATAGCAACTAGATAGATATTCCCATTCTGCTCCAGGTAATCATTTAGAAAAATTAAAACTGTCTCCCATAAGTATGTGGAGATTACTAAAACGGTAGGCAACAGTGCAAGGATAGAAGTAGAACTAAAATAAAATTATTTTAAAATACACCCTCTATGCAAGATGTGAAGTTCTAGTCAGATTATAAAAGGGATTAAATAACTTCAAAGGAAAATTAATACATAAAGTTGATTCTTAATATCAGAACCTGGTCTGCCTGAGCCCAAATGTTACAGTTTCCTTAGATCTCAAAAATGTTAATTTATTTTTGCCTGCTACCAGCACAGATTGCTTTGCTGGATGAAGGACAAATGCCCATCAAGTCATTTGTCAGTTTTTACCTAGCTAAAACCTCTGTGTTTCTTTACCAGACAGAAAATATAAGGAAGGTTAGATGCTGACGTATGATAAACCGTCATCATTTTACTGGAGATATTCAGTAATTCTCTTATGGCTATTTATAGTCATGCTGGAATTTAGGAAGATTTACCAATCTGCTGATATTGCCTGCCCTGTGGAAAAAAATAAACCTCCTTATACGTCTCAAATGTTTTTTAAAGCAGTGAATAAAAATGCAGTAAGAACTGAAGGTTCAGAATTTTTACAGCATCTTTTTATCCCTCCAATTATTTGGTTTTTGTATTTTAATCTCAGTCATTTTACATTGCAGTAGGTTCGTGTTTTCTGAACACAACCCTGAACTAAATTGCAGCTAGCCTTATTCTTTCCCAGACTTCATCCATTTTGGATCATCTATAGAACTTAACTGCCCCATGAAAACTGTGCGGTTTTTAATTAAGTTTATTTTAGGAGTCCCAAACTAAGGACACAGTGTAGTGCCAAAGAAATCTAAACACTAAGTAGTGCAAATAAAAGCTAGATCATTTTAGTGGTGTTTTTGCTTTGAAAACAAAACAGGACCAGAATGCCCAACTCTCTTAGTCTTGAAGGAAAGATCTTATCCTGAAATAATATAATTACAATTAAGTTAAAAACAAACTGATACTTTCCACAGTTCTTTAATTAGACCAGAATTAACTGAGAGTTATTTTTCTTATACCAGATTTTCCCCAACCTCTAGGACTTTTTCAAAGTATCCTGACTTCAGAGCAACTGAAACAACTATTCAGTATGCCAGTACAGGGTTTCTAGCATTAATTTCTAATGTGAGTCTCCTGTTAGCTTTTGTTGGTTTTTAGTATCACCCAGGTATATCTTTTTAATCATGAACATTGTAGTGACAGTTGTCGTGTTCACTGGTTGGGACAGGAAAACTAGGACTCCTGGCCAGATCTCTGGGATTAAGGGTGATAATAAATTGTATTAGATGTAGACCTGTAGTACAGCATGAAGCAACACAAGGTTTCACAGATATTTTGTGTCAAGAGAGGAATGGCAGGACTCGGGAATTGCTAGTTCCTTTCTGGGCTCTGAGGAGAACTGGTCTATGCTGGCCCCAGTCTATTATGTCTCTCTTGTTCCCTGTTTCTTTCCCACCTCTGGTTCCTTGTTCACAGCCCTTTTTTTTCTTCAGGTTGCTTATCCACATCCTCATTGCATAAAACCAGTGTCCTCAACCTCATCTCAGTCTTCCTCCAGACTTCCAGGCTCTGGCCCTCCACCTTCTCCTCTTCCTCATTCCTCATCCAAGCCATTTCTCTTATGTGTTGTTGCCTCTATCCATGCACCTTCTTCTATTACTTAGCCTTACCAGCACCTCACAGCAATATCCCTTTTGAGCCCCATGAGCAGTCCTTGCCTCCCCAGACTTTATCTTGATGCCCAGTTCCAAACTAGGTGCCCCTCAGGATTTCATGTCTAATGTCTTCCCACAGGAACAAAGGGATGAGATCTTACGGCCTAGATGCCTTTCTTTTTACTGTAGGAAACTACTCCCTATGCCAGATCAAACTCCAGACAAAAATTCAATATTGTTGCTTTCCTGTTGGAAAGCTGTTCTAGACCTCCTTTAGCTTCCAGACCAAACTTAACCAGATTGAGTTTATACCCTTTTCCTTTGTCAATATTGACAATATATCCTTTGCCAATATTGTCCACACCCAATGTTAACTGATTTCCTTATAGCCAGCAAACATTTCCTCTTTTTTATTTTTACTCACCTAAATAAACTATGCTCTTCTAATATCCCTCCTCTAAGTAAAGTTTTCCTTTACCCATTCATTTTAATCCTCCTGCTCTGTATCTGTTCAACTCTGGATTCACCTTCATTAAACATAACCATCCAGAATAGAATAAAATATTGCAGATAGGGTGTTACACATTAGCACTAATACTTTCCTTTCAGTACTGGAGATGCTACGTCTTAAGCTTTCACATATATTTTTGAGGCTATGTATGTCAGACTGATGTCTCATATATTCCCATAATAGACTAATACTCTCGGTTTCTTTATCTTCATCAATTTCTAAGAGTTGACAAATTCCAAATTTATTGATGAAATTTGTGTTATTCATCTCTAATCCCACTTCCAGCTACTGTACTGAACCCTATTTGTGCCACTCGAGTTGTCAGTGATATTCTGAAGTGTACCCTGAATGATATTCTAACTCTTCTTGAATATTGTCAGTGCCTCACAACTGCTTGTTATCAGCACATTTAGCACACTGCCATTTTTGGTGTCAAGGTCATTAATAAAAATATTTAATGAGTTCTGTCTCAAGACTGATCTTTGAGGAGTAATCACTCTACAGCCAGATAGATGCTCTTTCAGCACAATCTGGAGCTCCCTCTCTAGTTTTTTCCTTACTAATCTTATAATTCTTCTATAAAAACTGCATCTTCTACAGTTTAACTAATAGTTTCCTATGTGACATCAGGCTGAAGACAAGACAGACTAAGAAAATGCAGTATCTCTGATCTGTAAAATCGATTCCCTAACAAAGAAAGGGGTGAAGTCAGTATACTGTGAGGCATCTTCAGCAGAATCAAGTTATATTTTATCCCATTTTCACTTACTTTATGCTTTTAGTTATTCTTCCCACAAGCGTTTCTGCTAAGCCATATCATGTCTAGGAGACCAAACACATGAACACCCATCCCCCCACCACACACTTGTCTCAAAGACTTTTATTGTGCTTGTTATTATTTTGTCACTCGGTCCAAACCCATAAGATAATAGCTCTGTTCAAACTCCTTGCTATGAATCTTACCAACTCATGTCAATTCTTTCTGTATTCTGCAACATGCGGTGTATCTGACCACAGCGGCTCAAGTGCACTGTGCTCTTTGTATGCTGCTTCTGGTTCAGATGAGCTTATTTCCAGTTCTGAACCCTCACCTCCTTTACACATCCTGCCTTTCACCCTGCATTAAACATCCCATCCTCCTTGTAGAGTCCGGTACCTATTAGCTAGCTCTGCAGATGTTCAAAATCAAGAACCACTGATTCGGCTGCAATAACAAATATTCAGCACATCTGCAAACCAGATCCCACAGTGTGAAGCCAGATCTGAAAAAGGGAGTGACCCCCAGTTGGCAATCATTCGCCTCACTTCACACAGGAGGAGAGAGAATCCCATTCCCAAGGCCAGAGAATTCAATTATTTAATTTCTCCTCAACCCACGATTTGCAGTCCAAGTGTATGTGTGCGCCCAGATGGTCCCGTTCTCCTGCTAGCCTTGCCTGTTGTTATTCCCTGCTGCGAATTGTCTCCAGGGCTTCAAGCAAGTTAGCTACACCCAGTCCACCACTAATTTTCTGTGCAAAGGAAGGGCTTGCAGGGATGTTTGCAATGCAAGTGGCAGTCGGGCTAGCAGCAACGCAGCTGGGAAGGAGGTGGCTCACAAGTCTGGCTCTTAGGCTGCCTCTCTAGCTGGCACTCAACAGAAAACAAGTGAAACCGAGGACAAGATCATGGTTCTGAAAAGGGGGTTTAAGTCAACATGATACATCTTCTAGCTGAAGCTGGGATTAAGGACACACCATTTTAATTTTGGAGCCAGAACTCAGACTGGAGCCACAAGCTGCTGAGCACCCACTCTGCTTACCTGCCGATTTGTAATCTAGCACGTGTCAGCTGGCTCTCCAAGCAAGGGAGCTTACGTGCAGGGCTGGGGAATGCCTCAAGTCTGAAAGCTGCACCGACAAGCAGTTGGCACTGGCCACGCTCAAAGTGACTCATCACTCAGTCTTCAAAGGGTGTCCCAGCAGGTTTGGCCCCTCCTTCCATACCATTCCACTCTTAGTATCTCACCACAAAAATGAGATCCCTGTATTGGAACAAACGGAGATAGACAAGAATGCTAGAGGACTCCATCGCAGGAAAAAAAGCATCTCAGAGAGTTAGGCTGCTTGGGACAGTATGGAGTAGACAGGACTGGATAGGGCCCCACATAAGCTAGAGCAGACAGCTTGCATGCCAGTTGCTCAAGCAACTGACGAAACTCAACCCCAGCTTGCTGCACAGCCATCAAAGATATCACACACCCCTGGACTCCTTTAAAACCATTGCTGCCAGAAATGGTGTCAAAACAGTGGAGGAATCTTGGCCACTGTGAACAAGTATAGCAGGCTCTGACTATAAATGGTTTGTTCAAAGTCAAGTAGGAAACCTGTTGGCAAAAAAAGGAAGAAAGCTCCGTTTTTCCAAATTCCAGAGATAATTTCAGCCATATTTGTTCACAGTTTAAAAGAAAAATTAAAGCTTTACAGTTGAAGATGGATGAACTATTCATAGCAAATAATGTAGCCATCAAACATAGCCTTTTAGTCACTTGATGTATTATCAATGAAGAGCCTGATTTTTATGAATATGCTCATTAGTTGTAATTGTTTAACAAATGATTTATCTGAAAAAGTTTCATCCCCTGAGTTGCCTCTGATCTACTTGCCTTTTGATATTCGCTAGATGTGGTACATGATTACTTTGCTCCCTCATAGAATAAGTGAAATACTATCAGTATCTGTGAACACTTGCAGCATGAATATTTATTTGTGAATGCACATGTTATATGACTTGTCATTAAAGGCATCCATTATCCCACTATGAAGAGTAGTTTGACTCTTTTTTTTTTAATATGTGTAATTTATTGTGGCATCTATTCATTAGAAAGGTTACTTTAAAAATACAACTAAGTAATTACCTTTAAATGTTAATTCATCCCTTGCTGCAAATATTTTTCCTTTTAAATACGCATTTTAAATGCTGCTATAAACATAGAAATGGGCTTCTTAACTCTTGCACAGCCGAACACACCTTTTCTTCAGAGAATCAGCATCTACGCCAAAACCCAGCAGTATGATAACAACTTGCATTCACATATAATATGTCTTCCTGAAAGAATTTACACTGTAGGAAACAGAAAAGTGGTGCCCAGAAGTTAAAGAGAAAAAAAAAAAAGAGACAGGGAGAAATTGTAGACATTCACAGGAAAAACTAAATTCCCCAGGAAATAGAAAAATGCCATAAAGAAAACAAGGTGAAGTGCTGTGGAACAGTTAAAAAACTTCACAGAAAATAAAAGCTTGTAACGATAAATGACTAAAGAGAGGAGGACACTGAAGCTGGAAACTCTGCTTGTAATTCAGGCATATTAAAGGAAACTTCAGATCTGTGTACAAGGCCGGCATTAATTTGTTTGTTTACATTGGAAAATATTACATGTTGTTTTGGAATTATTTTTTCTTTATCCAGAAATAGCACTCTGAGCACTACTTCTGTGCTGTTTCAGTTGCTTCTCACATGTAAAATCCATATTTGCTAAATACAGTGTACCAAGTGAGATAGTGACAAATAACGGACCACAATATGATTTGTTAAAAGTGTTTCTGATGTTCTGCTAAAGGATATGGTTTTAAATGCTCCAGTGTCTGGGGTACCCACAGTGAATTGCCCTTATAAAAGCTGTGCTAAAATTTTTAAAAACAAAACTTCAAAACCCATAGAAAGAAATTCAGATCCCTGCTTGGTGCCACAGAATTTCGGGGAATGGTTATAATAATTGCATAAAATACTTCCATACAGTTCAGTAGGAAGTTGAGAGTCTCTTATGTAGTCACTATTGCTAATGAGAGTATGAAAATTTTTTATTAACCATGAGAAAATGAAGCAGATTATGTGACAAAAGGTAATGTAAGTTAAAGCTTTTTCATCCGTAAGACAGTGAATATAAAAAGAATAGCAAAACATGGGTGCAGCAATTACTAAGTAGATGCAGATCAGCGGGAGAAATAGAAGGCCTTCTCAGATACGTCTCCAAAGGAAGGAAGAAAAAAAGCTGCACTCTAAGTCTACAAATAGCAAATCACAATGGGCCAAAAAGGACCCAGTAAATCAGACACATCAGGGAATGAACTGCATAAAGCTGTCCAGAAACTAAAACCTGGGACCTGTTGTGAAGGAATACAAGACTGAAGAGACTGACTCAGACTGTTGTGTTGTAAGGACTGTATATCTTCCATCAGGAAGATGGACATATTTGACAAGCAGGCATTTAAGACTTGGGCTTGGCATCCATGGAGAATCCTACCAGAAGTCTCACTCGCCCTTTGTTTTTTAGCTTTAGCTCTAAGATTATGGAGATATCTTATCCATGGGCTTCAACAGAAAATGTTCATTATCTGCCACTGGAGAACTACACTTGGTACCTGGAAACAGAAAAAAGAAGAAAAAGTGATAGAAGAACAGTTGGAGCAACTAAGGAATCCGGTGTATTCAGAGTACCTACAACTGCAGGATTAAACTGGGAACAGTCCAAACAAGAATTTGATGTCTTCGTGAAGTTGGATAGAACCACAGAAAAGAATGACAACATATGTTTTAATATGGAAACAATGAAAAACAGAGCATACACATAGTGTGGAAGCAAACGCAGACCAAAACAGTAACCTGCTTTTGGACAGAGTTGCTGTATTTGTGAAAAACGAAGTAATTTTCCAAAAGGCTGTAAACAAGAAGAAAATGGACTGATAAGAACAGAAGTGTATGTATTCTCCAGAAAGAAAAGGATTCAGCAACAATCAAGTTCATTATAATAATAGCATAACTAAAGATTTTCTAGTGGAACAATTAGGCCCAGCAACTTGAATAGTACCTTGAATATAAATGGAGCATGTGTTAATTTTAAATTGGACAGTAGACATCAGGTCCAGTTGCACACCAAAATCGCAATTAAAAATTGAAAAGAAAACCTAGTCATGCGGAACACAGCTGGTAAATCTAACATTTTACATTAGAAAGCCTACTTCTAGTGTGAATATTTGTGCATTGGTTATTAAGAGAAGCAAAATCCTGAAAGATTATGTAAATTGTCTCTGGTCATCCTTCCCATGCTCCACTTTATGTAACTGAGCTTGATTTTAGAACTAATATCTTGAAAACTAGGCTGCATATGAAGATTAGGGTACCAAAGGTAAACCAAGGTATTCAAGTGTCTCACTGTAAATCATTCCTGTCTGCTTCTGCTGTCCTAATATAGATGTTTGAAACTTCCAAAATATAACTGAAGTTATGCTGCCTATGCCCATCTTTTTATTGATATATTATTCATACAACCGAGATTGAAGACAAATTGCCTCAATAAATTGTGTTATTTCATGCAACAGTGGGTATAACATTGTTGTTCTCATTGTGTTGGCATCACTGGAAAGATATTTGATTGTTGTAATGTCATAGAGATTTTATTTTTCAGTTTAGCACCATGCAGTTTATTGCTTTTAGCTGATGTTTTGATTTTTGTTCCCCTGCCACCAGATATCTCACTTAAAAATCATAATCATATGACTTCCTTTATGATGAATGAATACTACTTTGTAAAAATCCCTAAAAGAATTTAATTGAATTCATTGGAATTTTCAGCAGTTCATTCTATCCTGGAATAAGAATAGACACAAATTTCCCCTGCTCTAAACCAGTGGTGAAAACATGTTTATTATAATATGAGACTTATTAATAGACAATTTTCTTAGATTCTCACTTGAAATACTGTAGCATCAGTTACTGGAATCTTACTGGCTTAAAAAAATTTGAAGGCATGAAGAAGTTACTGAAGGTACAGGAGCCAGCAGGAAAACCCAAATCTCAATATTTGCCTCTCAGGTTTAAGAAAATCTTATCTGAAGCCTGACTGGTTTATTAATTGATTGCTTTTGTCCAAATCAGCGATGCAATAGAAGAATTGCCCATTTCCCAATTGAAGAAAATTGTGAATTTTCTGTACTTTGGCTAAATATCTTCATAAATATTGTATCTCTAGACAGAATGTTGGGTATCTATTCACTGATACTGTTATTCTGTGTGGACAAGAGGTGAATAAACAGGATTCAAAAAGGAATAATATTTCAAGATTTGAAAGTAATGAGGCAACTTGTACTACTTTTTCCAAGTGTCAGGATACAACCCAAAATGGATGCTGACACCCTCTCTCTAAAATAATTTCTTGTCTTTCTTGTGAGTTTCCAAATATATGACAAAAGAGAGTGAGAAAAAAAGAGACAAATATAGATGCTGATAATTATAGAAAAAGCCTTCTGGCATGTCCAGAAATAGAATGCAAACTTCTGACTCATAGGTCTGCATCCTGGCCACCACATCACACTGCATTTCCTAGAGACTTATTTTCATTGAGTAAATGCATATTTCATAAATATTAAGATTGAAATGTACTGTAAAATTGTCACCAAAATCTCATTTTATGTACCATTAAGAGTTTACTGTGTTTATATACATTTTAAAATAATGTCCCACAAGAAAGCCCCCAGACTGCAAGATGTTACATCATTTCATTACTAATGCTTAATATTTTATAAATCATCAATGTTAATCTATCTCAGCTGGGCTATGAAAATCTTTCAAGCATAAGTAATTGGAATTTTGCAAGGGTCTTTATTTTACTAGGAAATACAGAAATGGCAAATGATAAAGGTGTTTTCATGAACAGAGACAGCATCATGCTATTGTGAATGAAATTAGTTTTAGCTTAATATTTTGTCAACATCAAGGAAAGCTGTGTGTGCCCCTGATCTTCATCATCCATTCTCCCTGACTTCATTGCATTTAGGAAGACATTTTGCAAACAGTTTGAAGGAGATTTTTAATTAAATAAGCCTAAATATAAAACATTACTTTTTCCAAGAAATATATGGGTTTGGTGTCCTAAAGGTGTGCCCCATATAGGTAATACTCAATTCACTGAGTTCTAGAAGCTCATCTGGCACTTTTTGCATACAAGTATCACCCTGTTCCTTGGAATACCTAAATTATAAGGAGGGAATACAAGTACGGGAAGCACAAGAAATACAGACCTAGAGCCCCGCATATATGCAGGTTTCTAGAAACAATATGAATATATGCACACATTTTTAATATGTCATGACATTTTGGGTGAAAAAACAGCACAGCCTTATATTTGAACAGATTTTTATATATGGGAAAGTAGAGGGTTTGGGGTTTGTGGAACATCGCTTTCCCTTCTGTGAGCACAGACAACCAAGAAGTTTGGATGATCTACTTGGCACAGAGGAAACTGCTCTTCAGGAGAATAGCCTAGCTACAGCCAGGGACACTAAATAGGCAACAAAAGGAGACAGAAAAAATCAGCTCCTATTTAGTTCATAATCAAAATACCAGAAGAAATGAAGACTTTCTATATGCCAATGTATGGGTAACAGGCAAGAGATATTCAGACTGCTTGCTTATGAGCACACATTTCACTTATTCATTGAAAGCGGGTGGAAGGGGGCATGTTAATCAAATGTTTAAAAACTTGATATATTAGAAGGAATGAAACTGCAAAAGCAATGGAGGAAGGGTGTTCTTGCTCATTCACCACTCCCAAGTCATTGACGGCCTGGGAGAAAAAGTCTTAAATCGTCATATACCACCATTCCTACAGAAAAATCGCAATATGGATACAGTGGGCATGTTCTTCCTTCCATCAAATCTGAGCACAGAGTGAGCTCCAAAAATACTCTTTAATAATGTGCAGGGGGGGAAATTAATTATTGTGGGGCCTTTCTCTCTGACTGACAGATGTTTCAGCAAAAACTACGCTTCTACCCCTGGAACTTGTAAAACTATAGATTAATATTTCCTAACCTGTAAGTGTGTTTGACCTGGTGGCATTGTGTACCACAGTGTGCTGGTTTTGTCTGGGATCGAGTTAATTTTCTTCACAGTAGCCAGTATGGGGCTGTGTTTTGGGTTTGTGCTGAAAACAGTGTTGATAACACAGGGATGTTTTCGTTATTGCTGAGCAGGGCTTACACAGAGTCAAGGCCTCTTCTGTTTCTCACACTGCTCCATCGGCAAGTGGGCTGGGGGTGCACAAGTGTCCCGGTTTCAGCTGGGATAGAGTTAATTTTCTTCCTAGTAGCTGGTACAGTGCTGTGTTGTGGATTTAGTATGAGAATAATGTTGATAACACACTGATGTTTTAGTTGTTGCTAAGTAATGTTTACACTAGTCAAGGACTTTTTGGCTTCCCACGCTCTGCCAGGTGCACAAGAAGCTGCAGGGGGGCACAGCCAGGAGAGTTGATCCAAACTGGCCAAAGGGCTATCCCATACCATATGATGTCGTGCCCAGTATATATACTGGGGGGAGTAGGCCGGGGGGCAGCGATCGCTGCTCAGGGACGGGCTGGGCATCAGTCAGCAGGTGGTGAGCAGTTGCATCACTTGGGTTTTTTTATTTTTCCCTGGGTTTTGTTCCTCTCTCTCTCCCCCTATCTTGTTATTTTTGTTTTCATTACAAATTATTACTATTATTATTATTATTATTATTATTATTATTATTCAGTTATTAAACTGTTCTTATCTCAGCCCACGAGTTTTCTTACCTGTGCTTTTCAGATTCTCTCCCCCATCCCACCAGGAGGGGGGAGGGTGAGCGAGAGGCTGTGCAGTGCTTAGCTGCCGACTGGGGTTAAACCATGACAAGAAGAAGTTGGGAGGGGACACAGCTGGGACAGCTGACTCCAACTGACCAAAGGGACATTCCATACCATATGACATCATGCTCAGTATATAAAGCTGGGGAAGAAGAAGGAAGGGGGGGACGTTCAAACTGATGGTGTTTTTTCTTCCCAAGTAACCACGTGATGGAGCCCTGCTTTCCTGGAGATGGCTGAACACCTGCCTGCCCATGGGAAGGAGTGAATGAAATCCTTGTTTTGTTTTGCTTGTGTGCGCAGCTTTTGCTTTCCCTATTAAACTGTCTTTATCTCAACCCACAAATTTTCTCAATTTTACTCTTCCGATTCTCTCCCCCATCCCACCGGGGGAGTGAGCGAGTGGCTGTGTGGGGCTTAGTTGCTGACTGGGGTTAAACCACGACAGGCCTTTTTGGCACCCAATGTGGAACCACCTGAAGCAATGGCGGAAAAGCCTTACAAGAAGCAGTGCAAGTGCAGCAGTGACCCGACCTGAGCTGGCTTGGTGCCCAGTAACTCCACACAACACACCACCTGTCCTGCCCTGAGTCACCACCATAACAGATGGAGCCCAAAGTCATGGACTAAATGAACTCAATAGACATTTTGTGGACATTTGAAAGACATTTTATAGGGGTGGTCCATAGACTAAGGGAATGATATCTGTGTATTGTATCAAAGGATGGGAAGATGGGTGGTGGTTAATGAAGACGCATTGGATAGTGTGGTACCTAAGCAAGATGTAAATGGTATGGAATAAGGGGTGGAGAATGTGCTGGTTTTGGCTGGGATAGAGTTAATTTTCTTCATAGTAGCTAGTATGGGTCTATGTTTTGGATTTGTGCTGAAAACAGTGTTGATAATACAAGGATGTTTTCATTACTGCTGAGCAGTGCTTACATAGAGTCAAGGCCTTTTCTGCTTCTCACCCCACCCCACCAGCGAGTACACTGGGATGCACAAGAAGCTGGGAGGGGACACAGCTGGGACAGCTGACCCCAGCTGACCAAAGGGATATTCCAGACCATATGACGTCATTCTCAGCAATAAAAAGCTGGGGGAAGAAGAAGGACTGGGGGGGACATTCGGAGTGATGGCATTTGTCTTCCCAAGTAACCGTTACGCGTGATGGAGCCCTGCTTTCCTGGAGATGGCTGAACACCTGCCTGCCCATGGGAAGGACTGAATGAATTCCTTGCTTTGCTTTGCTTGCGTGCGCGACTTTTGCTTTCCCTATTAAATGTCTTTATCTCAACCCACGAGTTTTCTCACTCTTACTCTTCTGATTCTCTCCCCCATCCCACTCAGGGGGGGAATGAGTGAGCGGCTGTGTGGGGCTTAGTTGCCGGCTGGGGTTAAACCACGACACACAGAAAGTGCTTGATTATCAGGTTAGTGGTGCCTAATTCAATGGAAGTGATGGAGACTGATTTACATTTCTTATGTGGAAACAGAATCAAATATATAACCATGTAACCAGTTGGTGCTTTAATAGGGACAACTTAGAAATGCTGAAAATAATTATGGATCAAATCAGTCAAGAGAAAAAATATAAACAGAAGCGTCTGAGAGATGACTGGAACTATTTCACATTATATTCAAAATCCACAGTCCAAAAAAGTGAGAAAATATCCACACTGCCTAAAAAGCAACCTAGTAAGGGAAAAAAGCAGGTACAAAATTATATTCACTTTATATATATATATATACGTATTTTAAAAATGGAACAGAGGGAATATATCCATAACTACTCAAAGTGTTCTGACTGTGGTTCATTATTTTAAAATGTGTATAAACATGGGGTAAATTCTCAACATAGCACCCATAATAAGATTTTGATGAGAAAACCGATCATTCCTCTGTTTAATATTTATGAAATAAGGATTTACTTAGTGAAAGTAAGCCTTTAAGTGAAGCAGTGTGGTTCTATGACCAGAATGAAATTAATATAAATAATATGTTAGAAACTAAGAGCTATAGAAAATGTATAAAAGGAGAAAAAAGGAACGTGATGAAAAGCCTCTAGTCAGCAGAGTTAAAAACAATGCAAATGAGACTTTTAAGTAAACTAGGAACAAAAGAAATCCTGAAAACAGTGTCAGTGCATTGCTTTTTAGATAGAAATTATTTTTTCCTCTGTCTAGGCTCAACTCAGAATTACACTGCGACAACAACGCAATCTCAGTGCAGGGGGAGGAGGTAGACTTATCCCGCTTAATGCAGGAAAGGGAAAGTGGTCTGTCAGAAATGTGCTTTTCCAGCAGTGGAATGATGCACCTAAGCCCTGTGGTGATGAGGGCACTGCGATAATTCCCACGCTACCAATACTTTGGTCACTGCTGCTTAACTGCTTCCTTAAGTGAGGTGTTTCTAAAGGAGCACATCCAGGTAACTTGTATTTTAGACAGGAGCTGATTTTTGTTGTCTTGAACTTCCTACTGGGAGCTAGATCTCAACCTTTTCTTTGTTTGTTTTCTCTGAAGACTTCCTGGAATGCTGTGTGGAGAGGACTTCTGTAAGATCTTGCATTCCAACCTCACCTATTGCATGCCAGCCACACTGCTGGAGGAGAGCTGCCCTGTTAACCTTCCAGCAAAATGGTGGACAGAAACCTGGAAGTTCAAGGAGTACCAACCTGCAGACTGCTAAGTGCCTGGCTCCTTAGCAATCCAAACTCTCTTGTGAATCTGGGGAAACAAGCAAGGAAGGCTACTAAGGAGCTAGAAACACCAAGGGCAACAGGATCTTCAGTTATGGGTCAGAGAGTTGCATGAATTGCCCCAGAGTCATGATTCTTGGCCTTTCCTTTTCCAAGAGGATTTCTTGATCTGTCAGGGCTTGATTCCATACTCAAAAGTGAATGCATTGCAAATCCTGTGCAAAAAACTTGTCTACACAGGTCCTGACATCAGCTAGAGGAAGACGTTGGCTAGAAGACTTATTTTAATGTAGATGACTTAAGCTCTAGCTTCTGTATTGAGGAGAAGGGAAAAAAAATCCCAGCACAGGGCACAAAGGATTTTTAGGTAGTGTAAGGTAGAAGAAAACAGCACATCACCAGAAGTGTGTTATTGCACATGGGAAAATACCATGGAATGGTATTGCTAGTCCCACCTACACGAGCACCTAAAGATCTTCATGCACTCATTCAATGCCACTATGCCCCAGACAATGATTTGGTCAGGCTGGGGGCTTGGGGTCAACTGTTGGATCATCAGTATGGCAGCGTTGCTTTTGGAGAAATAGCAAGGCACTTATAGCATGGCAGTAGAAAGGGGAAGTCAGAGGGATTTCTGTAGGGTCTGTAGCGAGAGGAAGGCACTGCCTGGAATCCTGGACGGAGGCTTGGGAGCAGGTCTCAGAGCCATCACAGTCTCTGTCATCACCTTGTACCTACCAAAATGCTCTTCAGACCTACCCTCAGTCCTACAATACCAAGGTCTAGAGGTCTTGTTTCCATTTTGACGGACACTACACATACATAAAGGGCAGAAGGACTTCTTTGCCCAGAGTAGTTTGGTAAACACAAGAAAAATCATTTTTAAACAACCATCAAATAGAAGCCAATTATTTTTTGTGTCCTTTCTGGTCCACAAAGAGCACAGGAGTTTTTAAAATTATTTGTATGTAAGCTGTCTGTTCCTTCTCCTAAACAGTGTATTGTTGATCAGGGTTACCTATAGTCTTACTTAGTCCCATCTCAGAGTTTTTAGTTCCTCAGTCAGTGCAATGTCCATCTACACCCATCTATAGGCAACCTTTCACTTGATTTTGGAATGCTTGGCACTTTTTCAAGTCAAGTCCTTCCTTTTCTCAGGACTTCTTCCGACCGCACAGGGTTGATTGTCATACTGCTGTGAGTCCCATGCCAGCGGTAAGTTTCCAGCTCAGTTCCTCACAACATGCCTGAACTAAAACCCGCAGCAGTCTTCCAAAAATGGCACCATCCCAGCTTTATTTTGTGGCATACTTAAGTCTCTTAAAGCCCAGGGCATTTCAGCAATGTTGGACTGGAAAATCAATGCAGTTTTACACTGCATCGAAGGTCATGTCTGAAGGTCTTTTATGTTAAGCAGCCATAGGCCTGTGTTTCCAAAAGTGACATGATTTTGGAGGTTTCAGTTTTACAGGTGTTTAATCAAAAAGGCTGTAAATAATTTGTTTTTTCTGAAACTACTGAGGATCTGCCTTAGAAATCAACTCTTACAGAAAGAAGAAAATGGTTAAAAAAAAAAAAAGAGGCAAATGAAAAGAGGAAGGGGAAACAAAAACTTTGGGGCACTATCTCATTGCTTTCCCTACAGCAATTTTTTTTCCCATTTTTTAAAACAAATTGAGTTTTGGTGAGTGCATCAAATCTCTTTTTCCTTTCTCTGTCTCTCTTGGAATATGCTCTTTGAACAGTTACTTCAGACACGTGTATTTTAAACTATTTACTTTAAATTGTGATTTGCATACTGCCAAGTATTCAAATGTAGTTATAATTACAGTGGTTGGGAGTGACAAACACCAGGAGACCATCTATCAAGCTAATTTATCTCCCTATCTGTATCTATATCAATCCACTCACTGTTCTTCTTTTACAGTATCAGAGATAATATGATATTTACAGCGTTATATATTTGCCAGATGCATGTTAATTAAGGGAGAGGAGATTTAAATGTGTCTTTGGCTGGTTTCTTCATTCAGCTGTCTTGAGAAATACTCAGAAGTAATTTCCATTAACTGCTGTGCTATTTACTGGTGAGGACAGAAATGGTCATTAGTGACTCCCTACTGCTGCATGCAGCCCTCCACTTCTTCATCATAATTCTTGGGGAAGGCTTCCTTCAAAATAGGAAAAGAATGCTAAAAGGAGCTTTATGGATCATTGTTCCAAACCTGCTGCCTTGTCGCAAATGCCAGAATAGACTGACATTTATTTTTAAGCTTAGGATGCGAGTTTTCACAGCTGAAGCAAAATCCATACAGGAGCAAAAGGAACACATTTTTCTAACAGTAACTTCAGGAAAAGGGGGAAAGAGCAGTCAAGAGCCTAACTCATTTGGTATTCTCTTAAGAACCCAGGCCTGGAGTTTCAACATCTTAAACCAGGAAAAGTTTCTGGAAGATTTCTTTTACACCTTTTCTGTTTCCTTCTTTGTGCCAGTATGATGTGCAGAACTGTCTGGAATAGGATAGGGGTGGCATCCCCCCCAGTTTAACATGGGAAAAGGACTTCCTGCTTACTCATGCCCTGTGCCATCCTATGCTGTTTCAGAAAGCTTGGGCAAAGAGACCTGATGTACTTGTTAAAGTAGCTGTCAGCACCTTAGCCTCCCTAGGGCTGAATTTATTTAACAAATCATTTTAGGACATACTGACCTTGCTTAGTAGGCCTTCCTGGATTGTATTTTCACATAGGTGAACTACTCTTGAACAGTTTCTCCATTCTGTAGGATAAAAATAGGCTTTTCTTTAACAGTAGATGAGTACTGTACAAGTTCTTGTCCCACCTAGCTATTCCACAACCAGTATATTTACTGCACAACCAGTATATTTATTGTGGAAGTTGGGAGAAAATGTCACTTCACATTATTTTTATAGTCCCCATATTTTTCTCTCACAGTATTTCAAGGTTGTAATGGAATACAGAGTGTTGTTCCCCATCAACATTGTGATAAAAAAGCAATAAGTTGCATTTATTTTTTTCTATAGTATTTTCACTTTCCCCACAGCATTCTGGCTGTTCAGGAACGTGACAAACCCTGTCTTGCTGGGAAGTAACTAGAGGATGCTTTTCTGTGGGAGTTCAGCCCTACTTAAGACATACGATGTGAATACACACGAGGCAGCAGTTTTCAAATATAGTTATTAATGGGCTCAGAACCATCAATAAATCGATTCATGGAAATGAGTGGTATGGTAAAAAAGCAATACAAGCCATTTCCATGAATCACTGCACTTTTGGCAAATTCATGTGCTTAATCACTAGTGAGAGCTGTCTCTTCTAGGCAGACTTTCTTGCAAAGGTACCAAATGATCTTTCCTTCCATGCAAAATTCCCTGTTAGTCTTTTAAGTAGACTCTCCTCTCCAAAAGTGTATATGAAATATTCCTTTAAATATACAGACACCTAAAACCTACCCATAAATTGGTGCTAACATGCATATCAAAGTTTTTCTGCGGAACAGTATAATGCCAGAAGCACTTTTCTTTTTCAAAAAAATTTTAATGAAGCTTAAAACAGCAACTTCTAACATCTTTACTTAGAGATACAGCACCTTGTGGGCTTTTTTAATAAATATGCTCACTGATTTCTTTAATTACATGCAAAAAAGTGTATAGGTTTATATACACATCCAGTGAATAAAGTGATGTTATCTAGGCAAATTACATTCTAGTGCATGGCGAAGATCTGTTAAAATAGGAATGAGGCCCTGTGATGACTCCATGAACTCTGACTGCTCTGAGAGGAGCAATGAGATTTATGACTTACAGGGAAGCTGTCCTCCCCACTAAGAAATTTCCTCATATTCCAAAAAGCATCCACTCTCTTCAGGATTTTTTTTGTTTTCTTTCTAACTTGGGGAAATTCTCATAATTTTTCAGAATTTTAGGTTAGGAAGTAATGGTCAGGTATGGGTTACAGCCAACAAAAAACTTGAGGAAAATTCCATTTTACACCCACATAGTTGTGACCAGTGGGGAGACTTGTGATTTGCAATATTAAAGGAAATGCAGTCTTTGCAAGTATAGGATCTTAGTTATTTCCTTTCTTCAAGGAATGATAATGCAGTAAATCATACACCTATGAAGTTTTATTAAATATTTATAATAAAGAGTTACCAGCCTTATTAGTTTCACGTCTGCCAACAGTGGAGCTTTCACAAAATGGAATGTGATTTCTATTTTCTACTTCTCAGCCTTTGACTACAATGCATTAAGACAATACAATGATTTATTTTTCCAGATGTGTTTTTCTTTCTTTAAGCATTATTTTCTTCATGGTTTTGTTTAATTTTACACTTGACTGAGGTGTATAAACTGAAGGAGCTGAGGTACTTTTGGGAAAATACATATGTGTGTTACAAAATGCTTGAATCATCATTTTGAAAAAAACGGTTGCAGCTGTAAGATAATTATCTGGAGTCTGAATACAATTTATTAAAAAAACACCACGATACACAGCAGTGGCACAGCAGTGGTGTAAGAAGCACTTCTCCCAGCTTAGATGAAGTGATAGACTCTGGAGATATATGCTCTATTTCTAACTTGACCTCAGGCTTTCTGACTCACATTATACAGAGGTGCCAGACAAGGGCATAGGGAGGAAATTGTTTGGGTTAAAGCAGACTCTTTCTTTGGTTGTCTACTACCCTGTTTTTCTAAGTGTGGTCACTTTATACAATCACACTCCGTTGTGGTTGCCTCCTCCACAGATAACTTACTAACTTTTGAATGCACCAAGCAGTAGCAATCCAATCTGACAGAAATGTAGATAACTTGGAAACAATGTTTGTGCAAACTTCATATACATAAACAGCCATCTAGAAAAGAAAGCCCGAAGGGAAAAATACAGAATCACAGAATGATTGAGGTTGGAAGGGCCCTCTGGAGGTCATCTCATCCAAGACCCCTGCTCAAGCAGGGCCACCTAGAGCTGGTTGCCCAGGACTGTGTCCAGATGGCTTTTGAATATCTCCAAGGATGGAGACTCCACAGCTTCTTTGGGCACCCTGTTCCAGTGTTCAACCACCCTCACATGAAGAAAAAGTGTTTTCTGATGTTCAGGAGGATTTTAATGTGCTTCAATTTGTGCCCGTTGCCTTTTGGCCTGGAACAAGGCAAGGGGAGCTTGAGGACGGTAGTACCTCACCCTCCATTCAGCAGTGAGAATCCAAATGAGAAAAAGAGCTCTTAAAAATGCCTGAAGTTGCAACTACACTAAATATGAAGTGAGAGTAATGAGTCAGAACTGGAGTTTGGATCGCTTTTATTATGCAGATAGTCTGTTATTTTAGGTCAATATCCTAGGTATATACTCCTCTGTGCAATGGGAGACCTGCTTTCTGCCTTGATCTGTCCATCTTCCTCAAGCAGCCTAACAAGTTTTCAGGCTTTTTTCAGAGCAGCAGTGCAAGTTTACTGGGTACTTCTGGCATTTTCTAAATGAAATCAGCACAAAATTATTAACTAAAGCCATTCCTGAGGTTAATGACCTGAAAGATGGTCCCAGCCCTTGCAAGTTGTGCTGCCCACAACATTGTGTCCTACTGTTTTTGTTTGCTACAAATAACTGTTCAGCAGTGATGCCTCCAAGTTAAGCATGTGCTGTCTCTAGGCTCCTCAACTCCATGACTGTGTCTTCCACTGACTTGCTATAATGTTGACCACAGGACTGGCTCACATCTGAGTACAGGCAGGTTGTAGGACAAACCTGCTGAGCTTCCACTGACGCATTTGTAATGGGAAGACCTGTGGTCTGCATCCCTCCTGTGTACAGGTCACTGCCTGAGAATGTCTGTTCTCTCCTGACCTGAGACTACTGCATGTTCTCCAAACCAGTGTGGTATTTGCATGTCTGCTTAGGTATCAACTCCATCCTGTGGCAGCAATACAGGATGGAAGATTTAGACTAGCACTAGGTAGCTGATATCCATATGCACCTTCACTTCCATCTTGCTATTGTCCTGTCATTGACTCCTTCTGTGGTGGCCATAGGTTTGAATCTTGATTTCAGATCACATGAAAAAATATTTTGTGCCATTTCGAATTCTTCATAGATTTCGTTGTCCTGCTATTTATAAAATCCTATTCCCGATTAATACATTTGTTTGTAAAATACCTGGAAAACAGCATTAAAAGGTGTAAAGAACACTAATTCTGCAAAAGAAAACAATGACTCTCTGACTAAGAAGGTCTGTCTTCACTTACACCATTGCCTGTACATTGAAGTAGCTATAAACATCCCCTCTCTTTCTAGGTCCTTCATCCTTCAGGCCACCCCCAAAGTCAGAGGAAGAAGGGAGGATGGCATGAATGTGCAGGAGGGGAGAAGCAGCCCTGGTTGTGTCCATGGCTCCAAGAGAGGCATCCAGGTAAAGCTACTGATGTGGAGGTGGCAGAAGCTGTGAAAGCTTTTCTTGCAATGACCTTGCTCACCTCCTGGCCTTGATTTGTACTTCTGACTGCCCAGCCCTGTGCCACCTCCTTGGGCCTCACACTTGCCAAAGCAGGAACATCCCTACCCCAACTTCAGTAATTATGCAGTGGCTCCCAAGCCTATGCCAAAGGCCACCAGCCCATGCCAAAGACCACCAGCCCATATCAAACCAACTCAGAGTCAACCAACTCAACCAACCTTGAGTTACTTTTTTGCTGAAAGCAAAAAAAAAAGAAAAAAAGAAGAAAAAAAGCAGTTTCCTGCTGTGCAAAGATATTACAGGGCATGTGGGATACCTCGCTCAGAATTAGCTCACGTATTGGTTGAGGGATCAGCTCTTTTTAATACAGGAAGGTATTTTAAGTTTCCCTTGTACTATTAAAATCTGTATCTTCGTGAATTCATTTACCCACACGTTCAGAAAACAAATTCACTTAGTGGGGTAATTCTCCTTCCCTAAGCCTTGCATTTCACTTCCTTACCTTCTACTACCTATGGCTTTTCTTTCAGCTGGGAAGTAACTGTTTCTGACAGCTCATTAATTGGTCTCCTATATTGCAGTTAGGAATAAGAAATGTCCCATTTGCTTTCAGCTTGCGCTACTCTTGTGGTATTTATTTGTGAACTCTCTCTTTCAGCTTTTCATGCCTTTCTAGCTAAACCCTCCACTCCTTTAATGTTTTGGATTTTCTGTCATGTCCAGACTGCATACCATCCACAAATTAAAGGCTTGTATTACATTACTTCTTTTGCTTGGTAAATTTTATTTGCTTTAATCATAGCTTAAGTCTGTGCCTCCTCTTTTCAAGATCTGTTCTCTTAGCTGAGATAGAGGTACTCAAAATTGCAAGCCTAGCTCTTTAGTCTTATATCAGTCAAAAAGTCCTCTATGCTTTTCTCTCCTTTATGTAATCTCTGCTAAAATGCATCTCTCTATATAGGTATTCATACATTTTCAGATGGAAAACAATACTCCTAAGATTTCTGCAATATTTTCATAGCCAGCCTCCTCTGTCTGGGATATCTGAAAACTATGAAAAACATTTGCTGCTTCAGAACCTGCTATTATCAGAAATAGAGCTACCTCCACCTGCCTTCTTCCTTACAGCCCCTACTTACAGATATGGAGTGAAGCGCTGTTCTCCGGAGTTTCACTACTGGTGGGCATTTCTTTAAATCTCCTTTATCTCTGGCACCACGTGCTGCCCATCAATCACTCTGACCCAAGGATTTTAACAAAGAAATGTTTCTTACCGCATCAAAGTTCTAACAGACCAGCACAGTATATTATGGGTTTCTGCATAAAACAATAACCCGTTGACCAATTCATACCAGAAACTTCTAAGGCTCCCTGCAAGCTCTGTAATAGTAGAGCTGCTGAACTTTTATTACTTTTTTTTCTGAAACTATTCTAAATTTATCTCTATGCTGTTTGGTGGGGGGGGTGGTGGTTTTCAAGTGGTAAAAGAGCTTCACCTCAAATACTACTCTTTCCATTGATACCATTAATACATTTCCTATGGGAAATGGAAAGGCATGGAAACTTCACAGAAAAATTGTGTCTTAAAAAAACCTTCAAATCAATTTTTCACTATTGCTTCTTCATGACTTTTCTTCTCCACTCTCCCTGTAACAGCTTTCATGCAAATATTCAGAAACTCCACAAAGGGTTCTTCCAGATAAGAAATTGTCACTCTGTGAAATCCACATCTGAGGTGTTGCACGTTCTCAGGAGCTTTTGATGTTTTCCCACCATTGAATTTCCCAAAGAAAGGAGATAGCTAACATCTCTTGTTTATTACCCCACACAGAGCGAGGGAAAAAAATACCCCTACCATTTGCTAAGCATGGACTGAAAGCAAGCTAGAATGGCAATTAAATTTTCAAAGTTTCATCAGATTCAGTAGATGAAATGCTGATTATGGTTTATCTTTGTCTGCGGTGATTTTGAAGCTGTGTTGAGCTTCCTCCTGCTTACCATCTCTGAATCTGGATGTCAAAATCTCACAGGGCAGACTCAGGAGCCTCAGGAGCCTTAGTACAATCTAAGGTAAGAGGAGCAGGAGCCATCCCATCCTATCCAGAAGCCTGCACAAGTGCACTGCGCCCATGTGCATTCACCTGCCCACGAGTAACCTCCATCTTTAGACCCCTCTTTGCTAGGGAAGGAGGGAACTGCCCCTTGCTAACCCCCACTGTGTACCAATGCCTCCCTGTCAGAGGTTGCTACAGCTGGTAATCTGCAGGTGGAAAAGTTCATAGGAGCAGGCTCTACCTCACCAGAGGGAAAATGCATTTAAACTGCATTAAACTGTCACTAATGCAGCTGATCTGGCCTGAAGCAAGTTAGGGAGTGCTCACCGCTGCTGCTGGTGGTTGCTGCTCCCACCCTGTCCCCAGGCACACTGGGGCCGGGAGAGGCCACCGGCTCAGGGCCACCGTGGAAGAAGTCTGGGACATGGTTGGAAGCCTGTATTTGCATGAATGAGACTCTTGGAAGCGCTCTTAACTGATCCAGTACTGTCCCTGTCTCAAAGGACACTGGACTTCTGATTCATCTGCCTGAGGCACATTTGCGCTGAGGAGTCACAGGTGAAAATAATTGGTATTGAGTGCCAGCAAAAACCTTCTGAAGAGGGTCAGATTGGTGGATAAAGGTTCTTGTGGAATGGGGCTCAGGATGGAAAGACTCTTGAAATATTGATGGCATTTGATATGTCAGGTGGAAAACAAAACTCATTTTCATTGTTGGTTGAAGCAAAAATAGAGAAGATTCAAATGATTCACAGAAAGAATCTGCTCCTTCCTTGTTGACATAATCAAATAATACAAATACATACACTAATTAAATCCATTTGGCAAATTCCCTGTGTACTCAATATTTAACAATTTCAAATAATAAATATAATTTCTTGTTATTGAAATCAAAGTAAGTTGAGTATGTGCCTCCCATTTCCATGCTAAAGGACTACATCCTCTCTGTTCTTGTTATCACATACCAGAAATAGTAACACACTTTCTATATGTCAGTTTAAAAATAAAAAGCCATGTTTTTCCTGACAACCTTTACATGAGACTTGATTTAAACTTTTTAGGTCAGTTCCAGAAATCTGATGCTTCATGCATTATTTTCTGAAAGGATAAATTCATTATGGTAACTTAGATTATCAAATCTGTCAGATCATGCATGAATTTAAATATAGGAGTGGGAGTAAATTAGATTATGGGTCAGATTTATAAGCATAAGGGTAAACTAGACTTAATACAGCAGAATTTGACTCTGATTAATTTGCAGATAGCTATTCCTTTTCAAATATAGTCAGAAGTGACTGTCCATGCAGTGGACATGATGTAAGCGTGCAACCATTAAGTAATATGTATGTTCCATTGAGATATTTTTATTCTGTTTCGTGTTTTCACTTCACTTGTCCCGCTAAGTAACATTTTCATTCTTGCTGTTGTTCAATTATTTTGAAAGCAGGATGTGAAATCCAGTGGGAAAAGAATCCATGATCAGAGCTAGGAATAAGTTGTTCTGTTGTAAAGGACTTGATAAGTTTTTTAAATTTTTCCTAATATCCTGTTTATTAATTTGATTTAGATCATGAAATACTAAAAAGGTACAATGATGTAAAATATTAAGGTGCTGTCAGATATTTTAACACAACAGAGTAATAAGTATTTACATTTATCTTAAAATATACTTCTGAATGAGGAAGCATAAAATGATATTGCAATTGATTCTCATTTTGTGAAATTGCTCATTGGTCCAAGGTTGTCAAGGACAATGAGAATTGTGCCTAAATCTGTGATTAGGAAGCAGGAGGAAAATGACAGAAAAAATCTGAGTTGACAGAAAAACATCAGAAGAACTGATGATGGAAGGGCTGAAGATGCATGAAATGGGAAGTGGCATCATTAAGCCGAAAGAAGCATTTTAAGTTGAGTACATGGGTTGCAAAACTACCAGAGACAATTAATGATGATCTGATCTAAGTTCTCCTGGTGTAAAACCACACTCACATCACTACAAGTAAGTTCAAAGTCTGATTCGCTGTAAGTCAGTAGCCCCTTCGTAATAGGGTAAACAGTGAGCCAAGCACATACCTAAGTAAAGAGAGAACAAAATGCAGTCAGCTGTGGACCTGATCCTAGTTTGGTCTTAGGAAATTCTTGGCACAGCTCAGGGCACAGAAGTTAGAAAAACAGAAGGTAGAAACAAAAGGAAAAATAGCCTTCTTCATAGGAAACCCTACAGACACCCAAGGAAAGTAGAGACCCTTGCACCAAAGAGGAGAATAAGAAGTAACAGAAAAAATGAAGGCAACTTGAAGGAGAGAACAAAGAGATGGAATATAATGACTTAGCGAAATCTTTTCCCTTTTTGGCACAGTCATAAGGGCAAAGCTCCAGCTGCCCCCAAAATAAGTAAAATAAACACATACACTCAAGCTTTTTCCCTTATTTCCATAAAAGCATTAGTATTCCATAACTATATTGTTCTCACAAGAACCCTATTTTTTCTCCTTACATTACTTTTTTTGTGCTATCCTTTCTTTTCTCCTTCCAGTTCTCACACCTCTTAGGTTATTTTTGTTTCCTTTTTCTCTAGTCTGTAGTGACCCTTCCCCCTTTTCTTATTTCCAGACTGGCTTATTGCTACACACCAGGTTTGCACCTCCTCTCTTTTTCTTTGGCCCCTCCCTGCTAGCACAAAAACACACAAAGAAGCAATCAGAGATACTTCTTTTGTTACTTCCACCATCACTTCACCACAACCTCTTGGCTCTGAATGCATTAATAAGACTTACTGGCACTAACCAGCCTCACCTGGGACCTCGACCCACACCACTGCCCATGGACACAGACGCTTTTTTAAGCTCAGCCCGGTGATCTCAACCTCTTTTTTGGCTATGCTGTAGGAGTGCTGGTCTTGAGCTTAGCCACAGTTATGCCTGGCCACGGATGGTTCTGATCTGCAGTCTGATTTTCCAGCTTAAGATCAGACCTGCTATGTCGTGATGGGCAGTCACTGGACTTGATCTTGTCCCTGACTTGCAGGTTGATTTCACAGCAAACTTGCCTGATGATCTGGACTCTTCCTTGAACCTGACCATGATTTCTAGGCCTGTTTTGTTCACCTCACTTGGGTGTTGTGGGATGAGTGCTGCAATGTTGGAAGGGGTTATCCCCCTTGCTTCCTTGTTCCCAGTCCTTGAGGGAGCTGTTGGTTGTTGCTGCTCCTTGACACCTGGTCTGTTGAGTTCCAGGATATTTCTTACCCTCTACAAAACCTAGCTTTATCCTAGAAGTTAAGGAATTGCTTCCATAAAAACACAACAAAAAAATTCTTCTCTTCTGACTAATTAATATCCTTGGGATGCAAAAATCTAAAAAGCTCACCAGAATTTTAAAAACCAGAATTTTAAAAAACCTTGCTTCCTGAAGAAAATGGTGCTGATTATAGTTTTTTACATGCACGGTGTCAGAACAGGGGAAACTTCATGTCTTTCTGTCACAAGCATCAGAGACAAAGAAAGCAAGACCAAAAAAAGAAAGCTTGTGTACCTATGAGTGGAGCAGGAGTCTGTTGCATTTTGCTGTTCTATTCTTATTGCCTTGATCCTGCCAGTGGTGTCCTGTAGCACTTGCTATGAGCTACTGTACATGTCTTTCAAAGTCAAGCAATCCTATTCTTATTGTCCACAACATATTTGCTATAAGTACTTGAGATGAGTTGTAATCTCTGACCCACTGTATATGATGGGAAAGACAGACTTGACAAATGAAGAGCGAGCTTTGACTTTTTTCTGACAAATGAAGAACACGGACTGACAGCCAAATGAGAAATCCATTCTAGTCTCCTTTTAAAATGGATGAACCTGTCAGTAATCTTCTTGGTCAGATAAGAATTACCAATAAGTCTGAAGAGGTAGCCTACCAAAGTTTAATAAATAAACTAATAGTATGGGGGAAGAGCTACTGTCATTCTGATGCATTGGAAAGAGCTTGTAGAGGTCAGTCTTGTATGTATGGTGCCAGGTGCCAAAATAAGAAGCATGTTCACTTTTTAAAATGCAATTGTAATTTCAGAAATCATTGAAGTGGAATGTCATTTTGAGAACTTGTTGATTGTTTTCGGGAAGAAGTATGTTCAGTGGCGGGCGACAAGTCACTTTGCGTAGCTTCTGGCAAGTTTGTGACACAGCCGTTGAAACATAGAAAGTGAACTGGAGTAATGTGGCTTTCACAAAACTCCATCAGTCCTGGCCTGCATGACATCCCTGGAAGGACACACAAAATAGACTGATGCTGTTATTCAATGGTACAAAGCAATTAATTGGGGGGGGGGGGGGAAGTGTTTATCACTGTCATCTAGAGATACATATTTACCAATTTATTCCAGGAAGGACTGTTCATGATTTAAGTGGCTGCAGTATAAATGAATGTTGACAAAGTTAGGTATGACATCCCTCCACAAAACCCCTTACAAGGGTATCACAAGTAATCCTTAATATTTGGAGCAGTTTTGACAGGAAGCAGACACTTAAATACAGCTGTGACTCTGGACTAGTGATCACAATAGGCATTTCCTCTGGTAGAGGATAGAAACTTTCATATTAATAGGGAACTTAAGATAACAGCTACTTCTCTGCTGAAGGAGAAGGGATTTCCCTTCATAACTCCATCATTTGTCTGACTGGTTTTCAGCTCAGCTGCTCTGCCTCAGCCTGGGACAAAAGATTTGCTCACAAGTGCACATTATTAGCCTGGTTTATGTTAATTCAAATTGGTATGTAAAATTGTATCCAGATCTATCACAATGCTAATAATTTTAGAGGAAAAATATGATAATGCATGTCATTTCTATTAATACGTAGTTAGATATTTAAAATTGCTGTCAGTTGCATCAAACTGCAATCAAATAGCAAACACAACTCATTCAACATCACAAAGAATTAGGAATGTTTAGCATTTTAAAGACATGTAGGCTAGTATAATACAAACATTTTAAAAGAAGCCTTTGATAATAATTGGCAAAATGCATAAAAATATTAACAGAACTATTGATAATATATAAGATCATAAGACTATTCAGATTGGTGATCTAGTCTGAAGTATTTCATTTCAGTGTTGTTTGATATTTTTTCAATTCAAAAGCCTGTTTTATCTTTTATTTCCCAGTCACATTTTTGGAATTCTAACATCACACATTTGTGAAATATCTTTTTCACAAATGCAGTAAATCATAGTATTAAACCCCACGGAACATATGTTTCTATTGTGTTGTACAACAGAAAATAAAGTTGCAAGGCTACACCCCTTACACAGCAATAGGTAACGGGGAGATAATTTCTGAAAAGGCATAGTGTGAAGTAATTGGCATATCTGTGATCTCTGGGGACTTCCTAACCATCTTGAAGTACTATTTATTGCGTGCACATCCATACTAAATTTGAGAGTGTATACTAAATGAATGTTTTGACATGCTCTGTGAAAAGTTCCTAAGAATGTCCATAAGCTGTGAAGTGGTGAGTGGACTCCCATCACACCTGGGCATGACTCATGGACTTTACCATTCTCAGGTAAAGCAGACAAAAGCCTAGACAAGACAGACAGTAAGAGGATCTCAGATGGATTGAAACAGTAAATATATTTTGTGTGAGATAATATTGTTAGAAAAATCCACTCATTGGCCTGAAATTAACTTTCTAATATACACTAATAAAAACAGCATCTGCATGTATCACTAGAAAGGACAGAAAGACTGGCATCATGCCTCTTTCAGACATATCACTAACATGCACCATTCAATTGATGCCTGGTGATTCAGAGAGCTTTTTTTCATTATGTCCTTAAAGACAAAAAAGAGGAGAGGAGAGGAGAGGAGAGGAGAGGAGAGGAGAGGAGAGGAGAGGAGAGGAGAGGAGAGGAGAGGAGAGAAGGGAAGGGAAGGGAAGGGAAGGGAAGGGAAGGGAAGGGAAGGGAAGGGAAGGGAAGGGAAGAGAAGAGAAGAGAAGAGAAGAGAAGAGAAGAGAAGAGAAGAGAAGAGAAGAGAAGAGAAGAGAAGAGAAGAGAAGAGAAGAGAAGAGAAGAGAAGAGAAGAGAAGAGAAGAGAAGAGAAGAGAATATTTCAGTTGGAAGGGACTTACAACGATCATCTAGTCCAACTGCCTGACCAATTCAGGACTGACCAAAAGTTAAAGCATGTTATTAAGGGCATTGTCCAAATGCCTCTTAAACACTGACAGGCACGGGGCATCGACCACCTCTCTAGGAAGCCTGTGCCAGTGTTTGACCACTCTCTCAGTAAAGAAATGCTTCCTCATATCTAGTCTGAAGCTCCCCTGGCGCAGCTTTGAACCATTCCCACGTGTCCTATCACTGGATCCCGGGGAGAAGAGATCAGCACCTCCCTCTCCATGTCCCCTCCTCAGGAAGCTGCAGAGAGCAATGAGGTCACCTCTCAGCCTCCTTTTCTCCAAACTAGACAAGCCCAAAGTCCTTGGCCATTCCTCATAGGACATGCCTTCCAGCCCTTTCACCAGCTTTGTTGCCCTCCTCTGAACGCCTTTGATTACCTTCACACCCTTCTTAAGTTGTGGGGCCCAGAACTGCACACAGTGCTCAAGGTGAGGCTGCACCAAAGGTCCACCTCATGTTGCCTACAGCATAGCTTTGAGGGAACGGTACTAAGCAGGTTGAGAGGCAAGCAAGTTGCTCTTTGGCTGGGTCTACCCTGCAGCAGAAATTTTAAAGAGATACTACTGGCAGGCAAGGGTTCATGGTGACCTGGTTCATACCTCTCAGCAGTATAAGGACATCGAATGCATTACTCAAACTGAAGTTTTTTGTCTCTCTGCCTCAAAGATTACTTTGCTGCACTGTCAGCGTACATGATTTGTGTGTTTCATAATGAACCAAACACAAAGCATGTCTTCCTCTGGACTGCCTGAATGAAAACTGGAAGAAAGCTTCCCAGCATTAACTGTTTGCAGCAACAGTGACACCCTGAAGCAGTATAATGACCCGTGAGAAGCGATTTTATTTATGTCAGTTTAGATGCTCTGTCTTGTTCTCTCAATAACCTTTCTGACTACCTTTGTTTTTTGATCAATTTAGACAATTATCTATAATGTATGTATACTGTCTTCTGGAAAAAGGATTTCTACAGGAGCTCTTTACATAATAAAAATCTCTGATTTTAACCCTTGACATGATTTCCATCCATTTAAATGTATGTTCAAGCTGTACAACCGACTGTTTCCCAGCATGCAAATAACTTGAGTGCCAAGTTATGCTTGTAAATCAGACATCAAATATGCAGATCCTGTGACATGGCAACTGAAACATACATTTTAAAAAGATATGCTGGCGTTTAAGCATTGTGCTTTTAGGTGTTCCCGAATACCACCAGTGTGTGTGCTTTTCATAATCCAACTATAAAGCCATTCATCAAAGGGCTTTTTTTTTTTTTTTTTCTGGAGAAAAGGAATTAAAAATAATAGATCTGTGCAACTTTGGCAAAGTCAATAGGGCCACAGAGTTATAACTGACAGTAAAAACTGCCCTGATATTACTGGGCATAGAGTGGCTCAGGGAACTGGTAATGGTCAGAGCCTTGCACTGCATACTGGATGGACCTGTGTTTTACAGTAAATTGGCACTTCTCCTATAGTGCAAAATGATTCATAAATATTAGAAGCCAATGAGAGTTCATGTAAATATATGTTAACTGAGATGCAGTTTCTTGAAAATGAACTGAAATTAAAGAAAATATTTAATAACATAATGTATAAAACATTACCCCCACTTTAATGTATAAAACATTTCCTCAACTTAGTTATTGCAGAAATCAAGGCTCCAAGCAGCACAGAATTTATTTCCAATGTCTTTACTCCCCTTTCTGTGGCTGTGCATAATTTGGTATATATTTGATTTTTAAAAAGAAACACATGATCCAAGTCCTGTAAACTCTTGGGTTCAGTCATTAGACTGCTGAACAATTTGGTTCACAGAAGAAATTGGAGAAGAAACGGGCAGAAGCTGAGCCTGCACCGAGGCAGAAGAGGATCTTCTTCCTCTGACTCCAGTGAGAAGCTCACAAAAGGAACTACATCCTCTTATTTTATTTCTATTTCATATGAGAGATTTGAAAAGCTCATTATTCCTCCAGTTCCTCTGCTGCAAACCCGTACGAAGCACCTCTTTCTCTGGAGGAGGAAGAAGAGTTCAAATACAGGATAATGAAATTGTTGTTTGGTTCTGAGAATGTCTTTTTCCATTTAATGAACGCTTAATTTAGCAAAGATGTTCCGGTTCCACCAAGACTTGGGTTCAAAATATTTTACCCACTCCTGTATTTCAGCTGATAGTGACTGGGAAGTCAGAGCACAGAGATAACCGGTGTGCTCCTGAGAGCCCCTGTGGGAGTGCTCCAAAGGGGATGGCCTACACAGCACCAGGTTTGCTGGCATCCGATGGGATTCATCTTTCTCAAAGGGGAAAGAGAATCTTTGCTCAGGAACTTGCGGGGCTCATCGACAGAGCTTTAAACTAGACTTGAAGGGGGAGGGGGATAATATCAGGCTTGCCCATGAGAAGCTGAGGGACGATGTGCCATGGTTAGAGGGAGCGGGTGCCAGCGAGGGCACTCAGCCTGTGTCTCTGAGATGTGCGGGGTACGCTGGGGCACAGCCGAAGTCAGCCAGAGTTGAGCTAGGGGATACTGAGGCAATAGGAGCCAAGAGGGAAATGCCAGTGAAACACCTCAAAGCATACAAGGGGTGTTCTTCTGTGAAGGAGACACGGACGACAGCCCAGCTGAGGTGCCTCTACACCAATGCATGCAGCATGGGCAACAAGCAGGAGGAGTTGGAAGCCATTGTACATCAGGAAAACTATGATATGGTTGCCATCATGGAAACATGGTGGGATGACTCGCACAACTGGAGTGCAGCAATGGATGGCTATAAACTCTTCAGGAGGGATAGGCGAGGCAGGAAGAGGGGGTGGGGTAGCCCTGTATGTTAGGGAGTGTCTGGATAGTTTAGAGCTCGATGATGGTGACGATAGGGGGGAGTGTCTATGGGTAAGAATCAGGGGGAAGGCCAACAAGGCAGATATTGTGGTGGGAGTCTGTTACAGACCACCCAACCAGGATGAGGAGACAGAAGAACTATTCTATAAGCAGCTGGGAGAAGCCTCACGATCTCTAGCCCTTGTTCTTGTGGGGGACTTCAACCTACCAGATGTCTGCTGGAAATACAATACAGCAGAGAAGAAACAGTCTAGGAGGTTCCTGGAGTGTGTGGCAGATAACTTCCTGACACAGCTGGTGAGTGAGCCAACGAGGGAAGGTGCCCCGCTGGACCTCTTGTTCACAAACACAGAAGGACTTGTGAGCCACGTGATGGTTGGAGGCCGTCTTGGGCAGAGTGATCACGAAATGATAGAGTTTTTGATACGTGGAGAAGCGGCGAGGGGGGTCAGCAAAACTGCCACCTTGGACTTCTGGAGGGTGGACTTTGGCCTATTTAGGAGACTGGTCGACAGAGTCCCCTGGGAGGCAGGCCTAAAGGGCAAAGGAGTCCAGGAAGGCTGGACATTCTTTAAGGAGGAAGTCCTAAAGGCACAAGAGCGGGCTGTCCCCAGGTGTCGAAAGACGAGCCGGCAGGGAAGAAGACCGGCCTGGCTGACTAGAGAGCTCTGGCTAGAACTCAGGAAAAAGAGGAAAGTCTATGACTTCTGGAAGAAGGGGCAGGCAACTCAGGAGGGCTACAAAGGTGTAGCAAGGCTGTGCAGGGAGAAAATTAGAAGGGCCAAAGCTGAGCTAGAGCTCAATCTGGCTACTGCCGTAAAAGATAACAAAAAGTACTTCTTCAAATACATTAGCAGCAAAAGGAGAGCTAAGGAGAATCTCCAGCCCCTAGTAGACGGGGGAGGGAACACAGTGACCAAGGATGAGGAAAAGGCTGAGGTACTGAATGCCTTCTTTGCCTCAGTCTTTAATAGCAGGGCCAATTGTTCTCTGGGTACCCAGCCCCCTGAGTCGGAAGATAGGGACGGGGACCAGAATGGAGCCCCCATAATCCAGGGGGAAATGGTCAGTGACCTGCTGCACCCCTTAGACATTCACAAGTCTATGGGGCCTGAGGAGATCCACCCGAGAGTACTGAAGGAACTGGCAGATGTGCTCACCAAGCCCCTTTCCATCATTTACCAGCAGTCCTGGCTAACTGGGGAGGTCCCTGCTGACTGGAGATTAGCTAATGTGACGCCCATCTTCAAGAAGGGTCAGAAGGAGGACCCAGGGAACTACAGGCCTGTCAGCCTGACCTCGGTACCGGGGAAGCTGATGGAGGAGATCATCCTGAGTGCCATCACATGACATGTAGAGGATAACCAAGGGATCAAGCCCAGTCAGCATGGGTTTAGGAAAGGCAGGTCCTTCTTGACCAACCTGATCTCCTTCTACGACAAGGTGACCCACCTAGTGGATGAGGGAAAGGCTGTGGATGTTGTCTATCTAGACTTCAGTAAAGCCTTTGACACGGTTTCCCACAGCATTCTCCTGGAGAAACTGGCTGCTCATGGCTTGGCCGGGTGTACTCTTCGCTGGGTAAAGAACTGGCTGGATGGCTGGGCCCAAAGAGTGGTGGTGAATGGAGTTTACTCCCGTTGGCGGCCGGTCACAAGCGGTGTTCCCCAGGGCTCTGTGTTGGGGCCAGTCCTGTTTAGTATCTTTATCAATGATCTGGACGAGGGCATTGAATGCACCCTCAGTAAGTTTGCAGATGACACCAAGTTGTGCGGGAGTGTTGATCTGCTTGAGGGTAGGAAGGCTCTACAGAGGGATCTGGACAGGCTGGATCGATGGGCCGAGGTCAATTGTATGAGGTTTAACAAGGCCAAGTGCCAGGTCCTGCACTTGGGCCACAGCAACCCCATGCAACGCTACAGGCTTGGGGAAGAGTGGCTGGAAAGCTGCCTGGCAGAAAAGGACCTGGGGGTGTTGGTTGACAGCCGCCTGAATATGAGCCAGCAGTGTGCCCAGGTGGCCAAGAAAGCCAATGGCATCCTGGCTTGTATCAAAAATAGTGTGGCCAGCAGGACTAGGGAAGTGATCGTGCCCCTGTGCTCAGCACTGGTGAGGCTGCACCTCGACTACTGTGTTCAGTTTTGGGCCCCTCACTACAAGAGAGACATTGAGGTGCTGGAGGGTGTCCAGAGAAGGGCAAGGAAGCTGGTGAAGGGTCTAGAGCAGAAGTCTTATGAGAAGGGGCTGAGGGAACTGGGGTTGTTTAGCCTGGAGAAAAGGAGGCTGAGGGGAGACCTTATCGCTCTCTACAACTCCCTGAAAGGAGGTTGTAGCGAGGTGGGGGTTGGTCTCTTCTCCCAGGTAACAAGTGATAGGACGAGAGATAATGGCCTCAAGTTGTGCCAGGGGAGGTTTAGCCTGGATATTAGGAAATTTTACTTCACTGAAAGGGTTATCAAGCATTGGAACAGGCTGCCCAGGGAAGTGGTTCAGTCGCCATCCCTGGAGGTGTTTAAAAGACGTTTGGATGAGGTGCTTAGGGACATGGTATAGTGGTGGTCTTGGTAGTGTTAGGTTTACGGTTGGACTCGATGATCTTAAAGGTCTTTTCCAACCTATACAATTCTGTGATTCTGTGATTCTGTGAAAGGTGCCTGCAGGACCAGAGCCACTCTCTACCTGGAGAATGAAACCGGGCACTCCACATCCCCTGCCATATTACACCAGCAGTACGGTATCAGGCAGTTTGGCCATCCTGATGTGTTCAGCTAGGCTGCCTGCAGTCCCCACGTTGACAGCTGGTTCATACACTGCCCTCCCTGTGGGTACCAATGCCAGTACTTAGGAGCAACCATTACATGCCCCGGGACATCCACAACTCTTATTCCACATGGCTTCATCTACTGCCAGGTATCAACAAACGATACTAGTTTGTGTAAGTGTCTTTCTTAGCATTGGTTTACATAGTGGAGCATATCCTTCTACTATTTACTATATGCTCTCCTGCTTATCTCAGTGTAACAGTGGTGCTGAAGCACAGCTTGTTATACCAGTTGCAAGTTGTGGATCCGACAGCTTGGCCTGCATTTGCTCTCATCATGTATGGGACAATGCCAATTCAAAATCACAAGCCATAAACAGACACGTTTACTTACAGTTGTTAATAGCACTCTGTAGGTAGAAATAAAAATACTTTTTAAAAGCTCTTTATTTCTCTGCACTTAAATTGTCCACTTTTTTCTTGACTTCTTTCGATCTAGACAATGAAAATGTAAAAAAGTCTCCAAAGTTTTTATGTTTATCTGTTTAAAACCAACTTTCACAGGATTTATTTTTAGTTGCAGAGGACTTCTGGGGGTGATAAGTCGGGTAAAAGCTTGCTTCTATAACATCTAAATGTTTGTTGGATTTTGTCAGCTGTTTACGACAAATGTGACCCTCTGATAGCGCTCATCAACAAAATGCTGCGAGTAGCTTCCATTTGGATCAAGAATGAACATCATCTGCTGGCGCCGCTCTCTGTGAGCCACGCTTCTGTATTAAAGGCAAGGCTGGATGCAGTTTTACTACTTTTAATGAAAATAAGTACAGTTCTCAGCCTCCCAGCTTGCTGCTGGTGCTTTTCTCGATACTGAGCGACGCTTATGTGCCATTGATACGCAGCACTCGGCTAATAACACGCCGACTGCCTTTCAGCATGCCCAAGTTTCGCTTCCCAGCCGTGAACTCCCTTCACCCCTCGGCTGGTGCACCGGCTGCGCGCAGGAGGGGGGCTCCCCAGCCTAGCAGGCGAGCCTGGCTCCCGCACGGAGATGCCCGGCAGGGACCCCCGGACCCCGCACCGGCCCTTCTCCCTGCGCAGCTGCGCCGGTCCCTCTCCGCGGCCGGCAGCCCGCTCCGCTCGCCTCGCAGCCCACCGCCACCGGCCGTGCCGCCGCCGAGAGCCCCCCCCGGGACCGCCGCCCGCGGGCGCGGCTCCCCACCGCTGCCGCTGCCGCTGCCGCTGCCGCCCCGCCCCTGCCCCGGAGCGTCCCCGCGCCCCGGCCCGCAGCGGCGGGCGGCGGGGGGCGCCCGCGGGCGGCGGCGGGAGCGCGGGCGCGGGGGTGGCCGAGGAGCGGCGGGGGGGGCGGCGGCGTGAACGCGGCTGCAGAGCCCCAGCGAGCCGCGGGAGCGGGAGCGGGAGCGCCGCGCCCGCCGCAGCCGCCGGAGCCGGGCGAGGAGCGAGCCCGGCCGCCCGGAGCCGCCGGGGAGAGGGTCGCGGCCGCGGCAGCCCCGCGGGCAGGCGGGGGGGGGCCCCTCGCCGAAAGCGCGGCCCCCCCTCCCCGCCGCCTCCGCCCGCCCCCAGCGAAGAGAAACAAAACAAAACCCCGGCACCGCCACGCTTTCCCTCCTTCTCCTCTTGGCATTTGGTGGTTGTTTTTTTCTTTTTTTCTTTTTTTCGTTTTTTTCTTTTTTTTTTTTTTTTCCTGGGGATTCTCCTTTCTCCTGCCAGACTGACTTGCACCTTCTTGATAATTTCTCTTCCCCTCGTTTTTTTATACTCTTCTCCCTGCTTCCAAACCCTGTGTCTGTGTGTTTCAATACTATCACAACCTCTGCTAAAAATAGATCTTTTTATATACCCTTCCTCCTCTCTGACCCCATCCAACACCCCTTGTTAAGGTGAGTTGTGTCTTTTCATCACTTTTTTCCTTGTGTGTTGGTTTTTTTTTGGTTTTGGTTTTGTTTTTTCTTTTCCCCCCTTTAGGGCAGGTTTTAGGGAGGAGGGGATGTGGAGGAGAGAATTTCGTGGGGAGTCAGGCATGTTTGCAAAGCCTTATTTTCCCTTCTGCAGCCTCAGCATCATTCCGGACTGCTCCCTTTTATCCCAAGGATGTAGCTAGCTGATGAAAGTAGGGAACTACTCTTCCTTAGCACTGCATGCTTGGGAGCCACAGCAACAGCAGGAAAAAAAAAAGCTTCTCTTTTTTCCTTCGCCCCCTGCCCCCCCATTCCCTCCTCCTTTCGGTGTTTTGGGTTTTGTTGGGTTTTGTTGGTTTTTTTGGTTTGGTTTTTTTTGGGGGGGTGTTTTTTGCTTGGTTGGGTGTTTTTTATTATTATTATTTTGGGGTGTGTGTGTGCTTGGTTTCTGTTTTTAAGCAATGCACAGGGGACTTGGACAGAATCTCATGTGATGCCGGGGGAGCGAGTGTGCGTGTGCACGTGTGTCTTGAGTGTGTGTGCGTGTGTGTGTGCCTATGTATGTGTGAAGTGCATTTGTATTTTGTGTTTATGGGATGATGAGTGATAAAGCTTCTAAACAGCCACTGTACGTAGAGCGAGGAGCACGGCAGAGACCGCTGATGGAGAGATCGGTCAGGAATGCAGGAAAGCTACAGAGCTCTTCACAGAGTTCGGTCCCTTGTGCTCCAGGACATCTTGCCATAGATCATTACTGGCACCTTCAAGGTGATGGCTCTCGTTCCTCTCCTGGCTTCTCAGTAGAGGAGCGCACAGAGGGAAAACTTTAGGGCTAACATGAATTGATAGCGTTTCTGTTCCTCCAGCAGCCCGAGACAGTGTTATTCCAGGGATAAGTGGGGAAAATAGCATTGTGATCCAGAGGAAACGGATCATTTGCTGTCACATATTAGTATTCAGTAAGAGAAAGAGAGGTGAAACATTATTAGTTTGGCCAGCCAGCAGAAGCATTGCAGCCCGGTTTACTTCCCAATTCCAAAGTTGTTTTAGGCTGTTTTTCTTTCTTCAGCTCCTCAACTAACTGTTCTTATTGACGACAGAAATGTGTTTCTACAGTAAAACAGTCTATTATAAATCTGCTGGGGAATGAGTTATTATTCAGATGCAATCAAATAATTTATCTCTTTCATGGATTTTTCCCCAGTCTTTCAGTGTGCTTTCAACTATGTATTTTACCTATGTGTGTGAAGTGGGGTAATATAGATTTTAGTTGCATTTTAACAAGGAGTTAAGGCATAACTTGCAGGGTGCCATTTGCAAAGTGTCACTTAATATAAAGCAAAATAACAGCCCCTAGCTCTTTTTCATGGATTTTTCACATCTCCCTTGTTTGTTTTAGAACAAGCAGGTGATTTTGCTTAAGAACTTGGAAGGAAAACTGGCTTCACAATGATACACAGTTTCAAATATTCAGACCTCAAAATTATTGCACTTGCCTGACTGTGAAACTTGAATTTGTTTATGAAATCTAGTGGATCCAAAGTACCTGAAAGAGCACTTTGTATACGTAGTTTTCTAACAGGTTGAATCATTTTTGCATCTAAAAGTTTACAAATGCACTAAAAAGCTTGCTGTCAGCTCTGTTTGGAGGCCTTCATGCTGTATGGATACAGGAACATTAATGTTGCCGGTCTAGTTAATGCAATTCCAAAATAACCTATCTTTCCACATGCTGCGTAGATGACGTTCAACAAAAATGAGCAGTCATGGAAGTAGTCTCGTGCTATCAAGAATCATTTCATCATTTCTTTTTCTTGCTAGCCTAAATTAAAATATTTTACACAAGGTTGCCTTGGGATTTTTTTTTTTCTGCTGTGGCTGGCTGATGTTGTGAAAGCAGGAAGCATGCTTTGTGTGAGTTGTGCCATTCCTAATGCTTGACAGCAGTGAGGGGAGAAACACCTGATGGGCTTCATATATTATCCCTGAAGGTATGCAGGAGTGAGAAAAAGAGATGGAAAACCAGCACAGTGCGCTACCAGTTTAAATAAATAAATAAGGGTGATGCATGTTAGCTTGTCAGTTGCTGTTCTGCTGAACCCTGACTACTGGCTAAACACATTTTCTTGGTAAGCACTGCGACGTGATACAATTTTCCTGATTTGATAGAGTTTGCTGTTAAAATCACATGTGGTACAGGAGAGCTCTTGTTCTGCTGATAAAAATCATGCCTCCTCGTTTTAATCCAGAGAAGGCTGAAATATCCACAACTACTGAAGTCACTAGGCATTACTTGTGTTCAGCACTCGTCAGGATTTTTTACCCAAACGTATCAGGATTCAGGGTATTTCCAAAGGATACAATTGCCAACAAATCTGTAATGTGTCATTTTGTTTAGATTTCACATTGGGTGCATACAGTATGTTTACAAGTAAATGTTTTCTTTTACCACAGGAACACTAAAATGTGTCAGTAGATGGAAAAGTTTAGCATTGGTTTTCTCATGGGCTTTTTAAGAGAATTCTCTTGGTATCCTTTAGCTGTTTGTGAAAAAGCAGTGTTTGCTTCAGAAATCTATGCACTAAGTTACTTACGCTGGTTGATTAGCTGTTGACATCAGTGAAGGAAAAAAGTGCATGGAATATTTGTACAAAAAAAAGACCAAGTCATGTGTTTCTTTATCGTAACAACTGAAAGACAAGAGTGCTTTCAGCTGGATATGAAAATGCTGAAGCAAGGTTAACGTTGAGTTTGATCTGGCGGTCGTTCCCATTGATGTGGATGGCAGCACACCAACACTTAGGTTATTCTATAACGTACTAACCTAGATTAAACTTTCCTTTAGTTTATGTTTTGAGGCTTTGATAAAACCTCAAACCTTGGATTTATTCAGCTCTAAAGCCTTTTTTTTTTGCGTTTGAAACAAGCCTTATAAAGCTGTGAACTGCTATAAGCAAAGTAATGGAGGGAGAGTTCAGAAGTCACTCTGACTTTGTGGGATTTCTCTCTACTGTTAGCCAACTGAAATGATTTTCTTGTATTATTGCACTTTATTATTCTGCAATATCAGTCTAAAATACCTAGTCCAAGGATTTTTTATTCTGTGGATGTGGTGCTTCCGCAAATGAAGAACATGTTTATTTTGTCTTGTCCTAAACTACAACTACCCATCAGTTTCAGTAGCATTTTGTTGCAGGGCAAAATTGCTGTTTCATTTGGACATACTCATTAAGGAATGTTGATCTTGGCTCTTCTTAAATTTTTGGAAAGGAAACGCAAACTATTACAGTGTTGCCTGGGATTTTTGGGGATGGGGCGCAGTGGTATTATCTATATCCATGCAGAATCCAGTCACAATATACGTTAAAAAGCAGTAGCATAATCCATCTGAAAACAAATGAATCCATTTTTCTCTGTAAATCCCTCTTTCCTTACTAGTTTTAAATGCTACTATGTGTGTGTTCCAACCTGAGTGTATATTTGTCATTGTAAAATGTTTAGATGAATGAGGTTACTTTATGCAAAACTGACTTTTTATTTGCATTTTGTCTGCTAGAAATATACTTTTTGTAATAAAATAGATTTTTTTCTGCTCTACTTGCTTACACAAAGAAGAAAATTAGTATATTCCTCCTGGGGACCATGTGTAACTCTGAAGAGCCGGGCGCTGAACAGAGCTACAAGCTGTTACCTTCCCAGTCTTGGTGAATGTGGATGAGTGTCAGGGGTGACAAGTGCTTGGGCATGGCAGGGGAAGGAAGAGCATGGCTCTTGGGGAAAGCAGAGTATCTAACTCTCTGGTGTTGGAGTGGCTGTGTGTTTCAGGGCTAAAATAGCAAGTCACTTCTTCACCCTTAACAGTATTAAACTCCTCTATCTCACGGTTTGCATTCAGTGATCTGCTTGATTTTCCCTTTGTATTAGAGTAGATATGGAAGACTTAATTACAGTCTGGTAGTGCTAACACAGCTCTCTCATGACAACTGTTTGTAGGAGGTCAAATGGAAAATAACTGTGGAGAGGAGTCTCCAGATACAGTGTTTCTTCTTTGTGGTATGTTTTAGTTTATGCCAGTTTTCCCTGGGTTTGCATCCCGCTGTTATACCCTACTTACCTGTGTAGGCTGGAGGCTGCTTTCTGTGGAGAAAGGGTTTGTAAGAAGGGAAAAAGAATATTATTGTTAACTTTGGAACAACACAATGCTCCACCAACCCCAACCAAATGCAAGAATAGCAGTGGCGTTGTAGGTAAAATGTTCAGAATTTGCTTGACATGAATACGAGATTTCATACTTAATGAGAGGAGACACATTTTTAAACGTAATTCCAAGGAAGTGCTCTTTTCAGAATGAGACTCAGCAAGTCCTCATGACCACTCTTGTCCTGCGGGATCTGTTTGGAGCAGCCCAGTTGATTCCTGGTTAAAGTGAGGTGGGGCCAGTTTCTCCCATTCGATCCACTACTGTAACTCCATGCTTGTAACTGGGTACCTATTCCAGTGCTGCAATGGTATCAGTAACAAAATTGAAGCTTTGTTTATAGGGCAAAATATATAACGCACTATTGATTTCTGCTAACGGGCAATGCTTTTAACAGGGTGTATGAATGCAGTCATTTTGATTATGGATCTGTTTACCTTGCAACATCCGTGACTTTCTCATCTATGCATTAGATATATTTAAATGCTGTGGACACTTAATAGGCTATAAGGAAGCAAAATGCTTATCTTCTGTAAATGATAGATAAAATCCTTAATTTGTTCTTTCGTTTGTTTTTGGGGTGTGTGGATGGTTCAGGACTACACCTTATTTGATTAAAATTTGTCTCTTAGTTTGCTTAAAAATAGTTACAAAAGGATTAATTATTATTAATTTTAGACAGTCTGTTCTGTATGCATTAAAAAAAATGTTTCATTTCATAACGAGGTTTTAGGGTAGGCCACTGATGTGTTATGAGAACTTAGCCCTCTTAATGACTGGTGGTTATCATACTTTCATTAATATAAATGACATATATAGTAACATATATCACATATATATACCATATATAGTGGTTGGATTATTTGAGCTTTGGTAGAATAAAACAGCCATTAATGTATGGTTCCTTTATCCTTGCCATCTTTTCATCTGTGTGAGTTCAGTATAAAATGTTTCTACAAGCCATAGCAGTTTGGAGCGATACCTTTAGTTCATGGTGGCTCTTCAGTAATGCAGGTAGGGATATACCAGTACTCAATGACAACATGGTGAAAGACAGGGAGCATCAGGTGGGAAGTAAACAGGGCCTTGAGGTGGGCTTAGAAAACCCCTCAGGAAAAACAAAAAAGTCTGTCTTTCTGGAGGAGAAATCAGCACGTGGCCATGATGTACTTCTAAGCTTCCTTGGTCTTAAGCGCTGTTTCTATACAGGACAAAATCCCAGTGGCTTACCAGCAGTGCAGAATCCTAATGACATTTATATAATCCAGCAGAGGTTGTCACAGGAGCAGAAAGGGAGAACTTCACAAGTAATACTTATATTTAGATACGGATGTGAATGGTTCCTTCTCCTGTTGTGATACCAATGGAGAAGTGTGTTCTGTTTCATTTGTGTACCTTTTGAAAAGGTTTATACATTTTGACTTATAGTAATGGATGGGGAATGATTTAGACTAGAAAAATATGGAAATTCAAAGTTAAGACTTATCTTGTACTTAACCATTACAGAGGCATGGTCTATGGCTTGGGAAGTCTTGTTGTAGCTCTGACAAACATCTCCTAAAGTGGCACTGAATACAGGGTTTGTGTGATGCTTTTCCTACCTGTAAAGTAGTTAAAATTAAGGCTAAATTCAGCAATTCCTGGTCGTGTTAAATAGTTCCTCAACTTCAGCGGGATTTCTTGCCTAAGCGAGAGACTCAGAAACAGGCTCGTAGAACAGTGACAACAGGGAAGGTGTGAAGTATCATCATTATTATTATCTCAGAGAAGCTTATCTTGTATGAGATGGCTCATGTTCCAGGCAGTCTGCATCACCAGACTAAAATTCCTTGGCACTTTCACTTGATTTCTGCAACGCGTCACTGCTCGATTCCGTGGCAGGATGAAATAAATTTAAAGTCCTTTCTAAAATCTGAGGTCTAAATAAAGAACATGTTAAATATAGGAACATTTTAAATATATTAATTGTATATGATAGTTCAGATTTAATGTTTTAGCCGTATGTTTCTGGATGTCCATCTATGTGCAAGAAATTATTTTGTCTACATTGGGATTTTCACCTAATATAAAAATACTTTATGAATTCTAGAAGCAGATAAATACTTCATAGGTAATTCTTTACATGTCAGAGATGAGACACTGGTGAGGCACTAGAGCAGGTTACCCAGAGAGGCTGTGGATGCCCCATCACTGGAAGTGTTCAAGGTTAGGTTGGATGGGGCTCTGAGCAACCCCTTCTCATTCCAGGGGGCTCGGACTAGATGATCTTTAAAGGTCGCTTCCAACCCAAACCATTCTATGATTCTATGTTACAGACATCAACTAATTAGCCATCACAGCAAACCCTCCTTGGGTTTTGTAGTATGTAGACAAATTTTTAAGCAGCAGTGACAGTAAAATGAGGGACCAGGAGAGGAGAATTTATTTTCCCCTCTCTTTTCTTTTTCTAGTTAGCCTTCAGTGGTAATGTGGGGTAGAGACTAGAAAAGAATTGAGGATTTGACTGTTCCTAGCCACCGTCTGAGTTTTAAGACTCCTTACTCTTTCTGAGTGGGGACCAGTGCTTGTATTAGCATTTGGGATTGGCAGGGTTCCCCTGCCTGGCAATACAGAAGAACCTGGGAAGGGGAGGATTTTGTGATTCTTTCAAGTCTGAAGGTAAAATCTGCAGTGCCATATGGATAATATCAGATCATCCACTCCTCTGAGATCTTTCCAGTGCATATTGCAAAGGCAAGCTCAGGCTAGATCTTCAAGGCCAAAATCTTAAAAGCAACTTCTAAATTTGCACTCTCACTCAGATTTTGCTTGTGTGTGGCACCTATACGTGCAGCCTAGAGATGTAAGTGATGGGAGGCAGAATCAGGGATAGTAAAGTAGCTGGAATCAAGGAAAGGATTTAGCAAAAGGGTAACAAAGTACATTTATAAGCAAATATGCAAAAAGGTAAGTGTGGGGGAGTCCTTAAGAGAGAGGATGGAAGAGGGAAAGGCATTGCACAGGGATGGAATTAATAAGATTTAACAGAATGCACAAGATAAAAAGCACAAGACAAATATCTGAGATGGAGACTGGATTAGAAGAAAGACAGTGCAACTAATGGTAGAAGGTGAAAAGACAGGCTGAAAGGGAGATGTACACTATCAATTTAAAGTGTAGTTTCGAGATCAGTTTAAGTTGATCTAAGTTCCAGTTGCTGCTGCAAAGGGAGTCCTGCACATCCTTCCTTCCTTCCTTCCTTCCTTCCTTCCTTCCTTCCTTCCTTCCTTCATTCCTTCCTTCTTTCCTTCCGAAAAATTTGTCCAGATCAGGTCCTTGATCCAGCTAACACCTCGTATTAACATTACAGCTGCCTCAAGGCAAAGAGGTGGGGGGGTAGACATAGGAAAGGGCAGCATAAAATTGACTTACGCTGATGACGGATCTGTGCTCTTGGTCTGAAAGTCCTGGTGAGATTCTGAGTTAGAAGTTAGTAAGAAGAGACGCTGGCTAGGAAGACTTGGAATGGTAACACAAAGAAAGGAAGAAGCCACCTGGGACAGTATTTATAGTGAGCAGTTTAGATGGCAGCATGCAAAGGAAAAAAGATGCTCAAAACACTTAGGAGGCAAAATCAAGCATTTAAAAGTTACAAAAAGCCAGTATTTACATTGTCTGTGTATTTAATTCAGCATCCATAGGCACGCCTGCTAATGCACTCTTTAATTACATGATCAAGTGGGGCTTTTTTCCCTCGGGACAGCTTGTAGAGAGGCAGGGTGGCAGAGGCTCCAGGAGTACCCTAACCCTCACGAGTGGCTACCCTGTCCCCCATGGCCCCTGTTGAGCAAAGCAGTGGCCTTGGGCCTTACTTTACCTCATTGGATCATGAGGTCATATCAAAGGATGGGAAGGGTGACAGTGGGTAATGAGAATGTATTGGATAGTGTGAGACCTGAGCATGACGTAAATGGTATAGAATAAGGGGTGGATACTGTCCTGGTTTCAGCTGAGATAGAGTTAATTTTCTTTATAGTGGCTGGTATGGGGCTATGTTTTGGATTTGTGCTGAAAACAGTGTTGATAATACGGAGATGTTTTAGTTGTTGCTGCACTAGTCGAGGACTTTTCAGCTTCCCATGCTCTGCCAGGTGCAGAAGAAGCTGGGAGGGGACAGCCAGGATAGTTGATCCAAACTGACCAAAGGGCTATTCCATACCATATGGTATCATGCTCAGTATATAAAGCTGGGGGAAGAAGAAGGAAGGGGGGGACATTTGGAGTGATGGCGTTTGTCTTCCCAAGTAACCGTTAGGCGTGATGGAGCCCTGCTTTCCTGGAGATGGCTGAACACCTGTCTGCCCGTGGGAAGTAGTGAATGAATTCCTTGTTTTGCTTTGCTTGCGTGTGTGGCTTTTGCTTTCCCTGTTAAACTGTCTTTATCTCAGCCCACAAGTTTTCTCCCTTTTACCCTTCCAATTCTCTCCCCCATCCCACCAGGGGGGCGTGAGCAAGCGGCTGTGTGGGGCTTAGTTGCCAGCTGGGGCTAAACCACGACACTGACAAAGTCCAGTGCTCAGCAGTCCCACCGGTACCTCCACACTTCCCTCTCACAACCTTCATGTGCATCTCCTTCATGGGCCCCAGCGTATTTCCTACTGACTTCTACTGCTTTTTATTAATCCAGTATTTATGGCTCCCAAACAAAACATCTTTCTGCCTCTTTTTGCCTCATAGCTGCACCTGCAATGTGCTATACATGTGCTGCATGTGTTAAGCTTACTTTTAAATGGTAACGTATGCTTCAAGTTTATTTTGGAATAAGAAGAAACAATGTAGAAAAATAAAAAGAAATTCAGAATAAAATGCCTTCAGAGAAAACGAGGCAAAGATTAGAATCTGGTTTGCAGTAAATGAAATATAAAGCTCTTAGGTCTTATTGGCTATCTTTTTAATGATTTTTAAAAAAATATTAAATGGGGAAATTAGATTATGCACAAATACACACACACACACAGACAAAACCACATTATGGATTCCACTCTTTGAAGGAAAGGGTTGAAAAAGAACAGTTTACCAGCCCTGTGAGAAATAAGATGCTGGCAGATGATGTCATGCTGTCTAGACTAGAATAAAAGAAGTATTTTAAAAAATCTTAGCTAACTTATTTAAATAAAATATTTTAAAATTCTAAGAAATCACAAGTGCTAGCTGATGATCTTTGATTTTACTTTGATCATGTTCTATGGGTTCTGGTGTCTTTTCATAACATATTTTTAAAATGCTTCTTTTTCTCCCTTTAAGCATACCTATAGAGAATTGCATACTCAGAAGAAGACATGACTGATTCTTCTGGGTTATCCAGTTCAGTCCCTTGCTTTTGCAGCCAAGATATCATATAATTCCTTTCATGTACTGATCAAACTCTTCTTACAACTATTTAAGGATTTTTTTTAGCTCCCATACTACCATTTGGAGGCTGCTTCAGTATTCTGGTTTCTTTTACTGTTAAATATGTCCATGGCCTGCTTATTTTACTTTTTTCTTGGTCTAATTTTGTACTTTAGCTTCAATGGCCTTTTCTGCACAGTGTTTACTGCCGCAAAGTATGCAGCAGTCCTGCTCACTGTCTTCCTGTGCTAGGCTTAAAAAGCAAAGTTCTTGCCTGACAGAGTTCAGCTCTGGTGAGGAATCCTGCATTCTTGTGGAGGAGAGACAATGGTGTAAAGTTAGACACAGTAGGGTTCTGGTCATGCTCCTCGTTCATATGATGACTAATCTTAAACCAGGCTTCAGTACTGACCTTCAGAGAGTGAGTGATATATCAAGTGCCTTACCTACATTTCTCTTTGGGGGTAGGTTTGGTCTTCCAGGGCATAGTGCTCTATGGGGTTTTTGCAGACTCATTTTCATTTGGCTTAGTTCTGGTTTCGTACTATAAATAGACAGACAGAAGGAACCTTTGTTTATAGTTTGAAAAAAAATCCTGTTTCTCCTTTGGATTAAATTTCAATTGGTGAGAGTGCATACTTTAACATTTAAACAGATACAATATTCTAAGCATTAATCTTTCAAATAGGAGGTAGCCATTATGCTCTAAGCAAAATTATTTTCAAATCAGACTAATACCCCTAATCAAGAATGCATTTGATTTCATGTGGATTTACCACTTGTACTTCATTTGGGAAGCTGGAAATTAGTAAGTTTTGATTTTCTAATTTTAAAATTACTGGGGAAAAGAATGTGTATATTTTATTTTTGTTCCTTGAAGTAAGATATAAACAGAGGACAGGAAATACAAGTGGCTGGCCTTTTTATGTTTCCAGAATTTACTTGAAATGGCTTTATTTTGAAAAGTGAAGGGCATCAACATTGGTGCAGCCTCACTTTGAGCACTATGTGCAGTTCTGGGCCCCACAACTTAAGAAGGGTGTGAAGGTACTCAAAGGCGTCCAGAGGAGGGCAACAAAGCTGGTGAAAGGGCTGGAAGGCATGTCCTATGAGGAGTGGCCAAGGACTTTGGGCTCATCTAGTTTGGAGAAAAGGAGGCTGAGGGGTGACCTCATTGCTCTCTGCAGCTTCCTGAGGAGGGGACATGGAGAGGGAGGTGCTGATCTCTTCTCCCCGGGATCCAGTGATAGGACACGTGGGAATGGTTCAAAGCTGCGCCAGGGGAGCTTCAGACTGGACATTAGGAAGCATGTATTTACCGAGAGAGGGTGGTCAAACACTGGCACAAGCTTCCTAGAGAGGTGGTCGATGCCCCGTGCCTGTCAGTGTTTAAGAGGCATTTGGACAATGCCCTTAATAACATGCTTTAACTTTTGGTCAGTCCTGAATTGGTCAGGCAGTTGGACTAGATGATCGTTGTAGGTCCCTTCCAACTGAAATTATTCTATTCTATTCTATTCTATTCTATTCTATTCTATTCTATTCTAATTAGTTCATGATATTTTCAGTTTGCTTTTTCTGTTCTTTCTCAAAAACTAAAGAGTAAAGTCGTGACATTGAAGCTTTTAAATCGTTTGCAACTTTAAAGTAGTTGCCCCTATGTGTGAAATATTTTAACCAGCATTTCACAAGGAAGGGTGAATGCTTTATAGTCAGATTGATATGACTATCACTGTCTTTATCAAATTCAGTTGTATACAAACTACTGTATACATTACTATTTATACAGGTAGGTCAGTATTTACCTAAAGTGGAATTATTGCATTTGTAATTTAAAAAAAACCCACCTTCCTATATTGTCATTAATCTTCTGTCGGAAGATTAATATGGGTGGATAAGATACAGTTCTGTTATTTATTAGATATTTAAAAATACCACAATAAGTAGTATCTAATATGACAGTGCTATACTAATACTACAATAAGCAATATCTAAAACAGTAAAATCCCACAGTGAACGAAGCAGCTGGAACTGTAACTCATATCAGCTGCCCAACACCAGACACTCCTTTCTGCTTTCTCCTGGGCCTGTTGATGTTTGCCTTGCCTGCATAATGACTGTGCATGTTATCTGCAAGGTGTTAGCCCATTAGTAATGAGGTGTAGACATCCTCTTCATGGAAAAGGGTATGTGTCACAGCGTTAAGATTTATGTATACCTACATGGGCAAATAACTTCACTCACTGGATTTGTCCCATTTAACCTAGCAGGGCTGCGGCTTCTCATTTGAGTGTTTGTAGGAGTAAGCTCTGGGTCATATTGGTCCTGCAGACCTGGGTGTGGAAGGGACTAAAGATCTGTGTGGGGAATAGACTGCCAGTGTGTGCATGCACAAAGGTTGGGGCTGAGAAGATGCCTGGAGTCCTTTGCCCTAACTCTGTTCAGAAAACCAGAATGTTTAGGCTGGCTGAAAAGAATGCAGCAATGCACAAAGAAGTGTTGTTTATGTTGCTGTTATTAAAAATCACGCACCAGATTTTTTTTATTGAGAAATGAACTTTAGATCTGGCAAAAAAATATTATAATAATATGTCATGGCAATGTGTGACTTGTTTTCTGAGGATGCTTTGGATGCTTTTTGATTTTCAAATTTTTTTTCCACATGCTGTTGCTATGGTAAGAATCAGCACATCACGAAGAGGTATCATAACAAATAGTATCATAACAAATAACCTGTAAGAGCTTTGTGTTTCCTGGGACAGCACAGGGTCAGTTTGGAGTTTCTAGTGAAGCCCTGTCAAAAGAGTTTTCAAACTGTGGGCAGCATCTCTCTTGTTATTCATGGACTACTTTTGCATGGCCAAAACAAATGAAGAAAGTCAACCTTTTTATCAACAAGTTTATATTAAGTACAAAAGAATTTTCACCTCCTTTAGAAAATTTTAGGTGTTCCATAAATCAGGAGGGAAAATATAAAGAAAAAAAGCCAGAAGGAAATGTGATGCAGTAATGGAGATGAAGCTAAGAAAAGCAAAATTAGAGATTTCCAGCTTTTTGGGGGTGGCCGGTAGGGAAGATGTAGCCCGAGGTTTACTCTATTTGACTTTTGGGAATCAAGTCTTGATAAAATTGGATGAGTACAAGAACTTGGAAATACCAGCTGTGGCCTATAGTGGCATGCCAAGCTCCTACATGGTAAAGATTGATCAAAGTATTTGAGTATTGAAAAACAGGTGGCATCTTCAGATGGTTCCAGGCCTAATTGCTGTGACTGCATTACCACCAGTACTTGTATACTACAGCATGCTAAACAGAGATCCTGTTGAATAGAGTTTTGAATTTACAGAACAGAAGTTACCTATGTTTCAAAATGTGATAGACTGAGCTTATCATGTGAGAGGAAGCCCTACTTAGTGCACTTTTAAAATAGTAACTGTAGTTACCGATTGATGCATGGGAAGAGGTGGAGAGGGGACCAGAGACTCCAAGTTTGTCTGAGTAGCCGAAGCCACTGGAGATGACAGGCAGTGCCTCTGCTGGAAGATTAGGAGATCAAAGAGTGTCTTCCTTATTCAGTATTAGAAGAGAGCGGGTTTGTCGTGCGACAAGGCTAACTCCCATTCCTGCAGCAGGATGCTGGGGGAAAAATTTTGAGAGGACTGCTGGTCCCTTCCTGAGTTATGGACTTTGAATATCAGACTCCAGTCTGACCTCTCTCCATTAGATGGCCAGAACTAGGGAGATTGACCAAGAGAGTTTAGTCCAAATTTAATGTTTCTCACCACAGACCTGAGGGTTTTTTTATATACATGGTCCCATCAATCCAGATGTTGCTCTAAACTACCAACTAAAGGCCATGTAGAAGAGTAGCTCTATGATATTAAATCATTTAAGATGTAAAGCATAAAAAAATGTTTAGTTAGAAGTTTAATTTATTCTTCAGGCTACAATGACTTCAGTTATTTTTGAAGCAGGCATCTCCTCAGTCGCAGAGTCGGTGGCCTCACGCCGAGCCCAGCATCCCTTCGGACTCATGCAGAGTTTGCATTGCAATAGTGTTTCCAGTGAGTGTTTTAGTAATCCTTCACACCCTTCAAGTGTCCTGGCTGCAGTTTGCTCACAGTAACCTTGTTCAGACCCACCTATGTGTTTCAAGGGTTAGCTTTCTGCTGTTTAGCCTGCTTAAGATTTTGATCCAATGTACCAGATCTCACTTGCAAGCTGGTTTGCAAACCTCCCAAACAGCAGAGTCGTGGTGGAGGTGCCTCCTTGGCAGCGGAGGGACTGTATTCCTTCTGAGGGACGCTGCTGAAGGCCAACAATCCTGGCCATCCTGAGCTTGGATGGTCCTCCCACCTGCTAGCATAAGTGCTTTCGCGTAGTGTGAAGACAGTGGAGTTCAGTAATAACCAGAGTGAGGAAGCAGTGGGATCAGCTAGCTGAAAACTTAGGCCTCTTGGAAAATCCCCCTCTAACGTGTTTCAGTCTCTAACTTATGTCAATATTAAAAAGGATTTTATGTCAAGGACTTCTCTGAAAATCCTGCTAACCTTCTGTCTTTGTTGGTATTAGATGTGGATATTTTACATCAGTGTGCAGAATTACTGTTATTTTTAGACTGTTTTTTCTGAAAGGCTGATGGCAGTCTGCTTCTTGCCTTCCTCCTCTTGCCTCCCGTAAGTCTTGTGTCCATTTGCTGATATCAGCCACATCTGCCACGGGGCTGAAAGGCACAGAAAACAATCCAGTCCCTGGAAGTTTTATCCAAACATGTGCCTGGACAGATGAGGAGGACACTGGCCCCAAGGAGAAGATTGCAGATTGTCCATGGTGGGCTCCAGGCAGACCTTTGACATACTCCAGCCATAGGAGTCAGTCAGTGGCTGGACCTTCTTAGACAGCTAAGGCAATTGAAATCAACACAAGTTTGTAGAAAACTAGGCTTCTTTAATGCCCTTTTTGTAATGCTTTTGTTCATAACCCTGACATATGGTAAGAATCCACATCTTTCATGGCTACCCTTGGCATTTAGGGATGCTCAGCACTGTGCAGACCTCTGTTTTCTGCTGCAGCTTTTGTTGGAACTGTGTTGTCGTTACAGCTTCTGCCACGTTTTGAATAGTCACATATTTCACGAAATAGTTTATTTAAAATGCTTTCTTGAGAAGGGTGTTATTGTGAGATTTAAAATGTGGAAGGTCTGAATGAAAAGCAACATTCTTCTTTGTAGCCCTGTTTTGAAGGTGTCTTCTGACACATGAAACTTTCATTATACTTTAATTATTGGCAGGAAGCATTTTCTTACCAGCATAGCACTTACACACAGTGAAATCACTTTTCAGGAGAAATTACTGCAAGGGATTTTTGGATGAGTTTCACTTTTGCAAATTGCTTAGTTTTTTTTCCTTTGCTTTTTCTTAGTACCCCATAAATTAAAGCACAAATGATAAGCGAGATCGTTATGCTGTCATGAATCAGTCAAGTTCTAATGGCCTAATGCACTAAGCCTTAATTAGTAATATTGTATTTTTAAAAAGACAATATTGTGAATGAAATCTGAACATGCACTGTTTTATAACTGGGCTTCCCAGAAGATTTTAAATGGATTCCTCTTCTTAGTATGTTTTTAAATAATTGATACGGCCACTTCAAGCCCTTAGTAGACAAATGAATTATTGGCTGCTAGTGACAAAATTTGGTTTGGGCATAATAACTTCACAGAGACATGGCACTGCATACATCTGCTGCTCTAATTAGAAAGTTTGCCTAGGGTGCTTGTATCAGAGAGAGTGGGAAAAAATAGTGCTTCACAATCTGTTGTAACAGAGTGATTCCTGCAAAATGTGATTTATACAAGATTTCTGGTTAACGCTTTCACTTCTGCTGGAACACTCAGATGCCATTTCAGCAAATTTTATGTAGGCAGTACTGCATTTGCCTTACCTGAATGGGCTGCCTGCTTGGAAATGCTGCTGTTGTATGCTAGATTTAGGGCCTGCAAATGCATTGGTCCGTGGTACAAAAGACCATTGCTGCTCTGTCCTACAGAAGTCTGGACCTTGAGCCGCTCCAACCACAGAGAATAAACCAGCAATTGCAGTTCCCTGGTGCTGTGTCCCTTTATTCCAGATAGGTTTTCAATTTATGCTTTTTTCCATAGGCAGTGAAAATCAGGAGTAACAGCATAAAAGGAGTTTTGGTGGTCCAGTGACAGCCACACATTTTCTGGGGGAAACTTATTAAGCTGGGGCCAAAAGCAATTGCTGTGGGACGATGATCAAGAGCATCTCATCTAACCGGGGAGCATACAGCCCTTGAAACCAGGCCCTTCTTACTAGAGCGGTTGTATCTCATCCAGTCGAACAGCATTCGGGTCAAAATAAATAGCTGTGGTTATGGGGAGAATTAATCAGAAGTGTACAAGAGCATCTTTTGCTTGCTTGCTGACTTTAATTTACGAATTCACCAAATATTTCCTTGGAAAGGATCCGTTTCAACAAATACCCATTTTTAAACACACAGCAGGATGTTGTTGTTGTGGAGCTCTAATTTATTGCAGCTTTCTGGAGAAGCCTGGTGGGCTTGGTGGAGAGTATAGAGAGCCAGGTCCTGTTCTCCTTAGACTTCATTCACTTTAATAAATAATTCTGGTACAAGGCACTTTAAGGGCCCTGAAAATAAAGCAAAGTGGAATTGGATTTAAGGAAAAGGAAAAGAATTGTCCCAAAAATATTTATGCCTCAGAGAAAGTGAAATGTGATCAACTACGTGAAATTCCTTATTAACCAATCTGAATGTTTCAGAGAGTAGATAAATGTCTTAAAGGCAAGTACAGGTGTTACAGGAGATGCAACTCTATTTTACATGTCACATTATCTGTTCATACTATGATATTGCAGAACAGCAAAGAGGCAAAGCAGCTCTTCAGATATTCTAATGAGATGTTTGTAAAAGCAAAATCAGGTATCAGAAATTGGAGAAATGTAGTAACCTGATGTGAAGGTATACTTCTGTTGTTCTTTTGAAATTTCCTTATCAGTATCTTTACAAAGAGTCAGAAAGGATGAAGCAGTATGATGCTGAGGGATCTCATACATTTATAGAGCATCCTGCCTGACATACAGTTGGATTTGAATTTCTTTCTTTTACAGTTCCAAGTACTTAAGTATGTCGCTAACTTTACAGTCAGTGTAACTATTAAAGTATTTATCCTTTTTGAAGGCCACAAATGATGGTGATAGAATGGTATCTAGAATATGTATACATTAATAAATTCATGGATAAATAGCATAAAGACTTTATCTTATTTCCATGAAATATCAGAAATGCTCTAAAAGATGAAAAAATAATGGTTTTGTGCCAGGATTCAGAGGGGGAATTAGAAAGGAAAGGAGGAGAGGACACCACAAATTATTGTCATTTATTTGTTCCCCAGCAGCAAACACCTAAAAATCAAAGAAATCTGTTTAAAATGGTTAGAGACTTTAGATCACCTGGTGTTGGAGTTAAGTTTATTTTCCCTGTAAGACATGCTTAAAGTGTTCTATTTATGGGTATTTGAGGGTTTTTTAAAGTTTAATTTCTACTGAACTGAAATTTATGGTTTTAGGGAGGCTTTCATAAGGGAGGACTATATAAAATTCCTTTCTTATCCTTCTAAATGATTCTGCTTTTCAGGGAGTCATTAGCTTTTATGCAATATGCTATGTTCATTTGTGAACTAACTTTTGACATATGTATTATTCATATTGTGACTGGTGTTCAAGTTCCATCAGTGATTTTACTGTCCAAAAGAAAGAACATTAGAAAGAATGAAGAACATCACTTTGAATGCACTGGTACTCTACATGCTTATTCATGTTGGGCATACACCAAGACTTTTTGCATATCCTTTCTAAATCACTCTTGATACACAAGTGAAATTGAATTAATTATAGAATGATATTCCATCCTCAGCAAAGATGTGTTCCATTCTGATTTGTCCTGCTTGCCTCATCAGCACAAAAGAGCATATATACAGGCAATTTCTTTTCTGTCCTTCTCAGTCACCAGACAATGGTACAAGACAAAAAGGATGACAGGAGCCAGTTTTTATGCTCAAGTTCCTTCCCCTGTTTCAGAAATGATCACTTTTCAAAAAAAGAACTGAAAATCAGAAGCTGATGGTCAAAAAGTGCAAATGTGGCTAAAACCTAAAATGTGGCAGCTTGGAGAGGTTTCCATTGTACCTCGTATGGCCTGAAGTTCAGGGGACTCACATTTTTCTATGAACTTGACTTTCTGACCAACCAGTGTCCCCTGGTATAAGAAGCAGCCTTATCCCTTTTTCAGTGGATCATGGGAATGTGATGGCCAACAGCATCATGGGAGATCTAGTCAAGCCAGAGAAAGGAATGGGAGTATATACATTTCAAACCACGCACAGGAGACACTGTTACTTCCAAGCGCAAGTGTTCCAGCTTTGACTAACATTGGAAAAGCTTTTCTGTCAGACGTTTTCTTCAGAAGCAAGTTTTTCTGTGGGAGTGAGGTGAGATGGGCGGGGAGTATTATGACCAAAGTATTTTTCTGTTGAAATGAATTTCTGATACAAAGTGTTCAATCTAGCCCTTGTGCCATAGCACCATAGGAGCAGGATGTGGCAGGATGTGCCATAGCACCACATGAGCAGGATGAGATGGATGAGCAGCCAAAACCCCAGCTACACATCTTTTTGGGCACTTGTTAGTAGGCATCGAAGGTTCATTGGATCTTATCTGTAGCTGCAACAGAGAGCTGAATAAAGTACAGTACTTAAGAACAATAAGGAAAAAAATCACTAAATATTTTGAGTGTTATAGAACTATATGCCTGCAGGTAGCAGGGGTTCACAGAACACGATCCCTCATTAAGCTATTATGTATGTATCCATACAGGTGGATATATGAAAAATAGAATACAAGAGCTTAGAATTTATGTGGTGTTCTTACCAGAAAAGAGGACAGCACTTGTTAAAAAAACCAGTTAATTATTTTTTATGTCACATGACCTAAAGGTTGGCTGAAGAAAAATTAAAAAGTGCTGGCAGGTGACTCTGAAAGGATCCTACAGTAGCTGGTTTCTGAGCACACTTTCTCATCCAGTACCAATTTTGAAGGTACCGATTTTTTATAATCATTTGAAGATGCCAAACATACAGTTCTCTATTAAAACTCTGTCATTTTGTTGCAGTGCAACTCATCGCAGGCTAAAGAGCTGGACTACAAACTGGAATAAGCACTAAGAAAATGGCTAAGATGTCATTCTTAATAAAGTAGATTTCAAACAGAAATAGTAGAAGGAAATGCAGAAAATGAGGGATCACAAAAAATCTAGTTGCATATTGTTATTTACACATAGTTATTTACACCTGCTGATGCAAATTATACCTACACTGAGATTGGGAGAGCAGATAGTAAGACACCCTGGTCTCAAATATTTGTTATGTAATAAGCAACGTTGTCTACAATGTCCCTCCTTTTTTGGTATAAAAATACAGTTGGGTATGGGAGAGTGTAGGAGTCACTTCAATACATTTTCATTAACATTTCATTCAAGGAGGGCTGCTATCCTGCCTGGGCTCCTAGAGATTCCCTCTAATACTTGAAGCATATATTCTGCTGGTTGGAGAGTAGGTTGGGTAGTCAAATTCATATGAATTGGGGACTTAATGAATAAGAGTTCCTCATACAGATGCTTAAAGAAAATTCCTCCTCCTGAGCTCGCTCTTGTGAGATTTATTATGAGGAAGAATAATCCAGGCCAGTATTTGGTAATTGCTCAGTTACAACTGAGATTTAATCAATCTGCTATCTGCCTAGATATTCACAGTTTTCACAAAACTCAAGCTTGAGAAATGCACATACATGTACAGGCACTGTGTCCTTTATTTCTCTGCAATGATATTGCATGGAAATACACTTGTATATTCTGTGTAGAGAGTACATTCCTTATTCAAACACCAATGTAGTTATAGTATTCTGTGGTTTTGATTTTCATTGTAGAACTTCTCACAGACAGCTTTACTGGGGTTTTATTATGAGTCATAGTAGTCTGCTAGTCTCATCTGTTTCTGCCTAATCTCATCTGTAAACTTTAAAGTAATATTGGGTTTCCTTTTTACTGAAATTTTAACACAGTGGTATAAAATATAAAGCATTACTAAGATATTGCCATTCAGCGTAATTCAGTTTAGCTGGTATACTTGCTTCGGAGTCCACCCTAGTAGCTAACATGCACAAGCACAGAAGTTTCTGACTGTGTGGGTAAGCTCCGTGTTGAAATCCCTCTTATTTGTTTCACCATTCTGAACACTTTAACATATTCCGCCACAAGGTCTCTCGCTGCACAGAAATATTTTAAATGGCTCTGTTAGAGCAAGTTCAAAAGATGATCTCTCTGTCATGCATTCTTCAAAGCAAGACTACATTTCTCTGCAACAAAAAAATGTGTCTTACCTCTCCCCCTTCCTACTGTGAGTTGTGCCAGAGCTGTCATTTTTTCAGTAGGGATTGTTTATAAAAAGGACCTGTATTCTGCTGTTCAGCACACTAGAAACCCTTTAGGTTTCAGTTTCAGTGTATAAATATTGATTTTGTACCTCACTGGTTTTGTTAGTTAACTCAAAGGTGATAGCATGTTTGTCGAATAAATGTCTTTAAGGAAATAAAATACCGTACCTTCCTAAAAACTATGTGCTTGTTTCATAAAGTGACCATTTAATCCCAGCAGCTAACTGCAGTCTGTTTGGGGTATTCTGGCTTGGATGTGATGTATTTTGTTACTTAAGAAAGCCATCCTCAAAAATGACTGCAGATGGCTGTTTATGATCAAGCTATGCAAAATTTACATGCAGATTCAAGTTAAAGTCATCAAAGCACTTGATTCTGTTGTTACATATGTATAGCTATTCTTGATGCATCTCCTGTAGCAGTTTACTCAATTCTTTTAGTGTAACTTTAGATTAAACATAAGTATTGTTGCTCATTAGAAAGCACTGGATTTTGCAGGGCCCGCTTGGCTTCAGATTTCTGTTTTCAGTGTGTCAAGAAATTAGGAACAGAGGATGAGTTAGAAGCGGGAAGGGTCCCATGCTTTGATCCAGTGAAAGTACTTTTCATAAAAAGGCCTTAAAGCTAATTATCCATGGAAAAACTCGACTTTGAACCTCGGGCTCAAGCTGTGGGATTTGATTCCTAGAAGCCACGTTTGTGGCTCGGTGACCAACCCTCGCTCCTGTTCCTGTGAACCTGACTTCAGAACTCCAGCCAGTTGGAAAATATTTCTGTAACCAGAATGAGAACAGCCTCAGGCTTGCAAAGATTACAGATAGAGGATACTTGGCAATGTGAAAAATCAGCCTCACTGGTGTGTATTTCAATACTTCTCTGAAAGCTCAGTTTTGCAGGTTGCTGAGCATTGCTCAGCCACCATCAATTCCTCCTGAAACCAGTGGACCAAACCCTCAGCTTCATAAATCAGGGAAACTGCTACTATCCCAAAGATGTGCTTGATTACTACAGAAAAAAATAATGTCAAAGCTGGAGATGGCCTGAATTTTCAGGTCTGCAATTTAAGTCTGCAGTTCTACCCAACACTATTTAGTACTAGGAAAAGTTTCTGATCAAACAGGGGCTTTTTTGGGCCCATAGATTAGGAAGTTCCTTTTTTTTCTTTTGAGAAAGTAATTTTTTTCCTTTTCCTTGTAAGCATTGTGTGTCTCACGCCTCCTCCATTGATTAGTAAGGTGTAGAAAGCCACCTCTGACTTACCAGCAATTCTTCTCCTCTTTCAAGTACATTCAGATGACATTTGAGGAGTGCCACCAGTCGTACAGTATAACCAGGTAGCAACATTTCAGCTACCCTGGGTAGTGAACCAGGTACCCATTCTCTGCCTCAGACTTGATGAAATGCAGACTTGATGGTGTTCCCCAGCAAATACGAAAAAAAGATTGTCTTCATTGCATTGAGTTTTCCTAAGAGGTTGTGGAAAGAAACTCAGGGAGAGTGAACAAAGAAATTCACATAACCCAATAATATCTCCTGCTTTTGTCACAGTTTGACAAACGCAGAAAAGAGCAAGGGGAGAATGGGAAATGAAAGGGAAACAAGTATTCTTGTGTCTGCACTAGTCCTCCTCCTACAGCCTTCCGGAGAGTCTCACGAAGTGCTCCACACCAAGTAGGGTTTTTCACCCTGTGAGCCCTGAAGATCATCCATAGGGTTCCCCAGTAACTCCCACACTCTTGCCTACATGGAGAATGCCGGCTCAAGGCTTACTGTCAGAAGGCTTTTTGTGCATCAGTGAATCCCAGTGCTTCAGACTTGCAAGAAGGGACTCAAGACACCCTACTCGGAGCCGCTACTTTTTTAATGTTGTTCCTTTCATATTTATTTTTGAAGCTATGCAGCAGGGCATCTGCTCCTAGCTCTCTCCTTCCCCTGCCAGGCTTTCATGCCTTCCTGTTTCATTGTCATCATGAAGCAGTCATTTCACACTCACCTGCAGTGCCTGCGTGACTCAACTGCAGGCTTCGTTTGGGGCAGCAATCTGACTCTAGTTGTGAAAGCATGTCTTCACAGGTGCAGTGGTGGCAATTTTATCTGCCTTTTAGTCCACAGCTAGGAGCGAATGTTCTTGCTATGCTATTTATTTAGTCAGAATCCGGGTCTTACATCTTTCCCTTTGGATTGCACTTGGACATAAAGAAGGCTCGACTTTTCACAGCTCTTATATAGTTTAATGTACTGCAGTTTCTTTGGTCACTGAAAGTGCCAGCTTTACTGTAGGGAAACAATACCTTGCTAGCCATCTCAGTGAAGATGAAGATATTGCCTCTCCATAACTGTTTTCCTAATCCTTTAAGCCTTTCCCAGCCCAAATTCCTGTCAAATTCATAGGAATGCAAGAAATCTAGCATAACAACTTACAACAATTACCAATCCGGTCTCTGTTTGAATAATGCAATAGTTGTATAAATATTGAAGTTAGGAGTCTACATTTCTGTTTGCATTATTTCTGGCAATTAATCCTTCAAAAAGGGGTTCATATGTGAGAAGTGCTGCGAGCTTATGGAATCTTCTTGTGATGCTTGTTTTCATTGCAAATACTTGTGTGGATAGAGACAAAAAATAATTGCAGCTAAAGGTTCCATCCGCTATTTATTAATTTTTTAACTTTTTGTCTTTTATTTGTGGCACAGTAGCTAGCAAGAGAAGCTGCGTTGGCATATAGTTTGAGATTACTTTCTATTTTTGAAGGTAGGGGCTATGTAAAAATGTGTTGAATAATGACCTTTGGGCTATGGCAGTACTACACAAATCTTACAGTCAATAGAGCTAGTAGGAAGAAAAACAATTGAGAGAGCACATTAGCACTCCAAAGCACATACCGTTAGTTCCACAAGAAAATACTTACTGAGCTGACAAACACTGGGCAAGGTTTGCCTTGCTGCAGTGTAAGTGAGTGCAGCTTCTCATTCCCATTTTAAAAAAATATTTGCAATTAAATGTCTAATCAAAAAATATATACATAAAGCAGACTTACTGATAACTCTTGGTTCAAACCTTTTCAGCATGTGTGCAGCCCAGTCTCCTTCTTTCCAGAGTCTTTGCTTTGTACAGCTCAGCATCCATTTCCTGCTATGTATTGGGGCTCAGTGTCTGAGGGAATTAGAGGGACAAAACACTTAGAAAAAGAGAGCGCTTTGCTCCCTTTTTTAAAAACAAAACTAATATTCTAAAACAAATGTAAAAAACCCAAACAACCTAGACTTACGACCTTAAACATGAATAGTTGGAGACATGGGCCACTGATAAGGCTATAGTCTTTCATGGTCTTGCTCAGCAGTCCTCTCAGGTAAAAGCAGAGTTCCTAGCAGTGTTTGCACAAAGGATGTGCCATGAGCAGTCAAGTGGCCAGTTCTCTGAGAGACTGATGTCCAAACATCAATATTCTTGATTAATTTTGAATCTTCTGATACAAAATAAACTGCTTGTTTTGATTAACATGATGCCTACAGAAATCTATGTAGGAATCTGTGTTGAACATAACCCATGTGAGAAATGCAGATCTTTGCCCATTTCGAGTCACTTAAAAAGATGTGTACAGGACCCAAGCTCTCAAAGGCACCAAACTCCCACAAAGTTTTCTGTGAGCCTTCACATAAATACCTTTGATGATCTCAGTTTTGCCCTTTTGATAACCCAGCCGGAACTGATGTACCTAAGCTTTGAAGCAACCACTGCAATGAAATAGTATTTTGTGAACCAACATCTATCACATGTTTTAGCATCAATGAGATATGCAACCTAGGATGGGAAGCCTCTTCAGCCAACCATTGATTATAAATATCATGCATTTCCCTTCTTTAAGCTCTCGAGCAACTTCCTTACGCACATCTGTTAGTCAACGTAGAGAGCTGGGAACTTCCAGAGAGCCATTCAATTATTAAATGGATTAAGTTACCCTCACTTTTAAGAGGATGATAGCCCCCTGGTAAACAAAGTGTTTTAAATTGTCCTGCAAAGACTTAAGTAACATTTCTGTGGGAACATAAATAATAATTGTTACATGGATCACAATAGTTTTTAGATATGATCTTGCAGACCCCCAGGCATCTGTGGACTACTCCTGAGGGATCTGTGAAAGGTAATTAACAATAGCAACCCACTGGTAGAAAATTTTATTTTGTTATCTATCTAGGGATCCATGCATTCAGCAGAAAATTATTAGGGAATATAAACAGAAAAACATTGAAAAACACACAGAGCTGCTGTATCAGAGCCAAATGATATTAGCAGTTGAAGAAACATGCTAAATTATGATGCAAACAAAGATATTCCTTAAATATCTCAAAATGATAAGGTGTTCTGTCGGCACGTCTAGAGACGATAATGATCTTACACCACTTCCTCCTGGGAGCAATATTTCCTACATTTTAACAGGGCTAACTGAAGCTGCGTTCCTCCTAAAACCAATTGTCCTGAAATAGGTCTGTGTTTCTGAGTCAGTTCTTCCAGCCTTGTGAGAGAGAAACGGGACGTTTGAAGCGAGGTGCTGCAGTTGTCCATACGACTGTCTGTAGCATCTGATCGCCCAGTAGGTAAAGAGTGAAATGTTTCAAGAGGTTGATTCTTTGAGCTCATTCTGTTCACACTGATGGCAATGAATACTAGTAGAAAGCCATGTAAAGAGACAGAAGCAGCTCAACTTAGAAGACCACAGCCAGTGAAAGCAACAGGAACATTTAAACAAGTGTTGCAGGAGGTTTTGTCTTGAGGGCATACTGTCAGAGAGGGGACCACTGATTCACCTTTATTTACTGCCCAGGAGCATTTGGAGAGTATTCCCCTTTCTCCTACTTATATTCATTCAGATCTGTGCATAATTACCCTACCTGAGGTTCTCATAACTAACCAAGAGCGACAATTTACATTAACAACTTTATAGACAACTGTGTAGGTAGACCAATGCAAGCAGTCAATTTATTTTATTGACTGCATGAATCGGAAGAATAAGGAAAAATCACACAAAAGGATTTTGTTCAGAAAATGAAAATCTACAGAGGAAAATAAAACACACACCCTAATATTTAGTTTAACTTGAAGTGAAAATTGTGCTTATGCGGCATTTTGGTTTTTAAACTTTTTAATAGAAATACAGCTAGTTTTACAAATAAAAATACAATAGAAATACAGCTAGTTTTACTCAGAAACAAATATTAGAATGGTCAATTTACAACTGCCTAGGTTTTTTTCTTCATACACAGACCAAAAGAGCCAAGCCTTTGTACTGAATGCAGGCTGAATTTTGCCAGGGCAGGCCCATGGGCCTTTTTTCTAGGTGCTCAGCAGGGTAGCGTGCCCAGACCCAGCATCTCCAGTGTTTGAGTATGGCAAGTGCTAAGTTTGAAATGGGCTGTGATTTTTCTTTCCTTTTTTTCTTTTTTTCTTCAGGAGCGTGAAAATGTTTTTGATGCAATTAAGTTGTCTTAAGAGGTCAAATGTCTAGTAACTGGAAAATGGGAAATGTTTGATATTTTAGTCTGAGTCAGGCTTTGTGTATGCTTTGTAAATGACTGTTTAGTTGTACAGAAATAAATGGAGACCTTCAAATTCATATCTTGTCTTATTAGCACGTGAATATGCCATTCAAATTGGTCTCTGCAAAAAGACCAGACTGCCTTGGCTATGAAATGCTCTTGGGGTATGATAATCTGATGATAACCAAACACCATGGAGTAGTCTTATCCTTTTTTATAAAACCTTGTTAATTTTGTGAGCAAAAGTATGTAGAGGAAGATGAGATTGGTCGTTTGGAACGGCTCCTCTTCAGGCTGTTAATCTCTTCCCTTAAATGTTGATCAGCTACTCTGACTTCCTCAATTAAATCACTTCTGGGAGTAAACCTGCACTATGTGTGAGCAGTGTGACTTAATGGAGGTAAGGAGAGTGATACAAACCCCTGAATTTTCCTAAAATAGGGAGTGACAGAGAGATTTGTCATTTTGGTGGTGACTTTTTCCTCCTTTCCTTTTGCCATATGAGTAGTCAGTAGGCTTGAATTTTGAGCAAGTTGTTAATCTGTTGAGGTGTGTGCGTGTGTGTGTTGCAGGGTTTAAGTGCACATGGTCAGTTTTTCAAAGGAGCTCAAGACCTAAAACCTCTTTATATGTCATGGACTAGGATCAGGGCTCACTCTGGTGAGCTTTTATAAAAAGCTGGACATAAAAGTACGCAGTCAAACTAGGGTCTCACCTGGTATGAAAGCATGCTCCATAGGTTGATTCTGCAGAAATAGACCCAGGAAAACCTTTAGGAGACAGATACTTCCCTCTAGGGTGGCACTTTAGCAACCCATTAGATTTTCATGGAAGTGGTTTCTGTCAGCTATTAAATCAGCGAACTCTTCTTGGCCAATTTCCCTTCTAAGTTCTCAGAGACCTCTCTTTGAGCATCAGTGTGTAATGCTAGAATAAAAAGAACAGTCATGTGGCTCACCTCTTCTCTATCACTATGTCTACAGATTATAAGATGTGACCTCTTTGCAGTCATTTGTTGTTCCCCCAGAAAGTTTCTGAAATCTCCCTACTTGTGAGATGATCTTCCAGTTCTCTATCCTAAACCTACAAAAATGTTTGGATAGCTGTGCTGTTACACTGAAGTGCTGGCAGGAAAAAAATGTAGTCGATCTCTCTGCTGCATGATGATCCCTACATAGGCAAGGAGTTCCACGTTCAGGTTCAAGACTAAATCAGGGCTGCTGGTCTTCAGCATTTATGGCAGCAATTGCAAGCTTTTAGGTGACATCAGGAGCATGCTAACATTTTGAACGATGAACCCACCAGAGACTACCTGTTCTTGTGCAAATTCTACTCTGGTTTGGGATCTAGTGTGTCTCCTCTGAGACCTGCGTGTGTTTGTATACAGGTATTGACAAAGTCAATGGACATCTTAAATGACAAGATTTTTCTTTCACTTTCCAAATTGATTTCACTTAAAGGGAAGGCACTTCAGTAAGCAGTTCCAGGATCCACTGAATAAAGGTCATTGACAACGCTAATTAACATTAACCATTCTGAGCACTGAATCTTCCCACTTGTAGTGAAGTTCTTTATGAATCTGTTGCGTTACATGTTTCATCATTAGAACTCTTTAGGAGTGAATTATGATAGTGGCAGCGCTGCTGCTTCTTTAGTGGATGGAGGGTGCATCAGAGATGTCTCATAAATAACCAGAGATGGTTTCATGGTTCAGACCCTGAATTTTGGCAGATGTGATTACTGGTCTGAGGTCTACTCGTCATATGTTGGTTTTTGTATGAGAATCATGTCTTAGTTTTCCAGCAGTAAAATAATAATTGTCATTTTCTTCACCGAAAGCGTTATCAAGCACTGGGGAACAGGCTGCCCAGGGAAGTGGTTGAGTCACCATCCCTGGAGGTATTTAAAAGATGTGTAGATGTGGTGCTTAGGGACGTGGTTTAGTGGTGGAGCTGGCAGCGTTAGGTTTACGGTGGGACTCAATGATCTTAAGGGTCTTTTCCAACCTAAATGATTCTATGATTCTATGATTTATTTTTAGGGGGAGTGGCTTGGATTACATGATTATAAGTAGTGTATCAGAACCTAGATAAATATTAACAGTAAGTTTAAGAAACCAATGAAACAAAACTGAATGGGGAAATTAATGAAGAAAGGCAACATTTCAGTCCTCAGTTCTACATTTACATTGTAGAGTTTTATCTCTAAACACATTCAGCACAATCTTTTAAAATAGTAAATTGACTTCAGAAAATTATTACTCAATCATCATTATTCAATCAAATTCATGTTGGTTCTCATTTGGTACTTTCACACTTAATTTTCATTTTAGGTCATGAGAACCATGAAATTATTCTACCTGGTAAAACAAGCATATGGGAATAAAAATAACACCTGGACTCACATACTTATTTAACTTATTGCCTATAAATGCTTTCTTTTGTTCCTTCATAGAATTTTGAAAAAAGATAAGTTATTTTAAATTCAAGAATAGTGAATATTTTTGCACCATGAGATAGTGTGCATATACAACTTTAAAGTTTTGAAACTTTTTTTGAAGGGAAGGGTTAAAGCTTTTGTCTTGAAGTCTTCAAAGGATAATATGGATCATAAAGCAGAACACAGCTGAGCAAACATCTAGTTAAATATGTTTTGAGGTGACCTATAGAAGATTTAGGTGTTTTTGATGCTTTGTTTCTTTGGTTGGGTTTTTTTTTTCTTTACATCAGAACATTAGTCTTTCTCATGTTCAGCCTGTGTGATCGAGATAGATAGCTCATGTTTGTGATGCACTGAAGCTGCATGTCCAGTCCTGAAATGTCAGTCAAGCTAATAAGTATGTGTCCTGTTGACTGTTCCTATCAGAACAAAGGTGGTGATGGGAATCATAATATTTTTTTTGCTAAAAACATTTCAAAATGATTCATTGGCTTGAATAATTTTCTGTTCATATACTTCTCATTTTTAACATCTTGAGAAGAGTCTAATTTGAATGAATGTAAATTTAAGTTGTTGTTTCCCTTCCCAAACTAACCCTTCTGCAATTCTACACTGTGGGCTTTCTCTTGCATCTTCCGTACTACTATTACTGCTCTTTCTTACTTTCTTAGTGACTTTCTCCTTGTATACCTGACTAAGTATTATTCTGTCCTGAATGTATGTCCACCCTCTGTTCAAAGGAGAAATATATGTTCTTCATATTCTTAGACTATTCCAAATCTTTAGGCAGTGTAATGGTTACAGAGTATATTAGGACACCACTTTGACTATGAATAATTCATGCTGGCATGCTTTCTTTCAGTGTACATTTGGCTCAGTAGCACAATTCAGTGGTAGTGATGCTGAGGCTGTAGATTTCACTGGCAGTTCAAGAAGAGCTGTTAGATATGGCTTTTAGGGTTCTTACTGTCATTCAGTTTTATTTAGCTTCTGGTCAGGTACTTCATCTGAGGTTTCACAACCTGTCTCCCTACTGTATTAGTCTTGTGCTATCAGATACCATTTCAGTGACTCCAAAGAAGTTTTGCAGTGTACAGCAGATTAATGTAGCAAGATATCAGGTCCAACTAAGTATGATATTTGAAATAAAGTGTAAAGACCTAGAGTGTCTTTATTTTAAAAGTTTTTTCTTAATTATTTTTATGTGTAATAATGTTTTTATTGTTTTATTTGGTGTAGTGACAGTATCAGTTACCTAGAGTGGGTTAGTTGGTTAAGAATCAGCTTTTGCTGCAGTGCAGAGTTATGATCCATCTGAGTACTATGAAGTGATACTTTAGGTTGAGTGATTCATCCTGGAAAACAGTATTTTAGGTGAACCAGAGGCTAGAACAGTGTAATGATAAATGAGCTGATTCACTAACCTCGTTCATGCGGCTAGCTAATAATACTTCTGTGTTGGTGTGCATTGACTCCCGTGGCAAGTGCAGCCAGATAGGGTTACTACTTTCATGTATTTTTGGTTTGGTTTTCTTTTTCCTTTTTTCATCTTCCTGTGAGAAATACTGAAAATTATATACTGGAGCTAAGACTTGTAACAGGAAGTTGGTATACCGTTTGTCAAGAATACAAAGTTAAGTATTAAATAGTTGTTTGAACCTCTGACACAAGCTTTGTCAAACTCATTCTTTCTGCCCACTCTGCTCAAGTTATTACTAATGTCCTGTGCTTTAAATGCCATAGAAATCATGGCCTTTTCTTGAAGGAAGCCTCTGTGAGACGTGTTGTTGGATAGAGTTGTTGACTGATTTGGAAGTTTCAATTCCATCCTGTCTCTGAAACCTTAGCAATCTGCTGGAGTGAATGAATGTTAACCATAGCCCCCCTTTAATCCTTCATTCCCTATCTCTTTGCTTGCTGAGGCTTTTTACTCTTATGTGGGGCAATTCTTCATCTGCCATTCTGGGGAAGTCTTAACTCATCCGTGACGCTCTTGAAACTCAGGAGCATGACAGTGTGGTATAGTTGATAACAACACCTTCTTATCTCATGGATTTAGTACTTTTACTGTAACCGCTAGCAACTTAATTTGCTAGGTGTATAGCAGAACATGAAATCTATCTGCCTTTTGATTTGTCCAGCAATTTACATTGCCTGCTGGATTGATTAGGAGCATGTTGTAGTCCTTGATGTCACATGTGAGATCCATGCGTGCATCTGTCTTTGTAGATCTGAAGAGTATCTTGGGAGAGGGAGGAGAACAACCTTGAATTCTTTTTTGCTCTTCCTTTAAATATTCAGTGTATTTAACCAAAGCATGTTTTTATTTTCTATGTATTTCTTATTGCTAGAACATGGAATTACGGGTTGGATACAATTTATGCTATGGCCAGAACATGACACTAGTCATGTTTTCACTGGCTGGTTGGACTAAGGCTGGCCCGTCAATCAGTGTATTTTGGGTAACGGGGGCAAGAAGTGAGTTTTGATTTTGCAGCGCTCACCGTCTCACAAAGAGCAGAGAGAAAGTATCATCTCCTCTATAGTTTGCCCTGATGAAAGCCGTACATCCCACCCCATGTTTCACCAATAGCTCCTCTCTCCTGCAGTATCCCCTAGAGCAGAAGCCTTGCCACTGGCTCCTCTTGCTTCGGTGTGCTCTCCCTCCTGCCCCTCCAGCTGCCTGCGTGTGGCCACAGCAGGGCACTAACCCCAGCCTGGCTCCTAAACTGATAAGCTATGCAGTTTATTAACTCCTGTTCTGTTTCATGTGCCACTTGCTGGCAACCTGGCTGCCTGGAGACACGTCTGGAGGATGTATGACTTACAGATATCGCACAGAGCATGAAGGTCTTTTCCATTCCCATAATGGCTTTTTGATTTTTTTTTTTTGAAAACAATACTGCTGGTATTTTCCATGAAAAAGCTTCTGAATAAAGACTTTTCCTCCCACTTTGGTTTGATTCAGAAACAGAATTTTCAACAAAGTATGAACACCAGCAGAAATCAATATTCTTTTACTCCTCTTTTGCTTTCCTTCTTTTTTTTATAATGTATCTCCCTTCCCCCACAAACAAATCCCAAATCCAAAAGTCGGGAAAATATTTTCAGTTTTCTTTTTGTCACCATCATTTGTATGGTTATATGTAACAGAAATTTATAGATGGAATGTGTGGACTTGTTGTTGGCTAACTAATTTTGAATAGGAAAAAGTTCTGTGGGAGAACCAGTATAAAAGTTGGCATGTGCAGTGATTCTTTGTTTTTAAAATATTTCGGAAAATAACATGTTGACAGTAAAGTAATGGAACAGGAAGGGGATAAATATTTTCAATATATAGCCCCTGATGTTTGAAGTCAGCCTCATTGTTACTACCAGAAAATGGGACATTTTCACAGCACCACAATGATAATTTCACTTCTCATTGTGACAAAGAGGAAAGGAAAAATTTTAGGGAGGTGAGATAAACAGGAAATTTCACTGCAGCATTAGGCACCAAGAATAGTGAGGTACTATTTTGAAGAAAAATGTTGCAAATGCTGTGATAACTGGCATTATCTTTGAGTTAGTATTCATTAAGTTTATAATTAATTAGGATACGTTGTTATTGTTGCAGCTGAATTTTAACTCTACAGCATTTTAGCATGCTCTTTTTTCTTTGACCTAAATCCGTCTAATTTTTTGTCTTCATTAAAAGCACAGAACAAAAGCACTATTGTGTCTTAGGCTCTGCTCAAGCAGATCAAGGAAGTTTGCATTGCTAAGCAAAACCATATACATTTTAGTCATCCCAGAAATGTTTGAACTCTACACAATTAAGTGAGATGAGTGTCCACGTGATGGAAATGTTAACTGTTTTTGCTTAAACCTGTTTGTAAAACAGACAGTCCAATGGGGGAACAAAAGAGGGGAAAAAAATCTGAAAATGTAATCAGGCATAATAACACTTAAGCTTAGAGAGGAGAAAAGCATTTCATTTGTAGATGTAAATGAAATGTCATTACAATTCAGTGTCTTCAGGACAGTTCTTCATTTACGTTTGTTAACATTAGCATTTCTTAAGGATGATTTAATATATATTTGAAAGCTTTTTTTTTAAACTGGGAGATTATTCAGAAGAGCATGGCTGCAGTTTTGCAGCTATCATACAAACAGCACTTCCTAGTCCTGTGATTAAGATTTCTATTCTAACCAGAAGAAAATGGAGTACGTTTTAAAATGCTGTGAAAAATAACAGAATACCCTATGTGCTAACACATTCAAGACAGCTGCTTGTGATGTTATTAGGTTCTGGTTTGTTATTTGAAAGTTTGTTCTATTTACTCTCTTTAAAAGACACACTTTTGATTAAAAACATCCTGAGTTTTTTTTCCCGTGAAAGCAGAGATCTTTGATCTATTGATAGGACAGGATCACCAGCTGACTTACAAGCTTTCACCCAGGCATGCCTTGCTGATGCCTCATGGCCCTAACTGAAAGAAATTGTCCTCGCAGCCCAGTGGGTATATCACTGTCTGCTCACGAGGCTTGTCCTCTGAATAAGCCGTAAGCCTAAAGGCCATCTAACGCCAAACCAGGAGGAGACACCTGCCTGCTAGGAAATGGGGTGGCCACCAGTTCTTTTTTTAATATGGCTAATGAGCTGGAATTCTAGGAGAAAGGGTGATGTGAAGATCTGAGTGTTTCTGATCAGCAGTGTGACCCAAACAGGAGGAACAGAATTAAATAAAAGTAGTTTTGAAGGCTTCAGAACAGAACAGATCCTGCAAACTACAATGCCCATTGCAATGTTTATTGGCTGCTTGAAGATCCTCCAGTCTCCTAACACATGCATAGACCTCTGGTTCACATCTTCTTTTGAAAGATGCAACACTTACATCCTTCTGTAAAAATGAAAAGTTATCAGTAACATGTTTTAAACTTTTCTAATAAGCTCCATCTTCAAAACTCCTTTATGCACCTTTTCATGAAGTGTTTTTCTACACTGGATCTACAGTTCACTGTCAAATGTATGTCCACCAACTACCTATAGAGTTTTTCTAAGAGTATCTGTATCCACCAGACAGCTTGCTTCTGGGTTTCGTTTGCTCGCTACCTTCCTACAGATAAACCTATGGACAAATAAAACATCTCTGAAATGCAATGAACATCTGTATGGAGAATTGCTCATAAGAATAATTGCACATGCACCATCTTGCTGCAAAGAGAAGACACGTGCCAAGCTAGAAGTCCTGTTCTTTGTGTCTTTCCTTCTCCTGTCTGGATCAATTTCTGTGGATTGAGATATGGAGGTAGAGGGTTCCTTTTATTTCCAGAAGTATTTTCCAGGCACATTTAAGGAAGATGTAACTCCAGACTGAACTTTTTGGTATCCTGGGTGTATGCACAAAGCACTGGTGTAGCCATACCAGAGTGAATTCCATGAGGCGGATTATTTCGGAAGGTAGGCGAAAAGAAAGGAAGGTTTGCTTACCCTATTTCAGGATTGTTTTATCACATCTTTATTCCACAGTGAGGAATGTGTTTATACTCATACAGTTTTTAAACTGGTGATCCAGATAAAAAGAGGTACGTATTATCTTCCAGTACCTAAGCCACTCAGTCTTCTTCTCATTGCTTTTGTTATTTTCTTGGACATTTTCCACCTCCCTCCATGACACCTCCTGGTTTTAGACATTTTAGACACATGTTTTTAGTACAGCTGGATTTCAGGTGTGCTGATGATCAAGTAGCTTAATTTTAAATGTCGGCAGTGCTGTTTCAAATGTGATTGTATGATATTTATTATGAATGTATGTTATTATGCTTTCTATATTTTGTCCTTTTTTTACCTCTGAATTGTCTGACAGTTTTGTCATCTGACAGTTTTGAGATTTTTTTGGGGGCGTTTGCTTTTTCTTTTTTTTTGCTGGTCCCTGGAGGTTTTCTAGAGTTAGCTAAGCACGGTGACAGCTGATGACATCTCGTGTTAGTCTTTGCTTTGAGTGGGAGGTTAGACTAGATGACCTCCAGAGGTTTTTTCCAACCATCATTTCTATGATTCATCTTGTATTAGTCATTCATTTTCTGTGTATCAAAGGTGCCCTTAACTTCATATGCTTCCTGTGACTTCTTAACAAGCTTGTGATGGTGGGGGAAGTCACTTTCTGCTGTCAACAGCAGGTTGAGACACCCAAGAGACACAAACTCCTGTTAGTGGCAGGGAATGCCACATTCAGATGGCATGTGCTGTTAGTAAAAATCTGAGTCCTTCTGTAGTTGGTGCCTGATCTTTCCCCCAGGGAAGAATCCTTGCACACTCACAGTGATGGGGGAGACCTGAGAAATTGTGCCTTCAGATCAATTTCAGTAGTTGTCTGAAAAGCATCACATTTTGTGCACAAATCTATGAGGGCAGAGTTTGATCAGGTGGATAAATAGCAGAGAGGAAGAAAAGAAATTGCCTCACTGGAGAGCAGGTGGTAGCAGTGGACAGTACACATGGAACTTAATTCACTGGGGTTTCTCCTGTATTATGCCAGATGCAGTGCTGACAAAGCAGTGGAGTTATTTGAGACTGGTAGGTGTGACCTGGACCCTTGATACTTGTTTATAAAGAAGTTTGCAGAACTGTAAATGTGCTACATGTATTGCCGTATTTATTGGGCCAAGGTGTGGTATCACACTGAAATCTCCTCTAGCAGACCCTGTACCCATGCACTTTCACACAGCAAGAGATAAACAGATTGGCGGTGGGTAATGGAAAAATGGAATCAGTTGGGGAATGACGAAGGTTGTTTAATGAGCTGAAGATAAAAAATGAATAAAATTTAAATGCATATCGGCTAAATGAGAGACAGATGGAAGAAATCTACAAATTTTGGGGTGTGAAAGCTCTCCTGGAAAATGCAGCTCTGTTGAAATCAAAATACTTCACAAAAGCAGGTCAACTGCAGTAGACTTTTGTTTCAAAAAAATGAAAAGGACTGTCAGACAGAGCACATTTTAATGTTTTGGAATACATCTTTTTTAATTCTTAGTTTTGAAATTATTCTTTCAATTAATTTTCTATCTATTTTTATTTCTTTAGAAATAAGTGCAAACAATAAACAAATAAACAGAAGAGCCATGGAATTTTCCTTCCAAGATTATTTGAAGTGTTTCAGTTTTGCTGTAATTTGGAGCAAAGCCAGAGTATAAAATCCTTGGAAATTGCTATCATCCGTTCAGTTCCCAGGGGGCCTGAGAAGGACTCGTGTTCAGAATCGCACTTCAGCTAGTATCTCTTGAGATGCAGAAGCACCACTAATTGCCAGTAGCTGTACTACAGCTCATTTGCTTTGCACTCCAGATTGCAAGGGACTGAATGTGCAAGTGGTTTCAACATCCCGATACACCTGATGTCCAGCTGTAGTGGTACTGCTTCTCCTGTCACATTGCACTGAAAAGTAGCAGCCTTGTTCTTTTTTTCCCCGTGTGCTGCACCTAATCTCTTTCAGGATCAAAACAATTGTAAGGGAAGATTTTTGTATTGACACTTTCCGGGGACTATATAAGAGATTTAGGAGAGCTTTTCTTTCTCAGCCTTCCTTTTTCTGTAAGATCCATTACCAGGTGACTGGGATAAGCGATGACTGGTGTGTCTTGTAAGAAACAGCTCGGTTCTGCTATCGGCTATTAGCCAATTGTTTTAAGCCATTGAAAGATTCTTCGTATGTTTGTACATGAAGGTTTCTGTGATACAGTCTCATGTCTGAGCATTTAAGGTGTCATTTAGTGCTGAAGAAGTTCTTGTAGGAATACACAGACAAAGTGTCTTGGAAAAATGGTTGCTGTCACTGTGTACTTAACACAGTCTATGATAAATTTTTTGCATTACAGTAAGTTGGTTTGTTTTTTTAACAGACAGATTTCATTGCCTTTCATTATGTCTTGTACATAGGATATTTAAAGAAACACATAGTTAGGACCTCATTTAGAAGTCAAACAAATGAGCTTTTGAATTGAGCATCAAAACTGGAGAAAAAAGACTTGTAATTTTCATCCTGGTTCTGGTCTTGCAGAACAAGTTTTGGATTTGTGTGCTATGAGAAATTTAGCATGCTCCATTCAGCAACTTTCTGTCCACTTTGCTGCAGTGCTGTCGTTACTGTGAAATCCATGTTCAGGGATTTTTTCCTTTCAGGCATGCACATCGCTCCCGCTGTGGATAATTGGTTATGTATGGGTAGCATGGGAAGAAGACTTTTCTTAAGTGCTTGCAAAGACACTGGTTTGCAGAACTGCAGTAAAGAGCTGCTTTAGTAGTATTTTTTAAAACTAATTTATGAGTTTGTCTTTTTTAGACATAGTGACCTTTAAACTAGCAAATACAAATTGCTGTGTGGTTTAAAGACATCATATGGCATTTTGAAGTGCTACTCAAGAGCATTGTGTGCATTCAAGATCAGTGACCAATTTACTTTGGGGAATGGAGGAGCTAGGTGCTCTACCTAGCTATCTTTTCAGCAGATTCCTTACTAGAAAGAAAAGTAAATTTGTCCCTGTTAAACCTTTAGTTCTTCTGTTTTGTTCTCTGTAAAACCAACTTTGCTCTGCATGATAGGTAATGCCTCCCAGTCTGCATGATAGCTGGGGGAGGATGCTCAGAAAGTCTTTGGATTTCTTGTAGTGTGTGAAATGGAGACTGATGAGTCTTACAACAGAAATGCGTTTTTAAAATACTATCTAGGAAAAACTTGTACGGTTGTGCTTTGTACCAGTTTAACTAGGATTCACCTTCTTTCAAAGAAATGGTTTTTGTCATAAAACATAAAGAGAATATTGTATTGTATTAGTGGGGTTAAATGTTTTGAATTGAAAAAATGCTTTTAAAATTCAAATAAATTACTTGGTGGTGGCGAAGGAAAATAAAGATTTAGCATTTCTATACCTATGCAGGGAAGGTACCTAAGGGCTATTGTGTCTTTAACAGATAATTAGCATACATAACATGGCAATTTGCAAAGTTACAGACTGCATTACAGTCAAAGTCACAATTAGAACTACAACTGTAAATAGCACACAAACTGGAGCTGTCTTCAAAATGAGACATTAAGAATTTCAGAAAATATTTCCCTTTTTTCTTTTTTTTTTTTTTTTTTGTTTGGGTTTTTTTAATGAAAAGGACCAGGATTCAGATGGATATGAAATAAAAAGTGTTATATATGCAAAGCATCTAGTAGCTTTACATAATACCTCCTGAGTGGATTGCTTAGGTGCATCATATAAGCTAAATTTTGTCAAACTTTAGCTCTTTGTGCATGACGAAGAGATTTTCTAATAACAGACAAGAAGGAGGAGCTGGAAATCTATGCCAATCTAATGAGAAAACAGATTAGGAACTCAGCTTCATTTAGGACTGAGACCAGTGTAATACCAAGATGAGGTCCATTAAGGTTTATTAAATTTGTCTGACAATATCAGCCAGAATTAGTTAAAAAATTACATGGATTATTTATGAAATATGTACAATCTGGAGCTAGTTTGCTTTCAAATCTCTCTTGTGAAAAGTAGTCCTTTATGATGATTTCATAAAGTTGTCATTAAAAGACTAGACCAAATGTATTTTAAAGTGCTTAAGGAGATATTTCATACAGCAGCAGGAAGTAATGTGTGTTCCTGTTGTGATGCTTTTGCATTCATGAGAGAAAAATGTTCTTTTTTAATATGTAAATATTGAATTTGTAAAATATATGTAGAAAACCTCTAATAACATCCTAGGAGCTCCAGTTCAAGGCTTAGCTTGTAGAAATGTCTATGTGAGGTGCAGATGAGCTCTTCTAAAACAGATAAGTCAGACAGTTGTGATTCATCAAGCATGGTCACGAAGGAGGCTTTTCAAAGAGATGGAGACACATGCCTCAGCCTCAGCCACCTTCTGACCAGTAGAGCGTTTAACAGACATTTAGCTGTCCTGAAGGTTGTCATGAGTGGTGGGGGCTGTTTCTTGGAAATGTGATGCTGGGAAGGCCCACTGCTAGCTGACTTTGTCCTGGCTGACCACAGACCTGGGAGCTGGCTGTGCTGGTCTCTCAGGGGAGCAAGGTCCAGGGCTGCTAGGTGATACACAAAAGTCATAGCTGTAATGAGTCCTGAGCTTAAAACCCTTCACAGAGCAGGCCCAGGTTACTCAGAGTAACATGTTTCCTGAATGATCATAGCTTTTTCTCAAGATGTATTTTGGTAGCTCCATCAAACATGAGCCTCAGGTAGGCAGAGGCCACGTCTTCTTTTCTGCAAATGGGTTGCAGTTGTGACACTCCCGATTGCTCAGGATGGCTGGCCTTCAGAGCAAAGTGCTGTGCTTGCTCAGGTGTAGTCTTGCCATAGACAACCACAGGCACACAAACATGTGTGCTGGAAGGTACAATGTGAAGGTAGAGAGAAATAATTTAGAGCTTCTCAAACATTTTAAAGAGCAATTCGTTCATGGCATTTTGACCATGTAGGGGACATGGAAAAAGATGTATTGTCCTGGTGATTGAGGATTTTCATTTTTGAACCAATATCTTCTGTAATTTTTGCTGATATTTTCCATGAGTCACTTAATTGCTGCCTCACACAAGCCTTTGTGGAGTAAGCTGAAGCTGTGCAGCAGTCCCGAAGCCCATGGATAAGCAGAGGGAGCATGCTGAGAGGTTATAATAATAGAGATACCGACTGCTCTGTTAAAAACCTTGGCTTGCCCCTGAGTCTGTCAAAGATTTCTGCAGTATCTTGCCTCTTTTCAGTATGCCAGAAGACAAGCCAGAGCCATTGCGCTCAGTAAGCAGCATTCCTCCTCAAAGCCTTAGTAGCCTTTCACTGCTATTTTTATACTAGAGAAGCCATAAAAGGAGTGTTCAGAATGTATTGATTCTCTTTTTTGCCCCTTTTCTTCAAAACATCCAGAAAGATTTTATTTACATATTTACATTTCAATACGTTTATTTAGTTAATCACATGGATAGAAACCCACATTTCTGTCAGAGACATTTCCAGCTCCGTGGCCCATCTTGGAGAGTAGGAAAGTATGAAAAAAGATTTACAGGAATCTATGCAAGTGGCACAAGCATCTACTCCCAGGGAATATATCCCATAATGTCGTCTTTATTGCTGTTCGTACGTAAGCTACAGACATACTTCAGGCCTCATGCATGGTGAAGACAGAGCCATGGGGTGGGGGGGTTAGATAGCTTGTGCTACTTAAAAAATTTAAATATCACAGTAATAGTAATATACCTTGCTGATTTTTTAATAAGTTTGAATATAGTATTTTTAGCTTATGTTCAGTGGTGTCCATGAATCAATGCTAATCAGTTGATGGGCTGACAGGGCCACAGTTTTCTGAATTAAAAAAAATGAATCATTAGTAGGATGAAGAGTCAGCATTCTTTATGGAAGAGTAACATTTTTTTTGAAATTCAATTAATAAAGACAATATTGATTTAATTAAAGGAGGAACTTGCCATCCTTTGGATAGAATGGAATTCAGTTCCTATTTCACTTGTTTCTTGGTGATTATGGAGCAAAGAAAACCCTAGACATGTTGAGTTATAGTTTTACCAGAAGTGCATAAAGCAGTAGTGGGTCAGATTATTTTTTTTGATAGCTGGATGAGACTCATGTGTGTTCTAACTTACAGACTCTTTAGCTGTTAAACTACTAGTTCAGAATGATTTTTTCTTAAAGGATTAATTCTTTTGTAGATAAGAGCATTACTAATATTACTTGTTGAACCTAAAACAACTGGACACATAAAATAAGTCGGGAATTAGAACAATTGCTTTTAGCAATAGATGCTTTCAAAATAAATAAAGCATAACCAAGTTATAATTGTATTAACAAAAAATCATAAAATTAAAATTAAATTCATTCAAAATCTGTGAAGAAAAAACACTCCCTGATGTATCAAAAACACTCACAAAAATAAAGAACAATTATATGAGATCGGTGAGCTTGCTTTAGTTTTATGAAAAGGCAACTATTCTTCACAGGATAAGGAGAATTCTTGTAATTTTATGTATAGAAGTGGCTGTTTTGGAAACTGTACATAAGGAAAAGTAGTGGATGCATGTGCCACTAAGTAGAGAATGTGTTGCACAGTTTCTGTTAAAATGCAGTGGTTTACTCTTGTCTACAGCTATTCCTCATTTTATTATTTACTTATTTCATCTTGCATCATTCACAAAATCTACTAACTAGTTGTTTGCAAGGGGCATGGTAGAGTATTGGTGACTCTTTTCCATAGGCTGGATGAAGAGACATACAAAATTACCAGATAAGACGAGAACACAGTAATCTTGACCTACCATTTATTGTGGGTATGGCAGAGTGCTGTTTTCTTTAATTAAGGTCAGTTAGGTTTGTTGTCCTAAAAACATATGTTACAGCTTATGGAGGATTTGTGGGGTTTTTTGACAGGAACTATTCAGTCGTTCCGTATGGTCCCTTCTAGATTTTCATGACTGCTTTAGGCTTTAAAATCTGTTTGTCAGAAATGCTGTAGGAGCCATGATAAAATGTTTTTCCTTATGTAACTTCCATTTTTCATATCTTGCCATCTTAAAAACAACACGTGAAAAAACCCCACCCTAAACCAAAACAAATTGCCATGCAGCAAGATATCTTCCAACCTATCAGTTTAAAAAATGAAGGATATGACTTTTCTTACAAACCAAGGGGCAGCATCACTCTTACCTTAATTTTTATCACTCTTTCTGCACATGTTTCTGTTGCTGTGGCAGTAAATCTTTGCCTTTGTGATCTGTCATGCTAGAGGTTCTCTCCTCTATATTCTTGGATTTTGAAGCTTGTTGTTGTCTTCATTCATGATTCAGAGGACAGCGCAGCAGTGAACAGAGCTCTTTCATAACCGGCCATCTGTGATGAGTCGCTGAGGAGGGCAATACACACAATCCACCATCATCATGGGCGGATGAATAGGAGTAATAGTGAATAGGGATTACACAATCAATTTTTTTTCAGCCCCGTATGGTCGTTTTTTTGTTATTGAAGAGTCCTCAGAGAAAGACATTTCCCTGGCTGATATACCCCGTCCTTCATTTCCAGGCAGCTTCGCAACTGTTTCCAAGTGGGAGAGTTTCCATAGAGTGTAGTCCCTTTGCTCTGCTGTTCCTCTGAAAACAGCGACCATAGATCTGTAGTGCCTAAACAAACATACGCTTGTGTACAAGAAGCATTTCTAAATGGGATGGTTCCCCCACCCCTCAGCTATAGCAGCAATGAAGTTTATGATTTTCATTTCCTGACTCCTGAAGGGAGTCATTTCCTGACTCCTGAAGAGAAGCTAAGTAACATAAAGAGCATTTGCCCTTTTTTATTTAAAGAGCTTTTTGGAAATCTGAAATTGTGTTCTTCCTTTTTAGACTGACTCCTGAATCCTTCCCTTTTTTAAAAGATGTAACTCTTGTTGAAGTAATTATTTTGAGGAAAAAACACTCTGAAGACCTCCCAATATGTCCTCTTGCGAAGGAAGTTTTTTTCTTCCAGGTTGTCTGGTCCTCAGGTTCCTGTGGATCAGTTGCATGTTTGCTTTATGGGTTCTGATGGAAAAAAAACCAAAATAATGTAATCTTTTAAAAGTTTTTCTTTCTTCTTAGCTGCACATATGGATATTATTTGTCAACATTTTCTAATCAGTGTGGTTAGTCAATGTATACCACTTGTAGAACTGGAATAGCTAGACCTATGCAAGATCCACACAAAGCTATCCAGGACATTGCTTGTTAACTTTTGCAACAGGCGTCCTGTGATAGCTCTGAAGTTGCAAGAACCAGTTATTTTGTATTCAGAACATAGTCATGGTGTGGTGCTTACTCACATGAAATAGATGTTTTGATGACTCTGGTTCTAGTCAAAGATAGAGTACATAATAAATATAGCTCCAGAGGCAGATCTGGGGTTCCCTGCAGGATATTCTCCTCAGGTTGGATCATTATAGCAGTTCTGCTCCTACAGTGAAAATCTTGATCCTGTCTAGAAGTTTTGTAACTACTGATCACACTAGGATGATGCAGTAAGAACTGCTCTTGGTTAAACACTGCTGTCCTGCCACTGAAGCTTATAATACACATTTTTCTCCCCAGGAGAATAATTGGACTGTACTTTTGTAGCAAACTACAAAGTGGTCCAAATTTCCTTTCAATGAATTTCTACTAAGATTTTCATTTAACGGAACACAAAGAATATAGAATGTAACTAATAAGGCTACATGGAGATCATACCTTGGTCATGGAGAACAGCTAACTTGCTGTCCAGACAGAGTTTTACTTTAACTGCAAGCCGTTGAATGTTAGAGATGCTAAGCCTTAGCATAACAGAGCCTCTCCAAAATCTGTGAGATCTTTTGCGTACGGTAGTGAATAGTGAAGTAGGCTGCTGCAGTAGCAGTGCTGTTTTATATAAATTTTAAAACTACATATGTTGCTAAATATAAACTATTCGTAGGTTTATAAACATAGCCCTGTAGGAATGTGACAATACTTCTGCTGTCTCTGAACACAGCATTTTTTTATTTGATGTTTCTTTTCAGTTGACAGATATATCAACTCAAAAGTAGCCAGACGGTTCCCAGTTGAATATGAATTTGAGAGGGCTGATGCACATTGCTTAGTCTAAAAGTCTAAAATAAGTTACTCCAAAGCTATTTGCTCTGAAGTTGCCAGACTTTACAGGATGTACATAAATAACTTTGTGCAAAACTTGAATCCACTCTCCAAGTTAAGCCATCTACCAATTTCAAGATCTTCAGCACAAGAGCATTAGACATATGGACCATTCCCTAATATTTCAGTAGAGCACATGTTTAATAGGAAGCTGCAGCTCATGCCTCCTGGGGGCTGAGTCAATGGAGTGACTTCTGTTCACCTCCATAGACTTTTGCTGAGGCACCATCTGTTTGGATTGTTCCCCATGTTGGTGGTAGACACCTGATTATTTGAGAACAGGATCAAGTCTTACATAATATTGTAGTGTCTCTAAGGGGCCATTAAAATATGCAGAGTAGAAGTGATTGTTTGGATAACAGTCTGAATAAAACAAAGAACCAAAAATGTTGCATTAAATTCCCAGGAATGAAAGAGAAATTATGTTAGTAAGCTGATTTCTCAGAGAAAAGCATTTCGTAAACTGATAAAGTCTTCAGAAGAATGTAGGACTTGCTTATAAGAAAAGAATACTGGAAAACTCAAGGAATCTAAGAAAGGGGGATGAGAGAAAAGAAAACCTGTTTCCTTCCCTTCCTCCATTTATTTTGACCAGAGAGACACTATGAATCACATGCCTCTTGACACTTTCAGGAATGATCTTACTGTCCAAATGGCTTACAGAGAGCTTCACTAGTAAAGAAAATGATCAATAGGATGAGATATTAAAAAGGGAATTTTTCCCCTACTTACTCCAGACAGTACCGTCAACTCACTATTGAATTTGTGATCTACAGGAAATTAAACACTGTCAGCATCACTAGCAAAGATAAGCATATATTGCTTAGGGTTAATGACTTTCTAGATTTTCTAAGTCAAGCTATGTATACATTAGTACCTCATATTTTTATCAAGTAACTGTTGGCAAGTAACAATGGATAATGATAACAAACAAAAATTCCTTTTATAAATGACACAGTTGTGATATTACATTTTGAGCTCTGGATTTCCAAATGTCTGCCTACTGTCGTGGCAGAGCTCATTTACATGTGTGCAGTATTTTGTCTGAATAACATAGTTGTTATGTCACTATTGTGGTTTAACCCCAGCCAGAAACTAAGCCCCACACAGCCGCTCGCACACGCCCCCCCGATGGGATAGGGAAGAGAATCAGAAGAGTAAAAGTGAGAAAACTCGTGGGTTGAGATAAAAACAGTTTAATAGGGAAAGCAAAAGCCGCGCACGCAAGCAAAGCAAAACAAGGAATTCATTCACTACTTCCCATGGGCAGGCAGGTGTTCAGCCATCTCCAGGAAAGCAGGGCTCCATCACACCTAACGGTTACTTGGGAAGGCAAACACCATCACTCCGAATATCCCCCCCTTCCTTCTTCTTCCCCCAGCTTTATATACTGAGCATGACGTCATATGGTATGGAATATCCCTTTGGTCAGTTGGGGTCAGCTGTCCCAGCCGTGTCCCTTCCCAACTTCTTGTGCACCCCCAGTCTACTCGCTGGTGGGGTGGGGTGAGGAGCAGAAAAGGCCTTGACTCTGTGTAAGCCCTGCTCAGCAGTAACGAAACCATCCCTGTGTTATCAACACTGTTTTCAGCACAAATCCGAAACATAACCTCCTACTAGCTACTGTGAAGACAATTAACTCTATCCCAGCCAAAACCAGCACGTTCCCCACCCCTTATTCCATAATATTTACATCATGCTTAGGCCCCACACTATCCAATGCGTCTTCATTAACCACCACCCTTCTTCCCATGCTTTGATGTAATACATGGATACCATCCCCTTAGTCTATGGACCACCCCTGTAAAATGTCCATAATATGTTCACAAATGTCCACAGAATGTCCACTGAGTTCATTTAGTCCATGACTTTGGGCTCCATCTGTTATGGTGGTCACTCAGGACAGGAGAGGTGGTGTGTTGCGTGGAGTTACTGGGCACCAAAGCCAGCTCAGGTCAGGTCACTGCTGCACTTGCACTGCTTCTTGTAAGGCTTGTCCTCCATTGGTTCAGGTGGTTCCTGCTATAGTAATTCCTGTAACATGCAACTCAAATCCCAGGTTGCAACAATTTAAAGGTGTTTCCATTACAATCTCCACCCCTGGTCCGTTTTAGACCAGACCATAGGGTTTAACATTGCAATGAACTCCTTCCTTTGCCCCTGCTCCGGCTTGAACTTATCCACAGACCGCAGTCCCTTAGGGGTGTACCAGCGCCACGTGGAGCCTTATGAGCCTGAGCCAGTCTCTCCAGGAGTATACCTTCTGTAGCATAGACTTATCCATAGCCAAAGTTGCTTTGAGGTGCACCTGTTCCAGCATGGCCTTATCCATGGGCCACAATGCCTTCAGAGATATACCTGCCCAGTGTGGCCTTACCCACAGCCACAGTCCCTTCAGGAGTGACCCTGTGCCAACATGGCCTTACCCATGGCTGCAGTCCCTCCAGGGGCGTACTTGCTCTGTCATGGGCTTATCCATGGCCACACGCTTTGAGGTGCTCCAGCATGACCTCATGCACAGCCACTGATGCTTCGAGGTGTACTTGCTGCAGCATGGACTTATCCAGACACAGAGGCTTCGAGGTGTGCCTTCTCCAGCATGGACTTATCCACAGCCACAGACGCTTTGAGGTGTACCTTCTCCAGTGTGGACTTATCCACAGCCACAGACGCTTTGAGGTGTACCTTCTCCAGTGTGGACTTATCCACAGCCACAGATGCTTTGAGGTGTACCTTCTCCAGTGTGGACTTATCCACAGCCACAGATGCTTTGAGGTGTACCTTCTCCAGCGTGGACTTATCCACAGCCACAGATGCTTTGAGGTGTACCTTCTCCAGCGTGGACTTATCCTTGGGCCACAATCCCTTCAGAGGTGTACCTGCTGCAGCACAGACATAACCACAGTCACAGATGCTTTGAGATGTACCTGCTCTGGCATGGACTTATCCACAGCCACAGATGCCTCAGGGTGTCCTGCTCCTGCATGGACTCATCCACAGGTCGCAGTCCCTTTGACTCGAGTTCACACTGGAGTTCCAGCCTGGCCAGTACAGCAGCACAGAAGCAGCAGCGATGCCCTGGCCATCTGCCAGCCCTGACACATGGCCATTGCTGTTATCAAAATGTTCCCAGGCACAGCAGAGTCAGATGATAGCAGTACAGCAGCACAGCAAGCAGCAAAAGCAAAAAGCAGCCACTAACGAGCACGAGACTCTAATATACAGTCAGGCAAGCAAGCCCCATGGCAAGCACAGGAGCCTGCCAATTAATAGCTAAACAGCAATAACTGCTATAAATTCCATCTAGCACATTCCAATCAAACCTGTTGTTATCTTGAACTCTTTTGAGCCCTACATTGGGTGCCAAAAAGGCCTGTCATGGTTTAACCCCAGCCAGCAACTAAGCCCCACACAGCCGCTCGCTCATGCCCCCCCGATGGGATGGGGGAGAGAATCAGAAGAGTAAAAGTGAGAAAACTTGTGGGCTGAGATAAAGACAGTTTAATAGGGAAAACAAAAGCCACGCATGCAAGCAAAGCAAAACAAGGAATTCATTCACTGCTTCCCATGGGCAGGCAGGTGTTCAGCCATCTCCAGGAAAGCAGGGCTCCATCACGCGTAACGGTTACTTGGGAAGACAAATGCCATCACTCCGAATGTCACCCCCTTCCTTCTTCTTCCCCCAGCTTTATCTGCTGAGCGTGATACCATATGGTATGGGATATCCCTTTGGTCAGCTGGGGTCAGCTGTCCCAGCTGTGTCCCCTCCCAGTTTCTTGTGCACCCCCAGCCTACTCGCTGGTGGGGTGGGGTGAGGAGCAGCAAAGGCCTTGACTCTGTGTAAGCCCTGCTCAGCAGTAATAAAAACATCCCTGTGTTATCAACACTGTTTTCAACACAAATCCAAAACATAGCCTCCTACTAGCTACTATGAAGACAATTAACTCTATCCCAGCCAAAACCAGCAGTCACCCACTTTTGCACACACTTACAGAGCCCTAGAAAAGGAATCAGAAATGCTGAAGCAGTTTACAGTCCAGCAGATTTGGAACCGTGTGCCCATGGTAGACTCCAAATTCATAATTAAGGATCTAAATTAATGGCTCTATTTACAAAGATGCTGGGCTCCCTGGAGTTCCTTTATTTGCTTGAGATATACTGATCTTAAAATTAGGCACCAGCTCATGGTTTCTGCAGCTCTAATCAGATGTTTTTCTTAACTTTCCAACTTCCCCAGAGCTGCAGGCTCCTTCGAGCTTGAGGCATAAACAGATTGATTGAGCCTGGGACTTTTTAGTTTGCTTCTGTTTTAAATCATGTAGTAGGGGCAGGCTGGTGGCAGGTTGGTATCCTTTTCCTTTCAGTCATATCAAAGACCAGTTGCCTTTCAGGAGGTGCCTTGCTGACATACTGGAGGGAGGCTCCTTGATCACCAGGGTGTGACGTCCTTTGTGAAAGCTACCCTGCAAGACTGGTGATGATCACTGGGAATTGGTTGATAAGGAAAGCGCTGTTGTGATACATATACAGATAGAAGAGCATTGCTACTGTTGACATTTAGGTTATGTCTTCAGCCATTGGAAAAAAAAGAGGCAGAGAAGCTCCACATAAAATATTCTGAATCTTCTGGAGGAGCCTATGTATTTCCACTGGCCACAGGGGAACCTCATTTATCAATCTAAACTAGATATCTGAAGTTCATGCAGCAATTCTCCTGTGTGGCTGAGTCAGAGTTACTGTAGATATTGTTAACTTACTTTTGTCTATATGCCACCTGTGTGATCTATTAATTTTTCACTAAAATTGAAGGAGGGAGTTGCAAACCAGGTTTATTTTTTTTGTAATGAGGAAACAGAGAGGCAAAGAAAAAGCAGTTTTGCCAAAACTGCAGGAAGAATCTGCAGAGCAAAGAACATCTCCTTTGGGATGCATAATGATGGTACATATATCTCCTTTCCTTTTCTTCCTTTGAGGGCCTCTATTGAGGCCCTGGTCAGACACAACATTCTCTTGCTTGTGTGAGCTGAAAAGGTTAGACCGGTTTGGTATGCTTGGTTGGTACTGTTTGGTTTTTTTTTTAAACTATATTACTTGAAGCCTCTGGGGGTGACACAACAGAAGGAGAAATAAAATCCAGGTCAAGTACATAACATTACAGAGCACTGGCACCAGATTATCAGGAGAAAAAAACCCCATAAACACAGTGTATGAGTAAATTTTCCTTAGAAACTGTACAAGAGAATAAGAATTTTTGTAATAAACTTTTTTGCCTCTTGCTGCTTTGTATCAGAGGCATTTTGTGGCTTTATCAATGTTTTACAAACAAAATTACAAGCAGGCAAATAAGGTGGCAGACCAAATATAGTCAATACAGAGTGGAAAATGAGAACAAATAGACCTTCCCTTCGTATGCTTCTCCCCCTCCCACTACTGCCGTCCTCTCAAATTCCTATCAGTCAAAGCCATGGCTAACAAAATAACTCAGAGATAGGATTAAATAGAAGAAGCATTCTTCATTCATGCCTTGAAGGGTGCTGAAGGCTTGTTATGAAAGACAAATGCCATGACTGTAACATAGGCACAAGCACCCTTGCAGTAACAGCTCTTCCTACCCAAGAATTAACTGGGTCCAAACCATTTTGGTTTGTCAGCCAGCTGAAAAGCCAAAACAATTCACTTTGCCAGAAAGAAGAGCAGCAGTCTAACCCCCTCATATTACCTATCTGTTAGTGAGCCTTTAAAAAACCTCTCCTGTAACCTCAAAGGTGGCATAATTCCAAGAATGCAATTTGTCAGCATCACTGATAAGTGCACTTTGGCACAAACAGAAAAAAGGCGAGTAATACTATATGAAAATTCATTGAATTTCAAAAGTCTGTCACTGTCACATGGGTGAAGTGAAGAACAGATGATGAATGAAAATGTATGAAACAATTGGAATGTGGCAGATTCAAATCAGGTGAAAAGCCAATACTTTATTACAGTTGCAGGTTTTGGTAGCAGCTTGGGCCTTAGCAGTCTTCACAGAAGACTTGAGCATGTATGGAAATATTACCATCAGAGTACCAATAGTACTCACAAGAAAAATATTGATAGGAATGCAAGCTTTCCTGTTTCAGTCTTTGACTGTTTTCCCTTTGGGTTTTGGATAGGTTAACTAAGTATATTTCTATTCAGGGGCAATTCCGGCAATTTTTTCTTAATACAACAAAAGTACCTGTTTGCTGGGTAAAAAATTAGTCATGTTTCACATTAAATCTAGAATCCATTTAGCAAGTCAAAGACTGATGTACCACTCTGATGCTTAAAAGCAAGGGTACTCAATTTCTAGTCTCGCAGAAAAATCCCGAGAACATAGAGGGGAGAATAAGGTCATTCTTTCAGTTGTGGAAGAGATGCTGTCTTTTCTGCTCTGGCCCTGTGGGGTCAGGGCTCCCCTTGCTTCTGAGTAGTAGCTGTGGTAACCCCCACGTTTGCATCCTGCAGTCTTCAAGGAAAGGCTTTATGTTCAGAACACATACATTGTTGGAGAGAGAACTAATTTTTGTATTTCTGGTCGCTGCATGCTATAGTACAGGCTAACCACTTGAAAACTGTGCATGTTGAGTCTTGGATGACCAGGTTATGAAACATGCTAGTGATGGGGAAAATTGATATTGTGTACTTGAATGCATAAAAAAAAAAGCATTTCAGAAAATATTCAGACAAAGAAGTTTTTCCAGATATTCAGGGTCAGATTTGCAGATAGAATAGTGATCACTAAGTTTACATGGTTCAGGTTTATGGAAGATCAGCCTCAAAAAAAATTTGTTTGTAGAGAAACTTCAAGTTGCAAGCAGTCAGACTGTAAGGATGTGTTACATACCTAAAGAAGATGGTAGGCCCATAACTGGAATCCAAAAGTACAACAGTCACAGAATTTAGTCCAAGTTAGGTATCTAAGTACTGCTAACAATTCTAGCAAGAACCTACATGCTTCTTCTAACAGAAATAAATACCTCTTAAAATCATGCTAGAAACTACTAAGGAATGTTCTACATGTCTATCCTACTGCATTTTTATTTGTGACCTTAACAAAAAAAAAAAAAGAGAGAGAGAAAATGGCCTGATACTCTAAATTTGCAGATATTAACAACAAAAAGAAGATCACAGTATAGGAGGAAAATGGGATCACCTTAAGAGGTGAAGTAATATCAGTGGAATGGAATTTAACAGTGAGAATTGCAAGGTTATGCTTTTACGGCCTCATAAAAAGATCTGAATTTGTCTGGAAGAGATATTAGGCTAAGTGGCAGGAAAAAAAAATATTTTCTATGGAGAGATTTAAAGAGCCTGGCTTCTTAGTCTAGAAAAACAAAGGCTGAGAGTAGACATTATTGTTCTCTGTTATAACATCAAGAAGGTAAACATTTGAGAAGAATGAACTAAGGGACTGCATTGGCACAAAGAAAAAGTGGGTATGAAGAGGAAACAAATTTAAAGATTATTAGCTATCAGAGGAATGGGTTTCTGCAAAAGCCTTCCACTATGAGCAGAAAAAAACCAGCTAGTTTTAACATGAAGGTTATGGTGTTTGTAAAAGGCTTGATCTGGTGTTACTGGGTGGAACTGATGCCCCAGGAGGGGAGATGTAGGAGGTCTTTAGAGTTTTTAATTTTTGAGGTCTTTTTAATACTTTGTGTACTATACCATAGGCTTTAAAGTGAGTTAATAAAATCAGTTCTTAGCAAAATTCTCCTTAAACACTAACCAATCTTAATTTTCAAAAAATGGATAGATGTTTTCTGTTTGTGGTGGTGGTGGTGGTTGTTTGTGTGGCAAATTTCAGCCAATGTATTTTTTGAAGAAACTTCTAAGTGGCTAAAATTAAATTTTAGTATGAGAGTTTTATCACATTTACAACTATTAAAGAAGAGTGAGTATTTCTGAATTTGGTGAATGTCTGTATATGTAGTCATCACTAGAATCTCTATAGAATAGATTTAGGACTACTGACCTCAAGGTTTATGCTTGCCTGTTGCATGATCATCATCTACAAAGTTCCCAGGAAAATTATGAATGTAATTTGGGCTTCCCTAGTGTGTTCTACTGGCATGCCCCATCCGTTTTCTGTAAGTGTTTTAGTCACTGATCAATCCAGTCATTGCTCAATTGTTTCCACTGAAGAAGCAATTTGGTGTTGGGCACACTTGAAGTACCGCTGGTAGGAGCCCCGTTGTGTTAGGTGCAACACAAAGAAGTCAGTCTGTTCATCAGCTGAAAGATGTTATGAGATTGTCCTGGTTTCAGCTGAGATTGAGTTAATTTTCTTTAGAGTGGCTGGTATGGGGCTATGTTTTGGATTTGTGCTGAAAACAGTGTTGATAATACAGAGATGTTTTAGTTGTTGCTGCACTAGCCAAGGACTTTTCAGCTTCCCATGCTCTGCCAGGTGCAGAAGAAGCTGGGAGGGGACACAGCCAGGATAGTTGATCCAAACTGACCAAAGGGCTATTCCATACCACATGACATCATGCTCAGTATATAAAGCTGGGGAAGAAGAAGGAAGGGGGGACATTTGGAGCGATGGCGTTTGTCTTCCCAAGTAACCATTACGCGTGATGGAGCCCTGCTTTCCTGGAGATGGCTGAACACCTGCCTGCCCGTGGGAAGTAGTGAAGGAATTCCTTGCTTTGCTTTGCTTGCGTGCGCGGCTTTTGCTTTCCCTATTAAACTGTCTTTATCTCAACCCTCGAGTTTTCTTACTTTTGCTCTTCCGATTCTCTCCCCCATCCCACCAAGGGGGAGTGAGCGAGCGGGTGCGTGGTGCTTAGTTGCTGGCTGGGGCTAAACCACAACAGAGATCCAGCAGACGATTTTATCTGGTTATTGCTATGTCAGGGTTTGGATCTGCCTTGGTCGTTTGCCTTGTAGTTGTTTGTTGGCTACAGTTTCTAAATTATCCCCCCCCCCCCCAATAAAATGTCATGGTTTTTTTCTCTTTTTTTACCCATGTTCTTTCTTTTCTTTTCCATCTTCCTGGATGCCTTGTTATTTATTCTCTTTCATTTATATGTTGGAAGTAAATAAATACTTGCTCAGGAGCTATCTTAACACAATGGCATTCCATGCTCTATACCCCAGTTTTTCACTACCTTCTGAGAATTAAAAAGACTTCATTGATATAAGCCAGCTTTCAAGTACTGTCGGTAGATCAAAAAGACTTTATATAGTCCAAGAAGATTATTGCAATTTCACTTAAAGCTACCTCAGAAGGGAATTAAATATGTTATAGTTGTGTTATCTTTTAGACACTGTGGTCCACAGCTGACCAGGGATCTCAGAAGGACAGCTCAAATTCTGAAACTGTTTTCTGTTAAAAACTCTAGTAATTAGGGTTAACCTCATTCTCCTGGGAGTTACAACCCCTGCAGGTGTGAACAAACTGTGACAGAGAGGAGGTGATTATTTTACAAAAAAAAGGAAAGATGATAATGCAAAATGGAATTCACATACTGGATACACAGGGAAAAACGCTGTCATGATTATAGAGCCACAATCCAAAATCGCCTACATGAGTAATGAGGAAAATATGGGGAAATAATAATACTTTGCAGTACTAAAAATCATGCTATTGCTAGTTTGTAAAAGATGCATCTAAAGAACAGACAAGTCAGCGCTCTTTGTATAACACTTGCCATTCTTGTTTGTCTTGACCCCGCATTGTACAAGTCCTGGATGATAAAAAGGAGTGAGCTTGCTTTGCATCAGTAACATTTGAGTTAACATCTATTAAGAGAATTTAGGACATTCAGATTTCAAAGCAATTGTTCTGAAATTTCTGCAAGTTCAAGCAGTCATCACTACACTAACATCAGGGGGTATAATTAAAAATGTATTTAACATGGGGGGGGTTTGTTGTTGTTTTTTGTTTTGTTTTGTTTTGTTTTGTTTTGTTTTGTTTTTCAAAACCATGGAGCAAAGAGACCTATCTACACTCTAGCTTGTCCTTCACGCATGTGCCTCCATAATAGTCTGGAGTATATTTGCTTTCTGGAATAAACTAAAAAAAGCCTTGTCATAAACTGTATGTTTCATTATGTGTGTAAGAAAGAAAATTGTTTCATACTTCCAAGAAAAGTTGTAAGATGGGTAGGTAAAACTAAAAGCAAGTAAAAAGGTTACCAGAGATAGCGTAAGCCTCAGATGTTCTACTGGATTGATGCTGATTTAGGAAGAATTCTTATTTATTTTGTTATGTTTAGAAGACATCTGCAGAATTTCTGAGAGGCAGCATCCTGATTTTGAATTAGGTACATCCAGTAAGATAACATCCTAACGTATCATGAACAATAATAGCTAATATTACTCTTTGTGACATATAGTGGAACAGATTCTCTTACTTGCTGAATCATTAGATTATATTGTAAAAGAAACACTGAGAATAATGACATAAATTAAATTCTGTATCCTGAAGTAAAAAAAGTATTTTCTAACAGTGTAAGGGCTGAATACTGAACACTCTCTTTGTTGTATGCATGGAAGAGCATAAGATAAAGGGAGGTGAGGAAATACAACAGGGTCAAGAGAAGCTACCTTTGGAGGTCTCATTCATAGCCATCGACTAGAAAGCTATGATAAGAGAGATTTTCTTTTGAGTTCCGTTTCCAACCAGAAAATTTCAAAGAAAACATCACCTCAGCTCAGCCAGAAATTGCTTTGTTTCTGTTCTTTTTTCAACCCACCATTGGCATAACGGGAAGAAGAAAATAATTTCATTTTAATTCAAAACATTTTGTTTAATTAAACTGAATCAAACTGTATTTTTAAATACATTTGGCCTGTGCCAAACAGCTTATTTTGTCCATTATATTCTGATTGTTTTTCCTCATTCTTATTGTGTTACCATTTTCCTGTCTGCAGCTTCTGTAAAAGTACTGCATTCTGTTTGTTTTCCCACCTTCCTGTTGACAACACTGGTGTTTAAGTCCTGTAAACCAACACCGTGTTGCCATGTTTCATGATTTTTCCTCTGATGCCCATTTTCAGCTTTCTTTAGAAAAAGCACATTTCTAGCCATCCCTGTTACAGAAAAAAGCTTTGAAACCTGATTCCACATATATTTTTTAAAATGACCACAAAAGTATCTATTGGATATTTTTAATGTTATTTTAAGAAGTCAAAAATGTCTTTTACAGCTCAAAACATTATCTCCTTTTCTTTGGCTTTTTGCTACTTTGGAAGTGTTATGTAGTGTCAAGGTGAATAATGTGTGAATCACAGTAATATCACTGCTGTATCTAGATAGACAAAGGTCCATGGAATTCCTGTCTTATTTTGTGGTTTGCTTGTGCTATGTAGTTATAGCAGTAGTCTGGGGTGGCATATAGTCCAGGAAAATAACCAAAGGTCTTTTCAGAAGCTGGATTCATAGTAATAAATTGCTTTTTTTGTTTTCAGTCACTGTTTTCCATAGCGACTCTGTTGAAATAGAGCAGAGCTTCTGATGAACGTGTTGAAGGCTATGTCTCACTCCCTTCCCCCCTCTTTGGCAGAATGAGAAATTAGGACAGGGTGTTTTACACTGCTTAAATTACACCACCCTGTGCTTCTGGGTTATTGTGTAGAGTGGAAACTTAACCGGGTGGCCGGCACAGTCCTTTAGAGAAGTGTCTCTGTCTCCATTAACCGTGGATGACAGCTGAGACGGAGTAGCTACCTTAAGCTTGGGTGTGTTGGATACGATCCCCATCTTTCTCTTCCCTTCCCTTCCCTTCCCTTCCCTTCCCTTCCCTTCCCTTCCCTTCCCTTCCCTTCCCTTCCCTTCCCTTCCCTTCCCTTCCCTTCCCTTCCCTTCCCTTCCCTTCCCTTCCCTTCCCTTCCCTTCCCTTCCCTTCCCTTCCCTCCTTCCTTCCCCTCATTCCTTGCACACCTTGGAAGTTGCTGCTGATCCAGGTGATGAATTACAGACCTGTGTAAGAGACTATATTTTTTCACTATAACCACCTCATCTGTTCATGTATTACCAGTTCATCTTCCTCAGCACTAATTTGAGTATTCAAGACTTTGGAGTCGCTTCAGACCACCAATTTTATTTTCAAAATAGCAAGCAATCCAGCACAGTGTTGTTTCTTTAATTTAAACCACAGCCACTGTATTCGTATTCAGCAGCTACCACAGAACACCACTTGCAAGGGATCTTCTGTCCTGAAGCGAGGACGGTTAGGCTGGCAGCGCATACCGCACAGCTGGAAGGCCGCTGCACCGCTGCTCAGAAACAACTTGCTTCCCGAGCCAGTCAGCATCTTCCCGTTCTGCTTCGGCACTCCACCTCATTGATTTCAAACCGCCAGTACCTTTCCAGAAACACCCTGTTAGGGGACTTGCTACTTAGATGGGAAACTCATTGTATTAAATATCTTTGCCATGTCATACCACTGGTTTTTAAGCAGGCCTCTCCGTCGATCTCACTGGGAGTCTGCTTTAAACCAATGGCATAATTTGGCTCTTTAGCGGTAAGGTTTGTTCAAATAAGAGCAATCTCTGTTACAGTCACAGGAATGCTTTCACACTGAAAGAATCAACGTGCTTTCTATTTTAAACCTGACTTTGAATTGCCATCCTGCCCATCTCAAAATAAAAGTTTCAACAACTCCATATTTCTTATTGCATGCCTAACACATTTGAGTGTAACTGGGACAAGATAGCATTGAAATGCAAAAGCTTGGGAAAAGGAGATGATATTTTCTTTCTCAGAGCAACTGCAGCCTTCATGTTTCTCATGCTGAGAAACAGCTCTGTGCCCCACCATTAATCTCAGGATATGGTACTGCAGCCCCATGTCATGAAGTTCTGCATATGTCAGATAATTTGTGATTTAGCTCAGTCTTTAGACCACTATGAATACGTGCCTTAACAAACATAATTCATTCAAGAGATGGTCTTCATTGTTTGTTCTCTTTCACCACCCTGGCACTATCATCTGTCTGCATATACATCAGATACCCTGGAGGCACAGAAAACAAAAGTTTTGCTATGGGCATTTGTTCCCAGGCTAAACAAGAGGAATTAAGTGTTTTTAAGGGAGTAATCATAAAGGGATCACCTAGTTTTACATAGATGGTGGCATGAAGTACTTCTAGCAGGACGTGTAAGATCCAGCGCAGTTCCTGAGAGAAGGGTACAGCATACGGCAGCATATTGGTGTAGCAGCAAGCAATCTGTTTGTGGCGTTATCTCAGCCCCAGCTCCTTATCAGGCTATCTTTTATAGACGTGCAGATCCTGCAGAGAAAGGCATCATTAGTAGCTGTAATTGCTTCCTCTGCTGGAGTAGAACATTTAAAGGAATACTGTATAGAAAATATAAACATCAGAGCTGCATCTGATGAAGAATGGTGACAACCAGTGACATCCTTTTCCATGGCCAGACTGTGATTTTAGGTTTAGATTATGGAAAAATCAGTAATGTTTTAAAACACATCATCTCATGTATTAAGAAGCACATATTAAAGTAGTTATTAGACAAGACAGAAAGTTTCAACACTGACTATTCTTGTTTTTAATCTGTAATTTTACTGGGAAGTCCTGTCCCACCCATGTTTGGTTTTTTAAAATTATGTCTTCCCTTTGCAGTGGACTTGAAGGTCTGTTTAAATATTTCTTATTAAAATGAATGGGTATTGAAATTTTCTGTTCAACCGACTTCCTACCACCTTTTTTTTTTTTTTTCCAAAATTATAAGCTTAAATTTGCTCAGTTGAGAGTTGGTTTAAAAATGAGCAGCAGTATCCAAATTGTCTGTTGGATAAACTTTCTCTTTCTGTTTTACACAGTTTTGCAAACTCTAATATTCACTCACAGGTATAATTTAAGATATCCACCCAAACACAGTGATAATTATAATAAGCAAGCACTTCCTTAGGAGGTTCAGATAAATTTTTCTTCTTTTCTGTCAATCAGCAAAATGCTATACATGTGTTACAGAATAAAACATTGCAACATCCAGTAAGTCTTTAATGAAGATCTTCAAAAGCCATCTGGATTAGCCCTGGGCAACCTGCTCTAGGTGGCCCTGCTTGAGCAGGGGGGTGGACCAGATGACCTCCTGAGGTCCCTTCCAATCTCAACCACTCTATGAGTCTTAGATTCTGTGATGGTGTAATATCATTCCCTTTATCCATTAGTGAGCATGTTACCACTCTAAATTTACAACACACTGACCTGCTAAAGTATTTATTGCATACTGTTGAAGCATAAGGGTGGTTTGTTTGTTTGTTTTTTAAATATCAAAACTACTACGTTCTCTTATTTTAAATAGAGAGCATAGATGTCTTCTTTTTATAAGCACCTGATGCTGAGCTCCGTCAGACCAACATAGCTCAGGAGTAGCTCACTAGTTTCTAACATTACAGTAGCATAAAAACTGTAGGGTGATGGAAAATCTTGCCTGCTGTGCATCTTTTTCCCTGTGTCATAATTAAAAAAAAAATGTTGTTTATTGCTGAGTAAATCATACAAGTCCCTACCATGTTTTTGGTTTTTTTTCCTAGATTTTCTGGGCTGCCTTTAATGGTAAGGAAGACTGGTGTCCCTAGTGTACTTCATTTGGGAGTCCTTCCTGTATAAAACAAGCAGATTACGCCTATAATCTAGGGTGGGTTTTAATGATTTTAAATAGATATTTACTCACAGGTGCAAAAAATTGGTTTCTGTTGAGCAGCTTTACCTGTAAGGAAGAGCTTGATCTCTGTGCAGACCTGAGTACACATCTGTGCTATAGATTTTAGTGTTGTGTGGAGGTACTAGAGTGAATTTTAAATAGCTAGCTTGAATAACCAATGCAGTCTTGTCACAAAAGCACAGAGCTCAGTTCAGGCTCATAACGCCATTTTCAGCATGTGTGGAGTTTATGCTGCTTAGTACAAATTCTTCTGATACTCAGAAAGCTTATTTAAAGCAAAAGTGTAGCTGCACCAGATCTTGTTATAGAAGTCAGTGTCACAACTGCTGACACCATTCCCTGAAGGGGGAGCAGCTGACAGCCATCCAAGGAACCTCTCCAAATACAGCGATTTGGGGAGAGGGAGTGTCCTTTCCTGCAGTTCTCTGTTCCCGTAGAGTGGCTGAGTAGGCTACTCATAAATCTAGCTCAAGTAGTGATGTTTTTAGTGTGGTGGATCAAATTTTTGCTTCTTCAACAGGCCACAGAACTGTATCTAGGAAAAAAAAAAAAGGCATTTTAAAGTGTGTTATGAAAATTAAAGAACAGAAATATTTATGTTCTGGTCTTGTGAGTCAGAGTTGCATTTTGGCAGGAGGTCTCAGAATATGGTGGGTACGATGGCAGTATAGTAAGTGTGATTTTCAGCTGAGGAAAATTTAACACTGTCTCTGTGGCTGAGAATCAGATGGAAGTGTCAGTTTTCACTTAACTTTCTATCACAAAAGCAAAGCAAGGGCACATTTCTCAGAGTCTGCCAAACTGGGCACTCATTAGAGGGCAAAAAGAGAAAGATTCAGCAGTAAAATATACGGGGCAGGACAAGAGAACAGAGTGGTGAGCCTATTTATAGAAGCCATAGATTATCATCTCTGGTACATCTCAAGAGTCCAGCTGTAACAGTGGAGGCAGCCATGTGCTTCTGTACCCAGGCTGGAGGCACAGCTTCAGGTCAGGAAGACAACAGCAAATTCCTTAAACACCATGGATAACCTGCTGCTCTTTCTGCAGAAACCTTCCCAAAATAAGAGCTTTCTGAAATCTCCAAAGCATTTGGAGATAGCAGCTTTGTATCCATTAGCCATCAATCACTACCAATACCCAATGGTGTGACAAGTCCTTGATACTTCTGACATTTAGGTGTCCCATCACACTTGTTCTGTGATCTTCTCTAATCATTGCTTGCAGTTTTGAATTCTTTATGCTTACTTTATAACTAGTCTTTGCATTTTACCATGTCAGCCATTACAAACCTCTAAGCCAAAAGCAAATTTCAGTCCAGCAAACTTGCCATCCCCTTGATACAAGAAGCTTCACATTGCTTCTTTGGTATGGGCAGATGTGAATCAAAGTCCCGGCTCCAATATTTTTAAGGTATGGAATAATACTGGTCCCGATAATTCATTTTTGGCTTGTTTTTTCATTTTCACTTTGTGGTTCTCTTATGTGAGCAACAAGGGCTTTTTCAGCCATCTGTGGGACTTAGCAGGTCAAGCAGGCTTCTAGTCCTAGGGGAACAGAAGAGCCATGGGGCTGTGTGCCACCATTTTTGTTTCATATGGTGCTCCCCTGCCCAGGACTAAGACTCCTCTTCTCTGTCAGTTCCCATCTCAAGCCTTTAAGGGAAATGCCCCATCAGTTTTTTGGCAGCTGCATTAAAAAAGAAGACCTTACTGTCTGTCTGTCAGGAGAGGGGATTAGTTAAGTGGGAGGAACAGAGAGCTCAGCAAAACTCCTTGGCTAAAAAGAGAGTTCTTCATAAGTTGAGGTAGTAGTGCTCCTCTTCATTCCAGCAGAAGTGTCCCCTGTTCCTGTCCCCTCTGTTTCAATATTACATTTAATAAACACTACAAGGAAAGGCATGACCTTGTTCCTTTTAGTGCCATTAAGTCACTACCTTTAGAAATAGTACAAGAATATCTCTGGGATTTCAGGGTAACATTATGAAACTGTAGAGTGAGAAATGCTGTGCCTCCAAACTTTCCTAAGGTAGAGCAGTAGGATTTCAGTTGATTCAAGGTCCTAATTGTTTGTGGGTGGCACTCAAATATTTTACTGGGCTGTGGAAGTAAAATATCAGGCACTTCCAGTCTTGAGTGCTGTTGTAAACAGTAGCTCTTGTGCTCACTGGGAATACACTGCAAATGCACTTCTCCTTCCCTACATTTTGAAATCACTTTAGAAAATATCCTGTAAATTCCATGCACTGCAATTCCATTCTGGCAGCTCACAATTTGTGAGAAAATGGGAAAACTGATTTTTTGACCAAGGAGGAGGAGAGGAGGAGCCTCAGCTGTCTTGGTCCTGCCAATAATTCCACATTTACTAAACTTTTAAGCTTAGTAGTAGTCATGTTCATCCAGACAGAGGAATTTTCTTGATTAACGTTAGGTATATTGGAAAGTATTGGAGCATCAAGCCTGTATGAGCACTTAAGTGACTACGAAAGTGCCATGGGGAGGGTTCTGTTAATGCTTCTTTTCACTTGGCAGCAGCCTCCTTAGATGTGAGGTATCCCAACCATTTGTTTGTGAAAGGAGGAATGGAAAGGAGAGATCAGCTGTTGGACCAAGGGCACTGACCATTGCCTTTTAGACAACATAAGAACTGAGCTGGATTTTGTACGCTAGGCACTAATAGAAGCCCTTCCCTTAGTGGATGTTTTTTGGGTTGTCACTTTTTCTGAGAGCACATTATGGAGGGTTATGTAATATATTGGAAATATACCAGATGCCAATACAGAGGCTAGTGCTACTCCTATCAAAACCAATGGCAAATTGGTCTACTTCAGCAGAAGATGGATTGAGGTTTAAAATTGTTTGAGAGGAGATGACTGTTCCTTTTTATGATTTTTCTTTTTTTATTACTCCCTCTTTTCCCTTTTCAGTACCATTACCATATGGATTTAATCCTGTTCCATGTCCATTAGCCACTAGTGCTGCATTAATGTGAGCTGGCTATATAAGATCCTCCCTGGTGTATGGTCCTAGCTCCCATGGCATGTATAACAAAAGCAACTTGGTTCCCCATGGCTTCTCTCATTCACTCCTAATGTATTTACCCACCCTGCCCACTTTTTCTAATCAGTTTTATTGCTGGTTATATTAATGCTGCCCCTGAATAATGACTGGAGTTGGAGATATGAAATATTGAAAGTTGACTCTGAAAGGACCAGAAGCTGGAAACAGATGGAAAAACCTTGCTGAGGGTGGTGTGTTCTCCTTCAGAACTGTAATCTAGCACTATTCAATGATTTTAAATGATCCAATTACCAAAAAGAAGAAATGGTACTAATAACTATATGTTTAAATGGTCTTAAGCATCTTTTTTTTCCTTCCCCAAGTACTGTAATTCATTGCATCTGTTTTGATTACTTTTGCAACCTGCTCTTTTCATTTGGCAGTTTTGCTATACTTTGTGAATATAACAGTAATACTTTAGCTTGAATACTTTTTTTAATTTGATGAAAATGAAGTATTTGTTTTTCATTTTATATTGGTCTATGGAATGCAATATAATATTTCCTCAGTATTCATATTGAAATTGTCAGATGTGTATGTGCACTGTCGAAATCATTGTAGAATGTTAAATAAATTGTGACATCTGTGAGCAGCCTAGAATGACAAAGAAGGATGACTACAAGTTTGTGGAGAATAAATGTGATGGCATGACGAATAGCCAAGGAAACATGTAAAATAATTTTCAAACATGCCACCCCGTTCCACGCTATACACTCTTACCCTCCAAAATGAGCTTGTGCATTTTAAGTAGTGCAGATACGTGAATTTGTAAAATACAGAGCTGATAGTTTTTACTCAGGAAGGAGCTATTCTTTTCAAAACTTTTATATTTACAGAGAAAGGACAAAAATTTAAGAATACATTGTTTATGTAAACATGCACACTTATCTCAGGATCACCGTAGCCAGAGGTGCACATGTGTAGCCAGGTTGCATGTTCATTTCAGAGAAGGCTGTACCACCCCCTCTGCCAAAGACCACGAGGTCAGAGAGTGATGGTGGGGGATAGGGACCGAATCTCGCCCGGTGTCTGGTTGGTGTTGAGCAGGCCCTTCGCAGGCTCTCGGCCACAAGTCTGCCTGGCGTGTTTGCATTGCTGCCCAGTGCTGACTACCACAACACGAGCTCGCTGGAGAGCAGTGCGGGGCTCTCAGCAAAAGGTCACCTGTCCCAGGGGCCCTGAGACAAAAGAGCATCTGGTCCCGTGCTCCAGCAGTTCTCTAATTGTAGAGTTTACTGTTACACTTTTTAACTGGAATTACTGCAGATGGGATGAGACTCATGTGCATACGTAGGGTACATGTCCGTCGAGAAAACAAACAGGGAATTCTGCAAGTTGCATTCAACAGAAAGCTTTTATTCAAGACATATTGTGGTACAAATCCGATGAGGAAACTGTGTTTTATACAGTTTATCCTTTTAGTAGCGTTATCCTTATAGAGGAACCCAAGGGAAAGCTACAATGAAAGCAATTCTAGTAGGTGTTTTGTATAAAGATGTTTACTACTAAACTAAACAAATCTGATGTATAATATAGCAGTTACTATATTAAAGTTGCTTAATCTATGAACCACATTCTGTTTTGTTTTATCGCTGGACAGGATCCTTCTGTTAGCAAAATATTTAGTGGAATTGGTAACCCATTACGTTTTCATGTCGTAAAATTTACCACGTTCCTACAGTAGGGGATAATACTACTTATTCATATATACATTTGTTTAACCTTCCCTAATTTGTATGTAGTGCATCTGTTACTGCATCAGGGACATGGTTATCTGTTGTTAATTTTCTTAAAATAAATTTTGAAATACTGTCACAAGGAATGATATGGGTAAATTCCATTTTGTTCATGCAAGTGAAATGATCATTGCATCTCAGAAAATCTCCAACTCATATTCTTCCATGGAAACAAAATCTCACCAAGCCGTAGAGAGTTCCACGAGAAATTTTAATAACAAAGTTAATGTCTCTTTTTTTTGGGGGGGAGGGGGGGAACACAACATGTGGATACTCCTAACTGTAGTGTGCTCTAATTGCAAACAAAAGACAGACAAAAGAGTGTGACACTGAAAAGATAAAAATAAAACAAATTACTTGCAGTCTGAAGCCATGATCTTATATGCAGAGGTAGGAATTTTTTTTTTTTTTTTTAATATGCAGAGTGATTGACTGGAGGCTAATAGTAATAATTACTAAAATCAAATTCCATTGTATTCTAACCATTGCAATCATTACACTCGTACAGGTGAAATTCCAGCCACTGAAATCAAGGAAAAAAAACCCCAAAACACTAAATGCCTTGAATGGGGCAAAATTATTCCCTGGGAGTAATTTGATCTCTAACACCATTTTGTTCTCTGATGCAGGATCTGGATCAAGTTATTACCTATAATGTCTAGAAAATGCTATGAAAACCTGGAGATTTCTAACAGCACTGGGTGTTCTTAGCAATTAATAATGTGGCCTTGAGCACTTTTGCATGAACGGTAGAAAGTTGGTATTTTCAGGCAGGTATTGATCAGACAGAATTTGGGTCATACTTGTAGGAGACTGTAGAAGAATAGTCTCTCCCAGGCAAAGCCTCATGCAGCAGCCTGTTTGTTAAGGTTACACTAGGCTTATTTTTTATTTTATTTCACGAAAAATGACTCCTGCTGTCACAAGGTCAGTTCCTTTGCAGTGCCATCTGCAATATATTCAGTGTTCCTTGTAGTCACCAAAAGGTCTTTCTCTGCCCATTGCACCTGAAAAAAAAAAAAAGCTTTTCAGGGTTGAAGTTTAAGCATGGCTTGGGAACCTCTGTTTGAAATATTGACATTTGATTCACTCAGCTCACAAATTACAGTTCTTGTTCTATCTTTTGCCTGTAAGAAGACTTTTTAGCTGCGTAACAGAGCTCCAGCATTGTGGATAAGAAACTGGATAGATGACATATAGGAAAAAAAATGTAATTTTATATATGCCAGAAGACAACAGAAGATTTGACTTGGAGATGTTCTCAATCAGATCTGAAGAGCAACGTAAATGTGAAGGATCAGCAGTATAAAGAAGTAATAAATAGCAAATTACACATAGTTGTCATAAAGCAATGTTTAAGCTCTTCTACTGGCTGAAATAGGATGTGTGGCTGACTAAATGAAAATGTGGAATAATATCATTAGTTTATATGCCATTTTGCAAATTTCTGGCACACTCATTGCTTTACATTGCTCAGTCCGTGCTTACAAGTTTGCTCAAATTCAGCCACCTTACAGATGGGCAGTAGGTAACAGTTTCATAGCATACTGCAAAACAGTGGGAAGGAGGGGAATTTTGCCAAAGATATTGACATAAACCTCTAAAGAAAAATGCTGCAGAGTAAGCAAGAAATGCAGTTTTAAATACATATGGATGCATTCACACATGGGCAGGCTATATGTAACCTATTTCATCTGTAGTAAGCTGGTAGGATGAAAAGCTATTAGTTTACTGATTCTAGGCATCTCAGACCTGACGCGTACAATCCTTACATCTTCCTTTGTGGTGAAGCAGAGGCTTTGGAGAAAACTACTTTTAGGGCAAGGAGATTTTTAAAGGTTATGAATATGTAGCCTGGAAGGCTTAAGTTTATAGATGAAACTATTATAGCTGGATATGGAAGAATAACCTACAGACAGAAATAGTGCTCACAGCCTGGCATTTCAAACATATCACATTGCCAGTCATTTTTTGAACATGTGGGGCTATAGCCAAGTGTCAAGTTTAATTGCAGTCACTGTTTATTATCAGTGTGGGACTAGATGATAAATTTTTCACTCGTTGTGAGCAGTTAATAAACTGGTAAGTTGGATTTGCAGTGCATTCCCATGTACTTGCTTTAAACATGTAGATCCTTAAAATTATTCACTTTTTCAATTAGAAATAATGGTGATGGCTTTTGTTCACTTCTCTTTCCCTTTTACTGTGTGTCTTCCTTTTATTAGAGAAGAACAAGGTAGTAAAAGAAAGCAAAAATGAAGAAACATCCACTGACTTTTTATATTTTCAGTCAGTCAGCTGAAATATAGTAATCCAAGGATATTGTCCAGGCCTTTTAAAATAAGTGTCTTTTATTGAATAAGGAATTTCAATTTTTTTTTTTCCCAAGCCTTGGCCATTGGTCTTCAATGACTCACTGTGGAGCTGGCTTCAGCACCACAGTGCCTTCAGAAATGCCTGTAATTCCTTTCCCGTAGTAGATGCTCAAAGACTGAAACATTGAGATGAGAATTGCTGATCATGTTTTTCTTCCATCTGATTTGGGTGGGATGATAGTACATGCATTACAGAGTTAAGAGGCTGCCTTAGTACATAGCTTGGCATTTTACCACGGAAATAGCCATAGACCAAATCTGCTGAATATTTGTACTGGCTTTAGGTGGTGGCAGTGGGTGGTAGTATCATTTTTGAGCAAGCAAGGGCTGAATATCCAATTCTTTTTGTCTGGTTTGCTTGATTCTCAGTTAAATGAACAATGGCTTGGTAGCTTCAGTGTAACAATGATTATCGGGAGTTATTTCAGTATGCACTTTGGCATACGAATCTGTATTCAGAGTTAAATAATCAAGCTTTATGTGGATACTTAATGAAACTGAGAAGTTGAATACAGTCCTGACCTTACTCAGGTCTATGCCAAAGCCTGCACCAACTTCCTGAGAGCTGGAAACTGTTATTGCATAATGATGATTTTAAGGAATTGCCACTAAGTCTTCCAGAAGGCATTTTTAAGATCAATTACCCCTTGAAATATGGCATAGATACTTAAAAGACTTCACTGGAAAACATCACAACCATTTGTGGAAAAAATTCCAACATTACCACAACAAATAAAGTCATAGGCACGTTTTCCTTGCCCTGACATAAAGCATAATAAGGGAAACATTGCCTTCACTTTAGAGAGTGGTAGATGGAAGAACTTAATTTGGTCACCACAGGCAAGAGCATCTGGAATTTTTGGAGGTGGCTAAGGAGCACTGCTTACTGCTTAGGGATAACCTGGCAACATGGCAATATTCTGTTATTTTAAAGGAAAGATGTACCGTTGTGACGCACGATAAGCTTATGTGGTCAGGTACATATGCCAGCATGTTTGCTGATACTACTTTCTGGGATAAGTGGTGATAGAAAGCAAGGCTTCACATGTTTCATATGGACTGATGGACATCTTAATGACTTCAAGCAGTACTTTTCCCTGTTTTCAAGTATTAGCTCATGTAACATTAGAAATTAGTTATGAACTGGATAAATTGGGTCAGTTACTTATATTTCTACTTTAAGTATAATCTCTTTTAAAAGAGCCTGCTGTAATTATTTTATTTCACAGAATACTCAGATATTGACAATCACAATTACAATTTAGAGTCTAATTCTGCTGTAGCTATGTTACTCTAAGGTCAGATGAAATCCAAGGTCTTCCATACATATTGCTGGAAATCCATTTCCAGGATAAGAGAAAAAATGCATTTACTGTCTCTGTAAATGCTCACTCAATACAAGGTGACCATCAGGTGATTTTTTTACCTTTCAAACTTTTCCCTCTCTTTGTTCTCTTGCAATGAAAAAGACAGATGGGAAAGGTTCTTAGAAATATTGAATTTCCCCCCCGCTATTTAAAAATAAGAAATGTCAGAAACACCTGTTCTTCTAATTTTTGGAATACTTACTGGAAATCTTAAAGATGTATATTGCAAGTTCTCACACTTTAAGCTGAGAGACAAAAGTGTTAACAAAAAATCTCTTCTCCAAAATGTCAGTCATTGGAGTTGCAGAATTTTTTAAAGAAACAAAGAATTTGTGTGTCTAACAACAACAAAAATTCTTTTATTTACCCAACTTTTATTTCCTGGTTTTCATACTGTCTTTTTTTTATGAGTTGTCTTGTCATTGTATTTTACTAAGATAAACAAACTTTGAATTTTAAGTGTAAAAAAGTTGGAAAGTAGATCTCATTCTTCCTTGAAAAAAAAAGAAAAAATTTTTCATCCTCCTTGATTTTTTTACACAAGGCAAAGAAACAGAACAAAATGCCAGCCTGGTTCCATGCTTTTTGCTGGTCCCCTTTACAGGCAGGTCTTTGTTTATTAGAGGACATCCAGCATGATTTTGAATCCAATTTAAAAGGTTTTGCAGAAAACTTCTCTGCCTCACTTGCACATCCATCCTTGGTCATAGTTAAGTTCCTTAAAATGTGATGGATTAGGATTTGTCATTTGCTTTTTGCCTCCCAGGTAGTGTACAATGCATGTTGGTAATCTACTGTACTGCGCTGATGTCAGATACAAGAAAAAGTCATGATTTGTTCAAAATGAATTGCCACTGATAATAATTCTTGTGGGATGAAATCTACACTTTTCTTTGGGTCTTTCTGCTGGTGAAGTGGAGAAACCAGAGCTTTTATTTCTGTGGAATATCTGCTGGACTGGACCCTTTCTGGTGGTTACTCATGCAATCTCCCAGAAACTGCACTTTAGAGCAAGTCTATATAAATATGCTATTTAATGGATAAATGGGTTGAAGTTAATGCTGTAGATGTTACACAGACTACTATTACCCTACCTATTTTAAGTCTTTAAAATTGGAAAAAGAACAGTTAGAAAACAATTTTGTGTTAAAAGCAAGCCAGAGCATTTTTTATAAACGGTAATTCAGATCTTTTACTTACAGATACAAGGCATATAGTGGATAGTCTATTTGACCTGGTTTTGATAAAATGGGGAAATAATAAAGCTGGAAAGAATAGCTTCATAGTGTTCATTGCCTCAAGATTCATTTAGATTTATGCAGAATGGCATGTATTTTATAAGATTAACTTATTTTTCTTCATATCAGAACTGACTTTTTACCTAGTCACAGTTATGGTTTCATCTCTGTAAATAAAACTAGCTGTAACAACATGTTCTTCTGTGCTTGATTATCCTGCGACCCCAGTTGTATTGGATACCAGCCAGTTTTGCCCACTTACTGTGATCTTGCAATAGTTTATTCAGATTGTGTGTGTCATGCTCATCGTTTTCCTGTATTGTTCATTTTTCTACAACTCATTCCTTGTGTTTGGCTGTTTAAATAGCGTGATTCATCTCTAGCTGTCACACCAGTTTACTAAGAATGTTACTAAGAATGACATTTTATCTTTAGAGAAAATAAGGCTTAGAGAAGTTGCATGATGTGGAGGTCAAAGGCAGGAAGAGATATCAGGTCTTTTAATTTGCATACACTGCCTACCCAGTCATGCTATTTAGATATTGTATGGTATCCTTACAATAACAGTGAAAATCTAGGGGAGAGAGGAAGATTCAGGAAAGAAAATCATCTAACTCAGAACCGCATACCTCTGTGTGGTTGTGTGGATGTAGTATGCTATAGAGTTCAGCAATTAGGAAAAGAGGTGCACCCTCCCTTAACCTTTACTAGTTTGCAAATGATTCAATGGAGATACAAAATCAGGGCAGAAGGGTGGGGTTAGATTAGTTTGGGATGGATGTGGTGTCAGTGTGCATAGAATTTTTTATTAAAACCGTGGACAGATTACACTAGTTGTGGCTAATTGTAACACAGCCAGGCACCGAGTGGGGTGTTTTTCTCACAAGAGAGTGGTAGTGCACATCAGGTAGAAGTGACCACAGCCTCTATGGTATCACATTGCATGATGGCAGGAGCAAGAGTCCTGCAGAAATTGTCTTCAGATCACCTGTCGCTTTTCTCTTCTGGCTGATATGGAACTGGAGGCATTTTTCCACCCCCTAAAAAGCAATTAACTACTGGCTGAGTCTGAATATTCATAATTATTTAGGCATGTGTTATATCAGAAGAAAGGCTATCTGAGTCAAAATATGCTTATGGATACTCTTTACATCTTTAGAGGAGGAGATAATCTGCTCTTGCTTAAATCAGCTATGTCTTGTCCTTATACATCAGTTCAGCTCCTTCTGATAATACATCTGCCAACATCTCCAAAATAAATCCTTGCAGAAGCTGAAGTAATATATAGCAGGACTGTGCAAAAGAACTTTGGAACTAAGTTGGGTTTTATGTTTTCATGCTTGTAATACTGGAATGGTTTCTTTTGTGTGCTAAATTTATTTACACTTCCAATCTAAAGTACAGTTTTGCCCTTTCGGGTCTTTTGAGAGGACCACTCACTAAAAATTATGAGGTAGCTAGAAATGGGATTTATGGTCCACATTCACTCTGTCGGCTAATACATTTTTTTCAGACCTATTCGACTTATGCAAGCTCCGTGTAATGTGCCGCTTTATTCCCTGGCAGGCAGACATAGAGAAATATTCAATTTTAAGAGACTGAGGCATCCTACATTTTTATGAGAAGTTTTTGTTTGCTTAGATTATGTATGAAACGAATAATATTCACTGTTATACACTGCATATGGTCTTAATTCTGCATGCTCTACTCAGTCAAAATTTCCCATAGAGGACCTTTTTGACTCATCAAGACTTGCAAGTGCAAGTCCCATGGATCTTAACAAATAAGAATACACCACAACTGAGAACTTCACAAAATCATTACTTGACACTTTGCAGAATTCAGAAAAATGTCTCTGTTCCACTTAAAGCCTAATTATTGTATTGCAAAATTTTGAGGCACTAATAAGGACATATTGAGCTTTTGCAAGCCTATTGCCAGTAGGCAATTTATTATTCAATAAATCCTCCACCCATGATCAGACAGCTAATGGAAAGTGCTCCAGACTTGAAGTAGCAGCATGTTCTTTCTCTGTTAGCACAATGTTTGCATTAAAAAGATCAATCAGAATATTTATTAGCACAATATCTACAGAAGAATATTCCGATTGACTTTGGATTGTTGGAAAATTATATATTTTACATCAGGCTTCAAAATAGTACCCAGGGCTTTGGCTGTGGGCTAGTTTTTCTCCTAGTTTTATCTTCAGGTCAAGAATTTTCTTGTTTGTTTTTTCTGCATCTATTGTTAATGTATATTGAACTTCTTCCTCAACAATAAAAATCTGAAGTTTGTCCTTTTTGTATTCCTTCTAGACATACACTGCTTTGCACAGTATCTCTCTATAGCTTTAAGCTTCTTCTCTGCCAGCTACCTTAGCTGTGGGGAAAACTCATAGAGTATTTCAGCAAGTGTATTGCCAAGACAGAGCTGGAGTCTGGGGCTGCTCTACAGAGATGTGTGTGACTCCTTTGTGGAGACAAATGCACAAGGATATCATGATGTTATTGAAATCAGGGAATTGTACCCAGAGAATTACCATTCAGTTTCTATAGATAGATGAGTTTGATTTTTTTTTTTTCCACTAAGCTTGAGCTCACCATTTCATTAACAGAAGTACCACATGGCTCTGATTAATTAAATGTTAAATCCTGTATTTCATTAGCCCTCTTTTGCATTGGCACACATAAAATCGAGAGCACAAATGAAAAGACCTATTTGTGTCCAGTTTCTTTGTTAGACATGGTTACTTTTTGCATGAATCTGCTTACTGAGTTGTGTCTCATATTGCAGCAGGTAGCCCAGAGACAGACAAACCAGAGTCTAAAATTGCATTCAACTGTTAATACGTAGTTTATATTTATATCTTAGCCTACAGCTAAGATTGCTGCTGTATGAGAAGTGTTTGAATTGCACCTGCCACTAAATTACTCTGGATATTCCTCATGTCTTGTAAAGAAGAATACATATGCCTATGCTGCCTTTTGAAATTTGCCCTGAGACAGCACACAGTATTGCCAAATTCTTTGTCGATCTGGATAGATGGTGATCTTTTAGACAAAGTCCCAGGTATTTCCTGAGGAATATTCTCTCCATAGTGCGCAGAACCCAGAATATGGACTGGCTTGGGCAGTCCAATCTCTACAGCATTTCTTTAGATATGCTGCAGTCTGTGGGTGGATTTTGGAGAACAACTAACCTCCTTGCAACTTCTGAGACTATAATCGCAGACTGTAACTGCTGACTGAGACTATAATTCCACTGCCATGGAAGTATGGTGACTGGCGACTGGGGACAGATACCAACAAGGAAGTCCTCTCATACCAGTATGTGAAAGTTTTGCAGACACAAGAGAGATGTACTCCCATGTTTCCAAACATAAAGAGCAATGGAAGTTATTTACTTACCCACTATTGATAATTTTAGATGCTTAATATAACAGGTTTCTAACATTCTGAGCTCTCTCTTCCCTGTAAATATTTGTTCTTAAGAGACCTCTTCATTCTAAATGAATTCTCCGGAATAAGACAGGGTAGAAAAGAAGTGCAATACTGATGATTTAGTCTGTGGCTTCATCATGAATAAACAAAGAATACTTAAATGTCTGGGACCTGCTGTATTGCCAGATCTATAGGAAGTGTGGGAGCTGGTTTTATAAGGCTTCTCAAGACACCTGAGCACACATCATCTTGAAAGTTTAGAGAGATAATAGACCTTGCATAGGATATCACTTGGTTTCCATATATCCTACCAGGCACTTGCTTTTAGGATGCCATTTATTTGTTAGGCAGCATCAAGGGACATAAGGGTTCAAGTACACCTTGGAAAGAAGAGTTATTAATGTCTGGATAATAACAGTCTTTTATGTCATTAGGGTGCACCAAGTATCCCCTGTCTATCATTTCATTTGCCAGAGTTTTCAACATTTCATTAATGTCAGTGCTGGTAACAATGTGTCCAGATTACTTTGGGGATAGGGATGAGACCAAAAAAGAAAAAAAAAAAGCAAAGATGAAAGTATGCTAGTGGAAGTAAATCTTTATTCTTATTGTGTTGCAACTCACTGAGTCACCGTGCTTGAAATGAGATCCCTGGATTTGCACTTCTCTCCCATGTCTTGCTCAGCTGAGATGTGAAAGCTTCCCCATCTTGAGTTAATTAAAGAGCTTCCATTAATACAGATTTGTTTGAAATGAAGCTTCCATGCTGCATGCACAGGGAAAAAAAGTTGGCTGATTTCAGTGGCACAAAACTGTACATGCTCCTATGTGCATTTTTGGGGTCCTAAATCCTCTTCGGAGTCCAGCACTTGTGTATGTGTGAGAATCATAGTCACTGTGATACAATTCTCTCATGGAGTGCTCATTGCAGTGAGGTCCTGGCCTGCACATTGGCAAAAGCTGCTTCTTTTTGGATATGACAGTTAATACCAACTGCAGGAGATGTAACAATTTGCATTAGTTTGCCCCTAGATTTATTTGTTCCTTGTGTAAGAACTTCCAAAACCACCTTGGTACTCTTTAAGACTGTACGGGTGTTTTTCTTGCCAGCCATTTCTCACTCCTAATTTAATCCTTTCATGCTCTATATTAGACCACCAGGACAGGATTTTCCTGCTGCCCCACAGTGTGTATTCCTGTGAAGATATTGATTCACTACAGCTCCATGAGTAAGTGCAGTGACCTTACCAGATATCCAGTGTCTTCGGTCAGTCAGGGATGCATTTTACAAGATAGGTCAAGCCATCTACCAAGATGAGGTTACCTCTTACGTTATCAGAAGATAAGGTGAGATCCATAATACTGGTAAGAGGACTCTCAGACCTTTGTTTGGAAGCCATAGACTTTTTCATTCTCAGATTTAAATGGAGGGAAAGAGAGTAAGTGTTGTCACCCAGATGAGTATACAACTGCCATGCATCTTTAACAATTGCACTGCTTTTTCTTCTGCCCTCCACTGTGTTGCTTTCTAGGGTACCTCTCCTGAATATATTGTGAGCATTATTTATATTCACTGGGGGATATAAATTGCAAACATACAGCTAACTGTGATGACCCAGATTGTTTTTCTGTGCAGGTAAGCTTACTATTCAGGATTATATGAATGTAAATATGATGTGTCCTCTGATCAGAATAATGAAGACTTTGAAACTTCATTTATCTATCAAGTGTTAATGGAAACCCTACACCAGCTAGGCACTGTGGGCCTCTAGTTCTCAGAAACTGATATTTTTTCATCATTTACATTTTAAAGTACTCTCTCTCTCAGAGATGTTATACTGCATCAAAAGACTTGCAATTAAGACATAATTTGAGTAAGGTAATGCTGCACAAAATCTTTTGATTTTAAATCAAATTAGGAAAGGAAGCCATATTTTTCTCTAAACAAAAGTGAAATGTAGCAATTTGTAAATAACCTCGCAGATATCAAACGGCTGGTCATGTTGGCAAAATGCTGGGGAGAGCATGCCTTTCTTATTGAACACAGACCATGGGCTTGTAAAAATGTAGTGACGGTGAATGTTCTGATAGCTGAAAATGTTAACCTTTCCACTGCTGTTTCTGGGCTGGACATACACCATCCATGCTTCCTATTAGCATTGCCTGCTGTGGCATGCACCTCCTCATCACTGGATGGGGGTTAGGTTTTCATTTCTTCAGTATAGCCCCTGATCAATGTCACGGCTGCCCTCAGCCCTTGAAAATGTATTCTGTACCTAAGGAAAAATAATACTTTTGAGCTGAAACGTGACCAAGTGAGACGACTTCTCCCCTCAGAGCAGGGAAGTAGGTTTCAATGGGTGTACAGTGGCTGTAATGGAAGCAGAGTGAAGCTCTTTGTTTGACTGCTTAAATGAAAGTGTCCTTCACATAGTCACATGCTCAGAAGGATGAACTTGCTTTGGACACCAGGAGCACGAAATGCAAGGTGCTGAGCTCTTCTGAAAAGTGGGCCTGTGGGATTTGATGCAGTTCTTCCAGTTCCTAACACAGATAGATGCAGGCCACAGAAAGGGGATTACGCCCAGCACTAATTAGTTCCCTTGCTACCCTTCTTGCTAGGACCTGTAAGCATCCTGTGTGCTATGGGGCCTGAGTTCTCCGTTGTGCTCAGAGATGGGAGCCTGATTCCCCTTTGCTTTGATGTTACCTGATTCTCTGGTATCTGGCCCAAGTGTTTATATCTGTGCTAGCAAATGGCTATAAAAAGTGTAATTAGAAAGAATTCATCATTATTTTGCATAGATAAATGGCACATTTTTTTGTAAATGACACCAAAAGGCAAAAGGCATAGCTGAAACAGATCCAGTTCTTGCTGGATTTGAACTGGTCACAGTGATAGAGCAATCTGTTGCGTCATTGCCCTTGATGTGTCCAGCATGGATAAAAAGAGGATGTTGCACCAAACACTGATACAAAACCCAAACAGTGGGTTTCATTCACTGGGGCTTTCATACTGGCTTAGTTCACGATCATTACATTCATAAGCAATAAAAATAAGAAAAGTAAATGAATGGATTAGAGCAAGTGAGTGGAATATAATGCTTGAAAGATTGAATTATTTAAAAGAAAGTAGAAGATGAACTATGAAGGTTTTATTTTCCTTTTTGAATTAAACTTCAAAATATTCTCTGAGCCACTAAATTAGACAAGCAGATTTATGTTTTGTTTCTTGAGTTTTTATGAGTGGCACAGCTACATGGGCATTGAACCACTTTGGAGACAGACAGAAAAAAAAGTAGTGAATGACAAATTCCTTTATTCCTGATGACTTGCAGAAAAATCAGCCAAAAAGAAAATAATTCTTAGAATGAAGAAAGGTTGCAGTGCTATTTAACCAATAGGACATGGTATCCCAAAGCAGGTAAACATTTTAAAAAAACGTACGAGCTTTTTGTTGTCATCCTTTGACTCATTTTTTTCTTTTCAATATACTCAGTTGTTCCATGAATTCTCAGTAGTGCAGTACCCAACAGTACCTTTCAATTAAAACAGATAGCCATACTACTGTAGGTTTCTGCAGCATAGCTTAAAGATGCTGACTATTTTTGCAACACAGCATTTGCTTCATGTTGCAAAACAACTCCCAAATGTCTTTCTAATGTGATGTCCTCACATGGGCCATTGAGGCTAATCAAATCATATTAAAGAAACAAATTTGTTCTTTTTTTTTTCCCCTTTGCCTTTCCCTGTACAGCAGTTAGCCATCACACGATGCTCATACATTGCATTGAAAATTTTATCTTGGAAAGATCACTGTGACATTTTGAGGAATATCTTTATTTTCCTCAGTGGGCTGGTCTTTCATTCTGTCTAACAATAAAATAGCACATTTATATGCACACAGCCTGCCTTGTGTTTATAGTATTTTGTATTGTTGGCTTTTTTTTTCACTGAGTGTGAATAGTCTTCAGTGTCACATAGATAAGAAGCAAATCAGGTCCAAATAAAAATAAAAGAAAAGGTTGAATGACTGAAGAAAAGAGGATGCTAAGAGCTTAAGACTAGTTGGTGTTGGTGTTGTCAATGCGTCAGTGTGTTTGACAGAGGTTGGGAGAAATTTCAGTCAGTGTGAATTTGATGTGTCCTATCAGCTTAGTTCATCTTGTACTTCTTTTTTGCTTTCTGAGGAGTTGTAATTTCATGCTGATTGGTGCCAGCAGCAAACTATAACATGTTCAGGCAAACACAGCTCCTTGAGAAGTTGGTAGAGACCAAAGCACAACCCATTTGTCAGTACTTGCTCAAGTCTTTGCCAACAGACCATGGCTTCCTCAAAGTGGGGGGATTTTCCTCTTTTTGGAGGGTACCATCACACACTGCTAGATAAAGATTGGTCCAGCTGTAGGTTTTAATGCTTAAAATGACAAATCTGATAAGGTTTCAAGTGGATCAAGCTCTGCTGAATTTTGCTCCAGCAGTGGAAAAGGTTACAGCGCCCTATGATCTGTGCCATCCATCCTCCAGTGGACAAGGGCCCTGGAGCAGAAGTAACAGAAGGGAGCATGTATCAGCTTTTCAGTCACTGCAAATCACAGTCCAGCGTATCTGCTTCAACTGCCGTTGCATTAATGTACCAGGCTGTCAGCTAGAGCATCTAAAGAACAGGCAGCTTTGCTACAGGAAGATTAACATTCAGGAGAAGTGGGAAAAGAGAGGGTTCAACCAGCTGATGGTTGCATCTTAAATCTCTGTTGTTCATCTTTTCCTGAGACATTGGTAAAAGTCCAAGACTAGAATAAGCATGATGCTGAAATTTAGTTGCACAATCAATGTCCCGTTTCCTTTTCTCTGTCCGTCCCCCGTCCCCCCCGCCTTTTTTTTTTGGTTGTTTGTAGGTTTTTGTTGTTTCTGCACAGGAAATGCTGACTAACAGTTTTTGCGCTATCATGAATTCTACTTGTTTGGTGAGCAAATTTAATCCCACATAAATCTTTTCTATATTCTTCATAAATAGCTAGAGGAATACCATCTTCTTTAAGGCTGCAGAATACACTCTCCAGGAAAAACTGAAAAGACTGTGATAGCTACCCAGAACAATCATCCCCAGAAGTTTGAAAAGTGTTTAATAAAGCAACTTTAACAGACCTTTTACAGTAGAAAATTTGTGTGTCCATCATGCTTTAAGACAGGGGAATGTAAAGGATAAAGCTGAATGAGGTGACAATTGACATTTCTTTTCTCCCACTATCTCCCAGTACAAGCATTATATCCACCATATATGTACTACTGAGCAGCTTATATTTTTTACAAATTGTCAGATGTTAATGTTACGATATAACTTTACTTAAATATTTCCTTAAATTTCCATCTTACCTGTATGGTATTACTCAAATGTATGAGGATTTGAAGATCAATTCTGGAAGTCTTACATTAGCCTTTAGATCCACCGAAGAATAGCCTGCTTGAGCAAAATGCTAATGCAATGATGTTTTCACTGACAAATTCACCAAAGACAGGTTTTTTTCATTTTGCAAATACCAGCATGCTGATCATTGTTCATGGACATTGGCATCATGACAAAGTTTGTGAAAATGGTACTTCTGAAACACTGCCAAGCTTTGTGACTACAAAGCTTCAGGGGCATATTTTCTGCCTTGAGTGAATTCAGAAACCTCAATGGAAAAATCAGTGGATCCCTCAAACATAATCATGGAAAGATTCCTCCATAGGAATATGGTCAGATGGGATTTTTCAAGGAGCCTAAAGGAATTATGTGCCTTGTTTATATATCTGTAAAATTGCATTGTCAATCAGTACTTTCATCCCACAGCTGTTAGAGAAGATAGCAAAGCTCCCCTTTGATGCATAGATGCCCTGTAACTTAAATCACAGTTTGGGAGAACACATATGTCGGTCGGGCTTGGCTGATCAAATTACTGAGCACACTGGCTCCGTACACTTATTGCCTTTTTTAAAGTTGTTATTAGGCGAATAAAAACTACGTCCTCTCCTTTTTTATCTCATTTTGCAGAGTGAGAGTGAAAGGTGAAGGCTGTAAGAGAGAACTTGGAGCTCAGCAGCCCTTGAATTTGGCATGGGATGCTTTTTCACTCTGCTAATATTTTTTAATAGAATACAAGTCAGTAATACCTTGTGTGTGCTGGATTAGTAAGGCAGCCCTGCATAGCCCTGCCAAAACAATCTCTTCTATGTGATTCTCTTGTTTCAGTCCCTTCTCTGTTTGCTCTGATATGGCCAGGACAGAATTGCTGACAATGATGAGGAGTAGGAAAGGGGAGGTGGAAAAGGAGATAGGGGATTACAAAAAAACCAACAAATGGTGATTCTGAGAAGCTGATATAGTACAGAGAGATATTTAGTCCTGAAATTATTTAAGCCACCTTGTAAAGCTCCAATGTCCTGTTAAAGTTAAAATGTCCTGTTGCCATTTACATGAATGGGGAATGATGTTTTGCTGGTATCCATCTATTTCCTGTCCTGTTCCTTTGTTCTTCTCCTCCCCCTACTCATTTCATTACTGACTGATTGTCTGAAGGTCTTGCAAGCTAGGAGGTGTGGATGAGACTAGCACTGACAAGCATGTGTAACTGGCCTTTTCATTTTTGCTTCTGAGTGCATGTGGATTAGCTGTCACTCCTTCTGGTATTTATACTGCTGGCACTGACGAGGATACTAGGCTTACTGCTTGAAAGCCTTTCCATTTAGGGAAGACTTTTTTTTTTTAGCACTGTAACAACAATACTGGTTTCTACTAATAAAATAAGAAGCAAACAAGAGCCTCAGTAATTACACTACAAACAATAATCCAAAGATAATTTATATTACTGTGTCCTCCCGCTTTTGTGCTGCTAGATGGGCAAATTATTCGACTCCAATGGTAATCCATACAGAACCAGAAGGCACTTTCCACTAAGCTCTACAGCACGTGGTTTTTTGCGTTTGGACAGCTCCGAGAAGTAGGCAGGATGCTGGGGCCCCTACAAACTAGCCGAACTGCCTTTATTTACACACACGGCTTCTCGAGCGAAATGGGTCTTGTTGCACAACTACAGCTCAACAGATGAGCTACAGAATCCAGCTCATTCTGTAAATATTTAGAAGGACTACCTGACCACAGTATGTTAATTATAGGTTTATCTCATCCAACTTTCAGTGTCTAATCTAAGCTGTTTAAGTTCTCTCCAAATGAATATTTTTTGTTTTCTGTTGATTGCAGCCACACAGTGCAGTATGACACAATATGTACATGTTTACAAGTAGGTGGTTGTCTCACTGTGTATCTATATATAGGCATTCATAGATTATTGCTAAATTTAAGAATAAAATTTTCTGTATTTAATTACTGATCATGTTTAATGTGCAGGTAACAAGATTTATTTTTGAAGGGGCTATTATAGCTTGGGATTTTTCCATGCATCAGCAAAGTGAAGCAGGCTAAATCTCTTCACTGAAAAGAGATATGAGGATATATCAAATTGTTTAATCGCTTGTCTAATTTTAAGTACAAAATCCGTCTTGTGTTCTGCTTATGTCATTAAAAAAAAGGAGTACTGAAGGACTTACTTGGCTTACAGCAGTAAACATACATACTTTTATTTCACAGAATCACAGAATCATTGGGTTTGGAAGGAACCTCTTGAGATTATCCAGTTCACCCACCGTGCTCAAGCAGGCTCAGCTAGAGCAGGTTGTCCAAGACCCTGTCCAGTCAGGTTTTGAATATCTCCACAGATGGAGACCTCACAACCTCTCTAGGCAATTGGTTTCAGTGGTTTTAGCAATTCCCATTGCTATCAATTGTTAAATAATGTAGTACAACATATGGTAAGAGTGAAGCTAAGATACAAGTATTTTTTTTCAAACTTAGAAACAATGTCTTCAAATGCATGCAAGATCACTTGATGGAAACTAGACATAAAAAACCTGCACATCTGAACCTCAATTTGTTCTCAAAAAAGGGATTACAAAGTATAATAGAAGTACAGATCATTGTTTTCTTTTGCAATGTCTACATTTCCTGTGGTTTCGGAGCTGGGGTTTTGCTCCTGGCTGGTAGATATAGTAGCTCTAGATATTCCTTTGAAAATAAAATGTGGGATTTAGAATGGGAGAGGGGTTTTTTTACCTGTGTGAAGGTTTGGTTTTTTCCCCTAGTATTTACATTGGTTTTCCACAGATCATATTTCTTTCACCGTGTGAATAAACAATTTACATGAACGTCCTTATTGATATGTGCAATATAAGGAGTTCTTTGATGGCAAGCAGTTTTACATATCCTTCAACTCCTATAGATGTTTGGATGTTTGGGAACATTGTATGGATTTGTAACATTCCCTAGAGGTTGTAGGCCCATGAAGTGTATCCACAAATGTTTTTCTATGGTAGATATATAGGCTATATTATTGTCGTGGTTTAACCCTAGCCTGCAACTAAGCCCTACACAGCAGCTCACTCACTCCCCTGCCGAGTAGGATAGGGGAGAGAATTGGAAGGGTAAAAGTGAGAAAACTCATGGGTTGAGATAAAGACAGTTTAATAAGTAAAGCAAAAGCCGCGTGCACAGGCAAAGCAAAACAAGGAATTCATTCACTACTTCCCATGGGCGGGCAGGTGTTCAGCCATCTCCAGGAAAGCAGGGCTCCATCATGCATAATGGTTAGTTGGGAAGACAAACGCCATCGCTCCGAACATCCCCCCCTTCCTTCTTCTTCCCTCAGCTTTATATGCTGGGCATGGAGTCATATGGTATAGAATATCCCTTTGGTCAGTTGGGGTCAGCTGTCCCAGCTGTGTCCCCTCCTAGCGTCTTGTGCACCCCCAGCCTACTCGCTGGTGGGGTGGGATGAGAAGCAGAAAAGGCCTTGACTCTGTGTAAGCACTGCTCAGCAATAACGAAACCACCCCTGTGTTATCAACACTGTTTTCAGCACAAATCCAAAACAGAGCCCCATACCAGCGACTATGAAGAAAATTAACTCTATCCCAGCCAAAAACAGCACAATTATTCTTGTAGCAAATAAGAAAATGTAATTTAATTTAAAATATTTTAATTGATAATTTTAGGTTATTCTTTGTGTCCATGTGTGAACATGTCAAGGTGAAAACTGATTACAAAAATAGACATAGAATTTTGCGGGGTACCAGGTGTCTTTTGTGAGACATGAAAAATAAACACATATATACTGAAGAGAAACATGCTAAAACCAAAGAATGAAGTATTCATTTGGGCAGTAAATATTATAAGTACAGATGGTAAAATCTTTGCTAAAATAAAATATTTAATGACAGCACCATGCCTATAAAACTGGATTGCAACAGTCAACTAGGTTATGCAAAAAGAAGAAAGAACCAGGAGAAAATGTGAAGAGTTGCTAAGATAAACAAAACCAGAAGTGTCTTAGAAACCAGGGAAAGTTCTTTCTCTCTAGAGGGGACAAATGTGAACAAGCATGTGTTTCAAAAGCAGGCATTTTATTTTGTTCAGACTAGTTCTTTCAGGGTTTCACAGATGATCCAAGAAGATGTGGACAGCTAGAGGGTAACTGTGGAGGGAATTCATGGCAGTAGGCCAGCTATTTAGGCATGCAATCTCAGATTCGAGGGCACTAGTGCACCTATGAAAGTCTGTGGGTGTCCAAACCGATACTTTTCAGTGGAAGCAGGAATAAACAGCCCTTGCATGCAGCTAAATAGTGCTAGTTGAAGGCTTGATCTGAGACTCCGGGCAGAATGAAATGTTAGAGAGAAACTACCCAGACTGTGGCTTGTGCTTGGTAGCAGAAATGCCAGCTGCAGGCTACAGAAGAAGCCAATCTGGGAATCTGTGAGTGTGACACTGAAAAGAAGAAAGAGGGAGGACTTTGTGGGCACAGGGCTTCTTGGAATAGAAAACCTGATCAGAAGAAAACCCTGCTTGTTTTTCTTATTTCTTTCTGCTGCATTCAGGGAAACAGGACTTATTGCCCTTTTTTTTTTCCCTTTGTGTGTGTGTGTAAGCAGCATTACACTTAACCAAAATGCTTATAATCTCTTTCTTACTTTAGTAGAAACAACATTATAAAGGCCCTAGTTTGGGGTAATGTTCAAGCCAAGAAACCAATAATGGCAATAACAATAATTCTGTTGCCACTGCACATCTGTGAAAATCTCTTTTATGGTCAGATCTGAATAGCCTACATTGAATGACATTAGAGTTTTATTGAAGAAAATGAAAGTAGTCCTTTCTTCTAGGAGTAAGTCTTTGAAGTGAGGAACAGGAAGGGCTATACAATAGCTAAAACCCAGGGGCTGCATTTGGAAATCTTTACTCAGGCTGAAAAATTTATCTTATAAATAATCTCACTGAATTTAGATGAGAAGTATGCTGCTATGGTTGTAAATCAGCTAGCCTCTGGTACAGAATAGAAAACTTTGAGGAGCCAATATTTATTTGTTTATAACTCTAAGTAAGTGCTTTAAAGATATTCTTTACTCTTGCTGAGTAATCAGAGTATAGATCTGTGCTGTGCATTGTGCTCCGCTTTGAATGGAAGACACAGATAATGAGAGGGCGCATCGGAGGAAAATATCTGGAGGTCTGTGGTTGTTAAATAGCAGCTCGTAGCTCTGCAGGTTGGTGTTGCTCAGGAAGGTGTGCTTTTTCCACCCTGTGGACCTCGACCTGAAATTATGTGATAAGGTAAGATGGCAAAAGACCGCTCTTAAATCCTGCCAGGGTAACCATTGGTAACTGGCCTATTTGGGTGTTGTGACTACTTGGGAAAACCCAAGCAGATTTTTTTGTTGTTCAGAAACCGGAGCCAAAACAGAGAAATTCCCACCAATAGGTGTGCTGATCCACCAGGGCTGGGCTGAGGACAGTCTGAAAAGACAGTGTGCATTTGTATTGAGTAGAACTGGTGCCTTGAAAGGCACATACAGAAAATGAATAGTTCGAGAGCAGTGCTCGTAAGCCAGGAGAACTTTTGTTGTGTTCCTCTGGGTAGCTGAGGACTCAAATTCAGTAGTTTTGTTCATGTCAGGCCATTGTAACTGGGAGCCAAATCAATTCTTCTTTGTTTAAGAACAGTTCTGGGAATGCTTGATCAATATTCACTTCCCTTTTTGCCTCTTTACACAGCTAAGTGATTTGTACCTTTGTTGTGGTATATAGCATTTGTTACTCACAGACCTCATTGTGCAGTGTTTATCACCTGAGAAGTCCAGGACTTAGAAGAACACTTTATTTGATCTACATGGGACTGTCAACCAAAGGATGTTTTTCTTCAGAGTGAGATCTAAAGCCTCATTTTATAAAACAACCATGTTGAATTGCACAGAGAAGAGACAGACAATTTACCATTAACAAGTTAATCACAACTGAATTTTTTTTTCCTGGAATGTAAATGAGATGGAAATGACCATTCCCTCTCTTATGGGTGACAGTACAGCAAAACCATCACCTGTATTCTTGTCCCTTCTCGTGTCTTTTCGGTAGCGTTCAGCCCTCAACAATGATAATGCCACTGTCTGTAATCACTTTGGGTGGAAAGCAGTAGGAACATCTAAATAATTGTTCAAAATCACAGGGAGTTGTGAAAGCCGCTCTCTAGCTACTCAAGTGCCGAGTGGCACAGAACAAAGAGGATTCACTCCAACTTGCTCCATTCAGAAGCACGGAGCAATTTAAGCTTTCCAAAGCCCACAGGGTTTAGCAAGGAAAAGGTCTTGTGAGGCAAGTGTGTGTCAGCTAACAAATTCCTGCACAATCGACACAGAGGCAAGACCTTCTCCTAATGTCTTACCTTTGATGCTTTGTACACTGTGATAATACCTCTCCCCTTTTCTCCCAGAAGTATCTGATATGTTACTGAGACTTTAGCCTCGTAAAGGGATAATAATACTCTTGAGGTGGCTACCAGTACAGCAAACCTGTCATGGGGCTACATTTATTGCCTGAATATACCTTGCCTCACATGCTTAGTGAAAGGGTGAGGAGTCTTTTTTCCCTCTGAGATTTTTTGGTTAGGTAACAGCTGGTAACTCAGTCATGTCCTCATTCAACGGGTCAATTCAGTGAAAATACTCAGTTTCTTTTAGTGATGGCCATTATTTTTTCCACTATATGTCAAAGAAAAAGTAATCTTGAGCTTCTGCACCTTGTTGGACCTCCCTGAAAAAAAGAGACTCTTAAAAGGAAAAAGGCTTCTTTTTATATATTTCCTTCTGGAATATATATTGTTTATGGTGTTTGTATTTGTATCCACTTGACTGAAAGCATACTGCGGATAAATATATCTGCTAAAGTTCTTCCACTTGTTATACATTCTTCTAGCACATAATGCACCATCTATATTTTAAGATTAACTCCAGAGAGCAAAGGAGTACCTTCTAGTCATCACTTTCCCATCTTCCCCTGTTTTTCTTTTGCTTTGGCTTCTTTGAAATTCATTCATGGACTTTTGGAGCTGTTTCCTCAGAATAGCTGAGATCCCCTGCTAGCGACTCCAAACAAGGTAAGCCTAAGCAGAAGTCTTGATCCAGTTAATCTTCTTTCAAAGTGAACTTTGCTGCAATAGGATGCTTTGATTTAGAGAATCTGACTTTTATAAAAGTGCTTCTCAAATAAATGACTCTTGGGGGGGGATCGTACAGTGAAAACTGCCTCTGAAATTTCACAATTTCCAAGATTTGGAGGGGTAGAGTTACTCATGCAGAACAGCTGTTCTGTCCACCTAGATGGTAATTTAGGGATGTGAAACGATCTCTTTCTAAAACTAAGCCAGGGTCAAGGATATGGATTCAGTTGTTCATATAATAAGCTTAAGCTGGAACACGGAGGCCACACTCTACAATGGACATTGCTCGTCATGGTGTCTTTTGAACAAAAGCCTTCTCTGGTTTAGCTACTGTATCAGACTAAGAAATTCTTGTGGCAGGAGCAATCCCGTGCTGAAATCCTTCACAGCAGACTTCTTTGCCTATGTGACTTGGCTATTGATGCTCTCAATATAATAGCTTGATACATGGCATTTCTTATAAATCATTATTTTCTAGGATTGTATTTCTGTCTAAAGTCAGTATCACTTCTTGAAGGGAGCAGTTTAGTTATGCATCAGAAGATAAACACTGAAAATCTTTGAAAGGCAGGTTCTTTGCTATACCAGAATAATGAAGTGCTTTTCCATAACTCTTCACATGCCATTCAAAACCTTCCTTTTGAAGTAGCCCAGCTGCAGTCTGTTCTCTAGCTAGTGTAACTACAGGCATTTGCACTTACAGTTTTCAGAAGGTGTTGTCATAGACAAGTTTATTTTCTGCAAGATTATAAGGCCAGACATTATTCTCATGATTGTGAATCTAAAATATTTCCCACAGAAAATTATTTACTGACAAAGTCCAAATAATTATTTTCTTTCTCCCAAGTAGATTTTTTTTGTTCGAGTAAGTAGTGAGTCTTCTGGACTTTCAGTTATTTTTTGCATTATCATGGGAGGTTTTTAAAGACAGAAAGATGAATTAGGCCCCTGTCTCTCTCTGGTTTTCACTGAGTTGATGCTTCCAGTGAATAGGCTCCTGAGTCTCCTCCAGTTCTTTGAAAATCTTCCACATGATTCTTTTCATTCTTTGTGCATCCATTTCCCTGGCACTGCTGCTTTTCAAACCTCTATAGAAACACTCATGTGAACCTGGAGGAAATATGTGCTCTATAGTCAACTCCTAATTGCCCTACTGGGCCCATCTCATTAAATGTAATGTCTTATTATCCATCTATATCTTAGCCTTCAAACATAAAATGTGACCTTGGGCTGTGAACCTGCTACTAACTGTACAAGATCAGATTTCACTACAGCTTGCACAAGAGATTTTCAAGGGGAAACTAAGGTATCTAAAAAAGGTTTTTAATGATTGAGTAGGTGACCCTGATCTCAGTGAGCCACAGGATCAAAGCACCTGACATGTACTATCTCACCATTTTGTGAAACAAATAGCTGCATTTTATACTAGTTCTTACCATTAAAAGTTTGATGTGATTTTTCCCAAGAATCAATGAACAAAGAACCCAAGCTTTCTCTTTGCACGTCAAAGCACTTGGATTCAAGCGGAATTAACCCAGTTGTCATTCTGCCCCTTCAGGATAAGTAAAGCCAGTGACTGGGTCCCACACATGCTATGGTCTTGGCAATCATAAACCAGTGAGAAATATGAAGCATTTTATGGTGGAAGAAAGTCCCTCCACAGGATAAACAGTAGCCTCAAAAGCCTTTGTAGACAGCAGCAGCAACCATTTCTCCTTGGGCTTGGTCATATAAAATGCTCACTACATGCCGTTGTACAAATACCATCCTTTCATTAAATGGTGTTCTAATGAGTCTTTATTTGGCTTATGCAGTTTTAAAATATGTAAAATTATGACTTAGGAAAAAGTCTGACTGTTTTTATCAAATACCTACTAATAAGTAGTAAATCCCTCCTCCAAGTGACATATTAAAGACAACACCATCTCTTTACACAAGTGACATATTAAAGACAATACCATCTCTTTAGACAAGTGACAAGACTAATAGAGCTAGAAAAATGCCACCATCGTGACTAAGATTTCTATTCAAGAACATAATTTTAAATATTTGAAATACCATGCTATTTAAAAAATCATATGTTGATAATCTGGTAATCTAGGCTAACAACATGAGTATTAAGTACAGTATTTATTTTTATATATAAATGCATACACACACATACGTACACACTCTTATATAAACACAACAGCTGTCAAAATGAAAATGAAATGAAGCAGTCAAATATAAAATTGAGAAATAGACACAGGGAGTTAGGGGAAAAAAATCACAAACCTGACTCATTATGGTTGAAGAATAATGATTCAAGATATAATATTAAAAACTGAAACCTTTTCTTTTCCTCTTGAATCAATTAGCCAAAACATACTGTTAAACCACAAACACGTCACTCATTAAAAATAATGCTCCAGGAAGGAAATATTTCCCTTGCCTCTCAGCATAGAATGTAACAACATCAGAGGACAAAGGGATGCTAAATGAAGTCTTACAGTAAACGATTCATTAATTCCTCCTGTGGTACTTGCAAAGCTGGAGACTTATAGTCATACAGAAGAGAACCATATGAAGCTGGACTAGATTAACTGGATTTGGCCATGCATTTCCCATGGACTACTCATTCCTCTATGGCAGCTAGATCTGGCACTTGCAGAAATCCTCAACACTTTATTACACGCTATTATCCTTATGGATGACACAGTACAATTGCTTTTTTCTGTGCCTCTTAGATATTTCTTCACTTAGTTACCTGTAAAAGTAAGAACTGACTCTGTCAAAAGTCATGTATTATAGAGAGAACTGCAAAATGTGTTAGTGAAGGAGTGGTGGGAAGGGTCTGCTTGAAAGGTGAATGAAGCATTCTCTACAGTGGATACTTTACAGCAGGCTGCTTGAACTCAGCAAAGTAGGGGATGTTCCCAAAACAGCATATAGAGCTTAACAGACACAATTGGTCCAATTCAGATGTGACATAAATGGGAGCAGACAGAGGGCGTTAAGCAACACTCTCTTGTGTTCGTGCTAGAGAGTCTAAGGTGGCATAACTTGCACCGTAAAGCAATTGGAGAATAGAGCTGAAACAGGAAAATTTACTTGCGAGAAGGGAAATGCAGAGCATAGCGCAGGACTCTTCCTAGTTTTGGAAGACAGGCAGATGGGAAAGAAAATATGCACTATGTAGGCCAGAGGCTGAGCCTTGAAATGTATGGCTGTTCAATGAGCATCTCCATAGGTGCTCCCGACTTTGGCTTTGTGTAAGCAGTGATCTAAGTCAATGGCACTGTCTTGTGGACAAAGGTTGGCTCATGGGCTACCACTTGAAGAAGCCTGGCATAAGGACATGAAAATGTGCCTGTGTGCTGCCTATATGGAGATGCTTGTGGTGCCAACCAGTGCTGCAGATAGTTGCAACCTACTTAATGAAATCATCTTCAACTTTTACTGAGGAAGAAAGCCGGTTTTGCTCTACTGTTCTCTGGAGCTGGGATCTACAACTGTTTCCAAACTTATCTATGCACAACACAGGTCACAAGTTGTACCCCCTGCTAAGTTAGGAACTAATAAATCATCAAGATGTAAAAAGAAAAAAATCTGGATCCTTCTTCAACGATAGGAAAGATATTCCTTCAAGTATTAGTTTAATTAATGTTATGCAATTAATTCTGTCTGGAAGAATGAAAAATCGAGTAGAAAGAATGAGAGAAAATGTTACAGGTGAGCATGCAAACCTTGGAAAATTATGTCCTTTGTAAATGGGAGATTTACCAAAAAATAGATAAATCATGGGTTCAAGGGAAGTTCTGTAAATCTTTTTCCTCAATGTATTGTTTACTTTCCTAGATAGTCTTCTGTATGTCAATGGAAACATTACCATTAGTAAATGTAAAGTGAATTATTAATATTGTAAGTTAAGTCCTTAAAACCTAAAGTATTTCTTACAAAATTAAAAGAACTGATTGAAGAAGTGTTATGTAGAGAGCTTGTTCTTAATCTCAGTTGCATAGCATTCATTATCATGCTTCAAAAATGTGTGGAGGGATCTTTCATTTGGTGCAGTATTGCTTCTGACAGCGCAAATTAAATCTACCTACAGTGGATGTTGCCTGTTACTGGATGGAAACATTTATTAGGTCTACTATATGCTGTTCCAACAGACAATGAAAATGATAAACAATTGATTGCAATCAAAAGACAAAACAAAAACGTTACAATAATGTTACTTATTTGCATAGTTACAAGTAATCCACGGAGGATATAAAAATCACTTTTAATGCATATACAGCTGTACAAGTGTCTATGCATTTTGAAATTAATATAAAGGCCTGTGTGTGTAATCAATAACACATCTCACATCAAAACTGTCCAACTACATTTCTCCCAATATATTTCTAGCATCAGAAGTCACATTCCTAAATAGTATCAGGTGTTAATTTCTTTACAAATAACTTTTATGGAATATTTTGTGAAAAACATTTACTGTACAGTTACTTATAAATCACTTCTGGCATTTAGATCAAAAGAGCACTGCAGATGTCCTTGATTAGCCCTGCCCTGTGTATCAGTGGTATGGGCTGGGCTGAGCTGTGTGTTTTGAAGAATTCCAAATCGGTGTTTCTACTTGTTTTCAGCTGTAGGATACTAGGAGGCAAAATTTAGTTCCTTCTCCTTCCATCTATGAAGAGCCTCAGGGAAGCAGCAGCCAAAGAGAGAAGCACTTGTTCTCTTGCTGTCGTGGTTCAGAAATGCTAGCGGTGCAGCTGATGAGCCCTCCTGGAGCTATTCAGCAAGCACATACTTGCACCAAAATATGAGGCAGAGAGTTTTGTTGCCCGTTATATATGAGGAGTTAAAGACAGTATGTGAAGTAAAGAGTCTCCAACGAGAAAATAAAATGGTAGCACTAGAGCTTGGAGAGATGAATTCCCAGGCCGTGCTTTTTTAACTGTCCTTGACATAGTGAATGAATTTAAGCAAGGGGCCTGGGGGACAGATACCAAACACTATTAGACTGCGTGGTGACTGTTGGCCTGTATTGTACTGTATATGAAAATTGTCCAGAGCCTGGCAAAAGAGAAAGAGGAATTTTGATTTCAAGCTTGATGTTGAATGGGCAACTAGACTGCCTACTTGTGGGTAAAAATGACAGTTTGTTTTCAGATGAAGGTTTTGGTGGGGTTTCTATATGAAATTCTTCCTCTCTAAGAAAGATAAGAGCTTCTTTCCCCAATATAAGTGATTGACACTAACAATCCAAGACAAAGCTTTCATGGCAGTTATTCCTCTCTAAAACTCTTCAGAAATTGTAATTTCCATTTCACCAGAAATTTTGATTCCAATATTTTCCTTTCCAAAACACTTTGTCACTTTTGTCTCTGAAACAAAGCTGATTGATGGAAGAAAAGAGTGTACAGAGATATCAATATAAATAAATATTTCATCTTCTGTTCATGACAAACTCTGTTTTTAGTATGTACATGTCACTGTATGTTGTTGTGCAATGGAAGTGCTCTGAGGAGCTGACCTCCTTCTACCTGTATTCATTAGGAGTAAAAAATCTAAGTCTGGAAATCTGAACCTGTCCCATCATATAATTTTTTTTATTCTCCTACCAGAGTCTTTATTAGAACTCCCAATGACTTCAGTGGAAGCAGCACTGAGACCTGAATTCCTTAAAATGTTAAAATTATATGACACTCCAAGAGCAATAGTCCTCCTCCTCCTGTCCCAAAATGGAATAATACATTGATTTTGAATTCATGGTTTGGAGAATCAGTCACAGATTAAGTGGGTTTTTTGAGGCAGGAATTAGAAGTATAGCAGTGGGAGAATGCTTTAAATGATTTTTTTATATTGTCTGCCAACAATTACTTGTTTTTGTAATTCAGCATTACTGATGTTGATAAATTAGAATTATATATTGTAAAATGGCATGACATCTGTTCTATGGGGGCAGAGGAATGCTGATGTGAAAGCCCCTCTTAATGAAGAGCAGTTGATATATGTGTGAGCACTTTTATAGTTTTGTCAAACAACATAAAAGTGTTATTCTGGATTTACTGGCAGGAAATAAAATCCAAATTGAAATAAGATTTTAAAATGGCACAAAATCCCAACACTTTTCATGTCACCAATAAAAAGAGCACACATCCTGCTAATTATGAAGCCTTAAAGTTGCAGCATTTTCTTGTATGCAAAATCAAGAATATTATTTACTCAAGCAAACCTCCTGTCTGTGTTACTGCCACTGGAAAATGAATAAGTATTATTCTCTGTAATGTCTTTGTTATATTTTAATTGCAGTTGTTGATAGAAACACTGACTTCACCATATCCTTTTAAATATGTCTGTAGGGGTTCAATCCTGACATCTTTTTATTGCCATCCTTCCATTGTGAAACCTCAATGAGGTTTTAGCTCAGTAATGATTCACGTGCAGTTTGAGGCAGTTTCAGGACACTTAGATTTTTAGTGTTCAGCTCTTAGAAGCATAATCCTGAATATTCTGTTGAGTCCAGTTATGGTTATTGGCTTTTGAAATACAGATGATGTGTTGTTCCTTTTTTTCCATTTTGGAATGGAATATTTATGGCCAAACTCTATTTCTCCTTCTTATTTGATCCATCTCATCAACTTTAATGGAGAGCAACAGACAGGGTTTGGCCAGTGGGTTCATAATGTTAAAAACCAGACAATTCCACCTTTATCATGTTTCATATTTTTGCATCAATGTCTGCAGGGCAGTCAGTTGTTTTCAGTCAATTTTTGTGGTCCACCATTGCTTTTAGCTTCATACAGTACATTTTTGGTTTCATATAAAGACTAATTCATCTCTCTCAGTGCTGGCACTGGATCTTGCTTTAGCTAGTTTTAGGACAGAGGAAGGTGATGCAGGCGGTAACCTTTGCAGAAACAGATCTCCTCGTTCAGTGTGTTGCTTGTTTCTCTCTGTAGAAAAGTAAGTCTACTTACAAATGTCTTCAAAGAAGACAAAGCCCTCTCTTCCTCCTCCTCATTAATATAAAAGAGAACCTTTCAGCAGGGTGTGAGGTGCTTGGGACAAGATAAATGATGTTTTTAATGGATTTAGTCAACCAAGATGTTTTCTATAGATTGGATTGTATTAAAACATAGTTTTCTTTCTAAAAGGCAAGTGTGATGACTGCCTAATCTAGAATTAAAATAATTATAAGTATTATTGACAAATTGTCAACAGACAAAGAAGAGAGCTTGTTAGCCAACTTGTGAACTGAATCTGCAAGTGAGAAGGTGGGACCTGGTGGTCTCTCTCAGGCAAGCAGGAGCTCACTGACTTTAGCATGTAAATCAGCATGGTATAATTGCTAACACTGATGAGGATCACCTCTTCTCTTGGAAGAAGAGCTCAGAATTACTACAAAATGGGGTTACAGTACAGTACTTAAAGTCACCTGTCTAAATCACGTTGATAGGTATTCTTCTACCCTGGAGCAGCAAAACTATTTAGAGGAAAGGGAAGGAAAGCCGAAGGCTGTGTTTAGCCTACCACTGCTCTGCTGTGATTTCCCACATCCTGGGACCAGAAGGTAGCCTGTATCCTGCTCTCCTTTCTGTCCCTTAATGCAGAAAAGGAAAAAAAAAGGAACATTTCTCTGGTGTTTCTTTCCCTCACTTCTAGGAGGAGGGAATAACCTCAGCCCATGGAAGAAGGGTAGAACTGAATTTCAGGCAAAAAATCAGGTGTTGGCTTAGAGAGCATGAAATGAGGTGATTTGGAGTGAGGAAAAGCAGGGGGTGACACTCCAGGGCACTGCCTTATCTGATATAAGGTTTGGTAACCAAAAGTGTATTTGTAACTGGAATATAGCAAAATACTGTCTGGTCTGAAAACACAGTAAGGGCTGGCAGGCAGGAAAATCTGACCAGAAATATTTATTAATATCTCAGGCATTAGTCTAAATCCAGTCATGATTTTTGATAGCTGTGACCAGGTTAGCCTGTTGTCTTATTTCAACCTCAGATTGCCAGAGAAGGGAAGTGCTGAAGAAAAAGTACAGTCAAACAGCTAATGGTTTCTGTCCTCGGAGATCTGGGGAACTGTTTTCTCTTCCAGGTTTGGAGAAATGTTGTATTCCCGGCCAGTGTGCCATCACTTTATTTCTTATGGTCATTTCTTGCTGTGCAGCAAGGCTGGATTAAATTGTGCTAGAAACCGCAAAGAACCAGCTCAGGAATCAGGGAAGCAAAGAGTGCTCCCACTCAGGCTATTTACTTCATCTGTTCCTCTGATTTATGGATGTAGTGGGGGATTGACCTTCTCATGTTTGAAAACCTGTGGAGTAACCTGAAATCCCGTAAGAAACGTCAGGATAGTGAGTTACAAACAGGCCAGTTTGAAGTTGAAGTTTAGATACTGTAGATTTCTGTGCATGTGCAGGTAGGACCTGTCCTGAAAAGAGATTAGTTCCTCCAATTCTATTAGAGAAAGGAATAGACTTAATGTATGTGTTAGGGCTTTTAACTTACACAGATCACAATTTGACCAATTTGATATTGCAATTGTGAATATAGAAATCTTTCAAAATTCTTTGAAATATTTCTTTCAAAATATAGTGTCCTAGGTGATTTGTGGAAGGAAAAATACCTAGAAATCTTGCACATGCATACATTTTTTTATGCTTTCATTTCAAGTCTGATAAACTGATTTGTGTATGATCTGAATGCACTCGTTGTTTTAGAGTAATCAAGCCTGATTACAATTTTCCCTTTTTAGTCTCCTTAAAAACAACCCTAAACCCAAACAAAAATAACAATTTTCTCATCTTCTGGGGTAACATGCAAATGAACTGCTGACTCATAAGTGCTGGTGTTTTGCACAGATTGCCAGCCTGGAAGAAAATGATGGGAGACTGTAACATTCTGTAGCTTTTGAATTTTGTGGATGCCACTTGCTAATATGTATGTGGGGTTTATGTCAGTGAAGGAGTCAGTATTTTATCCTCTAGGCTTTCCATTTAAAAAATTAACTTGTGATTAATTGCTGCATGCTTCCATTACTGCAATGTAGATGGATTTTAAAAGCCTTTTGACAAAAAGATGCACCTTGGGGTATTTTAAATATAGTAGCTGTAGAGCACTCTGTAGTTTTATTTTGTATTTTTTATATTCATAGTGATTGCAAAATCAAGTTCAGTTAGGGTCACAGGATAATAACATCAGTTCTGTTCTTCTCCAAAGTTTGATTTTCTGTTTGTGTTTAAGAAGCTGACAACCATATCTGACACTCATTGATTATCTGCTTTTATAGCTCATTGTCTCGATGGAATAGATCAACAAACCTTTACCACTTTGTCAAAAGTATTCCAAATAGCAACAAAATGGGGCCAAAGATATTTAAAATTCAATTAGAATAATGATAATCTGGTTTATTTATTCTGAAAGAAGAAGTATTTAAAGAGTAACTTGTGATCCATTTAAATGGATCCTGATTTTAGAGGAAATGAATTGTTCTCATCACTGGTCTAAAGAGTATATTTATCTGCAGGTTCTAGCATTGCCTGATAGTTTTATTTGCTTTTTTTCATAAATGAGAGGAACATCTTAAAACAGTGCATGCATTCAATTAACGTTATTTAATCTACTGAGTCTAAAGTTTTCTCTCCTAGATTTTTTTTGAAATCTTCTAAAATCCATTGCCCCACACCAGTCTTTCACGGTCGTCCACATAACTTGAGATTTGCTACTTCCTCATTAAAACTCACCAGATTAACATGGTTATTCAAGTGGGTGTTGTTGGATGGCTTTCTTTTTTTTCTTTGTATTTTAAATCCAAATAATCTGCTGGGTATTCTTGTTCCAGTTCCTTGGCCTTCTAATCTGTCCAAACGTACCAGAAAACAGAAATGTATCCTTTCTATGGTGAAACCAAGGCAACCCAGAGAATGTGTCTGCTGAAGAACACAACTGACTGTCACAAATCAAAACAAATTGATAAATTACAGTTTGCAAATCACTGCAATAGGAAATTCATGTAGTGGCTTGGAATAATGCAGATTTCAGCACTTTTGGACAATTGCTTACCACCATCTGCAAAAGAAAATTTTGTTTCTTTGTCATTGAATATCCAGAGATTTTTATATAAACAGAACTGAATCCTTTCAAGAATCTGCATTTGATCACAAAAGAATGAAATGATACTTCACAATGGATCTGATAAATGAGATATTTATATATGAACAGGCTCACTGATTTACCTCTGATTTTTGAAGAACTTTTGAAAAGCAAAGTAGAAAAATGTAATGCTCTGCTGTTTATTTTGGGAAGCAAGCGTTTGAGCCATGTGCTGTAAGTGACTCAAATCTGGATGTTTGAATTTCTTATCAATATTTTGATAGAATGGATGTAATACACAGCCTTAAAATCAGTTAAAACGGTGGGCAAGGATGCTTATGAATATAGCTCAAAGATGTGTGTCATCCTAGGATACTGCCATTTGGTTTTGGTACTTGATCATAGCAAAAAGCAGCAATGAAACTTGGATCTATCAGAAAAAGATTTTGTTTGAAGAAGTAACTACTTTAGTGCTCAGTCCTCTAATGTTAGCTATGTGTAAAAAACTAGAGAAATTTTGATATCAGTATGTCTACCCTGCATTAGTCCATATAAACATTTGGAATAGGAAATTATGGCTGAAATGAAACCAGTCGGCATTCTGACATTGATCCCAAGGCAGATGTATGTTATGACTATTCCTGTCCTGTACCCCTCTTGGTGTGGCTGGGCAACTTACCTACCCTTAGCTACCTCTGAGTTTGTGTGACAGGGAAAATGAACTAAACAGAGCTCTGCTGTGATGGGGCAACATTGCAGCATCATGCTCTGAGAATGCTACCAAGAAAATGCATGCGAGCTCATCTTGCACTCTTAAATGAGTCTGGTTTCCCTTGCAGCCTTTTGGTTAGAAGAAAGAAATAAATACTTACCGAAGGCTACTGATAAAATCTACACATTTTCTTCTTTTTTTTTTTTTAATAGGAGAATGTGCAACCTCCCTTCTGGCAAAAAGATGTAAATTGTGAATTTTAAGAAACAAATCCTGCTGCACAGCAGGTTTAGACAGGCTGCTACAGTTGGGGCCTTAAGGCGTTCTGTGGCTTCCCTGTGGTAAGCCATGGTTCTCATTTGTAAAGCCAGGAGAATTCCCAGTGTTGCTATAATCATATGCATGATCCTTCTTCCATCTCAGTGCTCCCAGCATCAGTTAAACAAAAAAAAATAGGCCAAATGTTGATTGTTATGTAGTCAGCTATCCAAAAGCTTAGGAATTTGGTATATTTTGCAGGATTTAATTTTGTCCTCAGGAAAAGAATTAAGCTTTTTAGTGGAAATCTTAAAAAAAAAAAGGCAAAAAGAAAAACAAAAGAAGTGATGAGCCACTGAGCTGGTGAATATTTTCCTGATTCAAACACAGCAGTAAAGGCATCATAATTTATTTTTGTTGAGATTTTTTTAGGTAAAACACTCTTATTCTCCCATTAATTCTAGTTTTCCAAATATGGAAAATCCTTTCAGAAAAGGCATGAGTATATACTGTGATCCTTGCCGTGGTATACTCTCCCATGTTTGGTCAGCTCAGTGCTTGGTGACTTCCTGTCCAGACTTTGATTCTGCATCTCTTCTATTAACAGCCCTTGATGGACTCATTTCAGCATGTCCTTTTGATTCCCTTTATTCTTTGGATACCCAGAAAGTATAAGTCAGTAAGTTTCACAGGTCAGTTATGTTTTGTTGGTAAAAGTCCTTTGGTTTCTTTCAAGTTTTCCCTTTGAAAATTTCATTTTATATCCCCCACTTCCTGTATTGTGAAAAAGATTGAATATCTGTTCCTTACTTAGCTTCTCTGGGTCTTTCATGATGCTGTAAACCTCTGTCTTCCCCCTTTCTGTCCTCTGTCATTTCTTTTTCACTGTTAAAGAGTGCTAGTTGGCTGCTTCTTGCCCACTGTGGAAGCTGTTTCAGAAATTTCATTGTGCCTGCTGCCCTCCCATGTAGAAGCAGGGAAAAGCCTAGATTGGAAGGGACCTCTGGAGATCATCTGAGCCCACCTACAGTTGACAGCAGGGGTTTGGATTAGGTTACCCATTGGCCCAACAAGACAAGTCCTGAATTACTTCCAGCAAGGGAGATTCCACCACTTCTCTGGACAACCTGTTCCAATGTTTGGTTGTTCTCACAGTGAAGACCTTTTTCATATAGGCTGATGAAATTTCCTTTTGAAGCAACTGATGCCCATTGCGTCTTGTCCTGTCACTGTGTCCTTGTGAAAAGAGTACCTCCATCTTCTCTATAACTTCCTTTTAGGTATTGAGAGAATGTGATTAGAGTCCCCTCTCCCCCTTCTCTTCTTTAGGTTGAGCAAACTGAATTCCTTCAACCTTTCAACATGCATCAAGGTCTTCAACCCTCTAATCAGCTTGGAGGCCCTTCACTGGACCATCTCCAATATTTCAATGTATCTTTTGAAATGGGGGTCCAAAACTGGAAACATTATTCCAAGTGTGACCTAACAAATGCCAAATGAAACAGTGACAATCTTTCATCTGTTGGTTTTAGTTTGGCTGATGCAGTCAAGGCCCCAGGTGGGTTTCATTGCTGCAAGGATACACACCCAATTCAGTCAGTCCCTGGCCTGCACTGCTGCTTGGAATTATTCCATCCCAGATGCAGGATATTACAATTATCTTTGTTAATCCTCATTCAATTTGTGTTGGCCTGGTCTTCCAGCCTGTTGAGATCTCTGTATGGTGTAGTGTATAATATATACCTTGTTGTGTTTACTCTACGCCTTCTCACAGAGTGTGGAGCAGAACTGTGTGCATCAGTGAAGGTATAGACGCATTCTGGTTTTGCACAATAGCATAATAATATCAAATAATGAGAAATAATAATAATAATAATGGTCAATTATGCTAATAGTAATTATTATTATTAGTTGTTATTATTTGTTTATTATAATTTGTTATTATTTGTTTTCTCTTTTGTTTGCTGTCCCTTTACTGATTATCAATAATGTTATATTTGCCTTTTGACACCCACTGCAGCTGACTGGATATTTTCACAAAACTGTCCATGGTGATTCTGAGATCTGTTTCCTCAACAGCAATAGCTAATTCAGATCCAGCAGTGTATTTGAATAGTAAGAGGGCATTTTCTTCTCCATACATATTCCTTTGAAATTATCAACACTGATTATCGTCTTTTGACGATAGGCAATTATTTGATTGTCTAGTTTTTCAGCTTCGAAAAGAGACAATTGAGATGGGATATGGTTAAATATGAAATGGTAATGTTAAACAAAAACAAGTGTTCAGTGTTTCTAACAATGCAAGAAACAGAAGTCATCAAAAGAAGCTGCAGAATTTTTAAAACATAAGGAAATACTTTTCTTTCTACACTATTTTAGATGCTGAAAGTATGTATGATTTCAATATAAATTTGAAAAATATATTTAAAAGTGATCTCAAGACTAAGGGCAAAACAGTCCATGCTCAGAAAGTCCCAAACACAATGATTACTAAAAAGTCTTTACTTGACTGATTTTTTTTTTTTTTTTTACCTTGAGTATCTGTTGTTAGCTATTTTCAAAGGTAGAGTACTGGACTGTATATTGTGATCTAGTACAGCCATTTCATGTTACACTTCTGAAGAAAACCTTCATCAACTGCTCAGTCTATCTTAGATTGAAATTTCCTGAATAATTCTTTAATGTCTACTTCCTTTTGTTTCTAAAGGTCCTCAGGGAACCAAATGTTGTTCTGAACTGTAAAACATAGCCATATAAAACTGATGAATAGCATGTAATCTATTTTCAAGGGAATCATGGTGAGAAAGTTCATTGCAAATAGCCAAATGAATGTGCACAGAACTGTGTTGGAAAGATTCATAAGCAGCTGCTCCTATACAAATGCTTGTAAGTGTAGTAGTGATCAGGGTATGTATAAGGAGCAAGCTTTTCCAAATTCACTGAAGTATGAGATGAAGATTAGATATTGAGATTTTTTTTTAAATAAATGCTGGGGAGAGTCCACAGACTGTATTCCCAGCTAGTTCTGGGGTGTAGAGTGAAGAGTCCTTCTGGTTTGGGGTTGAGATATTCTCTCCCTCTTGCATCCTTTTCTGCTTTTAGGAAAGAGGGTGGAGATGAGATCAAGCACTTTAAACTTGTACTGCCACTGAAGGAAGAGATCCTATCCTCCTTCCACCCCACTGCTTTATTCCCTTGCCTGTGTACTCTCTGATTTTGCCACAAGTGTTTCTGGAAGGAACTGGCCTGGGTTAAACCCACAAAGGCAGCAACATTAACAGAGAGATCCAGGACTACATTTGGTAGCAGCATCTGTTTGTGCCAGCTTAAAGTGTTAACACTATAGCTTAAACAGGCTTTATTTGCTAATATTTGCAGTTTCAATGAGCAGCTTTTACACTTCCAAATGGCTGTGTAACATGGTAATCACACATATCTACACCAGAACTAGTCCCTTGAATTGGTACTGAACATCTAAGCCTGTTAATTTTTGGGTTTTTTTTCTGACCTTTGATAGAGAAATAAAAAAAAGTGGCTTTAGCAGTAGAAGACTTCAAAAAGTAGTATATAAGAGGTTAATTTCTGATTTTTCCCCCATTAAGTTGCTTGAATGTTCCCCATTGAGCTACTTGTTAGTGTAGAAGTCAGCTTCTTACTGAATAAAATGGTATCAGTAAGTGCTTGTTAGCTGAAGAGATGGCCTGTAACTGCACATTTAAGTTAATTTTAGCAACTATTCAGACAAATTCTCACCTCCTCCCCTTCACAGATATGTTCTAATTCCCTAGGAAAAAGGCAGAAAAAAGCCTGAAAACGATGTTTCCAATTAGTGTGGCTTTCACATATTTAAATTCTGTCTCTCTCTGCCAGATAATTGAATAAAATGTGATACATTCTTTTGATCTTTGTTGAGATAATGTAGGCTGTAGATATTGCTTCGTTATACAGTTCATATTGACATAGATAGTATTATGCCACTTATAGCTTCTTTGGCGCAGCTCTGGAATCAAGTGTTCAGCAGTGATTAATGACCAAGAATACACAGACCTACTGCTGAGTCTAGGATCTCTCTAATCTCTGCTCCTGTTCTTTCTCTCAATTCCAGCATTAGTTAGAGCGGCTTCTGTGAGCACAACATTTCTGGTGACTTGTCATACAGCTTGTACTGCCAGCAGTTAGCATAGTGGTACCATAGAGCTAATGATCACTAAAATCTCAGTTGTCTTAATTCTGGCTTATTATTATATCTTTGATGCCCTTTCTCTGCCTTGCAATGTTTTATTTAGTGTTTAATACAGAAAAGACTTTTAAACCTATGCTAGACTTTTTTTTTCAGTCCTTACACACTGTACAATCAATTAATACCCTTTGATATGTTATGTCAATTAAGTGATATGTGTGTTAACATAAATATTTAACTCTTAAAGAAGACATCACTTTGTCCTAACGCTTTAATTAAATTAGATGCTTTTCAGATGATTGCTGAGATGAAACAGTGCATTATGAACATTTGCCACTGCAGGAGATTTCTGCTTATTGAAAGACAAAAGGGTAATTTCATCTAGGATTGTTGCAAACTGTACGAGTCCTTCATACTGATAAGGGAATTCTCCCTCTTTTAACCTTGATATGTACTGTAGTAATGAATTTATGAATCTTTAAAGTCAGTCACATCATTATAGTGGGGATATACTGTCAAGTAAATGATAAGGATGAAAATTTATCTACATAACAGTTAAAGAGATCAGAATCAATACCAATTTGTCAATAATTATCGTTGCTTTAAAAAGCAAAACTAACATGATAAAAGTAGGCAGCTATGGGTCTTTATTGTATACCAACTGGAGTTTTAATATTTCCGATAACATAGTCTTCACATGGCAAACTGGAGTCTTAGGAAAACTAAATACCCTTGACAGTGGGCTGCTGAGGCACCTAAACTATAACTCCCATGAGATACCTCCATGGTAATATGGAATCCAAGTGTTTCATTATCAATCCAAAATATTTCTGATTTGGGGCAAAATGTTCCTGCATTGCAGTTTTGACTAATTATCTGAACATCTTCCAGAGATCAGAATCCTGTTTTTTGATATGCTGTAGACTCTGTAGTCATGCGTATATCTCCCACTGAAAACACGTCACAGCAGTTTCCTTCAAAATATAGTACAGCTATGTATAATGTATGATAAGACTAGAGTGATGTGCTATGTGAATCAAAGTTTTAATGTCCTAGTTTTCCAGATATTATTATCTATTCACTGTGTTTTTAAAGGAGCTCTGATTAAGAATCATGTCAGCTGTGACAAGCCATAAAGCCAAGCAAGACTTTTAGTGAGAACCTGTAAAAGACTCTCTCTGAACATGTTTTAATATTAAAATCAGTATTGGGGAACCTGGTTCTTATTTTGCCAGGGGGAAGAGGGTTGCATCAATAGAATCCTACTTACTGACAATGTGTTGTCACCAAAGATCTTAGGGCAAGGAAATTCAAAGCACAATAGGTTTTCTGTTTGTGTCTGACACGGCAGTTCTTACTTAAATGGTTGGTCTGTATTTGCTTATTTGTATTTGTTGACCAGGTCTCCGAAAGGGAGGATGCAAAAATTCAACCCTCCTTGTCACCTTGGGACATACTGCTAAGTAGCTGAATGCCTGGCTTGACTTGAAGTCTGATCTGCCTCCTTGCTCTGCAGAGCATACAAATGTCAGCAAGGCTGTTTATATATAAAATAAACAGCTCAGCTTCACATCTGAGTGCAATCTTGTTGTGGGACTGGACCCTCTCAGGTTACCTGAAATATTTCCCTTCCCCAATATCAGACTACTGGAGTCTACTTGAAATTTTAGGCTAAATGCAGTTGTTACATAGGCTGCAGCCTTATGGACATTTCAGCCATATCCTTAGTTGCTTACTGTCCAGGGTAGACACCTTGAAATAGTCAACAGTGTGTCTGATGCCCAGGTTATATCTACACAGTGAGGGAAGTCGTATCTAGATTAAAACAGAAGTGAAAGTCAAACACCTTGCTATTTCTGCAGGAATATTGGGAAGGGTTCTCTCAATAATGTGAGATACTCTTCTGTCTTGCTGTAGGGCAAGATGTGACTGCTTAAGCAGGGATGAGGGATTTCTATTGTTCCTGGGGTTGAGTCCAAGGATATAGTGAAAGAACATATTTGTGGAAGTGCTTTTAGGGTCCCATGCCAGGAACAAGTCTGAAATGAATTATTTTAGGTACTTGGATAATGCTGTTGTCACATTGTTTTTAATGAAAACTATTTACTGAGCAGTATATTACTGAGTGTATTTATTGAGCAACAAACAAAATTTATTTGATGATTTCTGTATTTTTATAGTTGATGGTAACTGCAAAAAAAAAGAGAGCTGTGTAAAACTGTTTTACATACTTTGAATGATTGAGAATTGTTTCTGTTTTATTTAAGAATTTTAGGTATCATTAATGTAGTAAGCTAGAGAAGGTGCTGTTTAGCTGAGTGCTTTACTATCCACTAGCAAGGCAGCTAATAAATCTCTATCGAAAAATCATTTGAAAACTTAATACATGGGATGAGTGCTTACTGGGTTATGGATGCTCATTGTTCACTTTTCTAGCTGTATTTTTTTGCTCTTCTGGGGACAGTAAAAGGAGAAAAGGACTGGTGGGAATGCAGGAGCATGAGGGTCAGGTTGAGAAAGTGGGAAGAAATCAGACCAGTGAAGGCAAATGCATAGGTTTTCTTATAGATGTGAGCAGAGGGTCAGCGTGGTGCCTGCATAAACAGCAAAGGAAACATGCACATTTTAAATGCATGTAAGGATGACTTTTCAGTCGGAAGTTACTGCGGTTCTGCATACACTGGCTGAAGGGAGGGGAGTTATCAAGTCACAAGACAAGCTACAATAACATGATTGGGTTTTTTTTCCTGGAAAATCATCCTGATTTTGAGTGGGATTGACTTTATGCTTTTGGATCTACTGAAGTTGAGAGTACTGGGTATCTAAGTCCTTTGCCCAGCCCAGAAAGGATGAATGGACAGACCTGTTACTCCTCTGGCTGCACTGGATCTCAGTGGCTGCCACGACCCAGCTGCAGCCTGGGCAGAAGGGGTTGGCCACCAGACAGTTGGGAGCTTCTCTGAGGGCACTCCTGTTCAGGCAAGGGGGAAGGAGCCCTCGGGGGAGATAGGAGAGAGTGCTGGGGGACTCTGCAGTGCGAGGTGCCTACAAAATAAAGGAGCAGAGCCATGCAGTGGGGAGGGATCAGGAAAAGCAGGCACTGCTTAATGCCCCTTGCTGCCCCATCTCTGCCCTTGCCAAGTGGCAGTGCTGGAGCAGAGGCAGAATTGACAAGAGCAAGACAGTCAAGGAAAACCTGCCCTTCATCTCCTGCCATCTTCCCTTCCTCCTGCTGCCCTTGCCCATGCCTGCCCTCACTAACAGGGGTAAGGCTGGAGGGCAAGGCATGTCCATTCACTTGAGGAGGTGAACCTAACATATCAACAGCACTGTGCAGCTGGTTTTGTCAGGGAAATTGTGTGCAATGAGACCTGGGTTGGGCAAAGGCAACCTAGAGTAGTCTCTGAATCTGAGTGTAGACAGAACCACGTTTGACAGTCTGCAGAGAAGATTCTCCAAGGCCATTAAAAATGCCATTAGCTTGGACATCTGGCTTCTGACTGTTGACAGCTGACTTCAGCTGTTAACTGAGATACCCACCTTTAAAGAACTTGCCTGCCCATAGCATGTGAAAGGATGCATGGGAGCTGCAGTGGGGTTGCTTTTGATGCCTTCTGCCAGTGGCGGGGAAGGCACAGTGCACTCTCTGTTGCGTGTCACTTTGCCTTCCCTCTGCCCGTGCCCTCATTCTTCTCCTTGCTGATGATACTCAGCAAAGCATCATCAGGCAGGCAAAGTTGCTGTGGATTAAGTGAGCTGTCCTTACTGGCTCCAGGCTGTCTAAAAATGCTGCTACCCAGGGAAAATTCTGTAGAGGAATGGCTTGCATCCTTCTTCCTCATGTCACGTTGTCCTGGGGCTACATAAAACAGCACAAGCATGCATACACTGCATTTAGCTGGCTGCAGAATCTAATGCCAACCATCCTGCACTGTATAGTTGTGAAATGTGGGAAAAGCATAGTGTTTGCTGTGTTTAAGAAAAACACCCTTTACATTGGAACCTGCTGAAAAAAGTGAATTCTGTGAGAATGAGCTTGTGATCCTAAAGCAGTCACACATACCCACATAGTGAATGGAATAACCCAAACAAAATCATGAATACTACTCTGGGGGCAGAGGATATTCAATTTGTATAAACATTATTCTTGCACATGCAGATTGGTGCCAACTTACCACATTGATGGGGTTTTGTGTGTACAGTCTTAGCTTGCAAATAACTGCACATGCAAACTCTTTGTTTGAAAATTTGGAAGTCAGCTGAAAATTGAGCCTTAAGCAAATTTCTTCATAGCTATGTACTAAAAAATGTCTGATGTCCTGTATAATGCCATGAAGAAGCTCAGGCAGAATATTGATCTACACTGACAGCAATTGGTTTTTTTTATAGTTACATCTACACTAGCCCTGTGATTCAGTATGATGTGGGTGAGAAGTTTGTACTAGTGCACAGGAAACCCTTGAACACAGAAAATAGTACTTGCTAAAATAGATCACGTTCCCAAGGGGGAAACAGCAAAATGACATGAGATTCATAGAATAAGGAATAACTAAAATTGCCCTATTATTTAAACCGAGGTATTTTTCTATCAATATAGGATCCTGCTGAGTTTCCGGAGCATAATTTACAATAGGCATTTTGCCTGCAGTTCACGATATAAATATTTTATATGATCTCCCACACTATTAGAATAATAGAGGTAGTGTTATTTAATCCACTTCTGGCAAAACAGATGCTTGCCAGAATGCATAAAGCGCTCAAAAAGCTGTTTTTGTTGATAGTTGAAAGTAGTTGGTAGAATGATTTATCTGAAGTTAGATTCCTCATTGTGGAAGTAGATTTGATGATTCTTGTGAGACACAATTTAAGGTTGTGTTGAAGACTCATAAAAAACCCCCATAGTTGATGGAAATGTTGTTAACAACAGAAGAATGAAAAAAGCCTCCCTAAAAGGTAAGCAGGTAAAGCAAGAGTCTCGTCTGGGTAGGAGGGCAGGAGAGGGCTGGGAGAAACTCCATGCCTGTGAATTCTTTGAGTTGGACTTAGTAGAAATTGTGATCACAGGTAAGTGGAGCTGAGTATGCCTTTTGAAAAGTGGTTGCAAGCATAGGAACTACAAGCCTTAGCAGAGAGCGTGCAAGTACTGTGTTTTCTGTGTAGTGGCCTCAGAAAGTGTGTTGCAACCCAGCAGGGATGGAGAAGTTTGATGTTTAATAAAGCTTTTCCTAAAAATACAACCTTTAATGCCTCTCATGTAACAGTCATTGTCTCTCATACTTTACCTGCAGCACATGTTTCAGGTACCTATAGCTGATACACTCTGACTACAGTCCTTGGGTTTGAGGTGGGTATTTGGGTGTCATAGGAGTTAGGGTAGGTGCTCCAAATACTCCTTCTCTAGCTTCCATTTCTACAAAGTGGAGGGGAGATGAATATTGATTGCTAAGCACCATAATTTTGCACACTTGAGTCAGGGTTTAGTAGTCAGAATGGCATTGTTGCTAAAATCCTATGGAAAACATTTGATGCTATGCCCTTTTCCCCTGGGGTGATTGTGTCTAAAGCTGTTATGCACAGGGAATGATAAAAAGATGACCATTGTGTGCATTTGTTATGTGATATACTATGTCATTCAGCGCTCTTCTGTTTAATGACACTTTGTTTTTCATGCTTATTGTAGCTTTTATTAATGTATTTGATAATATGGGATCAGCTGCAAGGCAGAAGTGTTTACTCTGTTGGGGTTTTGTTAAACTTTTCAGTATAGATTAAAAAACTTCAGCAGCCCCTGGATGGATAGGCTTGAGTTGGAAATCTATGTGTGAGTAACAAATATTATAATGCAGATGAGCTAGACAGGAGAAAGGGAAATTTATAATAAGGGATTGCTCTGACAGTATTAATCTGCCTCATGTAGACTGTGTGATGAATCATCCCACATTGCCACAAGGACTGCTGCTGCTGCTGAGCTCTGCCAGCAAGTGGGACAATAAAAAGTGTGCATGGAAGGGTGGAGGGGAGGGCACACGTGAGGGATTAGGAAAGGGACAAAGAAAGAACAACTATTTAAAACTGGACATCTCAAGCCTGGCCAGTAGTTCGTGTTATATATAATTCAGGCAATTCATTGGGTAAATCATTTCATATGCTCCATGAAATGCAATTTGCTTCCATGGTCAAGCATGACAAAGGTTTCACAGAATTGCAGTTGGCAAAGAGCTCTTCTAGGATAGTTAATTCAGGGCCTGTGAGATTGCTGAGGCGTCTTGTCAGAACATTAAATAATCACACAATGTCATGAGGGAATATCTAATTAAGAGTCCAATTTCTCAAGGGTCTGAGTACCTGTTACAATGTGCTGAGAACCCTTAATTCCCGCCGACAAGAGCGGCAGCTTAGGGTGTCCCCAGCAGGCATTTAATAGGATTGTGCCCTTACTTCATTTGTCTGGGGTAAGTCCAGGCCAGTCAGGTGAAGCAACAGTAATCAAACAAGACAAGATAATGACAAATAGGGTTACCTCCCAGCAGGACTGTTATTACTTGCAGATGATGGAACATACCCCAGTGTGAAGCCCCTGTAAAAATTAGGGCCAGATTTAAGGGTGCACTCTTAGGGGTTAGATTTGTGCCTTTGAGAAAGATACACCTGTACTCACCCCATGGAAAAGATCTGTAAAAGGCAACATGAATCCTTTATCAGCCCAGACTGTCATCCTGTGGGAACAAGTAACGGAGTTCCCATCCACGGTTCAGTCCCAAGGACTTCAGCGATTTAGGTGACCTCATGAGAGTTGTCTGCCTTACAAAGGCAGATGGCATTTCATCCAGTGTTTGGGAAGCATAAAGCTTGAGTAGAGTCATTTCAGGGAAATTTGGGCACTGAAGTTCCCTGAGCAACGTTCTTCTTGGTGTGACTCAGGAGATGGAACAAAATTTGAGGTGGACACATGGAGACTTATCAGTAAGACTTTTTTCCCTTCTTATACACCTGCAGCTATATAAAGGAGAAGAATGTTAGATGCAATCAGAAGAGAAAAGACCTTGTATTTTGGCTTACGATACTTCTCTTAGGCAGAGGTGAAGGTAGAAATGGTGTTCTTTTTTTGGTATGAAGAAGCATTACAAAAGGAATAAATGAGAAAGGAGCACGGCATTATGTTAAGCACTTTTGGGAGAGTGAAAAGTTAAAAACAATCTCTGTGTTGTCAGGCTCTTAAGTGAAGAATGATGCATTAGACTACCTGATTTTATTTGATTTGTTGGGAAACCAGAGCTGCTGTGCTGTTTCTTGAAGAGAATTACAAGCTTCATTTAAAGAGAGATGCAAAGCGCACACATCATTCTGGAAGAGATCAACATAAGCGTTTTCTGTATCATGAGTAATGTTTACTGGAAGAAATCAAATTACTGTTACACAGACCATCTGTTTTCTTTGCATGCAATCATGTAAGTGTTTTAGGACAAGCCATCCTATTTAATCAATTGTAAATCTCTTATGGGAAGGCACTGTTTTCTGTAATAGAATCTATTTTTATGATAAATGTAAGAGTTTTAAATACTGGTTTCTTCTGCATAAATATAGTGTACATATTGTTCATAACATAAAGAGTAGGGGTGTACAGCATTAGTTATTATCTGTCAAGAACATAATTTTAGGGCTTTTTGGGTAGCCATTGTTGGATATTTGTTGGATCTGCAACTCATTGGTGTTCAACTATTATAGCAGATAACATAATGAATAATATGGTCCATTTATAGCCTGGGGAGTTGCTTCCTACCTACATTTAATAAATGTAGTATATAAGGTCTCTATTTCGTAGCATGCCTGCTGTGATAAAAGTGAATACAGGGGAAGATGATTGTCCATTGTGTAAATGCTTACACTTGGAAAGACTGAAGAAAAAAAGGCATGGCTTGTTGGAAAATGTCCCTGTGGAATGACATCAGAAAAACTTGAATTTATGGTTTAAGAAGACAACGACAGTGTGAGATTTACTTCATGTTTAAGGGTAGCACGTTCATAGATGTATATAGTCCTGTTCATTTTAGTGGATGCTTAATTGAGCCTGGCATTTTATTTTTTTATCATTTCTGTCAGGTTCCCTGATTTGTATATTGTCTTTGGGTGCACATAGATTGCTCTTGAATTCAGAGGAAGCTGAAGGTCTGCATCTCAAGCAAAGTCTCCTCTGATTTCAAAAGAAGCTGTGTGCGCGCAATACCAGAAGTTGTGCTATATTGTATCAAATGCCCCTGAAATAAAAGAAAGGAACAAGAAATGTAAGTAACACAACTGGAAATTCCCTGAGAAGGTTGGCTGTCCTTCTCAATGAGGTTGGCAAGCCTGAATTTCATTTGTTCAGACACTTTTAAATCAATGGTATTTTGTCTGAATAATTAAGCTGCTTACTCAGGCTTGAAGAGTGTATGGTGCTAAATTCTTGCTTTTTCTTGGGTAAACATGAAGAAGCAAAGAGGGAGAAACAGATGGAGCATGCACCTGGAAAAATGATAGTGCCTACACTCTGGTCCCATCCCATGGTACCGAGGAAGCTTTCTGCCCAGGGAAACATCTGCTGAAATGAAAGGCCCCTGTAAGTCCTTTTGTGAAGGCTAGACTCAAGACGTCCATATCCCATGTATTCCCACTTATTATAGTGTCACTTGTGAACTGCCAGTATGTGGCACAGGGAAAGCGGCCTACTAAACTGAGCTAATCGATCCTAGCACCTACCTAGACTTGGAGCTTACCTAGATCAGTCAAGAATCTGATGAGAACTAGGTCGTCAGTTAATCCTCTTTTATTGGTCTGGATTAATTCAGTCAAAAGAAAAAGCAGAACAAGGTGAATGGCTTACAAAATCATACAGGTAATAGAGATTGAAAGATAAAATAAAAAAAAAATGCAATTAGTAGTGGTCTAAAAGTTTTATTCCATTCACAGTATTTTCTATTCAAATTCAGCATGTCTTCTTTCAGAAAAGTATTAAATATGAGATAAATTGTTACTTTTTTTTTTTTTCCTGGTTTTTCTTTTTACTTCCACCTTTTATTCAGAGGGAAGAAAAATGCAGGCAAATTAAGTATTTCACAGAATCACAGAATCATGTTGGCTAGAACAGACTTCTGGAGGGCATCAACAATGTCCTAGTCCAAGTGAGACAAACTTGGATAACGTTGCTCAGGGTCTTGTTCGCTAGAGTTTGGAGTGTCTACAAGGGTGGAGATTCATCAGCCTCTCCCAGCTACCTGTTCCTCAGTCTTCCTTTTGTTGTCAGTATTCCTCTAGAAGCCCATCTGGTTGCTCCTCATGTCCCTTACTACTTTCAGGTCCAACTGAGGTCTGGCTTTCCTAATTTCATCCAAACAGGCCAGAACAAGGAAGTTCTGCACTGCTCCCAAGTAACTATCCCAGCCTCCTCATCCTCTGTCTGTCCATGCTGTCCTTTTTCTGTGCCTGCATGACTTTCCACATGGTGAGCTGGGAAGTCCCTGTGCACTGGGAATGCTGTCCTCAGCAAGCAGCTTGCTCTTCTGGGTCCCTTTGCTGTCTTGGTTTTCAGGAGACACATTTCAGTTTGAGCTGTCAAAAAAAATTGATGCAAATGTTGGGGTCAGATTTTTCATGTCATCCTTCTTACTTCCCACCCTTCCATCTTCACATCCCCAAATCTTTTTCAGCAAGATATAGCAGTGTAATCTGAAGGGTATCAAAACACTGTATTTCCACAATGTTTTCTTTTTTAGCATGATTTTTCATTTGTATGTGAGCAAATTTACTACAGATTTTTTTTTAAAGTGTTTGTTTGGAAGTTGTCAAGTATTTTGACTTTTTTCTGGAATTCTTTTTTTTCTTAACCAGAACTTCAGAACAGTCACCATGAGTGCTCTAACAGCTTCAGTAGAATAGGCACTACATTTTCCAGTTGTATGGTCTGTTTTTATCCAAGAAAGATGTATTGATTTATTTACAATTGTCATAGAAGATATTGGAATAGATCTAAGAACAGTAAATGCTGCTAGGAAATGATCATATTTTTATTATTAAGAAATAATTCAGCAAAATGACTTAATTTGCTTAGTGGTAAAGAGAGTGGTAAACTATGAGTTATTGTTGTTATAGTTACACTGTATTTTGATATAGTAGTAGTGTTCATCTAAACAGTAGTAAAATAATGTGCTCAATGAGCAATTACAATGAATATCTTAAAATAACAGTACAGAACTCCTGGCTTCATTTTAAGTGCAGTAAGTAGAGAATACTGCTGTTTATTTTAAGAATTTCCTGTGTCTGCAGTGCCGATTACACTGAAGTGGGAATCAATGACAAGGTGCCATATAGGAGACCATATTTATAGTAGCTTTATAACTGATCTAAAGTGAGACAATAGATTTTGATACCCATGACCTTTAATAGAAAAATCTCTGAAGAGAAGTTTGCAATTTTACCTCCAAAGTTACCCCTAGCGAAAGTCTTTTGTATTTTAAGCTTTGTGAGGCAATTAAAATAATTACCCTTTCTTGGTTGATTTCTTTTTTTCTGAATTATTCCAGTCTCCTGCCTATTCAGTTGACAATTCAGAAAAATTATTCAGGGGAGCTCTGAAATCCTCAAAGCTAGACATTTGCCCGTTTCTGCTTTTAATAATATTCTTAAGTGCAGTATGTTTGGGGGTTTGCGTGTTTGCTTTTCTGCACTTGACCAATGGCAACACTGTGGTTGTAGAGGATGCGATTTGTGTGTACATTCTGAATTCTCCTCTTCCACTTCTCTACCAGATCCACTGCTTTCCTGAAGGAAATGGAGCAGAAAAGTGCCATAGATGATTATTATGCTTGACTTTGAACTGGTCTCCCATAGCTCCCTTGGTGGTACAGGGAGGAAAAGAGGGAAACAGAAGTGCTCAGTCACCATTCTGAAATACATTTAGGTCTGACCAGCCCATCCCTAAAGAGGAAAAGTCTATAGGTGTTCAAAAAACCCACAAAACCAATGAATAATCTTGAAGGAAGGCATTCTGAAGTGAAAAACAAATGGAAAAGATAGTTTAGGGAAGGTACAGTGAAGGGAACATGCATAGAATGACGGGGTTGAATTAATATTTCAGAAAGGATCATGGTCATTGCTGTAGTGCCTGAATAGTGGGAGAGAAACGTTAAAAATACATGCATTTAACACTGTTGAAAGAAAAGCTTATTTGAAATGTGCAGAATTAACTAGTAGAATTGATTGCTATAAGATACTACTGAGTAAAACACTGGAAACTCTCCTGAGTGTTATCTCTCTGCAACTAAATAGGGCAGCATAAAAGATTCTGGAACTTACTAAGCAATGATCCTCCTAGATTGCTTATTTGGAAACCATCTCTTGGGGTTTTTAGTCCTCAATATTGGTTACTGTTGAAGGCAGAAGGTAGGAACTACTTGAATTATAGTATGATTGGAAATGGTTGTTTCCAGTGCCTTCATATGCCACATTCGGTCTTTATGTCCTCTCTGTCACAGGAAACCATCTTACACCCAGAGCAAGAAACGTAAACTCCTTTGGCTGTCCCTTATCTCTAAGGGACCTGATGCATGAGTGGACTAGAGAAAGGAAAGACAGAAAAACTGCAAAGACCTACAGATCATCTTGCTGGCAGGGTGAGTAAATGTCCCAGCATCTCAGTCTTGCGTTGTCAGATACACAACGAGTGATCCTGCTTTAAGCATTCCTTCAGGAATTTCCTCTCCAGTAATTTTTGAGAAAAAGATGATAAAAATGTCTCCTCTTTCCAGGTCTTTGACACTAGTGCCCTACAAGTGGTCAGAAGTACCAAGCCAGACATCTCCTATATTTTCAGTTCTGTGTCATGGGGGGTTTTTTATGTATATGGTGCTGTTAAGATCCTTTTGTAATTGAGTGGGTGAAACAGAAATATCTAACTATTACTGAATCAGTCCAAACTCCCCATGATTCACAAAGAGATCCAAAAGAGGAAAGAAAGGAAGAAAACTCATTTTCCTGGTGCTGACTGTACTTAGACTCCTACAGATCTGGGCCTGTGTTCCCTGCTTTCCCTAGGCAATTTTTTTCTTGCTTACAAAACACAACAGAAAAAATTACCCAGCTGAGAAGCAAATGTGTAGTCGACTTATGTGATAGCCAGAACCTGATTATACTATCCCTTTTTCTTTCTGGGTTTGCCTGTTCCAAAAAGTGGTAGAGGCAGAGAAAGCAGCAGAGTCTGGAGCATTTCCTCCAGTTCATAGCAGTGAGCCAGAAGGTCTGTCAAGTACCAACAAGCCAATCCAACAGATTCAAGGGTCCCATTTACAGAGGATAACTTGTTTTTCAAAAAGATGACCTAAATTGAAACAGATGACTAACGTGGCAGAAAACCCAAACAAAACCTGAAGATGACCTTGGAGTCCTCTGTCTGGTGTCTCTACAAAAGGTATGATGAAAATGTTGCCCTCCTCCATCGGGATGGCTGAAAGTCCCTCTGGGTATGTGCTTCCCCACTGTATTTGATCCTGCCCATTTCTGCACCCTCACCATTGGCAAAGCCCCATCTGCTTCTGTCTTTTGTGCCATGGCAAAAAGCGTGAGCTGAATGAGTAGAGCAAACCCATCGTCCCTGCAACCCAGGCCCAGTGGACCCCTTTTTTTAAAAGAAAATGTAGAGCAGCTGAATTATGGTTTTAGCTGTGTGACAGCCCATCCCAGCTAGGAACCTTAAGGCAATTTGCCAGAGCCTGCAACACGACAGAACAAAATGAAGGGTGCTCCAGAGGACAGGCGCTTTCCTGCGAACAGCTCTCTGATATGCAATGCAATATCTAGCAGTATAATAGTGCCTTTACAATTGCTACTAGGTGATGTGTTTAGTATAATATTAAACTGTTTTTCTTAGCATACAAGCAATGTTCTGACTTTGATGAAAGTCTGCATTTTCCTACTGCACGTTCTTTGAGGGGATCTGTGTAAACACGAAGGCTGTCTGGACTTTGCCTTACTCTCCAGTTAGAAGAAGAGGAATTTTGCTATTTTTGGTTCTTCTTTTGTTTTGTTTTTTTTTTTAATTTGTTTGTTTGCAGTAAGTACTGCTCTGAGTGTGCTGAAAGATTATGCTGGTGCACAGAATTTTTACAGAAATCAGGTATTCCCTTGCCCACTCTGAACCCAACAGCAACAGCAACAACAGCTCTCTGTTGCTGGACTCTGGGATCCATAGGAAAAGGTGTTCATGGGCTGGGGACTCATTTTTCTGCTCTAGCAGCTGCTTCTTGCCTCCTTGTTGAAATGCAGTGGAGCAGATACAGCCTGTGGGCACAGGTTTATCCATACTTCATAAATAAAACAGCGTCTTCAACAATGTAATTACGCTCTCTTGTTTTAATACAGTAGTGTACTTTCTGAACCACCACTTATTTCCCCCTTAGTTCTACTTTATTTTATATAATATCTGTGCAATGGAGATGGGCTTGATGTGCATTGACACAGTGATGCCATTAAGTGAGGGCCAGTATGACTGAGAACAATAAAGGTGTTCAGTAAAGGTGTCAACAGAGTTGAAGATTGAAGTTAATATTATTTTTATTTTTGAAACCATTTCTACGTGTATTGCTTTTGCAATTCACATATAAAATAAAATTGTCCTCAAACTCAAATCTTATTGAAGCTTCATGAACATTACTACAGGGAAAATAAGAAGTTGGTAAATGATTAAATGTATAATTAAAGGTTTCACATTTAATCCTGTCACTGCAGTGATTTATGGTTTCCATTATTTTGTCTAAGTAATGCCCTTCTTTTTTTCTAGTGTTTTTTCTTTCCTTCATTGTTGTTAGTGTCTGTAATCTTATGTTAAGGAAATTTATCAGAAGGACAACATTTTTGTCCTCAGCTGCAAGCTACATAGGAGAGTTATATCAAAATACAGAAGATGCAATACACTTCCCACTGCAGTTGATGGGAGAATTGTGAAGTGTTTACAATGATGGGCCAGAAATGCTTTACGTGTAAGAACAAAGGGCAGGATGTAGTCTCTGTGCTTCTCTGCTGTCATATTTAGGGCTGAAACAGGTGTCTTCAGTAGCCAGTCCCAGGAAGGCTCAATAAAGACACACAATATCCCTCCATAGTGCATGCCAGGATTGGGTGGAAACCTGCAAACGCAGCAGGAACTGCCTTGAAATAGCCCATAGCAAAGGCTGAGCAGAGCTTAGTGCCTACAGGCTGCAGAGTCCAGGCTCTTCTCCGGAGGTAGGTCCCCATAGCAGGGTTTTTTAAAAGGAGTCATCAAGCTTTGTGGTCATCCTTGCAGCCCACTAGATATGTGGGAACTCATTGCTTGTGTGATACTGAGGGCTCTTCCCTTCCTCACCAAGTTGCCCAGCCACTGAGCTGTGCTATACTTTAGCGAGGCTTTCTGCCAGCTGCATGAAATTTGCAACTTTCTTCACTCTGGCAGGGCTGTAGTGGGACCACTCCCTACTTGTGTTTTCCAGACCAGCTTGTAGTTCTGCTGGAAAGTGGGTGTCCACACCACCTCAGGGCGGGGAGAGCCTGGAAACGAGATCTCTCACACTCAAGTGAGTGCTCCAGCTGTGTGCTTCTGTAATACAGGGTACAATCTCTTCCAGCTGCACCCTAGAAAACAGGGGCATTTTCCAGGAAGTGCAAATTTGCCTGTGTCTGTTAGGTGCATGCTGAGCAGGTCTGAGATTTCAGGGCTTACGTGTTGTTTCAGAGTCACAGGGCCTCCTGAATTTGAGATGAGCACCTTGTTGCCGAGGTGGAGATGTTTGTGGGATTTGAGTAAGACTGAGTGAGAAATGGGCTTCAGCAGCCACTGAATGAGCGTTTTCTGGTGGCAGTTTTCATATTCAGACACTTAAATTTGTATGTGGTCCAAACTTCGTCTTGACCAAGAACCCACCTAAAGAAATAAGATTTCGTCTTCTACCAGCATATGGTATTAAGATTTCCTCTTAGGGTCATTTCACATGAGAATTGTTGTTTTTTCCAGACTATTGCAGGATGAAATAGCTTGGGGTTTATTTCTGTTTGTGAGTTTGAATTCACACCCATGTTAATTTCACCTAGAGCTGTTAAACTGAGCAGAAAAAATATGTTGTCTTGTCTTCACCGTTTTAACCTAAATATGGCTTATAGATGCACTTATTGACAGTTCACAGCAATGTTTAATACAGTTTAATTATGCTCTTTCGAAGGTATTGTAATTTACAGTCTCCATACTATTGTATGTTATTGTGTTTCTTCTTATTCTTTGTCTCACTGAAAATATTGGGGCCATTTTGTTTTAATCCTCTGCAACAATTACAGTAGAAACTTCTGAGAAGAACAGTTCTTTACAGAATTGTAGCAAAATAAAAGAGCATAAAAGTGAGTTTTCTTGAGAAATGGTTACGTAGAAAAAGACTCCTGTTCTGTCTTTCTGTAGTATGTCTCTTCGTCTTTTGGGCAAGTTTTTCATTGCCCTAATATTTTTCAGCTGTTGTTTCTTTTTTTGTTGTTTTTTTTCTGTCTTTTTTTTTTCTTTTTTTCTGGCACAGTGTTTTAAGATAGGTAACCAACAAGAATATGCTGTTCCAAGAAGTTATAAGAAGTCATAACTCCAGTACTGCCTTTCTTAATATTTTGGGGGCATCATATTGCTGGTTTTTGAGCAAATGTGTGTTTGTTTTAGGGAAGGACTCGTTCACATGAAACTTCATGATTTTTCCTTGAGTGATAATAGCTAGTTTAAAATCTAGCAATCTGCCTGACAAATCCCTGTTACTCTACGCAATCACCAGACCTTTAATTGGCAGCCTGGCATTTTCCCTGCCATTGCAGTCCCCTTTTGGATCAGAGGTCCCTCAAAATTTCCTAACAGCTCTCTTCAGGTCTGACTAACCTAAGTAACGGTTGGTCATTACCACTCCTTCAGAATAATAATTAAATATGCATAACAAATCCAGGCCTACAGCAGTATTGTGTTGTACCTTCTTACTCACCTGTTGCTATTGTTGAAACTCTCTTGTGTAACTCATTTTATAGGTACAAAAAATAAGTGTAGTATCAGCTACCCTTTAGGATGGGTTGGGGTTGGCTGTATTTCTGATCTTGCACAGGGAAGTGCAGGTGTAGGTCACCTCACTCTGAGGTGAATGGTCCCAGTGATTTCAGCAGGCTTCCTTGTGTGAGGCAGAGTTTAAAGAGTGCAGCATTTGCCTTCCTCATGAGAAGCTTCCAGAAGAGCATTGCTGTGTCCTGCCGTCCATAATATTTAGCCTTGCCTGTGCTTAGGAGTCAATAATTTGTATTTTGGAACCGTCATACACACTCTTATTTTGACAACACTGTGGCTGGTTTTTTTTTCATTTGTCAGACAAATGCCTTCTTTTCACAGTAGACTGAAGAGCTTTTGCTTCTTCTGAGCCATAGAAACCTAGTGTGTTAATTTGAGCTTGAGGATTACTGCCCTTCTAGTGTTTATGGTCAAAAGTGTTAGCAAGACTCTTGGGGCAAATTCTTTGCTGGAATGAAATGGCACGGGTTATTTGAAGTCAGCTGGTTGAGCCATTCCAATATACAGCAGAGAGGAACTTGGCCACTGGTCCACAAGCCGATGGACTATACTGGAGTTTTTAGCTACATTACTGGCATATATAAGAGTACAAGTTTGCAGGCAGAGTATTTTTTCTACCATCTGTCTGACTCAGTATGGGTTGGACTCTCTAGATGCTACAGGTTACATACGCCATATTTAAATTTAAGAGATAGAATAGACATTTTCATGGACTAGGAAATCATGTGCAAAGTTTGAGGCCTGTAGTGTAGGATACAAAACTTACAGTCGAGATCCCTGAGAATGCAAGTTCAAAACAGAAGCTTTGCTGCTCAGATGGGAGTCCTGCTGAGACAGAAAAGGTCTTTTTTTTGTATCTTATAGTACATCTTTTTGCCTTTTTAGCATGCAGTTCTTACGTGGCATTACAGCTGTTTCTTCAGAAAGCATGGGCAAAAACTGCTTTTGGTAGATCACAAGGAAGAACAGACACAAGATTCCCTTGTCCATAAAATGCATATATTCTGTCATGCAGTGCTGAACAGTGGGGGCAACACGTAGGAGGAGTTGGTTCAATGAGAAGTTTATGCAGAGGAGAGTTAGCATTGTGATGTGAATGCATGTGCGAATTTTTATTGCTTACTTGCTTTCAGGCTAAACTTTTCCATCACAAGAACCTCAAGTCACGAGAGGCCTCAGGACCTGCACGAGGACAGTTTTTCTGAGAGGTGTTTATCACTTTTTTGATCACTAAGTTCTTTAAGAACTTTGATAGGCATCACATGAAGTTTCTGGCGGAAGCAGCGCATCTGCAATTTGACTTGGTAAGCAGAGACATGCAGAGAGCTGGGCTGCTGCCCAACACCTCTGATATTGCATCAGGCAGACCTGGTCCCAAGGTGTAATGCCTGCAGCTGGTTTCTGCCACTTCAAACACAAGACAATGTTGCGCAAAAACCAGACACTGAAGCTGTTCTTTTAATTCTCTCCTGTTCTGCTGTGCTGAACCCAGATGATATAGTTCACCTGCTCCCCTTGTTTATTTGCTACAAAGGAATAAAGTGCCATTCCCAAGAGCTGCTGGAGTCAGACTTTCCTGGAATTTGTGGCAGGGACCCTACTTTCTTGTAGCACTATAAAGTACCAGGATGAAGATTTGTAGCAGAATGGGATGCACTCAGAGAGAGAAATAAATGATGTTAAATTTAATGATTGTGTGATATACCCTGATTCTCACTTTCCAGATTTTCAATAAAAACCCTATAAAAGTTATTATAAACACTTTGCAAATATTATTGGGTTAACCTGGACTGTTAGTATTCAGGAAAGCAGCACAAGTTGTCTGGAACTTCATAGCCAGACCTTTTGATGTAACAGAAAGGCAACATTTCTCTTTCTAACCACCTAATCCATGTAAGAAAAAAATGACTGAAAGAAAGACACTATTTATTTCCCACAAACCAGTAACAGCTACCTCTCCTTGCTTACCTCCCACAGCATCTGCTTTGATGAAATAATTGCATTCATTCTTGCTGAAATATTAGCATGAAATAATTAATATTTGCATTTAAAGCAATGTGTGTTTGAGCATCATAGTTAATACTGTGTTAAGGAGGAAGATGTTGTTATTTTCACTATTTCTGGCAGCCCAAGGTTGTACATAGAACTGAAGTTTATTAAGTTGCTCTTCCAATTGTAAGCAATGAAAAATGCTTCTGTTTTGCAAGACAAACAGTGAACTTGGGGTATCATTATTTAGCAGCTTTTAAAGATTGACAGCAAGGTAGCAATTGCTCTGTGGTATTATAGAGTTTTACAGGATAGCCTAATACATAATCATGCTTTTTGATGGATATGAAGTAAGACTGAAAAGTATGGCAGCTTTTTTAGTGAGGCTTATTCCTTTTTTCTTGATATACAGTTTTGTGAAGTGGGAGGGGAGAACAAGGTAGAGTGAATGGGAATCCCTGTGGAATTTTTGAGGCTGAATGGAAGGAGAACAATTCTGATGGGTTTGATAGGAGAACGACTGGCTTCCTTCACTTGTGTGATTGCCTCTGGCTTTTGTATTTAAGAGGCAGTAAAACTTCATCGATGGGCAAGAAGGATGCTTTGGAGCAATAAAGATTGAAGGTTAATAAAAATGAGAGGTATCTTAAGTAAATGAGGAAAGCCTGTGGGAAAGGCCAGAGTGGCTGGAGCAATATTCAAGTGAACAAAATAAAACTGGGAGATGGGGAGATAGAGAATTGGTGTGATGGGATTGATAATATCTTTGTTCCCACAGTCTTTGGGATTTATTCACTGTTTTTTCTTTATGCATATAAACATACCTCCTGCCAGCCTGGGTTTGAGCATATCTGACTCCACTTACTACATTAACTTTTTCTCCGTACTCACAAAAACTTTTTGAGAAAAATACTCAAATTACAACCCAAGGTAAATTAAATGGGTTTCTGTTAAAACGAAGAGATCCTTAAGTAAGCAAATTGAATATTAAATCCATATCCACACAGCTCTCTAGCCTTTTGGCTTTCTTTTTCCTCAGGCAACCCTGGACTAGCCTGGGAGATTTTACCGACTTCAAATGCATTAAATATATTGATCTGCAGAAAGCTTTGGCGTCAGGCTGTCTGTAGCTTGTGTCATGCTGTTGGAAAGGAAATGTTTTTTGCCTCTGTCTACAGAAGAAACAAAATGAAAAACATTATCAGGGTTTCAAATCACTGTGGAAACTGGAGAGGCCAGGGGAATTGGCTAATAGCAGCTGTACTGCAATTAGTGAGGAAGAGCTTGGCTAAGAGCAGGAATGATTCTTTTTAGCATCTCAGAAAACTTTATACAGTGTATTTTTGGAAAATTATTTGTTCAGCAATAACCTATATAGTCAGTATATACCTTCTCAACAGGGTCAGTAGCGTTTTGGAGGGGATACTTTACTTGTCCTTTCCCATTTCTAACATCATGTTCTTTCTTCATAATGGGGTTCCCTTGATGTCAGTACAATCTTCATTGAGTTCTGGACTATCTTCAAGCTGTGAGGGGATCACATAAAGCCGCTTCATTTTGCCTCCTATTTTTCTTTATTTTTTCACTAAGTTGCTTACGTTCAGTGATTTGCTTCCATGAGTCTCTTAGTGCTTAATCAGATGAAAGGTTAGTTATGTTCATACTGCTCCCCTTGCAAGAACAAATCATGCGAATTGTCCTCCATGATCTTCTCACAAGAGCACTAAGTCCAGGCTCCAGCTACAACAGGGATTGAATGGTTGTAGTTTTTCCATCATAGAGTTTAACCGAAAAAAATGTGACTTTGGTCATTGAAACCAGTCTGGGTTCACCAAAAATAGTTACAGGAATGACTGCTGTCCTGAATCACTTCCTACTCCATTGAATAATAACTTTTTTCCCTCAGTAATTGCCTGAAGAAACTTCTCCTTTAATCAGGCCCAAATAGGACTTTCAAACACCTTTTGCTGCACTGCATAAACACATCCCCTTACAGTATCCATCACCTTAACACCACACACTACGCAAAACTCCTCTGCCCCCACCAGCACCAACCCACATTTCCCTTGACCCACCACACTCCTCTCTTCCCTGACAGACAGCACTGAGCTATTTACTGCACTTTGCTGTACAGGACATCTTTCACCGCTGTTACCAGCAACCCTTGCACATGCAGCTCCCTAACACGCAGGTTTCATGCAGCCACAGGTGCCTCAAGTCCCTGACTCTTCCCTCCTGAATGTAGTGTAAAGTGGTGCAACAAGGAGTGCCAAAAGAGTGGCAGTGGCATGGCACCCCTCTCCTGAGATAGCCACATTGGATTTGAGAATTAGGTGTGCTTCTGAGTGCTGTCCACTTTTCAGAGAGGGGAGTTGGTCTGAGTTTTGTTTTTCAAATGTTGTTTATGAATGTTCATCCATTTTTTTCCTAAAATGTTTCTGTAAGTATTTCCACTCTTATGGTAGTTCACACCTCAGTGCAGACATTGCAGCTGTTTTATATGCTTTTTGTTTTACTTAGGTAACATATACTCTCATCAAGTGCTTACAGGCTTCCCTAGAAAATGTCTTTAGGGATCCATTTTTCTGAGTGTCAGTGCCACCTCCACGGGTGCTGCTGGTTTGCTGTCTTAATTTTGATATTCAATTATCCTCCCAAAGAGGAGGAGAGCCTTCCTGTAAGGCTGAGGTGAAAGCTGTCTTCTCATTACAGCCAGTTCTTAGCTGGTACCTAGCAGCCCGTACTAGAGTTCATCTTGCTGTGGAGCTGTGCTAGAGTGGGAAAAGCAAAGTCTTCTGGTGAGATAAACCTGCCTTGCAAATGGAAGTAAGATATGTTTCCTAGATTGTATCTTGTAGTTAGTTATCATAAAAATATAAAATAATCTTTGGTTTCCTAAAGGAAGTGTTTTACCAGAGTAATTTATTTGTGTTATTCTTCAGCTTTGAAATGCGATTTTGTATAGTGCATAAATAAGTGTGCTGCTGGGGTGGATTCAAACTATTTTCTGTTGCGTAGCTCTTCAGTGGTAATGAAGGAATTGGAAGTTGTCTTTTTCTTTCTTCAGTATCAGGGTGAAAGTGACTTACTGGAAGAAAACAATAGGGCTCCTTAGTCTATCTGGCACTAGTGGCTTAGGGTCAGATGAAGGCAGAGGGGACTGAGATGTGGGTGAGATGAGGGAAGAAGAGGAGAGATTTGAAGTTGTATCTTAAATTACATGAACACTGGTGCTATTTGCTCTTTAATCAGTGTGACCTCTGTCATTGAGTAGAAACTTAAATTAGGAGTATAGGATTGGAAGGGACCTCCTGAGTCATCCTATCTTTCCTCTTGCCATCACAGCTGCTGTAGTGTATAAAAGCCTTTGAGAAGGCCATCATAGGCCATCTTCAATTTAGCAGGGCTCTTTGCCCTGTTATAGGGTGGTTGTTCCCCAGGTAAGCTCCTGTGAAAATTAGAAGCCTTCTAATTTGTGGCTAAGGCAAGTTCAAAGCCAGTTTATTCATATTTGGTTTACTACCAATGTTGTCCTTTAGCTTAAACGGTTTTGCCTTTCTGTTACCTGTGAAACTTTCTCAGGCTTTATTTTTGTGAGAGTTAATAAACTAAGGCCTTTGAAATGTGTCTTTTCAGGTCAGTGGGGTGGAGAAGTGGGTTTTGTTGTTGTTTTCCTATTTTGCTTAGGTGTTCTGTCTATTTTCTTCATTTTTTAAAATTGTTCTTGTTGTAGGATGTGTAAAAACTATGATCGCTCAACATTTCAAATGAATTTTCCACCAGTTTCTACAGGATTGATGCTTCCTTATGTAAACGCATTTCTTGATATATCTTGGGCTCTCCTACACAGAGAGAGCTTATTGGGAGAATGTAGGCATCTTGAGTAAGATGAATCTCCCCTAGCTTTGTATATCTGTGTCTGAACTAGTCAGCTTGGGCTGTCTGTATAGTCAATGGAGAGAAATAGGTAAAGCTAGGGTGAGATTAATCTGATCTATTTTAGGCATCTAATTTAGGATTAAAGGAATCATACCCTAAATCTCTGAGAATCATGGAAGCCTGAGGTGGCTTGCATTGATGAGAATTTCTGCATTTAATCAGAATAATCCTACTCCTTCTGACTGGCAGATTAGCTCCTAGTTTATAGTGGTAATTCTTGTTACTCTCTGAGTGCATGTCCTTCTGTGTATAATGGGAACACACTAGAATATAATGGTACTGCTTCTCTGTTCTTAATGTATGTTATTAAATGATGAAGACAAAAGCTGAGACCTGCTGTAGACATGCTTGTACAAAATGGACCTATTTTCTATATGTTTCTGGAATAATAGACATGGAGGGCTGATTCTGCACTTAATTTTGCAAAATGCATGGATTTTTGAACTGCCTCCAAGACTTGAAGGTAGAAGTTAATTGTTGGCAAAGCAGGATTCTCTCAGACAAAGATGCTTTTTTCAGCTACTTAAAGCTGCTAAATGTCAGACAGGGCAGTGGGACTTTGTGGCTGCTGCCAAGGAATAGGAAGGCAGACAGAGGACCTCAGACAGTGTTTAACTTTTCTTGTTAATGGTTTCCATTGAATAACACTTTCTGCAATCTGACCTACTAGTTAATATTCAAGTAATATCATTGAGGACCTAGAGTAGATCAAGAATTTTCAAGGTTGGTCAGTGTTACGCTGACCTTGAAGGAAGTACAGAAGTGTTCAAAATGCTTGAAGGCCAATTTTCAATCTCAAGCTAAAGCCAAGGATCAGCTTGGGCTTGTATCGATTTAATGTTCTCAGTCAATCTCTTTTCTAAGGAGGCAACAATGTCTGTAAAGGCTTGCTGAATGACAGTTATTCAGAATTATTTGTAACAGCCTATTTGGAAATGCTTCACAGTTGTCCGCAAGCCTTGTATGCAGTATATGAGGAAAGATACTCAAAGCTAGTACAAGGCTATCAAAAAGTGGCTCCTCCAACACATATACTGGTGGTCAGGGATGATCATAAGAGTTAATGAGTCTACTTGTACTTAAAAATGTATCTAGCTTCCACCCCCACCAAGTGGAATTCCTCACCTAGAATGACTGGTCCTCAAACCAAGGAATATTAGTCCTTCTGGGTTGGAGGGCAGTGCAGGCTGGGGAAACACTTTCCACTTTGCTGGGGAAAGGGGAAGCATGTTCCTTCATTTGCAGACACTGTCTGTTCAGAGCTGCTCAGATACAGAGAGGTGAGATGGGTAAGAGGAACGAATGCAGCCGAGACCATCCAAAGCCTTTGGATGAGCTGGTGCTCTGTGTGGGCCAGGGTGGGGTAGACACTTCTGTTCTTTGGTACATACATCCAAAATGAATGGAGAGACTGGTATTGCTGTGAAATGTAAAGGGAATGAAATTCCATGGATGATAGCAAAAGAGGTTTGGATTGGGTATTATGTCTTGCTCACACCATCCCATGTAAATGGAAGTCCCACTTGTAGGTTCATCTGCCAAGGCAGAAAATGAAGTGTATAGCTTTTGTGTGTTGTCACTTTATAGGTTTTCAAATATTTATTTGTTTACTTTCATGGCAGAGTTGCACTTTCTGAAATGATGATAACATTCATCTAGTTTACATCTGCTGATATGATGGCTGTGCATCACCTTGATGATTTATGAATGGACAAAACCAATTTTATTATTGAGTCATTCTTACTCACGAGTCACTCCCTGCTGTTTGACTTGGTATGCATGGACTTCACTGTACAGTTGTGCTTTTGTGGGGGCAGAGCTGATGGATGTTGTCCGGAGTCTGTGTTCCCATCGAGAAGCAGCTGCCAGAGCCTTTTGATGTCACTGCAGAATTTCTCTCTTTCTTCATCCTTGCAGTTGCTCCTATGATTGTAGGACTGAGGAATTAATTTTAGGGCAGCGTGGCTCATATAATACTATGTTCCTGCCCAATTTGTAGACCTTGCATAGGATCTAATTCTTAATTAACAGAACTGAGGAATTAATTTTAGGGCAGTGTGGCTCATATAATACTATGTTCCTGCTCAATTTGTAGACCTTGCGTAGGATCTACTTCTTAATTAACAGCACCACTCTATGTAGTCTAAAGATGCTGTTCCCAATTCATATCACTCTTTTCACTATCATTCATATCACACTTCATTATCACTTCATGTCACACTTTTCACTATCATTCCATTGCCAACTTACTCAAAGACTTTTGTAAGCCAACTAATGAATGATGAGAGCTCATTTTCTTTCTCGTTTGGCTGTACCTGCTGTCATGGCATGAAAGCTTTATGGGTTGCTGGAGAGCAACTGTTTAGTCTGTTCACAGGAGAGCAACTGTTTAGGGATTGTATTTTTTGTGCTATTGTATTTGTTTTACCTTGGGAATAATAACTACTGTAATTACGAGTATTGTAAGGGTTAGAGTTTCACAGGACCGTAATGCTGGTGTTATCTTTCTTTTCTCCAGTATCATCTGCTGTTGCAGTCTAAGGATCACCATCAGCCTTTAGAAGACTATCTTTGGGGTTTGCACTTGGTGATAAGGGGTTGACCTTGATGCCCTTTCCAGACCTAGCATACCGTGTTTGGAACATACTGGCTTTGTTTTGCTGGCTTTTAAAGCACTTAGTTCTTGAAAGGAAACAGGGTTTATTAGTGAAGTTGTGGGGTGTGTTTTAAAACTAGGTTTGAACTAAGGGTCATCCTACTCATTGTGAGTCCAGCTTATAATCACTGGTTTGTGTGACACTCTTACAAAGCAAAGGTGAAATACTTTCCTTGTGTTATATAGACCAAGCCTCCTCAGTAACCCTTTCTCCTGTGGTATGACAAGCAGGGCTTCTCCCCTGCCCTCATGAACAAGCACAGCTAATAACTTGAGCTTCTTGCTGCACTGGAATTACTACAAATCCTACTAATCTATGTAAAATCAACTAAAAAAAAAAAATTAAAAATTTCATACAAGACAGCTTGTATCTGGAAAAGGAAATTGGATACTCTCAAATCTGAAATACCTCAGGATGTACTCATCTAGGTACTACAGTACAGCTTCATTTCAAACTTGTAGCATTTTAAAAATTTAAAATCTTCTCCACAGGTTACATGTGTGGTAGAGTATTAGTTTGGAATCATGTTTCTATATACACATATGCAAAAATACAAGCTGGATATGCAGACTGATACATCTGTAGTTACTTAAAGTTCTCTTAAGACATCGAGTCTGACCATGTGAGCTGCTTTCTTTGGTCGTCTAGCAGTCTCCCCCAAACAACATGTTCCGCTTTCTCTCTTGTGGACTGATTTTTCTCCAATCCACACAAGTCATTCCTTTAAAAAAATACAAGTAATAATTTCTTAGTGAAAGAGATGAGGATAAGGAGCAAAGATGCCTACTTCAGGTGTAAAATGTTTTGACTCCTGAAGTGTTTAAGTTATGAGTTTAAGGAGATATAATAGTCAGAAAACCTACTTGAAATCAGGTCTTTTCAGATATTTTACAGAGGAGCAATGTGGATGATTCTAGTTCAGCTTTATGAAACCTTTAGAGGATTGAAATTTGTAATTTTGTGCTCGAAGTAAAACACACATTTGGACAGTGCAAAATCAGTTCATGTCAAAAGGCCTATTTTCAGTCTTGAGTCCAGTTGATTAAATAGTTTTGGAGCCACGAAAGACGTTGGACAAAATATTATCATATAACTGAAGGATTTCAGCTTTTAGAAAAGAGTATGTTTGACAGAATATTTATTCCAAAATTTCTACCCAGAACCTTGTGGTTATAAGACCAACTAATTGTCTAATATTAGACAATTATTGTGGACAATAGTGTAGTCTGATTAGACTATAAGATGATAAAATTCTAATGCTAATCAGATTTATTTTTTAATTGGTTTACAAATGTAAACAAGTGTTAATCCCCCTCTCTTTTTTTTTTTTTTTTCCTTTTTCTTGTTGTTGCCCAAGTATGCTTGAAACAAAAATTTATTAAAAGAAAGCGCTCTTTTGCTCTTTGGTGTCCAGTCTGACTCTTTAAAGGTTACTTAACTTTTTTTTTTAAATGGAATTAATAGTAGTAAACTGCACAACAGCTGAGAACAGTGTGAGTCCCTTGTTAAAAAGGTTCATTAGATAATTAGGAGTAAGAAAAAAAAATCAGAACACTAAGTTTAATATCAAAGAAGAATATAAGTTTTTATTTGATTGTAGTACATGAAACTACTATGTGTACTGTCTTATGTTTCTGAGGGATCACCACATGAAAGACTGTTTATAAATTGTGATGTGGCTATGGATAAACTTTAACACATAAAACTTGACAATATGTAGGAAGAATAATCTCCTCAACATGGACTGGTGTACGGGACCTGTCTATGAAAACTTCCTAGCAAGCATAGTACTTTCTCATGAAAATATACATGCTACTTGCTTGTTGTAATCAAGGTAATCCCATGTTTGAAAGTGTTAAATGCAGATATTGTTGGAACAAAAATACAAGATATTTGCTAGAATGTGCATACTTTGAGGGAAAAGATTTAAATACAATATATTAGATAGAAGCACCTATCTAATAGGCAAGAGTGTGGGAGGTTTCATATAAAAGCCTCTAAAATGAGGCTCTTCAGCAGCAAGTCAAAGGACCACATTCATATTACAAGACTGACCCATATGATCCATAGGACTTCCATCTTTTTTGCCATGCTCCAAACAACACTTTTCTGTGAGGTCCTAATGAGTTTAGTGGCAGAAGGCCATCAACCTAGGATGATCATAAGTGGATTCGACTGGAAAAAAAAAAGATGGAGAGTCATATACTTCTGTGTTTCATTTCCTTTGCTGTTTTCCTCCACAAATCTCCCTATCACCCCCAGCACCTTGGACCTCCTGCAGTGCCTTGCTCTGCTTCCTCTGCGTGGCATCTGCGATAGCTGATGCAAGACCCAATATGAGAGGAGCTTTGGTGTAGGATTCCAGTAAAGGAGGTTTTAGACTGTGTACCCACTACCTTTCTTCCAGCTGTGCTGGGTTACAGGAGTGCTCTCACTGGCTGCTATAGGCAAAGTCTTTGACATGGCTAGCATGAGAGCAGTATGGTAGGAGTAAGGGAAGGATGGGGAAAGCAAGAAAAACTGAAGTGGAGCACTCCAGTTTCTTGTCTCTTTTACTTGATAAGTGGACTGGGATACTCCATGTGGTGGGAGCAGGGATATAGAGGAAGCAGAGATCAAAGTGGCAAATGTGGAGGTGTATTGAGCCATGGCACTAGGAATGAATTTGTGAACTTCTCCACTATCAGACTAGTACATGTTTCATTTGCTTTGTTTTATCTGATCCTTCAGACTGTAATCTCTCTGGATCTGCATTTTTAATAACTTTTTTACCACTCTATTTGGAGTCCTTTTTCTTACAGTCCTACATACACTATTGTAGTATCCAAGAACACCAATTTTTGCATTCTTTTTTCAGAGCTAAAATATCTTCTGTGTTCTATTTGAACCTTAAGGTGTATTTTGGATAGACTCAGGCAATCAGTTGGACTCAGTTTTTTGCTAATTAAAATAAAAAATTGTCTGAGTGCAGAGAAAAGCTGGTCACGTAACAAATTTCTTTCAAGGCTTTTTACAATTTCTCATGTTAGATGTGTGAACAAAATATTTTCCAGCCTTCTCCTTCTGTTTCCCTTTACCATGCAAGACTACACTTTGCAGCTGTTCTGTAGCTCGCTGTGGAGAATTTGTCCAGTCCTGTGTGACACAGGATATAGTAGTCTGACCATTGCTGGAGTGCTCATATAAATTCAAAATATTTTTCAACTTCTAAGACAATAAAAACTCACTTCAACTTCTGAAGGCTGATGCAGCATAATGTATATATGTGGATTTCTGAGTCATGGAAACCCTCAGCTGGTGCATATGTTGGTGTTAGTACAGGTCAAATGTGTTTTCTGGAGGTTCACAACCTGCACGTGTTCTTACCTGCATCAGCAAAAACCATACCTCCACAAACAAAAACAGTGATGCTTCCCTGTTCCTTTGGAAGCTCCGTGGCCATCACTGCAGGAACCATAGTTCTCCTTTTTTGTCAGTGCACAAGAAAAAGTGGTATTTGGGGGAAGTATACATACCAGGCAGGGGAATGTTAGTACCAGGTTTCTGCTGCATTAAACACAGCATGCCGTTCTTCATGTAAAAGAAATCTTTTCTATCAATACCAGGTCTTGGTGACTGTCGTGACCTTGAGATTTTTAGTTCATAAATGTTGTTGTATGAAACTTCCCTCTAAATTGTATGGTCTGGTCCCATATCAGTTTTTAATTTCAAAACGTGTTTTTTAGGAATGCTACTTAAATAACAGTCTGTGCTGAACAGAAACAGATTAGAGTTGCTTTGCTAGGAGGAAGGCAAGCATAGATACCTCTGTTGCTCTGATGTAGCACCAAGAGCTTTTGCTGTTAAAACTTTTGCAACTTTTGCTTTTAAAATTGGAAGCGTAAAGCTCTTTCAGCTACAAAAGCTGACCGTGAAGTTTTGGCATCTTTTTGTTTCGTGTTTGTGCAGCACCCAATACGCTGGGGTCCTGGCCTGCGATTAGGACTTCTAAATGCTGTGGTGCATCAACAAAAATGGTTCTAAGCAGAAATTTCACAACTAGCTGTGAATTGGTCTCATTCCTAATGGCATGGCTTATTGAAAGTGTTTATCCTGTGTTTCTGAAAGATATTCATGTGATTTTAATATTACTTAGATAATAACTATTAATGACTAGCTCAGTGCCAGTCAGCAGACCTAAAGCAAGGGAGACCTTGTATGAGAGCAGTCTTTCCTTTCATTTAGTCCAAAGATACAATGTTGAGTCTTTTCTCAAACTGTCCGCTGCCAGTTTCCCTTCACTGAGGGAATGAGAGCCCTCAACATTCTTTGTTTTATAATAAATAAGTATGGAATGATTTTTTGAACCTGTAAGTTGCATCTACACTTCCACAATCTTTGCCTTTTTGATGAGCAGCTTGGACATGAGAGAGAACCTGTTAAAATTTACTACCTCTTTCCCAAAAGACCCTGGAACAAGACATAAGGAGAAACAAGTAGATCCATTACAACCTTAGGTAACAGAGCAATTCTTACAAAGTGTATGGACAGTTGCATTTTGGGATGAGGGTGTGGGTGTTTTGGGGTTTTCTTTGGTTTTGTTTTTTAATGGATGCTATATTGTATAATTCAGGGCCCTGATAGACAGTTCACATTTCTCTCTTTGTTCTCATTCTGAAGTACCAGGAAAACAATTTTAATCTTTTCTCACTTCCCTTCTGGCATTATTATAATATATTTCCTGGGCATCTTCTGTGATAAATGTAACAAGTGTTAGCACATAGCTATTAAATCTTCTAAGACTGCGAAATAGCTGTTCTTGTCTGTCCATTCGCAGCCTTGTAATAAAGCACCTTTTAACTACAAAATCTATCAAAGGTATATGAAAGTCCTCGCTTTCTGTGTTTTCCCATTCTACTCCCTGTTAAACCTCAAATGTACAAAATAATATCAATTTCAGCTGTTACTCTAGATTCATGCATGCACAACTGAGAGTGTAATAGAATCCTCTTTTTTTATGGTTTCATCATGGGACTCAATTAATACAACCTTTACTGTTCAATACTAATTTTGATACTTCTCTAGGATGAGATCTAGAATACAGATGCTGTTTCAATCATGTTTTGTACTTGGTAGTATAAATTATTATTGACTTTAGTTTAAGCTTAGAATTTGTTCCACCTTGCACTGTTTAAAACCTATCCACCCTGCAAGATCTGTTCTGCACTTGTGCACAGTGCATCTTTTCTCTATCACATGCACACATTAATCTGTATAATGCAATGTATGTGATATTTCTTGAGTGAAATCACCTTTCTATAAATTATGACATTTTGGGGAGAAGAAACATTCTAATGTTAGTTTGAGGCTTTTTTAGTGGTGTGTGTGGTGTTTTTTTTTTCCCTTCTATTAATTCTACTACAGAGATGATGTGATTTTTTTTTTTTTTTTAAGGCAGTAGGGATGAGGAACTCAGTCCTGCTATATCTTCAAACACATGCATATCCTCCTTTCACTTAATTTAAACATCTTCCTAAAAAATATGGTCCGCTAAAAATACATCCCTAGTAGATGTGAAAGTGTCTGCTAGCTTTTTTAAATTGAAGATCAGAAGACTTTTTTTTTTTTTTTTCATCCTGTATCTTCAGATCCACAGATGATGTTTTATTACAATGCTTTGGATCCTACGGGCAAGCTAAACATTTGTCCTCAAAGTTATCTCCAAACTTTCTTGCTTTCCTGTTCTCTTCTGCCTTTATAATCAAGAAACAAGATACTCACTGAAATTCTCCGGGGAGAATTTTTGTTTTACTAATAATCCCCATTCCAGGAAGCTTTAAAGCAGTGTTCCCTTACTGTTTTGTAAGGGGATAATGTGAGTACTACTAAAACCAAATACAAGGTTAACCTGAATTGAATTTCTCAAGTCAGTGTTCCCATAGTAAATTAAATAATTCCACAGTACATCTTTGCCTTTTCCTAACACGCTGTTTAAGGCCAGATGTTGTGTGGAGTGGAATGCTATTGTTCACAAAGCAAGTGATTTTATTAATAGCTTACTTTATTTGGGGAATTTGTAGAGCTATACCCCTACACGGACTCTTCCCTCCTCTCCCTGGCAGTAGCTGTATCTGCTTTAGTCAAATGTGCAACATTGCTGCACCTGCAGAGATCAGAACTGTCTGCTTTATGTCAGTTGGACATACCATCATTTCTTAAAAAATTAGGTGGGCTTAACAGCAATTTTAAGATACAGTATTTAACATAGGCTGCAGGCAAAATAGGTTGCATACTGTGATTTCTGCATACATTTTTGACTCCTTTATAAGCATAGCAGTCAATTACTTCTCTAGTAAACTTGGTATAAACTGTGCAGTGAAAGAACAAGTGTGTGCTCCTCACACAAACGGAAAAGAAACTTGGCTTTTACCCCCTCCCTTTCCTTCTTCATTCTTCTTGAAGGGCTTAGCCCTAGAGTAACAGCCTGATATCTTCCCTCAGCTCTGAGCACAAAGCCTGGGTTGGGGTTCAGCGGGATTACAAGTTACAGTAGGGATGTATCTTCCTCTCCTTACCTCCCCCCTAGCAGGTATGTGGTGTCAGGTGTTTTACGGCCCCACAATAACATTCTCGGTGATTAACAGAGTATTTGTTTCCATCTCAAACAGGCAGAAAAATATCGGTTTCTTAACACTGCCACATCACAATTTCCAGAAAAGTAATTTCAGATCACTTTAGGGAGTATAACAATGTATTAGTACAAACTTCTTGATGAATTGCAGCTTGGGTACTTGCAGAATATAAGACAAACCAACATTAGATTATGAAGAAGAAAATTAATAGTACTGATGCTGCAGTATTTTACTGTTGTTAGAAATAAATTATTTGGAAATATTTCTGGAAAGAGCTATATCAGTCTTGATTCTGCTCCTGTGGTGTTGTGGCTCCAGTGATTAAACACTGAATTTTCGCTCTTGTTTATTCCAGAACTGAGCAATGAATTAACCTCAATGTGATCTGAACTGTGGTATTAATTGGAGGTAACTCCTGTGACTTGCTTCTACCTTTGATGCATTTATTGTGGCTAATAAGGTGTTCACGGAGTTCTCTTATTTGCCCAGTCTGGCCCTAATCCCTGAATGAAACCTCTAGGTCTTTCTTACGATATTTTTTAAAGTAATTCAGTAAACTTATGCTGATAGTAGTTAGACCTCCACTCACACAGAACCTCACAGAATGGTTGAGGCTGGAAGGAACCTCTTGAGATCATCTGGTCCAACCCCCCTGCTCAAGCAAGGTCAGCTAGAGCAGGTTGCCAAGGACCTGCTGACAATGCTCGTAAAGCAGGCCAGGGTGCTGTTGGACTTCTTTGCCGTGAGGATACGCTGCTGGCTCATGGTCAGCTTGTGGTCTACCAGGACTCCAAGGCTATCGGGACTACCAGGACTCTGCAAAGCTGCTTTCCAGCCGCTTGGTCCCCAGCACATACTGGTGTTTGGGGATATTCCTCCCCAGATGCAGGACTTTATGCCTCCCCTTGTTGAAGTTAATGAGATTCCTCTCTGTCCATTTCTCCAGCCTGTCCAGGTCCTGCTGAATGGCAGCACACCCATTTGGTGTATCAATCACTCCTCCCAGTTCCTTGTCATCTACAAACTTGGTGAGAGTGCACTCAGTTTTGTCATCCAGGTTATTAATGAAAGTGTTAAGAGTATTTGCCCCAGTATAAACCCCTGGGGTACATCACTAGTGACTTTCCTCCAGGTGGACTTTGTGGTACTCATCATAACCCTCTGGGCCTGGCAGCTCAGCCAGTTTCCAGTCTACCTCACTGCCTACTTATCTAACCTGTTACTTTGTCAGCTCGTCTGAGGATGTTATAGGAGGCAGTGTCAAAAACCCTACTAAGGTCAAGGTAAACAACTTCCACTGCTCTAACGAAATCCACCAAGCTGATCACCTCATTGTAGAAGGTGGTGAGGTTGGTTAAGCATGATTTTCCCCTTCAATAAATCCATGCTGCCCGCTCCTGACCACCTTCTTGCCCTTCATGTGTTTGGAAATGGTTTCCAAGATAAATTACTCTATCACCTTCCCAATGACTAAGGTAAAGTTGACTAGCCTGAGCCCAAGTCCACTCCCAAGTGTGTTAAATAATTCCTCCTGTATACAAACCACAGATCACACCAAATCCTTTGATTTAAAATAACAATAGTAATAACTGTCAAATTTTTAAGTATAGTGACGCATGTTTTTCAGGCTGGATCATTCTTCTCTGGGATGCAGGACTGTGGGCTGATCTAGTTTGGCAGCAGGGAGGCACTCCACCAAAGGGAATTTTGGTGGTTCCTAGCATTTGCAAGCATATATGAGAAGTAGGCAAACTTTGTCTATGATAAAAGGCATTTCTGTGTTCATTATGGCATATTCTTCCTCCAAGAGAAAAAAACAGCAATAGGTTGTTCTGGCCCTCCTTCCCTATCTGTTGTTACCCCTAAGTGTGCACGCTACCCCTGCTGCAGAAGTGGCAACGGGTCAGTGAGGTCTTCTCATTCCCTCTTTGTTCCAGACTCTCATACATCTCAGTCTTGAATGTTTTCTGCAACTGTAATTGGCAGGTTGATGTACTTGAAGGCAGCTACCCTTCAAGTGGAGCACTGTGCCTCATTATAATTCATTTCTAGCCCATTGTAGCTGTTCCTCATCTTAAAAGTATGGAATTGAGGTGGTCTTCTGGTGAATTGTGCTCCTTCTACAATGAGAGGGGGGGGGAGAAGCTTTTTAAGACAGCTATTTCGTCTGTGTTCACAGTTTTACCACAGCAGCATGTTGTAATATAAAATTTAAGAGGTCAGTAAACAACTCAGCAGTAACTGAGCAATTTGAACAAAAGCTTCTCCTCAATATTTGATGCTTGGGAGGGGGAGAGGAGGAGAGAGCCAGGGATTCATTGTTCAGTGTGTTACCACAGTTGCCCCATTTTTAAAGAATCGTGTTTAATAAGCATAGTAACTATTGTGGGACAATGACAGGCTCTTTTCCCAGATCATCTTTGAATTTGTTTTTTTTAAATTGATTGTTGAAACATTGCCACTAATGAGTCCTGTGTCCTCCAATGAATGCAAAAACTGTATGTGTGCATTGGGGGATTTACAAGTCTGAGTTGGTCATGTCCCACAGTATGAGGCTTTTTGACAATTTGGATCAGAAAGCTATACTGCATGCACCTAATGAAGGTACTGATTCATGTTATTTTTTCTTTAAGGTCTTTGTGTGCTCTTTTCCTGACCTAAAAGTCTTTTAAAATATTCAGTCTATGATAAAGCTTACTTCCATTAGGGGAACTGTACTAATCTAGTGATGTGACTTACTTTATGCAAAAAAACCCTGCATGTTAATTATTAGAAATCTGATTGTTTTGTTTGTTTGTACTACCTGACCAAGATTTGTTTTTATAGGCTATTGGATCATGCTATAATTGTCTAACAGATGGAAGGAAGATTAACAAATACATGGATCTGAATTCTTCATCTATTTGCATCTCATCTCCTGTGGTGATGAATTTCTAGAGTTACTGTTTAACCATTTTCAAGGAAAATTTAAAGGTCACTGTCAAATTCTGATTATAATTCTGTTAGTTGGATAACACTTCTATAATAAGTGAATTTACATCAATAACAGACGTGAATTTTGGCACAATACATCATATTTGCTTTCATTATTTGGACAGAAAGACTAGAAAGCGTCATGGACTAAAGTAAATATCACAGTTTTTGGAAACAGCCATACAAACAGTTCTCAACAAAATTGGAAATTTAGTAGTGTTTGACTCTAAGGATTTTGGTCTGACCCTTACCAGCTGTTTCATGGACTTGCAGCGCGCATTTAGCATCATTCACATAAGTGGGTGTGTGTAGGTGTGTGCATGTGGGGATGTGGGGCAGTATCCGCTGGAGCAGGGCTGGGCAGAGAGACAGCACCAGGATAGAAGAGATGAGGGGGCTGTCAACCAGGGCAGGCATGGCAGTGGCACCAAACCCAGCCAGTGACCGTACACAGCCCTCCTAATATCCCACAAGCACACCAGGTCTTCATCTTCTCCACCCTGGGAGCACCATGGGACCCTGTGCAGAAGGACCAGTCCAGAGCCATTGCTTTTAAATTGCTTTTTCAGCTCTAGATTTTGAGGGAGCAAGTTTGGCACAAAGTGCTGCTCAGGAAAGTAGTGTTGTTGCTTTATCCTATATACACATGCTCATGCACACACATACATACTTCTAAAAATTTCATACTGTCCTGGTTTCAGCTGGGATAGAGTTAATTTTCTTCCTAGGAGCTGGTATGTGGATTTAGTATGAGCATAATGCTGATAACACACTGATGTTTTAGTTGTTGCTAAGTAGTGCTTACACTACTCAAGGACTTTTCAGCCTGCCATGCTCTGCCAGGTGCACAAGAAGCTGGGAGGGGGCACAGCCAAACTGGCCAAAGGGCTATTCCATACCATATGACATCATGCCCAGTATATAAACTGGGGGGAGTTGGTTGGGGGGCAGCGATCGCTGCTCGGGGATGGGCTGGGCATCAGTCGGCTGGTGGTGAGCAGTTGCATTGATTTTTATTTTTTTACTTTTTTCTTCCTTGGGTTTTGTTCCTCTCTCACTCTCTTGTTGTTTTCCTTTACATTACATATTGTTGTTGTTGTTGTTGTTGTTGTTATTATTATTATTTCAGTTATTAAACTGTTCTTATCTCAACACACAAGTCTTCTTACTTTTGCTCTTCCGATTCTCTCTCCATCCCGCCCAGGGGGAGGGTGAGCGAGCAGCTGTGTGGTGCTTGGTTGCCATCTGCGACTAAACCACGACAGTCCTTTTTGGTGCCCAACATGGGGCTTGAAGGTTTTGAGGTAATAACAGATTAACCAGAGCATATTAAGGAGTTTATATCTGTTAACAATTGTGGGTCACAATATAGATTCATCTGTTCTTGATAATAGTTTATCTGATCTGTACCATGTTCATTTTTTTTTCCTGTACAAGCATGTTTTTTGCAAGTTAAAAATCAGTGTTGGTTTTTGCAGTTTGCTGTGCTCTGCAGTGATCAGTGATGTTTTTCCTGGGAGATTTGTTATTCAAACAGTGTCCTTGAGCTTATTCTGCTATCTAAGTTTTGTATTGAAGCCAGTACTGTACGTCAGGTACCACCTCGTGGAGACAATTAGCAATTATACTTCTTCCTCAGAGGTTTTTTTATGGAGGAAATACAGAATGGCACCTTCGCTACCTTCTTCTATGATGTTTCCTCCTTCATTACAATAACTTCTCAGTATCTTGAATGTCCTTGGGTAAAGATACATCTATTGGTATTTCTTGGGAATATCGTTTCGGTTTTGTCTAAGATTAGTAAGCAATTTAAGAATATCATCCAGAGATCTGCCCCAAGGCTGGATAGTTATGAGTGGCAGGGTGTGTGGGACAGCATGGGCAAATGCCTAGAACAGTGGGCACCTCCAGTGTTTTGGAACTTCAGCCCTGAACAAGTGCAGAATCCTGAAAAATTAGTAGAATATTTGGAAGAAGTATGCTGTCACCCTGGCAATTCTAGGGAGACACAAATCACTGCAACGTGCTGGGGCCTGGCCCATGCCTACTGAGCCCTGTTCAACACTATTCAGTACCCTCAAGGGGAAGAGAAGGTCACACGATCTGATGACAGAACAGGTGCTGTGGCTACTCCAAACCCAGTGACAGGCACTGTGGCTACTCCAACCCTGGCGACAGGCGCTGCAGCTGAACCAGGGAACCAACCTGTGCTGGTATCAGTCGCCCTTATACACAAGAAGAAATCTTGGAGGCGAAAGTCAGCTCATTTAGAAAAGGAGGATAAAAAAGCAGGGCTATCATGAGGAGAGGAGGAGGAAGAAGAACTTGTAAATGAGATGGAAACCACCTGATCCCTATCCCTGAGTGAGCTGTGAGATATGTGAAAAGATTTCAGACGTTGTCTAGGCAATCATATTGTCACCTGGCTGCTCTGATGCTGGGATAATGGGGCCAGTAGCCTGGAATTAGAGGGTAAGGAAGCCACGCAGCTGGGATCCATTTCTAGGGAAGGGGGCATTGACAAAGTGATTGGAAAAGGGCCACAAGCCCTCAGCCTCTGGAGGCAACTACCGTCAGGTGTGAAGGAAAGGTATCCCTTCAAGGAAGATGTTATATGTCACCCAGGCAAATGGACCACCATGGAAAGAGGTATTCAGTACATGAGGGAATTAGCTGTGCTGGAGGTGATTTTTGGTGACCTGGACAACGAGCAGTTATCCAAAGATCCATATGAAGTCCAGTGCACATGACCCATGTGGCAGAAGTGAGTACGGAGTGCACCAGTGTTGTATGCCAACTCATTGGCAATACTGACCTGGAAAGATGAAGAGGGACCAACAGTTGATGAAGCGGCTAGCCGAATGCAGGAACACAAAGAAAGTATCTCTTCCTCCCTCATCTCAGCTATGGGGAAACTGTCCTGGGAGTTCCAATGATTCAAAGAGGATATGTCCTACTCCCACCTGTATGGACCAGTATCTCAGCTATTAGGAGTCAGCGTTCTTCTGCTCAAGAGAGAGGATATAGAGGGTACACACCACAGGGTATCCTGTGGTCTTACCTGCATGACCATAGAAAGGATATGAGGAAATAGGATGGAAAAAACCCATGCCTCTAGGGTCGAGGTATGTTTATGTGAGTTGCAAGGAAAAACAATCACACAAGGGGATTCTTCCAGGAAAATTGCTGCTTCAGTTTCAAGTGGACAGTTCCCCAGACAGAGTCGAAGGGCTGGTCTTACTTCTGATCTTAATAAAGGGACTTCTGACTCGTATGTACAAGAAGTGGGTAATGAATACTATGATCAGGACTAGAGGGGCCCTGCCTCCAGCCAGGTGGAGGAAAGGGGTTTACTGGACTGTGTGGATTCGATGGCCTGGCACATCAGACTCACAGGAGTATAAGGTTCTAGTAGACACCGGTGCACAGTGTACCCTAATGCCATCAAGCTATACAGGGGCAGAACCCATCTGTATTTCTGGAGTGACAGGGGGATCCCAACAGCTAACTGTATTGGAGGCCCAAGTAAGCCTAAGTGGGAATGAGTGGCAGAAGCACCCCATGGTGACTGGCCCAGAGGCTCCATCCATCCTTGGCATAGACTACCTCAGGAGAGGGTATTTCAAGGACCCAAAAGGGTACCGGTGGGCTTTTGGTATAGCTGCCTTGGAGACGGAGGAAATTAAACAGCTGCCCACCCTGCCTGGTCTTTTGGAGGACCCTTCTGTTGTGGGGTTGCTGAGGGTCAAAGAACAACAGGTGCCAGTTACTACCACAACAGCGCACCGGAGGCAATATCGCACCAACTGAGACTCCCTGATTCCCATCCATGAGCTGATTTGTTGTCTGGAGAGCCAAGGAGTGATCAGTAAGACTCGCTCACCTTTTAACAGTGTGGCCACCTATATGGCCAGTGTGAAAGTCTAATGGAGAGTGGAGACTGACAGTAGACTATTGTGGCCTGAATTAAGTCACACCACCGCTAAGTGCTGCCATGAAGTTCTAGCTACATGCTAGGGCTTCAATATGAACTGGAGTCAAAGGCAGCCAAGTGGTATGCCACAACTGATATCGCTAATGCGTTCTTCTCAATCCCTTTGGCAGTAGAGTGCCGGCCAGTTTGCTTTCACTTGGAGAGGCGTTCAGTACACTTGGAATCGACTGTCCCAGGGGTGGAAACACAGCCCCACCATTTGCCATGGACTGATCCAGACGGCACTGGAACAGGGTGAAGCTCTAGAACATCTGCAATACATTGATGACATCATCGTGTGGGGCAATACAGCAGAAGTAGTTTTTGAGAAAGGGAAGAAAATAGTCCAAATCCTCCTGAAAGCCAGTTTTGCCATAAAACAAAGTAAGGTCGAGGGACCTGCACAGGAGATCCAGTTTTTAGGAATAAAATGGCAAGATGGACGTCGTCAGATCCCAATGGATGTGATTAACAAAATAACAGCCATGTCTCCACCAACTAGCAAAAAGGACACACAAGCTTTCTTAGGCATTGTGGGTTTTTGGAGAATGCCTGTTCCAAATTACAGTCTGATTGTAAGCCCTCTCTATCAAGGGACCCAGAAGGAGAACTGTTTCAAATGGGGCCCTGAGCAAAGACAAGCCTTTGAACAAATTAAACAGGAGATAGTTCATGCAGTAGCCCTTGGGCCAGTCCAGGCAGGACAAGATGTAAAAAATATGCTCTACGGCACAGCCAGGGACAATGGCCCTATCTGGAGCCTCTGGCAGAAAGCACCAGGGGAGACTTGAGGCCGACCACTAGGGTTTTGGATTAGGGGATACAGAGGATCCAAGGCCTGCTATACTCCAACTGAAAAAGAGATATTGGCAGCATCAGCAGGGGTTTGAGCTGCTTCGGAAGTGGTTGGTACTGAATCACAGCTCCTCTTGGCACCCCAACTGCTGGTGCTAGGCTGGATGTTCAAAGGGAGGGTCCCCTCTACACATCATGCAACTGATGCTACGTGGAGTAAGTAGGTCACACTGATCACACAACAGGCTTGAATAGGAAACCCCAATCGCCCAGGAATCTTGGAACTGGTCATGGACTGGCCAGAAGGCAAAGATTTTGGAATATCGCCAGAGGAGGAGGTGACACGTGCTGAGGAGGCCCCACTGTATAATAAACTGCCAGAAAATGAGAAGCGATGTGCCCTGTTCACTGATGGGTCCTGTTATATTGTAGGAAAGCATCGGAGATGGAAAGCTGCTATATGGAGTCCTATACGACAAGTTGTAGAAACTGCTGAAGGAGAAGGTGAATCAAGCTAATTTGCAGAAGTAAAGGCCATCCAGCTAGCTTTAGACATTGCTGAATGAGAAAAGTGGCCTTTTCTCTATAATGTACTTTATACTGACTCATGGATGGTGGCAAATGCCCTCTGAGGGTGGTTACAGCAATAGAAGCAGAGCAACTGGCAGCGCAGAGGCAAACCCATCTGGGCTGCCGCATTGTGGCAAAATATTGCTGCCCAAGTAGAGAACCTGGTTGTAAAAGTACATCATGCAGATGCTCACGTACCCAAGAGTTGGGCCACTGAAGAACATCAAAACAACCAGCAGGTAGATCAGGCTGCTAAGATTGAAGTGGCTTAGGTGGATCTGGACTGGCTACATAAGGGTGAATTATTTATAGCTTGGTGGGCCCATGATACCTCAGGCCATCAAGGAAGAGATGCAACATATAGATGGGCTCGTGATCAAGGGGTGGACTTGATGACCGTGGACACTATTGCACAGGTTATCCATGAATGTGAAACATACACTGCAATCAAACAAGCCAAGTAGTTAAAGCCTATGGAGGATGATGGCTGAAATATAAATATGGGAAAGCCTGGTAGACTGATTATATCGCACTCCCACAAACCCGCCAAGGCAAGCGCTATGTGCTTACAATGGTGGAACCAATCACTGGATGGTTGGAAACATATCCTGTGCCCCATGCCACTGCCTGGAACACTATCCTGGGCCTTGAAAAGCAAGTCCTATGGTGACGTGGCACCCCAGAAAGAATTGAGTCAGACAACGGGACTGGGCCACAGAGCATGGCATTGAGTGGGTATATCACAACCCCTATCATGCACCAGCCTCCAGGAAAACCGAATGATACAATGGACTGCTAAAGACTACACTGAGAGAGAGCAATGGGTGGTGGGACATTCAAACATTGGGATACACATTCAGCAAAAGCCACCTGGTTAGTCAGCACTAGGGGATCTGCCAATCAAGCTGGCCCTGCTCAATCAAAACTTTTATGTACTGTGGAGGGGGATAAAGTCCCTGTAGTGCACATAAAAAATATACTGGGAAAACCAGTCTGGGTTACTCCTGCCTCAGACAAAGGAAAACCCATTCATGGGATTGCTTTTGCTCAAGGACCTGGGGGCACTTGGTGCGTAATGCGAAAGGATGGGGAAGTCCGCTGTGTACCTCAAGGGGATTTGATTTGGGGTGAAAATAGCCAATGAACTGAATGGTATGATGTTAATTTCTATATAATACTGTATGTCATCACTTCTATGGTTGCTATACGACATATTAACAGTATTACAGTAAGAATCGCCCAGATTAATGAAGAACGAACTTTGATGAAACCAAGAAAAGTGCAGCAGTGATGGAACCAGAACTGGTTTCAGCATGCAACAGTACAACACCACACACCATCTCTCCTGCCCTGAAGGACTGTTATGACAGATGAAGCCCAAAGTCATGAACTAAATTAACTCAATGGACATTTTAGAGGGATGGCCCATAGACTAAAGGAATTATATCTGTGTGTGTATATCAAAAGACAGGGAAAGTGGTGGTGATAAATTGGAATGTGTTGGAAAGGGTAGGACCTGGGCATGACATAGATAATATAAAATAAGGGGTGGATTCTGTTCTGGTTTCGGCTGGGATAGAGTTAATTTTCTTTCTAGGAGCTAATATAGTGCTGTGTTGTGGATTTAGTATGAGAATAATGCTGATAACACACTGATGTTTTAGTTGTTGCTAAGTAGTGCTTACACTACTCAAGGACTTTTCAGCCTGCCATGCTCTGCCAGGTGCACAAGAAGCTGGGAGGGGGCATAGCCAAACTGGCCAAAGGGCTATTCCATACCATATGATATGCTCAGTATATAAGCTGGGGGGAGTTGGTTGGGGGGCAGCGATTACTGCTTAGGGACTGGCTGGGCATCAGTCAGGGGGTGGTGAGCAGTTACATCACTTGTTGGGTTTTTTGTTGTTGGGGTTTTTTTTCCCCCCTTGGGTTTTGTTCCTCTCTTTCTTGTTGTTTTCCTTTTCATTACAATTTATTATTATTTTTTAAAATTTCAATTATTAAACTGTTCTTATCTCAACCCATAAGTCATCTTACTTTTGCTCTTCAGATTCTCTTCCCATCCCACCCAGGGGGTAGGGTGAGCAAGCAGCTATGTGGTGCTTGGTTGCTGACTGGGGCTAAACCACAACACATATCTGCTGTTGTCTCTAATGATTTTTGTTATATGATTGGAAAAGAGTGACATGCTGTTTTTTCAGGATGGGAGTGTGTTTTTAAAAATGTCTTCAGTGGTGGAACTTATTGGTCCTTACCATGTACCATTTACAGTCTTTGTGCTTCTAGTTTACACAGAGTGATATAGGTGTGGTGGGTTGACATTGGTCAACAGCCATCCAGCTGCTTACTTGCTCACTCCCCACTCCTGCAGAATGGAGAGAAAATAGAAGGAAAGCAAGAAGACTCGTGGATTGAGATAATGACAGTTTAATAGGGAAAGCAAAAGCTGTGCCTACAAGCAAAACAAGAGGAGGAATTCATCCACTACTCCCCATCGCCAGGCAGATGTCCAGCCACTTCATGGGAAGCAGGGTCTCAGCATGCATAATGGCTGTTTGGGGGTACAATTACCATAACTATGAATGTGTTCCCCCTTCCTCTTTCTTTCCATGAGCTTTTATTGCTGAGCATGATGTCATATGGTATGGCAAATCCCTTTGATCAATTTGGGTCAGTTGTCCTGGCTGTGTCTACTTCCAAACTCTTGCCCACCCCAGCCTACTCACTGGAGGATAGGGGTGCATAGAGCAGGAAAGAGAAAAAGCCTTGCCACTGTGCAAGCACTGTTCAGCAATAGCCAAAACACTGGCTTGTTATTAACATTGTTTTAGCTACAATACAAAGCACAGCACAATATGGGCTGCTATGAAGAAAGTTAACTCCATCCCAGTCAGACCCAGTACAATCCCTACCCCTTATTCCATACCATTTGCATCATGCTTCAGTTCTGTGTTATCTGATACACGTAAGCATCCTCTGTCCTATTAATATATGGTTTCATTTCTATATCCTACTTATGCTTTTCTGTTTACTTACCTAACCTGCCCTGCATTACAACATTTAATCCTTCTATCCCATACCTTTTTTCTTCTTTCCTTTCTATTTATTTCTTATACCTGAAGTTCCCTCTCACCAACACTTACAACTGATACTACGTGCTAAAACCATCTTTACATCCAACAGTCAGGTTTATATATCCTCATTAACCACTATCCTTTGCTCCTTGACATACACACAGATATGATTTCCACATTCTATAGGCCCCTGTCAAATGTCCGTAAGAACAGTTGATGACTTGGGCTCCATCTTTCAGGGTGGTCACTCAAGACAAGAGAGGTGGTGTGTTGGGTTGTTGACTGCCAAGACCGACTTATGTTGGGTCATCACCATGCTTGTCCATGTGAGGCTTATCCTCTGGTGTTTCAAGTAGTTCCTACTGTAGTACTTCCTATAACATTCATCTCAAATCATGGGTTATTTTGCCTCAAGGTTAAATCTCCTTGAGGTACACGCTGGATTTCTCCATCCTTCTGCATTTTCCACCAAGTGCACCTGGGTCATTGACAGAAGGAAATCCCAGGAATGGGTTTGGCTTTTCCCAAGGGAGGAGCAACCCATGCTGCTTTTCCCAGCTGCTTCCCTACAAGCACTATGGGATCTTTATCTGTTCCCACAGAATGTAAGCACTTTGGTCAGCTGCCTAGGATGGATATCACCTCCAGTAGCCTGAGGCTTTACACCTGAACAGCACTTAAACCTATGATTTGTTGAGTTGAAGCTGAAGAGAGAAAGCGTAATAATTCCTTTTTCAGGCATCTGTCTCTGAAAGAAAGGTAGCAGTGGTCCAGAAATGCAGCATCCAGTAGCACCACCTCTTGGCTGTCATTTGGCAAGGTTTGTGGGTTCCCAACCCAGACTAACTGTTAGGAGAACTTGGGCTCCCCCCAAAAGATGTTTCAACATGGTCGTAGCGGCTGAGACTGCTTTTTTGGGTTTTTGTTTGGAGCTGCAGTGCAATTTTGAACTGAATCCCCTCCTTGCCCCCACTTATACTGCTTATTGGTTTGGTTCACAAAGTGGTTTTGGTGTGTACAAACAAGATTCCGTGAAGGAGGGCTGTACAGGAAACTTATTTCCAAGTACGGTTCAGCCTCTAACGGGGACAGAAGACATTGGTGGTCCCTTTCAACAGCTTGGTACCACTTCTGCATTGGGAACACCTGTTCAGGGAATCAGGCAAAATGTTTCAAGTAAAATACCCCAGCTACAGATAGATGTAGTGTCTTCAGTGTCAATTGCTTTGATGTAGTACTCTGTTCAGCTTGCACTAACTTCCTTGTTACTTAAAACAGAGCTAGAGAACGCTGCAGAGGTTGCCAGGAGGCTTAGCTGTTGGGATGGTCTACAAGCTGGGGCTTTTGCATGAGGCCTGTGGAAGCAGCTTACTTCATGAAGATGAGCCCTTGGAGCTGCATTCAACTTTCCTGTGAAACACTCCAACCTGAGACCTGCAGAGAAGTGAAGGGGTGCTGCATTGACAATTCTTACCTGTTAATTTCTGTGCGCTGATAATGCACTCACTGCTGTGTGCCTTGGATGCTAATTGCATGAATGTTGGACCCACTTGAACTAACTAATCACAGTAAATCCAGGAGTAATGGTGATTATGCCATGGTTGGGTCTGAAACCTATTTACATACTGGTTTTTCATGTAGGAAAGGTAAGTCATGTTGAAATAGACCTACAGATTTGCTCTACCCAATTTCTGAAGATAGGAGCCTGGAGAGGAGAGAGGATGCGTAACCAATGCAAGAAGTGTTTTACTAGGGCATGAAACTGATGGGATGTGGTACAGCTCAGAAGGTCTCCTAGCATGAAGCAGCGGTAAAAGCTAACCCTTATGAAAGGCAAAACCATTTGTGGACCTGGAGGAGGGCCTGGCTGAGCATACAGGAGTTGTGTGTAAGGTAGCCGTGACCTGCCAAGGCACACAAAGCTTCTTACAGAGAAGGTGTTTACCTGGAGAAAAAGCTACTTTATGTTCCTTTGTGTTAGTTTGAATGCAGGGGTGAGGGGTGGTGTTAGGAAATGTAACTGCAACCAGTGGTGAACAAACCTGTACAATGCCTTTCTTCTGAAGGCTTTCTTTTGCCCGAGTATGGGGCACAGCGCTGGGTGGCTGTAACGTGATCGCTGTGGCTCTGTCCCGGTGGCTGACACGCTGCTGCATGCCACACTAACCGCGTGAGGCAGGAAAACCCTGCGGGGAAACTCAATACGGAGAGAATTACAATAGCTGGTCTTTGTGGCTGCAGGGGCATGTGTTTTGCTGTTGTGAGGCTGTACAGGGATAAATAAGGGGACAACCTGTTTAAGCAATGCAGCTGCATGAACTCTTTTTATGCTGCATCTGATGCCGTACAATGGCCAAGGTCAGAAACATTGCAAGGGTTCCTGAAGTGCCAGGTTGCTTTCACACCTTCAGAGCAGCAGGCACACTGCTTAATGTCACGTTTCCAGGGGGAGGGTGTCCCTCCACTGAGTAGAGCTGCCTCTTGTTATATGGATGTGTTTTGGTGGAACAACTCTGTGGAAGTGGATCCAAGTCAAGCAGGTGGTTCAGAATAAGTAATATTTCATTTTTATATTGTTATGCTGAAGATAATCTGAAAATGAGCATAGGTACAGACCTTCTGTGATACAAAGGTGTATGAAATACTGTTTCTAATGGGATGAAGGTATATCTCTCCAGTGCCATACATTCTCATTTTATGGAAGGGAATTTCAAAAACATCACCAAAACAATAATCTAGTGCTTCAGAAAAAGATCTATCGTAACTGTGGTAGCCAATTCAATTGTGGTTCTTTTTTTTTTTCTTAATTTGAAAATGAAAAAAATATAGTTTTAGCTTTAAAATAATGTGATTTTGGCTTGAAATTTTTACTGAAATGGAAGAAATGCTGGGATTTTCCATTGGTGCTCTTTTCTCTTCCACCCAGCTAAGCGTCTCCTCCCCTCCCAAGCAGGGTGTACACAGCACATCACAAGCAGATAATTATTGCTAAGAGACCCAGATTGTTCACTTTCAGCTCATGAATAAAGCCCAAAAGGGTGGATGGTGCTACAGAATTGCTCCCATTCACTGTCAGGCACAGTGTTATCATTAGTTTTGATTGACTTTGCTTTTTCTCAGATCCTCTGGGATTTTTTCCACATGTCTGACTGCTGTTGAGCAAAGAGCTGAACATATTTTTCCTGATCACTGCCATGCTGAATCTGACCACTGACAGTATAAGTCCTTTTGCAACTCATTAAGTCATTTCTTTGTTTTCCCTCTCAAGATTTTACATTTCATAAGCTACTTGTACATCTGTGTTGGCCCTTGTCAGGACAGTCTCCTCTGTTGCAGTATTTCTCATGTATGCTACGAAGGAGCAGGAGAAATTAAACAAAATCAAAGTCTAGAACAGTATAATGAACAGTTCTCTTCATCTTTCCAAAACTTATTTTTTAGGTTTCATGACATTCTGTGATGGTTAGGAGGGCCTGGGGCCCACAGCCTCACCTCAAATACATGAAAACTTTTGACTGTTCAGACTGCTTGCTGTTAGACCATGTCCCTTTCATTCCCACTGGGGGTAGGATTCGAGGAGAGAGAACTTACTAGTACAGTGCTCCAGAGAACAAATTGAGTTCATGAGGTCAAATATGAGTATCTGAAGAGGAGGTAAATCGTTCAATGCAGACACAATTTCCTATTTTTCCCCCATGTACAGCACCACGCACACTCTAGTATAGCCAGGTGATACTGAGCAGTTAATATAGACTGTTTTTACACTTCTGTGCCTTGTACCATCATGGCTACTCGATGCTTGTACCTGTGATATATGGGAGATTTACAGCCTTTGTATAAAGACGAATTTTATAGCTTGCTTTGTGATGATAGAAGCTCTTGGTATTGGTCATACTAATTATCCTTCAGTTCCTCAGGGCAGTTTGGAAGAACTAAAGGGCATAAATATCGCAAGTGGATTCAGTTTTAATTATGCAAAAATTAGTTCTTGTTGAATGATATTCTGGTACTGGAATAATTGTAGACTAGGGATTGAATAGGAAAATATGGGTTACTTTGTTGTATTGCAAGTGTAACTGGTTGTCTGGGACTGAGATTGTTTTCAAGTGAAGAGTAAAAGATGCTGAATAGATGTGTGGAAGCTTCAGCACTGAAATAGTCATTTGCTGAGGACGGAATAAGAAGTGAACACAGGAAAAGTACTGTATCTCTGTAAAGCCATTAAAGACTAATCTTTACTCTCTTCTGTGCCTTACCACTTGGCCTAACCATTGATGGATGGAAATTCGCTTGCTCAGTTTTGCCTCTAAGTTGCTTCTTTAGTCCCTCTGCAGAAACCCCAGTATCAAACTTGGCATTCTCAATATAAAAATCCATTTTTATAGCCACTTGCTAATGTCTCTGCTCTTGCAAATCTCTTTCCAGTTTCATTTGCTTTCTGTGAATGAACATTAAAAATGCAGTTTTGGTTTTGTGGAGTTTGTAGATCTGTAATTTCCCATCTTCATCTTTGAACCTCAGGACTTATTTTAAAATAATAATAACATAGTAAATTAAGAAGTGGAATATTCTGTTATCTGTTCTTCAACTGCTGAGAAGAAAGTGGGGGACAAGAGACATTGCTTTTATTTGACTAGATAGGTGCAAAATAAATTCAGATTGAATATTTGGTGAATGATTTGTGTGTTACTTGTAAATTTGTACTGAATTGATTTAATAGTTTTGGCTCAGAAAAATTCCGGGTAGTGGAACTGAGGTTTTTTGGGTGGTTCGCCCACCCCCCACCCCACCCCACCCCCAGCCTGTATTAGGATGATGAGAACATTTCCTTCTGAGGTATAGAAGACATTGGCTGAAATGTCTCTTTTGCCTGAAAGGTCTGAATCCATGTCTGTCTTCTGACTTATGCTACTGCAAGGATGGGATATTCTGAGCTGGGGTTATCTTTCCTGTTTTTCAGCTCTGTCGATCTGAAAACTGAGATATTTATCAAGCAAGACAGCAAGTGTTTATGTTGTCTGAGAGGATGAAGATTTTGATTCACACATCTGCTCCAGTGCATGTATAATGGCTAAATTAGGAACTCTGTCTTAAGTTTTATGCCACCCTAGAAAAGCTGATACGCCTGCAGTAAGCCGCTCTCCTGGGATGTAATGGGTTTAACTTTCCTTGAACTAAGGAAATGCTCTGCACAGTAGGATATTGGATAAAAGGGAACGGCCACTGCTTTCTACTTTTGTATTTATGTGCATCCTTCATTTCTTTCTAAGTGCTCAAATCTGTATATTTAATTTTGGATTTGGAAGAACCTTTCATTTGATCTGAATACAAACAAAAGCGTTATGAGGTTTTATGCATTCATGTTTGGTTTTGTTCAATGGCCAAGCCAAGAAAGATGTTATCTACACAGTCTTACATTTGACTTTCTTTGCAGGGGCAGTGGTGGAATATTATGGGGGAAATATGAGAACTCTCTCAGTGCTGTCTTTCACCACAGCCGGTGTTGCAGGAGATCTTAAACTGCTATAATCTGTCTGTTGTTTTTTTTGCCAGAGTGGATCCAGCCGAGGTGTGGGACAGCTTCTGGAGCAAAAGGTGACCGAGATCCATGTTATATTAAGCACAAGAGCATGAACTTTAGGGTAACGATTTCATTACATCTTACAAGAGACCTCATTGGACAGCCTGTCTAAGACATACTTTACGTACAAGGACAGGAAAATTATTGCATGATAAAACTCTAATACTTATCTTCCATTTACATTTTGGAATATACTGTTGTAAGGAAAATGCCTAGAGTAACTATTTGTGAATGAAAACGTACATTAGTCCTCAATTCTAAAGTGTAATTGCCAAACTGCTGGTGAAATGTTTTGCTGTCAGGGCTGCTTGCATAGAATCTGTCAGTTTGTCAAAGAGCCTTTAATAACTCTCTTGTTTTTAGAGCTCTTTGCTTCCAAACTGTGCATGCTCAGAGAGAATGTGAAATAGGGACTTGTAAAGCAAAGTCATTTCTCAGTCAGAGGCACCCAGAACAAAAGGACCCTTTTGTTTTATTTTTCTGGCAAGATCCTGAATAGTAACTCTGAAGCAGTTTGGGCTACTCTTTGGAAGCCTGAAGTATCTTTGAACTGGCTTCCATGCATTGGGAATATGAGAATAGACTTACAAAAGAGAATACAGCAGTGCTGATGTGAATATCAGAGCAAAGAACTGCTTGAAGTTCACATTATGCTCAATGAATGGTTCTCTCAATTTCAATGAAGTATTTTTGTTTCATGGAGATGTTACAGAGCTTTCTTCAACTCCACCCCCACCACTTTGCAAATGCCACTTCATTTATGCAAGGTACTCCTGGTTATTTGTGGTGGCAGGAGACAGAGCAGAGAAGGACGATGACACTGGGTGGCTGTGAAAAACAAATACAGATAATACAAAACATATGCAAATAATTTTATAAAAATGCAAAGTAAAAGTGTAATGGAGATGAGATATCAGTGAGCTAATACTCACCTGAGCCAGTTGGACACTTGCCATATGAGCCTGGTTATTTGGGTGCAGAGTCCAAGCTGGCTCTTCCTGGAGCCAGCACAGATGCCTCTGTGCCTGTAGCCTGTGTAGTCCAGTGCCTGGGTACTCTGCCCATGGGTGGTGGTAAGTTGACTGGCTTTGATGTTAATGTATTTTCCAAATCTTTACTGGGTCCTTTAATGCTACGCTTTTAGTCTCAGCCGAGTGTGTTGAACCCACTCTTAAGGCTATAAAACTTTCTCTTTGGTAGGGGATTTCCTGTCTTTGGGATGAAATGTGTGGCTTTCCTAGAAATATCATGACAGTGCTTTCTACAGGATGGGTGCTATTCTGAGATTTCAGTTTTGAATAGACATGATTGTATATAAGTGTCATTTGGAGGAAACTGAGAAAACAAACCCATGAACAATGTTTTCAGGGTGTGTAGGAAAGCTAGCAAGATGGGATAAATTGGAGAGGTGCCAGGAGATTAAACGAGAAGTAAGAAGTAGGTGCTTTCTTTTAAATGTCTGAATTTCCCATTTTAGTTGGATGTGAACATGCTTGTTCATCAAATTTTCATTAATAATATGTAGATCCTCTAGTAGGTTTTTGTAGAATAGGACTTATAAATTCACAAAATAAAAGCAAGTCTTTTAATGGTAAACTAAGGCCAAGCAAGAACTTGGTGTGAGCATGTGCACATCTTTTTGTAGTGTGCGTGAAATGCTGAGCACAAGTTCATGACCGGAGTGAACTGAAACATTGGATGGAGAGATGCATCCCTGCTCCCCAGCATCTGCTGTGGACAACTGGATTGCTGCTGAGTGTAGGCATCCTCCGACCACATACAGCTGCCTTTTACTCTTTTTCTTCTTCATCCTAGTAAGCTGACTTTCACTGCAGTTTCAGAGCAGATGGATGGTGGCTTGCACAAGGCTCTCTCGGTAGCCTGTCCCCAACTTCTAGAAGTAGTTGTCTTTCCACAATTATATAAGCTGGGATAAGATTTTAACATAAGGCAAAAGCTATGTCTCGTGCCTTTGAACTACAACAAACGTCCATCTGTTGTTTGAATGCCATTTGGAACGCTTAACCCCTGCCAAATCCTGCTGCCTTTGAAGTCCATGGGAGTCTTGCCACCAACTCCAGTTGGGATAGGATTTAGCTGACAAAATTTTTGTTTGCCTTTGTTTCACATAATTTGTATGTGGACTCTAACAGACAATAACATCTACTTATGATTAGGGCTGGGTGAGGGAAGAGGGGATTTATAAGCAATATGTATCTCTGGCCTAGTGATTGAGAATTTTATAGTTCACTGTATTTTTTTGAGGTTATAATGCCAGTTAGATTTTGATGTTAATATCTGCTTTTCTCATTCCCTTTTGGGAATAATTTACTGGTCGTATGTCTTGACAAAGGGAAATTTAATTACATGAACTTGGACATCATACCAATTATTTAAAAAATCAGTTATTCAAGCAGTGCTGCTTTTCCTGGACAGTGGAGAAAATTTACGCATGTTAGGAAAGACAGATAAATGAATCCAGACACTCCTTGTAGCGAGTTATTGTATGAAATATTTAATAGATCCTTCAGTAACATATAGTTCTACACTTGTGGAATGTATAGTCTTTTATTTTTGGATCACTTGCACGCTTGTTATGCATAGTACACTTTTAAGCATCTGCTTAGGTATTGCCTGCACTTAGTATTTTCAGGATCTGTGATTACACCATATGCTACCATGGAGAGGATTATGCTGTCAGTGTTGTGTCAGAGTAGCATGGAATTGCAGTCTGGTACATAATTAGAAGGATATATTCAGGAACATTTCTTAGGTGACTGAATTTATATTGATTATTCAGAATAAGTGCACATCAAATTACAGACTTTGCATGTATGTAAGAAGCATACATACACTTAAAATGTCACAGGCTGATAGGGCACTGAAAAAATATGGAAGGATGAGCAGAAATAGTTTGTGGACCAGATCAAGTGCTCAGAACAGATTAGGGAGAGGTGTTTTGTGCAAAGTGATTTTGTGCTTAGTGGCCCGTCATCTTTCTTAGTGCCAGACTGTTCCTGTCACGCAGATTAGAAATGGCTGGAGGGTGGATTTGGACAGCTCTGAAGGGCCATTGCAGCATCCAGCACCTACGAGACACAGCGGTGTGTCTCTTTGGCGTTGGGTTAGCAAGGAGAGGCTGGTTTCACGTAGAATATTTCGTATTCGGGAAGAGACTATGCTTTTCTGGTACGTGCTAGATTTATCCGTGGCAGGATAAATCAAAGCTGTCCTAGAGCTTCCCAAAAGCTGGCCCTATCAGCTGCTGCAGCTCTGGCGCTGGACAAAGAAGAAGAAAGGGTCTAAATCGCCCAAGATAAAGGCTACTCTGCTTTCTGCTGGCAGAAAAAAAAATTGGTTGAAGAGAGTCTCCTTTTAGCCTTTGCTTTTTCGCAAGCCAGAAATGCAAATCATAATAAATGATGTGGTTTTGATCCAGAATCTCCAGCTGTTGTTTTAAGGAGACATTGCATATATGGGCTCATATTGAAAACGTAATGGATAATATAAAATAAGTGGTTCCAGATTGTGGGAAACTATAGCTTGTTATTTAGGGTGCTGCAGAATTTAACATGAGACTTAAGTGTACTTCCAAATGCTGTACTTCAGTGCCTTGGTGGCTATCCCTCACTGATGAGATGCAAACCCATATAACTGAAGAGCTTATTCTTGTATTTCTTCTCCTACTAGATGCTAGATGGGAGTTTCAGGTGCTTATCAATGTACAATTTGACCTAGAAGGAAACATATTATGCGTTTTGAGGAGGAATCATTGTAATTGTAGAAAGAATAATTATTCCTAATTTACATGGGACTGGTTATACCAGATGTGTTGTCTGAATCTCACCTGATTTTTGTATCACTGTGTCCTGGTTTCAGCTGAGATAGAGTTAAGCACTGTGAAGCCGTTGAACTCACTGGAGTTTCTGACTTACAAACCTGAAAAGAAGAGGAGAATCGTGGCTTCTGTTTGTAAGGTTGTATGTAAGACTGAACACAGCACTTGTCATGGTTGCCCTGTGCAGCTACTGAATATTTCATATGAAGTGCTATTTTGAGTATCTGATTAATTATTTAAAGCTAAACATGGTTTCTCCTCATGACATATGAGAGATTTGTGAGTGAGAAAGGCTAAATTGTATAGAATATTGTTGCCAAAACCACTTCTTGTTTGCAGTAATCTGCTAAAGCCAGATGTATATGAGCAGGGATGAAGGTAAGATTAATCTCTTAGATAAAACTAGGCACTGTAACGGGGATTTATGAATAATCATTTAGACCAGCTTTGTGGTCTGTTAGGTTCAGCGTCCCGTCACTGCTACTAGCCACTCCCAGGTGTTTCCTAGAAAAGTGAAAGAAATCCATCTATAGAGCTGATTAGATTTATTTATTTTTTTTAGATTGTAGTTAAAATTAATCGATCAGAGAAATCTCATTGGTCCTCCTTTATCTCCAGATATATCTTGCTGATTTATTTTCAGCTGTGTTATATGCTGCTGAAGTCATAACTAAATAACACTGTTTCTATTTATTGATGTACCCTTGATAAGCTAAAACACAAACTATTACTAAATATATAAACTATTGAAGCACCAATTATGAGGCACCTACATGAAAAAAAACCTGATATTTTATGTTTCAGTCCTAGTATCCCAGCCTTACAGACTTTTTTAGTTGTCTTTTACTGACAGCCTCATTTATTGACAAAATCACATTACAGGTTACATTATATTGCTGCTTTTTAAGGTTTCTGGTAACAACCTTTTCAGATGGGTACCTCACCTAATTTCAAATTGGTGTACTCGCAACAGTTGCTTTATATACCTTTTCCATCATACAAGAAAATATCTAGCTTTTACATTCAATTGATCATTATGCTTTGTAGTACATACTTTTCCTGTTCTAAGAGATGTGGGGACTTTCTTGACCAAAAAAAAAAAGCAAGCGAGTAGAAGTATACCTAATGATGGATTCTGTTCAATTCAAAGAATTGAAGACATTAATAATCTGATCTAGAGTTCATGTAAACAAATCAGACTTGGGATGCTGCAGTTAAATGCATGCTTAAGACTTATGGGAGAGCGTGGCTCTGGCTTTAATATGTTACACTAAAGCTTATAAAACTCATTCCTTACTGCCATAGTCAGTGATGTTTGGATGTAAATTTAAACTGAGAAGCATCGTTGCATCCACACATTTCTGTTCCATTAATGGGGGCTTACATTTATCTCCCTATTGTATCATAGATAATGATTACGGGTAGGTCTAGTCCCATAGTGCTGTGTATCAGATTCTCATTAGATCTGTAACCTTGCCGTAATATATCGCAAGAAGGCAGAGGGAGGCAGCACTGAATGAAGTACCTTCCATGGGTCTGTCACCTCGCCTCTGAGCAGTGCTGAGCTTGTGAAAGTGGGTGACTAGCCTCCTGGGATCTCGTCTTTCCCTGCCTGCCTTGGTGGTAGGCTCTCTCCATCCTTCAGCTCTGGGAGGCAGGCAGGCATGCGGGCAGGGAGAAGCACTGGTCCCTTTCTTCCCCCATAAAAAGAGCACCCTATGTTTCTTTTGGATTAGCCCACATCGTCTTCGATTACTTTTCCAAGCAATTGTATCTATGGGTATGTATCCTTAAAATTAATCTCATACCCTTTAAATTTTTTGAGTTGTAACACAGGTTTTCCAGCTAAGCAGCAGTAGCTGAAAGACTGCGCAAGGTTTAACTGAAACATGAGATGTTTTTGACCTCCTCTTCACGAATGTTTCCTAAACTTGAAAGTGAGCATGTGTGGAATCCACAAGATGATTCTTTTATACATAACTTGTGCCATTACAGCAAAATAACTGTTTTCATATGCATTACAGCAAAATAATAACTGTATTACAGCATTCGTATGCATTACAGCAAAATTATTCGTATGCATTACAAAATTATTCGTATGCATTACAAACTATTCGTATGCATTACAAATTATTCATATGCATTACAGCAAAATAATAACTGTATTGCATTACAGCAAAATAATATGTATTCGTTCATTAGTGTAAAAATATATACTTTGGTTGTCTGTGGATCTCCTTTTTCTCTGAAAATATTTGGAGACAGTTGAGATTTAAAGATTATGTTTGATATAATATGCTTAAGAGGGGCTTAGAAGAAAAAAGCCGACTTGGATTATAAATTGTTTGGTTTTCTTTTGTTATGGCTAAAGGAGCATGTGATTTTTCTTTCTAGGTAGCGGTGGTACATGTTGCTTCTCAGGGCTGCTGGGTGATGGGAAGTTTCCTCTCTAATAGTTTGAGTGGGGCTATTAATAATATTTTGTAGAGAAGCTGTTGAAATCTGTGAATATGCACCATGTAAAGTGTCACGCTTTTCAAAAGCGGCACAGGAGAGAAGCTGTTGAGAATCGAAGTCATGCTTGTGTACTGTTCTTGGGATTGAATGGTACTGTCTTTCCCTTAGTTTGTTTCTTCTGGAGGGTAGAAGTCCTTCTGTGAGCTAAGGAATTCTTCATTGAGCTGTGCTTCATCCAAATGTGTTCAATGACATTGAAGTGGTTTTAATTGTAGGCTGCAGGGGGTGGGGGCATTTGAGAACACAGGTTGCTGCCAGATCTGTCAGTGTTTTATCTGAAGAATTTCTATGAGGGGAGGGTGCAAGTCTTCTGAAGGTTTCATACGCTGTAGTAACAACCATTGGTTGGCAGTATTTAATACTGAAAAGTATTTTTAAAAGTAAGCTTTTTGCAAAAGTTTGGTTTCATATGTCAAAATGAACATATCTGAGGGCTTTTCAGATTTAACCCTCATTTCATGTAGAAACTATCCATGTGGTGCTTGCAGCACCTGCACAGTCTGATTAAAAAAAAAATGATGTTTTCCACATCTTTATGCTCTCTGTCTTTTCTATTTTTTCTTTCCCTTCTAATCTTTTTCTGCCTTTGCCTGTGACAATTTTTTCCATTCCTTTAAGCTGTATCATTTCTCCCACTGGTTGCCTGCCAGCTGGCTATCTGCTTTTGAGGATGGGGCATCTGTAGGTGAGACAGGTCAAGCTGGCAGGTGTTCCCACTCTAAATTGAACATCATGGGACCAAAGAAACAAAGCTTTTCTTATTTTTCTTGGCCTTATAAGTGGTCCTTTCAGGATCAGGCACATGAAAAGGTTTTGGCTCGTTCTGTTTTAGGCTGCAGGACATGGCACACTGTAAAAGCAGGTTCAGATTTGGGTTGGGTACGATTTCTTGCCCACATAACTCCTTGCAGCAATCCCTATCCCCAGGCCCTGAAGTTCTTCTCACCTTGCCACCTTCTCTTCCCTGCTCCTGCCCTGGGAGGACTTGGGTACAGCAACAGCTACCCACACGGGGAGTGATGCTGGCAGAAACCCACCAGGTGCTTCCTTCATAGGAAGCAGGCAACTTGTGGAATAAGAGGGGATGTACAGTAGGGATGCGGTCTAACACAACTAGCCAGCTTTCTGTTACCTCTGATGTTACGAATCATTAAGCCTTTCCCCAGCACCACCAGCTGCAGTGGGCTGTTGCTAGCTGTTGAACGTAGCACGCATCAAGTCTGCTTCGCCTGCTTGCACTTGAGGCTTCCTCTGCTGTTTACAGACAGCTGCAAATGGGTACTTTCAAAGGTGAATGTATTAAATAGGTCTTACACCTAATGTTATCTGTGTTTTGTGTTGTCAGTGTGGGTGGCTTTGGGGGGGGAGGTGTTGGTTGTTTTGTTTTGGGTTTTTTTTCATAGTCTAAGTTATCCTATTCTGTTACCCCAGATAACTGAGTTGGCTAAGTGCTGCCTTTTGTGGACAATTGTGCCAGGATTTATGAAGAGCAGTAGGGCATTCCCCATTGGGTGCTAGGCCTTGCACAAACACATCTAAAGCATCAGCGGTGCTAATAGGAGTTTTGTCACTGACTTCTCCCAAGTTCAGGATTTTCCATGTGGCTTTAGAGAGAGATCTGGCTTTGCAGTTGTTGTTCTTTGTCTTTGTACTTAGCTTGTATATGACCTGTGTTTAACCTGAGTGCTCCTGATATAAAGCTTTCTATACAAGCTCTCTAGTTTCTTATGTCTCAGCTTGGCTGCCTAATCAGGAAGAGGATTTTTAAACAATTCTTTAGTAGGCATAAGAAACAAGTGTGCTTAACATAACTGCAAGTGTGAAATAAGCAACCTTCTGCTGAAAGTTCATATGCCAAACACAGCTAATCCACCATATGTGTGACCTAAAAAGTACAGACACATGGATATTCTTCCCTCCCCCAGTCTCTTAGCCTTTTCATGGCTGCTGCAATTGTGAGTAGTCCAGTAACACTATATGCTTGATCGATGTATGGGATCCGTGATGGTATTTTGCAGTTAGGGTTGCTGCATTGCATAGCATGCCTCTAAGTGAAATGAAAGGAATACCATAAGCTTTTCAGCTGTGACATGCCACCTCAGCAGTGGTATGCCTTCGGGAAAAAGAGGAGTGTGACAGCCTTTCAGGAGCCCAGGATGCACGTTGCATACCAGCAAATATTCTGATCTTGATTCTTATTTAAGCATTTTGTATGTTCCTGATGAGTTTTCCGTACAAAGGATATGAATCTGTCCTTGCTCTCCAATTGCATCTGCTGTGGCCCCTGGAGTTACCCTGGTTCCAGCCTGAAGGAGAGAAGACAACTCATGGTGCCCTGGACTATAGGAAAAATAATATGTATTTTAGAAAAGGATGCATTTCTTGGGCATAGCATAGGGGAGATATGGCTGTCATACTCTTCGGATTTGTTTCCTTGCCTCCAAAGACCAATTACAGAAGATTAAGCAGTGCCCAGCCCTGCACCCCCTGAAGTCATTTGAGGTCTGATCCTGCACAGATGTCACATAAATGGCAGAACTTTTACTCATTTGCAAGTAGGTCAGTGCCCATCATGGGTCCCGTTTTGTGATACATCATTTGTGTCACTTATTACGTTGCTGCAGGATGTAATACGTTACCCATTTATGTCAAGATTGGAAAAACAAGCAAGGTATGTACTGTGTCATAGCCAATGTGTAAGCGTGTGCTCCACGACTCTGTTGTAGACAGAATACAGTTTGGCCAAAGTTAGTATAATCTGTTCATTTGTATGCACAGCTAAGATTACTGAAGAGTAGCTTCCAGATAAGGATTCATTTAGGGAACCGTGGCAACTGCTTAATTAGCTATAGGTATGGCTTTAATTGCAGTCTGTAGCCAATAAAGAATATGTTTGCTCTATAGGAAGAGGCAAAGGAATAGAATATGTGCATGAGGCAGTTTAATGTTTAAAGTACTATTTGCAAATACAAGCTATTAAAAAAAGTGAATCATGCTGGAAAATGGTCCCAAGCCATAAAATATTAATTGATCATTAAGTCGTTGTAAGAGGCACTGATATATACCCTGTATCTAAATGTGTCCCCTTTAACTTCCATCTGCTGTTTGTGTACACCAGTGACGAAAAAATAATTTTTTTTTCTTAAGAACCAGAAGGTAACAAAGCGTTTGCATTTTATGGAGGGTGTGATGCACAAAGGCTGATCAATATTTCACCAATAAGAAAGTTTGTATTAATGGAATGATGGCATTAATGTTTAAGGTTTTTCAAAGCTACTTGGAAAATGTCCTTCACCTGTAAGAGAGGACAGCACTCTAAGAGACATGGTTGCCTTTAACAGTCTCAGTTCAAAGTCATAATGTTTGGGGACATGGCAGGTATGGAATATAGTATTACTAATTTTATATCAAAGGCTTAACTACACCTACAGTATAAGAGAATATACATACCACATGGATAAGGAAGTTAGGAGATGGCTTGAATCTTTCAGCCCAAAGGTGGACAATCTGGAGAAGTTTTTTAGCTTGCAGGCAGAGAGCTGGAGTGACGATTATTGCAAGGTCTGGGCTGGGGAGAGCTCTCCAAGAGACAGCAGAATCCAGGGTGCTTTATGTGCCTGTACAGGGGAAGAGCCCCAACTAACAAAGTGTATCTGAAGGGTGCAGCAGCAGATAGAGGACCTGAAAATTATTTAGCAATGCAGTGATGATTCTTCACGTGAAAATCAGACCTCCCAACTGAAAATGGCACTGTGTCCTGTTGTTCAAGCCCCCCTTGGGGCAAGTTAAGTAGGGGAAAAGGGAAGGAGTGGTCCTCAGCTGATGCACATATCTGTGCATCCATAATATTAATTTACAGTATCAGCTTTATAGCAAGTAAATGGTTGTATTGATCTGCAATATGTACATAAGTCAAGAGAAACAGCAGAGCAAGTGCTGAAGTCTGCTGGACTCTTTCTTGTGCTGCTTATTGTTGTTTTCTGTGTGTATACTTGACAACTGTTTTTCTGGGAAAATTTGATTTTGATAACAAACAATCTGCTGTGAAAACATACACAAATGGTACCTACATTACTTAAATATTTAACATGCTAGAGCAGCACTAAAATACTACCCACCAGTACTATATATACACTGTATTGCTGTATATTTTCCAAAATGGAAGTCTGAAGGCCATACGTTAAAATAAAGGAACATGGTTTTCCCCAGAAGGTAACAAATTTTCTCTTCTTACCACAAGTGCATTTAGTGCTCCTCTTCCAGTGAGAAGAAAATGTCACAGTTGGGAAGGAGGTTGGAACTAGGACATATTTGCCCACTGAGAGGACTAGATTTCTTGCTCATTTTTTTCATTTGCGATTTCTAGCCTTTCTGAATACAGACTAATAATTTCTGATGCATTCTAGCTCTAGTAGGACTTTTTGGTAGTGTTGATTCTTCCATTAAAGAGTGAAACTTAACAAGCTATGCTAATGTAACTGACCCAAGGAATATGAAAGTATATATTCCAAAATTAATACCTTAACTTTCTGAACTGTGGGAATATGTACCCGCTGTTTCAAAATATTCTGTCAGGGAAAAAACAAACAAATTTCTTTTTTTTTTTTTCTTCCTAACTTTTTTGTTTTAAAAAAGCCAGTCCCCAAATTAAGGAATGGATGAAAATTAAGGAGGAAATGTCTGCTTGACTTACAAGTGCTAGATGCTGCTTCTTTGCATTTAAATTTGTGTGTGCTCTGACCTGGTAACTACCAGATAATTTGTATTTATATTCTTCTCATGGATATTTTGGGTTCTGTCAAACTATTTCCCCTTAGAAGGTGAACTTATAGCAAGTAAAAAGCATGGCCAAACAACAGTATTAGAGAAGATTATGTCTGCCTCTAAATGGTGCACTACAGGTACCAGTTTCATTGTGTATTTGGAATTTTTGTAAGATGTTTTGTAGAACTACTAAGAGAAATTTTGTACTTACCAAAGTAGTAATTTTATTCACTGTGGATTGTTACCGGGTAGTAGTAATGGAAGTGCACCCCTCAGTTTCCAATGTTTTAAATGTTTCATTTTGCAAACTTCAGTTTTGTTCTGTTTGCCTCTACCAGAATGTCTTGGTCTCTGCTTGTACCTTGGTGGAAAAGGGAATGCCTGCAAAGAAGCTTTTCTCCTTGCCCTTTTAGCAGAGCAAGCTGATGTATCATACTTACCGTGCTGTATGATGCATACCTATGATGTCAATGGTGCAGGGAATGGTGAGACCAGTACTTTTCCTCCTCAAACTTGGACCTGAGGAGTGCAGCAAATCATAGAATCATAGAATTAGTAAGGCTGGAAAAGACCTCTAGGATCATCTAGTCCAACCATCAACCCAACACCTCCATGCCTACTAAAAAAGTGCCACATCTACAAGTTTTTTGAACTCCTCCAGGGATGGTGACTCTACCACCTCTCTGGGCAGCCTGTTCCAATGCTTGACCACACTTTCAGTAAAGAAATTTTTCTTAAAATCGAATCTAAACCTTCCCTGGTGCAACTTGAGGCCTTTTCCTCTCGTCCTATCACTAGTTACTTGGGAGAAGAGACTGACACCCACCTCACTACAACCTCCTTTCAGGTAGTTGTAGAGAGCGATAAGGTCCCCCCTCAGCCTCCTTTTCTCCAGGCTAAACAACCCCAGTTCCCTCAGCTGCTGCTCATAAGGCTTGTGCTCTAGACCCTTTACCAGCTTCGTTGCCCTTCTCTGGACACACTCCAGCACCTCAATGTCCTTCTTGTAGTGAGGGGCCCAAAACTGAACACAGTATTCGAGGTGCTGCCTCACTAGTGCCGAGTACAGGGGCACGATCACTTCCCTCGTCCTGCTAGCCACACTATTCATGATACAAGCCAGGATGCTGTTGGCTTTCTTGGCCACCTGGGCACACTGCCGGCTCATGTTCAGCCAGCTGTCAACCAGCACTGCTAAGTCCTTTTCCACTGGGCAGCTTTCTAGCCACTCTTCCCCAAGCCTGTACCGCTGCATGGGGTTGTTATGACTGAAGTGCAGGACTCGGCACTTGGCCTTGTTAAACCTCACACAATTGACCTCGGCCCATCGATCCAGCCTGTCCAGGTCCCTCTGTAGAGCCTTCCTACCCTCAAGCAGATCAACACTCCCGCACAACTTGGTGTCATCTGCAAACTTACTGAGGGTGCACTCGATCTCTTTGTCCAGATCATTGATAAAGATACTAAACAAGACTGGCCCCAAAACTGAGCCCTGGGGAACACCGCTTGTGACCGGCCACTGACTGGATTTAACTCCGTTCACCACAACTCTCTGGGCTCGGCCATCCAGCCAGTTTTTTACTCAGTGAAGAGTACACCTGCCAAAGCAGGTATAAGTGTACCCATGGTACTCCTGTGTAGGTCTCACTTGTCTTCCATAGATAAATCAGCTATTGTCCGTGCTCTCAACTACTCTAGTTCTTCAGTATCAAACCCAACCAAGTCCTAACTAATACTAACCACACGTACATTACAAATTAAAACTTGTAAAATACATGGATTCATTTACTTCTTTTGCTTGTTTACGCCAATAGTCACATGAATGTAGTGATGAAAGGGACTGCCTATCAGTCCCCATCCAGTCCTCTGCAATCACAGGCAATCATGCAACTGTTGTGAAGCCCATAGTATCTATTGCATGTGGGCAACACATGAGGAGCCATAAAGCATTTCTTTTGTGACAAATTTAATCTACAGTACAGATAAAAACCCCACAACTGTTACAGTTTCCCTCCCAACAACCCAATTCTTGCCCAGAGACACTGGGAGGAATCGAGTGCATTATCCACACTCAAAGTCCTGCTACAGCACAAGACTTGGTTATAGCAAAACTCATTGTTTTGGGTCCTATGCAAGCTTTGTGTTCATACGCTGTGTTATGCAGAGCACATTTAGAGCTCCTATCGAGTCCTAAAAGAAACATGGAAGGGTCTTGAGGAAGTTTACAGGATGATAAAATTAAGGGTTAGATGTTTGAGGACTTTATATTATTGTCCAGTACCCTGTGTTGGAAGGGGAGGGTAGGACTTTATTTCTCTGGAAGTTGGAAATAGCCTGTAATTCTCTTCCAAGCTCAAATAGGGATGCTTGTTAAATGTCTCAGACTGGCCAAGTAGCTGGAAGGATCTGATGCTGTGGAGGCTGAAAGGCAATGGAAGTCAGCTGGAAATTGGAAGGCTGGTCATAGAGAATTAGCTCCTTTCCCCACTGACCTTCTCCTGTGAGAGAATTACTGGTATTCTGGTATTCTTACTGAGAGCAGAATTTTACAACTGCAAATGCATAAAAATGACTGAGACTGTCATCAGTTTAGTGACATACAGAGAAAGAAGGATGATTTCTGCCATGAAGCGTTGACAATTACAGGCAGAAAAGATTGACGTAGGTCAGCATTGCAAATTTTTATGCATCTCCCCATCACTTAACTAAATTCCTCACCTGAAGCAGGGATAAAAAGTTGAAATAACATTTTGAAATGAAGATTTCCTCCCAGATTGGTCCCAGTTAAATAAAGCATTTTGTCTTGATTTTTGCCCTTTGTTTCTTTTTTGAGCTGAATGCTTACTTGCCCTTCAAAAGGTTTAGTATTTTTTTTTGCTTGAAGGCAGGCACCCTAAGCTTTTTTAAAATTTTAATAATTTATTTTTGCTTTAAAAAACAACAACAACAACAAAACTTTATGAGATGAAATAAACTGTAAAAAGTCAGTGATAGTTTTGAAGCTGACCAATTGTATTCTAGCTCTGTAACTTTACTTCTGAGACTCCAGCAGGACACATTGCACGCTTCTCTCTAATCAGAGAGAGATGCCATAACGAAGGACTATGGAAATTACCAAGGTAGTTTGGGTACTGGCATCACTGTTGCCATATTAAAATGGTGCTGCAACATGTGTAATTTATGCATCTGTTACCTCTTAGCCAAGTAGCATTAGCTGTAGCTCAAATAAGTTTCTCTAACTTGATGAAATTCCTATTCTCTGTTGAAAGAGAGTGCTTTTCTGCTCTCTATTCTATGTTTAGGCTCTTGTTCTGAAATGTGAAGGTGCACAGGAGTCCCTGGTGCAAATTAATCTTCTGTGGTCTTCTTTCAAGTGAAACTAACTTCCATGCTAATCTGTTCTGTGCGGCTGTCAAGCCGTTTGCAAGACTTATTGATCCTCACCACAACAGAAAAGTGACACTTGGGCAACAGCAAACTGCTTTTGAATGTTTTCTGATGTATTGCTGGCATTAATGCTATTCAGCTTAGCACTTGGCCAGATATGTTGTTTTGTTTCACCTGTTGTTGCTCTGTTCTTTGTATATTGTCTTCAAATATGGAGATGCTTACAGTCTAATTTACACAGCACCTTGGAAACAGACCTCCACTTTTTAAAGTAGATTGCTGGGTACTACTGTGTTTTTTATGAACAGAGAAACAAATAAACCCTAGCATTGCGGTTTGTTCCAGTGCTGAAAAAGGCAAGGAAGGATTGCTGGAATCTGTATTATACATGAAGCTAAGACTGGGAAAGGTCATGGGTCACTGAGGTTCTCTAACATGACTGGGCATATGGGGGTGGAGCAGGTACGAGTCTATAGGTAATGAAAAGCATATGGCTGCACTAGTCTTTGGCCATAAATGAGCTGAAAGGAAGATTTGTAATGACTGAGACCTGGGAGCATCTTACGGCAATTTAGAGAAGTAAAACCTTGCAGAGCCTGTTTCGCACTGGCTGGTCAGAGATGACACCTAATCAGAGATGTTTTTATTGAACTGCGCTGAAAGATGCACTAGAGATTCAGGGAAGCCTGATGGTAAAGGGGGGAGGTATATATAGTAGTGACAGCAAGAATGGATATGACAGAGGGAACAGTGGGACAGTTGTCATACTTATTTGTTGGTGTCAATCCTATCCAGAAAAATATGTCAACTCTTTTTGGAAGCTGAATTATGATTTAATTGTCAAACTACAGAAAGAAATGAATAAAAATGCAATGTGTAGAAATAGGATGCACCTTGAAAACACTCCAGTTGGAGACAGTCAAACTTTATTATAGTATGTCCAATATACTGAAGTTTTTATGGAGAACCTTGCAAGTTCTCTGGCATTTCAAGCCAAAATGTTATGCTTTTAGGTGGGATTGTTTGCTCAAGGGCATTTGGGAGGATCTTGAGGTCACAAACAAATAGCTAGTTGCAGATAGTGCCTACTCTCAGGAACTTATTATGTGAGAGACTTAAAACTGTTTTTTGGGTTTGGGTTTTTTTTTTTAGAAAATAAAGCATTGATAAAATACTATTTGAAAAGCCATTTGCAAGAAGCAGATCTCAGGATAGCATTCACACAAGTCAGGTGCTTGATGCAGCTATTTTTATATGGCATGTGGTAAATGTACTGAGTTATATTCTTATTATCCAGTCTACTGTCCCTCCAGACCTGAAAGAAATATGTCTTTTGTTTTATGCCCGGGGCTGGGAGCAGTCTCACAGATGCAATTTGGCAGACAGGAGGTCTCTTTCGGCATCTTCTCCAGTGACCGCTATGAAATGCTGTCTGCTGTCTCCTCTGGCCACAAAGCAAAGAAAAGAGGAAGGACTGGAAGCCCCTATAAAGATCAGCAGTTTGACAACAGCTTTTTTTCCAAGAAATGGTTGTGGGGGGAAGAGTTAAGGAAGGGAAAAGGCATAAGGTCTGCTGCATGACAGGGGAGCACAGGTTAGAGGGTAAATTGAAGACTTTTCTTGAAGCCAAGGTGAGGCACCTGTAACGTGAGAATGGAAGAGGACCAGACGTTGTCAAGGGGAGCAGAAGCAGGTGGAGACAAAGAAATTAAGGGGCCTTAAGATGGAAAAATAGAAGTATGGAGGAAAAAAGAGATGGCCTATCCCGCCTATCCCTCCTGTCTTTTTGTGGCATGTGTCTTTGGTAATACATGACCAAAAAGAGGAACAGCATGAATATATTGTATCTGGGTTGTGACAAAGCAGATTGCTTAATCTTTTGGTGAAGATGTTGTTGTTAACAGGGTTGTTATTTCCCTTTCTATTGTGCTGAGAAATTCTGAAAAATGAAAATCCTAGGGAATTGCTTGTGTCAAAGGAAAATTTCAGGCTTACATTTTACAGCCTGCATTTTTCAGTCTACTGCAGTCAGGTGTGTATCCTGTACTGGTGTGTGACAGACTGTCAGAGAATGAGTACTTTGTTAAGTACTAGTTAATTTATTATGACATTCATCTGTTTAGAGTGATTAGCTTTTTGACAGATTTTTTTTCCCCTTTTCAGTTAGTGCCTCAAGAATTAAGGGCTTCATGTGGAACAATGAGCAAAAGCAGCAGCTGCAGGAATGCAGGGGAAAAACCCTAATCTTAGCAGGTTATTTGAACTACCCTAGGCCTGGTTTACAACCATAGGTGCAAGAATACATATGGTATGCTGTAAGTGAGCTCCGCCCCTGAGTCAAGGAAGTGAATATCCTTCTTTCTAAAGCTAAAGCAATCCTCCTCTGCTGCCTGCTTGAATCTTTTCTACTGGCTTCTTTACCAAGAGCTCTGCCACTGGCTCCGTTCTCCTGAGCGGCACTGCCCATAAAGTAGTGCAGTGCTCCCTGTCTCTGCAGCATTGGCTGATGGAGTCTTCTGCTGCAAGAACTAAAGCTTGTTCGGTATTGCTCTAAGCAGCTTTAAAAGTAAAGGATTATTAATGTGTTCAAAAGTGTTTTCTGCAGATATATTTAAAGATAAAAATCAAAAATTTTCAAAGGTTCTAATAGCCCTTTTATGGGATACTCAAATCTAAAAGCTCTGTTGACACCTGATCATTTATTTTTTTGATTATTTATTTAAGGAAATTAAGTCTTTGGTTCTTCAGTCTCGGACTGAGGACCTGAGTGTATGGAAGCCCGTAAACCTCTCTTCTCTTGGACACTAAAGTTCTACAAGCTGACTAAATGTTGGGTTGAAAATGATTTCTTATGTCCAGCAAAATGGCCAAGAGATCAGAAAGCTTTGGATATCTTTATACAGATTTATTATCTTTATACATGTTTATTAATTTAGTTTACCCATGACGAGTCTTAAGTCACCCATGTTAGTAATAAAGTGGGAAAAAAGAAAATCTGAATATGTAGGACTGTAATGCATGAGAGGTGAAAATCATTTATAGGGTTGGGGTAGCTGTCTACCAAACACCATGTTCAGCTGTCTCGGTAAGGCTGCACCCACCTGGACATACCTGCAAGGAGAGGGCAGCGCAGCTGTCACCTGCCAGGGCCAGAAGGGAGCCACGTCTCTGTCTGATGTCCTGTTACTGATGGGGAGCCAGCGCAGCATGGTCCTTGGTCCCTTCCAGGAGCATGGGGGTCAGACCATGGCTGGGGGAGGCCCTGCATGGTGACATGAAGCAGCAAGAGCCATGCTGAAGGAGTGAGGAGGTTGAGAGGCTCTCTGTCTCCCATAGCCTGAATAAAGAATCCCCTTTATGCTCCTTACAACTCAAATACTGTTTTCAATCTGCTAGGAAGGATCCTGCAGGCACCAAGCACAGGGAAGGTGCTTAACAAGTAATAAAGAATAGCAATAACAACTGATTAGGTCTGGGCAGGTAAGACGAGGGGGAATACTTTGCAAATATTTAAAGTCTTAAATGTATTGCAAGCAAGTCCCTCCATGCAATGTTGTTAATTACCCAGACAACAGAAGCTATGCAATCGCCTTCAATCACAGGCTTCTATTTAATAAGCTTATTGTAATGTATGGCTATTAAAGCTCTTCTAACAGTTTGTGCAAATTTCCAGCTTTTTCTCCCAGGGCAGCATTGCAAATCAAGCTATAAAATTTAAAATTCATTGGTAAAGCTACTTTCCTCCTATTAAAGTAAGCAGATGAAAATACCTAACGGCAGAGCTGAGAGTGGCATCCTCTTGGCAGAGTGATGGGATTGTCAGGCAGCACTGGACATCCGCAGCCGTGCTGCCTGGCGTGGCGTGGCTTAGCCAACTAAAACTCTCGAGGAGATCTCACAAATCCAGCAGAAAAACTTGCACATTCACGCTGTTAAAAATGCTTTCGGTGGCAGGAACTGAATCTTATTTGTTGATCATCCATAGTTAAGGCAACCAAGTTCCTGCTCTGTTGTACCAGCCCTGTTCAGAGCAACCCTGTTACGGGAAGGAAGTTGCTCCAATTGACATCAGGAAACTGAGAGCAAAGTTTATCCTAATAAAGTTCCTTCTGAGATTAATTTGCCCGTTTCTATTGATTTGGCTGAACTAGTTTCTTAAATGTATCTGCAATACAACATCCACTCGTGAGATTCTGCTGGCAGACAGCTCTTGTGTGTTAATAGTCACAAAAAATAAGTAATGAGAGGGAACACTCAAGAATGCTTCCTGGGCAGTATCAACCTCACAGAATCAATTCTTTACAGACAGGCTAGTACTGTTTAGGATGTTATTCCTTGGCTATTTATGATCATAAATTTCCTATATGACATTGTTTTGTTCCATTTTAGATTTAGACAGTGCACTAGAGTGATAAAACAAAAGAAGCAGTGCAGTGTTTTGACCCCCAGCAATACGCAATAGATTCTGTGAGACATTCCTCCTGTCCTACTAATTTGGTTAGACCATTTACAGGTTTTGCAAAATATTTATGGAGGTGAAATATCTGCAACAGTCAGGTGAGATATTTTGCCATTAAAAACAGTGTATGTTTGGTATCTGAAGATACCACCGTATGTAGAATCAGACAATACAAATACTATATGCGGTATTTTTACGTGTTTGTGTCTGACTCTTCAAGCTGATGGTTGGGTAGAGGAAGAGAGGAAATTCTAAAAAGAAAACAAAAGCAATTAGAAGCAATTATGGCTGTTGCCTTTTCTTTCTTTTCTTGGCGTTCTCTAAGCACATTTTGGGAAAGTTCGGACCTTTATAAAGACCTTATACAAGGGATGGTACGAAAGCTGCCATCACTGCCTCTTGCAACAGCTCCTGTGGCCACAGAAGCTGTCCTGCAATGTTGTTAATTCCCCAGACAACGGAAGCTACGCCTCTCTCTCCTGGTTGCCTGGCCATATCAGGGATCCCGCAGGGGTGGGGAGTGCTGCAGCTCCTTCAGGTGGCTCTGCCCAGGTCTTCTTCCTGGGGGTGTGGGGATGAAGGAGGCTGGGGCGTGCGTGGGAGGGAGGTTGCAGGACCAGAGTTCAGGCCCGTGCTGGAGGGAGAGTGGTAAGATGAGCGCAGCCAGCTCCCACAACAGGTGGGCACTTGCCAGTCCCTTCTGGACACCCAGCCAGAGCACAGCCACTGGGGGAAAAATTCCTCTTCCAGGAGAAATTTGAAAGCTTCCAAATTAAAACCTTTTGTTTGTTTTAAATGCCTTTCTTCATCTCCAAGTAACTATGCTTTCAAATGCACTTTGTTGGTGGGATTTTTGTTTGTTTGTAAGTTATTAACCTGTCCCCTGTGGAAGTCCTGAGTCAGTTCTGTTTAAACAGTTTCTTTTCTACTCTGGAGATGGACAGGAAGCAGAAGCTTAAAGATTTTAGAGGGACCTGCTTCCTCTCATTAAGTTTAGCTGTAGCTTTAATCTCATTCCCGTTCACCCATCTTTTTTTTTTTTTGGTTCATTTGTTTTTATATTCTTACATTCTGCACTTGTGCATTGGTGAGAAACAGGCAGAGAATAGCTTCTGTTCTCTAGAGAGTGCTTACGTCTACAGTCTGAATGTGGGATGCTCAGAGGGAGGTACTCTGAGCCGGGTCTTGGTCCCTGCTTGGTGATATTGGGTCTAGCAATGTTTTGGTGCAAGCAGTCGTGGCATCTGAAAGGCTGTTGTCGTTCAACCTGAGCTACAAGAGCTTCTCTCCGTAAAGTTGAGTTGTTACACATCTACAAAATATTTTAATTTTGCTGAGTTATAGGACGTCTAATGTGTCATTATCGCATTCTCAGCTAGCACTAGTGATGCTGTGATTGTGTTATGGATGTGTTGTCACTTTGATTAGTGGACTTAAGGGGCTCAGCTGCATTCTACTTCCTCTAATGGCTACTCCTATAACAAATGTTATCTCAGGTTTCCAGCATAAGCCAGGAAGGTTTTTAACTGCACAGCCCAAGGGATGTGAGAATACGGCAATGTGTTGGTAGTTTCACAGAACTTACTGGACAATCATTCAAGTTCAGAAACCGCTACAAGCTATCTATTGAAACCAAGCCACCAACTGAGAGATAAAAATAAATATTGTGCAGATTAATTTTCAGTCTTTATCCAAGATAGATCTGTTCAGTCCTAATGCCATCTATTTGTGGAATTTAAAGGCAGAAAATAGGCTAATTAAGATAACTACTACAAGTGTCCACTAAATGCAAGCATGAATAAATCCTGTATTCAGCTTTCCTTGAGGCGAGGAAAAAATGTTTCAAAACGTGAGGGTGTTTGTTTATTTTTTTTAATTAAACTTATGGGAGAGAACAAAAAGAGAAGAGAAGAGAGAAGAGAAGAAATAACATCTAAGAGAAGAAATAAGAGAAGAAATAACATCTGGGGAACAAAAAGTCAGAGAAAAGGTTGTTAGAAATAGTAACATTAAAACAAACAAACTCCAACCAGAGAAATGTCACCTGTAAATCACAATTGGGCGGCTCATTTATTTTCATCATTTTTTTTCTGTGCTCATATCATGTTGTTTGATCATTGAGCTTTTTTAGTGTGCCCTTCATCATGCATGGAGTTTGAAGAATAGCTGGATAATTATTGTCTTTTCTTGTTTTGCTTAAAAGAAAAAAAATAAAATACAAGTTTTCCTACAAAAAATGCATTAGTGCAAACAGCAACAGTGATGGAAGCTAAACCATTTCATCATAATATAAATGGGAAATAGGGTAGGATATACATAAATTAGGAAGTCTTGTTTCTGCTTCATGATAAGATTTGTTTAACATTTTGATTGCAATGTGTCTGTTCCCCAACACAACCCCTGAGGAAGTTTAACACAACTTCATTCAGTGATATTTGTTTAGAGGCTTGAAGGGAAACTTTAATTAAAGGAGGTTATCAAAGCTTAGAAGGTATCACTTTCAAGGCATCAGATGAATTTAATTCTCTAAGGATTTTTGTTGGTGACCTCTGCATTGCATTTCATCTCAATGTCAGCAGTTCTTAATCATGACCTTTTCTATATTATATATAAAAATATTAAAGTCTCTAATATCCATGCTTTCAGAATTGTGGGTGGTTTTGGGGGGTTTTTGTTGTTTGTTTGCTTGGGGTTTTTTCTGAGTTGGAAGGTGCTTTCAGCAATATATAAAAGGGAGCTGAGGAGCACTGGTGCTGAGTTGTCGCAGGTGCCTGGTGGACTGTCACAGGGAAATCCACAACCCCGTGCCAGTCGCCCAACTTCTCTGACTGAGCTGTGGGGCACTGCACTGCCCATTGAAAAGGCACAGATTTGCAGTACAGCATGATACCCATGCACAACACCAGGTGTTTTGCCCATGTGCAAACAATTGCACAAGGTTTCAGGCTGCAGAGGGTCTGTCCAGAGAGCACACACATCCATGCAGATGTGACAACTAGAATCAGCCTTCACATCTGCACAATAAAACTCTTCCTCAATCCCTTTTTTTCAGAGTAGCAAAGGCAAGAGAACTTTCATTTATTTAGGTGTATGAAACTAGGCATGATTCAAATACCCTACAGATTTGGGAAGGGGAGGGATGACTAGCACCATTTAGTGCCCTATCCTTGGTCATTGATTAAACTTGTTTCTATTGCAAGATTTGTTATTTTTGAAGTAGAGTTATGGTAAGTATGCCTTTTCTCTTACGTATTTTTCCTCTAATTACTTATACAGAGAAGTCATACATAAGATGGTACGGGTTCTGTAAGAGACTAGAAAAATTTGGCAGAAAAGAAACATCTATTGGGGAGCCATGAGAATCCTGAGAATTCAATGACAAATCTTTCAAGGAGTTCTTTAATCTTCCGGTTTCTGATTTAGTTGAGAAACAGTGGTCTTGAAGTACAGGCTGTGTGTCTGTAACCAAGAATGGTGACAACTGAATTGTGCTAAAATTAATGTCCTAAAATGGGGGAAAAAACATTCACAAATCTTGTATGCTAGGGTTGGGAGTATAGGATTTGATTACTGGCAATGTTTAACAGATGAATGTTCAGCTTAAGTATATATAAAGTCCCTGGCATCCTGATGCTGATGCACATAAATATAGACTGCTTTCCTGCTTAATAGAAAAATAAAATCTAGCATTATATAGGTTTTTAGGACATCTCTCTTGGTACATAATAGATGTTCTGATTTCAGAGAAATGCTGAAATAGTTTTGATTGTACATCCTTGGTAAAACCAAATAAATACACAAAGATATTTTGCAGATTCCTGGCTGGGAGGTGTATGGAAATGTGTGTAGTGCCACCGTGTTTCCTTTTACTAGTGCAGAACTGTCCTTGAAGTCAAGCCATTCAGTGAAGGAATAATGCCCACATTGACTCCTTGGATATTGTTCCTCACAAGCTTATTTGCAGCTGGAAAGAGAAGGATATTGAGATACGCATGGAACAGTGATGCTTGTGTGGCCTGTGGGAGGTCATGATGCTTTATAAGTAATACTGATTAAAAGATCTTGCATAAGCAACTCTATGTGAAACAGTGCTTTGATATCAGAATCATTTTGGAAATTGCCTTTTAGCTTAAGCCTCTGAGTACCTACACAAAGAGGTTGTACTTGAGAAGAAGCTTTGTATCATCAGGAAAAAGCAAGATCCAGTGTCTGGAAGTTGAGGAAAGTTCAGATTGGGAACGCGGCACAGTTTAACAACAGTGAGGGTAGGCACCAATTAGAACAGTGAGGTATGTGGGTAATCTTTAGCATTTTGAGGCCTTTAGTCAATATCAGATGTCTTTGGGAAAGATACTTTTTGTTCAAGCATAGCTTTTTATGAGAAAGATACCCTTGTAAGCATATTAAGACTGAACACAAGTTAGGAAATTAAATTCTCTGAAGTGATATAAAGAAAGGCTGACTAGATAATTTCAGTGGTACAATAATTTTTTTAGTTCCAGAGAAAGGTATTGGTAAGGGTTTTTTTTCTTTTACAGTTCTATGGTAGTTTTCCATACTATATGTTTGTGCCTACTTTAAATTATGTACTGTTTCATACTTCCACATATATGAGTTGGAGGCATGGCTTTTTCACACAATGCCAGCTGTCCTGATAACATCTTCACCTTTTGGATGCTAGCTGCTGTTTTATGAAGGCTTTGACAGAGATTCTAGATTTTCCTTCAGGCCTTAAGATGCCTGTTTCCTGCCAATGTGAACACCAACAGCAGAATCCAAATGCCCTCGATACAGAACAGAGGCAAGTGTCAATGAGTTTCTGTACTTTTGCTACTGCTCAAAGTAGAACAGCATTCATGAGAAAAGCTTTTCTGTATCATTCTTTCTAAGGCAAATGTATCCACTCCAGATACTGAAAACTCCTATATTTCTCAAATATGATTGGAGATAGCAGATGTTTTAATTTCAAGGAGTCCATGCCAGGTCCAGCTCTTGAGGAAAGAGCCCAAATTGTAGATAGTGTGGTACAGAGAAAGGCTAGAAGTCCTTGTTGTCTCTTGGTTCTAACAAATATCCTCCTACTTTGCTGTCCTTTTGAGAAAGGAGATAGGCTAAATCTGCTCTCTTGGGTAAAGGCAGGGTCTTTCTCTTTTGAGGGCTGTTGTTTTTTTCTCCTATTCAATTCCCACTGACATCCTACTTTGGAACTCAAATGACAAGAACTGGCTCAGGATAGGATAATTTCTGTAAACCTAATTACTCCATCTAAAGTCTGGTATATGTTCTTGAAGTTGACTGACTACAAAAATCTGAAAGGGACAAAAATGATCGTGATGCTGTGTGGACACTCATGCAGTCGAACAGACTATTTGTGTGTATTCCCACCTACTTGAGTATATTAAAAAAAAAAAAAACAAAAAACCCCAACAAAACCAGAAAACAATGCAAGCTTTTAAATACATGAAATAATGCTATAATTTATGTCAACGCTTCTAGTATAATGCATAGTTTCAGTATAAAGTAAACCTCATTTCAGATTTACTGTTGCCTGAAATTTGGTCTTGAATGTATGTTTTCAGTCAAACGTGACTAACTAGCACTGGAAATATAGGAGCAAAGCTTAATTTATGTTGCCAGGAATTAGCTAAATATGCTGGGGCACCTTGGAAAAAATAAATGGAAGAGAAATAGAAATTTCATATGTAAACCAAGCATTAAGTTTGTATTTCCCTAAGGTATGTATCTTGAATGCTACTGAAAATGCTTGCCATCGTTATATAATGAGGCTGCAACAGGTTTTGGAATTTTATTACATTTCAGAAACTATGCTGTATGGAATTAATTGCTGGTAATGTTGAAACACTTCGGTTTGAGTTCCTAGGTGCTCCTGAGCAGACTGGCTCATCTCTGGGCTTACTATAGTAAGTTCACCTTAAATTTTGTGGAAGGAAGATAGAGATGCTCACAGGGAAGCTGAGACATGCAGTTAGGGATCTCAACAGAAATCAATTTGTAGCAATATCAGAAAGCCCAATGACTAAAGAATCCTCACTGTGGTGACAAGAGTGAGAGTGCAGAGATTTCTATTAGAGCTTTTACTGAACATTCACGTTGACTTGATTGCGTACATGTGCTTGCATGAGATCATTTAGCTGAAAGGAGATTTTTCCCTGACTCTGGACTGGGAGAAGGGGAAGGTTCAAATACTGAAGTTGTAGAAAAGAGAGAAGGAAATGTAAAATGGTTGTGTGTTTCTGTTATTGATCTCAGATATTTCAATTCACCCAAAATAACCTATATCCTTATTTTAATATCTATTAAAAGGAAATTGTTTGGGTTTTTTTTGTCCTTATTGCCTGAGAATTGGGTCATGTTTTACAAAATGCTGCAAAACTGCTTAAAAATTGCATTTTCTATTTAAACGAGTGGAATATTGGGGGGAAAAAAGAACAATCTTTGGAGTAGAAGGCTTAGAGACTTATTTGTCTTCCTGGGTTTTCTGGTTTTTTTGTTTGTTTTTCTTTTTCTTTTAGTTCTTCAAAATAACATGTATCCAATATTGTAAAACTTTATGCCTTAGGGCCAATTTCAGGATATTGTTTAGTTTTGCATCTAGCAGGCTACACATAGTCATCACAGAGCCAACAAGGTTCTTGTGAAAAACTGAAAATGAAGATATTCATCTTCATCTGTCAAGTTTGCATTTTTCCTGTTTCCAGAGAGAAGTGCTTTAAAAAAATGGCATATGTATCTAGAAAACAGCCTAAAGACCACTTAAATAGAATGGAATTAATCTAGATACCTTTGTTTTCATAAAGGTATTTATTGCTATACACTGAATATAGCTATAAATATCATACAACGTGAATAAAATATGATTGCAGTGAAAACTAATTTGCATTTTTTGTAATGCTTTATTTCAGATACTAGTTAATCTGCTTTAAGTGCAAGAATGCATTTACACCATCCATATACTAATGAATTATTCATTAATCCCTTTGTTTTAAATGTATCATAGTAATTTTATTTTTTAAATTACCATATTTAAAAAAGATGTAACTGCCTTCAGTAATTAACAACAGGAACAATGTCTGTGGTATCTCAAATTCCTCTCCAAATCCCAAAGCATTCTTGTCCTTGGACTACAAAATATCTTTCTAGGGAACAGGCAGGTTGCAACCAAGATGTGCTCACTGACCTTGCAGTTCTGGAATGGGTCAGTGACTCCCAGCTGTCAGATCTTCTTCAGGTATTGCCCCCTCGTGTGAGGCTGGGGCCAGAAGAGATCCTGGAGCTCTAGTGGGAAAATAAATAAAAGAATATTTAGCAGAAGTTCCATTAATGACTTTTGCGTTCCTAAGGATGTTGGATCTCACCTATTGCTTGCTATGGTCAATTTTAAGTATTTTAGAGCCTTGATGTCTTGTGCAACTTAGGTAAGTACTGGCTTACAGTAGTGAAAAAATCAGACTTAGCCTCTTCAGGTGGTACTGCAAGACATTTGGGTAGTAAAGTTCTGCAGAGCCAGCAAAATTAAAAGCTTATCCTTCCCAGAATGGGACTTCTACACTTCTTACTGGCTTTGGATGTGACAGAGAAAAACAGGGTTCTGCTTGTGTCTGGTCAATTCTAAGTTTAAGCTAGAATGGTCATGACTGAAAAATGGGACAACGGATCTTTTAAAAAAATCTGCAGACTGTGATGCCCTCAATTTTAGCTGGAGGCTTACAAAGGAATATTACCTTAGCTTGTTTATTCATCGTATTCATTCAAATTTATTTTTGTCTTCCTGCCTGCTGCCCCCCCTGCCCCTCCCATACGATTGTCATGAAAGCATGATTGGTGAGATCCTTAACCTTAAAAAATATTCACAAGATATTTCAACTAAAATTAACTATTCTGCTTTCTGTGACAGAGCACGGTAGCTTGGATGCATACCTTGGGAGGGGAGGAAATACCAGTATTCTGACTTTATTATGGGTTGTTGGGTTTGTGTAGTGGATTTTTTGGGTGGGGGGTTTTTTTTGGGGGGGTGGGGTGGGGAGGTGGCACTTTTTTTTAATTTAATGTCAATGAAAACACACAAAAAAGTTTGAGATGCTTGTCTTTTAAAAGCAATAGTAGCCAACATCTCTGACAGGGTCAATCAGAAATATGTAAATAGGAGGCGGCAGCTCTACTGAAATGAATGGACAGCTTGTTCCAGCTGAGGATTCACTCTCGTATTTTGTTTTTAAAATTCTGTAAGCCTGCATGAAAATGTTTATTTTTACACCCCAAAATAAACCTTTTTGCAGATGCCCTGCAGGCTCATAAAGAGCTTAAAAGCAATTCTGAGAGCTGATGTGATTAGCAGCTGGAACTGTATTTTGATTGACTGGTAGTATGAAATCAAGAGGCCTTCACTGAACCTCATAGAGTTACATCAGTAACTTCATGTAAAAATGAGATCATGCCATCGTCCTTCTGCAGTGTCAGCTTTGCATGTACCCACTGCACACGCACACACATTTTCTGGGTTGGCCAGTACTGTCATCCCTTTGGTTTCATGGGAACTGATTTCATTTAAAAGTTTAAAATACAGTAACACTGCAGGCCTTGTTTTCCATTGCCTTGTGTTTTTTATTTGCCACCTACACTGTGCAACATTAAAGTAAGACTTTCATATAGTGAAGAGTGTACAGGGAGTGAAGAATGAGCATACTTCTGATTTTATTTATTTTATTTTAAAAAATCCAACACTTCTCTGATCCCCTCTTAGCATTCAGGTTTGTTAAGGAGAGAGTGGGATGATTCAGTAATCATGACACAACAGGGGTCATTTCCTACTCCTGCCATCAGTGTTATTTTGAGACTCCTAATCCTTGTGCTCTCAGTTCCCTTAAGTGTAAAATGTGGATAGCAAGAGTTTCTTGTCTGGAGTGGTTTTAGGGTAAATTGATTTGTTTCTGTAATGTTCTGTTTGCAGCATTGAGCTTCACAGTTGAAACTGTAACAGGAACTTAAAGGAGGAAAGTATGTAACAGACTATGAAGGGTAAAAGGTGACGAACAATTATGTAGTTGTCACCTGTAAATATAATACCCTTTAATTTTTTTTTTCTCTTTTACATATTCTCAACATCTCCCTCTCCCATGCACAGTCCCCTTCACTCCCCGGAGTTGTTCTGTTGTAATGCCTGTCAACAAAAAGAGTAAAGTATTTGCCATAACATATTTAGCTGGGAGCATGCCCTTACACCTCTGGCTTGGTGATGTGTATAAGTAACCCACAGATGCAGCTGCTTTCATATTTAGGGTATTCCACACCATAGCAGCTCTGAGCAGTCAGTAAAGAAGTGTAAATAGAGCACAAAAATCCTGGCATAATTACTTTTTGCCTTTATTTCTACCTGTTGAGAGGAGGGAGGGTCATGACTAGAGTGCCATATATTCAATGGTATTATTTTAGGTTGGAAGTAATTGAGATTTATATTGAGAAGACTTGTGGTAGAGGAGAGATGGAGCTGAGCTGCAGAGATTTTATCTGGGATTGGATTTGACTTTCCCAGTAATTAGAAGCCTTTGTGATCCTCTAAAGAATCCAGTTTTAGCATAAGCAGCAAACTTGATGGGTGATTATAATGTTGAAAAGGCATTTACTTTGCTCACAAATGAGCAAGGATCAGTGAAAACTGAGTTTGCAATTTATACAAAGCTCGACAAACAGACCTCCTATCTTTAAAATCATTTGTAGCCTGTGGCAATTTTTCCTGTGGCTTTCAAACAGGCTTTGGATCTTGAGGCTTTACACTGTGGCTTTTGGATAATTTTGAGAAAATGTATACTTTTTGATTTGTGAAAGGCAGCATTGTTTTCCAACTCCTTGCAGTTTTGAAACTGAAGTGTTTCTGAGTATAAGACACATGTTTGGGCCTGAGAAACCTTGGGGAGGATTAGGTAGAACGCAAAGGCTCTGCATGAGCCAAAGGATGTGCCTAGAAAAAGCTGGTTTGGGAGGTAGCCTTCTCTAGCAGCTCAGGAATGGCGTAAGCAGAGGACCCTGAGATGCAACAGATGGTTACGTGTCTGTGATTCACTGTCACAGCTCAGATTAGGGCAGCCTGAAGGCTGGTTTAATTTTTGTTCACTGGGTATGATGACTAAGGGATAATAAGTAGCGGGGAAGACAGCAGGAAAACAGCGTGTTTGAATCATTTTCCATTTTTACTTTCGACGGGACTTCAGAGGCAACATCTAAGAGAGACCTTTAGGAATGTGTGTATTTGTGGCATGACTTCCATTGCTTCTTTCTTTTTAAGCTACAAAGCAGTATAAAAGATTTTTACCTGAAAGTATTCATTTTTTTCATTGGCTTTCAGTATGTTCAGCCCTCAGGTAAATACATGGGACACCACAATTTCAGCTTACCAAAAGAAAAAAAAAAACAAATTTTCTTTGATGCTGAAAAAATACCTAAGGCTTCTAAGTGTCCTAGTGGTTCTAAAAAATACCTAAGGCTTCTAAGTGTCCTAGTAGTTCTTTTTCATTCCAAGTATATACTTTGGAATTTTGGTAAATGTGAGTTTGGCATAGCAGAATGGGGCATGACCCAGGCTTTTCAAACTCACAGTATTTCATTTAAAAATTCTTGTCTGTTGTCTAATTGATTTTTTTTCTAAGTTCACAACAAGGGAAAATACCAAAACATTTATACTGTAGTTTATAATTCTCTTCTGTGCAAGTGTTCTGTGCTTTCCTGAGTTTCTTTATTTCCTTCCCTCTTCTGGAATCCTACTGCTTTTTTAAGACTGATGCAGAGCAATAGCTTGCTACTTTTGTCTTAGTCCTCAAAGCCTAAGGACAAAACCTCAACTTACAAGACTAGTGAGTGCTCCCTTTCTGTGCCAAAAGGTGCCCCAAATAACTTTTCCTGACTGTCTCAGTAGTAATGGTGAATCACTGGCCTCGGTACCAAGTTTGATGTTGAGTGATATGAACTAAGACCAGGTAAGTTGCCATGCTTTCTAAAGTAAGTTTGCCACACACTGTCAAAAAGATTTTTCACCATTGAGCCCTAGAACTTAATTCCTACTGTATCTTCCTGTTCCCTCAACAATTCCAATAAATTCAATATTGGATTGCATCTGCTGTACAATAAAACATAATATACAGATGGATTTTTCACTCCCAAAGAGCTGGAAGTTTCTCAAACTTTATATTTGGGAGTCCTCCATGATAGAGTAATCTTTTGTTCGATTTCTTCTGTTGCTGGCACACTAATTTTTTTATTTTGCTTTTGCATAGTGTCTATGGCCATTTTAAATAAAGTGGAAGGAAATAGACACTTACTTCCACATTAGTGTTCATCAGGGATCATCTATCTTAATTGGAGATTCTTGGAGGGATTTTGCTACTAAACAGCATTTGAGGCTCAGGTAATTCATGTGGTGATGAATCAATGACTTGTATTTAACAACTGATATAACTGGAGAAGTCATAGTAGTTACAGTCTTAATTGGCCACAGTGCTTTTTTTCTGGAGGTCGCCTGATGCCAACTTTATGTGAGAGGGAGTTCAGCGGGACTTAGATCCAGTTCCTGGGTGCTGCAATGTATCACCCAGTGGTCTAGAGAAAACTCCTGCTGCTTTCAATGTAAATAAGCATAATGCGATGACTGGTAGCTGTCCTGCTCAGTTATCTCTGCTGTGAGTAAGGTAGTGTTTCACAGAGGGGCACAGACTGTGTAGGTCAGTGACCTCTTTTGCTAGACTGGTTAGGAGTACTGCAAGGCATTGGTCAGCACCGTTCAGGGCTTAATATGTCACTAATACAGTTAACTTATTTTGTGTCTTACACTTGTTAAGCGGAAGCAGTTGCCACCATTGAGCAGTATGCAGGGTTGTCGTCCCACCGTGGCTAGTCTGCGTTGCTGCCTATGCTTTATTCCCTGCACTCTAGGGTGTAGATTTTGTGACTGCATAAGAGCTCAAAGTAACCTTTAGGAAAACTTTAGGGGTTTGCTGTGGCTGTGCTTCTCTCTTGCAGGGCTGGGAGGAAAAAGCTGCTTCAGATTATTCCTGCAGTGAATGGGAGTGGAGAACAGGCCTGAGGAGATGCAGGGCTTCACCAGTTCCAGGAGGAACTGAAATTCATGCATAAAGCTAGAGAACAGTTAGTTGTCTTTAGCACTAAGTATTCATTAACATGAATGACCCTCTTTGTTACAATCAGAGAAAATGGACAACAGGGACATGCAAGGAGGGGTAAAGTTTTACCCACAGAAGCAGCAGCATTAGGGCGCCACTTTTTTTTTTTTTTTTTTAAACCACTTCCAAAATGTTCCTTATTCAAACTTCTGTCTTTTTGTTCTCTGTTTGGACAAAGAGGAAATCTGTCCCATAACACTGCCCTTTTTATTCTTAGGAGCCCCAAGTAATTTGTTTTCTTCTTTCAGAGAGTAACATAAAAGTCTTTGGCCAAGACATGGCCAATGGTTTTTTTCTTCTTACATGCATGCAGTACAGCATCTTGCTCATTAAAGCAGAGATTCCCAGCTGGCACCTGTAGCTGCTGTCCTAACAGAAATATGAATATTGTCTAATGCTTTTATTTTGAGGTTTCAAACAGTGGTCTTACTCAAGAGTTCATTTCTCCTAATAAAAAGTCTCTAATTAATGGTCAGTCTCACTGAGATGCTGGTTTTGATTAGCATATTGCATCCATCAGCCTGCATAAGTTACCTGCTTGGTTAATATCTATTAAGGAATCTTGTATTTTTAGAAATTGTATTAATAAATTTTTACTCCAGTAACACAGCTCATCATGGTTATTCGTGTTCCTGTGTGTACAGTACCAGCCATTAGTCAAGTTGATCTCTTTGTCATCAAGTGGTGTAGGAATTCTGGATGTGGAGTCAGTCTGTGTATACTCTCTTACCCAAAAATAAGCAGCAGAAGCATTTGTTTATGCAGGGGTTCTGGCAAATACCTACTATCTTCCCCTGCAAAACAAACATATAATTTCCATAAACACTCTAGGTATGCAGCTTCTACCCTGTTTGAAATGCATGGCATTTTTTACATGAAAAGAAGAGGCATAAATCAATCTTCACTTTTAGGAGCATGGCTCTCTTCCAGATAGATACTATTTGGCTGTGTTTAGTTTGACATGTAACAGGTTATATTCCACACTCCAAATATGAAAAGTTTCTTACCACAACATGGCATTAGACCAAAACTGGTGTCTTTTGAATGCAATCAGGAGACCCATTAGACTGAGTTGATGGTCTGCTCTAAGAAGAAAGGAAGGAGAATGCCTGGATTGCATTTATGAGCAAACCGAAGTTAACCATTTGTGTCAAGGTTTCAAGCCTTATTCTTTTTTTAACCTGACCCTTTTTTATCAGAGCAAACTAGAGAAGAACAATGGCTCTTGGAAATGGATATGAGAATCATCAGCAGAACAGTAGCTATTGTAATGTGCACAACTATAATTAACTTCAAAGGGAATGAAGTCTATGCATCGGTTGGCAGCAGGACAGGGACTTTGCCTCTTAGAATAAAATAACACCGAAGGTGGCCTTTCTACTCACATTTCTAATGTGGTTAGAGCCCCTTCCATTCCTCTGTGTTCCATAATCCTTGCTTATCTCCATATACTACTTTCTTTTTAGTGCCATTAAGCACATCCTAGGAAGCTTTATTTTTCATAAAACTGCCACATACACTTCCTTTCCCCTTGCCCTCTTTATTTCTAGCCTCAGTGCTAGGATTTTTTGCTACTTGTCTTTTGCCAGTTGATTGCTGATTTATTATGTAAGTGTAATCAGGCACAATAAAACTGGTAATTGTATTACCAGTAACCCCTTTCTTCCTTTCTGAGATGCTTCTATCATAAGTACTACATATTTACGCTAGTTGATCACACCCTGATGTAACTTCTGTGTCTTGCAGGTTTTCTAGATGTGTGTGTCTATATATATGTACGCATTTTGTTACAGTATTAAAATAAAATATGGTCACCCATATATTAAACTGATATATTGCAAGTTGTATTTGCAAAGAATCTATGAAAAATAACTATGAAAAATAAAGTTGTTTTTCTAGTTATTGCTTTAGTCAGTCTGGCTCTTTCTTTTGTCTAGTGAGATCTGTAGATAATTTTGTTGTTGTTCTTTACACTTGATTCAAAACTTTGGGTTAGTTGAAGGTTGCAGTTAAAACTTCTGAATTCCTCTCATACTTTTTAATGTGATACAAATTTCCTTTTGAATGTCTCTTTTACAAGAGAAGTACTGTGTTTTGTTTGGGTTTTTTTCGTGCTGAGTTTAATCCCTTTGGTGACTATATAGACAATTTGTTGAATTTTAACCTATGTCACTGTTCTGTTCAACTTTCTGAATACCAAAATGACTTCTTCATTAATTTCCCTGTGTTTCCAACATATCTGTATTAGAGGCAATAATGAAAATTCTGCATAAGAACTTCCACTGACTTCAGCAAGTATAGAACCATAGAATATCTCAAGTTGGAAGGGACCCATAAGGATCATCAAATCCAACTCCCTGCTCCTTGCAGGACTACCTAAGACTAAACCATATGACTAAGAGCGCTGTCCAGATGTTCCTTGAACTCTGACAGTCTTGGTGCCATGACCACTTCCCTGGGGAGCCTGTTCCAGTGACCAACCACCTTCTCCGTGAAGAACCTTTTCCTAATGTCTGATCTGAACTTCCCCTGACGCAGCTTCATTCCATAAGGGTGTGCCTAGACAACTGACCTTGACTAAACCTTCTTTAAACCTTCTAAACCTTCCTTGACTTTCCACTTGCCTTTTTACATTTTCCCTATGCATGGCCAAACTTTGCAGGTCTTTTTCCTGTAAATAAAAATCTCAATTTTAAAATTACTGTTTAAATACAGTACTTCACCTGTTTCAATGAGTCCAAATTCTTAAAGATCTGAAATTACTTATGTGCCTCATCCCTTTGAAAATTAACTGGATCAAAAAGGTCTCAGCTTGAGGGACGTGGGTTTTGATATATTTAGATGTCTTGTGAGACTGTATGAGCAGGCTTGACATCTCTCTTCAATTTATGTACAGGTGTATTCCATATGGATATAAGAATAAGCCTGTCTTTTACAGACCAGTAAAAAGGTGTCCTTTATTATTTTTCCCATTTTGGTCTGTGTTGTATTGAAGTGTGCTTAATCTGAAACTAATTTTACGTCTCTAACTTATTCTATGTCCAGCTTTAAAGAGAAGGAAATTGTTCAAATTAAATGGACATTATTGAAAAGGACATTATTTTTTTCTATACGTTTATCGAGAGAAAGACAAATCAGCAGGAGGCATGCTCTGTAAAAGTGCACCGAGGGGGCAAGAGATCATCATGTCTTTGCTTGTCCTGCACAGGATAAACCAGCTTCCTAACCTTTTTTTGGGTGACTTTTCAACAGTAACACTCAGAAGCAGACCCCACTGTTTGAAATGGCTTCTCGGGTTGCAAAACCTTATTGACCTAATTCAGGCTGTCGCCTAAGCTGGTAATCCTGTTTCTCCCTCCAACCAAAACTGTGGCTATATAGTCTTGCCTTCTCCCTTGCTTTGACCCTGTTACTTACCAGTCAGCCAGTGCACTTTGCCAACAAAACAGAAAATTATGGCTTTTTTTTTTTTTCTTCCCTCCCCACTGCTTTGATTTTCTGTCTTAGCAGATGGAGGTGGTTTATTCTGTTGTCAGTCAAGCACTTGGAGCCAATTCAAGGTGGAGAAGAGGGATGCTTGTGAAGAGGTGAGATGAGGAAAGGGAGCAGCAACGCCTCATCTGTCTGCGTCAGGGTCTGTCTTGTGCCACTCTGCGCTTTTGCTGCAAACCCACAGCTGTGTGTGGTGATCTATCTGCTAGGTGCCGTGGTACCATCCTTTCACAGGCATTGTAGACCTCTAAGGCAGCATAAATCCAGAGCAACCAAAAATTGTTTCTTGTCAGTTTATTGAGGTAAAATGTCCGGGCACTGGCTCAGACAAATGCCTATGTCAGTGCTGAGGAGGTAGGGCAACAGCTGGCAGGTGGGTCTGCTTAGCCCCCTTAGGACTGCAGCATCTCCTAGGACTTGAAGTCAGAAGATCTGATCCTACTTGGAAAGGGCTAATCTCTCCCAAAAGAGAGCTTTAATGTTTGTGAAGTCCTCTTTTACCTACTACTTGTCCTCCTCTTAGCTTGATCTATCCAATCTTACATTCTGATTTGCAACATATAATTGAGATGGATACTGGTAACACTTCTGAACCAGCTGCCATAATTCAAAAGAGCCCATCTCTAGCCAGATTTCTTCAGATGCAATTCCAGAGCCAATTTCCTTGTGCCTTAATTATGCAGAATTCCCTGGGGCTTCAGCAGGAGTTTTGACTGTGCAAGTGATGCTGAATAAGGTCTCTAGTTTACAGGACTAATTACCCCGTACTTTGATTTGGCTCAAATACTCCAGCAAAATTTTGCTGTTGGATACATGTGTGTAATTACTGCTTGAGATGGTAGTACTGGAAGAAGCCATCTCAAGGCAAAATTGGTTTTATTAATATCGTTATAAATTGAAGCTAGAGATTCTTTACTCTGTTTCTTACTAGGTTTTACACTTTTCCAAGACATAATTTGTATCCAAAATGGTGTGAAAGAGACAGTAAGTTAAGGAAAAATCTGTACATTATACTACAGCATTTGTCTGTCTATGGTTTTTGTTCCCAAATGCTGTATGTAGCTGCAAATGACTGTTGTCATGAGGCATGCTTTTTTTCTGTTACATGTTGGCTTTCCCAGTAGACTTTTCCTCTTGGTTTTCCCAGAAGGTTTCAGTGTCTTTCCCAGCATCAGTAGCAATTAAAATATCTCCCAGAAGGACAGATTTTACTTCCAGCTGTGTTCTACAAGTGACTTGAAAAGACTTAATAACTCATGCAGAAAGTGGCTTATATTCCAGGGGAATTACTTAAATTACTTCATTTCTTACTTCAACTCTGAGTTCAAAGGGGAGTCGTATGGCACCCACACCGCAAATTCTGTCTTTAATTCAGAGGCCAAAATGACATCAAACAGGAATGAAAAGCCCCTCTGCTGTCCTCGCCAGCAGCACAGGGAGCTTTCAGCTCAAGGGAGCTGTGATACCCAAAAAACTTCTTAGAGGCCACTTGTTCAGCAGCTCTTCCAACTGCCTGCAAGAGCAGCCCGCAGAGCAGTGCTGCTGGACACTGGAGAAGTCCTGTTATGGTAAATTATACATGATAGTGGTACCTACTGCTCCCATATCTGATGCACTTTGAATTCAGCTAGAGTATATCTGAGGGACTCAGTACCTATTGCAAACTCCCCTTCCATAAATTATAACTCATTGGAAATAGCTTAATGTTCAGTGGTGCTTAGAACCACAATTCCCACTGAAGTCAGTGAGTGCACTTACAGCATTAAGTATGCCTCCCAGCAATGCTTGTGGATCAGGTACCTGGTTCTGATTTAGTTCCTGTATTTTTTTTGCCTTTGTGTGTAGGCATGTTAGTGTAAGAAAAATATTTTGTTTTCAAATCTTTTGTGACTTTGTCTTTTGAAAGGACTGCATGTGCTATCTTTTTACGTAGTTAGTGAATGTTCTTTTCCTCCTCATTTCAAGTGTAAATGAAGATCCAGGTAAATGCTGTAAAGAACTTATGTTGGAGTGGCCATTGGAAAAGTGTCTCTACTGCACTTCATCAGATAAATGTTGTAAACTGAAGAAGCTAACAAAGCTAGTGATCTTTCTGTTCAACATTAACATTTTCAAGAATGGGATCTTTTCCAAATGCTTATTTTGCTCTTTTTCCTTCTAAAAAAAGAAAGAGAAAAGCAAGCTGTAAATTCCAATCAATTTCCTTACTCTTGTGTATTGCTCCTTCCAATCCTCCCCCCAGATGTCAATGATAGATCTAAGTAGTTTTTTAAAAAATGCAAAATTGATTTTGTATTTGTTTTGGTTTTTTTCCTCTCAAAACTCAGGGTAGGGGGAGATTCTTTACAGATCATGATTTCCTCCTTTTTATCTCAGCCAACTGGCCTTTCATACCATATTTGATACAAACATCTTACAGCAGAAAAATTATGATTTTGATACATGGAGTAGCTAGAAACCTCATACTTTATAATGATTTTGCTGTTTTGAATTAGTTTAGATAAAAAACTATGTTCCCTGAAGAAAATAAACCATGACATGTTGCCTAGTGCTACTGACTGCTGCAGAATTAGAGGGCGGGGGGAAACCCCACAGTTTGAATTTTCCCTTGTTTATTTTTCTCTTTCTTTCTCAGTCTGTCCAACCTGCTGCTGTTGGACAGTGGATGTAATAGAAGTGATGGCTGTGATGTGTCAGTGGTTGATGGAGTGAAGTGCTATTGTGCTATTCAAGGGCCATTCAACCCCACATTGGCTTTCTGATCAGTTGTTCCTGTCATTCAAACTATTATTACAGTAAATGTTAAAACAATGCCACCTGATACTCCCGCTCACTTGGTATATTTAACTTGATTTATTGTGGTTCATCGTCAGGATGCTTTGAGGGACAATTACAGCTATCCTTAGCAATTTAAACAATGTAAAAATGTATTAATTAGCATCAATGAATTTATCCCCAACTCTTATTTCCAGATCAATTGCAGCTATTTATTGAGGAATACTCTGGCAATTCATTTTGAATGCTCTTTTCTCTTGAGCCTGATGGAAAGGTAGCGGAGCTTCACTGGCAGGGCCAGACCCAAGGATTTGGGGTTGGGGGGGGGTGTTTTGTTTTGTTTTGTTTTGTTTGTTTTTCCTTCTCATGTCTCTGTGTTTTGACATAACATGGGACAAGCAAAGCAGCAGGATGAAAGAGCCAGCCTCTGAGCATCTGCCATTGCCTACAATGCAAGAGCAGGCTCTGGTTGACTGGGGGATGCTGCTGCCCTTTTATCTCGTCTCCCAAGGCTTCTAAATTCTGTTTTTCTTAGGTGCCATAAGGAAAATTAAACATTTCTCAGGTTTTTTCATTGATCTTATGTCTGAATGCCAATGCATTTCCCTTTTCAAATAGAAAGCATGTGAGTCTCAGTTCAGGAAGAAGTAGCTTGGTCTGTGGTGAGGGGCTGCTTGGCAGGATATGGGGTACCCCACCTCAGGTTTTCTTTCTGCCCAGTTCAAAATAGTTTAACATCCTGTATCACTCATTGAGACAGAACTCAGGCACTTGAACCTAGCTTCCAGCATCCTAGCCTATGATATTTGTCTTTGCTTGCTTTTCTTGCTCCTAAAAAATAAATTCACTGAAAGCATTGTTGAAATGGAAGTGTCTGCATGAAACTTGTCGAGTTTGATGAGTTAGCATATATTTAACAGACTGTACAGCTCAATCTTAGTGCATAAAGTTGGTGGGGGAGTGGAATTGCATAAACAAAGTGGCAAATAGACTACAATGGAGTTAATGCTGAATAGGGATTTTTGCAGCCAGTGAGGGAGGTGCAGTTTATTTTGAGCTCACTCATACTTTGTTAATTCAGTTACTGGTAACTGGCCTGGGATTTGAGTGTCTCCATTTTGAGTCATGAAAACTTAATTTTGCATGACACAAATGCAGAGTGATGAGTATGTATTTCAAATTTTGAGAAAGCTGCTAAGGAGTACCCCATCCTGTGCTAATGGAAGTCCTGCTGCTACTCTTCTGTAGTGGGAACAGCAAGGATTGAGGAAGGGGTGCATGGATAAGTGCTCCCATTAGCATTACGTAAGGGATAGCATTTCAGCTAATGTGCCAGGCTCATTTCCTGCCGGTGCCCTCTCCTGTTCTTGGTTTGTTCTCCCCTTTCCTTCTTGTTGTAAGAGGGAAAGCCTCGGAGACTTTTATTGCTCATTACTAAGGTCTGTACCCCCTCCTTAGCCTTCATTGCACTTGTTGGTTATCTTGTGCTGGTGCTGGCAAGCACAAACTAGAAAATAGGCTTATTCTATTAGCTCATAAAGATTACAAGAACCCCTGGAGTTCTTGCCACTTAAGTGACAGGGGGCAACAGCAATATCACAGCATTACCATAATTTTAATATTTTTATATATGAGTCTTGCATCTGTTGCTGAACTGGTGTGGTTTATCTTCTTCTGTAATGTACTCAAACCATGTTATGGTGTGATGTCTGTTTGAGAACTTTTTCTAAGCTTGTTCTGAATTTTTGGCTATTGGGCCAACTTCTATAAAATTGAGAGATTCAAAATCAGGTAATTAATATGAAAAATAGAGAGCTCTGCCATGAAATGTGTCTCTGTTGTAAAGGGTGTACATGTAGAAGAAAGGGAAACCTTTTGCAGTGTGGTCCTTCCACGCTTTAGAGAAACACTGTATGTGTTTATTTGAGCCCATAACTTCTAAAATAATTTGAACTACATGTGGAAAAATCCTGTAAAAGTCCCAGCAACAACAGGGTTGGATGCTAAATTATGAGAGGACAGCTTGAGGGATGCCACTCTCTGAGGGTGTTTTGCAATTTCAGTTTTGAATGTCACTGTTTTGTTTCTTATTTTGGGACTCCCCATGGAACTTCCGAGACTTTTGCCTTTTTATGTTCCAGCTACCATCATTGTTTTCTTGTGTTTGTTTACCTTTTGGTGGCATTGGCTAGCCTGCTCACTGGTAGGAAGCAAATCGTACCAGGTGAAGTGCTCTGCTCAGAGAACACTCTACCATGTTGGTTCCTTCAATGTGGATTTCCTCCTTTGCACTTGCCAGTGTGCTGTGGATTGCAATCAAGCCATTCCCTTCTGCGGCCGGTTCTGTGGTTACGCCCACCCTGGGCTTCCTTCATCTTTTTTGCCACAAATGATGCTACAACTTCTGTGAAATGGTTAGAAACTTGTCATAAGAATGTAAGAAACAAACAATCATTAATCTTGATGCTGCTCTCTGCTGCCTTCTGTTGCGCTCGCTGTTCTGATTTCCCTGGCCATCACTGTTCTTATTTTACTTACATAAGTTCCAAGTTTTTGCTTTTTGTCTAGTTCCTAATTTTCTCAAGTGCTTCTTAGAATAACACGCCTGAACATATACACCATCCAAATGTGATCATGCATGTGTCCACTAATCCCTGGTGGGGATACTAGCTTAGTGAATCATTTCAGGCGCTCTGCTATAATAAAAATATGTAAAGCAACCATCTGCCTTTCAAGGTCCTCAACAAGAGACATACCCTGGTCTTATTTGTGTTGGTGTAAATCCAGAATCTCGTTATATCCATTAGTGGCTTTAATATAGGTTAACTCTGTTTTTAAATGGAATCAGGATTGGGCCAGTTGCATACTGGCTTTGCATCTTAAATGGTGTTACTAGGCTAATAGGGATTTCACAAATGCTAAGTTCTCTCAGGTGGGAGCACTCTGGCCATACTTGCCTTATGAAGTTCAAAACTGACAATGTACTGTAACCTTTAGGTTACAGCTGGCTGATCCTGCCTTTGGAAATATGATCCTGGCTTACGTACCTTGTGAAGTTGCGTTTTTAGCACATTCATTAAATTTTGTTCCCAGTTAGGTTCAGATGGCATTGTAGAGGAGTAACTTGGAGCAATGTTTAGCTCCATTCTTGAGAGATGACAGTGGGTATAACTTGGAGCAGAATTTGATATGTACTGCCCTATTAGTAAGACAGAGAAATTTATTTTAATAATTGTCATTTGAAATATTTAACAGACTATCTGTGAACTCCTATAGGATGCCTCCTAACATATAACAATTTTTATTTTGCATCTGTAAACAATGAAATAACAACAATTGAAAAACCTGTTCGGATTTGAAAGATTAAATATCAGCAATTAACAACAGAGTGGATTATTAAAATCTCACTTGTCTATGAGAGAGCACATCATATGAAGAAGCTAAGGTTTCTAAAGACTCTCCTCCTATCTGGTATCAGGGAATCAATCAAATGCAAAAAGAGATGCTTATCTGTTTCTGCTCGTGGTATAAGGCCCCCTGAAGAACACAGTTTTGCTGCTGTAAAATCAGGGTAAATGAAAACGGAGACTTGGTTGGTAGTGCTTGGGGTGTTAGGTCTTTGGGGGGGCATCCTTATGATCTGTCTCCCCATGGCTTACAGGGAAAGGCCTGAGTCTAGGTGGGGACATGGGAAGAAAGGAGTTCCTGGGAGATACAGTTGCTTCTATGAATAGATTAACAACAGGATGGGTAATTAAAATTGCCAAGTGTTATGTAACTTAAAGCAAGAACAGTCCATCTTTTCAGTCAGGTACGCATTATTCTGAATATACACTTATGTAGCTTTGACCCTGTACAGTAATTTCTATTAAAACCTTCTGTTAGCTTTTAATGTAAGGCTTATGAAGCTTCTAAAGAGGGAGCTAGGATGTGTGCGTGAGACGTGGTATTCATCCCACAAAATGCAGGAACTATATACATATTCTTGAGCTCCACCTACAGGCAAATTAATGCTATGTCTAAGAATGGGTAGGTTCATGTGGGCACCATGCCCACAGCTAACGTTGCTTGCATATTTTCACAGCACGGTTATGTTAGAGTGGTGCTCTGGGGGCTGCTATTCCCTGTTTCTCAGCATAGCCTTGAGCATTGTGCTGATAACTTTATATTGCTGGCAGTGTTGCTGCTGGCACGTTCAAGGCTAGCTTGGGTATGTGTGTCTGACTTTCTGTTGCACATAGATGTGCCCAGCCTTGACTTATTTGCACTGAGAGCAGGTGCCGGTTGAGAAGCTGCCTTGGACAGATCGCTTAATTTTTTTTCCTGCCTTTCTTGTGTGTGAGTTGAAAATAATGCTTTTCAAATTGCTTTGAAAATTTAGGCACAAAGGGTGCTACATAAAAGCCTCAGCACGTTTAAATGAAATAGCCTACACGGTGATGGGGGTGGAGATAGAGGTCTAATGTTCATGTGGACTGTGTCCAGCTAGGATGATGAGCCTCTAAATTTAGAGGAACAGCCTTTTGGGAGGGGCAATGCTCTTCTTTCTAAGCTGTATGGTGGTTCTTAGACGTAGTCTTAAAGGCTGAAAATGTGATCAGACTGTAACTTTCCAACTTTCTGTAAGTTGTCTGCTCTCTACATCCTTTTGAACAAGTTTCCTTCCTCTTCTCCATTTCCAGCATGTACATGTATACCTAGCAGTAGTCAGACAAGACAGGAAGGAAGGAAAATTTCAAGTTTTTACCACTGTCGTCTTCTCAGGCTGGTATAAAGAAACCCCAGGGCATATTTTCCACCTTCTGCCGCAGAGTCCCCTACTGAGGAGGTTAGTAAAGAGTGATCCCCCCACCGTGGGCACCTCCAGACCACTGGAAAAAGGACGATTCCTTCTTCTCAAAGTAACTAGAAGATGTTGCTCCTCAAGTGATGGAGGAAGGGTAGGAGAAAAGAGGGGTTATCCATGGGGTTGTGTGCTCACTAACAGCATCAGCTGCTGTGCTATCATCTGCTTCATCTGAGCAGATGTTGAATTACTATTCTAGGACTTCTGAGGATTATCATCTTTCTTTTTCCTCCCCTCCCTCTTCCCCTCCCCCAAGATGGTACTTTACACCTTACCTTTGTCTTTTGCCCTGGTGATTTAAGGATTAAGCTGAGTGACATGACTCCAGATCTGAGAATCTGAAGGAAGATTTAACTTGCATTGTTGGAATCTTCTGTTATAGATGCTGGAAATACCATCGTTTTGACTTTTATTTTTTTCTAATTGCTTCAAATTTGTTTAGTTGCTATAAAACGTATGCTTAATATAGACTGCTATACTCAAGGCTTGTTCTCTGTTAATCAGCAGCAAACACAGTAAGCCAATGTGGACCATGTGTGTAGAGAAAAATCAAATGGATGAAGACATAATCAGAGCTATTCTTCTGCTGAGAGTGAATATTAACAACAGTGTTTTATGATAAACTATAATTGAGGACATTAACTTACTGGGGAAAATCATCTTCCTTGACAAATAGGCACATGTTGCTGTTGCATCAGGTGCTGACAGAAGCAATATTAGCTAGTTTTCAGTCAGTCTGCCTGCATGCATGTGTGTCTATAAAAGAGTATTTTATGATCCAAAAGAATATTTTTGTGAAAGTGTTCCAGATTCCAATTTGATTTCTCCACTTCCTTTCTCTTCTTAGAGAGTTAAAGAGGTTTCATCTCTATCTCTATTCGCATTTTTGCAGCTACAAGCATAGTCTATATACATATTTATCTGTACCCATACATATTTAGCTAAATGTGCTTTGCCAATTGTAATATTATCACAAGCTTTTATGTGAAGGCAAGCCTGATTTTTGGTCCAAATTTATATTTAGATTATTCTGTCTTTTATTCTTGTATATCTGAATCTGGGTAATTCTATTGGTGTCAGTGGCAATGCGTCTCAGTTTCACAGTTGAAATAGAGAGAAGCAGAGTATGACTCTTAATATGTTTTATTGTTCTGTTGCATTTGTAATAGAGCAAAGAACTTCAGTCCAGACTGTGGCAATAAAAATGGAAATGTTAATTAAAAAAAAAAACCACCCCTCCACACCTTTCATTATCAGGAATGGAAGTAAGGCAGCATAAGAAAGCATTGGTTCCACTTAGGATTATACAGAAGAAAAATTATCTGTGTGATTTTGTGGGGTTTTTTTAATCTTTCCAGTGGAATGTGCTCTGTGCATGGAAATGAAATTGTTTGATATAGCAGCAACAAAAGCAGGAACTGACCACTATGAATTCACATAATATCAGAAAGAAAACAAACAGAAAAGCATGTACAGTAGATGAATGCAAAGATGGAAATGGGTGAGATCCTTGTTCCATAAAAAAAATCCCAGCAATCTGCAATTTTATTTTGGCTGTGGTGCTTCATCTGTCTTCAGAAGTTTCTCAACAACGACAACTGTTGTATGCTGTCTTTGAAACCCACACGCTCCTGCTGAAGCAGGGTTTGAATCAGCATGGAATTTGGCTTATCAGACTGTGTCTGGGAAGCCAGCAGTTTTTGTCATGCCAGATTGCATCTGGATTAAAAACTGAAGAAAAATGTAGTGACACATTGTGAAAAGAAAAAGACAAGCTTTACTGGCTACAGTGAAATCTCATAATCAGATAAACGTTTCATACTTTGGTTATTATAGTTATTTAAGCAGTAATTATATTCATTAAATGTGTGCTTTAAAGTTAATGTTGTTTGAGATATTTCAAGTATTAGAGATGTGTACGTAAGTCAGTTTTCATATTGAGACATCTTCTGATCCTCAAAGAATTTATCATGCTTTTTGATGTGTTTTTATGAAAATGAGGATGGAAGAACAGAATATTTTGTCCAGAAGCCACAAACACAGAACAGTTTTATTTGTGATCATGTCTTAGGAGGACATTGATGCAGTGTCCTAAACCAGTATAGTTTTAACTGAGCAGTGGCTTATTTATCTCACTCCTAAGTGTACTCACTCTTTAAGTGTACATTAGTAGTCTGGACAGAAAATTAGTAAGTAAAAGTTCGTACTTTATTTACAGGAGGTTAAGTTGGCTGAAATCGATTCCCTTTCCTGAAAGGAGTCTGACCAGCAGTCCTGTACCTCTTTCTCAACAAGGATAGAGAGCACTTTGGTGGCTGCAAATTGAATACTAACCTAGGAGAAACTGGATGATTGTAAACATCCTCTCCTGAACATTGTCAAAAGCATACCTTGGAAATTAGCTATTTCTAGCTAATCATAGCTAGATCATAAAGAATGTCAGTTTGATGGGGATGAGGGAAGAAAGGGACAAGAATAGGACTGTCAGAGTTACTTCTGAGAATGACATCTGGCAAAAAAGCAATTAGGGTTATTTAGACAGCTTGCCCAGAAGAGCATATTTCTAGCCTTTATCATTAATGGAAGGAGTAGCTGCCTGTACTAGATGTGGTTTTGTGTAAAGCTATCAGGATAGTGCTACAAAAAATATAGGCCATGTTTAAGCAGGCTGTTGTAAAGTTTAAAATTGAATGTATAATCCTAGTCTCATAAGTAGGTGGGTTATTCATTACAATATTGAAGTATTTATTAAAAAAAAAATAAAAGTGGCACATCAATCTGCATTTTGTGTTAAATCACAGCACAAGACCAATAAAATCGCTTTATCACTGCCGGTGCTATGTGCACTGGAGGGCTGAAGGCTGAGATGTTTTGACTCTAAGAAAACAGTGTCAGAGTTGAAAGGGTCTTGGAGATATGAGAAAAGACGGAGAAGAAAAAATAAAAACTTGCAGTGTTCTGAAATGTTGGAGGTTTGCCCCAGTTTTACAAAAAACTAAAGCTGAGTGAGGTGGCTAAGTCCCAGAGTATCCCACCCCAGAGTTAATATGTCACTGGCTGATGACAGTGATGCTGATGTTAAAGAATGCCCATATAAGGCACCCTCAGGCTTAATTTGCAGATGAAATTATGGAAATTCAGTTCTGTGAATATTGCCGGGAAGAGCAGATGAAATGATTGGCTTATGCTAGGGCTTTTGAAGAGGACTGTCTGATGGAGGTAGAACAACAGCTCATACAACGTAGAATGATCTGGGACACCAGAGGAAGCAGATCTCCCTCAGCTTCCTTGGCACCAACTGATTCCCGAGCACAGCCAGCCTGCCCATATGCATGTAGGTTCCTCCCGAAGTTAAAGGATTTGCTCTGCTACTTTTGTGTAGTTCCGAAGCTCTTCTGAGGCTTTTTATAAATGACCATAGGGTTCATCAGGCTCTTACTCGGTTCTTCAGCAAAATGGTGACTATTGGGATGCATGAAGATCTGGGCTTGTCTTCCACTAACACAGCACTTTGCTGTAATGAGTCAAGGCAAACACAGGTCATCATCTAGCACTAGCACAGTTACAGGGCTTGGGATTTTTGTTGTTCTTGGCTTTTTTCGATGAGTTTAACATGCTCTATCATTTTTTCCTTTGTAGGTGGGGTAGATTTTCCTGCCGCTTTCCCAGTAATCAGATGGTACTGCAGTCACGGAGTGTGCAGGCTTACCTTGGGTTAAACTGTTTCCTCCGTTTCAGATTTCATGCAGACTGGATTTAAATTCAATAGTGTTTGTTTAGGATTCTGTGCTCAGCACTTTGTATTAGACGAGAAGAAGCCCTGCATTTAAATTATTCAGTCTTTAGGACTGATGAAAATTGTCAATCACCTTCTAGCATATTTAGCTTATCCTAAAGGATGCTTACAGGTGCAAAAATTCATATCCAGTTGCATTTATAGATCGTTGAGTTTATTTTGTCACTGAGTGACTCTGTCCTCCTTGCCTTCTGATGTATTTTTGTGTTGCCCTACAGATGGTGGGCAGAAATCAGTTTTGGGGTATTAAAATAATAAATTCCTTTCTCTTCAAATTGACCAGACTGACAACAAAACAAATAGCATGGAAGTGCACAAGTCATATTCCCTGACATTAAAAAACAGTAGCTGGCATGTCCTGCCTAAAGCAGGAGAAATACCACCGTGGCAGGTTATTCAGTTGGTGGTAACTGTGAAGTCAGTACGTATTATAATTATTTCTGATATTTACTTTCTGTCCAGGCATAAGGAGAAGAGATGGCGTTAATTACGAAGTGACAACAGGGCTGAAGTGGAGTGTGGGGGGAGAGTCTCGCAGGGTGTGTGCAACAGACCTGAGCTGGACACCTGCCTTTCCCATCCCATGGTGTAAAAATGTTTCCACCCCATGTCAGAATAACAGCCAGAGCCTCCCAGTGTTTGACTGAAATAAATAAATAAGTAAAAAGTTGGCAGGATCCTTCCAGGACCAGCCTTTTCAGGAGCCATCTGGGGCTGCAAGGCCCAGGCCTGCTTGGAGTGGGAGAGGGACACAAGGGCGGCCGCCTGCGGCAGCATACCCTGGGCGTCCAGCCAGCGCGGGGGCAGAGGCTGGCACGGGGATGGAGGTGGTGGGGGACAAGGCTGCACAAGGCCCCAGATCGGCACCTCAAGGGTGCCCAGGGCATGAGGAGCGGCGTGGAAGGTGTAGGCTGCCAGCTGAAATGTCTCCCCGTGCGCCAGAGGCAGCGCTGCCCCTGAAACAGGGGTTGGCTGTGGCGGCTGGAGGCTGGCAGGCGCCATGTTTGCTGGCCTGGGGCTCAGTGGAGCAGGGAGGGCTGGCTGACATGGATGTGGTTTCATTAGGAAACTTCCAGCCTGCTCTGCCGTTTGCGAGAACAGTTTGGTCAGGGCAGCCACGTTTCTCCCTCCAAAGGGAAGCCCCACTGGACATGGCAAGCAAACAACAGGGGGAGAGGTTTGTGCTCTTGCGCTTGTTCTGGGTTTGCTGCTACTTCAGCCAAAAGAGACAGCCCCAGAGTCTTGGCTGGAAGACCAAAAGTCATGTTAATTTGTTACACATTTACCCTTCTTCAGGTGAAGATCATCAACCAGGAGAAACAAGTTGTCTTTATGCCATGTCCCAGTCCTGAAACTAGATGGACAAAAGCCAATTGGTGATCTCCATACAGTAACAGACTTTAATAAAAAGATGCTTGGAAGAAGAGTGATGATTGAAGTATCACCATTGAGAAGTGATTTATTGAGCCAACACTTTGAAACTCTTTAAGTGAAACCATGTAAGTGAAACTGCCACGTCCCATGTCCCTCAGAGGGACAGTAGCTTCATACAGCTTCATGCTGAGGTGCTTTTACTGAGCTGCTGGTTACTTTGGCCTTCCATGGTGATATGAAGTTCTGTGAGAACCTCTTCATGGACTTTGGAAAAAAAACCAAAACAACGAGGCAGTAGAAATACCAGCCTCTGACCAGACCTGCATGCATATACTTCCAGAAGGACAGTATAGAGAATACATTTTATTTCTTAATATCTAGTAGAAGCTTTCCCTAGTGCTACTGAGTGAGGGACTGAAATTCCAGGCTATGCATTTTTTCTACATCCTGCAGGTCTCTGTACTTTTTTCTTTTTTCCTTCTTGTGAATCTGGATCTTTTTGTTTTGAAATATTTTCTACCTGACTCAGCAGTTGTCTGTATGGTAAATCTGAGGGACAGGGGAGGGGACTGCTTATTATCTGGCAAAAATTTAATGAGGTATGCGTTTCTCTCAGCTCTTAGTGGGAATAAAACTTTCTTTGTAAAAACCTCTGAGAAATTTATCCAACTGAGAGTTGTCGAATTTATGTGGAGATTTTTACTCATTTGCTGGCTTAAAAAAATTCAGGCCTAGCAGTCAGGTGTACCGTGTAGATGTGCGATACACCTAGAGGACTATGAAGCCAATGAATAGTTATCTATATATGATGCCACGTATCTCATCCATGATACAAAATCCTAATTTGTTAATGCTTTCAGAAATTCACATGTAAGGGAGCTCTGCAAAATCAAAGCATTCACATTAAAAACAAGTTGCCAAGCACTTTGTTTAGATCTCTGTTTTTCTTGCTTTATAAGAAATAGTTGGGAATAATTATTTTCTATTTTATACATCTATTTATGATGTTTCTAAATGAAAAGGATTATAAGTACATAACTTGAATGTAAGATTGTGGTTTCCTCATCAAGGTTCAGTCCTAAAATATTTTTGGATGATTTTTAATTTTATCAGGCAAAAATGAGAAAAGAAATATGGGACTGAATCTTTAAAACTAAATGTAGCATGATGTTTTGGGGGGAATAGCTGACTAATGAAAGTTAATGACAGCATGTCAAATAATCATTTATTACAGCTACAGATGGCCAGCTGTCAGATGGGTCTACACTGAATTACTTAACTATTTCTGAAGATCTTTGCTTTTGTTGTTGTTTACTCATTTAAGCTGAGGGGATCATGCTGTCATTTTCATCACCAAAACCTGTACTTACATCTAAGTTTGGAGAGTGCCTCGGAAATGTAAAAGGAATAAATCCATGCAGTTTGTCAAGAGCCTGAAACAGTAATTTTGAGGGGTATGCCCTAATTTCTGATAATTTGCCTGTCGTTTGCAACTAGGGAGGTATCAATATGAAAGGCAATTCTTTTTAAAGGGCTTGGGAAAAAGAACTAATTCCCATTTCTTGTCCAGCTGTTTTGTGCAGGCACCAAATAATTTTGAAGATACCTACATTGTTTAAAATCAGTTTATGACTTTTTCTGTGTGCTCTGGAGGAGGCTGCCCAAACCAAATAAATGGTAAGCTGTTAGGTAAGCCACCTTATCAACTATGAATTGCATAGTTAAATCTCACTACCATCCCCATTCCCTACTGTGATACCTCCATAGGTAAGGCTTGGTACTTTATATCCATTCCCTTATTTTCATGGCCTCTCTTTCCAACACAGGCATATGCACTCACACTTCCCACCTTTTATGCAGTGTAGCAATGCTAAGACTGACTCTCAACAGTCAAAAGGATGATATCTATCCTCTGGATTTGCAATTCAAAATACCATGTTTCAGGAATCTGATTTACCATCTCCTTACAATGTGTATACCTGCTTACTTCTCTGCCAAGGTATCATTGTGTTACCCACATTGGCCTTTGCGTAAATGTGTATACCAGGGCGAGGTTTAGAAGAACCAAATCTGTGAGGAAGCAATGCACAGTTATAAGCCTAAGATGGAAGATGAAAAATGCTGCACTGTCTCCCAGGAGGCCTGCACGTACTGTGGTGTCTTGGGGAAGGTATGTGTATGCAAGCTGTTTCAGTGTTAGAGCTGGTGTGTCAGGATGATGGGCTGTGTAACTAAAATGGTCCTAATGCTTGCTGATTTGGGATCCTTGCAGCGGTCCACTGAGGTCACTTCAGTAAAGGGTAGCGCTTTATCCCTTGTTAGCCATGATTAGTTGCTGAATATAGAGATGCAAGTTTCTTCCCATCCCCGGATTTATCAGCTTCATCATCACCACAAGGCAGAAACTGGTCTTTTCATTTTTAAGAAGGTCCAACACCAAATCTTCAGTTTCACTGACACATGGTCAAACTGCAGACATGGATCAGAGTGAACAAACAACTGTTCTATGTCCCTGATTGTCTTGCAGTCAGTTTTGCTGGGAAATAGGAATGGGGTGCTTGGTCTGCACGAGGACTGAGAAACTACATACACCTGCTACGGGCATTTGTCTGCTTAGCACATACTTACCTTACTGCTTAGCTGCAGGGAAAAAAGGTCTTGGTGAAAAGATGCATGTGCAAAGATGTTCCAGCTGTCTCTGCACAATCCAGCTCCAGGAGCATTAGCATGGAGCGGTATCAGCTAGGGCAGACTGGGGCTGTAGTCTGGTGACAGCAGCATTGTTCCCTGTAAGGCAGCTGGGGTTTGCTGGCAGGGCTCTGCAGCTCACACTGAGCTCTGCTGCGGTGGCTGTGTGGTCACTGGTACCTAAGTTAGCGTAGGTTTGTACACAGAGGGCTTCAATCACACTTTTGGGGTATAGTCAAACCACTTAGACATTTGTGAAGGTGTGTGCCTCTGCGTATGTGTGCAAGCAATTTGCTGCAGGTGAATTACAGATGGACTAATAATGAAAGTTACCAGCACCTCAGGATACAGTCAAACTTTTCTGAATTTGTCTCAGAGGTATGTTCATCATGTCTGTTGAGGGGTTTATTAATGACGATTAGAGATTTTAATGGTGCCTTGATTCTCCATTGTTGCACATGGGAGTGAGTGATATTTTCAGGACTAAAGCATTAAGTTGTATTGAACATTGCCATTTGCAAGAATGTTAATCTCCTGCAACTCAGTTGTGCTGTGATGATTCACACTTTATACTCTAGTTGTTGCTGCTTAGCTGACTGCAAAATGATAGAGTAATACTGTGTCATTAACTACTAATATGATAATTCAGGAAGTATGCAGCTAAAAAACTTAATTCTTACCGTTTCCTGTTTTTTTACCTCTGAAGAATGGTATTTCACAATGCATCTAGGAAAAATTTAAGCCCACTGTCTTACAGGCATTGGGTTTGTTTTGTTTGCTCAAACACCCCAGTTTTCTCCTGGTAGGTGAATTTTTTTGAACTAGGGTAAATTACAAATATATCTCCTATTTTCATTTTCTCTTGTTAAGTAGTAGAAAACCTGTGACAAGAGAGTAGGGAGTGTACTTAGTGCCATGTATGCATTCAAAGAGACTTGAAACGTTTTGGCTTCTTCAATGTAGATGTAGTAATGAAACTTGAAACAACAAAATAATTGCGTCCCTATTTTTGTTTGCCTGAAGTATTTTTACTTCCACACTGAGAGCAAAAATACATGTAACTGAAGAGCAGCATAGTATAAAGTACGTAAAAGCATCTTTTTCTTTCAGAAAAATTGGCCTGTTTACAATTTTGCATATCCTTGGATATTTTGGAAGTTCATCAAAGAATTTATTATCTGCTTGAGGGAATTGACTAGGGCTATTTCAGATTACTTTTTGATGTTCTTTTTCTCAGACAGTTGGGTTTTCAATGAATTCCCACTCCCCAGAAAGCATGCTACTTCAGGATACTTTAGGAAAAAAAATAATCAGATGGACAAAGGTATAACCCTCTTTTTTTTTCTTTTCTTTTTTTTTTTCCCTCAAGACACAAATTAAAATGCTTGTTTCACAGTGCTACTGCCATGTCCCCTGTGAATTGCAGCTTGAGTCTTTCTGTTGGCTTCTGTATTCTGCTACAGGCTCTGCTCTGTAAGTGGGCTAGCCCTCCCCAGACTATACTGTAGCAAGGTACTCCTATGTTTTGTTCATGTGCTGGTTTTGGCTAGCAAAGAGTTAATTTTCTTCATAGTAGCCAGTACGGGGCTGTGTTTTGGATTTGTGCTGAAAAGAGAGTTTTCAGGGATGTTTTCGTTATTGCTGAGCAGTGCTTACACAGAGTCAAGGCCTTTTCTGCTTCTCACCCCACCCCACCAGCGAGTAGGCTGGGGGTGCACAAGAAGTTGTGGGGGGACATGGCTGGGACAGCTGACGCCAACTGACCAAAGGGATATTCCATGCCATATGGTATCATGCTCAGCACATAAAGCTGGGGGAAGAAGAAGGAAGGGAGGGATGTTCAGAGTTATGGTGTCTGTCTTCCCAAGTAACCGTTAGGCGTGATGGCGCCCTGCTTTCCTGGAGATGGCTGAACACCTGCCTGCCCACGGGAAGCAGTGAATTAATTCCTTGTTTGGCTTTGCTTGCGTGTGCAGCTTTTGCTTTCCCTATTAAACTGTCTTTATCTCAACCCACGAGTTTTCTCACTTTTACCCTTCCGATTCTCTCCCCCATCCCACCAGGGGGGAGTGAGCGAGCAGCTGTGTGGGGCTTAGTTTTTGGCTGGGATTAAACCATGACAGCTCCCTTCCTGCCTTTACATAGTCAGGGCTACAGAGCAAGGCTGACAAAGACAAGCACGAGTGTAAAACAGGTGAACCACCACCTGAAGTGTGGCAGGGCGATTTCTCTGGAAATGTTCTACTTTTTTTTGAGAAAAAAAAATATTGCCCAGTCAAACCTAGTGTTGGTAATGACTGTGACTGCACTGCAGTGGTAAGCTCTTCCACCAGAATGCATAATTCTTCACTTTGTTCCTACATTTAATTGTAACTTTCAGTTCTATTACATGGAATAATCAATGGGACAACTTGACTCAGTATTGAAGTGTGCAAAGGGTTTAAAAGGTTTGGGGCTGAAGTCATTCAGAATAGTATCCTATGTTTTTCTTGCCATGTCTTGAAGAATTTTTTAAGTAGGCATAGTGGGTTTTTTTCTGATTTAATGGGAATCACTAGGAAAGATAAACTCGTCAGAACTTCAGCTTCTCAGAACAGGGAATTGAATTCACATGAGATCAGGGAAACCTTTGTGGGTCTATTTATTTTTTTTTTTAAGTACAAAATATTTAAATCAAAAACTCGGGAAAAATAAGCAGTTTTCAGATGAGCTGGAAAACGTAGGGAAAAAACAATATTTTTTTCCCCAAGACCAGTAAAGTTACAAAATCAAAGGACAATATTTATTGACTTGATGTAGAACTATACAGATTCGCAATGGTTATTTTTAAATGCCCAAACCAGAACACCCACAACAGACAGATTTACCTGTTCCAGATTTTACTATGTACTTTTCACATGGTGTTCATTCTGATGACTCCTGTTTCAATTAACGTCTTCATTTTTTTTGTTTAACGAATAATCTATTACTCTGGAGTTCTATTTATCAAGACACAGAACATAAACTGTGGTTTGTTGGGTGATCCTTGCGAACTCAAACCTTTCCCAGTAGTATCAGCCATGTGATTTGGTTTACCTTCAGCTATGCATATCTAGAAGTTTTAATGGAAACCTGCCAGAAACTGTTGACTAGGAAAAGAACTGCATGTCTTCAACATCTCCCATCTCTGTGCTTTATTTATAGTTAGATCTTCACGTTTGGGCTGAAAGAGGCTGTCTTGAGGTTTATGGAATGTGATTTGACAACAAAAAAATAATGTAATTCAGTAACCCAAAGTGTTCTATTGTGAGGTTAAATAAAATCCTGAAATCCCCCAAGGGTACTGTCAGAAAGCAGGTAAATGGCTTGGTGTTTCAAACTCTGGTGTTATCGTAGTACCCTCATTGCTCTGCAGCAATGGTGGGTTATGACCTTACTAGTAACTAATGTGGGATTTATTCATCAGCAAAAACATACAAGTGTGAAGTTAATACATTTTTTGGAAACAACTAATTAAAATCAAACCCTTTTAACTTTGGAAAGTCTTCCTAATCCCCATGTTATAGCTGTTTAAAATTGCATCAAAAAGAATAGTATTTTTTGTCACTGAGGTTTTGACCTACAATTTTCAAAATTAATAAGGATCAAAATTCACCTAACTTTCACAAACATGTCTGTGATGCCTGAAAATTATCTGTGAAACTTTCTGTTCTAGGAAATATTTTATTGACTTTATAACTTGCTACTGCAACTGTGTAGTAGTTCTGAGACAATTTATAGAGTTGTAGTCCTTAGGTTTGAAAAGCTTCCTGATTTTCTTTTGTTTTATGATACTAACCAATGCAAATAGAGGTTAGAGGATAGATAGGACAGAGGAAGGGACAGAACTCACTTTAAATGAAGTTAACAATATTTTTATGGCACCATAAGTACTAACAGTAATCACTGTTACTAATGACCTCATAAATCAGATTAGGAAAGAAGTGAATAAGAGCCCTCTGGATATGAAGAATTTGGTTTTGTAAACTGAGGAGAGAAACATCCTTGGATTATTTCTGAAGTCCTCTTTCACTTAAAAAAGATGCCACATCTATAACATATTAGAGAATCTTTTAAAGTCTGCATTGGTTTTGCCCTTGAAGTGTAAGGTAGAAAGATCTTTATTATGTATTATTAACATTTAACAGGGAATTCATCTTCCCCATTTGATGTTGAAGGCTTTCTTTCAAGGAAAATTTGTACTGAAGTATCCTGATAGATGTTTTCTTTCCCTCCTGCCTTTTCAGAAGAACAATGCAGGTTTTGGAGCCAAATGAAAAGTAAGAATGCTTTAAGCCATCTTAGTGTTTTCATGACGCAGAGATGCTTTGGAGGCAGAAAGGGACCCTAGGGTAAACTGTCCAGCTCTGGGCACCTCTGTAAATTGTGGTTAGTCTCTCTGGAACTGTCCTTTACGGCTTTGAGCAAGCTGCAGTCTTCACTGTGCTGAGTGCTGTGGCCTTCTCCATACAACAGTGCTTGTAGCAGCAACTGTGGAGGGCAGCTTGTAAGTCACCTTCCAAAGTTCCTGGGAAAGGGAAAATTTTCCCCGTTAACCTAGGGCTTTGGGACTATCTTTACACCACTTGAGCCTGCATAATTATTGTCTAGTGGTTTTGTATCAACCTGATAAAGAACTTCTGTAGCAGTTATTTGGAAAACTCATTAATTAACAGAGCTGTATTTTGAGATGTGTTCAACTTCCCACAGTAAACACAAAATATCTTTGCTTATGGCAGAATTTGCTGCCCTTGGTTTGTCAGCTTTTGTTCTCTTTTGGGCCAGTCTCAGAATAAACAAAGATCAAAACCATGATGTTTGATGATAGGATGTAGGGGGACTAGATTGCTTTGTGGATAGGAGTAAGAGATACCTCTTAGTCTTCACAGATTCAATATTGACCCCATTAATTGGTTTATATTACACTGTCACTTATTGTTTAAAACATAAAAATAAAAAAACTCTAGCATCTATTCAGTAATTAAAGAAATTCAGAAATTAATTCCATTTTTGAATAACACTTATGTGACTGTTAGGCCAGCATACAGGTAACAGCGCCTTCATTTTTAGTCCAAGATACAAGGTTTTATATTAACAGTGCCAGATTTTCTTCGTCTTTGGTCTGTACTTCCTAGAATGCATTTCTTTTGGAAAGGACAGTAAGACATTTCTGACTTTGTATAGGTCTTGTTTCCAAACTTTAAATCTTGTTGAAGGTTCTTGTCTTAATAATTATCTTCTTGAAGCAGGAGGTGTGGGAGCGACAAGAATATGCCATCAAGAAACATCCTGATATATAAACATTTAGGAGATACATAAAACCTTACTTGTCTTAGAATTTGTGTGTTAATCTAAATGTGATCAATTTATATGTTTCAAAATAGAATTAATTAGGCTGTTATATGAAGTATAGCAAAATAGCATGTTTTTAGGGGATTCAGAATCCCCTTAAGCCAAGCCATTAAAAAAAAAAATCTAAACACACTTGTATTTAGAATTTCTAAGCATACCATAACTGTGCTACGTTATCCTGGATCACCATTTCCAAAGCGGTCGTTTGCCTCAAGACACAGAAACCCTATCCTGTTTTGTAATAAATTAATGGAGTCTATGACCTCATCAGAGCATTGCATTTCATCTTTTCTTTCACTGAATATTCATAGAGAAAACATCTATGAGTATGTATCAGATACCAAGGAAGAAGCTTCCTTTCCCCTTCTTCCCGCTTTCCTCCTGAAAATATGGGACTTGGATCTAAAGCAGCAGTGTGGGTGCAGTTGCAGTTTGGGAACAGGAAAATGCTCTCCAGTTTCAGTTCCAGTGATTTTTGTGATGTTCTTCCACCCTTAAGGCCGAGAATAAGTGCACATCCCTGTTCTTGCTAATCTGTTAATGGCATGGGATCGTGCTCTCTCAAGGTGACAATGCTTTGGTGCAGGGTAGGAGGCAGTGCTGCCCACTGGCACTATTACCTATAGTGGGCAACAGGGAACCAGCTTGGTGCGAAGTCAGCTCCCATCTGACAGATCATGTTCAAATATATGTGGATATGGACAGATCGCTTCCAGGGCCAGCTCTGGGATGGAAGCGGTATAGTCCCTGTCTTGCAGTGTGAAGCCTGAGGAAATAAATCTGCCTGGGACACAAGCTGGCTCCATGCCCATCCATGGCAGGTGTGTCTGTGCTGTATTTGTTTTCAGAAGTCAGTATAGGCATAATGAAGTAGCTTTGTATGGAGATATCTGTGGTCCTGAGCAGCCCATGTTCATCTCAGCTGCCTGATTGGACCCAGCCTTGTTCCTCAAGAGCTACTTCAGTACATAGGCACCATGCTTCCTAGCTTTGCTGTTTCTTAATTTGTTTTTCATTTGTGGAATGAATTGTGCTGCAGGTACATGGGACATCTCAGTTCCTATGTAAAACCAGGCTGGATCCCTTAGCAGTTGTTAGCTTAGATGCAGCACAGTTAAAAAAAAAAAAAGTGTCCTATTTTATACAAGGGAGTCCTGCTAAAAAGTCCAACCAGAACTCATAAGACTTCAGGCAGGGAAACACTGGTATAAGGGGGCAGAGCTAAAAACTGAATCAGTACTATTAACATGAAAAAAGGCATCAGATGAATGGTTTTAGCAGACTGGTGAAGAATAAGTATGAGAATTTAAGAACTTCTGGAAAGTAACAGGCAGTTAAGGTAAATGCCTCTTTTTTAGATTATCTTATGCTTTTAGAGCTGGAAACTTCCCAGGTTGACAGCCCAGAGGAATATTGATAGGCCCAGAAGGGAAACTCTGCCTGTCTTAACTGTGACAAAATCTTTGAGAGGAGACACAGGAATAATATCAGCATTTTCAGAAAGGAGAACAACACTCTAGAGTCCTGAAAATGTTTCAGAGAAGCTTCCCAGTGGGGATTTATGAAGAGTTTAAAGAGGCCATGTGAATTCATAGAAGGGAACTAAGTTGTCCTTTCTCCTTTCTGTAAGGTAGGGAGTTGCCTGTGGGAAGCTGTTCTCCCAGTAAGCCGACAAATTGCTTTAGGAAGTGAATAATTAAAGTGAGGGGAGAGAGCGGCGTCAAGCGATGGGGCTCAGTTCCCACAAAAAGCAAGCACTTCCTCCGAAAAGCTGAAGACCTTTTAGGGACGGGCTCCAGATATATGGCTGTTGGCATTTTGGGCTCTTGTATAGCCGCCGAATAACCCAAGATCGGATTGCATAGGTGAAGCTTGAAATTAGTCTTAAAATGTCTTACAAACAATCATTGCCCTGTGAAGTAATTCTCCTTGCTCAGGGCATGAGCAGAGAGCTCAGAAAGCATGGCCAAAGAAAGGCACTTGTTAGTGCTTCGGAGGCAGGAGACAGGCTTTTTTTTGTATTAGGTAATGGAAGTAAAATATGTCGTTGTGGAAAATGGAGAACCTGGAATGCTAACTTTGAGAAGCTTGGAGGCTTCTTGCAGATGAATCCCATGTGGAAAGCCAACTGATCCTGACATCAGTACCACACCCAGGAATTCAGGCTTTGGAATCAGCCATGTATTTCACGTGTGAAATTGAAAAGCCATTATTCTGTTCATTTTAATGTTTAAACCCATCCTTGCATGACATGCACAGTCAAAATTTGTGTGACCAATGGCTGAAATATATGTTTTTGTGTCTTATGGTATCTATGATATCATGAATGACTGCCTGATACCCTACACCCTTAAAAATTATGCTAATAATGTTTTCACTGGGTAATGAAACTATTTTTTCAAGGAAAGAAAGGACTGTGGGGCAAAAGCAGGGAGGGAAGGGCATTTTCAACAGGTGCAAACGATTTTTACATAAGTATGTGTACTTTTTAAAAAGACACGAACACTTGACTTTTAAATTCCTGATGCGGACTTGTAGTGTTTGATCAAGGGATGTATATTTATTACTTGCAATAATGTATTACTTGCCAGCTGTCAGCAAGGACATGAACCTCAGTATAGAACAAAACCTAATATCGGGGGAGTTACTCCTCTTCTGCCTTTACTTTTTCTTTATTCATGTCCATTTCTTTCAATAAATGCTTTAGCATGTTCCATTAAAATGGATCTCATCGATTTTATTTTTTCTTAATTTATTTTTTTCATATTCTATTATGAATTCAAATACGTAGTGGCATCTACAGGCTCTTGACAGAATCAAATTAAGGCATACTGTACTTGATGGACCTGTAAATTAAGAGTTCTACTTCCACCACTTCCATTCATTATTTCAATCAATGAATATCCATTAAATAATGGGGGAAGAAAAAAACTCATTTTTCTGTCAGTTGTGCTGGGTTGTCTGAGGGATAGGGATGGAAAAGTGTGTTTGAAATCTTTTTGTGTAAAAATAAATAAATTAAAACAACCTGTTGTGCAAGACTGTTCAAGGAAAGGAGAAGTGAAAACTTTATTCACCTGCACTGACGTGCTTTTTTTTTTTTTTCTTGAAGAGATAGATTTTGTGATAAGGCTGTTGAAGCATGACTATTTTACCCTCTTATAATACTTCAACTTTGTGAAGGAAGCTAATCTAATGTATGTAAAATTTAGTAACAGTTGAGCACTTTTTCAAAGTTTGTTTGAGCTGGAAGTCAAAGTAACTAACAGCTGTTTCTCAGCAAACTGTTGCTGGGTGTGCAACCACATATAACTGTGTGAAGTCTTTCACTTGTGCATTTTTCCCCCATATTCTAGGAAAAAATAGTAAATTATGCAAGGCTTTTATTGCTCAGACTTCATTTAAGCTTTTGCAAATTCAGGGCTTGAAGTGCATACAATTTGGCATGCCAAGCATGTACATTTTCCTGGACTTTTGCAAATGGAAAAAGAATTTATTTTTTTTCTGGAATAACTGGAAGAGCCAACCAGAAAATTGGTGTACCTGCTATCAGTTCCTGTGGAAGTAACAGTTAATCCATGTATATGTAGTAAGCTAAGATCAGTTTGACCTGTTTGGCATGTCTAGCATCTACAGAGTAGCAGGATTTCTATTTCTCAGCAAAAATTCTGATATCTAATGTATATTCTTTCTCTGCTGCTTTCTTATCTACTGTCAATTTATACCTCTGAGTGGTGGAAAGTGGCCTTTATCAATGGTTATGATTGATAAGAAGACTCATTCTTTCCTCTTATATTTAACATACTTGCGTGTCAGCTTTTTGTTTCTACCTTCTGTATTTTTTCCATTTGGATTGAAACAGATACACTATTGTTTAATCATTCTTGTTTACCAACACTTTTTTATTTTATTTTATTTTTAAAGCCATGACTACATCTGTTAGTGATACCACTTTTCCAGAGAGGGGTAAAAAGAAGAAAAAAAAAATTATCTTCTGGAGCAGTTCCTCTATAGCAGACATAATTTCTTGTATTACATGGATATTCTGAAAGTGCAAAGCAACACAAACTCAGTAATTTCTAGAGAAGTCCAAGCATAGCAGTCAGGAAAACAACCCTTAAAGCACATGGACAAAACCCAAAATACCACAACAGTTCTGACTTTACAGAAGTGTGAAGCAGAACCAAGTACAGACAGATCTAGTGAAAAGCCTTTCAAAGGTAATGTGGTACATGTGTGAAAGAAAACTGAGCCAAAATTTAACATATCGGCTGCTCTGATTTTTTTTGTTTTTCCATCTTTATTTTTTCCTTGGCTGGCAACAAATTTTTACCTGGTCTGTTCTGCCTCCCCTGCCAGTTTTAAATTTGCCCCTGCCCTGCCTTTCCACTTCCAACCAACAAGTGCTTCCTCTCTCTGTTACTGGTATGTAATTTTCTGCTTGAAAACAAGCCAGGTGAGAACAGTTCAGATGCCCATTTATTTAAAATGCTGAAACACACAGGGTGTCATCACTTCATGCATCAGGCAGCTGCTTATGAACAGTGGGGTCTTATGGAGCTGCTCCCAGGTAACGTACCCAACACACCTAAACTCAGAATGGTCATTTCTCTTTACTGCGGATCTCGCAATGCTCACTCCTCCTTCCCCTGCAGCGAAAGGGAAAGGGGATGAGGAGAACACTTGAAACCTTGGCATTTATTTGAAAAAGCCAAAACATATAACTCTTATTTTTGCTGAGGAAATCTTGTACACGTGGGAGAGCAAATTCCAGATACGTGGAAACAAGGCAAATTAAAGGACTCTGAGTTTTAGAAATATCTTCTTTAGCAGCTGTAGCAATTTGAGGTACATAGACTCTCACAGTTTAGCAGAAAGGGCAGTATTACTTTTCCATCAGCAGTGTTGTTCCTGTTGCTGTAACAAGCACCAGTGTCCAAGGCAAGGTGTACAGATGCTCACCTTGGAAGAGGCTGAGCACCTGCGGAGGATGCTGTGAGAAACTCTGCCAGTTATTCTAGCTAGGAAAGTACAGCAGCTGGAAATTGGGTCAGTACCTCCGAGTAGGTTTGGGATCCAGAAGCCGTGGGAGGTTTCTGTGCTGGGAATGAAAATGGTGCTGTGGCCTGTGCTGTGACAGCACGTTGCTTTTCCCTGTGGCCCCACGGTCAGCCCGACTTCTTTGACGTGACCAAGAGGATCCATGGTTATGTGACACTCTGTGTGGGCTGCCTCTTCACTGCACCTTTTCCCGCCTACCCTTGGATGTTTCATTTAATTGGCTTCCTGCTTGGACTTTGTTTAACAAGTTTGCCTGGCTATAGGAAATTATTTGCTAAATCTAAATACAAGGTAATATTGGTGTCCTTGTCATTCGTGTGGTATTTCTTGCTGTGACTACCAGTTTTTCAAAACTATGAGACAGTGATGTTTTTCACTACCTGATACTTTTCTATTCAACACATTACAAACATTTGTATTAAGGTCATAGTTTGAGGAATTTTTATAAGAGATAGCATTTAAAATTAGATTGTTTGATAAATAATGGTGAAACATTTTCTCAAGATCAAAGGAAGTGATACAGGTATTATTTTAAAACAACTTCATAATTATAATTACATGTTAATTTTTAATTTAGTCTTCAGTTCCAAACCAGCATCTAAACCTACGAGAAGTTCAAGTGCCTTGTTTTTCTACAGTCATTGACTCTAGTTAAGGGACTGTTTAGGAACTGATGTGCAATAGTGAAGTTAATTGACCTGAAAAGGTGTTTGCAGTAATTTTATTGGTAACATTGAAAAAATTAATCATAGTTTTAAATCAAGTTCTCCCAATTTGGGAAATTGTCCACGTTGTTAAAATAATGATAGCAGTAGATTTCAGAAGACGACGATTTGAGTCATCAAGCACAGGGAGAGGCATCCCGCTGTATACATGCCTCTGAGTGCAAAAGTCTTAAAGGTGTGTAAATGCTGATGAGGGAGTAGGACAGGCTGGGGCGGTCCAGAGGATGTGAAGCCCTACACCTAAAGCCCCCTCTTAAGGGCTGAACCACTAGCCACCTAACGACACTGAAAACCTTAAAAGCGTTGTTGTTTCAGAACGTCCAAATTCAGTGTATTGATTTGGAGTAAGGCTAAGCTGCGGGCTTTAAAAATCAGCACGGACCAACTCAAAGTCAATGCTTTACAGGCAGCCAAGAGCAAAAAGAATGCAGGGAGAGCGTGCAGCAGGCGGTTGTGTGCTCCCCACCGCTGACAGGGAGACCTATGGGAGCCCTTCTGACAGGGGATTGCAGTACCAGAGCTTCCCTGATTAAAAGGCCAGGTGTTTCGGGTGTGAGGACTTGTGGACTAAACAGGAAAGCAGAAAATCCTGTGTGGAGAGTGTGCTTGAAGGGAAGGGAGGAGGGAGGCAGAGGGCTTTATGTCACATTTAAAAACAAGAATTTTCTTGCTTTGGAAGGTGTGCCCAACAAGTCCTGTCAAAACAATGAAATGCTGTCCCTACTAAGTCAAAAAGGAGTTTTATGGATAACTTTGGGGCTTAAATTTCTGTGGCAGGAATTATTACAAGTATATGCTGAGTGCCAGTGTATTACATTGCTGAGTAAAAGTTGGGTTAGTTTTCAAATGATGGAACAGAGAAAAGAAATGTTCTTTGGAGGTGGAGGAAGAAGAGAGGTTTGTGTAGGTGTTTAGCAGCATAATGGCATGTTTGCTAATAAGATTCTTGCTAAGTTTAGTGTCATCACAGCAAATGCTGTGGTATCCATATAGGAGTAAGAACAATGCAAAGAACATTACCTGCCAATGTGAGCTGCTTTGCACTCATTTGCATGGGAATTTTGGATAGGCAAAGTATTCAGAAGCATCTGCCAACAAGACACATCCTAAAAAACAGAATTCACAAATACCGTGTATGATTTTGAACTAATTCTTTTTTCTTTTTTGTCTCCCTCACTTCCTAGTATAGACGGTACCTTTCTTTCCCCTTTCGTCTTTGCGAGTTGACCACTTCCATTACTTTCTTATTTCTGCTGAGGCTGGTAAGCTGGTTTGATGCATTCAGCAGTCAAAAGTGCAGTGCCATGTGCATTTGTGTTGGCTGAGTAAGCAAAATGAAAGAGGCTGACTGTGAAAGTGAAAAGGTGATTTACGCTGGTGTCATAGTGCTGTGCAGTAATAAAACACAGGGATTGTTGGACACACATTATATTGTGCAATTATATAATTATAAACAATATAATTGGAGGCAGTTGAGCTTGAATGCAGCAGGCTGTTATTTAGCAATCATCTCTTTCAAGGCTCATTAAACGCAGATTTATACACAAAATAAAAGCTTTGCTCTATAAAGGCTAAATATGTAGTAGCATTTATTCATCAAAACGTAATACATAGATCTAAAGCTGTCGACATCTATAATGGATTTAGTCAGTGGTTGTAAATGAAGTTGTTCAGTGGGTATGACAATACCGAGCCCTTTGCCTTCATTTAAGGCATTATTTCTGTGACCTCTTTCATATGCCCATTTTGGAAGGCTAAAGAGCCCTCATATACAGCTGTGATCTTGGATTTTGAAATCTGACAAGCAGGGACACTACAGATGGTCAAAGTGTTTGAAAGGTAAAGAAGTTCTCTTAAAAATCATCAGTATTTTGGGCCTATGTTAACCCTTTAAAATTTTATAATTCTGAAATGATGAATGATCTTATGGAGGAGAAAAGGAAGACATTTTTGAAATATTTTGTTGCTGTTACCTCAGGTCATTTAGGATTTTGCTGAGGTTTTCCTACATATTTAATTTTCTTACCTGAAGTAAAATAAGTTGTTTTTATTTTAAAAAGTTGAGAGAAGAATCTTATGAGTTAACAGAAAAGAAACACAGAAGTAAGAACCTCTTAAGGTGTGGAGATCTGCAACACATATAGTGGTACAGTCTGACCCAAACTTTTAATAGTTGACGGAAGTTTGGAACGTAAATGTATATTTAAAAGTGTATATATATAAACCAAAATTTAGGTGCTTAAATATTTTTATTGGGGTTTTTTGAGTATCCAGACTCCCACTGACTCATAAACAGAGTTGTGAAACAACAATATAAATAACTAAGAAACATTCTTGAAAGAGAGCCTGCAGGCCTCATATCTGAGTACGGCTCTGTGAGAGTACAGCTCAGCCCTACAAAGTACGTGACCCATATGTGCTAGAGCCACTTTTGTATTTGTTTTTAATCCACATGTGAACTTTTAAATATTCCATCTCAATGCTCTTCCTACATGTCATTAAATCCAGTCTCGTTTTGTAATTCTTTGCAGTATGTTTAATTCTCATTCCTTCTTTATGTGATTTGCAGGAGCCTGATAGATGCAGGGCTCCTATGAGTTTCAGCATGCCTCTGATCAAACAAATGGTCTGGCATGACGCAGCTGCTGCAATGCTGTTTCCAGCATACGGTACCTGACCTTAGCAGTTCGTGGCTGTCAGCCTTTTAAGAAGTTACTGCATTTTACATCTCTAGCTTTCACTTTGCTATGCCAGAAATCTGTGCACAGTACTTGAGGTTTACTTGACTTTACCATACTGGAAAATGTTAATTAATATAGTATGAGTTATTGTAGTTAAATGCTTTGAATGAATGTAAAGTATTGTGGTGTTGATGCCTTTAGCAACTGTATCTTTGTTTTAGCCATTGGTAACTGCAATGCAGAGCTGTATTTCGGAGCTGCTTTCCTTCCCCCACTTCTACCTTGTTTGCTTATTTATCTAAATGTGTTAACTTGTAATGTTTCTCAGAGTCACATTAGTGAATTAGCAAGGTCCAGCTTCTTGTAACACCGTTCTAAAACACTTTTCCAGTCTTTTCCAAGTTTAGAGATAAAGAATTCCCAAATGCAAACCATGAAATTCAAATGTCGCTTGGTAAGGCTGCTTTTGTTTGCTTTTTATTAAAAAAAAAAAGAGAGAGAAAAAAAGAAAAAAAATGTGAGTATTTTCTTAGTAATATAGGGACAGATGCCCTAGCGGTCTTCACTGGCTCCATTCTAAAGTGGTCTACAACATTACCACAGGGGTTTGGTAGAGGGTTGTTTTTTCTTTCTTTCTGTCCTTTATACAAATGTAAATTCCTACACAACATACAGAGAAATGGAGATCACATGCTTATTAAGTTAAAGAATTTCAGATTTAAATCTTCAGTGGTGAATTGTTGTTATCTGATAAGTTGCAGGAGTGTCTCAAGAAATTAGTTTGGTTGTGTAACTTCATTTCTTTGTGAACATACATTTATATTTTGAAAGTGGCAACTCATCGGTGTGTTCTGCAGAATGAGTAGAAACTGCTTAAACCATCTAACTAGTTAATCTCTTAGGTTTGAGTAGTTAGTTTGGTTTGTGGTTTGGCTTTTTTTTTTTCTTTTTCAGAAAACCACAAGTAATGAACCGTAGCTGGAAACAGCCCTGGAAAAGCTTGTATTGCTCATGTTCATTCTGTATCTTCCGAGTGCATAAGTAGAGAACTTGGGTCCCCAACATTTAAATTTTTCAATTATATTAAACTTCATTTTAAAAGAAAATACTGAGTTATGTTAATCAACATTGCCTTTTTTATATCTCTCTAAAGTCTTCTCCTTTCAAATAAATTGCCAATAGTCTCCTGGCATGCTGGATAAAAGAAGTAATCCTTATCTAGTGCTTTACGGCATTTAATGGCTAGGAAACAGAACAAAGTGAAGATGTATCTTGGTTGATCACTGCAGCAGACTGTGCTGGTTTATATGATGTGCAAAAATTAGTTAGACCCAAAAGCAAGAACTCATCTTTCCATGTGTGTTTTGATTTTGTTTTGGCTTTGAGTTACTGTCTCCTGATGCACCACTGTTACGATGCAGTAATTGCTATATCACAGGGTTTTGTCACCGTATAGGCTGACGTAAAAGATAAACACTGTCATGGGTTTTCTCTTAAAATTCATGTTAGGAACATCTCCCCAAGGTGTGCTGTCCTTTGGAAAACACTGATGGAGGATCTCCACCATAGAGATCTCACAGAGTCTTTGGCTTGTGTGACTTTTGGTATCTGTCCTTTCCGTGAGGGTGAGCAGTTTGTCCTCCAGGACATGTAGTTTTGCTCAACTTAGCCCATCATGACTGGCTCATTGGGAAGCTCTGCACAGGGGCAGAGTGGTGGCTGAACAAGCCTGTGTCTTTAGAGGCAGTGTGATACCTGAATTGTTGTTGTTTCCCATAATTGAAACAGGACATTAATGTCTTGTCTCAGACATCGTGGAGTAATAACTTAAAGTTGAGGGTCTTAATTGTTACTTGAGGGAGTATAAAACAACACATATACTGGAAACGTAAAACAACTTTAAGAGGAAAATGGAATAACAGTGCATGCTGAATAGTCCATATTACTCACTGAGCAAATTACTGGTTTTGGAAGCTTTAACTCTTTTAAGAAATTGGATGTTAGTTTAGGTGACTTGCAAATTTTTCTAACTGTGTTTATATCAGCTTTTGTATGGTACATTTCCAACTCTTAAGGTCTAGTCCAAAGACGGTAAAATATTCCCTACTGTAAATGGCTGTACTGCAGACAACCAGCACTGAGCACGTCTAATAGCATTCATGCAAGGACCTTTTCCCTCATTAGTATTGCATAACTGCATGCTGTGCACTGAGACGTGGTGGTCTTTGAAAAAAAGAAGCAAAGAGAAGATTGAGTCATGAGCTCCATCTTGACCTAAAAAGGAAATGTTATTTCGGTTCTGTATATGAGGAAACAAAAGTTTTGAATTTAAAAGAAGAAAAATGTTGTGTATCAAACGTAGTGTGTGAATTTTCAAGGTAATTTTTTATCTAGGTGAACATATGTATCAATGATTGAATAGGTTGCTAATATATTTCCATTATACTGAGGTTAATTTAACCCTAACCCTAAACCTTCTTCTAATAAAAAATGCAAATAAAGAGAAAGGCACTATAGATTAAAAACATACCAAGTAATAGTCCTAAAGACATTATGGATCTTAAACCATAAAAAAAGATTTTTCCTTCAGTCTTTAGCAAATAGATGATAAAGATGTAGTAGATGTGCCAGTGATTATCTTGCCGCTCCCCTTTTAAAATGTTTTGAGATCCTCATAGGAAGAGGCTGCGAAAGCCCTTCTCTGATATGGCTGTTACCAGGGCAGAGCCTGCTCAGATGCCTGGACCACCCGCTGAAGACCACAGGACTTGTGAACCTTCAGGGAAAAGCAGAGAGAGACCCTTCTGAGAACAGCAGGGGAGTAAAGGAGCTGGTTTCATTTCCTACTCCTAATAATTAGAGGTTTGACTGCTTCCAAGGACCTAATGCAAATATTACTTCCAAGTTATTCAAGCCACAGACCTAAGGAAATATAAAACAAAGTGAAGCAGAGCTCACATGGGGGGGGGAGGTGCAGGAAATCAGCTTTGGATTGTTTGTTTGAAAGCAGTGGATGCATTTCAGCTGAGCTGCAGAGCATTGTCCAGCTGACTTCAAGCTCATCTGTTTTAATGATTTAAATGTTCCCTAGTAAAACTGTTGTAATAGCAAACAAGTGATGCAAATCAGCAGAAAGGGCTAACTGTGTAACTCTCCTCTCATTGAAGGTGTAAGTGTGTGACAAGGCAATTTGCTGGCAGGCAATATCAGAAACTTGATGGTCTTTAACCGGTCCATTAGAAATCTTCTCCTCCCACAATCATTTATTCAGTTCTGTGTCTCTTTCCTCTTTATACCACGCAAGCATCCTGTGACAGCATTATTCCTGAGGAAATTTCCTGATGCATTATCAAACCAGATTGTTGTTTTTTCCCTTGCGACGTAGAATACAGTGTTAGTTTTTACTTTCTTGTTTGCACTTGGCTATGTGTCAACGCAGCTCGCCACAAAGCAAACAAACAAAACCATGGAAATAATCCCCTCTCTCAACTCTCCCAAATAACTGCCTTTTTTTTTTTTCCCCTTCTTTTATATCCTAAAATATTGATGCCTATAATCCCTGCCCAAGGCAAGAAAAGGGGGCCTGCAGGATATCTTTTGCTATTCAGGCACTGCTATAGCTCCCTATCAAGTTAATGGAAGTTCTCAACTCAATTGAGTGGAAATGGGATTGAGCCTTTGCTTACTGACCTCATTCTGATGCAGTGGAGTTCCCTGCACCCGTAAGACCAAGGGAAAAATAGGAAGGCCAAAGTTAATATAGATTGAGTAAAAAAATCAATGTTGGGTGTCATAGGTTAAACATTCCTGACTTGCGTGTCTTTTCCTACCTTACCCTGAAACTAGATGTCTTGCACTGCTTAAGTGGAGTCAGTGAAACAATTTAAGTCAGTAATGGTGGATTCACATTTTGTGCTTCACTTCGGAGGCAATTAATATAGCACACTACTATTCTGTATACCAAAAGGTATTGTATCATCTCAAACTCACAGTCAGATAATAAAAATTCTTGTTATATTGCTGTCATGCTGGTTGAAAGTTGAAACTTGACCTGTTTTCTTTTCAAGAACAATGTTAGCATTAGCAATATATTTTACATGCATTAATGAGGGTTGGACACCTCTAACTTCTGCTTACTTTCTAGTGAACACAGGCTGCTAGAGAGTCCTGTTTGCCTTGCTTTATAGCTCAAGAAACTTCAGCAAAACTGTTCTAAATCTCGGTTAGGTTGTGTGAATATAAGAAAACTAAATACTTAACAGCTATGATATTCAGAGAGCTGATTTTATTAAAATGCAATTAATATAATGGTATTGTTGGCAGAAAACAGCCCCCTCATGTCCCTGACAGTCCTTATTATTTCTTTTCATTCCCATTCTTTTCCATTCCCTTCTTTTGACTTTACTCTGAGGGAGAAATAATATGTAGAAAGGAGCAAAGATGAAAAGTGGAAGTAAAGGAAGAAGGGTACGTTTTGCTTTCTGTTCTTTGCAGATTTGTTCAAAGGGCACCATAATAATTTGTGTGTACATGTTTTTTACAATCAGTAACCTTCAGGGGTTTTTGTAAATCTTTCTGAGATACTTCTTAGAACCAAATGCTGAAGCTCAGTGAACACTCTATATAAAGATTAAAACAAGATAGGCTTCTGATTGGGAAAAGTAAGTTATCTGTAAAATTTTAATTTTAACGGAAAGCAAAAAGAAAGTTTTGGGATGCTAAGCTCTCTCTGGTGACAAAGTGTTTTTTCTTCTTCCCCACAAAAAACTGTGGCTTGTTAGCCTGTTCCAAAGAGAGCAAGACTTTATAATGGGTGAAAATGTATTGCTTGATATCCAACAGATCAAGGTTTTTTTGGATTGGGGCGGAATTGTGGCGCATGGGCACCTGATGTGATAGGTAGGTTGATTTTGACACATCCTATTACATTCCTGCCACATGACAAATATATTGATCTTGATTATATTAGTGTAAGTGCAAACTATAGATGTATTATCTTATTATTTTGCATTTACATTGGTGGAAGTGGAATGAAAATTTACCTCCTTCCCCTCTCTTCCAAATGACACTTCAAAAACACGGTTTAAATTATTATTAATGAGCCTTTTATTCAGAAACAATATAGAGCAGGAGATAAGTGAACAAAAAAAGTAACTTCAATATACCTTATATCTTGAAAAAGGTGGTAAGATATTTTAGTGTGAAAAAGAATATTTGGGCTTATGGGGAGACAGCTCAGAAAATCTGGTATAATTGATGCATAGTCCACATGCTCATAGAGTAATAAATAACTGTTTGGGTAAGTAATAGTCGATGATGCTAAATTACTTAGTGACACACTTTCTCTTTTCTCTTCCCTTCAGCTATTTAATCAGATGGGCAGTGTTGTAAAGAAGGTATCCAAGCATGTCGCTAGTACATAAAAGAGAGGCTAAAGTAAGGGTAGAGTTTTATATTGTTCTGTTCACTGAACTTTATTATTCATGGCAGTTGTTTAATACTTAGGGCATAGATCTACAGACCTGTTTGGTCTTACAATCATGAAACAGTGGTGTGACCAAGCAGGAGTTTTACTTACCCTGGAGTATGTGAGGCTGCTCCGGTTCCAGAGAAGCAGTGGAGAGAAATGTGAAAGGATTTGATCTAAGCTTGCGTGAGGCTCTAGAAACCCTTTGTCGCAGGGACATCCACTGTGGAAATGATTATTGGAAGGGTTGTGGCAGTCAGAAGCAGTTAAGCAATTGGGGGTGTCCTGCACTACTTGTGTCACTCAAGCAGGTGCATCGTGGAGAAGTGTATTTAATTGGATAGAGTTGATCTGACAAACAAAGTTGAACTGAAACTTGCAGTAGAAATTTCCAAGTACGCAAAAAAAAATGGAAATGACAAATAGCTATTAGTTTGTCATCTCTGAAATCCAGTTTAGGAGACTGCTTAATGATGTCATTTTTCAACTCGCAGGATAACTTTTTCTGAAGTAATCTAGACAAGATACATATTCCTGGTAGGATTTTGAGTCCTATTTACAATATATGTTGTTGTCTACATTCATTTTTTTATGGTTAGGATTTAAAAATGAAGGTAGGAAAAAGTGTCAGTGCTTTCTCTACTAGTGTGAACGTGATGATAAATTTCTAGAATTTTGTTGATACTTCAGAGTTTTTTTTTTAATGAAGCTGTGCAGGAGAGAGTTTAACTCCGATCAGTCTGTTTTACTTCCATCACGTCTTTGCAAGGTATCGAATACATTTGGGTTTTTTTAACTTGCATTTTTCATTCATTTTGGTACAGACGATCAAAAGCAAACTGGTAGCACCAGTCCAACACAGGGATGATGAAGTGACAGTAAATGTAATAATAGGGAATGTAAAACATATAATAATATTTTTAGCACCAGAACAGTTTGCCATCCAGACCTATGTATCGCACATGGATTGAGTAGCTTCTGAAATGTCAGTATGTTGTGATTTATAGTTCAGAAACTCATCCCTTCCTAGATAAAATGAATCTTAGTTTAACTTTGTGTGTGTGCAACACCTTGCGATAAATTATACAGGCAGGCACTTAATGTGGTCTGAGCATGAATTCCTCAAGTGAGAGGTGCACTCATATTGCAGGAGTGCGTGAGAGAAATTGGTGTTGTGTGGGTGTTGTGTGTGATTGGTAACACTGGATCAAATTGATATATTTTTCCATTGTTATGTTGCCTTGTATTATGGGTTGGATAAATCGATTCTTGCTTGCTTGTGGGAAGCAGAAAAAGGAAAAATGGTGCTGCAGAAATTATGTGGATCTTTCCTTCCTTGCAGAAAGGGAAGAATTCATCTCAGGAGAGGATACTCCATGAGCTCATCTTTTCAAAAGAGGTTTTCCTCTTTGTGTGTGTGCATGTGTGTGTGAGTGTATCATCTGTATCATAAAATATCTAGGCATTTTATAGATAGATCTTTCCTTAAAAGAGGCTACATTTACAGGGTCAATTTTTCCCTCACGGTGTCAGGAGCAAGTGTCCAATGTTTTGGAAGGTCTGATCCTGAGGAAATGGCATACAAATTGTGCCACAGGCTGAAAGAGGAAACACAAGGGTGACAGAACAACAGTCTGTGACACACACACAATGCTGTCAAGCCATGGAGCACACTTAAAATTTTTCAAAAAGTGACATTATTAATGTCCTAAAAAAAGTCAGGAAAATAGATGTCAGCCAGAGAGTTTGATGTGTGTATAGCTCATTATGTGGGAGAGGGATGGAGAGACTTTTTATTCTTGCAAGAGGAATAGCACTTTGCTGAAAAGGGAAGGCAGGCACAGGCAGCTGGTTCAGGGAAGGAAATTCCAGCAAGTTGGAAATATGGAGCTGAGAGGGAGATGAAGAGCCCAAAAATGACAGTTCAGTGGCAGAGGTTATAGTGGAGGAGCTACGATGAGAAGCTGGTAGGAGTGGGAAAGTGAAGAAATACAATTAAAAACTTCCTTTGTTATCCCTCGCTCGGTGCATTGGGTTTCTCTTGTTCTTAGTGCTTCATTACCTGTTGTGATGGTAGCTCCCCCTCTTGATTTGCTCTGCTTTAATTACCGGTTGCATGGCTTGAACAGAGCAAAAGGACAAAGGGGATGAAAACAGAGACATAGAGAGGAGGTTCAGACAGGTCCTCTAAGGATGGCAGAAGATAATCTAATCTGCTGAAGGTAATTGTGAAAAGTTGCTTACCTGTTAGGGAATAATGCTGATAACTGGTATGTTTAGAAAATGAAGGAGCACCATCCACATGTAGTTCAAAAGTACAGGAGAGGTGCTGAATAAGGTAAATTGTGCAATGAACATGCACTATATGTGTAAGAAGTCACAGCAAATTCACCTTTAAAAATTAGTCATCGCAAGATGATCTTCATCATCTTTACACATTTGCATTAAAAAAAAAAGAGGTTGCCATAAACCATATCCTGCTGAACCTTGATTTTTTTTTTCTTGGTTTGTTTCTTTTTAACACAGTGTCTTTAACATGCTTAGCATGTGTTAACCAGAATAACTGAACATGTGAAGGGATTTAGACATATCCAGGTTTTATTCTTAATGGTACTTTTAAAGTTGGGTGGGGTTTTTCTCCCTATATTGCTTTGCTTTTAAATTGATTATTAGAATTATTTATTACAGTTATGTCAGTATTTATGGTTCAGCAGCCATACGTTGAGTACTGTTCCTCACAGAGATGAACTGGGAGTTGAGGAAAACTAAAATAAACTTTTAGTGGAGATAGAGCTCCTGAAGATGAGGCTATTTCTGTTCTGCCAGTGTTGTTTCTGTTAGGGGTGCACTGCAACGTGCAGAGGCTCAGCAAGATGTCAGTAAAAATAACAACCTGTCATTATATGTGCAATAAATACTGAAGACTGGAGGCTGTTTTATTAATTTTTCTATGTGTGGCTTGGTTTTTTTTTAGTTAATGTTATTCTACTTGATGTCTCATTATTTTTCTCCTTTGGTTTCATGGCAGTCTACCAGTTTATGTTAATGGCTCTTTCTTTATTCAATCTCATAATGTCATCATTTGACGATGGTAACTTAGTTCAGATAAATGTTTCCATAAGTTGATATCTCTTCATTTAATATGGGCACACTGAAAATTGGAGAGCACTTACTTTCATCAAATGCTACTGATAATCCAATGCAGTCCTTTGAGACTTATGTGCAAAATTTTCAGTCTATTAGATTGGATATCTAATCAGAGTTCATGACAATAATATAACTATTTATGTTTAAAAACCCTACAAAAAACAGACAAAACAAAAACAACAAAAAAATCCTGGCCAGTGAGGACTTGGCCAATTTAAGAAAAGCAAACGCCCTTCTTCTCCATCTCAAAAACCCTCCAAAGCTAGAATTGGCACTAGTATACTCACTCTTGCAAATGTCAAGGAACATAGCTGTTAAAAAGCAGTATTGTAGTAAACGCTGGACTGCGTGCTTTAAAAAATGGGTGGGTGGGTGGGGAGTGGAAATGGTTGCTGAATTACTCAGGTGACTTTAGCAACTAGGTGAGAAAGTATTTGGTTTGTATGAATGACAAACGTTGACTAACTCTTGGATGTGACCAAGGAATCCTCGCCCCATGAACGAGCCACACAGTGTTGGCTGGGTTGCAATGGCAGGAAACTCACCATTGGACCTTGGCTAAGGTTCAGAACCATAGTGTCAGCTGTCGGTCTGTTTATTGAGTGAAGTTGAAAAACAATGTTTCTGCAGCAAGATCTCACCCATAGGTGGATCGCTTTTGTGCTGTAGCATTGGAAAAAGAGGGAGGGCGGAGAGCGGGGAGAGGAAAGAGATAAAAGTGATTCTCGTGTGATCAGGTTCGTGCATGAAACTTTTCCTTTGTGTGCTTTCTCAGCAGTACCTGATCCTGTGGAGCAACATGTAGAGCTAGCTGATCATCAGCCAGGAGGGAGTCCTTGCTATTCTTCCTAGTCTGTGGCATCAAACATGCAATCTGGAGCAAGGCCAGGGTTGGATTTTAATAAACAAGTGGAGTAGTCTGTATCTTCTACAATGAGGGCACCTACTACACTTTAGTCTCTCATGTTGGCTACGAGGACATGTTTGGCTAAGCCTTTATTCTGATATGCTTTCCCACACGTCTCTGCACTCAGATCTTGTGGCAATGCTTGTACTATGCTGAATTAGCAATACATCCTCTATGAAACTTTGGTGTCTGCTCTAGCAGTTGTCTTGGAGAGGATGGACCTGAAGAGAGTGGCAAAGCTTGTTATTTTAAAGGAAAGTAATAATAGGAAATCTTGTAAATGACTATATTTTGTAATAAATTCATCACAGTGTGAGAGAAATCCTCCTGAAGAGCAGAGATAACATACTTCACCTTTTCTCAGTCCCCACCCTGCTGCCTTGCTACTGTGGTTATTCTGAAGATCCTTTGAGTTTGGCTGCTGAGTTGCTCATTGATGCCATTGCTCAGCAAATCACCAGGCTCACATTCTTGAGACCTTAGTGAGACTTAAGCATATGCTGAAATGCTTTTTGCTGAACAATCACATAAGCGTGAGCAAAAATTGTAACGTGGCCTTAACTGTCATCATAAAACTTAATTTTGTGTTAAATATTCTGTGTTTGAAAATTGAATACATTCTGAAAGCTCTAGCTTTCACTTACCCGTATGTGTCACATGTATACCTCATAGATTGAGTTTGGAAGTATTACTGCTAATGCCTCTGGGGAAATGTAATTTAAGAAGTTTCAAGTTGCTACGAGCATTAGGTCATTATCCTTTTTGTGCTCTTTCATTAGTTCATGGTAGGAAAAAAATGTCACGTGCTATGATGTTTTGGTGTAACTTGAGAAACCAGCATATGCAAACAGATGTATTGTTTGTTGTCTGTAACTGCATTGAGATTTCCTTTCTGCAGCCGGACAAGGAGAGAGACCAACTGTGAGAGCACATGTGTTTGAAAGCGTGTAGTCTCACAGCATGGCATGTTTGGCATGTGACAGGAGGGTCTTTCCCAGGGTGGTTGTTCTTGTGGATAAAGCTTTCCTTGACCCACTGCTTCTCTTTGATGCCAGCTCTCTCTTGCTAACCTCAGAGGAAGGGATGGGGGAACTGGAAGCTCAAGTCCTTCTGAGCTTGTGGCATTTATATTGTGAGACAGTTGAGATCGAGTTCATTTTGCTAAGCTGCTCACCCATAATGGATCTGTCACAGCGGCTTGACAACGTATTTGTATCCATTTTGGACAGCCTTTGCTGCTCAGCGCTCTCCCTGTGAAAGTTCCCGACAGACCACTTAAATTTAATGCTGTCAAATAGTAATGCCTCCTCTCCCCCTCAGAATACGTCCACCCTTTTCATAGACTTAATAGGCAGTTGCCTGTTCCAGCCATGCTATACCTTTTAATTGGTATCAAGTAGTTGAGAGCACCTCTTAATTTGACCCCAATTTTCTCTTGTTCAGCTGGCATAAAGATGGCACAGCCAAATAATGGAGGGTACTTTGTGTCAGAAACTATTCTGTTTTTTTCTGAAATTAAAAATCTGTTTGAGTTCCTGGTTTATTGGTAATTTACAAACAGTTGTTGGTTTGTTTCTGATGTAAAGACGTGGCGGGGGTGGTGGGAAGGAGAATAATGGTATGTCACAAACTGAAAATCCAACTTTCCTGCCAACTGTGTCTGGGAAACCAAGTTAGCTTTCAGAGACTGAAGCTGCTAATAAACCAGGAAATAAATTACTGCTTTTTCATGTCCAACCACTAATGCTGAAATTATATAAATGTATTTAACTCCAAGTTCAGATTCAAAATTGGGTGTCTTTTATGCTGGTGCAGACTTAGTTGAATCTGAAATATAATTTCAGTCTTAGTGGAGCAGGAGGATATTCTGCCTGCTCCCTTTCTCTTCCCCCAACAAGAGAATTTTTTCCAGTTCAAATCACTGAATAAACCTGCAGGAAGACATCCATTTCTAAATATAGTAAGCTGAGCTACGGGCTTTACCAAGGTCTGGGGAGCCAAGTGAAAATGAAACCACTGAGTCTCTTATCTACTAATTCATCTCCTGGGTCACTCCTTTTCGGATTTCTTTTCCTTCTCTTTCTCCTCCTCCTCCCCCCCTCCACCCCCCCTTCGGTACTGCTTTTTCTTTAACAATAGTTATATAATGCTGCCTCTCTTTCAGGACACATCCTGTATAGTGTAGTTTATACATGTATTAGTAGATCAGTGCAAATCGTTAGGCTTTCAGTTCACTTTAGAGACTTGTTTCCAAGCTTGAGTTCAAAAGAGCAGTGGGTTCCCTGGAGAGTGCCAGCTCCCACAGCGGTGCCCTGGTTCCAGGTCGGCACTGCACCGTGCGTGGAGTTTAGGTTTAATAGGATGTCCTAGTATTTTCCTCGTTCATCCTATGCAGCCCTGTCTCTAATAACATAGCATCTGAACTGCTCTTTTTGTGTTTGCTGAGGCAGATAGAAATAATAATACTGGCCAAAGGGTAATGTTTTAAGGGGTATTTCTTTTAAAAACAGACAAAAGTTCAATGAATTCTGCCATCAAAGTGTGGCAGTTGAAAGTTAACTACGAAGAGAGAGTGAAGCTCGCTTCATTCTCAACAAGGTGCATTTAGCAAAGCTGTACTCGGGAGACTTTCTTTCTCACTGGTGAAATTTACTGCAAGAAATAAAAGATTCTGTACCTGGTGCTTCTTTGTAGCCTGTTTGTTTGTACCGTTCTCTCCCAGAGCTGTCCATCTGTGGCTTTCTAATTTGCACAATATCAGTATACTTGCTGTAGGTCTTCCATTACCTCCCCTTGCAAATGCATGTGGGAGAGAGGAAGAGCGCTTGACAAATCCACTGCTCTTCTGAGACCTTTCAAGCACTTCCAGTATGTGTGTTAATTGTAAAAGCTGAAATGAAATACCTTGGGCTGCACTGACCTCGTCATCTGTTTTTCAGAGAGCGTATCCATCCCATAAATCCTCTTACAGATAAATTAAAAATGCCCGTAGAAAAGATATAGCCTGGATGTAATAATTAAGCAGGTGTTAAGCACCAGCCCATTTTTCATGTATCAGGTTTTTGTATGATAACTTTTTTTATCTTTTTATTACTGCTTGAAGAGAGACTCGACTGAACACTATCTCCAGCTGCCGAAGGGCAGGGTTGAGTGATGGGAGACAAACCTTCTGAAAGGGACCCACCATCAGTAGAGCAGAAGTTTCCTCTAAAGCAAATCAGTGCCCATCTACATTTTTTGGCTGAATGCCAAATTAACTCTGAAGGGGCAAAAACATTCTGTGGGTGCAAGGTATGGATGGAAACAGTACTGCTTCTATATCAGTGTCAATTAAAATCCATTTTTAGTTATGCCTACAAGACAAAACTGGCAACCCTGTGGTTAAAGAGTGGTGTATCAGAGACTGCAGTTAGTGGATCATTCAAAGTAAAGATTATTGGCAGGTCCCAACCTTGCAGGCGAGCAAGTGTGCAAAAATTCTGATTCCATTTTTAAAATGGAAGGTGGAGACAAAACCAGGGCATTTATTTAGTGTTGCAGTAAATTCCGGTATTCAGCAAGCAAATTCTGTAGCAAGCTTACAATTTTCTACATAGAGAAAGTAGCCAACATGGGGTTTTTGGTTTTGTTGTTTTTTTTTTTTTCCACTTTCTAAACTGCTTCTCATGAAATTATGAACACTTGCAATTTGGGAGCAGAAATACCGCACGGGGAATTAAAAGCCTCGGCTGCTTTTGCCAAATGAAATAACTGTGTCTAAAAGGACTCTGCCTAGGCAGCTTCCAGAGGGCTGTGGAACACGCTGGCTCTGTCTACGCTGCACCGGTGAAAGTAGAGCCTGGAACCTGGGTAACGTATTGGTTTCCTGAGTCGTCAGTGGCTGGAGAGATTTCAAATGCTCGATTGTCTTCAGAATGAAACCTTTCTGTACGGGATTGATAAATATTACTTTAACTCTTTGTGTGAAATAGTGGCAACGTGACTGCAGAAGGGCCTGTTTCACAGCTGTGATTGCGCTATCACCAGCCGGCCGTGTGTCACGGCCACTGGATTATAAGCAATTTGGGGCAGATAAAACGTCTGCCATTGTGCTTTGTATTGTGTGGGCACAATGAGGCCCCGCTGCTACCCAGCTCTGCTGGGAGCTATCAGTCTGGGAGAATTACAACAGCTAGGAAATTTGTAAAATGCACAGACAAGGTGTTCAGATAAAAAGGGTACTGGATCAGTGTGAAACTGAAAAAGCTTTTGAGAGGTTTCCTGGTTAAGCATTTTCTACTCTTCTGTGTTGTTTCATCCCTAACAAAAATTTACTTTCTCATAAAAAAATATGCATTTCTTTCTTTCTGTAGAGAATAAACATTATTACAAAGTCAAAATCAGACCTTGTTCAAGATAGATATTTTTTTCCCCTCCCACTTTTCACATTGTTGAAGACATCATTTTAGTTCAATATTATGTAATGTGGAAAAATCAACAAAAAAGAAACATTCTTGATATGTTGTAATATCAAGAATGTGTATTCTTCTTTCAGTATGTTGTTACTTATGCGTAAGTGGACTGCACGTTTAACTTTTCAGTTTCTTCATGCCATCTAGGACTTCATTTGGAAACATGAGCTGGAAAATGGGTGGAGAGTGATGTAGCTTCTAAGTTTAACTCCTGAATTAAGATTAAACTGTTAAATTTTGTTTCCTTTTTTTGTGCATAGTTGGTTCACCCCCTTAAAATAGTCACACACAGTTACTTAGTACTTGTGCATAGAAAGAGATCTGTCTTTAGTACTAAAATTCTTGAGCATTTTGTGATTTACAAAATATACTCTTTCAGATTTTTTTTTCTGAAGCAACTTATGTTATTCCCCATTTTATGAGTGGTGTCTCAAACATCCTAGAAGCCTTTGTTTTGTGAAGATGGTTCTCTTTTGTATGAAAATAAGAGTTCCAAGGTGGAAAATTTTTTAATTGATTCCAACATTTCTTTTGGATCTTTAAATATTGAGGATTTTCATCAGTACATTAATGAGCTTCTTTTTTCAAAAATGTTTCCTGTACTTATAAAAAAAGTCACAAACTTTTTTTTTATTGTTGGGATTATCTTTTGTATTAAAAAAAAAAAAGGCACAAGAACAGTGTAGCTTTTTCTTTGTTATCAGGAGTTTACAGTTTATGGTTCTCTTGAACTTGCAAGGTAGTAGTTTTCTTCATTGATATCATACTGCAAAGCTGTGAGTCAGCAATTAGAAATATTGTCAATATTCTCTTTGTAAAATGTCTGGATTCTGACAACTGTCTTTCCCATATATACCTCTCCAGATGACTGAGCATTTGAATAAGAGCCAGGTCCTTTTACCCCCCCATAGTGTCACACGTTGACTAGCTTGGGTGGGACCACAGCAGCAGTTTTGAAGAATCTTCTTTTTCCAGTGACTGGCAGCGCAGCAGCATGGAGATTTGGAGGAGGCTGAATGCTCTGATAAATTTGTTTTCCAGGAGAAAAATATGAGAGTAAAGCTTGATAAAATGGAGTGGTTGACAGCAGTTACGTGATTTCCTTCATAAAGTCTCTGACTTCTCTGGGCAAGGACAGTGCTGAAAGCACAAGTCAGGCCTAATTACTTGTAGCATTCACCTTGTAATTCACACTAAGATTAATACAGTTGGGGAAGGAGAGGACCTGCATAACTTTTTTCTTTGTTTTTTTCTTTTTTTTCTTCTTTTTTGTTTTTCTTAGTGAAATGAATTAAATTAATCCAGATCTCTCACTTCTAGGACTGAAAGCCATCAGTACCAATGAACATCCACGTCTTTTGTTCTGACTTGGGTATCTGCAGGAGACCACTTGAAAAATCCGCACAGCTGGGAATGATAGGTGGTAGGGGAAACAACAGTGGCCTATCTGAAGAAGGGATGCATTGCAGCCTAACTGTAGTTAAATGTACACTGTCTTTACCAGGAACATTTCTCTTAGCTGGGGTTGTCTCGCACATGTACTTCAAAGGCTGGAGGTATTGCAGTTTGTGGCAAGTTTCTTTTCCTTTGAAGGTTTTGAAATATCTACAGAACTGTTCTAAGAAAGAAGAAAGTGACATTTAAATATATCCATGATTTCAGTATATTTCGAATATTTTTAAAGCCTGCATTTTGCAGTCAGTGTGGCTTTGTTTACTCCAAAATTGTTAGCTGGGACTGAATCTGAGCATTTTGGTTTGAAGGGATGGAAAGGTTTAATACCCTCCTTTCTTTGCCTTCCAAAAGACTACATTGCTTTTAATTAGCTGTAGTCTCTTTGCTAAGTAGAATGAAATTGCCCAGCTGTGTAGCAGCCGTGGGCCAGCAGTAAGTATTGGAAGCTGGAAGCACTGAGACCCTCTTTCCAACAAAAGTGTTCATAAGCCAATCCCATGTTGAGAGTGTTAAATAACAGTGAAGTGCTTAGATATGTTTGCAGATCTGGACCGTAACCACATGTCTTTATCTGGCCAAAATGTGCTGATTTCTGGCTTTTAACCTTAATTGTAGTAAGATGTTATTATTGAAAATTTTCACATTTCCCAGTGTGGTTGCATACTGTGATCTGAGCAGCAGTGCCATTCCTCTGTTTACCGAGAACACTGGGTAGTGTTTTAGCTTGATGCTTCCCTGGCATTTGCTTGACAGATTAATTTGGGGCTTTCTCTAGAATTATTCGTGGAAGATCAAATGGCAAAATCAGTGGGGACCCTTCTGCAAGCTGATGATCATTTACTATGTGCATAAATTACTTTTTCTGCACTGTTACGTAGTCCTCCTAGAGCTGCATTCAGAGTGAGACCACACGGTCTCCTCGTGCTTACAGCTGATTTTACTGTATGTTGTTATGCATAAGTGGACTGCATGTTTAACTTTTCAGTTTCTTCATGCCATCTAGGACTTCATTTGGAAACATGAGCTGGAAAATGGGTGGAGAGTGATGTAGCTTCTAAGTTTAACTCCTGAATTAAGATTAAACTGTTAAATTTTGTTTCCTTTTTTTGTGCATAGTTGGTTCACCCCCTTAAAATAGTCACACACAGTTACTTAGTACTTGTGCATAGAAAGAGATCTGTCTTCAGTACTAAAATCAAGTCACTTCTAACAACACATTCTCTCAGCTGTCTTCAGTACTAAAATCAAGTCACTTCTAACAACACATTCTCTCAGGTGTGCAACCCCATCATGACAGAAACAAGATAAATACTAGGTTTCATGTTATCTTGTAGGAAAAGAGCGTTAAAGAGACAATTCTTTAATATCCTTCTTAATCCATAAAGCACAAATTTGTACATTCATTTTTAAGTATGTATGTATACACCATCCTGCAATAAAAGCAAGGTACAATATTCTGTTGATTTAATATAAATTCATGAGCATTACAAATAATAACATTATTTTTACTTACTTTCTGCATATTTACTTATGCAGGATTAAATACTTATTTACTTTAAATCCAAACAAATTGTTTGAAAATGTTTTTATCAATTTTTTTCCTGTTTTACTTAGTTACAAAAGCACTGTAGTCCTAACAAAATGTGTAGAGTTTTCTTACTCTACAGTTTGATCAGCAGAAATCAGATGCTCTCCATGTCAAAGACAAATAATTCTCCCATATATTTACTATCAAAATGTTTAGTTCGCTACTTCTTTGTTTTCTTCAAGCCTTAATTCTTTTTTCACTAGGTTCAGCAAATTATTAAAATACTCATTTTACCACTTTAATACCACTTTAAATGTGGATAACACTGAAGGGGCCAACTTGGCTGATGAAACCAGATGATTAAGGGCAATGAGAACTAACTCTTGTTGCAAAAAGTTATAGGCAAACTTTATGTTATAGAGTGATTTTCAGTAAAATAGCAGATGAAACTTCATATTCAAATAATATAAGTAATTCATATTTGAAAACAGCCTACAGTATACATATTGCATTTATGGTCCTGAAATTAGCTATTAGCATTTAGACAGTAGGTCTTGGAGCAATGCTGTATATAGCTCCTTGAAATGTCTCCTCAAACTCAGCAACAGTCAAAATTGGGCACTAGCAACAGTCAAAATTGGGCACTAGTAAGCAAGAATAGTGAACAAACCAGAAAATGTCATCGTGGTGTTGCATATATACTTGCATAAATCCATGGTGTGTTCATGTATTAAAATTTTCATGCTGGTCTGCACTTCTTTCTCAAAAGTAAAAGAGGAAAATTAGAAAAGAATAAAAAGGCCAGCAATCAAGAGCATGAGACAACTTCCATATATGAGGAGATGAAGTTCACTGACACATCTCAACTTTACGATAAACGTATCTGGGCAATAACCCAGAGTTTTATCTAACCTTGGACAGACTGGAAAAGAACAACACAGATCATTTATTCTTTTTCTCATGGTGCAAGAAATCAGGGTATCAAACACAATTTTTCAACCTGAAAGCTTTCAAAGAAATGTAAAACTCTTAGAAATTCTTTTACACTACCAGGCTGTGAAATCGTTTAATGAATTCTTGGCAAAAGCCCCCTGAAGTGCTATCAGAGCAAAGGTATAGACACAAACTTTGTCTTGGGAATTCCCTTTGCTGTTGAAGAAATATTGCTGCTGTTCCCTTGCTCATTTACTCTCTCCTTAAGCATCCGTGGCTGATCGTGATAGTCAAAGGCGGAGTAGTGAATAGTGGACGTTGCATGTGTCTGATTTTTTTTCCTACTAATGCCATACACCATGCACATATAAATCTTTTAAATAAAAATATAGTTTAAGGGTCGTTTACAGTTCTTAAGTGCTTGATTTAGTAGATGAAGGGAACTGGTTTTATTTAAAATATAGCATCTGTATATGTTTCATGAAAATTTCTTAAAATGAGAAATACACTGAAAGTGTATGTCCAGATAGAAGTTATTTGTTATTGCTGGGCAATATTTGTTATTGGCCTGCTAGTCTAGGTCCTGATTTTCTTCATTATCGTCTTCGCTATCCTTATTTTACCTTTTGAGCACACAGGGACCTGCAGTTCTGATGAACAGGGCTAAATCTTATGGGATACAGTATGAGCTCATTCACATTCAGGTTGCGCAAGACTCTGAGTGCTATTCTACCTGTCTGTGAGAAACAATAACGTTTTACAAGACTGATTTTTAATTGCATCTTTTACTTGGGTGCAGACCAATCCCTGGAGGATCCCTTTTCACTTCTTAAAATGGAAAACAGCAGTGCAAAAAATCATGTTCAAGGTAGAAGCAGTGGATGTTTGGAACTTGCTCTCTGGCTTATCTTCCTTGTTTATTTTGAACTGAAGGAATACTATATCTGAGAAAACCCTGTAAGAAAATAGGTTTTTTGAAGGGAGTTTTCAGTATTAAAGTGTGGCATTTTTTTAAAATTCTAATTCTACAAAGCAAATAATCATTATGATAATTTCCTAGCTTCAGAGTGAGGCAACTGAAGTTTTATTCTATTTTAGGAGCTCTTGGATAAAGAATTTGTATGTATAATATAATTAGATTTGATTTCATTGGTAGTATAACTATGGTATGCTTAGTATTAATAAAAAACAGAATGCATGTGGCAGGGCTTGAAAGAAAAAGGCCTCCTAATTCACTGGGATTGTTTTTCATTATATGGTTTGCTCAGGCCTGGAGATCCATGAGCTACTACTAAAGCCTAACTGAGAAAAGCAAGTTTATTGTCAATGAGCTTGAATTTACAATGCTTCCACTGAGAAATTTTTAAGGGTCTGTTAATCTCAAAATAGTTGGAAAAAATTGAATTTGGGCACCTTCTGTCTTCAATTTTTCTTTGCCTATAACTGGCGAAGTATGTTATGTTACACAAGAAGTAGCAAAGGGGCTCTTTGTTTCTGTGTGCATCCAGACCCACCTTGGACTCGGTGGGATACAGTGCCAGCAAGCCACGTATGACATCACCGATCCTTTGCTTTGAAATAGGTTGCTACTAATGACGGGTGTTCCCAGTGCATGATCTGCCTGGAAATGGGAGCAGTAAATACACAAAATGTTTGTGTGGTGTGGGTCAACATTACACCAGGGTGTAGGTCTGGATTGGCAGCTGTTAGTAAAAGATGATGCTGCAGCTGAGAGGCAGCAGAACATGGAGCTCTGTTATGGTTGCTGAGATCTGGTGAATTTGCTGGAGAGCTACCCAAAGTGCTCCGCTGGTAACTGGGGTTTGCTTGCTTGTATTCCTGCTAGGTGCGTATACTATTCAGATATTCATGACCTTTCTTAACTTTCTTTCTTTTACTGACCATTTTTCAGGGTGCAGGATGGTGGACTGGTTACGTCTTTGGTTTCATCTGATCAGATTTGGTCTACTTGGAGTTATATTCTTCTGCATAGTGCAGCAGAAAGAAAAATATTTCCCTAGTATCTGTATATGGCTTGTTGGCCTGTGGGTGTTTACTTACTTGGGAAGTTCTTGGATGGTATTCGAGTTGGAAATTGGAGGTGGCTCCAGTATTTTTGTTCCTTTGCACTGGTAAAAACCCTAAATATTTTTTTGTTTTGAGAGAAAAAAGGAAGAAAACACAGAATTTATGGTAGTGATTATTCTTCTCTGAGATTTCAGCTTATGACTGGAAGATTATTTAGTGGTTTATGCCAAGTGGAATAGCTGCAGCAGAAGACAGAAAAGCAAGTAGAATATTGATCAAATCAAAGCAGCCTGGAAGGTACTGTTTTATAAAAATTTCCCTGCTGAAAAAATGTTCAAATATTTCCCCATGGAAGGTGTTGAAGGACAGAGAGAAAGGCTGTTGTTTGTTAACGGGTTTTTTCCTTTGGAAAACATTTTGGTGGGAAGCTGAAACATATTTTGAAGGAAAATGCCCCAGCCAAGTTTGGTAACTGATGTGTGAGAACGGTAGTTCAAAGCTATGCCTCTCTCTGTCCAGGCTTTGGACTCTTTAAATTCGATGCATTTAAGTCTGTTAGCTAAAGCAGAAGTACTGGAAGATACTGTATATAGTGTCCTTATAAAACTATAGTACCAAAAATGGAAATGCTTACAACATTTTGAAGAATACCAGTTTCTAACGTTTACAGGAAAGAAATGCCTCCTAAATACTTTTGTCAATACTCACATATTTTTCTAGCTGTCATATTTCAGATACAGTCACATTTGTATGTCTGATAATGCTACAGCTTATATGGTGGCATGAATTACTCATTTAGTGTTCTATACATTTATGCAACATAGGATAAGCACGGACATCTGATCCTGTCTCTTTTCTAATCCAAGATGGTTCCTGTTAGTTATGTTTACAAGGATTCCTATTTGCAGGTTATAAACTGCCTGTTTCTGTTTGTTGTGTGGTATGAAGAGAATGAAAGCACAGCAGTGTCTGGCTGCTAGGGAATACTACAATGCACGTTACTGATATTAAATAAGATGTAAACGTGTAGCTAATATTTTCCCAGTTCTGCCCTTTCATGTGTTATATGGATGAGATCAGCTCTCCCAGCTGAGGCAGGGCTCCTTGCAAAGCCAGTCAGAAAGGTTTTCCCTGAGTAAGGGAGAAAGAAGGGCAGCAGAACTCTGTTCCTGTTGTGCAAAGTACTAACAGGGAAAACATAATATGCTGTCACAGGAAGACTTCGTGGTTGATACTCAGAAAATCAAAGTGAAATGAAAACTCCATGGATGTACTCTGACAGTCTTGCTTTTAAAAAGCAGGGCTGTCCAAAAGTCTGTTGAGTGTACCAGTCTTAGAAAGGGGAGCAACAAGAAAAACAAAAAACAGGTGGTCATTATGATTCTAATAAAGGCGACATTTGAGGTTTTTCCTGTTATTTTAAGGAGAAAATAAATAAGTGTATGGAAACTTCATTTATTTCCTAGTCCCACATCCGGACACAACCTGCAGAGGGTATTTCCAGAACAAGGATTGATTCTCAACCTATCAGGCTCTGTGGCTGAATTTCATAATCCATTAGTAACGTAAGAGTTGTAAGAGACTATTAAAAATGTTAAAAGTTTTTAATAGTTGACAGGTAGTATGATCTGCATTTATTGCAAATATTTCATTGTAATTAGAATCAAAGGCATTTTTTAGATACTTGAGATAAGTGTTAGCAAAAGTACAACTTCTGAAAGCTATTACTATTTTTTCAAGAAAATTGAGTAGCATCATTCTCTCTGTTAAAATTTTATCTAACAGGAAGTACAATATGATTTAATGAAATTCCTCTGATATTTGAAACTGGAGACTGAAAGCCTCTTAGGCCTACAATTCCAGTATTTCACTGTGGTATGTAGCATCTAGCAAAGGATTTCTGCAAGATCAGAAATAGTAGCTCTGCAAGCTCAGAAATAATAGTAGTGGCCTTCTATCATTTGGTTTCCTTCCGATTGCTCCTACTGGAATATCTGTACATTTTCAGGAAGGATTTAGTATGATGGAAGCAACCCTCCCCCTCCCCCCAAACTTAATTAATCAGTCCTTTAGGTGACTAATTAGATGTGCTGAATTTCCAGTGAAGTATAATGTTTCAGCCTAGTTCTTCACGCCTATGTTACCCAGCTGGTATCTGTAAACTGAAAGAGGATGTTGCTACAGTGCATGGTTCCTAATAAAATTCAAATTAAATAATCACCTCAATTATAGATTAAAAACTCAGGTTCAACAATTATCCAAAGAGCTCTACTTCACTGAAAACACGCAGTCATGTACCTACTCCTTTCCCTTCCTGCCTGAATTTATAGCTCTCTCACACAGACATAATTTAGATTTAGCTTAAATTGTGCCCTAAATTGTTTCCATTATCTCAACCTGGAGCAACCTGTGTCTATTCCTGGAATATGATATCATTATTCTTGAGCTGCATTACCTACAGTGTATGCTGTCTTTTCTACATTGAACATTTTCAAGGAAAACCTTTTTCAGTTCCTGTTAATGCTTATACATTTGGGTCAGTTAAATGTGGAAGGAGGAGGACTGTCTCTGATGTATTCATTCCAGTTATGGTAATGGTCTTTGAAGAACATTCTTATTTATTCATAGGTTATATCAAGTTTTTTGATGTCCAATCTAATGTTTATAATACAGAATTATGCTGCATTTTGTAGATTAATGAGCAGTGGTGATAGGTGGAAGAAGTATTGACCATGTAACAATAATCAAGCTTTTGGCCTTAATCAGAATGATTTTGATAGGAATAGCTAAAGCTTTTATTATTCCCGAGTCACTGTCTCCATAAGAATCCCAGTTTACTGGGTTGGCATTTCTGGAGAAAAGGTTCAGGTTTTCAGAGACTTGGTTAAAAACCCATGGGAATTCCTTTTTTACAAAGGCATTTCATTTTTCTTGTCACACACCCACATGCCTTACACGATCTCCCCTTTAGTGATCCAAGCTCATTTTGATTTATTGTCATTCTCTGGGAAGCCAGATTTCCATAAAATAATGGAAATCCATTCTCTATGCTTACTCAAAAATACATCTTTTTAAAGGCTATAGCCCTGCAGAGACTCTGGACAGAAGTCTTTGGAGTCAAGCGCTAATCTGTGTACCAGAAGAAAACAAGAGTAAACAGCAAATTAGGATCACAGATTATTCACATAATAACCACCTGAAACCAGGGAGTTCTTCGCTTCCGCTAAAACTTCTGAATTGTGGATTTACTTTGTATTCTTTGTGTGATAGTGTTTTGAGAACGCATGGTTGTTGGCGCTGAATTTGTGGGTGCTGCTGAAGTGTTAGATACGTGCTACTGCCAACATGCCTAATGTGCAAGGTGTGTAGTGGCTTTTGAGCCCTTTCAGAATAAAATCTTGCCTTGGACTTCTGTGGAGGTACAATGCTAGTAATGCCGTTAGACTGAAAAACTCAGCTTATTGATGCACAGTGCAAACGTGACCTCCACCTCCGAGGGACTGCTAAAGCTCTGGCCCTGCTGGTCAGAGGTGAAGTGCTGAGGCTGGAGCAGCTACTGGGGCTGAGGCCAAGCTCAAGACAAAGCAAATGAAGAAAAAGCTGAAGGCCTAATTTGATTTGCTGTCTGGAGCTGGTGCCTCGAGTCTCTGTAGGCTTAAGCGTTAGGAACAGGAGTAAGGAAGGAGGGGGCTAGTGCTAACTATCAAGGAGATGGTGCAGTTAATTGGAATTTAATTTACAGGCAATGCTAGCAGTCCATCATTGCTGCTGTCTGCATAAGTGACAGGCCAGATCATTCACGGCAGTGAGAATCACTTGGCCTGGGGCCAGGAGAAGGAGTGCAAATGTGACCCTGGTCCTCTCTCTTTCCTAAAAGGGTGATCCTAAGGAAGATGCAGAATTTTTCAAAGTTGCTCCAGAATTTCATGTCTGATCACATCCATACCCAGTCATTCCTGCTTCCTGTTCCACTTCAGAGAAAGCTGGGGGAAGAACCATGTGGCATCAGGAGGTGTCAAGAGGTAGAGGCATGGCCTGTCGCTGTAGAGTTGCTGCTGCAGGGTTGTTCCACCCACAAATTGCCCAGGGGAAGGGGGCTTTGGCCATGGCCTGAGCCAGGAAGGTTTAAGAGCTGGTGGAGTTTGCTGTGCTGACACAGAACCTGGCATTTCATTATGTGATTTTCAAAACCCCAAAGGATGTGAAACTTCTTGAGTTATCCAGCATAATGTGGTGTTTGTAAAGATTTCTTAACTTTTCAAAGTTTCCAAGCTTTCCCCTCTGTGTTTCCTTAAGGATTTTGGAAGAGCGAAATGACTGCAATTTGAGAGCGAGCAGGGAAACCTATTTGCTCTACCAGCAAAGAAACAGAAGTGATGGTTGTGCCTAAAATAACGCAGTCTGGTATTCCATCATCTTTGAAATTTATGTTTGTAGCTGTCCTTTGCGTTGCTCACATCATCTTCAATGAGAACATGGATGGACTTGCATTCACCACCTTCTGTCAAGCTGTTTGCCATATATATTGCTCTGTGAGGCTAACCAGTGAGAAATTCTCTGTTTACAGGAAGGCAGATAGAGCCCATGTACCTCGTTACACATGATATTTACTTCACTGGTTGGTTTGAACCACAATGTAATAGCAGAGATCCAGTTTCAGTACATTGCTCAGGTATGTCCTTATAACCTAATGACCGTGCAGGCATTACCGAATTAGTACTAAGCATGCACTTATGTACTTTGCTAAATGAGACTAATTGATCAAATGCTGTCTGGGTGATCAGATCTGTTGAAATTGAATAACTTCTACTTCACTGTCAAAAGGCAGGTTTTTTTGCTGTTCACTGAAGATTATTACCTTGTTTACCAAGGCTTCTGTTGATTACACAGATTTTCTATATTATTATTATTATTATTATTATTATATTTATTTAGCTTACTAAGGAGTAGAAAGGGTTATTCTGGATTTTATACAGCTTGCAGAGAAGAAAAATAATGACTTCACTCTAAATGCAGGAAAAGATTCTCTTTTCCTGATGCATTTGAAATGTAATTTTGTCTGGCAATTAGAGCCTACGAGAGACTGACTGGCTGGGTATATCAGGTTATGGCCATAATCAAACAGAGTCCACTTCAATTAATCTGATTAGTATACGTTTTGTGATATTCTAAAATTGTTTAGCTTCCCTGTCATTTATTAAGAATAAACTTCTCTTTTACCTAGGGTTGATTGCATAATGTGGAATTATTAATGGTTAGTCATAAGAAACTAATCAAGTTAGAGGCAACATGGAGTGAGGGAATGAGCACAGAACCAGGAGCTAAGTTCGTCCATTAATTTGATACATGGTCTTGGAAAAAATCACTTACTGCTCACTGCAGTCTCTCAATTTTCCTTCAGCTAAAGAAGGAATATTAATACTTATTTCCCTACTTTGCCAGAGTATTGGGAGAACTAGCTAATGCACACGTTTATGATTAAAATATTAAAGTTTCAAAAATGTCAAATTTTTTAAAAATCAAATATTTATGTGTATGTCTGTGTGTTTACCTGTGTATGCAGATAATTAATAATGAAACTGGAGAACTGATTATGCTATTTATATCTTTAATTGTCAATCTGTTTGTTTGGAAGGAGCATTCTCTATCTATTATCTACTTAAATTGCTCCTATCACCAATAATACCCAAGTGAATTTATCCTCGCAAAACCTGTGTGAGGAAGTGAAGTACAGATTAAGGCCAAAACAGACTATTATGATAATTTAGTCTGACTCCTGTAAAACAGAAGACAAAGAATTTTCTTCCAGTAGTTTCTGTGCCAAGGCCCTATCGCGTTTCCTGTTTTATAACAGGAGAACTAAAGCTCAAGGAGAATCAACTCTGATTTTTCTGACTTTTAGATTTACTTCTTCTAATTGGAATTACATGTATAAGTTTACTTGCTCTTAACTGCTTATTGACTTATTTGTGGTGAAAAATTTCATGTGTATTGAAGTATCGATGGTTTTCTTTAATAGTTTGCCTAAGGTGACACAGCACAGAAGGAGGCTAGGAGCAGAACTTGGTTCTTCTGGAGTCCTCATTTATTCCATGTAATTGCAAGGCTCTATGGGTGACAAATAACTTGGGCTCACCTGTGGTGTAAGCGTTTTTAAATTAAAGGCTTAAGCTCTGAGATAAACCTTATGTATTTGTGTAAAAACTCATTTGTTTTCATTCCAGTGAAGCACTGTAATTTTTGGCCACCGGAGTTCTTTCCTCCAGCATGTGGAATGTTGTTTGAAGAAAACACTGAGCCCTGAAGCAAGAGAAGGCCTCATTGGCATTGTGTATTCTTTATCAAGCAATTTTACATTTCTAGTAACAAATATTAAAAATTGTGGAGTTGTAGAACAATTTAAGGTAGAAGGGATGTCTGGAGGCCATCTGGTCCAAGCTGTTCTCCCTCTCAGCACCTGCCCAAAACAGGGCTAACTTCAAAGTTGGAGCTAATTTCAGAGTTAGACCATGTTACTCGGGGTCATCTATAAAATGTGTACTATTTCCATCTTCCTAACAGTTCATTGTGGTGGGATTTCTTATCTGACAATCTGGGGATTCTTAGGATTTAATCCTCTCCTACCAAATCCAGTAATGGTGTGATCCAGCTGTGTCAGTCCTTGATCATCTTGTCTACATTTTCCCAAACACCAAGCTTTGCTCAATATGCTTGTGTTTTGGGGGATAAACTTTGGGCAGGCAACAAAATAATAAGGAAGTATTTGCCTTGTACAGTGTCTAGGCCATCTGACTGAGTTACAAATAATAACCTGCAATACTGTTTTACTATAGTGCAATCAAAAGCAGAATTTAGTATCCTGTGTTCAAATAATGTTCAACTCCTATGTTCTATCCCTCAGGAAAAAAAGAGGTACAGGGAAAAACAGATTCCAGGAATATTTCAGACCCTTTGTCTTAAGTTTTTTACTTTCAGAGCTACTTTCACAGCCTACTGTGTGTGCATGGGAGATACGTGTTTATCACTTAAATAGGAACTCTGCAGGTTATACACATTCCCTTACCCTGGTTAACCCTTTTTACCCCTTCTGCATTATGTATTTTACACTTGTTTTGCATGCACTCAAAATATAGATTTGTTGAAAATTACCACATTTGGCATCCATTTCTTACCTCACAGTTTACCACTCTACCCAATTTGAGGTTGAAGCTTCTTCCACAGTCTCTCTAGTGCGTTGTAGCTTTATTTAGACCATGGTTCAATTATTGGGTGTAGAAATGGCATAAGGCTGTCTCATTTTATCAGACTCATCCCAACAGGAAGATGATGGGTCAGGAGAATCAGAACGTCTTGAACAGCAGTCACAGCAGCTGTCTGTAAGTTTACTTGGATCTTGTTCTAGTGTCATCCCTTGGACACTACCCTCCTTAGCAGCAGGATGGATTAGGTGCACTCCTGGAGCACATCTTTTGATTTAGCTTCATCAGTGAGAAATCCAATTAGATCTGAGATTCTTCTGTGATGTAAACCAAAGTGCAAAGTGGGGACATCTGGGAGATCTGCTTCAAAAGTGCACTCCTGATCCGGACTAAGACACTATTGTAGACATGCTCTTAGTCTTTTAACAGATATAACTTGGAAAGTCCTGAATACTTGCCTGTGAGGTAGTCTTAGGATTGGTCATGAGGTAGACTAAGGTGATGCATGGAAGGAGTCCTTCCCTAGAGTTACATTAGCAGAAGTGACATCAGAAACAGGCTGTTTGGGTTTACTGTTATGACAGATCAGAACTACTGGAAACATAAGCTTTTGTGCTAAGCAAAGCAGGTGAAGCAAATAATTCTTCATAGTAATTGTGTCAAAGTTTTAGTTAGAATTAAAACAAAAGGAAGTTGTGCCAGGAATGCTCAAGGAAACTGCAGTATAGAAAACCTAGCTTTCAGACTTCTGCCAGATCAAGCCCACTGCAACCACATGACACATTTTCTAAACTCACTTAGATAAGCTCACAAAACATTGACAGGAGCTTTGTTCCAGCAGGCTTCATGCCTCATTACGTATCATCTGTTCTTCTGCAGCCAGCATAAACACATCTACAGTGTACAGTGTGCCCCGGTGAATTTGAGCGCGGTGTCGCAGTGTGTCTGTGCCTGGTTTGGAACATGCTCCTACTGCTGAGTAAGCCAACAGTGCATAGATCCAGCCTTTAGGATCGTGGCACCATGACTGCAGGATGCTCACATAAACCTACTTCAGTTCTTGGTAATGCTGTTTATTAAGTGTACAGTCCTAATTTCTCATAATAATGCTTGTTAAAGTAATTTTTAATGACACAGGGGTGGGCTTTTCTTTCCAATTTTTCCTTCTGTGGCTTTTGCAAAATGACTTTTTAATGACTTCTAAGACATGTGGCTATAATCAATATTAGTAGTTCATACATTCAGAAAACTCTTTCTTTGCCTGAACAGGAAATATTATACTTCCAGCAGATATGCTGCTTTCCTCAGGTGTAAAAATGCAAGTGAATACCCTGCTTTTGAAGCATAAAATGGTCTCTACTCTGAAACTGAAAGAAAATAGCAGGAGATATAGGAATAATAAGCAACTGAACATTGAATAGTTTATAAAGTGAATAAAATTGATATTTAAATGCATGCAGCTTTTCTGAGCAGAGTTGTTTCTGAGGGTGTGGGTTTGGTCTGAATTGTTAGTGATAAAATATTGAGTACGTGTATTAATCAGTTTGGACAGATTTTCTTCCTTTCCACACACATACACTAACTGGCTTTACCTGGTTTCACAGTCATACAAAAACATATTTTAGAATCACCTATTACTTATGTTGGAAATAAAAGGTTTAATATTTTCTGAGGGCTCTTATGACACAATAATTCTGGTCCAGCTAATACAATGACATCTTTCAGTGGTAATGTTCTGACAAGTAACCTGCCTGAAATCAATGCAATAAGCTACTTCTTCAAAAATATTAATATATATGTTGACTCTTTGGCCACTGACTTGTGAGCCCTCATAATAACCCTATGCAATGGTATTAGGCTTTTTCAAAGAATTCCATGAACTATGCTATCCCTATTTACTCTTGCACTGAATTTGGCATTGCAGTTGCATGTGGTGTAAGAAAAGGTGGTGCCTGTTTTCTCAGTAATGAAAGCATTGTATGAATATTAAAAAACCTGCCTAGAATATATATTTTTTCTTACTCAACACTTAAAAATCAAGGATTTTTTTTTTCTCCCTTCAGAAGCAGCAGGAGAAAATATAAATCTGAGATTAAAATATGTTTCACCTCTGTTAAATGATACACATTGAAAAGAATGGAACATAAGCAAAAATATCCCCCCCCCCATGTAAGTTTTATCTAGTATAATATTCCCTGAGGAGCTCTGTGTAAAAAGGAAAGAATAAATTGCAATACTGCCAATTAGATGGTGAAACAACAGCTGAAAATGGAGACAGTGAGCAATGCTGTGCAGAATTAGTAAGTTGAAGGGAAAGAGCATCCTTAAACTTTGGGCAAATTTGAATCCCTTCAGAAATGAAAGACCAATGGCCTCTAAAACAGGATTAGTGTGGGTATGTATTTCACTAGCTTCTGATTTACAGCAATGTAGCCACTTTCTGACTGTCTGGTCATTGTGTATGGTTTTATACCTGTAGCGTCTGAACAGTTTATGATCCTTAATGGGAGTTTATCATCCCAATATCCCTCTGAATGTGGAAGTGTAATTTTTACATTAAGGGAGAATGAAAGGCACACATTAAGTAGGGTCATCCCTGTGAATATAGAAAGACTATACGGTCAGGATTCAGAGTCAGAGACCCAGAAATCCTCTGTAGTGCTTCATTCTAACCATGTCCCTCATCCTTTCTCTCTTTTTTTTCCTTTTCTGTCTCTCTTTTTTTTTCCTTCCTTAAACCTAATTTCCTAAGGAAATAAGACTCTCATGATAATTTTCTGGATTATTTGAGTGTCCTCTTCTTAATAACTTTTAAACCAACTTCAGTCAAACTTGACAGGGTGGTGTATTTCTAAAGCTATTGAGTTACACTGACTGTCTTAAGAGTAGGCAGCCGGACTATGTTTGTGCCCTCACTGAGCAAAAAACAACCAAAAAACACCAGTCTGCACTGAACACTAGACAACGCACACAAAGAGTCACCTTGAGAAATCCATGTTTATTGGTTCTGATCCCCATTATATTATTATTTTATTATTTATTTATTTTGTTATTGTATTGCTTGCCTTGGACATTTTCTTCTTGTCGCAGACAAGCTATTAGTTGTACATCAGTGTCATGTGTGTGTTTTATACATACATGAATTTACATATGCATACATACACGTATGCATATGTTTCCTGACCAAAGGATAGTCAGAAAACAGGAGAACCCATCCTATTTTGCCTGTGACTTCAGACATACTTAAATAAATGTTCTAGTTTACAGACTGAAAGGAAGCTAATGAGCTTTCCATGAGCTCACTGGGTAACCCTATCCTAGTCCCAAATGCTTTGTCCAGAAACTGCCTATTTACATACCACATGCTTAAGTATGGTTCCATGTGAAGAGCAGTGGTTTTGGTATGACCGACATTATTACTGTGACTGAACTAACGTGTTCTTGGCAAGAAAAAATTGGGGCTAATAGCATAGAAATACTTACACCAAAAAAAGCATTGGTGGTGGGACAAATAGAAAAAAAAAAAAACAAACTAAAATTTGGAGAGATTGCTGTAACCTGCCCATTCGAACGCTGAAGTAAAGTACAGCCTAAACAGGGTTGCTTGGATGGCAATATTTATTGCACCTTCTTTCATTTAAGCCATTGAAAAGTTGTTCTCACTTAGTGAAGACTTTACTGAACAGCAGAGCACTCTTGTAAGCCTTGAAGTTTTTTTGGCCTGAATAACTGTTGTGTTTCAACCTACATTGCAGTTCTGGTAGAATTAACTCCATACTGTGTGGGTGCTGGAGGTCAAAAGGTAATTAATAATCCCTAAGAATATATCTGAGCTCTTAAAACAGTCAGATGAAAACTCTTCTGTTGCAGCCTGTCAAGAATAATGCATGTTTTGGGATAGACTGTTGCTATCTATTATTTGTATTTGGAACAATACAGCAGACTCACCATTCTGCATGAGGACCCCCTAGAACTGAAAAATATATATGTCCCCAGGACCTTTGGTGCAGGAGTCTGTCTTGATGTCAAAAGGGAGGTTTGGATGTGCTAGCACACCAAGCTGCATTCCTGCCTGTTAGCTTTCCAGCTCCGGGTTGAATCCCACCCTCTGAGTTGGGGAACATTTGAAAACAGTCTGTTTCTCTTTTCTACTGGTTTATTGCTGAATACAGTTCATCCTCTCACTGACATGTACCTATTAGAACTGCTCATGCATGGTATGGATAATGTCTGAAGCTGGCATGCTAACGGCACTCTTGAGAACTGCAGCTGCATGTCCAGCCATTGACTGAACAGGGTGAGAACTATGCAAGTGATTCAATGTCTGGATATCTATCAACTGTTGTGGTGTATATTAGGATGAAGAGAATTAGACATGGTTGGGTTCTGTTCTTAACATTTCTGGCTAGTGGAAGGGAATGGGTGCCAGGATGCATTTGCAGTATAAAGGAGAGGCACTTGAAATGGGATAGAGGCTGGCAGCCAGGCCAAGTGGAAAACCCTGTGCAAGACGCACAAATATATAATGCACTGCCTAGAAATAATGAGCAGGGGAAGAATCACACGCACACCCTCTGGATCTAAGAGACCCTACATTAGACTGAGGCTGGATGCATCACAGGTGTGGTACCTGCTCACTGTATGGTCTACAAGCACAGCTTAGGGCACAGAGCGGACACAGACCTGAGTGGCTTGCTTTTTGGCAGCAGCCCTGCAGCAGTAGTGCTATATTGGATAATGTTGTCCAATGTTTTTTCTAAAAGAACAACTGTTTTTCATTTTCAGCTGATTATAAGCTGCCATAATTTTTGTGCCTCAGACCTAGTTTATTAAAAGTGGTGATACTGCCCAGAGGTAGTATTCTCAGGACCAAGACTTCTAAAAGCAGCAAGAACTTGTTTGTGCAAACTGCCAGACTAGTATGCCAAGCGTGGGAAGAAGAGAGCTCTGGAAGAAGGACAGGAGTTCGAATTTTCTCTTTTTTGTACTTGTTAATCAGTGATATGTATTGAGTCAGGAAGCTGTGTTTCTGTGGAAAAAATTAGATCTGACAGACCATCAAACTATCTGGGTGATCGGTGGGTAAAACAGTTTAAGAGCTACATTTTTTTTTTCCTGTACATTTAACAAATCCTTTCGTGTGTGCATGTACACAGATTGGTTTTTGTTTTCATAGTAAAGTAAGGAAAGCAAAATATTAATGCTCGTTTGCGGAAAAATGGGAAGGTTGCAACACAGCAAATGGCTTTGAAAGCCTTTCTTTTGCCAGCATTATTGCATCCCTGGTTTATAACTGATTCAAGGCAGATGTTTTCCAAGCAAAGAAAGCAAGGATGGGATCATGCATGTATTAAACAATCTGTGGTTTGGATATTGGTTGGGTTTTACGAGCAAATGTAAAACTCTAGTGATTTGTGTGTTCCTGAAACATTTCATGGCTTTGTCACCTTTTAACAGCTTGAATTAAAGTAAACATAGTACAGAAGACTGCGTAAGAGGTATAAAGATGAGTAGAATTTGATCTGGTTTAGACACTTGATTTTTAGTTCTCCCAACTTGTCTCACAGTTCTCCCATCTAAGTAATCACTGCAATTTGACAGTTGCTTTATATGGGGCTTAAATCACTACCTAAAAGTATCCAAAAAAGAAAAGATTATAAGTAAGTGAGGAGAAATTTTACAAGAGAGAAGAAGAACACCAAGCTTACTGGGGCAGGTCCAGTTTCTGTCAAAACATGGAGCAGATGGGATTATGTTACATTGTTTATTTCATTGAAAGGCATTAAAGGCCATGGCAATCTCTGTTGCAGTAAACAAAGTAGATCTAGCATGTATGCCTCTAATTAGTGATTAATTAACAATAGAAGATTGGGTTGAGATTTTTTTAAACTGCTCCTCAAGTTTCAGGCTGAACAAGATGACATTTATAATGAAGTCGGTGCTCTTGCATTAATGAGTGTGGAGTTGCTTTACAAGATTTCTGAATGTGTCTTCCATTAGCACTGTTCCCAGGTAGAAACGAAAGGGTTTGGCCATATGTATTATATCTACTAAGTTCATAAGCATTGCTTCTCTGGGGTTGTATCCTTCCTCAGGATGAACCAGTGTGTGTGGAGGGGGGGAGGGTATTATTTCACATAGCTTTGGCTGACTCCCTCTTGCAGAACCAGAAATTTCAAGGTCTTCAGAAAAGAACTGGTAGCTTTTAAACAAACTCACCTAGTCTGGTGAAGCAAACAGTCCACATCACAAAGCGCAATATAGATTCACAAACCGTAACATGATCTCAGTGACACTGATTTCAAACTTACAGTTCAAATTAACATTAGACAATCACTGTTCCTGTGAATGTACTTTCATAAGAGGAGTTAGTCTTGATGTGCCCTATAGAACAGTTTCCTTGATTTGTTGCACCTGAAACAAGCTTGTCCTAATCCTCTCTCTCTGGACCATTTCCTCCTTTTCTGCATGGAGGAAGCAAGCGCTGTTGTAGTCAACACTTGCACTTGTGTTGTGTGCAGGTGTGAAGAGCAGGTGAACAGAGCCCTGCAAAGCTGATGCAAATTCCAGCGGAAAAATCAGTTGCCAAGGGAATGTTGAGCAACACGAAGGCGATGACTCTATCCTCTCGATAGATCTGCTGCCTTCATTCACGCAAGACCAACACTTGATGTTTGCTCCCCAATTAAAGTTTCCAACTTGTCAGGTAGCGTGCAGCCTCTGTGCCTTTGGGCCAACTGTCTGATAGACTGTACACATGAGGCTTGTGCAGCTGTTCTGACAGGAGAGGAAATAAATCACTTCCTAAATATGCCACCCCATAGGTTCTGTAATTGTGGCACTCCCCGTTAACGGTACTTTAAATAATTCATCAGCAGGGAAGATCAAAGGGCAACAGGGTTTTGAGCTACTATTAGCGGTATTCCTTTTTTACATAAGAATAGAGAATCACATCAATAGGTATTTAAATAAGTTGAAGCCTAATTATCTTAGACAGTTTTAAACTGTCTGTTTTAAACTATTCCTTCCTGGGATACCAAGTTATATCATAGTCACCTGAAAATCACCTTTTGTTTCAAGATTCAAATTAGGAACTACCAAGAAGGTCTGCTAATTGTCCACTCTGTTTAAATTATATAAGGTTCTCTCCTATTTCTGTCATTATCCTGTTGTCTCTTTCTGTCACTTCTAGTTTCTCCCTATTTAGAGAGCAGTTGGAGTGTCACACCTCAGGTTAGGCCAGGAGCTGCCCTTTTGATATGAGAGCAGCTGAGGAAATCTCATTCCTGTAAAAGAAGGTGACGGTGGGTGAAGATGTTCAGCTGGCTAAGCTGAGCACATGGAAAGATTTGCAGGGAACAGGAATTCCTCAGACTCTGGGGAGCAGACCTGGGAACCTGGAGTAGCGGATGGATCTGGCTTCCCCAGCAGGATGCAGGGACAAATCTTTGGGCTGCAGAGAGGAAAGGCTGATGAAGCCGGACTGCAAGTTGTGTCTGCTGTATTCTCAAGTTACAGAGCTGTGACCGTGGTCCTAGGACACTGCAGTGGGCTTTTTGATATAGACGTCCCCCACAAGCTTCCTTAGGATGAAATAATTTCCAACCTGATCCCTCACTTAACTGGCTTCCTTTTGTTACTCACTGTTCTAGAAAATTTCTTAGCAAAACCATTTCCTGGGTTAGCTGGCTACTACTTCTTGTTGTGAGGCTCCTCACAGTGAATCCCCTCATTGTAGGGATGTATTTGTTTGGATTTTTATTCCACTAAGAGTGGCCTCTCTTTCTCCTAACTCTCTGCTATGTGATGCCACACTTCTGCTGAAGCATCCAGCACCAGCCAGAGACACCTTACTGAGCTGGACATGTTGCTCTGTCTGACTCAGTATTTCACTTCATGTGACACAGTGAATGTTCAGGTTGATGCCGTGAGAAACACAAATGCAGTGTTTCCCCCACTGCCCCTGGTTAAAGGATAAGTCACTGTCCCTTGTCCAATCTTTAGGCTGTTATATCCAAAATTACCTACAGGCAGATGGTTTTCATTTCCGTACTAGTTAGATGGGCAATTCTTACAGCCATTTTAGAGATTCACGTTTAAGTTTTTGAAACATTTGCAGTGGGTTCTTTCCAAGGTCGCAACAGATTTATTTAGTGTATGCCTTGTTTGTGGGCACAGCTTAAATGTGAAAACAAACAATGGCTCTGCTGAGATGAAGGATAAGTTTCTGTGCCTTTGAGCATGGTGCTATTGCTGTTGCTTGTCCTAGGCACCTCCCAGTTTGGCCAGAAGAACAGGGACACTTTTATGAGCAGGATGAAAAGAAATGAACTGTGTATTAAACAAGTGCTAGGAGTTCCTATGATCCATCTTTGATTTTTATGGTAGCATGTTGGCCTCACTTTAAGATGACTGCAGTAGCAGCACTTCTTAATAAGGTCTGTACTGAAGACGAAAAAAAGTTACTGTTGGGTTCCTAATTTTAATGGATCAAGCCTCACTAAGATGATGAGCTCCCTTTGCAACTGTCTGTCTCTGAAAAATGACATGAGTAAGTGCTGTAGAGGAGTTGGGGGGTTTTGTTTTTGTTTTGGAAAACATTGCCACTGTTTTAATGGATTATTTTTTTCTTGACTATCTCTTTTGCTTCCTCTCCTGCTATGATTTTCTTTGAAAAGCAATATTGTGTTTACCTAGTGACAGTGAAGGATAAGTTGTTCTCAGCTGTCAAACAGGAAACTTCAATTTGGGTTTGACCTAGAAACATTTAATGGCAATGTCTTTCTCAGTGTCAGATAGGAAGGTTGGGGAAGTTGGAAGCAACCTATGAGATATTAAAAAGGGGTCTGCTTCACACTGCATGAAAAAAAAATCATATGAGAAGTAAAATAGATCTTTCATTACTTGTTAGAAAGCAATAGGGAAAAATAAAAGAAACTTTTTTTTTCTTTGTCGACTGGTAAAGAGATTGATAAAAGCAAAGTAACATGAAGTAGATTTTTATCTTAGATAACAGACATTACTTTTTCTCCCAAGTGGACTGCCTAGAAACTACTGTACAGAAAGCAAAAATATTTGCTGTCTGCAGAACAAGTTACAGGGGATGGCAAATTCTCTGCTAGCATTTCCAATGAGATGCTGAGGTTACCCCACCCTCAGCCTTATATCTGTGGGTTCAGAGATGCCAAAGTCTACTGGGAAGCTCTCTACCATATTGAACAAGTCTGTCAGGCCTTTGCTCAGACAAACATTGCTGGACATTAACACCGTAGATAATTACCTATTGCTATCCACTTCTTGGTTTTGAGCAAACACAGGGAGAAAGTTACAGATGAGGTACTTTGTGCCATGTTACATGGTGACAGACTTGGTTTTGGCATAGTAATACATTTTGAACATTTTGTTAATTTTTCTCTTTCCGCCATGAAGAGCCATAGCATGCATTTATTAAAGTTGTGCCTGAACATGAAGAACACTAAGTTGTCTGCTTTTCTTGCTTTGATTGTGAGGCTGTTGTGGCATGCTGCACAGTGGAATTGCTAGGACCCTTGACAGTGATAAAGATGTGGATCTTGTGGACATGATGTTGCCTAGACATACTAGTTATCTGCATTAACTTCTGCATATAAGCTTTTAGAGTCTGCTGACTGCTTGTTCCTCTTCACACAGTAACCCTAAGTAGCTGTTAGGTTCACTTTGTTGTAGCTAATAACATATTTTTATACTGATATTTAATTACATAGCATAAGGTGTTTGTTCTTTTTTTAAAAAATATTTTTTAATTTCCTGATCATATAAATATCAATGTCTCTGGTTGTGTGGGTCCTGTACATTTGATGGTGAGAGTTCTAGGACTCATTACACCCTTAGGCATTCATATATTACTCTTCTTTCTTTCTCAAGGCTAGACACTTTATACCCTTTTCATTATACATAATTGATGACTTGTGCCTATAGACATGGACTTATGTTGCATGTAGATATCATTACAGGTTTTTATATTTTGTATTCACTGAAAGGCTTTTGTCTTAAAGTGCAGTAACTGTTCAACTGATATTCTCAAAAGAATAGTCAGTGTCTCAGAAGAGGAATCTGATTTTTTACAATGCCATTGAGTATCCATGCATAATTTATGATTATGTCAGTCCACCTCTAGTATTACATGCAGGCTGCAGTGCTTATGAAATGTATTTAATGACATCTTTAGCTAAGCAGCACTGAATGCCGTTGTGGATGAAGTAATGTTTCTTGTTAACATTTGGAAAGTTACTGCTGTTAACTTACGTTTGTACAACTTCCAGCCTGACAGTATGTTTAACCCAGCTTGGTTATCTTACAGTCAGGACTTTTGGCAAACCACAACAATAACTAGGACAAGCAAGACTGCTAGATCTAGTGCAAGTAGGCTCTGATCCCACTGACACATGTTAAAATGGGAATAACTCCAGATTTCATTAGAGTTGCTCTCCACATATCATGTGACTGAGATCTGACTCCACTTCCCCCTGGCACTTCAGTCAAATAAACAGCAATAACTAATGCAACTCAAAGTAGAATTTCACATCTGAATGGCACAAAGTCTGAGGAAAGGTAGTGATTGAGGTAGTGTTTGCTTTGTGGATTATTTACAGATTTTACTAGAACTCTGTGAACAATAAATGGTGCATGTGTACCTTCAAGCAGAGCTTACATTATGAAGGCAAAATAAATCTTTTTTTTATTAGTTTTGAATCCAGCAAATATAAATAGGACAGCTTTAAAATGTTAACAATTAGAAAGGAATAGTGACATTCAAAATGGTAGTTGCCGACAAAGCTTGTATTGACAGTAAAATTAATGCCAGAAGAGCTTTGCAGTGTCTAAAGCAGTGATAAGGACTATTATGTGAGCTTTTGAAAATAATTGAGATAAGTGATTATTAATGAAAATAAACTGAGTTTTCACTGCTGCTGAGGATTTAGAAGTATTTATCAGGAACAGAACAAGTCATCAAAAAAGATGCCGTACTTGCTGTTGACAAAGATCCGTTCTGGAGCTTTGCAGAGCATGCATGGGCATAAAGAATTCTTGGGCAGGTAGTAGCAGAGAGGACAGTTTGTTTAATAAGACTGAGGAAGAAGCAGGGGATTTGGCAGTCTCCAACGTCTTGAATAAAGAATCTTCATTATGTTCGTCATAACTGAGTCTTATCCCTTCACTCTAAATAGCGCTGCAGCCTGCATGCATCTAATCACACAAGGAGACAGGAGGTTTCATCCTGCTCATTTCCTTCTTCACTCAAGTGCAATTTGGCCTGAGATTATGATGATTCACAATGCACTTTACCAGAAACATTAAACAGAAAAATGACAAATTCATGTCCCTGTCTACAAAAGCCATTAGCAACTGATTCTCCAGGAACCCATGAAAAGAAATAAACAGGAAAACAATAGAAAATTCAGGAAGGTCTCTGAAATGAGAGAATTCTGACACACAGAACAGTAAGGTGCAGATGCACTCACTTAATATGTGCCATGTGCACTGAAGGTGAAAATATTTGGAATTCATTTGCCTTCACTAAAAGAATGAGATTTGAATAATGGTTACCTTCTTGTTCCAGAAGTTAATCTAATTCTGATACTGGACATAACCCATGAGTGGGCATGCTTTTAAGGGAGCGCGCAGAGGCCTGGGAAGAACGTGGAAGTCCCTGAAGAAATGTATGTGATCAAGTAGGTATTTTGAGTTCAGTATGAGTAAGGAGAAACACATAAGAAATTGCCTGGTTGCTATGACCTTAAACATGGACCTTTCAGATGAAAGCCCACTTTGATACCATGAGCCCACTTTGGGTTTAGCTTAGCTTTAACCTAACAGAAACGGAATATGCAGCACTGGCTTTGTGAAGATCACTCAGCTTTTAGAAGTCCTACAAGATCTAAGTAAGAATCTATGCCTTATGATACGACAAAATCAATGTTGAACCCTCAAGTCCTACAAAGTATTCTTTACTACTAGCAGACAGATATTGATGGTGATGGTCCAAACATGAAATCCTAAGACAAATATAAAATATCTAATCTTATATAGGTATAGATTCTTAAAATTACATTCCTATTAAATATGACTCGGGACAGGGAATCAGAGATGCCTGGGCCTCTGATTCAGTGATGTTAATTTAAGCAGTTTGATTACCCTTCCCTCCTCAGTGCCTCTTGTGTATATTTAGCAACCACAAAAAAACCCCAACAAAACAATAGATCCTAGTTTCAGCAGAATAAAAAGCCTGGTAAGCTGTGGCATGTTGTGTGAATGAGGTTTTTTTCCTTGTCCTGTTAGAACAGTTGAAATATTCAACTATTATTTCCTGTAAGGTCTTAGGAGTAATTATCAGTAGAAACAGAACATCAATACTAAAGATCAAAAATTGCCTCAGGTATAAGTAACTATTTATCTTGTTTTCCTCCTTAGTAGTTAGTGTAGTTAATTTTTCTTACAGTTGGATGTAGACCTTATTTTATTTCTATTAGCGTGCACTGTTTACGCATCTTTTCCATCACAAATATGGATCAAATTAATCTATCATTTACATCTTTTTTTGACCTGCCTGGGACTGACTATGCTTTTGTTAAGTACAGGATTTGAATGGCTACAGTAAATATGTAGGTTACTGTGTTTAAGCTATTTCTGGTCCCCTTTAGGAAATCACTTATTTTGCTAGTGATGCCATTCTTAGCACTGCTTTCAAGAGCATCAAACTCTTACAGGCTGTATTCTTGGAAGAAATGATTAGCATCGAAAGGGATACAAGAGAACTAAACAGCATGTGACTGAGCAAACTTTTGGTGGAGAGGAAGCTGCTTGTGAGTCAGCAGTGTGCCCTGGCAGCAAGGAAGGCTAGCAATATACTGGGATACATTAACAGGACTGCAGTTAGATCAAAGGAATTTATTCCTCTTTATTTGGCCTTTCTAGGCCAATTATTGAATGTTTTGTCCAATTTTCAGCTGCTAATAAAAGAAAACTATAAACTGGAGCATGTTCAGTGAAGAGTCACCAAGATGGTTGGGGAGCTGGTGCTTTTGCCCTGTGAGGAGAGGCTGAGGGAATGGGGCTTGTTCAGCTTGGGGAAGAATGGAAAGCGAACAGTGGCCTGCCAACACCTACAAGGAAGTTACCAAGAAGATGGAGCCAGGCTCTTCACTGAGGTGCATGGCAGGACAATGAAGGGCAACAGTTGTAAACTGAAAAGGGAAGATTCAGACTGCTAGATATAGGGAGAAACTTTTTCGCATTGAGAACAGCTAAGCATGGGAACAGAGATACTGGGCAGTCGCCATTGTGGGAGGATTTCAAGACTTGCCTGGATAAAGCCCTGAGCAACTTGGTCTGACCTCATGGCTGACCCTGCTTTGAGCAGGAGGTTGGACCAGAGGCCTCCTGAGGTCCCTTCTAACCTGACTGGTCCTATGAGTTTGTAATATAGAAGAGTTCTGCAGGCAATTTTAAAATCTATGAGCCATTTATTGGCATCTGAGTTCCCCTGTAAGTATTCTATTATTGCCGTGTTTAAGATAGACTAAAAATGTAGGCAGCTAAACTGGTCTTTAAAATGTATACCTGAACAAAAACTATCTCCAAGATGGCCTGTCAGACCTTGGAACTGGATGTGCTGGAGGAACCAGGCCCTGTATTTTCTGGCTGCTTCCTGAAGGTAATTTAGGCAGAAGTAGACAAAGTTTGGATCTGATTCATCTTCCTTGCTTGCTGTCCAGTCCTTTTGAGCCAGAAAGGGACTAGGCACAGTAATGTATATCAGTGATGCATCAGGATATCACACTAATGTGCCAGTCCTCACAGTGATCTGATTGCTTGAGATGACACTAGGCTAAGTGAGGACTTTTGAATGTGACCAGTTTTGAAATATGAAGAGTGTGATTAAACAGACCAGGTGTCAATTCTGGGACCACACTTTTCCATCTGGCTAGTAATAGAGAAATGTATCATAAGCCAAAATGAGAAACTTTGAAGTTACACCATGTTTGTGAAGAAGTGATTAACTGACTTCCAACCCACCTATGCAGAAAGTGCAATGCTACCTTGGAAGGCTGTTTGTTTCAGAGAAGCTTGATGCTAATTTTAAAAGACTCCATACTCCAGGCATGCACTTTTGGTAGTTCTCTGTAGTCTTGGTATCCTGCTGTGCCCACACTTACAGCTCTGTCCTCCTCTAACATTTGCTGTCTTGCTGACTGCATCTTCACATTCACCTTTTTAAACTCTCTATTTTTTAGGACTGAAGTAATTTATCAGAAAGAACTCACAGCATTTGCATCCTATTAAGAAACACTCTGAACTCATTCTTTATGACCGGTAACAATGGTGACAATCATTTTCATTTGCACAGAAATTCATTCCAAAGCTTCTAACAAATTGGTATGCAGTGACAGGTGAAGAACTGTAATTCCATTACTGAATTGCGGTCATTTCAAAGGGTCAAAATAAGCAGCTGTTTAATAACCTTGCTCTTGCAGAAAGTGATGTGAAAAGTTTTAACGTGAGAGATTGTATTTCCTTTTTAATGCATCTTAATAGAGAAAAATAATCTTCAACTGAATAATAGTTTTCAGCATCCTCAGGCAGTTATGACTGAGTCCTACCAGAATATAAAAATGCAAGTGATGGAGAAAGATTCCCCGTCACCATACTGCATAGGTATTTGCCAGAGGTGTTAATGTATCTGCCTTGCAGTACACTTGGAAGAGAAGCCACTCGCCAACCTCAGATAGCATGGCTTTTGTGTGTAGTGCCTTCAGTCATGTGTGGGTGGATTCAGAGAATCTAAGTAGACTAACTGAGGAGACGTGAAGATGACCTATTTACTCATAAACTTCACTCAGAAAGGAATTAAAAGCAGATGGTAAATCAGAAGTTTTCTTTGTCTAGTCACTGGGAAATTATGCTCTGGAATGATGTTTTAAAGATGCACTTGTAATCAGAACGATGTTTCATTTCATCTGCTGAAAGGTTGATTACAAAATGAGTACAGGGATGGAAAGAAGAGGCAATCATCTTAAAACAGTGAGGAATACATCAGCTCTTCTCTCTGAGCCAGCTCAAGGCTTTGTGACAATGTAGACAGAGCTTGCTACTCCTGACGTTGTCAGGGGCAAGGTGTCAGCTGCAGTTGCTTAGGGGACCATTTCTTCCCCACAGTAGCTGCCATGTTCTCTAGCTCAGCCTCGCCCCCGGTGGTAGCAGCAGGACTGAAGGGTTGTTCAAGGGAGAGAAGCTGCATGTGAAACTGACATTGTTGGATCCCCTCTAGCCAAGGCCACCTCCGTAGTCTGCTGTCACAGGCATCTTTTACTTATACCTACAGTAAGGTCTGTGTCTCCTGGCTTGCTGTTGTAAAACCAGTAGGGACTGTGCATCATGGCAAAATTAGAATAGAAAGTTCTCCCCTTGAGGATATCTGGTTTTGATGACACTTCCTGTAAAACATTTGGGGGAAAAAGAACTTTTTTCTTTTTTTTTCTGTTAGGTTTCCCAGTTTTGATGCGGACTGGAAATGCCTCCAGGGAGTTCCAAAGCATGAAAGGGAACAAGTGATTCAGTTTAGAAAGGAAATCATATTGGGGAAGTCCAGCTTTCAGACACAGAGAAGCAGAGATTGTTAGTGAAGTTGGTGCTAAAGGAATGTAAATATTTCAGTGTGCAGGATGGTTTTCTTTTTAAGTCTTGATTATGAAAGCTTCAGGAACCTAAATACAGTGCCCAAAGTCTAAGAAAAACCCCTATCAAGCAGCACGAAATCCACAGAATTCTTACAAGATGACTTGTCTCCTAATTAGTGTAATTTCACAGAGCTTTCTTAATGCAGCTTGTACATTTAAAAGGATAGATCAACAGGCAATTTTACTTCCCTCCCTGTTGTATAGAACCCTGGACATTTTTTTGCTTCCCACATCAATAGACGTTGTTCCAGCAGAATCATAGATTGTTTAGTTTGATATGAGTTCAATATCCTAGAGAACTAGAGAAGTCCCTAGTTCTGGATATTAACTGTCTCTAGTTAGTCAAGGTTAGATTTGTCTAGTCACAATGCTAATGGTACACTAGCTAGCTGATTTAGCAAACAACTTTTGTCTTGGACAATAAATGAAACCAATTGTTATAATTTCAGGATAAGTAACAGTTTCTCTACATGGATGTCTGTTTCTGTCTATGTTTATACCTATTTAAGTATCCATACACACTTTTGATTTATATAGTTGAAGAAACCCTCAGGGTGATACATCTACTTCTCCATTCCCTCTCTTTTTCTCCCTATTTCCTCCAAGGAAAGACTAGTACTCTTGGAATAGTACTAGTACTAGTGCTAGTCTATACTATACATCTATACATCTATACTAGTACTAGTACTCCCAGCGAACTTGATATAAAGACCCAGAATTTAGGTTCTCATGAGACTCTTAAGCTTTAGTTTGGCTTGAACTGCTTATAACATTTAGATTTTCAGACGCAGTATTTTAGAGGACCATAGTTTTGAACTAGAGCAAATGATAAGAAGTTGTACGTTAGGAGGATGCAGTTGGACAAATTAATCTGGTGCTTCTTACGGTTTTCAAAAGCAGAACACTTCATAGCTGCTCATGAATGCATCATGTTTCTATTTCAGGGTACAACTCCTGGCTAGTAAAAGAGCTGCAGAACATGCCCAACACAGAGTGTTCAAGTGCTTTGAAATTTGCTAGGTCAGAACTCTTTCAAAGGACGAGGAGAGCTAAGCAAGGGCCATGTGCATGGGCAAGGTGCATCTCTCACATCCCATCTACTTTTGAAGTAGTTTTGTTGAAAGAGTAAAATGTGCAGTTTGGTGTTCTTCCTCTTTCATATAAAAACAGATAGTGGATTTTTTTTTTGAAGTGTTCCCTAAAAGTGTGGTTTTCATAGCTTAAGTTGCATTAGACAAGCTCTCAGCTTAACAGAATAGTTTTTGTCTTGAATGTGTTCTTTTCAGGTGCATGCTGTACCTGATAGCGCACTGAGGGTGGAGGCAGAAACTGGGGAGATACGCTGTTAATTGTGTCACTCCACCGAACTTCTGTGGAGTTGTGTTGATTTTCCTATGGGGAGGATGTGACATGGCACTTCAGAAAGAATTTTGTTTTGCTCTTCCCAAATTTCAACTGTAAAGAGTAGTCATAGGCATTAGAGCCATGTTCCACTTCAGCGGGGATGCAGCTCGGTCTCATTCTATATTTAGTCAATTCAGAAGGAAGAAACACATCTCTCCTTGTCTTTTATACATAGCTGGCACCCATAGATGTGCTGTGTCCTCCAGCACAAGCTGCAGTTACTGCTTCTGATAAGAATCTGACAGACCAGTGCTCAAGCCAAGGGTGAAAAATTTCGCATCCTGTGTTCCATCTACGATTTTGCTAGTGCTTTATTTACATGGATTCAGAATGTGACTGGAGAAATCAATGGAAGAACATAAACGTTTGCCAAACAGAAGATAGCGTCTTTGGCTCGGGAAGTCCTTGAGTTCCTAGAATCTGGGAGAAGTATGTTTAGCCTTTTCTTATGATTTTTCTAGGCATCTACTGCTGACAGTGGTAGCAGGGTCTTACGTCTTCATTTGACTTTCGTAAGATTATTTGTAATATTGTTAATAATACCAAGCATATAAGAACTGAGCCTCTTGCAGGTCATAAGTGTACGCTATTCAGACTTATATAACAGTGGATAACTCCAGCTGCAGCATTTGGAGAAAACAGTATGCCAGGATGAAGAAATTATGCCTTCGTTGAAATACCTTGCACTAAAAAATACATTTTTTAGTAAGACAAAACTAAGAGGAGTAGCCAGAGAAGATTTCCCCCAAAATGGTCCTTGGTCAAATTGGGATGTCCAGAGGACATGTTTGTCCTGATTGGCACTGAGCTGTTAACATTTCTACTAGGTGCAAGAATAACAGTTTGGGATAATGCTTCTAAGGCAAGATAGAAAACATTCATATCCTTAAGTGAATAATTGGTCATCTTCTTTCCCAAATATATAGGAAATTAAAACAAATGGAGTGTTCTTTAAATAGACTGCCAAGAAGGGAACTAGGATAGTGCTATGTATACTTCTAAAGAAATTGTGTAAATGTAAGTATTAAGATGGAACTGGAATTCATAACTAAATGAAGACATGGATGTAATAGTGTATGTCAATATCTTACTGGAAAGAAGACAATCAAAGAGGCATTAATACTAAATACACAAGAAAGATAAAGTGAAATAATAATACTATCAATTAAAGGATATAAGATTCAAATCACATTAGTCAACTCACCACTGCAATTTGTAACATTAGAAGCAATATGGATTGAAATTCCAGGCGTGAAGGAGAAGGATATAATATTTGGGCCACATTACTGACTCTTTGACCAGAATGGCAGAACCAGTGTAATATTCTGGGAGAAGCAGAAAGCAGAGAAAATTAGCATGGGTAAATTAAAGTTTTCCCATGTGAATTGGGCAAATGTTATATCAGGACATGAAGCGGAGACACAAATCTTGGGTGGTATCAATGATTTTTTCAGGTAGAGCAGCTGTTCAGAGTACTCAGACAGGAAAATTCCCTTGAATCAGTATTTAGCAATGTAAGGAATGGCCTGGTGTGAAATCTTACAGCTGAAGCATCATTGTATCAATGTTATCACCAATACTGTATTAAGATTTGGCATCCCTTCAAGAGCACCAGGTAGCAAAAGATCGCCTGCTTCCATTCAAAAGGTGAGCTGTATAAAAATAAGAACGCAACATTAATAGAACCTGAAAGAAGCAGCTGAGAAAGTTATCCTTTCCTGTGGCATGAAGATTAGCAAGGAACACCATCCTGGAAATAAAGCACTAGAGGAAGGACTGAAAAAGGATAAAAGTATGGCTAATCAGCAAAGTAATGGAGGTTACTAGAAGAAAGTATCCTTCAGAAAACTGAAATTGAATCCAAATTAAGAAAAGATTGCACAGTTGCACAAAGATTGTGCAAAGATTGCATCAGTTGCACAAAGGTACAATTAGGCAGACAAAAGAAGAGATTGAAGAGCAAGTAGCTAAAGGCCAAGCATAAAGAGGAAACACTTGAGGAAGGGGTAGAAGTATAAAAGAAGCAGAAGTACATTGCTGATAGGCCAAATCAGCTCTTTACATTAGCATTCACTGCTGAAGAGACCAGGGAGAGCCCCACAGCAAAACAGGGTTTTTTGGAAGGGCACAACAGTGACTTTGTGTGAAATTGAAATAAATGTCCAAGAGGTTGTAGCAGAAATAGAGGAAATTAGCAGTAACAGAGTACGGGGACTGGACAGTATTCACAAAGGGTCCCAAAATAACTCAGGGATAAAATAGCTTAGTAGTAGTACTGTGTAACATCCTGTTTTAAAACTTTGTTGGTATTTGAATATGGGAGGGTTGTGTGAAACTCATCTTTGAAGAAAGATTTAGGTAGAACCTGGAAACAGCAGTCCTATAGCTGACATCCATGCTGAGAAACTAGTAGAAATTATAACAAAAGATAGACTTAGTGGACACCTGGATAAATACTATCTATATGGAAAGAATCAGTATGGCTACTGTAAAGAAATTTCTGTCTTCAAATCTTTTCTAGTTTAAGTGGTCAGCAAGTATGTGGAGATGAGTGACTCAACTGATATAGTTTGCTTTGGTCTTTGAGAGAATTAAACTGCCATGTGAGAAGGATGTGGAATGACTTCCAAGAAACAACTCAGTAAGCTGGGACTTCTTTTCCTTGAAAAGGGGTGATTGAGGTGAGATCTGATAGAGATCTATGAAATTTCAAGTGTGATTAGAGGGTGAATAATACTGATTGCTCACCATCTTTTTCAGTACAAGAACTAGAGGTCATTAAGTGATCCTGGTAGAAGCTTCCTCATAAGTTTGTTAATTTCTTTTACACCTTATAAAATTGGAAGATGCACTCCAGCTAACATGATGTTGGAACTATTGATAAGCAGAATGATGACTGATGTAAATGAAGACCACTAGTAATAAGATTTTTTTTTTCCTTTTTCCTGTGGGAAACAGAATGAAAGCTCTGGGGTTTAGATCTGTTCATAGATTTTTGTGTAATGAGGTAAAGCAGTGTTTCATTTATAATATGATAGGTCTGGTTCTGATTGTTAGTGCTTTTTCAAAAGACTTTATCTTAATTTCATTGTAGTAGAAACTAGATCAAAATCTAATTCCCAAATTTTCATCGTTTCTACAATTGGAATGGGATTAAAAGTATTTATATAACTTCTGATCTGTGAAACAGTTGACATTTTTTGTTTTTAAGGGCATTTTTAAGCAGAACAGAGTTGTATGTGGTGCAACTAGGAAAACAAATTCATTCCTTTTCAGAGAAGTTGTAAGTATTATTATGATTCAGGGTAGGCTACTCTTTCTAAGAGAGGAGGACCAAATGGATTCATTTAAAAGTGAGTAAAGTCAGGAAAAGCAGTAATGGTTGCTGAAAAACATTGTGCAGAAAAAAAAACAAATATAAAATATGAGCATTTGGATTGGGGGGGGGTTGTCAAGTGTCTTAGAAAAAATGACATGTTGACACTGAATTGGGAAATTATAGTGGCTAAGAAAATTCTAATACCAATAACTCATTGAAAAGAACCTTACGCTAAACCAGCCATGGTGGGAGAGAAAGTGTGACTGCTATGTTATAAAGCAATAGAGTCATTTGTGAGCACCATTTAGGCTTTGATTTGAGGGGTTTTTTTGTGAAATGAAAGCTCTGTCTTCAGAACACCTAGAAGATATAATATACAGGCAACTCCATTTAGGAAGAATATAATTTTTATTTCTGCAAGTTCGTCACACAAAGTCTCCCTTGGCGTTACAGCACTGCTTTCTTTGTTGTAGTTGTCTTGATTCTCCTCAGTTATTGTGTTTTTTCACAAGGTCCTTTTCTTTTTCATGGATCCAAATTTCCATTTACTCATATCCGTATCTTAGGAGGCCTGTAGTTCCCAGAAGGAGTGTTTTTTATAATGTTTCTCTCTGTGCTGTTTCATTTATATTTTTATGTCTAAGCAAAATTTAATAATGGAAATTAGAGGAATAGAGCACTGCATTGTGGAGGGATGAGAGAGAAAGACAGTGTCCTATTCTGAAAGGGAAAAATTACTTTGTTGCTGTTAAAAGGAGGTGGAGTAAGGATTTTTTAAAGTCTGTCCCTGTTCATATGCATCCTTCTTTCCCTAGTATCCTAAAGAAGGTATCTGTCTACAACCCTACCATGTCACGTGCCATTGACAGTCAGTTGCTTCTTAACAGTTGGCTTTCTGTGGCTCAGGCAGTCATATGTAAAGATAAACTTGTTTTTCTCTTTAGCCAAAATTTCTGTAACCAAATGAAAAAAAAAAGGGGAGGAGAGGGAGGAAGAAGAAAGGAGTATGAAGGATCTGTCAGAATCCTTCTGGCAGGGAGGAGTTGATGGCTTAAAAGAAAAATTCAGCTTCCCCTATGCATATTCTGGGTAAGACCTTCTTTGCTGGTGGTTTTCACAGCTCCATTTCCCAGATTCCTATTGGTATGTAGCAACTTAAGTGATCTTGGTCTATAGCCCTGGTGGTTGCATGGAGAAATTTTTAAAGCAATTATAGAAACTCAAAACCTGGATGGAGCCACATCCAGGCTCCACAGAATTCTCAATGCATTATTTAAAAGGGAGGAGAAGTTTAAATTATTAATTAGTTATTAGACATTAAAATACCCATTTAAATCAAGACTCAGGTTTTGACTTCCCAATGGTGTCAACACTGGAAACTAGTGAAACTAGTCTAGAATCCTTCCCTCATGCTAAACACTTCAGCTAAAAACAAGAAACCAATGAAACAATTCTCCCATGTAAAAATGTTTCTTCGCCTGTTAAGTCTGTGTATGTAAACATCAAACTAACAAAAGGCGTTTGAATAATTGATTTGAAGCTTAATCTTTGCAAGGGCGTTCACAAAGCATTTAGTTAGTCCATTGTCTCAGAGTTTTTTCTACTTCAAAATTTCGACCTTAGGCTGGTTCCCAAAAAACTGAATGTGATTAAGAAATTTTGAACAAATCTTCTCAGCTGTAGGGAATTGAATGCAAAAAAAACCCCAACCCAAACAAATTATAAAAAACCCTCTCACAGTCTTTATTTTACTCTGGCAAGAGAATAAAGTTTTTTGTAAATGTTATCTGAATGACTAATTAAGTGTCCCAAGAAACCCATCAGATAAATGGGGAAAATAAGTAGTTTCCCTAACTCCCCCAGCAAGGTACTGATGGAGATGGGGAAAAAAAGGGCATCCAATTTCTGCAGCCTTGCTGAAATAGGGACTACTGCTGTAAGTCAATGTTTGCTGAAGGCCCCTACATTTTTATCAGTGCATTTTTTTTTTCTAATAAATACTGTTCAGATAGGAGAGATCCTGAAATACATTGATTACATATTAGAAGCTAGGTTAATGGAGAAAGCAAGATTATGAATAATTTCCAAATTTTCATGAGCAAACAGGTTCTCTAATGATTATTGATCCACTTTTCGCTTGAACGTGCAGGAGCAGTAATACTTTCTGCTTGTCACGTTTACACAAAGCCCATTTTTTCATGCTGAAATACTGACTTTGAATATTCAGGCTGATTCTCTTTTGCAAAATCTGATGACAAAACTGTGCTTGTCACCTGTAGTGGAAAGATTAGGATTCATAATCTAGTTCTCTGATAATGTGATGATGCCGGGTTTGTGATTAGAGCTCTTTCATAACGACAGAGAGAGGGGGAGTTCATTCAGCCTTTTCTGAGATACTGAAATGACAAATATACCACTTGTTTCAAAGCATGACTACAAAGAATCACAACTGGCATTCTTCAGAAATACACAGCATCTCTTTGTCTTTCACAGGGTTATCAATGCTTGTTATACTGTACTTCTTTTCTTGCAACATTACATGTTACTATGAATGTATTTTAGTTCATTTTTTTTTTAATAACAGGTAATCAGTGGGTATTTGTTGCACTTAGCATCTGATTTACTGGATATGGGTATTGTCTTCCAGTTCTTTCAGACCTCTAATCTCTGCACATTAGTCTGTTTCTATAGCATTGCAAAAAGTAAATCAGAAATCAAATACTCTAATACTGTGATATGCTGTACTATCACCTCATCAGTTTTCAATTCTGTCGCTTACTGTAAACCCAAATTAAATTTCTTGCACCAGAGTGGATGAACTCGAAAATGATCCTGGCACTCCAAATCTGAAAATATTGTATTAGCAGATTGAGGTCAAGGATTAGCAACACGAAGCACATTAACAGAATGCTAATAGAAGCAAACCTTTCCACCTTTCCTATGACTTCAATATCTTGGTCACTCTGCAGGCATTTAGTAGGCCTGGGTCATCACAGTGTTATACAGTGGAGACACAAAAAGTACCCCTTTATAATGAATATTGGAAACAAGCTATATATAAGTTTTGGACTTAAAAAGCTTGCAGGGAAGATGTGGCCGTGATGTCTCATGTAGTCCAGAAAATTTTATTAGTAAGAAATAGTAACTGGAACAGTAACCAAAGGACACCATTGTGCTAGGCATGACACAAAATGAACAAAAAAGACACTGCTATTTTCCAAGAGCCTGAGGACCAGTTGCTGGGTCTGACTGCTCAGGCGGCTGCTGTTAGGCTGTGCTTGTGGCTACTCTTCCAGTTGACACAAGGGTGCAGGAGCGGACATGTGTATGTAGTGTCCTGTGAACCATGCAATTTCCATTCTTAATGATATATGGAAACATGGCTGGACCCTCAGCTCCTGACATCCACACCGTGCTCAGGGAGAGCCACGCTGATGAATAAACTGTAGAGTGTTCAGCGCTTCCTACTGCCAGTGCTGTTGTACTGGATGGAGTGGAGCTTGGAGCCTGGATGAAGGCTGAGTGTTTTGGCATACTTTCCTGCCCTGGGCACGAGCTGCACCTGGGTACATGGATCAACACATGGGGAGAGATTGGGCATGTCTGGGCTGGAGCACAGGCTGGAGTACATGGTATAAACCCCTAGTATATGGCTTCAAACCATAGTATGAAGCCAATAGTTTAAACTCTTAAATAGGCTATTCTCAGACAACAGCAGAAGCAGCAAAATGTTGTTAAGCTTAGTCTGATGGTATAAAATTATTTTGGAAGAATGCTATAGTTTGTTATTTAAAAAAAAAAAAAAATCATATTCATGTTGTCTGTTTTCCCATAGAGATGAATCTCACCACCACGTTCATCTTCTCCCAGAAACACCTCTTTTTGTTTTCTGTTGCCTTGTGTTCTTAGGACAACCTCACCACATCTCTGCTTTCACTTCACTTTCCAAATACTCCCTCTGTTGCATCAGCCATGAATATAAAAAGAACTTTAATATTGTAGAGTTGCACTTAAATCAAAGAAAAAAAGAAGTGGGAAAAAAAAGAAAATAAAAAGATGTTTGGAACACCAAGACAAATAAGTGCTTAGCTGAACATTCCTACAATCATATTTCTTGAATGACCTGCTCCGCCTTCTCTGCACATGAAAAAAAATTGCACTTTTCTGTTTTTTCAAGTGTTCTGTTTTGAGTGACAGTGAAGTGGTTTAAGCAGTGAGATTGAGCAAGGTGAGTTAATTTCTGACATGCCTTGGTGATCACCTGTGTTCCTAGGGCTGGGAGACACCCCAAGGAATGTGGGAAGAAAATAGCCCCTAAGCCCGTTCTCCAAAATACCAGCAAACATCATTACGGATATGGTGCATTAGCTGCAAGGATGCAGCAGCAGCAGCTGCCATGACCTGCTTGTGTCTTGAGGAGTCATGGTGGAAATTTGTTCATCCATTTCTCCCTGCTTCAACTCTTGCATGACACAATTGTAAATTGCCTCCCCTTCAGTCCTGTCCCTAGGTCTTTCGAAAGAAGTCTTTGATAGGCAACGTTCTGCAGGCAGTTTTGGTTTCAGAGTAATTATTAGAAGGTCTGCGGTGTATATGGAGGCTTTCAGAAAGAATTAAGGAATAAGTACAAAACATTTAAGAGATTCAAACAAATAAGGTTTCATTGCCCCTTTGGCTATAGTTCAGACACATACATTGCTTGCAAACCATGGCTTGCGTATCAGCCTAGGGGCTGGTGTCACTTCCTGCTTGCGTATGGAAAATGAATTCAATAGGCTGAGCTAACCTGGTCTACAAAAATCAGCATGCATTTCTTGACACATGGTAGGGCATTAACTGAATTTCTGGCGCTCACATAGGGTAGTAGGTAGATTTTGGCAATCTGTCAAAAAATGGAAATGTGGTGACTAGTAAGTTTGTATAAGTATGGCGAAGATGAGCAGAAGAATGGGAAGCATCTTGAGTTTTAAACATTGACTTGTTTTTAGAAGTTCTGCTGTTCTGTTAATAAATTACACCTCAGACAGTTGGCCTAAACAGCACTTTTGTTTCTCAGTGGTTTGCTGAAAGGGGAAAAAAGTATTGCAAGTTTTATATCAATTGGAAAAAAATGGATGTGTGCATGAGTATTACTGAGCTTGTATTTCAAGAAGGGTCCTTCTTGCCCTTTTTCAAAAGATGAAGGATTTTATAGGAGGCTTTCAGCTCCATTTCTAGATGAAGCCAATTCATAAACAAAAGTCAAGCAAAGCATATAAATCTTTTGGCATTTTCCTACTGCTAAGATGATGTACTCATTTAAATCTTTCCATGAGTCAGACTTAATGAACAAATCTGGTAGGTTCATTGGCATATGTTCACCAGCAAAAATCTTCAGTGATAAAGGCTGGTTATTCCGCTTGTCAAATAATTCAGTAAATACACCGTGGGAGAAAAGGCTTTCCCCTCCAGGGCTTCCAAGGAAGCTAAAATGTTTCTCCCTTCATCTTTGTTTAATTTTTCATTCAGCTAATGAAATAATTGAGAATCAGGCCTTAAAAGTATGATTGCTTTATTAATAATGGATGGGCACCATTAGAAAGGGCTAATCAACCTGTTAGACTATTCTTTAATAATGTGTGCAACATAATGTTAGCATCATAAAGTTCTCATTTGAAGGGATATTTTCCCCAGTGGTTGCATTTTCATTATTACTGATTCATCTAATGCAAGTAGTAATTTAAATCCACTTCTCAACTTATCACTGCTATCAACTGAAATACATTGGACTGGATTTTCAGCAGGTGTGAGGTAGTATAGCTTTATTTAAATGAGTTTAAATACACTGATTTATATTACCCAGAATCTTAAACTGCACTTTAGGCCAGTTCGCAGCTGGACTCAGGATCACTTGCCTGCCCCTCACTGTCTTCAGTCCTCATGTCCTCTGTGCCCACCTCCCCTCCTCCACTGCTTGCCATGCAGGGGCACTGCCTTTGTATTGCACAAACCACTGGTATAACTTTTCTGTTTTTATCTCTAGCCTTCAATTCAGTTTATGTAATTAAGCTAAGCGTGGTGCCAGCTGAAATTTAGTTATATTAGCAGCCAGGGACTGGCTTTTCAAAATAATTTTTCCTGTACATTCTTGTGTTTCAGCCTCTAGCATACAGCAGTAGTTTCGAAATGTCGTATATATTCAACAGTTTGGAGATGGGGCATTAGTAAAATTGAATGGGGCTTTATGATGTGTTTATTAACTATAGCGAGGGCTGGATGGCATTCCTGAGGTCTCCACACTCTTCCCTTTAATGTCATTCTTTTCAATAAACAACACGTGTTAGTTACACCCAGTGTAGCAACAGCATAAGCTGGGGCATGTCTTTAAGTGGAAATACGTAAAATGGAAGGACAGGATGAAAGACAGCGTGGGCTGAAAGGTGCTTTTTTAATGGATGAGTGTTTTGTCGGTCTTGCTTTTTATTTGCAACAGTAGTTGAAATAGACCTTGTCAAGCTATATGCTGCACATGTGCTAGTAATCTGGTGATTTCCTGTCATTTGTGCTCTAAAATGCACCCTAGATCTCTGGCAATGTATCTCAGCAATAATAAAACATCATTTTATTTTATATAAATATGTCTATAAATAGGTGTCATTATACACACACATATAGTAATATGTGCAATGCATATGCACACGTGTACATTCACTGTATGTGTGTTTATATATATCTTTCCAATAAATACAGTAATTACAAGAAACTCTGCAAATCCAATATGTTGAGTTTTGGCAAGATTTTCAGAACAACTTTCTTGGTATTTGCATGTTTCTTTCTGGTATTCTTTGGCCACTGGGAAGAAACTGTTCCCTAGAGATGTCTTTGCTAATGGACTGGTCTGTTTTCAGCTCCTCTGAGCACCCTGAGAAGGAACTGCAGGATCTCATAGCACTGTCCAGGAAAGGGAAGGAAGGACATCGTAAGGCAATGAATATTTCTGCAGCTGGAGCTAAGTCAGCAATGACATTAATATGTACACCCTTGTGTGATGTCAGCCCTTACAGAGCCTAGGAGGATCCCAAGTGTTGGACCCCATCCCTGTGTGCAGAGTGAACAGCAATGCAGAAATGCTGAGTGTCTCCTGCCAGGACATCTTTTGTGTTGACATCTGCAAGAAGGGATTCCTTGTGAGCTCTTCAGATTACACACTGAAACCATCCCTCCTCTCATCTCAGCCACATCACTTCTCTGTTCTGTCCTCAGGGTCAGCTTGAAGGTTTCCTTTCCTTTCGGATCAGAGCTGAAGTGAAGACTGAATACTGGAAACCTCAGATTTCCAGTACAAGGGGTATTACACAAAAATGTTATTTAGCTAACAACAGTTATAAAGGCCATGAAATAATAGGCTGGGCAAGTTTGTAATCTATCTACGTACTCACTCTGATGTTAAATGCTGGGAAAAACACTTGACAGGCTGCAGAGGAAATCATGTATTCACATGAAAGTGTGCTTTTTACATACTTCTCTTAGAATAAAACAATGAAGGAAAGCTTTTCACTTCTTTCACAAAAGAATATATTTCTGCCTGTATTAACATTCCACTTTTGCCCTTGTCTTGTGGCTTAACCTTTTCTTAGGCTGTATAAGACAGTCTTTTGTTGCAGCAGATAGTGGAAACCTTTACATCAAAAGGTAGTACCATAGTAAGATATGGTGCTATATCTAGCCCTAATTTCTTTCTACTTACCCTTTCTTTCCCTCTTGTGTTTTCAGTTCTTTTTTTTACCTCTATTGCTGCTGCTTCTCCCATTTTTTATCATTATAATAGCTGAATGTATAAATTGTACAGGCTAAAAATCTAGCTTTTTCACAATCTTTTTCACATCTCACCTTTGTTCTCCACCCCTCCAAAAAAGAAAGAAGAGGAAAAATACAAACAAAATGGTTTATTTGCTGCATACATAATAGCACAAAATAAACCCAGTTGCAAATGCTTTATTCTGGCTGCAAACCCCATCCTTCCCTCCCCTTCTCTCCTGTTCTACAGAGATTCTGCACTCGCACCTGCAAACAGTAGCAGTAGCAGTAGCATGAAAAAATGTTGTTTTCTCCCATTAACTTTTTTTAAGATATTGCTTGGATAGGTTTTCCCTGTAAGGTAGTGCAGAACACAATTAACATTGCTAATAAATTATGTCATTTTAGAAAAGCTGAAAAGACATAATCTGAGAGCATTAGCTGCATTTCTCTCCTGTTGTAAATTCCTACCACAGAACTGTGCAAACAACACCAAGTGTTTACAGGTGCAAAGCCTGCCTAGCCTTCCTGCAACACGCTGTATATCTGTGTGCAGTGGGCTTTTTCCTTCTAGAGGTCTCTGCATACTGCTCAGGTGGGAGCAGCTGCCCCCACTGTAGGATGAAATGCCTTATGTGCTGCTCCACTTCTCCATTTGTTCCTGTGTTTTCTGGGCAGAATATACCTCTGAGGCTTCAGTGTGAGACAGGGAGATAAGGATGGATGGTGCAAGGGAGGGTTCCCAGGGCCTGGGGGAAGACGTGTGCCTGGGGCTGGAAGCAGAGCGCCAGCCAGAACCACCCCTGCAACACCAACCAGGTAAGGTGGCCTGAGTCCTGACTACTCAATTAGGCCCCTTGACAAGCAAAGCTAGTTGAAGAACCCTTGTAACGCTGTAGAAGAGCTGAAATAACACCCATATTGTTAGTGAAAATTAATGGGTATAACGTGCATAAAGATATATTTGAAGACTTTCCTGATTTTCTGTCTTCATACAGTTTGAAAAGCAGTCCTCCAAACAGGTTCATGCAATCTTACACTGCTTAGGTGCACTTGAGTGCTGCCCTCTCTAAGTAGACACATTTAAAATCTGGAAAATCATCATATGGTTGTGTTTCCATTTGTTCACCCTGCCATGGTGTCTCTGGCTTCAGTGCCTCTACAAAGAGTCAAGTACAAGCAGAGAAGAGCAGCAGCAAAATATCACCTTCCCAGCTGTAGCTGAGTGTTAAATGATTCTCATCTTATTTCATATTTTTTGTTACATACCCATCCTGCACTCACACACAGCTGGCATACACCAGCAGCCTCCAGGATCTGTCCCTCCAGTTGTCTCTGCAATGGTTTTCCCTTATTTTAAGCAAGAGTTGCTCTTCCTTTTCCAAATCTTACTTGTTATTGATTACATACTCCTTCTCAACTTACCTGGCCAGCACATGCTTTTATATTGTATATAATTTTTCTCTCAACTTACAGTAAAATATCTGTTAGCTATAATTGGAAAATTGAACCTCTTCCAGCTGTGGGTAGCTTAGATATCCAAGATATGTTTTGCATGTAAATGGAGCACATTACATGTCAATTGAATTGAAAAGTGACTCTTAAAACTCTATTTCCCTTTTATTAAGTTTCATAATGATTATGCCCTATGCCTAAATTAAGTTTAGAAGCATTTCATTTTCGTTTTTGTTTATCTTGCTATGTAGTCTTATTTGGCTAATTAATGTCTTTTTGGCTTATTTGGCATTCCCAACGATACTTTCTCATGCAGAATATAATTGCAAAAAATGAATAAAAGAAAATTTCAATTTGAGATTATTAACCTTCTTCACCTATTATTTACTACTTTGAGCTAAATGTAAATATTTTTGTTCTTTTACCTTTAAGCAAAATAGACAACTTGTGACCATAGGGTAAACTTCTGATTTTTATCATATTTGTTTAAATCAAGAATGATGCTATGTAAGTTATTGGGCTTATCTTTCTGGCTTTTATGTTGGAATAGCTATATACAAAATCTATAGAACTTTGCAGTTTATCACTTTAGGGTGTGGAAATCTCTGATGATTAGTGCTTTATCACAGCCTCCATGGACTTCAAACAGGAATTAAAGCAGTCTCAGTACTGGCCCTGTGTCTACACTGTAGTCAGTGGTGTCACTAGTTGATTAGAGTAGTAAGCTCCTCTAAGGGAGACTTGAACTCAGTTTTGGTTGCAATATTGAGATGAACCTGAGACTCTGAATTGTGAGTACTTCCTGAGCTTGGTATCTGGATTTAGATTATGAAGGAAGAAGAGGCAACCGTAATAAAGTGTGAATTATTTTGTACCCAAACACGTCTCTTGCAGTTTGAGGTTAAATAGATTCAGCACTAGTTACAGAGCCGAACTTTTAAATTTTGTCCTGTTTCTTGCCATGCAGTGTGCAGAGACACTACCTAGGGTGTTAGGGAAGCTAAGGGCCAGGGCCCAGAGAGGAGATGAAATTACTTTTTGTTGTTGTTGTTACTGTCATGCAAATTGTTTCACACAGCTGGTGTTTGTAATTGCTTTTATACCTAGACTTTACCTTCTAATTAGGTTTATCTGTTTTTCCTCTCTTTGTCTTAATGTAGTCTTTTCTTTTTGTCTGTAAGATTGTTTATATTAGAAAATATACACAATATAGATAACAATATATAATGTTACTTTATTATTTGCACTCTTACCCGTAAAAGTAAGTCCACTTGATGTGAATGATAGTTTGCACATGTATGTTCACATTCTCTTCCAGTCAAAATGAGAAAGAAGGAAAATACACTGAGATGAAGAATGGAGCTTAGGTATTCTGAATCTGATATTTTAAGAGATCCATTCTGCTATCTAAATGAGTGTGAAGCTCTGAGATTACAAAAAAAAAAAGCAATGTCTGAGTATAATCTAGCTTTATAGTAAAACAGGATCAAATTTGCTCATTTTGAGAGTCTGACATTTAAAAAGACTTCAGGATTTCATTTTTATATGTTTCTGCATTACTCTTGCTGTGACTTGACTCTTTTCCTTTGAAAATTTCAACACACCTATCTGTGCCAACTGGGTTTAGGATTTTAGATGAACTGACAGGCTGAATAGCTGACAGTAAGATCTCACAAGGGACATGCTTTGAAGCCATATTGATTGAAACATTTAAATCAAGATTGAACAAAATTGTGGTAAATATCCAGTGCAGAAGATTTCTAAATTAGTTAGTTTCTCCTTCAGAAGAAGATGTCAGTTTTAACCTACTAAATGTTATAATTTTTCTATGGCTTTATTTTCTTCTAAATTAAAACTAAGTGCTTCAGGAGAATTGATGTTAGTCTCCTTGAAGCTGGAATACATTTTCAAAAATGTAAAACAAAGGGAAACACACTTTTGGAATATAGGAGGCATCCAGTATGTTATCACACTGGTATTTTATATATTTCATAGAAACCACAGCTGTTAACTGAACATACATGACATCAAAGAGGTTATCTAATATCTTAGACTCCGAAAAGACAGCTCTGTGCCATTTCTGTGAATGAAACTACTGTGGTTAGCCAAGGGGTGTGCACTGTATACATATATATTTATAATTCCTTCCATCTGGGGAGACTTTAGTTGCAAATATTTCTATAAGTCTTCCTTCCGGGCAGTGGCAGTAACACACAAGCACACTAGTCAGAGTGCTGCACAGTCACTTTGGGCTTTTTCCAGCTGGGGTAACATCTGACCACCAAAATGATTCATCTGAAAATGGTGTAGCTGATGCAGTCGCTATACTTGACCCTAAGTGTCTGTTTACTTAAGATGCTACAGCAGTATAGTGATATTTTCTTCTCACATCTTCAGGAAAGTCCTTTTCATCTACCCAATGTCTTTTAAGATTGCCCATATTCCTTTGGAGTCATTTTTCTGTAGCCTTCACCATCTCCTTAAATGTTAATATTTTCATTTTTCCCTTGATAGCTGATCTTCAAATCTAGTAAAAGTTCACCTTACATATTTCCTTCTTTTTCTTCCAAAACTATTTTTAAACCATACTTTTACATCATCCTTTTAATTCCCTATTTCCAATTTTAGATTTTGTTTAATTCCCTAAAATGTCAGCTCAGTTCACCTTCCTCCTACGACACCTCTTGTTTTAATTCAAATCTTGACTCTCCAAGTGACTACTATCTCTCCAGATTTTTTTCCTTTTTTGGATCCTGGGTTCCTTCCCTCTTGGAAGGAACCCATTTTCTCAGCTTTTCTCTTATCTGACTTCTACATGATCATTATTTTCATTGGGATCTCTATATATTTTTCAGGTTTCTAATGTTTGTGCTTACAAAAGTGAAGCTACTTCAAACAAAGCATCTTCTGTCCTGTAGTATGTACTGAGGCTAAAATTCTTGTTACTCTATTACATTATTTATTATGCTGTATATCAAAACATGTAGTCAGAGCAGCATGCACATACAAGAGCAGCTAGAAAGGTGGAAAAAAAAATTTCTCATAAATGAAAGTTCTCCAGAACCTGACAGTCAGCAGAAAAGCATGTATATCTATGCCAGGTCTTGCATCTAGCAAGTTTATGATCTCTGTGAATCTTTTATTCTGAGTTTGACAGAGTATATGAACTGCTGTAGTAAATGACACACTTTATAATCTCTAGGAATACTTAATTTCAGGGATCACAGATTTTAAAGGATCCATGAGGAAAGCAGATGAGTTAGTATTTTACATGAGTCTCTTTTGCATCCATTACCACTGGGTCTTGCAATTTCTTTTAAAAAATAGTTGTAACTCCTGAAGTTATTTGTTCATTGATCTTAACAGATATTGGTAAATTAAGGTTCTATTAGAAAAACATATTTCCTGGTACTTGCAATGTTTGCCAATTCCACCACTCTCTGCAGATAGCTTATGAGTTCTGGGTAATCAGAAGATGTCCAATGCAACAGTCACAGACTGTGTAATGATCACAGGCTGAGTCGTGAAATCCAAACTGGAGTCTTTCAAAGCTCTTTCAAATTGTCCTGATCAGACCTTTTTTTTTTTTTCTTTTTTTAAAATCAGTGAGACTGGTAGTTAACGTCCAACTTTTACAAGTTCTGGTCATACAACTGAGGCATGCTATAATCTCTGTGAGAGAAAGATCTGAAGTTCATGTGAGATAGCCAAACACTTTGATCTGCCAAACTGTTGTTCACAGTGAATATTTAGGGATGCTTCTGTGTGATGCTTATCAGTGTAACATTTGAGTGATACAGGTGCATTAATACTTTTATTTTATAGTTTACAGTAGAATAGGTAAGTGTTACTATATTCATTTTTGAATGAAGAAGTGAACTGTGTAGATGAAATGAGATGCTCCAGGGCTCACAAGAAACCCTTTGGTAGGGCTGGGAATCAAACCTCACTCATTCAAAGTTCTCCTCCTCATGGGAGCCTGTTAAAACTATATGAGCAGCACACAGGCATATGCCCAAAGGCAGTCAGCTGTAGAAACTGAGCCCAAGGAAGTGAGAAGAGGCTGTGACCATGGACACGTTTTCTCTTTTAATACAACAGAGAAATTCCTCTCTGAATTCTTCCTGACAGGTGTCAGCAACAGGAATCAGCTACCCTGTTTCAGATATTGTTCCTAAAAGAATGTAAATGCTTTGTCCAAACTCACTTACAAGTTTCTATTCATTCCCAGGTTTTAGGAGCTTTAAAAATCTGCCAGTCACCTTGAAAGAGTTTTTTCTTCCTACTTGATAAAACTTGTTGCCTCTTGGTTTTACTTAAAATGAAAAATAACACAAGCCAAGTGGTGCATTATGGATGGCACAGCCGTTCCTACAGCCCTGGTTTTAGCTGTGCAGCTCTTCTGCACAAGACAGTTCTTCCCCACTGGAGTTTCCTCCCTCTGGTCCAGGCAGGCTCAGAAGTGGGTGAATCGTTCCTCCTTCTCTGGACATCGACTCCAGATTAGCAGCGCTTGTATGGAAGTCCATCTCCTGTGTACAACCACCTGTTTCAGTTTCATGAGGTGAGCTTTATCAGTGAAGCTGATGCCTCATGTGGTCTACCCAGAATCTGTGGCTTCACTGCGGATCACGTTTGGAAGGACCAACCTTCCCAAAGAACCAACCTTCCCAAAGAAATCAGAGTCTGTGGAAGAAACTAGAGGCCCAGAGCAAAACACGATTTCTGACTAAATTTCTGCTTTTTCCAAGAGAGCCCCTGGGTTTTGCTCTGCCCAATGTAGTTGACCACCTAAGAGGGGATATTTGCCCGTTTTTGATACGTGTATCACTAATACAGCCATGTTAAGAAACTATTGTTATTCACAGAATTACAGCATATGCCCCAAATAATGCATGACAGCATGTACTTCAGATTATGCAAAACTAAAGTTAAAGTAAATTAGTCCTGTCTAGAGAGGAACTTTTTATTTGTTCCGTGGAGGAAAACAGAAAGCTCTGTCCTTCTGAGTCAGTTGTTCTGGGGCTTGTTTCTCCTCTTGCATTCACAGAGGAAATCTGTTTGTATTTATCACATCTGTCCTCTCCCTGTGTATCCCTTAGGAAATATTTTTTGAAGACTAGGAAAAAATAAACTAAATATGGCACAATAATATCCCCTTTTAAGCTCAACACAGTAGTTTTTATCTATTATCTGGCATATATTATTTTAAATACCAGAAAAATTATACCCTAGGATGAGCTGTGCTGCACATTGAGTTTTAATCTCCTCCTCCCTAGCAACCATCAAAAGGAACAATAAGGGTAATAAATAGCCAAAGAGGGCATCAAAAATGAATAAAAATAGTGTCTCTGCTGGGGGAAATGGGTTTTTAATCACTTTTCCTCTGACGTCCCTAAAATTGAAGAACAATAAACAGTTTGAAAAAGCAGCTTCAAAATAGCTTCAGAAATGATCTTAGTCTCCAGAACAATAGGTCTTTTCTAAAATAAACATGATAATACCTGGGGGATCCTGCTGATTTCAGGAAGTTCAAAAGACATCCATGCTCCAACACACAGAGAAAGGAGAAGCAGCAGCTTCAGGCCGTGTCTTCACTGCAAAAAAGGGGTGTCTTTACACTGTAGTAAATACATTGCGATGGCAGCGGTGTTGCTCTACTATGACAGTGGAGGCAAGAGTACGGTAGTTTTAGGTTTGTTGTAGGCAATTTGAGGTAATCCTTGAGCTGAGGTACAAAGCTGACTTTGATGAGGTTCAATAATTGTTTAAAGTTGGGGTTTTAAAGAGATTTAGTGGCCATCCTGGGTTATTTCTTTCAACACAAAATGGCAGATTCCCCCATATCCATGGGAAGTCAGGCCTGAATGTGTTGTATACTGGCAAAGTGGCTGCAACCCTACAGCCAGGGATTAAAACTGCAGCTGCTCTGACTTTCTGTGTTTAACACAGGTTGCGTTAAAATAAAGTAAACAATGGTCTCTCTGTTCAGTGCAGGCTCGAAGGGTGGGATTTGTATTTGAAAGGGCTGCTTGTAGTTGAAGATACCTGTATTTGGGTAAATGAATGGTAATCTAGATAGTTCTCTGCTGCATTGCTCTTTGCTCTCACCTCTCTGCAAAGGAGCTGAAGCATGTTTCAGAGGTATATTTCAACACTATAGCTGTCTGTGGTTAGGGGAATTAAATCCCATCTCCAGCAGCCCTTTTAGGTGGAAGCAGAGGAGAAACAGGACTGTGCCTGAACACATTGAATTTTAGGCTGAATTTTGCTAACTGTGAGAGCAATAGGAATTAGCAAAGTGATTCATATCACTCTTACTTGACTATGGAAGGAGCCTAGGAAAACTAGTTGTCTAACTTAGTTGGCTAGCATCACATGGCCCAAACATATGCTACTTCTCCAAGTGAACCGTAGATTTACAGATGCCATTTTACCACTCTGAGTAACTGACCATGGTGCTGTGCCTCGTAATAGTTTAACTGTTCAGTCCCCCAAACTGCTGACACATTTTTGTCAGAAGGGCTCATCTAACGTTTCACAGAAGTAAGTGGAAGCTTCGCCATTGACTTAAAAAGGAGCTTTTCAAAACCCCACTCCCCAGAGCTCCGACTTATACCTGAAAGTGATGCCTTGCATCAGAAAGTGAAATTAAAAGATATGAGGGTGCAGTTTATGCTTCATTAACAATCCCAGGCTGTTGTCTGCCTAAATGCACTATTCATTGTGTGGGTTTTGTCCTGGTCTATGGGTGGGAATTGATGCTGCATTTAACTGTGCAGGTTATCTGGGCCATCACTCCAATCTGAATCCACTTTGTCATTGTGCTTCCACTCACACCAGGGAGGAGGAAGTTTTCAAAAGCGTACAATGGGAGCTGGGTACTAGTTGCAGCTTGAATAATGTTTTTACTTGTTTCAACAATTTTTATCTCCTGTTTGTTTTGCTGCTTTTTTTACTTTTTAAATTTAAAAATAAATGAGTCAGTAGGTTAATGATAATACAGTCAAAAATTAATGGGGATTTCACGTTTATTAAGAAATACAGTGGACAGAAAATCACGGTGGTTGCTTTCAAAAAAAAAATTCTGGTTTGAAAGATTCTGCAATTTGTAAGAGATTTCTTACCCTTAAAATACTGTTGAACTAAAAATAACTTTCAAGGAGAAATGTTTCACCAAAGGCAATTTTGTATTATTGTTTTATTCCGTCTTGTTTTTTTTTAAAGAGATACAAAGCTTTCCAGTAGGTGAAAAGGTATAAACAAAACCAAGAACTGTAATTTTTAGCTCATATTTTTATAGAATCTGTTCTCATTTGTTGTTCTGAACTCAAGACACTTTTTGTTTCTCAGTTTTTAATTTAGTCTTGCAAGTTCACAGGAGAAAGCTGGCACAGAGAGCTCTCTTAGACTGTTCTTTTGCCCATGTGGGTAACTTGATGAGTTAGCACGTGCATTTACATCAAGAGGTGTGAGCCTCAGCGTTTTCTGAGGAAAACCTGTGCAGCACAGTAAAATGTATTTTTGGGAGATGTTTCCTTATCTATTATTACCCCAAATTTGCCTTTTGTTATGATCATTCAATTATTACTAATTTTTGTCCATTAAGTGAAAGTAATTTCTCTTCCATTTCATTGCTTATGACATTCCAATACTTCAAGCTGATTTTCATACGCCCTTTCACCATAGCCTTAATTTAACCAGGCATTAATCTTTTGATCTTTACCCATAAATCACAATGTCCTGTTCTTTAGTAATTTGTTCTTCTTTTCTGTAAATTCCCTGTATTTTTTGTGATACAGGCTTTTCAGAAACAGGAACGCAATATTTTAGACGTCTCATTGGTATATTCAATAGGATATTTCTTATGTCTTGTGTTGGAGGTAAATAATACCATGTTGCTTGTTCTGCCATAAAATATTATCTGTCCTGTATAGCTAAAATGCGTATTGGGTTTCTTGTTTTCTTTTTAGCATTGGATGCTTGTGATATAAAATAGGTCCTGCTGACAGAATCCAGCATGGTCTTCAACTGGAAACCATTACGATAGAGGAACTTCTCTTATCTCCACCAGTCACTGACCATTGAAGCAGACACACTACACTTGCTCTTGGAGAGCATGCTGTCCCCTGCATGTCATTTTGCCTCACTTCTATCTGTGCACATGACTGCAAAAGAGGAAGACCAGAGCCTGTATGTTAGCTGTATGCTTAGATAGCTGTAGACACTGTATCTTTAGATAGCTGTGCATGGAAATCATCAATATCACCTGTGTTTCAACTGAACATCATTGTTGATCCAGAGGCAAAATTTTGTTATGTTTTCCTTCAAAGAAATTAATTAGAAACATATGAGACATGTAAATGCATAATTGGTTTTACCAGTTGAAGATTGTGTTCTTAGGTAGCTTTTTGAAACTATGAAATTACTATCATATCAAATCTTTACATTTGATTTGATCAAATGTAATCAAATCTTTACACCTACCCTTACAAAGAGTAAGTTTGCTACAAGAGATGGAAAAAAAGGTGCAAATTTTTACTCAAATTTAGCCTTCCTTCTCTTTTGTGAATCATTTGCAGGCAGAACTGAATTTCTGTAAACTTGTCTTGCTAAAGATTGTGTCAGAAGCCACTTCTGTGTATGTACTATAGCTCTGTGGCAGCAATTTATGTTCAGAAAAAATGAAATTTTAAGATTTTAGTGTGACTGCTTCACTGTGGGAATATATAAATGCTTCTAAGTACATCAGTGACCAAGCTCTTTGATGCACACAGGGAACTTGTCACAAATGCCTTCTCCCTTGTTAGCCCTTCAGGCAATTCAGACTTCTCTTTTTCTCACCAAGCCCACACTTCTGGCAGCAGCTGTGCTCTCTCTTGGAAATTATCCTTCAGCAGTCACATCTTCTAGTCTTCACCTCTTCTTTTCCTCTTGTCTTTTTCAAAGTCAGCTTTACCTCTGAGGAAATGATGTCCATCTGGCTAGCTAACCCCACCTAAAGCATTCATGCTTTATTCTCCTTTCCTCCCTTATAAGCATCACTAATCTGTAGTACACGACTTCTTTGCATATGGGTTTGGAGACGTTCAAAGAGCTAGGTGGGAAAGGGATGATTACAGACTGGTACTGCTGAAGAAAAATGATTTGTCTACATACGTTGCAGGAGAGCAGCCCTGATACCAGGCAGCAAAGTCGGAGCTTTTGCGAAACCGGAGGAGTTTCCTTTCCACTAATGGATTCCTATAGTCCTGTTGAAATGGTCAGTATGATGGAGCAATCAGGGCTCACAGATGCCCAGTAACTCCCAGAGCAGTGATTTTGTTTCATCTAAAGAGATAAAAAGCAATACTGGCTGACACAGCAAGGTCTTTGGAGCCTTTCTTAGCAGGATATGTCTTTCTACACTTTGCTCCTAAGCGCTCAGTATCCCATGGCAACCTCTTTTCTTCAGGGAGCTTTAGATTTTGACATATCATTAATTCATGAGTTCAGGAAGCAAAGCTGCAAAGCTGGAGATTGGTTCATGGATTTAGCTGAGGTAAATAGCAAGGAAATTTAAAGGCAGGCCGAAACCAATTTTATGGTCCTTCCTTTGGGATTAATGCCTAAATTTGTTTGCCTGGTAATGAAGAAAAGTTATCACTTGCAGGAGGTTGCAGGTGCAGGTAAAAATTGTAGAGGAGATGTGTTTTTAAAGAAAAAAGCTGCAAGATAACAAGGCCAAATATTTTTTAAAACTAGTGTATTTTACAGCATCAGTTGCTAATTGAAAAAGAGGGCTAGTGAAATTTATTTGGTAGAGAAGTATTACACAATGTCTGACTGCAGAAGAGATATTAATGAGAGGGCAGCAAGACCACTGGGGAAAAAAATAGGCTGAAGTATAAACTCATATATTCACGTATACTTCAGTATATACCAGACTGAAACACTGTGTGGCAATTACAGACTGGCCCAGTTCATCCCTTAAGTGTGTTGAGTGTTCAGCCACTGGAGGGTAGTTGTTCATTTTTTTTTGCCTCCCAGCTGTTCTAGTGGTGGCCTTTGCAAGGTATGAGACTCTCATCCACAAGCTGTGAAAGATGATATGGATCTTTGATACCTCTGAAAGATGATACAGAAACGATAAGAAGCATGTGGTGTCTGTACTGTTCAGGATCATATTATCATTCATTGACTAACCTCTACCTTTAATTTCTGTCAAGCTCCTAAGATGATTGTGCAATGAAGTGTAAGTCCCCCTTGCTCTGGCATGCACATGGCCTTGATTAGCAAGAAAGATACAAGTGTTTTAGCGTTGCCAAGTGCTTATTGCCTGCCCATGATAGGCTTATATCAATATTTGGATTGTATAGAGAGGAAAGATGCATGGATGCAAGTATGGAACCAGATTCTTCCAGTTTTATTTGAGATGCAGGATCTTATTTCCCCAGATCTTATTTCCCCCAAGATGCTTGCTGTTTTAACTGAAGGCAATTTCTGAAGTAAGGGCCAGATCCACAAAGGAATACAGGGAGATAAAATACATTCATGAATTTTGTCCTCAGCTGCTTCTTGGTGCAAATGTGGCAGCATGTGGCTCCAAATTTAAAAAATAGCCATTTACGGTTGGGGGTGAAAGGAACTCTGACAGGAAGGAACTCAGGGACTTCCAAAATTAATACCTTGTGGAATAATTTCCCATGGAATTGGTAGAAGCTCATTTATTCCAGAGTAGACATGAAAAGCAACATTCATACTTTATCTGGAGAAAACAGATGATAGGTTGTGTAAATTCTCTATTCTTATGTCTTATTCTACCAGCACTGACACAGAGCAAGGTGTCTGCACCTATTTTAGAAAGATGACCTGCTTCTGCTCCTACTGTATTGCAAATAGATGTCTGAAGTTGCTTGTCTAGTAATGCAAGCAGAAGGTCCTGCTTCATTGTTTGTGATTAATAGTTTAAATGTAAAATGATGATCATTTGTATTGACATGATAACTTCAGTTAGGAGGTAGCATTAGCAGAGACCATTCTGTCTGAATGCAGTTTAGCTACAGAACATCTGAGAAATGGTAAAATAGCATTTTAGATACTGAACTTTCTAAATTAGATCTGACATTTTGCATTAGTTCCTTAGCCTTAGATTTTGTAAATGCATCTAGAAGATTTTGGGAGACAAATGTCATCATGTGTTCTGATCACTTGCCCAGCATAATTTTCTTTAGGATAAAATAATGTTTTAGACAGTGGCACAGTTAATTTGTCCATGTCAAGCCTGAAATTTCAACTTTAAGATATTAGGGAAAGATGACAGAGTGCTACTTGCTGGAGTGTTCAAGAAGCCTGTCAGCAAAAAAATAACGATAATAAAAAAACTACCAAGAAGAATCTGTATGAAAAGCCTTATCTAAACTGGCATATATTTTTATTGAGCCTGAAAAAACTACATGTCCAGTCTTAGAGAAATGCCCCTGGCAGATAGGAGATCCCCTTTAGAGGCTGTGGAAATGCTGTGGTTCTTCAGAAAATGGCTATGGTACTTACATCGGGAAGCGCTGGGCACTTGGGTAGATGAAGAGTTACTGCTATTTTTTCTTTAATTCACCATATCTGCTTAACCATAACTGAGACACTGTTTAGAACGTTGAACAAATTTTCTGCACGATGTCATCTATTCGTATGGCCATAGTCACACAGTGTCCCTTGTTCATCCCCGATACCCAAACTTTTAATGATTAAATGGTATGATACAGTTGCTGTTAATTCTGGTAGTTTTACTTCAAGACATGTAGCCATACATTTTCCTTAAATCTATAGTTCTTGGGAGAAGCCAATAGTAGAAACTTGATCGTCTTCATGATTGCAGAGGAAAGTGTGAAAATACGGTCTTGCTGCATTTTGGAGGTTCAAAGTCACATTCAAAAATTCCAGTTTTGTGATTCGCCAGCTTGTATTTGGCTAATAGTTATTGTCCTGTTTGGAACTGATGATAGAAATGAGATTCTCAACTGCAGGTTGGTGTTTGTAAATGCAACTTTGAGATAAGCGATAATAGCTACAGTAAGTTGTGATGCGGTGTCCTCAGAACATTAAAAGTGAATTACCTGTGGTGGCTATCATGGTCCAACACGTATCCTTCTTCCCATGCTTTTCAAGGAGTGACTTCTCACAAAATGAATGGAAATAGATACTCAGAAATCCTTCTGCTCTTTGGGGAATGGCAGCTTTTCTGTGCACAAACGGAATGCCTGAGCCTGACCTAACGAGGTGTAGGGCATGGTGACTGTGCATTGCTGAATGAGGGAAGATTGACTTAGAAAAATGTGCTCTGGTTATACTTTAATATGCCTCTAATATATGTTTCTCAGATATTTTATTCAGCAGGACTTCCTGCTACTGAAAGATATTTAAATGAAAAAAGGCCCAGAAAAATTGCAACAACTGAACAAAATGAGCATAAGTATGCTAATTTTGGTTCTCAACCCATCAATTTGAACTGCCTGTACATGAGATGCTTTTTATAAGGGTAGTAACAAGCAACATCCTACAGACCTTGATCACATTAACACCAAAAAATCATACAGGTACTGGGGAAAGAGGGGGCAGCTGTGAGTGAGTAGTGTGTTTCATATCATGTCTTTTTAAGAGGAAGGTTCCATGTCAGAAACAGGAGAAACAACAACAAAAAAGGGCTTTCAGCTATGACCAGGCTTAAGTGAACTGACTGGCTGCAGATGGCCTCATAAATAATAAAACAAATAAGTGATAAAAGCAGCTTCAAATATCCTTTCTGTACTAAGAGACATACTGGAGTGGGTCTTGTTGTCTTTAAGCATTTTAGTTTCCCAACCACAATACATAGCAGAAACTCCCTTGTGATATGACTGGGAATTTTTAATTTTAAATTAATTTTAAAGGTACTGAAATACAAATATATAAGAGGAGTGAGAATGCTGATGTGTAGCACATCCTTTTCTTCATCCCTCACTGCTCCCTACCTACCACTGGAGATTCTTAAATAAATTTTGTTGCGTGAATATTTTTAATTGATGCTATTTTTCCATTTGATTGAAAACTGCTTACGGGTTCTGCAAGCAGAATACCAGAGCTGAAGCTTGTTGCTCACACAGAAGTTGCAGCTGGAAGACGCTGTGTCTCTGTATATATATAGAAAGAGTGAAAGGCTGCTGATTCGGGTAGCTGTCTTGCCTTGGCCCTACTTCACCACCATGACCTTAGGCCTCAGAAGCTGATCCATTTGGAGCAGTTAAGCAAGCCTATAACTGTCACTATCTGTTCTGTACCCCCTCTCCGCCCCCACAGTTACTCAAGTTCCCTTCCTGTGTCCTTTCTGATACCTCTACGAGGCAAAAGAGAGCATGTGCTGTGTGCAGTGAGCGCTTCATCAGCTGGGACTGAATGTCCAGCCAGTGGATTCATGTTTTTGTAGCAGCCTGAGGCTTGCTGGCTCTCAATTATTTGCAGATTAAAGAAAGATAGCAAAACAGACTGCTAGGTGTAAAAGTTATCATCTGCATTGGTTCTACAGGTCCTTCTGAGCTGTCCTCTGAACTGCTCAACTGTTACAGGAATTCATAATACTCCTTGTCACCTCGTGCTCCTCTCCTTGCACTGGCTGGGCAGTGGCAAGTCCTCAAAGATGTTTTCTGTCTTTGAGCACAGGACATGTGAGGGCTTTCTCCATGGATGACTATAGTCATGATCTCTATCTGTGTTTTTTAATCCCCAAGTCTGAAGCAAGCTCAGAAACTAGGCAACAAAACATTAAAAACATTCAACGTACCTAAATATTTAAATTTGGGGTGGCTGCTATTCTAGGCTTTTAAGCATTGTGTGTTTTGCTCAAGCAAATAAGGAGTGTACTTAACAGTGTGGCACAGATGAGTGATGCAAGGTGTCCAAGCAGGGTTAATATCTTTCATTAGATCACTAATAAAGTCATAAAGATGGACAGGCTTTTGCCAACATGGTCCTTTGTCTATGTCACATATACAAATAAGTGTGCAATAAGGAGTGTACGTAGTGGGATGTGTTATGCTTTAGTTTTATCTTTGTATCCATTCATTTTAGTAGGTTGACATTTAAGTGAAGGAAGAATACAGTCCTATTTCTGTCTGACATAACCATATCATCTAATAGCTTCATTTTTTCAATACGCTGTTCAATTTATATGGCCCCTACCTGGTTTTGCATGTAACAGCACCCCAGTGCAATTTTACAGCATTCTGATACTTAGGAAAGCACACACGTATTTTACAGCCTGTTGACAGGACAGAAAGGTACAATTTTAGCTGTATCCTAGACATGCAGAACCAGAAACCTAAACAGAATTAAATAAGGAAGTCTATAGCTATTTTCTTAAATGCACAAGGTTGAAAAAACAGCCTTAGGCTCAAGTGCTGATTTGGATGGGGGATATGTAGCATCTTTGGAAAGGCCCTGGCAGTTCAGCCATTGTCGTACTCTGATATTCTTCAGTGGTCAGTGTCAATCCTATGACCCAGAACAATGCAAATAAGATGTAAGAGGTAAATACAGAAGAGAAATAACAAGTGTCTTCATGTGTCTAGTCATTCCTCTGTCTCAAAGGTGTCATTGAGCAGGATCATCTTCATTATTCTTCATATTTTTGTAGTGTTCAAACAATTGTCACAGAAAGATTTTTAAATTTTACTCCATCTGATCCTGCATCTTTTTTTTGTTAAATGATACTCACTGTCTCAAACTGTTTGTAGTTTTGTGGCAGATATTTTTTATGCCTGATCTTTTCAACTCCTTTCTCATTTACCTTCAGCCTCTCACAAAGGTCTTTGGAGTGGTTGCAGTTGAACATGTTGATGATTTTTCAGAGTTCAGTAGAAAGAAGACAAGTAGCGGAATTAAAACAGTGATGAGAAATCAATATTATAGTGCTGGACTCCCAAAGATTTATGAACCAGGGAATCAGGAATTCTCTGAAGTGCTGCGCAGACACTGCACTCGCTTGACACAGGTGTTTTGCCCTGTAGCTTCCTCAAAGAGCTGGATGGGAAGCAAAGCGCAAAGGTCACATTCTGCTGTTCTGCAGGCAGCGTGGTGTTCATCGCTGCGCCAGGTCTTTGGCTGTGTTGTGTCAGCACTTCATCATGTTTCGTTTGCTTTCCCTGTCTCTCCTACCTCTGTGTGTGGTGGGAAATCTTTTGGAAAAAACTAACTTCAGCTTTCTTACTCTTGTCCTTAAGTATGGCAGATGGCAGCTCTGTTTCAGAGCATGCTCTAGCAAACTTTGATTAACGCTTAGTAAGCATGGTCTTTCAGGCTTTGCTTCCAGTCATATGGCAGCTCCCCATCATTACTCATTATTGTTTTCACTAAAGTCTTCTTGCTGAATTGGTCAAAGTAAATTCCATGGTGACAGACTTAAAAGTGGAGAGTGTAGCTTCACTTCTTAAATAGAAAATGGTATGGTCTTTGTATGTATCACAGATCGTTTAACATCTGCTCTTGTATTTTATCAATAATAATGACCTTTCTTTAACCAAACATCTTAATTTTTGACACAAATAATTGCATCATAATTGGAAATTAATATCTTTAGTATCTTATTTAAACTTTTATCTTTTCATGATTACTTGTGTGAATCACATACTACAGGCTTAGGGCTAATGTTTTGCAGTTATAAGGAAGCATACCAGACTTCTGGTCTACAGAGAAACAATCCCCAGACCTGCTACATTAGCATCCACTTCAGCTTTCACTCAGTGAGGCCAGATCTGCAGCTGTGCTGCAGTAACTGCCTGTGCAACAGGACGAGGATCCGAAGTAAATGCTGCATAAATGATTGCTTGACTCAGCAAATTACTCAACACATTAATCCTCCTTCCACGGATTTGAATTCCCTCCCAAACCTTTCAGTACAGTGGAATTGCTGGAGTTGCAGACCTCTTGCTCAAATGTGCCCAAGCACTCAGTTTTCAGCATACTTAGCCCAGTTCCAGTTTCTTTAGAAGTGCCCTCCGACACCCCACATCATTTATTTTCTGGATAGTTGGACATGGTATTGGTAGCCTCCTGAGTGTCCCCATTCAAGCGCTGCATGGTGGTAGCTGGAATGCGTAACTTCATGAAAGTAAAAGGGACAGTGCAAGGCTGGAAGAAAATCAGGGAGCTTTAGAGGTTTCCCTGAGATTCACTGGACCTCTAATATGAGAAAAAGTAATGCCAGTAATATTACCCAGGAGGTCAGTTCACATCCTTCCTGCCTTAAAGACTCAACTGTTACTGATACTTCATAAAGCTCTGTATCTTTCTGTGGAGTTTAATAGCCCTGGTTTTTATGGCTGATTTTTAGAGAAAACATAAAGTAAATGTCACCTGTTTTCTCTCCCTTCCTCCTCACCAGTTGCTGTATTGCTCTCCAATGCTCTGTGGCACTGACTGCAAAGCTTAATGTTGGTGGATTCACATACAGTCCAAGATGCGATTTCCCACCCATTTTTACTAAAGGTATTTCCATTCAGAGAAACGGGCTGACAGAAGTGTCCTTCTGGAGCTCCTTTGAGTTACATCATGGCAGCTGCCGTGGTGAGATTGTCATCACAGAGGAGATATTTGTAGACTGTTGTAGGTCTGGCTCAGTGTCGTGGTTTAACCCCAGCCAGCAACTAAGCCCCACACAGCCGCTCGCTCACTCCCCCCCGGTGGGATGGGGGAGAGAATCAGAAGGGTAAAAGGGAGAAAACTCGAGGGTTGAGATAAAGACAGTTTAATAGGGAAAGCAAAAGCTGCGCATGCAAGCAAAGCAAAGCAAGGAATTCATTCACCACTTCCCATGGGCGGGCAGGTGTTCAGCCATCTCCAGGAAAGCAGGGCTCCATCACGCGTAACGGTTACTTGGGAAGACAAACGCCATCACTCCAAACGTCCCCCGCTTCCTTCTTCTTCCCCCAGCTTTATATGCTGAGCATGATGCCATATGGTATGGGATATCCCTTTGGTCAGTTGGGGTCAGCTGTCCCAGCCGTGTCCCCTCCCAACTTCTTGTGCACCCCCAGCCTACTCGCTGGTGGGGTGGGGTGAGGAGCAGAAAAGGCCTTGACTCTGTGTAAGCCCTGCTCAGCAGTAATGAAACCATCCCTGTGTTATCAACACTGTTTCCAGTGCAAATCCAAAACACAGCCCCATACCAGCTACCATGAAGAAAATTAACTCTATCCCAGCCAAAACCAGCACACTCGGGGATCAGGACTGCAGGCTGTACATGGGGCTCCTCATGCCAGGAGTGTGGTGAGCTCCAGCAGTGGCATCTTTGCTGCTGAGGATTTTGCAAACCACTCCCAGCTTTCCCCTTAGGATTCATTGCACAAGGATTGTGAGGTTCAATGGAAACCTCCAAAGTTTCTGGTTTTCCTACATGCAGGAGCAGACATTTCCTGTTTCCTAGATGAGTGGAAGATATTAATGAGTGGGCTGATAGGGAGTCCCCTCTCCTGGTAGAGTTGTGGGAGAGTCTAAGGATTCGGGATTAAAAACTGGTTGCAACCTACTGAAGAGTGTGCAAAATGGAAGGAGAAAAACATAGGGGGTATGTTTAAAGCAGTAAGATAAACAGAGCCCTGGTGACTTCCAATACCATATGGTAAATGAGAGAAGTGAAAGGAGCACAGTATCTCAGGGAGGATCACCCAGTGAATCTCTTGACCCATAACTTAATCAGAGACGGAGCTTGAGGATTGAGCTCTGGGATGCACCCAGCTCTGGCTGAAACATTCGGCAGGGCCAAGTGCAGGTCTCACCCCGGCTCTGGTCTGGAAGCAGGACGGTTCTTCTGGGGCCTGGGGGCTTTGCACAGCTGCAGTGTGAGAATCCCAAACAGGAATCCATATAAAAGATCATAACACTCTGAAGATATTAAAGCAGAGCTGCTTGCGGAGGATTTTGTCATCATCAATACTGACAGTTATTTTGCCTTTTATAGAAGTAAAAATCAAAGATTTCACAGCCCTGCAAAAGCTAATCATGACCTGCAAGAAAGTTCTGCTTGTGAACTCCCTTTGGGAATCATGATTCTAAAGCAGGGACTTGTATGAACAGTGCTATTGAGGAAACAGCACTGCTCACCTGACTCAAATGGTTTGGCCTAGATGGGTACAGCACTTCATAAGTATTTACCAATGTTTAAATTTTTGAAGTATTTAAATAAATTTTAATGTATCTAATTTAACATGCTTAGTATCTGAGATATCGCTGTTTTCTCCTATTAAAAAAAACAGTGTACATAATATCTCTGATAATGGATTATGTCTTAATAAATATACCCATCCATCTGCTTCTGGGGATAGTCTTAAAAGTAATGGAGTATCAAATTCTGCTTTTAAGAGGATTTGTGTACATGCTTCCATCAAAGTCCAGGACTTAAGTCTGACTTAGTGTCATGTAACTAAAAGAATTTAACACAGAACAACCTGCCTTCTTTCTAAAATTGTATTTTTTTTTCCTGCTCATAAGCTATACACTCATGTGTGCAAGCTAAAACAGCTTGTAAATATATTACTGGGGAAAGACATAAGGTCAAACAGTTTTCTTACTCAGTTCTGAAACTCAGATTCCAGTTACATTTATAGGAGATTTTAACTGCATATTCAGAGAATACTGATCTCCAGGTCTCAGTTTTCTATTAGGAATAGGTCAGCTAAAATGGTTTAGATTACCCTGTCATGCTTATATCCATGAAACTTCATATGCATTTCAGATCAAAGTGTTTTTAAACTTGGAAGTGCTTAAATGATGTTACTACTCTTGCTCATGGTGCTATTTGCACTTTTGCCTCCAGGTTCAGGCAATGCCTTGGTGTTTCTGAAGCAAGCTATTGCAGCTCTTCTTTCCATTAAAATGGCATGGTTTTTGCTTTTATCTCAAAACTGTGGGTTGTTGTTGAACAGAACTTCTGCTTACTGGTCAGTTCAAATCAAAATACAGCCATTTGGGTATAGCTTCAGAGTATGTCTCTTCTTACTCTAGACTTAAATATCTTACGAAGGTTAGACCAGAGTGCCAGTCACTTGAATTAATACAGACTGTGAGATGTAATGAAACTATACCACAAGTAACTTCATATGTGAAGCAATGCTTCTAATGCTGTCCTTTTATTATATTTCTCATGTAATAATAACAACACAGGCTCAGTCTGAGAAAATGTCAGTTTGGATGAAATAGGATATTTCTAAACTGTCCCATAAAGATATTATACAAGTAATTAAGCAAAGCTAGATGTCAGGATGACAGATACATTCACAGTGTAATCACTGTGTTGCCTTCTTGCTGAGAGCATTGTCACTGCTGACTTCCTTGCTGAACGTATGTATTCAGAATGTAATATTTTCTCATATTTGAGTCTACATATGTACGTGTTCCAAAAAATAAAATGTTCCATTGAAGACTGCAGATTGTTATAGGCTTAAAACTGAGTTAAGATTACGGAGTAGGGCTTTTATAGTTTATCAGCGTGTGTGTGTGTTTGTGTATCTTTCAAAGACATAGAAGAAGTCATGCATTCAGCTTGTTGCTTATTAATAATTCCTGTGCTGGACAGAAGTCTTCATGTCACTTTATCTCACAGGATTTTTTCCCCTTCATCTCAACTGAGTCCATACTGTTTTCATTGCTTGTGTACCATGGAAGAGTCAAGGCCTAAATGCTGTAAAGAAGTCAATGAGACTACTTCAGAGAACAACAATTGTGGAATTGGGTCAGTTTTGTTAATAGCTCAGGACAGTGATTTTTATGCCCTGATTGGCACAGTGTTCATGGACTTAGAAGAGATCTGGGCTTGGAAAGGACAATGAAAGCTCTTGCGTAGTCCGGCATCAGCAGCCTCATGGGCATGACTGAATGAATGTATAACGTGTTCAGTCAGTTGACAGGTAATTCTCACCACTGGAAGAACCTAGTGAGGACTTAGAGCTCCTCTGCTGCACTCTGGTCAAACCCAGTTGTCCTTTTCTTCCCTTTCAGTTCAAGCACTGATAATAACTTCTTAAGTCCTAAACAATCCTACTACCACGTCATTCATGGCAGGAGGCAATGTTCCTTAAAATGTGCCTTTGTTATGGTTACTTTTCATCCTGCTGGGTTCAGGGAAACATCTCCAGCAAGAATCACAATAGGAGGCTGTAGAATAATAGACTGAGCAATGAGAAGTTTGCTGGGACCTTTTAATCAATAAAAGGTTGAGGATGCTGAATCAGGCAAGCCAAATGCTTTTGAAAATGCTTTTGGGCCAGCCAAATGCTTTGAAAACAAAAGACAGACAGAGTATTAGTTGCGGTATTTAATTTAATATACAACCAAACAGGAAAAAAAGTTATTGAAGTTCCTTTACATTATTTTTATTTCCTTGTTTCTGTTTGTTTACTTGTAATGAATGGGAATATGCATGCATTTTTTAAAATCTTTGGTTAAGACCAAAGGTTTTTTTGATTACTTCTTGGACCAGTTTCCAATGTCTCCTGGTTAACATTGTTCTATGATATTGGTAACGCGTAGCCGGATGAGACAGAATTTAGGAGAAAACAGTTCTCAAATGAGCTTTCTTAGGAAGTGAGAATGATCATAATCTTACCATACCTGCCTCCAGATATGGACACATGTCTTTGACACCACTTTTCCTAATGAATAAACAATGAATTCTATTCTTAATAAATTATAATACAAAGAGAGAAAAACTGTTTCTAAACTGGGCACTCCTCTGCACTGGGAAGAATATAAGGTAATGTGTCAGATGTTAATCATATTATTTAATGCACTGTTGGAAAACTCTAGCAGCATATTTTATGCTTTTTTATATATATTTTTTTGACTCAAGTTATTTGAAACTCTAAATATTTACTTAATTTTTTAAAAAAAAGCAAAGCAGCTTATAATTGAAAATCACTAGTGGATCATACCTCAGTCAGTTCTTATCGTGAACAGTCAAGAATCATACCCTAAAAGAAAGACTGAAAGTTTGCTCTCATTTGTCTTTGTGTCTGAGTTTCCTCTTGGCCTAAAGTGCCTACTATAGGAAACTGAGCTTTCAATTTTCTCTTTCTGTTCTGCATACATGTGTAAGGAATAAAGTAGCAATTTAAATAAAATATGTGCCTGTGAACCCTATTCTTTCTGTATGAAAAGCTGGTTGTTACGATCCACAGATGAAATCAGAAATAAATGTGCTGACTGAACACTGTTTAATATTTATGGTCACATACAAGAAAGCTTTTAACAGAGTTGTGAATAATAACAACAAAATAAGTAATTTTAAATCGTGTTTTAAACATTAGCTTTCAGGAAGACTCCAGGAGAGGTCTCCAAATCAACCATGCTGCCATGGTTAAATCCTTTGCCAAATTCAGCTGTGGCATAGGGAAGGTGTCTATTTGTTTGCTGTAGGAAATAATGAGTATACGAATCTGAGAATTATGCTTGTTTGCCTTGTGGTATTACAATCTGAACGCATGCACTTGCATGGCACTGTACACAAGAGAAGCAATACTAGATCATACCTACCGCGGAATGAAAGGAAGTGAGAATGGGTGTGAGACACGTTCCTGAGAACTGACAGAAAATCAAAATTCACCTGGGAGAAGGGATTGAATTTTTAGAATCTTGGTAGAGCATGGAACCAGGAGGTTATTCCTTCTTTAGGAAAATGGGAATGGTAGTGCTGTATTATAAAATAAAGCCACTGAGTAGCCAGCCCTGCAGACCAGATGCTGACTGCTATGGCTGTTCCCAAATTTTATATGATAGAATGGAAATTCTGGCACTGGAGCTGATCCCTGGCAAGTATCTGGAAATTTCCAGTAAGGTGACACTGCCTCTGGCAGATGTTGTCAGAGCACAAGCCAGTGCTTTTAGTTGTACAGGAGGCCTGTGTGCAATGGTAGTATGCTAATACAGGGATCGCATCTCACTTTCAGCTGAAGAAAGAGTGACAAAAACTACATCTCTTTGGCAGCCCTCAGGATACAGGGAACTGAAGAGCACTGCTTTGCATGGCAGGGACCACTGGCAACATATAGAAAGACTAAAGACATGCAGAGGCAGACAGATCCTTTATCTAAAATCAGGTCCAAGGTAGTGACTGTTTTATGATTCCTTGTACGTAAGTCAACAAAACTGAATTTGGGCTGCTTGTCTCTGATGTGGTGCTAGTGATGGAAATCAAACTTTTTTTCTAAATAAGCTGGGTTTAGTTCTTGCTGCACTGAGCTAGGCATCAGGAGGCAGCTCTGTGATAGCTACAGTAGCGTGGAGCAAGTTGGCTGTAGTCTCTCAAATATCACAGACCATCAAATGCAAGAAACTTCAGAGGTGTTTTTGAATGACCTATTGGTAAAATGGCCAAGGAAAGGGTGTGGCTGGAAAAGACAGAGGTGAGTGGATGTGAAAGTAAATGTTTTGACTGCAAGCCTCAAAATACTGAGGAGACAAGCACATCAGTATAAGTGAAACACCCAAATGGTAGTAAAACACCTGTAAAAAGGAGTGCCTTTGAGCCACAGTGTCAGCTCATTCCAGCGTTTTCATGAACGTGCAGCTGCCACTGAAGTGAAACAGTGTTGATGAATGTGTAAAATATGGATGGGGATAGCAAAGGAAAGATGACACCACCAATGTAAACTATTAATGCCTTCAACATTTCTTGATTTCAGAGCTTAAGCAAGTCCTGCTGTGGATTGTTTTGTGATGGTAAACTATTGAAAGTGCTCAAGTCCAGAGGTTTTTCTTGTATTTTGCTGTTTTTAACAGTAGGCAACAGTAAAGTGTTGATAAGTTTTGTTAGTGAATGGGCTATTTTTTAAGGAGGTTATGAAAACCCAGTTTGCTTTTGGTTTTCTTCAGGAAGGCTTTGAAGTTCTGCTCAACATAAATATTACAGTGATTGTAGGAGGCAGTGAACTAGTAGGTCCAAAAAGAGCATTTTTATATCTGCAGAAACGTGAGACACTTTCTCTAAGAACTCTCTTGCCTCCAAAAGACCGCTGCTATACATGATGGAATTGAAACGTGTGCTCGTTCAGCCTCCTGATGCTCTTGATGCTTTGATGTCACCATGGGTGATGTCTTGTGCCTGTTTGAGGGCTTGTGTGTGGAAAATTATCTATCCAAAACTGGAACAAGATTAACAACTTTACATAGTCTGAAGAAGAGCGTGGCTGCTAGGTATGAACACTTGGCAAAGACTGATGTAAAAACAACACATACTATATATAACCTCTGCCGTTAGCAATAGGACTAACATAATTGTGTTTGAACCACTCGGAGAAAATAAATATGAAGTCCTGCTTATGAGGCATATATTAGTGTATTTAACAGTTAGCTGTTATATATTGGACACGTCAAACTTAAGACATAAGCTTGGCTACTCGCTTCTTCCAGAAATGCCTCAGCAGCAAATGGCTATAGTGTTTTGCTTTTTGATAATGAAACTGCATTTTACTGTCTTTTAAACAAGCAGCAGAGGGAAAAAACTTTACCTGTTTTGCCACTGTCTTTCAAATTCCCCATAATAAGGGCAACTCTAACTCTGTGAGGAGTGGAGGGTGTTATTTAATGGGAGACTGGGGGAAACTATCAGCCTGACATCAAAGTTTTGATTTTTATTATAGGCAAAATTTTGTTATAGGTTATCCACATCTCTTTCTCTTTAGGTGTGCATGTGCACATACACTTGCTTTTATATAGTCAGTTAAAAAAGCAAAATAAAAACAAAATAGTTCTTTTTATTATATAAATAAACCTTACTACTCTGAAGTCATATTCACACTAGTGTACTAACATGTCTATTAGAAGTTACTGGTTTACTTATTTTTATAGTTTCCATCTGGTCACTTCAAAGTCTTCAATGGATTTATCTTCCAAATGGTCCCTAAAGATAAAGAACAACACATATTTCCACTTTACAGGTGGGAATTAACTAGACAAAAACTGTCGGAGATATTAGTTCTAGTCTTTTTGCAAGCCCCATTCACTGTTCTTCTCCTTCTACCCCAATGTCTCACTAGGCTAGTAGAGAAGGAGAACTCGGATTTAGTTTCTGTTCTGCAACACAACTGGCATTTTGGGGGTGCTGCTTTGAATCTCTAATACTCAGTATTTTATTTGCGGTACAGGAGCAGTAACACTTCCCAGCCACTCATAAGAACGTAAAAAAAAGTACCTGACAGATTGTGATGAATAGCACAAGTAACTTTTACAATGGGACCCAAATAAACCTATAACTATGTTAAATTTGGTTCTTCCCCTGTATTTAAGTCCAGCATCTTCCTCTGTGCTAGGTGATGGTGAAGGGAAGGCAGACTCCATTACGCTGTCCTGTACTGCTGCAGCTCAGAGGGATGAAGGAGGTTTATCCCCCTCTCTCCCTCTTGGAGCAGTCTGAGTCCTGCAGGGCAGTTGATATGCCAGCTGATAAGTCCAGTCGTAGACAGGGACAGAGAGAGGATGGAGCTTCCTCAGCAAGAAGAGAAGGTCCAAGCATTTTAGCCAGCTCTGAGAAACCTCCCATAAGTGCACAAGTTTTTCATAGCAGTAGTTCACGTTTTCATAGTTTGGCCAGCTTTGGGAGGATTTGCATAAGAGTAAAGAGCATATTTCTGACACAAAAGCTTACCCACCAATCTTCCAAACTTCAAGTGCATGAGATGCAATTTGTCAGGGAATGATCACTTGAATTGCCTGAAATTGCATACCAATGGGTTTTTTTCTAACCTCATTCATGGAAATGCCTAAACAGTTGTGTCTGAAATTGGGTGGTGTGATTGTGTATGGGAAATCCAGCTGCAGACTGTCAGAAAATGTCAACCCAGTTTATTTTCCCTTCTTTTCAGGGCTTCATAAGAAGAATTGGCAGGTAGCCCTAATAACTGGCAAAGCTATGAGTTCTGCCAGTGATAATGTTATTGATACAGCTACCAATGTTATTGGCTTTTTAACAATGCGCATTGGCTAAAAATGATCAGTGCTCTTCTTTCTGTGTTGTTAGGATTCAGTGTAGTTTTTTTTTACCTGCTAACCAAAGACCAATCTTAATGATGCCCGACATATAACATCAGGCACACAAATTTATCGTTTACATAAGTAGCAATGCTGGAAGTTGAAGGTTTTGATGTGTTTCTCAACTGTTTACTCTTTGTGGGTATGCGAACATTTAATATGGTACACTGTCATCATATAGTTTGCTCCTTTATACTGAGATGTACATGAGAGTTATTCTAGAAAAACACAGGAAAGAAGAGTTTGGCAACTACTGTAAGCAGAAAATGTAAACATGATTCAGCTTTTAATTAAGAGAGTAATTCTCTTTCATCTCTCTGCTAGACATGTAATTCTAGCTGGTCCTTCATTAGTACAGCTTTCATCAGTGTGAAGATAAAGCTGTGTTTAAGAAATTACTTAAGATTCGAGTTCAGTATGAATTTTGTTTGCTGTCTAAAAGCGTGCTGCATTTTTCAGACTACTGATTTTGATTGAACATGTCACAAAAAATGTGTTTCTTCTGATTTTTTTTAATTGTTTTTTTCTTTTGGGAGGATGTGGTAGTGTTCTGGATGCCAGAGCCACTCTGAAACCCTTCAAATAGACATGATCTCTGTCACACAGAGTTATGAATTAGTGAAGGAAAAGTTGAGAGTAAATTGTGTTAGCAGAGGTGGATGTACTATTACATAATTTATTGTGAGCAGTGTTTTGTAAAATTAATATAAAATTTAATGTAGTCTTTAACGGTTTAAAGGGAAAATGGATTGCGTCAGATCCATTTTGTTTTGTTTCCTGGTAGTGAATTCCAGCTGACAGCCTAGGAAACCCACACCTCATTACCATATTTTGAAACATCTGTTAAGGAAAATAAATCTGGTTGCCAGAATTCATCTTCCTTTCAGAAGTGCCAACTATGTGAACAGAACCATTATTGCTTAGGCAAGGAAGACCATGTACAGCTTTGCTGTCATCAGCCACATTAAGGCTTTATTTGGTTCAGAATGTATGTAATTAATTGAGGGAAGCTATTCATACAATGTTATTGTAATTACTGAAACATGAATATTTCTCCCTTCTATTTAATCTGAGAAATAATCCTTGGGTATCCGCCATATTCATCTTAATTCCACATTTTAACGGCTTGCTACCTGTCAATTTTATAATTATGTTGTCAAAGCTGCCGCTCTGTAAATGAGCTTCCATAAGAAACTAGATGCTGAAGTTGTGCTTTACATGAAGGGAGATGGTGTCCTTTAGTCCATGGTTCTGGGCCAGTGGTTCACACACTGTTGTAACAGCATGCACCGTAACTCCCTGCCTCCCAAAATACCCCCTGCAGGAACAATACCTCCCTTAATTCTAGTCATTAAAGAATCCAGTAGATCTTTTAAAAGGCACTTATTTAAGACCTGTTTCACAAAACCAGTGAAATGTTAGCCCTTTATATTTGCAGACTTTCTTCTTTTTTTTTTTTTTTCTAGCCTTGCTTATTCCAAGTCTCTGTGGCCTTAACAGGGATTCAGTTATTGACATGTAGGTAAGTAGAAGATGATGAGGCTCTAGAGGACATTAGCTTTCTCCATATTCCTAGGGTAGATAGCTGTGTAAGCACACTGTGCCTGTGTACCACTTTCTGTTTCATTCTCTGGTTTCAGTTTCCTAATTAGAACAGTGTGCTCACACAGAAAATGAAAAGCAAAGCATTTAACGCAACTTTCTCCTTATCTGCTAATGAGACAACAACGACTGGGAACAAGGCTTTGCCATTTCAGCGAAGCCACCGAGGCGAGGGGTTCCGGAGCGGAGGATCACACCGGGGGACCCTTCCTAAGGCGGCAAAACCGCGAGGGCAAGAAGCGCAGGGAGAGAGAGGGTACCCCAGCCCCTCCCCAGAGCGGGAAAGAGTGAGCTCCTGACGAGTGGCAGCTCTGGCTCGGCGTGGACGGGGACAAGAGTGGCGGTGGCCAATCCCCCTCACGTACAAGAGCTGCCCCCAGGGAGTGCGAGCAACCAGGGCGTGGTGTGTCAGAAGGGCGTGGCACGTCAGAAGGGCGTGGCGCGTCAGAAGGGCGTGGCATGGCAGTGTGCGCAGCAGTTTGCGCGGGCAGGGCGCAGTCCCTCTCCTGGCTCTAAAGGGTAACCTGGTCATCGCCCTCCCAGGAGAGGACTCAGCTATGGTTTCTGCTTGCCTGGAAGCCATCGCCAGAAGGAATGTGGCGACCCAGACGGATCTCCCACGCAAGCATACAGCTGTCCCGGTCTCTGGCGGCAGGGAGTGCCTGAGCCTGTCACTCAAACCGGAGGGCAGCAGAGACAACAACTGTTTTTGGTGTGCCCAGATGGATGATCTGCTCAGCCTGGTGGCAGAGATGAGAGAGGAAGTGGAAAGGTTAAGGAGTATCAGGGATTGTGAGAGGGAGATAGATTGGTGGAGCCACACCCTACCATCCCTGAGGCCAAGGCAGCAGATGGAGGCTCTGCAAAAAGCAGAGGATCCCCTACCCTCTTGTCATCAAGCAGAAGGAGGGGACCTAGGAGACGGGGGGGAATGGAAACAGGTCCTTGCTTGGGGCGGCAGGGGGACCCCCTGGCCTCCCTCACCTTCCCAGTTGCCCTCACACAACAGATATGGGGCTCTGGAACTTGAGGGCCAGGCAAATGGGGATGAGGATGCAGGTGAAGGTCCATCCAGGGGGTGGCCTAGGGTAAGCAGCCAGCCCCACATATTACAACTGCCTCTGTTAAGAAAAAGAGGAGGGTAATTGTCATAGGAGATTCCCTTCTGAGGGGAACAGAAGGCCCAAGATGCCAACCAGACCCATCCCACAGGGAAGTCTGCTGCCTCCCTGGGGCCCGGGTTAGAGACATTACTAGGAAGCTCCCCAGTCTGGTACGGTCCTCTGATTATTACCCGCTATTGGTTATGCAGGTTGGCTATGATGAGGTTGTGGAGAGAAGTCCAAAAGCGATCAAAAGGGACTTCAGGGCACTGGGGCAATTGGTTGAGGGATCAGGAGCACAGCTAGTGTTTTCCTCAGTCCCATCAGTGGCAGGGAAGAATACCGAAAGGAACAGGGAAACTCACCTGCTCAACACGTGGCTCAGAGGCTGGTGCCATCAGCGGAATTTGGGGTTTTTTGATCATGGGGATGTTTACACGGCACTAGGCCTGCTGGCGACAGATAGAGTTCAGCTATCTCAAAGGGGGAAAAGGATTCTCGCCTATGAGTTGGTGGGGCTCATCAAGAGGGCTTTAAATTAGCTTTGAAGGGGGAAGGGTACGTAACCAGGCTCACTAGAGAGGAGCCTAAGGGTGGCATGCCAATGTTGGGAGAGAATTTGATAGCCTGGCTCAAGTGCATCTACACCAATGCACACAGCATGGGCAACAAACAGGAGGAGCTGGAAGCCATTGTGCAGCAGGATAGCTGTGACTTAGTTGCCATCACAGAAACATGGCGGGATGACTGTCATGACTGGAGTGCTGCAATGGATCACTATAACCTCTTCAGAAGGGATAAGCAAGGAAGGAGAGGTGGTGGGCTGGCTCTGTACGTTAGACAGTGTTTCGATTGTGTAGAACTTGGCAGCTATGACAATAAGGTCGAGTGCTTACGGGTAAGGATGAGGGGGAAGGCCAACAATAGGGATATCCTGCTGGGTGTCTGTTATAGACCACCCAACCAGGATGAAAAGACAGATGAAGTATTCTATAAACAGCTGGCAGGAGTCTCACAATCGCTAGTCCTTGTTCTCGTGGGGGACTTCAACTTACTAGATGTCTGCTGGAAATTCAACACAACAGAGAGGAAACAGTCTAGGAGGTTCCTGGAATGTGTGGAAGATAACTTCCTGACACAGCTGGTAAGTGAGCCTACCAGGAGAGGTGCCTTGCTTGACCTGCTGTTAACAAACAGAGAAGGACTGGTGGGGGATGTGGTGGTTGGAGGCCGTCTTGGGCTTAGCTACCATGATATGATAGAGTTCTCGATTCGAGGCGAAGTAAGGAGGGAGGTAAGCAAAACCACTACCATGGACTTCCAGAGGGCAGACTTTGGCCTGTTCAGGACACTGGCTGAGTCCCTTAGGAGACGGTCCTGAAGGGCAAAGGGGTCCAGGAAGGCTAGACATTCTTTAAGAAGGAAGTCTTAAAGGCACAGGAGCAGGCTGTCCCCATATGCTGTAAGACAAACCGGAGGGGAAGACAACCAGCCTGGCTGAACAGGGAGCTTTTGCTGTAACTCAGGAAAAAAAGGAGAGTTTATGACCTTTGGAAGAAGGGGCAGGCCACTCAGAAAGAGTACAGGTGTCTCATCAAGTCAAGCAGAGGGAAGATAAGAAAGGCAAAAGCCCAGCTAGAAATCAAGCTGGCCACTGTTGTAAGACATAATAAAAAATGTTTTTACAAATACATTAACAACAAAAAGAGAGCCAAGGAGAATCTCCCTCCTTTATTGCATGCGGGGTGGAACGTTGCCACCAAGGATGAGGAAAAGGCTGAGGTAGTTAATGCCTTCTTTGCCTCAGTCTTTAATAGTCAGACTGGTTATCCGCAGGGAATTCAGCCCCCTGAGCAGGAAGACAGGGATGGAGAGCAGAATAAACCCCCCATAATCCAGGAGGAAGCAGTTAACAACCTGCTATGCCACCTGGACACTCACAAGTCTATGGGGCCAGATGGGATCCACCCGAGAGTACTGAGGGAGCTGGCGGAGGAGCTTGCCAAGCCACTCTCCATCATTTATCAGCACTCCTGGTTAACAGGGGAGGTCCAGACGACTGGAGGCTTGCCAATGTGACGCCCATCTACAAGAAGGGCCAGAAGGAGGATCCGGGGAACTACAGGCCTGTCAGTCTGACCTCGGTACCGGGGAAGATTATGGAGCAGTTCATCTTGAGTGCATTCAACAGGCATGTGCAGGCCAACCAGGGTATCAGGCCCAGCCAGCATGGGTTCATGAAAGGCAAGTCCTGCTTGACCAACCTGATCTCCTTCTATGACAAGGTGACCCGCCTAGTGGATGAGGGAAAGGCTGTGGATGTTATCTGCCTGGACTTTAATAAAGCCTTTGATACTGTCTCCCACAGCATTCTCCTAGAGAAGGTGTCAGCTCATGGCTTAGGCGGGTGTACTGTTTGCTGGGTAGAAAACTGGCTGGATGGCCGAGCCCAGAGAGTTGTGGTGAATAGAGTTAAATCCAGTTGGCGGCCTGTCACAAGTGGTGTTCCCCAGGGCTCAGTATTGGGGCCAGTTCTGTTTAATATCTTTATCAATTATCTGGACGAGGGCATTGAGTGCACCCTCAGGAAGTTTGCAGACAACACCAAGTTGGGCGGAAATGTTGATCTGCTTGAGGGTAGGAAGGCTCTGCAGAGGGATCTGGACAGGCTGGATCGATGGGCCAAGGTCAATTGTATGAGGTTCAACAAGGCCAAGTGCAAGGTCCTGCACTTGGGCCACAGCAACCCCATGCAACACTACAGGCTTGGGGAAGAGTGGCTGGAAAGCTGCCTGGCAGAAAAGGACCTGGGGGTGCTGGTTGATAGACAGCTGAATATGAGCCAGCAGCATGCCCAGGTGGCCAAGAAAGCCAATGGCATCCTGGCTTGTATCAAAAATAGTGTGGCCAGCAGGAGTAGGGAAGTGATCGTGCCCCTGTACTCAGCACTGGTGAGGCCGCACCTCGACTACTGTGTTCAGTTTTGGGCCCCTCACTACAAGAAGGACATTGAGGTGCTGGAGCGTGTCCAGAGAAGGGCAAGGAAGCTGGTGAAGGGTCTAGAGCAGAAGTCTTATGAGAAGGGGCTGAGGGAACTGGGGCTGTTTAGCCTGGAGAAAAGGAGGCTGAGGGGAGACCTTATTGCTCTCTACAACTACCTGAAAGGAGGCTGTAGCGAGATGGGTGTCAGTCTCTTCTCCCAAGTAACAAATGATAGGACAAGAGGTAATGGCCTCAAGTTGTGCCAGGGGAGGTTTAGATTGGATACTAGGAAAAATTTCTTCACAAAAAGGATTGTCAAGCATTGGAACAGGCTGCCCAAAGAGGTGGTTGAGTCACCATCCCTGGAGGAGTTCAAAAAATGTGTAGATGTTGCACTTCAGGACATGGTTTAGTAGGCATGGAGGTGTTGGGTTGACGGTTGGACTAGATGATCCTACAGGTCTTTTCCAACCTTAATGATTCTATGATTCTATTCTATGCTTCTAAGGCAGAGAGCTACTACTGCATAACTGGCCAGCTCTCCCATACTGGTACACCTGTCTTACAGAGTACCGGGATAGATGGCACAGGTTTGCGCTGTGAATGTTTTGCAGGGTTGTATTGGGTAGCAGGGTGATGGGTGCTTTGAATTCATCTAAGTACAGGCTGCCACTGCATTAATACCATTGTTGATCATGCAGCCATGTGGTCAGTTAGATTCAGAGAGGGATCCAGCTGAAAAGTAAGATAGGGATGGCTTAGTTTTCAGCTGGGTCAGTCGTTGATCAGACTCATCACACTGCTACACGTTAGCTGGTGCTTGCATGAGGAGAAGGGGAAGGAGGGTAAGGCATCAACACCTGAAATTTTACCTTGTTGACAGAAGCTTCATGGTACATGAAGGTTAGTTTTCAGATGTTCTTTTCACTTTCCTCCTTTGTATGTAGGTATGCTTTTGTAATGCTTTTCTCTTTGCTATTTCCCCTTATACTTTCATCTCTTTCCTGCACTTCTTGATCAGTCAACTGTGCATCTAAAAGTGAATTTATCACCCTAGCTCTGCACATATCTCTAGCCCCTGCTAGAGTTAGGGTACCTTTCTTTATACTACATGTTAAATCCATGCCCGGATACATGGATTACTAACTCTCTCCTGCCTTTTTTCCACCTGCTTAAAACCCTGCCACCTGTGCATGGGCATTGCCTGCTCTGGAGCCCTCAAACATTTCAAGAGTCAGCACAGAAAGACAAGTCATATCTTTACATTGTAACGGGAGTGTATTTGGATGGATGAAAGGGAATACGTCTTGAACTGATCTGACAGCTCCCCACAGCCACCAAGAGGGGATGTTATTGTGCTTCTTTCCATCATCTTCCCTGGTTCTCCTGGTCACACAGTTTTGTTCTGTACCTTGGGCCAGCTCTGGTGCCTGTCCAGCCTCTCCTTGAATTTATTCATTTCCCTGACCTGTGAGGAAACTCACCTAGCAAAGAGACGGTAGATACACCCAGCACAAGGAAAGGAGAAGACTCACAGGGCTGGGTGTGGGATAGCGGATGGGAGGAGCAGGAGGGGAGAGATGGGAAGCAAGACCTTACACTTTTGGCGGTTTGGTTTGAGTATCCTTATTGCCAGGCTGACCTCACTGCTGGGGTCCCATTTGACAAATTATCAGCTGATTGATTGTTGAAGCAGTCAAGTCCGTGACATCTGTATAGATTGGTACTGATCGGTAGCATATAGCCAAGCCTAGCCTACTCTGTAACTGTGCAAATATTGGTGAGATGTTGTCCTATTGCTGTTAGGAAAGCTGGTGACACAAGGAGTTGTCAGTAGTCCTTGGAAAGACCAACATAGTACAATCCTAAAGTCCCCTGCCCAAGCTCTTTGTGTCCTCAGTAAAGTAGTTACATTGCTCTTTCCTTGCCTTTCCACTTTTTCCCACGGCTGGATGAATAATTGCTGCTCCTCAACTCAGCCAGTGGTCTGTCAGGTGAAGCACCTAAAGCAGCAAGCATAGAAATCACAAAGTGGCTTTGTAACAGCACGAGTGGCACTCATCAGTCTCTTGTAAATTACTGTCCAAACATCTACTCTGTGTGTGTGTGTACTCTGCCTTTGCTGTTTGGATCCACAGGACCTGATACCACCACCACACTTTAAGGGAAGGTATCTGTACCTGCAGACCAGGTGGGCCAAAGTCCAGACCCCTGGCCTGATTTCGGTGTGCCATGTCACCACATCTCCCGGCCTGCTTTTCAAATCTCTGTGTTTGAACTTCTGCATCTTTGCTCTCCATAACTAATCCAGGGCGAGGTTGCTAATCTCAGATTTGCTGCTTGTGTGCAAGCCAAGCCTTCTGAATGGTTTAGCAACATATTGTTATGCCATGTCTTTAGGTTCTGGTTTACAGTTGTTAAAAAAAATTATCCTTCATTTGTGATCCTCTTCTGAACGCTTTACCCCATGATGCAAAAGAGGACCGGTAATTAACTGCTGCCCCAGCCACGTCAGGCACCACAGGAGAAGGACCCCAGTGCACTGTCACAGCTGTTGGATTGCTTTACTTTTCTGGGTTTGGGGCTTGTTTTGAAATATCCTTAGTATTTCTGTTTCACTAACATAGGTGAGTTGGATCACCTCTGGCAGCATGTTCAGCATTCAGATATTAAAAGGAGCCAAGACAGGGCAACATTCATACATCTTTCCTTCTTCTGTATTACTGATGGACAAAGTCACTTGTAACTCTATTGGTGCTTATAATAAAAATATGTCACTTTACTACTTTTGTTAAGAGATACAAAATATATTATTAGACATTTGTTAGAGAAATGTACCTTGATGATATTATAAGATAAATGAGAAAAAGGGAAGTGAGGAGAGAACGTGGCCTTTTTTCCTACTTCTCACTGCTCAAATATGGGATGTAGGGAGCTGGTTTGGAGAATGGAATAAGGTGGCAACTTCTATATGAGCATTTACCTAGAAGAAACTGTGGTTAAAATGGGCTTGTTTGCTTGCTTGCTTGCTTAAAAGAAAAAGAAGACATGCTTTGTTGGTTATGGAGCTGGAATGGGAAAAGCATGACTCACTAAGACCCATGTTTTTCCAAAATGGCATTTTGGAAATGTCAGTCAAGTCTTCACCCCTCTGTGGCTATGGGAGCAATTATTCTTCATTTGTCTGCCTGTTTGGGTTGAAAATTCTTCTCTTAGTCACAGCTACCTGTTACTGAACAGGTTTGCTATTTCCCCCAAAACGGGACTCCTGATTCAAGAAGGGTCTCTTAGTGAGACTGCTTTTTAAATAACAAATAGGGCTAATAAGAATCAGTCTTACGGAGGATGAATGTGAAGGCTGGTGGAATTTTAATAGCCTGATCTCAGCTGTATCAAAAACCTAGAGAATCTGAATGCTCAGGCACACATCTGAAAAAATGAAGAGATCACTTCCCTGCAGCAATGTAGTCCTGGGGACTGGGACTGGTGGTAATTGTTGTTGCTGTCTTTTGGACATTTTTTGTTTTCTTGGAAGAAAATCCTGGTTTTCATGATCTCTGCCTCTGCGTCCCAGTCTCACCTTTGAGAACTTTCTCTGCCTTCCCCTATGCAACTCTCAGGAACATGTTGCATGGAGAGCATACTTAGCTGGCATGCTTAGCATGCTCCCATTCACCAGGAGTCAGAAAAAAAGGGCTTATATGCAACACCCCAACCTACCTTGGACATATACTTTGTACCTATAGGTAAGGCAACAAATTTTGCCTAAGATGATATTTTCCCTCCCTATCACGGCTACCATTTGATTTCTTGGAGGCTGAACTTTCTGGGAAATTTGCCCTTATGCTTCCCTTCTTACTTGGATGTCAGACAAAAGTTTGGAAGTAAAATGTTGTTACTACTTTTTATTTGTCCCCCATTTCACATTCATGTTACCTCTCCCTCCCCTCTTTTTGCTTCTCTCTCTAAAGGTTGAGAGTGTCTAAAGTAATTTATGCTCCTGCATTTTGAATTTTTCTGAACTCTTTGTAATGTGATTGCCAAATGCTTTTGTGACTGAAAGAAACTACAGAGAACCCAGGGGTGTAATATAAAACACTCCAAGTGACTTGAAACCAGAAAAGAGTTGGGTTGAACTTACCATCAAGATTTGGCCTTTCTGTAATTTTATGGGGCTGTGAAGGTCTACTGGGACAGAAACATTTTTTTTAAAAAATTCTGTTTGTAATACAGTCAGCACACTAGGGTGCAAGTCCATTCCTGAGTATACTGCCGCTCAAATAATAATAACCTGTATTTCTGTGTGTCTAACCTGCAGGTTACCTGCTTGAAAAATAGAATGTCATTCAGCAGCAAAGTGGGTTGTATATGTGTGTGAGTAATAAAAAGAAAAATTTTCCTGGGAGGCCTTCCATTGTCTATTCCCTCTCCCTCAGTAACCCCTCCTTCACCTTCCTCACCTCTTATTTTGTTTGAGTTATCTGAGGGTGCAGTATGTATTTTTAAGGAGTAGTGCTTTTAGAGGCATATGGGGTTATCTGAGGGCAAGGTCTTTACATCTGAAAATACAGTGCTACTAATAAAATTGTCTGAGTTTGTGTTAATCAGCTGCCATGAGCTATTAAATTAACTTTAAAAAAATCTATTTCTCCCTCCCTCGGACTGAAAACAGGAGGGGGTTGAATTCTTAGCAGTGGCAAAGGACAATTGCTCTGAGTTAATGTTCATTACCTGCTTAATTACTATTACTTTCTGAAATCATATTTTAACAGTAAGTATTTGTCTGTCCTGTGCAATAAAAGCCACATGATTTCACAATGCTCTAGGGCACACTGTGGTAAACTACGTCAGTGAACATACTATAGCTATGTCTATACATTTCCTCCTGTAGAAGTGAAAGGGACTATTTTACTGTCTCCCTCACTGTTTCTGGAACCACAAGGAGTGGGCTTCTGTACAGGGGGGCAAAGCAGTGGGCCAGGCTGCTTTCTTTGGCTATAAGATTTGGCTTTAAATCAAAATACATACAGTTTCTGCTAACATGTTGAGAGTTGGATTGGAGCAAGATCCCAGTGGCCTGCAATAAAATAAAATTTTGCCACTAGTTTCTTGGGAGCAAGATTTATTCCTTGGTAAAGAAAGCAGAGCTGTGCTAAGATTCCTTATCTAATCTCTGCAAAATGTTACTGTCCAAGGGATGCTTCAGGGTGTCTAAGGATGCTTCACCTTGTCTAAGCTCCATGGACCCTCTAAATTTGGATGCTCAAGCTTTTAGTATGTCTGAGACTGTTAAAATTCAGAAGTATGCACTGTGTGAGAAAACAACATAAATATGTTGTAAAGTAATCTTTATTCTTTCTCTGGGGAAGTTTTCAGATAGCTTAGGGTTCAGAGGGATGGGCTGTGCTGGATTAAGCTACAGCAATAAGGACATTACTGCTTCCAGGTGTCCATACACCAAGCCATGAGAGACCAGCAGGTATGTGGTGGAGAGGCAGAAGAGAATGCTGTTCTCCTCAGAATCCTGCTGAGGACTGGTTAAACCCTGCAGCTAAATCCAACAGACTGAAGGTAGTTTAAACTAATGCACTGAACTTGTGAACTTCAGTGTCCAGAGAGCCATTGCTTTTTTTGCATGTGGTTTCTGCTGTCCTTGCTGTGGAGATAGTAATTGCTAAGAGGGTGGATGTCTGAGAAGGTAATATCTTAAGCTTCAGCACTTTAATCCCACAGAATAAGTCTGTGGGAACACTGCAGGAGATCAGATCCACAATTTAGGAACACTGGTGGACTTGTTTCTTCTGCTCATAAGATCACGACTAAACGTTTATATCCCTTTTGGGTATGTTTGTTGTGGTTTTAATTTTCACACTGGATGTATAATTTAGTGTGCAACTTTTTATGATTGCTTTCTCTTAAAACACATCAGTGTATTTGCTATGAATACAAATGTACAATGCAGAAAGTAAGTGTTGTAGTAGACAACAAAACCTATCTGTCATTATTTATTCACTCAGCAAAGCTATAAAAACCGTTTACTACATAATAGACCAAAGTTATTCCTTTTGTTCTACCATTTATTTTAACTGAGTTATACCACGGGTAAATGTGAACCAATAAATCTGTGTAATAGCTCCTCACCTGCTAAGATGTAACACAATTCTAAAATTATTCAGATGTGTTTCAGTTGATGATACAGGACTTTGCTGTCTTTTATTGTGATTCTTTCATAACTTTCAGATCATGCTTTGTTTAGTTTCATGGAGCCAAATGACGATAGGTTTTATGTTACTGGTTCCATTGTTGTTATATATCTTTTTATGGTTACCCGCTTGCTCATTAATACAAGATAAAATAAACCATGAAACTACAGGAACAGCTATGCCAAAGATTAGATCAGAAATTGAGCCAAACCTTGAACTAAGACATCCTTCTCCATTCGAACACATTTACAGCTGTGATCAGACTCGGAAAGGGAACGGTGTAGCACAACTGTTTCCCAAAGAAACCTTATTTCAGCACTGTGTGTACTCCTGGAATATCCAAGGTATCTGCCACCGAGATGGGAATACTACATGATGGCAAGAGTTTAGAGAGAAGGATTAAGGAGTATGCAAGCATTAACATAACAGCGACGGTAGAAGAGCTTGTGATGCCACTTTATATTGTCTCTGTTTAGTGGAAAAATCAGAAAGGGGATCTATGCCAATGTGCTTTCAAATGCTGGCTGCAATACATCCTGTTCTTTTGGAGCCAGCTAGACACCAGCCGTGTGTATGCAAGATACTGTGATTGTTCTTCCTTCACTACTTGCTGGGAAGCGGATATCCCTAATTTTATCTTCACCCCATGCAGGAAATCAAGATTATCTTCCTTTTTCCCCATTAGAAAATTCTGCCAGTGTTCCTGATCCTTACAGACACCGTCTTTGGCATACTCTTTTTGTCTGAATTCTTGCCTTTGGTAATAGACACTCCATGAAGCTGGAGTGGCATGTGGCAATCCAACAAAAACAAACCAACCAACCCTGCCAAAACACCACTCAATAAGAAAGACAGACAAACTTTTCCTGTGGTAAATTCTCCTTTTCACAGTTTTTTCAGCATTTCTTTGGAAGACAGAAATGGCTGGTAGTCTGTCAGGTGTCAACTGAAATATCTAACTTAATTTTTGTGGGCACCCACCAGTTAGTTCACTGAGGGTTGTCTTATTATAATTTTGTTACTCTGTGTATGGTACTTAGCTTAATAAGTTAGGAGGGTACATTTTTTTTCACAGAGTATTTTATTCAGAGACGAAGCCTCTTTTAGTGGTAAAAGTTGTATGTGAATAAACTTAAGCTGAACTGCCTGATCTAATACAGAGCGTAGTGCTAATAGTATTATGTGAACACCAAGCCAAAAACAGAGATCCCTCTGACTTGATAGTCCCTGGTGTTACTTTAAACTTTCCAAACCATTGGACCTCAGGACCTATTAGGCAGCCCTCCTGAGTACATGAAATTACAATGAGTTACTGAATCAAAGCCCAGATAGCCTGAAAAGCAGAAGTCAACATAAATCTGACATGCCCAAGTCTCCAAACTATACTTCAAGGTATAACCTTACTGTAGATAATAAAATCTTACCAGGAATAAATGGGGCCCATTACTTCTTTTTTTCCCCATTGTCAATAAGAAATTCTGATGATAGTCGTTTTATTGCTCTGCATGAAGCTGCATATATTATTTAACTAGTATGAAAGATTTCCATTTATTCAGCTATGTGGGCAGCTTTCATATGTTAAAGTTTTATTCTGGCAGGGGAGTATTGTCAAGCTTTACTTTGGTTAAGTACATTAAAAGAAATTCTATAATCTATGTGAGTCTGCATTGTAAAATTCTGCTTTGCTGCCTGGATATTATTTCCACTAAGGCTATCAATGCAAGAAACTTTTTCAGTAATCTTTAGGACATGTTTGCTATGTAAATCAAATTATAAGTAGAAGATAAACTCTTGCTAGAGCTTCTGAAAATGTAGGTGTAAAATGGATTTGAGATCAATATTGAGACTAACTTACAGAGTGAAGAACTTTGCTGTCTACAAAATCCTGTATATACAGCTGTAAATCTCCAGTTCATAACACATTCTCTTTTGGTGTCCTTGCCACTAAGATCATTTCATCATGTGTAGGCACTACTATAAATACTCCTTTGGTTTACTAGCATAAATTTTATGCTGTTAAAAGTAACATCAAGTATTAATAAAAGATTGAAGTGAGATCAGTTTTCTGATAGAAGGATAATGGAGAGAAAGGACTTGTTACATGTCATCCTACTATCGATAGTTGTCACAGCACCTCTTACTCTAGGGGTTTGGGCGGGTGAAGTGAATATAAAAGATTTTCAGCCCTGGCACTTACTTCAGGTGTGTTCTTGTCTCTTGGGAGAATCAGTAGCATACAATTTTCCAATCTTTATTACAGTAAGGTAACACTGAGGCATTATCACAATGGAGATGATAAGCAGGAAACACCATTTCAGGAAACAAAGAGCTCTGACTACTTTCCCATAAGTTTCTAGGAGGCAGAACTGTTCACCCTTTTAAAATCCTATCGGTATAGGATTGAAGAATATGGAAAGAAGACACTGATAATGGGGCAGAATAGCTCATTTTAGTTCTGTTGAGCTCAGGATTCAGATTTGCCAATACTTCTCAAGTCTGCTAGAGGTATGGACAAAATAGATTTGGTATATCATGAGTACTTTTGCACTCTTTCCCTCATTTTCTTCCAAAGTTACTTATAGTTCAGGAATCTGATACCTCTTTGCAGCATAGTTCTGCTGTCACCAAGATCCTTGCATACTTTGAGATGGACTGTGCTTACCTCCATCGTATTGTGATCCCTCTCATCATTGACGATGCTGTGCCTGCTTTTCCGTCATTCCCTTTTTCACTTCCTCAGATCAGTCACATAGCTTCATGGCTGCTTCTGCTCTGTATAGTCTTCAGCCCTGTCCTTGACCACCTAATTTCTTGGTTTCTTGACTGTGTCCTTGGACTTCTCTTTGTAGGCAGTTTTAGTAGTGCCTGCTGCTTCTTTCTGCTGAGCCCTCACTGATCGTGTCTCTTAACTTCTGGTAACACAATATTCTCAGACACTCCAGTGAAGGTCTTTGTTTCCCATATGTGATTAAGGATCAAACTTTACTCTTTAAAGGATTGCCAAGAAGGAAGGAGAACAATGATGAGTCAGAAGCTCTATAAAACCAGCAGCATAGTAAAGTTTAACTGTTCAATGAATTAGAATAATGGGAACAATCATAAAACCTTTAGTGCAAGAATGGTCTTTTTGTTTATAAACACCTGCCACAGTAGGATGTCCCATTTCATGACTGTAGTGCTTTTGCTTTTTCTCATTAAAAATAATAATTTATGAAAATAACACAAGCACTCAAGCTGAAGACTGAGAGTGCATGGAGAAATTGCATTCAGAGAAAGAATCTTAGCTAGATAACACACTCCCATCTTGATTTGACATTCTCTTTTGGACTTTATCGGGATGAAATAAGAGAAGAAGGTAAAGTTCAGAAAGTTATTGCTGTATTTCTGAAATAGATGCTTGTGTGTTGCTGTAGAATTTGTTTAGAGACCTGGATTATGGCAATCTGCAGCACTGGCCAATGAATTGAGGCTTGGCAGAGTCTCCAATTTTTCTATAAATGTTGGCCACATAGCGTAAAGTTAGCTTCCATACATATTCCTCTCTTTTATAAAGCAGAATGAGCAATGGCAGAAATACTTCAAGAATGAGCTACACTGCAGATCATACTGATGACTTAACCACTTTGAACAGTGGTGAGGCTATGCTGACTGCACTCCAGTTTCATTTTCTTCTCTGTGCTTTTCTAGAATAGGAATTAAAACTGTTTTTACAGAGCATAGCAGATGTGTCTAAAGGAAGTTTTAGCATTTCCCCAAGAACTCCTAATTTTACTGAGCAAGTGGAAAGAAGAAAGGGAGGAAGAAAACACTTCAAAATAATACAGCACATTTTAAAAGTTCAATTTCACCTCAGAAGAAATATCACAGGCGGCAATAATCAAAAGAGTTTGACTAACACAGCATTAATCATTGTGAAAGAAGACAGAAAGAAAACATCCAAAGAGAGAAATAAACTTAAGATCAAATATATCATTAGTCTTCTCAGTTCTTGGAAGAGTCTCAAAGGCAATATTTTCTTCAAGAATTACTGGGAAAATGTAATGGAACATGTAGTCTTATTAACCTTACTTCAGGCTTTTTCTTTTTGATGTCAAAATCTGATAGCGCTGTGTCAGAAGCATCTATTATAGGCTTGTCCCCTTCAGTTCATGACTCCTGGGCATTAAATTTTGTGTAATTCTATTTATTATCAGTATCAGCAGCAGAGACAAAATTCAAAGACAACATACTGTTGTAACTCTGCCTTCCCAAACTTCAGGCGTGCACTTAGTAAATCTTCTTGAGAGCTACGCACGTGATTTTTCTAGGGTCTGAATGAAGAGTAAAGAGGGTATTGCAGACGGTGAAGAAGCAAGAAGTACATATATATATATATATATATATGTATGTATGTTGAAATCCCTGAGATAGATCAACCTTGGAATTTTGCCTAATTTAATTCTGCCTAAGTTTACTGTTCAGTGTCTTACGGTTCTCCTTTATTGGTACATTTGTGGGTGTATTACTGGCAAGCAGCTATAGATGGAAATCCATAATCATATGAATGCTCAGGAAGCAGCTAAAGGCTGGTGCAGCTACAGGTCTGCAAAATGGCCTTTACAATTACAAGGGAGGCAAAATGAGAAAAGGGAAAAGTAATCATCTCTCATCTGACCAACAAAATAAAACAGACAAACTTGAATAAAAACTCTTCTTTCTGGGTTTGAAACAGACACAATAGCATCTAATGCAGACTAGGAACAATTTCTATGAATTTAACTTAATTGTACTGTCTAATAAGATAATTTGAAAGACAAAAGTATCTGGCACCTGTGAAGCAGAAGGGTGAAGTGACAGTGGTTATCCTTTCCACAAGGGACAAACAGACAAGCGTGTATCACTTACAGAACAGCATGCGTTAACTAGTCTGGATATGGCAAAATTTGTACTGCACTGTAAAGCATAACATGTGCTCCTTGTAGAGGTATACTCATTCCCAGGTATTTTGCAGGCTTGTCTCTTGGAGCTGTATCCCAGGTCTTCCTAGAGGATCAGGGCTAAGTCGTCTCTGTGATGGTGCTGTGGTTTTGCTGTCCTTGATTGATTTGCCTTCCTTCTGATACGTAGAGATTGGTTTTGCACACACATTTTCTTTGAAGGCAATTTAGAGAGTGAATAATAAGTGCATTATATTTGGGAACACTGATATAAAGTGAATGAGAGCACTGAGTCCTTTCCAGCCCCATACTGTATGAAGTATTTACAGTGGTCAGTTTATGTAACTTAAAGCATCTTAAATTCATATAAAATCTTATTCAGAAGCTGTAGTCTGTACAGCTTAATCCACATAAAATTGGTCACAAACTGCTTTACCTCTTGCAGGACAGTCTCCATATGCTACTTACATGAAGGGACTTCACATTTTTCATTGATTTTTCATAGTTTTCCTTGGTCTCCCATAGAGATCTTAATTTTGTAGCTGTGGACAGTTGTGTGAATCTTTAATTTTAAAAATAATTACTAGTTTTAAAAGGCTAGTAAATCACATTGAAACACACACACACAAAACCACAAAGAGCAAAGAGCATTGAATATTTTTCACACTGACTGCAACTATGAAGCATGTCTACTTGACAGACCCAAGCATCTGGTGTGACCTGCTGGTGCTTCTAGCAGGCCCTCCAGGTTTCGCTTTGGTTTAAACTGGATTGTGATTAGTGTAAGGAGGCAAAAGCATATGCAGAGATCTATTCTAAATTTGTTTGACCTTGACCCACAAACTAGTCATGACTAATAGAGAAAATCCTCTTTACCATTGAGCATATATCACAAGTGAACAGTTAAATAGAACATATATTTTTAGAAACCTTTTCTTGTGTCATCTTGGATTAGTATAGGTTTTTATGTCTGTTTGGACAGCTAAATCTGGGAAGGCCACTCAGCAAAAGTGCATAACTTCTTGCAGAAGGTTTTGTGGGAGAGGCAGCTTCTTGTTAAAGTGATATATTATCATTTTGTAGGAGAAGTTTTGTGATTACATTTGAATTTCCCAGCCACTGTAACTCCTCAACTTTCCTGAAAGGTGAGATGGAGGAATGAGAATTTCACCCTTTAGCATAAGCATGATTTGGTCAAATGGGTTATGTCTACATTAGCTTTTTAGTTTGCATCAGGAAGGCACTCTTGATGCAAGTCTCCCAACTGTCCCTACACACTGTGCTTTGGCTTGCAATGTAGAGCTGCCTCAGAACATGTGAGCTGCTTTCCTTTGGGAGGAAACTAGGCTGGAAGATTTGCTCCAGACGTGTGGTGTGCATACCATGTTCCAATTGTAATCAAACATTCAGTCAGTGGAGTCAGATCAGGGCTAATCTGAATTGAATAGCTGCAAAATGGGAATAATGCAGATGTGGGATCTCCAGTTACAAGTGTTTTGCTCCATGGAGCTGCTCTTGCTGGTGTGCACAACTGGCTAAGGTAGGGATAGCCCTTGTGATCTCAGGTGTGCAGGATGTTCATGTGGGCAGAGATTCCCCTGACTTCCATCTGAGTAATAGAAAATGATTTATAGGTCATGTGGTGGTATATTATGGGACAAAGGGTAGAGCATTGAAAGATGTGTATAACCTAAGGAAGAGCAAGGAAGATTTACAGTATGGATAGCTTGAGGTAAATTTTTAAACACAAATATGTGCTGTACAGAGCTGCCTGTCCTGGTCTGACATAGATGAATCATTCCAAGCACTGGAGGCATCTGCAGACACCTAATCCTGGATAGTCAGTTCAGCAGAATTAAGAGCTAGTTATTAAGTTTAATCACCAATGTTTATAGAGCAGATTAGTGCTCTTGGGTATCACCAATGTAGATATCTGATATACCACCAGTGACGTACCAAGTGAGACCAACTTAACTTCTCAAGGCTCATTATGTAATTAGTTCATATTTTTTACTAGGTGTTTTTTACTGTAATGTCTTCATATCAGCTGCAAAATCTGTAATGTAATTTTCGCAGATAAATTATCAGAGTGCAGACATTCTGCCGTGCTAATTAAGTGTAAGAAATGTACTCATTGCATTTGTGAATACGCATATAATTTCATATGAAGTTGCTTGCAAATGCATGAAAGGAGTTTGTATTGGTAAGTACATAATCATACTTTGGAAAACTTACAGTTGTTTTTACTATGCTCTTGTTCTGTAAACATGTGTGGATGCATTATACACATGTGGAATAAATTATTTATTATTATTAGGATAAATCCTGCTACTCCCTCAAGCCTCCAACTAGGAGTATATTGCAAAGGTAGTTCGCCAAAATCAGGCAAATTCTCATAGATTTGATGGTCTGGTTCTTCTTTGGTCTGTTAGCTTGCTAAGCCTTTCCTCCCACCCGTTCTGCGGGTGGCAGTGGGGAGGGGTACCGAGTCACCTCGTGGTCTCCTGCACAGCCTGCCGTGCACATGCCTCAGCAAAGGAGAGACTTGGGCATCTTCTCTACCCTTTTGCTTTTGGTGTAGACCAGGCCAGGAGGGAAAATGAACGTTTCTCCTTGCAGCTTCTTACAGCTTTATGCATCCTCACAGGCAACTTTGTTGTTGTTGAACAATCTAGCCCAGTTACCTGAAAATGTTCAGACTTACTGCTCACATCCTTGTGCTGCAATGCAGATGTACGGCATGGACACCACATGGCCTGTGCCCATCTCTGTCTGTGCTTTATTTGGAGAGGAGAAAGGGTGCAGCAGGGCAGAAGGGTAGCCTGTTATGAAGTGGTCTCTGACAAATCCCCTTGGGCTTGACCTCCAAGATGAATGTAATCATGTAGCTTATTTACTCTGAGTTAATAGAGTCAGTGTTTAACATTCATTGTATTTGATTAATGAAGGTTTTGCTGTTCCTTTGCTGAAGGAAAGGACAGATGTGTTTGTGGTCCACTGCTTCCACTTAAACAAACACAAAATTGAGTTTCAAATTTTATTCAAGGACATACTGCATCAAGGGGACAATATATAGCCTTCAGTCCAAAATCAGCTGTCAGAAGCAGAAAGTACTATGTTTTTTTAATCATAGGTGAGAGAGTAGCTGTCCTTGAGCATCTAACTTTCCATACCATTGAACACTGCCCAGTGTTCAGAGCCAGTGGGAAGAAGCAACAGCCCTGGAAACCCAAGGTTGATTCAGCCTTTGAATTCTTCATGTTCATCAGCATAATATCCCACGTCCCCTGCTTCAGATTCCCTTTCAGGTGCTCACTGCCCACAGCAGATGCTGTCTAATCTGAATGATAGCTACCGTCTCATGTTTAGTTTGATGTGCAGTACTGGCTTTCAGACACTGCATGTAATTTACTGCCATTTACAGCAGCTCAGGTCCTGTATACCAAACATTCAAATGTATTAGTTTATTCTTCCCTTCACCTGCTTTATTTACTGATTTATTATTATTATTTTCCACTGACTCATGCAAAGTGTCCATATTAAGGACAGCATAACCATTTAAGTCTTTAAAACTGCTTTATATTGTATTAGCTGTCTTCAATTAGATGCCAATACCCTGTACACCTGCTTTTCATTCTCTAACTATCCACTGTTGCTGTTAGTATAATTGCTTGCTTTTGAATTAGAGACAGGAGACAGCTCAGTCTCTGTCTGTAAATCTATCCACTTGCCATGAGCACAGAACTGGTCTTGTGACACTTAGGCTCATTTGCCCATTCAGGACAAAATCAGAGCAAGAATGGCACAGTTGTTTACCATGAGATTGACTTAAAAGAAAGAAACTTGATTTGAAACAATAACACATGGTTTTGTTTGTGAAAAAACAACAGGATGATGAAGAAGTATTTTAATAAACATGAAGCATATCTCAAAAACAAAATCTCTTTTTTATCAGGCACGTCCCATGTGTAGAAGCTTAGTGTTGTAGTGTAGAAGCTTAGTATTGTAATAAAATACATGGAAATATGCAGTCATTCATGTTGCTAGTAGGCAGATGTCCCCATTGGCCACACTTCAAAATCATACACCAGTGCTCTCTCATATTTGTAGCTCATCTAGTAAATACAGAGATTGTCACTAAAGTAGCAGCTTCAACACTTTTGTTTAATTTGTTAGCTCTAGTGCAAGCTGCTTGAACTGAAGAAGTTCTAACTTTATTTACAAGAAAGTAGGCAGTATCCACAATAGTGCTACCACTGCTGACTCTTCAGCTGATGGTGCACATAACAAAACATTTTTACATAAATGTTTTCCAGGACAGAGACTCTATGGCTGGATGTGCTGTGCTAGGAAATGTGTGCATTACTGATGCTGAAAAGATTTAACTAGAAGTGAAATTGCTTGGCATTTTTCAGGTATTGATACTAAGGAAAACTTGAAAAATAGTGGAAGGATGACTTCGTGCAGGCTTGTGCTGGATGAAGTGACTTACTTTCTCTGCATAGATAGCCTACTAGTTTGTCTGGATAGTCAAGGCCCTCCAATGGTGTTCATTTCTCATGTGCATCTGGAGACATGACAGCTTATCCATGTCCAGTATTTCCAGGTCAAGAAACTGGGCAATTAAGTTACCTGAGCAGTTCCTATCAGTAGCAGTTTTTGTCACAGATTTTGACTGATACAGGCTCCTCCTATTGCTTGGTCTTATCTCAGCAGAATATTAGGCATGCGGTCGTGTAAGGCTTATGTGGCTTACAGCTTCCTCCATGGAGACAAAACCATCACTGGGCTTCCCATTGTCGTATTTGGCTGTTGAAAGGAAGAACAAGCTACAAAGCTTTGTCCTGTGATACAAAGGCTTTTTTCCTCCTGAAAAGAAAAAATATATAAAAGATTTTCCTAGAAAAAAAGTATGACCTACATTCTAGATGTGGCCAAGGGTTTTCAGATCGCTTTAAGGCAAATGTGCTTAAACAGTCTTAAATTTATTTCAGTACAGCTGGGAACATGGGATAGACACATAACTGTACTCTACAAATAATTCTGCGTATAAATAACTGCCAGTTCATGTTTGCACTAAACTTTTCAAATCATTTCAACAGCTGCTAAAGCATGATAATGAATTGATTTAGGAAAAGTATCTTATTTTTGCTTTATGGCTGTTTACAAAGATCCTTATCATAGGGGAACCAGGTAGAGGACTTTCTGATTCTAAAAAAGCTGACTGTAACTAACGTATCCAAGAAATATCCTTGGTGTATTACTGCATTTTATATCAAAATTCATTCACCAGCAAAAGAATGGGCAAAAAATGCAAAATATTATATGCAGCTTTTATTTTCATCAAGAATTTGAATGTGGCAATCATATTTACTTCTGCATCTTCCCATACACCATCAGAATAGCTTTTGAGGAGACCATATTTTCAGACACATTGAGGCTACCAAGTTTTCAGAGGTAGTCATACTGAAGTTATTGTTTCTGATGTTAATTATTAAAATAAATGGAACAAATGCATCATTAAAAACACCAGCAAAGGAAATGGACATACAGATACACAAATACTTTGGAACCTACCAGTGATCAGAATATGAATGAAATTTAAGATGTCTGAAAGAATGGGAAAAATTAAAGAATTGATAGAAGTATTCATGGCAACATGGGGGAAAAAAGTTCTTGCCCAGTCTCTGAACATTGAAATTGTACATGTGAGCTCTCTGTGCTTGGTGCAATTATTTTGCATCCTACTTATTCAAGACATGCAATTGTGACTCTATATTATGCACAACAACTTGGAAGAATACAAAGAAACTGAAAATACTTTTCAGACTTTATTCAGCAATATTTTTCACGATGCCCTTTTTCCCCCTCTAAAGTATATGAAAAATAGTGAGGAGAAATTACATCCTATTAAGTGTCAATAAAAAAATGATAGAGCACTGAAACTGATTGTTGAGAATCATTTGCTTTCTAAATTATTCAGAACAATATACATTTCGTACTTTTTTTTAAGATGATAATAGAGTTTTTGAAGTGGAAACCTAACACAAAACCAAAATCACCACTCCGTGTATGTGAATTTGTGTGCGTTTCTTTATTTGTTTTAAAAGGCTGTATTTGTCAGGTATTGCATTGCTGAGGAACAGCCTGACCTGTAATTTCTATACATTGCCAAAGCAAAATCTCTACACGAAATCCAGAAAATGCATAAAACACCATTTTCTGCAATGTGTAATAGACCAGTCTAATACATGGCATTCCTACTTCAGGCTACTTCTGTATTGACAGCTTCATGGGATTTATCCAACTGTGATAGCTTCTTTATTCCATTCTACTTTTTCTAATTTTTAGCGGTAAATCCCAATAGAAAGCAAGGTGTAGGGGTATGAGAGACAGATAGCATATGAAGTAATGTGCTGACAAACCTGGTAAACTGCTTTCTGTGCTAAATATGGTTAGGCCTGGATGGAAATGATTAGCAAATGTTCTTTTTTAGGGATTTCTGCCGAATGTCAAGTCTGCATGACAGCTAAGAACCGCCTGTTCTTGGACACAAATGCTACCACAGTCATTGTTTTCTGTTTCTGGCAGAAGAATATCATGTCTGTTCTGAATCCATTGGCAATAATCTTATTTTACCAGAACGCCACATTCCAAAAGTTCATAACAGGGTTCCCAACTGCTTTTAGTGCTTAGAGCACCGCTGTACATCCAAACCTGGCCTCCACCCAGCAGCTCTTATCACAGCCTGTGGAATACCAGAACAAACTGCACTGAAGGATGGGTTCATCTGAATCTCTAATCACCTGCTGCATTGCCACAGCAGTACATGCTGCAGACGTCATGTACAGAGATGAACTCTATACATGATGAACTCTATACTCTATACATACTCATGCTGGAACTGTGGAATAACCCGAGTGTACTTGTGAAGGCATGCTTGTCTTTTTGTGAAGGCATGCTTGTCTTTAAGCAGTAAAACCCAGAAGCAGTGCTGAATCAAAGCCACTTGTGTTATTCCAGTTCTATATATCTTAGGAAAAGAAGACCAGAATCAAGTTACTTTCCCTGGTAAGGTAGACAAGATGTTTTATGATGTCTTCCCTGAGCATCGCTCTTGTCCCTAATGTGCCTGATTGATACACTGTATTTGTGCTTGTATTCAGGGGGATGTCCTACTGTAGTAGAATTCTTTAAAAGTGGCTTGAGAATCTTTACTGATACATCAGTGCTTGATACACGTTTTGCACTGTAAGTCCCGTACGGAGCATCTATCTCAACATCACTAGAAAGAAGAAAGAACATAACTTTGCCAGCTGCATAGAACATGTCGAATCTGGGAGTATGATATAGTACAGATATTTCTTCAGATAGCTCGAATGCAGGAAAATCCTGTGCAGGATGATCTTCATATTTACATTTTCAATAGTGTACTGGGGTTGTCCGGTGTTCCAGAAGCTGGTATGCAAATCAGTCCTGTGATCCAAAAATCCTAAAAGAAGTTGTTGAAGTAAATTTTTATTATGGTTAGTGTTTTGCTTGACAGGAGCTTGACTTTGAACCTAAGGGTATCCCATGCTAAAGCAGAGGTTAATCATCAGCCTGCCACATCAGCATGTACCACAGAAACCACTGCACAAACCAATTGAGATGGGCACTGCATGGCTCCAGACCCAGAGTGCATTCGCAAAGTGCCTGAGAGATATATGTGCAGGGTGAAAAGAGGCTGGGTGTCTTGAAAGTGTTTTGATAGCTCTGTGGTCTGGAGAAGCTTGTCAAATAATCTGTTTCTAGTCCCAGTTTATCTTTCTTTAACTGAATTATGAGATACAAGAATATTCTGGGGTTTGACCTGCTTTTCAGTCTCATGGAGGACAAAATATCCTAACAGGTGTGACCAGTGTGACCTTAGTGCTTGGGCATGAAATGGGCAATTAGAGTAAGTAAACTATAAAATATTCATAGCACATGATACTGTTGTGATTTTCTGGCAGATTGATTTCTTCACTCAGGCTGAGGGGACTGGCTGCCAAGGATTTATATTGGCTAGCAAAAAGCACTCATAATGATAGGTCCTTCTGGTAAAAATTACAAAACCTGGAGGTCAAAGCACATAAAACAAGTGAAATAAAAATGGCTCTGTTGTGACTCTATTCTGTCCTAGGTGTCCTAGCTAGTCCAGCATGCTAAAATACCTGGCAGATGGTTGGTTGCTTTGCCCTGTGCAACACCACATTGAGTGGGAAAAAAGCTCTTCTTTTAAAATGAATTCCTGATAAGGAACTACTGGCAGAAAGTTTATAAGGTTATGGTAAAAGCTACTTCACAGAACTTGTCCTCACTAAAGAGTTAGTTTAAATTGCATTCACTCAAGCTAATGCTGCTCAAGTTAATGCACCTTGAATGAGGAAAGCCACCCTGTGAATTAACACTATAACAATACAGAGTAGCTGTGTTGGTAGCTGATGTGATGTATTTCCTGAGCTGATTTCCACTGATGGGCCAGCTAACCCCAGTTAAAAGTGTAACTATTCTTGAATGAGAGTTGCTGGTTTTTTGGTGGGTATTTTTGTCATGAATGGGACCTGAGTTATCAACAACACATATGTTAACTGAAGCTAACTCTGCAGTGAAAAAAAGTCACACATGTCTTAAAGATCTGGTGCTATCGGATAACTTAGTGACCAACAGGACAGAGCTGCTGATATATAGACTGCAGAATCTGACTGAGGGTGAAAGGCATGGAGTTGAAACAACTAATGAACTCCCCTGATTTTGAAAAGCATTGAATATCCTGCCCCCCTGGAAGATCCTGGCTCTTGAATTTATTGGAGATCAGACCACTTATTTTGCTGTATAGAGTACAACTTTTTTGAAGACTTTGGCTTAAATACCTGACAACATTCTGTTGTCTGGCTGAGAAGTAAGTATGAAGAGCTCTGAAGAAGTCTCAGGCTACCATGTGGCTCTCCTCAAGGGCCCCATAAAGTCTCTGTGCTGTCCCCAGCCCCCTTCGCAGGCTGTGAGAGGTATCATCTCTGCCTGTGGCCAGAGGCAGATCTTGGGTAGGATGTTCCCACTGAAATTTGCATGTTTCTTCCTTTTGCTGAGGGCTTTTACGCTGGGAAAGTTAGCAAACAGGACTTAATCTTTTCACTGAAGTTCACACAAGTTTTGCTCGAGTAAAAGCGAGAAGGCACAGCTTCAGTTTTGCAGATAGGCTTGTGATTATATTAGATACAAGGGAAAGATATGCTTAAATAACAGAATGGCTGTCACAGAAGTGACAAAAGACAGTCAGGTGTATGACACAAAGGAGGAACTAGCAAGTAAGCTATTAGCTACTGCTGTAAAAATACAAAACAAGGTCACTGCTGAGGCATTGAAGGACAGTGTTACTTTGCATTTCTTTCTCTGCCAATATTTGGTACAATCTTGGTGGCTACTGAGGAGTAGTAGTTGAGGAATATTTAAATTATCTTTAAAAATCATTTATGAAATGATATAAATTGAAAGATATTTGCAGGTGAAGATGGAATACCTTATTTGAATGCAGTCATGTCTCTAGAGAGAATACACAGGCAGTTGTTTGAAATGTGTATCATTTTGCTCGATAGCTACTCAAGTCTGACAGTTAAAAACAAGTTTACAAGCAGATTAATGGCACTGCTTTATAAATTAGATTTAAAATGGATGTGAAAAGGAGAGAAGGGAACCTCCCTTGTTGAATTTCCATGTTCAACTTAATCCAAGACAGGCCAAGTTTCCACATCAGTTCAGATCAAAGAGAGAGTCATAAGCTTCTTTTTGTAATGACTACATACTCAGACTATTTCATGTGCAAGGTCAGAAGCTAATTTCCCTCTTTCTGAAATACTGAGGAGCTGTGTCTGTGCTCAGGACAACATGGGGACCACAGCTTGCTTTAATCCAGCTAGTGATTTAGCCTTTCATTTCCTTGTTCACTCTTTTCTTTTGTACGCCTTCAAAAATTAAGTAACCACAGTTGTATTTTATATCCTTTAAAAAACTGGCACAGTTCTGTGTGAGGGTGAAAAATCTAGGAGGAACAGAAATACAGCCAAAGCTAATCACTAAGGTCTGACAATTTTTCCTGTTGTCCCTATTTCAGCTGAGCACAAGGGCTTTTTATTTGTTTTGGGAGATTTATTTCTTTTTGGATCAAAATATTTTACTTGGAAAGCTCTAACATTATATTGATGTAAAAGTCCCTTATACCAACACAATGTGTTCCCCATCCCATTCAGGGACAATGCTGTTAATTTAGGCAATTTCATATTGATATACTCTGGCCCATTGATTGAACTACTTTAATAGGTACAACCACCAATTATGTGCATGAATACCTTACATGCTGATCTCAGATATTCAGAGCTGAGCTTTGGTCAGCTACGCATGTGCAGATCTGATGTAGTGCCAGTAAACCCAAGAGAAAAGTTTCCACTTGCACCTTGCTTTGCTGGGAGTAGAATTTGAGCTATGAAAAGTTGCTTGACCTTTGGGTGATGATCCATGTATATCTCGCTTCCAGTGTGTGAGGTTACCTTTCTACTCTGCATTACCTTTGATGTCCTTACTCACAAGAATGAAAATTGGAAAAATTACAATTTTCCTCCAGTTCTGTCTTACTATTTATAGCTATGGAGCTAGCACACTGGCAAAGACTTTTTTGTTGGCCACTTTGTGATTTAATTCTTCTAGTTAGTGCTTAGTTAGGTAGTAGAATGGTTTTATCAGTGTTAGAACCTTGGTTTAGAGGATTAAAAAAATGTATTTTGGTTGATGAGGTCTACAAAAACATCTGCTACCTTTTGGCAGTGATATGGTAACCAACTTCACAGATTTCTATCCGCAGTGCAGAGCAAATACTGTGCAAATTGCACCTGAATGCCCAGCTCGGATCGTATGACAACCTCAATGCATTTTGAAGTTCTTCATGCACAGTGGGTACAGCTGACAAACCCCACTGTTGACAATTGTGCACTAAAACACACAAAATCGACACACTGTGTAGCAAGAAGCTGGTACTACAACCATTGCCCACAAATGCACTTGTTACAGCTCTTACCTTGAATATCCTGATGCTGAGGGACCATAAACATAGATGGAACAGTCCTGGAGATGTCAGATCTCATCTCACTTGTACTCAATATCCTTTGGTATCAGCTACTGCTCCTCTGGAAGGCTCAAATTTCTCCCCATTTTTTAAGGTATCTAGTTTTATTTCTTTCTGTATTTCAGGACATGTGAAACTAGATGACCTTAATCTGGCAATCGTAGACAAAAGATAGTTATTTTTCAGTACCTCCTTACCCTGTTGTCTGTTGTCCCTTTAAGCACTTCCCCTTCTCATGAGTTATTGTCCAGGAAGGAAGACAACTCCTGTAATTTGGGGTAGTGGAAATTGAGAGCATGAAACTCTAGGGCAAATAATTCTCCAGCATCATTTTCTGGTCTGGAAGAAGGAAGGGCTCCAGTGCTCTGCTCTAAGCCTCTCTTTTTTCAAATATATTTACCCGTTGAAACACAAGATGGATTTCTGTGCTAGGTCTTTTAGACTGGTTTGTTCTTCTCTTTGTGAGGCAAATACTTCTGTATCACATTTCACCTGTTCTATAAGAATTACCACTGGTTGGTGCGAGAATCTCATTACCATTTCAGAGTGCTTTCATGAAGTTCCTTATGTTACTTATTGATCTTCTGCAGGTGACTTGTAATTTGGAAGCATGGCAAAGTGGCAAAAGGTTCAGTTGCTTTATATCTGTTCTTGCAGGGCTACAACTTGTGTTTCATTTTGGGGTCAGGAGCTTTCAGTGTTCTTTTTTGCATTTTATGGAAATTTAGCAAGCCAGTGGAGTAAAAATCAATTAACGTGTAAACTTTTTTCTTTTACAAAACTGATTACAAGAGACTAGTACAATCAACAAATCAAATTTGCAGTTGGAGTCACATTGATTTTGCTTAGTTGATTAAATTGATCTTTTAATGAATTAGTATCTGTGTGAAATTAAATCAACAGCATCCAGTTGTAGGTGGAAGGAAGATTCAAATTATGAAGTTGTACAGCACAGCCACAGCAGTGCAAGGGATTTAACCAACTCTGCAGCCCTTCAAGGCTGTGCCAATCAGATTTGCTTAATGAGTTACTTTTTTTCATTTCTTTTTTTTTTTTCCTACTTGTTCTGCTGTACTGAAGGTGGGATTCACAATGCCAAAAATAAATGTTTACAGTGTAAATGTTGATATAGCCAAGCTTCTCAGTTAGCACCTTTTTAGTTCATAGAGAGTAATAAGCACTTGTAGGAGGTAAATAATTCCATTCTAAATTATGTGTTTAAAAATGGTCACATAAATCATACCTTACGACTTTTTATTTCTCTTCATTGACTCTAAAGAAAGTGCAGGATACTAGCTTGGCTGTAGACATCTGCATTGTAGATATCTAATTATAGGTGGGAATTATCAAAATGGCTCAATTTCTGTTTTCCAGAAGATTAGTTTCACACAAACATGCTCTTGCTGTCTCCAGTGAAGCATGCTTATTGAAGGTAACATTTGCTAAAATGTAGATACTGAAGTGTTAGCACTTCTTGTGCCCACAGATGTGCATTCACACCTTGTGAAGTGTTACAGCAAGATCAGTAATAAGGAGGCGGAAAACTCCAGTGCCATAAAATACAGAAGAAAAGGAAATTATATTTAGAGAAAAAAGAAAAAGCTCCTCTGCTTGCATGGAATTGAGCTCTTCAGAAGTAGTAACACAAATGAGGGGGGCTCCAAGTATGTCTCTGGTTTGCAAATCAAGTGCGTAGTTTTCTTATTGCATAGACTATAAAACTACCAAGGTACTGACCATTTTTGGTCATAGAGGTCTAGCAGAAATGCACCATCTGTGGAGCATAGTTGGACATTTATGGTTGCAATCCCATGTTTCCTCCTCAAAGAGGATCTAAGCAAATCTGAGTATAAATCAAACGATCTGGTAAAGTGGCCCAATTTGGAATAAGAGCTATGAATGTAACTTTTAGTTAAAGAATTTCTTTTGCTTTCTTTTCTCTGCAAATTACATAGCATATGCTGTTTTTTAAAATAATATAAATGCATTCCAGCAACCATAATAATCAACGAAGTAAGAAAAGATATTCTTATCAGTAGGAATTTACAAGTATTACTACATCCTGCATGGGGGAGGACAGTGGGAGTGTCAATGAGTTCAGTTTCTTTGATTTTGTCTGGTTTTGATATAGCCAGTAACTTTTCCACCCTTTTGGTCATTTACACACTTACCTTTTTCATTTGTCCTTGTTTTGTAAATGGGAGACTCTTGATAGTTTGCTGATACCTTACTGAGCAGCAGAGACTCCCCTCCGAGAGAGCGGCCTCGTCAATGCCGGCATCCTGGGAGAAGTTCCCATGGGAACTTGGACCTCCTTAGTGAGTCAGCCCGGTGCCTCAAGTCTTCCAGAAACCACGCTGTCCTAGTTTCTTTGGTCACGAACCTACGTGTTTAAGACATTTCCCCTTGTGCTGAGGCCTCATCTATGTGTTGGGGTTTTACTAGGGCCACCCAGCAGGAGCATGAGCTGCGGAAGGGGAGGCCTCTGACTGATACCTTCCCCATTGCAGCAGGATCCCTGGTGTACAGCAGTGATTCTAGCAGAAAAAGAAATGTTTTGTTGATTTCTTTTATGTGACTTGATGTATTGACTGTCAACTGTATTGGCAGAAGGCTGCTTCACCAGTTCAGCTGTGCCTCCATGAGGGAAAGCTTACAAGCTGTTATCAGTATTTTGTCAAATCTTGAATTATTGGAATAAATGTATGTAAATCTTCAGATACACTTAAAACCTCAAGAGTAAATATTCATCACTCCTAAGATTAAGGAATCTAATCATGTTTTATAAGAGATATACTCCTGAACTCCAGCTCTTTCTTATCTGGTACAATAACTTTGTAAATGATTCTGAATAGGAGGTTCTTATTCATTTTGTTAACACACTCACTCTGATACAACCATCCTTTGTGGAGAATGCTTACATTTTCTTGACTGTCATTCAGCTGGTCAGCAGATAACCTTCTTATCCTAGCATTCTCCAAAATTTTCTAAATAGAACTTATCCTTATCTAAATTGGATGCTCCAAGTGCTGCTCTGAAAGCTTTTCTTCATGCAGCTGAGAGCCAGTGGCAACACCTTCCTGCTGAAACATTTTTTTTCTTAGGAAAATAAGTAATCTGGAGGAAAAAATATGAAAAAATAATACAGCATCTGAATCCTTCAGAACCCAAGTATAATTTAATTCACAGAGGCAAGCTTCATTAAAATAATATTAATATTGTAACCTAAGGCAGTGAAAGCAGGGGAACATAGGAAAGGATTAAATACCAAACGAGTATGCACAACAGGTAATGCTAAACAGGTTTTCCATCATTACTGGCCATTGGAGGTTTATCCATTAATAGTTTTAGGCTTAATGCTAAATCATAAGATTTATGGTTTATATAGGAATGCTTCAGTTTTAATTTGTTTTACAAGTTTCACCTTAAACATATGACAATTGGGACCAAAACTGAATTCCAACAAAGAAACTCAATCTGCCTGCTTCACTAGCACTGTAGCGCTACTCTGAGTTTACAGAACATTCCTGTGTTGTGTTTTCTCTCCTCTTGTGAAGCAGAGATCCCATTATACCTCTGTTGAATCATGTCACGAGAAACTGAAGCAGCTTCTACTGTGAATTAGACTCAAACATAGTAGGATTTCTGAGAATGAGAAAAGGTCTCTTCTGAATTAAAGGAAAACATCCTGCCATGTTTCTTATTTTTAAAATGAACAGATTTTTATACCAAAAAGTAGGGCAAATAAACAATGCTATAGTGAAAGCTAACATATGTGCATATACATACTCTACTCACTTTAATTTAAAAAAAAGCAAACTCATAAAAACAAAGGCCCAAAACGAACAAAAGATTGTCACCAGGATGAGACAGTATATTTTCTGAAGGAATATTTGCATGTCCTGTGAAAGGCAGAAATGTTTTTCAACCCTGTTGCACCATTGTATCACGGGACTTTTGATATTTACACTATAGTATTGCAGGTGCAAACTTGCCATTCATAGTAAGGCGGCTGTGGTGATGCATGTTGAGGCCCTAGATCTTTAGCAAGTTTGTTTTATGGTATGCTTGCACACACACATGGAGCAAGTGCAGAACACAGGAAAGTCTTTAGCTCTGTTGGGGCCAGCCCTGCCATCTGGCCTCCCTCTCCATGGCAGTAAGTAGCATGTTCTTCTCCCACTAGCATCCACACCCAGGCAGAGCTCTGTGCAACATCCAGATCAGCAGGTATACACAGCCACACCACCTCAGCAGTCTGAAGATGGACCGTTCTTTTAATTATTATTACTTTTATTTTATTTTATGATTTTTTAGCTTCCACTTTTTTATTGTTGATTTAAAACTTACGCACTAGAAGTTTCTTTCTGACTAAAAACTTTTAGATTAACTTTTCTATTCATAAGATTAAAATACCATTACATTAAAAGTCTGAGACCTAAGACCATCACCAATGTAAAACAGTAGCGCCAAACTAAAATCATGAGCTGTGATTAAATTATAGAGATCCAGGATAACCATTAGCATTGCATTGAAAGTATAAGAATTTTCACCTTGAAAGTTCATATGAGGAATTAAGATGCTGAACTGAACATGTGTTAGACTGCAGATGTCTAGCCTTTGTATGCATTACTGTACGCTCTCCCTTTACAAGCATTTCTACTTTGTATTCCTGTGTAGGGCTGAATGGAAACCTTACAGAGAAAATCTCCTAATGAAATGTTTGTTTCTCTTTACCAGTGTATCATTCTATTCCCTTATGTTATATGTCTACAATGCAGTATCTCCAAGTGTTTGTTTTTCAGATTATTGAAGGTTTAGAAAAATTGAAACAGGTCTTTGTAGAATCCAAGAATTCCTTCAAAGAAAAAAAAAGCAAATTGATGCTCTTTTTTTCTGCCTTTCTAATAGCAAAAACCCCTGTATTTGAGGTTATTTCAAGTTGGTCAGGAAGACTGCAAATTGTATTCACAGAACAAATAGCTTTAACAGAGGATGGCTATAATGCACTCTTCTGTGTTTACAAGCCAGCCTGCAGAGCAGGCTGTCACTTGGGAAATTTCTACGTGTTGTTCAATTAACAAGCAAGGAAATAACAGATCATCACAAGAAGAGGAAATATTCAGAAAAGGTTATGGGTAAGACTTCCAATTAACTCAGCTAGCACAGGTATTATTGAAATTTGGAACCTTTTGATAGTCTTCCCCATTATTAGATTTACACGTAGTGAGTGTATCAATACTCAGGCTTCTTCACAGTGTATTGTCAGATACATTTCCTGCTAGGTAGTAGCTAGTTTACTGTTTATAATGAGGTTTCCTGTTAGCATACTATTCACGAGACCTTGCTTTAACAATTTTTTTGTATGGTATGCTTGTATACATGCATGCAGCTTGCCCCCTTGGCACAAGAATTTGTATGTGGGCTTTTTATTGATTATTATCTAGTAACTGTAGTTTACAAAGCATTAGTTTGAGTGTGCTAGTTGTAATATCTCCACTATAAATAATTAAAAATCAAGAACTTGCTGTTAAATTTGCATATTTGTGTAACTTAGTGGGCAAAGAATATGAGACGTATGTTCATGCTGCTTCTTAAGCAACTAGGATGTATGTCTATTTTCTGTGTAGCTTAGCCAATGTATGCAATGTCACCCACTCACACATATTCATCTTTACACCCAAATTCATACCTACCTCACATTTTTCCTTCTACAGAAAGATGTCTACCCTCTGCGTACATTATTGATGCTGTCCCTTAACAGGCTTTTCTGGTTTCTGTTCCTGGGTAGGGCTGAACAGAAACCTCTAAAAAAAAATCTCTTAATGAAATGTTTATTTCTCTTTGCCTGTCTATCCATCTATATTCTTATGTTATGGCTCTGCCACATAGTATCTCTGAGCTAAGCGTATTCCTTTGCTTTGGCTCTGGTGTTCATTGGACTTTTCCAGGAGGACTCCTCTGTGACTCAGTTCAATTAAACAGCAGAAAAAAACCTCTTCTGGACATAGTTTCAAGGTATGGCTTGATGCAAACTGACCGTTTTGTTACTGCTCAGATGTAGACATTCAACTCCTGCCCCCCCCAAATCCTACTTCCTAACGCCTTGCTCACACCACTCACATTGTGCCAACTTGAGTGCCATCCACAGCAAGCCAGTGCAGTTCACTGAAATGGTACAAAACTAACTTGGTAACATATGCTTAGATAGACCTTGCAACTTTACCCTTTGCACAGTTCCCTGTGGGCATCCCTCTATGAATAACACATCAGAAAAGGGCTTCTGACTTTTGGTGAGTTGCCTGTTCCACCCTTGCCATGATGCTGTGAGGCTATGTTGTGCACACAATAATTGATTAAAAAAAATTAGCAAAATACAGCAAAACAGGAAGATAAAAGCATTTGTCCCAAGCCCATCTGGAAGAAAAAAAAATCTGTGACAGTCTAACCATCTAATGTAAAACTACTCTGAATTCACCTTACACTTTCACAAATGTAGCTCAGAATAATAGAGAACCTGTCTCAGCATTTGTTATTGTCCCTGAACTTTTAAAAATAAGCTTGATCCTCAAGGCTTAGAATATTGCATCCCACTGATTTAAGCAGTTTAGAAATATACAAACATACACCTCCACAGCTGTAAAACATTAAACCTCTAAAGCTCTTAGTGCTACTGCCTAGAATCAATGTTTCATTTCCTAAGCTTTGTAGCAACTGGTATATTTTTTTACTAACCTGGAGTGATGCAGATTGCTCATAAAGTACCAGCTGCTTTAATATATCTCTTGATAAGGCTATCCTATTAGTATGTGGGAAAACAGTGATTTAGTACTAAACTTTAAAAAAAGGTCAAATTAATAAACAGCAATAGCAAAAAAGAAACACAATATGTTGAAAAGAAAAAAGGATTGTCCTTCAAAACATGGACGTGTTTCAGATCTGCAGCAGTCTAAATGCTTTGGACAACGTGGGTTGCATGGGCTAGTGCAGTGCTGTGCTTCTTTATATTGCATGCAGTTATACCCATTTCTGTGAGTTTGCCTGAGGTGCAGACCTGCACCATGAACCTCTTCTGAGCCCTATCGCAACATGCAATTCCCTGTCCTTTTGGAAAGACTCTAGAGACTCAAATGCAGCATCAGCCTTAGGCAGTGCTGGATTGTGATACTGCTGTCCTGCTACTCATGGCACCTTTCTGCGTGTTAATCCGGTCATCAGAGCAAACAGGAGAAAAGAATCTTGCTCTCGCCATTAACTTTAAGGGGATATTGAAATATACTGGAAGCATTCAAGAACATATGCATGCCTAAATGAGAAATAATGTATTTCTAACGTACTTTTAGATTCTTTTCCCAGGGCAACAAATTGTGAAACTTAATAAAAAAGTGAATGAAGAAAGTGCTAGGCTGTCTCTAATAAAATCCACTTTTTGTGTGTTAAGGCAACAGTATCAGTCTGACACCTGGCTGACAATTATTTTTCCAAGCTTGACACACAAAAAGAATGGACATTTCTGCAATCTGAACATCAATACTTTCAGGATCTGATAAGCAGAAAATAAAAGTTAATCTGAATAAGAAATAGGCAGATTTTGGCATACATCCAGGTTAATGTAAGGACTGTCAGGTTGCTGCAATGTTTTCTTTGGTCTGCCAAAAAGTTGGCTACCTTGTGCTAGCTAATATGATTTAAAGAATACACTCTTCGTTAAATTTAAGCCTGCGTGCTACTAGTGAAGGTAAAGGCATATACAAAGGAGTTTTAGTATAAGGGCTGAGACACTTATCAATGTATTTATTCTATGTTTCTGTTTTTTAATGAAAATCACCCAATAAGTTAAATCTTATATACCCTAATATTCTTGAGTCAGAGGTTATACATCTTTCAAAATTCATGCTACCACTGTAGGCTGCTTGTATGAATAAATGGAAGAGGTTGTTCACCAACAGGCCTGTCTTACCAGAACAAAGAGAAAAGGTAAAAGTAATTTATGTTATGGCAAAATTGGCTCCTGACACAGCTGATTCATCTGTACCTAGAAAAAAACATTGACATTGCAAGTATCTTCTACCATTACCAAAAGCTGGGGGGGAGCCATCCCTGTTCAATTTTTATATTGTATTTTCCCAGTAATGCCAGACATGTTCAGAAGCTTATCTGTCAGACAGCTATGGAGAATCATTCAACTTTGAAGCGTTCATCCTTATCAGAGTCACATTCATCCACTTGGACATTGCAAATCAATAACTGGGAATGATTTGGGGAACATTGTGACAAAACAGTCTCTCAGAATATAGCCCTTAATGAAGTGGATATTGTGTACATTTTTTTAAGTTGGCTAAATTCATATGTTTAATTCTAGCTACAATTTGCTGCTTGTCCTTTTAGTGATTCAGATTTCCGTGGGCATCTTTTTAAATTCAGGTTTAGTCTTTTGAACTAAAAGACTTGCTATATTTAGAAATTATGGCACTTCTCAGTACAATATGTGGATGACTTTGTTTCTGTAAGTTCATTCTGTGTTATTTGTATCTTTCAGTAAAAAGCACAGCCTGTATCTAATAGCTGTGCTTGAACTGCAGCACAGTTTTTTAGAAAAGCATCAATCTTGATTTGGCATCACTGGCAAAATGTAGCACTTTTTTTTTCAGTAGTTAATTACCCTCCTTGGTTAAAATTAAATACATTAGTAAACAAACCTGCCTTCTGTCCTTTCTGAATGTATTTATATTCAGCTTGCAACCACTGGACCTTTGGTAATTAGGCAGGAGATAAACTCTTTTACTGTCAAACTTCTGCTTCTCATATTAGATGTGAGACTATGATTAAGTCCCAACCCCTTAACCTTCTCTTTGATGAGCTAAGTAGATTAACCTTCTGGAGTCTTTCACTAGAAGGCATGTCTTCTAATTCTTTAATCATTCCCTAGGCTCTGTTATGAACCTTGTCCAATTTCTCAGCATCCTTCTTGAAATTTGGATGCTTGAAATAGGCACAGTGTTCTAGCCACAGTTACACTGGTGCCAAACATAGAAGTAATATATTGTACTTCTGTCCCCCTCAATCAAGTCTTATGAGTAAAGTGGGAGTTGGCCTGCCTTATTTTATACAAATGAAACACAGAGACACCGTCTTACCCTTGAGACTTATTGTCATCCTTTTTGCCACGCTACGTCTGTGGTAGCATCCTGATTCTTATTCACAGTGCTGCTCTTCTGCAGACTTGCTGGAAAGGGGCTTGGTGGGTTTGGCAGGCTTCAATTTAGCTTTCACATAGAGCTCTCCACTCTGTACAACGCATAAGATTTCTTTTCTTTGATCACACTCCATTCTAGAGCAGATGCGTAATCAGCTGTGGCAGTGAGCTGACATTTTAAACAGCGACACTGAGCTTCCCTCTAGTAGCAGGATGTGTGTGAGCTAAGAAAAGGCAGCACCCTAAGCTGTTTGCAGCTTTGTACATGCACCTCGATGTGTTCCTGGATCGGGACAGTAGGAAAACAGAACCGCTGCGTGTTGGACCTCTGTCAGCCTCACATCCCAAGACGGAAGAATGGCTAAATCAACATCTGGGAGGGCACACAGAAACAGACCAAAGTTAATATTTTAGTCTTTATTTTCTTTCTAAGTTCTTAAAGAGGTGCTTCGTGGTGCTCTTTTCCAAAATCACCTCATATTTTTTAGTCTTTTCTGTTCCCATAGTGTTCTTACCACCCATAGATCTGTTAGCATGGAGGATTATTTAAGAGGTACAGTTCAATTCCTGTTCTTACCACTTGACCCCATTATATTTTGGGCCAAATTCCCAGGTCAGTTTAAAAGCCTGAGGGTGAAATCAAAGCTTTGACAAACTCAGAAGGTGCTCTGCTGTCAGTATGGCCAGGGCTAGGCTCTTCCCTCAGGCTTTTCCTGCAAGCTCTTAGAAGAAAGACATTTAAGGAATTAGCTGCCTATGGCTCTTTATTTTTTTCTCCTGTGCATTTTTAAATTGAAGGTAATATTTCAAGTGTAGACTAGTTGTATTGAGCCTTACACTTCCCCCAGCTTTCAGGGGTGTGATGTCACTCAGTTCAGTGCAAAGACCAAGTGTACCATAGAGTGCTTTGCTATTTGTTGACAAATAAGAGTGTGTGGTTTCACAGAGAGAACTCAAGGAAGGTCAGTCCTTGGCTTTCACAGAATCACAGAATCATATAGGTTGGAAAAGACCTTTAAGATCATCGAGTCCAACCGTAAACCTAACACTACCAAGACCACCAACAAAGGATTGTCCCCTTTGGAAGGGAAGAAGAGGGCAACTTGCATTGGGCTTACATAAATATGATGTATAGAATAACTTTGAAGCTAATATATGCATGTAGGATGCAATTAAAAATACCAGCACAACTTGAATAAATTATGACTAGCTGAGGGGTATTACAAATAGTTTGGTTAGAAGATGTGTTGTGGTATGATTTATTTTAATACAGGAAAGTGTTCATTGAGCTTCTAAAGTGTAATTCAGTTTTTCTACATACACAGTGTTGTGGTTTAACCCCAGCTGGCAGCTAAGCCCCACACAGCTGCTTGCTCACTCCCCCTTGGTGGGATGGGGGAGAGAATCGGAAGGGTAAAAGTGAGAAAACTCATGGGTTGAGATAAAAACAGTTTAATAGAGAAAGCAAAAGCTGCACACGCAAGCAAAGCAAAGCAAGGAATTCATTCACTCCTTCCCATGGGCAGGCAGGTGTTCAGCCATCTCCAGGAAAGCAGGGCTCCATCACGCGTAACGGTTACCTGGGAAGACAAACGCCATCACTCCAAACATCCCCCCCTTCCTTCTCCTTCCCCAGCTCTATATGCTGAGCATGATGCCATATGGTATGGGATAGCCCTTTGGTCAGCTGGGGTCAGCTGTCCCAGCCGTGTCCCCTCCCAACTTCTTGTGCACCCCCAGCCTACTCGCTGGTGGGGTGGGGTGAGGAGCAGAAAAGGCCTTGACTCTGTGTAAGCACTGCTCAGCAGTAACGAAAACATCCCTGTGTTATCAACACTGTTTTCAGCACAAGTCCAAAACACAGCCCCATACCAGCTACTATGAAGAAAACTAACTCTACCCCAGCCAAAACCAGCACAACAGTTGTACAAAGGACCTTTCAAAGTTTTGTGAAAACATATTCTTTTTTTAAGGTTGAATAGTATTCATGATGGAAAACTTAAAAGAAATCAAACAATCACCAGAACCAGAAAGCTGAAAAACAGAGAGACACAGACACAGGTATTCAAGTGTATTAATTCTGTCAAGCTTGCAATGACTTTGAGAATGAATGAATGAATCTATGACCAGTAACACACAAAAAGGGAACAGACACCAGTTTTTCAGATGCATACTTGAAAGATAACAGGAAAAGCAGTGGAAGTTTCAGAGGTAAGAGATACTGCTAAGTGTGCTATTTTTTTTCTTATTCTCATTTCTATATATGGATCATGTTCACATTTACTGTACATCTTAGACATGTTATGGTTTTTAGGAAAGCATCTGCTTGCCTTGTTTTCCTTGCCACTTTTCATTAGCAGTAAAGTAGCAATATTTCTGGCCGTTTCATTTTATGGTTTTCTTCTTTCAATAGTAATTTCTTATGAGAAAGCAATCAGGGAAAAAGCAAACAGCGTTCATCTACTCTGTATGGATTAAAATCAGTCTTTGCAAATGGGAATGGTCAATAATCCTACAGAAAAGAAGTCCACATGTGTGATAATGAACTGTTGATTAAGTGACTGATTATAAAATTGTGCAATCCTTATATTTTGAGATTATTTCATGATTCAGAAACTAATACATGTTTTAATTAGTGCTGCTATTAGAATTTACACTGTCACATTTGTAAGATACTCCAGCAAGGGGCAGTGCAGGACACAGAAAGCGGTCTTCACAGTAAATCAACTCCTCCCTAGAGAGGTTTGAATCATGTTTATTTCAGTTATTCTTTGTTTGTTTATCATAGAAGTTCAAACAAATGAAATTAATTTTAAGTTGAGGAAACAGTCTTTTGTTATTTGTCTATACACAATTTCCGAGATGATAGTGTTAAAAAGGCAAAAACCTTTCTTAAAGGCAATTAATGATTGTGTATCATCCCTCAGCATTTGTAATATATATTAAGTGTGTCTAAGACAATGGAACACAAGATCAGGGCTGCAGAATCAGACCCGTAGTTTACTTTTTACCTTTTACAAAGCAACTATATGAAAAGTTTTTCATATTCTTGCAGATGGGATATGTATACAGGATGTGTTATTAATTTCATTTATCTGCAAGTAGAAGAGAGGCAATGATTTGCAGCTTTATGCAAGTCAACAGAAAACATCGATCAGACCAAAATTTCATTCAGAAACATTTCTGGAACTAAACAAGACCTGTAAAGAAATTTTCATTGTACAAAGCTATTTTCTAATACGGAAAGAATTGCAACCTTGTTCTTACTCGTTGCAACCTGATTATGTCAGTGGGGCAAAACAGGGCATAAAAGAGTGCAAAAGTTGTTCCAGGGTGTTTTGCACCTTGCCTTACGTTTACCTCCTGATTTTCTTAGAGCAATAATTAGCCTGATGATTGATAGTGAATTTTGAAACATAGGTGTCACAGAATCCGAACTGTATTTCTCTGTTAAATTCTGAGCTTGGCAAAGCCATTTTGAAGAAGTAGCAACCTATTTGCTAATGGTGCAGCAGTCCATGAAATGTCATCAGATTGAAAAGACAGAACAGAAAAATATAAGCATGTTTGGAGGTAAATTGGACATCCTGTTTGTAAAAGCTTGGATAAATTCACCGTGTCAGAACCAGTAATGTCACTGACCTGGGAATCTAATTCTAATTGTCTCCTATGTATTTAGTGATGCTTGTTTTACTTTATTTTACTGTATGAACTAAATTTTGCAACAATTCTGCATTCTTCCAGTTTGAGTGAGCCTTATCTTTTTTTAACCCAGGAGCCTGCATTTTCCATTTGAGAAATGCAAGTGAATGAGCTGATGCGAGTTTAGCATAGTTCTAGGAGTGACAAACCCAGGTGCCTAGTTTTTTGAGGATGTGCAAGCTATTTTAAAACATTTGGGGTTTGTACACCAATTGTTTGGAAATTTAAGATAAAAATAATTAGTCCATCAAGATTAGCTGTGTGTTAACCATGCCTAACGTCCTGTTCCTCATTATACTTCACCTGTTTGAATTAAATGCTTCGGAATGTTTAGGTTTTAATAAGAAGTGTGAATGTCCTCAACAGGTTGGGTTTTAGTCCTGAGTGTTGTATGGTAGGTTTGTACCCTCTTCTGCAGTCAGTAATGGGTAGAGGGCCCTTTCTAGTAGCAGAGTGTTAACACCACTCAGTGCTTCTGACCCCAAAAAGGAAAAAATAACAAAAGTCAATTAAACTTATTCTCAGCATTGCGTCAGATCACTAACACTTCATATTTAAATAGATCTTGAAGATCAGTTAATAATAAAGCCTTAATGGATTCAGTTAGATAAGCTCCAGGTCTTCGCTGTGCTTGTACAAAGAAGTTGTCTCACTCCCACAGTTTTATTAAAATAAAACGTGGCCTGCAGTGAAGCTGACAGCTGAGCAGTTACGTTACAAATCAGACTGTGATGGTAGGGCAGGCCGAATGAATATTGCCATTCGGCTTGTCAAAGGCAGGGTGAAAAACAAGGCTTGATGAATAGCAGAGTTTGGCCTATGTAGAACAAGGATGCAAGAGCAGCACAAGGGGCCCCGGGCCAGCAGTACCTACAAAAAGACGTGTCGTAGCACGTTAATTTTCACGTCATGTGGGCGTGACACTTTCATTAACAAAAATATTCTGGAAGTTGAATTATGGATATTCAAAATGAGAGGTGTTTAATTAATATTTATAACAGTGACAAGCAGTCACTGTAAATGGAGTTGAACCAAGACCGTGAGCTTTTTCTCCTGGCATGTGAGCTTATGGGCTAATGACAGCCTGTCTGGACAGCATTAGTGTATGGAATTATAACCAGAAGGATTATTTTAACCAACAGTCTTTTGCTGTGACTGGTTAATGCTGATAAAATAAGTTCTCAGCACCTATTTGGATCAAGTGACAGGTGATCCCTTTGACTGATTTTTAGCATATAATTCTGGCTTTCCAGGGAATGCACTTCCCCACAGCTTTGTGTGCCAAATGTAATGGGCATGGTAGTAATGGTATCTTCTGATTTTGCTTTCTCATCCTACATGCCCACAGAAGCTGCTCTGGAATAACATTTTGAGCATTCAGAGTCTGAGAAATAATAAATATTTTTGAGAAGATGATAGAGATTTTTTAATTTATTATCAGGGACAGCCACAACTGTTTTCCAGATCAAGATGCTTCAGATACTGCATCTCTTCACAACAGTGGTAATGTTGTCAGTGAAAAGAAGAGCAGATCCAGGTTAAAATAAAGGTATTGGCACTGTGTAGTATGATTTGAGTTTCTTCTTTTTTAATTAAGGTTATGGTAAAGCTACTTAATTATTACTTGCATATAGAAGAAAGAAGGTCAATGTGTACTACAGAGGAGTTCAAGAAAATCTGTCTTAAGAAGCTATAAAGGTATACTAATTTTTAAAAAATGAGCAGCAGTGGAGAACAGTAGTTGAATTACAAAGAGAAGCAATGATGAGAGTCACTGCAGAAGAGTGCAAAAGATGTACATTAGTGGCCTTGCTTTCTCTAAGTTTTAGCATTTACAGTGGCTGTGAGCAAATTAAAATGCAAATGCACAGATCTGCCTGACAAGAGGATGGCGAGCACCAGTCTCGGCTGTGGGTTAGCACTGCAAGCTGGTAATCCAGGGCACACACCCAGCAGACCTACGGTGCCGAGGGAGCACCTTCATCTCAGCCCGCTCTGTAGTCCTGCGGACAAGACGCCATCAAACCTCTTAGGCTTCAAATCAGACCAGACAGCTTTGTCTTGGTTTGCAGCCAAGGCATGTACTCTCTGTCACCGCTGTTTTCATGTTTTCCAGTGCCCTTTGAAATTGGCAAACGTACTGGAAATGTCTAAAATCCTCTGTTCCTCAGCAAAATTCTTTTGATTTTGACACCTTATGACGAAAAAAGCCCTGTCTCCAAGGTGGTTTTGTGTCCCTCCATCCGGACTGCCCTCTTAGTAGAAGAGGGAGGTGTTTTAATAATATTTTAACAGCAGGATATTTTAAAGGTAGATCAATATATAGAAGCATCGATTGAGCAGTGTCCCTTTAGCTAGTACACTGTTACAACCTTCCTAGCATGTTCTTATTAAAAATCATTGTATTAAGAAGAATCTAGTTGAATAGGTTAGAGCTGTTATTATGTTGTCTTGTACATGTACATGTATATATATCTATCTATCCTCTAAACAAAGTAACTGTTGTATAATAATAATTTATTTGTGCCTAAGACACTGTAATGTAAGACGAACGGAATTTCATTCTGGATGAGATTTCACTGAATATTTTTGAATGCGCTTCAACAATTCAGATATGGTACAATAATATTTTATTATAACACTGATCAGAAATAATGTATTTCTATTCTATTTGATCCATTTCATTCCCTCAGGCCTGTAAAATACTAAACATGAGTAACTTCATCCCCTTCAACAGGATCTACTCACAGGAAGCAAATTGCACGCGTGCATTGGTCTTTTTAGCTTTAGGTGTAAGAGTAAAAAAGGGGAAGTGTTGCAGTTGCTAGGTGACATTCAACTCAAACATATAACATACTGTAAATAAACACAGAAAGCCATGGCTCTGTCCGAATGCAGAGACTATTAAACAAAATCTTCCTCATCGGTGGGGAGACTTTTGGAAAAATTTAGTCTGAATGCGGAAATGAGCTGAAAGTAGGGAACAATGCGTTTAAAGCCTGTAGAGGTTGATACTTAGTGAAATGTAGGTCAGTCACATTACACCATACAGTCTCAGCTGCTGTGTTTTGTCATCTGCCTGTAATAAGAAGAACCAACGTAGGCAGTGGTTAACCTAGAGAGAAACGTGTTTTTCTCCAAAGAAGAAAAGATTGATTGATAGGAATGTGACTGTGCTGAATTTGAGCCTGGTATCGATGCCGAGCTCTGGAAAACGAGGAATAGCGAGTGACATGGGTCAGTGGGGGAATGGGCAGCATCGCACAGATTTTTTTTCTGAAAAATCCTGCCTTCTGGAAACTCATTTCCTTTGACTTAGGGCAAAATACACAAGGATCAGGAGGTATAAACTAAATTTACAAAACCCAGCAAAAACAGGCAAACAACCAACCCTTCCTCCCCCAACATGATCTCTGCTTCTGAGCCTTCAGTCTCTCACGTGCCATTAGAGCACGTTAGTCCTCTGATTCCATCGGGCTCTGCATCAATACCCACACACAGCATCTTCCTTCTCTCAGTCGTTCGTTTGTAATTTTCCTTGATAAAGTGGGTGGACACCACCACAGATAACGCAGCAGCTGATAGGTGCTATTTTACATTGTGCTATCTTAGGTGTAATGTTTCTCATCAGCAGAGGCATTTAAGTCATAAATAAACTAGAATGGCTGTTATTAAAATGTTTCTGAAGTTATATCATAACTAATTAATTTGTGATTACAGTTGCTGAAGATGTAGTTCTCTTTTTCTTTATTGAATCCTTTCATCTTTCCCGAAACCTGACAGTTATAGATGTTAAATCTTAATACATACTTTATTTATCACTCTTCAGGGATTTTTTTCTTAGTGGGTGGGGGTTGTATGTGTACTTGTTAATAAAAGCCACTTCTTAAGAGCAAATGAGCACCAAGCTACTCGAAATTTTTGGAGTCTCACAAGATTCACTTAATTTTTCTCATGTAGCTTTCTACAAGTAATGTATATCTTTTGGTGATAATTATTCAATAAGAATTCAGTAGCTGAATCTGTGTTTAAAAAGGTAAGCTGCTTGCTATATTCCTCCAAACAGTGTGGGAAAGGCCAGTGCTCATCTCTGGGAAGGAATTTAAATTGTGTTCACATGGGTTCACATGAGTCTAGAGAAGTCTGAAGGAGGGAGATAATGGACATAATGAAATATGTGGTGCAGGTGGAAGGGAACATGTTGCCAGAGATGGTGCTGAATCTTCTTATAGTAAACTGATGGGTAATGAAAAGAGCTCAAGCAGGACTGATTTTCAAGGGGAGAGAGCTTACAGTAGTATGAGAGAGTTTCTAAGACTCAGGCTGTGCAGCCAGTGCTTTCAGGGCCATAGGCTTTCTCAGGCATAAAGAGCAGTAAGTCTATGGCCCCACGGGTACCAGCATATACTTCACAGACCTTCTCTGGACCTTCACCTTCATGGGGTGTCTCATGCAGAGGCTTGTGTTCCTCTCTCTTCATTAATGACAGCAACTACTGTGTCATTGGTGAGCAGGCTGAGTTGATTAAAGGGTATTTTAAAGGTATGATTTCACCTTTGGTTTTGCTGTAGCCTTCCTGGGAGTGGGGAACAATGCACCTGTCTGTCATCTTCTCTGCTAACAAATTATTCTCCACTCAGCAGCGTTTTTTCCCTTGCCCCTGTCCCCTTTGGGAAAGGGAGCTAAAGGAGTCAGCTTTGGCCCACGAGTCTTTGCTGGTACAATGTACCCCCCTTGTTGGCAGCTCATGTGAGCTGGAGGCAAGAGAACGGGCTAGAGACAGGTTCCTGCTGTCAGACTCGGGGCCACAATGTAAAACATTTCTTACAGCTCCCTCTGTGTAGTCAGGCTGCAGGAGTCACCGTCACTGCTGCCAAATGTCTGAGTGTTGTGTGAGAGGCATGATATTTGGCAGCTCTCTCAGTTTAAACAAAAGGGGTTTTCCTGCTGCAAACAGACCCAAGTAAAGGTAAGCACATCTTGATGGTACTGATTCACGCCACAGGAAATTCATAGGCTTCTCCTTGAAACAGACACTTCTTCAGCAGAAAATTATGGTATCTAGTCTGTGTGTTACCTCCAGGGACTGAAACAAGTTATTCATTCATTATGCATTTATGAGCTTGGTTATTCATCTGCTAATGTGTCTAGGAGTAAAAATGCCTATTTACTCAGATGACGTCTTGAGGTATTAAAGCTCCTATAACAGCATATTTCAGTCACATATTTCAGTCTTAATGGTCTTATAAGATCTACTAGATCTACATAGAAACATCTGTTTTAACTCCTCCTTTCATTTTGCATATCAGGAGATTCTTTGGGGATAAAACTGCACAGAGATTTTCACTGGTTGTAAGGGTAAAGGTAATCAGATGATCAGGAAACCCATGGTTGTTGCAGATTATTTGGTGACATTTCTAATAGACTGCTCCACTGTTCTGTATTTATCCACTTCAGACACTTCAGGACTAATTGTATCAAATGAACATAGTTTTTTCCTTCACTTGCTACATTATGTTAGAGTCATAGACCTGAAAAGGACCGCAAGAAGTCACCTAGACAATTCCCTCATCCTGTGGCAGGCTTGTCTTTAACAGCGGTTTGAAAAGTTTAAGGAACAGTTTAAGCAGCAACAGAAATGCTGTCACCACAACTCTAGGCAGTCTGTCCAAGAGCTTCAGGATATTTCTTTCAAAGAATGTTTTTCCTTGTTTCTAACCTGAATCTTCCTTGCTGTAGTCTACACTCATTATTTCCTGTCCTGCCTGCTGTGGACATGAAGAACAGATTTGGTTTTAGGGCCTCATCTGGGTCTTCTTGTATTGGAAGTAGCAGAAGGATCATTTCATTTCTCTTGCAGGTTGTCCTTCTGTTAGGTATGCCCAGGCAGAATTTGCCTTTCTTACAGCAGAGTGAAACTTGCACAGCAATCCCCTACGATCCTTAATCCTTTTTCTATAGAACTGTTGCACAGAAACTTGTTTTCCATCCTGTTGTTCCATAGATAGAGTGTTTGTGAAAAGAAAAAAATAATTTGTGTGGATCTTAGCATAGGGTAACACACACAGAGGGGGTTGAATCTCCTGAACAGGATGGTTGGTGTCTGTCTGGTGGTGACAGGAGTTTCCATTGCAAGGGTACATGCAGCGGCATCTTCAGCTGCATGGGGTGAGACCCTTGAGCTGCTGCTCTGCTCACTTAAAATCCAGCTGTCCATGGTCCAAAGTCACCACCCAGCACTTGCATAATTCATTGCTATGTATATATCTTAACTACATACAAAATATCTCTTAAATATCTTAACTATACATAAAAGACTGTCCTACGTGACCATTTCTGCAGGAACAGTTGGTATTTACTACTTTCAAAAGTCTTATCTGTGTAAAATTCTACAGCAGGAACCACCAAGAGCAATCTTTGCCACACTCCACCCAGGGTGATACCACTTCCAGCTATACAAATAGGACTAGACACAGCATGACCTGGGAGGGGGGAGTAATTTCTAGAACTGTCCAAAATTCCCACCAGGAGGGCTCCTGTAACATCGGTCAAACACTTGACTGTGAATGATCAGGCCATCACCTAGTTTCAGGCTGGTCCCTGGTCTCAGACCAGTCCTTTTTCTCATCTCTACAGGTGACTGGCTGGGGAGTTCCTGAACTAAGGAATGAGTGAAGTACACTGGGTGTGCATAAACCACAGCCCTGATACCCACCTACACTCCAGTTATAAGAATGAAACAAACTTTATTTTCATACATATAACTTTCTTATAGTTATATAAGAAGAAGACTTTCTTATAGAAAGTCACTTAAAACTTTCACCATGACATACTTCTGCAGTTGATTTTTCCTGCCTAAGAATAGTGTAACTTGCTCTTTTCCATGCTGAGTAACGCTCTTTTTTGTTTGTTTGTTTCCGAAACACTTTTATAATCTATTGAGATTCTTTTGGGTTGCTGTCTTATTTTTCAATGTCCTTGCAGTCCTTCATAGTATGCTGTGATCTGCAGACTTGGCAAGCACACTTTCTATTCTGTCATCTAAATCGCTAATTAAAATTTTGGGCAATACTGGATGTGGGACCCCTGGATAACTCTGCTCATTCCATCCTTTGATTTTGCAACATAGTGCTTCATTAACTAATCTGATAAACTCAGTCATGTTTTTATCTGTTGTATGAACATTTCATTCAGACCTGTTTTTCCTCATGTTACTTATAAGAATGTTATGTGAGACAGTGTCAAAATCTAAGCAGCTAACACTTCTCTTGTAAAAAGCCTGTTATCACGTTGTAGAAGGAAATTAGATTGGTTTGACAATATTCTTGGCAAACCCAAGCTGGCTGCTAGTCATCGCTTAACCCACATCCATTATCATTACAATTCTCTGAAATAAGTAGTAGAAGTTCCTGGTTTTCTCATCTTTTAACAATTATAATCGTTTAAGTTTTTCCTCATTTATTTGCCATAAATGTGTGTAAAGATACTACCAAATAAGTCCTGATCTGAATTTTAGGCACACACAGAGCAAAAGGTTGGTCAGTAGCATTAGGTGTTTACTGCCTAAGTAAAAGATGACAAAACAGGCAAGAGAGGTAAAAGGTAACAGTGAAACCTGTGTGAGGTGAATGGTCAGCACTGCTAGCGGTCTAGTATTACAATGGCTTCACCCGTAGAGGAAGGAAATGGTGTTCTTCATCTCCCCAGTGGACAGGAGTAAAAGACATCATCCTTGACTCCTTCCTTAAAGAAAAGGTGTGAAAGACAAGAAGGGAGTTTTTAGAAAGTACTGGTATAGATCACTGATTCAGGCAGACCTTCTGTCACTGTGGAGACTGCAGCAGTCTTCAGGAATAATTTGATCCTGGCTTAGGCAGATGGATAAATGACCTCCTGCGGTCCTTTCCATCTCCTTTTCTGTATTCTATGTTTATAGGCATCATGGAAAATAAGAATTTTGAGAAGGGATTTGTAGAAGGATAATTGGGTAACTTCAAGTGCTTGTGTGAAGTTCATCTTAAATATGAAGCAGAGGGCTGGAGACAGCACAAAGGTGTGTGGCTGAATATTCAACAAGTGTGTATATAAGAGGATTTCCATTCCTTTAAGCATTCCATTGGCTGCTGCATTCAAACTTTAGATGAATGCAGGTGCTTCTTCTCTAAATAAATTGTTTTAAGATACTAGGATTTAGTAGTTTGTGGCTGAGGATGCCACCTGAAATAAAAAGGGTTTCTTTTTAAACTGATACCTATTACTTAATCATATCTAACTTTGCAGGTATATTGCATAGATTCATTTCTTTCTGTCTGAATGGAGGTACTTTACAGCTTAACAACCACAGCTAGTGATTCAAAAAGTGCCCTATAGGGTAAGAGCTTCAGAAAATGCCGCTGACTGTCTCTCCTTAGTAGTGATAGGGGTACTCTTTTTCTCACTGGCATGATAGAATGACATGTTTCAAATTCAGTTTTGTACTCATTATTCTGTTCCTTCTCTTAGAGGCATCTATCCCCTTAACATTGAACAGTACACCTGGCCTATCAGGACATGTCAGTTTTCCCTTGACATGCCTTTACATGGCTCTAATTCCCTCCCTCTCTCCGCCACCCAACCTCTTAGCCTTTCCCTGGGCAGAAGGGGAGGGCAGGAGATATGGTGCAATGGCATCTTCTCTTAACACTTGAACCAAAAAGGGTCATCCAGATGCAAGCCTTGGTGCTCCTGAATATGAATCTTGTCTGAAGGCAATAAACATTGCAACCAGAGTAAGAGTTTTGCATCCAGAAGGGTTCCTAATTATAAAATAGCTTTCCTTCTTACATTTATCTTGGAGTCCTGATGTTCCAGGAGCTGAGGTAAACTTAACAATATCCTTAAGAGGGAGATAAACCTATGTGAATTAGGATTGCAAATATCTGCTTTGAAATTGCCAACCTTATCTGTTCTAATTAGTTTCCTTAGTGCATATTATACTCTATTTTAGCCACACTACTTTTATTTTATTAATGATAACCATATAATGTTGTAGATAAGGGATCTTGGTTTAGGTACAGTTATCCCTAATCTGTGGGTATTGGTGTGAAACCATTACTGGAATCATATTTCTTCCTGCAAAGTGTTGTCTCTCTCTTCCATTCTGCTGTGCTCTTGGCCAGGCAGCTTTGCTTTTTAGCTTTCATTGAACCCTGCTCCTCAAAACATTTCTATCACCCTTGACTCCTTCCTTAAAGCCTACTCCTTCCTCCCATCCTTTCTTTCCCTTCTGCTTTACTTCATGATGATCTTATTAATTTCTCAAATAGAAAGTAGAGAAGGCTCAAATTCTTATCTTCTCTTCCTGTTGTTCTCACCCATGCAATGACTTACAAGACATGAAATTTCCCACTCAGTCCAAAATTTCAGTCAGCCTCCGTCTTGCGTATCAAGAAAGAAAATCATAGAAAACAAGGCTGGAAGGAGCCTTTCAGTAAAAGTGTAGATCTTTCTGCTGCACTCTACTTCCCTCATGGTTATTATGGCAAGTATCATAAATACTAGACACCTCTTCCCAGGCATTTACTCCATTTTGTCTGGCCACAACCCTGCCAGAACCTTCTCTTCTCTGTCCTCCTTCTCCACCACCATCTGTAAGTATGTCATGACAACAGAAAAATTCAAAACATGGAGCAAATGAAGGAAATTACTGTGTTGGTAAACAAACCAAAAATGAAATCTGAGTTCAGTCTCAAAAGAAAGAAGACCTAGAAGCTCCTGCTGCTGGTGTTCCTTTTTTAAATTTATAATGACATAACAACCTTTGGTTTTAAAGCCACCTTCAGCTGAGGAGCAAATGTCAAATTTCCAGAGAGTGGAGCATCGCTACATTTCTCTTCCACTAAAATAAGGGACCTCAGAAAACATATACTACACAAGCCACAGAGTATGTAGGGCTGTGGATACAGGATATAGGTTTTAATCCCTGATTTCCCATAGTTTTTCACATATGTATTCAGCTTTGACTTGACCTTAGTGAGCAAGGCATGTACTGAAGTACCTGGTAGAATCGAAGCTGTGCAGAAATAGTTTACTGGTTCACGGAAGCTTTATTATCTTTTTAATTTACTAAAGTATTTTTTTAAGAAATGGGAGTACAGGAACCTTGATATGCTTATATGATTAAAATAAAGCATGGCTTTGGTATGGACTCAATACCTTAGAAACAAGGTATAGCAGAGAAAAAGTTAAATGTTTCAAATGTTCTGTGGAAAGAAGAGTGAATTCTGATTTTCTCGTTTGGTTTATCTTTTGAAGGATTTACTCTGATAGCTGGAGATTTATTGATTGAATCTACATCATTCAAAGAAGCAAATTAGTGCTTTGCTGTCAGATTCCGTAATAAAGTTCCATGCTGTGATTTGGTCTGTTTCAGCAAGAAAACATCTTTTTTTACTGTCTTCTCTTATTTGTTTTACTCCTGATGCACAGCAGTAGTATTCCCACCCTGTTTACAGCAGTGCTTCAACACATTCATTGCTCAAATGATAGAAAAAGGTCAATGACAAGGGACACGCTTGTTTCATTTGTGCTGTAGACAAACTACAAGTGTATAGAAAAGAAGCTCTGTATTTTGATTTCTGTCAACCAGATTTGATCATTAGTTGAAATCACTGGAAATGTTAGTTAATGACTAGGAGTTGTGTGAGCAAGTGGAGGACCACGGCTCTGACGGGCAAAACACATGCGGGTCCCGATTCTGCACTCAGCTAGACTGGTATGGCACCATGTAATTATGGGCTTCAGCAGGGAATCCTGGTAGAAAATGTGTTCCTCAGTGGAGAGGTAAGCCCAGCATTTATAGCTCTTTTGAAATAAATGGAGTTATGTTGTTATCAAATCACTATATTAGGAAACCAAAACAACCTTGGTGAATAATATTGAAAGGCACTGTGTTTTTATTTGCCAGCAGCTGTGCTTATTTCCAAATCTAGCTTGGTATAGGTGCATTTCTGATCGTTCTTTCTTGATCTTGTAAATCTAGCAAAACTAAACAGATTAAACTCTTACTATAATCAATAAATATCTTGATCCAATGATCAGTGCCCTTAATGTTAACTTCTCTTTGTATTAAGCATCCCTAAAATGTACTCTCTATCAAAAACTTACACCTCCTAAATATTGAGGAAAGCAAGGGGCATCATGGCTTCTTCAAATGTTTGTTATGAGAGAAAAAATATATCGGAGTGAATGGAGTGAATTTATTACAGTAAAATAGAGCCCCATCTTACAGATGATGTCAAATTCACTTGGATTTTTTTCTCATTGGTCCAACCAAGACTATGGCCTATGCTGTACATAAGCAAATTCATAGACAGTGAGAGACAGTCCTTATCACAGAACATGAACATTTTAAATTGACAAGTTTTAAAGGAAAGATCATTACAGCTGAAGAAGCATTTGAGAGTGTAGTCTATAGCTCAATATACCCACCAGGAAAATCAGTGCTCGAAATTGTTAAAAAAAAATTCTTATTTTTCCCCGCATTTCTTTTTAATGCTTAGAAATGTTCAGAAGATTTTATACTTTCCTCAGGGAAGAGTGTCCCTTGGTGTTCAGAAAACTGCCTCAGTAAATACTGGGGAGGCTGAAGGCATCATATGATCCACAGCATATGTACAACTGGGGAGATGCTGTGGAGGCTACCGCAGATTGTCCTGCCAGAGTGCATAGGCCACCCTGTGGAAAGGTAGAGCAGCTCCTAGGCTACGCGCCAGTTGAGTTGCTCAGGTTCTCTAAGTGGACAGCCTGTAAAATGTTAGTAACCCCTCATGATTGTTTTCTCAACTTGTTTTATAAAATATGCAAACCACCAAAGCTTAGCAAGGTGGGAGCCCAGCACTGGATTCTTTTTGACTTGTGCTACATCACTATCAAGGGGAGAACCAATGTAGCTCTGAGATTAATGGACTTAAGGTTATTTATACCAATTGAGGATGTGACCCAGTGTGTTCAGATATGTCTTGACCATGCAGTTCAAAATCTCTTGTATTTAACTGCCCGCTTTTTCTGGTTTTGACTCTCTCACTTCAATGCATCACTTCAATACTCTCTGCTTTATGGTTCACTAGGATTTTTTTGTTTGCAGAGGAGGTTGGTTCCTGCCTCTGTCATGGGACAGTAGGGCATAGAGGATATTCCTAATGCTCTATTATTGGCATAAGAAGTACCAGTGCTTGAGCACCAGGAAAAGAGAAGCTGGTGCAATTGCAATATGTGAGACTAACAGTTTATAATAACCGTAGTGGTATCTGCTATGCCAGTACCAAAGAAAGAAGATATACTCCCCGCTATTGCTGTGGTTTTGGTTAGAAACTTCATTCCCTAGACAAAATAATAAAACATTTCCACTTCAAGTGAGAGTCTGAAAAGTTGCCAAAAGCAAAACCAGTCATCCTTGCTCGTGTCCATTTCTCAGTTTCAGCTTGCCAGCAAGTGATTAGGAGGAAAGCATGCAAAGCTCCACTGTAAACACGGAATAAAGTGTGTGGGGGAGGGTCAGTCAGTACCCAAAAATCATAGCAATCTCCTATGGCAGGTGGCCTGAGATAAGTTTGGAAGGTTGCACCTAGCAAATTCAAACAGTAGAGAAAAAGATGAGAAACCTCCTTTCTGTTGAACATCCCACCAAGAAAGCAACTGAGGGAAACTCTGTGATGTTTTCTCTGGCCTTTTATTGTTATCGTTCTTAAGTTTTTAGCTCTGAATGTGCAAATGGCATGCAAGAATATAGGATAGAGACTTTTTCTATGCATGCTTAGGCCACACTCATATGAAGGGAGACTGCATGGTTTCAGCCTGATCCATGGGCTTTGTATCGAGAGTTAGGTTTCAGTTCAGGTAAGATTCTTCTTGCAGTTTGAGTTTTTTCTTTCAGTTCTGCTCATCCAGTTATAAAACTGCATTTCAGAATTGCCTTTATGCAACTAATATTGCAGGAATTAACTTTATTTTGATGCACGGTGTCTATAAAATGCTAATTCTTCAGCTTAGTACCCAATACTCGAAATTGAGCATTGTGAACCTGGATGGTTCACATACATATCCTAACTTATGTGTAAAGCTCTACATGTGCAGTTGCACAAGTACATAAAATAAGCTCACTCAACAGGGGAAGTGTGAGTCAACAAAACAAACCAAGGCACTATGCTAAAGCAAAACCAAAATATGCCCTGCCCATACATTCCAAAGCCAGTTTTTCCAGGTTCTCTGAGTAGCTGAGAATAATTGAACTCATGGTGCCTTTCTGGTGTCTGTTTATCTTAAAAGACCAGAGAGGAATTACCTTTTCTTTCAAATAGGTAAAGAACACCTTAAAATGGGCTGTGACATCACACATGGAATGCCTGCAGCTATCTTCAGATGGCTAAAAATGTTATTTATTACCTGATTACTGGAAAACTGAAGCTCTTTGCATATGTTCATACTCCATAGATGTGGCTTCTTCCATGTAGTTAAAATTAGATGTTTTCATCTCTTCCAAGTGGCGTCTTTCTGTTTGTTCCCTACTTTCCTAATCAATGGCATGTCAGCCACAGAAAAATTTTTAGAAGCAGGTATTTGCAATTTGTATTCTTTAAAGGGATACTCTTGCATATGAGCATGAACTCATGCAAATAAAAAGGATGGTAAATACTTTAACAGAACTTAGCATTTTATTCAAATGAATATCTTTTAATAATTTTTGCAATATTTGCTCAAGTATAGCACAGTGTTCTATGTGCAGATGCATATCGGCACATAGTATCTGAGCATTATCTCTGACCTTCAGATTTCTCCTTTTAGATCTCCATTAAGCACCAATTTGTTACTAAAGAATACTTTGCAATTAAAAATTTATTGCTTAAAAAGAAAAGGCAGCTTCCTGCCTAGTTCTTAATTAATCTTTATTTAAGACACTTAAATATTTATAGTGACTTACTTCTCTTTTCATTATAAATAGTGTAGTGATTCAAAGGACTTTTATGTTTCTGAAGAGTTTTCACTTTTACTGCAATGAGTACTCATTAAAAAATTCAGCATCTGTCTCAATCCATAGACTGTGATGCTAGTGCAGCTGTAAGTACAAAGATGTCAGGTTCAACGGTGGCAGATCGGTGTAGAAAGGGTCAGATTTCCCTTAGGCCTCATTGTCCCTCCTTGAAAAGTGGAACAAAGCACAGGTAAACTATTACTGTGCCTGCTAGACATAAGCAAGGTCCTAATAACTTCAGTTTATGCAAACTGCACAGCTAAGGGGACAAAGAAATATTTGATCTATGGGCTTAACCTTCTGCCTGCATCAGCATATGTTATGCCAGAGTAGCACACTGCTCTCCCGAAGGACAGCAGCAGTGAGCGCCAGTGGGTTTATGCAGCACCAAGGCACGGTGTTTCCTGGCTCTTGTGCCTTATGCAAGGCCACTGTCCGGTATCTGCACTGAGGGTTGGGTTGTCCCTGCTACTCCTGACCCACCAGTTGCCTGTACTGCAAACCGCTCGGCTCAGCCCCCAAGACAATTTTTAGACTTTCTGAACCCCTGCTTATCTTGCAGGTTTTCCCGGGAGTGACTGGGCTTGAAATCATCAACTGAGCCCTTTCCTGTATGCAACCTTTCAATTCCCCCAACTATTCAGTAATTTTGGTAATGATCTGGCTGATAGAATAGACTGTGCTTCCTCACCTTATAGACAAACCTACCCTGGAGCTGGATGGCAGAAGCTGGCCAGCAGTAATTCTACTGTTCCCTGTCTCTGATCTTCTTTCCTTCTGTAGAGCCATTTTTCTGTCTATCACCTTTTCTTTTTTGTCTGTTTTATCTTTAGAGGAGATAGAGACAGCCATGGAAGGTGAGGGAAGCATAATTTCTAAGAAGAATCCCATTTTCATACGCTGACACCAAACAGCTTCGCTGTTGAAAGGTGGCATACAGGTGGGAAGGGAGTCATTTAGGCTTGCAGTCAGGGACTGACAAACCAAGTGGGATTCCGTATCACACATTCAGTGGGAGGTCACACTTACTGGCCAAAGAGGACCCACTGATCTTTGCGTAAGAAGGTCATGATCTGTAAGCAATGGAAACGACCGTGGCTTTCCTTTTGGCATAGGGAAAGGTAAGGTGAACTTCTGCACGCAAGTTAAATTATGGAAACACCGCTGTGCTTCTGCATGGCCAAATTGCCTACGACAATAGGATACACCACAGTGTTCTGGGAAACATAGCAGGTAAAATTGCTAAGTGGATATGAGAAAACTGAAATCTAAATTGCAGTACAAGCAAATGACCTGCTGCTATAAACTGTACCCTTACAGATTTACTTACTGATTGCAATATGCTATTTATTATGCGTATAAGCTGTAGATTGATCAAAATTATTTGTTTCCATTTATATCATGTTGGAAAACTATGGGAGGTCACTGTTTGAATGAAGTATTCTACTGCCAATCATGATCATATGTAGAATAAGGAAATTGAATAAGAATTACTCTTGTAGTTTTCAGCTGAGTTATTTAACTAAAACCATAGTTGAAAAGGTGGGAATTTTTGCACTGTTTAAGTGGAAATACTTAATGTAGCCAGAGATCAATATCGATGCTTGAATGGGTGAAATGACATTTTAAGTATTGAACTGCTGAGTAAGGATAACATAACAGTATAATTGGTAATATGTGATATGCATCAGGGACGTTAGCTGACCATATTAAGTGAAATTTTGCTCTTAATCATGTGAATGGTTTCAAGGGTGTCCCTGAATGAGGTTCTTTTCTAATGTAAGGCCATTGATTTCATATATGAGTGAAATGGGGTTGTCCTCACAGATTCTTATAATATGGTATGTATCCATTCGTTGTAGTCTTGGAATAAAAATAGTTGATTAAATTGATACTATGTTAACAATTTTCCTTCCTAGTAAACTTGTACCTCCTGTATAGTTAGTTCTCTGTGAAAATTGTTATGTTTGTGTTACGATTGTTAGGTTTCTCTTTGCTGGAGTGATACTTGAATGGGTATAATTTTTGTGATGTAGGCAATAACTTTCAGCAATTCACAGTGAGACTTTTCTTCTCAGTTGCCTTCTGATAGCATCACCATTTCATTAGCCTTAGCTAGTAGGTAGATAGAGGTAGAGGTAGAGCAGTTTAGCAGATAATGCAATACCATGAAGGTTAAGTAGACCTCACCTATGTGACATGGGGCAAGTTATGTCATTTCTCTGCCCTTACCTGGTAGAAATGTGTCATCTGTGTAAGTCTTTCTGCAGTGATGGAACTTGCATAGCATCTAGGATAGCTGACATGAATTTTATTTCTACCACTTCCATTGCAAGGCCTGAGACAGGTGGTTCAGCCTCTTTGTACAGTCTGCATAATACCACTTCTCAACTAGTAAAGGATTTTAATACCTACTGCGGAAAAGAATGATAACTCTGGAAGCACTTAATATTTCTACTGAGCAATATAGCACAATAAACATGCTAGTATTTTCTAAGTTGAGATGGCATATTAACTAGACATGGTCTCTCAGAGATTCCCTGTTCCTAACTATTACTGATCACTGTCTACTGCATAGAGAAGAGGTTATCTCCTACACAGTGTCAGTGAAACAACCCTTGTTCTTTGTTATCTGCACAGTTTTGCCCAGCTGTCAGTCCAAGCTTGTCAAACAAGGATACTATGCTGACCACCACACTCTTTTTTGTCCATCCCAAAGCAATGCTTACTGAAATGTGTAATGTTCTTCACATATATCTCTGTGTTGCACATGTCATTATGAAACTAAGCTGAGACAATTAGAAAAGTTTAAACATGAATTTTGCTTCCTAACACACCAGGATAATCTTCAATAAAAAAATAGCTTGCTCCTGGCTAAGGTAGCATAGTGTCTGCTGCCTATGATTACTTGTGTGCTTTTGGAGTGATTTTGGAGTATTGCTCAAAGTAGAAGAACAACACATCACAAGCAGGCAGGAGATTTCTCTAGCACAGCAGCCATGAAAATTCTCAGTGTTTTATGGGCAGTTGGGACCAACTGAACAATCAGTATCAAATTAAGGAGGAGGCAGCTGGGGGGACTTGAAATCTTTTCCTTTCTTGTCATAGATACTGTGGTATTGCCTGTCTCTCTAAATGAAATAACAACAGGGAAGCCTCAGGGCAGATTATCTGCTTCCCCTCTCTTGGGGAGTCTGCTTTTCTTCCTTCTCAGCATATTAGAGGTGGCTGATCCATTGTAATGGAATGTCAAAGCCCTTTGGGACTTAAAAAATGTTGTGTGCATGGTATTGGAAGGGCAAAGAAAAAAACATTGACCCTACCAGATGTGATCTTTTCAGGTGGCACAAAGGTTTTAAGGAAAATCAGAAAAAAGAATGTACTTGGGTTGATGAAGCTTAAAGCAAATGAAATCATTCCAGGTGGTTGTCCAAACTTACAGCAAATATAATAATTCTAATTGGTTGCCCTCATAGCTCTTTCATTGAAAACTCCTTCAGTAATATGGCAACCTTTGCATTACAGATTACATATTGGTCACAGCAAGCTTGTTTTCTTATAGATTAAACTGATTCACTATGGCTATAACATTTGACAAAAACATCTGTTAGATCCAAACAGCTATTTGGTTTGATGACATTTCGACTCCTTTTATGAAGGACTGAGAAATATTTACTTACATGTGTGAGGAAGCGCTTTGCTTTGCTGAATATTCTGTACTCGCATGCAAACTACAATATCTAGGTGCAAACTAACATGGTAGCTATTTGCTGTTTGTTATTCAGTCATTCCTTATTCACCTACGACTTTTTGGAAAATTGTTTTCATCTGTTCAGTAAGCAGAAACATTATTGTTACTATGAGGTGGCTGTTCATGAACAATATCATTCTTCCTGCACCATAAGTCACATAAGGCAGAAGTCAAAACAATTATTAGCAATGCATAGCCAATAGCAAACAGCTGACAAACAACACACACGCTAAAAATGCTTTGTCCAAATAATTCAGTGCATAATTAACAAAAGCGTTGGCAGAAATCTGCTCATTAAAAATTTGCAAGTGGGAAATAGGGTTGGATAATGCATTTACAAACTAGCTACAATGGACGTAGTAGGAAAGTAGGGTTGCATCCTCATGCTCCCTGAGAACAGAATCATTCTTTGTCTATATAAGGATTGCTCAGAGCAGTTCCGATTAAGTTAACTGAAGGTATGGAATTCATATACATAACTGAGGTGCAACAAACCCAGTATGAACGCTTTCACTGAAAGAAAGTAGCATAAACATGTTGCCTGCTCCAAGGATGTGGTGGGTTGACCTTGGCCAGTGGCTAGGCACCCACCCAGCTGCTCTCTCAATCCCCCTCCTCAGAAGGACATGGGGACAAAATACGACAAAAAAGCTCATGAGTCAAGATAAAGACAAGGAGATTGCTTGCCAGTTACTGTCACAGGCAAAACAGACTCAACTTGGGGAAAATTAATTTAATTTACTGCCAATTAAAATAGATTCAGACAATGAGAAACCAGAAGAGATACATTAAAACAACATTTTTCCTCCCCCCTTTCCCAGGCTCAACTTCACTCCTTCACATCCAACTCCTCTCCTGCCCCCCTCCCAGCAGTGTAGGAGTGATGAGGGTTAAGGTCAGTAAAAAGCAGTTTCTCCCTGCTGCTACTTCCCTCTCCTTCTTCTCCCCTGCTCCAGTCTGGGCTCTCTCCCATGGGCCATAGTCCTTCAGGAAATATCTGCCTGCTCCGGCATGGGGTCCTCCATGGGCCACAGGGGATATCTGCTCCAGATCCTGGAGCACCTCCTCCTCTGACCTTGGTACTCCCTCTGTTGTTTCTCACTCATCTTTTTTCCCTCCTCCTCTGCCTGTGGGGCATTTTCTGCCCATTCTTAAATACGTTTTCTGAGAGGTGTCACCTGCTTGGCTCCTCACAGAGGCCACCCCTGCAGCCCCCTCACTGACCACACCTTGACACCTACACCCAATGCAAAGAACTAAGCTATCAAAAAATGATTTTTTTTTTACCTTTTAACTTACTCCTATTAATTTAATTATTTATTTGATTAGTCTTATGTTCCTGTTTTCAATTAAAAAATAAGGCCAGGACTATGCAAGAAGCTGTTGGCACACCAGTGTTACCTGAGGTGTGTTTATTGCAGTGCTGCCGTAGAAGGTTTAATTGCAGTAGAAGGTTTAATGTTCATTCTCGTACCAGTGGGGAAGCTCTGTAGGCATACTATAGTTCATATCTTTTGTAGGCTGGTACAAGCTATAACAAAAAAATACTTTTTTTGCCAAGGTTAAGCATAGGTGGGTGGGTGAGACTAACATGGAGGGGGACTAGCATGTCCAGTAGATTAAGCTATAGTTTGAAGATGCCCTTGAGCTCCTTCATTTTCTTTGCAGGGGTTCCAGTTGACTTGGGATCTTTTCTACACTGCAAAGTTTGGTCTTAAGATGTGCTCTGGGAGATGAAGCAGTGCACTGCCACAAAAGTGATTGAGCCAACGTGGTCTATTGTGGTCACACCCACAGCAGGAGTGCTTTCCTCATCGAGTCAGAAATATGGGTGTACTGTGTTCCACAAGCAAAGCATTCCTTGGGCTGGGCTTCAGCCACACCAGTAGTCCGACCTCGCGCCAGGGTAGTAAAATTGATCTGGAAAGGGTTTTGTTGTTTCCTATGCCCCAGGAAAAAAACAAACAAACATAAAAACAAACAACCCACAAATTTTACTGGGGAATTTGTCAGCCAGCCAGGGACTTGGATACCTTGCCCTAGACCAAGACAACTCTACTAACTGAAATATCAGCATAAATGCAGCAACATCCTGGGGCTGATTGGCAGTTTGCTTCTATGCCACTGGAAATTGTTCTTCTGAAGTGTGGGGTTAGCCTGTATGGTAAACTTTATTGAGCGGACTGGCATTGGGGTAGGTATATGCCTGCCCGAGAAAGTCTTTTGGCTGGGCCAGAATAATGATTTCATGTTAATCTACATAAACTGTTGCAGAAAGTTATGCAGACACACTTATTTGGATGTAAACCTCATTTTCTCATCAGTTTTGAATGGTTACCATTTCTCTATATAGAGTATGAATTTCAAAAGTAGTCACCGTTCTAATGTGAGTAGTTAGAAATAGCTTTTTCTGCAATATCTCTTCAGCCTAGTTTCCCTTTTTTGGACAAGGCTTTTAGGAATTGGCTTAAATTTAGTCCCAAATATGTGATTTCAGATTGACGTAAACAGATCTGCAGACAGGCTTATATACCATTTTAAGTTCAAATAGTACGGCCTACTCAGGCAGACAGGTTTTAGGCTAGGTTTTTCTAACGAGCATCAGGTTTGGCATCCAGCTGGTGCTGAAGGCTAGAAGGATTGATAAAAAAAACTTTCTTGTCTTATAGCAATAAGTAGTGGTACTGCCTTTCCTCCCCCAAAAAAAGAAGAAATGGTCTTTCTTGTGTAGTTAGTGATCTTCATCTTAACTGTTTACTAGAATCATAGAATCATAGAACCATTTAGGTTGGGAAGGACCTTTAAGATCATCAAGTCCAACCATTAACCTAATACTACCAAGTCCACCACTAAACCATGTTCCTAAGCACCACATCTACACATCTTCTAAATACCTCCAGAGACGGTGACTCTACCACTTCCTTGGGCAGCCGGTTCCAATGCCTGACAACCCTTTCGGTGAAGACATTTTTCCTAATATCCAATCTAAACCTCTCCTGACGCAACTTGAGGCCATTACCTCTTGTCCTATCATTTGTTACTTGGGAGAAGAGACTGACACCCATCTCGCTACAGCCTCCTTTCAGGTAGTTGTAGAGAGCAATAAGGTCTCCCCTCAGCCTCCTTTTCTCCAGGCTAAACAGCCCCAGTTCCCTCAGCTGCTCCTCATAAGACTTCTGCTCTAGACCCTTCACCAGCTTCCTTGCCCTTCTCTGGACATGCTCCAGCACCTCAATGTCTCTCTTGTAGTGAGGGGCCCAAAACTGAACACAGTAGTCGAGGTGCGGCCTCACCAGTGCCGAGTACAGGGGCATGATCACTTCCCTAGTCCTGCTGGCCACACTATTTCTGACACAAGCCAGGATGCTATTGGCTTTCTTGGCCACCTGGGCACACTGCTGGCTCATATTCAGGCAGCTGTCAACCAACACCCCCAGGTCCTTTTCTGCCAGGCAGCTTTCCAGCCACTCTTCCCCAAGCCTGTAGCGTTGCATGGGGTTGCTGTGGCCCAAGTGCAGGACCTTGCACTTGGCCTTGTTGAACCTCATACAATTGACCTCGGCCCATCGATCTAGCCTGTCCAGATCCCTCTGTAGAGCCTTCCTACCCTCAAGCAGATCAACATTTCCGCCCAACTTGGTGTTGTCTGCAAACTTCCTGAGGGTGCACTCAATGCCCTCGTCCAGATCATTGATAAAGATATTAAACAGAACTGGCCCCAACACAGATCCCTGGGGAACACCACTTGTGACCGGCTGCCAGCTGGACTTAACTCCATTCACCACCACTCTTTGGGCCCAGCCATCCAGCCAGTTTTTTACTCAGCGAAGCGTATGCCCGTCCAAGCCATGAGCAGCCAGTGTCTCCAGGAGAATGCTGTGGGAAATGGTGTCAAATGCTTTACTAAAGTCTAGGTAGGCAACATCCACAGCCTTTCCCTCATCCACTAAGCGGGTCACCTTGTCATAGAAGGAGATCAGGTTAGTCAAGCAGGACCTGCCTTTCATAAACCCACGCTGAATGGGCCTGATCACCTGGTTGTCCTGTACATGCCACATGATGGCCTTCAAGATGATCTGCTCCATAAACTTTCCCAGCACCGAGGTCAGACTGACAGGCCTGTAGTTCCCCAGATCCTCCTTCCGGCGCTTTTTGTAGATGGGCATCACATTTGCTAACCTCCAGTCAACTGGGACCTCCCCAGTTAATCAGGACTGCTGATAAAGGATGGAAAGTGGCTTGGTGAGCATTTCGACCAGTTCCCTCAGTACCCTTGGGTGGATCCCATCCGGCCCCATAGACTTGTGTGTGTGTCTAACGGGTGTAGCAGGTCGCTAACCATTTCCCCTTGGATTATGGGGGCTTCATTCTGTTCCTCATCCCTGTCTTCCAGCTCAGGGGGCTGGGTACCCAGAGAACAACTGGCCTTACTATTAAAGACTGAGGCAAAGAAGGCATTAAGTACCTCAGCCTTTTCCTCATCATTTGTCACTATGTTTCCCCCCTCATCCAATAAAGGATGGAGATTCTCCTTAGCCCACCTTTTGTTGTTAATGTATTTATAGAAACATTTTTAATTGTTTTTTATGGCAGTAGCCAGATTAACTTCTAGTTGGGCTTTGGCCCTTCAATTTTCTCGCTGCATAATCTCACAACATCCTTGTAGTCCTCCCGAGTGGCCTGCCCCTTCTTCCAAAGATCATAAACTCTCCTTTGCTTCTTGAGTTCCAGCCAAAGCTCTCTGTTCAGCCAAGCCAGTCTTATTCCCTGCCAGCTTGTCTGTCGGCACATGGGGATGGCCTGCTCCTGTGCCTTTAAGATTTCCTTCTTGAAGAATGTCCAGCCTTCCTGGACTCCTTTGCCCTTCAGGACTGCCTCCCAAGGGATTCTGCCAACCAGTCTCCTAAACAGGCCAAAGTCTGCCTGCTGGAAGTCTAAGGTAGCATTTTTGCTGAACCCCCTCGTTACTTCTCCGAAAATTAAAAACTATCATTTCGTGATCGCTATGCCCAAGATGGCCTCTAACCATCACATCACCCACAAGTCCTTCTCTGTTCACAAACTACAGGTCTAGCGGGGCACCTTCCCTAGTTGGCTCACTCACCAGCTGTGTTGGGAAGTTATCTGCCACACACTCCAGGAACCTCCTAGACTGTTTCCTCTCTGTGGTATGGTATGTATTGTAAGCAGACATCATGTAAGTTGAAGTCCCCCACGAGAACAAGGGCTAGCCATTGTGAGACTTCTCCCAGCTGCTTATAGAATATTTCACCTGCCTCTTCATCCTGGTTGGGTGGTCTGTAACAGACTCCCACCATGATATCTGCCTTGTTGGCCTTCCCCCTGATTCTTACCCATAAACACTCAACCCTATCATCACCATCATCAAGCTCAAGACAGTCCGTAACATACAGGGCTACCCCACCACCTCTTCTTCCTTGCCTATCCCTTCTGAAGGGTTTATAGCCATCCGTTGCAGCACTCCAGTTGTGCAAGTCATCCCACCATGTTTCCATGATGTCACCTATATCATAGTTTTCCTGCTGCACAATGTCTTCCAGCTCCTCCTGTTTGTTGCCCATGCTGCGTGCACTGGTGTAGATGCACTTCAGTTGGGCTATTGATCCCACCATCTTCTTGGGGGCAGAAGCTCTAATTCCTATGTGACCATTCTCAGGCACTTCTGTGGTTTCTAACACATCAATAACAACCCTTGAGTCTTTGCTGTCGCATGGATCTCCATCCCCTACCTCCACTGAGATGGCAGGCCAAAGGACCTCGTTAGGACTCTATCCGTCAAACATTGGCATGCTGCCCCCAGGCTTATTGCTAGGGAGCCTGGTTTTCTCCCCTTCCCCCTTCAAATCTAGTTTAAAGCTCTTTCAATAAGCCCTACTAACTCCTGTGCAAAGATCCTTTTCCCCCTTCGAGATAAGTGTACCCCATCTAATGCCAGCAGGCCTGGTATTGTGTAGACCAACCCATGATCAAAAAAAAAAAAATTCTGCCGGTGACACTAGGCTCAGAGCCAGGTATTGATCTGCTGACTCTTCCTGTTTCTTCCCTCATCATTCCCTGCAACTGGAAGGATAGGGGAGTGTTGCGTTGAGTTACTGTCGCATACAAATAGGAATTTGAGGAGTGGCTGGGGGGGGGGGAACCCTCCCGTTGAGTCACGAGGTTCAGACAGGACCCCCTTGCTTTCTAAACTCCTTCTCAGAGAGGAGTCTAGGTGCGGCTAGGTCCAGTCTTAGTCTCAGACTTGGTCAACGGTTTATTTTCTAAGGACTGTGTGTATAGCCACTTATTAGTTCAGGGCTTTCGCTAAGGCGACAGCATTAATTTTTACACCCCCCAGTCTGGTCGTGTTGAAGGAACTGTCACAGCCAGAGCAGTGAAGAGTGCAGTTTATTAGAGCAACAGACACACAGATTCTTTGGATTACCGGTCATAAATTCTCTGTCTGCAAAGCACATGCAAATACCAAGAATATGAGTATGAATAACACGGCTGGACACAACGCGTATATCAAGAATATGAGTAACACGGCCAGACAAACACAATAAAGATAACAAAGCGACTCTCTATATAGAGAGATTTCTAAGTTTTCCACGGAGGCACTTGATATAACCAAGTGTTCGACTCTTACCCAAAGGCGTCCTGATGGGGGGGAAGAGAGGCTCAGCCCGTCGACTGATCCCAAACGTCAGAGTGGTACACGATGGTGTCTTCCCTAACATTCTCTCTCTCTTAAGCTATTTTATACTATTTTTCACCTTTCAGGTGGAGCTTGAGTGACTCTAGTCATACATACCTTTGTTTAGGATTGGTGTAAAGTTTTCTCGCTTCGCTTTTAAAGGTATAAGCTAGAAAAATTCAGTGCGCAAGTTCAGTGAGGGGTGGTCACACCTTGGAGGCAGGTAGCTTTTGGGATGGAGGTGTGTTTTGGTATTATAATGATGTTATAATGAGCAAAGTTCACCAAAAGGACAGCATTTTGTCAAAAACGTGGCAGGCTGTTGGCCCAGGGTAGTAAATATGCAGCTTATCAGTTCCATGACACCTTTAAGTTCCCCTATTATTGCAGAGCCTGGCCGCGGCATCTCCACACCACTACACCCTCTGGGCAGCGCCTCTTAGAGTCAGCACACCAAGTTCCCCTGGCGTTACTAACATCTAAGGTTGCAGGCCTAGGGAACTCCCGTGGAATGGATTCCTTACATGTCAGCCGCATTCCACCTGGGGAGCTTCTTCAATGCTGTGCCTTACCTAAAAGTGTGAATATAAGTTCTAATTTTTAAGTCACCTCAGCCATTATCCCACAGGGAGAACACTACTTGTGCTCCTGATCCCTTAGCCAGTTGTCCCAAAGCCCTGAAGTCCCTCTTGATTGCCCTTGGACTTCTTATTGCAACTTCATCGCTGCCTACCTGAAAAATCAATAATGGATAATAATCTGAGGTGCATACCAGGGTAGGAAGTTTTCTCTTCATATCTTTTACCCAGGCCGCAGGGAGGCAGCAGATTTCCCTAAGAAGTGGGTCCAGTCTGCATATTGGGCCTTCTGTTCCCCTCAGGAGAGAGTCTCCTATGACAATGACCGGTTTTTTTTCTTTATGTAAGCGATTTTGATGCACGGTGTAGACCGACTTAACTTCGGCGACATCTCCAAGCTAGATGAACCATCGTCCTCATTACTGTTCGGTTCCACTTGCAGAACCTCATACCTATTATGCAAGGGCACCTGGTAAGGTAGGGTAGTCACAGAGGAGACCCAGGCAGGAACTTGTTGCCATTGCCCCCTATCTGTTGAGTCACCATGTTCAGCCAGGTGGAGAGAAGATAGGGAATCCTTCATATCATACATCCTGTCTGCCTGTTGGGCCTGTCCCAGGGAAGGTGGGATGCAATTCCAGTAGTCTATCTCTCATGACGGAGAAATAGAGAGATTTTCGAGACAAATGCATAGACAAAGGGTATGTAGAATTGTCACTTTCCATTTGTTGTAGTCATAAAATAAGATTATTTTTAGTGAATAAGCAAGGTTCTTTGAACTCCGCGTCCGTCTTGTGTTCATGTGCTGCAGTTTCATAAAAGACTTTACCCTGCTCACTATCATGCTACAAGTGAAGGTCTTGCCAGTTCCACCATGGGAAGGCTGATGCTTCCTATGAGATAAAAGGCTATGTTCAGGAAATGCTTTTATAGCAGTACAATGAAAATGTTCTAACTGTCTTTGTCTGACTAGATCTCTGGTCATGCAGGTAGCACCTAAGCTGTGGGGCACATGTGCCCAGAGTCTTGGATGCCCAGATCACCGAACGTTGGTTGATAACACTATCCCCTCTTACTATCTGCCCATGTTATTTTTCAGTGAAAACTAGAAGGGATGGGGCATATCTTGATGTGATCCCAATAGCTGGGATGTGAACCAGGACTTGGGCCTGAGGAGGATTTTCTTCCAAAATGTTTTCTTTCATAGTGTTTACTCAGTAACTGTTCAGGACAAAAAAAGTTTGCATGGCTTTCTGAAGTGTATAATATCCTGAAAGCTGTATCTGTCATGCTAGCCAAAGCTAACTTTGTATTTTGGCCACTGCTGTAGATGGGATACTGGCTTAGACAGACGGATCTTCTGTCTGACCTCGTATAGCCAATCTTATTTACTCATTTATGTAAGGTGCCAAAACACTAAAAGATTATCACATGGCTGTATGGAGTATTGTAATTATCATTATATTCATTTTTTATTTTCAAAACTATGGATGGACTTGTAAAGTTCCCAGAAATAAACCCTTCACTTATTCTAATTACCCTAGGATGTGAAGCTGCACAGGTAGATGAGGGAAACTAGGAATTTTCTGCCCTCAAAATATTCCTTGTGCACTAGCTGGTGGCACAATACGCTCTCTAACATCTGCATGTTGCAAGAGATCACCAAGAATGCAATAAAAGAGCAAAATGAATGAGGACATTGTGACAGCTGTATTTAAATCAGACCAAAGGATAGCTTCACTTGGTGTCACCCCACAGCACTCTGTAGTGCTTCTTAAGCTGAAGGCTTATATTGTGCATCTTTGTGTAAAACACAGACCTGTGGATTTTTTTTTTATCACCGCAATGAATTGCTTTTTGAAGGCCACACATGTATGTGGCATCCACCGCATCCTGTGGCAATGAGTTCCACCATTTAATTATAATCTTTGTGGAAAGCATCATTTCTTGGGTTTCATGTTTTAAACCTGCTAACTGCTCGTTTTATTGGGACTGCTTCCTGTGCTATGAAAATCAGTGAAAAAGCATTCTTTATTCATTTTCGCAGTACTGTTCATGATTTTCTGGTGCTCTGTCAAAGTCCTTACCCTCAGTTGTCCCTCTTCCAATATGAAAATCCTAAAGCTATTTTTTCTCTCCTAGTACAGAAACCATTACATACCTTTGATCATCCTGTCACCCTTTTCTTTATCCATCTATTGCTACCCTGTCATTTTTGAGATGAAATGACTGGAACCGTATTCAATATTCAAAATGTTAGGTGGGCAATGGATTTTTATGGCAGCATTATCATGTTTTCTTCTGCTGTTTTCTGTTCTTTTCCTAATATTTCCTAATATACCATTTTCTTTTTTGACAGTTGATGAGGATTTAGGTGACATTTTCATGAAGCTGTTTCCAAGCTCTCTTTCCCAACCAACAGTTAATTTCACTGTGTGTTTATAGATTTCCCAGGGTACAGGCAAGAGATGTTAGTTATTTAGCCATGAAAACACAGCTAAATTACAAGAGTGTTTTAGGCTGTAAACAGGATGACTGTAGGTAGAATTTAATATTTGCTCAGTTCTACTGGTGATTTTATATTGTCCTAGGTTTTGTTATACCAGAGATTTCTCACAAGTATGTGAGGCAGTGAGAATGTTTCCCATGGACCCCATTTTTTTAGTGGGTTGTTGATTATTTTAACAGAACATTAATTCTAACATGGAATTAATTCAATGAGTTTTTTCTAAGATGGTTTTGCTAATTTTGCCACTGTAAGGTATATCCTGACCAAAACCAAAGGAATCCAAACAAATGCATAATCTTTTGCTGTACTAACTCGATGAAGATTTAATCCCATAGTCTTCAATATCAGATAGAGATGCACAGCCCTTCAATTTTTTTCATAGCCGAAATGTATTATTACTACCATAATGATTGCTAAGACAGAGTTCTGGAGCTTAATGAAATCTGGGATTAAATAAATCACCTCAGGATTGTTAAAACCTAGCTGTGAAAGAACTTAAAATAGTTGTTTCTAAAAGAAGTGCTGACAGAAAAAATATATCACTGCAAGTCAATCAGTCTCATCTCTGACTTTAAAACACTTGTTATGTTATATTTCGACGATAATTGTCAAAAATTCCTTAATGGGCCAAAAAGACCTCAGTATCATACCATAAGCAGAGATAGTTTTTAAATGAGATCCTCAGCACTCTCCTTTCATGGAGTACGAGTCATTTGACTTTTTGCTTGTTAGCATAAGATCTTGTTTTCAAATTTGTGGCTGTACTACAGTACAGAAGCTGGGTGTTTTTGACGATTTCCTGTTAACACAGTTTTCTCTGAGAAGGAGTTCTGTTCCTTACTAATTCTGTTTACTGCCATGTATTATAGGCAGAGTTTTCTTTGTATGGCTTTTTTTTCCTGTTCCAGTCTCAGTCCTGCTGGTCTGGGAGAGATCAACAATGGAAACATTATTTTATAGCTGTGGTAGGTTGACCTTGGCCAGCAGCCAGGCACCCATCCAGCTGCTTTCTCACTTCCCCTTCTCAACAGAACAGGGGGAGAAAATAAGATAGAAAATCTCATGGGTTGAGATAAAGACAAGGAGATAACTCACCAATTACCATCATGGCCAAAAAAACCCAGAGTTGACTTGGGGAAAATTAATTTAATTTATTGCCAATTAAAAATAGAGTAGGGTGGTGAGAAACAAAGACAACACTAAAAACACCTTCCCTCCACCCTTTCTTTCTCCCAGGCTCAACTTCACTCCTTCATTCCCAACTCCTCTACCTCCTCCCCCCACAGCCTGCATAGATGGAAGCGCTGGTCATCTCCCAGTCTCAGTTTCATTTTGATTTGGAGAGCTGAGATGGCTCCTTGACTCAGTCAACTGTCCTGTCTGTTAAAGGCAATTGGAAATTACAAAGCTAGACTTGAAATGCAGAATAACATCGTGAGTACAAAGGGACATCCTCAGCTATTAGATCACAAATAAGGAGGCCAAATACATGAACTAGTCCCAAAGATAGCCAACAAACTCTAGTCAATTATTTGAAAGACATTTAGGGACATGATTTTATGTGCCTGTTTTGGAAAGTAATTTACTCCAGCATATTGGTTTATTAAACCAGAAAGGACCCAGGCCCCTTTCATTTTCACTGTTCTCTCACAGCTGGAACAGCTTAGAAATGTGGGCATGCAAGAGAATAAATTAAATAATTGCTCTTCTCATTGTTTTGATTCCCTGTGCACTCAGGAAGCCTGATCTGAGCAGTTCAACTGGTAGAAGCCCATAAACTCTCTGCAGAGATTCAGTGCCAGAATAAAAAAATATTTTATGAATTAATAACCCCATAAAATGGGAAAACAAGTTATTTTGGACAAGCTTTGTTTTAGTATTTGATAGGTGATATAATTACTGAGTCCTTGATTCTTTTTCTTTTCAGAGCATACTCAACACCTTTAGATTTCTTCCTTGAGACCGCAGAGTGACTGCAAAAACTGACCAACGACAGCAGTTTTTTAAATATCACTGGGCTTCTGACAAGTAAGTTCTTCATTCTCAGTTTTGTTTTCTCCCCTGTATTCCTAACTTGTATTTTATCCTTGTATTTATTATACGGACTACCGTATTTATTATCTGGGCCAAGTGAATATGAGTGCAAATTGAATAGTATGAAAGTGATCTTAATCTTTCCCAGCTAGAATGAAACCTACCGATATTACAGATATAATTGAGATGAAGTACTGGATCACCTGATTGTTCCAACTTGTAATGCCAGTGGGACTGTAGTCATATCTCTGGATGTTTGGGGTCTTTTCCCTGGTAAAAGGTTAAATGGTTAAAAACTTTTTTCTGTCACTAGAATTGTGTGGCATCTGGGTCTGGAAATGCTTATCCATTTGCAGTTGGGCTTTTCTTCTTCTTCTTGGGAGCCTCCAGAGGTTACTCATTGTAGTAAATGGGACCCTAAAGTTTTCCAGGATTCATATGGATACAAAAACTGTGGTCATATGCCTCCTTTGCCCTTTTAGTCTCCTGTGCTCCCTCTACTCTTTGAAAGGTTGAGCTGCTCAGTCTCAGACATGTACTACCTCAGGATCAGGAGTTTGCTAACACTACTTCTAAATCAGTACCTTACACAGTGCAGTCTACCTAGTACAACAGGTTATACTAGAATAACCTTTTAATATAACTTGTTTCCATGGCTATGCTTATATCTACATTGCAGCAGTACCTGACTCACTTTCTCCTACTGACTCTGCATTGTCTTTCTCAAATTCCCCTGCATTCCCCAAAATGTAGACCTTTGCCCTTAAACCTTCTCATGCCTGTGCAAGCTCAATACATCACTACCCCAAAGGTAAACTGATGTAAAATGAGGAACCCGAGCCTTGAAAAGGGTCTTCAGACTTTATTCTTCTCCCATTATTGTTAGATTTCCTGGACTCTGTTGTCGCTATACTGGGAAATGGGAAGAGAAGCTTGTATGATCCTTGGCTTCAATTCTAAAGGAACAAGAGAAAAACCCTTTTCAAAGTTTTTAAAGCTTTTTAAAGTAACCCAGAAGTTGTTACTCCTCCCAGCCTGCGTGAAGTCCAAGGTGAATACTCTTAGACAAATACAACGATGGTATCTCTCAAAAATAGCAGAAATTTTATAGAAAGGGAAAAATAAAAGTATTTAACAATTTGGAAGTCCTTACTGGACTTAGGGAAAGGAAGCTGGAAGAATTTGGAAACTGCTGGAAATAATAGTGTCTGAGGATAGCCTCTGCAGTTAGAGGAAAGAGTATTAGAAGGGCTGGTAGGATCAGGAAAAATGGAGAGGAAAAAGAACAACTCGCATAGGAAGGGGGAGAAAGAGGACCCTTACTAAGAGGAACAGAAAAGAAAGCTCCATTCTGTTCAGGACTTGTTGAAGGAGAACTTCAGAGCTTCTTAAAGTTTTCCTGTTCATAAAGAATAAGTTTTATAAGAAACTACATTTTAAAACACAAAATTATTTCTAAACAATGGAGTTCACTCATCCTAGCTTCTTAAGTGAGGGATTTTTCTCTTTATATATATTTCCAGAGGCTGCTCCACCAAAATAGCAATGAAGATTCTCATATCACTACCACACTTCATCTTTCTTTGTGGTTTTATATAGCTACTGTAAATATTATGTTGTTTCCTTCTTGTTGGAATATATTCCACTTCAATGTATCTGATGGATTTTATGAAACTCAGTGCCTGGTTACAGGCTGGCTCAGCTTTGGCAATGATATTTGATCATCCTGTGTATGATAGGTAATGAAATTTTAGGATGTTATAACTTTTTGCCACTGCATATTTCTAGGATAAAGATGAAGAGAATGCATTGAAGTCATACAATGTCTAATATTTCATTACCTCATATATCATAATTAAGCAAGTTTAGCTACCTGTAGTCTCCAAAATAAAAGACTTCTGGTGTATTATTTCATATAAAAGAAGAAAAAGTGATATAAAGAATATGCACTATTTAATAACTGCTCACATAAACTAGTAAAAATACAGGAATCAAAATCTTTGGATATATTATTTATATTACTTAAATGTAATTTTATTAGAAGCTACAGATTGAACAGCTGAAATTTTACATTCTACACAAGCAGATGAAATTGTAGCATTTTTCTCAGTTTTTATTGTTTTCACAAGTGCAAAATCAGCTTCCTTCTTTCTAATTGCTTGCTTGCTTGCTTTTCAGGTGTTTTGGCTATAAGCATGTAGTCAAACTTTTGAAACTTTATTTGGGGTCTTAAAGGAACACACGGTCATGACTTAGATTTCTCTCATCCCAGAAAGTAAATTTAATGAATACATCACTTGTTACTAAGTGATCTCTCTCCTAATTATCTGCACTTTTGTGTGGTTCACTGTCCTATCTGGACCATAATGTGTCAGAGATATGTATAACAATATAGTTTCAGTATCTACTTAATTGGCCATTCACTTGGATTTTACTAAGAGGAAAGACAGGCTAGAGCCAATAGCTTCAATTCTTCTTGGATTTGTCTCTAAGATGCAGTTTTGAAGCTCTGTCTTGTTTACCATGAAAAGCAGACCATAAAGAAGCTGTGGTCATTTGACACAATGAATCCAAGCCTAATTTTTTAATTACTGAATCTCTGTGGCAGTAAGCATATCAGGACTGTGCACAAAACTGATTTATCATTTAATCAACCCAGGAAATAAATAATAAATAGTGAATCAATCTGAATGGAGAAAAGGGAGGTTTTCATTTTGAGATGGGGGGGGAGGAAGAGGCTCAATTTGTGTTTAGGCAGATGAATTGATTTTAACTAACAACATTGTGTTTTGAGGCAGATGTTACAAAAGCAAAGGAGAAGGATAGGCAGGCTCACAGCATAGGTAGAAGTAGTGGTGGTCATATCTCCTTTTATTTTGTAGTACAGAACTGTAATTGTCACAGGGTCAATTCCCTCTTCTGCTAAGTAGTATTTGAACCCAAATCCATCACCTCTGATTACAGTACTTTTCAGCTACCTTGGCTCTACAATATTCCCAGGCAAAGTATTTATTAGAGTTTACTTCAATCCATTACATGTTCTGATAAAAAATTAACCCTACACAATGTCAATAGAGCACATGCTAAATGAGCACATCACAGAAGATACATCACAGAAGATACTTGGCATGAGGTGTCGTAATTGAGGGAGGGCATTTGCAGCAGGTTTCAGCAAGGTTCACAATTAGATATGTGTTTTCAGTTTTTTTCAGACAACCTGGAGCTAACAGAATATCCCTGTCAATGAAATTTGCAAATGATACAAAGAGTCCAGGCCACTTGCTATAGCAAGCAACCTGGGTTGCTTGGTAACCCCGGTCCATCTATATAAGGCAAAATACTGAATTTAAGGATAAAGAATACTAGCTTCATTGAGAGAAAGAGGAATTGTGTTCTAAGGAGTCCTAACCTTTGAGGAAAATATTTCAGAAATCACAGCAGATAAGCCACTCGAGTGAGAAAATTGATTACATAGAACGGAGGTCGTTGCTTTAGTCATAAGTCTGGCTTTGGTGAGACTGCTGCTAGAAGACTGTGTTTTGGTGCCCCTGTTTTAAAAAAGGGTGTTGAAAAAATCAGAGGGGGTCAGAAGAGGGCCACAGAAATCATTATTACACTGAAGAAAATGTCTGCAACAGATTCAAAGAGCTCAGTCTGCTTTGGCTTTTTTAAAAGAAGCCGAGAGCTGATTTGATGGCCTTACCATGGGAAAAAACAAGCAAGGAACATAACTGAAATCATCACTCTGTCTTTGTTTTGTGCGTTCACTTTTTAATTAGTTTCCTGGAAAAGGGTCGGTTCTTCTGAGTTGGTGTCATTAAAGTATTTTGGTTTTCTGTCACAGTGCAGCAGTAAATAAGGTGGGTGACCTCTCTTGTTTGATAATCTAGGCTGGGAAGTACGTTATTACCCAAATAAGAGCGGGTAATTTCCTTTTACATCATATTCTCCTTGCTTACAGTATTGTTGACTGGCAGCATAATTCTGTGGTCAAAATGGTGATGGCAGAAAAGTCCTTGATCACTATAGTCAGTTGTGTTCCACTGTTCTGAGAATATTATACACTAGATTACTTTGACTGCTACTTTGTTTAAATTAGGTACTTCTGTTTGTAAAGGTGGAGCTATATTAAGTTGCATTTAGGGAATTATATAAAAGCTCCTGATATATTTATTCAGATTCCTGATTTTTACTTGTTATCTTAGAAACCAATGAATGACATTTCACATTTACTACATGTTTATTTGTTTTATTTATTACTTATATTAATCTGATTCATTAGTCAAATTAACCATTTGTTGTACTGAGTAAACAGAACTGTGTGTTTCTTTCTGTTTACTGTGTCCTGCAAGATTTTAGAATTAACAGATTTCAGCCTCTGCTGTGGAGCTTTTACCATGTAAAATTTTCTGCCTTTATCAGCTCTCAAGAGATAGCTTTGCATGAACTAGGTATTGAACAGAGCTAACCTGAATAAAGTGAAGAAAATACCTTCCTTGCACCTGCAGAGGAAGCTACAGCTATCAAACTTGGACTGAACATTTCATCAGAGACCATTTTCTCCAGTCACTCAAACTCTCCCAGCTCAGTGGTTTGATGGTCAGCAAATCTTTACCAACAGATATGTAATACTTCAATACTGCATGTTATTTAATGTAAATCAACTTATGGAATTTAAGAAGCTTGGCAGTATATTGTTAAGATTTTATGTTTAATTTTAAATGATCCTACTTTTAAATAAAGATATATATTTAATCTGAAAAAATGCATCTAGTTAAAAAAACAGAGCAGAATAAAAAATTGAGCAGAATCCATTCTTGTATTAAAAAATGATGCATGAATATCTATCCAGGCTGCCTGCAGGACAATGGAAAATGAAGCAAGCAGCTCTACTTTGCGTGATTATTTGGAAATCCTTGAGGTGTTTAAGAAGTGAAATAGTGGATTGCCTAAGGCAACAAGTGTGTTACACTTAGATATTGATTTGTTTATTTAATAAGCATTACGAAAACGCAAAATACTATACATTATCTTTGTGAAAATAAACAGAATTCTTATTATAAAGAAAACAAATATGTCTTCTCATTTAGGAAATTTCAGAAGCAGATTATATGGACACTGAGGTATAAGGAGGACCTATATTTTTTTGTTTCAGTTTTTAAAGACGAGGTAGCATCCAGGCAAGTATATTTGTGTTCTGTTTGGTAGTGTTGTTAGTAAAGGGCTAATTGAAAGCTAACCTTGAAAACGTGTAGAACTTCATCTTCCATATATATAATCCCATGCATACCATTAGCAGGATTCAATATATTTTCCTCGAAATAGAAGTTACACAGTATGAAGAAAAAAGAAGCTAAATACGTACATGGTCTTTCTTTTTTCCTAGAAATGCACCTTGAATCTGAGGCGCCTCTCCAGCTCCTTAATGTAAAACTCTGTTCTAATCAAGTGTAATGGATTTACTTTCGGATATTTTTTCTCAGATTTCTAGCAGACTTTCTGCAGTATAAAGCCAAATGGCATCGTAATCTTTGTTATGGGAGAAGGCACAGGAAAATTCAGGTGAATGTGGAAAGACTATAAATAAAAAACATTAACCTCTGACCCAACAATTGTCCAGTAACAAGAGCAATTACTTAGACAAATGGTGCTCATCACAATCTTCTTTCCCCACAGCATGGCAGTTGCTCGGCATAGAGCATTGCTGAATAGATATGCTTTTGACGTTGGCAGGAAGGAATATGCTTGCCCACAGTGTGATAGAGCACTCATTGACTGGGCTGACAGGTATAACAAATAAAGATCTTGGCCACGGGAGATGCTGGGCATCTGTGACACCTGTCTTTGCTAATTCAGAGTTTTGCAGGTGAATACATGAGTGAAAATGAAGGGTCACAGTAGCCTGGTTGGGGGGACGGCAGAGGGGACAACTGAATGAGGAGTTCAGTTTCAGGGAGTCTCTAATCAGGCAAGAAACGCTGGTGGCACTGGGCACAAAAAGGCAGAAATTCACTCTAGTTCAGGTGTGTTAAAATTGTATTCAGGGGTTACCTTTCCCCTAAGAGACTTTGTGCGGGAGCAGGTATTGCCCATCTTTGCCACTCATGCTCAGCGCTGAACCTGTGGGCGGCACTATCCCCATTGCGGCGGTGGGAAGCTCTGCCTTCCTCCCCTGAAATGTGGCTGTGGCCCCAGACCTGATCCGGGCCAGCATTTCTGCTGTGGCCAGGTAGTACCTGGGTGCAGGGCATCAAGCACTCCCCGTACCTGCTGGTCTGGGCAAGTGAAACGGCCTGAGCTGCAGTTACACAAGGGTCCCCGCAAAGGCGACCCTTTGCAGGGGTGCTCAGGGCGATAGGAGGAGATGAGTGGTCCTGCTGGGCTGTCGGGTGCCATAATCACTCTCAGCCTCACGATCTCTCTCGTTCCTCAAAGATCCCATGGACTCATGTCTGTCTAACTTCTGGCATCCAACCGAGGGTCCTAAGTTTAGAGGTACCAGCACCTCAGGCTCTTCCAGTTAACATAGAGAGGGAGTACTGGGAAGGCAAGACCTTGAGGGACCTTGGTCCATTTAAGGTCTCAGTGGGCCTTCAGAGGTGTCTGTTTCTCTCCGTTGTCAGCCAAAGGCAATGTTCTCCTGAATTAGGAGCTTTGGTTAAGTGCCTAAAGGTAGGCAGGATCGGTGTGAACTTCTGTCCTCATTCCTGTAAGTGAAGCGAGCCGCCTCTGCTCCTTGCAGTGCACAGAGAAGCTGATGCTCCTGCCACTCTGCTCCTGCTCTCCAGCGGGCAGAGGCAGCTGAGTCTTCGAGATTTGGGTCCCGCAGCCTCCTCCCGCAGGCACACATCCTGGATGCCCAGCAGCAGCCCTCGCAGTGAGTGCGGGAGCCTGGCCTGGGAGGGTCTGTAGGGTCAGCACGCCTGTCTCGGCCCTTTGGCTGCAGAACAGGCTAGTGCTGCATCACCCACAACATTAAAAATAGAAGAAATCGATGTCGCTGCAGCTGGGATCCCTGGGGCTATGGTGTATGTCTGTGACACCCTGCCTCCAGCAGCTCCTCCTGGGGTTCTGGCAAAGGGCTGCAAATTCCTGACAGCCCAAAGAATCTGGGGCAGAGAGCGAGTGTTTAGTGTCTTTTTAAGGAGGATTACCACTTCCAAAATATCATTCCCCCAATCTGATATGACAGGGCAGACCCAGTCCACCTTAAGAGCAGGTTTGGCTAAATGCGGTCCTATGTAGCTCAACATGAATATTATTTTTGTATTGTAGTACTAATAACCAGTTAAAAGATAACAACGCTTATTAGGCAGATAGATACAGACACATTCTTTGCCTGTCTTGTCAGGGTACAAATGAGCAAAGAGCCAGAAGTACAGTTCATTAGGAAGGAACCAAGCCATTTAATTATCCTAAAAAAACTGTCTTCCTAATTTTTTTTTCTCTGTCTTTTTTTGTGCTAATGGTTGTAGTCTTCTTACTATTCACAGAGATTTATATATTGCAATAAAGGTGCAGAGCATCTGTCTCATGGCCTATCAACTTCATCAGGCTTGGGGAATTGAGGGAAAAAAGGAAAAGAAAATATGTGAATATAATGACTATAATATTGAATTATTTTATGCTGCCATATGGAGCTAAACTGGTTAAAAAAGGAGAAGATTTCCATTTCAATGCTATTTGTTTTATAATAGAAACTTCCCTTTTCTTCGTCCTTCTACTTCCAGAAGGGTCTTATTCAGTGCATTCAGTCCTAGCCAAAAGGTCACTGTTGTCCTACAAGAGAGTCCTCCCTCCCCTTCCTGGCACCCCTGGGTGCTGTGAATAGAGCTCTCTTTCTCTGAGGCTGAGATCCACCAGCGGGAAGGTGCACCGGGAGCAGCTGCTCCCCTCCTGGAGGTCAAGTGCATCACCCCTGGGTGCTGCCGAAATTCTGCCAGGAGAGGGACGGGCAATCCCACCAGACCTCCTGGCTCTGACCCTGCAGCGCTCAGCATCCTGACCACCTTTCCACTGCATTGTGCCATAAATTTAAATTAATTCAGTCTCTTTGACAGATAGTTCCCTAGATAGGTGATTTTTAGTTTTATATTAAATTTCTCAGGCTAGTTATTTAATGTTTGTATTTGTAGATGCATTCTTCATTGTGGACTCTCAACTTTGACAAGGTGTTGATAAAGTAACACATCCTGGAATATGAAGCAGTCAAATGGCTGTTCATTCCAACTGAATTCTGACATTCCTAATCCCAGTACATAATATGTTTAATCTTAGTTTTGTCTTACGGTATTCAGTGGGAGTTCTTATGGGGTGACATTCAAATCCCTGTGAGTAATGCTCTCCCTGGGCTTCTTTCTGTAATACTGGGAGAGGATGTGCAGGAAGGCTGTTGCCATTCCAGCTTGTGCTGTGAAGAAATAAGAGACAAAATAACCAGTATGAAAAGCAGAGAAAGGACTCTATCGTAAGGCTACTCAGCTTGGTGATTTCACTGGTTTGGGATCAGAGACCTTCACTTGCACTGGATGGATGGAGTCAGAGCAGAACAAAGAGCAGCAAACCCAACACTGGAGGAGTATTTGAGCTCTAGGAGGAAAGGACAGTCTCAAACCCCATGGCAGACAGGTTTCTGGAGAGACCACCTGTACTGCAAGAACTGTCTTTGAGGACATAAGGGGACCTTTTTCTGCCTTGTAATGTATTTTCATACTTCCTAAATTAAACTATGCCTACATGCCTTTACAAGCATCCCTCTCTCTTCACTTGCTTATAAGAACTCAGACCAGCTCCAATATCTTGCTATTCATAGGAAACTGTAAAGACATTTGAAGAAAAGAAACATAAAAGACCCATTTACTTGCAGGTAAAAGCTCAGAGGAATAGATTATAAACAGCACAGAAGAAACCTTTAGAGAGTCTCTCTGCCAGTGCTTGGCGTGCTTTTGCTCAGCATATGCAAAGGCAGATTTGGGGCAAAGCTGGAAACGCTCAGGAGACAGAGCAGAGGGTGCACATGTAACATCAGGGCAACTCCTGCCAAAACACAGGTCTGTATTCTGAGTGAACAAGTAGTAGAGTTTCTGAGGAAAAAGGAATAAGAATGCCTACATATCATTTTGTGAAACAGCTACATCAGTTTAATTGTAGCTTTTCTAAACATCTAGCCTCAAATAGACAAGCAGCCTCAGAGGTTTCAGACTCAGGATTTGAAAATATAAGATTGCAAATAATCCGTAAACACTGGCTTAACTGTAATGTTTGTTATCCTTAGTTATTGGTGGTATTTTCTGTGTACTGCCATAGAAAAGGACAGACTAGAAACTCCTAAAACATGAGTCTTGTAAGGCAGTGAGAGTGTACACATCAAAATGACCAGAAAGGGACTAGATCAGTCCCCAGCAAATTAAGAATGTGTATTCATTATGCTTGTAATAATGACAGTATGTTTTATAACATTACACTCAAGCAACTGTAATTTCAGTTTTATGGAGCAAAAAGTGCAATCTCTGAGATTTAACTTTTAGGTAGTGGATTTAATTGACACTGCTTGAAAAATATTAATGGCCGTTCATGAGTAGGTATTGTCTCTCCCCTTATCCTACATGATTGTTTTAATTTAAACTGGCACTCTGCTTTGTGTATAGAATTATTGACAAAAATATGTCTTTCTTCAGCAAATGATTAGCTAAATCATCCTTTTATTTACAAGCAGCACTGTGTCCCTGTGCCCTAAATCTTGCTAGTTGGAAGAGTGGGAGGGAAGGCAATTTAATTAAGTTAACTTTATTGACCCGCTGGAGCTGTTGTTTAATAGCATGGCTCCCTGGAGTGTAGTGCAGGTAAATTGAATGAATGCCACAGAATATCACTTCCCTTCATTGCATATTTCAAACCTCTGCCAGGCAGTTTGGGATGAGCAGCCAATCAGGAAAAAGGTTTTTCCAGCCTTGCTGGCATGGGTGGCATTTCCCATTATGCTCAGAACAAGGTGCAGAGCGTTACCCATGCGTTCCTCTGAGCGTATCGAGAGCGATAACTCTGGGATCGTGTGTTGCGCTCAGCTGCTGCATTCGGAAGGCAACTTTGTGGATTGGCTCTTCAGCCATGTATCCAAAAATACCTTTCTATGAAGGAGGAAAACTAGCGTGTGAATCTGAATGAAAGTGCTGTGAGTAAACTATTTAATATTAAAACCTTGATACACTCATTCTGCATGAGAAATCAGAGTCCAGAAGGATTGTAAGAGATATCTTCTGGAGCTGTGCTTGTCATTAAATACTTGGGAACAAAATGAAAAATTAAAAAACTTCTTTGTTAAACTGTTATTTGACAAAACAAAAGCTAAAAAGACTTCCACAATGTTTTCTCATAGATAATACTGCCTGCAACTCTTTCAGTTATTGCTTCTGTTGTTAAAAACTTTGTTCGAATGCCTTATTAATCTATGAAATGAGTACAAGCTTCTCTGCAGTTGACTGGAACACATCCCATTTTCTGCGCTATTCTTCAGTACTGCCCACTGAGTGATAAAAGACAGTATTTCAGTCTGTTGCACCTGTACTTCCAAGTAAAGCCAGATCAGTAGTTGTGCAATGTAACAGCAACTTCATATAGCTTTTAACCCTTGCAGAATTTAATGTTTCTGTGATTAAAGCTGAGACCCAAAGATCCAGTCCTACAGCTTTGCTTAAAGAATTAAATACAGCCACTCAGCTAATTTATGTTCTGCTCTGGAAAATAATAAGAGGTGCAACTTTAATTACAATTCATATTTTTCTCATATTCACTTAGAATTCAGTGTCTCGGATAAGTTTGTGTGTAATTTTTCCTTTTATATGAGAACAGATTTTTCTTGGCTTCAAACTGATGCTTTTAATTTTAAATGCCTATGAGGCAAGAGAGGTGGTTTTGCAGGGGAGGGGCATTGTCCTTTCTTGTGCTGACCAAAATAGTTGGGAGAAGCAGGCAAGTTTCAAACATGTGTAAGTCCTTCTTTAGGTCAGACTTGGGTGTCTTTAAACAATCACGCTTAAAGTGTTGCAGCCATGACTGCTACCCCTATGGTAGGCATTGCGCTGATGGTGAGGACCATCCTTTAGTACGTCATTTCTCACGACACCACGTCACCTTGCGGAGGGGCTGGCCCTTGAGGAGATCGCTCTCAGTTCCACTCCTGACCTTTATGCCCTAATATGCCACACGCACTCTCAGAAGTGGTGCCATGTACTTTTAATATACAAGCCCAAGCTGTGGTGCAGCCTAGAAAACTCCAGGCATTCCTAACCTGGCCCTCTGCTCCAGGCTCTTGGCAGAGCACCAAGAGGGAGGAGAGCCACCCTCAGCATCGATATAAAGTCCAGAAGTTAAAATTGCCTTTAATTCAATGTTAGATTAACATGGCTTTTGGCTGGCACTGCGTGTTTGTGTATTTACTTAAAAGGATGATGTCTTGCATGGGTAATCCTGAGAAGTTTACTAGCTGATATTCTCCAACGCTGTTACTTGATCTTCAATAAATGTGTGTTTTGGCAGCCGTTGCATATTCCATGTCTGTAAGATAAGTGCAGTTTCTGTGCTAATGGTTTTGTCTGGTGTCGGAGGCAGGCCTTAAAAAGTAGACTTCTCTGATTTTCAGCTATTTTTTTGCTTCCTATAGAGTTTTTGTTATGACACTTAACATTCTGAAAGCTTTATTGTGTATCTAATAGAATGAAAGGAAAATGCACATCCATGATGTCATCCTACAGTTCCTTCCAAATGCAACAGACAAATTACATAGAATCAGAAGTGATGGTTTTCCTGCATAAGAATTCATACTGTGTATTTAGGTGAAGTTCTTTAAAGGTGTTAAAATACAAATACGTAATACATACATGAATTTTAGTTTTACTTGATTACAGTTTTAAAGGACTATTAAATCAAGGTTTATAATATTATTATTTATTTAGTATGTTTAATATTTAACTTAACATTTTTAATTTATGTGTATAGTAATATTAATATAAATTATTAAATGCTAGTTGAGAGTTCTGAGTGGAGCACAGAACTCATGCCTAACACTGATTTAGACTTCAATCCTTATTTTTCTGGGTGGCAAAGTTGACTTTAAGTAGCTCCCACCCCTGTCCACAACCTACCACCTGTCTCTGCCTCTTTTCTTCCTATTGTGCTGGTATAGTTTTTTGTAGGACTGAACACTGACCTGGGTTAGCAACCCTGGAAAATTACCCATCTCCTTTCTCTTTTTCTCAAGGTCCTTTATACAGCAGAGCAGTGTGCTCATCTGGTTTGCAGTGTAGCCCCCAGATCATTGCTCCGGTGCAGCTGAACATGCATCACAGGGAAGGGAACTGCTTCAGTTCAGTCAGGCCAGAAAAAAGTGTCCAGCAAACTACCATTGGATTTTAAGACATGCTATTTGCTTGATGTTTTAGCCTATAAACTCTACATAGACACGCTTAAGGTTAAGTACTAGTAATGGTGTTTTCTCTGAGACAACTCTTTGCTGAAAACTTTTGCCAGTACAGGAACAACATTTAGGGATAGATTTAGCTTTTGATATTTGAAGGTTTTATGAGTTTGGAGTTTTTTTAATGCCAAAAGCTAGGAAAAAGTCTAAGCTGGTGCACTTACACCACAGAAAAGTGTAGTTTGCTTATTTGAGGATTAGGTATAAGAAATTTTTGCTTACAAAAGTTTGCTGATTTACTAGGTGGTTGTTTGGTTTTTTTTTTCAAGTATATCTTATATCAAGTGGATAGAAATAACATTGTAACTTTTTTTTTACAGCTACTAACAGAAACTTTCCCTGTCACATCTGTTTTATTTTGGGGTTGGTCTTTCCCACGCCTAAGGAACACGGAGGCAGAAGTTTTACAGCTGCAGAGGGATAGCATCTTCTAGGCTCCAGCTGTTCTGCTCAAAGGCGTTCCTGCTTTCTACTGTCACTGTCACTTGCCAGCTGGCAGTGCTGCCCCTGTGGTTTTGCTAACAGAGTGGCTCACGTGATTGCTCCTTAGCCTGAAACGTGCAAACTCAGTCCAGACCCACAGTTCACACCACTTAAATTTAACTGGCTCATTTTGCCTTGAGCATTTTAAAGAGTGTTCACACAATCTCCTCCGCTGCCGCAGCTATGGGGCAGAGTGTGGAAAACAGGGAGGAGTAATGTTGTCAAACCAGCGTAATATTGTGTGCAAAGTGAGTGTTTGCTATTCCCCAAGTCTTAAGCACTTTAAACACAAGAGAAGGCAGCAGAAGTGGCTGTAGCATGGTTGTGTCCAGCAGACTTGCGTTCAAGTGTGATGCTAAGCATGCAGCGATATGTAAACTCATATGCAAATTTTTTTTGTTCACTCTGATATCTAAACATTCATTCACCTTTTCCCCCTTCTAAAGACTAAAGATGGCCTGTGCTAGCATTTTGAGGTTGGTTTTCTTTTACCTTACATTAATTGGTTGTTTTATTTAAGTAAATAGAGATCAGTGAGGATGTGTCAAACCTTTGCTACACAGGAAACAAAAGTTTGATTTAGACTACAACATAGTCTCTAAGTCAACCACTTAGAAACATAAGAATTGATTAGGAGATGCTCTCAACAGCTCATGGAGCTTAACCTCCATTTAATAGATAACTAATGCTCCATAATCCCAGCTATGGAAAGGCCTAAGGAGTTTGAAGAGTTCAGTTTGGTAATTTACTAGGAAATCCCTGACAATTACTCCAGAAGGAAAATTAAGTATATGGAGAAGATAACATGGCTGGACACCTGAGACACCTGGACATCTGGACACATTAGTCTCTTTTTGTCCTCTGGAGTCAGAAGCCTGTTACTGCAATATCCAAGTGGATTTTCTGCCTTACCATGTACACACAGCGAAAGGACAGCAGCACCATTGTTGCAAGGAGAAAGGAAGATCCTTTCTCTGCTGCAAAGTGTATTGGCAACAAAATCACGGTTTAAATTATCTACCAGTAGATGACAATAGCCTTTATTAGTAAAATTAACAAAGAAGTAGGGGAAGAAATGTAGTTTCTCAGCTTGGAAGTCATGTATGAGAATTCATTAATCCCTGTGTTTGTTTTCTTAAATAAGGGAGCTTGAATAAAATCATTGAGAGGAACCTTGTGCCCTTGCACACATGCATAGAGTAGCATTTCCAAACCTTGACCACAAGAGAGAAAAAAAACATTAAGAAAGAGAACTTGTTAATACAAAAGCCAGGAACTCTGAAGGGAACTCCGTAGTACACTGGCAGTGGAGGTACTCTGATCCAAGAAACTACTTCAAAAGCACATCAGTCAAGTCAGAGGTGATATTTTAAAGACTCGTATTGAAGCATGAAAGGCCAGTAATAACCAACATCACAATTTCTGCCAGAGAATAGGAATTGAATAGTCATTTAAGTATTTTATTTTATGATCATCATTAACTGTCTTCTACATCCAGGGTATTAGATATCCCTTAACTGTCTTCTGCAGCCAGGATGTTAGACATAAGGAGAGCTGCAATTTAGGCCAGGAAACACCCCAGCAGTTCTTATGTGTCTGGATGTTATGTTTTCTTTCCTTCATGATCACTGTACCTCTAGCAAAACCACTTGTTTCTGTATGTTATTGTTATTCTACTTTTGGGAAAGCGGTCAGACAGCATTATGAAATGCTAAAGCATTGTACTGAAAAACCCACCCTGCATTAATAAGAGTGTACCTCTATGTAATGTTTGCTTATATATATTTTGAGCTGGGATATTTAGTAGGTGTTTCTGGAGCAAAGGATTCCAACACAGCTGCTAATATGGCCCATGGCAGGAGATGACGCTGGCTTTACCCTTCTGTGCCCACGTACCGCTCTGCGTAGGTGCACTAGCCCTCCGTGGGGTGTTTCCATTCAGCTGTTTGTCAGCTGCTGAATTCTCTGCTGAGCGTGTCTTCTCTGTAGAGATTTATGGACTCACGCTCTACTTGGAGGAACCCAGTCAGCTAAGACGTGGAATGAGTGTCCATACTGCTCAGCCCTGCCTGGGTACCAGTGCTCAGGTCAGCATCACAGCAGCCCAGCTCAGGACTCACAGTGCCCAGGGCTGGATTCCATGAATTGTAACCCCTAAATCTACAGTAAGCTGTGTCACCCTATGAAGTGCTTCACCTGGCATTGTATGATAATAAGGGTATCTAGCCCAAACCTCTTGTGCTGTGAACCTATGAACACAGTGAAATAGATCATCTCTGGTTCTCCATACGTGCTCACAAATTACGCATGGACAGCAGGTAGGGAAGTTCCTTTTGAATTGTCCAGAGAGTCTGGTGAATTACATAAATACTGAACATGAGACACCGAAACATACGTGGGTGTTGTCAGGGGCCCAGTGCAGAGACACTGCGTCAGGGTACAGCGTAAGGTAGTCCACCAGCAACCTCACTAAGCTTTCAAAACCATTCTCTTGTTCTTCTTCCATCCCCCACCATTTCTAGGAGCTCAGGAGACCTGTTGGCAGGACAGAACCCTTATCGTGGGTGGTGATCTCCTTTAAAAATCTGCCTCAGCTTTTATTGTATTGGATTGGCTGGCTTTATTTTAGTTTCCATCTTTTTCCTCTTTGTTTCTCTCGAGATGGTTGTTTTCTCTTGGCTGTGGGTAGTGCTGCAAGTAGAAGAATATATGTGCATATATACATTCAGAATCCTTTCTTCTTTCCTGTGCCAGGCAACAGGGGTGTGTATTTCTGCATCTTTTCAGCAAGTAGTTTTCCTTCTTCCTTTATACAGATCAATCCCTTGCCTCTGTCTCCCTTCAGAGTCAGGGGGTCGTGGTATGTGCAGCTTTGCTTTCTTGAAGGAGAAGGACTGTATTATTTTCACCATCCAGACAATGGATATCACCTGCTGTAGGCAGCATGGGCTTTGCATACCTTTTTTAAAGTCAGACACAGGGTGATCTTTTCTCACTGCTGTACACTGGCTTTACACATCGGTTCTGCCTTCCTGTTTTCAGATGTTATCAGCCTGAATTAACTCTGAAACTAAACTGCTGTTGTTTTCATTCTCATAATTACTGTACCAAGCATGGGTACAAGCCTTGAGGATTTACTTTTTCACTCCAAATGAGCAATGTCAAGTGAAATAAGTATTCTAAATTATCTTCCCTTCTTTCTGAGAAAAAGAAAAGTTACAGCTCACTATCAAGTATTAACAGAATGGAGATATCTCAGATTCAAGTCAAAAAAGAAAGTGTGATTGAATTAGTTTATCATTAAATTAATCATAATAAAATTATGTTTACAGGTATAATAGATGCATATGGAGTGCATATGTATGTATAGTGAATGTGTGTATATGGATACACACACACACACACACACGTGTAGTAAGCAATATAAATATGTTATCTTTATTATTTAACTGCACTTTCCTCTGGATGGGTAAAGCAGTAGGATCCAGCCTTGCTAGCTCAGGTTCAGAGGAGCTCTGAACACCTTCACAATCAGTTCAGTGATGGTTCAAAACACGTGTATGTTTTAAAAGACTAATATTTCGTACTAAGAAGCGTATAAGTGTTTATTGGACTTCTGTTGTAAACGAAAACAGAGATGTTTTTAAACTGAACCCTATCCAGAGAATGTGGACAACATGTGAGGAGTAAAATAAGTAAATACATAAAAGAATAACTGAAAATGTATCTGGAAGACAGAAAAATAAAGTTTCAGGTTATGCCATGGTGACAGTGGATAATTGCAGAGAACTTTGCCTTTTACTAACTCCAAAACATGGGTAAAATATGGCTTGTATTTGTCTTATGTCTAAAGCACAATTTCATTGCAGGCTGTGCTGGGAAAAGTTACTCTTATAATTGTTTGACATTTATTGATTTTTCAGTTAAAAAAAAAGTCCCATGGGTCAAATTCTACTCACAGTGATATTGATGTATCTTGCAATATTTTGCAGTTTCCTCACATTCCTGCTGTGAAAGAGGAGACCACAACTGTGTGACTTTCCTATCCTGATCACCATAAGATTTATAGAAAAGCATGTCACTGTTCCCCTAGCCAATGCACTCTAATTCCTGGAAATTGCACTGATTAGAAGAAGAATTAAAAAAAGAAAGAAAAAAAAATGAAATAAGAAAAAAACCCCAAGTTACCCCCAGGTTTTCATGAAATTAACAAAGCTTCCCTGTTGCCCAGATGACTTTAGGTTCTGAGAAGTCTGTCAGCACAGAGGCAACAAGGGCAGAATTACATCCAGGTGCAGCAGGACCACATTTTATTTACATGACCAGTTCCCACTGAAGCCAGTGGAAAGTATCACTTTGAGGTACTTGTGAACTTGTACAAAGGCAGCATTGCGCTAAGAAACTAGTGTTTTTCATTAATTGCCAGAGGTTTAAATATGTTTTGTCACATTGCTAACAAACATGTTTCTGTTGCCCTAGTTTTACATAGTGAACAGAAATTGCTTCAGATTTACTATAACCCAGAGTCTAGCGAGACAGATTTCTTCCAAAAGTGTGGTGTGGAAGTCCTTCTTTGTGCCTTTTCCAAGGACGGGATTTCAAAGAGTCGTCTTTGACTGATATCAGCAGCATCCATAACAAAAGTTGAGAGAAAGCAAAATGAAGGTAATTTCAGCAAGTTATGTCCCTGCAACCATGGTTTTGCCCTGCATGCAGAACTGATGTGGCTATCTTGAAAATGGGAGCTTAATTTGGAGAAAGTCTTTCTCACCGTTCTTTATGCATTAGACATACTTTTGGACATGCTTGGCAGCTGGGTGATCCTTATAACCTATCCCATTGCTTGGCCTTAAGGAGAGGCTGAGAGCATGGTTTGAGGGGAGAAGGTCATATTCAGATGGCCTGATTTCCATGCAAGCTACTGTGTCAGATGTTACCTAAAGTTTTAGAGCCAACTAAGTGGAAAGAATTAGGCACAGAAATTAGTGTCCTTATATAGGCCCTGTGACAATGGCTTATAGTTGGTACATAAAGGATAATATCTGAATGTAAGTAAGCACCATCCAACCACTTTCCTCTTGGACTAGTTCATTTATGCAAGACACACTAAATATAGGAACATCAATGGTGGCACTTTAGCATAACAAATTCACAGCTTTATTTGTGCTCTAGATTACCAGTCACAGACTGTCCTGGTGCCCTGACTGGAAACACAAAGTAACTTGTTAATTTGTGTGTGCTAATAGATTTTCTGTGTTGCAGAATGCATATAATTTTGAATAATTTCTCTTTCCCAATGTGTATGTTTTCCACTATAAGCAACTACTCAGTCTTTTAGCAATAATTGCTGATATTTTTAAAGATATGGGTTATAATCAATATCTGGGAGTTATAATTATTGATTGGAAAAAAAGTCCATTGAAATAATTAGCCATTACTACTCAATATGTTTCCATATGGAGTGGATGCACTTGCCGTAATTCTAGTTAAATAAGAGGTTGCCTACATACTGGCCTATTTAATGGATTTTACATCTAAGAAAGAAAAATCAAAGATAAAAATCTAATGTTCTGTCTCTAGCTTTTCTACTTTTTATTTTAGGTTCTATTCTATGGCTCCATTGTGGCAGAAAAGAAATGCTTTCATGCCTGTGATATCATTGTGTTCAGAAGCCCCAGGCCTTGCTCAGTAGAACTAGCTCTGATGAGTAGCTTTAATAATTTAAAAGGCAAATCTAGCACTGGGAGAGGAGGGGAAAAACACTTTTTGTGATGTTTGACCCAACATAACTTGTTTTACACATCCAGCATTCTTGAAGAGTTTCAGGGAAGAGCAAGACCTATTGTTTGCCATGGAGCCATGGTCATGCATGTCACTTACAGGACCTGTTCTTGGCTAGAATAGCTCTGTAGGCTGCAGGACATTCAAAGAAACGGTGGCCCTTTGCTTCTGGGGTACCTGGTGAACAGGGCATTGCTGTGGACTAGGTTTAGATCCTATGTAATGGCACAGGTTTTCCCCATGTGAAGTACTGGAAAATGAGAAAGCTGATGGTTTCTTGCTATGTATGTATGCTCCATGAAAAGGAACAGCATAAATAGAAGGAGGCTGGATGTGAATAAAAGGAGAAGCTGGGAATGACTGGCAGTGTTATGTAGAGGTAGGATGGGAGAGAGTATGGGAAGAGTGAAGCGGAACAGCATGAAGAGCAAATACAGGAGTAACAAAGAGGAGAAAAGAGATTGACAGATTGGGAGAAGGAAAACATGCAATGATAGAAGGACCAGGAAACTGGGAATGGAAAAATGAGAACAGAGAGAAGAAAGAGAGATGGCACATTTTGTTATTTAATTAATGGCTTAATGTGCTGGATACTCAGAAGAATTTTTCATCTAAATAAGGCAACAGAGTCACCTTCTTAACCTGACTTCTCTAAGCATTCCCTTACAGCCAAATGAATATATGTGTCATCTCATAATGTGATTATGACAGAAGATGCAAGCAAAGCAAGTTTGAACCCAATACCTGTAGTATATTGGGACAGCTCTTAGGAAAGCTGGGAATTGAAGGAAAATCAGTGAACCAACACAACTCTTAAAGAACAAAGCTAGAGAATGCTTCATTTTGTTTGAAATATTGCTTAAGCATCAGGACACCCCCCACCTTCATTTTCCCCACTCAAAGAGGGAGAATCAAAAGCTTAGTCCTTTGGTTTTAGCAACATTTCAGCTCAAGGAGCTAGGCAGATCTTGGTCCCCTAATAATTTTTAAGCCATAAAAGGTACTTTGCCTACACGCCTTATAGGCAGCGGTGTGCAGCACAGACACTATTCCGTCAAGTTTTTGCAGAGAATAAATCACAAGTTCCTGTCAATGAGCAAAAAAGCCTCAAGGCAACATCCAATTACCTCTGTGTTCACTTAACATGATTTTATAAGACACTGTACAATATTGCAGCTTGTTATTCCTCAGTAACGTCGCATATCCCGTGTATGCTGTAGGGGTGACTTTGATTTCTCCATCAGCTACCCCTTCCCTGGCCCCCATGTTTGACATTGTACTCCTGCATTGCTTAGGCTAAAAGTGACCAAAATAATTTCTGTAATACAGTCTTTATTCCACAATGGCACTCTCAGACTTAAGGTGGGATTGTTTGTAAACATACTTTTTGATAACTTGAAGGAAAAGTGTTATAGAAACTGAAATTTTGATCACATGTTGCATTATAGAGTTCCTTACTGTAAGCCATGCATGTTGCATCCTTTGCTCTTCATGCAAGAAATACTGTGTGAAGTAAAGTTCAGGCAAAGATTAGTTCAAATAATTTTATTCATCAACTATGTGTGGAAACACAGGATACTGAGAGAGGCATCAGTAGGCTAAGAGATTATTTAAAGTGATATTGTCAAATTCTCAAGTGCCACTTTAATATGTTAGTGGATTAGTGTTTAGTCATTACTTTAAAATGTATTGCAGACTCCAAAGTGGTCTGCTTTACAAGGGGAACATTTTGAAACAATAAAAATATGAAGGCTGGATAAGAACACTGCCTAAATGCTGTGCAGGTGGTAGGTCAATTCAGAGTCTGAAATCAAACTTGCTTCTCTCCTTTCTGTGGCCAATAATGTGTGTGTGCCTGTGTGATATAACGCTATTTCATGGACAACTACAAGGTTTGGGAGAAAAAAGTAACAAGCTAATGGCTGTTGTGGTTTTGAAGCACATTGATCTTTCTCCCTGTCCAAGACAGAGACTGCAGGAAAAGCTGTTATTGATGTAACATTTACTGGAAAATAGTAATGTTAGGAGAAGTTAAAATCAGAGCAAAGTCTTCAGTTTTTGGAATATTAAAATATAGATGATGAATTACAGTCAATGTAGATAAACCACTTACTTACCTCCATAATGCTCATGTAGGATGAGATTCTGCAAACGCTCCCCATTCAAATACCCTCTTCGGTCTCCATATGCTATCTGACAGGCAGTAATCAGGGCAAAGCAGTGCTGAAATTGATTCCTATAATACTAGGTTTTTTAATGAAAATCCTGATGACAAATTATCTTTGTTGTTCTCTTCCCCATTTTATCCCTTGTATTCTAAGTTAATTACATGGCGTTTTAATGGAGGCTTTTTGAGCATACTGTACATGTCAAAGAAAAGCAAAATCCTGTCAGTTTCTGGAACTTGCCCAAACTCTTAAAAATGTATGTGAATTTAATTCTGATAGTGTTTTAATTTGGGGGTTCATCATTTATATTTTTACCTGTCAAACACTCATTCGGCTTCTCTTAGCATAACAGGTGGGAGTAAAAAACCAGTATTCTCCCTCTTGCTTGTCTTTTGTGAATAAAATGAAAGAAGCAGTAATTGTACATCTCACAGGCTCATGATTTAGGACTAAAAAACATGATTACAGAATGCTTAAATTAAGCAGCACTGTGAGTTGCAAAAGAGGCAACACTAGGTCTGCTGAAAAGTGAAAGAGATGTTGGCAGGTAGCAAGCAAAATTTGTGAGAAGCTGAGTTGGGAGGGGTTTTTTGGTAATCTCTCTTTATTCTATTTTCCAGCCATATTGTCAGACTTGGCTATGGATTATTATTTACAAATTAATATTTAAAATTGCAAATAATTTACATTATTTATAGTCAATAATCATTAAGCATCGCTACTCCATTACTTTTTATTTCAGTTTAGTCAGTGAACACCATTTAGTGACTATGGCTCCTTGTAAAACTTCCGATGCATCTAAATTGACTTTGATAGAGAAAAAAATTCATTTTAATTTCTTTTTTTTTTTTTACACTTAAACTTCCTTTTTTGCAGATCTTTTGTCTGAAATGAACAAATACTTCAGGCAAAAATGGGAAGTTTTCAGAATGATAAGAGCAAATGAAAATAGAGGGTTCAACAGCTCATTCTGGGAAATGTTTCCCCACGGGAAACTGCCCTGAAGGGGAAGGGGACCTGGAGAGGATGCTGCTTTCTGAGGACAACCTCCCCAGACCGGGGCTCAGCCCAGCCCACGGCCCAGGCAGTCACACAAGCACAACAGATGGGCAGGGAGCTCCAGCCTGGGCTCCAGTACCAAAAAAGAGGGCAGGGGAGGCCAAGGTGGGCTACCTGGGAGCAGTGCAGACCATTGTCTGGCCATGCAGGCAGGGAATTAGGGAAGCCAGAGTTCAGCTGGATTTGAAATGGGGGAGGAATGGGAAGGGCAACAAGAAGAGCTTCTAAAGGTAGCAGCAAAAGGAGTCCTAAGGAAGATGTGGAGGCTGCGAAATGAGGCAGCAGACTTGGCAACAAAGCACACAGAAAAGGCTGAGAAACTCAGCGTCTTCTTTGCTCTGGTCTTTACTAGCAAGTTCTGTCCTCAGGTCTCCCAGGCAGGATCTGGGAAGATTGAGTTAGTGACCAAATAAGCAAACTGCATATACACAAGTCCATGGGGCAAGAGAGGATGGATGCAAGGATGTGGAGGGAGCTGGCTGAGGTGGAAGGACTGGAAGGACTGCTTTGTCTCTTCTTCAAAAGGTCCCTAGGGATCAGGAGAGCCTCCTGAGGGCTGGGAAAAGGCAAGTGTCACACACATCTTCCGGATGAGGAGGAAGGCAAATCTGGGGAACTATCTGCTCATAAACCTCCCCTCAGTCCCCAGGAAGATTTTGGAGAAAACCCTTCTGGAAAACATGCCCAGGCACATGGAGGACAAGAATGCAATTGGGAACAACCAGCATGGATTCACAAATGGCAAATTGTGGCTGAACTATCCAGGAGCTGGCTCTGGCGAGATGGCTCGTATGGTGGGTGAAGGAAGAGCAGTGGTTATTTACCTTGATTTCCACGAGGCCTGTTACATGACATCCCTGCAGCCAAATTAGTGAGGCATGGATTTGAGATGTGAACTACAAAGTGCGTGGACTGCTGGCTGTGCCACCAGGCTCCAAGAGTTGTGATCAGTTGTATAAAGTCCAACTGATGGGTGGTTTCTAGTAACATCTCTCAGGAGTCAATCAGTATTGGCACCGACATTCATTCATTCACCGAGACAATGGGACGAAATACACCCTCAGCAAGTTCACAGATGGTACCTAACTAGGGGAGCAATTAATATGCTGTGGGGCAGGGCTGCCATTCAGAGGACTCTCAACAAGCTGGAGAAGTAGTCTGGCAGAAACTTTTGGAAGTTCAGCGCAGGCAAATGCAAATTCCTGAACCTGAGACAGAACAAGCCCATGAAGTAGGACAGGTGGGGCACCACCTGGCTACCAAACAGTTTTGCAGAAAAATTCCCGGGGGTCCCAGCCAACATGAGTCAGTAGAACATCCTGAAGGTCAGTCGCATCCTGGGCTGTACAAGCAAGACTGTAGCCAGCAGGCTGAGGGAAGTGATTCTTGCCCTCTGCTTGGCGCTTGTGAGACCCTACCTGGAGGACTGTGTCCTGTTTTGGATTCCCCTGTACAAGATGGATATTGACATAGTGGAATGAGACTCTTGGAGCACCAGGTGGCTGGAGCACAGGACATACAAGGAGAAGCTGACAGAACTGGGTTTGTTCAGCCTGAAGATGAGAATAAGGGGGGAATCTAATAATTTTAAACTACCTACTGGCAATGTAAGGTGAAGATGAAGCCAGACTCTTCTAGGCAGCACACTATAATAGGACAAGAGGCAACAGACACAAGTTGCAACATGGTAAATTTTGTCTAAGTATCAGAAAGATCTTTCTTGCCTTGAGGGGGGGGGGTGTCAAATACTGGCACAGGTACCTGGCGAGTCTGTGGCATCTCCATTCTGGGACATGTGAGAAAGTTGACTGGGGAAGTCCATGAGCAACCTTTGAACTCAAATGTAATGTCAAAGCTGGTCTTGCTTGAGTGGGCCCAGCTAAGACCCAAAGATCCCTTCCAACCTGATAATTCCAACAGAATTTGTTTTTGCTTACTTAAATGGCTGCTTTAAGGATTTAAATAATACGTGGGACACTTTGTATTTTGAAGGAAAAGAACAGTGAAAATGCAGATCATTATTATTACCAAAATGTAAGTCACTGCTGCTAGGAAATATTGTAGGAGTGGTCACGTATACCAGGCTGCCAGAATGGATTGCTGTTTTTTGTTAAATAGAACAAAAAAGTCAGTGAAGCATGTTTAATCCACACAAGTGAAGAGTTCTGCAGACCTTGTAAACAAATACAAGGTAAAAATAGGTCAATTTGGGTGATTTACTAGCCTGGACAAATCCAACTTAAATATATTTTAATATTTTTCTGTCTTGCTTATTTCTTCTGCTTAAAATGCAAACCACTTTCTTTACCAGTTTTCTCAATCTTCGCAAATATTCTTTTGCTTACAGAATAAATCTGATAGGCCTTGGGGGTTGGGGAAATGAAAGGAAGAAAGTGTTGTGGACTTTAGTGGGATTTTTTCTTTCCAGAATATGGGCAATGACTTCTCTTTCAAAATCTTTCACTAGCTGTGTATCAAGACACACCTAAAAATAAGGGACTCTACTGTCCAACGGCTCTGTGAGCAGAAGAGATTTTTCTCAAGAGGGCAAGACTTTATCCTCCCTCTTATGGTCCCAGAACTCCTCTGAAGAAAACCTACATTACTGAGTGAAATAAACGCGCAGCCAGAGTGGTCGTCAGAGCTTCTGACTGTACCGGGTGAATATCCAGGCTCAGGGAGCTCTTAGGCTTGGGTACGAGATGAAGGACCCTCTGGCCCCCTTTTGCTGTCCTGACACGTGCTGTTAGTGGTTGGTTTGGCAACCCTGTTCCTCCATGCTGACCTGTGCAGGTCTTCTGCTCAGAGCACAGCTCTCCCGAGGGTAAGAACAGAAGAATGGCTCTGCTGGGTCTAACCAGTAGGCCTGGTATATTTTTCTAAACGTAGATGATAACATGTATTTCAAGAGTGCAAGATGGCAACTTTAGGGGGATACATTTTCCAGTACTTTTCTCAGCCTTTCCTGGTCTGAAGTTTAGGGACTTGGCTAGAAATTTTTTTTAGGTTTTAGAAACCTTTGTTTCTAATAAATGTCGGGGGTGGTGGAGTGTCCCATGAATTTGTTTCATTGCTTTTTGAATTTATTCATGCTTTTAACATCTGCAATATATTCTAATGGTTTATTCCATAACTTAATGACCCACTCTGTAAAAAAGTATATTCCATGTTTTGAACGTTAATCTGACACTCCAACAGTTCATGTGCTGGTATTACTGGTAGGGGTGAATAGCCTTTCCTGTTTTACCCTTCTCAGTGTGGCACATAATGTTATGGGTTTTGTCACGTTCCGAGCTGTCTCTTTTCCAAACTGAGTTATCCCAGCCTACTTGTTTTTCCTCGTACAGATACTGTCCCTTACCTTCAATTATATTACTTATCACCCTTGTCTATATGTTTTCTACTTCAGGTGAGTCCCTTGGGGCTTAGAAAATAAGACACATTTTCTCAGCAACAATAAGATTGCTTTCTTTCATTTCATTTTGCTAATAATTCATAATATTCTATACACTTTAGGCTGATGTCTTCATAGGACTGTACATGGTTTCTCTAGTTGCAGCAGCTGTAGTTCAGAGTGGTAACAGCTAACTTAAAGCTCATCCCTGGGTATGTATAGATAGGACTGTTTGCTTTTATTCCAGATTCCACATTTAGAAGCACTGCATTTCATTTTCACTTTTATCACCAATCACACAGCACTGAGATCTTTCTGCAATTTTTCAGCCACCCTTTGGTTTTACTACCCTAAATAACCTAGTGTGATTAACTGTCACCTCACTATTCAGCCTTGTCCAAATTACTGATGACTATGTTGAACACTGCATTTCCCTGCACTGATCCACTAGAAATCTCTCTGCATTGTGAAGACTGACCTTTTACTTCTACTATGTGTTTCCTATTGTCTAACCAGTTTTAAGGGGCTTGTTCCCTGTAAAGAAAAGGTTGGACCTCCAAAAGCTCCTCCGCAGTGAACACCTATGTAAAGAATTCTTCTCACTTTGCTGGTGTACAGTCTGATGTTATTTGAGCTCCTTTTTCATACCCCAATTACTTATCAGCCCTACAGACTTTCTGGCAGACTTCCTGTTTCTGATGTGCTTAAAAAACGTTTTATTATTGGTTTTATGCCTTCAGCAAATTGCTCTTCAAAATTTTTTTTAGGCCTGGCTTATTAAATTTAACTTGCCAGAGTTGATATTCTTTTCTATTTTTCTGGTTGGGAAACGACTTCCACTTTCAGAAGAACTTCTAGTAATCTCCTTTACTGTGCTGTGTATTGAAATGGTCTAGAAAAAACAGACAACTCAGAGGAGTTTCTATTTCCGTCTTCCCTGCCTCCCCCCCAAAATGACCTGACATTAGGTATGTAGTTAAAGTTATAAAGTAATTATTGTTCTTTTTCAGAATTGCTTTCTCTCTTTTGTTCCCCCTCAGAAAAGGAACTAAAACACAAAGGGAATGCTCATAAAATTCAAACCATGGGGACAAAAAATCAAAGGGAAACCATTTGCAAAAATGGCTAGAGAAAGGAAGGGCTGGTATAAGCATGCATAGATAACAAAGAAAGAGTAGCAGGAGGAAAGAACAGGTTGGGAAAAGTTACACAGGCAAATGAAACAGTGATCATACCAAAATAATCACTTCTGAAATATTAAAGGTTTCAGTGCAGCTTGCACTACAGATCAGCGGGATGAGTCCTAGGAATAAATTCTGTTTTCTGAAAATCATACCCAGATATAGACAGATGTTTAGATATGGATATACGCACGTGTGTGTGTATGTCCTGCTTCAAAAGTGAGGAAGACTGAGGCAGCAAAGCTTACAGATGCTTTGATGGGACTTGAATAGCGAGCAGGTCCCCCAAACCAGAGGCAAATTTCATCCTTGGGCAGCTGCTTAAATTTCCTCACTCATCACCAGACTCCAAATGGCAGGTTCAGCCTCTTGTAAACATACAGGGGTATACAGACCTGATTCCTGGGTATATCCTGGCAGTGGCTGAGCACTGCACCCTGGAGCAGCAATGTATGGTAACAGATTATGCCAGTGCCTTGTGAGCTTTTGCTCATGAGCCACTCCAGACGGAGAGGTGCTGATTTCTCCCTGAGCCTGCTGCTCTGCACAAAAATGGTGGGGCTGTTTTGAGCCCTAACAAGGTAAGGCTTTCCAGCAATGTATTGCCAACTTTAACATTTCTCCAGATTTGCAGGGAGAATCTTACCTTTTGGAACCAAGCAATTATCAAACTTTAAAAATGCACTTACCACTCCTGAAAGGGTAGGAAATATAAAAATTAATATCACTATACATATAAATAATATATGTATTCTTACTCTAGGAGTTCTGCTAGATTCTGAGTTCTTCTTTGAAAGGCCAAGTTGCAGTTGCAGTTGTAAGCGTCATTTTTTAACTAGGCTTAACAATGAGACTTTTAACTTCTTTTTCTGAGGACAGATCTAGATCCTCCAAATGAGTGAAATCAAGGTAAATGACAGCATTGGTTGCTTCTGACTTGCACTCTGTGAAACTCCACTGCACAGGACAAGGGAATAATCAGCTGGGAGCCATCAGCACCTGGGCTGTGATCAGCCCATAAACCACATGTTTTGTAGCATGCAGCAGATTTGATTTTGTTTCCCAGTTGGGTCCAAGATGTAAGATTTAACCTGTAAAGCCTCCTGGGGTTTGAGCTGTAGCAACTCTAAGGCCTCTGCAAGGTTAGCAGCTTTTTTGCACTGAGCACTGGAGAAATGCTTATTTCAGTCAGATACCATCCCTGCCCTGAAGCACTCATTATTTCTTTCATTGAGGTGTTTTACACATAGCTAAAGGCCTACATGTATCCTGAATAAAAGCTCTCTGATCAGTCACTCTTTCTAATTTCCCTACCTCCTCATCAATGAATGCTTGCTGGTGCAGGGTTCTCCCTCACTCCTGTAAAGGGAGAAAATTCTTTTAGGAGGGGAAGCAGGATGGTACATAGAGAGGAAAGGAAAGGCTCAGAGCAATAAGAAAGGCGATACAAAGAAGTGAATAAGTTTGGGAATAGTTATCTATTCTCAGTCTAGAGAGCCTGGCAATATAGGAGAAATAAGAAGAATGCAGTTGTGGAGAAAAGAAGTACGGAGAGAAACCTCATCACAGTTATATGACACAGAGAAGTGACTGAAGGAGGAAGGAGACTGTACCAGGAAACACAGCACAGTACAAAGCAAAATAAAGTGATGGAAGTTAGAAAAGAAAATGAAAAAACAAATGTTCAAGAGACAAATTTAGATTTTTTTTTAAAAGCTCAGTAGAAAATGTGCATACAAAATGGTACATAGATAAACCACTTTTGTCTCATAATGCTGCAATGCTCCAGAATCTAAATGGGCTGTGCTAATAGCAGCTCTGTGAGGTAAGACAAGGTTATTATTTTATGTTCATGGAGCTAAGGGACTGAATGGCAAAGTGAATCTCAAGAGAGCACAGTGGAAATCTGCAGGTGGAGAAGGGGTCTGAACTCCGTGAGCATCACTGAAGTATCTTCTCCCTCAGTAAAGTTTCAGACATTTAAAAAAAAATAATGGAATGAAGTAGGATACGAAGTTGGGTATAAAAAGTCATTATGGTATGGCAAGGTATGATTTTATGTTGAACAAAATTATTCTTCTGCATTTTTTCCTGTTGTTGCTATGCTAGTGGACTTGGCCAACAGTGGTATAATATGTCAGAAAAGCTGTAACAAATATACCTTTAATAACTAGCTCGAAACACTAATATTTACTGAAATTTCAGCGTTATCTGCCAATACTGATGCAACGCGTGTTCTGCCAATACTGTACAATGACCAACTGCCAATACCTGCTTCAAAGCTGTTCCTGTTTTTAAATCTATTATTTACTCTATGGCTCTTCAGTAGTTTCCTGATCAAACTAGTCAAGTTCTACCCTGGCATACTGATAACTCTTATGTTGCACCAGCATATTGAAATGTCTCACAGTAGCCTTTTACATCAAGAATTTCACTGCACTCAAACTCTTTCATAAGGAACTTAAAGAACACAATATGGACCACCTATTAAAAAATTCTTGATCATTATAGGTGAACTGCTTGCTTTTTTGAGAATGATATTATACTGATGCTCCTGCAGAAGAATTAAGACTGACATAAGGTGGACTTCATACATTTAGGGTCAAGGCCCCTGACTCTCAGAATTATAAGATGACACTGGTGAACGTAGTCTTTGCTGAACCTTTTGAGAATGCAGAAGAAGCAAAGTTAAATTGAGTCTTCAGCTTCCAGCAGCAAACTGGACTGGCTGTGAGCATAAGCAAAGCAGAAATTGCCTAAGGTAGCAGGCTGCTGGGAAGACAAAGCGCATGTCCCTTTACATCCCCCCCAGTTTTGTCCATATTAGGACAGGGAAAAACAGGTTGTCTGAAACTGCTGCTGCCCCTAAAGTAGGAGTGGAAACTATTGGTAGAATGCCCAGTGCCGGCAGCTGTGATAGCTGACTGGTATCAGTCCCTGGAGGCAGCCAGATTAGCAGTGTGGATCCTCTAGATCTCTCCATTGCAATTCCCCACTTTTCTGCAGCAGGCAGGGGTGGCCCTGTCCCATTTGTTATTTTAGGAGGACTGACTGTCAGTTTTGTCTGAGCTGTTGAAAAGTCTTGTGCTGGCTCTAGAATAAAAGGCATGCAAAATGTTTATAGTCTTAAATGAGGAATAATCATGGCATTACTTATATTTAGAAATTCAGGGAGCGTCCTTGGTCTAAATGTTGTATGTACCATGCTACTCGTTCCAAAATGCAGATGACATTATCAGCATTTCCTTCTCCACTCCTGGCTATCTCAGTTTCTCCTTTTTCTACCCCAGGTTCTTTGTTGTGAATTCAACATATCAGTGTTAAAAAGAGTTTTCACTGAGGATAGATTTTCTGCCATCGCTGTCTGCATTTGAGATTTGAACCACAAAAGTGGTTCAGTTTCAACTTTCCAACTTCTCTGTGTTTTCAGAATTCTTGGCTTGGTGATTTCTACACCTTCTGCCATGGGAATTTCCAGAGATTACAAATTCAGTAGCCAAATTCAGAGTCTAGAAGTGGAACTCCCCAAGTCTGTTCCATAACTGTTTGATGGGGTTTTGTTCCTTCAAGCTGGCAAACCTCAGACCTTAAGTGATGGAATTGAACTATTCCTATAGATCTGTGAATTGTTCTCTTGGTCCATCCTGTGCTTGTGATATTCCCTCACATTGCAGCCAGTGTTTTTCAAAGTGGCAGAATTTTACAACATAACTGCTTCTCTGGTTTTACAAGTCAAGACAGCTTTGTATTCTAATCGTTCAAAAGTGTCACAGTAAGCCATATTATAATCCCCCTTTTCATCATCTGTGTTAGGTCAAGAGTTGTATTTGTGAGGCTCGTGAGGACCAGATTTCTTACTCATTTCATACTTCTTATGGCTGCTTCCTCTTTGGTATACCACTCCACTAGGAGAAAGGAGGAACTTTCTCTGAGTTTTACTGAGGCTCAGTCTTCAAGGGCAGCCCTCTAGCCAGGTCACGTGCTTCCTTGCTTCCCCTATTTCTAGCATATTTCTGTTTTTTCTCAGATACAATTTATTCCAATAGTAAGCAAGCTCTGACATTTGTATGCAGGCATCCTTGCCCTTCTCAGTGAAAACCCTTTGGGCATCATGGCAGGATGCTTACTTCAGCTTTTGGTTTGGACAGTGGCTCTCGTTATTTCCATTGTCATTATTGTCAAGGAGCTTGACTGTTTTTTATATTAGTCCTCAGTGAAGACTGGATGTTTGCTTCCAGTCTTTGGTGAACTATTAGGAAAATGCAATAGGGCACTCAAAAAAAAAAATAAAAAAAAATCACTTCTTAGAGTTTTAAAAGAAGAAAATGGTGAGTGATTTTAAATTATTTTTAGCTCACTGATTAGTAGTGTATAAATGTTATTTAGACTTTATACAAAAAAAACACAGTAATTTCTTCTTTGCACCAGTCAGCTAGCAACTGCTCTTACACCCACTGGCATACTTAGTCACTCTTTTGTAAATCTTCACAAGCAAACTTCCCCAAGTGTAGCTTTAATAAACTGGCACACTCCCCATGGCAGTGAAAAATGACCCTCTACCTTCCCTGTAACAACCAAACACGGAGTCAGAGCCTGTTTGAAAACTCAGGGCTCACCCAGAACTGTGGAGTATTGCTTTCCCATCTGCCTCTTGCAGGAGAGGAATTAGTTCATGCCTGTTAGGCATGAACTAATCCTTTCCCTGCTAGTAAAGTCCTCCGTTCCCGTCCATCCCCCAGTGACCCTTTGAAAATAGGAAGGAAATACTTGCCAGCTTTGGGCTTCTACGACCATGCCGGAGGAGACACCCATGTCTCAAGACACCCTGTGCACCCTTCTTTGTCTTTGTTTTCTACTGAGAATCTACTGGTTTCACTCTGTTTCAGCTTGTCTCTCCACTGCACCAGACTGGCTGGGTGGTAAAATAGCAAAATTACGTTAAGCAAGACTTGAGGGCGGACATCCAAGTGCAAGTTTGAGAGCAAAAGGGTATAAATAAAACAATGACAAATTTGCTTCTGGTCTATACTTAACCATAACTCCTGTTGCAAGTATCCCGTGAGGGATTTCTTTTGCACTGCCCTGCGGTAAGAGCAGAAGATGGTGGATTCACAGAGTCAGCCTTCCTCCCAGGTGGCGAGCTCACTTCTGCGTGACTTCCACTTCCAGACGCCCTGTATTCCTCTGGAGCTGTGCTTTTGGATGCAAATGCAAATGCCAATCATGTCCTGTCTTGAGAGAGACACCTCAGATACTTAAATGGTCATTTCCATGTCAGCGTGGCAGGGACTGTCAGACAAATACAGCTGATTTTGCCTCCTGAGATCAGAAGTGTTGTGCACCAAGAGTATATTCTCCCTTTGTCCTCCAGCAGTCTGCTGACTACCTGGCCCTGCCTGTGGGATCCTTTTCAACTCCTCACGCTCCACTGAGGTTATTTGTATAAACATAATACCTCTGTTATGAGATATCAGTTGTGCATGTGTTCTGCAATGTTTGTGATCGCTGGTACCTTAGTGACTTTCTATAGACATCACACTTTATTAACATGGATAACAGATGCTGTAAAATTCATATGGTATGAGGGCTAATGCAACTTGTATGTAATGTTTCAGATACAGTGTCTTTTTTGAAGATCAGCTCCTCTCTGCTTTGCTGTGTGTCTAGGTACAAATTGCATTTTCTTCTGATCTAACTGCACTGGAATTCCAGGCAAAGGATGTCACTTTTATAGAGCTGTACCATAATTCCATTAAAAAAAAAATCCTGTTTTTACTAATCTTGGATGTGCAGTGCTCCTGGTTCCCTGCAGATACAGTGTCTCTTGATACAGAAGCCCAGACACTGATTTTCAAGGTAGGGTTCATTTTGGACTTTATTGATGCAATAGACCTTGGTTTTGGCTGCCTTCAGAGAACGGAATTTCAGCCAAGCAGAGCCGATGGTGTAATCTTGGATGATGATGGCATTTGTGATTATCCAGTGAGCCATCCCAGGGATCAGCCTACTTCTCTGGGTTTAGAGACAATTATTTTCATTCTGACAAAATTAGCAGTGGTGTGGAAGGAGAACATGGCTATAGCTGGGGTGGATTTAGATCTTTCCCAGCCATAAGTTGTTTTATTGTTTGCATTATGTTCTGCTTTTTAAAATTTTTCAAAATCAGTGGAGTAGAAGGTCTGATTGTTTTTCAGAATGGTGTACAAGGTCAGCTGTGCAGTGTTATTTATCTCTTTCTTTGCAGTATTTTTAGGAAAAGAGGCAAACATGTTGATTTTTAAAATTATGCTAAAACAGACATGACAACACATTGAGATTTTAATTTTAGAAAACCACTGGCTATGAATGAAAGACTTCTCCTCTCTTACCTCCACTAATTCACTTTTTAAAAAAATATAGCTTGGTGCTTTTCTTCTTTTCTCTTTCCTTTCCTTTCCTTTCCTTTCCTTTCCTTTCCTTTCCTTTCCTTTCCTTTCCTTTCCTTTCCTTTCCTTTCCTTTCCTTTCCTTTCCTTTCCTTTCCTTTCCTTTCCTTTCCTTTCCTTTCCTTTCCTTTCCTTTCCCTTTCCCTTTCCTTTCCCTTTCCTTTCCTTTTTCCTTTCCTTTCCTTTCCTTTCCTTTCCTTTCCTTTCCTTTCCTTTCCTTTCCTTTCCTTTCCTTTCCTTTCCTTTCCTTTCCTTTCCTTTCCTTTCCTTTCCTTTCCTTTTTTCTTTTCTTTTTCTGAAATTATACCTGTCTCTTTTCATCTATATAAGCTAGCCGTAAACTTGCCAAAAATATGCAATTCATTGAACGATGTGGTTCAAATGCAGTACGTGTGGGGTTTTATCCTCTTCCTCCCTCCCACTAATGAGGGGAAGAGTTCTGTGTTTGTGGGATTATACCACAAGGCTCATGATTTTAATTTGAAGCTCAAATAACTGGCATTGACAGTCTTATCAAACAAGAATAAAATATGGATGGTAAAGTAAATGCAAAGTAGAGAAATGGGACAGAAGGCAGAAACTGAGGAACAGAAACTGAGAACACCACTAGTGGCTTTGCAGTTGATGGCCACAAAAGCATCTTTTTGAACTGTATTGCTTGCTGTGGTAGACAGACCCAAGCAGTAGAGAGCTAGGATCAACAGCTTTCTCAGGCTTCCTAGCTACAGATACTTTCTGATGAACAGGGCTCCTAATCACTTGATATAGCTATATACTTTATGCCTCAATTACTACAGCTTTCTGTTGCAATCTTTGGTTTATTCACATCCAGTGAATTTCATTGCACTGTCATTTTGTGGAGAACTACATTTTTAGTGCTTATCTATTTAAAATAAATTCCTCTAACTCATGGTATCGAGTCAATTGAACATGGGCTTTTAAAACAGAGTATTGACTATTCCTTCTTCAAAGATTGGACATTATTTCCAAATTTTGAATAGCTTTTTTTTTCTTTTTTTTTTCTCCTTTTTTTTTTTTATAAATCTGGTGCATGGTGCTACTGCATTTGCAGAGCTTGATCCAGAAGAATCGAACCACATGCTTAAAGAGAAGAATGGCATGTGGTTCATGAACCCCATAATTAGTTCCCCTTCCTAGCTCCAAGCAGTAATTAAATCTGTCACTTCTGCTCTGCTGATTCATTTATTTAGCTATTTAATTGCTCAGCTGAATACGTCTTTATCTCCGGAACCGCAACATTTTATTCAAACAAAAGAAATTGCATAATCCATTATGGATTTTTTTCCAAGAGCAGGGACATGTAAAAGAATAGAACACTAATACTAGATGATTTGGTGGTGTTGTCAGTTTTCACTTATCAAACAAAACAGTGTTTAAGGGAAAACTTCAACCAGTGCTTGAGGACAGCTTTCCATATATAGGTTTGTTTCTCCAGGAAATTATGTCAAATGCAAAGACCCAATGTATCTGATCCAGGTTTCCATTTCCATAATGAGTTAACTTAAAACACTTCCAGGTAATAGTCATAATTTTCTATAAAACAAGAAGTCTTACCTTGATCTACTGGTGGAAAGTTTTATAAACAGTTTAATATTGCAAACACATACTAAATTGTTGCAAACTAAACAGTATCTTTTCTTTATACATTTTCTTTTTGGGACATTGCTCATGGAGATTTCTGTCATCTCTCTCTTAGATTTATCATCAAATACAGCATTTTGATCTGTAAAGCAAATGGCTTTTTGAATACTTTCAAGCTTACAAAGGAGAGCCCTTCTGAATACCTCTCTGTGAGGCATACTTCCATACATGAAGTTTTCCTCATGTTACATTTTCAGCATCCTTAAGGGATGTTGCAAGATAGTTATGTTAGAAAATGTGCCAAAATTGCTAAGTTAGCAAATGTGACGCTCATCTACAGGAAGAGCCAAAAGGAGGATCCGGGGAACTACAGGCCTGTCAGTCTGACCTCAGTGCCAGGGAAGGTTATGGAGCAGATCACCTTGAGTGCCATCACACAGCATGTACAGATGATCAGGCCCAGCCAGCATGGGTTTATGAAAGGCAGGTCCTGCTTGACCAACCTGATCTCCTTCTATGACAAGGTGACCCGCCTAGTGGATGAAGGAAAGGCTGTGGATGTTGTCTACCTAGACTAGTGTAAAGCATTTGACACGGTTTCCCACAGCATTCTCCTGCAGAAACTGGCTGCTCATGGCTTGGGCGGGCATACTCTTTGCTGGGTAAAATCTGCCTGGATGGCTGGGCCCAAAGAGTTGTGGTGAATGGAGTTAAATCCATTTGGCGGCCAGTCAGAAGCGGTGTTCCCCCGGGCTCAGTATTGGGGCCAGTTCTGTTTAATATCTTTATCAATGATCTGGACGAGGGGATCGAGTGCACCCTCAGGAAGTTTGCAGACAACACCAAGTTGTGCAGGAGTGTTGATCTGCTTGGGGGTAGGAAGGCTCTACAGAGCGACCTGGACAGGCTGGATCTCATGGGCTGAGGCCAATTGTATGAGGTTCAACAAGGCTAAGTGCCAGGTCCTGCACTTGGATCACAACAACCCCATGCAATGCTACAGGCTTGGGGAAGAGTAGCTGGAAAGCTGCCTGGCAGTAAAGGACCTGGGGATGTTGGTCAACAGATGGCTGAATATGGGCCAGCAGTGTGCCCAGGTGGCCAAGAAGGCCAATAGCATCCTGGCTTGTATCAGAAATAGTGTGGCCAGCAGGACGAGGGAAGTGATCGTGCCCCTGTGCTCGGCACTGGTGAGGCCGCACCTCGACTACTGTGTTCAGTTTTGGGCCCCTCACTACAAGAAGGACATTGAGGTGCTGGAGCGTGTCCAGAGAAGGGCAACAAAGCTGGTGAAGGGTCTAGAGCAGAAGTCTTATGAGAAGGGGCTGAGGGAACTGGGGCTGTTTAGCCTGGAGAAAAGGAGGCTGAGGGGAGACCTTATCGCTCTCTACAACTACCTGAAAGGAGGCTGTTGCGAGGTGGGGGTCGGTCTCTTCTCCCGGGTAACAAGTGATAGAACGAGAGGAAAGGGCCTCAAGTTGTGCCAGGGGAGGTTTAGCCTGGATATTAGGAAATTTGACTTCACTGAAAGGGTTATCAAGCATTGGAACAGGCTGCCCAGGGAAGTGGTGGAGTCACTGTCCCTGGAGGTATTTAAAAGATGTGTAGATGTGGTGCTTACGGACATGGTTTAGTGGTGGACTTGGTAGTATTAGGTTAATGGTTGGACTCAATGATCTTAAAGGTCTTTCCCAACCTAAACGATTCTATTTTATTCTATGATTCTGTGATTCTAAGATTCCCCCACCATTTTTATCTGTAGGTTGGAAAAGCTGGTGTAGGAAAGCAGCAAGTAAAACAATGAGGACCAGGTCAAGACAGATCAAATCAAACAGGGCCTTTTGTCAAGGCGAGGAAATATTGTTTATTTTTATAATCTTTTTTTTTCCTTTTGTCTCTGAGCTCTGTAATGATAGCTGATCCAGGAAGTGAAAGGTGGTTTTTAAACCACTCAAAATTCAGAAAGAAGGATATTTTTCTTTCACTTCAGGCATCAGTGGCTCAGTTCCACCAATTTGTTCATCTGCCTGGCTGGCTGGATTTTTATACCATGCACACAATCCTGCATTTCACTCCATTAGTGACTTATTTTTGCTGTCTTGTTACTCAGTTACAACTATGTAGCTGTTTAAGTCATAGGTCATGTTTTTCCCAGGTAAGCTCATTATTCTAAAAATCTTTTACTGCTTACCTGCAGGGGTTTTTGTTGTTGAGGATTTTTTTTTCCCTTCAGTGAAGGTTCTGTCCACTTCTTTGCAATGCAAAGCATGTCTGTACTGCCACTGCAGACACCCAGCTTGGCCCTGCTTGAAGTAAAAGCAGGACCCAACGTAAAGATCAGGCGGTGGAATTGGGAGAGTTTATTAGCTTGTATATTGCAATATCTTGCAAATACAACTGGACATCCTGCCATACCTCCAGCTGCTGTGCTGGTCTACATGGACCTCCATCCTACCTCTGCCAGAACAGGGGGTCTCTGCTTCACTGTCCCCCATCCTCAGGGAGGGCTTTGTCAGCCCACGGGCTGGCGGCTTTGGCCCAACAATGCTTAGAATGTATTGTTCGTGTTGGTGTTATTGTTCTGCATCTGTGCACTCTGGGTTACTGAAAGCTCTTTGTTGAAATAAAGAATATTTCTGTCCCTGCTAAAACTAGGAAGTCTGGAGATCTTGCAGGCAGTTTTATTCTTGCAAGCCTGTGCACGTGATTTTTGGACTAGGGTTTTGCATGAGCTTCACTTAAATATTCTCTCCTTTAAATGCATTTCTTCAAGTGGTCTTCTAAAAGTACACTCTTTGTTATGTAGGGCACACGCTTAAATTCAGGGAATTAATAAACCAGCAAAAACCATCTCTGGACAACCTTTGAGGATAAGGGTGCTTTGAGGATAAGCCTGTATGTGAATGAGTTTAGTATGAGAAAGCAGTGTTCATTGCAGCGGGACAAACAAGTATGATCAGAGGAGGGCATGGGAATGAAATGGAAAAAATAACATTTATTTGTAGTAGAATAGAAGTTTATTGTTGAGTTGGTGGAAACCGAACAGAGGAAACACAGGGATAATTTCAGACGGCTTTTATCTCAGTTCTAAAAGAGCATGACGTTAGTCAATAGGATTAACTACTTTTACATAGATTTGTACGTAAACATTGAGACACGAGAGTTGGAGGGACATCAGCTGAGTGCCCTCCCTTTGCAATGATTACATTCGGGAACGTCTGTGGGGGGAATTAGGTGACAGTGACTATCGGCTTTCCCGCAGATGAACCTAGCTGTTGTCATCCTGCCATCAACAGGCTGGAAATTACTATCTCAAGGCATTGCAGAGTTTACAAGCAATCAAATGGGATGGAAACCACTCCCTTCTCCCGCCGTGCCCTGCCCTCCCCATGCCGGAGCAGGCAGCGTCCAGCTACTTGCATGGTGCAAAATGGAGGTTTGCAAAGTGGTGCACAAGCTCTAGGTCTGGGCACTGCTGGTGGAGGCATTCTGCTTGATCAAGGGTGTTTGGGGGGGGAGGCGGGTGTTAGTTTTCAGCTCTAACTCACAGTATAGTTAGAAACCTCAGGCTGGAGTTTCTCCTCACTCACAGTGCTGGAATATGCTGGTGTAAAACGTGCCTAAATCAAATTAGACTAAATACCCCAGTTTTGATACAAATGCGCCCAAGTCTGTACTTTATTAATATATTGATTTACTTATTGGCGTATTGGGAACCTCTTGTTAATGTGTTAATTTAGAGAAGCCATTGCTTATACTATTTGTGTGATGTAATGTATCTGTGGGGTTGGAGGCTACCTCTGACCAGCCCTGGTCACTGTCTTTGGTTATATAAGATCCATAGACTTGGGTACCTATAAATATTAGCGTGCAGCTGTCACAAAGGGATTGTGAGCGAGCTGTTCGGGACCTCGAAAACATAATAGCTTAGCACCCAGAAATATACAACTTTGATAACACATTACGAGGCTACGTATTGGGGGAGAGGGTAGGAAGGTGGCGACTGCTTTTAATCTTTGTTGGTTTTTGTGGTTTTCTTTTTTTTTAATTTTTCCTCCTTTATACTTCTGGTATACATCGGATCTTTACAATTTTTATCACATTAGGATGTGACATTCCTGGCCTTGACAGTGCTTTTGTTTGGATATTTATAGCAGCTTCTGGTCATTGTTGAGCAAAGGAGATTGCCCTGCCCTCTGGTCCTTTCTTAAGCAGATTTTGGGCAGAAGCTCCTCTCATGTGGCACTAATTGAAATGATTGGTGGAGGGGGTGTTGTGAGCGCACTCTGGCTGACTCGGGCTTATCTGCCAGGGGCTAAGCCAGGGGAGGAAGGGAGGAAAAACGGGGAGAAGGGAGGAAAGGGGGAAAAAAGGAGGGGAAGAAAAAAAGGGGGGGGGGGGACCACCAAGCCCAGCTTTGCTTCCCTCTGGTAGGGCTCCCGGCCATCTGTCCGCGCTCGGGCGGCACGGAGGGAGCCGGCTGGCTGCAGCCCCGCGCAAGGGCGGCACGGAGGGAGCCGGCTGGCTGCGCGACCCCACGGGAGGAAGGGAGCGGCGTGGGGCTCCGGCCGGGCTCGGGGACCCGCTCAGCAGGTGGGTACCTCTGCCCGCGCAGGGATGCGGGAGGGGCTGGAGCAGGCTGCGGCCCCGCGGAGAAACCCTCTCCCGCTTTCTGGAGTTGCAGCGCGGCCGAGGAGGGGGTGCCGCCTGCGGGGGTGGGTTTGGGGGCTTTGCTTTGTTTCGAGCTGGCGGGAGCCGAGCGCGCTGCTTTGGCCGGTGCTTTAGGGACTGCGTTTGGCTCCGCTGCCTGCCCGGGACAGGCTGCGGTGGGCAAAGTCGTTAAAAGATTGGAACCAACAAGTTGCTGTAGAAGTGATTTGTGCGGAGATGGGGCTGGTTTATCATCCGCACAAGTGAGCCGCGCTAAAATATCTATTAGGGACTGTCAGTTGGAAAGTGTGCGCTTCCCTTGGGTGAGTAACCCCGCCTGAGCCGGCAGCTCCAGGGTTTAAGGGCGATAATATCATCTGGAGGCTGGCGTGTGTCCCCCCTTTCCTGCAGCCACCCCCCGGTTAATAGTTTTCCGCAAGTTTAACATGAAGCAGGGAGAGGCGAGAGCTGGCCCTTGCCAAGGAAAACTACAGAGGAAAGGCAGAGGCGAAGAAGTTTCGGACGTACTGTAAACCAGCAACTGAGCTGGAATATTGTCCCGTATTTTGGGGGTTGCTTCCTTTCATTTAGCTGGTAACGTTTCTGAAGGCTTTTTTTGGTTTTTAAGTTGCTAATGTAAACAGCCGAAGTAAACAACCGTATCGCCGTTCTGTGTGTCGTGCAATGGGGGAAAGTGAACTTCAAAGTGTGTGTTTCTTAAAGAAAAGTTAGGAAATATATGCTAGCTTTATGACAACATCAGTAAGAGAGGACTCTGGACTTCGTGCTTCTCTTTTATTAATAATATTATTACTATTATTTTTAAAGATGCAAGAAGTTTTGTTACTATGAGCCCAAAACTATGCTTTAATCTCTTTGATACATCTGCTAGAATGTCTTATTATTACACTGGCTATGGTTATGTTTAGTGTATAACTTCTATTTGTGTTTCTGATAACCCTACTAGTACTACTGCGAAAATAAACACTCAGTTAGCACAAATTACCTAATCATATTTTAACAGCTCTTGTGTAACTTGTAGATAGCAAAATAGTCATAGCTGGAAATTGTTATGCATGTCTATCTTCAAATTTAATAAATAAATTTAAAAAATTGCTGTTAGAAGTGTGTGTGCCATCCAGCCTAGCTGTAGGTCTTGTTTTTTTCTTTTACATACAGTTTTAGAAGTAGAACAACAGTAAAAAATGGAGTTGAGCAGCTGGTAATCCATTTGTTCATCTCTTATCCCTACAAAGATTCCCGGTGCAAAGTTCATGAACTATCATCACTGAGGATGGTTCAAAATGGAATCTAGGAATTGACCATACTAAAATCAGGCAAGAGTTTATAAAAATAATATAAACCGAAAAGCTGAGTCTTGCCTACTCATAAACCTCTTAATAAATACATCATCTATCTAGTATTCTACTCTTTGTATTCAAGAAAAGGAAAAACTTGATCAATCATGTGGTTATTACTCCATATCTTCTTAATCTATAATCAGGTGAACAAAAATATTTTTACTTTCCTTAGAATCTGAAATAGCTGGTTTCTTACAAAAGATCTTGCCCCCTTTCTTTCTCTCATCTGTGTCCATACTGCAAAAATAAGTCCTCAAGAATATAACTGTTGTACTGGCCTGTTCCTTATTACTCTTGGTCTCCAATTTATGCTGGTTTGAATATTTCTGTAATATTTAAGTCAGTTGTCATTACTTCCTTCAAGGACCATATTTAAACACATCTGTAGAGTGTGTGCAGTATGATAACACGTAGCGACATGGATATATTAATTTTATTCTTACATGGCTCAATATATTTTTCTTGTTACTTCAGAGAAGCTAGAAACATGATAAATGCTCCATTAGTGGTATTGGTAAGAAATACATTAATGCAAGTGCGTAGTCAGTAAGAATGCATTTTTATTTGAAAGCCTCCTCATAACGGACATCGTACTAATAATGTTAATGTGTAACCGGTGCTGCATATCTTCAGTATTAGATTAGATTTGCTTTTAGGTACTTCGTAAATATAATTTTTACTCAGGATAACTGAATTTCTACCCGATGTCCAGGCTCCTTGTTTCTCTGCAGCCCCTGAATGCCACAGGAATTTGCCGGGTGAAGGACTGGGCGTGCATGGAGTAGGTGTTTCAGGATGCAGCCCTTCTCAGAAACCAGCCTTGGTGGTGTGGGGCACTGAGGTCTGATATTAATGTGAAGCAAAGGGTGTTATTAAAAATATAAGTCAAATCCAAAGATTGCTCTGTTGATTGGATACTCAAGAGCAAACTGGAATAGCCTCCTCTGACAGATTACTGAAAATGTGGTGAGCAACTTTTGTAAGCCGTGAGGGTAGTGTTCAGTCTTGAAGCCTCTTGCCACAGAGCCATTGCAGGGCAAGAGGCTGTCCTAGCCAAAGCACGGTGGTTCACACTCCCCACGGTGCTCCGTGCTGGGGGAAGTGGGACAGGACACAGGGGAGCAGAGGATGAGCCATCCCTCCTGCTTGGGAGGGCTGGGAGGCCAGGGCCGAGCACACAGGGCAAGGGCAACTGCAAAGGGACCCTGCAATAGGTCAAGTGTGTATCACTGCGGCAGGAAGTTATGGAGAAGCATTGCAAAGCTAATGGGGGGGTGGCTTCAGCCACGGGTGTGCGTGGCAGAAGTGTGAAAGAGGTATTTGCAGGAGGGAAGGGTTTTGAAGTGGTAGATGCTGTGGCAAAACACATGGTGGGAATGGTTTGAGGGGGGCAGAGAGGTTGGAGGTCTGATGGAGCAAGAAATAAAGGCAGGCTGGTGGCCCCAGGAGCAGTCAGGAGTGCCAAAGCTCTTGAATGCTACCATAGGGAGACTTTGCAGCTGGATGGGTAACCCAGCTTGGGTGCTTTGGGAATAAAGAGTAAAAAGCTGGGAAGTGACCATCGGCATTCCCACTCATCACCACAAACCAAGGACCAGTGAGATTAGGTACAGCAATTATAACTGGGGTGCAGCAGTTGGGCTGGCAGCCAGGAGGCAGGGGGATGGAGAATAATCTTTAGCCTTTTCTGTTGCATACGTGAAATAGGGAAGGCAAACTGTCACAGTTTAAAGCAAAACATAAGGATAAGAATTCAAAATTAATCTGTAGCACTGAAACTGTTTACTCTCGTTGTTAGTCTTTCCCAAAGACTTTCAGTTAGTGGGGTCTCCATCTTCTGATGTTTATAACAACGTCATGACTGGAGATTGTAGAATGCACAGAAATTTATTTTTATAAACTTTTCAAGATAATTTTTCTTTGAAAGAAACCTTGTCACACTTTTAGTAACCAATGCACTTTGTTGCATTCATTCGCTAAGCAACAGATTCACTGTGTTGCCTATGAAGCACAAAAGCAAAGGAGGCTTTGACACATGAAGTAGAGCTTACATAAGTTCATGAGCAGCAGCAGAAGAGTGAGTGATGAATTCTCCGCGTTTTGTTCCTTACATTAAAATATTTTAAGTTTGGGTATCTTTCTCTGCTGGCTGCCATCAGCCATAGAAGTATCAACATGAGAAAAATGGGTCGCTTGGGTTTTAGCGTTAAGCAGCAAATCCAGCGCCAATAGGATTTAGCTGGGATGTTAAGGTTTATTCAGTGCATTTAGTTAATGAAGTGGGGGGGGGGGAGTCAGTGTCTGGGGTTGTGGGAGGGGATGAAATGGCCTCCTGCCACCGGGTGCATCCTGCGGTGACTCCTCCTGATTGATAGGTGCTCCACAAGACAAAAAAGAGCTGAGGGAGGGAGGTTTTAATTAAAAAAAAAACAGCTCAATGCCAGCTCTTTTGGATTAAAATCAGGCAGAAAATCTTTGTAATAGACATCCACCTAGTCTTAAGGGTGTATGTGTGTTTTTATGGAGTGTAGTATCCATTGGCTAGAGGGAGGGAAGAGGGAGATGATAACATGTCCAAGCGTCTATAAAGTGGTTAGAAAGCCATGAAAATATTCAGCGAGTGCAATTGTATGTTAACATTCATCAATCAGGCACAGAAATCAAGCTCAGGTCAACAAACTCCCATTTGAGCAGTATGCCAAGATTTCTAGCAGACAGCCCCACTGTCCCTGACACACACGGGTGGCCCTTTGCTGTGCTCACCCGTATTCTGAAGCTTTTGTGTCCCCTGCCAAAGGCTGTCATCTTGTGTACACACATGCTGTTCAGCATCTTGACTTGCTTTCTGAGCCCTGAAAGCCTTCAGCACAGACACAAAAAACAATTAGTATAGAAAGTCATTGTTATTTAAAAAATAAAAGGTTATTATCTATACTTCAAAAAAAAAAAGCAAACCAACATGAATAGATCTTTTTTCCAAGAGGGTTAATGTACGCTTTTTATTTTAAATTCTGTTCCTCTACAGACCAGACTCCCACTCGACCAGACCTTGTTTTTTCCCAAAGCTGTATGGTCCTTTAGAGTCTGATGAACTTTCTTATTCCGCTCGCCCCCTCAGAGGTCTGTGCTTGACATCGTAGCTAGATGCTGCTCGGAGTCATTGAGCAATGATTAAGACTGTCAAGACTCAGCCCAGTGACCTTAACAAACTTTCCTTCTGAGAAGGGTGTGGGCATTGGTGGCAGGATTTGACTGTAACAGTATGGAATAAATAAGCAGCAAACTTATAAAATGAGTAAAAAGAGTCCATGTACCTGTTGTTCTCAGTATAACCTAGTTGCTCAATGGCTTGATACAAGTGCACGAGGAGGGCCCTGCAGCATTTCTTAGTAGGATTTATTTCAATGGCACCTGAAAACTTCTGCAAAATGGTTCAGAGAAAAACTTGAATGTATAATTTTTGGTTTTGTTGGTTTTTTGACCTCACAGTTTAAGACAAACATTTTCAAATAATTGGGGGAAAAAAAGGCAATAAAATGTTTAGAAAAACACTGTTTGTTTGCACTTCTCTGCATTGTTCTCTACTACTTTATTTCTGTTAGATTCACAGTACATTTACTGAAAACCTTTCGGCTACACTTAGACTAGTTTAGGGACATGCCTGTAATAAAAGACAAAGAATAATTTCACTAAAATAAAAAAACACTAACAAAACCAAACAAAAGCACTTGACTGTGATGCTTAAAGCGGTGCTTTATGAATGTTCAGCCAAGTTTTAGAAAATGGGGGTGGCTGTGTCAGAACCGCAGTCCCAGGCACGCAGCAAAAGTCTGGGCAGCTGCATACAGAGCAAGTGGAGTCTAGAAAAAGACTCCTGTCATCTTTTATATACAAATAGGTATGCGTTTGTTGGTAAGCAAATACGGATAAGATATTAGTGCTAATCTGAGGATTTCATGAAGTGAAATCTGAACAGTCTGGTTGTCCTGGTGGCAACAAGGGAAGCAGAATACCATCCCAGATGCAGAGCACACTACAGAAAAGCAGAGGGTTACGTCTCCCAACAAAAGAATACTTTTGGATGTAGCTCCATAGCAATGAAGTGCTTGGTGCAATGTCCACACCATCTAGTCCTGTATTTATGACCGTCTATTACCTTTACCCCTGTTGGCTTGTATTTTCTCACAGGTGGGCAGTAAAGAACCTATTCAAAATTTGAGCCTGATTTAAACCACTAGAAAGACAGAATCTGAGCTTTGAAGACCATAAAATTACTTTTCTGTGATTTCATTCAATTAACAAAACTGTGTGCGTACCTCGAGGATCTCATCAGCATGATTGTGGCTGCATGCCAGCATCTAGCCAGAAGAGCTAATGGAAATTTTGCCAGCTGTTTTGTAACATTAAACATTCTATAGAACAACAGCAGAGATTTTAAATGAAAAGGCTGTAAAAACATTGGGGGTAGATGAAGCCTTTGTAAATGCTGTAAATCCACTCAATAATTACTATATAGTACTGGATTAAATACTGAAAGTCCCTGAGCTGCCTGGATCTGGTGGAGATTTGCTTACATATGATCAAAGTGGTTAAAAAGACTGTTCGCCTTTTAGAGTAATGTAAGTTATACCTATGAGAGTAAATGAAAATAAAATGTTTTGCTCCTGCAAATGGGAAAATATGAGAGATCTACAGTTGTTCCGATACGCAAGTTCAGAGTTTTCATTCGCAGCGATGAGAATCAGGTTTGGAGTTTCAACTCCTTTCAGTTCAGAGATGTTTAAATCACTGGATCTTGATCAAGTGGTAGGGAACATCAGAAGTTACATCATTAGGTTTCTCTGGGAAGAGCAAGGGCTCCAGGCAGACACTGAGAGAAAGATACACTTCGTTTTCCCCTCCCTCCTTCCCCCATCAGCGTTTATACTGTACCAATACAGATGCCCGGCAGGTAATGGAAAGACTGCCACTGTTAAGTACTGTGAGCATCCCAGGATGCTTACTGTGGACTGGGGTGGGGTAGAGGAGGATGAATAAAAATTATAAGAGCTCTTAAACCTTGCTTGTAACAGTCTGATGTACCTTCAGTGCTTATAGTGTCAGATAAGTAAGATACTTTGAATCTGACCCTGTCTTTTAAAATACTGTTGAAATTTTGGAGGCTTCTGTTGTTTGTGCAGGAATGATACATCTCTGATAAAAGCCTCCAATGTGAGCCGTGGTGGTGGAGCCTCCTGAAGCTGTACTTGCCCATGACTAACTAGAGCAGCTCCCCAAACAGCCTCCAATGCTAACAGAAATGCATCTGCGCTTGGGGTGTCTGTTGTGACCGTCATGTGCTGGGTGTGACTCTTTCCCACACTTCTAACCAGTGTTGCTGTTGGCCTCCTGTTTGCTTACAGGAACTGTAATTGCCTATATATCTCTGTGAGCTTCAGTACCAATTAATCTGTCAGCATTTCCTATCGTAACTTAATATGTGACATCGTGGTATTCAGCCTCTCATTGGTAGCTAATTAGCATTTATGAGTAATTTCACCCATTAAAAAGCATGCTTTAAGAAGACAGTGGCATCATCTGTGGCATGGTAACTTCAGGGATACCTGTTCCTTGTACTGGCTGGGGAGCAGAATGCATCAGCTTAAACACTAGAAATGCAAATAATTTCCTTCTGCAGCTGTTAAGACTGTCATGACTTAATGTAACAGTAGCTCACCTGTTTTTCTTTGTGTTGGCCCTGCATAGGATCACATCCATGACCAGTTACTGAGTGTCAGCTGATGAGTGATAGACGAGTGGTACTTTATAGCCAGTGGGTGGTCAATCTCCTTACAGTACTGCGAATGTACTTTAATGTGGTTGGATGATGCTTTTTGATTTCTCAGAAACATCCTTCCTGCTCTCTTGGTTTTCAGTTTCAATTAAAAGATGATAAAAGGCAGAGTTATGGCCATTTAGGCAACCTATCTTGATATTCCCACATCTTCTGATACTAGTTTTCTTCTGACAAAGGTAGCCTTAACTTTTGGATTTGCTAAACTTTTAATGGGTTTTGTTTGTTTACTTTGCTGTTTGGGCAAATGTATCAACACCAGTTGTGGATTACATATATATGTGCCAGTTTTGTTGGTAGTCGCTCCTTGACTCTAGACTTGCTGGGATGAGATTGCTGACACATGATTTGGACCCTGGGCTTTGCCCTGTCATCACTGGGTTTCATTTTGGGGTAATCTGCTCACTGGGACCTATTCACTTCTAATCTTGTGCGTTGTCTAAAAGGAAATCTCACAGCACTGTGACCTTTTCTTGCCTGTTGTACCTCCCGTTAAGAAACAACCCTGATCTTACTTTGAGTGGGTGTGTGAAGTTACTGTGGAGTTGGCAATAAAATGCAAGCGAGGCTTTACAAAAAAAGTATAAAAAAACTATCCTTTTTACTGTGCTTTTATTACATTGGACTGTGCACAGATGGATGGGCTTTTAGTTGGCTCAGGAGTAAAGGGCCCACCAATATATATCTAAACCTTTCTAAAGCAACCTGAATTCCCTTAGGAGCAATGCATTACAGTGCCTATGAAAATGGAGTTTTCTTTTACCTTGTGACCTTTCTGCTTTCCCATCACTAGACAGAAAAGACCCAGTCTCCAGTGAATATTATTATTAGTCAATAAAGTTAAAAGCAGCAGATCACATATATATATTGGGAGATAAATAATAATGAAAGTAGCCAGAACTAGGGTTGCCTACGGCTACTAATAAAATGTCACCTTCATTTTAGTTCTGTATGCCTCTGAGATCATACTTAAAAATACATCAAAATCTGATGCTCTCAATGAGAATATGGCTGAGTTGACATAAAGAAATGTATTTCTAAATAATATCCTTAAAATATACTGGACAAGCGTAAGAGATTGCAGATGCACCTAAAATATGTTTAATTTCTAATTCCTACACTGCTAATGCAATTCAGATTTTTCAGATACATATATTTTTATGTTGGGGGATTATCTTATGTGGAGCTTAGTAGATTTTACAAAATCCTTTCTTGGCTGTGTTGATTTCAAAGATATTAATTCTTACTTGAAACACTTAACTGGGAACTTTTACCTAACTAAAACTTTAAACTATGGCTGGCAACTTTCTAAAGAAAATTATCACATTAATAATACATTAAATTTCTTGCATGCTTTTGTTTAGACTCCAGGCAAATCAAGTAAAATTTGTGCACGTATTTGCCCAAGTTTAAAAGGAAATTAATTTGCACTGTTATCTCTGCCTTCTGAGAAACAAGTGTGTTGCTGGGAATAGTCACAGAAACATCTCAGTTGAAGCAGTTCTGGATTGGTACTCTTACTTTCTTGATAGTAATTGCAGGTTTTTTGGGGTGGGGATATCCACAGAATAACACCACTTTGGATCTGGAAATATGTCTAAAGCTGAGGGCAAAGTCGTATTCTGAAATTGAGTCCTCACAGATTCAGACTAGTGATGACTTTGGCTCAGCATGTCTTCTGCTGCAAAACTTCCTTCAAGAGATTATTAGTCAAAATTTGAAAACTATGCAGACATCTCTTGCAGAAAGCCAATGATCTGTCTAATGATACTCAATACTCTGGAGAAAGCCAGAGAAAATGGTGTGTACTTGCATGCTTTTCATTGAGAACCATTTATTAAGGTAGATGTCAAATGGGTAGGCTATAGTAATAAACAAAAATGGGTTTATAGCTCACGTTGTGAGACTAGCTTTCATGTCTGCAGCTTTGAATAACTGCTGCATGTAACAGCCTCCCCTGCCTTCACACTTCTCATTCATGAAAAGGACTTATTGAACTGTATTTGTTCAAATAAATCTCTTTTTAATTTATGATGTGTAATCAACAAAGTATGGAGTTAATCAATATTAATTTTAACCTAATAATGTTACTCAATATTTAGTCAAAGTCTGTAGTTTTGTGTAAGCAGTGGGCACCTAATTTATATGCCTATCTGTAGCTTGTATATACGCATAGTGACTTTGCGACAAAAATGGTATTAGAGGGGATTGTGAGCCCTAAACATCTTCTTCTGTTTCTCTTTTTTGGCAATCTGAAGTGCCATTGATCTGCATTCTTAGCCAACGATTATCTTAGATTTGTAATTGTAGCCATATTTTAATACAGTTTGCCTGGTTAGTTTTTGCAAATTGAAGCTGGTGTTTCTATCTATTCCACTCACCTACTGCCTGACTTCTTTGGGACAGACTGTGAAGACTGTCCTGAATTTTAACATGTCTGCAGAAGACCAAATGTGATAAAAGGCTGAGCTGTAGGTAGCCCGGGAAGGCGTTGAGGAGGCGGAGATGTCCACAGAGCCTGTGACAGGATTTCTCCTTGGTTATTCTGTTGGAGCAGTAGGATGAGAACAGGTTTCTCTCTAATCCCTGAGGGCTCCTGGGAGCCTCTGTGCTCCTACATCCCAGGAACATCTGTCATTGTGATAACACAAATAAGTTACCAGCCACTTCTGTTGACTTGGGCTGCGAGATGGCATCTCATTGTGAAAGAGATGTGTGATACTGCTCCAGCTCGTATCTGAATAAGATCCATGGAAACTGTGTTTTCACAGGCTCTGTCATCTTCCCCCATCCATTTCTCCTGACTTTCCCTCCCCTCTTCAGAAGGTTCTCTGAGTTTTAAGCCTGGATAGCACCTTCTGTTGGGGTAAAAGAAGAAAGAAATGGGTGTGCAAAGAGACCTTGTCTCAGTCATGGGACCAATAGAAAGGGAGAGTGAGAGTGGTAGGTCCATGAGATTAGAAAGGCAGAGTGAAAGTCTTTGCACTATGTTTGGGATGTTGCATCTGCAGAAAGTGCTTATGTTGGTATGTGGATTTTTTTCCATATCCCTAAGAGGACGTGTTATTTTTAATGACGTGGGAAAGGTCTAGTGCTTAGTACAGGAACACTACACCATAACTTCTATTGTATTTTGTGCACCACCACTTCGCTTCAGTAGGAATACAAACTTTCCAAAACTTGTGCATTTTCATTTCAACCACTCAGAACATTCAGCAGTGAAATACCTAAAGATGATATTCTAGGCAGGCATTTTTTCCCCATTCAGAACTATCTCAGCCCCAGTACTTCTGATGCCAGCTGAAATGGGAATAAATGCCACAAGAAGGTGCTGCGGTGGCACATGAGCAATCTTGGATGGTATCCAGCACATCTGAAACCTCTGTGTGAAGTTGTGCATGTTGGCATGTCTGTGTTAGCAAGGGACTCTTAACAGGATGGAACAAGTAGGCTTTGGTTGGTTGTTGACTGATCCTCCCTAGTAAACACTGGTGTATTATCTAGTGTACTGTAATAGTACTGTAGACACAAGTACGTGATGTAAAAAAAAAAAAAAGCAACAACAAAACTTTGTTGCAGCAAGGGGCAATCTGTAGCTCTAGTTACACTTTTAACTACTGCAATGTTTCTCTTCTGAGCTGATTATGATCATGCATCTCAGGTGTGTAGAGAAATACCATTGTACAAAAGCTTTGTCAGCAAATGGACTGAAGTGGATTACCTTTCTCGAACCTGTGACATTTCCATTGAAGATGAAATGTCTGAAATGGCCATGTTTACGGAGCAAAGGGGTGCATTCTTGGTCCGCTGTTCATGTGAGCTTTCATTACAGTTGGCAATCAAAAACCAAAATCTTCCCAAGGTGTGTACAGCAATGCTACTAAGTATAAAAAAGTCTTGCTTTCCTCTTCCTTAAAGCCATTGTAAATAAACTGGATTATCAGAAACACAATTAACAGTATTACAAGTGTGCGATCTGAGGTAAAATGCTGCTGTTTCAAGAATTTAGGGGGCGGAGTTATATATGGTTATAATTATGGTATGTGTTGCGGTTTAACCCCAGTCAGTACCTAAGCACCACGCAGCCGCTCGCTCACCCTCCCCCCTCCTGGAGGGATGGGGGAGAGAATCTGAAAAGCACAAGTAAGAAAACTCATAGGCTGAGAGAAGAACAGTTTAATAACTGAAATATAATAATAATAAATTGTAATGAAAAGGAAAATAACGAGAGACAGAGAGAGGAACAAAACCCAGGGGAAAAAAAAAAAAAACACAAAAAAACTCCAAGTGATACAACTGCTCACCACCCGCCAACCAATGCCCAGCCAGTCCCCGAGCAGTGATTGCTGCCCCCCGGCCTACTCCCCCCACTTTATATACTGATCATGACGTCGTATGGTATGGAATAGCCCTTTGGCCAGTTTGGGTCAGCTGTCCTGGCCGTGCCCCCTCCCAGCTTCTTGTGCGCCTGGCAGAGCATGAGAAGCTGGAAAGTCCTTGACTGGTGTAAGCACTACTTAGCAACAAACAAAACATCAGTGTGTTAGCAGCATTATTCTCATACTAAATCCAAAACACAGCACTATCCCAGCTGCTAGGAAGAAAATTAACTCTATCCCAGTTGAAACCAGTAGAGTGTGTCTGATGAGAGGGGGGAGCATTCCCCACGGCTGCCTAACAAGGCTTCCCCCCACCCTTGGCTCAGTCTGTGGTCGGTGGAAAGAGAAGCATGTCCAAGCAGAGCACCTCTGAATTGCTCATCTCAGAAGCCAGTCATTCTCCCCTGACTATTGGGAAGACTTGCTAGGCTGAAGTTACGCCCGGATGTAAGTCCACCTGGATACATCAGGATTTGTCTGCCTGCAGTGCAGACTAGTGCATCACCACAGTCCCCCCACAGATTTTTCAAAACTACCTTTAAGTGGGTTACTTGTGTAGTGACAGTGATGTAGCCACAGCAGCACAAAACCAGGGAAGAGCCTGAGCTTTTACCGGCATCCAGACGTGGTTTTGCAGGTTGTGCTTACGTCTGCGTGGTTATGGCTACACTGCCTGCACAGCGCCCAAGGAAATAATTACTCTCAAGTTAGCTCAGTCCACGCTACTGTACAGCAGCATGAAGGGTATAGCATCAGCCTTCTGGATCTCATCAATCCTATGGCCAGGTTATTGTGTTCTTTTGTAGACTCCTGCTGCTCTGTTGAATATATTTGCAAACTCAAACTTCACTTTTTTCAGTCTTTGAGGTAAATCTCTACTTATTCCAGTTTATTTGCTATGAGCGGGTATTGCTTATGTTGACATTATTTGAAAATTTGCAAGTTGGATTAATTGAGAGCAAGTCTTCTCTTGCTGTCTGAGACACATCCTGGCCACTCACTGTATGTCCATCTTTGACTGTTATGGTGGGTTAGTTGCTATGTTAATGCCATTTTTCCTGTCTGTGGTTAGTATTAACAACCTATTTCTCATAAGTTGCAGGGGAAAATAGAAATCATTCTTTTTGACAGGCTATCTTCTAACTTTAAAAGCATACTCAACTTTAATATCTCTTTGAATTCATCTCTCCTATTGAGTGTCCAGACAGCAAAACAAACCCTGGTCCATCCTGTTGGCAGGTGACCACAGGGTTGAGCTGTGTCCTGCTAGACACAACTCATCCATTTGTTGGAATTGCCACATGCATGAAATGGCTCCACCTTGATTAAAATGCAGTCACATGCACAGTGCTATGAGGTGTTAGGTTTTGCAAATATTTGGCCTACATTATTCTGTTCAGTTTTTCCTTCTTTAGCTAAAAGAAACTGCTTCTCATCTTATCCTCTACCAGGACTCTAAATAATTCTCTTCTTTCATCTGTATTGTTACCTGTAAGATATTTATAGACTATGATCATATTTTGCTCAATCCTCTTTTCTGGATTATATAACTTTAGCTTCCTTAGTCTGTCTTCATATTCAGTATCTTATCCTCCAATTCCTATATCATTTAAGTTAGGCTTCTTTGTATATGCCTAGTTATTTTATATCTTTTTTTGGAATCCGTTGAGATAAGAGCTGCATGCGATATTCCATTTGTGGTCACGTCACGGCTTTGTACTCTGGAATTATTACTTCCCTGGATTTATAGGAGATACATACATATCGAAGACCAGCAGTTGCTTCTCCTGCAAACAGATCAAACTTGCAAAATAATCTTCGATCTCCAGTCAAATATTGACCCTACTTTCAGATGGTATCACGCTCAATGCTTTTAGACAACTACAGTTTTTGTCAGTGCTGCTTATATTCCAACCTAAAGAAGGAATAGCTTTATCTATTATGAGTAAATATTATCTTGTTTTCTGCGTCAGCACATTTCAAATGTTTGTGGATTGCTGTCCTCTTTGGCTTTGTAGACAAAGGCAAATCAAATGGGAAGATGCAAAACATTTCCTACAATGTATATGAACTTAATGCTTATGGACTTTAAAAAAAAAAAAAAAAAAATCATTCATCTTTACTTGATATGTATTTAGGTTTTGGCTAATTTTCATGTGTATTTGTCATTTCTAATTTCAAGAGAGCAACAAACTAATAGTTCTAAAACAGAGAGAAACCAACTGCATGTAAGACCAGCTGCTGGACATACCAGAAGTCTCACACAGCCAACTTCAGTTTTTGTGTTTAGGAGGCCTCTAAATTTTTACAAGCTTGGACGGTTTTGTTCTCCACTCCACTCCCACCCCCTCAGTACATCAAACCTCTGAACTGTGTCTGATGTATCTACCCTGAATTCAAGATGTTTTTAGTTTCAGTATGATCCAACAATGCATTGCATTTATAAATCAAATTACATATAAATATAATGGGGTTCTATTAATGACATCTGTAGTAACTTTTATAATAAAAAAATATTTATTTTAACTTTCTGTAATTTTCTTGTAATGTGCATTTTCCAAGTCAGTAGTCTTTTTCTGCTAAATTTGTCCTACTTGTCTAATTCTTTCTCTACTGCTGTTTCTCCTCCCTTGAGTAACATTTAGCACCTTTTGCTTCCTTCCAGAGTTGCTTATCCGTGTGAAATAGCTCACACTACTGGCATCTTGTATTGTTCTTGCCTGAGTGAATGCTAGAATTTCAGAATTAGTAAGAAAGCAGTTTGTTCCTTGATTATCAAACTCTTCTACTCATCCAGATGTAAACACTTAAAGACTTTGTGCTGATTGTATCACCATTGGTGGTTTCTTACTCTTCCCATCCAGACTTATCCTTGGCATCAGTGGCCACTTTTCTTATTTGCTTCCATACTAGTCTATGCCAGAGATTAATTTGTTTCATTATCTTCAGTTGGAAAAAATTCAAGTGTTGCTGTAATATTGTAAGAAATATTTTGATGCATGGTTCTGGATGAAGCTTTATCATAATTCAGGTGAAAGTTGAATAAGGCAAGCTGTCTTTAAAATGTGCCGCCTTCTTCCTGTGACGGAGGTCCTTGCCAATTAATGCCAAATCCATTCTGATTGCTAGGTTACACTGGTTATTTAAAAAAAAAAAAAAATCTAAAAAGTTTTAAATGCATGAAGTGCTTTAAGATTAGTGCCAAAAGGAATGTTAAGTAGTCTAATGAACCAAGTATGTTCCCTTTTGAAGTTAGCAGTCACTGAGATCTGGGAGAGCAGTGTTAGTCCTCAAAAGTTGAAACTCAATCCTACTGTCCCAAGGGAAGCCCGAGAAAAGGGGACTCGCTGCAGAAATTGAACTGGAATTAGAAAATAACGGGGTTTAGGGAGAAAACTTAAGCCATTCGAAGGCATCTTTCTAGCCCCGGAGCTGGAATCTTGTCTCATATCTCATTGCCACTGAATCTGCAGAGACGTGGCTTTGATTACCGTCTCCTTGGTAAATGACTAGTGCCTTCCTAATGTCCGTCTCGGGCTATTAGACGTGGAGTTCATCTTGCCACATTGTGCTGGGAGCAGAGGAGTTCAGGATGGTTATTCCTGGTTTGCCTCCCCCATCCTCAGAACAGGTCTCTTGAATGCCTTTGACATTACTGTTAAGTGAAGGGCGGTGAGGGGCAGTGGGGGGGTATTACATGAGTCCCTGAGTTTAGGATATTGGGGGGGTTATTTATTTATTTTTTAATTGGCATAATTTAAGATTAGTAGCCTGTTCAGGGAGTTTGTGTTGTAGTGCATAAATAGCAAAAGAAAAATGTGCGGTGGGAGACAGATATGTACAGATAGCAGGTTCACGAGATTCAAATAAACCGTTCAGTTCCTACTTATACAGCTGAAGCTTTCTGTATTGTTTTGTTTCCGAAACAAATGATGCTGCCATGTTACTCCAGTTGGCTACAAAAGCCCGGGAGTGCCCTCGCAGCCCTGCAGAACTGTCTGGCATCTGGCGATGAGGCCAGAGAACGGAAAGACAGCATGAGTAGGCTCCGCACCACAAGTGTGCATCCCCGTGGTATTTATAGGCTCTTACAGCGCTGTTGGTAGGCAAGGCAGGGAGCATGCGGTCATGCTGCTTGTGGTTGCGTTGTCAGCAATAGAGAATAGATGCGTGTTTGGGGTTTCTTTGTGGGTGAGTTGTTTGCTTGGTTGGTTTGGGGGTTTTGGGGGGTTTTTGTTTGGTTGTTTTTTTAGTGGTGTTTGGTTTTTTGGTTTGTTTTGGGGGGTTTTTTTTGTTGTTTTTTTTGTTGTTTTTTTTAATCTAAGTTACCTAGGTTGATTAGTCTGTCGAGTGCAGACAGTTGGCCTGCACAGACTAGCTGCTGTCTGAGTGTCTGTGTACCTTCTGGGATGAGCAGAAAAGGCTGTTAAACAGCTTCTTCTCGCAGACACTGGAAATGCAATGACAGCTACTCCTGAGCCAGCAGTCACGTGTGTGTGTGTGTGTGTTTGGGGCAGGATCCCTTTGCAAATGAACCTGGTTTTCAAGGTCTGAGCAGTAACTTGCACTAAGTTTGCTTGCATTGTAATGAATTATCCTTGCAAGGTTAAATAGGAAAATTAGCTCATATTCATACAGTTTCCTGGTGTCTGGAGAGAAAAAAAAGTCTATAGCCATTAGAAGAGCTAGAGATGAGGTGGTCATAAGACATGAGTGACCGCTGGGTGTAATGCTCCCCTTCTCTTTCCCTCAGCTGAGGCCATGCCTCCTGCATTCGCAGGCTGTGGCATGCACTTCAGGCTGAGCTGGGACCCAGCTACATTTGGCACATGAAGTCACCAAATGTTGCTGGCGCTGGACCGGGAGTCAGGCAGCCAGGACCCCCTGATATTGCATTAATCCGTCTCAACAGAGAATCAGACGCGGGAAAGGACAATTTTGTGGAAAGTTAGGACATCAGAAGTTGACGCCACAACACCACTACGGGCTTACAGATATTGTCTCCTAACTGCTTTTTGTGCCTTGGTAGTCCTTGTACCTTAATTGCTTTGTTCTTTGGCTTGCAATCAACGTGACCACCATGGTGCTTGTTTTAAGATCTGTCTTTAAATTGGAATGGCACAGAGGATGCTTACAGAGGCAGGAACTATTCTGTTATCCCTTCAGCTCATTCTCTCTTCTTACTCTTTTTTTTTTCCCTCCCTTTTTTTCTCTTATTTTTCTTTATCTGCCGAAGAAAATGCAATACACAAATCGGAGTAGCAATCACTTTGTCCGCTCTTGACATGCACCCGCATTTAGATATTAGCGCAGGAAAGTTATGTTGCAAAGCGCTGTTAAACAATCACAGTTTAAGACCAGTGGAAAGTGTATTAGTTGATAATTCTGGGAGGGCTTAGGCAGAATATGATGATACAAAGTAGGGTTAGGTCACTTGTGTTAACTCTCATTTTCTGTGCTCACCAATCAGGCAGTTATCAATGATAAGAAAGCCCTTTCTAGTGTGATCTGAGTTATTTTACTCTGGCAGTATTCTTTGCGGACAAGCCTGTATATTTGAAATTCACTTTCATTTTTCATATCTTATGAGCCAAGACTAATAAATTTCAGTGCAATTTTCAACAACATGGTTGTTTAATTTAGCTTTTTTTAGTAGTTTTAACATTACTTTCAATTTTTTCTAATTAAGCAGCCTGATTGCCATTGTGCAAAGTAACAAAGATACTCAGTAAGCTTTCATGGCCACATAAAGGAAAGTCTTATGTTTTATTTCATCCAAAAATCTGAAGGATTTTTCTGAAGTAGTCCATTATTCTTTGAAGCCATTCTGGACCACTGATTCCTAGCTGATCAAAATCAAGTTTTTATTGAAGTGAACTGTTTTGTAGATTTATAGTAATACAGGTATGAACATTAGATCTGTCAGGATGTTATATGTATCACTTGTTTGGAAAAAAAAAAAAAAGTGTACAAATCCCTGTTCTGCATCTTTTGTTCCACAATGAAGGTTTTCTGGTGTTACATGAAATATAAACAAAGATCAGTTATTTGATCTGGATCCCTCTGAAAGCACAGTTGCTCCCAATTGCAAATCAAAGGTGTTGACTCAGCCTCAGTGTTCATCAGTCATACAGAGACTAAAAGAAAACAATTTTATTTTTTTTTTAATCAAGTGCAAGAGTAGATGCATGCAAATTTTCTGGTTGATGTGTTCATGAATTCCCCTCCCCCTTTTTTGATCCATCTTTGATCCTACCAAAGAATCTTGAATTTGAGCCAGATTTCTCTGGGAAATTTTCCCCTTGATTTTGATGTTTGACAGGAAAGGGATTTCTACAGTGTGTTAGCAGGGGAAAACACTTAGTAATAGAGGTGAGGAATAAGTAATATCAAAACCACTGTGAAAAAAATTATATGGTGTAGACAACAATAATCTAAATTCGTAAGAATTTTTTCTGGTGATTCTATCAAGGTTTTGTCAAGTTTTCTATCAAATTGCACAATCCCTACATACAAATTAGTCCAATAAGGATTTTTTAAAATCATTATTTCCTGTATAAATTATGGAGAGGAGGGGATGCTGTTATTGGAAAGAGCCTGCATAATCATCTAGACTGGGCCTCAGCCAGTGCATGGTGACTGTATTGTTCTTTCTTCTCTGTAATACACTGTATCGCCACAGGCCGTGATGTGCCGTTGCCAAACACCAGAGTTAGTGCTGAGGCTTAGTGCTCAAACCCTTAGTCAAAATTTGGAAAGGGACTGGGGAAAAGAAAGTACACAGCCAGGAAGAACCCTGTTCAAATCAATATTTCCTTTAAACGCCTGCACCAAGAACACTCTATAAAGAGCAGAAGGGATGCATGTCTTCAAAACCAACATGTGTACAAAACATGGATTGAAAGAAGTGCTCCAAGGGCTTCAATGATCAGTGGGCACAAAGACACTTTTGTTTCCAAATCTGTGCCTGAAGGGATATCTGTCACATAGAGGACTCATCATATAGGCCACATAATGCTGGGCTGGGTCCTTTGGGTGAATCATATCTGTTGCTAAATGGATGCATGAGATACTCCCGAAGGAAATATGGAGGTGACTATACATAGTGTAAACCTTTAATGGAGCAAAGGATCCTCCCCTCACTCCAGTGGAACTAAGGGAAGGAAAGGATTCTGCAGACAACTATAAGAAAGACTTCTCTTTTTTTTTTTTTTTTTTTTTTTAAAAAAGGGCTTTTATAGGTTTGTCCCATGTCTGGTAATTCTAAAACTATGGTGTCGGAGAGTATTAGTTTGAGGCTGATCCCAGAAATCCTGTATAATTGAAGGATGATAAACTACAGAAAGCAGGATCGCAATGTAATTTGCACCTAAACATACCTAAAATGAAGGGACCTGAAAACGTAAGCATCTGTGATTTCAGTTCAAAGAAATCTTGCCCACAGAGCATGGGTAGTGTGTCTCTTCTTCTCCCTCTTCCTTTTGGGGGAAGCTGGGATGGCAGTATCCTAAGCAAAAGAGCTAAATTGCAATAAAGAGATATCTTTTAAAAAATGTTTTTCAGCCTGTGGTCTTTGAACTGTACCTCAGAAACCCATGGCAGTTAAAGATGAAAAGCAAGTACTTTGCCTTGGGCTTAATTTTTTCTATTCAAAGGTCTGCATCTCTGCTGGAAAATATTTAGGGATCTGTGAATTGAAAACAGTTGAAAATCACTGACCTGAAAATATACTCCCTTGTTTTCAGAAAACCAGCAAGACTGAGTTAGCAGAACATTTCTCTATGGTGATGTTGATGCCTTCTGTCCCTACCCCCCATCCTACTAATGGATCACATGGTCTGTAGCTAGAATATAGCCTTTCATTTCTTATGGTCAAAAATTTTTCTAATGAGATCTTTTTGCATTGAAAGATCAGTGTGGAGCTTTCCTAGACCACTTGTACAATTATCTGATGTACTGCAAATTTAAATGCAAATGAAAAGTTAAATTTGAAAAAAATCATGCTTTTCACTTTAATTAATTTTAAATGGTCAGTCTTGCCAAAGAGCTCTCCCATTATAATGAAGATGTCTTATAGTTCTGGATCAAGGCTTATTTCTATTTACGTTCCAAAAAAAAAAATTACTACTGTAAATGAAACTGAGATGTGTCTACACTAGATATCATAATTATCCATGACAGTGCAGCCTGCCTTTGGAAAGCATGTACTACAGGCACAACATTCATATATGTGTTACAGACCTCTGACCTTAAGCATATGTCATTATTTTAGTCATATGGGCAAGCCAGAAGGAAAGGTCAGAGCTCATTCATATATGCTTACATTATAGTTCTTTATTTTATGTATACATGTGGTATGTTTCTTTGGAGGTTTGTAGGAAGAGGTTACCCCTAAAAGGTGCTTAGGTTGGGATTAGGCTTCATTCTGACAGAAAGTGGTGTTTTAAGGGATGTGGCATTGGTGTGTTGGTGTTTGGGATTTCCCTCCCCCCATTGTTTTTTTTCAGCATGGAATGCATAGGAGGTTGCTGTTACCTAAATTATACACTGAAATCACTAGGGTTGCCCTGGGTGGACATCAGCACAGACTTTGTTTCCCTCAAAGTAACTGTCATCTTCATGAAATATGCTCGTGTCTGATCATAGCCTTTGGCAGCAGTCTTGAGCATGAAAACATTCTTCCAGCTCAGGCAATAGAGGCTTGTATTTGTTGCAGACCACTCTTAATGTAGGTAGGGAAGCTGCAGCCCATGGATTTAATTGTACTGCATTACTGGAGCACTGCTGTGATATTTATGACCTCCCTCCTTTCCTTTATCTGAGACCATATTGTTTTATTTTGTGATGTTGCCTGAAGCCACCAGGTTATCCCAATAACTTGCCAGCCTCAAAGAAAAACGTCAAACCATCCCCCTTTCTTAAAGATCCTTTCACCCTCTGCCACTACCACCACCAAACTACATTTTTTCTGGAGTAAAAAGAAACCCAACCTCGAATCATCTTGTAATTGCTAGCACAGCAAACAGGTCTAATTAAAATAAAAGGACAACTGAGTAACAAATTAAAGTCCACCCTGAAATGAAATGGATAGATGAGTTCCTGTGTGAAAACGCACCTTTTTCTTACATTATATTGTATAAGGCAACTGTTGCATTTTAGCTGAGTAATTGAACTCTGGGGTACATGCTTATGACACCAGGAGAGCAGCACGAACTATGCTGAGAATTTCTCACGGTTGTCACAGACCTATTAAAGCTTAAGCCGCAGCTCGGTAACACTGCAATGCCATCTTAATGATAAGAATAGCTGCAGGGATTCCTGACAATTTACAACCATGAATTTATTGAAACAAATGCTGCTTTCAGCTCTTTAATGAAAGCACCTGCCTTTAAGTAATGGGCAAAAGATACCTACAAGTTGTGAGAGGCACTTCTTCAACTGTATGCTTTCCTACCCACTACAAAAACATATACGCTATCGATAAGGCCCCCAAAACACATATGAAAAAGTTTTCTGTACATATGACCTCAGTGTTGAAGAGCATTCATGGAAGAGCATATTTGCAGCAGTCAGCGTGTTGAAGCTAATTCTGTCCATCACCCTGTAGAAAGTCTGGACCACTTGGTCCTCTGTAGTGGGGTCCTCCTGGGCTCAGTGCTCAGGCAGAAGCCCAGGCAAGAATTGCTGAGCTGTCGCCGAGCTGCAGCTGCCCTTTTGGCTTTCCTCCAGTCTGTGGTGTTTGATGTTCTTCATAAAGACAGGGAAGAGAAATTTGGCTCATTTGTAAAGGGTTCATTGCTTTGTTATATGTCTTTTAAAGAGGAAAAAAGTCCTTAAAACTCCAAAACCTGTAGGAATTGGCAGCTCAATTTCTCCTTTTACCAAAACTCTTCTCTTTCTTGCTTTATCCACCCTCCCATTGTGCAATGGGGCTGGAAAGTACCAGAGCAAGTTAAGGGCAAGCACTTGTACCATCTGGTTCTGCCCCAGGCCTTAAAGGAGACAACCAAACTGTGTTGGGTTAAGATATTTTTATTGTACTTTTTGGCATAGTGCTGTAGGGCTGGATTCCGTAAGATGTAAAGCTGAGGATTTAGACCCTGATTATCATTCTGATTTAAAAAAAAAAAAAGTCAGTGAAGGGGGTAAGGAAAGCATGTAAAGCGTAACAGTAAGTTGACAGGTGTTATAAGAAGATTGACCAAGCTGAGCAAACCTCACTGCAGGCATAAGAACAGCACTGAGGGAATCCAGACTTGGCAGCAGCAGAGGTTAAATTTTAAAGAAAAATAGATGAATTATAGAGAAGAGATACAAGAGTTCACTTACAGTTGATAGTATCTGGCATCTGTTTCCATCCACAGGTGGAAGGCTGCATAATTTGGCAAAAAGATGCACAGAAATAACCCCAGACATTGTTTCTGTGTGGCACTAGACCACATCAAAATTACATGGCGTATGACAATATTTAGATCAAAGCTTTAAAGCTGAAAGGGCATCCAAACCTTATTGTATCTAAAAATAAAAAATAAAATAAAAAATTAAGTAACCCTTGTAAAAGCTTTGGCACAGTATTCCTTTGGCAGGAGGGGAGGATAACTTTTGAAAAAACCTATGAGGTTTACATTGATTGAAAGTGAAAATTTAGATTTGTAGGTTGGCAAAAGCTGCTTTTAAAGGATGAAATTGCATTGTCTGTTCTTTTTTATAGAGTGATTGTTAGTAATCTGATATGAAAATGTCTTTTAGCTTCTTTGTATGCTATGTGGGTCGACAAGTGTGTGCTATGAGTTAGCCGTGCAATGTTCGGCATTGCTAGTCCTACTGGGTATAAGTCACTTAAGTTCCAGAACTTTTGGAGGCCAAAGTAAAATGTGTTTAAAAATCACTACTATTCTAAATGCCCATTTGTTTCCCAGCTCATGCAGCTCAGGGTCTTAATATCAAAGGAACAGAAGTTTAGGGTATAGTTTGTGTTCTTTCATAAGTGCGTTAAGCTTCACAACTGTGAAGCTATCTAACAGAGAGACACATGGGTGGAGGGGAGCTTTTGACCTGCCAAGCCCCTTGCTGATAAGAAACCGTCCTTCTGTGTCCAAGGTCCTTATTAAGGAAAAGAAACTTGTAACTGAGGATTTGTTTAGGTATAAGGGTTTAGGAACTTTGTTAAGCTTTTCTCTGTAGCTTGGCTTTTCAAGAGGATCTTGCTAGTTTGACCTAGTAAAGTGGCATGTGATTTTTTTTTTGGTGTAAAGGAAAAATAAAGAAACTTTGGGGGGCAAAAGAGTAAGTTTGAATTGGATAGGCCCTTTTAACAGTTTGCAACTTTCAGGTTTTGTGTTAGCCTTTACAAAGACACATCTCTGTATCTTTACTGTAAACCTGGCAATCTTGAAGCTAAAAACCTGTTTTCTGGGCCAAATTGGAAGAGTCCTAAATTTTGCTTTAAAATGAAAGCCAGCTACAATCCGCAGGGACTGCGGCACTCTTCTATAAAATAAATGTTAAAGTTGGAAGGATCAAAACAATGTAAGTGACTTCAGTTCCAATTTCTTGCTGATGTCCAGACTATAACTGACTTTACACTGACTCTGCAAGATAGGTATAAAATGTTGCTGTTATAAATTGGTGATGTTTTGCTCTCTTTTTGCGTGTTACATTGCAAAAGAGAACAAAGCCAACCAAGTTCTGTTATCTGTGCTGCCAGTAAGGGAGATTTTCTCTGGCTGAAGACAAATGCTGTAAAAGCTTTTGTGAATAGCATACACTGATCTGGTGGTAAACCCATCACAGGACTGAAGGAAAAGCTTTTTCATGCACACTTTGGCACAGATGCCATTCTTTTCATGGAGAAGAGCATGGGGAATCTCTTGGCATGTGAATTTTGTGGATGCCGCACCTCTTAAGATTTCTCTCATTTCTATAAAGCTCACAGGACAAGTTTGTTTTCTGAAAGGGATTTATCACTGCTATCTATTAACTGCCTGTAAACACTGTGTACTTTAAATATTTTATAGCTACGTGAAGGGATTGGCGCTCAGGGCACTATGGTTTTATGCAGCATATCTGTCAAATGGCTATTATACTTCCAGTTTCATAATAAGTTTTACCTAGAAATGTGATTATCAGGACACAATTTTTATAGATAACTCCTTTACACCAGGAGGGAAAAGTGAATGTATAAATTAATTCCTAGTGTGTCTTTACATGTTGGTCCCTTGTTTGTTGTTTGGGTCATCGAAACCTTTAGCAGTGCATGAGAATAATCTGATTTAATGACAAGAACAAAGAACCAGCTCTCTGTTTCCCAAAGTTGCAGCAGATGTAGAGAATAAATTACAAACAATTTTCCAAACATAATGTATAAATTTATAGCAGTGACATCTTTATCTTGCATGAGAAATACAGCATATGCATACTAAACATAACAGTTCATGCTAACCAGATGCAGGGTCATCCATTAGCAATACTTTATCTGATTAGTATTGTTAATGGAAGGGCTTATCCAGCCATTTCGTAAAGGCAGATCTGCTGTAGATCATGATTTCTTGTCAATACAGTCATCAAGGCTATCATGGTTAAGACAGCCCAGCTATTAACCTACTAGAGAGATTTGGACAGAAAAATATACTGAGCAGTCAGTGAAACAGAGACCCTTCCATTTATTTTTCTTCCATGCATAGCATTGCCCCCTGCACTGCTACCTTTTCCATCATTTCACTTGGCAAGACAAATTATTTCAGAAGTTGAGTAAAGAAAGATGCTAATATATACAGTGGCTTGATTGTGGTAATTTATGATACTTTTGATTTTATATTCATCATGGTCTTGATAAATGAAAAGGTAGTACTGAGAGGGCATGTTTCTGGAACAGATGGAAGTACCATAGGTACACCATAGATTATTTTTAAATGTGTAGATTAGGAAGCAAACAAAAATTAATCTTCTCCCTGAGAAGAGAGTGATCTTGAGAATTTAATATCCTGCATTAACTTTGAAGATGACCTATCTAATATTTTAATTTTGTACAAGAAATTTCTGTTGTTTGTTTTAGTATTTCTGATAACAATCACAGTATTTAATTATGTCTTCATTATAAATAGTATGTTTAGATATTCACAATTCAGCATAATTTTAATCAAGTAAAATTTGTGTATAAATCCGTTCAAACAGGTAATATTTTGCTTAGAGTAATTTATAGTAGTTTTGAGTTTCTTTTTGAAGCCACTGTTCAGTTAAAATATAGTGGATTCCTTGTTTATTTTGAATAACCTGGAAAAAAATCTTCTGTTTAGAGGTAGGATACATGTTTTTAAACAAAACAGTTTTGTTTTCACCTAAGCTATTTGCCTAGCTCCAAGGCAAAAATATTTATTTTTAATTTAAGATGCTGATATGTTTAAAAAGCAGTTATGAGTTTAAATTCATTGGAAAATAATCCTAAGACAAGTGAGGACCTACTATAACTTGCGTGCATGGTAACAAACACATCAAGTAGCTGTGCTACCACATACCACTGAAACCTCAGCGCTTCTATTGGTATTGATCACGATCCCAGCGCTGTGCTGTGTTTGCAGCTCTCATGTCAGACCCTAGCAGCAGGAATTCAACTATTTGTTACCATGGTTGTGGAGCTGCACCATTAACTTTGAATATCTTCTCAAACCAAACCCATTCCTTCCCTGTTTTCAAGAATAAGTTAAAGATTAATGAAAACTTTGGAAATATTTTAGATCTTATATACTTCCTGATAAGACAAGGTGGTTTTGGCTGATGTCTGATTATATGAGGTGGTTGTATTTCTTTTCCTAAAATTATAAGTGAGCTTACCTACTTAAATTTCTTTTAAATATCCTTTTAAGTATCGAAGACTTCCCCCACTATTTTTTTACTTTTTTCAATTTTTTTCTTTTTCTCTGTTTCTCTCTTTATTGCACACACTTTCTTTCATTCGTTCTTGTCTTTCTAACTGCTTGCATTTCTTTGATTCCTTGTCATTTTCTTTATTTCCACATCTTCCTTATTTTTGCCTTTCTATTTTTTCCCTCCACGTTTCACTTCCCTAGATTGGATACAGGACCTTATGTCCCACACTCTAGGTGTGTATGGATCTGTCCCTCCCTGTTCACCTGCCTGCCTCTTTTACCCCTTAGGTAGGGATAGGGAGTAAAACCTGAAAGATCTGAACAAGGGTTTTCTGACAGTAAATGCATGTGATGTTGTCTACCATAACCACTAAAAGATCACAATTCTTGAATTCCTGCATGAACTGAGAAGCACCAAGAGCTGTTAAAACTAGCAAAAAGACCACAACATGCAAGTTTTGGCAATGAGGATGAATAGAAAAGGTCATATCTCAGGCCCATTTGCAAGATTAGGACATAGCTAGAGAACAAAAGTCACTCTGAGGGTAGTCTTGAAGATGGCATCCCATTCGAGGATCGTGTGATTGGCAGGATGGTAGAGCCAAGGAAGGAAATAGCAGGAAGGTCTACTGTGTTTTATCCCTGTTCTTCTTGAACTTGTTAATCATTATGGGAAATGTCAGAATGAAACATCAAAATACAGACTGGAGAAAAGGAGATGGCTATGCATGGGAGAGGTAAATCAGTAATATCAGCATAGTAGTCCAATTTCTTGATGAGGTTACCTGGGGACTAAGATACAGAAGGTTAAAGAAGACAAGACATGCCCATGTCAGATCTTTTCTGAAAATCATGGGGGGAAGGTGAGGATTATTATTAAGTAATAATTGGAGGGGCAGGAAAAAAGCATTAAACGTGCTGGAGAAAAAGCTTCTGACTCGCTTTGCAGAAGGCAGTTGGATGGCCAGGGTACCTATTAAAAAACCTGACCAAAAAGAAGACACTAAAGCCTTCAGCGAAGGCAGGAATTTGTACAAGAAGTAGAAGCCAGACTGCAAGAGGTCAAAAATGGAAATGGAGAGTTTCAAACAGTATTTGTAACAATGCTTGTGGGAAGTGGGATATCCAAACAGTTCCCATGCTTTTATAATGAGGCAGAAGAACAAGTGAGTTGAGGATGAAAAAAGTGGTAGAGAGAGATGATCTGCAGCCACATGCACAGGGGCAAAGAAAGCAAAAGAATGCAAGAGTAAACTGATAATAGGCAAAAAGTCATCAGTGTTCATGACCTGGAAATCACTGGGACTTCTAGTGACAGGGAGCGGGGAGAAGGGGTTGGTGCTCTGTTTTGGCTGAGACCAGAAGATAGAGGCGGCTATCACGGTAGCAAGAGGGAACATGTTGCTTAATTGGAACAAAGTAAAATTAAAGATTAATCTGGCAGGGTGGAAGATTTGAATCAGTACTCTTGGCCGAATGAAGATAGGAAGGTGATAAAGTGTCTAACTGAAGGAGGGGAAGACCCAGTCATCAAAAATCAGTTCAGTTAGTTGTGAAGAAGGGAAAGGAGTTAGTGGATCATAGATGACAGCAACATGGAGGGGAGATGCAAGTAGAACTGGATGTGACACTGAATAAACCTAAAATAAAATAATTGAACAAAATTCCAGACTAGAGAGCATTTGGAAAAGGTCACTAGGGGAGTCCAATATCCCCATGACCATCTGAGCAGAGGTAAGAAGAGTGGTAGGGAAAAGGAGAAATCACTCAGAAAGTATAGTTAAGGAGTAATTTCAAAAGAAATGATCTTAATCTCTGAGGGAATAGTGGAAAGGGAAATTGTAAGGAAGCTGTGGCTGGTTACAGTAATTTTAAATACAGAGTTTCAGAGAAAATAAAAGCAGAGACAGAGGGAAAGTAAGAGGCTGAGAGGTGAGTTGTGCAGGTAGGAATAATGTTACTAAAGACCTGGAGGTAGTGCCAAAACTGGGGTGGGAAGTCGGAGGCGGACATGGCAGAAAGGTTACTCCTGGGGGATAATGTAACCAGAGGCAGGACAGTGAGAATGTGGGATCATAGGGTTGCTGTGAGGGGGAAATAGAGAATAAACAAAGACAGTCAGACATAGCAGATAGGAACCAAAAAGAAATTAAAATAACAGAGTAAAGCAAAGGGAAAAGAGCAACTGGAGCTAGCGTAAGGAAAGGATAGAGACAGATGCTATGAGGCAGTAAGGGATGTGGTGGGAGCCCTAGGAGATTAGCAGATGGACAGGGTTTTTTAAAAAACAAACAATAACAAAAAAACCCCAAAACAAAAAAAGCCAAACCCGAACAAAATAAAGCAACAACAACAAAACCCATGAATAACATCCATGGAATTCATGGACTTAATCTACCTTCAAGAAAAATCTCATAAACAGCTGGAAATCATAGTCAAATGGTTAAAATGTTGTAAATAGTTGTAAACCGTATGTCTGGACCCTCAGATGCTGTAAACTAAAAGGTAGCCCTCCACTGAATTTTTAACTCAATACAGCTCTTCCTGTGTTACCAGAGTTTGAGGGCTTTGCTAGAGCCTTAAAACTGAAAAACACCAAACTGAAGAGCAGCAAATCCAAGTTTGTGCTGTAGAAAATGTGCACAGTAATGAACTTAAACCTCTGCACGAATCCCTTTTGTATCTAGTACCTCTCACATCTGGTATCTTTTGTGTCTTTTCTGCGTTTAGTTTCATATCTGAACATTTGCAACCATAGTTCCCAAGCTGCCTCTCTGAAAAACTACCTGTGTGGTGAGAATTTTACACACCTACACAGTATCTCCTTGCATTTGGAATTACCTAAGATCTAATCAATGGGACACTCTACTTTGAAGTCATCTAGTTATAAGTAAATCAGTAGATATCAATTCAGTCAGAATAGTGTAGAATTGCAGCGACTGGTGTGTTTTCAATGACTACGCTCTGAATTTGCATTGGTGTCCTTCAGAACAGAATCCAGCCACTTGATCTGCATGAATATAGGTAGGAGAAGAGTTTTCTCAGTGAATGAATTACTGTTTCCTTGCTAGGAGAGCACTCAAATACTAAGTTTCTCCATGTCTTTGTATTGTAAGCATAAGGGACTGAAAGTGACAAAGCAGTCATCCATGCCAAATTATTTACAGAGTACAGCACAATAGCAGTGACACCAATGCATCCTCTAATGTCTGCTTAAACATCCTGATGCCATATTTGACTTAAAAGCAATTGCTGTTTAGTTACTGGGAATGACAACTGTGCACTTCCCCTCCCTACACAGCGTCTTGACTGAACAAGCTATTGAATGGAATATGCTCTAAGTGGCCATATTTTATATTAAAATTTGATTAAATTCATTCTGTAGGCCACTTCAATGTGAATCATAATTATATTATTCTGCCAGTAACTGAGGTAATATGATAAGAAGAATGTCACATTCTCTGGACTGCTTTTAATGGAGTATATATATTACAGCTCAGTGCTTGCCATATTCAGCAGTCCTCACTTAAGAAAGAAATTTAGAACTAAATGGCAGCTTAGAGCTGTAAAACTTGGTGGGTCACACTCTTCCTTCTCATGCATAGACTTTATTGGGTCTAATGGAGATCAGTGTAAGATGAAAGTCCAATGCAGGATTTGAAAAGAAGTGAGGGCAGTGATAAAAGTTCCTCATATTATTAAACATTTTTCATACATGCTCTTCATTATTGCAAGGCAAGTGGAGCACTGTACTATCTTGGCTGACCTCCTCTGTGACTTACTTTCAGCTCATCTCCTTCAGTAGATGAGAATGGATGTGGCTCTCTGTGGCAGTTTGTTTTACTGCAGCAGAGCTAACAATAACATTTCATAGCCTTCCCTTAGAGAATTCAGCTCCTCGTGTACTGGCATTGCTGTGTGGCTTTGTGTTTTCAGCCATCCAATGCAGTTTTACTTTTAATGAGTGCCGTTAAAAGAACAAAAGAGGAAAAATCTCGGTGAGGCAACTAAACAACTAAGAACAAGGTAAGCGGTCAGCACTTGTATGTCAGGTTAAAGAATATAGTTTCCAAGTAGGTGTTGTGTGTTGTGGCTTCTCCACACTGCAGGTTATAGTAATGCATTTTAAAATAATGATTTGTAGTTGCTTATTTGATACCAAATGGCCTAAAAATCACATCTACATACAGTTGTAAGAAAACGGAGCCTTAAAAAATAAACTCCTTGGGAAAATGGATAGAATTATAGTGAATCAACTGCTTCAAATGAGCAGCAGGGTCATTGTTGATGCCAGTTTTAGTTTCCCTTACTATGCTACTGTTTCTGGGAGGTCATTTTGTCTTAGTCCTCTCCACACGATGTTCTGTTTTTCTTAATCATTTCTGACAAGGTAACCATCGTACAAGCGTTCTCAGACAAACTTCTAAGAACAAAGGGTTTGTGCTCAGTATCCGGAGAAGAACTTTTGTGATTAGGCTGTGATGGCTCAGGCACTGAAAGTAAGTAGAGAGGCTGGTGGTGCGCTTCCCAACTGAAGAACTTAATTTTCTGTGTATTACCAATCAATGTGCTTGGCTCCTCTCTGGGCTGGGAACTGCGCATGCAAGAATTGACAGCTACGCTCTGAGCTTTGATGCAAAAAGTAGTATGACTAAATTTTTTTTTTTTTCCTCTCTGCTAACCACGCTAGAAGTGTCAGAAAAAAAAAGTTAGTGACCTTGTCCTGCTAAGCCTCCAAACGGCATTGGGTCAGCAGCTGACTTTGGCCAAGTTCTCTTGTAAAAACAGCCCTCAGCAACACTGCAACATGTGAATAAACAATAAATGTCATTCTAATAACAACGCAAAGGTCGAATATAAAAATAAATAAAAGCAAGGATAAAAATTGCTGACCTAAGGCCTCAGTCCTCAATCACAGAAGTCAAGGGACTTTTCAGTGTATTTCAAAGCAAGCAATATGTCAGCCTGACTGGGATTAGTATTTTTCCCGGTCCCACTCGTATTTACTCTCAATGCCGCATTACAGTGATCACTGTTTACACTCTGATCCGACATTAGTAGTTCTACTAGGTGTGGGTCGTCTTTCACTGATATTGGAAGTGCAAATTTTTAGTTTCAGTGAGTTTTATTTTCACCTTAGCGGCAGACTCAACTTTTGTGATAATGAAATTGTCTCATCGTGTTAGCCGGTGCCTCACGTGCCTGTGTCTCTTCTCGTTGGGCTAGCCTCTAAATTTGGGATGTCACTGAATTCATTAATACATGGAAATGATTCATTTAAGGGAGGTTTCTTCCCCTCTGTACATGCTTGCTAATTAGCAGATGAATTTTGATGTTCTAATTGATCTGCTGCAGAGAGACAGCTGTGCGCCCCAGCTGTCCTCCGCTCCGGTGGGCCTCCTCTGCAGAAGGGAGGGAGCAGCCCTGCTTCTGACAAATTGATTTAACTAGAGTGCACTGCCTTGGGGGAGTCGTACACCACGCTGTCGCTGCAGATGATTGCAGCCTTTGCGGACTGCAAACACTGGAGCGCTGTAATTGCCCAACAATGTCCCTTCCGTTACCTCGCTGAAATTCAGTTTTTCATGCCTCACCAAGCTCCAGTCCCCCTCCTGCCCCTGGTGTGGAAATACTGTATTCTGCCTGACTGCCGTTTCAGGAAAGAAATCAGGCACTTGAGAATGGGGTTTAAATTGTATTTAATGTGATAATAGTAACTAAATGTGCTCACTCAGTCACACATCAAAGTATTTGCATTTAATTCATAGGGAAGTATTCTCTAATTATATGTATTTAGCAGGTAGTCATTACTATGAACCTTTTAACAGTAATGTTAGGGCATCACCATTCTTCCACATGGCGCACCGCAGGTGTAGAACGATGGTTGTGGTGTCCTTTAAACATTTACTCTTTCGATTGCAAGTATGAATTTTTAAGGCTTCGTGTCCAGTTATGCTCCGTTTTGTCAAACCTGGTAAATACTTGCAAGTAACAGGTGCCTCTCCACAAAAATGACAACTGCGGCCCCAGAAAGTACAAATATCTAATTAATCCTTCTTGTCACCCTCCCTCATGAATGGATTTCCAAGCTGTGCACTGCATCATCGCCACTTTCTGGAGACTATTGATTTGGCCTAAATATACCTCTGGGGACAAAAAAAGCACTACAAAAAGTGCATTCATGAATTCTAATGAGTGCCACGCCATTACCTTTCTGCATATCTGATAGCTAACCAAGCACATCCAACACATTTATGAGTGTGCAGATTTATAGACTACTAATAAGTAGCAGCTGTTCTGCAGGTCTGCGGGTTTTGCGTGCAGAGGACATCCAGGATTCCTAAGAAATGGCTACCCATCACGTTTGCAGAAATGTAATGTCAATTTTTACTACTATTATTATTATTACTATTACTATTATTATTTGTTCCCTGTATGCTCCTCTTTGTGTAAACATGTGCGAGTAATGGGCAGTCAGCAGAAAGGAAAAAAGATACGAGTTTATACCATTGCTTATTGAGGCAAAACCAAGGTATATACATATACAGGTATTAAGCCATAAGGCTGCTAGAGATTTTGTCAAACTGACCATATGTTCAAAGGTAAGTGACAGCTGCTATAATTTTTCAGAAAACTACCTTTCTGTATTACACTGAGTTATAGTCCCAAAGAGCAGCAGAAAGGATGCTATAGGGGAAAAAAAAGAAGTCAGGATTCCATCAATTTTGTATGCCACTGTTCTCTACCCCTGCACGCAGGAACAGAACAATAAGGGTTAAGCTTAAGCAAATAATATTTAGGTAAATGTGACTTCCTTAATGTAAGTCAGACAATTTCCTTAATTGTCAAAGCTTTTCTCAAAACTCCTGTTTTAATTTATATTTCTTGAGAATAAATACCTCTCTCTTAGGGTCAGCCCCTGTACCACATGTTGCCATGATGGTTATTTTCATCCTTCAATGGCCTGGCTTGTTTTCTTTGTTATATTTGCAGGGAGATATAATGTAAGCAATTAGGCATTTTTTCCTCCGAGAACAACAGAAGCATATATTGTATAGCGAGTAACATGTTTTGTGGTTAAAAATAGTGCTTATTGGTAATTTTATTTCATTTTATAGCAGCAGCTGAGGATTTACTGGGTACTACTTGGTGATACTACATGAGATTCATGGGCTGAGAAAGCAACCTGAAGTCTTTTAAACTTTGGTAGGAAGTAACAAAGTGATGCCCAGTAAACCATCACCAGTAGGACTGGATTAGGCTGAGCTCATTTGTAAGCCCCTAATGGGGAGAAGGGTACTCCCAGGGGCTGGGTGTGCATCCCACCACTGTGTGTTGGAGCCCCAAGGGATGTCTAAGAAGGTGTGCTCTCTTGACATACCTGGGATCTCTAAAATGAGATTGCTCCTTGGGGGCTTCTGTGCCAATGGCTGTGCCTGCAGGTGGCTACAAGACACAGTTGCTGCTCCACTGGAGTGAGAACAGGATGGACGCTGGACCTGCTCACCTTTGTCTAGTCATCTTCTGCAGGGCAGTACCTTGCTAACCTGCTTGTAGCTTCCTACCAGGTGTGCAGTTACGGCTGGCAATAGAAAGCAACAGGCCACAATAGATGGAGAAATCAAAAGGTCACGTCTCTTCTCTGAATGCAAAACTGCATTGTGAGGCAAGTCCTCTTTATCCCAGCAAGGCACGAATGAATAAGGCAGAGGCACCCTTTGGCACGTTGCTCAGGTTGAAAGTTCTCATGCTCTGATAATGTCTGGCTGTATGGGTACCATGTCCTAGACGTGCCCATCAGGCACGTTCACTGACTTTGCAATACAAAGGTCTTTTCATTACAAGGTATTATTTGTTGCAGAAAGTACTGCAGGTTTTGGGGCCTCCACGGAGGGTCAGATGTTGGTCTTGCTTAATGTGCAACTCTGCCTTTTACGTTGCGTTACCCCAGAGGGGAAAACATCCTGGTAATCCCTTTTTGTCATTAACACTGTGAGCAGATGCCCTCCAGACTCTGCAGCCCATATTCTAGATTCTGTCACTGGGAAAAACCAGTTCTCCCTTCCCTCCCTTCAACCTGTTGGGGTAAAAAGCCAGCAGCTACCTCCAGCTGCTGCTGAACCTCCCTTTGCTCAAAAGCGTTAATAATAACTAACAAGGCAGGCTGTTTCAGAGGAATGTTGGGGGTTTTTGACCACCTTAAGGATTACTTTGGTTGGGGGAAAAAAAATCCCAGCCCAGCAAGATGGTTTATATTGAACATTTTGAGCTGTCACCTCACCTATGAGGTGCTACTTTACTAGCAGCTTCTAATGCAGAGTACCAAACACTGCCCATCTTCTCATACATACACAACAGCTAAACATTATGGTGTGGATCAGAGAAGTGTTTATTCCAGCATATATTGCAAAGTACCATTTTGTGCTGCCTTTATTTAGTTTTGTTTCATAAGAAAATGCCAAAAGTACATCTGCAATACAGTCTCCACAGTATATTATCATGGCTAAGACATTAAGGAACTGCTACTTCAAACTTACAAATGAGCACAGACACCAAAGAGAATGCAGTGCTTAGTTCTTTTATTTTTGACCATTGTAATGTAATTACTTATACTAATCTTTCATTATATTTCCATGACTAGCAAAGGCAGAGACCTAATTGTGTCTCTAGCTGTTGCTACTGCAAAGTACCTTTTAAATCATATTAACATCAATACTTGATCTTCCTACTGTTTTTGACATGTAGATCACAAGATACAGTTAAATTACTCAGCAAGAGCAACTGGCTCAGGTTGATATCCAAGCCACAGTATAGAAATGTATCTAGTGTGAGTGTTTTGAGGGAACTAGAAGAGGTAGTCATCCCTTTTCTCTGGGAAGGCACTTGACCTTCATTTTCCAAAGCATTTTAAGTTCCATGCAGTATTCTACTCTAGCTGGTATTTCAATACCAAGATGCTAGAAATAGTCAGAAATTAATTATTCTACTTCTGGCTGTCCAAGAAGCTATGCTTTCTTTTCTTTGGCACGGATCTAGCAGTAGTGATGAACACGTTCTGCACAACCAGGCTGGATTATTGTAACTCACTGAAGCTGAAGATAAAAGCTCCATAGAAAGTGCAGCTATTCCAGAGCACAGCAGCCTACCTCATTAGTAAGGATAGCGCTGTGAACACACAGCGCCTATGCTGTGCATCATCAGCTGGCATCCCGTTAACTTTAGCAGCCAACTGCGGGCTAACTCAATGTATAAGGTCATCAAAGTACTGGTATGGATGCTGTTCTGTCTACAGCTCACCACGCTAGCTTCGTGTCTCTGGTGCAATGCTGCTGATCATGTGCCGAATGAAACTCCCTGGAACTGGACATGGGCAATTTTGGCCAAAGACCTTTTCCTGAATGCCTCAGAGGCAGCTACAAAAAAGGTCTCATCTCAGTTTATAACCTTCATGTTCTTTTGAAGGAACCCTTCTACAGTAGCAGAAGAGACATTTAAAGATGTGCATGTTAGAAAGGAAGGATACTGAAACTTGGGAACAGAGAAGAGTCCACCCTGGGCAAGTGTGTGAACTTCCAATACTGAAATTGCCATTCTAATAACGTAGCAAGAGGTATCACAGAAATGTCTTAGCTAGTGCTTTACTGATAAATACATCATAGTATACCATGGGTAGATCTCAGCCTTGCTGTCAGGATAGGCGTCAAGAGGTCATTTACCTTCTTTATTTATCATGACCTCCAGGCTTCTTCTAGAGCAGCAGACTGCTCCCCACACTCCACAAGGAGCTGTTGTCCATGCAAAGGTTTGAGAAGGTTTGGAAGGCCAGGGCAGAGAGTGGTGGGGAAAGGCAGCAGGGAGGGCCAGAGGTAGCTACAGAAACACCAGGGAGATGGCTCTAAGAAACAGCAGAGAGCTTTTGGATGATGTGCGGACAAAGAGACTTGTGGAGAAAGTATATTGTTTGACTCCTCCTGCATTCAGGAAGATGGAAATTTTGTCATTCAGCCTTGTCATGCAGCCCTGTTTTTCTTCTTCAGCTGAGGCGGGAAGCCGTGCTACAGAGGGAGGGGGCTCATCTCTTCCCCTCTGCTGTGCGGACAATCACAATTCTTACACTGCTTCTGCTAGAAGGTATCTCTAAAGGTCACCTAGTTTCACTAGGATGGAGAATTATTTATAGTTATGTTATCTCTTATGGGATTTTTTTTCCTAAAAATCTGCAGCAAAATGGATTGCATGCAGTAGTCTGCTTCCATGCTTAGTGGTCCTTTTAGTTAAAAGGTTTTTCCTCTAATTAGAATCACAGAATCTTTTTTTTTTTAATTGCATGTTAAACCAGTAATTTTTTGTCCAGACACGGAGAAAAACAGCACTGTCCTCATTTACAAGAACATTTTCCTCTGGGAAAAACTCTCCTATTTATCAAGAATAGGAAACCCCACCTTTCAGTCTCTCCTTCCTGGTCAGAGCTTTAGGAACTCTTTTATATATGTTGCTTTCTTCTAGATTTTCTCCAATTTCTCCACACTTGCCCCAAGTGCAATGCCTCAAACACCAGCTGGGGCCTCCTCAGTGCTGAGCAAAGGACAATAATTGCCTCCTGTCTTTTGCATATAGCACTTCTGCTAATATGTCACAGAATGAGATTTGTCGCTCCCCCACCCACCGCGCCAAGCAGCCTTACAGTATTGGTTCTTATGCAAGTCATAATTTGTTGTGGGTCACAGATCCCTGAGGGGTTTATGTGGTTGTTTTGTTGGGTTTTTTAAAATTTATTTTTGTTTTGTAGTTATACTCCATTGTGTATCTCTCTAAGGACGTCTGATTTCATCATGAACTTTTTTCCTAATGAAAGTAGTCCTTTGAATTTTGGTGTATTGTTAAGGTCAGAAAGGGATATCGTAATTCTTCATAAGGCACACTGGTCTTAATGTGATGAATAACATGGTCACTACAGCTTCTGGCTTTAAAATTAGGGAGAAGAAGGATGATTCTACTGTTTTGTACAGTCATCTATGGTACATATTAGTGCGGTAGAAGTAAATGAGGGTGTCATGGTTTAACCCGGCAGGCAGCTAAACACCACACAGCCCTTTGCTCGCTCGCCCCCCCCCAGTGGGATGGGGGAGAGAATTGGAAAAAAGTTAAAAGTCGTGGGTTGAGATAAAGACAATTTAATAGGACAGAAAAGGAAAGGAAAATAATAATGATGATAAAAGAATATACAAAATGAGTGATGCATGATGCAATTGCTCACCACCTGCTGACTGATGCCCAGCCAGTTCCTGAGCAGTGGCTGTGCCCGCCCGGCCAACCCCCCCAGTTTTTTGTTCAGCATGACATCATATGGTATGGAATATCCCTTTGGCCAGTTGGGGTCAGCTGTCCTGGCTGTGTCCCCTCCCAGCTTCTTGTGCACCTCCAGCCTCCTCACAGGCAGGGCAGTATGAGAAGCTGAAAAGTCCTTGACTTAGTGTAAGCACTGCTCAGCGACAACTAAAACATCAGTGTGTTATCAACATTATTCTCATCCTAAATCCAAAACACAACACTATACCAGCTACCAGGAAGAAATTTAACTCTATCCCAGCTGAAACCAGGACAGAGAGTCAGCTATTGTTTTCCATATGAAGCCAACTGTGGCAATGAGTCAGAAAGCCTCACAGAGGCCAAAGTAAATTCTGTGGCTTTCCCACCAAAATAAGCAGCATGCCCTGCAATGCATGACACGTCTTCCTCTGACCTAGGATGCCTTGCTTTTAGCAGCAGTCAGCTCTGCAATTTATACAGGCATTCATATTTCACTTTCTCCAGTTAATCCTAATAACCAGCTTTTAGAAGAACATGACAGGATAACATATGGGTGGTAAAACTGCTCATAAACCATAATAACATGGCCAAAAAAGATTAGATAGATAGATGTACTATGCTTATTGTGACATTCACTGATTAGGAGGTATAGCTACTTATTACAGTCATTACCTTGGTGACTTGGAAGCAGACTGAAGCCCTTATTTGAAAAACAGGTTATAAGTCCAAATTTAAAACAACTGTGTACTTACAACATGTAAGAGATATAATTATGTTTGCAATTCTGTTCTTCAGTGTGCAGATGGTAATTTTGTTCATTTATGGTTGCACACTGATAATGTTTTCTCTAGAACTGGCGTTGGCAGGATTAAGTGTGTGTTAACAGTAAGTAGGCAGTCTGTAATACATGGTTATCATTTTGTTGATAGGGTTCTGGTGGGATGAAAACCAACCAGAAACATAAATTCAAATGGTTCCTTACTGTAGTACCAAGACAGGCTTCCTCTGTGTGTGTGTGTTCTTGCATCTTACTATTTATTTTTATTGTGTGAAGAGTTTTTTCTTTTTTCCTTCTCATTTGGAAACCTTTATGTTAGCTTCTGTGCTGGTTTTGGCTGGGGTAGAGTTAATTTTCTTTATAGTAGCTAGTATGGGGGTATGTTTTGGATTTGTGCTGAAAACAGTGTTGATAACACAGGGATGTTTTCACTATTGCTGAGCAGTGTAGGCATCTTCATTCTGTAGGCATTCGTTTTCAGTGTAGGCAGTAGAGTTGGGCATCTGCAGGTTTGTGCCTTTAGGAATAAATTCAGTTTCCACTCAAAGTAATTTAAAGTTGTCTTTTGGTTTTTAGGGGTTGATATATTAGTATACGCTTATGAATGTGTATATGAAAGGGGCACAAAGAAAAACCATCTATTAAAGGTGATTTTGATTTCATATTTTCTCAGAGTTCTTCAACAGATGTTTGAGGGCAATTAACAGAAAATTTTCAACAGCTACTCCACTTTTCCAGATTGAAAGGGAAACAGATAAATATGCAGATCAAGTCTGTAAAGTGCTTTTAAGATATTAGGGTTAGATGTTAGGGAGTCATGCTACAGTACAGCTATTGGTACAGTTCATTGTTTGGGTTTTCCAGTTTTAGAATTGTGTGGGACTCTCAATTTAATTAAATAGGTGTAAAAGGGGAAAAACATAGTTATGTATCAAGCCCGAGATGCGTAATAAACATTCTCTATTGTTACTTGTTGTTTAGGCAGTACAATGAGTTTTGCAATGTGTTAAGGGAAAAGGGTATAGTACAGTATACTACATATCAGAATATATATACATAAAATATATTGCATACTATATGTTATATGCAAGTATACATACAAAAAAGTAGACTGTGTATTACATCTACCTATGTATGTTTATATGTTAAAAATTCTGTATAATATGCACAGAATTTATGACAGAAAATACAGGTGCCATGGAATGTATTGTCTTAGAATGGCCAAAATGGTTTAAATTCTCAGAATAAATTAAAAGCTCAGTCTAGGCAGTGAGATTATGCTTTAGCAACTCAAATAAGATTTTGCCAAAAGCATCATAGCCCCCAGAGCCATGTAAAGTAAACGTGATTAAAAGGAGGTCTTGTTTAGCATCAAGAAAAGCCCTGACTAGTTTCTGTTCTTTTATTATCTTTTTTTTTTTTTGGTCTCTTCTACTTCAGTAAGTTTATGAAAGCAGCATTATGGCTAAATGAGTGTGTTTTATCTGTTTTCCATGGTTATGGGAGGAGATAATTACTCACGGAGCCCTTCGTATCCTGTTTGGACCATCCCTAAAGGATCTTCCCGTTTTCCTGTAACTCGTGGGTTGCAGCACTGATGTGAACGGACCTTCCTACGTGTGAGGCTATGAGTGGCACCTCAAGAAAATGCACTCAAGTAATTGCATTGCACACAAATGTGTTTAGTAATGTATGCATGATGTTTAGTAACCTATAGCTTGGGAGACACAGACTAACCCGTTTCTTTCCTGCTGTCTTTCCACTCTCACTCTTCTCGTCCCTGAAAACTGTAAGCCTGCCAAGGCAAGGATTACAACTTTTGTTCTGTAAAGAACCTAGCACAGTTGTTGGCAATGTAAATGTAAGGAATGTTAAAGATCACTCATATTAGCATGAGCAATGTATTCAGTACATAACCAAAACTAATTGTTTCCGAGATTGAAATGGTTACCATGATTTCAAAAGAATATGTGATTGCTTATGGGACATCAGGCCCTTTGGCTCCTCCATTCCAGATGTGTTAATAAGTCCTTTATTAGGTATTATTAACACCAATTTATGACATTCTTCATAGATGTAACCATTCCACTTAGAATATGTTAGGGTGCTTTACAGACAGGTTTAAGTAATTCAGGAGCTTGGAGACCATGAATGGAGATTGTTGTGGTGGTCATGAATTCTCTCACAAGACAATGCCATTTTAACATCTAGAAGATAATTTGGACTCTGATTTATTTTTTTTTTTTATAAGGCAGCATAAAGTGAACTCTCTGTGAGTCAAAAAATCCATGAAGTAGCCTGAAATAACACTCTGCGAAAAACACAAATGTATTTTCAAGGAAAGGATTTTTTGTTAATTTTGTAACCGAGAGCAAATTACTGTTTAAATACACTGTGGTTGAACACTTAAGTATGATGTTTTCTCCCTGCCCTTTTGCTCCTCCCTCCTAGTTGCCTCTTTCTGCAAGAGCAAAGTCTTTTTCAGACTAGATGTTCAAACATCTGGCTGGCTGGGACTTTGCAGAGAAGGATGTGGCCTGAAAAAAAAAAAAAAACAGGATGTGATAATCTGTTTTCAGACTGTCAAAAGAGATATGGCTGATTTTGAAACAGTCAGTGGCTTTGATGGCCTCTGGGGCCTGAAAATGTTCCCTGAGAAATACTGATGACTGATTATTAAAAGAAAAGATTAATTTCATGAGACACCTCCCCCTCCCCCTCCAAATATCAGGAGCAGATATATTGTGAACACATTTTTCCCTGGATTTTTATGCAGAAAACAAATCATGTAAATCTGGAGTTTTCCATAGCATGTTTATTTCTCATATAATCATTAGCAACCATCCCTTGTACAGTAGGTTGCTTTGCATGGCAGCAAAAGGGAAACGTTGGAAAGCAGTTTCTCAGACACTTCCTCAGCTATTAGCTACCAGCTAATAATAGTGTAATTTTTTTAATGTGATTTATCAATGCTAACCCTGTGAATAAAAATTTAAATACTGTTGGCAACTAATCTGAATTGTGTGTTAGTGACCAGATAACATAGATAACCTTACATAGGTAACAGATTAAGTTAGCAAGCCAATATATTGCATGTACCACCTAGGAAAGCAAGCTCTGCCTTTGCCACAAATGCTGTCTAATAAACGGGGCTTTGCAAGCAGAGTTATAGGAAAGAGTGCTGGAAGGCCCCTCAAAAGGTCATCTAGTGCAGACCCGCTGCCATAAGGATCAGCTTTCCTTAATCATACCCTGAAGGTCATCATGTTCCAGTTTGTTTGAAAAACTTGCTCCCTGCTGTGGTCTACAGTTTGTTGCCCTCATGAAGAATGTTGGAGTTGCAATTCTGGTTTTTTGTACAACAGTGAGAATCCACTCTGCAGCTATGGCAAGAAAGTGCAGGGAGAAGGACAGTCGCTTGGATACATCAGACCAGGCTTGGATTTACTGGGGAAGGGAGGGAGATGTTTTAGGGGTTCACAGGTTTGGATTTACTGTGTCTTGTGACAGGAAAATGCTTTTTCCCCCCACTACCCAGAGCTGGGCTGAGCAGTTGTCTGATGCCTGTTTACAGCTTCACACATGATAACCAACACCTCAAATTCTACCTGCTGTGCAGTAGGCAGCCCAATGCAGACCTCAAAGCACTAGGTATGCTCAATTAGCATGTTGCTTTGCTCCTCATTAACGGAAAGGCGAACGCTTTCTGCCAGAGCCCCGCTGTTACGGGAGGTGGTGAAGCCATAGAGGGTCAGTAGCAAGGCTGGTGTCTCTGGATGGAAAAGGTTCATCTCCTGCTCAGGTGCATGTGGTGTGAAGTCATCTGGACTACTGATGTGATATGATCATCAACCGCAGCAACCTCGGTTGGTGGCCAAGAAAGCCAATGGCATCCTGGCTTGTATCAGAAATAGTGTGGCTAGCAGGATGAGGGAAGTGATAGTCCCCTTGTACTCGGCACTGGTGAGGCCGCACCTCGAAGACCGTGTTCAGTTTTGGGACCCCTTGCTACAAGAGAGACATTGAGGTGCTGGAGCGTGTCCAGAGAAGGGCAACGAAGCTGGTGAAGGGTCTAGAGCACAACTCTGATGAGGAGCGGCTGAGGGAACTGGGGCTGTTTAGCCTGGAGAAAAGGAGGCTGAGGGGAGACCTTATTGCTCTCTACAACTACCTGAAAGGAGGTTGTTGCGAGGTGGGGGTCGGTCTCTTCTCCCAGGTAACAAGTGATAGAACGAGAGGAAAAGGCCTCAAGTTGTGCCAGGGGAGGTTTAGACTGGATATTAGGAAATTTGACTTCACTGAAAGGGTTATCAAGCATTGGAACAGGCTGCCCAGGGAAGTGGTGGAGTCGCCATCCCTGGAGGTATTTAAAAGATGTTTGGATGTGGTGCTTAGGGACATGGTATAGTGGTGGTCTTGGTAGTGTTAGGTTTACGGTTGGACTTGATGATCTTAAAGGTCTTTTCCAACCTATACAATTCTGTGATCTACCAGCAGGTGGGTGGGGAAGGAGGAAGAAAAATAATCGATCCAGCACACAGTGACAGATGGGACACAACCTGCTTTCCCTCAGTCAGGAAGACTGACGGGGACTCTTATAGCAGGGGGCTGCTGTACAGTGGAGAGGAGGGCAGAGCACTGACCACTGTGTTGCACGTGTGCAGTTCTTCAGGCTTTGTGGCTCTGCCTTGGAGAGGTAGCAACCCTCCTCCCTCCTAATGTGTGTTAGCCATGGGTGTTCATAGCTAAACCCAAGGAGTTGTCCTCTCTGTGTTGCAATGGTGCCTACAGAAGCTCTGTGGATTAAGACTGTAGCTTTGACACTTACAGAAACTCCTTCAGCAGCTGCAGTAGCATGCAGATGAGGTAAGAGACGGAGCTGCCTTCAGGGAACATTGCTATTCAGCTTGCAGTGCCCTGGGAGAGCACCTAGTGTCTCCTATGACCTTCTTGCTACTGGTTATTCCTCATCACAAGACTCAACTAGGTTTGTGTCATGTGAATAGGCAGAAAGTTAATTCATGATCTCTGCAAATGCACTACTTGGTAAGGATGGTCACATAGTTCATGTGACCAATGGAGATACTAAGGATTGTAGAGACTGTGAAAAGGACTGTGATTTGGAGTCAGTCCTCTATTCCTCTTTGAGTCGGACTCCTCAAGGCAAATGCAGTGAATTGCTTCAGTTAGCTGTGTGCTGTAACACAGGCCAATTTCTGTTTGAATGTGTGATGTATGAGTAATTAACCACAGGAATGCACAATTTCTTGTGCATTCCTGTGGAAAAGGCTGGAATCTGGAGCCTCCAGCTGAAGGGACAGTTACTGCCTTCCTCCTTGATAAGGGTTAAGTGACCTCAGCAGTGAAAGAAGGTGGTGTTCTCACCCACCAGCTCTTGGGCTTTGCACACTACCAGATGCTCTAAGTAGCCTCATAGGTTTCTGGTCTCTGTCTCTCAGGTGGGAAATGCCTGCCTAACTGAAAAAGTAATACTGGAAGGAAACAGTACGAAAATAAACGTATAGTAATTTAATCAGAGTGCAGCTGTTTAGTTATTCACTTTCCCCCTCTATTGGGTATTTGAACTGTTTCTTTTTCCTGGAAACAGAATTTTGCACAAGTAATTTCTAGTTCTTCATTTCCTACAAAAGCCTTTTGCTCTTAGTTCTGCCTTCTCAGATGATTCCTGTTGCCCTTTCAGCCTTGGTGGTTGCCATGCATTTGGTTGTGAATTAGTGTGTATTAAAAAAATTCTATGGACAGGCTGTCTTTGGTACTTAAGAGGTCTTTATCCCCTGCAGAATCTAAGTGACCTGTAATAGTTAACACATTTCTTTAAAAGACTCCAGAGAGGAGCAATCAATCAGCTTGTAAAACAGATAAATGAATTCACTTGCCCAAGATCAAGCAAAAAGTCTTTGGGAGAGAGGACAGGAAGCAAGGTCTCTTATAGCCCAGTTTGGTAGCATGTGTCCTAGACCAGCCATAGTCTCTGATAAAGGCAGTCAGAAGCATTCAAAGGGATGTTTAATTTTGGCAACTGCAAAGGTCACTTCTTGGAAGCTGGTATTGTCTGTGTGGATTATTTCTTCTTTATATTTTTATCCACCATTTGCTTTTGATCACAACTCTCTCTCTTCCCCCCCCATTATTCTTTATATGAAATGTCAGAACTTCATCCAAAGAAGGGCTAAATTCTGGTAGAAAGGTCCATATTAACTTTCATAACTGTAACAAAAGTAGCATCAGGTCTCCAGTTGATGTAAATCACCGGGGAGCTTCAGAATTGCATTTGAATTAGGTTGCATCCTCATCCCAAACCTTTGTTGCATTTTCTCTTTGTAGCAAGCTGACATTGCAAAATATTTGTTTGTTTTTCAATACAAATGTGATGGGCTTGTAGCTGTCCAGACCTGTCAAATACTGATGGTTGTCCCAAAGGCATCACCCAAGGACCTGCCAGCCAGCAAGTACACACTTTGTAGGTTTTGCAGCGCTTGTGCTTGGCTCAGTGAATCCAAGGTAAATGGGGATAGTCCTGAGGTTTCAGTGCATTGCCTACATATCTACAGGACATCATGGTGGAAGAATGGTAAAAATAAAAAGGCCTTAGCAAGGGTTAACATACTGTAATGACTGACTGAAACAAGCACTGTTCGATAAATACTATACAAATTATACAAAATAATTTGTATGATACCTTCTTCTGTTAATGAGCTGAAGCTGGGGTGGGGTGCAGCTGCCTGGGGGCAGGGAAGGATTGAGGGGGGATTTGAAACTCTTTGACAGTACACTCAGCCTCTAGTAATCTGTTAGGCTATTTTTAATTTACAATCGTTTTTCAGAATATTTGCTCTAGTCCTTTTTCCATGCTTATTCAAAGTGCTCCTAATGTTTTAATTCCCACCTCAATGGAACATAAAGTGAATAAACAAGGAAATAAGTGGAGATGTGTGAAATGATGATCTTAAACTTAACAAGCCTGTTTGTTTTTTCAAGCCGCTGAATAAATCCTCTATGGTTTACACTGCAGAGGTCAATGTTCTGCAGTAGGAAATGACTGGCTACATGTCAGTATTCTCCAAGAGTTCATCTCAATTACTGGATTTGTCAAACATGACAAGCCTGAATGACTGTGTGGTGAAAATAGCGCACAGTTTGACTATTAAAGTAATTGGAGCATTGACATTTAACCGAACTGCAAGAGAATTGCAGTAATAAGTCTGAGGAGCACAACCACAAGCAAAGCAGAGAACAATATTTTTATAAAATCTCCAGTGAAACTGGAGTTTTCTTGTATTTTGATTAATGTAAATTTCAGTATCTTTTTAATTTCAATTATAAGATTAAAAGGAAGACATAATTCCTTTTTGCTACTTTTTTGGAAGAAGTACTAATATTTGTATAATTGGAAATTCCATTAATTTAATATACACGCTGGTGCAATTTTACTATTGTTACACATAATCCGTGTATGTATTTTTAATGCCCTTATAAAGTACATACACTATACAGTTAAAAATTTATGTACGTATATACATATATGTGGAGATCATCACGTGACAATCATCACAGAATTATGTTATATATGTGTCAATTGCTTACTGGAAGTCCACTTGCTACTCTGCCTTGCTAAACAGCTACTTCTGGGCTTTCAAGCCTGAGATGTTGGACTTAAAATTCATTGTTTCGGTAAACGCAAAAGAGCTTTTCTAAAATAATTTAAAAGTTATTTACTTGTATCCATCTGCAATTAGATTTTCATTTTTTAAATAAGTTCTTTCTGATTGTAAATTCCACATACATCAACTTTTCTGAGACATATTAAGACTTTGGAGAACAGTATAGCTATCAATCACTTTGGATAATTTGGATTTGTACTTGTACATCTGACTGGATTTTGCAGTCAATAAAATTGTATTTCGGACAATAGCTTAAGCCACAACTTCTTCCAATGTCTCTGGAGTAGGGACTGAAATAAGGGTAATTTATGACATTAGTCTGAGGGGGCTCATCCTCAGGCTACTTACCTGCATTTTGGCACATTAATTTTACCTTATCTGAATTTGAAAATATGTTATCTCCCAATGATGGGAGCAAGTCTTCATGTGGAAATTGGGAATCTCCTAATCCCAAAAGAGAGGGGCAAGAGTGTGGTACAACAAATGATATGTCTAAAATATCTTAATTACATTAATTTATAAGTGTATTCTTTGTGAAGTAGGTTAGGGGTACAGAGTGTGATTTGCAACTTCTGCAGTCACATCTTAATTATTGTGATATCACAGGAGCACAGAGTAGTACTTGTAAATTTAATGTGTTACTTGCCTTGACTTGCTTAAGTCCCATCTCCATAGAGCAGTTGAACGTTATGCTTAAATCCATCTCCCTTGTGTAAATGTAAGTATATGTTTTAAATCCTTTTGATTTCAGTGAGACTTATGCATATAGGTAAGCCTTTAGCTCAGTAGAAATAAACCTAAGCATAAATTTAACTGTTTTACTGAATGTGGGACTTGAGCGATCCAAAGCAATGCTTAGTCACAGCCTAAGTACAGATTTTGGGCAGCCTTCCGTAAGGACAGGCTTTCTAGTATTTCCCTATGGAGAAAATAAAAGAGAATTCAAGGAAATACAGCAGATGTTTGGGTAAGTGTTTGCTGACCTTACTGTGAAAATGGAGTATCTGTTAGGACCAGAACAATATATTGGAAAAAACAAAAGGTGTGGGTGAGAGTCTTAGTTTCCTTTTTTTTTTTTTTTTCCTGAATTACATCCTGTGAGTCTGTATAGACTTGGGGCTGGGGGGCAGGCGGGATGAGAGACCTACAGGTTGCTTCTACTTTTTGAAGTACATTCTATAAAACCAGTTATCTCCTCCTCCTCTATCACTGATGTAAATCCAGTCAATGTACTGAAGTTGCTTCTGATTTGCCCCTGGTGTAATAGAGATCAGATACACATCCCCACAGAATGAGCTCCTGTTTCAGAGCTTAAGTGTCACTCTCCCTACCTAATATAAGTCCATTTATTTTGATTGTCGTGGCACATTGTGGTTGTCCGTCTCCTACTGTCCTTGCTAACTTCTCCTAGAATTTAATTCTCAAGATCCAAGCTCATACTGAAATGTCCCTCACAAGAAGGGGCTCAAGTAAAATTAAGTAAATAAATAAAAAGGAACAGCAAGCTAGTCCCTTTTCTGGAGTTTGAGGGGCTGAAGTGGAAACCTCAGATTCATGCATGCAAGAAGAAACTCCCTTATTAAGCAGTTTAGACAATTTTAGCTGCCAAGGTTAATGTAGAGTCCCAAATCAGTCATTTGGAACACCAGGCAGGGAGGAAGGATTATTTGTCTATGTGTTATTCAATGGAAATGGTGTCCTCCAAAGGAGAAACATCCATCCAGGTACAGGAAAAAAGCATCATGATTCTGATTGAACAGTAAAATAGCAAAATAGTTTGGAACAGGGTTTTTTTCAAAGCTTCTCAGGTAGGAAGGGATCAGGCAAAAACTGGGAGCAACCTTACCTTTCAGTTCTTGGGCAGAGGGATGAAGGCAGAGTGCACTCTGACAGTAGGACAGCAGCACAGCCTGTGTTAGCCATTCAGCCTGTAACCATGTTTTGAACTTTGAGATGATGGAAACTGATGCAGAAACACTAGATACCAAATGGAGTAAATCAACATTCAGCAAAAGGTTGCTGCCAGAGATCTTCGAAGCAGCAGGAGGACCTTGTAGCAGTTCTACATTATCGATAGGCTTAAAGTCTGAATACAGTGAAGTAATGTGGTGTTCTTGAGAGTAAGAAAGAAAATACTAAGGAGGTCTTGCAGATGACTACTAAGCAGTCACTGTCACTAGAGACACTTGGACAGGCACCAGTTGTGTTAGGACTTCTGAGACTATCTGCAAAAATCCCAGGTGGGATTTTTGGAAAAGCACTGACTCTAAGATACCAAGTTTAACTTCTGATTACTGGCCCTGCAAGGAGATGTTAGCCTGCGAGGCCTAAAAATAGTAAGTCTAAAATGCAAGACTACAATCAGTTAAAATACACGAGGCTGTTTTGCTCAGATGTCATTCTGATAAGTCTGCAAATTTGCCTAAGATCCAAAGCCACTCAGGTAGCTGCCTTATTAGGCAGAACTGCCTGTCTAAGAAGACATTTCATCTACTTCTTTAAATGAGTTATAACAAGTTTCATTCCAGAGATGAAAATTCCAGTGACCGGGGCAACAAAAGAAAGCCAACTGCAATATACTTTAGCAAATCCTTTTGTGGGTTACTTATATGGAGCGGATGGGGAGCAGGGCTGGGTTTTGCTCCATGGGCTGTGACTGAAGAGCTCCGTTGATTTAGGCCAAGGCAGCTTAAAAAGTTATTGCCAATTACTTTGCCTTGCCTATCCTGGAATTCCTTTTCCTTGAGGTAAAAATAGCAAAAAGTAGTGTGCCTGCTCCGCAGCCACTGCAGCTCCCAGCCGGAGGGCAGTGTAATCCACCTTCAGGTTTTTTTGGTGGTGAGACAGCGTGTGAGCTGAGGCGGCTGAGGACTTTGAGACACTAACTCATCAGATTTAACTGTAGCAATGGGGTGGTGTGGGAAGAGGATGGCAGGACCAGCAACCTCTTCAGTCACTGCTGTTAAATCCAGTAGGGATTGTTTTGCGGAGTGCTTACTGTCCAGGTTGCAGAAGTCGCAATAAACCTTTACTTTCCTGCAAAATGGTTGACCAGTAGTTTGCTGTCTTCCGGGGATGAATGGGCCCTATATTAGCTAATAACTGTAGTCAACTTCTAATTGACCTTTTTTAATGATTTTTCTTGGAAAAGACTTGATGGATAGGAAGTGAATATCAAACACAAGTAGTAAATGAATAATGACTAGAATGGAGCACACTCATCTACCTACATTATTTTAGTGTTTTCTAAAAGATAAGATCTTAGTTTGGCTCCTGTAACTGTTCTGGGGGAAAAATAAATATTATCAAGTGACAAATGGCTAACCATGCAGCCATTAGGTATAAAGCAGTTGTACAATTCAAAGCTGCTTCTGAGGTCATTTTTAAGAAACTGTCAAACTCATTGAACGTGGTAAGCATAAAGGTGTGTTTATATTGGTTGCAGTTCTGTGATTCTTCTCTTTTAGCAAATTTTAAACTAGAGATTAGATTGTTTTTTGTTGGGTGGGGAGGGTGTCCTTTTCAGACATGGAGCTGTCCAGAGGACCTTCTGCAGGAATCTAAAGTTTTGAATTTACACTAGAAAATATTTTGTGATGCATCATACTATTTTTACAGGAAAAGATGGACAAGTCCATGAATCTCATCCCTTTATTCATGCTTACACGACAGTAAAGTTTTTAAAGTAAACCATATCTACTTGTAAGGTGAATTTAGGCTTGATGTAGAAAGGCACTTTGGCATTAGTATAGTGCTTAAGCACATGCTTAACTTTGAGTATAGAAGCACGAGAGTAGCTTCTTGAAATGGAGAGGTAACCTGGGGCTGTATTCAACACAAAAGCTTTCTCAAGGAGGAAAGGGTTTGATTCTCCCTTCTTCCTCTCTGTGAGGGACACAACTGAGCCTCCTTTTGTAAGAAGGATTTTCACTGTAGCACTCGGGGAGAAGCAGGGAAGTAGCAAAGACTTGAAGAAGATTTCCTAACATGTGCTAACACACTGCTACCATGAGACAGCATAATTTAATCATCATGATTTTCCACTAAAATTATGTGAAAATGCTTTAGTTTTATAGTATGGAAACTTTGAGACTTTCTGCTGAGTTTTGCTTTTGCATTTGGAATCCCTTTGAACGCAACACTCAGGTTTTTAAGCTTATCAGCTTTACTTATAGCCAAAGAAAGCATTCACTCATATAAAATCGTACCAAGTCAGAGCTCTGTTTCATACTGACTTATTATTAGCCTCTTCTTAATAGCAGAACACTCAGCTTTCTTTGTTGTTATTTTTTGGTAAGGGAAAAAATAAAAGTTGCTTTTATTTTTAGCTAAATTGCATTGGGTTATTTAAGCTGAATGTGACACTCAGGCTTTAAAGAATCCTGTGCAGTACATTTTTAATCTGTTGTTTTTAATGAATTCTAGTCACTAGGAAATAGTGTTATCTAGGTCAGATTTTTTGAATATTGTTTTTCTGTGGCTGTGCATCCTGCTGTGCTTTCTCGAAAATGAGCTCCCCGATGACGTCTTATTGTTTTACTCTCACAGCTTCCTGAAATAACTTTCCTAACTATAAATGTAAGTTTTGCTTTGTTTTTCAATACAAATGTACCAAAGGCTGAACCAATATCCACCCATCTAAGACTCAGGCCTAAACTTTCTTGGGGGACAAGAGGGAAGGATGTAAGATACCTCAAAGTGTTATCCTTGATTTGAAATTTTGCCTCTCTGGGAGGAATGGAGAAAGATGATCAAACCAGAATTTATTACTGAATTTCAAAGGTATTGACACAACTGCTTCTCAGCTACTAACAGCAAAATGGCCTTATCCATACAGCAGAGCAAGACATCGTCTGATGTCATGGAGAGTCTCTTAGAGGTTTCTGGGCATTTCAGTTCTTTCTGGTCCTTTAACAAGACATCTGTAGCTATACCTTAACTCATCTCTTAGTATGTCTCCCCAAGAGACTTCTCAGTCTTTTGGACAGAAAAGTGTCAGGACTGTTAGCCATGCTTAGAGGAGGGGACACTGAGCAGCGGTGACCCAAGATCACCCAGCAGATCTGCGGCAGAGTAGGAAATTGCACCAGTTTCTCTTCAGCTGGCCATCCTGCCCCTTTCTGATACCGTGTTTTATTCAACATGTTACGTGGATTGGGCACATAACTCCATGTTCATTGATAGAATACCACTACTCAGCTACGTAGTTTCTTTATTTTATGGGCATCATTCCCCATTCCTGGTGGAATGATTCTTTGCATAAAGATATTTCCAGGGTAATCTAAACAGGTAGATGTTTTTAACTTCTGTGCTTAGTGATAATTTTATTTTTGTTTGTTATTGTGCTAAATAGAAATTATACAGCCTTACCTGGTAGCAGACACAATGTGTGAGCTGATAGGAAGTTCATGTAAGAGGTTCTGGTTTACAGACGTTCAGTCAGAATTCAGGATGGCAGGTTGAATCCACACCATTGTCTCCACATACAGTTATTTACACCAAATATTTGTGCCACCCATGCCTCCCATGCTAAGCACAAACAGTGCTGCAACAGTATGTTGTCAGGAGGGGACACTTTTTCACCTAATAATGTGGGGTGGAAACATTCTTGTGCAGCATTAAAAGAATTCATCAAGCCCTTCCAGTGAAATCCCTTGAACTGCAGGATTTCTACAGAAAATCTTACATGGACTAGTCAAATTTGCAATAGCTAATTAAATTATTGCATGCATTTTCTTAAGCATATCTTGGGAAGGGAGATTCTTTTCAGGTCACTGAATAAAATGGGGTGTCAGAAAATTTCCCTTTGCACAGACACACGTGTAAATAGTAGTGTCAATTTTGTCTTAACAAAGTGCTCCTTCTCTCGTGTTTTTTTATCATAGAAATATTAAAACTTGTTAGTAATGTAATTGTGGCAAATTGCTATGTGGGGTATTAATTTCTGACAGTGATGTAGCAGATCAGCTTATAAGCAGTTGAAAGGAAAAGCCAGTTTTATGATCTAAATGGGTAAGAAGAGAAAAGCAGAGAAATAATGTGGAGTTTATATCAGAATGAGGATGCTGAAACTGAAGAGATGAGAAGCAAGCTGGATGACAGCCTGCTGAAAGTGCTTCTAGAGCAGCTCACTATGTGCTCCCTGTTCTGGACGTCGGGTGTTGGGGGTCCTGGACTTCCTGTCTGACCGAGATCGATTGCAAACCTCAAGAGTCTGAAAACAAGGGCTGTAGCAGAGCAGTTGCTCTTAAAAGCTTGAGCTTGGGTTGATGGGGTGAAAATATTGGGGGCTTTCTTTTTGCTGGAGAAGAGAAAGGCTGGATAGAGTCACTGGTGCCAAAGCTAAATAAAACTGACTCGTCCCAAGGAGTCTTAAGCTCTGCAAATGCTAACTTGGATTATTTGCCAGTGTTAATATGAGGCTTAATTTTAATAAATAAATAAATAGAATACTGCAACTGTACCAGAAGTTTTGCAGCTGGCTTTGAAGTACAGCAAGAAAAGAGATGTGGACTTCAGCCAACAAGAAATCCAGCCTTTTAAACCAACCTGACCTGGTGTAATTTTATGTTCAAATAACACAAGGAGGACTTCAGTGCATTTGCATAGATGGTAGATAATTGACTCCTAGCAATGGATGATGATTATGGAGGTGCCTGTGCTGGTTTTTATTAGATGTATTGTCAGCCTTCGACACCAGTGATCACAAGGCTTGTTGGCTTGTGTGCTGTATGATCTACTTCACATCTAAGTTAAGCATTCAGGCAGGTGGTCAATGCAATAACTATACCTTTCCTAAGTCCTATTTAAACCCTAGTTTGAAAGTTCATGAGGGACTTAAAGCTTGATGGTCCTCTGCAAAAAGGGAAATTACTCTGAGGTGAATTTTGCTGTCTGAAGGAGCAACTGGCTGTGGATTTGTATTTCAGTAAGTGCCTGTCTCTGATTAGATCTCCTAGCACTCACCACTGTAAAGGTAATGCATTGGGAAGCATCTATGGAAATGGAGGCTTTTTTTAGTAGCAGTTTGAAGGTAAAAACATCTTCTCAATCCTTTGCCAGTTCTATAAACACTCGATTCTGGTTTGTTATGTAAATTAAGTGTCATTAAAGACCAGCTGTGATGTTGGATTTGTTTTTATTTGTGTACATTGTATTTGTGCTGAAGACATATATCCTTACAAAGTACTTGTACCTTTTTATTAAAGGTTACAATTCTGGCTGAAGCATATTTATTTGGACATCTCTGACCAGTGACATTTTGAGATCAAGACCTTTGAGGTTCAGCGTGTAGAACAAAATGTTATGATTCTTTTGTTTCTACCTTCAGATTCATTCATTGACATGGCTGAAACTGTGCCCGGTGAATCAACAGAGAGCTGTATCTTGCCCTCTTCAAAGCTGGTGGGCAGGGATGGGAGAGGACAGCAAGGTGGCATTTAGAGAAAAATGTCTTTTTCTCCACAGCATCAGTTGTCTTCCCCCATGTCAGCTTGGTGATGCCTATAATGGGAGTGGGAGTACTGTCTTGTATTAATTGTGTTTTCTCAACAAAGAAAGAGTTCAATGATCTTTTATTTTTAACATGGACAGTGTTTAAAAATGAATTAATTTTGATTAATGCTTGTCCATGTTAAATGGCTTCGTTTAACAGTATGATTTCATTAGCAGTGCAATTTAGTTCTAACATAGTGCATTTTATACAACAGGCCAGGCATGAGAGATTGACAACTGTCTTTTTCACCTGCCTCCTATAATGCTAATGCCTAGGACAGCCCTTCTGCCATGTCCACAAAGGACAAAGCCTGCTCTTTGCAGCGTGAGTATTGCTCCTCATTTCATTACAGAGAGCCAAAGGACGCCTTTACTCTTACCTTGCACCCAGTCTGGCCAGGGCTAGCAGTCTGTGTAAATGTAGTGCAATATAAAGCCTTCTTGGAGCGTACCAGGGAAGAGCTTTGTTCAAAGGTTTTCTTTATCTGAACAAAGAAGTGCCCAATCAAGGAGCTGACACTTTTTGTGGGCTGTCTTCTTGGAAAACTGGGCCCTGTCATTCATCTCAAACATTTTAACCATTCAATAGCGTCTGTCTCTATCACTGCTAGTACTGATAACAGGTCCTGGTTTCCTAAGGCAAAACATGGGTTCTTGTTCTTTACTTTCTGCTCCTCTGTCTATTTAATCACGCATTGGGAACAGTCTGCCTGTCACTATAGGTTAAGCAATAGCAGTGTGATTCTTGAGGACAATAAATGAACAAAGTAATCCAAAGAAGTTTTAGGGACTTTCAGAAGTGTGTCAAACCCAACAATAGGTCAGGGTCCCACTTTATGCTGGGCTGTCAGCATGCCCCACCTGCGCTGACTCTCCTCGGTGCAACTCCTTTGTGGAAAAGGGACCAGCCATGCCTTGAGTTTGCAGGGTGGCTGCAGGCCTTCCTTCTTCCTCTCAGATTGACAGTGCACGTGCCTTCAAGTGCAACAGCATGGTTGTTCACTGAGCAGCCTGGGCTTACACTTCCCCTCCTTGGGGGTGTGTGAGAGTGGAAGCCGACAGGCATCCAGGCTTTCTGCCAGTTCCCAAAACCAACTGCCCCTTTTTTAGAGGTGGAGGAAACGCCTGGATCCAGACAGTGTGCAAGTTCAAAGTCTTCTCAAAGCTAAAGGTAAAGCAGCCTGTGCATTTCAAAAGAAGCAAATGATAAAACTTTAACAAAACAAGATGCTACATTGCTCAAAGCCTCTCCCTGAAGAAGGGGCTGAAAGAGAAAACAAGACAAAAGATGTTAGCACACAATGTTCAAGCAAAAAGGCTCAGTCTTGAGCATTAAATAAAAAATAAATAATACACAAATAAAAACTACTGCAGTTCTTTAATACATCCTAAAGCAACAGTAGAGACGTAGTCTTTTTGCTTGGGAGTTCACCTTTAAATGAAGAAAACAGCCCATTAAAGTGTATATATTATCAAGCATCATTAAGACACGAGCTAATGCTCACATACAGAAGCTGAATAACAATAGCCTAAGGGTAAATGCCTTTAAATTTCTAAGAACACCAAAGAGACAATAGTAACTTTAATACATCTTAATTGGCAGTGATGGATATATCCTAACTTTTCATTTCACCAGTTGACTCTGTAATACCTAACATCTACCTTGTAACAAATTAATCTTATGCTTATGGGTTTTTTTAAAAATAAAGGTGTGCTGTAGACAATTAATTTACCTACTATTACCACAACCGTTGATGTGGCTGCTGTTTAGTCTCATGGCAGAGCTCCTGGTGGTTTCCACAAGAGGAGTCCTGGGCTTTTAATTCTTGTTTTCAGGACTTAACTTTTGCAAGGAAGTATGGATTTAGAGGAACTTTTTAAAATGATTTCTTTTCTTTTAAAATAAGGTCCTATTTTTAAAACTCCTACAACAAGTAGGAGTATTGGCTCAGTATCAGGGCCAGTTCTGTTTAATATCTTTATCAATGATCTGGATGAAGGGATCGAGTGCACCCTCAGTAAGTCTGCAGACAACACCAAGTTGTGCAGGAGTGTTGATCTGCTTGAGGGTAGGAAGGCTCTACAGAGGGATCGGGACGGCCTGAATTGATGGGCCGAGGCCAATTGTATGAGGTTCAACAAGGTGAAGTGCTGGGTCCTGCACTTGGGTCACAACAACCCCATGCAACGCTACAGGCTTGGGGAAGAGTGGCTGGAAAGCTGCCTGGCAGAAAAGGACCTGGGAGTGTTGGTCAACTGCTGGCTGAATATGAGCCAGCAGTGTGCCCGGGTGGCCAAGAAGGCCAATGGCATCCTGGTTTGTATCAGAAATAGTCAGGCCAGCAGGAGTAGGGAAGTGATTGTCCCCCTGTACTTGGCACTGGTGAGGCAGCACTCGAATACTGTGTTCAGTTTTGGGCCCCTCAGTACAAGAAGGACACTGAGGTGCTGGAGTGTGTCCAGAGAAGGGTAACAAAGCTGGTGAAGGGTCTAGAGCAGAAGTCTTATGAGGAGCAGCTGAGGGAACTGGAGAAGTGGAGGCTGAGGGGAGACCTTATTGCTCTCTACAACTACCTGAAAGGAGGTTGTAGCGAGGTGGGTGTCAGTCTCTTCTCCCATGTAACAAGTGATAGGACAAGAGGAAAGGGCCTCAAGTTGCACCAGGGGAGGTTTAGCTTAGATATTAGGCAAAATTTCTTCCCCAAAAGGGTTGTTAAGCATTGGAAGAGGCTGCCCAGGGAAGTGGTAGAGTCACCATCCCTGGAGGTATTTAGAAGACATGTAGATGTGGTGCTTAGGAATATGTCTTAGTGGTGGACTTGGCAGTGCTAGGTTAACAGTTGGACTTGATGATCTTGAAGGACTTTTCCAAACGAAATTATTCTATGATTCTAAGTGTTTCTGACTATTTTTAGCATTGTAGATTGGAGCTTAATCTGCCTTGCCTTTCCCTACACAGTAATACCAATAAGCTAAATTAATTTACTCTAGACTTTTATTAGTCCCACTGAAAACAACATCTAGTGAGATCGAGGTAGTAAAGGCTTTGTATATGTGATTTGCATATATATTTTCAGAAAAGGGATTTAAAAAAAAATTCTGCTGGCTTTGTTTGACCCAATTTGTGTACAGATATGACTAGAAGACTAACAATGCATAATGTGCTCTCTGTGTGTGGACTTTTGAAGAGCCTTCAATTCTTGATGCATGACATTTTCAAATAGGGCTACACCTTCAACAATAATCAAATGTGTTTGTCCATTGTATATTTTTTTAAAAAGGTATTAATTTCAAATTTCATTGAAAAAAGGCTCATCCTAATGCTGCGTTTCAAGAGACAAATTACTCTTTTCAAGATCTGGTTCCAAAAGTGCCGTATTGTTTGGATGACGACTGGATATGTTGTCTACGTTGATATGTTATTTTGGAAAATCATGACTCATGTAAATTGGTCTGGGGCTCTCTGGCTCCATTTTGTTCATTTCTCCATGCTGTTAACTTACTCCTGATGCACTCCAGACATTCTCTTCATGCAGCAGCCTGGTTTTTGTCTTTTTCTTAATATTGTACAATCTCCCACCACTTACACATGGTCAAAAATTGCATCATCAATTTTATTCTAGTTATAACATTACCCTAGAATCTTCCAGGCAGATTATCATATGTTACCGGTATAGCAGCTGCTTTCAAAATAGAGCAAGATCCCTGGGGTTTCTCTTCCCAGGCAGTTTCCTAATAAAGTGTTCTCCGAGGCATCTCTTCTCTCTCTTTCCCTATCTAGCAGTGGACAACTATTCTGAAGAGTGCTTCTTCCCAGACCCACAGGTCCAGTCCCCTGCTAATTTGTTTAGAAATACAATCAGTGCAGAGGTGCCTAGCAAGACCAATTTCACTGCTGCATGGACACAGAAATAGGAGCCACAGATGCCTAGATCTATTGGAAAATGAAGCATTAATTCAACAGGAAACAAACTTTTACTTTGGCTGAACATCTAAAATGCCCTTATAAAAAAATAAATCACCTCATTGAAGCAAATTCCTAGTGTTTTTGTTGCTAAAACTTGCCAATTTCCCAGCTGCCTGCTATTCAGTACAAAGACAGGTAGCATCCTCTGTTGTGCTTTTTTGACCCAGATTCTTTGTTCGCATACATCAGTGTTTGCAGTAAACAGGAATTTGCAATAACCAAGTGCTGGATCCTGCTGTCTTGTGACTAAACTTTTCAATCTTTGTTATTACTACCCAGCAACTAGATAAAAATAAAGCAGAGGAATTAAGCCTAAAATACTCAATAACAATACAAGTGAAGATCATAAAAAAAAAAAGAATATGCAATGTTTATAGGAAGCTACACTGAACAATTTGCCTATGTTGCAATTTACAATTACATCTGCTTTGCACAGTCTGCAGTCACTTCTCTGTCCCATTCCCATCATAGCTAATGCAGAGTAGCCTATGTGGAAAAAAAAGAGAGATGTATGAAGAATTTTTCTTCCCAGCCCCCTCCTATCTGCATTTCTGTGACACTGTTGTAAACCTAGCTGGGTTATGTGTCTCTTTGTAAAGCATATCAGGGTATCGTTTTAATCTTGAGCTGCATTTGTGCAAGTTTGCGAAAACAAAACAAATTCTAATTTTTTTCAAATAGTTATAATAACAGTAGTAAACAGAAATCAACTCAGAAGCCTTTAACTAATGCAGAGTAAGACCATACATCTCCCTGGGAGGCAAAGCTGCGATTAGCATGTTTGAATGCCTTACTACAAGTGATACTTTGTGAAAATGCAGCACTTTTTGTGGGAATGAAAAGTGCAGTTGCGAAGCAGGTTGTTAATTAACAGAAGCATTAGTGTAGTGTTTGCTGTGATTTCATCCTAGCTTAACAGAGCAGAACCAAACTGAAGAGCCAAAAAAACAGGCAAGCAAGAGCCCTGTTGTTGGAGGGTTTTTTACATCCTGAGAACTTGACTGTATACATTATTCTAGTCCCCGTACATTAGGGTAGGGGGCAGAAAATTATGACGTGTTGATTTTAATTCAAGCTTCCATATGTTATAAGTAGGTACTTCTATTTTTCTGAGATTATTTCTAGTTGTTGCAAAGCTCGGAAATGAACAAGGGAGGTTTATGCTGTTGACACTTTATCAACATTTTAGTCTGAGTTCAGACTGACTCTTGACAGCTAGATTTTCTTTGCAGAGGAAATAAGAAGGAAAGAGAGTCTCCCTAGCCTAACAGCATCATGCTAAGGCAACAGACTGTTCTTTCCTGTCCTGCACTAATCCCACTGCCTAAGTGAACCCGTGTGTGAATGCTCATCTAACACAGTGTCCAGGACACGCTTGGAAGTGTGCTTCAGGTTAAAGTGAATGGATGCTGTTTTGTCACTGAACCAATGAAGGTCGTTGTGGTCTGCGTGGTTTAATGGTTTTGCAGAATTATTGTGAACAAATTAAGTGCATTCTGACATCTGATATGAGCATCACTAAATACATATGCTCAGTGAAAATTAGTATTAGCAAAGCTAGAAAAGCTCATCTAACTCATCTTATTAGAAAAGTCCTTAAGACAGGCAGTCCATTCCAATTTTTTAACTGATACCCTGTCTTCTTTCATGTAAAATGCAATATTACAGTTTCCCCTTGTCAGATGAGGGTAACTGATGAATGAAGTCACTTTCAGCATAAGACTGTATGATAACTCAGCATGACAAAATCAAGCGAATTATAGATCAGTGACAGATGAAAAGTGCTCTGTCCAAATTGTCATTGATATGGTGCAGTGGCAAAAAGACTACCTCCTTATGTGCTGCTTTATGAAATTATTTGCGTTGCTTGCAGTTCCTGAGTTTCTAAGCCACTTGGTGCCTCACATCATACACGCTCATGCTCCAGCAGACAACAAGACAATACCTTCACACCCTGGCAGTCTTAAAGCAGGCTCTTAGTACAGCTCTTTCTTTGGGAAACTTTCAAAGAAGTTTTCCTGCCTCTCCAGCCTCAAGTTCCCATCCTTGCCCTGCTTGTGAAGCCAAGAGTAATTCAGCTGTAACTGGAGAAGGGCAGCAATAGCTGGTTTTCTCTGATGCTAGGGTTAGTGATGGTGCAGTTTGTTGCTGTCAAAGATGACAGAATGTTTTTTCCCAGACTTTGAGTTTCTTACTGAAGACCCACTCAACAGCAATAAATGTTTGAAGGGTTTTTTGCCTCGGCTCCCAAAGTAATTTCACATATCCATGGTTCTGCTTCATTTATTTTTAAATCAAATATGCTTTGTAAGTTAATTTTCCTTAGCTAAAGGCCCATGTGCAAGTGAGCACTTAAACCTACATGACCATAAATGAAAACACCCCATGCTGTTGAAATGTCCAGAGCTGTCCCAGGCCTGGTCTGAGGCCAGAGAGCTCCTTTGACCACCAGTCCACTCTCACAACTGTACAGCACAGCAGCAGCAGACTGTGATGTCTTCCAGGGTCTGGGTAGGTCTTCTCTGCCTCCTGGAGCTTTGTCACCCCTGGCCCAAATCTGCCCCGAGGAGACTGTTTCTCTGAGGCAGCCTTACCTTATGCTAGGGAGAACCTTTTATTATTTTTTTTTAGCAAACAACTTGCACTTTGAGCTTCCTCAGTATGGAGGCTATGCCTTAACAACTACTTCATTAAGCTTCATTGTTCTAATCAATATCACATCCACTTTTGTTCTGCTTTACAATTAGCGTCACATAATGCACAAGTCATCACACACCGTGAGTTTTTTAAATGAGAATCATAGCTGTACTGCATGCAAGCGACCAAGACCAAGAAAAAGCAGCACTACCTTTCGTTCTGCCCTCTCCTTCCTTGCGAGCCAGAGTTTGGCTTGCCCATGGAAAGCAAAAGGCCGCGGGGGGCAGCGTGAGCAGGTCTGGGATCTGGCTTGCACCTGGCTATGGAGAGGCACAGCTGGACTGACTGTAAGCCACCACCCATTGCCCATCACTGGTATCATTCAGTATCTGAAACACTAAGATACACTGTGCAAAAAACAGCCTTTCCAGCCCCCAAACCCGTAAAGACAAGTCTGTTGTATTACAGTAGTGTATTAATTGTGCAGCACTAGACGTTAGCAAGAAAAGGTTGTTTCATTACTAATACTGGTGAAAAATCAAGTGATGTCTTTGTGACCGCTGTGAACAGGACTGCGTTTGTAAGCCAAAAAAATGCAAACTATAAATCTTTGTTTCCTGTGATCAAGTTATATTCCCACATCAATGTGCATAGCAACAACTTCAGAGAACAAAAGAGTCTTTGTTTAAAATAAATGATTATTCAGTTCTTTTTAATTTAGCATAGAGTGACCCTTTATATTCAGAAGCTCAAACGTGTCTACAGATAGTTGGAGTGCCTAAAATTCTCAGCATATTAAAAGTGCACTTTTTAGAAATGGAAACAGGCTGAGCACAGCAGGGAGAGAACTCTGGCTTGCAAGGAAGGAGAGGGCAGAACGAAAGGTAGTGCTGCTTTTTCTTGGTCTTGGTCGCTTGCATGCAGTACAGCTATGATTCTCATTTAAAAAACTCACGGTGTGTGATGACTTGTGCATTATGTGACGCTAATTGTAAAGCAGAACAAAAGTGGATGTGATATTGATTAGAACAATGAAGCTTAATGAAGTAGTTGTTAAGGCATAGCCTCCGTACTGAGGAGGCTCAAAGTGCAAGTTGTTTCCTAAAAAAAAAAAAAAAAAAAGGCTGTTTTTATGAATGAATGAATGAATGTTGGCAGGACACTGGGGATTTCATATCTGTGGTGTAAATGCTGTTACACTGTAGACTGGTAACAATATAGACTTAGGTGGTGTTTAGCTTTATTTCCATCTGAAGGAATTCCCCTGTGTCCCCTAGTAGTGGTGCAGGGCTGCGATGCCTGTAGGTTTCACTTTGCTGGTGGTGGGAGATGAAGATCATGATGTTCTGTGAGGCCAAAGGGGTTCAAGCTTTTTTCTTTACACATCTTTTTTGCTTGAAAGGATATTCCTCAAGACAGAGACTCTCTTTATATCTGTTTCCGCTGTGCCACTAACCCCACTGTCAGTGTTTAACAAAGAGTATGTAGCATTGCACCAAAAAACAACATTAAAAGAACTTTAAAGGGGCAGATTTAAAGGCAAACTTTAAAGCTCTTGGAAGTTAGGAAAAGCCAGATGTGCGGTTTCTTATGTGCCTTCAATTTGGCCTTATTACACATACATATTGTGTTACAGTCATGAATGACATCATTGCAGCAGTTTTTCCAGAGGAGCAGCATTCCCTTCGGGCATGAGATGAGCAGTGTTCAAGGCATGAATCAGTTTGGTGTAGTGAATGAGGATGTTGTCGAAGAAGTTAATCTAGGAATTGAAAATTGTGTGTTGAAGAGGGAGGATGACTTCAGGAAAGGAAATGACGGTCTTGTGTTTAAATCAGATTAACTTGAGGCTGGAGACTTCACTGCTGGCACTGCCGCAGGGTGACAGGGAGAAGGAAAGCATTGGGATTAGGAACTGGTTCTGGGCAGTGTGGGGAGGGAGAAGTCCAGCCAGGCTTATCCTTTCCTCTTGGCTGCCTGCCATGGGCAAGCCAGGCTGATCTGCTCCCCAGGGTTCCCAACAGAATGTGCGTTGTTGCAGTGGCAGAAGGGGGGCCCAGCTGTGGGACAGCCTGAGCTTTGGACATGTTTTCATCCCAAGTCTGGAGGGTGCAAGCCGATGGTGACAAATGGTCATTCTCTGTGGTTTGTAATGCGGGGAGAGGAGGTGGCTGTCCAGGCTTGAAGACTTAGAAAAATTCAAGTTGGTCCAAAGATGGGGTTGGTAGGAGGCCACAAGGCTACCAGGCCTGCAGAAGACAGCAAAGGAACGTTTGGAGCCTAGAGCCAGGCACTAGCGTCAATGCAGGTTTTGTTTTGGTGGGCAGGACGTGGGTCATGAGATTGAACCAGCGAGTTACTGGGGATGGCAGGACCTCTGAGGAGATGCTAGGAGCATGCAGTCCTTAGCTGCTTAGATCTTTGTGATTTTGTGGTCACTGCCATGTGCTCTCCAGCTAACCAGAAGCAACAATCCTTTCCTGATCTAGAGGGGCTTAATGGGGAACTGCAGATATTTTGCAGAGCCTTATTTTCATTAGGCAAGACACTGCAGATTATTAAAACATAATATAGGGAATTATATTCTGTATGGAGGGAAAAAAAGAAATGAAAGATAAGACACAGGTTTGAAGCCTAGATCAGATATGATCAGACATGTTGGGGCTTGGTGGAAATACTTGTACTTGTGGGTAGAGTTAGGAAGAAGTGCCACTTCAGAGTTCAGCATTCTCACCTCAGGTCTTGGTTTCAACTCATCTCCAAAAAAAAACATTAGCGAAATTGTCAGAACAAGATGGTTATACAGACATGCCAGGACACTGGCAAAGAAATGGGATGGTAAAGTTTGCTTCTGGGTCTTTGATTGGAAAAGCAAGAAGCCTGCTGGTAACAGTTGTTGTTCCTTGCCACGCTCTTCATTTTAAGCATCCTTCTTTAATCATTCTAGCAGCTTCTAAACTAATCAGATTACTCTTGTGTGGTTCTTTCTGCAAGGTAAAAATGAGTTTAAATCCACCTCAGGTGAGCAGGGAGAATTCAGTTAATAACACTGAGCCATTTAGACTGGAGTGCCAGCAGATCACTAAAATAAATTCAACTTCCTTGGCATGCCTTTGACAGGACATCTGCTGTCGAATTTCACCTGATAGCATCTGGGCCCAAGTACTTTTCTAAAATGGGGGAAAAAAGATAAATTGTCATGGAGAAATAGTGTCTGCATTTCTGCTGCATTAAAATTCACCGTAAGCATTTTGCGTACTGCTTCTCTAAGGATGAGGAGGTGGTAATTTTAACAGTAAGGCTTACACATTATCTTCTCTCTGGGGATCTCAAAACATTTCAGAAATGTGAAAGAACATTTTCATTCAGTGATCAAAATTTGTTTGCAACAAAGCTTTCATTTTCTTAAAAAGTTATAATTAATATATAAGAAAGCACCATAAATAGTTTTGTTTTTTTTACTTTTCAGTCTGTATTGAGCATTTAGTTGTGACAGCTAACTGGAAAACAATATATGCTGCTCTTTTCAAAAGAAAAAGATCACACCTGTGATTTGATGTGTAAATTGTTGAAGAAAATTTGCAGGTTAATTTAGCCTCCAGATTTGACACATCTTTCCAATTTGGTTAACTACCAACGCTGCAGCTCTAAGACTGATGAAGGCAGCAATAGTAAGAAATGATCTTTCTTCTTGTTTTGCTAGTACGAAGACAGTTATGCCACACATTGCTGAGAAATTCAGCTCCACAAACACGTCCCTTCCTGGAACTGAGATAGCATGATTGAGAATCAGCAAGGAATTACAAAGAGATACCAAGCTGTCTTGTGGTTCCTGAGAAACAGCAGAAGATTTTAACCCTGGCCAGCTAGAAATGGGCAAAACCACTAGGGAAAAAATGCAACATCTGATTCTTCAGTACCATCTATTTTGTATAGCCTGGTATGGTTACACAAATATTTTTTCAGAAAGCAAAGCCAGTTTAATAAGTCACAATTCTTGCATTGCTGTTCACCCACTTCCATGTTGTGCCAGATTATTATTTGCAGGGTTGTGCTATAAACCAGATCCATATTTTGGGTTTATCTCTTTGGTTTGGTTTGGTTTTCAAGTCAAATCCATTCAGTACAGTTTTGTTCAGTTTACAGTGCATCAGCATGACTGAGGGGATAGAGGACTGCAGGAAAGAAGCAAATATAAAGAAAAAAAAAGGATGAATACTTCTTAAACTGCATTTGTCATCACATAAAATGTTTCTGAACTCTGCTTTCATTTTTACAGGGTGAGGGTGTGCAGTGCCACTTTTCTGATCTGGCAGCACTTTCTTGGGAGCTTCTTAATGAAACAAAGAGAAGGGAGAAATGTCAGAAATAGAATTATCTGCCACTAACCAAATATTTTATGGAAACAAAGCAGTTTCAACATCTTCTAATGAAATGTCCCTCATTATCTCTCAGGTTACCTAGGGGGCTGCTAAGGGTGTGAATGTAACAGCATGTATGCTGGAGATAAGGATGTGCAATGTACACATGGACTTGCCTGCTGTGATACCAGGAGCTTGGGAGTCTGAGCTGAACTGGCTCAGGATCACTTACAGTTCTTAAATGCCTGTGTACGTAGATAGGAGGAGAATATTTAATTAATTGAAATATTTTTTTTTATTCCACGTCCATGGAAATTTTATTTCAGCTTCATGCACACATTTGAAGAGCCATCAGTGTTTAGAAAGGGTAGTTACATTTGCATGAAACCAAAGAGTCAAAAACTAACGACCTCTAAACAAACTGTTAAATTAGAAACTGTTTTTATGTGGATCTATCAGTACCCTTTGAAGGTGCTTATAAATCAGGCTGTATTAAATTGAGTAACATATTTTATTTTGTGATATTAATTGGAGCTAGATTGCCCTATGACGGAATAAACAAAGTTTGTTGCACACACACCTGTCCTTGAATACAAAATGCCATATGTTGTCCAGTCAATTTGTTATTCACTGTGAACAGTTCAGGATAAACCTGTAGCCAGATAAATCAATCCCAGTAGACCTGAGAATGGCAAACGCACTTATAAAAACTTTATTTTCTTTACAGACAATTTACCAGCAGGATAAAAACATTGTATTTATCAAACTGTTGACAAGCAGTGGCTGAACTAGCTCCAGTGTTCTTAGTGATTACTTAACTGCCACAGTATTGGATTTAATCTCCTTCAGTGCCAGCATATGATAAATTGTAAATCTATCACAAAAAGTGTGCAGTCATAAAGCATCTTAAAGCAGGGATGTGTACCAAAATAAGTGGATTATCTTTTTACATACCAGGAACAAAAGGGACACAAAATCCTCCAAATTAAATTTGTTTGAAAAGCAAACTCAAATGGAGCCAACACTTTTAATCTACTAAAGATGTAAATGGCTGATCACCTCACAGAGTTCAAGGTAATGTTCCAGCATAAGGATAAGGCCCAATCCTGTATACTGTTAATCACTTAAGCAGTCCCAGTCAAATTAAGGGCATGTGCTCAGGTGATGTAAACACTAACACGGCTTCATAAACCCATGGTACCAAACCACCAGTGCACCCCTTGTGTGGCTACAGCTTGGACTAGCAAGTGAACACATTATAGCTTGTACACAATCTCCAAGCACAGTAAACTACTTCTGGTAAGTACATGCTTTTGACCGTATGTTGCCCTGGAAGGCTGTATCGGCAGAGCTTTAGTACCCAAAATTACACCTTCTTGTCCCTTGATAACCCATGCTGGCAGAAACTTGTAGTATAGATCTAGTTAGCCCTTACTAGAAAGCCTGTTGTGCAGACTAATGCTTTCACAGTTAAGCCTACACACAGAACTAGATGTTGTTTCCATTTGCTTTGGTCCTGCATAGCTGCTACAATTATTACCTACCTGCAGTGAGTGGGGACGGCTTTTGCCCCCTTGCTCTGAGCTAGGTAAGTCCACAGATAGTCCACAGGATGTTACCACCTTAAATGTCTGCAGAATTTGCAGCACCATTTTTGACAGTGACAGCAGGGCCGTAAGTTTGTGAGTCTTGAGGTTGCAATCATAGGATGTATAGGTCTAAATAGCAAGGCAGTGCTTGGCCAGAATTCCTGCAGGAGCTGGGAGACGGCTGTGGTGTAGGAAAGGGCATAGGTGATCGGATTCAAATGGCTTCAGCTGCACCTGAGACCTTGGACCCAGCTTCTGTATATTCTGACTGCACCCACCAGAGGTGCCTACCCAATACTGGGCGAAGGGACTTTCACCCATCTGAACCTGGACCTCGGGGTAACTGCTATTTTCTGTAGTGCGTGTGCTGCCAGTGTAGGGCTTCATGCCTATCTTTGGCATTGCTAGCATTTTCACTCCAGTGATCCCTGCGTACTTCTGTTTCGTTGCTCATGGTAAGCTGTTCCTCTGTGGAGAGGGGACAAGGGACAGCAGAGTGTCCCACTTCCACAGCGAGGCAGAAGTCCTTGTTCCTGCTCACGGACCAGAGCAGTGCATTTCTGTTGGAGCAAGGGAGAACGGGGTGAGGAAAGGGAGTTTTCTCTCAAAGCTCAGACTACAACTGCTTTGGGCAAGATCTGAAGAGGGCAAAGGGAGAGAGCTTGGCCAGTGGGTTCACACTTTGGTATTCTGGCAGCTACATGGTATCTACTAGCTGCCAGTTCATCCAGCAAAGACTTCTCCTTGTGAAGAGCCATTGTTTTTCTAATACATGCTGCAAAAGTATTTTGTGTTTAAAGTTGGAAAGTGGAATTTGGAATGTTCTTCATGCAAAAAATAAGACTCTCTGTTTAAAATAAAAAAAAAAAAAACCAAAACAAAAAAAAACCAAAAAAACCCCAACAACAGAATACCTCATCTTTCCATGAAAGAGCTGTTTTCGTTAAAGTTTTTCAAGTAGCCTGTCAGTTACTTACGCATTTGTGGGAGAGACCAACAAGATGCCTTTTGTAACAAGCTGTGTACAAATTTGCTTCCTGCCAAACCTACGTGTCTTGGAGTTGCAAGCCTATGTTTTGCTAAAATATATGAGTCATTTTATTCTCCCCTCCTTGGATTCTTAATTTCTTTTTTTTTTTTTTTAAAGTATATCTTCTGAAAGGAATTTTATGGCCACAACTAAGAAACTCTGGTCTGATGACTTTAGTGGCAAAATTAATAACTCTGTATCTGGTTTTATGAAAGAGTGCAGCTGTTAGTATATTCAGTCTGCATGTAAAGTCAAGCTAGGTGGTGTTAATAGTCCATCAGTAAGGAAGAGGTAAGACCCACTGAGTTTTGCATTATGTATTTCCAAAAGCTGGGTGGCAAAACAGTCATTTTTAGAAGTGCTAGGATGTCAGCAACTGTATTGTGTGTGTGTGTGTGTATGGGGGGGTGGGCAGGGGAAGAGAACATATAGCTGTAGCTATTCCTCTACATCAGCTTCTGTGATTCATGGAACAGAAACAGAATGACTTGCATTATGTATTTGCACGACCTGAAAGGTACTACTTAAGTATTTAGTCACCTTTGTATTCCATACTTACATCTCTCTTGTGTTTTGCTGTTATTTCTGCTAGTTTTCTCAAGCATGATTAGAGTACAGTAACATTTCAGTAACTGTGGTTATCTCAGTTATCTGTATTCCTGGGAGAGCTGTCTTCCACTGTTTTTAAATAGCAAAAATATCTGGGAATGGAAGATATTTGTCAAACATTTAGGTAACAGAAATAGGACTCTCAGACCAGTTTCTCATTTATGAATTGTTAACAAAATAGCTTGCAGAAATTCAGAATATTTGGGTTTGAGTCTCTTGAACTAGCTGACAGAGACATGACACAGGGAAGGAAGCAAGCAGCGTGGCTCGCAGGGAGGAGAGGCACTGTTACTTTGTCTAGGGCTTGGGGATATCATCACGGATATCCCTCTATTAACACATACACACCTCATATAAAACATGATGCCTTAGGCTTTATGTAGCATTTGAAACTTCATCTTCGAAGAAATACTCTGAGAGGCAATGATGTGGTGTTGGAGGGTTTTGGGGGTTTTATTCAGCTAGCCATAATAACGAATTACCTGTGTAATTCTTCTCCTAGGTCCTAATACTTCAACAGAATTTATGTTTCTCAGACTTTAACACAAAAAAAAAACCTACAAAAAATTATTAAGCTCAACATTTTTAGGCTGTCTACATCTTTTTTCCTCAATTTTGTCATTAACCAAATCTGTCATGATGAGAAATTGTGAAGTAAAACCATTTGGAGGCTATCAGTAAAGCCCAGGAAATCCTTCAGAGTGGTTCACCACCTTTCCTTTTCAGAGCACCGGGAAGTCAAGGGAAACAGAGGGAAACATTTAACACGGCATGTATGTCTGATATTTCCTTTCCCTAAAATGCCCTCTTTTTCACCCTGTTATCTTACAGACATCCACCAGCAGCCTTTTATAATCAATAGGTTGCTGTAGAAACAGTAAAGGAGTGGTTATCTGTAGAAGTCACCCACCAAGCATTGTGCTGTTCTCCTTTCCATGGTTTTTAGATGCCTGACCTCCCTCCTTAAAGGCCCAGTTTTCACCCAGAAGACACCCCCCCCCGTGACCTTCCACTCCCCGTTCACCTGTGCTCACAGATCAGAGAAGCTAGATCATTAATTTTACATATCCACAGAAGTTGTCCTGCCCTGCTTTTCTGTGATGCTGCATTTTAGGGGTCAGAAGTGCACAGACTTAACATTTTATTTGGGCCTCCTTCATGCCAGAAAGGCAGGACCAATGTACCCTTGCGTATCACTGTGGCAAAAGTTTTTTGTCCTGCAAGGTGCTGAGAATTCACGCCTCAGGTCCACAGGGGACCCAGGGTAACCTGGAGCACGTCTGTAGCCTGTGGATGATCCAAACTGACATTTGCATCGGCAAGAATGATAATGATACATAATCTGACGTGTATAGAACAACTGTGTGATAAAACAGTAGTTGGTGCTGTATTTTATGTGATCAGAATTTTATCTCTGAGCGCTGAGGGAGCATTGGGGCTAACACAGGCAGTTTTATGCATGTAGGACTCCATCAGAATGAATATATATATGTATATGCGTATTGCATGGCTTATCTCTCAGTTATCTTGATTTTATATTACAGTACAGTTTAGGAAGACTGTAGATAGCTTGACTGAATGCTCTCGCAAAGACAGAGCTTCATCTTCATGATAGCAATTGAAGATCCTGAAGAAAAAGATCCTGCTCATGAACTCAGTATTAAACAGGTTCAGGGTTGTTGCAGTCTGGGAAAATCTTGATTTGTTTTATAAATTAATGCAGACTAGTTCCTCTTGGCAACGTTTTGGTGTCATATCCCAGTTTATAGAAAATATATCATCTCTGTTATATATTTTGTGCACATTGGTTTTATATGTAAGTACATGTGTGGACATGAAGGTGTACACTGCTGTGTGTTCCACATATTGAACAGTGGTTAATTAAGCAGAGCACAGTGAAGCCTCCCACACAGATAATTTTCCATCTGTATCTTATCAATTCCCCTATTGAGGTGGAGAATAGCTACAGATGGGAACTAGATCTGCCCATTACAAACAGGGTCCATTTTCATTTCAGCCGCTTTTAATTGATTTCACTTCAAGGATGTATATATAAGTTGTAGATGAAAATCGATTACGTAGTTGAGAAATGGAGCATCAGAAAGCAATTTATAAGTAGATTTCCTTAAATGCTGCAAGAAAAATGGTTAATTTGTATGGAGCATGTCAAGGGGAAAAGGAGGAGGAACAGCCAGTGCACTACAGCGTGGTCCTCCTTCTTTGCTGACCTAGGAGCAACTCTGTTGAGCAGGTTAGCTCTTCAGATGTGTCATTGGGTGAAACTAGTTGACTCCGGGCAGTCTTGGACAGTTTCTGTGCGTAGCTGCTGGGGAATAACTGTCCAACACTTACAACCTTTTTTTTAAGACGGAATGACTGGAGACATCATTTGTTTCATGGTAGCAAGGTTTGGTGGCATGGTGGTTTGGCTGTAGCTGTGCCCACACCTGGCAGGTTCTGGGATCCTCCTTGTGCTTGGATTAAGAGGCCTAAATCATCCAGTTATGTAGTCAGCTGCACTTAAATAAGTGAGGACCTGCCAGCACCTAGACATTTAGCAGGCACCTCTGCTGTTTCTATTGAGATATGTTGTTTTCGCTTTTGGAGGAGCTACTCCCTGTTACCAGTGTAGCCTTTAAAGTGTCCTCAAAAAAGGTTTCTGCATGCTGCCTAAGGTAGGGTGGTGGGTAAAGGCCGGTTGTGCTTTTGCATAAACTTAATTTCTCTTACTGCTGGAGTTCAGTGGAAGTGTCTTGGACAGAGTATGGACTGTTCTTCCTGCTGCTTTCATGAAATGGGTCGCACATGCTTGTGGGTGAGCCTGTGGTGACAGGAGAAGGAGAGCTTTGGTTTGGGTCTTGTCACATGTCCAGCAGTCCTCACTGGGGAAGGGAATTCATTTTTTACCTTTTTTGGAGGAAAGTCCAAACCTGAAATACCACAGTAGAGTGGTCACCTCCTCTTACTTTTCATTCTCGTCTTTTCTTAAATGAAGGCAAAAAAAGAGATGCAAATGACCCATGTTAGCACTTTGATAATCACAGTCCAGCAATTCGGCTGAAAAAGATTCTCTGTGGCCCAGTCTGACCCACAAGTTGTGCAGAAGAATAGGTAAAACCGTTTTCATACAGCTGAAGACACAACAGTGAATTTAACTGTTACAGACAGTTGAAAATAGACACGGGGTTGATCTGTTACCAACCTGGGGGAGCTTCTGTTTTAAATGCAGTCCTGTGCAAAGCAGTGGTCTTGTGGTGGCAGGAGACCTGTATTGCTGCTGTGAATGAATGCTGAAATTCCCTGTCTGAACCTTAAATAGCTAGGTTCCAAGCTGGTTATTCAAATTTACTCAAAACATGAGTTTTACCTCTTAAAAAATTGCTTTTAAGAGGATGGACACGTTATCCCCACACTGCCTGTCTCAAGTGTGTATGAATCAAATGTGACCATACCTATACCCTCCAGAGCTCTGAATGCTGTGCCAGGAGCACGCACCCTGATGCTTCTTCAACTTTTATGCATCCTTCATTGTTAATATTGATCATGTGTGATGCAATCCCAGACTCTTAGCACCAGTCTGGCTGGGCTCTTCCCTCCTGTCAATTACTCCATCTCCACTGACTCTTTCCTTGTCTCTCTCAATGCTACCTTCATCGCCTCCTTGAATAAAAAAAAATATAGCCAAGTTAGCTGGCTGCTGTTTCCTCTGCTTTTTGCAGCATCAAGCACCTTCTGTCCCTCCTCAAGTGATAGCAAAAGTACCCTTCTCTGACTCAGTGCCATCTTTTTATCCTTTCTCCTCTGGCTTCTCCAGAGCCTCTGCTCCCTCGGTGTCAGGGTGCAGCTCCCACTCTTTCCTCATTCAGCCTTCCCTCTCTACGTCCTGCTGGCAGGACACTCCATCCGACACTGGCTCAGTTGCTTACCGAAGCATATACCCGACCTCTGAACATCTGAGCAGGTGCTAGCACCAGCATCCAAACTGGCATCATCACTGGCATCATCAGTTGTAGGCAAAAAGCCTACAACTGTGCTTCTCTCTTAAGTAACCTGAGTAAAGAGCCATGCTGCCCTGTCCTGACTTGACCCTGACCTTACAAACTGCTTTTATTATCAGTGCTTAGGGGGTTACGTTATCTTCCGTCTCTTCAGTTGGTACCAACAGCCTGAAAGCTTCATCCCAGGTTCATGTGACTAAGCTAAGGTAAACATCCATACGTTCAAACATTTATCCTGTCTTTAAGGACACTTTTTATGAAACATCCTGAGGACAGAGGTGCTACTGAGCCACATCTGATCAGCAGTACAGCACAGACATCTACTAATTGTCCAGTAGTGGTCACTCGCTGGTACTTCAGAGACAAGCCTATTTTCACCTTGGCTGTTGAGCAACAAATTCTTATAAATTCTTCAGGGAGAATTTATATTTAAGCATGACAGCTTTTGTTCTTTGGTAATACTGGCAAGATGACAAAGCCTTGTCAAATTGTAATAACACTCTGCATGTCTTATGTTGTGTACAGTTTACTTTAAAGCTTTAGAAAAGCAATAGAGTAATTTCTTTGCATGGACATTGGCCCTGCACAACTGCTGTGTTACAGCCCACGCTTGTGAGGTGGAAAATGAGGGGAGGAAGTGAATTTATCTAAATTTAAAAAAAGAAATAAAAAAAAGAGGAAGATAATTGTTAATAATCTCTGTTAATAGGATTTTCACAGGCATGCCCTGCCACTGGAACGTATCTCAGGGCAGATTCCCTGCCTGTTTTAGCTGAATAGAAACCTGTGAATAGGCAATATCCTCTATCAAATCTTCACATCTTCTTCAGGCTTCAAAGAGATATCAGGCGGTTGGTTAGGAAGGAGGGTTCTCCTGGGTTTCGGATAGTTCTTAAGCAAAATACGCTACACTGATGACTTTTCCTTTGCGTTAGCTCTGTATTTTTGTTTTGCTCTGTGTTTCCTTCCAAAAGTTTGAGATGTTTGCTTTTGGGTTTATGTCTTTTATGAAAATAACCAGGCTTCCAAATGCAGTCTGTCAAGCTTGCCAAGTTACTAGACACGCAGGATGCCAGAAGAGTTTTGCTTCTCATACTGCCTGTAAGTAGATCAGCAATGTGGAAGCTTTGAGCTTTTCAAGGTCCTCCGCTCACCTGCTGTATTTTGCTCAAGAAAGGTGAGGCAGTGAAATACAGAAGAGGAGGAATTTTTTGTCTTTCCTTTTTGTGGCCTTCCCATGGGGACAGCAGCATAGTGCATGGGCACCTCCTAAGAGCACATCTTTGGGGGTGCAGGGAGTTGCATGCCCTGGATGGATGAAGTCCCAGAAGGAAGCTGAGACTGCTTTTGACTGGGGCAAGAGTCAGTCTGGCCATATGGGAATTGAAAGCCCAAACGCTTGTGACGGCTAATTAAGGCTACACAACTGTGGGAATCAGGCTGTTACCAAGTCATTTAGGTCCAGCTATTGTGTGTTTGCATGATATCATTACTTTTGGAGACAATGATTTTTCTTCATTATTATTCTGCGAACTGTATGGCCTCCTTTTGGATTGTCTTTAAGTAATTGCTAGCAAAATACATGTGTCCAAACCAGCTGGATAATCTGTTCAGTGTGACTGTTCCTGGCATGCTTGTTACAGCAATAGAGCCCAGAAGACCAGCAAAGAACAGAGAAGAAATCTCCAAAAGGAAAGGAGCAACAAGACAGGCAAGATTTTAAACTCTCAAAAGTGAGAGCATGTTGGGGATTGTTTTGCTTGTTACCATTATGGTCTGCCTGCGCTGGTGCTTTGAATTTTAGTGGCCCTGGTCCCTAAAGCCGCGTTGTATGGCTTGTTCAGTCGTTACTCTGCTGCTGCTGCCAGAGGTGCCTTCCTGCAGCACTTCTTTATTGAGGCAGTGGATGCTTCTTGACAAATATCTGTTCACTCCCTGCAAAAAATAAACAAAAAGAATAAAGAACAAAACAAAACCTGACCAACACCTGAGATCTGTTAGAGAGAATGTCTTTAAATGCTTATGATGGTTTGCAGGTTTGTGGGTCAACAAACTCACCCATAACACAAAAATAAACAGCAGTTGCCAATGGTGATTTCCATTGTGTTGAATACAAGCTGATACAGGCGCGGGCATGTTATAGATGCCTTGTTCATCTGATACACAGGTGACCCAGTTCACGTCTGATATTACGTGGGAAGTTATCCATCAGGGTGACTGCTAAACTGTGTGCTCGGCGGGCCGTGCTATGGCACCCTGCAACAGGTGTTGGCTGTAGCTGCGTTTGGAAGGATGTGAGGTCACGCTGGAGCCTGAGTTTAGCTCATGTATTACAGGGACTTTTGTCAACTGCTGCAGATCATTTCAGACTGCTTCGTGATTCTCAAGGGATGAGGCTGCAAATGTAGTTCATGAAAATTATATTAAACTGATCAAGCACAACATGAAGCTTTAGCTAGAATGTCATATGTATTGCATCTATGAACTCCACCCAAACATTAAAAGGAAACGACTTAGTGACTCGTCTTTTCATGTATCATATCATCCATCAGATAACAGCATTTTCAGAAGCACAGGAACAGGTCAGATTGTTTTGATGTCTTCTGCAGCACACAGCATAGATTTGCTTTCTCTTTTTTCCCCTGTCTCTTCCCTCCCTCCAACTCTGTGTCTCTCTCTTTTCCAATTTATCTGGATTAAACAAGTCTCTGATTATTCTTTATGCCACTGCAAATAAAGTCATTTTCAGAAACAGATGTCGAAAGAGCCCAGTGAAATAATCCTGGAGGCAGATGCAGTCTTCCATAAGCTGCCAAGCTCATAGCGCAATCAAAGTGATGAAACAAAATGGAACAGGCTGCAGAAAAAGTAATTAAATTATAGTTCCATTGTAGAAGCACATTTTAAAATTACTGAGATTCAGAGCCCATAATGCTGGTATTATAGTTGAAAGAATACTTGCCATGGGTCATGAGCATTTTTTTTAACAGTTATTAATCATGCTTGACTGGAAAGACATGTGTAACCTACAACAAGCAGTGGCTGTAGTTGTGCCAAAGGAAGCTTTTGTTCCCTGAAGAGAATTGTATCAAAGGCCAGTGTGTCCTGTTATTACGTGTGCAATAGCAAAGTGCAGAATCTGAAACAGGGCTTTTCAGATTTCAATACAGAGTACTGGAGGGGAAAAAAGAAAACAAGTATTGTATTCTTTTGAATACTATATGACCTCCTTTTTCTCTTACCAAGTTAACTTACTCATTGACTAAATAATAGTAAAAAAACCTCTAAAACATCCCTCCTCTCCCTAACTTAAATAAAGATAATGCCAGGGCTCTTATAAAAATGGAAAAGAGACAGAAAATGTACAAAGTCTTGGAAACGGGAGATTAAAAAGACCTCATTAGTTCATTTGACTCTGTTTCCTTTCCTTTACAAAGTGAGTCTATAGAAGAGCAGATAGAAATTTTTCAATTTTTTTGTGTGTTTGTGATTGTCAATATCTAAATGTTCTGTGGGAATGTGTTGATTTCCTTATCAAAAAATTCAATGAAAGACTTTGATAAGGACTGTCTGTACTGTCTTCACAAGATTGTAAAATTGTGCCATTTTGGTTTTCCATTTCAAAGAGATATTTTTACTTTCAGATATATTATACATAACAGAATATAAAACCAGCAAGTTGAAGAATATACAAAAATTTCATTGTAGAAAAATAACTTCTTTGGATTGATTAAAAATATTAAAACATACACACACACACATTTACACACACACACCAAATTGTTTCAAAAATTGATGTTTTGGTCCAATTTGGAATGAAAGCAAACTTTGCAAGGTGGAATTTCCTATGAAATATGCACTCTGTGTCTAAATTCTGTTTAAGACCTGATCTGGCATTGCCAGCGCTGAGTGTCTTGGCTGACTTCAGTGTACTTCTTATACAGCTTCCAGGAAGCTTTATGCAACCTTTTTACATGGAAATGCTGGAGGCCCTGCCACTTCTAGAGAATGTCATTCAGCCTGAGAGATACCCCAAACAGGTTTTGGGGGCGGAAATTTAGCTTTAATTGCTTCCCTTTTTGTGTAGTTAAGTCACCCTTGCATCAGCCAACCACACTTGCAGCATCCTATTTTCTCTCCTTTTTCCTATTTCCCTCCAATATCAGTAGCCTTTTTCAAATACTGCCTCATTTGTTACCAGCTAAGCTCCTCCTCTGTCTTTGTATAATTTTCTCTGTTAGTAGTTTTTTCCACTCTCCTCTCAATGAACTGCAGCTTTTTCTTTTTTTTTCCTGTGGTTATGGAGTGTCCACATCCAAATATGAAACAAGATACAGTTATGTGAATGTGGTTGCTTCCTCTTCTCCTGCTCCGAAGTATAAGTTTTCAACCTCTAATTTGCAGCCTTCTGTCATCCCCAAGTCTTTTGTATCATTAGTGCCTTTGGGATTTGACTCACTATTAAGAATTGGCTTTCCCTAGTTGTATCATCATACATTTCTTCACTGTGTTTCTTTTCAGGTTGTCATCTTCCTGCTCATACTTGAGCTCTTTCATATACTTGAGCTCCTTTATAATGCATACTTGAGCTCTTTTATAATGCCCCCAGTCCTTCCAATTCAGTGTCATCTAACGGTGTCATTAATGTGCTGCTAATGCCCTCTTCCAGCTATTGATGTAAATATTACCAAAACTTCAGCAATGCTTATCTTTTTTTTTTTTTTTTTTAAATAGTAACCTATTCCTCAGTACATCTCTGGAGTCTCTGCAATAAGTCAAAAATTACCTTCTCTTGGTCTTTGCTTTTTTTCCTTCAAATGAGCAAATGGACCACTTTGTGGTCCCAAGCCAAAGGTGGGAAGGTAAGGGCAGCATCAAATCCTTCACATTAACACAGGTCCTGTCTTGTTTTTGTAAAAACCACAGGACCAAATTCCACACCTAGTTACGTGTGTGAAACTCCGTTAAAGGCAGTGGGGTTGCGTATGAGCAACAAAGCTACTGGAGCAGCTGGGGAAAAAAAAAATCAAATGTATATCCTATGTCTGCTTAAAGCACCTTTTGTAGGGATTTCCTCCGAACATGGGGGCTTTTTCAGTGATTGTATTAGTTCCTTTCCAGAGCTCCCTCCTCTCGCTTTTCCCTCTCGTGATGCTCACTGTGAGCAGAGGAGAGCGCGTGGCGTGGCTGGCTGTGAGCTGCTGAGTGACCAGCGTGCATCTGCTGACCCACCTGCTCCCAGCCTGACGGGGAATCGCTCACTGCTGGGGGCAGAGCAAAGCTTTTCCTGGAGAATCACGACCTTGCACCTCTGGTTAGGCTGTGGCTCCATGAAACTTGTGTGACCTTGAAACATCGGACATCCCTGTATCTCTTCAAAATGTTGAAACTGGTTGGGGAGCTTACAGAGAGATATGTATGCATGCGTGTATTTGTAAGGAAAGGGACTGAAGGATAGGCGCATACTTCATGAAGTGCTGTTGAGTAGCTTTGTGAAGCAAATGAGTTGTTTATGCAAAAACAGGCTCTTTTCTTTGTAAAGGTTGCACAAAAGTAGCAAATGGATAGCTTTAGCGCTGTTTTTTTCCCAGTGCTAAAGCAAGATATAGTGATTCACTTTACAGCTGGCACTTTGAAGTCATTAATAAATAAAGTATTTGATTTTTCTTTGCTTTTGAATACTTCATCAATTAGACTTACTTTTCAGTTTTAAAGATTCTCCTGGTTTAAATCAGTGACAAAAATATTGATTTAAGTCGCTTAAATCTTGGCATGTGTTTGGCTCTTTACTCTGAGTATTGACTGTCCATAAGAGAGTCATTTATTGTGGGCTGGTTGTTGGGTTTTTTTGTTGTGTGGGGGGTTTTTTTGTTAAATCTAGTTTCAGATAAAGCTCTGGGAACTTACTGAGTTTTTTTACCCACTGGATAGTCCTCGGTTTCACATTGAAATTCTTATAATGCTATATGTTTTGACTAACCACCAGTAATTGAGAACTTAAATATTCATCTAGTGAACATGACTTTTGAAGGCAACAATTCCAGCGACCTGGCAGGACATTGCAACACTGCTTTTTGTTTTTCTTTTTATCCTTGTGAATGATGGAAGTCTTCACAGCACTCAGCCATATTTGCAGCTGTTACAGCTGTGCTCCTGTTGGGCCAGTTTCTCTCTTCTACTTTGTCGGACAATTCCCAATCCATCCTTGCCTCAAGCAAGTGTGGCATCCCAGAAGGGGGCTTGTGACTCACATTTCAGGGACTGGTACCAATCCCCTCCTGACAGAAGGATGGGGCCTCATCCTCTTCCCTCCCTTAGATGCTGTATGAATTTCCTTTTTTTTTAAATTAGTATTTACTTTATTCATCTAGGGAGCTTGAATGGATTTTCAAATCACAGCCTTGTAAATAACATAATTAAGGTGATTACAAAAGTGATATTTTTGCTAGTTTGTGTCAGAGATTCAATTATATAAATATATAATATTTTTCTGTTTAATAAGGTGAAATGTACTACTATTGTTAGTCTCTTTTCCCTAACCAACAACCATGTTTTATACTGGATTGAGTGAAACAAATGACTCGTGTTTATCAAACGGGATATGTCTACAAAACATTTAATTTACAAATAGGTTGGACAAATACATATTCTAAGGCAGACGTCATTTCAACACTGATGGAATTATAAAAACACAAATTTATTTAAACATATGTTTATTCTGTGGGCAGTGGGAACATACTTGATAGGTTAACGTTTTCCAGTAAAGAAGCTCCCATATTTCTTGAACTATTCTACCAGTTTGGGGCATCTTTTCCTTTGATCAATAAGAAGCTATTTGTACTCTTGTATGTACTGACAAAGAAAATTATAATTCTTCTTTATGGGTATGAGACTATTTTTACTAAAGATAAAATGTTCATTTAAAAAATCATGCTATTCTCAATGTTTGCTTATTAGATTCTGCCCTAACAATCTTATAACATTTGTCCACATCTATCATGTAAAAAATATACCTTGCTTACTTGCCCGCATTTAACCATATTCTATGCATATATGCATACCATATTCAAATACATCTTTTTATATATATACAAATCTTGCTCACTTAAAATTTCTTGGAAATAGAGCACGTTAATTATTTCCATATTCTCTCAGAGATTTTAAAAAATGGAAAAAATAACATCTGTTTAGGCTTGACTCCCTTTTGTTTGGTGCAAGTACATTTATTTCTAAATCAGGAAGCAAGGTTCATTTGCCCCGGATAATTTTTAGTTGTTTTATTTGCCTTCAATTACATTGAAGTAAATTTACAATTGAAACATTATTTCAAAATCAAAGTATTTCATTGATGAAATGTCAAAGTCATGCATTTGACTTTTGGGGGCAGAGATAATTTAAAAAATATAACACACATTCACAATGTTTAGGTCATAGGAATCTAGGTTTTTTTCAGGAACAGGTGTGGACTGAAAATCTTTTGTTATTTGGTAGGCCATTCTTGTAAGCATCTATGTGCTGGAGAGACCACTCTCCTACTGTTGATGGTCTGTTCAATATTTTGCCCACCTTTGCTGTGATTTATATGTACATTTCTTTATTAGATTTATTATCTCAGACCATATGGAATGATGCAAGTTAGTTGGAGTGTCTGTTTCTTAGTTGAATATAAGCAAGTAAAGCAAAATTTGTATTTAAAACTTGAGCAACATAAAAACAAAGATTTGAAAAACACAATGCTTAACTTGAGGGTTTTGGAGCCACAGGATCAAGTGGCAGGTAAAGTTGATTTTCTGCTCAAAGCTATGATTAGAAATTATTCTTTGGTAAATAGCTGGTCTACCATATGCGTATATTGTCTTCCCTGATCTTGCAAACTGCCAGGTCCATGATAAAGCCTACAGTTAATTGCATTGCATGCCATTAGGAAAGCAAAGCAAGCACCTTCTGGTCTGTCCTGAACTCGTTGTTGAATCCTCCTGGAGAATACTTGTACAGAATAATTTATGGTGGGCTGCCACAACTTTCTTATTTGTGGAGGCGTTTATGTTTCATTAGTCTAATGTGGCAGCTTCCATCTACAAGAGCTTTTAGCTGCCTGGATTTTTCATATACGCGGAAGAGCTAGTTGGCTAGTGGATCTGTACAAATTATTGACATGCACACTTTGGTGATTTTTTAGCTCATGGCAAACTGTAAAGATGCTCTCTGCATTCCTGCCAAGGTAATTCTTTCCGGAATAATTACAGAAAGGAAAAAAAAAAAAAAGGAAGATGAAAGATATCATTGCCAAAAGAATCACTGTGTTTTCCATAGCCTGGAAATTACTTACATCCCTCAGGATCCCAGCTCTGTTTGGTATTTGCTGAAGGCCGTTATACAGCTTTTCTAGATTTCCTGAGACTTGATTTCCAGGCATTTGATAACTTTTATTACCTGTTTGACATGTGATGTTTTCTGAAGGGATAACTTTCTATATTTTGGCAAAGCGTGTAGCTGCCTATTTACACACAGCATAATATTTTGGTATTAATTTATATTAGATAGATAAGTAATTCATCATTGAATGTTGATATTAGGAAATCGTTTTGTGAACAAGACAGTAGTCTTTATTGTGCTTCTGTGAGTTTTCTTCCTGTAATAAATTCACGATGCCATATTGTTTACTCAAAAGGCTTTACAGAAAATGTTATAAGTAGAAGAGTCAATAAATATGTTGCTGTTCATTTCCCTTACTAAATCAAAAAGGGAACAACCAGTGCCATTGGCTGAAGCATATGCTTTTTGACCAGCATGAGGAAAAGTGGTCCATTTAAAGAATGAGGCTCATATACGTCAAGTTCAGCAGCTAAACATCCATCAGTAGAGAATAGAAAAAATAAGTCTCTAATCTCTTGCTGTTCTCTTCAAAGATTATTTGACATCTAGTGATCTGCAACAAATGAGACCTATGTTAGTCATATAGGGTAAAGGCATTTCTCACTTTAGGGAGAACACAAAGACAACTTCTTCTATAGATAGGATAGGTTCTTCCTCTGACAAAATAGCCTTAAACATATCCCTCAAGGAAAAACTAGTACTGCTTTACATACTTCATAAAATTACATTTGAAAGGCAGCACTCCTGGAGTCTTGCCAGTTTTTATACTTGCTATTGCCTTTAAAAGTTTTTCTGCTATTTTTTCAATCTGTTATTTCCTTATCAGTTTCACATCTTTGGCAAACCTGCTACTTCCAGATATCTATAGTAACTACAGAGCTTAGCATAACAGAGATACAGAGATTTTTACAATAATTAGTGAAAGGATGTCGTGGTTTAGCCCCAGCCAGCAACTAAGCACCACGCAGCCGCTCGCTCACTCCCCCCTGGTGGGATGGGGGAGAGAATCGGAAGAGCAAAAGTAAGAAAACTCGAGGGTTGAGATAAAGACAGTTTAATAGGGAAAGCAAAACGCCATGCCTATAAGCAAAGCAAAGCAAGGAATTCCTTCACTACTTCCCATGGGCAGGCAGGTGTTCAGCCATCTCCAGGAAAGCAGGGCTCCATCATGCGTAATGGTTACTTGGGAAGACAAACGCCATCACTCCAAATGTCCCCCCCTTCCTTCTTCTTCCCCAGCTTTATATACTGAGCATGATGTCATGTGGTATGGAATACCTCTTTGGTCAGTTTGGATCAACTATCCTGGCTGTGTCCCCTCCCAGCTTCTGCACCTGGCAGAGCATGAGAAGCTGAAAAGTCCTTGGCTAGTGCAGCAACAACTAAAACATCTCTGTATTATCAACACTGTTTTCAGCACAAATCCAAAACATAGCCCCATACCAGCCACTCTAAAGAAAATTAACTCAATCTCAGCTGAAACCAGGACAGTATCCACCCCTTATTCCATACCATTTACGTCATGCTCCAGGTCTCACACTATCAATACATTCTCATTACCCACCATCACCCTTCCCATCCTTTGATATAATACACACATATCATTCCCTTAGTCTATGGACCACCCCTACAAAATATTTGTAAAAAATGTCCACAAAATGTCCACTGAGTTCATTTAGTCCATGACTTTGGGCTTCATCTCTTATGGTTGTTACTCAGGACAGGAGAGGTGGTGTGTTGTAGGTTATTGGGCACCAAAAGCCAGCTCAGGTCAGGTCACTGCTGCACTTGCACTGCTTCTTGTAAGGCTTCTCCTCCATTGGCTCAGGTGGTTCCGGCTGTAGTAATTCCTATAACATGCAACTCAAATCATAGGTTACAACAATTTAAAGGTATATCCATTACAATCTCCACCCCTGGTCCCTTTGGACCAGGATATGAGTTTAACATTGCAATGAACTCCTCCCCTTGCTCCTAGCCTGGCTAGCAACAAGGGGTTCCTGCTATAGTAATTCCCACAACATGCAACTCAAATCCCGGGATACAACAATTTAAAGGTATTTCCATTACAATCTCCACCTCTGGTCCTTTGGACAGACCATCAGGTTTAACATTGCAATGAAGTCCTCCCCTTGCCCCTGCTCCAGCTTGGACTTATCCACAGAATGTAGTACCTTCAGAAGTAAACTTGCTCCAACATGGCCTCATGCACAGCCACAGATGCTTCAAGGTGTACCTGCTGCAGCATGGACTTCATCCACAGCCACAGATGCTTCGAGGTGTACCTGCTGCAGCATGGACTTTATCCACAGCCACAGATGCTTCGAGGTGTACCTGCTGCAGCATGGACTTCATCCACAGCCACAGATGCTTCGAGGTGCACCTTATCCAGCGTGGACTTATCCTTGGGCCACAATCCCTTCAGAGGGATACCTGCTGTGGCACAGACATAACCATGGCCACAGACGTTTCAAGATATACCTGCTCTGGCATGGGCTAATCCATGGGCACAGACGCTTCGGGGTGTCCTGCTCCCACGTGGATTCATCCACAGGTCACAGTCCCTTTGACTCAAGTTCACACCGGAGTTCCAGCTTGTCCAGTACAGCAGCACAGAAACATCAGTGATGTCCTGGCCATCTGCCAGCCCAGGCACAAGGCTATTGCTGTTATCAAAATGTTCCCAGGCACAGCACAGTAAGATGATCAGCAGTACAGCAGCACGGCAAGCAGTGAAAGCAAAAAGCAGCCACTAACAAGCCCTAGACTCTAACATACAGTAAGGCAGGCAAGCCCTATGGCAAGCACAGAAGCCTGCCGATTAATAGCTAAACAGCAATAACAGCTATAAATTTTATCTAGCACATTCCAATCAAATCTGTCGTTATCTCAAACCCTTCGAGCCCCACGTTGGGCGCCAAAAAGGACTGTCGTGGTTTAGCCCCAGCCAGCAACTAAGCACCACGCAGCCGCTCGCTCACTCCCCCCTGGTGGGATGGGGAGAAGAATCGGAAGAGCAAAAGTAAGAAAACTCGAGGGTTGAGATAAAGACAGTTTAATAGGAAAGCAAAAGCCGCCTGCATAAACAAAGCAAAGCAGGAATTCCTTCACTACTTCCATGGGCAGGCAGGTGTTCAGCCATCTCCAGAAGAAAGCAGGGCTCCATCATGCGTAATGGTTACCAGGAAGACAAACGCCATCACTCCAAATGTCCCCCCCTTCCTTCTTCTTCCCCAGCTTTATATACTGAGCATGATGTCATGTGGTATGGAATACCTCTTTGGTCAGTTTGGATCAACTATCCTGGCTGTGTCCCCTCCCAGCTTCTGCACCTGGCAGAGCATGAGAAGCTGAAAAGTCCTTGGCTAGTGCAGCAACAACTAAAACATCTCTGTATTATCAACACTGTTTTCAGCACAAATCCAAAACATAGCCCCATACCAGCCACTCTAAAGAAAATTAACTCAATCTCAGCTGAAACCAGGACAAAGGAACACATGGCTTGCTCAGGTGTGTAACTGTCTTCTATTGGTAGCTGTTAACTGGTGGAATAGTGTGCTGCTCTTTAATCCCCTTTGACTTTTGAGCTAGTATTTTACCACTTTTTTTTGTAAAACAGATATTTTGTGGTCCATGCATTTCCTGAAACCTTGTTCTCTCTAATGTTTCTTTAAATTTTGTTCTTGAGCTATTCTTTTATCTTATTTTATCTTTTTAGTGAAAACCCATTGTACCAACTGACACACACACACACACCCCACTTTGTTCTGCTAACACAAAGAAGTAATTTTCTCATTTTGGGATTTTTGGATCCATCCCAACTATCAACTTACTTAAAATGGGCCATGATATGATGATTTAATGGAGCCACGTTCTGCAGATCTTGTTCACTTCATTAAAGAGTTGGAGTTTAACATTAAATCTATTTTGGGATATAAATTATAAGGATGTGAATAAAACATATAATCTCATTCCTTTGTGTACAGTCCGCTCTAGTAATTTGGGAGATAGAACTGGTAAAGTAGAAAGGTTAATACTGCACCTGCTTCCTTAGCTATTGTTCATTAATCAGATTCTCCTGGTGAGGCTTCTGTATAAAACTAGAGTGCTTCAAAGCATTTCTCCTTTTCCAAATAGTTATTACTAGGAGAGAAATCCTTTGAGTTGTCATCATTATTACTGTTATGTTATTGTGGGCATCCTGTGAGCCTTTTGTTCTTAGTAACCTCACAACAATACGGTTTAGTAGCAGTAGATGTCTTCATCCTTCAGTTGACAAATAAACTGAAGAAGTGTATGTTTAGCAAATGTCCGGTCTTCTTTTGCTTCAGCTGAGACCATAAAAATAGCTGCTGATCATTATCACCTCTCGCCATTTCTGAAAAGAAACAAAATAATACAACTGGAGCTGGTTTTGCTTTCAATTTCACTTTGGGTTTTGGGGATTTTTTTAACTTCTGCCAGTGTTTTCCTGTGTAATTATACTGTTTAGTAATTTGACATCCAGCACAGAGAGGTTACTTTCAAGTGAAAAGCCATAGATAATAACTGCTTAGCTTATCAAAGAACTTGAAAGCAAAGCAGTTATTTCTTCATTTGATGGCATGAACCTTTCTGTGGCAGACAGCTTATTTTTTATTTTAAACCTTACATATATGGCTGAATGTGTCGATTCCTATTGACAATGTCATCAATTCTTGTCCTGTAGTAATTTTCTTATGCTCCTTTCAGTCTCCTTCTTCTTTCCTATATTCCCTCTAGTTTAAATGAAAGGCTAAAATCATGTAAGTAGCATAAATCTGTCCCCAAAGAACTCTGCTCTGCTGAAAGCACAGGTCCTTTCTTCTCATCATGATCCCTGGCAGTGTGCTTCTTCCAATTCCCGGGAGGTCTCCCTCTACCTGGGAGGCTTCTGATCAAGAGGACTTAGCTACAGCTTTTTCATGGCTTCCTGTGTTTCAGTTTTCTCCAGACTTCTTTTTTGACTCTTACTATCTTTTTTTTCCTTCTTTTTGGTAATGACACTTTTTTTTAAGAGTTCTTGCTAAATAAACCAAACTTTGAACTATTTCTTCATAATATCAGTGTGTTACTGTCCAACTTCCAGTTCTTGGTAACTCATGATAATTCTCTTTGTTTGTCTTAAGGTTACTCTGCTCATGTCTTAGTCTCCTTGTTCAGCCCCTGTCTTTTCCTGCCCCCATCCCTATGGCTTCATCATCTGCTTAGCTACCCCTCCTTTGGGATGTTTCTGTATATTATGGAAATGACAGATTTACTGTGAGAGACTGGATGTTCTTATGTTTCCCTTATTGAAGTTTTCTTTTTCTAAACCTACAGATACATGAGAACTAGATGACTGAGTTTAAGTGTCCTCATTTAAATTAGACATGGCCTCTGCTGAATGTCACTATAATTTCCACCATTCTTTTTTCTTTGTTATAAAGATTTTTTTCTTCCAGTGGAACAACTGGAATTTGTGGGGTTTTTAATTTTATCTGTAGATTCTTCCTTGCTTTCTTCATAACTACATCTTTCTGTTAATGGGGATGAAGCACCATAAGTAGGTTCAAGACACCTTTTTGAGGCTCAAGCACAGCTGTGTTGGGTGCTCTGACCAGTTTCATCTTTCCTGACAGGTTAAGATTTAACAACCATATGATCAAGTTTTCACATACCAAAGCAGGCTTCCTCCTTGAATGTTCTCAGGCACTTCTTACATTGATTCTTCTCACGTTATTCTCTCTATCAGCCATCTGAAGCTTCATCTTTCTCTTCCTCCCTGCCTTTCCCCTTCTCTCCTCTCTGCACCTCTTTCCTTTCCAGCACACCTCGCTGACTGTGCAGCTCTGTCCCATTTCACCCCGTACGCACTCTCTCTTTCTCTCCCTCCTCCCTCTCATTCCTCTGGATCTTCCAGATGAGTAGCTTTCTTGGCAGATTCACGGATGTAAAATAATTTATTGTGGCTTTAAACTCAGAGATCAATTGTCTGATGTCTACCTTGGTACTGTGTTGATTTTATTAATCTTTGGCAACCCTGCCTGCTGTGGAGTCAAAGGTTTTCTTACCCTGCACGCCTGCAGTGGTCACCTTAGAGATTTAAAACATATATATTTTTATTTTTCAGCACTGTGCAGCCATATTCTCTGCAGTGGTCTGCTTATTTTCTTGGCAGGGGATTAGTAGGCTGGAGGGGTAGGAAGAAAGGGGGTCATGAGACTGACTTTTCATGTCTCAGGCTTCAGGCAGCCATCTCACACTACCCCCTTGGAAACGTGGATTCCTAACCTCCATGTGTGTGCGCGTGTGGGTTGTGTCACTGCCCTTCGGCTGTACAGTTAATCTTGTAGCTTTTATTAATTCAGTGAAATCCTTGAGGAACTGTGTTGTTCTTTGTAGTCGTTTGATGAACACGTGGCTTAGCTGCTTGCTGTTTTAGTTGCTTAATCTACCAACAATTATAGAAAAGCCATGTTAGAAAATTGGTGATTCTTATGTAGTGAATAGTGAGCATATAGGACATGCTATTTTATGCCTACTTGGCATAGCTAATATTGAAAATGTATAGAAACACACACTTACAGATAAAAGCGTTTGCATAAGACTACATGTCCATTTTATTGGAGTTTTCAAAAGGCGCTTTTTTTTTAATGCATTTGGATGCCTTTTTCTACCTAAAGAGAAATTTTCACTTTTTACCTGATAAACAGCAGTGGAAATATCCTCAAAAGTTCACACGCAGCCCCACAGGAGGCAAAGATCTGCTGTTTGCTGGAAAATATCTGATGTGATCTACTTTCCTTTGTTCCCTGGACATGATTTTTTTTTGCTTGTTACCTGGAGCTGCAGAGCCCTGGATGTTGGATTTTGTGCATTCTCGTCCAGAGTCCCAAAGTCAAAAGGAGGATGTTGTCCAGCTGTCTTCCTGTCACTGCCAGCTCTCTGCTGAAGGCAGGGTAAAATGCATAAACCCTCACTCTTAACATTCAGCCATGCCATTGACTGTAGCTGCCTGCACAATACTCTCTGCTCACCTGTGGAGTCCCCAGCTTTCCTCTGGCATCAGGAAAAGTGTGACACATCAATTTTTCTCATAGTCTGAGATTCAACTCTCCCAGCCCCCAGAGTAGCCATGGGACCTCATCACACAGAGCTTGAGAAAGGAAAGCCTTATGTATTTAGTCTTCTGTTTGCTCACACACAGAGGCACGCATAAGCCAGGAACATAGTAAATTGTTCAAAATGCTGATTTTGCAAAGGAGAACGAAATTATTTTACTGATTAAATATTCATGATGTGCTCGTATATTTCAGCAGTAGGTTTATAAATACATGGATATATTGCTGACTGGTAGGAAGCTTTGTAGAGGAAACCATTCTCTTCCTTGCGCCATGATCTGACATCTCCATGCACACAGAGGTCTAGACCAGCACATGTTTGCGATGATGTCTGTGGAAAAATTTGCTTTAATTAGTTAAAAATAATAAATTACAACAATGCATTTTATTTTAATCTGTCATTAAAACTGAAATACTCAGATAATTAATAGTCCCGTAGGTTTACTTTATAAAGCTGTAAAGGTTTTACCAGAATACTCGGACTCAGGACAACTGGGGCAGTTGTAAATGACCTGGCATAGTAAAACCTCTTCTCTCTTCATGGTATCTGTATAGGTTTCATGTATTCTTCCTTACCATGTGAGGTTGCCTTTTTGAATTCACTCCCTTTGTATCTCACACAGCTGCCTAACTCCTTGCAGGCACACACGCTCTCAGCCCTCCCCCAGACATCTGCTCTGCTTCTCGGTACCAGGTGCCAGAGTTTGAGCTTGTTGGGAGGAGGGGCAAAGACAAAATCCTTCAAAAAAATTAGATGGCGGTGATATTTTTAACAATATTTGTGGTGGAATTTCATTTTTAACCTCTGTTTTTAAAAAGAACCTAAAAGGTGTTAGCTAAAAATACAGATTTTTTTCAGGTTTTATCTGGAAAAGGTCAGGCTTGGGTGGGAGTCGGTTTGTTGTCTGGGAAAAGGCTTTCGTCCAAGATTTTTCCCAAAGTGAGCATGCTGGTGTAGCATCACAGCAGTTAAAGGCCATGGCAACTGCAAACCTGTATCTAGTCTGGGATTATTTTTCCCACATGGGAATACATTTCATTAGAAACATACCTGTACCTTCATCACTAAATTTTGGTCCACAGAAGGTCTTAAATACATTGCTTCTACTTGAAACACATCCGTTATGTGATATCTTCCAAGCATGCCCTAAGGTCCCATGGATTTCTAGAGATCTCAGATGGCCGGTACTGCTCCCGTAAAGTCCAGAATGCCAAGATGTATTCTACTGTTTATGTATCAAAGTGCTCCTGCTAAGTGTTTCGAGGGGGAGGGTTTTGACAGAGCTGAGCAGAAAATGTTCGGGCTGTCAGAGCCAGAACATTTCCCTCGGCAAGCAGCAAGGAGCAGGTGAGCGCCATGGACCATTCCCTTCCTTAGTCTGGGAACAACCACACTCTCCTCCTCTGCTCCTCCCTCTGCACTTGTCAGAAGGGACTGTTGTGGTCACCCACTCGCAGATTTTATTGTGAGTCCTGGTCTAACCTTAAAGAAGCAGAATACAGCCCGATACCTTTCTCTATCATTTCCTACCGTCTGCCTTGGGACATTTTCCTCTCACCCTCTTGCACGCATGGTGCATCAGGGGCATGGACAGGCTGCTTCTGTTTTCTGCCTTCTCACCCAGGCACCTTGCTTTTCTCCATCTGCTTTTCTCCATCTGGATAGGTGATATGTAATGTAAGTGATAAGCCTAGCAATGTGGAATAAATGGGATTTATTTCAGTGGCTGTTGTCTGGGTGGTAGAGCACATGGTATCAAATACACTGAGTCCATGCTGGGTTAGGGAAAAGCAGCCCTGGCAATGGAGCAGGTAGGCAGGAGCTGCTCTGTGGTAGTGACTAATGAGCTTGCTTTTAGGAAGGAGGAGTTTAAGTTGCTCTTTCTCCCTCTTTCTTTTCACCTCTCCTCAAGCATGTCTGCCTCTTATTCTCTCAGTCGCCGAAGGCACAGAAGCTATCTGTGGTCCTAAGTAGTCCTGCAGAGACTTGAGAGAAAACTCTGCATCTTCCAGTGCATTTCCCAGCGGCAAAAGCATCAGGAGTGGCTTGGCTACTCACAGGCTCAGGCTGAAGCGAGAAGCACCAGCCATCAGAGGAGTGACTTTCTGGGATGGTCTTCAGATAATACAGAGAGGGCAAAATGTGTAACAAGGGGAAATGACAATCAGAAGATTTAAACCAGATAAAGTGGAGCACTTTTTCCCACACTAATAATTAATCTCTGAGACCAGAACTTTTGGAGACCAGATGCATGGATTCAAGAAGGCATTAGGCAAATTCATGGAGGAGTGGTCCACCAATGGCTATTGAAAATGCTGGTCTGGATGCAGTCTCCCAGAAGACCCTGAATCGCTGATTGCTGGCAGCTCAGCAAGTCTATCAGGGATGACTCCATACATGTTTCTTGTGCTTCAATCATTGTTATTGACTTCTCTCACACATAACTTGCTCAACTAAGATGGGGTTTACTTTGGTCTAGTATGTCAGTGCTTAGTGGCTCTTAAGATGGAGCTTAATCAGTTGATGAAACAGTCTGCGTGATCCTACCTTTGGCGTTTTTAGGGGAATGATTTTGTAGGTCTCTCCAGTAGTTTGGTCCCATGCCTGAGCAGTCTCCACAAGGGGACAATAGCCTGCCATCCCGGTGAGACACTGCTGTATGCTCTGAGCCACAAAATGGTTGTCCCTAGGGGTGCTCATTAGCCAGTCCCCAAGCTAGCCAAATTTTTGGGAAGCTCCAGGATGCGAAGCTAATAGGGTTGTCATTAATAAGAGATGGTTACTGAGAGGCGTGATGTTTGTTTAAGGGGTTTATGGTCTATAGGATAGGCCTGAAAAGGACAAAAATGAATAAGGAGTCTCTAAGGCTTTTCTATTATTGCCTGCCTTTGGTAATATTCCTTCCTGCCCCCATTTTTGTTTGTACTGATAAATGTCCTTGCATTAATAAACTCATAATGCATCTTGTTTATCCCTTCAAAGCCAGCCCTTGCAGCTTTCTTTAGCATTTTAGGATATTTATGGCTTTGTAAATGACTGAAAATCTGCAATTTGTCATTGGGAATTAAGAAAAATCTTCCTTCTACTTAGGGCTGAAGCTCAGCTTTGGCCTTTGAGGGACTGAGCCACCTCTGGGCCTGGTAGACAAAAACAAAGTCAGACAGTGCCCAGATTTACAGCAGCAAGTGGCTCTTAGTTACTCAGATGTCTTTGATAATGTGTCATCCACTGTTGCTGGCAGGGATCAGCGTTTAGGCTCAGAATTAATTTCTCTCTAGCTGGAGAGAAAACAAAAATATCTCTTCTGCAAGAGCAAAAAAAAAAAAAAGAGAAAGAGGTAGTAACAGGGAGACAAATTAAAACAGCACCAGGCACATGTAAAAATGCATATATATGTTGCATATACACACATATGTACATACGTTGCATATAACAGAGAGAAAGTGCTGTTCAGAAGAAAACATTGTAATTCACTCTGTTGTGCTCTGTACTTTCAGCTTCGAAATACAGTTAAAAGAATTTTTAAGGTTTCAAACGGGAGTTTATCTTGTAATTGGTGAAGGGCTAAAGAGTTGGTTGGGGAGGGATAATAATCAAAGGAGCCTTTTCAGCACTAAACTATAGTCCAGAAAATCAAAGGGAGAAATGTTAATTGGTTTGTACAACATGATATTCTCAGTTCCGAGTAGCTTCAACCACTCAATGGTACTTTTTCTTTTCCTCTCTCTCTGTCATAGGTTGATTAAGTGAATAGAAAAAAGAAAGAAAAACGAAGCTGCTTTCAAGTATTGAAGACACAAGGCCAGGATGAACACGAAGGACACAAAAGTGACTGAAGGAGGTCTCAATGTCACGCTTACCATACGCCTTCTCATGCACGGCAAGGTGAAGCATTTATTGTTGCCACAGCAGTTGCCTGTCTATTGAGCGAGTGTATGCAGTTACCAACCGAGCCTGACAGTGGCATTGACAGAGGGTCTGCTGCTCCTCCTCCAACTTGAGTCAAAAGCGCCATTGCTGTGACCAAAAAATCACACTCTGCCTTTCAAGACATCATACTTAAGTTTGCACTGCAGCCCAAGTTCATTGGAACAAACTCTGCCTGTAACAAACCCATTTTGGGCAGATCTAGCAGTAAAAAAAAAAGAGTTCTTTCACTGATAGTCAGCCAAATTAGACAGACCCTTGCGTAAGGCTGACCTGCATACAGTTCGCCTTTCTCATCATTTGCTGGATTTTGCAGGCTTTTTTAAAGATACCAGAACATTGACTTGTGCGAAGTAATTGCCACAGAAATACTGTCTATTTCTGTTGAATGCAAATGGGATAGTTCTTCGTTATTCTGATGTAGCATCTTATTAGAGCGAACCCCCTGATATACCAAGCATTTGTCCAAGTCCCCTGCGGCTTTGTTTTCGAAGGTTGACTGTCATTTAGTTTCTGTCCAGCGCAGCACTTAAGCATGCAGATAAGTGTGAAATCTGTGCCATAGACAAAGAGCCAATTCAGTATTGTCAGACTTAACAGTCTGATAGCCGTTTATTTCACATTGCCAGGTCACAAAATGGGCTTTTAATTAAAAAACACATTTCATAGGTTAGTTTGTATTATTTGCATCAGGCAACACCAGGCATTTTTAGGCTTAATGAATGAATGTTATATAAAGGAGATGGGTTTGGCTCTTTCTTAACAAGGGACAGTGAATATATATATATAATTTTGGAGATCAAATTTGTATATATAAATCTAAAAAGTATTTTTACTCCTAGAATTTAATTTAATAACTAAAAATACATTTACATTTTAAAACGGTGCAGGCTTTCAACCTATGGCATGAACACACATACGATATACCCATAGCACAAAGAGACTAAGGTATCTCCCTCTGTATTTTACTTAAGGAGCTGCTAAGAAGTATGAGGGGGTACAGTTTAAGTTTGCAAATTAAAAAACTCAGAAGTTAGGTTATGTCAGATCAAATCATGTATTTTCTTAGAAATGATCCAACCAGTTTGTTTGATTTTTTTTTTTTTCCCCCTGAAATATTCAGCTTCAGGCAGGCATCTGGTGTGTAAAATCTGCATCTTAAATAGGGATCTGTCAAACAAATTTAATAACAGTCTCTCTTACCAAACCCACCTAAAATCTGTGTGCATGTCTGCACTCAAAATTAGGTCTTAGGGGTTGATTCTACCGGATTCTGGTCCCAATCCAGAAAAGCATTTGAACACATCCTTATCCTGGTGGGTATAAGTAGCCCTACTGGTTTCAGTCAAATTCCCATGTGCTTAGGTGTGCTTTTCTCTGCTTCTTTCAGAGTCATGCCATTAGAGCAAAAATCAAACATTTGTCATTTTCAGGACATTTTAGTTAAACTGTGGGCTAGGGTTTTTTTGAAACAAAAGCTATAGTAATCAGAAATGAAATTAGAAAAAGCTACTTTTCTGTGTTAAACATCAATGATTGTATGTGCAGCCACTTTTAACAGTAACAGATGTTATGTGTCCAATCTTCAATGCATATGTAGCCCCAAGGGTCTAAATTAAACCCATAAAAGCTACAAAGTTCAAATTTTAAGTGGGAGTATACCATGCATCCTCAGTTAACAAGGCACGATGGGTATACTGTTAACTCTACTATGCTCTAATCATGTATCCTATTGTGCCTAAGTATTGCAAAGAGTACATTAAATCAGAATTTATTTTCGTGATAAAAGTCAGACCCTTATGGTTTCTTTGATGTCATTTCTGTGATTTAGAAATGCTTATATAGAGGAATGAAGGATGTCTGAGTCAATATGAACTCAGTGTGAGAAGGTCACTCTGAAAGCTGTATGTGCCTCTGAAAAAGAAGAAACACGTTTCTAGGCTCTTCCTTAAGATTTGTTGTGGTAATGATATCGGTGGAAATTGCTGATCTCTAATTAGTATTTCTGGACAAAACAATTAACTGAAGCCAGAGCTTGGGCTGTAAATAACTGGTCATAACTTGAAAGAGAAGAGGGGAATTAAAAGGTTGGTTTTAAAAATAACAATCCAGCAAACTGGATTCAGTTAGATAATTTTAAAGTATGATCATTTTTAAGTTATTTATTCATTATTGTGTTTCATGGAAATACAAGGGTCTATCCCCACTAACCTTAACTTTGTCTCTAAACCCCTATTTACCAGTGTACCTTTGCATAGGGAAGGTCTAAGTGCTTTGTGATATTTGCATTCATTTTGATTAAAAGTCTGTGACTTGTGTGACTATGCTTAGTTATCTTGGCTGTAAATCCTGCAGACTTAGGAAATTCTCAGTGTGTATTTTTCATGTGATTTGTATAGGGGTTTTAAGTCAAGGATGGACATCTTAATTATGCACTTAAGCTAAATTCTGTACCTGCAGACAGAAAAATCAGGATTTGTACGAAGGGACAGACCTGTGCAAGAGGGTAGGGAATAAAAGAACACCTTTAACAACAGACAAAGCAAGTAGCAAAAATCAAAGACAACATTAGTGTCTGGTGAAGCAGATGGGAACAGTCCTGAGCACCACAAGAAGCCCAGGCCGGTGCATCCCCGCAGGTAGGACAACTCTCATCAGGTCTTTTGCTTTATCTTGCTTTGGGGCAAGAAGTGGCTGTAGGTCCAGCTGAGCTCCTTGCAGGGCTTTGTGCAGCCTCCTACCGAAGAGGCTGGGATGGCCACTTGGAGGACCAGCTCACCTGCTCCTCTGCAGCGTAGCAAGATTTGGGAGCGGCTGGCTGGCAACGAGGCAAGGCACAGCCTTGATTTTCTCAGGGCACAAAATGCGATGTTAAAGGGAGGGACACAATTTTTTTATCTGTGGAAGAAGCAAAAAGGCTTGTGCGGGCCCAGCAAAAAGCTAACCACTGCAAGGTATAATAGGTTAACCTCAAGATAAATGTTTCCAGGGCCTGATATGAAAGATGTCCTCCTAAGCCAGGACTTCAGAGGGTGTGTGATGGTGTAAGATGAAAAGCCCAGTTTTCATCTTGTGCCATGTTACATCAGTAAAAAAGTTATGATAGTGTGACAGCCCTGAAGAGAAACCAGGAGCAACACAAAACATTTCTCATACTTTCTTGCAATGAATTAGAGGGCAGGTGTTAGGGAGTACACTACAAGGGCAGTGCTCAGATGTTTGTTCTTCACATCCACAGAGAAGCAACTGTCTCTATTTGCAGGGAATTTTAAAAGCAAAATTAGGAAAAACTTCTTATGTGGATATGTGAGGAGGGGAGGAGGCTGCCCGGGCATGCTGCAACATCCTTCACTGGATGTTTTTAAGGACAAGTTAGACATAAATGAATACATCCCGTAAAGCTGCCGTGGCCCTGCAGCCTCTGCTGCCTGGCACCTTTTTGACTGAGTTACCTGAATGCTGCTTTGGAGAGGGCAGGAACTGAAGAGCCTTTTGAAGCATGTGCAGGAGTTGGATATATAGACTGTATTAAATAATGCAGAGATGCATTTTCATCTTTTATTAATGAGAAAGATGAACCACATTAAGGCGTAAAGCTGTTTCATGCATTTCAGTAGAGGAGAACAGGGAATATGGGCTGGGGCTGTTTGCATTGCCCTACTTCTGTATTTTCCAGTTAATCCCTGCTGTTTCTTGAAGTAAAATAAGTAAAATCACTGTGTAGGGCAGAGATGTGAATGGGTACAGATATTTTATTACCTTTGTCTGCTTTAAAAGTAGAATTTCTAGGCAGAATTAGAATATTGCAGTGATTGCAAGATTTCTGCTTCCTGCGAAGGCAAAAATAACAGCATTTACCCAGATCAGATCAACATTTTTGAAGGGCTTATGGAACACAAATTGAGTGTGTGTACGCTTGTGGGTAAATGGTCCCCAGCTATCAGAGCCCTCTGTAAGGAGAGGCAGAGCTCAGGCTCCAAAAGAAATGTCTTTCACTTTTTCTTACTTTTTTAGTTTTTGTCAAAAATCAAACTTTTTTTGGCTATCTGCATGTTATAGGGTTTCAGATGAAGCTCAATGTTTCTCTCTTATCATTCCTTGCTCACCTGTTGCTGAATTTTTTATTCCCGTGACTTGTGGCTGATTTTTTTTTTTTTGCTTACTGCCACAGGTAATGAGGTTGGAAGATTGTAGAAAATTGTAGCCTTGCCCACAGGTCTCTGCCAACAGACCTTAGTACTTGACATCTGCAGTGCTCTTGCTATAGTTTTTGGTCAGTTCCTGCCCAGAAAGAAATAACTCCTGAAAAAGCACCTACTTAGACTATACTGGATAATGATTACATGATTTTGGACTGGTTTGGATTTGTACACAGACAGTGTTAAAAGGTTGATTAAGGCCCTAGAGACTCACCATTAAAGGTTAATTTTAGATGTGGATGGTAAAGAGACTGTGCTGGTAGAAAGATGTTAAATTTCAGGAAAGAAACTTAATGGAGATTTAAAAGTTGGGTCCATGGGGTGGAACAGGAGAAAATGTTCAAATGTGCCAGCATGGAAAGGGCAGCAGGGTTATGAATCCACTTTGGTCTCCATCTCGTAGTGGTGGTGCAGGAGTCTCTGCTTCTTCCCTCCAGTCCAAACCTGCAGAAGAAAAAATGCATCGTTTCCAAAGGCACTGCGTGAAGGTGTGCGTCGATGAAACCATATTGGGTGCAGTGAAGTCTGCAAGAAACTGAAGTAGAATATATTAATATATTGAGTCTGAGGAGTCTTTTAGAGAAAGGAGGGGGAGTTCAGAAATAGAAAACAAAATGGATTAATAAAGTCAGGTGGTTAGGAAGAACAAGGAAATAATTTACAGGTAGGACAAAGGAGGGAAGGGAAAACTGTCAGGGAAGTAGGATTCTTGCCAAATACTGAGAGGTGTAAATTGGAGAGTTGAGGCAATTAACTGGAGAAGGTAATTTAGAAGATACATGTTCAGTGAGAGAAGGAAATCTGGAAAGCATAAAAGGCTGAAAGGCATCAGATGTAGCAGCGTCTAGAGAGTGGCACATTTGGGATATGCTGAGTTGGAGAGGAAAGCTATTGCAGGTGAAGCGTATACAATTTTGGATGTACAGCATTGGTGCATCATGGGGCAAAGAGATGGTAATTACCTTACTGTTCTTCTGGAAAAATCACACCTGCGGTTCTGTGCTCAGCAGCAGGCACCACCTGTGTGAGTGATGTTGAAGACGGAGCAGAGGGAGAATTGACAGAAAAATAACAAAGTTTTAGGAGGCTGAGGAGACTGTGTCTAGCTTTCTCCAGACATTCTCATAAATACCTGGAGAGAATAAATGCGAGTGTAATGGAGTGTCGTTATTTTGAATGATACAAGTGCTTGTGGCTGGAAATAATGGGATAAAATATATTTTTGAAAATAAATGCTAATAAGGGAATCCCAAGAGAAATTCCTGGTATTGGGATTTTTATGAGGTTCTGGAAGTCTCCTAAGCAGATTTTAAACATGTCTGGGGAAGAGCAGCACATGTACTATGTAGAATGTATAATCTGCATTGATGGAGGAAAGATATGATGACTGAGTGGAGCTTTTCCTTCCCTGATACGTTTGCTCGATGATATGTTTCTCATAGTTTCAGCAGTAGTGAACTAGAAAAATGTACCTGCAGTCAAATGTTCAGGTTTGGACAAAACCCTATGAGTGCCTTGATTTTTAGGCATTAAACTACCTGTACTTACAGCTTAATTTCAGATGCCCTGAGGAACTCTATCTCCCAATGGTTTCAGTGGGATCAGCGGGTGCCTTTGTGGCACTGGAAGGACTGGTTACAGCAGACTTGCACTCCAGCTTCAGTGGTGACTTTCAGACATGTTGGTGATTGTTTTATAATGCTATACATAGAAATTTTTACAAGAAAAAGAAAAAAAAATAGACTCATTAAGGTGATTGCTCACACTTAAGAGCTCAAATATAGACAGAATAAGATCATGGAGAAAATTGCCACTTTCATCAGTATAGATAATGTAGTTTTAGCATCAGGGATTTCTTTTAATGGCCATTTTTTTGTGCCTGCTTAATTGCCCCCTGAAAGATTGTAAAGCAAGCACAGAAATAATTTTTCCCCATCTTGAAGGTAATACTCTTCTTCCCCATTTTTTTCTTTTATTTTTTACCTATTAAAATATAGCATACAACAAAGTAGCTTTAAGAATCACCTTTTCAGTAATTTAATCCAAGCTGTAAAATGCCAACCAAGCCAATGTTTGTTCTGTTCTTTCTAGTTTCCACGAACGCTGTCAGGGTATTATGAGGATTGACTGTCCTGCCTATTGCTATTATAGTTCTTGTTTTGTTTGTCCGCATTACTGTGGTACCTAAGAGCTCCAGTCATGGAACAAAACTCTGTGTGCAAATACACAACACAAGATGGATCTCCTCTTAGTGTGTTTGTAGTAACAGCTGAGAGTTTCTCACTAGCCTAAAAAATCAACGGAAAGGACAGAAGTCTTTTCCCCCAGCCCCTGGGCACTGTATGTCCCCCAAAACAATCTCCATAGGCAAATTTTCCCACTTTTGTCAAACACAATCTCCTCATTGGTCCACAGCTGTAAGGAACTGAGATTGCAGAAGGCACATACCCTACTCACTGCTGCTGTTTCAGCATCACAGGCAGAGGGACAAGCGAAGGGACAGAACTGGCTTTTGGTTTGTTTTTTAGGGGAAGGCTGGGAGGCTTGGTATGAAATTGAATGTAAATTGCTTACCCATCTGCTATCTAAAAGCAAATGAGAAATGCCCATTGACACAGCTGCCCAAAAAATGGTAGATGGACCTGTGGAAGATTCATAACACTGGCATCTCCATCAGAAAGACCATAATTTGAAGGTTTCCTCATACGCTACCACATTTGTTAGCATGAGATCTGTCTCAGAAAGGCTTGGTCTGCAGTGTCTTACTAAATTAGGGCTGTTAGCATCAGACAGCGACTACTGAAGCATCACCTAGGAACATGAGATCTCCCGTGTCAGTGAGACTAATCCCACATAATCCCAGAACACAAATCAGACTCTCAGTTTATCTGAGGCAGCCATTTGTTCCCTGAGGTAGACACATTACATCATGTTTCCCAAAACTGACTAAGACTTTTTTTCCCAGCCTTTGAAAAATGCTGATGCCCCACGTGCTCCATACAAGCACATTGTTCAGAATATCTTCATGGAACATGTTCCTGGGGTCTTCCATGCAAGCATCTTCATGAACTTATACAAGTATTGGCAACTCTATCCTCAGAACAAAGTGAAGAGAGGGAGTTGGGTTGTTATCCTCTTTATGGATGGGAGAAAGACAACTGGTGCTGGTCTAGAAAACTTTATTAGCGCAGGGGTCTTTTGCTGTTGCCAGGATCCCTCCTTGTCTCATGACAGATGTGATTCCCCACCGTGGAAGGCTGTATTTCTTTCCTTTCAGTGCTTTTCTAGCAGGCTTTTTTGTTTGTAGAGTCCAGTCCTACTGGTTCTACCTTACCCTTGCTCATAGAAAGCAGGTAGACATACGCAATCAAAGCATTGCTTGAATGAATTGCAGGCTTTAGGATGCCTAGTGGCCTGTGCTTTGTCAGATGCTTTGGAGTGAAAGTATGCATTCTTATATTACTTCTTAAACGTGTTTTCCTTCTAGACATGGCTCTGTCTGAGGGCTCCTGTGAGATTAGTGTGCCATTTGTCCTGTAGCACTGATAATAGAAGCTGCATGCCCCATGGTAATAGAGCAAGACCTGTGCTTTTATATGGTCTTGGAATAGCTAGCTGTTTTGTTTTGATTTTTTGGGCCACAGTAATTATTAAACTAGCTTCATACTTAGAAAAAGGATGGAATTTCACACATTATATTTACAGATCAAAGGTTAATCTTTATACCAAGGTTTGTTACCATTTGTTAAGCCTCTTGTTTTCTTAGCATGACTAATTTCTTTCTCTTGTTATTCAAAAGGCACGCCAGGTAATTGATTAGGAAATAGCTTTCTCCTATAGCCTATTTTATATCTTTGTTTAGTCATTCGCACCATCAAGAGCCCTACAAACGGCCTGGCTCACAGACTTTGCTGCTGGTGCTGCCTTGCTCTCAGGTGACCACAGATAATGCAAGAACTGCAGAAATAGCTTTCTGCTCTGTGATGGGCCTACCGCTCCCCAAGTGTTCATTAAGAGTAAAAGTCATCCCATTCATGTGAATGAGATGTACAAATAATATTCTATGCTGCATTTCAGCATGAAAGAAAGCATCCCCTGTTTTACCATTGCCTTTCCTCAAGTTATCTGCAATGAATTGGGTGGTTGGCTAGCAATATACTTTATTGATACTGAGCAGTCTTCCAGTGCTTGTTGGTGAGGTCCACCTCTTGTCATTTTATCCATTTTATTAGAAATGGCATACTAAAGAGAATCATAGACATAAATCAATTCAGGCCCCCAGGCTAAAGAATTATTTTCAGGCTACCTGAAATCAAGCATGTACATTTCAAATTTTCCTGGGGTTTTCCAAAGTGACACTGTTGGAGCCCAAGTGTGAGACTGTCCTGCTTGAGATACTGCCAGCTGGAGCTATGCCCTTTGGAAGGCATTACCTGGGCTGGGTACTCTGCACAATCTGAAACTCAGGCCACTTTGATGAATCTCAAGATAGGCACCCCAAATTGCTGTCATTTCTCAAAGGAAAGTTCTTATCTATCTCTTTGGTGCCTGTAGGTATATATTGACTTCGCACACAAATACATAAACGTATATGTGTGTGTATGTGTGTGTATCAGTGGACGTAGGCATGCACACACTTGCAGCTTTTAGGAGGCATCCTATTCATCCAGCACGGTTGCTGTGGCATATCTGCTTCTGATGACAGGTGGGTGTTTAGACGTTGAGGCCAAGGAGCTTCGTCAGAACTTTTAGCTCTGGCATCAGTCTGCCAGGTTGCCTTGGACCTGTCTTTCTCCCTCCGAGCTTTAGTTCCCCCATTTATAACTTCTTTTTTTTGTGCACTGCTTTTAGATCAGGTGTTGAAATGCGATTATATGAAACCCAGTAACTGTTATCATACAACTTATTTTCCCACTGTGTTTACGTGTAGATGGTTAGTCAATAAATCAATCTGAAATTGATCATAAATACTTACCTTTAGCTTATATTCCTGAGAACTGGAAAACAGCAAATAGTTCAAGAGTTATAAGTATATTCTAGTAGGCAATTATTCGCTAGGACAGCTAAATCAAACTCCTGTCTCACCTGCACTGAGGCTGAATTTGACATCAACTGTAGGGATTCCTCTCACCAAACTTCATGTATGTTAGTGTCAGTCTAGGCTTCTTCTACTGCAGATGGAGAAAGAAGAAACCCTCAGGAGTACATTTCTTCTCTCCTCTTTTAGGAACAAAAGTGTTCTAGCTTACACTAGACTCCTAACTTCTAATGAACTGATGTAGGTGACAGACATCCCATCCCTTCAGTCTTATGCCATTAACTACTGCACAGTTTGGTGTCTGGCAGATTTAGAAACATTTTCTGAAGAACATAAAGCTCTCAAAGTAACCTTGGCTAGAAATATTGATAAAACTTGAGTGTCATAAAAATGATGTTAGTTATCTTATTAAGCACTAAACATAATTTAGGGAGATATAAGAATCTCTATGAAACAAATGTTGTATTGTATAAAGAAACACTGAAGGTTTGATGAAGTAGCATTGGTAGTTTGGAGAATGAGGTGTAGAGTCTTCTGATTTAATCTGTGGCTGAAATAGGTTTCTCATCGTAATTAAAGGCATGATCTGTTGTCACCAGTACTTATAGGAGCTTTCCTAGAAACAGCTAAGGCCCCAAAAAAGTCTGAAGCGACCCATTTAGAACCATTCTAGATTTATTTTTTTTTTTAGTCATTTGTATGGATCAAAAAATCTGGAAAAATTAGGAATATCCATGTGCAGTTAATGTTTCTCTCGTCCCCTGCACCCTTCCCTCACATTTCCAAGCAGAATCCCAGCTCCCAGTGCAGGGCGAGAGGTAGCTTGTTCTTGGATGTTTTGAAACTGGAGGTACTGAAAGGCTGAGGTACTTAATGCCTTCTTTGCCTCAGTCTTTAATAGCAGGGCCAATTGTTCTCTGGGTACCCAGCCCCCGGAGTTGGAAGATAGGGACGGGGACCAGAATGGAGCCCCCATAATCCAAGGGGAAATGGTTAGTGACCTGCTGCACCACTTAGACATTCACAAGTCTATGGGGCCTGATGAGATCCACCCGAGAGTACTGAAGGAACTGGCAGATGTGCTCACCAAGCCCCTTTCCATCATTTACCAGCAGTCCTGGCTAACTGGGGAGGTCCCTGCTGACTGGAGATTAGCTAATGTGACGCCCATCTTCAAGAAGGGTCAGAAGGAGGACCCGGGGAACTACAGGCCTGTCAGCCTGACCTCGGTACCGGGGAAGCTGATGGAGGAGATCATCCTGAGTGCCATCACACGGCATGTAGAGAATAACCAAGGGATTAAGCCCAGCCAGCATGGGTTCAGGAAAGGCAGGTCCTGCTTGACCAACCTGATCTCCTTCTACGACAAGGTGACCCGCCTAGTAGATGAGGGAAAGGCTGTGGATGTTGTCTATCTAGACTTCAGTAAAGCCTTTGACACGGTTTCCCACAGCATTCTCCTGGAGAAACTGGCTGCTCATGGCTTGGACGGGTGTACTCTTCGCTGGGTAAAGAACTGGCTGGATGGCTGAGCTCAAAGAGTGGTGGTGAATGGAGTTTACTCCCGTTGGCGGCCGGTCACAAGCGGTGTTCCCCAGGGCTCTGTGTTGGGGCCAGTTCTGTTTAATATCTTTAACAATGATCTGGACGAAGGGATCGAGTGCACCCTCAGTAAGTTTGGAGACAACACCAAGTTGTGCAGGAGTGTTGATCTGCTTGAGGGTAGGAAGGCTCTACAGAGGGATCTGGACAGGCTGGATTGATGGGCCAAGGCCAATTGTATGAGGTTTAACAAGGCCAAGTGCCAGGTCCTGCACTTGGGCCACAGCAACCCCATGCAACGCTACAGGCTTGGGGAAGAGTGGCTGGAAAGCTGCCTGGCAGAAAAGGACCTGGGGGTGTTAGTTGACAGCCGCCTGAATATGAGCCAGCAGTGTGCCCAGGTGGCCAAGAAAGCCAATGGCATCCTGGCTTGTATCAAAAATAGTGTGGCCAGCAGGACAAGGGAAGTGATCGTGCCCCTGTACTCGGCACTGGTGAGGCTGCACCTCGACTACTGTGTTCAGTTTTGGGCCCCTCAGTACAAGAAGGACATTGAGGTGCTGGAGGGTGTCCAGAGAAGGGCAAGGAAGCTGGTGAAGGGTCTAGAGCAGAAGTCTTATGAGGATCGGCTCAGGGAACTGGGGCTGTTTAGCCTGGAGAAAAGGAGGCTGAGGGGAGACCTTATTGCTCTCTACAACTCCCTGAAAGGAGGTTGTAGAGAGGTGGGGGTTGGTCTCTTCTCCCAGGTAACAAGTGATAGGACAAGAGGAAATGGCCTCAAGTTGCACCAAGGGAGGTTTAGACTGGATATTAGGAAATTTTACTTCACTGAAAGGGTTATCAAGCATTGGAACAGGCTGCCCAGGGAAGTGGTTGAGTCGCCATCCCTGGAGGTATTTAAAAGATGTGTAGATGAGGTGCTTAGGGACATGGTATAGTGGTAGACTTGGTAGTATTAGGTTTACGGTTGGACTCGATGATCTTAAAGGTCTTTCCCAACCTATACAATTCTGTGTGATTCTGTGAAACTGCCTTTTTATAGAATAAGCTTTAAATTAACCCTGTGAGGAGAGGAAGGTTTGAAGTACTCCATAGCATTACAGTGACATTTGCTAGCATGTTCCAAGGAACTGGTCACCAGTCTCATTGAAATATTTTTTCTCAGTGGGATTCACACTGTTCATTCATTCAGTTCTTCAACAGCTTGTACACTTTGGTAATAACAAGGTGATGATCGGTCAGGCAGAATGCCTGTTCCCACTGAAATCAATAGCAAAACTCCCACAGACTTCAGTGGAACAAGCAGCTTGAGAATCCTAATATTTTATGGTCTACTCTGCTTGTTTAAATACTCCCAATTTCCTTGTTTGAAATGGACCACCTTTTTTACTAGGACTACAAACAGTATATTGCTTTTCTGTTTCCGAAGCAAAAGTATCTTTTCCTGTTTCTGAGGAAGATATCTTTGTACTTATTAGCCATGACCCATCCATACATTTCTGAAAGAACAGCATCTGTCATTAAGACCCAGGATGGTCAATGGATTGGGACAGATTTCATACTAAGTGGATACTGGCAGAGCCTTGCAGGTTCAAGATCAGGCCTAATGAAACTTCAGATATACAAAAATTTAAATTATACCATGGACTGAAATACCATGGACTGAAAATAGCAAAAGGTCCTTCTACCTCCTAAGAATCTGTTTTACAAAATGAAGTATTTCTGAAAGCTGGGACTGAGAAGAAAGGAAAACGTATTCAAGGTAAAACTGCTGAATGTGCTGAGTGGGCAGATAGGAACTACTAGACATGAAGGGTTCCCAAGGCTTATCGCCATTGAGAGTCTTACTCCCTGTATTGTTTAATCCCATTCAACAGTTACAGGCAGGTTGACAGAGTTACAATGATAATATAAAAAAATAGTAAGATCTTAAAAATTTTGTGGAATGGGTGTCCCAAATTTGTGTCACTGCTAACAAAAAAGCTGCACCTTATTAGAGAGCCTACACAACATGCTGGTACGGCTGTCTCAGCCACGGGAAAAGGCATGACCTAAACCCACATATTAAGAGACACAGGATAATTTGGTCACAAGACAAGAAACTTCAGCGAGTCTGCTTCATTCATTCCTCTTCTCACAGAGCTGCTTCTTTGCATTGTATGTGCAGATGTACAGACATCTCACAGTCCCAGATGGACACAGGAAGTTTTAGCAAGAACAGTCGCACAGCTGTGTGAGTGTAAAGGTCTACTGTACATCAGCCAGCAGAACTATAGGTTTGCAAAGCAGATACCTCTGGAAGATTTGCGATGCCTGTCTGGAAAATATCTGTTCTCTGGCCAGCTTGTACAAGAGAGCAGAATCCCATCTTGGAAGAGAAGTAGGAAGGGAAATAAAAAAGGGAAATGGGAAACAGAAAATGTTTGAAAATAAACCTGAGAAGGGGCCTCACTGGGTTGAAGAACTTTGTGGTTAGTTAGGCAGTGACTTCGGTGGGTATAAGACCATGCTTGAAGAATTACAGACCCGTGGAGGTTGGAAGGGACTCCCAAAGGTCTCCAGTCTGACCTCCTGAGTCAAGCAGATCTTATTGGAGCAGGTTGCTCAGGGCCTTGCCTAGGCTGGGTTTGGACACCTTCAAGGATGGAGACCCCACAGCTTCTCTGGGTGCCTGTTCCAATGTCCAGCCATCCCCATTGTAAAAAATTTTTTCCTCATATTGAGTAGGAATTTGATGTTGTAACTTGCTTTCCTTATTATATACTGCAATAAGATCCCCCCAAGTCTTCTCTTCCTAACGGTGAACAAACGCAGTTCTCTCAGCCTCTCCTCATGTGTCCTGTGCTCCGGTCCCCTGACCATCTTGTTGGCCCTGCATTGGATTCATTTCAGTGTGTCCTGGTCTGTCTTGTACTAGGAGCCTAAAACAGGACACAATCCTCCAGGCATGGTCTCAGAAACACAAGGAGAAGGCAAGAATCATTTGCCCCAGCCTGCTGGCTATACTCTTGCTAACACAGCCCAGCATTTAGTTGATCAGGGAAGCACTGCTGATGCACTCATGTCAGAGTTGTGCATTGGGACCCTCAGAACTTTTTCTGCAAAGCCAGTTTGTATGTAGCAAGTCTTTGCCCAGCTTGCCCTGCTGGATGGGCTTGTTCCATCCCAGACATGGGACGTTTCATTTGACTTTGTTGTACTCCCTGACTACAGCCCATTTCTCCAGCCCATTTCTCCAGCCTGTCTAGGTGACTCCAAATAGCAACCTTGTCCAGCAGTGTATTGACTGTTCCCCCCAGTCTGGTGTTACCTGAAGACTTGCAGAGAGCGCAAAGGAACCATATGCCAAAGTTCTTCACTGAGATAGGTCGTCTTCTCACTGAAAAGTCTTTAAATCTTGTGAGCGGGATGTGAGGAGTTGCAAACATAACCAGCTTCATATTATGAGCTTATAAATAACATTCTGCTGAGACATAGCTCCCTCAGGGTCACTGCAGGTAGTCTTCTACTACAGGGTAAAGTTAGTACCACTTTATCATGAGTCCATCATTGGATAGAGCAATGGAGGACAATTTCCTAAATCTTACTCTTTGGACTGTGTTTCAGGATGGGTCCGACTTAAATATATAGAGTGGGGGAGGGAGGGGAAACTGTGTATCATATGTCTGGGACAGATCAGCCATGTGAGACAGTCTTTAACTGTTGAAGTAGATTTCACAATCTGAGTATAGGAGAGGAGTTTGTTTTCCTTTAGCTGGTCTCGTCTCCATCAGATGACTTCCAGTCTGATGTCACACCTGCGTGATTTGTGTAACGTGTCCAGACTATTCACTTTAGAGTTATTAGCTTCGTTTTTGCTACCTGTTGGTTTTATGCACTGAGTTTTTAACCCTTGGGATGTTGCCAGCACTGCCCAATTTTTCCCCTATTGTATATTCACACTGACATTTCTTAGTATTTTCTGTCACTTTGTGGAAGGTTGTGGGAGCCCAGTAGCAATTCCCAAGTCCCTAAAAAGTGATTAGCAATTATTGTTCTGTAAGTGCTTAATAGGGAGATTAAGACAGGCCACCAGGTGTTTATGCAATAACACTCGGTAGCATGGAAATCCAGCTCTAACTATTACATGGTGTAAAGCAGGTAAATGGCTGCCCTCAGAGAGATCAGCAATTATTTTGATGCTTGTATTATATCCCATTTTCTCTAGCAGGTTGTGCAGTTCTATTATTTTTGAATTTTTCATTACCTGATAGGGGTTTATCTGTGTTTATAGTAGCAGATTGATCTGTAACCGCATGATCAGTTTCTGTTAAAGGTATTTTTCTTGCACAATCAGCAAGTTGCAAAGCCGCATTTTTAGTCCGCCCCTTTGTATCTAACATGGCATATTTGTATACAGCAACAATGGAAGGGGGCTACGCTTCACATTGCAGATTTGAAATAAGTGATAGTGAAATAGCTTAGGAGGAGAGCAAATGTTCTTCTGTAGTGAATCGTATCATTCACAGTGTTGTTTTTTTCTGTTTCAGGAGGTTGGAAGCATTATCGGAAAGGTCAGGAAATTATTTTCTCTCTTTATTTTCATGTCAAAATATTGTTCATCAGTTCACTTCATCAGCCCAGGCTAACTTTTTTTCTGTTTCTTTAACAGAAAGGTGAGACAGTTAAGAAGATGAGGGAGGAGGTAAGACAAGCCTTGATGTCTTTACTTGCCTTTCTTTCCAGCTCAGAGAACAGGGAAATTCAGCGTGTGCAGACCGATACTGCCATCAAGTGGGCAGTTCATTTAACATCACCATTCTTTGCGAGTGGTGGTGTGTAAGTGTGCTGGCCTAAATTAAACATCGCTGTTAATGTAACCTCCTTATCGCCACAGCACTCTGGAGTCTTTCATTCCCATAGCAGTGTGCCTGCTGCTGTCTTATCTCCGGAGCAGCTTAGCCAGCGTGATTCTGTGCATCAAAACCACCGTATCTTTCTTTAGCATACCAACATCGATCCTGCACGTGGCTTGGCCTCCTGGTAGAGAGCTTCCAAAATCTGAAACCAAGCATTAGACTGATGCTACATCAAGTTCGAGGGTAGACAGAAGCTTCAGCAGAGCTGGAGCCAGACTTCCATAAGCCAAGGCATCCCTCTGCCGTGTCTTGGCAAAGCCTTAACTTTTCATCCTTTTGCAGCAGTGAGTGGGATGTGGACAGGGTAGACTTGCACACCCACCATTCACATCCTTTGAAAAGGTTGTAAATGCAAAAAGGCTAACTAAAACATGGCACCGCGTAAACCTCAGTCTCCCCAGGCTTCTTTCCCTGCCGCACCGCAAGCTGCACTGTCTTCAGAGGATTGTGTCCAGGTGGAGGTTACAGACCCACACTTGTCCTGCAAGGCAGCACATCCTACCTGGGGGTCCATGTAATTATCCTTCTTTGAAGCAAGTGCTAAAAGCATAAGTCAAAAGACAAATCCTACTGTTTAAAACTTTAGGAGTGCAAAGTGTATAGAGAATGCCTCAAGAAAAGTCAGTTTGGTTCTGGTAAATCTGCACTACATTACTATGTCAGCTGCTTTGTTGTTTTATACACTGATAGAAGGTCTGTGGCAGGGAAATCTCAAAGTATTTGTAGTAAAGAAAATTGCTGAGATCCATCTTTAAATACACACAATAGGGAGTTGACTGTCAGGCTGAGTCCAGGGCTCCTTTTTTGATGATAAGAGCTTTAACCCATGTTTTCAGACATAAGTACATTTGCTAAGACTTAAAAAAAAAAAAAAAAAAAAAAAAATGTTTCCAATACACTAGGTAATCCTGCCGGTTGATTAAACACATAGTAGTTTAATTATTAATTATGATCACAGGCAGATATCTTTGGACATAAATTGCATGCGCAAAAGGGAAGCCAGCACTGGAGAGTGCTCCTGACTTCTGAGTTAAACATCTTAGAGGAGAGTTACGATCCCTGGTTAGTTTTTCAAGACAAATAACAAATGTTTTTCTTCCACTCCTGAAAACCTACCATCATGTACATGTGGTCACAGAAGGCTTTATTTGGTTGTTTGGTTTTTTGAACAAATTATATGCATCTTTATATCAGTACAGGACTAAGAGGCTATGTCTCCTTGTGATGATAACTCAGTCCTTCTTTTAAATAACTACTTCAGTACTTCTTTAAAAGCAAAACACAACTTTATTTTGACTTTCCTGACAAACGTGGCAAGTTGCATGCCATCTTTATGGAATGAAATGCAACTCTGTCTTGCTCTGTCAGAGCAAGAAATGTCAGAGACAACTTTGGGCCTAAAGAAAAGTACTAAAACTTTGGTTCTGTGCCCTGCAGTTGTTAACTTCCTACACAAATATGGAAGCCGCCACGTAACATTTTAATTGCCATAGCTCTGCTTTGACTGGTCGTCTCTCAGAGGAGCGACATCTGTGAGTTTTGGCCGCTACTAATCCACGGTGGAGCTATCTTTCAGACAAGCTCCCATGGCTCCAGTTTCAAAGGAAGAGCCGTGCTTTGTGCGAAGGCGGCCATGGGACGGGCAGGCCTGCCTGCCGCAGGCAGCCCTGCCCAGCATGGCGCCTGGCGTCCTCCCTGCCGCGCCGAGTCCCATGGCCCCGGGTTCACGTGTGCTGTCAGCAGCCGGACATTGCCACCAGCATGAACGAGCCCTGGGCCATGATCTCCTTCCTGATCCAGAGCTGGTGTTTGATGAGGGCAAGTCCCGCTCAGGTTGGCCTGTCAGAAAAAGTGTCTGCTGCCCTTTCTTACCTATGAACGCTGAGTACGTCTGCCAGCCAAGTCTGTGGCAGCAAGATTTTTGCATCAGTAGTGTTGGGTTTTGTTGGGTTTTTTTTGTTGTGTTTGGTTGCTGTCATATGGGGAAATACAATATCTTGCTGTTGAGCAGCAGTATGCACGTGAATAAGGGCTGAGACACACAGCACATCGGCTGATTCATGGTAACCCTGAAGGCAAAGGGCCAAATTAACCCAGATTATCTTACGTTCACTACAGGCCCAGTCCTCAAGAAAGTCAGTGCCTGTGGATGGGTTGAGGCTCCAGTGACTTGTTAGGCTGCCTTAACACATTTCCATGCCTGAAACCTCAGGGAAAGTGTAGGGTGGGTCTTACCTGAACTGGATTTCATCATTATTTACTCCAAGATCCTCTTAAATATATTTACATCTGGTTTAGGGGTTTTCTCTGCACTGCCACAGTGGCATAAAGGGGACTAAGTATACCTGACAGCCATCTGGCTTGTCTCCAAGACTTACCGTTTTCTAACTCCTTCCAAGACACTCCTTGCCTTAAGGAGATAACACCATCACTGTTGCCTGTCCTACCACTACTCTTTTAAAGGGTTGTTCAGTGCATACTAATTGACTGCCTTCACATGAGACACGTCTATAAGGAACCTCCTCCACAGTGCAAAGCAATGCTCCAGCTAGACAGATCAAGCCCTGCCTTTGGGTCTCCAAACCAGAGAGGTGCATCTTTCCTGGGAGATGTTGATAGTCCCTGGAGGCAACAACCTCATCTGAAATTCTGCAGCTCTGGTCCTACTTAAGGTTAACCCTGCAAGAGGGAAAGGAAAAAGCTTAATTATGCAATTATTTGCAACTTTGAGTTACAGAGGTGCTATTTGCATACTGTGATGAAGGCTGTATAAGTATTTACCCAGACAGAATCCGGCTTCCCGCAGTTAGATGAATTTTTAGAGTGTGATCAGTTTATGCTGAAATTATATGATGTTGGGCCTGCAGTTGTAGGGGAGGGAATTAGATGCCTCAAGATATTCCTTTCCAAACTATATCCGTAATCCTACTTAGTTTGCACCCTGGGAAGTATAAATTCGAAAAAGATTTGTTCTTTTTGACAGAGTGGTGCTCGAATCAATATTTCAGAAGGCTCCTGTCCAGAGAGAATTGTGACAATAACAGGCCCAACAGATGCAATTTTTAAAGCTTTTTCTATGATTGCACTAAAATTTGAAGAGGTAAGCAAATAAAATACGTTTTTTTTCTCTCTTCAAGTTGAAATACAAACACTGTTTGAATTTTCTCATGTTTGCTTTAGTGTTAAATATGATTTGTTTAATGTTCTATTTAATAGCAATGAAAGTGGTTGTATTTTTATAAATGCTTTTGGCAGTAACGCTGAAGAAAAATAATGGGTCAATTTACAAGCTGTTTGATCATTTCCTTTGCTTTTTGGAGGCTTCAGGGAAAAGCAATTGCTTCTAGTAATGTGCACTAATGGCAGGAAAAATGTCTTGGAAAATTTCTGGTCCCATTGTGGGCTGGATTTGAAAAGAATAATTGCCTAACTTTTAGCTCTGTTTTTATATGATTCCATTTGGTGTTGATGTAAATTTTATATATGTCAAAATGAATATATGACTCATTTAACTAGAAAATTTTTATTTTAAAAACAAACTATATGAGTACCAATTACCAATTACCATATTTAAAGCTTGGCTTTTAAAATTAGGTAAAATAAAGGCACTCAGAGTAAGTGAAGCAAGAGCTCAATTTACTGTAGAATAACCGTTCTGTATAGATACATACCTAGAGCGCTGGGATCTCCTCAAATTTCATGGACCAACTACAATTAGATATGGTCACCACTTTAATGGAAACCTCACAGAAAAGACAGCAGACTACAGAACACGAACCCAGGTCACTCAGGAGAGGATTTAACTCCCTCTACTTTCAAAAATCATATGTCTAGTCCAGGCACCTCTCCTGTCCTCCCTCTCCTGTCCTCCCTGGACAGACAGAGGCCTCTGCAGAAGGCAATTGACCTCCTCCTAAAGGAAGAGCCTGCAGACACGTGGACTGAATCACCTGCAGCAGGGGAAAGGGGCTGTGTCTCTCCATCGATGATTAAACTAGAGCGATGTGGATCCCTTTCTTAAGAGTACTTATTTCTCCAGGTCAGTGAGGTTAGTCTCCACATCTGCCCATAGCACTGGGAGATGCTGGTATTGATGGGAAACGTCAGCATGTGCCTTTATTTACCCATGGTGATGGTTCACAGTTAGAGCAATAGGACTAGAAGAAAGCTTGTGGGTCATCAGATGCAGATGTCTTCTAGCATAAGTAGTATGTCTTGCAACTTGCAGCTTCACAGCATGATCAAAAACTAGTTAGATTTTTTCTATTTCCTGATATTGGATCCACAGCCTCAGTTCTCTGATATTTAGACACCTTTTCACTCCTCACCTGAATTTATTCATGAACAGTTTATGCAGCTTTGTTTCTATGCCAGCACTGGCCATTAGTTTGAATAATTCTTGCTTTTCCATCCCTGAGGATTCCCCTCTTAGACATATTTTTAGAAATCAGTTTTATCCCCTCACACCCTTGCTTTTGCCAAAGTGAGCCAAGCTCAATCTTTCAGAGGATGCGTTCCCCACCCCCCTCATGACTCTAGTAGTCCCTTTCTACCTTTTTCCAGTTACAGTTTATGTTAAATGCGCGTGTTAATTGTCAACAGGTTGCAAATGAAGTTCCACAAGGGCTTATTTAATGGTGCTAACAGTCCCTTGTCCTAGTTATCATGCTAACATATCCCTACCACTGCTGGAAATGCCTTGCCTCCTACTAGTGTAATGTTTTGCACACAACCGTGCTGTGCCTGGCGGGTATCCCCAGCTCCTGCTCAGGTGTTTTCAGTGGGAACCTCTTCGGTCTCGGCAGACATTCCTGTCAGCCCCCAGACAAATGACCCTTTTTTTTATACTGCAAATGTTAATCCCGTTTATATTTCTCCAGTCCTTCATGGGTTTTCAGATCTTCCTGTGTGATATTCCAATCTTTCAACATGTTGATAAAGTACCCTGGTTTTGTGGCATGGTACATTTTATAAGAACACTAATTTTTTTTCCTTACCAGTTATTAATGAGATAAGAATGATTTTGAGGTTGAAGCCTGCAGAACCACACCAGTAATTCTGTCCAGCCCAATTTTAAAACCACCTGTTGTCATCTGTTTCTCAGCTTTATCTCCTACCCATCTTGTACCAACCCCTGTTTCTTCTAGCTTAAGATGCAGTTTCATGTATGGTACCATACCCTGCAATCCACAGAGACCTGGAGAGAGCAGTCTCTCTGCTCTCTACACGAAAAACCTGTCCTGCTTAGGGCCTTATCCTGAAAAATGCTGAGGGAATCATTAACAGAGACAATCCCTGCCAGTTCCCACCAAAACAAGTACCCAGTGGAAATAATGCTGCGTTTCTCATAAAAACATCAAACACTGCACAGCATCGGATCCCCACCCCACCACCCAACACGATGCAGCCTTTGAAAGTGCTGTAAATAGCAATAGGCAAAGAAATCTGGCATTCAGACATCTGACTGGATTTTATGCATATTTACCCTTGTAGATTTTAGAGGGTAGTCTGGACTCTTCATGTGGGTATGAGCAAATGGGTATTGGCACTCCCTGCAGATCAGGTACTGCAGTTATACGCTTTGAAATATCTGTATTTAGTTTTAATATAATTGGCTTCTGGTATATTTAAAAGAACAGTGGTAAAGAAAAATGTCTCTCATAATCAGTTAGGTTTCCTGTAATTATTCATGTCAATAAAATGAGGTAACTGTAACACTGTGGAGGCAAAATAAAGTACTGTTTCAGAAATTACAAATGAGCTAGCTACCAAATGTTATTTTTCATGCATATCTTTTTGTTGGAGATTTCTTCAGCCATTTAAAAAATTGAAAATCCCAGAACAGACAGTGCCTGGCCCAGTTCTGGTTATCGCAGCTTCTTTCAAACAGAACAAAAAAGATGAACCTGTGGGACTGCTGCTTTGAGGGATTTTTTTGATATTTGTTATGCATGCCTACATGAAGCATTTTGACATGAAGCCCTTGAACCCTTAATTTCAACTCTACAGCTGTGTAACTGGGGATAAACAGGTCTAGGAAGACATAAGAGCCCTGGAATGCTTTTCTAATGTTAGCAAAAAACTCAAAATGTGTCAGATAAATAGAAAAAAAGAAAGATCTGGAGGAGTGTTCTCTGTGCAGTTGCTCTGCAGCCTTATATCATTCTACTTTGACAACCTTCCTAATAAAAGTTGATTTCCTAGCACCCTGATGATGAATCTACAAGCTAGGCAGGTAATTACATAAACAACTAAAGTATTCACTGCAGAGGAAAAAGAGAGAAGTTAAAAAACGGCACTAACCCAGGCAGACCACTGGTGTTGCAAGAGAGGATGTTTTAGAGCAGTCATTTCCAGACTGGAGGCTGAGACCCAAGAAATGCAGCTGGAAGTTCACTGGTGAGTGGGGCAGCTCTAGCTTTGGATATAAATCTGCATAATCCACTGGAAGCACGTGGTAGTTAAGTGCTGGCATAACCAGCAGGCAGGGCTCGGTGGTCAGACCTCTGCAAATAAATAAGACGTTTGGCAGAATCCCTGTTCATCTGCAAACACTTATGAAGAATTTGCTCAGCTCTTGGAAGAAGGAGGAGAGAAAAGGAAGGTGATAAAAGCAATTGAGACGATGACTTTTTGGCAAACATTACCTCTTGCTACTACAACTACGGTAAATCCTGTGGTGGCCATTACCAAGTGAGGAGCCACCTCACAGACTCATGTTTGCTGTGAAAATTGGCAGGTTTAACATTTCATTTAGAAACCAGTAAAGAATTTTGACACGTTATCCCCGGTGGTTTGGTAGATTTCTGAGCTGCCAGGTTTGCTTGCCTTGGGAAGCCTTAGACACTGTGACTCTGGGATGCCAAGACCTAGGGATGCTGCAAGGCTTCAACGCTGGGACCTGGCTCCCCCACCATTTCCAGGCTCCCAGTTAGCCAAACCTGGCTGAGGAGCAGCCCAGGCAAGCGGGCAGAAAGCCATGCAAGGTCCAGCTCTGAAGAAATGGATGCAGTGCCACAGAAAGTAAGAGGTTAAAGAAATAGGAATCTCCCATTTTGAAAGACGCCTGTTCTGTGAGAAAGTCTCCAGCCCACCCTACCTGGGAGCCTGCAGTTTTGGAGGGGATTTTTTTCTGTTCATTTCTTTTTTGTTGTGATTTTAAGCTGGACTGGTGCCTTTATGGGTGTGCTGCTGAGCCTGTGTGTTTAGGTTTTTGCTCTTTTTAAATAATGAGGAGAAAATAAAGGGAATAGCGGCTTCCAATTTCTGTGAAGTGCTTTTGAAAGGGATAAGTGCAGTGAAGGCTTTGAGGCCAGGTCAGATATGGTATGGAAGTGGGAGACATTAGCAGGGTCACGCTGGGTGGCTGAAGAGGGTTATTTACCTACGTCTGGGTGATCGTGTGCCTCCACCTGACACAAACATGATATAGTGAGATGGCATCTTCCAGCTGAAAAATTGGCATCACTTGCACTTTATTTCACATACAGGGGTGCTGCAAAATTCCCTTATCCCTCTCGCTTTATTTTGGATTGCTATCTCTCACTGACACGGGCACTAAACAAAATGTGAGTTGCTAGCTGGCAGAGGAATGATTTGATAGCTGTCTTGTGGCACGCAGCAATGACTCATTCTGTTCGAGATTTTTTTCCTCTCTTTTAATGTAAGCAAGGTCACACCAAGCCATTTCTTGGGTGGAAGAATGCTGCCATCATGAATGTGGAGGTACTGTAGGAATCAGTGCTGGTGTCACTGAGATCCCGCACCAGTTCAATGAGGCATGCAGAGCTGTTTAAAGTACTTTTTTTTTTTTTTTTTTTTAATTTAGGGTCCTAATCACTCAGTATAGGCACGGGTTTTTTTTTAGCAAGTGGTAGTCTTGATAAGTGAGAATGTAAGGAATCACATCAGTTCTGTCTGCTGGAACTCTTGTTGCATCATAAAAGGGTTAAATGAATATAAAGTGCATGTCTTCTGTCGTTCCTGTCCTAATCGTTTGGCTAGCGTTTCTGTGCAAGGTGTAATAGGTGTGCCATGCCACCTCACAGATGGATGAGATGGTCTTTTTCAGCTCACAGCTAGTGTTAGCAAACCACATTGAGATTCTCATGAGTTGTTGGACAAGTGCCATGCAGCTTGTGGCTTTTTTTTGTGGTCCTAAGTGCTCTCAACAGCATCCCATCAATCACTGGGAAGATAAACTTTATCTTTTCCTCTGTGATGAAGACTTTAGAGGGATTGTTTTGTCTTGCCTAGAAGATTTGGAACAAACAAAATACATTTAAAACAATGTAAACCTTGCAGCAAGTAGTATATTGAAATGCTCATGAGAATGTACAGTGTAGTCTCTTTGGATAACGAGATACATGGATATAAGTTACATTACCTGGATACAGGTAATTGCTGTTCTGCTGAGCTCTTTATGCTCTGGTTACATAGCTGTGATGGAAAAGATTTTAGAAATTATGTAGCACTACAAATACTTATAGGTCTGCTTCAAAAGAGAAATTAAACCTGGGGGGCAGCAAAATATTTATCAAAATAATCTGATTTTCTCTGCTTCAGATTATTCACAGTTTGTCATTCCCTTTTTTAACCTTTTTTTTTTTTTTTAATCAAACCTGACAAGAAATTGCGCGAAATGTAAAGACATATCATATAGTAGAAATGTTCTAATTGAGATGGTGGAAAAGAGACCAAATCAGGATTTGGGGGCCTACGAACTCAAAAGCCTCTTTGTCTGTTCCAGCTGTTTCAGCTGGTCTAATGACAGATGCCACCTCCTCCTCCTAGTCTTGCCTCAGAGTCTGTCCTCTGGTCCTGCAGCATGGATCTGCAACACCAGACAGCAAAAGGGTTCCTCTGGCACAAGCCGCTTCTGCGGTTCGTGCTTATGGCATATCACCGACAGAGCCGGCGGCTTTACCTGCAACAGAAACAAACCACGACCGAGGTTGCGTGCTCCCCAGGTCTCCACAAACAGCCCGGGCGTTTGCTCTGAGCCCTTCAGTGCTTACCAGGAATGACAAATCCTCCGCTAATTCTCACTGACGTTGTGATTACAGGACATAAACGCTTCAATGACAAACAGCACGGTGACAAGCAAACCGCCTGTAACACTGCGGCTCGTCGTCCCGGCAAGTCAGTGTGGATCTCTTATAGGAAAAGGAGGTTCCAAAATCAAAGAAATCAGGGAGGTAAGTCTTGGGATGTCTGCCAGGGACACTGGCTAGCTTGACATCCTACCGCAGCATGCCCTGCCACCATCATCCACTGCACTTTTCTCATCGCACGAATGCGAGCATGTGCTGAGTGAAAAGCTTGGAAAAGCCTTGCTCTGGGGGAAGCAGGGGTCCAGCACAGCTGCACCCTTGTACTTTCCTTGAAGCTAAAGACCGTATATGAAATAAAGAAATAGCTTTACGATGTATTTATTAGTCTTTGATGCACAATTTAGCAAAGCAACCGTTTACTGACAGAAATGGCTCTTCCAGTTTCTCTTCAGGCAGAGCCCCCTCCCCAGCAATACTCAGGTGATCCCAAGTCGGAGTGCTGCAGCCATGTCCCAATTAGTTACCACCCTTGCAGCCAGAGAAAGGCCCAAGTAGCACTGGGGAGTCCAGGTTAGTAGATCAAACGCTTGATCTACTTTTTAGAAAAATTTTATTTTCATGCTCCTTTCGTGTTTCTCCCTAATCTCACTGTGCCATAGGTGACCTGATTTCATGCATTCCAAACACATATTGATTTTTTTTTTAATCCAGACTTTATCTAAAGGTATTCATTCAATGTGCTGTGCTAGCAGACACTTTTTTCTCTAACCAAAAAATGCAAAAATTATCATACGGTGCCAGTTTTAATTCTTCCATGCATGACTGTAACAACATAGCACATGCCAAGCCAAGGATCCAGTGTTTGCAATCAGTCAAACAAGAAAATTAGGTACATGCTCAGTCACGTAGAGAAAATCTGAATAGGACATTTCAGAAAAATGGAATTTTATTCTGGAGAAAGTGACAGCACTCCTTCTAAATTTATATTCATTCCAACATGGTATGAGGTATTGAATATCAAGATGACATGCTGATCCTTTTTTTTATTTGACTATGTCAAAACAAAAGCTTTTTGTTTTGAAACTTCCTTTTTTTATCATCTAAAATGTAGATTCATTGAGGTAGGTTTTATTGAGCTTTTAAGTTTAATTTCAAACATTAAAAAAAGTTACCAGATGTTTTTCTATCAAAGAAAATTTGATCAAATGTCAAGAAGGAGTGGAAAATGCTTTGATCAAAATTGTATGTCCAGCATTTGCTATGAAAAGTTAGTTTATGGTAGCCTTGGAAGGAAAGGTGATCATAGAGGACAGTTAGGGGTCTCATCCTTGTTGACGTTCAAGTTCTTCCAAATTATTTCATTTCGATTCAAATTTGATTGTCCCAGGAGTTTTTTTAACAAAGTTCCCTCTGAAGGCTTATCTTCACCTTCCAGGATCTGACCGCTACTGAAAGGGTCTCTTCTCTCCTTGCCTGCAGGGAAGTAAAAGCAGCATGTACAGCTTCCATTAGCTGACAGAGCTGCCAAAAGCTGTTTCAGAGTTTTTGCTGCCAAGCAAACAACATGTTGTTACCCCATGTGCCTCTTGCTTTGTAAACTGTGTTCGTGAAAACATGCATAGGTTGTCTGCTGTAAACCCGCAGAAAAACAATTCAGAGCCCTGCCATTTGAAGGGGTCCCTGTGCTTACTGACACCTGCAAATAAAAGGCAATGACAAATCAGATTTTTTTTCTTAGAATGCTCTTACTTTATTTTTCATCAAAGAGTCCAGGAGCTATGCCTCTCAGTAGTCCTTATTGTCAAACCAGCTTTTGAGATGTGTGATAAAGGAGTCACTTGATGACACTGAGGGGAAGAAAACATTATTTCTGTGCAGACGTTAGGGTCATAGGAAACCCTCTCTCTTTTTTTCTTTAATCCCAAAAAACCTTTGTCAGAGAACTTCATATAGATGGGAGAAGATACTTGTGTGTTGAAGTGCATTTCCTGGGTGGAAGGAAGGTGTCCAGTTTGCCTTATGCACAGGACATTTCTGGCTCAGATTCTGGACGGCCGCCGGACTGTTGGTGTTTGCAGCAGTTCGTGTCTGGGTGAGTCAGAAAGCTTGCTGGGCAGCTGCACCCTCTCGCCCTGGCAGGCAGCAGGCGAAGCCAGGCTAAAGCCTTGCCACTGGAGAAGGCAAAGCTACTGTCAGAGCACGTGGTCGGAGGCGACCTCAGCCACGAGACAGGATTTCTCTTGCTCCTCCAGATCTCTTAGGTGTCCAGGAGAACTGTCAGGCAGCAGGAATCCAGCTGATTTCTTAGTTGTGTTAAAGTAGGACCAGGCATGAGTGTGAACCATGTGCTGGTGAGTACTTAGCTCTAGGTTTTACAGCTGTCGATACTTTGGTTTTTATTTTAAATATTGGTAACCTCACCCAGAGCACTGAGTCGAGTGCTTTTAGGACATAAGCTTTTAAAGGTGAGGTTGGTCTGCTGGTCTGTGAACGTTAAACGATGTAAGTGATTATTATGGTGAGCATAGTTTCAGAAGCAATTACCTACTGGTCTAGTACAAGGAAGTAAGAGGATAGTGTTTGGCCAAATAGGTCTTTTGGTAAGGCTAATGTAGCGAGAAGTCACACGGCACATTTTCTTAAGCATAAGGGTAATGGACAAAATATTACTCATTTTTTCATTGCTGACATATGACCAAAGTCAAAGAATAAACAAGATTAGCACTGGAAGCAAATGCGTGAATGACTGCAGTATTTGGCAGTATTTTGTGCTAGATGTACAGATACCCAGCACTGTAAGTTAAACAGCAAATACGATCAAACAGGAAAGAAAAGGAGCATCCAGCTCGAGATGCGGTCTAATTTCATCATCACACAACACACTGAGCGGCAATTGCACGAGGGATGGTCTTTTGTGTTCTGTCATGTACCCAGGAACAACATGTAGGGTTGCTGTACGATTTTCAAGATAAGATTACCAAAAAAAAGCAAAGAAAAGCATGACTGATTGATCAAATTATGGCGAAATTCCAAAGCCTGTTATAGAGCAAGGAATTGATATTCTGGCCTTAAACAGCACTAGTGAACACAAGATGCAATCAGTAATTTAATCAGTGTCTGGAAAGAAGAATAACATGTCTTGTATGTAACCAGCAGGAAAACAAATTAACTCCTTGCTGACTGACACAAAGTCAATGGTTACTGAAAATACTTTTTTTAAAAAGCCCAAAATATTGCATTGCAATAATAGTCAGGAACAGATTTTATTTATAATACGTGAAAGTGCTAACTCAATATGAAATGCCTGGGTTTTTTTCTGTTGACTGAAAACGTCTTTCAGGATGTTTGTGAAATAATGCCAGTGATTGTTTTGGCCTCATGTATTTTTTTCTTTCTGTGGTTTTTGGTGGTTTTTTTGTTGTTGTCGTTAACTAAGATACATTAGTGCCAAGATCAAATTTAAAAAAAATAAAACAAAACTCGCTCATTACCTCCTTGAGTTCATTAATGAGATAAAAGTTGATGATGTGCATATATTTAATCAACACTAATTATAATTTAGAAGTGCTTCTGTACCATCCAGAAATATTCCAGAGCATAAGGCAGCCCCAAATTTCCTCCAGAGAAACAAGTCAGTCATCAGTGGATTAAAGAGCCATTTATCTGCAACTCATTTGATTAGCAGACCTTCTTCAGTTATCAGCATTTTTTTCCTGTCTCTTTCTTTTTATTATTGAAAAGTACTTCATTTCACTTTTTTCAGTCGGCATTGCAACTGTCTGTCTTTGAGGGGGTTAAAAGACTTGTCCTGAAATTCAGGTCACAGTTTGATTTGTTAACAGCTACTGAGGACTAATCTTCCTAGGATGGGAGTGTTTGCAAATTGGCTTCAACAGGCAAATCCATGTCCCGCCAGACCCCAATTACCCTGTCTGGGCACGAGTTTACATACGTGCTCTACCACGTATCTAGCGAAGAAAAGACAAAAGTTTAGAGGTGCATCCCCTTCACCACATCAGTGAATCACTGGCTTTTGAGAGGTGGCGGTACCTGCCCGACAGTGACGCTCTCTTTGCTTTGCCTCTGCTCAAGTCCACAGGAGCCCAGGTGCAGGTAGCGGGGGACATGTTGCCAAACTCCACGGAGCGTGCAGTGACTATATCGGGCACTCCCGATGCCATTATCCAGTGCGTGAAACAAATATGCGTGGTTATGCTGGAGGTAAGTGAGCGCTTGGCATATCACCTCTCACTCGGGAGATGCTCAAACGTGTTATTAATTTTCAAGTGCCCTGGGTTCCCCAGGGGTGCTGCCTGCCCTTCCCGTGCCAGGGATTTCAGGAGGACTCTGTTAGACTGTGCCCTGCCTGGTACTTGGGAGCCTCTCGCAGCAGGGTTTAGCAATCAAAGACCAGGGCTGTCATGACACTGTCAAACGACAACCAGGTCCAGCATGGAGATGCAGCCCGTTCTGAGAGAAGAGCATTTTATTCTGATGCAGAATAGGGCAGAAAACATCTAGGTCTTGTTTTAAATAGAAATAATTCTGATTGGCATAATTTAGATTTAGCAGGACTTTTTGCTTCCTTAGGGTCTGGTATTGCATAAGGCCAGAATGTTTCATTTTGATGGCAGTTTTTTAGCTCTTGGATTAAATGATACAAAATTAATTTATACAAAAATCTGGACATTTTAATCCTTGCTGAAAATGCCCATAATTTCATGCAAGTACATTTCCCAACTGATCAAGTTGAATACAAGTTTGAAAAAAAGAAATTCAGCAAATCAGAATGAAATATTTTGACCTAGGAACCATAATTTTTGACATGGAACATGAAACATCTCCACTTTTATCACATTTTCTGCTGGAAAATTTTCTGTGTTTTTTTGGTTTGGTTTGGTTTTTTACTTAAGTCTAGTCAAGGGCTGTGTCATTATGATCTCTGACACCTACTGTTCTGTTACTCTTTAAAGAGGGGAGAAACAGCAGAATGTTTGAGACAGCACTACAGCTATTGGCTCTTCAGACGTATGCAATGCATCAAAATGACACACAGCCTTTGCATCAAAATGTCACATAGCCTAATGAAATAAAAGTACAAAAATTAATAAATCCCCAGTGTTTTACTGCGGAAAAGTGGCTCTTGTTTCATTTTTTTAACTGCTGTGAGAAAGGAATTTCTTTATAAAAATGCAAGAAAACAGAAAGAAAATATTAAAAAATAATTTTAGTTTGTTAGAGATGGAGTACATGATGGCAATAGTTATCAGTTCTGTGAATACAGTGTATAGTCTACTGTCCAAGTGACATTTGTGGAATAAATAGTTTTTGCTAAAGAAGAGAGAAGCCACTTCTCAAAATGAGAGAGACACGGTCCTATTTTCCCACAGGTAGAGCCACTTTTTAAATAACCAGTTTTTACATAAGAAGTACTTAATTTTTATGTAAGTCAAATCACAAACAGCACTAAGAAGACACTGGCTTAACTGAAAGGAGGTTGTAGAGAGGTGGGGGTCGGTCTCTTCTCCCCGGTAACAAGTGATAGGACAAGAGGAAATGGCCTCAAGTTGCACCAGGGGAGGTTTAGACTGGATATTAGGAAATTTTACTTCACTGAAAGGGTTATCAAGCATTGGAACAGGCTGCCCAGGGAAGTAGTTGAGTCGCCATCCCTGGAAGTATTTAAAAGACATTTGGATGAGATGCTTAGGGACATGGTGTAGTGGTGGTCTTGGTAGTGTTAGGTTTACGGTTGGACTCGATGATCTTAAAGGTCTTTTCCAACCTATACGATTCTGTGATTCTGTAACTACAGTTTGCTTCTTCAAACCTTTAAAGAACTCGGAAAACGAATGTGCTCTAATTTGCAGCATATATTTAATTTCACAACGAACACGTTCATTGACATGAAATAGATAATGTTATGATATTAATTAATGGAAGCTATATTGTTGTTACCTTCTTTAGTTGTAGTTAATGCACTGAAACCAGGGCACCATTCTGGTAGGTGTTGCACAGACAGTTTGAAGCCTTTTTTACAGGCAGGTGCTTCTGCTTTATTTACGAGGGGAAAGTTAGCCTCAGTCAGGGGTTTTCCCTTTGGGTCTTTGCCTTGGGCTACAGGGAACAAACTCCCTTTCCTTGCATTACGAAGGCCATGGTTATGCTCCTGCTGAAGCTGGGAGGATTTTTCTCCAACCTTCCAGCTCAGTCAGACAAAAGGCAGGATCAGGCTGGTCATTTGCAATTGAACAGCTGACTTAATGGAGTTGGTAAAATGTGATGTGTAGCAGTGTAGGAAATGCTACACATAAGCCGGAGATGTACTCTGTGTTAACAAACTGAGAGCACAGGCCAGATTCTTCCAAAACATTGACAAATTTCAAAATTGTGTCCATGTTTCCTGAAATGCCTTGAAATGCTTAATGAAGCTTCACAGCTTCATTCAACTATGGCAGTAGTGAAGCCACAAATGCCAGCACTGCCTGTTTTGGCTGTGCGGTCAGGACCTTGGCTCTTCCCCTTGAAGCTCAGACAACCGGCCTCCGGCTTGCTTTTGGGCTGATGGGGTGGTGGGCTGGGTTGGGTTGGGTTGCGTTAGTTGCATGCCTTGTTGTCTGAAGTGACCAAGGTAAGGAGTGATTTTTTAATACAAGCTCTGCTTCATTCTGCATTTTGATCACTTTGTGTTTTTGTCTGCAGTCCCCACCCAAAGGTGCCACCATACCCTACCGTCCCAAACCTGCCTCTGCACCTATCATTTTTGCAGGTGGCCAGGTAAGAGCAGACACCATTTTGGCTTCAGCTGGAAACCACACCGTCTTGGCCCAACCTCAGCCAGCGCCTGTTAGTTTTCAACTTTTACTCTTTTTTGCCTGGTATAGTATTGATGTGCTTTGTCTACTCTGTGTGCTTACAGTTTTCAGGAAAGGAGAACACTGCATTGCAAACTTGACACAAATGGTGATGACTGGTATTTTACCAAGATTTAAATTTAAATTCTGTAATCAAGAAAAGTTTGCCCTCCTGTGAATTGAGAGGTGTTCAAATCAGATGCTCCCTGAGTGGGACAAAACTGTTTATTGTAGGGGTTGTTTTTTTCACTCTTAAGTTGCAGCTCTACCAGCAGTATAAGCAGTTTTGTCAACTTTTCAGAGATGATCAAACAGCAAGATATCTCTGCTCATGAAAAGCATCATTTTTCTTTCTTAATTTTCACATTTTTTAGGACCAAATAGCACATTTTGCAGTAAAAATCTATACACACATCATTTCTGCTGCTTTTAGTCCCTCAGGACCAAGTAGCAATGGGGTTCTGAGGTCATACATGCAAGCGTAGACCTTCCCAACCATGACGTGCAATGGTTGATTGATAACACAAGCACAGCGTTCCTGTTTCTTTTTTATATAGTGAAGTTTGGATGATTCCCCCTTCATCTTAAGCTATATCAGTCAGGGTTCTCATCTGCCTTTAAAACCCCATATGCAATGTGTCTGTTCCCTGTCTTTTGATAATGTTCTGAAATGGGTCTGCAACGTGCCACTGAGACATGGTGGGAATTTGCTCTGCTATCATCCATTGCAGGGGCAATGCAGTTTTAGTAACGGATGAGCCACCAATGAATGCAGCTGACAAGTACCCTAAAAACACCATAAGAGGCTCACAAGGGAACCCATATAGCCAACAGCCTAAGAGCAGCACTGCCCAGATATGTGCAAAGGTGGAGGAGTGAGATGCTGCAAGCCCAGCCCAACTCAAGGGGAAATTGATCTCCTAAATCTGGCCTAGAGGAAGGCAGCCATCTCTCTACTTGGGATTCACGTATCTGAAGCCTTTCTGGCAGTAAGGCATCCCTGCCCAGCCAAATCTTTTCCCCAGGATGATGGCAAGGCCCCTTTTTAAGCACTTACCCAGTGAGAAGAGCCACTCACCTTCATGGTGGAACATCTGCAGGCAGGTCCCACCCCCAGTCCCCTTAGCCCAGCCCAGGTCATCACCCTGAGGTGGGGTGGTGTATGGGCTGCTGTACTAGCAGCCCTATAGATCATGTCTCACCCCAGTTGGCAGTTTGGAGGTCATATGAGAAGCCAGACACAGGGTTCCTGGTGGGGCAGAGGGCACAAGGTACTGCTGATATTGGTGGTATGGCAACCCATGCCACCACAATCTGCCAGTTTGTAAGGAAGCTCCTGCACATCTCAAGCATATATCAAAGTGCCATTGCTTCTGACAGGCCCTTGTAATGAGCTTTCTCTGAATTTTTGTCTCAGAGTTTTACCTGCTACTCTGTAATGATACGTTGTGCTGTATATCCAGATTTTCATAATCTGGATGTTAGCAGCTTTCAGTTCCTGGTGTTCAAGCCTACCACTCTTAGTTGTCTTCAAAATAAGAAATCTGCTTCCTTAGTGACCAAAGTTGAATTGAAATTTAAAATAATTTGCCAGAAATTGGTCTATAATTGAAAGTTCAGAATAATTTATTCTACATATATGTTTACACTGCAGTGCTTTCCTTTAAGAAATGTGTGTGTATATATGCAGCAGCCCGTGTTACCAGTATTGTAATTGCCACTGTCTTCAAAGACTGCCTCTGTATATGATTACGCAAAAGTATTGAAACTTTTTGCTAGAGCGCTCTGAGCAGTTTGTATAAATAATTGAAAATGTCCTATTTTAAGGTCTAATAGATCTTGTCATCTTCAGTTTTATCAGTTAAAAAAGTGTTCTCACTTTTCTAATGCGACCTTGTTGATGTGAGAAAGAGTGTAAAAGACAAACACTTCTGTGTGCTTTGAATGTCTGTGTGCTCTGACTAAGCAAACTGTTTAAGAAAATGCTTAAGGTGTTTGGGCGTCAGTATGGAAAGACACTTTAACCAGGTTTCGTAAGTGGAAATTAATACTGAAAATAAAATTTTATCAGCAGTGTTAATTCCATCCAACCTTTTGGCTATGCTATCGGAAGTTATTTTTCCATTCTAAATTACATCATGGCTATCTTGAAAGGTTTTGGTTTCTTTAATGCTTGCATATCAAGCACCACTAGCAAAATCAAATTTCTAGTTTTCCTTGACAAGTTGGAGTTCTTCTGCTTTAAGTATTGCTTTTAATTCTCTTGTGCTTCTTCGATACTATATTGCATGATGGAACTAAAAGGAAGCTGAACATTGTCCTGCCCTGCTCTGCCCCTTACCAATATTTAGCATATGCAGTGGTTAAAAAAAAAAAATAAATTCAGCACTCCTGCCTGATGGAAACAAATTGGAAATTTCTACCCACTGTGCTACATTGCTGTTTAGATGGGTACGGCTTAAATTGAGGAAGATTTGTAGACCAGGTCATTCCTGCTGTTACTAGTGTCAGTACATCAGTAGGAGAGTTGCCCTTGACTTGGATGGAAGTAGACCCATAGCTCATGTCCTTAGTGAGACGTTACAGTACAGATGTCTCAGTAGCCTCTACCAGGCTTGTACTTAGTATGCCTCAGCCACAGAAGGGCACAGTTCCTCTGCCAAGGGATAAAGCAGTCAGACAGTTTTTCTCAACCTAAATCAATCAAATGACCTTTTGGGAGCCTAAGAAATGAAAAGCTTTTTTTTTCTTTACTGGGAAAGAAAATTCAAGACCCATCCATGCTGTCCATACTGCTATGTCCATGCTGCTTTGATGGTTTTCATTGACAACCAAGTAGAAGCTAGTCTGAGCTCTGAATGTTAATTATTTTTTTTATTTCTCCAGTTTGTTTGCTTCCTCGTATGTATACACGGAAATATGAGGGAGCGGAGTGATGAGGAAAGGGGTGACTTCTATGAGGTTTGCTGCTGATTTTTTTGCGGTGGTTTCTTGCTGGTTTGCAGACCACTGCTTGGGAAGCACCCATGTAAAAGATGTTCTCTCAGCTGGGTTTGAAGTAAAGCCAAGATTAGAAAGGACACTTGTGACCCAGCACAGAGGTTCAGAGACCAAAGCGTGGTTTCCAAACCCGTTGTTTGCTCATGGACCTAAGCCCTAGCCCAGCACCATTTCCAGCTATAACCTCCCTGAGGCTGCTCCTGTGCTTGGCTACGCACAGAGCCCCCACTCAGCAAAGCAGCATAACATCCCCTTAAGGTTGTCCTCATTCGGTAAAACACCTAAACACATGCTTTGCTTGCTTGAATATGTGCTTGCTTAAGAGCCACGGAGAGCAGTGATCCCCTGTTTTGGTGAACTGGAACCTTTTCTTGTCACTTATAAACCATCTGGAATGGCCATCCCCTGTAGATGCATGTGAGTATGTATGCCCACGAGCATCCCATTGAGCCCAGTCACACACACTTCCTCCTGAAAAGTGCTCATGTGCATAATGTTTGCCGGATTGTGGCCTTGCTTTATAACTAATTTAAAAACTAAATGAAATGTTTCTTCTTCTGAAGGGAAATTCTGCTGCAGAAATGTGCATTAAGCAGTTGGGGCATTAAAGGTTTTAATATCCGAACTCCATTAAATGAATTGTTTTATCATTTGCAGAGGATTCATTACTTTCTAAGAGGCCTTTTGTCAAATAAGCATTTTGCAAACTAAGCTAATCAGTTCTGTTCCTGTTTATAATTCTCCCACTACAAATATTTATACATTATAATTTGTCTTTCTGCTTTCCTGCCTATCGAAGCACAAGCACATTAAAATTTTTCTGACATGCCGTTGCATTCAGAAAAGCCCTACAGGATATAATAGAAAATTATAAACTCTCTATAGTTTTTTCTTTGTAGGCCATTACAGAGAGTTAAACAGCACCAGCAGGAGAGACGAAGGGCTGTGCTAACTAGTGCCAGACATGCCACAGTATCCCCCCTTGCTCACGTGCTTTTTTTGCCTCTCCCACCTCACCGCAGTGCTGCCAGGACTGACGCCAGAAACTATACCCCTTGCACTGCCCTTGTGGTGCAGAAAGGCTGGATTTGGAGGGGAGATATTTGGCTTCTTGTGGAAGATAAGACTGCCACGCTGGGGGTCTCCATCATGCTCCAAACTGGCACGCTGGCCCCGTGCCCAGGCACTGCAGGACAGGCTGCCATCCAGCACACGTGCTCACATACCCGTTGGCATGGCAGCCTGGGGCATGAGGCCCGTGGAGAGCACCAGGGCACACGTTTGCTGGCGTTTAGCATCTGTGATCGTCAGTAGCCAGAAGAGGTGGCTCAGAGCTGCACACGGCAATCAGGAGCTGGATGTCAGGGCAGGACATCCCCCGGGCGGGTCTGTCCCATCCTTGCTGCCCCAGCATCAGCATCTCCCCATGTGCATCAGTGGCACTGGGTGGATGGGTCGGCAGGGAGGGGAAGGGGCCACCACCCATGCTCCTCAGCCCCCGTGGTGATCCCAGCTCTGCTCCCAGCAGACGGAGCTGGGCTGAAGAGGGGTCCTGAGGACCAGGGTCACCAGAGCTCGAGCAGTGGCAGTTGGCATCCCCTGCTTGCAAGGGGTGCGTGGGCAGCCCGACTACAATCTTCCTGTCCCATGCCAAGCATTATCAAGCAGCACAAGACAATTGAGCTTTGCTCAGCCATTGAAAGTGATGTGGGTGGCACTCACCTGGGGAGCCAGAAGGAGATTTTCTGATTAAAACAGGAACACTGCTTGTCCCACCTGACTGACCTGTGTCTTAACTGTGCTTGTTGTTTCCAGGCATTCACGATTCAGGGGCAGTATGCCATCCCTCATCCAGACGTGAGTCCCGCGCATGTAAATTACTCCCTTTTTCTTCCTCTCCCTCTTATTTGTTCTGGGCAACATTTGCTTTCTACAGTTAGCAATAAAGACATGGCCTAAGGACACCGTTCCTGAACAACACACTGTAAGAGCCACGTGTTAGCTCAGCTGCATCTCTTACCTTTTGTAATAATTGCTAGAAAGTACAATGGCCCAGGAACAAATGACAGTTATCTTGGTCTTTCTTTGCATGTGATATATTTGAGTTCTTTTAATATGTAATTCTACAGTAATTAGTTAATATTAACAATAGCCATTACATGTAATAACAGTAGGGATGTCATTTATAACCAGTTTGGGTTGTTTTTTTTTCTCTACAGTAGATTAGAATGAATGATTAAACTTTTTTTTTCCAATATAATTTTAATTAATCCAGTTTTAGAACATGTAAGATGGTTTCTCTGCTCTGAAATAATTCCATTTGATTGGTTAGTTCTAATTTCCCATCCTGCCCTGCAGTTGACCAAGCTTCACCAGTTGGCTATGCAGCATCCCCCCTTTACTCCCCTTGGGCAGACCACCCCTGGTTTCCCTGGTACGTACCCATGACCCCCTGGGGATGTCCTTCTTCTTAACAGCTTTGTTTCCCGTGGTCATTACATCATTTTAATAATAAATGTGGTCAATGACCAGCGATCCTTCTGTTTTTACACATTAATCTCTGTTCTTCCCCTCCCCGTGCCTCTGTTACAGTTCCTTTCACCATTACTAAAACATGCTTTATTTGTTACATTTATTTAATCAAAGCCGCTTCATTTGTGCCATTGGCTAAAAGCCCTGAGTTTCTTTTGTTCAGTCCTTGTAAAGTTATTATGGACCATACAGTATGTACCAGTTGGTCCCGAGTGAAGTACTTGGGCGTGCATCTTGTCAAATTTCCAGTTTGGTAACATGGGTCGAAAAGAAGCAAACATAGGAAAACAGTATGTGATCGTGGTACAGAAATACTGATTAAAGAAGTTGCAGCACACTGAAACTCGAATTCCTTGTAAAGCCAAATGTCTTAAGAGCATCTGTAATCATCACTGCTGGGACAAATGCTTCTCTTCCTACTAGATATGCAGATATAGCTACAAAATGCAATGGAAATTTAGTTCAATTAAGGACTGCAAATTTGGTCCATACTTATTAAAGCTGAAGCTGAATTCTTGATTCAAGAGAGAGAAGTCAGTTAACCCTGCAATAAATCATTTTTACTGTACTTCACTACCTACATGCTTGGCATCTAAAACTTCACAGAACAGAAGTACACGTGTACTGGTACATGCTTTGTATGGCAAATAACATTTTATCACATACATCAGATTCTGTGAGCAACTTGATTGTTTTATATTCAATGTAAAAAAGCATATGCAACTCTTAATTGAATGTAAACATAAGTAAAATGTAGGTGAGTCACTTTTTTGTAAGTATTTCTTTTCCACCTTTTCTAGTTGGAAATGAGTATTTTTGGCATGTCTTTACAGATAATAATAGTAATAATAAACACTAAAAAAAGAGAAAAGGAGAGAAAGAGACATGACATCCAAAATATACTTTTGTTTCTTCATGATGTATCTGATAAAATATCTACAAGTAATACTAAATTGCCTTTCCTAGCTTTATATTTTCCTTGTTCTTGTCATTAACATGCTGCTCCTTAATCTTTTCCTGGTTATATTTGTGAGTTGTATGTGTCTGTAATGTTACTGTGTGTTAGAGCAGTAATTCCATTTTTCCTGAGCATTTTCCTTTTGTCCACCCAATTTACAAACAAATGTATGCAGCTTAGAGTATTTTGTACATTTCCCTTCAAAAATTACCCTTCCCAACATTTTTTCAGCAACTAATCCCACGCACAATTTCCAAATTTTCCTAGGTTAATTTCCTCATCCTTATTTTAATGTATTAATTTTTCTTTTTCATATCTATGTATTTTGTTCTGCTAATTGTTCATTTGACTTCCACTTTCATTTTCCGTATTCTAGAACTCCTGGTAGCCAGGTCAAATTTCAGTCATCCATTAATTTCTCAACTGATGTGTTTAGGACAAACTTCAGAGACTATTTTTAGGGGAAACCCTTCATTTTCTAGAAGCTTTTTATGACCCTGTGGAATCTCATGTGACATTTGTTGCTTTGGTGGGTTAAAGGTTAATTAAAATAAGACTCATTTAAAATTAGTCCAGCCCTCTGAGTTTTGCATCTCTTGCTTTCTTTTCTGTTTTGCTAGCAGTTCTCTATTTTTCTTTGCTCCTCTCTTTTTTTTTTTTCCCTTCTTTCTGTATGTTTCCTTCTTTAAAATACCATTTGTTGTGTCTTGCCCTTCTTGCAAACAACTGGCATAACATTTTCCCTCTGTCCCCTGAATAGGACTGGATGCCACTACTCCAACCAGTTCCCATGAACTTACTATTCCCAATGATGTAAGTGGACCAATAGTCAGTATCACTTTCTCTTCTCTCGCTCCTCTGCCGCTGGAGGGGAAACCTCTCATCTTTGGCTGATTTGTAAACACTAGTCCCCAGAATAAACTGTACATCATTTAGTCTGTGGGGGAGGGGGTATTAGGGGGTTGTGACATGCTGGACAGAAGCAGCAGAAGTCACTGTCCCCTCCCATGTCAGGTCTCCAGCGATGCTGGTTTAGTTGCACGACGGCGCCAGTGCCGTGGTGCTTCACCGGCTTCATTACAGCCTGGGTGCCTGCTGCTTACAGTGGTCTCAGATGAGTTATCAAAATTCACCTCTCCGGTCGCACTAGCACAGGTGGTCTCAGCAGAAGGGCTAAAAGGAGTGGAAAAACGTGCAGCCCCGTGTGCCTCTGTTGGGCTGGAGTCCTCTGTGCCACGGGGTGGAGAGCTTGCATCGCAACGGCTTGTGCCGTGCCAGTCTCCGCCGCACCCCGCACTTACCTAAGATGGCATTTTTCCTGAGCAAAAAAGCTACTTCAGTTATGTAAAGGTGCAATGTAAGGGTTTATTTGAAAAACAAGGGCTAAAAACACTCCTGCTCCAGCAACTCTGGACTGGCTGTGATCGACAGACCCAGTCTCCATGAGCAATACGGTGCTGAATCTTAAAACAGCTACTCAAAATGCCCAACTGATACGCTGCATGTCATATAAAAATGCCTTCCCATTTTATTCACTTTCATTGCAAACAGGGGTGGAGAGGTGTTCAGTTTTCATTACAAATGAGGCACTTAAAAAATGGAAGATTTCCCCTCCAGTAAAAAAAGCTTTCAAGCATGAGTGGGATCACAAACAGCAATTATATTACTTAAGAGATACTTACAATATTGTGTAAGCCCTATTAAACTCAGTGGCAATGATTTACAGTAAGAAAAAAACACAGAATAACGAAGAAGCGAAGATGTGAGCACTGTGATTTCATAAGCTTTCTGTTACTTAAAAGAGGCCCTGCTGATTTATCAGTACCTGCTTTACAACCCAACTTATTGTATGTTGAGAATTTTATGGGAGCACCCTATTTATCCTTACAGTGCAAGTTTTTTAATCTCACTTTCAGGCCGATGTTGCTCTTTGCCATCAGTGGTATAAATCCAAGGTCACTCTTCTGACTTAACTTCTTTCAGGGTTCATAGTGAAGAAAGAGAGGGAGAAAGATGGCCTTGTGACCTGTAGTGCATTAGAAAATAAAAAAAACCCCATCAGTTTCTCGTCCAAGAGGTATTAAATGCCCTGGCTCAGCACTATCCTCTGAAAAGCAAACACACATCCATGCGTTGTTTCTAATAGAAGATTTTTCTGGCTACGCAGTGCATGTCTTGCTGTTGTTGCCAAAGGAGCAAAACAAAGGCCAAAATGGGGTTAGGCTTAGAAACAGCCTGGAGGGGCTCTACAGGTGCTGAAAGGGAGTTCTGATGTTCGCGTGGTGTCAAGGTGTGCATTAGAGGACCGAAAGGCATCAGTGCTGCCCACGTGTGCTGATGGCGTGTGCGTGCGTGTGTGTGTGTGTGTGCAGTGCCAGCCCAGCGGGAAGGAAAGGCTTTCATGTCCCACCGGGCATCAGGGGCTGCTTGGGAATTTTGCAGGGGGAAAAACAGTTTCCCCGTGCATCTCCCTGAGGCATTCGCTCTGCCTGTGCCCCGGTGTCGTGGTTTAACCCCAGCCAGCAACTAAGCCCCACACAGCCGCTCGCTCACTCCCCTCCAGTGCAATGAGGGAGAGAATCAGAAGAGTAAAAGGGAGAAAACTCATGCATTGAGATAAAGACAGTTTCATAGGGAAAGCAAAAACCGTGCACGCAAGCAAAGCAAAACAAGGAATTCATTCACCACTTCCCATGGGCAGGCAGGTGTTCAGCCATCTCCAGGAAAGCAGGGCTCCATCATGCGTAATGGTTACTTGGGAAGACAAACACCATCGCTCCGAATGTCCCCCCCTTCCTTCTTCCCCAGCTTTATATACTGAGCATGACGTCATATGGTATGGAATAGCCCTTTGGTCAGTTTGGATCAACTATCCTGGCTGTGTCCCCTCCCAGCTTCTTCTGCACCTGGCAGAGCATGGGAAGCTGAAAAGTCCTTGACTAGTGCAGCAACAACTAAAACATCTCTGTATTATCAACACTGTTTTCAGCACAAATCCAAAACATAGCCCCATACCAGCCACTATAAAGAAAATTAACTCTATCCCAGCTGAAACCAGGACACCCAGGCTGTCAGCAGTGCCCTGCCAGGCTGTCCGCGGGCTGCTGCAGCAAGAGGGTACCGTCCCTGGGGTCTCCCAGCATAACCGTGCATACCGGTGTCCCGTGGCCCCATCACCGCTGCAGCAAGGCTGCTCTCTGGGCAGCCCAGTGCTGAAAATGAGGAGCTGAGGGAGACAGAGGGACATGGGGCAGAGAGAGAGACAGGTGAGGAGGTGCCAGCACCCGTGTTTCGTGTGTGCCCTGTCAGTCGCATGCTGGGTAACTTGACTTCACTTTCCCGATAAGCATCTCCTAGTCCTGGTGTTGATAAACAGGCAGTCGGTGTGGCACACCGATTATTTATCAGGTTGAAGGTGCAGGAAGGTGCAGGCCTTGGCATGGGGCTGTGGTGAAGCCCCGAGGCTGCACGTGGCCAGTCCCCTGCCTGCCCCAGCTCCAGGGAGCCCCAGTGCTGCATGAGTGCCCCGGCTTTCTCATCCTATGTGCTTACGTGTGCAGAAGCCCAGCACACGCAAGAAGAACATGAGACTTGCAAATATCCACATGCTCTGCAGCTACCAGAGAAGTCAGTGTATATCTACATGTGCTACACTTATTTTTTTAAAACCAAAATAATGATAAGTACGTAAAGCCAAAGCCTCAGTAAGGATCTTATGGAGCAAAATCAGATATAAAGAGAATAAGGAGCTCAGACTTTAGCCTAGTCTACAGAAAGTAGATATTAATAGCCATTTACAATTTGCATAGCTTCATATTAAAATAAATTTTCCTCACTCTCTCTGGCATTAAGGCAGTGAAAGAATTTTTTTTTTCTGTTATTAATAATTCCTGTAACAACATCATGCTGCTTTCTTCATACAGTATGCTGATAATTGCAACTAACCTGTTGCTCAATGACAAAGAGGTACCGGAGAACAAAGAAATGCATTTTAGGGAAAGTTATTTTCCACATGCTAAAAGACCGAGGCTTCCTCTCCAAATAATGAATTCAGAAGATTTGCCTTTCTAGGTTTTCTCATAACTTCTGGGTATCTCCAAAAAGAGAACAGAGAGGACATTTCTCCAGGTCCCCCTCAGAAGTCACTTTGATCCTTATCTAGTATCTCCTTTTCCTCATCAAAAGGGGCATTTGGTTGCCTTTCTTTCCTTGCTGGGGTCTTGTCTGGCCTTCCACTGCTGCCTAAGTTACACAATTTAAGTGTGTTTCATGTAAAGCCCAGAATAAAGTGGCATTAACAGTGGCAGGTCCTTAAGGGAACGGAAGGGATGGTATGCCTGGATGTAGCTGATCGGGCACAGTTAACCGATGTCTTAAGATTTGATGATCCAATCACCCAAAATGCTCATTGAGAGTAAATTAACAAATCAATAGTAAAAAGAACCTGTCTCATTAAAAATTATGCATATTTTGCACATATGTGGGAGAGGCAGGCAGAGGCAAGTAACAGGGAAACAACTTCCCCCCCTCAGAAAGCACCAAGAACATTTTGAGAAAGTTATAAATCTGATCAATACTCCAGAGAAACAGAAATGTCAATCCATCCAAGTTGGAAAATGGCATACTGAAAAACTGCCTTTATTTTTCCATGGAGCCAGAAGTACTTCCCTGCAAACGGTGGAGGGGGACCCACACGTGCAAAACGCTCTCGGAGAAGCCCACAGTGAAATCCAGCATTGGCTCCATGTGATGCTCCAAGGAGGTCTGCGTGGCACTGCCTCTTTACGGAGAACTTCAGGGCAGTGTCCAACCCTACCTGTGACTTCCAGCAAGGCCACCCACCACCTACACGTTACAGGAAAAGTGGACCTCACCCTCCCTGCAGCCCTCTTCCAGAAAAGTCCTGAGAACAAGTGCCATGTTCTTATAAAACTAAGCTGCTGGCTAAGTCCACCCCCGGCTCAGAAACCTTCCAGTTGTATGAGAAGGTTTAAAATCAATGGTTAGGTGAAGAATTAATAATCCACACAAGACGTGCTGGGAAACGTCCTGCAGCAGTGTAAGTCAAAGCACTTCTACTGAAGGCAAGGGACCTCTGGATTCAAACTCAATAAATTTACCTTACTGCTGAGAGCCTCCCACATAATAGAGAAATAATGCCCAGAGCAAAAACACAGAATTAACCAGATTCTGTCAATTAGCAATGTTTAAGGGGATGTGTTATCAAAAAAAAAGTAATTTTAATCATTTTTTATATGTTTGCACATGGCCTGATTTTTGTCTCCCCTTAATCTAAGAAAATGGCATTTGATTCCTCGAGTAGACCTGTCCAGATGAGCTCAAGAATCAGTAGAAAGATTTTGCAGACTTAATATCCATCAGAAGCAAAGTGAGACCATTTGTGGGACAAGGCACTATTTATCATTAAAAGTAATTCTCCCCCCAGAACCGCCTACTGCTCACTTTTGGGAACAGGATGGGAACTGGTGTTGGGCTGTCAATAAATTGAAATGCACATAAATCTGCAGAGTCATTTGGGTTACAAAACAAGTAATAAGAAGGCTCATTTCTGAACATGTTTTCCATATGTCTTCTTGAAAAGCCTGTGAAATTATTATAGTCCAGATTTTGCATTATCCTGGCAAGGAAAGTGAAGTTAGATATTATTACTATTGTTTTTTAAGAGGCACAGAGTATTTAAGCATCTCTTTCCAGACCCTGCAGTAAGTCTGTAAAGAACTGTAATCATACCTCAGGAGATTATTTCTCCCTATAGAGTACTCTGCCTCAGCATATCCGACTAAAAAAAAAACAAACCCGACCCAAACCTGGAACTAAGAAAGCCTATATCTTTATGAAAAGCGATTGAAGAGTCTCTTTTATGATGAGCACCTGCTTGCTCAACTAATGCAGAGGCTTTGCCAAAGCCAACGGACTTGCTCTGGGATGGCAGCAGGGAACCAAGGGGAACCACGTGTATCTGTGGACAAGGTATGGTCAACCCCTCTGCTCCAGACAGCAGATATCAAGTTGCAGAGGCTACTTCCTCAGCTCTTTTTACCAGCACTACATTCATTATAAGAAAGGAATCTGATTTTTTTTTTTACCAGTATTTAAAAAGAAAGTGAGCTCCATGCCACTACCTGTGAAAAGCAATATTCTGCAGCATTGGACTTGGATAATAAACCAAAAACTAAAAGTCTGATTGATTGCTCCCAGTGCTGCACAGAAGTAATGCAGGGTGATGGACACAGAGGAACAAACCTATAGGAAACACCCAGCAGAAAGCTGTTATTATCAGGCTCTGTCAGTGACTTTGGCATTATGGGAAAAAATATATAGATATTTAGCATTTATATTTAGCATTATGGGGAAGAAAAAAAAAAAATGAAAGAGAGGGACCTGAACCAGAGATGGCATAGCATATTGGGAGAAACTATCAGCATTAAGAGTTTGGGGTGGAAGGAATCACAGTAGACCTTCCAGTCCCACCCTTTAAAAGTGCAGACTCCTGGTTCAGTCCTGTTTATACTGGTACCAGCAGAACTTTCCTGAAGGACTGAGTACAACTAGAAAAAGGCAAAAAAGCAGAATCCATGTTTTAGGGTTGGTTTCTCTGGGGGTTTTTTGGCATGAGGAGAAATGAGGCACACTGAGGTAGGGGAAGACAGAGCAGAAGTGGTGTAGAGAGAGAAAAGGGAACAGTTTTTCCCTGGTGCTCACAGTCCAAGAAGGAGAGGATGTCAGCTGAAATTTTGAGGTGTATGGACAAATGGTGATGCTTGCCCACAGCACACGAGCAAGCTCTGCAGGTCACTGCTATGCCCCTCTTGGGCAGCAGCAGGAGAAAAGGATTCAAAAAGAAATTGTCAGACATATGGACTACTGAGCATAAAGGCAGAGACACCAGCTGCTGCTCAGGTAGTCTGTAAGCCTGAGGTGGGAATTTAGGATACCAGTGGAAACTTTGTTTTATACCTCACACTTTTTTTATCCTTTTTTTTGTAAGCACGTGCTACTGCCACAGCCAGAGACAGGCTGCTGGGCTAGGTGCACATCTGATCTGAGCTGTTCCGCTCAAGTCTTGAGAGAGTTAAAATATATATGCATATACATGCACATATTGTATGTGTGTGTTTGTATGTACATATGTGTATATTATATATATTATACATATATATATACTATATGTATTATACTGTAGTGCATAGTAGGCTTGGTATAGTCTATAGTAGGTTTGGCTTCTCTCTCGCATGGGCCAGCTTTATCATTTATTTTCTGGAGAATTTCCTCTTGATTTATTCCGTGAGAGTAAGGCTCACTGTATGCTGAGCGAGCAGGTGAGCATCAAAAATAATGCAGCACCTAAAGTCCTTGAAAACAGCTATGTGTTTACTGTCCTCCACATTCCCTAGCTCCGTCTACTGAGCTTGGAAAAGCAGTGAATCCATGTCTGTGAAACATGCGGCATTGCCTGCAAGGTAGCAGCTTGAAAAGTCTGGGGAAGCTTGCTTTTGTGGTGAGGGACTTTTGTGGGACTGAATTACACACAGCCTGCCAAGTCATGTGAAATGGCCAGCTACAGATGACAGGGGGCAGCTGATGGCGTTAGAAAGGTCAGTCTTGAAAAGAGATACGTGTTTCGATGTAATTTGACATGGCTTCATCTCAAAGCAAGGCAGGGCAGGTGTTTTTATGTAAAACCAAATGTCCTTGGCCTGATTGATCAAAGCTTTGTAGATGAAAACCAGTCCCTCGAACTTCTTCCAGAACCCATCAGCTCTTGAGCATTCAGATATGGCACAAATTTCCGCGTAAGTAATACGTAATGGGAAAGGCACTCCAGAGAGAGCCCAAGCACCCCAGCACTACTGCCCTTCCTGCGCGGCAAATGGAGAAGTGTATTCTGCGTGAGCTGCAGGTCGTGGCACAGCTTGCAGAGCATGTTCAAGCAGCCCACTGTCACAGCAACAGAGGATGGCTTTGGAGAGCTTCAGCCCGAAGGTTACTGAACCTCTCTTCCGGATGCTTGCATCACCAATATCCTTGACCAGTCTGGACTGAATCCTCGCTACCTAACTCAAAGTCAGCTAGGAGGCTGCAAATTCTTTCTGCTGACCCACCTGGGTTCTAAGCCTCATTGGAGGACCCCCAGCACATACACGTGGCAGCCTCCTGAGTGGCCCGGCAAGTGCCGTCTCAGAGCTGGTGGACCAGGCATGTAAGACCATGTGTCACAACGTGCCTGAATAACCAGCGGTCCCATGCAGTTCCTCTGCTTTGAATGCCACAATGACAACCACGCCTGTAAACTGGACTGCTTGAAATTCTTCTAAATAATATGTTTTTATATATTTTTGCATGTTTTTTACACCAAGTAATTTTATCAGATTTCCACCCTTCTGCTTCGGACAGTCTGAGGGAATATGTGCAGTCTACATTTTCCTGTTGACACTTAGGACATAATTATTAAAGCATATTCAGATCTGCACATCAAGTGAGAAGTATCAGAGGAATCTGAAGACATGACGGGCACCATAACAGCTGCTTCACAGAGCCTAAATCCTGGTCACTGCTTCATCAGATCATCAGTAGCAACAGACAGATTCTTGACCAGTCGCTTCAAGATCATCATCGCAAAAACGATTAGATGCTGGTTGTGGCAGAAGGAAATACTGACACCTTCCACTCCTGTTGGCATTTCAAGCCACTCCAATACCTGGGGGAACAACTCTGGCTAGCAGTCAAGTAAAGACAACCCAAGGTTTTTCCCTGCTCTGTGCTCCATTCTGCTTCTGCAGTAGTGAACGCTTCTGACCAGATTTGGGTAAATTATAGCTACAGTATGGCATGCAAATGATTCACGGGAACAAAATTATGGAAGTCCATCACCGGGTTTTAACAGATAAGCGTGGATCTAGTGCTGCCAGCTTTGCTGTACAATGATGCTCTGGTAGGACTGCCTTCACTTTCCTCACACTAATGGCATACTCCGATAAAACCCAAACCCCACCTCTGGCTGGCTCTGGTGCTACCGCCTGTGCTCTGCGAGCTCTTCTCTCCTGCTTCACCTTCACTACCTGTGGACTGTGGAGGCCGGTGAGACTGAGGCATAGGAAGCGGACGCTTAGGGATCCCTGTGCTGCTAACAGCTAGCGTGTACCGGCACGTTTGTGTGTGTGCAGAGACAGGCTAGAGGCTTCCCGGTGAAGCTCACACAGGTCCTCTGCACTGGCACGTGCATTCACACACTAAGACCTTGGGATAAGGACAGGGAACTCGTTGAGGCCCTCCTGTTTGAACAGGATGGGAAATCCTGGGTGCATTTCCTGAAACACCATGTTTTTCCCCCCTCATGGGTGCTCCTCTTGTGCTTGGTCTCTGTTTCGGCTACCCAGCTACCTGCTTTGGCTTTCTGCTTATCCCTGAGCATGAAGCAAGGATTATGGGGGGTGGAGGGGGGTTGGGGGGGGGGTGTTCTTCCTTTGATAAAATGTCTGGACAATGTGAACCTACTTCTGGCAAGATACTCCAAGTACTACAGTACCAGAAAGGGTAACACGTCAGGGCCTGAAGCAGTGGGAAGGGTGGGAGAGGAAGGCAGTCTCTGCATCATCTTGGCACATCCTTCTACCAAACTGGCAACTGGCTCCCAGTGTCAACAGACCTGTAGAGCAAAGTTTCCATTTTCTACCCATTCTGGCCATTGCTGAGCTTCTCAGCACCCATCCTTCCTTAACACAAAACAAAAGTCCCCCCCTCCTCACCCTTACAGAAGCCAAAACGTCTCAGCCTCAGCTGCTGGCTTCAGGCTGTTTTATTCAGGAGACATGAGTTTTGGTAAGTTTCTCTAAAGGAACGCAGACAAATTTCAGTCTCTTCCTACGCCTGCTTCTGCCTGCAGTTACAGAGCTGTAAATCCCACTGACTTTAATAGTGCGGTACCTGGCCAAGCGAGGCCCACGGGTGCCCAAGGAGGTCTAGGACTAGCAGATGCACCGGAACAGTGCAAAGCCACATGGCGACAGCTTTGGATGGTCAGCCTGGCTGCCAGCTGCTGTTCTTGGCTTGCTGCTGCCACTGGCAAGTCAGGCTGGGCTGTGTTTTGCACTCATCAGCACCATGGCACATTTTCTGCCACAGAAGACAGCTAAATAATCTGATATTGAGTTGATAACCATGTAGCAGCGAAACTTGATTTAGAGACGTATGACCATAGAGCCAATAGACTGCACTAGTCATTCCTTCCAAACAGCACAGCAAAAATCTTTTGTTTTGATATTTAGTCTTTCATAACCATGTTTTTATCAATACTACAAATTGCAGTTAAGTGGTTTTTGCTTGTGTCTGTGGCACTAATCTCAGTCTTTGTCCCACTCCAGTTAATAGGCTGCATTATTGGCAGACAAGGCAGTAAGATAAATGAAATCAGGCAGATGTCAGGAGCGCAGATCAAGATTGCTAATGCCACAGAAGGCTCCGCAGAACGACAAGTTACAATCACAGGATCCCCTGCAAACATCAGCTTAGCACAGTACCTCATTAATGCAAGGTAAGTTTGCTTTGTAAGTGATAATGCTTCTGCGAGATTGCTCTGCCTGCTCTCCAGCAAATGTCTGTCCTGGACAGATCCAGAAAGTTGCTTTGCAGTGTCCATTTTGCATAGTATTATTCAATTCCTAATGATTTGTAAAGCCTGTATCATTAGAACTTGTGTTTGCTGTTGGTTTGTATGGAAAGCAGCTTAATCTGGTGCAATTCCAGATACATGTTGAATGACAAAAGCTGAAAAATCTGAATACTCACATTGGCATCCACCTAAAATACAGGTAGATAAATTAAATGACAATCATAAGTTCTTTAGAAGAAAATACTTTTCACAGACCCATTTTACTGTCCTAAATGGTAAATATAGTAAAACAAATTGCAAAACAGATTTAATTTCCTAAGTGGAAATTGCCACTCAGAGTTGATATTAAACTGACATTTGGTTGCTAAAGGGGCATGGGATTTATTTTTTCAGAGACAGCATCACAAATTTGTAAAAAGCATTCCCTAATGAGCTGGGGTGAGACTATCTGCTTCTCCACTTCTCGATGCCAGAATTAATGAAAGCACTGGCTGTTTAGCTAAGCCATTGTGACAGCTTAAGTCTCTCTCAGTTTTGATATGATTATTTAGAAAAATATTAAAATTGATACCACCTTTATTTGCAATTATCCTGAGAAGATAGTGCAATGCATATAGTGCTGTCTCATAGATCTACTTGTACATGGTGGACCAAGGCAATATATTGTGGGGACAGGGAGTATCTACGTATTTTATTGCCTTTTTATTTTTTTCCTTTCTTCCCTCCCCCCCAAATACTGTGATACGAATCAAGCTTTGTGTTTAACTGTGTTTGCTGTTGAGGCAGTAGAAAGTATGTGATTTATATGGGGGGGAGGGGGGAGCTGTAGTCATAGCAGGTCTACAGACTCCTATGGTCCAACCTCCTCCTCAGCCCAGTTCTGTAGTGCACCACTGCAAGCCACTGTAAATGTATTAATGGAGGAAAAGGATGTTTGTGCAGCTCTGTGTTACAACAAATGAAAATATTACTTTTTATAATTCAATTTGAAAGTAGTTTCCTAGGGAAAGATATATTGAGGGGTAGCATTGTGAAGCCTAACATAAGCTGTTTCCAGAATCCTAAAAGAACCTACAGATCTTTTGATTTATATTCTTTGTAGCAAATATAAGTCACTTCCGTAAGCCCTGTAATCAAATAAAAATGTGTTCCCTCCTTTAACCCTTAAGGATATGTTCTTCTCTTGGTGTTCAGGGATTCCCCACACATCGAGACGAGAATAGACCCCTTCATTTTTAGTTGCACAAACGCCATATGGCATGCATCTGGATCTCAGAAGATAACAATTTAAGATCTTCAAGACAGCTAAAGCATGCAAATAAAATAATGCACTTATTAATGGAGTTGCAGTGAGCTGCTCACCAGAGACAGAAACTCTAGTGAACAAACCTCTGACTCACTTTAGAAAAGCCTGTGAACTCTCACACTTCTGTTTATTACTGTTTAATGATTCTTTTGATGGAATGGGATATATGTAAGGTCTTTTAACATACTTTGCAAAGAAGAAAACTTCTCAGCAGTCATATACCACGGATACTCTATCTATACTCTGTGAAACCAGAAACAAAATATTTTCTTCCTGTTGAATTTCTAGATAGAAGTCATTTGTTACCATCGTCTACAATAAACCATCATATATTATTATGTACCATGTGTTGCAACTGTATTTAGATGAAGTGACTTCATTTGTAAATGAAGACTCTTAAAGTAATGTATAATAAATTAAGCTCTAAGGTAACATAGGGCATTAAGGTGGCTTTTTCATTTTAAAAAGTGACACTGTTCCAGATTTCTGCTTTCACAAGAGAAATGCCTGTCCAGTCAGGTGCCACTGCAGCAGCAGTGCTAGTTCGCAGTCGCACTGGAGGAGGAACCGAGGAAATTTCAGGCAGGAGGGAGGTCTGACCTAGCTGGGGTTTAGGTGCTCAGGCAGGTTTTTGAGAGGCAGATCGAGGCTGCTGCTGCCTGCGCACACTGGGAGCCAATTTCAGTGTCTGTCAGCTCTAAACCTGTCACAAGTACTGCCGTCTCTTTTAAAGATGTTGGCATGAAATAAACAGTGTTGGGGGAGAGCTGAGTACAGTACCTAGACTGCCCAAGGTATAGTCTGGTACGTCAAAATAATAATTATAATAAATAAAAGCCATATAAGCATTCAGGGTAAGGTGGACTTTTTTTCCTCTCCCCCACGAGATCTGTCATTCTTGTGGATTTGGTTTCCAGGGCCAGTATTTCTGCAAAAGTCAGTGTCTCACAGCAGCATAGGTGTAAGGAAAAAAAGCTATCCTCTGTATTCCTGAAACAAGCTGTGTGTATCTTTAAACTATCCTCCAACCAAAGTTGCCATCTATAGAATAATTTATTGAGTTGTTTTAAGACTTTTATTGCAATCTGGTGTTGAATATGTACATAATATACTCTAAATTATAGATATATAAATACGTTGATACAATATCAAGATAGAGATTCAAATCTTTCTAAAGTATTGGTTTTATTCTGTATTGATCACCCAAGCGCTGACCTCTGTACAAGTAGAACGTGTCCCAGCTTGTTTGCAGTAGAAGTGTCTTTTGTTCCTGTAAAATCTTCTGTCTCTTAACTGGTCTCCATTGTAGTAACTGGATTTTCGTTATCCAATTCCATCTTCTAGCTTTTATTAAGACTGAACCGCAGTTTATGTTTCCTGTGTAATATTTGACTTTGGGTTATAAATGAATTGTAGCCAGCAGCACTTCCTTCTTGCTGAAGAGCAGTTTCCTGGAGATATTTTTTACTGCCATTTTGATGAGAGGTTCATTCACAGAGCTAACAGGACCGCCAAAGCCACACTCGAGCTTTAGTCCTTTCACCAGTTTTGGGTAATGCAGGATGTGGCCTTCGGTGTATATGTTACGAACACATAAAGCGTAGTTCTTCAAAGGGACAGTGTAAAATTGGCACCATGAAATTCTGTATGAAGGCTGCCTCATCCGCTTTCACATTCAATTTTGTTGCATCTACAATTGGTTTGGGAAACAGCCGCTGTCACAGGACAGCTGATAGCTAACCTGATGTACTTTCACCTTACGCATTACTACCTGTAATAAACGTGAAGCAGGGCAAATTAGAGCTTTAATTCTACCTGTGCGAGTACACCAGAGACGGGGAGTTTGAGTGGCTGCTACCAACACCAGCAGTTTAGCCTGTGGGATCTGTTCTCCCTGCTCGTGCAGGAAAAACCTCAGGCTCAAATAGGCTCCCACATCCCTCAGGCTCCCACATCAGTAGGAGCTTTTTGGTTTTGTTAAGGCAAATTTGGAGTAACGGAAACACTGAGTCCTGCATTATCTTTCTATATGCCTCCCTCCCAGAATAAAACTGAGTTAGAAATATAAAAAAATCCAGATGTATAAACTGAGTCTTTAAAAACCTACTAAGGTATCACCACGTAACTCTCACATCCCAAGTCGAGGATGTACGTTGGAGTTGGATCCACCATTTCAGTGGATAGAAACAAGTATTCTTGATGTAAATCCCACTGTGCGAGTAGATTGCAAGTAGCACAGCTAACAGCCCAAGGATGCTCTTCTCTGCAAAGAGCAACTCTGCTGGGGAGGTTAGAAAGATTCTGAGATGCTCATCCATGGGAGAAAAACCACAGGGTAGGAAAACCAAAGCTTTACCTCCTACAAATGGGTCTGCATTTCACGCACTTGCCCTCCTCCCCTCCCAGCCCCTCAGAGAAGATGTGCGCCTTCCATCTTCCCAGCAAAAGCCAACAAGGAGTTAATCCTCCAAGAGCCCTCTTTCTTGTGCGGGGAGGAGAGGAGCTCAGTGCTCAACCGTTTCCCTCTCTCCTCCACTATCTTCTCCCCGGTTCAGACCTGCTTCAGTTATCCTTTAGACTCACCTTCAGCAGCAGCGTTTTGGGAAGCTTTAGTCCAACATCCCCATCCCTTATGTAGTGCTGCTTCATCGCTTGCATCCTTGCCCTTGCACAAAGTGGGCAGGCCTTCTGGCTGTTGCCTTTCTCTGGCCATGAATAGAGCAGGAGCTGTTATTCTCAAAACTTCATGTACGTCTAAGGTGAGGAAAAGCGAGGCTCTCCCAAGCCCCGAGTAGGGCGACCATGCTCCCCTCCCTTGTCCTGGGCAAGAGCCTGGCTGCAGCTGCTCTCTAAGCCTGTGTGCCAGCCCCCAGCGCCAACAGGGACGGGCACAAACCCTGTGCTGGGAAGCTTCCCCAGGCCTGATGGGACTCGATAAGAAAGCGGCAGGTCCTCCACCACGCAGGTCCTCTGCGCGGCCAGCCGGTCACCCGCTGGCACTCCGCTCGTGAGGGAGAAGCTGCTGCAGCTCCTCCGCTCACCTCGGGAGAAAGCCCAGGAGCCTGACAAGTTAGTAATTACTGGGAAAAAACCCAAACTTGGAATTAATACATGTATAACTGTAGCTATCAAAGATTTTCTAACCTATAGTCCCATTTATATGCTAGGCTGCCATACCTCCCAGCTGGTCACATGCAAAATCCATCCTGAAATTAGTATTTAGGTTGTTTGCCGACCCAAAATGCAGTGCACAAGTTGCAACAAACACACGGCAAAGGGAGGATTTATCTAGGTAAACATTTTGTCATCTGAAAAAACCAACACGTGCTTGGAATTACTGTATTTTAATGTGTAAAAATGTACAGAAAAGCCTAAGTACACGGGCCAAACTCACCGTGCCTGCTTAGACTGAAGTGAAGGTGGTTCGATACCTACATCCTCCAAAGAGCCCGTCACTGCCTTGGGCTCGGAGGCCGGGTCAATGGGAACTGCCTGGTGCTGGCGGGGTCCGTCTGACGATGTGTATGTTGCATCCGTGTAGTACCTTGTCTGTCAGCTGGTAAGCTCTTTTATGTTCACTGTAACCACTGCCACAAGCTCAGAAAGGACACCGCTGCTGTGGAAGCCAGGGTGTTTTTCAGTCTTCTGTTTTACTAATTTCCTTATAATTAGACTGCATAAGTATTTTGTTGTGATTTAAAAAAAAAAGTCTGGGGAAAGCACAAATCAAAGTGAACACACTGGCTAATCAGGTTTGTTTTATATGAAAAATGCACATTGACCTCACAATGAATGAAATGAAAAACCAACTTTCTAAAAAAAAACCAACCAAATCAGAACTTTATGTCTCAGATGGAAGCAGCAAATAATTGCTCAGTCTCCTCTCATCCTAGCAAAATGATAAAGGGTACTATTTATGTCACAAAATTGACAAATTGAAAAAATTACCAAAACCCCCCGCGTCCCCCTTTCAAAAATACCGTAATTTTGAAAAGCGAAATTCACCATATCAGTGCTGGGGAGTAAACTTCATAGTTATTTTAAGTTTTCTTTTAAGTTTTGTTTTTTCCATCCTTTTGCCATTACCTGCATTCCTTAGATTTCTTTTTCCATATGTAAGATGAACTAGCAAACCCCCCCAACCTCTTTTTTTTTTTTTGAAAGAACTTGAGAGTCTCAGTAATGTTTTCGCCATCGAATCATGAAAAACCCTTTTGTTATTTCTCTTCTTTAACACATAACATGTTCCTCCTTTGACCCTCATTTTCCCTTTTTTTCTCTCTCTCTCCCCCCTCTCCCCCCCTCTCGTCTGTCCCCCTCGTCCACCGATCTAATCCTGCCCTTTCGTGGTTGCTGTCCCTCCGTCCCTCCTCCTCCTCCTCCTCCTCCCCCTCCTCCTCCTCCTCCTCCTCCCGGCCCCACCGCCCTGGCTGGACCCTCCCAACCTGTTTGTTCCTCTTCCTCTCTTCGTTTGCAGCTTAGAGATGGCTAAAGTCAGCACCCAGACCGCTTCCGTCACGACCCCTGTTGACCTCAACATGAACCTCTCTCAGTCTGCCACCCCTACCTCCACCCCCACCTCCATGGCCGTGCTGGCGGCCGCCTCCGCCGTTACCGTCAGTACCCCCCCTCCCCTACCAACTCTGCCAACCACCCACTATGCCGTTCCTGTCTCCAGTCTGCTTGGCATGAAAACTGTCCCACTCCTGGCACTAAATGCCGCGGCCGCCGCGGGGGCCACGGGGAGTTTGTCCGCTTACACTGCCAAAATTCCTTCGACGAGCGGGGTTAAGAAATCTGACCGCCAGAAGTTTGCTCCATATTGAAGGGATGAGACACAATGCAAGCTTTGCCAGCTCTACCAAGAGTCTGTGGTAGATCCTAGTTATCAAGGAAACAATACGGCATCTTTTATTTTCTGTTAAATTGCTAGTGTTAACTGTTGCCGACTCAAGTCGTCTTCCGCTCTCCATAACGACTAACACCCGGGCACCACCTACCAACTAGTTCCAACAGCGGGCGGGCGCCAGCCCAGGGGCCTTCCCCCCGACGCCATCCCTCCGCCGGGGCCGCGGCCAGCGCTGGCCCTCGGGCAGCCCCGCAGCACAGCAGGGTGCCCCCACCCTGGCAAACAGACACCTGGCGAGAAAGAAAAAACATAAATGAGGCAAAATTTGACAGCCGGGTCCCGCTCCGGCAACACTGCCTGGCACAGAGATACAGTTATATCCATGTGAAGGGATCCCTCCAACTGCAGAGCAACTTCCTTTGGCAAACTGGCACCTCTGATAATTTCTTCTATTGCTAGGGGGGCCTGCAAACCTGGCACCTCTGAGGGTTGCTAGTGCCCCCGAAATCCCACCCGAAGTGCTGGCCCCCCACGGTCGTTCTGCTGCTCTCGACAGGCCTGAAGACTCCCGTCTCCCCTGCCCCAACACCCGCCTGCGAGCAGGGGAGGGGGGCTAGAAAGTACCAAACCTCAGGTACTGCTGTGTACAACAAATGAAGTTTTCTGGTCTGAGAAAAACTCCCAAATTAAAATGACTGGAAGACAACAAGAAAAAAATGTCAGGCACCTGTGCCTTTCTGCTCCTTTCTTGTAAAGGGTGCAACAGTTTTTCTCTGGTTTGGAAAAACGTAATTTTAAGAACTCCGCTTTAGGGAGGGAAAGCAGGCTCCTTTGTTTTGCACTCAGAGGTTTTATACACACCGACAAAGTACTCGTTTCTGTAAGTACTTAAGAGTAGGTACAAATCAGACGTGCACGGTCACTATTCCGGTACCCCTCCCGCATATATTTTGTCCAGCCAAAATGACCTTTTTTTGTTAGGTTTCTCTAAATACATTCCTATTTAACTCACCCCTAACCACGCAATCGGATTGTACTGCAACTACCAATAAAATCTAGTGCTTATCAAAGGACACTCAAAGGTCGCTGCCTGGACAGATAACATGCCTTTAACAAGCACTTAACAACGTTCAGATTAACTAAAACCAGACACCTCATTGCAGCCAAACCGAAGAGAGCTGGGTGATGTAATGGCTGGTTGCTAGCTGTTGGAACTAGTTCTGAACTGCATTTTCTGTTTGTCCATCCACCTTCTTTTTAATTTCTGTTGCATAACTCAGTAATGCAATATTGTTTTCCTCACCACTTCCGAATCCAGAATCCCATTAGCCTGCCATGTTCATCCACTTTGCACTCCTTGGACACAAAGCTTTAACAATTGAACTGTATTCAGTGCATTTTAATATAAACTAAAAACACAATGCAAATGCAATACTTTTTAAAACATGGTATTTCAAAGTGTGTTATTATTATTGTATAGGGCTAAGTACTATCTCAGTATTTTGTGTCATTTCTGTATTCTGTGGGCTTTCCTTCACCTTAGTACCTTTGCACTAAGTTTTGTCACTGTAACCATTTGTAGAACTGCCATTGTTACAGTTTGCACTTATCCAAATGGGGTTTTTGGTTGGTTTTGTTGGGGTTTTTTGTTTTGGTTTTTTTTGTTTGTTTGTTTGTATATAATGAAGGAAAAACTGGAAATAATGTCAAGGTACCTCAGCTATTTAACAGCTCTAGAAAACTGCTGTAAAATTGTTCTGGACTATTGTAACTGTTTCAATAATTGACATTTAAAAGAAAAACCAACAAACTACCAACCTCTGTGTGAGAAAACTTGCCTGCATTGAAATGCTGTTCTATGCTGGTTGTACTCAAGTGTTATTTTTTTAATAGTGAGAAGATTTTTTTTCTTTTTTTTTTTTTGCCTTTTTTTTTTTCCCTTTTCTTTTCCTCGTTTTTGTTCCTACATTTTAGGCTGTCTTCAGAAGTTACTGGCCTGGGGGCTCTGTAATGTATCTCATCATGCCCTAGTGCATTAGCCACCAGACAGGACTTTTCCAAAGCCCCATGAGACAATGCTTTCTATGGACTAATCTACAGAGGAGTTTCTGCCATTTCTAACTTTCTTATTATTCTGAGACATCAAAAGAAAATACTTCTTTTACTCTTTAAGCAACTGTGCTTCCTAACTCTTGTGTTGCTTTCATTACTGTTCCAGTTTTAACACTGTTGTGGCTCATAACATAAAGCAAAGAAAAGTTATTTTTGGGGGTTAATTTTCATTGATGTTCATGCTTTGGCTAATCTGTATAAAAGCATGGGCCGTTAGTGTTCTAAACCACTGTATTCAGCTAGAGACTCGACAGTAAATTAAATGAGACGTTTTTATAAATAAATTTTTTTCCTGATTTAAAAAAAAAAGACGTGGTAGCTTTGTGCATACAACTGTTGTGTTGTTTAAACTTTGTTCTTTGTAACCAAGTTGCTAATTTGTCGTTTGAGAAACAGTATTTTATGGATTGTCAAACTAAGATCATAGACAAATTGCTTGTTTTCATTAATGATTAAAGGTTTCATATCATCACGCTTAAGGTCCCAGTGCTCATTGGGAAAGAGTGTAACAACTGTGCAATACTGGCAACGTTAGAAGTACATTAGCCCATTGTCAGGGATGATGAGCCTTTTCATGATTAGATGGAGCCAGATTGTGTAATTAGTAGAGTAAGCAGTATTTCTGCAAAACCTTATTTGGTTTTTAACAAAGTTGCTCTTGGAGAACTTCTCACCCTGCATAGAAAAGACAGAATTTGGCTTCTTGCTACAAGAAGCCACTGGTTTGTATCTCTAGTGTTTTCCCATACTGGTTTTAAGATCAGATAGTGGGGCAAGAAAAACAAGAACAAAAGAACAAACTTGGATAATGAGTACCATATTGCTAAGACCCTTCATATTTTCCCATTCCCAGCAGCACCGTTCCGTGAGGAGGCTTCTAGACAGCACCTTTCTTTCACCCAGACAGGAAACTAGGCCTGCAGCATTACAATTTGCTTTAAAAAGGGAGAATGGAGAGCTGGCCCAGGGCAGTGTCTCATCCTGCCCTGACAGGCTGCTTGAGCCATTCAGCTCCTCCTTCGGATCTGCTGAAGCACTGCAGCCTCAGCCTCAAGTTCTCTCTTCACAGGAAAGTGAAAGAAAGGGGCTGGCTCTGAGTTGTTGCTGCATACAGCACATCTGGCTGCGCTCTGACCACCTCTCCTCTAAGGGCATTGGCAATACTTTCACATTTAATGCTTTATCCTCATGAGAAAGCAAGAGTTTTTGGCAGTGCAAGTGAGTAGCATCCTTAATGACGTGAGACTAATTCCACAACCTCCATCCCTCCTCTACTAAGGTCTATACTTGTCTCCTGGTACTTAGCTTGGGGTCCCAGTTCCCCTCACTGCCCCAGCTGAGTACTTGTGGGGCCTATCGCTATTATTTTTCCATGGACTTTAGGGTACAGAGACCTGCTATGGATCTTGGTCTTGAGTCTGAGCCTGGAACTATGATACAACCAAGGTGTGCATACAGACCTGGAAACCTGTAGAAGTCAACAGCTTTTTCAATACAGATGCAGCCACAGGGCAGCCTTTATTGCCAAGAGATGCTAAGGAGGATTAAAGAATGCCTCGTTGCATGCCAGCACCCAGGAAGCCTTACACAATGTTGAATTAGCTATTCCAACCCTTCAGTTGGAAGAACTATAGGCTGTAGTACTAACCTTCGCCCTGACAAAAATCTGTGTTATCATTACTTAAAATATATTTAACTTCTTACTCTTGAAAGGAGAGTAAGCTGCTTTCACAGCAGGGACCTCCATGTTCTTCATTTCTAAACAGCAAAAGCTATTTCTCTGGCTAGCCTGGCTAGCGTAAATAAAAAAAAAGAGAACATTATTGCGGCTCAACACTAAGTAGGTCAAGGCTTTGCTCTCCCAGTAAAGCTGCTAGGCAAAGGGCAGCAGCAGCTCTGTCGTGTATAGCATCTTTCACATAAATAATTCTCATGTGCCTTGCAGAATTGGCTAGAACAGACTGAGATTTAAACAAACTAGTGCAGGGGCACGTTTGTGTGTGGAATGAGGAGAGGTAAAATAAAGACACATGGACAAAGGAAGAAAAAAAGAAGTCTGTTGAGAGGGCTTTTGCAAAAAATACAGGCAGAAATGTGAAAAAATCAGGCTAATTGAGGACTCAGTTTAATTATTTTAGTTGGAAAAGATTCCTGAATGGCAAGAAAAAGTTCCTGGACAGCTTTAATATAAAAAACAGGCAAACAAAACACAGAAGGTACACCTGGAGGGGAAAAAAAAAAAAGTAAAAAATAGTATTATCCAAGATAGAAAACTAAACCACTCATGCCCAAAGGTAGATAAGAGGAAGCATGCACCTGATATGAAAAGGTCACTGCCCACGCAACTGTGAGTTTCCAAATGAAAGATAACATGAGTTCTGCAGCTTTCACATCGTCAAATTGGTATCAGACTTCTGGCAGACATCTCAAACGAATTCAAGAAGCTCAGTTGTGTTTCTCTAGTGAAAAAAATAGAAAGTACGAATGCTGGCTGGAATAGTCAACCAGAAAGAAAAGAAACAAACAAACAAAGTTAGAAGTATTCAGCCACATAACCTAGTCCAGAGTGCTTTCTGTTCTCAGACATAGCCAGAAGGCATTTATGGGCCCCCGAGGTGCATATTCATGCCAGTCGCGGCCCCTAGGAAGCTAACAGCATAAATCGCACTGGTGCCACGAACGTAGGCACCTGTGAAGTGCCTCAGCCTCACCGGCCTGCATGGGCAAGGTGTTCCTGTGAGGTTTCACAAGACAGTCTTAAAGCATGCCCTGAACCTTCCCCACCCGACCTAGGCAGAAACAGAAGTGTCCCTGTTTTTCTGTTTTTTCAATACCCCACAGCATGAAAATGAGTGCTTCTCTGCGATGGGGGAGATCCAAATCCAGTTTCTTCCATAGCCTCAGTCTCAGCTGAATGTATTTCAGCACTATTTACATGCTTGCAACAGGACCTACCCCTTCTGAGGCAAGTGTCACGATTATCAGACAAGTCACACATGCTCACTAATTCAATCATTTTACAGTGGCACAGCTTCTACAGGAAAGACTGCAATTGTTGAGCTGCTCAACTAGATCAGAGGAACTGTAGGTTCAAAGGACAGCATAGAGATGAAGGATTTGAACACAGATCTCTTACATCCTCCCTAAGTGCTGTAACCACCAATTACACAAGGCATTAGTCCCTCAGCTGTATTTTTGGAAGAAAGACCTGGCTTAGATGTCTACACAAGGGAATTGCTCACATTTCTTCTCCCAGCTAACAGGCCAGGATAGTTGTAAGTGAAGTGATGAACAGAAGATTAAATGAAGGCAGATAGTGACAAACTGCTTCAATCTCTTGGCCTGAGCGACACTTTCTAGGGATACAAGTACATACTGCCTTTCTTGCCATTGAAGCATACTTACTCCTTGGTTCCAGGAAGGAATGCAGTAATGTTGATTAAATCAGTTTCTGCACCAATGCATGTGTCCTGTCACTCTACAGACTGGCATATGTCTCAAGATAGTAACCGAAACGAAAGAGAAATGTCAAATTCATCTGATGTTACCTAACAAAAGGGAATTTCTGAAACATTATATACTCACATTATGGTTTCTAATGACAGCTACAGCATGCTTCCTATTGGTTGAATGTCTGATTTCATAGTGCAAGGTTTCTTGATGGTAAGAAAAAAGGAAGTATTTTTAAGTGCTGAAAATATTTGAGTAATATGACTTCTCTCATTACAGTTATTTCTAGCTCAGTGTTTTTAAGCTGATAAAATGCAGAGAATTTAATTACAGTGGCATGTAATAACCAAAATTTGTCTCTCTTAAAATTGAATTTATTGGCAGGGGGCCTGACCAAAGCTAACATTAATGTTCTTTTCAACTAGTATTTGTTATTCTGAAGCAAATTTTAAAATTATGTGCTTTAGTGGAAGAATGACAAACAATCATGTTAGCAAATGAGAACACTGTTTTGTTGTTGTTATTTTGGTTTGGTTGTTTTTGCACAATCACTTTTGGGCTCCTCTGTACCAAATACAGCCCTTTTTCCACATCTACTTCTAAGTCATGACAGCAGCAGCTAATTCTTCCATGGCAGGAGAAAAGTTAGCATACAGATTACCATTTGTGATTGATTGTGCTTGCCAGAGAACAGCTAACTACCAACAACTGGCAGTAGCAGCTATGGTTACCTGCTCCCTGCAGAGCTGCTACTTCGACCTCCATTTCAAACACACGTGCACACGCACATTTTGGCCCTGGAGGTCACTTACCGGTTTCAAAACCACTGAGCTGGGAATCGCAACTATTTTTTGGTGGCACGAAATTCCACAGTTCTTAAATTTGGGCAACAGTCTCCATTAGTATATCAATAAATAAGCATTACAAATGCTAAGTCTTCCCCCTTAATTCTGATTCTTCAGTTCTCTGGAAGTCCTGGAGATCACAGAATTAAAATATTCTTCTTTATTCCACTGTGACAGAGATTAAAACTTAATTTTTAATAGTGGCTAGGGACAGAGCTAGTTATTAGGACTACTTTCATCTTTACTGTTTAAAAATAGAATTCAAGAAAGTTAAGAAGTTAGAAAGAAATTAAGGAAATATGTCTTTTTAAAAACAATTATTTGTTCTGGTTAATCATCTAGCTGATGAGTAGCTCATCAGAAGTTCATAAAATTGTTTTCTAAAACTGAGGACAGACTTGAAATATAAATTAATTATGCCTATGTTTTTCTAAGACACAGAAGATCATTTACCTTGATAAATTAGCTTGGCTATTCAGTAAGGTTGGGATAATTCCCTCTTCTCCCTTACAGCCATGCTACTTTCCTTGCTAAAAAGCAGGATGATTTCTTGCCTTCTTGACACAACAGCACATGTCCATCAGTGGTCACATAGGACACAGATGGCAAAGTCATTCCTATCTTCTTCACAAAACTCTCGAAAAGCTTTGTTTCAAATGGTGAAGAAATGTACAGTTGTACGCAACAAGATGTATAAAACTTGTATACAAAACTATTTGCGGATCTATGAGATTTCTCCAAGAAAAAAGCATTAACTCTTAAACAAGCAATGACCAAGAGGGACCAACGGTGTCAGTTACTTCCTCAGCAATACATAACCCACTGGCTGGTCCATCATCTTTACTGTTTCAACAGAAGTTACACAAGGATAATGAATAGCGTGATGAGTGATGTGGTGTTTACTCCTGCCATCTGTTCCTAATAGTAATTAAAACAATGGGCTGCACTGGTTTGGATTTGAATGTACAAGCTCCCGCCACTGTAACTAAACTCACTGCCTTTAGCTTCTTACCACTAGATCTGTCTAAAGAGGAGGGCAACTGAACTAAAACAGCTCATGTTTTAATGCTCAGTTCCTTTCCTATTTATCTGCAGTTGAAACCATGATTTGCAGATTCATGTACAAAATGAAAGTAAAGTTACAGATATATGTACAAAATGGAAGTTATAAACTCAGAGATTAACATTTTTATACTGTAAAAACATATGTGTCCGTGATGCTTAGTGTAACCTGACTTTAGTCACATCTGTTTCTCTGACATTAAGCCACATGCAGAGTGGTTCTAAAGTTCGGTGTTAAGCTAGTATGCTTTGATGACTGAGCGAAAAGCAAAGATAAGTAGAACAACTAGAAACTTAGCTTAGCTCTTCTGAGAGTGAAATTGAGGGAGTGCCTTTTGTTTTGAAAAAATCTGTCCATCTGTTAATATTTTACCACCCTCTCAGCTGAAAGTTCTCTTTATAGTGATAAAAGGATCTAGAGATCCTTCATTACAGCATGACAGGCACCTTACACATTTATATTCAAATGTTTCACGCTATAGAAGGAAATTTTATTTCAGCTTTAAGCCCAACTAAGTTTTCTCCAACTTGCCAAAACATTCATTATTTGTTTCAATACTCTCTGAATGTTTCTGTATTCTGTATTTCAATACTATCTGAATGTTGCTATCTCAACAACAGTACTAATTCATGTAAGACTGTGGTGTTGTGCCAAACATTTTAGCAGTAACAACTACTTACACTTACGGTTATTAAATCAACCAAAAAACAACGGCTGTAAGCCAGCATACGTGAGCAGGAATAAATGGATGCACCAAACTGCTAAGGACTATTGCTTGAATTTTGACAGCTTTATAAATATAAAGAGCTGAACCTAAGGATCATGGAAACCAGGAGTGGTAAAAAAGCATCTCAATATGGAAAGGGCTCCCACCATATCAAGTCCTTCTTCCAAAACAGGCAAATCAAACATCTAGCTTTAGTTTTTCTCTTTATTGCTTAAATAGTATTAGTAATAGCATTAGTAATAGTAACAGTATCTAGAATGCTCTCAAAAGAACAAAGCTTGTTTTCTCCCTTTAAAACCTCACTAACTTGTTTTAAAACTAGAATCTTTAAAAAACAGGAAAATGTTAAGCTGTTTTTTTCATAACTTTACTTTTTGATAAAAATTAAACCACACATTTCTCCTATTTTTCCAAGTCCTCAGCAAATTTGAAATGTTTTAAGATTTGCAAAAATTAAAAAAATATGCTTCATTTAAAAAAAAAAATAACCCAACAAAAAACCCCAAACAAACACAAAAAACACCTCACACTTACCAAAGCTCAAGGTACTTCTGGTTTCCATGTCCCAGTCTTGTCAAGTTTGTTGGTTCTTTATTTTACTTCATCTGTGTTTATCAGAACAGAAATCAATTTTAGATGCTCTCTGCGCCTAAGATAATATCTTACGAAAACTTCCAGTATTTGCAGCTAGATAAATGATTTTACCTCATCAGTTTTCAGTGCAGTACCTTCCTCGTTGGCATTTTGTCACCCTTTCATTTAGTTATGCAAATATGTAACCATTGTGTTTTCATCCCTCTGGTTCAAGACATGTGAGGTATGCTACACTATGGTTGCACTAAGCAAAACAAGATACTACAAAGAAAAATATTCAGCACTGCCTATGGCACATCACAGAGCATACACTGTGGAGAAACTGTAGCTCAACATTTCTGAGCTTGACCCTTACAGACACAGAGAAACTGTAACAGATCCTGAAAAAAATGTACATATTTTATTGGGAGCTGGGGCAATGGACAGAAGAGCACTTTTAAATTTTAAGACAACATAAATGCATAATATTTTCCTTTCCCTAACCCCCCATCTGGGAAAACTCCATACACCAGCACTTTTGCTAGTCCTCTACTTCTATACACAATAATCCAAGTCTCAAAATTACCAGATATATCTAATGCTTCCAAAACCTTAGAGATTCTTCAGTTACTTATTAACCCCACTAAAATACCTCTGGTAGGAAACCAATAATTTTAATAGGAAAGGTACATTCAATATTGTAAAACATTTGCAATATACAGTTTTTACAGCAAGTAATACACCATTGTAGATCTACAAAGATTTTTTTTAATACACTTGGCTCTTTACCATCTCACAATCCTCTTTAAATAAATATTTAACAAAAGCGTCTCACTTCTAACAATGGAAGTAACATCACAGATGAAGAGAATATCAACCATGTTGCAGAAATGCTACAACAAAGCCCCTTTCACCCGCCAGTCTTGAGATAGCAAATCCTGCAATTCTTCTTCATCTTCGCTACCAATAGCTTCATCCTCTTTCTCTTGAGTTGCTCTTAATCTCATGGCTTCCTTTAACTTCTCCTTCATCAGATCCTGGCGGTTACGCAAAAGCTCAACACGGCGATAACATTCACTGTTGAAAAGTAAACCACCTATTAATGCTTGTGGCCTTTCCACATTAATTGGATTTTCTACAGTGCTGGATTTTGCTTCTCCGACTTTGGATTAAAAAAGTTCCATAGCTTCCCATCAATTAAAAAATAAGCTTTCAATATGCTAGTGCACCTTCTCTGTATTAATCAAGTGGAAACAGACCAGAGGAGAGGTGTGGTCAATTCTCTAGCAATGAGATCTAATTCAAATTTTTAACAACTGCAATACCACCACAACAAATCATTAAAAAAAAAAAAGCACAGAACCAATACCCACTTCCACACAGGAAGAGATGCCATTCTTTGCTCCACTTATGGTTTTCATATATGGTAGGAAGGTGAGATACCAACTGGCTATCAATTTTGATAACTTAGTGATGGCATCTCTGAAAATAAAAAAGCAGCAGAAGTGTTCAGATCCTTTATCTGCTTGCTGTGTGTTATAACAGAACGTTTTAAGCAAACACAATCCACAAGTTTCAGATTTCCATTTACTTAAAATTTCTGTCCTTGAAATACATTTTATAGCAATTATTCTAGCCATTTTAACAGGGTGTTTTGTTGAAAATGCCAAGTAGCATCAGCCTGATTTAAATATATCTTTGCTTCTTTCATTCCTATTTGCTAGGAAGAGTCAATAAGGACAGGTTATTATCTGGATCCTGTTTCCCCTTGCATATCTGCAATACAATTACTTACAGGCAGTCACAGCTGAAGATTTGAAGGCTAAGAAAAACATGAATGTCACTGGAATTAATTTGATTTTGAACTTAATTCAAAATAGCCTGCATTTAAATGCACTCAGAAGACAAAGCTACAAAAACAGACTTTGAAAATCTATTTGGAACTTTTATTTTGGGGAAAATAATTATGGTAACAAACTTGAAAATCTCTACAAATTTCTGAATTTGGTTCTACACACTATAGCATCCTAAGCTACTGGTAAAAATGAATGTTCAAAGGCAGCCAGGTTTAGCTTAAGCCCTCTCCAAAATTACATGAACATTGTTAAAAGACATCCCTGTACTACCAAAGCTCAATTTGAACACAGCGCTATTGTTATTATGTGTTGATTATCTGTAGCATGTACATCTGGACAGATGGCTTAAGTGTTGCTTTAATTTTTAGTGTCTTCTTTTTGTTGCAAGGTTCATTAAAACCAGAATTCATCTTTTTCTTTTCAATCGCTAGTATTACCATAATCACTGTTAATCAATGTGTTAAGCTACATGATAATGGTAACAATCTGTTCCACTAAGCTGTATTTCAGGTTACTTAGAGTTTAAACTAATGTTTATCCAACTGCTACACCTACCATTTCAGCAAAACAAAAAAAAAACCCACTTAATGTAATGAAGTGCATCATTCAACAAAATCTTTAAGTAAACTTTTATTAGAAACAAGGAGAGTTAGTCACAGAACAGGGCATTTTCAGTACAGCAAATGGATGGTCAAAACACAAATCTCGTTATCGAAATTTTAATTGCAGTGCAGAATATCCAACCTTGTTTTTTAAATATGTTCACATAAATTCTACATCAATCAGAATTCACAGAGCAATACAAATTGAGACATTTGACAGGGGGAAGGGGGACAGTTTGTTCAAAGAATTTGCCTTCTATTGCTTTATTTTGCCCATGCCTGCTTGCTGTATTTTCAGTGATTCTAGTGCATTCTCTCTTTGCAAATAATTACATAACTTTGCACCAAAATTCATGTTCTTATTAGGTACCATTCTGCAATTTGAGGGAGTCTGTCTTTCTCCTTCAATGATTAATGAAAGGTAGTATCACAGAAGATTAAAATTAAAAATGTTTTTATTACTCTAGTCAAATAGCGATCCATTACTGCTGGGAGAACAGAAAGTTTGAGGAAAAATTGATCTACTTACATCTGCTCGTCAATTTCTCCAATCTGACGATCTAGTCGTCCCTCCTCATCCTCTTCTGCCACTATTGCTTCTGAAATCTAAACCAGAAAAGCGCTAAGAAAATTCACCTTCATCCTGAATTCCACTGTTGTTCCTTTTTGATGTCTGTGTCTTCCCTTCCTCCCCTCTACCTCAAGTCAATGTCAATCTCCTATACATATACTCCCACCTTCACAAAAGACTCTGGAGGCAAATACAGAAAAAAAACTGATCTGGTTTAATTTGAAATTGAAATGTTTTTTCTTAAAACTAGAAGTTAAAAGTAGTTTGGCTGCTGTGGGGTTAACCTTTCAATTTTTTCAATACACTACTATTTGAAACTGAGCATAAACTACGTGCATCCAAAGTCTCAGGCTGAAATAGGAGCTATATCCCAATGCTTGGGACTTAATTACACAAGCTTATTGAAAGTATTGGTTAAATATTCCCACTAGATCCCGAAGTGTTTCTAACCTGTTATTTTTTTCAGCATATACTTTCTCAAATCTGAATGTCTGGGAGATGCTATGCAATCAATGGTCCACGCATAACTGAGAAGATTCCTTCTAAGCTGAAGAATTATCTGAATGGCTAATGCTAGCAAAATGTATCCACCACTGCTTTTGTATGAACATTCGCTCTGTTTATAGTGCTGACCACTTTAAAATGAGCAATGATAAATTTTTTTGCACCACTTTTCTTAGCAGTTGACATATGAGCAATTATTTACAATTAAACTTAAAAAACTAGCAAATAGTCTAGGGGAAGACTGAGAACACCAGGTATCTTTAGTGACAGTTTTATATTGTACAGAAGGGCAGATAAAAACCTGTTCCGGGAAGACTTTCCATGCAATGCTAAACAGTAAAAAATGGAAGTACAGAAAAACTGTGGCCAACTTATGTCTCTCTCACACAAAGTCTTTTGTCACTTTCCCAAATTTTTGGGGTTCCTTTCCAGTACATTTAAATTAACCATAAAACCCAGGTTACCTACTTTATAGATCCTTTTGAAAAAGACAGACAAACAGGTGGTGCTTTGCGCTGTTTTTTTCAAGGTTAAAATATAAATATATCTCATCTAAAGAACAGCCCACAATAAGTCCTGTTTGGATACAGAACGCAGATCTGAGGTATATGCTATCTTATTTAAATACAATTTAACAAATGTAACTAGATATATGTTGACGACTGAATCCTGATCTAAAGTTTTTTCAACTTAATTTCCCTTAAGTGGAAAAGAGAAGGAACCCTTTGCTCATTTACAAAGTGCATTTAACCACACACTGCATTGCAACAAACAACTGACAAATGCAGATGTCAGTCATTCTGCAGAGCTGCATGAAACTGTTGTTTTCCTTATTGTGTATAGTATTTAGAATCAATAAAAATAGATTCCATTACTTACTGTGTTGACCTGTCGCATTGCCTTTTGAAATTCATCCCATTCTTTGTCCATCTGATCCTTTGGAGCATCAACTTTTCGCACCTAAGGGACATGAAAAAACAGGCTTATTAACAATTTATATCTAGTGACTCTTTGGGGCACTGTAAAATACCTGGAGAAACAGGACAAATTCTGCTGTGTTCTCAGAAAAGTCTGGTCAACATACTTCAGTTTAAGTAACCTATATGAACAAGACAGTGCACCTGCAAATGGTTTCGGAGGAAAAAATCTGACTACTCCTGGATTATAACAACATCCTTGACTGTAGTATTAAAGAATAATTGACTAAGAACGGATGGTGTGGAAGGCTTGGATTAAAAAAAGTGGCTAAATTTGTTAATTTGATGGAGTGTAATTTCGCTATGTCAGGTGATAACTTTTAAATTCTTCTGTAAGCTGCCTGTTCAATCGTATATAGTAGCTATCTCACAAGCCAAAAAGCAGTGAATTATTTGCCTTTGGCATAACATAAAATACCAAATGTTTCAGTCACTAGTCTGACTAGTGTTAGATAGTCTGACTATTTTTCAAATCTAGTCTAATTTTGTTGGCTAACAGAAGAAATAGTACAGCTACATACCAATTTTAACAGCATGCAAAGCTTTTTCTGTGGTTGACAGCATTAATTACTAAGACAAGAAGACTGAAAAAGTAGTAGCTGTAAGAATGCATTTAAGATCTACAACTAAGGTAATCAAAACCAGACTGTACTTTTAATACAAGCAAATAAACAAGGTAATCTACCTGTGTAACCAAAACTTCCACAATTCAAGACTGGAAGATGTGGCATATAACATATGTTAGGTGACAGATTATGCCTAGCTCTGGGTGGAAATTAGACAGCTAGGAGAACTAAGCAGTTTGAACAGAACAATTCATGACACCACCTTTTTGCATTAGTTTTATTTTTCCTTTATTCATTCCTCTTTTTTGGTAACACATCAGTCATCATCGTGGTAAAGACAACAGTTTGGTACATTTTGTTCCTGAATGATTATACAAAATCTAGTAGTATGAATTAAGTTTATAGAATAAATTAGAAGCTTCCAAGCAAACTACGTACTGGGAAGTAATAGTCACCATTTCATTTTTCTGTTCTGTGATTATTTCTATCATATGTATATGTACTGTGTTATTACGCATTGTGGTTGTCTTTTGTAATTCATAATTATTTGTATTTCTTACAATAAATTTAAACACTAAAGATATTATTTTTCCTTGAAATATTTATCTAATCCAGAATTTATATGCTTTATAAATTCCTGATGTAAAGAACCAACATTTTTCAAGCCCACAATCTCCCTTCCAAAAACCTCACTATTAATTCTGAAAATAATTATTTTGTGTATGATTCCAACACAGAATCACTGCAGCCATCACAATATAAGCAATGTCACAAACATTTTCCTTCCCCTGCATATTAGCTAAAGTTAGAAAGGGCTGATTAAAAAGAAGAGAACCTGCAAGCAATTCAAGGAAGAGCTTATTGGAACATGCATCCACTTGTAAATTTTATCAGCTGAGGTGATGACCAGAACAAAGATCACTAACCAGTGTCCTCACAGATATAAGCAGATTCTCCTTTGCCTGCTAGGCATTCCTGCTTTCTACAAGCTTCCCAACTCATGGTGAAACCAAGTATTTGAAAAGTGTAACATACTAATTAGTCATATTAATTTTAAAAAAAAAAAAGGTGCCTCTTTTTCAGCTACACAATTCAATATTCAGAATGTCATTATTCAAAACTATTCACATATGCCAATATGTGGGCATGAGCGGTGCCGAAAGAATCTTGCCAGAGCAAATAAGAGAGACCTAAGCTTGTAATTGTGACAGGGGAACCAACTGAACATAAAGAAGCCTTATTTGGAAAGTCTCCAAATCAGAAGTCATGGCTTGACCTCACAATCCAATTTAAATACACCAGCAGCCTTCCACAGTATGAAAAATAGGAAAATAAATGACTTTGAGCCTACAATGCTATCATTTCAATAAAGAAAGCAGGAAAGTAATAAAATCTGTGGTAAATTTTACCAAAAACAAACAAACAAAATCTTTGTATTTCATATATCAGTGTTTATTTTGGTCATCATTTGGTACTGTGCAAGTTGAAGGAAGTATGAATGATTTTTGATCAAAATTCCAAGATTTTTAGCTGTGATTTTTTTGAGAAACACATTGAATGTGTACCTTTCTTTTCCAAGCATCAAAAACCCCATAGCAGTAAAAGACATGAGGGTTGAAAACCACGATCACTGTTGTAGTATGCCAGTACTAGAGATCACAGTGTATGCCATAATCTACCTATTTTCATTCTAACAGGATGCATAGTATCAATTGCAACTCTTAACACTTTTCAACAGGATCTCTCAAAGGACAATAGAGAACTATTTTTTATATCTTCAATTCAGAGGCAGAATTGGATGTACAAATTCAGTGAAATGCTTTTCCCGGGGTGACTCAAAAAAATAAAAGTAACAGGTGGATTGTCCAAATCTCAGTCCAGCATTTTAGCCAACAAATAACTCTTCTTTAGTTTTCTTTAAGAGCCACAAAGGAACCACAATCAAAAATACACTCCAAGAGATGATTTAACCAGCTCTTCCTGCCCCTCTCTGCCCCTTTTCATGTCTTCTAATTAATACGAACCAAAACAGTTCAGTCATTTTCTTACATTCTGGTATGACTAATTACCTGGAAAAGCACCTTCACGACTCAGAAAATCATTACAACTGGGAGAAATAAATCCAGCAGCATAAAATAAGCAGATCACTTACTTTCGCATCCACTTCAGGATCATCAAAGAAACCTTCTGGCAAAGCTTCAGCAGTGTTTTCTTTCCTGAAATGTTTGATTACTATTATCCCAAGTTAAGACTTTACAACCTGCTTTATTGTAGAGTTAAAAATAGTCAAGAATAAAATCCATAATCTTCTATAAAAGGACCTAGAAATGAAGCAAGTTCTTTTATGCCCTGAGTTTTGCCTACAACCATCAAAACTTGTTTCTTCAGTTTGGTCTTATCTAACTTACAAGCAACTGCACAGACAGGTTTAAACTTCACTGTCAAAACAAGACCTTAGGCTTCTTAAACTATTCTTTCCAGTGTGCTGAGCACCCAAACATATTAACAGCACAGTCTCTACTTTTGAAAGCCTAAACCACTGTCTAAAAAAGTGCCCAAGTGAACTGAACCATTACTACAGAACAAGCAAATGGTTTTCTTTAAAAAGTTAAAAGCAGTGGTTGACACTAAGCTTCAAAAGTATCCTGTGTTAAAAATTGCAAGTAGAGATGTCTAACACTGTATGGCATTGCTCCATCTCTTATCCTGCCCTTAGGGTGTGAAATACTTGTGAAATAACGCTAGATGCTGACGCATATACAAACTATTCCAAATACAAGTTAACAATATGACAGATTTCTAAGTGATTACAGTCTCTATTTCCTGGAAGGATGTTTATTTACGATTCACAAATTTATCAATATTTGATTGACTGCTCACCTTTCCACTATCTTCTCTTGTATCTCTGCTTTCTGTATGGATCCTGAATGGGAAACTATAGGAGCAGCTGTAGTTTTGCTGTCAAAGAAGTCTGTAAGAAAGGACAGAAGCCTATGAACAGAAAGAACTGTTCAAGCTTCTTTATAAAGTTATGACTAGACAGGAATTTCAATTAATACCTTACTGAATCAAGGGAATAACAGCCAGATATTATTTCACTTGACAGCCTCAAACAATTAGAACATAAAATCAATAAGCATGCTGAGAAAACACTACACAATAACAAACTAGCAAAGAATCTCCTTTCTCTACTTCCAATACAACACACCCTAACCAGCTAATAGCAATAATTAGGAAAATAAACGAAAACCCATCCATCATCAGTTAAAACACAGCTTCTCCTTACTGAATCCCTTACTATTTCTGTCATCATTACCTGCAGGCAGAGAATTAGCTATTACTTCTTGAGTTGGAGGTGGAATTTCAGTTTTATGCACAACACAAGATTTGTTTGATTGATTTTGTTCCTCCTCTTCGTCATCATCATCATCATCGTAATTTCCTGACAATAAACTGGGACCTGAACCCTTTGAAAGCTGTTCGTTTGCACTGTCTTGTTCTGTTTCATCAAAAAAATCTGCTGGTAGCCTAGTAAAGAACACACAACATAACTATTTCAAAATTCACAAAAATCAGTTACAGTCTAGCATCCAAAGCCTATTCAATCTGTGAGCAATACGGTCTTTTAGATATTGTGCAATACCCTAAACTGGGCAGCTACTGATGTAACCATTGTCTGAGGGCAGCACATACTTGTTGCTTTCTTTTGAAGTTCCCCAGGAATGCTCAGGTTAATTCTGAAAACACATTTCTGTTCCATTTTTGTGTTTGAATATTCAATATCAGAAACATTAATAAAAATATCCTATAAACAAAGCACATTTGGAGGAATGGCAGCTTAGGTAACTCTATTTCCACATTCAAAGTTATTTGCATCTGTATACCTGCTGTGAACACATGAAATACAAAATTCATAGTTCAGAGGTCATATTAATGTCACTTAAATCTTGATAACCTTCATGTATAAACACTACTTATTTTGGGTACCTACTGCGGCTCAGAACTGCAGCTTAGAAAGGCCACATTGGCTCAGCAATGCAAAAACCCAGATTTGCTTAGAATAGCTGCAGGCCTCCAAGCCAAACATTTTTCCAGGTTATATTTTAAAATAATCATACCGATCAGTTTAATAATGAACAAATCTCTCGACTGTTAATTTTGCACACATGCTCAACATTTCCATAAGGTAAGTGTCTTCTAGTGTCAAGATAACAGCACGTAATATCTATGCAAGATAATAATTTATGCTGTGAAGAAGCATACAGGAGACCTGCAGGCCTCGTGTGACATCTACTAACCCTACAAAGATGTCCAAATACTGTCAGAAATCTTTAGTGGCAGTAAGATGCTTACCCCAATCCCCTGAAGTCAAATACACTCCTATATTTGTGAGAGTTCAACTGCAAGATATGCATTTATATGCACTTACATGCATTTATATGCAAGTGACAAAAACATCTTAATAAAGATCCCTTGATGACATTTGTTAGTAGTTTTTGTGCATAAATATCATTTAAATGTACATTTAAAATTTGTCTGAATCTCAGACTACTATCTCTTCTGCAGTATGCTAGCATTGAAGATTAGAGTGCATGCCACAGTCTAGTTATTTTCATTCTACCAAACTGTGTAATACCACCACATATTAATCCTTAAAAGTCTGATAGTGACAGTAAAATAATTCCTGTTTTGTCACAGACTCTAGAGTTAATACCATGATTTTCTCATCTGCACTGAGGAAGATGCTGCCATGTTCAGGAATATACACCCACGTTAGAAAATGAGCAGAAGCAGGGATCTGCTGACTCTCTGAATCTTTACCCTTGGCTAGGAAGGAGAGACGAGGAAAAACAGAGTGAGAATGCAACAGTTGGTACAGTTAAAAAAACCCCACATGTAATAAGATCTACTTACCCAGATGTAGACGTATGTGGCTTTTCGTCTGTACCTGCATAACAGCCAAGAGTCACTTATTACAACCCATACTTTCAAAAGAAATAGCCCTCAAATTAAGTCTTACTACAGCAGTAAGTTCACAAGTGCACACTTTCATATATTTCATTTATTTACATGTTCAGTAGCGCCAAGGGAGAAAAATTAACTATCTTTCTTGTAGCGTGAACTTTCATGCGTGAGTTGCGGTAATCCAGTGGCTTGATCCTATTGGAAAGGAATAACACCACTTCTGAGCAAGTGCTTCTACTGTTTAACTTATACTGTTTCTAGTTCTGTTTTGACCAAGCCCACAGCCCCATGACCTAACTGAACTCAATAACCCGTAAGAAAACTAGGTAAACTACCAAAAGTGCGGTTTTCTCCTGATCAGTGAGCTCACAGAGAAAGACCAGGACAGACTTTTTCCCTTTTCAGCAGCAACAGGCTGACATTAACTCAACAGTCTTGTGTATTCATACTCACTTCCATGGGAAAAAAAACAAACCAAAACCAGTCAAGATATAAACCGGCTAGATTCTGGCAAGTGCTTGATAAGTATTTTTCTCTCCTGTCGTGGTTTAGCCCCAGTTGGCAACTAAGCCCCACACAGCCGCTCGCTCACTCCCCCCTGGTGGGATGGGGGAGAGAATTGGAAGGGTAAAAGGGAGAAAACTCGTGGGCTGAGATAAAGACATTTAATAGGAAAAGCAAAAGCCACACATGCAAGGAATTCATTCACTACTTCCCATGGGCAGGCAGGTGTTCAGCCATCTCCAGGAAAGCAGGGCTCCATCACGCATAACGGTTACTTGGGAAGACAAGCGCCATCACTCCGAATGTCCCCCCTTCCTTCTTCTTCCCCCAGCTTTATATACTGAGCATGATGCCATATGGTATGGGATAGCCCTTTGGTCAGTTTGGATCAACTATCCTGGCTGTGTCCCCTCCCAACTTCTCCTGCACCTGGCAGAGCATGGGAAGCTGAAGAGTCCTTGACTAGTGCAGCAACAACTAAAACATCTCTGTATTATTAACAGTTTTCAGCACAAATCCAAAACATAGCCCCATACCAGCCACTATAAAGAAAATTAACTCTATCTCAGCTGAAACCAGGACACCTTACCTTTTACTCTCTTTAACTCTGTATTTTCTGTGTCAACAGTTTTTCTCTTGACAGGATGAGACGATGTGCTAGCAGCTGAACCAGTTGCTGTCTGCTTTGTGCCTTTTAGTTCTGCAACTCTCTGTAAAGAAGTACAAAATTCAGGAGGCTTTCCTAGCAGGAACTTCTGGATTGCAGCTTAAAATACAGCTCTTTTAGAATACTTCATTAAAATGGACTGGTATCTTTCTTGACAAGATCACTGAAATAGACATCACGGATAGAGAAACCAAGACCAATGTTTCTGTCAGCCTCTTGAATGATGTGACATGGGAGCAGAGGAATTGATGCTTGCACAAGGGAGGCTATATGAGTTGAGAAAGGAAAGACTAAGATCAGCGACATCTACAGCAGTAAAGCACTAGAGGAAAGAGCAGGAAGGCTGGACTCATCTGGAATGTTAAGTGTCTTAAAATTAAAACACAGCAGTAGTATTAAAGACATGTCACTGTGCCTTGCCACAACGATCTACCCAGAATGCAGGCAATGGACTAGGAACCCCCCAGTTCTTTTGGTCTTTTCCTCAGTACTTGCAAAACAAAATGCAATCTCTCCGTTTCTGCCAAGCAGCAGCAGAATTTAAAAGGATAACAAAATCAGACTTGAGGTTGCATCCAAGTTACGAGCTCCCTGAAACTGTTTTACAAATGCTTTACCTTTACTGCTAAGTTATAAAAAAACTCATGTTTTCTTAACGACGTGTAAGCTGTCACTTGATAACACACAGGTAACAAAGTAAACCCAAGGAGGGTTTCCAACTATGGAAAGCTGCTGACAAGTGACAGCTAAAAGTTGTGGGAACTTTTAATGTGGGAACAGGTTCATCTTAAGAGTGCGTCCCTTGAAAGACACGGGACGATTCTCTCAAGTGCTGGCCTTTCAATGGGTACACAGCTTTTAAGAAAACAAAACGAGACAAAACAATCAGCCTTGTTTTTACACTGCTCTCTCCTGGCAGATACTCAACTGTCTCTTAGCGGACACCTCAAAAAGCAGCAAACCCCTAGCCTCACTTAAGGCGGTGTAACCTCCCCTCTCCTTCCCCCTTCTCGCGTGGTGCCCAGTTACTTCCGAACAACAAAAACCCAGCCAGCGCCGAGCCGAGCCGAAACGCGCACCCCCCGGCCAGCGCGCAGCCGGGACCACCACAGCACCCGCACCGCACCGCACCGCCGCCCCCACAGCCAGGGCGGGAAGCCGGCGGCCGCTCACCTCACGGTGCTGCTTGCCCAGGGCGTGGGTCTGCCACAGCAGCTCGCTCTTCACGGGCGCGTTGCACAGCGTGCAGCTCAGGTGTCCCAGGCTGTTGTACGTGGCGGGAGCCGTTAAGGGAAGCAGGGCGCTGCGGCGCGGACCCCCGCCCCTCACCGCCCCGCAACGGCCACCCCCCTGCCCCCCACCGCGCCGGGCCAGCCTCCGAGCGAGTGCTAGGGAGCCTGGTGCCGAGGATATTTGGCGAAGGGCGAGTCGATCCGCTTCTTCCCCGCGTTCTGCCGCTGCTTCTCCCGCATGAGGCGACGCAGCTCCTCCTGCCGCACCTGCTTCCGCCCCGAGCCCACCCCGGCCGCCGCCATCTTCTCCCGGCGAGCAGAGCGGAGGGGCGTTGCCGGCAGCCAGAGCGAGGCTACGGCTCCGCCCCGCGGCGCGCCGCACGCCGGGTGGGCGGGGATGCGAGCAAGCCCCGCCCTCAGCCTGGGCGGGAGAGAAGGCGCCGGGGGCGGGAACTCTCCCGGGGGCGGGAACTCTCCCGGGGGCGGGAACTCGCCCGGGGGCGGGAACTCGCCCGGGGGCGGGGTCAGAAGTCCGGGGCCCGCCCCCGGCCCGCAGCGGAGGGCAGGAGGAGCAGCAGGGGGAATAAAATCTTCTCAACAGTGGAGCAGAATCAAATTCTCCGGCTGGATCAGGTTTTTCAGTACTTTGGGGGGCTTTTCAGCCTTTGGGGCACCACCAGAACTAGAGAGGCACTGTAATGCTGCTGTAGGCCACATCTCTGAATAAATTCCCTAAAACATGCCCCCAAACCCACCCAAAATAAGTAAAAAATAAAAAACCTCCAGTGCATCCCATACACCCAGATCCAGAAACCCTGTGTGCAACACAACTGTGACAAGTGCTTTAAAAAAAAACAGCTTTTCTTTACGTCTCAGCTTTTTGCCAACCACGGTAACGTTTCAGGCTTTGACTCCCTGCAGCCTTTCGGGAGGCCTGGCAGGGCCATTCCCAAACACTTCCTACTCGCCTGCGCGGAGCACGTCCCAACACAGAGAGCAGCCTGCGTTTCCCCCACTCAATTACAGCCCACCTACAGCATTTAGTAAGCACATCATGACCAAGGACAGCAGAGAACTTTGCATGTTTTATTTTTACCGTTTCATTTATGATAGTACAATAAAATAATTAAAAAAAAAATCTAGCCCCAAGTTCCACGGTGCCAAGTACTCCACTCCAACTCACAAGCGACCGTTATAAGTCAAGAAAGTGTTACTCCAGGTTTCCAGCGACATTACCTTCAGGAGGACTTGGTCACAGAGGGTGCCACTGCAAGCAGTGTATTTTACGCTGCTCCCAGAGAGCAAGCCATCCCGCGGCTCCAGACTGCGTGGCTCCCTGAACATCAGGTTCGGTTCGTCTCACACGACAGCTTATAGGGAGCTGGGGGAGGAAGGGGCAGGAAAGTGTGTGATTCGATTTCCATTTTCATGAAAGACAAACTTTGTGGTAAGACATTTTGCCCTGATGGCAAATCCCAGGTGTGTAAACACAGCCAGAGCAATACAGCAACTGCAGGAAGACGATGGGGTCAGTGTAACTAAGGCGAAAGGGAGCCACTTCTCTTTTGACACGACCAGGGCAGATGGTGGGGGTGAGGAAATGATTCAGTAGCAAAATAGGTGTCGGTACAGCTAGACTATAGAATCAGTGAGAATATATCTTAAGCTTGATTAAGATCCATGCTCACCTTTACAAATTATGAAGAATATTTAAAATCTCCTCTTCCTTCCCCTTCCTCCCACAACTGTAGTCTGCTGCACTTTTCAAAAGCACAGAAGTTTGCTTCTACTGAAATTTAAGGCTATTATGAAAAAATGAAGTGTAGGGCCTGCTCTTTCAAAACTAAGTATAAAAGTCAATCCACTCCAGAAGGTCTTAGATAACTCTAAATACAACCACCCGTTTTCCAAAACAAATCAACTAATTTTTATGTTCGAAAGACAAAAAAATTTATACTGCAAAAGTTTGTCTTCAGACGCATACTTTTGTCCTAGAAACCAAACACTGATACCAGGAGTTATCACTGTAAGGTAACTTCAGCTCAGGACACCCACCCGTTGCTGAATCCAGACGCGCTGGTGGGAGAGGTTCATCATCACTCTCTTTGCCTCAAAGTACCAGATTATCAAAAGACTTCCTATGGAACATCTTAAAGTTAATCCACCTGGCTTTGAGACAGGCTGAGGTACTCACACAAGCACATCTCAAGAAGCAGCAGTTTCTGGGAAGGAGTACTGGGAAGACAATGTCTGCCTATAGCCTTAGTGTTCTCGCCCAAGACAGAAAAATACGAAGGAGCAGCAGAAACGGACAGTCCTAGCAATGACCACAGCTCCCAGCTCTCTTCGTGGGCACAAGAGCATACTTTGCTTATTATACATGCACCTGTGAAAGTTCAATGCATTAGAGGACTTACATTTGAGAGGCTGAGGATCCTTTCCATCACAGGAAAGTGGCTAATTTTGCATCCCCTGAATTAGGCAACAGTGTTGCTGGCGGTTTAAGAGTCAGCTGAATCTGATCCAGAAGCAGCACCAAGCTAGGTAGGGCTTCACAAAAATGGCTACAACCAACTCTTCTTCCTCCTAACCTTAAAGTGCCGGGAAAATGCAGCATGACCAGATCAGTAGCCTAGGAAAAAATATCCGCAGTCCTACCAAACATTTCCTAACATGATAGACAAGCTTCCTAGGAGTTTAGACTTCAAAATCCTCCACAGATGCTGAGAAGAGAGTTACATATGGAAAAAATACAACCTTGAAGAAATTTTTTAACAGTAAAATATATGACAACTCCAATCTTGGTATGGTCAGAAGGCATTTTTAGAGTAAAAGTGACCCTTTCTAATGCAGGGCTATCACTTCATTTGTCCAATGGCATTTTTCACTAAAGAAATGCTCCTCCTATTACAAACATCAAAGATAATACTTCAATAGTAATACTTTAGGTATTATTTAAGGTTTATAACTTATTAGAAGTTAACTTTTTTTTTTTTTTTTTACACACATTTCCTATTTTTATCTTGAAAGGACAGCTAATCTTAAAACAGTCACATTCGGATAAAGACTCACTACCTAAGGGCCATTTCTAAACATCCTCAGTCTGACTTATTTGAGATGAAAGAGCTTTTCTTTCTCCACAGAAACAGGCTCCTTACCAGTCAATACTTCACCAGCCACTGTGTATATGACTGACCTACCAACCAGAAGCATCAGTGAAAAAGCAACTCCCACTATAGGTACGATAGCTACGGGCTCTGACCAACAACTGCAAAATTGGCTGCACTTGCTGACTGTTACTACCTCCCTGCAAAAGCTTAATTTTCACCTAACAGAGAAGGCTAAGCATGGCATGTATCTGACTGCGAGAATCAGTCATAATCCTCAGTCGCATGGCATTGCTAAAATAAAGTTGTGTCACTTTGTAACATCTTATAAAAATTCACTGATTACCTTAAAAGACTAGAAATAATCACTGCAATCTTCCATTAAATACAGCATAATGAATTCAGTGAAATCAAAAAAAAAGTATAAAAAAACCCTTTCAAAATAGCTCCTTAGTTATAGCTTGCTTGAACTGAACCCTTGGTATATGAGCAGCATGAGTAATCTCATTTCATTTCCCACCATAACTGAAGATGGAACACGAACAATAAAAATAATAATAATCTATAAAAACCACAGTACATCAGAAATCTATGTAAAAAACATATGTCTGTATCAAGGAGCTCAGTAACAACTTAAAGCACCACTCAAAATTAAGTACCATACATGTTACAGTACATGCCATTTATTATGACAATTTAAGGCTAAAATTAGGTACGACTCCCTTATAGTCAAGCTTTCTTATATTTATAAATGCATACAAACATTAAGTAGATACAAATGCGTAGGGTTTTTTTATTGCTCTGAACTGTCTACTACAATGTTCGACTTTCCCAGATGTCATCTCAGTTTTCCTTTTTCAGTCAAGCTGAAGTCCTACAATTGCAACGTATGGCACTTGTACGATTATAGACCTTCTTTGATTTGAGCTGTAAATAAATTCAAAGACATAACAGACAAAATTGCCCATCACTGCAAACTTTGTAACTTAGTTAACTAAACATTTGTCCATGAGATACATAACAATTCACCACAAAGATTACTTCTGTCATTCTTCAGGAAGGATTTTCTTTTCAAAATAATAGGTCTAACCAAGCGGCAAACAAGACAACCAGCAAGAAATGATTGACTAGTACCAGTCTAACAGACTGGGCTTTAAAAAAAAAAAAAAAAAAAAAAAAAAAAAAAAAAAAAAAGCTGAATACGTGCTCCAAAACAAAGAGCAAACTTTTCTTCTTGCTCATAGAGCAATTATGTTTCCTAATTACGTAGGGCAATGCCTCATTCCGCCAGTACCAAATTCTTTGACTGTAGCTTGTCCATTTCTTGACCAATATTTCCTTCAATGGTATCACACTGGGCAAGAAAAACCTGAGAATAAGAAACAAACACATGTTATTGGGGATGCAATTATAGCAATGGTAGATGCTTCTTAAGAACAGAAACTGCAGTTTCCATCACGAATTTGAAGAAGCCACCTCAACAACCACCTTCCAGTTCAGTTTTAATAATAGCTTATTCACAATTTTGTTTACCCAGAATCCAACAGAAGCATGGTATCTGATAAGGCAACAATGTGGTTGCCCATCCTCACCAGTCCTGCTGCTGAAGTACTTTGAGTTGATCCAAAGTTCATAAACAACAATAAGGATCATAAGGGTTCAGACAAGTTAGTGCTTCAGTTTGGAACATGACTTTTAAACTCCTAAAACACATACTTCTGTAGCCGAGGGTGGGAGCGACAAACCTACTCACTTAAATCTAAAACAAGCTTTCATTAAACCAAGGCCTCTCCTATTTCTCAGGACTACAGGAAAACATGAACCCCAATCTTTATCTGTAAGTAGCTGGTGTGCCTCAAAAGACAGAAGGCTCCTTTCCAAAAAGGGCAGTCCACAGCACCTTAAGCTTTCTTAGAACCTGCCCACAATTTCTTACAAGTACTGCAACCCACACACAGTGACTAAGAGCCAGCAGCCACTGGTCATTTTGCTTGTGCTGTACACAGCACAATGTGCCAGCATTTTAAGCCAATAAATTCTTTTAGGCCAATTACAATGTATGCGAGTACATTGTAGTTTCTGAGCAGACTCTCCCACTATCTATACATGTCTTGCACTCAGTTCTGCTATGTCTGCACTAGACTTCAACAGTCAAACCAGATATTTAATGTTATTTACATTAAAATGACATTAAGAAACTTCCTTCCCTCTAGAGCAGCAAAATGTTGTGCCAGGTGAATGTTTCTCAACCATCACACTGTTTTGAATCATCTGTCTTTAACCAATCCCTTCAGCCAGCATCAACTCACTTCTGTAAGGACTTGAGGAGTGAAAAAGTCAAAGTGGTAACCATTGCAGTTGCTGGCTGCAAGTGTTTCATATCTTATCTCCCCATTCTGGAAGATACGTGATTGCCAGCAACAGAAGGCAGTTAATAGCTCCCCCTCGCTTTAATGAATGCTTGAGAGTAATAAGCATCACTTGCCATCGTTTTCTTGCTCTGGAAAAACAAATTGTTGTTGACCGCTCTGGTCTGAAACCCCTTAGATTCTTCTGCAGTCCTCAAAGGGTTCATAACCTACAGTTGCAGAACACTGTGCCTATAAAAGCACAACAATAATTCTCATCTTTGCTCAACAGAGTCTGTTTTATGCTTTAACAGCAGTTCTTATACAAAGCCCCACTTATTTCTGCAATAACTTCACCCAAGACTGGAGCTCTAGAAGTTTGCCATTAGGGTTATAGCCATACCTCCATTACAAACCTTTGCTGCTTCAGTTAGGTACATGGAATCAAAAGCATGTTCAGAGCCCCATATAACACAGCTATGCCAGCAACCATCTTCATTTCAATTTGGAGTATCTGAACTTACCTCTGTAACAAAGGGCTTTGTCCCTAAAGCTCTAACAAAAAACCATTTCTACTATGAAGTACTTCTTGATAAGGCTTCCTCTAAAATAGATGGCTATTTTAAAAAATTTGGGAAACATTTATGGAAAGTATTTAATAACATTATAGTAAAAGACAAAACATTTCAACTCCATATATGAATGCAAGGTACTTTCACAAATAATTTTCAGGAGTCTAACCTGTGACTGAAGCTAGCATAAATAAAAGCAGTAATATGAGTAGCATTACCATTCATTTATGGAAGTTTGGCTTTTGGGGGAGGAGGGAAGAAGGACAAATTCCAGCATTTAGTAACAAATCTTCAGTTCCAGGTCACTAAGGAAACAATGCCTAGGAATTTGTAAGCAACTAAAAAACCCACCCCCAGCACAGCTGCTCTTCTGTACAGATTTTACTTTGGAGACTCTCCATAGAAAGTTGGTACATTGCAATAGGGGCTAAATTTTCCAAAGAACACCTCTAGCAAGATCCAGCAGGAGTTACAGTTGACTGCATCTTTGTGCCCAGACCTCCTCATTCATTACTGCAGCCCACTGAAATATGGGAAAGGAGAAATAAACCCATTTTCTTCACAAGTTATCAGAATTACTTTACATCACCAGGCAGTCATAAGGCCAACCACTAATGTAAATTACAAACATTATCTGAAGATAGCATGAACAATGAAAATCTGTATTTTTGTTTAATGTTTTATAAAGCTATTAAATACCTCTTTTAAAGGGAGGCCATAAGAAACACCAATGTAAGAACAAACACTGAAAAAAATCTAAGCTCTAAACAGCTCTCATTTTCACAAACTCTTGGTATACAAGTACCCAGCACTAATGGAAAACAAAAAAATAAAAATACTCACCTGAACCCTTTTCACCAACCCCTTCTTTTTCAGTTTGCAATCACTGAAATTCTCTGGCAGATTCTGCAGTAAAATAAACAAACTGATGCAGCTTAATGTTGAAATTAACATATTAAACTTAGAGCAAAAACTGAATGTATCAAAGAATCATCTTAACAGGCATCCTGAAAATGCCATGCCTGCTCAGTAAGCATGATTACACAAGAAAGAATTTAACAGAAAAAGTCATAAATTCAATAAGTCTGGGATACAGCATGATGATTACAAAGAACTGAGCTAGCAAATTTACCACGTGTCGTTAGGTAACATACAACAATAACTGCATACACTGCTTTTGTCTACTGTGGCATACGTTAACTGTTCTGCTGAGCTTCAACTTCATATTTTTTCCAGAGACTGTTAAGATGGATTCATTTCTTGTGAACACATTAACTCAGTCACTCGCCATCACTAGAACATATCATCAGTAATGCAGGCATTGCCAGTCTGTTTAAGCTGTACATCTGACCTTCTCTGCAATCTACTCATGGAAGGGAACAGATGTGAAGTGTTACACGCTGACAGCTTTTAATTTAATTCAAACTGCATCATTTTCCATTCTCCTACCACCCAATATATTCATGTATGTCATCTTAGGAAATGTGATATGCTTTGCCCTTTTGGAGCACTGTGAAATTGGGGTGTTGGTGGGGAACAGTGCTCAGGTTTTTGATGTTTTTTTGAAGCAGGTAAAACAGATGATTATCTTCATATAAAGTTTATGTGAACATTCTTAGAAACACTATGCTCTCACTGTTGAAAATGCATAAAAATCTTGGGAGTTTCTCACTGGTATACCTTTTATTTTCTGCCCTAACTGCATATTATCAAGAATCGAGGTTTCCCTATACTACCCTTTGTTTCATTTCAGCTAAAATGCAAGCCCCACTGGCAGGTTTAGATACATAATCTTTGATAACAATCAAAAAAAAAAAAAAGCTCTTTTATTTTAGTGTCCAGCCAAACATACATGGTCTTAAATATAGGAGTCTTGCACATAACCTAATATAGGAGTTAAAAATACACACGACTCCACACTAAAAAACAGTCCATCATGGGGAGTGAAACTATAGGCATCACTGAGATCCCAGGAAGTTCAGGGATCACACTGCTCCAGTATTTGTGCAGTAATTAGCACACTGTAAGTGATACCAGACAAAGAAATAATCATCATCAGGCTTAGCACGCGTTCCCAGCACCGTGGGTGAGGAGAAAATGGGCGCGCAACAGAGTGAGCTGGGACACATTCTTACATTTTACTTCTACATAAACTTCTGGTTTAAAATACCTCTCACTCTTTCTATGCTCAGCTGGAAGAAGGAATGCACAATGCTGCTTCTTGTCTCCTAGGAGAGTATGAAAGTTGGAAGTGGGAGTAACTACTACTATACTAACCTCTTCCTAGGCTCAGTTTTTTTGGTTTATTTTGTTAGTTTGCTTTTGGAAGATGAGAAAGAATCTTCTGTTCCTGTAGTTCCAGCTTCCATTTCTGTTGCTCCAGTACCAGTTTTCCCAAACAGCAGCATTGTTAAGCTGTATAAAACTCATACCAAACTTTAACATTTCCCTTCAAGATCAGAAAAGGTTATCTCCCTTTCAGAGAGTTTTTATGTCAGACTGCACCTCCTGAAACAGAACCAGAAACTGGACATATTTCTTTCAGGTGGAAAAACGATCATCAGCATCAGGGGCACAAGAGAGTAAGTGGATTAAGGGAGATACCCTTCCCAATGCAAACCAGTGCAGTGTTATCTTACAAACGGGGACAGAAATATCTAAAAACTAAAAGTTATGTTGATTTTTTGTTTTGTTTTTTTAAATTGATGTTAATCCTCTTAATACCAAAAACACTCTTCAGTTTGTCCTAAGATGCATTCCATCACCTATCTATCCTTTCCAACTCCTCTTATTTTGCGAGAAAGAGGAGAAGTAACTTTGAAAGTAAGTTACCAGGTTAACTCCAGGAATCTGTCATGTACAATGTAAATCCTCCTACAGGAGCCTGTTCTACGCTGGTCACTTTCTTCATTTATGTAATGTCGCCTTACATCCTTGGATTTACAGCACAGGATAGGTTCAGAAGCTGTTACTACATTTTCAACAACGGTCTGGCTAAAACAAAAACTCCTTTTTACAAGTGGCACATGTCCATTTTCCAAAGCACAGCTTTTTTTAAGTTGTTCATTTTGGAAGCTACTTTGCTCTTTACAAAATGTATTTTCTAGTACTTTGTACTGCAATAAGCCCTTGCTCACTGTAGCATGCTAAACCCACATGTCTCCTCCCAATAAACAGGACACTATGAAAAGATTGCATGACATGCTTTTCTTTCAGAAACTGAATGCTCCAAAGACATTACAAACCAAAGCTATGGGTGAATTATCTTCAAACACCAGTTCTAGTTCACAAATAAAAAAGGCAGCCTTCGGAGTATTTATAGTTGTCACAGGGCAAAAAAAGTTTTAAAAAAAATTATAGTTATATGAAGTATTCTAAGGGATCTTAGACATAGGACCCTGCAACCACACGAGAAAACATTCCTAATTTTCCCTTGGTTTTCAACAACACAATTCATTTTTTAAAATTAACAAAATATGACAAGAAACATTTAACATAAAGAGAGTATTTGAGGCGTACTATTTTTACTCCATATATGTAATAGCCTGAAAGAACAAAGATGAGTTAGGCCTACTTATTAATGGCTGATTCTTACCAGAAAATTAAGATGTTTTCTCATTGTCACAGAAATTCTTTTATGCCTTGAAATTTTCCCATGACTTGGAATCTCTTAATAATAAAATTAAAAATGAAATTATGCACTAGCTCAGTTACACTGCCCATCTCCCTTTGCTGGGTACTTATTTCAAGCTGTACTTTCTGAAGGAGATTCTGGCCTATGCAAGTATTCCTACCAATCTGAAACAGCAAATTAACAAACCATTTTCTGTCATCAGAATAGGCCTAAGTCAACTTTCAATAGCAGACAGGGAACTCCAGCTGGGCTTACCACGCAAAGTCTGTTTCTAAAACAGATATTGGTAGCTGGAGGAAACTTTGAAATCTGAGTGTAGAGAAGACATTCAGACTACTTCTATTTTTGACAACATTTTTCAAAACTGCTCTTTTCAATTACATATGTGCATGCAAACCCCTATGTTTGCTTGCACACCTTCATAGCTTTTTTTTTTTTAAAATCACACCTTGTAATCCCCTTGACAGAGACATGGAATTGGAAGGCCTCAATGTACTAACTTACCAAGCTGCTTAAAAGGTGTTTTGCAATCAAATTAGTAAAGTTTACAAATCTTAACATTAAATTAAATCTCAGAGTCTCTCTGTTTTACCTTAGTCAGCTTACGTCTCCTCTCCAGGAATACGTTGTCCAACTATTCAGGGTTTAACAGGTGAAGCTGGCAATAAACCTTAAGTCACAATAACATTTCAATATTTAATTAAAATCAAATTTAATTAAAGAAGAGTAGCTTAAGCCTAGGCAGTGCTTATGCAAAACTCTTGCCAAATCTACATTTTGGCACTAGCATTGCTTGTGGAGCAGTAGTTCGGATTTGTATATGGCTTTCTACTGCACAGTATATTCTTACTTTTATAGCAGGTCTCCCCTTTGCATTGCACTTTCTCTGTGACAAAACCCTGCTCACGTCTCACAGTCCTTGGTCTGTATGGTCTTAAACTTTCAAAAGTGATGCAGGCCTGGCTTCACCCCAGCAACTTCTGTAGAACTCCTGGGCACAGGTTCTTTATCCTCCCCCCATCCACTCAGAAACAGAGCCCGAGTCCTCCTGTTACCACTGGCTATCACCCACCTCAAACCCCCAAATTCAGAGTTGCTTAACCACATCTCTTCAGGAGTTCTCACCCTGTAGATACAGACAAGATGCGCTGCAGACACACACACATTACATCCTCAAAGACTCATATTTTGTATGCACAACTCATGCTTTATACAAGAAATCCTTAAAACCAATCACCATTTACACAGTAATAAATTCATGCGTGTTTTCCTGCCTCTAGATCCTCTCTATTCTTGACTGTTCTTTTAACTACGAACACAACATCCCCCTCTCCTGAGCACTGCTTCTTACAAAATACAGACTCTCTTGTGATTTCTTTCCCCTCTCCCAGCTAATCTCCTAATAAAACCACCTCCCTTTGCCACAGAACATCAGCTTCAGCTCTGCTCAAGTTCCGTTTGTTTTGGAAATGCTTCCAATAATGATTTTTAAGCTTAGTGTTACCACGACATCTTTGTTCTCCTCCTTGGTTATTTCTTATTTCCCAAACCACAGACCCCAGTAGGTAATACCTGATGCCTGAATCCACTTTATAGCAGTGTAGTCAGTTAATAAACACAACAAATGCTAGTCAAATTTATTATTTATTACTATCTTATCAGAACCAAAGGGACATAATTCTTAAAATAGGCAATCTACACTAGCAGTCACTAGCAATAATAGCTAGAAACATTTCTGGTTTGTTATCAAATTGCTTAAAAAAAATAAAAATCACTCTGCTACACATGGCACCAGTGCTAATCAGTTGCAAAAAGGATTTTTTGCTGACACCCCATCCATCTAACAAGAAACTTTTTCATTTCTTTTAAAAATCCAAAATAACATGTAGTATTTTAGTGCCTAGTTTTTATTGACTACCAGCCCTTCACTTTTTTTTAACTTATTGTTAAATAAATTGGTAAATTGGGTAAGCACATTATGTTGACACTGAAGCTTTTTCATCTCAGTAGACATCTGAGCAGCTTCTTTAAAGGCAGCTATTAAATGGAAGCATTTGTCAATGGGTTTTCTGAATGCACAAGTGGTAACTAAGCGCTCTGCTGAGGGATGATAGTATTTTCATGCTCCTTGTGCTTTAGAAAAATTTTGCTCCGATTTTATGTTTATGATTCATGCTAAGAGATTTAAGAATTATAATAAGTAATGTTTATCAAATTTGTGTTTATCAATATAATGTTTATCAATGTTTATTTATCCAGATAAATTCAAAGGTTTAGTAATAAGTTCTCATCTTAAGTGGCAAAACTTCCCAGAAGCCTGGGAAATGTTTTGTTACAGGCACAATGATGTTTTTTTCAGAATACTTCTTTCTTTTAATCCTTGAAATGTTAATTTGGTATTGATTTACCAGATAACAAGTATAGCAGGGACAAGGAGACAGTGAAAAAAGCTTCACCAGAAGAGTACAGTAATTTAAGTAAGTTTTACAGAGGAATTATAACAAAAAAAAATCCTCAAGAAAGGAGGATGGGCCACCAGAACATAATTATGAGTCAGTAATGTTATCAATGTCATCAATACCGATACATGCAATTTGACAGATGACTTTGTCATGAATTTATGTAAATAAAATCAGTGACTGGTATTTCAGAAAAGAAAGGGTTTTTTTTTTCCAGTTGTTAGAACAATCTGTTCTCTGCAATATTGTCTTTCTAGATTACAAATCTGCCATTTAATAAGAAATCATCATGAGAACAAAGTAATCTCTCAGATTGCAATATCAGTGACAGACTTCATGTAAATTACAGCAGGCTCACAAGAAGTACATACTGTCATAACTGTGGATTTAAATTTTCCTACTGATCTCAGAAAAGCTCTCCGTTTTTTTTCTCTTGAAAAAGCCTTTCAGTTATTTAAAAAACTGTGCCAGCTGAACAAGTCAAGGATTTTCTGTGTTCTACTCACTGAGATTTGTAATAAGTACTGTACTTTGACTTTTACTCCTGGACCAAATGTTTTAACTGCTGAAATAAATGGCATTTCTGGTGATGCACACACACAAATCTTCAACTGTTGAACATGACTCAACTTGTATTCCTGCTGAAGAAAATTTCAAAGATCTGTGTCTTATGGGAACGTCTGACTGTGTCACAGCATTCAAAAGTTTGTAAGATGGTCATAAGATCCCTCCACCCTTCCTGCTGTGGAAGCAGTAGCTATTTAAACACATTTCATGTTAAAATGTTTAAGTTACAGCTACTCTACCCAAAAGCATCCCTTCAAGGCTTTCCTTTCACATCTCTGGCAGTGACAACAGTGTATTGTTTCTCTCCCACCCTAATACTGTATGACTACTGTCCTACTTCTCCACTTCCTAAATCACTTCTTTTAAATTCACAGTTGTTGAACACATGGAGTCTAGTAAAAAGGAGTGTTAGTTCCAAACTCAGCTCCTCTAATTAATAAGCTTGTCTGCTAACAGTAAGAGGGCGACACCCCTAGAATAGACAGAAAACAATATGCAGGCTTCCTCACCCTCAGCTCTATAACCATACAAATCTCATTTTGTATCAAGCTAGATGTTTATGATTGATCCAAACAATGTATGACAGCCAAGACACTTTAAAGAGCTTTCACAACAATTCTGCCAAAGAAACAAACTGGAAGATTTATAGTGTGAGCTTGCTGTATGTTTCACTTCTATAATGCATCCATTCTTCTGCCTTAGCAGAAAACAGCTCACTCAGTCACTTTTTTCCCTTATCTTTTTTTAACATGCTGTTAATTGAATCAATAGCACATCTATATGGTCAATAGCATTCAAGAGATTTGTCAGATCTTGCTTTTTACTTGGCTAACAAAAAGAATACTAAATGCTGTATAAAACAATTCTGAGATATAGATAAAATACTTCCTAGAAGCTTTACACTTTTCTGCTTTGCATTTCTATTTACCACTTTTTACTTCAGTGGAACCCATTTATTGTTCATATACATACCTCATTACTGTTCTGTGTTGCTACCTCTGTATGTCACACAACTACAGTACAGTGAAGTAATACCTCAGGAAGCTGGTGGCCTGTTCACCTGATCTGGTGTAATACCAGTACACTGAACAGCTACGTTCTATGTAAAGATTCCACCGAACTACACGTAAGTCATCTGCCAGATTTCACAGAAGTTTCACTGAAGTTCAGTTTTCATGACAAAAACCACAGCTGCCTTTGTATATTAAAACAAATAAATATGGACTTTGGTATGTGTAATGTAACTTCAATCACTGGTAATAAAAACCCTCACTTACTTCTTGCTTTAAAAACATGAGGCTCGTCAATGTCATAGGCTCTTATACAACAAAGTAACAAACAACTATTAAAAATATTAAAAGATACTAATTATAATTAGTTTTAGCTCTGGCTGCTCCACTTCCACAAGACACAAAACTGAGGCACAGGGACTCCACTATTTCCTGAATCTAAACATGAAGTCACCAGGTTATAAGTCCTCTAAAATCTTGTACTAAACCTAAAAGTCCCTTGTCCAGTACTGTTTAGGGTACTTTGGATAAGGAGATAGATAATAGCATGCTTTCTGTTTAAGCCATGCAAAAAGTACCAGAATCAAAAGTAAACTTGGGAAAGTCAGTTTGCATTAATTAGGAAGCAGTGAAAAGGGTTCTTCAAGGCTGCCTGCTGGGTTCCAGAACTGTATACCAGCATACAAGTACTGACATTTTTCCGATAGGACTTAGTATCAGAAATTGAAGGGATCAGAAATAAGCTTTAATCCCATCCAAATGAAACCATTGTCATCTCATTGCTGTTTTCATGACAACACATAGCAAATCTGCCACTTCAAACAGGGAATCAGTTACACGAAGTCTGTATGTCTAACAGCATTTAAGAACTGTCAGCAAAGTATTTTCCTCTATATGAGGCAGAAAAGGAAAGAAATTTTAAGACTATAAAATACTTAGCATATTACAGTTTAAAAAAAGTATTTAAGAACTGTTGGCTATAACAAACAGCAAAGGCTAATTAACCATTAAAGGTGCACAATATGAAAGGAAGAAATAAGTTAATGAGCTCTCCACCATTCCTAGGAACACATCCATATTGTGTAGCATTTGATGATGTCCAATTCAAATGATTATTCTATGATTTAGTCTGCTGCAGAACTTTTTCAAAGTGTCCATCAATTAAACTACATTTGGTTCACCAATTATAGGTATTTGCATGGAATCTTTTTGAAACAATCCCATAAAGGGTCACTATGCGAAGGAGTAGACTCAAAGACATCACTACCACAGAAAAGCAGCATTTTTCCTTCAGAGCAGGATATTATGATCGTGATATGCAACATAATTATATAATGAACTTTACAGAGAATGACCAGCAGACAGAGAAACAGAATAAGGAAACACCCTAGTTACCATAATCTTCTATTTATCTCTGCACAAGTCCCTTATTCTCACCTAGCTCTCAGCTACTACATGATACAGGAAGATATATATTATACTCTGGAAATATGCTGTAAGGTTATGATCCATTAATGACTGTGAAGCACTTGGATATACCCCAGTACATTCCAAAGAAAGAATCCAGTCCTCAATATGCAGGCATCTCAAATAAAAGTAGTCAGTCCACACACGACTGACCAGAAAATTCTTCAGTCTTCAGGACCTCCTTGTTCTTGTGCAATATAGAATACAAAGTGTATCTGGTTTTTTTTCCAGACCTTTACTGTTACCGTGAAGTTTAACATGAAAGTTTGCCAAGACAAACTAAAAGGGTAAAACTTGAGTAAAGGATACCCATTTCATGTAGTCTTAACAGGCTGCTGCCCCAAATGAAGCTCTTCTGTAGAATGGGGATGCATACACAGGCATTAATGTCACCATTTAGAAATAGATGCTGCCAAGTAGTCTTTTGGAGACATACAGGGGCAAGAGCTGGATATTAAAGAAAAAATGAGCAAACCAATTAACTAATTTTCAAAGCCAAAATAAATTGGTTAGTATTTTAAAATATCAAATAAATTACAAGAAAGATATATTCTTAACAGGAAGTTTCTGTTGGGATTTGACCCTCTTCTGTGGTTATTTACTTACAATGGCATCAATCTGTTCCAGGATCTTCATGAACTGCTCTGCAGTTCCTTTTATCCTCTTGTCCAGCTGTTTTAGCGCTTCTGCTTGGAGATCCTTTGCTAAAAATCCCTGAGGAGGAAAAACAGGGAAGGAAAGACAAAATTATTTCATACCCTACAGAATACTGAGCTTCAAAAATCTGTCAATCCACCAATCCGCCACAACAGAAAACATCTTTTACTATTTCTCTAGTTTCAAGTATGATAGGGACTCCAATCTCAATCTATATTCTATCAGTCCTTGAAATGCTAAATGTAAGATCTGCTAGGTTTACTTAAAAGATTAAACAAGTAACAGACATTCTCCTTTGGACTTTGAGAGAACTCTTTATGTTTTTCCAGATCTAAAGAATATAATTTATCCAATATGCAACAATATTTACCTTTTACCAAACAGTGCCACGTCTCTATTTTGCAAATTCATAAATAGCATTTGAAATTCACTAAGAATTTTACAGGACCCTTGAACAGTTAGGAAGGGCAGCCTATTACTGGCTACTCAAAACCGTTAAACAGTATTTTTTTTAAATACGTATACCTACAAAAGTGTTTTGCAAAGATATAAAATGATACAAAACTGGCATACCTTCTGGATACTTGTGAACTCTTTATTAACTTCCTCTAACTTATTAGCTATTTGCTCCACTGACTTCTCCAAATCTTTTAACTTCTTTAATTCAGCCTCTTCTTCTGGACTATTCTGTGTATTCAAAAGTACAACATTCACAACTATGGCACAAATAGAGACACTATGCAGCTAAAAAGCAGCAACGGTGGTGATACAGACGTAAAAGCTTCTGCTGATTTAAAATACATACTACAGAGTGGTTATTCTTTCCATATTGTAATACCTACCAAATAAGCTTCTTCCAAAGCTTAATTGTAAATACAGTCAAAGAGACAATGTAAATAAACACATTAAACAAGACCAATTTGAAGGGAAAAAGGAAAAGTGCAAACTTTTTTTTTTGTTATCTTAGCATCTTTAAAGTAGAGGTAGCATTTATATCACGAGATATTACCTCGTCCTCTACTTTGCAAAGCCAGCCACAAGTCATTTCATTAGAAATAACCCAGCAGACTCAGTAGCTACAGCTTTTTTTTTTTTTTTAAACCAGAAAAATAAGATGACCAGATAAGGTCATCAGTGCACGGAAGGTTCACGAGCACTGACAAGCAACAGATTAGGCAGAATTTTGTCAATAATGTAAGGCAGAAGTCAGTCAATAATGTAATTTCAGAAATGTATGAATGGCAGAGTTATTTGCAGTAACTGAGCCTGAACTCAACTTTGTGGGTAGGTATACAAGATTAGGTTTATGCTGTAACCTGTTTCTGTGTTCAGCAGCTGAATCACTGACAGAAATGACGATAATTTAAGATTAAAAAAAAAAAAAAAACCACCAAAGGTCCAAAGGCAACACTTACCCTTTTCCCAATCAACATGACTTTGCAACCATTTTTAACACCAAGTGCTGACAACGGTTGTTCCAATTCTTTCAGAGATTTCCCTAAATGGAAAACGAGAGAGGGAAAAAACAGTTAAAATATAGTTAGTGTCATAAGAATGTCTTTTTGAAGACATTGAAAACATGGACACCTGAAAGTGATTAAGATGAAAGGTATCATCTATAAGAAACACTGACAGATTTATAAGTTACCTTTGTATATCAGTTTCTGAAAAGGAACTGGAACTCCAGTGACTTGTTCAATAAGTACAGCCATGTCTTGTAGTGTAGGTTCACCATCTTCTTGTTGAGAAGCAACCTGAATACTGTGTTTTTCATTACCTAACAAAAAACAGAGTAACAGTAATACTTATTGTTACCTAGAAAATACTACAGGGAATCAATTTACAGTATTTACTTCCATGAATGCAGAAAGTTCTCAAATCACTGATTCTCATGTACAATCATAATTTTCAATCAAAGGATTCTACTGCATTTCCTTCCTCTTGGAGTGACTTACCTCAGCTGAAAATTTTGTTTTACATTCTAATAACCTGAAGAGTTCAATCAGGCATATTCTACTGGCATAATGCTCCTGATAAATATTTTTCCCCACCTTTTTTTTAAGAGTGCAGATGGTGCCCAGACATCCCACAAGTTAAAGCATGAAAGCCCACACCTTCCTGATGTATTCCATTTTCTACTTGTAGGAACTTTTAATGGCATGAGTCTTGGGGAATCTGAGACAATTTATCACTTCCTTTGTTCCCTACTCCTCACACATGAGAAGCAATCTTCTCCTGAAGAAAGATCAGTGTCTACCCTGTCTCCCCTCCACCACCCACCTAAGAGAATTCTCACAGTCCAAAAACTATTTATCCCCATATTACTGCTGATATGCAGCCTCAGCCACTTTGCGAAGTCTCAGCCTACATGTCACCTTCCACTTACAGAGCATCCTATTCAGACTCCCTAAGATTACTTGCATGCAAACAGCAGGATATTCTTAGAAAAAAGGAGTATGTCTATTAATCTCTGCTTTGCAATAGACCCTTTCTATAACCCTCTGCTCCCACACACTTGAGGCCTGTCAATCTGAAAGCACCCACAGGAATCAGCCACCATTGGCTGCAAGGGAAATCAAGACAGGCATTTTTTACTCAGCAGGAAGAGAGAACTCCTTAACAAATACCAGAAAGAAAACTACTCTCATACCACTACTTTGAAGGGCACATATCTTTTACAAAGAAGACTGCTAGAAACATCAATTTTAAAATGTTCCAGCCTCCCAGAGTCACATGGCAAGTGACACTGTGGCCTCAAAAACTTGCAAGCTCCAACACTATTTCTTAATTCCAAAATGGTTTTAAGCTCAAAATCACATTATGCAAACTCTCCCCCAAGCATTTTCCATAAACAGACCTTCTTCCCAATGTGTTTTGGGGAAAAAAAAAAAAAAAATCCAAAAAATTTAGGTCCTAACTTCAATATATTTCAAAAGGTTGTTTTGATGTATACAGCTGCTTTGTGTAAGGGCTGTGCCTGTCAGCAGTTGAGAGAAAAAACAAACACACAGCAAATGGGGAAGAGAACAGCTGAAGTTTGCCTAGCAATAGAAACAGTTTTAATTACAAATTATGAGTACCACTTTGGGTAGACCGTAACAAAAGTTTTACTGTGAATTCACAGCAGAGTGAAATCCCCATTAAAAATACCTCATGGGTTAGAACTGGTATCACAGCTTATCACTTTGCTTCAGTAAATGACAATTCTAATTTAAAGTAACCACTAATGCAAAACTCCAAAATCTTTTTTTAAAAAGGCCTAAATACATTTAAAAAACAGGTCAATTCAATTTCTTGCAGATTGTCAAGTGATATATGTGGGTCTACTACCATTCTCTTTCTTATCCCTTATTTCCATCTTTCCCCACTTTCACTCATGCATGCAAAACTTTAATAAAAACATTTGTGCACGTTAAACATGCATCTGACAGCAACAGGTATAAATCAGACAGCTGAAGTCCAAGATGAACAATGCCTTCTATTTGCTATTTATTAACAACAAAGTAATTACCAGGTAAGAAAACAACTGGAAAGATAAAAACATTTTCAGATAAGAAGACTGCTGGCAAACAGCAAGATATTGGAATTATAAATATGTTAATATTGTTAAGTTATTGTCATCTTTGCACATGAAAACCCCTCAAATCAAATGGAGCTCTGTGAAGGCATCAACAAGCACATGAATCATGAAGATTCAAACAGATTATTCCACAAAGTTCTTCACCAAAGGCTCTCAAATAAAACTGCCAGGTGATAAAGCAAACATTTTCACAAAATGACGTAACAGTTTGAAAACACAAATGAACAAGCAGAAATAAACAATAAGCTCTAAAGGTGGAAAGAACATCACCAACATAGTGCAACAGGAACAGGAGCAGAATTTATTATTCAATAAATAAAAAATAATCCATAAAAAAATAACAAGTTTTGTTAAGAAAAATCAGCTGATGAATACCTTGCTGATTTAATACCTTACTATCCTTCTCATTCCTCCTACTGCCTCACCTAGATCCACTTCATCAAAGTTAACCATGGTATTTCCCATCTTATTTTTTAAGAACTGTGGAGTCCAGGCTATTCTTACCTCTTTGCAGTAACTTTTTATATTTATTTGCAGACTTAACCACATCATCCCTTCCACCTTCTTCTCCCCCCTCCTATTTCTCTTCCCGAGGAAAAAAAGCTCAGTCATGTCAGCTAGCCTTTGAGTAACCCATTTCATCGGGTCAGCACCCAACTGTCATACCGAAGCGTGACACCGCTTTCTGTTGCAATCTTGCATCTCACTAACTGCAAACGTTCAAGCTTATTCTACAAACAAGATGAGAGCCCATCGGGTAGTACCTGCTTTTAACATACAGTGCTGCCTTCAGTGATTTATCTCATCTCAAGGAAGACTGCTACCACAAAAGTGATGTCTGCTCTGTGCTCTCTGGCAAGGACAGCCTTGTCACCTGTTCCCACCATCACCCTTATAGGAGATCTACCCCTGTGTGGCGACTTTGATCATCTTGTTGATATAGAAAAAACTATTTTTTTTCCCTTCTGTGGGATCAGCTTACGTGCTGCAGCTTGAGAGAGACAGTGGGAAGGTGCGGCCAGCAGAGCAGTGAAACCTTACGGTAGCAGCCGGCACCGAGGCCAGGCTATGCGGAGAGTGAGCCGTGCCCCCCTGAGACCGGGGCAGGCCCGGCCGCTGGCCCAGCGAGGCCGGGGACGCTGCCGCCATCCAGCCGACAGCCGCAGCCCCGCGCAAGCGGCGGCAGCAGCAGCTCCGGCATTTTCTGTCTCCTCGCAGCTTTGCGGAGCTGCAGCCGCGGACGCTCGGGCGCCAAAGGCAGCCACACACCCACGCCTCGGGCCGCCGCCGGGCGCCTTCCAGCGCCGCGGCCCGCACGTTTCCTGCTTACCCCTGGCGCCAGGGGCACCACAGGCCCGCCCCGCCCGGCCGGGCTACCGTTAACGGCCGAGGCGAGGTTCGCGGGGAGCGGGGCCGGCAGGGAAGGGCGGCCCGGGGACCGGAAGCAGCGCCCCGAAGCCGCGGCCCGACCCGCGCCGTCCCGGCGGGGACCGGGGCCAGCTCGGGGTAAGGGGGGCCGGAGGAGACGCCAGGGGCCGCGCTCGGCTCCGCAGCGGCTGGAGGTGGGTCCCCCGCCCTCGGGCGGCTCTTACTGTAAGTGACGGTGACGGTAACCGGGGCTCCGGGCGCCGCCATCTCACCCCCGCCACAAGGAAACCGTTCTGCAGGCGCCTCCCGCGGCGCGCCGGTAGCGCGTTACTTCCGCTCTAAGCCCCGCCCCTCTAGCCGGGAAGGGGTTGCCGCAGCGCGGCTCCGCGAAGGGGACGTGACGTCACAGGCGCGCGGGGAGGGGCTGCTGCAGGCCTGTTGTTCACCGGCGCCACGGGGGAGGCGGCAGCGTCAGCCGTCGGGTTCGTGACGAGAGCGAGGGAAAAAGGCAGCGTTTCAGACCCAGGGGCGCAGGGCCGCCCTCAGGGCCCCTCGGGAGAGGCAGCCCTTGCCGACCGACAGCGCCGCCTGCGCACCGGCCCGGGGCGTCACCAGAGGCTTCTCCTCTGCCTCCAGGCCCGAAAACTGCTGTTCGGTACCGGAGCCCAGCCCCGGCAGCAGCCTCAGACCTGCGGCTGGTGAATTAAACCCAGCAGTTTTTCTCTGACCGTTTGTGGTAGGATGCTGGTTTTCCCGCTGGCTTTCATTGCCGCTTCAAGTAACTCCTGACAGGAGAGACGTGGCCAAAGCAAGCCTGGTGTAAATGTCACAGTGCACAAGGCAGCGTGAGGTGCTTTTGGGATCAGAAGCAGACCTCGCCGCTGGCAGAGCCTGTGCTGGAGTGGCACACGACACTGATAAGAACAGGGGGCAGATTAAGACCAAATTAATTACCAGAAACATCACACAAAAGGATCAGCTAATCTACATGATTTTATGTCTCCACAGAATACATGAAGTCAACGATAACCCTATTTATTACAGCTTTCAAGAAGGTTGCAAGTACAATAGCATAAAAGTCTCAAGACTGCAGTAGTTTAAAAATTGCTTTCAGTTCTTTTATCAAATAAGCCTAGTAATAAGGGAGCTATTTTACAGAGAGTAAGCAGCAACATAGAGTCTTAGTTTCAAGAAAGAGAAACATAATACCAAGTCAAAATAAACCTCAGCTATCAACAGCCACCACTACTCTTCACGTATTACTTTGTCCATAAGACACAGAAATCAAAACCTATTAGACTGACTGCTTCCACTGAAGGGAATTGCGCCAATTTTTCCATTAATAGAAAAGTCAGTAGTAGAACAACTTTCTTCGAAGAAAGAACACCACCAGCCATTCATATTGCATTCTAGGATGTAGTGATACTAAGGTTACACTGGAAGGACAAGTTCTCCAGGATTTAAAAAAAAAAAAATTTCTTAATTTGATTTGTAAAGTATAGTTCATTATATCCATTGTGCTTTTGAAACATTTATGTTGCAGGGATCTTTGGCAATCCAAATTCATCCACCAATACACCATCCTGTAAGAAAGAAAAAGAAGCAACGGATTAACAACTCTCCACCAACCAGAACATTTCACAAAATTTTCCTTACCATTTCTATGAAGTGATATATCTGTAATTGTCACTGTGTGACAGCTGGGATCAAAATAAGAACATCAGTGTTCTTCTTCACTATGAAGCCCCAGAAGCAAACATACAGAAGACTTTCTTACATTTTTAAGAATAACTATACTAGGAACTGTAATGGTACACTTGAATTCTACTTGCAGTCTGACAATCAGTTAGGAGTTACAAAATGCCATTTTAACTCTCTAAAATATAATAAAGAGCATTCAGTACACTGTATTCTCTCATATATGAAATTCAAAATACATGAAACATTAAGCACATTTTTTTGTTCAAAACATTAAGGATTCCAAATATCGAGCAACCAACACAAATGAGATTAATCCAAAACAATTTTTAAAAGTACGTATTTTGTTTTTAAAGAGGAGAGGACTCACTTTGTTTTTCGTGTCAGTAGGAGTGACCTCTGGGATTGCTGGAGCAGATGCAGCTTCATCTAAGTAGGAATTGTCTTCATCAGCTAAAAGCTCATCACCTAACGCATCCAGTTCTGAAACAGAATTATGTTGGTTGAAAACGTTATGCAAGGAATTCCTTTTGCAAAAGAAAAGTTGCTCTTACAGAGAAACAGGATTCATACTTAATGTTTAAATTCATACTCATTTAGCATTACTTACTCATCAGTCGGGAATACACGCACACACACAAAACAGAGAACCTTGTTTCCTTCATTGTAGCATTCCATTAGTGTATCTCTCATACTCTTGTTACTGGTCTTAAAGGAAATGCAGCTTTTATGTTTAAAAAAGTGATTAAAACTTTTTTTTTTAAACACACTTAGAGTATTTGACTAATTAAATTAAAAATAACTGTATGACTGTATGATGATTTTTACATTCAGTAACGTAAAAATCATCCTCCACCTTCCTAACCTGCTTCCAAGTCATCTTCATCAATCTCCGGCGTTCCATAGCTACGACTCAGTGCCTCCTGGACTTCATTGGCTTCTTCCATCATATCCTCTAACTGATCTTGTATGTCCTGAAGCAAGAAACAATTTCAACTGGTCCATATTTAATAGTTTTACTTACATTTATCAGAGCTTAATCAAATTCAGTTTAACAATTCCAACATACAAGGCACTCAAATTTTTTAATGCATAAACCATTTTTTGAAGCAGCATTAATACAAGTCAAGACACACGCATTCAGTACTATAATGTGGCTTTAACTACTATTAAAATTATAATAAATGTATGAGGTAGAAAAAGAGGAACCTTGAAACAACATCTCTGCAAAATTCTTTTGTTTTAAGTATTCTTCAGGGTAAACTGAAAAACTCCAATAAATTACCCAGAGTCCAGCATTATCTTGAAAAGCAGGAGAGTATGAAATCTAGATAAATTAAATCTACCGTCTGGAGAATAAGCACTAACCTGAGTTGTGCCACAGCAAAATTTAGAAGATACTTTAGCGTACCTATTGGCACTGTACTTGGGTACAAGTAAGGAGACAATACTTGCCTAAAGGTTTACAATGCAAGGCATATATAAAAACAGCATAGGAAAGAGAACTTGAAGGAATTCAGCACTAGCATTTGATAAGAGTTTAAGTGCAGCATATTTTAAATTGTATTTAGAGATCTTATGGGGTTTTTGAACACATTTTCTGAAGGCAGGGCCAGGCCTTGCAGACCTCTTGAAATTAAATTTTTTGTTTGGCTGGGGTTTTTTTTTGGGGGGGAGGGGTTGGTTGTTTTGGGGTTTGTTTTTTTAATCAGACACTACCTTGAACTGAGGAGAGCAAAGGGCTAATCAGCATGTTGCTAACATGGAGGGGAAAAAGAAAAAAGAGGACAAAAAAGCCATGGCAGGAAGTATTCACCAACATTTATGCTGAAGTGCAAAGGAAAGGAAGGCAGAGATTAAAGATTAGCCCAGCAAGGAAACAACAGTCAGTGCAGTAAGGCCAACAACTGATTGTGCAGTACCAGAGAAATCAGGAAAGAATTATGATGGTGGTCCCATAAAAAAAAAGGAGGCAAACTCATGTGAACTAGAACAGTCAGCTGACCTTTAAGCTACATAGTCCACTCGTCACTATTTTGGTACATTTAATAATTTAAAATATAGAAGCTCACCTCAATTTGATCAATTTTGACTTGCTTGTAAGCTTTCTTCATTTCTTTCACCCCCAGTTTCATTGCATCAACCTAGAATAGAGTCAAACAACATGCTCGTATCTGATGTAGCATAGACACATTAAACAAATGTGAGATTAGTATACTGGTACCGTTGTCTTTGTATCCTTCAGTGCCTGAATAGTGTAATTAGCTTGTTCCATATTAAAAGACTGCTGTGATAAATTATCCCTCTGTTGTTCATACCTGTTAAAAACAATGCAAATAATGGCTTTAAAACACCGCACTATTTATTGCCACAAAAATTCTTAGTTTTTTAAAAAATTGAAAAAGCTGCAGCAGTAGTCTAAAGATGAGAACAGATTTTTTAATTTATTATAAACAATCGCAGAATAAACAGCTTCATAAACATCTGGCGATTATGCATTTCTGTGTATTTAAAGTTGGCAAAGCTACTCCCGAACTAAGCTTCTGTTTTAACTGACGGTGGTACCATATTTGTATAAGCTTACACAGTAGGTGAGGTTATAGCAAAAGTTTTAATCGCTGTAAGCTAGAGATGCATGCCACTGCTCCCTAATGCTGTAAGCAGAACAGAAGAGATGCAGGTTATCCAAACCACAATGGCTCTGCACTGGAGCTTTGCAGGGCAGGGAGGAGGGGGAGGACAGAGTAGCAAAAGGAAACTATTAAGGCTAACCAAAAAGAAAAGGGGGACTTCAGAAATCAAGAAATCATCCTTCTCAAAGCTAAACTTGTATCCAATCAAGAATGTAAAATATGTCAAGTTAAACATAAACATGAAAGCATAACAACGAACAATGAGTCCTTCAAACATCCACGGCAGGAGGTCTGCAAGACAAGGATGACCCAAACACAAACAGCTACTGGACAAGGAATGTCTAAATATATTACTGTTCAACAAGATGGAAAAGAGATGACTGAGGGATATGATGATAGCCTATTATGAGGGGCCCAGTGACTGTAACTAGGGGAACAACTATCAGGTAAGATTAGCAGGCAGCATAGTCAAAAAAAGAAAAAAAAAAACCACCCCAAAACCAAGTAGTCCTTCTCACAACATCTAACTAAACTATTGCTTTCCTAACCATAGGATATTTTGGATGGTAAGAGTTCACAAATACTTAACAAGTAATTGAGCAAGTCTGTAGAGGTACAATTCATCTGAGGAATATGAAATACAAGACAATATGAGCTTTGGCTCAGATAACATCTAAGAGATTTGCAGTTCAGGTACTATAAAATATTCCAGTGAAACACACTGGAACACTTGCCATGTTCTGACATTCTTTCCTTTGCATTTGTTGCTGGACGCTTTTCAAGGCAGTATACTAGACTAGAGCAGACCACAGGATCACCTATCCTGTCCATTCTGCTTTTTTTGCATAGACACAATTACCTGCGCTACATGTGCTCAAGTCCTAAAGGGTGTCCACAGAGAACAGGTAAACTGCCAGTAAACCAGACCAAGATCATCAAGTACACAATTTATAGTAATCAATTAATAATATAAAATGAGGCACGCTCTCAGAAAGTTTAGGAGCCAAGCACAGCTTTAATAATGAGCAGATTAAGGTCAGCTTGTCCCAATACAAATTTATATACTCACATACAAATAAGGCACAAATATGCCAACGCAAAACCTATAAGGAGATGCTTCTGAAAGGCTGGCTAGCTCGGTCAACATTTTTCTTTAAAGAATGCTCAAAAGTAAGAGTACTGGAAAGAGTGCCACCCCCTTTAAAGAAAACAGGCTTTCATTAAACCCAAACTGAGAAAGGTTTAAACTTACATTCGCTTCTGCTTTAACACTCTCAACGCTTTCTGCTTTACTGTATTCTGAAAGACACAATATTGTTACATTAGGAAAAATATTTGACTTTACTCTTGATTATACTGTTTAAACCTAATGTATCCCATTTAAGTTTTCCAGAAGATTCCTCAGTTACTAGTGCAAAGAGTTTAACAATACTTACATTCACCATTTGTCCTGCATTAATGATTAACCAAATAGGCTTGTATGTAAAGCGTCTAATAGAAAAGACTTTCAAAATTTCTGGCATTTGAGGTTTTTTTTTTTGATAAGCAGAATACAAAGTCAAACTTAGTCCATCAGAACCATCTTTCATCAACACATTTTAATGGTCAGCATCAAATAATACTGCAAAAGGCACTTTAACAATACTGGTTTTATCACATATTTTTATTATTAGATACATTTTATATGTTAATCCCCTTTCAAAACCAGGTTTTCCTACTCCCTTTCTGCATAGCGCAGACCTTTTTATTTTGGCTGATGAACAAAACAGCCTCTCTACCAGACTTAATTCAGGTAACAGAAGGAAGAAGGGAAGCAAGTTACTTCTGATTGAGGAATTACATTACCCTTTGGAGAAATAAAAACCAGTGAAAACACTGTTCAAAGATGCATGTCTAAGAGATGCTTCAGAATAAAAATAATCCTGCAGGATCTTCTATCTCATCAGTACAGTAAGATGCAATACTAAGAAACTGATGAACTGGCTAAATCACCCCACTACATGACAAGAACTGTGAGTCACATCCTCTCATGCTTAAATCCCACAGAAGATTCTTACCTTTGCAGGCCCCTCTCTCATCTTCTTCATTTGATCCTTATACTTCACTAGTTCTGCATCAAGCCTAGCGATTTTCTTGTCAATTGACTCAGCTCTGCTATCCACCTTTAATACATGACAGGGAAAACAAACAAAAAAACATTTATTAAGGTTTTATTCAGGTATTGGACAACAAAAAGAACAGCCTCAGTTTTATTATGCTTCTAACTGAATTGTTTCTTCACTCAGTGTTTTTATAAACAGTTTAAAGTTTGTAGAGAATCCAAAACCAGAATCAAGTGAAACACCACCTACAAGGAGCACAAAAAACATTCTGAGGTTGCGGGAAGCTCTGCCTTTGTAACACGTTCTCATCATTTTGAGATGCTCCCTTGCACACCCACTCAAGTCACAGTCTCTATTCAGGAATTTCTGATAACATACAGTGTCAGGCACTAAACTGGAATGGAAAAAGAAAAACCTAAGTGTACCATGCTGGCAGATAACGGGGCAAGGCAAAAGGGAGAGGGACACATGTTCAGCAAGGCTAGAGGTTTATTTTTGGTGGGCAGAGAACATTAATACTTCAGAAGGACATCTGGATTACTGGTTATGTTTAAGAAGCCCAGACTTAACCATTTTTTCAAAGGTGCCTAACTTCTTTGTCAGAGAGACACTTTTCCCATCACTTCCCGCAAAGGGGGCCAGGACACAGCAGTTCCACCTGGTAGATACTCTGAATTCTTACTGCACTTTTGCTTCAAATCCCAATAGTAGCTGCATAGCTCTGTAAGAGACTTCCAGCAGCCAACCTTAACGGCCCTGCTGCAAAGCATATCACAGAGCTGCCATTATGAAATATTTTAACCTTCTGCGTTAGAGGGTTAAAGATGATAATTACATAACCAAACCCGGGTACAGATCATTCTAACAGCATACACTAATTCATAAAAAACCAAAGAAAGCCTCCTTAACATGAACCGACTATCACAGCATTTCTCTGGAAACAACAAAATAAAGCATATTAATTTCTCATTCCAAGGAGCCTCTCTAGGGATTAGAATATAATGACATTCCAATTATAGCTTGAGAACAATCAGTGCAAATTTACAATTCTGACTTCCTAATAGTGTGGCTAAACATGTATAATTATGCAGATTTTCATTTTGGTGTCTCAGTGACCCTTTTAAATCTCTGCTCTGAGAGAGCAACATGCATTCGCCAGAGGCATCCTGAGCAGAACATTTGATAGGAACACTCCACACAAGACATGAAAGTGCCTGGGCACAGCTGGCATTGAAAAAAAAATGTATTAAGCTTTCTATTATGCCAAATATTTTCCTAATAGCAAGAGAAAGAGATATTTGCGATTTTAAAACTCTTGTAGGTTCGAAGTGTAGCACTTCCTCAAGATTTTCATCAGTTAAATGCATCTTTGAGGTCAGCCTCCTCCACAGGGGAAAAACAAGTTATTTGGTTTATTTATATAATGATTCTTTTAGGCAGTACTAGCAGGAAACGGAGACAGATCCTCCTACATTGATTAACTACATAAAAATTTCACACATGCATTACACAGGACCCCAGCTTTTAAAAATGAGAATGGACAGAAGAGGGGAGAATGGATCTAATTCATCCAAAAGTAAACTAGGCCGTATATTAGGACTTGAAGAGCTGCTTTTTATTATTCACAAAGAAGGCACACCGAGGTACATTTCATTGCTACAGAAGGGCCCCAATCTAAATAAAAGAAAGTAACAGTGGTATCCCAAATCCCTATTAAGCAAAATCACAGTTTATTTAAATTTAAAAAAAAAGAACATCATATATAAGACTGAATTTTAACATCGTTGTCACAACTATTAGCCTTTTGTTCCTATGTTTCCTACTTACTACTCTGAAAAACCATAAATTCGGAGTGTTTTTTCAAAGAAGAAAAAGTAAAAACACCACCAATGACACAGTTCCTGATGCATCCTTCCTCCTACCGGCCTCATGACAGCTTTGAGTCATCTGACTGCGCTCAGCCAGCAAGGATAAACAAAATCTGCCACTTAGTGCAATGTCGAGGCAAGCACGGCAGGCGCGGCAAGAGAGCGAGCAGAAACTGAAAGGGAGAGTGGGAACATGCCTGTGGGGAGTAAGTGGGAAGACAGGAGGGCATCATATAGCCAGCTGGCAAACTTGATAGTAACCAGCCATTGAAGAAAAAAAGGGAGAAGTGTTTCCTGGGTTTCAGCAAACACTTCAGATTAGTGATCCCACAGAACCAGCTCTTTATATGCAAAAATCTTGAATTGTTTAGATATCTTAAGGTGACGCTTGTTCTCTTACCACAGGAGAAAAAGCATATTGTGTGCTGATCTTATTGGGTTCAGTCATACTACTTCTGCATACGCAGGAAAGAACATCTAAAGCATAGGCATAATTACTGCCTGAGAGTTGTCTACATTTGTAACAAATGGTAACTATGAACATTAATCATTGCTCGCCAAATACAATAATTGCTAACTGCCATTTAATGGGTAATTATCATTGAAGTAACGTGGTAAGAGATTTTACAAAGCAATTTGACTCTTTCAAAAGGTACAACGAAACGTGTCCAAGATTGAAACAGCACAGAAGTGATATCACTTGAGTCTCCAAACTGTTAAGTTTAACATGCTAAAGAAAGAGTGCAAGTTTTTTAACATCTCACACAACTCTCTTCAGTAACAATTCACATGCAATTAAAAAAAAAAAATCTAATGATATCTCTAATCCTTTAGCAGGACCTGTACTAGAGACTTCACTATTGTGAAAATGACCTGAAAACACACAAGTCTTTCACAGATCAGGTAGATACTTCACATAAATTGGCACAAAAAGTTAATTCATAAACTTCAAACTTGTAAAAGGAAGCATGTTTCTCCCCACACTTACTAGTACACAGAACTGTCTTAAATTTTAGTTCCACCTGCAGAAATTGAAAGTTGTCAGAACTGGGCAAAAAGCTAACGTGGAGCTCCATAATGACAACAGTGGTTTATAAGCTTCCTCACACCAAAGAGCTGTGCTTGGAGCCAGCCCTTCATTTCTCAACAGCTGACCAACACAGGCTCTTGATTTCGTATCTTAAAATCCACACTGTGACTCATCATTGGTTGCCAAGTCACCACATATGTAAAATAAACCTGAAACTGCTTCTCAGTTAACCTGCTGTCTTGTTTTCAGAGAACTTTCAGCCAAATTTTCAGAGAACTTAATTACAAACAACTAGAAGAGGACCAAAACTGCATGTAGCTCCTGGTGGGTGGTGGTGACGACCACCTTTTTGGTAAAAAATCCTAAATTCCTGGTGTTGCCAGTCAAAGCAGCTGTTTAAATTACACTTTTATGTACCCCAAAAATCCACTGGGATTGAACAAACTCCTAGTGGAAGACAGCCTACTGGCATATCTATATATGGCTGGTTTTGTTATCATTTGTCTCAACATTAGAAAGTACACGTTAATTTGGAAATGTCAAAATCAGCCCTCAAAAATCTAACTGACTAATATGGAGTTGGTTGCTGTGAGGAAGAGATTGCCTCATCTTCCGCTTATAGCACTGAAATGGCAAATTTAAGTATTAGTAACAGTATCTCAGAGGGGTTTTGGAGTTCTAGCCATGCACCAAAGCATTCACTGGTAACAACAGGAAAGCTCATCCTGATTTTTGAGCATATGCTTTATTTACTGTTCTAACTAAATATACTTGGAGCTACGTTTGGGTTCAACACTGCTAAAAAGCAATGCAGATTCTTTGCCAATAAAATAATATACTGGGAAAAACACTAACTATGACCGTTTCTCTCCTCATCCCAGCCACTGGCATATGCAAGAGACTGATGCGCATGGGTTTCTGTAGGTATCAGTGACAAATATTAGGTATTTAACTTAGAGTCTCTTCACTGGGTAGCAAAATAAATATTCTGGGAGGAAAATGGTGGTTTTCCACGGAAACTTTTTTTTGTCAGGTTGCCGGGACAAGGCTTAGTTAGCCTTAGTTAACCCCCATTCATACCACAACCATTACTGACCTTTCACCTGACTTTGTTAACCACTCAGGCAAATACTCAAGACCTCGGTGTTCTTTCTTCACCTTTAAAAACTAGTTTACAACAGAAGGAGCTGTAAAAACATACCAGTTTTCTTCACAAACTTAAAAACCAAAAAAGAGACTATGAAATGACAAGATTAGCCTTCTTAAAACTTTTCCTTAACCTTCTTTTCAGACAGGCCAACCTGACAACAGCTATGAAGTGTTCTACCACGTGTTTCCTCAGCATTTCTTTCTCAGTCTGGGCTTGTTTAACTGTCCATCTGCACACATCTTTGCATCCACCCTATGGCAAGCTTGTCCGTTGTAGACAGAACAATGTTCATGAGAAGGTGAGATTTGCCCCCCCACCTTCTGTACTGGACAGAGGGGCTGGTTCCCTCGCTCCTGTCCCTGCCTTCCCACAACGTGGCACGGCAAGAGTTAGCCAGTGCAAGCAGTGCACTGAAGTCCTCAGACGGAAATACTGAAAATATCCATGAGGATGTAAGGAGAGCCAGGCCTCACATGCACATTGTGTGCACCCTTTTATGGGATGTGATCCTATGCACAGGGAACAAATATAGGCATGGGTGTATATACATACAAATGTACGTACCAGTGTACACATACACTGATGCATAGGTGCAAGCTAAAATACACGTGTGCATGTATACAAACACGCTGTACCAAAGCACAGGCATGTAGCTATACACATGCAAGTGTATATACACACACACAGGCACTGTGCCCACACACAGCTGTTTCCACACCCAGACACACACCTGCGCACAGACACGCACACCGTCACGCACACACCCCCCCACAGGCTGCCCTACCTCCCAACCGGCGCACGCCCACGCACCCCCCGTGCCTCCGGGTCGGTGCGGGCACCCGCGCACTTCCGCCCACCGGCGGGCACACAGACACGCAACACCTCAGGTACGAGGCCCTACCCCCGCACCGGTACGAGCGGAGGCCGGCACGGCCCGCGGGGCGCAGGCGCTCCAGCCGCGCCCTCAACCCCGGGCCCGGGCCCCTGGTCCCGCCAGGGACGCAGGGCCTCGTCCGGCCAGGCGCGCCCCACAGCCCGGGCTGGCCGTGCCGTGCCGCCCCCGCGGCCACCCCGCCGCTCCCCTGCCTCTCCCGAGGCGGCGGCCGGGCCGCGCAGCGCACTGGGCGGCCCTGGCCCTTGGCGGGGGTCGGGGGTCCGGGTGCGGGCCGGGCCCTCCGGGGAGGGTACTCACCGTCCCGATGCAGTCGGTGAGGCTGGGAGGAGGCGCCTTCGGCTTCGCCTTGCCGAAGAAGCGGTTCATGGCGGCGGCGGTGCCTCGCTCTCGCCCCCGGTCCCGGCAACAGCAGCGGCGCTCCCCGCCGACCCGGAAGCCCACCGAGGGGCCGGCCCCGCCCCTAAGGCGGGGCCGCGGCGAAGCCGGAAGCACTCGCACAGCCGCACGCCCCCGCGCTTCCGCCCTCCCCTCCGTGGCGGCGAGCTGTGATTGGCCGCCTGGGGGCACTACCCAGAAGCGATTTAAAGGGGCCGGCGCCCTTCCGGCGGCGGCCGGCAGGTCCGGGGAGGCAGGCAGGGACGCGGAACAGCGGCATATCGTATTCGGCTTAGTTTATTTATCGGTTATGCTAAGAACACTTTGCGGGTTTTTTAAAGAAGTTACTGAGGACCTAACATATCTGTAGGCTTCACCCACTGATCAAACTGGTCCGAGGTGAGGAAGCCCAGCTTTACAGCGGCTTCCTTTAACGTCGTCCCTTCCTTGTGCGCCGTTTTGGCAATCTTGGCCGCTTTATCGTATCCTGTAACGAAACAAAACGCAGGCGTTAGCCATTTGCAGTGCAGAAGGTTTGCTAGAGATGCGAAAGGAGGAGGACGCCTGGCCTCCGCAGAACTGCTGCGCGAGACGCTGCTGCTGCTGAACTCGGCTGGTGGTCAATGCGCACCAAATGTTTACACCAACTCCTGACTTAAAGTGGAGGCAAATGCTGTTATTCTGGTCTTAAAGCATGTCGGTCAAAGTTTGATGTGACTTCCTTAAAAAAGAAAAAAATCTCGTAATCTTTCCCTTTTCATTGTTAGCGGTCAAATCAGGACAACAGGTACACAAACTCTCCCAATCTCTTTTTTTTTTTTTTTTGACTCTCATCAATATTATTTTTATAGTGCACTCTACGGCCACTGCAAGGAGGACACATCTTTTTCACCAGTAATACTCGCTGGTGACATTAAAGTAAATTAACTTTTGGCCTGAGCCATGACTTGGTCTCCTAAACATCGTGACAATACAAATAATGTGTGCAAAATAACGTTACTGCAAAATGTTTCAGTATAATGTTTTGAGAAGTTTCTGAGCCTTAAACCTACCTATATGCGGATTCAGTGCTGTTACCAGCATCAGAGATTCACTCATTAGTTTGTTGATCCTGTCCGTATTGGCTTGGATTCCAACTACACAGTTGTCAGTGAAAGAAACACAAACATCTCCAAGAAGTCTTGCAGAGTTTAACACATTTTTAATCTAACAAAAAAGACAGAAATACCAACTATTACATTCAGACATTAATAGTTGCACAGTCTGCCACATTTGTTCATAACAAGTGCACCCCCCCCCCCCCAATATCCACTTCTTTAACGGGCTGTTTGTAGAAAGGGAGTACAGTAAATAATACACCCTCCTCCCGCAGGGTAAGCTCAGGCACTCCCATTGAAAGGAATTTGTGAGAAGCATTCCACAGCTGAGCTCCTCTTGCATTAAGACCACCACATCATGTGTAATCATTTTGTTATAACAGTGCACAAATAACCAAGTGAAAAAATACATTAAGGCATTTGATTAATTGTTGTTTTCCCCCTCAAGTACCAATATAGAGAAGACATCTAAAAATATAAAGTACAATAATGTCTGGCATTAGTCCTCTACGTTGACAATCCACAACATGCCACTCTCTTTTTGGAGAGCTGTCTGTTTCTATCAAAAATTATCTTCTGCTAGGTACATCTCTTGGCTGTTCAATAGGAGGTTTTGGGGTTTTTTGGGTTTTGTTTTGTTTTGGGTTGGGGTTTTTTTTGGTGGGGTTTTTTGTTTGTTTTTTGTTGTTTTTTTGTCAAAACCAGGTGCTGTACACTTGGAAGAAGTTTGTTCAGATGGAGGGGAAAAAAACAGTACCCTAAACAGACACAACAGCAAGGAAGAGACAAATACTGATTTTATGATAAGATTTTGATTTTTTTTTCAATCATTTCTTACTAGCATAATAAAAAAGCAGTATCAGTCAGTAGAGGCTGTGTAGAAAAATAACGTGATATGCTGCTTCCTTTGTGCCTCTGATTTCTAACAAGATTACAAAAATCTCAAAAACTTTCTTTTTGCTTCTATTTAATATTAGGATCTTTTCCATAAGTCACCTTCTTTTTAAACTATCATCCCTACACTAAGAGATATACTATTCCTTCAACATTTTACACACAGTATTATCTTGGTGTATCCTGCTCGCACTGCAGAAGGCAGACATTAGTTTAAATACTGAAGTCTAAGACTAATCATTTACAATTTTACATGACTCACTTGCCAAAAGCATGTAATCCTTTAGTATTCAAACAGTAACAGAAATTAGTAACATATAGTTGCTAAAGAAAAAATCCTCATTTTTAGCTAAAATACCAAATTCTCTTCAGCTTTGGACAAAATTTTGTCTGTGTTCCTCTCTCCCTGCTTCCTTACACCGATCACAAGCATACATTTTTAAGATAAAAGCTTATCTGCATAAGATCGTTTCATGTAAAACACATTGCCAGTTCCCTGTCAAAATAACAAGGACTTACCATACAAAAGAATAACATTTGTTCTCACATTTTTATCAGCTTCTCTGGTGCTTGTATTGACCAATTACTCATTGAGGTTTTTTTCCCTGAGTTATCTGATTGTACAAACAATTATTTTAAAAGTCCTAGATATTTAAAACTTGATGAACTTACCATCATGGGCTTAAAAACATTCAGTTCAAAGTGTCCATTGCTACCTCCTACAGTAACAGCAACATGGTTTCCCATAACTTGGGCTGCCACCATGGTTACAGCTTCACACTGGGTAGGGTTCACTTTTCCTGATTGTGGAAGGGAGAGAAAAAGGTTACCAAAGAAGGAGAAAAAGAGAGGGGGGGAAAAAATAATCAGTACTTCCCTCATTTACCAAATTACATTCAACAGAAGATGTTTTGTAGGAGGTAACATGTCTTACTTACCTGTATCTGTGCACCACAGAAAAAAAATAATTTCCATAAATGATATTAAATCCATTGTACTATTTCAGTAATTCAGCTAGGATTTTTAAAGCAGCTATGGCTGCTTTAGCAATCTACCAAGACTTAGAGCTGGATAAAATGTGTGTGAGCTAAGTGGCTGTTAATTACCACAGTTCTTAATAGTCAAGAGATTATAACCTGTGTTTATTCGTGTAAGTAGGCATTTCTGGCAAATCATTACCAAATCTCAGTCAACTTAAGAAAAGTATTACTAATTTATTAGAATTACTTTGTAATAAAATTAATACACTCCGTTTACTTTATCAGGAGACAAAAACCAACCAAATTAGAGTGGCCTCCTAACAAGAAAGTTTTATGGTTGCTTTCATTTCTAGAAATAATCCTAATAAGAACATTCATTATCTGCTTTTTTGAAAGCCAGATATGCTCACAACTTGTTTCTTTTATAATTTATCATACAGGAAGAATATGCTTCAAATAGTTTTGGATGTACAATATTCACATACACATACTTTTTTTAGGAGAGAGGCAAGGAATGATTACTAATATTATTCCTTCCTTTCTTAACTTCCCATACACTGGGATCTCTGCAGAAGAGAATATATGAGTACATGATTCTAATCACACTAGGAAGTAAGACAGAAGTCAATTTACATCATGATATTGCTACAATTCATAGATTAGATCATTTAAAGCTTGTTTCAGAAAAGTCTTTACACAAAAATTGTAGAGATCTTGCAATTCTAAAATAAAGTTTTGAGACATATGCTTGTATCAATAAAGTAACATTATATGTTTACAGATACTACTCTCTGCCAAATACTTCCCAAACATCTGTGCAAGCAGCTATTTTTATGAACACGAAATGTTGGTAAAATATGGCAGAAGATAAAAACTGACAGAACTGTTGAATCATGGACTTATTGACATTTGTTTGGTAAATATCTATTAAGAGTTAGTGATCCGAAACAGCCTGTTTCTTTAACAGGCATTTTTTCTCTGTACCTGGCATGATGCTGCTTCCTGGTTCATTTTCAGGCAGGATGAGTTCTCCTAGTCCAGAGCGTGGTCCAGAACCCAGGAAACGAATATCATTAGCTATTTTCATCAGACTACATGCCACTGTGTTCATAGCTCCACTGAGTTCAACTAGAGCATCATGAGCTGCAAGAGCTTCAAATTTATTTGGAGCAGTGACAAAAGGCAAACCTACAGGGAGGGCAGGAAACATTAAACCAGTGAGGCACTTCTTTGCAGACATAAACCAGATAATCAAACATATAATTAGCTTAATAAATAAAACCCCAAAATATTAATAACACTGTAAGATCATCTCTCTTCTCTAGACCTTTCCTCACAAACATATTTCTTAAACAGACTAAATTCAATACAAAAGACACAATAAAAGTCACTAAAATACGGAAGAATATGAAACTTGCCCATCTACCCACAACAAAGGTACAAATTTCAAGCTTTCATACTGCGTTGCATACTAAGCATTGCTTTGCACCACAGTACTTTGTGAATGTCAAAAATCTCTTACAAGTTAGCCCAAACTTATGTATTTCTTTCATTAAATCAAGTTAGATTCTTTAGACTGTCAGTTGCCAGGATGCTTTCTCCCATTTATGAAAATAGAGGGTTTTGCAGCACAGTGTAGACATTAGGATAAATAAAAAGTAATCACAATGGAATTAGCTACTTAAAAAAAAAAAGATGCATCCAAGTATCAGCACTGGAAGGGAACAACAAACCAGACAGAACATGTGACAGCTGATTCAGACTTAGGAGGATGCCTGAAACTGCTGCCAAGAGCAAGAGCACAGGAGCAATGGAAGCAACAGCTCTGTTTACGTTAATTAAAGGCCTGCGATTTAAGGCTAGGTTCCATAATGAAAAACATTTCTTCAGGGAAGAAGAGTCTCAGCAGAATTTTATCAGTAGTAATGGACATGACTAAGGACTGACAGTGGGCTGGACTTCTGCCCCACAAAACTACTGGTCTGAGCTTACATTACCAGTTCAAACAAGAGCAGCGTAACCCCCATAATTTCTAGTGTTCTGCAATTCCTGCCAAATACCAAATCCCACCCAATTTGCATGGCCTTCTGAATTGCATAGCTGCCTTCTCAGTTGCAGAGATCATTCCAAACTTTCCCTTTTACCTTTGCCAATAAACTTTGCCTATAAGAACATGTGGGACTTCAATACTCGGCCGACTTGTTTTAAACTCATACAACCTGCCTATATGGTACATCTAACAACCGTTAAAATGGGAGAGCTTCCTAATACCACCGATGGCTTCTTCAAGCACCAAAACAAGGCCTGTACTACTTTTCAGCAGCTGTTGCTTATGACAAGTTACTTCTTCCCTCTCAAGGTACAAGAAAGTCTTGACCCTCTACAAGACAGTGAATAATAGCTCCATTAAAACAAAAATACCGTTGATAAGCAGTTTCAGATTTTACAGCAAATTTAAATGACAGACGTATGCATTCGTTTTGGGGGCATTTTAAAACTGATACTGTGACACAAAAGATCTGGTTTACAGATCAAAAAACTCAATGGCTCTGTAAATTAAGTTTTAAGACCTATAAAGACAGCATCAAAAAAAAATCAGACAGCTAACTTTTACTCTTTCACATGAAGAAATGTAGTCGCTTTGGGAGGGTTTTCTCCCCTTCTTTTGTGCCAAGTCACTGTAAATTAAGAGAGCCAGAAGAGCAAAGATCAAGACAGAAGCATTATAGCTGGGCTAATAATAGAAGCCTGAAACTGTACCCATCTCCAATAAGCCTTGCTCAGAAAAACATGGTAATTTCAGTCACTTTCAATGCACTGAGTATAATTATAAAAATACATTGCATGAAAAGTCCTAAGTATAAGGCATATAACATACAGCATTAACATAAAGTTTCATGTTAAAATATAAATACAATTTGAGCTCATGAGAAGTATGGAAACTGAAAGATTTAGTTTGAATTTGACTGTATGCTACATATACTGCTTTACTGCTAACTCCAAAATATCATTCCTCACCCGTCAGTTCAGCCACTTTAGCAGCAACTTTCTCAGCAAAGCCAATTCTTGTGTTTAATCCTGTACCAACTGCAGTCCCGCCAGCTGCCAGCTGATACACTCTTGGCATGGTTGACTCAATCCTAGCCACACCATATTTAATTTGTTGCACATAGCCACTAAATTCCTTTGAAAGAAAGGAGGACAAAATAAAGGAACAAAGACAACAACCAAGAATAAGCATATAGAATTATTTAGATTTTTAACATGATTGGACTAATTTCTTTAAAAACCTGAAGGCACTGAACTTTACCCAAATGCTAAATCTTAGCATGTCTTCATTAAGAGGGAAAGTTTACATATATTAGAAGACTGCTCTCACACTACAAACAAATACACATAAAAACAACCAACATATGTAAAAATGTATACACAATACATCTTTCTCTTGTCTTTTATCTCACTTGTGTACTTAGCAGGATCTGAATCCAAGGTAAATCAGCTCTCAGATTAAACTAATGTTCTCAAGGTACAATTAGTGAAACGGATCTTGGGCTTTGCTCACTTAATTTTAGTTAGTAAAAACCCCACCTGTGCATTCTTGGAAAAAATCCACAAATTTTACATGGATCTTTATCAATTCAGTTTAAGTTAATTAATTACCATATTAATGTAATAAGCCATTCTTGACAATATGATAACAAAGATTTGCTACTCTCTCTCTATATATATATGATCATATATAGGAGATTTTTGTTCAAAATACTTAGTAGTTTTGTGTGTTGGCGAAACCTCATTTATACAAGTTTACAGATTACAGACCAACTACCTTCTTCCTTCCAATGTCAGTGTAACAGAAATATCACGTTATTTGGTAACAGAACATCTTTTAAAAATAATTTATATCTTACTACTGTTCGAAGTAAAACACACATGGAAAAAATTAAGAAAACTTATGATGCAGTTATTACAGTACAGCAACCAGCAAACTCCAATAAAGATGAAAATACTCTGACTGAGATTCAGCCAGTTTCCTACAATTTCTCTTAAACTATCAACTTAATTTAGGTGTCCTCAAGTTTGCCTCAGTTTTCTCCCAATATATTTACAAGAATTTTTCAAATAAATACATAATTAGGGGTTTTTTACCTGTCCAAGCGTAAGTGGAACAGCATCTTGTGTATGAGTGCGCCCTATTTTTATGATTTGGGAAAACTCTTTGGATTTCGCTTCAAGCGCATTCTGTAGCTTCTTTAGTCCAGGTAACAACACCTCATTAACCTCCTGGGCAGCAGCAATATGCATTGCCGTTGGGAAAGTGTCATTTGAACTCTGTGAAGGAAGTTCAAGAAATTTTTTTACAAGCTTTTCTCACCATTGGTGCTGTAAGATGTACATGTATGGCTTTATTCTCTTTATTTTATAAAGAAGAAGAAACTAAACTAAGAGTAAGCAACTTAGGAATGTTCCACAAGTCAATCTGCAGAAATAATCAAATCTTCCAAATTCCAGTCTAGCACCTTATTGATAAAATGGACTTTTTATAACTATACCCACAGACAGTTAACTTGAGTAGATTGTTCACAACAACAGTGGGACAAATAAGAAAAATAATTACTATAGTAGTTATGAGACACAGGTAACAAGTGAATGGATGATTTTAAAGGAACTGTAGGTGACTTTTAAACTGTAGGTGACATACAGATAATGTATATGTTGTTTTGATAATGTTAAATCCGTAGTTCCCAGGATATTGAGTAAGCACAAAAGATCAGGAAGAGATACAACCAAGTCAGTGGCTTAAACTTCAGTTAATCTGAAGGAAGTATTAAGAGTGAAGTATAATAAAAAGGTCTACCACCATCCTTAGGGAAAAATTACCCATTAGAGGACGCTAGCCATTTTATTAGTCTTCCTACATGCTTTATGTAATGCATTATGGAGATAACAGTTGTAAGTATCCAACCTTTAGAAACTGGATCTATATTTAACTTCAAGACTCTCTCAGTAGCAGTGGTTGTCACCAGGCCACCTCTGCCCACTACATCATGTGTGAATTCATCTGTCATTAATGAGTTCAAAATTTTTAATCTTAAAAGCTCATACTGTCACTGACCAACATTTTGAAGTTAATTTAAACTGAAAAACCTAGAAAATTGTTGCCAAAGCTGTACACAAAACTCCTTTTTTTAAAAAAAAAAAATACAAACAGTGGCTATAAGAGAATTCAAAATTCACAATTAAAAAAAAAACACTTTTGATATTAAAAGAAGTATAATACAAGCATAACGACCTGGCTTTTGTTAACATGATCATTCGGATGTACTGGGTTTTTGCTCCCAAGTTTGCCCCCCATTATCTCAATGGCTCTATTGCTGATTACTTCATTGACATTCATATTGGTTTGAGTTCCAGACCCAGTCTGCCACACCACCAATGGAAAGTGATCATTTAATTTTCCTTCAGCTACCTATAATGGAAAAAGAGAGAGAAAAGTTGTTCTACTGGAACAAAAAAAACCTAAAAAGCATAAACCTGAGAATTTTATAGCTATAATTCAAATAATGTTCTCTATTATATTTGTAAATCTACATATAATAATTTCGAATTTATACCAGAATAATTGAGAGTTTGATGTAATACAAGATATTAAAAGGGCAAAAAACTTTTGCTATGTTTTTTTGAAGATGCTGAATTCTGAAACACAGAGAAATATATGATTTGACTTCATGTTCTACAGTCATAGAAAGAAAAGATCTTTTTAAAAAGTTTTTTAGGTTATATCTTCTGTTTCCCAAACAATGCAGATGATTTTATAAGTCCAAAAACATCCCTCCCTTCCCAAATTTTAAAGGAATTCGGATTCTAATCTTCCTGGATAGGACTAGAGGTAGTACATGCTGGTTCTCCATTCCACAGTTATTTGCTCATCAGCATAATCAGATCTCCCAGGGGAGGAAAATATCTTAAGTAGTTTCTCAATCAGAGCACGTAAGGTGCTTCAGGGTCCTAATTCAGTGTTGTGTGTCTCCTTGGGTCATGACCATCCCTTGGGTGTCAGAAATAGCAGTTTGTAAACAGATAAGCGCTGACCAAAAACTCCTCATCAGCATGGGTGCACTGCTTTCTCCTAGGAAATCAAGCTCAACAGCTGCACAGTTTCATCATGAACACTGATCACAACTATACAACAATTTGAAATAGAGGCATTCAGAAGTCCATTCCTTATCGCAAAGGGTCTGCCAGAAGAGGTGTTTTTGCCAAAGGCCATCTGTCATGCACATGCAGTACATGATATTTGTATGATTGGACTCTGAAATTTCTCCAGAAATAAATTTCATGAAGTTCCAGACCTCTTATACCTCTAGACATTAGACTTTTGCATCAACACAATAAGCCAGCAGATGGTTGCTGGTATCAAACACCTTCTTCCTGTAAGGCATACTTTCCCTGATACTACCCTGGACCTACATGGCTTTAAATTGAGAGGTGCCTAAAAAGGACTCGTGACTGTCTTTTACTGTACCTCAACTGTAACTGAGTATGTTACACATATAAACAAGAGAATCACATGGAATTAAACAGATTCCTACGTGTTGACTTGCTGATTACCCATGGGAACAAGGTCCTGATCAGCCAAAAATGACTATACCAACTTACATCTTCTGTAGGTAGGCTATGACAACTACTATCTCAAATCAAAACAGAACAACAGGGACAAATACTCTCCTGTTTGACCTACATTTTTTTGAGTCTGTTGGACCTTACACACGTTTAGAGATTTTTCTAAATGTGTATTTGTAATAGTATCAAAATCTGTGCTCAGAAGTATCACCCCCATGCATATTAGCCTCAGAAAAGTTGAGAATGCAAAGCAAAGGATCTGTTGTCACAACTCTGAGGCTAGATAACTATCTCCAGATTATCAGGATACGTCAGTCCTACTGGAATCAAGCTTTTCAGGAAAGGATCTTACGCATGTTCCATCTTATACAGCGGCAAAGTTCCCACCTCCAAGAGTAACTTGATTCCTTGCTGTATCTCTTTCAGTTATATTAGAAAATTATTTTGGAGGTAAGGGAAAGGATATCACTGCAGGAGTGTTTTTAAAACACAACAAAAAAGCCCCAAACAACTTTCAGAACCCATGAATCAAAACTAAGTAGCCTATAGCCAACAAAATTTATGATCCACCTTTAACTAGGAGAACCCTAGAAACCACAAGAAGAGACTGGACATATTCTGGAGTTCTTTAAAGCTCTTGGGAATTATGGTGCTACAGCTGGTAGAAAGAGGATAAGGCTTCTGCAAATATGGAAGTATTTTGAAGGTAGTCAGAACAAGAAAGCTCTGTAAAACAATGCTCCTAGATAAATATATCTGTTGATTTACACAAAGCAACACACCTGGTATTACCATACCTCAAATAATGGTCATTCACAACTCTGTGCACTTGGGTAGCATTTATCCTGAGAAAGAGGAGATGCCTCTGTGTGTCACATCGTGTCCTCTTTAGCTATAAAAGTGATACTTAAAAAGCACAGATTTACTAGTAAGCCTAAATCTGAAGAAGTAGTAGACTAGTTACAGAGAATCTATTCAGATTGCAGATCGTCTTCCCATCATCAAGATGCAATTGCTTAACAGATTGGAGACTTCCAAAACGAAAAAGCTTTGCTTAGCCTGTCAGACTTCACATTAGCTGAATGAACCAAGATTCCATGCCCCTCCTAGGATTTTTTTATACTGTTCATCTGGTAAGAGTCAACACTATGCAAGTAATGAGTAGTCTTAATAGAGGGGAAACATTACATTGTTTTTATAACTTAAGTATCAAAATGTATTTGAACATTCTATCACTTCTGTAAATGTAAGAAGTAAAATAGTAACACATTATATCAAGTAAATTATTTCTGAATCTGAAAAACAAAATTTACTAACAATAAATGCCTTCCTCTAACCATTTGAGAAATGCAAGAGGTCTTCCCCAGCCTCCAAACTTCATGTGAAAAGCTTAACAAAAATACAATGACAGTTCTAGTATTTTGAACAGTTTGTTCCTACCTCATTTGCCGCCTTTACGATAGCATTAGCAATCTTTGGGTCGAGACCGTAATCTTGATTTACTTCAGCAGCTGCTCTCTTCAAGATGCCAAAAGCCCTTATAACTTGAACCTGAGACACAAGAGTAAGTTTAAATACATAATTTTTTTCTCCCAAAGGACATTTTAGGAACCTATAGTGCAGGTCTAGTTCTAAACCAAACTCCTCCTGAACTTAAATCCAGCAGCAGTCCACCAACCAAACCAAAGAGCAATTAGGTCACATAACCTGTGCTCCCATTAAGAGTAACATTTATCCAAGCAGTCCAGAAAACAGTACACAGCTCATCTTTCTTTGTAAGTCCAGGTATGCTTTGTGTATCGAAAAATTACATGCATTAAAATGAACAGAAAAGGCGAACTGGTTCGATTTCTAAAATAGCCTTTTTGGGTGCAAACTGACATATGTTTCAGTACACGCAAAACCAGTACATGACAAAGTGCATGCACACTAATGCTCTGTGCACAGCTACATGTGAAAAAGTAACTTCATATCAACTCATGCTACACTGAACATCTTCAATAACAAACTGCATAACGCTATAGCAAACAAATTACTCCATTCAGACTTTTGTCTTCAGAAAAATGAAAGATAGATTTCTATTCATCCTGGTTATTAAAAAAATTAAGCAACACAATAAAATAATTATTCAAAAGCAACATTCAATTTATTTAAATGCAACAAAAAATGTTTCTAGCACAGAACAATATCTTGCCATGGAATTTCTAATTTTAAAATTCAAAGTTGCTCATATTCCCAGCAAAAGTCTAAGAAAGTATTCACTCTCACATCCAAAACATACTTAAAGAGAAGAAATGAACACAGCTTTATACTACTTACTGGCATTCTTTCTGAAACACCTCCAATCTTGAAGTTCATTGTAGATCTTACAGTCTGGGCACCATAGTATTTGTCAGTTGGGACCTTCAGTTCACCAAAGGTATCATATTCTATCCTAAAAGCCTCTTGAGTGGACTATGGAAAAGGAAACAAACAAACAAAAAAAATGTATTTCAAACACTGCTCAACAACACAACCTTTTTGAAAGCAGATACAGTTAAGAAAAAATGTGCAAGAAGGGGGAAAAAAAACAAAATTAAGACATGCAGCTAGTCATAGGTATTTTTCTAATTATATCTTCAAAGTTAAGACATTCTTCTAGTTTGAGCACCTGTCTCACTAAAAGTCACAACTACTAACATTATGTAGCCTAGCAGAACCACTGGTGACAGGCAGCACCGCAAGACTTAAGACCTCGGCTGCCTACTGTACAAAACACGTCATCCTGACAAAAGGCTCTGTTTCTTCTTTTCAAAGAATTAGTAACTTATCTTACAATTTACAGAATTGGTGTTTTGTTAAAACCAAACTGAAGAACTAGCATGGTAAGAATTCAGGTGGCATCCCCCCAGGCAACATACATGTAACACAATTCCTACTTGAAATCCAGAGCGCACATGGGACAGAAGAAAAATACTGGGAGGGAGCAACGGTATTAATTCGGTACCAAATTACTGACAATTCATTATCTTCTTAAGCTTAATAAACCAGGAACACAGTTGCCCTAGCTGTGCAACACGAAGAAACCACATCTAGGTATATTTTGTGCAATATTTATGTAAGGCAATATTTCTGTATCACATATACACCTAGCATGCATTATTATCTAACACAGCCAGAGGTAAATTAATTTTAGCTGACATACACCAACTAAAAAGTAAATTTTTACTTTTTGTGAAACAACCCATTCATTTGTGATGATGTGATCACATTCACATGCAGTTCTACAAAGATTATGGGACTGGACAGGAAGCAAGAGCAGTTTACTCTTCCTCTCCCCATGCCTTGGTCAGCAAAGTCCCAGTTTTCTTTGAGAAAGGTGTTCATCCTTCCCCAGAAGAAGAGATTACCTTCTTGCAGAGCCTTCAGGAAGGGGAAATAAGTCTTTTTTAATTCTTAATCATAGATGGAGTAAAACAATCACAGCTCCATAGATAAGAGTACATACATATACAATGCCAGGCTGTGACCTAACCATGACCCTCAGGGGCGAGTCCTTGCTCTATCATAGAATCATAGAATAGTTTGGGTTGGAAAGGACCTTTAAAGGTCATCTAGTCCAACCCCCCCCGCAGTGAGCATCAAGTCACTGCATCAATCAGAGCATCAAGACAGTGTTGCAGCACAATGAAAGAAGAAAATCAAATGTTAGGAACTGTTAAGAAAAGCAGAGGATACAAGAAGAAACATCGCTGTGCATGGTAGTTCATCTACACTTGGAAGTCTTTGTGCAGATTTGGTTCTTTCATCCCAAAAAGCATATTACTGGAAACAGTTCAAAGAAAGGCAATAAGGCTGATGAAAAGTAGGGAACAGCTTTCTTAAGATGACTGACTTTTTCATTCAGAAAAGAGACAACTTGGGGTTTGAAGGAAAACTGAGGTCAATAAAAGCATCAGTAGAATGGCGATAGGTGTTAGCTGCTCACTGTCTCTTCCAATACAAGAAACAGGAGCCATAACATTAGGCTAGTAGGAGTCAGGTTCAAAGCCAGCAAAAGGAAGCAGCTCTCCACACAAGTAGCAGACTGACGAAACTCCTTGCCAGCTGATGCTGCAGATGCAAGAAGCCCACATGAATTCAGGGAAAGTGAGATAAACAGAAGAAAGATCTAAACTGGATTATTATACAGACAAGCCACAGACTCAGGAAATCCCGATGTGAAAATGAGGAGTCTGGGTCAGCAGAAGAGTAAAGCATCGCATATGTTTGCACAGTTCTGACTCTTCCCTAGGTGTCCACTTCTGAAGTCAGACTGTTCCACTTTTTTTGTGGTCCATTTTACTTGCTCCTTGTTCGGTGGGTCTCAGTCTTCCTGGACAGGAGCTCGGCTGGGTATTGGGCAGAACACCCTCTCCAGCAACACTGACTGTCTGCAGCAGCCTGTCCAGGTCCACATCACCGTGGACGGCAAGCTGCAGGTGGTAGCAGTGTGGGGGGGGTGTTCCAGCCTTTTTAGTGTCCTGAGCAGCATTCCCAGCCAGGTGGAGACACTCTGCCATCAGGTACTCCAGCAGTTGCGTACTGGAGACACCAGTCCCGCTCACTTAGGGCACTTTTGCAGAGTAGGTGGTGCATGTGACCCAAAAGAAACTGCAGCCCAGCCCACCAACAGCAAGGGTTAGCTCTTGCTATCCCACTCCCCACACCTTGTGTTTGGGCTGATGCTCTCGCAAACGCTGACCCCAGAAGAATACAAAGCTTAGTGTGCATCAGTATGCCATTCCTATGTTCTTTAATCCTCTTTATCCTATTTTAACCACTTAGCATTCACTTACAGGCTGACAAGAAACAGAACACAGTCAGCATTTATTTAGTATCTTACTACCAAAAATGTTTAATAGGGATGCTTGTGGGTGTGACTGTACATGTGCACATACTAATATTCTAACAGTAGAGATCATTGATGCACGGTCTCTAAAATCCCTGCTTTTGCTATCTAGACACCTCGCATAAGCAGACAATATCAAGCTTTTCCTAGAGCTGGATAAGCAGAACCAAATCAGTTCCAAGCTCAGCTCTTGATACTGTCAGTGGTTCAATTACCAAAAGTATCCACACTCAAACAATATAAAAAAGTTACTACCTGTAACCTTTTAGACAAAAAAAGCTAGCAGTTGCACAATTGATTCCTCAAACTTACATAATTCCAGTGTCAACAATGGTGAAACAAAGATAAATAGGATCAGTACCTCCTCCTACAAGTTCCTTTTAACAAATAAATCCTGTTATTAAAAAAAATTACTTCCCTAGCCAATTCCACATTACACACATTCACAAATTCCAATGAAGTTAACAGGGTAAACTGCTTTAAGCTGAATGTCATTTGCTGATAAACGGAGCAAAAAGTAACATTAGGAAAAAAAGCAAAGTGATTTTTTTCATACATATTAAAGTAACTAACTTCATCGCTACCTTCAGACTAATGCAGCAGCCTGCAGAATGCACTGTCTGAATTTTAATGTAAAAAACATGCTTCTCCCACTCCTTAGATGGAATTCACCCTCTTGAGTGGCTTTATGTCCCAGTTCCCGTATCTAAAGCGGTTTGTGCAGTCGCTTCCTGACCTAGGGAACCTGCTGTAAAATGGTGCAACAGCAGCTCACTTGTGTCAATCCCCTACTCCCACACCAGTGGGCCACAGGAGAAGCCAGAAGGAGACCTAGCAACCCTGCCACAAGCCAAGGCAAACTCCTGTGCTCACTTGGTTTCTATCATAGCTACAGCAAGTCTCAGCTCAGAACTACTATTCCTCACCTTTACAAAATAAATATATATATAAATTTTTAAGAGGCCTGAGAAGGTGTGCTCTGCCCTCCAGAATCCCAAGAACCCATAGTCCAAAGCTTACACAGTTAGGCAAACATAGCTGTACCTTTGCCTTGTTGCAGGGAACAAATCAGATAGAACCGATTGCACCATAACGCACTGGAGATATTAAAATGGCAGAACTTCTGCAATACTGTTTCCCGTGGAAAATTACATTCTGATTTACAGATGCAGCAACTTTTGGATATAAACATTTCAATTCAAAGAATCATCATTTTTAGCATGTCAAAACCAATCTTTAAAGGCCAGCAGAAAATGGAATTTGTGCTCAACTGCTCTCCTTTAGCAGATGAAGAACGTTTCCATTTTTAAGCGTCATTTCTCCTTTATAATATCGAGTCACAAATTCTGCAATTTACTCTTTAGAAACCAAAACCAAATATTTTACAACATTCAGCTGAAGAAGGACCATGATGACCACAATTCCATTTAAAACATATGGTGCAATTTAGCTCTAAGTTAAGGCAACACAATAGTTATACTGTAGAACAACATGCACGTTTGGTTGTGTCTGCACAAGGTGTTCCAAAACACAACTCTTGCTGCTGAAAAATCTCTGCAAACATCAAAAAGTAGTGGGTTTTTTTTATTTAAATACTTGTTGGTACATTTTTGGTGGTCCTCTAGGAAATAAAAACATACAAAGTTTTCCCATAAGGATTCAAGGGCTGCTTGAGTTCCAAATTCGCTGAGGGACATTTTGCTATAACTTCTGCTGTTATTTAAACCCAAGCAATTAATAATGTCTGTTTACAGGACAGGTCATATTTCTGACCAGCAAAGATCAAAACACGTATATTTCATGTAAGACTGCAGCCTTTCATAAATATCGGGTCTTCAGCAAGTAAATGAAGCCCATGAGCTATACTGTTTTTCTTGGATGATGCCAAACAGAAAAATAAAAAAGGGAACCACCTGACAGGCCAATGGTTTATGAGTTACATAGTCTGCTCTGACGCAGGTTTTCTTATACAGGTACGTTTCATTCACCATGCACTTTATTCACTCATTTGGAAGCTTGTTTTTTAGCGCTATTTTCTACACCATAATAAATATCACAGACTGGGAACTAATGTTCTAGTTAAATTTATTAACTATTTTAGTAAACTCAGTACTAAAATTAATTTATTAATTAATCAAATCCTAAACATCCCCCTTTCTGCTGGAATTCTTCCAACATGCTCAAGTTATCTGCTTGTTTTAAGGAGTAAACTTAACAGAGATGCACCCAAAACTAAGGCTTCCATGCAATGTCCTAGCTGTTAATACTGACATTCAGAGCTCCTTACCCGAAGAGCATTTTCATTTCTGCACTGAGACACACGCAATAAACAAGTCCCACTCACGTTTCAGCCTGACACTCAACTGACTACACCTGAACAATAACTGAGGATGCCAGCTAGAGGTCACAGGCAGTTCTCCCTAGTTTTCAGGCAGACTGCAAAGATTTTCCAGATACCCTCATTTCTGTGAGTATACAGCTTTTCCTTATTCGTACCTCAACGGCCCTAAGAAAGGGCCTGAAACTTCTGTGGAAGAAGCTGCTGCATGCCACAGCTGTCACAGCAGGTCCTGCGGTAACGCCTTTGCTGGTTACCTGCCCTGATGCCACTCCACCCGTCACCTCCCCTCCCCGGCCATGCTGAGACAGCTAACGGCCGTGCTCGCCACGCAAATCTCGTCCCCCGGGCAGCGCACCCGGACAGCTGGGCGCTGCGGAGACCACCAGCCCGCCCCGGGAGCAACCACTCCCTCGGGGCTGCAAGTCTGGGCGCGCCAGCGCTGCCGAGCGGGGGCGAGCCGGGCCCCGGCGCTGCCCGCGCACTCTCGCCGCAGGCCGCACGGCGGGGACAAGCCCCGCAGCCTCCCCGGCGGAAGAGGGAAACGCCGCGCAAGCCTGACCGGGGATGGCGGCACTGTCTCCCCGGTGCCGCCGCCGGCGCCCTCCCCAGGGGGGAACACAGCGGACTAGAGCCCCCGTGCCGGGCCCGGCCCCACCCAGCCGGCGGCCGCCGTTCCCTCAGGCAGCGCGCGCCCGCTCCCCTCCCCTCTCCGGCCGGTGAGGGTCGCGAGCGCCGGCGGGGCAGGGGGCGGAGTCTCGGCGGCGGCGGCGGCGGCGGGCAGTGGCAGTTAGAGGTCACCGCTCCCCCCGCCCCCCGCCCGGGCGCTCACCATGGCGGCGCGCGGCGGCGGCGGGTCCCAGCGGGCGGCGGCGGCGGCGCGCGGGGGCGGCTGGCGCGCGAGGAGGCCGGCGGAGCAGCCCAGGCGGCGGCAGGCGCGGAGTGAGCGGTGCATGGTGACGGCGGCGGGGAGCAGCGCCGGGGGCCGGCCGCGGGGAGGGGAGAGCCAGCGGGCCCGCCCCGGACGAGCGTCAAGGTGGCGGGGGCGTCCATCACCGCAAGGCTCCGCCGCGCCAATCGGCTGCCGCGGGCGGGGCGGGAGCCGAGCTCGGGCTCGGGCGAGCGCGTCGCGGGAGAACCGCCTCAGCGGCGGGGCGGCGCCAGGCGGGCCCAGTGGCCGGGGCCGGCGCCTGCCCCTCAGCCCCTTCCCGCCCCCAGGGCAGGTTCCGCCCGGCCTGAGGAAAGCCGCCCTCCCCTGTGCGAAGGACAGCGGGGAAGCCACTGGCACAGCAAGTTCCAGACGATGGAAAGAAGGTACCACCTTATCCTGCTTTATTGTAATCTTTCAAAAGATGTATGAAACATTATTTCCTCCCCCCTTAACAACAGTCAGGGCTCTTCCTATTAAGAAAGCCAGGTTGAGATCTAGTCCCCTTTTCCCTTCCTGCCCATGCAAGGGTAGTGCTTCGACATGCTGCATTTCTCAGCGAGTCCAGGCTCAACTCCCTGGTGCAAGATGCAGAAACACAACGAGTGAAACATGGTGTATTCAGTTTTTCCAACCACCACCAGCAACATCCCCCCATTTCAGTGTTTCCAACATTCTTTTTTTCCAAGAACAGCAAACATCCAGTAGTTGAGAAAAAAAACTGTCAGAAATTAAGAAATGCTCCATTCAGTTGCAATCTCTATAGTTACACTTCAGTCCTCCAAGAACTAGGAGCTATTCGCAGAAATGCTGCTAGGAACTGCTCTATTGATGCCTTACAAGTTACACCTTAGCACTAAAACAGACTAAGTTCAAGTAAGATAAGTCTTCTGCAAAACCACCCCTTGGTTCCTCTGAGAGAAAAGACAGTCTAGGAAATACACGCACAGGACGTGCCACAAAAATGGCTTCAGAAATTCCAGAGATAGTAGAGATCAGCTATTAAGATTATATTCTGTTCATGGTGTATTTTGGAGGAAGTAACTGGAGTAGAAGCATCTTTTCTCCTTCAATAAAGCAACAGTATGACAATTTTTACAATTTTAGCTTTAGAAAAAGCAAAGTTGTAATTACTAGTGCATCATTTTCTTTTCTTTCATGTTACTTACAATCAGCAGTTATGATGCTTGATTTTAAATCCCTGCATCATGAAATCCAGCATCTCAATCTTGTCTAACACTACTGCAATGCCTTTCTTCTTCTTAAAATATGAAAATAACTATACATTCAAAATAAATTCACTGCAACTGTATACATAACAGCATATTCAAACAAATACAAGACTTATAATCACTTTATTTAGACACATTTTGTGTTTTCCCTGTCAGTTTTGACAGATGGGTGGAAGAACATAAGAACATAAGCTGTCCTGTGTTGCATTTTCATAATTGTACAGTAAGCCGCAGCAGAATACAAGCTGGAGAAAAGTTTAGTCAGCACTTTCCATTAATTGACAGTGACAATACTATTTTGATTTGCTTGCGCTATGCTTATGTACACTAACCCCCTCTGGGAGAGGACTGCAAGTTCAATGTAAGTTACTAGTATGAGCGAATAGCAGGCGGGACAGTTGAGCAGTCTTCTTCATTCAAAGTTCTGTCAATCACAGGTCTGTATTTCAAGGTAACCTAAAGTAAGAGAGAACAAAGAACTCTGAGACAAACGAACCTCTGGTATCTAAACAAGACAGCCCAGCTAACAGGAATGACTGAGTAACATGGATAACTGAATGACTTTACTGATGTTAACCTAATTTCTCCTAATTCATTTCCTTCCCTAGAAAATGAACAGTTAGTAACTTAAAAGGAACATTTAAGTTCCACCAAGTTACCACTGACTGCATTCCTTAAAAGCAAAGCCTGACCAGAAATGGTATCAGAAGACTACTACACTAAAAACACCTTTTGGACGAAAGTAAAGTTTTGGCTGAGATTGCTCGTTCCTAGTTCTTTAAGCTAGGAAAGTCTTGGAGAACCCAATGGATCAGTTAGGAGATGGAACTGTGTCACTCTATCTTTCTGGCCACAGCAGCTATTCAGAAGTGAAGTGTTCTCACTTGTCCTCAAACTAGATTCAAGGAAGCTGGAAGTGGGAGAAAGGAAACAAAGAAGATTCAGAGAATGGGATACAAAAAACAACACTTGAGATTTTTACAGGGTCAGATTTCAGTTCTATCTTTGAAATACCATAAAAACTTTATGCTAAACACCAACAACAGGTTTTGTCAACATCAGGGGAAAAGAAAAAAAGCTTTTGAACTAGCCTGATACAAGGGGAAAAACAATTCCAGCTCCAATCGCAAAGTCACTTCCCAAAGATCAACAATAACTTCTCCCAGTTATGCCTACTGTTCAACAATGAGGATAAACATTTGATGGGTTTTTTTGCTTTAAGTACACTAAACTATATCAGGTACCTCAGACAGTGACAATCATTTGCGGTATTATCATGGTATCAACAGCTGTCTATGAGAGCAGCTGTCTGCTGACCGTGAGAAAGACCCTCAAGCATCAGGCTCAACTTACCTTCCCAGATGGGACATCCACATATGAAAGGGTGTGCTTTCTCCAGTGCTCCTCAAATGGCTTCCGCTGTTGGCCTTGGAGTGGCTTAGAATAGTCAAACTCGTCTATCCGTAACTAAGGATAAAATTAGGTTAGTGTAGACCAGAAATTGCATCTGCAAATTACTTTATGACCACAAGATTAGTTGCATTCCAATTACAACTGTAATACAATGTGTCTCCTAATAGCCAGCAAGCTTTATCTTAACATTGCCCATGTCAAATTTTAAAGCCCTTGTCAAGCCTCAGTATTTAAGGTAATGTTCCTTGCATAGAAGAATTATTCTGCTTGAAGTCCTGTTTATGCATTCATGACCTTATTATTACTACAGTCCTGCTTTAGACTGCTCTAATCATTTGGATGCACACATGGAACTACTCTTCTCTCAAGATTGTTACCCAATATTGCATGTATTGTTATTTTATATATAACAAATAAGAACAGATAAAACAGAGCAGATGGAACCCCAAACAAGTACTACACTAATCTTAACTCAAGACTCTGAAGACTGTCCTTTGAAGAAATTACAACTTTTAAATAATCCATCCAAGGACACATAACAAGGAAATTCAATCCTACATCCAGGTCACAGAAAATATTTATACCTTATAGTCCTCTCTGGCATGAGCACCTCGGGACTCTTTGCGAGCCTCAGCACCATAAATGGTTTGTAGAGCACAAAGCATCAGGTTTTGCAGTTCAAGGGTCTCCACCAAGTCAGTGTTCCACACAATACCTAGTAAAATATTAAAATACTATGGAAGATGTTCTACAAACAAGTTACTCCTCAATTTACTTCCGTCCTACTGCTGATACTTAGAATTGAACTAGCCAATGCTCTACTTACTGCAGTCACAGTACTCTGCAATACTGAATTACTATTGCCTGTGAGGCTCAGTAACAATTCCTACACCATAACAATCGTAATGAATCTTAGAAAATTTCAGTAGTTCTACCAGGTGTCCCTGTTGCGTGTGTACTACTGAGACAAAATTACACCATAGATTCTTGCCTGCTTTATACCATACCTCCAACTAAGTCCCCGTACCTTATTTTGGATCACAAGATCTGGCTAGATGGTAGCTCTTTAAGTAGATCCCTAGCAGATCCAGACAACAGGGCTTTCCCTTCCTTTCCACCCTCAGAGAGAGGAAAAAAAGAACCTGCTAGTTATACAAGGTTCTTCTTCATTTAAGTATCTCCAAGGTAGACCCAAGTTCACTTACATGAATGTATCTTCATTTTGGTCCCTACTTTCTAAGCTACTGTTTTGTAGCACTAAGCACTAAAGTGCATCAAGAACACTTTTCTTGATGCATGCTTGGTGAGAGCTGTTCAAGAAAGCCAGTTCTACTTTCAGTGTTAGGATACATGTCCGATAGCAGTAGTTGAGGAGAAAAAAACAAAACGTGAGTGGACAAAAGGTACATGATCAGTTGTACTTAATTAACCAAGTTCTCCTAAGATGCACTGCAAGACATGGCAGTATCTGTATGCAGTGCTATCTGCTCAGCTGAAGAATGAAAACTGAGTGTTCAGCCTATGAATAGTCTTGCTACCTTTTTGTAACTCCTTGGCATTTTCAGAAGATACCAAAGTTCATCTTAGTACTTGAACAACTTCAAATCATGTTCACATCATGTTCTGAGGGAACAGCAGTTAGTACCTTATACAGTTAAATCTAATTTCAGTCTCTGCTTCTTTGAAAGAGTATGCAACCAGAAAATGACCAGTAAGATAAAGTACTTTACTGATTACCACGTTTAGCAAGTAGGGCTCCACAAAATATTTTGCAAGATTCAAAGTGGTCAAAGTCTTTAGCCAAAGCTTCAAGAAACACATAAGAAGGTCTACAGAAGAAAAAAACCACTTTTCTCAGAGAGTACTCTGGCAAAGGTATATTCTTGGCTATCGAATTACCTCTGTCAAATGTCTTTAGATGAGCCAGATCACTATAAATTTGGCTAAGTTTTTCACAGCCTTCTTGGAGTACAGAACCAGTACGAAATACAGCAGCATGGTTTTGCATTGTCTGCAAGATAGGAAAACAAAATCAGTTTCATATGCTGCATATGCATAATATCCCATATAACTTCATTAGTTCCAACAGAGCTTGATCTAGAGCTGTTTTGACTTCAAACATGTCTGCAGCCTGAAAAAAAACCATTCTTCTCTTCACCCAAACAGAGGAAACCCCATTCTATTATACAGCAGGTGAACTACCCAAGACGAATAACCATGAAGGGAAGAAGAAACTAACAAAACTAATACAGCCTTTGCTGCGCACAATCTTCTCACACTGCTTCTTACTTCTGCAAAGCAAATCCTGAAGCATACTTCACAAAGTGACCAAACCACCTCCTTTGCTTGCAGCTTCTCCCACCTCATACTCTAGAGCTTCACCAGGCTTACCTTCTGCATGTTAAGTCGCACCTCTGAAGTTCTTATGGTTCCATCAGCAAATCTTAATTTGTCAAGATTAGCAACGGACTCTTCACCAGCATTTGGTTTAATGGAGGGAACTGGCTCTCCTAATAAGAAAGTTTCAGTAAGTTTAGCAGGTCAGGCTTGGTTTTGGTTTCTGGCAGTTTCATAGACTGGCAACTACTAAAAGTCAGATTTGACTAAAACACAATCTGTTTTCTTCCTCTGAGGTACAGGTTAACTGTAACTTTCCTGAACTCCCACCAATAGTGTTCGTACACTTAAAAATAGAGTTCTCAGCGGAATATATGAATCACATTCTTTCCTGTGATAAGTAGTAGGGAATTTATCAGTTTGGCTAAATTATTCTGTTAATTCCCTAAAAACAGCACATGATGCAAATTCTTCTCAACTATGGAATAAGCTTGTGGCTCCTTACCACCTTCTCCTATACTTCCTTGTCTCCTCACCTCCAGACCTCCCACCCTCTCTTGAACCTGTTAAGGGACGAGGGATCAGTTAATATGCTTGGCAGTTACACGAGCTCTGCATCTTACCTCTAATACTGGAACCCATATGTTATTGGGTAACGAACCAAACACAGCATTTTACCAGCACATTTCATCTCTCATGTAGCTTTGCATTCAGACTAATAAAAACCTTCCTGCAACTTCAAACTCAAAGGAGCCACAGAAAGACTAATCCAAATAAGCGTTTGCACAAAGCCAGAGCCAATAGGCTTTGCTAGATCCAAGCTGATTCCATCAGGAACCATTACTCTATGCACTTGGAGCAGAATCAGACTGAAAAAACAGTCTTATTAATTGGGACATTAAGCAATGAGAATACAGATGATCACTTCTGGACTTGAGCTGCTCTGGCAATGTAACTGCCTCAAAGTATTCTGTTGGTTGGGTGTTTTTTTTAAGCTCAGTTAACTGTTGCTGAACCAGATTACTTAAAAATAACATTCAGCAGTGATAATCCACGTACAGGGAATGAGATATTACGGTTTTTAGTATCTATCTCTTATCATTTGCATATGCAGTCCACCTTATAAATCAACAAGCAAATTCCACTATAATAAAGTGCCAAGTATAAGACAGACTACGTTTTGATGTAGACGATGCAGTGCAGGGGGTAGAGAAGTCAGTCTTCTTATTCAATATTCTGTTTTGTTAGTTTGTGAAAAATCTCAACTGTTTTTTGCCAATAGCATTGACCCAATTCTAGTTTTAAGATCATCAACTCACAAAGCAAATGTTAAATGACAAGCATTTGCATCACAAAGAACATGCCTATAAAAAGCATAAACACCGATTTTTGCCTTTTCTAACAAATAAGAGCCTATGTCTACCATTCTGAATTTGAATTAGGTAGCAACAACTCTTTGTTGGGCAGAAATGTAATCATAAAGGCAAATGTCTCTAAAAAAGTTAAACAAACTGTGAGACTTACCAGGCTTGCACGTCTCTGCAATAGTAAGGGCACAAGCACGACCAAAGACCACCAAATCCAGAAGTGAGTTTGCTCCAAGTCGATTTGCACCATGCACAGATGCAGAGGCTGCTTCCCCACAAGCATATAAACCAGGTACCACTTTATCCTCACCATTCACATGTGTAATCACCTATCATTTCAGACAGTCAATTAATACGCATTTCTTAAACCGTTTATAACAGTGCAAACCTTATTTGCAAAGGCCATGTGCATGTAAGGATGAAACACAGAAATCTAAAGTTTTCTCCAACTCTAAAACCATAAATACCTTAGTTCTAAAGGGTAAGTAGTAATACTATGTAAATACAGATGGCACTAAAACCTAAGATTTTCATAAGCATAACTAAAGAAGAGAACCACATACTCCTCATCGCAATTCTGCAGCAAGTCAGAAAAGCACAGGAAGAAAATCTCATCTGCACACACTTCTAAGGCAAAATTTTACATTAAAAAATTAACAATACACTGAAACAGAAAAATTCAGCTGACACCATCACATTGACTTCTAACTAGTATGAGTTGAAGGAATCTGCTTTAGTGTAGAGATTACATGAGGTACAGAGAATTAATATACATTAACTTGAGTTACAGATTGTAATAGACCCCGATTTTGATCCCTGTTCAACTATATATTATCATCAACTTGATAAACAGAGAATTGTTGTCAGACATAACAGTAACTTCATTTTAGATGTTTCTTGGAACTCCCATCTCCAGATAGCTTGAGAGCCATGTTCCAGCCTATCTACAAAAACAAACCAGATTGTGTGTCTTAAGTACTCTGACATTATTATAATATTATTATTAAGCTACTATTATTCAGCATCCTTGCATTTATGAAAAACATTGTTAATGCTTTTATATTTGGAAAATCATTTCCTATTATCATGCTGAAAAAAAAAAATCCTAGAAGTGATCTATTATTTACCTGTCCTTTGTAGTTAGTAGGAATACCTCCCATATTATAATGCACAGTAGGCAGAACAGGAATAGGCTCTTTAGTGACATCAACTCCAGCAAATATCATAGCTGTTTCCGAAATTCCTGGGAGACGGGTTGCTAGCTGCTGTGGTGGTAAGTGGTGCAACTGCAAGTACACGTGGTCTTTTTCAGGACCACAACCCCTACCAAAAACAAACAACACAACAAAAAAACAAAACCAAAACCCACCACGTCAACACTGGAACACATAACAGGAATTCTGCAAACACCAGTAATATCTCTAATCCAGTTTGTTTAATTTGTGAAAAATTTTAGCTTTTCATTTTTTTAAAGGTTATCTGACAAAAATTAATACCTAGCATATTTGAGAAGACTGTTGAACCTGCCAGAATTTAAGGTGTAGTTTTCACCTCCCAGCTTTTTTTTCACAATAATTCACAGTATTTAAGCCACTATATCACTTCAGAAATATATAAGAATTGAAGATAATTTGGTGCTCTGTTTTCTTGATTAATTATTTCCATTATTTTCAGTAAGAGCATATACATTAAACTTGTTTGAGCCACTGTCTCTAGATGCACCAAATTCAAACAGAATACTCCTAACATCTTGTGTTCTCTTTTACTATCATTTGGAATTAACAAGCAAAATTTTTGCCCTACATGCAGTGTTCAGCTAACAGTTATTAAAGCTCACTCCCGTGAATTATCAGGTGTTTATCAAATGAATTATTGTACCACATATAGTCTAGTATGATTAAGTATTCATTCTGCAGCTCCATTAGAATATTTAACTAACCTTCCTTCACGGATTTCTATGGTCATAGAACGAGATACTACGTCCCTGGAAGCCAGATCCTTAGCAACAGGTGCGTATCTCTCCATAAATCTTTCACCTTGACTGTTAATTAGAATACCTCCCTCTCCACGACATCCTTCTGTTATAAGGCAGCCAGCCCCATAGATACCTGTCAAGAAAGAAAATAACCATCAAATGAGATATTCTCTCGACAGCTTCATAATCACAATGACCAGGATTGAATAAACAAGGTCTTCTTAAAACAATGCAAACAAGTCACACGGGATTTTATTCCACCCTAATCATACCACTAGTAACGGTTCCCCAAGACTGCTCAGAAACAAGTATTGTTATTCCTTTCAAACACTCTTCCTGGAAGGTAATGAAGTTGATTTGGAACACCCCTGGTATCTAAAATACTGGAACTAGAAGAGATCTGCACCCAGAAATATGTAACGAGACTTTTACAAAGACTTTGTAGACCTTTAGCAATTACTTTGTTCAAGATTTTTAAGTAAACCAGAAGTTGATTATCTCAAAGCCAGTTTGCTCATCTTTGTTCCCTCTTCTCCTGTGCTAAGGCAGTAGAGGATGGCTTCAAATTGTGTGGAATGTGAAAGCTTACTCAGTTTTCTTTTCCTTTAGAGAAGGGAGGCCTACCTGTTAGCCTTCAGCACTGGTCATCATAGAAAACAAAAATGCTAAACAATTCATGCACTTGATAATTCCATAGCTTTTAACATAATTATCAGACAAGCAGTGAAGCTTCTTTGACTAGAAAAACCTTAGCTAAGTCAAATGAACACTGGATCTCTATGATATAACAAGGATAACATCATAACATTAAGTGAACTATTAAAAAAAACCACCACTTATCTCAAGTTAAAACTGAGCATTTATTTAGCTACAACCAAAAAAGCAGATCTTCATTTTAGTCTGTGACCACTGTTGTCCACAGTTTAGATACTGATCCTGTGCTGTGAAACTACAGTCCTAAATATATATCTTTACTTCAACTACCCCACTTCCACAAGAGATTCTAGTACATAACTCACTAACATTTGCATCTATCCCGTTGCTCCTCTATCTAATATCAAACCCTTTAATACTTTAAAGACAAGAGGAAATGTAAGTTTAAGAGGTGAAGTGGTTTCAACTTGGAATTCATAAAACCTGTTAGTATGGTAAAAACAGCACCTTAAAATATTTTACACTGACCTTTAAATTAGAACAGCTGAGACCTCTCTTTCATACTCTAAGTCTTACTCTCAGATTTATATTCCACAGCAGTTGCAGACAAGCCTGAGCTCCTGTCACAAACAACTAATGAACTAATGAAGTGCTGCAGAAAAGTGCAAACTTACTTGAGCGCATTTTAAGACAACAAAAAAACCTGTTCAAATAATTAAAAGTAATGTTGTAAGTATTATTTCATATTCTGTACCTGTAGGGTGAAACTGTACAAATTCTAAGTCCTGGCAAGGAAGACCAGCTCGTGTGACCATAGCAGTGCCATCACCCGTACTAGTATGAGCAGATGTACAACTGAAGTAAGTGCGGCCATACCCACTACAGAACACAAAAGTTAACAGAATTAGCAGTCCAAAACAATCAATCACCAGAACATACTACTCAACTATGCTCTTTGCACAACAGTGGAAATAGAGCAGAAGGTTAATAAGCAAGATGCGTAAGTTCTGCCATCTCTTCTACTAAGTTCAACCAAAAGAAAACAAAATTGATACTGCCCTGTTATGCTTAACCATATTTGAAAAACAGCTGGTGACAGAAGGTCCAAGAAAAAGAATAACAATTCCAAAGCAGGATAGTTAAGTTACTATCAGAAGCCTTTTTGCCAGAAAAAACTTACTTCAGAAAGTTCTCTCAATCCAATACCATTAGACTTCATTCGAACTATTACTAGCAAAAGTGTTATATGCTATTATCAAAAATAGCATATAACAATGGCTTATATCCTCGATATGGACCTGACTATGTACTCTTAGATTTCAGAACTTAATTGTCTAAAATTAGGTATTAAACATGAATTCTTAGGCCTAAAACAAATAGGTTAGCTTCCAACATTGAGAACTGCCAATACTCCCAATTTCAGGCCAAATTCTCAGAGAAAAAAAAAAAAAAAAAAAAAAAAAAAATCGATCTACGTATTGTATGTACCTCAAAGTACGCAAGTATGAAAACAGCCTCGGCTTTAATAAAGCCAAATTACGTCGGTAACCAAAGTAAGTATTTTTCTTTGACAGATACGTTTATAAATATTTTGGATACCGAAACAGATAGGACACAGCCATAAGCAGCAAAAGACTAATGCATATAGTATTCTAACAAACATATACAAACTTTTGCAACCAAGTAATGTTGTTACACTCCTCTTCTGATAATTTCATCCTACAACAATCAGACTTATAGTGTTGGTATCTTAATGTAATAGGTTCTCCAGAATTTTGAGAAAAGCTGTTTCCTACAGAAAACTCGGAACCCTACAGATATACACAAATTGGTAGCATTGCAACAATGTCTGCTTTAAACAGCACGTTTTAAAAATCTAAGGCCATTTGGACCATACATGCTGCTCTTACACATTCCAACTTTAAGTCATTGTTCTAGAATTCAAAGTTAGACCTTGTACTAAATTTACACTTGGTCACAAAATTAGTATGTGCCTTCTTTCAGAGGGAAAGACTGAATTCAGTTATATTGCTTTTGATCAAAGAGGGGCAGAGATGAACATATAAGTTATGTTTTTCAAGTCAACATGTCATCTCCACACTATGGATTCAAACTTCCAACTAGTAGCACTCAAGTTTCTGTCCTTCATCATAAATCTTACATTACCCAGTGGCAATGACAGTGTTCTTTGCTCTAAAACGATGTATAGTGCCATCTTCTATGCAGAGGGCAATAACACCACGACATTCTCCATTTTCCATAAGTAGGTCCAAAGCAAAATATTCAACGAAGTAGCTTGTATCGTATCTTAGAGACTGGAGGAAAATAAAAAAGGAACTTTAAGAAAAATCCAGAAACCGAAGTAACCTCTTTTCAAAACCATCAACGCATATTGGCTGTATCAGGATAAAAACCACCCTCACCAATTCTCGGGGAAGCCAGTTTCCTCACAAATCTTTGTAGAAATTTCCTAATGAACCTATTCTAGCTTAAAGAGACACAAGTAGTTACCAAACCACTTAATTCTGAGAAGTCATAGCTAGTCAGCAAGGCTTGTTATTTCCTTCTGCATCTGGCAACACTTTAGTCAGCTGCGGTGTTTGATACATGTACAAGCACATTTTACTTAACCCCTCACAAAGAAGCGGAATGCATCTCCGGGAGCCTAGTATATCAGCAGAAGCAGCGGGCAACAAGTCAAACATTCTTTCATGCCCTCAAGGATCAGACCAGTTTGGCAGCACTGAGCATTTGTATTGCAGCAGCATGTATAGCATGAACCTGAAGGAGAGCAATTAGCTAGCTACTAAGTAAATAAAAAAACATTAGCTACTAGGTACTTAATTTCAGGTTTCAAGTAGCTTACTACCATTTTAAAATAACCAAATCTTTCTTCAGTTATGGTTTGTAGAATTGATTGAAACAGATGCTGGAACCCAAGTCACTTACTTGCCACAGAGCAAGCTCAGAAATGCACAGTAGGCCTTCATGCATTTACACCTCTTGTTTCCCCCTGCTCCCTGTTTGAAGATGAGTGAACGAAAATGCTGCCTTGTACCTCTTTTCAGAGTTCCCTAATGCTGCTGTGTCAGGTTTTTTTGAAAAAAAGTTTTTGGGGAAGGTTTACTTAAATTCTCTTTGGGTCTAGTTAACAGACACAGAAGTATTAGCAGTGAAGAACTACTCCAGACCACAAAGCTAACAGAGTACACTAATTAACATCTGCTGTCTTCACAAGAGCCGTTATAATTACAATCTTTCCATTTATTCTATTTCTGCATGCTCCTGACAAAAAACAAGCATCACCTAGGCTACATCCTTCCACATTGTCTCAGGAAGGAAGGAAATCCAGAATTGTTATCAGTTGTTCCCCTGGATTCGTCATTGATATGTGAACAGCTACACATTTTGTTTGTTCTTTTCTTCAAACTTCGGCGGGCGGGGGGGATCATTAATTGCAAATACAAAAACCCAAACCAAGTTTACTTCACAGCTGCTTACCCTGCCATACAGAGTATGTAACAGCGAGTGTCCTGTCCTGTCTGCAACACAACAGCATCTGTGAGCCTGTCCTCCTTTTCCAAACTGAAGACTCTGTCCACCAAATGCACGCTGATAGATTTTTCCTTCTTCAGTTCTGCTGAATGGCATCCCATAATTTTCCAGCTGTTGAACACACATACAAGCATCAGAAACTCTTGTGCATAACAATCCAATGAGTTATTTTACTATGTTCCTAGTAAGGAGATCTCTTTGGAAGCTAGTCTGTGTCATAAATACTTAGAGCTGACATCAATTCCAGTGTCTCACCTCTATCACCGCCGCTGGGGCTTGCTCGGTCATGTAGTGTATGGCATCCTGGTCACCCAACCAATCAGACCCTTTCACTGTGTCATAGAAATGCCACCTCCAGTTATCGTCCTCCATGTTTCCCAGAGCAGCATTGATTCCTCCCTGAAAGTGAAAATGCATTTTCCTGGAATTATATTACTGAAGTACAGTTTTAGTAAGTTTTCCTCATTTCTGTTTAAAAAAAAAAAAATCACATACCATTTATGCCTCTGTGTACAAGAAAAACAGTAAAGTCAGATTTAACATGGCTATGAAAAACCTGTGCAATTTATCAGTTTCACAATGGCTCTTATTTTGTTCTGTTTTGCATATCAATGAATTGCAAAGTTACATTGAACGCAGTGAAAAAGCACTGAACAGAATCTAAACGTATATTACCCTCCAAAATAGTTTCAACTAAATACATAATATTTATAAAAGGAAGCGTGGCCTTGAAACATGATGTTCATGTGCATATCCAAATCAGCTTTCTGACAGCAGGTATTTTTTAAACATTTATTCTACCTCATTTCTCACCTGTGCAGCAACAGTATGAGATCTGGTGGGAAACAGCTTTGTAACACATGCTGTGTTAAATCCAGCCTCTGACAAACCAAATGCAGCCCGCAGACCTGCTCCTCCTGCACCCACAACAACTGCATCGAATTCATGATCCACTACTGGATATTGGGTAGAAATCTGGAAAAATAAGTCAGTTCGTTATGATCACAAATATTTCAAGCTACGTCAGACTTGAAGTTTCATGGAGACACAAGCAGTGTAGGTTTAGTGTCCTTAATAGACTCTTGCAGCAAATGCTACATCTGTTATATACTCTCTTGGGTGGAAACTATCATTAAAAAAAAAAGCCATGCATTTCAGCAACTCAATCTCACTACATACTTGAACACAACACTCCTCTCAAAGCCAAATACCTGGTTGTTTCATGTCTCTCAAGCGTTAAGTGTATTATCTAATCTATTACTTAAGATATAAAGAAGTACAAACATACCGAATCAGAAACCTTTGTAGAAGCGTTTTTCTTCCCGTAGACTGTGAAGTGTAAGTTGCGTGCAAGAGTCTGGCATGCTGCCGGCCACTATGGAAAGAAGCCAAGACAACCATTATAGAACAAATGTTTCCACAAGGAAGACTTTCAGCATTCTTGGCTACCCTACATTTATAAAAAACCTTTACTTACCACTGAAACCACATATTCAAGAATATTGTATCAATGTATTTTAGAGCTACATGCAATGAAGTTCTGGCTTTCCTATATTCATACCCAGGGAAAAAAAGAAAAAGAAAAAAAAGTTTTGACTGGATGAGAGAACAGCCTGCAAGTAACAGGGTGTCACAGACTATCTGTTATTTACTTCACTAACACTAACCAGTCTCTCAGAACTATCCGAGGCTGCACAGACAGAATAATATGTTTGCAATTAATGCTGTAATATTATTGCCTTTTTTCATAAATAAACAAAGAAGACAACAGCTTTATGGGAACCACAGGAATTAATGGAAAATACCTCTCATGTCAAGCACTCCTCAGAATTTGAATTATTTCAAGTGGTCAAGAGTAATGAAGATAAAAAAACTAGGTGGTAGGGAAAGCTGTTCCAGTTCATCATTGCTTCAAAAGCCAGAGATATTTTTCTTGTTCTCATTCTCTATTAATTAGTGGCCAATTTAGAACCATTTATTAATATCTAAATGAAGCACAAGGGGACAGTTTCCCCCTTCTGTAATGTTACTTCCCCTCCCCTGGCATGTTCAAAAATAACACAAAAAACCCCACCACCCAAACCTACCCTGTATCCAGTCTTTGCTTTGGTAGGTTAAAACAATCAGAATCTTAATCTCCACAGCATAAATCTCCGATTTCTTGGAACCTGGTATTCCTTCCTTACATCATTCAGAAAAATACATCTAACTGAGCATGTATGATTGATTAGAACAGCAACAAGAAGCCATATTAATGACCTGTGTGGTGACACCAGCACTGCTCTATTTGAACTATATCCTAAAATGCACTGGAGTGGTATTTGCCTTTTCCAGTAACTGTTACAGTCATGGCTCAATCACCATATAATATGCTAACCCTCTCACTTCCAAATGTCCATCTCTTTCCCCATCCTTGAAGTGAACTACAGTACACTTTACTTGGCCTAGTTTCATCGTCTCTTATACTAGCTTCTTCAAATTATCTTCTTGCATAACAGTGAATCTAATGTGTCATCATATTTGTTAACACACTTCTGGCTTTTACAGCCATCTTTAAACAAGATCAGTCTTAATACCTATTCATAAGGAGTTCTACTAGTACCCTCCTCCAGGCAGTTACTCTCCCCCTTCCACCCTGCTGTGTTATCACACTTTGGGGCAATTCCATGCCCATCTTAATTCCTGTATTAATCATCTTCATTAATATTTCACATACAGAATCAGGTCAACTAGTTCACCAACAGCCAGATGAAACCTAAGTATCAGATATCATTTATCTCCAAAATAGCACTCTCAACAATCGCAGATCAGGCTAAAATGGGGTGTCCTCTCTGCTTTCACAGAGGGTGCTTTCCACCCTCTCTGCCTGAGCGCAACTGAAGTTAGACTAGCAGAACTCTAATTGACGTGGCAGGCTATACTGCACACTTTAAGCATAGTGGCCATGCATTCCCTTGCATATACTACTACTGCTTGTTTCCAAAATGCTGTTCCAGCACCAGTACAGCTCTTTTTACAGCAATAAATTATTTCTCACAGGTAAACAATACATTTGGTTATTGCATAAAGCAATTCAAATAAAATCTTTACTGTATGTAAGGACAGCACACAACAAACAGGGTTGTACATCCTTAGTATTGCTTAAAGAAAGTGCAAATGACTGAGGGGAAAAAACAACACACACCAAAAAAAAACCAAACCCAAGAGCTATAAACTGTGATTATGCCCTAAAGCCCCAACAGAAATTGACTCTTTTTTCTCCCCTCAGAGTAAACAGCCTGCTGCAATCTCCAGTTAGAATTCCGCCACAATGCCTTGCAACTAATTTCCTTTTAAAAACTTTGTTATTTGCTGAAGTCACTATAAACAGTTATCAAATATATTTTGCAGAGGACTCTAGAAATATAATATAAAAAAACCAAAACCACACAACTGTTTAGCAGATTTTCTTCTCCCACCTAAGCTTCCACAAAACAGTTTTCAGAACTGCTATTCCCATCCACATACACTTTTTTGTTAAACCTATACCTAAGAATTTCTGCTGCCACTAAGTTTTGTTCAGAATGAGTCTGAACAAAACTCCACAAAGCAGCAAAAGATGTTACACTAAATTTGAAGGAAACACTGACCACAGTAATCCTGAATTGTTATGCTACCAGGAACATCATGGCCCTTATGAAGTTAAAGGTCCAGTCAGGGCCAGTTCACTGGCATCTAAAACATAATGACACTCTTTAAGCCCTTCTCCCTCTCAGTAGGTTGCCTCTCCTGCACTTGCTTTATAAGACAACTACAGCTGCATTTACAGGATCCTCATCCCACACATTTATCTTGTGTAATCCCAAATTCATTATGGATGCATATGGTGAAAACAGCAGAAAGAAACTGAAAACCCCCACTTCACCACGGAGAAAAACAAGCCTTCATCAAGATCAGCTTACAGATCAGCTAAAACAAAACTGTCAAACCTTTAAGAAACACTTTCTAGGAAGAACTGCTAGCCAGATTTGAGCGACACGCAGATATACACTAGCTTCCCGTGTAGGTGCAGAAGGGGCCAACAGTAAGCTTTCTACCCAGGTGCTGCGACCTAGAAGGTGCTGCACTTGCCAGGCTCTTCCAAAGCCTTTCCCTGCACACCCCGTACCCGCTGCCTTCCTCTGTCCCTCAGTGAGCCTGCTCATAGCCTAAGGCTACAGCACTTGCTTCCCAAGCCAGGAGGAGCGGCCTAGCCATACCCGCAGTCAGCTACCTCCCAGTAACCTGCCCCAGGAGCCGAGTAGCAAGGACGGCCCCGCTCCAAAAAAAGAACTGGAAGGCCTGAGCCTGCCAAGGGGGCACCAGGCCCCGCACGGCCCTGGCTGCCCCGCTCCCGCAGCCCAGCCGCGGCTCCCCGCCCCGGGGCGGGCGCTCCTCCGCCAAGGTCACGGGGGAGACAGCGGGTACGGGCCGCCGCCGGCCGCCGCACACCAGGCCGCGGGGGAGGGCGGGCCAGGACGGGGCCAGGCGCGCTCCCCCGCCGCGACTGAGGGGAGGGGCAGGAGACGCGCGGGGTCCCCAGGCCCAGCCGGCCCGCCTCCCTCCCGAAGGGGCTGCCCGCGCCAGCCCCGCGGCCTGACCTCTCCCCTCTGCCGGGACGGCGGCGGGAGGGCAGAGCAGAACAGAGTGGGCCGAGGACAGACACTCACCGCCCGCGACGCCGGCCGCAGCCAGCGCTTCGCCAAGCTCCGCGAAGCCGCTACTGTCGCCGCCATTTCACACGGACCCGGAGGGGCGAACAAGGGCGCATGCGCGAGACCGCCGCTAACGGCGCCGCTACCCGCAAGGCTCGGCGGGAGAGACCAATTGTGCTGGGAGGGGGGGGAGTCACGGGCTGAGTGAGTGCGTGCTTGCATGCGGGGTCCCCCCCAAACCTCCCCCTCGTCCCGCCACCTGAGCGGACTGGGACGGGGCCAGACGACCGGGAGCCCTTAGGGCTGGGGCCAGTCCATTTGTTGTCCCCCTCGGGCTCTCTCCCACTTTCTCTAGGCTAATGGGCTAGCCCAGAAGGGGGCGGGGCCGGCAGGTAAGTGACAGCGGTAACGCTGCGCCGCGGCTCCGCGCTCCCCTGGTAGGTGGCCGTCCCGTTCCGCGACACGGTCGCCCTGCCCCGCCGGGCCCGCTCCCCCCCTCCCCCGGGTCGGCGCTGGGCTGCTGGCGGGGTCGGGGCCTGCAGCGCAGAGGGACCTGAAGGCCTTGGGGGTGGCGGCGACATCAGCTACCGTGCCGCCGGCCGGGGAAGGGGCTGGGCGGTAACAGCGGCAGCGCCCAGGCGCGGGGGGGGCCGCCGAGGTGCGGCCGCGGCCGCGCCCGGGCCGGCAGTTACGGAGCAGGCCGGGGAGCCTCTCGCTGGACGAAGGCGCGGCCGCGCAAAGTTCCCAAGTAACGGGGTCGCCGTTTGAGGGTTTGGGGCAGAAATAGCTGTCCCGGAGTTAGCCGTGGTCCGGCTGAGAGGTGGCTGCGGAGCGGCCCTACTCCTCTGCGTGCTGCTAAGGCCGTGTTCCTCTCCCGTAAATCTAAGGTGCCTTCATGAATAATTTAAATGACCCTCCCAACTGGAACATCCTGCCAAATCAACGAGAGCCCGGGGATGAAGGCAGCAGATGGAACTACGCCTTGCTGGTCCCCATGCTGGGCTTGGCCGCCTTCCGTAAGTAGCGCCCAGGCCTGTCTGCTGGAGCCGGAGTGCGTGGCCGCGCTCGGGCGTCTCACCCGCCAGCCAAAGGGGAACCGCTGAAGCAGTGCAGTGATACAGTGATACCCCATCTAGGCATTTCCTCTGGTCTGCTCATTTGTGATGTTATAAACAGTAAGCACTGTTTATAGCATTAAGGCAATGGTCATTTTTCACACATGGAGTTGAATCCATATTTACTAAGCTCCAGTTTACAAAGCTCTCTCAGAAGAGTGGACATATGACGTGCTTGACAGCCCAAAGGTAACAACCCAAGGAGCTGCTGATGTATATTTATTTACTGGACCTGAAAAGTTCTCAGTGCAGTTCCTGCATTGGAAACCTCCAGTTTATTTTCCCATAACTTTATTTTCCTTCTTTAATCCAAGAAGTGGCAATTTTAATAGCAATAAAAGACTAGGGGAGATTTTACTTCAAAGGAAACATCATTTAAAGTGACTTAGTGTGAAACATGGACCCACAGAAATACATTTTGTGGGGCATGAATAGAAGTGAATATCAATGGGGAGGGCAGGAAAGAAAGTTTTTTACCACTTAATAGCTTCTTTAGAGGCATAGGTAATTAATCATACCCATCGCTGTTATATGTGTTATACTCATGTCTGAAGTCTCATTTATATATGATAGGTTGGATCTGGACCAGAGAATGTCAAAAAGAAATAGAAAGAGAAAAAAAAGAATATTATAAAAAACATTCATCTTTGCAAAAAGACCTGGAAGCCAAGTACCGGGATATAATCACAGAAAATCGCCGCACAGTTGCTCACTTGGAGTTGGAGCTTGAAAAGGAACGCAACAGAACCCTGAGTTACCGTGAAGCCCTCGTGTCCCAGAGTCGCAAACTAGTAGAAGAAAGAAGGATCCTAGAACAGGAGCAGGAGAAGTTAGAGCGAGAAAAACAAGTCCTTTTGCACTCAGGAGCAGCAGGTAACTTGTACCAGAGTTGTCTGGCAAAGGAAGAAGAGTGGCAAAAGAGAGCCAACATTTTACTAAAAGAATTTGAAGAGGGACTTAAAGAAAGACAGGACATCTACTGCAGTCTTGTTGTACCCAGAAGCCAGAGACTAGAAATAGAGAAAAATTTGCTAGTTAAAGCGGCAACTGATCCTGTTGCTATGTCTCTACATATGGAAAGTGGCTTGAAAGATATTTTCAAACATGATAACTACTGTGGCAATCTGCTGAACAGAAACAAAAGTCAAAATGGAAGACTTATGTGGCTGTATCTGAGATACTGGGAACTAGCAATTGAACTACAAAAGTTCAAGAGGGCAGAAAAGGTCATGTTAGGAAAACGATAAGTAGGGGAAGTAATGGGATTTCACGTGATCCACCATGCATAGTAGGGACAATCACAGTTGTAGTCTGAAGCTGTTAAATTCTCCTACTGTGTTTTGTTTCTCCTCCTTGTTGCACTTGTAGTTGCATGGGACATGTGTAGTGTTGGTGCCTTTCCTTTCACTGTCTAACAACAGATGCTCCAGTGAGCTATGCATGCTCTTAAACTCTGTGAGTGTGTTTGTATTGCAGGCTGCAGTGTAGTATAGAGATATGCCAGCTTCCATAGGTATCAGAAGCAGCAAAACCAGAACTCCATTTAGAGTGATTTACCGAGTTGATGGTCATACTCCATCAACAGAGAATTGTGATTTGTCTCCCCCAAGTGGGGTAGCACATTGTGTTCCTTATCCCTGATGTTTTACATGGTGTCTCAACGCTATCTTTTTTTAAAATTGTTTGTTTGTTTGTTTAAGCAAGACTGATTTTTGAGGCAGGTGTTTGGAAGAGACCATGTTTGAGCAAGGTGCTTGTCACGTAAATCCTATGGGTATATACATACATTTATATAAATAAATGTATGTGTGAATGTGTGTTTGTATAAATGTATGTATTAGTATTCTGAGGGGGGGAATAGTATGATCATGTTTCAAATTAATCAGTCCTGCATTGTCTTCCAGCTTAATATACAAATAGTACTTTACAAAGGAAACATCCAAAAGATGCTAATTAAAATAACACATAAAGAAACAGATTGACGGAAGTCTCATTGCAGCTAGGAATCCATGTGTGAATACTAGAGAGTGTATAAACTCGAAGTTGTATTCTCATACTGGAGATATGTTAAGAATACTTAGGTTTTTCTCTCAGTCAGGGTTTTAGTTGTAACCCAACAGTGTGCCTCCATTATAGATGTCATCGTGCTGCTGCCTCTGCATCCCAGCGCACTGGCTGCTACCTGGTTACCTTGCAGGAACCTCCGTGGGTTACAGCCATTGCACCTGGCTCTGTTCCTTGGACAGGTCCTGTTTGTAATTCAGAGATAGGAACCTAAATGCAGCCTGCCCTGGTAGCCACTACCTCCCTCCCTGACTGTCTCAGTTCTCCCAGAACTGAAGTATGCTTTTCCACGACTCTTGAATTTTGAGCTTATGGTTCACCACTTCACATGCACATGACCATGAAAGCCTACAGATACACAAGCTTTGCAAACTTTTAAGAAAGGGGACTTTATACTTTAGTTAGCACAGTAAAATAAACAGATCTAGATATGTAATAAAAATAATACCCCAGTGCATTTCCATGCTTAAAATCCCTTAAAACTTTGAGTATTCTTTGGGTCCTTGTAGCAGTAGGAACCACCTTCTTTTTCGAATGTGCTACGTATTTTGGAGAATAACTTTTTTCTTCCTCTTTTCTAATCCAGCCTTGACCTCAAAGGGGCAGTGTTTGCCCTTTTGTTTATAACGTCTGGTCTTTTCTGTTGCTTGACTTTGATTAGTGTTGGTAGGTTGTCAGTTCTTTAATTAGCAGTTCTTTATTTACTGAGAGCTAGACTTGACAAACATGTTTGCTCTAGGCAATCCGCTGCTGCATGGCCCAGAAGCAATCCAGCTAAGTGAATGCCCATCCAAGTTTAACAGAGAACTCCAGCAGATGTCAGTTTTTCTTTTATTATTTCCTTCTGGTTTCATTTCAGTTTGGGCACAGAAGACAGCAGATAAATCTTTTGAAGTAGTGAGTGCAACCTAATCCAGTTACTCAGCAAAAATATCTAACATGAAACAAAATTCTTAAACAGAATATGTTTCCCAACTACTCAGTTTTCCAGTTGTGATTTTGCTCACCTTGGTGGTGCTAATTATACTGTTGTATTGATTTATTAGTCTCTTATGCACTGATTTTAAAAAAAAAAAATTTTTAAAATAAAGTTGTAGTAGACAGACCTGAAAAAAAAAAGAGATACTATCACAAACACTGGAAAGGCCAAAATCGTCTGGACGCCATGCATATGCAGGCTGGGAGATGAGAATGCAGTTGAGTTACTACTTGTGTGACAGCCTCAGACAAGCTGCTGTAGCTGGCCGTATGCACGTGCCCTAATTGCCCTGGAGCAAATTAGTTTGAACAACTAATTACGCTGTGTGTAATTCCTCCAGGATGTGGAAAGTGTCTAACCACACAGCTGTGGCACATTTCATATGTATGTACAGGCAGTGCTTACTGCATATGTAAGCAACTCAGCTGACAAACTGCAGCCAGTGAATCAATGCCAATGTATTTAAGACTCATGCCTTGACTTTGTACATATTCGTTAGTTCTTAATATTAAAAGATCAAACATTTAATGCTTTTTCAGTTTTTTCATGGTTCATCACTGACATCATTCAAAATGTTTAAAGGAAATGTAATCGCGAGGGTAAAATACTTTTTTTCAGTATAAATATGTAAGTTGAAGCATCAAGTGCTCGATTGTACAGGGTTGGATGCAATGTAATGTTTGATATTTGCTTTCACTTCTTTAGAAGTGTCAATTGTTTGTACAACTAATTGTTGAACTATTGTTCACGGACACTTTGCAGATCAGTATATTAAGACTGAAGAGTTATTTGAGGATGATTTTTAAAAATGTGTAACTGGTTTAGAAGCATCGGTCCTGTTAGTTTCAACCAAAACTAATGTTTGTTCGTGTGTTATCTATTTTTGAAACATTCCCCCTTTGTAGGTTGTTAAGTTGAAAGTTCTATTGTGAGCTTTATCTTGCCCAACTATTGTTCTGGATTGGTTATTTGTGTGGAAATGCCCATATATACGTAGAATGCAAGAATAATTTGTTTTCAAAATATTTAATGAACTTTTTTTGGTTATGAAAATGGTCACTCACCTGTTAAACAATAACAATTAATAAAACCCCTTACATATTTCTGCACTGTTGTGTAACTTGGCCAAGGTGGGTGGGAGGAGTGGAATTTACTATTTTATTCCAACTTTCTACACAAATTCCACAATTCTAAGGTTTTACAAATTGAACAATTTTTAAATCTGCATGTAAAAAGCTTTGGTCTTTGTGCTGAGAATAGAATATGTTGGAAAGTTTTTTCCTTCTTCGGAAAGAACAGCATTGTTAAACAGGTAAGTGCACCAGATTTAACTAAAGATGAGTGATTAAAGATGACCATTCCACTGAAAGACTGGGGTAATGCCTTCTGCCTGTTACGTAGGGTATTCTGCCCGCCTCCAGAATCCCTTAAATGTCTCATTCTGCACATCAGCTCCTTTTCATTTCCCTGTGTAGATTTGCTCATTTTCCTGCTGAAGAAGTACAACCCAGCTGCTCTAGGACAGTGTTCAGACACTCGGTGGGGGTCCTTGTTCCTTTCATAAAAGATCCTTCATATCTTTGTATTTGACACAATCCTTTGTATTTACTCATTCCTCACCTTCACATGGAGAGTGCCATCCTTGTGAAATATTAGAAATTAAGAAAAGAGTACAGCTTGTTATCAAACTGAGAACGAGAGCTGGTATTTGTTACTATAACTTCAGATTTGTTATTATAACTTCAGTTTAAAACTACCACTCTGTCCCAAGTCTTGGAGTTTGGGGTTTCTTTTTAATGCATATATTGTTCAGGTGGTTCACACATCTGAGGGTCACAGCCTTTCCTGAAAGTTAGTAATATGCAGGTTGGAAGGGGTGTCCTAGGGCTGCTGTGGAATGGAGGGCTGCGGGTTCCTTTCCAAAAGAAAACTCACACTTGGGGGCTGTGGTAGTGGTGCTGGGTTTGGTGGATGGGGCTCGAGGTGTCTGCCTCACAGGCATCTGAGAAGGGAAGGTCCCTCAGGGAAGCCTTCAGCCCCGTCTGAGTCCTAGTGGGATGTGCCCTGGGAATAGCTACACACATGGGTTTCACCACTTCACAGCCAAGTCATCCCCAGTCCATACCCCGCAGGGCAGTAGCTGTGTTAATACGACTTTCTACATTTAGACGCAGGTAAGGAAACAGCCTGAGACATCTTGTGCTTTCAATAAAAGCAAAAAACCTGTTCTGTTTGACCCGTCTGTTGTGTAATACAGCTGCTGTCCTGGGTGCATGCAATGCAAAGAGAAACACAAAACACACTCTGGACTTCATGGAACTTGGACTGAGTGCTAGAAAAGGGAAATCTCCCTCAGAAAGTGCTCCTGAAGGGGGGCAGGTAAAGAGGAGCAGCCCAGAGGGTCTGGCCTTCTCTTGATCCTGTCGCTTAAATAGGAGCTGCCAGAAGACGGCTGACATAACAGCATGTTTTGCTCAAAGGGATGCTGTGCCCTGGAAGTGACAGGTCAAGCCCCCCCCGAAGGGCAGGGTCTTGGGAAGCCACCCATTACCTCTTGCTCTTTAAATCACGCTTTTGAACACTCCTATGTGAGGATGAGAAAATAGTGAGAGCTCCTCCGTGGAGGATACAAGGCAGAAACAGTGGTCAATGGTTTGGGTATTGTGGCAAAAGAAATGGAATTTAAGTTATAGCTTAGATAAAATGATGAAATTCAAGTTTACTCTATAGTTACAGTTGTGGTGCAGCTGGATATGAAGGCTTTGCCTGCGTGCATGCCAAGGACAGTTGTTCATTGACTGCCTGGTCCAGGAGCTCTCCAGCTAATCACTGCAGAGCTGCAACAACAGACGGATCTGCAAAGAAGTAACTCGCTGAAATTTAGGGTAGCTTGGCAATGAGGAGATCAACTGGTCTGCCAGCCACTTCACAACAAAACGACTGACTGATTGCTGCAGGAGCTCTCCCAGCAGCTGGGGCCACGCCAGAGGTTTCCGCAGGGAGCTCCTGCCGATACGCAGAAGCTCTGCTCTGTAAGCTGATAGATGCTATCTGTATCTTTAGGTATATTGGTTAACCACTTGGGGTGAAGGATCCAGTGCACAGCCAGGGATTTCCCCAGGCAGTTCCTGTTGTCGATTAAGGAATTGATCAAATCATGCGCAATTTTATATGGGCAGTGGAAATTGTTCCTGCCTATGCAAGGATGGACATGTGGGGCTGTCTTTTGCTCATAGATGTGTTTCTTACATAGTTTAAGATAATAAACAAAAACTGATAATGCATACACTGTAGTAGTCACATAGGTGGATTATAAGAATTCACCAGAACAACAGTTTGGGGAGTCTCAATCCATCTAGCTGAAGACACCATTGCAGGGATGTTTGCAACATCAGCATCCAGGTGGCAACCAGCCGTCTTGGTCAAGAGATTCGATGCCCCCCGTGAGCATTATCCTATGCAAAATATCCCAATAAAAATAATAAAAGTTCTGTCTGCGGATGTATGCAGCAGTATATTCAGTCAGTAAAGTCCAAGTGGCAGAGTGAGAAACCTCACTCTGCACAGAGTATGAAACCTCACTCTGCACACAGTACAGCACAAACTCAGCACAGAGAAGTTTCAAAATCTTGGAGAAGTGGACAAATTGGCCTTTTAAACAGATAACACCTAAAAACATTCTGAAGGAGATAAAAGAAACAAGTAAAACCTCAGCACCTGACCGAGACCAAGTAAGTTTAAAAGACCTCGTACAGGCAGACCGCCAAAGAACTGGTACTAGCAGACTTACGGATGGCAACATATGTACTGGGTAGTATCAAGGAACAAAGAGCTATTTTGATACTGAAACCAAGTTATGTGGCAAAAATGAGAGACCTATCACAATCTGATCAACCATCTTAATACTCTTTCCATGGATTCTGACAACCAGGGTAACAAAAGCTTGGCCTCTTAATGGCTGATGGGTGACAAAGAGGCCTTATAGCTGAACCTGGATGCTCTGAGAAGGTAAAATCACTCCAACGCATCATTCCATATGCAAAGAAAAACCACAACCCTTGTGGGCAGTATTCACAGAACCGGCTGAGGCCTCCTACTCAGTGACACATGAACATACCCTCTGGTTCTGAAGTAAAAAGAACTATCTGAGCATGTGGTCAAGATGAAAATTGGTCTGGAAGTGCCACCACTCATCTGCAACTGAAAAAGGACCATGCTGAGGCAATTACCATCAAGGTCAGAAGTCAAACAAGGGGATCCAATGTCACCAAATCGATCCATTACTCTGCAACCTAGAAAAAGATGGCTATGAATTCCACCAGAGCAAATGCCTCAATGTGGCAAAACCAGGTTACCACCTTGACCTTTGCTGATGACTTGGTCCTGCCAAGCAACACGAGAGGGGATGCAAAACACTGTCTCCCTTGTAGAAACCTTTCTGTGAGTGCACAGATCTAAAAACCCAGGAGGGAGAAACGTCATGGCTTTTTCATCAACCCCACCCATGACTCTTACACAATCAATGACTGCAGCCACTGGAAGGTGTTCGATATAAGCCGAACACAATTGCTGCAGGAGACTCTGAAAAATACCCTGGGTTGAAAATTTACCTCTGGATAGGGACATCTAAATCTGAATATTGAAACTTGATTCTTGGTTTTCTAACAAGGGAACAGCTCTGTCAAAACCTTTACAGAAAGCTCACAACTTTGAAGACCTACACAGTACCAAGACTCACATACTTGGTGAACCATGCAGACCCAAAGGATGCAAAGACTGGACCTTAACATTGGAAGAGCTGTTAAAAAATGGTCACGCCTCCCAGCTTGTACATGTAATCGCCTACTGTACAACAGCACTAAGGGTGGTGGCCAACAAGTCACCTGTGTGGCAAGCTTTATTCCAAATGGACAAGCACAGTCATAGCATATAATCCTACTCACAAGGTACCACCTTCTGAGAAATAACTGTGGAAAGAGTTGTGCAAAAAGACTAATTAAGGACAGATTATGGATAGCCATCAGAGAAAGTGAAAAGATGAAACATTACTGGTAAAATAGCCTTGGAAGTGGTAGCTACTGTATACAGTACTAACAGCAACAACCAAAGAACTGGAAGTACATGGTGCCTCTGGAAACAAAGAGTCCATGGAAGAGTTTAAAGAACGCAGAGGGATTGTGAGACCTGCTGTGATGGCTGTTTGCTGTCATGCACCTCAAACAGCCTCGTGCTCCAGACTGATCCCAGCCCGAGCTGTCCAGCTGCTGGAAAAACACTTCTTCACCCTTCTCTTTATGACTGCTGCTGCGGGTTTGTATTTCTGAGACACCTCACTTCTAAACTTGATTTACACAATCAGAACAAAGTCCTCATCTAAAGCGACTGGTGCTTCGTATTATTAAATACTACATCCCCCTGGTTGCTAATGGCTCTTCTAGCCAGCAGCCTCAGCAGCACCTTCTGTTCCCATGAGCTCCTCTGGAGCACAGCTCTGATGCTACACGGTCAGAGCTCTCGGGTCCAAACATGACTGGAGCATAATAACAAGAAAGATGAGAAAAAAACACAATGTTCAGTAATCAAGACAGAATGAACTTGTCTCCACTAAAGTGGATATTGCAGTAGACCTCGATGCAAAGGTGACATGCAGGAGTTGGATGTAGTTCAGCAACCTATTAGCATCTCATTGCATACTACAGCACTGGAAAAGAAAACGGTAACAACCTTGATTAAAGAACACTGTTCATTGCTTAACGAACATGGCAAACAGCAACCTACAATTGTCAACATGTTCTGCTGCCTGCTACAGAAGAGATGCATGTGGTGAGAGAGATCCAAGCAATAGCACTCTACTGGCTAAGAAATTTAGGGCGTCGCTGGCCATCATGAGATCAGATAATTTGGTGCTGTCCACAGAAGCATTTCTACACCTATGCACCTTGCCTGTAGTTCCCCCCAGAGTGATTCCAAAGATGAAATGTATTCTTCAAAGATAAAAGCAATATTTTGGGGACCTTCTGAATGTCTGCAGTGCAACATTAAGGACAGCACATCTCCCTCCCTGATTCAAGAAGAAGAACAAAACAAAGAAGAAGGATGATGCTGCTGCAGCTGATATTACTTCAGTGAAATATTTATATACAAAGCTGAAGTAAGTATTATGCAAACTACCAGTATATACAAAAATAAAGATCATGCCTATTTCTGGAAGATAAAAAGGAGAAAAGTGCCACATGGGCATCAGTGTAAGCTCAGTTCTGGATGAACTACAGCAGACATGATGTTTATAGCTTCTTCCCTTTAATTCTCTTGTGGCTAAGGACATTGCTATTTCCACAATAAAAATGGACTGGTAATTTCTAGGCATGTTAGGTTGCTGAAGGAAACTCCCTGACAACATAAAAACACTCCAGAACAGGATGCTTGTGGAAGTCATTGTATATGACATCCTACCTCTGTTGCGTTCCCAATAGCCTGAGACAGTTTCAATGACAGCTCAGTGCTGTCCTCTTTCTCCTCTGCAGTGACACTTGCTGGCACAAAAGGACTTCTCTCCCATCTGGAGAAGTTTACAATCTCATGGAAAGAGGTTTAGCCTCCAAAGTTTATTGACTTCTCCAAAGCCTTCAAGGTATCCCTGTTTGAACTGCTGTGGGCTGACGGCAGCAGCCTTGAACTACACACATGGGAAATCCAATCATGCCAGCTGAGGAGCTGTGTCTTTTGGTTACTTACCAGGTAGAGTTTGAGAACAACAGAGCATAAAACTCAGATCAAGTTAAAGATCTACAGAACACTTCTTGGCAAGGTAAACTCCATAACCATGTGCCATTGATTATTAGCCTTAAAACTAAGCAACTCTGAAACATTTTGCCTGCATATCTCCTGTTTTAATATGATCATTAGTGTCCCCTAGGCTGGGGATTTTGAGTCTCCCCCTGAGCCTGGGGTTCAGCGCTCCCTCTTTGAGTAGCCAGTCAAGGTTTTTACCCAGTGGCAGCTCATAAAAGGATTTTGTGTTTTCTCTGCATATTTTAAAAGATGGTCCAAGCATATTTTGCCAGGGTCAGGCTGTCAGAGAGACCATTTTATTTAACCTTTGAATTTTCTTCTTCTTTTTCTTCTTCACTTTTATTACAACTTTACCACTTTACACTTCCAAATTAGAATCCTGTGCTTTAGGCATTTGGCTATATAGTTACCATCTCTTTACATTTCCATCTTTTCCTGTTTTAGGCTTATCACACAACCAAGAGTAATTGTGATTGCTGTATACATTGCTTTGACTTACAAAGTAGAAGCTGACTGAAAAAAAATTTATTAATGCTGGTGAGATATAGAATCACTAGAGTAAGAGATTTCACACCAGTATCTGCTAGAGTACTAAAAAGGGTCAGAACATAATGTAGTTAATCCTAATAGCATGGTATATTGTAAGGCAAGATTAGAGAACAAACTTGGTGTTGATTATTTGGCAATGATTAATTGCAATGATTAATTGCCTTTAGCGGCAATGCTCTGTAAATGTCACTCTGAAAATATTTGGAGAGTTACAGACTTGTCCTATGTCATACCAGGGATGATGGGATCACAAGGAAAGGACCATATTGTATTTCATTCCTGAAACTATGACTGGATGCAAACCACATATATTGGCGCGGCTCTCTGCTTTTCTCAATGGCTTTAAATGAAAGGAATTGGGTTTCTTAAAGAACAGGCCCCTGCCCTGTCTTGCTGGTTGCTCCTTGTCCTTCCCTTCACAGGATCCAGCCAGAAGAGGTTCCCCCAGTGCAGTCCTCTCCAGCCCATGGTGTAGGGCAGAAGTAGACAGGTTCTTCAGCCAGGTCCTTCAGTCAATCAACTCAACTCATTCATGGGAGAGAAGAACCTGTCCCTCTCCATGTGGGGAGGGGTTCCTGCCAGGCAAGTGAGCTATGCAGGTCCAGAAGCAGCTACCACAAAGAGAGACCCCCGCAAAGTGAGAAGCAGGAGCGGCTGCTAGGTGGTCAGCCTGGGAGAGGGTGTCAGGCCCCACTTGCACCTCAGGGGAGCAGGGCTTGTCCCCCAGCCAGGGACAGCCCCTGTGGAGCCCAGGCTACCACAGACACATCGGGGGCTGCCCGAAGCCAGGAGCCCCTCAGCCCGGGTGGGTACTGCACCATGCCCAGACCTGGCCCCACAGAGGGGAAGCAAGCAGCTCCATCCTTGCTGTTGTCTTGATTTAATCCCCAATATCCTTCTACTGCCATTTCTTTTCTTTACTGCTAACCCCTCTCATACTCTTTCCTAACATCCTCATTGTCCTGCAAAGACGAAAGACATTTTCATCTAAGAAAAGGAATATGCCCATATTCTTCCACAGATGTGTATGTGTGTATATTCCAGTAAAATATAAGACTTTTAGAAAGGGAATGTTTCCTTTTTAATCAAGTTTTTGTAAAATTGTGAGTTAGTTACGGACAGGTTGGCTTACTTTTTTGTATAGCCCCTTAACTTTTGAAAAAAATAGTACATTAAAAATACGAGGGTAGTAGACAAAAAGACAAATGTGTCATTAGAAATGTTTTAACACAAGTATCCAATCTAAATGTAAGATCCGTTTTCCCCCGCATTTATAATTAGCAATTTGCAAAACATGTCTTGTTTAGCAGCCTACATTGTGAAGGGATTGATTTCGTAGAAGTGTATTTGCCAAACCAAACCCCGTGGGACGTGCCAAACCTAAGCCTTGTGTTACTTGAAAGAGAAGTTTACCTTAGAGCAAAGGAAAGGGCTCTGTCGAATAAGCAAGTGATTGTGGCTGCTGCAGAGCAGCCCCAACTTGTTTGTTCAAGTCCACAGGGTGGCAATATAGACAACCCTCCGAGCAATTGCGGGTCATGTTCGAGCTGGTCTCATTGCTACCGCAGGTCCTTCAGAAAAAGGCGCTGTGCCTTCCAAGATCATTAGGCATGCAATTACACTGATAAAGACATTTCAGCTAGGTGCTATACCAGCATATTTGCTTCTGCAAATATTTAACAACTGATAGATAACTAACAACCACTGGAACCTGGCATTACCGAAGCAAGATAAACTTCTCCAGAAAGACATTTTGGATTTATTCAGTAGAAAACAATCTGGAATGCATTTTTGGATCCTGATAGAAACTGCTTGCACATGAAATTTGGCAGAGAGAAATTTTCAGATCATCCTAACACAAGTGTAAATTTATTTAATATCCTATCAATTTGTCCTCATATAATTTGATTCCCAAAGGAAGTTACATTAATTCCTTCCATGTCAGCTTGCAATGTGCTTAAAGAGAAACATGCTGGTTTAGGTTCAATAAATTCTATACAGAATCTTGATTGTCAAAGATATCTGATTACTTAGAGTCATTAGATTGTAGCTGTAAGATATGTTGTGCGGACAGCATGTAATCTTGATCTGATTCAGTTGTTGAAAGAGGTTCTACGTATGACCTTGCAAAGATTTAGAACTAAAGCCTACAAGTCAGGGAATGCATGGGGAGTGCATGGGGAGATGCATGGGGAATGCATGGGGAGAAATATTATGGGGAGTACATTGGGTTTTCCTATTTGTCTTCTGTTTGCTTTTTATTACTGCCTCATATTCCTTACAGCATGAATACTAGGATTATCTTCCTATGATTCAGGAGGCAGAATAATAACCCAGATGCGTTGTGAGCTCCTGGACTGTGCAGTTTCTTGCTATTGACCAATAGGTCAATGTCTTTCTGCAAAACTGGACGTTGAAGAGCTGCAATTTGAAAGTTCTCTATTGCCACTTATAAGTGAAAACTGATTTTTCTAGACAAGGGAAGTACAGTAAATGTAGTCTTTTTGGACTTCAGTAGACCAGTTGCTACTTGACCACAACTGGATGTATTAGTTGAGTTAAATAGGAGATATAACATGAACAAAGAACTAGGTAAAGATCTGGTGATGATGGTAAGGTGTGCTGAAAGCAGAAATGGTGGTCTAAGGGGAGGTTACTAATGCAGTTCCTCAAGGATCGGTTTAGGAACAGTCTTTTGTCATTCTTCCACTAATGACTGAGGACAAAAAATAGTAGCGTGTTAGTGAAATACTCATGACACAGTCTCAGAAGTATTGTGAATGCTGAAAAAGTACCATTTGGGAAGAACTGAGTAGCTCAATGTACTGGAGTAGCAGAAATGGGGTGAAATTTAAAATATGCTTTTGGTAACTTAGAAAAAGAAGTTCTGCTGCGAGCTAGGAAATCCTCAGTTGGAACTGCCAAAGGAGAAGAAAGGCATTGATCCAGTGGTTAATCAGGAGACAGCTCATCCACAGAACTGACAGGGTCATGAAAAAGGCAAGTGCTATCGCTAGGCAGACTGAGAGATATTTCAAGTCAAGTTAGGGAAATATTAATACCTGATTGCATGGCACAGGGAAAATCCATGTGGGCTACTGTATACAGCTGTCCATGTCAAGGATGAAGACTTTTTTTGTAACTTTTCCATTCAAGAGATAATGAACAGCCTTCTTGGGGCATGAGAGGACTGAAATTCTAAACCAGCCTTTTAGAAATAAGGAGTACAAAAAAATCAATTTTGAATCAACATGATAAGGTTGCAAAGGGATGCTGTGATGTGTTCACCTTCTTTGGCAGGGGCTGGACTTACAAGATCTCTTCTAGTTCTTTATTTTGACCACCCTGTATCATTGTATGCAATGAGCCTGTAGGGCTTAGCTGACAAAAATCTTTCTTATGACATACACTGTGTTAGATTTTATATATAGTTTTCAGTGCAAGTACTTACCTTTTGATAACACTGAGGTACAAATGGAACAATCTTGTTATGATTGTACTGAACGAATGAGGATCTGTGATATTTGGTAACCAGTGGCTCTTTTCTATTTTTGACCAGTGTATCATAGGGTCACTGAAAAGGTGAAGGGACCTTTGATTTCAAGCCCGTTTACAAGAAAGATGTCATGTTCTTCAGACCTTGTTCTGTAATGATTAGAGGCATTAGAGTAAGCAGATTATGCTTATGATTTTAAAGGTCAGATTTTATAATCCCTTTCATTCTCCATCCTTTTTGTCAGAGCATTTATAGAGTAAGATCTTTTACAGAGAAGGAAGAACATGTTTCGGTAATTACCACGAAATATACAATTTTGTAAGCATACTCTATGGGAAACTGAATGTGATGGTGATTCACAAGCAGTTTATCTTCCTGATAAAAAACAGTATGAAACATCTATATTCAGTCTAAGGCCAGTGGAATCTTTTTACTCCATATTTGCTAGGGCTATATATGTATTTAAGTGAGTTTAAACAGGGGCGTGGCAAGGGGTGTTTCATAACCTTATAGGCGATTACAGTTTATAGCCAAATTATCTCCTGAATTACATTAGCTGAAATCAATGTCTTCTACTAGATGAACAGAATGTTCCATAAAACCTTGACAGATAAAGCATTAATAAGTGTCAGAGCTGACTTGGTCAATCGAATGATTTGCTGACGCTTCTTTTTACCACAAGCCTGCACTTTCAAGTTTAGTGCCAAAGGTTCACTATATATAGCTGAAGACAGCAAATAGATGTTCTGTTTCTGCGCAGATTTCTAACTAGCTGCCTGTTTCATTATCTCCTCGCTGGGGCAGCGTTTTCAGTCAGGAAATTTAAAATATGGTGAAGCTACAGTTGCCCAATCCTGGCCTGGAGGACAGGATACCTTCCCATGCAGAACTTGAGGTCCTTGAGAAAGAAGAGGCAGACTCCAGACCAAAATGGGATAACAAGGCTCAGTATATGCTGACGTGCGTAGGGTTTTGTGTGGGCTTAGGAAATGTGTGGCGGTTTCCGTATCTCTGTCAGAGCCACGGAGGAGGTATGTCTTTAATATATCTTAACTAACTTTGGCTATGAACTAGGTTTAATCTCTCTTTTGGGAAACAAAGAATGGAATATGTTTAGAACTGGTCAGTTCCTGTAAGAACAGCGATGTTCATCTCTAGAAGACTGTCTAATGGAGACGGTTATTTCACAGGTTATGAACACCCACTGAAGTCATGTTAGTGATGGAAGAAAAGGAAGGGACTGTTTTTATGTCAGGACACAGGATTGATCAAATCAGTCTTGCACTGTCATGTACATAGTATATTTTCTCAATCTAAAACTAATGTTACTTTACACACATACATATATATAACGTATATTTAAAAATATTAATAAACTACTTGGGAGTATGATTCTGATCACTATCCTAAATGATCTTTTCATAATAGGATTTTCATTGGTTTTGGACTGATCTGTGTATCAGCTATAGGGTCAGTGTGTGTGTAATTTATGATAGGAGTAACAGTGTGAAAGTAGTTAACATTAAGAATATGTTTTTAGCAGTTGGTGTTATTAAGTCATTCAAAATCCAGATGTATGCTATTTACCATATAATTTACTGTGACCCCTTAGGGTTCAGGTTAGGACTGAATGACCATATTAAAAATTTTGTTTCACTGTTTTGCTGTTTGTTTTTAAAGATGATCTTGAGCTGAACCATTGCTTAAATATTATATGACAACATAAATTTCTCACTTTCTGACAGTCTTTTCTGCTCACTATCTACTTGTTATCTGCATTTCACTCTGGGATATGTGTAAAAAGTGTTTGTTCCTTTGTGATGTTTGACTTTGAAATAAAACTTTTGGCTTAAGGAACAGTATTTCAAAATAATTTTCATTAAATGTACACAGTGAGATGTTTAAAAATTGCTCTTCCTAGTTAGAGTAGGGACCAAGGAGGGCTCTGTGGGGAGTTGCTGGTACAAACTCAGGGATGTTTAACAACAGATGACTCAGTTGCAAGAAGAGATGCTTTTAACATTAAGATTTTTCTAACATGGGCTGGTGTTTAGAGTTTGCAGTGCAAACTGAAGGTCATTTGCAGCACAGCCAACTCTCGTAACAAAGTTACAAGAAACACAAAAAAAATCATAACCACCTTTCTGCCTGTGGCAATATTAATTTGAAAAAGTGGATGGATACCCCCAAAATTCATGGCACTCATTGGGTTCTCAGGTTCTTCTACTTAGTCTTAGAAAGTGGACATGCCCTGTTTCCCAGGGTTGATTTATAGGCACTTTCCTGCTTTTCTGTCTATCTTTCCTTTCCCTTGTGTTCTAGCTGTATGAAATGCAGCTGAAAAACGAACATCCAACAAATGCAAAGAACTTGGTATGGATCATGGTTTTCCAACTGATGTCAGTGAAGATTTATGACTTGCTTGTGTGTGTCTGTCAGTACTGTGTTTTAATTTATCCTTTGGCAGCAATTATTTTTCTTTCTTATCATCCTGTGACTTGTCCTTGCTCAGGAACACTAACAACAGTTATCCCTGGCTTCTTGCTTCCCTAGGACTCTCTCACTCAAATTTTAGGCAGAAGTTGAAAGGCAGTACATAGCAAAGAAATGATGTAGCTGGCTCTGGGCTTAGAGCTACTGTACACATATGTGTCCCTGTAGCCAGTCTTGCTACTTTCTCTATCAATTCTTCTGCATAACACCAAATGCTGTGACTCATATCAATACGTAAGAGTGAGCAGCAATGCCTTCCCGTGGCTTCTTAGAAAGGACTCCTTAACTTCATCGCACATGAGGGTGGAGAGCTGTTGCACAATCCCTCCTCCTTCTCTGCTGTACAGTGGACCTCAACCTCTCCTGGTAGGTCTAAATCCAGCTCCGGCCACCACTGCCATCCTCTCATTACAGCCTCTGTTCTCCAACTTCTCCCTCCAATCAGAAAAGAAAATGGCTCTTGCTGTTCTTTGGATGGATGGCTTTGAATTTGAACATGTGAATATCCGTATTGTAAAAACAGATCTTGAAGTTCTTATTTGTGAAGATAGATATTTTGGTGTTGAGACATTTCCTACCTGATGAGGTTTTTCTGGCTCCTGCATCTCTAATTCCCATTCAGCCATGTTCACAGCATAGCAAACACCCAATAGATGCAGCACTCTGCATCATCTTTGATTGCACAGACACTCAAGTCTGGCTTCAGCTACCTCCAGTTGGACATATATATTTACTAGACATTTTGGACAAGTTTTGCATTAGTCTTTGCCATTCAACATGGTGGTCAAGACGATTCATTCATCTTTGCATTTGTGTGGCCCACTCAGGGACACAGATGGGCCTCTGTAAACAGAGTAGGGGAAAACTGCAACGTTATGCATCTTCTTCCAAGTTAACTAATACAAAGCATACACCACACTCATGGGTGCACTGAGGAAGCTCCATTTTCCCCTAGTCTTTCCAGTGCCTTTATCCTGGATGGTGTATGTCTTCACACTTCATGTCTTCAAGATATGTCTTCACTGAATTCTGCGTGCAGAGTAGCAGGGATCCCTGCTGCTGCTCTCTTTCACTGGAGATGGGGATGATGCTGCTCCTCAGTCTGTCCCTGGCATGATTATTTTATAGAGTCCTAAAGCTCACTTTGGGTATGATGGTGGATTATGGCCATGCATTAAGAGATAGAAAAAACCACAGCTATTTACCACGCAGTAAATATCTGCAGAGGATGAGAAAAAGTCCTATGTAATCATCTAATTAGAGGTTCTCTCATAAGGTGCGTGCAGGATCAAGGTTGCATAGACTACCTCATGAAAATAGTTTCTGAGGGTTGGCTTTGCTATCTTAACTTCTTTCTTTCTGAAATATGAGTTATATGGATGAAAGTTTGGAGACATTTAGCGCGGGTGAGGTCTGGTAGCAAGGGTATAGATAGTCGGTATTTCAGGAAGGACACTCCCAAATGAGGTTGGATGTCCACTAACTTTGTGAATCAGTGTTTGCACATTTTATATCCCTCATGAAACATAAATGGACTATAGTGAAGTATAAAATTTACCCTTGTGGTACTTGGACTTCAAGTAAGGTGGATTTTTTCTCTGTAAATTGACTGTAGTGAAGGTAGTTAGGAACACTGAGTTTATAGATAACTCTTATTTTCAGATGTTTGAACTTAAATCTAGAATTATTTCAGGGCTGCTTCTTCCTAAACACAACACTATGATAGTGTTTTAACACTGTGATACCCAAATATACAAAAAGAAGTCGGTGGTTACATAATTTACTTACTTTTGTTGTCATACATTATGCGTTTATATTTAAAAAATTGGAATATTTACCCCAGTAAGATTTAGTAGAGTAAAGCACATTTTATCCTTTTGACGTCTTAAAAGTTGTAAAATACATCATTACCACAGGCGAACTAGATTTCAATATACACACAATGTAAAAGCTACAGTGTTTGCCTCAGTGCTTTCATCAACTTAATGAGATTGAAATTTCCTTTCATTTGATAGCTGTCTCTGACATTACACATAGCTTTTGTTTAATCTTTATTGAGCAACATGTCATTTAATCAACTGTTAAACATTTTTGTTTCATCCCTGATGAGTATTATAAAAAAGAGGATGTATATTTAATGTTTAAACCATTGATAAAAAAAAAGTCTTTAAGTCTACAGCTCACATATGTCTGCAGTAAACCTTGCCACTGCGTGACAGAGAACTTTTTCATCTCTGTGCATGCCACACTGAATGAAGTGACAGTAATGACATCAGCAGTTCCTCCCTGGTACTGGTACCCTCACTACAGTTGAGGTCTAAGAATATGGTAATATAGAAAAACATCTCTGTCTGAAGTCTACCTGTCTTCCCTTTATGAGGAATTATGTGAAAGCAATAATAATTTTTCCAATTTCACAGTAGAAACTCTTAGATTAAAGAGAGAGTAATAGCTATACAGATGTTCAAACCAAATGTTATGTGTTCTGAAATACAGTACTGAAACAGGATGAGAATCTAAAATCTCAGCTGTAAGGTTTTCAGACTGGAAGATTACTCATTGTTTATGTACACCTATACAGCATTTATTTTCAGATCATTGGTTTATTTGTTAGGTTCATAAAATTGTGACAGCTTAAAAAGCATTGATTTTTTTTTTTTAATGCCCCATATAGCAGCTTTGCCGAGTCATTATCACTTATTTTTCATTATAGTTTCTTTCAGAAAGGTTGGGGAGAAATTGAGAGAAATTGAAAATACAGCAGAGTTGGATTTCTGAGCTGGCTGTTAGAACTGAACCCTGGAAAGAGAGGAACCCAAGAAAGAGAAAAAAGTGGCATACATAAGTGAGAACTGCCATTTTATTTCTCTTGAAAATACAGCAATATTCCTACAGTTACATATAGGTAGTTTTACTTATTTGTCCAGTTCTGACATGGCACACCCTGCATTTTTAACTCATCAGAGCTACCATACTATACATGGCTAGCCCTTCAAGCTAGAAATGTTTTAGCTGTATCTGTTTGCGTAGGGATATAGATTCTGCAGGTGTATACACACACCATGTACTTTATGTCTGTGATAACAAAAAGGGTGGACAGAGACCCACCTTCTCCATTTGTGCCCGTCCCAGAACCTGAAAGTTATTTCCCGGTGATTCCAAGGTAGCGAGGAAGCTGGGGAGCTGTGGGCACACAGTTGGGCAGCACACCTTTTTCACTGATAGATGGCTCCACGAAAGGCATCCTTTCCCCTTTTTGTGGCTGCGCAAGGAAGGTCATGGAGTCCCTTTATTTGACTGCTCTGTCAAAGATGTGTCATGCTTAAAGACTTCTTTTATGACATCTTACTAAAGGTACCTCTGCGAGTATCTCCAGACCTCAGCAAATCCCCTGAGGTTGATAGAGCACTCGTGGCATATCCACCACAGAAGATGGTTCAGTTCTAAGAGTCTTGCACCAAATTTGATCCACTGTGCTGTCCACAGGGAGAGTTATGGTGTAGGGACAGTGCTGTTGCTGAATCTCGCTGTCTTGGAGGGTGAGGCACGATGTCTACGCAGACTGCTAGAGCTGTGTGAGTGGAGGGGCACTTTGCATTTAAGGTTTGCAAGAATGTCTCAAGCATGGAAAAAACGGAGACCAAATCAGAATATCAATCAGCCTGCTTTCTACTGAAAGTGAAAAGTTGAGACTACCTTTGAATGCTTTCTAAAGGAAATGCTTCTAATGCTTCATAGAAAACGGTCTGATCTTCCCTCCCTTCTGCTAACAGAGATGGTAACTACCAAAAAAAATATTTTCTTTGATAGGTATGATAAGAAACAAGTGGTCATAGATTGAAAGGACTATAAAGGCTGTGTATTGCCTTACGCAACAAGATCTTTGACCGGGGGAAGAATTTCTAATCAAGTCCTTAAGCGATCTTACTGTGACCTGATGAAAAAGAAGTGACGTCTCCATTAGGAGCAAAGATGGTTAAGCAATGCACCTTAGACTGGTGCCAGTCCATTCTTGAGTTTCAAGAGATGATCTGAAATCACTGCAAGTTGAGTTTCAAAGGGTGACGAGGACTTACCCTGAGTGCAGATGTATTTGGAGTATTTGGAGTATTTGGAGTATTTGGATCATGTAGCTGTGCAGATCTGTCTTCTGGACTTAATTACCCATGCTGAGGAAGGGCTTTACTAGAGAGATATGAGATTGTGGTACAACAGAGACCTATCTGGCATCCGAAAGTGGAGGTAAAAATAAAAGATCGAGATAAAGCAGCCATACAAACTCTGCAGGGTCAGGTTTCAGACTTCTGGGAAGTATCTTGGGCTTAAAACAGAGAGAAAGCTCTGGAACTAAAAATTGCTGGTATAAACACAATTATCTTGTCCTTATCTCATCTTACCCTCATGAGAGCTCCTGGACAGAGTGCAACAGGAGGGAAACTGTGTGCCTGCCTGACATGAAGTTGGAGCACACAGCATATTTCTGGCTGCTTGCAGCTCCACACATTGATAAGTAACTTTGTCTCTGTGAAAGGCCAGAGGCTCTGTGTGTGGAGGCTGTCCCACTGACCCTCCCATGTAGGAAGGAAGCCATCGGGATGCAGGGGGACGGATCTCAACAGTGAGAGGGGACTCATCGCGTACATTGCAAAAAAGCTGTTTTCTGTGAAAGAAAGAATAAAACAGTTGGGAGAAGTGTTATTCACAGAAATAGGGTGGGATATCAGTAGAGAACAAACTCTTCGAAGCCAAATCTGCATGCACTGCATGTCTAATCAGATGAAGAGGGGCCCTTACATGCACACCAGTGCATGTTCCAGCACAGCTAAGCAAGTCCATACAGACAAAATGGGACAAACCTTTAGAAATGCAAGAAACTGTCCGAAAGGACAGAGGGAGCCAGCTCCTTGCAGTGACCGAGTCTGACACAGTTTCAACAAATCCCAGAACCTCTGCCAGAGTTGGGTAAGACTTTTGCTTTGCCAACAATGACTCCAGGACACAGGCAGCTGAAGAGTACATCACCATTCCTGCTGTAGTTGCCTTTCAGCAGCCAGTCAACGAGGCATGGAGAGGGGACTGCCCCGTTACATCTGACATTAGCAGCTCCTGCTGCCAGTAATTTTATAGAAGTCCCTGGCGTGGTGGGAAGACAGAGGAGGAGAACCGTGTTTTGGCAGTGATCCTAGTCTCTCTAAAATTGAAATATGCCCTATATGTTTCACATGTTTGTGATGTGAAAATACATATTCAGAAAGACACGAGTCAGGAAGTGATTGCTTTAGCACTGATCCCATTTGTAATGATATCTCAGCTAAGACCACAGGGCTAAATTTGAATTTGCAACTAGAGGAGTTCAGTTTCCTCAAATCTAGGATGGACCACCACCCTTCATTCCTTTCTGGCATTACAAGATAGCCGCTTTCCTCCAAGGTGAAAGAGTACCAGCTTGAGGCTCCTAGATCTAACAAGTAGCTGCTCTCCACTAATGCAAGGCTTTTGTTCTTGCAAGGACTACATGGTCTCTGAAAAAGGGAATGTAGCTGAGATGTGAGAAGTGGGGAAGAAAACAAATGGGATACTGTCCTCCTTGGTGATGATGTCCATATTATCCATTTCCCAAGGTGACAGACTGACACAGAAGAAACACAGGAAGAGTCAGCAGAGTTGGAAGTTTAGCAAACTTATCTACACATAACAATTCATAATAAGTCCTTCAGTTTTTCACTAATAAAGAAATATATCTGAAGTAATTTATTCTTCCGTCTCTCCTTCGAAACCTCTTCAGTTTGTCAGTCTCCGTTTTTACAGTGATAGATCATTTTTCATGCATACAAGATGAGCTACACTGATTTTGAAAAGTATTAAATTTTTAGTAAGAAGTTTCTGTGTTGCTGAATGACATGCTTTACTGAAGTCTGAGAATATCACATCTATACAGCTACCTTTGGCAACTGGCTTCAACAAAAAATGTATTTGCTGGTGCATCAGTGATCAGTCATTCAACCTGATGCATGGCGTGTGCTTTTTCCAAGTGCTCGGCATTTTGAATAGCATTTTGTGTATTCAAAACTACTGATTTTGATTAGTAAATCTTAAAAATGTCAATGAAGGACAGGTGAGTAACTAGCATTACTTGAATTCCATAGAAGTAGAAAGCAAAAAGCATAGCTGGCCGATTTCATTATAATAGTGGCTACTTGATACAACAGTATTGTTTTCAGCAGACTTTATTGAAGTAAACAGAAAATGAAGACTTTGCAGTAATGATCATTTCTAAAACTCTGGTGCAGACAATATCAAGAAGATACCCCATAGAGCAGAAAAGCATACAGTTCAGCTCTTCGAAAAAACATTCAACTGCCTTGAATTCAAAACTATAGTTTACATTCTTCAAATTTCCTCTTTCACTGTTATCTGATTTTCATTGCATACATGAGGAAAAAGTCAGCAAATACCCAAACCTGAACTAGTCACATACTGTTTTGCATTTTTTAAATGCACTTAGATTATTTACTGCCTATGATTAGGAAGTTAAAGACTTTTTGTAATGATAGATAATCATAATTCTAATATGTAGCAATTTTCAAGCATTTGACTCTGCACTTTGGTATTCCACTGTGGTGTTATATGTTATCTCCATGTCCGAGGTACACTTTATTCAGGAAAAAATTAATTTTAAAAACTTGTCCTATACTAACCAGCCTTCTCATAATTAACAAGGTTTGAACCCTGAACTTCAGATCTCTTCTACTAAAACATAAAAGCAGTTGAACACAGTTGCCAGGAAGTTATTGGCTATTTTATGCAGACAGCCCCAGGCTCCTGCCTAATCTTTCGAGGCATCTTGCTTACTTCATTCAACTACTTCATATAATTTGCATGATTCACAGTTATAAAACCATAATCGTTTGCAGAAAAAAAAGGAAGTTATTCCAAGAAAGTGACTACCTTTCCTCCACTTGCAATCCAAAGGTGGCTTCTTCAAAGTTTAACCTTGGGAGTGTATAATTTGTGTTTATGTTTGTCACTTGGGAAGAATAAGAATTCCTGCCTGAAACCACTTATGTAATGAAGTCTCCTGCTTGGGCAATCAGGCAAAAGCATTGTTCAGAAACTGGGTATGGGTTTCCACAAGTATGCTTACAACTCGCTTGCTGTTTCAAAAGCCCCCAGAACTGAAGTTTGTGCTTTATTGTAGTACTTCATTGATGGGAAATATCTTCTTTTTTTTCTTAACCATTTCAGGAGCCTTCATGATCCCTTTCCTGATTTTGCTAGTCCTGGAGGGTATCCCCCTGCTTCATCTTGAGTTTGCCATTGGTCAAAGGCTGAGGAAAGGCAGTGTGGGTGTCTGGAGCTCTATCCACCCTACCCTGAAAGGGGTTGGTAAGTCTGAAGAGGATACAAAAAGCCATCTGAGAAAGCACAAGTCTCTGAACTGATAACCTTAAGAGCAAAGCTTGAGGATTTTATTCCAGTGTTCCATAAGAGATTCCAGGATCTATTCCCTAACTGTCCATGGATAGGTCACACTAATCATGATAAGGCATTATGACAATTTTGTGTCCATGTTCCCAGGTACTATGGGTCCAGTTAAAACCTTTCTTTAATTTGACACCAATTTTGGGCTTCAGAGATATTTTCTGTATTATCAATATTGTCTGTTTTTACCATTAGGATGAATGTTTAAGTAAGTGTGCCAAAAATTTGTTCTGTAACTGTTCTGTGGATAAATAATAGTTGAATCTTTCTCTAAGCTGGTCTACCAGACTTCAGCTCCATGTAATGTACTTTCTAACATCTGAGAGAGGTACCATGCTAAAAGCCATGGAGACAGTATTCTGCAGAAAATACTTCTTCACATCTGTATTAGACTTCTGAGTATTCAAACACTCTATCTGACAATGTAGTAAAAGCAGCATGATGTACACAGCATTAAAAACTCCACAGATACCTCATTACACAGGAAACACAGGAGGTGCCATCTGAACATCAGGAAACACTGGCAGGGTGACCAAGTACTGGCACAGGTTGTCCAGAGAGGTTGTGGAGTCTCCATCCTTAGAGATATTCAAAATCTGCCTGGACATGGTCCTGGGCAACCAGCTGTAGGTGGCCCTGCTTGAGCCACCTACAAGATTGGACAAGATGACCTTCAGAGGTCCCTTCCCACTTCAGCTGTTCTGTGATTGCCACACACTTGAAAGGGAAGAAACACAGCCAGTTAGGACTGTTGTTGGCATCCAGTGCATCTGTAAATCAGTTACAGAAGGTATTTGTTAATTGCATCTGGAATTTTTCAAACTCCTTCAGAACCTAACGGCCCTCAGGAGCTAATCATTAGCATTTACTGTCTGCCAGAGAAGTCACCAGAGGTTGATTACTTGCGAGCAAGTGGAGAAGGAGAGGTACCAGCTTGAATCCTGCACCTTTTCACAGATTGTGCCTCCTGGCAGCTATCCATCCTATACAACAACAGTTAGCCAAACACATCTGCTGACCTCTGCAGTGACGTTGTGGAAGGGGAAGACAATCTGGGTCTCATTTAGGCAAAATCCCAAGTCAGTGGAGCTTTACATGTACCCAGCATCCCAAACTCCCTAGGTATCAGCGGGCAAGGCTGTGAAGAGGATTGTGTAGTGGCTGTAGGGAGTTAGTCCACCCATAATGTTGGTTCCTAAGTGGGTGTCAGCTTCAGTCCCGGAGTAATTTTAGGCTGTACTTCTATGTAGGACTCACCTGTCCAACCTTTAGGTAACGAATTCACAGTGATTAAACCTACATCCAAAATAAAGAGTAGAGGGGAAGGGCCATAAACCATGGAATTAGGGTGGGGAGGAGAGTAGGGGAAGGTTGAGGCTCATACCATATATTTTGACATGTCTTGAAGACTAAGAGTATTGAAATTTTCATTGCGTTCTGATTTTATTTTTTTCAGGCATAGCGGCAATGTTTGTATCCTTCCTGGTGGGTTTATATTATAATACCATTATTGCCTGGGTAATGTGGTATTTCTTCAACTCCTTCCAAGAGCCCCTGCCTTGGAGTAGCTGTCCTCTCAATGACAACAGAACAGGTATATTTTATGAAATATTGTATTTTGTTGTGCAGAACATTTTTCCGTTTCTAGCAATTAGCCTAATTGAGCCTTTTTCTGTAAAACAACAGTAAGGCATGGCAGTCCTGTCAGGAACATTTTGCTATTTTAATACTTGTGGTTTGTAAAAATTCACATTATATAAAATGTGATCAATGCTTAATCTTTGAGACAAACTTTGACCTTTTATATGAAACTTCACGTCCGATCTTGACAAATGTGTTCACAAACGGAAAATTCACAAAGTGCAATTCTAGCATAAACACTAACATTTTCCAGATTTGGACAATGTATTTCACCCAGCTCTTCACCAACAGCCCTCCATTAGCGTATTGAAAAGGAAAAAAAAAAAAGAGATGCATAATCCGTGTGAAACACCTGTATCTCTCAATATGACAACGGTCTATAGCTCCTTGGAGACTGCTTGGTGACAGCAGCTTTGTTTTCCATAGTCAGCCCTGCATGAAACTGTATGAAACAGGTTTTTCTGGTGGGTCAGTGAACAGCTCTTCAGAGAGCTTTGCTCCTCTCCTCCCAGAATAAATATAAAAAGCCTCATATAAGGGCAGGCCAAAGCAGAATACTGCACAGGTCAGTGCATTGCAGGTTGCTGAGAATCCAACCTGAGCTGACAAGACCTTGAATGATGCCCCACAAAACAGAAAGAAAGTATTGCTGATCCAAAGGAGCTGTGGGAGGGGAAGAGCCGCCCAGCTGCAGGACACTGTGGGCAGGTGCCCACACTCCATCAGGCAAGAAAGAGCAGGATGCAGGTGGAAAGCCCGAAGTCGTTCGGGTTTTTTTTTAAGATGAGGTACGAAGTATACAATAATTGAAAAACATCTGCCTAAATGCTTTTCTTCTATTAAAAAAAATATTCCATACAATATACATACATTTATGCTCAGAAATCCTTTCCATGCTTTCTTTGGCACAAGAGGCTTCTAACCTCACATTTTTGTACGAAAAAAGAAAAATTATAAAGACAGAAGACTCTTCGAGTGAGCTTCAAAAATTTTATCTGCATGGTTGAATTAACAGAAATAACAATAAAATCTGTATTAAAATCCCTGTTAAACAACTCTCTTTTAAATCTCTCATTTTTCCATGAAACCAGACTCTAAGAATCTGAAATTTGCCAACAACAAATTCACTGGCATTAGGTGGTATAATTTAGAACACTGGTGTTTATTATTTAACTTCCTTTTTTCAAGTATGTAAAAGACATACAGAATGAAAACCATTTTGTGCTTACAGATTACATAGAAGAGTGTGCCAAGAGCTCTCCTGTGGATTATTTCTGGTACAGAGAAACATTAAACATCTCCACTTCCATTGACAATTCAGGCACTATACAGTGGTGGCTTTTGTTATGTTTAACATGCGCATGGGGTGTACTGTACGTGTGCACAATCAGAGGCATCGAAACAACGGGAAAGGTACTCTATATTGGTTTTTTATGAGATGATATGCATTATGCTGTTGTGATTCCTTATTCATACAGACTTAATCAGACTGTAGAAACTGCCTGTTTTGTGAGTAAAAGCATGTCTAAAACTTCATGTGTCATCACTGGGGCTGCTTTTTGAAGAAGGAAGCTGTATGAAATGGAATTTGATTTGAGTTGAGTTGATTTATGTGGAGATTTTTGTGAGCAACTTGGCTTCCTTGTCCTTATAGGTCCTAGTAAAACATTCTTTAGGTGTTACCACCTTAATGTTAATATTAACCTTTAATGCAGGATTGAGGGACTCTGTCTTTTTGCTATGGCCATTCTCTTCAAAACATACATGTACAGATTTATTTGGGTTTGTGCTAGTCCTTAATATTATCTCTCTAAAAGAGTGACCAATGTTCTGCTGCCCAGCAAAGCCCTAACAGCCCATCCTTGCATCGGCAGCATCAACCTGATCTCAGGCTGTAGATTATTTTTTATGCTGTTTTTGAATGATCTGAGTTGAATTTCAACAATGACAATTTGTCTTAAATAGACCACTATAACTGTAAAAATGTTTGTTATCAAAATGTACTGTACATACTGTTTCTTTTGAACATAGTTTTCTGTAGTATGCTAATTGTGACTCATTTGAAACTTGCCATTACTGTTAGTCACAGTACCTTGTTTATTCCCCTCTTTTCTTCCCTGCAGGGCTATTTTTATTCAAGTGTTCTGTTTTATTTAAGTCTTTTATTTACGTGCTTCTTGCGCAGGCTGTGTATGTAACATCAACTCTTCCATACCTTGTCCTTACCATTTTTCTAATCCGTGGCTTGACGCTGAAAGGATCAACCAATGGAATTGTGTATCTCTTCACTCCTAATGTAAGTCACTGCATGGTTCATCCCTTAGTGAAACACGATGTAGTTCTCTCTGTAATTAACCACCGATTGAAAATTAGTCCCCTCCATTGGTGCTTCCCTCAGACACCTTTAAAATCTTGATGCTGGGAGGCGAGTCCTTTGCACTGGATGTAAAATATACATATACACACACATTCTCTCTCTCTCTCTCTCTCTCTCTCTCTCCACCCCCCATCAAATTCTGTTATAAACAATGGAAGGATCATCACAGAGCAATGCAATGGGGTTGCTGTAAGGGGGCTTGCTTTATTTTCCTGTATTCTAGTTAAGGACGAGCCTAAGTTTAAGGCACAAATTGTCTAGCTGGGAGGAGAACCCATCTAATCAGTATGGCTATATGGACAAAAGACCTAAGAGAATGGTTTAACTATACAACAGTTTTTAAACAAAATTAAAAGGGTTTTCATTTTCCATGAGAAGACCTCTGAATGGTCATTATTAATGCTAAATAATAAAGACCTTTTCTGGACACAGGCATGGCAGCTGCCAGCTATGGAAAGTAACTTGTTTATCAATTTTCAAAATACTTGTAGAAAACCTACACATAGGTTTTATTTTTGAAAAAAAAAAGTAAGTTTGACAAAAGTATTGACCTATTCATTAACATTCTTAAAAAATGGTGAGTTCTGCATGGTTAATGTTCTTGTTTTAATTATTGTTTTAAATCCCTCCTATTCAGTCTAAATAGCAATGTCGCATATGCTTAAAGCTGTATGTATGTCTGATGCCTCAGGTTACTGAGCTGGCTAACCCAGTGACATGGCTGGACGCGGGTGCTCAGGTGTTCTACTCTTTCTCCCTGGCCTTTGGAGGCCTCATTTCATTCTCCAGTTACAACTCTATTCAGTAAGTAGCCAGGCAAAAGCCAAATCTGATATGAATATTTCATTCTTTCAAATGAAGCATATCCACTTCTGCCCTATCGTTACACAATAATTACTTGGGACCGGGGCACCATCCCCTCAGCCATGTAAGGCACATCTCTGACTGATCCTAGCACTCCCAAGCAAAGATTTCAGGTCTCAGTGCTGGATGATTTCCTGCAGAAAGACATGGTGGCGCAGGCTAGAAAGAAGGTGTCGTGGTTTAACCCCAGCCGGCAACTAAGCCCCACACAGCCGCTCACTCACTCCCTCCCGGTGGGATGGGGGAGAGAATCGGAAGAGTGAGAGTGAGAAAACTCGTGGGTTGAGATAAAGACAGTTTAATAGGGAAAGCAAAAGCCGCGTGCACAGGCAAAGCAAAGCAAGGAATTCATTCACTACTTCCCATGGGCAGGCAGGTGTTCAGCCATCCCCAGGAAAGCAGGGCTCCATCATGCGTTTACTTGGGAAGACAAACATCATCACTCCAAATGTCCCCCCCTTCCTTCTTCTTCCCCCAGCTTTATATGCTGAGCATGATGCCATATGGCATGGAATATCCCTTTGGTCAGTTGGGGTCAGCTGTCCCAGCCGTGTCCCCTCCCAACTTCTTGTGCACCCCCAGCCTACTCGCTGGTGGGGTGGGGTGAGGAGCAGAAAAGGCCTTGACTCTGTGTAAGCGCTGCCCAGCAGTAATGAAAACATCCCTGTGTTATCAACACTGTTTCCAGCACAAATCCAAAACATAGCCCCATGCTAGCTACTATGAAGAAAATTAACCTGTTCCAGCCAAACTCAGCACTTTCTCCACCCCTTATTCCATACCATTTATATCTTGCTGAGGTACCACACTATCCAATACAACCTCATTAACCACCACCCTCCTTCCCATGCTTTGATAGAACACACAGATATCATTCCCTTAGTCTATGGACCACCCCTGTAAAATGTCCATAAAATGTCCATAAGATGTCCACAAATGTTCACAAAATGTCTATTGAGTTCATTTAGTCCATGACTTTGGGCTCCATCTGTTATGGTGGTCACTCAGGGCAGGACAGGTGGTGTGTTGTGTGGAGTTACTGGGCACCAAGCCAGCTCAGGTCAGGTCACTGCTGCACTTGCACTGCTTCTTGTAAGACTTATCCTCCACTGGTTCAGGTGGTTCCTGCTATAGTAATTCCTGTAACATGCAACTCAAATCCTGGGTTACAACACTTTAAAGGCATTTCCATTACAATCTCCACCCCTGGTCCCTTTGGGCCATGTTATAGGGTTTAACATTGCAATGAACTCCCCTTGCCTCTGCTCTGGCTTGGACTTATCCACAGAGTGCAGTCCCTTAAGGGTGTACCTGCTCCAAGGGGGAGCCTTATCTATGAGCCACAGTCCCTTCAGCGGTATACCTGCTGCAGCATAGACTTATCCACAGCCACAGTTGCTTTGAGGTGCACCTGTTCCAGCATGGCCTTATCCATGGGTCACAATGCCTTCAGAGATATACCTGCTCCAGCGTGGCCTTACCCACAGCCACAGTCCCTTCAGAAGTCAACCTGCTCCAACATGGCCTTACCCATGGCTGCAGTCCCTCCAGGGGCGTACCTGCTCTGTCATGGGCTTATCCATGGCCACACACTTTGAGGTGCTCCAGCATGACCTCATGCACAGCCACTGATGCTTCAAGGTGTACCTGCTGCAGCATGAGCTTATCCACAGACACAGAGGCTTGCGAACTGTACCTTCTCCAGCATGGACTTATCCTTGGGCCACAATCCCTTCAGAGGTGTACCTGCTGGAACACAGACATAACCACAGCCACAGATGCTTCGAGATACACCTGCTCTGGTGTGGACTTATCCACGGCCACAGATGCCTCAGGGTGTCCTGCTCCTTCATGAACTCATCTGCAGGTCGCAGTCCCTTTGACTCGAGTTCACACTGGAGTTCCAGCCTGGCCAGTACAGCAGCACAGAAGCAGCAGCGATGCCCTGGCCATCTGCCAGCCCAGGTGCATTGCCATTGCTGTTATCAAAATGTTCCCAGGCACAGCAGAGTCAGATGATAGCAGTACAGCAGTACAGCAAGCAGCGTAAGCAAAAAGCAGCCACTAATGAGCACGAGACTCTAATATACAGTCAGGCAAGCAAGCCCCATGGCAAGCACAGGAGCCTGCCAATTAATAGCTAACCAGCAATAACTGCTATAAATTCCATCTAGCACATTCCAATCAAACCTGTTGTTATCTCGAACCCTTTGAGCCCCACATTGGGTGCCAAAAAGGACTGTCATGGTTTAACCCCAGCCGGCAACTAAGCCCCACACAGCCGCTCGCTCACGCCCCCCCGATGGGATGGGGGAGAGAATCAGAAGAGTAAAAATGAGAAAACTCATGGGTTGAGATAAAGACAGTTTAATTGGGAAAGCAAAAGCCACACACGCAAGCAAAGCAAAACAAGGAATTCATTCACTACTTCCCATGGGCAGGCAGGTGTTCAGCCATCTCCAGGAAAGCAGGGCTCCATCACGCGTAATGGTTACTTGGAAAGACAAACACCATCACTCCAAACATCCCCCCCTTCCCTCTTTTTCCCCCAGCTTTACATACTGAGCATGACATCATATGGTATGGAATAGCCCTTTGGCCAGTTTGGATCAACTATCCTGGCTGTGCCCCCTCCCAGCTTCTTGTGCATCTGGCAGAGCATGGGAAGCTGAAAAGTCCTTGAAGTGCCTCTGCTCCCAGATGGTTTTGGAGGACCAACACCTCAGGAAACACTGTGAGGTTTCAGTGCCATCAGGGATTCTGTCATTCATAATGAGGAGGAGCTTGAGCATCTTCCTTTCTCTGAAGGGAAGAAATATTTTTATCAAGCCTGTCATTGAGAATCTCATGTTACAGTGAAAAAACTGACATGAGAGTACAGCAAGGAATTTCAATTCAGTGCCTTCCAACCACTAGAGACCTATTTGCAATGCTATAAATGAGGAAAAGTGACAGTGTCACAGGTCTTGGCTTGTCTTTCCTCTCCTCTTGAAGGTGATCAGAAAACTAAATATGACAACATCAAGTTAATCTCAGTAGTCCTCTCTTGCCCAAGAGAAATACAATATCTAGAGCTTTACAGCCTTCTCATAAAACCATTAACTAATTTAATATTGATTCTTTATCTTCACTCTCAGATGAAAGTCTCTTTCTGGCTCTGCAGTTTTTTCATCTTAGCACAGATGTGCTGGCAAGTGCCCGCAGCAGAGAAGTCTCTACAAAGGAGTTTAACTTCCACAATGTAATAGCTTGTCTGTCCGACCTTATCAGCATAATGTTCCATCATATTTCCAAAACTTGAGGACATTTTGAACCATCTTTTGTCCAACAATCAAACAAAACTGTTCCCAAGTGCTCTTGGCTACTGCAACTTCACCATAACAAATTGTTATGAAAACTTTTGGTCACTTTTCCCTTTTGACTGTCTGAATTTAAACCCAAATCTTTCACCTTGCAGCAGAACACCCCAGCAGCTAAGATACAGCTTATGCCAATGTGTGTCTGCACACATGCATGCCAGGCATGAAAAGGACATACTTTTTTGCCTTTCATGTTTTAGTTTCCATGAGCCAGACATGGAAACAACTCAGGCAGTTATTCCTCATGAATAGAATTATTTGACGGGGGAAAAAAAGCATAGCTATTAAACTGCTTAAGGAGCCAAGTTTTAATTCACTAAATCTATTTTTAACAGCTGTACTTGTATATTCTTAGAGAGCATACTGATGTACCTATGTGTCTGTAGACTACTTTTTTGTTAGTCTTGCTAGGCAGTTTTTAGTATTTAATTTGGGATGTGTTTGAAATCCATTCTTTTTTTCCCTTTGAATTGCAGCAATAACTGTGAGAAAGATGCCCTGATTATCTCAGTGATTAATGGTTTCACATCCGTCTATGCAGCAACTGTCATATACTCCATCATTGGATTCAGAGCCACAGAAAGATACGATGACTGTTTTGACAGGTAAGTTATTGGAAAAAGACCCAGAATATACAGATGTTTGTTTGGCTGAGGCAGCTCTGTTAGCCTGATGATAATGGATTTATTATTTCTGAACAATTGCAGCTCCTGACCCACACGGTATCAGACCACTCATTACTTCAAAAAATTTAAATCATATGGTATCAACCCCATAGGGAGTGACAATTATTTGAGCCACCTTATTTCCTAGATGTTGCGTAAGCAACCATATTTTACATTATTCTCTGATTTTTCCAAAAAGTAACAAGGGAGGAAGAGGATATTCCATATTTTAATGTGGTTTTTTGAAACAGTTCTTTCAAATATAACTGCAGTTTATGTACAATTTCTATTGACATAAAGGTAGATTCAGTTTGTAATACATTATTTCACTAAAACATGGTAGAATATCTATAGTTTTAGAGGTAAATGTGAAAAATCAATCATTTGCAACAATGGATATGAAACACGTTCTGAAGGAATGTATTTACTTAACTGGATAAGGCAAGTTTCAATAAAACTGGTTCTGTGAAAAACTGGATTTTACATTACTTCAAAACCAAACAAACAAAAAAAGGACACCAGGCTGCTGCTGCTGCTATTTCTACTATGGCTGATGTCAAATCCTGAAAGGCCTCCTGACATAGTGGCCAAACTGTGCAGTTCTGCCTCGGAGATCGCTTGCAATGAGCCACGGACAGCGCTGCCCATTTTAAGAGAGCTCCCCGTGGCCAGGCAGTTCTGACAGTCCTGCAGGGTCCTGGCCACAGCTGGATCACAGCGTGGGCACCTCAGGTACTGCTAGTGACTCTGCGTGCTACGTTGGGAAATTACCCAAACTAGTTAATGAATTTCTTCCCATTTTACTTCATTAGATGAAGCTCTACCAACCACTGGAAAGTTGTCTAGAACCTCTGCAAAAAAAAAACCAAAAAAACCAAAAAAACAAAACAGAATTCGCAGTAATCTGAGCTGACATATGGCATGAATGTAATATACCCTGGTCCCTGTGTCAGCTCTGTATTTAGGGTGCCTCCTGGAGAGCTTAAATGCTTGTGTCTCGTCAGAGGTATCCAATTTTACCAGAGCAATTCAGACTCCCTTCTAACTGGGGCTGCCAGACCCTGCGGGTTCCAGTCAAGTTTCTCCACATCAGCTGTAAAAGTGCATGATGCCTAACTGCACACACCTTACACATTCCCAGAAGCTGCCCAGTCTGGGAACTGGTGCCCAGTCTGCAGTGCAAAGACGGGCACCTAACTTCTGCACGGGTCCCTAGAGTGCCCATCCATTTAGCTGTCATCAGTATCAGACAGTATCAGACTCACCTTGGAAGAAGAAAGAAAGAATTGCACATGCACAAAACTGCTTCCCAATTTCAAAATCTGATCTTAAGCAACAGAAACATTGCTTCCTTTGTATCTTTATACAAGGTATCGTGCTCTTAATAATTTGCTTGATGATGAAAAGGAATCCGGAGGATGCTTACAAATAAATAATTTCAAATTACCTGTATTTCACTTCTTCAGAAATATTCTTACTCTGATGAATGCATTTGATCTGCCAGAAGGTAATGTAACCCAAGATAACTTTGAACAAATGCAGCAGCTATGTAACATGACCAATCCGGCGATTTTTGCAAGCCTGAAGTTTGAATCCTGTAATCTGGAAAGTTTCCTGACTGATGTAAGTTTAACACCCTGACTCATATCGATACCATAAATATGGTAGGAACGCATAGCAATTTTTTAATTGCCTAATGCTTTTTCTTCTGAGGTTGTTGGTTTCTTATATATTTCCACTGATTGATTGCAATTGGCTTGGAATGCTCTTGGACTGCAGAATTACTTTCGTTTATCCCATTTTGCTTTTGAAGAGATAAACTGCTTAATTCCTCTGAAAAATATTGGCAATCTGTCAGACTAGTAACTAAGACCACAAGTGTTCTAGGCTGGCCTCATGTAGCTGGCAAAAAAGCAGCAGGCATTTCTCTGGAACTAGCTGGTTGCAGCCGTGGTGGGACAAGATGACAAGGGAAGAGACTACCAGAGCAAGGAAGCAGCTGGAGCAAGCCCTGTCCTGATCAGTACAAGAGTGTCACAACACAGAAAGAATGGACCTTGACACCGGGGTGAAAGAAGTTACAAGAAGAATTAAATGGGTGCACCTTTTTTTCTGGTTAAAAAGGTGGTGAATTATAGATGAAAATAGGCGGCCATAAAATTCCATGAAAGGGTCTTTGTATTATAATTACATTAAATATATTGCTGCATTAGGAGGTGTTTGTGGAAACAAAAAGCATCAGTGTTGTGGTATGGGGTGGCATACACCAAGTCTAGTGAATACCGATATATGCTGTGCTGTGCAATGTTAATTAGCCTAATTTCGGAGCTTCTGAAATCTTCCACAGGGAGTTGAAGGAACTGGCCTAGCCTTTATTGTCTTCACTGAAGCTATCACCAAAATGCCTGTCTCACCTTTGTGGTCCATTCTCTTCTTCATCATGCTCTTCTGCTTGGGTTTGTCATCTATGTTTGGAAATATGGAAGGTGTGCTTGTACCTTTGCAAGATCTCCAGGTTATACCCCCCAAAGTGCCTAAGGAACTTGTTACTGGTAAGTGCTTTTTCAGAGACAAGTGACCTCCCCCCTCCCCAGGGAATAGTTTGTATGCTGAAAAATCAACCCGCTACCCATCTACTTTCTGATCTGACATGGTCCTAAGACTCCTAGATAACCTACTGAAGGTTTTCTCATGTCCCCCAACTGGGCAGCTCCTGTGAGGCTCCTTCTGAGCCTGCAGACAACTGCTCACCCCGTGGCTTGCCCGTCAGCCTGCTCATGGTGATTGACGTCATTGCTCATCACGTCATTGCTCATCATGATTGACGTCATTGCTCATCACGATTGACGATTGATGTCAGCCTGCTCATGATCTCCTCCACTGGGAAGCTGGAGGACCCGAGTCCTTCACCCAGGCAGGATTTCTCTCAGTGCCACATTGTCCCACCAACTAGGAGGAAGAGGACCTGTTTTCTCTCCTCAGCCTTCTCCCATTTTGTTTGCAGCATCTCCCACCCGTGCAATGTTAGGAGAGTTTTGCCATTTTACCTGCATAGAAGCAGGCCTTCTCGGAGTACCATTAAAAAATAAAGTGGTTACCTTCAGGCTGCAACTGAACTAAAAGTTACTTATAAAGCTTTCTAGCTACTGGGAAAATATCTTACCTTTTTTTTCTTTTGCTTTCTTTGCCTAAATGTGCTGTTGTTTTGGTTTTTTCACAGGTCTCATTTGCGTGGGGTCTTACTTGATAGCTTTCATTTTTGTGCTGAAGTCTGGTAATTACTGGCTGGCTCTATTTGACAGTTTTGCTGGCTCTATTCCTTTGCTAATAATTGCATTTTTTGAGATGTTTTCAGTCGTCTACATTTATGGAATAGACAGGTATGAAATTCAAGTTAAACATTACTAGAAACTAGTGCATAAATTGATGAGTTGTATAGCTGCAGTCTTGCTACATCTCAGTGCACAGAATTTCTGTTATTGAAATCACTGAAATTATGCAACTGTAGTTTAGGGTTGCTTATATGATTTAGGTTTCTAAAATAGTTCTCAACAAAAAAAAAAATGCTTTGTTAAGAGTGCGGTGGGGATTTTTATTTGTACATGAAAGCTTTCCACTTTATTAATACATTATAATAGATAATGCTCTATAACAGCCTATAGCAGCTAAAATACGCACATCCCTAAGATATTGCAAGAAAATATTAAGCATTAGCAAGTGCCCTAGAGTATAATAATATGAATGCAAATAATTTACTTTTAAAGTAGGCATCAGAATGTACGTATTTGCAACAGTTACCTAAGTGCTACTATAGCTCATTTACATTTTAAATATGGTGACATTTACAGTGCAATTATTCTTCAGAATAATTGCATTAAATATTTAATTAGCAGAAGCAAAGTACAAGCACATTGGCACGGAGCTGAAAGTTTAAAACAGAGGTATATCCCAGGAGTGTTTGAAGTGAATGCTAAATGATACTGTCCAAAGCAGGGATCTCCAGGCAGGCTGCAGATATTGTTTTACAGCAGGATGCAAATCCAAGGCTACTGAGATACGTTCTTAGCTGATAGATTCAGGACTTTATCAGTTGTAGCAGTGAGTAATTATCCTATCAACTTTCTAGAGATGTAATAAATCAAATTTCACCATCATTCTGTTCATAATTAATATGTAAGAAAGATGACAAAAGCGTGGGGACTTTAATCACCCATAGGTTTTGCTTGAACCTGTGCCAGACCCTCCAGCTGTGCTGCTCCTGGCGACAGGGTGAATGCCCTTGTGGCCCATCTTCCCATACTTAGGGTTTTATATTACCTGAGGAGGCATGAATCAGTGTAGGTAGATTAGACGAGCACAGGGAGTACCCTAGAGAAAGAAGGCTTATTTTCATTTGTTAAGGACAGAAAAGTCTGTGCTGATCACTTTTCCTTCCCTTTAAAATCTCAGAACACTTTACAAAGTCAAATTAAAACTATCCCCAGGACACAAACATGGGTTGAGGCCATAGAGGGGTGGGGATTGATCCAGAAAAGAGCTTCACACCAAACTTTTGTGTTCCTGGCTAGTACACATCGCTGTAGCCCTCTTTGAGTACAGAGCTTATTACAGCTGCCCAAAGGCGCTGTTATCTGCTCCAGATGAGTTTGTGTGACCTTTTTCTGAGAAAGGGTTGTTGGTAAAAAGATGGCTCTCCTGCTTGGAGGACAACCTGCGTGTTATCCGTGACACTCAAGTGAACTACAGCTGGACGCGCTCTGCAGTCGGGACATGGGGCTCCATATCATTTTAAGAATGATACCTACATCTTAGAAGTTAGGGATGAAAAGATAAAATAAATTTATGTAGTAATTGAGACTCAAATGAATTCTGTGTGTTGTTCCTAGCTGTAGGACCAACTTAATAGTCCCATCAGACTTATCCCCATAGGATATGCAGGAAAGCCAAACAAGAGGACTAACAGTAGAAGCCCCAAACTTCCAAAATAATTATTTTTTAAGAAATGTGTGCACATGGTGCTGCATCATAGGTAGAGGTCATAAATTGGTTCAGGACTGATACAGACAGTATCACTTCCAATGCAGGGATTGTTTCTTCTTGTGGAGACATTTTAGCCCCACTGTCCACTGCATGCTCTATGAATAACCCAAATTTTGGGGGGTTAAGAACACAATTTTTAGGTGTTCTCAATAATGTGTAAAGTTAAATATTGTTTCAGTACTCAACCTGAGAAAACTGGTAGATATCAAAATTAAGCAAACATTATGCATAGAATCTAATTTTTAAAATTACTCCAATTTGCTTTTGCTCTTTTTTAATATTGTGTCTTTCCTTTTAACTTATGCAGCTCTGAGATGCTTACCAAAAAAATAATGAAACAATACCACAATATGTTATAGGGAAGGTCCGTCTGCATTGACTCTTCTGTGTCAAAACTATTTCTCATATGCTTCACAGACTTCTTGAAAAAAGTACATTTCCAAAAATGATTTTCCTGACTTACTTTTGAGCACTATGAGTTAAAAACTTTGAACGTAGTTGCAACGATATCTGCCTTAATTTGAACTACTTAGGCCTAACTCCTGATGTTGTTATTAATCCTTGTTTCACACTGACATTAGCCAAGTCCTTGGAAGCACAGCGAGGTGTAGTTTGGACTTCCCTGTTGATGAGCAGGCACCCTTTGATCCTGACCGGTTTTTACTGTCCCAAACTTCCTGTTTTTGTTTCTAGGTTTAACAAGGATATTGAGTTCATGATTGGACACAAGCCCAATATTTTCTGGCAGGTTACCTGGAGAGTTATCAGTCCTCTCATTATGTTAGTTATCTTCTTCTTTTATTTTGTGGTGAAAGTCAATGAAGAACTGCTCTACAGTGTTTGGGACCCTAACTATGTAAGTATATAAAACCAAAATATTTATTTAGAATTATTTTATCTATTCTTCTTTAATGTAAGAGTCATAGTCAGTTATATTCATCTCCCATCTGAAACAGTTTTCCGGTAAAAAACTTACTACAAGACAGAAAGTAATAATGAAAAGTAACGCTTAGAAAAATAAGTCTTAAATTCAGCTGTGATGCCTGCAACTGGCCTATAGTGACACCTGAGTAGCTTTTCTGAAGTAGACAAAACCAAAGCATTAGTCCAGTTGTCGGCCAAGACTGAAACAGGTGTCAGTTCCTCGGTAGGGATTATAGAAGAGCTGGAAATGTCACAACCTTTCTATGTTGATGAAGGACCAAATCTGTGAAGCCATTTTGATATTGCACTTGTTTCTGCGTGCATTTAAAATCACAGAACTGCAGTACTGCTGGTTACTTATCACTGAGAGAAGGAATTAATTAACATTAATATCAAGATTTCTTCTTTCCTCTTCCAAATGTATTGGTATGATTTAAATCATAACTGCAGCAATAAGTTACCTACTTTTTCTTTCCTCCCCTTGCAGAATAAAAAGCTGTATGTGGTACAGAGAAGGGCATATTAGAAAAAATGTGGGTCCCATCATTTTCTCCGCCACCCCATCTCTTCCCTGCCTGTCTAGCTCTGCTTTTTGTTCTCTGGCCTTATACCAGTTGCCATCCTTAAAGCAGAAACAGTAATGCAGCACACTTAATTTGTAAAGATAAATTTTTATTTTCATAAGACAGAGACAGGGAGAGAAAGGAAGATGGGGAAATGGGACTGCTCTGCTCTCTTCTCCTTGGCAACCTCACTTCCTTCTTAACAATGTTTCAGCCCTCCCGCACCCTTTATTTCAGCCTTCCCACCCAAAGGCTGTTTGGCCACCAAGCCCTGGTAGCCTGTGAGCCCCCTCGGCCCCACACTACTTTGTGCCCGGGAAGTGTGCCAGGAGCAGTCCCACCAGTCTCCCTTCCTGGCTCTTGCTTCTTTCTCGCCATCTTCTTTCCATCACTTTTAAGTAAAAGTAAGTCCAAAACAGCTGAGACTGGAAACCCTTGAGCTGGAAACTGCTGTGGAACTGGCAAATTATTGTACCATTGTGGCTAGCTACATTGTGGCTAGTTCTGATTGCATTTTTGATCTGTTGAATTATTGAATATGAGCATGTTCCCAGGTATTTGCTTCTCATGACTTTCTACAACTTAATCATTTGCTCTTTCAGGAGGAGTTCCCCAGAACACAGAAGACTGAATACCCCAGTTGGGTGTATGCTATTATTGTAATCCTCGCTGGAGTGCCTAGTTTGGTCATCCCTGTCTTTGCCATCTACAAAGCCATCAGAAATTGCTGTCAGAAAAAAAATGATCATACGGGCCTTATGATCTCCACATCTGAGACTTCTGTTAATGGAAACTTAAAGTATTCAGCATAAAACCATTTTAAAAATGTGGAAGAATGCTTTGTCAGTGAGAAAAGTAAAAATATTTTTTTTTAAAGAATCCAGAGTTAATTCTATTTTCATAAAAGGATAACTATGTGTTGTTTCCAGGTAAACATTTGTTTACTTAACAATGCAATGCACTGTGAAGAGTTAATGGCTTGGATCCTGGAAGCAAAACAGCCACATTTGCAAGTGATTGGGGCACCAGGGCAAATCATTTGTCCTCCTTCTGGTTTTGAAGCCTGCTTGTTTGAAACTGGCTTGCAGTCCTCTGTTTGGGGATGCACTGCGCTTGACTTGCCATAAGTGGCTCTTCCATGTGCAATCATTCTGGTTGCATGGGCAGCATGAAGGGTAACTAAATACTGACTTCTCTTGCACATTAAATTGTTTTTACTTTACATGCCACTGTGTTGCACAAAGCCACCAATATTATTTGTTTCATGCAGAAGTTTAAAATATTTAATAAAAACATTTCTAAGTTTGAGAATGACAGTTTGATTCATTTATAATTCTGGATATTTTATTAATTTCCTATTACTTCCCAGTTCCCAGCAGATAGCACTGCTTTTGCTGATGACAGAAGAGGTAATCTTGCAATGGGGCAGCAGCAGTTCAGGAAATGGCAAAATCTGCCTTCTCTGGCACCCATGAGCAAGGGGTGCCCCACTCGCCTGGGAGGTCCATGCTGATGGGGAATCCAAAGCACCCAAGCGGTGCAAAGCTTCTTGCCCTCATCTGTCACAGTCAAGGTGCGTAGCTCTAGTTCACGTACACACACATGCGCATGCACACCTACCTTACAACTATTTCAAGCTTCTGACTTCCATGGGACCCAGAGGAGCTCAGTCAGGAGTCCCATTCCTTACGTGGTCACTGGAGAGAGAAAGGGGCACCATTAGAGCACCCAGGCTGAATGCCAGAAGCAGACAGTGTAAATGTCCCCTCTGGATAGGTGGTCCCTTTCATCCAACTTTCATCCCTTTCATCCTTAGGCAACACATTCGCATCACTTTGCAGCTCTTCCTATACCCGCCTTTTAAGACAAGAATTGATCCAATTTACACCCTGACACTCTCTTATAATCAAAATACTCTCTTATGAGAAATAGGGATATTTAGGGTATATCTACTCTAGAATATACCTTTAGGGTAGTATATCTGCTCTAAATAGAGAGTAAAGTACCAAGCATTGTATGTGTATTGGAATGATTGAATTCATTTGCATTCCAATTTCATTTTTTTTAAATTATTTGAATGTAATTATTTAACCTATTTAAAGATGTTATTCTGTAATGGGAAATACAATTTTTGTCAGATTTTCCTGCTGAGAAAAAGCTCAGCCACCGAGAATGAGTACAACCGAGTTTGAAGCCGTCGGCTGCAGGTGGCAGGTATGGAAATAGGGGTGTTGCTAGAATGACCCCAGCACAGCACAAGGCATCTCCGATCCGAAGTGCAGCAGCCGTGGGGGCGATGGTGGTGGGTGCCCTGGCAGCACTGGTGCTGTGTAAGTGCTGCCAAGCCACGCTGTGTGTGCCAACTCATGCCTGCCCTGTGAGACATCCTGCTAAGGGACTGGGAAGTTGAGGTGCTCCACCTATGGATCTGGATGTTTGCAGAGCTGCAAGCAGATGAACTGTGCTTACCTGGGGAGACTTGTGTAGCCTAGATGTGAAATTAGCTTCTGGTTGGATGATCTGCAACCTGACCATATTTGTATGCTTAGCTGCAGAGCAGGGCTTTTATTTCTCCCTAAGTATTTTGGCAAAAAAAATCCATCTTCACTTGGATACTCTTCCCATTTCGAAAAGGGGAATCCAGGCCTGAAGTGTTGATTTACTAAAGCAAGTAAGCTGGCCAGCTGATCTGTTTAGTGTGGAGTGAACTGATTTGGTGTGCAACATAGCAAAACCCGGTATAACTGAAAGACAACAGACAAACATTCTCACATACTTTAAATTGAAGGAAAGCATTCAGCTCTTGCATTCATCAGTAACTATTTAATGAACAATAAAAATAGTCACTTGGGATTCATTGACAGGTGGGAAGTGATTAACCTCTAGCAGCTATGGTGAAAATGGACCAAATTCTAATGTCTGAGTATATACGGTCTAATTTTTCTTGCTTTTTTTAAATTTACTTTTTGCACTTGCAAAAGGTATCTTCATTCATTTACCTCTATTAACAAACTAAGAAAGGAAATGGCAGCACTTTATTCACAGATTTTTCCAAGTATTTTACAATTTTAATAAGTCTGATGTAAAGGTTTCTTCTTAATTATATTCAGCGTCACACTTCTCTGAAAGTCTCTGAGAACAGAAGGAGAACAGAAAATAGAAACCTGTTTGATCCCGAGTTACCTATTAACAACATATTCCCAAGTTCTCTAACTATAGAAGGAGCTGCGAAAAAGTCAAGAGTGGTAACTCTCTATATAATAATAATTCCTGGTTTTGTCTTTAAACTGCACCTTTGGCAATGACATGTTCCTTTGCATCACAAAAAAGGAAGCTCCACCTCTCTTTCCAGGATCCTCCAGTCACCCTACATAAAACCTGTAGGAGAGACAGGTTTTGAAGCATCTTCCCATTTACAGGAAAGGGGCTAAGGAGCCAAGGTTATTTCATTAAAATGTCAAAAGATTTATCAGTGCCACCTGAAATCCCTAAAGAAGATGGCAGACCCAAGTGGGACAATAAGTTGCAGTATATTTTAAGCTGTATCGGATTTGCCGTTGGTCTGGGGAACGTGTGGCGATTTCCATACTTGTGTCAGATACACGGAGGCGGTAAGATTGAAATGGGACTTTGCTGAAATATTAAATTACAATTCTAATATAACTATACTAACTTATGAAGGGCATGGAAGTTATATATTTGCATCACTGTTTTTTTAACTATCTAATTCTCATAAATATTTTGCATCAGTTAGATTAGCTTTTTCTATAGAAGTATATTTCATTTTTAACTGATGCGTTCATTTAGAAAGTAAGACCAGACTGACACTAACTCTCAGCAAAACTGATGTTAAAGTTCTTATATTGCTGCTACAGTCCTGGTGGGAGCAGGAAACTGAACCTGCAGCTCATTACCTTAAGGAAAAGCAAGAAGTCCTTGGGGAGGCCTGAGTGACCCGGCCCCCAGACAAATGATCACTGCGCTTTCCTTTGGGAAGGTGAGTGCATCGTTCCCCTCCTTTCTCTGATGCTCTTAGGAGCTACCTCATCATCTGGAACTGCCCCTGCACAAAACTAAATTGCACTTTTTGATGTCTGCGAGGCTGTTGAAAATGCTCAGCTGACAGAACACCAACAGGAGCCTGCCAGGTGGCACGAACAGCTGCCGAAGCCTGTCCCTGGCCACCGTTCCCACAAAGAATTGCTTTAGAAGCAGCTAATTTAGTAAATATAAATGGATCAGAAAAGAGTACTTGATAATTCACCATTCACAGTAGCTTTTGAGATCTGCCATGGCAAGGTGTCTAAAGCAGAGTGAGATAGATAGCAAATTGTTTCAGCCCGGTATTATTCATTATCTTTCAAATAACTGGAGAAATGAAAATTCAAACCTGGGGAAACTGTCAAATGACAGAAAAAATTATTAAATCCAAGCTTGTTCTACCAAGGTATCTATATTACTTGATGAACTACATGTATTTGAATCAACCAAGGAACCACTAATGGATGCTGCCTTTAATGGAAGGAGGTGTTTCAGAAAGAAGTAGCCACTTAGGGACTCTGGTAAGTAGCTGAATGAATGAGATATAGCAGGTTGTATCAACAAAAAGAATCTTGGCATATATAAGCAGAGCACTGGGAAGTAGGTGGAGATACTGCTACCGATACTAAGACAACTTCTGAACTTCTGACTTCTTCTGAAAGTCCACCTTTCAAATTCAACTTGAAAAATTAGACAAAATGCAGAAAAGCCCCAACAATTATTCAAGGTCCAGAAAACTTATGGGACAAGGAATGACTTAAGAATCTAATCTATTTAGCTCATGAAATTGAAAATGAAAGAGTACGTTTATCATAGTCTATAAACAAGAAAATGGAAATTATTTTGGTGGCAAGGAGCTCTTTAACGTTGAACCTGTAACAGCTGGAAGCTACGATTACACAAATTCAAATAAGAAAAAAGAAGCAGTAGGTTAGATTCCTCCCAGAAGACTTAACATTTTCCATTATTTATTTGCAAGATGTGAAACCCAGTGAAACTCTCCCCAAGAAGTGCCATAACTGGGTGGTTAGAAAGCCATAGGCGCAAGCATGCTGTTCCTCTCTGTTTGCCCGTGGGAATGGCTGGAGAAAGCCTGTCACTTCAGTTAATGATACATGCGTTAATGAGACATGATAAACACCTTTAGAGAGACATCCCCATAGTAGATATGGCACGGGGCCTGCAAGGAAGATGTTCTTCTGGAGCAGGAGCTGTAGGTCAGACAAATACCCTACAGCATCTCAGGTGGCCTTTCTATCTTGGAGCAAGGCAACAAGCATTCACAGAATCACAGAATCACAGAATCACAGAATCGTATAGGTTGGAAAAGACCTTTAAGATCATCGAGTCCAACCGTAAACCTAACACTACCAAGACCACCACTATACCATGTCCCTAAGCACCACATCCAAACATCTTTTAAATACTTCCAGGCATGAACATTCAGTATGAACAAATGACATAATAAAACTAATATAATGTGATATTTTTGTAATGTAATGACCAATTAACACAAAGCACTCAGTGGAAGGTTTGAAACTCACAGACAGGACCATAGCATCTCATTACACAGAGCTGCTTCTGGGGCCATCAACTGCATGAGGCTCCATGAACTTTGTGCTTCAGGGTTTTGTGCAAATCTCTGTTATGGATTAAGATTAAATATTGTTCTACTGACTGTAAAAAGGCTCTCACACCTTCCCATGAAGCACCAAGGGTTGCTTCTCTGTGCTGGAGGCAGGGGACTAGCTGTGGCCAGCTGTTTTTCAACCTCTTCAGATCCCAGCCTCACTTCAGAAGATCAGCAATAGTCGCCTCCTACTGAGGTTTGATCTCTCCCTTCCACTCCTCCCCTCCGGGGTCCCCAGCATCCCTGCCCTACAGACCTCTACCACCCCAGGAGCAGCATGAGTCCGAGTGCAACGAGACCCACGGTGACCTGTCTTCCGGACTGCACAGTGCTCAAAAAGTCTGTTTGCTTGTGTATCCAGCTTCTGAGCACCAATATATCCCACAGGAGCTGCTAGGGACAAAAACAACAGGGTTTAGAGCAGGTTGAAAGATAATAAAAATAGGAAAATGCTGCAGGGACAAAGGCTGAGTCATTCCTTTGCTCCGTGAGTAGTAATTTTACCAGTGAAAAATCAGTTTAAAATAGCTAGCAGACTCAGTAACGGCATGTAGCTACTTTGCATCACTACAACCAGCAGCACAAGACAGTGGTGAATAAAGGTCCATGTATGGATGTACGGCCAATGTTTGGTCCCTGGATTTTAACAAAGGGCTCAGAGAGTTCAACAGCAAGATGGACTTGGTGACAATGTGCTGTGGGGTTTGTGAATAATTTATCCCAGAAAGCTGGCATTGGAAGAGTTTGAGTGAGTCATGAAGACCACCAAGAAGACAGAGCTGTTGGGTTTACACCAGTGTATAATGTAGTTGCATTTTTCTTCTGCTAATTTAAGGCAGTGATGTGATTTGGGCTTGCATTTTTGAAAGCAAATAACTCAGACGCAAAAGCCCAATAGATTTTCAGGGGTATTGGAGCATAAACCCTGCTTGTGTGCATCTGAAGATGTGAACACGGGAGAGACCAGCAGCATCGTGGTTAACTAGGAGCCCTGAGAGGTGCAGTGGCTCCGTGCCTGCAGCCACAGCCACCAGTGCAGCAAAACCTGGTATGGATATGGCATAGACGTGATGATCTAAGGCTGAATGGCTTCTGGGGTACAAATCACAGTTTCACAGCTGGTTCAGGTGATATCCAAGTGTTTAAGAGTTAGGCAATGCACTTTTCCTCATTTCCAGATCTTTTAAAAAACAAGAGATAAAAATAAGTGCTTGTATATTTGTCTCATGTCAGCTGTTCTCATCAGACCTCTGAACCTTATTCATCGCACATTAGTGTTACTCAGTAACTCAGATCTAATATAATATGAGTTTTGCTGACATTTACCACCCGCTGTCGTTACTGATTATTTGGATTTATTGCCTGAGTTAAGTTAGTTATTTACTTTTCATGACTAATGGATATGAATGTTGTTTGCCACAGTAAGTGGAGACAAACACAGAGGTTCCCAGGCAACTGGGGCTGAAAATAAGTCTCTAAATGTCCCAGTGTATAGTTTGTCACTTAAAACTGAGACTCAGACAAGTCATATAGCTATATATGTACACATACAGTCATCTGAGTATACTTAAAAAAGAACTCAACCCAGTTCTAGCTGGAACTTACTGCAGTGTTTTACTTTTGATTAATGCTAGTATATATATACTTGCCTAACCCATGAGTATTAAAAATGTGCATAGTGCCCGAGCCTACAGGATGACTGAAAAATATATTTAATATAAAACCCAGTTTCTTTCTAGGAATATAAATACACATAAACAGTAAAGTCCTGGTAAAAAGGGAGAACTGTTTACTTCTGGGGCAATGATTTACAGACTTTCATAACCCATGGCCTACCTGAGCTTTTGCTAGAATTTGAACTACAACTTGCTACAAAATGCAGTTGCCTGGCTCACTGTGTCCTCAGAAGGAAGATAAAATCTCAGAGGAACAACAGGTATACCTGGAAGATACTGTAAAAAAAAAAAAAAAAAAGTATGTTGGGAAGAGCAGAACTGTTCACACTCTGATAGAAAAACAAATTATAAGTAACAAACTTCATTTTCTGGATTGTTACCACGTCCTGCTCAAGTCCTTGGTGAAAAGCTATGGCATTTAGGGTTTATCCTTTCATAACTTGTTGTATTTGGTTGCCCTTTACAGCTCAGGTTGGTGCATGCTTGCACGTGGGTGCTGCACACTTGCATCCTCAGGCATGAGTATTTCATAGAGCAGTTCACCAAGGTTATTTTATAAGTTGATCTACAGGTGTTACCCATCTTTGTTTGAAATGGCTATTGTCCTCTTGGTTTTCTGGACATGGTTTTAGCTCCTTCGTTGTTGCTCAAGGAGATATAGTCATTTACATGGGAAACTCAACCCTGCAAAGTTTCAGAGTCTGTAAGACGTGCAATGTAGCCTATAAGTCAAAATCAGTGCCATCATAAATATGCTGCACAAATAGGACGTTTATTATAGTAGCTCATACTTTTCATCTGAATTAAGGCACATGCAGAAGACATGACAAAGACCATGAAGTATTGTTTTGCAGAGAGAGAGGTGAATATGATTAAGTTGCTGCTTTTTTTCCTACCTGATATCTTGATGTGACTCGTTGTGTAGGCTACTATGCTGCTTAGCTGAACTCCCATGGAGAAAGGGGGACAGGTCTGATAATCCCCTTTCAATAGCTAATAGCTTCTTCTCTGTATCTGAAAAAGTAGTTACCACCTATTGCAATTTCTTGTAGATAAAACATAAGTTATCACAAGTATCTTGCCACTAAGTTCTCAGTCTTTTGGAAAAATGCACCCATCACCATTTCTGCTATGTACCAACAGAACCAGTGAGGGGGATCTCTGAATGCTTGTTGCATTGTATCGCATTGAGATATGCTTTCTGAATTTTTCAGACTCTATAGATGCGTTTCCTTTGGAATTACTATTTTGCCACATTCCAGGTCACTTCAGTCTTCACTATAATTATTTTTTTCCATTCCTAAATCTCTGATCTGAAGGAAATGTATTATTCATATACTGGCCTTTCAAATGCTGTTGTGTCTTTAGATCATCATTTCAAGTTACTTGCCTCACGCCTGCTAGCTGATCTGCAGGCGCTGGCAAGATGCAATAATGAGCACATGGATCAGTTCCTCTAAGTTTGCCTCCACCATTTAGGAAGTCTTCATTGGTACCCCAACATCAAGCAAAGCTCTTGGGTTTTCTTCTCCGCTTCTCACGGAGGCTCATCAGTTTCTGCTGGTCTTGGTACATCTTGATTAGGAGGTCATCTGGCTGATACTTCAAACTGCTTTTCATTTCTACTAGTCAGGTCTATTGCTCTCTCTTTCTAAGATGTGACAAAACCAGTTTGGCTGTTTCACTCTGCTTTGCCGGTTGCCATGATTCAGCTTTAGACTGCGCTCCTTCGTTAGCCTCCTGGTCATTCTGCCCTCCAGTGCATCAGCAACTCTCAACAGGCTGCCTACTATTTCATGGACTTGCCTTCCAGATTGTCATGTGTAGGTGACATAACAAAGACCGGGCCCTTCAAGTGGCATTTTGCAGGCAGAGGGCTGACTATGGTTGAGTAGTTGCTTTTCTGACCTGCTTTTTCTGTACATTGCAATCAAGGGGTCAGGTTTTAAAAACCCTCAGTGTATCTACCTAGAGTGCACCAGGTATTTTCTTTTCTACTGCCATGACTATAGAGCTATCTCCACTCTAATGGTTCTTCTGAGCTAGCAGTGATACCGACCGTGCTACACACTGGTGCTGCTTGTCACTTGGGACTCTATTGTTAATGAAACCAAGTTACCATATATGCAGTATTTGTAGTTGTTGATAGCCTGATTTCAAAAAGCTCTTGTAGGCTTTCTGTGCCTTCTCATGTGCACAGGGATTGTTCCTCAGCTTTGCGGTATCCTTGTGCAGGATCTCCTTCCAAACTAACTTTTAACTCTGGTAGATTTTGGACTGGTTTGGTTTTTTTCCTTGACCTTCTTTTAGTAGTGCACGTATCTACTTGCAAGATGGATGCTTTATGCATCTTGAGTGTCTTTCTGACAGAAGGAATAGTGTAGAATAAATTTTCCTAGGTCATGTCTCAGGGATGCAACTAAATCATGTCCTGGTGATACTTTTAATTTTTATGGGCATTTCTCCAGGCTTTTAAGGTACTTACAAATGCTTGATCACTATCATTTTCCGTATTCATTTTTTGAGAGGAAAAAAGTTACTGAAGCTAAACTTCTGTTTTTAAAGGTTCCCCCGGGCTTGCTTCTTATGTATGTCATTTATTTTCCTTTCACTGTGGAGCATATAGATCTAGACTATCTAGATATAAATACACCTAGAATATCCAGATATAGAATAATTTGCTTACTGGCACTTTATGATTGTTTCTGCTAAGGTTTCCTTTTCCCATGCCTCATGGAAGCCAAACCTACTGAGTTTCTGCTGTAGGGGTGCTACACATCATATGGGTGCTGACAGGGTTTTGCTGTGCCCGTGTTTGAATGCTTTGTTTTGTGATACATGCTCTGTGTTAGGTACCAGCTCGCTTCTTCATTCTGCTGCTTGGATTTTCTTCTTGCCTTTTTCACGGTTAGAGTTCTCATGGCATTTAAAAAAAAAAAAGTATTTAAATTCTGCCTTCTGGCACATCCTCCCCTATCTATTAAACAGAGCTCTTGACTATGCAGTGCTAGAGGGTTCCTGCTCACTATTAGGTATCTGGTACCTTTCCAGTATCCTTTTTCTTTCTATGGGTGGGGGATTTTATTGTGGAAAAGAGTAAGCTTCAAGTGCTTGAGCAGACTGTCTATGCTTTTCCTGACTATTTCCTTTTTGCCTAAAAATACTGTAAAGCAAAGGAATGAATAACTAAAAACCTATTTTTACACTACAAGCCATTTATTTGTATTAGGTTTGAGAAAGATTAACTCTGTTAACTATTTCTTCTTAGCCCAATCTTCTGCCATATTTTTATATTTGCAGATAGCATATTTTTTATATTTGCAGATAGCATATTTTTTATATTGTTCTCATGGAAAACCAGTATTTTCTTTCGAAGTGTGACATTATGTTTTGCCATGCTGTAACTATGACTGAAGATACGTACAAACCAGCACAAAGTAAACAGGCTTTTATCAGCAGAATATCTAAACATGCTCTGCTGTCAATGGTTCAACTAGCAAACAGAAAAGGGGAGAGAGATAAGAGAGGGCAGTTTGCACTAATTATTACACAGTTATTTCCAGGGAGATATGATATGGGAGATAGGTCTGTCCCTTACGGAGAGCTCTGCTCGCAAGGGCTCAGCATCGCTTGGATTGCAGCGAAGCAGCTGCTGCCCGGAGCTGGTGTGCAGCCAGGCACCCAGGCGAACAAGCAGATGCTCCGGTCACTCGTGTGAATATTTTGCTCTTCCCAGGAGACAGGCCAAGGCATCAGGCAGCCAGGAGGGCTGGGTGGGCACCCTCAGGTGTGCTGTGGAGGGGGATATTGCAGCAGGTTTGAAGGAGAGCGTGGGACTGAGCATGGCAAAAGGTTACCGAGTTCTTGCAGACGGGACCTGCAAATCCCTTAGTATTTACATGGGCGCTTCGACAGGTAGCTCCAGGTGAGATTTCATCAGGTGGTAAACCACTTAAAAATAAGCAAACTACTGTGGTCCTTAACACCGTCTGTAAATCTCTCTCTTCGGGGGGGGTTTATAACAGCCACTTTAGAGCTTCCTCCAAGCAAGGGGACTACTGAGCAGGGGTACTGAGGATCTAAATTGAGGATTTAACATACCTGGAATTAACTGTGAGACTCCTTTTTCAAATCTGCTTCTTAGCAGTTAAAAACATCTTAAGAAATCAGATCATAAGGAGAGACATTTATTTCCACCTTTGGCAAATTCATTGAGAAGAGCTTTGCCGATTTTTTTTCCTATGTATTTCTTGATAAAGGGCTAAACCATTAAACACCACCCCTTCTCTGGGCGTTGTATGTAGTTATTGCAGCACCTAGCAATAGGTAGCAAAGTTATTGCAATTCCTAGCCCAAGTGATTGGATTTATCTGCCCAGCCTTGCTTAATAGTCAGTGATTGCAAAACACAGGATCCATTCCAGGAAGAGACCAGAAATCCCTGTGCATTACCCCACCTCCCTCTCAGGGCCGAAGACGGACCGGAGAGCAGAGCTGCTCCGCTCTGCTCTCTCCGATGGGATGGCGATAGCAATGGTGGAGCTGCTCTCCCTGCCAGCCTGGAGGGAGGGGAGAGGGTTTCAGAGCTGGAAGAGCAGAGCTGGGCAGACTCAGATATGAGATTTGGAGGCAAAGGAGGAAATAGTGATGCTACTTAAAATGGGCTGTGGGGAAGCATCCTGCAATGCCTGAGGGGAAGCATCCTGCAGCACTAAGCATCCCAGTCCTTCCTCCTACACCTTCACCAACAAAATTACCAGTAACAGATATTACTTGGCGGGTATCCCTAGCAATGCTCCCTCTCTCAACATATCCACAAGGATTTTGTTAGGGTCATAAAGCAGACAAATTACAAAACAGTAATTTCAGTGAGATGCAGATAATCATGTGGCTCAATTGCACTTAATTGTGTTTTCAGGGGCATTCCTGATCCCATACTTCATTGCTCTTCTCTTCGAAGGAATCCCACTGTTGCATCTCGAACTGGCGCTAGGACAGTGCCTGAGGAAAGGCAGCATCGGTGCCTGGAACACCATCTCGCCTTACCTCGGAGGAGTCGGTACGTCTCTTGGGGTCCCAGCTCAAGGAACTGCAGCTGAGCTCCCCCCCAGCACTCACTTCCTACAGACCTGTGCCTGGTGCTCATGAGGGCATCGCTCCCATCAGGTGTTACCCCAGACACACAGGGGCCTCAGGTGCAAACCTCATCATCTTTGCTGTGGGAAGCACAACAATCATGAGCTCTGCTAGCCAACATTGTCCCCTTTCTACCATATCTTGGAGCTTACACAGGAGCTGCCTGTCCACAGTGCTGCTCGCTCCTCCCTCAGAGCCCCTCCAGGAGGTCCTTCTCCTTCCAGGGACAGTTGGACTGGAGGGGGGGACGGGGGCAGAAAGATACGAAATCAGGAACAGGAGCCTGGCACCTCCTAAAGATCCTAAAGCACCTGGGAAAGTTTCCCTTCAGGAGAGGGGGGCACAGTGGGGCAACTGAAGGGAGATTATTAACATGGCTGGGCAGGAGGGACAATCCACACAGCAGCGTGCATCAGACTGGTGTGCAGTCCTGTACCAGCAATTTTTTATTTATTTAATTTAACATACACTGAAAAAACCATATCTTGTGTGCATCGTTAGGCTGCAAAAAGTGAATGGGAGCAGCCAGTGTTAGAGGGCTGAACCATCGGCTCTACCGGTTTTGATATAGTACCCTCCTGCCTGCAGGGGCAAGGAGAAACCCTGGGATGCTTCAGCCAGGACAGCTGGATCATGCCCTGCTTTAAGCAGGTGCCTGAAAATGGGATTGGCAGCTACAGCCATGCCTGTGGGCGTGTGTGGGAGGAGAAGGGGTGGGTAAAAGGCGTTATCGAAGGGCCTGAGGGCAACCAGGAAGAAATACCAAGCAGCAGGGTGGTGCCTCCAGCTAAACCCATCTCCTGCAATTAGCTATGTCCATCCTCCCTTTGCAAGAATGCAAGCAAGCAGAAACTGTGGATTTGCTATTCTTCCTCCCTTATTGTAGGAGCAAACCAGTTACCAGTGTAGGGCGTACGTGCATGATTTGGGACAAGAGTGCCCCCATGCAGCTATAGCATGCTGTGAAACTTCAGTCTCTTTTGGTGTCTGCTATTAAAGTTGTCCCGTGTTGTAGAAAACTATGTATTATATACCAGAGCAAAGATTTCAACCCTAATCTTCTATGCAAGTAGGGAGTGTCAGCCTTCGTGGAGCAGGGCTGGTGAGCTGGGGGACTGTGGACCACTGTTTGGCTACTCAAGTCACAAATGCCCATCTTTCATGTGAAAATCTCAGGGGGGAAAGAGAAAATCTTGAAAAACTAGGAAACGTGAGCTTCTAAGAGCAAGTGCTGTGACTGATAATTTTTTCCAAAGCTTTTCTAAGCTGAGATCTTGTGCTTTCTGCAGGGCTTGGTTCGTGGATGGTGTCGGTTCTGGTGAGCTTATACTACAACACCGTTTTAACCTGGGTGATGTGGTATTTCATAAACTCCTTCCAAGAACCTCTTCCTTGGAGTGTTTGTCCTCTAAATGAAAACAGAACAGGTAACTACCACTTCGAGCATCGCTGCTAGCAAAAGGAGGATCACAAATGTCACAGCCTGGAGGCTACCAAGGGGAAAAGAAAAGTTTGGGGTTTTTATGCTTGTGCTATGATACAAATACCTGTCTGAAAGAGTGTCCTCTGCTGACTATGGAGAAATAGTCCTTTATCAAGAGACACGTGTCTGTTATCATAAACTATGTATCAAGACATGTGAGACTGTTAGCATAATTAAGAACCAAATTTATGACTACATCTTTCAGTAACTGCTTTAAATGAGACTTTTGAGTTTTCGTTAGGTGGTGATGCATTGCTTATGACTCATAACAAGCTCTTATAGAAATATTTCAGCTCATTTGCCATGATGTGCTGACAAAGATCAGCTGAGTTGCCAGAGCAGGAAACACAACCCTACTGGAGAACTTTCGTTTCTGCCTGTAGATTGCTGAGACTACTTTTACACATCCAACAAGACAGCTTCCTAGAGCAGCTAATGGAGAAACCCCTGAGAAGAGAACCCACACTTGATTTGGCCCTGAGTTGCGCACAAGACCTGGTTTGTTTTCCTGTCAAAAAGCTATGAGAGCAATGATAGCCTACTCAAATTAATCATCCTCGCAGGAACAACAAAAGCCAGAAAGTCCATGACCCCTTTTGCTTGATTTCAAAATGGGAAATGAAATAACAGTGTTTAAAAAAAGGGAGCAACTAAATAAGCAAAACACTTTTGAGGTAGCAGAGAAAGTACTTAAAGAGGGAATCTTTGAGGTTCAGACCAAATTGACACTACCCATTACAAAACTTTTCGTAAGACCAAAGACAGACAGTGTACCTAAGCAGGATAAGGAAGAGTGCCCTCAGTTCTTTAAAATTATTTTTAATCTTTCTTTTCTGTTCAGAGCATGAGAGACAACAAGTTCCAGGGCAGAGCAAGAAACATAATCTGAGTAAGAGGCTAAGAAAAAAGACAAAACATAGCAGAAGTCAACTTTCTTTTGGAGACCTTAGGACTATTCTAGAGTGGGAAGACAATTAGACATCCCCCATCTTTGTTACAGAAGTAGAGAAATTTATTTGGGCCTTAAGAAATAGGATTTTTTCATTTCTCAGGATACAGATGTCCCAACTAGTGAGCTAAACATTTTCCAAACCTGCTTTGGAGATCAACATCTTAATCAACTAGTTTGGTATACAAAAACCTGCATTTTTAGTTAAGCATCTCTTATAAAATATTGAAGAAGTCCTTTAAGGATGGATTTTTCAATACCAGTGCCAAGATGGGAAGAACCTGCACTTCTCCATCACGATTGCAATGCTTTCTCCAGGGAGCTGCTTCCCAAGTGAGTCAAGTAGCAGCTGTTCCCATCCACCAGGCTTAGCTGAAAGTAGACTAAAATGGCATTATTTCAGGCTCACGTACTTAAGCTGGGACTAAAGGGAAGAGCAGCAAAGCTTTTTACTACATAGCTCATTACTCATACACCCTGCTACAACCCACAGACTTTCATTCAACAGCCAGAGGCTGTATTCAGAGGTAACTGGGATTGCGCCGGTCAGCGTATGTCTGGGTGCACGTCTGATTCTTTTCACTCAGAGCTGAGGAAAGGACACCAGCAAGTCTGAGTACACGAGTGTCCTCGTACACTGAAAGAGGATCACCAGCTTCAGGTGTAATGACATTTCAGTGGCAACCACACTTTCAAGTGTAAATTTGTAACTGGAACGTCACTTGGCTAAATCAGTACATCACATACCTGCAAGTTACTTCATTCTCCACCTTGCAGTCTCACCAGAGCAAGTTTTGTTTGAAAAGATTCATAAAGCCACGGTGACCACAATCAACCATACTCATCTCCTTCAGCCTTTTGCCAGCTAGGCCAGGTTCCCCAGAATTTAGCCCAGAGTGGAGGTCAAGATTTTGCCACTACTTATTCAGGTTACTTTTCTTGCTTTTCAAAGGTATATGCCCTAACTCTTCGCTAGAATTTCTGTAGTATTTCAAGACTTACAAACCAGGAATCTCCTTTGCTGTCTCTGCTAGGATTTGCTGCACCTGTTCAATTAAAAATGTATAATTTGTAATTATTTCTAATGTAAACTGCATTTTCCAGTCCATTTTTACTACTTGGCAGTCCTGTTATGGCTCTGTTTTACAGAAGAATAAGAGCAAAATGTTGATTTACCAATACTACCTTTTTTACATTAGAGATAACAATTTTATGATGTCTTTTGTCAGGGTTTCTTTTGCTCTTTTAAAAGATCTTCCTGTTGTCTTCAGCCTAGCTAGGGCTGACGGCTCTGCACCCCAGGGCCAGGTGGCAGGGGGTCTTCTCCTGCTGCTGGGGCACCATGCCACAAACCTCTCCCAGAGCCGGGCTCCTCGGTCAGTCCTTTCTCGGTCAGTCCTTTCTCGGTCAGTCCTTTCTCGGTCAGTCCTTTCTCGGTCAGTCCTTTCTCGGTCAGTCCTTTCTCGGTCAGTCCTTTCTCCCAAATGATAGCAGAAGGACCCGCAGCCACTATCTCTTCCAGAGGCTGGAGGGCTGCGAGGCGAGGATGGAAGAGCGACATGCTTTGCTTCCTCCTCTAGTTGAAAATACTTGAATTAACATCTCTTGCATAACAAGAAACTCCCTAAAAGAAAAGGAATTTATCAGGGCAAAAAGTGAACCAAATTCGATTCGCCGTCGAGATCAGGGAGCTGGCCGCCCGGGAGCACCGCAGCATGCTTCCCTGCTGCAGCCACAGGGCAAGGAACTCAGAGGATCCCCGAGCTCTGCTTAGTGGTTTAATTACCACGTTGTTGATTCGTTTGTTTTCGGAGTTTTGTTGTGAATGGTGGCTGCTTCAGAAGTGAGTGAAAGGTCACAAGAAAAGGGAGAAATGGGCCAGTCTGAGCTTGATTGAACAGGCTGGCATTTCATACAACAAGAAAAAATTCAAAATGGAGGGAGGAGTTGTTTCTGGTACCCTCAGGATTATCTTCCTAAAATATATCATCATGCCCAGCTCTCGAGTTTACACAGGAGAATAAGGGAAGTTTCCTGTAGCCACTTACCTTGTTCAGCCACCTCAAACTTACTACCAGTAAATGCAGCATCAGGATGTTGCTGAAATGCAGCATTTTATCATTCTCCTGCCCGCAGACATGCTCTTTCCCTTCATAGAGTCACGACGGGATGACTGACTGACCCTTCCGTACAAGCAGAATGAGCCATCCCTTCTCCAGTCTGGGCTATCAGCCATTCATGGCAGGAGAGCGGCAAACTGCCCTGCGTGAGCTACTCTGCTCAGTGCATTAGGTAATCCGAGCAGGAGCCGATAGCCAAAGCTAACGGGACTCGAAACTGGGGAAGGAGGGGAAAAAAAGCTATGCTAAACTTGAGTGGGATTGCCTGCAAAACAGCAGCTTCAGCAGGAGGCACCGCAAGAAAACTAGCGTGCTCTCCTAGGCAGAGGAACAGATGCATTCAGGTCTCACCAAGCAGGGAAAGGGGAAAGAGCTCTCCCAGTCTTGGTGTGCGCCGGACCTCCTGCTTACAGGGATTGCTCTCAGTGCCGCCTCTGTGGGCTCTGTGCTGTGCAACAAATGCACAGGGAAATGCACAGGGCTGCCTCGTGGTCTTCGGGACACACCTGATTCTGGCTGGGAGCAAAGGCAGGAGCACCAGCACCCAGAGAACTCGGGTTTCCAGCTAAAGAGAAGAGGTCAGTGGGTTTCCTGAAGATCCTCTGTCAACCTCCTCTTCAGGCATTTAGGTTGCCATGGGCAGAGGGGTGAGCACGGGTCGTGGCATACGTCGCGTTCCCTGTTCCCTCTTCTGCAGGCGCAGAGACTGTCTGGAGAGTGCCCGCTCCCCCGGGCGCAGGTGCCCAAGGTTCCTGCTCACAGAAGCCCTGGAAACGTGAACCAAAGAGGCTGATGCCTGGGTCTTGCCCCGCTACAGGGCCATGACATAGCCAGGGGATCCAGGGCTTAGATGTATCCTCAGGTGCCGGAATCTTGTTACAGCTCCACCAACTTCTAGACATATAGATGCTGTGGTTTAACCCCAGCTGGCAACTAAGTCCCACACAGCCGCTCACTCACTCCCCCCTGGTGGGATGGAGGAGAGAATTGGAAGGGTAAAAGTGAGAAAACTCGTGGGTTGAGATAAAGACAGTTTAATAGGGAAAGCAAAAGCTGCGCACGCAAGCAAAGCAAAACAAGGAATTCATTCACCACTTCCCACGGGCAGGCAGGTGTTCAGCCATCTCCAGGAAAGCAGGGCTCCATCACGCGTAACAGTTACTTGGGAAGACAAACACCATCACTCCGAACCTCCCCCCCTTCCTTCTTCTTCCCCAGCTTTATATACTGAGCATGATGCCATATGGTATGGGATAGCCCTTTGGTCAGCTGGGGTCAGCTGTCCCAGCTGTGTCCCCTCCCAGCTTCTTCTGCACCTGGCAGAGCATGGGAAGCTGAAAAGTCCTTGATTTAGTGTAAGCACTACTTAGCAACAACTAAAACATCTCTGTATTATCAACACTGTTTTCAGCACAAATCCAAAACATAGCCCCATACCAGCTACTCTAAAGAAAATTAACTCTACCTCAGCCGAAACCAGGACAATAGCTAAAAGATTTCATAATTTCAAATTCCACCGCAATTACAGTTTAGATTTTACCTTGCACTGCGTATGACACCTCTTCTAGTTAGAAAGTTATCACCTGTAAAAATACTGGTGATGTTCTGGTGAAGGTCTCATGTAAGTCTTGCAGTCTCAGCCTGCCATGACAGAGTTTGTCTTGCTGGACATGACAGACAGTGCAGAAAGGCCACTTCAGCCCATCTCTGTATTTGACTTGGCTGCCTACAAGAGACAGTCCTGCCCCTCTCCATTAGTGTAAAGTATTGCTTCCTAACCATACAGTGAGTGGGAAAAATATTCCCAATTTTAAAATTTATTCTTAAGCTTGCCACATTTTTTTTTCCAGGGCTCAACGAAGAATGTTACGAAAGTACTGCAGTGAATTATTTTTGGTACAGGAAAACCTTGAACATAACACCGGATGTCACCGAGAGTGGCACATTACAGTGGTGGCTCATTTTGTGCTTAGCAACTTGCTGGGCAATTGTCTATCTCTGCACCATCCGAGGAATTGAAACCACAGGAAAGGTACGGAAAGGATAGAGAAGTGCATTTTCCCACACTTTGGATCTTGCTCTCCACATACTGAGTTTCACCACCAAGGAAAGCCTTCCCCATTTACCACACTAGCACCATTTCAGTGTGCTTCTTGTCCAAAAAAGTGCTAACAGTGGTACAGGTGGCTCAAAGTGACACTTCTTTTCCATTGCAAATGCTTCTGCCCTACCAGTCTCCCCACACACAGTTTTAAGAACAATTTTGTTACAAGTATGTTCTGCAAAAGCGCATTCTGCTTCTTGTGAAGATGGCAACGTTCATCTGTAGCTGTCTTATCTAATATTATTAGGATTGTATGTTGCAATAACTTAAATAGGATTTATCGATATTATTGTCAGTAACTGTCTGTCTTCTTACTTTAGGCAATTTATATAACAGCAATATTTCCTTACCTGGTCCTAACTATATTCCTTATTCACGGACTCACTCTACCGGGAGCCACTGATGGTCTGGCTTACCTCTTCACCCCTAACGTAAGTATTGCTGCTATAGTCAGAAATACTATTTTTCCTTTTTCTCCCCCTCAGATCTCATACTGTATATTCATTTTCCAGCAATTCCTGATCTAGCTCCCTATCCAAGAGCTCAGTTAAGCTCTATTTTCTGAGATGAAATGATTTAGTATTTTAATATACTTTAGCAAGAAAAGAAGCAGCAAAGTATTTAACAGTTCAGTAATAAGCATATCAGAAAATATTGGAAAATTGAGTATAAGTATGTGCCTCAGTCTTGAATGTGTAAGTGAAACTGATGCACTTCATGAACAGAATCATCTCTCTTTTACACAACAAATAAGGGATTTCCCTGCCAACGCTACAGAATTTACACAACTTTAATCTTTTAAGAATTCAGAAGGAAAATGGCTGAGGAATTACACAGCAAATTTTTTTGTTTGTTTGTTTTTAAGGTTGAAAGTAATTTTCTCCTATCCCTGTTTCTCCATAGCTGAAGTTTCCCCCCCCCCTGCAGCTGTCCCTAAAAGACAGAACTGCTGGAGAATACCCCTCTCCCATTTTTTCTCATCTTCTCAAAGGGACAGGAGTCCCGGATCCCTCCATATACTAGCCATTTTCGAAGGACCTTAGCGGCCTTCCCAAATGCAAATTGTCCCACCAAGTAGTTGCTATCAACCGTAGGCTCCTCACAGCTCTGTCTTCGTGCTAAAAAGCTCCATAAAGCGGTGAGTGTAGAGGAGGAAGAGCAGCACCCACTGACAGATGGTCTCGGAGCATCCTCTGTCTCGGCAGCCACAGTGGGAGCACTGGGTATTTCCCTTTCCCTTCCTACAACAGGAACACAGGCATCAAGGAAAACATAAGCCAAGAAGCCCAGAAATACGTTACATGCCAGCCTGGAAAGGGACAACAGCAAGAGAAAGCTCAGATGAGACACCTCATTTATCCTTCCCCCTGCAAACCCAGTGGCACAGGCACCCACCTGAATGCTGTCAGAGCTCAAAAAGGACAACCTCTTTCTTTACAGGACATCAGGACATGCACTTGCATTTTTGTAGGGCCCAGACAGGACAATAAATGCTTGGTGCAATGTCTTAATGAAGAAAGCAGATTAGACAACACAACCAGAACAGGGCTTGGCCTGTTGTCGTTTGGTCTCAGCCTGGCTGTCAGGTTTCTCTGGAAGAGCTCGGGCATCTTCGGGACTTACAATCATTGCACAGTGAACTTAATGCAAAAAGTAGATCTGTGTGTATTCACAAAGCCTAGAGGTATTGCAGTGCTGAGGGGGAGCAGATCATCGTAAAAGAAGAGCCGGATGGTTTTGTAGACTGGCGCCAGAAGTCGGTGAAAATCCAGCTGCAATCAACCTGCAGTTAATGATTAGTCGGTTTGAGGAAGCAGATCCTGGGGACGTCCTTGAAGAGTCATCTGAAGATGGTTTTGGTGATGAAGCTATGTTCTTATCTACAAACATGGAAAAGCTGATGCAACAGCCTGGTAAGTAATATCTGCTATAGGTGTTGCTATTGCATAGAAAGTTATAGTTTAAGACAGAGAGATGGCTTTGTTAAACTAACATACCAACTGCTATGGAGGATTTGGGCACTTCAAGCACTTCAAAAAGACAGTAAGCATACAACTGCAACATTTCCTTTCTCTCTTCTTGCCCTTAGCCCACAACTCCAGCACCAGTATTGCCTTTTCTGTTAGCCTGTTTAATGAGGAACTATTCCCACCACTGCTGTCAGTAAATACATGCGTTTTTCTTGTTACGCTTCCCCGCAGGGGATGTCCCAAAGTGAGTTGTACAGGGGGGTTGTTGGTTTGTGGGGTTTTTTTGGCAAAGATTTACCTGGTCCACTCAGATCACATTAGCTTACAAAACTGTAAAGCATATTTCTTAAGTGTGTGCTGTTTTCTTCTTTTTTTTCCTGTGTTTTTGCAGGAAGCTTGTAAAGTTTTAGCAAAATAAAGTAAGAATTAGCTCACCTACTGCCTGTTTCAGCTTGCTTTAAAAAAAAAAAAAAATCAACCTTCTTGACATTCTCCACTCATTGGAGGCAATCTTTTCCAACTTTTTTTCCAATTTTGCAGTGCAGCAGAAATTTTAGTTTCTCTGTAATAGCTGCCACATCCACTTTCTGGTAACTGTTACACCTCACTGTTGTTTTTGAAAATCTGTGAAAGAAAGTAATACCTAGTGCTAAAAGTCACATCTTACCCAGTTTCAACATCATAATCACCCAACTGAATTTAATTTTTTTTTCCCAAACCACCATTGTTTAAGTTTATTCACTTTCCAAGTTTGTATTTTAGTTCTCATTAATAAATATCACAAATAATAACTGCATGCATATGGATTTTAAATGTGGCAGGCTGTGGTTTTATATAGTGCAGAAATACATAGTCGGCTTTTTGCCATCTGACACACCTTCACACCTTAAATTCTAGAACAAATAATGATTATTGCTTTTCATTGACTTTCAGACATGGAGAAGTCTGACGATTTACTCACCCTCCCTAAATCTTTGGCTACCTGGAAAGTGACGCTGCCAAGAAAACAAAGCAGATACTGAAGTTACGCTCACAGGCACTAGAGGAGAAAGCAGAAGTTGTACAAAGATGAAACAACACAGGAGCTGGACAGAGACTTTTGAAAGGTTCTTGGGGAAAAAAAAAATAATCAGAGGCAGCAGCAAAGGGATCTCATCAAGCATCAGCAATGGTCTCTACACAGTTCAGCTTCTGTGGACATCTGTGTCGGCTCAGGAGCACAGATGCCTCCTTCTCCAGTCTCTTTCACATCTGAAAGAGCTTTAGAGACTGTAAACATTTGGGGGTTCTCTGGCAATGAACAATTCCAGGAACTTGGTTGGGCAACTGATGCCTGCACCCAGAGCTCTGCAGCTATTTAACAAGCAGTGAGGATAGCCAAGAAAAAGGCAGCACAGGCACCAGATCCTCTATCACACAGGCAATTTGTAATTTTTTCCTCTATTTTGCAGTTTAGTTTTACACCTGATATATTACTGTGAATGGACACTTAAAACTCCTTTCAAGGTACCTGGTCTGTCCATATGGTTTCTGGTACTAAGGAGGACAAAAGCATTATCATAATGAACTGCTGTCTTTAAGTGCAGTATTACTTGTTGGCCACTTGCTTATGAGAAAAGCAAGAGCTGTTTTTACACCAAAATTACACATCACAGGGATCCCAGTATTTTTTAATTTTGTTTTAACAAAGGTGCTGTCTGTGCTTCATGTGTTCAAGTATCCAAACATCTCACCGCGCAAGGGGGAGCAATTATGCTTCCTTCCTCATTACACCCGTGTTCATTCATTAAAATTCTGGTTGTATATCTTCATCCACATGTTTCTAGCTTCAGCACATTTTTTTCTTCTGAAGACACACTTATGAAATCTGTATGTCATATTTCTGAAAATATAAAATAACATTTAGATTCATAATTATGAATCATTAAACATTGCCATGGCATGCTTGCCTGTCCACTATTTCTTCAAGTTTGGGGGTTGATTAGTATCTTTTAAAGTCAATAAATGCATTGCATCTAGCACCAAACTAAACTATCTCCAGACTCATTTGCCAAAGTCCCCGGTTAGAAAGCCAGACTTGTCACAGTCGCATCTATCAGCACTGACATTGACTTGACAGCACTTAATCAAACTGTGAAGGCCACGTAGCAATGCGAATGCTGAGTTTCTGCACTGCAACAGCAATCTAGTTCTGCACCTGCACAAGGTCCTACCAGTGAGAACCCTGGCATTGGAGGGTTTGCTTATGATCTTTCAAAATAAACCTCTAGAAAGGTTTGCCTAAGCTGAAGCATTTCAGCCAGCAATGGTTACACATATCTGCTTGCTATGCTATGTTGTACAAAACGTTATACCAGTTCTGCTGTGGTCAAAGCACTGGCATACTTGTGGAGAAAGCATCTGCAGTAATGGTATTCACTGCATCCATCCACGCTGAGGTGAACCCGTTATTCTCACTCTTCAAGCTCAGCCCAGCTTCCAAGAAAGCCAAAATGCTATTAAGGGTCTTTTGGCATACTTACCTCTCATTCCTACAAATGCTCCTAGTAGGATCATTCCTACAAATGTTCAATGTCACATACCAGGATCAATAGCACAGGCACATAAACACAGAAAACACACAATTTGCCCTGCATGACTAGGATGCAGATTTGACTCAGCCTGATGTAAGACAAAGTGAAACACCCCACAGCCCCAGTATTACTTTTGGGCCAGCTGGTTTTTAAAACACTCATTCTTAACTACTACTGGTTTCTATTCCCCCTACTTGATAATGTATCGGAAAGTAAGTCATCTGGTAGGGTATGAATATAACACGCCACTTCTTAGTGGAGTGTTTATGCAAGAAAATAATATTTATTGAGCACATTTACATTTTGCGTATTATTTTTTATCTTTTTCCTTTAGACTGATTTTAACGGTATGATTCCTTCTTAGTGCAGCTATTTAAAATTGTATATTATTCTCTGTAATCCAACAATCATTGACTTTTTAATTTAGCTTCCTCTATCATGTCGCCCTTACATCAAAATTCAAATTTCACTCTGCCAGTTTCTCCTTTTCCCTTATTTATCCTATGTTGCCCTTCTATCTTTTATTGCTGTTTTCACAGTTCTTTGAATCAAAGATGCTCTTTTTAATGAACATCCTCTTCTTGTCTGCTTGGGCTTTTAGTGTTTGGGGGGGTTTTTTGGTGTTTTTTTGGTTGGTTGGTTTTTGGGGTTTTTTTTTTTGTTTTGGGGCTTTTTTTTTGGTAAACTGAATTTGGAAAGCTATAGAAACACTGTGTGTCTTAAAACAATGAAGGTTTAGTATTTTTTATACAGTTTTAGGAAGATAATATTCTTAAACTGTAAATTATCCAGTATGTGGATTAACAAAAAGAAATAAATTGAGGAAAAATGTAATATACTATGCCTATTGTGCACCTAATGCCTATCATTTAGAAACACATTTTTATCATCAGACAGAAGAGATGTACAATGAAACAGATTCTATAATTACTACATACACTTAAATAGACCAAATTATGTCTTCAGAAACACCTGCTTTACTGACATGTTTTGTACTAATTTCCATTTTCAGTGTATTTAGATGGCAACACAACTCACAATTTCAGCAGTGAAATAAGATATGAGCTATGACAACTGGGTGAGAAAAATAAATTTTAATTTAAGCCTAATACATACATTTATTCCAATTATTTCAGCTGAGCACTTTGAAAAATCCCCGTGTATGGCTTGATGCAGCTACCCAGATTTTCTTCTCTCTCTCTTTGGCTTTTGGAGGGCTTATTGCATTCTCAAGCTACAATCCACCAAAGTAAGTAGAACTACAACCTTTAAAAATTGGCTAAATTCTTGCTGCATTTTGTGCAATTTTCTAAAATTTTCAAAACTCTTTCCTTAGGATATTTATACAGAATCTTATTTTTTCTAAAGGATCTTAACAGCTGCTGTCTCTCTAAAAGGCCAAATAGATTTCCTAATGGGGGGGGGGTCTAAAAAAATAAATTTGCAGAAATACCCGAGAGAATCACAGAGAAAATACTGCCTTCTTTTTAGTCGCTTCACTTGTTCGAATGCTATTTCTAGAAATGACTGTGAAAAGGATGCTGTGACAGTAGCACTTGTGAACAGCATGACATCCCTCTACGCTTCCATCCCAGTCTTTTCTGTTTTGGGGTTTAAAGCAACCACAGGCTACTGGGACTGCTTGGACAGGTGAGAAACTTGCATTTCCAGTGTTATACTGTAGTTTCAACACCTACATAGATAATGTGTTACTTGAAAAACATGCATTTAGAGAATTTATTTTCACTAAAAAGGAAAAGCATCTGTATGCAGAAGTCTAATATAAAAATAGAAAGTATTATGGCACTGAGGCAAGAATGATCAGGGGTAGCATTTGTAAGAAACAAGACAAATTATACAACAATCCATTGCAAGTAGTGCATCAAGAATCACATCTCAATCTCAGACTAGCATTAGTAGTTAAAAAACGACACCTTTTCCTATTCCACCAGATTCACTAAGTTATTAAACACAAGTGGTGGAAATGGTCTGGAGAGCTGATAAAATAAAAATAGAAATGTTTTAGAGACTACATCTGCATAAAGTACTCAGAGTTTGTATCTGAAAGAGAAGACATTAAACAGTCTGAATATTTTCTCCTATTTTATATATGAGTCCTCATTTAATATTTTCCTTCAAATTCTAAACAACAGCACAGAAAGTAAACACCACTTTCTATTAATATCTGAATACATGGCATAGCATTTCCAGCCACATCATCTGCAAACATTTAAACTAATGATATGTTGGCTTCTCTGGCAGGAACATTATCAGTATCATAAATGAATTTGATCTTCCAGAAGAAAGCATCATGCGACAGAACTATACAGCCTGGATTAGTCTCCTAAATTCATCGTATCCAGAAAAAATTGCTGGACTCAAACTGAAAAGCTGTGACCTTCAAGAATTTCTTGATCAGGTACCATAATTGCTTTCAACAAAGTAACCCTTAAACAAAATATGTAGAAGGACTGGTATCTTCCTATTTCTGATACCTTGCTCTACTTGTAATGAATATATTGTATATAATCATGAAAGAAAACAATTTTTCAAAATCTGAAATAACAACACTGCTGTAGGACAGTCTGAACTCAAAGCTGTCTGGTACGGCATGCAAAATTACACATTATTATCAATTATTATCACAAAACTAATCTTCAAAGGTGCTCCTACCTGGAGTCTACCATGGACACTAGGTTCAGTCCTACTTTGGTTTACAGGAATAAGCACAACAGAGGAAACACATCTAGCCAAAAGATGATAGAAAAAGGATGCTGAATGGGAGTTTCCTAAATCCTACTTAGGAAAGTATATAAAAAAAAATTCTATTAAAATGTTTAACTGTTTGCCTTCAATCACATATATGACCTCCAGGAAGGTATCTTATCTTGTCTTCTCTTTTATCTTCCTTTCCCCATCTTTCTATTCTCTCTTGTCCTCTGCCTTTTATTTTTCCCCCTCTCTGCACAGGATCTCACCAATATTTTAATTTTTTTTCCCACTCCCCCCTGCCAAAATACATCATGATCCTTTCCCTTTCCTTCTTTTCCAATCATCCTAAAACATTTCCCCTATCACTAAACACAGATGTTTCTTCTCTATTTACTTCTCCAACCTCATTCCACTTGCTCCAGCGATCCCACCCAGTCCTGTAAGTCTCATTTACTACTCACCCATTTGTACTCCCTTGTTACAAGTCCTTACCACCTAATGAGAAAAGAATAGGACCACGATTGGAGGAGAGAATAACAAACAAAGGAGCTTGAGGAAAAAAAAAAATCAAGTCTTAGGACAAAAGGGCGGACACATTTGCTAGAGACAGAGTGTGCTAATGCGTGATAGCCTTAACACACAATGGTGATGAAATAGGCTATTTTACTCACATGATGGAGAATTCCAAGGACGACATTCCAGCCCTGACACGAGTTTTGTTTTCTGTTTTGTCTAGCTTCCTCTGATGGCACCCATTTCTGATTTACAGTTTGACATATTTTACTTCTGAATTAGAGCAACATTAGCATTTTTCAATGCTTAGATTTAAATATCCTTGTCCTTGGAAGATGGAATTAATAAATTTGGCTGAAATTGGGGTTTTCCCTATTAGCCTTTTCTGCCCTGGTAATTATGGGTATTTTTGTGATCAACAATTCACCAACTCTCTTCCTGCTAGAGTGGCAGCCATATCCTTATTTACATCTTTTTCTTTCCAGCAGCTATTACATCATAGATTTTTTTAAAAAACATATTTAAGATGGCATTAGCAAAACAATTGCTATTTCAATTACAACTCTCAGATCTGCTTTACTATGGACCCATCTCTCTGTGCAAGCTAAAATTCTGCTCTATGATTGTCTACACATCTCTGCTAGACCATTTAAAATTAAAATCCCCACAAACACTCCCCACTACCCACTTTCTCAACTGCTGGCTGCCACAGAGCCCCACAGGCTGACCAGCACCCTTGACTCCAGGGAAGGACAGAAGCGTGTTATAATTCTATATGCATGAGAAACTACATTTATGCCATTATAATGCATATTTTTATCTGTTTGTGAATTCTGCAGAGTGTATCGGGAACTGGCTTGGCTTTCATCATTTTCACTCAAGCCATCATTCTAATGCCAGGCTCCCAGGCCTGGGCCATCCTGTTTTTCATAATGTTGTTCAGCTTGGGCCTTTCTTCTATGTTTGGGAACATCGAGGGAGTCTTCACTCCTCTTCTAGAGCTTCAAATTATATCTAAATCAATACCCAAAGAGCTATTATCTGGTAAGGTATTTGCTTTGCTTTGTTGAGAGAAGGTGGCTTCTTTATAGATGCACAAACTACCAACTGCTTAAGAAACATCATAGAGGGATTAAGGATTTGTAATATTACCTTAGCTATATCATAGCGTTAGTAAGGGCAGTGGACTGTGTTTGCAGAAGATAAGCACATAGATGAGGTAGCAGTTATGGCAGAAGCTGTCCGATGACAATATTATATTGCCCTTACCAGTTTTTTTCTTAGCTTGCAAGAGCTGTTTCAGTCTGAGAAAGCTTGTTAAATTGCTATTCCTGGAGTCAAGTTCACTCTGAACTGTTGTAGACATCAGGAAGAACCTTGTCTTCACTTAAGCCTTTAGCACCTAAACAAGTCACTTTAAGGCAACCAGTGGCATCAGCCAGTCTGCCATAACCCCCTGCACACGAACTTACCACATTGTCACAACTGTAAGATAGGTCATTTACCCCTATTTCATTCAGGTTTATGCTGCTACAGATTATTTCACATTTACTGTGAACACGCCAGAGTAGAAAATTACCACTTGGAAACCGAGGAATGAGTGCATGCGATTCTGTTCTTGCACCAAAACCGGAATCTTTTCAACCAGAGACAGTTACTGAACTCAACCGGCTCCTCAAGAACCAGACTCGGTGAGAGTCTGAGAGATCCTACTGTGAAATTGGTCTAGAAATGTTTCTGGCAGTTTTAAGTAATGCATTAACACTTCTGCAATGTGCCCTTTTAAATTCTTATGGGGAATATTGCTGTCATGCCTTTTTTAGAGTCTTCCTGTAGCATCTAAATTATATCCTTCTCATTTTACAACTTTTTATGTAGAAACAAATTTATTTACAACTTGATGAAGTAACTATATTATTTTGAAAATGATTTTCCAATTGTGAATTTTTTTTTAAAAAAAGTCTGGAGCCAATTTTACACAGCACTGAACCAAAGGCCATCTCAGAGTCAGAAGCAATTAGTAACACAGCACAAGGACATACAAATTGATTTGCAGCCCATGTCTCCATCCAGAAACATTTTCCCTCCTTCCCACTTTTTCTCTGAATTATCCAAAATCCATATCTTGGCTACAGGGAAACTGTACAGAAGTGTGGTGAAACCTAAACCATACACACCAGGACATAAGGGACATACACATTTGTAGCTCTGGGCCCTTTGAGGAAATGGGGAACAGAAATCCAGGGAGCCCTTACACTTCTCAGGTGCCAGCTGTCTGTGCTTTGAGCCTCTAACTGCATGGAAATGAGGGCACTGGAAACTCACTACATTAGTCAAAGATTACCATAGGGCAATAGCATAGCACAGCCCAGGCTATCTGCTGGAAATACTAACAACTGAAGGATGCTCTGAGTCACACGAGTGCACTCCTCCTCCAACAGAGTGGTGCCTCTTGACCAACACACAGGGGAAAACTGAGTTTGGGAAGTGATATTAGCTCCCCTAAGGGAAAAACAGCTTCTTGTAGCTCTGTAGAGGGAGAGAGAATAAAAATCAGTAGAACAAGAGCAAAAATAATTTAGAACAAAAATACACTTACCAAGTTCAGTTCAGTACTCCAGTAACAAAGATACCTTTTTTCCTTCAGGTATAATATGTCTTTCTTGCTTCCTCATTGCTCTGTGTTTTACACTGGCTTCGGGGAGTTACTGGATTGACATTTTTGACAGCTATGCAGGCTCGTTGCCTCTTCTAGTCATCGCTTTCTTTGAAGTGATTGGGGTTGCGTATGTCTATAAAATTAAAAGGTACGTTGGAAACATGGAACTTTTTTCTCATACAGATATACAGATATCATACAGATATACAATATTAACTTATTTCTGTAGCACGTACCAGTTCTGTGAATGTAGTTATCATTCTTTGCTTCAAGTCTCCTATATTTGTAAAACAGGAAGGATAATCTCTGCATAGCACTTATGGAAGGGGGATCCTAAGTTTAAAGCTAGAAAGTCAACAGCCACTGTAGTTCTTTGGCCAAGAGGAGTTACACCATCTTTCAAATATCCTCCTGTTACTGCCCTTTTGTTTTATATACTCTTGTATTTTTTGTTTATCATTATTTTTTCCCCTCAAACTTCATAGTAAGCAACATGTAGAAACTCCCCCATGTTAAAAGACTCAACCTGCGTGCTGAGAATCTCTGCAGTCATGGACACTAATTAAATTCACTCTTCAGTTTAAAAGCTTTCCTACATCCTTTGTAACTGTAAATGCCAGAAACCATATCTCATTTTGATTTAGAATAAACCTGCCTTCTCTATTCAGGGCCCTTCCAGTCCAGAAATTTCCCCAGTTCTCAATAAAGACTAATCTTTTCCCCTCTATAATTTACTCAGTTACGTGTTGGGACTTCACCTTTCCAATTCTTACTCTGACACTGGCACCATGAAGGTCTTGATTTTTTGTGGATCAGTTTGTATACTGTATAGGTAATAAACTCGCATTTGGCCAGTACTGTTGTATATCAAGGTGTTTCAGTATCATCCCAACTTAAGTCTTACCATAGGCTATGATTTTAAAAATAAGAAATTGAAGAAAAAAGTCTTCCTCAATTACAGCTGAAGTCCCTGCATTAAATTTTTTAGATCCACTGTTAAGATCCTTGGAGCATTTCCCATGTTAAATGGTGATAACTCCTAGCCTATATCGTCATAAACAATTTCACACATCCCTCTTGCTGCACATACAGCTAGCCTCAATCTTCCATGATGCAGAAGTAGCAATAAAATCTGGTTTCACGTGCTACAGCAGACTCTAGATTCCACAGCACCTGTATTTTCTCTGTTGTGCTAGTAGACATATACTTTTTCCTCTTTGTTACTATGGGATAGAAGCATAGTCAAATCACTTTTTCCTAGTTCTCAAGAGAATTTCTAGTATCTTCAATTAGATTAACAGAATTGAAGACAAAGCTGGTGTTCGAACACACTCAAAAATCACAATTCCTATTCCAGATTACAGAACTCTTTCCAACTTTATACATACAGGTTATCATGTAACTATCAAACCCAGAACCATCTATCTACTGCCCATTCAATGTACAAAACGGTACGAGGTATATGTAAAAGATCAGCTCCATGTCCAAACAACTGCCATTACTGACTGCAGAGGACACTGGCTCAGGTTGCAATAATTTTGTCCCTGACCTGATTTGATTCATTTGGTGCTGGTTAATTCAGACTTCTTACTAACAAGCTATGTTTGTTCCCTTGGCAATTTTGTCTTTTCTAAAATGTTTGAATAGTTCTACAGAACTGCTGTAATATTTTCATCACTTATTTGTACTTAGAAACCTTAGACTAGGTGCTCAGGTAATGTAAACTGACAATGTAAACTGATCATTCATCCCTGGTATGGATCAATAAAGACCTACTTTATTGATACTATTATTTACTTAAGTCTATAGTAAGTTATTAAAGAAGGGTATGGAATAGAAAAGATTTAGGGAGCTGTACCACGTGCTTAAAACTTATAGAAAAATATGAAAAAGTGAAACTGTTACCACATCATAAACATGCCTCCTCTTAAAAGGTTCAGTAAAGATGTCAAATGGATGACTGGACGAAAACCCAATTTCTACTGGCAGATCACATGGAGGTTTATTAGCCCTCTGCTCCTGCTAATTGTCTTCGTGGCCTTTGTGACTCTTCAGATACAGAAGCCACCGAGCTATGCAGCCTGGAACCCTAAATATGTATGTTCCCAAATATTTTCTAAACTTTTAATAAATGTAAGAGTTGTATACATTTCTCCCTTACCAGATCCTTTAAAATCATTGCTATCTACTGCTTACCGACATAATGCAGCCTGAAGTAATGCAATGCTCAGAATGAGAAGGCTCCAGTATGCACACAGGTTACGAGGTTACACATACTGAAATGCTTTCCTGTTAACACGCCCTCTTCTTGAGAAGACCCACATATGCCATGCTCCATATTTCTTTCAGATGTGCGTAATGCAGAGAACTGTTGAAGTAAAATGTCTCACAGACTCCAAACCTACAGCGGGTTCAGAGGTGGAACAAATGCATGAGCGGAACTTTAGAGCTGCGTAACAGATGCTGGGGATGAAAACATTTCTCAGTGAGAATTACTAATAGCAGTAGGGCCCTGATCAATATATGAATATGTATCTTTGACAGGCAGACAGGAGAAAGGCAGTGGTCCAAGAACAGTGTTGGCTAATTCAGCACCCAAGAGGTGTTGATGCTGAGAACATTTGATCTGGATGGCACTGGCTCACGTCAGTTGCAGTTTCTTGGATACTTCTCAAATACATGCTGCATAGGGGTTTGAAGATCAATTCTGGCCTTAAACTGCACAAGGATTGCAGTCACCCTCACAGAAAGGCATCGACCTTCATAGTATAAATATACACATGGACTGGTACCTCAAGGAAAAGCTCTTTGTTCCCAACAGTACATACACCAGCAGTGTATCCTCCAAACACCATTATGTATCTATCATCCCAAAATAAAACTCATAGCCATGGACTTGCAGAAATTGCATCATCATCATTCCCTCCAAATCTCTCAAGTAAATCTTTCCTGTTTGGCAAAGATCATGCTTGGTAATTGCTGAAACCAGGTAAGCTTTGAGTACTTACAAGAATAATCAGAACTTAACCAAGGGAGGGTGAAAGTTTGATAACTCTTTGGGCAACCCCTGCATCCCTAGGAGTATCTCACACTTCCAGCTATAAATCTTGGAAGCTATAAAATATTTACAGCCATCTTTAGACCCACGAGAAGGGTATACAGAGGGCATGGCCACTGAATGGTATTGTAGAGCAAGAGTAAAACTTTTGCTATCCTTACTATAACAGCATAGGAAAATGCATATGGAAATAGTAGTGAAATGTGATGGCACCTACCAATTATTTCTTTTGTTTGCTTTTTTATCTCTACAGGAAGACTTCCCTATGAAAGAGGAGAGAGTCTATCCACCTTGGGTACTGGCCATTTGTGTGCTGCTAGCTGTCCTTCCTTGTGTGTTTGTACCTCTGGTAGCACTCTTCCATCTGATCAAACAAATGCGCAGAAGCAAGGACCCAAGCTTTGTACCACCAGAAGTGTTTTCATGTCAGGGGGCTAATAGCAACTTTTCTCATCCAAAAGAATAAATACCCATTGCATCTGTCTGTAAGCAAAAATAAGACAGCCTTTGTTAGACATGATTAGCTGTAGTATGGTATCATCCAACCAACCTGGTTTATGCGGTTCATATGCTTACAGCCAATCACTAGCACTCTATAAACAGAGGTGCTGCGTCTCCTTTATTTTCAACCAATTCCACAACAGTTATATGAATCTTGTCCCTCCTACAGCCTGTCCTGAATCCTACATACCGACCAAGTACCAGCCCCATTGCTTTAACTCTTTTCATGCGTTACCAGCTTCATGTCTCTCTCCAGCCAGACTTCAAACTTGGAAAGCCTGCTAGTTATTGCACGTATCCTCTGTCTTCCTTCACTTCTCTTCTAAATAAACAGTCTGTTCCTGAGGATCAGCAACATAAAAATTGAAACACAAGCACCTACAGTTTCATTCACAGTTTCATTCATTCACATGACCCCCCCTCTGAGAGATGTAGAATGGAAGCTCTTGAAGAGCAAGGACTCCTCTTGCCCACTACACTCTACTTTTTGCAAATCCCTATGTGCATTTAAATAGCAGTTATTTTATGATTCTTTCATATTCCCAAGCATTGCAAAGAGCAAAAATAAAACATCAGCAGTTAAAAGAATGTACATTAAGTAAATCTTGAGTAATTAATTTTGCACAAATCTCTTACCTTAGCAGATTCCAGAATTTACGGTAGCGGAAAATAGCGTGAAAACAGATGTCCCCAGTTTTTCCCCTTAATTTCTCATACTAAACACAGTAACTGAATACTGTAATAAAAGTGCAGATGTATGGAAGCCTCTCAGTGAGCTGCAACCTTACATGACATGACAATGAAGTTAGTCTTTACTTAAAAACACGTTTTCCTGTACTTGCCTGCAGATCCTGGCCACTCTGCAGTGACGGGAGATGAGGATTCCTTTTGCCGAGATACTTCAGCAACCAGCAGCCTCTGAAAAAATATAGGGAAAGTATGTGAGGATAAGGTATGACAAAGCCTTTAGGCTGAGTAATTAAGAGAGTCAAGGAAAGGAGAGGAAGATTAAGGAAAATGGAGGCAATTTCAGTATTTAGCCTGGTGATAGGCTGCGCACTAGTAGGGCTTCATAATGGGTAACAGGTTTGGCCACACAGTGAAGATGAATGAGACCAACTCAAACTCTGCAGAGGAAAGGCAGTTACCTGACTCCCTGAAAGGGGCACAGGGGAAACTGCAAGCCTGGGAGAGAGGAGGGAATGATTTTTATCTTGCTGCTTAAGGAAAGAGCAGGGTAAAGAGAGAGATTATTTTTTTTTTTAGATTTTCCTTTTTTAGATTTAGTATTCCCCTCACACAGCTGCTGCTGCAACCTCCTATCCTGCAACTAGCCTGGACAGTAAGACTCTCCTGGAGCAGCGATGGTACTAGGAACAGCGGCATCCAGTCTGCCACACTGGATCCACTGGAGGATCAAAAGCACACCATGCCTCTGCCTGCTGGAAGGAAATGCACAGGTAAACCACCTGTGTGCATAGCAGTTGCCAGGCCAGAGCCTCCTGGCCCTTCTGCTATGAGGAATGAGTAGTATCACCCGCAAAACAGTTAAGTGCCTGGGCTCCACATGTTTGTGTTTGAGAGCCATGGACTTGGCCAATGGTCTGCGTGATGATGTCCAGCAACTCCCCATGGTAGCCTGCCAACAGCCCCAGCCCTTCAAGTCAATAGAGGGGCAGGTACCCCAGCATGGAAACAGCTTCTGTGAGCAGAAACCTCAGAAGTCACAAAGGTACAAGCAAACTTCTTGATGTTCTGCAGCTGTGCACTGTAAAGGCTGTTGACAATGACACAGATTTCCATTACCACTCTGCCTGTTGCAAATTAAATTTGAAAGGTTATGAGTAAAAAACGCTTCCATAAAGAATGAATAATCAAAAAACCCCAATATAATTGCAATTTTGAGCATATATTCATATAAAAGCTGTAAATACATAAACAAGAATTTTTAATTAACTAAAGTGTACACTCTATATTCATGTCTCTGACTACAGATAGCTAGATGTTTGTTAAAATCATATATGCAGAGTATATGCAGCAGGTTTAAGTATTTGGTCAGAGGTCTGTTCTTAAAGAAAAACACATCCAACTAATACAGGCACAAGCTGAGAAAAGAATTAAACTACATATACAAGACTTTCAAGTCTATAAATCTATCTCAAGTCACTGTCACGGCACTCACAGACTTCTTGACTTTTGAGCTGCCCCTTCCCATTCACCAGAAGGGAGACTTCGTGGGTCGCTGGACACGCAGTTCAGCCTGGGACGGGACTCAGTGGAAGAAAATTTTCAGCACCAGTAACTACAACTCACAGCAGGGAAATACAATAGCTGAAGTTACTGTTTAGCCGAAGTAGAAAATTTGTTGAGCAACTCCCACAGGAACATTGCTTTTCTGTTCTCAGTGCACTTCTGATGTGACCTCTACTAAAACTCCTGTGCCAGAACTGTAGCCTTATTCCAGTAAAATTAGTGCTACAATCTTCCCCTTCCTATTCATATGAAGCATAGCATCTTACAGGCACTATTTTCTCTTGAAAAGCATGACTGACTTTGTTACTTGAGTAAGCATGTGCATGCAAACATGAAACTGAATCTGTGTCGAAGTCTTAACATAGTAAGCACTTTCTACTTCCGCTCACTCTCCTCCCAATTTTTGCTCTGCATATCCCATCAGATCTTCTTTGCTATAATACTCTGCTGTGTACTCATACCGTTCTGACACACAAGACTTTTCTGGAATTGTCTAGACTGTTAAGAACAGCCTGGATTCTTTGGGGTAAATCTGTAAAGGACACAGACACAGGCATGGTGATGTTCCGCCTTAAGCAGAATCCACAGCCATAAGACAAGGAGCTCAATTACCTATTAAAGGAAAAAGCCTCAGAAGGAGCATTGCAACAGCACTATAAATAAGGAAGCATCCAAATTATCATAAAACAATAAATAGAGAAAAGCTGCAGAGAGAAAAGTATATTCCTTCTGGAACACAGGCAGTTCCTTACATTGCAAAATTTGATACCTACCTCAAATTGAGACTCACAGTCCATAATCCCCTCCCAAAAGGAAGCAGTGGGGAGAAGGATGTGTTTGATAGACGCATGCAGATGCTACGATTTCCTCTAGAGGGGCTTCTGTCCAATTCCTCCCTTCCAGCCCTGCACAGAAACACTAAAAAACGATTTTCAGCCCTATCACTCTTCTTCCCCATATAAAGCCTCCAGGGCTGACTTGCACAGTGGTTTGCAACACTTGCAACATAGGTTGCACAGTGCAGTTACACTGAGTGGCTTGGCTCTCAAACTCTCTACTTACCTTCTCCTAAATACTGAGACAATCTTTATCTTCCCCCAACCCTCAAATCTTTTGCAATTTTCCCAGCTTTCCCATGATTGCTGAAAATCCACATTACAGGTTCAGAATGCTCCTAAGCTAATACTTTTAATATTTCCAGTTATTCAATGCACCCAAATGTTTCCGGTCAGCAGTTGCTGTTTGACGTACTACTTTGCTACCAATTAAGTAGAAAATCTTTTGCCACCATAATATATTGCACTATTTCTTTTAGAACAATTTCTTACAGAAGTAGGTTTATGAAATATTTCTACTTTCCCAACAGTATAAAAACCTCATTTTAGAGCATTAAATCTATGCCACTGCTATGGTTAATCTATTCCTTACACATATGCTCACAGCATTTTTTTTCCAATTGTCATAAACCGCAGCAGCAAGTAAGTACAAGTTTCCAGTACAGACTGCCAGCTCTTCTTTAAATTTCAAAATTCTCCATTTGCTAAAACACATACTAGTTTCAAGCCTTATTTTCACTTGCCTTCTTGAATGGAAGATATTTTTAAATGAAATAGTCTTCTCTTGCGATTTCTGCATTGTATTTGCATCTGTTTAAAAATAGCCTTCAGAAACAGCAGTTACAAGCGTTACACTTTATGCATTTTTACAAAATTACACCTTCAACTGAGACCAGATGGGCAGTTTTTATTGTCACAGTATCCACTGTGATACAGCGCAGAAATGGGTTAATCCAACCATCAATGAAGTTTACATTCTCGGCATTCTCCATGTTTGAGCATCCTGTGGAAGCCACATAAAGAAACAATGATGCTGGAAACAGGACCTGTTGTTCTGAGCCTTAAGGTGGAAACAGCTCCATCCTTTTCTATAAGGGAGCTTGCTGACAGACATTAAAAACTGCTGTCTTTAACATTAAAACACACAAAGTAAAACAAGGTATGTCTCAGCACACATGGAAAAGTCTAAGTTCAAAGGCTTAGAAGCAAATCTATCCATAACTACCATGTTCTTGGATGGGAGCAGAGAGGTTTTCTTCTAGTCCTCCCAAGCCCACCTATCTGCAATGCTTTCTGAAACACCGACCAGTTCAGCACAGTTCTTGCTCCAGTTTTCTACCCCAGTTATCCAGGACACCCTTTTGATCACCCTGGAAGCTTGAAGCTTGGGAAGCTTGCCTTGGGACAGCTGTTCACTGCAGAAAGGCTCCCTGCTCTTCCCAGGGGCCCATCCTCCCCATATGGATTTGTGCTGTAGGACCCTGGCTCATGAGGTACCCTTTCAGGCTGCCCAACCCCTATTCCAGACCATTCTTTCAAAACAGGCGTGTTCGTTGGCTCTCAGGAAATGATGGGGCTCCTCTGCCTCATCCTTCTCTGAAGGTTCATGCAGAACACCAGGACGAAGTAAGCATGCATTCATCCCTACTGCTGCCCACCAGCACAGCCTTCTTCAACATGACAAACAAAACACACAGGGCCTGTACAGTAAGTGGTAAAGAGTCAAAATTTGTATCTCCCACAACTACTACAGCAGGAGAGGGGAAGAGAAGCAGGTAGGAAGGGATGCACAGCTGAAGAAAGTCTGGGTAAGGAGTGAACAGCCACAGGGAGGAACAGCTCCAGCTGAAGAGTAGGAAGTTCTCCAAGTGCTCAAGTCTCATCCCTGCCAAGGCCCTCGTTGGAGCATCTCGCTGCCTCTTCCTGCCATGTGATCTGATAAAATAAAGCTTCCTGCACTGTCAGGCCTCTCTTACGTGACAGTGTCCATGTTGGTGTTTCCCCACACCAGTATCACCACAGAACATTGAGGGGGATGGGGGTTTGTAAATGTTTGAGCTGCTGGCTGGGGAGCAACTGAGCTGTTCTTCATCTGTTCTCTACTCAAGTAGGAGCAATTGTTCTATGGCTTTTTTTTAATTTTATTTGTAACTGTGCCACTTTATAGAAAAAAAACAACTGTATGAATGACACTACGTTTGACAGTTTGAACTGAGCTGTGCTATTAATGGACACACTGCAATACTGCAAATTGGCTTCTAGGAGCTGTGTTACTGATCTCTGTGTGGTGGTGGTCTGTCATGCTTTGAAAACATCTACTGAGTAACATTGCTTACGCTGTGTTTCACTCCAGCAAGATGTCCTCCATCCACTTTGATAAAACCTCCCAGCAACTGCTATTTAGCCTATAACACAGACAGAAAAATCCTAATAAAATAGCCCTACATTAGACCAATGCAAATTCAACACACAAGCCTGGAAGAGGAAAAAAAACACATGGGCAGGTTTATCGGAGCAGCCACAGGGCAAAATTCAGCCCTGCACCACACGCAAGCACCAGGGCTAGACAGTACCCTCAATAACATGATAGAGCCAAAGCTAAGCCTAAATAAAGAACAGGAAATGCAGACAGAAGAGTCATCTACTCAGTATATTATTTAATCAAGAACTTTTGTTTTGTAGGTATAAATGCACCACCATCGTTCTATATCACCAAGTGTTCAAAACATATAAAACATACATTAAATATACCAGCTTTGGCACTGAAATTTTGGCATATATTAGTTGCACTCTCCAAAGCATAAAATCTCTAACTTGCATATCTTGCTAGGTAGTGCCATGACATGCATTTGCCCTGCGCAAGTTACTGTCTTTCAGGACATAACCCAGCTGGGTGGGATGTTGAAGATTACTATAAAATGAAGGTATTGGAGACAAGCACGCGTTATTGCAATTAACCAGACAATTTATTATAAAATAGTCTGCAACACAGAGAAGCAAAGAACATGCTGAAGAAACAACATGCTGAAACAAGAAAGCAGATCTATTTGTACAGAACATAGTTTAATGATGTCTTCATCAAGAAGATGGGAATTACTGAAGGAAACCAAGTCAATTACTTCAAATAGCCTGTGAACTTACAGGCAAACGCAAACAAGAAGGTATTAACAAAATTGTCTGCTCTTTTTAAGTCCTTGTGTGGTATCTGAGAAACAAACATGGAAATCTTCTGAGTAAAGTTTCTTTTGGTCCACTCTACCAAAATAAACTACAGAGAGAAGTCATCTAAAGAGAAATTATGAAATAAACCTCAGCCAGTTAGTCCAGGATAGCTTTGAAATCTTGACTAAGAGATGGTTCTGTCACCGTCTTCAGTAGTGCCATAGTATCCTTTGGGATCTTCCTGAATAGCTGCATCTTACCTATCAAAATATCAGAAACAATTCATTACTACTGCAAGTAACTAACAATTCTGTTTAAGGGAAAATGCTAATGAAGTAGTAAAATCAGTACTAGCTGAATCCAATTAAAAGTTGGAACACCTGGAATATGGGGATAAAACAGCTATAATAAAATATGCTACTATTCTTCCACCCTTAAATCAGGCTAATAAATAAAAAGGTTAAAAATCTTATGTTAAAATATTAACAAACTAAGAAAACCAAGGAGCAAACTCCTCCTACTATGTCCTTGTAACATTTCTCTGTTTGGATTTGAGAATTTTAAAATTTTTTGAAAAGTGTAAGTCCATTTATTCAATAACTATATCTGCCAAAAAAGGCCTTCTGTCAAAGCATAGTTACTTTGAAAGATCCTATTTTAAGCAATGCTAGGGACAAAGGACATGTCCTTATCTGGTTGCTAATATTTACCTACAGCAGGAAGGTATTCCCAGACTGTTCCTTTTCTCCTCTACTTTCAGATATAACATCAAAGTAGCCTATTCTTGGAACTGACACATACAAAAAGATTTTTTTAAAAAATGAAATCACGTGGAAAACGCACCTTTTGTTATAACACTGCCAACAGCAATTCTCTCTGCTGTGTTTCCTTGTAAGAGAAGAGAGGCTAACTGGAAAGCCACTCTTAAGATAGAAAATTCTGGAGACTAAACGAGGCTCTTCAATCAGGAATGAAATTTTTATAAGAGGACGTAACAGTTTTGAAACACAGGTCATTGAGTCTATCATCAACAGAATTATAGATAATAAAAAGGACTTTTTAAGGATTAGGAAGAACATGTAAAATCCTAGCAACAGTTTAAGTCTGTTACCTAAACAGAGTTGGCAAAATTGTCAATGGTGCAGAAAGGCAGAAGTGCTCAATAAACATTTGTTCTGTATTTGGAAAGGAGACAGACGATGTATTTATATCTTATCATGATAAGGAAAGACTCTTGCTCCTTTGCCCACTAGTAATAATAGGAGGGCTGTTAAACAGCAACTATGTTTTAAATACTTAACTCTGAAGAATGACAACAACTTGCACTGACAAGCCCCTGATGTTGATATTTAACAGGTTTTGGAATAGTGGGAAGAACCTCCTCCCCAAAACCTATGAGGTTACAATCGATTCCCATGGAGAGTAATGGAAAGGCATGTGCAGGGACACAAGAAAAAAAATCAAGTTTATATCAATTCCTGTCAACAACATGATCTTACAGGGGTAATAGGTTTTATACAGCCGCTACAAACTCCAAAATGACAACAAAAAGTGTAGTTGTTAAGTCAGCACAGGTGCTATTACCAGCCTTGGTTATCTCTGTGCTACAGATCGCTGTGCCATATAGAGATACTGAGCTAACTTTACAGGAACACACTTGAGAACCAGTGACTTCCCTGTCACAGCTACTCTGACATCCACACTTGCTACCTGATTTCCAGAAGTAAGACAGAACTTCAAATACAGTGTTTAAAATTAGCCCCAGTATCTCCACATAATGCTCAGCTCTGTGGTAACCTTCTCTACAGCATGATGTTCTGATTATAATAACATTACCCAAGAAAGAGTCTGATGCAGGCCAAACAAAACTAACTTATAAGACTGAATAAAAAACTATCTATCATTGTCTCTTTAAATGGATTTTAGTGAGTTCCTGCAGGATCAGGAGACTTAGTATCTTACTAAATTTGGAAGAATACACAAATATAAACATCACGTACAATCAGGTGACTGAAAAATAGCCTTTTCTATGATCAGACGTCTCGGAGACATGGAGATAATGATGCACGTTCACACCAAGGGTATGCATATAACTTATCAGTAGAGATCACAAGATGTCTTTGTACAGCCTTACAGTACCAGCACACTAATGCCTCACCTTCCCTCCTGCTCAGCCCCTAGGCTGTGCATCTGGTGCCTTCTCAGCTCCTTTTCAAAAACAGTTTGAAATGATTTTTAAAGCCTCAACCAATTCTTAAAGGAAGGAGAAAGGCAGGTGGGAAGCAAATATACATGCAGTCAAAGCACCTCTCAAAATTACAGTCACTGGTAAGTATTCAAGTTGCACGACAAGATAATCCCAAACAGCTACCCTCCTGCCAAATTACCTAGTCGATGTTTTGGTGGCTTTCCATAAAAAACAGCAACTACAAAAGTGCTCCACCAACTATTGTTATCAACCTTGCAGCACAGGTGGAACAAGGCTAGTGGAAGTACAGGTAAGATTTCAGAGGGCTATAAGAAAATGGAGATCTCTCAGAGATGGCATTCAAGTTACTTGGGCTCCACTGATCTGCTGACCAATCACAGCAAAAGCTTCCATCTGAAAAGTTTCACAGTAAAAACAAATCACAGCCTGCTAATTGTTTAGGCAGCTGTTAAACAAAAATCTCTGAACCCTTGATCTTTCAGCAGTGCACTTGAAGTCTCAGATATGTCCAAAAGAAACTGGGCCTTGTAGATAAAGAGAGGGAGTTGTCTTTTTACAGTTGTCTTTTTACATCCATCACATTATGGATGTGAAGAACAGATTCTGCCTCAGAGAAGGTAAGATTTATGAAAGAATACCTGGAAATTACTCTTTTCAAGAGAACATCACCACTAATTTTCTGCTTGCCTTTGGAGTTTTCCTGCTCCACCCCCACAATACTCAGCAAGTACAACATCAATAGTTCTCCTCAGGAATTTAGGAAGCAAGGTTATTCCATTTCTGCAAGGGCAATTCTCACTGCCAGAGAAGCCAACTGATAGATGGTCAGCTTTCCCTTCTTAGGTTAGAAACTGTGCATACAGAGTTAGGCCTGGACCACACGCAAGTTTTGGGTCAGTATTGTGGTTAGGCAAGGGGCTGTACGGGTACAGCAGAAGGAACCTAACTACAATCATTATTCAAACTAGGAAAATTCCACCTCTATTTTCCAGACCATTTTCCCTGGTATCTGTGGTGGTGTGATTTTGTAGACAGCAGAGACCACTTTTATGGCAGATGCACACACCCATGGAAGATGAGATTCTGCTGAACAATAAAGCTGCCTGGGGCTGCACCTCCACCCTGAACGTACTGTCAGATTCAACAGCAGAGCATGCACAGAGAAGGATGGGGGAGCTTTGGCTTGGATTGTGGTCTGCCAGTCAAAGATCCCAAGAGCAAAAGCTTCAGCATTATAGATGAAAACCTCAGATGTGCTCTATCTGGATCTTAGAGAAGTGACACAGCTCCCAGAGAAGCTATTATCCTACTGGGCATGACTACTGCCTTCTCTGCTCAGTTCTTCAGTTTCTGTCCTCTCCAAGTGAAGCAAGCAGCCATCTCTTCCCTTCCCGGAGGCAGGCCTACTTCCCCTGGTACTTCTAGAAGGGCTGAACAGAACTGGCTTCTCAGCAGCAGTGATCAGACATGGTGCCTCTGGTTTTGGTGTCAGTGAGTAACTCAGAGAAGGAGCTTCTATGGGAGAGGCTGCTGGAGTTCTGCTCCATACAGAAAGTCCATAGCTGTTAGGAATGTGCCTCGTGCAATCCCAACTATCAGTTTGTTTCCTGTAAATGTTTAAGTGTCTTCTTTGATACATTCACCCTGCACCACCAAAAACTCAGACTGTTTGCACTCAGGCATTGCTGCAAGACTTTGATATGGGAAGGAAATGCTTACTTCCAAAAGCAGAACTGCTCTCTTTCTGGGGCACTGAGCCTCAGCACAGGTATCAAGGGAAGCTTGTAATACGTTTCAAAATGAATAGGGGTTATTCTGGAACCAGACTGAAGAATTTCTCGGTATTGTATAATAAAACCGCCCAAGTAATGACTCATTCAGAGTGAGAATTACAGAGTCAGAGTTGAGAGTCTGGCCTTCACTGCAGCTAAATTCAACAGTACTGACTGCTTCAGAAAAACCTACTGCTGTTCACTTTTAACATCTTAGAACTGAAAAGTCTATTATTTCTGTGGCTGGCCTGGGGACAACTGGTCAAAGAGAGAGCTCCCCAGAGGCCAGGTACGCAGACAGCTTCTTTCGCTGAGTAGAAGAGTCAGAGATTTGCCAGCACCACTCAACTCTATTACAATACAGCATATGCAGCGCAGCAAGTGCTTCTGTTTCAAAGTGACCCCAGTGACACTTTTTTTGGTAAGAGTTTACATTGCAGGAGAACTTTAGTTGCCAGTTAATCTACATTTTTAAAAATAGAAGACTGAGCATTCATATTTCATTTAGTTAAACCTGCTGAGAATGCTTATTTGATTAACCCAATCTTATTAAGCCTTCTGACCTGTACAAACTTATTGAGTGCCAAGTATCAATAGCTGTCCCTTAAGAACAAGGCTCTAGAACATGCAGTGCTGAAAAACATACCATTTTAGTTTGCCTACTTATACTTAGTAAATGTGATTAAAATCAGAAAGCTCATTAATGTACATTTTAGAACAACACTTTATGATAAGAAGAGTTGAAAAAATCCATTAGATTCCAAGTTTTATTACAAATAACCATATTTCAAAGTGTAAAAATAATCGAATACTTACAGATTTTTAGGGGCTTAAGCAGGCATTTGTAAACAACTTTGTGGTTTGCCAGTTTGACAGTGAAGGCATGGTAGCAGAGCCATTCTGCTGCCTCAGAAGGGAACACGCCAGATGCACCTTTGTTACCTAAAGCAATCCCTAGAGACAGAACAGGAAAATAATGCTCATCATTTTCAGTGACATTAAGAAGTATGTCTGACCTCTCCTCTCTATAAAATCACTCCAAGATTTTTTAGTAAAAACCTATGTAGTCAATGAAGTCTCCTATGTCAGTGGAGGACTAAAAACTAAAACCTGAGACATTTTAGTATCTTCAGGAAATTGAGTTTAAAAAAAAAGTGCACTGTGATTCCTATCATGCACTCATATTTTTCATTCTTGATCTTTATCTCAAGATGACATGATCTGACTGCACATTCAAAACAGATTATTTGTCTAAAAAAAAAACCCCAAACCCAAACATGCTACTTCATTGCCATTAACATACTATACCTGCGTTTTTTGCTTTCAGGATAGCATAGCAGCATGATGCAGTCTCAGAGATGATCCTTAGGAAGAAATAAGGATTGTTTCTAACTTGCTGGTTGAATGGAAGTTGGAGAACACAGGCGTGGAACCTGTTCACAAAACCAGCCTATTTAATCACAAGTCATTTGCAATTTCAAGTGAAACTATGATTACACACCTGAGGCACTATACAACATTTAAAAGCACCCAACAGTCTTTAGCTATATCAACACTGTTAGCATACAACACCTCTCCTATATATACACATCCCTGGAGTGTCAGACACATATCACGTTTGTTTGTAAATTCTGTGCTAAAAGGAGATCTTGAAGCCATCTGCCTTGGTAACAGAATACTCTTCTGAGGACAACGACTATCTTATGTGCAGGGAAAGTTAAACTACACATCCTCACCCATTCCATATCACAGACCATGCAGCCAGAGAACACCCACATGAGAGAGTACGAGAGGAAGAAAAAACAAAAACAAAACACAACCCCACAACAAATTTGGTTGTTCAGGAAAACAGACCTCCAAATGACGTAGTGTTCCACAGACCAGGATCCGCACTCTTTTGTCTATTTGGAAGCCAATTCTATGGAAATTACTTGTATTGTATGCTCCCTTACACCTCTGTTTGGACATATTTTAAAACTGCTGGCTCTTTTTTCTTTTTTTTTTCTTCAGACTCTGACATTATAATGCTGCTTATGCTGAGTATAGTCAACAATTACAATGCTTATTTTTAATTACTCAACAATGTATATACTTGTTTATTAAATTAACCCAGCATAAGCGTAATCACTTCAAGAAATTCTGAAATTTTAAAATATTTAAAGGATAAACATAATTACCACACTGCATCACTGAGCTCTGACTGAATTAACCTGACATGCTGTTAGCCTGGTGGACAGTTTTTTAAAGGTACTCTAGCATAAAGACCTTTGTTAGAGTGTTACCATAAAAGCAAACAGAAGTAACTAAGTAATAATGTCCAACATCAGAGAAAAAATGTAAGTCACTCACAACACAAAGTCTAAGAGTTTGACACATCAGTCCTGTACTAGACAAGTCCAGTTACACTTCTTGGACACAAGAATGATACAAGGTGAATATGGACCAAGCTGAATTTAAGAACAAAACTAAAATGTCACTTCCTAACAAGTATAAGCCTAGCAAAAGAGCAACACCTGATTTCTGTAAAGAGGAAAGCATCTCTTATACCTTCTTTGCGTTGAAACAATAAATGAACAATTACTTGGTGCTGCCAATCATTCAATGTTTTCAAGGCACAGAGATTAGTATTTTCTCCCAACCTGCTTATCAGTTTTGATTTCTTTCCCTTTATACTTGTTTAAAACATTCACTTCCTCTGCTGGTCAAGAACAGCTCACAAAAACCAACCAGGTGTTACCAGCTAAGGAGCAATTAAGTCATTATCAGCAGCTAAGAAACTGCAATTAACTTGGTAGAATGAAACCTCACTTAAGGCAAAGTTATACAGGTCAAAGTTCTATATAATTTTAATAGATACAAAGTTCTAAATATAAACTGGTTAATGAGTGATAAGGTTTCTCATCATCCTCCTGCAGCAAAACAGACTGCTTTTCTTGAGGTCAGCTGTCAATATCCACCGAAAATGAAAATCCATTTAGTGAAGTGTCACTTAAACACACACATCAATATAATCCTATATCCTGAATCTAACAATATTACGTAAGAACAGTGTTGAAACAAGAATAACGTGACTTACTACTGACATTTATCACTTCACATTTTTATGGCATACTTTTTCCTAATCCGTAGCTCCTCCATGTGTCAAGAAAGAATAATGAAATACTCAGACTCACTGCAGAAGACAGTGACCTACCTGTAAGCCTGAAGTAAAAATATCTTGTAGATGTTAATGAAAACTGTTCTAAGGCTGTTGATCTAGAACAGAACAGAAACAGAGCTATAGGAAGATTTTAGTGTCACGATATGATTTTTTCAAGTTCAATAGCACAAGATGATTTAGAGATCTAGAGAAAAAAACATTTGATGCTAAAATTCAAAGATTTCTATTATGTACCTAAGTAACAATATTTTGAAGGTTGAAATTCTGGAAGGTGCTGAGACCCCACATTTTAGTTGATGTCGACATTTCCAAGTTATGTGTATGACCTCTAAAAATCAACTCTTATGTTAGAACTCAAAGCAGTTTTAATGCTCTTATCACTAATCACAATATTTCCAAACATCCATTTCCATATTCCCACCTGTAAATCAAGAAATAAACAATGGCATTTCAGTTTGAGGACTGTAATTAATTTGTATTTCATGTTTTTCCCAGCTGTTCTACTTGAATTGAAGGAAAGACTTGATCTGATAGAAGTACAGGTATAACTAGAAAAAAAAAAAAAGAAAGTAGTTAAACAAACTCCACGGGCTAACAGACTAAATTAAATTCTGTAATGTAAGCCTCATTTAACTTCTCATGTTACAGAGATTGCCTGCTAATCAATGAGACAGTAGGTAAAAGATGACTATAACTAAATTAAATTTAGAAACAGACTGGACATTGTGGCATTAAGGCTATTAGCTAAGGAACGACTTCAATACCTCAGGGCTGAGTAATTCACCCTGCTAAAAAAACCAAACCAATAATCTTAAACACAAACTGGATGTATTTCTAAAACATATTGTCTAGCCAGACCATTATTAATGACTCCAGTGACAACCAGGTTATACTCTGTGATCCATGCAATGCAGGAGCTTAGGCTGGAAGCCACCTCAGTTCACCCTGGTGTTCCAGTTACTTAAGTGAAGCTTATCAAAAGCAAGGCGGCCCTTGTAACAAACACCCTCAGCATTTGGATTAGTGTCTCCCAGACCAGTAGCACCAATGCCTTCATCAACATAAACTGTTTCTTTTAGAAATACAGCTAATGAATAAGTCTCTTTGGCTGTTGATTTTAGTCCTCTGTTGTTACAGAAAATCATGTCATATAAATTCATTTCCTAAACTGACCAAGCTTTTCTGTTTTGGAAGACTACTGAAGAACTTCACCACACTGGTGATGGAAAACCTCCTAATTTCCCACTTAAATTTATGCATGGGCTGCGTATACTCAATATGGTTAATATCACAGCAATATTATCCTTCAGTTTAAACAGTTCTTTCTTGTTAATCTTTAACAAATGTCTAATGCCATCTCTAGGAGTCCATGTAAAGGGTCTACAGAGCTTTTCAGTAGGATACATTGTCCCATCCTGAGTTCTATGCCACTTCAGACTGCTTTGTATATACAGCCAAGGTTGCTAGTTTAAAGAGAGGTTACTTCTCCCCTACACTACCATCTGAAGTGTACCAGAGAGAACACCTCCGATGTTGAACGGATTACTAGTCCCTCAAGTCTATACAATATTAATCCTAATCTGTAGTTCATGTAATACTTACTGCTTCTTCTAGGAAGGTACAAAAAATTAATTTCAGAACAATAAATGTAGTTACATGGTATCAGGTACAATACAGTCCATAATGGTGAAAGAAGCTGAACTGAGGTGATTGAATAAACTTTCTCAGAACTATGTAGCCACCATACGGTATCTGACTTCTGGTCACTAGTGACCTGTGTCACATTCAATGGTGTTAATGGTATGTACGTTCCACCAGGATGGAATGAACAAAATAGCAGGCCGCACAGCAGAATAAAATGTTTAAATTACAGTATCAGAAACAGAATTGTAAAATCTGTTTTGCAGTTAATTCAACTACACCATTCACAAGACACCCTTGTGCTTCTCACACTGTGTACTATATACTGTAAAGCTGACACTGGAGTATACAACTCTATTTACCTGGAGTAATCGCAGTAAACCTCAAGCGTCTGTATATCTAATAACAAACCACACCACGGGATCAAACGACAATCTGGCAGCTGTTTAAATTTGGAACATCCTGGGATATCATCAACAGGAAAATTCACGACTGTCTTATTGGGGTTTATTAAAAAGCCATACTCAGGAATACCTGTTGCTAGAGTCCTAAAACAGATATAAACAGTTAGCCTAACTCCCCCTGCAAAAGCAAACAAAAAACTGCACCATGCTGCAAGACACATATGATCTTGCATAAAAGGACAGAAACCAAAGAATAAAGGGAACCACGGCCAACTCTTTAGGTTAAGGAACACAGCTAGAAATAAACCAAACTGAAGATATTAGAGGTAAATACATAAAATAAATAAATAAACTTAAGGATATGAGGACAATGGAGAAAAACTTTCACAAATTAATGCAAATTAAGAATTTAAGCCATGAAACATTTGAGACAGGCTGCAAAAACCACACTCACAGAAACCATTGAGATCAAAATCACTGGAAAAAGACAGATGAAGAGTTATTGTTTTTGAAAGTTAACGAAAACAAGGAGAATCCACATAACGGGAACCTCATTTATCTGACTAAAAGCTTTGAACTTTCTCCACAAAGTTTTCCCTAAGGATGTTTTCATTGCCAGAATGCCTGCTGATCACCTACTACACATTGGATCAGTGGTGTCATCTCATGGACAAGCAGCAGTTTGTCTTACTTGGCAATGTATTCATGTGCAGGCTTCATTCTTTTAAAGGGTGAGAGGAAGAGGTGGGCTGTTCTTCTTGGGGAGTAATAGTTATAACACTGTCTCCTCAAAATTAATTTCTTGAGTCCCCCAGTTCTAATACTACATTAGAAAAAACTGTTATGACGCCATTTGTGGCAAAGAGTTCATAGGATCTGTAAGCACTTCTGGAAAACTTGCACAGAAGAGGCTAGCTACTTGTCCACAGAACATCAACACAGCTGATGCAGAAGCTGATATAGAACAAAGACGTCGATAACTTCAAAGGGCAAGTAGGACAATATCTGCTATGCTACTGCAAGTAACACTATACTGAAAAGATGTTATACAGATTAATAGCTTGAGGCATCCCCCGCCCCTTAGTCTGACTTATCATTTCCAGAACTGTAAATCCGCACATCCCTAGAAATTTCATTCTGTTCTGATAAGGAAATGAGGACAAATGAAGTCTTCAAAGTACACTATCCACTATTTAGTACAATTTATGTACTATTTAGTATTTCAAACTGTACTTAACTGATTTCCCCATCACCTTTCAGGCTCACAACAGAGCTGCATCTTTCTGACTATTGAAAAGCATGATGCAACTGACTGCATTGCAGATGCTAAGCTTTTCTTCAAGACCTCTCCTTTGGATCCTTAAAACTGGCTTGGCATCAGCAGAACTCTTCTTGGACACTGACTGTACATTCATATCCACGGTAAGCAGGAACCCCTTTTGGGGTCCAATTTTAAAAAAAAGGTAGTTCTGAAGCACTAAAGAATTACTGTTTGAAAACTTCTGTGTGAGCTGCATGCTGCCATGCTATCAGTATCTTCAAATACTCACCCCAGAATATTAATGACCAGAAAATTCTTAGCAATACTGGATCAGAGAAAAGTTGCATTCTTTCCCTGGGAATAGAAGGTAGCAGCATACCCGCCCGATAAAAACATTTTAGGCATGTAACTAAGACATCTTAAAAATTTGAGGGAAAATGGTCTTAAAAGACAACTGTCAGCTGCTTTGGTTAGTGTGCACTACTAATTGCTGCTAGAACCTCCATCCAGGTCAGTAGCTAGGTCCCTAATTTAAACTTCAGCAGGAATCCCCCACCATCTGAGCTGCAACAGATTGTTAACCGGCCATCAAGAATGTAGCTATTAGGATTCTTCCCAGGCACAGGCTACCAGCAAGGACTCCAAAACAGCCCTTGATTATTAACCCATAAAACAAATATACCTATATGTACAAGCATGTATAAAGATGAAAAAGAATGACCTAAAAGGTGTTCATGCTTATTACTTTGAAGACTATGTCTTTAATAGCATACCTTAGAAAAATTCTTGCCTGCATTAAATGTGGCGTAACCAGCAAAAAGTCGTCAATGAGACGTATTAGGACTCTGTAATCAAGAAGAAACTGATGTTAGATTTTTTTTATATGTAATCCTTTCAAATTTTTTGTTATACTCTTCAGAGCAACAACGTGCCCATTTTAATTCACGAGAAGGTAGAGGCAAATATGATCTCCAAATCGAGTCTCGAAGAAATTCTCAGTTCTGCTTCTTTCCTAAAAATAAATGAAAAAAATAAAAATAAGAAAGCAAAGGGGCTGGCTACATGAAACATGACAGGAATTTACAGCACACAAACTACTCCACAGTAGCTTCTTGGATGCAGGGTTTTACACTTTTCCAAGGGAGAATTTGCAGTATCTTAATCCACAAGACAAGGAAAGGAGGTGTAATACCAGGTACACAAGCAGATACCAGACTCTTGATGTGTATCTTCGTTTACCATGTAATAACTTGTTTGTGAAGCTATAACTTGAATGTAAAACAGACTATCGTCTACCACTGTAAAGGCTGGAATTTTCTTTTTCAACAGAATTCAGGCCCCAAGCATGCCCATATTTTTCTGGTAAAGCCTAGTAGATCATAGAGAGGAAGCTCTGGAGATGATCTTGTCCAGTCTCCTCTTCAAAGCAGGAGTATTGCCATCACTATGATCAGATCAGCTGCACCTTTGCCTAGCCAAGTCAATAGCCAGGTTATTTTTTTGACTTAAAGGCCAAATGAAACTATCAAAATCATTCAACAGACACCTAAGTAACATTCTAAAAATCTATATAAAAACATCTGCTACATTAAAGAGTGCATTCTTCTGAATCAGTTTCATAGTTTCAGTATGTAGAAACAACATCCTTTGAAAGCAAAAGATAGCTGTTTAGACTCATATCATCACAGCATCCTAAAGCCTATGAGAAGAACTCTACTACTTGTGTAGGGAACTGTTTAAAATTCTGAGACTTTCCATTACCCAGTGAGCCTCCCAAGAACAGACATCAGACAGATGCACTTATCTGGAGTACTCCTACACACTTCTTAGTTTCTCTTTTCTTTCTTAGGACGGAATTCACAGCAATGGAGGGAGATGTGTGAACATCTAAAGACCCTAATCTGGGATTCAGCTGGGGATCAGTTCATATGGAGGTAAAAGGGACCTCGAAGTTTTTCCAGATAATAAAGAAGCAGAGCTTTTATCAGGCTAGCTTTCTGTTGGGCTCCTAAGAAGCAAGCACGAGCAGGGCACAAAGACTTAGAAGATGTACCAAGAGCCACACAGGGCTTCAAACAAGAACCAACATGCCTTGTAAAAAATCTGCAATAAAGCTGTGACCTTGATAAAATGTTAAGATTTACAGACTGTGAATTGGAAAACCCTCAGGCAGAAGCCTGGAGTATCAGAAAGCCTGTAACAAACATCCCAACTTGTTTGAGGACAAAAGACCACAGATGTTGTGGAAATGAGTGTGGGAGAACCATAAACTTCTTAGATGTACAAGAAGAGCTTGTCAGACTCTTTACAGCATCCCTAAATACTGTGCTTTTTGTAAGAACAAGTCTCCTACCCACAGATTTGGGAAAGCTTCTTTTCAGCACTTTTCTTCCCAACCTTACGACAACGAGGGAAATTCCCCCACAAAACAACCACAGTGGCACTGAAGCTGCAGAGATGTGTGCAGCACACTCCTAATGGAGAGTTGGAAATCCTTGAAATTCAAAATTAAACTTCAGAGAAAATGTCTAACATATACTATATATTATGCATTACTATAACAGAGCACAGAACAAAGCATCCCTACCCATCCTGCTGTACTCCACAGAGCAATTTGTTTTCCATGTCTCCATAGCATAAGCTGCAAAGTAAGGTTGACAAAATGGAGCCCTGTGGAATTCCACAGCACTGTAAGTAATACCTAGTAAAGAATAAAACAACAACAACAAAATTTTTAAAATATCAAAACATGCAACAAGATGATTGCAATAGCCATTAAACATCTACTTATTTTTTTCAAGTATAACTTATATGTTTCAATAAGAAATATGCTACATGCTTGCTAGTTAGCCTTAAATTTGTTTGTTCTTTCCTCTAAGAATCTAAATATGGCTCCAGAAGATTTAAGTTAAACAGTGAAAAAAACCACTAATACACATATTCCTTTCTTATTAACAAACTCCAGTAGACAACTGTCATTAAATGAAAGAAATTTTATAACTGATCTCAAACCACAATGCCTCCTTCCTCCTTCAGCTGCAGAGCCACCCTTCATTTAAGCTTTGCAATTCTTTATGTTACATCTTACATAGCTTCATCAAAACGAGTTACTTGTACAAGAAACAAAATGCACTGGACATATCTTTCAAACTATAATGTATTTATTTGTTATTATTATCCAAACAGCTCCTAGCAGGTCCCCACTAAAAATCCACAGGCTGAAGCTCATACTGTACATCTACATCAGGAATTACATTCAGGTGGATTTTGAGATGGAACACTTCCAACTTTTCTCAGAAACAGCAGACATCCACATTAAATTCAAATATAAATGTTCACCACTATCAAATCGTGCTAAGTTTTCTGAGAAAAAGCTCTTTTAGCAGCACAAGTCAGAGTAAAAATGTTTAACTGTGAAATAATTTATATGAATAATTTAAATGGAAGTGTTTATTCTTTGTTTATACTTGCACAGCATGATCTGGCCAAGGAAAATATTTTCTTGGGGTTTTGGTTTTTTTGGGGGGTTTGTTGGTGGGGTTTTTTTGTGGGGCCAAATAAATATCACTTTAATTTTAGGGAAAATACTGATGGCTTGGCCCAACAGAGCATGTGATCTGGTTTTATACATCCCAGCTATACTGTAAATCACATTTATTTCCTCATTTAACTGCTCAGGCATGAAGCTATCTTACTTTAATTAGGAAAAACCACTACATCCTGTGAATTGCTAACCCTTATTATTTGTAATTATACTCAACCCCCCCACCCCCACTTGAAAAGTTCACTGAAGTTGCCAGTTGTCATTTTGCAAAAGAGTAAATCTTGATTTGTTTCTCATGGCTTCCAAGAATTCATATAGACATAGCCAGGGGGAGGGTCATTAATTCTTCCCCTATCCTGTTACTTGTATAAAGCCAGTATGACCGCACATAGTAATACTAATGCATCACATCTAGATATGCTACTGTAGACAGAGTTCCCAATATCTTGTGGACTTTTCTATGATGGCAGCAACAGAATGAGTATGCCTCACAAAACCCAAGGCAATTATTTTCACAACACTCCTTTATATTGAAATAGTAAGATATTATAATGTCCTTTTTACCATTACTACATGAACGGCTTAGTGAAACTGAAGAGAATGAAATTATGCAACTGGACACCAGAGCCACATACTACATTCTAGCAGTGATCTTACCTATGTTTTGAGTCATCTGCAAATTCTGCTAGCAGTAATTTTACATTTTTCCAGACTTTTGATAAGTGTATCAAATGGTATTAAAAGATTCCTTCTAGGTCCCCAGCTCAACAACCAGCATTTTTCTCAAAACATCAAGTGAATGTTGACTAACTGTGATGGCTTTTTGAGAACCATCAGTTAAAGAGTGTATTCATTTACTAAACTTATTTGCAGTTTGGGGGTTTTTTTGAACAAATGAGAATGAGCTACTTAAAAAGGGCAAAGTCATTGCAGGACAAACAATATTGGTTTAGCCAAGCTATGACTGAATTTAAATAAGTGTGAAGTTGGCTTTGTCAGGATGTGCTTTCTTTAAAACCATTAAACTTTTATTAAACATACTGATGTCAGTTAGTCCTTATTAACGGCATGCCACATCAGCATTCTCATGATCCTGCCAAAGGGAACGTAAGCATCACTGCTAGAAAAACCTATAAATGCTCTTCTATTTGCATCCTTGAAAGCTTTTGTCCCCCTCCCACAATCCCGGGAGATTAAGTATTCTAAAATAAAGGTATTTTTTCACGAGCAAGAAGCTATTCATTCTGATATACCTCACTCTGAATTTACAAAGATCATGTAAGTACTTGCTTTCTGGACATGGTACACATTTGCCACCTAGAGGCAAAACGTAAATACCAGATCAGTAACTCTAGCAACACACAAAGAAATCTGTATTACTGCCCTCTATCATATCTGATTCCTAATTTTGGAGTTGCCAGTAGTTTTAATTCCTATTGTTATTGCCTTTTAATTTTATTGTAACTTGCCAAATAGAAAGGCCATGCAGAAAAGGTTTAATTTTGCACTAGAGGGAAATGACTAACAAGGCTTTTGCATGATTGCTTGGATGTTACCTTGCTTTTGTTCACCACTATGGATCCCAACATTTTAAAGTATTTTTCTTTCAAACTACATCTGCAGTTTTACATTAAGAAGGTTACATATTTATAGAATAATGCATTCTGCATATAGTTAACATCATCCAAGTGGGAAAGAGAAATTTTATTCAACTATGAATTTTATTCCAAACTCTTCATGCTTTTATGGAGCTTAAACTGATAAGCAGATTTCAAATTAACATGAAATAAAAATCTTTACAAAACAGCTATCAAAAATCCCAAGCCAATTAAAAGTATCCTGCTTAACATAAAAAAACAACCAACCAAAAAAACCAAACACACCATACAAAGAAAAACTAACTCCTTTTTTACCTGCTCCCAATCTCCAGGATGTTGTTATGTATCATTTGAAGAAAAAAAGTAAACAGGCTGGAACTTGTCTCATTAAAAGTTAAGCTCTAGAAATGGGACAAAACAAAACAAGATTTGTACTTTAGAAATGTACTGAAACTAAAAATACTGTATAAACTTAAAAGATGCAGAGAAAACTTTATGAAAAGTTAGACTGTAGTAGTTCAAACCCCTAAGGTAAGAAAAAACCCACCTAAAATCAAGATCTGAATATACACACTAAAAACCTGCTCACATCCAACAAGTGAATGGTGCAGTTCTTTTTTTGTTTTGCTTTAGGAGAAAAGCAGTTTTGATTACTGTTACATGGGAAAATAGTCAAATAACATCTAAAACCACTTTTTAAAGTGCTGGTATATTATATTGGATTATTACAATGTATGAGACCTCGCTCTTTTGGCCACTTTCTATCCTGCAGGACAATTTCTGTAACTGTCATGTTCTTTACAATTCCCCAAGTACAGATACACTCACTTGCCAGTTCTGCTGCCAAACACATTCTTTGCCACATATTACTAACAATTCCATGTGTCACTGTCCACCCAATATTTATAAAGCTTTTTGTGTTAAAAATTGTGTAAGAAAAAATTCATTTAGAACAGTTTAAATCCCTTTAACAATGGCTTCATGAGAACTAAAGCAAAATTGTTTCCTATTTGCATAGATTAGACACCAGACAAATGCACCCACCTTTTCGATAGAGCCATGTGAGATCATGGTTATTTGTACTGAAAAGCTAAAGTGATGCACCTGTGGTACAGACACCCAGGCTGATATGGTACTTTGCTCAGAATACTTTTTTAAGTAATGACATACACACACAGAAAGTGTTTTCAAATGTAAAATATTTTGAAATAGAATGCTGCTGTTCATGTAATATCTAGCACCATTATGTAAATCAGATGTCCACTGGAAAAAAAAAACACAAAACAAAACCTACATACACATCACCACAGATCCAGACAGTTTTCATTTTCATCCATGTATTCATTAGGCTCTTTGCACTTTGTAGGATCCTGGAATTGTGCACCACCCACACTGTATATTCTACTCCTATGTCCATAGATATACAAGATCATTTTACTTGTATGTTAGAAGCATAGATTACCCTACGTCAAAATTTTTCACTGGCAAGTTTAGAAAAAAAAAAATAAAGAGGAAGTAGCCTGTGAGAAAATACCTGTCTGGTCATCTGATGCTCGGGAATCCTGTAGGTTGTTATCATGGAACACCATGATGCCAAGCAATAAAACGTATTAAGAAACTGATTGAGCATATCATCTACTTCTATGTCTTTCTCTGTCATGCTCCTTGCACAGAAGGAAGTCTTGAGAACAAACATTTGGAATTAGTACAGTTCTCGGAAGCACAAGAATTAAAACAACAGAAGGATGCTTGCTTCTTGTAACAAAGTGTCAGTTGGAGTAAATTTAAAATACATATCATTTTTAACCATACTTTAATTCACTGAAAGTGAGAAATCTCTTTAAACAAAAAATACAAGAGTTAATCTTGTTTTGTGCTGTATTTTAACTCTTCTAAAGAGGAGTTCATTCTTATCAAACTTGGCAGGTAATCATTAAAATAAGCTTTTTTTTTTTTTTAAGTAATTATTCTATTCCATGCAGTTTGCTATTCAAGATGCCATATCTATTTCCTTAGCTACTTAGCTCAGAATACATTTTGCTCATTCTTACTTCTGTACATTTTGGAGATAGCAAGTGTTGAAGCCCTTCTTTACCAGATAGTTAATTTCTCACTTGAGAACTGTTGCAACAAACAATGGAATTAGGAAAGGAAAAAGAAAACACTGGTTAAAATGAAAGTTTGAGACAATGAGAAAATGTGGGAAAAATCTAGGACATTTTGTCAGATTTCTTGCCTGGTGCACTCCTTCCACTGAATACTGAAAGCCTGTTATAAACATCAAAGAGATGACAAAAATCTTTCTACAGAAGGTGCTGGGTAACTAGAAGAGAGGTGGTGTCACCACATAATACGTACATTAAATTAAAAAACCCAATCTTCCTCCAATTCTTCTGTAGCTTTCTTTTTCAGTTGAAAACAAGCCTCCTAATATTTACCTGTTCAACTATTATTGCATTTTGCAATGAGGCATTCTCCTGAAGCTGGGACACAAACTGCTTCATGTCTGGCATAAAATCCTTGAAAGTAGAAACCTGTATATTGAGTGTAAAGAAATAATGACAAAAGCAATAGAAAATTCAGTACCAGACTCTTTTATTCAGTGAAGGTCAAAGGGCCAGCCTTATTGCATTATTTTAATCCAACAATGCTGCTATTGTTAAAATGAAATATCTCCCTCACACATCTCTATTTCCACAACACATTTATCTTTATTCTTACTAACATTGAGTAAAAAGTGTAAAAAGAAGCTTTGCTACCTCTGGAAAATATCCAACACTATTAAAAAAGGGTTTATGAAGCAATTGCTTAGTTCAAATTGTGACTAAGAAAGCTATAAACCAAAATATTCCTTGGACGGAAATATATCTATAGCAGCAAACAGAAGAAATCAGCAAGTCATACATGTCTCCTATAGAACCTCCTGGCTTTTCCGCTTGTGGTAATCATAATCACAGCATAGCGCCGTATGCAGTACACAGTTCTTTTCTCAGGGTTTAGGATCCGTGAAATCACTTCCACAAGTTTATTGTGAGGAATGGTATCATAAGCCCTGGACACATCAGCCTGAAATACAAGAAATATCTTCCATTATGTATTCATCAGTATCACTGTAAACGCTGTGGTAGTATGAAAAAAGTATTGTTATAATACGTAAACAAGGCTGAAGTATAAATCACATAGGAGTGAAATTATTGCACCATTCAATCCAAATCTTTGACAAAACAAAAACTCATTTGCTTATCTGCAAAACCTTTCCTCACTCAATGAGTTTTCCCTTATAAGGGATAACCAAAACATTAGTTTTAGCACAATTCTTGTTATTAACAGAGGATAGCATATGCAACCTTAAATCTAACACTGAACCTTCAATCATTTAACTAAAGTTTACTGGTGATATTTTTATATGTTTAAATATTTTAAGAAACCTTCCTCTCCATATGATCGTGGAGGTGACATCTTAGGCTTTTGGAAAGCTGCAAACACAGATGTTTTACCTTTCCTAAACCTCATACTGCAATCTTACCTCTGCTTTTACTTGTCATAGTCAAAATTCAAAACCTTCTCAAGAAGCAACAATCTTAGGAGAACTATGTCAATGACATGATTCTTTGGCTTGAAAGGTAACGAGACAATCACTGAAAGTAATTTCAAGACAGGACAACAATTGACATATGAGAGCACAGGAGAGGAGCCCCACCACAATATATATAAATCTGTGTAATTTACATACAACTGTATAAATTGCCCCAATTCAAAGCTATGAATTGAGCTCAAACAAAAAAGGTTGCCTGCTAGACATAACTGAAAAACAAAAGTATTAAGAAGAAACTCCTTCAAACAGTAGGATGTGACAAGCACTCACTTTTTTCAAGTGGGAGAAGAAACTTGCTGGGGGGGACACTAGAGTTCAAGTGTTCATTTTCAACAGAAACTAATGATACTGAGAGACCTATTTTTAAAAAGATGCTGAATTTATCCAAATGCACATAGCAAGTTTTTCCTGGTTTTCTTTTAGGAAGATGGCCCTAAAAGCATATCTGAGTTTATATCTTTGTCCCATTTTTATACCCAAGTAAATGTAACAGCAAAAATCCAGTGCATGTGCAGAAGCAAGAGCTGCTACATGACAGAAAGATGGACAGAAAAATATCCAAGTAAAGGAAGCGCTACTACAGGGACACCCCCCCTCAAAAAACAACCAACCCCCCACCCCAAAAAAACAACCAGACTCTGTGTTAGGTATGCACAAAAGTTTATTTTGAAAAAGAAATAATTATGCACTCAGATCACAGCTATTACAGCTATAGAAGGTCAGCTTTCACAAGCTGACTTTGAAAAGTTAGTTTGAATATGTAATTAAAGAGACATACCTTTACATAGTAGAAATGAGGAATTTCACCATCTGATTCAAGAACCTTTGTAACAAACTTCTTCCACGTCTTATAGATATCATCTTTCCCAAACACTGAAGAGCCGATAAAACTCGTGTTTATAGTCCGTTCATAATTTAATACACTAAATAGATTTTTTAGTCGAGTGTTGTAGTGATGCATCTAAAGAGACCAAAGAGAACCACCTTAAAGTATGCTGAAACATATTAAATTCCACGCAATACACAGATTTCACATTTAGATTAAATATGAGAATAAATTTATATATTTACTATATTATTTTGGTCTACTGCAGTTTTCAGAAAACCTGAATATAGCTGTAGTAACTACTTGGAAGTGACAAAACAGCCTCAGAGATTTTTTTTTTTTTTTTGTACATTTAAATCCTATGGAAAAAGTTTTTTCTGTACTTGACTCTTGGAAATCAAGGTTTAATATTTAAGGAGATAAATAGATGGACTCCAGCAAATAAAACCACCACCAATTAAAGGTAACTTCTTAAATATCATTCATTCTCTCTGCTGGAGATTATCACTGCAACAAGAACAGCAAAAAGAAAACGTGCCCCGAGACTTTAGGCTAACTCCAGCTTGCACCATCAGTTGAGCCTCTGGAGGTACTTAATGCAACTATGTTAGCAAAGATTTAACTCTCAGCTATGGAAATAGTAAAGTACACCAGAGTGGCAGTGAAGTTGTGCAGGTTGATTAGCTCTGTAAACACTTTAAGGGAAAAAAAAAATATTGACAGACCTGGCAACAAAAGAATGTTGAAAGGGCAAGCTTTACTACTGAAGAAAATAAACAAACTGCACACGTAGCATACTTATTCATAAGTTTAGAATTTCAGAGAAATCCTCCAAAATGTATATACAGAACATAAAAGGGTTCTTACTCTCAATGGTAGTATTGTGATCATGATATGGATACACTGAAACTACTAATTATGGAAGCATTCCAATTCATCTGAAAACATTTATTTTTGCACTGAAAAAATCAATTACAGGTTTCAGTGAAAAGCTTGCAAAACTAAGCCACACCAAAAATGTTTAGTGTACTACTGCCACTGCCTCCAAAACAACTTGACCCAACTTTGCTGTTTTACATAAGGTAGGTAATTATGTTCATTCACTGGCTGATTTTGCAAAATGTTTTTGACCAGCTTATAAAACAAAGATTTCTGAAAATTAAGATGCTTTCCTTAATTATTGCAGTGGTATCTTTTCTGTTACAGGCCAAGTTCCTCAGAAAAACAGTCGAAAGGGTAGAGATGTAGCTCAAAGGTAAATAGCAGCAGCAAGATCAAAGTAATCATCAGTAGAAAAATTCCTCCTTTCCTTCTTAATGAGCATATCCCAGGATGGTTGCTTTTTCACAAAAAGCACACCTTCACCTTTTCACAAAGCTGATGGCCACATGGGTGTTAGGAGGTGAGTCAATAAAAGAAAATTGAGACTGGCTTCAAACCCAGTTTGAACTAGACCTGAGAGACCTCAGGTTGCAGTAGTCACACTAGCTCCTCATTTTTATTTTAGAAGTAATTCCCTCGAGCCTTTTAATTCCCCAGAACAGGTCTAATCCACAGAGTTGTTAACATTTTTGCAAAACCTAAAGATCTGCTGAAATCTCTGCAGAATGCAGTAGAAGACTATAAGCTCTCAGACAAATCAGATCTTTTAGAACCCTGCTGCCTCCCAGTGCTTTGAGCTTCCCATTAAAAATAAAAAATAAATTTAAAAATCGGTTCAAATTAAAAAAGAAGGAGGATGTAAAGCAAATACATAAAACCTTTGAAACAAAATAAAATCTACACCGATTTAAGGATAAATTCACAGGACTGGACTCATTCCACCATGTATTTTGCAGCAAAGTTTGAGAGTTGCCCAAGAATCAGAAGTTGGTTTGCTGGATATTTGGGGGATTATCTCTGGCAATTCATCTGGATACATTCCAGTGTTGAGCTACAGAAGCTGGCCAAGACTACCCCTACAATTCCAAACTGGCTTCCAAATTCCAAAACCTGGAATACTGTCAGACAGAAAGAACTGGAAGATCATCTTCCTTCTACAATTTAAATGTTAAGAGGAAGGTGGAGAGCAGACACAAGCTGGATATGGTACAGGATGAAAAACTGGAACAGACTGCAGGACAAAAGGCCATGACAGAAACAAAATGAGTAGCCATGCGGGACTGGGGGGGGGACACATGACGACACACGACACAACGGACACGAACTACATCACTTCTGTTAGGTTGGAAGCCCTAAACTGATGAATAAGATTATCGTTTTGCACTAGACACTTTTCTCTGTCTCAGTCTACTGTCTGAGAAGAGAGGTAACACTACTGCCACCTTCTCTTGCATGGATTTATTAAAATCATGAGCTACTCTTTGTGATCAGTTGAGACAGATGAGGTCTGTTTAAAACCTGAAGACCTTACTGTCTTTGGTTATTCGTATATCTCCAACAGGAGTCTGTTGCTCCCACTTTTCAGTACATACAGACATTCCCTCTCAACCCCAGGGCAGCCAGGTTAGCTCAAATCACTTGACCAGCTACCATGGTTGACTTTGAACCTTTATCCTCTTCAGCATATTCATGTCATCCTTTATGCCAGATCTGTTACAGCAGCAATAGCACCTTTAAAGAACTGCAGCTGTTTCCAAATTAACTGTGTGCATACTCTCATATCTGATAGTGATTGTCACAGAAAGACTATGAAGAAATAACACTTCAGAACAGCTTTTAGTTGATGCCCTGTAAATCCGGTCTGGGATCACATACTGAACAGTAAGTACTAAGAAGCCATTGACCTCTCACCCATTTGGGGAACATTTAATCTTGTGTGCTAAATGGGGCTCAGCCTTAAGGAAAAACAATTAATGCAGTCATGCAAGATAGTGAAACTGAGTTCCCACTATGTCTTGTGGTTAACTGGCCTGTTAAATAGATTATTCTGTGCACTGCGTGTTCTGTCTCTGTTCCCACACTGCAGTAATTCCCAGCTTCCTTCCTATCTCCCTACTACACTTGAGCCAGCTTCCTTGCCCTTCTTAGAGCTTCTTCTGTAACACCACCCAACGCACCCTGGGTCGACCCGGCACCACAGCCAACTAGCCGATCATCGTGTACAATCAGTATTCAGGTAAATCCCAACAGGCCAGACTCATCCATCCCTCACCCTCTGGTGTGCTAAACAGATACAACACGTTAGTTCAGAATACTGAGTATCTTTGAGATTTCCATCCCTCTACTCCCATAGGTGGCCAATGCCTACCACAACCAGACACAGTTAGCAAGTCTGAGGGAAAGGGCTGGAAAGAGAAGAGAAAGAAAACATGAGTAGCTGACAGGCCATGCCATTCTGTTAGACTCATTTCCTTAAGACAGGCTTGCAAACAGAAGTACCTGATTTTGGAATTGGAGGCTAATGGTAATTAAGCACTGGGAAGGAAGAAGCTAAGTTTTAACAGGTAGACCCATTCAGTCATTCTGATTTGAATGTTCCAGTTCACATTAAAACTAGTTTTGTATAATATAAAAAACCTCACTCACTTTATTTAGCTGCCTACATCAAACCCACATAAAACAATAAAGAAAATAAAAACCTTCTTTTCTCTGCTTTCCCTGCTGAATGCTCGTGCTTCAACAACACCGCTCACTTTTACTATGGGTCTTAACCCATTCGCTTTGGGAATGAACCGGAGCTTTGATGCCATAGGAACATATTTTTTTTGACGGACAGCTTCAATCTCCTCTGAAGATAAAGCACGTAGATGTACTTTGGCAAAATGGTTTCTAAAATGCAAATACACATTTAGTGTAAGCAACAGGGAAGGCAGTAAGTTAAAACATTTAATCTCTTTATGATAACTGAAGCCAAGTATTTTACTAAGAAGATAATTACAAATACTAACCTCTGCAGAAAGTGACATGGAAATCTGAATTTCAGAACAATTTCACTGTATCTTAATGACAACGTAATACAATAATAAGAGAGTACACATTTCTGCTTGATGCAAATTAAGATAATTTAAAAAAATCTTAATTAACACAAATGAAAATTTAAGCACAGATTAGCCGAGTACATTTGAACATTATAAAATATTTTTTATGCACGACAACAGGCAGTTGGATATGTCTCATGGTTTCAGAAGCTTGAAAGACATTAACAAAGTTGAATAGAACCTTCTGAAAACTACATTAAGAAAGATCCAGGGAAGGACTTACGCACTGTAATGGGCTGTTCTACTCCCACCATTCAGGGGACCTACTACTTAAAAGTTATAGTGAACTGAGATACTAGGATACATATTCAACATAAGGGCATTCAGGTATCCAGTAACACGATTCAGAAGAACCTATCTGCTAAGCAGGCATCCAGCTAAAGTGAACAGCAGAGAATAACAAAGTATGGAAGGCTCCCAAGACACAGGTTCTGAGCTCTGTAAGTCCATCTTACTGGGAAATGTGTTCTCCCCTCAGACACCCCCCTCAGGATTTACAGTTTAGTATAGTTTAGTCCAAATCAATACTTTCCCACACAATGAGGCAGGAAAAGGAGGTGGTGCAAAAGCCCTTGCTTTTACTTAAGATTGTATTGTTAAAGTGGCCTGCTTGCAATGTAAAAGACCTGGATCAATCTCCTGCACTGCTTCAGAAGGACAAAATGTGCCATTCCAAAAAGCCCTACAGCCTAATGGTTAGGACACTCCGCTGGGAAGTGAAGTGAGACAATTCAAATCCCTGCAAAAGGGGGATGCAAATATAAATTTGCATGCAGATTTTTCTCATCCCACACCAAGCAAGAGGCTGGTTTAGCAAAAGAAGGCCACGCTATCACAAAAGGCTGGTGGTTGGTGGAAACCTGGTAAGCATGCTCTAGGAGACACCTGAGAAGCCAAGCATGCAGGTAAGAGAGGCACACAAATACTTCTCTTCTGTATGCCAACACAACTCCCATACCAGCTAATGATCTAGCTGCTGGGCACTGCCAGCGTCTGAGTGATACAGTACATGAGACCTAGAAGGTACAGAGGAATCCAGGGCCAGCAAGTTGAGCTATTACTGAACAAGTGTTTTGAGGATTTATATTCAAACTTTGGAATTAAACTCCTGCTACAGATGCAGCCCAAAGGAAAGCAGAATGGACAGGAGATCGCTTTTCCACAGCTAGAGACCACTATTATTTATTACAACTTAAATTCTTTCCTGAACCTATAAAACTTCATCATGTACTACAGTATTAGCTAGATCACTAAGACAAAACAAAGACCTCCAGTTCAACAGAAACAACCAAATGATCAAATCTCCATCGGTTTGCAGTTCACACTTAAGACTGAAGAGAAAAAAAAAACAAAAAAACCACAACCACTATATAAAAAAATATTACTTCCTCTGAAAGTGAAGACAAAGGCCAATTACTGGCCTATCATCATTACTACCTCTGGCCAGCTGTAGAATCAGATGTCATTTTGCCTGCAGCAACATTCATTGCATATTTTGTGGCATTTATAGCAGCGTTAATGATTTTGAACATGCACTAATCTAGTGGCCACTGAACCATCCTACTCTCATTTGCACACTCATGGCGCTATTATGCACTGGAACTTGGAGGAAGTTGAGTGAACGGTCCTACTGTCTTTTGGCATCTCACCACAATCTGATGGGGGAGATTCAGAACTTCTGCAGCATTTTCAATCCTCAGCAGCCACTGTGTGTGTCAAGGGTGGGGAGGGTACAGTCCTTAGGAAAACAGGTGCTGTCACCACAACATTGGGTACATTATTTTTAAAACATAACTTTGCATTCTGTGAGCCACGTAACTTGAAGCAACTGTATCATGAAATACTGAATTTTTCTTAATAAGTACTGCTTTTAATTTGGGGCATGAAGTTTGGTACAGTTTCAAAAATTAATAGAAAGTTGTCTGTGTGCAAAATGACCAGCACACTCTCACCTCCAGCCATACAGCAAGACAAATCTACAGATTCAGGTCCCCTCTCAGAACCATGGTCTGTATCCTTAAGTGGGAGTCTGCACAGGAAGATCTACTCATACAGACAGTCCTTCAGGATGGGGATTTACTCCCTAATGACAATACAAAGGCAAGCTCATGAGTAAAGTCCAGGTCCACTCAGTCCAGCCTGTTCCACCCATTCTCTTCCTCCCAAAGGAGCATGCAAAAGAAGTGGAAAGACATCAGTGGCTACACTTGGCTGTGAACGCCTTCCTGCAAGCCAACTCAGAGCAACTGCCACGAGCAGCTCCAGCTGAGGAGGAGGAGAAGAACCAGGACAACCACAGAACAGCCATTAGGGGAACAACTGAGGCCAACAGATACTCCTCCTCCAGGGAAGATGGCAGGTCAACAGCCTTTGGCACTAATTCACCAACAGTGCCTGAAAACACCAGCTGGTTAAGAGAGGATGGTGCCCAGAGAGCCTCAAAATGGCCGAGGCAGCCATAAACAGCTGTTTCCCAATATCTCTAAACCCCAACTTCTCTCCTCCCATGCGAAGTAGGCAGCTTGCCACCTGTACGAATGCAGTAAGCTGGCTTAGTAGGAGACCTCACGTTACATTGCACACTCAAAAAAGCAGTGCTGAAAGCCCTAGCCTTGTGAGTGAAGCTTAAGTGCAGCTGCTGGGATCAGACTAAAAGTCCATATAGCTACGTATCCTGTAGCCAACAGCAAACACCCTGTCCTTACAGCACGTCCTTGGCAAGCATGCAGCAGTACTTCCTTGGGATGCTTCCCCAGCTTCCAGTAATCTGCAGTTCAGGGACTTCCTGAGCCAAAGGTGAGAAGGGGCTTCCTGCATAGTGGGGAAATATGTGGGGAAGAAATCAGAAGAAATGGGATCAGCCCAGATTAGGGTCTTTTGAGTTCAGAGTACCTTGTCCTTTGCCCTGGTTTTGGCTGGGATAGAGTTAAATTTCTTCCTGGTAGCTGGTATAGTGTTGTGTTTTGGATTTAGGATGAGAATAATGTTGATAACACACTGATGTTTTAGTTGTCGCTGAGCAGTGCTTACACTAAGTCAAGGACTTTTCAGCTTCTCATACTGTCCTGCCCGTGAGGAGGCTGGAGGTGCACGAGAAGCTGGGAGGGGACACAGCCAGGACAGCTGACCCCAACTGGCCAAAGGGATATTCCATACCATATGATGTCATGCTGAACAAAAAACTGGGGGGGTTGGCCAGGCAGGCACGGCCACTGCTCAGGAACTGGCTGGGCATCAGTCAGCAGGTGGTGAGCAATTGCATCATGCATCACTCGTTTTGTATATTCTTTTATTATCATTATTATTTTCCTTTCCTTTTCTGTCCTATTAAATTGTCTTTATCTCAACCCACGAGTTTTACCTTTTTTCTGATTCTCTCCCCCATCCCACTGAGGGGGGGGGGCGAGCAAATGGCTGTGTGGTGTTTAGCTGCCTGCCGGGTTAAACCACAACATCCTTACACATCAGGTTTTTCTGGGAAACTGGGAACAGGGACAAAAGGGCTAAAACCAAAAATATTTGTTTTCTTTTAATCACATACCCTACTAAAAAGAGCATTATATCAAATATGTAAAAATTAGTACTTGATAATAACTTTATGCCAAAAAGTAGCCTTTGAAGTACGTTAAAACTACATAAAACACTAATTGCGACACTAAGGCTGTTAGTTTGAAGACAAAACAAACAGTATATGCGGGACTGAAAATTATATTCTACTACTACTATTTAAATTGTATATTCTGGGCAAAACAGGACCAGGGCCCTATTAAGTGCAAACATATATGCAGAAGACCTGCACCGGAGATACCAGCGTTAAGATCAGGGAGCAGCAGGGCGGGGGGGGGGAATAACACATATAACATTGTAGACCAACAGACCACTGTGAATGCAAAAGGTTCACCATATAAAATGGCCATTAAAACACCATATAAAACAGCCATTAAAACACAAGACATCAAGTATGCTCATTTAACACAGTTCCAAAGCTATCTTGGATACCAACAATTTATAATGAAAACCCAAAAGATAAGAACTACGAAAATGCGTGCACAATATTGTTCATTAAAATCACCTTCAGATTTTTCCTATTTTCTCATTTAATTGCTTAAAATTTGATCTTAATTAACATCCTAACTTGAATACATGCATGTATTTTCAAGACCAAAAAGCAGCAGGAATTCCACAGCTACGCTAAAAAAAAAGAATCTGCAGCTTTTAAATCCCTTAGCCTTCCAAAAAACCCAAAACAAATCAAACCCACTGCCTGAATTTATGAATAGAGTATTACAGCATTTCAGCAGAGTTCAATTTTTTTTTTTAAGTTAAAGCAAACTGAGTATTTTTAAAATTAACTTTCCCAAGGTTACTTTGGGATTCTACCACGATGTCTTACTCATCGTTAAAAGGTGTAAAAATTTGACTTATCAAAACAAAATCCTCTTCATAATGGATTTTATGATTGCAAAGGTTTCTCTTCTCCTACAAAAGAATTCAAAATTTGCCTCAGTTTCCTCACACAAAATTTATGAATTTACAAGCTGCACATACTACAATTACAAATACTACAACTGATTTTTCTTTTGGGAAATTAAGAAAATAAAAGGAGGATAAATGGGCAATAAAGGAAAGCAGAATTATAACTTTACACTACAAAACATGAGATTTCCACATATTCCATTTATGTTTGATTAGTTTTCTAATGTTACCTAATTCCAATGTTCTGTAACTTGCCCCAAATAAACTTTCGGTAGTAGAAAAGCATGTTTTTCTGGAACATGGTCTCGGTGATATAGAAAAATGATCTGAGCAACTCAACAACATAGGTATCCATCAGCCAGTATAGGAATTTAGCCAAAAGTTCTTCACGGAAACAATGTTCATAGGCAGGAACAAAGTGATCACCTTCAATAAACAATTCAAAGGTAGTTATAGTAAATACCAACTATTTGTATTAGTGAAAAAAAAAATCAACATACAAACAAAAAAACCACACATAACAGACTTTTCTTAGCTTGAGGTTAATGGGGAAAAAAAAGGCAAATACAAACAATTGCACAGAGGCCACTCCAAATTTTCACTGGCATTAAATAATGTGACCCAAGCTTTAAGTACAAACATGGAACACTGCACATGTGTAGTGGCAAATTGACATACAGGATACGAATACATGCCATTAGTAGCCCAAAGACTTACTTTCTTCCCCCAACATTGATTGTGCAAGGTCTTTAATGCACAAAGGCAAGATTATTGTGAAGGGAAAGGAAAATGGAAATAAGTCTACTACAATATAAAACTTAAAAAAAAATAAGCAAAAGAATGAAAATACTTAGGTACACTGTAAAAATAACAGAATTAAATTGGGCTGACTTGGGGATGAGAATGATATTCAGATTCCCCAATTATAGGAAAATTAATTTCAGGGTTAGGCTTTATTTCAGACATCCTATATAAAACTTATTGCTGCAGTCAAAAAGAAAAAAAAAAAAAATCACCCTGACTGAGTCCATCAGCACTTATAACATTTAGATGGCACAAAAATTATGAACCCAGAACATTCCTAGCTACTGTCAAATCTAAGGCCACACAGGTTTGTAGGGATGTCAAAATATGGGTAAGCGAGTAGGGAATAAAACCTGGTGCTACAATACTGAATTTTTGCCAACTTCCAATAATACTTTTTCTAATTACATTTAAGAGTAGAATTTAGCAAAATACAACAGGATAATTTAAAGACATTATACAGAAATATCAGTTTAGCTGCACAGCACAAATCATGAGCATGGCACAAATGTGTTAAAAACAGCTTAATTTTGACACAACAGAGCTGAAGCTTAAAACTGAAACTTATAAAATTGAAGTAAGTTTCCAGTTCTCTACCCTATTTGGTTTTTGTGCGCTTCAGGGCAGAGACATTTTCATGTATTTACAGCACCTAAGAAAAGACTACCATAAAGAGATTCAGTGTCCACTTCAACAGAAGCCAGTTAACATCAACAGAAAAATCCAATGATTGTTAGAAAATTCTCTAACTGAAGAGTTGCAATATGCAGCTGTAACGTACAAATTAAATCAGGATGTTGTTAAGCAGCTGTCCTGAAACTAGATAATTTGTTTTCCAAGTTCCTGACAGCAGATGTAAATGATGACTGCAATTCAGGGAACTGACAAGAAACCACTACTACTACTTTTAGAGAAAAAAAAAAACCCCACCTACACTGCAGCAAAGCAATTAAATGTGTTTTTAAACTTCAAGCACAAGGGAGTAGTTTCATGAAAATTAACATCACGCCTATGTGTTGCTTTTCCTGGAATATGGCCAGAGAATAAGAGGGTGTTACTTTTTTTTTTAAGATGTTCCAAATGACTATGAACCAAATGTGTATTTTACAATAAAAACCTTTTAAAATATTTAAGTCCTCAGCATTTTGAAAAGTATGGTTTTGACCCATAGTTTCTGAATAAAGAATCAATATATTTCTAGAATTAACAGTTTCTTATGGAAGAGTAACCTCCCCTATTTTTGACATCAGTTCTCAAACATCAGACTTTTTATTTTCCTCCTGCACTATAAAGACCCCGTAGTAATTTCAGAATCCTACCACACCTTTTAAAAAGGAATACCATTTTCAGCTCACATTACTGTAGGATCCAAGTACATTACCAGGTAAGAACAAATACTGCAAACATACCAGTTAAGGAAGTGCAACGCACATTGCATAGATGGAGAACAGCAGCACAGAAAAATGACAATATACATTAGATCCTACAGCAATCAACCACAGAACTACAGCTTCATCCTAGACCTAAGTCCTAGGATAGTGTCTGAAGAAAGACTTCTTCAAGGAGGCAAGATCTACCTGTCATCGTCTGAAAAAGGACTAAACAGAAGGGATTCGTATAGAATTTGGAGCAGTCAGCTGATGTCCTCATGACAGCTTTCAGCCAGGGACCACTCGGTCTGGTGACCTCTGCACCACCAACTACCCTGCCTGAAGCAGTGCTCAGTAAGGGTCTCTTGTTCCTAGAGGAGGGCTCTATAAAGGTGACAGATGGTGGGCAACCCCTGTATTGCATGGGTCCCATACTCATGTCTTTCTCATGGGGTTGATGCAAGGGGGGGGGGAGGGGGAACGCTGTGGGATGAAGGTTCACTCCCATAGCAGAGGAACACATGCCACTGCAAGTGTCTCGATTTGCCTTTAATTCTTTCTGAAGGCTTACAGTAACCAACAGGCAGACTGCATTTGTTCCTTACGTGCTTAGGTCATACTTCAATGACTTTTCAGAGTTACTGCAATTTGGAGGGTAGGGGTGGAAGGGAAAGAGTTTTGTTGAAAGGCCCAGGTTCTGAATTCATGTTTATGAAAATGTCATCCTATTAAACATAAAAAGCGTGAGTGAAAACAGTGAAAACAAGTTCTGGAAGGAAGACAAGCTTAAGTATTCTTCCACCATCAATTACAAACACTACTAGGTTTGCTCTCTCAGCTATGGTTATCACCAATGAACCCAACAACTCTGAAGCCAGATTCGATACCCTCCCCTTTGCACCTTAAACATGAACACCAGTCATCTGACACCCCCGCCACTTAGTTCTTTAATGTAAGAAGTACCTTTGACTAGACGAAGCCACATGCAGTCATTCACTCTCATCTTCCACATCAATTCCTGCAACGAAAGCTTAGCAAACTTCCCCATGGAAATGAACACTTTCACATTTTTTAAGAACCGGCACTTGTTATGGTTTGAACCCCAAAGCTCAGCGGGGATGACCCGCTCCAGGCACTCCCTCACAAAGATGTACACCTGCCAGTGGCTGCTGTGCTGCTTGAGGAGCTCCCCGAGGGCTGAATCACACACCTCTCCCAGGTTTTGCTCCTCACTCTGCGACTCCCCACGCACAGATTTTGCAAGAGGAGCACACAAGTTGTCTGGTACATCAGTGTGACCAGATGCACATCTGCTGCTTGTCACACACTTAGCAGGCTCTTCCCCAAACTGTTCTGCTTGCTCGTGAACCTCTGCTTCCCCAGGCAAGGCTGCCTGACAAGGCAGCTCAGTTTTTCTCACACTGGTTTCAGATATCCAGACAGGGCAATTTTTTTTCAAGAGAACTAAGTAAGGGCACTTTCCATGGTTCTTTAACAGTTTCTGAAATGTATGTCTCATTTGCCAGTAGCGTTTGGGCAACCTCTTCTTTCTCCAGTTGTGATGTGGCAGACTTTGGTTGTGCTTTTGCTCCAACAGGTTTTGGCTTAAGAATATAGTTTCTATAAGCCTTCTTCCACCTGCCTGACAGCCCTGCAAGCGATTCAATAAAAATGATTCAGGAAAACATTCTTGGAAACTCCTGCGAGAATACAGAAGAAACTTCCTGTCAATGTATACTGCAGAACGCAAGAGGGTATTTGGTAACTTCTTTGCCAAATGAGCTAGGGGACTTTCCCGCCTTCTGCATTGTGAAGAAACGCCCTCCATGGGTTTGATTTGTACAGAATCCAACTGAGATTTATACATATGCATCTCTACTCCTTTTCTATGGGATTCTGCTTGCATTTCAATGCTGGACTTTAAAGGTTTGTTACTCTGAACTCCTTGCAGAGAAGAGCTTTCACCTGCCAAAAACTTCTTCCCATCATGAGATGTGTGAACTAAAGAAGGACCAGACATATCACTGTTACTTCTTTGAGAAATGTGCTTTTTTTTAATGAGACTTACAGAATGTGATGCTACATACCCAGTTCCGTATCTGTCAGAACTACTTTGGTTTACATCAGGAGTGATATTACAAGCCTTCTCCTCTCTCTCTTTCTCCTCTACTTTTGCTCTCTTAGCTGGAATTTCAAGTTGTTCCCTATCAAGCTTCCTTTTTAAAGATGGTGCTGTAGCTGACAAATATAAACTGGAGCTACTTTGTTTTTCCAGATGTTCAGTAACCCTTCCGATCTGTTTGCTTGCTTTAGAAACATCTTTTGCAGAATACTCGTAACTGGACACTAAGCTTTCTGTCTTGTTATTTTTTTTATTTCCCATGCTGGAGACATTAGCTTCAAGTCTTTGTCTGCATTTCCACCAATGCAACTTTGAAAGATACCGTCTATGAAACATAAGCCTTTTTTGCATATAGTCAAGCAAGCTACTACGTTTATGCTTTGAAAACCTTTGTTTAACAAACACTGGGGATGAGTCTACATTATGTGAAATAAGTTCATAAACTGGTTGCCCACAAACTTGATAACAATTACTAGGGGGAACCAGCATAAAGATTGCACAGTGTTCCAATAAATACATCATCACATCATCCCCTATCCTGCTCAGCAGTGTTTCCCAGAGGCCACTGATACGAATAGTTTCTGTTGCAGTATTGGGTAGGTAGCTGTATATATTTGAAGACGGCATGATTTGGAAATCAGAACTGTTTTCGTCCAGTAAGGAGTATCCATATGCGAGGACATTCTTCTTTCTTTTTTCACACAGTCTCTGAACGACTCTTGTGATGACTTCACTCTGACTAGATAACTGAAGAAAGAAAGAAAAAAGAAAATTAGCTTTTATCACCGATTCTTCCACAAACCACAATATACGCTTTAAATAAGCAGACATGCAAGACACACCTTCCTAGACATCAGCTTTAGACCAAACCCTTTCAAAGCAATATTAATGATTCACAAGTACCATACCCAAAAAGGAAGATTTTCCAGCGTACCACAAGATGTTTACATGCAGCAACATGAGCCTACGGCTTTAAGGAAGTCTTTTTAACGCCTGCCCTTTTGATCCTGGTTTTCGTGCCCGAGAAACACCCTACAGTACTCCCCTCGGCTCCCTCAGCAACCCACACTCCAAGGCCTTCAGGTCCCTCTGCCCGTAGATACTACGTGCTCACGCAGGCTCTAACCTCCAGGGAACTAACAGATTTTCTTGAGGCCTCCATTTCCTTTTACGTAAAGTTCAACTAAACGACTCAGTTCACAATTCTAAAACCCGCTCAACAAGCTTGCAGTTTGTTTCCTACCATACCACGGTTTTGCTCACGCACACCGTAGCGCTGAGAGAAAAGCAGAGCTTTCCTCTTTCCTCTCGGAAAGGTTTCTTCTGCTTAAACACCGACCCGCAAGCAGTTTTACCCCCTCTTCTCTATCCTCTCAGAGCGCGAAAGTGGCGTTTCTCACTTCCAGTTGCTCCCCGGCCACATTTGGTTTGTTCACTCCTACCTCACAAGGGCAAGCAGAGAGGCAGGGAGCCGCAGAGAGGCAGGGAGCCGCAGGCACGCAGACCTTTTGGCTTACCTACCGCCCTCCCGCCGGCACCCAGGCTTTGCTCGCCCACCCCCCGAAGAGGAGGCGGGGGATGATCCCCCACCGCTCCCCGTTGGCTAGAGCCGACAGCCGAGGAGGCTGGAGGGGGCAGGCGAGGCCCGGCGGGGAGGCCCCGCCGGCAGCAGCCACGAGGGGCCAAGGGCCGCCGCCCCCGCGCACGCATGGAGGACAGGAAGCGCGCTGCCACCCAGCCAGCGCGGACGGCGGCGCACGGCGCCATCTCCGCGGCCCCCAGGGGCCGGCAGCGGCCGCTGCCGCTCGCGGTAGCCGCCGGGGAAGCCCCGCGCCGCCAGCCGCGGCCCCGGGCGGCGGGGGGCCTCGCCCGGGCTCGCTCCCCGGCGAGGGCTGCGCTGCTCCGGCCGCCTCGGGCCCGACGCAGGTGCGAGCGGGCCATCACCCGCGCCCTGCCTCCTACCTGCTGGAAGGTGAAGGGCCGGGGGATGGCGCGGGCCCCGCGGGGGACGCACACCAGGCACTGCCCCACGAAGGTCCGGTAGCAGGGGGCGTCGTCGCCCCGCAGCACCTCGGCCTCCCCGGCGCCGCTCTCCCGCAGCCGCCGGATGAAGGTCTCCAGCGGGGCGGCCTCGGCGTAGCACCCGCGCAGCGCGGCCAGCACTGCCGCGAAGGGCTCCGCGCCCGCCATGTTGTGGAGACGGAGCACGCCGCCACCTGGGGCGGCCCCGCGCTCCCCTCCCTCCCGCACCGCTGCGCTAAGCTCCGCGCCACCGCCGGGCAATAGGGAGCCGCTGTTTAAAAAAACCGTGTTATTTTAAAAAAATTAAGAAAACGCCCCCGCAACAGTGTCCCCCGCCTGCCGTGTCCCGGCGCCGCCGAGCCCCAACGTGGCCGCGGAGGGGCGGCGGCCGAGGTGAGGCGGGGCGGGGCGGGGCGGGGCGGGAGGCCGCTGTCCAGCTCCGGAGCTCCTTCCCTCCTCCGGCGGCGTCTGGTGGGGCAGCGGGCGCGGGCTGGGCGGGGGGCGAAGGCGCGGCTGGGGCGGCCGTGAGGCAGAGAACTAGCACAGGCTGCCACAAATGCGTGGCGCGACTTCTGGCCAGACATTTAGACTTTTGTTTTCAGACAGCTTTGTAGCATCTCTCCGGTGGATAATTCACGCTGTGTATTTTCCGGATGCTTGGGGTGGCGTGCGCTACAGTCAAGAAAGGTGTTGAAGAAAGTTTTGAAGGTGTTGAAGAAGTTTTTAAGTGAGTCTTGCTGGTTTCCTCTGGAAGAAACCAGGAACATTTCCTTCCAAGGAACCCTTTTTAGGATCAGCACTCCATAGAGGACCTGTCTGAAATAAGAGCAACTGCAGAAGAGGTTATGGTTGAGATGAACAGAGTAAATCGTAAAAATAACCAACTGGCCAGTCCTGGATTTCTCATCAAACTCGTGAATCAACAAGCCCCATCACTTACGGTAGTGTGTAACCTCCTACTCAAAACTTTTCTTGGTATCCGAAGACTTCATGGTAGCGATCTTGATGCCAGACTGCAAAAGGGATTGCAATGGAGTTCTGGGGAACTGTAGGTCTCTAAGCCTGATGTTTATTCCAGGTAAATTGGTAGAAATAACAGAAGATAGGGCTCGTAGATGCTGGGAGAAATACAAGTTGCTTAGTCAACACTGCTCCCATAAAAGGGAGTCCTGCCTTAGAAAAATCTTTGAGTTCTATGAAGGGTTGGGAAGAGATGAAAATTATGGTGATCTGGTTGATATATTCTACTTGAATTTCCAAAAGCCTTTGCAAGGAAATGTTACCAATAATAATGAAAAAACCCTAAAATACTAAAATGGAAGGTGCCGGTACAGATATATTATTGTTAAAAGATAAGAGAGAGAGGTAGGGGTAAATGGTCGGTTCTGTCAGCTGAGGAAGATCCCCACCAGAGTTCCACATTAGTCTGCACTGTGTAACTTTCATAAATGACCCAGAAGTACTGTAAATAAGCAGTAAGTGGCAAGATTTGCTGACGGGATGAAGTTATTCAAAGCAGCAAGGACACAAGCAGACTACAAAATTACAGAAGAACTTTACAAGACTGAGTGATTCAGCAATTACATGGCAGATGAAATTTAATGCTGATAAATCAAGTATGGCACAGAGGTGAAACACATTCCTAGCTTCATATATAAAAATGATGGGTTCTGAGCTGATTAGTACCACTCACGAGTGAGACCCTGAGGTTACATCAAGCAAATAGGCATTGTGCTCAGCAGCAGTCAAAAAAGCAAATTGCATGTTAGGCATGATTGGGAAGGAATAAAGAAGATGTCATTACGCCATTGCATAAATTCATGGTTTGCCTACACCTTGAGTGCATTTCTGGTCTCTGCATCTCAAAAAGGATGGACTAGAATTAGCAAAGGTTCAGAGAGGGACAATCAAATGTATGGGACAGTCCTGTATGAGCAATGACATGGTAGGCTGGAATTGGAAAAGGGATAACTTGCTGTGGAAGGGCAAATGCTGCATGCCATGATCCATCTCCTGAAGCAGTTGGATACGTGCCCTGGGGCCTGGCAGTCTTCCAGGTCACTCAAAACATACCACAAAGGCATGGATCACCAGCTTCCTCTCCAAATCCAACTCTCCTGCTCCAGCTGCTCTGTCCTGCTGATCTCTCACATGCAGTCACAGCAAAAGACTCTGGGGCTCTGACTACCAACACGTGTCTGCTGGTAAGGCTGCAATCCTGGCCCAGGGGGCTGTAGGTGTTAAAGATTAAGAACAGAGAAGGGTGGCATGCCACATGGCATAAATGCAACAAACCCAGGACCTTTAAGCAAAGGTCCAGGCAAGACGGAGTCAGCACTCTACCAGGGATGTTGGTGACGTGACTGTCTTCTAGCTAGGCTTCCTTGTTGGATTGCTGTGAGTCTCGTGCAGGAACATGACAGAGTTCTCTCCTTCCCAAAGATTAGAGAGTACCTCATCTTTGTGAGGAATCATCCAACAGCTCCCAGCATGGAGAAGGGTTTTTTTCAGTTGTGTCACTAGGTGAAAGGAGACATTAGTGGCCCTGTGGCCAGGGATGGTCCTGTCCCTGGGTACTGGTGGTGCCATGCAACAAGTAATTCTCCCCAGTGTCAGGGACAGAGGTGTAGAAGTTGTGGGCTTGCTGAGACAGTGCAATGTGTACCTTCCCTTCCTCATGTGAAGCCTTTACAGACTAAGGAGTGAGGTCAGCATCCCGCTGCTCATTGAGGACTGGCCTACTTTCCTTCTAAAACAATGAATCTCTTCCAGGGAGCAAAGCAGCTCATCTCCTGACATTAGTATGGCTGAGGAGTCAACTCCTTGGCACCTTATGGCCTCCAAGTTGAGGCATTCCTACATCACTCCCAGTTCAGCAATGCCTGCTTGCCGGAATCCTTTAGCCCTTGACACAGATGATAGGCGCCAGATGGCACTCCCAAAGGAGGGAGAGTGATAACACCAGAAGGCTTCATGGGAACTCAGCAATGCTGTAACTGAAATATCGCACTGGCACTGCATACAGAAGGGGAAGGGATTTTGAGATTGGGCTGGATTCATCAGCAGCTGCACCTAGGGGAGAGCAAGGTTGATGCCCTTGGTCTGGCTGTTTTGCATGTATTTCTCCCTTCCCCCCATTGCTCCAAAGGTGACGGCACCCTCAAGGTAGAATCCAACAGTGATGCCTAATGCAGCTAGGCATGTGGCAAAAACAAGGTTCACCATTTCCTGTGAGGAACGTGCTCAGGAAGAAAGAAAGAGGAGGAGGAAGAGGAGGAGGAGGAAGAGAGAGGGGTTAATTAATCTTGAAAATGACAACCTGACCCCTAACTGCCACAATGGAGTCCTCCTGAGCAGCCAGTGGGTTTACACTGGAGAAAGCAAGGGCATGAGGGTGAGGAGGATCTTGATGTTTAGGTTCTCCTTGAAGAGGTGGACATTGGTCTATGCCTTTCTATCAGTGGGTCTTCCTTAGGAGGTGCAGCCTGAGGACCAGTGTACAAGGAAGCAGTTGGGTTGTGGTGGTAGTGAAGGATGTGCCCACAGCTGAGAACATGCTGGTTGCAGGTGAGGTTGCAACTACTTGGCCCTAGCTCTGGTGGTGGCAGATCCATGTTCTCAAGACTGGTTGACATGCTCATCACAGATGGCTGGGTTGTAGGTGTTGCTGCAGGCTGAATTTCTAAAGAGGTCTCCTGACCCTTTCTACCAAATGTTGGTAAGTCCCTCAGTAAGTCCCTACCTATGCCTCTTGCTGATGCCTTCTTGGTGGCAATGACCACAGCAATGGTGGAGGGGGAGAGGAGGGCTGCTGCGGCCAGGCTAAGGGCGTCTCTTTCCTCCTGTTTCTTTTCACAGGTACCACATGATTTTCTCTGTATCTACCGTTGGGCTGGGGAGAGAATTCAGGAGGGAGTGGGGGAATTAAGTGACATGGAAAAGGAGTAATGTTATTTTTTGCAAGGATGAATAAGGAAAACAATAGAATCACAGAGTCATAGAATAACTGAGGCTGGAAGAGATCTATGGAAGTGTCTAGTCCACCCCTCTGCTCAAAGCAGGGTCACTTAGAGCAGTTTGCTCAGTGCCATGTCTAATCAGGTTTTGAATATCCCCAAGGATGGAGACTCCACAACCTTTCTGGGCAACCCGCTCCAGTGTTTTATCACCCTCAGAGTAAGAAGTTTTTTCACATGTAAGTGGAATTTCTTGTATTTTAATTTGTGCCTACTGCCTCTTGTCCTGTCACTGGATACCATTGAGAAGAGTTTGAATCCATCTTATTTACATCAGCTATTTATACACTTTGATACGATCCCCACTGAGCCTTTCCTTCTTGGGGCTAAACAATCCCAGCTGCCTCAGCATCTCCTCATATGTCAGATGCTCCAGCTCCTTAATCATCTTAGTGGCCCTTAGTGGCAAGCTCACTGGGCTCACTCCAGTATATCCATGTCATTCTTGTACTGGGAACCCAGATCTGTACAAATAATGAAGTCACAGTTCTCCTCAACAAAATTTATCCTTCAAGGCAGACTCAATCTTATCCACATCCTGCTTTACGACCAGCTTCAGTGAAAGCCAGTTACCCTGGGAATGGATGATGATAGTGCAGTGATAAAAATAAAATGCCATTTTTATAATCCAACAGTGAAATGAAAGGAAATAAGATGTTCCTGTTTAGGTCTAGCTTCAGTAATGACTATTTAAAGATGCAAGCTTACTGCACATGTGTCTCTCCTGAAAAGGCTGAAAGGAAACTGTTATAAGAAGTGTCACAAGAAGAAGAAAGGTGTCTTTCAAAAACCTGAAGCTGCATTCAAACAGAAAAGTAAAAAGCTAATAAAACAAAATCAGAATAGTTTGATGAATAGCTTTCCAAAGCTGAAAGAAACATCAAACATCAGAAGTGGGACAGCTTGCCAGGAAGTCTGTAATGTAAAAGTAGAGAAGGAACACTTAGAGCAATCGTGGCAATACTGAGGAAATTACATAAGGAACTTGAGGGGGGTCCTGTGTCAAATCTTTGCACACAGCATGATCTGTCTCAAGCTCAAGTACTACAAATTTTGTTGGTCAATAAAGAGAGAGGAAAAAAATGTTCAAAAATCAGTGAGTCTCCATGATCAGATGGTATTTACCAGTGAGTTTAAGGGAACTCAGTGACTGAACAACTACCTATATCATGCCAGAATGTTTTAATATCACAAGCCATGGAAATACATAACGTGACACCAAGGATCCCAAAGGAGATCATGGGGACTACCTAGCAGTAAGTCTGAGGACTCTGCTGTGGAAGTTGACTAACTCCATAGTAGAGAATGGATTTAGTGGACACGTTGGTAACTATGGCATATTGGAGGAGTCAACATCACATTTGCTGAGGATGAGGTTATATGGTGTGGGTTATCACTTTGGTCAGTTCAGGTCAGCTGCCCAGCTGTGTCCTCTCCCAACTTCTTGCCCACCCCAGCCTACTCGTTGTGGGGCAGAGTGGGAAAAAAGAAGTCTTGATGCTGTGCAAGCACTGGTCAGCAATAGCCAAAATGTTGGTGTGTTGTCAACACTGCTAGTCACAGATCCAAAACACAGCACCGTACAGACTGCTGTGAAGGAAGGTAACTCTGTCTCAGCTAGACTCAGTACAGTTTGTCAGAGTAAGACCCCTTAGTGATACATCACATCCCTCAGTCTGAGGCATCACTGACTAGGGGATCTTCAGCCAATGTGGCTGATCTTGGTCCCAGTCTCACACTGAGGCTGCCACTTGAGCTAGATCCATACAGTCATATGCTGCTAATCAAGGACATCCCTCCAGTTTTAACCAGCTACTCAGTGTAATCCCTTTGTAGGGCACCCATACCTGTCACAGCTTTCATCTGCTGTGGAATGAAGCCTTCCATGACAGTGACTTGCCCTCTTCTCTGCTGGTCTGCATCTTCAGCCTTGGTTGTCTTTACGGTGGTCTTGGTAACTGGAGGTGCCATTTGTTTCTCTGACCGGCTTCCTGAGTTACAGAGCTCGTCTTGCAGTGGGGCATGTGGTGTGGGGGAACAAGCTCTTTCTGGCTTGTTCCTATAAGCCTAGGAACTTGTTCCTATTTAGCCTATAAGTTCCTAAAATAACTATAATATTATTATTATAGTTACCAGACTTACACAGGTCTGGCTCTTCCCGCGTGTCTTTATCCCAATCCTCTGGGTCGGGACTCTCCCTGAGAGTTGCAGTGGTCCCTTCTCCACCTTTTAACTGCTTTTTCCAGGCCTCTGTGTGTCTCTTGCATTGTGAGTGATAGTCCCTGAATGTTGTGTCTCTGTTCTCACACCAGCCCTAGCCTGTTTGATTTAGCTTCTCCCTACTTGCCTGTTGCTCCTTCTATATTTAGATGTTTAGCCCTTCTATATTTGCCTCCTCGAAATCATGGTCTTCATTGCATCAGACACACCCTGTGCCAGTCAAACTTTGAACTTTCCTCTTCAATTCTGTTTAATCAATGTTCAATGCTGCTTTTCACCCTCAGTCCCAATATTTCCTCCACAAACTCTTTGATCCTTTTCTCAGCCTCTTGGCTGACAGCCAGCCATGCCTAAGTGCATCACACTTTGCCCTTCCTCAGGCACACTCTTCCTCACTGTTTCACACTGCCTTTCAGTATTCGAGAGTTTGAGGGGAAATTCATTTTCTGTGTGTGCTGGTTTTGGCTGGGATCGAGTTAAATTTCTTCATAGTAGCTGGTATGGGGCTGTGTTTTGGATTTGTGCTGAAAACAGTGTTGATAACACAGGGATGGTTTCGTTACTGCTGAGCAGTGCTTACACAGAGTCAAGGCCTTTTCTGCTCCTCACCCCACCCCACCAGCGAGTAGGCTGGGGGTGCACAAGAAGTTGGGAGGGGACACGGCTGGGACAGCTGACCCCAGCTGACCAAAGGGATATCCCATACCATATGGCATCATGCTCAGCAATAAAACTGGGGGAAGGTTGGCGGGGGTCCACTGCTCGGGGACTGGCTGGGCATCGGTCGGTTGGTGGTGAGCAATTGTTTTCATTTGCATCACTTGTCTTTCTTGGGTTTTATTTTCCTCTCTCTTCGTTAGTAATTTTTTCCCCTCTCTTTTCCTCGCAATTGTATTTTTAAAATTATCATTTCTTTTTAATTATTAAACTGTTTTTATCTCAACCCACGAGTTTCTTTCTCACTGTTACCCTTCCGATTCTCCCCCCATCCCACTGCGGGGGGTGGGAGTGAGTGAACAGCTGTGTGGGGCTTAGTTGCTGGCTGGGGTTAAACCACAACACTGTGGGTTCAGTCCCTACTGACTACTTTGTGCAAGCTCACACTGTGTTGACATGCCTCTGTTCATGCAGATGAGACCCGTAGGTTTTGAGACCTCCACACAAACTCGTTCCCTCTGGCACGGATCTCTTCGTAGCTCAGGTGTGGTCTGTCCAGTTGCTCTCAGACTTTGACTCCTACTTCAGCGCTGAAGATGCCTGCATCATCCACCAGTTTGCATCTAATTTACTCTGCCTAAGTGCAGCATCCGTGACCTTGTTACATGGGAAAGATAGAGCAGAAAATGTGTGCACAGCTGGCTCCCTAAAATTTTTATTTACTCAATACTTTACACCTCACGGTGTTGGTTTTTTACTATGTGATTGCAGAGTCTGCAGTAGCAAAAGGTGAATCAGAAAGCAGTGCTCTTCCTGTACTGAAGGGGTGGGGAACCTGCTGGCAGTGAAGCGGTGGTGTTGATCAGACATAGTGTCCTTACCTGGGGTTAATGCCGGAGCATTCTCTCCCTGTTATAACTTCTTTCCTGTTCTTGTAAGGGTCTCTTTGACCATCTTTATGCCTTGTATTCCTCTGCATTTTCACCATATATGGGAGGTGTTTCAAATGGGTTCTTTGTTTCATTTTTGTGTCCGGAACCTTGTTCTATCCAGCCCCTTGGATGGCATTCCCCAGTGACCATTAATTCACCATTTGCAGTTTATGTATCTGTTCTTGGGTGGTGGGAGCTCTGCTCTCAGTCCTGTGCTTGTACTCCCCGGTGGGGGCCTGCTATGTAAGAAACAGTAAGTGTAACTCAGCTTTAATATCCTAACCCTTTACACTTAAATCCAAGCTCGCAAACTTACAGCATGGTGTTACCATATAAGAAAAGGCACGTCTCATTATACATGGGTATTTGAGGAAAGGAGAAAGAAAACCAGCATTTCCCTGCAGAGGCTGCTTCGTACCTGCCACCAACCAGGAGCACTAGCAAAAAATGTGACTTCTCAGGGTTACATTTGTATGTGTGGAGTAAATGCTGTACAATTGCTCTCAGTTTACTTAGCTCATGTTTGCGACTCCTGCCAGAAGGCAGAAGTGTAGGCTGCTCCACAGCCCAGTGTAAAGGAAGTCCTGCCCCTGTGGCAGCGGGGTGAGAATCCACATGCACTAAACCTTAGTAGTGTCCAGAAATGGTCCAGCGGTAGAAAAGCTCTGTGTGCTGAAGAGTCTAATTCTGCTCCTATAAACAAAGCACTTTTCTCAGCATTTACTCTTAGCCTTGGTGAACCTAGGTGTTACTATCTCACTTCAAAGATGGTCCATTCTGATAAGAAATTTTCAGCCTGACCCTAAAAAAGAGTTGGTAGTTGGCCACTTCATGAGAGAAGGGAGTACCCTTTCACTTCTCTGCTGAGTCCTTCAGAGCTCTGCCCCAGTACTGTGATGCCAGGGTACAGTCCCAAGAAAGAACTATGGAACTACATTTAACCTGGGAAAAAGATGCTGGGGAAGACTAATCTGAAAGAAGCAAAATATATGATCCTGCTGATAGCTGAGTAAAGTAAGTTCTGAGTAAGCTGAGTAAAGTAAGTAGTTACTTTACTGACTTTAAGTTAAAGTAAGTAAAGTACTTTACTGACTTTAAGTTAAAGTAAGTAGAGTAAGTAAAGTAAGTAAGTTAAAGCTAAGTAAAGTAAGTAAAGTAAGCTGAGTAAGAAGAATTCCTTCCATTGGTCAAATCTTCAGCAGAATGAAATGCCTGTTTTGTATATGAACTAAATTAGGCTTTGTCACTGGGAGACTTCCAGTCAAAGACTGCGCTTCCTTTAGAAATGCAGGGGTCAGCAGAAAAGAGCAGCTTTTTTAAAAAGATTGTTTCAGACTGAGAACAGCTGTAGCTGATTAGCAGGAGGAGACCCCAATCCTTTCTGAATTCCTGGGACAGAAAACCAGACAGTCTAAGGGACTTGTTTGGCACTCCAGCTAGAGGTATTTATAACCAATTATTTAAAAACACAGCATAACCAAAGAACATGTTCTTCTTTTCCCCTCTCTCTTCCCCAAAAGGGATGGATGTGTTTCTGTTCCTTTTTTGTAAGCAATAGCTATGTCTTGAAATTCTAATTCTGTGAAGTGACAGTTTTAAGAAAGCAGTAGTGAAGGACATGAATGCTCGCAGAGCCTTTTATCTTCAAGTCTGCTTTTCAAACTGCTGTTCAGTGGAGGTTTTTGATAATAAGCAAACAGATCCATAACGTACTGCTGACCCTTGCACATTTGGCATAACTAAAGAGGATCAGAAATAGCCTGTATAAGGCTGCAGAGCAATGCTTCTGTGTTCCAGGGATAATGGACTCAAGGTCTGTGACTGGGATTTTTTCAGATTGCATGGTCCTCTGATGCTAACCTTCTGAGATGCCCAAGTTTAAGAAATTAGAGTCGGCTTGAAACAACACAAATTCCTGGTTCAAGTTTTTTTTTTCTCCTATGTATCTTTGTAACAACTTCTGGGATGGCAGAGAGGGTGAGGCTAACTAGTTCTTTCTCAAGCAAGTTGATGAAGGGTTTGTTGATTTTACCAAATGAAACATTGCTTATTCCTTTCTGTTCTCATGGTCAGCACTAGGCAAATGAAAGGCCTCCTTCTGATGGAGACTAAATAGCAGATGTAGCAAGAGTTGAGAATTTCAGTATAGGAAATGTAAATTGCTAAGTCCAGTTGGAAAAATAGAGGCTATACTCCAGTAGATCCTGTAGAAGTCAGTCAAACTAGGTATCTCTGATGACTCTTTGAGCTGAAGCTTGCAAGTGATGCAGATGGGAGGTTGCAGGGCAGCAAGAAGGCAAAGCGTGCTGGATAGCCACTGCTGGCTGGCCACAAGCCAGGCATTGAGTGTTACGCAGCACTAAGCTGGAGCTGTGCCTGGCCTGCTGTTCTGAATGGAGTGAAGAGCGTAGCTGCACTTCCAAAGCCTATGCTCAAGGGCTCTTGCTTCAGGGGTGGGGTGGTTAGCTGGACCAGAGCATGCAGATGAACCATGGCAATGAAACACCTACCTGGCTGTAGGCTGCTCAACACAGACTAACCTGCGGCTAGAGACTGCTAGAGGCAGTTAACGCCTAATAAAAATGTTCAGAGTGAACTTTTCAAAAGTCCAAAATAAGAGTAAGATAGCTCATGAGTCTTTGCAGGCGTGCAAGACTCCATTAGTGCAAGAACAGAAGGATCTGAAATGATCAGAAAGGCAACCATCGAAGAGCTCTGTCTTAAGTTAATAAGGATTGTGGAGCTGTGGATGACTAAGGAGAACATTAGGGACCAGAAACTGAGAGGCTGGTACATACTATACCCCAAACAGCTTGCAAGAAGTTTTATGGGTACCACATGGCAAGGACTAAAAGGACAGAGTACGGCCAAACAGAAAGCTGGGAGGAAAAGGGGAGAAGCTATCCTGTTCTTTAAACTCAACATAGGCAGACGTGAGCCAGAATTCCAGTGTTAAGGTGTTTGTCTTTTGAATCTAAAGTATTTTGTTCCTTTTGATGCAGGTATAATCATCAGGGTGGGGGTTAGGATAAAAAAAAGACAATACAGGATTTTTGGGGCCCTGATATTAAAAGGAGCAGCAAGAAATAGCAGAATTGCGTAAAGGAAAAACTGGAACAAACTGGTTAGCTCCAGATATCCTTAAGAAGGAGCACTGGTATTTAACGCAGATGGATAGAATCATAGAATGCTTTGGATTGGAAGGGACCTTTACAGGTCATCTAGTCAACCCCCCCCTGCAAGAGCAGGGACATGTTTAAGTAGATCAGGTTGCTCAGAACCCCATCCAAGCTGACCTTGAATGTTTCCAGGGATGGGGCCTCCACTACCTCTCTGGGCAACCAGTTCCAGTGCCTCACCACTGTCATTGTGAAAAATTTCTGTCTTAAATCCAGTCTAAATCTGCCCTCCCTTAATTTAAAACCATTGCTCCTTGTCCTGTCACAACAGGCCCTGCTAAAAAGTCTGTCCCCATCTTTCCTATAGGCCCCCTTTAAGTACTGGAAGGTTGCTATAAGGTCTCCTCGCAGTCCTCTCTTCTCCAGGCTGAACAACCCCAACTCTCTCAGCCTGTCCCTGTAGGAGAGGTGCTCCAGCCCTCGGATCATCTTCGTGGCCCTCCTCTGGACCTGCTCCAACAGCTCCCTGTCCTTCTTGTGCTGGGGGCTCCAGAGCTGGACGCAGTACTCCAGATGAGGTCTCACCAGAGCAGAGCAGAGCAGAGGGGCAGAATCACCTCCCTCGACCTGCTGGCCACACTTCTTTTGATGCAGCCCAGGATATGGTTGGCCTTCTGGGCTGCGAGTGCACATTGTTGGCTCATGCCCAGCTTTTTGTCCATCAGTACCCCCAAGTCCTTTTCTGCATGGCTGCTCTTGATCCCTTCATCCCCCAGCCTGTATTGAAACTGAGGATTGCTGTGACCCAGGTGCAGGACCCTGCACTTGGCCTTGTTGAACCTCATGAGGTTCACACAGGCCCACTTCTCCAGCTTGCCCAGGTCCCTCTAGATGACATCCCGTCCTTCTGGCGTGTCAACTGCACCACTCAGCTTGGTGTCATCTGCAAACTTGCTGAAGGTGCACTTGATCTCACTGTCAATGTCATTGATGAAAATATTGAACAGCACTGGTCTGAGTATGGACCCCTGTGGGACACCACTCGTCACCGTTCTCCATCTGGACATTGAGCCGATGACTGCTACCCTCTGGATGCGACCGTCCAACCAATTCCTTACCCACTGAACAGTCCATCCATCAAATCCATATCTCTCCAATTTAGAGAGAAGGATGTTGTGGGGGACCGTGTCAAAGGCTTTACAGAAGTCCAGATAGATGACATCCATTGCTTTTCCCTTGTCCACTGATGTGGTAACTCCCTCGTAGAAAGCCACTAGGTTGGTCAGGCAGGTAAAGCCATGTTGGCTGTCTCAAATCACCTCCCTGTCCTCCATGTGCTCTAGCATAGCTTCCAGGAGGACCTGTTCCATGATCTTCCCAGGCACAGAGGTGAGGCTGACAGGTCAGTAGTTCCCAGGGTCATCCTTTCTACCCTTTTTAAATGGGATGAAAACATGGGAGACATCACAGTTCCCCCTCTGTACTAAGAGGAAATTCTTAAATGTGTCTACAACCACTGGAAAAGTGCATGGATCCTCACAGATACAGAACCAAACCTCTTCCAGTGTAAGAAGGGAAGCAGTCGGAGACTGGTGTTGGGCATCTGGGAAAGTTGGGGTCTTTCTGGCTTTATTTCTCAAGTCCTACAGCTAGATCTATTCACTCAGATGGTTTTACACAGCACTGTCAGGAAAGCCTGATTAGTCTGTAAGGGGCAGGGAAGATGCTGTGCTGGTACTGGATATCCTCCTGAGGTCCCTTCACACCTGGATTATTTTAGTATTGAAAAGCCATAAATTGTAACATAAAGAGGACCGGTATTACTAGTAAGTGGTCATGTTTCACTTCCTCAACATGAGATTTGTCTTCCAATGAAAAAACTGGAAAATGTGATGTTTAAAAGCAGACAAATTACGGAATTATCTGTCTTAATGCTTCTGGCGCTGAGGTGTAAATGCTGGAGCTGACAATTACTGGAGTGTAACGCCGTATCAAAAGGGAACATATACTTGTGCTCAGTCTACACATCACCAACACATACAGCACCTGCTCTAGCAGCAACAGAAGCAGAGCAGAGCACACTTTTTGAGCTCTGCTGCCAAGAGAAAAACCATCTGTGCTGCTGCCCACTTTGTCATTGTTAGCCCTATGGCCCCAGTAAAAAGACGTAAGGGCAGAACATGACCTCTTGGAGAACACAGTCAGCAGCAGGTGAAGATGAGCAGGAAAGAGCACGGTACGGAACTGGAAGTACTGGGCAGGAGTACAGCAGGGTCTCCATAACACAGCCAAGAGGCACTGAGCCACTGGTCGTGTACACCCAGAGAGAGAGTTGTCAGCTGCCTTTCTTCACTTACGTCCTTAGAGAATCATGATGGCTATGTTATTATGCACTACTAAGTACTGTGCAGGAGTATCTTCCAGAAGCATACGACAATTTGCCCAATTAACTCTAAAATAGCTCCACCCCCACCCCAAATCACTGTCATCTTTTAACTTCCAAAGCCATTACAAGCCTAATGAAGATGAGAATATGAGATGGTCACCAAGTTGCTTACCACAGTTAACCTTGTTAGAAGTGAGGAAGTTTTAAAGTTACTCTTGAACTCTTAAATAGATCACAGATACTGATAATGCGGCATGAGCTGCAATGCATTCAATGACATTTTATATATAGGAAGTGTTTCTTCTGCATTAACCGCATATAGAACCACATTTTTGTTTTAAGCTGATCTCATTTCCACAACTGGAAAGTTAAAACATCTCATTTAATATCTCCAAAGTCACACTGCTTACATAGTTTTTTGCCATCTTTCCAACAACAAAAGGTAACTCTCTATCCCGTATGCCAAGTCTTTTATTTGGAAATGGAATGCATAAAACAATGACTTGAACAGGAAAGTCTCACTCATTTTAAAGACTTAAAATGTTCTAATTTTATATTCTTTATGACTACTGTATATGATGTTATGTGGTCATTGTCATCAGAAATGCAAGACAGAAGACCAATAAACTCACAGCATGTAAAGGTGCAAGAGTGATTTGTCAACAGCTACATACAAAAATGAGTGATGAAACATTAGAAATACCCAAATATGGTACTCTGGACTTTGAGAAGCTATTCTAGAAGAACCAATAACTTGATTGTCTTGAAATGGCACAAAAAGGGATTCTGCTATATGCATTATTTATATCAGGACAAATTTTCACACACTTACATTTAACTATTATTATGAAATAGGAGTCCCAAATTAGTTTGCCTAACAGCAAAAAGCTCCTTCCAAACAAATCCAAACCAGGTACAAGATGACTCCTTTCCATTGCCAGTAGCATGTAAGGAGGACTTCAGTATAGGAAAGACTATTGTTTGTGACAAAAGAAGTTAGGCACGTTTCTGTATCTTTTTGGGACCCAAGTATTTATACGTTCAGACTTCTGCAGTATCAGCACTGGATAAAACCCACTTCATAAAGTAGTTACAGACTATAGGAGTAGATCTGTGTTCTTCAAAGTTATTCAATTAATATTTTCAGTCAATGACAAAGTGAAGTTAAATAGCCTTGCACAAACAGCATGCAATTTAATAAAGAAACTTAAGAATCATTAGGGTTAATTTGTAAACTTACTGACCAAGGCAAAACTAGAATTGGAAACTAGAATTCTGCCTTTTGAATTTTTTTTAAATTGCATTTTATTTGCTGCTGAAAGGAATGCACTCTTATATTTCCCTTACTGTTACTAAGAAACTTGCTTTTAAAAAAGTAGAATCATGGTTTCTAGATATAGCTGTGAAGTTTGAATTTTGGTATAATAATTCAACCTAATTATTTTTACTAATTTGAAAGAAACAGATCAAAATACCTCCCTTAATGAACTGTTCCCACGGAATATGGATTTTAAATTGCGTGAAAAGAAGATAGCTGTTCTTCACCAGGCTGTTTTTTTCCCTCTGTATCCAGGTAGTTTGTTGAACCTGTATTGTATTTGAACAAAATCATCCCACTTGAATGATGTGTGTCTCATCTTATAAATACAACGGGGCAGGGAAGGAGAGGGGAAAGACCAAGGAATTACTCCCTTTGAAACATGAGAGAATTGGCCTAGTAGATCACTGGGGTACCACACGATGAAGAATTTAAGATGTGTTAAGAGACTTTCCTAGCACATAACAATGATTTGCATTATATGAATACCTGCTATGCCAAGAAATCAGGTTTGTCAACAATGCAGAAGGATTTATATAAACTTGGATACATATTGAAAGAAATCATGTTACATTTTTTTCACATCTTTGTTCAGTTTAAGACAACTGAAACCCTCTGCCATGTTGTGGGCTAAGAACGTGGCAGAATTTGAGTTTCAGCAACCCCATCTCTCTCATCCTGTATTTCCAACACAGTTTTTTTAAAGCCATGAACTTAAATGCCCACATACAACTTACAAGTTTAATAATGATTTTTAGAATTTCCATTATCTCCATTATCAAACGAGAATGATTTGTAATTAGCATATAATCCAATATTATACATTTTATTTTTGACAGCCTCCAGTTTGGCAATAATGCTCAATTCTGCTGTAACACACTGGCTTGTTTTTTTCACTTTTCATAGCCTAGTGGCATGGGCACCACACTTCCAGTTAGCGAGTTGTCTTAAAAACGCAGATTTGGATATTAATTACAACAGTCAGGACAATTAGGTTTTCACCAAAGAGAAGTTTAAATTCAGGAAGTTTATTTAATGACATCTGGCAGACTGTGGACCTTGTGAGGACAAAAGAGGATCTTGAAATAGGAGGATATCAAAACTAGATTTTGGCAATATAGAAGATGTATTGTCCATGTAGTTCTGTCATAAGCTTTAAAAATACTCTTATTAAATAAGTTTTTCCTTCCTTAAGACCAGATAATACATGAAGCCAGTAAGAGTCCAGGGGTCAGAATCTTCTTCAATTCTTAGTTATTCTCTATGAGCTTTTCTTTTTGGCTTTTCTTCATAAGATTCTCCATACTCATTCACTCTGCTCTTATCCACAGGATAAAGCCTGGCAGAAAAAACAAATGATTAATTACAATATTGTCTGCTACCTGGAGGAATTAAGCAGTTCTGTGCTACTTAATTTTAAAAGTTAATTTCTTTCTCATCATATTCTCTATTCCCACTTGTGGCAAAAAAACCCCAACAGTTTTAAAGATTAGCTACAGATATATCAGCTTCTTCACATTAAGACTTAACCAGTTGTCTCATAACAGGGACTCTTAAGAGATGTATTAGCTCCCCTAAAGCTTGGCTGGAGTAGGTCTCAAGCAATCCAGGATACCTCTGAAACTTGAACCCAGTGTCCAGCCCCTATCAGAAGTTGTTGAGCTCTTAACTTCTAGAAAAATACCTTTGAAGGGGACCTATTTTACTACACTTACGTGCAATTATATAAACCTAAAACCAAAGTTCGCATTTAGTATTAATGATTATATATACACATCCATATATTCTGGTATAATGTGAACTAGGCTTAAAATTCTTGTTTGCTCCACATCTAAATATTTATTCTTGGAAACAAGAATACACTTTCTGTAGCTTATGAACAATATTTCAATGATTACTGCATATAGCCTTCTTCCCCATCTGATTTTAGTTACTTAAAGAATCTGAAACTTGCCAGATACTCAACTTACAAGGGAACCTGATAACTTGTGTTTGGAAACTAGATAAAGAGGAAAGCAGAGGAGGGCAATCCCTCATCAGAAAACATCCTTTGCTAGTGCCTTGCAGAGCTACTTTGAAAGCACACCTCAGATATTGAGCATATGTAGGCATGTAGCCCCTCAGCAAGGGTTAGAAGCCCAGAAACTCCTAAGATGGTTTGTGAATACAAGCTTAAGAATTGCTCTCCTTCACCTTACTTCAGGTGCTCATGTTTCAGGTTAATTTTTTTTTCTAACTTGCAAATGTGAAACTATCTGCTGAAAAGGAGAACTGCAGTTTTGGGGAGGGAGAAGGGGTAACTGACAAAAATTCTGTGAGTGCTGCGAGAAGAGGAATTTCTTGATTACTCTCTTAGCATGCTAAAAAAAGGTCCAGGAATACTGTCAGTTATGGGAAAACACTTTTGCTCCTCTTATTTGTACTGAGATCTCCTTTTCAGGATCCCCTGCTCAACATTCTCTTCACTAGGCATATACACAACTACCATTATCCAGACCATACTATATATTACTATGGTATAAAAATTCTGCTTCAAGTCTATCCCAAACCATTTCATAGTTCTTCATAGCAATAAGACTGCAACCATCTACAGCGTTGTAAAAACTCTGATTAATATTAAAGAAAGGCATACCATCTTTGGTAAAGATAGACCAGGAACACGACATCATCTCTAAAGCACGCCAGCCTATGAGATGTTGGCATAGTGATGATAAAAGCAAATATATCATCAATAAAGGTGTTGAATGCCTACAAATAAAACAGAAGTATACTTCAGTTGGCTGTGAAGGAAGGAAGTCATCTGTCATACAAAGCTACAGCAAACAGGCTTCCTAGAGCTATACTTTTCAGTAGGAACACAAACTACTTCCATATTTATAACAATACTTAAGGGTTATGCTGAAAAACTAATTAATGCAAACATTAAAATGCTTTCTTTTAATGAAGACCATGCTGTCTACTCCAGACCACACAATTATAGTTACAAGTAAAAAGGAAGCAGTACTACTTCAGGTAAATGAGTATGGTCAAGAGAGGGAAAAAACATGGATTCAACTTCAGTGAAATCTTTAAAAGAAACTGGCAAAACACTTTTATTCATTCATTACTCAAATGATTTAAAATTTACAAAAATGTCAGTTCACTTTCATTTGCTGTTGGAATTTGAAATTTGTGTAAAAACTTGTTAATTTACTGCTCTTAAGAACATTAACTTGACAGCCTTGGAGAGATTTTAAAATATTTTCAGTGCTCTCCTGGAAGTAATCATCCATTCCTTATCCGAGACATAATTTTCTACACCATTTCCACTCAACTAGGCATACTATAGGTTCTGTTTCTGAAGCAATAATGAAATATTTTCTCACTACTTCTTCCTGAGTGAGAAAGTTCAAATTCCAGACATCTGCTGGGAAAGCAAGGCAAACAGGCTCCGAGCATGCAAAGACAACAATATTTTGTCAGAGAAGGTAAAGAAAGTAAACAGAAGGGCAACTCCTCTGGATCTGGCTCTAGCCTACAGGGAGGACTAGAAATCAGCTCTTACAGTGCACCAGCTCTAGTACTCATCATATGGTGCAATAAACAGTTTCAACTCACTAAAACAGCAGGAAACAAATCCAGCAAAGAATATTCACTGTTGGGTTAACAGAGTCAGTAACATGGCTTCTCCTTTCAGTATTAGTACGCTGTACATTAATCCATACCATAAGAAGGGGGAAAAAGATGTGTTCTCTAAGCAGAGACGGACTCACTCTTCAAAATGAACCAATGTTTATAGGATGAAACAAAGCAGCAGCAGAATATGGGGGTGTTGGACAGGAAAGAGTTCTGATTAGTTACAACAGGAAAGCTCCTCCTGGCAAGTCAAAACAAATCCATCAATCCAAAGTGATCAAAGAATATGGACGGCACTTCTCAAGCCTGTGCACAGGTTTGTCACGGAACAAAAAAAACTTGGCAAGTTGGAAGAGGCAGCCTTTCCAAGTCAACACCCAAGTGAGTGATCCTACAAACACGAAAGGACCTAAATGCTCCATCCTTCAGGCACTTAGGCAGTCCTCATAAGCCATTGAAATTGAATGCATCAAGGCAGGCCCATCTAACAGTCTTTAGTCTAGCTAGTTTTCTTTTGAGATTACCTCATTTGAAGGTAGTCCTCATATAAGTATAAAGAGCATAAACATAAAGACTACAGAAACTGGAAAGTTAGACTGATCTTCATTTTTGCCAAGGTCTTCCAAAACAGGAAAGACTTCAAATTAAGGAAAAAACCAAAGCTCTCTAAAACAACAATCGCAGAGGAGACCTCAGACTATTCTTTCCACTCTTCAAAGTGCAGAAGAGAGCAAGCAACTTTAAGTATCCACTAGGAAAAAGGAAATTACCCCCTCCAAAGACCAATAAGTTAAACATAACTGAAAACATCCTATACTTCTTTCTACATACACACAAGCCTTTGTTGTGGGTAGCCTCTGGCATCTTAACAAGAACCACAAATGCTTCTGTAAGAAAAGGCTATTCAGCAAGAGAATTCTGCTGCTTTAAAGGTTACTTGCTTGAATACTGTCCCTTTGTTGTCTATTTAACTGCCGATGTCTCTGCTCAGTTATTGTAATTTGTTGCTGAAGTAAAATTGTGAAATTACTTCACTAATATACCTTTTACTCCCCTCTATTAAGAAACATGCTGATTTGCCTAGTATATGTCTGAAACACTAGATGTTTTTTTATTTTTTGACTATATTTCCATATCGAACACTGTTTAGTTGCTGTTCTGCTATCAGCTATACTTCAATCTGTTTTCCTAGATTGAATCCCCATGATTCCTTAGAAATATTAAGGCACCAGAAAGTTGGGCTATTGCTGTAGGCTCACAGAAATGGAAAAGCTATGAAAGGCACTTCAAATTTTAAGACTTTAGTTCTTTTGTTCCAGATCATCTGTTCAGAATTGGACACCATGTCTTGAGCAGTTTTTAACACTGTTTCTTGTAAAGTACTGATGTTCTGGAGAATTGTAATACATCAGCACAAAGGAAGAATAGATGAAAGCATTTATGAGTGGAAGCAGAAGAAAACATGGCACATGTTGATGGCATCAAGGTCTTGGTGATCCCAGCACATCCATCTAGGACTTCTCAGGACACAATGATCAGGAAAACAAATGACAGTACAAAAATCCTAATGACTCACAGAGGTGGGAAAGGATTGGAGTCAAAATACTATCAGCTCTTTAGGGGTACAAGAACAAAACTAGCACGTAGCTGTTGATTTAGGAAGGACGTAGAAGACATAGGAACTCAACAGTGGGTGTCCCTTGTCCTCCATATCAGCGCAAGGAATCCTGACTGGGATACTCAGGTACATCCATCTTGGTGCCTGAATACTACACAAACCACTCAGACACACATGTGGGTGCTTGTGGGTATGCAGGTATCAAAGCGTTAATAAGTTGACTTTGTTTTGAAATAAACTTACCTTCCCCTCTCCAAGGTCTGGTGTTAAGCTTTGCTATAGCATGGCATTATTTCCTACGAGGGGCAGTCTAGGCAGTGGGGACACCACAGCCCCCTTTCCACTGTGTAACAACCCACCACACATTTGTCACTACACTGCCCAGAAGCTCAGAATTACCACCCCAGCACAGAACAGTGTGTACATTACTTCAGTCTCTGGTAGCTCCTGGAACCTGCCAAAATAAGGTCTCTTAGTGGTCCTATCTGTTTCTTGAGAACTATCCTTTGTTAATATAATCTCTCTCTTCCTAAAATAATGTATTGAATTGAGACTGATTAGTTTATTTGCAGGACCAACATTTGCACCCACGCAAGACAACTGACAGTAGAAAAAAAACAGTATCATCATCAAAACTAGGACACAGGTATTCTCATATGGAAGTCATTATGAAAAATGGAAGTCAATATTTCTATTTTTTTAAAGACATTTGCAAACAAATTTGGTTCTACTGTCAGTTTAGTTCTTAAAACAAACAAAGCACTGTCAGCCTTAAGCTACATAATACTAAGCTGTTTCTCACAGAAGACTATTTCCAAAATGACTGCACCAATCTTTAAATTAGAGCTTTACTTACTTTGTATGTGAAAGCCTTCCACGGTAAGTGTGCAACAGATTTCATCTAGGATTAAAAATATCAATTTGTAATAAATTCTGGAAGAATAGACTAAAAAAGTAGGTTTTTATCACTTTTCAATCTTACCTTGTAGTTTACAAACAGCTGGGGCAGCATAAATAGGAAACCAAAAGCATACACTCCTGAAGATAAAAGATGGAAAACTTACAGACAAATGCACAATAGAAGGACACCACACAACTATACTTTCACAATTAGAGATTTATACTCATTTTCCTAAAGAGAGAAGATGCATCTCATCCTTTTGTTTCACTTTGGGTTGATTCTTCTCCCTTTCTCAATCACTGTGATAATTTTGGAATCTACAGTCAAGTTATTGCTCTATATTACACTGATCCAGCTGATAGTAGTTAATTTTCTACTTTTGAGTCTTGGCCTCCATTTGTAGAAATATGAAATAAAAAGAAAACATAAGGGACTCACCATTGACAAAGCTGTTAATCAACCAGGAGTACCAGCTACAAACAAAGACGACAGTCCAGTCATTTTTTCACCTCAGCCAAAAATATATACCTGTAATACATCCTCCACATAACTATGCTGACTACTCCAAGAAGTGGCTATGTTGTGAATTACTTTACACAAGAACTAAATACCTCGCATCTTCCTTTGATTAGGAAGGGCTCCAGAGAAGGTGCTAACAGTTTAAGCAAAGGATGTTTATCAGTGCATCCAACAAGTTTGCAGAGCTTTATCAACTGCTTTTATACTTTTTCAGAATGTTCTAAGACTTCTGCACCCAAAATGACATCAGATAATACTGCGCACTGAACCCTGACTGTATTAAGGCTCGCAAAGGTAACACTGTATTCTAAATACTAAAGAGACACCTAATATGGCACTGTAAGGACTTATCAAATTTCAAACAACAAATACCATTCAGTGCAAACCACTATAGTAGGCACTTAAAAAAAAGAAAGAAAAAAGTAAATACAAAGAATCTACATTTTCCCCTTCTTACATCTAAAAACCCTCCCAGATGTTCAATGGAGCACAATCTTAGCAACATAACAGTAGCGTTACAGATAGTGGTCAAATTCCATACTTCTGCTTGCGATAGTAAGAACAGCTAGTAATTGCGATGCTCAGGTTACATAATTTAAAATTAAACTTGCAAGGCTGTGTTAGTGACTTGTTAATAGCAACGTTACAGCCGTAGCAGCATTTCACTAATCCGCAAGCATCTAAAAAATGCATCAGAAAATGCCTCCAAGATTAAAGGATAATCCACTGTTAAGACTACTTGTTCCATCATATTTCCTTACAAATAGATTCAACAATGATAAAAATTCTATGGTATCCATTGTTTTCACTTTCTTAAGCTACAGCTCACAGAACACCTAGCATATAATATTTTGCAGTACTGAATGAATTTAAGAATTTTGTGAGAAAAGCAGAATTTTTAAATGCTGCATAGCTGTTAGCTCCTTACTACATCAAGAACCTTTTGAAAAAATTATTTTTCTAATAGCCCAGAAATTGCCCCAGTTGCTAGTACAAGTGCTACAGCCCATGTATGCAGCAACAGTAGCTCTTTCTGATGTTATTTTAAGCTACTGCTTGCTCTCCCTCCCATCCCTTCGGGGCCTAAAGACTATTAAAAATATGTCTACATGGCCATCACCATGCTTGCACTTGCAGATTTTTCTACTACACAGTCTTATGGCTGCATACTTGCTTCTGTCTCTCCGATACAAAATGAACTAGCTGTATTATTTTGCGTGAAGGTGGACAGAAGTTTCACCTTTTCATGAAATATTGAGTCTTCAGCTCTTGCTGAAGTATCAATATGTTGCTGTAAGCCCCTGACTCTAAAGGAAGAGAGCCCTTTCTTAAAAACGCTTTTGCTTGCTTGCTATCCTAGCTATCATATTTAGGAACAGAGGAACCTCTAACCTCTTGGTCAGAGCAAATAATTTTGGGACAGCTTTTGCTTCTCTCTGTTACTGGACAGGTTTAACCACTGAATTCCTCTCATCTCTCCTGTCACCTTATCAGTTCTCTGAACATCAGTGGCAGCTTTCTTCCTCCTCTTCTGATTCACAGCTTACTTGTGTATGTCAGCTATTGAATTCTATACTACAGTAATACCAAGTTACTTGCTAAATACAACAGCCTGTAGCTTACAGGATGTTAAAAAAACAGCTAGACTTTTAAGCTTTAGATCACAGAGAACAAGGAAGTTTCCGGTTCCTAGCTTATTAATCAAGCAAAATAAAATAACTGATTTCCATAACCCATCATCTTCAGTTAATTAATATGGGAGAAATGGGGAATGTTTCAATTCTGTATAAGATCGTTTATAGATTCACAGTACCTTTTGTATTTGACATTCAGCAAGGAGTAACCTGCACCTCCAATACACAATGGATAGAGCAAATATGACAAGTATTTCATAGCCTAGTAGACAATGAAAATAGTTTGTTAGCTTACATTTTATGTACAGCAGATTTGTCATGGCATTAACTAAAAGACAGCCATATAATTTTTTTCCTGAAAATCTTTTCCTGTTTCCAAATGTCTACTATTATTTCCAGTATGCTTCCAGTTCTAGAGAAGGTGGTGACAATCCCAATGCTCAGTTCAGACCACCAAGGACCTTAGAGCATAAGCAACAAGGGGCAGCATGAAGATCAGAGTCTAAGAGTAGCTCTCTGCTTAACTTCCTGATTTCTTCAACTCCGTTCAGAAATCAGGAAGCATGTGAACATTCCTCCAGTATAAATAACAAAGTACAAATATAAATTTTCAAATTTGTGAATGAAGACCCTTTAAGATATTTCTCTTCAGATAAGTCACTTGCAATTCTGCTTCTCAGAGACATGTTTCAACCAGATTCAGCTAACAAACAACTCTTTCACTGTTTCTTTTCATAAATTATTAGAATGAATCTTCACTATCTGATCATCCACATAATGATGATCCACTTGACAACTATGAAAAAATGGAAAATGCACGTGTAGCAATAAAGCATGAAACAAGTCAATCAGCAGGCCACATATATAAGACTTAATAGATCAGAAGTCACAGGATTCGCTCTTACCTGGGTATCATACTCCTCAGTTTTCTTTTCAGAGTCATTGTATGTACCAAACTGCAATACATATAAAATGTATAATCAAGTCAGAACTCGGGGAAAAAGCACTTGCTGTCCAACTCCCTAAACCGAGATTTAAACTGCAAACTAAACTGCTTAGACATTAAGCTAGGTAACAGTTCAAAGTTCTTATAAGCTTCTATACAAGAGAGTCACAAAAATGTCCTGTGCAGCCTCCCAAATACAGGGTAGGCAAAAACTTTAATTTTTCCCTTCATATTTTACACCAAACATCCAGGACTTCTTTGCTTAGGAAAGTGCTGTTGAGACAGCAGAGTTCACAAAGCAAAAGTGAACTCAAGTGGCTAAGAATCTGGCAGATGCAGGAAGCCATTATTAAAAACCATAACCATTTTCATGCATGAAGAGAGGTCAGTTATGCATTATCTCCACATCTCCAGAAATTGTGACTGCTTAAACACAGTTCCTTGAATACCGATAAAGGAACAACTGGAGCTATGAGCTACTCAAGATGCATACACTTCAAGCAGCACAAAAACCCAGTACTTCTTGTGAAGTAAACACTGAAGGTTAGACAACTGTTTCTCCTACCAACAAGGGAAACTTTCAATGGAGATTGTACTTCAACAAGTGTTAATCTGAATCCCAGGTTCCTCTGCACATCCTGCAAACAGTCTCAGAACTTAAATTTTTACCAAGAGGATTTGTCAAAGACTGTCCTGTCCCCAGAACTTGTCACATCATCTACTAGTTCCACAATGGAGAAGTTATACCTACGCCTTCATGAAAAATTCAGTTTCTTACTTCAAATCATGATGCCAGTTAAGAGTGCCTTTCCAGCACACTGGCAGGAGCACAGTCCCACCTGTTAAGATTTAGCAGGACTGACAGAGGAGTTCTGAAGTTTCTCACACCATAAATACACACAAGTAGCTTTTTCTTCTACAGAATTCAAAGAAATTCATAAGTTTGAAAAGGCTCATCTAGCTTTTGGATTAAGTCATCCATAAAGAGAAGATGTACATAGGAAACTTTTATCGTTTTTTTTTTTTAATCTTCATTTCACTGAAAGCCAAGTTGCACAGTGACCTGAAAAGAGATGGAAAGCTCAAGAGTGTAATCATTGACAGGCCAATGTCTACTATACCTGAATTTTGGGTCTCAAGCCTTGCCACTTGATTGTCATTTTCAAAGCTTTCTTCACTTTCCAGAGCTGTGATTAGCAAAAACAAAATGAGCATGTAAAGAGTTATCCAAAGGAATGTCTTATGCAGGATTCAGATACTCAGAATCAAGACCCCAGAATATCTATTTTAAGCACCCATTGCATAAAGCAGCAACAGCATGATTGCAGCACACTGCCTGCATCTCTATACAAAACAAATGCTGTGTCACCAGAGAAGTACAACATCCGGAGCATGCACTATTAAGTCTCCATATCAGATGATGTACTTTAAGTGAAATAATGTAGTCCTTCCAGGATATCTGGATTGCAGTGCTTAGGTGGGGGTTAGCTGCTCTCAGCACCAGCATGAACCCCAGGTCAAACATTTAGAGAATTCTCCAGTAACCACCTGCCAAGCAAGTTTTTACAGGCCTTTGAGGTCAGCTGGGATCTGCAAGATGAACATGCCTCAGAACTCCTAACAGTAATTAAGTGGGCACTTACATGGTCATTACATTTCAGTAGTGGGCTACAAGCAAAAGTCAGTGAATCCACTGAATTGTCTGGCTACTTACTGTATTGCTGCAACAGGTTGACCCTAATGTAACCAAAGGTTCAGTGCACCTGAAAATTTACTCATGTACCCACTCTGCTATACAGATTCAACAACTTAGCCAATGGAGTAAGCTCACCAGGAGAGCTACGCTCCATTAAGCTTTTTGTGGACAAGGTTTGTTTGTTTAAGTTTAGATATACCAATATTCTCTTCTCATCCATCATATCTTCCAAACAAGAAAGTGCAATACAGTAAAGACGATCCTTTACTGTCATCTTTGATGCAAGTGAGAAAATTACTTACTACAGAAGCAATGTCACTATTAGTACTGCATGAGTAACAGGTGTTAAGAACAAGTTGTGAAAAAGCTCTTCCCAGCAGACAAATTCCTTTGAGATGTATAGTCCTCATGTTCATTCTCACCTTGAGACAACCATGTTATCTCACCATCACTTGAGAGGAGAGATATGTTACTTCAACAGAACCTACAGAACATTTCCCCTCCCTTTAAGTGTCCCACACAGCGTTCCTATACAATCCTTTCAACCCAGTTCCCCCAGCCTCCAATCCAAAAGCAACATACTGGAAAATAAGGCACATGAAAAAGAAGATAGGAGCCAAACAGTCATAGGGGCTACAGATCTCAGAGAGATGTATGTAACAGATCTTTGGGCAGCTCCAAGAACAACCTCAGACAGGCACAATGACCAAATGAGATTTGGATCTGCCTGTGCTTAGGTAGTGGCAACTGAGAAATCCATCTTCATTATCAAAGAGAAATGCAAAATATTAACAGTTTTAATTTAACTTAAATCCTGTAGCATAGTTGATCATTCCTGTTACCCTACCATACATGCCTGATCTGGTTTCCACTAAAACTTCTTAAAAAAAAAAAAAAGTTATTTAGAGACCAGAGCTATTTCTTCTTCCCCACTAGAAACAAACAAAAGCATAATTTTTCTTGACCCGATACATTTTTAAATCATTTGACACTTTTGAATTTCTGAAGTCTTTAGATTCAAGGATTTTTTAAAATTTAGTTATTTAGATACAGGATCAAAATAAAAGATATTCTACAAAAGGAGCATCATATTTATAGGGATATATATTTATCCCTGAAACTGTTAAAATTTCAGACAGCTAAAGAAAGTTTGAAATACAAGACTAAATTGCTATTTATAGGAACAAAACCACTGGTAAATCTGATACAGAAAACTTAACACACAGAAATACATCAGACTTAAAAGCTCAACTTACTAAAAAATAAGGTTACAGTCAATGAAATGGTACTATTTAGGACGCTACCATTCATAGTTTTTGCAAGACCTTAATCTTTCTTATACAATAAGCTGAAATTTAAGGATCGCTTTGTGACTTTGCATTCAACAATTTAATCACCAACTAAAAATTCTGAACTGTTCTGTTTCCACAGGGATTATCTGCAACTGTAACAGATGTGTAGTCAAAAATTTCACGAGTCCTGAACTTATTTTTAAATACTGAGAAGTAATTAGATCTGCAAGCAACGCTAGGTAGAGAGATCTCCCCTTCCCATTACTGCTGACTATGTGCTTTACTACACATAAAGTAGGCTTCTAAGCAGTACCTGCAACCCACTGACTGGATACGATCTGCTGGAATAATGAACAGAGCCAGCAGGCTCCTCCTTCCCCAAGCACCTCAGTCACGCCCAGGGAGAAAGCTGCAGACCTGCGGCACTGTCTGATGGCACACAGCCTGCTCTTTGACAAATGTTTCCATGAAGGCTTGCTGACATGGTTATACATGCCTGGTCAGGAGCGATGCCTATCAGGTGATGCGACAGGAAGGAACCTCAGCATAACTCTGTGTTTGGTTTCCGCAATACCAGCTGGCCCATCCCAGAAAAGCCTGATACATATAGTTTAGTAATCTGATAAAGGGACACAATCTCCTCTACCACTGAAAGCCAGTTAAGCAATGCTGCTAAGACAGCATACTACAACAACAGTACTTTTCCAGTAACTAGCTTAGCATTCTTTTTCTACAATAAACTACGGATGTTGCTGCAAATACTGGTATTTGGTTTTAGGGCTTTAAGAACTCACCTCAATCACTGCACCAATGCCTGCTGGGATCAGTACCAGTAAACTTGTTTGTTCATCCAAAAGGAAAAGAAATATTACCACAGTACTAAAGCACCGCCAAAGCACTGGATAGAAAAAATGAAAACAAAAGGCTTATTAATATTTAAATGAACAGCTGAGATGACAGAAGACTGTTGGCCTATTTACTATAATTGTCTTATGCAGTTTAAGCATGAACTTCTATATACATCTTGATGTATCAAGTAGTCCTAGAAACAGCCAGTGATCTGTATACCTCCAGGCAAATAAGGAACAAAAACATTTTATGAAATCCTTATCACAAAGGATGAAAGGAAATCAGAATATTTAAGGAAGACTTCTGTACTGCAGCAATTCAGCAATGTATCAGTACTATTATGAACTATGTTCATGATTCTTGTCTCGAGGAAGCTGAAAGGCTGTGAGGTAATGTAATGTCAGCCTTTGAAACTCATACAACTAATTTAATGTTTGTAAGTGTTAGGAAATATATTTTAGGGTTATTTTTCAGGTTTTGCTAAGCCTTGGATGCTTATAGGTGTCTACCAACTAATTCTTAGATTTTAATATCCATCCCCTAAGCAGGAACAGAAAGAGAGAAAAGCTACAACACGCTCAGACATCAACAACTACACTGTACCATTCCAGAGCAATTGCCTGTCGCACCTCTCCCTCAGGGCAAGAAGGAAATACAGCCAGAAAGGCAACTAAGGCTTCCTATAGAGAGGATGGAACCATCAATTACTGGAGACTGAAGACACATACTTTGACAGTAAGGTTAAAAAAACCCTTTGTCACTCAGTCTGTCCAATTTGACTTTACTCACTTTTAAAACTGGCAATTAACACTTAATTCTGAAATTTCATGGATCATTTTGAATTTTTACTACCTTTTGGCATAGATATGCCAACAGCAGTATAAATGCCTTACAAAAACAAAGACACTCCAATGAAGATGATAAACTGATTTTCCACATGAGAAAAACATGTTGCTGTTCATCGTAATTTAGAATGCCTGATTTTTTTCCTGGTATTGATATTCCTCACATATTTTAATCAATCTGTATATATGATAGAATTAGGGATAATCTCAGAGGTCAAGTGACTCCAGGTTTATCATTTTGGTTTATAAACAGCATGGAAAAATCTATTAGAAAAACAAGCACTAAGTATTAGCACAACAAAAAAGGCTGGGGAGTGGTATGTTAAACCTCAAGCATCCAGGGCCGGCTACTACCTTCATCTGTCTCTAGGAAGGCTTGGCAGGATGTCACACCACTATGTTTCTCTCATCTTTCCTATATCCAAGTCAACTAAACCCTCCCATGCTCTTCCCCCCCAGGAGATTCTACTGCTCCTGTTTACACCAAAGCCCAAATCAAACAACAGCGTTACACTACAGCATTTTCCCTCCCAAACATTTTGGAACCTGTAGTTATCTACAAGGAACACATGGGACTCGCAGCACAGCATTACCCATGATAGCACATTCTCTCCACCCACAGGATTTTTTCTGGTCCTCATTCTTTTCCTGAAGTATTTTTCTGTTCCTTCAGCAAAGAAAATCTGGTGACTGACTTAGTATTAAACTTATTCTCAATTGTAAGACTGTCAAAACCTCAGAAGTGACACAAGTGCTTAAAAGCAAGTGATACTTGAGCACAATGCTAACAAAGTTACCAGCCTGTGTTAGCCACCTTCTTTTCATACACAAACACATCTCATTTTGCCATCTTGGTGAATCTACAAAGTTTCAACTTAGAGTAAGACAAAAACCACACAGTATATATTAGATAGCACATGAACAACACTTTGCATTCTGGCCCATACCTGCTTTTGTAGACATCCCAATCATGCTCCTCTTTTTCTTCCAAAAACTGATGTCATTTTTGAATGCAAGGAAATCAAAGAGAAGCTGCAAATAGCAAGAAACACACTCATTTGTTCAAACGTGCACTAGTTAAAGACTACCAGCTGAACTGTTAAAAATGCATTTAAGATGGAATTGCAAGAAAAACCTGTTTTAGAAGCCTCGAAAATAAAAATTAAATACCACAAATAAAAGCTAAAAAGAAAAACTGATTTAGAAGCCCAAGCTCCAAAAGCAGTGCAAAATGACAGGAGGAATTCCAGGTACTGCTACTACTACAATGCTGCAGCCGGTAAAGAAAGTTAGCGACCCAATACAGGGTAACGCATGATAGAGGATGAAGAACTGAGGACCCTGAGGAATGGCTCACCTTCTTGACAGACCAGGGAAAGCCACACTAAATTAGATTCAAAGTGCTTTGCATTGAATTGATAGTCAATTTAGACTTGGACAGTACCAAAGTTTTTTAAAAATTCCTAAAATACAGCAAGTAATTTTCTCCTCTCTATTTCATCACCAAGTTGATCTGAACTTCAAGGACATTTTAGCACTAAATTTACTTGTACTGAGTATTTTTTCCAGAATTTTCAGTATTTTTGTTCAGAATAGACTATTTCAGTTGGAAGGGACCTACAACGATCATCTAGTCCAACTGCCTGACCAATTCAGGACTGACCAAAAGTTAAAGCATGTTATTAAGGGCATTGTCCAAATGCCTCTTAAACACTGACAGGCTTGGGGCATTGACCACCTCTCTAAGAAGCCTGTTCCAGTGTCTGACCACCCTCTCTCGGTAAAGAAATCCTTCCTAATGTCCAGTCTGAACCTCCCCTGGCGCAGCTTTGAACCATTCCCACGCATCCTGTCACTGGATCCCGGGGAGAAGAGATCAGCACCTCCCTCTCCATGTCCCCTCCTCAGGAAGCTGCAGAGAGCAATGAGGTCACCCCCCAGCCTCCTTTTCTCCAAACTAGATGAGCCCAAAGTCCTTGGCCACTCCTCATAGGACATGCCTTCCAGCCCTTTCACCAGCTTTGTTGCCCTCCTCTGGAAGCATTCAAGGACCTTCACATCCTTCTTGAATTATGTGGCCCAGAACTGCACACAGTGCTCAAGGTGAGGCTGCACCAATGCTAAATACAGTGGGATAATCACCTCTTTTGACTGGCTGGTTATGCTGTGCTTAATGCACCCCAGAACGTGGTTTGCCCTTTTGGCCGCCAGGATATTTTTCAGTATTTTCTTTAAGCATTCACTGTCTTAAAAAAAAAAAAAAAGGCAGATTCAAGAAATTCTTGGGTCAGAGAATTTTAATGAAAAAGTGTATTTTTTTAATTTGGGCAAGTGATACACAAAAGAAAAAACACATCAGCAGAGCTAGTCCCAGCCTACAAATATCTTACAACCTAATAAACTGAACTGAAAAAAAAAAATTAAAATGGCTGGGAAGTGTAAGGGTTTCCAACCAAATTAATTGCATGTAATGTAAGTATAAAGAAACATAACATGCCCAGCAAGTTCTCATCTATCTCAGAATATGGGAATTGTATTAGGCAGAATTGTAGATGACAAAAATGTTCAAAGTAGAACAATTAAGTCTAAAAAAATTGTTCATTAAAACAAAGATTCATATTTAAACCAAGACACACACAATGCTGACAGAGAGACACAACAACAACCAACCATGCCTAGAGCCACAAGCTCTGCCCTTTACAGCAACTATTTTTTTAAGTAATCTAGATCAGCTGTTCTAAATTTCTCCAGGGGTGAGAAGTCAGAGACTCAAACCCTACTGTTGGTGCCTGCACTATGCCACTGCAGCAGTAAACTTTGTGATAACTCAGCTTAGCAGAAAGTGTGAACCCATGTTGACAGGCATATTAATTCTGGGTGCTTTGGTTCAGATAAAAAAAAAGTGATGATAATGAAGTTAAATGTTTTCCATTTCAGTCAAGACTTAAGTTTATACCTAGTTATCTCATATTTCTATCTTCTTTGAGATTTTTATATTAACTTGGTACTGGAAATACAGCTCACTTGTACCAGAAACCTCTTCTACTGCTCTACTGAAATTACTATTTCCAAGAACAGTTTTCAATAAATGAATTTAAGTTCAACCCACCTCCCACTCCTTTTTTTTTTATTTCATATGCTGTAATTCCTAAACCCCAAAGTTTCTCCACTTACATGAAATGCTGCTACGAAGAATGTCAAAGCCAGAAAGTACAGGTTAGTATCAACAAAAATTCCTTTTACTTCATCTGCATCCTTTTCTGAAAACCCTAAGAGAAAGAACAAGTAATTATGCAAGAAGTAGTAGACAGTTAATTGCTGTTATGCTAAAGTATGAAAGGAATCTTATTTCACCTGCACGTGTTTTATTAAGGAATCATAAATCCAAAACAAGATGGCAGCTTTATTGGTAAACCCCATGTCTACCTATATTTTGGGTAGTTATTTGGCTTGCCTTAAACAAACCCCATCAGTTACAAGCAGACTGATGTGCCTTTGACACGTTGTGTAACTACAACCCAAGCTGAACACCAGAGACACAAATGGCAAGACAAAAGAAGTCATTCTGGCTTGAGTGGGAAGAAAAAGGATTATTCAACTTGGCCTTTGAGCTTTTATTTGATACATAAGAAAAGTGAGCTTCACATTAAAAACCAAAAAATGAGAAAAGGACTACACTGTGGAGGACAACAGAAGTCAGTGGGAAACATGGCCATATATGCAACAGTAGAAACCCCTGCACCAAAGTGTGTGTTTTCCAAAAGACACAGCATCCCTTTGAACTCCTTCAGCCAGTGTTAAGATCCCTTCTTCATGAAGCAGAAAGTTCCAGCCACTGTGATTGAAGTCTACCGTTCTCAGAAAATACACAATGCTGCATTTACGGCAATGGTGCTAGTTATGACATTGGTGAGTTCAGTACCAATTTACTTCATCATATCAGCTGTCCTGCATCACAGCAAGAAGAATGCGGACTTACCCATTTTCAAGTGATTTTGGAGTTTTGCTACTGATCTAAGGTGACCTTTTCATAAGTTATTCCAAAAGGAAAATTTTAAGCCTTATGTTTCACTATCTGCATACTTATAGAGAACAAGCAGCATCTTAGGTAAGCTTTTTTCCCAGGCAGAGGAGGTACTCCTGGGATGACAGGTCTTGACATATACATCCATCACAAGACAGCCAAGACATGCAACATGAAAATTTAAGTTATGCCATTCTGAGGAGGCTCACAAGAATTTATGGAGAAATAATGGTGGTCAAATGCCCCACACAAACTCTGAGCAAGCAGTTACTTGATTCTTTCAAGACAGTTATTTTAAGCGCAAATACTTGTAGCTTCGATGTACATTAGCCTGGGCTAAGGAGAAGCTGCTGGATTGTACTTAGGATGACCTTATTCCTTACCCGTCTTCCTTCCCCCAACAAAACATGAGAAAAGCTTAGGCTACAAAAAGAAACTGAGAAAGTCTAGACTCTTAGTTACACACTGTATACAGATATTGTGTCTTACAATAATACACTCTGACACTAATGCTGAACCAGAACAGGGTTTTTTTTCCCCCAGAGGAATCAGTGCCTTAAATGTTAAGCTGTCCATCATAAAATGTTAATTCAGAGATCACAGTGAATAACCAAACCCTCTCCTCTTAGTGACTAAATTTTATTGAACAAACAACACTGAGTAGTATGGAAGCAGCATTACCCCTGCATGTGTCTCTTGGGACACTAGTAGAATACTGCATCTATCTGCACTAAAAAAAGATAAACTGGGAAGGATTTAAGAATCATTAAAATAATACAGCACAGGAGCTTTTAAGATCTCTTGGCCTGAAAAAAAGTTTAAATTGCTATCTGAAGAGCTTAAAAAGAGAGGATCAGAAAAAAATCCTACATTCATATACAACAACACCAGTTCAGTTACGATGTAGTTCCTTACCCTAGCATAAAGAAGCCAACTACAGTCTAGCAAGAGAAAACTAAGTCAGCAAAGATAACCCTGAAAATAAGATGTGGATTTTTAAGAGTGGTGATTAGACTCATAAAGGTGTGCATCAGTGGAACAAACATTTAAAGACAGTAAACGCTTGGCTATACCATCACCAACACAGAGCTTATGAACTTCAGAGTGAAAGTGTACTCTTACTCCATTACATTTAAGCAAAACACAGAATTTAATAGTTTCAATGCATGTAAAGCCTCCAGTTTATCTGAATTACCTTATAAATTTGTAACTGAGCCAAAGTGAGCGCCAGCCAGTTCTGAAGTGTCAGAAGCAGTATGATCAGAACCCAGATTCCTTCTTCACGCTCAGCTTCAGCCCAAAGACTTTGCTATGCCCGCCTGTTTTTCACTGTAGGTTTATGGCTACAGTGAGCAGCTATATATAGCTTATATCAAAGCTTATGAAACACCAATCCAGCTTTTCTGTTCCACGGATGACAGGGGAAACCTGTGGTGAAAATTCTCTCCTCTATTTTGGCGTCTTATGCTTTTATAGTAGTACTATCCAAATAAAATTTATTTAAAAAATGGTTAATTCACCTCTGTATTCTTGTTTCCTACCACATGTCAACATTTTATTTCCATCTTTACCTTAAGGTAAAACAACTTAAGATTTGTAGCATTAAACCTTTTCACCAGCTAATCAGAATGAAGAGAGAGTTAAGTGTCATCTATGCACTTACAAGAAAAAAATTTTAAGGGTTGGGCTTTTTTTTGGCCTAAAGTCATTAAAGATAAAAAACATACCAAATTGTTGGAGGGAGTACACAGCATCCTGCATGTGGATCCAAAATCTGAGTTTTCCAAGAGATATTTTGTCATATGACACTGTAAGAGGTAGCTCTGTTGTTGAACGATTTATAACCTGTATTTCAAAAAGATATAGTTTCATTTTTAATAGCAGAAAAATTGCAACAATTATTTCCATTCATTTTTTTTAAATAATGGAAAGTGATTATATCACACTATGATTTAATCACACAATTTTAAGAGCTCAGTTTGTTTTTTGAAAGGGAATAAGATCTTAGACTTCTATACTATGCTTGAAGTCTTTGGGTTTTTTTCCAAGAAATGCTAAATTAGCAGTTTGTTCTGTTCAAGTTCTTATAGCAACCTCACTGTTACTGTATACAAATGCCTCTGAGACATGTACATAAAGTTCCCTCTACTGGTCTCAGCTCAAGTGGGAAAAGTGTGCTTAAGATAATTCTCTCTTTTGACAGTTCTTCTCTGAATGTATATGCTAAGATTACCTAAACTAGCAGATTAAAGGAAAAAAAAAAATCATATCCCAAAGGCCATAGTCAGAACTTTACTAAATTGAGGCTGTTTCTGAGAGAACTTAAAGTTACAACAACTCATACCAAAACAAAAGGTGGGGAAGGAAGATGATCCTACTTGCTCGGACTGGTGAAAACACCACAGCTAAAGCTAAGCAAGCTACTCTGCCTGCAAGACTTGGGATATGGGGTGTCACAGAAATCTTCTTCCTGCTCCAAGTGAAATAAATTTCAGCTAATCCTCCTGTGTCTTCTACACTTTAATTAAGAGAACTACTTGGGGCCCCCTAAAAAAAAAAAAGTCTTAAATTGCCTCAGCTCCTTCTGCATGATAGGTGACTGTCTCTCGAATAAGTTTAAAACAAAGAAAAAAAAATTGTCCTCACAGATGTTAGAATTCTCCACAGCTACCTAGGTACAAGTTCAGGCAGTATGTTTTAAACTTTTAAGGATTGCTCAAGACTACAGACAAGCAGGCACTCTGAACTGCAACAGTTCAAGATCTATTGCTCCTGGCTCCTAATTACTACCCAATCATAATTCCCATCTCCGAACTGCTACTCTACACTGTACCTGCTTCTACAGTAATTAGTCAGCTGACACCTATCTGAGATGAATAGGCTTCTTCTGATCCTCATGTTACAGAACATGGCTTTAGCCTCCCCACGTATCAGTCAGGTGTGAACTGGGGATTACCTTCACTCTCTCATTCACTCTTTCCTCCAGTGAGTACAAACAATTCTCAATCTCACCACCCTCCCAAGACCCTCTAAGCTTTTCAGACAGTGGCAGAACATGGAAGAGAAAGGGAAGCCGAAAAAGTTTTATAAATACAGCAGGGAGAAAGCTTGAGAAACTAAAATGGTGTTGGGGATCTCTGAACTGTCTGGAAAAAAACCCACAACAACAAACCAGGGTGAAAACAATGTGGTTAGAGCTGACGGCAGAGAATGCTGGCGAGATTCTACAGCTGTTTACCAAAAGCTACATAAACATCTTCCAGGCTGCTTCTCCTTTTTAAAGGATGCCTGTAATCCCTCCATTCTCATTCCAATTTCTCAGCCAATCAAAGATAGCATCGACATTTCTGGGAGAAAAGGAAAAGACATTTTATCTGTGCAGGACAGAGAGAAAGCAAAAATTTTGCAAATGCATGGGTAAATCACGTGCAGCAAGTGCACTCTACACAGACAAAGCACTACTGAGGAGTTAGGGGTAGCACAGGGAGAAAATCGGATTGCAATACAAGACAGAGATAGGAATTCTTCAACACCAAAAGCAAATTAAATTAACATACAAAGATTGGAAGAATGAACTCTTTCTCAATTAACAACTAAAAGTCCACAAGCGCTGCCTCACAACCTAGTTGAGTGTGATGGTTGCTAAGCCTTTGAAAACTAGGAAGTTACCAAACCTCTGCAATACAACCTACTCTTGTAGTACGGCCTCAGAACATCACATATTACTTCTAGCGCTCTACTTTATTAGTCCTACAAAACAGTGTGTAAACAAAGTGAGTAAGTTCAGCGGTATGAATTTTAAAGTTTTCTCTTTATTAAATCAGAATCCTGTGCAATCTCCAAATCCCCAGCATTGGTAAGAACACGAGGAACACATAACCTGTAGACTACAGTACTTACCTTAGAAGACCTACATCTGGATCAAAATAATAGTCAGTTCAAAATCTACACAGCCTAGCACAAGCAGGGAAAAATGCATTTTCAGCTCCATGACTTTTAGGTTGGGCATACCAAACAGACAGCATCTGTGCCCCTATTTACAGTCAAATGCCAACCTTGCTCCACAAAAGCTGTATCATCTTCCCTTATTCTTTCCTGCTCTTCACTTACTCCTCATTATCTCACAGTATGCATACTATTAGACCACTCTTTCTGCAGGGCTTGCGAGCAGTTTGGCAAGTCACTACTGAGAAGTCACGTAAGCCAGTGCTGAAGGGGAAGTTTGCTGGTTTTGACGGAATAGTCTTTGCAGCACTTCTCAGGATCTTTAACAGCTTTAAGGCAGTGAGTTACAATAGCATTAACCGTGACATGCATGACAACTGCAGGAATGCTATTAATAACATGAGTATGCTAAGTTTATTTGTAAACAGGGTACATGACTTGACCAGTTAGAAGCTCATATGAATGTACTGAACTGAATGAGCTGTGGCAAGAAACTTAAAACAAAGGACAATGACCACTGATAAAGACATCACAAAAGTATATCTAAAGAAATACTGAACAAAACTATCTGCTACCAAGACTTGTAACAAATGCTCAGAAGTTTATTTTGCTGAACAAGCTTGGGGTGGAGGGGATACAAGTTCTTAAAGAAGATTCTCCCCAACACTAAGGCACAAAATTCTTTGTCTGAGCTAAAGTTAATTAATTGGAAAGACAGTTTAGAAGGTCTATGCAAAGTTTACATCTACCAAGACTTCAATCTAGAAGATGCTGAATCCAGACATGCTCATTTAACAGTTTTGAGACATTCCCCAAGACTTTTGTTCTCAGCAACTCTGATTGCTAAATTCTAGTCAGTGCAATTGAAAAGAACTGCAGGGCTTAACTAAGAGCTGCTAAGATGAACATGGTTTAGATGCAGGGGACTGCCATGTGTAACTTGTAGTAAAGGAACTGCATGATTTCCCACAAGAGAAGAGTTGGGCAAAAACTGAATACAGAAAATTCTATTTAAATGTATAAACCCCCCCCCCCTTTTTTTTTTTTTAACTGCAGGGGTGACTGAACACTAGAACAGGTTGCCCAGAGAGGCTATGGCATCTCCATCCTTGGATATATCCAAAACGTAACTGGAGAAGGTCCTGAGCAACCCGCTCTAGGTATCCCTACTCTGAGCAGGGACATTGGACTAGCAATCTCCAGAAATCTCATCCAATCTCATCCTTCTGTAATTCCATTATTGAAGTTTCTAAGTCCTGATTTGTTTGAGTGCACAAAATTATTTGATGTACTGCCAACACCAAGCTTTCAGGTGCTCAAGTTACTCTAACATGATAGAGAGCACCACCAGAAAATTTAACCATGACCTTTTCAAGATAAGAGAATAGCTACTGACTTATCTCAGCATAGCTCCAGTATCAGCTGTGTTCAGTATGCTCATTTCCCTAGAAGATATCAGAAGCCGCTCTGGGATGCTAACACAACTTCTTCAGCTTAGGGAGTCAAATTGCTCATGAGACTCCTCCCACCACAGCTGGTGCTGCAGTGATGTCCTCCATATCCACTCAAAAGGCAGAAGCAATGGAATCCAAATATCTTTTGGTGAAATAGAAGGGAATGCTTGGCAGATACTTCTGCCAGAGGGGAGTCTCAAAACCCAGATCCAGCCTCTGCAATTACCACAGTTGACCACATTAAGTTAAACAGTCATTGATAGAGTCCTTTTGTGAATTTATACTTTTTCATTACAGCAAACAACCTATGAAAAAATCTTAATTAAAACAACATTGAAGATTACTGTTAAAAGTAATTAAAGGTATTCTACTACTCACCATCAAATCTTTCACTCTGTTGCTTAGCTGATCAATAAATAATATTGGAAGGTAATGCACTGTCTTCCCCAATTGAACCCTAGGATGTTTAAACATGGATTTTATGACTGTAGTGATCTAAAAAGAAAACTACTTTTATTCAAATTAGCACTCATTCATCACTTTCAGATCTACCCATGTAGATATTTCCCACCATCTTTTCAGGCACATTTTCTTTTAACACACAGCAAGAAAGAAGCCACTAGCCTAGAGTCTTTCATTGAGAAATGTCTGTATAAAAAATTAGGCATGTCACATTTCTCCTTTTAGTTTGTTTTTACTTTTCTGTAGAAAGAAAGAATAAGCAAAAAAAAAAGGACAAATGAAATTGGTTGTGATGATGCTGAAGCTGTTGCATGACCAAGGGTAGAGAAAATTAAAAAGTTTGTTGAAGAGAAACATGCTGAAGCTTACTACCATATATTTGCATCCTTTGTCTCAAGTATCCCTCTCCTACTGTAACAATGACAACTCTCCACCATCTCCCCAACTTCTCTGCACCCCCAATGACATCTATCAGGTCAGCAACAGCACATGCTCTAGCTAGCATGGGACTATGAACATGATGGCTGGTACGCACACAGGAAGGCTAGATACTACTGGAGAGAGTGCACAAGGAGCAGAAATCTTCTCTGCCTTCTCTTTAACAGAAGCTCTGGTTTGGATTGCTCTATCACCTCACCATCCTGCATGAAACCAACAGAAACTTCCCAGCCTTTGAGCCCTCTACAAAATTGACCACTGGGAAGTTATTTAGCAAATTACAACCTATATGCAACTGCTTTGTCAGTATCTTAGAAAAGTATTTAAACTAATGTCCTAAGAGAGACAAATTCTTGAAGTTCTTCACTAGAAAGGCAGTTATCTACACTGTGATGTTCTCGGTGAAAGTCTATGGAACTAGCAAAATGGAGCTTTTTAAAGTCTGAAAGCTGAATTTTAGTTGTTGACAAAAGAAAAAAGTCTCTATGCATCCTAAGAAAGACTGCATACTAAATATACCATGAGCAACAGTAACATAGGAAAGTACTAAATCGAGGCTCAGAAATACTGCTTGGTTATTTAACTGCCGAGGTTTAGATTTCTATATAATAACTACAATTAAAGCTACTGCTAGTGGAATTGCAGCAGGCCATTTCATATCCAAACTATTTCCTGTATAATGCAATGACAAAACAGCAGTGATACGTATCTAAACATGACCAGAAAAAAATATCTTTGTTCATCAACCCCAGTCCAACCCCTTCTTGTTATGGGCCTATCTTATGAGTTACTAAGTTTATCTATTCTGGCTGGGAAGCTATCCCAGAACCCCAGGGTCTGCTGATTAAGCAACTACTTCTGGATTTAACAGGATACTTGCAGAGAAAGGCATCTACATACAGCAGCACAAGCCAATACAGCACTATTCATATGGTTAACACTGGAAGTAATTTAAGCAAGCTGTGAACAGAAGCTACTGCCTGCATTTAGTGGCCTAAAAATCTATCCCTGCGTTTTAGTATTTTCTTCAGAAAATTACATAATGTACGAACACACATTGTCAAAGTAAAATAAAACCAATCATAAAGGGAGAAAAAAGATGCCATAGGAGATCAGCTGTGCCTCTTCAGCACTTGCAGTTTGTACAGATAATTTGCAGATAAAGGATAACTGGAAAGGTCAAGGGCCAGTAATTGCTTTAAAGGCCAGAAGTATGATTTGAGAACAAGGGGGTATGAAGTCTGCTGTAGCATTTTACTTGTGTCTTTGTAGTTCTGCTTTTCTTACTATGATAACTCCATACAAAAAAGTATTCTAAACTCTGAGCTGCCCAGGAACAAGATATCTCCAATAACGTTTTCTAGTACATAATATCTTACTAAGTGTCACTACCAAAATGCAAGCATTAAGAGTATCTATTCTTGTCTCCTTAAATGCCAATTTAAACATAAAATACTAAAGGAGGCCAGGGAGGATTTTTGAAGAAATGTGCAGTAATTTTATAATAACAAATCTAGCAAAATTAAGTCATCGACTTACATCTTCATGTAACGGTGAACATCAGCAGGGAGGGATGATCCATCAAACACAAAATCTTCCACCATGACATTTAAAGTTAATCTTGACCTCCAGTGAGAGACAGGTTCATCTAGTGCATTGGTCTGTTTTTCTGCTTCAATTTGCTTTAAAAATACAATAAGCATACATACTCCTAAACAATACAGAATTTTGAATAGGATAATACTCTAACTCACAGAAAGCATGGAGTCATTAACTATATCGCAAAACAGAAGCCCAGTAAGAAACACTTTACCTTCATTTTGACCAGATCAAGTATTTTGCTCAAATACAACAGAACAGATTGTAAAGGCCCACCATAATCTGACACTGAAAAACTTCAGTGCCCATTCACAGCCTTGCTCATCAAGAATATATTCAGCTAATTAATCTTATTACCTTCGGAATGTGGATACTAGTCAGAAAACGTCACTTTGAAATAAGGACTGTAGAGTAATCAGATGTTACTTCAAAACAGTCAAAAGGATGTGGATGATCAACCATATTAATTTTGGGGAGTAAAAAGATCAGACCATTTGTTTTGAACTTCTGAGCTTCCAAGTGCTGTGTAAAGCAGTGCTGAAACCGAGTATGACCTTAGCTTTCAGTAGATGCTTATGCCCAGAGCATTCTACTTCCTTTTCTTTGGATGAATACCACCTGTTCTGACTTTTAGTGTTGGACTCTAGTCTCAACTCATTTTCAACTTTATTCTGACAGGATTTAGAAACAGCACTGCTGGCTACAGGCATATTTCAGATTCCAAAGAATAACAGAGTGAAGTTCTCAAGCTCCACTTAATATGAGGCACAACAGCCATTCACAAGTATTTCATTAAATAACACTACATTTCCCCCCCACCCCGGTGAGTAATCATAGCATTTGTCAAAGGATACTATCTTAGTCTCTTGAATTGAAGTGGAAAGTAAGAACATCCTAAAGGAAAAGAAGTGATTTGACATTGGTCACTCACCAATGTCAAAATCAAGTTCATGTCTCTATTTTATAAAAGCAAAGCACGTTATTTCACATGAATCCAATTCACTATAGAAAGCAGCATCATGCTGTTACAGAACAATACAGTATTTCTACCAAAAGCAATGAATCCTTAAAGAAGTAATGTTAACTAGGGAAGTGTTTTAACAGCAGCCGGTGTTACAGAGGGCTCTACCTTTGCTGTGCTGAGCGGTCTACTATTAACATACAAGGCGATAATCAAGAAGAGGGGTTTTAATTTTTTTTTTCCTAATATCATCATTAGTGTAAAGATGCAAGCACAGCAGATGCTAACATTAGAAGTGTCTATAAAATAAATTACTTTTTTTGCAGTTGTTCACCTATAGATGAAAAAACCACCTACCTGTGTGGCTGATTCTCCAGTGAGCAAATTAATCTCTTCTGGTTTAGGGACCATGTATGTGGTCAGAGGGCTTACTATATGCACCTGCTTACCGTCATGCCAAGGCAAAATGCCAGCATGATGAAGAAATACATATGCATATAATGTGCCATTATTTCGGGTTTTCTTTGGTACAGAGACATTCACTGTCCTAAAATACAAAATAAATACATTATGAGATGACATAGCACATGCTGAAATATTTAGCTGTTACATATAAGGATCACTGAAGGTGTTCTGAAGCAAGAAAAAAAAGGTTGAAGACATAAAAAAAAGGAAGAGACATTTGGGTTGCCTGGCACACAACAATTAGTTCTGGCTAATCTGCCTAATGAGCCATGGCTGGATGGGATCAATTTATATATTCCAATATGTATCACAATATTTGCATTTCCAAAGTTTTACTATTATCTTATGATACTTTACTCTTTGTCCAATTAATACCTTATTACCCTAGATAACACAGGACTGCATAATCAGTTCTTTTGTTGCTTTCCCCTGCTGATAGGTCATAGGGCCAAAATTATCACAGCACTTGTAGAAAATAGCCTTCCATGTGCCGAATATGTATCAGATTGTATACATGATGCAAAGTTTAAAAAGAAAAATCACAAACTTTTGCCAAGTACTTTGCATTAATAAAGTACCTTCTCAGCTATGGCATGCTAAGCACAGAACTCTAGATTGGAGCCCCAAACCATGAAGTTACTCCCCTTGTGTCAGCCAAGAAATCATCCTACTTGCAACCCTGCATAATGCCTCCTCTAGTCCTGTAAATTTGCTCAGGTTATTTTGCTCTGACTACTTTCAATGGCTTAGCAGACTCTGTCAGTGAAACAATTCTTATATTTTCATGTCTGTCTGAAGTTTAATATGACCTAAACTGCAGACCAATGTGTTCTTTAATTATAGGAAATGCAAAGCGTGAAAGAACCTGAGAGACTCTGCGACAAGAGAGTCAAGAATAAGGCGACTATTTTAAACAAAAAAAGGCGAGGCAGCAAATATGAAGTATAAAACAAGTAGTTCTAATAATTTTAATAGTATAGAGTCATACGCAGAATGCAGTGTTATACTCAGAAATTTGTCTAGGGGCAGAATCTTATTTCATCTTAGCACCAGCACCTCTTCAGAAGATGTCAAAACCCTAAACTACCAGAAAAAGGTTTACTTTTGTGATTATTAGCACGGAAACAGTTATAGAAAAGCATGTTGCTAAAATACTGGAAAAGAGAACATGGTTTGACTTCTTCCAAGTTCTATTCCAGGTCTGAAGCCACAGCTATTAAAAACAAAACATCACGTAGCTAGTAGACTGGCTACACATGTCATTAGAGAAAAGTCTGAAGAATTTAACAATGGAAAGCCATTTTTACTATTATAAGCAACGCACACTTTTACAAAACATTTGTCTATATGGCTGAAAGCAGTACGCCGATCCAAACTAACCACTACTTAAGTTTACCACATCATACGTACATTACTGATCTAGCACAGCTAGTAAGATGAACGTTTAGAGTGGAATCTGAAAATTAAGATAGACAACATAGGACAGCGTTCAAGATTTGTAAATCTACAGGAGGGGAACAGCCGTTTCTGTCTTTACTGTATAGCTTTGTTTTGCACGCTTTATTTCTTGCAACTATGAGATGATTTTCAGGGTAAAAGCTTGTCTAGGAGCGTATTCCTCAGCGCCAGGTGAGCTTGGCACACCATTTCCATCAAGGCAGGCACTTCACCAATGTTTAATTCATAAAATATTCTAGGAACCTTTAATTAAAGAAAAAAATACTGTTTTTATTAACAGCAGCACTTTGTCCTCAACTCTAAGGCTGAAATCCAACTAACATCTTTCCTGCCTTAATATGGCAAATACAGTTATTACTTTATGAAAACAAGCGTGAACTGAATAGCCTGTACAGCACACAAAACCAGCTTTAACCCCAAAACAAAGAACACAAGAACAACAATTCTACTCTTTCAACACAGCTATCGTGAACAGGCTACCTTGCTTCATGCATACTTCCATACATGTAACTACTAGTTAGGATCCATACTTCAGAATTAAGAAAAGAACTCGTAGTTTGGATACCTACCTTTCAAATTTAGACTCAATATCAAAATCCTCCACATTCAAAACCAGATCTATATTACTCTCAGCACCAATGCTTGACCGTGTGGTAGTATACACGCTTAACTGAAATCAAAGCACAGCACAGAGGAATCAGAGTACAGAAATATTAAATTCACGCATCAGTATGCCTGGAGTACAGATCTGTATTTCAGCTTTGCTAATTTCCCCAGTCACACGACGGTTACACACACTGGGAAAGAAAACAACGTACTCCAAAATAAGTCTAACACAGCTTTCAGGTATCCCTTCTCTCCTTTTGGGGGCAGAAACACACTGTAACACAGCCGCTAAACGCATTTTAAGAGGATGACCCGTTCTTGAAGTCAAAGACCCCTAAGTAAGTCGAGCCATTGAGGCGGCTCTCTGCAGCGTACGTGCCAACAGATACGCGGAATCGAACCCCCCAACTCGCTCTCGCCCTGCCCGTGCTCCGGCCGCGGGCGCTACCGGCGGGGCAGGGGCAGGGGCAGGGGCGGCCCGCACGGCGCGCCCGCAGGCCGCTCCCGGTTCCTGCCTCCCCCCCCGCCCGGCGCCGGCCGCAGCATCGCGGGGGGAGAACGAGGGAGCTGCGCGCTCGGGCGGCGGGCAGGCCACGCGTGACCGCGGCCGTCAGCCGAGTCAGCGCGGCGCTCCCCGCACCCAGCAGCGCGGCGCCGGAGACGGAGGAGGCAGGCCCGGGCAGGCACCACCGCTCCTGCCTCCAGAGCGGGACCGGAGCCCGCGCGGTGCCGAGGCGCCCGTTCCGCGGGCGGTTAGCCGAGCGGTCAAAGGCCGAAGCGGGGTCCGGCCGCCTCCCTCGGCGGCGCGGGCTGCTGCCGGCGCCTCCGCAGGCCGGGCGCTCGCAGCCGCCCGCCCGTTTCCACCGGCTCGCCGCTGCGCGCCGCTCACCTGCAGCTTGGGCCTCCGCGCCAGGTAGGGCCAGACGCACCCCGCCGCACCGCCCCCCGCCGCCGGGCAGGGCCGCGTGTAGACGATGCCGTACATCACCCAGCACGTGTGCGCCACGTACACGGCGAACACCCCCACCACCAGGCTGGTGAACGAGCTGCGGCTCAGCATGGCCATGGCGGCGGCCGCCCCCCACACCCCGCTCGGCATCCGCCGGGCCGCCCCGCCGCCGCCGCTCGCGCATCCCCTCCCAGCCAACCGCCCCGCGTCCGTCACTTCCGGCGGGCGGGGGAAGCGCCGCCCCGCCGCCTAGCAACCGGCGCGGGGAGGCGCCCGCCCCGGGGACACGGCCCAGCCTTGCGGCGGGCGCGTCACGGCGTGACGTCAGGGATCGGCGCCCGCCGCCGCTAGGGGGCGCTGAGGGGAGGGGCCGGCGGGCGGCAGCGCTGCTGGCTGCCGTCACGCCGGGCGGGGGCCGGCGGAGCTCAGAGCGGCCGCTGCCGAGAGGGCTTCGGGCGCGTCCCTGCGGCTCTCCAGCAGGGGCCAGCAAGGGGGTGCGGTGCCTGTTACGTTTGGGGCCCCTCAGAGCGACTAGAGGTCTGGGAAGGGCGCGTGACGTCAGGCCAGGCAGCCGAGGTGGCGGTGAAGGGGGAGGAAGAGGAGGCTCCTGTGCCCCACCCATCCACCCCCGGGAGCCAGCTCCGGCGGGAGAACAGGAGAGACAGCTTGGGGCTTCGTACAAAGGAGTCCTAATAATAATAAAACCCTCCAGCAGTCTTAACAAGAAATCACCTGTGATGACGCAGATCAAAGGCAGTGCAGTATGATACAAAGAAGTTCGGGAAAGGCAGGGAGCAGCAGGGGCAGGCAGTGGCGGAGGTGGCAGCTCCCAGGAGGAGGGAAGGGGCCGCTGTCCAGCCACCAGCGGCCGAGGGAAGCAGCCCGCGGGCCGCGCTCCTGCCCAGCAGGCGGTCAGGCTCCGCTCTCGCAGGCCTGAGCTACCACGCGTTGCCCCTCAAGGGAGCTGGGAAGGCGCTTCCAGGCCCTGCGCTAGGAGTAAAAAAGGAGCGTTTCTTGTGGTCCTCACCTCTCCGCTCCGGTGGTGTCAAGCAGGAGAAAGTGGTGACAAGGGTGCGTACCTCACGTACACCTCCGCCACGCAGAAGGTACGCGGCGGCAGAAAAGGCACAAGCATGCGGTAAGAGACCACGGCCCACAACTCAGCGAGGTGGCACAACAGGGAGCTTCCCTGCAATGCAGACGAGCGAGGAAAAGGGCACTCGGGATGGTGAAGGGCGGGGGTAGTCTGTGGTGTTACTTTCAGCGCGTTGCAAGATGCGTAGAGCTTGGAAATACCCATCTTCACCTTCCCCCATGGTATCTTCTTTAAGAGAAGAAAGTGGTGGAGAGTAACAGGAAAAAGGTGGTAAGACAAGGGTGGGGAAGGAGAAGTGGCCACGATGTGAGGGTTCACGGCTCATGCTGCTACCTTAGCAGATCACGTCACCTGAAAAGACACTGAAACAAGAGCAGCGAGGAAGGGCTGGCTGCAGATTCAAACCCCGCCGGCTCCCTGTTGAACCAGGCAGCACAGCGGCAGGAGCCGCAGAGCAGGGCTGCGCAGAAGCAAAGCAAAGCTATAGCCTGTCGCCTCTGGCAGGCCTCACGCTACCCTGGCAAGCAGCAAGGAAAAACAGGGTTAAAACCAGATGGTATCAGGTAGGGGAGTCTTTACGCTTGGAAGAAAGAAATCTTACGTGCATTTTGTGCATTTGCACATCTGTAATATTTCATGAATAATATTCATTACAAAATGAAGTGATTGACAAGTGTTTGTGAAAGTGTACCGTGTTCTGATAGCATCCTCTGGCATTAGTTAAAACATCTTCTAGTGTAATCTGTTTTCATAAGTATAGAGCAAGTAAGTTATTTGCATTTTAGAGCAGAAAAAAAGGGAGAAGTGTATTTAAGCAAAAAAAGCTTCAGGTTTTAGAGCTTTTCTTCATAAGAAAGCGTGTCACTGCTGCATGACTATTAGGACTTCACTGAAAGAAGAAATAACTAGACTAAGTTCTGTTTTGGACAAATACAGTATTCAATCTTTTTTCTTACATACAATGAAATTATACGCATTTGCTATCACCTACAGATGTCTATTCTTTCACACAAACCACTGCATGACTAACCTGACTGGGCCAAAGAACATACTCAAAATCTGCATCCACCCCATGACTTGAAATTAGAGACTAACATTAAGAAAAACATTAACAAGTCTTCCCTTGAAATCTTCATATCATGATGAATGTCATGTCATTTCTCCGGTAAACTTCCCCAGTGTTTCATTTGTATTCTTAAAAATGTTTGTATTAATGGTTCAGCTTGTATCCACTGGACCTTATACCTTTTTCCACCCTCCGTTACAAATTTCTCATGTATGTAGGTATCCGGAGTGTTGGATCAGTCTTGTCTGTTTCCTGAATAAATACAGCTAGCCAGAGCTACCTCATTCTCATTTAGACAGACTTGTTCTCCAGACTTCTGGAGCCCCTTTTCTGAATCTTTTTTGATCTTTCGATATTCTTCTTTAAGCACAGAAAATAGAACTGGAGTGAATATCTCTGTCATCCTTAGGGGAAACAAAACAAAAAAACCAATAACCAAACCAAAAACCACACACCCACAGAAAAAAACCCGAACACCCCAAACCCAAACAAAAACCCCTTAAAACCCTGTAATTTCATACCCCCAGTTGTCAGGTAAACACACGCTGTTCTACACACACTGCCACAGAGAACATACATCAGCAAAGCACACCTAAACATATACGGACTCAGTCTTATTCACAATTATGATTTGTATCCTTACCCTTACTGTAAACCTTGTTATTTATAAAAAACTTAAATCTAAAAAAAAAAAAAAATCCAGAGGAAACCAAACTTTTTTTGTTTAATTTTTAATTTGGCTTCACGCTGAAAATTCAATTTACAAGCCATTCATAAGGAAAATGTCCAGTTGGGCAGAATGAGCCACGATTGTATACTGCACATCAACACTTGTAGTGTATCATTTAGTTCCCTTTTAGTAAATCATCATACGACTTCTATAGCATAGTTTAAGTGTCTGCATCATTTGGCTCAGTTCATCACACGCTATAGTCCATTTCAGCCTATCAGAGAACACAAAAAGAATGCTCAAATTGAGGTATTTCCTTTAAGAATTGACTGATCACTGGTATTCAGAGGTAATGTTAAATCATACAGTTTTAAACATTGAAAAATGTACAAAAACAAGTTCATTTTTAAAAAATATTATCCTTAGTCTTCCATGCATGTTAATAAAAAATATAAAAATCAAATTTGTAGCACTGAAGCTATACTTTTTGTTCTGCAAAAGTATTTCCACAATTGGAACCACAAGCTACAGTCGTCTTTAGTACACTACTTGTTTTTGCTTTTCAGTTATGAAGTATAGTCAGTTCAGTGCAAAGGTAATAGTCTATGTACACATACCATAGGAGCCATAGGAGGGAAATTTACAGCAGAAAATACGCATTCAGATTATTATTATCCAGTAGCACTACATATTGTTACAGATTTACACTGCATATCCAAGGGCTATTATAATAAAAAGCTTGCAGCCAGTATGCATCTTTAAACACACCAGGTCTGCCTGAGCAGCCTTGAAGTCAACAGAAGTTGTCCTACTGATGGAACAAGCACGTAATACCTTGCAAGTGAGTTCCTACAAAACAGCTTCCTGCTCTGTCAGCACAGGTTTTCAACTAAAAGCACCCTCTTCATGGCAGTGCCTAACTTGGATTCAGTAGCGGTAAGAGAAAATTCCAAAATTTGATCATTTAAAAGGTTAACTTTTTTGCTTTTGCATTTAAATTCTCAAGTGTGTTCAAAAACATATCAATATTTTTTCCAAAAAATATATAAATGATATCCTCAATGCAAGTTTAACAATAATTCAAGAGATCAAAACCTTTTTTTTTCTGAATTATTTCTCAGCTTGTTGATAACTCAATTTTATTCTTCCAAAGAGATGAACTAGTACCTGTGATCAAATTAGAAATGTCTTGCACACCTGCTGAGATGCTGGCAATTACAAAAAGGTTTAGAAAGTGGTCCCGTTGAGCAGATGCCAAATACTTTCAGCACAATGCTGCAACACTGACGTTGTATAGTACATAATACAAGGTTAGCAGATGCTTAGTCTTGGTTCTCCTCCAGGAAACAAAATCTATCACTTCTAAAGGAATTTACTTCTGACTTCAATTTCTAACGTTACTGATTTACATGGAGTTCTTAATACCCTTAGAGCAATTTGAGAAAGCAATATAAACAATTCACCAAACACAACCAACCATATAGACAAGCAGCTGCAACGGTTTTGCTTTTTGTCTAAGTATATACAATTGCTAAGGAGAGATGTTTAACTTAAGGAATTCTAATCCACATATTTAAAAATACAATTTAATTTCTAGATGTTTACTTAAAAACTGCTTTTTTAGTCTGGAAAGCACTGTCTAACCTAAACCTCCCTTATGAAATGTAAGAAATATTTTGCTTGAACTTCATTATAAAAGAAAACATAGGACAAAAATATATACTTAGGGCATACAAGATCCTTACAAGTTTATTTATTTAGCATTTAAAATACAAAATTGTCTTCATGCTGGATAGTGAATAAGAGACATGTATTTGGGTTTTCCCCATACACATTCATAGACTTAGAAATAACCTACTGTCAGATGAATTTCATTTCCAGTACCATGGTAGGATGAAAAGTGTCTGAGCTTCAGCTTTCTTCAGTATCCATGAGGAGACTTTGTTTGCTATCATATTTATAGTTGCTGCGTTCAGAACTTGGAAGTAAACAGGCACACACTGAAAGGGACATAGCAAGTCAGGAGTCAATCCAATTTCAGGTTTCGTTGTACTGTATTTCTAAATTTAATTTCTTATTGTTCATAGGAACAAGGAGAATCTCATAAGCTCTTTCAGACCTGCTGTCACCTGGACACACCTGCAGTGGTTAAAGTGTGGGAAAAGAAAAAGCAATCCTTCACCTAACAGCAGGCACAAGCTGAAGCAGTACACGGGCCCTTAGTTTTGGGTGGCATTACCAGAACATGACTTTAATATTCACCTGCCGTTTACAGCTCGGGGAGAAAAGTCCATGAATGTCACTTAAGCTTAAGAGGCAGCAAGGTGTCCCTCAGGCTGCAACACACCTACAAACAACAGACAGCACAAGCAAGAGCTGGGGACACAGAAAATTGAATTAACCAGCCCAAAAGGCAGAAAAGATCCTTCTTTACTGTGGGAAAAGGCCAGCTGCACAGCGAAAGCTTTGCTGCCACGCTAGCCTTGATGGGCTTTTCTACTTGCTGGTTCAGGACCAGAAGTTCAGCCTGATTTGTCTTCAACTGACTCTTTGGCTCAGAACTGGCACTCTCAAGTAATACCCCACTCATAATATCCAAATAATATTTTGATATTAAAATTACAAGAGTCGTTATGACTTTTCTCTTGCTTCTAACGTTTTTTGGTCAAAGTGAAAGAACCGAAGCTTAACGCTACATCCACAGATTATCATACAGCACCTTTTTCAAGATCCCCAAGCTCACCTCAAATAAGCTGGGATGTTTGTATGGCCCTGTGCAGTTTAGCTCAGAATAAAGCAGCATGACAACTATGTTGGTAAAAAAAACCCCAAATAATAAGTTAATTAACAGGAATAACTTGCTGAGGTGCAGTCTGTGCTAAGGTGATTCTACTGTTTCCATTCCCAGAGACTGATCATTTGAAAACTGCAAATGTCTTTACCAGTTACAGGTGGCCTCCAGAAGTTAGCCTGCACAGGAGTACTCTGCTCTGCCACTTTGCTAAAGAAAATGGAACAAGCAGCCGCTGCCATCACAAAACTAGTAAAATTATTTTGCCTAACAAGCTTCCAAGACAACCTAGGCAGAGTGTTAATTGCTGCAAAAGGCCTCAGTGTATTTCACAGAAACATAACCCCTCCATTTTATAAGCCTCTTAAATCCTCTGCTCTCTTGGTATCACCCACTTGAGTTTAATCCCATTACACATGATAAAGCACATCATACCATCTGGGGAAAAAGAAGCTGTTTTCTACAAAACAAATCATTGCTCCACTCATAAAAGACAAAATAATTAATATCTTGAAATAAACCTGAAAGGTTTCCTAGGGAAAGAAACTGTCTTAACTTGATCACTATGAGATGCAGGAAATATCTGCAAGTCCAGGCACATCTAATGGATGATCTCTCTTCTGCTGCATTCGCTCAGTAGTTTTACCTGAATATTATATAATTTATGCACATTTTGATTGCAATGTGTTGGCGTCTAACGTTTACCCAGTAAGGCAGTTTACCCAGTTCACTGCCTTAGCTATAGCATAGGACGATCGTGTTTGTTTCTCTGAGGTGGTACTGGAGGATTTTACCTGTAAAGAGGTCTTACAAGGTCCCTGTCATGGTTTGAATACTTTTTTCCAGTCTTCATAGGAAAAAGGCAGGGAGAGCAGATGAAACCCCACTGGCTGTGCTGCCAGTGACCTACACATTACTTGGATACACGATGCTGCAGTGCCTTCAAGAAATCATCCTCTGACTAAAGAACAGCTGGCTTAATTTCTACCTAGCTGGGACTGCAAAAGTAGCTGAATGACAGTCTCAGTTTTCCTGCTCATTTGTGAAACAGATCTTGTGGTTTTGCTGGACTGATTAATTTAATTAATAATCAATTATCAATGGCACTGATTACAAATTCTTACTTTCAATTTTGAACTGTTGGACCTACTCTTCCTCCTTTTTTGTAAAGGGTCTAGCCATATTAATTAGGTAATTGAAGTTTTCCAAATTAGCTGAAGTTTAAATACCTAAAAAGTAACAAACCATCTGAAGTACCTGGTTCACAGGGAACTTCTGTGCTTTAATATGAGTTTAGGAGCCAAACTTAAATTTTGCTAATGTAAAACTCTTGGCCAATATATTTGTAATTTCTTAATGCTAGGACACTAATGAAAGTGCTGCTAGAAAAAAGCAGAGGCTTCACATTAAGCAAAACGCAACATTTCAGAAGGTCTTATAACCCACACTCTGACGTAAAGGAAAACTGATCTGACTTAGAGTTTTTAAATAAAAAAATTTTTTTTTTTGCATCCTAGTTCAGTCCCATAATATATGCAAAGCTGTGCTGATATAGTTTTTCTGAGATCATGGGATCTACAGCATGTGCCAGTGAAAGAATACAAGTTGCAGAACTTGAGGTGTGTCCCCCCCCCCCCTTTTTTAAATAAGAATACCATTTTTGAAGGAGCAGAATGTGACTAAAACAGTTAACACGAAAAGCTGTACTTACCGCATGATAATATAACATAGGAAAAATAACTTAATGGCAATACCAAAGACGGCCTTGTAAGAGAACTCATAAATGAATAAAAATACATCTGCTTTAAACATTTATCAAGCTATCCAAATGTTAAAGTGCAACAATCCCTCTTCCAGAAAAATGTTTACTACCTATTATGAATAAAACCATATTCCAACCAGTCCAATACTTTAAACTACCAAACCTATTCAGTTTGCATGAAAATATTAATAAACCGCTATATACAAAACTTGACTATTTACTTCGGGCAGCTTTGCCACTGAAGAGGTTGCATCACTTCCTTACTGCACACGTGTCTCCTTTTCAACCTTTGTGACTTAAGGATTTATACCTTCAAAGTGGGATTAGCAAACACACACACACAAGCCTGGTTGCTTTTTATCATAGTAAGATTATTCTAGCTGCAATAAATGTATTGAAACATATAGTGTGATTCATTGGTATAAAATTAAGCGTACAACCCAATTTCTCCATAAGGCTTACAAATTGCCTATAATGCCTTTTAAGCCTATCTGCTTACAGCAGCAGACTCCTGTGAAATCTGTAATAGCACTTGCCTTACTGTTGTAGAGACAGTGGTTTAAACATGCTTTGCACCTCCTAAACATTTGCTTGGTTTTAGTGGAGTTTTGTTATGTTTGAAGAGATATAAATGAAGAAAAAAAAAGACAGTTTTTAGATATCTTGGATTTCATGATTTTCTGTGTTACTTTAAATACATTCAAAATACAGAGTATACTTGTTCAACCATATCAGAATAGCAAAGCTTTGGCTGGGCCTCTCATACAATATATAAAAATTCAGTCTGATGCAAGAGGTCTACTGGCAAGGGATGGCAGTATTACATAAAAGTAGTAAAATGCTCATCAGAAATGTCAAATGCCTTCACACCCTTGCATTTTTTGCGCAAGGATCATTTATGAAGTTAAATTGTTGCAAAGAACTGACGTAATTTCTTCATATGTCTCCCTGTAAATTTAGGGGCTGTTGATATCACCAGTTAAAATAAAGCAATGCATTTGTAAAGTCCGTAATATTTTAATTGAAAGCATTTACAGGTCAGTGTTTGGTGAAGGGGAAAGGAAGCTTTCACTTCTACCCTGACATTGCAGCAAGCCGCTGAAACTTGACTGTCGCAACCCAGCTGTTCCACAGTTGGGTGCCTTTTAAAAGGCTACTTATGTGGAACTACTAAAACATTTCAGCAGTCAGAGTTTGACAGATGAGTTGTAACGAACATTGCTGCAGTAATGCAATATGTTACAGGTCTCAGTTCTCAATAAAGTCCTGAGTTTACCACCCTACGGTAACATGGCTTTTCTGTCACTACGAGGCAGTCTAATATTATAGTCTTATATTCTACAGGTGCTAAAAATCACCTGAATTATATTAATTAGTCTCAGCTTCTGTTACATTATGCATGATCTAACAATGCTTCCATGCAGGCTGATCAGGACTTCACCCTATCATTCATCCTATTATGTCTCTACCTCGTTCAAAAATCTCACAAAAGAGGGAGCATCGCAATTCATTACAGAACCTAAGTGTGGGGTGGGGTTTTTTTGGTTTTTTGTTTGGGGTTTTTTGTGGTTTTTTTTTGTTTTTTTGTTTTTTTTTTTTTTTTTAAATAGTTGCTTCCACCAAGAGTACTTGCTCACCAAGCAAACAACGCGCTGGTCACTGGCCGTCTTCAGCAGCAGCTCTGGACCGAACTCACTGACGCACATGACTTTCAGTGCCTCTTCACCACGTAACGTGGCACTTGTTTCAGGGCCCATCTATTGTAGGCTGCAGCGCCCTTCAACCCAAACACACCGCACAGCTTAGTTGCACGTGGCACAGCTTGGTTGCACACAAGTGCAGTTATTACACTCACCACACTCAGAAAACATCTCCCTCACCAAAACAAATATGACAGCAAATGAACCCTTTGGTTTTCAGAAGACAGATCCCCAAGTTACACATACCATACATGCAAATTAGGTACACTCGTGTTTGGCCAACTTCAGTCAGCTTTGTTCTTTCACAGATGCATACAGGGTATCTCTTCCTCTGGAGCTTCTCTCACCCTAAAATTGTCCACGGGATACTAAGCTTACCTTTTTCTTCTTTTCAGACATATGTCTATCTCATCCCCTGCACTCTGAAATTCTCAAATTCCCAAGCTCACATACAAAGCAAAAGATAACTATCTTAGCCAGCCAGCTTGAGCCACGTGCCATAAAAAGTCTTGTAGAGGAGATACGATACACCCAGACTCCAGTTGATGGGCCTTCCCTTACATACTGACCAAAATACATACTGTGTAATCACAGAAAGTAGATCCCAGGCCGTATCCCTACGACCCTGGGGGATGATCAACAAAATTGTGTCTTAGTTGTCTGTTCTGTTTTCAAAACCTCCAGTGTAGGAAGGCTCCTCACCCCACCTGGAATTATCCATTCTCCTTAGCTAACTAGGTGTATTGTAAGGAAATTTTCCTAATGCTTAACTTGCTTTTTAAATGAAGAGCCTGTATCTACCATCAACATGGAGAAAAGACTGTTCCTATCTTCTCCATAGCAACTTTTTCCATATTTGAAGGCTGTTTTAACATCTTCCTTCAGTCTCCTCTTCTTTGGATTAAAGAATACTTTTGATCTCTTTGAGTACTTTCTATCCTCCAGACTCTATCCAGCTACTCCCCATCTTTCTCAGGTGCCCCAACATGGACAGGTACTTCAGGTAAGGCCTTATCACACCTTAGTAATGCAGAAATACCACCACACTTCTCACAGGCTACACTGTTGATGCATCCCACTATAACGAGTATCTTTTCTGCAGCAATGAACTAACAGTGATCAGTTTGTTGTACTCTATACCATCCCTGCCCCAAGATGTTTTATACGGTAACACCCACTCCCGTCCTGTTTATGCAGCTGACTTTTCCTAGTGTAGTTCCTCACATGCCTGATTTTTCCAAACTATTTCTCCTGTTTTGCCATGATCAGTTTTAATTCAAAGCTTGTCTGCCAGTCTGCTGCAGCCCTGTCAGCTTGGCATGCGTTACCCTAGATAAATCAAAAGTTTAATTATTACCTCCAAATGAGGATCTACCTCCACATACCCCACAGCAAGCATAATTTCTTACTTTTTTTTCCCCATACTCTTTCTGTTAAAGCCAGTTTCAGTTTGGAGACTTGCCACATACAGTTAGGGATTTCTAAGGACACATTCCAATACCCTAATGAGTTTTAAAACACCTCCTGCTATTTAAAAAATAATAATAAAAGCATTTGATACAAACATTTCCTTCTGCTAAAATTCCTCCCTTTCAAATCTAGTTTTAAATTACTGTAACATGTGGAAGATTCAAATCTCAACAGCAGTTTTCCAATTACAAAACCATCATATTTTAACACAGCCCTAAAAAATTAGTCACAGAAATTATTTGAAATTTTTTTGTTTGTTTGGAAGTAGCATTGCCAGAGTTATTTTGTGAGAGAGTCCTCCTTCCTACTCCTTGAGGCTTTTGTCACATTTCCTAATCAGTGAAGCTCTGTGGTTTTATAATAATTTAAATTTTTCTCTGAGACCTCCATTGGTAATTAAGGCATCTGGCTTTACAAAAGGAAAGATAAGAAACATTACTAATGCAAGTGTTCTAGGTTGTTGGGGTTTTTTTTTTGTTTTGTTTTTTTAAACACAGTTCTAAACTATTTTAAGCTTCATATGTTATATGCACTATAGGTAATGTTGCTATAGAGATTAAACTAGCATTTTTTCAGGATGTTCTGCAACTTGTTGCTGGCTTGGCCTCTGAAGTAACTGCAACCTTTTCAAACTTGTGCTGATACAACAAAGTTTTCTAGCATGTTCCATGCTAAGTTAATCTGTATATACAGGCTTGCTACAAAAGAAACCTGTGATTCCTGATAAATATAGATTAAATACAGTTGTGTAAACGTCTCCCATTTAAATGTTGGGTGGACATGATTTGAATTGATTATAAGAGAAAAGCACAAACAGTTTTGTCACATATTTGCAAACAGTATGTGGCATGTCAGTTTGGAAAAAATTCACATTTAATTGCATCCGGAAGATTACAGTAGAAAAGAGCTGGGGTGAGGGATAAGGAGCCTTTCCTTTTCATTCTACCATGGAACAGACTGAAAGAGAAACAATTTCATCATTCAACAATAAAAATAAAAAGTAATCCTTAGCAAGTTTTTGCATTACTGTTTCCAAACCTGTTCACTGAAACCAAAACAAAGGGCCAAAATGTGCTTGCCTTGCTCAAGAGAATAATCCCACTGAAATCAACAAGACTGACTATGCAAATATGGACAGCAAAGTTTGGCCCCAAATAAACATCCCCGTAACTAGGGAAAACACTAATCACCAAAGTGCACTTAACACCATAGTAGCTACAGTTTCTTTATACATGCACAGTTTGTGCGACACTTGTACATGAAACGAGCCAATGGAATATAAATAAGTGTGCCGCTTCCTTTTAAATATGAACATTAATAATGAAGCACATTCACATTTTTGCCTTTCAAAGACCTGTTTGAAAAAAACAAAAACACCTTCCCCAAAGTAACCTGGAATATGTTGTTAAATATAGCACATATGATTCAAAGAACAGTATTAAGGTAGAAGAACTTTCACACACAAAATTGGTATTTGCTGTATAGTTGGAGTGACTTATGAAAATCCCAAGAAAAGACAATCCTCTCACCAGGAGAGGAAGGTAACAGTTGTAGTGTTAATTCAGTTTCTTCTGCAGGGCCTTGTTTTTATCTTCAGCATTTTCAGGGCTGAAGTCAGTACAGATACCATTAGGAGCAGAAAGAGATGAAGTCTCCAAGCCACTCTCGGCTCCCATCTGATCAGCATAGAGATAGTCTTCTGCAAAGTGGGGGTGCAATTCAGCAAATCTGTAGAAGTCATCTAAAAAAAAATTGTTGTTACACAGAATCAGCTCTTTGAAACAGAAGGAGGCTAAATTTGAATACTTACACATATATAATCACATGATCACTCTGGAGAAAAATAGCAGCAGTTAACATAATCCTACCCCCCTGGCTTGTTTTAGCTTCTCAGCAGAAATGTACCACATCCCCAGAGCCAAAATGTTGCAAAGAGTTATCTAAGCCCTCTTAAAACACTTCAGACCAGAGCTTAGCTTGTATGGTGAAGGGGTAAACAGGCTCAGATTCGCATTAAAATGCATGAGGAGCACCACATGCCCTGACATAGCATCTCACTGTTCACGGGGGGAAGGGCAGAAGCCCTCCAGCTGAGGAACAATGAACAGCAAGCGCAGTCATTTCTTAAAATCTGGGAAGTCTTTTGCAAACATGCCCTTTAATGCTTTGCAGTCATAATTCTCTTCAAACGAACAGCAGCTGTCACTGCTGCCTTCCGCTTTCAAGACTCCTAATATTTTAGAGAACAATATTGTGAGAAGATAATTAGTTTCTGTAATTTCATAACACATTATGAAAAAAATGATTTTAATGTTGGATACTATTAATAAGAAGCGCAAGATTAGTTCTTGGGGGAGCGGGGAATCCTTAACATCAAGAAGTTACATTTTGTGTAAAAAATCAGGCATTGAAGCCTTGTCACAATTTGCCCATATGACTGTTTATTCAGACATGATTTGAACACAAGATACTGTACAAGATCCAAGTCATAAGAAGCTATTCTTATATTGCAAAGTGACACTGGAAGAACCTGGATGCGAACGTTATCACTAACTTGGTCACCTACAGCGTATCACACACAGCCCACCCAAATTCACTATGTTATCCCAGAAGAGCTCATGATCGGACGATGCTGAGAGTTCCCTGGAGTGCAGCACAGATGACAGCTGAAGCAGCCTTTCAGAGGAGTGAAGCCCAGTTCCTCCTGGTACAACTGGGCTGGTATGGAAGAAGGGAACTACCATAGCTTTCCCTCTCCACCACCCTTCTCTGTTTGAGACAGCGTGTTTTTCTCAATATTGCAAAGGGCAAGGGAATGTCATTTGGGTCACAGGGGCACTAAAGTTGTAGGCCAGCCCTGCCTCTGAACTGTTGCAAAGGGATAGGTGGGGAGAAAGCAATAAACATAACTTCATCCTTCTGCAAACAAAAAAGTGGGTATCCTTTATTCACAGTTCATATGGATCTGAAGTATTCTGGACCCTGTAACTTCAACAAAAGCTGATGATGTTCAGGCCATGAAAACCAACACTATCATCTATGTTGAAAAACCTGTATGTGCAACAGGCTGATTGCTCATGTAAATGATAAAGTCTTCAGGGTGAAAAAAAAAATCTTAAATGTTTGAAAATGCATACAGCAAAAATTTTTCTTTTGATAATATTTAATGCAAGTTCAACTTTTATTTTAAAAATAATCTCATAGCAAATAATGTTATGCATCTGACCTTTTTCAACAAGGAAACATAGAACATTCTTTTATATTTAAAATACTTAACAGTGGTAGCAGTTGCAATAATACATTAGAAACACTTGAGTGCAAACTGATTTATCAGAATCAAAACTGTACACACATTCAGTGAACCCAACTGAGTACGTTATTTTTCTGCAGCTAACGAGAGAGCAATCAACTGTCACCCTTAACTGGGTCTGGCCTGCAGCAGGAACATGAAAGCATTCCCTTTTTCCACATGGACACTTTAAGCCCATCGCAAGGATCTATTCCGTTTTGTAACAACACATATAATGTGTGCATCATATTAATGACCATGAAAAAATAGCCTTTTTTTGGAAAAGTTCATTCTGATAGTAAGCCCTAAGGTAAAACAACCAAGGTAAAACAAGTATAGAAATTTCAACCAACAGTACCAAAGATGCTCTTACAATCACATTGAGCATAATCCTTTTTGCATGGGAAAGACTAGAATATTTACTGTAGATGCCATTTTAAGTAATTCTTTAAAAAGCTACTGTATCTTTTCAGAAAATAAATTCAGAAAATCCCTTGAAGCAGTTGTTCACACAAGTACGATAGTCTATATCCAAATCAGCATTCTAACAACGCTACCAGGATCCATCCTTCAATGTATTATCAGTACTGGATCCAAACGAAAAACCTCAGATTCCAGGGCGGACTGAACTGAACAGGATAATGTTTCTGATAGATCTGAGTGAGTAGACATTTTGGGTCTTGCTGAAACAAGTCCTGAAGATATTCAGGAATATTTATCAAAGTTGTACACAGTAGAGCCCAAAGAAAAGTGCCTGGGATCCCATTTGCCTCATTCATCAGAAACGTGAGACAAGGTGATGTAGGAAGAACGAGCTATTCCAGCATTACTTCTAATCACAGGTCTCATCTTGGAGCGCAAGCTTAAAGCAACTGTGAAGCATTAGACTGGAGGAAAAGATCACCTTAGTCATTTACTTGGGAAAAAAGTACTTTTACTTCCTGGCCCTACTAAGAGGAAAGGGACAAAAAGAAGGAAAGAACCCAAAGCGGAGTTCTTTAAGAATGCTGTCTATACTTTTGCATTAAGTATGCATATGTACTACAAGAACCTCCAGAGGTTTTTCTGCTGCCTTTGCAATACCCTCCCACTACTTGATGCTCCTGATGGAAGCTGTACGTTCATGAATCTCTTCCAGTTTTTGTTCCCCCTCAGCTACAAATTACTTTAATGTACGGGAACTTAATAGGATAATCCTGTGGTTAATATAGGTAAGGATACTACATTTTAAAGAACAAATAATTCTTCCTTCTCTGAACGTTCATCCATATGGATATTCACAATACTGCCAATCCCCCCTTTCTTCTTGTTACAAGCAAGCAAGGCAGAGTCTTCAGAACATTTTCACAGTCATCATTTGTCTATCAAGAGCAGGTGGACAGTTTCCTAGAATTAGTGATGCCCACCTACAGAACCTATTCAAATTCTCCAGAATCATGTCTTAAGATTTCTCAATCTTGCCTCTCTCTAGATTACAGTGAAGGGATGAGCTTTGGAATCAAGGTGCATCTAAACAGTTAAGCCAACAGCACACTGCTTAAGAGAACTGAAACAATACACAGATCTTTGGCAACTAGTGTGTTTTCAAACATGTGACAAAAATCCAGACTTCTAACAATTCAGATCCAACATTATCAATGTGGTTATAAAATCTCAATTTTGCTATTGGTTATTCTGTTTACCTGCAACCTGAGCTTCTCCTTTGGGATGAGATCTCTGGCTTCAAGGACTCTGCTGTATGTGCAGCAATGTAAGTTTGATACTTTGGATATTTTATTTTTTTGTTCTCACAAATAAGACTGAAGACTTAGTATTCCTGCTTCACATTCTAACACCCTAGAAAGAAGGGGCTTGTGAGCAGACCCCTCTGCTGTGTGTATCCAAAGTAATGTCAGTACTTTTCCACTGGATACAAAGTTTTGATTTCTCAGAACTTATCTGTACAACGCCTTCAGAAAAGGTGTAGTTTGAAAATTTTCCACCTCTCCTTTCCCAGTATTTAAGTGCAACAAATCGAGTATGTGGAAAGTTGCACATATTCTCAGGAAAGGCAAGATATTGAATATTTACAACAAGAACTTTCAAGATAGAAATGCAATACCAAAAGTTTATATTCATCTTCTAATTCTCTACCACAATAAATTGGACATTTATTCTATTAACCTTTCAGATATGTTAAAATCTCAGTGCAATGTTTGTATTATAAAATGAGCACTTCTCTCAGAGAAAGATCCAAGCAAAGTTTCAAAGAAGTGATGTAAACACCATCCTACTTTGTGTAGCCTCACAAAAAGACTACTCTTGATAGCAGATTTTTTGGTCCAGATTTTCTTGTGATGGGGACATACCACGACCACCCAGGGGTAAAGGGCAGATTTAAATGCAACTAAGTACTATTAAAGAAGGATATTAAAATATGAATCCTTTCGTAACTCACACGAACTGGTCTGAGTTCACTTGTACACCACTTCAAATGTAGTTATTCTCAAACAATTAAGTGTGCCAAAATTAGAGTTCTGCTAGGCTTACCAGCTTCGATTCTGTGCTGGTATTTTTGAAGCTGGTGATAGGGGGAGGGAGGGAAGAAGAGTTGAGTCACCACCCAGATGAGTTGGGAGACAACAAGGAGCAACAGAGATAGGCAGGAAAAAGGCAATAACGTAGGATGGACATGGAAATGCTGGGGACATGACAGATGAGAGGTACAGAAAGGAAAGGGGCAGTACAGCAGGAATCAAGGAGGCAAGACATAGCAGTGAGGAAAAAAGGGGAGGGCAGTGGCAATGATTCCCATTCTAATAACTCTAAAATAGTTCTGTAGTTGAAACTTTACATACATATTGTATGACAAACACAGGCATTACTCGTGTAGAAAATGTGATTTACCAACACTGATGTCTTAATTTGTAATATTTATACAAATTAAATACACACTGATTATCCTGAAGGAAAGCCACTAAAACAGGGCATGTCATAAGCACTTCTACTAGAGATACATGATATGTTGGCTATCAAAAACTTAGTTCATACTTAAATGATACAACTAAATTTAGAACCTTACTGCATAAAAGATGAAGAATCTGAGGTAACACACAAGTACTTTGATTCCCAGCATAATCTATTCACCCAGATCTCACAATTTTTCAAATGCAATTTTCTCGCCTCCATATCACCTGCATTACAGACTACATATTGAGCAGCCTGGTTAATACCCCCTCATTCGCCCCCCACACACACTCGTGACTTATTTTCAAACAGGCTGACAAATTATTATAGGAGTAGAAAGTATTATATCCCCCTATATTCTGGGACGGCAGAAATAGTGGGGAACAGATACAAGAGACAAAACAGCAGCACAGAGCTAAGATAGCGTTCTTAAAAATACATATTCACATACATGGAAGTCACAGAACAGAATATGCTGAAAGAGCTAATCCAGGTGACTTAATGTGGAAGGGAAAACCTCTGAAAACAGGTAAACATGACATTTGCTATTAAAGGTGAAACTCAAATATTTTTCTTAAATGTAAATTTACTTTGTCTGCAGTGCTTTTATCATTATTAAAGTCAACAAGTCAACTAAAGAGAGGTAAAGTTTAATAAAAACTGGTTTGTATATCAACATGAGTTCAGACAACTTTGACATTTTGTGACAGTTCAGATCCACTTAAAATGCTTACCATATGTAATCTCTCCTTTTTCTTCTTCATCTACAGCTCTAAAAAGATGTGTAACATTAATCTGTGACACACCCATGGCAGTCTTCAGAATATGAGCTAAATTCTCTTCTGTTATAGTTCCATTTTCTGACTGGTACAGCTATGAATCAAGACAGCAAGATAAATCATTGCAAAGCTGAATTTAACTCCTATAAACAGCACCACAGTAAGAAGTTATGCAAAATTAAAATTTGGTATTGGAAATTCTAGTCACTCTCAGATGGATGTGATCTACTAAGGATTTCTGATTAGTCTTGGTAAAAGATAGCATTGATTATTAGTTCACCTGTGTATACTTAGAAAGAAAAGCTGGCTATATTCAGAAAAAAAAATGTTTACATGCCTAACAACTGGCATTTCAGTGACATTCAGAGACAAGACTGTTTAACAAGTTTTGCAGATATATAACTAAGAATAATTTTTAGTCCATTGAGCTACGTGTCCAAACTCCAAAAGAGTCTGTAGAATCAAGAGATATATTTAGGTCAGCCTAAAGCAGATACCGTTTCCACTTGGTCAGATGTAAACCTCAAGATTCCTTTAATCAAAATCCAACTGATTTGACAGCCACTTTGCATAAAATTCCTACATCTAAATGGCACTGTATTAATCAGGAGAATCCTACCTCATACAGTGATGGGCCTATAATTTTCTACAAATACTTATTCTAGAAAATAATAATTTGCATATTCTTAAGTCCCAAAGCAAAGAGTTTCCTCACAGGAAGAGTTAACTTTACTACTGACAGGAGATCGATAACTAAAAATAATTGTTCATAGTCTCATTCTATCTTTGTATATGTACAGTGTTTTCCCCTGAAAAAAGGACCTGAGTATTTAAAAACATTTGTTACAAATACAGCTTCATTAAACTTTCTAAAATAACTCAATTTGCCTGTGCAATGAAAATTGAGACAGAAGAGTTTTTGAAAGATCCTTGTCTCATTTTCAAGCATGACAACACTGCAAATATTAAACAATGTAAAAAAATGCTATTTTGGAAACTTCCTTTTAGTTTCTGTACATCGAGAAGGTGGAAACTGATGAGATTGAACAAAACAGGCGTAAAGATGTATTTTTCACATAAGCAGAAGTTGCTGTCACGAGACAGCACACCTCAATGGAATAAAAAAGTCAGCGGAATAAAAAAATTGAAGTTCTGTGGAAGACAACATTCATGCTCAAATCAGGAATCTTGCCTTTTCCTCCCTAGCACCTAACCTGCACACAGTTTCACAAGGAGTAGGAGCAAGGACAAGACACTTGTTTAATAAAACCTGCTGTATTTTCACAGATCAAGTAGTCAGAAGGTGATACTTAGATGGTAAGGCTCACAAGCATCATATTGGCAAGACTTACAACACCCTTTAGTTTCCTTAGCAATTAGGGAGGGAGGGATGTGTAGCACTTACACTGAAGTGCTGCTCTTAGACTTGATTGCCATAATCCCCCCTTCTCTTTTAATTGCCCACCGCTTTAGAAGTCTGGTGGCTCAGTAGCTCCTATTTTTCAAGTTCTTCAGCCATATACTAAACACTTCCACTTTGAAAACTTGTTCAGCTACACGAAATGTTGCACTTTATCCCTGAAAACAAATGACAATGTGCTTTGCAAAAAGTAGCACATGGCAGAGGACAGCACCTATTCAAAGTCACACATTCATGAACGGGCTAGATCCTTCAATGGCTCCCAATAAGCTGCGTGAATATCTTACTGTACACGAACCCAGGACAGGGGGGAAGAAAGGATTTAAAAAAGTTCTTTCCCTTTTTTCCTCAAATACTGTGAGCAAAATTTCCTCAGCTCAAGACTTTTTTTAACCCTTCCAGTTATCACTAGTTCTACAGTTAATTTTGTATTTTGCAATTAACCAGGGAACTCAATCTACTCTGAAGAGTAGAGCAGATGGTGAATAACAGAAATTTTCTAAGAAACAGTTCTATTAACTTAAATTCAGGTGCTTCCAAAAAGAAAATAACCACCCCATCTGAGCTTTTCTTCCTCTAAAATGGTAAAAGTATATTGCACGTTATGCATGACGACAGCTAAATTTCACTGAATTGCTGCCCAAAAGCCACCTTCAAGTTTACTTGAAGCTTGTTCATTTTAGTATGACGACACAGAGCTGACCAAATGACCATTTCTCTATGCCATTATATAGATCAAATGGAATAAGTAAAGGCAGAAACCTTTCTGATGTTACATATCAGACTTTTCTGATGAAACCTTTCCAATGCTACAACAAACCACTGAGGCTAGAACAAGATCAGGAGCACTTCTGGGAAGCATAAAGTCTGGGCAGAGACTGCAGGACCAACACAGAAACATGGTAAGACTAAGAGGGAAGAAAATCTTATCAAGAAGATAAAGGGGGTAAAAACAAAATTAATCTCTATTAACATGTAGGAAAATTATTTAAATATTTTATTAACTTGAAAAACAAGATTTCATTGAAACATTATAAAAGTAGTAAGCACAACTCATTAGCCTTCAGTTTAGAGGAATCAATACAAAGGACTTCAGGTTTGAGACTCAATGTGCTGAAAAGGATTCTACCAGAGTTCCACAGAGAACAATTTCAAACTGCAAACCTCCATAACTTTATATAACTTAAACTTGCAACGCATTCCCTCTGAACGTGACCTCTTAATCTAACTTTCCATTCATGTTATTTTAAAATGTAATTAAGTATTAAAAGGGCATGTGAAACAAGCTTCTGTTAAGTCTAATGGTACTCCTAATAATTTCTAAAAATAAGTAAACTGCATAGAGGAAGAAAAAGCTGCTTACCTGAAATGCCAACTGAATTGTTTCCAGAGTTTTGGATGGCTTACAGACAACTGACAGAGCAATGACAAATTCCCGAATGTCAATTATGCCATCTTCATTCTGTGAAGGAAAACCTTACCTCAAAATACTGCAATTTGTCTGAGAACTTTCATAAATAACTAACAGTTGCTAAAGATGCAGAATATTCAGAAAGATCATTACATATGCCACTGCAAAAAAAGTCTCACTGAAATGGAATTATGTCAGTGCAAGAACCTGGGTCATCAAAGCTCTGCAGGCCCTTTTATGAGTCTTAGTCAGAAGTCATAATTCAAAGATTCTTGGAAGACAATGCTGCTACTGTTACCCTTCGCTCGCGTATTTAAGATTTTTACGTTAAACCATCTGAATTACTAGGTTGAAATTAAAATTGAAGAACCAGAGGGCAAGGTAGCCTAATTTAAGCCCTGAATACATGACATCTGCTCTTTGGTCTAAGAGCGAACACCATGGACATATCCACCTCCTGGTCCAAACAGCACCTCATCCAGACAAAGATAATAGTCATTTCCCCATTCTGACTTATTGCCAGAGGAATGAAAAACTGGCTCATCTGCCAAGTCCCTAGGTCCTTCAGGTTTCAGGCATCCTAGAAGAACAAGTGATTTATTTACAAGGTAAGTGAAATATGAGCTAATAAACATTGCATTCAGTTGCAACAAGCAGTAGCAGAGGTTTAGCCTGAACCCATCTTTCTTCCTCTTCATATTTTGCATCTAGAAAGAAAATCAGTTTTGTCCAACTGATAACTCCTTTTAACTTCTATCTGAATGAATGCTTTATTTAGTTGATGATAGGTGCTCTTACCTTGCTGAAAGGGAAACACAGTAGGCAAATACTGTTGTGAAGTGCTCAAAAGCACTAGCCCAAGTCAGACCTCAGTGAATTCAACTGCAACAGGATTACGCTAAAGTGGAGTTTACCAAAAGTAGTACAATTTTTAAACATGATGTTGTTTCTTACCTCATCAAAAAGCGCAAACATACTTTCTAATGTGTGAGAAACTGGAAATTCCAAGTATGCTGAAAATTCTTTAAGATCAACCTTTTCTTTTTTCATTTCCATGGCACTTGCAGCATATTTATCAAGATCATCTTCAAGTGTTTCTGGCTTCAGCCTAGAAAGCATATTATTTTTGCACATTTTAAAAATAAACCCAGTTTTAACAATACAAATTTCAATACACCAAATACAGCAATGGATGATAATGGTGTAAAACATTACAAAATCTGGAATCAGAATTACTAAGCAACTTTATTATAAAATAATGTTTTCCTTTAATTTTAAGGCTCCCATTAGTTCTTGAACTGTATTAGAAATTACTGCAAGGGCTTAGGAACCCTGGTCATAAACTTGTGTCCTTTATTCTACCTTGATTATAAACCGTATGTGTAAGCAGTTCAACATGAACAAGAAACACAGTCTAGAACTAGCTAATAAATACCAGGCATGGAGAACTAGGTGGGATTTAGGTCACCTGAATATGGCTGTATAGTAGGACTGTAACATAAACCAATTACGTTTCCAAATTTACTAATGTCACTGAACAGGAATGACGTGATGCATCTTGTCTAAAAGAAATCGGGGATTACATAATAGCGATTATACTGTTAATCCTGTTTGTCAGTCCTCATTTTTCACATTCAGTCCAGCGTTGGACACCATTACGAAGTGACTCAAACAAAGTTACAGCAGATAATACAGCTACAGAAATTCCCTCAGTCCTTCCGATTGCAAAACCAGATTTTGACTGATGAATGAACAGCTTTATACTTATGCAGATATCTACTGCATAGTTCTTGGGTTTTTGTTGTTGGTTTTTTGTTTGCTTTTTTGTTTGTTTTTTGCCAAGTCAAGCTTCCTGTTTTTGCTTTGCAAAAAAAAGTCTCAGTATGAATATAATAAATGGTGCTGCACGTATGTGGGGAAAAGTAAATTCCCTCCCTAGGACAACATCAACCAAATCTTGATCAGCAGGTTTCCTCTGAACTGATTGTAATGTGGTAACGGGGGCATTCAAACTTTCCAGTCTGAAGACAAAAGCAGCCAATAAAGTCTTCTATGATATTCTTCTGCAGTTGTCTGTTTTGCTGTTTGCTGCTGCAGACAAGGAAAAGCAGTTATTTACAGAACTCACAAGTTCACACCAGAATTGTTCCCAGGCTGCAGCTGGGACTCCTCAGCAGCTTCTGCTCAGTAACAAGAGTGAAAAAAATACTTAATATCAGCATTCTCAGAAGCTTCTGAAAAAAGGTAAGAGCATTTCTGATACGAAGATTATCCATTACATCAGCTCCAGACCTCAATCGCTTGCTAAAATGACCCCTCCTAAAAATCACTGCTTTTAAGTAAAAGCACAACTACTATGCCGTCTGCCATTACCTAAACTGACTTACCAAAGATGTACTAACTAAACAATGCCAAGCCCTGTATTTCTGAATTCTAAGACCTAAACATGCAAGAATTCTTCCAGAGACCTATGGCCCCTAACAACATTCATATGTTCTCCACCCTGACATTAAAGCACCTATCTTAAGTTTTGGTCCTAGACAGTATAAAAAGAGCAGCAAAACACTCCTCTGCAAACATTCATTTTCCATTATCAAGTAGAAAAGTAGCAGGAACAATGACAAAGGAATCCATGGAGGATTTGAGATGCACACAGAACTCAGCTTCTCACATGCAGGATTACATATAAGAAATGTCCACAGATAATACATCCCCACTGCAGTAGCTGAAATGGATTTTAACTGTAGGATGAGGACAGCTGGCATCCGAATCCTCCCTTGAGATAAGCCACCACTGACACAGAACACGCAGTCTAACATCTGTCTCTAAATCAGAGAGATCTGATTTGCAATGAATTGACTCAAAATTCACCTTCTAGAACTGAGGGAGTACTTGTTTGGTGAGTAGTATTCGAGACTTGTGAAATCTCCTCTTCACCAGTCAATCAAGTACAAAAAGCTAAAAAGTTTGAAGGCAAAACCTTGTACAGAAAGTAGCATGGCTTACCACGAATCTTACAGACATCTTGTGGTTTGGGTTTTTTAGATGTAGAAAGAGATGTGAGCCAACCTCAAAAAGAGTATGTGGATCAGTGAGGCAAAGTTATTGCTTCAGCTTGACTATGACTGCATTGTACTTGGTGGGCTCACTTCCCTCTAGCCCTTTCAGAATCAGAAAGTAATTGATGTGTGGATGACCATGACCTACTATGCTGAAGTCTTGAATCCAAGTGTTCCAAATACCACAACAGGTTCTGAATCAACATGAAATGGTTTGAATGTCTCACTTCCTTTAAAATTGTTACTTTTATCCCCATGGAGGCTATAAAAGCTAGAAAGCCAACAGTGGATGTCTTTGCTCATGAAATCATGCCTGTTTGTATGGAGGACCTAGGCTTTACAATATGTAACATTATTTGCTGTTGTGGTGTTTTGCTTAATTTTTTAGGCCAGTGTGCACTAAAGAGAACAAAAAGTAATTCCTGAGTCCCTGAAGATGGAAAGGACATTTTAAGATTAACAGCTCTGAACATTAAATCCTTCACAGCAGACTTTACAAGGAAAACCAGATCCCTGAAGGTAGGATATTTGCAGCATAATTACCACTATTTTTAGCAAGTGAGATGTCTTACCTCCTTAAAGCTAGTTTTAGCTGCATTTGACTATTTGAAAACAAGCTCCTTTCTTGCATGCTGGGAACCTGCCAAAAACCTTCTAGTGTTTCACAGAGCTGGAAGTTGCATAAGAACAGCTGGATATTGTAGCTAGCTACTGTAAACTGCAAGCTCAGAGAAACATGCCCTAAGCCAGAAAAGCACAATACCTTCAGTTTTATGTCTGCTGATGTACTTCTGTGCAACTTCTTGTCATAATGGAGAAAGGATACTGAACAGCTGCAAAACTGACCTTCCAAATACTCTGGCACACCCTGCCTTGATCCACATGGCAGGGGCTATCATGGTTGGTATTTGCTATGTTAAGCCTGATCCGTGATAACCTCCTGTAATGGACAGTATTGCTTTTATCATGCATGCAAAGGAACAACATCCTCCAGAGGTTTTTTCTTGTTATAGATGATCTCTGAACACTCTGAAGTCATGGCACTGTTAGTTAGCTGTGAGGGGTTATTACTTTGGGGATGCAAAGCTCTACCTACAGTCTGAACCACCATTTCAGGCACACATGGACAGCAGAAGTTTGCATTGTAGTCTGGATGGTAAAGGCTGTTGAGCAAGAACAGACAGGCACCAGGCCTATGAGGTAATTATCTCCTCCTTGCAGATCTTCCTAGCCTATAGCAGCATTGCCTAGTAGGATCCTTGTGGCCAACTGGATGAGATAATATTGGAGAGTAGTGGTCAAAATGGAACTGCTATTTCATTTAGGTCATTCTTACTAAAATACTATGGCTTTTAAGAGACAGTAGAACTGATTCAACACAAGTAGGTTTACTAACATTTAATTTCACCAGGGCCAGGGAGTGCTTAAGGCAGTAAACCTTGCAGGCTTGCTAAGGTTGTAGAATATTCTTCCAGGGCAGACAGCACTAGTACACATCACATGGGTACAAGACACCAATAATACTCAGGCTCAGGAAAGAAAAGGAGACAGTTAAGGATCCAAAAAGAATTAAAAAATAAATTGCTGCCCATTGTTAAAGATAAAAATTACTAAGAGTAATCCTACTGAGAATGCTACAAAATCTAGAAGGCAAGAACAGGGGATTTTTCTGAAATCTGACCTGAAAAAGATGATTTGGTACAAACCATACCTTTTAAAATAAGTGAACATAATCAGCAAAGCCATACTGTCTTCAGTGAAAAGTACAAAGAACTTCAGAGTCTGTGTACTAAATGCATACACAAAACCAAGAACCTGCCAAACCAAAGGGCCTTGTGCCACACATATACCAATAATAAAATGCACATTCACCATGATACCATATTATGTTCTCGCTGTACTTTCCATACTTCTTGCTTTTTGATGCACAAAGTAGAAGCCAGCTACCACACTGGAAGAGAAAATGTGCCATCTTGTACAAGTATTATTAGTGCTGCCTAGCCTCCAAAAAAAAAATTAGAAAAAGTAAAAAAAAAATCTTAATTTTTAAAGAATATTTGCCAAAAAGACTTCAAATTAATAAGAAAAATCAGGAAGTAGAAAACAGTGACTAAAACAGAAGGATGTGAGACACATCCACCCTTGCTAGATGTTCCAAATCATACCAGGGGTTTTAGAAGTGAAAGATTTGGGAAAAAACAACCAGGAAGCAATTAGAGTAAATAATGCAGCAGCAGAGTACTGAATGTTAACAAATTGAAGGGTAGACAGAAAGCAAGAGGAAAGAGAAGAGATCAGTTAAAAAAAAAAATCAAGCACAGGATAAGCAAACAGATGATCCTTAATCTGGCTAGAAGTTTGATGAGGCTATCAATACTTCCCCCTGCATCCTCCCCCCCCCCCCCCCCCCCCAAGATGCAAAAGGCCTGGACCACTAGAATTACTTGAGCAAAATTTACATCAAGACTTGACTTTATAAGCATCATCTAATGGCAAGCAGAACACAGTCACTAAAAGTTTTCTACTTTGGATTGCAATATGTGCTACTTTTTTTTTTTGAGAGGAGAGAATTATCTCTAATTTTCAGAAAATAAAACAATTAAAACTGAGAATAATCACAACTAAAAAAAATTAGAAAATCATTTGACTGAAAATTGGGAATTCTCTATGGAGCTACTGATGGCCTAAAAGCCATGGTTCCATAAGAAAGGGGAACAAAAATTAAGGCTAGAAGGTCCTTCTAGTTCATGGGCAAAGTGAATGCTGGAATTAGAATGAACAGAAGTTTGAGACAACAGAAATAAATCAATTCAAATCAGAACTTAAGGATCTCCTTGCAGGCAACTACCTTCAAGTAGCTCATAAAAAGCATCTCATAAGAAGATGGAGGTGAGACTTAATTATACTGTAGTAACACTCTCTGAAGGAGAAGATATCTGAAGAGGTCTTTAATCAGGCACAAAATGCAAACCAGCTTCAATGTCTAGAACATGGTAATAGATCCAGTCAAAGTACAAATAGAGAATTACTTTAAACAGTAGAGTAATTAATTGTGGAATAAATCATCAAATGAAGCAGAGGATTTACAATGTATGAAAGCTACAATAAAGATTGCACATAGCTTAGTAATCAGCTCATTGGTCAGACATAGAGTGTCAGGCTCAACAGAAGCATAACTGCTTGAGGACTAATGAATGCAGAATTTGAGAAGATGAGACTATGATCAATTGATCTCATTGATACAGCAGTCATTTTACCACAGAGTTCAGTACAAGGCAGCTGAGTTTCAGCCAGCTATGACCTGGCAGCTGTATAGCTGCATTAACAGAGCCCAAGCTCTTCATTAGATGAAGCATGAGAACTCGCTGCTGTGGCTGTATGGCTTCTGGATTGGATCCCACCCAGCTGAGCACAGACTAAGCAAATTTTACAGACTATGTTAATGACTCCTGTAGATACATAACGTGAACAGAAATAACTCTCCAGTGTAGCAAGCTGAGGTATAACCTGATTTCCAAGAATCTAAACCAAAAACAAGTCTGGATTTGCCTTACTATAAAAATCTTGCATTTAAAACTGGATGTTACCTTGAAGGTGTGTTATTGCTCAAAAACAAGTATTAAGACTGGATGGATAAAATTTACTGTTCCAGTTATTTAGGGATGTGACTGGATGATCTTAATGCCCCCCTGGCCTCAAAACCTTTGAATAAACAGCAAAATGACTGCATTGCCATCAAACGTGCATTAGAGATGAAGTCATATTACAATCTTCATCCAATTGTGCCAGAAAAATACCACCATAATAGCCTTCTTACTGGCACATATCCAAATCAAGACAGGATAATATTTCAGCAAGGTACAATTGCTCAAACCAGACAGAGAACTTTTGGGTTGTGGGGAACCTCACAAATGCATGCAATTGTTTTAGAGGCCAAAACAAAAACCCAGAAAAGCATAATTTGAAAGAACAGCTTTAAATTGAGCAGACAGAAGCCAGAGAATTTAACAAGCGGATTAAACTGAATCCTGGGATTATCAACTGCATAATAAAGAGAGATGGGTGTTTTTTGTCTTGTTTTTTTTTTTTGTTTTGTTTGCTTTTTTTTCTTACTACTGTAAATTCAGAGCCTTTGCAACAAAGCAAGAATCTTGGTTTCCCCTTAGAAGTCTCTCCTATCCTACTGGAAGTCTTTTCAGATGGAAGTCCTGACAATGAATTAATATATGCTTGTCATCTGAATGCATAATGTATGCTGTCCTACATTCCTTATTCTCTAATAGATCTTTCTCTTTTTTCATTTATGTACACAAGCTGGAAGATGAAGGAAAAATTAGTAAAAGAAAATAAAGTACAGAACAGAAACATGAAACTATGCCCTATACTTTCAGGTGAGGAGTCAAAAAATGGAAAAGGGTGTTTGTGTATTAAAGCAGTTAATAGGATAAGGCTGTAAATTTTGTTTGTGGTTGTTCAACAGGTTGAGAGGAGAAACAGGAAAAAAATTGGAAAACAGCAGCAACAAGTTCTACTATTTGGTTTATGTGATTTTTTTCACTGTTTGCTGAAGCTTTTCGGCAAGGTAAAGCCAGAGGGAACTGAAGCTATGAGAAGAGAGGAGCCACACTGCATATACCAAGCTACAGTTTCATTAGAAAGTACATCTAGCAGTAACCTACTCAAAAGATCAACCACTTCTTTGTGCTTCTTGGGAAAGGGTGACCCCTCTGCCCTCACTATTATAACATTAATCCAGTCACAAGACTGCTATAGCAGCACTGTTCTCCCTTCATAGATGTCACAGGAAAAGGCAATTGACTCTTAACTGCATCAAATATTAGGAATCCCACAGTATTCCTGACCCTCTTCAGGTGGTGTCTTCTAGTTTTGTTCAGGAATGAACCCTTCATACACACTTTGCTCACTTGTCAGACTGAAAATATTAATTTTACAACCTGCTCTACTCATCAGGATCTAGGGGTGCTGTTTGCAAGTGGAGAACAGTATTGGTTTAATTTTATATTAGTGTTTCCCCAATTGTAATATGACAACATTCCATATATATTCATAAATGCAATATTTTAATATGAAGGGAAAATGATATAAACATAGGTATATAATAAAGATGCACCTTACATAGAAATATTGTATATGCTCACCCAAGGCTTCTCACAAGCTTTGCAAATTCTAAAAGACACGTGTCTGAAGGCAGACGAAGTTGTCCTTCAGCCAAAGCTAGCTGACAGTCTTCAAATGTATAGTCTGTCACTGAAACTCCCAACGCCCTTGAATAAACCAAAGAAACACAGTAAGCAAGATAATCTAAGAAAACTGAGCAGACCATCACTCTTTTTTATAACAAGAAATCCTGTAACAATTATGCTTTCTATTCTGAAGAACTGCCAGGAAGAGCCCATAAAAGAAAGTTCACGTAAAAAGAATGAGATATGGTACTCTACCCGTTGCAGAACATCTATTTTGACTTCACAAGTACATTAAAATATAAAAGAACACGAGTGAAAATTTAGGCAGTGCATAGAGTTTTAAGTTCTTAATATTTTCATAGAAGTGAATAACAAGGGTTTCAAAATTATTAATCTAGAACAAAAATACATATTAATAATTACATCAAATATTTATATTATTATTACACTAACATGTTACTAAATCAATAACCACCTGAACAGAACAACTATTACCTTCAAGTAATACTAAAATTATACAACAGGCAACATTTCTCTATAAAGAGTGGTTAGAACATAAAGTATAAAAGCAAGTAGAGTTAACTTGTGTTTGCTTGGAGTTTATTTTTAAGTGTATGACATAAGAAATGTAGCAGAAAAAATACTCCCAAGTTTTTATATGCCAAACAATTAAGTACTCATTTTTGCTTTACTTCTAACTTGATGCTCTGTAGTAATAGCAGCACCAAAAGATACTTCAAGGAAATCCTGATATTGTAGTTGCACTGCATTTGCTGTGCCAACATTGAGAGAAAGACACTTCATTTTGGAAAAGGCCTTTAAGAATTCAGTGTACAAACATAAGACACAATTTAGAAAGCAAACACTGCTCCATATGAGTTACTCATCTGCCATGTTTTCCATTATACTTCATTTTACTTATATTAGAATGGAACGTTATCTCTGTGCAGCCTTTTCTAGTTTGATGAAGTCTTCACAAAATTTTTTTCTTGACTTACCTTCATTCTTTTCATCTACAGGTTTTTCTACCTTACTACGAACCACCTTTTTAATCTGTGAAGTTAATATACAGTAATGGCAAGATTGATACAAAACTCCGAGGCATGCCACAGTCATTTTGGCTTTGATGAAGACTCCGCATTTAATTCTACGCTTTATTATAGACAGTTTGATCTGTAATGGCAGTTACCTCTCATGCAATAACCACTTAATTTCTGTTAAGTAGGCTCTTCCCCAGAATCTCGTTACAAGGCCTTTGAATGCCAACGTAAATAACATAAGCCAGTTCTCTTTTATCCACCAATTAATTGTCAAACTTCAGGAATTCTAATGCGTAAGACATGCACTTAACATTAAAGCTACTGATCAGGGTTTCTCTCTCCTCTCTAAGGCTGACAAAGTCAAATATTCAGGAAGAACACCTCACTAATAGATATTCAAGCTCAAAAGTACCAAATACATTAAAAAATTAGATATTATTTATAAGCTACTTATGAATAAAACAATGACATACAGGGTAGTGATTTTGGATGAACAGCCTCCCCCTTGCAAGAAGAAACAAACAGGAAGGAACAAAAGGAAAAAAAAAAAAACAACTAAACCAAAAAGATACAAGTACATAGAAAAGGCATCTTAAAATCCTGCAGACTGTTGAAGGCTAGATTGCCTCATATGGGCGATCCTAAGCAATTAAATTCAGTTCCTCCAAATTTTTCACTTCTTGATCTGTTCCTGTTTCATCACCCTACTCCTCCTATGATGAGTGTCCTAGTAGTATTTGCAAATCAGTAAGCCACCTTAATGGAATGGACAAGAAGTTCTTGTGATACCGTATTTCACCCCATAGACTTATGGTTAACATAGTGATGAATGTTGTGTAAAATCCAGATGAAGAACTCCCCCCATGCTGTGGGGATTTAAATCCATTTCTAAGTTCTGCCTGACTTAGAGATCAGGCATTGAAGGTCTCATCAATGCTTATATTATATGGTATTCAGTATAGTGTGGTATTATACAATATGAAATTACTGGTACTATACAATACAAAATCAATTTTCCTTGGAAGAAGAAAAAAGAGGTGGATGAAAGAAGGAGAGTTGGTCCTGCCAGTTTAGATTACTTCCTATTCCCTTCTTTTGTACTGTGTGTGCACTAGATCAACCTTATAAACTTCCCTGTCAACTGTCAGTGAAATAGCTGAAGTCCTAGGGCAGCAAGGACACACTATAAGCAGTACTATCCAGAGCAGCTTACATAAAAGAACGTGGTAATAATCAAAGATCTTATCCAGCCAGGCACATTACACCAAATTTCATCAGATCTTAAGGCAACAGTAGGTATAGCACACAACAGAAATACAGGAACTTACGGGCGATCAGCTGAAGCACAGGGCAACTACACAGAAAAGGGGAAGCTGGTTAAAAATGAGTTAAAAAAAGAAACTGAAAGCGTAAAGTGTTCATTTGTGGTACAAAACAACACACCATATTAGGGAATCAGGAGAAGTGACAAGACTTATCAAAAAATATTCTGAAAGGACAAAAAAAAATCCATATGACTCAGTAACTGATTAAAGGTGGCAATTAGAACAAAAATACTTTTTTAAAAAACCAAACCAAAACAAAAAACATGTTCTCTCAAGGAAAACAGAGAAGACAGACAAGTTAAAACATAACCATAAGGCGGCAAACCAAAGCAAAAAACAGTAACTTGTTAAAACTAAAAGCTAGAAGCTTTTCAAACACATCAAAAGAAAGATGACTAAGAAAGATCAGTCCACTCAACCTGGGAGGAGGGTAGAAGCCTGACTGACTGCCATCCCAGAACCAATGCCAGATTTAAATAACTTCTCTTAAATAATGGTCCCCCAACATGTCGAAGGAGCCTAGCCAAAGAGGAATTAGAAAAAAAAAAAACAACCACCAACACAAAAAACACCACAAACCAAAAAACCCACAAACAACCAAAACCAAACTTATGATACAGAACAAATTCCAAACAAAAGCAGGGATCATCTCAGAATCAGCCAAACCATAAGGGGAAAATACAACCTGCATCTTTTTATAGCTGTGTGCACCCCTTACGGAAGGGGCAGTATTTGAGCCACACTTCTAGTGCTATCAGTACAGGAAACTTCCCACTACAATTAATGCCTGCATGTATGCCCAGTGTCAACACATACACAAAACAGGATTGAGAAGGATAAAAACATCTTCTCTTGCTCACCTGTTGGCAATTTTCCAGACTTCGGACTTGCAAAAAAAGCAAAATGAACTGAAACAGTGTGCTTACATATACATCCAGACTTTCAGAATTACAAAGATCAGAAGTAAAGAAGGGGAAGAAACAACTTTTGCTCACAGTAAAGTTCAGTCATAGGATCAACCAAGGCCAGATAAACTAGAGTTCAAGGGGCTCTTGAGTTCACAAGATAAATCACAAGCTGTATAGGGCTAGCAGTTTAAGACAAAAGGACCTTGATTTCAGCTCAGAATGTTGAAGAAACTGAAGCCGGGGAACATATAAAGTTCATTATTTGTGCTAAGACTTGTGAATTTTTCAATTTCTTAGAATAAAGACTGGCATACTAGAGTTCACTGTAAAGCCTGGGTGCAACTGCAACTCACAGGATTTTCTACAAAACCAGTTACCAAACTATTCCAACTTATCTCCAGGACAATCTTTCTCTACTTCAATTCAACTGCTAGGAAATAAAAAAAGATCATTTCAATTTGAGATTTGAGATGCAAATTGCAAGTGCAAACCAATGTTTTTAATAAACTAGGAATATAACAGCTTTTCCCATACCTTCATTTGGAAGCTTTTTTTTTTTTTGCCTCTTTTCTTCATACTACCTCTGCTTTCACAGTCAGTTAACCCACGCCTGGCCTTTTAAATGTTCAGCAATTTTATATGGCCAGACATGCATGTCGGGCTTGACATACCTTGACACTTTTTCCCTCCCTACCTTCCCTGAAATACTAGCTATTTACCTTTCATGACATCACAGTACATGAAATTCCAAAGTCAGCAAGTCACTTCAAAAAAATAAAACCAAAACAAAACAAAAAAAAAAACCCCAAAAGCCTTCTTGCAAACCTAATCTGTTACGCACAACAGGTGTACTTGGTATATCCTGACTTCTCACACGAAACAGCTCCCTATGTCTAACACTTGTGCAGTCATAATATAAAAACAAATTATCAACTTCCTCATTTTCTGCATTCCAATCCACTACGCACGCAAAATTCTGAACATAAACCAGAATGTGACTGCTGTAATATTATGCAAAGTGAGAGAAAATATTACAGGCAATATTGTGACATTCTGAATCTACGCTTCAACAAAAACATTTTCAAAATGTTTTACATTGTTAATAAGCAGAACTGTGAACTAATCTAGAAAATATTCCACAAGCTGCTCAAAAAAACCCCTTTAAATCAGCTATAATCTTTATAGGGTGCTGAAAACATTAAAAGGATATCAAATTTGCTATTTTACTTCACTATCAGATGTTTAGGAAAAAGACATACAAAACATGGTGGACAAATAACCCCAGCTTCTGGTAGTCATCTGTATAGGAACTTCCTGAACCAGAGACTTGGTACCACTGTGTTTTACAATCATTGACAGACCAAATTTTTTTGCAGTATATCTCAGCTCTGATGAATTCATTTTATGCATCTGGTAGTGAATGCCACAATTTTGTACATGTTTTGAAGAGTATTTCCATTTACTTTCAGCTGATCTACTGTTGAATGCTTTCTATCTCTTCTGCTATGGAAAGTAACAGACTTTCCTTACTATGCGTTTCCAGAACACTCATGATTTTACTGACCTTCAAAACAACCCTCCACTTTTTTTTTTTTTTTCTTTTTCTTTCTTTCCCAAGCTGAAGAGCTTTCACCTATTTAGTTTTGGAAAGCCAAGGTAGATAGCCCCTTTTCTCTCCTTGGAGAACTACTACTTTGTGACATTCTCCAAGCAAATGAAGGTCCAGTCATGAGTCTGGAATTCACATCACAAATATAGTATCTCATGATAGTTTAATTTTTAGACAGAAAAAGAAGCTGCTAACAGCTGCATTTATCCCTTGTGTTAAGAAAATGGGCCCTCTAATTGTTGGTCTTGTAAGCTTGTACATCACAAATCTTCAAACAGTGAAAAATGAAGCAGGTTCTCTGTGTTGTCAGCATTCAAAAATGTAGTTCAAACCAGACTGTTGCAAAATATTACTTGTTTAAAAAAATTATTTCTTCCTTGAGAAAATAAACTTAGCAAGAAGCTGCATAGAGTTAACCCTGTTCAGTAACTGCGTTTGCCTAATTGCCACTCTTGCAGCATTCACAGAAATAAACAGAGTGCACAATGTAGTTCTCATCTCCATTTTTGTATATGGCCTGAAACCTAAACAAATGGATGCTTGTTAACTCCAGCACTTCAGTAATTGCACTTGTACTGATCCTCATGCCTTTGATGGTATAAAAGGGACAAAAAAAGCCTTGAATTTCAAAGTTGAGTGCTGAGCATCCAACCAGTGCCTCTACAGAATCACATATAAAAATTCAGACAGCATAGGCAGAGAGCACAGCAGTTTTTCCAAAGTTAGACTTAATTGGCCACTGAAAATACAACAAATAGCCATAAGATAGACCAGTAAGCTACTGTAAACCCACATCCTCAAGGCTATTCTTCAGCAACCAGCATTACCATATTACATACAGTGGCAGAGTTCACATTCTGATACTGTCAAAGCCTGCAAGAAAAAAAATCTGATTTTGACTATGTAGAAGATGACAAAAAGTGAAATGGGGACAGAAGACTATCTGTAGTATTTTTTGCCTTCACCAGCATGCTGGAAAAGAGGATTCATTTCTCAAAAGCAAAAAACCATAATCCTCATATGTCAAGCTGATAAGACTTAGTGCTTTAACAGTATGACATGCTCCAGCAAGGGGAAAGCAATCCTGGCAAGGACTTGACAGGGAAAACATAAGGAAGACAGATGTTTTCAAGTTCCATGTCTAACACTCTGCACTTTAATTGATTTGAGCATCTACTGTAAATACAAAAACATGTCTTTAAATGTTTGTGTAAGTGGAGAAGAAAAAGAAAGTTATTGGAAAAATGCAAACCAGACTATGATATTTTGGCATTTCTACAGGAAGTCTGCCTTTCTGGGCTCGCCACAAAAGAAACTTCATACATAACCCTAGCTAGGGATTTTGAAGTTGTAATGCTGAGTTATAACACCAGAAAGATCAGAAAAATGAAATGCTCAAATCAGAAATGCTCACAGAACTTCAGTTCTGAGGTGCTTACAGTTTTGAAAAAACAAAGGGGTAAAGGTGTCCAGTTTCCATCAGGTTTCAGTCTAAACATCTGCCATATGCATAAAAAATTAACAAAGTTGCAATATTTTAACTTGCATTTTTTTCCAAATTGTACCATCTAAACCATATTCTTCCCTATTTTGAGATAGTCTCTGTAAGAGAAACTAACAAACTAAAGCAAAACAAATGGTGTTTGTATGTTCGTAAGTGTCCAACAGGTCTGTGTATAATTATCTAAGCAGCTTACATCTGTAATTATGGGTGAGGTTACTTTAGACATGCACAAAAAGCCTGCAGTGCAGATTTTCACAATTAGCTGTCTGCACTACCACTGGCTTATGTGTGTACAAAATGAATAGCGCTAAGTACATTTAACTAACTAGAAGCTGAGCTACTGACATACACCTTTTAAATATATTTGAGCCCTAAAGGACAGTAAGGTAACAAACTAACTAATTTTGTTTTGCAAAGTAGGAGTGGAAGAGTTACCTACTTTTTCTTTAAAGCAGTATTTCTATACCCTAAACAGTATTTTGATGACAAGTATCAGAAGTCTTCCAGAATAAAAGTGCTAATGAAAATTAGGTGTTCAAGAATCTATTCAACAGGCAAAAGGCTCCAATCCCACCATGAAGAGACAACTAATTTATTTTTTAGGGGAAAAAAACCAAACAAACAAACCACAAAACAAACGAACTTTAAATGGTTATCAGTAAATTAGAAACTATGATGCAGAAAAACAATATGGAAAGGTAAAGACAGAAAAAGTTGCAATTGATGCAGTTAAAAAGCATACTACTGTTTTTAAAGCACAAGGAAAAATATAAACAGTGACATAACTTATTACTAGCTGAGGATAGTAAAATTGTCAAGCGGCAAAAAAAGCCATCGTATGCAATAAGTACTTTACATTAGGAAACAATTAAGATGACATATCATATTAATAAAATGAAGTACTTTCCAATGCTTTAACAGTGGTAGAGATGTTTCCTTTATCACTGAGAAATTTTTAGAAATACTTGTGATGGCAAGGTCAGATGATTTGTTCCTAATAATTCTAGGAGACCTGGGATTGAAGCCTCAAGTCTACACACTGACAATTTTACAACACTACTGTAATTCCAGTAAATCGTGAGTTAATACTTTGAAGATACAAGAAAAATGTAAAAAAAAAAAGTAACAACGTAGGCCAGAAAGCTTGACGCTGAACTAGAAAACAGACACTCAACCAGAAAGCTTGACACTCAACTAGAAACAGTAAGTGCTGAAATTAATAAATTAACACATCAAAATAATCCACATGGACTACCATCAATGTAAGGTGTATATATATATAACAGCTCACACACATGAAGACCAAAATGATAATTTTGTAATTGTAAGTAATACTTACAAAATTGAGCCAATATAATATGTATCTACATGGCATGACTTAGTAGCACAGTGGTATCAGAACTGTATTACAGCAATAAGGAACACATGAGGTGAATTAAAACTCAAGATATCACCAAATTTTATTTATTTATTTTAAAGAGAGAACCTGCATGGACTGTTGCCATATTTAAAAGCACTCAACATTTTCAGTGATTTGAAAGTGACTCTAAACAGACTTCCTGATATCATGTTGTGGATGAGATGGGTATCGACTAAACAAGGTAGCAGTCAGAACAAGGCCAGAAAGACCAAAGACGACAGACTCACTCAAACAAAATAGGTTGTCTGAGAAAATCAAATGCAAAGCATATTGATAGGGAATAAGTAGGTGTCCATACTTTAAACAGTAGATTAATCTAATCTGCACATACCTTTTGTGCAGAATAAGAAAATGATCCAAAGGAAGACGAGTATGGAGTAACTATTCAGCAGCTATGGCTATCCTGCATGAGTAATTCCAGTTCTAATTACAGAGATAATCCCCAAAACAGAGGGAACAGTGACCTGAGTGGCTGTAACAAGACTGCACATGATTCTAGTTTTTGGCCCAATGCTATTGAATAAATATCTGACAATTAGAAAAAAGATTGACGATCACAGACATTAAAATACTGGTAATTGAACAGGTGAGATTAAGAAACCCTTTTAAAAAGAAACTTTGGATTTTTATAGATGCTGTAAAGCGATCAACCACTAAGGCTTGGATCTTGCTTATCCTCCTGATGAGGACTGCAACGAAAAGATATCACTACAAGTTAGCACTGCAGGAAGCAAACAGCCACAGGCTCAACTGAAAGGTCTGTAGAAGTTGTGAGCCTTAAATTAATTTTCTACCATGACAGCGTCCTTTAAAAAAATGAAAGTGTATCACCTGGATTCTTGTGAAATTTGGTGACATATCAGTGCACAAATAGTCAAACACCATCAATCAAGAAGAGATCAGCTCGTACTAAATTTGAATTAATTAAAACATAAAGTAAGTTTAGTTTAGAAAAGAAGTCTGTGAAATGAAGTCCTGAAAAGCAGCGGGAAAGGGTGCTTGCAGAATAGTAATCCGGACTGAGTAACTTCTGGTCACAACATTCACATCAATGAGATGATCATCCCCAACATGGTCCAGGAAAAACAAAACAGTGTTCATACTCAAATGGGTGGTATATGGCAGCAGCAAAGATTAATGATACAAATGGTGGGTTAACACTTGAATGCATCTTCAAGTGTACAATCCTCGTCATCCCGGACGAGAAGGAATACAATAAAGACATATAGAGTGCTACAGCAGGTTAAAAATGGCATTTCCTTTGTTATTGGTATAGCTGCCTGAAGGAACCTGAAGCACACGAGAACAGCTATGCTTGAAGTCCCTGGCCTAAAACAGAGAGCCAAAAGGCCAGGCTCACTTTGGATTTCACTTTTGGGGCAAGTAAATTCATCTGTCCTGTAAGAAACTAATGTCCTAAGGAAGCAAACCTCTGTGAATGACAGCATTTCCTTTGTCAAATATTCAATTTATATATAAGTAAACAGGAAGTATTTAGAGACACCCATCACTCGCATTTGTGGCTGCCTATAGAAAATCTAAACAAATAAGGCCAAACCAAAAATTCTCCATAGAGTCAACAAGTAGAAGCAGCATAAGAATCACATCCTGTCAAGTGCTTTGTTCAACACTTAACAGAAGCTGTTCACAAAACAAGATTATGACGAAGGCAAACAGATTTCAGGAGTGGAAATCTTATCTATTGTTGCACTCTGCAAGTTCTATCAATTCCCCTTGAAATCAGGGGCAAGACACAAGGTTTTGCCACAACACTTGTTCTAGATTCATAAATGCATTATTATCTGGGACCGCCACCTCTGCTGCTGTAAAATATCCAGTAGGATTAGACTCTTCTTCCAGAAAAATATGGTGGGGAGGCAGGGGAAAGCAGACATCTAAACAGATCCTGCAGTGACCTCTTGACATCAAAATGGTACACTGCCACCAATTCAATCTTCAAGAGAGACAAATCTAGATGAAGCAGTAATACTGTCCTTTATTCAGCAATACAGGGTGCAATGCTAGCACTAAATAGCACCTGAGGTGCTAGAGTTGCAACTGCTACAGCTCCAGAACCGACTGACAGCATCTGAGCTGGTATCTCCTACACCAAAAGCCATATGAATGAACTGAGAGAGTCTGGAGAACTGCCACTAGAAGTAAGCATCTGGAATTGGTCAGAAGTAAATAAATTTTGGCTATGTTGATGTTATTTTAACTGGTCTCCAGTAATCCACAGTATCCAGGAGCCAGCATTCAGGTTTATTCCCATCTGCATTTTAACTTCAGAACTTTGATATCCAAACACATTTATTTTCCTTTCACATCAACCCAGCATCTGCAGCCCTTTATTCACCTCAAAGCAAGCCATATTTGCTATCCCCCATTCTGACAGTCTTCCCTTTAGACCTGCATCCCACTTCTGTTACCCCAAATGCCTGATTCTTCAGAGGTGGGAGGGAGAAACAAAAGGAAGAGGAAAATCATCTCTCTCCTCCTATGCACACACAGAAGGGAAGGCTTTCAACATGCAGGTTGTTGTAAACTTCTGTAGTCTTTCAAAATTTCCCCTTACACCACACAATCCCTGACATCTGACTGGAGTGGAGTTCAGGATGAAGGTTTCATAACACAGCCTTCTACCCAAAGTCTGTGGACAACACTTTTATGTAGTGCCAGCTGACTGTCTTAAGTTAACTACAAAAGTCTTTGAGGCCACCGTAACTCTAAGACAGATTGATTCACACAGATCCTTTTGTTTTTTCTTTTGTGAGAAATGTCCTTTCATACAACGGATCGAGTATTGATCTATTGTTATATTATAGGCCCAACATCCTTAAGGAAACTCATAAAGCTGGGTTCTGCTTATAAACCAGAGAAGAATTACCAGTTTCTATCTACAAACTGGCCTTTGTTTGAAACTGGTAACTTAGAAAGGTAAGAGAAGTTACACAAAGGAAATTAAGATTTCACAAGTTCTTTTAAAATTAGGAGTACAAAGATTCATAAATCCTTCAAGAGTTATTAATGATCATAGACCTGAGGGTTCTCTGTAAACACTGGAAAAACCATGTACTGACTAATGGAAGATTTACTGAAAGGACAAAAAAAATGAATGAACAAGAGAGGTTAACTAAAAATGCATCAAAAGATAATGAAGGTCTGCGTATTCAATGTTAGCTTTATTATATACTATAGACAAGTGTTGTTAAGTGTCCTCACGTTAACATTCAACTTCAGTTAGTTGTTTGCATTGTATCAGTGCTCCGTTTCCAACACAAGCAGCTTTCCTGTGCTTTACTGTTTGAAATAACCACAGGCTAACAATGAATACATGAAACTATTCTTAATCTCATTAGAAAAGTAATAGCTTAAAATGCAACCTCAGTAGCACAAAATTCAATTACATTAACTTTCATACAATTCAACTATACCTTTCTCCCCAGAGGACTAAATACCCACAGCAGCAAGCAGAACTGGCTTGTTACATGAAGACATGTTAAAAAACTAAGCAACTCCTACAGTTCCTGCTGTATTTGTGGCTCCCTGGCCTCCTCATAGAGGAAGGCAACTTCTATATAAAACGTTTTGTATACACTACTGCAGACCACAAACTTCTTTGCAAGCAGGCAACTTACACTGACTTTATTTCATGACATTTTCTTGATCCTAAAATTAAAATCACACATCTATTTTTATTCCATATTACAACATACTTACTCTGCCATTACACGTCTGACGTTATTGGCATATAACACTGGATTTTTTCTTTCTTCTTCTGAAGGAATATACACGGGTAGAAACTGCATACAGAGAACTGAATTATACCAAGAGTATTTAACATTTTAAACAATCTCTATTCTAGCACTATGGTGAAAGACATATAAAGTTTGTTGCTACTTACAAAATTATATTAACAAGAGGACTATAAAAAAAGTAAACATTGAACTCTTAAATGTTTAAGGATGTATCATACTTCTAGACATTCATATAACAGTGACTCTGCTCGCTTCTTACCTCATGGAATATAGAGTTTTACTTTTCGTAAGTAAGGAATTTTTAAATCATTTAAAAGTATTAGCATTTTCTTGCACAAACTTTCCTCTTACATCCTGTATTGTTCAGCTCTTTGCAGATAACCAAGAAAAGCACCTGCTACAGGAAAATTGTTCTATAGCTTAAATATTAAGGATTCAAATTCTCAGGACATCAGGCATCAGGTATTTACTGTTCCCCCTGCACATTTTGAAGTCATATATGACTGCTTAATGTACATATCAGAAGTGTTATCATCTTCTGTTGTTGGAGGCTTTGAAAAATTTCTCCTTCAAATTGGACACTGGATATTAATACTCAATTGAAAGAAAAATTCTAAATAAATTCAGATGGCCACAGAATCACAGAACAGTTGAGGCTGGAAGGGGAAAATTAAACCAGAACTGCTGAAGACCTGCAACAGAAAAGGCAGCTTTCAGAATGGGATGACCCATATTAAAAGACCTTCCAGCTTTTGGCTATGTTTTTAAGTGTTCATTGAAATATGATGTAAGCCCCAAGATCACTGCCAGTCTCGCGTATAAAAACCCTCAAAACATCCCATTTCTGCCAAGTAACTAACTTCTCAAATAGAAGGAACAAGAAGGGATCACTCCGATTCCCACCCCTGCTCAGTACCAGACAGACAATTCCCTTAGCAGTGCAACGCAATGAGATAATTTACGCACTAAGTGAACAAAATCTTCATAATCCTGTGGAAAGCTTCTGAAGTAGAAGCCAAAATTGTAATAATCTTAGTTATATTTCATATAATTACCTATCAGTAATACAAAATGGGAATTATGATCCAGAAATTTCACACTGGTCTTTAAATAAGAATTGGGGAATAAATATAAAGTTTATCATTTAAGCAAATACTTCTCAATAACTATAAAGGTAGCTGTATTTTAGGAATCACAAAATGGCATGATCAGCAGTACCCAAAATGCTGCCATTAGATCTTTGTCTAACTGTTTCTTAGAAGTATTCAGTGATGGACAAATCTTTAATTTATTTTGGGTTTTGCTACAGTTTTCCCTATATGCACCACTGCAATTGAAAACAAGACTCCGGTCTTCTAGCTTTACAAGCAGGTACGCCAGTCTGATGTGGTATAATATGGAAAAGGACAAAGACTGTGAAGCTAACAGATGGAAAGACTGTTCCTTCAAGTTCCAAACCCAAATCTATTTGTTTTACTTTGAGTTGCAAATTGCTATCAAGTCATTCATCCAAACACAGGACAAGTTTGAATATGAGGCAATTTCAGAAGTGTTCTACATGTCTGTGCCTAACTGGACAGCAATAGCACGATCATTTCAGCACCACTAACAAAACTAAAAGAACAACTCTCATCTGCAGACCATGATGGATGTATGAACACTGAAGCTGACAGGCCAGCAAAACAAACTGACATGAGCCAAAACAAATGACAGGTGCAGGTGATCACATACCCTTTCTTCTTCACAAGATTGCTTGCACGCCAGTTCCAAGTACAGGATGGATAGATAGGCTGGCCAATATTTATAGTAACCGATTATAAAATCTACATAGATGCTTGCTTCTCAATATACATGCTGGATAACATGTATGGTATGCCAGAACATACATTATGTTCAGAGAAGCCCAGACTAACAAACTTGGGATCCTAATTGCTGGCTGTTAGACCTTAAGAACTATCATTTAATCAAAAACATACTGAAGTTGTGTTGTTTTGCTATACATCTCCCTGAGTTATTGGACCCTCAGCAGTAATTCTGGTATAAAGGCTGGCTGGTATTTGCCAGTATCCCTGTGCTGATGGAACAAAGCAGGAATAAAAGCCAACAAACTTTGGAGACCAGGGGAAAAACATGACTTTGAACACAGAACAAGTCATTTTTCCTCTACGTTCCTAAATCTGTAGCACTTCCTTACAAAAACAGATTCAACAAGTAGCTCTCAAGTACTCAGCCTCATACCTGCGAGCAGCCTTGCAAACAGCTCTGCTCCTCTACCCTCTCCCAGCTCCCGCTTTAACATGGAGTATTTCAGACAGTCACTAGCTTGGTTGGTTTTTTTTTTTTAATTTTAAAAAGACGACCAAAGATCATAACTTGTCCTTGTGCAAGTTCCGTATGTGCTACAGAAACTCAGCATCCTGCCAATCAGCTGGTTTGTCTTATCCCCACGTGAGGCAGTCGCTCCCTGGCCCTTCCACCAAAAACAGGCCACTGCTCTGGAAGTAAGATTTTTAATTTTTTTTTTTTTTAATATACTATTAATAGCTGAAAACATGCAACTAAAGTGATAACACAAACCACAAACTTCTACAACAGATACAACTGTTCAGTGGCTGGTATTCTGTGCATTCATTATTTTTGAGAAGAGTTTACAGCATAAATAAGTAAACACAGAGCATAGCAATGATACTGTGATTAGCATGTTATATGTTACAATAGTAACATCTATGTGTATGTAAATATGTAGTAATTATTCCTACTAATTTACCTTGCCAGAGATAAGTAGCTACTTCATTATTAAAAAAGCAAGCAAAAGAACTGCAGAACATCTGTCAAATATCCTATATAACACCTTTAAAACACCATAGTTCTCCACAAAAATGTAATCACTCTCTGTAAAATGCATAAGGACAGCAATTTAAAAGGAAAGGTTTTAATTGTTTTCGCATTTTCATTACAATAGTCTTCAGCCTTAGGATCACATAGTGTTTTCCTCAAAACAAAGTTAAGAATATATATAAACTTAAATTTTCTTTGTGTTCTCCAATTTCACATTGTGAACAGTGCAGCCTAATAAAAAAATTAGCCAGACATATTAAATAACCTATCTGGCCTACAAGAAACCACTTACAATGATTTTTCTCTAGAAGATAGTCCTTAGTTTGTACATGAGCATTCACACACTTGGATATCTAAAACACACAGTTGGTATACTAGCTGGAATAGCGATCAGGTGATTAAAAGACAAGAAATTTGTTCACAAAAGACTCTTTAAACAGAGTCGGGAATTTATCTACTCAATTTAAATGAATAAGAAAGTAAAGTCTTAAGCCAAGTGGAAAACTGTATTTTGTTATTCCATTTTTAGGCTACATTTTCAGATACAGAAGCCATTTGTCTAAAATATAAGTGGTATTTTAACCTGTTTTTACAGACTGTGTTAACATATGAAGTTTGAATACAAACGTTTATTGCAGAATTAAGTACAGTATTATGTATTCTGATATTGCTCAGAATACACTGGGTTTTTTTTACTGACCTCAATTTCCACAGAATTGTGAAACTGACACAAAGTAAGCCACAGAATTTCTAACCTAAAAGGGGAAAAAAAAAAAAAAAAGGAAAAGGATGGAGGAAAAAATTTACATGTAGTGAAACAGTAGTACATTATGCTCCAAAGTCTTCAAGTAACATTCCTACTTGTCGGCATGATCATATTCAGATACAAAATTAACAGAAAAGGTCTCTGAGCGTACTTTTATGCATTACATTCTGTAAGGTGGAACAAAAGCAATTTACACTGAAGTTGCATCTTAAAAGATACCCAAAAGCAGGAAGGAAAGCAGTAATATGATATACTGGTACTAATACATACAGTAAGATATGATGTATGCATAGTGTGTAAAGAAAGAGTAAGTCTGTTTCAGGAAAATGCTGTATTCAGCATAGAGCTGGCAAGATTAATTATAACCACTAAGATTTTATCATTACCTTGGTTTGGAATCAAAGTTCATTATACTTCAGAAGTCTGTTAATGAAATGCAGTACATGTGTTTTAGTAGCCTAAGACACAAGATACTGGAATAAACTTGACCTTAGAAAGCAGTAAGATTCAAATCCAGGAAAGGATTTATTAAACCTAAATTAGGGAACAGCATCAGTAGCCACATTTTATACAGTATCTAGGTAGCTACAGCACTCAATCACTGTGAGGGGAGGGCTGGTCAAAATTCTCTTAGGCAGATAAAGTGCAGTTCCTAGAAGCAACACCGTACGCATTTTGCTATACACTCATTCAGAGCTGCAATATGTTTTTTTTCCCCATTCTTTCCTACTGTACTTCCAACACATTAAAGCAAAAGAAACAAGAACCACAGTGGAACTTGTGATCTGAAGTTTACATCACTGACAGGAAACATGAAAGTCTGGTTTCTAGGTCCTTGTCCAAGAGCATTAAAAAACTCCAATAAATTACAAGTAAACTTTTCTGACAACTCTCTGTAATCCTCAAAGATTCAAATTATAAATATCAATTTAAAAAATTGATAGAACCTGTATCTAACACAAGTCCAATGTAGAGAAAATTCAGGTTGTGTGCTATAGTCAATCTTTGTTTTCAAGGTAGTCAGTTAATCTGCTCTGAATACTGTCAAACTAGTAAAAACATTACTTTCCATAAGTGGAAGAAAGTATATAGTTTCCACGTGAAAAGTTTTCAATACATTTCATAGGCTACATCAACTTTGAACAAACAGAATACTCCTCAATACATCAACATTTCCATATTAAGTTTTGGCTAACGCTATAACAGAAGAAGAGAGATATTTGCTGAGAAAGTAAAGACTGTATCAGTCTTAACAGTATATTCTGCTAAGACATCAGAAACACATTTTAGGTCACTCAGAGAATTAATCCTAATTAAACAGAGCTGTAATTTAAACTGACCCAGTGAATTTGCATAACATCACATGCTGCCTCAGATTCTGATTCAGCTTTAATTTAATTTTATTAGCAGAGGTCAGCACTTCTGAATAAGGGTTTTGTACACACTGAAGTGATCTGAGGCAACACACCTACAAGTTTCTTCCCTCTTCTTCCTCCTTCTATATGCTCTTGACTCCTCATGTAGGACACTAAGCTAGAAGCAAGCTACTCACCTTTCTCCTCTCTGCCTGAGTTAATTTGCTAGATGAACTGCAGTGGAAATGCAAGGGAAGAGGCAGGAACTCACAAGGAGAGAACAGAAATCCCTGCATGCAGTAAATGCTGCAGTACCTACCTACTTTAGACACTATCATGGATTCATCTACTTCCAACGTGACAATTTAACTGAAAGCTGAACCTTTAAAAGCGATCAATGATTTCCTCAAGTCTCCAGATCTAGACATGTCCTTAATTAGGCCTGGTTCCTAGTCCATTTGAAGGTGCAAAATTAATTGACAAAATTCTAAATGACTCGAATCTTGGCTAATCCCAATGGTTTCCTCGTTACTACTAAAATATACAATCTCAGGCAGGTCAGTCAAAACAATAGTTCCCAAGGAGGTGGCAGCTAATGGCAAGCCATTAATCATAGAATCCAACTCCCCTTTACTTAGGGTTCAAAATTTCTTGTTTTGGTCTTCATATAAACATTTTAGAACTTCTACTCCAACCCCAGCATGAAAATAATGCTAAAAAAAAAGTATTTTTTTTAAGCAAGCAAGAACTGCTTCATTTAATATTTTACATTACATGAATTTTCTAAGGAACCTCTAGAATAACATTTTGGTTAAAAAAAAATAAAAATCAGAGTTACATTCAGGCAAGATAATGGAAACAGTATCTCCAAATTCCCTGAGTGGGTTGACTGTTTCCATGGGACTAGACCAATTTCAATTGACATACAGAAAACAGACATACAGATTTTATACAGAAATACACTGAATCAATTTGCAGGCAATAAAATATGTAGAGCAGAAGCAAGTTGTTTTACTTCAGGTACGTGGCTTAAAAAAAACACAAACAAACCAACCTGAAATAAAAACCTAAAATCCATTCTGCAAACCACCAAAATCATAGCAGCAGAATTACACTGTTTATACCTGGATCCCTCTAACTGAATATTATCATTAGGGAATAGTAGATAAAAGTCACAAATTAATCCCAAAGAATAATCCAATAACCAGCAATTACTACTTGACTATATATGCCTATAAGACACGTAAATAAAAACTAACGAAGGAAAGCAATCATGATATAAACAATAAAACAAACTACTTACGCTCCTGGCCCTTGCCATGTCCATGTGATTGTATCCTAAGAAAAGAAGCATAACAGTTGCAATTAATTATTGTACTTTAACCTTTTGTTACATTATAGATAGTATAACCGATGACATATGACTAAAAGGTTTTCATGGAAACTTCAACACCCTCTTTGCAGAAGTTCTTAGCCCCAATAGGAATCAGCCTACCTTTTATGTAGCTAGGAAATACCCAGTAACCAGCTCTTAAACACAGAATATCTATATTCATAAAACATTTAAAGATCCAGAGATTCTTCAAATGCTGTTAGCCTTGGAAAAGTAAGTAATTTACTGTAAGCTGATGTTCCTTGATATGCATAGTCCATGTGTATTTTCCTAACCCATCCTGCTCGACAGTGTCCCTACACTTTACTTGGACCTCCCAGCAATAGATATGAACACTCTGTAATGCTTGTGAAGTGTTTGGGACCTGTGGAGATGACCGAAAGGAAGTCTGCTCAACTGACATGAAGCAGCAGGACAAGTAAGACCTTGTGTCTTACCTCAAAACAGTATTTTTCCAGTTGCCTTTACTCACAGACGGTACACATCCACTTACCTGATCCAAGAATCAAAAGGTACATTATAAGACCAATTTAGTCTTGGGCAAGACCAGCAGCACCTTTAGATGGCTGAGATGAACAGTGTGTAAAACATTAAGAGAGGACAAATAGCAGTGAAAGAAGTGAAAAAGATGCAAATAGCAAAAAGGGAACACAGACCTGGAAACGAATATCTAACAGGTGACAAGAAGGAATATGACAGTAAAGATCATCACATTTTTAACTGTAAGACTAAGAAACAGCATACAAAAAAACCCTGCAATGCTCAGAGACTAGATTTAAGCATAGAAGTAAGAATCCAAAAACCTGAAAATGAGTTCCAAGCTATTGTTCTGACCAACTGGGGAAAAAAATGTACAAGTCATTAATGGAAAGACAAGAGGACTCAGTAAATTCAGGTTTCTAAAAGACCAGATCAGAAAGGTATTTCTGTCAACCTACTGAAAATGTTCCAGTTCAGTTCTATGCTACCATCCAAAACCATTTCAGAGTTTTGGTAATCACATGTGCCATGATCTTGAAAAATCAAGTCAAACTCATGTTTTAATTACCGTTTAGAGCAAAAAGGCTGTCAGCAGTAAAAATGAAAGAAAGCAACACACCCATAAAAGGTGAAAAACGTGAGTAATGTGATAGATCAACAGCTTGGAATAAGGTCAATATATCAGAAGGACTACTAAAAATTTAAATCTTGACTTTCAACAATTAATTTAAATCAAACAAAATATGATGAAGAACGATTCCATCTCTAGCAATCAACATACAAGCTTAAAAATAGACTGCTCCATGTAGTGATCTTGTAGAACTTTAATGTCTATGGTTTTACTGTTAAACTGTTTCTGGCAATTTTGATGTGTCTGATAATACTGCAAGTAAACACATTATGGGGTTTGTTTTTTCCACAAGGAACTTTGCAATGGTCAGGGTTTGTAAATGAATGTAGATAGTCTCTGATTAGAGAAATTATCAGCTATATCTGCCATATAGAACAACAATACAGCACTACACATATCCAGCTCGGCTCTCTAAATTGCAACAGTGTAAAAGGAGACAAAGAAAAAAGTGAGCTGTATAAAGGTACCTTGCCTGGGCAATGGATCACTGAAAAGTGAATAGGTATTTTCAGAATCCAGCTGTTGTGCTGTCTAGCTGGCAAGACAAACTCAAACAAGCCATATAACTATCAACAATCCTGCAAGAAATTCCCAATGTGAACGTCACAGCAGACGTGCATGCTTTTTCTCATTGAGAACATCAGGATGCAGCAGGGATGACGACTATAAATGCTATGTAATAGAAAAGAGGATTCTGTTCTGCATGAGGCAGACCTATTTTGTAGGAGACTCCTGCTAGCATATCCAATATTTTTATGATAAAAACAGGAAGCAGAAGATGGGAAGTGGTATTTTCCATACCTAGTTTAGATACCTTTTATATTTAATCACAGCTACGAGCTTATCCTTATGGACAGCATTCACTTTGATAGCATTCTGAGTACACTTTGAAACTTTTGCATCTAGATAATGAATCCTTTGAATTGTGTGGAAGTACATCTTCCATATAATTTGTATTTGACACACGAAGATACTGAGAATCATGCCAAGCTTCAAGCAGCAGATGGGCTGTGTTTTTACATGCTCAATCAACCCTGATAAGCCAAAGCTGCACAAAAGATGCTGCCAAACCTCTTATCAAATAGCACAGTTACCTGTGGAAGACACTTGGACATAAAAATACATTTTAAATGGCTCTGTGATACTTAAACAGGTATATAGCCTTTCATAATTACCTGACGGAAAATTCAAATGAAGGAAAAGAAAGCTGTATACGCAAAGAAAATTAGTGTAAAAATGAACTGCAAAAAGGATCGCTGTAGAACCTATGGATGGGGACATTAGAGCATTTCTTTTAATTAGAATATAGGTAATAGCTGTCTAGCATCCAACAGGCAAAATACTACCAAACTAGATAAAACAGAAGCAAATTTTGAATTTCAAGTCTGATCAATGTTTTAAGCCTTACAATTTCTTTCTGCTCATGCATCAAGAGGAGCAACATACTAACATTCTACTCCTAAAAAAATATCAACACAGGACCAGAGGCATCGTCTACTGCAAATAATCACAAGCTTGAAGAAGAAAGGTAGGCAGGGGGCAACTCTGACTAGAAAAAGAGTTCTTCATGGCAACCAGAACTAGATTTATTTGCTAGAAGACAACTAAATTTCCATCATTTTTTTGCCACAGGTTTCAGTCCACTGCAGAACAGTAGTATTTTACCTAGTTCTTGAATAGAGTACAAGGAAATAAACATGTAAGAGTGCATACACCTACTACATTCACCCCAGGCTCTGATCTTCAAAGGCCTCCCAAAACAGTCAGCTGCACTCAAGTTCAAGACTGTTCTCATCTGTACTGTGGAACTCAGAGCTCTGAAGGTAGAACAGAGCAGGCAGTTCAAGCTAAAAGCAGTGGGGTGACTGCACACAATGCATATCTGGAATTCACTGGCTAAGCAAAGATCTTAAGAAATTCCTTTCTAAACCTAAAATTATAATATGCAGCAGTCAAACTAGGCAACAAGCAGGAAGCCAGAGACAATTAAAGTGTGCTAGAAATGCTGTCTTAGTGTATGAAAAATGACGTTCTGTCCCTGCTCTGTTCTTACTTGCTACCAACTCTTAACTGCATCCTAACCAAAATAAATCTCACCTTCATGTATTATATCATACTCTTCCTTCCTCTCCTCACTCTAACATTGCTGCAACTCTTCTGCAGCCCCCAGCTAACCAAAAATTAAACAGTAATAGCAATTATTCTCCCCCATTAATGCTTAGTGGAAGTAGACCTTAGGAGGTTAAATGACTCAGTAAGGCACTGAAAACCTGAGTGTTTTACTTTTTCCTAATACTTTTAATTGCTCTAAAGTTCCATATACAGATTCAGGTCAACTGCAATGGATAGTTATATAAATATTTACAGTTTCTTTTATGACATTTTGCAATAATATAAAAAACATTATTAAAATTTTCAGTAAAATTTACATTGATTTACCTCAACATAAAAAGCTCATAATTTCTGTTAATAGAATATTAGGAATTTTTAATATTAGTTTACTAATATTGCATACTGTGTACAACAGGGAATAAGGACATTTCAGTATGAAAACAGATTTTTGAAGATACTTGCAAATTAGTGTTTGATATCTTTATGTTGTTTGATATTGTTATAAATATGTTTACTATTAACCCAAAGTAACAAGGTATATTAAGTATGACATAAGGCACAGGCATATTTGCAATTTAAACTGGCAGTGCAACAAAGGTTTAAAAATATTTTAGAAAAAAATCTTTCTTCTTCAAAATAAAACAATTATGCAATGAAAAGTCCCAGGCAACCTGCTACAATGCACTTAATATTATGCGAGCATAACAGGCTGCTATACTTGTCACAGCATCTGCAAAGATAATTTTTGGGTTTGTTACTGCGAACTAGTTGACTGCCATCACACCTTGTCTCAGTCAAGAGCAAGTGGTGGTCTATGTATATTAACTTTGCTTAGGTTCTTTTATTTTTTAATCAAGTGTTATGTTTTATATCAACCGGTAAATTGACAGAAAGAACAATGGATGGAAACACTTTAAAACATAAGCACTCAGGTACCAAGAGGAAATTAAATCCTTCCTTAGATCGAGGGGTTGTTAATGGGCTAGTGAAAGAGAGATGACATGAGACCTTCTGATGTGACATACACTAGCAAAGAGGCAAGATAGTCCTTGTTTTACTTCTGACACTCCTCCAATACTCCCCTAAATAACTTCTATTTTAGGAGGGGACAGACTGGACCTGAAAATAGCCCCAGAGGGCTCAAAAAGAAATTTCAAGTATAAAAGCTAGCAAAGTTCACTAGGAAGCATCTTCTAATTAACCAAGGAATGTAGACAGACAGGATTCTGGCTGCAGTAGGACAGGAAAGTATCTACATCAAGTAAACTGAGTAATATAAAAATAAATAAAATCCCTCTTTTGTGCTTTCCTGTAGGCTTGATCTTGAAGCAGATCAAGTGAGCTCTGTCTTCATTTGTTTGCCTATATCTTTACAAGCATTTGTAACAATTGTTTAATTTAGATATTGTAAATAAACACTATAATTTGCATGTATAATTTACATGACTGATTTATACTGAAGGACTACTCCAAGTTAGCTAGTGTCTAGCATTCCTTAGCCAAGTGCACAGTGAATGTAAAACATGGACAACAAGACACCTTATAAAGGTGCCAAGGTCCCCAACACTTTATTCTATTATCATTTAGCTAGTTGCGTTAATTTGTGACTAACACCCCCACAGGCAGGAAGCATCTTCCAGCAATAAATGATATTAAGAGAACTCTCCAGCACGCACTGCAGTTAACAGGGAGCACATGGGAACACGGATCCTAGACAGAAATTGACATTTGTCTTGTCATTTGTACAGTACTTCTTGTAACAACCTGAATAACTTTCAGAGCACTGTTTCAAAGGAGTAACCTAATAAAAGCAGAAACATTTAAACTGTTTCAGTTAAGACTATTTATATTGCTAAAGGCTTAAGGAATACATACTTAGCCAATAAGCATTTATGAATGCTTTCCAAATTTCCAAACCTGATTAACTAACCTAAAAGATTAGAGAAGTGCCAATGTATTTAGAGGAAAATGCCCCATATTTACTGCAAGCTGAACTTACCAGTTTGTTTGGATAACGTAAAACCACTGGCTGTACAGGAACTCCAGGAATAAATGCTCCTAGAAGGCACATATGACACATCATTACTTTATAGTGCATTTTGATACAGAAGAAATTTATTGCAGTAAAGAAAAAAGTTATACAATTACTGGGCTCATATGAATAGGACTTAGTTGATAGTGAAAAAATAAGATCCAAAAGTAGCCTCAAACTAATCTAAAAAGGAAGCACTGAAGAATGACCATGTATACCCACCTTTACAGAAGATAAATAATTAAGAACACTTGCTTGCATTCTCTAAATTATCCTCTACCACTTACATAAATTGTCATGTACACAAGTCAAAGCCCAGTACCAAATTCAGCTTGATAAATTATTTAAAAATATGAGTATGTGCACGATAGTTAAGTCAATATATTCCCTGTGGTCAACAGTATTTTTTAGTGAAGAATCTAAGCTTTCTTATGCAAAAGAAGCTTAATTTAACTTCTTTTCTCCCACCTTAATTCCCCTCAGAAGGGCTTATTTGTTTATTCTGTAGCTATGGAAAATCTAATAGTTAGAAAGTATTGAACTAGAGCTATTGTACAGAAGTATCGCTTTACTTCATATGAAAATTATAGTTCTGATAAGTAACTAGCACAAGATCTATAAATGTCATTTGCTAACCATTTTCTTGGTTTTTAGCACAAAGATCGGGTAAGCATAACTGTCTTGCTCAAGATCTCTCTAAACATCTTTATCTCATGAAAACAATTAACAACAACAGTCTTTACTCAAACTATGTTTTTTATAGCAGTTTACTAAGTTCTGCCTAATATTTCGATTAAAATTAAGAACTGAACAATGGAAGTATACTGTATTCTTAGCATTACATTTGTTTTACAGAGTAATTGCACAGATGTAAAAGAATTAACTGTTAATGGAGTACAAACATCTTTAAATGAAAGTTGTCTGAATGGGATCCTGCAGAGATTTGGTTCTTGGCCCAGTGGTACTTCCTATTCAGTCTCCAAAAACAACAGCCTAAGCAACTTTGGAAAGAATCTGAAGATGACAAAAATCTGAGTGGCAGATGACAAGACCACCATTTAAACAAAACTAGACCAGCTTGCCCTATATGACTAGTTTGCATGAACACAAAACCAAAAGACTGTGTAGTAAGAGCAAGGAGCATAGGCCACGTGAGTAGAATGGGGAAAGGCATCCTGAAAGCAGTTACTTAATAGGAGACCTAAAGTAATTTGATCTAAGTGAGGAATTTTCAGGCAAAGGATTTCTAGGAGGCTGGATGGATACAGAAGCAGGTTCCAGTAGGAGAAGTGAGACAGTCAAGAGGCAGACAGCAGCATGTACTAGACCAGAGGAGAGGAAGATAGAGTGGAGATTTGAGGCAGAAAGTATATGGTGCCTGGAATGTCTATGGCACAGAGGGAGGGCAGGAAATCAGAGCTTTAATGAAGAACTCAGGCTGGTTTTCAAAGCATGGCCAGGATTCAGGTGGAGAGAGAGGGAGAGGGAGAGTAAAGAGCAAAAGAAGTGGATGTTCTCCTAACCACCACTCACTCATCTAAAAAGGTAAGAGCTGAGAGGGGAGGAAGAAAAGCTTTTTGAATGTTTGTTCAGGAGACAATACTGAGATTCCTTCAGGCAAATGAATCAGTGCAAGGAATCACAATGCTGACTCATTGCATGATATTCTAATAGCGATATGCAAGTTGTAAGCAACACAAAATATAAGACACACAGTAAGACCAGAACACAATGAGCTAGGCAAAAACCTAGGAAGAGTCAAAAAACACATTCACAACTGCATCGCTCACTACAGACTCCTCATTCACCTTCTCCCTACCTACATCATAAAGGCAAGTTTACATTAAACTTTGGTGGTTCACTGCAGTATTGGCATTTCTCCCTATTGTAACTGCAGTTTACAGCTGCAACAATGTTCAGTGTTATATCCTCTACTAATTTGATAAGCTAAAAGGGTAATACTAACTGAAAAGAGCTTAGAATGTGGATGTTAAATAAGAAAATATTGTAAAAAATGACAGCCTTTGTCACATTGCTATACTGGCAAGATTCTTGTGCCATCTTCACCAGAATGCAACTCAACAGAAGAGTTCGAGAGGAATCAACCACATACAACACAGCAACAAATGCTGCAGCAGCCTGAAATAGATACACTTATAAAGCTTAAGGTATCAGCGTGTATCTAAATGCTGCATGACAGACCCAAAATAGGAATTGGAGGGGGCAAGAAAAAAGAAAAAAAAAAAAAAGACAACCACAAACAAAAACCCAGTAAGAAACATTAGTCCTCCAGCTCATATGCATCTCAGAAGCCAAGAAAAAATCTGAATTATCTAAAACATTTTGCTCAATAGTGGAACTACAATCCTTTTGTAGCATCAGAAAATTTCTGTTCCAATTCGACCCTACTGCAAGATTTTTAACTCAACTTCTGCAACAGAAAGCAAATTACAATGCAAGTGGTATTTCAGAAAATGAAGATACAAGAACATTCTGTAGAGAACAGAGAAATGAGCATCATACCTACCAGGCTTGAATGTAATTAGACAGGATCGGTTTGTGCAAGTGCCCTCTGGGAATATCATTATCTTGAAGTAAAAAAAAAGTTGACTTTTAAGAAATATTTCAATGTGGATTTATTTATAAACACATCTTTTCAAAGCTAATGTTAACTGATTACAGTAAAAAGGTTTTCAGGGAAAAACAGTTCAGTTAGAGTAAAAAAATATAGTGCTTAATAAAGAAATAAAATTCTGTCTTAATAGTCAAAATATTTTTCTTTATTTGTGAATTTGCCTCTTTCTTGACTTCCGATAATAATTCTATTCAATTGGAACACTGACAGCGAGCAGAAACACTTGTGAGTACAAGAGAATTTTCATAAAAGGTTTTGGTGCTGGTAAAAATGTCATATTCTGTTTTGCACCAAAACAAAATTCCTGCTCCCAAGCTACCTGCTTACAGGCTAAGAAAAGGAAGACTTATTTTCTTTTTGCATTTATTACTTGGCATGTGCACAGATGTCAGAATGATAGAGGCTGAAAATATCTAAGCAGAATTCTAACAAGGCAACAAATGCTCAAGTTGAACCGAATTCAGAGGAAGAGGTTAGATTGCAAAAAAAAAAAGTTTCTGACAGCAAAAAGCCAAGAACTGCTGAAATTTTGTTGAGTTACAGAACAAGACATTAAAAGGAAATAAATACATATCATAAGGGGACAGAGCAATGGACTAGAATTAACATTACTAGTTTTATTATCCACTCTGGTACTAGCTTGCTAGCTATTCTGAAAATTACTTCAGCTCTGCAACTCAGTTTCTTCATCTGTAAGTAAGAATATTTACTTTTTAAAGTGCTTTGAAATCTATTGATGAAAGTCATGATGTGAAAGCTATATATATATGTGTGTGTGTGTATATATATATATATCTCACCTTTCTGTCACATTGTTTATAATGTTTCTGTAGTCCAGTATGCGGACATAACCACTGTAGTAGTAACAATGCCATGAAAGACATACTGTAACTTAATCTCAAAAATTCACAAAAAGAATGCTTCAAGTTTAAAATAATCACATGCTTCTAGAAAATTTAGACCTTAGGTAGTCATCCCTTCCTTCCCATTATTCTCTTCCAAGGCACATTATAAATAGTCATGTTTCAGGTGCAGAAAAAACCCTGAGCCACTTATTTTAGCAATGTTTTCACCATATGGTCCAATAGAGGTGTACTCTGGTTATTGGAATATCTGAATTGCTCGGGCTGTCTTGGCCAGTATCACATCTCCAACAATGACAGTATGCCAAAATCTTGAGAAGGGCAAGAACACACAGTACTCCCTCAGGTATTCTACTGAGCACCTGATTATTTTTCTTCTTAGAGGACTTTATAAACCTGCTGTGGCCTGTCCATTTAGTATTACTTAATAGAGCTGTATTCCCATGTACTTACCCAGTCTCCCCTTGAAACACACTGCAATGAAAAGCTATGTTTTGTACGAAGGTAAGAATCTTACACTATATCTTCTAGAAAGAATGGGGAAATCCCCCCCCCCCCCCCCCCCCCAAACCACCTAAAGCATCCCACAAGGAAAAAAGTAAACTGCAGATCCAAAGCCTGGAAATGCCAAATACCATCTGTCACACAGTAGTAGTATACAGTACCTGTGGCCATTTACCATCAGACTGAGCACGTCTCTTTATCTCTTCAACAGTTTTCCTGCGAGAATCCTGGTCTGACCGAGATACAAATACCGGTCGGATGTATTTGATTAGAGCTGAAGAGGACGGAAAACAAAGCAAAACAGCCTTTATTTCTCCTTCGTTTGAAAAAGGTTCCCCCCCAGTAGTCCTCTGGACAAAAATTTATAACTATTTTACTATATTACACTGCAAACTTAAATATTAATCTTATTGCAGTTTTATTGCAATATTTTCATTAATCCCTGTGAGGAAAGTAATTTTCAGTTTTGGCATTTGGTACTTGTTCAATTTTTAATAGACCAATACACATACATCACGTAATTTAAAACATGATTGTACGTATTATGCATAGTTTTCTGCAACAAAGTAGCTGTGGCTGACTATAGGCCATTTCCTCCTACCACAAAAATCACTAAATCTATAGCCACCCCCAACCCAGCAAAGTAGCAGGAACCTCCCAAGTGATTCCAAAAGACATCTTGCAGGTCAAACTGCCACTGTCTTTAGAACTTTTGTCACCTATGATAGCTCAGCTTCGCTGAAGGTACACCATCAAAGATATTCCATACATGGATTATGTTATCTTTTCTGAGAAATCAAGATGATCAAAAGAAAAAGCATGCTTATTTTCTGAGCTGTCACCTGTTTGCCTGTTCCTCATACTAGAAGAATCAGATCTCAGGCACCCTCTTCCTGGCTCAGTGGGAAACCTCTTATACATAGCCAGACACAAAACAAGAGTGAGCAAGAACCAGAAATCAATCCACAATATCCTCTCCATGCACATCTGTCACAAGGACATCGAGGCCCACTCACAAAATAATAAGTAGCATATACAACTCTTCTGCAGCGTCAAAAAGCACTGCAAGAGAAGCATCTTCAAATATACTACTTCATGCTTTTATTTAAGCAGGTTGTCTTCAAATACCTTTTTATCATTTTTATCTTGTAATCTTATTTGAAGGTTCAAAAGCCACTAAATCATTAGCTATTCTATTTGCCTAAAATACAAATATAAAACACAGTTTTCACATTTCCAACTACCGCGAGATGAGTTTGCTGACGCTAGTTGTATAATCTTCTTTTGTCAAGGATAGACTTGCTGCATTAATGGATCAGCCAGTGCTTAAAATATGAAGAAAAAAACAGCATAAGGAATTACAGTCCTGTACTCAGCAAAAGCTGCTGATTCTGGTGTTACCCCACCAGCAGGTTAGTCAGCTCTCACTGAAATCCTTATATGGTTCTGTGAAAGTAATCCGTCACACCTTACAGCAAGTTCCCAAACCTTCAGCCAGCCTCTGAAATCCTGCTTTTATCCCACAAGTTGCCGAAGCTTAGGAGACAGTATATCAGAGAAAAGTTACTATACTCTTACACTTTTTCCTACATGCCTGCTCGTAGACAGAATCCACAGAACAATGCTTGCTATGGGAACAAAGATCATCATGGACCAGCTGGGGTCACTGCTGTGGGAAGGTAAAAAAATCCCCAAACACCCCTCCTCACCCAAAACAAATCACAAAACAATCACATACACAAAAAAAACAGAAAAAACAAACAGAACAAGCAATAAAACATGCAAAGGAAACTATACTTTGTTTTATAACTCTGTTCGTTTTGTTTCTTAGTGATGCTAGTCCTGAGTTTCCCCTACTGCTGCAAATTACTGTTCTGTAGCAAAAACAACATTATCAAGTAAAAGCAAGCAAAAAAGACTCAAACATCCTCAGCCTTCACCCTGAAGTGTCTTTTACATTAGGCCCAAATGATGGAATTCAGGTTACTTCAGGCCAAGGAATAAGATAATTCCAGAGCTCTGAGGCTCTTATCTGAGCCATCACTATTTCAACCCATCACATCAAATCTTAGCCTAATGGAGAGACAGGGTGATCATATTAAGTCCTACTTCCTTAGGGATCAGATTAAAAAGCTGACAGAATTCTTGTTTTAAGATTAAACAGCAACTTAAGATCCTGTAAGACACCAACTACCAGGCCTTTAGTGGCTAAGTTGAACAATTTAAGTGAAATTGAAACTCTCAGTCATCAGTAAGAAGCTCAAAGTACATACCAAGGGAACACTAGCTCTGTACTTGCCTTTCCTCATATACTTTTTTCATAACACTTTTGAAAACAGAGCACAAGGCTACACAGACCTTTACCCTCACCACATATTTTCCTGTTCAGTAAATAGACAGGAATCTGAAAATTCAAAAGCTGTGCCAAGTCAATCTGTGCAAGAAACAGTCAGGAGCAGGGCCAAAGGTCTGTAAAGAGAAGCTGAGAAACATACCAAATAGGTGGACAAGATGAGACTGCAGTCAGAAGTCAAGTCAAAACACAGGGAAGCCCAGAGACAGTAATGTAAGGTAGTATATATGAGGCAAGGAATTGGCAGGACTAGGGCAAAGTCAGGGCAGGAGCAAAAAGCAGCATGCATGAAAACGCTTCAGAAAGCTGACATACTGAGCAATAAAGGAAACAAGCAGAACTGTGCAATATGCTTAATAAATAGAATGTAATCTTAACCTTCTCTGCTCATCAGTTTAACTGTCCAAGACCGATGGTAACCAGAGGTAGTGAAAACGACAGCTCAAGTATTCAAGAGATGCTGAAAGAGGTGCTTACCCGTCTCCTCTCACTCCATTAAAACCACTTTTAAGTTATAAATTCTAGTGAGCAATGGTAGACAACCCTCAATTCACAAAACTGACCTTGCCAGTGTCATTATTCCAGCTTTTTCTCTAGTAGTGTCATTCCTACTTGACATAGTCACTCTCATCCCCAATCTCAGCTCATCACAAGTGGCCCTGAAGACAGGTGACACATGCTGTACTCCACTGTCTTAGGCAGGTGCCTGCAGTTTAAACAGTACTGCCAGTAATTCATCAAAACCTCTGCCTTGCAGGGCTGCCAGAATGCCACAGATATGCTAACCAATGAAAAGCTGCTCTAGCACGCAACAGCCTTTTTTAAGAGAGCCTGCAAAATTTCAGTATTGCCTTAATTGCAGGGTGGCAGCTCCAACTGATTTCAGAACCATAACTCCCATGCAATCATTTAAAGCACCACTAATGTGCATAGTTTCCTACTATGGGAAAAAATACAGACTTTTCTAACAGCAGTTGCCCTCCTGTGCATTCTGTATTTAGGGCTTACAAAAACATGTAGGTTAAAGGTTGAAAAGCGCTATCTTGGACTTAGTTTTTAAGAGTTGCCTTACTCAAATGAACATGCTCACCAAGTTCTGAACTCGCACCTTTCCTAATGAAGTAATACGTAATATGAAAACTGCTCTTTTCTGGACAGAAAAGAAGAAAATAAATCTGCAAGGGGCTCAAAAGTCTTCTGAAGGTTATGGGGAAAAAAACATTAAGGTTCCAGAATAAAATGGGTTTCCTGTGTATACGGACAAAGAGACCTTAAATAGGGAAGAAAAAAAAAAAGAAAAAAATCAAACCCACACACAAACACACGAATTTGTATCAATGCACAAAACTGAAGTCAATCAAAATTGGGATCTTTTCCACTTGGAGTTATATTGTTCTTAGGGAGATAGTGTTATTGTAGTCATGGTACTCCACATGAGATTTGTAAAGTTAGTGGAGTATCTTATCAGAGCAACAATCATACACAGAAATACATACTTTTTTGACCTAAGCCTGAACCAACCACTAAAGGTAAATACGTGTCAAGAACAACTTCTCTGAGTTTGACTAAATGCTTAGCAGATGGCTAAGAGATACCAACTATTCCTAGTACAGAGGCAATGTTAATGGGAAAGTTCTTCTCCTTATTTCCAAAGAGAAAGGCAGGAAACACGCAGTCTGTAGGACAATGGGAGGTCAGGAGTGGGAGGTAAATAATTAGTGTTCTCTTTAGCTTTAACAGAAGTAAATTCTGTGGTATTTGGGTTGGTCTTTCAAAATGTCATATTTTTCCTTTAAGGACTTCTTGAGGTACAAAGACCCTTTTCATATCACAAAGACTGCTGTTTGCTCTCACACCTGCAGCACCTGTCTGAGGGCATAGCTGTATGTTTTAGCATTCTGCGGCCAGTCTAAAAAGTATTTTATGAAGGCAGTTGTATTGGTTTGCAGGTTTCCTATATACTGTAATTTTTAAATTCCATACATGCTATTAACTAGGATGCTTTAAAAAGTGATGGTGGTTTAGGCATTCCAGCAGCAGTTCAAATGAGAAGTAACTATTACTGAATTTATGGTGAAAAAGAGAATCCAAGAAGCCCAGGATTCCAACCCAAACAATAAAGGCATACCTATAATACACAGGTGACAGCGCAACTATTTTAAGTCTCTCCAAGACAGCTCCTGGGAGGACTGAAATATTGCAGGACCATCTAGGTGCCCACAGCCTGAAGGAAACACTGAATTTTGAAACAGAAGTTTTTAAAGCAGAGGATGAAATGGATAAGCTTGGCAATAACTTCAAGATGCTCCTCAGAACTGGGGAGCTCATTTGTGTACTCAAGGCAGGCTACAATGCCAACATAGCATAGGATGTTGGCATTCAAGCTGGTGACCTTAACAGTGTTGTAAACTGCTGATTTACAGTGTATAAAGAGAAGAAATCTGTGATGCCTTCACCTTACAGCACGTTTTTCCAAAACGAGTTTAACGACTGTTTTCATGAATCTCAGAAGTATTTAAATGCGAGATCCTCACTGAAAAACTATGGGTCTATCACGGTTCTCTTCCTTGTATACTTTGGAAGGTATGGGGTGGGGGGAAGCAATCGGGGTGGAGGACTGGAGGATTAGGTTGCATAACTTTTCACAGAGCTGATGAATAAGTAATTTGGCATTTGTTAAGTTCCAAGATGAAAACATACCCAGCTATCACAGCATAAATATTTCCCACTGAATTACTTATTTCTTGTCTTTTAGTCATGATGCTCAAGAAAGGCCTATAAAGCACTTTCAAAAGACGAGCTTGAACAAAAAACTCCTCAGTTTACTAGATGTGGAAAAAACCCCCACAACAGAATTGATAGCTTTTACAGCATAGTATGATCCTCCTTTCCTCTATAATTCTTCTGTATTCTGCCAGGTACAAATGACCTCCTTCTCCTTTATAAACTTAAGCTAACATATCCCCCCATTCATTTTGCAGGTACCAACTTCCTCTCTTTTTCAGAGGGTGAGGTTACAAATGTTGAGAAGTTTCTTAAAGTTTAAATTAACTTACAACCTTGAATTTAGTTTTTAAAAGTTCAGACCACAAAAGATTTTTGAACCACAGAAGTTGTCCAAAATCCTTAACAAATCATATTTACTGACAAATCCCTTTTCCTTCTTATTGAAGTATTTCTGCATTAGCACTAATCACTCCAGCAGTGAAAAATAACTTTTATCCAGGTTGCTTTACCAGCCAAAAATAAGGCAGTGAAATGTAACTATCCAGAATTTATGCAAAGAGCTTGCCCTGACTTGAAGTGGCGTTCAGCAGACAAAATAGGAAAGTTTAAGTACCTGTGCTGATGAATTAATTGATCTAACTTCTTCAGCCAACGTAAGGTGCAACAGATTCATAGACGTCATCTTCCCTGGGTTGCACGTTTTACACTAAAGTGTTCCAGCGAACTTCACATCTCCAATCTACCAAAACTCTGGAAAGCCACTGAGCAGAAAGACATGTCCTTGAGCACCATGGTGATGTGCTCCACCTGTTATGGCATTCTCTGCTTACCAGATATGGATTTTTTTAAGTGATCATTGAAATCTCATGTATATTTGGGCAAGTGGTTCCTCCCCAGAGTTTGTTAACCTAGTGTGTGTGTGCCAAGTGGGTAATTTTCTTCATTACTGACCACTAAATGAAAATGTCGCAACTCTTCTGTCAGAGCAAAAGAGCATTTTTTTTGTTATTTGGTTTTTCTTTTCCTTGTTTCCTAAAAAGAAGAAAGTTGTCTGAAGGAGTCACAAGACTTAAGTCTGCTTCTGAAACTGGACTTCATGGTCCAGGAGAGCTGCCTTCAAGTTAGAAAGCAATAAAACGCTCATACACAACAAACACTTGCAGAGTACTTCCAGTCCCATAAAGAACAGGCTTTTACTCATCTGGACTTAAAAGTGGATCAAAAGCTTAATATTCCATGACTGGCACACTAAGGGTACAATAATACAGGCAGCCGCTCCAGAAACCTATTAAAATACTTTCAGAACCAACCTTGGTAACCAGTTAGCAATCAGATCTTTTTGTGCCTGCTAAAGCACCTGATCCCTCTGGTACACAATGTACAATGTCCTGATAAATGCTGTCATTACATCAAAAAGCCAACTTACTTATATCATATTTGGATATTCTTGGATATAGTTTAGGTTGGAAGGGACCTTTAAAGGTCATCTAGTCCAAACCCCATGAAGATGAAGATCCACTCTTCACCCAAGAGTACCCAGATCTAGTCCTCACCCTTGGAAATTATCTTTAAATTTCCTCTGCTGTTTCATTTTTTACATGCTGAAAAGTCTGCTCACAGCGTTAAATGAATGTACTTTATTCAAAACTTCCCAGAATATTCTGAATGACAATTAACAAGACTCAATTAAGAGATAGCAAGGTTAGGATCATCAATGGCTAGATCCAAAACTTCACTGGAGATGGTACGACAAGTTTGCAAGATTTACAAAACTGAAGAACATAAAACATAATTCTGACCTCTCTGGGATAAATTCTAGATCAACATCTAGAGTGTTGACAATTCACCACACAATCCAAGAAAAACATGCCCACCTTTTCACAGATAGCATAAGAGAAATACCAATTGTCCAATAACATGAAATACATTTGTGTGTGCGTATGCAGAGAAGTGTAAATAACACTGGTATTAAAATACTAGATCAGAGGAGGAGAGGACAGTCAGTAGCATCTGCTTCACAGAAAACTTATTTCAAGCAGTAAAAGAAGAAGGAAAAAAAAAATTCACAACTTCTCTCCACTGGAAAGTTTTCACTAAATTTTAAGCCAAACTAATTATTACAGTGATTACTTACCTCTCTGTTAAGGTCCATTTACTTTAATAACAAACTGCTGTAACTAATGTTGCTCATACAAAAGTTTTCCTCTCAAAAAAAGTTTTCGAACTCTGAATCCCAGTTATGACCTCTGCCATTCCTCATTTCCATGGTATTTTTCTGAACACTTCATAATGGACTACATAATTTTTGTGGCTGCATGACATAAAGCAAATGCAGCTATACAAGACAAAATACTCATTTATTTGACTGCACTGCACATTCCAGTAATATTCCATTAAATCACTACATGTAGTTTTCTGGGTTTTCTGTTTTTCTGTAACTGGATTTGCTCACACATGAACAAAATGAAGTGAATCATTTTTAAAATTGATTGCACTAAGTTTAGACTTTCAATTGAATCCTTTAAAAGTTACCTTAAAATTAAATTAGGTACATAGGAAATAGTTTGAACTACTCGATATGCATTATTTGTGCTACATTCAGTGTAAGTACAACCTCCATATCCCTACAGATTCTCCTCAGGCTTTCCCACTAGTCCTCACTGAATCTATTACGTGGGATAGTTAAGCAGCTATTACAGCATTCTGTCAAATGCCACTCTGCCATTTCATCACACTTCAGTAACACAACATGGCCTGGAGTTACCTCATCTAGTTTGGGTCCTCCAAACAGTCCAGCTGCAAGGAAAGGAGACCTCCACATAGACTATTTTATTTTGCTGAGCTAGCAATTATGAAACAGTCAATTGAGTCAGCTGAGAAGGAAGATAAATCTGCCCCTGCTTCTATGGCTGGACTGCTCCTTTTTTTTGTTTTTAAAAACATATGTCTACACACTTTTTGTTCAAAGCATCTATTCATTATTCATTTCTACACAGATTTTTCACTGCCACAAACTTTTACTAAACTGTATTAGTCAGATACTCAATGAAAGAGATATACAGGTACAGTACCGGCCCGAGCTTTACCTGATACAGGAGACACCTTTATACCAAGAGATTCCCTACATGAAGCTTCCAGATGTAACCACTCACCATCTGGGGCCATGTCTCAGCTTCTGGTTTTGAACATGTCCTTAAAGCCACATTGTCTAGTGAAATTTTAGGAGGATGTCACCACCAACAGCCTGATTCCACTTAGTTGCAAAGGAACTCAAAGCTTTTGTTTAGACTTTTAAATTAAAGAGTCTCTACCCAAGGTGAAAGTAAAATCTTTTGTCCTGTTCATACTACCATTAAAATCTACACAATGAGACACAGGAAGGTTCTTTGAACTTTGCTGGTCCCTAGACACAACATGGTGGGTTTCTCCAAAATGCTTCCACACAGACTTTGGTTAGAAGTCTACAAGCCTAAAAGCTTACGCGTTTTTTTGGCACAACTGCACCAAAAGTCACAGGTGTCTCTCAAGCCTTTGTGAGAATCTACACTGATAATTCCAAAGATAGTATTTAAACACTACTGACTTGGGCATCTGCATTTTTTATTACTAAATCTGAGTGCACAACAATCCGCTCTTGCTCATCTCTCACACCCTGCCTGAAACAAACTTATTGATGCATGAAGGATTAGCAGCACTCCCTTAATGCAGGGTACCATTCAGGACAGACAACATTCCTAAAACACATTTCTGGGATGGCACCCCAACTCACACCAAGACAGAAGTTCTGGTGGACTTTCTCTATAGACCCTAACCTGCTTTTCTATTTGTCAAGTCTTAAAATGTTGCAATTTCACTGCAAATTTAACCATGAGTTCTGTAGGATTGTTTTGACTTTGTACAATGATTCAGCTTTGAAGAAAGGGAAAAAAACCAAATGCATCCCCCTCTCCCCCCCCCCCGATTTTTTTCTATTGACATTCAAAGTATACCAGTAAAAAAAAAAAAATCTCACCATATATTATAGCAAAATTTTCTTTGTGTTTCAGGCCTTCTCATACACAACCAGTGACCTTCCTAAGTAATCATTTTTAGTTGTTCTTGAAAAATTAAGTAGCTACCAACTTACTTCCCCAAACAGGAATATCTTTGCTTTCTGCTTTCATCACAATGGAGGCGAAGGTCATAGTTACTGGAATGGCATCAAAGTAGGAAGAATGGGGAGCCACAGTTAATATTGCTGCTTCCGCTGGCAATGCCCGTCTGCCTTTTACATTTATCCAGTGGAATCCACCAGCAAGCCACATCATTCTCATGATTGCTTTCAGCAAAATATCCACTATCCTGTAAAGAGTTGAGAAAACAGTTATGCTGCCACAGGAATATCTTAAAATAACGAAAAGAAAAACGTTACATAAAAACTTTATAAGCACAACAAAAGCACAGATAGGATATGTTGCTTAAACAGAGCAGGAACACTGCATAGACCTTTTGTTTTCTCTTTCTCAGCAGATTTAAGACCACTTTCAAGGTAAGATGCCATTCAATTTCATTTCATGCCTGAATATTAATGCTTTTTAATCACAATAAAATTGGCATTTATCACTAAATTAATTTTGATTCGGCCTATGACTGTTGAGTTTCTTCTATGCAATGCCTAATAATGCTTTCTAGTAACACCAAAAAAGCTCTAGTAAACAGTCCTGAAAAATGCTATTAGGATATTGCTAGAATGCAACAAGCCTGATTCTTGTGTTCAAGTTTACCCACACAAAACAGTGGAGAAGTGTACGGCAGAGATTCTGAAATATGGGGATGCCTACAGAACACATCCAGGAGCTTTGGAAACATTTTACTTTCTTCCCTTTTCCCCATCTCCTCCTAAAGCGTTTTGGGTTTTATTTTGTGGGGTTTTGTTTGCTTGTTTTTTAAACTGACAGTCATGAAAAGAGAGACATTTATTTTGAACCAATAAAGTGCAAAAACTGAACACCACAAATTGTTACACTCACAGGGACTGGAGGCTGTAGAGCAGGGTGACACTGACAAGTGGATGAAATGGGGGAGGGACAATCTAAAAAGCTTCAAAATAACTGTATGCAAGATTGAAGGCAGTCCATTATTCCCTTAGTCATTATACTGATATCATTCCAAATGAAATGTACAGTGACATGCCTCTGTGGTTCTCAACCGCCTTCCCTCCTATGAAACAAAATACAATCGGCTTCCCCCATGCTAGCGCCAGCTCCTAATTTTGAAGTTCTCTACAGAAGAGGTGATACACTCCTCCTTCCTTGCTCCTCAAACGGCAGTTTGCATGGATGGGTGAACACTATCTTACATTCTACCTTAATTAGCATTCCAATAGCAAAGCCAGCACAGATGTATTAATAAGCACCAACACATGGGGCAAGCCCTCAGAAAATCAACAGAAGTTTTGTCAATTCATCACAGGGTAGCAAACAATGGGGTGAAGCAGTTTAAAACAACAATTTAGTATATGAAATCTGGCCACATTCTGTAGTGTCAATCTTCATAACAAGAAACTGACATTATGGGAATAATTGAAATTGAAGGATGTCATCATGAAGCTTCACACTACATCCTCAATAAAGATAAGAGGCCAGAGATAATCAGTTTTTCTCCCTGTAATTCTTGGGTCACCTGGTAAATCAAACAGTTGAGGTATTTTTAGTTTCCCATCTGAGCAAAGTGTTTAAATAATAGCTTTTATATTTTTCTTTTGAAGAAAAAAGCAGGTCTATGGGACAGATATCAGATATTTCCGATCTTCCCTATTTCAAACAGCTGAACTAAATAATGATTCTCTCAGTATTTCACCACATCAGTGACTCACTTTCGCCACCAGGAGAGGGGCTTTTCAAGTTCTTGCTCGTCAGATCCCATTGAAGCAACGAATGCAAAAGGCCAGGCCAGCAACATCATAAAAGCAGCAAAAAAGAGTCGGATAGGAAACAGAGTCAAGGTCATGAAGGCAATCTGCAAAATCCAAAACAAATACGTTATTCTAACACAATCTCGCACTGAAAAAGTCAGCAATTCCTAGAAACCTATCTGAAGTCTTAACTTAAAAATATGTAACGTTAAAACCAGCAGAATATGCTTCAATTCCAAACAAATAATTGTGGTGTATGCATAATGATTTTGCATTCACCAATCTTAATTATAGCTGAAACACAGCACACTCTTTAAAGCTAATGCAGTCTTAGCTTTCCACGCTTCTTCAGACCCTATGTTTGTCAGTGAATATATCCGCATGCTCTTTTCCCTTTCTGAGCCTCACATTAAGTAAATATTTAGCATGGTTGTGTTGTAAATCTTACTGGACTACAGAGAAGTCAGTCCATCACAGGAGCTCCCAGCCAGTGATGTGCACTTCTGAAGCAGTGCAGGGTCCATCCACATGGGCAATACAGGACCCAACCTGGAAAGCTCTTCCAGGACTGGGCAGGCACCAGTTCCTCTGCTGTATGTTCTTGGAACCAGAAGCTGTGGAGAGCCACAGTGGGGAACGCTGTGCAGACGTACCTCTGGACAAACATCCAGACACACATACAAGCTTACATTCCAGGCCTGTGCTAACAGGCACAACCCCCTGGAAAGCAGACATTTTCAAGAAGTTATCATCCTCCCCTGGGAAGCCATGGTGAACCTAGTTGCTTCTGCACCTCCTCCCAGCACTCTAGTTCTCAGAGCACCCATTCCCAGCCAGTTAGCCCTCTGCCTTCAACTTTGGTGAAAAACATGTCATGTTGGAACCTCTCCCACAGTCTTTTGAAGAATGCTACCAAAAGTAGGGCCTTCCCTGAGCTGTCTGGAGTTGTTCCCAACTGTCCTCCAGAAGACACAACTTACCAACTATCTGTGCAATGACCCACTTGCTCCAGGAAACAGTTCCAGGAGCCAAGAGTCCCATCCTTCTCACTCAAAGGACAGGAAGAAAGAAAAAAAGCTCTTAAAGTAGAGGAGGATACAGCTTCAGATGACTGGCTAAGGGAGAGAGGGGAAACTGAAAACTGTTTGAAGCTGACTGGGGTAGCACCAATGCTCCTCACGCTGTACAATGGAGGCTAGCAGAAGATGAAGATGACACTATGAAATAGAAGGGCCATGTAAAGAAAGAGCATTCAAAAGGAAATATGCTACCTATTCACAGGTGCACCAGATGAAGTAGAAAAGTATTTTTCAGCATCACAATGGCTGGGCAAGGATGAGTAATGAGGCATAAGGTGCTGTCTCATGTTCTGCTTAATCTGATGCATCTCCTGGCTGCTGTGGAAAGCATTATTCATATTCTTCTTCTCTTCCCTGATGCAGATCTAGTCATCACGCAGCTCAGTTTTCCATTGATCAGTTCCTGCTGCCTCTCACTTCCCAAAACAGCTCAATAACCAACTCACCCTGTAGCTGCACAAATCTGTAGATCTAGGGTAGAGGCAGGGAACACACAGCAAGAGAAAAGCCTAAGCTACCAGTTTCAACCCTAAGCTACCAGCCCACTGCAATGCCATATTTTATAGTGATGGTTCAGACTGGCACCAAGATCTCCTAACAACCATGGTCTCGGTCCCCAAAACAGGATTCCGGTCCCTGGGTGGACTGCTTCAGCTTGCAGAATTGGAAGAAAAAGGAATTTTTTTCTTAGGTAGGCTAGTTTCCCAGATGAACCAGTTCAACTTCTTGGCAATGGTCAGATGAGCACCTAAGCCATACCGGCTCAGGCAACTCTGCATCCATAGACAAGACCACCATGTTTGGCAGCAAATAGGGCAGCATTCCTCTGCAAACTGGAGAAGAGAGAGCACAGCTGCCTTCTAGGCTCGTAAGATGAGAAGGACCAGCTGTCAAGAAAAAAAGGAAACAAAATGCAGGTGAGGACACAGTCCTCTGGGATTCACACCCTCTCCCTCCCACTCCTCAAAGTCTCCTCCTATACCAGGGCAAAGCTGAATGGCAGGTGACTGGTGGTGAGCTTATTCAGTCTTTTGCACCTCTGTGGCAATCCTTTGTATCAAGATCACTTTAGAGCCACATCACAGAACAGAAGCAGTAGTTGCATCCATAAGGTTGTGAAAGATGGCATAAGTGTGTAGAAAAGGCCTCTTGGTCTTCTGTGTCCAGAGAGAGCAGTGGTGGAAATGGCCAGCAAGAAGCAGTTCCAAGTACACAGGTGTACAGGGTCTGGCTGTGACACCAGCCTCTTTTTTAGCAGGTGGTAGTGTACTACCTGTCCACACAAGAAATTTGGTAGGATAGCGAAGAAGTATGTTTGGCCCTTGAAGAACATTGGGAATCAACAAAGACACTACCATTTGAAAAGTAGTTCAGTCTGCATCTACATTCAGCCACCTTCCTGGGTAAGAAAGCTTCTCTCCCGTAAAACCTACATACAGTAGTAGTATCAGACAGAAAAAGGGAGAAGATCCTGTCCCCACTGGCCACTGCCAGAGATCAGAATGCAGGAGACATACACTCCTGGTCTGACCTTGTACAGACATCTTATTTCAGTGATTGTATTTCTACATATTTAGGACATTCACGCAGACATGTTTTCTATTAAAATCACAAATTCTATCTGGTAATAAGTCAAAGGTGAACACCTGTGTTTTTGAGATACATTTAAAAAACCCTAAAGGTCTATCTGGAGCTGTACATCAGGAGGTTCAGCTCACAACCGATCTTCTCAAGAGGGGTTTGACTACAGCTCATTTAACATTTGCTGGTCTACAGGATCCTACTTAGTTTTCAAAAGTTGAAGTGTATGCCGTGAAAGACCCATGGACAGCAGGAAAGGAATGGATGGTCTTACAGCCTGTAACAGAAGGCTGCTCTGGGAAACTGTACTCTACCCTTCCGTCTAAAGGGCTTCAATCTGATGAAAGGCAAGTCCCTTAAACTAAATAGGTATCTCATGTTCTCCTTGTTTAGAGACTCTGCATTCAGATTTGAGTATGAACTTACAATGAAGGTATAAAATATGAACTTAAGTCCTCTTTAAGTTCTCCAAAACATCAGGTCCTACATATGTAAGCACTGAGCAAGAGAATCAGAGAGTACCCTTGTTTCTCTTTCTGTATATCTGTTTCCTGTCCTGAAAGTCAGTATCATACCTCTCATGCCCAGAGAAGCTGAAAAAATGCATCTTTGAAATTAGCAATACAGTGAGAAACATCATTAAAAAACAGTTTATTCACAACAAAATTTCCATGACTTATTACAAAGTAATGGTCACATATTGAACAAATAAAATAGAATAATGAAGTGCACATTTAACATGGTAGAGGTTTTGATTTTTCTTTTAAACATAATCAGAGAGAGACATCTTGCCCCACACTTTCACTTCCTCGCTATTATAATCCCTATAGCTTCAATTCACCAAAGATGGCACTGAAAGAGCTAGGAATTTATCCCTCGACAATTCTCTTACTACCCACCTTCCCACTCTGCAAGTTCATGATTGCGTCAATCAGGGGAGATAAATACAGAAGTAGAAATTTTCATGTGCAACTAAGGCAATCTAACAGATCACTGCTACTAAAGAGGGTGGTCCTGTTCACTCTCCCCTCGAGTCAGCTCTAGCACTTATCTGAGCTTGCAATGAGCCAATACAGCTCATTAGAGTGAAGAAAGGCAATCCAAGCAAAAGAAAACAATCAGAATTCAGAAAAACACAATAATCTGCTGATTTAATGAGCCAAATCAGCTCACCAAGGCACCAAAGGAACACCAGCATTGATGCAATAAAAGAGCCAGAAACACTGGAAGCAAGGAAAATGGCATTGTATTGTTTTTAAGTGGCAGGGAAACAAAGCTGTGAACACTTTGTGATAGCTCCAGTAATGCTTCTGCCTGTTCTGCAGCGGTAACTAGAATCAAGAGCTTTGACTTATGTGATAGGATGTTAGGATGAACAAAATTCATGGTTAATGAAATCATGTCTGTCTTTCTTCCAGAAAGGATCTTTTTATTATAGGACTGAAATAAAACAGGTAGCTTCAAGAATGACCCCCACTGTTACCCTTAGATCAGAGTGAAATAACCATCATTTTTACAGGAAGCATGAGACTCAGTTCTCAAATAGCCTTACTGCTTTTACAGTCCTGTTATCTCCCAGTTCTTATAAAGCAAATAAAAGATGATGTGAACAATTCCTTGGCACTCAAATGGACTTCTTTTTGCTGTTGTTCTTCCTCTTTGCGGTTGTTTTGTCCTCTTACTTTCTACTTTTTTTTCTACTCCCACAGTCTCAGGCTGAAATGTTCTAGAATGTATTTACTTTGAGTTGTATTAATGAGCAAAAAAGCCAATCTAACCTCTTGCAGAGTGCAGGATGAGGGAGGGATGAGGTGGTAGTGAAGATAATGGGGCTATCTGACAGACCATCAGCAGCAGACCATCAGACAAAGCAGTCTTGTCTGTGCTCAACAACTTCTTCACGTACCTCCAGTCCCCACACGTTCCTAACCTTCCTCGATAGGCTTTGCAATCCCAGCACTCATCTCTGTTAGATTCACAGGGCAGATAGAAAAACCTGCGACACAATACGTGCCTACAGCTGAACAGGAAGTGAGTTCAGCTGTAATACTTCAGCCCTCAGTAACAGGCCAGGACTGTATGGAAGAGAACGCACACTGCTGCAATTGACTGTAAAGCAGCCTTCCCATTCAAGAAGTCTCCCTTTCTCGGAGAGCAGCATTTCTCATAAGTGGAACAGTTCCACAGCTCTTCTTTAACAGCCTCTATCCCAAGCACAACTTTTCTTTTAATCAGCGAAGAGGTTAGGAGAGCATGATTAAGGCGAAGAAGAAAATCCATCACAGTCCTCTGTTAGCTTGTGTGCTTTTTCCTCACATAAAACTGCAGAAGTAAGATGGCAAGAAAGGCTGGGTTAAAGAACTCTGTACCGCTGTACATCAATAGAAGACTGCTCACTTAAAAAGCAAGACCAAGCCACACTCTTTGGTGAGGCTATTCCTTTGGTCTGCACACTGTAAAAAACCACAGAGCTTTAAACACATCTTGCAGTTTTCATTGAAAATAACAAATCCTTGAAATCCACTGGCAAAGCTCATGTTTCATACAGATGTACAGGGCAGCCCATGCGGAAGGCAGGTATGTTCTACAACCAGTCACTTTGCTGGTGAAGCAGCTAAAGGTCTGTTGGGGCTAACAACAGATCAGCAATGCCAGTAGCTCATATGAGACTCAATACTGCAAAAACTGTGAAACTGGTACTCTGCCCTCCCAACAGTATTTCTAAAATTCCTTATAAATAACCCAGTAGAAAACAACATTGAAAAGATACATTAGCACCGCAAAAATAAAACATTGTTATGATTAGATACAATCTTAGTCCATATGAACACATGCTATCTTCGCTTCTCTCTGCTCCCTAAATGACTTCTACCTCATTAATTACACAGAAAAGATGACTTAAGGAACTAAGTAGGGTTCCACAGAAATCATTACAACTATGTGATTTAATGAGGAAGCTCTAGGTATAAACTGAATGAGGCAAATGACACAAACCTTTTCTCCCTTTTCCCATTCAAACAACAATTCACCAGTAACCACTGAATTCAGCATTTAACTATATCATTCCGGTGAACTTGACTAAAAAAAGTAAAAACCTTTTCCACTGGAGTCTGCTATGAATTCCTTGGCTGCCAGATACTTAACATGAGGTACATTCTGATGTTTTGTAAATCAGGCCATACGTGTCTTGTGTTAAATGTCTGGACAGCAACAGGGCAATGCAACAATCAACTTCGCTCAGAACGTAAATTAAATTAAAGTTGGACCTAAAGCACCTTGATCCGAGAGGTTCAATATTGGTGGATCTTAATTTCCATGTTGGTAGCTACTGTGAGGTTGTTAGGTCCCCTTAAAACAACAGCTTTAAGGAAGTGAAGTATTACCACGATGAAAGTAACAGAAATGGCCAACCCCTTATTAGGTGAGCCTTTGACGATATTTCTTCATCCAGCAAGTGACCTAGATCTTACCGAAAGCCTAAGACAGGGGCCATGCACTCTGAATATCCAACCACCTACTGCTCACCTCGTGAGATGAGTGAGGCAGCGGCACGGAGGGGAAGGGGAAAAAAAAAAAAAGCCATGCAACTCCAAATTTGCATTTTAATACCGATTCTTGTCATCTCACGCTACCTGTACAATGCGTAAATTGTGCCACAGGGATTATTTACCCAGGGGCCAAACTTAAGATGCACGGGATGTCTCGGCCCAGGCACACCTTAACTTGCCGCTGGACAAGAGTGCCTCCACAGGACTGTTCCCCTGCCCTCCATTAAAAAAAAAATACATATCACAAACCCATTTTTTTTATTTTAAAAAAACAAAAAGAAAGCAGCGGTGGAGAAGTTAAGGAACACGCCCTCCCAGCGGCGGGCGCTACAAGCGGCCGTTGGCCCCGCGAGCCCCCCGCCCGCCCCGGGCACCGCGCCGCCGCCCCCGCCCACCCGCCGCAGCCCTCGCAAGCCCGGCTTGCGCGCACATACACACGCACCGGTTTCCCCCGGTCCCGCCGCCCCCGGCGGCTCACAAAGCGCCGGCGGCAGGCTGCCCCCGCCCGCCGCAGGACGCGGCCCGCAAGCCGGTGCGCCGCGGGAGACGCGCGGAAGGAGGAGGCGGCGGGAAGGGGGGGCCGGGCCCTGCGCGCCCCTACCTTGGCTTTCTCCAGGGGGCTGAGGCGCAGCTGGTGCACGAAGGGGCTCCGGGGCGGCGGCCCGCGCTCCCGGCTGCCGGCCACGCAGCATCCCCGGCCGCGGCTGCTCAACTTCATGGCGGGGCAGGACTACGCGCGGCCCAGCACGGGAGAGGGCGCGGCCGCTGCGCAGCGACCGCTAGTCCCCGACTAGCAGCGGCGGCGGGCGGGCGGGCACCGGCGGCCAGCTCGCTCGCCACTAGACGCCGGCCCCCGCCCTCCTGGGGGCCCGCGCATGCGCCCTGCGCGCCGGCTACAGTGGCTCTGCTGGGCGCCGGTTTCCGCGTCGGGAGGAGGGGGGCGCGCGCGCACCCCGGCCGCCGCCGCCGCGCACGGTCGCGCAGGCAGGCGGGCCGCGAGCGATCCCCTCGGGGCATGCCGGGAGGGCCGCCCCGCCCGCGGGCCGTGGGGAGCGCGCGGGGAGCTCCGCGGCCGCGCTAGCGCCGTGTCACGAGTGGGAGCAGGGAGGGCGGCGGGGGGCGGCTGAGGGGGCGCCAGCGGCCGGGGCGGCGACGGGGACCTGCCGCTGATCAGATGCGCCCCGGGGCCGGGGCTGGCACCTCGGCCGGGCCGCAGAGCGGGGGTACTGCTGGGCGCGGGGCAGCTGGGGGGAGTTTTTGAAAAACCTGAGGAACGGAAGGGATAAGGGGGATCTCTGCGAGGTGGAGGCGGTTCGCGGGTGCTGCAGCGGTAACGACGCGGGCGATCGGTAACGTCGCATGAGCATCGCCGCCGTACGTGGAAGGAGCGGGACGGTGTACTGGCATCGCGTGGCGAGGTGCCTGTCGAGTCTGTGGGGAATCTTCTGTTCCAAGCAAACCTAGGCTTTCTTTAATGACGAGTCTAGCTAATCTGCGCTCTGGGATCTTCACAGAGTTGGCTAAGGAAGCATCCAAGTTTGGGGTTTAACAAATCTTCAAATATAAAAGAAGTTCTTGAGAAATAAAAAAGCACTCGTGTTCTCCCCATTTTCAAAAGATCGAGCACGATGACCTGTACGATTCTTGAGTGTTTAACATCAACCACAGGCAAACCAGTAGAAAAGATACTTAAGCCGTTTCATAAAGAAATATGTAAGCTATCCCTAATATCCACCATTTCACAGGTCTTACAAAACAATTCCGATTGATAGCCTTATTCAGTGAGATTTAAAGGTAAATTGATAAAAGTAACTGCAAAAACATCATGACTCTGCAGTTCCTAATCATTAGGCTTAGAACTGCAAAATCGTTTCTCAGTCCTATGGTTAATACAATATATACTTCTAATGGCTAATGCTGTTAAACGGTTAATGTGCTAAACAGTTTTTGACTTTTGAAAGATCAGAATAATTTTCAGAGGTTAGTCTTCATGATATTGGGGTTTGCAAGGTTCTGCAGGCTCAGCGACTTTCAAGATTTTTACCAAAGATCCAAAATAAACTAACTGTTAATAAAATCTGTGGATGTGCTAAATGGTAACTTGGTAAACTACTGTGAGAGCAACTGCAATGTCATCTGGACTGCTTAGTAAAATTAACACTTTCAAACAGGCTTTTACAGCCAAATGTGTATATATTTTCCAAGAATACAAGACACGCCTCTGGAACAAGAGCTTATGTCTTGGAAAAGATTGACTAAAAACAATTTCAAGCGACCTGTTACAGATAAGGTCCCAGTGCCATGTGTCCCGTATGGCTGTTGGATGCACTACCAGGATTAGTGTGCAGGGAATCAACTACTGTGTCCATTAATTGAGACTGATGCCAGAACAAGCTGTGTAGCTCTGACATTAAAGATCAGGTGGTGCAGAAAAGACCTGCCAAAATATTACAGGACTGGAGGAAATCTCTTACAACAATACGTTTAAAAAGCTACATCAATTTAATTTCTCAAAAAGATCTGCAAGAGTTGGCTTTACTGCAGTGTTCAAATACCTTCACAAGGAAAAAGTGCCGCGTGCTAAAGCTTTTTAAAATGGTGGAAAAAAGGTAGGAGAAGAATCAGTGGTCAGGAGCTGAGATAACCTAATGCAAATGTAACTGTTTTAATCATAAACAAGCTCCTTGGTTCAGTTTGGGACTAGTGATAAGACTTACTGGCCCATGGTCAGAGTATGTGATCCAATGATCCCTTTTAACCTTAAACTCTCTAAAGTATTTTAGCTGCATTCCAAACGATTTGGCTGCCCTCTCCTTTGCTCCCTCTCCAGTGACTTCATCCAGTGATTAGTTCAGCCATACGGGGCTGATTTCAATAATAAATGACAGATTTCTTGAAGAATGAAGCAGAGACTCCTTCTAACAGGGCGTGCACACCGCCTGGCCGGGGAGGGGTTCGTTGCAGCTCCCCGCAGGGATCTGCCTGGCTTGCCAGCCGGTAGAAGCTGTCCCATCAGGTCAGCTGGCAGGAGGTGGTGGCCACCGGCTACCCAGCACGCAGCCCGTCGGAGGGCTCCAGCACGTGCACTCGCTCCCTGTCCGGTAGGCGTAGGAGACAAGATGCGATGAGGGTATTGGAACAGGTTCGGCTGTGAGATGCAAGCAGGCTTCTTTAGTTCTGCTAGTTGTGTTTTATTAGTTTTTTAAAGCCAGCTTCCAAAAATGATCTAATATTATTATTAGTTGCATCAGAGTTTTTGGTATTTGTAGCATCTTTCACAAGTGTAAAATCTAGTGGAGTATTAGACACCTGCCTGTTCCTTTAGCTCTTAAACCTTTGCTGTTAGAGCACCTGTTCTGTATTACTGAGTGCACAAGCAGTATTCTAACTTTTTATTACTGCTTTCATGGGTTTAGTCTATTATTTTCTAATTACCACATCTGTACCACCTGAAAGAGTTTCCAGGAGACTTTGTAGTTTTGTAGAACTCATTTGTTGGGTAGGAATAATGTTGCATTTGTACATGTAATGTTGAGTTGTAATTTGATGGCCATCTTCTAGGTTGTTTTAGAGTTTATATGAACATACATGAACTATTAGGAGGTTAAGAGGTGCTTCCCTGGATTTTGGTTCTCATTTGTTTTCTTTAAAATTCTGCTGTGATCAGTATAACTTAAGATGGATAACTTAAAACGTACAGCCTAGCTTTCTTAAATTTGCAGGAATGTGTTTCCCCAGCTCTGTAGTCCCTTTAATCTGTCATTGTGAAAAGGCGGATCTAAGCCCTGTTTCTTGTGAAGGAAAATTTGCCCAGTGAAAGAGCTGAGCATGGGCCCTGGAACAGGGGCAATCCCATGGCAGGGCTTGAATGGGAAAGGCAGTCTGGGACTCTGCAAGCAAACCAGTTTGGCATGTGATAAACAGAGGGGTGACGGGACTAGCCCACATGGCAGGTCAGAATAAGCCACACTGACAACAACGCTACTGCTTTCTGTGCAGTGAACTGGGAATATTATTTGTGTCCTTTCAGAGACACATGATGAAACTTGCTCCTGGAATGTTATTATATGACCCTGAGAGGGTGGGGGTAAGACTCTGCAAGCGTGCATAAAAAAGGGCAGTATTTTATACTTATAATATATAGCATAATTATAATATATAGCAAAAAACAAGTATTGTTTTTCTTTTTGTGAATTAATTTGGAGATTGAATAAAGTATGTCTATAGTATTAGGGTTTGATTGCTACTTTTTTGTGCAAATCACAAAAAAGCCGTAACTATGGTGGTGTTGTCAAGGCTGGCATATGCTACATAGCTCATTGAATAAGGACTTATAAGGACACAAGAAAAGGTGATGAATTTATTGCAGGATTTATGGAATCTACCTTGCTTCACAAGAGGAGAAAACGTGTGATACATGATGTTGGATGTAAGTGTATTATGATACAATTGGAAAAGGAAATGTTGAAGCTGACTATCATGAGAATAAATTGCAGTAAGCTCTCAAATAATCTCCTCAGGGAAACTGTGAAACCTGAAACCATTAAAATGAGACTGCACAAACATGTAAGTGCCATTCTGCCCTGGTCTGCAAAAGCTCTAATTGGTCCTTTCTTTCATTCATTTATATAATTTATAGGGAACTCTACAAATAAGAGGACTCACATGTAAAAAAGCATGCAAACATTAATTATGAAATATGCTTCTGTGAGCCTTGAAGTAGGAAAAGGAGTATTCAATATTTAACAGCTACACTGAAGTGGTTTTCTCTAAAATAAATCAAATAAATGTTCATAAAAAGCAAATATGTTGGCCACAGCACTGAACTTTATTTAAAAAAAAAAAAAGATATGCTTGCCTAGGAAAAGGTCTTGCTTTGATTTTCATGATGGTCCTTGACCTTGATGGCTGTTTGGTAGAATCAGCTGATAACTATTCAAGCACAATTCAGGTACACCTCCACCCTTAAAACAACTTTTCTATAGTTGATTTCACATGCTCTGTAGGGTTTTTTTCTGGTTTTGGGTTTTTTTTTCTTTATTATTTTTTCCCTTATGACTCCCATTGCAAATCTATTCAGTGTTTAAACCAGGAAAGGTTTTAAAAATATTTGAAAAAAAAATTATTCTGTGAAGAGAAAAATCCAGTAAGTCCACGTTGAATTACGGGCAGCAGTACAGATTTTGCAATGAAAATGTGCTCTTGTTTTTCTTCTGATTTGTGAGGAAATGCAGAATCCATCTGACTTTCTTGAATCAGGAAAGGAATGGCTGGAGTTAGCGGCAGGTCTGTGGGAAGAACAGCAGTTTCTTGTTTTGATAGTGCTGTATTATTTTGGATGTGTCAGCCTGAAGAAATAAGAGGCCCTTGTGACAAAAAAAAAAAAAAGATGAAACCTCCCTCATCAGGAATTATTAGGAAACATAATTCAGGGTTTTCAAGAAATAATTGTTCACTTACTACATACTTTTCACCTCAGGATTCCCAGTGTTATAATTCACATGTGACCTTGGCTTCAGCAATTGCGATCAAACTCATCAGCTCCCATCTGATGATGGCCTCTCAGCAGTGGAGCAGGAGAAGGCACACGTGTTAGGTGTCACGGAGTCTTTGCCAGATGCTGAGCAGTCCACATTCGTTGCACAAACACTGCCCCTGCGCACCACTGGAAACGCTCAGCGTTACGAGGGTGAGTGAACTTGAGGAGCAGTGTGTGCTGAGTCCATCCTTCCCCAGGTGATGAAAAGAAATTTTGGGCAGCTGGAGCCTTGCTCAGCTCTTTCAAATGCTGATCCAAGACTGTGGAACAAATTGCTCTGGGATCCGAGATCTGCCTCTTACTTGATCACTTGATCAAGAGTATCCCGATTCATCTTGTGTATTTTATTTCTCCCTTATTGTTCTTAGACTGAAACCCAGAAGAAAGAGGCCATAGTGGTTCTGGTAATATCTCACTGACCTATAAATGTATTGGTTCTTAGAGATGGTTCAGATCTAGGCTAAACCCCTCTCAGTTCTTACTTGAAAAAACACATCCTTGTAAATGGCCACACACACAAGGTGTATGAAGATGAAAATAGAGCACAGATAAAGGGGACTAAGGTACAAATTAAAGTAGCACATGTTTTCAGTGCTTTACTATGCTTGTAGCCTTCTACATCTGTGTTCATTTCTTTTTGATCTTCATACACCTTCTTCCTCTTCTTTCTCTGAAGGTCTTAGCTAAAAACACTTTACATTTCTAGTCCCAACAGGAAAGAGCAATCCTAAGGAAATGAAACAGTCTCTCCCTGACATAAGATAATCTTGGAAGGTAGGGAATGAAATCCTTGAATTCTTTTCTGTGACTTTTCAGGTACATCTGTGGTTTGCAAGTAGAATATGCACGCTCATCAAATTCTACAGATGTACTTATGCTCAAATGAAGGAATTTTTCTCTGCCCATATTTAAAGCCCGCGCCCAGGTATACAGCAGCTGAAGCTCCATATGACTGTCATGGTAATTTCTGCAAGTTGCAATACTAACTGCTGAGTCAACATTTTCCATCTTCCAGATCACATTATATAAAGTAGATAAGAACATCTTAAGCTTTCTGCAGACTCCACACTTGTATCTTTGTGCAAATATTACAATATCTTATGACAACACCTTTGAATTCCAACACATTTGAACTTTCAGTTTGCACATGTTCTCCTTTGCCCACTTCCTATGATTTCTCATTTATAAGTTACTGTACGTATTTACAGAGGTTTTGTATTAGGCAACCTTTATTTAAAGAGCACTAAATTAACATTATTCAGAAGATGAGTAAAGCAGTATCGAAAAGATTTATTTTAGGAAGCTTTGTGCATTATTCATGTAACAAAATAATCATGGAGATTGCTGATAAGGTGGATCAAGTTCATATAAATGAATTCACCAGAAGCAGCCTTCGTGAAATTAATACTATGATCCAATGACATCCAATACCACTTTCCAATCACATGAAATGCTTCATTTAATTTTTCTGCAGTAGTCTACTATTTAATATGTTTTAAATATTTATTTACTATAAGCTAGTAACACTGGTTAAATATGCAAAACATAACATACAAACATTTTATGCTTTTGGAAGTGCAAATAGGACAAGCTGCCAAAAGATCCCTGGGCAAGAATGTCCAGATTCAATCTGTTGCCTTGGGAGGCAGATTATAGGGAGGCAAAATCACAGTCTGTAGTGAAAAAGAGACCATATGGGATTCACAGTGGTGCCAGTGGCTTTATGCCCAGCTCATGCCCCTGCCCATGCCAGCTCCCTGGCAGCTGCAGCCCTCAAATGAGACAGGGCAACGCAGAAACAGGCAGCCATATCTTTCTTACCTGTATACCCCTCCTCCCTGGGGTCAGTAAAATCCAGGGATCGTGTGAAAATACAAAATATGGCTGTGCAACAGTAAGTGGTTTATTCCAATTGCATTTGGCTTCCACAAATAAGAACCACAAATGGGTGCACCTGTATATCTGCCAGGCAGGATAACGCAGAGGCAGGACAGGGTGCAGGGAGAGCAGACAGCATAGCCAGTAGAACCAAGTAAGACGATAAAGAACTGCCAAATACAGATACGTTGCTTCAGGGTGCGTCATTGACTGCGTCATCCAGTGGAATAACCCATCTAAATCTAAGCATATTAAGTTCTCCAGTGAGTTTATTAATGTGGGCTAACACCATCTGTTTGTGGACACAGGGCATTTTATCTCTCATTACCATGATACAGCAGTTAAATTTAGATAGGCTCTTGTATGAGCTGAGTATCATTTAACTGTTCTTTATGCTACGAATTATTTCTAGGTGCTGGAGTGGTTAATTAATATGACCGATTGTACCTAACTTTTCTACAGCTTTTCTTAAATTCAAGGTCATACAGTCAATAAAAAGACAATTCTTTGAATACAACATCTTGTGTTAGTAACATTTCAACTGAAGTATTTTACAACAGTGAGCCATGATGACAAACGATAAGGATGGTGAAAGGGAATGCATTAATTTAATGTGCAAGTTTTAAACCCTATCAAGTAGTAATAATTACTTGGAATGATTCAGTTATAAATTGCATAGCCCTTTTGTATACTAATCTTGTACTCATATTTTAACACTTTTTCCTTGGCTTTTCCCAAAGGTAATTGGGTTTTTTTGGTCAGTTGTGTAAGGTGGAAAAAGACGGTACTAGGTATCCGATTATTAGTTAGCAGGAACTCCCTGCTAGTGACCCTTGCTTCATTCATAGTGTGCTGTTGCTGGCTGGATCAGATCGTTCTCCCAAAGCTTTGAACAAGGATGGATAGATCTTAGAAAATCTGCTCAGTGGCAAAGAAGAATAGTCATACTGATGGTCCACTGAACAGCCCCTATTAAACGAAATGTTTTACATGAGGTTTAAGCTCATCTGTGTGACTTCACACAGCTCCACCCACAACCACCAGTAATCACAGGTCAGCCAGCAGAGGATTTGCTAAGGGAGCAGGGGGGATTATTGCCCCTGTGCGTTGCTAGCGATACAGAGCTACTCACATGCCGTACCCGGGAAGCAGGGGTAGTTGCATGCCTGCATGGTGGTTGTAGCCCTTCAGGGGAGCAGCCCTGTCTGTATCCTTTAATTCATGTGCTGTAGTTCTCTGGCTCACATCACAGTGAGCCGGAGAGAAGGGAAACAGTATTCAGAGATGATGAATTTTTTAAGAGGGCAAGGGGATCATCAGCGCAGAATTAGCTGATCCTCCCAACACAACGTTCAGGCTCCCACTCATGTCATAAGCATGCAATTACATGGCTCTCCTCTTTGGATTGAGCAAGTGTCTGCCCCGGCAGTCCTTTGCTTGCAGCATGAGTGAGATTGCTACCAGAGTATCACATCCTCCCTTCATAAATGACACTAGCCTTTAAGTGAGGTTTCAGCCAGAACACAAAAGAATATTTCACGGTCTGGAAAAAAAACAGCTGGTGAGAAATTTGGAGTCTGATGTACTTTGTAGGATTCATAATTACATGCACTTAAGGAGATTTCTAGTGGTAGATGACTCTAACTCTGCAGAAAACAGTATCATAACAAGATTCAATGATTGCAAGTAGAAGTTAAAAGCATCCAGATTCAAATTAAATTGGAGAAAAGGATATTTGGGGAAGGTCTAGTGAAAAGAAAATAATTTAACATTCAAAGGCTTCCTTTCAGATGCTTACATCTCTCCCACTAGATGTTTTTAGTAAAGATTTGATGTCTTTCTTAATAGAAACAGAAATTAATGCAAAAGTTAGTCTGGGATTTGCGGCAGAAGTTATAGAGATCAGCTTAGGTGGTCATGTGGTGTTCTGCCATTGCTCCAGAAGTGGTCGACTTTACCTCTTTGGCTAGGAAGTTAAACTAATGAACTGTGCAGGAGATCTACCAGCAGCCAGGGACTCGGGCAATGGTCGCCGTCAGCATCAGAGAGAAAAAGCAAAGTGTGACACGTAGCCCCGTTGAAATATATTTCAAGGCTCAACTGCCCTAAAAATCTCAAGTTCCCTGTTTGTAGCATCAGTGAGGCTGGTGTTGTCACATGAAGTGTTTGTGAAGTCAGGGAATGACAATGACTTAAAAGGAGGTTTCTCAGAAGACAGCTTTTTCTTCAGATGAACTGCTGCTATGGTGTAAAGCATTTTTTTCTCCTCCTTAACGGCTTGTTGGGATTCTTCAGAAAGCATGGGAAAACTTTATTCCCATAACTTTGCCTCTTTTGTGCCACCGACTCACTGCCTTCTGATGTCTGACATGATGAAGAGAACCTTCTATACTGCTTTTCCAAAAATGAACCATGCCAGAATCCACGGCATGTGAGGAACACCCTCTTAGCTTGGCCCACTCCCTTGTGATGAGTGTTACATTCCTAGTCATCGGCTTATTCTCCGACTTGCAAGAAATATAGCTTGGTAGCCTCCCAGTTCAGCAGAAGCTTTGCAACCATATCATATTTATAAAAATATAATATATAATAATAATTTATTTATATTCATGCACACAGATGCATACACCATACTTTCGGTTCTTGGTCTCATGTCATTTACCATATAGGGACTGGTTACATGCAGGTAATTTGTTGCCACAGACCACATACAAAAGCTGTGGGTTTGTATCCCTCTGCAAAAGATAAAGGTCAATTAACCCACAATGTCTTGCGTTCTTCTGTGAGCTCCCCCAAACCTCTTTTACACTGGCATGTTGCTCTTCTTCACTAGGGACTGCTGCTTAGTGCTCTTTCCTCATAGAAAAGAACCCAAAGAGGACCAACTTCATTGTCTCTTGCAGTAAAGATGCATTGACAAATTGTACAATAGGCATTTGTTTTATTGGTGTATTTTTTTAGCCAGTCTTAATATTCTGCCATGTTTAATCATAAGTCATGGAGTGTGCAGCTTTTGCTTTCAAGCTTTTTTCTTTGGAGGCTGAATTTTTTTACACACACAAATCTGTTGGTAGGATGGGTAGAATTTGATTTTTGTTGCACCAAGTTCAATAAGTTTCAAAATTCTTGGTATTTCTTGGTGTATCTCCTTGTTCCTGTGTGATTTCCAGGCAGAGTGCTTACATATAGGTAGCCCAGACAGATAGCTAAATCTCAACAGTTCTCACCCACTGCCATTTAAGTTGGGACAGGGTCATTCTGCAGCAATGAGTGAAGGAGCTGAATTCTGTGTCTGCATGTGGAAACTCCTGAAAGGAGGAGATGCCAGAAAGTGTAGCGGCAGTGCATATCTGTCCTTCTTTGATGGATTTCAAGTAACTAGCAATTCTGATTAGCTGGCAGCAGTCACTGAAGAGGCTGCAAACCTATTTACATTGACCTAGTAGTCATGGATCTGCGAGCATGGGGGAGGCTGCCTGCCTTCAAGTTCAGGAAACCACGATAAGCTTACGCCATATTTTCATCACAGGCTCCTCAGGCCAGTGTGAGTCAATCCGCCAGGTACCTGTCTGGTGGAACAGGACACGTCAAAGAGCCTGATGGCTTTGTAGGAAATGGAATGAGTCTGAGGGCTTCTGTTCTGGAATAGAAACCAACATAATCTCAAATCCCTGGTGAAGAGAGCTGAGCATAAGACCTCCACCATTTGCTGCAATGAAAGGTGGTTGGCTACCATCTCTGCAACCACAAATACAATGTGGCAACAGCAACTTGAACGCCTCTGTGTTCTGTATTTTGGGCATTGTTCTGAGCACTCGGTGTCCCTGATGCTTCCCTTTAAGGACATTGCTTTACTAGGCGCACAGGTATGCAGTCTGTAGCATGGAGTCAAGGCTCGAAGTGGTAGGGCAAAATGGGCTGCCCCCATCAGCTGCAGCATTTCATAGAAGGGACATCTGCAGTTCAAACTTCTAGCAGCTCTGTCTGTCCCTTTCTTCCATATGTCTTGCTCACCCACGGTAGGCTAAAGGGATCTGTCAGCTTCAACCTCAGAGTTCTTCATTTGTCTGTCAGTGCAAATTTCACTGTCAGTCAGCCTAGGGCCAAGTTCAGCCATTCCTCTCCTCTGGCAAATAAATTATGAAAGGGATTTGCAACCTAGAGAAGAAAACAAACTGCCTTTTCCTATTAAGAGTGATAAACCAGTCTTACTGTAACTACAGATTTCTCTGTAACTCTGACAAACAACAAAGAAGTATTCTTTCTGTGAATAAACTCAGTATATTGGGTACATGAATCCCACCAGCAGCCCACATGAGTATGTGGTATTTCCAGATGCATTGCAACACTGGGTACTGATCCTTCATGATGGCAGTCTGTACCAATGTCACAACAATGATTTATCAACAGTGCTCTGGTTACAGCAATTTTAAATACTGATCTTCCACATGTCAGAGGAAAATCTTACATCCTAAAGAGAAATCTCACTTTAGTGCAGACTTTTAAGGCAAAAAATGTTGCTGGTGCTGCCAGCTATTGGTCTGTTCCACCAACCAGTGGTAGCTGTTTTGAGCCAAAGACAGGCAGTTCTTGCAAAGAAAGGCTCTTTGGGAAGCCTTCATATAGCTGGGTCTGCTCAGTTTTAGCTTCTTCCACCTCACAAATCTATGCCATCAGCCCTTCAGATAATTGTACGACCTGAGTTGTACAGCAGCTCTGACCAGGCTCGCGTGTGTCTGCAAGCCTCAGTACGATTGTGGCACGTGTGCACGGTGGCTGTACACAACACACGGTAAGTCTGGTGCTTTCAGTTACCGCCTAGTCTGTTTGCAATGCCTGCTTGCTCTGCGTTGGCCCGGCAAGTGCAATGTTCCCAGGAACTGGCTGCAGTTGTTCTTCATGTACCCAGTGAGTGCGAGGTATCCCCAAATGCACGTGAACCAACTCTGCTGCACGCAGATAATGTGTTGGACTTAACTATAGCTATATCTTTTTTTTTCTGTACTAATTCGTACCTTTCTTTTCCCATCTTGGGACCTGATGGTGCTTAAGCACTTTTAAAGTGGACAGATCTGAACTCTTTGAATCTCTCACTGGGAGATACTTTTTCCTATCTTCAGTCATTTTTGCAGCTCATGTCTGAAATGTCTCCAGTATTTCAGCATCCTTCTTATGTATGTTGCTGGTACCAGGTTGACTGATGAAAGAGCTGCTCAGACGGAAAGGAGTAGGGGAAGGAATCAGCAGGTGTTACCCAATAATTCAAAGAAATTAATGCCTTTTTGGGGGTTCAATCTACAGTACAATGTCTGCCAATGGAATAGCAAAACTGAGTGTCTGTGTGGAACATTATTTAGTGTGGGGTTTTTTTGTTTACCTGTCAAAAATGAAGAAGATGGTAACACCTTATGGCACTGGTGGAGGAGGTAAAAAGAATTGCAGTAAGAATGAAGATGACCAGATAAAGAAGCTGCACAATATATGTATATACATATTTTTTCCTGAAGTGGCTTGCTGAGAGATGGTGTTTCTTCATGAGCCTGCTTTGCAGAAGACATCTTAGAGGCGTCTTACAGGCTGTGTGAAGTTCTGCAGCTGAAGAAAAGCGTGAGGCAGAAAGGCCAGCAGTCTCTGCTGTGGGAAGGCTGGAGCATGGGCTCAGCGGACTTGTGCCTGTCGGCTGCGGCCAGTGGGCACTCACGCAGCTTGGCCAAGGCATGCTGCCAGCTCCTAGCTAGGGGCATGGGCAGGAGCTGAGGGTTACCGGGAGGAGAAGTTGTAGGAAAAGGAGAACGAGACGGAAAATGTTATGCTTGTGAGTTCTTAGGAGACATGAGGAAAGAGCAAAATTACTGCAGCCTCGGGATCTAGGAAGGTGGATTGAGATGTGCAAGAAGCCACTTCACGTTTGTTGGTTCACCAGTCCATGAAACAACTTGTTCTTCCCCTTGCATTGCAGCAAGTTAATTCGTTTATGGCTTTACTAAAGCTAGGAGCACCATCTAGTGGAAACCTATGCTGGTCCAGCAAATAAGTCAAACTGTTTCTAGAGGGTAACAGAGATTTTGTCTTTGCGCGAGAAGTGTATACATTTGCTTTTATCTCTATTTACAAACACAGGAGAATAGTTTAAGTCTAGCATCACAAATCAAATGAATTACAAAAGTGTTTTTATTCTATCCTCATTCCTATCTAGCCACCGTTACTATCAATTTTCATGTCCATCATAAAAACACAGCATACCCCTGCACACAGTCCTTTCTTTTTAAGTGCTGTGGATTCCCCACTGCTATTCTTAACATTTGGTGTTTTCACGTTTATATTACAGTACTCAGTGTCCTAACCAACTCCCTTAGACTCAATTTATGTGCCTGTAAATATCTGAACAAGGCCAGAGGAGTGCAGAAGAGTCTGGTACAAGTGTAGAGCCTGTATCCAATGAAAAATCAGCACAACAGAAGGCCATAATAGGAATTGCAAATAATCTACAGAAATAAATGTTTAGCCTTTAAATTCCTATGCTTTATCTGTAGTAGATTTTGAAATTAAACTATCAAAGCTACATCCTAAGATTTTTCTAACATTTTATGAGAATAATTTTGCACTGAGTTATGAATAAGTAAATGAACTGCTTCAGGCTAGAAAAGAGTGTTATGAATGTATGAGAAAGAGTATGATAAAGATCCCCTACTTTTTTACTATTTTATTGTAAAGTGGCCAGCAGAGCGCTTTCAATGAAGGTGCCAAGTGGCATATTTAAAGTAACAAAGATGAAGTGCCTTTATACACAATTTAAAAACAAAGTTTAGAATTCATTGTTGCAAGATGTCGTGGAGACCAGAAACAGGTTAAAAAATGGGATTAAGCATATTTTTGGAGGATAGGCCTAATGTGGCTGTTGAACACAGCGGTTTAGCTGCAGCCCTGGAAATCTCCCAGCTGCTGCTAACTGGAAGCTGGTAGGATTTATCAGTCTTAAAAGGAGAGGAGTGGCTGGACTGGTAGAGATCATGGGCCAACTAATCCATTATCCTCTCTCCAACAGTGTCCAAAAGCAGATGGCTTGGGAACAATAAAAGCAAATCTATAAAATACTTCCCTTTTAAAACGTCCCTGGCTGAGGGTATTTCTTGAGTCTGCTGTGGTCTCTTTTCAACATGCAGGATCTTTTAAGTGCTCCTGCAGCCTCCATTTGAGCCCCACCAGACTTCTTGCAGCCACAGCCTCTTAGGCGTGGAGTTTCTCAGCGCTCCTGTCTGCTATGTGGTGAGCCACTTCCTTTTGTTTGTTTTGAACGTGGCTGCTACTAAATTAATTTGATGGCTTTTGCTGCTTTTACTGGACAAGACAGGGAACAGTCAGTCTCTTCTCCATTCAGGATATTGCAAAATCGCTCACAGTGAGCCCTTGCTGTCCCCATATGTTACTGGAGCACTGCTCCCAAGCTCTGACTCTCCCTGGTTCACTGGGGCATGATGAAATTTCAGCTGATTGAGGGGGTGTTTGCACCGTGACGTAAGGCAGACTGCTTGGGGCCACTGTGGTCTTTTTCTCTCCCCCACCTCTTCCCTGACCCTGCACCTGGCCGCAGGCTCTTGCCTCCTTGTAGCCTTGTACCAGCATCGATGCAATTCAAGAGCTGCGCCTGTAATAGCATCGGGCTGCTTTGAGCTGCACTACCTGCACTTCCAGTTCTGGAAATGTGGTGCAAGGATCCCTGGGCTGGATTTTCCAGAACGGGCTGAGATGAAACCAAATGGACTTGGGAAAAAAAAAAAAGCACAGGTTGCCCAGGACCATGGCTCAGCTCATAAATTCTCTAGGACCTGAGATAGTTCTGCAGGTGCTTTGCCTTCCTACCGCAGAGCCCACCGAATGTGGAGTCCCAGGGAGAGGGCTGGGGTGCACAGGCTGCCAGAGCGGCCGTGTATCCCAGGCACCAGGAAGGTGCCCTGAGCCAAATAAAATAAATTTGCCTTTGGAGCTGGACTCTGGACTCAGCCATCCCAGACTTAAACAGATGGTACTACATGTCTCTATTTTGCCATCTTTTTCTAAATTTGGTGACTAGTACTATTACCTAAGTTAGGTTTTTACTAACACAGAAAAACTTGTAGACTAAGCAGCTTGCTTGAGACAGATTGGCAACCTCAGCACTAATATTTATGTAATCCCTTTTTTCCTTTTTTTTTTTTTTCCTCTTTTGCTTCTCTTTGTTGCCCTTCCAGACTCTTTCTTTCCATAACCTTGTCATACTTGCAATTTGTTTCCTTCCAGCCTTATGGATTCACCTTGCTGTTATCTACTCAGCAGAAAAGAGTATGTTAAGGATGAGAAGGTCTATCTTTTGGTGAATTTGGTGTATCCAGGTCATTGATGGTGTTGCAGCTGAGTTGGCTGTCTTGGGAATGGAGTAGTGCCATTTGAAACAGCAGCTGCTCCTGTCTGAGCCTCCAACCTTGTAAGTATGAATTGTGCCTGTGGCAGCAAAATTAATGGCTAACATAAAAGGAGAAATAGAAAGCAGGTGGCCTCTTGAAAAAGCAGCCAGAGCTCCAGGACTGCATTTGTACTACAGAGCACATCATCAGACATGCATTTTCTTTACCCAAAGTATTTTCTGTAACCCTTTTCTGTAACCTTACTCCTTATTTGACCCACAGTCCTCCCAGAGGCCCATCCATCAGCCTAGGAAATTTGATATTAAAGTATAATTAAAATGAATGCATTCAGACCTCAGTAAAAAGACTGCAAAGCCCTGCAATGTTGCACATGTCTATTCATTTATATTTACTGTTCACATACTTTTATTTGTAAAAGCAATTGAGTCATGCACACCCCTGTCCTCAGAAGAATGTAGTGCCATCATGCAAGGCAGCGTATAGTTGAAGTCTGCATCTTCCTTTCTAATTACAGTGAGTGATGTCTCTTTGTTGATTCAACTCTGTGTTTCACTGAACTTGATCAAATACATTTAAAATTCCTTTTTTCAGAGATGAACTTGAGTCACAGAGATCAGGCAGGGCTATGAATCTGGCTTTGTAAAATCTCCATTTTTTTTCATATCTGCAGTCTGATCCACTACACTGGAGGATCATTCCCTAACAGTGGCACAAAATGTGAACCTTACTTTTTTAAAGACCTATTTAAAAAAAGCAGCCTTTTAAGATAGGTGAGGTGAGGTACCTCGGGGTTCTTATGTGAGTAAAAGCTGGCAGACTGGGTGATCTATCTGAATGGGTAATTAATTCACATAAGCCTACATTATGAGATACACACCAATACTACAGAACAAATTATTTGTAACATTTTGTAAGTACTAAAATTAATGTTGTATGAATTTGTCATTTCGACAAAAAAGTTATGGATTGTTTGTATTATAAGTTCATCTTGTTAATGTAAAAGTAGGAATTTTGCTTTCCCTGGCCTCTTGGGAAGCAAAAAACCAGTGTATCTAATTATCCGAACACTCAGGAACATAAAAGAATAGCAAGTGGTGAAATTATAAATCTGTTGGAACAACTCCATGTTTTCTGATTAAACTCTATTTCTAGTGGCTCTCAGCAATCATGTTCCTCCTATGTTCATAGTAATTGCATGTGTCAAAGCTGAGGCCTTGTGTAAACTGTACCAAATGAGTTACAATTTTAATTTAGAAGGAGATAACTGTATTTGCCCCTGCAGGCAGATTGCATCGGGTCAGAAGTATAAAAACGAATAAGAAGGAGAGTAGGGAGGAGGCTGGAGGGCCTCCAGGTTAATAATAAGTGGAAAATCTAATAAGGCTTACATTACAACAGTTGAATTTTAGGGGAGGGGGAGAAAAAATGTAATTTGCAAACATGAAGCCAAACTCTGTTACTTGCATGCGATCCATGTGTATGAGTGTACATTACTATATGCACGTGGGTATGTCTGGCTTTGGTGCAACTATCTCTGTATTTTATAGTTGAAAGCTACAGTGCACTTTACCCCAGTACTACACTGATGAAAAAATTTGAAAAAAAAGTTTTCAAAAACTTGGAAGCTCTTCAAACCTGATGTATTTCCACTATTTAAAAATACCTACTCAATCCCTATAATTGCATTAAATTTCAGATTGTTTCTGGTTTAAGCAGTACACTAGATAATTGTCTTAATGTTACATTGCATTTTGTAAAGGTTAGTGTCGTCATGAAGAATAGAATATTTTTTTCTGAATCTAACATCTTATTTTTTATTTGAAATTTTAATCAAGACTATTAGAAATACGTATGAATACCGCTATGAGGCTACAGTAATTTTGTGTATATTTGAAAGCAATCACTTTAGCAATGACTAGATGCTGTCAATAATTTTGCTTAGTACTGTGGGTTGTGGAAATTGTTCCTGCCTGACTTTCTGTACAGAAGACCAGTAAAACCCAAGGGTTGTTTGAAAAAAATGAGCTGGAACTACTGCTTATAATTAAGACTTAATTTAATTTGTCTACAGCCTTGCAAAATTTCCCCTTTAAGGAGCCTGCTTCAAGATGATTCTGTGTTTGTTCATGTTTGATTTTCACCTGAAATAGTCCGGTCATTTCCCAGAGTGAGATTACAAGCAGCAGCCTGTTTTGTACCTGTTAACATTTTCTTTATAATTGCTTCATTAAGAAGCTGTAGTTCCTTCGTGTTTTAGTGCAGGATAGTTAATTTGAAGACCATGAGAGATGGATAATCTGCTACTTCCTCTATTACCATGTTTCAGAGGTAAACTACCGTCCCCATTAAAATATTCTGCCTGTTTAATAATGTGAATATGTCAGGCTTTAGCTTTCAGCCTTTAGTTCTCTTTGCACTTTCCACTGCCGGTTTGAAAAACTACTTAATACCTATATTCCCTCATGGAGATAATTATACTGTGCAATAATTTCTCCTCTTAGTCTTCTCTTTGATAGGTTAAGGAGACTGCGGTCTTAAAGTCTCTCTCTCACTCGTAGAGGCATTTTTTGCAGTTTTTGAATAATTTTTTGAACCTTTGAACCATCTCCAAATTATGCACTGCAAACGACAGTGCAATGCTTTCACTGCATTTCTTTATTCCAAAGGAAAGGTGGTCCTTGTGATTCTTTACTATCCACTGCATGAATTTATTCTGAAATGTTTTCTGCTCTCACTTCAGTTTGAGATCTGTTCCCCCCAAATAATGGATCTCCCTGGTCTTTGTCAGCACCAACATGAACAATTTGCCTTTTCTGCAAGGTCCAGTACTTCCATGCACGCTGTAGATGCATCTCTCATCTGTGTTGGACCCACTTCTCTCTGATGCTCTTTATGCATTCAGAGCTCTGAACCGAGCCATTCAGTCAAGACATAAAATGTTTTATTGAGAACTTCAGGACAGAGGTGATGTGTTTGGGTTTTGGTTTTTGGTGTTTCTTTTTTTTTTTTTTCCCATTGAATTGTATTAATTTTTCATTGGTTTGATAGTGTAACCCAAATCATCTTCTGAACATGTATGAACACCATATGTATGAAGAGAATCTGCAAAGACAGGAAGATGGAGTAAGAATACAGGAAACACGGAAACATCAGTCTTCTTTCCACTAATGACGTTCATGCATCTTCTTTTTTGGGTAGGGTGCAGGCTGGGGACTCAAGGGGAGTACACAAAATCACTAGGAGATTTCCTCTTGCCAAAAATCAGTTCTGCATTATAGTGAAGTCAAGGCTTTCAAGTGCCGAATGTGAAACTTTAAAAATTTGTTAGTTCAGTAGTTATTCCATAGTTATTCCATAGTTATTCCACCTATGTTACAACAATTCCGGAAAACTAGTATATATAATCTAAATGATAGTCTTCTTTAAAGCTTTCTTTGACTTTACATACGTCAGCCATGATTACAGACTTCAAAAAGCCTAATGAAAGTTGGTAACTGAGCACATTTTCCACCAGCATATTTTCATAAATATATCGCAACACATTTACTTATCATGTCTATTTGTTTTTTAGTTTTGTGTGTCACTTCTGAGCAGGATGACCTAACAATCCATCAAGAATACTAAAGTCTACAACTTAATAGTTTGAAATAGATTGTGGTACTGATTTAATATTTGAAGAAGGATGAGAAGACAGTAAACAACGTGGGCAGAAATCAGCTCCTTTTCAGAGAGAAGCTTTAATGTAGTTTTGTGCCAAAATGAACCACAGATGTAAATGTGTTCATGCATTTTAGATAAAGGAAAGTATTATTCAGACTAAGGGGAGTAAAATCAATTATAGGTTATATGTTCCTTAGCAAACAGTTCTATCATTTCCATTTCAATCGCCTATAAAAACATTTCCTAGGATAATTTCTGAATGGCTGAAGGCATGGAAATACTTTAGTCTTTTGGCAAGCAAAACTGGTTCACAGCAGAGTCACCTGCAGTGTTTTGTAAACTGGTGGTTTTTTGCAAAGCAGTAGTGGTTCCATAGAAAAACTCCCACCCCCAATTTCTAGAGAGAAAATCTTTTTCTGTCTTGTATTAGTCAAAGGAAAAATGCCTTTAACATGAGAGCCAACATGAATTTATATAATCAGACAGTTTACTGTGAAGTATTCAAAACCAGAATAACATGACAAATTACAGCTTAGCTGATCCTCTTGGAGTTTCAAAATTACATAATTAAATGTTTATCCTGTTCCATGTGGTCTGTTAGCAAACATATTTCCATTGGATATGGACCTTGCGTTTTCTCAGAAATAAACAGTTGTCTAGCACTGGGAGATGTTTAATAACGAATGTAAATAAGTGACTAGAAGAAGCCTTCTTTCTGTGGATTGTAGCTTTCACTTATACGTTGGAAAAAAATGATACGGAATAATCACATGCACAAAAACTTCTTGTATGCAAGCAGTTACTGCTTATTTTGATATTAGCAGTTTTGAAAATGAGCATTCGGATTCATGTCCATGAGATGTGAGTTCTGATAAAGGACAATGGCCTAAATTTTGTTCTCTACTATTGTCTAACATGAGTGACTATATTAAAGCAATTGAAGCTACTGCAGATTTACATCAGCATTAAAAGAAAGTGGAATCTTTCTCAAAGTAATGTAATTAGTTCCTTCATCATACTTAATCCTGTTTCATTGCAGCAGTGTACTACAGCTTGCACACTGTTAATTACTGTTAGTGAAGCATACTTGACTTCAATTGCTCCTCAGAGCCCCACTCCCTGATTCCACATGACTTTGTGTGAAGTGGAGATCTTTTCTGATTAAAAACAACACACAAAAAATTATAGTGTTTCTGCTTTCATTACTGCCTTAGGCTATTAGTTGTTTCTTTTAAATTTGAACTTCTATTTGTTTACAGGTTTCTTTTTCTGGAAAACTATTGCAGAATGTCATTCTTTGCATGAGGAAAAGACAACTTCATTTTTTTTTTCCAAAATATCTTACAAAATTTGGGTAAAAAAACTATAACTCAACCTTAAAAATATTGCAAACTCTTTTTTTTTTAACTTTTAAAAATAATATATATGAATTAGTACAACTTTGACTAGTATAATTACATATATATGATTGTGATATATCCACAATATACTATAATATTACAAGCCAAGGTTTTGAAAGGCTTATTATTCTTTCAAGGAGAAGATCTTTGTGCACTTGAGTTTTGCTGTTTTGCCATCCTGTTATTACTGATAGTTCTGCCCTATTTATGAGACTTGATTTCTTACTATAAACCAGAAACAATCTCTGTCTTCTTCATCCAAACATCCTTCTTTGAGTTTTGAGTCCACTGACAAGGAAAAATGTTACTAATTTTAGACCTCTGAGAAGTATCAGGCCTTGAGTTTGAGACGGGAGTGATAATAAAGAGAAAAAAAGGCAGCAGTGGTTCACATCCTCAGCAGGAGCCTTTTTCATATAGCCTGTCCCTTCAGTGTGCACCCAGGGCCACTCTCGAAGCTGCCACCCATTCCCATTTCGCCTGCACCATTTCTCCAGGCTGACCACGACAGCAATCGCTGCAGCAAGAAGCCAGTGCCTCTCCCTGTCTTCTGCTTGGGAGACCTCAAACCAGGCAGACATGCTATTACTGCTAAAGGATCCATACAAACCCAGACCCAGCAAAAACATTCACAGTTTATACATAACCCTTTTCTCCTTGCCCGTGTCCCACCATCTGACTGAGTAATGGTCCCCACTGTGTAAATGCCCATTCCTTTTCGCTGCTGATTGATCTTTGCACTCCCTGCACAGCCATAATCCTCCTGTATTTTCCTTCAGAGCTGACATGGAAATACTGAGGAATATTATCCTGACAGCTGATCCCTGAGAGACTTTCTTAGGAAAACCCTTGTTATCAGTGAGTCCTTGTTAATAATTATATTTGGGCAACCATAATTTAGCCATTTTACAACCAGTCTAATATGAATAATGATTTCTGTAGTGATTTTTTTTCTTAAAATGCTGTGCATTACTAAACAGAAATCTTCAGGGGCAAAGCTTGTTTTTATAGACTAACGGTCACTTGGGAAGACGAACGCTATCACACCGAACATCCCCCCCTTCCTTCTTCTTCCCCCAGTTTTATGTGCTTAGCATGATGTCATATGGTATGGAATATCCCTTTGGTCAGTTGGGGTCAGCTGTCCCAGCTGTGTCCCCTCCCAACTTCTCGTGCACCCCCAGCCACTCACTGGAGGGGGGGTGGGGTGGGGTGAGAAGCAGAAAAGGCCTTGAGTCTGTGTAAGCACTGCTCAGCAGTAACAGAATCACAGAATCACAGAATCACAAAATCATATAGGTTGGAAAAGACCTTTAAGATCATCAAGTCCAACCGTAAACCTACACTACCAAGACCACCACTATAGCACGTCCCTAAGTACCTCATCCAAATGTCTTTTAAATACTTCCAGGGATGGCGACTCAACCACTCCCTGGGCAGCCTGTTCCAATGCTTGATAACCCAATGCTTGATAACTAACACATCTTTGTATTATCAACACTGTTTCCAGCACAAATCCAAAACACAGCCCTATACCAGCTACTATGAAGAAAATTAACTCAATCCCAGCCAAAACCAGCACACTATGCTTAACACTAGTACTAATAAAAATATAATCAAATTCAATGCAGATTGAAATTGGACACAATCAATGTGTTGTGATGACGGTCTAAGGGAATTCCTCAATGTCCTTTTTGTCATGAAGTCATCAGTCCCTGAAATCAGATTTGTTGACCCTAGAGGGAGTTACCAAGATATAAAATTTGTGACCATGGGATTCTATCTTTTTATAAGAAAGTCTCCACTCAAAATTGCTCTATATACAACACAAATACAATTTCATCATGCATGCCAAAGATTAAAGTGAAGGCTAATCCATTTTCATGACAAATCTTCACAATGGTGTCAAGTCCTGATCCAAAGTGGACTCATGCCACTCATTCGGATTTACCCCCAAGAGCAAAATGAACTAACAACCAGAGTCAGTCACAATGCTTGTAACAGTGATGCAGTTGGCAAAAAAAGACCTACTTTTTTTGCCTGAGACTCTTCAAATACAGATTCCAAAGAGCCTAAAGTTGAAGAAACTGCATTGTTGTGCTTTTCGTAGTGTATATCCCCAACATTATCATGTGATGGAAAATGAAGACAAGCTTTCATGTACACAGGAGCCTCTGTGCTCAAAACCCTAACTTTTTTTTCCAAAGTGTATGTCTAATGATGATGATTACAGATCTTGCCATGCTTATGTTCTTAGACCATCAGAGCTACCATAACACCAAAATACTGTGTGTGCTGTCTGTAAAGAAAGGTTGTATAGCTAGCCTTTGTCTTTCAGTAACTGGCAATCATCAACAAATGTGCCCCTCTTTTTCACATCACCTTAACACCAATTTTCTCAATTCTCAAGACTTTTTTATGATGTTCCTCTCTGAGTATTAGTGAGCCCTACAATGGAGCCCTCTTGCTCTTTGCTCTTAATTTTCATTAAATAAATTATGGAAGTCTTCAAGGTTTAATGCAACAGGTGATAAGGCAATTAGCATAGATTGAAACATACAATAAAACACTGTCTTTGGAATAAACAGCCTCCTGATGGATTATACGATGACACTTTCTCCAGAATTTTTCAGTAAAACAGCAAAATCATTGTGCATATCAGTTATGGCATGTACCTTCTCTGTTCAAGGACTAATTCATCTGCATTAATGTAACCTAATATTTTCACTAATTGTCATAGGTTCAGCATATTTCTTTCAGTACCATGATGGGATTCCTTCTACTGGTAGGGGATGACGCAAATATTGCTGAGGGTTCATCTGGAGAGGGAGTTGACTCAACTTGCAGTAACCTTATAAAGTTTACAGTCTTTTTCTGGTGTAGGCATTGCTCCCTTCTTAGTGGTGTCAATGTAGAAAGCCCTTGTCCATCCCTCTTGCATGGCTGGGAGTACTGCTGTTATTCCAAAATTAGGCCCAGGGAAGTATGGTCCCATGCACTACCCAGCTACAACGGTAATTTTCTGATAGTTTTCACAATATGCTTCGTTCTCCCTGGGAAGATTTTGTCACCCTTCTGGCCTTCTAGAACATATCTGGATTTCTTTCTTGGGCTTTTGGTCCCTTAGACTGCTGCAGTAGGTTGACAAAATATTTATTTTGCTCACAGGTCAGTCAGCCAGCTCTGTGGCTTCCTTCACCGAGGTAGATTAGACAGCTAGTCTGCAAGCTGACATCAAGGGGAGTATTCCTGAACCTTTCTAGATACCTACATTAGCAAGGACTGAGAAAAATACCCTTGTTTTAGTCTCTGACTAGCTCAAGTTCAGTAATCTTTTGTTCTTAGATGTAAGGTTGAATGAGGAAAAGCATCCTGAGAAACTGATTGTAACAGAAACACTAAGGAAACTCTTGACCCAGATAGCTAACTGCAGCAGCACCACTCATTACCTTCTAGGAACAGGTCTTTTTTACAAAAGGGGTATGAAGAGACAGGAATAGTCTAAATCCTGAGCTGGGCAGAGTGCCTGATGTAAAATACAGTAATACAATAGAGGTAAACATAGAAGGTAGGCTTTTTTAGTAAGGTTGATATTTATGAATTCCTGGTTGGAACTGTTAATTTGAATGTTTGAGTAGAGCAGGATAATTAAGATGTATGGCAGTAGCTGAGCACTGATGTTTCAATATAAGATCATCAAGGATTATGTTTAGTTATGTATCTCTGCTTCTATTGCCCTTGGTTTGCCTCAGGAAATGGAACCTTATGAACAATTTTAATGAACAAACAAACAAAAAACCAATCTAGGTCAAATGACATTTGTTTTGGATTCAGTTTTTCTCAGGTTAAATTCTTTAGTCAGGCAGTGGTGTTTATTGCAACAGAGAATTGATTGGGTCATGTAGGGCACAGAGTACAAATAGCAGTGTCATTCACCAATAGGTACCACAATTTCCTCCAACATGTACTGAACTCCTACCGGTCCTTCCAGCACCAGTGGAAGAGAAACAGGAGAGAGTATCAGTAAAACACACTTCGTTTTCATTTCTATATCTTAAATAAGCCTTCAGGCTAAGGCTCAAATGAGTGACAGCCTGGCTTATGTTGTTTTAGTCTACAGAAGTGTTTTATCAAATCGGTGGTGCGGTGTGTCAGTCATATGTGACCTCTGTATGGAAAATGTTTACACGATATTATTAACTGTTTTGCTGCAGGGTTTCCTCATGAATCTGCAATATTCTCTGCATTAACAACATGAATAGCTGTTATGTGTCTGCAACCAAGCTTCCCAGATTTCCAACCAACTTTCCAGAAACAATTGTTTGAAAATGCATTCCTACATATGCCCAGAGTCTTATCGAGCGCTTTTGTTCAGACGTTTTGGGGGAAAGTTATTTTAAAATTTCAACTTGGGATTTCTGTGTTGCTTAATGGACTTTCAGACACTGAATAAATCATCAGTTCCCAGTTCAGTCTCCCCTACTTAACAGTATATAAAATAAAAAGCAAAGACAGATGATTATCCAACATGGTGATACAAATATGATATTCCTTAGTGTATTATTGTTACAAATACGGCTTTTTCACAAAAGACACATTATTTACCCAAATAAATTCTGTATGGTGTCCACTTTCTCTAGGAAAATGATTTTTTGATCAAGTCACTTTCCAAGTCCTTTTCAGACACACACACTCCCCCTCCCCTTTTACAATACCGCATACACCACCTCTTTGCTCTAAGTTATGTTTTTCTCTCTTTCTTTCCTTTCTGTTTTATGAGACTTGTTTTACTTTGGCAAGGTTATTTCTCTAGACCCAGAAATAACAGTTTCATGAGTGACCTGTGACCTACTCTTCCCCACCCCAGGAAGGACTCTTATTTGAAAGCTGCGCCTGATCCTTCATACCCTTAAAGAGAAAACAAGGTGTTTCAGGCAGAGTCTTACTCTTAAGCTGCCTCATATTTTCAAATAAAACAGACTCTGCAGCCCTGTGGCTGAGTAATGGAGACAAAATCTGTTCATGGAGACTGAGGTGGTTTTACCAGTGTCACCTGCTTTACTCATTATCTTTTATGATCCTGACCCACAGCTCAGTTACATCAGTGAAGCTGTGTTTCCACCAGTTGTGCTTTGTGGAAGGCAACACACTGTTGTCCCCCAGACAACAAACCACTCCTTATACTGGCATGTTTTGCTGCTTAGTTTGCGCCAGGGCTTTGGTTCCTCAATGGCTCATGCTGCATACATGCTAGAATAGTGGCATCCTCATCTGCAGCGAACCACGTAGATCCACATGGTGGAAAACCCAGGCATGCTTGAAAGAATAGTTCACTGAACTACTTCTGCACCCTACAGAAAACAGAGACACAGACGTAGAGACACAAACTTTTTAAGAATGGTCCTCCAGCACCATCTCACTTAATCACTTGCATCTCACTTTGACAGACTCCGATACAACCTCATAAACATACCCCAACGTATTTCTGACATACTTTCCACCATCTGGTATAAGGATGCAACCATGATAGCATGTCATGATTATGATTTCAGGTACTTGGATCATTTTCAGTTTCTGCCTTTGTGTTAAACCCATGAAATAACACCTGGGGCCACAGGGTCATCTAAAGAAATCAGGACTATCACAGTCATCTGCTTAAGTGGCCAGGTCAAGTACAGGAAGGAGTACTTCATGCTTCACAGTCTTACAGGTTTGGGGCCAGTGCTCCGTACTAAGCTTTGGAGGAGCCTGACCTATATTTTGGTCCTCTTGGCCCCTGAAGGAGGAGACAAGGATGGAGAGGAAAAGCTGTCTTCTGAGGATGCCTTATCAACCTGCCTTTCCTGCCATCATGTCTGGAGGGGTTAGAGGGACACTTGGAGTGAGGCAATGCCTCTGGTGCATGTTCTCCTTTGTCAGCACTTCGTTCACACTTACAGAAGACCCTTTCTCCCCATTCATCCCCACTCAGGAATGAAGAAGGCTTTGATGTAGCCTCCTGCACCCTGACAACCCTGAATCATTGGAAGGACACTTCCGCATAGCAACTAGCTACATCATTGCTCAGGTTTTTGCTAATTAAAAAGCTTATTAAAAAGCTACTCCCTTCCCAGACAGACCTAGCCAGGCACCCAGGTGCCACCACACACAAACACACATGCCTCCTCACCTCAGTCTCCCAACACAGATCCAATGACCGAGCATTACTTTCATTCTTGTAGTTGTAAGACTACGAGCTCATGCAAAACGAGGACAGATGTATGCTGAGAACTTCTGCACTGCTCAAGTCATGAACTTCAGCAATTTCTTTTTGTCTTACCAAATTCCACTCAGACTTGGCAGAGATATGAAGTGGTGCAAAAATAATTTTTCCTAGCTTGTTTTCCCCAGGGAAATGCAGGATGTCAGGCTAAATCAATAAATTCACATGCCAAAATGATTAAAAGAATAGTTCTGGCTTGCTGTGCACAAGTCAGGAAATGTCCAATTTACAGTTGCTGTTTAGCTTTTATTTCAGCTCTCTTGCACTTCTGACCTGTACAGTATATGACATGGGAGTCATTCCAGAGAAGCTGCACATACTCACCTATAGTAAACCTGTTTTATTTGTCTCTGGGATAATTCACCACTATTGCCTTATTCTTTGGTACAGAGAGTCTCTGCCACAACCCTTCTGATTTGTACATAAGAGACTTTGGATTATTTGTTACTTGTTAAAGCAGAACTTGTCATTACAAATGTGCACACATACTAAATAACAATGGAATTTCCTCCCAATGAATTCTTGGTTGTTAAAAGACCAATATGTCAGCTTAAACACTGGGTTACAGGCTGCAGACACGTTGTGGATTTAAAGCCCCCATGTCAGTGGCCACATTAAGTCAGATGGCAAGCAGTCAGTGGGGCTGATATGAGCTAAAGACTTAACCTTTTAACATCAATAATGATGAGTGGAAAGGCTTATCTAAGTCTTGCACCAAGCAAGAAATTGGAAGCTGAACAGGAGATACCTACAGATAAGCAATTTGATATATGAAAGAATCTAGTGTGCTGAACATGTCCTTTAGTGGTCTGCTGAGAAGTCAGGAAAGCGTCTTGGTGCAATGCTTGGTGCAAAACCAAGCAACGTTTTGAGCTGGTTGGAAAAAATGCATAGAGCACTGAGCAGTCACGTGGAGATGTGCTTATTCAGGAGTTTGGCAAAGCCCATGCAGGCTGGCCATCTCTACCAGCAAGGCTCCTTGGCCTCCTCCTGGCCCCTTGAACTTTCACCACTGCATATGAATCTTTGCTGAAGCAAGACCCTGGTGAGCTCAAAGCACTGCTGGAAGAGGAGGTTCAAGGTTGGAAATGTTGCTTTCAGTCCTCCATGAATACAACCTTGGGAACATTTACGGTGCAGAGAAGACAGATCTTGTGTATAAAATGCCAGCTTATAGTAAGCTGTCACTGAGAGATGAGGAATAAGTTGCTGCTCATAACGTTGGTTGTTTGGCTTGTGTGGTTGCAGTTTGGGGCAGTTTGGGGCAGCCTGTGTTTCCTATGTATGTTCTGTTAAACATACATAGGGAGGGGAGACTGCTGCTGCCTCAAGAGGCAGCAGCCCTGAGGGAGGGACCTGCCCTACAAGGCTTCAAGGAGCAAGAGACCTGTTTAAATATTTGTATCTCAGAATTTACGTCATTCGGTTAATAAGATTTGTCTACATGACAAGTTACTTTGCACCAGTATTTTATGCTGAGTTCTAATAAATCCTGCTTTAAAAGCTGGAGGCAGATGGTATCTTCTGGTTTACTCACTTCAGAGATATGTGGAGCAGTTCCACCTCAAGGCTCTGGTTGATTCGGTCCCACCATCAGTACTGAGCATGGCAAACAACCTCAGACTGCACCGGGTGAAACGACAATGCAAGACTGCCCATCTGGGTAGAACTGATGAATGAAAACAATTTGGGATCTGTAGAGGAAAGGACTTGCACTTAGAAAAAGGAAAAGCTAAGTGCTTGCCCATCTCTTACACTGAAATTAAAAAGACCCGGACTGGGAGTGCTGTCTGCAGGATTTTTGTCTGAGGTTCAGTTGCTCAGACGCCTTCTCAGGAAGTAGAAGTGTCAGTGGGGTTAGCAATGCAACTTCTGTGGCAAATATTAGTGCTTGCATTTGTTTTCTTATCACCTCACACTCCATCCAGTAGGCAGGGACAGCTACTGTTTGCTGGGAAGGAAGATCTTGTCAGCCAGCAATGACGAAGGATGTTTTCAGTGAGAAGTTCCAGCTTTGGCAGGCAGACTAACTCAAAAGCAAGCTTGGAATTTGGTGCAAGCGTAACTGCCAACAGTTTGCATCCTGCTGGATTCATCCAAGAGGATGAAATATCACCATGAACCTATCACACACACATTTTGCGTGCAGCTTTGAGAATTATCAATTCTTAAACCAGTTGTTATATCAATAAGCATTTTTTTGCTTATTGAAATAGTGCTTCTGATGGGAATATGTTTGCAACAGTCCAACAAAACAGAAGGATGGCAGTTGTGATGCCAAACAAACCGATGCTTGCAAATGCTGGCTACTTTTCAGCTTTTCTTGGCCCAGCAAGGCACAGCCAGTCAAATCTTTCATTTTGTGCTATCATCTTGTATTTTGGTGATGAGCATATGTAAGAATGCAGATTTTTTGTTATAATATATTGTGCATTAAACATTTATGCATTAAATTTTCTGTAAAATTTGCACTTGTTAATGACAGTTTTGGAATCATTAGAACTACAAAAGAACTTTGGATTTCAAAAAGCATGACCTCCAGAATGTTGAAAATTGATAACTTCTGAAAATTAGTCACTCGTGGATAGAAAGCCAAGTTTCCCAATCCTTTTCGAGTGATATAACTGTAACTGTAATTAAAGATTGCACCATGATGCATACACTGACATAGATTCTCCCTTGGAAATGTTTGGTGTTCAGTCACCATTGCCTGATAGCGTCAAAATTATCACAGTAACAAAAATATGACTAGTGGGAATGGTGATGTTTAACAGTTTGTCTCTTAATAAAGGTAAAGGAAATATTATGAGGCAATGGAAGGGCACTCCTTTGACCTAATGGCTCTCACCTGAACATAAAAAGTCTGCTTCAGATGAAACAAACAATTTCTAGTGAAAAACAGAAAAATATTCAGCTTAAGTATAAGAAGTGCTGTGTCTAAAGTTTGCAGTCTTATTTATTTGTATTGAAACGTAGGCTGAATTTGGGAACCTAACACAATGCTTTATGACACAGCTTACAATTACTCTTTTTTTCCCCACAGGACCACTGCCTCATCCACTGCACAAAAGTGATAGCTCTAGCTGACTAAAGCTGCTTTTGAAATATATTTTTATTTTTATTAGTCAACAGGTGGGCTCTGGTTTTGCTTTTTGAATGCTGCCCAGTTGTCCTGGTTTCAGCTGAGACAGAGTTAATTTTCTTTAGAGTAGCTAGTATGGGGCTATGTTTTGGATTTGTGCTGAAAACAGTGTTGATAATACAGGGATGTTTTAGTTGTTGCTAAGTAGTGCTTATACTAAATCAAGGACTTTTCAGCTTCCCATGCTCTACCAGGTGCAGAAGAAGTTGGGAGGGGACACGGCTGGGACAGCTGACCTCAACTGGCCAAAGCGCTATCCCATATCATATGGCATCATGCTCAGCATATACAGCTGGGGGAAGAAGAAGGAAGGGGAGGACATTCGGAGCGATGGCGTTTGTCTTCCCAAGTAACCGTTACGTGTGATGGAGCCCTGCTTTCCTGGAGATGGCTGAACACCTGCCTGCCCGTGGGAAGCAGTGAATTAATTCCTTGCTTTGCTTTGCTTGTGTGTGCGACTTTTGCTTTACCTATTAAATGTCTTTATCTCAACCCACAAGTTTTCTCCCTTTTACTCTTCCGATTCTCTCCCCCATCCCACCAGGGGGGAGTGAGCGAGTGGCTGTGTGGGGCTTAGTTGCCGGCTGGGGCTAAACCACGACACCAGTGCTTACACCAAACAAGGATGCTAACCTGGCTTGCCAAGGAAATGAGCTGTGGGTGTTACCGTGTGTGCCCATTTCTCTGTTCTAGGGACCAACCCTTACTCCATGCAGCAACATTCAGTGATGTAAGTGGTCATGGTCTCTGGATATTCAGAATTAAATATCTTCAGCAGATCACCTCAGGCAGTTTTATTTCAGGGGCATGGCTACATAGCAGAAAAAAATTGTGTCAAAACATGGAGATGACCCAATTCTCTTCTGCTCCTTGTTACAGATCTGAGAAAAAAGCTGACCTTCAGCCTGTAGGTCATAGCAGCTGCAAGTAGCCCTGAATGGATGTAATACAATGAGTAATTTTAAAATGTTTCTTTTGAAAGTATTCATGGCTGCAACTTACTGTTTTTTAAAAATATCTGTTAACTATTTTTCCTCTACTGAATTTTTAGAGACAAGGAAAATCACCTAAAAACTCTATTTTTGCCCCTGTGCCAGGGTGGCACCCAACAATAGTCCTTCCAGGCAGCTGCCCAAAGTAGAAAAAGGGTGTGCAAACCTGTTTGCAGCTTGGTTTGTTTAACCATAAACACCAGCCCAGGACTGGCAGTGACTACATAGCATGTTGGATAAAGCTTTCTTTCAGAAATCTTAGATCCATACAAATGTATGGTTCCCAGGGAACAACTCCTCCTCAAGAGGTGAATGTAATCAGAGACCAAAGCAGGCAAAATATTCTTATTTCTACTTCCTTAAGGACTTTGTACAGTCAAAGGTAGCCACCACACATTATACCAAGCCTGAACTAGTTATTAGTTAAAAAAAAAAAAAGGTAGACTGTATAAACACCATTTCAGCATATTCCCTTAATCTTAGCAAAGACCAGGCCAAATTCACTAGCATCCAAGGGAAAATGTGACACCTGCACAGAAGACAAACATTCCTAGCCATGAGTATGTAACAGTTCACATTTCTAGTTGGAACTTCTCAAGCTGTGATTTCTAGAACAGTGCTTATATAAATGGAGAATAAAATTTATCAGTGTAATCATTAAAGAATATGTTTCTTCTGGCAGAATAATTTATCTTAAAAGACCTCAGACATCTGCTCCAGTAAGTCACAAGCCTCTCACAACCTTTGCTCTTAGGTCAGGACTGTTCCTCATCTACAGGTGCTGCCATCTGCACCTAAATAAAAGGAGTCTGAAACATTAGCTGAGAAAGGAATAGAAGGAAGATTTCTTTTAAATCCTTTTCTCATTCAAACCATTCAGGCTTTTGGCAATACCTACCAGAAAACTCCTTAAAACAACACCCACCCCCAAACACCATTGCAGAAAAAGAGAACTATAAAATATGGTGTCTGCTACAGTCTGGGGAATTGCCCAGGTCCGTGCTGCTTCTGCTTTCTCTACTTTCTCTATTCTGTAAATCCCTTCCTTGGTAATTGTTTGCCTTATGTAAGGCCTCCCTTTTAGAAACATGCTATACATTATAGTTTTTATGTGCATTGAAGTCCCTTGCGTCTTCTGTCCATTTTTGAATGTACCAGTTGGTTCCTACGGAAGAGCTTCAGTACGGTCCTGGAGTAGCAGATGGGTTGAGAGAGACATGGTATGTGGTACATCTCTCTCGCGTAGAACACAACATAAGTGACTTGGTACCAATGGGGCTGAGGTGTACGCCAAAGTCATTACTTTTCATTGCCAGAATCATTGATCTGCTGTAAACACAGCCTTCTGTTGCCTTTTATATCAAACCATTTGCTGTTGCACTCTTTTCTGAGCATTTCACAGCAGTGGCCACAAGTATGGGGCACCTACGTGTGTGTTAAGGGGACGATGTTGACAATACAACAGTGAGACAGTCTCCTCAGCTCTCTGCAGAGTTGGCTGAGGGTGGAAAATCTTGACTGGAAAGTTTATTGTAACACAAAGTACCATGACTTGAACTTCTGCAGCCTTTCCTTTGCTCCTGGCAATTTGCTTATTTTTCTAATGTCTATCATGGGGACATGTAGAAGGCTATTGTGTGTCACACACAAACTGCCTACTCCCAGACTTGTGATACTCAACACATGGGTTAAGCAATCACAGAAACACTCTGCGAGAGTGGAAATGTCAATCACAAAGTGGTGACGATAATGAGCTCTCAGCAATCATTTTGTTCTTTGGAATAGAAGTTTTGGCACTTCTTATTTTTTGGTCAATGCTCCCATGTCTGGTTTACTCACAGGATTCAAATACAGAGCTGAATATATGTTCTTCTTTAAAGGGTTTTCTGTGACTTTGCCTACTGTGCTCGCTCAATCCCCAGTGCACAGTCACGAACCTTAACTTATGTAAAAGGACAGCTGAGGGCTGTATGCTACGCCGAGTAGAGGAGGGAGCAAAGGGAATAGGTGCCTACCTTAGGGCTTTGGCAGTTCTCATCCATATGAACAATTTTGTTGCTTTGTATCAAGAAATACCCAGTTGTTACTGAAACTGATGAGAGAGGTTTCCTTTTAATTTATTTGAACATGGGTTGTTGTAGCTGAACTTGCTTTTCTAATCTGCTGGTGTTAAATTCTTCCAACTTTCTCTGAAATATAATTGACAAAGCCACAAACGAGTGACACAAGCCATTTCTCCTGAAAGGAAATACCTGACCACTACAGAAACTCAAGGTACAACAACAGAAGACATCTCAGTTAATATATATAGTTAATATATAATATACAAATGCATGCCTAGGTATTGCATCCCAGCTCCCAGGAGATACTGTATTATCAAACATGAAGAGAGGTCTTCACCTCCAGTAACTGGCTGAACTTTACATCTGTTTTAAAAAGAAAATTTAGGGAAGGTAATTGTACCTGAATTGGATGTGAGCACTCCTTTTATTTTCTCCATAAGATTATTACTTATTCTGTCCCTGTTAAGAGCACGGGGTACTCATAAGCAGAAGTAACAACCAAAATACTCAGGTGGTAACTCACATGCTTTTAACGTTTGAACTGTGAGGTATAGGCAATACTAATTGTCTGATGGCCCCTATGTCTTGCCATCTTTCTGGGCTTCAGGCATTGTGTTGGTGCTCTTCCTCTGTTCCCAGCTGGGCTTGGTAGCCTTCCCCTGTGAGACCTCCTTCACTGGAGTGTCTCTCCATACTCAGCCCAAGCTGCCCTGCCAGCCCGTGCTCTCCTGGTTCTACAACCTCTTTGTTGTGTACCCCAAAGCTGAGAGTGGCCTCAGCTCCCTGCTTCCATGGTGAGATGAAATTTTGGAGATAGCAGTGTGTAGGCACAGATGGCAACAGAACAAAAGGCCAAGAAAAGGATGCTGAGATGCCCTTTGTCCCCAAGGGGGGACTCATCCTCTGCGAGGGCATTCCTCTGCTGTATGCTCCACTGCCCTGTGTGTAGGGCTGTAGAGCACGGCAATAATGCTCTGCTAATAATGGTAATAATGCTGATGGCCATACTGTGTGCTTTTGTGGGATAAAAGCTGATAGACAAATGGAGAAAATTCAGATTTTATGTGAGGATGATCAAGACAGCGATGTGGTGCTTGAGTTTTCCCCAGCATAGCAAGGATGCACTCTTGATACAGTGGAGGAACCGCAAAGTCCAAAGTAAAAAGTATAAGATTAAAAATAAGCTTCAAAAATAGTCAATGAAACCTAATCAGTACAGAAGGAGATTCAGCTCATCCTGAAAAAAGGCACGCAAGGCTCAATTCAGGTGTACTGAACCTGTACGAATGGATGCTGGCCGTTTGTCCCACGTGGGTTGTCAGGCACAAGCACAGACCTAGGGAAACAGTGCTTCAGCCCAGGCCAGCGTCAAAAGTACTTCCTTGAGTTAGGCAATGACCTTTGCAGGGCTGCAGACTCATTCATGGGATTGTGTGTGGTGTGGTTATACAAGAGCAAGGGCTAGAATAGTTTTGCCTGGGATGATGAGACAGGTGGTACCAAAGGTGCCCTGTGCATCATGAAGTATACCCGAGAGCTCTAGCTCATCAAGCATGGCACCTTTTTTCTATTTGTATAGACAAGTTAGTAAAGCAAAGATTATAACCAAAGTAAAAAGTGCTGGATTGCAAATAAGTTACAGGAAATGTAGAATACAAGTGTGATTTATAATACAAAAGCTCAAGCCATAAATCAGTTCAATGACTCTTAAATGAATGCAATAGCATACAAAGTGGCGTGACTTATAAATCAGGTTCGGACTTCATACATCAACTAGGCGGGATGTAAATCCATTATTTGACAAGGTATGTCAACAATTCAAGACATAAATAATATCATAAGTATATTCTGACAAAGGTCGTCTCGGCTGTAGCCAGTGCTCAGAAAGAAGGTGGAGGAAAGAACAGACGATATTTCTGCATTGGCTCCACAGAAGAGGCTGAGAGAGGAGCTCATTTTGCCACCGTGAGAAGGCAGCGCAGCCACCTCTGTGGGGAACACCAGCCCTGCACAGCAGAGATCAGCACAAAGACCTCTCTGCCGGCCCTCATCCTGCTAGGCTGGGGGACGTAAGCCATGCATGTGCAGTGCTGAGCTGAGCTAATTCCTTTATGTGCTTGAACATGGCTGGGGATTTCAGGTTTGTATTTTTGCAGCGTGCTCTGCTGTTCCACGTAAGCGTGCTGGCTCCCTCCCAGCCAGATGGGTATCTCTGACGCTGCACTGAGTTGCGCTGTGTACACATGCCCTCTGCCAGCTACATATCCATTACAAGTTCTTGTGGAAATGCCAGGACAACCTAACAGTCTGGGTAAATAAATCATGACTGAATGACAGAGCCCAGCGTGAGCTGGGAAGCAGGGCTGGACCCCGGGCGGCTGGGCAGGATGTGGTGCCTCTGGAGCACAGGGCTAATCTGCTGTAACTGAGCACGGTGAGTTTTTATGTTATCTTAGATTTATTAGGCATAGGCTGTTTACTGCAGTCACCAAAGAAACAATTTTTCACCACCGTACTTAGCTGCTCAGGAGTGACTTGCTGCATTACAAAATGACCTAAAATATAAGAATTGTCAAAAAACCTAACGGTTCAATAAATTTATACTGTGTTCAACAGTGCACATAAAAAATTGCAAAAATTAAAATCCAAAAGTTATTGTTACCTCTTTTTTTCACATTTTAAGGGTTTTTTTCGTTTTCATGGACTTTTATCCTTTCTCTTTAGGAAGATAAATGAGATTTATCTAAGTGTCCATATCTCCTCTGCTTCTTATAGCTATTTTACTTTTCAAAATTGGAATGAGCTAAATTTAAATTTACAATTTTTATTTTTTTTTTTTGAAAGATGAAGCTTTCAAAATCACATGGAGCAATGTGAAACTTGTCTGGGATTACTCACAGCTACAGGCTAAAAAAAACAGAACTTCTTTAGAAAAACAGAAGTTTCTTAGGAAGTTGTGGCTATTGGCCATCACAGCAAAATACTTCTTTCACCATTTCAGCAGAGGAGACCAAGAGACTTCCAGGTTCATCCACAGTTGTCTCATGCTGAAACCAAGCACATGTACACTGCAGTGAGTGAGGCAGTGAGTATCCAGACCCAATTATAAAGAAAGGGAGAAAACACATGGGTTGAGGACCACAATATGATGATGAGCATTCCCAGGAGGTAAATAAGGGCAATGGTGCTGGATGGGTCCTACCACCCTCTAGCGATAGATGGGTTCCCAGAGGAATGGGTGTAAGGACCAGCTGCAGACTGCTGCAAGGTCCCAGGAGGAGGTAGCAGAGATGTTGCTGAGCAGTTACTGAGGCTTAGCTGGCCACCAGATCGGTAGCCGATGCTGCACATCCCTGTGTGCATGCATGGTGGTGTTGGTTGGGAAAGGTCCAAAGCAGAGTCAAAATGACCCTGAGGCTCTGGCAGGAGCAGGGCGCAGATGTGGGGGCACAAATGTTGTTCCTGCCAGTCTCTGCAGTCAAGGCACTGGCAGGCATGGAGGCGTCCTAGAGAGAAGTACACGGCTTCATATCTGGTGCTGGCAGCAGGCCTTGGGGTTTTGTCAGCAGTGGGATGTTGTTCCAAAAGCCGAGGAGCAAAGATAAGAGTCTGCCTCACACACAAACACACACAAAAGAAGTGGGCATTTTTACATATCAGCTTGCTAATCTAGTGGGAAGAGCTTTAACACAGGGTAAGGAATAGGTGCAATAAGCCTATTAGGAAGTAAGATTATAAGTGAGCCAGACAAGTGCATAAAACTGTTAAGGTGTATATTTATTTTAATAGCATACTGGAAGGAACAAGGAAAAGAACAGTGGGTTATCCTAAGATACCTGTAAGCTAATGCAAGACATCTGAAGAATAAATAAAAATAGTGAAAATTTTAATAAACTCCCAAAATGATTATTTACTTGGTGTGAGAGAGCTGCTGGAATAATTCACATAGTTAGAACCGGATCCAGCTGACTCCTGGGTAGTATAGGCCAAATCTTATTTTGCTATTTGCAAGGACAATAAAAAGTAACTTATTTTTTCCTTATTTGTGGGGTGTTAACAAAAGTCAATTCTATGAGACCATCAGACTAGGTTTCCCTGACACTGTCTTCCCTGGGTGGTAAGGTCCCGGATGGACGGCCCAGCTTCAGCTGCTCTCGGCTTGGCCATGGCCCAGCCTGCCTCCATCTCTGTGCTAGTCGAGGGTGGGTTTCGGAGCAGCCACTGGAGAAGGGACGAAAGAGGAGGAGGGCTCCTCTGTGGGAAGGAGGCGTGCAGAGGGGAAGGGGACTGGCTGGGGGAACGCTATCAAAGTGGGGAGGAAGGTGAGGAAGGGTCTGTCCCCTGGCAGTAGCTGAGTATAAAGCCTCAGTGATGGCACTGCCAGGACATAGGCAGGAGTCCTTCCTCTTGACATCCAAGCAGCTGCTTGGAGAGAAAAGAGTAAACAGCAGTGGCTGTATTGGATCACCTCACATTGTTGTCTCTGTCTTGCAGTGGCATCAATTAGCTTACTAATACAAAAGGCTAGTCCTGTGAGAACAGATAAGAGAAAGACTTACTTAAGAGAAACACTTCGAAGCCCTTGCCCTGAAAGCCGGGCTGACTTGCTGTAAGAAATCTCTGCCTGGTGGCAGAAGGGGCAAGCACAAGTCTACTTTCATGGAGGAAATGTGCTACAAGCAACAAAACCAGGAATGACAACAGCTGGATGAGCAACTGGCAAAACCAAGCCAAGCAGGCAATCTGAAGATAACAGGGTTTTTCAGCAAGCCAGACAGCTGCTGAGAGAGGACTAGGAGAGGACTCAGAGCACCCAGCTCTCCTTTGGATGCAGGAGATGTTTCCGTTTGGGAGCCAGCAAAGGTAAGAGCAGAGGGGGTCTCCAAGGGCTGATCCTCACTAGCAAGGAGGAGCCGGCTGAGGATGTGATGGTGGAAGACGACTTCAGCGAGAGCAGTGGGGTTCATAATGCCTCGAAAAGGATGGAGGAAGAACTGCAAAACACACAGTGGTTTCAGGAAGGCTAGTTTCAGAGGTGGCAGTGGCTGTATGAGAAACAGTACTAATGGCACCAACGCAAACTGTCCTGTTGAGGAAAAAAAGGCGGGCAATGTCAGAAGAGACCAACTTGGCTAAATCATGAGATATTCATTGTTCTGGAAGAAAGTAAGCAAACTGTCAGGACCATGAGAGCACCACCAGCCCTGACTGTCCCTCCTCAGCCCCCTGCAGCGGGGCCAGTCTCCAGCTCCCCACAGCCCTGCCCCACCCCGCCCCAGGGCAACAATTTACTGAAAAAACCATTGGAACCAATACCTGTGAGCATCTCTATGAAAGCAATAAAATGAGTTACAAACAGCACAGATTTGTCAGAAAGAAGTTGTGTCTATTTGTTGAACTTCTGCAGCAAGACGATGAATCTCCTGGGCAGATGAGAAGCAGTCAGTGGTGTTTGGCACTGCCTCACATGATACTCATACTGACAGCTGAGATAGGGAAGAACACTCAACTGCAATAAAATGGTAGAAATTATTTGGAAAACTATGCTGAAAGATTGTGTACCACTGATTTCATTGTCAAAACGGACGCGATCCACTTTGTGTCCACGACTGCTCAGTATTTCTACAGAAGACCTAGAGGATGGGATAAAGAATATGTCTATGAAGGTTGCAGAGGGTAAGTAGAGAACACCATGAAGGAAGGCACAGTTTGAAATCATAAGGATCCTGACAAACTGGAGAAAGAAACTGGAAATGATCAGAGGTCTGAAAAATGTCCCCTGTGAGGGAAGTTTGAACAAACAAGGGTAGCATAAAGTAAAGAAGGCAGCATTAAACTTTGCTGGCAGGCTTTAAATAAGCTAAAGGTGGCTACAGGGGAGACAGATAGCAGATGCATGGAGAACTGCACAAGAATCAATGGTTCAAATTGCACGTTGGTAGACTCAGCTTAGACACCAGGAAAAGCTTCTGCACTGTAAGGATGGTGAAACCCCAGAAGAGGTTCCCTCAGCATGCCAGAAAGTCTCCCTCTTGGGAGGTATTTAAATTCAGATTATGCAAGCTTCTATGAGGGTGACACAGGCATCCCTATCTTGGTTTGGGAGTCGGGAACAAACTAGATGGCCATTTGAAAACCTTTCCAGTCCTGAGTTTTATGATCTTGCCAAGCAATCTAGATTACTGTGCAACTGGCTGGTCCTCGGTATCACCCATCACACTGCCAAGTTCTCTGTGGTCACCATACCTTTGTCATTGCTGATTTTGTTTTTTAAGCATATGACAATGTTAAATAATATCAGACTTGGCACTGATCCTTCTTTTACTTTACTGGGAAAACAATGTATGCTATAATATTTTCCCATGAATGACTATACTATTGAGGTCTAATGATAATTAGTCATCACCCAAATTAGTCATTGTTGCTGTGTATTTCAGCTCCATGAGATGGACGTGAAGAAGTTGCAAGTGTGGTTGAAGTTTGGATTGATGCAAGCGTGGGTAGCATAAAAGGAAGGTGCGTGTCCCATGATGAAGTAAGAGCTTTTATTGTAGAACAACATAAAAATCTGGATTACTGTCTCATGAAAAAGGAACTGTTGTATCCAAACTATACATATGAAGTACATTAGCCTAGAGCAATAATAACTTCCGTATGTATATTTTTAGATTTCACAAAATTTGAAGCAAACCAATGGATTAAGCCTCAAAGTGTCCTTCTGAAGTGGGTGATCAAATACTACTATTCCTAGCTTTTCAAACATGAAAGCTTAAGGCAATATGAGACTAGCTGAAAGCTACTGTACACAGGCCTTGAAATCACAGGTTCCTGATAAAGCCTTGCTCATATTACCTGTGTCCTGTTCCTTTCCTTATATTAATTATGCAATTAGAAGTTTAAAACATAGCCAAGAAAAAGGGGGACACACACACACTGGTCTGACTCTGCGGGAGAAGAAGGAATCCTTTCACTGAAAAAGTAGATCATCCTAAAAAAGCACAAACCAGTATTTCGTTCTGTTAAAATAAATATTCTATTTTGTTCTAACTCTTGTGCAGTTTCTTTATGGATGAACAGTACTAAAAAGCCAATGACAATCTGTGGTGTGTCTCGGAGATGCTTGTACGTTGTGGACGTCTTCTCAAGATGGTCGCAGAGCTCTAAATCACCAGATGCAGCAAGGTGCAGGTCGGTCACAGCAGCTATTTTCTTCCTGCAGGCAGGAAGCTTTCTGCAGCCCCTCCAGTGGGGATTGTTCCTTCGAGGGTGGGCACAGCTTTACGATGCAGGGCACTGCGATCTATCCAGCTGCGCTGCCCTGTCTGTGCCACGGCACGCTCATACCATGCTGGGTGCTGCTCATGGAAGCTTACAATGCTTTTGCTCTCCCACTATGTCTATACGTGAATGCTCAAAACTAACATCTCGCAGTTTTATATACTTTATAGAACTGTGTCTTTTATTTTCTGTTTCCTAAGAGGAAGGTATCAACAAAGATACCAGGAAGAAAGTAGATGGACTGGCCACTGCAGAGCTGCGTTTGTAACTGCAGAGATAAGATGCATCCACAGGTTTATTATTCCATATTTATAATACCTACCCTGAATCTTGCTGTTTGGGAGGTTTTCTTTTTGTATTCAGGACATTTCATTTTGAACTTAATCCACTTTCTGAGCATGACATATCTTAGTTACAGGTCAGGACTTTGGCTTCTCTAATGCTATCATGCTAGTCAAGTGAGTACTGTTGTTTAATATCACCCAACACTTTGAGTTGTCAATGTCCTGAATATGATAACCTGCTTCCTCTTTCCTGCAACATGTCACCCATTAGCATTCCAACTGCATTACACACTCTCTTTAGGGAAACAAAGTTAGGGCACCAGGCTCTCCTAACATTAAACAAGGCGACTGACTTGTGTTGAACGCTCAGGGTTCAGCGACAGCAGTTAATAGAGATGAACACTCACGTGGAAAAAAACTTTCAGCTGTCTAAATTTAGAAGAAATACAGTCTCTTTAATTATGTTACTTATCCCTTTCATTAATTTGTGGGGTTTTTTATTTACATGTTTAATAGAAACTGTAATTTCTGAAAAATTATTTTCTCACTGCTTATATCTTACCTCTGTATTTGTTGCATGTCTACAGGCAGCTCCTGGCTACTTAATGCACTGAACTAGTAACTTTGATTTTAAGGCTCACCTCATATTACCAAAGCAATCAGAATTTGGGTCATATAAAGTAATCCACTGGAAATACAATAAACAGTCATTCAGTGTGGATTTATATTTGTAAAATTATTGTTTTGAAACAACAATAAAAGATAATAGAGACCAGAATGGAAAGGATCTTTTAAAATAAAAATTCTGTCCATTTGCTGAAGTGAGACTTGTAGTTTTCCTTGTATTTTTCCAGTCCAATTTTTAAAATCCCAAGGGATATTAAGTAACAAATTAGACATGAGCTTCCAATATGTTGTGCCTATGAAAAAAAGGTCAATGTGGTTTTGGGTTGCACTCACCAAGCACCCTATCATCATATATTGGAGCAGGAAGCTAATAATCTTTCTTTATGTGGTTTTAGGATGCACAACATGCTCTTGCAATGCTGTGTTCAGTTATGGGCATCTTATTACCAGAAAGATATTGACAGATCATAAAAGCACAAGGGCTCAGGTCATCTTCATTTGTCACAACAGTGTGACATTCCACCCTTCTCCTTCTCCCAAGAGAAAAAAAAAGCACAACAGAATTTGACTCTAGAAATATTTTGATTTATTTATTAGTAAGTTATGGTAATAAATGCATTGTTCTTATATTATGTTATGCAAGTTTAAGTGACCTGCCAGTCTTGTGAGAACAATTCTGAATCCTTGCCATGTATCAAAAAACCAGAAGACTATGGCTTGAAGGTGCAAATGAGAAGTATAAGATGATGTTGCTGTATATTTCCTGCACTAGAACGGCAAAACAATCCAGGCATCCTGACATAGATTCATCATTTGCTAAAAGTTGTTGGCATCTAGAAGGCTTTCCAGGATACCAGAAAAAAAAAAATTTTTTTCTTTTCATTCCTATTACAGGCATTACTATTATTTTAAACATTTAGAAATCTGTAAGTACTCTTAAGCTGATCACACTTGTCTCCTTTGTAGAGTACTATTAAGGTTTCTTAATTATTAATGTATTTGTATTACACTCTTTTGTGATTTTACGGATTTTAAAATTTTGTTTCATTAGTCAATGCCCAAAGAAAACATTTCTCATTTCTTTAATTATGGGGCAGATAGTTAAGTAGGAATTTTCTCATTAATTTTCTTGTAAAAGCTTTTGCAATTCTTTGGAGTTTCTTCAGCTTCTCACTGGAGTAAAAGATTTCCAAAAGTAGGGCAACTTTTGTAGTTTTATTCTGCATCACACTGAATTTGAAAAATATCCTTTCTGAATCGCTGATGCACGGAGCTTCGGATATGCTTTCAGTTATGCCATAAGAAGAATGAATGCATTGTATGCTTAGTCGTGTTTCATGGGAGACTATCACCTGGAAAAGGACATGGTCCTGGCCGGAGTGGGGAGTCCTTTGGCAATATGGCCTCAACCACACCACAAACTGTTGGAGTCTGGGTGCAGCAGCTGCCAGTGCTGCTGGGCCTCCAACAGACCCGTACCCTTGTAAATAAATCTGTGGCTTTAAGAATAAACATGCTCAAACCACTTGTAAACTTTAAATGAAGATTGGCTCAGGTAACATCCCATGTTGTATATAATATGTAATATGTAATGTAAGGCATGATCTATAGGTAGATTATAATTCCACCCATATAATTCCATCCAATAATATCCGTACTTACATAATAATATACACAGAGCTGTATGCACACATGCGTGTCTATATGGACACAGACGTATCTATACATACACATTGATACACAAACATAATGGCAGTAATGAATCAGCATACGTCAGAAGACCACGTAAAGACTTCAGGAAGGTACATGGGTCACTCCTGCAAAGGCAGAAAAGGCAGGATGGGTCAGAGCGGGCATATGCTCCCTCTGCCTCTGTGTCTGTCTGTCTGTGTCTATCTCTCCCCCGTATCCCACAGCCCATAGAAGTTCACACCATAACATGTGAAGTTCAGTCTATACCACTGTACAAGCACACAGTGTATGAGATAGGTAGGAAAATGTTTTGTATGAGACAGGTAAAGCTACTAAGGGAGAGTCTGTGGCTCCAGTTGTGTGGGTCAGGCTTGGTAACCATCACGGTTTCTTCAGTCCTTCAAATATCTGAACTGGATTCCTGAGCGACCCAGGTTACGGTGCCTGGCTTTGGAGCTGCCTGAGGACATCACTCCATCAATTCCTGCTCTTTGATGAAAATGTGAGGTTATAAAAGTAGGATCCTGAAATACAGATGCACATGGCCTGGAAACATTGTGGGAAGGCAGAAGGTGCACTTTGGGTCCCTTATTCTTGGGGAAACGGAAATTCTTCCTTAAGCACCAAAACCAATTGTTTCCTTTACAAAGTCTGTAGTTGGGTAATTATAATATTGTCAGGACTATGGAAAACTGCTCAAAGCATAATCTAGTGTTTGCATGTCATTTTTCAGTTGCATTTACTACCCCAGGCAGACTTATTGTACATTATATGATGCTATCCTGAGTTCACTCTTCCTTTGAAACAGTGGTATCTACAACACTGTATTTGCTCTGATCTCTGCTTGAAACTTCATGCTCTTCAGTTTCTGCAATCTATACATTTTGTTGAAACCTGAATGGATTTATAGAAAAAAAAAGTCTGCTGGCCTTTCAATTTTTGTTCCATATAGACATTTCAAAATGCCACAAAACCGGGAAATTCCCGTTGCCACGGGTATAGACATGCCCCATGCTGCTGCTACCTATGGCCACGCCAGCATCCCTCTCCCTGCGTGGGGCTGGATGCGTGCACCAGCGCCGTGGTCCCGGGCGTGTGCCACCGTGGTCCCAGGTGCTTGGTGCCAGGCAAGGATGCTGCTGACTCTGTCCTGCAGCCTGTGCTGCTCAGCGACACGCAAGTCGCAGTGCCCTGCTCCCCTTCCTCAGCCTTTTCAGCCCCCATCCCTTAGCACTGTGAAGAATGAGACTTTATCCGGCAGTTTTGGGAAACGCATATACATCGCCTGTGAAATGTGACCTTGTCTTTTAGTAAAACTCTCCGGTTTCAGTTTTTCTGCCTCTCCGTGGGTAGGATGCGCTGCTCCTGACCATCAAATGGTGGAGCTGTTGCTTTGAGAAATGGGAGGATCATTCCACTGCTCCCACACTGATGCAGCAAGAGGAGCTGGCAAGGCACATATCTGTTTTAAACTGTAGGACTGCTGAAGGAACAGCTCTGTCTGTTAGACGGATGCCAGTGGAGAATAGAAATGCATTATAGCTAAAAAGACTAAAATTTTTTTTAAAAGGCAGCTACATCGAAAAGGGTGGCTAAAGTATGCTCCTGATTCTATAATCTTAATTTTCTGAAACTGGCATAAACTAGAGTTAAACGTAGCTCATTTGATTATTTTTTTTAAATTTAAAAATTCTGTTCATGTGTAGCAATTATGTTTTAATTTCGTAAAGATTAAAAAATCAGTTTCGTATTTTAATATTAATTCTTAGAAGGTAAAGAAAAAGTAGGCTGTGGATTTTCTAGTGCACGCAGTTTTAGTAGTATTTTCAACAGAGCAGTTCAGATCACTCACGAGAATTTTACAAAACTATGTCAGGAAAGGAAGTGTAAAAATAATAGCTTTTATGATCCTATTCCATCATTCAAAACAGAATTTTAGTTAGATTTCCTAGAATTGCTTTTGTACAAATCTTTATTTGAATACTTTTCAGAGATCTGTTCCTAATAAATACATGGTTTTTTCATTTCAAATGAGACACTAATGACAGGGTTAAAAGAGTTTAAAATAAGTTATCCCACGCAGACACCGTTTTGCAATATAGGTAATAAAATTGTATGTGACTGCTGGAGCTATTTATTTTTTTAGATCCTTAAACATAATGATGCTAATATATATATTTGTGGGAAATATATGCGTGTGTGCAGGTTTATATATCTATCCAGCTACGTCTACCTAGAGTCGGAAAAAAACCCAGATCAGTCTTTCTCCCCTGTCATTGCAATACATATACAAAAGCCCCAACCTGTGTTACACTGCCAATGCCACAGCCTAAGTACTAACTAGTTCCGCTCCAGCTACTGACAGTCTTACAGATTTGGGGCCCAAAGATCTGAGTTATCCTTCATATGCCTGTAAGTTATACTTGGGATATACAACCAGCATGTAATAGCTAGTGAGACACTAATTATGTGGCAGATTAACCTGGCCTTTCCATTGCACAATGCGCTTGATAATTTGACTGTAGGTCGTTCCACACAGCAGAAACCCAAAACAAAATAGAAACCCCACCTGCCCTCAAATCCAGCCTTCCAATGTGCAAAGAAACTCGCATCTAACTCCAAACAGCATTAAGAATTTCAGTGCAATTTGGTTTCGAGCAGCTGCATGGAAGCTGCCCAGCCAGGAAAGCTTTCCCTCTCTGTTTCTCCCTTTGCTGTTCTGTTTTTCTTCAGGTGGGAGTGACTGCTTGTCGTCAAATGATGTCTGCCTCCGTTATTCTTCAGCAAGAGTAATGGATGGGGTTTTAGCATTGGGCCTTCTCAGACCCTAAAGGATCTACCTATATAACCTGCTGAAAAGCCATTATATTTGAAGCAGCATATAATGTGTCTTACTGCAGTCGTAACTACAGGTGTGGGGTTTTTTTAAGGGCTCATTGTTAAAGGGGCTGCAGGATTCACAGCACTGCAGTCTTTGCCAGTCAGATAACACTTTGCACACAGTGTGTACCCCCTGGAAGCAACTACCTCGGCGATTCAGCCCGAGTCCCATCCTGAAGCTGACCGGAATGGATTTACTTTGACACTTGGTTTAGTTTGAGTCTCTGATTGATTTGCTGCAAAACAGTTTCTATCAATCAGTGCGCTTTAATTGTTACTGTTGCGACTGCTTCCTGAAGCAAAGGGGGAGAAAGCATTTTGTAAGTGGTGTGGCAGGATTTAAAAAATGATCAGACATTGCCAGAAAGCTGTATGGACATGTGTAGAACTTGAAAATTACTGCTGAATCCTTTCTAAAAATCTGGGTAGATATCAGGATACTGCTGCCACTCTTAAAGTGAACTGGTGACAAAGATTTTAATTCATATCTCATAAACACAAGCAGTTCAGAAAGCATCTAAACATCTCTTTTGCAAAGAAAACCCATGCTTGCAAACCTAATGCTACAGCAGAATTCCCAGGTAGCACTCACGGACTGGTCTTAGGAGCAGCAGACAGTGTGCTGGTGGGAGGGCTCGCTCTCAAGGGGCCTCCGGATTTCAGATGCTCTGAAGTTTCTAATTTTTCAAAATCTTCTACTGGAGCAGACTGCACTATGGTTTTAATAACTCCTTTTGATAAGATACTATATTGTAGTGATAAAATGCCTCAATTAAATTTCTCATCTTTTATAAAAAATGACTGAAGTGTAATTTGACATTATAACTGGAAGGTGCTTAGTTGGAAGTGGATTTGGGATCTTCATTAGAGTCAGTGGCTTGGAAGGAGGCATTTAGATCCATTCCATCAGTTTCCATCTCTGCTAATGTCAGAGAAAACCAGTCTAAATAGCTGTCTAGAAAGATTTTCCCCCTGTGGTGCTGTGCTTTAAATTAGATGATTATGAAGTTTCCAGTGCAGCTAAGTGTAATTTATATTAAACTGAAGTATATCTTATTATTTCTGAGGCTGCGCTTGAGCCTTTGGTTTCAGGTTGATGAATTATTTTAACAGTATTCTGCATATTAACTCACTTCTTACAATGGATGCAAAAGATTGAGAGATGGGAAACGGCTGGTTAACTAACTTACTTTGATGCTGCAGAACTACAAAGCAGAGCAAGTAGATGTGAAAACTATTCAGCTTTTGCCAGACCGGTATCTCTGCAAATATCTTCATGTATTTCTCATGTAGGAATGCTCAGCAAGATCGATCTGCTGATGGCTGGTGGCCAGGACCAAGCCATTCATCAGCTATTAGGGTCCACAGAAGCTTGAGACCAACAGCTACCTTGAATTGCTCAGTTCTCCTGAAGAGCAGAAACTATTTCCTTTTAATTTTCTATTAAACTTTAATTTGGATGGTTATTTCTGATTTCAGGGTAATTTTCCCTTTCTGTTATGTCGGTTTTGCAGACCCCATTCATGCCTGTTCTGCCATGATAGATGCCTACTGGTGCTAAGCTAACTAGTTTGAAGCTGGGTTAGGTTTCTTTCTACCACAGGGCACTCCCTGGCTGTCACATTCATGCTAACTGCAATATATATGTACTGATAGCTATAGACAAGCTGGCACCGTGCTACTCTTACGAGTACCAGCTATACCCACTGCTAGTTAAACCAGACAAAATTTCATTTCCATTTGCCTACAGAAAGATTCATTTGTGCTCTCCTTTCACATTTCCTCTGGGAACATGCTGTTGGATCTCTTCATCTGCCCTTAAAATTTCTCTTTATTTGCTTTTACAGACACTTAACTTTTTTCCCCCTGTAACACTTAGGAGGAGAAAGGTAAAGCTTATGCAAAAGCTCACTGAAGGATGTTGATTTTGAAATCATCTACTTCTTGAGGGGATACCCTAGGCATATTCCGGGAAAGTTAAGCTGTCAAACCTCATTAGCTATGCCTTTTCAACCCGTGATACATCTTTCTCTAGTCTCTTCAACATTTATTAAGATAATTCACTTCATAATTTTTTTCCTAAATAAAATATATAGGGCTTGATCTTACACTGATGCAAAATGGATAGTATGCTCCAGCTGAAGATGCAGCCCCATAAACTGACAAAGAGGAGATTAGTTTGCAAAGACTTCTACATGCAATACCAACATTGATGAGACGTAAGCTAGCTTTGCACATATATCTAGCCTGTTTTCTCTTTGTATGCCGCAAAAAAGAGTTACCACAAATTCAGTCCTTCAAAACCAGCAAATATCAAAATGTTCAGCATGGACTGTATAAACTTTGACACTGCACTGCTGAATATATTTTTATTGTAGAGACTATACTTGAGAAACAGAATGTGATTGTGTAAATAATACTTGCTATTTTCACACTCTCAGGTACTCGGTATCTTTGTAACCAACATCACAGAGCACTATTTTTTTTCTCTGGTTTCTTATAAAGTCTCTTGCAAATAAATATTAATAGATACTGAAAATACAAGGCAAGGAATTTGTCTATGCAAGTAAAGAATGTTACAAAACCTCAGAATGTTGCCATTCCAAAGATGGACAGAAAATTTTTGACTGATGCTCATATAATCAAGCTGTCCTTGAATTCATTATTCAAGGACAGAAATCACCTCAGAAATCCTTTACTCTTCACTAAGGTCTATTGAACAATGAGTGAACTTTACAGGATTTATCTTTACTTAGCTGCTTCTGTTGTAAAGGCTAAAGCATACAGTTTATACATATTGAACTTCTGGTTAATTATTTTTTACATGCATTAGCACTGGTTAAATTAATCCACATTAAGTGACAATGATGTTAACTCTGTCCTGATTTAGCAGCAGTTATTATCATTCAGTATGTCTGACTAAGTAGTTTTCCTAGGAGAAATCCTAAGGCAACATATGCTTGCAACAGCAATGGGCAGTTAAATACATTGTACTACAATTATATTTTACTGTATGGAGAACTTTTCATCAAAACATTGCATTACAATTGAATACTGAATCATGTTCCTGCCAACAAGAGATGCATCAAATCAGTATGGTTACAGTCAGGATTGAATCAGGAAATGAACTGTCAGAATCAATTGACGGTTATCCTTCTTTTGGAAATTTGTAGTTGCATCAGTCAGAAATGGACTTGAGAGAGTGGGCCAATAAATGCATATAAGCTGCTGAAGATAAAAAATCGCAGATCTGGAACCAAACACAATCTCAGAAATAGTGTATGCTTTACTGTAATATAAGCTGGTTTTTAACCTGTTTTTAAGATTCGTAAATCCATCATCTAAATCACAGGCATAGAAATGGGAAAAGAACCACAGCAGAAAATTAATAGATTGTGCTTCTGACATCGGCACAAATGGAGATGGGTTTAATGCTTCTTCCCATTGCAGTGTCTAATCGTCCCAAATCCTACTCCTGTTACAGTCTAAGTACTCAGGTACTCGCCAAAGGTCTATGTAATAGCCAAAGAATTAGAATATTGCCAGGAAATGTTAGAAAACGTCAATGATTCAAGGTATTATGGAGTTGTTACACAAAGAAGGAAATGAAATTTAGACACCAACAGTCTGGGGAGCTCCTCTCTACTCCCCTGTTACAGCAGAGCAGAAATACAAGGATGAGAAAGCCCTTCCACTGTGTCCTGACAGCAGCAGTCTCTGCTTCCAGTCAACTCGGTAGCTTTCTGAATTGCAGCAAATTTGAAGCAGGCCCTTCCAGTCCCCAGAAAGATTATGTTGCCCCTGGGACATGCCTGGCCAGCATCCTGCTTCCTTCAGCAGCCCCTCAGCCCCTGCTGCGCTGGCAACCTCCGGCTCCTGTGTCAGTCCCTCCCTTCCTCTCCCTGCCACATCCCACTGCATGAAAGCTTCTCCCCCTGGAAAGTGCTCTAGGGCAAGGGCAAGTGGGACTCTACTCTTATAAATACACTAAATTCAAAACTGAGAACAAGCAAGTAAAGCAGATACTGTCCTTCAGGTTGGGTAACTCATTTCTTTGAGAGCATGACTGGAAGGGGAAATACAGCTGCATCCCGTCTCATCCAGAAGCTCAGGGGACACCTTTTCTTCCTCCATGAATTTAACTCTCCCTCTCCTCCTGTCAGCTCTGTATTGTTAACTGGTTCCTGTTGAAGTGACTTGACTTCAGTAGAGGTACTTGGTAGGGTCCCCGTCACTGGAGGTTTTCAAGATGTGATTGGGCAGGGTGCTAGATAATCTCATCTAGGCTCCCTTTCCCTTGAATGGTTGGAACAGACGATCTTTTGAGGTCCCTTCCAACCTGGGCTGATCTTTGATTCTATGACTTTGTTCAGGAGTTAACTGAGCCAGAAGGAGAGACGTGACTCTGCAGATGAATGATTATGGCATTCACGTAGAAAGAGTGAGTCCTGGGTTCCAATTTGTGCCACAATAACTGAATTAACTTTCTAATTTACATGTGCATTGCATGTAAATGTGTATGCATACGCGTATAATCTCTGGAGCAGGAACTCTCTCTTCTTCCTCAGTTGTGACCACACAACTAGTGGGCTATAAAATCACAGTCCATTTTCCTCCTCTCTCTCTTGACTCAAACAGGTTTGTTCCCCCTGTCACATAGCACGGGGACCTGTGGGTGCAATGCTCCTCTCAGAGGCAGGAGATGTGGAGCTGGAAGGTCTCAGGAGGGGGAAAGAACTTATGTTCTCACTAATCATTGAGCTGTTCTGCAAGAAAGAGGCTGCTACTGCATAGTTTGGCAGAAAGCCCTTGCTGCTTCTTCACCTTGGCTGCTGGAAGTTGCTCAAAAGAAAGCCGGAAGAAAGGGAGCCTTAAGCAAAGAGCTTGAAGAGGTCACTGAATGACCATCTTGAGTAGGGAAGCCACATGGTGAAAGAAGAGCATGTTTTCAGAGCCTGGCCCCAGCAGGGACAGCATTGTTGGCAATCCAAGGTCTGCTCTGCAGCCACAAACTTGTTGAGGAGACAGTCCCAGAGACTACGGAAGTGCTGGAGCCTGCTGTAGTCCTGGGAACATGGAAGCTGCCTTGTATCACTGAGCACCAGGATGGTAGCAAATATGGACGTAACGGTCCTCTCTTGATCTGAGTGCCTTCAAAAAAAAAGTGATTCACAGACTGAAGCACCCAAGTGCAAGCATGGTCACAGGGGGAAAAAGATGACTACTTTTTGCATCAGGCTAGGATTGAAATGCTGTTGTGGTCTAAGCTTACTTCTCCTACATGCTAGCAGTATGCCCAGACCTTCATCCCATATGTCTGTAGAGCACAGGATCACGGCCATCCCCTGCCATTGGTGCTGGGCCATCATGTCTCCCAGAGGGTAAAGTTGCATGGCAGGAAGGAGTCTTGTTACCCAGAGGTTAGGGCGCCTGGCTAGAAGCAGGAAGTCCTGGGATTTGCTACCTTTTCCTTTGATGGTTTATATGTTTTATGCTGGACACCCGTTGCATAAAAATGAAACCATTGCAGAGTCTGTTGCTGGGATGTTAGAGGAGAAACATCTATACCAAGAAGCCTGACATAGTTGAAAATATATGAGTGAAAGAGGAAGGTAGTAGAGATAGCTAGTGTTCAGAAGTTAATTGGAACTTTTCAGTGCTAGCATCATGAATCTGCCAGCTTATGGCTGTGTTAAGCAGTGTTACACAGTTTAGTATCCATAGACCTTAGAATATCAGAAAAAAATCAGCAAAACTAACGTGGATATCGAAGACCATATACTGGGGGCAATATATCAACTGTCAGGAAAGGAATTCAGCACTAATGTGCCTGAAGAATATTGCCTCTACTGCTGCGTGCAGAATCAGGTTACTTATAAAACATGGAAAAATCCAATGTAAAAATAAAATTATGGTGAAAATATTTACTGTTAGAGAGTTTCCCAGCTTTGAGCCATGACTAGGATGTTTGGGTAGGGGGAAACAGCTATAATGGGCATTTCAAAAGACAAAATGAACTAACATTGCAGTAGGATTCACTGATCGTTGCAACAGATCCTAGTCCTAATTGTATTAGACTGTATAGGGCCCTTTCTGCACATTTTCCTCTATTCTAGTAGTATAAAATTTTTACATGAGACTGGAGGACTTTTAGTTAGACTAATGTTTTCAAAAGCAGCAGCTTAATGCTTTGTTCCCAAATCTTGATTTAGACGATTTGCCAAGTAATCTGATACTAAAACTTATTCTTTAGAAGCTTTTTTGCTGCTGCTGTAAAAATTATATGTGTTGGGCCAAGTTCTTCAGCTTTTATTTATGAATACTCATAGCAATTCTGATGCAATGACTGGTTTGCATAGAACTGGTGTAATGGGACCAATTTGTCATGCAGATTATTATATAAATTATAAGAGGAAAAAATTAAGACCAAAGCAGAAAGAATATAAGCATTTGCAAATCACACCTAGGACACCAGTTCTGCAAAGAGACTCACTGCAAGCAGTCCTGCTGAGTCCAGTCGAACTCCTGGCAGTATCGCGAAGTAACCATGTGCCCAAGGCATTGCTGGACATAAGTCTTGATCAATAAATCATCATTAAAAACAGCTACCATTACATGGAAAACCTGCAGGGAAATCACAACTTAAAAAGGAGAATATTTACAAGAGAAATGCTTATTTCTTTCAGTGCTAAATTGTTCAGAAGTAATTGAAAGACGCAGGTGTTCTCTTTACATTAAGAACTAAAAGTAGAAGCATCCATTTCAACAGAGGATGCAAATACAGTTGCCTCAGTAGTGTTAATGTTGAAATTTCTATCAAAACCCCTCAAATACATGAAAGCATTACTTGATGTTGTACAAGATATATATAAGAGTCAGGATTTTATTGATACGATGTTTGACCACTGAATGTGGGAAGCCAACCACCGTCCTCCAATCCACATGAAAACAAGAAAAAACACTGCTTTCACTAACAAGTGATTAGGGACTTACTGCTTTAAAACATGATCAAATTATTACATTATAGGCAAATATCTGTAACCACTCATGTCTACTCTTAGCTTTAGGTAGATGAAAGACAATTGGAATTAACTCAGCTCACAGTGAAAAACAGGTGGGTTAAATCACATTACCTGCTCAGGTTGAATAACAGATTCTGTTACCACCAGACATTTCATGAGTGATGTGCACAACTAACCAAGCCATGGGACTGCCAAATTGTTTAGTGTGTAGCTCAGCGTCCCACCAAGATTTACAAGTGAGACGTCCTCTGCTCATACCATGTGCTAGCCTGACCCTTATAAAGCAAGAAATCTGGACTCAGGTGCAGAGAAGCTTGAACCTGGCTTACGCTGATCATGGAAGATGATCTAACCACAGGAATGCTGGGTTAAACCAGGGGGACAGAAGGATAGGGGGACAGAATGAGGGGAAGGGGAGCAGAGGGAAAGGAGATTCTGCAGTATTAGCTCTGCCACTTCTTGGTTTGTTGGGAAAGAAGGGACTACACTATCCTCAATGCTTGGAAGAAAGCCTCAATGTCTAATTCCAGGAGAAAGGCCATGGTTATGAACACCAAATGGAGATAAACACCAAGAATCCTGGAAGGAATGGAACTTAACCCAGAGCCGTCCTATCAGCATTTCCTTCCTTAGCATCTCTAGCTTCTTGCTTGGCATGCTGGTTTCTGCAAATCCCATAGCCAGACACTTTAGTGTCACTGTGTTTTCTACAAAGACCCTGCTTCTGCCTAATTCACAGCTGTGAGCTTCACTAGGCAAAACTGCCTAGAAGCTAAGTGCTGCAGTGTTCAATATTCAAGGGCCGTCGTGAATCAAGCCAGAATGTATCATCTTCGAATAGAAAATCAGAAGATACACTCCTCCGTAATAGTCATGAAATAGCTACTTTTCCTGTGCACCTAAATAAATGGAGGAGAGGGCTTGTTTCTTTAAATTTTGTGATTTATCAGTTTACTTGTTTACAAAGTAGATACTAAATTTCAAATGAAAAGATCTTCTCAAAAACAGAACAAGGTACTTACTAATAATCCTAATACTGAGTAATATTCTGTGGGGCAGTAAGGCAGGAAAAGCTTATCTTCTCTTCTCTTCTCTTCTCTTCTCTTCTCTTCTCTTCTCTTCTCTTCTCTTCTCTTCTCTTCTCTTCTCTTCTCTTCTCTTCTCTTCTCTTCTCTTCTCTTCCTTCTCTTCTCTTTTTTCTCTTTTCTCTTCTCTTCTCTTCTCTTCTCTTCTCTTCTCTTCTCTTCTCTTCTCTTCTCTTCTCTTCTCTTCTCTTCTCTTCTCTTCTCTTCTCTTCTCTTCTCTTTTTTCTCTTCTCTTCTCTTCTCTTCTCTTCTCTTCTCTTCTCTTCTCTTCTCTTCTCTTCTCTTCTCTTTTCTCTTCTCTTCTCTTCTCTTCTCTTCTCTTCTCTTCTCTTCTCTTCTCTTCTCTTCTCTTCTCTTTTTTCTCTTCTCTCTTCTCTTCTCTTCTCTTCTCTTCTCTTCTCTTCTCTTCTCTTCTCTTCTCTTTTCTCTTCTCTTCTCTTCTCTTCTCTTCTCTTCTCTTCTCTTCTCTTCTCTTCTCTTCTCTTTTCTTCTCTCTCTTCTTCTCTCTTCTCTTCTCTTCTCTTCTCTTCTCTTCTCTTCTCTTCTCTTTTCTCTTCTCTTCTCTTCTCTTCTCTTCTCTTCTCTTCTCTTCTCTTCTCTTCTCTTCTCTTCTCTTCTCTTCTCTTCTCTTCTCTTCTCTTCTCTTCTCTTCTCTTCTCTTCTCTTCTCTTCTCTTCTCTTCTCTTCTCTTCTCTTCTCTTCTCTTCTCTTCTCTTCTCTTCTCTTCTCTTCTCTTCTCTTCTCTTCTCTTCTCTTCTCTTCTCTTCTCTTCTCTTCTCTTCTCTTCTCTTCTCTTCTCTTCTCTCTCTCTTCTCTTCTCTTCTCTTCTCTTCTCTTCTCTTCTCTTCTCTTCTCTTCTCTTCTCTTCTCTTCTCTTCTCTTCTCTTCTCTTCTCTTCTCTTCTCTTCTCTCTTTTGTCTCCCTTCTCTCTTCTTCACCTTTTCCCTCTTTTCTCTTCACTGAAACTCAGAAAAATTCCATGAAAATTTACTTCTGAGGTATTGCTTCATGGGTGTTATACATTGAGTATTTCCTGCCTTTTCAGTTCCTTCATAGCTGAGGTTTGCTTGCAAAAGTTCACACCCTGTGCTCTACAGTGGTATCTGTTTCATGTGGGAGGTAAATAGTAGGCTGTGTCTGTCATATATATATGTATGTGAGATATATATATATATCATATATATATATATCATATATATCATATATATATATATCAATACTGTGTCTGTCACAGTACATCACAGGAGATGGTGTATGAGGAAGAGGAAAATAGGATCATGACAACAAATTACTAGACCCGTTAAATGTAGCAGTAAGATTTCAGAACAATATATCTCTTTTTGGGGAGTCAAAGAACAGCCCTCCTGTAGTTCTTTCTCCAGTCATCAGGTGCTGGTTTCTGATGAAATATGCCATTTAAGATTTGATGTGCCTGCTTCCAGTTTGTTTCTTCAAAAGAAAATTGGTTGTTCAACTCAATCTGTTTTAACAGCAATTGTTTAACCAAGCCCAGTTCCAAGTGATTAACAGCCCTTACAATGTAGCAACAAAGACTGTATGTTTAGAAAAAGATTATATTTACTCACTTAGAATAAACACTGAAATATTTATAGCAAGACAGAAAATCATGAGTAGGTATTTCTTGTAATCAAAATTTAACCCTCTAGCAAAAGTAATTGCTTTTCCACTATATTTCAATTGATAAAAATAATTAATAGAAGTATTAAATATTGTGGTGGCACAGTATGCATTATGTGTGGATTAGTTTTGCCAATTCTCAAAATAAAAAATTGGAAAGTACAAAATATGCTTTATGTTTTAGAAACTATGAGTTTTTCTTGATAGAAAAATTCAGAATGCTTTTTTCTCCATTAACGTTTCAATTCAATAAGACCAAACATGCCATGAAACCCCATGGTCTATTGGATTATTTATGGAACTAAGGTTACTCTTCTCACCTTTGTCATAAATAGTATTTTGAACTAGAATTTCCCAGTCATTTTTAGTTCAGTTATAAGATAGAAGTTCGCCTTTTTCTTTCACTGAGGTCAAGTTTAGAGACTTCCATCTTATTTCATAGCAAATTAATGTTAGAGCCAGGCCTAGAAGAGAGATCCTCATTGCCTAAGACCATACTTAATACATTCTTTCTTTCTATATAAAAGACAGGCAATTACATTTACCACAGGTAAAAATGTATTGGATTCAAGTTGTCTGCAGCCTTGGGCGTATAGGTAAATGAATACTATTAGCTCAATTTTATGGATTTGAAATATAAAGCTGTTGACAAAATAAAGACCAGATTCTTTGGTTACACTGAATAAACCTTGTTACATGAATAGATAAATTATTTTTAGTGGGATTTAATGGTAAATCATTACTCATTGTGAATAAAGGGGTAATGAGTACGGCAACCATCTGTCACAATTTCACTTCCCACAGCAGGGATTAGGCATAAAACTGAGTTAGCAATTTTGATATTTCACCTCACATACTGCCCAATTCTGGACATACTACACATTTTTCCAAAAAGTGGCCCATTAGTCAAAAAGTTGTTGTGCCTTTCCTTACAAAAATTTAAAATGTCATGCATAAAAAGGAAGATCTCTATAACTACTTTGTGATTTGATGTAAGGCGTGCAATACTCTATGCCTTTTCTCTTCCTATCAAATCTATTTTCATGCAGAATGAGCTGTAAGACTGATCACTATGAACTTCCATATCTGTAAAATGGGATCAAATCCATTGAATTAACACATATTCTGAAAACACACAGGGTTTTAGAAACATTTTCATCCTTTGAATACCATTATTAAGTCAGTTTGTACATAGTTCATACATCGTTATTAAGACATTGTACATAGTCTCCTTTCTTCCCCTTTGTACTAGAAATCATTGCAGGTTAAACTAAAAAAATGAATAGAGAGCATATGTTACACTACAATAATGATCCTCAGCCTTCTGTTGTGGAGAGGTTGCAGGGACTAAAGTAATGAGTTGGACTAGAGGTAAAGTATTGCCAGTTTCATGACATCAAATGTTGTAAATCTGAGCTTAAAATTTAAAAAAGAAAAAAGATAAAAAGTCATTGTCTCCAAAACAGAAAGACATAAAAAACCTTGAAGAATCATCTTAGGTAATTTCTTGATATTATTTTACCTTCTTTCCCTGCCATCTTCTCTGCGTGAGATAGTCCTGCCTGCTTTTGAGATTTACTTGTGCCTAATGGATCTGCTCTAACATGGCTCCGTTCTCCACCTCCGTAGCTCAGTCCAAGGCAGGGCGGTCTGGAGGGGCCGCATCTGGGAAATGCACAACTCGGGACCCTGATGAACACTGCAGTGCTGCTCCTCCTGTTCCTTTCATTGACTCTTTGAGATCACTTCTAGTTGGCAAGCAGAAGAAAGGCAGGACTGCCCTGCCTGCTTCCTAAGCAGCCTAGATAATTGCTTCTGTCCAAAAGACAGGCACTTGGAAAGTGAAGGGGTTTTCCTCCAATAAGCCTAATATTCATCAAAAGGCCAGCATTTCTTTCATGGTAGACATTGACCACAGGATGAGCCAAAATCTCAAGGAAAATCCCAACCTTGGTAAAACTGAAGTAGATAACAGACCTTAGGTGCAAATGTAGATGTGTACAAGTTTCTGAAATTCTCAGTTTGAGAGAATTCAGATTTAGAGAATTCATTTTTACAAACGGGACCCATCTACGAAACCTGGATTCAGATTCAAAGCTGAATGTTGGAACGCCGAAAGCTGAAGAGAGGCTTGCGGCTTGGGCTTGGGTTTCTGTAGACTGAAAAGGTTCTCCTAGCCAGCAGCCACGTGAAAGATGGTCTGTCCCACATTATCAAATGAGAGACCTCCCGTGCTAGTGAGTAATGTAATGAGCTTACAATCAGGGAGGCTTACAGAAAAGAAATGGCCAGTACAGGAAAAAAGAAAAAGAGGTAAAATTGCCACCTGATCCTACCAGAGATCAAAGAGTTCCAGCAAATAGTGGAAAGTGTAGTGCTTTTGCACTTGTTAACTGATTGCACGAGAAGAAAGACAAAGGAGAAAAGCTTAGTCTAGGCATCTGCTTCTCTGTGAACTGTGACAAAGACATGAAGAGGCATTTACTTGTTATCATCAGCCCAGGGAGAGCCGTTCTGAGAATGGAAATGCTAATCATCAATCTCCCTGTGCATGCAATGTCTCTGTTTAATAGCTGATAGAGTGTCTCCAAAGGGGCTTTTTTTTGCTCTTTGTTTAAAATGACATATAATGGACCTGGACTTATCAGTGTCTCTAAATGCATTTTCTGTGCTTTATCCTTACTAAGGGATTTAGTCCGTTCTAATGAATATGTGCAGAATTGATTTTGAGCTTGGTATAATTTAATCCATCAATTTAACATTAAATTAATATGCGAAGGGGGTCTCTTTGTGGATGAAAAACAGAAGGGGAACATTCTTATTAATTTAAAATGGACTTGAGAAATGGAAAGAGGCTGCTGCTATTAGTATCTGCCACTGGGCTTAACCACTGGTTTGTGAGTTACCTTATGCGAATACTGCAGCTGCTAAAGCCACGGCGACCGAGAGATGCCTAGCACACACTGAGCCTGGAGCTCAGGAGGCTGTCGTCACCTCTGTGGGTTTCAAACTGCTGAGTGATGTCGTTCCGGGAACTCTGACGGCTGAAGGCTCCTCGCCATCCTACCGAAAATGGTTTTCTGTAGACTGGCACTCCCCAGACAATTTTTCACATGAGAGAGGAGTCCAAACCAAAGCTATGTCCCATGCATCATTGAATATTTGGGTCTGTGATCAGATTCCACAGCTGACTCCTCGTTCTTGAATTGGTCGAGTTCTGAATAGCAAAAGATGCCTAGAATGGGACATCAAGCAGCACAGATTTAAACGATGCTTTTAACTCACCTATGATGATCTAACAGGACTCGCAAACATGGCACATAGCAACAACTAAGGTTTAAAAATTATGGCTATCATTTTAAACAGGACATGCAAGAAGGGTGCCAGTAGCTGAAGCAAATTTATCCAGAGCAGCATGCTTTTAAAAATCTTTATCAAAGGCCCATTTTAATCACTCTTTTATTTTGGGGTGGATAAGGTCAGACTAACAGGCCTTTTATCTGAGCTACCTGGATTCCCATTTTTAAGCAGCAGCACAATACTAGGAATGCTGGAGGGCTGGGAGGAAGCTGCCTTCCAGCTGCTGCTGAGAATGACCCAGGAGGTTCCTTAGTTTCGCCTTGCACAATTCCTGGAAGCCACGTGCTCCAGACTTGCTGAATCCATAGGTATTTTTAAAGGTTGCTGTTAGAATCCTCTGCGATAATGGATAGAGAAGAAAGTTTTTCACCATTGTAATGTGTGATGAGTATATCATCTGCCTCTTCCTCCTAAGAGCACTGGTTCCCAAGAGTGGGAAGGTGGCAATAGAAACACACTGGAGCTGATCCAGGAGACTCAGAAATATTCCAGAAAAACACAACAAGGGGAAGCAGTGGTTTAGAATGGCTTTCATGTGAGGGGAGACAAAAATAAACTAGGAATCCTCAGCTTGGACAACAGAAGATATAACAAAGCGTAGCAGGGAAAAATTATTGTTTTGTCATATCCAGAGAACCCAGTGACAACCGAACTAAGTTATCAGGAAGAATTTAAAGCAAAGGAAAGTATTTTTTTGTAACACATAATTAAATTTTAGAATGCATTTCTGTAGGGGATTGTAGAAGATAAAACTTGAATTCAGAAACACCCTAGAACGAATAGTGAACTCGTTTGTGAATATCACAAATTAACCACAGAGTTGGCTGCTCAGGTAGAAATGATACTGTAGAAGTATTTAGGTTACTGTAACACTTTGTGCAAGAAAGGCATCTTTTCTTATATCAAATCATCGGGGCTTTTTTTCCTTACATAGCATCTGCTGATTTGCAGCAGAAATATGAACACTTGATAAAGAAGGAATGCAGAGCACAGGGTGGGAATGCACTGATAAGTAACATGACACGCTGGTTAGAAAGACTGGATGGTCTTTACCTCTCTCCTAATAATATATGGACAATTTCTCTTGCAGTATTATCATGCTAACACATAAAGCTGTAAAAAGACTGATCTGCATCACATGCAAATCAGGAGGATGCTTTCTCTTGAAATGATTTAATGTCATTTAATCATTTTATCTCTTCAGGTACACATCAGTTCAGAAAACTGTCCATCAGAGAGCACCAGTGAAAGCAAATATTGAAAAGCTGACTACAGTGGAATAGATATTGCCTCACCAAATAGAAAGTATGCATAGAAAAAAACGTGAACAGCAAAACAAAGTTAATGGTCTTTGGGTCTGTTAGCTTTAGCTACATACTAAAGCTGTGATGAGTCTTCATCACAGCTCTAGTATGTAGCTCATCAGCTGAAACACCATCTGCCCACAGAATATTGCGAGTGACATGCAAAATGAGGATGAGAAAGAGAAAGGGGATGAGAAAGAAAGATTTTTCCCTGCCTATGGCTCCTCTATACAACCCTCAACACTTTGGCAAGACACTTGTCATCAGGGCCAATCCTCCTTGGAAAGGGCAGATCCTTCGTCAGAGCCTCGTACCCCTGGAGAAGGAGCCTGCTCCAGCAGCCCTGAGCAGAGGGACACAGACCACTCTCCCTCCCCTCCCTGCCCACCACGGCTGGTAGAGACTGCCAGTGCAACCCTGCGACTCCAGTACTACTGGAGATGAAACAAGCATGTGATGCTAGCATGCATTCATTTTTGTGTGTTTTGTTCTGAATTTCCCCTCTACCACTTTTCAACACGTATGCTTAAATGTGGCAAAAAGGGGGAAAGTTCATCTGCCTTGCAGAATTAGGTACAAATAAATGTCTCTGGAAGGAAATTGTAGCTTGTTAACAGACCTTTTACAGTTCTAAACATATTCACTGGCTCCTTGCAAAAAATCTCATTACACCTCATCACCTAATGTGTGCTTATGTCATTATAAAATTGCTGTCATGATGTAATTACTCAAGAGCTGCAAGCACTAGCACACTAACTGCACCCAGTCTGGCCCATGACTTGCCATCGTTAAAGCAGCTCAGGTCAGTTTTGCCTTTAATCCTCAGCAGAGGTGGCAGTGTCTTGCCTGCAGACTTGTGAGGACAATAAAAAAGCCCTGCTGAGAGTCATCCCCCATCTAGTCTCTGCACCCTGCTCTTGTGCATGACACCGATCTTCCTTACCTGTTTGGGAGCAAATCCAAAAATGTACCAGCAGCAGAGATGTGCTGCAACTGCAGCACTGGAGGAAGCAATACTGATAAATTTCTTCTGCCAGTACCAGAGATGGGAGGAAGCAGAAAGATAACTTTTTTTCACCTTAGTGGCACCCATGTCCTCTTCTGTTGTCCAAAGGTCTGTCGAGCCCACTGTTCAGCGAAAGAGGAAGATCCATGCTCTGGAGACAGGAGGGGAGAGAGGCCCGGTTCAGTCACAAGGGACAGCCAAGGGCTCTGCTTGGTACATGGGGCAAAATGTCATCCTGGCTACTTGGGCTTGCAAAATTCAAAGCTGTCTGTGCTGCTGAGGACCTTGAGCTACCCCTCATAATGGTCCAGTCCATCAAATCCTACCAGTTAGTTTCTCTGAGAGTCTTTGGTGGAGGACTTTGACAAAAGCTTTTTGGAAATCTTAACTATCCCTCAGGATAGCCCTAACCACACGGTTTTTGCTCCTTCAAAGAACTCCAACAAATGCAGGGTCCGTGGCTTGTCTTTGCAAAGGCTGTGTCTTTCGTGTTGCACTGCATTTATCCGGCTGCTTGCCAATTATATCCTTTTTTATAATGCTCTTACTGAATGTTGATTCTCTGATAAGCTCCCTGCTGCGGGTGAGTTTGAATTTTTTTTCAATTTGTAATATTTTAATTTGTTTAGGTTTCTGTTGTTAATTTATTGTTAATTAATTCTAATTACTGTTAATGTTATGCTTCAATCTATTTTGGCCTGCGTTATTTTGGTCACCAGAGTTGAGGTTCCATTTTAATTTGACTGTTTGAATGAGTTCCAGTTTTTGAATGATACCAGTTTAGTACCAGTAGCCCCCTTATTCTACTGTTTTTCCAATCTGATTAGGGGTGGGAGCATTTTGTTAATAGATGCTATAACTATACACTGATTTTCTAATAGGGGGCCTATAATATCATATAAAAATTTATATTAAAGCATAAACTTTTATGATAAGAATGTTACCCTTTTGACTGCTTTTATTCTTCATTTCCCATTTTTATGCAACTCTCCTTTTCAAAATTAAAAACTACCCTAGTGGATATTTTTGGCTTTTTTGCTCTGAAAGGAAAGCTGAACTTAAAACATCATGTCACACCATCACAACATGGTTCTTCAGCAGTAAACTTTTGAAGCAGGCTCTAATCAGGAGCTGCTTCTTTTTGTGTGTGTGTGTCAGAGGTCTCCTGCTGGACTCCAGTGGATCTTCATACATGGTGTGATAAAAGCTGCATGGCCAAGTGCCCAAGCTGCATCACGCCGGCCTGAAATGTTGTCTTTCAGCCAGGAGGAGAAGCAGAGAGTGCATAGGTCCTCCAAAGTGCTACTGCAGTTTCTCCTGCAGCACAGTAGGACCCATCACCCATCCCTCCATGGAGTTCCTCCATGCGCTTGCAGACACCAACAGATTTCTTCTGTTCCCCTGGTGACCCTTTCCATGGACTGTGGTGAGGGGCAGAGCCTGGTCATATCCTTCTCTGTACCTGCCGTGGATCTGTGAAACACAGCTGGAAAGACAGTGACGGTGATCTTGGGGATGGAGGCTGGAGAAGCAGAAAAGAGATGCATGGGCCATGTTCTCAAGTGTCTGTTTTGGCTGAAATAGGCCGTCAGAATGGAAGTTATGGGGGAGTAATGTGTTCTGTGGCAGGAGGGACGACCTGATGGATGGGCAGATCACAGAAGCCTGATTTTCATGGGAAACATAGCTAAAAGCCACACAGGCTGTCCTGGGTCATCAGAGGTACTGCCATACCTTTAATGGGTTCTTGAGTATTAATTACAAATCTAGAATGATTCAGATTTTTTCTCACTCTGGAGTGAGAAAAACCTTTACTGTATATTTGTCCTGATAACATATATGGCTAACAACGCTGTCATTTCTATTTTTAGCTATTCCTTTTCCATGAAAGTAATTTTTTCACCATCTTCTCCCTATGACTCAGATGCTACTTTCACAGATAGAGTTGTGCAGATAAGTTTTATTTAGGTGTTTTTCAAAGGATGACAGCATGGCATGGGGATCACAGAGATGATGAAGCTTTGAGAACCACTGGAAAGATTCCTGTTTGAACTGCAAAGGTATGCAGTAGCTGAGATTTTTTTTTTTTGAGGCTTGCTGCCTGAGCACACTGGGAGAGGAACACACTGACACTTTCCTGTATTTGAGGGCTGAGATTGTGCTTTAAACCAGGTGACTAAAGAAACAAAACCATAAAATGGAATTTCTAAAAATCTGTTAAATACTTGATCTCCTGAAGCATTATTTACGAAAAATAGGTATTTTTTTCAGAGTGCCAAGAGTGACTCTGTTGAAGATTTTACCATGGAGCTGTAAGTTATACCACAGATTTACTGCAAGCCATAAACTGAGAGCAATCACTATGGCTAGACAAGATACATGGTGGGGTTCTGCTACTCATGTAGGCAATACCTGCCATATTATATCCCAACAGTAACCATTATCCCAAGATTATAGTCAACCTTTCAAATCAGCAAGACCACATAGCTGTAGAAGACTTAGTATAGCGTAAATCACTGATTACTTTCATTGCAGATCTACCATACAGATGCTTGTAGGTGTCTAATCTGCTAAGAATGTGGCATGTAGTGGATGTCATGAAGAAAAGCAATTGACAGGCATATCCTGATGTGGCTTATCTCAAATTCCACCTCACTGTTGATAAGAAACCATTTTAACCTGGGCAAGCAACAACACTGCAAGAAGACATCAATGTGGGAAGACATCTGTGTAGTCAAAGACTTAAAGATGGTAATTGCAAAGCTGTGAGTCATGTGAAGAAATAGGTCTAGCAAGAGGATGAATGAGGTGAAATCAAGATTATTCACTGGAGATGGCAAATTAACTGTCAGCAAACCATCAAGAAACAACACAAATTTGGAGCTTTGTGGGGTGCCGCTATCCCAGGAATTGTGTTCCCTCACCACATTTTTAACTTTGTTTGTGTGCTGGGTTGGCCCTGACTAACAGCCAAGCATCCACTCAGCTGCTCGATTACTCCCCCATCCAGAGGGATGGGGGGGAGAAAATAGGAAGAACAGGAGCAAGAAAGCTCGTGGGCCAGATAAAAGACGGGAGATTACTTACCAATTACTGTAACGGGCGAAACAGGTTTGACTTGGGGAAACAAACTTAATTTACTGACAATTAAAATAAATATGTAATTACTGATTCAGGTAGTGGGAAACAAAAACAAAAAAAGAAACATTTACAAATACAGAGGGAAAACACCTTTCCTTCCCCATTCCCAGGCTCAACTTCACTGCAAGCACCTCTCCTCACAGAGGCTGCCCCTACAAACCCAAACCCCCCCAGTACTTCTCTTTTCTTAACAAGTATATCTTTTTGTAGGCTGAGTGTCTAGATAGTGAATACCATGCAGTTACTAGCTAAGACGTGAGACAATGACATGAACATACGGCCACACCATACATTATAAGCCTTACAAATAAGCACAGTGATAAGGAATGTGCACATGCAAGAAGAAGCTCTGGCAGAAGCCTGTAAGATGTGAATTTTCTCAAGGTGCTATGCTATGTTGTGATGTCCTAACAAGGGAGATCACAGACCATTGGCACCCATCTTCTTTATAGAAATACCAGCTCCTTCTCCCACCACAGTTGCACCAAATAAAGATTTGCATGGATGACGAACTGCAGTAAAAACTCCCTTTGCAATAACCACCTGATACTAGATAGGTTGTCAAGAAACCACTTGTCTAAGACAGGTGACAAAAGGTGACAATGATTCCACTGGTTTTGACTTCATTAACAGCCGGAGCTCAGGAGACTGGCTGAAAGCTGGCCAACCCAGCGAACCAATGAGAAACATCACTGACTTGTTCAGTGCAGCCACAAGGTTGGTGGCTTCCAGTGACACTTGACTCTTTGCAGTATGGTGCCCATAGACAAGAGACAGTGCTGCCAGATGGATGCTGATGAAGTGGTACCGTGTCCTTCCCTACCGAGTGACAAAGTAGGAAAGGACGATTGACAAAACTTCCTCACAGACTGGCTCTAAAGCCTCTTTTCCTTTGATCTAAACTGTAAATTAACTATCTGAGAGGATGCACATGGTGATACAAGTGACACATGTACCAGCAAAATAAGTCTAGGGCGCAAATCTTTCATTTGGAGGGCATGAGAAAGGCCTGCTTGGGCCATAGTTTGAGTGCTGCACAGAGGGTTTTTTGGGGTGGGGGGAAAAGAAGTTCATAGCATGCTATAAAGTACAGAGGAGAGTAATGGTTCAGGGAAGGAAGCTAGAATTGAATGAGAATGAGAACTTATGTATAGCCCCAAATTGTTAGATTAGCTGAAAATATTAGGTGTTTTATATGCCCCTGTTTTATTAAGCTTTTGAGATACACTTAGGTTTTTAAATCTTTTCTGCAGCCAGGAAGGCTAGAAACAACCACCTTTTTTTTCCTCTCTCCTAGAAAGGAAGATTTCTTATATATTTGCAGCCTCCCTAAGGTGAATCTTTAAAATTAAAACCATGATGGAATATAAAGGAAAATCACAAGTTTGCAATGCTGACTGATCTAGGAGAACCAAGATCTACACAGACTTCCCCTTTGACCTTTCAGCAAATAATTTAGCCACACAGGATGAAAAGCTGACAGAAAACTGACAGGTCACTGAGAGAGTCCTCCACGCTGTAGACAACTACACCAGATACCCTTATTAACACTTACTTCAGACTTTGTTTTAACATTATATAGGTGTTCTGCCCTCCACAACTCCTATTAGAGGGCTGTTCCAGAACCTTGCTTCTCTGGTACTTAGAAACCTTTTTCTAATTTCCAGTCTAATTTTATTCATGACTGGTTTATACTAATTTGTTCTTTCACTAACATTATCTTTTTCTTAAATAGCTCATTTCCTTCTGTGGCATATAGCTGCCTGCTGAATTTATACAGTACAGTCTTAACTCCTCTTACCTTTCATTTTTCTAGGCTAAACAAGGCAACTTCTTTTATATTGCCTCTTGTACTCTAGGCTGTCTGCTCACTTAGCCATCTTTCTTGACCTTTTTTGCACCTATTCCTATTTAAATTATTCCTCTTTTTTGCAATGAGTGGCCAGAAATGTGCATAATAATTTGTGGAGGGTCTCACCAAGGCCTTATATAAAACATCCATATTTCAGTCTGTACTGAAAATATTTTGTTTGGCAAATTTTATTTTTTTATTTTTCTGATCATCTCAGAATGCTGTGAATCCTGGTTTTGAGTACTACAACCAGATATAAGTCCTCTAAAATTATGAAACCATATTCTGACAATACTAGTGCTATCCTTAAAAGTAGCCGTGTTCTAAAAATCTACTACGGGGCCATCATTCTGTAAATTTCTGTGGCTACTGTGCTAGATATATATCCAGATGAAAACATTAGGAAAGTTCAAACATTCATCTATTTAGAATGTCTGTGATATAGCATCTTTTAAATATATCCCATGATTCTGGTTGCAAAAGCATATGGCACTACAGAATAAGAATAAAAAGAATGAAGAGGAATGAGTTGACTTGCTGTTTATACTAACTGATTGGGGAAAGGTGGGGTAAACAAAGGTGACAACATTTAAAAGGTTAGGAGGCAAATGTTAAAAAAACCAATATGAACACAAATGCCTCCTATGTTGTATAATGCATTAATTCCACTAAATTTTATTACATACACAACCTCTTTTTTAAATTATTCCTTGACTAGAATTGTTCATATCCTCACCCTTTAATAAAACCTCCAATATTAACTCCATACTAAAAAGTGTAAAAAAATATATTCCATAATACCTTACTATTGTAAACAACTAGATCTTTTACTCTTTTCTTTCCAGTTTTTCATGTGAAAAGGCATAACACAAGATACCTCGATCAAATAGGTTTAGTGAAACAGCGTTTATGGAAAAGAAGGAGGAAAAAGGGCTGCAAAAGAAGAGAAACAGAAAAACAAACAATCCATTCCCTGAAGTACATAAAGGCTAAAGCTCGTTCTTCTTTTAGTGAAGAAATAGAGGGGGGATAGGAGAAGGAGGAGAGAGTTGCTGAGTCTGCTACCTTGCATTACCTTATTAGCTTGCAATCTATTTTGCATTGAATGCCACATCTCTCACCCCTATCCTAATTTAGGCTGCAGGATAAAGATCCCTACTGCAGCTGCAGTTGACAATGCGTCCCATGCTAGCCACGTATCTATGCCTTCAGGCCCAGCCTGCAGTACACGCTACCCACTCCTCCTGCCACACTGCAGTAACTTTCTGCTGTTCACTATGCTCAGCTCCTAGCTGGAATAGCACAGCAGTTAATATCTACCTTCAGATCTTGTCACAAGAGAAAAAACAATCCTCACTGGCGTCACTGCTTCTCGTGGTGTGTAAGAGTTCTGCATCCCAGGGAGTGAACTCCTGCATGAGTTAGGGTGATTGCTCATCAGAGTCAAGTCCAGGTACAGTTTTGTTGTCTGTGCTTTTTATGCATTGCTGCCATTACCATTTCAACTTCCTGAAATAAATTTAAGCTATTGGAGATGCCCCCTCAAATATAGCAGAACGTGAAAAACAGTTGAAAACAGACATGCACATTGGCCCCTTCCATTCATCTCCCTTCTGGAGCAGTAGGTGCCAGCTACTCAGGATATGGGTTTCCATCTGCCTTGCGCTGTCAAGAAGGGGCTGTTCTCCTTTAGATTTAGATTATAGGTATATTAAAGCACCCAGAATGTAAGGGACCAAGGTTCAAATCCTTCCTGTGCTTAGGGAAACTCATGTATAGACTATAAAAATGCAGCTCCCATTAGTATACAAGGACTCTGAGGGAGAGGGAAGGAGGATAGCTGATGAATATCTGTAAGGACAACCACCTCTCGGGTAGCGTCACCTTCTTTTCAAAGCCAGCTTTTGGTTTTAGATTTTGATTTTGGTTGGGTTTGGGGTTTTTGTGGGGGTGGGAGGGATTGTTGTTGGTTTTTTTAGTTTCTTTTTCAACAGGTGCACAGTCACTTTATAGGGAATCCGAATAGTCCCTCCTTTATCTGAAGCTGGATTTTAAAGTCTTCAGGTGAACAGCAGCCTGATTGATCGAATACAGCATCAAACCTAGACACCCTTGTGAAAGTTTAATGCTTGAAACATGTGTGAATGACTAGTTTTGCAAGTACCTCCTTAGACACATCTGGTGTTGAGCTGTTCTTAGTGATCTCCCTAAGGAAGGCTGAGCCCAGCCAGAGTGAACCCACGTAGTTAGGTGTCTTCGCATATGCTGAGATAGTTATCCTGCTAGAGTCCTCTCATGTAGAGTATGTGGGGCTCTAGGAGGTTTTAGCTAATGATGGATAACACATGGGTGGTTATATAAATGGATGTTTCTTGAGTCAGTGGAAAGAGAGACTTTTTTCCACATGTAGTGTGTGACACCTCAGATCTACCTATGAAACATGCAAGGGCATGTACAGAGTGAGTGAGAAGACTCAATAGGAAGGATTTTCCCTGCTGTCCTGACATAGTGCCCACTCAAAAAGCCATCTTCATGGAAAGATAATCCAGACAGCAAGTCTTCAAAGACTCACATAAGAGTCCTATCAGAATCCTGAACAATATGTTTAAACTGGAGTCGAGAACAAAGTCTGTCACTGTTTGAATTACTTGAATTCTACCTTCCAAAATGTATTGACTGGCAGGAGAGTGGATGAGATTACAGCATGGTAAATTGGACTTGGAGTTAACCTTCTTTGAAATCCAGGAGACTCCAATTCAGGGTGAAAAGATCTCATTGTAAAGCAGGTCTACCTCATTAACTGACTGTCATGAAATCCCTCCAATGATAAAGAAGAATATCCCACCCTGGTGTTAAGGAGTGCTGTTCAGTGGCTGAGAGCCATCGGGATCCATATTTCTGTGCTGAAATGGACAAGCAGTCACCATGGCTCTTCACAGAAGAGACAGGATTTTTTTATTTGGGCTGGAGGTGGAAGGTCATCACTCCGTATCCTCTGCACCATTCTATACCTTCCTAGGACCCTGCCCAAAAGTCAACTGAGTAGCTTCATAGTCAAGATAAACATCCACCATGGCAGCCTCAAATCTGTGGGAAGGAAGTTGAAATGCCATTTCTGAGTGGGCTTCATCATCACAGAAGTGAGGTGGCTAACGCAGTGTGATGACCGCTGACATATTAAAAGGTATCACCTTATAACAGCCCTGCATCTATCGATGATTAGCCTGCTCTGTATCGCTATAGAAGAAGAGTATTTGCCACCTCTAGAATCTTGGTATTGACTCTCAGAGCTTCTAATGTACTGAATCACAAGTATGTGTACTGGGAATGTCTACCCCCACAAAACCACACCATCACTTACCTTCTCACTGCAACCATATTTCAACACTCTAAGGGGCTCTGAAGAAAGAGTCTCTAACAGGCAGTAGGAGCTTACCTTCACTTGAGTGCCTTAATTTTCACACTTGTTGAGATGGGACAAACACAGCTGTGTTGGGGGACATGAACTACATAACAGTGGGAAGCCTTTGGCAGACTGAATCTGGGGATAACAAGGTCCTGGCAGTCTGGAGGAGGTTGAATGATGATGTCAACTTGTGGCTCCCTGCCAAGCACCACCTGCACACAAAGAGAATGGTGGGCTCTTCAAGCACAAAGGCATCCATGCCCTGCTCACTGACAGCTGAGCACAAGCCACTTCCTGTAGTGACAGGACAAGGGGCAATGGTTTTCAGATGAAAGAGGGTAGATTTAGATTGGACAAAAGGAAAAAAAAAATATTATGATGGTAGTGAGACAATAGAAGAGGTTGCCCAGAGAAGTTGTGGATGCCCCATCATTGGAAGTGTTCAAAGTCAGGTTGGACAGGGCTTTGAGCAACCTGATGGAGTGAAGATGTCCCTGCCCATGGCAGCAGGGTTAGACTGGATGATCTTTAAACGTCCCTTCCAACCCAAACCATTCTATGATTCTATGAGTCCACATACCAACTGATTATGTCTGAGGCTGGCTGGCTGGTAGACACTACTGGGATGTGTGACTACAGCACTGAGGAACACATAAATGCTTTTCAAGCAAAAGTCAGCTCAGAAACTTCTGTAGCTGGACATTTCCACAGTCACATGGTACAGTGAGATTGCACATGTTTGCTAGGAATACAACTCCACACACATATTAAGATCACCGTTTGTAGCTAGCATGACAGAAGTTTAGTGACCAAGACTGTGCTCCCAACACTCCCCTTATATTTTGTTACCTCTTTTCCATTTCACTCACTTTTTTTCCACCTTCCATACCCAGTCCTGGGAAATGTCTACATACTCTGGTGGCTTCCCCCATCAACAGACGGCTGGTTTCCTAGGTAGGATCTAGCACATGACTTGTCAAGGTCACAATATACATGTCATTTTAGTCAGGGACAAGGATCATCTGCTGCTTTCTTGCGTAGAGCCATCTGCAGACTCAGGACTGGCATTAGGTATGGCATAGCCAGGAAATGTGAGACCTTTTTCTCCACCCTTGCTCAAGGCTTTTTGGCCTCTCACCATGAGACACTCTGACCATGGCAACACAGACGTAGACTTGCTTGGAATAGGAAATACTCTGACTGTGGCAGGTGCTCTAGGTTGGTGTGCAGGAGGAGTAGTCCATGTCTATCTGACCTGTGCTGGTAGCTCACCACGCAACGCACTCCTAAGTATGGCTGAGGAACTGGATGGTGACCAGCAGCAGTTCAGCCCACTGCTCATCCCAGACATGCCAGGGAGAGGCACTGATAACAGCACAAGGGTTTTGATCCATTCACCGCTCAAAATACAGAGTCAAAGTCTGGCACGTCTCATACAGGTGATGTGACCAAGTCTTCTCCCTTGCCCTTTCTCCTTCAAGCAAAACTAATCTGTAAGTTGCTGCAGAGCTGTAACCTTTCTGTCATTTGTAGCTAACTCTTTTACTTTAGCTCTTTTACTATCTAAATATATGCATATATGTGTGTATATACCTATAAAACCTCTCCTCATTGTCTCTTCTCAGCTTTTGTCCAAATAGTCCTTCTAGAAGACAATCTGCTAAAGAATGGCACTTGCTTGGACATCCTCATGTACAATCACTAGGTTGGTAGCCCTGCTAGCTTTAGCTTTTTGTTAATGGTTTTTAAGTTGTGTGATATTTTCCTTTTTACACCAGAATTCTAATACGATGTCTGCAAAACAATATACCTGCCTCTTGCAAACATTTCTCTTTTAGAAGCCTGTTTTAAATTCCTTTTCAAAAGCCTCTTCATTTTTATATACTGAAATTCTGGGGCTTGTTCACTTCGATGGGATGTTGAATTTGAATATATTATGGTTACTATTACACTGTGGCCTTTTTTTATCTCGTGCATTCTCTGACTAACTGCACCAAGAACCAGTCATCCCTTTGTGTCCAAATTCAGTACCCATCATGCCACTGTGCACAATTCATCCAGTTTACAGAGGGGTAAGTGAACTCATCCGTATTTCCAAGTTTTCTCTCTTTAAAACCTCCCTAATCTTCCATAACACATCACCTTTAATGAACATCCTGGTAGGTTCTCTGTAATATAGCCCCAATATTGTATGTTTTTTTAAACAGACATGGAATTCAAATCCTTATGTATATGATATTTAATTATATATTTAATGACTTTGTCTTATTTAACTCTACACTTTAAATCTAGAAAGCCACTCTTTCACAAGATAGCCTGATCTGCATCCAACTAATTACAATAGACTATTGATATTTCTTCTACTAAGTTGTTTAAAATCTGTCAATCCTGGTTCATGTCCCTCACTTTTCTTACAGTTGTATAGAAGTACATCATATTTGGCCTTAGTCTAGTTGCCCATTTTTATGTTTCCTAATAAAAAGGAACTTCATTTATTGACACTGTTCCTGAATTTTACTGACTTACATCCACCTTTTTTTCATGTTTACAGAGTGTATATAGAATCATAGAATCATTTAGGTTGGAAAAGGCCTTTAAGATCATTGAGTCCAACTGTAAACCTAACACTGCCAAGTCCACCACTAAACCATGTCCCTAAGCACCACATTACATGTCTTTTCAATACCTCCATGGATGGTGACTCCACCACTTCCCTGGGCAGCCTGTTCCATTGCTTGACAACCCTTTTGGTGAAGAAATTTTTCCTAATATCCAATCTAAACCTCCTCTGGCACAACTTGAGGCCATTTCCTCTTGTGCTGTCACTTGTTACTTGGGAGAAGAGACCGACCCCCACCTCGCTACAAGCTCCTTTCAGGTAGTGGTAGAGAGCGATAAGGTCTCCCCTCAGCCTCCTTTTCTCCAGGCTAAAGAACCCCAGTTCCCTCAGCCACTCCTCATAGGACTTGTGCTCTAGACCCTTCACCAGCTGTGCTGCTCTTCTTTGGATGCTCTTCTTTGTCATCCTCTTCTCGGATGACATCACTTGCAGAGGGTATGTCATCCTGAGAGTATTTTCTTTTGCATCTGCTGGGATTTTCCCCCCACTTTTCTATAATCTTCCTGACTGCCTACATAATTGTAACTGCCAGCCAGTGGTTTTGTTTTCTTATAGAGATGGAACTTATATGGGAAAATAACGTTTGTAAAAATGGTGTTTTATCTGCAGATAGTTCATCTCCAGACTTATTGTTATTGCTAATATTATTATTTTGCTACAAAAAGTTTCTTGAGTTCTGAGACTAAAGGGTGTTATTCACTGAAGAAACTGAAACATACAGTCCATCAATAGCTCCAGGGCAATTTTTCACCAGAGGTAGTTGTCTGGAACATACTTTTTTCCTCTCTCTCTTCAGATTTTTTATTTTATTTTGGCAATTACATGAAACATTACTTCATCCCTTATTATTCTCTTGCCATTCCTAATAAGCTGTGTTTTAATTTAAAACAGCAATTTACAATTCAATTAATATATAACAACACAATCCATTGTAATCACAATGCGATAAATTTGTGTTTTAAGTAATTTTTAATGCTGGATCTGTGAAGTGTGGAAATAGCTACCATTTTTCACCATGTGCAATACTGCCTGTGCAAAGCACCACTTTTTAATTACATCACCACCAAAGCCCAATGTATGGAAAATGGAGCAACTGTAATTGCAAAGGAAGAAAATCTTTGCTATACAATACAGTTAATACAGAAAATATAAAAATAATGCCAAGATATAATTAGTAAAACTGATATAAGGGTGAATTCCCTGGCATAATCACTATTTAAAGATGTGTTTCAGATAGACTGATATCTTTCAAAAAATAAAGGGATATGATTAACTTACCTCAGCCAACAAAGAATTACAAGAGTACTACATCTGACCAGAAACTTATTCTTTAGAAATTGTAAATAATGTATTATTACTTTAGTGGTGGATGTTTTTTCCTTTTCTTTTGTGACAGTCATGTACTTTTTCAAATTTCTGCATTTCTATACTATGTAGATAAAAACTCCCAAACGGCTAAGTCTTCAACAAGTTGACAGTTCCTTTGACTTCGGTGAAACTACATTAATTCCAGCATATTTATTACTGATATTTGCCTGTAGTTTAGATGTTAAATATGAACCATCATATGCCAGCTGGAAAAAGTACATAAACCCTCTTCCAAGTTCCACTCCAAAAAAGGAGCGTGACTCCTCCCAGTAGACCCTCTCTTCTGCTCCTACCAAGGCAATTTGGACTTGCTGTGAACACAAGCTCTTGCTGCTACAGAGATTTATCAGGAAGAGAGACTTTTCACTCTTTCATCAATGTTTTTACTCTTTAAATCAGGAGTAATCCTATTGTATTGAAAGGAATTGTAGTGCTGTGAATGTAAAATCATAAAAAGGTCTCACTACATTTTTTCCTCTTCTATCTAATAGAGCATTAACATAGAGGTTTTCTGTAATCCCGATTTACTTCTAAAGGGACTTCAGTACATCAGCTTTCCTTTCATTTCCCACCCCAATAGTGTGCCCTGTGTCAATTTGCTCCTGGTCACATGGAGAGTACTCATCAGAATTAATAATTCTACTAATGAAACCTGCAATATAAGTGCTTGAGTTTTTGAAAATGGGAATTAAGTTGCAACCTGCCATTTGATTTAGATTCTTTTTTTTTCTTTTTTTTGGAACTTAAAAGCTGTAGAAAAATGTTCCCAGCATTATGAAAGATCATTTATTTAAAAAAATATATACTGGAATATATATCCCCTCTTAAGTTGTTGGATAGCCAAGATCTTTCTTAATTAATAGAATGCTATGATTTTCACATTTCTGAAGGTCTAAAGGAAAAGGAAATAGGTAATATTAAAAATCAGAAAATATATATTATATCCTGTGGACAGAAAATACTGCAAATTGTTGGATGGGAAAGCTTATCTATAAATATGTTATCCTCAAAAGAAACATTTTTACGTGGGCCATTTCCATACTGAGCTTGAGTAAATGTATATAAAATAAACATTCATGTTCCTTTATGAGAAGCATCATTAGAATATTCACTTATTGTTGAAAAATACGGTGTAAATGAGATGTAAGGCTTTTATTGTTGGAAACCTCTGTTGTGTTGTAGAAGACAGTTTGAGTTTAGAAATTGGATTTACTTGGAACAGAATCAAGACCAGGACCCCAAAAATGTTAATTTTCTACTATTCTTTATTCAAATGAAAAGATACTGTCTCTTGCAGTTGCACTGTAGAGAAAGAAAATGCTGTTGTTTTATGTTATTACTGGCTTTTCAATTCTTACATTTGTCATTGATATATGTGGCACGAAAGTAAAAAATGCATACATAACATAAAGGCTGAGTAAATATACATTAAGGAGAACTAACCCATCAAGTGATTTTACCCTTATCTGCATTTGCAGGTTGGTTAGATCCATCAATGTATGTACCGCCAAACTCTATAATTCCATTATAGTGGTAGGAGGAAGAAGGTGGGAGACTTTGAGGTGACGCCATGTATTGTATAGTAAAATCCAGCAAAGTTTCATTTTCAAATATCTGGTGGAGAAGGGGCAAAGTATCTCCAGTAATTTTAAGGACATTTTCCAAATGTTTATTTAGATAAAAGACAGATAACAGTAAAACTATAAAACCTGCAGCCAGATAACTAGGTTTTATTAATGACCTGCCATATACCGTGGCCGGATAATTAAAGTTCTCCCTCCCTCCTAACCCCCTCCTCCCAGAAAAGGAGAGAGTGGACAAATTTATTTGATAGTTTGATAACCAGGGGACACTGGTTGAAAACTATTGATATAATCAGGGTCTATTCAATTTGCTCACGACAGGCACTCCTATCTGCTAATTTCACCTGTGAATAGTTAATTATGCCCTGAATGCATATGGTCGAGCCATTAATAAAATTTGTCTGTCATAGGTTTCTGTATTTTCCTTTTTTGTCATCCTCATGTGCATTTTATCTATGTGAATCTTTCTCCTTTTTTTTCCTTTTAACATTGCACAAGACAGATGTTAGTGGTATGGGTATTTCAGCAAGGCTACGTTATAGATGGCATGCAGCATGGATCAGGATTGCTCTTTTAGCCTGTAAAAGACTGGGCCTGTGTACATAATGAAGTTGCTGAAGCATGAATGATAATGGAGTTCTTAACCATTTCACATTTTCAAGCTATGCTTAGGGAATTTGCTTCCAACTAAACAAATGCAAGGGAGAACGCGTCTTTTTTTTTGGCAGGCTCATGGGGACCTACACATATAGGATGGCTGGTTTTACTTCTTTTCCTTTAAATCTGGCTGCTGTCCCTTTTCTAAGACATTTCTTTGGGTGAATGCAGGTATCATACCCTGGATTTTCTCCCTCCAGTCATCTGAATTTAATAAAGTGCATATTGTATGCCAAGGCAATTTGTTTTAATCTCTGAAAGGCCTCTCAGAGGACTCAGAAAGCTCCTAAAATTCACATCAAATTTCCCTAATTCTGCCATTTCCTTCAGTTGGGACAATTTTCCTTCAGTCTTCCCTACCTTATAAAGAGATTGCTCGTTTCATCAAAAATCATTTGTTTATTCATAGGACTGCAGGCTGGAACATACTGCTTTGTCTAACGTCTCTGAAATAAAGCATATAAAGAATAGTAATAAAACTATGAGTAAGTAATTCTTCCCCAACTTTTGCTTCCTAATTTTTTCTCCAAATACGGACTGTTTTGTTGACAATCCAAATGTAGTCTTTTAAGTTGCTGAGGGCTACTTTGAGGTAACACCTCTTTGCACATAAATTCTCCTGATTTCCTTGTCCAGCAGTTTTTTTTTGTTTCTCTGACCTATGCATTGCCAGTAAAACTATGTCCTCTTCTTACTTGGAAATATGAAGATGGACAAGATTATCAACAAACAACAAAGGCTCTGGGCTTTGCTGTCCTCTCCAACAGCGGACATCATTCCAACATTGTCATAAAACCTAACCATACCTTAAACAGTTTAATGGAGGATCACTTGGTTTTGATATGGGTTGGTGTCTGGCATCCACAAGGACTGGTGAGTCTTTAAATGTTTACTTCAGCTTTATTTCTTAGGTCTTCTGGGTCCAGTCCTCTGTATGATGACTGTGATTACCATGGTGTGGTTTTCTTCACAATTCTTTCTCTCTGCTAGGCTAGGTTAAGCCTCAGTGAGTTTTTAATCCTTCACTTCCAAAGAGCTGAGTTGGCTTCGTACATTGTATGTTTTATGAAGTCATTCTTTATTTCATAAAAATCTAGAAGTTCTTGCTACCAAGTTTCCCCTAGGTATATTTTTTTGTCCCTTCTTTTAAGGTTTCTAAGAACTCACTTTGCTTGTTGGAAGTTGAATGGTAAGGAGAAGCTAGGATATTTTGCTTCTCTCATCACCCCGTCTCACTGGATGACAGTGTTAGATAGTCTTGGTAGGTTGCCTTGCTGTGTTCATCACAGGGGTGATCATTGGTGGGGGTGGGCACAGAAGAAGCTGGAGAGCAGACATGGAGAAAGGACTGTTATTTATGAGCATGTACAATGCCTAGTGCAATGTAATTAGAACCAATAAGCACCATCACAGACATAAAAGCAAATTATTAGAGTTGGCTGAAATCTTTCAATAAGTTTTTGGTCAAATAATTGCATTTAAAGTGAAAAGTTTGGCAAAGGTAGTCCAGTTCTGACAATAAAATTTTGCCAGTCAAATAAATGGATACAATGACATTCAGAACAAAATGGAAAGTAAGTAAATTTTTAAAAATTCTCATTTTCTTGAGTGAAAATCTGAGTTTTCTGTGCTTTTATTAAACAATTATTTATCTTGAATTGAATCACAAACATATAAATTGGTGAGGTGTTGCTGCTTAACAGAAGATAGGGTAAGTATATTCATTTTTTGGGTTGGTGTTTTGTTTTGTTTTTTTTTTTTAATTGGCAAAACATCCAGACAGCAAGCAAGAGTGGTTGGTGTTTTGGAAAAATGAGGAGTTGATGGAGGAAGGAATGAGACCTCTTCTCTCCAGAAAGAATCAGCAGTATTGTCTCAAGGTCTCATAAAATGAATATGATGCCACAGAGTGCATGGTCACAATCTTCTCTGGCTGAGCTCTTCAAAAACTCATACTAGATAAATCTCACACAATTGCTGGGATGGACAAGGAGTTATACTGTGCTGGAAATCTTTGGTCAAGGGCTCATCTAAACCGTCCATGCTGACAGGCCAATCTAAGCTGAGTCCAAGAGGCAGAGGCTTATCGTTTTTATGTAGCTAAGTTTTGCATGTCTGGTTGCCAAAGAATTGGAGAGTGTTGCACCTTAAGAGTCGGTCCTTTGCCGTGTTCTTTGGCATGGAGAAGAAGACCGTGATCACAGCAATCTCTCTGTGTCTGAAGTCTATGCTAGTGGAGGTGGAATCCTCCATCAAGATATCTTGTATCCCTAACTGTGTTAAACTTACTCACACCTAAATGTGGCACCTTATACATCTAGTTTACAGAGCTGAGCAATTACTTCCCCTTCTCCTCATTGACCAGAAAAACATATGATAAGGAACACCTCATCTATTTTATGCAGCTATTTCAGTGTTGTCCTCTGCTTACCAGGGATCATCCAGATGCTGCATGATTTTGCAGAGTGTTTAGTTAAGCTGAGCCTGAAGACCCTGATGAAAGCTGTCATCTTCATTTAAGTTTCAAGACTGCTCCTCAACCCACCTCCCATGACATCACCAAAATGCAGAGGGGGGGACAGGGGATGCTCTGAGGTCACTCAAAGTTACAAGGATGAACCTCCGCTACCCGTTTACCCAGTCATGCTGCTTTGCGTAACAAGATAATATGTGTGTGTGTATATATAATTTTTTTTTTTTACCTTGTTGATACTATCAAGCTGTTCAGAGCCATTGACTGGTAATTTTTCAATATTTCATGGCCAGTAATATCTGTATTTAATTACATTAATTTATTTCAAAAGCATTTTCCCTACCCCAATTCCTCAATTACAAAGGAGGTCTCTTGCAAACATTGGAAATGTTGGAGTTCTCAAGAAAAGGTTTTGAGTATTTCTTTAATGAAAGTCACAAGTATGAAGTTAATACCAACACCCCTAATAATAAATGTGCAGGGAACCTAAGAGGGTTTCTTGCTTAATTAGACTGTTTCACTTCAGTAAGTTCATAGTGTGAGCAGGAAGCACACAGAGGACATCACACATGAAACATCTAGAATGACAGCTTGAATACTCAAGACTTAGAGGTTGGTAGATGGATATAATGAATTCATCCAACCTTAGTGAATGGCCAAAAAATATCCCAGAAAGATTATTAACTAATTTGTATCTTAAGGACTGTACTGTGCAAGGCTTTCCTTTTATTCTTTGGACAAAAAGAAAATTTACACCTTTAAATTAGACACAAATAACTCTTCTGTTTTGGTTGTGGGGGTTTTTTGGGGGTGTGTTGCTTATTTTTTAAATATGTATTAGTGAGAAAAGGATTTTGTGGAAGATTTCTGGAAACATGTGCTCAGTACTTAGCTGTTATCAAAAGGCAAATAGAATGGTAGGAACTATTGGGACAGAAATAGAGAACAAAATAGAAAGCATTATCATGTCATTATGTAAAATACTGGTGTGCCCAGGGATATTGTGTGCAGTTCTGACCCTCTCTAGCACAAAAAAAAGGATATTATAAAACTAGGAAATGTGCAGAGAACAGTGACAGGAATGGGATCTGAAGTAAGGAATGATTTCTATACAAGAAGAGATCAAACAGCCAGATCAAACTGTTGGAAGCTGGATGAGATACTGCAGGGAGACACTACCCCATGCTTTCCTTTCATGCTTTCTCTCCAAGCATCCACTAATGGCCACAATTAGAGGCACAATACAGGGTGAAATGGGCCTTTGGTCTGAAACTCTGCAGATGTTCTTATGAGTAGAAAGGCTCCTTGCACAGCCTCTTCACCTATGGGGAGAAATGTGCATGCTCATGTAATGTAAGAGATCTGATCAAAGTGCGGATGCTGTGAGAGGGGAATCCTCAGTGGTAGCAACTGGAGAATCTTTCCGCAAATTGCAAGTATTTGGTCGCTGTTGCGGATACTGCGAGCAGTATCTGGGCCTCCTTCCAGAATTAATTTTCATAATTTGTCTATGCATCTTGCTCTGTATAGAGAAGCAGTATACCAACCTGCTAGCACCGGGGCTTGCAGAACTCTTTACATTACACTGTGACTAGCAACCTCAGTTACCTAAGACGGGGCTCTTTCCCCCACGCTCTCCGCTAGCTGGGTTTTAGGTATGTGCAATCTGAAAGAGACCAAAGAAACTGAAACTAATAGTTGGCACTCCTTTGGAGAGCAGAGCTACCATTAGTCAGCTGTGGAGAAGGCAGATGCTGCCTGTTAGAGGGCTCCAGCAATATGAAAGCATTCTCAAACCACAAGACAATGCGATCTTTCTGTAGTGATATGAGCTCCCACGCAGCCCTGAAACAGTGGCATTTGCCATGGGAAAATGCTGAAGTACACTTGTGCCAGCAAATGCCAGCAGTGAACTTGACTGGCTGCCAGATGCCATGACAGAGAAGGGTCTGGCTAGAGAGCTGTGAGCCACAGGTGGTCTTGAAATTGAAAGGAACAGAGTAGAAGTTATCATATAAACAGCAGTTAACATCAGATTGACTGAGAAGTTTTAGTTTGGGAAAGCCAAAGGTGTCAGGTCAGAAAGAGGTTGTACTATAGGGTCCAAAGAGGGGAAGTTGAGTTGCTATAACCAAAAGCGTCTAGGTCTCTCAGAGGCATAGCATGTCAGCCTGCCTATCTCTGTCTTGCTCTGTTAGCTGGTTCATGAAGCCAGGCTACTGTCTATGTGGGACAGTCCCACGTTTGGAAATACAGCATATCCCTGCAGTACACCCTGCAAGGTCCTCTCCCTTCGAGCAGCCAGAGCTTCCCTGCCAGGAGGCTGCCAGCTTTCCAGATGAGTCCTCCCTCTGGCTGAGGTCCATGAAAAACTCATAGGAGACCATCTTCAGAGCCGTTTTTGTGAGAGAGTACCCCCCCCATGAGAGGTGAAGAGGAAGGATGGAGTGTCAGTGAGTACCTTCCTGAGCGTCTCAGCCTGGGGCAGGGCATGTGTGCAAAGCAGGCTGTGGGGCAGAGCTGTGGGGCACCGAGCACAGCAGCAAGAAGGCATGGGCATGCTCAGGGTCAGTAAATGTCCCCAAACCCACACTAGCCTCCTCATTCCTGTAGAGCTCATCCCCATCCTCACAGACCTTTGTCCTCTTTCTCCTTTCTCCAGGTGATTACGGCCTGTCTGTCCCTCCTGAGACCACTGCACGTGGCCATGGTAGGATGCCATACTTTCACATCCTTCCTCTGCATAGAGAGGAAAAGGCAGAAAGATCTGGCATGGTTTGTTCTTAGCAGGGCTGGGTTTCCCACAAAGAACATGGCAATAAATTTTAAATGTAACAAATGTTCTCTTTCACTGAGATGGATCATCCCCTGAATAAAAAGTTAGGCTGAAAAAAAATTGAATATTCATTTATACTAAAAGATTGAGGAATCACTCTTTAGCACATACAAATAAAAAAAGCCCCACCTCTTTCACACAAAGCATTTGAAGGCTGCCTATAAACAAGTCAAATCGTAAAAAACCCCTCTGTTGTATCTTTACATGCACGGGTACAGTTATCATTGATTTTTATGAGATACAATTAATAAAACAAGTGATATTTCTGTTGAACAATGAACTGCTTTCACACAATGTAGACAACCATGTTATATTTTGAACTAAAGCAAAACCCAACAATTAGATTTCAGATATAATTGTCCTAGGAAGAGTCAAAGAGGGAGTTTTTCCTATGAGCTGTTGTTAGGAGATTGGGATCTTCCCTTTCTCTACAAGATGCATTAACCTCTGCTGCAACTCGTTGTGCAAGTACAATTCTTCTTTTGATCCATTAGCAGAATATGCAGCAAGTAGGTCTATCTCACTGCGAGGCTTAGTCACATTAATCCTGGCACTTGTCATTAGGCATTTACATGCAATGTTATCCATCCTCTGTGTGTTTTGCTAGACAACAGAGGGTCAGAATACATATTTATCACTCAGGCTAAGCAAATTCTTACTCTGTTGAGCACTCCTGTAGTTGAACTGAACCCCGTGAGCCACATGCCTAATTTGATTGCAATGCAGGTAGACGTTGTGAATACCTGGTTGAAGAAATCAGTCTGGTTTCTTGAGACAAATTCTGTTTCTGAAAATATTTGTAATATTGTTTTAAAGTTTCTGTTAGTGCTAAAGAAAAGTGGCAGTCAAAACTTTTGGATTCAAAAGCATAACTCACCAGAGTGCACAAAGGATGCCTGCCTAGAGTAACCCTGGTACCAGTGGCAGCACTAGGATGACATTCTTACAGTTGTTGTCCTTCTTTTTGTTATTTCTGTAATCTAATCATTCTGTAAAATATTAAGTTTGCCACCATGAAAGAAAGAATTTTCCACTACCTCCAAATGCTTTGATTACATTTTTAAGCCATCTTAAAGTTTCTTTTAGCTCGAATAAAAAAAAGTGAGGAAGTGTTGCAACAGAACAGTATTCATCTCATTATTTTTGAAAACAGATTTTATGCATAAGCACCACAGCTGCATAAACAGGTAAAATTTAGATATGGCACCACAGTGCATCACTTTGCATTGTCTTTTGCCTATTGGAAAGAAGAGCGTCTTTGGAATTGTTTACAGCCCAAATCCTTCCCTTAGTAAGAATAGCTACCATGAAGCCAGTTATTAGCTTTCAGAGGGGGAAAAGTGTAGAACCTTTGTAGAAATGTCATATATTATCAAATAGCTGGGGACCCAACTATGTTCTGTAACAAAGTTCCCCTTACTTGTAATATTTTAGATCAGAAGCTTTGGTTTCTAGTAGTTTAATATAGGTTTAAAAAAAAACCCAACTTTTTATTAAGTTGCGGATGAAATCTTTTTGCTTATTATGATATTTAATTTGCTTTATGTTGTTGCTACTCTTCCATGGGCCAACCACTAGCCATGGTTATGCAGTGCTTCAGCAACACAGTGCACAACACGCACCTGAGCAGGGTCACTGAGACCGCGCCAGGTCAGATTTATTTTCCAAAACCATAGTAAAGCCACTGCCTCCTTCCAGGTTGCTTTGTTTCAGGGTTATTTTGTTTGATTGCTGGTGGGCTTTGACTGTCCTTCTGTGATGGAAAACCTTTACAAAGTGAAGAAAGTTGAGTTGACGTTGGCATAATCGTGCAGTGCTGCTGACCAAAGTGACGCAGACTGGTTCTGTATCAGAGATGTGTCTCCACTATATGTCTGCTCTTTCATTCCTTATTGATAATACTCCCACACCAGTGGCTGTGTTGTTGTGCTTGGTGTGAACATCAGACTTACTAGCCTGTATTTATTCAGATCATTACACTTTCCCTTTGAAAATAACCATACAACACTGGTTTTCCCTCCGTTCCCAACACTTTCCTTACTGTTTCAGTAGTTATTAAAAGTTATTAAAATAGTGTCAGCTATTGCTCTCCAGGCAGTGCCTTGAAAATCTATGCAAAAATTATACAGAACTGCTGATTTAATGTTTAAGTTCAATAGATACTACCTAATGTTGTCTTTAGATAATGTTAAAAATAAGGACACAAACTCAAAAATTTGATTAGTATTTCTCTTCTGCCTTTAAAACAAAGCCCCTAGATGTTATGCTTCTGACTATTCGTCGACATTTCCAAATTCTATCACCTGATAGAAATGGATTTGTAACAGTTACTGGGATTTCTCTTGCTACTGCTGGATAGTTAAAATTATAAGTTTTTGTCCTGAAACCATGTTGTAATAAACCCTTCATTGATATGTTCTTAGTATATCTATATTCCTTGGCAGTTACATTTCTTAATATAAAATCTACATTATTAATTAACTAGCTCTTTTTTAGTATTTGTTTATTAGCTTTTTACATTGTATTGCTGATTTTGTCATTTAAAACAGCAGAACTATTTTGTTACTGCTGAATTATGGCTTTTTGATGGCATTTTGGGTTTAATGGTATCAATTTTGATTCATAATGTCTTGCTGGAATTCTTGCTTCGAAGCCTTTTTCTTCAAAATTATTTCTAGCTTTAGGATGCTAGCCTTTTTTACTAGTTGCCTACTTAAAGCCCCAAATGATTTAGACATGTGCTTAATTTGGGTTACATAATATGACATGTAAGTGAAGTTGAGTGTATGTGTGCTTTGTAGACAAGAAGAGGGGTTGCTGAATTGGACCAAGCTGAGAAATATGAGTTAGTCCGGTGAAGTAGTATCTTTTGGCAAGATGGTGCTTCAAGATCTGTGAGATTTTTGCTGCATGGTATATCATGAATCACAAACTTTCTGTTTCTTGTTATCTCCATCTCAGAAATGCATGGTGAAAAAGGCCTGAACGCTTCTGGATTCTCTTTTGTGTGTTTAGAAAGTAGCTAAGCTTCATTTTACTCTTGGTAAAAGAACGATATTCTTTTATATATTGCTTTCTCTATTACACTTGATTGACAGAAAAGTCTGTCAGGTTTAAAAATAAGAGACAAACATGATGCTACAAAAACATCTCTACAAGTGACTTAAGCTGTAAAATTTGAAATTCTACTTAGTTCAGTTGGCAGGATAAGATTTGTAAGTAATATCATTTATTAGAACAGTGGGTCTAGATTACTTGGTCTCTTAAAATATATTACTTCTACAAACCTTGTCCTGCCTGTGTTGTTAGGCTGTTAGGGTTGCAGAAAAGTATAATTTGGGTTTAAATAGTATTCTTGGTTGTCGAATAAAATTAAATACTTATTAAACTATCAGTTTATTATTTTTTTAATTTTATTTCATATAAAAAGAAGAACATTTTTTGAGCTGGCCATGAGAGTAAATGGGTCATTGTCCTGATGTAGGAAGAGAAACTATTAATTTTCAAACTAATACTGCAACCAATTACTGGGCAGATGCTGAGTTTCATTAAACTGCGGACCCAATTGTCACATGGTGTAAGTGGACGGATGGTGTAAATGCCAAAAGTTTGCACAGGTTCAAAAAGTTTTAAGACAAAGTCATGGAGGAAAAATCTCACAGGGCCTATTAAGTGAAAAAAGTTATCACCTCTAGGTCGTGAACCTTCAGAGCTGCAAATTTTAAGATAGCAAGGAAATATTCAGGGGAAACATCACTAAATTAGGCAGGCAGCTGCTAGCCAGATACCACGATAATGTGACTCCATGGTTCCAGGACTCACCATGTACATCCATGCAGACACTCCTGTCGGGTGCATCAAGTGCTGCGAGCTTGGCTCGCTCCGTGTTTCACTCACTGGCTCTGCTTCCATCGTCACCCGTACTGCCCTCTTTGCTCCCGGGATCCCCGGGGTGAGGCAGTGGTACTCTCAAAGAGACATGGGTCAGCTGGCAGTAAAACCAGCTCCAAAACAAGAAACAGCCTGAGTAGGGCAGCTCCGGGATTTATGGTGGGAGGAAGGTAGGAGCGAGGAGAAAGGAGTGGAGATGTTGACTCTTGGAGATGCATGGTCGATGCCCACAATCCTTCTCTGGGAGTAGTATGAGCCTCTTGATTAGGGACAGCCTACATATATCTTTTGTGACTAATGGTTTTCCTATGGAGAGACACTGCCTGCTTAGATAATGTGCAGGGAAAGAAGAAGAGACTGTCATTACCTCTGTGAAGTGAGTGCAGGGAAAGGGGAGAAAAGCAGATGTAACTCAGATCTTCTTTGACTTTCATAGAGGCAAGAGTCTGCTGAAATTCTGCTCTGATGCTCTTTCGGCACTAGCTGGCCTCCCACATTTGTTTGACATCTTACCTTCCTGATCCACTGCTGATGACGGTGCCAGATTAGGCACACACAAAGCAGAGGGCTGCAGCCTCTGGCCTCCCAGGTGTCTGGCAGGAGTCCTCTGTGTCCCAGAGGTCTTAGGCCAATAGTCCTACCGCACAGACACATGCCTTCATTGAGTGATGCTCCGTGCTGAAGAAGCAGGCTGCTGGTGGGGTGGAACCAGTGTGAGAAGATGTCAAGTATGACCACAGTGGCAAATGCAGGGTCAGCAGATGCAGCAGCAGTGGGCAGGGTATTGACAGCGTGAGAATTAGAGACCCACATGTCACCTTTTGGAGTCTGAGGCAATAGTTGTGTGCAAGATGCAGGGCACATCAGCCTTGGCAATGATGATGTGTCCAGGTGTGCCAGTGAGCAAGCAAAAAGGACCCTGGGATATGTGCCAAGGCAGATAAGGCTCCAAGTGCTACGGGACGTGGAGAGGCACAGTCTGCAGAGAGATGCAGGTTATGCTGTGTTACTTGGCCTAAGAGACAGGCATCGCTTGGTGTGTGCTTACAGGACACTGGGTTGGTTTTACGCTTCCTGAAACAACCCAACGTGCACCTGCTCCAGCTCAGGTTCATCTTTCTGGAATACGTACACAAAATTCCAAGTAAAATTTCAGTAGCAGCACAATGGGGCTTGAAATTATCTATAACTAAATAACACTATATTCCTTGTTTAACTAGAACCTCTTCTGCATGCCATTGGCATGTGAAATTTGGAGGAAATACGAAAGCAAGCCGTTATTGTAATTTATATTAAAAGTTCATAAAATTATTAATGAGAAGTTTTATGAGTAAAAGTCCTCCAAGAAACATCTAGATAGGTCAAGCTTTTAAGTGAGGTTCATTTAAAAATGACTGGGATACCATGTCTTAATTTCTTTTTTAAATATGCAAACCCCCTTACTTTTGCCTTCAGATTAAGAATAAATTTCAGGTAAAATAAGTAGTCAAAGGCAATATTACAAAGAAGTCTAAATACAGCTTTATAATGGAAAATGACTGCAATGTAACCAGAGAGGTTTCTGTCTGTCTTGAATCTTTTCAAGAGAGTATTATATTTATATTAAAAAACAAAATTAAGTAACAGCTGTGCATCTCCTTAATCAATTATGTCTCTTTAACTGATACACCTGCTTCCTGCCCTTCTCTAGTTTCCTTCAACTTTCATCCTAACCCTTGAAAAGTAACTACTACAAAAAGCTACATGAAGCTACCAAGGACAAGTTTTTAACTACTCCCAGCTTCTCAAAAGGTCTAGGCTGAGTAAGACAAAGTCTTGCACAAGTAACAGCTTTTCTATGCTTGAAAACTTTTATTTTACTCATTTTCTTATCTCCTAGAATGAAAACAAAGACCCCAAACCAATTCCACCCCAAAACCACATTCATGCAAAGTTAAAGTTGAGCATATAGTCAACACATTAAAAGAATATAATAATGAAAACAAGCATTATAAACTCAAAATACTTAATTGCCACTATTGTACGTGAAATAAAGTCAGATGTGTGAAAGCATGGGAATGTACACGAATGCTACAAACCTTTGCTGGGCTCTGTATTACAGTATCACAATAAAACTGAGATTAACCTTTAATGTTATGGTGAATGGGCTATATAGTTTCACAAATTCTTTTTCAAAGCATCAAAAACCTAGAAAGAAACTGTATACTATCAAACATGTGATGCTGGGTTTTGCAAAAGGCCTTTGCAAGTATCAGGAACATGTTTTCTCTGTGCTAGTTTAACTAAAATCAATGTACAGGGTGCAGCTGTTTCCTCTGAGCTTGCTTTGATGTTGGAGCTGATATTTCTGCGTTTAAAAAAAAAAAAGTGTTTTTTGCAAAAGCTTTGCAAATGAGAATATTAAAGAAGAAAAATGTCTGATCCCTCTTTAAGGAGAAAGATAGACCAGACCAAACTGAACAAAATAAAGAAAAGACCGTAAAATGTAGCTTCAGTGCGCTTCACTTACATACGTTATAATTCTCCCCCCACCCCGCCATTTCTCCACAGGGCTGTCTCATCCTGTGCTGAGATTAGGAACAGTAATCAGATGAAGAAAGGGATATCATGGCCATAGCAAAATTGTTATGAAGTTCATGTATAACAATCGTTTGTGTATGAAGAATATCAAAATAATAAAAAGTCTGATTATGCTGTCAGTTATTCTGTTAAAAGCTAATAAAACCCTCTGCTGAAGCTGATTCATTCTTATATAACTAACTGGAAGTAGATTTAACCATAAAGAAGTATTATTAGTCATATTTATAATACAAGACAATAGTAATTTTGTATTCTTCATACGGAACAGTACCGTATTTGTATTCTTCAAAACATCTGTCACAGATGAATATACTCCATTTTACAGACAAAATAAGGTTTCACATAATAGATACATTATAATTATGATAAAACCTAGAATAAGATCATAGATTCATGCAATAACGTAGGCCAGAAAGGACCTCTGGTGTCATCTCGCCTAAACTCCTGTTCAGAATAGGGTTGATTTTGAATTGAGATCCAGCTCTGAAGTTTGATCACGTTGCGTATGGCCCTTTCTGGTTGAGTTTGAAGCATCCCCCAAAGAAGGAAATTCCACGGCCTTCCTGTGCAACCTCTTCTGATGTCTGATCACCTCACTGTGAAATTGTTTTCCTAATATCAAATTGGAATTTTCCTTCTTTCAACTTAAGCCTGTCGCCTGTTGTCCTTTTGCTGTCCACCTCTGAGAAGAGGCTGGCTCTGCCTTCTCTGTAACGTCCCAGTAGGTAGTTGCAGACAGTGATGAGTTCCCCTCTTAGCCCTCGCTGCTTAAGAGATCCCTTGATGCCTCATACATGTGAAGAGAGAATGATTGTTTCTAACTTCTTTCGAGTGTATATGTTTCTAAAACTACATTTTGCAAGCCTTCCTCCTTTAAATACCAGGTGGTACAGACCACTCTACTAAACTTGTGAGTCCCTAAAAATGTGGAGAGCTAAGTAAATTCCCTTTAGCCCCCACATTGGTAGTCTAATGATGGTGCACTCAGTAGCATGCTAAACTTTGATGGCTGTACCTCATTTTGTGTTCAATAAAAGATAACATGAGAGATCATTAGAGTAACTATGTCAGATTAAATGTATTTTCTTGTACAAAAGTCAAGTCCCTTCAGGAATCATTGCAATTTACTTTGTCTCATGGAGAACAATATTTTCCCGCTAGACCTCAACACAAAGGGCCATTACAAAATGTAATCCATATTTCATATGTTCAGAAACGTTCAGCACAAATTACAAATGGAGACTTTAGTGAAGTATTTATGTTCTGTTACCAACAAGATATGTATAAGTAATATGTGTCCCAGGGCTCCAGCCTACACCGCTTACATTTATTTGTTACAGAGTGCACTTATACTTTGCAGTTAAACATAAGGTAAGTCATGTTGCTTCTTTGAAAACATAGAAAAGTGCAGCGGACAAAAACATTATTGTTTCTGAGATTTTTCAACAGCTGCAGAATGAAGAAGGTGCCGTACATCGCTTAACTGTTCAAACAGCGATATCCTACCCAAACTTCAATAGACTCTTCACATAACTTCACCTCTTTCACCCTGAAAAACTTGAGGCTACGTGGGTGCTTTTAGACACTAAAATGAAGCCCTTAGAGAGGGCCAGTGAAAATCACACCACTGGTTAGCTTTGTGCCCTATTTTGAGTACCGGCACAGGTACGTGTGCTGGTAAGGAAGTGGCACGCAGCTCTTGCGATGACTCCCTGCCAGGCAGCATTTCCACTAGAACGGGTTAGGCAAGGTTACATTTTTTGTTTGTGATTAAGCATTTTCAGCGTGGGGACAGTTTTCTGTAGTGTCCAGAACATGCAAACACAATTTTTAAGTACTAAAAAGTGTACAGAGCTTGTGGTCTTTCAAACAAAAAACACAGGTCAATAAAAAATCCACATGGCAAACAAAATCTTCTTGCAGAAGGGTTTAAATGCTATTGCGTATATTGATAAATTTACCCTTTTAGACCTACTAGAGAGGACCAGAGTGCTAACTTCTCATAAAACGGTAGTTGTTTTTTTCAAAAAGTTTCTATTTGATAGAAACTGGTGCATCCAGAAGTAATATTCTGCTAGACAGAATCATCAGACAAATGGTTTTCTGTTTCAGGATTATTCTGTTGTTCTTTTTATTGTGCTTTTTTAAATCATAATTTATATAAGTTTTAGTAACAGGACAGTGTAAAACTCCGTTGACATTTGAGTTTTGCAATTCTTGAATTTCAGGTTCAAGCAAATTGCGAGAGCTGAAAATTATAGCAAGACTAAGTCAGGAAAAGCAGAGTATCTGACAACTATAATCTCATATTTTCATTGCTAAGTAATTATAAATTCAAGAAAGTAGACATCTCATCCTGCAATATTAATTTTGACTCACACTCACTAGCTGTTACTGTCACAGTATTTTTCCTTCATTCAGGTGAGTCACCTATCAGGGACTACATTAATGTTTCTCTTCCAAGAATATGATAGTCAGTAGTGCAGCCAAGCAGCAGGGTGGTACAGTGTCTAATTCCTAAATCTCATTCCTAACTTTACTCTCAGATTGCACAACAGAGAGAGGCAATCCCTCCTGATTTACCCTCCACCATTTTGAAAATAAATCTCAGAAAGTCTGGATCAGCATGGAGGCACAGCACATCAGCACCATTTGTGACTGATATTTTGTGTTTTGTAGGGAGAAAAGGCCAAAATAATATCACTTTTTTTATCTGGGCATGCTGACAACTCTAGTGCTCCCCTTGCACACACATGCCAATAGTGGTAATGATTTGCTAATGTCCTATGAATCTTCCAGGAACAAAACAGCTAATAAGGCTGTTCAGTGTAAATGAATAAGAGAAGAGCAAGTTGCACTACAAATGGAAGTAGCACTAAGACTCATACCAAATTGTTATCTCCGCTCACTCTGTCCATATTTTTTAAAGGATGTGGGGAAACTGGAGAAAACAATCAAATTCAAGAGCTGGAAAAAATACTGTAAAATACAAAATTTGAAGGGCTCAATTAGTTTATCAAAAAGAAGACTGAGAAGTGATATGAAGGCAGTATGATTAAAGGGAGAAAATATCCAATAATAAAGGATTTTTTAAAAATCCCATGTAGAAGTCTATAATAAAAAATGGAAGTTAAAAATAGGCAAATCCAAATTACTGTGGGAAGCAATGGATTTTCCATCTTCAGGTCCAAAATTTGTGGATTTCTTAAAAATATTCTGTTGTTACATAAGAAACATCTTGGGAGAGAGTTAAGTGCATGAAATTTCAGCAGGTTGTGTTACCGGTGGAAGGGGAACAACATGACCATCACATAGGCCCCCAGAGTCTTAACATTTCTGAGGTTGATAGAGTTGAGAAAGTTGAAGAGGAGCTCAGCTGTTCCTACACAACTGAAGTGGGAATCTTTTAAAAAACATTACTGGTTACATTTGTAAATTTAAAATGTGCTTACATTTTAATAACAGTAAATTTTCTTACTGAGCCACAATATCTATGCGCATCTGCTACAGTGTAATCCTAGTGCAACATAACTGGTGATTTCTATCAGGAACAAGAACATGTGATATAGACGTGAGGTGAAACAGAGGTTTGAACCACTTGCAGAAGATAAAAAACAAAAATGTAGAAATAGCTAAATAAACACTAATAACTATGGTGTGATACAGACATTCCATGTTACATGGAAGCAAACAATCTCTTCCACCAAAGTGTCACTGCTAAAACAGGAGATAATACCATTTTAGACTTCATCTTGGTTAGTGATAAGGACATTTAAGTAAAATAGAAAAGAGAAAGAAAATTTAGTTTAGTGTTCACAAGTCAATTCAGTTTTAGCTAAATGTAAGGCTAAACATGAACAGACCTGTAGCTAAGTAAGAAGGTAAACCTGAATAAACAAAGGGAACCAGAGAGTGAATCCAGGTATAATGAAGTCCCAGGGCCTTCAGCATCAAACCCAAGGTGCCAACGTTATTAAAATTTGTCTCAAACAAATGGGAAAAAAATCATGGAAAAGGACTCCAGAGCTAACTGGATGAATAGTCATTTCAAGAAGGATGTTAAGAACAAGCAGAGACTCAACATGAAGTATACCTTGCAAAGAACAGTAAAACAAATGACAAAGGACTAAAGGAGAAGAAGTAAAGCTTCTACACAGTGGCTATTTAACCTCTAGATGGAAAGTACTTTCAGTTTAGCCTCAAACCTAAGTGAATACTTTGATTCAGTTTCAAATAATGTGATGTTTTAGTGGGAGCAAAAGGAAGATGGAAAATGTTAATGAGATTATGGAAACATAAATAGCTTCAACTGAGACAGGAGTAACACTCAAGAAACATTACTGCATTCAAGCTGGGGGAGATCAAATAATCTGAGATTTCTCAAAGAATTGGCAAAGGAATCTCCAGTTAAAGCATCGCAAGAGAGATTTTTCAACAGTCTTGCAATCAGATGAGGAGAAGGATATTGGGGTATGAACTGGTGTTGGGATGACTGAGAATATGATTAAAATATAGTGAATGTAGTCCCTGTTTTACAGGATGAAAAAAATGTGACCTAAACCAATTGCAGGCCTAGAAACTTCATCTTAAAGGTATAGTATACTGTATAAGAATTTCTGAAAGAACACATGAAAAAACATAGAAAGAAAAGAGAAAATTATACAAAGTGCAATAAGAACAAATCAAAACAAAATCCTGTGGGACTGACCAGTTGAGATTGATATACAAGCAAAGAGGAGTAGATTTTTTCAGTTTGATTTGCATTAACGGACCTGAAGAAGTGCCATGTGGGAAACCTCAAGCAAAATTAAGAAAATGAGAGTTATTGGAGAAAGTGTAAGGGAGGTAGGAAGCAAGGAAAATAGGTGAGCGAAGACTGGAACGGGTAGTGCTGAAAGGGGCAGGTTGAAATAAAAGGCTGAAATGTTACTAGTTAGGCTCACGAACTTTGCAGTCAACCTTATTTAATATTTTCATGATTGAACATCACAATTGTATCAGAATTATTCCGAAGACACTGGTACAAAGTCGAAAGCTCCATCAATGCTGAAGACTTCTGGAATACTACAGGGTTGAGCAGTAGAGATGGACAGAGGCTAGTGAGATTGCATGTGGACATTGCTTGTTGACATTGCAAGACTTTACCTAGTGTATTGCAGGCGATTCTTCTCACCCATGCCCAGAAGCAGTGAACTGAAACTGGATCAGTGAACTGAAACTGGATCTGGTTCAGGCTACTAAGAAGACTAGAAAAACAGAGAACCCATCTTTATGAAAAGGGCATTGCAGAAGGCTGACTTGTTTATGTACGTAGATCGTAGTGCGGAGGAGGTTATGATTGCGATCTATAAATACATCAAGGGTGTAAACACAGTGAGGGGAAATAACTATTTAAATTAAAAGGCAATGTTGGCATAAGACGAAATAGACATTAAAAGATTATAAATGCATTTAAACCTAAAATTAGAAGAAGGTTCCTAAGCATTATCCTAGTTCTTCCACAGAAGTCGTTACAGCTAAAAAGACCTGACTTTGAAATGAAACCAAATACATGTATTAAATCAGTTTTAGGATACAGTTGTTTGTGATATCAAGGGCCAGGACTCAAGAAAGGTCCTAGTCCTACATTCCAGTGAACCATATTTAAGATCCTTTTCAGTTACAGGAACAGAGTTATGGCTGCAGTACAGCATTTATATGCACCTTCCTCTGTGTTTCTAGTACAAGCACCTGCAATTATTGAGGGACAAGAGTAGATTTTTTTTTCCAGGGTGGGAATAAGGCTTAAAAAAGTGCATTTACTACCAAAGGCATGCAGTCTCTGCCATGCTTTCTGCCACTGCAGCTTATGAATGTATTTCTTTACGTTTGGAGTTATTTGTAGTAGATGTAGTTTGTTCCACCAGAAGAAAAAATTGGCTACAAAGTTAAGACTGCACCGGGAAGCACAAGTGTAATGTCAGACGGAGACATTTAGTACAGACATACATTTGGTAAAAGGTGGTCATCTCGGGGCCAGTTGTGGCTGACGATGCAGTTCCTGTACCTTTCATAGCTAGACCTGTGACACACGTAGTGCGACAGCCTGTGGAAAAGCACCAGAATGAACTACAGACTCAGGATACAGGTAGGACTCTGTGTTTGCCTTTCATGCAGTGAAGGTATTGTGAGAAGTTGTGGGGACTACAAAGTCAAGCCCTGTGAAGGGCTACTGAGGAGGGTAACCAGTGCATCCTCTGGGATCCAAAGAATAATGGAATAAAAAGTGCAAGGGATAAATTATATCTGTTATCTGGATGACCCTAATTACAGGGAATAATTCAGAAAGATCCTTAAAGAAAGCTTGAAGGAAGTTCTGAAGAGATTTCAAAATTTACTGGGGAGATTGTATGAATTCAGAATGAGACCATGCCAGCTCGACAGAATATCTCAGAACCTAGAGAGTTTCTAAGTGGCTATTTCAAGCTGCTTTTACAAAAATAATTTCAAATGTATAAGCTTTAATCACTCCAAGATCTGGCTTAATTCCTATACCACTGGTGCAGACTCACAGGGAAGTCAGAGCAATGCAGCACATGTCATTTTTTCCAGAGATATGGCTTCTACGTGCGCCTCCTATGCTGGGGGAACCAGTAAGGCTCATCCACCATGCTGGGACAAAATTTCAGTTTGCATTTTGGGTTTCTCACAGCAGTCAGGATGGTGTTGTGCCCTTAGGAGTGATGTGTGAAGAATTCATCCCAAATTCAGAACTGACTTTAGACTAGAGCATTGTTGTTCTGCATTATAGAAGAAACACCATATCTTTAATCCATACCTGACATCAATGTTATGTAGCAAGAGCAAGAAATTGGAAGTCTACGAAAAAAAAAGGCATAAACCCCTTTATTTCTTAATTTAGCTATATGGACTTCTGTTGAAATGAATACACCCACACATGGACACGCACAAAGCTAGTGTTCTTGTCCACCACCTTAAATACGACGACACCTTTATAATGGTATGTTTAGACATCTCATATGCTATGATTCTTCCTCTCTCACACTGTTGGGATTTAGGATTGGAAATAAGATTTTTTAAAAAGTTAAAACAACAATCAGAGATGGAGCAGAATTTGTCAGTCAATCACACAGCACCGAGCGGCGGTTTCCTTCCAAAAGGGACAAACAGTTCTTGTATGTGTAACAGATGTAGAGAGAGAGGATGAATTTGGTAATGCCAAGATGTAAAAAGAAACATGTTTGGTTAAATGGAAGGTATTGTGGAAGCAGAAAATAAGTAAAAGAAAAAAAGTTTTGACAGAATAATTAACTGAGATTCTATTGCTTGTGTTCAAGTTTTTTCCTCTTCATATATCCCCTTCTTGAAGAAATAGTTAATCTGAAGATGTTAGTATTGAAAATAATATGGGGAAGCAATTATAACATGGGGGAATGTGTGATTTTCCCATTTGAAAACCGTTCTGGTGTTGTTTCTCCAGAGATACCATGTTTGTAGTTTAATTTCTAGCTGAACTTTCTGGTTAAATTGTTAGCGTACTCCAAGCATGTCTTTGTCTTTGAGGACATCTGAATCATCAGCACTTTTAAAGGCAAGTTACTTATTTCAGTGTTGAAATATGGGATTAGAAAACTATCTGTGGGCAAATATTATGCAGAAGAAGAAGAGCAGGAACTAGACCTCCTCTTACACCAACCACAGGGTATTGATTCTGCTCAAAGTATTTCAGGCACTATTCTGCTAAAGCTGCTCTCTCTCAGGGCTACTGTACCTCCCTCCACCTCAGCCGTACGCCATGCATTCCCTTCTGCTCCTTTGCATGTGCAGAGGTGATCCTGATTTTTGCAAGGTTTCAGCTGGATCGGCTGCCTGAACTGGCTATTCACCTGTTTGCATTAGTGCCAGTGTGAGGCACAGAGCGGAAATGTGCTCTCGGTTCTGCATCAGCACCAGATCAGATGAAATGTCGATGGATCCCCATCTGCAGTGGTTCAATCGTTCTCTTTGGCAACTGGTCACATTCATACAATTCCCTTTTCCTACTGTGGGGACTACAGACAAATCTTACTCTTAAACGCTGTCCTAATTACTAAGAGAAGGAATATTTGGAAAAAGGATAAAGGATAAATTCTTGACTTCTTCTCTCTACAGCATTTCCTTTCCTATAATAATCAAACGTTTTTAAAAGCAGGCGACAGCATGCTATGAATGCTATGAACACTATATATAGTCCCACTATGCAGGCACGCACCCTCCATACCAAGCAGTGGAGTCATTCTCACAAGCTTACTCCTTATCACAGTGATTTCAGACAGAGTGAAACTGCTCCAACTGGGGACACGGGGAAGGCGGTGCCTCAAAGTGAATTGTAAGCTAATGGTCAGGATGCTGTTCAGCCAAGTACCAAACACTAGCTCACCTTCTTCATGCATGTATTACAGCAGGTGGTTATATAAAATCCCTCTTATCTTTCTAAACAGTGCAAATATAACAACTCTTTGGTTTACCACCCAAATCCAATGAACTACCCATTATTTGTGAAATCATGGTTGTAACAGGGCTAGGTGGGGAAAAACGTTTGATGTGACTTTCAACAAAATCAGTAGTGAGCTTTTTTTCTTAAAATGCCTCTTTTTTGCTCTGTGTTTCTGCTTTAGTGAAAAAGTGGCCTAATAGTGAAAAATGATCAGCTCGAAGGCAACAAAATTAGAAGATTAAAAAAATCAATACTCCCTAAAAGATAAAAGCGTATCTTTATGTTGGGAATGACTGCAAGTATTTCCAAGGCATAGTCAGAAAAAGAGGATCCAAACTATAAAGAATAATAGGAAACCTATTCCAATTTAAAAGAGATAATGAGAAATGTAGAATATTTTCCCATTATTGCCAAGGGAAGTACTGATGATATCAAAACAGGTTTCCTGGAACCACAGGGAGATGTATGAGGCTTTTGAATTCTTCATCCAGTGTCCTGTGATCATTAGATTGTGTAGCTGTGTTAGGTCTAAATTGATTCCTGCCATCTCAGGTATACAGAGGATAAGAAGGACCAGGTAAGAAGCCAATTCATATCAATGGAAAGACTTCCACTGACTGCAGTGGCCTTCAGATTAAACTCCAAACATTTCTTTCAGATGCAAAAAACCCAGTTTGTTTAGTAAGTGTTTTTGTCAATTTAGGCCTATAATGTGTAACTTAATGCTTGTAATTTTTTGCATTGTTATACTGATGAAATATTTCCCAGGTTGCGTGCAGCCTACCCAAACAAAGTAAAGACTCTTGCGTGGTCTGTGTGTATAGTGTTTCCCCTGCATGCCCTGCCCTCAGTATGTGAAATTGGTCCTAGATGTCCAAAATGACTGCCTGTAACTCTTCACATGGCAGTCCCAGTGACCAAGAATAACTCTGCACTGCTGCTCAGGAGAGAATGGGCTCGGATCTCCCTGGTAAAACAGATACCGGTGCAGTTACATTCCTAGAACTTGGGACCATATAGTACAGAATGATGAAGTAACTGGGGTTTATTCTCAACAAAATTATAGTGGAAAAAAAAGATCAATTACTAGTTCTGTGCCATTCATTGTGATCCAAATTGATTTTTTTTGTTCCTTCCTACAGAAAGATCAGAATAAAGAAACTTTATTGAATAAATGCAGATCCCAGTAAATAAACCATGTTTCAGTCTCACACACATCTGCTGTAAATATCAATATAGAGCCAAATCCTTTTGGCTTTAGCTAAGTGAAGCCAAATTCAGTTAGCTTGCTAGGGCTATTTATCCCAGATTTGCCTCAGAATATACAAGAAATGCAAAGTGCAACCTGATTTGAATGAGCCATTCCTACTGGGAGCTGGGAAACAGGAAAAAAGTGAAAATACAGTTCTTTGAGGGAAGAAAATCTTATTTGGTTATTATATTCGTTGATTTAAATTATAGAGTTGTAATTAAGAATTACATTCTTTTAATCTGAAAATGAGTCTCTCTTTCAATGATATAAGGTGGTGCATGGTTTAAAGTGTGCACTAAGAGTTCCGTTTCATTGCATCATGTATTTTAAAACCATATTGTGTGAGTCTGTTTACTTCACATTTGTCGTCTTTCCCCTGCCTTTTTTGCATAATATATCGGTAAGTAATAAGAAGCAGCACTGCAGCTACAATTTAATGGGAAACACAAGTGTTTATTGAACCAGATACCCATTATTAATTTAACAACTGAATACAAACGCTTCTGGCAATCAGTGCAATAATTCTGTTTCCTTGATTACTTAAGGTTTGCCATTGGCTTCAGTGGAAGCTTAATCCAACCCTCGGAGGGGAGATGTGCTGCTTTTTAACACTTGTGAAGAAAGAACAAGTACCAGCCTAATTTGGTTATCCTGCATGCATTCCCTCTGTCACTTTTTATAGACATACAAATCTCTCATGTGGTTTTAGGAAAAGATTAAAACTATCCTCTTTTTCATCATTTTCCTAATATTTTGCGACTCAATTGGAATGCGAAGTATGTGCAGTAAAGAGGCTACAAGTAATTTTTTGTAGTGAGTTATCAGAGTTCATAGTAAGTGAAAAAAATTCCCATCTTTCTCTTGAAATGGTATTACCTACTTTTTCAAGCAAGCATTGTATCATTCAAATTGGAGCACTGCATAATGGAGCCTGTAAAGATGTGTACATTTCAAAGCTAATCTGGAGAGAGAGGAGTTACACCAGAGATTAATTTGGCCCAATGAGACTCTAGAGGGCAGTCTTGGTATAGTAAAAGAAATATAAATTTTTCTGTCATTAGAAACCTCAATCATGTAGAGTCAGTACAAAATGTTGTAGTTAAAGAAGCGCAACTATTTTTAAAGAAGATTTTAACAAAGTTGTTTAATTTTATAAGAAATATGAATACCTTTTGATGTAAGACAATAATTCACAATACTATAATGTAATTAAAAACTCAGTATATTTTTTATATTTTTAAGCAGGATATCCATAGGGTATAACGAATGCATCAGAACCAAAAGTACAAAATATGGTTTGCTTCTCAGTTTTAGCTGGTTCAAGCACTAGTCAGTTCATACAATGCATTTCCATCAGCAGTTTAAAACTCTACCAAAAGTCCACCAGAAGTCCTTTGCTTAAAGGGAGTAGAATAAAATCCAATATACAGTGCAGATGCAAATTTAATGTGTGTTTTTAAAAGATGTGTTTTACTTTATAAGTAATTAATCTTTATACACAAGTTTTGACTATTGTTGGCAGAAATCAAAATTGCGTGCCTTGTAAATTTTTAATTGAGCAATTCTTAGATTAAAAAAATGCATTAGTCACTTTGACTATGTTTAATATTTTAGAAGAAGTTGTTCTGCAAGAAAACAAATCATTGGTAATGAAAGACAATGTGCGGCTTGTAAGTACTTACTGTGCAAACTTTTGAAACATGTAACCTTTGTTTCTTTGCAGGCAAACAATATTGCAGGCTTGTTTAAAACAGGAACTTACTTCTTGTGTAAGACTTTCATCTGTATGTTTCAAAACATTTAGAAGGGAAAAGAGAATCATTATTCCCATTTCATAGAGGGCATTGCTTTCTCTGTTGGCTACAGCAGTCATACTGCAAACTAGTCAGTGTAACAAGGTTAGTCGAGTGACCGCAGCTTAGCCATTTGGGGCCACACACACAAGGAAAACGAAGGACTGGAAGAGCTGCTAGACAGAGGACAAGCCAAGCTGCAATCCTGTAAACTTCTGCGCAGCTGCCCTTCATTCCTGAAGCAATTAAACTTCCTAGATGCCTCTGTCTTTGACCTTGAAAATTTTGAGGAGCAGAGAGTTTTATTTCTGTTGATTCTCCAAGCAGGAGGGACTTTTCTGCTCCAGCTCTGCTTGTTGGTGCTCATGCTTGAGCTGGACTGTGAAAATATCTATCTGCCTCTCTGCCCATGTCACAGGGGAGGTTGATCAGCTGTGGTCTCGGGACCTCCCTACAGACTGGATTCAGTAGCGAAAAATATAGTTGCATCCATTTAAAACACAGTCAGACAGAAAGAAGCCACATTTAAGGAAAATTATCACCTGGTTACAGACCTTCTTTTAATCTGGCAAGTAGAGCATTCGCCCAGTACATGGAAGTTGGATTCAGTTTAATCCAACTGAAGTTGGATTAAACTTCATGGAAGTTGGATTCAGTTGGATTCAGTTGGATTCAGATTCTGGCCTGGGAGGCTTTAAACCAACATGTTGCATAAGTTTGTTCTTCCTATTTTAGTGGGATCTCAACCTACACCCCCCAAAAAAAGAAAAAAAAAAAAATTCAGAGGGCTAGTGGGAGAAATAGGGAGGAGCCTGAAGGACACATTGTAGGGATCTCCATGCTAACTATAGGCAGGCTGGGATGCCCTACCTGTTAGATCAGGTAAGAAGTATTTGCTGAACAATTCTGCCTTTTCTATGGTGTTATTACCATTTTTAATACCGTAAATCTATCCTTGGCCTGTGCTGATGGAATGCATTAAAATAATAGTAATAATGATTTAGTATATTAGAAGTCCTATTCTTTTTCTGCTTGTGGATGTGTCTTGCACCTCTCCCTTAAAGTATGCAGAGAAGCTTTCTCAAGTTACAGGTATTTTTGGTTTGGTATTTGAATTTCAAAACTGGATCCACAGTTCCTAGTGGTCAGTGCTTATGCTGTTTTGCAGTCTCTCTGAAACTAGGATTCTTTATCTCATAAATTATAAATATATATTAAAAAAACCAACAACAACTATGCCATTCCTTGCCTACTAGAAACTGCCTTCAGATTCCTATTGAAGAAAAGGGCCTTTACAGAGATTTCCTTCTGATATCCAATTTCTTAATTCAAATTGTCATTGATTTTGTATAATGCTTGATTACGATTAATACAAAAGAGTATAATGTTTAAAATAAAAACAAACTTGCAGATTCTTCTCTGTTCTCAATTTCCTGCAAAGTTTGCTAAAGCGTGAAGTGTAAGTGCAAGCAACTTCATATACACTTATGTTTTTGAGGTACATATATCACATGAAGCAACTAATGCTTTTGTTGATTTTGTTCTTTTAAAGGGAGAAGTGTGCTTTTAAAGGGGGGTGTGCTGCATTCCAAACCTTTTGAAGAGGAGTTAGCTGTTTGTAGCAACAGCTAGACACAATTTCTGGTAAAAAAAGTTAATATCAAACTAAATCAATATAACAGTAGTAAAAGCATTGATTACAGTCTGTTGATCTCAAATGGTAATTGTAAATGACAATACAAAATCAAATGGATATATTGTCCGTAACACAGGTTACCTCAGTATTGATGGAACTGTAAATAATAAGGTGCCTACATGGAACAACTGAATCTCTTACAAATTTGGGTGCAAATTATAATTGTATGTTTTCGTTCAGAGAAGTACAATATACATCACTTATCACATACAATATGATGGGGAGGGTACAGTGTCATTTTAAGGGAAAGGAAAAGGCTGTGTATTAGGAAGCAGCAACTGAGAAGCATTTATATTCAACTATAACCAATTGAACCTGAACTCTCCTGTCCAATGCTGAGGCTAAGAGTATATTTTTATAGTCCTTCACTGACAGATATTATCCATATCACTTAGTCCATGTTCCAAACCAAGCAAAAATCAGTTAGCAGCATTAATGCACTGCTGAGACAAGTCAATACATTTTGTCTTGCTCAAGGCTTTTTGTCTGCTCTTAACAAAGTACTAACTAGAGCCATGTGGCCACAAGATGCATTGGAAAGTGGAGCTGAGCTTGCTCATCCTTGCCTAAAAAAATAGAATGTAATGGTACCCTACAGACAGCTAATCTGATCTTGGAGAGAGAGATCTACTTTTTTGATACATGTAAAAAAGGAAGAGATAGTCAGTAAGTTTAAGGAGGTGCAATATTGAGACCACCCTGCAGCTGACAGCGTCTGCATTCTAGTGCTCCATGGTCTCAAACGGTATGTTGATAAGCTTAATAGTAGAAATTTCCTCAAACATCGCTTCTGTAAAATCGATGGTGCCCTATGAGGCAGTCAACCCCTGCTTTAGCCTTTTCTCCAATATGAAACATAGTTCAGCCAAGTTTGCAGCGGTTGCAGATGTTTCTGCAGCTTGGTGGGTTAGAAGCCAGTCCTTCCAGAGACACTGTCAGTATCTCCAGGTAAGGGCAAGTACAACTTTGCAGAACTGAGGTGCTGAACGTTGTTTGTGTACACTGTCAGAGTACACTGAATAATTTTAACCACAGGTGTAACTGCGTCAACCTTTGCAAGAATGCCATTAGGCATAAACTTGAACTCCCAACTTTTCTTCTAGTCATTATACAAAAATCACATGAATCTAGATATATACACTGTTGATTGTCTCATCTGCTTGTACATATTTACTTCTCTAGGAAGGGGAATCCTGTTTCTTCTCCTTTCAGGGAGAAAGAGAAAGATTTTGGAGACCTAGGTCCTGAGTGAGAAATGGAAACAGAATACACAATGCACCTGACTTCTATTATACACACACTTTGATACTAACACGGGACAAAAAGATGGGTGCTTTTAGTCAAGGTCATTTATACAGTTGGGTGTGCTGAGACCTTGTGCTGTGGCAGTGAGTCCAGGATTTCCCGTTCCGAGTGGAATAACTAACAAATGGCCACAGCTGAAGATATTCCAGTATGAATTAAGAGAGATGTAAATTACTGTCAAATTAACAAGGTTGACAAAGTGGTTCAGAAGTTCAGCACTGCTCTCTGGAAGTGTGAAAACATAGCGCAGAGAATACAAATGAAACCTGCAGAACTCCTCTTAAGGGTCATTAATCTTCATACCATGCTAAAGCTCTACCCAAAGTGTGTTTACAAAAACTGTAAATAGACATTAGTTTTGTTCTGTGGAAAACCTAAAAAATATTTAGATATGCTTTTCTTTACGAAACTGGGGCAAGGGCAGCTGACAGACAGTTAAGGGAGGGGCATTTGGGCATGGGCAAATACAACATGCTAGAGCTGCAATGCAAGGGTTATCGCTGGAACAAAGTTAAGAGACCTCTAGCTGGCTATTCTCCGTACAAAGGGAACCTTAGCTGGCAAAGGGCTAAGGAATAATCTTTTCAAGTATATGGGAACTGCCTCAGGTGATGATTAATTGGGAAGGAGTGGCAATTCTTCTATCATGAACATGCTAGAGGATTAGGTGTCTTGCTCTTCCCTGTCAGGATGGAAGATTATTCGCGGTTGAAAAGACTTGAGTGCTAGCAAGGTCAGCATTATTACTTTTGTTAATCTTGATGTGGTGCGATGTTTCTTATTTAATGCTTGTTATTTGTATATCTTTCCACTGTGTGAAAAAGAGCTGCTGCCTTAACTTCCAATTATGGTGTGTGACTGAGATAATGTGAATGGGACAACGGGAGTGGGAGTACGCCAGCACTGATGAAGTCTTTCTTTCTGCCTTCTGCTGTTAGGCAGTTGTCATCTTGTTTATTCTCTAAAATTACTAATTGCCACACTGCAATCACATAAAAGCAAAATGAAAACACCACCCAAGCACTTCCACAATTTTCTTTTGCTGGTGCATTCAACAGATGCATGAGTTAGGGCTCAAGGTATTTTAGAGTTCTGAACTCCATGGCTCTCCAACAGAGACTACCATGCCTCCCAAGGAAGGGGTATTTTTAGAGCCACCAACAGATGATGCTCGTCAGTAGGCATTTATCTGTGACACTCACTGCTGTAAACCCTGTGCCACACCTTAGTGTGGTGCTCCAAGCAGAAGCAGTAAAGCATGCCATTTAGTTCATCTTACAAACAACAGAAACGTCATAACAAGGCTCAACACTTTTATTCAGAGGAATTAACTCTTATTTTTTCACCGAAATGGGTGATATGTTTCCTGTCAAAGTGAACTAAAATGTCTGGGCAGCAGACAGTGGTGTAGCCCATACAAAACAGTTGATCTGTGAAGAAATTCCATTGATAAATTCTATTGTTCTTAGAGCAGCCATTATTATAAGTAACAATTTACTTCAATTTCTTAGTTGCTGTCCCAAAATAATGGAAAACCATTGTCAACCTAAATAAATTATTGTCTTTTTATTTGTAAGAATTTTCAAGCACATGTACAGGAAAGAAAAGGTGCTAAAAAGTGTTAAGTGTGGCTTTAAATAATTAATATATTATATGGAGAAGCTCTGACCTAGGAATTTTTAAAAATGTGTACATATATGTGTGTGTGTGTGTATAAAAATAAAATGAACCTGCCCAGAAATCCGCTCTGTTCATTGACAAACTAATCAGATTTTAATGCACATTCAAACGCAACTGCTGAACAGTAAGAAAGACACCTGCGGGTATTCTTCGTGATGGTGCCACGGAGAAGCCGGAGGCCTCAAATACACAGCAATCAGCACTTCAAGCCCAATGACTGTAAGTGGGAGCACAACCTGTTTGATATTCCATTAAATCAAAGAAGGAGTAGCTGATATGTTAATGAGGCCAACTATTATAGACAGAAAAATCTTTCCTTTCCTCTGCGTTTTTAATTGCTACTATGGGATCGTGATCAGGGAGAACACATGTGCTTCTTTCTGTTCTATCCTGGTACCGTCAGGAAGATAGTATCTTCTTTTAATTCTGAAGCAATCAGTTCACAAGGTAAAATAAAGATAACATCTACATTTTCTACAGTCTTGTTCGAAGCATTTCAACTGACAACTAAGATCTATATAGCTGGTTGGTTTGCTTTGTTATTGTGCTGCATTAAAAATATTTTATTTTAGGTTTTTAATGCTGCCAATATTTTTAGCTTTATTTCTGTTACTTATTGATATCACCTTTTCCCTCTTTTTAAGTTGTTACTTGTTGGGATTCTTGGTGTTTCTTTCTTTGTTTAACTTCTCTTTGTCACTGTTTTCCAGTGTGTTCTCCAAAACCCAGTTGAACCCAAGACTTAGACAATATTTCAATACTAACTAACTTCTGGAATTTTACATTTAATAGAAATATATCTGTGTCAAATACATTCAAAAATTTCTTGCAATTCCACTCTACGCAGAAAATCTGCAGGATGCTTTGCAACTGAAGAGGGGAAAGTTGAGGATAATTTAATTGTTCTAGAGAAAAAAGATGTTGTGGCAAAGCCGAAGGGGACACAACAGACAAAAGCATCCTGTGTGTATTTTATCCGCTGGAGAAGTGCCGGCACATCATATACCAGATACTAGAGAGCGAACAGGGATCTACAGTGACAGGAGCCATTCTGTTGTGCAAACCAGGAAAGAAGTCTCACTTCTGCCCCACTCTTTCCCCCCGTGCTGCCCTCACAAGCTCCCCTTTCGGCCCCCCTTAGCTGGGCTGGAGGGGCTTCCCCCCTGCAGGCCGGCCCATGCAGATACCACCAGCGCAGAGGCGTGCCGCGCTGTTCCTCTCAGCGGCTCCTCGGCTAGGGCCAGCACCGAGGAGTGCTTGGCTCCCAAAACGTGCAGGAGGGCATTGGCCCATGGATGCCTGCCCTACTGACGTGAGGGTGCCAGCAATGGCTGGAAGAGGCTGTAGGAAATTATGAGAGCAGCCTGTCTGGAGAGGGGAGACCATTTTGCCCTGCGTGCCGTTGCCGACTGACTGCTTCCAGACCCTCTGATAACAAATGCAGAGGCTTCATCTTCCAGGGAAAGGAAGGAAAGCACAAACCTGGGCTCAGTTTCCCTCCATTTTGGAGAGAGAATTATCCTGCACAACAGCTGAGGCTGCTACTGGGCCCTCTGCCACACACCTTGATGAGCTCCACCAGGCCAAGATGGCCAAGCCATTGCTGTAGTTCTCCCGCTGGCGTCCTGTGAAGAGGAGACTTTGAAGAAGGACTCTCACTGCTGGCTCTTGGATCCCCAGTGACTCGACGTGACCAGCACTCACTGAAGGGACTGCTTCCCTCTCAGGCCAGACCCCTGGAGGTGCTCTCTTGGGTACTGACCGTGACTCTTCAGCCCAGGGCACCGCATGTCCCTGACCAAGTCCTCAGGAAACTGCACGCTCCTTCTCCCAGGGAGGTGGGCTGTGGGAGTTGAAGGCCAGCCTTCGTGAGCTGACGCGGTGCCACATATGACTTCTCAGCACGATTTTTAAGAGCATAGAGAAGTCGTTTCGCTACAGCATGGATCCACTTTGGGGAATGCGATCCACTCGGGCCAAACCTGTATTTTCTCAGACCACAACTATTTTGATGATCTGTGCTGCTTCCAAGATCTTCTCTAATTGCCTTATCAATACCATTTGTCATTCAGCCATCTAGCCTTTGACCAAAAGAAAGGGATGGACAGGCTGAACCATGACTATTTTATGAGCATCTCCTCAGTCTCCAAGGGCTCTGCTACAATTAGCATCTCTTTTACAACCACCACAGGGTTTTCTAAGAGGCCTTTCCAAGCTGCCCCCCTTTTATCAGGACTTCGTCAGATCCTGGAAATCCTTTCCTGTGATCAGGTCCACTACAACAACTGAGCCAGGAAATGAAGGATTTAAAAAAAAAGTGAAGTCTTCAATGTAATGAAGTAGAACATTCTGGTATCAGAAACAAGGGTACATAAAATTCTTAATAATATGTAGACTTAAGCAAAAATTATACAGCTAATGCTTTAAATTTTTTTTTCCATTGTAATGAATAGGTTTTGTCTTTATTTCAAGGGGAAGGGGTGGGAAATAGGGAGAAAAGATAAAATTTCTAATATGTTAACTTGAGAGAAGTGTTGCTGAGATACTTTTTGCCTTGAATGAGTTTTATTTTTCTTGACTGTGGAGTCATAAGATTTGGGGTCAATCAAGTTTCTGAAGGAAGAGAATTCCACATTAAGAACACTCATCTTTCTCTTTGCTTGAGAAAGGCTTTTAACGCTTCTGTACTGTCGACTATAAAATATGGAGCAAAAGGGTGGGAACATTTAATATACTGGAGCTGAAACTAAAACCTGGACAATGAAGCATGAAATGAAGTATGCTTGATATCACAGAGAAACAGAATTAACAAATAGGTAAGACAGAGAAAGTATGTAAAAGAACAATCTTTATGAATAAAAGGACACTAGGATGATTGTATCTTGAAAAGGACAAAATTGAAGATGGAATGCGTTTATGAAGAAATAGGTTACAGCATATGTAATGATCAGAACACTTAAGAATGTATCATAAAAATCTCTTTTCTCCTCTGAAATATTTCAAAAGTGAAACATGACTGGATTGCATGAAAAACACTGAGTGCTCCAGAGGTGTAGGAATTTAAAGTATTATAAAGCAATTAAAAATTACATTCATTACACTGCGCTGTTTGGTAGTATTATATACTTGCCTCTTTTGAAGGAAGGACGCTCTTCTGTTTCCAGTGACAAGCTTTCTTAAGAAGAAACCATAACAACAAGAGAAACATAAAGAGTTTCTATAACCTTGTAATCACACATGTCATACACAATGTACTATTTTCCCTCTTTATAGCAGAAATGCTCAGAAATAATATAGAGTAGATACTTCAAATTATGTTTTCTGTGACAGAAGTTAATTCTAAAGTAAGTATTCCCTGAAAGTGAAACAGAGAAAACATTTTTACATGTCTATCATTTGTCCTTAGAGGACACAAAACAAATATGTTTTTTAAAGCTTGACACTGGTATTATTCTGTGTGGCCTCCGGCTATATGCTTTTTCCAGTTTGTAGAATTGAAGGGATAAGAAAACAGCTTTGCATTAAGAGGAACACATTGTACAGGTTAATCATAACCATGCAGAAATCAAAATGCTGCCAACAAAATAATGGCGTACTAGTGCCAAGGGAGTCACCAGGATGACTGTGAAGGAAGCTGTGGGAGAATAACAACTCCTTGGCATGTGGGGAAGTATTTCAGGCATGTGCTTCTGAATTAATTATTGATGTGGCTGAAACAGAAGTTTTTACTACTGTCGACAATAGCAAATACTCGTAAAAATTTAATTGGCTAAAAGTTAATTTCAGTGTTCCTCAATCATGAAATGCATTAATTGAGAAGAGCCTTTTTAAAGATGTTTAAAATTTAAAAAGAAATAAAGCAGAAAAGCAGAATCAGGCAGGGGAATTTAACAAATGTAAAAATGTTGACAGAAGTGAGAGTCATTCCTTAGCCAATATTGTATCAATTAACCAAATTAACCGTATTCCCTGATGAGAACTAAGTAGAATGGCATAATTTTCTAGTTTGTCTGACTCATTCACATTATACATTATGTGTGTACATTAGTGTATACAAATCAGACAAACTAAAAGGCAGTGCCATATAAAATGTGGAAGAATAAGACAAAATAGTGTTTGTAAGGATTTTAAATGCTCTAAATCCATTAAATAATAAATAAATCATACGTTGTACCAGTGAGTTGCTGCTTTTGAAGGAGAGTGGCTAGTCTGCTTCCAGCTACAAGCTTTCCTTAGGCTGCCATGAGAACATCAGAGAACCACTTGCCTATATTCTAAACAAATAGCATCCCAAGCCATTGGTAGAAGTACTTACCGATTTTCAGTTTAACTAATTAAAGTATAACTATAAAAAATAAGAAAAGTGAACATGAACAAATTCTTTGTTAAGATGTGTGACATCGGGCTGAGACTGACAAAACTGCAACAATAGTCTTTTTAGGTAATACTGACATTGAGTTTTTAATTCAGCATAGTTGAACAGCATAGTATATTTAAATAATTTAAATGGAAAACTACATATATTATTGTGGGGAAAAGATTGTAAAAGATTTTCTCTTCACTTACTGAGTTTATATTTTTAGCCCTGAGCATGTAACATCTCTATACCTCTGAGAAGCTGTTGAAAAGAATCTGTTCAGAGGGGACAACATAGAAGAAAACAGCATGCAATTTTATCACTGCAGTAACAGGACAGCCTTTAGTTCCCTAGAATATAGGAACTCGTGAGTAACCCAGGAAAAGCTCATATAATTGCTATGCCTGCCAAGTGTCTGAACACAGCAATAAACTCACAGAAATACCTGAGAAGGCCACCCGCCCTCCAAACTCCTCATATGAGAAACTGTGTGGTGAAGCTTCCTTTGACACTGGTATGGAAACCATGGAGGAGCATAAGAGAAAGTGTTCACAACTCTATGAGATTCACTGTAACTTTTGTATTTTCTCTTTCTGGACAGCAATGAGAGTGAAACACTTCTGTGAGCAGTATTGCTGGCATACAGCCACATTTGATGTGGTTGTATCACCACCGTTTATTAGATATGGTAGCATTCAGCAGAAAAATATGTAAAATTGATTTTATTTCATTATTTTAATATTAACAGAGAGAGATAGGGGGCATTTCTTAAAAGCTAACAATCCTATCATTTTCTTACTGAACTTTCTCTGTTAAAAAGAAAATCTAAAATGTTATTAATCGGTAAGGGCCAGCTCTTAGCTGTGAGCTATAATTATTCATGAAAAAAATTGTTTGGATTAAACGGTACAGGAAATTGTCCTAAGATCGTTTCAGCTATGAGGTTTACATAGATAAAAGACACCCCCCTCTAATGCTGTATTGGTTTGTGACAACTATGGTCATCTAACAGGTGCCACAAAGCTCTTTCGCATTATAGCTTATTCAAATTGATTACCACAACGTACTACAGTAAATTTGCCCAAAGTATACCTAGATCACAGACAGGTGCAAGTCTTGTTGACTTTCATCCTATGGTTTGGAGTCTTGCACGTATATTCATTTGTAAGAGAGTTAAAAAATTCAAATGATGTAACAAACTACAAAAGAAGAAGAATCAATGGACAATCTTTTGTTTGTACAGTTTTACCAATACTGATAACACAGTATCACTATAACTAGATCTGATCAATAATATTATCCATTGAAAAGAAACTACGTACAGTGTGAAGTTTGGATTTTTAGGAGCAAATTTTTCTACTGTTCTTATGAAAAAGCTACAATATATATAGCCAGTGGCAAAAGCGTTAGGCAGTATGTGTTTCTGTTTAACTGAGGCTGGATTACTTATTAAAAGAAAAGTCTTCTGAAGGAGCTTATTTGTACAGAAGCTCAAGATTTGGTCTGAAAAGGCTGCTTCATGGGTTAATGTATTCACCTATAAATAAAAGCAGTGACAGCTCTCCTGTCAGTACATGCTGATGGACGGTTCCTTTTTCCACCATTACAGCCTTGTGAATGTGGGAAAATTAATTTAAGTGGTAGTTAATTTCTAATGAATTCCATTCAAGCGGTTAATATGGTCCCTTGATGTTATGGTAACCTTCATGGATCATTGCATTATGTAAATAAATTCTACTTTATGCTGGTTTATTAAAAAAAAAGGAAGATTGGTGAGTCCAGTCAAACCTTCACATATACAAACATGCATAAAATTTCTTAAGAAATCACTAAAAATAGACTGCTTAAGAGGAGTACACTTGGTATCCTACAAAGCATACCATTCATCTTTATAAGACATCTAATTTTTATACAATTTTGGCAGGATCATCTATTATTTGGTGCTGAGAATAAGACGACTTTTGGAAAGGAAACTCTCTTCACTCAAAATTGTATTAGAAATGCAGCTTGCATGTCCTTGAGGGACTCTTCAAGCCCTTAGATCAGCTGTTTTGCACAGGCATGAATCACTGGACGGCTTCACACATCCCAGCTCCCACCTTATCCCCTCTTCTGGGGACAGACCTCTGACAGGGTGTGCTCTGCGGAGAACATATACATGGCATCTTACTCCTCAAAGTACTCCTTACTCCTCACTTAGCTTCTTCCCACTTACTTCACTGGGGTTTAGATCAGGCCTGTGCTATTTTACTGGAATTCTAAAATCTTAAAAAAAAAAAAGTGTGCAACATTTATTTTCAAATATTAATGTATTTCAGTACCCAAATTCATGTACCTTTTGAAAGGTAATGAAGGGTTCTTTTTACTGTGTCATACATATTACTTGAAGGATATAAAAACTCTTGCGTAAGCACAGAGATTTCTATGGTTGTGTGTGTTGGGTGGCTAAGAAACTGCTGGAGTTTTTCACACCCCTGGTAGTATGCGTTGAAACTAAACTTTTCTTGTCCTCACGAGGAACTGAGTACACATTGGCTAGCATTTTAAAGGCACGTTGTTTTCCCTTGTGAAAACATGACCCCTTATATATGCCTAAAGTTGGGGGGGGGGGGGAAGACAACAAAATAGCCTTTGCTCTTATTTGCTGCTTCAAACAAAAAAAAACTCACCCAAAACATGAGCTGTTGTTCAGTCTTTTGGTAGCCTTATGCAATCAAACCACTTGATGACAGACAATTAGTGTGTATTTAGGCATAAGTACATTACAGCAGCTGGTCCAGATAACTTATGACCAGGAGCCTTTAAAGAGTTGGCTCAGGATATTTTTTGGCTTAATGATTTAATATATTTTTTAAAATACTGAAGTACCAGCAGTTGAAAGTAAGTACCACAAGTTTGTAAGCTAAATTCCGCAGTGTAAAAGGGTTTTGATATGGAACAAAAGTAATGACATGAAAATAAACAGAAAACAGGATTAAATGAAACATGATGTAGCATGTGCACACCGTGTCAAACAAAAGTATCTTTCTTTGACTTTTTCTAAAAGAGGAAAATACAGTAGATCTAATCTATCAGGACTTCAGGAAAACATGTGAGTTCATTTTATGCAGTTAATTAAAACAGAGAAAGGGAGGATTACCTAATGAATTTTAAGGTTGGTAAGCAAGTGACTAAAAGCAAGGTGTTAGACGGGCGTGCCACAACCCCAAACATTTCTTGAGAAGAGAAGCTAGTGGCGTGTCCCTTCTGACCTAGCACAAAAAGTGGGATGTTCAATCAGATGTGCAGGCAAGGTAGCAACAGGAAACCAATATGGGGGAAAATGGAAATATTGCATAGGAAGAATAAAGTCGCCCATAGACTGAAGGAAAGTAGGCTGCTGGCTACCTGTAGGACAAAAACCTCTGCATACTGGTATCTCCAGTCAGGATGCTGGGGCACCAGTGTAAGCTGGCCCATGAGTTGTTCAAAGGCAATCCTAAAATACCTAGGGTGAGGTGTGTTTCTAAGAAACACAGAGGTATATATTAATCTGTCATACTGGCAAAACCAGAAATATTTGGGACGACAGAATTATATAAAATATTTCAGGAAATATTAACTCAAAAGGTGTATGGTGTAGCCAATAATGTCTAAGAATGTATGAGAGGAAATGCTTGTAGGCAGAGGCAATATCTTTTATTAGACAATTGAGACAGTTGGAAAAAAAGCTGGTAAGCTTTGGGCATACGTGAGAATGACTTGTATACCCAAAAGCTTTCCTATTTTTTTCTAACTATATCAGTGATCTAATAAAATATATTACCTCTCCTTACAAACCTTATCTCACAAATTCAAAAGTTACACAAAAGGGCTATTAGGCTGATGAGAGGAGCAGGAAGTCTGCTTTACGAGAAAAGACTAAAATAACTTGTTTAGCTTAGGAAAGCAAAGATTGAGAACGGACATGATAGCTGCCTAGAAATAACTATCAAGCGGGTAAATTCCCCAGGAACAGAAGTGCTATTTAACATAAACCACAATGTTGGCATAAGTATAAACAAGTCCTGAATAAATGTAGAGCTGGAGTTAGAAGAAGATTAGGAAGAGCAGGGAAGTTCTAGACTATCTTTCAAAGAGTGGTGTTAGCAAAAGACACTTAATTTTCAATGCAGAACTTAATGAATTTATTTAAATAATCATATTAAGTAGTTGCCAGAATAGCAGGGAGTTGGAGTTTATGTATATATATTGCCTTTATGACTTTTTCCAGTGATCGCCATTCTCCTGACGAACTGGCCTGGAGCTGATTGTGACCGTACTACTCATAGGCAGCATCTTTTAAAGTGCCTGGAGACACTACAACTATGTAATGCTTGAGGAGACTCCAAATGCTGAACATTTCACAGGCCTTAACACCCATGACCTCTACCTTGGCCCCTACCAACAGCCCTGCCACCACAGCTCTCTGACCTGCTGCTCATGCCATACACAGTCATTGTCTGATTCATGCTTAGCATCCAACTACGCCACCTCCCACTGCAAGCCTTAACGTGGGATGCTTTTAGTTTTGCTCTTCACTTTTTCAAGCAGCGTCAAGGGATGCACCCAAACTCACCAGAAAGAATCTTCCATCACAATCTCCTTGTCTTTCCCCACCTATCTTCCCTCCTGACCCATCTTTGAACAACAGACATGTTATAAGTCTTAAGTTCCTTAAAGAAGAGCATTTCCTTACTATGTGCCCAAGACAATGAGATGGGTGATTTGCAGCCTTCCATGTTTGTGCTTTCGTTGGCTGATGCTGAGGATGTATGCTGTGCACAGAATGCCACAGTATGAAGTAATGTGAGACATCAAGGCCAGCTGGAATAGTACTGAAGACCCAGGACAGGCTGGAGGAACCAGCCATACCGTGTATGAGAATAAGCTAGACCAATCTAGACATTGAACTGTTTCTGGGTTTTGCCTGAGGAATGAAAGCTTCCTGGAAGCTGTCATCATGCATGCGGGGCAGATGATCAAGTGAACCAGATGCAGAAGCAAAACCAGAGTGATTCAAACTGACTCATGAGATGTCTTATGTTTCAAAACTCTAAGAAAACCCTAATATATGCATATGAATTAACAACTACTCGAGGAACGTGTCAGAACGTAACCGCAAATGGGAACCATCATTAAATCTGAATGTCTTTCACTGTGATTTCAGAGGTATTAGGACAAGTGATAGATGCCCTGTGTTTTTATTGGTGATTCAGGAGTGATGTAGAACAAGCACTGATAAAATAAAAATCAGCAAAGAGGTAATAATGATAGGGAATTCGCAGGGAAACTTTTATGCTGCTCAACACACTGAACCTACTCAAAACAACTTTGGTTTGTTACATGCAAATGCCAAGTCGTACATCCAGCAAGCAGACACTGCAGCTACACGTGCAGAACATAGGGCTGTGAAGTGTTAAAGCAGTGTAAAGCCTTTACTGGTCATAGAAAACTGACAACAAACACAAACTCTTTACAGAAAGCTGTAGCAATAACGTGATCTTCAGATGAAGGAAGCAGCATATTGGTGAGTGCAAAATTCAGGAACATTTTAACCTCAGTGTTCAGCATCACTAAGTTTGATTCTGCCTTCAGTTCCTGTGCCCATATTTTTAAAAAGAAATGGGGGGAGGGTACAGAAAATAGAAATATCCAAAGTCTAGAAAAAGTATTTTATAGTGAGAAACCTAAGATGATTAATCTGATTATCAAAAGACTAAAGGGTGACTTGAATGTAGTGACTCTGTACCTTCTGAAGAAAAAAAATACAGGACTAACAATGAAAGGCACATCAAAATGCTTTAATTTGCAGCTACTGAAAACAAGCTCACATTAACAGTGAAGTGACAGTGTTTTGGGACAGACTCATAGCTGCATGACTGGCTGCTCACCTATCCACTACATGGTCTCTGGCTGCAGCCCTGTTTTAGGCTTCATGCTTTTACCTCCAGTAGGACAGAATTCTTCAGCCTTCAGACCGAGCCCCGGGTTACCATTTCATATTTACTGTATTGTCATTCACTTAAATACATCAAATAAGTTCCCTTTTTGTGACTATGCAATTGGTGATCAGGATGAACGACCAGACAACTTTCTTAAAACCAACTTCTAATGGGTTTTAAGAAAGTTAAATCCTTGTTATGCAGGATGAGCATTCAAAGCAAAACCAAAGTACTTGGCACACAATCTACATGCAGTGGTTCTTACCAAAGCCTGAAATTCCCAAGCAAGTGACCTATTTTAGATATCTTGGTCATTGCTTTTATGAAGAATAGCTTACTAGGTTATTTCCTTTGCAGTCATGAGTCCCTTTTTAAACTGTATCGACTCTGAGACTGCTTGTTACCAGCCTTTTCCTCATTTAGGCACCCTTCATTACCAATCTTCAGTCATGTACAGAGAGGCTTGTATTATTCACTGCCTGTTCGTTTGCTTACTTTCAATCACTAAATGGAATCAATGTATTTTTAGATCAAACAATTTCACAAAGTTCACTTTTTTTTCATTTTTGCACAACGTAGCACATAAAAACAGATGGCTGCTTGAAAAATACTTCTCTCTTTCAACACTGTATTCACATTTACAGACAATGGATTTCAAAGCTTGATGCACAAGCTTCTGGGTGAAATGGTGAATTTCCCATTTCTGGAGGCAGGTGGATAACTCCAGCAAGTGACAGCTTCATCTTGGGTGCCAATATTCTCCCCATACCCACTTTCATCATTTTTAGATCAGGTTCAATGTCTTTGTTGTGATGAAGCTCTTATAAAGATTGCTGCCTCCACTATGAGTGGGATACGAGCAATAACGAAACTGCTGCAGTTTATCTCCCAGAGGTATAGAAGTAAAACACCACCACTTACCTAAATAAACTGGGCTGTAAAGTGTGACAGTTCAATAGCAGCTTCGTGTGCAGTTCAGCTATTCCTACAGGAAGAAAAATCCAGTCCTGGAGAGCAGAGGAGACCAGACAGATGGGGGCATAACCCCTCATAGGTGTGGTGAGTTAAACTGTCCTGGCTCATCAGAAAGAAGCCAGCCCCTTCTCAGCCTCTGGGACTAACATCTTCAGCCTCCCCCACCCCCGAGTTAAGCTACTGGTACAGATTTGAAGCTCCAAGTTAATAACCTGATGAGCTGCAATGGAATGAATGCAGCCTTTTATCAGCCTTATTAAACTGAATGGGACTACTGTAGCCTTAATTTGCATCTTAAAAGTCATTTGATAGTTTTCAGCAGTGTGTATCAAGGTTATGTCCACCTTTGCTGATTCAGAACTTTAGAATATGATGACACTGCAGATACACGTAAACTAGCTTTGGTAATGAAACCTCTCTAATATCAGGTGCATGGAGCTCACTGAAACCACAGAAAGACCTTGGGGTTACAGAGAAGCTATTCTGAACAGTGCCTGCAATAGCATGATGTGTCCATTTGCACTGTTCAACAAATAAGAGAAAGCAGCCTGCTTCTCACTTTCTTTTTCCTTGTTTAAGAGTATTTACGTTTTCATTTTATTTTTCTTGTAAAATAATACTTCCAACTTTTAATTTTCCTTTGCCTAGTCATAGGCTCTTGGATATTACAGAACAGAAGAGTCATCTACTCCACCTCTACAAATAAAGTTTAAATTGTTAATACTTTGCAAAGGCATTAGCAATTGCTCTTAAGGTTTGCTCTTTCTTGTGCTTATTTTTATTTTTTTGCTTATGTACATGGTATGATAAAACAATTGGAAGAGCAACATGGTGTCTACAGAACCAAAAAATAGCTATTATTTTAACCAAGTCTGGGAAACTGACTTTTGTGGTGTCAGAATCTGGAAAAGTCACCTGTCAGTCAGCTAACCTCAGCATGTACTGCCTCGATCCAAGCAGACACAGCTTCCCCAGTAGTACAGTTCCCAAAGTCTTCTCCCTCACCTGTCATTGTTGGAGAGCTATTGTCCTTAATTCAGCAACCAATACTGTAATTCCCATACACACAACCACAGACTAAGTCTGACAGTCATTAATATACATGAGCTCTAAGATTTATCCTCCAGTTGACCTAAATACATCTCTACCTGTTGCATATCAGGAATCTGACAGTCTCATTCCCTACAACAGTTCCGAGGAGTTAAGCAAGTTCAGTCACTCACAACTGCAAATGATTTTCATAACTGTACGATGGAGACAGTCACAAGAGACATCAGTTGTCACACTCCTACTCCACTGTAGGGATTTAAAGAAGAATGAAAAATTTCTGGGGTAACCTAGACACAAAATCAGGAGGAACCCAAAAGCTGAAAATGTAATTGGAGCCTGAGCCTTATTTCAGTTTTCAGTGTATGGATTCTTCTTCCCATGTTATTGGGTCCTATTTCCTCCCTAAACCATTTTACATTCTAGCTGTGCTCTCCTTATCATTCCCCTCTCTTTCATCTTCTGCCCACACAACATCGGGGGGGGGGGAGGGGGGGATAAAAAAGAAGACGCATACAATTATGGAACTAATATAGATTAGTATTTTTAGTATTCCAGGACTAAATTTTTGGCCTGGGTAGCCTAAGAAGCAGTTGTGTACCCTATCCTTTGAAAAAGCTGTTTAAATAGCATGACATTCAGAAAGTCTGTAATGAAGGATGTGAACCCTTAGCTACCAACAACTAGGCTACTGGCTGACATTATTTTAGCTTCTCATTTTGTAGCTGTTGTAAATAAGCCTAAAATAAACATGCACCACCAGCAGCTCTAGTCACCTTCCTCATATCATCCAAATTACAGAAAGCTATAGAATCTGATTTCTTTTAGAACACCTCTGCAACACTTTGTGGACATCAACTAAAAAAAAGAGACTTAAAAGTGTGAGATTCAGTACTCCTGCCTAACAGATGGAGAAATTGAGACAAAGGCAAAATTACTTTTTCGAGATTACACAGCAAGTCAATAGCAGAGTACAATTACAATTCAGAGCCTTCTAGTTTCTAATTCTATAATTGTCTTTCCAAAATCAAATCTATTAGCACAACCAAATATGCTGTTTCAGTGATGGCCGTGAATGCTCCATTCTTTTGAACACTCCACCCCAGGTATCACAAACTGACCGTTCAGATGACGACACGTGAATAATTTACAGCCATATTAAACATCTGAATTCAAATTACTTCACATCTCAAGTTTCTTGAGATTACAGGGAGTAAATTTCACTCCCTGTTGCTGAGTGTAGACTGCATTTAACAGACACCACCTGGCATGAGTAAATCTGTCCCCGAGTCCCACACACTACTGCATCCGAAAAGTCTGGCCAGAGATCAACTGCTGCTCCTAGCCCTGGCAACTCATACTCGCAGGTCTCTCTCTTCACCACCTGACGTTGCTCTCAGCAAGCGAGCCCTTGTTTGAACACCTCCCCAGCAACCCACCAGCACAACTGACAAATTGTACCAGAGAGCTGCTCTTTTTTTCTGACAGAACCAAGGGGCTGGATTAACTGCCTGGGAAGCAATAAGACCAGCTGCCAATTACTTTTCCTAGAAAAAAAACCCCTGCAGACCCTCACTTCATCTGATGGCCAACTCATTCAATCCACAGCTCAGTCCTCACGCGTTCCTCATGATCCTCCAGGAAAGTGGGTGGGCCTGGAAATCACTGGGGTTTCTGGACGTACATACAGTTTACCTTAAAGGTGTACCAATAGCTACACTCACAAGGTATCACAGGGGTTCACAGCATACAGGTCTTTTCTTCTGCCGGAACAAAAAACACAGTTCACACCTACAAATGTGTACCATTAACTCTAATCTGAGAATTTGAGCTTTTAAAATCTCCAGTTGCTTAGACTACTTAACTGGCAAAGCATGTTAAAGGTGTAAAACTTTTCCAAGAAATTTCTCTGCTTACATTTTATTTACATGCACAAGCTCCAGTTATTTAGAAAGTAGTAGTTCTTATTTGTGAGTGCTTAAATTTCAACCAAACTTTTTGAAGTACAGCAAGTTTTCCACTAGTTCAAGGTTCTTTGGTTTTGAGGACGCTTTTACATTTTGAATCAGTCTGTCTCTCTTTAGTTAAATGAAGCTATCCATTTCTCTCCCCCTTCACTGCCATGAACTTGTTTGATGCCCCTTAAGGTGCGTGTGTATGTTAACTAACCTGCTTCTCTCTCTCCAAATCCACATTTCCAGTGATGAGATAGATGACTGAAAAGACAACTGCCCAACACATGGGAACCAGTCAATAACTATTGCCTCTGGGTTGCTTGGCCACAGCTTCCCAAGCTTAGCTTCTCATTGTCTACCAAACACCTAGAAAAAAAAAGATGTAATTATAAAAGTTACTGCAATTTTAAAGTTGTAGGATTATAACTGGGCAGAAAGTTCTTCAAGACATACTATCCAATGTCACAGCAGCCTCAAACAGTGCTCAACCAATTTCACCTTTTCTAAACTGGGGACGCTCTCTCACAGTACTCTGGCAAACTAGTAGCAGTAACTGGATAGTTGTCCAAAAGTTTAGTTTGGTACCTTCTGTTGAGAACTTGTGGTTCACAAGAAGATCGAACACTCCTGCCTCAAGCATAGCCATATTCAGAAGCATGAGGAACACCACTGGGGGCTGTAGCAATTTTGGCTGGCTAATTGTAATTCATGGATACCAGTCCATTAGAGTTTGCATTCAACAGTATGCTTGGCTGTGTGACCTCTGAGGCATTACTGTTCCCAGTCGTTCTCCCCACACCTCTATTAGGAGAGAGTTGTTTCAAGGGATATAGAAAAAAGTTGTATTTAAAAAAAAAACCCAAAGAAAAAAAAAGTATAATTCTAAAGCCTCATTGATTTATGTAAGTGAGCCTAAAGCTTTGCAGAAACTTAAGGCAAATTAGCTGAAATCTGAAATGACTATTTTTATCTTCTTTGCTGTAGACACCTACACAAAATGGTTTGCAAACTCCACCCAAAAAGGCAATGATTCCCAGGTATTGCCTTTTTATTTGGGTTAAGGTTTGGGAAACTACAGAATAGTAGGTACACCAGAAACATCAGAGAGGACTTATCTGAAGAAAGAGGAGGCTAAGAACGCTTCTGAATACATTGTGAACGGTCAATATATCATTAAATGACTTTAGACTTTAAACTTAGAAAAATGTTGATTACTTTACACTAGTTAAAATACCACCATCTCCCCGCAAAACCCACAATGATCAGCAGCAAGGGTTATTTACATTGGCATTACTGAAGCTACGTGGGATTGTGTCCGCTGCAACTCAATAGTTAAAAGAAATTTTTACCTCACCTGTGAACCAAGACAAAAGCTAGAACATCATCTTTCCATGTAGCATATTTAATATTATTTGCCACTTAAGAGCCCACCTGAGTTTGAAACTATCAGTTCTGTTATCACAGCTTTCGACATCTACTTTTTTTTTTAAGAAAGATTCATTGTATGTTGTAATAATGCACAGTCAGCGGCGTTTATTTTCATTTTGCTTTAATTAAACACAAATGCATCTCAGAGTCTGACGATTCAACTTTACCCTTACTAACTTAACAGCGAGGTGACTGTAAGGCTTCACGGCTAAGATGACAACAGGTCCTGAAAGTTATGGCTTCCCATTTCTGCTCTCAACATCCACGGTCTGAAGTTACGGCAAGGGCCATCAAGAACTTAACTTGCTCTACGTTAGCGTTAAGATGAAACATTGTCACCTACACCATTTTGCGATTTGCGTCCCGGCAGTCAGCTCTCAGAAGTGACGGGGCAGCCAGGGAAGAGAGCGCGGTCCCAGCGGCAGGGACGTAGAAAGCGGGACTCGAGGCCCGCCAGGCGAACACCGCGTTAACCCTCTCCTCTCCAGGGCCCCGCAGCGGCGCTCCCAGCCGGGAGAGGCTCCCGGCCGCGGGGCTACAGCTTCCGCTGCTTGTGCCGGGGGTTGGTCTTGCAGTAGACGTACAGCCGGCCCCGCCGCCGGACGATGAAGCAGTCCTTGCAGCGCCTCTTCAACGAGGTTTTCGTCTTCAGCCCCGCCAGGAGCGGCGGCAGCAGCGCGGGCGGCGGCGGGACGGCCAGCAGGCCGCGGGGGGCGGCCGCCCCGCACCACAGCGGCAGGGCCCGGCTCACCGCCGCGGGCAGCGCCGCCGCCCGCCACCACGGGGCCAGCGAACAGAAGGGCGAGCGGCCCAGCGAGCGGAGCGGCCCGGCGGCGGCCCTGGCCAGGAGGGACAGCATACTCCGCGCCCTGCGGGGACAGCGCATGGGTCAGGACACTCACCCCCCTCCCCTTCTCACCCCTTCCGCGCCACCAACCGCCACCAACCGCCCCCAGCCCCTCACGGAAGGCGCCGGGCACTGACCGGCACCGCCGCTGCTCCCCTCTTCACACCGCCGCCACGGACACCCCCTCAGCCGGCCCCGCGCATGCGCGTACGCCGCGGCCCGGCGGAAGAGCGCGGGGGCCAGAGAAGGGCGGGGCAAGCGGGGCAAGCGCTGCGGCCGCGCCTGCGCCCGCCCGCCGGAGCGGGGGTCACGTGGCCGGCTCAAGATGGCGGCGCCCGGCGCGACCTTCCGCTGCCTGCTGCCGCTGAGCCGCTCGCTGTCGTCCTGGCCGGTGGCGGCTGCTGCCGCCGTTCGGTCCTACGGCGTGCGGGCCTCCCATACCGGCGAGCTGGTGACGCACACGGGGCAGGTAAGCGCGGTGCCGCGGCGAGAGGAGGGCGGCCCGAGGGTCGGTGCTGCTCCTGCGCTGCCCGGGGAGGGAGGGCGGGCGCCTCCGGGCTGCATCTCCCGCTGTGCCGGCGCCTGAGGGAAAATGCTGCCGGGGCTGCGAGCGGGATGCTGGTGTGCTGCTTCATTTAGTACGTGCTGTGGAAATTAATGCTCTTGGATGACGCGTAGGTAAAAGGTACGCACGCTTTCAAAAAAAAGGCTGTTAATCTTAATAACAGGGTCATTGGCCATGACCGAGCGCTGTGGTCTGAACCCAGCATCTGATACAGCTGAAGAGTTGGCCCTCGTGTCAGTGCCTTGTAACTCCATTTTATCTGTTCTTTAATGTAAAAACTGAGCGTGCAAAATAGAGAGGCTTGTGTAGTATTTTGTGGAGATGTGAAAGAGGCATGGCTGGTGGAGCTGACCTGGGAAGGTTCTCACTGTGGTTACTTGACCCATAAATAAATGGGAAACTTGAATTTCCTAGTTTAGTTCACCTTCCAGATGGCAGTGTGGGATCAAGGAACAGCATTATAAGTAATAAATCTTTTGTTTGCCTCTAAGGTCAGAGCTAAGGTTTTTGTTAACTGGCTTTAAACCTCATCCCCCCTCCTTTTTCTTTTCTACTTTCCAATCTAAGATTTATTTTCCTGTGTGACAGAAATGGAAACTACTTTTTCTGTGTGGTACGTATGTGTAAGATGATGCAATACTTGAAACGGAGGAAACTATTTAAACTATTTAATCTTGACAGTGCTGTAGCCTTTCTGTTCTTTGGTTATGGTCATTGCTTTTTAAATAAGATCAAGTTTATTTTATACTTTAGGTATATGAAGAAAAGGATTATAGAAGAGTTAGATTTGTTGGACGACAAAAGGAGGTAACTCATTCTACTTTTACTCATGGGAGAGGGGGTGGTTTGTGGGTTTTTTTAATACCTGATATTGATGTGCTCACCTTGATTGTTATTATAAAAACCAGAAACCAACAAACCAACCAAACCCAAAAACCACAACCAAAACCAAGCAAACAAAAAACCCTACCAAAACCAAACTGTTTTGGATTTTGGGTTTCGGTGGGGTTTTTTCACTACAGCGAAAATTCTTCCTTTAAGACAGCTTATAGTAGCTTCTGTGTACCTACCTACTTTTGGTAAATTTGGAAAATTCAAGACTTGCTCTATACCTGTTAAGTGCTTACATTTAGGCTGTGGAAGCTGTAGGCATTTGAGCATCTTAAACTTGGACCACTTTTTGTTTTAAGCGTGTGCTTTAAGAAAACTTTAAGCATGCTTTTAGTGCTATTTGTGTTCAGAAAAATCACATAATTAAATGCTCTGCTGAATTGTGGCTCTATATATCTGTTTAAATGTGTGTTTTGAAGCTTAATTTGCCTCTGCATAGTTAAAATCTTGATCTTTACCCGAACTACATAAGATTTTTTAATGAGGGCACTTCATTTCCAGAGGCTGGGAAGCATTTGCTGAAACAGTGATGTGATTTAACAAATAAAACTAAAATTTAGAGTATTCTGAAATAACGAAGCCTCAAGGGCAAAGTCTAGTAACACCAGCATCGGCCAAAAGTACTACTGTGAAGTTATCTTGTGGGCCTGTTGTTGCTGCATATCAATAGAGTGGGTATGTGAAATTGTAAGTCCTTTAGCACCGAGTTCTCCCTAATGATTGAGCAGCACGGCTCCCTGAGGGATCTACTGGCCTTTGGGAGAGAAACAGATTGTTTCAGCTAAATTGTATTCCTCAATGCCTGAGCATCTGGTTAGTGCCTTCATGTTAATGCTATAAATGTGTATGTATAGTAGAGGCATATAAGGTGTGGTAGATTTTTAAAGTAGTTATGTATAAATATTCCCTTCCTAAATTAACCTGAACTAATTATGCTGATTTCTGAGTTTTTGTATTGAGTTTACCTCATTGTATCACAGATACAATTTGTACTCGTGCTGTGTGGCAAAAATAGGGGTTCTATATGGGAAATAGTTAAATGAAAACATCACTTAAAATGCTGAAGTAGTTTACTTCTAGGAGGATAGTGGCAAAGTAGGTCTCTCCCAAATGCAATGCCTGTTTCTGTGATACTTCTGTAACTGTAGGAAATGCTCCTTGAGCCTAATTCTCCATAGGGCACAGGTCCCTCTGATGTGCCTTTGCCAAGCAGCTGATTTTGGACTTACTTTCTGTGTGGTGAGGAACACCCAGGGTTTTCACCCTTCTCCAGCAAAAGCCGAGCTTTATGTCTGCTGAGCAAGGTTTAATGCTAGGTTTTAATTGTGACGTCGGAACAAAATTTACATGTTAAATACTGAAATGATCCTCATCTGTGCTTATTAAGGGGATCTCTCTCTAGAGACTTTGCCATAACCCTGGGAGATCCCCCAGTGTATTTCAGCTGCTAGTATTAGGGTTTCACAGCTGTGTCTGTAGTCCAAATGTTGTCTTGTTTCCGAGCCTGTGAAGTTGGTCACTGTATTTTCTCGGTTGCGTCTTCTCTTTGCCTTCAGTGTGCTCTGGGTGGTTGAGCCTGGCTTGTGATCAGCCCAGTCCAGCCACAGCAGCTTTCTTGTCTGGGGACGCAGCCTCTGGATGCAGGTGCCCTCAGTGAGGAAGTCTGGGCCCGCGCCTGGGTGCTGCATGTGGCCTCTCCGGGCGGTAGCCAGGCCCAGGGACATGGCCCAGAGTATTGTGGATATTGTCCCCTCAGTTCTGCCAGCCTCATTGTTAATGAAATCCATGTGTTTTAGCTAAAATCATTGTTCTCTGCGCTGGATGTGCGGAACCGGGGGATTAGTGCTCTCTGGTAAGGGCCTAAAGCAAGTAGCTGTGAGAAAACTGAGCGTGGCAACTGTTAAACTGCATCTGTTGCAGTCTTACTAGGGCCATCCTGCCCTTGTACAATCCTTAAGGTACCACAGAACCTATTTTGACACTGCCATTCCCACTTTGGCTCTACCCTTTCTGTTGGGCTGGTGCAGCAGCGAGGGCAACTGACCTCAGAGCTGCTACTGTTTAAATATAACCTCCTGCCTTCCCTCTGGATCTTTGGACCTGGGTCTATTCCAAGTTTGTTTTTCTCTCTCAGCCTTGCAGACCATGTGCTGGCACAGGCAAGTAGGTGGAAAGAAGCAGCAATGGGATTGTTAAACTGGTGCTATGGCCAGGAAAAAAAGTTGTTCATTGAATTATGCATTGGGCAAGGAGCATTTGCATGTACTGAGGGAAACAGCCCCTTCCTGCTAACTACCTCTGTGCTTTAATTGAAGGGACGCGATGTAACTGAAACCACTTTTTTTTTCCCCTCACAGTTTTTCCTCAATCTCTCTTTTTTTTTTTTTCCCTGGAATGTTTTCCCTGTGAATTCCTAGACTTTTGTTTAGTAGGCTGAACGACAGACAAATCATAGTTGTACAGCAGATGAGAAGTTCTTGCTTCCCCTTTCTCCCCACAAATACCTTTGCGGTTAAGAAGTATTGGGAATAGAGGAGTTCTGCTTCTGATCTCGAAGCAGGGGTGCATCACAGTGCTATCTCTCTCCTTCTTTAGCGTGAAAGGAAGGATGCACAACTTGGAACGTTATTAAAAACAGCACTAAAAATCCTTGCAACTTAACTAAGATCACATGTGACTTGCACACACAGGCCCCAGGCAGTGAGGTTCTTGATGTTGTCAATTTGCTTCAATACTGAAAGTTAATTTTTTGTTAACTTTATTTAGCTATCATCTTCTTTAGGTAAAGAAAGTCCTGTTGTTGGCAAAACTGACTTTTCCACTGCTGTACCAAAAACGCAAATTTTGGGGAGACTTAATTGGAGGCTTGGCAAAAGAACCTAGGTGGTTGTGTACTAGAACGATATAAAAATACCGTTGTAATTCTTAGGGATTCATTTAATGGACACTTAGCTATTTTATACTTTTTTCTAAGAATCTCATCTTCATTCAGATGCCAGCATGTTTATGAACCTTACACACAGAGCAGCAGATAGTACCTTCTTTGGGTGTGCATGTTATTTTACGTTCTTGCATGTGTAACATCACCTTTGAAAAAGCTGGCCCCTCCTGGAGCATGTTTAGCTGAGGGGTAGGGGTGGTTGTCTGCTCGGTGCTGGCTCGGAGCGGGTTGGAAGAGGCTGGTGTGGATGAGGGAGGAAGGCGCTATGGCTGGGTGCTGTAGGTCCTGCTGAGGCACAAGTTGCTGTGTCGCAGGCCTGTCCAAAGGTGGATATGTTTGCCAGGACATGTAGATGGGCTCTAGGAAAAAGGCCTACTTGACAGTGATGTGCATATTCAGGAAGTGTGGATAAGATGGATTTACAGAGTGGCATAGTGACATTTAGAGGTTTTTCTTTTTTTCTAATGCTGAACAACTTGCCTTTCTGACTGGTGTTATGCACCACGGTCATGTTTTCCTGATATTCCTGTGCAGTGATAGAATAAGGTGCATGGTGAGAGGCTCTAAATTACCAGCAGTTGTTTTATCTCGCTCTTGACCTTACTTGTCCCACCATTATTTTTGAGTTTATCAGCAGTGAGTCTTTTGCAATTTTATCATGTAGTCGCTAAAGCAGAATACAGAGGCAGTGTCAGTTAAGTATCTTCTGTTCTTGGCTGCTTGTTCCTGCTCACCTCTCTGCTGAATCTGTTTAGGTCACGTTGTAAACCTGAGCACTGATGTGGCCTGCGTATCAGGGGAAGGGGATTACTTTTGCAGAGTTTAACATGCTTAGGTCACTGATCTGGCTTATAGCACAGCCTAAGAGTTGGTGGAGGAGGTGGGAGGAAAAATATGCAAGAACTTCTCAAGATGGCTGTAGCGGAACTGCTTGGGGTGGCAGTAAATAGCAATTGCTTTCTATTTGAGTGGGGAAGGTATCTGAAAGCTTCCTTTTTCTCTTACAGGTGAACAAGAATTTTGCGATTGATCTGATAGCAGAGCAGCCTGTGAGTGAAGCTGAAAGCAGAGTGATATCATGCGATGGTGGTGGCGGAGCTTTGGGACATCCTAAAGTATACATAAACTTGGTAATATCTTTTGATCTGTGCATAGCATGTTTTGCCTGTCAGTTCTTGTTTGTAAGATCATCTACTTTTTGGCATGTTAGTTTAACACAGTGAAAGGATTAACCACCTGAGGTGTTAATTTTATTTGGTGCCTAATATATAATTAAGATTTCTACTCAGAAGAGCTACAGGGTTCCATTTGAAGATACCAGGCATTTCTTGCTCTTGATTTTGATTTGTTTGGTGGGATAATCAATTTTTTTGAAAAAATAAATCAACTATGAAGTAATATGAGCAAGCAGTGCCTTGTGAGCAAAAAATAATATGCTTGCTGTGTTTTGAGAAACTTACTCTAATTATTTAAATGCCACTGTGTAGACTGAGAATACATTTGCAATATTCTTGGGAATATGCAACTTATTTTGAATCCTGCACATTCAAGAAAAAAAAACAAGACAAAACTCTTTCAGTCTGTGGGAATCTTGGTAGATTGAAGGTTTCCATCATGGTCAGAGAATCAGTGAAGAATAAATGTCGTCTTATCTTAATATTTACCCTGACAGTAGTGATAGTTTCCAGTGTATTCTTATTCTAGAGAGTAAGAATATTGAGGCTACTGTCACATGACCTCGGTGGAATCAACGATGACCTGTTGCTTAGGTACTGTTCTCAGGCAGACCCTGACTGCAGATGTCTTAAATTCTTTGCTTGCTCGCTTAAACTTTGACATTTGCTTAATACCCAAAAGAATCATGTGGGAGAGCTGCTGTCCTTTAGTGTCAGTGTTGTTGTGACTCCTAACTATAATCATAAGCATTTCTATTTTGAACAAAGTAAGCACTTTATAATGATTCATTTTACATTATTCAACGTCAAATGCTTGGAGGTTCTAGTTCATAAAACTTAGGAAGCTTGTGTTCTTCAGTCTTCAGTTAACTTCTGTAGCACACTGCTGATCGGTTGCATTTATGTTGTTTTGTTTGATGTGCGCCATGCTCTTCTTGAAGAATGCTTTATTTTTTTGTGAATTTTGAGATCTTTTTGTGTTAACAGTCAAATTACAAGACATCTGTGTTTTAGTTCTTGAAAGCTAATGTCTGCAAAGAGAGAATGGTATTAGACCAGCTTGTTTCCCCTAGCCCTAACAATTGAAATCCAGGCTTTCGGGGGGTGGAGGGTAGTCTGGATTTTTCATTTCTAATCCTGTATTAAGGAAGGGGAACCATGAGTTTACTTCATTTAATGACTGCAAATAGTCATGTTGCTAAATAACAGAAGATCCCTTAGTGTTTATCTAACTGTCTTGTCTTTTGTTGTGTTAAGGAGGACTACAACAACAGCTCACGGTCAGTTGCACTTCTAAATTTTTTAAAAAATTTAGATGTATCTTTTGGAGAGAAGAATAAAATTTTTTACAGTAGTAACTGCTACTTTTCTCTAAAATGTTGTCTTTCAGAATTTCTCCTAGAATCCTACTGAAATTTCCTACTTTGTGCAACTAACTGTCAGCTTACATTACTGGCCAAAATTCCTGTCTAGGTGTAACTTGGAATGCCAAATCCTTTTCTGTGTTAAAATAATTATGAAATGATCTTTTCAGAACATTGGAACAGATATAACTGAACTCACTTGTCCAGTTTGGTAAGAGGATCCTTTATTGCTGAAGAGATACCACTTGGCTTGACTTTAAAATTACATTGTTGGGATTAGGCCTGGTAGTTAAAAGGCTGGCAGAAGGGAAGCTGCATAGGGTACAGAAATCAAGCACGAACCTCATACTATTGGTCTTACTTCTAGTGTTCCAAATAAGGTGAAACTCTGTACTTCAGCTATATTGATCCATTTTAAGATGGCACATATAAATAAGAGAAAATTTGTAATTTCCAGAAGTTTTATAAAGTGAAACTAGCAGCTGTTGTATTTTTATATTTTTGCAGGACAAAGATACAAAGACTGGAACATGTGGCTACTGTGGACTTCAGTTTAAACAGAAACATCACTGAAAGATTACCCCTGCGTGCTTGCAGATTTCTGTTCAGATGTTAACGTTTAACTATAAATAAACAACATATTTAGAAACTCAAGATTAGCATTTTTGTTTATCTTAACTATGGAAAGTCCGGTCTGTACCTTTTTAAAACCCAGCTTGTCAAGTATTTGAGAGCTGAATGGCATTACAATATCTGCTTTGTACTTAATCTGGTTTTCATGGAACAAATGTCCTGCCTTGTTTGGCAGACTTCTTGCAGGCTTGGAAGTGGTGTCTGGCTGCAGCATAGGTTTGGTTTGTACTAGGTAGATTTGTATTCTTTTCAACACTGAATTGGATATAAATGTTTACTGGGGGATTAATTATCCTAGGTGTTTGTCTTTTGGCATTGTTTGACACCCTTAATTTGTTCATGGCCTAGTATCTATAGCTAGATTCACAAATGGAAGCACAAAGATGATATGATACTCAGCAGTACAACACTTACTCCTGGAAGCAAGATTGTCATCTGTGAATTAAGTAGCTACACTTGCCACTTGTTTAAAAGAAACAGCCAGTTCCTTAGAATGGTAATCAGTGTGAGCTGGCGAGCTATCTAAGCTGGCATATGTGAAAGGTGAGAACGTAAGCATTTGGCCTCTATTTGAGAGGATCAGAGCCTAAATATCTGATTCTGCTTGGGATTCAGACCCTTGAAACCTCTTTTGGAACTGGGTCTTGTCAGACTCAAAGTAGGGATTACTCCATTACAGGTAGTAGCTTCTGCTCCTTTAATACAGATAATCTGACAATGAGAGCATCCACCTATGTGTAACACCACCTAGGCTGTGTGAGGCTGGTTGTAGGACATCATCTACCTTCCTGCTTAATTTTACTTATGTAGCATTCCATCATATAAGCATGACTCTCAAACAGGGCATGTGTCTAGAGAAGGAGGGTCTGAGTTTTGGTCTTTGCTCCAGAAAGTATTTTAATCTGTTGTCAGTAACTTTTTAAAATGCTGGTGATGGAACATGGTCCCAGGTAGTAATTGCTGCTTGGCCAAAGTTTAATGGGCCATGATTCTAAACCTGTTGTTACCACTTTAATGAAATTGATGTGGTGGTGGTACCAAATTGTGGTGGTATCAAATTGAACCAAATTATGTGGGCCTACAGCTGCTTAACTTGCTTATGTCAATTTATAGATGAAGTTGAACCGACACAGTCAGGTGTAAAGCAAGGTCTGAACTATTCTGTCTGTAGAAGTTGTGTGTTTAGAGGCTATACTGCAATTACTCGCATGCATGTACACCCCTCCTTTTTTCATTCATTCCACCTGTAAGAGCTTAACCTCCCTTTCTGTCTCTTCCCCTTCTTCCTCCTTCCCTCTGTTTTTCTCCTTTCCATTGCTGCTGGTTGCAGCGATCATCTGACTGGCCTTCAATTCATTCTTTGTAATAACCTAGATTTAGGAAGTAATATTAGAGTTATGCATTGTAAATTCAGAGTAGGTTACTGAGCGCTGACTTTTCTATAAGCTCAGGTCTGACCAAGGCTAGATGGCTGTTATGATGGTTGTAGTTTTGTAATGTTAGTGCAGCGGCCAAGTTCAAGAAGATTTAATGCATGTTGCATTTCGAGTAGCACCTGAGCATGTACAAAGGTGGCAAAGGATCCTTTCATAAAACCCAGTAACTTGCATTCAGCCTATCTGACCTTGTACAAATGATCTGTCAACTGAGCATAAATGGTCTTCTGGTAAGTCCATCTCATGCTCTAAATATAAAGTAATTACTTGAACTTGCAGTGTCTGTCTTTAAGCATAAATCTGGTTACTTTTTAGTCTGGCTCTCTACCAGTTTGTAGAGCATCTTGGTTTGCATAGTTCTCTCATGGTGCAATCATCTCTGCAAAGAGACCTGAAACAAGTAATCATACATGGTCCTCTTCCTTGGGCTTTTGATTTTCCTATGAATAATATATCTGCTTGGATCACTGCTGCTCATAATAAATTAACAATGTTTAAATTGGCATGGTATCTGCTGAGGACCTAGACAAATCCCATCCCCTTGGTCTCAACTATGGAATGCTGTTCTTGGATATTCTCCCTAAAGTACTTGTGATATGTGAAGCTGTTGACACCAGTGAAACAAAGAAGGTCTCTACTTCGCTCTGGTGATCTTCACAGGAAAACTTCAGACTTTGCTCCTTATCGTTTCCTGTGTGCTAAGTTTATATATCCAGTTGGTAATGGCTGTTTATATGAAGCCTTGCACTTTGAGCCACACCATCCACATACCTGTGGAAAGGCCAACCTTGGTCTGCCGCAGGAAGTAGTGAGGGAAAACAGAAACTTTTACTGTGGTGGTCACAAGCAGATACACATGAAAATGGATCTATGAGGATAGACTAAAACACATCAGTATCAAAGTGAAGATAGACTAAAACACGTAAGTACCAAATCAGCATTGCAGTTCTCGGGCAACAAATTCAGACTAGAAAGCAATATGGAATAAAACTTTCAGACTTAAATTCTATGTGTTACTGTTTTTGTTCTTCATACATAATTCATCCCAGGCTGGAACTATAGTCTCTTACTCTGATTACCAGAGTACAAGCTATGGTATATAACAGAGTATAACCAGAGTTATACTCTGTCGCTATGGAAATATGAAGTATTCTACACTGATGTGTATCTTGTCTTAACTGTATCTTGCCTTTACCTCCTAAAACCAGATAGGCTCTTTTCCCTTTCCTGCCACATACATTAGTGATTTTCACCAAGAAAAGCTTATGTATTTAAACTTCCAAAACAAATAAAGACCATCCATCCTTTTCCTCATATTACTTGGTAGCTCTCTGTACTCTAATTAAAGAAGTAACGAAAATGAATTTACAGGGCAAGTCCTGTTTGTTCACAAGAGCACAAAGCACTGCTATGACTACAGCATAATATGCAAGTGCACCTTTTTTAGAACTTCTTTCAGTCATATGGCATCTGATTGTGCTCTGGAGGTTGCTCTTACAACAAGCTTCTCCAAATCAGCAAATAGCATCCCTATACTTGTTACTCTCTGACCTGCCAGTAACACTTGCACTTTTTATTTAATGCTATTGCAAGTATCAGATAAAATACAGCATCCTGTAATAGCAATAGAAATGTTTGGTTCTGTAATATCCACATCGTTGGCATTCTTTGGTATGTTCCCTGCTATTGGTCTGTGTTTTTCTGAGAGGCAGTTCAGTCTTTCTGTGGTAGTCTCTGAGCATGTCGTCTAAATTTAAAGCCAGGGATCCTTGAGGAGCACATCTGACAATTCAGTTTTGCCAATGGAATAGATTGATCAGGGAAAAATGACTCTGCATTCTCCTTGTCATAAAGTTTGTGGCACAAATTGTCATGCATCTCCCCCTCCAGAGGTCCATCAGCCCTTGTGTAACTAGGGAAGAATAGCAGTTTCAGTTTTCATAATCAGAGGCAATATAGTAGAGCAAAAAAAGTAGAATTAAAAACATGATATGTATTGTTGCTGTAAATGTCACTCTGATGTGATCATCCTTTCACATGCTTTTCTTTTTGCCAAGCATTGCCCAGTGTTAGTAGCTTGTGCAACAAGATACATGTTGAAGACCTCGCATGCCCACGTAGTGACAGCTTTCATTCCATGCTTTCCAGATTCCAAATCATTTTCTACTGACTGATTGCAGCGGGGGGTTGCAAGTGGAATGTGGTGATCATCCGTTTTTCCATGCACAAAGCAGCTCGTGGAGCTCAGATGTCTTTGAGATATGGTGAATTTAACTGACAGTTACCAGAACTTATTTTTCTGCACCTGAAAGTTATGCAGTCATTATTGATTATTCCAGGTTTGCATTGCCATCCAATCACTTGATGCTCATTTCGCCATCCAAAATCCTCAGCATGATGTGATGGAGCACTGGGAACATTGCCTTAAAGCACCTCTGTTTTTTTTAAAGGGGCTGTTGGTTTCCCTTAGTGTGATACAAATGCTGTGAGAATATGCATAACTGCACTTACCCATACATCATCTGCTGATACAACATCCTGCTTTAGGAAGTCCTCCCCATCAGCCTGCTGTGCACACATTTTTATTGACATACTGGCAGCTGTATGCCAGGACAAATGCTATCAACAGCACTTTCCAGTGGAGATGTCATTTTAGTGAGCACTAGAATTCAAGCAAAAAGTTCTTATCCCTAAGCAGTGTAAGCAGTGTGAATCCAGTCGTGAAATGAAAATATACTTAAACATTATGGAATTTGTAAAACTAGCTGCAGCATTGTAGGTGTTTTCCCACCTTTTTAACATTTGGCTTTGGATGTATTTTCTCCTTTACTTTTTTAAACTTTCTTCCTGTTTTCATTCTTGTCCTCTTCCATGTTTCTGTTTCTCCCCTTCCCCCAATCCCTTTATTAAGGACTAGGTCTTTGACAAAGCAATGGTTATCTTATAATAAAGTTGTCTCTTTGGAACAGCCTCTAATGCTTATCTCCTGCTTCAATAAAAGAGTGCCAAACAAAAGCCTGTTCTTTCTGAAACTCTCTCACTTGGTCAAAGGCATAAATTAAAGTGATCTAAGTAGGCAGGCATTTGGCTAGATTTGCTCTTAATATGTGGATCAAGAAATCCAGAGTGCTTTCACTACAGTCATTAATGATTAAAATGAGATCTCTTTATTTTGGACTAATTACAAACGTAGGAGAAAGACCTAAGAGACTTTATTGTATAGCAACCTGGTAAAATATTGCATAAACTCTGTTAGTCTTCAGTTATGATTTGTCTTAACAGCAGATCATTTCTGGTTGTGTTAACTTTGGCTAAATATTGAAATTACTGACTTTCATTGGCATGAATAACTTTCTAAGATTTAAATTTGTTTTCTCTATGGGAGATATAAGGAAGAGGAAGAAATTAGCGTAGAAGCCTGCTGTAATATATTTACTTGGGACAGAATGATTTCTAATTTTTTTTTTCCAAAAGATGTAGTTAGGAACACACACACACACACACAAAAAATAAAGATTTTTCTGACCGTATACATTCTTCTACTAAACTTTAATTTGTTGTAAGAAAGAGTCAGTTTCAAGAAAACTTGGAGGAGTAAGGTGGTTCTTTGTTTCCAGGAAGGAATTGTTGATGAAGGGAAGGAGAAAATCGCACAAGATGCATCTTCTCTCTCCTCTCTAAATAGTCTGCAATTGGTAGCAGACCTATGATTTAATACCTAATTAGACTCAGGGAAGTATCTTAATCCTTGGACCGTGAAGTGCTCTTTGGAAGCTTTTCCCCTTTACAAAATGTAAAACCTGGTTCTTGGGCATCAGCTGCTGAAAGGAAATCTGTTTTAGATACTAAAAAAATGGATTTCTAAACAAATTGGTGTAACAGTGACTGTAGCAGAAAACCTTAAATGGTGATACAAAACAAGATTATTAAGCCTAAGCATCTGTTCATTATCTGTAGGAAATAAGATAATGCTGTATTGGAGAATTCTTATGTGACTGATGTGTACTGCAGATTTCATGTTAACAGTCCTAAATCTTAACCTAATCAAATTATGTCCTGAACTCTGACTTAAAACAGTAAGGACAGGGACTTTCTTTTAGTGTCTTTTGCTAGACAACTGTGAGGTTGTTAGGGGTTTTTCTGAGTGCTTTACATGGGTAGCGAGACTGTACAGAAAAATAACTTCTTTGGCAGCATATGAGTAAATAAGGAAAGCGTATCAGGTGGGTGCTAAGGATACAGTAGTGTGATTGAAGATACAGGCATTGGTATCTGCCTGACCTAACTGTAACCTGGAGTGCCTGGGTGTAAGGGAGGTTGGACACTGAAAATGAAAGATTGTCAGAAAAAGGTTTTCTTCCATAAACATATTCTGTGTGGCAAGGATTCCACTGGTGTCCCCAACAGCCCAGGTCCTTCTGTGAGGGGAGAGGGCATGGACAGATTTGAAATGAAGCATTGTAAAGGCTGAAGCTGGCAGAGGGATCGGAGCAGTTGCCCTCTTGGTCGGCTCCAGAGCTATAAATCCCATCAGCTGTGGCCTCCTGCAGAGCGCTCTCAGGAGCAGCACACCTAGAGTGAGAACTGGACCTGCTCCAAGTTCAGTTTGTGCCAACTCTGAAAAACAAGCTGAGTGACATGCGGAGGGGGGATACAGGGGCTAATGTTTGAGTGTAGTGTACTAGTCACTCATAACCATGAGGATCAGGAACGAGGCTATTGCCTGTCTACATGTGGGAGAAGATTCTTACCTAATATTGTTGATTTATTAATTGATTTATAAACATTCTTGAGTTGATTTTGATTCTTGTTCCTTCTGCACAGGTATGTTTCTGGAGGTTTAAAATACTTGGACTCAGTGCCTATGAATTGGATGTGGTGAAATCTGGTATTTTCAGATCTGGTAACTGAGTTTCCTAGATTTCTGGATGGGAGTTCAAGTTGGCTCTGTTTGTACTTGAGGAGGATGGGTTGCCTGGGTTTTTAGGAAGGACCAGTGAGGTATTTGAGCTGGCTGTTTTTATTCTTTGGCAGAAGCCTTTGGCAGAAGGATTACTGACATTATCTGTACACATGTATGTTGCAATGTAGTCCACAGTTGTGGTCTCCAGTTAGGAACACTGAATGTCAAGCCAGAACACATACTTGGGTTTATTTTGCTTGGCTTATGCTCCTTGATGACCTTCCTGTGACCAAAGCAAAGGCAAAGTGTAGGGTCAGGAGAAAGAATGGGACTAAGGTACAGCTGGATCTTGGAATGATTTGGCGTCAGGGCTTTGGAGTCTGGGAAGTTTTCAGAGTCCTGTGGCTGAGAAGTAGCCCTGCATACCTGGTTCCTGAATCACAGCAACAGCTACTGGTTGCATAGCCAGAAATGGCTGTGATTTGTTTGCATATAATAAAGCTGTGCCAATAAAACACTGTTCAACTTATTTGTAGAAGGCCTGGAAAAGGTGCTGGAAAGTGAAATGGCAAATCTTCCTTATCAGTTTATTTGAGATAGTAAAGAGAAAGTTATTCTGAAAAATTACCAAAGGAGCTTTTTAGACTGACTGGGGAACACCCCCCACCCCCCCAAGCAACTGAAGTGTGGTGTAGATAAATGTAAAGTGTTGCATGTGAGCTTAGTTTCACATACAAAATTATGAATCTGAGCTATTATCAACTATTATCTGAGCTGAATCAGATAGGAGTGAGATTCTAGGGTTATCATATTTCAATTTTTTTAAAAAATCAGCTCAAAGCTCAGTAGTGGTCACAAAATCAAGTCTATATTAGGAATTATTGTGAAAAGAACAGTGTGAAACAGAAAACAGTTATGCTGCTGCCTAAACTCATTTTTTACCCATACCTTGTATTTTCCATACAGTTCTGGTCCTCCTATTTAAAAAAAAAAAAAAAGAAAGGAGGTGTATTAGAATGGGAAAAAGCTTAGAGAAGGGCAAACAAGATAAAGGTTTCTGTAGAAGAAAGGACAAGTCAAGTAGTCTGGGACTCTCTTAGGGTTGTGATAGAGGTCTACAAAATCCTCAACAGTAGGGAAAAGGTGGATTGACTGTTCTAAAGACCAAATCACAGACATTTGTAAAAGCCAGAAAATAATGATGAGCTGATTCTTTTGGGAGTATTTAGTCAGGTTAAAAGGAAAAGTTAAAAAAAAGAAAAAAGTTGGGCATGCTATATGGAAATTTTACTTGTTGGTTTAGAGCCGGGACTAAAGGAGGCCACATGGATTAAAAACTTATCCCCATGTTCAGAGGACAGCTAGTAGAGCTATAAAATTAAGTAATATGTATATTGTAAAAGGCTGAAGGAAAATGAAGAAAATAGAAGGGAAACAAAACCGATAGTGAGCATAACTAAGGCTGATAAGCACTGAATTACTTTAGAATCAGAAAAAATCTTAACAGATGTATTGGTCTAATGTAAGAGGGACGTGGTGAAATTGTTAAGTGATGTAAAAAGATAGGAAAATTAAAAGATGTGTCTTATATTATGTAATTGTATAATAGGAAGTCAATGAAATAATTTCCAGTAATAGGTACTCAAGGGGTTGCTCCTTACTAGCTGCTAAATTTAGACATTTTTAAATTGGCGTGCCCAGATAACTACTTTCAATAGGGCTGTCCAATGAGCTTCCTGGATCATTAATGTTGATTTTTGATAAGCTTTGAAACACTGGAGAAAGAGCACAAAAATGGCTAATGCGCCAACATTCAAAGAGGGTAAAAGGCATGACCTGGATAATTACATGTCTGTCAGCTTGACATCACTTCTGGGCAAAATAATAAGGGACCTAATTAATAATGAATTAAAGAAGTGTTGTATAATTACTGCCAATCAACATGAGTTATAGGAAAACGAGACCATGTCAAGCTAGCATGATGTATTTTTGATGAAATTAGAAGTAGTGGTTGATAAAGCTAAAAGTGTTAATGTAATGTCCTCTGATTTCTGTGAAGATTAGACTTAGTAGTAGTCCATGATACTTTGATTCAGAAACAAAAGTTGTGTAATAACCCAGCAACACTTCACGTTTTACATGTATTAAAGAGTAGCTAATTCTTAGGTGTGAAAAATGTCAGTGTAAAATGAGACTCATGGCTGAAAGGATGCATTCCTCTTGGACTCTTGATGGCATCCTTTCCTATGGCACTTAGCTGCTTATCAGTGTCCTAAAAACACATGTAAAAGGTACTGATGGTTTGCCGAGGACTGAAAGGTTGAAGCATTGTTAAGTAAGGAAGAGGATTCAGCAGTGCTATCATTTGCTGCCACTTACCCAGCCAAAGCTGGCACAAAGCTGAATGTGTTTCAGTGCAATGAACTGTACAGAAAAAATAAAATGCTGTCCATATTTATTGAAAAAAATGTATTTCTGTGAAGTGATAACTGTAACAGCCTGAGTTGTGATTTATACTGTGTGAATAGCAGCCTTTATGACTTCAGGTAACAGGAAACATTGACTTACATTTGACTGGGGGAGTTTCTCGATCATCAGATCGCTATGAGTTTCCAGTTAAATTCTGTGTCTTAAATAACTTTTATGAACTTTGGAGGAATAAATAGAGATTTATTGAGTAGGCATATCTTTCTGAATTTGGCACGAGTGCATTTGTTACTTGAATACTGTGTCCAGTTTGAGGTCTACGGTTCATTAATTAATGTGGATAAATTAGAGAAACTTCAGAGAAAGCCATGGCACTAATTACAAGAGTAGAAAATGTGTTGTGTAGTGAAAGAGCTAACAAGCTTCATCTTTGCACTGCCTCATAAACGAGGTTAAGGAATGACTTGATCAGGGTCTACCAGTACAAATGCAAGGAACAAAACCTTGATAATGGGCTCTTTAGTCTGGCTAAAAAGGGTAAGATCTGGTGGCTGGAAGCTATAGACAAGCAGATTCAGACCGCAGGAAAAGAGGCTTTACAGTGAGTGGGATTTACCAAGGATTGCAGTAGATTCTGCAGCACTGCTGACTCTATTTTTAAGGTTGGTATTTTCTAAAATGTGTATTAATTGAAACAAGGCTGGAATCTGGAAACCACTATGGACTGCATTATAAAGGCAATTAGATCATTGCAGTGGTCCATTCTCAATCTGTAGAAATTAAATATGCATCAGGCCAGAGACACTGGTTCCATTGAACAGTCGTGCTGTTAAAAATGTCTTCCAGACATTGTTCTGAGTAAGACACAGAAAGGACTTGAACTTTTTCACAAAAATACTCTAGTAGTCTGAGGGATTGGGACTTGAACTCTGCTGTTGCAAAAGAATCTTGGGCTTTGTAGCAATGTGGAAAAAGACTAAACTTCAAATCCTGATGTTTATCACGATGAGGAATTGTCATAATCTGGTTGGTGCCTAACAAAGCCAGTCAAACTAAAATAAAAAAAAGTCAGACCTTTAGGACACTGACAATTAGAGGACTTCATATCTGTTCTTACATTCTCAATTAAGAGAACATATGTGAAATCTGCATTACTTTTTGGGATGACAATTAGAAAGGATTGTTTCCATTCAAACTTAACTCCTATCTTCCAAAAGTTACCATAATTTTATTTTTGTCAGTATTGCTTTTGTGGTGCTCTTGATACTATACCAGACTCTGGAATGAAGAGGTTTGTACTTGTCTAAGCTTTGCTTACCTTCTTAAATGCCACTCTGGAATACAGTGGCTTCTCAGGTTTTCCATGGCTTTGATGAAGTAGCTAGCATTCAGCATCTTCTTATGTGCTGGATAATAGCATCTTCCTCAAGAACAGCCATGGAATAAAGTGTTTACTGTTTAATCACAAAATGTCTGATATTTATGCCAAATAGCATAAATTAGAAATCATCATACTGAGACCTTTTGAGGGAGCCTAAGACAATATTAGGGGAGCCTGTACATGTCAGTGAAACATCTATCTTTATTAATGCTAAGAGGAACTGGAAGGATTTCAGGCTGGATCAATGGGCCAAGGTCAATTGTATGGGATTCAACAAGGCTAAGTGCAAGGTCCTGCACTTGGGCCACAGCAACCCCATGCAACGCTACAGGCTTGGGGAAGAGTGGCTGGAAAGCTGCCTGGTGGAAAAGGACCTGGGGGTGTTGGTTGACAGCCACCTGAATATGAGCCAGCAGTGTGCCCAGGTGTCCAAGAAAGCCAATGGCATCCTGGCTTGTATCAGAAATAGTGTGGCCAGCAGGACGAGGGAAGTGATTGTGCCCCTGTACTCAGCACTGGTGAGGCCGCACCTCAAATACTGTGTTCAGTTTTGGGACCCCTCACTACAAGAGAGACATTGAGGTGCTGGAGCGTGTCCAGAGAAGGGCAACGAAGCTGGTGAAGGGTCTGGAGCAGAAGTCTGATGACGAGCGGCTGAGGGAACTGGGGTTGTTTAGCCTGGAGAAAAGGAGGCTGAGGGGAGACCTTATTGCTCTCTACAACTACCTGAAAGAAGGTTGTAGAGAGGTGGGGGTTGGTCTCTTCTCCCGGGTAACAAGTGATAGGACAAGAGGAAATGGCCTCAAGTTGCACCAGGGGAGGTTTAGCCTGGATATTAGGAAATTTTACTTCACTGAAAGGGTTATCAAGCATTGGAACAGGCTGCCCAGGGAAGTGGTTGAGTCGCCATCCCTGGTAGTATTTAAAAGACATTTGGATGAGGTGCTTAGGGACATGGTATAGTAGTGGTCTTGGTAGTGTAGGTTTACGGTTGGACTCGATGATCTTAAAGGTCTTTTCCAACCTATACAATTCTGTGATTCTGTGATTTTTAAAAAACCAAACAAACCAATAATCCTTGATAGTGGTCTACAGTAAAGAGATAAAAATACCAGAAATATTCAAAAGAGAGAAAATATTTAATAAATAATGTCCTGTGATTGGAAAACATCTGATACATTTATATTATATGTTGGTGAAAATTGCTCTATTCCAACAGTAAATGGAAAGGATGTTAGGCATATATACTCCCGGTGAAGACCTTTAGACTTGCAGGACTGGGTAACATTGAAAACAATCGGCTGAAGAGCTTTCACTGTCACTGATACTGACAGATCTAACCTCTTGGAATGCAGGCAGGCCTTCAGAAAACTGCAAGAAAGCTAATGTGGTAATATTTAAAGATGCTTTTGAGGGCAGCATCTTGCTGCTCATTCTTACTGTTTCCTGCTCCATTAGAAGAAAGAGTGCTTAGCGTCTGGTATTTTACCTCCATGAAGGCTTTTATATACTGTATCCTATAACCTTTGTTTTCTTTTGCTAAGATACAGATAAAGGGGGGGGGGTTGTGACTCAACACTCAGCAATTTTTCAACACCTTAAAAATATGATTAGCTACAGTGAATACAGTAACTCAGCATTAAGCACATTGCTGCTGCATGCAGAAATAAAATAGCAGGGAGGGAATCCCCTTTATATACAAGGGAACATATTCACCTTCTTGGATAGCATGGTGCTGGAAGTTTATGCAGACTTGGTTGTCTGCTGTGCCCCCTAGATGCTCACTCATTGCAGTTCCTATGCTATAGATTTGTTCTGTATACTAGTTTTGTTCCTGAATGTGTGACCTTGCACTTGACTGTATGAAATTTCATTGAGCTTAGCTGTGCTCAGCTGAGTGGTTCAAATCACTTTGTAAGCAGTTCTACCTCCGTCTGTTTTTTTACTCCTCTGCAAATATTTGCATAATCAGACATGGTTTTGTATTTCTTTCTAATTCTGAATAACAGTTTTGCTTAGTATCAGGCCTTGCCTAATGAGAAACACCCTTGTTTGACAAGGATTTCCTCATTTGGAACAACTTTTTCAAATCTGCCACCTAGCTATTTCTAACTTCATTTAATAATAAAAATATAACAAGAGTGTAAAACTTTTCCTAATGTACTCAAAACATTTACTGGCCTTACATATTTTACAATATGGATTTTTCCTTGTGTCCTCTGTTCTTTAAGTTTTGATTAGTTTATGTAGAACATATTCTGTATTCCTATTTTTTACTGTTTTTTATATTTTGTTTCAGTTGTTTTGTTATGATCATATGCATCAATAGTTTATATAGTTATTTGTGACTACGATCTGCTATTCCCTCTTAAAGCAGGCTCTTATCCAAAGTTATTAACTGACTGAAAAGTGCTGAACATTTCATAATAATAATAATTTTTTTCTGTGATTGTTTTCTTTGCAAATATTGGGATGTGTGTGTTTGTGGTGGTGGGGAGGAATACCCAAACCAGGATATTTTTTTTTTTTTTTAAATTCGTGACAAGTGAAACCCCTCATTTTTCAGCTCGTGACTGTTTTTCAGTTCTCAAGTTCTATCTGAATACTTGAAAAATATGTTGTAAATTATTTTGTTAAGAAGTCATCCCATTCCATTAAGAATTTTTTTCAACCTCTCCCTCATATTTTAAGAGGGCTTTTCCAACAGTTCTGGTAACAGTTCTGTTTATTATTTAATGGTCAAAAAAATAGTTGTTTTATTGAGGTTGCTACAATTGTTCACTTTATTTGGTGAAGTTAATCACGTCCACATTTGAAGTTGTTCTTATGAACTCTATAACTTACTGTATTGCTACTGGAACAGAAAAAAGATACTTGGAAATAAAATGTGTGAATCAAGAAACCTAGTTGGCTGTGCTGTACCCATTCAAGTCAAAGAGGAAGAAGCATGTCAAACTTGCTGTCTTGAAATTGCCTATGCTTCATCCAGGGTCAGAATTATGAATAACCTGACTCCTGATGACCTGTGTGGTCATAATCTATGAAATGTTTTCTTCTCATTTCAAAGAGGAAACAAACCTTCATACTTAGTGCTCAATTTCATGTGTTGCTAAAACAGATCGTCTTACTAGCCTATGGCAGTTTCTTGGCAGGTAGCTTATCGGTATTTTAGGGAATTTCCATTTTGTTCTCCTATTAATTTTGTATACCATCCTATTTTTTTAATTTTTCACATAACCTGATAAAAATCAGTATATTTGGAAGCTGAAAAGAAGCTGATATTGTAACTCTAGTATGATCTGAATACTACTTTTTTTCTACACCCCTGTAAAAAGTATTTCACAGACTACATCTGCTTGCTCACCTCCATTTGGGTCCTTCTATACAATTACGTGTATGCAGGTAATATGTAACGGTTTACCTTTCACCTCTCAAATTTATTTTGAATAGCCCAGGGCTCTGCTGGTGTCTGGGAGCTTGTGACGGGTGCCCCCGCTCTGGGTGAGTGAGAGGCGCGTTGGCTGAGGTGCCACCGACAAGGAGGCCTGACTGAAACCAGCCCTGCTGTGCGGCCTGTGAGGGCTGCGCTAGGCCGCACCTTCTCAGGCTCTAAGGAGCCTAGGCTGTCTCTTATGGGGAGCTAACCGTGCCAGCCTGAGCTGGGACTAGACAAAATGAAAACTGCTACACCTGCACATAGACCAAAGGGGGAGGTTGACTACGAGTCAATCACTTTACGCTGTACAAATTTGTAGTCCCCCTGAGCCCACTGAGCTCTCCTCTGGGGCAGCAGGCCGCACGGCGGCGACCTCCCCCCTCAGCAGGGATGCCTCTCAAGGTTACTCCTCGAGGCTGAGACACTCCTGACCTGGCATCTGACATCTATAATGAGGTAAGCGATATTTTACATTAGGCCTAAAAGTATATTGTATGCTAGTGACATTTATATATATCCAGCTATAGCTTAATTATTAGAAGTATAATAAGTAGTAGAGTGTTTGACTGCTCTGTAAATCACTAAATCGCTAACTATCATTCAATTATTGCTTAATCACCATTTGATTGCCATTTGATTTTCATTCAGTCATCGATTAATTACCATTTGATCATCATTTGATCATTAATAAAACCCTTTGGGTTAACCCCATAATGATGATGACTTTTAATAACTCACCTGCAACAGAGCTCCATAAGCAAATTAATGCTAAATGAGGTGGGAACCTATGTCCACAGTCAAGTGAAAACAGTGTGGAAATACATGTTGTGTAGAAATATTTTAGTCTGAAGCTTTCATGGGTTTTGGTTGTTGATAGACTAGTTAAATTTCTGTACATCAGCCTGTGAAGAAATAACCTTTTCTATGAATCATATGTATGGAGATAGGAAAAAAAATAGTAACATAAATTGTAGGAAATGCCCATTTTATTTCATTTTACTCTCTATCATCCACAGATTATTCTGCTCTCCAGACTATGTCTGGTTTGGTGGAGGGGATTTTTTTGGTCCAGGGATCATCTAATGTAAAACAAACAATGTAAGGAAGCATGAACTGGGATCGTAAACCATTTCACATCTAGCTGAATGTCATAGTCTCTTAAGCTAAAGTCTGCTTTCCTCCTGCATGGTTTCTTTCTGACTGCATGAATTTCTGCTGAGTTGGATGGATGATGGCAAAATGTTAGCAGAAGGATGGATATGGCTGCTTTCTTACAGTAAGAGTACTTTGTTGTATAGGTTGTGCTTAGTAACACAAGGGCTGACAGTGCAAACTTTCAAGTAATGAGCACAGGCATCAGAGCTTTGGCTTCTTGGCAAATATTCTAACAGCTTGGCTATTATTCTAGTTAGTGTAATGACGACTGAGGTAGAAACACAAATCGGGTTTTTTGGGCTCTGAATCCAAACACAGCCCCCCACCTTTTTCTTTTTCTTTTTTTTTCCCCCCTTCTCTTTTTGTCTGTCTTTAGCTCTAACGATCTAGCTCACTGGCTGCTGTCAGGCCAAGTCTACAAGTTGGTATGCCTTTGCATCTTTTGCTATATAGGAAATATTAGCACTATGATTTCTGGTCTTGGAGCTGGGCATGAGATTTTTATGTGCTGTAATTCTGTAATTGCCATGTTCCTCGGTATCCTGGCCTAGTTTTCCAAATAACGTCTTATGTTAAAAAAAGTATAGAATAATATTCCTTTCTTCCTTTCCTTTATGACTACTTGATATCATTTAAAAGGTGGAGCTGGAGTGTACGCAACAAAACCAAACTGGTCAGTATGAAAGTATAAGCTTATATTATTTTCTTTTTATCCCTACTTTTTACTTTCTGTACTGTCTTCACTGAGTCATATTCACTGCATGAGGATTTCACTATATGGATATTTGTAAAATGTTTTTACAAATATATGGATAGCATTCCATGTTGGTAAACCTTAACTTAGTTACAAAGCAAACATGATGCAGTACTTGCTTCATTATGAAGGGTGGGGGAAAAGAGCCCTATGTCATTCAAGTAAAAATATGTATGTGTGTATTAGGCAGTTGGAAAAAGTTGGGTGGGGGGAACAAACCCACGATGATTTAATACTTTTTTTTGATGGCTTGCCAGTGAAGCCAGGGAAAGTCTCATTGTCAGCTCATCACTCTGAACCTCATGGTACTATCTGAAGTGCTTCATGTATCATTCATTACAGGAGGTAGAGAAACAGTGAAATGTGGTTCACTTTAGCAGTAAACTCCTTTAGGACTGTTTGGTTAAGTGACTTAATGGCTTATTCTTAATGTTCTTTTCTTTTATCTTGAGACCTCATAACTCAAAATGACCAAAAATAATTCAAATTCTTCTTGGCAGCAGGTCACCTGTGAAATATTTTCTGTCCAACTTTATTACTTTTGAATACAAAATGCCAATAAAAATGTGTGTGCATGTCTGGGTGTATGAAAGACTTACAGATATATACACCTTCTATGTACATCTATGGCTCCTATATATCTTCTCTATGCTTCTGTGGCTTTTTACAAAGGCAACAAAGAAAAAGTATTTTAAATCATATAATCTGTACCTCATTATAATCTGCTCCATCTTAAAAGCACTTAAGTCTTGACATAAGCCACTGATAAGTGACATAAAAGCAGAAACAAAGGACAGTTAGAGGCAGCGGGACTTGCTGGGATAGGGAAAGAAGTAGTGAAGAAAAGATGAGCGCTAGTGAGTTATTTGGGGAAAAGAGGGGAATTCAGAGGCAGCAAACTTTGGTCTAAATTTTTGTCTGATTTTTTATTCCTAATACAGAAAATATCTATGCATGTTACATGGAGGAATTTTGAGAAAACATTCAATACCAGGTACAAATAGAAGAACTTTGAAACTCTATTTAAAAATAAAATGCCTCAGAACTGCCTAGAAGGATAATTGTATTCGTTCTCCATACATCTTTTAAATTACATTATCAGAAAAGATAAATGAACAGTCAAAATGAACATTTTATGTAAATAGAATTTGCCCAGAAAAAATCCTTTCTTAGGTAAATTGCAGTTACGTGCAGATATAGAAAAAGTGGCAAGTTCAAGGGTAGTGGTGTCCTGGGCTGTGATCAAGTGAAACAGAGTTAATAGTCCCTCTCTGTAAGGCTCTGGTATAACTATATGTAGACCAAAACAGATTAAATACAAGTCTGACAAAAGGAAGTGAATCCAGGCAAAACATACATACGGTGGTGAATAGCAAATATCTGTTAAGTAACCCTTTTCTAGCTTTTGGTTTTTAATTAGCCAAGCAAAATGAAACTTATTTATTAGCATTTTATCATCTACCTGTTAAGAGCAGTGAATGGGAGAGGTACCAGGCAGCTGCTAGAGGCAGAGCAGGAGGTACTGTGGCATTTCTCAAATCCGACCCAGAGCCTGACTGTAAGACTGGTGTTCTCCTCTTGTACTTCTCTCCCTTAAGACACAAACCATCCTCACACAATACTAAAGGAAGCATCCTATTTACATTAAAAAAAACCACCAAAACAAAAACACAGTGAATTTCCTTTGATGCTGGTCTTCTTGGAGCCTATACATTTTAACATTCTACCATCTGTTTAAAATATATTAACTAATTTCTTTTAATAATGAAAGCTTGAATAGAAAGTCTAGCCGTGAATTTGCCAAAAAATAATTCTGCCACCATAAACAAATAGCTTGCTGTCTAAAAATTCTTGGTGTTTGGCAAGAAAACAGTTACATCATCAGAAAGAGGGATCTTTTTCTCTCTTGCAAAAGCATGTCTTCAGATTTTGGCAAATCTGTAAATCCAGGGAATAATGCTTTTGCAGTGGGCCAGGAGACCTGTTAATGGCTGGCTTCTAATTTCCAGAGTGTTCCAACCATAGCTGCCTTAACCTTGAGCTCCCTGAACCTACTCTGTCATACCCAAACACCTCTGCAGTTATGGTTACTGACAGGACACAGGCTTAACGAAGAGGCCATGACATGAAAATGTTAAGAAAGAACAGAATTCAGATGAAAGGATTTTAAAAACAAAGTTAGGCTCACAACAAAAATGTGAACAGGTTGGAAAAGGCTGTGAGCTGCCTTGCCTTGTAGTACTGTGCAATCAGACTGATTCTTGCAACCTGCCCAATTTCTTACAGCAATCCATGACTGTCAAATGCAAAGCTGCCCAGGCCTCCTCCCGGAGCAGGCAGTATTGGTCCATGGTCAAAACAGAATTTTAGCTGAAGTGTGATGTGAATCTCATTGAAATACACCTTTGGCCTAGAGGGACATGCAGTAGTCTTCAAGAGAAATTTTGGTCTTGCTTCTTCTGTTCACTCATGGTCAATCACAGCATGAATTAGTCTTGCAGGCCTCATGTTTTTCCCAGCTGGGACAACACCCTAAAATTCTCCACATGTGGTCAGAGAGAGTACTGTGGGTTGAATCGGTGAGAAATGTCAGATCTGTCACTCGGTTGTTAGTACACTAAGTGGAAAGAAAAAGATGGTGGTTGTGTGGAGATCTGTTACCATCTCATGGCTGCCTGACTTAGCTTGCTTTAGGCATAATGCATGCAGCCTTATTAACAGTGATATGTAGCCTAGTAGATAAGGGGGGGGCAGGGGGGGAAGGAGGGTAATTAGCCTGCTAAGAGAGGAAGTTAATATGATGAGCTGTTGGCAAGAATATATGGATTGTTTCATGTGTGGTGGGTTTTTTTTAAATTACCTCATTCTATGTGATTGAAGCATACTGCTTAATATTTTCAGGGATTACTGTAAAGAAGGTTCAAATATAATTCCTTAAGTAGTCTTATGTATTATTTTTAAAAAGTAAGTGCAGAGAGAGACTCTGTTTGTCAAGAGAGTCCTCTAGGACCTCTCTTGTCCTTTGAGTTCCCACGGTAATTGCTAATGCTTAGGAGATTCCTTTGGTCAGTTCCTAGGATGAATTTCCTTAGACCATGCTGGCTTGACCATACGTACTTCCTTTCAAAGAATTTGTAATACGTTCTTTCTATATTCTAGCTTGTGTCTCTGTCTCCTTATTAAGGCTGGTCTCATTAAATGTGAGGTCACAATTTATCTTTGCTTGATTCTTCACCAAAAAGGAAATGAGTGGTTTCTTCAGACTTAACTGTGTTCTTAGCCAGCTGCTGCTTTTTCCTATCAGTCAGTGAGCCAAAACATCCTTTTACTTTCTGATTTTTTTCAGTATAGAACTTGTATAGAACTTCAGTATAGAACTTCAGTATAGAACTTGTTCTATAGCTTGTTGTTGCCTTTAATGTTCATTGTTAACCAAATCTTGCTTTGTGACTTATCTTTCTGACACTCTCTTTGCATGTTTATGCTGTTGCTTTATATTAATTTTTCATTATGTGCCCCTAATACCACTTCCTGTGTAAATCCTTTCATGGGCCAGACTGTTCACTGAAGATTTCTATAATTGCTGTACCTGTACCAAAAGCTCTTACTGAGATCTTCATGCAATGTAGCCGTGTTTGCTCAGGTATAAAATATTTCTTGAAGACTTCTTCCAATGCTTTCTTATTCTCAAAGCATTTGAAGCCAATATTTGTTCTAACCTTGTGTTATAACTGCCCCCATGTAAGTTTACTTGGTTTAGGTAAAATAAACCAAAATGTATTGTTACAGCTTCTTACAGACGTGCATGTCCAAAGATGTATCTTTTGAAGAAACCACGGGAAAAATAAAACTCTAACGAGTAGATGGAAGTACCAGTTTGCGGCACTGTAGTGATGCAGAATGTTAAAGTGGGGGAGGATTATTTTCTTATTTCTAGGAAAATGCATGTGACAGGTGCTTTCATTTTCTTGGCAGGCAGTTCCTTAGTTACTGTGGAGGCAGTCACAGAATAATCTTGAATATCAGCTCTTCAGCCAGAACGGAAAAAAAGGAAGTGGGGCAGAGCAGCCACATTCTCATGCGTTTTAGGATAAATGCCAAGAATATTATAAAGTACATAAAGTTAGGGCAGAGAGTGGAGTAAGAGGAGGTTGGCCCTTTCTTTAAGAATGAGCAGAGAGGTAAGGTTCATGGTTAGATGCTGTCTGAGTAGGGCTCCATTCCAGGCCACAGGAAGGTTCAGTACCTCTTGGTTTTCAACCACCTCCTTGGCAATGCTCTTTGCAGCCAGTCTGGCCACTTAAACTCAGGTTTTGGGTAGTCCATGAGAACTCAAGGATGTTTACTGTGCAAATGCATCTTGTATGCTCCAACTCTATGTACCATAGGCAACTACCCACAAAGCAGTCTAGGTGTTCAAGGAGAAGAAATGGGATCAAAATTATTATATTATTTTTAGTACTACATCCAGTTCCTTATTTTTGATGCCATTAACCACTGTGTTCTTTAATGTCATAGCAGTTTCCACTTGTGCACTTTAATTTGCTTTTTCACACATGTAGTCAACAGGCAGCTCATCAGTCTACGAAGCTGTATCTTAGTTCATTTATAATGTTGTTGTGTTAGTACAGTCCTTAGGGTAACACATGATAAAATATAAGAGTTTGAGTAAAAAACCATGTGCTTGGAAGGGTCTCTGGAACTTTTGATACAATGTATTAGGTTTGCGTGGCAAGGTTTTGGTAATGGGGGTCTACAGGAGTGGTTTCTGTGAGAAGATGCCAGAAGCTTCCTGTGGGTCCGATAGAGCCAATGCCAGCCGGCTCCAAGACAGACCCGTTGCTGGCCAAGACTGAGCCTATCAGTGACGGTGGTAGCACCTCTGTGATAATATATTTAAGAAAGGGTAAAAACTGCTGGACAACAAGCAGCCAGGAGAGAGGAGTGAGAATATGTGAGAGCAACAACTCTGCAGATGCCAAGGTCAGTGAAGAAGGAGGGGGAGGAGGTGCTCCAGGTGCCGGAGCAGAGATTCCCCTGCAGCCTGTGGTGAAGACCATGGTGAGGCAGGCTGTCCCCCTGCAGCCCATGGAGGTCCACAGCAGAGCAGATATCCACCTGCAGCCTGTGGAGGACCCCATGCTGGAACAGGTGGATGGGCCCAAAGGAGGGTGTGACCCTGTGGGAAGCCCATGCTGGAGCAGGCTCCTGGCAGGACCTGTGGGCCCATGGAGAGAGAGAAGCCCACGCTAGAGCAGGTTTGCTGGCAGGACTTGTGACCCTGCAGGGGACCCAGGCTGGAGCAGTCTGTTCTTGAAGGACTGTACCCCATGGAAAGGACCCGCGCTAGAGCAGTTTGTGAAGAACTGCAGCCCATGTGAAGGACCTACATTGGAGAAGTTCGTGAAGGACTGTCTCCTGTGGGAGGGACCCCACACTGGAGCAGGGGAAGAGTGTGAGGAAGGAGCAGCAAAGATGAACTGATGCAATCCCCATTTCACATCCCCCTGTGCCACTCAGGGGGGAGGAGGTAGGGAAAATCGGGAGTGAATTTGAGCCCGGGAAGAAGGGAGGGGTGGGGGGAAAGCTTTTTAAGATTTGGTTTTATTTCTCATTTTTTGCTACGTACCTTGTTCTATTACCACTTTCACTCCCCCCAGTAACAGATAATGGCACACAGAAAGGCTGATCTATACTTCTTGATCTTGGTTAGATGATGTACAAAATTACTAAAGAATTTAAGTGTTGGGTGTGAAAATTCATAGCTGTTCGAAGACCCTTCATTCCTCTGAAGCAGTGTGCCCACTTCTGGATGTCAACCCAGCTCCTTTTGCAATAGCTACTGAAACTACTGAAACAAGCAGGTTGCCTGGAACTATCTTTTTTTTCCAAATTTTTTTTTATTGTTACCAGATGAAGACTCGGGAATTCTATTGAGAGGTGAACCTGATCTCACTGAGCATTTTGCACAGCCTAAAAAAAAAAACCAACCAAAACCCACAGTGATTTTCCTTCTTGTGTTCTTTTCATAGAATTAATATGAACGAGTAGTTGAGGTTGAAGCTGTGAAACTACTTAGATGCTGTGTAGGGATAATCAGTGTCCCTCACCCCACAAGATTTTCTTAATCATGTCTTAAATCCATGTTAAAAAACAAAGAATAAGATTATTATCTTATATTCAATACATTTTTTTGTTAACTGACATTTATAGTTCTAGAACCTCTTGTTATTTCTATATACTTCCTGAAAACTTGCTGAGACCTTAAGAGTCTTCAAAGAATTGCAGCAGTGAGTTCCCCAGTCTACACATATTTTATGGGGAAAAGATCTTTTTTTGGGGATTGCATTTTCCATTTTTACATTTCTTGACGCCCTCGTTTTGAAAGATAGAATAGAAGGTCCTGATAGATCTTTTGTATATCCTTTACCATGCAAAGGAGAATTGATAAATATCCTATATTTTAGGATATCTATTTTTTGACATTTTAAAGGATGCTTTTAAGTGTTTTTCTGAAAAAATTACACACTGCTGGTGTGTGTGTGAAATATAGCTTTTGATATTTTTCAAGTGGAAAGGCCTTGAGTTGTAGAAGTGCCTTGTTAATTGTCCTGGAAAATTTCATTCCTCTACAGTGGTAAAATTTGGATTCCCCTTTCATTTGCCCTTCTTAGGCATATCCAGTCTGTCAAAAACTGATGAACATCTGAAGAATCCAGGTTGTGCTACTGCCAAGGCAATAACAGATGCTGCTGCAGCAGCCAAAACTGCAACTACAGTGGCTACTTCTGTGCTGAAAATGCTGACGTGTCACTGTAGCGGAGCTTGGAGGTAATGGCTTCTGCTGCTACAGTTGTACAGAGTACTGTCAAGTTTTGGTTGTTGTATTCTTTAAGCTTCAAGCAGACAAAGAATCAATCTTAAGAATTTACTTTTTTTTTTTTAAGAATTATATTAGAAGAGTATTTCTGTTGTAATTTTCAGCACTCAAAATCTAGAACTGAGCTTACAATTATCTGCATGTACTTCCTGTGTCTCTTTTCTGCATCTGCATTCTGATTCTGAATTGCACGGTCATATGCAATTTTTTTCCCTCATTAATCTTGCCTCATTTAGAGTCCAGAGTAGAAACATCAAGGAGCTGAAAGCTGGTTGTGTGAGCAACAGTGGAATTGCTTTTTAAGTATTTCACTTTTCAGTAACAACCTCCTAATGTACTCCCTTGCATGTAACTTGATGTGGTTTATTATGTGTCCCTTATTCATCTGTTTGCTAAGGTTAGTGATTCCAGTTGTGGACTCATGGAATGGTTTGGGTTGAAAGAGACCTTTAAAGATCATCTAGTTCCAATCCTCTTGCCAAGGGCAGGGACATCTTCCACTAGATAATATTGCTTAAAGCCCCATCCAACCTGACCTTGAACACTTCCAGGTATGGGGAATCCACAGCTTCTCTGGGCAACCTGTTCCAGTATCTCACCAACCTAATCATAGAAAATTTCTTCCTTATATCTAATCTAAACCTACCTTCTTTCAATTTGAAACAGCCCTTGTCCTTCACTACAAGCCCTGGTAAAAAGTCTCTCTCCATCTTTCTTATAAGCCCCCTTTAAGTATTGTAAGGCCACAATAAGGTCTCCCCAGAGTCTTCTCTTCTCCAGGCTGAACAACTCCACCTCTCTCACCTTTTCTTCATAGGAGAGGTGTTCCAGCCCTCTGATCATTTTCGTGGGCCTCCTCTGGACCTGCTCTAAGAGGCCCATATCTTGTACTGGGAATTCCAGAGCTGGCTGCAGTACTTCAGGTGGGCTCTCACAAGAGTGGAGTAGAAGGGCAAAATCACGTCCCTCAACCTGCTAGCCACGCTTCTTTTTATGCACCCCAGGAAACAGTTGGCTTTCTGGGCTGCAAGCACACATTGCCAACTCATACATAATTTTTCATCCACCAGTAACCCCAAGTCCTTTGCTGCAGGACTGCTCTCAATCCATTCATCAGCCAGCCTGTCCTGATACTGGTGATTGCCCGAGCCCAGGTGCAGGACCTTGCACGTGGCCTTGTTGAACCTCATGAGGTTCACATTGGCGTACTTCTCAAGCCTGTCAAGATCCCTCTGGATTGCATCCTTTCCCTCAAGTATATAAACTACACCACATCATTTTCATGCTTTAACCCCAGCTGGCAAATAGGCACCACAGAGACACTTGCACACACCTCCCTGAGTGGGAAAGGGGAGACAACTGGAAGGGTAGAAGTGAGAAGACTCATGGGTTGAGATAAAGACAGTACTTACAGGTCCAGGCAGGAAAATACTACTGTATTTTTGCCATGGCATTTCCTGTGCAACCAACTTTCTTTTTAAAAGCTACAGTTCAGATCTCTTAATAGATTCATATCTTTGGAAACAAGAAATTCCTAGCGTTCAATGGCTTTTCTGATGATAATTTTACTCCACTTAAAAAACTATTATCAAATTATTGATGTTACAACCTAAAAAAAGTCAGAATGTAAGGCACCACGGAAGCACGAAGGTGGGCATGGAAACAGAAAGTTTCCAGAAAGAGCCTCCTACTCAAAGACAGAGAGCAGGAGGGGACACAGGAGTGCAGACACAGTCACCAAAGTGCCAAATAAGAGAGGACAAAAGCATTTTTATTCTTTTGTTGTCGTTTATTGTCCAATCATGAAGGTGCGAAGGCTGGGCCGCCGGTAGGGAGCCGGCCGGGCGCTCCTGCGACTCTGTTGTTGGCATCTCACGCAAGGGAGCCTGGATGGCTGGGGTACTGCCAGGCGATATGGACCCACTGCCATTGATGATTCTTCTCAAGGTAGATCCACCTCCATGGGCTCCACATCGTCCTTTGGTGGGCTGTTCCGCTGGGGCCTCACACCATGCCTCAGCAGATAGACACGCCAGGGCCCCATGCTGTTCCCCAGCGTGCCCACAGCTGTGTGCTGGACGACATCGGTTGCATGAGCACAGGCAATGGCTCTCATGGCGCGAGGAGGGATGTTCCTCCTCCTCCTCTGCTGCTTGCCCTTCTTGAGGCTCTTGGGAGGTGCCTTTGTCTTTGGTGGTTGCAGGAAGCGTCTCTGTGCTGTCCCACGCAAAGGTGGGCAGCCACCTGCCTCGCTGCTCAGGCTGGTGCCTGGCAGGCAGATGCGCCTGGGCTCCACAGCGTTCCCTGGTGGGCCTACAGCCATGCGCTGCATGCCATCAATCAGAGAAGCGAGATTGATTGCGTTCATCGCACAAGGGGTGATTTTGTTCCTCCTCCTCCGCTGCCTGTGCTTCCTCCTCCTGTGAGGTGCCTTCCTCCTGCGCAGTTGCGGGAAGTGGCTCTGTGGCATCCCACGCCAAGGTGGGCAGCCATCCACCTCACTGCTCCAGGTCCTCTTCCTTCCAAGCATGCTTGGCATCCAAGGGCCTGGAAGCTCGGCGAACTGTGGGCCAGCTGCAGGCACCCCTGCTTTTATAGGTCCCAAGGCATAGGCAGTGAGGTGGCTGGTGACAGCAGGAGGCCACTGTGATGGCGATTGTGACTGTGGCTGATGCGTGTGGCCAAATATGGTGGGTTTGGGTGTGGGGGGCCTGCGGCCTGAAAGATGCCGAAATGTGGGAGAAGGAGGAGGAGGGTCGCAGAGGCTGAGGGCCCCTTTCCTGGGGCTTGCTCCTGGGGGCTGTGTTGCTTGCCTGAGAGAAAGGCCCAAGAGAGACTATCATCAAATCAATTTGTAAAATTATCAAAATAATACAATATTTACTTTTCCAAGGCAACATTAGATAGTTTGTTATATAATACTTGTGTTCACATTTTCATTTAAGGTCATTTTCATGTCAATAAAGCAAAAGTTATGAATGAAATCGAAGGGAGCAAAATGTATACAAATAAAGTAAGAGTTCTTATAGACAGACAAAAGTATGTGTCTGTATGTATATGTAACCTTTACATTTACCATAGCACTTCTTTTCATTTGCTGCAAGAGGCTTAGCTAACTGTATTCTGTGTGAAAACTGAGCAAAATGGAATCAGTAGTCCATACAGAAAATTTCTAGAAGGTATAATAGAAAATTATGATAATTTTTGATCAAAGAGAGGTCATTCATACAAGCAGAGTCTTTGAAGATCATGATTTCCATGCCAGAGCCTCTTTTTCTGGGCTTGGGATTTTTTGCTTGCTTTTGTTTTGTTGTGGGCTTTTTTTAAGGGATGAGTCCAGCAAATTGAATTTTGAACAGAAGTTTCAGACACCATAGAGCAAATTGTTAAATTAGATGTAACAGCCTGCTTCAACAAGGATTCAGCCCAAGGTTTTAAAAGAACCCAAGTAAGAAATCGCTGAACTAATAATTCTAGTATTTACTATATCATCTAAGCTAGCCTTGGTGGCAGAGAGATGGAAGATAAGTAATGCAGTACGCATCTTTTAAAGGAGCTCCAGGGACATTCACGTGGTTTCATCACTACAGGCATCTGGAGTAATGAATTTGTTGTGTGGTCCTCTTGTATACTAATAACTGTCAGGAGGCAGGGGAAAAGTTATGTTAAAAATAGGTCAGTTTTTGTGACAGGATACATCATGAATCTGTAATAGCATTCAGCGTATGCATGCATCATCTGGAAAAGAAGATTAAAAGTATTGTGAAAAAATTATGATACAAAATTATTGAGGGCAGTAACAATTAAGAGTCAGAAGAATTTCAAGATACAGATTAACTGAATTGTAAAATGGTTTAGGAGTTCAATATTGGTAAATGTAAAATAATGCAGACAGGAGGAATCTGTGCAAGGAAGAACATTGAAGTTGTGAATAATTCTGTTAAAATTTTATGTGCTTAGTGATGCTAAGTAGGTAAATCTAAAAATGGTTAATGAAGGAATAGGAAAGGAAACTGAATAATCATTATGACCCCATATAAAATATAATGCACTTGTCTCTGGAGTACTGCCAGCAATTATTGTTACTCCACTTTCCCTCTGAAAAGACGTAATAAAACTAGAGAAAGTAGAGAGTAAGACATAAAAATGTAGGAACTGCCATGATGGGACAGACCAAAGACCTAGTAACTTGTCTCTGACAGCTGGGAATGGTGGATGCCCAAGAAACATGCTAGGCTATGTGTAGTGATGCTTCACTCACATAGCTCAGGGATTTCCTGGTGTCATATCTTTGTAATTAGTAGCACTAGACAGATTTTTTTCTCACTTTGTTCAATCCATTTTTGAACCTGTGTAAACTTACAGCATCTGCAGAACCCTGTATCAAGGCATCTCACAGCAGCAGTGGTCAGAGGTACAGAAGTTCTGCATGAAGCAAAACTAAACAGACTGTGACTCTTTGGCTTGGAAGAAACATGACTGAGAGAGAAAATGACACAGGGCTACAGAAGAAGACAATCAACTGGTTGTTATGGAAGATAACTGAAAAAGGAGGGTTGGGAACAAGGCTTAAAAGTCCAAAGCAAATAAACAAGAGATGGATACCAGTGAAGTCCTCCCGGCAGTGCCTGGCACTCTGTAATCATCCAAGGAGGAAACAGGTGCTGTTTAGAAGTGCTTTGCCAAGAAACGTGAGCCAGTACCTACACTGACTTGTTAGATTGCATCATGAAAGAAAGGGGTGCAAGTCCTTTGCAAGTCTGGCCTTCCCCCTAGACCAAAATGAGTTCCTTCAAATGTGCCCTAGGATTTAGAAGAAAATCACTGAATTTTTTAGTGGAATAATGCAGCTGGTAGAGGAAGTCCTGGTATTGTCAGTGAAAACTCAGACCCTCTGACACCATGTTCCAACCAGTATATTGTTTGTAACTTGTAATGGCAGGAGAGCTGGTAGCAGAGAGTGAGGTTGGTACAGCCCAATTGGGAGGGTTGGGCTGGGAGATGAGTATCCTGGGGCAGCTGGGTAGTAGGATTTAAAGATTTCTCATATGCTGAAAGGGTCAAAAATGATCCAACAACTGGACTCCCCTTCTCCCTCATGTCTAGCAGGGTTCCTTCAGTGCCAGGGAGAAAACCATATTTCTCTGTCTCTTGGAGAGTGTTGCCATGGCCAAGGGTCCTATCTCTAATTCCCATATGTACATTTTCAAATGGGATGAACTGGCAACTGGGAGACCACAGATGCAGGGTCAGGATGGGTAGAGACCCTAGCATTTCTAGATGGTGTGCCAAGAGATGTGGCTGCAGATATGGGCTCTGCCAGGCAGCAACATGACACACTTGATGCACACTCTAGGGACTGATGCCCCTGTGTTCACAGGGGGACCAAGAAGAAATAGGCCCATTGCCAACAGCAGGACTGGGTGACGCTGGAGTCATGTGCTGGGTCTTTTAGCCAGAGCTTGTGTCCTTGTTTTCCCCATCAGCCCATTCTGCTGGATGAGGGAACTGGAGGAAACACAGTGGTGGAGTCAACAGCAGATCTTGGCTTGTCCAGATTTTTTCTCTGAACTGTCTGTGGTGATGGTGGTGATCCTGAACGCTGCAATGCGGAGAATGCAGCCAAAGTGCTTCTGTTTGCAGGAGAGGTCGTAACCACATTTTGGTAGGTTCTGCTATGTGTTGCAAGAGAGAAAGCAAAAGAAAACTGCTAAAGTGAGGAGAAAATGCATAAGGGATAAAGGTGTAGAGTGTAAGGCATTCATGCTAGAGAGGGAAGATAGATACAGTAGAAATTGAGGAAGAGGGAGGGAAAATGATGGAGAAATATCAAAGTTATTGTTGTGGTTTAGTCCCAGTCGGCAACTAAGCACCACAGAGCCGCTTGCTCACCCTCCCCCTCCGGTGGGATGGGGGAGAGAATCGGAAGAGCACAAGTAAGAAAACTCGTGGGTTGATAAGAACAGTTTAATAATTGGAACAAAATAATAATAATAATAATAATAATAATAATAATAATAATAATAATAATAATAATTTGTAATGAGAAGGAAATAAACAAGAGAGCAAGAGAGGAACAAAACCCAGGAAAAAACAAGTGATACAACCGCTCACCACCCACCCACCAATGCCCAGCCAGTTCTCGAGCAGCAATAGCTACCCCCCAGCCAACTCCCCCCAGTTTATATACTGAGCATGATGTCATATGGTCTGGAATAGCCCTTTGGCCATTTTGGATCAACTGTCTTGGCTGTGCCCCCTCCCAGTTTCTTGTGTGCCCAACGGAGCATGGGAAGCTGAAAAGTCCTTGACTAGTGTAAGCACTGCTTAGCAACAGCCAAAACATCAGTGTGTTATCAACATTATTCTGATACTAAAATCCAAAACACAGCACTATACCAGCTACTAGGAAGAAAATTAGCTCTATCCCAGCTGAAACCAGGACAGTTATCAATGTCTATAGAATGTCAGAGGCTTGGGCTCCCAGTGAGAGGTAGAGAAGCAGCAGTAGGGGCATTCTCATATCCTTTTAAGAGTTGCTTGGGGCAAACATAGTACTGGTACACGTACAGGTTGGGAAAGGCTTTGCCTGTGTGGCCAAGTGATAGAATGGCTGTAGCTTTATATTAAGGACAAATAAAATGTTTGTCATTCAACTTTCCTGCTTCAGAAAATGCTTAAAAAGAAAACAGAAGTATGATTATGTCCATGCAATATAAAATATGCTCTTCAAGTAGGAAGCTGAAGTGATGAAGTTTGCCTTAATGTACTGGTTTGATTTGGTATATCTGGTGGGGGTTAGTAATTTATTGGATGGGAAATTACTTTAACTTAAAAAATGGCATATTAACCCTTTAAAAAAAGAAAAGTCTAACAAGCCATTTTTGCATGCCAGTAGGGAGTAAAGTGCAACTATGTTAGACAGATGTTGGTGCGTAGTTTATCTGGTCATTGGTGATGATCACAAACTGTGAATGCAGTCTCAGTATTGGTCTAGAAGCATGAGGGGTTCAACTCAAAGAAGTATCAGAAAAAAATTCAGAGAAGGGATTGAGAAAATGAATACAACAGAGGTGAAATAGTAATGCTGCATGATATATGGGAAGTCAGCTTCAGATTTTCTTTGTTAATATTAGAAAAAATGAGCAAACATGAGACATTTAAAAGTAGAAGAAAAATATTTTCATACAATATATAGTGAACTTGTGAAAGTGCTCAGTCTGTATTACAGAATTAAAGGTAAAAGATATTTTTTGTAGAAGCTACTCTTCATTCAGAAATTGTTTTATCTGAAAAATGCAAATGCTTATATTTACTCTTGGTAAATATATATTCCAGAACTTTTTTTCTTATCTTGCTTTTGTGTTGCCTTTTCACTTCTTCCCCAGAACTGGTAGTTCCCTGAGTCCCTGCTAGATGGCATGGCAAGCCACCACAATAATAATAATGTGATAAGGCAGATGTACTAGTGTGTTCTGCACAGTAGCCAAGTCAACTGCTCAGCCAACATTATTCCCTTCCCTTTTTCTTCATATTTTTCATCATGTTTTCTTACTTATATACGGGAGATCACAGCTAGGCTTTTAGTTTCTTAATTATTAAAGCAATGATAAGCAGAGGTAAAGTTCGTCTTTCTCCTGCATGGATGAAAGGAGATGAAATCAATAGTGCTTGTAGCTGCATTTCAGAAAGCACACTTGAGTCCTAATAGATGTTCTCACTGCTTTTTCCATCTCTCCTGCTGTAGAAACGCTATGATCCAAGCTCTAGCAGTGTGCCATTCCCTCCCTCATACCCAACTGCAGGTGAAACTTTCTCCTTGGTCCCATAAGACCTTGTGAATCAATATACACTGTCCTGCTGCACATCTCTCTCTGGCTTCACAAAGACCATGCTGGGATGAGGGCATGATGCTTGAATGCTGGCACTAACAAAGAAAAAATTCAGTTTTGCCTTCAGTGTTTTTCTGCCTCTGAGCTTGTTAAAGCCTGGTTCAGAAAGCCTGATTCTCCTGTCACTTCTGTTAGGGTGAAATTAAGAGTAATTCCAAATAACTCACTGGAGTGACACTGTTGTAACTGCTGTTAGCAAAAGCACAGTTGGAGTGCAAAACATTTACATGGCACCATTTTAAAAATGACAGTTTTGAATGGATTTTATAAAGCAATGTTTTAATTACTGCTGCCTTACATAGTAATTACTTTTAAAACAAACATGATAGATGCAACAGGGAAGGACCAAAGATAGATGGTATAGGGATGGATTGGCTGTGGGCGTGTTATCTGTAATAGAATTCAGTCGATATTTGCAGGTGCAGATTTACAGAAAGGGATAAGGGCACAACAGTCCCCATCTCCATCTCTTTGCAGCAGCACTGGGAGGCTGGGTATCCACAGCACAGCACTGCAGTTTCTCCTTGGCATCTTGGTCACAGGAGGCAGATGCAGATCACTGAAGGGGATCTGTGACACCATGCAGCAGCTGGCAAGTGGGAGCCTTGCTCAGGCTAGTGTATGGTGGGCAAGAAGGATCATGCCCCAGTATGTGATCAGGTGTGCAAGGGGTAAAGCTCATCTTCTGTCCCTCGCCTCTCCCAGTCACGTAGGGACTGCATTGGCCCCTGCTGCAGCTTGACTTGGCAAAGCACTCAGACACTAAAGAGAGAGGCTACAATATTAAAGAAGTTAATGTGTAAAGATGTAATGTAAAAATAATCCATGCTCTCTTTTGACTGGAGTGTAATAGAAGAAGCTTTTCTACACTGTAGAGTTAGTAATTCTGCACACACAGAGGGTGCACAGAACTAGTGAGTCTATTATAAATAGTGCTAAGTGTATCAGTACTAATCTCATTTGTTTTCCTAAAGAAAAGGTAAGCATCAACAGACTCTTAACTTGTGATAAACGAATTCTCTTGCACTGCATTTCAGGAAGCATCTAGCTATGGAAAACTCCAGGGAAACACCTACTTAGCGTAGTAAAAACAGCCTATTTAAAGCCTGCACAAGTAATTTCAACAGTGTTAGTGCTGAAAGTATTACACAGGATGTGAGTAATGGATATGAAAATACAGTATTGCATTGTAGAAAATGTCTTGGAGAGGTAATATGTGATTATAGAGTCTGAAGGATCTCTTGTGTGAGTCTTAATGTGAAATCCTTATGTTGTTCGAGTCAGTGGCAAGGGCTGTGTAATGACATCTGAAGGGAGAGGAGCATAGAGCTAGTATATTGATTATTGATACAGTCTTTCATTAGAAAACTATTTGAAGCAACGTATACCTCCGCAGGTAATCCTGTAGATAACAAGGGCTAGATGTGCAAAGAGACTTAAATATCCATGCGTTCCTTTTGGTGCATAACTCTAGTCTTAAGGAACTAGCAACATTGTTAAAGCCCTAGTTCAGTGGCTAATGGGCATGCACAAACGCATACCCACAGCCAACCTGGTCAGGATCCTTCTTCATAATGACCTCAGACAAACTCCTACCAGATTCAGTCTCCCTTAGCTTAGCCAAAGGAAGAGCCTTCAAGGGCCACCTTGCAGTGACTACGGCTATTCTCCATGCACGTCTTCTCAGATTCATTTCTCCATGTAATTCAGAGGAAGGACTTGAACCCAGCTCTTCATCTGTGCCAGAAAGAGTGCTGCAACCTCTTGGCTGTCAGATATTCAGAGGGGAGAGGAAGAGGGAGGGGAGCTGTCTCCTGTTAAAATTCTTCCAGTATATACAAATAATGACAATTCATTACAGCAGAGACAGAGATTGATGACATAGGCATGTAATTAGGGCTATCACCTGGGAAGTGGGAGAGTCAGGTTCTGGTCCATGCTCCAATGAATATTTAATTATTAACATGAGATGGAACAGCTCTGTCAAGCCTGGGAAGGCTGCACCTGAAATTCTTCAATGGTTTTCTGCTGCAGGCAGTCTCCTGGCTGGTAGGAGAACTGAGTTGAGCTCCTTGTTTCCAAATTAATAGGTATCTTAGAGCAGATCTTTCACCTCCTAACAGAGTAGTCACCACTGAACAACATTATAAGACGGCAAAGATTTCAATAGCTTTTATTTATTTTGTGAGAGGTCATGTGTCTTAGGCATTTAATTCGAAAAGAGATTGAAAATTGTTAGCAAACCCTAACACGTCCAGGAGGGGTTCCCTTGTGTTCCACCATGGTGGCCGGAAGTGAGGTGTGAGGACCTGGCTAGTGCATTCCATAATTTCTGTGAACTCCTAAAGTGGAAGAAAGGAAACAGACAGAAAATCTTTTCAATCCTTTCCCAGCTGCGTAACTGGGGAATCAAAATCTTGGGGTGCAAGGTTCAGTTTCAATGAAATCTCTGGAGAAATTCCATTTTCTCGTAGGAATGGAGTGAAAGGTGAGCTACAGCCCCAGGCACTCCAAGGAGGTCAAGCTAATGCATACTCAAGGAGGAGGGGAAGATTCAATTGCCTAAACAGGAGTGTCAGGTATCACTTTTGGTATTGGCTCTGACATTTTAAGCCTGCCTGGCCTCCACTTGCTGTTTTGCAAGGGAGTGGATCTCCCTAAAGTCCTACCTCAGACCTGCCAGCCCCATGCAGATGTTGTGGCTGCCCTGGGGCATCTCAGACAGCATGAGGTGACAATGTTTAGGCAACTGAATCTCACCCATCCTGTCCGTCTTGCACATATGATACCTCTAGCTTCTGAAAGCAGTGCAATTCCTCTTGTCATTCTGCTTCACCAGCAAGACCAGTGGCTACTAATGTGACAATCTATCTCAATCTACACAGTGGTTAAAATTGTTCTGTTGTTGCAGAGGAAGGAGCAAAAAATAAATCAATTTGAAAACCCTTGTCATCGCATAGCTGGTCCAGTAACACGTTTTCACTGATACAAAGCATCAGGCTTTCCTTTTTATTGCTCATAAAGAAACTTCACAGCCTACAGTACAACTTTTAAGATGTGGTTTGTAAAGACTGACTGCATTTTAATAGGCATGTATTGGAAATACATAATTTCCTTTGCTATTAATGTTTTCCTTACTGGTTTTATCAATATTTTTGTAATCAATTTTAGAAGGTATGATGTAGGAAAAAAGAAAAAAAAAATGGAAAATTCAGTTCTAAGAGATCAAAAAAGGCTGAAATGGATAAATAAATTCTCATTGGAAAATAATAAGAACAAGACAAGGAAGATGATAATGGGGAAAGATACAGATCGGGGACATTCTACAAGATGTTGTGTAAATACAAAGTGTGCCAACAGCAAGCAGTTTCAGTTCTCAAAGACATGCAGCTTTGCATCTTGTATCATTCTGATTTCTAATTCATCTTGATTGTCTTATATTTGAAACACTCTTTGCCCTTAATATAAGCAGATTTGGGTAAGATTTGCTATTTCACTGGATTTCACAGTCTAGGATTCATGACCTTGAGTGACATACATCTGGCTATGAATTACATTTTATTAAAAAAAAATCCATTGTAATATAAGCACTTCCTCCATCCTTCTTGCTCTGGTAATACTCACTGAGAACCAGAAAAAAAAAATCACAGGTCACACTCATACAAAAAGACAAGACTGACTGAAGCTTTTTGTGAACAATGTTCTAGAAAGTGCTCTATTTTACAGATAGTGTCTATTCAGTGTGAACACAGATTCAACATTGATTTTTTTAAGAAGTTGTGTGTAACTACTTGTTACCAGTCATTCCTCTTGGAAATGCCACCCAAGCCTTTGGACTTGTGTGCCAGATCTCTTTTGACTCTGTCTGTTGGCTGATGAGCTAGTTCCAGTCTGGGGCTATTGCTGAGCACAAACCTCGCTCATCCTCCTCAGGATCATTTTCAGCCCTTGTGTGTCAGTTTGTATTCCAAAATGCTATGTGGTGTGTCAGCTAGTTGCACTGTAGAAGGCGGCCAAGTCTGGATACAAGCTGGCAATGAGCTTACACTCAAGTGTTGTCCTACGATCTGTATAGCTCTGACAGCTCAAGCCTTGCCTGCACTCATGCTCTTGCCATTACAGTACTGCTTTGGAAACTGGCTTTCTTTTCCAAATAGCCATGGGTGCACCAGGTATCTAGAGGGTTCCAGTCTGGTGCACTAAACGAAAGAGAGTATTTATTAATGTCTTGAAAAAAAATTTTCTAATACAGAGCTTTACTGCTAGAGGAGAACCTATGTGCAAGGCAGGAAGCTTAGAAAGCTCATTGACTAGTTGGCAAGATAATAGTGGCGGATTATGGATGACTGCTGGCCACTCCTGGGGTCAATAGAACAAAAGAGGTTGGTGTGAGCTGGTAGCCACATCATGGCAGGTTTGTGACATTAGAAGAGTAGAAGGGCAATTTTGGTGGAGGCCAGCTACCTACCAGCCACGGAGCTACTCAGATAATGGGACAAAGACAACCTTCTTCCAGTGACCTAGATAGAAACAAAAAAAAGGAGAGCAGCACCCTGAGTTTTGGATGACTCTGTGGATGGGATGTGCCAACAGTGCAAGTCCCACTAAACTGTGGGACCACCTCATAGTAGTGACCATCAAGTGACCATTAAAATTTACCTTAGCAAGGATGAACTAGTGATGATGGGGGCCAGACCAAAAGCTTTTTCCTGCCTTCTGAGAAGAACGTCAGCTACAGCAGGGTGTCCTCTGACACCATCACTGAATGGAGGAGCTGGAATAAACAGCATGGTAATTTTGCTCATCTGACTGTTGGAATCAGCTATGTTATCTTTGCTGAAATTCTCTCTTCCAGCAACTAGGATAAAACGATCTGACTCTGCATGGGCAATTTCAGACCAAAATGTTAAGACATTGACAGAAATTATTATTACTGAAAAATACTGTTATCATGGGAAGTACTTTGCATGTTAAACAAAGGCAATGCCCCTCCTTTGCTTGTTTAATTAACAGTGATAACAGAAAACAAGTCAGCTATAGGCTGTGAAGCCAAAATGCTGTAGAGGGCCCTAAGTCCTCATACAAATCGGAAACTTTTCTTATTATTGTATAGAGTGTTTAATAATGGAGTAAGGGTCCAGGCAAGTGGTAAATTCTGGAGTAGGTGCGAAGGTGGAATTTCTTTCTGGGGGCAACAAGATAAAAACTGATTTTTTCTGAAAATAAATGAGACTCTCCGATCAGTGATTGGGAACATTAGGAAAGATAATTCTGTTGGCTAATAATTGATCATTTCATCAGTTTGGGGAACCATTCAATAGTGACTGAGTAGAAAAGAATATATTCAGAGAATCTTTTCTGCTTGCTCCTCCTTTTTTACATGTAGTCAGAGATGTTGCTGTGCTCTGCAAACTCTTCCACTTAGTGATAACAAGTCAGTATTCAAGTTTCAGAATACGCCCACAAACTGTGGAGGAAAACTAGAAAAGGCAGAAAGAAAGAGCCTGGGTGCAAGGCTTTTCTCTTTGTCTCTTAGTTTTGCACAATGGAACCTCTGTGCAATTGTGCATTTTTAGTGGAAATAACAGTAAATAAAAGAATGCAGCTTCAAGAGCCAAACTTTAGTCCAATATAATTTTACATAAGCAGGCAATATTTTTTTTCATTTTCTTTGAAGAATTTGTATATTTTTTCTGTACAATAAATAATCCAGTCTACATATTTTTAGATGATTTACAATGTTTCTAATATCCCAGTACTCCTTTACCTATTGTTAATTAATTCCTCTCACTGTTAAGGATTCATGATATTTAAATATTTATAAAGAATTAATATGTTTCACCTTGATCATTACTTAGTCAGGGTAAGTAACTTTTTTTAATCTTGTCTTGCAAGCGAATTCTTTCAGCTTCCTAATTTCATTCTTGCTCTCCTCTGGACTCCAACAAATCTGTGAGTATATTTTTCTTCAGAGGTAGGATTCTAGCCTGAGGATTGTCTTTGGAGTCAAGAAAAAAGAAAAAAAACCCAAACAACAATAATACAGTGCCAGTATGGAGAAGACAGGTCTACAAACCAATTGGTTTTTGTATCTCAGAGAATTACTATCAACAGGTAATAATACATACAACTGCAATAGTTTCTCTGAAATATTTTCTCCCACATAGTTTCATTTATAAGAGAAACAGATTATCTTTTGAGAGCATTTATTTATGTATTCCTCTTTTCTATAATTTGCATCATTTTTAGGGGGTGTTTTGTTATTCTACCTCTATATGGAAAGTAGGATTTTTTTTTTAATCCCCTCCAGACTGAAAAATACTTTGCTTTGCTTAGGTTGAAGGTCTTCTGGTTTGTCACTGGAAGGCCCCTTTACTTGCTGATTTCTACTCATTAAAGTGGTAGTTTATCCACCTTCAAATGTCTCTGCTCTGTGTCACAGACACTTATTTGTTCTCCAGCCATCAAAGTGTATTAAAATTAACAGCAGTCATCACATGAGTGGAGGGTAGCCGTTCTCAGACACACAGATAGTTATATACTCACAGCAGGAAACTTGCAATCAAATTCTAACAAAAGGTCACATTTGCAATAAGTAAAGGAAAATGTAGGTAATTGGTTATGGAATCAGTTAATATCTTCGCAGGCCTTGAAAGGCACTCTGACGGACTTGAAACCCTTTTGTTCAAGTAATTAAAACTGAGGTATTGTTATAGCATTAAAAAAAAACCTCAGGGAATTCTTGGTGCACTGTAAAATAGTGTCACTACAATGGCAAACAAATTCAAGAGGGAAAATTGTTTGTGGTTTGTTTGAAAAGACATGCGGACTCAGGTTCTGGCTGAAATGCAGAAAAGGAACAGGGAATGAAGTGCAGGACAACATGAAGATTAGCCCTTATCAAATGTGTTTTTATGCCCAGCTTCAAAGGTACGCCCACTATTTCCCTCATCTGATTTCGATTTGTGGCCGCTTCAGAAATACCAGGTCGCAGGGTTTACACAGGCTTCCCACAGACTTCAGGATACCTGCTGATTCGGAAAGCAGCGACTGACTTTCTGAGGCTCGAAAGCATTTCGGCATTGGCTGAAATTCTGTTTCTTCAAGTGGCACAATGCAGTCCTGAGCAGCTGTATGCCACAGTTATAGTTTGTAACTGTATCTTAGGTTGGGCAGGTCCCTGAGCCTCCTGCAAGACCAACGGGAAGGGTACATGCCACAGAAGGGGACTCGGAGCAGCCAGAGCACGGAGCGGGGACCTGCCAGGGGCATCCACCAGGAAACACTGTGGAAATGTACTGTGGGTTTTTTTGCCCATCAAACACTCCTTTTCATCTAGTTCAAGCTAGGAGTTTCTGACAGTTTCTGGCATGGCATGACTGGGGACCAAGTCTTGAGGGCGCCTGGTGTGAAGCCCTTCCTCTGCCTGTAGAAAATGAAAGATGGCACCTGAGAGGCCTCAGCAGGAGGCTGCTCCCTCAAGCAGACGGTAGCGCCACCCATACCTTCCCATTTATGCTCTGGTGCTTTGAATTGTACAAAAAAGAAGGCTGCTGGATCAGATGGAAAAGGTATGTGAAGACCTAGGCGTATTCCTTGGTCTGTGAGCTGGGGCACTCAGCAAGGAGAGGGAAGGCATAGTTTAAAACTTCTGCTTGAATAAACATTTTAAATAATCAAACAGCCATTAAATATACTGCAGGAGTTCCTTTCTGCCCACCAAGTGCTCTGACTACTAGGCTAGGCAGTCACACTCACACCAACTTCTCTGTGTCTTAATTCAGATTTAATGGTACCACCATTCAAATTTTGACCCCTTCTACAGGCAGGAGGTTAGCCTGGTTTTGCTCCAGAATAGCCCTGAGCCTGGCATTTAAGGAAGCTTCCCAGTAGCTGAAGGAAAGCCATCACTGAGTTTTCGTACCGTCTCTCCTACCACCAGTGAGCACTCTCCCTACTGTGCAAAGAGAAGGTGGACCTGGCCCTGCACAAATTTGGTGAAGGAACTCCTCCATATAGCACGAAGCAGCTTCAGGCCTCTCAGACATCCCCAAAGAACTCCTGGGAGCTTTCTTAGATATGACTGGCAATGGGGATAGAGTTAGAGAGGTGAATTAGATGTCTGTGGACTTTCAGGTGCTCCCAGGCTGAGGCAGGTGTGCCTGTGTTGTCTCAGATGAGCAAGGGGTTGAGGATTGTAACTTTGACTCCCTTAACAGAAAATAAAAGTTCACAAAGCAGAAAGCTTTTCCCTCCCTCCAGAAATTCTCTCTGCAAATGTTTTGAAGAATGTATTAATAGTTGACAACAGGAAAACTTAAACTCTTCTCCAATCCATTTAATTTTCTATTAGCTAAATTATGCTAACAAAGGTGCCCCAGGCCTGATCTTGAGATGGTACTCAGGTTCTCCAAGAGAAAATTTGGGAAGGGGAAGAGAACTTCCAAGGCAGAATCAAGATCTCATTAAAATGAATGAAATCAGAGGGAGACCACAGCCAGTGCTTCCTGCAGGAAAAACTGTTTCAGGGACGCACCCTCTCCAGGCTCAATTTTCCCCTTCCCATGTCTATTGCTCATGTTATCCTTACCTCTGCACTATGTTTAGTGTTTCTCCCACAAAGGTGATCCTCTCTAGCTTGAATAAGTGGGAGCACTGAGGACATGGTAAAGGCTTATGAGCGAGGGCAGAAATGGAGTGGCAGTCTAGGAAGAGGGATCATTTTTTAGCTGGGAATGGGCAAGGCAAAATTTTCTGTGTTGTCCAGGCCTAAGCAGACAAAGAATTTGCTTTCACTTCTTCCCTTCCTTTTCTTTCTCACTCTGGTGTCCAAAGTGACTGTCATCCCTTAGACCAAGGCTGGCATGAAAAGTGGTTTGCCTTGTATTAGAGAGAATGACAAGTATCATCTCAAATATGTGCTCCTCAAGCTCTGCTGCTGTGCAAGTGCAGCAAATAGAAAGAGGGAAAAGCTAGTCAAGGTTTGCCTACCATGAGGTTTTTGTTTGTGCAGGCCTTACTGGCTATTGGGTTCAACCAATTCAGCATAATAATACAGTTGTGAAAATTAGTGAGAACATTCAAAAGACTTTGAATTTTGAATATTAAATATTCCAGGGAACTGTATGTAATCCGTAAAGTGTATGTATGTGGGAAGAAGGGGAAGAACAACTCCGGCTAGCAACACATCAGTTTTATTTGAGGATCTTCCCCCAGAGAGTCAGCAAGAAGGAAGATAATAATGCATTTCCTGAATTGTTAGTTTGAGACTATTTGCTCAGTTCTAATTGAAATTATTGCAGGAAACTCTTTGTAAATTTGAGAGTCTTTCAACTAATAGGAAGAGGGAAAATACACAAACATCTTCTCATATTTAAGTAATCAATCATAGATGGAAATTAGAAGTTTGAGTGAGACAATATTTGAATCAATGATTGCAGTAGGTAAGTGTTACTTTGTAGGTTGAAAAAACTTTGCCTAATCAATCCATTATAAAATTTCAAATTACAAACATACCAAAAAAAAAAAAAGACATAATTTCTGAATATAAGTAGGGATCAAGTTGTTGCAATTAATATACCCAACTAAAAGGCAAGAAAATGGAAATGCTGAATAAAAGTAGTAAGATCTTCTCCACATTTTGCCTCTTTCTAGGCTAAATTGTGCTAAAAAGTATCTAGTCTAAAGCAATTTTCATGGAAATTATGTTTTTTGTCTTTAGGGGTTTTTTTGGGAAAAAATATGAAACTTTTTTCAGGACATTCTCTTTCAAAATATTTGGCCATGTGAGATCAAAATATTCGAGCCCTATGGTATGAGGCTTTCAGAGCTCATCTTGCTCAGCTTATTTGAAAGGAAGATCAAGATGTAACTTGATCATTGGCGACAGGAATTTCATAGTGGAAAAAACCTCTGACAGTAGGGGATTACAATCTTGTTGACAAAAGCATCCAGAGATCCTACTGAAGCTAGACATCATTTCTTGAAATACAATACCATTTCTTTGCTGTGAGGGTAACAGAGCATTTGTTGACTATACATCTAATCAGGTTCCCATCCTGGAAGTGTCTAGGTCTCTGCTGTCCTCTGCCTTTGATTGACTGAAAAGTCACAGCCCCGGAGCTTGAGGGAAGGTATTTGATTGATTAAGGCTGTGTGAAATTTAGCTTCCCCAAGAAGATGATATGATGCTCCTTTCTGTGCTCAAAGCCTATAAAAGATATCAAAATATCTTGTGGAACAGGTTTGGCCTTGCTTGTTTTTTTCAGAAAATTTTGAATTAATAGTTTTTTCTTCTTTTTTTCACTTGGTTTAATTATTTTTCTGTTGTTAAGTTCTCTTTATTTTATTTGTCTGTTTGGCAAAATCCCACAGGAGTGTTCACACCACATTTCAAAACTGACCTCTGTCCTCTTATGAACCTGAAATTTTTACTGTCTTATTTCCCACTTCCCTTTCTGCTGCAGCTTTCCAATGTTGTGCTTCCCCTTTCAGACGGAAGAAAGCCTGATGTTCCACCAACTGCAGATTGAGTCAGATATAGATTAAATGTAAATTTTAAAATTGGGGTTATTTCTGTAGGATTTGTGTTTGATTCTCCTCATGCAAATTCCCCATCCATCTTTCAATGGCCAAAATACATTGCTGGCATCCCAATAACCTTTTTTAAAAAACAAATTTAAAAAAATTGTATTGTAACTTGGAGGCTGAGAGGCTAAGCGTAACATCGATTGGGCTGATGTTTATACAGTTTCACCCTCTCAATCTAAGTCACAACTTCAGCTGCTCCTGCTGATTCCAGCCATGTCTGTGCAGTCTGTGCTCATAGCTATAGCACCCAATCTGCCCTCTTGTCGAAGATATAAATGTGTAAGCAATAAGTGTTTTCCTGAGCTGAGGAGACCATCGTTTTGCAGAACTGAGCACAGCATCCCCAGGCTAACTGGGTACTTGCTGACAGAGCCATGCCTTGTTGGAAGGCCTGATAGAGCCGAAAGGCTTGGCAGGGTCACGTCAGTTCTCTGGACGCTTCTGAGAGGGGTTAGGGAAGAAGCCAGTTTAAATAGTAAGCAAGTCTCCTGGCCTGGCTTCGTATCTCTCTACCTGGTTTTCTGGAGAAAAGGGGGTACAAGTTTCCTTGGACTTCCTGATGTCATGCTGCAAGGAGAGGAGGGATAGTGCTGAGCACTAGTCAAGTGACAAGGACTCTTTTTCCTTTATGCATTTCCAGAAAGCAAAGTATTGAGGACATAAAAGGTTTGGTTCCTGGTAGATAGATCAGTTTATCATATGTATTCTGTAAATATTAGAGGGTTCAGAGGACAGAATAACAATTCTTAGCTGTGAAAGATTTCTAATTTATCTATTTATAAAGCTGATAAACAAGTAATTTCATAAAACCAATTTAAAATGTCCTTTTATTTTTTAAAATCTCAAATTAGTTCAGCTCTCAGGATAATTCCGTCTGTAAATTTTATGTTGCATATTTAATACTATTTGGTTTCAAGTAATTATCTGTTTTAAATCTTACTGTTGCAGTTTTCTTGTATGGCCCAAGGCAACTGTGTATAAAGCTATCAAAAAGATAGTATATTCAAAAAGAAGAAAAAAATATGTAAAGTTTTGTCATATTTTTACAAACCCATGTATATTTATCATAATTTCTAATTATTCTTTTTGCTTTACTGCATATTATTAGTTTAATTGAACCATAAACTTTAGACTAATAACACCAATTTGTCTTTCATTATACTTTGCTCTATTAACTTTTACAAATGGGTTCATCTCAGCCACTGATTGATGGGCGCACAGCAACTGTGCTGGATTTCTCACTCACAAAGAGCTATGTCGCATTTTCTGTTCTTGGAAAATGCTTTTTCTGGTTTTTTCTTTTATTTTTTTTCCAGGATATGAGTTTTTATTCTTTATTCTTGAGGTTTAAATACAAGACACATTTTGTAACTTTCCTCTTCCAAACATTAGCCCTTCTGGCAGAAACCACCAGCAGTAATAAGAGCTAGAGTTGTCAATTATTTCAAGGGATCCTTTTCAAAATAAAATGCTTGATTCAGGGTCCCAGTAAAGCCCTATTCACTTCAAAATTTGGGGAATTTAAACCTCCTAGTGAACTTCATAGGCAGGCATTTCTCTGTCAAGTGCTGGGAATTCCATGAAAATGTAAAATCACATACATCTCTTGGGGTAAAAAAAAAGACATTAACTATAAAATTACACAAAAATAACAGAGAAAATTGCAAAAAAGCAAATGTGGAAAGCTATTGCAGAGCCACTTAGCAAATTCATAATTTGGTTAGGGCCAAGACTCTTTTTAACAGCACAGTCCTCATATCCCCTTCTACTGTATTCACAAGTCTAATTAATTTGCAGGGAGAAAAATGAGTATTGAAAGTAAGCTGGTCTCTCCCAGCTGGGTCAGGTCTGATCTCTGGTCACCTGGGCCAGCTTCACAGGCTCAAGTGATGTTCTGCCTTGCCCTGTCCTGTCACCAAAGATCAATTCCATGATTACTGTCCCTGTCCTGTGAAGACTTCTAGATATCCAGTCCAGCTGTAACATCTTTGAAAAATATAGAGAACAAACAATACCCTGTGCATACTTTTCCTATCTTTGCCATTGTTACTGAGTCTCTATTTCTCAAATATCTTGCAACACAGTTTTCTTTCTCCCATGTTCTTCTTCCACTTAGAAAAACCCAAACATTTTCTCCTTTGTACTATCTCTTCAGCTTCTTACACACAGGCTTCAAATGCAGTCGTCTTTCCAAGACTCCTTCCAGGCAGAAATAAAAGGAGCTTCAAGCCATCTTTAGCCAGGCAGCCAAGATCTGCAGTGTCACCAAAAAGTGTGGAGAAAATGCAGCTGCTGCCACAGAGACCTTCTTGAGTCTGAGTCATACAGAAAATTATGGGAGATAACAAGCAATTTGAATAAGGGAAAATGTGTGACCCACAAGTCCAAGATACTCTTAAAATTAGCTGTGTATCACCACATTTGTGATAAAATTATGGCAAGCTGAGGGAAAAACATGGAGGATGGATGAAAAAAAATGACAGCTTGAGAGGCAATCAAGCAGAATGAGAAGAGCATAGGAACAGAGAGGGGACACGCATGGAGAAATTGGGAAGGAAGAGGAAAGGGAATGGAAGTTAAAAACCCTCCAAAAGATAGGAGAAGATGCAGGGGAGAAGAAGCAGGGTGAGCTGCAACCCATGCAGTCTTATGGCACCCAGAGATCCTCTACTGCAATAGAAATATTGCAGTTCCTTGCTATGGAAATACCTGTTTGTGTGTCTTGGTCAATAGAAAGAGAAGTCTGCTTATTCCAAAGCCATAACACCCCAGGAGCAGTGTCACTAAACAGCAACGTTTGTCAGGGAAAACAGCCATCTTGGAACCACTATTAAGCCTATGAATGAAGCCTGTGAAGCCTTGGAACCACTATGAACCACTTGAAGCCACTATGAATATCTTGGGAATTCGATAATCCAAACAGTAATATCCTCCACAAAGACAGTGTCTCACCAGATAGAAGGTTGTGACATGCTTTTCATTTCAGCTTTGAATTGCTGTGGGGTACTAGTGATTGTTAAAAATATGGAAAAATGGGGTTGAAGCAGTAACCCTACAGCAAGAAATAACAGAGAAGGAGTATGGAAGGTTCTGCATTTTCCCATGTCTCCATCACAGTGTTTTACTGTGTTCAGATGTCTTTTGCGCAGATCTTACTAGAGCCAGTCTGGAGTTTCCAGAGTTCTGGTGAGTTTCCAGTGGGTTTCCAGTGTTTCAGGTGAATGTTATAACTGCCAGGCTAATACTTAGAAAACATCCTCTCTGTTGTTGGAGGTTGTTTTCTGTAACTTCTAGTGGCATTAGTTTCAATTTAGTGCAGCAGGTGAGGATAGTGAACAGGAGGAGAGCAAGTGAGAGCTGCGTACTGCCTACAGTAATTGCTGTGGCGCAGCAAAGCACGACAGTGACATTTTATTAGGTTAGTTTCTATGTCACTACACTCAGACATTCACAAATGACGACTCAGGCCTGTAAAACAATTAAATCATTAAATGAATTATGAGACTTATAAATAATGCATCTGGGGACTCCGCATTTGCCATCTGCATTTTGAGAAGACTCCTGCAATACAGTGAGGTCCCATTTTCAAGCATCTTCGTGCAGCCAGGTTGGCTGCAACCTGCTTTTCTTAACAAAGGAGGAGATTCCCCAGTAATCACATATCTTTGTAGGTTGTGGCTTCAGAGTAAATTTCAACCATATCACTGCTCCAGAGAAAGCTGTGAGAGCTGGCAAGGTTTCTAATCTCCTGCAAAGCATTTGTTATGTGTATATCTCTTGAATATTTTGTAGCCAATGCCCAGGTTTTGAAACCTGAGATGTAATATTGAGATTTTCATGGATGCTTAAGTTACCTTATATGCTTCTGTTCTTTGGTGGCTGTTAATAAGGGAAACAGCTATAACTTTTACGAGGATGAAGAGGCTTCCTTTGTCTGTGAGTCACCACACCCTGTATGTGACATAAAGGGACATCTAGTGAGTGTATAACATTCTGCAATAAAGCATATCCTTACTGTATCATTGAGCACCAGACCATACAGTTTAGCAGGCTAAACTTTTATGTAGGTAATCCTGTGATTATCTAATTTATATGTAAAGCAATTATATCTTCACTACATGCACATTTGAAATGGCAATAAACTTTTTACTAGGCAGCTATTAACTTCTTATGGTGTTTTCAGTATATATTTTTGAAAGGACAACTGTGAATATTTTTCAATAAATGAGTTAGGTATTTTTTATTATCTCTACTACATGGATATGCAAATACTATTTACAGTAGGAAAATATAAACATTTCCTCCTTCACTTGAAAGTGGTGTTTCTTTATGGTATGTCATAACATCTCTGTGTTTTATGCTGACACTCACAGCGATGAATCAGTTCAGCTTTCCATACGTAAACTTTTATTCTGTTCCTAATCTTATTTTAACTGATCAAAATAAAAATATTAAAAGGGATAAAATACTCACTTTATTTGTTCTGGAATCAGTGAAATCACTATAAATTACTTCTTTCCTAATTTTTTTTTTAATTTCTCTTATTTTTTGCCTCAGTTTCTGTGTCACTCTTCCTGGTGGCGGTGGCAGAAAATGGAACGTGTCATTTTGCTGGAACAGAAAACACAATTTTCTAATTGAATTGCTCACTGTGGCCATCCATGTCCTTATTAGTAAGTAATGTTGTAAAGTTCTTACAAAAGCTTTTTCTTAGTTTTTAAAATGTCACTATGGGTAATAATTATTAATAAATAAAATTTCGATCCATGGTGCATTAAAGTGAAAAGGAAGAAACTAAAAACCAGAAAGAATACTATAATAACTGAAATGTATATGTCCAGTTTTATTCTTTATTGAAATACATACTCGATTCCTATTGTTACTGAGAGTGTATTTGACCTGACAATTATTTAAAAAGCTAACAAAGTTTATTGCTGAATTTTCCAAAAAAGATGTGTAACTATTGACTTTTAAGCTGGCACAAAGTTTTTCACAGGTGTAATTAGGAGAGAAGCAGATTACTTTTTACCATAAAAAGAATGTTTTTTCTCTGCATGCTTTAAACAATTATTTTCTGGACATACGCTTTTTGGCTGGAAAAACTCTGCAGCTTATGAAGTTGTTTGTTATTTTGCTGTGATTTTATACACAATGGAAGGGTGAGGAAAAGGTCAGCAATAACTCTGCTGTTGCATTTTCACTGGGAAAAACATAATATTGATCGATAAGAAAATGGAAAAAGCACAACTATTAGCGTCTTACTTGATCTTCTCCGACCTTTACCCTGCCATGTTGATTTTATTCTTAAATGTTATGTCTGTTGTTCCAAAGGTTTGTCCTGTTTAGTCTTTTATTTAATTAATACATGATCTTCTTTACTCTCTCTAATGTTAAAACATGAAATTCGTTTTTATTCCTTGTTGAACCATTGTCCTCTTTACACTCAGCAATGCACGCTGGATAATAACTCCGTGTAGGAATTGGCCTGCTTAAAACTACTCTAGAATCACAATCGATGGGTACTTAAGTTCATCAAATTGTTTTTCAGGTCCATAGGAAAATTAGCTTTAAGGATGTTTAAGCTCTTTAAAAAGAAAATTTAAATCTCACGCTCTTAAGCTTTCTGGGTGCAGACAGAAGAGCAGAAAATATGGTATTGAACCTCAGTACTTTACTGTCTATGTATCTGCTAGGTAGTGCCTGTAAAATGTACTCAAGGAAGCACTCTGCACCCTGAGGGCAGTCTGCATACGGTACTATGTTTGGTACCTATGCTCGCACGGGGCAGGGTGCCGTGGCAAAGCCACTGGAGTGCCTTGGTTTGCCTTTTGGCACAAAATCTTCTCATGCGCTGCCAAAGATGACAAACCATATGTTTTGGCACTAAAAAGGAATAAGGGCCTGTTTTTATTCATGGAGGTAGAAGAAAATAATTAAATGAAATATGCAAGGATAAACACATACAGAAAGGGCAAGAAGTTGAATTTGCAGATGTTGCGCATTTTGGGCTGCACCCCTTGCTGAGGAGCAAGCGGTGGCAGCACGGCTCCCAAACTCTCTGGGAGCGGGGCACGCAGGGAGCGGGGCACCCTGCGGGCAGACAGGGGCGTTCTTGTCCCAGCACCCTGCCCTGGCCGGCACCTTCTTGTCCGCACACTTCTTCAGCCCATGAAGCACCTTCTGGTGCTTTGGCAATGCTTTAAAAAAAAAAAAAGAAAAGCAAACAAAACCGCAGATGGTGAACCTCATGGGATTTTTTTTCTTCCCCCTCTACTGCTTGCATTTCTTCATCTAAAAACGGACGGAAAACCATCCCCAAACTAGCCTGAGACTGAGGTCACTCATTTGTAGCTTCAAAGAAATATACGGGGAATTCAATATGTCAATAATCTAGCTTATAGCTACGTTCTAAATTGGTAACTGAGTTTATAACTTTGTATTTCTGGTGCTCTCACAGAAAAAAAGTGGTCACAAAGTCATTTGCACTCCTAGAACTAAACAGGCTTCAGAAACAAGTTAGACAGCTATAAGGCCTTTTTTACAAAGAAGTAGAGTCCTGATCACTTGAATCCAAGAGTTTTAAAATAATTGTGAGGGTTGTTCCTGGTAACATTTTAAAATTTCAGAATGGCAGGAAAGCTCTAAAGGATGGGAAATAAATTTGTATTTTAAAACACTCTTTAGAATAAACCTGTAAAGATGACACTTACTCTATCAAAATAGTGAGGTAACTGATATGAAAAATAAAGGATGAGAATATAATTAATTTCATTTCACATTTTTTATATTTTTTAACATAAAATAGTTCTTGCTGGCCTCGTTTCCTTTCTTAAGAGATGATTGGATGATTAAAGGTACCTTTATTAGCCTGATCAGGCTGAATGTCTGTACAATTTTGCACATATTACCATGCAAATTTCTCACTATCATAAGACGATATGATATGTGATATACGAATGATAAATATCCAACAGAGTAATTACTAGAGAATCATAATCAAGTGTGTTTCCACTGAGGTCTCACACAGACCAGTTCTTACTCCAGTTCAGTCATAAATCATTGACAAAAGCACATAAGAAAATATAAAATAATTGTTGATAAGGTTTGCAGGTGCCACAAAAACAGATGGAATGGTAAAAAATCATGATGACAGGTCATTTATACAGGATCCTCTGCATCGTTTAGTAAACTGGGAAGAAATAACATGCATTTTAATATAACCAAATGCAAGGCCAAACACCTAGGGATAAAAAGTATACAAGATTTAATATTAGGGAGACAATACTTTAAGAAGCACTGAGCCTGAAAAGGCAGTAATACCTTTTCAATGGAAAAGGTGCTTTCTTCAATGGAAAAGGTGGTTTTATGGTTTGGTATTCACAGCATTATGAAACCTGGCCACATCACTGGGTATGCAAACATAAAGCTAAAATGCTGCCTGCTGCATGGGCAATTCATCCCACCAAGTAGTAAGAAGATATGAAATAAGATGATTGCAAACAGTGATTGTTTTTAAGGGATACTTACTTCCAAACCTGAAAAAGGTATTTTCTCATCTGGTGCTACAGCCAAAAGAATTAGTGTGAGTCTGTGGGTTTATAAACAAGAAATCATCGAATAGGGGGAGAGAGCTGTATTATCTCTGCCCACAAAGTTACTGACACCATTGCCAAAATGCGGTCTGATATCTATTCTTCAAAAAAGATAGTAAAAGCTTGGAGAGTGTTCAGAGAAGAGCTACAGGAATGATTTTACAGACAGGAAATTCCACCTTACAACCAAACCTACAGGAAGCTTAAAGTTTTTAGCATATCTTAAATAATCGTACTCCAGGAGATGTATGTGCCCTGTATATAGTTCTCTAACTACCGAAAGTGTTTCCTTTTAATAGGGCACTTGAATTCAGAAGACAAAAGCACCCTCTCCAGCAATCAGAATATAAAGCAATAACACTATGTATAGAAAGATTTTTTTTTTCAATTTGAACTTTTACATCAAAACTGCATGTGTTTTTTTTCTCTTTCCTAAGGGACATTTCTCAGTCAGTCACAAGTTCTTAAACTCAATATCAGATGAAATTAAATATCTAAATCATACAGAAAACCAGATTATATTCTGGTCTTAAAAATCTATTAACCTCTATGAATCTTGCATACACCAACACTTCTCTGTAAAAGTCTTTGGCATAATGCCAGAATAAAAGGCTGTGCTTATCATTATTATTTGTTCACATTATTTTTTTCTCAAATGTGAACAGTTGTTAAACAAATATTACAGGCTTTTTTGTTACATTGAACTCCTCTATCATCATATCATTATTTCCCCAGCTCTCTCATTTTAAGTGCTTGAAAGTTGTTTTCAATTGCAAATTAGCCAGGGCAAAAAGAAGAGGGGCTGTGAAATCTCTTTGTATGGAACGTTTATCTGATTTTAGTGACCTGTGATCTTGGATCTTTGTTGTAAACAAGGACTGTATAGTAAAGAAAAGGTTGATAGATATATTTGATCTAATGCAAGTTATTCCTTATGGAGCCTGATTTATTCTTCTCCAAGGTTTTGCATATTTCTTCCACTGTGTGAGGTTAGGAGGAAGAGCCACAGATAAGAAAGTATCTGGAAGACTCAACAAGTTATCTGCCTTGACCTTTGGAGAGCCTTAAAGGGAAGTGTTGTCACTCTGAGGAGATGTAGAGGTCATACTAGGCACAGAGCCAGCCTACAACTTTTTTTAGAGTGTGTCAGAGCCAGGGCAAAGTGAAGACAGACTAGACTTAATCCTTTAACCTAACCTGTCAAAACTGCATCAAGTCAGCACTGCCAAATCTGCAGCCACCTCATAACTCAAAAAGGTATGCATGAGTGCATTTATGAATTTGCTTTTGAAAAGCGGTTTTATGGTTTGGTATTCACAGCATTATGAAATCTGGCCACATCACTGGGTATGCAAACATAAAGCTAAAATGCTGCCTGCTGCATGGGCAATTCATCCCACCAAGTAGTAAGAAGATATGAAATAAGATGATTGCAAACAGTGATTGTTTTTAAGGGATACTTACTTCCAAACGTAAAAAATACAGATTTCAAAGAAATTAGGTTTGTGTTGTTTTAACAAAAACAGTAGAAATAACCTATTTGTCAAATCCACGGTAACGGATAAAGCAGACAGCACATTAACCTGATATTTTATGTTCCTTGACTGTGCAGAAAATACTGTTCCTGTGTAGTGATGATAGTTCGTTTAAAATAATAAACATTTTTTTAGGTATTTGGGGGGTTTACATGTATGCATGTGTGCATGTTGGCTTGTGTGTATGTAAGTATGTTCATGTGCATTTTGTGTGAACCTGAAAACAGTTATAAAAGGAAGCATTCATGTGAAAAATAACACAAATGCATGCAAAACACAGGGCCATATCCTAACCGCTGCAAACTAGCTTGGCTGACAATGGCACCACAGCCACGCTCAGACATGACAGTTGTCACAGCTCTCTATATGGCTGTGAACTTTAAATCGTGAATATACTGTGATGCAAATGAAAAATGCTAGAAAGCTCATTTTGTGCCGTTAATCCCTGAGCTTTCCCTTTAGATGGGTGAAGACACAGTAACAATTTTATCTGTCCTGAAGAAGGATATTCTGAAAACTATAGCCTGGATACACAAAGGGACTGAGTCCATAACCCTCTCTTGAAAGAAAGGATTGTAACCTGCAAACAAAATGCGAATGTTTTGGTCCTGTGATGGGCTGGTGCTGCAAACCCACACCCAGGTGTAAGAAACTGATTGCCTCCCCTCCTTTGTCTGTGAGGGTTCACACAGTCACCATTGGCAGAAGCACCCTGCAAGCCATGGCATGGGCTCCTTGTCTGACACTGGGACAGGCCAGGGCTCAAGCCCTTGCTCCAGTGCTTGTTTAAATGCTTTTACTGTTGGTCCCCTGGGGCGTGGCATCCAGCTTGGCCTGCTGGGGCAGCTGGAGCACCCAACTGGACGTTGCTGGGTCCACCTCTCTCCTGTCAAATGTAATGGCTCCCACGCGGAGGGCAGGGCAACTCCTGCCCCAGGGCTGGTCTTCAGCCAGTGTGTGTCTTTGTGGGGATCAAGGAGCCTTGAAGAGACTGTGTGTGTGTGTGTGTGTGTGTGTCTTGGGGGGGCAGGTGCCATAGAGAGATCTATGTCTGTGAGGGACAAGGACAGAGCATGAGTGTGATCTCTGCCTTAATGATCAATTAACTGGGAAATTGTCAAAAGAAAATGCAAAAATGTCAAAATTTTGTTAATAGTTCTTGCTTGTGAGCTTGGAAGAACCATTAATGACACTTTGAGATTTTTACACTGGAAACATCAAAACTAAAATGCGGTCTTCTTTTCTCTTGGAAAACGAGTGTGCTCTTATCTTAATGAGTCATCTGAGCAATTCCATGGCAAGGCAAAGAAGTCCTTATATTTACTTTCCACTTGGAACATGACAAAATTGGAAACCTGTGAAAAGTAGACCAAAATGTGAAAAGAAAATATAATGAACTATTGAAAAGACTAAGGGAGTCTGAATTATGAGTGAAGTCAAGTAAAAATAATCTTAAACACACATGCCAGGGATTTTAATTCATATGTATTGCTGATCTCTTGTGAAAACCCCATCGACTAATCAAGAATTCTACTTTCAGAAGGAGCAGTAGGTTGGCAGATGTTCCCCACAGTCTTCATGCTTTTCAGAGGAATGGCTGTGACAGTCTATTTATATGATAGTCCAATGATCATGTTAGGCACAAATATTAACTTTGGCAAGTGGATACAAATTGAGCGGTCTAGCTGATTGCTAATAAGAGGAAAACAAGACCCTTTTGCCTTCAAATCAGAATAGGATTGAAAAATACTCAGAATCACTGCTATTTCAAAGGAACAGAAAGTAGGTTGTTTCATGTGTAAGTTACTGAAGGTATTTAATATAATATACATATAGCATACATTTACAAAGACATGAGTCGTAATGCTGCCATAAGACTGAAACCTGGATTATCTGTTACTACTTCTTTTGGATAGAAATGAGTAATTTCAGAATCTGTGAAGAAAAACAGATTTCCAACTTCAAATACATATACAAGGACATATTTTGACTTACATGTTCAGACTTTAATGCCAGAAGGCCAGTCCAGGTTTCTGGGATGACTGGTTTAATAACCCAGGCCATAACTCCTGCCTCAAACCTCTAATGGCTTACAAATGGCCACAGGCCTGAATCTACACTCAGAGCTAAACATTTCCATCTTTCAAAGGAGATCTTACCTGTTTTTCTCATTCACCACAGTCTTTATCCAGACTTCTTTCTTGTGCCTTTTGTAGAGAACAACTCCTCTGTAGTGAGAATGTGTTACAAAATGCTTATTTTGTTCCCCAAGTATTAAAGAACCACATTACGTTTCACAAGTAATTCTGTAAGAATACACTGTAAAAAGGCATAAATTTCTTCAAAATAGGCATTGTAACTTTGGACAGTTTAGAACATGTATAGCCATACATAAAATTAGTCTATAGCTGATACTACTGGTGTAACACAATAAATTAAAGGTGACTGGATTAGAAAGCCTGCAATAGTTGTACTTAGCTGCATCTCAGTATGAAAGTTAATGGCTTTGTTACCTGGGAAAGAAGAGTGGGAGAGATGGCCTTGCCATACTCCTGTTAAGTATTTGTATATCATCCAGTAACTTGACAATGGTAAAGAAGAAGATGAGTTTTTATGTGTCACAAAACAATTGCATAATGATATTAGAGCTCAAAGTAGACTTTGGCCACGCAAACCTATTTTAGTGAATGCAAAATCAGAAGGTGCAAGTTTGCTGTTTCTAACTGGCAAACTGCCTTTTTACAGTTTGGTTGTTTTGCCTTGCCCAGATCCCAAATGTTAATTGTCGCTGGAGACTAAGCATTACCATTTATACTATCTAAAGTATAGAGAGCATAGAAGTATTTACTTGTATGACTCAAAGAGTTGAATATGGTGCATGTTGTTCCACTGAGCTAAATTACATGGGAAAAGAGATCAAGAAGAAATAGGAGATCCTTATCAAAAATCTTCTTGAATGTAAATGTGTATTTGCTTCAGGTATTTAAATGAAACAGAGTTAAAACTTTTTAACAGCTACTCCTGACACTGAAACAGAGAAAAAGCAAAAGAACCAGCTCTGGTGGTAGGAGGAGCAGGTATCTCCCAGCACCATGGGGTGCCCTGTGCTGGCTGAGCACTGTGCCGCTTGGCTGGCAAAGGAGGTATCATCAGTGCTGTTGAGAGTTGTGAGCGGGAAAGCTCCTGCACGGGCAGAAGTCCGTAAGCTCTGTCCCCTGTGTCTCGGGAAGAGGGTGTTTCTTTCAAGGGTCTTGGCGGTACAATGCAAGCCTTTGTTTTGAGCTCACCCCCGAGGGTGTGGTGGACTCTTCGTACTCGGAAGTTGGTGGGTTTACTGACATTATTCCAAGGAGCCAAACTTTTTATTCTGATCAGACTCAGAAACACCCTCTTTCACCTCTGACAGGAGCCTGATTGCTCTAGTGCTTTAGATCTGAGTTACTTAAAGATACCGAATGAGGCTGATCAGATGCTGAAGGGCTGCCAAGATTACAAGCCTGTCGGCCCTATCGCTTTTGTTATTAATTATGATAAAGCTGTACAAGCTGCAACCTGGCCCATTCAGCACAGACACTGGGACAGCTTTCCTCCCTTATAGTCCCCTCTTTTCACTGCTCCAGCTATTCTTAGCTAGGGGAACAGTCCCTTGTGGGATGATTGTCATCTGGTATATATACATTGCAGCAGCTGACTCAGATAACCAGGAAACTATAACCAGCTCCCTGACTGCCCTGGGAACTTGGCAGCATCAAGGAGTCTGGCGCAGTACCAGGAACAAGCACACAGCCATGGACTGCATCTCATAGGAGCAGGACACGTGTTTCTGATGCTTCTTCGCTTTTCAGACTTATACCATAAAGACTTTTGTAAAGCAGTGAAATGTAGACAGATATCCAAATTGCAAAAACAAGACCCAGATTTAAAGACAAACAAAAAGATGTCCTAAGGAGCTTGATGATGTTTGCATGATTCCCACCTTGTATCATCACTGTGGCAGTCTCTGACTGTATTTAAATTATGAAACCAGTATACCTTCTTTTGCTCTTATCAGTGATGGCTTCCTGTTTCCTGCTGACTCCCTTACACATTCCTTATTGGTCATCTTCTGTCACTGTGTCTGTTCCTTGCAAAGCAGACAAAGCAGAATTATTAAGTCATTATTAACCCTGGGTGCACAAGGTTACGCCCTCCACAAAAACCCTTTTCTGGAAGTGTCTGTTATTAAATTCGTTCTGATCTGATTTCTGAAAATGAGCCTTCCACAAGAAAACCTGCAGGAAAGGAGGAGTGGAGAGATGGGTTACAACTGCGTGACAGGATCCACCAAAGCTGGTGGGGCCTCGGAGCTGGGAGGACTTCCTTCTTCTGGCAGCAGCAAACAATTCTATCAGCTTGAAGTGTGCGTATAACTTCACCCCTAGGCTGCAGTTTCACAGGCAGTCAAGCCCATAATGGCTTATTGCAGGCAAAAGGAGGAAATCTTGTATGCCCCATCCCTGCTTCCTATCCCCCTTCCCCTGCTCCTTCCTCCCTGTCTCCGTTCCCAGCTGCAGACCTCTGCCTGCTCTTGCACTTCTTGGTTCCTTTGCTGATTCACATCAGCTCAGTAAAATAGCAAACCAACCTATTTATCTTTTTTTTCGTGAGTTACTTTTCTGCTGTTTTGGTGGGCTAAATTAGCTCATGCAGGAACACCCTTTGCCCCTGCATTTTGACCCACAGAAGCAGCTGAGTTAGGGCAACACAATTTTATCCCCCTGCACAACCGGGAGAAGAGGCTGGGGCAGCGTGGTCCCTGCTTCTTGTCCTTTTACTGCCTAACCAAGGTTTGGTTGCTCCTTCTGTTGCACCTGAAGGAAGGTGATGGGCTCAGCCCTTGTTTTGAATAAAATCCTTGACTATGTTTGAACTTAAGCTCTTCCTGCCATCAGCCATTCAGAATAACAGCACTGCTACTTAAACAGAGCAGTAGAAGCGATTAGGGGAGGTGCTCAGGACAGATTCATCACAGCCCCCCTGTGCAGTAGCCATTCACCTGAAGAGATGATGGAGCTGTTTTCCTCAATGGCCAAGGAGCTGCAATTTCAGACTTCTCTGACAGCAGATATTTCTGCCAGCTTTGCAAGTCTCAGTGTTGCACCACGATCCGTCGTTGGAGTCTTCCTGTCACTATTTCCACTCTGGGGTTCCTAAGACATTCTGGTTTGCAAAGTAAAAATCCCTGGTAGTGATCCTTGCTTGGCCCTGGTACAGCCTTTTGCGAGCTCTCTGCTTTTGTTCATTACTATCCAGAATTCAGCTAACTTCTGTTCCTTTTGAACTGATCTTACAAAGAAACCCGATGTTTCAAGAAGGCAGTCAACACATCAGGACTCTCTGACTTAAGAGCCAAGTGTAGATCCCAGAGATCAGTGAAGCAACCTCCTCACATTCAGAGATCCCACACAAGTTCTAGCCAATCTCCCAAAGCCTCAGTGCACAGATCTGTGCAGACCGAATGCAGCCTGTGGACAATAAGCAGCAGTGGACGGCTGTTCACACACTGGAGGAGTAGGAGGCATGAAGTTATCACAACATACCAGAACATGGTCAGTCAGGAGCTGGAAGCAGGTTTTCCCACTTATCACTTCTTGCCTTCCTCTGTCCTCATGTCAGGTTCAAAGTACCCCTTTTCCTCAGGTGGTGAGCAGGGTAGATATATATATAAAATATATTTTTTCTTCCTTATTGCAGGGCCATTTAAGGAAATGGACATGTCTGAGAAGCCACTTGGAGCTTTTGGGAGCCATTTATGGCTACTACTGTTATGACTGAATGGAATTTGAGTGAAAAAAAAAAGAGAAGCTGGAAATAAGGTTGAGGCAGGGAAGTTTCTTTAGGTATAAGAGGATGCAGAACAGTAATGGTGAGAGACTGAGCGGGGAAGAAAGAACAACAGCAGAGCTAGTGGGAACAGTGCCAGTGCAGAACTAGGATGAGTGATAAGAGGCACAGGGAAGGAGGGAGAAGAAGAAAGAGAAGATTATGATAAATGGAAGCAAACCAATCCACCCTTCCTAATTCTGTGGCATGTTCCACTTTGAGGCCTTTTGTGCTGTATCAAAGCAAAGACTGTATCACACAGCCTGAGCAGCCACTGCAGTTGCAAGCTAATAGGAAAGGGAAGAAGTAGCAGCATGCCGGTTAGGTTTGTGTAATGCTGGTAGCAAGCCTTGCAGGATGGAGAGGTATGCTAGCAATGTCTCCCTTATTTCAATGGGTGTGTGAGATACTTAGCTCCCAGCTTTACTTATGAAGATTAATGCTGTTCTGTCTTAACTATTGCTTTGTGGAAAGTCCAGATCAAAAGACACAAACCAGCTCAACGGAGAGTGCTGTTCAAGGAGAGACAGAGAAGAGGTCATTGTGTGTCCAGATTATTTCATACTCAGACATTTTGTCTGAACCAATGCTGAGAGCTCTGTGTTCAGGTTAAGGGAAATTTGACAGTGCTGCTGGAACTGCTGAGAGGAAGCTCCAACCAGGTTGAGTTACCCATGGGTGCTGTGTCCTGGCCCCCAGGTTAGCGTACCACACTAGCCACTCTTGCCTGAATGCTAAGACAAATCCGCAGTAATCACCATTTCTTCTGTGCACCCTGTTCTGCACTTGAAGGGAACCTGAACAAGCAAGGTGGGAGTCAAGATCTGTTGCAGCAATCCCCTTCTGTGGGTAGCCAAGGGACTGGGACTGTGAGAGTGAAGGCACAAGCCTGTTCCTCAGTTCAGACAAAGCTTCAGGGTCAACAAATGCTGGTGAGGCCTCCCGTTCCTGTACAGGTCAACTCCTGGGACTTCCTTCAGGATGTTATTAAAAAGAGTCAAATAAACAGACCTGTGTTCTTGCAGGTCTGAACCCATGACCAACACATTAGAATGAAGTAACAGCCAGTGAATAGCTAGTGAAGAGGAAAGCCCTGAAAAGTACTCGCCTAAATTCACAGCAAGACTCTGAGTGGGATTCATCTAACCCGTAAGGATATTGGAGGTCAGAGGACCTGCCATAGGAAGCGTCTCTTTCCACTGGCTACAGAGGGAGTTCAAGTTGATTAGGTGAAACACATTATTTTTTAACTCATCTGCAGCTGTGTTTCCCACTCCTCTCGTTATGCAGGAACAAATTCTCTGTGGGGCACAATGAAAAAGCTGAAGTTTTAAAAATAAGAATCTAAGATCAGGCAATAAGCCAAATACTTCCTTTGACTTAGGATGAGGCACTTACGTTACCATTTCAGTTACTGCAAAGCAGCCTGAGATTTTTTAAATGCTTAAAATCATGTGCTTCCATTGACTTCAATGTGTCCAAAAGAAACCAAACTATTTGTTAATCTGCTGTCTGTGAGTGTAATCAAACTTCAGAATCCTTTGAAAAAGAAAAGTTTTGCAAATGACAGGAAAAGCATAAGCTATCCTAAATTTCCTGTGCCTGCTGCCTTTTTCTGCTTAAAGTGCTCTCTGCTTTCCCTTAAAATTTCAAAGCCTTATAAATATTTTTTGGCTTTGCTCACATTTATAAAGTCAAGGGTATCCAGAGAAGGGGCGGAGGAGCTGATTTACATGGTCAGCCATACATAGCAGAAGATGCAGCTCTGCATTTGTAGACAAACCATAGTCTGACATTTGTTCACATAAATGATATGATGAATAATTATGAAAAATGATCTAATTTGGGAAAATTACAATCAGGTCATGTACATTACAGGGAAAATAACTAAATTAATTATGTACAGTGTGTAACTGTCAAATACCAACAACATATGTAATGGAAAGTCAACAATATATAAGGATCCAGCTAATTTCTATAAAGCCTGAATTTTTCTGGGTGTTCACGTTCCTCAGATTCACCAACTGCTGTACTCCAGCTTATCAAGCTGTACTTGTAAAAAGATGGGCCAGGATTCAAAGAAACCTTTTAATGAGTATTATTGTTCTGTAGAATCGAAAAGGTAGTCTGACTACCGATGGCTGCACCATCGTGGGGGGTTGTGTTGTAGGGCTCAGCAAAACTCCTAGTAAAACTGCAGGCAATTACTGAGTGCCCAGTTTTGAAAATCAAACTTGTTGTGACAAATAGGCTAACTGTGAATCACTTTTACACACATGAAAATATCTAAAGAGTAAATAATCTTTCCGATTTTGGTCACAGTGTTGCATTATCAATCCCTTAAATTATAATAGTGGAACTACTGGTATTACTGGTCCACTGTAAAATTGCTTTTCTGTGAAAATTATATTATTTTTAGTGGTTTCTTGATTATTTCCATTGTAATTAAATGATCTAAAACTTTTTTAGTGTAAAATATTCTCTTTCCTAGAGGCATTAAAAACATCACTGTCTGAATTGTGCTAATTATTAAAACATAAGCAGTAAAGAATGAAAAATGAGTAGAAATGGCAGCATAAAAGCCCATATGCTTTTTTATTGTTTTATATTCTCAAAGAAATCTAAAAAAGGAAGCAAGTGCGTCAGTTGTGAAAAGTGAGAGCCTCAACTTTCAGTTGAAGTAGCTGGTGTCTTTGCCTTAGGTGGGACTATTGTGACTGAATACAAATTGTATTCCAGTTATGACTTTGGGAGCTGCTGATAGAAAAATAAGTATTATTTTAAAATACGTGATCCTAAGCTTGGAAGTAGGAATTTTTACTCTAACTCTGTTTCCAAAACCAATAATCTTATCACTCAACATGCACATACTTCACATTTACTTAATATGGAAAACACACATCTTGTACAAAATGGAGAAAACAGATTAGAAAGAATAAAACCCCATTTCGGTATGGACTGGGTATTCACAACAGACTCACTGGGGACCTTTGATCTTACAGTCAACAACCATGTATTTCCGTCTGCTTAGTTTACCTTAAAAGAATTCTTGCCATATATCGTTTGAATCCTTTGGGGACTTTGAAAGAAAATGAGAAGACTACTTAAGCAACCTTTGTAAGTGTATGTGTCTGTCCATATGTATTAAAGTATACGGATAGTTTTTATCTTATGCCATACTTAAATTTATTAAAAATAAATGAAATGTACTGAATTTTATCACAGCTAAAATGTGCAGCTTAACTAGTTGATATTAATTTAGTTTTTGCTGACATGTATGTGTTAGGGACCAAGCTCAAATATGTATAATAAAAGAATGAGAAAAAATTTCTGACTCTTTAGTATGTCTAGCAGAAACACCTCTATTTCTGCTTATAGAGGTATGTACCTGCAAATATCTGAGACTATGCAAGTGTTTTTTTCCTCATATAACCAATATAAATAATTGTGGTAATCAAGAAATTTATATTGTTTAAACTAGATAAGGTGAGATAAAGTACTGTGCATGATTTACCATGCAGTTTTCCCAGTGCACAACAATCCCACCCTGAATTACTAGCTCGCCTCTTTCCTAGTCTTAATATTGGCAAACTGCGCTAAACAATATAGATCATGATTGGCATTTGTGTATGCACATGTTAGGCAAGTTCAGTTCCATGCTATTTAAAGCAAATTACATGTATAATGGGTCACAGTTTGAGAGAGAGCAGCTTCTGTGATCCTTACTTCTTCCTATGCTCTACAAAAGGGCAGGGCCAAGATCTGGTGGGCAGGAACAACAGATAGGAGAAATCAGCTTTCAAGAGGAACAAAACATTGAACTTCTGGGCTTTTAAAGCAAATTTCATATAGATACCGTTTGCATAATTGCCAATTTCTTGAATCAGAAGCTTCAGGACCTCGCAGAGGAACAAAGGAGGGAAGGGATGCCCTACTCTAGTCTGAACAAAGGTTTTTCCACAGTATTATTTATGCAAGTGCTAAGGCCCAGATCTAGAAGGATAAAGGACCTGCTTAACCACTTTAGAGTGCATCAGCAGCATACAGTGAAATGTGCTGCAGATACCGCTCTGAAGTGAAGAGCAAAATGGTCAAAAGCGATTAACTCCATTTCTCAGAGAATTGCCTAGCCTTTAATCCAAACTCCCAAAACATGTGGCAGCCTGTCATTGCTGAAGCTGTTAGAAAATATGTTACTGATTAAAAGCATATATTGTCCCTGTGCAGAGTGCAGTCACTAAGTGTATTCAGTCTCTATTTCTTAAATTATGGCTCTAATGGGCTTACTGTTTCCACAGAAAGATTTGGTGATGTGGGGTATGCTACACTAAAGTATCTTCCATTTTTATCCCACACTTGAATCTGCATGTGGAGTGGATTCAGTCTCTTTACTCCAGCTTTGAAGAAGGAGGTATCCTTTATTTGAAGCTGGATGCAATAATCATGGCCACACATCTTTCTTTAGTTCAGGAAATCTCACTGGTGAGAGCTGTGCCAAAGCCTGCCTTTAAGACAGCATTATCTGACTGAGTTTTGGTAACATATGCAAAGTCAGGGACTTATCCTTTTCCAGATCACACACAATTAATATATTACTTCCTTCTGGCAGAGCATTAATCAGGATAAGTTAAGATGAAGGCTGAGAACCTTCTCTCCTTACGTCTCAGTGTCTGAAGAATTTATAGTAGTTAAAAGCAATGGAATGAAAATAAAACACTTACATCCTTTTCTTAACGTTGTCCTATTTGTAGAGCTATCTGTCTACCAGTCAGCTATCTCCGTGACAGCAGCAATCAAGGTCTTGTAATGATACTTCCCGTCACATTCTCCTGGCCATCTAGAGTTCCAACTGCTTAAAAACAACAACCCCAGGGGCATACCAGCTGAAATGAGGTATGCCCAAAGGGGGAATCTCTGCAGCTATCTTTGCAAGAATCCTTCTTCATCTGTACCTCCGTGGCTCTCCCATACACATCGCCTCACATAGCAGCCACTCACTGGGAAACAACAAGCTGTTGTTATTTCTTGGTCTGCAGAATCTCTTCCTGTGCTCAGCTGACTTTGTCTCAAATTTGGGAACAGGCTGTTAGTGAACAGAACATTGCATTTCACCACTCTCCTGTGAATGACGCATCACGAAATAAAATGTCCCCAGTCCACTCTGTCACTATCTGCCCTACCTTTGGGATTAGAGAGAGAAGGATGTCAGCAGTTGCTCACAGCTGATCAAGAGTGGACTGCATCCTTTCTCTAGAGGTCCTGGGAGTGGCACCGAGAAGACTTCAAGACACACCACGTTGTCTGTGGGTCCCTCACACTCAGGAGTACCAAGGTTCTTCAGTCTTCAAGGTCTAAGCCTGAAGTTAGGTTGTGAAGAGCTTGGGGTATTTGTTGTGAAGGGTTGTGATACTGACTTGGCTATAGACAGCTGGGAGATCAACTCTGAAAGGCAGACTACGAGGCTCAAATTCAGCTCAAACAGTCCTGATGGGAGGCTGATCAGAGAGGACAGTAAGTAAATAAACTGATTTTCCCATGCATTGTGACTCAGGTTTCCAGACTGATATTATAATACAGTTTGCCTGATTAAAAACTGGGCACTTTCAGTGATATCGCTGGCCCACTGATGCTCTTCAGGATTAAAGAATTACAGTCTTGAATTAGTGGCAGTATAAGTTAGCTCTATGGTACTGCTGTGCACATACCATGTCAAGCCTATTTGTTTGGTTGTTATTAATTGGAGAAGGGTGGCATGGGAATTGTCTATGCATAACTAATTAAAGCCTTTCCAAAAGCAGGAATTTGGTGTTTGCAGGAAGCACTGGTGGCCATGTTTCAAGAGACTGCAGCATTATTTGTTTATCATGTTTGCTTTCATCCTACTCATACTATATGTGTGCAATCCCATTCTCCCAGACTTCTATCAGTCACTTCCAACAACTAGGAAATTCTATTTTCTTGATGTATAACTCAGTTCTGTCTGTTTGTTTGCTTGCTTGCTTTTCACCTTCTCTTTTTTGTAACAGAGATTCACAACAGGAAAAGATGGGACATTGTGTATTAGGGGAAAATTCAGGTTTGGTTTGTGCATCTTGTTCATGCGTAATTTGGGATCAGGATTTGGTGTTTATGTCCTTTTGTTTGGTTTTGCTATGGAACAAGGCTCATTTCTCAGAATCACCTGAGCATTTTCCTATGATAAGTTCCTTACTCTTCAGCCAACTTGCAAAATCGGCACTGTCTCTTGCTTTTTCTTGTAGTGCGTTATAATTTGAGTTCTTTAGGTCCTTCATTTTAATGAAAAAGTCTTACTTTAGGATCTTGGCAAAGTTTTATTTCATGAAATGTGTAGAATGGAGGTGTTGTGGCTGTTTCCAGGAATACCTTTGTATCACATGGTTGCTCACAATTGCAGAATTCAGCCCAGTACTAACAATGCCTCCCATCCACAGTGATAGGCAGGAGCTTGCATCTGTGACTCCTGGTTCAAGTGAAGAACATTTCTTCCTACCTGATTTTTCTTTCTCTTTCATCTCTTCTCCTAGAAAAGAAAAATTCAGGCAAAGGAAGAGCAGCAGCAAAGATTCGTGCATAGCAAGAGAATAGTTGTATCTGAAGACTTTTTACTGACTAGGTTGTGTGGCAGCAGATGGGAGAAGAGCAGATGTCCTTCTCTCCTTCACAGATCTGTCAACCAAGAGAGGCTTTGCATTCCTCCAGATGGGAAGATGAAGAGAAAACTCTTGATGTTTCTCTCCTGCGTTACTGTCAGAGAAGAGAGGCTTAGTGGAAATGTTTGAAGGTAAACCTGGCAATGAGTTTGGGAATCTGACTTTTGGCCTCTACATTTGTTGATTCCATTTGCTTCAGTTTAATACAGAAGTAACATAACTTGAACTGGCCTGCTTCAGTAAAGCTTTTCATTTATGAGACTAAAATCCTTAATCTAAACAAGTTACACAGAGTGAGAGTCCTTCACATATTTTGTGAGTGTTTCTAATCCCCAGGTTTACATGCAGGAACTGTATCAGCAGAGGGTTTACCCAAGTCAGCTTCATTCACAAGGATCCTTCCTGCTGTCTGATACAGTATCATAAATATGGAGAAGCTCTAATGAAGTTAATCTGAGTTATAATTTACTAAACTGGTGTAAATGAAGGCAGAAATCAATACTGGGTTGAGACATGGATTTAACAAAAAGATTCAATTCCTGTCACAAAAACCTCCTGTCTCCTGCTCCTTTTTCTCTAGTGAGTCTTCTGTCGTGGTAGGACTTTCCCACCTTACTTCCCCAGTAAAATCCACATGGATACCTTACTTTTTTAGTTATCATTGATTTCAGCTAGTGTGGGCCAAACCTGTGGTAAACTAACTACAAAACTGCCCAGGCTGGTTCGGATCTGGTTTACTTTTACCTGTAAGATTATGATAAGTGAGCAGCTTGTCACTTGTTTCTCTGTGAAGGCTGTAACCAAAGAATTAAATTGTGTACACCAGACTTTGTGGCAAATAAGACTCAAAAAAATAATTTTATCTGTACTTGATCACAGATGTGACATTGGACTAAAAGTTATCTCTCACCTTTACTTGCAGTGACAGCAACAGCTCCCAGCTTCCACTTCCTCTGTTTAACATGCTGTCAGCCATGTGTGTCACAAGGTCAGTGAGAAGATGATGGTATGTTCAGAAAGAGGGCAACCTAATGGCATGAAGCCTCAAAACCAAAGCATCCTATTCACATGGCTACCAACAGCTGATGGCATTGGGGCTGACTTATATGACATCACTGTCACATACAGCACTCTTGTTTGTGTGCTGTAACCTAACCAGGCCAGAAGGAAAAACATGATGCCGTGTTTTATATACCTTCTGTAAGGGCCTGGCTGGTCATTTTTCCCATTCCCAGGAAGGAGGGAAGAAGAACCCCTCTCACAAAGGATTCCCAAGCACTCCCCCCTTTACTCATTTCATGGCAACTTCTACCCTGGAAGCGTTCCCCTTCAGCTCATTCCCTGGGCACTATCCTACCTTTCCAATAATTTTCTCTCTGGAAAAAATACTAATATAGTGAACCCTGTTACTTAGCTGAGCACCTTCAGATTGAGGACAACAGAATTTACTCTGAATATCTTGTCAGATTATTACAAGCCCAGTATCAATAGATACCATGATAGAAGACAAAGGTTTAGAAGACTCATCCACCTTTGACATAGCACATGTCCATCATAAGGACATAGCTAAAGTGTTGGTTATTCAGCTTTGTTCTATTTTCTAGCAAGTGTTTTAATCCTGTTTCACAATAGAATACATGGAAGAAAGTATTTTATGAGATATCAAGCACAATTTTTTTAAATTGTTTGATTTTTGACATTCCATAGGAGTCATATAAATCAAAGAAATAATGTTGGAGGGAGGTGTTTCCTCGGTTCCGTTTCATCGCCACCGTCATCCTTGGCAATATTTCAGAAAAGATTTCTGAGATATTCTTTGAAAAATGGCCTGATTATGATCCCATGGAAACTACTGACAAAATACTCACCAACTGCAACTGAAATCCATCCATTTCAAAATTTAAGTAATGACATGCTGATTTGGAGAAAGGAAATAGAGGTAAAACTGAGAAGAAAAAGATTTTTATGCCCTCATTTTTGTCTAGCCAAATCAACAAGAAAAAGAAGTTTTTCATGTACTTGTGTCAGGAAAAAAAGAACATTAAGAGAACACTTTCCTTGAAGATATTTCCTTCATTTTCATGCTCTCCTTAAACTAGGATGGACAAGAAATAGCTCCTGAGCCTTGTAAGTAGGTCAATTGAAGTTCTGATGCCGGCACCATGTTCCCCACTGTGGAAAGCAGGATACCAGCAGGGCTTGCATATATGCACTCTCTCTAGGTCGTATGGAGGCTTCTTGCTTTCCTCCCTGAACCCAGTCCCATTTCTCAATGGGGTGGGGGGACACTGGGAAGCAATTATCACCTTTTGCTTTTGAATTGCTCCCAGCCATTTCCTCTTCCCTCGGGTCTTCATGTTATGTTAAATGTATCTTCAAGTTCTCAGCCAAATTAAGATTTTGCTATCCAGTCATATGGTATAGGAGACTGATGGCTTGTGTATTAAACTGCCCCCAGACCTATGTAGTTGGTGTGTATATTAAAACTGCTTTTTTGGGGGCCTACATCTCTGGAATTATTTTCTGCAGTGATGCCATTTCACAAGGAGTATGAAGAGAACTCTTCCCCCAAGTCCTAAGCACCTCACAGCCTCTTTGACAGTAAATGTGAGTTAAAACATGCCAGATGTCACACTTCCAGGATCTGTGTTTTGGCCATTAGCTATTCCATTAAAAATAGCTTCCTCTTTAAGGGGAAGCACAATTACTACATTTTTTTATCAGGCAAATGAAAATGTATAACTTGACTATTAACATCCCTCCATTCTTCACTTTTTCAAGTACAAAGTTACATGCATAAACCTCAAGAGACACGGGACTTGGACCCAAGCTCATCGCTTTGTAGCCAGTACTAACTTCATCTAAGGGGTGACCTAAACACTTTGGCCAAAACACAGTGGTGTTTGAATGATCCTTTTCCTCCGCATTCATCCACAAATCACACTCACTGAAACAGTTTCTGATCCCTCACAAAATCAGCGAGTTATAATCCTTTCTTGCATTTTCCAGGATTTCTGCATGAAATGGAACAACGTGAGCATTAACTCTTTTCTTGGCATTTAACTGGATACAGTTTCGCACTCACAAGCCTTCATATTATACGAAGGTCAGATTTAAATGGAAAAGGTAAATGTATATCAAAAAGACTGTAGTAAGTCAGAGTCTCCTTCTGAATCATTGTATCTTTAAAATACTTAATGTTCAAAGTCTTGCCAAGACAAAGTCTTCTTGGACACCTCTCTTCATGTGGCTGATGGAGCTGCTACACCGGGTTCTGTGACTATGAACCGATTACGCGACTTTAATAGTCAAATATGCACTCAGGATAAAAAGAAATGTGCTCCTAAACATTAATAGAAAATGTGTGTATCATTTCTTCTATCTGTCTTTTAATTAGGCACCTATAAATAAGCTGGCTGTTGCAAGGTGCTCTGTAATCAGGTTACCTAAACGCTAGCCCCTTCCTAAATTAGCATTTACAATTATGTGAGGTAGTTACAGATTGTTAATTGCTACTGTTTCTTTTATTTTTATTATTATTTATTACTATTATGTTATTATTATTTAAGGAACAGGCAAGATGCCCCATTGCAATTTTGCATGCATGCCTGGGAAAAAAAGTAGCTGACATAAATCGCATGCATAATCTCAGGAGACAATCATTTTAAATCTTAATTGGCTGCCTTTTAAATATCATTTAAGGTCTCGTTTTCCCTGCCTCTCTCTCTCTACTTAAGAAGGTGTTGTGTCAAAGTCTATTACCTTGCTGGACGTCTCGCCTCTAAGTTTTTTTAAAAAAATAGAACCATCAGCAGAGGTTTGAGAGGTCGATAAAGCTTTTAGATTTGGAGATGTTTTCAGGGAGCCCATTTCCTGCGGCTAAGAGTTGTTAATGGAGCTTAAGGAATTATCTTATGACTCGGGCTGGGAGAGCCGTATATTTCTTCGCTCCTGTTCCCTTGTCGAGGCTGAATATGCTGCTGTCAAACTCGCTTAATGAAAAGTAACGCGTCGCTGATTACAGTTTTATTTGGGCTCTATGTAAAAAGCACTGTTAATTTAGCATCCCCTCCTTTGTGTGTTTGAATTTGCCATGGCTGAATGATTTAGAGTCTCTCAGTTTCAAGCCGTTTCTCTATGATTTTCCCCCCTCCTCTCTTTCTTTCTCAATCTGCCTTTATATTTCTGCTTTGCACGGCCATACGAGCTGCACGGCTTTCCCTTTCAGCCCCATAGCCTCCTCTGAAGCAACTGAACCTGGTCTTTGACTTGTGCCTTTGAATCAAATGGCAAAATTAATTTCTCACACCCTTTTGTTCACACTTTAAAAAAAAAAAAAAAAACCGAACGCAACCTTTTGAAAGACCGCTGCATTTGACGGCTGATCTAGAGATAAGGTTCGTGTACCAAAGCAAGAAACTATTTTCCCTCCCCCATAATTTATACAGTCTCATCCCAGGATCGGTGATGTTTTGATGTGCGTGAGGGCGTGCAGACAGAGGCATTCCTACCAGATCTAACACACGGCCAGCCCCGTCCTCCGGAGGGACCGGCGCTTGTTACAGAACAGACATAAACTTACTCAAACTTGTTTTATAACGACAGTGACACGAAAATGAAGGGATAAAGGTTTGAGCCGCTTTTCTTCTGATGTTTCAGTTGCGCCTGTGTTGCCCACAGTTTTATCATCTTTATTGTAAGTCCTGGGGGGGGGGAAGGAGTTGCCTCCCAAATGGCGAGCTGACCAAATTGCATTACTGGCCGAGCCGGCGGCTGTCAGTAATGACCCGTAACCGCGGGCGGTGTGATCTGTCGAACGCCTGCCCCGGGCGGTGCGGGGGCTCGGCGCTGCGCAGAAGCCAAGGCACGGTGGAGGCTGGGGGAGATTTTTGGCTGCTCGGCGGAGGAGCCCTCTTCTTGCACACACACACACACACACACACACAGTCTCGCACACGCACTCGGCTGTCGCCGCGTTGGCAGCAAGAATGAAGTCCCCTTCTACCCCGCAGAGCCTCTGTCGCACGGAAGCCGAAGCCCTCCGGGAGACCCGATGTCACCCCGCCCGGTCCCTGCGCACCCGGCGAGGCTGGCAGGCACAAACCTCCCTGCTTTAAAATCAGCATCGCAGCAGGCGGCGGGTTCTTCGCCCCCATCCCGCTTGCCTCCGCCAGTGGTTTGAGGGCAGCCCGAACACTCGCCTTTCCTCCCTTCCCTCTTTCTCGCCTCCTTCATCCCCACCTCCTTAGTTTGGCTGAAAATAATTTGCTTTGTCTAAAGGGTTTCAGAGGCAAAGCTCGCCGGCCGCCCCGGCTGCATTAAAATTCCTGCCGGCCCAGCCTTTAGCTGAGATCGCGGCTCCCCGGAGACTCCACTTTCGCTATTACTGTCAAGTACCCTTGACTCTTTATTTTTGCCCTTTTATCTATTACAACTAATTCGAGTTCTTTTGCCCTTTTCAGTTTAAGACGTGGGCTTTCTGTAAAGCCTCCCCCTGCCACCGAGCTCTCCGGGTGCAGAGCCTTTAGAAATTGAGGGGTTTACTGTCAAAATGAAAATTTCACTTCAAATTATCTTGGCTGATGCACGTTTTCCAGGCCGGGGGCTCCTGTCTGAGCCTTTTGACAGCCAGATCAGCAGAGGGGTTCAGTGATCTCGATAATATCATCCAAGAGAGCGAAAGTCAATACAATGACAGGGAATATGACTGGATACAATCCAATTACGGCTGCTCGCAGAGAGGGGAAGGGCTCGATCTGATCTCCGCACCCGCATTCCTTTATTCAGTCCTTGCACTAACAGGTCTCGCTAGAAACTTTGCGGGCTGGAGTGTGTTATATTTCGGCTGGGTGCTGTCTGGGTTGCGTTTATCGTTGCCTTTATGTGTATATATATATATATTCCGCACTGTATTCTTATTTATTTATTGGGGGGTGGGGGGGCTGTCGGGGAGCCGCAGGGGTGGGGTGGGCGAGGAGGCTGGCAGGCAAGAAAGGCTCTTCTGCTTGTCGGGTGTCAGCTCGGTCCTTCGGGCGCTTGCGGTCTTGCCCCGCAGCGCCGGGCGCCGCAGCTCGGGAGGTTGAGGCCGGCCTGGGTAAGCCGGGCTGTGTTATTGCCTCGCCGTTTCTTTTCCAGCAGTTCTCCCTCTCTCCCGGTCCGGGGATCAGTAAAGTTTGTTCTCGTTCCCGGGAAGGAAAGGGAATCTTTTAAACGCCTGTTATCTAAGCGGTAAATTGGCTGAGAGTGCTCCTGAACCGCACGTCGAGAGCGCTCTTTCTCCCTCTCTTTTTGTCGGCTGCGCTCTATTTAATGTCAAAACGGGAAAGCATCTGTCCTGAAGTGCTGAAATATTCATGGAGGATCAGCGATTCTCCACACTGGCAGAGGAGCCGGAAAGCTAAAACGGTTCTTTAAAAGATCAAATTTTCCGTGTGAATCAATTGCTCCGCGCACGGCGGAGCCGCCGCCGCGGCCCAGCCCGGCCCTTCGGGGCCGACCCCCGCCCGCAGCCCGCGGAGGGGGGCGACGCTCCCGCCCCGCCTCGCCTCGCCTCAGCGGGCAGCCGCCGCCGCCGCCGGCCCTCGCCCCCGCCGGGCCTGGCCCCCGCCGGCCCGGGCGGCTGCCGGGGCGCAGCGCTGCGCCCGGGGGCGCGGCGGAGCGCGGAGAGGAGCCAAGCGTCCCTGCCGCCGGTCCATCCTCCCGCGGCAGCGCTCCGCTCAGCCTCTTTTCCCCTCTCCCGGCAGCCTGTTGACAGTCGGTGGAACTACCGGGACCGGCTCCGAGGGGGAATTTTGAAACCTAAAAGGTGTTTGTTGCGCAATGCAAAACGCCACCACTTGTGTTACCTCTGAAACAGACAATTTATTGGAGTGAACATACCTTTTAACATATTCTCTTTTTTTTTGTTTTTGTCGGGATAAATTTGTGCAGTAGGTGTAAACTCAGTAGAAGTGCTGTTTGTGAATTATATGCTAACAAGGAAATCAGGAGGAAAAACTCTCGGAAAAGTCTTTATAACTAATGTCGGCATGCCTTAAATTAAATCTGAATTAAAATTTCCCGTTTGTAAACTTTCGGATGTAAACTTTTTAAGTAGGTCTACGCTATAGTACGTGCTTTCTGGACATGGAATTAAATAACTTTCACGACATTGATCCCTTAAAGTCGCAGCCAGGAGAAATGCTTCAGAACAGCAATGCGCAAAGTCTGTCCGTTGAACTGAGCAAACCGAACTTTAAATCCTCGTTTCTGTTGCGTGGGGTTTTTTTTTTTAAAAAAAAAAAAAGAAAGAAGAATAAGTCTTATATTTAAATTTAAACTCTCGCAAGTCTCTTTTCAGTGTAGCTGACTCTTGAAGCGTTAGACAGTCCTTCGCCCCTCGGCGGGCCCGTTAGGAACAAAACATTTTGCTTCCTGATTTGGGAAACGCCAGGAACTCTTTGTTCGAGTCATGGTGGGCCAAGTTTGAGAGCTGCCCCTTGAGCACGTTGGCGCCGGTCCCCACCGCGCGTCCCAAGGCGCCCGTTTCCAGAATGGCTCCTTTGGTGGTAGCCCAGGAAACTGTCGTGTTGCTCAGGGCTTGGTTCAAAGTACTGTGCCTGAACAGGGGGTCGTGAAACACCCCGTCCACCCAGTTCCTGAGGTTGGTGACCGGCGAATCCTGGTGCCTGTCGATGACACTGACCGGGGCGGCGACGGCGGCGGCGGCCGAGCCCCCCTGCCGTTTCAGCATGCAGGAGGGGTACTCGGCCTGGTTGAGGGAGGTGGCGGTGTGCGCCAGGGACCAAATCCTGGGCTTCGCCTCCAGCAGCTGCTGCCCCTGCTGGAAGCACATTTTGGACTCGCAGCCGCGCTGCCGGGCGCCGAGCAGGTCGGGGCCGCACTCCTCCGCCGCCGTCTTCAGGCAGCTCCGCGCCCGCTCCGCCGCCGCCGCCGCCGCCGCCGCCTCCTCCTCCTCCTCCCCGGCGGCGGCGGCGGCCGGCGGCGGCATCTTGGCGGGGGGCTCGGCGGCCCGCGGCGGGTGGCTGCCGCCCGGGTGCGGGAGCGGGTGCGGGAGCGGGTGCGGGAAGGGCCGCCGCAGCTCGCACTCCGAGCTCTCCGACTCGGCGGCGTCCAAGTCCTCCAGGTCGCTGAGCTCCAGCTCCTTCTCCTCCTTGCCCGTGGGCTCTGCGGGGTGGGGGCGGGGGAAGGGACGGCAAACACAAGACACACGGTCACTGGCCGCGCCGCGGTGCCCCGCGGCCGCCCCACGAGCGAGGCCCGCGGCCGCCCCACGAGCCAGGGCCGCCCCGGGGGCGAGCTGGCCGCCGAGCCCCCGCGGCCGAACCGCTAAGTGCCTGTTTTTAGCAGGGTACCCTCGGCTTTCCCGCTCTTCATCGCCTCTTCCTGCGAGCCCTCCTCCTCCTCCTCCTCCTCTTCCTCGTAGGGCCGCTTCTCGTCCGAGCACTTGTTCCGCGGGGGCCAGGTCATCTTGTTCTCCTTCTTGAGCCGCCGGCGGGCGTTGGCGAACCAGGTGGAGACCTGGGTGAGGGTCATCTTGGTGATGATGGCCAGCATGATCTTCTCGCCCTTGGTGGGGTAGGGGTTCTTGCGGTGCTCCTGCAGCCAGGCCTTCAGCGTGCTGGTCGTCTCCCGGGTGGCGTTCTTCCTCCGCGTCCCGCCGTCCATCGTGCCGTACCTGCGGGCACAGGGCAGCACCCGCCGTGGGACACGGCGCCCGCGGCCCCACGGACGGGCCCGACGCGGGATCCCCGGGCCCCGGCCCCGGCTGCTGGCCCCCCCGGGGGTGGCTGGACCAGGGAGGGGGGGGACGGGCGAGGACAGCTCGGCTTCCAGGGGGCGACCTGCCTCGAGAATTCAGGCCGAGGAAGAGGCAAGGATGAAGGGCTCGTTCGGCCGACAGCAGCACCGGGCGACGCAAGTCCCCGCTGTGCCGCGGCGGTGGTGGCGGGAAGAGGGAAGAAAGCGCCTGCCTTTATTCGCGGCAAAGTCAATGTCAACGTTTCGGGCAGCGGGGAAATCCTAGCAGCTTGCAAACGCACAGAAATCCCGCTTTCCTGCCGTTTGATCAGTCCTCCCCAAACAGAATACATCTGGGTGGCCCCAGGGTGTGACTGTTAATAGAAATACATTTCCTCTTACTCCTTTTATTAGTAATCTCGCCTACCCTTTTGTTCCTCAATTGTAGAAACCTAACGCAGACGACACCGGGCTGCCTCTGAATATTTAATGCACATCCTCCAGCAAAGGTCACCCAATGGGCCTCACGGCTCGGAACGGTACGTAAGTGCTTTTGCGCTGCTTTAAAACTCATCAACGCACCACAGAAGCCCGGGCGCCCGCGCCTGGCTCCGCGCGGGAAACGGCAACGACCGCCCCGCCCCGCCGAGAGCGACCGGCCGCCCCGCCGCTCGTTCGGGGTCTGCCTGCGGGGGGGGGGAGCCTCTGCGGGGAAGGGGAGGCGGCACCGCTGGGGCCGGAGGGAGAGGCTGGGCAGCGAGGAGGCAGGCCCGCGCCTCGGCCCCGCAGCGGGGCGGGCGGGAAGGGGAGGGGATGGCGGGTGGGGGGGCGGCGAGCGGGGCCGGGGGCGTGCGCTTACCTGTCGTACTGGTACTGGCTGAGGGTGTGATCGTACGGGTAGTAGGCAGCCGCCGGGGCGATGCCCGCATGCGCAGACCCGCTCCCGTCCTTCGCCTCCAAACTGTTCTGCAAGAGACACCCCGCCGCCGCCCTCAGCCCCGCCGCCCCGGCCCCGCCGCCCGGCTCCCCCGGCTCTCGGGGGGGCGGGGAGGGGGCGACGGACCTTCCCGGAGGCCGCTGGGCCGCGGCGGCCAGCGAGAGCAATAGAGACGTTAACTGGCGCTGTGACGGTGCCAGGAAAAAGGGGGCGGGGGGGGGGGGAAGGCCGGCTGGGAAAGACGCATCATTTTTTGCGAGCCGGGGTCTGGGCCGCCCGGCCGGGCCCTCCGCGCTCCACCTCGTCAGGCGCGACTTTTAATTGCGTTACCGTGAGAACCGTGCCGGGCTTGAATATTTGATGACCGCGGGGTTGGACGCGCCGCGCTTCCGCCGCGCCTGTCGCCAGAAGCGGGCTGGCGGGGGCAGCGCCGTGCGCTCGGGGAGGAGGAGGAGGAAGAGGAAGAAGGAGAAGCAGAAGCAGCAGCAGCAGCAGCGCCCGGGGCTGTCCCCGCCGCGAAGGGGTCCCGCCGAGCGGCCGCCGCCCGCGGGGGGAGCGCGGAGGACGGGCGGGAGGGAGGGAGGGAAGCAGGGAGGGAGGGAGGACGGGCGGGAGGAAGGATCCCCCGCGGCGGCGGGCGGCGGTGCCGCCGGGGCGGCTTACCAAGGAGTAGAAGGCGGGAGCCTCGGTGCCGTAGGTCACGTAGTTTCCATAGCCCTGGGGCCCGGCGTAGGGGCCGCCGTAGACCCCCAGGGCGGCGGCGGAGTTGAGCTCGTGTCGGGCGGTGGCGAGCAGCCGGCTCTCGTACACCGGGCAATAGACGGGGGTCTGGGCGGAGGCGGCCGCCCCCGTCTCGGCCAGCGTCCGGCCGCTGGACTCGCAGCAGGTCGTCAGGGAGTTGGTGCTCATCAGGAACTGGAGGGAAAGAGAGGGGCGCTGAGGGCGGGGGGGGAAGTTCCCAAACTGTAAGCAAGTTTGGGGCTTTCTTCTATCAGGTCGCAGCTTTGGGGTGTCGCCCCCCTCCCTCCCCTTCCGTACTTGACTTCAAGCGGGGTAAAAACGCTCTGGAGAAACGCAGAGGTACAAGTATTTTATCAGTTAAAAAAAAAAACCCACCCCACAACAACAACAACCAAACGCCCCGTGACTGTGGGCGTTTAATCCTCTGTAATACGTTGCTCCAGCCCTTTGCATTTAAAAACTAACTTTTCTGGTGTGTGCTCACAAGACTGGGTTTACACCGGTTTTCTCCTCCCGCAGCACAATGCTCCCCATCTGCGTTTTTAAACCTTTTTTTCTAAATCACTCATGCATATTTATTTTGACCGCAGATTTGTAGCAGCCACGCACGCATCTGTTATTAACCTGCTGGTTTAGAATATCCCATTATGTTTCTGCGGTCCGGACCTCAGGACTTTCGTGTTTCATTGGTAAACTGTGCATTTAATGGGGAAAGAGAAAAAAGCGCCGGGGGGGGGTGGGGGGGGAGAGCAGGTGGGGGCTGGGGGATCCCTCGCTCCCCTTCTCACCTCCCTCATCTCTGTAGTCCTCCCCCCCGCGTCGTTATCACCCCCAAGCACCCTAAATCCCGCGTGTGCCTTCCCATTTTAAAATCCAACTTGAGCATCTTGGAAAGGAAAGACGCGGAGCGAGCAGCCGATTGCCCGCTGCCCCACGCTAGAGAGGATCGCGGCCGCTCCTACCCCTGGACGGAAGTAATCGATAAGGACTGCCATTCAATCAGTTAACGTTGGTAGGCAAAAAGTCTTACCTGGGGTGCGGAGGAGTAAGGGTAGCCAAACTGAGGATATGACATGGTACAGAGGCTCCCAGTTATCTAGAAACAAGGCGAGACGTCTGATCTGCACGCTATTGCAGCCTGGCTCTGCTCTATTGTACCAATTGATTGGTAACCACAGGTCCCTAGATGCTTATAGGACGAAGCAGAAAACCACATTTAATTTATTTACATGAAATCTTAAACTTTCTTTTTTTTCTTTTTTTACCGAAGGGGGGGGGGGGGGGAAGATGTATAGTGATTTTAGCACCTTCCCCTCTACAGCTACGAAACAGAAATAATTGTTACGGGTGGGCTCCCAGGCTGGCAAACGTGACGGCAGAAATACATTACACCCAGGGAAAAATAAAGGGGGGGGGCAGAGGAGGAAAGCGATACAAATACATCAGTTCAAAAGCACGTTGTTTTAAAAGAGCCGAGCCTCTGACGTCACGCAAACCCTATTCAAATTAACCTGCCTGTAAATTTAACATTCATTTTCGGGAGCCTTTCCCCTGGCGTGAAAAATAGCCTCTCCGGCATCCCTCTCAGCCTGCCTAACAGGAGCGAAAGTTTGGAAAGCTCTCCGGCAGCGGCTACGCCTGCTTGCAACATTTCTATATATTTCTGCGGGGAAGGGAAGGAAATGAATGGTTTTAATCTGAAGGATCAATGTTGTATCAGCTAAGATTTCCCCACCACCACCCTCCTTCGTCACTGAAGGGCTGGTAAGCACTTTTAATTAGAAATTAATTAATGAGCAGCTGCTTCTTCCCACCCCACAGTAATAATTAGTCTCAATTACAAACAAGACATATGAAGGGACACACGACTGAGTCTTCATTTAAGATTTAATCAACAGTTAAAATTAGCGCAAACGCTGACAATAAAGCGCATGACATGCAATCCTGCTTTGCTTTTCGGCTTTTATTCCAGACGTGTGATTACAGGTAGAAAACCCTACAAGCGTATTCCGGGGAATGATTGAAAGGACGTGACTTTTCACGTTAAAACGACTTTGATCCCATCGCAAACCTCCGCTGGAAAAAGCCAGCCTTTGGCGGGGCGGAGGGCCGTATCCTGCCTGCCTGTGCTCCGAGATGCGAATACTGGGGGGGGGGGGGGGCAGGATTAGGGAGAGGGGGTGCACCTCAAATGTGCCAAGTGCTGTTTCTCCCCCAAGAGCAAACATTTCTTTCCTGGTGCTTAGGTGGTTCCCCGGGGCTACGGCGGGACCCCCGAGGGAAGGAGGGCCTGGGAAGGAGTCTCGTCTCCATCACCCCCCTTCTCTCCAACCCGCCCCACCGCTGCCATCAGCCTTCCCTACCCTCTGGGACCCCTCCACACAAGCAGGCAGCATCCCTTCCTCCCTGCTTCAAGCCTCGGAGGTGGGCTCCGCGCTGTCGTCCGGAGGCAGCGGCCGTCAGGGGGGAGAGGAGGGGAGATCACCTTTGGCCGGCCTGCAGCCCCCTCATCTCCCCCCCGACGGCCAGCTACCGCCGGGGCAGGGCGAGCAGGCAGCCTCCGGGTGGGTGGAGGAAGCGGAGGAGTCAGCTCCGAGGCTGAAGCTCGGCTGCTGGTGCAGTTGAACGCTGCTCCGTGGTGTGCAGACTTGCTCACAGAGATTCCTGGGTTCAGACATGTGAATAGCCCCAGGGTCACACTCTAATTAATGATGATGTTCTCTTCTTCTCCCCAGCTGGAAGACTGCCTCCCAGAAACGAATCTGCCCACACTGACAGCTCGATTGAGGGTGATTGATGACTATCTGGAGACCACAGTACACATAATATAATATCTGCTGCGTAATTGCTTTAATTTACAGATGAAAATACTAGTTCTCCGATTGAGTTAGACTACAACGAGCGCCGTTTTATGGCGCTTTGGAGTGTTTGCAAATAAAAGATATCAGATACAGTACATGAAAATTACCCTGACAGCTCAGTATCTGTAGCCGGGAGAAAGGTATAAAGAACGGGAATCAAACGACATTAATAATCGGTTTTGAATTCTGTATTGATTTTGGGGGAGGGGGGAAGAAAGTGCCTATTCTTTCCTCACCTGAAATGCTCATACCTTCCTCCTCCCGGGAATACTAATAACGCAGCCATTGGGGTTCTGTTACAGAAACGCTCCTTTATTCCTGCCGCTACCCCGGTGCTGCCAGGATATAATGACACCTTTAGCTCCTATTTACAAGCAGCTTCCTTCTCTCCGACGTGCTAGCGCATTGTTTGGGAAGAAAAGCCACCCGGAGTCTCCCCAGGGCTCCGCACGCAGCGTTTGGTGCTGCTCCCTCTGCCTCCTGCGCTGGGGGATGGTTGTTTAAGCCCTGGAGTGTAACTAACTCACCGGTGCTAGGGAAGAAAACAGTTGCACTTATCTCAAGAGCGGCTCGGTGTAAAGCACTATAATTAGCTGGGAGAGCTGGAGAACTGCCTGGAGAAGTCCCCGCAGTTTTCCCGGCTACACTTTGGGAGATGTCCTGGTGTTGTGGGTTTTGTTTGTTTTTCTTTCCCTCTTTTGATACTACTGCAGATGTCAACTCCGCAGTGGCCCACAGAAGACTACAGGTTTTGATATTTAGATGAGTCTATTAAACTTTAAAATACAAGGTGAAATTCAATATTTATAGTCCTTGTCTATTTATACATCACTGTTGTCTTTCACTGCACCGTGCAAATACTCTGGTGCCCATTTTTGCACTGAACTTTCCTGTATTAATCATGATAATTATTTGTCATTTTTCCTTGCAGCCTGCCTGCTCTGTTACTTTACCCCCGGTCAGCTTTGTGCCAGTTCCAATCTGTATTCCCTAGAAAGCAGTCATTAAAAAAAAAACCACCAAAAACAAACAACAAAAAACTTAATAACCTTAAACACTTAATAACCTTAAACGCTAAAAGCTGACATTACATCTTCCTCCAGCGTTCACGTCTTGTTTCACTTACAATCTACAAATAATGGCCCTTTGTTGATAAGAAACTCAACACAATTATATTTCATCTTGCATTTCTGGTGCCAGCACACAAACATGCAATAAGCCCCACAATGATTTAAAATAACCTTTGTGGTTCTTGCACATAAACAACACAACACTGTTCAAATCCAAGCAAAGACGCTTAATGCTGTGGGCTATATCCTTAAGCATTTGGAAAATGCAGGTCTTTGCTGTGCAATAAAAATTGATCCTTGCCAAAGCCCCTTTTCCTGGACAAAGCGGTTAACAGCTTTCACGGGAGAGAAACACACACTGCTTTCTCCAAAGTTTGAGCAAGTAAACCCATGGCGATCAATAGGAAACGCTGGAGAGTTCCCCTCTTGCAAGAGCCAGCCTGCACGCCCAGCCGAGCGGGTATTTTACAGCCAAAGCCCAACCAAGGCTCTCTCCGAGGGTTATGTGTTTCTTCTCCGAGACCCTGGAGCCAACCTTCATGCAAGTTTTATCATAAAAGCACGAAAGGAGAAGGAAACGCTGTGATGCTGGAACAGGCCACAGCAGGTAAAAGAGAGAACCTCTTCGGGACTAACGCTTTGATGGACGTCTTCAGGGACGTGATCTAGAGGCAGTTAATACTGCTACACTTTTACTATCTGCATTTTCATCGCCTCCTCGTTTGGAGGGGTTATTGCCACTCCTGGAAATATTTCAGCAACGGAATTTGCTTATGGGCTAAACAGACTTTAGCGAGCTCTTTCAGTCGACTTTGCTTTGTTTTCATGCTACAGATTTAAAGCAACCTTGACACCGCCTGACAAACGCTGTGAAGCTCTACATGTTGCCCATTTGGGATCTGACATGGAACCGAGGGCAGCCTACAACATTTTCAAGTAGATTAGCTCCCATAAAGTCGCTATCGACAGTAAACACGAGTGTTTTTTCTCAGCCCACCTGAGGTGTAATTGCATCTCCTGCACTCCGAATCGAGGGACAGCGAGCTGACACTGCCCACCTGCACAAACCCGTGCAGTGGCTTGTGATCGGCAGAGCTGTGGTGGCAACCACGACAGTTGCCTAAGAAGGCGCAGCTAATTAATTGACTCAGATTACAACTACACGTAAAATCAGTTGTGCAAAGCTATCCATCTGAATGCTTGCATTTGGTAAGTCTTCAGTCCTCTTGACAAACCATCTAGATTAGAGCAGAAAGGCCTCACATGCTCATTCTGTTCTTTGTGATTATTAACTTTTCACACTTCAGAGCTAGAGCCAGCACACACACACACGCAGAGAGCCAAAACTTTTCAGCAAGAGACGCAAACGCTGCGACCTGGGCAGCTGCTGGATGGACCCTACAACACATCCACATTTACCTGCCCGCTGCAGAGCATCGCAACTACGCTTCCACTAGCAAAGCAAAGACTGGGTAAGGTTTCTTTTTCCAGCCTCTGTACCCCCAGTGCCGCAGACTCGATGGCATTCAAACGCCACCGCCTTGGAGCTGTCTGGCAGCGGACAGCTTGAACACACTTCCCTGCGAAGATAAAACTTTCCTACCGGCAAGGTCAAATTCTATGCCTTTTAAAGTTTGCCTTAAAATCCGGAAAGTTTGACTCGATACCTTACCTTAGCGCTCGCTGAATCCACACCCCCTTCCCAAGAAATAACACACATCTGTTAAAATACATTTGCCCTCTGTCCTAAGTAAAGATTGCACAAAGCCAAATGATTCATCACAGATAGTTTCTCTTCCCTCCAGCAGTTCGTTTTCAGCCGCCTTGCTGCTAAAGCAAGCTCCGAAGGGGGGGGGGGGGGATAAACCCCACCGCTCCCCCCCACCCCCCGCTTCCGTAGAGAGCCACACACAAGCATCACCGCCAAAACAAGAAGAAAATGTTTACCTGCGATCACGCCAGGCTTCGGCTAAAACCTCGTAGCGGCGGCTGTGCCATGGCCGGGCTTCGCTCCGCTCCTCTGCGCTGGCTGACTTCGCGGGGAGCTACGGAGAACTAAGGCAGACATGTCTCAGTGTGCAGTACCTGCGCGGAGCGGTGCAGTGCCTTCGGTCCCCAGGCGCCACAGCCACTTCACTAACCCCCTGTACCAGAGTGACGTTCAAGTGAACAGCTCCACTGATCACACTCTTTCCTACTGATTAACACTTTCCAACACGACCAGGCACGCCACTTCCAACTTTTCCCGTTTTAAAACAGAAGCAGCCGGCACCGCTTGCTTCCGAGGGTTATAAACGCCGTCTGGGGCGTGGGGGACACCATAATTAATAGCAGGTTAGTAAAATTAGTGCTGCCACTCCAATTGTTGTCCTTGTTGCCAACAATAATTGCATTGATTCGGGAAGGACACGAATGTCCTCCATTTAACCTAATGATCTGCGGGTTGCACACGCTGTAAGGCAGCCGTAGCGTTGATTAACTGCGCGCACCTCCGAACCATCATTTATCTCTGCGAGTCACGACTGAAAGGCGCTAAACTTACAGGCAACTCTCCCTGCCTCTCTCGCCGTCTTTGTTTCCCTCCCGTTCGAGGAGGCGGGCTGGGACGCCGGCGCTAGCCCTGCGCGCAGGAGACGGGCACCTGTACCTGTCCACCCATCGGCCGGAGCTTTATTCCTAGCCCGGGGGCAGCGCGGCCGGGCCGGCCGACGCCGAGCTGCCGGGGGCTGCGCGGCCCAGCGCCCCCCGCCCCGGGGAGGGGGTGAGGGGGGGCGGCGCGGCGGCGCCCGGCTCCCGGGACCCGCTCCCGGCAGCGGCCCCGGGGCCGGCCCCGCCGTCGCCGCCCGCCCTGGGCGCAGCCCGCCGGGGCTGCCCGGGCACCGCGGGCTTCCTCGGGGCGGGGGGCGGCGGCAGCCGCAGGCAGGTCGGGGCAGGAGCGCTTGCTCCCGCTTGTCCTCTCCGTCCTCCTGCGCCCGCCCGTCCGTCCGTCGGTCCCGCCCGCTCTCAGCCGCAGGCTGCTGCTGCTGCCGCCGCCGCTCTCTCCTGCGGAGAAGTTACTCGGGCCCGAGGCTGGGCGAGCTGGCAGCGAGCCCCCGGTCTTAAATGTCTTTCCCGGTGGGCAGCCCCCTCCGCCCTCTCACCCCCGGGCGCCGAGACCCGCTCCAGGCCCCGGCCCGCTGCCCAGGGGCCGCGCAGCGCCCAGGCAGCCCCGCGGGGCCTCCCGTCTGCCAAGTTTGCCAGGGCAGCCCCTACTTTCTTTTCTTAATTGTTTGCGCAGCACGAACAGGGACAAGTCGGGATTGACAGAAGGGGGAGGAGGGATCAATATGATTCCCCTTTAAAGGCGTAAGCCTGGGCAGACGTCTCAATAAGACAGAGGAGGAGAAAAAGAGAATATTATACCCCACCTAATTAAGCCGAGACAAAGAGGTGTGGGGAGAAAGGTTCAGGAGAGGTGGGGTGGCAATGGGAATTTTTAAGCCGGTGTCTTCCCACCGCAACCACCAAGGCTGAACAATAACGTTAATAGGGAACATCTGTACATCGACAGATTTATTCTTGCCAGGGCTCTTTCATGCCTGTGTCATTTGCATGGACCCGTGCTCGTAATGTTCGACACACGCTGCACCTTGTAGTGCAATGACAGGGTAAATCTGATGAATGCTGAAACTGGGAAATCCTCTCCTCTCTCCCCTTTCTCCCTCCTCGGATTGCCCTTGCAGCTTCCAAGGCGGGGAAACCACACGGAGAAAGAAAACGTGAGCCTTCTCCCCATCTGCACTTGTAAACAGAAAGCCAATCATGCAGCGAGCCTTTGCATTTTAAAGCAGAGAGTAACAAGCCCACAGCGACGTGGATGCCTGGGTTGCCCGCCCGGGGCTGGCCTGCTTGCCGGGAAGACGAGGGGTGCGCGGCCCGGGACGGGGCATCGCTCCGGCCGCCCCGCGGGCCTCGGACGCCTTCCCCGAAGCACCCGGGAGCGCAGGAGGCGTGGGCGCGGCCCCGACCCGGCCCCGCCGACCGGGGCTTGCCCTTCCTTCCCCCGGGGAGGCCCGTCCCGCCGGCGCTGCCCCCGGGCTCCCGCCCCGGGCTGCCTCCTGGCCCGGCTGCTCGGCCGCGGGCAGCCCCAGAGCCGAGCGGGGCGAGGCTCCCGGGGGCAGCGCCGTGCCCGCGGGGGCAGCCGCCGCCCCGGGGGGACCCCTCCGCCGACCCCGGCCAGCCGCCGCCCGCACGGCTGAGCCTGTGTTTTGCGGGTGGGGTGACATCTCCCCTCCGTCCCGAGTGTCCTGCGGGGGAGCGGCACCCCGCAGCCCCCCTCCGGCCCCGAGCCGCCGCCGGCGCAGCCCGGGAGCGCGGCGGGAGCGAGGGGTGCCCACGGCCCGGGTGCCCGGGGAGCTGCAGCCCCGACTTCCCCAGCAGCAGAGCAGCAGGAGGGGAACTACGGTGGAGAGGTGCTGGGGGGCTGCTGGATGCAGCTGCCCCCCCCCCCCCCAATTTGCTATGATGTTCAGAAAGGCCAGGAGGCATCGTTCAAAAATCATTTTTTATATTAACACCTACCACCAGTGACAGTACATTAATACGTATCTTTCGTAATATAACAACCTCAGTGCCACGAGATCAACATTATTTTATTATTTCAGTGGTGGTTAAAGGAAGCTAGCAGACTCTTGAGTCTGTCTTGTCCAATTTGCTTATGTCGACCTGCACACCTTGGAAATTGCCACCCGTTGCCACTTTGACCTATGCACCACAAAGCTCGGTGGCTTTCTGACAAAGACCGGCCTAGCCAGGCAGGAGGGCGATCAAACTGAGCAGCGCTGAAATCCCAGTAGACTTGCATGCAAGTCAACCATAGTGACCTGAAGGACACAACTGCTAAGGGAACACAGGTCACCAATAAATCTGGGAAGGTGCTTGCAACCAGAGCAAAAGCTTTTGGGAAGCACTCCCAAAAAATCATGGGCCCCAGCCCAAGGCTAGAAGGGCATTTCTAGATTTTGCTCAATGTTGTTCATGACATTGTTGCAGATTCTCTTTCTCCCTGTCTTTTTTCAGATGACCAAAAAGACTAAGGTTTCAACCATTTTTTAATGTTTGAACTATTAAAAGGTGCTCATTTCATGGTAGAAATGGTGTTGGTCCTGTCTATCCTGGCCTTCTTTGGCAGTCTTTCCCATTTCTGTAGCTAGATCAATGCTCTCTCTGCTGTGAAAAGGCTGTCATTAAATGATACCAAGTGGTTAAAAACCTTAATTTTCCATGTCATTAGACAAACAGCACGGGTGATAGCAGCACATACGTCCATTCAGAAAGGGAATATCATTTAATTGCTGGTGTCAATTCCTGCAGCACCGTGGATGTTCTTTGAAGACCTACTTTCTAAGAGATCAGATGGGAGAAAACACTAGCTTGATCTCTTTTTTTTTGGCCTTTATTTTCCTGTAGAGGTTATTAAATCACACCTAGTCAAGGAATAATATGCTAATGCTTCTCTCATAACTCATAGCACACTATGAAGGTCCTAGAGACACATTAGCTTAGTTATGAAACCTCTGAGATAATTTACGTAACTGGGATAATTTCACAGGAAAGCCAATATAATTCAGAACGTAGTAAACACATGGATATAAATCAGATTTTCACTGAAACTATTTTGGTCCTCATCTGGTTTGGCTGCCAAGTTTTATGCTAACCTCAGAGCAACAAGGTTTATCCTAATGTGCAGGGATCCATACAGGTACATTTCTTCTCCTTTTCTCACATTGAATTCATTATGTGATGTTCAAAAGACTGATACACATTAGAAAACCTTTAGGCATTTCAGTGTAAAAGGGATGGTTTATTAAAAGGGTAGGTTATTACTTTGAACAATTACTTCAGTGTGTACATTTAAATGTAAAATGTTTATCTGGTACTGACCTGCATTGTACTGATCCGTACAACTATACTTTTATTCATAAATGGCGCGCCTAAGCTGATAAAACACATTTATTTTCAGATTCTGTGTGATCATTTGTGGGCCTTTTGTAGTCCACAGTGATACAGGCTCATAATTATTTTTTCAATAGTTTCCTAAGCAAGTGTTACCATAATTCCATTTGTGAGCCCACGATTTTGAGAAGATGATACTCATTCTGTGGCAGAAAAAAATGTTGATGTGGTTAGAGAAATAGCTACGGCTGTCTTAGTGTACCTAATATATGGATGGGTGGAGAGAGTTATTTTTTAGTAGGGAAAAGAGCATCATTTTAAATGCTTAAAAGCTCAGCCGTTTCAACCCTCCCTGAAGACCCTGAAAAGGCAGAAGGTACCGAGTGAGTCAGTAGCACCAAGTTCTCCTTCCCGCACCGCAGCTTTGCCTGGGTGGGGAGGGCAGCCTGAGCCCGCAGACCTTGCCCAGGTGAGCAGTGCTACCGAGGTGGAGCTCCGGGAAGCAATGCAGGAGTAAGCTCCTTCCTCCACGTTATACAACTAAAGAGAAGTGGACCTCGGGTCTAATCCCACCGATCTTCCCGTGAGTGAGTAGTTCCGTGAAATGCTACTCGTGAGCGATCACTTCTTGCACAAAAGGGATTACAGAAGAGAACTGTGTGTGCCTCAGAAAACAAAGATGCAATTAAAGCAGCGTTTGTAGTTTTCAGTTAAGGTTATCTTTCAATGCAGGATGAACCATCATTTTTTTCTGCTAATTATTTTCATTAGCTGTTTTAACTTTTCCTGAGAGCTCTTAATAATTGCTTCAGAGCAGAATGTGTAAAACTGAAAATTATTTATGGCACTGATTAGAACTACAGAATACTAATAGGGGTAGTCAGGAATAATTTACCATAGCAGGAAAAGCATTATTTAATTGTTTAATATAGAAGTTTAATTGTGCTTGCATATAATTATCATGTAAATATCACTGTGATCACTTTAAGAGGTTATTTCTAAGTGTGCCAAAATTCTGAAGCAATCTGAAAAGAATTAATTTTTTTCTTGCCTCCCTTCACAAGTCTCTCAAGTGCACTATATGTTTTAACTTAAACCAAAATATAGCCAAAGGCAGACAGGAGTTCCAACAGTGACCAGTGTAATACTCACTGCTTTTAATTACTGTAACAATAAATCACACAGGAATGTCCTCCAGGAACTAAATGATTTTCTAAAAACATTTGAGAATATTTTTGAAATTCAATTAATTGAAGGCACCAGATAAAAGGTACACATTCTTAATGGCTATAAAATAACCCTAAGGGATGTAACTGAGCTCCAAGCTTAACTTCAAAGTGTGACAGAAATACTTACTGTATTACTTTAAAAGTATTCAGATCAATGAATCAGTTAAAATTACTTATACATTTACCAACCTTTTCATTTTCTTTCTGAATATGATAGAAAGAATTGCTCTCATTTCCCAGGATACAAAAAGCAGTTGAGACCTGTAAAAGAAATTGTAATTAAAGCCAGCCTTCAGTCAAAATTGGTATTATGAATTTTTGGTTGACACAAGATAAAGGGGCCAGCAAAACATAAAAGTGGCTTGATAAAACATACATTTAGACATTTTATACTGAAATTTAACTGGTTTTTGGAGATACTTCAGGTTCTGGGATTAAATCTGTCCTTGTTAAAGCCTATAAGCATTTTTCTATTGAATCCAATCGAACCAGAACGTCACCCTGCAGTCTGTGTTGTGTACAACTGTGTACCGGACCAGCTACCTGATTGTGGGCCAAATCAGGTTTGTTTTTTGTTTTCCCCTCTGTGGACTAATCATGCTAACTGGAACAGCCACATGGCTTTGCACGGTGCTGAACATCTCAAACAGTCACAGCGTGCCTTCAGCTTTTGTGGATAGTAGTCTGAGATAGTACGCCAGCTAATGCTCGCTAGGATCCGACTCTGTGAATAAATACCTTGGTATTTGGCCTGTATTTTATGAGCAACAGAGGTTGTTTTAAAATAAAAGTGTTTAAACCCTCACAATTTTCTGATTTGCAAGGTGATTTTATAACGCAGCGTGACTCAACAGCAGGACAGTGTTAAGAAATATGTAGAAGCTGAACTGTCGCTCCCAGTCAGTTTTTTTAGCAGAGGTGCTCTCTTCTGAGTAGCTCTTCCTTCCCCTCTGTAATCTCAGTATATAGCCACGCTCCTAATTGTACTCAGGCCCTGAAAGCATGTCATAGACCCACAGTCATCTTAGCATGGAGATAAGGGTTAACTTCTATCCTTTGCAAAATGGCTGCTTATTATAATTATTCACTGATGAGAAATAACGAAACTGCATATGTGTTATTCCTCAGCGCAGAAAGTTTAGAAGTAGTGGAACCAGAATTATGCACACACGTACATTCATGCACATCCATGTCTGCACACTTGTACGTACACACACACACAGAGGGAAAGGGTGCAGAGAAGTGTCTGCTCTGTATGAAGGAACTGTATTCCAACAAAAGACTGAAAATACTCCGTAGAAGTCTAATTATGATATTTTCCGATGGCTACCTCCTTTCAACACTCACTGATAATTTTCTCAGCAGCGTGTTAACATTTTCTCTACGTTTAAAATGTGTTAGTCTGAGTAAAATATGACAATAATGCTGCAGAGATAAATGCATCTTTATCCCTTCTGTTTCTTTTCCTTGGTCATTCAAAATCATAAACAACATAAGAATCTTTGAGTATTTAATATTGATGTTATGTCTTGAAAATGTGACAATTTTTTTATAGCCCCATGCAGTAATTCTGTACCCTGCAGTTGCGAGGTGGACGGGATGGGGGGTCACTGAGCAATGGAAAGATCCACAGTAGATTGCAGTTGCAAAAATACAGTCGCTGACAATACATCTGCTATATAAGAGTTATTTTAGAACTGCATGTAATAAACATAATACAAGACTAAAAACACCCATAAGACTCGGGTTTCGTCAAAGAACTCTGTTTAATAAGGGCAATAGTTCTAACCATGACACTCTTTTAATCAGGGACTGTGGACTGTAGAAGGCAGTTTGAATATTCTGGGCAATACCCATAATATTCACAACAGACTCACACCTACCAAATTAGCACCTGTGACCTGCAGCCAGATTCAAATCAATGCTGTATAAAAAAAGCCTGAACTTTCTATTAAATATTTGTTTCTATTAAATGTTTGTTCCAATCCACTGTTCACAAGCCTTTAAAAGCTTTCTCTTCTGAGGACTATGTAGTTAAAAGATCTTTTTCAAGAATAGTTAGGGTGTTTATCTCAGAAGGGCAGTTTGTCTAATAAAAGAACACATGTATTTATGAGTATGTATCTCCAGAAATGCTGAGAAACTGTAGGACATTCTTGCATTTCCCCCTCTTCTCCCTCCTTTTTTTGAAAATCAATAAATATTTGAACTAAAAAAGTCTCTCCCTCTCTCTCTCCTTTTTTTTTTTTTTTTTAACCTGTGGTGAAATGGTTGAACTTCAGTAATATAGAAGAGCTGAAGTAAAAAACAAGTCAGAATATTGGCTTCAGATTAAAGCTGTGTAAACCCAGGATAACTTGTCTAGAAAGTAGAATCATTTCATTGAAAATACATGTCAGGCAAGGTTAAATATGATCAACAAAGGAAAAAAGTACCCTCATATGTCTAATTTTTAGGTTTGCAAAAAGTCAGTGCAGTCAAGATATGAAATGTAGTCATGTTTGTCGTAAGGTGCTATGTTTCATCTGCGTTGTATTTTCCAGTTAGCACTCCTCCTCCTCCTCCTCTCGCAAGCATCTGATTTCATAGCAGGTAGAGCTATCAGTCCTAAGGACACAGACAGTGGGAGCTGAGGGATTTCTGCAAAATCCTCATTAATGTTGAAGGAAGAACCTTCCTTGGGAGAATGACTCTGTTTCTTGTCTTTGCCCATATCAAGAGACAACCATGGGAGGTAAAAGATAAAGAGCAGATACCTGCAGCCGCACGTGTCCACAGGGAGCGTGTCCTGTTTGACATTTCAAGCCTGGCACAAGGCTCCCAGCTGTGCTCTGTTCCCCTGCCAGCCCATTTTTCAGGTGGAAGCAGAGCAGAATGGGACAAGAGCTGCTTATCTAGGAACCAAGAAAATGTCAGGACCACGCTCAAACCCAGAGTGGCTGGGGATGGAGAGAGCCAGAGGCGACATCGGTGAAGCTGGTTACTATGGCTGACTCTGCATCACCTAGAGGAAATTTCAGCTGAAATGACGCGATGGAGCCAAAGGTCACTGGCAGCCCGTGGCACCACAGCCATTTCCAGAAGATACTCCGGCTCTCACCCAAGCTGCAAAAGGACGCCTATTGCAAGTTTGGCCAGGTGGTCACGCGAGCTGCTGGCTGCCCGTGGTCAGACAAATGAAGAAGTCTGAGTGGGACAAGTGTGAGAAAATCTGTTTCTTTCTAGCATTACCAAAATGTGGGCAACCCCTGGGCTTGTCCAGGCTCGGTAGCAGGAGCTCACCTGGACCCTTGCTTTTTTGCCTACTGTCACTTCTAGCTTTAACCAATAATTAAAACCTTGAGCTGCCAAATCTATTTTGTGGTTCCCCGTGGGACTGTTGGTGGCTTGCAGTTTTTCATCAGGTTTTCTTACCAAAAGGCAGTTAGCCACTTTACAGTAATGTGTAAAGAAAGATCTCCTAATGCCGTCAGCTCCTGGGCCTCAGACGGTGCTTTCTAGCCTCGCTGAGCATTTGGGAGGAGGTCTGGCTGGAAGCGGCGATCCCAGCTGACTACTCTTTCATGAAACTTAAAGATTTGAAACGGAAAGCACGGTGGAGTAAAGCCTGAGATGATCTGAAAAAGAAAAAGCTATAGATAGGTCTAGAAGACTCCGTAAATGTAAGTAAGACTAACGAACCTCAATTTTTCCTATTTAAAATATTTTATGTGAATTACACCACTGGGAAAAGGCAGATGGGGTGCTGCAATCACTCCTGAAAGCAGAGAGGGTCGCAGGAAGACTGGGAGGGCAGCTTGTTCCTCTGGTCTGTGTTATGCCGGTCCTTGTGAAATGTGACCCTAAATAGCTTTTTTGGGGCAATTTGTGAGTCATGTGACTGTAATGGTTGACCTTTGTGTGAGAGAAGGAAAAAACCCAAAGGCATTTTTTTTTTGCCTACTTAATGCGATATATTTACTTTCCAGAGACCTAGCTGGATCTGTGTTTCAGTAACCACCGATATATTTATAAGTCTCTCTAACCTGTCTTTTTTTTCCTGGAATTACAAAGTGCTGTGGCTTGCTAGCTAAACAATCCCCAGCGTTGCTCACCTGCAGTTTAGAAAACTTAAAATCACTCAGACCAGCTTTGTGAAGGCACTTCAGGATTACCAAAAGAGACAGGCAGGGGGGACCTTTATGAATTTATAAAAATACAGTCATTAAAACTGCAGTTCGGCAGCCCAGTCCCAATTCCCTCTTCATTTTATTTTTTTCTTTCACTGAGTCATATGAGTTTACTCTTGTCTTGCCTTGGTTGCATTAAAAAATCCACAAGAAACTTACTGAGAAACAGGATAATGATAAAAAATGTTTCTATTTTGAATGCCACCTTTCCGCTTTGTAGTTTTGTTATTCTCATGGAAGTCCTTGTGCCAAGGTAAATTTGTTCAATAGTAGAATTTACAATTGAAAATTTTATAGATAGAACTAGGAAAAATAAAGTCGGTTGTAACAATACAAATAAAGAATCAATCTTGTGTTACATATGAATCATGCAATTAGTGAATTCCACTAAGGATAGTAATTGTTCATTACTTCAGATCTGGAAGCTATTTTGAAATGCTCTGGAAAGCTGAATGAGAAGAATATTGTTTATCTTCAAAATCAAGTTCAAAGAACTTACCTTCAAGCAAATGACGGCATTCCCAAGTAGCGATCACACTACAGAGTAAATGCTAAGGGGAACTCAACTTAAAGCAGCCTAATGTAGAAGCTTGGCTGAAATAAAACTTGGAAGGAGTTTCCCAGCAGATGATTAAAAAAAAAGCTTCTGGTGAAGACGAATGCAAGACGTAGCAAGACGAATTAAGGCCTAGGACATTCACACCAAACACTTCTCTCTTCTGCTTTTACATGTGCATTGCAGAAGCATGTCCCGGTGCAGCTGAATCCCATCAAGGGTCCTGTGTAAGGCTAACGTTTTTCTTTCATTTGGGAGGAAAGGTTTATGCTAGTACTATATAGATCTGTGTAAGTGGTACAGGTTCTGTGTATATAACCAATTTGATTTTCTTTCCTCTACTGGATTTAATTTTATAAATAGTGTTTGCAATGGATGAAATGAGTAAAACGCTGTGGTAAAACTGCCTGTCCCAAAACATTTTAAACACATAAATAGCAGTCCAGCTTTTATACCTAAGTACTTAGAAGCTTAATTTAGCAGCATTCCGGAAAAGAAGGGTAATTCTGTGGGTAAATAAAATGCCCAGAATCTTTCCTCTCGCTTTATCTGCCCCCAAGATTTGTAAAGACATAAACCATCATGCCTTAGGGCATAAGCCAACTGATGAACTTGAGCTGCTTTAAGAGAGGGTTTTATAGTCTTTCTCTGCAGCAGATGGTACTGGTCAATATTAGAAATAGGATACTTGATGGATAGACTCTAGTTCTTTTTCAGAATAGCCATTCCCATATTTCTTACAGATTCAGCTTTTCTTTCCCCTTTCTTGACTGCCAAGATTATCGAGGATATTTACCCCAACACACCGCTCATGGTCTTGTTTTTAAAACTTTCATTGAAGACAGATTTATTTGGGCTTCTGCTAACCAGTTTAGAGGAAATTGTCCTTCTGGCAGCAATATCTCCTTGGGAGTCTGTCAGTGTTAATTCTTTCTTTAGCTGTTGAGCCAAACCAGGAGTCAAAATACATATTTAGGAGCCTAAATAAGTTTTTCAGGGTTTCTGAGCATCAGCAGCTTCCGCTCTGGTCAGTAACAGCTGATGCTCAGCATCTCTGACTAGGCCACTTTTTGGAGAAAGCTTTTAACTCTTTTATGTATCAAGGGATGGAACTCATTTCCTTGTGCCAGCGTTTGCAGAAAGGGATGCATAAAGTCACGTTTAGGAAGGAAATTTCATATAGAGATTTAACAGTAAGAATTGGTCTTATCTCGTGACTAAGACAGTAGATTTAGAAGCAAAAACCTCTTGCAATGTGTTCTCTGATGCATTTAAGCTAGAGCATTTTGTGATGAAAAATTCTGCTCTAAAGGAGCAGGATAGAAACCTGAACTCAAGTCTTCTGTGAGTCAGATTGAACATGTGTCAATGATGTCCCTCAGTCAAAACATTCAGATTTCAATTCCAAAATGCAAATTCTGACAGAATGTCCTTTTTTGTTTTGAACATATCAGAAACCCTTAGAGTAGAGGTAGAACAGAACTGGTCCCTTCGGGGAACTTTTCACTTAAATCCACATATGCGCAGCCTGATTTTTAACAGTTATGATGAGCGCACAAGCACTCTGTAAAGATCTACAGGGCCTGAACAAGGACAGAAGAAAAGCGGAGTGGAGAGGTGTGTGGCAGAAAGGTTCTCTTTTCTGAAATCTAGGCATAATTGAGAGATTTCATACAAATGCATGTACATATGCATACCTATATACATATATATGGGAAAGACTATGGTCCCTCTGTTTGAAAATATTGATCTAAAAGTCTTAGAATGTATCTGATTAAAAATGATCTAAACAAATTAGCTTTTTATGGAAATTCTCAGAGAATTTTTATCTTTCCTTGAAAATATAATCTGCCCTAAACTGGAATAAAACAAGCAAACCTGGTTTGCAGTTACTAAAAACTGACACTGTTTAGCTGAAAATGCTTCAAAACTTAGAAATACCTGCAAGTAGCCAGAAGGAAAAAACCCAAACCCTTCTTTTGCGCCTTTAAGCACCTAATGACAATTTACTGCTAGCAACTGGGAGTGGGAACAAATGAGAGTAGGTTAATGATATGCACCTAACTAGAAGACCAAAAAATAGAAATTGAATTCTTGTCTCTTCTAACACTTGATGCTTCTACGGTTAAATCCTCTAAATCTTTGTTGTTAATCTGAATCCAATACTTCAGACAGAGATCTATTTGCCCACTTCAGAGATAACAGAGAACTCCTAGAAGGGAGGTTAAGAAAATCTCTTGAATGCTTACTGCAATTTAGTTGGTTGGGTGTTTTTTTGTTGTTTTGGGGTTTTTTGTTTGTTTGTTTGTTTGTTTTTTTAACAAGTCATAGTAGCATGGAGTATACCTACACCAATCTGGCAAATAGACCAGGTAAAGGACACATCTGACTACTTTCATCTGCACTCATATTCTTCAACCCAGGATTTGTATAAACAGAGTAGAGGCTTACTCTCAACTGCTGACCCAAGCATTGTTATGGATCATTTGGTTATGTAGTCCCTGACCATTAGACCTTAATTGCTCTAGACACAGATATACCATTCTACTGATTCCAGTTTCTTTAGCTAGGGAAATTCTGATTTCCAGGGCTATCTGTTTCTTTAATTTCCTTCTTGTATACTCTGATATGTTCCAAGTTTACGTATTACATTACAGCATATGTAATTTTCACAATACTATTTCATCTTTTGCAAGTTTATTAATAGCTGTGTTAAACTGCTTTTGTGAAAAGCAAGTTTAAAATTTTATTTTAAAACTGCAAGAGAATAGAAAAGCCTTTGAGCAGCTTTAAATCCATCTAAATGTGAATAATTGCTCTTTGGAAGTTCTCATTAACAATACCTAATATCAGATGGCATCTACATTTACAACATTTCAACAGCAAGAATATTTGAATCCTATGAATCTAGCTGAGGATTGGGCCAGCCACATAGTCCTGTTTGGGCAAGAGCACATTCAGTTCCACCACTGGAATATGGCTTACTATCTTGCCCAGAGTTGTTACCACCAAAAGCAGAAAGTTGTTCAGTAAGACTTTGATAAGCTATCCACAGAACTTTTGGCAGTAATTCTCTGCTCATTGGGTGGCATAAACAGTTCCCAAACCTGCCCTTTCTGTTTTGATAGGAACAATACATTCCACCTTGCAGAGTTAAACAGTATTTTGTCAGTGTAGATCGCCTCCTCTGACAATCAGACCAGACTTTGCAATCAAGACTTCCTTTTCATCAGAGTCTGTAGATTCCTTATGATCCTGAAGAACCATCAAACTAACCTCCTCTTGTTTACCACCCCTTTCCTGGTCAGGCTGTTCTCTGTCCTTTCTTTGGAAGGCTCAGGCATAATTTCTAGGTTCTTACTGTCATTTGAAAAGACTACTCTGGAAACTGTTTCTTAGCATTTGGGCCTCCTCGTTGAGCGTGTGTTATGGTCCCTTCTCATCTTTTGAGTATCAAGAAGCAGATTTTGAGATACTGGCATTTTTAGACAAGTGAGACACTGTAATTTTCAACCTGCAAGCACAGAGGTGATGCTTCTGCCTTGGCTACTTCACTTCGCAACAGAATGTACAAAAGTTTTAATGCACTGTAGACCAGCGACCTCTCAATATCAAAGGATGATGTTTCCCTTCTATGTGAAAGTTCCAATACTTGCTCAAATGACATACATTTGCTTAGCCTGAAGGTGTCAGGATTAGGTTGGATTCAGAGTGCACCCTTCTGCATTTCAGTGAAGGATCCTTCCTTTTAGGTTATGAAACAGCTGGGGGAAATACATTTAGAAATTGCTCTTGATCCACTTTCTCTGGGAACAGTTCTGGAGTGCAAGATTTATTTCTTCATGATTGCCTCAGAATATTTTGGGGGAATTTGTTTTCTCTCCCAAGGAGACTTTATGTGAAGCCTTTTAAGAGTTGGCTGCTAAAATATGTATAAACATCGACATTCTATTTGAGGAATATGGCTTTAAACTCAAGCAAATGTTTGGAATGCTACAGATAATTCATTTTCTAATTATATAATGGGGATATTTGCTTTCTATATGACTGCCTTGCTGCTTACTGCTACATTAGCTTAATGTGAAGGATTTTTTTATTATTATTATTTATTTTGATGTCTGTTTTAGGCTCGGGGAAAGACATGACTTGTGGTTTTTTGAGGTAAGAAAGAGAAGAGAAATTTTTGAAAAAAGAGGTGCCTGCTAATTGTTTTGTTGTTGTCATTACCTCCTGTTTCCTACTCTACATCCCTTCCTGCCTCCTTTACTTCCTCGAACCAGACAGTTGAGTTTGGACATTCTGGTTTGAAGAAGGTGGTTGTAAACTTGTTCTGGATAGACCTGAATACCTCAGAGTCATTTGTACTCTCTGTCTCCAGACCATGGAACTGTTATTTAACTAATGTGAGGAATAAGCAGTGGTTGTTTACAGATGGACTTTGGAAAGGAGGAGGAGGACATTATGATAGACTGAATTAGTAGTAAATAATTCTTTCTGTAGAAAAGTGGTTCTGTGATTCTGTGAAAAGGACTTACAGTCATTTCAGTGAGTTACTAATTTGTTTACCTTCAAGTAAAATCATATCTCTAGAGCCAGCCAATTTTTATACTGAGGTGTAAAAGAGCTGTCCTATGTGGCAACGTGATGGATAACTTCATTATACAACTTAAGAAGCTCTTCTTCCCTTTCTTGTACCTTTTCACACTCTAGTTAATCACCTCACCCTGGTTAAACCAACTGACTACTTCAGCATTAGAAGTATGCACAATTAACATTTTACTGCACCAGTGCCAGATAAAGGCAGTCTTTTCCATCTGGAAAACAGACAGCCTTGTTTAAATGATTCTGGCTTCTCCATCTGATGTGTAGTCCAGCGGATGCCATTCCCAATCAAGGGACTGAGTCATGCTCTCAACTTCCATCCCTTCTCCATCTTTTTTCATGGGAAGAATATAATATAAGGATGGCTGTCCTGGGCTGTCCCTGTCTTTGATACTGGGAGATACTGACTGCTGAGTGTGTATGAACACACATGGGAGGAGGACACAGAGATTTTTCTCCAGAATAATCGGTCATCCTCCAGCAGTCTATGGTTTAAGGGCTTTCTGAATCCAAGATGGTGAAGTCCCGGTTACTGTCACTGGGTCTGATCCTGATCCTGACCTGTGGGCTGACATCCTGCCCAGCCTCAGCCCGTCCTCAGGGAGGTGCCCTGAAGGTTCCCCCTTCTCCATTGTATCTAATGTGAAATGACTGTGATGATTCTTTCTCCTTGCTATGTACATTCTCCCTCTTTTTGAGATGGAGGACAGAATCAGACCGGTACACAGTATTCAGCATATTGGTTCACTTTAGATTTATACAGTGATATAGCAAGACTTTTTATTTCTACTTTTTTTATTTTTGATTTCTTGAAACACTTTCATAATCATGATTTTAAGTTTGTAGTTTCATAAAACTGGGTGAAAATTGTTTTCATCCCTGGGGCCCAACTTGTGTACAACTCTTTTACAGAAATTGTTGCAATTTTTAATAAAAAATATACCTGTTTGAGAGGCTGTTCCCAACCACTGAGAACATCAGGCTTTCCAGTTTTTTGAAATCTTCATTAGAGTAAGGATTTGTATCTGTAAGACCTTATCTGCCCTTCCTATAAAGATACTGAGATAGATTCTCCTGTTGCAAGACTTTGCAGGGTAAAATTCACTGCACTTTCTCTTTGTAAGCAATGCTTATCATCTCTCCCTAAATTCTGGGATTCTGTTATCAAACAGTAAGAATAGCGTTGAAGCACTATTTCAAGATTTTTCTTCTTTCTTTTCAACTGAAACACTTTTCCTCAAAGCTCTTGCATGAACACTTCACAGTTTGAAAACGAAAGCCAATATGACATCACATTTTGTCACCATCAATCATTTGCTATGCAAATTGAGATGCCTACAGGACTTCAGAGAGTTCAAGGCCTGCCTGCACACAGGGCTTGTACAAACAGTGAAAGATTTACAATGTGAGTAATAAGCACTTTCAGGAAAAGACCGATTACAAATCAAAGTATAAAAGGATATGGATAGAAAAAGAAAAAAGAGCAAATGTTGATCACAAAAGGGAAAGAAAGGGAACAGTGGACACATCTGGTAAAATGGTTTTATGAAACACTTTTATTTGAAAAATATACATTAAATTCTTTTGCCTGAAACTTGTGCTTACTTTTCAAATTCCGAGCAGCTTTGAAAATTAAATGTTTTAAAAATAAATATAAAAGTCCTAACAAGAGATCAAAGGTCCATCCACAGCTTGTTTCTGAGAAGTTCACAGAGGATGCCTATGCTAAAATACAGCACCAGGGCAAGAATATAATGATGTTCTTCCAGGCTCCAGCCATTCTCAGATCAGGATCTGCAATAAAGGTAATACCTCTGTGTTTAGTGGCCCCTGATTTTTTTTTCCTGCATTAATTTTTCTGATTCCTTTTTGACTTGCTCTGCATTTCAGCATTTGCAGCATCCTGTGGCAGGGAGTTCCAACACTTGTGCACTCACTGTATGAAGTATTATCTTTTGCTTGTTTTGAACTTGCCACATGCTAATGTCATGCTGTGATTCTTGCCTGCTGGCATTCACTGGAAAAGTACACTCAGTATCTAGCAACAAAAGAATCGAGGCTACTGTATCAGGACAAATCAGGATGGTAATATATTTCCCATCAAGACAAGATAGGCCAAATTGAGGCCATGTTAAATGAAAGTCCCAAAGCTGCCACACTTCCCAAAAGACAAAATGTCATTCCTCTTTCCGGTGGAATAGTCCCCAGTGACCTCTCCCAGATGTGTTTCTGAAAGGATTTTCCATCTCCTTTGAAGCCACTGGCAAAGTTGGATTAAAGATAGACCTCAGGTGTAAAAATAAAAAAGGCTTATCAGTGCACAAGTATAGACTGGATTGAATATAGAAAATAGTGCCCATTATCAATATTAGTGAATGGCAAGTTGAGGGGAAAAATCCTCAGGCAGAAAATTGCCTCCTATTTTACTGCCTGATTATGCAACCAGAGAAGCAGCTGTATTTACAGGCATGTTTCTCCACTCTTCCCCGCTATTACAGGTGACTTGATAATCATGATAAATTCTGACCAGGCTTCTGACCATGTAGTGTCTGTAGGGAAAAAACTTACTTCCGATATTCAACCCATCAGAGGGCTGTGGACTAAGAATTTGAGATGCCAGTCTCCAAGAAACAGATGTTTCTATGTGCAATCAATGACACCAAACCATATCCATAATTATATAAAAACAATAATAACAAAAAAGACCATAAGACACACTTTGTTATCTGGTACTGAAATCTCTCACTCAATTTTTAAGCCTCTGCTGTTGTAAGAACCTAAAGCTAATTTCCTGGCAGTGTGGTAGGATAATCAGTTTCGCTCTACCCAGTAGGCTTTGAAAAGAGATCTTCACCCAGATCTTTGATGGCAACATTAAGTTAATTTCCCTTTTGGAAAAATAACTGTCCGATTTTCTGTCAACAAATTGGGCACAATCATATGATGAGGTATGATAAGCAGTAACAGCCAGATCAGTTCTGAGCTACCCATAGAGGGGTCTCGGGGAAACCCAGAAAATCATATATGAGAGTATTGTGCTACTGCAAGAGCAACCTGTTCATGGCACTGGCCATTATCTATCAATTAAGTGTAATCTGTAAGAATAACCTTCTTTGAAGGTAATTGTCTATTCTAATTTTAGTCAGACACTTGTTGGTTTATACACTGAAGAATGAAGGTTTCTATCCTTAAGAAATTTTTATTCTATGGAGCTGTCCTGAGTGTCCCCGCTGGTCTCCACCTGCTTTCAGAACAGTGCAAGTCTCCTGCAGGTTTTCCGTCATATTTGCCACACGGACCTCTTAGGATACTTTAGATCATGTTAAATGTCTCTATGTGCCATGTTCAGGCAACTGAATGACCCCCTTCCACCCTGTTCATTTTTGAGCTGTTGGGCTCAATTGTATGCTATCACAGTGAGTTCTTCTGCTTCCCTTCACACAAGGAAAGGATGAAATTCCTTTTCTAGGTTGTTAATTTTCCTTTAATTTTATTGGCTGTTTCCTTGGGTTTTTTTTGCAATGAGGAGACAAATAAGAGTTCAGAATATGCTCTTGCTTTTGCATGCATTGTTTTATCTCTCTCTTACATGTTTCCTCTCCAAAGGAAAGAATCCTAATCCTTAAAAGCTTTCATTTAATGAAAACCTGTCATTATATTTGCATTTATGTTCTGTAAACACCTTCTATTTGCACTCTATTATTTATTTTAAATGAGGTGACTAGAATTAAGCACAAGATTCAAAATGAGAGCATTTACCTAGTCTGTAGTAGTATGTGTTAATTTGGTGTCCACAAGCCTCCAGACTGCAGAAGGTTCCTTTGGGCTGCATACTGTGCGAACATGGAGCTCTTGCCTAGAAGATCTTCCAATCAAATTTTAAAACAAATGTTAAAAAGGTGAATAAATTATAGAAATGAGAAGGGAAATGTGTGCAAGGGAATAAAATGGTTTATGAGCATTTAATGCAAACCCAACTAATCTGATTGATGATGGCATTATATAATTTTTCAGGTATTATTTTAATCCAATTTTTTAATATATTTTAAAATTTAGCCCCCCAAATAATTAATAAATATGTTAATGGAGATGCCAACGATGACTCATTGTCTCCTATGCCCGACTCCCAACTGATTACCATTCACTTAGAGCTCATGAAGGTGTATCGTCAGCTCAGATCATATTGAATGTTTTACCTCCCACTGTACATTAACATGCCTTTGTTAACATGGAGTTTTAACTGCAGTCAGGCTGCGCAGTTGTCTGTCTTTTAAAGTGCCTCTGGAATTCCACATAGTTCTTCCTGTTTTTCAGTAACCTAAATTATTTTGACATCTGTGAATATGCCACCTTGGACTTCACCTTTTCCCAAATAATTAATAGACACATTAATTAATTATTTCCCTGCATTTTTAAAATAGTTCCAATATTAGCACTATTGTTTACGTGAGGAACACAGTACAGGAATAATCACAGAGCCAAAGCGGTAACATGTTTCCTGGGTCATTGCCTATAAAAATAACCATCAGCTGGTATTTTTGAAATTAGAAATTATTGCCGAGCAAAGTCTAAAGGTAATTCCTTACTCTAGGCCTGCCTTAAACAGAAGGAAGTCAGCCTCTGGTTATTCTTGGCCAGTGGAGGATATTAACTCCAAAGTGAAGTTGTCCTTGAAGAGAAAATGCTGATTGTACCTCTTCTGTTTGAAATGAAAGGTATCTACAGGTTTCAAATGCAGGAATGTGTCCTGGGAAAACATACAGTGTCTCAGGTAGAAAAGACAAATCAGGGCTGCACAGCAGCCTAGAAGCCTTAAAATTCACCTAGAAGTAGATCTTGCAACCCATTGACAAGAGCAGGGAGAGCATTTAAAAATAAATCTCTAATATGTGCATGAGTTTTCAGTCTGAGAATAAATTTAAAGATGTGTCTTCAGATAGATTTCACTGCAATATTCTGATCTAGAAATGCCAATAAAGTACTGTGATCATCATTTCAGAGGTAAGATGGTTACATCTTAGCCAAATATGGCTAGAAAAAGGAGTCTGGTCACAGTAGCTTATTTTACATAGTCAGATAGCAGAGAATCTCTCTTTTTGAAGTAGCAGCCTTTTATATAAAAGGTGGTGCTGTAAATTACCTCATGGGACTATTCATACTTACTGGGGTTTTCAAAAGCGTGAAGCTTCTGAATTCCTATGGAAAGCAACACAAATTAGGCAATTTCTAAAAACCCACTAAGTGTCTGTGTCTAAATGTCTAAGTTCCTGTGTTGAAATACTGGTAGTGTCATATTAATTTCTGAACATTTGGCTTTGGTTTCCAAATTATTTATAAGCTTTTAAAATTTTACCTTGGATACTTTAGTAGGTTATGGGGCAATGATTAGATACAGTCTTTTTGCCATGCCAGATAATTTCAGTTTATGAGAGTAAACAAAACTGAGGGAAACTGGGAAAATTATCTCTGAACAGAATAAAGATTAATTAATGGATTTCCTGCAGAGAGTAGATACAAGATACTTTTAAGGCAATCTATTCTTCTTAGGAATGAAAATTACTTTCTTATAGACCCTACCAATTTGGAAAGACAAAGATTCAGAGCACAGATGGTTGTAATACAGTTGGCACATCAGTTACTATCAGCTTTTTGTCACTTCTAATTCCTGCATTTTGTTTTCTGCCCTGGAAGGGTTCCCAGGTATAAACAACACTTTACGCAGCTTTGTTGGCGGCAGCTGATGTTGTTTCAGTTCTGAATTTCACATTACTAAAAAGACCCTGGGAGAAATTTAGAGAACAACAAAAATAATCTGGATGGAAACAATGGGAGACAAAATTGGTTTACGGGGACAGAGTATAAAAGTGAGGCGTGCACAGCTTTGTCAAGAGGTGACTGCAGAGGAAAGGTGGTAAGAAAGAGAGAGCAGTATACTAATAGTAGATAATGGCTGAAGGTTTTTCAACTTCAGGAAATTCGTATGGTTTAAGAAGATACAATTATGAGTAATAAAAAGAAAGTGAGAAAAAGAATTGGGTATATGAATATTGTAACATCAAGACTTTAGGTTGCAAAGCAGTTTAGTAATTCAACGTTTAAGTTAGGAGAGTAGTCCTCCTAAGGAAAGCTATGGTACATGTGCTGGGTGAGACTGGGGGTGTGATTCAGCTCCAGATTCAGACATCTAACAGAACCGTCTATTGATAGTGGAGATGCTCACATGTGAGCAAGCGTCTAAGTCCTGTCAGAGTCAATGGGGCTCTGGGACTTGTTCATTTGCCTAAATGTAGGCATCTAGCGTTGTTTAAGTTGCCACGGGCATCACCTTTATCCAAAAGATCTGGCAGATCTAGCAGAGGTTGTAGAGGAGCCTCATGCCCCCCGGAGCAGCAGCTGGTGGCTGGGCAGGCTGCGGGAGCAGGAACCCCCCGTGGGGCTCCGGACACTATCGGCCACCTTGGCAAAATCTGCATCAACTTCAGAGGGAGCCGAGAGCCTCCACCTCTGGCTCGCGTGCAGACACCTACTGTAAACACCTCAGGTGATGTTTCAGAGTCCAGAGCTGAATCCTGCCTTAGCTGTGTTTTTCATTTAACATTTCCCTGACAAGGTAATTTCTGTAGTTAAATCATAAAGTAATCTGTAGATTATTAAGTAACCTCAGCTATAAAGGATCTGGAAGTTAATTCTGATGTGTAATTAAATCATATACTGTCTTTTCTGTTATAATGCTCTTAGAATAACATGATAAAACTTCAGTGCTTAATTGAATGAAATTTTAACAGTTTTGAAAATTATTTGTATCTTCCTAACTTCTTTCATGAAATCTTTTGGGATAGCAAAAATCTAAGCAAAAATATTCCAAATCCTTTCCTATTACCATCTCTGTTTACTTTGGTAATGTCACAAGTTCCTAGATTCTAAATAACTTAATTATTTAGCATTATCTGAATAATATGTAATAAAAAGAGACAAATCATCATGTTTTTTTCAGTAGCAAGTGCATCATACCTGAGTAAATGACCTGACTTTTCCATTAGAGATGACATGGCATGCTCAGAGTACTCACACTCAAAAGAAAGGAAGATTTATTTTTAACAGTTTGATGAACATTTAAATACAGAAATGGTTCAGCAAATCTTTCCGATAGTTTTTCTTTTTTTGTATCTAGTTCACATTATAAATAGATAGCACATAATTTTGACTTTAAAAATATTCTGATATTTTAAGAATCAAAATATAAGCGTGTGTCTCAGAGTTCAGTACATGCAATGTTGATGGCAAATGATCTTTCACTGCGACTAGTTTCCTTGGGAAAATAAAGTTTTACTACAGTTTTGAGGCCTGCTGGGAAAAAAAAGCCAAACAACAATAAAGCTGCACCTGATTTGCTTATTTCAAACATCCAAATACATTTTAGTGAAATATGATTTGATATGTTTTACAATCTACTTGACATGCAATGAAATCAATTAACTGTTTTCTGTTAGGACTAAGTCTGTTTCCCAAACTCATGAACAGCCACTCTATAACAACACATTATCAGAAAAAGCCTGGCTTACAGCTCCAAACCAAGGTAAAGTATAATTCACAATGTAAAAACCTTAAAACAAAAAGCTCAAGCCTTAAAACAAAAAGCTCAAGCCTTAAACCAAAATGTTTTATTGTCTGAAGCTGGAAGAATTGACATGTTGTTAATATTCTGCATTGTGCTTTGCTCCTGCCTTTATCTTCAATAAAGGACGACAGTGTTACAAACTTCTGGAAGAGGTCGAGCTCTGTCACTTTTATCAAATGTGGTATCAGCATTTTTCTTTAGTGGTTTTGGAGCGATGTTAAGTGCTCTACCTTCGCTTAGGAAGTGAGTTGACTGCTTGCTTTGTACCAGCATTTTGATTCTTGCAGGGAGTTTTGAGGGTGCACTGAGGAAACTAAAGAAACACTCAGAAGACAGGGATTTTGGGGTATATAAAGAAAAGGGTAGTTGCCTTTGAATGTATTTTGTTATTGGCTTGCCTTCTTTGTCAGTATATCCCATTTCCCAGTACTGAATCACTGTGTAGGCTGAAATCCTTTAACCCTGCAGTTTCCCAGAACAATTCATTAAGACTGGGCAATGAAGGACTAGCCTAGTGGATGAATAATAAGCTGGTACTTCTCACATTTAACTCTCTGATGGATAACCCTCTATCTGAAGCTCTCCTTTAAGTTGCATTTAATATTACTGTTTAATGTAACTTGCTTAGCACTTGAAGGTATTAAGGTGGAAAACTCTTATATTAAATAAGGAAGTTGCAACTTCTGTCTGCATAACAGCTGTCAACAAAGCAACCCTGTGAAGGAGGAATTATCTGTACATCTTAGCTATGTATAGTAGCGGGGAATATATGACCTGGTTTTCTGCGATTAGGTAGCTGTCTTACAGTAACTCATGTACAGTATGTGTCAGGGTTTGTTTTGCACAGGGATCTTTACTGTTAATTTCACATAGCAACAAGATTATGCAGATTAGCGCACAGTAGAAACACAGAAAAAAGGACTTTGGGTTTTCTTTTCTGATCTGTAGGTTAGAAGAACTCATCAGAATAACAGGTATCTGAATGAAAGACCCTGCTATATATATTTCAGGAATATAGATAAATGTTGAATCTCAGCGGATACTTGTGGAAAATTCCTTACAAACCAAACTAAAAATGCTAGTAATTCTTGAATTATTGAATAGCTTGATGTATGCAATTTACTGTCCTCTTTTCTTTTGTATATGAACATTCTTTTATGTTCATATACAGAGCCAGGAAAAATGCTATGTTTTTGCATTCTAGATTGTAAAAAATAAATTTAAAGGTACTGGACTAATATATGTGATATGTGTTGCTAATACGTCTTAAAAGAGGAGACATGAGCAGAAGCAATCAGCCAAATAATTTTGTATTTTGTGCCAATGCACTAAAGAAATCTCTAATGACTCCGTTTAAAAAAAAAAAGTAAGAGAGCTTGTTTTACAGTGATTGTACCTATTAGGGGAACATAGTAGATTCGATTGGAAATAAGATACCCAAAGCACTTGTGTATTTAAGTTTGAAGACAGGCTTGTGATATGATGACTCCCCAAAGTCTTCACTGAGGTAAGTAGGAGTTGAACACATAGCAGAGCGAGTGGGCTGCCATGGGTTAAGCAGCCTTTCGACTCAAAAGATATTCTGCAAGTGAGAACTGGGGAAGCAATGATGAAGGCGGGGGTGGAGGAATAAAGTGCACTGGTAATTTAACGCTTCCTTTGATAGAGCAGTGCTCTCTTATTGATCAAAAAGTTACAGATTTATTGGAGAGACTCAGATGGACTTTTGGTGTACTATATGGTAAGAAGGCATGCAAAATTTTTGCTTTTTAGGCCATGTATGTTCAGTCTTAGATCTGAGATCCGGTACTCTATCAAAGTATTACTGAAGTCAGGATATTTCAGGTAAGTAAGGCTATGATTCAGTTCTTCTTCTTCCCAAAACATCCATAAAAATAGCAAAACCAATCTGTGCATTTTCAACAGAGAAATTAAGATTTGAAAGCATAAAACTAGAAACAATTGCAGTGGGAAACAGAGTAGAAAAGGAAGCTTAGTTCCTTCAATCAATAGTCCTCTCTGTGGCTTTTGTGCATGCTTCAGTAGTTCTTCCATTCTTCTGTATTAAGCCACTTTGTAGGATTAGGACAGATGAATGATTATAGCTAAAATCTAAACCCCACTGGGATTAGGTCAAAACTTTCCTAATCTCCTCCTGCTCCTTCGGTGATAATATTTTGTGCATTTTTCCTTGAAATAGCCCAGAGCAGGGATCCCGATCCTGTCTGCCATAGTTCTATGTGCACCTAGGGCTCTGTAGGACCCACCTCAGCATATTGAACCCAATTATGCCCCCATTTAATTGCTTATTCTCAGTGGAATTTCAATAGGATTACAGTCACTCTAACAACTTTGAAATATCTGAATTTATGCTAAGCACTGGCCTTCAAGTCAAGAAAGGTGCAAATGCTCGTCAGGAGGACATAATCTGGTTTCAGGCCACAGTGTGTTTTGGGTTTTTTGGTGTTTGTTGTTTTTTTTATTTTTTTCCCCCCACAGCCAGGGTAATTTGAAAAGGTGTTCATGCAAATGGAAGACATTCTATCTAAACATTTTCCAAAGGTGAGCACAAAGGTAACATCTTGCAGCATGTATTGGATAAGTCATAGAAACACTGGTCATGCAACACAAGATTCTGCTAACTCTTCTTGTGTGTGTATAACACATCTTCCTCCTTAGATAATTCCACTGATTTCAAATAAGTAATTATGTTTATTAATATAATTATGTTAGCACAAGAGCTCTCTCTAGTGGAGCCAATGATGCTTTACTGGTTGTGTTGCTCAGATACTGAAAAACAGTAGAAATACTTAATCCTGCTGTCACCCAAATACAGCTAATGTCAGAATGGCATTACAGTCACACAGCATATGAGGAATACTGTGTGTGTGAAATATTTTTTAAAAATCATTTACAAAAGGTGCTGGAATGAAATCTTTGCCACTCACTAACATCATTGCCCTCAGCAGAGCTTGGATTTTTTTTGAAGGTCTCCATGGGCTGTTCAAGAAGAATGTGAGATTGTTTCTGAACATCCAATTATATTTGTGAAGTCTTTTTTCCCACTATTCTTTTCTGAGATGTGGTGGCTAGAACTGGACAAAATGCAGAATGTATTGATGCGTCTGTTCCATCAGAGGACCACGACATTGTGCTACATTTATGTCTCTCATCCTGCTCCTTCAAGAACAGCCCAAGCCCCACTGTTGTGCCAGGTGAAGCAGCTTTAAAGAAAACATTGTAGTAGGTAGAGAAGTTCAGGAGACAAGTGATCCATGCAAACAGCCTTCTCCCTCAACTGTTTGGCTGGCTTTTATATCCAGAAGAAAGCAGACATGAGAGAAAAATCTTAGAGACGTGTGCAACCTAATAGCTCATTTTACATTAATCACACATTGGTTCTGTTGACTTTCTCGTTACTTTGCAACTACTGGTGGTGGGTAAGGAGAAGGAAAAATTTAAGATAATGCTTTTAGAGAGAGCAAGAATTAATTTACATTGCATGGTCTTTTCCCTTTTTTAAAAAATGAGTTTTCAGATTCTGATGTGTTTGGCTTTCATAGCTACAGCTATTTTTTCCTTAGATTTTCAGAAGCCCCTTATGAACTGCTAAAGAAACAAACTAGTTCTGCTATGGAAACTATATTGCTTGGATTTGAAATCAGTTAAACTGACTAGTAAAAACAGCATGCTTCCGTGATGGCACACAGTTAACAGGGAAGTGCCCCAGGGTTTAATGTAATGGTCAGTGTTGTGTTAACAAATTCAATTATGCTGGCGAGTAGTGGGATGACAAAATCTGTAGCAGACAGTTATTTGATTAGTTACCATCAGGAAAGATTATGAAAAACTAGGTAAGCTGTGAGGTGCAGGGCAGCTGAGGAAATTGAGGTAAACCACACTGGGAGGAATCAGAGCACTCTTACACCCTGGTTACTCCATTATCTTCCTTTCAGATCAGGCAAAGAAATGTAGGCCTGCATCCTAAAAGAGGAGCAAATGTAAGTGGGAGTGGTTAAAAACAGTTCCACTGAAGAGAAAAGGAAGCGTCTAAGGAGGCCAATGCTGAGGGCATAAAATGCAGAGGACCGAGGGCCTTCTGTTGGCTTTGTGGTTTACACGGTGCCACCATTAGAACTGGCAGATATTTCACAAAGGATTTGCAGCCTTACAATGTAAGTAATTAAGCCCTATTCTTAAAAGAGGTCCTTTTTATTTTTTTAAATTTTTTTTTAAAGTAGCAAAAAGAGCATCCACCTTTCTAGGCAGTAGCCTGCTTGAACACCAGGTACTTTCAGACAATTGAGGAGCCTGTGGTCCAGTTCCCTCCTTTTTTTTCTAGAAGCCAAATCTTTTGAAAGAGAAACATGTATTTCCCTCCCTCGTGGCTTCTCCCACATGCTCTTCATGTGCCGGCCCCATGAGCAGACTTGTGTTGAAGCAACCATCTAATAACAGCAAGCAATTTTTCTGAGGAGCCTGTTTGAGGAGGCATTGCTAGGGAGTTTATGAAAGTCTCAACATCTGCAAAATAGCGTTTCTTTGCCTCCTGCTTCTGCCTGCCTGATCCATGTTGTAGCTAATGTTCTTTATTACTTTGGGTGTTTGTTTTTTATGATTGGTCTGCTTCTTCTGAAGTCCTTCAGCGCTTGTTTTTGTATGACATCCTTCTTGAATGTCATCAGAGGCAAATGGGATGGTATTCATGCAAGCATCTGCACTCCTCATCTTTGGCTTCTCTAAGAGTTAAAGGAGAGAAATGTGCACCTTTAGGGACTCAGATCATGTCCTTATGACATCTAAAGTAGGGCATGTGAATCATGGCTTAAAATGCCTATTTGAGTACAAAAAGAAAAGCAAATGGACAGTCTGCTACTATCTTCAGGACTAAGGCAGAAGTTTTCTTTCCTTTTTTGTGTGATAGGACAAACTGTTTCAAAAAGCAATTGACTCAAAGGTGTTACCAGGAACCTAAGTAGAAAGCAATATGGGGAGCTGCAGAAATGTAACGGAGGGACTGATCTGGCTTGCAGGAGCATTATTACCGGTGAGAAGGAGAAGAGTGTGGCCTGTCCATCCATGCTGTTTGAATTTGACAGGGCTGGCAGGTGGAAGGTTTTAGTTTTTCTCTAACACTGATCACACTGATATGGCCATCACTTGAAGCTGAATCTTTAGGTGTTCAAATTGTTATTTTTACACATTTACTTCTTAAAATAGGTGTTCACTTCAGCTTTAATTTTGTACGTTGGCATTTGAAGAAAAGCAAGCTTCCTTCATGCCTGCCTTCTTTTCTTCCTTTTCTTCTTTGATTTGTGCAACACAGAATCACCATCCCTGACAACGACAGATACATTTCAAATTCTGGGTTGAACAGTTAGCGTCTCAAGTGTTTTATTCATGGGCACCATATGCAAAGAGTGAGTAGTTTTTCCTATTGTGGAAAAGTAATGTTATGTTCAGAACTGCCAAAGTTACTTGAATTTGACTTAGCTGTGTTTTCAGGTGAACCTAGAAATAAATGGAAAGTTGAAAAAAGCAGCTACATGTTAAATACGTAGTATACCTGTAGTTTTAATTCTTTTAGGTCAAAAAATATTCAAATGCATTCACAGTATTTTTGATTGAAAGAATTTGTAATTGGATTTCCAAACATGCTGCTTTCATCTTGGGCAGTACAATATGCACTTTGATAATAACATGGCTATGTCATTAGAAAGAAGTCCATTTACTATTTTAGGCATAAAATGAGACACAGGAGAAGACAATAAAATGCTTTCGAACATAATGCACCTTATTTTTTATTGTATTCAATAGAGGCATGATGAATAAGTAATCTTATAAGTGCATCAGAAGTACACCTTGGCTGATCTCTTAGAGGTGTTGAGATTTCACTGCTATTGAGATTATTCATAATATCACTTTAATTTCTAATAAAGTGCATAGAACTTTATAATGGATCAAGCTGCTTAGATCATCTGCTAGAAGAGGCAAACTTCCACACTGTAAAAGTAATCCAAGACAGGAGGAAAGGAAATTAAATGAAGATGAAGAGTAACATCTTCAAAATTACTTCTTTTTTTAAATATAAAGCCCTTAAATAATAATTTCCTTATTTTCACTTATTCACACTCTTTTACTGGTAGTTGAGCTATATATCTATAAGCTGTTATGGGCATTAGTTACATTTTCCCCTATGTTTAATGTTATCTCATGCAAATTAGATTTGCAGCAAACTAATCTGGTCCAGGTAGTAAACGTCACTGCTTGAATTATTTTATTCATCCATTCCTTTTTTTTCTATAGCATTTATGCAATTACCAGTGCTAGTGGGATTCTCTCCTCCCTCCCCCCATGAAATCAGAAAAAATTAAATCCAGGGAACCTAAATAAGGTTTACCATTTTTCCTAGCTTTTTTTCTTTCCTAGGAGAAAGAGAAAAGAGCTTTATTTGCTTTCAAGACATCCACAATTTAAAATTTAATATCAGAACATAAGTAATTTTCCTGGTAATAACAGCACTTATTATATTCATAGGAAATTCTTGAAACTGGGTGATTTTGCAACCTCAAAGACAATAGCAAAACCAGTAGATTAGTTCTTTGTCAGAAGGTGTGCAGCTCTGGTTTTGAACTCTCAGCATTTCCATACATGGCAGCTCTGCCTGCTTAATAGTAAAGACACTCTTATGACTACAAGTGTATCTAGACTGATTTTACATGGTATTTGTCTTGGATTTTGTTGCTCACAGGGAGAAAAGGAGGCTTTTGAATTGACCATTGTTTCTTTTTAAAGGTACATTTGAATTGTGTACTTTATTGGAAAAGGTAGCACAAAATAAAACCTGGTAATTGTTCTAGTTTTTTAAAATGTGCATTGGTATTAATGTTTTTGATGTTAATAATATCCTTTCTCTAGAACTGAGGAAACATTGAAAATAATTGGGGATTCATTTTGCACATTGAGCCTTCATATTCTGAAGCTCACTTGATGTTCAAAATTGCACCTACTGAAACACAGACCTTTTTGAAAGCCACACTTCCTCTTCAAAAGATTTCTTTTGAAACCTTAATGAATCAGGCAGGGATTTGTTGTACCGTCTATTGCCAAATATAGCCTCTGACAGTTCTTTTTTTTTGTTAAATAAAAGGTTGGCTATGAATTCAGTTTTAGAATACAAAAAAACAATCCATGATATATTGCAAGAATTTAAAGTGGAAAATATCACCTACTATAATGACTATAATAGTCGTGATTTATTGCTCATACCCAAAGTATATCATAGTTAGATTTCAATGACCTCATCCTAGTTGTTGCTATAGTGAGTTGGGTACGGACAAACAGATAGCCAGCATTTTCCAAAATATGGCCCCTTTAAAGAAACCAAAATGCCAGAGATTTTGAGTCCATTTTAGTCACAAAAATGATTTATTTAAAAATCAAAGGTGTCATTCCAGTGTTTTCAGATAATCTTTGTTTTCCATGTTGAAACTGTTTTCATTTAGAAAATTGCCAAAATTGAGTGAAAAAAGAGATTCAGGTCATTAGAAGATGAGCAGCAGCATAGGACAATAAATTTAGAGTTTAAAAACTCCTCAGTAAATTACATTTTAAACTTATCTTATAAAATAAACATACATATTATCCTTTTTGTTTTGTTTTGTGAGTGAAGAGAAAGTCAGTTACTGACAACACTGATCCTGATCCTACAAACAATTGTGCACATATTTAACTCTTCTCCTGCAAGAAGCTTCCTCTATTTTAGCTGGTCTGATCCTGATGTTGAAGTTAAACTTATGTGACCAGAGACTTTTTCAGATCTAGAGTCATATAAGACTGATGTAAAATACAGGAAAGAGAAATAATCTATAAGTAAATCAACATTGTTTGGTCACATTTTTCTCCCTATATGTTTTAAAATATCTTAGTTTGTGATAGGAACAGAATTACTATTTTTGCACTGCTTCCTTTTCCCAGAGTGGGAGAGAAGAAATCCAGTAGTCACCTGTTCTGCTCAGTTCCTTTGTGTGTTAGATCTGTGAACCATGACTTTTTTCCCCCCTCTCCAAATTCCGTGGCAGATGACCTTACGTATAGAAATAGTCCAGGCTTTTTTTAAAATTATCCCTCATAATTTGCTAGACCAAATAAATTTTGCTATTAAAACAGGCTTAGTTGCTTAGATAGACTAGAGTATAAATAATGATGTGCTGTGATATCTATTGCGATTTGCAACTAAGAAGGTGAAAGATTCTCTTCAAAAGATTAAAAAACCTCCCAAACCATACCTCCATCAGAGTCTCCAAACCTGCATGCGAGTGACCTGAAAAAGCGAGCAAAGAAATTATGTGTCATCAGCCATGTTTGCTTTCAATAAATTTTAGAAAACTGGGGAAAATTCCAGGACAAAAGAGTGCCCCTCATGTTACCCTGACACTCCAAGAGGGCACGTGACAAGGCCTGGGAAATGGTAGGGTGGGTTTCATGCTGTGGTAAATTAAGAGAACACCCTGTGGTCATAGTAGTTCATAAATAACCAAAAAGATCAGACTAAAATTAATACTGGCAGGCATGGTTTCATGGAAAGTAGATCTTTGTTAAACTAACTTGCTTTTATTGTTTGATGATGATAAATATGGCTGATACGGTAAACAAGTAGGTGTGATGCACTTAGACATTTAAAAGGCATTTGACTTTGTACAACATGCTGTTCTGATTTAAAAAAAAAGCCACCCTATCACTATACCATGTCGATAAAACACATGTTAAATAGATTAAAATCTGGCTATCTGGCAGGCAATGCAGGTAGTTGTCAATGGAGAGCCATCATCGAGTGTGGGTGTTTCTCATGGTCTTCTGCAGGGACAGATACTGTGCTCAGCACAGTACAACTCTGCCTCAGTGTTCATGAAGCTAATACAAGATCATTGCTGATAGATTAACAGAATGGTAAATAATCATGAGGACAACATAGTCTTGTGTAGAGACTCTGCCACTTGCCAACCACTTTGTCTTGATTTCTTTTTCTCCATAGGGAGCTACCTGTTTGAACCGTGGTCTGTTCATATTCACAGGATATCAGAGTAGTTCATTGAAGAGTTGTGGCCTCAAAGTCTATGAATCTATGAAGTGGTGGCATCTGTGTGTTAAAAACCACAATGGAATAAGGTTAATGGATTGGTGGGAGATGTGGTGAATTTCACAGGGAAACTGAAGGTTTCTTTTTGTTGTTGTGGAACATGAAGTATGGGAAGCTGCTCGTGTTTGGTATGGGGATGAGCAGTCAGCCAGTTATATACCTGATTAAATCAATATTTGTAAAGAGAAAGGCATGCAATGGAATATAGGTACCATGTCTGAGTCATCAATGTAATGTGCAGATGGGTAAACTGATGGCCTGAGTCTTCATGATCCTCATGACACACAGGCAGCAGTACTTGGTGCAGATCCTTGCTGGGATCTAGGGGCACCTTAGCCCTATTCACCCAGCATTGCACCTTCATTAATCAACCTGTCTCAAACCAGTCAGTCCTGACTTTTGGGGGGATTTATGTAGCCATATTATGCTAGGACTGGAGGTGACACAAGTCCAGCTAAGTTAGGGAGCTCTGGCAGATCATGTGTGGAGATGCCCAGAAGAGGCTTTCATGTTCATCATACAGTTTACCTCTGAGATGAAGGAGACAGATCTGTAGCCCTTGCTGGGTCATTGCAGTACCTCATAAACATAGCGACAAAAAATAAATTCTGGTGAGGGACATCAACTGCTAATTATAGATCTTTGGGTAATACTTCATGCTGGTAGTCTTTACTTTTCAGCATTCAAGAATGCTGCTGAATGAATAACATGCAATGGAGAATATCAGACTTTGCTCCTATTGCTGGTCTTAATCGTAACTTTTTATTTCCTGGGGCTGTGTGTGTGCAATGCTGGTGGGGCTTGTGGGCAACATTTTGCTGTCCCTTCCAATAAGTTAGACATCATTACAGTAGAGCAGTGTGTTGATGATATTCTTCCTATATCAGCAACATCAAATGGAAGCCCTTTTTTGCAGTAAGGCTTCTAGTTTTCTGCAGTATTAGTGTTGGCAAGTATAAGTTCTGAGTCAGATTCATTTATAAAGCGATAGATGGATCTAGATAGTTATTTTAAATGAAGGCCTTACTGAATCAAAATAAAAGAGCACAAAACCATAATAAGTGTAATTTCCTAGAAGGAGGAAGGACATGCCCCTTAGAGTTTTGGGATAGCCAAAATTGACCTTGCAAACAGGTGCACAGAGAAATTAAACCCTTAGATATTTCCAAAACTTAATGTTAGTTTGTTTCAAAATAACCTTGGGGAGGGGGGAAGGGGAAAAGAAAAGAACCAACTGTTTTGAGAAGATACTGAGGACCTAAAGCATTCCCCTGCTAGTGAGAGAGAGTTTTTCTTTGATTATTGAGAGCTAGGAAGATTTTTGTTGTTGTTTTACTTCTTATTTCTTCTGAAGTCATTCCCATGACTGAAAGGGAGGGCAGTATTTTGTCTCTGCTGATACAGCGTTCTCTATTGCATTTTAAATGATGGCAAAGGGCTTAGAAGTCTGGGAAAGATATTCTTTCACTTTAATATATTAACCTATGTCAATATGTCAGATTTATGTTTGTTTCCTTAATCTATTTTTCTCTTCTGTTGACAGTTACCATACTCAATCATACTCTTCTCTTGAAACAAAACTGATGAAGGCCATGAAGATGTTCAGCACATAGAACAAGTCTTTCTTACCAAATGAGTTTATTAAAAAGTAAGATTAAAAAAAATTTTAGAAGGGCAAGCATATATCAAGAAGTCCTAAAAGAGAAGCTGTTGAGCAAATCCTTGTTCGACAGTAAAAATTTCTATTGATTCTCAGCAGTCAGCACTGTGTTCTTCACTTTCTAACATATTGCAGCAAGCTGAAAGGAATATACTTTCAGAAAGGCTGTGGGTAAAACTAGACACTACACAAATAATCTGGAATTTTCCTTTTAGCAGGAGTAACTGCTTATAGCTGTAATGCTATGTGTGTATGTACAGGCAACATGATGGGATTTTCTTAGGCATTTCTTTGGATGCATGTATTCTTATGCTTACTGATGTCTGGTTTTCAGCAACATTTTTACTGTTGCTTTCCTGACATTTGTCTTATAACAACAACATAATGTATTTAATTAATGACTGGTGGATGCATTTGAATATCTCCAGAGCCTTGTTCCATGTATGGACTCTGTGTTTAATCAGAAGTCCCTGGTATATAAAAAGTAGCTGTACCTATTAATGCCTGCTTTTATTTTTTCATTTTTTAGAGAGACCACAGAATTTATTGAAGAAATTAGTTTTTACACATTTTTGGACCTATTATTCATGAAACAAAAAAGAGTGAGATAAGTCCCAGAAACAGAAAGGTAATCACATCTAATTTCTATCAGGTGCACATGGTGCACATGGCATTGAAAAAACTGTGTTGCAATAACATAGTCAACAATATACACTGACAAGAATTTCTGTCCTTTGTCTCCTATTATGGCTTTCGAATCTATATACTCTTACTTATATTTTTGGTTCAAAATCAAAAGCATCATGGAAGAGATGACAGAACTCCAATTTCCTTTCAGTCCATCCATTTTCCATCATGCTTATCCTCCTGGGAAATATTTTCATATGTTCTTCTCACAGCATTAAAAGATGCCTACAACTATCTCAAGTAATCTCAACAATCACTTGTTGCTCAGGTGCTGGTTTCTTGAGTGTGTTCATATGGGCTTGGTGTTTGTTCCAGGAGCTAATCAGATAAAATTAAAATTTTTGTGTGTATATCAAATCCGGGCTTCCCTCTTCATATGTCAGCAAATGGCTGCTGTCCAAGTAGGTGGTACTCCTCCTACAAACATGTACTAAAAAAGCTCTCAGTGCATAATGGACAGGAGATTAAGAGGACAGGGGGAATAAGATTCAGAAAGCTGTTTGGGAGTGTAGTTTCCATTAATTTGAAATCAGCTGGGCTGAGAAACATGAATGTTTTTGTGACTCCAGGTTCAGTCTAACTAAAGGACTCCTGTCCATCGAGGCTCTGGGCTGGGACACCCAGCAGCAAGCTCCTGACTTGAGAAGGGGCATTTGATATGTAGACTTGTGTGTTAGGAGATACCAAATCTGGCATCTGTGATCTTCACACTGAACAGGGGAAGAGCCTGTGGGATGTTACAATTTGTCCCTGAAGTCAGTCCAAGGTCCTGCTAGCAATGCAAGGAGCAGGTCCCTTTCCCGACCTGGGAGCCCTGCTGTCCTCCTTGGGTCAGTTGAATTCAGGTAATGGGAATGAAGGAAAACCAACCCAGGAAACCAAGCTAATAGTTTGTTGTTGACTTTTTTTAAACCAGGTAGATAAGTCAGACTGGTTTGTGTATAGTCATAGTGACTGTGACAATGAGCTGGATGAAGGAAACACTTTATCTCATGAGTACTACTGCAAGAGACCAAAACTTCATTATTTTCACTGAATAGTGTCTAGCAGTAGCGTTTATCTCATAAAATTCAGACCTTGCCACAGCAATTTGTGCCCTGGTGCCTTTGGACTGTGCTCTTGTGGGTTGGAGCTGGACATGGTGGGAGTCGGAAAGTCCTTCCTCCCTCCTAGGGTCTGGCTGTAGACCTTGGCCATTTGTGGGCTCTGCAGGCAGCTCACATCCTTCCCCCTCCTCCTTCTGTCAACCCCTAGATGCCTCAACTCCTAGCAAAGAAAACCAGGCATGCAAGCTGACGGAGGTCCTCGGTGCTTCAGCCAGGTCCCCAATATGGATAACTAGGGATGAAGACCAAAAGCATGGTCTACAGCATGTACTGGCCTAGAATTTTGGAGAGATAGTCTCTCATAAGAAGAGAAGACCAGGGGTGGGGGGAATTGGAATAGGCTTCAAATATACAAAAGGCTTCTGCCAAGACAAAGGAAACACTGATTTTTTTTTTTTTTTTTTAATTTGTGATGGGTAGTTCAGGAAGTAATGGATTTAAAATACAGAAAGGAATATATAGGGCAGATGTTAAGAGCTGTTTCCTTGTGGTAAAGACAGAGGAATAAATTGGTTGAAGAGGTTGTATGTAAAGACCTCCAATGATGAAAGTACCAAAGCCTAGACAATATATGTCAAGAATAACATAAATGTAGTAGATTTTCCTTAGGGAATAAGGCTGGACAAGATGACCTCTTGAGGTATCTTCCAGACCTTTGCCTCTATAAACTGTATCTGAACTGACATGGAGACCACAGGCAGAATGTTTTAAAGGAAACCCATTACACAACCTGTCTAGGGATCACGTGCCCCCTTGTTTATTTCCTATACCAGTTCTGGGCTCATCTATACAAGATTCTACGTTGTCTGGGCACTGATTGCCTGAGGCCAACCCATTTTGTGCAGGAATACCTGGCATCAGCCGTAACGTGGTTGAGTCAACAGAACTTTGATTTTAACCATGAGAGAACTAAAAGCTCTTACTTGAGGGTCTTAATGCTAGACCCTAATGGCCAGAGAGGATTTAGATTTACAGAATCTTACTTATAGATGGGTTTAAATATCTCCTCCTTAAGGCACTCCCAAAGCTTCATTAGCATGTTTGGACTGGGGTGATTCAGCAGAAATATAAATTAAAATGTTCAGTTAAGTTTTGTAGATGCGCTGCAGGATGGGACAAAGCATATGTTTATAACCTAGGAAATAAAATGTGAAAGAAAATAAAGATTACAACAAGCCTGTAAGAAACACAGAGAATTTGTAGCCGCAATATTGTTTGTCTTGTGAAGGAAACCATGGCATGTATTTCTTAGTAATGTCAGCTGTAATGTCAGCTGATGGAGCTGAGACCATAAAATGTTCCTTGCCACTAGCAGAACATTTCTATTGCTAGTTATTGATTGTATTGCTAGTTATTGTGAAAAACATATATTATAAATTGCATTCCTTTTTTTTTCCTTATGTGAAAAAAGTTGCTGCGTGGTGATGCAGAGGAAGCTACTGCCACAGAAATTCTCCGGAGAAAAAGGATGGCATATTTCCTCTCTACAGCCTATGTTTAGTATGCCAAATAACAGGCAGGCAAGCAGGCTTGCCAAATGTCTTGCTTTTTCAAGAATCCTTGTTTGTATATGATGGCCATCCAGTTCCCATTCATGGTCTGCAAGTCTGAGGCTGGTTGAAATAGCATGCTATTCAGTAAGAGTATCTTAGTACAGTAGATGATAGATGGGCATGTAAGGAGGTACACAGAATTACAATGCTTCTGAACAGTGTTCAAAACCACTAGCTACACTCAAGTGGTAATAAGGTAGGGAAAACAGTTGGGCATTTAAGCTATGATTAAGTGCACACATAGAAAAATAAAATCACAAATAGAAAAATGTCAGGAGGTTGGCCAGACCAACTCTTTGCTGGTACGGGCTGTCACAGCTCAAAATGTTCCAGACACAAGAAGTCTCTGCCTTGCTTGTGATGCTATCTTAATTTAATTTGTAGCCTTCAGTTCCATAATGCTTGATTTCTACATTTATACGCCTGATGAGGATGAGTGATTATTGCTTTTTTCAGAGCTGTAAGAGTAATAATAAAATGCCACCTCCACACCTCACCTTTTCTGAGGGATGCATCTAGCCCCCCAGCTTCCCCATTGTAAGGTCTTTCCCTTCCATCCAGCTCCCTGGCTATTGCTTTCTAAGCACAATACTGTAGAAACATTAATAATTCATGTTCTTTTCTTGCTTTCATTTTGTAGTCACAGCTAAGGTTCAAGCCTTAAACAAAATGCCGGGCACTGTTGCACAACGAGCACCTCGATGTGCTCCTTGGCTTCTTTCCAGAAAGAATCCCCCCTAGAAGGGCTGGTGGAGCACACTTCACCCCACAGCCGGGTGCAGCATGGAGTCACTTCCCACCCACTCCCTCCCCTTCCCACTCTTAGGGGCTCACCCATCGCTGGGTAACACGAAGTCCTCTCCTGGCGCGGGGCGGGCAGGGGGCAGAGGCAGGCAGGGGCACACAACACTCCGTGCTGCCTTCCTCCTTCCCACCGCTGCTCAGCACCGGGCTGGGCGTTCCTCTCCCAGATCAAACATGTCTTGTGCCTACAGGTTTGACTGCCATTCGTCAGGCCTTTGGACTATCAGACTTTTATTAATGCAGTTTATTAATTTTCTTTTTGCCTTTCCCCACATGCACTCACTGTTTTTTTGTTTCATTTCTCACCATCCATCCACCCAGTTGCCCCATCTCTGCTCATTACCGTCTCCTGAGCCCTCCTGTAGTTATCAGTTTCCCTTTTTGTCCCATCATCAGTACAGTTACACCTCTCCTTTGCCCCCACCTGGCTTTCACTGCCTTTTGGACCCCTCCTTCAATCACCTCTCTTATCACAGAGATGTCCAGCTGGAGCCAGCTTCTTACTAGAAACCTATATGTTAACAGTCAATTCTTGCTACTCCTTTTCCACTGACTTTTCTCATAGAGGCTCATTGCTGTAGTCCCTGTCCTTCAGCAGTCTTCTGCCTTTGTAGAAAAGCAAAATGTGTCATTAATGTTTGTGTTCTGCTTAGATCAGATCATTTCAAACCCTGGGTTACAGTACTGACTACATGCTTCCAGTACTGAATACCAAAATACACTTTCAGACTCAATGGCTTTTATTTTGAGGCACAAAAAAAGCTTGTTTTTCCTTTTCCTCAAAAAGTAACAAAAGCTCAAGAGCAGATACTGCTGTTTATCATATGACAATTTAAGATGTTCTTAGGAATATTCCAAAAGCTTTTTCCAAACTGTTACTTTCATGTGCTGAGTTCCCCTGAAAAGGAAATTATTTTCATCCGCTTTCCAATCACTTAATGCTTTGTATGAAATGCAGGCTTATCAGTTATAATCATTCCACAGTTCTTAAACAAAGATAAAAATATTTTGATTAAAATGCTTCTGAATAAGTTATTTTAAAGACTGATTGCTGCTACTGGCTCTTATTACACAAACCTGAATATGCTACTTTAATGATCAATATCTCATAAGTTTAAAATTAGCTTTTCACTGGCTTTGTAACTGAGCAGTAAAATGTTCTTTATAATCAGTGAAAATAATTTTATTTTGTTTTAGTAGCCAAAGGAGGTTTTTTTTTTTCAAGTTGCTTTCATGATTCTCATGCCTTTGAATAATAAAAGAAAGGCATAGATACAGAAAGTAAAGTTATCCAGGAGCAGAGGATTCAGATCAATTAAAGGTCAGGAAGAGGAAGCAAAGTCAAAATCAAATATGCCTAAAACAATTATACTTCACAGGTTTCTCTTCTCCCTCCTCTAGTATTGTACTTCATATACAGTATTTTAAATGACTCAGAGAGGAGAATGCTAAAGGATACACTGACTGGAGAACGGTGTCAGTAATTAGGGATCTTGGGTCCTGGAGGCCTTATATGTGATGGCTTCCCCCTGTGCCAGGAACACTGCTCTGAAAATAAATGTTAACCAAAATCTTTTTTTAGCTAGAATTTTGATTACATCTCTAATTTCTTCCAAGTAGCCTACAGACAGGGAAAGCATTAGAAAATTGTTTTTCCTAGTTTTTAAATTGACCCTTCCCTCCAAGATGTGTAGATAAGAGAGGACGAAATAAGCTGTTTCATGTCTGGGGAGCAAGCAGAACTGGATAAAGTTTCAGGTATCACATTAGTTCTGTGCGCAGCGAACACCACCTTTTACTCGTGAGGTCTTCCAGCCGCTCGGCTCTCCCCTTCCACCTCTCGCTAACCAGCACCACTGTATTGCTCCTGACCTGGTGCTTTTCAGGGATGAGATAGTGGCTCTGCAGTCATCCAAGATTACTGATAATCTCTTCCAGCCACTCATCTAACTCTGCTAATACCTCAAATGTCCAATTTATATATTACTTTAAAGACACGTGCTCCTACTCAGCAGATTTAAACTCGCAGTGGAATAATCTCCCTGCACTTACCCCACGGTGTGACCACTGCTCTACTCCACAGTCACCCTGTGGTTCAGCTGGGCTTAGTGGCACCTTTCTCTCCAGTTGTGAGTTAACACTTGTTTACTTCTAGCTGTGCGAGTCTGCAAGTTCTTCCACAGCCAAGGGTAAGCAAAATTGCAGATCCTATGGTAAGTTTCACTCTGAACTTTTCATTTTGCTCACCTCTTTCAAAACCAGAAGTAGAACTTGTAGGGAGAACTAACATATTTTAGGAGAACAATTTGTATAGCTTGAGAGAGAAGAGAAACTAGCACCTATGGAGTAGACTTTTAGCAGTGGGAGACAAGCAGAATATATGGCAGATAAAGCCATTGAGGGCTAGTGCATGAAAAAATGCAGATTAAAAATAATGGTTTAAAAAATTCAAGGGTACTGGAAGCTGGGAGGGTGTAAGAGAAGAAAGGACCATTTTTAGCTGGGTTCAGAAAGCGACTGGCCAAATTCAGGGTAACCAAAACTCCACCAGACTGGCAGCTGTGGAATGCAAAGATGCTTCTGGCTCAAAGTGGGTTCTGGCTCAAAGTGGGTTCTGGCTCAAAGTAGGTTCTCTGACCTTCTGCTCAGAGGGTGTTCAGGGGAAGTCTCACTGCATGCTTGACAATAAGTGACCATTGTTAGAGGCCAGATACCGAGTTACTGGTGGGACCTGCAGTCTGACTTAATGCTGTCGCTCTTTACGTTCCTATGCTGTACGCTGTTCAATGGCCTTTCCCAGGCAGATACTGTCAGGAATGTCATGCTGGAATAAATGATTCTTTGGTCTGATCCAGGTGCAGGTTTCTTGCCTCAGAAAATATATCATCACTATTTTTGTTTTCTTCCACTGAGACAGGGGCACTCGAACTATTCCTATAGAACACAGAATGGTGCATTTTCTGTCTTCTCCGGATTTTTTTCCCCCGCTGCCTGTGTGACAGTAAGGTCAATCGTTTGAGAACTCACCAGGCATTCTGAAGATACTTTTTTTAGCCTTCACCTTAGAGCAGCACTGTAAGTAAGCGCAGACTAACTTAGTAGCTGCAGTTCTGCTTTGTCTAACGCTCAGTGGTCTCAAAATCTGGCACTCTGTGAGCACAGAGACGATTCATACTTGTGGCATCTCCTGGTTAACCAGTGCTGTACCCTGAATCCCCACAGCTGGGTCTGCACAGCTTTTCACCTCCAGTAGCTTTTTACTTCTGTGCTCCTGGGCTTTCAGATTATTCCCCCCTGCAGTGGAAATGTGCACAAAGTCAGGTAGTGGTCAATGGGATTTTATCTTTTTAGTAGTCGAATATTACATAGCCTTTAAAGATGACAACTGTAAAAAAGATCAGAAAGCTTTAACCTTTTTACAATTGTTGGGATTAATCACCTTATATTTAGTATTATAACTGAGCTTGGGATAATTAAACAAGCATAGAAAGGTGCAAGGGAGATCAGAATCTGTCCCTCAGGTTTTCTTCTCACAATGTCCTGTCATAGCAATGCAATCTTCTACCTTTAATGGTCAATCACATTGCCCTTTAAGTTGATTTCCCATTTTCCCAGATTATGTAAACAAAAAAGATGGAATTCACATAATCCTGTTTGTATTGGTTATGATACCAAATAAAAAATCATCTTCCCGATTCTAACTGCTTACAAAACACCCCTCATGTTAGAGACAACAGAGGACTGCAAGTTAAGTCATATCTGAGGGGAAAATGGCAAGTTTTTTACCCAGTGATGTATTTGTTTAAGCCCTGTTTCCATTAGGGCACCTGGATCTATAACTTCATGTGAGAAAATAAGTGTTATTCATATATGAGTGAACATAGTGTACTGTTCCTTCTTGTGGGACTTACCACTGTTACTAGGGGACTCTCTTCTTTTACTGGAAGCAGTTAGGAAAATCTCAGCAGGCCTTTGTACAATTATCGTGGCCCCTGGTTTCCATCTAGTGCACTTCCAGCTTTGCTGTTCCTAGCCAGTGGGAATTTAGCAAACTACTTGGAAGGAGATCTGGTCACTGAGGCATCAAAATCTACCTTCTTCTCGCACACCAGAAGGTACGGATGCAGTCTGAAAGCTGCACTGTGCCTTTTCACACAGTGATCTCATCAGGGAGAGGGTCCCAGGGTTGGGACACAGTATCCAAAAATAAACACCTTTCAGTGCTTTCATTACGGGGGCTTGTTGTCTCTCCTCCTTTTGTCTTGGCTCTGGAAATCAGGTGAGGTATCTTGCCTGCTTGGCCATGTATAGGAGAAAGTGATAATTTGAACGGATGTCCTAAGTTTATTAACTTTCCCTGGCTGCCATGAGCAAAGGCAGGGAGCGAGCTCTCAAAACATCTCTCTTACTAGCAGATCAAACCTATAGATGTCTGTGACAGAAATATTTGAAAGCATGATTAAATGAAGTCGCCTGAGCCAGGCACGTTTTGAAAAATAAGCACTGTATTACTTCAATTTGCTGTAAATAGTAATTTACTTTGGTTATTTCCTTTAATTACAGCGCTCCATCTTTACACAAGGCTGTATTTAGGAACAAAGGGACCAGTGTCACTGTAAGGTGTATGTTATAATAGAGACATTTGTATTAGGCTTCAGGAGAAGCTTACAGTGTACCCAGCAATTCTGTGGCTTTTGTGACCACCAACCCTTCTCTGGATTTGTTAATGTTTTATATATATATATATATGTGCTCACTTAGGCTCTTTCTGGTTCTGCTATGAAGTTAGTTTGACACTTCAGCTTTTACCATGCATTGTTCTTACTTTTCTTATAGACAGTATTAGGATAAACCAGAATTAGAATAGCCTCTCTTCTGTTATATAAAATGTACAGATTTTAAGGGAAACAATACAAAACCAAATTTTTAACCTAACAAGTGTTATAAATGAGCCAATTGTTCCAAATTTTTTTTTTACAAAGAAACAGGAAATCAAGTTATCTAGCAAACCTATTTATACACAGTAGGTTACCCTGGGTTGCAGGCAGGACTAATAAACAAAGAATGACAACCTATTTCTTTTAATGACAAGCTGACATATTTATTTTTATTATTTCACAAAAGTATTCACCAGACTCATCCGTCACACTAAAGCCGCATTCTCCCTCCCTGCAGACAGAGCATGTAGCCTTACTGCACTCAGGTTGCATGAAAAAATAAAAACTAAAACCAACCTTTTTGCAATCAAAAAAGATGTTTGAGGGCCTGCAGTTTACTGCACTGGATTTTTCTTGTCTGAATAAAGTTTTATATTGCTCATTTTTGCAAAGTTAAATTACAGCTACAGAAAGTGATTTTTACACTAAAAATTAGCTTTATGATATGCTTAAGTTGAATTTCTACTTCTCCAGGAACTGGAATGCCATTTCCTATAAAATCTGACTGATCTTTCTATCTGAATGAGACACTTCACAACTTTTAGGGCATTAAATCAAACAGTTCCTTCAGAAATTATACAGCCTCTTACAGTATTTAAAAACTGCAATAATGAATTTCAGATACAAACTCAGTTACCATAAAATGGGCTTACTTTTCTGTGCTTAGTGTGACATTTTCCAATAATAGCATTTTCTACAACAAAAGTGAGAATTCAGTTTTGCTCAAAGAAATAATCACCTTAGTTTTGCTAAATGCGTATTTTTGTTATTTGTCATTTGTGTAACGCTAACATGGATATATAAAATAATTTAGAGTGTCTTGAACTAGAATTTAGAGTAGCTACAGTTCAAGATTTGCTTTCCAGTCTTGGACATGCAGACATTGTGTATGCAAATCTTACACTGGAAAAGAAGGAGTATCTGTTTTGCATGTCACTTAATGGAAAGCCTATTAATTAAGTCCTTCAAATGAAATTGAGTTAAGCCATGGAAGTGTTTAGACCACAAAGATTTTTCTTTTTACTGTCCATTTTTATTTATATTTTACATAGATGTCGAATACATGTTCTGAGCACTTAAACCCCCCTAGAAATGTAATGGTAGTTTGGAATATGCAAGAAATTCAGGTCTAGGACCTAAAAAAGAAAATAGAATGATAGTGTAATGTGACATGAGTGGTGGTTTTTTATGTTCATGTGTCTGCATTTTCTTTCTGCCATTTATAGCAGCTGTTTGGTCATGGGAAATATATTACTAAGAAAGAAAGTTTTATGCTTATTCAAAGAATTATGTTGTAATAACTAGAGGATAAAATAAGGACTTCTAACCTTATAAGGATGTCATTAGTTTAATAAAAAATTACATACTGTAAAACAAAAAACAGTTACAGTGAAAAAAATGGGAAAAATATTTCTAAATGCTCCAAATCCCATGTTTTAATTTCACTGTACAACATAACCCATGAGCCACTCAGTAAACAGATCTTTCAGTTTCATGTAAATGCTGCTTACTTTGAAGAGGTAGCCAAGTGACTAAACATTTAAGAGTCCTAGGGATTTTATAATTTTAACGTTACACATAAACCCTTCTGAGAGTGGATAATAATTCTGCTAACATAAAAGCAAAGGTAACCTATCCATTGAAAAACTATGATGCCAGCATCGACTTTATTAAATACTTGAAAACATCTTATGTCACGTCCATATTACTTGCTTGAAAATGTGCTGGTTTTGAATGTAAGCTAATATAAAGACACTGTCACAGCCTCTTGTGTGAATTCAAACTTTGTGGAAAATACAGTCTTTCCCCCCTCACCACATGCTTTTACTCAGAAAAATCACATTATTTTAGGTGTCCTCAATCCTGCCAGGGCCCTGCACAGTGTTTTATGATACCTGCATTTTATGGGGAAAAAAAAACAACTCAAAATGCCCACATAGTTTTTACATTACCATGGATATACTAGAAAAGTGCCATTATTGAGTTAGCTACTTATTCCTGTTCATTCATGAATGAATGATGTTAGAATTAACATGAGCTATAGTGCATTATTTATTATTTTTCTGGATTTGATGCTCAGCAGAGGTGTTAAAGGTCTGATGCCTTTTAAATGTAATTCATTTCCCTTTGTGATGTATTTTGCTGGCTAAAAGAGCCCCTTCACTTTTCTTTTGCTATTGGTATTTTGAGGTAATACTTCTTAAAATTAGAGTAATATTAAAATTATTTCAAGTTATTAGTTAAATAAATAGAACAATTAGTTAAAAGCATGCAATTATATGGTGTTAGTGAATAGATCCTGAAGTAAACTTGAAATCTATGTATTTGGCTAATGTCTGCACTTGTATCATGAAAATGAAAACAAAATTATGCTCTCATGGTCTTTTGCTGTGATTTTTATTTCTGAAAGTTCAAGAACTAGCAAGAAAGCATCCAGGCTGGAAGCCTGGCACTATCAAAGTAATGGGAATTTCATTCACAGTAGCATAACCCTGTTCAAAGATTGTTTGTTCTTGTTTAAACAAGGTTCTTATTTATGTTGTTAAAGATTCAAGATTAATATTTTATGATTCATAATACATGGCGTTGAAGGTTGGTGAACCAGGCAGTAAACCAGTCATTTCCTAAGAAGCATTTTCAGCACAAGCAAAACTGCCCGAATGTTGTTCAAAAGAGGCTGTTCACATGGATCTGAACAGGAGAGGGATCCATACAGAAATTAAGAGTACTACTTACAAGCTGGGAAAACACCCTGTCTAACTGTAAAAATCTAGCTATTGTGTATCAAGAGCAAATTGAAGAGAGAAAGATTCTTACAAGCCACTGTGAGAACGCTTTCTCACCTGTGGGTATATCTGATTATCAGTCTTATAGTTACGAGGGTTTTGGCAAGACTTGCAAATTCCTGCCATGACTTCTGTCTACTCAAAATAAGCTGTTGGCTAGTGCTCTTGGCAAGCTTAGCATTTGCTGTGAGGCTTCTGCAAAAAAATGTTTCAGTCCTTAATCATATAGGAGAACAATTGCTTCCCCAAGGCTTCTGTCTGCAATTTGAGTTGATGCGTTTCTTCTGTAGAGATGCCATGTGACACGTCCCACAACCACCTTAATTTGAATTCGCAAACCATATTTTCAAGGGTTTTCACAATACCTCTGAAGTTCCCTATGTTCCCAACTCTCCAAATTGTAACTTTCCAGAGTCCAAAGAACAGCCTGGAATTGGGGTCAGAATCCCTAAAAGAAAACCCGAAGCAACCAAAAGTACAGGTACACAACCTGCAGTGGGCAAGAAAAGCTGGGCAGAGCTAGAAGGAACTTCCCTCTCTGAACATTTATAAGATGCTTGATGATAGCACAGAACAACATAAGTACCACCACATCACCCCAGTTTTCCTCGGATCCTGAGTTAACAGGTACTTTGGCTCACATTAGGTTTTGTATTATTATTAACAAACACTCGAAACTTAAACAGAAGTTGTGAAATCCAGCCATTCTGCAATTGCGCATGTGTTCGTGCAAAGGTAGATAGCTGGTTGACTAGGCTGGTTGATCAGACTAACTGGACTTGGTAGATGGCTCCTCCTGTAAGCATGCTGCAGTATCGCAGCTCACTGTAGTGGCTCCTGCACTGCTCAGAGCGTTCGCTTGTGAAGCTTAGCTGGGCATTTTTCACCTGTGTTTCAGGATCTAAATACCTTCTCCCCCCCCCATCATGTCAATATGAGAAGGCAGTCCATAAATTAACAGTTATGAAATGCACCGATGAATCCATAGCAAGACTAATCTGGGCCTTTGTTCTGTAGAAGGAGGTACAAAAAGGAGAAGCACATTTCATAGTTATTAAATGCTTGCTAACTTCAGAAATGTAAGCTGAGCAGGAAGGATTAGGAAGGAAAAGAATAGCAACAGCCACAACTTAGGTCTGGACAGTTTCATCCCCTTTTTTATAATGGACAAAGACTTACAACCACAGTAGCTTTATTTAACTCCTGTTTATTCTAGTGGTAATTATGAATATAAGTAGGGACTAGACAATGAAATGTATATCTTCAGGAAACTTGGTCTGTGTGGTTTGAGTAGGATTGTGTTGCAACTTGTTTCCCTAAGGCTTTAAATACCTCACCTAAAACTGTAAGGGAAAGTATGAAACTGTAATGAATAAATAAAGAAATTTAAACTACCTAATTAATTAAAATCCTGGAAAATTAGTATTAAAATTGCATTTCTTGCAATAATAAGAAGATTATTTACAGGTTCTTTCTATTCCATATTAAAACCATAAACTGCTTTAATAGCAAAGAAATTCTGGAAAATGTATTTTCCATAGAGCACTTTAATTGTGGTGGTGTACTGAAATGATTGCACACAACTGGAAAAAAACCTTTTTTTTTTTTTACATCCATGTGATCATTGTTGTATGTGTGTATGATTTATTTTTCTGAATTTTTGAAGGTGCAGAATGTTTAGAGATGACCAAAACCCCCACCCAAACCATTCCCAGCAATCCAAACCATGCCCTGAATGAAAGAAAAAATGACCTTGTAGTGAACACCCATTAACAAAACAAACAAATAACCAGCCAAACAAACCAGGGACTAAGCAGCAGAGGGCTGAAGTCAGCATCCTAAAGCATATTTGTGTGCCCTGCATCTCGTCATGATCGATGCATTGCACTGTGGCATTTGTGGCATTTGACAAACATTGTTTTGCAGGTACTTAGCATGATGACAAATTAACAAATGGAATAAATGGATTACAAAGCATTTACATTGTCATTTATGCCTTTTTCCCATCCAGTCTGGACTACTACAAAGTGATCTGAGGCTAGTTACGAAGAGATATACAAGCTTTACAAGGTGCAGCATGCAGCAGGGTGATTAATGCAGAAAGATTAATGAACATAATTTTGAATCAGTAGCTTTTGTCTTACGCTATTTGCTCATTTTGTTATTAATAGGCACTGAAATCATGACCCTTATTTCATAAATCCTCAAAGGGCTGACACTGGCCTGCCACAGATAGCATTCTTGAAGCATCTTTGAAACAACCTCTGATAAACAGGGACAAAAGAGATGATCATCCAGGAGCAAACACCTGAGAAGCAGGGTAAATTAGCTTGGGTGATGGTCCACTCTATCATGGCAGCAGTGCTTCTGGCTTCTCCATACCCTACTGTTCTGGCACCGTAAATCTCAGTGGGCTATTGCTGAAGCGGCCTCAGGTTTGCAATGACTTAGTGGGGTGTCTCCCAAGATTTTTATGGTGGGGAAACAACAGGAGTAATTTTTCACGTGTCATCCCTCGAGAAAGATGAATGCTAAGTAGTGATGCTGCATTTGTGGACAGTGACCAAAAGTGCTCCTTTCTGGGAGAGACCTCATGGGATCTGCTGGGCTGCAGAGGCTTCTGCAGCACAAAGATGCCCCTCACTTCATGCAGGTGCCAGCAGTGCGCAGTGCTAAGCTGCTGCAGCTGCCACCACGCTGCATTCCTGCTGTCTCTTTCTCCTTGTGTAATAAACTAGTTAAAACTTTGTTCGTCCACTTTCCACCACAGACAACAGAGATCATGATCCTAAACATATTCCCTGGATGCTTCCCTTTGTCCTGTTTTGGACCCGTAAACAGAAAGGCAATTTGTACCAAAAGTGTTTTGGGTTCATTCTTTTTTTAATTTTAAGTTTGATTATTTAGATGATGCATGGTAATTTTTGATGTGTAGTAAATCTGATGTGTACTGTAAGATATAGGAAATGTTTGATCTTACGCATTCAGCCTAGCAAGTTAACACGTGTCAGCTGAGCTGTGCTAACTGCCCAATTTTGTGTTCTTTGCCTGTGGCAGCTATATAATGGTTCAATTTAGCTGGCCCTCAGAGAAAGCACCTGCAGAGATTTGGTGTACCACAGACTGTCTCACCCCTTACAGGCATGCAAAGCTGTAAGTTTCTCAATTTGACCACCGCAGTTTACTGCATGCTTGTGCTATCTTAGGCTACAACGTATGTATTTGTGGGGGACATACTGAAAGCCAGCTGAGTGGCTGCTGAGGTGATGGGGTGGAGAGCCAAAGGCTGGGGTGTTGTGGGGCAACTGGTGTGAGTTATAGGGGAACGAAGTCTGGCACTGCGGATTTGCAACCCATTCTAGGAATGCTAAGAAGTGCTATTTCTGAAGATGTTTTGCTGCAAAAATGCACCACACCCCTGTCTAGGGAGCAAAGGGGGAAAAGAAAAGAGAGAATGAAGTAATAGATGAGGGAGTGACAGCAATTAAAGAGTTGCAACAGATGCTTGTGCCTTAGGGGGCATGGGTGGCATGAACAGATCTGAGGAAGGAAAGGAAGGAGAGTTAAAGGAGGTGTGTTCAACTGTATGTAAGAGCTGTGATTCTTAGGTTAAACTAGCAGCTAAAAATTTCATATGTTGAATGAAACTCAATGTCCAGTCTACTCCAAGGCACTTGTATGCATTAAAACTCAACAAGAAAAGAAACACAGAGTAAAAAGAGTGATAAACTAATACTAACAGTAAGAGCATGGTGTTTCTCAATCAACATTACATGTGAAATACACGCCTGAAAGTAAGCTCTGGTAGTCACAAAGTAGAAAATAGAAAAGTAAATCTATGTGATCTTCTCTTTGCATTTCAAGAAAACATTTGGCAGAAAATTCAAAACAGAGATTGACAAATAAAGTCAACTACAGAAGGAATTAAAGAAAATTTGGTTCAAACAAGAATAGAAGCATAAAACTAGTATTTAAGGATGTTGGAGATATCATAATTGGATCATCACAACACCAAATGTTATATACTTTAGAACTGGCTCTTATTATGAGACAGGGCTCCTTCAGAAAGCAGAACTCATCAATCCTCTAAAATAAAGTGAGAGTACTTTTAAACTAACTGATGTATGATCTATGTGAGACTTGTATAAATTAATGTGTTCTTCCTAAAATTCTGTTTTGTGGTGACATATGTAGGCATTACATTTTCAAATAGAGCATTATTTGGAAATGGAAGTAGCAAATCAATTTACAGAATTAATTCCATTTTTGAAATGTGAAACTTAATAAAAACATCTGATCTGAAGACTTAAGTAGCTTTCAGAAGAATGTGATCCCTCTCTATCAGCAGAACATTTAGGACGTTGTTTCTTGCAAAGTTGTTTTCTACATGTCAGATTTCATCTGGCAAGTCGTATATTCTGCAGGAGTTAAAGATGGTGTGTGGGGGGAAAAAAAGAGTGCTTGAGGCAGAGCTCTAGCTGGTACATATAGGGATGAGGAAGGTGAGTAGCTAGCCCTATCTCCACTCTTCTGGTGAGTTGTAGGCTGACATGGCTAACACTCCCTACGCAATGTACAGTTCTGGATACGTGTTGAGATGATCCAGCTATCCTGTGTTGAAATGCTGGTCTGTTGCATGTGGAGTTCTGAGATCCCTCAGACAGGGACCTGGTCATATTTCCAGATCTGGGAGCAGTATACCCATGCTAATTGAGAGGTGACAGCCTTTAGACCGGGTGCAGAACTACACTAAGGCTATGTTGCTCTCAATGCCCAAGCTAGACCTCCTCATGCATAGTGCCTATTGAGCTTGGCTACATCCCTAATGACCCTTTGCATTCAACACAGGTACTTCATCTAATTAACTCAATTAAGCATGTGTGGAGAAAGCAAAGAAACATTATATTCAGTCAGAGGTGTAAGAAAAGGAATCAAGGGTGTGCGATCTTCAAGAGCTTAGCCCTGTAGCTCACAGGACAGTCTTGTTTGCAGAAGGTGATGGACTTAGGAGAGGAGGGGCTTTTGGATGGCTCCTGAGTTTCTTGAAGCATTTGAAAAGTTGCCTTGACCGTACTGGAGTAATTAATGGGACTTGGCATTTCTGTGTGTACTTAACTACAGATTTATGCATGGTAAAGCTCACCACTGTCCAAATGTACCTGTAGGGCCTCAGCTAAAGCCTTTGAAGTCAATATCAGTCTGAAGTGAATGAGAGGTGGATCTTGCCCTTAAACAAATATTTCTGGAAAGCCCACTGTGCATATGGAGAAATATTTTCTTGCTAAGCTGACATTTTAAAATTAAATAATTTTTTGGCTCCAGGCCTTAAAGGAAATGGGACAACTTTCTTTTCACATATTAATTTTTAATGATGCAAAAAATTTGTTTAAGCTTCTTTTTATTTTAAAGTGACTGTGTATATTTTTTCAGACTTTTCTAAAGAACCCACCTCAAGAACAAAAAATACCCCAAGCCCACTGATGGAAGAGAAAGCATCAGAAATTATTGGCCTGAAATGTTTTTGAAAGTTTTAAGTTTGGAAAACAGGGAATAAATGGAAACTCTTTTGCAACCACAAGAACTGTTTTGCACTGTATGCCAGTCCGTGGGTGTTTGTGTGTGTCAGAGCTCGTCAGGTAGTTATTGGGATTATATTTTCCATCCATGCTTATGAATCACTCAGAAACGGATCCAGATTTCTGCTATTGCTTTGTTATTTGTAAGCATAAATTGAATAATCTGGGTGATTAACTTTCAGACTACAGAATGTCCATAAACTGATTGCTGCAGTGTGTCACCACTGGCTGTTCACAAGGTGATTGACTAACAATTTTACAGTGTAAGCTTTCAGCTTCCCTGTTGGAGAACTAAAACTTTTAAGAAGTTTTAAAAACAGTTAAAGGATCTGATTTGCAATTCCTGTTGTGAGTCTTCATCCTATGGGAAGCAAGTGTTGCATACCTTCTGTAATGTTAGTAAACTTTTGCTCATTTGAATTGTGCCACTGAACGAAAAGAATCACTTCTAGGAATTACTCACCATCAGTTTAGCAGGGTTACTTGTTGGTTTAGCACATAGTGTTCCGAAGTTACGTTTTTGTACAATTTAGTTAATAACTTGAGTTATCTTGGGTGTGGATTCAGAATATCTGGGGAAAAAAAAGGACTAAATGCATGTGTGCTTCATGTTACTATTCTGTTATAACCAATTGTTGCTAGTCCAACAATACTGTAAAATAAATGGCACTATTAAAATATTTGGGGAATAGATACCAAAGGACCTTTGGAGGAGGTTAGTCCTTGCATGCCCAGCCTTTATGTATTGTTAACACCTGGGTGATGCCTGAGGCATGCCAGCCAATAATTATATACCTTCATATTTCTTTCCTGACAGCCTGTCATCATTAGTTCTAAATGTGAGTTAGAGAGATTCTTCGTGCCTACCTTTTTTCCCTGTACCAAATTCTACAATATCTTCTGCAAAATCATATTTATTTTACCATCAGGTTAAATAATGGGGTTCATTATAACCCTTTTGCATACAAAAGAAAAATAATGCTGTGCTGGATCTTCTGAACTGCTTAAGCGACAGCTGCAGAACAGACTATTTGAGCAAACACATTGCAGAAAGTCATCTGCAATTAAAATATTTTTAATTAAGTTCCTAATGACCATATTTTGATCTTACTTTAAATCAGGACCATGATGGTTTGCACCTCAGAGAAGGGCAATGGCATAGGATTTGCATGTAATTCATGCATGGTCACTCCAGCAGTGGGCTTTCTGTGAGAAGCAAGGAGTCATAAAACACCCATGTGTCAGAAACATGTGAAAGTTGGGTTGGAACAGGGGAGTTCAGCTCTTTACATGAAATTGTAGGGTTGAAGGACAGAAGGAATCAGTAGGTCATCTGGTCTGATCTCTTGTATAACATGGGCATCTACCTCTCTAATGAGGTTAATAATTTGATATTAATTGGTGCATACATTGCATCTGACTTATGTAGCTCTTACAGAAAAGCTTTCAATCTTTATGTGGAGGTATTAAGATGTGGGGAAACTACATGTCAATTGGTCATTGCTCCACGGATTAATCGTTCTTGCAGTTAAGAAATAGAGCATTTCCCCATCTAAACTTCCTTGTGCTTAGCTTTCGTCTGCTAGGTGGTTTTTTTGTTTTGTCATGCGTTTCCTGATTTATTAAAATTCCTTTTATAGTCACTATTCTTTTGCCATGTAGATATTTTATATGTTGTAAGCAAACCATCTCTCACTATTGTTTTTTAAAAGCTGAGCAGATTCCTTATTCTATCTATGCAAGGCATTTTCTTCGAGCTCTCAAATAATTGGGGTGACACTTCCTGTGCACCTTCAATCTTCCTTGAAATAAGAACACCAAAGCTGGAGGAAGCATTCCAGTATTAGTCTCACCAATGCCATAAGGGGTAGGTAGAATCACCTTGGCTTTGCCTCATTTAATGCTCTTTGTGCAACCAAGGATCATAGATGCCTCTTTTGCTGTGTCACTGTAATGGAAGCTTACCTTCACACATCTGTGTACTTAGATGCCCTTAATTATTACTTTTTTTTGCCCCTGGATGCAATTCCTTAGCCTGTGGCTATGTCAACATTCTTTTTTCCTAGATGTATGACTTTCATAGAATCATAGATTAGTTTGAGTTGGAAGGGACCTTTAAAGGTCATCTAGTCCAACCCCCCTGCAATGAGCAATGAGACTTCAACTAGATCAGGTTGCTCAGAGCCCCATCCAACCTGACCTTGAATGTTTCCAGGGATGGAGCACCTACCACCTCTCTGGGCAACCTGTGCCAGTGTTTCACCACCCTCATCATAAAAAATTTCTTCCTTATATCTAGTCTGAATCTAACCTCTTCTAGTTTAAAACCATTACCCCTTGTCCTATCGCAACAGGCCCTGCTAAAAAGTTTGCCCCCATCTTTCTTATAAGCCCCCTTTAAATACTGGAAGGCTGCAATAAGGTCTCCCTGGAGCTTTCTTTTCTCCAGACTGAATAACCCCAACTCTCTCAGCCTGTCCTCATAGGAGAGATGTTCCATCCCTCGGATCATTTTCGTGGCCCTCCTCTGGACCCGCTCCAACAGCTCCATGTCCTTCTTGTGCCGAGGACTCCAAAGGTGGATGCAGTACCCCAGGTGGGGTCTCACCAGAGCAGAGCAGAGGGGCAGAATCACCTCCCTTGACCTGCTGGCCACGCTTCTTTTGATGCAGCCCAGGGTATGGTTGGCTTTCTGGGCTGCGAGTGCACATTGTTGGCTCACGTCCAGCTTTTCATCCCCCAGTACTCTCAAGTCCTCCTCTGCAGGGCTGTTCTCAATCCCTTAATCCCCCAGCCTGTATTGATAGCAGATGGCTGCATAACTGTTTAGAGTTTGGCAGGGTTCTGGGCTGCCCTCCTCTCAATTTCATTTGCCATTCAGCTAGGATCAGTGACAGCTACAGATTTGATTAAAATATTGACTAGCATCAGGCTAAATACAGACCCCACTAGAAATATCTTCTGCTGTAGGTGATTCCCAACTTTTTGAAACCTGTCTGTGAGCCATTATCCTCAAATAATCAAATCAGTTTTTTGACAAGATGTACTTTCCAATATACTCAGATGACTGGTGGTAGTATTCATACTCTTATCCTTTAATTCTTTGTGATGTAAATCCTACATGACTCTTTCATTAATCTATCCTGGATTAATACCAGGATCACTGGTCTTCAGTTACGCAGGTCATCTGCTTGCCCTTCTATCGAGAGCTTTCACAAAATTAATGCTCTCTAGGCATCTGAAATCTTTCTGCTATTGCAAGCTGTACTGGAGATGAGTATCAGCCAGCAGGGCATTTCAGCTAATTCTTATGGAATTCTTGGCTGAAAATTTTCTCAATCTTCTGTTTTTAAGATATTTATGTCTTGTGGATGTTGTTCAACATCCTTCTTAATTCCTTACAGACTGCAAAGTACTGCAATGCCCTGCAGTCTCATGCATCATCCTTTTTATTGTCTCAGCAGCTGCATTTCTTGGTGACAAGGCTTTAGCTCTGGTCTAGGTATAAGAGCTGGCAATTGTAGTGAACACTGCTCATTTCTTTCCATCGTGACTCATAAATACTATGGGAACAGTCTGTTCCCTGACTTGCAGGTGTAATTGTCATTAGAGTTCAGCAGAACTTGTGGCAAATGCAGTAAATGAGTTGTAGAGCAAGATAACATCCTCTGGTTGATAAACTGGCTGAATGAAAGAGGAGGTCTCTCATTGTCTACAAACCTTACCTTGTTCTGATGGGACTTGCAGCTATAGTCTGAACACAATAGCCAAATCATAAACATGTACTTTGTGAACGACTGTATGTTTGGACATCACTTGATGTGTGTATTATACTAGAGCCACTATTATCAGTGTCTTTCAGAATGCTAGTCATGCACTGCTTGGTCTTAATACTAATCTAACACAGTTAAATGCAGTTCCTAGAATTAGAGCTTTACATTATTTCAGTTGAAAAAGAACAGATAGTCTCAGTAGTTATTGCTGAAAACAGTCCACAGAATGTTTAGGAGTGAACAAAGTAGTACAAATCTATAGAAAAGTATTTTCTAGTAGTATTTGTAATGTTTTTGTAATTTCTTTGTAAGACTAGAAGCATGCATGTTTTTAAAATGTCAGCTTATTTAGAAACAATTATGTCTGACTATTATAAACATATTTTCTTGAAATATACTGATAGCAGTTAAATTGGTGTTTGTTGAACAAATGCATCAACCAAAAAGATAAGAACTAACATTAATTTAGTTACTGTTTTGAATGCATCGTAAGTTCAAGGCATAAAAAAAATATATCTTTGGTGGAAAGACACTTCTCATGAATAGAAAAAGATATGAGGAAAACCCATGCAATTAAATGAAAACCACAGAAAAAAATAACATAGATAAAGGTACCTTTCAAAGAAAGGATATGCTTTCTGGCTCTGATTAATACAGCATTGACTCATCCAGGTTATGAAAAATATCGTATCAAAGCATCCTGTAATAGCAGAGAAACAGATACTTACTGGTAACCACAAATGTGCACAAATACAAACGAACTTGTGTATATCCACACGTGTAGAGCAACAAACACTAGCAGCCCTAAACATTACTTAAGTGCACTGCCTGGAAAATATTTTGTCCAAGATGTGCTGAAATTGGCTGGGCAACTTTATACTGATCATCCCCTGTTCTGACATGTTTTGTGAAAAAAAAAAAAAAACAAACCACAGGAAATTGTATGTATGTATCTTCTTCATGCCAACAGTCAGAAAGGACAAAAGACTCAACTTGCAGCTTGAAAAAACCTCAGAAATGCAGAATCAAATGACATTCCCTCACCCATTACATACGCTTTCTGCGCTGAGCAGCCTATATTAGAAACAGCGTGTACTAGCAAATATTGGCATGTTATTTCTTTCTTGATAGACTTCAGAAAAGTGTTCTGCAATTACTTTATGCAATGAATAAGACTAAAGTAACCATTAATATAGTAGCTCCTGTATTAAAAGTAATTCAGATATGGTTGAGTTAGTTTTACCCCAAAATAAAATCATCCAGTATTAGTATCAGTACATAATATCTAGACATTTAAACAAGAGGTGTTTACAAACTGTTAAACAGAAAATGACATTTATTTAAGAACACTATGTTTCATGAGCAAAAAAGGGCTCTGTAAGTTATAAAACAGAGTACAATATATAAAGAAAGAGAGAATTAAAAGAGTAAAATAAGCAATTGGCATGAATATGAATAACAGTGAATATAATAAGAAAACTACAAACTCTTGGTATCATTGCAGTATGTGTTGCCAGATGCTTTAAGGAAAACAGATAGGATGAAAGGGTTATACCAGGGTCTGAAAAAGAGTAACAGCAGCTTAAAAATATGAAACCAGTTAATATTACCTAATCAGTTGGATGCTCATCCTGGACAAAATATGACAATATCTAAAATGGTACTCAACAAAATGGGAACGTGAAGCAGTGACACCCAAATTTTCACAGCCCCTACACAGCGGTTTCAGGACTAACCCACTGCCCACTGCCTTCCCCTTCACAGCCTTTCTTATCCTGAAGGTATCACAGTGAGTTCACTGAGAAGATGCAGAATGAAAGCCGTGCATGTACTACAGCGTGCACTAAAACCTACCATAAGCCCTTCATGTTGGTTGTCCAGCATATACACAAGGCAGAGTGCTGTCCAGCTGCACAGTGGTATGATGCGGAGACATCTGAGAGATTCCTGAAGCTATGGTGGCCACGAGGACAATGCACCTAGTCCTACATTGCCCTAAGAAAGAGTCACCGAGGCCAGGGATCAGATGGATTATCCTGCTGGTGCTACGCTGAACCTTGTGCACATGGAGTCAAAGGAGAGAACAGGAGTTGCTAGCAATCATCCTGGCTTGGTGGAAGTAAATTTTCCTGAAAATATTTGAGTTCTGTTTTTTTGAAGAGATAACAAATCCAACTGATAAAACCAACTGCATTGATGTAGTGTAGCTGGCCATCAGCAACGTGACTTCAGACTTAACAGTTGCACGATGTTTTCAGTAAGAACCTGTTACTATGTGCAGTCAAAATGTGAGAGTATGTATTCTTCCACAGATTAAAAGTTTGCTTGCTGATATGTATGTATGGAAGTATGAAGGACTATTGACTGCAGGTTGATTCTGCAGCGCTGTGTGGCCCATGCAATTCAATCAACTTTCTGGAAGAAAATATATTAAGAAAAGGGTGTAAGTTGTCTATATAAAATTTGCAGATGATCCTGAGACTTCTGGCTTGGTAAATCAATGTAAATTACTCAGTTTGAACTAGATAACTTGGTTAACTTTGGAGCAACCAAGTAATACGACATATTTTAATATGAGCAGAAACAAACTAGAACCCCAAATATACTTATGTTTGCCTATGGCTTCTTCCTCCCCATGAACAGCGCTTTCTAACACACCTATAACTAGTCACTCACAAAGAGGGCTTAGGAAGGGGGTGGGATCCTGTATCTTTTTCCAATCTAACCTCCAGTTCAGTCAGCATTTTTAGGTCTGAAGCAAGTAACATTATGTAAGTAGGGGTCTGATGCAAATAACATCAGATAAATTTGTATGGCTGGTTTTATGCAGGTGGGGAGACTAGAAAATGTAAGTGCTGTGACAGTCCAAATGGCACTGAGCAACACCCATCCTTTTTGCTCTAACATGCATAAATGTATCAAAAATGTACCCTCTGATAAATAACATAATGTATCAGACTTGACTATATATGTATCAGACTTGACTATTCACCTCAGCTTTTTCCCCCCCCGAGCTGTGATAGAGCACAAGCCACACACATTGTCACAGACATGTCAGGTATGCTGCCGTCCAACTTTTTTTGTTTACTGAGAAGCATGTAAGGCGCAAAATAATATCCATGTTTAATTGCAGGCAAACCATTTGCTGAGAATAATCACAGAATTGCAGGAGCCCAACCTTGCACTGGCCAGAGTGTGGGAAAGCTCTGCCTTTTCTCAGTGAGCGTGTCCACGGGCACTAAATATCTCCCTGACTCTAAAGACAGGTTTTATCAGAGATCAAAATTGCTTAACTAGAACAAGATAATTCTTTGTACAGAGAGATCACTGATCTGTCAGGTGACCCATATTAAGTAAGAAGTTATGAAAACAAATCCCTGAATTCCCTTCTCCTGCCCATTGTATCCTTACAGGGCAAGGTCTTCCCCTCATTTGCCTTTCAGATCAGAGTCAATTGCCCTTAGTTTGCTCAAACCCCTTGCTTAGGAAAGGTTGTTTTCTTTCCATTGTGCCAGAGGGAGGTCTGCTCCCTTCTCCATGCAGGTTCCCTCCTTGTGCCAAATCTTTCCTCCTTCTGCAGACTACCATGTCATGTCCCCCCTCCGGCTCATGGCCTAGAAGCATTTTGTGCTGGACGTGTTGTCCTGGTTTCAGCTGAGATAGAGTTAATTTTCTTTATACTGGCTAGTATGGGGCTATGTTTTGGATTTGTGCTGAAAACAGTGTTGATAATACAGAGATGTTTTAGTTGTTGCTGCGCTAGTCAAGGACTCTTCAGGTTCCCATGCTCTGCCAGGTGCAGGAGAAGCTGGGAGGGGACACAGCTGGGACAGCTGACCCCAACTGACCAAAGGGCTATTCCATACCATATGGTATCATGCTCAGTATATAAAGCTGGGGGAAGAAGAAGGAAGGGGGGGACATTCGGAGTGATGGCGTTTGTCTTCCCAAGTAACCATTACACGTGATGGAGCCCTGCTTTCCTGGAGATGGCTGAACACCTGCCTGCCCATGGGAAGGAGTGAATGAATTCCTTGTTTTGCTTTGCCTGTGTGCATGGCTTTTGCTTTCCCTATTAAATGTCTTTATCTCAACCCACGAGTTTTCTCCCTTTTACTCTTCCGATTCTCTTCCCCATCCCACCAGGGGGGAGTGAGCGAGCGGCTGGGTGGGGCTTAGTTGCCGGCTGGGGCTAAACCACAACAGATGTCCAGGAAGGGTGCAGGTCTCCTCCCTCCAGAGCGTCCCCAGAGTACAGCAACCAGGACAATTGCTTTCCTTCCTCCTGCCCAGCCCTCCTGCCCTCTTTCACAAACCATAATAAATGGTACTCATGAATAAACAGAAAACAAACTTGTTAACTACTTGCACTGTTGCTCTCAATCAGGTTGAGAATTTTTTATGAAATGGTTCTTGGAATAATTCAACATTTAGCACTATTTGTTGCAACAGGAAAGAGACCAGAATAAAAGATATTCCAAAGAGACCACAGCTGCAAATATTTCACACATTAAAACAAAAAGGAAGCAAGATGAAAAGTGAAAGTGCTGAGCACAACCAACCAAATTAAAACATAAGAAAACAGGTGTGGTAAGAGAACATGAAAACAAACAAACAAAAAGATGCTGCAGCATATAAACCTAGGAAAATATTGCAGCTGCTGTTTTAAAAGATTTTTTTTTATAACGTGAATTATTTTCCACATTGCATATAGCCTCTATGTATTTGCATTTTATTGATATTCTAACACTTGTGTTGAATAGCAGAAATACAATATATAGAGTATTTGCAGAAAATAAGACACTAATTCATAATTGCCATTCTTGTCCATAGAAGAAATATGGAGAAAGTTACATGAGAAAGGTAAACCTATAGGGACTCTTTAGATTATTTATAGGAACAGACTCCAAACTTGGGTACACCTTTGATGCTACACGTAGGTCCTAAGGATACTGTCCATTCTTACTGCCAGGAATTACTGCTTTCTGCTGCATACACTCTAGTATTCTGCAAGCTATGGATGATGCTGGTAGGTGTCATCCTTCTGCCAGTCATCGCGCTGGTTGTCAGAGGCTCGTTACAGTTCAGTTCTGCACAGCAGCTTTAAGAGAGAGGACCCTGCAACTTCTCCTTCTTCCTTCGCACCCTGCATATCATTTAGGAGTATTGCGCTGTATTTCTGTTTTGCAGTTCTGTGATTTATAATCTCCTACAAGTTTCTGTTGATATGTGAAATAGTTGCTACTGCTTCTTTTCAGGCTAGGAAGGATTTGATCATTCAAATATTTATTAACATTTTTCTGAAATTCATCATATTGGCAATTCTTCTGCTTGCATTTACAGCTGATAAAACAGTGAGATAGATTTTTACATTCTCAATGGCCATATGAGACATGAACTTTGAATGTAGTGATCAAATATTAAACACATTTTTACCTTTAATTTGCATAGACACTACTTTGAGTTCTAGGAATAATAGTGTTAAGGTATGAAAACATTATTTATTCATTTTTATTTTGGCATGTTTCTGAGCTGTGAAGAAAAAAATAGAAATCTCATTTGTGACATGAACTTAAGCTATTTCTCAGCATGGCTTTTAAACTAGTTGACAAAAGGAAAAAAGAAATCAAAATTATTTGACTATTCATAAAAAATGGATTTAATACATTAGCAATTAAATATTCTTTTAGGATTGATAGAATGGCTTGAATAATAAATACTTTTAGTTGTAAATAATGCATTTTCTTTCTAAAACCTCTGAACCTATTATACCCTCAAATATAATTTGACCGGGTCTAACAAGGCTCAGCTGGGATTTCTCCTCTGAATATTGGAAGGCTGGTGCCTTTGCTGGGATAACTGGGAGTGAGCATTGCCTCTCTGGATAGACAGAGAGAATAACCCCTCTGCCTGGCTCGCTGCTGTTCCATTTGCATTCCCACCCTCCCTAGCCCTGCAGGGAATGGAGAGCCCAGAGCCTCCCCACAACCGCTGCTAGCCTTGGGAGGGTATCGCAGCTCCCTGGAGGTTATTCCTCCCTCTGGATATGAGCAGGTGTTGCTAGAGAGCAAGTAAATTATAGAACAGGCCATAACTTTGCCTATAAGCATTGGGCAACCACAGAGGTGTCCTCAATCACCTCACAGTGGCTGCCCATAGGCAATGGGTGACCACGGAGGTGTTCTTGTTCACGTCAGTGTGGCAAGTCACTGGGAAAGCTAATAGTCCCCACTGGTGGGAGAGGGGATATTTCTCCATTTAGGTAGCATTTTGTTTTTGCCTATCAGCTGGCCTGATTTCAGTGGCACTGGCTGTTTTCTGGTGGTATGACAACTCTGACGTCCTCCATGGGCAAAGGAGGGGAACCTCAGTCACATGGATGCCAGACTCTGACAGAAGGCAAGTTTGTACAGGCTGGAGTGTGTGGATGCTGCCTCTTCTCACTCCAGGTGAATGGATGGGCAGCCTGGGCAGCTGCCTGCTCACAGTCACCCCAAAGCCAGATGCTCCTTTCTGCCCATCTGCCCATGGCACTGAAGAAACATCAGGGGCTAAAGGTGGCCCGGCTATACTCAGTCTGAAGAGGACAGCAGTTTGCCGAAACACCCTGCCTGCTAAAACAACCTGTATGGTCACTGGAGGAGCAGTGGTGGATGGGATGGGTGTTACATTTACATAGAAAGGTTAAAAAATATGGTTTGGGTTCCCTAAATATTGTTGGGGAGTATAAAGACTTTAGCAGTAATAAAGATTACTCATGACAAAGGGGTGCAGTCTGGAAGTAGGAAAATTAACAGTTAAGAATATGATTAGTTTTCACTAAGGGCCATTGAAACTTTAATGCAAAGGGAATTCTCTAAAACTTTCAGCTGTTTTCATGATGTTGACTTTGCTCACAACCTGCACATTAAAAACAAAGGCTAAATAATGCCTGTGTCCTGACCTTTGCAGTGGTTTTGGTGAGTGTTGCAGGTGTTATGAGGCATCAGCCATGGGAGACACTTAACAAATCCATTTGAAGTTTTTAATTTTAAACAACAGGAGCCATAAATCAACCCTTAGCATTAACCTGCCTTTGTTATTTAATATAGGTCTTAATTGTTTAAATAATTGTGGCAAACCATTTTATTTCTAGAGATATTATGTGAGCCTGAAGGCATATTTTGTGACTATCACACTCTTTTAATTGTCCATTACTGTTTCAAATACTGAGATTTACTCAGAAATAGCAAATAGGCTCCATTATTCACCTGAAAGAAATGAAAAATATTAAAAAATAGTGTTCATGGAAATATCCTGATATAATTCAAAATCCAGGAAAATCTCCTTATCATTCTGAAAACTTGTGTATGTTCTCCTTCTTGACACATTGTATTTGTGAGCAAAATTTTTAACTAGCATCTTATGGAATCTTGTTAACTGTTTTTCTTCTCGCTAATACAAAATGGCAGGCTACAGCATCTGTAAATACTCATGAAGACCAAGTAGGTAGAAAAATTATCACATCAACACTTCACCTTTCAGTACTTTTTCTGGGTGATGGTCATGTTTGAAGGGCAGGAAAGAGTAAAAGGCCTATCTTTCTATCTTACTGACTCTTATGGCTACATTCACGGTAATAATAATAACGTACTATCAGATTTAACTGTAAAGACTTTAGCTACGGTCTTGTATAAATTAAATTTTTGTGGGAAAAATAAGCAAGGATGGGATCAATGAGGCAAATTTGGGATTAGGAAAATACTACTGTGCTTCAAGGAGCATTAAAATATGTTTAGATTAATCATGGATTAACATTGTAAAAACTGAAAGCCCATTGTTGCTAATCTCTTTGAACTAGACTGAGCTATTCTAAGCCAACACTGAACAAAGTTTTCATGTGTGGAATGAGGCAAGAGTTTTCAACTTTTCTTTTGTTAAAATCCAGATTAAAAAAAAATACTGTTAATGTATTTGTTTCAGCAAAGGTTTCCTCAAGGCTTGGGTAGTTTTTCATGTCGAGTGAAGGGGAGGAAAAAAGATTCCAGCCATGGAATAAACCAGGTGAGGAACTGCACCTGGAAAGTGGGCAGAATAAAATTATATGGTTTTATCCTGGGATAAAATATGGCAGATGGTGTAATGCCACCCACTTAAACTGTATCTGCCGCTGCATATATTATCTGCCCCTGCACATAGTAGGGAAACAAATCTATATTTTGCAATTACTGAATAAATTGCTTTAACTGCTTTCATTGTTTTTTTCTGAAAAAGGGGGACAGAAACTATTCCGACTCCTGAAATTTCTGCACTTTTACAACACAAGCACTGATGGTCAAATTAACAAATGGCATTAAAAAAGCTGTGGTACTTAGGCAAAAAGGTTTCTTAGTGAGAAATCATGATACACGCAGTCAACCTTTCCAATAGTCCTGGGTCAATATGGTTTGTACAATTGCTGCATGCAGCAGAAAGACAGGAGGTGCAACAGTCTGCTTAAAAGGTACATATAGCCTGTTGACCCAAGCTTTTCTACAGTCTAAATAACAGTCATTCCAATTAGATACAACAGAAATAATAGTGCAGCTGATTTACAAACTGTTTTTTGAATGGAGTCTATTTGCAAGACTTTTACTAATTATAGATAATTTGCATATTTTGAAGAGTCTGTTATTCCATTGTTAAACTAAATTAGGTCAAAGATCAGACCAAATTGAATGCTGTAATTCTTGAAGCTCTCAGTGTTTAACTCTAACTGATTTATTTATGTAGAAAATCCACTAAATTGAAAAGGAGAAAGACAGGAATGTAAAGTTGTTTCTGTCCTCTGCGCTTTTGCTAGTGATCCTGGCCAGTAACCAGCAGGGATCCTCCATTGCTCCCAAGCTCTTTCAGGTTCCTACCCTATTAAAAGGACTACTTCAAAGCTCCTGATGTCCCACATTTAATTTTTATGTCAAAAAATTAGAGTTGGAAATGAAGTAACCATGAGGACATGCACTGCTGTTACAAAGGATTGGCAAGCACAAATACAGGCATTAGGAAAATGGTTTGACAAGGCTAGAGGATGGAAAGGGGAAGAAAAAGGCGAAATAATAATATTTTAGTAATAATGTACAGTTAAAAAAGGCAAACAACGGGGGGGGTGGGGTGGGGGGGTGGATGTTGTTTGTTTGCTTGGTTTTTGATATCTCCCTTACCTTCCTGCCTCATTTTAGGACTTTTTTTTAATGATGTTGTCCTATGTTGTCAAAAGTATACACACACACAAAGAGATATCTTGGAAAACTTATTTTGTTTAAAAGTGAGCTACAGAAATGTGCTTTAATAGTAATTGCAGCTGTCCCCGACACACTGTGCAGTGGTCAGCTAATCTGTGGGCATAGAACTCATACAGCCACTAGCTTCACGAGAGGAGTGTCCCTGGGCTGCAGTACAGCAGTTTGCTCCAGTGCCACTTATTTCTTTGCCTGGAAGCATAGGAGATAAAAGACTAACCTTAAGATGATAGTGCAAGTCAATAGTAAGGTCCTGAATGAAGTGGGAGACACAGTGCTTACAGTCCCTGCTGGACAGCAGTCAATATCAGACATCACACTTAAACTGTCACAATTTGACCTGACAATCCGTTTTCAGAAGGACCAGAAATAGAGCTAGCCAAGTTACCTTGCATTTCTGAAGAAGGTCACGAGCAGGTCACTGGCAGATGGAAGTGTGTATTAAAGATGCCTAGTATGAGTATAAGCATGAACATTTCTAGCCTGCATAAACATAAATGTTAAGATGCATAAGGGATTGTTACCGCCTAGCTGGAACAGGAGCACAGTTAAAAGATCTTTATAAGGAACAAAGAGAGATGTTTGCTCTGTTCACGTGAAAAAAAAATTACTGTAAGAAAAAAAAAAGGAGACTTATATAGTCAGCAATATATGTTCTAAAAATGCAATTTCCGGATTAATAACAAAGACACTGTTCTAGTTCACTAGTTCCTTTAGGACGTGCGCTTTTGACCCATGCAACATATTGTGCCCCATGGCTCTTAGCTGAACTGTGACTTAACTGTGCCTATTTTTTTTTAAATGTGTGATGTCTATTAAAACTAGCTGGTGCTTGTACCAGGACCCCAGTGGAAATGAAAGAGATGTCTCGGTGGACTGTCCATTGGTTAAATATTAAAGGATCAAACTTTAATATTTAAGTGTGTATGTAGTATATTATATAAAACAAATTCCCATCTGAATATTTTAAGTTTTCTCTTTAATCTCAGGAAAGCCAGCATTTCCACCCCTTAACTCTAATTAACCAGATAAAACAGTATTTCAAGGATATATCTCCTATGAAAAGAGTCAGGTTTTTCTGTGATTATATATATCTTTGCTCCAAGGCACTTATTAATTTGCTTAAAAGTCCATGCATCATTTCACAGATTGTTTTAGCACTTGTCATCTTATCAGTCCACGTCTGAGTAAGGCACACTTGAAAAAAATGAAGTGAAAGATTAAGTATTCCAGCTTGCTCTACATTATAAATATAACTGTCTTCATTTTATAAATGAATTTCCATAAAAATGGAGCAACAGAGAAGGGTGAGAGGTGATGAAGCACAGTGAAGGATGGTGGGCCTGACAAATGCAGCTGGGGAGGGAATCAGAGGCAGCAGCAGGATAGATACAGCTGGAAATCTTTTATCCCCCTGCAGCTGCAATACTCCTTGGCTCCCCTATTTCGTGCCTCATGTGCCAGGGAGCAGGAGGAGCAGGTGCTCTGCAAGGGCAAGGGGTGGTGGTGGGGCAGGAGAGGCAGCGCCCTGCTGCTGGGGGCTGCCATCCTGCCCTACCCCAGCAAGGAGGGTAGAGCTGCTCCGTGATGGTAACCCACAGTCCTTATCACCCAACAGGCCCATCATGATGAGGTGGGTCTGCAGTCAAGGCAAGAGTGTCCTGTCCTTGAAGTATCATAGGCTGGAAACAGAAAAGAGAGGTCCTCCAGGTTAGTGAAACTGAGGCCCGGGTCCCCAAAGGTATTTGTTCAGCATCCCTATACACACACACACCCCATTTAAGTGTTCAAAATCTCCGCCAAGCTACCACTTGACTGGATGGGTGTTTAAATCCTGTAGTTGGCTGACCAGTGACCACACACTATGCAGCCTAAATGCTAAGGTCAACCTGCGAGTTAACAGTGGCTGAGATCCCTGCCTCTGGGTGTTAGATTATATCTAGTCTAATCTTCAAGTCAAGGGCTTGAATGTCACCTTCCTACATGTCAAGTGAAGTATCTCATCACGGGTTGTCTGCTCTCTTGCAATCAACATGTAAGAATTTGTAGACAGTGGAAGGACTTCAAGAGCAGACCTGGTCAGTCTGCAATGAATAGTGCAGCTCTGTGGACAGATATGTAACTAGACTCTGAGCAAGTTGGCTCCAGAAGCGACATATCTGCATCAGAGCTGCCTTTCACCCAGGTGAATTAGCCCTGCATGCTGAGGTAGCTGCACGGGGTCCAGGACCTCTCCACTGAATTGGTCAGGCAGTTGGACTAGATGATCATTGTAGGTCCCTTCCAACTGAAAATATTCTATTCTATTCTATTCTATTCTATTCTATTCTATTCTATTCTATTCTATTCTATTCTATTCCATTCCATTCCATTCCATTCCATTCCATTCCATTCCATCCTACCTTTTTACTTACCGGTTGCTTTGGAGTTGGATTGGACATATGTCAGCCATTGTCACACAGATACAGCCATCGACCAGCCCTTGCACACCAAAATAACCAGAATGTAGATGGAGAGGAATGGCATTTAGGTCACTTGGAGCCTATGCAGAGGCAGATGACTATGCCTAGTCCCACTTCTCTGTTCTTCAGCCGTGGCTGATTTAGGCAGATCCTGGCTCAATCAATTTCTGTCTTTATTTTTTTTTTAGTCAGCTCTTCGCTCTCACCATTCATTGCCTGGGAAGTTGTATTTGGGCTGAGAAATCCACGAGGTCACAGGGGGAATAAAAGTTAGCTTTGCAACGTTTAAGTACCTTTGAGGATCTGGACCCAAAGGCTTAATCCTACACCATCAAAGTCAATAGGAGTTTCCTGAAGTTAGAATGGGAAATTCAGGTAAGAATGTGAATATGTTCTTTTATAATTTCTTTTTTATAGTTTCTGTTGATAAAAAGCCTTGGAGTAGCAATACTTCTTTGATGCTTCTGCTGTAAAATCAGAGTTCAAAGGGGCTGGTTTGGATCTGTACAATAGTCTGACATTTTATCCCTTTTCTTCAGCTGCACAATCATATAAGCAAATTGAGCAACAGCACGAATTAAAAAGTGCTATGAAAATTTTATTAATTTTACTGGCTGTTTGGCTTACTAGAGAAACTTACCTGAGGAATCAGAATTTGCCAGTTTGAGTGAAGAAGGAGAAGAAGCGGTTGTACTACACAGGTAGAGGTATGGAGAGGCAGAAAGGGCAAACTGGAAAAAGAAGGAAGCAGAGAGGAAGAGATGCAATGTAAGAACAGCTCATTTTAGTTAAGAAGAAGAACTTTGACCTGAAAAAGTCAGGATGAATCTTTGTGATTTTTTCCTAACATAAATGAAATATCCACATATGATGTAATATAATGCTACTTCTTTTGCTTACAATTAAATGAAGCAGACTCAAGCTATTAATTTGGTGTACTACTTTTTCTCTGTACCTGTCTGAATTGCCAAAAGGTTCAGCAGAAGGTTCAGAAAGTTTTGTTATGGAAAATTATGAAATAATCTGCTGTTAGGAAAGTTTCATCCTGGTCTGACTCTGGTAGATTAGATAATAGCTATTTAAGTCTTGAACTGAAATCTGTCTAATGTAATTGGATGATCACACTCTGTAGAAATTGCTGTATTTCTCTGTATTGCTCTAAGCTCTTGGTGTCAATGTTATCTTGTTCTAAAGAAAACCATTTGTGAAGTATTTTCTTCATAAGAAAATACTTCCTTTCATCAGGTTTAAAAATTGTTGCCTCTCAGTTTTATGGGAGTTCTGTGTACTCTTATATCATGTTAACAGCAATTTTGCCCACTTAACTACAGCTGAATTACTCTCCTGAGGGAGGGATCAGAGAGTGGTGATACTGAAACTCATTATTCATTGACTAAGTTTGGTGAAATGGTTTGTCTGCAGGCAGTTGTACCCCAAAGACATTTTGATTAAACTTTTCCTGCAGGTTTTCCTACTATTTTTTTTTTAAATATTTGTTTGAGCGGAAATTTTTTTCCATGTGTCTGGAAAGGAGGAATACTGAATTCCCGGTATGAAAAATTTGATTAGTCTCTGAAAGAGCAGATAGATCGGAGAGGAAAAATGGAGCTGGATAGGTAATGGGAAAAAAGAACATCAGATGGAGAAGAGAGGAAATGGAGAAAGCAAGGAGCATCAAGATGAAGAAGAGTAAAGGAGTCAGGACTAAGCATATTCACGCTGTATTGAATGGAAGGCAGAGCTTCCTTCCACAGGTGAGAGGAGCAGATATCCCAAAGCACCGGTAGAGAACATTGTTAATAGGGAAACTCCTAAAATTTCCTTACCGTAGGACACATTTCCTGGCAATGACACTGAGTTGTTCCTTCTCCTTCTTAGCTGTGGGTCAGGTGCTCAGATAACGTGAGTGAGTGAGAAGCTGGGGAGCCATCACGCTGGAAAGCACAGAAATACACAATCTTGGTAAGCTTGAGTTTTGCCTGACTCCTAGCCAAGCTTCTACACCATTTTTCTAGTGGAACAAGTTTCATTATAAGTGATTTTATTAAGGACTTGATACACAGCATGAGCAATTCTTCCTGTGAAAATGCTTAAAGCTCCATATGCTTGGGAGACTATGACTAAATTTGTGTGGCAAAAAGTGCCCTGGACTTTTGTGTAAAAGCTTGTCTTTTTTTCTTAGCAATGACCACATTCTTAGAGAAGGGACACTTTTGCAGAAAAAGGGTCATGGTGATCCTCGTGTACTTCAGTCTGAACTATACAGTGGCGCATATTGCAAATACTAACGGCAAGTATAAAAGAGTGTAGCTCAGTCATGCTATCATCTTTAGGATTACCCTTTTAGAAATATTGAGCGGAGAAAACTTGCATTGTTAAGAGAGGCTTTGAATAATTGTACTGTTCAGTGGCAGCCCTTCAAGATTTGTTAAAGGTGCTGTTAGCTTCCAACCAGATCAGAATAATCAAAATGCAGAATTCCTGTTTTGATACACAGTACACTTAAAAAATAAAATAAACTTGTCAAAGGTTTAAATTCATCTCTTCTAAAGAAGAAAAATATTTTTTAAATTAGTTGCCTCAGATATACCCAAATTCTGTAACGGCACAAGATCAGCCCTTTGAAATTTTGGGGCATATTGCTTTTGGAAAGACAGTGAGCAATCAGACTTGTAAGTATAAGCCATGCTGCTTGTTTAACCATGAACTGAAAAGCTCCCTCCCTTAATTGAATAATATATTGATAATATATTATGAATATTCAATTTTAATGTTGTCTTCCTGGACTTGTATTAAGTTTTCCATAAAGAAAACCTGGTGATTTTAATGAGGTCTCCCAACCTCTCAACAACAGGAAAAGTATCACTAGCAGATTAATAGCTGGAATGCAGCTGGAAGTTCCCTCTGCCTGTCAGTAATTTAACTGGGATTTTTACTAATCTTTAGCAGTTTTAAACTACTATGCAGCCAATAGTATACAGCTAGAATTAGTAAAACCTATGAAGAAATTCCACACTGTGTGATACACATAATAAGCTTAAACAGATTTGGCTTAGAATAAGTTGTTAATTGACAGCATATGACTGCCTAAAATCACACAGCTGCTTTGCAAACCATTCAGACAAGCAGTTCTAAATTAATACACATCTAATTCATTATTTATGTAACAAATTATCTCCTTTCACAGTTAACAATAAGGAAAAGCATTTCCAAATGGGTCATCACTGTAGCTGGCCATAGACTTATGTGAGATGCCATTTTCAAGGGCTGGAGAGAGTTGGCAACTGCTTAGAAAAAAAACTGAGTTAATATTGGAGCTGGCCCTCATCTCACATCTCAAAAGGAAAGGAGCATAAATAAATAAATATTTTTCCAACTGCTTAGCTATATTTATTTTCCACTGCCTCCCTGCCTACAGCAACACGGATGTCCCCTGAGCTCTTGAACCTGTTTATTTCCCATCCGCTACCTGTCCAATTGAAGCAGCACTAATTATCCCAGAAGGCTTTGCTCCTGTCAGTTAAGGCAGAAAAAGCACTCAAAGCCTTCTGGAGATGCACCAGGGCCATTGCAGGCAACAGGTTGTGGAGCTCCTGGTGAAACACATCTAAAACCTGGAGTTACAGCCTGGAGCTGGGGAGGAGCATCGAAGTGGAGGAACAGGGGTAGTACGTAACAGGCTTAATATGTAGCAGCATCTGAGAAACTAATTATTACAGACACATGCACTTCTGACCTAATTATAGTTAGATTTATTTCTCTTCCGCATGTAATTGATATTGCTTTGTTCCTGGTGTTGCTGAAAGGAGGTACCCTCCATAATTTGTATTTATCTCCCAAGATTGTTCTCTGCAGGTCCGCTCCTTTTCATTAAGGCCTTTTTTCATAGCTCATGCATTTTCCTGTTCTCTACAGACTCTTCCAGATTCGTAATTTTGGAGGAGAACCCTGCCATTCAAAGGGGAGAATTCAGATATATGGTCTTTCCATGCTATGAAGAACTGACACCTCAGGGTCTTCTGGCGACCACCCACCCCATGAGCACTCCGAGCACTACATCAGATAATTTTATAGGACTGGGAAAAAAACCTGACTTTAAATAACAAATAGTAAAATTATAATAAAATTGTACAAGCCTCCTTCCCTTTTAATTATTTGTGGAAATGTAAAAGCTATTCCACTTACTCTTTCTGTAGCCACATAGGACCTGTATAAACCATAGCATGATGTTCAGGCAGATGTGGCCGATGTGCCAGAACTCACCCTACCCATGAGCAAAGCCATAAGAATGAAGAAATCTTTCCATCTTCCCTACCTGACTGCAAGCACAGGGACAGGGCAGACACAAAGGGGGTAATAAAACACTCCCAGTTTAGCAGTGTTGTATTTTACCTCCTCTGGGCTCTGGAAAAAAAGGGGAAGAGCAGATGCTCCTATTGGGGCAGCTACTCGGGGCCTTTGCTCTCAATCTGACAAGAGCCAAATATGGGATGAAGCGTGTGACAAACGAGAGGCACAAAAGTATTCATGCAGGAAACTTGCGACGTTCTGGGATTCACTCCCTTCATATAAATAATTCATTTTGTAGCTGGAGACTTTGTTTGTGACATGTGTAATATTGGCAGTAAAATATAAGATGGACCATGTGATTGTAGAGCTAGTTAAAAAATGAGAATTCAAGTTCAGTGAAAAAAAAAAAAGTGGGATATTTGGAAATTTGTTTTCATTCCATATTGGAAAAGGACAAGAGATTTCGAAACATTTTTTTCTTGGTGTAAAACCTAAAAAAAGAGCTATTCTCAGAATAGCAATACTGGAGGCATTCATGTGAAATGAAATACTTGCTCTGCAGTGAAATTCCTTCTGTCTGATATAGGCAGGAACTTGCACCTGTGGCTTCCACGTCCCAGTTCAACAGTCGCTTGGGGAATAGCTTCTGCTTCTCTCTCTCTCTCATTTGGATCAGAAATTTAATCCCAAATCCAAGGGAAAAATGTTGAAATTAAAACATGTCTGGCAAAAGTTTGATGAACTTGGTATTTTGGAATGAAAAAGGTAGAATAATTTGTTGATATTGCTTGTGCAGCTACACATGTGATAACTTTGCTCAGTGCTCAGTTTAGCTCAAAGAGATTATTAACACTTGGTAAGATCTGTTCCTAGGATAAAATTAATAATTAAGAATTGTTTGTTAGCTCCTGTTATTGTTAGTTTTTATAATAGCACCGTGTTATTTTCCTTCTTCATCTGGATGTTTTAAAAAATACTGTTTCTCAAAATGAAAGTTCATTCTAAATCTGGACTACAGACTAACACTGAGAACAAGCCTTGTTTTAAATTGTTTTATTAAAGGTGACTAACTGTTGGAAGGAAATATAGTCTCTTCAATGGAATATTATGAATTCCCTACTCTACCATGTATAGCTCTTCTAATAAAGATTTTTCTAATAAAGATTCTAATAAAGGTTTTTTGGCAGTGCCTGCTGTATGATGCTGTGGTTCAGTTTTAATTTTCCAATCCGTAAAAAGCTGTGCTATAGCCTTTCCAGAACACCTCAGCTGAACACTGAAGATGTATACAAGGAAATATTTAACACATGACATTTAAGATGCTGTAATGCTCAGCTGGGCGTTACAGCCACCCTCTTTGTCCTATATGATATACAAAAGGGGGGAATATGTTCACTGCTCAGCTGCCCTCATTTACACTCTTAGCCTTGATCAGAGAGGTAAAAAAATGCCCTTGGCAGGATACAGAGGCATTCATGGAATAAGCCTTTGGCCTTCTAACTCCACTGCCTTGGTGACACCCTCAGCAGTGGGGTGGACAGAAAAAAAGAGGAAGCTACGTGAAGGTGCAGCCAAAGGTGTACTAAGCAAGAAGTGAATTGAGTAGATCAGTAGCTCAAGGAACAAGTGCAGATTTCCAAATGAAGGAAAAGGTATCCTGCGGGATAAACTCACTTGTGCCAAGGGGTGCCAGAGTCCTTCCGTAACAAAGTGATGGGAAAATACAACTCATTGCTGAATCGTAATTATCTGACTGATGCATGAGTTCATCCTGCATGATTGTCTTGACCGACTTGTCCACAGCTTGATAATGTATAGGTGTACTTAGCTATGGCCTTTTGTTACAAAGAGACTTGTATGATGAACCACATAGAAGTCTGTAAGGCTGTGTGTTCTTACCTGAATAGGTCCACAGATTGGTTCAGTTTGCTGAAATACGCAGTTCTTTCTGTCACATGAAATAAGATAACAATGGTTGGTTTATGAGGATTTAGGACAGCAAAAAAGTGAGTATTTAACCGGAAAATAGCTCTTAAAACTTGAACAAATTGGCAGTATTAGCATGGAGGGAGTTCAATGACAAAGTATACTTGTCTTCCAGGCAAAAATACAAGCAAAAAGAAGAAAAACGTATTTTGTATACATAATAAACTTGATATTGGGGAATACAGATGCGATCATAAAGGTAAAGCTTTTCACTCTCTCACTGAGAAGAAAGTAAGAAACTTTTGCCAGGAATAATGCCTGAAACACTAGGACAGCTGACAAAAAACTCTTCTTGCTTGACAAGCACTGAAACTCCACTGAGAATGAGAAATAAGAAAAACATTTTCCTTAAGCCCAGAACCAAGATGCTGAAGATGGCACAGAAACTTATATCACAGAGCTGAGGCTCCCAGCACCCACATTTAGCTTTGGAACCACAGACGTTTGGTTAATTAGAGACAGCACCATACGTGAGACACACACTATCATCTCCCACTGCTAGGCAGTGAGCAATGCCAGCCAACCGATTTGGTGGTAGTACGCTGCCAGATCCTCTCAGAAAACCAGCTCTGTTGTCCAGCATCCTGACAAAGCATGAAATATCTTTTAGGGAGATGGACTGTGAGTAAGGGAGCTTAAGATGGAAAAAGGCCAATGAAATTTCTAAAATTCAGCCTTTGTGAAGCAAGCAATTGGTGACAAGAAGGAAGCCATCTGCAGAGACGATGCATCTCAATGTTCACAGAACCTAATCTTCACGATAGCAGAGATGAGAGATAAAAAGAGGTTAGAGATAAGCTCAAGGATCTGCACTGAACCCAAACCACTAAGCATTGTAATGGCAATAAGTTATAAAACATTGCAAACGAGTGCAGGCTGCCTACTCGATTTATTCAGGGCAAAAAAATGTTTGCTGTTTATGTTAAGAATGAGTTTTTCCCTCTGAAGTATACAGACCAGCTCTGACAACTTGTGCCACAGCAGGTACTGTTACACAGTCATTTCTGTGAGTAGCAGTTCATCCCAAGAGCTATTCCAGTGTTATCTATGCTTTTGGGAAGAGTTATTGCCTACAGCTGCCTAGGAATTTTTGGATAAAGTATTTTTAAACCAACTCAACAAAATCAAACCAGGCTTTGGCAAAACATCATGTTGAAATGCTTTTGTGAGGATGAAAGCAAAGTCCCATTAAACTTCCGCCTAGCTTCTCAGCCACTCATTGAACAAACAGCTTACAGGTCCAAAGTGATGACCCCCTTGAGGCTGGATAACCCACCGCTTTCGGACAATACTGTCAACGCCCTCGGAGGGAAGGCAGAGAGCTTTAGAGTACGCTGTGAATGAGAGATGTCTGCCCTGGCAGTACAGATGCTGCCACAGCTCTCGGGGACTCAGCCAAGGGCTTCGAGGTGGGAGGGCGATCCTGGTGCCTCCAGGGAACTTCCAAGGCTCACACAGCCTTGGGGATTGCCTGGGAAGCAGCCCTCAGGTCCTAGGTAAGCACAAAGACTTCCCAGGAGTTAGGATGGCTCTGCGCTCCACGTCATCAAGAAGAAAGAGAGAGAAATGTTTTAATTTTTCCTTAAGGAACAGACAATCCCCGCCCCCCCTCCCCCCACCATGTATTTTTTCATTTGAGCCCTGAACTGTAATGTGTTGTCAGTCTTGTATGAAGTGCCTGGGGTGGGGAGGACCTTTCTCATGGAAGTGCAGTCCTGAGTTTTGATTGCTTTTACTCTAAGACAATATTCAGAGACAATACTCTGCTCATCTTTAAGCAGATAGCAAGAGTGCCAAGTGCAAGAAAAATGCAGCCAACGGGGACTGATACTGCCTCTATCAAGCACATGTTGCCTTCTGAGACACTGGTGCAGACAGAGTCTAAGAGCCACTATGGCAGTGCCCATGTCAAAAGGTGTGAAGGAAGCCCATGGACTTATTAAGCTGAGCTATAATTTTGAAATTTTTATGTTGGAAGTCCTGTCAACCTTTGAGCCACCCCTACAATAATATTCAGTTACAGACGTTTGGAAAGGCAAAGGAACACTTAGATATTGTGCTCTTTCCAAACAGCCCCAGGTCTTCAAAGCAGCTAGTGCTACAAAGCCTCAAAAAAAGGGGTACGAAGGAAATTGCCCTGATGCAGAGCTGGCAGCCTGTGCTTGATAACAAAACTCTAAGCAACCATGGCAGTAAACACAATCAAAAAAGGAGCTACGAGTGTGCTCTGGGAAGTGAAATGATGCCATCACCTTGCCATTGGGTACAGCTTGGATGTGCCATTTATCTCAAGTCATTTAAAAGCATCATGAAAAGGCTAAGAGATTACCCAAGAGAGAATACTGTGGACACTCCAGGACTGTGGCACTGCTGAAGCTGGGTGGAAATTTGCTAGCAAAACCTAATTTCACTGAAAAAAGCCAGTCACTTCCACCTGAAACATCTCTGCTTTGACAAAATTTCCTTCCCATTGCCTTTATCAATAGCATTGGTACCAGAACATCCTGTGGCTGCATTTCTCTTTTATACAACCACCCCACGTTCCTAAGGTGGGTACTGTGACTGCCTCATACACCCAGGCTTTTCTCCCTCTCACTTTTTTCTAAATGATCAGGTCCTAGCAGAAATGCTTTGCCTTAGTTATTAAGTGACTCACTGTGACTCTCCACTATTGAATTTCGTCTGATTTAATTAAAATAATACTTCCTACAGAGAGTCCTGATTCTTCTCTTTATTGACAGTTCTTCCCCACATTTTGTCATCAATACATCTAATTAGCTCACTCCTGCTTCTTGTGGCAAGACAATGAATGAAAATGCTGAATAAATAGAAAAGTATCCTAGAACCAACCCATAAGAAACTCCTATACTAATCCTCACTTTAGCCAGATACATCCTCTTTCAATACTGTTCATTGCTGTCCTCCTTTTACCTACTACTTTACTCAGTTTATAGTTTTTCTAGTCATCATTCCCTTTTTCCACTTAGCTAATAATTTCCCATCTTGAGCTGTACCAACCACTTTATAGCAATCTGAGTAACCATGGTATATTTCATTCCCATTATTTTTTAAAGAATCATGTATCTGATTAAAGAAGACTATGTGGTTGTGTGACACAGTCTACATTTGCTAAATCCATATTGCATTCTATCTCCTTTTCTATTTATCTCCATTTTATTAATCACTAATTTCTTCAAACTCCATTCTAATGTCTAATGCATTATGGCAATCATCTTAATGGACATAGACTTGTCTGAGCACTTTTTTTCCCCCTTTATCCTCATCGACATTACATACGTTGTAATTCAATCAGATGGTATTACGCCAAACACACTGCGACACTGTAAATGCTAGTTGTGAGTGTCAATTTTCTCAGAATACTGGGATGGAGATTATCAAGTTAATTCTTCTTCTTCCCCACTCTTGCTCCCATTTAAAGCTTTCAGTTTTTCTTCCAGTTAAGATGAAGTGACTTCTATTTCCACAAACCCCATGCCCATTCCCTATCGCCTTATATTGTTAATCTTCATAATTTTTGAGAAACTAAGGTAGACTATTGATTTAGTTTGGGGGCAATATCTCAGCTATCCTTAATCTCCACCTCATTGTCATTGCATTCCTGTTCCCCTTCTTCTTACTATCTTCTCTCATTGTTTGCTGATTTTTTTTAAATTCACGCAGCTAAAGAATTTTGTTTTCTAATATTCTTTGCAAAATTTAACACAGCATATTTTTTGTCAGTGATTCTATCATTTTACCCTGATAGTTCTGACCTCTAAAAGACATATTTTTGTTTCTTGATCAGTTCTTTTCTATTCTTAAGATATATTTTGGGGGGTCACTGTTCACTATTCAGGCATGAAAGTCTTCCTTGGGTGTAAGATTTTACCAGTTCTATAGGGCACAAATTCCAGGTGATTTTGTCAAACATACTTCTTATCCCTTGCCACCAGTAAGCCAGCCAAGTGTCTCATAAAACACCACAATTTTCAGCATCGCAATTGGCAGTTATTGACAGTCTCAGTGGAGAGGACAATGACTAGATTGGCAAGGAAAATGAATTAATTTGTCATTCTGAGTGGATCTTCTGTAACAAGGCTAAAGGAATTTGGCAGCTCATAATTGGAAATCTTGTTTTTTGCTGGCAGTACTCTATCTATACAGTGAACGATGCAAAGGCTTCAGAGTTATCACTCTGGTGCTCGTTACTAATTAAACAGATAAAAATACTAGCCAAGAAATATCAATTCAGCTAATGAGAAACAAAAAACAGAATGTGAAGCACACTTCGACTTGGAGTTTACCATCTCTTAAGTAACTTTCTCATCTGCAGTTTGGAGAGAGCCTTGTAATAGGAACAAGACTTTTAAAATCAGCCCTCAACTGTTTCTCACAAGCACGATGTTTGAACTAGCAATTTTATGGGTCAGAGGGAGGTTTTGCCAGATGCACAGATTTCAGTGCTTTGTGAACAACTACTGAGTTTAGAAATGTGGCAACAGATTTTTTTGACAGTATCAATTAGATCTTCTATCCATTGGGTCTTGCTGAGAAAGTCGTTGTCTAACAAGCACTGTCTATACAGCATACAACATGGGCAATTCCCTTTGGAGGCCATTTAGGAAAGATTGTAACCATTTTCTTTTACAGGCTGTTTACTTGCAGATTATTTTCTCAACTCTTAAAGCACTGCTAAGCTACACATACATTTGTTCTGTAGTTTCTACCAAAGCCAGTGCCAGCAGATGAGAGATTTCTGTCTTAGGCTATAATGGCAAATAGAAGAACCGGTGATTGTATACCCTGTAGAGGACTCTACTTTTCTCTCAAGTTGTCTTATTTGTAAAACAAAATTACATCCTTTACAGTTTTAAGTGCAAAGACTGGGGACAGTTGTCCTTTAAATGAATTCCTCCTTTCCTTACCTGTGTTTTCTTCCACTTCTGGAGGGCGATTTTCCCTTCTGTCCCTTGGCACTGAGTATCTTTCTGGAGAATCCCTCTGCCTCTTTATTTCCTTTCAGCTTCCTTTTTGTTCCCCACTTGCCCTTTGCTATTTTCTGGTATTGAAGAGCTCTCTGTTCAACCCCGCAGTTCCAGGCTATGTTCAGGTTTACCTCTATTCAGTCTCTCAGGCCTCTAAGTCGTTACCTCATGCTCTCTACCTCCCACACTGGTTTCTGAACTTTGTTTCTTGCTTCACTGTATGTATCTTCCTTATTTTTTTACCTCCCAGACCAAAGTGAGATGCCTATAGAAGTCACAACAGAATGAAGGTTGGGCTTCTCAGTGCCTGTTTACACACCACCTGACAAACTGCCTCCTTAAAGCTACAACTAATACATACACAGTAAGAATAAGGATAAACAAAGAAAGACTATATAATTTCATGCTTTCTGTGGATCACTTGATGACTTAGGAATGAACACAGTTGCAACTGAGGTCTGGCTTGTGCTGTTCAACTTACTTATAAATGATCTAGAAAAGGACACACTTTGGTGACAGTTTGCTGATGATAATTTATGGCAGTGAAACCAAAAGTCAGCTGTAAAAGAGGTGAAGTATCTCACAGTACTGAATTACTAGACAAATGGAGATGCTAAACACGATAGATGAATGTAAAATAATGTACATGGGACAAAAATCCTAATGTTGCATGTATCATGAGTTGACCATTACTACCCAGAAAAAAGATTTTGGGGTTTTGATTAATAGCTCTGTGAAAACATGGACATATCATGTTCATTCAGTAGCAGACCAAAAAAAAAAAAAAAAAAGGAAATTGAATGTTAGGGACTCTGAGGAAAGTAATATAAAACAGAAGAAAAGACTAACATTATTCTGCCACCACCTGATGGTGATGAATCCCTGAGGCATGTACAGCTTGAACACCCTGTGTACTTCTGGTAGCTCCATCTCAAAAATAAAATGATAGAACTGCAACAGGCTCAGACAAGGGCAACAAGGACAATCAAAACTCCGTGAGGGTTTCTGAGCCATGCAGGAACCACAGAGCAGACTAGAGAGATGGCTGAGGGGGTACACAACAGAAGTCTACTAAATCATGAGTGCGATTAAGAGGACAGAAGGGGAACTGTCTGTCCTCTGTTTTTCTTCTCTACAAGAACCTAGGAGTGAAAACTACCAAATAGTAAGTGCAAAGCGGATGACAAGAGGTTGTTCTTATAACACAGAATTAAAGTGTGGAATTCCGTGATACAGAACACTGTGGGTGCTAAAAGTTCACATGCTTTGAATGGTGTTTGGACAATTTTATGGAAGAGACTGTTAAATTCCTTTGCTTGTCCCGTACTTGCACTCTTGGCTAGGAATACACCATTGGCTATTGTCAGTATCTACCGGATTAAACTGAACATTGGTCTGATCTGATATGTCTGTTTTATCTAAATGATTTGGGTCATCTTGGTATACAAATTAGTCTCATCTCAAGGGAACAAGGGCTGTGATGCTTATTTTTTGGTGCAAAACACTTATCATGTTTGGAGAATATTTTAAATAACCAGCCAATAACAGCAACCAGAAAAGTTGTCAAAACTGGAATCCAACTGGTAAGTGCCTGTTTGGTGCATTAGACGGTTTCTAGAAGGCACTGGTGCTACCTTCTGCATTTCAAACTAGGCAACCTGATAGCAGGCTTGTGGCACAGAGGAAAATCAGTGAAAAAACTGCTGCCAGCTCTTCACACTGGTGGACCGGTGAGACAGGGAACGAAGGAAAGCTGGTGCTTGTGCTCTTCTCTTTCATTAAGCTGAGTACCCTTCCCACCTGGAGGGAATACCCCATGTTATGGGCAGGCCTCGAACAAATTGTATCGCTGGGGGCAAATTCTGTGTTTGACCAGAAGATGGAAGCGGGTGATCAGAGGTTTAATGGGCAGAAATGACAAGCTCATGCCTCCACATTACTGCATGACTGGTATCTGTTAAAGAGCCTTGTGAACGAGGAAAAGCAGCACAAACAAGGACGTGGAGATGGAGTCCTCAGATATTGCTATTTAGCACTTGTAATTAAAAAACCAATAATGAAACCAAGAAAATTTAATAAATAAGAATGTGAAGACCTGACCTAGAGAATAAACACTTCTGAAACTACTTACAAACAAGAAAAATATATTGAAAAATATAAGAATGACAGGGAAACTTCAAATCAATGAGCAGGTGCTGCAGTACTTCACTTTGGGACCAAAACACGGATACCAGGATGTATAACTGCATAATTACGCTGAGAAATGTTTAGCTTCCCAAGCATTTGATATGACAAGATGAAGAAACAGACAGTACTCTTTGCTGTGAAGGTAAAACATTCTGGTTGTTAATTCTTTGCTTCAACAAGGACATAACAAACTCACATAACTTATTCAACTGCCCTGGCAGAACCATAAAGGAACAATAAGTCAAAACCCCAAATCAACCAAAACACAGGGTTGAGTTTTAATTCACAATATATCTGTTACATGCTCGCCAATGAAACTCAATTTAACTAGATTATCCTGAGCTAAGCTCTCCCAAAAACTGTAGTAAGAGTGAACTGAGCTACTTTCCAGTTCTTATTGTTAAGGCGATATAGAACCTGCTGCTGAAACCATTTACAATTTACCTCTGAGGATATTTTCAAGTAACTATTTTGGCTATGCACTGAAGCCAAAGAGTACATACAGAAGTGCTCCTTGTGTTTAATTCTCTCCAACACACCTGCCTGCTTTTTTTGGGCCTCAGCAATGCCACCTGTCAGTCAATTCCCATGCTAACATTAGTGATAGATATTTTTGTTCTAGGCTATGACTGAAACTCCAGGAAGTGTGAGAAGGACACTAGTGTTAGAAGGACACTAGATTTTTAAAGGATTCATCTCCCAAACAGAAGTTGTACACAAATTATGTATTTGCTCATACAGGCTCTTATATATGATTATTTTCTGAATGAGTACATGAGGCTTCATTCATACTTGGAGTAAATGTATAAAACTATATTGCCTTGAATTATATTTCTGAGTTCAACCAAGTAAATTAAAGTAAAATAATAGAAACAATTTGCAATAAACAAACAAAGTAGTAAATTAGATTGTGACTGGCTGTCATCAGAGACTGCTTTTTCCCTTAATGAGACCGTCTGAAAGCCTGCAATATCTATTAGCCCCTCTTTTAACTAGGAAAGCTGACAGAAAGTTCTCTGTGAGGAGTCTCAGCTTTATAAGGTGATTTATTTCAGGACATGAGAACACAACTGCATTGACCCCTCCAGTGATGCATGGCCCATTTGTTCTCTCATCCTCTGTTTAGAGGAGAAATGGATATGTGGGTGTTTCTGAAAATCAAAATGCAGAGTAACTCACCAGGCAGAACTCAGCTAGAAAGATGAATGCCTTTGTAGGTTTAGGTCTATTTCTATATACCAGGTTAGGTTCCAGTTGAGTCTGCTGTTGAAGACAAAAAAGGGGTTTTCTGTGCATCTTGCAGATCTATTGCAGTTTCCAAGGAAGGACTGGTTTTAGACAGCGTACAAATGACATCTACTTCTTTATTCTGGCACTTTCTGTACAATTACATGTGCCTTTTAAATAAAAATTTAAGACCCCTGCCCTACAATCTACTTGACCTCTTTGACATCACTGACTTCATTTGTTTGTGAAATGCTGCTCATTCACCCTTCAAATTCCCTCTCACCTTTCCTCAGTACCTTCCTAATTTCCAACCACGACTGTCAATGTACATGATATGTACCATGTTCCTTTCCATTAGCATTGCTTTTCTGCATTGCCAATTCTTGAAGTTATAAAAATGTGGCCAAAATGAGGAGGTAAAAGTGAGCCATTTCAGGGGCTTTGTCTTTGGCTGCCTTTCTCATTTGTAAGAAATCTCTGGCTAAAATAGTAAGTGGCATGAAGAGAAAAGCAGATTCCATGCTGTTTCTAAAGCTCTCTGTCCCATGCATGACTTATTTAGCTTCATAATAATGTTTTAACTACCAGCTTGATTCTTTAAAGCGTTTCTAAGGAATATTTCCATCCTAAATATCCCTTGGTGGGACACTGAGTTTGACCATGAGATTAAGTTTTGGAGCCATGTGAGCATAGCTGCCATCATCTGGCCCCTTACTGTCCATTCTTAGTAGAACTGCTGAATTAGCTTCTTGTTCAATTTCATGCCTTACTTAGGCTGAAGGAGCTCCCCTTTCTATGGATATTTCTGAGCTTGCTTCTGAGAAGCAATTACTTCAGATGTCACAAAATTTCTTTCCTTAAACTGTGTCCCTGTGTTACATTTTACCAGTTAATATGAGGATAATTTAAATCATTTGATATGAGGAAGGACTTAAAACTTATCGTCAGAAGGTAACACCTGGCATTAATTCTGTTTCCAAGAGTCATTCACTTTCACTGGCCGTGAGACCGTGAGTGTGAAATGACTGCAGAAGCAAAGGAGAAAGTACAGCAGTAGCTGCTTTCTAGCTCGTTTTTGTAATTGCAGTCTCCTCGTTCTTTAAGCAATTCCTTCCTACTTCTTCAAACGTGAGCAATACCAAGAGTGGGGAACAGGGTGGAAGGTACTGCTCTCATCCTTGTTCCTTTCTACCTTCATGGGCTGAACCAGAGGACAGGATAGAAGATGGTAGGATTAAGATATGTTATAATGAGGGGTGCCCACTTCCCATCTGACAGGATTACCTGAAAAAATTTCTTCCCCCTCCCTTGAGACACAATTACTCCCTAAGATCCACCAAGGATGGGGGCAGGGGGGAAGAGCACTCAGCCAAAACTATGCTTAATGGATCAACTGCAGGATATAAGCAGGAGATATATAAATACATAAGATAAAATAAAGCAACATGTAAGAAGACAGCAAGAGTTAGCTCTCCTTTTAGCTGGAAGAATGTGTGCCTATACTTGGGTTTTTTGGAAGATGTTCAAAGAGTTTCTCTGTTTTTAGAAATACACACAGGTTGCTTCCCATTATCCAGGAATGTTTCTTTTCTTGGGCCAATTTCTTCTGTGCATGAGATGAATATAGAAAAACCTCCAGGTAAGGTGTTTAAAGTAATGAAAACATAGAACTCGAAACAATTTTTACAATGGTTTCATATATTTTTCTACTGTTTTAATCTACTTAGGACTAGTTTGAGTAAGGAACACTTAAAACATTTGCTTAACACATTTTGCAAAAGATACATCATAATGTAAAATGTTGTTCTGTGGTATTTCAAGATGAACAAGTACAAAAGCGTTCCTGTAATACATTTACTTCTTGTTTTTTCACATAAAGAATAAAAGTGACTTGCAAAAGCATATTTTCAGTGTAATTACATGTAATGCTTCTCCAGTATTTTTTTTTCCTGAAGGTAGATAAAACTAATCCAACCTCATTTGACTGTTTTTTCTTTAACCTACAATTCAGCCCATGGTGTTGGGTTTGCCTTTCCTCCTCTACACCTCTCTTCCTCTTCACTTTTCTTTTCCCTTTATTCTAATGCCTTTCCAGTTGAATCACTCTACTTTCTCCTCCATTCTCTACATTTGTCTCTTTCTCACACTTCAGTCTCTAGCCCAGAAAGCCCCAAATTTTGCTTCCTACATGCACCCATTCTTTATTTCTTTTTCCTGCATCTTCCATGACAAAACAATTTCCTCTTCCAGTAGACATGCTATATTTCTTAACAGAAAGTACTACTTCTCAACAGTAGTTGAGAAGTTCTCCATGTCAGTAGTTAAGTTGCTTAGTTGAGAAGTTCTCAATACGTACAGAATCCGTTATTACATTTTTTGTAGCTTATTTTCACTTTGGATTTCCTCCATTCAGTACTCAAATACACCCTTTGTTTGCTTGATCTTAGCAACTATTTCTAAAAGACCAGTGAAGCCTTCATAATTTACATCCACTTTCTTCCCTCTTGTCTTTTCCTTAACATCTTCTTCTTCTCAATATTTTCTCCATCTGCCCTGATAAACCTGTTTTCCTGTTTCCCAGTTTTCCTTGTTCACATTCCTGACTTTTGAATCAGATAGTGGGTGATTCATTTGACCTACTTGAGATGTGTATAGCAGAGCAAGATGAATTGTACCACAGAATCGCCTGTTTCTTTTTATTGCCATTAACTACAAAGGGATACTGGATGACTAGTTCAGATACAAATATCTACAAAGTTAGAGGATCTCTATTGCATTCTTTTGCCCAAATAAATCCAGAAAGCAGAGAAAACTCAATGTATCAGACTCCCCTGTTTCAGTCTGGGCTGAATGTGGAGGTACTTAAAGAATTCATCCATTCTATCAAGTGTAGAGCTGGACTGGTTGGGGGGCAGCAAATAGGATGAACTGGTTAGGAAGCAATGTCAGGCTGTTGCAAAGAAAGGCAAACATCTCACTGAGCTGATAAAACATGGAAATGCCATGCCAAGATATGTAAGTAAACCTTCTGTTCTAACAACATGTTCCAAGTATTAGCAAGAGCAAACTATCCAGCCTGGGCTACTTGGAAATATCAGCTCTGAGGAGAAGTTGAACAACCTGGAGTAATTTATCCTAAAGAAGAAACATCTGAAGAGGGATATGACATTAGCCTTCAAATACATAAAAGATTGATGAAAAGAGGAGAGGCACAATCTGTTCCCCCTGTCCAAGGTGCATGGGAGAAGACACAAAGAGCCTCAGTTGCAACAAGAAACATGATTCAGAGCTCATTTTTTTTCTATATTTCTGTAACTGTCATCAGAATCAAAAATATCTTACTCTGTGTGTGTGTGTGTGCGTGTGTGCAGATGTATGTATTTTAAAAGCCTTTCACGTGAAAGCCAGCTGGTGAGTGCTAAGCTGTAAAACTGAGGCTCAGGTTTCAACTGGCTGGTGCCTAGGGAACAAGAAGAGCACTGTTCCTCTGATTCATAAAAGGGGTGTGTGCTTGTCACCGTCTCTCTTATCCTTTTGTCTGTGGAGAAACTGGGCACAGCTTGGGGCTATCAGCTGAGAAAACAAGCCTTTAAATCAGAAGCTTGAGGCAGCTAAGTGAAAAGTATCAGTGTTTGGCTTTTTTAGAGGAGGGACTAGCACCTCCACCTTATTATTGTTTTAGGCTTTTATTTAATTTCATTGGGAACACAGATATGAGCTTTTATATCTGGTCAGTGTTTGAATACCTTCTCATCTGCATGTGGCTTCCACATCACAGAGACATAAAAGCCCCACAGAAATATGAGGTAGAGGGATATTAGAGAAGTGAAAGTTTCAAAATGAGAAATGAACTTTTCCCCTTCTAACACATTCAACAATGTACAGACAGAACTAGCAGGGGAGACATACTGAGGTGGATCAAAAGTGACAGAAAGACAGCTGTGCATATCTGGCACACATTTGCTGGAATAAAACAGCATCTGTATACAATAAGCCTTGCAAATTTTGGTTTTGGGAAGGACTCACTTTTCAAAGTTTTATTGTTTATTTCTTAGTGGTGGCTCTAACAAGCAGTGGCTGGCAAATCAGCACATTTCTGAGTTGGCAGATGTCTTTAAAGGATAATGCATATTTTCATCCTGGAGAGAACTGGACTAGGTCTTTATTTCATAAATATTATACAGTCATTTTTTCTGCATCCTCTTCAGCCTAATTCAGTGAAGCGTAAGTAAACAAGGCTGACAATGTGGCACAACTCACCTTGAAATAAAGAGATGGACATTTACTGACCACAGTAGGAAAAGTACTTGCTCTTTAAAATAATTAACATAAAGGGTTGTGTTCTTTGATCATGTCAATCGTCATAGCCTTGGTGATTTACATCATCTGATTATCTAGCCGATATTCTCAGCATAGGATGGGAGGAGTATATTTTTTTAATGCACCTTACCAAAAAGTGAAAAGTGAAGTTTTATTCAAACTGAAGACTCAAAAGTAATATTTTTTATGTAACTTCTCCATCATTATTTATTCTCCATCATTATTTATTCCTTTCAGCATATTTTTAACTTGAGAGAGGACTATATGTGCAATTTTTTGGGAGCCCTTAATGGTGACAAGAGTTAATTATTAAGAATGATGAAAGATATCAGCCATCCTTTGATTTCTAAAGAAATTATCTCTCTGACATATATACACTTCTCTTCAGAATAAACATGAATGTACGTATATATACATACATATTTTTTTCAGAACTTATGATCTTTTCCTGGCACCTCCTCCAATAGTAGTATATTATTCATAGATGTAATCTTGCAACATGTTTACCATCACCTTGACATCAAAGGAAACTGACTGTAGTTACCAACTTACATTTAAGGTGCAATCTTTTGTAAACAGTACATTTTGCAACTTAAATTGTTTGTTGTCCTGTTGCCACCATAAATTTCAGTTTCTGAATAGTAATAGGGATGCTAATAACCACCAGAAAAAGAAAATAAATTATTAATGGGTACTAAGAAGTAACAGAAGTTACAGAAAGTGTCAAATCAAATTTTTCCTTAGTTGATAATGATAATTCAGTGTTTTATTTCAAAACATTCTTTTTTCTTTACCTATTCCTATGAAATTAGTAATGGATTTCCTGTCTGCTGGCATAAGGAACCAAACTTCTTTCTATCAAATTGATTATAGTGTTATATATGGCAGAACAACATGTTTTAGTTAAATTTCCCACAGATTAGGATGTTTCTGAACGCTGTATTAAGAAACTTGTACAATAGGATTCTCTCTGCTATGCCGCACGAATGCTGAAGAGTCATTAGGAAAGTCTGAGAAATCTGTTTAATGAAATGATGATGATGTTAGAGAGTCCATAAGGAACTGGGTAGCATACTCATGGGGAATCAGGACGCAGATTGCTCTTTCAGTAAACTGGCTATTTCATATAAAAATGGAAGACCTACTGCTGGAGTACCTGCAGGAACCTTTTACCAATTCATCACATAGCCTTGCTGACTATAGCTGGAAAAATGTGGTATGAGGATGGGCTTTTTCTTTGCTCCTAATTTTTTTTTAAAAGTGACTGCCACTGTCATTTATGCAAATGCTATTCCTGCTGGTGTGGTAAGTTCTGCCTTGGTCTAGAAAAATGCACCCTAAAATAATCTTAGGTAGAGGGACACAATGAGTACTCAAACTCCACAAGAGTTAGGGTTTGGTAAAAAAATTGTTTTTTCAAACATACATTTTTAAACTCAAAAACCTTATGTTAATTAGAAAATGTCACACAAGATGAGTATTCATGCAATCAGGGAAAATGCTTTGCAGCATACTATTAGAATATTTTCAATGGGGGGCCAATCACAAGACAAAGGAGAATAGACTGTCAGACAATGTTAATTTCACCCAGATGATTTTGATACAAGTTTAAAAAAGTTGAGTTGTTCCATAGGAGAAATATTTTGTGCTGAACAATTTTGGCTGAGATGGGAGAACAAAAATAATAACAGTGCCATGGTGCCCCCCCACTTTCCCCTGGTGTAATGAATCACAGTAGAGCTAGGAGTTGCTTAGTAAAAAGATTACCGATGGGACAGTGACCTAAATTCCAGATTTACTTTTTTCTTTTTTTTTTTTTTATGATGTGTTATATTAGATATTTATTACGTATTATATTACATTTCCATGTAAATAACATGGAAAACTTTGAAGAGAATACCACTCTTGTAGGTGTCTGTTCTGTTGTCAAAATACGTGTTCAATAGCTTTCAGCAGCATGTTAACAACGCATCTGACATCAAAACCATGTTTGCTCTTGTGTTGAACCTTTGTCTTGAATCTCCACTTTTAAAGAAGGGCAGGACAAGAGGATTTAAGAGTGGCTGGTTGCGGGGGTCAGTAGGTGGGAGAAACAACAGTCCTATAACTCACCTTCAGTCAATTTAACTGCAAGACAAACTCAGGATGATGAGAACTGTGCCAACCGCGTATGTGTGCTGACATGCTGCAGAGTGTGTTTCATGATTCATCAGCCGCACCGTGATTGATTGGCCCAGCACCCTGGCAGAGCCCAGAAATTTTTTACTTGTCTCCAAATGTGTTTCGTGATTCTTCAGGCAATCTTTGATTGACTGGCATGTGGGCCAAACCTAGATTTATTTTTTCCCCATGCCATCGAATATTTGTTTGATGATTCATCATACATACATATTGATTGGCACATTGGCAGAGTCCAAAGTTTCTCTACATCACAAAATATTGTTTTATGATTTGTCAGGTAAATTGACTGTTTCCTGCTGACACTTGTAGATAAATTCTGCTAGTGTGAACTGGAGGGAAGAATACGACCTTCGGCTTACAGCTCGTTAGGGCAGTGATGGAGGATGGGGTCACATTGTTTGGCCAGAGAGAACAGTTCCTTTTGCTTGAATGTATAGTCGGTCATTGCACTTTTTAAACAGCTGAAAAAAACTTACCTTGAAGAGACTGTGTTAGAAAATGCAAAGTGAGGGCATTACTTTTACACATTAATTCTTGTTAATATCAGTCTGGTAACTATGCTGAATAGGACATCCAAGCATGACTAAAGGAAAGAAAGGCCTTATCTAAGTCTGTAAAGAGAGTAGATTTTTAATGACACTTTAAACTGTGCCACTTGCCTTGCGTCACCAAATCATACCACTGTTCTCTAATTGGCTTTTAACCACACACACATTACTTGAAAGTCAAAGGAGAGATTTTAAAAGCTGGCAACAACTTTAGCACTGGCACTCCAAAATGGGAGTGACAAATCATATTCTCTTTTGAATACTTGTAGACAATTATTCTTAGGTCATCCTTTTTTTCCCCCTCAGATGAATAACATTTGTCCAGGGTGATGGATTCACGATTTGTAATTCAAAAAATGATTTATTTAGCATTACATGTCATTGTGTAAGAATTGACTCTGTGACAAAAGTTTCTGGGAAGCTGATCTTTTCTTTTGTCTAGGAAGATGGATGCACTTTTTAAAGTCAGGTTTCCTCCCACAGTTACTGAAACACAGAGACTGTCACCTAAAATGTATACCTTATGAACCAGGAAAACTATATCCCATACATTTCTACATGGTCTGTGCACATTTCTCCAAACTCTGCCCACACTAGTATATTTCCACATCTACAGAAAATATTTCATAGCCTGTTTGGAGGCAATGCAGAACCTTTTTTCAGGAAAAATGGAGCCTGAATTGTAGATTAACTCTTGTTATTCCAAGAGATAAATATGAGTTTTATATGTTTTCAACCCCTTCTACCCCATAATTAGCCTATTTTTTATGTCTACTTCAGAACTAAGGAAGAGCACAGATTAAGCAAGGTGTCACATGGATCAGTTAGTTAACAAAATTGTTCCTCCTGGACTAAACTGAAGGAATATATGGAAAGGCAGAAGAGAAAAACATGGGGCTTTTGAAATGCAGAGGAATGGAAAATGGAACTTGACGCCCTTCTGAGTGGCCTGTAAAATAAAGGCATTAAAACTAAAATTATGTTATGAGCTGAGAAATCATAGCACAGCAATAAAAATCATGGAAGAATTGAAAAGGATGCCTTTTGATGAAAGTCACAACCTGGGTAGCGTTAAGTTCTTTGCTAGGAAGAAGTACGAAAGATGGCTTCCTAGATTAAGCCATATGGTTCTCCTGGTTCAAGGAGAACCTCCAACCTTCCTTCTTCTTTTCTCCCTTCTTCCTCGTTCCGTGCAGGATTTCCTTCTCTGGGCTCACCTCCAGGCATGTCTGTCACTGGAAAGGGCTACCTCATTCTGCAGTTCAGATTGCAAAGAGCTCAGCCAGCGAGTGAAGGTCTCCCTCCCAGGCAGGGATCCAACCACCTCTACAGCAAATGTTTGTATTTGCGTTCTTTGTGACTTCATGCAGCTGAGACATTATATATGTCATGACTTCTACAGGTCTCTGACATTACTGTGGCATGCCCCTTTTAGATCTTTCATAGTTCTTACTTTGTTCAAAAAAGGATTGGTGTCAATATCAAGCCAAACTTTTTTCTCCTAACCTTGTCTGCATCAAAGAAGTCTACCCAGGTTTGCTGAGAAAAAGGATTAGAAAAATCACTGTTTCCTCCTTAATTGATGTACTCCTCTTTGGATTTTGGCTTACAAAGACTAAACTTATACTGACTCCTCCGCTCTAAGAAAGGCTTCTTAAATTTTAAATTCCACTGCACAAGAGATTTCATCAACTTATTTACAGTTGTTTTTAAAAGTACTAGCTAAACGGGTACTGTTTCTTTTTATTTTTTTTTCTCCTGCAGAAAAGATCTCAGATGGTGTAAGACTCTGCTTTCCCTGCTTCTTGGCTTATTTGAATATGTAGCAATAAATTTACAACAAATAATTAATATAATCCACATGAGAGAGAAGTTCATGGGAATGAAAGCGGAGAAGTCGCTTGTTCATTTTTTCAATAATTGGGTTTCAGTTTAGTCCAAGTCATCATATTTTTTTTACCACATTAGGAACTAAAGCCTGAGATGCTATTTATGAGTCTTTAGAAACTGAACAAAAAACCAGCCATTGTGCTGGGGCCCCGGGACGTGCTCATGTTGCCTACGGACTGGTCTAAAAAGACAATGTGTAATATGTAATGTGCACTGACTTGCATATTGTGAAGTCACTTATGCACTTGCCAAGAGCAAAATACTGGTGTGTAAACACTTTAATTTTACTTGGTGTGTTTTTCTGTCATCTTGCACGTTTTGTGGCCATTTATGACTGTTCAAACAGTGGAAAATTGTCCTCATAAAACCAGGGAAGATTTTGAAGCAGGGTTATCACAAAATCCAAAGCAGCTAAAATTGGGGTCAATGGAGTCAGTTTAAAGATACTGTTCACTAATAGAAGACTCAGCTAAATTTATCACTAAAGCCTTCTGTGAATCGGATTGACAGATGTCAGCACTGAAGTACTGCATTGTACATACTATGTGCCTGATACAGCTTATTAATTTTGTAGTTTAATTTTGTATTTAAGTCTTTTGCCAGCTATGGGTTAAAAAGCACAGTTTAGAAAACGTGGATATTTTCATTAAACAGTACTTAATGTCTTTTTAAACTTTTGCATTTTAACATAAAAGTAGAATACACTGTGGAAACATACGTACCAAAAAGGTGGCTATATCTGTATGCAAAACTGAAAACAATGCCAAACCCCAATTTTATATATTACTGGTCCTGTGTACTTTCTGTTTACAAATGGGAAAATATTGTAAGAAGATGTAAAAGGAGGCAAATCAAAGCGATTTTGGGGCCTTAGTTATTTCTGGTGTTGCCATGGAAGAACGCTTCTGGGATCTGTGTCCTTTCCCATCCCTTGAAGGGATGGCAGTCACCCACCATTTCATGAGAAGCAGAGATGGGCCTTTGACATGTCGCTGTATGAAAGTGGCATCATGGAGACCTCCCGCATTCAGTTTAGCAGTTACAGCTGGGAAGAAGAAAGAGCGGGCCACCCCTTCCCCATGCACTTGCATTTCTGTACATGCTTCTACACCTCCTGATCTCAAAGAACAGTAAGGTATCTGCGGTGTGATTACACGCAGAGAAGGAATAACAAGTAAGACACCTGATAACCCACAGGTCATCCTCTGTTCTAGTGAAATCCAGATAAAATCGTTCGTTAATTGTCAGATTCTTATAGGAATGTGGTTTTGTTTGCAGTTCATTTATACCTGGGCATTCTGAAATAATATTACTATATAATAAATAAATCTGGCCACTGTAATGTGAAATAAAATCAGGTTATTCTTATACAACAAAATGTGTCCTGACATTATGACTGGACAGCTTTTGAAGAAGGGTCGAACGAAATTATTTTTGGAGAGTCTCAACTGCGTAACATTTGGCATGCTTTGTGTTGTATGACCGCCTGTGATTGATAGTCTGAGCAGTAGTGCTGGTACTTGTTTGTGTATTCACAGGCGTGAGGAAAGCTCAGGCCTGCCGTGCTCCTCCCTTTCCTGGCCCATGGATACCCTCAGGTGCGTTTATGGTTTTGTGTGCCTAGAACCAGTCACTTCCATCTCCAGTCTTCGGAGGTGGAAGTTTCCACTTGGAAACTGGAGTTTCGCTGTTAATAACCTTTCCAAATCATTACTGCATTATCAGAAGAACTCCGACTCCAGCGCTGCACCACGCTGCACCTGCATTGAGTGTTGTCTGTGATTTATAGATTAGATTTTTAAGAGGAAAAAACAGCTCTAGCTGCCTGCCCAGAGAGAAAATATTTCTAAACAGCAAACAAAGTGGTATTTGCATAAAGGCACCGAGTAACTTTATGGGAAATACTTTCCAGACTGAATACAGAAGTGTGCTTCCAGTTACATGTAATTAGTGGCAAAATCCAACAGGTGGCACAAAAGTATTTGAATTTTATATTGATTTAAATCATATGCCGTTAAATTACCAAATAAACTACAGCGGTGCTTTTGTTAAAAAAAAAAAAAAGGGAAAAAAAAGGAAAAAAAAGAGGGAAAAGCGTTGCCCCGCTGCTGCAAACGATGCTCTGCCTCTGCTGAGAGCCGAGCAGCCGAGGCCAGCGGCTCCCTGCCCCTCGGGCAGCCGGTCTCCGAGCCCCTCTCCCCGGCGCCCCGGGGAAGGGACACGCCGCTTCCCTCGGCCCCTTCTCCCCCGCGGCGGCGGCGGCGGCTCGGCCGGCGGGACGAGGCGGCGGTGGGGGGCGGGGGCCGGGGCCGGGGCGGCGGGGCCGGGCGGGGGATGCCCACGGCCTCCGCGGCGGCTGCGCGGGCCTGCGCGGCTCCCCGCCCTGCCTGGCGGGCGGCTGGGCGGGAAGCGGGGCGGGCGCCCTCCGCTGGCCGCCGCGGGGACTGGAGCGGGGCCGGGAGCGGCTCCTGCCGGCGCCGCCTGCCCGCAGCGGTGCCGGGGGAAGCGGGGGCCGCGCCGCGGGGGTGCGGAGAGGGGCGGGGGGCTACAGGGGTACCACACGCTTCCCCCCAGCCCCGCCCCAAGCAATGCTTGCGCAGTGGGCAAGCGAGGGCTGGCGAGAAGGGGCTGTCTGGGCTGGCAAAAGTGGGGTGAAGGCAGCCCAGACCTGCCCCGGGGTCACGCCTGCTCCTCGCTCGGGCACAGCCCCGAGGCCCCGAGGCCCCCGCTCCAGCGTCGGCCTTGCACTCGAAGCAGATCCAAAGAGTTGCAGCCTTGACCGCTTCTTTTTCCCTCTGCTCCTGTTAGGTTGTCCCTTGGCACAGGCATCTCCTGGTTTTACTGATGTGAGAAACTGTGATCGTGTCTGTAAAGTAAATAAATCCATGAGTAAAGATCTTGGGCCTTAAATTATGCCTGCTAGGCAGTACTAATGGTGGTCTTGTAGCACCCAGAAGGTAACAGATCTTTTTTTTTATGGACTTGTACTGGAGGTTTGTGTGGGAGGGAGAAGACATGAAGGTTCTCAGACACCTGTGGAAAAGGATGTTACAAAGGCATGAGTTGCCTGCGATAGTGGCGCCCAGGAGACGCAAGCACAGCTCGGCTTTTCCCTTTTGAGTGTAGTATACTATGAACATCAATTGCGGAAATTAATATTACAATGTTAGTCTAGGCCTTATGAACAGATTCACAACTATGTAACATAAGTTATATGATTGCTGTCTTTATTTATTACTAAATTATTCTAATGAGTCAGGTGGAACCTTACTGATGTTTTTGTTTGCAAACATGACTGTAGGAGACGTATACGGAATGGCTTAAATTCTTATGCAATGGTACACCTAAACCTCGGACTTAAGTGCAAGTCAAAGGTGTAGTCAAGAAGTTGACCAAAATACGTGAAGTTCGCTGAATTGATTGAGAGTGAGGCAGAGAAAGAGAGGTGAAAGAGAAGTTGGGCAATTGTCATAAATTAAAAAGGGAGTGCTAGTTTGGCATAAAGTCTGTAAGACTTGGGTCTGTCATCAAAGAAATTAATTTATGCTATTTTACTTTATACATTTATTCCTAAGTCAACAAAGGTATTGTGAGCCCATTGTCTGTGACTTGTAATAGAGCCAACTTACAGATATATAAATGTCAGCCAGCTCCTTAGTGAGAAGAGGCTGCGCTCTAGGATCCAGTTTCCAAGGAGCAAACTGGTGATCTGTATTCCTGTGGGACCAAACTGGAGCAAATTGTGGTAGTAAATGGCAAACACACTACTACTGACCAGAAGGGAGCTTCAGTTTGAACTCCGAGAGCAACCAAATCACACCACTAAGCAAATGAAGGAGCTACAGGCCTTAGAAGAAACTAGTTGTTAGGATGTGGGACTGGGCAGGCGCTGTGCCTGAGTTAGCGCAGACATCTGTAATATGTGTATTACTGGGTTTGCAGCCCATGAAAAGTTCAGAAGAAGGTCAGTCTGGTAAAAGATTGAGCAAAACCATCATAGTTCATTTGTCTCAATATCCCATTTTCCAAAATGCTCAGAATAAGTGAACGTAAAGACTGGAGCTGGAGGCATTGAGTGCTTTTCTGGCAATCAGCTTGCCCGGCCAAGCTCTGCTTGCATGGCAGATCACAACCTGTGAAAGATACTGGGCTACCCATATCTTGTAGAGGTCTGTGAGGTGCTCTTCCAAACCAGGCCCAAGAAAAACATGTCCAAGAGCTATTTCCAATATTTTAGCAGTACTGAAAAATTAAGGGAAAAACCCCCTAAACTCAGTTATTTTGTCATTCTGTGGAAAACAAAAAAAAAAAAGAAAAAATTACCTGAACACAGAAAGCATACCTATAAATTTGGGTAGAGCTGATGGTCACAAGTGTCAGATATGAAAGTCATTCAGCTGTTGGAGAAATGGAAGGATATAAAATAGAAGCAGCAAATAAAACTGCAAGAGTGACCCTAAAATTTTAGTTCTGGTCTAGGCAGCTGGAGAGCAATAACACAGGTTTGGCTGTGAAATGCACTGTGATGGTGACTCTTTGGGCAAAGAAAACTGTTAGTAGATGTGATAAAAATGAAATCCAAATAATAAACATGTAGGAAATAGAAACTGCAAAATGTCAGGGCTCTGGGAGCACCAATAGGCCTTAATGGCCCTGACCAGCCTCACCTGGGGCTTCTGCCCACATCCCTGCCCATGAACCCAGAAAGCCCCATTTCAGCTCAGACTTAAGACTTCAGGTGTGCCTCAAGTTATACTGTAGGTGTGCCTCTAGCTCTTGGAGGGACTTCAGACCTGTGTTGTAGGTAGCTTGTCTCCTGGATGGATGCCTTTAGATGTACTTTATTGCTTGTCTTCTATCATGTTTTTGTTTTCTGGATTGACTTCGGACCTGTGTTGTAACCTTATTTCCAGTCCTGTCTCCTTTTGCACCTGACTGGACTGCTGCATGGACTCTGGACCTGGCTCATCACTTTGCCTTGTCTGGGACTATCAGAGGGCCCTGTCAGCAGTAAGTACCCTGCTCTATGTACTGTGTTCAGATGTTGTGGGACTGTGCCCTGGGCAATGAGGGCATTGCCTGCGCTGGGTCATCCTCTGCTTGGGGCTTGCCTTCCTTTAGGGAGCAGCTGGCCCTTGCTGCTCCCTGACACAATGTGAATCCTTCTAAGTGGTTGAAATCGATTAGGCTGTGGTTGATAAACATGCATTTATCCAAAACTGAGATAACTGAGCCTGCAGATTTGACCTCTGAAATTTGAAGAAGAAAGCTGGAAAACAAAAATAAGGGTTAAAATAATAGCTGGCTTGGATTCCAATATGATAAACATCCTAAAATTTCATCCATGGAAGTTCCTCATGCAGATGTGGGCTAGGTGAGGCAAATTGCATGAAAGCAGTATGTTTTCACAGTTGTTTTTTCAGTGAACAAAGTTTCCTGGCTCCAGGGATAGAAGCCATAATGGCAGCTAGATGTAATGAATGGGAGCTCAGTGAAGAGGAGGGATTTGTTGAGTCTTGTCTTGAAACTTTGTTAATGGAATGAAATTAGTAGAATTCCTTGAAATAGAAACAGCTCCCCGACGATTTTGCCAAATAACTCTCACAAACAGCAAATACTCAACAAAGGGGAGGGCTGCTGCATAGCATGAAGCTGTTTATCTGGTAAAAGTGGGACTAGAAAAAAAGCACAAAAGGAAAGGAGAAACTCTTGTTCCAGGATCTTGGTAGGATTTTTTTAAAGGAACAAAAAGGCCAAGATAGATGTAACGGACGGGGGTAGTATAAGCTGTGTTCTGAAAAACACTGAACCATTAAGTAGCCATCTGACCAAGTACCACTGTCAGAGAAGAAAGAGTTGTTGGAGGTTATTCAAGAAATGTATCGAATGGGTGTTCACTATTTGTAGTTTGTTTCCTTTTCTCCTATTTGTAGTTTGTTTCTTCAGGATTTTGAATTGCAAACTGCAAGAGCTGAAAGAGGTAGAATAATAAAGAATACAGTGTGGCATACATGTCTCAATATTTATAGCATGGTATGATGACTTTGTGTTACGTGGTAGAAACTTCCAGAACTGAAACATTACTAATAATCTGTGATAAGTGTATGGCCAAAAATGTAAAATTAAGCCTAAATAAACCAGAGCTGCTTCAAAAAGAAATTGTGTTCTTTGGACCTACGGTCAAGGAAGGGGGAATTTCTGCTAGTGATGGCAACATATACTATATAGGGATTACTAGTACTGTAAGCATTCCCAGATGTGCGCAGTTTTACAGTTTTTAAAAATAGCTGCTTTTGTGCATGGAGAAGGAAATCCATTTGAATGTGACTTGGCACTGACATGGTTAAAACCAGCTGTGTTAGCCTCCTTGGGTTTCAAAGCAGATTCTTGCATGCATGGGCTTGGACAGTCTTGAAACAAACAAAAAGGCTAACAAGATCTATACAGAAGATGTGGCCTATACAGAAGATCTGAGCTTTATAAAGAAAGAAGTAAATGCACCACTGAGTGTTGGGTGAGTCTAAGGAGTATTCTCACTTTTTAGGAGTATGAGGAATTTCTGTGACTAAGACACTGTCTGCATTTGTCTCCTTAGAGTCAACAGTCCTGGTGGTCAGAGTCTTGACCAGCTGGAAAATCTGCAGAGTGATGATGTTGTGATCAGACAGAGATGTGGCACTACTGAAGTCTGAGCCGCAATAGATACTGATGAAAAGCCAATAGTGGGTTTTTATCAAAGTTGGAGAGAGGATGATAAGTTTGCTTTTCCTGGCTTGCAGTAGGTGTACACAGTTATTGTTTGAAAGACTGTATGGTTGCAGGTTATGTAGACACAAATGGGATCCAATTACATTAAGTAACTGATGAGCATGGCTGTGGCAGCATAGAACTCAGCTCAAGTTATAAAATTCAAATGAAGCTATCCATGAACATAAATGAAAGTGTAAGTGCCCGAGCTGAGCTAAGATATGTCGTGCTAGGGTACCTGTGATGGCTGTCTGAAAACTAACATAGGTTTGACCACATGAGCGGTGGTCAAGTATTTATTGCAATGTACGTAAAGGCTAAAAGAAATGGAAAAGTCTTAGAAAAGAGATACCAAAAGACATATATTTAAAAGAAAAAAAGAAAGGTATAGCTTGCATAATTAGAAACTTCTCGGTAAAATAAAAAAGCTTGGATTTTAAGCTTATAGTTTAAATAACTGTTTTAGGAAATAGGAACAATTAGTGATTGATCAGTAAGCTTATTGGTGCAATGGAAAAGGGGTTTCCAAGGCTATGTCATGATTCAAAATGACCAGACTTCTATCTGTCTCCTACATAGGGATACCAGTAGCTCATATGAATCATGACTGATTAATGGCTTTCTCTGGGTAAATGTGATCTGAAATGTGGTACGTGCTTTTTATCAGGCTGTTTATTCCTTGAGCCTGATGTTTGCAAATAATTTCAGAGATGCTGCAATTAGAGCTTGCGGAGGTGCTGAAGAGCCCTCAGCTTTTACTGAAGCAAACCAAACATTTTTTGAGTTTTATATGCCAAAACCAAATCCCAGAACTCTTGGGTAGCTCTTGAAAGTATTCATATAAGTGTTCATACAAGTTTGTGAGAGGAAAATGTGTTGTTTTGCTTAAACTGAAATTCAAAGATTCAGTCTATTCTGATATAACCTCAGAAGGTATAAAAATGTGTAACTATTTACCTTGACTGGAATTTTGCAAGAAGATGTGGTTACATGCTGTGCTAGCAGAAGAATGGGCTATGTAAATGCTCCCGCCTTAGTGACAGGTGGTAGACTGACACTCTAAATGGTAGACATTTTGGAAAGAGATTCTTGGTTATGTTTCTGCCATTCTGTTACATCTGTTCCGCCTGTCCTTGCTGTGTGCAAAATTACACCTCCAGTAACGTATACTTTGAATTGTTTTTTTCTTGATTTCTGTTAGACTGAGTTAAAGCTGTTCTTTAAGAAAACCTGATTTTGAGGATTTTAATGCAGCCTTGATGCCTTTCAATTACAGTCCTTAGAAAACGTACTGCATAATCCTCTCAAAGGTATTTTGAGCAGACACAGTATAACTAGTTCACATAGCCAAAGTAGTCTGTCCACAGGATCATTCACTCAAAACTTAATAATTTAATATAGAACCAAAATGTCCATTGTCCAAAATGTCACATTTGGTTGTTTTGTTAGTACCTTTTAGGGTTAAAACCTCCACTGGAACCATTTCCTAATGGTTGTAAGACTCCAGTTTGGTTGGAAAAGTTTGAAAAGATCAGCAGGTAAATAACTAGGAGAGTGAGAAACACAGGACAGCAAAGAAGAAAGGTCTTGGTTTAAAAAAACATTTTTTTTTTTTAATGCCAAGTGTATTCTTGGGCTGTTTAGTAAGGCTTCCGGGGTGTACTTAGTCTTGTTATATGAGATGAAAGCTCTGATAATATCCAAAGGTCTGATGATACATAGGCTAAACATATGAAGAAGCTGAAGGGTGAATCCAGTTGTTTCTGCTGCTATTCTACCCAAGTGAGATGTGACCTCATGGGAGGACTTCAAAAATAGTGGTAGCAAAAATGGGATTTAAGGAAGGTTAACAAGTATCACTTTATATGGAAAAAATGATGAACATGTCATATGGTGAACCAGCATTGTATTGGCTCCCAGCCCTTGTTTTGTATGTAGCAGGGAGTACTTCAGAAAGAGGCCACAAACTTTACTCTGCTTCTGAAGTGAATGGGAGATGTCTACTACATCTCCTTGCCAGTGAGGATTAACAAGGAGAGGAAGTGCTTTGTGGAAAGTGAAAATAAATAGGTGACCTGCAGGGCGAAGTGATCAGGCTGAGAAGCATCAGCAATAATAATATGCTAAATGGGGAAGCTGAGATCAGAGACAAGTACACCATCCTAGCAGCAAATGAGGATCACCACCCATGGCAGAAAAGGAAAGGTTATGTAGGCAATAGGTGGTAAGATTCACCACCCACTGCTCCTAGGAGGAAGCAATATGTGACTGTCTCCTGAGACTGATGGAGAGAGCAACCTGTTCACCTGACAGTCCAGGGCATGTGTTGCCTCTTTGAATACCAAATCTGATATGATACTTAAAAATTTCTGAGGTTGATTGAGGCCACCCAGGATTGCCCACCCATGTGGGCACTGTGCTAGAAATGATCCCAAATGGATCAAAAGTGACATTAAAGCATTTAAAACAGTGTGAGTGGAGATCAGATTTTCCAGTTAAGGTTCACACACATATAGATATCCTGGAGATAAGTGAGCGATCACAGAATGGACAATTTTGTGACCATAGGATAGTGCACTCCTAAAGAAAAATGGAAAAAATGTGTTGCTACCAGTTGTTACCATTGAACTTACCAATTCACTAACCTAGTAAGAAGAGGGCTTTCTATAAAAGAAAAGGAAGATAAAAAAGTCTAACTGCATATATAAGTCTTGGACCAGGACAAAAACTAGGAGGTACAGTGTTATTCAAGTCTGTGTAGACAGTTGGCTCAGTCTGATGGACCTCTTGGATGACCATGATAAGAAGGAATAAGCAGGAGGAAACATGAAGTCTTAATACATGTTCAAAATTATGATTTAGTTGAAATAGAAGAGAGGTGATGTGACATGACAGAGAAGTTAATAGGGAGTTTTGTCTGGGGAAGGAGTCGTCCAAATATCAAAGAGGTGTGTTCTCATATTCTGAGATGCAGAATGCAGAGTGGAGCTAAGCCTGCTCAGGTTTTTTCAGTGATGAGGGGGGAAAAAACCCAAGACCACTATAACAATGAGAGTTCATGACAAGCCACTGAACCGGGATGATCAGCTGGACAGGGATTTTCGCTAGTGATTTGTAGAATCATCCAGAGTACAGGATTTAGTGATTAAATAGCAGATTTTAACTGTCTGGATTTCGGTTGGGAAAATAATATAGCAGGACATAGACTATGCAAGAGGTCCTTGAAATGCACTGGTGATGTTTTTGATAAAAATTGTGGAAAACAAAGCACGCCAACAACTAGAGATGAAAATATTCTAGTTTTGATTTTTGCTTTTGGGAGTGAACTGAGACTGTTCAGGCAGAAAGTAAGATAGATAATAGTGATCAGGAAGTGGTGGCCTAGGAGGACTACAGGCAAAACAGAAATGGTGGATTTTAGGAAAGTAGACTTCTGGAAGATATAATTTTCCAGGAAACTCATCTGAGAAATAAGGGAGCCAAAGGAGAGCAGAGATTCCTTAAATACATGAGTAGTAAGGACATACATAATTTTCCATTTTGCATGAAAGATAAACATAGTAAGATAGCAGCTTTTTAAAATCAGGAGTTCTTCATTTACCTCAGATGAAAGAAGGATGCAGAGAGGAAGAGAAAAGATCAGGTTAGTCTGAGAAGCACAGCAAAATCAGATAATGGCACAAAACAGGAAACAAGTTGCACAAGTAGCAAGAAATAATGGGCTGCATGCTCTAGCATTAAGAGGAAAGTTGAGGAACTTGCCATTCTGTGGAGGGGACAAATTTGGTTACTTGGGACAAATAACACCTAGGAGGCAGATGTCATTAATGTGTTTTTTGTTATCAGTCTTCACTAAAAGGATCAGCTGCAAGAGGTGGCTAATTCAGTGTGGTCCAGTGAGAAGGAGATGGGAATCTTAGCCTTGAATGAGGAACATACAGTTTAGAGACAGTTAAGGTAGGTACAGCAAAATTGGCTGAGCCCGAAGTACTTCCTCCCAGGGTAACTGCAGAATTACCTGCTGTAATCAATAGCCTCTGCAGCCAGACCTGGGATGGGGTGGTTGCTCATAGTTTTGTAGTGTGTGAACTCTGTGTTGGCAACTGAAATGAAATTTGTGTTGGTATTTGAAGTCATTTTCTCTTCTGCTGTTCTGTCACTGAGGAGTGACATAGCTTCCTGTCCTACAAAGTTATTCCAGTTTCCCACCTGTAATTAAATTACACCTGTAATTAAATTCTGTGAAGCCTGCTCTCCTGGGTCTTAAGATATACAGCTGCCACACCAAAGAATTTTAGACTGGTGTGTGTGTGTGGGCAACAAGGTTTTATGCTGGCTTTTGCTGTTTCTACCTGAGGAAGCCAAATAAAATGGTTTTCTTGAGGGGTGAAGGGGGATGCAGGTGTTCAAGTATTTGTTTGAACTGTATGAGAGAAGCAGAGTTAATAAATTCTCGAGCCATTTTACACAGCCTGTTTCCACCTGTAGCATGTCATTTTTCTGAGCTTACATGTGCATGGATTTAAATAGGGTGTCTCTTGGCAGGTTTTGCTTATGATAGTTGCTAGTCTGTAGCTAGTTCCTGAATTTTAGGGCTTACTTGGGCTGTAGGTTTAACTTGCATCCTTGAAAGCTGGGCAAAATATCAGTGTCTATAAATTTACTCCCATACTAGGTTTAGGGCAAATAATAGAACAATCCTAATTCTAGTCTGAAACTGGTGATCTGTTTAGTTAAAATCATATCAAATGTAGTAGTCAGTAAAGTAGTAATTTTTTTCTAGGCAGTAAGTTATGCTCTATGGAACGTAACTTAGATAAAAGTCTTATTTTTATGGTATTACAAAGCAACGTTTTAGAGCTATTTTTTCACAACAAAATTGTACTGTACTGGAGGTTTAAAAACTTTGGATAAGACTTTTATTCTCTGCTAAATTATGGGATGTTTGGGTAACATTTTGGAGAAAAATACAGGTGTGTGTGTGTGTATATATATGTATGATCTAAAGACCTCTGTGCAGAGATGCCTTAGATATATAGCATATATGTATGTATTTTGTATATACGCACATATGCATGCAACAAAGTTCTTTTTATATAATAAAACTGTATTGATGAGAACATAATTCCTTAAATACACATGTAAGGCAAATACAGAGGTACTGTAGAAATACAGCAGTTACATATTGCTACGTAACTGTTATTTTGTAATGTATGTATCTGTATGTGTTTGCACATGCATACTCAAAAAGCCACTTCTATGTGTTTCAGTCCTGATGCCAATGGATTCAGCGTCTGGAGCTGGTTCGGTTGGTCAGCAGGCTGTAGTTGCACACACAGGTCAGGCAGGTCTCCCAGAGATGATTCTGTTACTTGCAGAGTGGTGGAGAATAGGCTGTGTGAGTCCAGCACACCCCGCCGTGGTCTGCAGTTGCTGAACGACTCCTTGTGCTGTGAGAGAAGTGCTGAAATTGCTTTTTTGTCTTTGGCAGTACAAAACTACCTTGTGCGTGGTAAGAATCTAGTAACTTTTTTTGATCTCATGAACTAAAGATTAAATAGCTATTAATACAGTAATTACTGAGATGGGAATCTAATGGTGTGGTTGTGAAAAGTGGCATGGAGTATCTTAGAGTGAGAAGTGTCTGTAATCACTCTTGGGTGACTGAACTACACGCTGCTGATGCTAGATGTGGTCTTGCCTCTTCCACCCCAGCCTTCTCTTGCATACATCTCTGTCCCATCCCTTGTGCTGGCAAAAGTTTTCATGTAGCAGTACTTGTGAGCTGAATCTGTGTAGTGACGTGAGGGAGAAGTAAGCTGGGAGGAAAAAAGGTGAGATCAGATCCTGACCTGACTGGCATTACAGCTGTGTTAACACTTGAACAAGGTGGGTTGTATGGATGCGTGGCTGAGGACAAGGCAGGTATGCAGGACTTCCCACTTGGCAGCAGGCCACCCTTAGTTTCTGGATCCAGGGCTGGAGTGACCTCTCTAAGTGAGATCAGAAAATGTACTTTTTGTGTTATTCTAACTGATGACACAGATATAAAAGTCTCTCTGAAAACAGACTGCAGAAATGGGCATTCTCTCTTTGAGGATAAAATATAGCTCAAATAAATATTTATTACTGACCGATTACTGACCTATTTTTTCTGGTTTTGTCTTCTTGGCAGTATCAAGATCTAAAATAAAAATTCATTCTAAGTAATTTGTAACGTATCCATCATGCATAAAAATCAAATATGTGACATTCTTTCCCTGCTATATATTCCATGTATTGAAATTTAAAGCTTCCTCTGGACTACTTTGTAAAAGAAATACTAGTTAATGAAACATTTCATAAATATTGGGTGTACTAACTGAGCAGGTTTTGTGAGAATTCTGAGTTCTAGTACAGGACAGGAATGAGGAGCTACAGAATACCAGGACTTGTTTAGCAGAGATCATGTTGCAACATAAAATTAAAGAGCTCAGTTCCAGAGAATGAAGATAGAAGCATATTTTACCTTCAGTGAATGCTATGCTTTTATTATATCATAACCAGCACTCTTTACTTAATCAAAAATCCCTGTTGATTTCATTGGGAATGCAGCCAAAAGAAATAGCGCAATACCAGGTTCTTGGGAACTACTCCATTGTCTTGCATATTGTAAAACTGATTAAGATGTGTTCAGAAAATGAAATGTTTGTTAAATTCTGCTAAAACAGAATGATACAGCCTGTATACAACCCAAGATACTGATAAATATGTTTATACTTTTATATAACACGGTAAGTGTTTACTCGAAGAAATTTTACAAGCAATCATGAGTGTCAGCAACTTCTGTTCATAACACTTTGAACATGATTAAAATGGAAAGAACCAATGCATGAGTTTAGTGGGATCATTTTTCAAATCAGGAAAAGTGTTGATATCTGGCAACATGGTATTGATAGTATTTGCAAAGCGTTTATTCAGGTATTTGGTGCCTGTAGCTTCAATTGCTTCACTGTGTTCCATGATGCAAAAGTAAAATGCTTATGGTAATAGGAATACCTTTCAAAAGAAGTATTATAATACTGTTTTATTGTAATAAGTGTTATGTGTGCAATAAGGCATGAAATCTGAGCTCATTACATAAGCTGTATATACAAGCAGTTGAAATTTTGTTTACAGGCTAGTTTATGCCCCTAATCAAGACCTCTGTTTATAAACCAGCATTCTTCATCAAGATACCCACTTCATGAATCCTTAACACAGATTTCCAGGCTTGCCGGGGAGTGCCAGGTCTGGTTGTAATTCTGCAGCAAAAGAGAAAGTGAAATAGTTTACCTTTTCTTAGAAATACTCATAATTGCATAAATTGCTTGCTGTTCAGATATGCCAAATAAGTACTTAGAGGTCCACTTCATCTGAAATGAGGACCCTGCTGTGGCGCAGCCTGTTCACTGTCTGCACTGCAGAGCATGCCAACATCAGCATTACAACATGGATATGTAATTGCCATTTGGATAAAAATATCAAGATTAGCTGAAATGTGGCTACTATGTGTGACATCATACCGGTTCCAGGACCTACCCGAAAGGTTGAAACCCAGGTGTCCTGAGCTTAGAGCCTTCCTAAGAATGGATCTGTCTGCCATGGACTGATGAAGCAGAAAGAGATTTTTCCTGTCTCTCTTTTCATCCTCTGGAAGCTGTTTTCATCACTGAGCAAACTTCTCTGCTTGCTTCTGCTGCTTAAGCCTCTGCTTAATTGTGCCTTGAGTGTATTGTTGAATGCCACCAGTGTTGAGGCCTGTCAGCGCTTTGTTGGACCACTGGTGGAATGGAGCATTTAGGGGATGCAGCCTCCTGAAATTCTTGAAGATTTCATCAGTTTGTCCTGTCATTAGGTTAGGGCATATTCTTGTTGATGGTTTCAGACCTTTGGTTCTTTTATGTATTGTGTTTGTTGGCAGGGGGGTGCTACTTTAAAGAGCTGCCTGAAGCTTACTGCTAAGTGATAGTGCAGATTGTAATTAATGAATTTCTCAGCAGTGTGAGTTAGGTTTGAAGAATGCATAGAACAAAGCATATGCCTTGAGTGAAAGGCGATTCTGAAAGTTGCTGAATTCTCAAGATCGCCAGGATTTGCACATGCTTATTTCTATGTGGTGGTGGAATGCCACAGCTAGTGTGGGCTGGCACGTCCTGTTCCTCTTTGAGTTTATGGAATGGCAAAAAAGCTGACAGAACTATCTTCATGCAAAGGCAAGGACCTGAGAAACTGTGTTGCCTTACAAGTCAAAGCTCAACCTTTCAAGGCTTTTTCCAACCTTTTCTTGTGCACTGTCAACAATATTGTCCTCTGATGAGGAAACAAGGGGGGAGGTTGTGGTCTCCTCCTCATTATATCTGTTGGTACTGCTGTGAAGAAGTTTTACTCTTTCCCAGTCAAGAGTACATAGTGCTTTGAATTTTTGGTACTTTTACCTCATTTGTGATAATTTCTGTTCTGTATTCCTGTTGTTATCCATGCCGATTTTGATAGTCATCAAAATCTGTTTGAAAACAGATGCAAAATATTAATTCAGCTTCTGGCCGAATTTAGACTGTCATTGGTCTTTGTTCAAACTCACCAAATCATGATCTGCCTTTTTTTTTTTTTTTGGCTTTGCTTTTCTGTACTATGCCAGGAAAATTTGGCAAGTCCCATTCAATTTCCATGTTGTTGTAGAGGTTAGCTGACCCTGATAATCCTTGCTGCATTTTTTTGGCTCTTTGCATGTAGCTAGTAGCCTACTTTGCAATGGTTCTTAATTTAATCAGATCTAGAGTCCCCTCCAGATGTCTGGAATACAGATTCCTAGTTATCCTGGCACCTTTGACTTAAAGATATTCCAGTCTCTGAATTCCTCAGTTCATTTGAGTTCCCTGAAGAGCTCTCTAGGTTTACTGAAATTTACATTTTTGAAGTTGATAATTGAGTTATGAAACTATTATTTTAGTCCTTTGATTTAATTTATGCTAACTCAGCTTTCAATGATAAACTATTTGATTTCGTCATGTAATGAAGATTTAAATTTAAATAATGTATATTTTTGTTAGCTCTGGCTATTTGTTACACAGGTTTGTTGGCTGTAACATCCAAGAGTGGGTTGCCTCTACCCATATCGTTAGCTGCTATTACTGTCTACAGTCAGTTCTAATCTTTTTCAGGAAGTTTGTCTCCTGTCACAATAGGTATTGTCACAATATTTAATAGTATTTCTCTTTCCAATGATGTCACTGTGATCTTTATCCATATTTATATCTGACCAGGGATCTCTTATAAACTTTCACCTTGATTCCAGCAGAAACTCTTTTTATCTTTTAAAAAATGGACTTTTATCAACGAACATGCTTTCCTTCATAATGCCTTATAGCTTGTTGCATATCCCACTGCTCTCATCTTTAATATTATCTTCCCTGAATGGTATCTGTCCTTCTACATCTATACTCCAGTTCTGAATTCTATGTTATCAAGCTTCTGTTTTCTCCTTAACATTCATTTTCACATCCTATAAAAGTATATCAAAATCTTCTATTGTGTTGAGAAAGCTCCTGAGACTTGTTTACACATCGGAGTTGTTTCTTACTCCGTTGCTTATACAGAGCAGACTCAGGCATGTCATCTCCTGTTACCTGATTGCTGTTCACGGTCTTAATTCTTTTCATTTACCATATGTTCTCCTGCTACCACAGCTTTTTTAGCTCTATTTCTGAGTTCTCATTTACCCTATATTTTGTCTTTCCACTAGTGTTTGGAGATCTGTCATTTCTCAGTTGAAAACTGTTCTTATCAGTTGTGTTGGCTTTGATCCCAGGTAGCTGTTCCCTTGGGCATTCAAGTCAAATTTATCTTTTGAAAAATGACTTCCTTCAATAAATGCATCTCAACAGCCAAACATTACAGAAGTTTCCTTATACCACTCATAATTTAGCTATTGGTTAGTTTATTCTCTTATTAGGCTTTTCACTCCTTGTCTGGAGACTTGATGTCCCTGAAGTTCATACAACTATCTACTTGTTTGCAAGTCTTCCCTGAAGCAGTTAGTTCTTGATAGTTTTTTCCAGTGGGAATTGGGCAGTATTGGTTTTGGGGGTTTGTCATTGTTTTCCAGATTCCTTATGATGCTTCTCAGTTGCAGGTCCACCTGCCAGTTGCACCCAACAGACATAATACCATTTTGGATTTTGATCCCCTTCCATGACGGGACTAACAGCCCGTAATAAGGAGGCTGCGGTCACACAGACCTGCCTCTCCACATGGTGCTGTGAATCTCTAGCCTTCTCCTCTGTGTGCCACTTTTAATGCTGTCTGGAGCTCTGAAGGTCCCTTCTGTTTTCTTTCAGTGGTTCTGGGTACTGACTTGGTTCCCCTTCAGTTTCCAATGCCTGGTATTCTCATTTTCTTATTTCAGAGCTAGGATCCATTTTATTCCTTCTTGCTACCCTTATTTTTCCTTTTATTCTCCAGGGCATCAAATCTCCTTCTCAGTTCTTTTTCATATTCACAAGTCAGTCTAGTCCTTTGACTTGTCCTTGTATTTTTCTTCCATGGGTTGCCATCCTCAGCTAGCAATGCTTTTCATCTCCTCTTGTTGCAGTATACAGCTGGAGGTTTCATAGAGATGCTCCTCTCTTCCCTTTTGTCCCAAAAAACCATGTTAGCTCTAACATCATCAATTGAATTCTCAATCTTTGAACCCACTGTGTGTGTGTGTGTGTGTGTGTTCCAGGTATCCACTGAGGGATAATGAAGATCCCACTATTTCATTATCTTGTACCCTTATCCTAGTATGCTTCAGGGATAAGCATCATCCTTTATGGAAGTCTAATTGCCATTACCTATCCATCCCTGTCTTGGAGTTGCAACCAGAAGAGCTGGTCGCTCATCTGACATACGCTCTCTTTTTATTTTCTGTTTATTGAACTACCTGAATCGAATCCAGATTACCTGCTGTTCTCAAAGGTGACATCATCATTGTCCTGTATGTTATTTGTGCCTTGAAACTTCATAATGTCTCTTGGTAAAGATATTACACATTGTGTATGCTATTCTACTGTTTACTGAGACAGGGACAAGAGCAAGTTGTGCCTCTGTTGTTCCACAAGGATTTTTGTTTAATACATATATGACTACATGGGCATTTCTTTTGTTCTATACCATATAAAATATTAGTTTACAATGAAAAATCTCAACAGTATATTCAAAAATATATAATTATAGAAGTTGTGACTGCAGTCCAGAATTAAATACATACTTTGACTAATCTGAGTAGTGCTGCAGTCCCAAATGTCTAATTTAGCACTGTGCAAATGTATTTTATGAAAAAAGGAAAGAACAGTTTCAACAAGAAGCTCTAAGTTCAGAAAGGTGGGAGAGTGGTCTTTAAATCAGAAATCCACCAAATCCACCAAGGTGGTGGTACCAGGACTTGGATGGAGTTTGTGGGGACTTTTTCAGGAACTTGGGAATTTATGGACTTAGGAACTTGTAGGACGAGATGTTTTCTGATCTGGGGCTTTGAGAATGGCATAGTGCAGAAACACTGAATTAGGGATGATTATACAGAGAGCCTGTACCTGGATCCATAGGTCAGCTGATTCAGTGATTAAATCAATCTCTCTGGATTTTTAACCCTTTTTTATCTAATGTTGTTGAACTTTATATTTCACTAATCATAGGGGACTTTTTATTATAAAGTTCTCTTAGTAGAAGTACTTTGACTGTAACGGGCTCACATCTTAATCATATCTTGGATGCATGAATGAGTGCTGATTTAGGTTTGTGTGGTTTTGGTTCGTTGGGTTTGGTTTTTTTTTTCATTTGCTGCAAAGCAGGTTTTCCATTGCTGTAAATCAGTTCAGAACCCCTTCCAATTTTCCAAAATCATCTTGAAATTTAGGACACCAGAATCAAGGATAGTCTTGAAAATAACTTAAGTTAGTTAGTTTTCCAAGTGTCTGGAACTTATGGGTTTGGCTTCTGCAAACTAAATACAAGGAGTTTTATTAAAAAGAGGCTAAATGTATAGGCAGAAGTAAAACTTCTCCAGTTGGAATAATTGTCATAAAAAACCCCCCAAAACATACTGACAACTCAGAGCAAATGCGTATTACCTGTATGTGTTGTGGGGGGAAGTCTTTGAATATCAAAGGAAGGGTGCCATGGGTAAAGAACATGAGTAAACATGCCATGAGTAAATAAGGTTTCTGAAAATGTGAAGAATTCCTTAAAAATGTTGAGGTTGTAGCTGAATGACAATTGAAAGGCAGTTAAAAAAAAAAAGTGTTCAGAAAAGAATTGAAGAAATAACTTGCAAGAGGCATAGACATGAATAACAAATCACTTTTCCTGGTGTGTTCAAAAAGTAAGCCTGCTGGAGACCTGTTAAGTCCAAGAGGTGATCAAGATATGAAAGAGGAGACAATATAGGTGAAAAATTAAACTCTTTTTTTTTTTATATGTATGTACATTCAAGAAGAACTTGGTGAGCTTTTCCAGATGGTAATCCTTTTTGATGGGGAAAAATGTTGGAGGATCTTTCTCAAATCTAATTATTGATGGATGAGGTCTCTGAGCAAATGGACATAAAGGACAAGAATAAATCTCCAGACAGAGATGACATTCACTCAAGAGCTCTAAAGAAATTTGGAAATGAAACAGTTGAATACATGACCAGTCATTTAAATCTATATTGGTACCAAAAATGGCTAATGTGATGCCAGTTTTTAAAACACTGTCTCTGGGGAACAGCTAGGGAACTACATGCCAGTAAATTTGCTGTCAGGTAAGCTGGAACAGACTGAAGAATATTGATATTAGGTGGACAAGTGGAAAACATATCCTTGGGATAAGCCTTCTTCTTTTGTTAAAAAAAAAAAAAATCAGGTCTGTCAGTGTTCTCTGGATTCAATAAACATATTTCCAAAAACAGTTTATCAAGATTTCTCACCAAAATCTTCTAAGAACTAAGAGACCATGAGATAACAGGGAAGGTTCTCATATGGATAAATAGTGGATTATAAACTAGGGAAAAGGAGAGCATGGGTAAAACATTGTTTGCCACAGTGGAAGGAATTTGCTTATGAAGTCTACTATTCTGTGCTGCAATGTGCTTTTTAGCATATTCATAAATGATCAGAAAAAGAATGAATACTGAGGCAACAAAGTTTGCTGATGATACCATCTACTGATGATAAAAAGCTGCAAAGCAATCCAAGAATGCTATGATAAAACAGCTGATTAAATTCAATGTAGATTAATATATAATGATGCCCTTAAGGGAGGGGGGAAAAAAAAAAAAGAATGGTCCTAATTTTACATATTCTTGGATGGGTTGTGACTTGACTATTACAACCCTAAATCTCATTCTGAGTGGTAATAGATAGCCTTATGGAAACAGGAGAGCAGTGCCAGTCAAAAATCAGATGGAATATTATGAACTATTGTGAAAGGAACAGAGAACAAATCAGAACCTCATTATGCCACTTTGCAAATCCATCATGTACAATCATGGTGAATATAGTGCGGAATGCTAGTTTCTCAAATTAAAAAGACTATTATCAAATGAGAAAAAGCATTTGGAAGAAAAAAAAAAGAGATGGGGATGATGTAAGAATGAAGTATCTGAGTTTTTTTTATTTTTGAACAGAAAATACAAGAAAATGAAAAAAATATGGACTTATTTGCACGTTTGATGTGGATGAAGAGCCATTTTCTCCCCCCCCCCCCACCCCCCCTCCATTTTTTTTAGACTATTTCCCTGCGTTGTGATCAGTTTATGGGCAATATGTGGACCCAAAGTATCAAAAAAGAGGCTACTGTGTAGCCTGGGATTAACACTTGACAAAAGTGACTTTTTACTGTGAAGGAAGCAGGTTTAGACATATATGTGGAGCGCAGATGATGCCTTCTGACCCTGCAGTCATGATGGAGGATCCAAAATACTGTAAGAATGCAAGAAAACACACATAACAAAGTTGGTGTCCCTAAAAAGCACGTGGAGATGATCATCATGTGGCACATTCTGGCAGACAAAAAAAAAAAGTGTACACAGTTTGAGAAGAGACAAGACTTGTAGTGAAATTATATCACTTTGCAAGAATTTACAAGACCTCAAAACATATCCAAGTATGATAACAAGACTGCTAGATTAAAATAATTCCCAATAAAGGCAATGGATAACATTATAATATTAATCTAATATAAAATGGGATATCAGATTTTTTCTATTCAGTCGAGTTGAGCACTAGCACATAAGCCGTGGTGAGGCCAAGGACGAGCATTAAAACAGAAGATAGAGGTGGCCAAAAGAAGATGAATACACTTCAGGGCAAAGGCTTCTGAACATAATATCCTAAAGCAATATGGTAAATAAAAGTATGGGTGAACAAAAACAATGTGAAAATGTGAAAATACATAAAAGGCTCAGCATGAAAAGGTGTTTGTAACAGTAAAATAATGGCAAACCCTTTTCACCAGGAGAGGGTAATTGCTGGAGGAATGAGGGAATTCGAAGAAGTGTTTGAGGGCTTCATCCTGGGAAAAAAAAGGAAGTTTTTAGCATGCACAAACAGAGCTAAATTCACTCATTTCTTTCATGACTTGTGTCCTGCAGCAGCAGAGTATGATGTGCCTGTTGCTATGGAGGGCCTAGGGGAAGTAATCCATAGAGTGGGTACAGTTGCTCTTCTCTGTAGGGGTGGAAAAAACCCCACACACAATAAAACGTTTTCTAAATTCATACATCCTTAATAACCATGTATGTAAAAAGGGGAATACTTTCAGTACTGCAGTTGGAGATATCCAGTAAATACTGCTTGATGCCCAATGTTTGGCTTTTTAAAAATTATTCTTGATGCAGTGATAGAGGTCTGGCAAGTGTCCTGGGAGAAAGAGAAGGTGTGCAAACATATCTATGTTTTCAGCAATCTGTTTGGAAAACATTGTTTCCTCAGACTGCTATATTAGTTATCATTGGCACCTAATGCATTTCACAATCAAGAATGATAGAAAGTTAGTCCTGTAGTGAGCACTAAGACCCCTGTACGGAACCTTTTGATTTAGGGCAAAACTCTAGAAACGCTTTGCTACACGGTACAAAGGAGGCTTTAAAAAGAGCCCGAGCTCTAAGCTGAAGTGAACCAAGGAAAAGTGTACACTGTCTCATGTAACACCATTCCTTGGAAGAGCCAAACGTGCTTTAAATGGACTTCAGATGGACAGTGATGTTGATACTATTAGGGCTTGTGCCATAAGAATACATGTATAAATAATGCCTTAGAAATGTGCTAAAACTACAGGCAAAAAATAAAGCAGGAAAATCCATCTGGGGAGCACAGAGGAAAAAAAGATCCCATGCAGTAAAGTGAACAGTTATTAGCCTTGGCTGCCCATCTCTTCTTTCGCTTCTCTGAGGAAGCTCTCCCTGAACATGCTGTCGCTAAAAAGGTCACCATGAAATCAAATCCATTTGGGCTAGCCCTCGCCTACTTTAATAATAGCTCCTACTGGGAGGTTGGGGTGTTTGCAGTGAAGTGTGGGTACAGCTATGCCATCACAGGGTTGTGAAGACAGGAAGGCTCTTCCTGAAGAGGAACGTGGGGTCTAATTGACGGTGTACTTCAGCTACAGATGGACAAAGCAAAGCTTGGTTTGCTGCCTGCTACCACTTTTTTTTTCTCAGAGAACCAAAAATATGCATGTCTGTAGAGTCAGAATGTTATGTTCCAACTGCAGGTGTATACGGGCAGAGCAAAATGAAAACCTCAACATTTTGGTGTTCAGGAGAGACCCATAATTCATAAAAACAATGCTGTGCTATGATGTTACAGAGCTGAATGATTCCATAGTGGAGAAACAGAAATAGTTTGAAATATTGTGTTTGGAAAAGATAGCATTCCTGATACATCAACATGTACTTCAGAGACGGAGATGTTTTTTCTCTGTGCTCAACAGGAGATGAATTACTGGTCACTCAACCAGCCATTTTGCTCAGGAAAGTGTTAGATAGAAAACAGCTACAGTGGGTAGGGTATCATTGGGGTAGGAAGGGACCTGCTGGTTAGAAATAAATCCCATGGCCTCTACAGCCATTTTGGGTGTCATTTTCCTAAAATGAGATGGAACAATGAGTTACCACTGCGTGATAATATAATGGGAAATCTCAGAGTGTTAGATAGTAGGTTATTTAATTTTTTCTTGGGAAAGGAAGATACAAATAAAATACCTGAAACTGCCTTTGCAAGAGGTTTTTGGAAATGGTTGTTGGGTGGTGTAGAAACTCAAGTAAACTGTGGCCAATCAGTTAGATCGTATACATTAAGTGAAAGATGCTTTTGCCAGGCTTCTTGGCTCTGAACATTACAAACCTCAAGATACAGAATACTTTTCTCTCGTTGTCCCAATGAGTATTTCAGATTGGAACAGCTTAGACAGGAAAAGTTGCAGAGCATCCCAGCAGAATTACCAAGGGGTTCATGTTGCAGGCATTTTGCAAGGGGCAGTAGGTGAGTTCAGATCTCCTCAGGTGGAGAGTGGTTAAGTAGGCTCGTGCATGTAATGGAGTGGCTGTTGTAAACCTGGGGTTCTCCGTAAAAAAAAGAGCAGTCTCCTTGGTTCTGTGTCTAACTCTCCATTCTATTGTTTTGCTGCTTTTGCAACACCCACGGTAAAAATAAAATGTTTCTTGTCAGAGAAAATGAAATATTTTGTTTTGCCCTAAAATGAAAGTAGCTTTGCTTTTCCATATTGTTGAGGAGAAAACAAACACGTTCCTACCTGCTACTGTCAAGCTGACTTTTTCATTTTGCTTGGTCAAGTTTTTATGTTCATTCTCCAAGCAGAAATCCATTGTTCACCCAGCCCTGCTCTATGTCTCTTAGTGATCAGCTGCTCCCTACTCGTTTGCAGAATGAAGGGCTGAGCCTTAATATGTGCCCTGAGCCCTTACATGCCAGAGGGGAAGGGACTGTGGCCATCTGCGTGCTGCTGAATTCAGTGCACTGTAAAGCAGTGTCTACCTCTGTATGGACGCTTTCTTGTAGTGGAGACAGGGTAGAGGGTACAAGGAATAACATGGTACTTTCAGTGAAATGTAATTAGACTACCTAAATTGGAATAAGAAACATGTAAGTTGAAAGAGGTGTATTCATGAGATTTTTAGTACTAGTTAATAGAATTAATGTTATATCTTTGGTAAAATGACATAGTTCTGATGGGAAACAAGTCATGAGTCTATAAATATTCTTCAGATCAATAAAACTATAAAACTTATATTAGCACATTCTGAGTGAGCAATCAGGAAGGGTAGAATAAATATAGAGAATGTTTTATCTTACAATAGATGGCTGGTCAGTGTTCAGCTTCTGTCAGAGGATATGCCTTAAAATGTGGCTACTGGAACATGGGGATACTGATTACCTGCTTTTTTTCCTAGATTTAACCCATGTCACATAGGTGACTTTAGAATGAACCTAAGTTTTCACCAGGATAAATTGCACTTTGATTAAATGCAACTGTTTCGACACTTCCACAAAGTAATTGATTTTGTGTTAGAAAGGACCATTAGATCATTTAGCTCAAGCTGGCAAGGTAGCACAACCCCTAGATCATTACATGCATAGAGCTTAACAACTCATAATGTGTTATACTCTTTCAGAAGGGTAGGGAACCTAAATTTCAAAACTGTAAGAGATGATTCATTATTCTATCTCATTGTTAAAAAATGGTCACTTAATTCTGTTTGAATTTGTTTAGTGTTAGCTATGAGTTATGGGTTCTGCTTTTACTCTTATCCACTAGATTAAAGAGCCTTTTAAACACCCGATGGTTTGTTTCAATGAATATACTCGTTCACTCTAATGAAATCACTGCTTGATCTTCTTTTGGTAAACTAAACCGATGGAACTTCTGAGTTAATTCAATGTAAGGCTTAGTTCAGTTTAAATCACTTCTGCACTTCCTCTGTATATATATATAATAATATATATTATTTCTGAGACTAGAAATACAGTATCTTCATTGTAGTTCTCATCAATGACATTAAGAGGTAAAGTATATCTTTAGTATTCTTACATACTGCTATTGTGTTTACATACGTTCACAGTAGCCTTTTGTGTGGCAGAGCAGGGCTGGGAGTTTGTGTTCAGCTGTTTGACAATTATTTAGGAGTCATAATGGATGAAATCACTGTTTTCCTGAATACAGTCCTTTAGTCAAGTGATATGACTGGTATTCCTTGCTTCTATATCCATGACCATGCATTTGACTGTATTAAGGTATATGCTGTAAGAATGGGCTTAAATTTACTAAGTTAGTTTTCAGATCACTCTGCACAATTGCCCTCTTTACCTTATTTAATATTCTGCAGACTTTGGTGGATCTACAAATCTGGTAATGAATCAGTTTTTATTTAATTCCAGATCATTTACAAAATATTGAATGGCATCAACCTGTGTAACACAAAATCGTTACCACTTGATGATTCTTAGTGACTATTTAAGTCACTAAATAATTACTATTTAAGTTCCATTAGTTATTCAGAACTTTATTCATTTAACGTGATTTTGAGTGACAGAGTGCTAGATTTTTTCGCCTCTTTTGAAAAAAATATTTTAGAGACTATTTGTCCACTGTTGACATCTGTCATGTGTGGTCACTGAAATGTATTTTCAAACTCCTTAAATCAATTGTTGAAGTTCCTATCTTTTACTTCTGAGATATTTATGATACATGATTGGCAACCCTTTCTGGAATCACAGTATCGCTAGTTTGGAAGGACCCCAGGAGAGTGTCTAGTCCAACTGTCATGCACAAAGCAGGGTCAGCTAAAGCAGGTTGCTCAGGACTGTGTCTAGTCAGGTTTTGAATATTTCCAAGGATGGAGACACCACAACATCTATGGGCAGGCTGTTTCAGTGTTTGACTACCCTGAGAGTAAAGAGGTTTTTTCTGATGTTTAAATGGAATTCCTTCTATTTCACTTTGTGCCTCTTGCCCTGCCACTGAATATGACTGAATCTGACTCCATCATCTTTATCTCCCCCTTTTTAGACACATTGATAAGATCCCCATGAGCCTTCTCTTCCACATGCTGAACAGTTCCAGCTTTCTCTAGCACTTCTTTTATGAGAGATGCCCCAATCTTCATGGTCCTTCATTGGACTCACTCCAGTAAGTCCACGTCTCTCTTGTACTGTGGAGCCCAGACTTTGACACGACTCCTGATGTGCTCTCACCAGTGCTGAGCAGAGGCAAAGGATCACCTCTCAACCTGCTGGTGATGGTCTTCCTAATGCAACCCCTTTGCCATGAGGGCACATTGCTGGCTCAGCTTGTTGTCAGCTTGGTCAGCTTGTTGTCCACCAGGACTCCTAGGTCCTTTTCTGCAGAGCTGGTTGGCCCCTGGCGTGTACTGGTGCATGGCGTTATTCATCCCCAGCGGCAGGACTTTGCATTTCTTTGTTGAACTTCATGAGGTTCCTCTCTGCCCATTTCTGCAGCCTCTTGAGGTCTCTTTGGATGGCAGCACACTTATCTGGTGCCTCAGCCGCACCTCCCATTTTTTATCATCAGCCTCACAGTGACATTAGCCAGCTCCCTCAGTACTCGTGGGTGCACCCCATGAGGACCCATGGACTTGTGTATGTCCAATGTCCCTAACTTGATCATCCCCCACCAAGGGTAACTATTCCTTAATCCAGCCTTTCCCACTGGTTTCAGGGGTCTGGGATTCCTGAAGGCAAGTCTTATGAGTGAAGACTGAGGTGAAGTACCTTGGCCTTTTCCCATGTCCATTGTCACCAGGTTCCCTGCCCCATTCAGTGTCAGGCCCACTTTTTTCACCTGTTATTCCTTTTGCTGTTGGTAGGCCTGTGGAAGCCCTTCTTATTGCCCTACATGTCCCTCGCTAGATTTGACTTCAGGTGGGCTTTGGCTTTCCTAATCCCATCGTTGTGCACTCAGACAGTATCTAGATATTTCTCCTGGATGACCTGACCCTGCATCCCTCTCTTGCATGCTTCCTTTTCATGTTTAAGTTTAGTCAGGAGCTCCTTGATTATCTATGTGGGCCTCCTGCCACCTTTGCCTGACTTCATACATGTGGGGATGGACCATTCTTGAGCCTGGAGGATGAGTTCCTTGAAGAACAACCGTTCTGAAAGCATTTATAAGTTTGGTTGCAAACAGCAAAGGAGAGTCTTGGAACTGCACATAGTGCAGGAATAGAAGTGTTTTAAAGTTAGGTGTTGTCAATTTCTGGGTTAAGTGGAAATACTACAGAAATATTATTTCCTTTCATTTCTGTCTGCACACAGAAATATAGAGGTGTGTGAAAAAATGTAAACTGAAAGGATTTGGAGAAGCAGATCCAAACTTATCTGTGAAGTTTTGGCTTTGAACAAAAAGCATGAAATTGTAGGGTAGCTGGAAGCTTAAATGGACTGTAGAAAATAATCTTTGAGCTTACTGAGTTTCTCTAGGTATGATGTAATTCCTGACAGGCCTCCAGGTCAATGAATATGCCTTCAATTCAAACAAATGCAGCTTTCTAAGATACAAGATAACTTCCATGTTGTATAATAACATAGTTGATGCTTCTGATTGCCATTGTCCCTATCAAGCAATCGTTTCCTGTTTTGCAGATCTATATAAGACAGCATGCAAAACTGCATTTCACTTTGCATTAATAGGAAAGATAACACATTTTACATGTTGTTGCATTTTCAGAGATAGCAAGGGAAGAATAACCTCTAACATTTTGCCTTCTTATGATGGTCCTCAGTGCTCAGCTGCTGAAGTTTGGGAAGGGAGGTTTTCTACAATTTTTCTTTTTTAAAATTAGACTGCACTATACTTTGACATTGCTTCCATGGAGAGAGATTAGAAGTATCAAATATTCCAGTCCTGCAACATAGCAAGGAAAAAAAAGAGGGCTTTTTGAAGAAAAAAATGTACACTTTTTATGTTAAGATTTTAATTTTAATAAATAAATGAACTCAGTAAAGAAATTTGAAAATAGAAAAAATTCTGTAAGTATATTGTATTTAGATACTGTATATAGCTGAGAAGTGTGTATGCTTCAGTGAAAATGTTAGGACTTTAGGGATCTGAATGCATGAGAAAGTTCATTTTGGGTGTGCTGTTTCAGCTCAGGCTCACTCTTTGGTTGAAGGTTTATGCTTGTTCAAAATATTTCATATTTGTCTTTTCCATTAAATTCCATTATTGTAAGTGCATTGGCTTTATAATAGCAATGGCTAGAAGATAGCCAGCTCTATAATTATTCAAATATGAAAGTTGCATAAGGAGAACAGGATACGCCAGTAAGAGGAGGTAATGGTCTGTATTGTTTTGTCTGATTGTTTTAGCACCTTGCAATTTCCTCAGCCATCAGACTATCCAAAAAAGTGTGAGTCTGAAAATCAGAAAAAGATGGGGAAGTAATTTGATGCTGTCAGTCTTATATATTTTGGCAACAGACTGTGAAAATGTGCAAGAATGTTTGCAAGTGGTTTGAATGAGTATGTGGAAAGATGTGGATCTGAGGTACCTTTTCAAAAATAAAATAAAACACTCTTAACACAAGAAGAACTTTTTATGTTTCCCTGGTGTGAAAATTATTAGCAGCTACAGGCAGTCCCCATCTGGGAATTTGGAGCCTACTGCCTGGTCTTTCAATCAGATTAGTTGGTGATACTAGAAGGAATGAATGATACTTGGAGAAACTGTGCATAGCTTATGACAACAGACAACTGAATCGGCAACATGTGGCTAACAGCTCACAGACATCTGGTATAAGCCATTTTCCCGAGGAATTAATTTTTGTTGAATATGTATTCCAAATCTTTCCTTCTCTAACGTAGGCGCTTGCAGGAAATTAGATGAAGAAAAAATAAATACTGTATCAACGTTTCAACGTTAACTTGACAGGAAAGGAAAAACGCTAGGTTTGGCCTTTCTAATTTTTCTTTCTACTGTCTTAAGAAGGACTGATGATCTATTGGTTCTGGGCTTTTTTGGGGGGAGGCAGAGATGAGAAAGATTAGATTTTTTTCCTGCTCTATTTTTATCCTTAAAAGTATTGGGGGATGTTGTGGCATGATTAACGGACGTGATCCAGCAGCTTCATGTTGCTTCTGGGGAAGAAAGCAGCTGTAAGTCCGGTAAAAAACCCCCCAAAATCCTGGTGGACAATTTTCCCTTGGTAGTGGATTTCTCCAGTGGTGTGGAGCTGACACAGTATTTCCATTTCTGTCTTCTGAGGACAGACAACGCAGGTGCCACTGTATCTTGTTTGGGCATTGACTGTTGTAACTTGTGAAGAAGGTTGTGAATTATAGTACATTGAATGGGCAGAGAATTTAACTTCTCTCCTTTGTTTTGCTAGTGCTTTCCCTAGGAGGATATAGGGAAGTGATATGGGAGGCTGGGATTTTTCCAATCTATAACCAAAGGGATGGGAGAGTTAAATATTCAACAAGAGAATTTTCTTTTATGTACCAGTAGTAGACTTGTTCTGACTGAGCAATTGTGTTCAATTTGTATGTAGCTCAAAAATTGCTGCTTCAGTTTCAGACGTAAAAAATAGCTTGTTTGTTCGACAGGTTGTTTGGAGTTTAAAATCATCATATGGTGTTGTAAGAAATGGTTCATTTTCTTACATATTTTACCTCCAATATTGATTATTCAACAAACACACACATAAATGAGAGAGAGGTTTGAAACAGCCTGGATAATATATTAGGACCTATCCACATGTCCCTTTTTGGCTGCAGTTGTGCTAGCCCAAGAAGTTACCCCCAGCAGTCTGTCACTGTTGGCTGCTCGAGTTCGCCATCTTCTGTGATCTGCTGGCTGAGCTGTGTGTGCCTGCTCACCGAGTTGTTCTTTAATTAAAATTACATGGGCTATGCTAAATAGTAGTCTTGAGATCGTGATTTTCACTGTTGAGCACATTTGACTTGTGCAGTCACTCACACGAGTGTTTTATGTGGTGGATGAGAGAAGGTAGTGATCTCTGAGCACGTCTGTACAGTCAGGTGTAGTCCAGGTCTGTTTATTAGTAGCCAGCTTGCATCTCAACCCATGTAGATGTGGCCCTGTGCTTATGTCCAGCTATATTTATCTTCTGTCCAGCAACATGTACTAGCAGAGATATAGTGCCACAGCCATCCAGCTTCCCTGGGTCTTTCTTGTAACTGTTCTTTTAGCAAGTGACCACTCAGCAGGGAAGGAGCTAGGGGATTTCATGGGCCACCTAGGAGTTGTATGTGCAATTTCCATTTGGAGTGCAGCCTGGTGTTTGTTTTGTCCACACTATTACTTAGGTTTCTAAAGCATTCTGTTCTTGCCTTCCTGATAAAAGTGGTCCTCCCTTGATATGTATCCAGAATTGCAAAGTTCCCATTCAAACATATGGTGTCATAGTTCTTTTTAATCCTTCCAGGTGATGAATACAGTATTCCCTTAGCAACTTATGCTATGCATTTGAAGGATCAGGGTGTCACTGCCTGTCCCATTGTTCCACTGTGAAATGAGTAGGTTAGGCTTCTAACTGGTGACGTTTCATTTGAAGAAATATTGCATAGGAGCCAGTTGCCCAAACATGAGCTTTCATTGCCAGTTATGATGCCTTCAGCAGCTGACTTCCAGTTGGTCTCTAGAGAGGTACAGATCTCTTCTGGTCCTTAGGCTATATCTGCTGATGTCTCAGGTACCTAAGATGTATGAAACAGCACTTGTTGCCTCTGTTTAGCAGCAGCAGACGTTCACCCATGATGTCAGTGACTTCAAAGGTAGTTGGTAAGTCTCAATGTTCAGTAAACTGGATGTTCTCTGTACAAGGAAAAGGACTTTAGGAAGATCTCAAAAGTCTGAAACAATATATTTATGTTTGTTTGAATGGCAACATAGGAGTGAACTAAATAATAATGTAGAAAGTCAGGAATAAAATAAGGCAGGAAGAGAAAAATTGAAATGGACGAAGAATTTAAGTAAAAGATTGAAGGAAATTTAAAAGATAATTCATAAACTTCAAGGAAAGCTTATTTTTCTGCAGGAATTCTATTAGTAATCAGCAAAATGATTACATTAATGAAGACTCATAAATGACTTAAGTTCTGAAACTTTTTAAAACTCTGTCTTTAACAAGAAAAATTAAAAAAAGGGCATCCTCAGAAATTTGTGTAACTTGAGGTTTATATTATTTGGAGAATAACATCATTAAAATTACCCAAACATGCAGAAGATAGACTGGAAAATTTGAATCGACCTTTTCTCTCTCTTAATTCTATAGCTTTATGACCAGAAAATAGTCGATAAAGGGCAAGAAAATGCTGGGAGGTATATGCTTGTATAATCTGCCACTCTAGATAGTCATCTTAAGGAGTTAGCAGATAAAACCTATCACATAATCCTCTGACAATTATTTTGGAAGCCCTGGGGACTGCAGATACACTGAAAACAAAGCCAGTGTAATGTTAGTCTTTAGGAGAGCGCCATCCCAAGGAAGTTCATTGGTGATGTGGAAAGCACTGGGCCTTGCACAGATACAACAAGCTCTTCAGACAGCTCTGGTTCCCACAGATGGTCCATCACGGAGGATGTAGCTGGCTTGAAATCTCTGCTGCTGAAGAGAGCCATCCCTGTTCATGCTTTCCACACGCCTTGTCTCCCGCTCAGTTTAGACAAGGACATCATTGTCTGCAGGCGGTTACACAAGCGGAGAATGCCCACAGAAATGGGAATGATCTCCTTCGCCAGAGGCAGGGACTCACCATGGCAGAAACTGCCGAGAGCATGGATGCGAGGTACTAGTGGTCTGCCATAGGTTTAAAAACCTACACTGGCAGAGAGAGAGCCTGCAGAAGTGAAGGTGTTTCTGTCTTGAACTTCAGGGATTCTGGGAGCCGGGAGGTAATGTTTACAGTGGTAAATGGACTGGAGGCAATATTGAAATGAAACCCCAAAACATGTAATTGCCAGGGTCAGGGAACACAAAGGCTTCTTTTTCTGCTTCCTGGCTAGTGATACTGTGTAGCTCCAGATATTGCAGGCACATGTGCGTAGCTCCTTCAGAATGCTCGCTGGCATCTTATGACCTCTTTTGCAGAGATTTTGTATTTTTCACTTTGAAGTTGCATTTCTTGATGCTTCTTTAATAGCTGGCAGCTGCGAGTTCCCAGACCATTCCCCTGTGTTGCTACCATGATATCTTCCTGGCAGAAAAACTTCAGCTCGGCTCCCTGCAGATGTTTACCAGGCCTGCAGTCTGTACCAGTCCACAGACTGCTCTGGTTTACCATTTGACACAGTTATTACTTTTTTTTTATATTTTTGGTAATAAACAAATTGTAATAGTCAACTCATCAGAAGGCTGCTTTCCAGCTCAACAGACTGGGATTTTATACTATGCCATCAAGGGGATATTCTGTTTTTACAAGGTATTTTGGAGTTTATGAAGGTGCAAGGACAATGCTGAAGGACTGTCTTAGGTAGAGGATTGTAACGTGACATGGTTCATAATCATATTGTCTGTGTCTCTTGTGTATCTCTGTCTCTCAAGGGAACAGTTTGGTTTATTCCACACTGGAGCTCAGGAGTAAATTATTATGTTTGTGTTGAAGTTGGCTATGGTATTCGGCCATTCCAGCAAACCAAGGAGTAAACCAAACTGACAGACTTTAAGCTTACCTGTGAACTTGGGTCTATTTCTGAATAAATGACAAGGGCAGCAGTTCCCCTGTTGTCCATGATGTGTTCTGACTTACATGGAAGTAGACTTAGAGTGAAGAAATGAAGCTCTCTCCTTTGACAATCAATTAAGGGTGCTGATTAACTCCATCTTTAACAAAAGCTGATCACTAGAATATAATCATGTGATGATGAGTTATGAAAGTGATAAATTCTCCTATGTTTATATACAAAAATGTTTCTTGGGCAATATAAAAATGTGCTGCATCACAGGTCCGCGTTATAATGCATGATTTTTATGGATTATAGTACATTTTTAGTTTTGTGGCGTTGATCTTTAATTACTGTTTTCTACAGAAAACATGGGAAATGTCAAGCAGCATTCTTTCTAAATACTGTAATTTTATGGAAGACTTTATAAAATGTTTTTGAGAACAATTGTGAGTTATAATTTAATGGGAAAGGTGAATAACTTTAGCAGAGACAAATAACTTCAGCAGTGATGTATGAATGTGCACTTGCAATTAGGCTGATCAATGTCTGCTATTAATGAGCATATCAGTAAGAAAACTACTTCTATGGCTTTGTTTAATATGGCCATAGAGAGCAAAAGTAGCTAAACCTAATTTTCCACTTTGTCTATAAGTAATATAGAAAGTAAATAGTATGTGATTAAAGTGCCTATGGTAATCCTGCTCCCCCCCCCCATTGATATTTACGCTTTTATCTTCATGAATATTGATTTTTTTTTTTTCCATTTGAATAAACAAAGGAAAACAGATGAAAACTGTCACCACCTAACCCATTCAGTTTGTTTGTCTACTAACAAATGCTTTCCACCTTAGAACTTTGTATGAAGTGCTAACACCAATTAGTTACTCTTATCATAATCTTTCCAACTTCTCTCTTCCCATCTTTTTTTTGCTTTAGTGTCCTACTCTACTTCTTCACAGCTTATGAGCTTTTACGTGCCATGCATATATGCGTGTGTGAACCGTGCCTGACAGAGTGAGTCGAGAGTTTACGGCTAGGGCAGTGGACAGTGGCAGCAGAAACAGGTTAAATGTTTTGTCCTAAAGGAAAAAAAAATATCTCTGTCCCAGAGCTTGAAATATTTTTTTTGTTGTGTTCTGTGTGGTTACCCAGGTCTTCATTTTCTGTTTTCACAAGATGTCCCCCAAATCCCTTTTGTTCCCACCAAGTAAGACAAATAGGTCATCACATTCTTTGCACAAGCTCCTGATCACCAGAGGTATAACTGTTAAGGATGTGAACTGCCCAGGGATGATAAGCACATCGTCACTAATCTCATCCTTGTCTGTGTTGTGCCTATATGATACGCTTAACTGTCTCACCGATTCCTCTCTTTTTGTGTGTGTGTGTGCTGTGTGTTATGTGTGTGGGTGAACTAGCTATTTCTCTTTCACTATGCGCAGTTATCTCAGCAAAATGGTACAGGCTCTGAAGGTCACTGCCTTTCCTACACAATACACCAAAAGTCATGCAAGCAATTGCTGCATTATTAACTGTCAGGCCAAAGTTATGAAGAATCAGCCTTAGAATGAGGAAAGTACATATAAACTATAACGTACTTTAAATGAGCTAAAATTGCAGCTACAATTAAGTGCCAGAGTCACACTGGCCGAAGCATGTGCAACTAACTAGACACAAAGCATTTCAACAGGACATTAATACAAACTTAGTACTAACAAGTATTGAATGGAAAGAGCTCATGGTGGTATAAATACAGGTAGTAACAGGCTACAGATTATGTATTTCCAAAAAAAAAAAAGCCATACCTTTGGAAGGCTAAGTCATCAATACAAATGCTGTGTACACTCACCAAAAGCCTGTGCAAAGATGGTTGCAATAACTCCAACTAGGGGAAGCAGGAAGGGGGTGTTCAACAATCTGGAGAGAAATAAAAGCTCGATAGCTGATTTTCCTTGTTTAGTTATTTTCATATATTTGGAAAAATCCAGTTGAATGAATGATGGACTTCCTGCCTTTCTTTCATTCAGATCACTAGATAAAATGACCCTTCCTGCCTTTCTTTCATTCAGATCACTAGATAAAATGACCATTCATTCCTTGTTTCTAGAGCAAAGTTTTCCATTTGAAGTTTTACATCTCTAATAAAAAAAAAAAAGTCTGCTTGAAAAATAAAAGTGAATGTCATTCAGTGCAACTCTAAATTTCCAATAAATAAATAAAAAATTAAAATGTTTGGAAACTGTCAAGAATCCAGAAATATTGACAATATGATTTTGACTGTGGTTTAGTCTTGCACAGTTCATACAAAGTCTGAGAAATACAGAATCCTATAACTTCTTTGTTTCAAAATTTAAATGTTTCATACAAAAAAAAGATCATTTTTAGTATTGTCATTTAAAAATGCAGTGGTAAGAAGAAATACTCCTGAAAAAAGTCACTAATAATATGTCACATCTGGACTTTAATGAAATATTAATGCTAAGTTATGACAAGAAAAGTACCTCTTTCCCATCTTTCTTTTATCTAAATCGTTTAATATTTAATACTTTATAATAGAGAGATAGAGTAGACCAAAGTAGAGTTTGATACTGTTTTATTATGCATGATTTTATTACCAGATAAGAGTATTTAAAAATGTTTAGAATATTATAGGGTCAGGTACAGAATATTTAAAGCTATGTAATGCATTTTGTAACAGATCCAGAAATTCAAGATATTCCTTGCCAAAGGAGACTGTAGATATAAACCCAAAATTTTTAGGAGAACCATCATGAATAGAAATATCTACATCGATGTTCCTTATTGGTCCCTTAGAGCTTGGGATATTCTATGATTCTATTTCATTGTTGCCATAAATATAGGAAGGTCTTTTTTTTTTTTTTTTATGTTAGAAAGGATGGTGCATTGAATGGCATGTCAAATATGGAGTGTGGCATAAAGAAGTTTAAGTTAAGCCTTATTGAAATGTTAGAAGAACGCAATACCTGAAACCTGATGAAGTGTATGATTGACAGTTGCATAGAGACAGCTTTACATATGAAGTGATCCTATTAACCGTATCCGTCAACTGAAGAGAGTAATCAAATGCTGAGACAAAAAGTATATTTAGTTGGTGCTATATAATTTCATTTAACTGATGCATCCTGTTGGACTTTGCTGACTTTATTCTTCATTGCAAAACAAACCCAGGTAACTACTCACAAAGGACAGTACTAAAACATCACAGGATGCACAAAGGGGTTACACAGACATTATTTTCGAAATCAAAATGGATATTTAGAGATATTGAAAAATATTGAGAGAGAACACAGCTTGCAAAAGAACTTGGAAATACATGAGGTGGCCACAGGCACGCTTTAGGGAAACAGAAAGGTTCTTCTGAATCAGATCGCTAAATGGAATTTAGCCATCAAATGCTTGGCAGTTGCTATTTCAACATATTTTAAGTACTCTGACATAATGTCATGTAATAGTAGTTTGACACAGGATCTTTGCCCCTGCAGATTTATGAACTTTTAAGTTCTTGGAATAGGAATCAGAAGTAACCATTCAAAAACAAATTGTAATCAATGTGAAAGCAAATTTGTGACAAACCAGTGACCTCATTGTCTCCTTTGAAAAGGTGGAAGGTACATAACTCACATTCACTTTGGATACTGCAGATCTTTGACGGAAGCAAGTGTTTCTTTTACTTGGTTCACCTCTACCTTTCCAGAAAGAACAATTAGGCTACATTGTCCACCAGAAACTGTTTGTGTGGTTTAACTGATAAATCATGCAGACCAATGTTTCATTGTCTCCTTGTATTCCTCTGTATATCTAATCCCTCTATTTTCTGCTGCTGAGTCTCAGATTGTAACCTCTTGGGAACAAGGACCAACTTCTTGTTCTGGCTTTAGTCTCTGTTTGAAGCATGTCAGCAATACCTGGCATAATATAAGACGTGACAGTGATTTGGGCTCAAAAACCCAGCAATTCCCGCTTTAAGTCAATCTTTGAAGTTGAAAAGTGTGTTCCATGCTTGCAGGGAAGTCAACTCCCTAAATAGAGAGTCATTGTCATAGCCAGAAAGAGACAACAGTACAACTCGGGTAACACCTTAAAAGTATGATTTCTCTGTTACCCAGACAAAATGTTGCAAATCTAAAACTGAATTGGGGAAAGCATCTTTCTTTATATTACTTACATGAATAAAATTACATGATAAAACCACTTTTATACATGGATTCTATTAACTCGAATGACAAATAGATTATTTCAAGTTATTGTTTCCTCAAAAGTACCTATTCATTAAACACATAATTAAGCCCAGTTACCTGTATGCTTCATTTAAAACACCAAAGAATATATTCAATAGATAGATGAGAGCCTAGTGAGATTTTTCGGAAGTGCTAAAACAGTGTGCTTGAAACATTTTGAGTCATCTGGATAACCTTACAGTACAACCAGAGGTGAATAGGTAATTGAGAGTAGAGTTAGAGAAACTCAAGACTCTAAGCTTAATAGTATTTTAACAGAAAATTTTACTTACATAGTGAGAAGGACAGCTAAAAAATCCACCATCTTGCAGGGATTAGCATTAAATGGTGTGAACGAGCCTAGAATTTCTGTTTTGTGATGAAAACGACAGCTTTTTTAGATAAAAGGAGGAAGAAGCTTTGAGCCATTTCCTAAGTTAATATTTCTGCCCTTATTTTAACCATTTGGTCTCAGCAGTGTAAGATCTTCCTCTGTGGCCAGCTTTAAGCTCCCTGAGGAGTCAGAAATGGCTAGGTGTGCTCTGAGCATGCCTGGCCAGCTCCTGCAACTACGCGGAGTTTAACAACAAGGGAAAAAAACACCCCACCCTTATGCTGGCATTAACTTTTGCTATGCCTGATGAGTAATAAAGAGCCTTTCTCAGAAGAAGAGGGTCTGGGTTCTGGGTAATTCTCAGCCTGAGGGAGTTGGAATTCACAGGTGAGACTGATAATAATTTTAATGGTCCAAAATACTCACTTAAATGTATTATACAACTGCAAATAAAAATATGTCTAAATGGGTGGTAGGTGTCGTCCCCCTCCCCCAGTGTCAAGAATTCTCATTAAAATAGTCTTGACTTAACTTGCCCACCAGAACCAGAAATCCTTAAGAAAAGGCAGTCTGACTGTGGTGCTAAAATCCTAGACCCCAGAACTTCAGTGTAAAGAAACAGGCAACGGGGGAAAGGAGAATCATTGCTTCCTTGCAGCAGGTTGCAGTGTTGGGTCATTCAGCAGTCAATAATGAAATGGGTAGCACCCTCAATTGCACATATTTCACTCTTAGTGTAAGCTCTGTCATCCTTCTTGGGGATTAATAGTTGTACGGAGTGGCTCCTTCAGCAGTCAAGTGCTTTTTCACACGAACCTTTCCTCTGCTGCCTTCTGGGAGTTAAATGTGCTGGCTGATGGGCTTAAGTCTTCTGGAGCCGGGCACAGAAAAAGAATGTCCTACTAAAGGCTTAAAATCTTTGAGTTACTCTTTGTCTTTTATACACAGTTTTCCTGGTGTATATACCCAAGATTAATGACTTTCTGGTGGTTTGACCATTCTCAAAACTGTATGGTTAGTCCTACTGTAATAAATCCTACTTGAAACAATGATAGAATAAAACAGGATGTAACATTTTGAAAGATTAAATATTTATCTTCTCATGGAAATAAAGACAGGTGTGTAAAACACTGAAAGGCCATGACTGAAAGAAAGACTGGCACTCTCTACTATGTACACTTTCATCTCCTTGGTTCTGTATCTCCAGTTAATTGTGGGGTGGGATTTTGAAAAAGGAATGTGAGATTTTTGACATTCACATTATAGGTGACATAGTTTTTAGCTGTAAACTGTGGCATACTGGAACACTAACGGCATTTTTGCAGCATTTATTTCTTTTATAAATACTGGATTTGCTGATATGCTGACAAAATGGCTAATGTGATCCTTAGTTAAGAGCACAGAGGATCAATGAGTAGGTGATTTTTACCTCTCTAAACCAAGTCAGTGAGACAGATATTGAGAAGCTAAATACTGCTCTGTTCCCCACAGTCTCGCTGTGGTCATATTTTAAAAGTGGGGCCAGCGCGTAAATGAGCTGCAAAAATGATGTAAAGGCTTTCGAAGGGCAGACTTAGAAACCTCCAGCTGTTCAGCTGAGAGAAGGAAAAACAAAAGGTTGTGGTAACTTGATGACTGCGTGTAAGTGTTTCTGAGGTGAAAAAAATGCTGGCTGTTGAAGAGATCTTCATTCTGGCTGGAAAGGCGCAAGGAGAGTGATCCCTGGGAGCTGCGGGCAAGCACTGGGATGTACTGGGGGGTGAACGGGGGGTTCTTCACCTGACACATCTTGGCAAGACTTAGGGCAAATGTTTCTGCAATTGTTGGGCAAACGTTACTTTAGCCAAGTTGAAGTTTTTCAGTGCAGCATAGGATAGCCGGGAGGTACATAATGCATGTTACAGTAAGGCAGACTGAGTGGTTGAAGGATCCCTTCAGGGCTTAAATTCTCTGATTATTTTTCTTTAAGGACTGCTTTCTCCTTATATTTTAAATTTTAGACTTCGCACTTGGGTCCTCAAAAGACAGTCATAGACCCTGGTTCTGTTTCTGCCTTTAGCTTACGCCAGTAGTTTAAGACGTGGAGACTATTGCCTTTAGATCGAGGATACCCTATTTCTGTATATTTTTTGTGGATATGTTTTCCTAAAACACCCCTCTGAGATCAGCGTCCCTATCATTTGCTCTTTGGACTGTGAAAGGAAAGTCATGTCACTTGGGACACTTTTTTATATTGCTGTTTACTGCTTTTACGATATAGAATGTTTTTCAGGGAAAAGGACCTGCTTTTTTTTAGCAGACTTTGCTGAGGCATCTTTCTCCTCTTAAGATAATCCCATGTATACTGCTGTTCTTTTGCTCCTGTATTTTCTGAATAAAAGAAATTTAAAAAATGGAACATGATTTTATTGGGTAGGCTGTCATAATTTATGGTTAAGAGATTTAGAATAATGGAGAGGAGTTATCTTAGAAATAGGAAAACTGTTGCTAAGTTTCTAGTTTGGCTAGTTGGGAGTGAAAGAGAAGCCCTGCTCAGAGAGAGAGACTTACTTTATAAAGCTTGTGGGATTTAAGAAAGTCTAACGTGGCGATGGGCTTTTTTAAAAGAACATCCCTGCAGATAAAAATGTCCAGGGCAGTGCTATCAGGAATGTCTGACAGTGGCAAGACCATCTGCTTTCTTTCACCCAGTTGTTGAATCCTCTGGAGGAAAAAGAAATCTCATTTGTGTAGGACAAAATGACTGAACCTGGAACCTAAAATTGTGAGCCTCTCACTAAAGGGTCACCTCTAAAGGACGAGTAGATGCTGTGCACCATACGCACGGCAGAAGTGACAAAAGTCTCTCTCAGACTGTCAGCAGTAACTATTGCATCTTACAACTGTGGGGAACAAAAGGAAAGTATGAAATAAATGGATAATTGTCATGTATTACCAAACAGTATTGTCTTTGTCAATCACTGCTGCCGGTAGATGACAGTGATACAGTCTTTTCGCTATCAGCATGCTTTCTGTCCCCTTACAGTTGACTTTCTCTAAACCCTGACTCCTGACCTTTCACCTCAGTCCATGGTTAGTGCAGATGATGGATGAGCCTTGTTAGGCTCATAAGATGTCCGGGTGTGAAGGAAAAATGCCAGCGGGCATGTTGTGTTTGTCCTACATTTTCATAAGAATAACTTAGCTTTAAAGCAGCGAAATAGCTGCACAGGCTCAGCAAAATAAATTTGTCGTGGATGTTTTGGTCCTCTGCTGTTCAGTGTTGAATATTGATGTCATATCGGCAGATAGGGAAAAGTGAGCAAGGCAGGAGACTCTGAAGGAGGGAAAGAATAGAGCAGTTGGAGCTGTAAAGGAACAGGCACTCAGTTTTGCTGCCCGAGTCTGAGCTCGGGGAATACGGAACAGCCTGGTTCAGGAAGAGAATAAAGATTCAGTCCCCGGTGCAGTATTCTGTATAGCTGCCCACGTTGTGAATCACACACTTGAAGTGGAAAAATAAAGCATTACAATTATGAAATCAGTATGCTGTGATTTTTTTTCAAGCAGTTTGAACATAAATTTAGTTTGAACTTGTTTCTAATAAGACAAATGGTATGAGCTTGTCATATAAAAATCTTGAAGCAGACCTACATGGTTGAGGCTTTTCTACCTCTTAAAAAATTCCCCGATGGTTCTTGCTTTTGTTTTTTGTTCAAAGGGAATTCTTTTAATGTTTTGCGGGAAAATAGAAGAAAGGAAAGTGTTCACTTTAATCATTAGATGGCAGGGTGGGAAAGAGATTTCTAAGGAAAGAGTAATAGGAAAGACAATTTCTTGCTACTGTAGTAGATAGGACTTTTATTTAGGTCTAAGTAGTATGGTTCCATGAGGTGTTTTTTTAAGTCTAGATGTTTTCATAAAAATACATAGATAAGTACAATGAATCCAGTGTTAGACTTTTGGTGGATTTTTTCCAAGACTCCATAGGCTTGAACTATGGGCTTGAATTCAGAAGTCCAGGTGGTGAACAGCCCATACAATAGCCACAGAAACAACTTTTTATGTTTGTCAGGCCTCATGAACAAGAACAAACCAGTGTATTTTGGAAACATCATATTTTCTGGCAAGGCTTGTTATTTCCTGCTTGTTATCATCTATCAGATGTAGGTGTTTATTCAGAAAAGTCTTGCTCTGCCAATCCAGTGGCTTGCATTTCTCCTGTCCATAGTGCATTTAGCACTATCACCCTTTTTTCTAGGTTGGTTTCAGAGCCTTTAAGTTGCTGAAGGATGGCTGCCTTAATAGTCCTCATTTTAACACAATTTTACTTGGCTTGAAAAACGAAACAAACAGGAAAGACCCAGATTCTGCTTCTGAAATTTTGTTTACCACTGAACTGCTTTTTCATGAAGAGATCATGGAAAGGCAGTTGTTTTCATACTGTGCCAAGCAAACAAAATTAGCTGTAAGCCTTCTCAAATATTGGCATTTTAATCAGGCCGTGTTTCAAATTGTGTGCTGTCTCCCCATCGTTGAAGAGGTTCCAATTCAGTGGTGGGACCAGCGACTGACCACGCTATGTGAAGAATTCACGGCACAGGGAGCTGCTTCACTGTGCTGAAAGCTCCACCTATAGCGTTGGCTGTGATGCACTGCACTTTTCTTTAGTAACTGGAAGAGTCCCTATGAGAAGGGAACCTCAGGCACAGGAGTGTTGCTGTGTGGCTCATGGCATGGATATGTTTTAAATTTGGAAAGCTTGCAAAGGGGGAACTACTGTCAGAAAAAGAGGGTTTATTGAGTTCAGTGCAGCCACTATTTGAATGGATTTGCTGAGTATGCTGAAGGAGAATATTGAATAGCTGGGGATAAAATAAATTTTAACTATTTCTGTCCATTACATTTCTGCGTTTGGAATAACCATTTCAGAGACCGAAAAGAGGGGAAAATAAAACAAAAATCCCATCACAGAAAAGAATGTACAAATAAAATATTCTTGAATTTGAAAGGTCATAATTCTTTTAGCATCTTGGCAACTGGTGAAGGGTAGGTGTTGAAAGTCAAGAGTGCTGTTTACCTTTACAATGAGGCCCAGAATTGGTCTGTTACTTACACTATACTTTCTTCCCTAAATGAGATTCTCATGACCATCCTGTAAAGATGAAACAGGAAGTTTGTTTTCTTCTTTTTCAGCATTGCTTCTCATTTAATGGAAATAAAACCAGGGAAATAAAAGCAAGGCCAAGCAAATGAAAACAGCATGCCAAATTTAGAGTAAAGAATATCAACAGTTGCTAAAGCGTAGTGTTTTTACAGTGGCTTGATTAGCTTGTACCTTGTACACATGCAATGGCATGCAGCCTGGTGTGCCTGGTACGCTGCTGGCAGTAGCATGAAATGAGCTGAAGTGGGGAAGTGACACCAATGTACTTCCAGGCAGTCATAGGTGCAACCTACATCCTTGTGAGTAACAAACCCTTGCAGCTCCGGAATTACAAAGTATTGGAAGGGTTGAGTAAAAGAGCTACAAAAAGAACTTGCGTGCTGAGGAAAGTGAGCTATAATGAGAGTTTTAAGGAATTCAGTCTATCCATTTTTCTAAAAAGAAGATTTGAATGTGATGTGATTATAATGCCCAAATACCTTCATGTTGAGAAAATCATATGCTCTGTAATTTAAGAGAGAAGAGATTAATGGCGGGAAGTTAAAGGCATACAAATTTGAATAGGAAATTAGTCCTAATTTTTAACAGTGAGGGCACTGAAACATTAGCACAGATTACCAGTGGAATTGATAATTTCTACACCTTATGAAGTCTTCAAATCAATGCTGAATGTCTTTCTGAAATAATTGATTTAGCCAAACAGGTTTAGGGAATACAAATAAGAGGAACTGCATGAAATTTAAGGACTTCTGTTGCACGGGACACAGTAATTGAAGTAATTGTCCTTCTGACCTTAGTTTCTCTGAATTTATTAAAGATAAGTGTTAGATGGTGGATGACTCACTGTTCTGAAGTGCTAGTTATTTCTATTCTTATACTTGGCATTTCATACAACTACTATTTTCTTATGATCTTCGGTGAGAGAATCAAAGTTTATGATGTCATCTAGTATATTTATTATAATTGCTTATATAATTTAAATACTTCATTTTTTTAGTGGAATAGAATTTAAATGTCTTCTCTCTCCAATATGGTCTTGTCTGCTTGACCTGCCCTGACCAATCCCCTCTTTTCCGGGAGCATAACATGGCCTTTTTGGAAAGAAAGCTCCTCTAAGTCACTGAAGAGAAGCAAGATACTTTACTACCACCTGGGGAGGTAACTGCATGGTCACTGGTGATGACCAGTGAGTCACCTCCCTTAGGTGAGGAGTGAAGCATCTTTTGTTCACTGGGCCAGAGGCGCTTTCCTTTTGCAGTGGACTCTGACTCCCCTTCTACCTGACCCTACTAAGATGTTTTAACGTAAAATCAGTGTGAGGGGCAAACAGTAGCTGCTAAATACAGATTGTATAAATATTTCCTTTAAATTTTCTGAGTATGATAAAACACCATTCCTCTTTCTGATAAACATCGCTAGGCACACATTCTAGCATTTTGTAGGTAGTGGGGTTGTTTTTCTCTTAATATTAGTGTGTTTGATTCTGTGGGTTTTGACATCTCTATTCTTTTGTCTGACAAATCTGTGCGCTGACTTGTAAAAAAAAAAAAAAAATCAATATTGTTTTCCCTGGCACTTTCTCTGCAGTTGAGTTGATTTATTATCACAGTTCCCTTCCCCTCTTTTTATCAGTGTGTTTCTATTGCTTTAGGGTTGAGTACCTGATAACATCACAGGGTAGAAGACACACAGAGAGTTTCCGTGACCTTATCCCCTGTGTGATCTTGTCCAGTGTGACGGTGAGCCACGGCTATAAAGTGAACAATGATATTATCCAAGCTGTGTGATCAGATTTATGTTCTATTATGTTGGAAATAGAGACAAACTAGAACCAATGAACAAAATTTAGATTTATGTTTAAACTGTACTTGTCCAGTATCTCAGTGGCTAAAGGGAGAGTAAATATCCACTGAGTAAGACTTAATTTGCCTGCAAAGTAGTATGTGCTGGAAGTCATACAGCCCCTTGTCCTTGTGGGATCTAAACCAAGCATAAAGGTGAGCTTGTTGTTGCTCCTTAAAAATGTAGCTTTATTACTGCTGTTTCTGTTAGCCACTTATATCAAGGTAGTATTTAAGAACCTCTGTAAAAGATCAGAGTTACCTTGCCATGACACTGTATGGACACGTAAAAAAAGACAAAGTTCACAGGCAGTATTTCAGAACAGACGCAACTGAAGGCTGCAACAGGTAAATGTGCTGTGAGCACGTTGGCAAGTGTGAGTGCAGTAATGCAAACAGAGGCCATGTTCACAGAAGGGTGCTCAGGGAAAAGGAGTTAACTATGTTTATTAAACCTGTGCCTAGCGTGGCTACAACATATTAGAGCCACTTTATTTTTGTAAGAGAGTTTCCTCATATAATGACTTCTGCCTGTTGACCTTCTTTCTCTGCTAACCACCTTGATAATCTCAGACCACTCCTTGCCTTGCCGCTGGGGATTGCCATTATCTGTAGGCATCCTGAGAGAAATAGGCTTGAAGGTAGGCTGCAAAGCAGGATTTTGTGAAGGGTTTTTTGTTATTGGCAGGCAGTAGCAATGAGGAAATGACAGGTGCTTGACAGAGGGTGGGGGGGGGTGTGCCTGCTTGGGGCTGCAGGGGTTGGGAGACCGAGGGGGGAACTTGACAGCAAAGTAAACTCATACATCTGGTAGCTAGAGCAGGGCAATAGAGTGAAGTCTAATAAGAAAGGCAAAATAATGTGTTAACTCAGTGGAAAGATGCAAAAGTGTGATGATACAGTTAGAGAAATGAGGGAGGAGGACAGTTCTAGCAGTCATTAGACTTAATGTGATTTGGAGGTCAGCCTCTAGCTAGACTACATCAGAGGAAATGATGCAAGCAAAAAGTCTGAGAAAAGTTGTTTTGGAAACCATGCACTTGCACTATTGCACTTTCTTTTCTCTTCCCTTCTTTCCTGCAGGGACTTGGGAAGATTTGGCAGCAGGACAGTGGAGCTGGCAACAGAAGGAGCAAGAAGGCATGGGGGAGCAGCATTACCAGTGTCCCCAGTGCTGCTGCTCAAATGCAGTATATTTCTTAATGCTGTCAGAAGCCTCAAGTTTCCTTCAGGTCTGGCTGGAAAAAGTAAGTCCCGATTAGCTTTTTTTTTTTTTTCTTTTTCTCTCACTTCTTTCAGTAGTGTATCAGAGAGAGAAAAGGAGGAAGAAGATAGAGCTTAGTAGCTTTGGTCTTTTCTCCTGTTTTCTTCTCCTTGAGAGAGAGAAAAATCTACTCCCCCGTCTTCTGCTCTCCTCATCAGCTGTAGGTCTGTGGCAGCTGCAGGCAGTTCAAGGCTGGAACAGGAACAGATCTAGAGGTGAGAGGACAAGCGCCTCTGGAGCTTTGTATTTAGTTTCAAAGCAAAGCAAAAGATTGCTGTGGAGCTGCAGTGGGTCTGGATTAATTTACTTGCAAGATATACCAGGCCTTCATATATTTTGGTGGTACTTGTCAGAAGAACCAGCTTATCCAGATGGACATGCAACCAGGCCCCAGTTACCTAGAAACAATCACACTGGTGCCAAAGTATATCAACTTGGCAACATATATTTCATAAACCTTATTACTTTTATTGACCAATGTATTTTTTTGTAAAAAGAGGCATGAAGTTATTAACATGTTTTATTTTCCATATACCCATACTCATCAACATGAATTTTATTACCCCAGTTAAATTCTTTATTAAGAGTCCAGTCACTGACAGATACATTTTTTTCTACTTTCTGTTGATTCTTTTAAGATATCATCAGAACTTATTTCTTTGTTGGTTTTTTTCCCCCATCCTTTGGAGCTTCCCCAGCAACTCAATGCACATAATGTATGGTTTTAGAAGTTGTTTTTTTAACATCTTGCTTAAGTATGCTGTTATGGAGAGCATTTATTCACCATCATACAGTGATATCATCTGTCCTTTTCCCAGATATTGAGCTATAATTTTCTGGAGGCACTATTGTATGACTCGTTTCTGTTTTAATTATGGAGAAATATGCCTTTAAATTGTCCTTAGCTCTGGCATAATGATAGATTGAGTTGTTTTGCTTCCCTTCCCTTATCAATTTTCTACGATTCCTACACTCTGATTTATATTTATCATCAGCTTCTTGTTTCTTTAATCAGTAAGCAATACTTTCATAGCTGCTGTCATACCTCTTAGGGTAGTTTTAGCCAGTAAAGGCATCTTTCTTAATTGCTTCAGGCAGAAGCTTTTCAGACTTGTACTGAAATGCTTTTACACAGTTCCCAGCTATCATTCAATTTTTCTGCTTAAATTATTTTCCCAATGGATTTGGTCATATGTTAATACAATAGCAGAAGCTGTTTGGGTAGTGCAAGAGTTTGGGGCACAGTGATATTAGAAGATACACAATGGTGTAGCTACTTGCTCTGTGAATTTTTGTTCTCCAAATTCATTGATAGTTCCCTGCCTACCCATGTACGTGAGCAGTGTTCTAGCCTCAAAATTATTAATTTCTAAAGTGAGTAATGTTTATGTCTGGCATAGTGCTACGAAGTAGAATGGCATATATTTTGGTTAACACAGCTATGCAACACTGATTTTTTAACAACAAAAAGACCAATTTTTAAAATAACATCCAATAGTATTCCTGAATTTCTTTTTGCTCAGAAAGCCATCTGAATTTTCAGGCAGCAGAAATTGAAAGCCACATCACTTTCCTCTCACTGGGGAATTAAACTTAAAGGATTTTTTTGTTTTTCTCTTTTTATTGTGGTTAGTACAGATCAGTTCCAAGGTGAGAACAGGTGTATCCTGCATAAGTATCCCATGTTACGGCTGAGCTCCTCTCTTCCAAGCAGTGCTGGGACAGACTCTTTTGCTGTAATTGACTCATACTTTCATTTAGTACATGAGAAACCCTTGCTGATGAGAATCATCCATATTGATACATTTCTCTGAAAAATGATGTTGATGAACTCACATTTTCCAGTGAACATGATCAAAAAAGTCTCTCTGCTCTTTTTACACCTGTGGTGGGTTGACCCTGGCTGGATGCCAGGTGCCTGCCAAAGCCTCTCTATCACTCCCCTCCTCAGCTGGACAGGGGAGAGAAAATATAACAAAAGGCTTGTGGGTTGAGATAAGGGCAGTTTAATAAAAGCAAAAGCAAAGGCCGTGTGCAGAAGCAAAAGGAAAATGAAAGATTTATTCTCTACTTCCCATCAGCAGGCAATGTCCAGCCACTTCCTGGGAAGCAGGGCTTCAGTATGCGTAGCAGTTGCTCCGGAAGACAAATGTCGTAAATAATGAATGCCCCCCCTTTCTCCTCCTTTCCCTTAGCTTTTATTGCTGAGCAGACATCATATGGTATGGGATATCCCTTTGGTCAGTTTGGGTTAGCTGTCCTGACTATGTCCACTCCCAAGATCTTGCCCACCCCCAGCCTGTTGGTGGTGGTGGGGAAATGTTGGAGAGACAGCCTTGATGAGCACTGCTCAGCAGTAGCCAAAACACTGCTGTGTTATCAACACTTTTCTAGCTGCCAATACAAAGCACAGCACTATGAGGGCTGCTATGGGGAAAATTAACTCCATCTCGGCCAGACGCAATACAACCCCTCAGATCTTTCAAGGCAGTTATGATGTGGGAAAAAGTATTACATGATTGTGTATCAAAAGAGAGATCCTTCCTGTCTTCCACTGGAAGATGACATTTACCAGGTCCTTCTGAGATACCTCAGTGAGAATGGGGACAACCGGATGCCACGTGCCATGCTTGAAATTTGGGCCAGAGGGGTTGCAAGGATGGTGACCTATGCCAGCTCTGTTACACTCTCTTGTCAGCCCATCTGCCCCATCTGTTCTCCATTAAGCATCTACAGCTGTGGCTGAGAGAGGTAGTTTGGAGACAACATCAGAAGGGACTGTGAATGTTCATGTCGTTGCTTGGCAGACTGTCAGCATTTTCCTGATGGGTGGAAGCAAAAGATGGTGCTTTTAGGTGTGTGTCATTCTTTGGGAGGCAGACAGAGTTGCATGGAACAAGGAGAAGGTAGGTCTATAACCAGAGGGCTTCATCCCTGCTGGGTATAAAAGGCTGCTACAAATGACAGAGGTGAGAGACCATGCAAAAGCAAAGGTCACAATTACCTTTTCCAGGAGATGATTATGGAGAACCTTCCTGTAAGTGTCACTTAATACATGGTCGTGTCTCTGTATATGCTGGGCAGGGATAATGCTTGTTTGTTTTTTATCTATCAAAACAGAAAGGGTTATGAGTCAGATTCTGATGCCTTGAGTAACATTAGGAGCTACATTGCCCCATAGGTTAGATCACTGATATCAGTTGAATTATTTGGAAAGATGCTACTCAGTTGGATTCTGCATGTCCATGTGTATGACTTACTTAACATTGTTAAGATCATGTGAACACTCAGACTTTGCAGTTTTGAATGCCTGTGTTTTAGTTTGTTCACAAGTAGGTGTAATATTTCTAATTTGATTTGGTACCAAACAAAAAAATGTAAACACGTAGCTGAATTTGTGAATATAAGTGACAGCTGCGAAACCATAAGAACATGTGACAATTTTCATGTTTTTCCAAAACAAACCCAGCTTTTGACAATGCAGTTGCAATCGGTAGGTGTCATTTACCTTTTATTGTCACAACCTCCCTCTCCTACAAGAATGACAATAAATGTCTTCCTCTTTCATAGCCTACAAAAGAATGAATTCTTGTCTGCTCTTGCCTGTGATATAATTCTTCAAATAGCTCTAGTGATTGCAGTCTTGAGTGTATGAATAGAAAATTCAAATTGTTTAGTTGAAAGACAGTCTTATGAAATTTGCAAGCACGCAGCAAAAACAGACTATGTAGATAAAAATAAGATCACTTTTGCTTATAACAAATGCTAAAGCTAATAATGAAAAAAAACCATCCCAAACCTGCAAGGCTTTCATAAGTAGGCTGTTCTGTGATGTTCTCGAAATTCAGAAAATAAATAGTTTTATAACACTTCTGGTGTTTTTTCAAAAAATCTGCTCTGACTGCTGACCTATAATAAATCTGCCAGGTTGCTTCTGCCACATTTGAAACCTAAACTACAGATAATTTTACAAGATCTCTTTGCTCTACTGAATGTTTTCCATACACACAAACACCATAATATTTTTTTAAAGAAAGGACAAAGATTTTAATTACCGGTGTCAGCCTGAGGGTGAGAAACTCTTATATTTCATGTTAAATACTTCCAGTGTCTTCTAGGTAGTGATTTTCTGTCCAATTTGTGAAGATAAGGTCATGGTTATGGCTTCACTTTTAGTTTGGCTTTGTATGCATTTTGTGGCAATGGATCTTCAATTTTCTAAGTATATCTGGGAGCTGAGATAACTTACCATTTTGTGAAAGAGTGATGTTAGGTAGAAGGTTTATACTTTTAGAAGAGTTTTATCTGAGTTCAATTTATCAAATTTAAAAGAGCAGTATCTTTGCTATAGAAGTGTTTTTAACTTTTAAATAAATACTGGCGTTATGGGCTGCTCTCCAGGACCATACCTTTCAAGTGCTTTGGTAGAGAAGCTGTAGAATGAGTAGTATTGTTGCATTAGGATCTATGGGTGCATGTTCGTGGCATGTCCCTTTCTCCTGAAATAGGGTTTGGCTCTACACTGAGTGTGCCTGAGGTCAAAAAGGACATTCACAGAATAAAGTGGGAGCCAGCAGCTGCACGCATTTGAGAACTGAGCTTTCAGTAGTTACCTGATCTGAGTTTAGTAGCTTGTACTGAGGCATGATTGATCATTAGTTGATAATACCACTAGCATATTATTTAGTAGCAGTTTAGCAATGAGTTTATTTAAAGCCTTAATTCCCAGAGAGGAGTGATTATGTTATCATCTCAGCTTTCATGTAGAAATGTGAGAATGTTTTCAGTCTTCCTAGTGCTGGGAAGACTGTCCCAGTGCAAGTGTACCAAAGTGCAAGTGATAGTCCAAGTGCACCAAACCAAAAAGACAAATTAAAAGACCTCAATATTTCCTTACTTTCTTTATTCTTACGTTTTTGTTTTTTTTTTTTTAAACAACCTCATGATGCTTTGAGGTCACAGCAATGATTTCTTTTTTAGCATTTGATGTTAGCACCACTGCACAGCCACTCAGCAAATGTTAAACTATTATGAATACTAAACACAACTCCTGGATTCCTCCCCCCTCCTCAATCTATTGAAAAATAACAAGTAACAACTGTTTTCTGCTAATTACTCATCTGTGATCTTAACATAAAATTCCAAATTAGATGCTTATAAGTGTTGCACATATGTTTTAGCAAAACTGTTGATAAGCTATGAATGAGCTATGATGTCATGTATTGCCGCCTTTATTGCTAGTTCTTGGGTAGTCTTGGTGACACAGAGAGGAGAGATGCAATGAAAAGAGAACTCATTAGAGCTGTATCAAAAAGCAAAGGCAAGCCAGAACATATTTTCCTAGTTTGATTTTACTTTTTTGTGTTTGATTTTTGTGCTAAAAATTGAGAACCAAGGTTAAAGATATGAGATAAAGGGTTGTTAATGTGAATTATTACTGGGAATAACTCTTTGAAATATAACTCTTTGGAATAACTAGCAGTATCATTTCTTGATCTTCAATTGCAAGATCAATTGCCTGAGTTTCTGTCTGTTCGACTGACAGCCCTGTGTTTTAGAGGTAGCTCTTGTGAAAAGGCTTTTCTCTAGCATCCCATCCTAAAGGTTTCCACATGCAGTGGCAGAAGTAAAAGGAAGGATAAGCTAGACATGGGTAGTCGGTTAGTTATTTGAATGGTCCAGAAGTGTGAATGCAAGCTTAGGCAGGTGTGAGTACACGTCTCTTGTGGTGTCAATATGTTCATTTGCTATTGGCATCATGAGCTCCTTTGTAAGAGGGATCCACACAGGCAGTAACAGAGATGATAGCTGAAGCAGAAAATGGTGGTGATGTAGGAGAAATTGATTTTAAACCTTCTGAGACATCATGCAAGGCCAAAGGACAAAGCTTGACTTAATAAAAATTAGCCTAAGAGCTCTATACTGAAACATCATGAAGTTTGAATGCTGTGCCTGTATTTGCTTTACCGATCTGTGCTTTGGTTAATGGCAGCTATCCCTTTAAAACTTAATGTGGCAAAGAGAGTGTCTGACCTGAGGAAGAGGGGGTGTTTCGCCTGTGAATCAAGACAAGAGAAAAGTCTATCTCAGAAACTTCAGAAGGCTGGAAAAACTGCATTTCCAGGAAGCAAAGCTTATTTTTTTCCTTTTGCAAGCAGAGGGACTAAATGTCTCAAGTCATTGCTAATTAACCTCTTACATATGAGCAGTCTGCATCCTGTTTAGTTCAGCCAGGATTGAAAGTGGACCCATCTAATGCAGACTTAGTAGCTACACCATTAAGTGAGTTTGATGAGTCTCTACTCTTACCTCTATGACCGTGATTATGGTGCATCTCTCCCTAGACCTGTTCACAGTGCCCAATGCACAGGACCATGACTTTTCTGGGTCCTCTGCTAGGGACTCTTGTGTTGATCGTGGGCTGCAATCAACAGTCCTGGCAACAGGTTTTTAAAAGCTGGCAAAACTTACTAACGCAGGGATGTTGAGCCAAAGGAATTTTTAAAAAGTCTGATGATGGTGAATAATTGAGACTTACCTTTTTAAATAAGACATTTCTCATAATCTCATGACTTTTGACTTCTGAACTTTTTCTTCTGGAAGTACCATAAAGATACTTTATTTTCCATAGTTATGTGTATACTTTATATTCCACAGTTTTCCATATCTTTCTTTTCACGTAAAGTGGTGGCGAGGAAGTGAACAATGTTACCTGTTTACTTACGTCATATATCAAACAATGATGGTTCATGTCATTCCTGAAATTTCGTGGCCAAACTATGATAGAAGTGCAACATGGGGTGGCTGTGGCACAAAACAGGACCTCTGTTCTGTTAATTAAATTTGTCTTAGTAAATATGCTAACACAGGCTTAGATACTTTTTGATAGAAGATCACAAATAGTATGTGATTAATTTTCCATTTCTTTTGTGATTCAGAGATGCAATCTTAAAGTCGGCTGTTAAGACTATCTGTGCTATCCTCTGGAATAAAGCAGTTATAGCTAGTGTGGTCTTCTATACTTAAATGAATTTAGAAACAATACTGCATTTTATATTCAACAGAAATAAGGGTTCTTGAATGAATGGAGTAGGTACAAGAAGCCAGAGATGTAATCAACTGTACTCTATGGATTCATAAGAAAATGAAGAAGAAACACCCCATGATTCGTAAAAAAAGGTATAAAGGTTGCTGGATGATTTAAGGCCAGATTAACAAATCACTACAATGCAATTTATGGCTTTAGATAATGGGAGGTCAAACATGTATTACCAGCTGACTTAAATTTGATTTGACTGAAAGATAAAACTCCGCTACATGAACCATATTAACTGAAAGCCTCTGCTTTACATTTCTCACTGATGGCACCCTGGGGAGGCAACTTTCTTGGCATTTCACATCCAATTTAAGAACATCATTGATGAAAAGATGGCTAAATTGGTGCGTCATTTTGTAATAAAATATCTCACAAATTGTTTATCTGATCAATGGAGAATGCAGTCTCAAGCTGTTCAGGGCTAATGTGCTCATTGCGCTAAAATAGTAAGTTATTGACTGTCAGAGGGACCTGGGAATTTCTAAACTCAGTTCAGATTTCCTGAATGAGAGCAACATATTGCACCAGAATAGTAGGTTGTAAGAGATTAACTCTGCTAGCTGAATTCTCACTGAAATCAAATAGATGTGAGCAGAGTGCATGAAGCACTTAGTGGGAAATGTTCAGCTTCTCATATGATCGGGCTGTAGAGGACAGAAAGGGGTCTTATTCTTACCTTACTTATGCAGGCTTTACACCACTGTAATTCCACTGACTTTATTTGACAAAGTCCTGCAGCATAAGAGGGAAAGTCATGCCATATGTGTGCTATATATCAAATGTTATTTTCAGAGCTGTAGTGAGACATTTTGGTGCCTGGGGTAGCGTGGGACCACTCCTTCCCAGGTGGGAAGCATCTGGGACCTCCTCAGGACCAGAGCCACGTGGAGACTCCCTGGGGAGATGCGGTCTTCTCTTCAGACGCAGGCTGAGCCAGCCCTGAGGGGAGCTGGGTGGATGTGGTGTAGAGAGAACAGGGAGCCTTCCTGTGAAGGAGCAAGGTAGGGAGGTAGGACACATATGCATTTTCCCCTCCAGGCCTGGCAGCTATTTCTGCTGGAGCTGATGCCCACTTTGCCTCCTAAGGATGGGGAACCAGCACCATGACGGTCCTCAAGTTCAGCTGGGCTCAGTCCTGGCCTCACAGGAATGCAGAGTCATATTACTTATGCACCCTTCTTCCTAGCCATCCATTTGGCATGCTTTGTTACTTCTTTTTTCACTATCATTTTCCCACAAAATGAAGTGGATAAGAATGATTAAGAATGGTTTTCAGGAGAAGCAAAAGCTCAGGAGGTCTGTCTTTAGTGAGCAAGGCTTCTGTCTCTACAAGATTGGCCTCATTCACTGTAGATGTGGGAGAGAACAAATTGTGTGATATAATTTTATTTTTTATTTATTTACTTTCCTAGAAATGTTCAACCCACCACAGAAGTGGCTCACAGACAGAAGGAAATGCAAAACAAAGTGGTTGGTGGATACTTTTAGTGGGAGGAAAGTGCTCTTTTCCCAAGATTGAGGGAGGAAAAGGCTTCTTTCTTTGCAGCCCATGGGTTTAGGATCCTGCAAAGCTAGGCTCATATACTCCTTCTGCATAGGAATTCATAAAAGAGTGGAAAAGAGTTGTAAAGTGCATGTACTAGGAAAGCACCTTCACTGGTGAGATGTAGGATATTCCAAGGTGAGTGCTTCCTGTCTCTTATTGAAGCTGCTCCACTGTGCACAATAGATTTCCACATTTTTATGCCTACAGGGGAGCGCAGCACTTTGGGCTGTTGACTTACGTGTTTATCTGAGAGCTAGAAACAATAGGTTCCCATGCCCTTCCCCCCCAATAACTACTATAATTAAGTAATAAAATTATTGTACTTACTTTATTCACCCAAAAATACTAGATTCTGTCCAATGTTGTAATTTCATTTTGTTTGGCTGAAACTGGCAGTCTTGTTAACGGGATACAAATAATACTTCCAGGAGGAGATAAGGCTCTCTTATGCTTAAAGCAGGTATCAGTGACAGAAAATTCAGTTTGGTCCCCACCAGTGATCTGCAGTACTACAGAGGCCAGATGGCCAAAATGCACTCCTGGTTTCTTGTCTGACTTTTAGAAGTTAAATAGTCCTAGGCCTGCCCAGTACTTGAATGAGAGACCTAGGAAATCACAGATAACAGAGGAACAAACCAAAGAATACTGCTTTGTTGCTTGGTGAATCTTAGATCAAAGAAGCAGAACAAGTAGATAGACTTAAATTTGACACCCCATTATGGCTTGTGGAGGGAAGGAGAGAGGGTGGGGAGGAGAATGGTGTTGCCCAAGTACTGACCCTGATTCTAAGCATGTCTTGCAAATCATATTTTTTTGGCAGAATTTGTCACTAACTTTATCTGTCTGTCCATGTCCCCCCCTTCAGGGTGTTTATCTTCAGGAAAACAGGGGTTTTCAGAAGTCCTAAGGGCTTCTGACTGTGCATGAACACTGATGGTTTCTTTGAGATCACAGTTGTCAGGGCTAGTATGCAAACAAACGGTAGAAAATGTCTTTGAGGAACTTGCTGTTCAGAAACATCTGACTTCAAAAAAACCCCCTGTGTTAAATGAATGCCTTTTTGTCAAAATGAGAAACAATGGTGGTTTGGATTTATCTTTGTCTTGATCTCAAAGACTATTAGCATGATGACTCTTTTAATTTTGGCATTTACTGTCAGCAGAGAAAGGATATTGATGAAAAATTGCACTGAGCAAAATAAAGCAAGGAAAATGAAGGAAGATACTCCTGACACGCAAGCCCTTTGTTAGTTCTGTGGTGTTTTCATCATCCTTAGTAATGACCCCCTATTGTTTCAAAAAATTTACAGATCTGTACATGATGGCAAAAGAAGCAGAAACCTGAGTTTACCAGTTTTTACTCAAAAATACTTTCCTTATGTCCTTGTGTGTTCCGGACATTTGCTCATTTTGGTTTTGTGCAAATGAGAAAAGAGCTCTTTATATGTTACACAAAATTATGGTAGTCTCTTATTAATCTTGTGATAGGAGTTGATCGTATGAAGTCACTTCTAAGAACTCTTGAGCATTCATTACCAGTATTACAGACTTTATTTAAATAATTATTTTTACATGTACAACCAAGAATACCAGTTTTCTACCTAAGTGCTAGTAAGTTATTAATTAATCTTACTGTTACATTAAAATCAGTGTGTTGATTATGTCCTCATAATCAGGTGAAGGAAAGTGTCCTTAAGAATTAAAATAATCCTTATGTTTTACTAGATGATACAAATCACATTCTTAATAATAGCTAGATCCAGAGCAGTACTTTTCTTGTTCAACAACTGGGTAGTTTTGCGAGTCTGCCAGGTGACATCTTCAGAGTCTTTTCCTCACTCAGAGCAATTAAAGCAAAACCTAAAGCACACACATGGGTAGCTCAAGGGACTGATGATTGTGTCATTGTCATTATTACAAGACATGGTAGTGCCCAAATGCCCAACCGAAATTCTAGTTCTTTTGGTGAAGATGGAGTTGGGATCTTAAGTCTCTCGGTTATCAGAACAAGTCTAATCCTTATCTGATTCCTTTCTTGTCCTAGTTAGGGTGCTTTTCCTGTCCATTAGCAAAGTCATTACCAGGCAAGTGTGGAGTTACCAGGTGAGACAACCGGTGACTCTTGAAGAACTCTGTCCTTCCCAAACGTTATACCTATCTCTTTTTTCTAGTTATGAGGCATAGGAAGCGATAACAAAAATATTCAATCTCATCACCAAAGGAGGGCCATGAAGACGATCAAAAGGCTTGAGAACCTGCCCTGTGAGGAAAAACTGAAGGAGTGAGGTCTTTTCACTTTGGAGAAGAAAAGGCTCACAGGGGACCTCATCACAGTATTCCGGTACTTAAAGGGTGGCTACAAAGAGGATGGAGGCGTTCTCTTCACAAGGAACCACATGGAGAAGACAAGGGGCAACAGGTACAAGTTGGGGAGGTTTCATCTTGATATAAGGAAGAAAATTTTCAGGGTGAGAACAGTCAATCACTGGAACAACTTCCCCAGGGATGCGGTAGACTCCCCATCACTGGAGGTTTTCAAGATGTGACTGGACAGGGTGCTAGAAAATCTCATCTAGGTTTCCTTTTCCAGGAAAGGTTGGGCCAAGTGATCTTTTGAAGTCCCTTGCAACCTGGGCTGTTCTATGATTCTGTCTCACACAGTCATATTTTTTTGCTATCTCTGCTTTTATAGAGTTGTGAAGAGACAGTCTGGTACTCTGTACGCCTTCACAGTTTGATGCCTTCCTAAACCCATTCAATAAACATGCCTTTTCAGTAAGTTTCCTTAGAGCTATCAACTCGCATCCGCTTTTGTGTCTCTTTGGCCCAGCTCTTTCTGTTCTCTGTTCTGCTTTAAATAAACCTTTCACCCACACTTACTAGAAAGAAAACTTTGGTTTTGGATACAACTTTTCTTCAGAATTTATTTCTAAAAATGAGAGAGAGAATGTGTGTATGGTAGATACCAGTTTTGTCAACAGCTTTTGGATCTGATCTTTAATTACAGGTTACCGTGTCTACATTGTTTGATTCTTTTTTTCTGACAAATGTCTTTTCTGAGTTGTGGACATATTCAATTTGTAAAATGCTTCAGATCTTAATGCGTGTAGATTAGATAAAGTATGACTTCATAAAAGAGAAACAGTTTCTTCAAAAATATGTCGGCATATATGCCATTCTCATGAAAGTTAGTGGAAATGTTGGCACTTGTACTGAAATTTATAGTCAGCCTTTCAACAACAACCTACTGGCACTGAACATCTCTTCTATTGGTTTGTCTATGGCCAGTTGGGTCATAGTGAAAATTTGTAAATAAAAAAATAGCTGAATTAGTCAATAAGACATGACCCAACAGAATTCATAATGAGATAACTGTAGACCTTCAGGTTATGGTGAACTACTAGACGTGCAGTGTTATCTCATGACAACACACATTTGACTAAAGAATAGCATGCTCTGAGGCATGTATTTATACTGCAGTACATTCCTGCCTCAGGCCTGTTTTGAGGTATAAGGTGAAAGGACAAATAGCTTTAAAACTTGAAAACTAGATGCCTTTTACTGTAGCTGCATATGTAACATGCAGTTATATTCAATGGTTTATTGAGTGTGTTAATTGCGAGCAATAAGGCTGAAAAATGTGTGTTCTAATGAATAGCTTCCCCCTGCCTTCCCCCTCCCCCCCAACTAATGCTGTTCAAAATATTTTCAGAAAGCAGGCAAATTCCAAAGAAAGAAATTCCAATTGCATTTGGGGACTCAAATGTTATGCTGTTCTAAAGTTGCTGCTAGAGGGTGTATATATATATAGAGAGAGAGAATGTGTGTGTGTGTGTGTATATATATATATAGAGAGAGAGTATATATAGAGAGAGTATTATGGGATATTCAGTCAAAGCAGTAGCTTAAATGTTACTACCTTTCTCCTCATGACAATATAGCTTAGCAAATACAATTGCCCAGTCTATTTCATCTCCACTAAGGATAAACCTGTGGCAAAGAAAGCACCTCTTCTAGGAACAGTTTAACATGATGGTCTGATTGTTCTTTGCTTCTAGTGTAGTATAAATCTGCTTGGCCCAGTGAAATTATTGGAGTGATGTCAGTAAAATCAAGTGCTGTGACAGAGCATCAGATCTGCAAAGTGAAACTCTCTCTCCATTGAAATCAAAGAGAATTAGAGACTGATCTTGTTGCTGGAGGGATTTCACCTGCGGATATGTTACTAGAAATTATAACAGATTGCAATGAGGTATAGAAATAACCTTCAAAGTCAATGATCAAGGATTCATCGCAAAAGAGATCTTGTGTGCCTCATCAAGCAGAAAAAAGAACAGAATAATTTCCAGACTTTAAAATGGTGTAAAGTAGGAGAATAAAAATAATGAGTGACTAACAGTGGTTCAAAGAAGTGAAATCTGGTAGAAGGGGAATGTAAAACTAAAGATAATTTGTTATTATTTCTATGTTTGTATTACACTGGCACGGAGTGGCCCAAAAGATGTCGCAAGAAGAAATTTAGTGTCCTAAGGAACTTCAGGCCAACACTAAGAAGAAGGTCTGGCTGTGGGCCCTGGCAAATTAATTGATGAGGGCAGATGCATGGGAGAAATCATACTAATTTTACAGTTGCTGTACTGGGCTTCCCGTAGGTCAGCTCTGTGTAGTTCATGGCTGGCCTGACCACAGAGCACTTACAGCACTGTGCTCAAAAATTCAAGGATGGTCTACCAGAAATAATGTATTTTGAATAAGTAATAATTTGATAGGGGAATTTTTGCATTGCATTCCCAGTAGCTGTCTTGCCCATACTTTTGGGGATGGTATTTTGTCTGCATTTTCAGTAAGGATGGTAATAATTTAATTTTGGAGCCATATCCAGATTGCCCTTAATCTCTATGTCAACCTCATTGTGATCTGACTTTTTTTTTCCTTTATGTGGCTGAAAAGTCTTTTGCTATTTGTTCTCATCATTGTTGCAGGATCTTGCTTATTTGGCAATAATTTTAATTCTGTGGAAAGTCCTCTTGACCTCTGAGACACAGTATTTTTCATTGACCAATTCTCTTTTTCCCTTTCCTTAGATGCTTTCCATACTGGACAAATAACAAACACCAAAGAACAATGAAATCATCAAGGTTGAGGCTCACCCCTCAGAAGGATCCTGGGAGGGACATGAATGTCAGAGAACAGCATGACGAGACATAAAAATCATGGATAAGTTTCTGTTGACATTCTTCCACTATTAGAAATAAGCTATCATGAAGAAAAGAGAAAACTGACAGAGGGTGGCTGGAAAAATTACTTATTTGAAGTGGGGAAAAAGGGGGTATGTCACACTTCCCCTTTCAGTCTTTTTCAAAACAAAATTCCAGTCAAGGTATTCACTTCAAATTCTGAAATTTAAGCTTATTATAGAAAAAGAAATAAACTGTCAAATTCAAAACTTTCTGATTAACAAAAAAATATTCTCCCTAAGTTTTTTGGCTTGCTACATTGTCTGTATTTTGACCTTTTTCCTCACTTTCAATGCCTCCTGTCACTGGTTCCAGATATTTTGCAGCTACTTTCTTCCAGCTGGAAGGGACGAGTGGAAGAAAAAGTGGATGGAAAAAATGATGGCATGTTTTCTTTGATTCCCAGGTTTTCTCTCCCAGGATATTTTCTGTTACTGTGCTAAATAGCAGGAATCCAAGTTTTAAGACAGATGTCTGGAGGAAAAAAAAAAAAAGATAAAATTGAAATGATTGTTTTGTCAATCCTTGGGAAAAATGTGATAATTGGAAAAAAAAAAATCAGACAGAACAGTGCTCATATTTGATGGTCTTGTTTTTGTGGAAGAGTCTCTTATATTGACTTAATGATATCCACTGGAATTGAAACAACAGTGTCTACACAAGGGACTCACCCTGTTTAATTGCATCAATTGAAAGTGATTCGATTTTTTTGGCAGAGACAAACATAAGGAGATGGAAAATGTAAATGGCTATTTTTTTATGGTGAAATAAAGGGGAGGAAGCAAAGCAAACAACTTATGGCCCTGAAATGCCATATTATTATATCTAGGAAACCATGACCAAAAGATGCTAATTTGTCTCAACTCACTCACTGTGAGGGTTCCCTTTGATCCTCCTGCCTTTCTTGGAGTGTGATGTTCTCACATTTTAATGCAGTATCATTTGACATTGAGATGCAGGGAAAATTGTCCAGTAAACAGCTTTCTTGTACTGATTTGGAGCTTGTGGGAAAGATTATAGCATGAGCTGGAGCCTGCCACAAGAGAAATGGATTATTACTCTGGGAACACTTACATCAAGGAGGGCCCTTTTACAGCTGAAAGAGGCAACCTTTTACAAAGAGCTGTGTTCTGTGAACTCCTTGTCAGCTTTCTGAAAGTGCTAACTCACTTACAGCATACAGGTCATTCCTCCCTAGAAACATGGGAGAAAAGCTTTAGCATGCTATTTGTGACTTCTTCTCCTTGAATGTAAACATGTTTTCTACAAAATGACACCCCATCAAAGAAAAAAACCTAAAAATCAGATTTAATGAGACAGATGGTTTAGGGAGGCAGGAGAAAAGGGGTGGCTTAAAAGACATCAATGCTACATTCACAGTAGCTTAAGCTTTCAACAAACCAGCCTGCGTGGTTTGGATAAAATGGGAGTGGTGGCATTTTCCAAACGAAATCCACTTCTGATAAAACTCAGAGCTGGGTAACGAGGTCTCCCTGAATTTCCCCACCCCTAAAATCCTGCTTTTCTTCCTATCAGTTTCAGCATTATGATAAAATTAAAAGCCTTGCAAGGGAACATTTTAAATTTTGTTTTTGAAAGATTTTTTTTTTTAAGTCAAAGAGAACTATAGAATAAATTATTACAAGGACATTAAAAGGATTTCATTTCCTTGAGCATACATATGCATTCTGCTGCGGCATGTCCTCTCCCTCCCAGTGTAGTCATTGATCCACAGCTTTTATAATGAACTCTAATAACAACTCTATTACTGCAAGGCTCCTGATTGGCTCAGGCACCCACAAAATTAGCTACAAAGAAGCCAGCTTGTCAATATTAATTCCGCCACAGAGATTACTTGTTATGGTAGAACAAAGGTGTTTTGGCTCGAGCTGAACAACTTAACTCCTTGTCTCATAAAATTTAAGCTGCTATTGATCGCCTTCTTCTATTGTGCTGAAGGATTAAAAAAACCCAGGCGCGTGCACGCACATGCAGACAGACACCAGCATGCTGAATCACTCTGATGCATTCTCCTAAACCACCAGCCGCCCCCTTCCTTTCCTTCCCCTTCCTTCCCTCCCTGTCTGCTAAGAATCATTCAGTAACATGAAGCAAATTAAATCAATGAATTCATCCTAGCAGATGGGTGCTTTAACAGTCAGTTAGCCTTTAGATAATTGAGGCGTTGACTCCGGAATCATAAAATGGATGGCTCGTTTGTACATTTTACTGAAATAGATCACCGAGGTTAAATAAATGAAATCCCATTTGTCAGGCGGTAATAAATGGCCTCCCCTTCTGCAAACAGCTCTGTTTGGCCTAATAAATACAGGGATGTTACAGTGCTCCTCCCTTGATAGGGTTATGGCTTAATGAAATGGTCTTTCCTCTGCTTGTTTTTGCCTCCTCCTGCACCGTGTGATAAGTAGCGAACCAACGAAGCTTGTAATTACAATCTTACAGAGAACCCAGCCAATCTGTATATAAATCTCACCATCCAATTACAAGATGTAATAATTTTGCAGTCAAGCTGGTAATGAGGTCTAATACTCATGCATGTGATAATCCCCCCTGGATGCTGACTCTATCAGATGTTAGCTTTGTAATTATACTGGCAGAAAATCATTATTTCATGTTCAGCAGAAAAATGAGGTTGGTGGGAAGTTAATTTTCTCTATGCTCTGTGAAGCATAGACAAAATTTTAATGATTTAATCATTATGGTTATCCCTTTTGCAATTGACCCGCGTTACTTCTGTAGAAACATTGGCACATTTAAAAGTCCCTGTTACCCGATAAAGCTTGCCAGGTATGCAGCTTTTAATGTAAGAATAACCGTATACAATTAAACTATTAACCTGCTTGATAGGGGAAAAATCCATAGTTTTTATGTTTTCATTATTTACACATAGGATCCAAAGGAATGTTTATGTCCAGTCCACACTGTGATAAAAAAAGACTCTTAAATAAAGAAAAAAGAAAAACGCTATAATTAGGATGTAAGCTCTCAGAACAAAACAGCTGGTTCACGATGTTCACAATGGTATTTTAGCAGCTCAGTAATCTTTTGTTCCTTTCCAGTGTAGGAGACATTCATGAGATGTTATACCTCTACACAAAGAGCTTATTATGCATAATCAGCATTTTCACAAGAAACAGTTTAAAGGAATTGCTTGTGATACATATTTTTAATTGTTATTTTCTGTTCTCAAAATTTCTTGTTATTTCTGTTTGTCCGGCCTGCCAAGGGGAAGGACACAGAATACGAGAGAAGTCACAATATTGAGATAGGAGAGTGAGAAAATAAACAGCAGCACAAACCAAAACTACAGGGAAGTAGGTAGGCAGGGCAAAAAACAAAGCATATTGCAAATTTATAGCAATGAAGAGATTTAAGGATAAATTACTTCAAAAAATTAAAGTTAATGAAAATGTTATCAAATTCTTTTGTACTAAGATTTCAACTAAAGACTGGAAGACATGTATCTAAATAGTACATAAACATTCCCCAAATCACTTGGATTTGTAAGCTTAATTCTGCTGTTTCTAACTTTTAGTTCTGTACCCATAATGTTCATTTACTGGCTTATATCACACACACACACATATATATACATGTGCATATATATATGTATGTGTGTGTATGTGCATGTATATAAATATTTATGTGTATATATTTTCTTAATATATGTGTATATATTTTTTTAAAAAGGTTAACTGAATTTTATCTTCTGGAAATATCTTGTACTTCCTTTTGAAAAAGCAGCAGGATTAGGACCTGTGCTGTATTTCAGTTGATGACTTTCGTGTAGGCTTGATCTGGTACATCCAGAGGGTTACCAAACCAGAACCCAACTAGTATATGAAGTATGTAAAAGGTAACCTCATATTTGATTCCTGCTAGGCTTACAAGGTAGACAAGGAGTCAGTTACAGATAATGTCTAGAGAGTGACCTGCAGGTAGGCACATCTTCTGAGCCCTTGGGATGTGGCTGGTTCCACCTAACTTCAGATTTGGCCTTCCATACCTAAGCGAGTCATCTAGAGCCCCTTTACAGCCAGTGAGCACACCAGGGCTGTCCTCCTCTCACCCAACTGAGGCATCTACCTTTGGATAAGGTGATCTGTATCCCAGAAGTGCCTTTTCGTACATTTGCTGTAAAAAATAACAAATTAATAGTTCATATGTTGATGACTACTCTGTAAGCCTCAAAGATTAGTTGAAATAAATTCTACCCTTACCTCCTTTGTGGATCCAACCCAAAGTGGCTCTGGAGAAGGCCTGGGGTCTATCATGTATTATGTATTAAACTCCTAATCTAGTGATATAAAAAAGGCAACTTGACAGACACGAATCCTGATCTAATTATGGTTCTCAGCCTTAAAAAAGGATTATTTTTTAATGAGTCCTGTAACTCAAAGCACATATATATTTAGACAATTTATCAAACCTCTTAAGAAGAAAATCCTGACATTAGTTATGGTGGTTCCACTAGTACTCCATACGTTTTCTCCTGCAAAAGAAGCAGGATGGTGATGAGGAATGCAGATGACCTAAAATTAATTAGGTTAATAAGAAGCAGTGAAGACTAAGGGACTTGAAGAGGGACATAATACAGCAGTCAAATGGACAGTCCTTTGCTAACAAACCTCTTGCATGTAACGTGTATTGGATGGAGTAAATTGAAATACTTAATGCCTTACTGGATACAAAATAAATTGTTCTGAGTTGGTAAAAAGATGAGGGTATTATTATAGACAGCTGAGTCCAAAGTAATAAAAAATGCAAATAAAGTATTAGACTAAGAATAATATGGAAAATAAAATAAGAAATGCCATTTAAGTCAAAGGCACTTCCTTTTCTAGAATATTGCATTCCTTTCATGCCATGTTAGTCAGGGTTACCATCTTTTACAAATTGTATTATGAGTTTGCCATGTTTTGGGGGGGGGGTTGGGTTTAGATGTATTCTTGAGGTCACGGTTTTGGGTAATGTTTCTGGATTTCCTTAAAAAAAAAAGAAGAAATAGAATTCTATCAATTTGTTCCATAAACAGTAGCTCTAGTGGAATGTGACTTCCTAAAGATTAGTGTCCTGCGCTTTTTTCTTTCCTGCACTTCAGAGACCCTCCATGTCTGCATATGCCCTCATCTGCTTGACCCACTTATCCATTTGGTGGGCAAGTAGCAGAATGCACAATGACTAGTCTGCAGCAATGTGTTTGCTGAATGGATGGCAAGTGTGCATCTGCTGTCAAGCCAGCTATTTACAATCTTGCAAAATGGCTATGGACACTGCTGTTTAGCTGCCTTTTCCTGGGAAAGGGCATTGAGTGTAAAATAGAGTGTGCAAAATTGATACAGTTGGCTTTTCTGTCTGAAATATATTTTTACTCTTACATATGTACTTTTGCAAAACACTGTGAGATGTAGAGATGAACCTGTTGTCCTGAACTCACATCTTGAAAATATCTTAACTTTTTATTTGTCCAACTAGACGTTTTTCTTACTGAGGTAGAACTAGGATTAAAAGTCAGGTGAGTTTTACTGCTGGCTAGAAAATAGCTGGACAAGATTGTATTTTTGTACCATAAATTAGGTTACAGACTGCAGGCAGGGAGAGGCTGGGAGCTCTTGGGTTAAGACATTGGATTTAAATCCAATAGAATACTTTAGGTGTTGCGTAAGTATGGTGATGTTCTAGAGGGTGGATGTTAATTATACTTTCCTTATTTTCCACATGAAGTATTGAAAACATGAACTTGTCTTACAGGACTATGACTAAGTAAATCTTCGCTACTCAGCATGTTGTAAGAAGCAAAAATGCTAACTCAGCTTCTCACCCAATTTCAGCAAAATGTTTCTATCTCATCTTAATCTCTTTGAAAATAACAGAGGAGGTATGCAGATAGTGGCTGTGTCTAAAAAGCAGCACATTTGTGCTTTTTGATACAGCCTGCAGTAATGGTTGTTCTGTGGTCCAACCACGGATCTCCTGGAGCTTTCTGATGCTTCTTCTAGTGCGTCATGGTATGGAGGGACCTGTCTGGAAGACTCCCAGTTCTTCAGGTTACACACGCCAGTTGGTAGGTGAACTGTGTATAAATTTAGGGGCTAGTTTGTTAACCTAGAGATGCTTCATTGAGAGGGAGCAAACCTAGAGAAAGAATGGGCCATGACTGAGTCCTAGGATGTGATAAAATATGAGGTAGAGAAGTTGTCCCCTTCTTGGTTGCTCTTAGCACAGTCTGTGCCTGCATTCCCTAACACAGGCTCACTTTTCGCCTACTTGACAGCTCTGGCATTTTCCTTGAGCACCATAATCCTCCAAATGTCAGCTATTTGGGGTCCTTGAGCCAAAGAGCTTCCCTTAGTCACATCCAGTCATGTTCACCTCCTATTTCAATATGGACTTTACCTTCAAAACAGTGGAGAGCACGTCGATAAGACTGCATGCCCACCTCGCAGAGGGAGGAGTGTCTGTGGCTTCTCTGTGGACTTTGCCTTGCACATCCACCTCATCTTTGTTTTACGACTCTCCCATTCGGGGACCTAATTGCAGCCAAGCCACGGAGGTGGAAACTTGGCATACAAAATTCTGGAAACTCTGTGAAGCAGCCTTTGATTTTTGTATGGGTTTACAAGAGATCAGCATAATTCTATTTGAGCATAGTTAGGATTATATGTTCTGCTGAACAAATCCAATCCTTAAAAGAATTTCCAGGTTCAGCCGTGATTTCATTGGGCAACTTGTGACAGCTGAACGCATTGAAACTGAAAATAAAAGTCCTAGTGTGTTTTGTGCAGAAAATAGGAAGTCCTTTTGTGATGCGAGATGCTACCGAAGCCTCATATGAAGGGGTTAATTTATAGAAAGGCACTGGCTCTTAGTAGTTGCTAGGTAACATTGACCTTTTCCCAAAGGCTATACTCCGCCAAGGAGGGTGTTTCTGCAGAGGTAATGATTCTGTTTGGGGTTTACTCAGCGAGTTGGTGGTAACCTATCCTGCAGGGAAGTTGAGAGGATATAGTTTTGGAACAAACTGTCATCTTCCACCTGTCCTGCTCTTCCATTCATATTTCTCTCTCTTCTTTGGGGGGGGAAGAGGAAAACCACAGTTTCTCTAATTTGCCTGTGGAACCACCTCACTATAGTTGCAAGAACTATCTGTCCTCCCCTGCATACTGGGCACTAGAAATGTGAATGACTATTTTGTGCCTGCAACTATAAGAAGTCCCAAATGATAGTTGTGAAGCCTTCTCTTCAGAGTAGTAAAAAAAAAAAAAAAAAGAAATATGCCCATTTTCAAGGTGATTATTGAAACCTCTTTTCTTTAGAATGAGTAAGAACCTCATAAAGCAATGAATTTTTAAGTAAGGTTTATTTTTATCTCTGATTATATATCAGCATTTTATCTTCTGTATTAGAATCACTGCTTAGAGTTATTTCTTTACTACTTCTGTGTTTTGTTGTATTTTTTTAAGAGAAAAGGAAAAAAATGCTTGAAAATCTGTATATTGTCCATTTTCCAAATATTTTCCATATTTTCCACACATCAAAATGATTTGTAAGTTGATGAGACAAACCTAATGACAAACAGGGTATTCAGCTGTGTGACTAAAAAATTACAATTAGGGTTTTTTTTTTAAATAAACATTTTTATATAGAAAAAGGTGCATAGACTTCATCCTTATGGGCCAGGGTAACTTACATGACAACTTGTTAAATCGATTTTATGCTTCTTTTAGATCTGCTATTCAATTTTTTAAAGTGCAGATACCATGGCAACCCCCTCTCTCATATGGAACGTATGCTGCTTTAGAGATAAAGAGCAAGTACATGCAAAGATGGAAGAGGATGACATGTAAACTTTTTTTTTTTTTATATTCACACTTCTTTGGACGAAAAAATATGCTACAGAAATATCTTTTCTCTCAGCTGCAATATATTGTATTAAGCAGCCACATTTTGTACAATGCAATTAATTAATCTTTAGCTCATTTCATAGATAACATAGAAGGAAATTGCACCCTATGCTTTTCTGATGTGTGTGTGCATGTATTTGTATATATGCATATATATAACCAAATAATTATTCATATCTCTACATTTGTTTTAGTGTATAATAACTCCTTAAAGACTGACACTAACAGCTATATTTTTACTGATTTTCTTACCATTCCTTAATGGTAAGAATGTAGCACAGTTTTTTGGTTTTGTTTTGATTTTATGAAGGAGCTGTATAGCTGCTAGGACTAATTATTTTTAAAAGGAAAGACAAAACACAGCTGAAGTATCAGTTCTGAGAAAAAGCAGGAGGACCTATATGTACTTTGCTATCTTGGCAGTTATTTAAATTGTCTGGATCAGAATTTTCAAAAGCAGGATAGTATATTGGATTCCTCAATTAGCTTTCTAAATAATTGACTTCAGAGGAGTCTGCTGGGGCACAGCATTTTTGAAAATCTCATCTCTTATTTGAATTGCTTTAGAAAGAGTTGGATTTAGGTTGTGAGATATTGTTTATATCCCAAACAAGACAATTGATCAAGCAAACTGCCATTTCTTATCATCAAAACCCAGTTTCCTTCTGTATTCCATACCTTGGTTAGAGATAGGATATACTTGAAATTTCAGCGTCTTGCTGCTCTTTTTATTTTTGTATTCAAGCCCGGTTCTGTGATTAAAGAAAGACCTGAGATATTAGCAATGTGTCTAGCAATACAAGCTGCACACTCATTCCAGGTTCCTGAATGAGTTAGTTTAAGAAAGAAATTAAATCGTTTTTTCAGGCTTTAAAAGCACACTACTTAATCTGAAACCCTTGCTGTTCTGAACCTCAGTTTTGTCATTCCCACCCATAAACCCCAACAAATTACTCTCTTATGTGATCTTGTTGTTGATTATACAGATGACTTTCATGTGTTTGGAGCACAGGAGGAAGGCAAGGTGTAAGGTCCATCGTGCCTTTTCCAGCTTAAACATCATTAGTACTGGCATTTGAGTATCTTTTAAAATGTCATTATTTAAATCAAGCAAACACCCATACATCATCCATCTCATATTTAAAGACTTGGTTTTGCTGCATTTTTGACACATGCGCTGCTCTTTGGCTGTCGTTGTCCATTTCCATCTGCCTGTTTTCTGGTCACTGTTTTCACGTGTTGGCATTAAGTTTTGCCAGCTTACATTTCTTCTTGCAAGCTTTAATAGGTTTAAAAGTTTAGTTTGGTTTTGATAAGCTTGGAAAAGTCCAAAACTGCTATATCAAATATGCTTGTGGCTGCAAATTTCACAGGAAAAGACTCTCATAAGAGACTGACTACAAATAATAAATGGAAATATAGGCTTTTCTTTCTTTTTCTTCACACCTTTCTGCTGGCAGTGTCTGAACCAACTCCCATTAAAATAGGGAATCCCATTGATGGTATTGGGATGTATGCCAGACATCCAAGCATCACAGGAATTCACAGTGGGAAAACTCCCCAAATCATGAAAATTGCTATTAAAAAGTTAATTCTGCATCTGTGAATTATAAATAAACCTCTGTGTGTGTTTACGGGGATTGGATACTGGAGTTCATGTTCACAATGGCTTTCCTTTGTTGAAATCAATTTGCCTGTACCAACCACTTATGCTTTAACAAGAAAGTAATGTGATGGTGAGAAAAAGCATGGCATATTGGGATGTTCCTCTGAGTGCTATTCCCTGAGGCAGCTGCTGGAGAGTATTGAAGGGAGGCTAAATCAACATTGCCTACTTTTTTTTTTTTTTTTCCCCCTCCTCCCCAGAGACCAAATGTGTAACCTCTGTGATGCAAATTATATTTAAGCAGCTCTGGGGACTGAATATGGATTGGTGCTTTGGTGAGCCTGGATCTCTCTATGTGGCCACAGAACAGTTTGTCTCTATGTTACGCGGCCAACTGTGATACACATTATTTGTATATAAATAAACGAATTAGTTTGTTTTATAATTCTTAGTGACAGAATTAATTTGTTCTTTATTTCAGTTTCATTTTTATGAAATGATTACTTTCAAAGTGGGTAGCAGTTTTGAAAACCAAGATAACTGAAAAGCGTATTACCCAACTCGGTCTAATAAATGGATATTGAAGGGTTAACTTCAGTCAAAATACATTCATTAAAATACACTCCAAACAAACACTTTTATAAATGTAGACAGTGCATCTTGTAGCTTCCCAGCTCTGAGTTCATCACTGACTAGAAATATTAAAAAGTATGTTTTACAAATGCTTTCAAATAATGATACCTTCAGGACAATAAATGAATTACAAAAATCTGAAGGTCTCAAAGGTCTATTTGTTAGGTATCAGCAATTATTATGAGTGAATTTTGTAATGCAGCTATTAGGAGTGCTAAATAGACTGTAAATGGTATGGGAAATGTATTTTTTATTTATACATTGTAGCAAATATTCCGGAAATAACAGTAAAATTAAGGTATATATAGAGACTGGTAGATATATTTCTATTCTACTTCAAAAAAATCTTTTTGCTGGCTTTATTTTTCACTAGTGGAAAATAGTCTTGTTACAGTTATTGCATATATTTAAAAAAAATAGATTAAAAAAAATCCCAAAATTAAGTTTTTCATTGTTTTCTTTAATAGCCATTTCCATGACAATATTTTATTAATTGTAGTTGTTTGTAAAGTAAATTTTTTCTTTGTGCTCAAAGAATTTATTTATGCATTAAAAAAAATACTTTCTCAAATTACATCTTTGTTTCCTCCTCATACAGAAATCCCAAATAACAAACTACATAAACTCCCAGCTCCAGATTTGAGGCAAAACAATTTGAAGCATAGGTTTCAAGTAAAAAACATTTCAGCAAATTGCCTGATGGGCTTGGCTTATTTTCATCTTGGCACTGCTACTAAACCTCATATGATTGTACTTTATTTTGAGGAAAGACCCAGAAGTAAAAAAACCCCAACAAACAAAACCCCCACCACCACCAAAAATGCTGTTGAAGAAGTTTTGTGTTAAGGTGTACACATCACAGAAAGTAGTGCAATTTTTTTCTTTATTTCACTGAGGCTCGGGGGGGTGGGGGGGTGGGGTGTGACAAAAAAAAGAAACAGCACTCAGTATAAAAGACAGACTTTCTCTTAAAATAATTACCAAAGAAAGTAAATGTTGTCAGAACTTCCCAAATGAAAGGTTCTTATAACTCTTTTTTACCTCTGTTTGTTGTTATATGCTTTGTAAAAGGTAATTCTCAGTAATACCAATTACAGGATATCCTTAATACATTCAATTTGAATGTTGGTTTAGTCTATTAAATGTAAAATGTTTTAACTGAAAATGGAACATGTCAATAACAATAATTTAATCATCCAACACACTGTATTTTTAATAGCAGTAAAAAAATAGCAATTTGAAATATTTCTTCTTCCAAGATAAGCATTATTTTTAAATAAAAACTTGAATAAGCCTCTGATTTAGGAAATGAGCATGAAAAACCTTCCAAAAATTGTACACATTCCCATTAACTGTCATTTAAATGTTGTCAATCAAATCTGTTTGCATCTGGTACTGATGCCATGTGAAATTTATTTATTTAAACTTTCAGTCACACATGGAAAGTTTTGCAGATGGTGTCTCTTCTCATCTGTTTTTTCCAATTTCCCCCTCAAACTCCAGTTCTTACTCTCTCGACCCCCCAATTTGAGTCCTCCTTCTTCTAAAAAAATAGATCTAATCAGTAGCATGTTAAACAAGAGGGGATCTTTTATGTATTCTGTGTTAGGACAAGGAAAGCATCGCTGTAGATCACTAGAATAAACAACTCAGGCTGATTCAATTACAATGCCTGGGCCAGGCTTTTATCTGCTGGTGACATCATTTCAATCAAAATGTAAAATAATACAATCCAATAGATGCAAGAGGGAGAGATAGGACACAGACTGCTGCACTTAGTCATTTAATAAAAAAAAGTGGAAGAAAGCTCTTTCTGACAGGCTGCTAGGACTTCCATTTCCAAAACTCTATTACCTTCTATAATAGTATTCAAAAGAATTGAATGCAGGAAATTGTCTATTACTTTTTATTAGTAGAAGCTGTTATGTAGGATACAGCCTACTGCACTGTTTTTTCTTTGTTCCTTTAATTAACAAAAGCTTGAAATCCTTCTATTGGCAAGCACTTGTTCCAAAGCTTCTGTTGCCTTCTGTTTTTACTGAAAAGGTGGGGTTTTTTTCTTTTCTTTTCTCTGAATGTCTTTTTTTTAATACTAAAAAGTAATTTTTTTTCAAGTCACTGTAATCTAAAGTCTATCAGTCACCTTAATGGGCTAGGAGAGGGTAGAATGCAGATACATTTCCATAGTCGCAGAACCTTTTTTATAAGAAAGTTTCACATTTGAGGAGTGAGGGAGAGTCAGATTGTAACCATGTATAGTATAGTGCCAGTTTTCTGACCGTTTCACTTGCCAGCTGAAATTTGTTTTTGTTACTTAGTTTATTATGATAGAAAAAAGGTAAATTGATACATATCAATTTGATAGATGCACGGTGCAAAGAAACATATTCTTTCTTCAGACCATATCCTTGATCCTATGAGATTGTCTGTGACAGCATAGGACGGGACTTTGTAAATATCATCAGTCTGGCCATCCTACACAATTCTCTTAAATTTTACCAGGGGTAAAACTAGTAGACCTGATTCTAATGAGGTGTAGTTTCACTGACTTCTACATTCATGTATATAATATATCAGAAAGCTGATATAAAAGTTAGAACACTAATGTACCTTTAGAAAGAATATATTTCATTGATTTTAATGATTAATTACATATATAATTCAGGTTCACTGCTATTAGGTTCATAAAGGTCTTAGTAACTTTATTTAATAATAAATTCTATAGCTAAATTGTGATGTTGGGTAATGAACAGGATCTTGCCAAGGGCAAACAATGACTACTACAGTGGTCACTGAAGCACTCTTCCCACTATGCTTACCATTTTAGGGTGCATTATGAAGAAGCAGACTGAGTCAAATGGCTAACTGCAGATGTTGTCCAAGGAGATGTAACTCCTTAAATTAATTTTATCAACATTTTCTTTACTAATGCAATGATTTGTTCTTCTTCTTTTGCATTTACCAGTAGCAAATAGACCTGAAGAGATCTGAGGTCTTTGGTAGTCTTGAGAGATGTTGGCTTTATATCTTCTCTTGCTAAGAAAGAGATTTCTACCATGCCGGATGGCATTATTATTCCAAGCATGTGGTAAGCTTTTTCTGAAAAGGATACATATGAGGAGGAAGTAATAAACTACTATGTTGGGAATGAACTAGCAATGACTGTAATCACTGAATAATTTTAATCCCCCCTTTCCCCACCATCAGGTGTGTTTTATAATTTTTTCAAATTCATATTTGAAATATACTATCTTTTTTAGGGTTTCTATGATGCTTACCAGAATTCTTCTGCTGTTGCAGTGGGCTTAGACCATAGCAGGCTGGAATCGTGGTCAGGATCAAATGACCCATGTTAGACACACAGCATCTGAATGAACACAGACCGCTGGTCCTAACAAGGATATTTAAAAACATGTAAACTAGTTATCTAAACTCCCTATCTATCTAGCCAATACAGAGATAAGAACTCAAAGGGTGAAGCGTGCTTAAAGCTAGATGTTGGGCTACATGGGACAATGGCATATGGAATATTACTGCCCCTGTAATTTGGGTGCCTGAGCCGAAGTTCCATATTAAGTTATTCAGCCCATCTTTTCTTTCCTGACAGTGGCTGCACCACCTCAAGTAGGATGAAAGGTGGATCAGTCCTAAGCCTTATCCGTATTCCAGAGGTAAGAGTCTTTTCCAGGAAGGTGAGAGCTATGGATTTCAACTCCTGCAGACTGCTGGAGTATCCAGCACTTTGATCCTTTGGCTTTTAGCTGAGTGAGCTGTCTGGTACGCTGTTACTGGAAAAAAAGAGTATTTCACCATGTCTATGGCTGTGCTTTTGAGCACTGGGCTGGGCTGAATTCATCATTGTCCAAGTCTATTAGGAAAGGCCTACAGGTGCACAATGGAACAGAGACAGTTACATGCATCTTCAACCATCTCTCAGTCCCATCGCAAATTAAGATGTGTGTTAGCTTAGAGAAGGGTAATGCATTTGCATGAGCGTCTCAGTGCTTAGGAAACTTTTATCCAAAATGGAGATATGAGTTGATTGTAGGCACCCCTGGACATAGTGCTGGAGAACAAACATTTGTCAGGGATTCATTGAGTCTTCATTTCAGTTCCGGTGGAACTCCTATGATCTGCATCTTAAAGCACAGTTTTAACCTAAAAAATGCACATATATCAAATTCCATGAGTCAGAACTAGACCTTTTCCTAGAATATCTGCCATATTCAACCACAGATTGCTTTTTTGACCTTACATAGGCATAAAAATGCTCAGTGTGAGAATTCCATAGCTATCCTGACCAAAGTCCTCACTTAAACATATGTAGTTGAGAGCCTTTAAAGTCATCTTTCTTCATAGGAAAATAAGTCAGGAAGGGTACCAAACAGCAGAATTTAACAACTGAAATCCGGAACCGGCCTACTGTAAAATGTTTTTGTGAATGGTGAGGATAAAGTCCCCTCTGGATGAAAGTAGAATGTCTCATGTGCCATTAGGGTTGAGCAATGTAGGCTTTTTGGAAACATGTCTTTCATGAATGTGGCATCCATGAATGTTCAGTTTATAATGGAAGAATTGTTTTCCTAGAATTTCCAAAAAAAACAATACATTAGGCACATGAGTTTAAAAAAAGAAATGAGGCAGCACTTGTTGTTCCTGATTCTCCAAACAGTGTAGTAGGACCAAGGAGTACAGAGGTTACCTTCTCTGCTGGGTGCTCCTCTCTGTTCTCCTGCTGTGCTACTGTGCACATCTCTGCCCAACTCTAAGAATTTTAGCCCCATTTTCCAGTCCCACTTGGTTTACCCCTTCCTCCCTGGGGTCAGCTCTTGATTTTCTGCTTTTAGCCTGATGGTTTTTTTCTCCTGCAATTTCTTGACTCCCCAAGCTCTGTTCCATTTGAATTACAGCGATATTCTTTCCTGAAATCTGAAGGTTACAGAGTCATGTCCTAGCTGGAGATTGTTTCACGGTCTAGCCAGAAATGACAGCATGTTTTTTAATAGGAATTACTTTTCCATGCCTAGTTATCACTATGTGTTGAAAATACTTGAAGTAGTTCATATAACTTTAAAAGACTAAACATATCGTACGAACCTCTATTTTTATCTAAGAAAACTTTATTTTGTATTCTAGATCTTAATAGGTCTGAAGCATTTCCATAGTTCTGATTAAACGCATCTGATGGAACAAAATATAGAGAAATTTGGATAATTAACTGTTAGCTTTGTATCTTTGTACCCTTTTTTTGTTTTCTTTTTCATTATAACAGAAAACTGTGCCAAAATAGCAAACCCTGACTGTTACTAAAGGCAAGCTGAGCATCAAATCTTCTCACCTTATAGCTTGTTTAGCAGTCTTGGTATTCCTGTATCTTTCAGTGCAGGATGATGTGCAGTCTTTTGGGTGTAATAGTATGTATAAAATGCATCAGCCTTTTCTCAAAATTTGGCTTGTGGAAATAGTTTTGCAAATTGTTAGTCTTATGTAAGCAGGGAGCAGGCAAGAGCAGGATTTGGGTTTTTTTATAGATTCCACACTGCACATTTAATCTGCATGTAAATTAGGGTAGATTATATTATGTTTTTGGAGGTTATATGGTTCCAATTGTTGGCCCTCCATTTCACCATTATCTTAACCTAAGTCATGCTTCGTTGCACATGCATGTTTGGTGAGCAGGCTGTGTGGTCAGAAAGATTCATCAGAGAGAGCTTATACAGGAATGTACTTTATTCTGTGAGCATCTTGTGACATGCTGTTCCTGCTGTATAAAGTGTACATATTAGACCTGTCCATGAAAGTATCTATTGGTCTGCTGTTTAATGTGAACACTGCAATTGATGAGGTTTATGTAAAACTTTGTGCTGTCCGTACAGGAATGGACTTATGCACCTAAAGAGAGACTTAGAATGTATTTAAGCCTGTGGATCCGAACCTGAGATTGTAAACTGTGGCTCATCTGCTGCATGTTGGCTCCCAGGCATCTTGTCTTCTTTTACTCATCCAGGATTGTCCCAGGCTTGATCAATCGGAGCAGTTTAGACCATCTGGATGCAAGAAAGTAGATGTTCCATCAAAATCTAAATCGTTTAAAAATCTGAGTCCAGGAAATGTTTGGAGATTGTACTGGATAGCAAATGCTGGGATGGGGCTCTTCTGAAAACACAGGGGCAGCTAATAACTTCCTTGGCAATTTGGCTGGAGAAGTGCGTAGTTAGCAAAGCAGTTTCTGAACATGCTCAAGTCATCAGAAGGTCAGATTGAAAGGCCTTCGCTGCTGACAGGGCTATCTCCAGAAAGAGGCAAAGGAAGCAGCTGTCTAGAGCAGCAACAGGACTGTAACTGGGTTGGCTGCTGTTGCTGCTGCTACAGAAAGGGTAAGTATGTGTGGGGCAGCCACTGCTTCTGGAGGGGATCCATACCCAGTCAGTGCTGCTATGTCTCTCATCAGTGCAGAGAGGAGAGGAGCTGCGAGCTCCCCGCTGCTCCTCAGTCCTGGTGCCACTCCTCCTCCCTGCACTTTCCTTACCCACAGCAAGAGTGTCCTGCTCCCACGGTAGTGTTCAGAAGGCAAAATTCAATTTTGCTGGCATTACTGAGAAGTCTGAGCCAGCTCCGACTGCCTGAAAGACTTCAAATCAGTATCTTCTACAATGCTGTCTGCTGAGGGGCTGAGCTGGAATCGCTTTTCTCCTTCCCTATTAAAACTGCACCGCTGTGCGTAGAGTAGTTTGAGAGAGAGAAATTTTACAGCCTAGTGGTTACAGTATTCACCTGGGAGGGGAATGCGGGGGATCCATTTGTTGTGTAAAGGACTGTTTATTAAGTGGCCAAAGGAAACAAAAAAACAAAGAAGGAAAGAGGAGATAAAATGAAAGAGATAATAACAAACAGCAAAAGAGCTCACAATGAAAGGAGAATTCGATTCAGCAAATTCTGTTGAATTGGTTACTTTTTGATAATTTACTACGAAAAGGCAGCTTTGAAGAGATTTTGACTGTGAATGCAGTCTCTTCCTGTTTTCCACTAACATCATAAATTTCTTATAAAGACAACTGGTCTTAGATATGCATTCTTCCTTCTCTAAGCTGTTCCAGATGGGAAATGGCATAGTTTAGAGAGGAGCTGGATCAATAATCTTCCTAAATAGAAAAATACCTAGGCAGAGAACCACTTTTTGCAAGGTTTCCTCTGAGTCGTTGAAGCTGGCCTGTTTTAGAACGTGGTCTTGGGTTCAGGGCTTTAGTGGGAAGCTCAGATAAAACACCACTGTGTCTGTGAGATATTGTTAACACAGGGAAAAAGCATTGTGGTAGCAATGGAAGTGTCTGGTATTGTTGTCTTTGCATTGATACAGGCACATTTGAAATGCACCTATCCATATTTAACAAATATCTTGATTATGACATATTAATTTCCAGTATGTTGGCATTATTTAAATTATTTTAAACAGCATCCGGGCAAATACTTAAAATTTTAAAATCAATTGCAACATGTATAAAATCTATATTAAGCTGACTTTGACTTGGTAAGACTAATGCCAGAATGATCAATAATAGCATGACTAAAGAAGGACATTTATCCCACCATTCCACATATGGAGAGATCTGCAAGCACCACAAAATAAACTGCTTGCTGCTTTATCTGCTGGTGCTGCTAAAGGGAACTGAAACCCTGCATGAGACTGGATCTGTCCCTTGGCAGTGATCCCAGTTAAGTAGGCATGTAATTTATCAATGTGCCAATAACATTGTTTCTGTGATATTTTTTCCTCCCAGAATTTTGCATTGATAAAAGCCTTCTTCAGCCAATAATCTTACTTAATATTCTGTCATAGAATAAAACTGCCTCTGCTTTATTCTCCACTTCTTGCTTTGTACAGCTGGGAATACTAGAACATATCAGTGAAGAATTAACCATTTTAATCACTGAGGTAAACTTATTTGTTAAAGGATAAGCTACTAAGTATATATTATATACACTGAAAGCAAAATGTAGTTTCTGTTTTGTATAGACTGTTATGTGATGTCTTAGGAGAAGACAGTCCTCGGCTGTAACTCCTGATTCACAGCCTGACTCAAACTTCCTTAAAAGTAAATGTGAGATCTTTGTTTCAGCTTTGACCAGCAGATGGGCCTGAGTTTAAAAAGTTAATTTAAGTCAGTTTAGATTCCATATTCTTATTTGGTTTCACCACAGTCAATATTCTATTGCTAATTGTCATCGAGTATAAATATGAGCATTCTAAGACTTGATTTAGACCTACAGGTTTGGGGGTTTTTTTCCACATCTTTTTCTTAGTGAAGACAGTAAAGGCATGCTGCTTTTTCTCATTCCACTTCTTCACTGAAGCTGCTTAAGAAAATGAGATACAACAAATCCATTTAGGATTATGTTGAAAAAGCATCTCTGCTTTTAATATTAACCAGATTTTTACTGCTAAGTTTTGCTGGCAAATCTCTGAAAGTTTCAGCTTGCAACTTAACTGGATCACTTAAATCTACAACACTGGCTTTGCAGTCTTGCAAGAACATCTGTTTTGATTTCCAATACTATCTTTTTTGGTCCTAGAACACTCTTTAGTGTTTTAGGAGATTTTTTTCAGAATCTTAAAGGGCCTTAGTTTTAACTCCAAAACTACATGAAAATCAGGAGGAAGTACCTCAGTGTAATGTTTCTTGTGCTAGTATTTTCACTGAATATGTTCAGTGTAAATTGACAAGGAAACAGCTGGATGTCCATGTCACAGTTACTTTTCAATTACTTCAGTGAAATGTGGCAATACAGTAGCATTGTGCACTACAGCCCTTATTGTGCTGTTATTGGGACATAGTTTGCCTATATATACCTTTATGTTATAAAGTATTAATTAATTAAACTATTAATTAATTAATATTAATATGTCCAGTAGCATCCTGTTGCTTTTCTTTGATGGTAATGGAAGTATTTGGCAGGGGAACTATTGGTCTGAATCTAAATTTTTCAAATTTATTTAATAATTTTCAAAATGAAACGCCTGAAAAAAGCTGATGTATTGCAACCAGCTGGTGACTATCAGGTAGAGAAAGGACTAGTTAGACATCTGTTCCTTAAATTGATTCATCTTTCTAAACACAAGTGTTAATAATGGTATTGTGTACATCTGCACAATGGAAACCAAAACAGGTATGAATTAACTCTGGTTATCACTAAAAATTGGAACAAGTGCTCCAACGGGAAAAATAGCTCACTAGCTGCTGGCTTGTGTTCACACCAGCTTCATAGCTTAGCAGAAAAAAAATGATTACTTAGTGCTCAATATCAGTTCCAAATAAGTATTCCTTAAACATGCTATTTTATACTTCAGATAATTTATGTACATTAGTTTCTTAGTCCATGTACGTAGAGATGTCTTCTCTCTACTGGCTAAACCCTTACCCTCTGATACACATCTCTTGGATATTAACACAGATACCATACTATTGTTGATATTATTGTATCCCAACCTTCTATCAAATTGTCTACCAAAATAAATCTATCACTTTTTCTATACACTTTCCAACCTAAAAAATAATTATGTCTTTATTCCATAGTTGATACCAGCTTGATGTGTAGTGCCCTAAAAACTCAAAGGTACTTATGGGTAAAAAGCAAGTTAATATACACATTGTTTCACTTGTACATTTATTAAAAAAACTTCTAATTAAGTAGACCTTTAAGTGGCCTTTTTCATACTTGCACTGTTAGATACTATGATCATATTATGAATTTTTTTTTAGTACAACTCACACAAAAAATAAGTGCTTTATTTAATTTTCAGTTGCTTTGGTTTCTTCTTTTTTTCCTCCTTTTTTTTTCTGGGTAGGTTAATTTTTAAACAAAAATGCCATTTTGAAAATGAAAGTTGAATAAGATTCCCTCCCCCCCCTAAAGTATAGAAACAAACCTTTTTGGCACATCGAGAAATTAACACATTAAAAATGTTGGCATGAAATAAAATGACATTTAAAAAAATCTAATTTCTCCCTTTTTTAACTGTAAGTATTTGCCAAATTTTCCTACAGCTTGTGAAAAGCTTTGTTCCTGAGAATTCTTTTATATGGCAAAATATATGGATGTATTTTTTAATATTTTCCCAGCTCTAATTCCAAGAGTCCATGGGAAATATAAATATATTTTTTTAGTTAGTGTCAGATACTACAAATGGTATTGGGACTTGATGATTGTGTAAATTATTATGATAAATATTAACCCTTCTGTAATGTAAAGCATTCATGTAGCAATTTGATAGTTTTCAAATATACTCATAAGCTGTTATTACGTACTGACGTATTTGAAAGTATAGTCATTATTTGTGACATCATGTATTTGCTATTTCCTACTCATAGTGCACATAGGTTTGTTCATTTAAGTCACAAGATATCACTGTTCACTTTCCGCCTTCTAGTCAGGAAAAAAACCCAAACAGGTTAATGAAATGCAAATAAGGAATAATTTTTTTTTTCAGTTGAATCTTTGAAATTTTCAGAATGTGCATGAAAACTTGTTGAACTCGTGAATGCTTACAAAAAACCCAACCCTCTGTGAATTGCATGAATTTGGCTTTTTTATTATTCCAGTATTTTCGAAACAGTCCTTGTGCTCGTTTACCAGCTCATGATAGTTGTGCGGATGTCGTAATGCACCTTATGAATCTTTTTTAATATCAAGTGGGAAAAAATGTGTTAGAAAATTATTTATGTAAATCAGTGACCACTCCATAATTCTGTCCACTTCCATTAGCTTTTAATTGTGCTCTGCTGCTCATGTATTAAAATCTTTTACATTATGTCTCTTTTATTGAGCTTGGTGTTTATTTATATGACTAAGTGCAATGGTGGATGGGTAAAATGAAAAAGAAAGGTGGGATCGTGTTTTCCTCTTCTGTCTCTCTCTCTCTCTCGCACTCTCCCCCTCTTTTCTAAACAAGCTAAGAGTTTTTATAATTCATCACCTGGCTGACAGATGAGTTCTGCTGAAGAATATTAGAAAATGTCTCAAATCTCATATATATGCTAATGGTATGCTGAGACTGGTTGGTGGTATGCCGGAGTTTTTAATCTGTCTCGACCAGTGTGGAAAGTGGAGGAGACAAGTCATTGCACTCGACAATTTATGATCAAACAACTGAATTGTAAAGGAAGAAGGACATGCAGAAAAGGAGAGTAATTTTCTGATTTAACAGCGTTGTTACTACAAATAAAGAAATCTTGATTTTGACTGCACTCGACATTAAATGAGTTTCCTGTGCCCTGCTCTGAATTTTTCATTTTCAGATTTGTATAAAGCACCCTGCTTAGATACAAGTGACAGATAAGGAGACGATTGCATATGGAAATCAAATGTGTATAATAAAGCCATCTTCTGTTTATTAAATAAACACATGTAGATGACTTCCGTGGAGAATGCACTGATAATTCTTCATTGTGTTCTAGTTTTTTTGCAAGTCACAAAGAATCTTATTTAACAACCACGAATGACTAGATGCAAGCTTTTCTGTTTATTACCTTATAACAAACCAGGCAGTCTAATATATGGCATTTATAAACATTTTATTTTGATTCTTTAGTCCAAGTTTTAGCTGTAACAGTACAATATATTAGTGTTCATGCTATTAGAGTTCTGGAAGCTGCATCAGTGCATTAGTATTTTCTGAATATTATGTTTTCAAGATAGAAATGGTAAAGATTAGACAGATAATATGTACATTATTGTAAAATGAAACTCCACGAGAAGTGAAGTATAACATATAGCACTTTGGTCTTCAGATAAAAAATTATAATATTATATAACCAAAACTAAGAAAAGACCATGGGGTCTGCAGTCAACTTGGCAATGATTTCTGATTCAGTGATTTAAGAGTCTTAGTTTCAGATGTAAAGAACACTTGAAGTTCATCAAGGGATGTATTTCCAGTTCTATTTCTCACTCTTGATGTTTCGCAGATACGGTCTTCCTATAAATTATTATAATGTACTGTAGTGTTGGGTAACATCATGAATATGGGTTGTTTTTTCCTGAAGGGGTTTTTATATTGCAACTGAAGTGCTTGTAGGCATTTTAAAGTAAAGCAAAATACACTTTTTTCACCTTCTACCTCTGGAGAGTTAAGTTAAGATTTAGATTTTGGTTCACATTTTTATTTTGAGAATAAAAAGAGGTGAAGCAGGAATCAGTAATGTCCAGACATTAATGAACTATATTTAGTGAAAATTATTGGCTATGTCAGAGGAGGTCTACAGTTGGTAGCTCACTCTGGCTGGGCTGAGAGGGCCATTATATTGTTTATTATATTGTTGAGGGGAGTTGTAAAATACTGGTTCAGACTTCCAAAGCACCAGGCGGCTTCTCTGCCTTGGGGTAACTGTAATGCGAGCTTTGGCATAAGTGCATCAGAAAATCCACATGGATTTCTTACTATGATTGGAAGTGATTGCTGTGCGTGGAAGTGCACAACCAGTTCAAACAAGACTAGATAAGCTGTGTTGCAAAGCCATATGGCTTAGTTTAAACAGTACAAAGAGGAAGTCTTTGATCATGGCCTTTGATCATAGTTAACCCTAAATGAAATGGTGAGCTAATGTAGGTAAAAAGGTGTTAGAATCAAAGCAATCAAAGCAACTAGAGGCTGGTAAGAGTCTAGTAAAAGAAGGATTTTGGAGAGGACCCTGGTATGCAGATGGTTTGTTTGATTTTAAACCTAGGGTAAGGAAGAAAAAACGTAGCAACATGGGCACCAGTGGAGAAGACTGAAATATGGCAGAAACTATGAAGATGACTGGATGCAGAAGCTGTAAGGTGTATGTTATCCTTCAGTGAGTTTCTGACAGAATTTGCATATGCATGAAGGGTCATCTCATAATGTTCAGGGGAAAAAAAGGTGTGAAAGCCTGAAATGCAGCTAGAAATGAGGGCAGAATACAGAAATGCGTTTGAGGATGACAGACGAGATGAAAGGAAAGAGCATGCATATAACTGGAGTTGCAGATGGGTTGATTGGCAGATCCCCAGATGAAAAGGAGACCTCTAGAAGTATATGAAAATGATGACAAGGCAGAGGAAAATACCAGTATGTGAAGGAAATCTGTGGAAGGAGTTTGTTCCGTGGAAGGAGTGATGAGGTGCAACAGCTAGAGACAGAATATTGAGCAGCAAGAAAGAAGAGATTGAGTAAATGGTAACAGCAGGGGCTAGTGGCTGAAGAAGAAAAGAGAACAGGTAGGCGGAAAGCAAAAAGGAAGCAAGAAGGCCAGAGTTTCACAGGAACCTCAGGTTGCTCTGAGAGGTAACTTTTTTTGATAAGAAATATTAAGAGACTGGCCGTCAGAGTGGATCTAGAAAACAGTCTGGTGCGAAGTCTGTCCAAGCGTAATGCTGTGAGGGGTTGGCATGAGCGTGAAAGTCATTCTGAAGAGGCTGGGGAAGAACCCTTTTGTTGTCATTCTGCCATTTGACTGTAAGAATAAGAATCCTGCTTGAGCAGCTCGGGTAGGGTTGTGCTAGATGGGGGAAGATGTTCAAAGATCTTTGTTGGAATTCTTCTGTTTCGGAGACCTAGAAGGCAAATGTTTGGGAAGATAATGAGTATCATCAGGATTGGTGAAAGCACCAATGCAAAGTTTGAGATGTTTTCCTGCTTAAGTACCTGGTGAAGTAGCCTTCTTGGATTTTTGCTAACCTGGCTGATAAGAGAATGGACAGTAAAGAGGAAGTAAATACTATGAGGATAATAGCGAAGTGGGTAGTTAAAAATAGGAGGGCTTAATTTGGATAGCGAGATTCAACTGGAAACTGCCTCAATAATTCATAGGAACTGCGCAACAAAGTGGAGGAAGTCAAACAAAGAGTCAGATGTGAAACAACATTATAAGAAAAGCAAAATGGAATAGCTGTTATCACTAGAAAAGAGATATGGAAGAAACTTAACTATTCAGGAACTGGTCTGGTACATTTTGTCATGTAATGACCTCTAAAGAAGTAAGAGGTGTCCCTCAGGGGTCTGTATGGGGACCAGTACTGTTTAATATCTTCACCAATGACATAGACAGTGGGATCGAGTGCACCCTCAGCAAGTTTGCAGACAACACCAAGCTGAGTGGTGTGGTTGACATGCCTGAGGGACGGGATGCCATCCAGAAAGACCTGGACAAGCTTAGAGAGGTGGGCCTGTGTGAACCTCATGAGGTTCAACAAGGCCAAGTGCAGGGTTCTGCACCTGGGTCGGGGCAACCCCCAGTATCAATACAGGCTGGGGGATGAAGGGATCGAGAGCAGCCCTGAGGAGAAGGACTTGGGGGTACTGGTGGATGGAAAGCTGGACACGAGCCGACAATGCACACTCTCAGCCCAGAAAGCCAACCATATCCTGGGCTGCATAAAAACAGTGTGGCCAGCAGGTCGAGGGAGGTGATTCTCACCCTCTACTCTGCTCTGGTGAGACCCCACCTGGAGTACTGCATCCAGCTCTGGAGCCCTCAGGACAGCAAAGACATGGACCTGTTGGAGCGGGTCCAGAGGAGGTCCACGAAGATGATCAGAGTGATGGAGCACCTCTCCTATGAAGAAAGGCTGAGAGAGCTGGGGTTGTTCAGCCTGGAGAAGAAAAGGCTGCGGGGAGACCTTATTGCAGCCTTTCAGTACTTAAAGGGGGCTTATAAGAAAGATGGGGACAAACTTTTTAGCAGGGCCTGTTGTGATAGGACAAGGGGTAATGGTTTTAAACTAAAAGAGGTTAGATTTAGATGAGATATAAGGAAGAAATTTTTTATGATGTGGGTGGTGAAACACTGGCACAGGTTGCCCAGAGAGGTGGTAGATGCCCCATCCCTGGAAACATTCAAGGTCAGGCTGGATGGGGCTCTGAGCAACCTGATCTAGTTGAAGATGTCCCTGCTCATTGCAGGGGGATTGGACTAGATGACCTGTAAAGGTGCCTTCCAACCTAAACTATGCTTCTAGGAGGGAGTGTGAGTGAGCTGCAATCTGAATGGTAATTTCTTTGGGGAAGACAATAAAGTACCTTTTGCTGTGAACATGCTGGAAATCAGAAATTGAACTCCAGTGTCTTAGAATAATAAAAATGTCTATTGTCCCTGCAGTGAATGAGGTCTTTCTAAGATTTTTTTTTTTACTTCTCCAATATAGCCTGAAGTGCAAATGTTGCTAATAATGGTAACACTGAAATGCAAAGTAGACTTCTTCAGTAAGTAGTCATTGAGCTAGCAAAGAACAATGTTACTTTAACTTTGGTTTTAGACAGAAGAGTGTTTAGCAAGGTAGCACGGTATCTCCTGCTTTCCTCCATCCTCATCCCCTATAGTTCTTCTCACTGTTCAGCTCATCGTTGGCACAGCCCAGGACCCAGGACACTGGCAACACCTCACTGCCAACTGCAGGCAGCTTTCTTTTTACCCTGGTTATGGAGGAGGTGGTATTTTTAAAAGGTATGTCAGTAGCATTTTAGGAGTCAGGAAGTCTTGATCCACATGCTTTTGTAGAAAATTCACGGGACTAAGCAGGTATACAACCGTATTTTATTAGTAATATGCTTCTAAACCTGAGACCTGCAAGTTGGATTTTTGAAGCTGCTTGACAGTTATACAAATACATTTGGCACAAGGTGAAGTGGAAAGTAGGTCCTTTTAAAAGTCTCACCCATAATATTTTAGAAAATCTCTTATATTTTTAATTTACAGGTTCTCCAAAATGATTGTTTCAAAAATATGTTAATGTTAAAAAAGCAAAATAGACACAGAAATGCCAAAACAACAGACACACTTTGAATATAAAAAAGTGAATTAATAGATGCTGCTTTTCTCCCCCATGTTCACACAAGAGCTGTCTACACCACTGTGCTTGACTGCCCTTTTATTCTGTAAAGGCAACACCATGAATAAATAAAACTGAAAGTGTGAAACAGCTTAGAGTTGAAATGTGCCCTTAACAGGGCATAACAAAACTTTATTGAACCTCTATGCCTATGAACAATGCCTCATTTCAATCGTGCCAGCAGATGGCACTCTTTATATTAAGTAGCTTTCATGGGAAAATTTAATTTGTTTTTTTTCTTTGTTTATTAAATATTGGGAGGTACTATCCCATGTAATGCTTCTTCCTGAAATGATAAATCGATCTACACAAAACTTCAAATAACTGTATTTATGATGGTGTGTATAAACTGATATTTCTCGTACATGCCTTTCTCAATACATGGGAAAAATTAGGAGAAGAAATTCTGTATGGCTGGAGAGTTAGCACTCCTGAGTGTTGGAAAATTAAGGTGAAGGAGCAGGTTTCTGGGAATGTTGTGCAACTGTTCTGTGTTTCTCGTGGTTAGGCATTTCCAGACCGATTGTTGGATGCGTAACGATGTTTAGCTACTTAATTCTGGATGTTTGCAGCCTGGCATTGGATGCCTTTTCCAGTTCCAACAGAGGAGATACCAGAGGAGACAAATGCACAGGTATCCTGGGTATAATGGAACAGGGAAGACTGGGGAGGAAGGAGGACTTCAAGTGATGCTAGTCCGATCGTGCAGGAGAAGTTCAAGACTAAGGAAAGAAGCTGCCTGCAAGCGGGAGCTATGTTTCTTCCATCTGCGGTGGGGCTGGGAAGCCCCTTTGTGAAGCCAGTGTGCAGTGGTGGCAAGGAGGTGCCTCAGCCCCTCTGAGCCAGGGAAGCGCTCCCTGGGCAGGGAAAGCACCAGAAGCACAGCACCACTCCACCAGCAAAGAGCTGCTTTTCCTTGGATGCCTCCCAGCATCCTGCAGAGCTGCCACCTCCAGCACTGATAGCTGCACCCACAACCAGTTGACAGTGGCGTATGTTTACAAAGGGATTTTAGCAGTGGAAGGTAATGTATATTCAATCTGTGAAGAGTAATATAAAATCCTGCGTTTTGCAAGTGAAGGAGAAGAAGAAAAACAGGTTCCCATAACCCGTAAAAACTTTTGTAGCTAATAATGTGCTAGGTTACTGATGGACACGAGACACATAGCCCCTGGGGGAAAATAGAAAGCCTTCAATTTTTCCAGCTACAGCAGAGACTTCAGCTGAAGTGGAGCCTCTTTTTTCTGAGAAAGTAAGTGAAAATAGCTTCTGCTGAGCTGGAAAGATACTCTTGATTACTTGCTGTGCTCTTAGATAATCAAGGACACAGTGGAAATACCACATAGCATGTGACCAGCTTTGATTTATCCCAGGAAACCTCTCTCAACCTCAGAATGCGCTGTAAACAGCTGCTTCACAAACTTCAGACAGAAAAACCTCTTCATTTTTTATCTCTTAGTTAATTAAAAAAAAAAGTTCATTGGATGTTGCACAACTGCATCATTTCCGGTCCTTGCATGAAATTAGAACATGAAACAAAGATGACTTCAAATAATCTTGTTTCTTGGGTGCAGTCTTTTGCAAGGTTTCAATTACTAGCTCAAACCTGTTAAAAATATTTGCCCCATTAAACACATTATGTGCTGTGTTATTTAGTATTCTGGCTATTTCTCTCCTCTAGCATGGAATTATGTATCTCTCTGCCCTCTAGAAACTTCTGATAGTTTTTCATTATTATGCCTTTTTACCTCACCGTATAGATGTTTAGAGCTACTACCCCAACTTTCATATCCTCAACTTTCCTCAGCTTCCTAGTTCTGACAACTTTTAGTAACAGCATCAAGCCTTGGTAAAGCTAATTTCTGGCTAACTCTGTAACATTTTTTTTCTTAATAAAAATCCCAAAAACCTCAAAATAAAAAATTACTATATCTAACTGCTCTTTTCTTCTAACTAGACTCACTCTTTTTTCTCTCTGTCTTAATTTTCTCTTGGTGACTCTGGAATTATTCTATTCTGCTCTGGTCTGCTATGGGTGACAGACTGTAACTGGGGAAGCTAAAACCTAAAACTGCTGTGTTCAAATGCTCCCTCTACTTCTCCCTTCTCATGACTTCTTCCTACATATAGTGCTGCTTATTTTCCTTCCTGTTTAACGTCTTTGAATCCCCTTGATGCCCTTTGTTACACAACTTCTGTTCAGGCACTTGGAACTTCTTAAATTGCTTATTAGAAACCTTCTATCAACACTTACCTTATTGCCTTAAATCTACCAAAGATGCTGTCACATCAAAATAAGCTATTTCACTTACACTTCTGCTTCTGCACAGTCACCTCCAAACCCTTGTATTGACACGTTTCCTCTTTACCAAATACAAACCTCCTCCGGCTTGCTGCTTGTTTCTTTCCCTTCATTTCTTTTGGCTGACCTCCCAGCCACTTTGTCGAGAATGAAGCCTTGCAACTAAGCATTTAACTTCTGTTTTTCATCTGTTGCTGGTTCCAGGACTCCTTCCTGCATCTCCATCCTCCATAGCCACATTCACAGCCCAGCAGCCCAGGTGCAAAGCTGTGTGTTTGGGTAGTGCTAATATAGGGGACCACGACCCCTTAACTCACTGCAAACCTGCATTGCTTTCCTTGCTTACTCTTGTTTGAATGCGTTTGCAACTTTTTTTTTAATATTTCAAGATGGACTTTAGTATTCAGATGAAAACTGAAGCAGTTAGGTCTTTTATTTTGCTAGTACATAACAATGTGCGCAAAAGTATTTGTGGAAAGAAAAAAGTATAATGAGAATTTCTATGAGTCCCTACCTTCTATAAATACGTAAAAGTATAAATATTCATCCTTGAAATATTTTTGCTGTCATCTTGGAAGCTCTTTGGGTGTAGCAGTCGCCCAGATACACAGCAAAAAGGAGACAGATAATACCATGGAAATTTTTGTGAAAACTTTAGCAGTTATTCATACTTCTGAAGAAAACTGTGTCAGTAATTAAGCAACTGAGTTAATAATTGCCAATATGTATGAAAAAATGTTTGATAAGCTCCAGCCTTAATATCATTTAGATGCATAGATCATTTGTCTGAATGTTCTTCTAAGATTTTTGGGGAAAGGAGGGGAAACAATACCATTTTTCCAGTGAATGTCATTTACTGTTGTTTTAGTGCGGAGTTGAACTATTTTCTTAAAAATGTATTCACAGTTCCCAGTGTTGTTGGTTCATAGCCTCTGTCCCTCTCCTGAGCACAACCCATCACCCCCATCACCCCTTATCAGTATTTTGTTTCATTAAATGTTTGTTTTACTGTATACTGATGTGAGATGCACAATCCTCTCTAATTAGTAGATCTTTTTTTTTACAAGCTGCTGGTTTGAGGGAATGGCACATGGGAAGGGGACAAAAAGTTTCATAGTACTCTGCAAAGGAGGTGAAATCCCCTAACATATACCCACTTTTTGTCCATAGCGTTTCTATATTGCAATCAAAGACATAGCTGCTGCAAACCCTTTATGATGTACTTTGACAAGCTCGAAGCTAGCTTGTATGGATAACAGCAGCGTTTTAAGCAGTACAGCATGGACTCCAGCACCAAGTTCAAGGCAAGAGCATTCATCTAGCTTCTAAACTGGGATGGGGGTGGTGTGGTTACCAGTATAAGGTATTGGTCTTTTACTGTTTTTACTGCCCTCTGGAAGGGTCCTTGCTATTGATATTTTATGAAAAATGGTTTTATCTTTAGTTATCTTCTTCAAGGAAGTTGATCCTCAATGGACACCTTGTTATCTAGCTAACATAAAATTAGTTCTTCTGTGTTGCTAAGACTCATAACCCAAGTCTTAAACACACTCTATTTCTGCATTCTGTTCTGAAAAGTTTGTATTTCATTAGCCAAAGTACTAACACTGAATATGTAACTGTAAAATATTAATACAAAATCCAAATTCACTTCTAGGTGTGACATTTTTCAATAGAAAATCCTTCAGTTATTCTAGAATTCTAATTTCTGAAAAAATGTGCTTTTCCCCCGTATGCCTCAACTTTACTATTCACAGAACAGATCTCATCTTTTTCAGGTCTGGGAATGAGTTGTGGAGGGGGGAAACATCATTTGTGGATAGCTGATACACAAAAGATCAGTGGATTCTTTGGGTATTTATGTGAAGGTAGCAGGATGCTAGCCATCAAAATTCCTGGTTTCAGCCTTGAAGCACTTTACTAGTGCTTATAGTCTGTGCTATACAATGAAAAGGGATGACTGTTTTTGATTAGCAGAGGAAATTTAAATTAGGAACTCAGGATAAGAAAGTACGAACTTATGTCAATTATTGCAAAAGCAACAGATGCTTTAGAGTAAGCTGATGTCAAGCATGGTCTAGCTGTGTTTTAGCTCAGTGTCTCACAACCATTTTTAATGCAGCAACTCTATCTATTGGGATTTGGAAAAAAACCACCTTGTGTCATGCTGATTCTGTTTTTCACTTAAAACCAAATGTGTATGAATCTAGGGACTATTATTATTTATCTTCTTGGCAGTTGTTTCATAGGTTGTTTTCATTTGGACTGGTGGCAGTTCATGGACTAAAGGATGAGAAATATCAGTCCAGTTTATAAGAACTGACCCCAGGCTGAAGCATAATTTTTTGCAATTATCACACTCCTGGTGTTTCTTTTCCAAGATGGGCGAAGTGAGCGTGGTGCTGCCACTTTAGATGTCAAAGTTCTCTTTCGAGATCTGCCTGAATTAGTATTAAGGCGGAACAGGGGGGATGCAGATGTTGCCACCAGTTCACTTCCTAGGTTAGAGTGGAAGTGAGGATCAATACTGTCTCCCACATGTTGGGACATCTCTATCTTCCAGCTCAGTGTTAATTCCTCACTAGGGTAATGTTGGCACTCCAGCCAAAAGATCAAAGCAGATTGCTAGTGCATGGGCAAGGATTATATAGTCTGTACTTGGAGGCAGTTTTCTGCCTTGTCCCACTCCCTTTGCATGTGTCAGATGATGCCAAAGGAGCAAGATGGCACCTAGCCCCTGTCTTTGGAGGACCCCCAGTCAGAGGTGGAGCTACTTACCTAGCTGTGTTGGCTCTCTTCTGTCCTCCCCTAAGGCAGGGCGCAGGTGACAGTGACATTCGTTGTTAGTTGCTGGGAGGGGTGGGCTGCTGCTTGTTGATTAGTTCACAGGCTTTTCTCAGTGTTTCCTGTGCTGCCATACATGCAGCTGAGCTTTCGCTAGTTCTTGCTTGCTGTTGCTTAGGGTTTCGGGGAGGCAATGCAACAGCCACAGCTGTTCTCTTCCTCACCCCACAATGTACTAATAGGCAATTACAGCGATAGGGGAAATCAGGGAAGGGAGGTCTGGGGGGCCAAACTCTCCCAGTTTGGACTGGGCTATTGCTGCCCCCTCACAGCTGTGCTCCAGGGCCACTGCGCAGAGACTGCCTCCCACCCATTTATTACACACCACTAATTTAAATTACTCTTGCATGCTAGGCAGTTAATGCTTCTTTACACAGAGAGAAATCCAAAGTAGGCAGTACATTATTACTTACTCATAGATCTATATAGGAAAAATTCAGAGCACTATGCAGATCTTTATTTATATGTGATAATCTATATCATACATACTCACAGATATGCAAATTGCAGCTTTACATCAGAAGTTCACAGGAAAGCCTCAGGCTGATGTTAATTCCATCATTTAAATAAATAATTTTCCATTGTTACAGGGGCCTTGGAGTGCTTCTATACTCTTTCTATTTACATAGTGATTTTCTCAGTTGAACCAAATGTATAGTGATACAGTCTAGTGATACTCTTACCAGTTACATATTGAATTATTCATCATTACAGGAGATTTCAACCAATACTGATTAAGCGTTTCTCTTCTAAATACTGGTTTTGTTATAAAGCTTCCACTAATTCTGTTCTCTTGCCTTTATATATGATTTCTATCTGTTATCTGAGTTGGTTTTCAATCTGGTATTTAAAAAGTACCAGAACTGTCTAAAGGCTATTCAGTGAAACAGACTTTGGAAAGATATCCTGTCAAGGGCAGAGTATTGAACAAGGCAGTAAGAGAGAAAATAAAAACCCAGACAACATAATGATTCAGTTACAGTGATTACACTTGTAGTAAGCATTACTTTCCTGGAGAAATGGATGGATGAGCCACTTCCAGAATAAAAATGGACAGTTCTTATTCTGCACCCCCCACAACCTTCTTCCAATGTCTCTCATGTTAAGGCATGTGAATTTTTTCATGTCCTTTTAAAGAACATGTAGTGAAAGAGGTACTGAGGTTCTTTCATTTGTGGTTGGGGCTATCAATCCAAAATTAAGACAAGGATATGTCTATACGATCATGCGACCCATGTCAAGGGGTAACTTCTGACTCCTAAGCCAGCTGGATTGGGATGTGGTTCATGTCATTGTCGTTCAAGGCAAGCACTGGCTAGAGGTGGACTGGACATGTCCTCAAGGTGATTCGGTTGTCCTTATGGCCTGGCTCTGTATCTATCTCATCTCCTATGCCCTTGTATTTACTCACCCTCAAATCTGTCTAGTGTGCCCTGCTTCATACATAGCATATGACCACGTGGAGAGGCTTCAAATTAGGAAACCATGGATAAAACATGTTGGCAGCCTTGTTTGAGATAACGTGCTGTCTTCTGAGTCTACCAACTGTTTGCCATTTCTGCTGTCCCTGCCGCTGCTGCTTGTGCATGAGAAGGCATAGCAGCAGTGCTATGCAAGTGTCCACTGTGTGCATAGATGTCACCAACCTGGGGGAGTTGGTGCTTCAGAACATAAGAGGAAATTGTTGCCAAAGGTGTGATCCAATATTGCAGGTCTGTGGTATTAGCCAGGGTTGTGGTCAGGGCTAGGACTTTGAATAATCATCCCTTAGTTGAGAGGAGTACAGAGGTGACCATGTGTTAGTGTGGCCATTTTGTATTCTGAGATAACCAGTAGCGGATACAGAATTTGGGATGAGAGATTAACATCTGAGGCCCTCTGCTGTTCAGCCACTTGAGCCTGAAAATCCACCAGTAGGTGGGCAGCCAGTTTGGGCTAAGGAAGTCTGCTGCAGTTATGATCATGTAGAGGTCTCCAAAGCCTTTGCAGGGATTCTGTATCTATATGTGACCCGCATAGACAACATCTCACAGGTCATGAGGGCCTTCAGTCTTTGTGGATTGTACAACTGCAGAGGAAGGAAGATGACTGATGAGATTCGCATTATTGTATGATGCTTTCATCCCTCACCATGGCTTCTGTACTTGTAACAGGCACAAGGGCCATCACTCTGTATCTGAGGCCTAAGCAGTGGAAAAATCATCAATACAGTACCACATTATGTTGTGTGCACGAGTCTTTGATTTTCCACCAGAATCAGGCCCTTTTCTCAAAATGATACTAGTTTGTGTTGATTCAATAGGTGTCATGGCTGACACTATGTGCCATACATCTGTCTGTAAGGAGCAGATCCCATAGAAAATTGTCCTCTCAACCCTACTGAGTTTCCTCTTGGAAGGAAATGGCTGTCTCGTGCTCAGCTCAGATCTGGGCACAGAGTAAGAGTTATGCAGCAAGGACGATTGGGATCCTGTAGTCAAACAGGGACTGAGCCACATCATTGACAGTGCAGACACAGACACATCCTAAGATGTGGGAAAACACCAGACTAGACTGTTTAGCCATACCTCTAGTTGTCACTTGCATCTACTTTCATAAACAGGTAGATCCGTCCAGATCTATCTGTGATTCTAATTTCAATCTCTAAGCCCATTCTTCAGGAGAATTTACCTTCTTGGATGATGATAAGATTAAAGCTTTGTTAAAATGCTAGGACAGCATTTTGCTGGGATTCTGAGACACCTTGTTTCTCTATTGTAGGTCTGATTTCTGACGTGCATGTTAAAACTCAGTTCTCATACATCTGTCACAAACACCCCTCTACGTTTGTGTGGGTTTTTTTCCTGCCATATCTCCTGTCTGTTTATTTAGATTGATATATATGTAAAATACTGTTAAGTGCAAGTAGTAGTCTACAAATATAAATGAAAACACTCTGAGAGAGGCAATATGCAACTATCGAACCTGTTGTTTTTCTCCTAAATTCTCTCTTCATTCCCCCTTGGAGTTGGAAATTCTGTTAATGCAATGATATCCAAAAAGAATCAGAAAAGAAGTAGTAGTAATACTTCATGAAATAGTTTATCTTCTAAAACTACAGAAAACTAATCAGCAGCATTAAAAATTATTACTGACTGCAAGTGTAAGAAATAATAATGTAATATAATGGAAGAAGCTTGATTTTTTTTGTACATGTTATCTGAGTTTTGGGAGCTTCATTTAAGGCCACTCACTTTGAAGACTCTGAAGTCAGACATCCTTTCTGAAAAGGCGAGTATAGAATCACATAAAAGTATACAAAACTAAATCTAAAATATGAATTTATGCAGGGACACTCAGTTTGAATGTGATCCTCAGTACTAAATTTGAATTACTGTTCTTTATTATCTAGATTTCATTTAATGCAGACAAGGAAAACATTTGGATTAAAATGTGTGCTCCTATTTTATGCTTTTAGAGCATGATGGTAGTGTTTTTGACAAAGAGGTTTCTAAAGATGGTTTATATAAGAACTAATTTTTTGTTTCAGAATAGACATTCTCTTTTCTCAGAGGATTCATTTTATAGAGCAGATTTAGAACACATCACACATTCCTTTCTGATTTTGGTCAATAAAGTTATCATGTAATTATCATCAACTCGTATTTAATAATTAATTCTTACCTCTAGGGCTGTCTGTGGACAAAGTATGATATCTCATCTGAAAGCAGTGGCTGAATTTGTCAGTGAGGTATGGGGGCAGATAACCGGTGTCATCATGAATAACAGAGCTTTCATAATTTTCACTGCATTTAGAAACCATTTCTATACTTGTAACATGGCCAAAGTGCCTGCAGCTCAGGACTTCATCATACTTTTTGCATAGTCTCTGAAATGCAGAGTAAAAATATAGCTTTACACAGAGTCTTTAAAATAGAAGTAGTGCAGCTGTGGGCAGGTTAGGCAGAACTGACCTTGGACACTATCAAATGAGGCCAGCAGTTTCTGCATTTGCAATCATCTGAGGGGTGAACTAGGGTGCAGGTAATTGCACGTCAGCAGATGCATCCTGCAATGGTCAGAGCAATCTCACTACGACACCATGCTGGCACTCAACTGGAAATTCCCAGGTAACAGCACAGTGCCCAGCAACTGCACAGCAGAGGAGGATAAAACAATTTTCAAAGGTCTCACTTTCTACATGGACATCTCCGGCAGTGCGTCTAACCTAGGCTTTCACCCACAGCTGCATACTTTGGTGTTGGGGTGCAGTTCCTTTGGGAAGCTGATCAAGGATGCAGGGGGTACTGTGTGAAGCTAAATGCTGTCAAGGTCTGACTGTCACACTCCCTGCTGTCACAGGCACTTCTAGGGAGAAGAGCTTGGTTCTAGCTGTACTATTTTCCCATAGCCTACTGCAAGGGGTTTTTTTGGTAAAGTATACTGAAGGGAAATGCACTGCACATGGAAACACGGCCTCCACTGACCGATATGGCCAAAATGGCCTGCATTTTATTTTATGACAATTGGCTCTTGTATAACTGAAGATTTATCTAGGCGAGCAGGCTGCTCAAAGACATGGCAGAAGAATGAGGGGCATATCAAAGACTCCAGTTTGAAGGGGAGATGGCAGTAGGAGAAGAGCAGAAATACAAGAGATGTCATGCACAGATACTGGGGATTTTGCTGTTAAGCTTGAGAGGTACCTTCTTGTGTCCCCTTGTTGCCTCACCTTTGAACTTTACCCTCTGCAAATAAACCTCCTGCTCTGTGCTGGTTTTGGCTGGGATGGAGTTAATTTTCTTTAGAGTAGCTAGTATGGGGCTATGTTTTGGATTTGTGCTGAAAACAGTGTTGATAATACAGGGATGTTTTAGTTGTTGCTAAGTAGTGCTTATACTAAATCAAGGACTTTTCAGCTTCCCATGCTCTGCCAGGTGCAGAAGAAGCTGGGAGGGGACACAGCTGGGACAGCTGACCCCAGCTGACCAAAGGGCTATTCCATACCATATGATGTCATGCTCAGCATATAAAGCTGGGGGAAGAAGAAGGAAGGGGGGAACGTTCGAAGTGATGGCGTTTGTCTTCCCAAGTAACCATTACATGTGAAGGAACCCTGCTTTCCTGGAGATGTCTGAACTCCTGCTTGCTGATGGGAGTGACTCCAGTGAATGAATTCCTTGTTTTGCTTTGCTTGTGTGTGCAGCTTTTGCTTTACCTATTAAACTGTCTGTATCTCAACTCATGAGTTTTCTCATTTTTACTCTTCTGATTCTCTCCTCCATCCCATTGAGGGGGAGTGAGCCAGCTGGGGTTAAACCACGACATGGTCCTATGGGAATCTCACACATACTGGAGAGGGAGAAAGGCAAAGGGGAGGCTAGGTTGATAAATCGTTTCTGGTGCCAAGGAGGAAATGATGAGCTTGTTCAGATCTCAGGAAAAGGGAACATTTGGAGAGGGAGAAATAGGGCCTTCATGTCTTGTGTGAGTATGGACCTACTCCGTGAGTGCCTGGACCTGCCTGTGGGCATTGGGTAAGATAGCTCAATTTATGCTTATGCCAACCCAAGACTTGCATGCCAAGACTTGTGTTGAAGCTGCCCCTCATATGTGTGCATAAAATATCTGTCCTTTGTTATACACTCCTGGATGCTGTAAATAGTGAAACTGGATGACCCATGAGCAGTCATCACCCTTACGCAAAGTGGTAATGGCGCAGTAGACTTCCCTGACTCTCCTATCCAAAGTCCAGTGTATCTCAGAGGTCCGTCCTGTGTGGTTCATTTGCCCACCTGAATTAACGTTTCACTTTGACCATGCAGGAGTTTTGGACCTTGTTACAGAGCAGCTGTGGTCCTCAATTGTTTGAAACATCTATGTGATTCAGGGTAGTAGATAGCATTTGGTGTTCCCTATGACATGAACTGGAATCCTGACTTTTTGGAGGCCAGTGTATCCTGAAGAAAGAAGACATTGACCTATTCCCTTCAGCAGACTCTCAGATGTAGACAAAATTGGTGCCACAAAATCAGTAGGGCAGCTAGTCATGATGTCCACCATTCTCCTGGGGTGTAACACAGTCACCCTTCCAATGGTTATGAGATTGATGTGAGGGTCATGTGAATCCTGTCAGTTGTGTTTCCACAGATGGAAAATTCATGCTGAGTGAAGGTCCACGTGACACTGAGGGATACAGTCACTGAAGACTGTACAGGAGCAAAGTACCTTCAGGGAGGCAGAGCAGACCTCAGCCTCTCCATGTTTCTAGTAGACTTATTTACCCCAGACTGGTTGTCCAAGTTGAGATTACATGCGTCAAAAGAGCAATGGCAGTTTTCAGATCAATGTGGCTCTGGAAGGTGTTATGCTGGTGTTGGAGGGAAGGTATAAACCCTCAAAGCAGAGGGCCTGGAATTCTAAAGTTCCAACTCCACTGCTTGTCACCTCATGTCTATGGGACAAAGCAGTGCCTTCAGTGGGTTTAGCTTCCCTCACTCAAAACCTCTTTGTGGTGGGAAGGACCCTTGCTTGGACTATGGTCATGCCTCAAGCCACTGTGAGACGGTGAAAGTATCAGTAAAGGTCGATTTGATGAGCATCTGCTCGGTTTCCTGTCAGTCTAGGGCAATTCACAGACCAGTGCACACCATGTGTCCTAGCTCACTCCATAACAAAGGCAAGGATCAGCTTATCTGTCAAGACTGCATGCTCCTTATTTCCATGTGTGGCAAAAGCGATCTTTATGGGAAAGAAAGATTTGTAAGCCTAGTCCGTGTTTGATCTGTCTTCTGCAAACAGTGGTTACTTCCACCACATTTAAGTGAAAACATTTTAAAGTTTCATTGTTTAGATATTCTTAAAAATTAAACCAATATGAAACACAATAATCATTAATATGCATTTCCAGACAGAGTCTGCACCTTCCTTTGTATCTGAAGAGTTGCTGTCGCATGGTAAATTCTAATTATAGCCACAAACTTAATGAGAGCCACAACAATAATAATGGCAAAATTCAAAGGAGGGAAATTGGGGAATGACAAAAACACTAGTAACTTGCTGGTTTCTCCATTTGTCTGTCATTTGGATTTGTATTTTTATTCCTTTCTATCTTTTAAATTTAAATAATTAATTTTTATGGGCCACGTTTATACTTAGTTTTCCTTTAAGAATATTTAGTAGTGTATGTTATTGACCTAATTGGCAATGATGGCTACTTTGGAGCCATGAAGGTGCAGTTTGCCAAACCTTTTAATTCATGATTTACATATTACAGCAGCGGAGACTTCAGACATTTAAATATTTGTTTGCTTATTTATCTTCATATTGATCAAAGGAAGGTCCATTGATCACTCTTTGTAAAAGAACAAAAGACTCTCGAATAATTATTTTTCACCATGTCCTAGGTAAAGAAGGTCAGGACTTATAAATAATGTTTGGAGCTTTTCTTATCCTTGTTTGAAACAAATTCTGTAGAAATAATCTGTGGAAGGACATAAACTACAAAACACATACCATTTCTTCAAACTGTTTTTTTGTGCAACTTAGGGAGATATCCTAACAGGAAACATGTACTTTATCAGCTCATTTACTGGACTGCTCCTCAGTCCAGTATGAGCATATGTGAATAGTATGGCTATAGCTGCCTATAAAATTATTCTTGAAAGTAAAGAGAAATACTTCTGAATTGACCCCAGCCTCTTACGGAAAACAGAGACAGGCTGTGATACCCACGAAGTATTTAAAAACAGCCAATAAATTAACAGAAACCAAAGAAACTCTCAAAGCTATTAGTTACATTTTAATCTAGACCATATTTTATAAACACATGGGATCTAAGGGCTAGAAAGAGCCATTAGATCATATAACTTTATTTCCTGAGCTCAATGATTTATGTTTGACAAAAGTGTATCTTCCAGGCAGACTTCCAGACAGTGCTTTGGATATATTAAGTAGTGAGGAATCCACCACTTCCCTTGGTAGCTAACGTTGCTGTAAAAGTGTATACCTTATTACTCATATGAATTTGTCTGTCTTCTTCAGCTTCTGGCTGTTGATTCTCTTTATGCTTTCTTTACTAGATGAGAAAGCACTTCAGCGCACAATACTTTTTCTCTGGAAGGGTACTTATACAACTATAATTAAGTCACCTTGATATTTTTTTTTCTTTTCTTTCTTCTGATTAGCTAAACAGCTTGATTTCCTTTACATCTCACTACCTGGCAATTTCTGTAGCATATGGATCATTTCTATGGCTACTTTCTGTACCCTCTCCATTTTTTCAGCATCCTTTCAAAAGAAGGGACATTAAACCATTTTGCGGTGATTCAGCACCACTTTGGTGAAGCTCTTTACAGAAGTAAAGTAGACTCCTGGCTCCTTTAGGTGTCCCCTGTGTGCACACCCCACCTCACCTCATTTATATGCTGTTTACCATTGCATTTTACTGGTAGTTCATATTTGGTTGCTTCTCAACTCAGACCACAAGATACTTCTCAGAATCGTTCCTCAGTAGAATATGATGCCTCATTCTGGAGGTTTAACTTCCACGTCTTACTCCTAGCAACTGTACAGGTATCTTTGCATTGTGCCACTTTAAAGGAAATTTGGGTTGAGTAACCAAGTGGTTATTGATAGAATTCTACAGGATTGGACATGAAATGCTGATTCCTGCAGAACCTCCCAGAACAGCCCTTGTGTGAAAGCTGTTCCTCATTGAAACTACCTCTAGAGAGATATCACTTATGTTGTCACATTTGTAATATGTTTTTATTTGCTATGTTGTATAACATTAGGACAATGCTAATTATTTTGTGTCTACATTGTCTTCAAACTTTATTTAAAAAAGCTTTCTCTTTTTTTTCAAGGTGGTACTTGTTGAATATGAGGAAGGGAAAGGGAGGCCACAGTCTGAGGAGACTTCTTCAGTGACACACCTTGAAGACAAACAAGCTGTCTGGCATGTGTGTGCATTCATAGCATAGCTATTCCAATGCAATCAGTTTCAAAATTAGTGGTGACAAATGCACTGTCACACAATTAAGATACATCAGCTCCTTTCTTTCAGTCAGCATGCAGCAATGTGCTGAGTGGTTCCACACTCATTCCCAAAATATCATTACTCCTGCATCTTTTTAAACATTTAAAAAAGAGAAATTAATGTGTAATCTCCATTCAAACTTATTTGGAGGTAAAAGCTGTTAAGGTTTTATTGAGAAAAAAAATCACAACAAAACCTACCAAATCCAGAGCATTTTAACATCTGTTTTACAAAGTGGCATACCTTAAAACAAAAATTTGCCTACCTCGTTGCATATCCAGAGGTAAATGTTCTATTTTAACCAGTGAATTCAACATTTGAGGTACAGAGGACTTTTTTCTAAGGTATATTTAAGGCTGAAAGTACTCTATCCTCTAAAAGCTCAAATTTCAGTGAGCAGTGGACGTTGTTCAAGACCACCATTGAAGACAGCAACAAGAAGAGAAATAGACTGTTAGGAAAATGGTGTCGCTTGTTATATTCAATACTAAAGTAGTTTCTCTAAGAAAAAAGAGAGCTCTCTCACACCCCTTCCTCCACCAAATACAAAAAAAAGGTAGAAACAATCCTGCTTAAGACTAAGAAATTGGTCTGGAAAACAGTGTGTATTGGAGAGAGGAAATCCTGGTCTATCAAGTAGGTGGGCTGGATAATGTAACATTTACATGTTGAGGGTCAAATTCCCTTTACTTTTGCAACAAAGTGAATCAGTAATAAACCCTGTGAGGTCAGTAGACTAACTCTAGGTGCATATATGTATAATGGAGAGTGGAATTTTGATTCAACCAGGGCTGGATTAAAGTAAATACTATCCTCCTGACAGATTTGCAGCATGATAAAATAACAAAATTAATAAATAATAAATCTCAGACAAAATTCTCTTTAAGATAAAAATGAGAAGAAGGAGTGAAACAGTGTGTGAAAATAACTGGCTCATTCATCTTAGGTTGATCTATAAGCTGTGGCATTTACTGATCTCTACCACACTGTGCATTCTCAAAGACAAAAGTAGGTAGTCGAATACATTGCAACTCTTTTTTTTTTTTTTCAAGATTTGTTTGGTTTTTTTCTCCCTGCTCAGAAAGACATGAGAGTAGAAATGTTTTGTCCGCATTATGATACAGATGCCTTTCACAGGACAAGAAAAGGAAATTTTCCTGATCATCCATTTTCTGATTTCTGAGCCATTTCCCATCCTGCTAAATTGCTTAATACTCCCTGTAGCTGGACCTGTGACCTGGAATCTTTATGAGAGATTAATGGGAAAGCAAATGGGAATTAGTATCTGGGCGGGTTGCTGCACAGCTCTTGCTTTTATCTAGCACTCCACCTGTTTTTTTTTACAATTATGCTTTCATTAGTTTCTGAAGCCAGCGATCCTAAAAGACCTTCCCATTTCTTCTCTCTATCTTCCCTCCCCCTCGTCCTCAATTCTTTCCATCTCCTATCCCAAAATTATCAAACTCACTCTGCTTGTAACTGACATGCTGACAGGAAATTATTACACGTCATTACACTTCTTAAAACACAATTTACCCAGCCTTTGCAAATTATTCTTCAGCAAGTGTGAGGGGGTAATGGAAACTGTCTATTCCACTTACAGTTGTCACTCATGCTTTCTTCTGTACAATGACCAATTTATGTTTTCTCTCTCTCCAAAATAAGGGCTGTGCTCGAAATATGTAAAAGCAACTTATCACAGAATAGGAAAATAAACCTCCTGTTCAAGTTTCCTTACTCTGCCTTATTACAGAGCGGATCCATTTTCTATCGTAACCTCATTAGTCCTCATGCAAGCACAGTACGGACTGATGTTTATTTAGTAGGAGCAGACCTCCTTCTGACTTGTGGCCTGCCAATTGCACTTGACACTGCTGTAAAAGAAAAGCGATCTTGTGTGATTGTAGTACCCAAAACTGATAATCCACAATCATAATAGTCCTATTCCTTGCCTGACACTTTTATTCTTCTTCACAGATAACTACTGCGAAAGGGTGTCTGCGCTATCTTTTTTTTCCCTGTTGCTGCATCTTGTTTTTGGTTTGCACTTCTTTGTCTTTTGCTTTTGTCTTATATAAATTCAAACCACCAAATCTTAAAGTGAATGGGTTTTGTTTATTTAAAAGACTTAGAAACCAAAAAAAAAATTGTGACGCGCTCTCCCCCTCAACTTGATCATATTGATTAGCTTTCAGGCATTCCTCTGTCAGGCTCATTCTGCCTCAATGGGAGAAGGATGATGAATTGTCTGACTACTAGAGGCGGGGAGAAAGAAATGCTAAGCCTGGGTCTGGGAATTGGCTAAGTACTTCTGCGGAGCCTCAGCCTCTCAATTGCTCTCAGCAACTTGGCCTCCTTGATTTATAAACTGGAGTGGTGATTAATGATCTTTTAAGTGGACAAGGCAGGCCAAATCTGCACAAATCGGGCCACTCAAACATGACTACTACTTGTAGGAGAAGAATAACAGCCTTTACATAAAGGTAATTGAGCCCGCTTCAGAAGATCTGGTAGCCTGCTTTAGCAGAAATAAATCAGCCACACAGGCTATCTATTTTTGAAATCAGTGCTTCTCATCAAACCTCCTCAGGTCAGCACGTGGAGTTGAGAATGTGGTGAGTTAGCAGATGTACTTCAGGTCAGAAACAAGGCAGATTGAGCAGCCTCTGTGCTCAGAGAGGAAAGAGCATCCCACCTGGCCATCCTGCTGCAGCTTCTCAGCATCAGTGCTGAGCTTCATCCTACCTTTGTCTGTGCCTCCGTGTTGGACAAATGGGGCCTGCCCTGTGGGTTAGAGGCTTGATTCCTCTCCCTTTCATACTTGTCCCATACCTGTCTTGCTATAACCTTCACCTGGGCTGCCTGTGGCTAACTGCCTGTCAGCGTGTACTTCCTTCAATGGCTTGTGGCCATATCTGCTGTGCTTCAGGGACAAATTGAGCTTCCTACTTCTTAGGGGGTGATGAGCTCAAAATATTTTAACCAAGACTCGAAAGCTGGGAAATATTTTAACCAAGATTCGAAAGCCTCGGCTCCTCCTGGATGCCCAATGGAGATTAATTTAAACAGAGAGAAACACTGACAGTAAGTGCTCAGTGCGCAGCAGCTTGTGTAAACCATGCCTTTCCTCCAAAATTTGGCAAGTACTTAGTTTGCCCGTCCTTAGGGCCAGCCCTGCAGACAAGTGATCTCCCTTAAAGGGACTAGTGAATTTGAAAGCCACTGTAGTGTCTGCAGCCCAAGACAAAAGTCTTTTCATACCGTGCTTGTAAGATGGAGAACAGAAATCATGGGCCATAATGAATATTTATCAAGGAAATTATGCCTGGAATCAGGAAAGCTGACAAGCAGTAAATAAAGGGGGCGGCTAGAGTAATTAAGCAGTGTGCAGCAGCAGGATCAATAGCAGAAAGGTAACTTGTGGTCAGAAAGGAGCACATGCTCTTCCCCGGAGGGAGATTCCAAAACGGTTTCAATCTGGTATCCCCTCCGGGGCAAACTCCCCTCTATCTGGGAGGAGGGAATCACAAGCCTATTTTCTGAAACTCAGTTATAACAAACAGCCGTTTGCTGTGAGGTCGGTAATATCTTTTCCACTAGCCTTCCTCAAGCAGAGGAGTTGCAACTAAAGTAATGAATTATCCCCAGACTCAGGCTATCTATGGGTAACAAACATCATTAGTCTGTTTCCATGAGTGCTGTGGCTGTGGGCTTCTATAAAACTTAATCCCAAATTGCGGTTTCTCACAAGTGGACTGGAGAGGTTAAAAAACACAACACTACAAAATCTTCTCTAGAGGAACTTTCCTGTCTGTCTAGCCATTACTAAAATGTTGCTTTTAATAGAAGGAGTGTGGGAATCACAAGACTTATAGCTCTGCACCCTGTTATCTCCTTGAAGGTGACTTCCCTGCTTTGCTGTATTTCAGCTTCTTACTGTAAAAACTGTATAGAACAACATCCAACTCACAGAGGTATTGTGAAAACAAGTTTTAAATATCTGGAGATGCAAAAGCCCAGGATTATATACACAAATATACATATACACATATATACACACACAATACACATACACACATATGTACAGACGCACACGTATTCTCAGATGCGCCAAGTATCTCCTCTGACGTACTTGAACTTGTTCTTCTGACAGCAACTGCTTTAACGCTAGTGGCATAGGCATTATTTTTAATGTCAGCTTTTTGCTTTGAGGCTAGCGGCATAAGCATTATTTTTAACGTCAGACTTTTAAAGAAACTGAATTATTCTTACTGTTACTATTATTATTTTAAGACTGTAAGGGCAGAATGGGGTGTGAAAGATAATTCAGTGCAGAGATCTTGTGCACTGGAAACTCCTATGTCTCATTGGTCCTTTCTGTGATGCCTATTCTGCTATAAATGGAAATAGCAGTTTCTGATGGAGAGAATAAAAATTATTAGAGATGTGTTCAATGTTGTTTTTGTTCTGTAGCCTTCACATCAATATATTCTGTTTTAGGCATAAATACTTTTTTTTAATTTTTATGTGGAAAATCTCTTGAGAAGGTTTCAGCTAATAGTATCCTGCTAATATTTTGTATCTTGTGGCACAGCCAACTTGGTGTGCCAAGCAGATAGCTTTTTGATAAGCCATTAATGTTTTGAATTTTACTTATTTATCTTTTCAGGTTCTTTTTACTCTTGAAATTATCCTATTTTCATATAACCAACCAGTTTCACAGTTTATTTGTAAAAAACCAGTAGCCAACTTATAGGCAATTCTCATATGCAATTGGTAGCAAAGCTTTGTGTAAAATCCTAATACAGATGTCCTGTTCCAGTGCGTTGAGCTAGATCTTAAAATAAAACTAGAACATATGTCTGGGTGTGTTGGGTTATATGTTGGTGTGGAGCTTGGAGACAATTGTTCTGTCAGTCATTGACTAATTGCTCCATGTGGGGGTCATATCTGCCAGAAGAAAAGAAACTTCCATAATAACCACAAGTTTCAGGACCTGATTGGATCTTAGTTTGCAGCAGTAGTAACTTCAATATGCAAAGGAGTTATTTCACTCTTCCATGCCTGAAAAGCTCAGCTGTATTCTCCTCAGAGATCAAAAATCTTGAGACTAGAAGCACGGGGAAGATTGAAAAGTTAGTTTTAGCCCATATCAGAATGGGATGTTGATGTGAAACTAAAACTTCAATGACAACCAAAGGAGACCAGCCTTCATCAGTGATGCTTGTCTTCCAGCCTGTTGCATAGCCTGTTATAAAGACGCTTCTGACTTGATAATGATTGGAGAAGAATCTGTTCCTGAGCTGAGAAGAGAATGCAGCACCCTATGGCAAGACTGTTGTACAAAGAAAAGGGATAACTCTGACCTCCAAATGACTTACGAAAGTATTCTCTGCCCTCTAATGCTGGCTGGGCACTGCTCATAGTACAGATCTCATGGGAAAGTGAAGCCGTATTACCTGCTCCTTCTTGGGGGCGGAGGGGGCGGAAATCTGCTTTTTGTAACACTCCTGCCTTATTTTGGCCAGTCATTTTTGACCCCATTCTCATTTTCTCAGAACCTGCTGCAGCGTGGAGACAGGACTCTCTCTGCTGCTGAAAGGGGATATGGAGCTGGGTGTCCTGAGTGTGTGGCTGTCTTGGGCCACCCGTGCAGCTCCTTGTGCAGGGCAGCCAAGGAAGGCTTAAGATGGGGCTAGCAGAGCCCTGCAAAGTGAACTTCTTGTGCTTGGGCTGTGTCTGCAGAGGCAGGGTGCCACCAGTTCAGTGCTATCCTGTCCTCTTCAGGCTTCTTCAGGCACAGCGTTACGTAGAGAGTTGAAGTTGCTGCAAAGCAGTTATGGCTGGTTTATGCCTGTTTTATGTTTAGCATCTGTCCAGGGTCATGTGAAGCAGGCACTGAGCTGAATGTGTCCATCTCTGGGGGGAATTTGCTGTTCAGCTGCTGAGGAGTACGATGATGTTGTAGGCATCTTCCTACAGTTTTCTTATGGAATTTATGAGGAAGGAGAAAATTTAGGCAGATAGTTTATTGGCATTAAATATGTGGGTAATCATGGTCAATTCTTCCTTTAACAGCTGCTTAAGAAAGGGGGAAAGCAACATTTTTATCCTTCTGGAAATATCAGTTTGTCAGGCTTAAATAAAATTACAACATATATGTGTGTACATGTGTGTTTGCATGCTGCTTGTATGTAGGCGTGAAGACATATATTAAGTCTGACAGAACGCTGTTGGTTGAATTTTAGAGGTTATAAACAATGTTTTTCTTCATCAAACAATTTGCAGACAGTGGGAGGTAACTCTGTTTTGAAAATCTTTATGGAACATAATCATTGAGATGGACGAGGATGGTTCCTTGGATCCCAAAGACCTGTCTAGGTTCAATACAGGCAAGTAGAAGATTGCTCCAGCTAGCAATAAGTGGTGGTCAAAAAAAAAGACAAAAAGCCCCAAGCAGAACAACAACAGCAACAAAAACCCCAAACCAAAATGAAACAAAACAAAAGCCCAAAGTGTTTCAGAGAAGATAAAATAATGAATTATATCTGGGTACATCTGCATTATATTCACAAGATGTGAATAAGATAAACAATAACATAAAAAGCTGTTAAAATATTTTCAGTGAAGGTGTGTGCCTTATTTAGTTCTGCCCAAATTCAGTTCCAATCCAATTAGAAGGACCCCAATCCCAATATTTAACAAATGGATAAGAAGATAAAATGGTTACTGCAAACAATGTAGACCAGACATTATGAAGAGAAGAAGGCTGGTAAAGGAAGTTAAAGACTACTGTGAAACATCCTAAATGTCCCAAACCAATGTCTATAAATTGAAATAAGGTACATATGTTTTACTGTTGATAAAAGCTGTCAAAGGAAATAGCAGACAACCCTTCTCTGGCTGCCTTTCTAGAAGCTATGCATTAACTAAATCAACCTGTTAGGTTAATACAGGGGATAAAATGCAATAGTCGTTCATACGAAGGAACACGAATCACTCTGTGTTCACTGACCGTCTGTGCTGAGACCACAGGATCGCATGTTAGCCATTTGGCCCTAAATTCTGCGCACTTCTGATGGCCCATTGGAGGGCTTCTGGAAGAGGACTGCTGGGAGACAATCATGCATCAATGAACTCTGTCATTGATTGTCATGGTATTTCCTGCTAAATGCCACTTCCAAAGCAGCTATAGGTTTGATTTCCACCTGTAGTGCCATAGAGTTTGTTATTGTTTTCATGAATTTTATCTAAAAGTGGTTTGAATTCAGTCAAGGGTCTGTATTAAAACAGCCACTCTTCCATTCTTTTAAATTCTAATCCATCCCTAAATTCTTTTCTACAGTAAATACTTTAGCCTTCACCTAGGAGTTAAAATGAATGTAAGTCTGTAAATGTTGATCAGTTCATTCAAATTCTTGCGTTTCATGCCAAAATCTAACTTCCTGTTTTGCTGTCTAATTCCAGAAATGGTATAAGCAGAATGCAGTACAACGCTGTTTTTTTTTCATATGACTGATTCCCACTATCGGCCGTTTGCAAGCTGCCCTGTCTCCTTTCTCTTTCTTTCACAGCACTTTCAGTCTTTCTAAATACAGGGCCACTACTATGCCTTGAAAAGTGAGTCAGCACATACAAGAACAATAACTGTATTTTGTGGCACAAAATCCAACTGTTTGATACAACTGGCTTCTAGGTTTTTGCAACAATTTATTAAGATTCCACATCTGCCCAAAGACAGAATATGCTTAGAAGAACTGCTACACTGTCATGGCAAAAGTTTATTTTGCTATGGGTTGTTTCATCTCCAACCAGTTGCAATATTGATTTCTCTCAGTGGATTAATTATCAGTGGCAGTTTCAGTCTTCCTTGCAATGGGCGGAAGGAAAAATGATGTTTTTATTTCAAGGAGGTCTATTGACAGTTGTGCCTGGGCTTCCCTTGGGTCCTAAAGTCAATGAAGTTAGAAGACCCATGTCATGAAAGTAGTGTGCATGAAATTATTTATTTTATCTGTAGAGGTAGTATCATGTGCATGCCATGAAGACCGTTTAATTTGAAAAAAAAAAGCTGGCTTCATATGGTTTTCATATTATATTGTAATTATAAAGGCAACGCTGAAATTGGACAAATATCAAATGATAGCATAATATACGAAAAGTAGCAGGAGTTATTCATACTAGCAACAAACCTATCAAAATGTTTAGTTTAAATAGAGAGGCCATGTTCTTCTGTAACAGAACATTTCCAGTTAAAAGCACTATGCAGAGTTTCAAAGGAAAATCCAAGCTTGTGTTGTTGCCAAAAAGCTCTGTGAATATGTGTATAAAATGTTAGGGATCTGTAAAAACCAAAGCCATAATGGATTAAATTTTGGATTTTAGTGCTTTCTTTTCTGCCAAACCCCCAAAATATACCTATATAATACACATCAGTATACCTACCTATTGATAAAATATGTATCATTCTCTCTCTACATATGTGTATGTATATAATGTTCTACACATAACTGTTCTAACTTTGATGGTGTTGTCACAATGCACAGATTATGTCTGGGCTATGTACTCATTAATTTTAAAAAAATATAATTAAAATAGTATTACTGTTAAATTAAAGTGGTTTTTTTTCTTCAAATCTTAATTCGGTTACTGCATAAACCAGATGTGTAAAGACTGCAAAGAAAAAATTAGAGATAGCGTGGGTGAGAATACTGGTATTCTTTTCATTGAATTGTTTTGTCTTCAAATATACTTTCAGCTGCTTTTCCACTGCAGCATACAAGATTCATAATGCAAATTTCCACAAAATAATTTCAGATTATATAGTTGGGATACATGATCCAAAATGTTGCAAATAAAATGGTATAGCCTGGATTCAATATCTGATTCTTTTAAACTGGAGACCACTTATTTTACTGAGATTATGTTGTAGCTCTGTAGGCTAATTGTTTTGCATATCTGGAACATACTCCATCAGTTTTGTTACTTTCAGGACATAGGCTGATTTTGTAGGAGTGCAACTGAGAAAGATATATTTACTCACAGAAGAGCTAATTTGATAAAGAATCAAGCATGAATACAAAACTCAGTGATAACATTCACAGCAACACTGTTGAATTTACTCTGTAAATTTGAAAAGCTTGCAAAATGTTTCCCTCAGCTGTTTGGTCCCTCAGCCTTCTGCAGAGGTAAACAAAGAAAGAAAACATTATTTAAATATCTTCCTTATCTCCAGCACTTTACAAGATGATTATTTCTCTAATCACCACAGCCCAAGGCACCACAAAAGCCCGGGAAGACATCTCGTAAGGCTGAAAAATAAACCCCCTTTTAAATAGAATGGGAAATGGACTGGTGAACAGGTAGTGACAGTGACTTCTGTGGATTTTTAATAAACTCACCTTATTCTGCTTCCTCCTGTCTCTTTTCCAGTCAGACACTCTGGATTCATTAACTAGAGCTCAGCTATACCATAGTTACAACATTGTTACATTGCAAGTCTCATTTTTGCCATATAGCCTGATCACTAATTCCCAACAGCTGTGTAAGTAGTCATATAGTTTTACTTATGTTCAACACAAACATAATGAGGTAATTTGTTGAGAATCGGACTATAGCGGGAAGCTCCAAGCAGATGGGATTTTTTTTTTTAACTGGATGTGAAATATTCTTACACTTCAGAGGAATCCATTTCTTGTTCTTTAACCAGATGCAGTGATTATTTGGAGAAGTGGTAGAACACCAACCAGGAAGGGAGCTTCACTTCTAGAAGTGTTTTATCTAAGGGAGATAATGATATTGTTTCCTCATCATCCCCATTCTAATGGAAAAAATTGGTTGTTGAAAACTAATACAAATAGAAAGTGGCTGCAGTTTTTAGCCTTCCTCTCAGGACACATGATTTTTGAAAATATCCTTTGAGGACTATAAGCAACATTTCAACTGATCTAAAAATTGAAAGATTTGGATAGTGGAAAGTACAAATTGATATTTTCTATGTGCATATGTCATTCTACAATAAATTAAAGGACAAATACTATTAATTTAATAAACATTTGTATTGCAAAAAAGTATGGAAAGCCACATAAGAAAATTAACATCAATATGTTGCAGCAAACAAAACAAAAAACCAAAGAAACCACAATAAAGTTAAAAAAATGAGTGAAGCAGATGTGCTTTTTCATGCTTGACCATGTCAGGAACATGACAGTCCTGAGATTGGCTTAAACCATCACAGATGAAACACATCAGGAATTCCTCAAAAACCTGTAGTGTGCGTGTTCATTTAGATAGTGACATTCAGCATCCTGTTCCTTCCCTTGCAATTAAAATACCTGATTTGGAAATTATTCACATATATTTACCACAAAAGTGGTTCAAAAAGAGGCTTCTTTGGAGTCCTAAACACAATCCACATGGCCACATGTGCTTGCTTGCTGTGCTGGCTGAAGAACAAAAATGTGGAGTTCCGGCATTGTCACTTCTCTCTCTTTATTATGGGCATATCCTTTATCCTTGAAAGCCAGGATATAGATGCCTTTGGGATCTTTTATTTTGTTATTTATAAACTTATTTTCAGATAAGGCTCGATAATTATTTTCAGATAAGGTTCCCAGAAGTCATCACTCACTGTTCAGTCCTGAGGAAGCTATGTGGAGCTGCATAACTTTTAGACTTTCATACTAGAAATACTCACTTTCATATGTAGTGGCACATGCATAAGCGTGCAAGAGATAAAAACATAGTGTCACTCTCTGAAGTACCAACACAAAAGGGAAGAAAGAAAACAAATTACATTTTTTCCTACTGAAGAAACATGTAGATTGACTACTGTCAACATCATTTTATAAAGACACAGAAGTTTGCTTGGAAATGAGGTATACATTGGCTACACAAGGAAGTACAGGTAAGTACACAAACTGCAAAACAGAAGCATAACAAAGTAGTGGAAGGAAATTGAAAAGTATGCATTAAAACAAACCCACCCCACTACCTAAACCTCTGATTGTAGGATTTTGTGACAAATTCTTGCATCAAAACCAATAAAACAATTACAATTTTAATGTGATTATCCAAGATTATAAAAGATAGAGAGAGGGAGATTTTTTCCAGTTATATTGATGAGTTGAAATTCTATATATATATCAATGATTAGTCCAGAACTTGGGCAACACTGTAATTACAGTATAATTACACTGTAGTTATGCAACTGTATCACAAAATTCAATACTTCAATACAAACTTCTGATATTTAAATGCCTGAAAGAAGCAGTACAAAAAATGCGAGTCCAGTATTGGTTTAAAAACTTGGAAGCAAAGGTACACGCAAACACAAATGCTATATAAATACGAAACATATCTTTTAAAGTTGCAATGATTTAAAGCAAAGCATCTTGAGGTTTCTTAGTATTCCAGCAAGAGATGGAATAAAGGACATGTACCAACATTTTTTTAACATCTACACTCCTACTCCAGATAACATTGAGGGGCAGACACGCTGAAATTGTGTGATAAATCTTAGGTATTGATGGGTGCACGTGGATCATGATGGAAACCCTTTCCCTCTCCCCTCCTCTTTCCTTCCTTTCCCTTCCCTTGCCTACCTTTCCCTTCCCCTACCTCTTCCCCTACCTCTTCCCCTTCCCCTAACTCTTCCCCTTCCCCTATCCATTCCCTTCCCTTATCCTTTCTTCTTCCTTCTTCCTTCTCCCTTATCCTTTCCTTTTCCCTTATCCTTTCTTCTTCCTTTTCCCTTATCTTTTCTTCTTCCTTTTCCCTTATCCTTTCCTTTTCCCTTATCCTTTCTTCTTCCTTTTCCCTTATCTTTTCTTCTTCCTTTTCCCTTATCCTTTCCTTTTCCCTTATTCTTTCTTCTTCCTTTTCCCTTATCCTTTCCTTTTCCCTTATCCTTTCTTCTTCCTTTTCCCTTATCTTTTCTTCTTCCTTTCCCCTTATCCTTTCCTTTCCCCTTATCCTTTCCTTTTCCCTTATCCTTTCCTTTTCCCTTATCCTTTCCTCTTTGTTTTCCCTTCCCTTCCCTTCCCTTCCCTTCCCTTCCCTTCCCTTCCCTTCCCTTCCCTTCCCTTCCCTTCCCTTCCCTTCCCTTCCCTTCCCTTCCCTTCCCTTCCCTTCCCTTCCCTTCCCTTCCCTTCCCTTCCCTTCCCTTCCCTCAGCATTAGCCATGTTTGTTGAATTTAGCCTGTGAATTGGAATTTTTGCAAAGGGCCATATGATGCATCCTGACCCCAAGTTGGCAAGATGAATTTCCCTCCCCTGAAGTTCCTGTATATAAAGGCCAATTATGCAGATGAGGAGAATTTCACCCAAAATAAATTGCATGTTCCATCTGATTATGGGTAATAGATTATTCCAGACCTATACTGTCCTCAGGTGGAATTGAAGGATCCTTTAAACATCAAGGAGTATATTCATAACTATTATCCTCTTAACCCTTTGATGTGAAAAGATTGCTATAAAATTTACTAAATTCATCTAAAATGGCTTTTGAATCTCCAATCACTTTGTTCTCTGCATTAATAATACTAGGACTAATCCTGCATGACTTGTGAGATTTAAGATGAGTAGCTAATAGCTTTTGAATCAAGGGTGCCTTTCAAGGGTGCCTCTAAGCAGTATCTGAAACTGTGCGTGTGCAATTTGTCTTATCCAAATTGGTGCATGTTCAGAAAGCTATGTAACCTATATACAAACTGCATTTTCATTCAAGATGTATGTAGACCATGATCTTCCTAACTCATATATGCAAATATAGTCTGAGGATTAACAGTGGATTTTTACACAGAGAACAGAAAAGAACTACACATGACTTCTTACAGCTACTTCTGAAAATTTATCTCTATTTATCCAACTAGCAACTGTGGGCGTTTGATTGCTCTTAGTCTGATTTTGGATCCTAGGTATTTTTTGCTTTTCTCCCTGGTTCCAAGATTTCGTCACCATGGCGTTAGGTTAAGGCTAACACACTGAGACTAGTATTTTCCCCTCTGTTCTCTACCCCTCACCATTTGGCCTTCAGGTAAAAAAACTGAGTCAGAAACACTAGTCAGTGGGAGCAGCTGCAGACACAGACAAAGCCTGAGTCCCTCTGCATTCAGAGACTATTTACAATCTCGCCATTTTCTTGGCTCTCTACTTTGTCTCTCTTCTTCCTTCATAGTCTCTGCATCCAATGTTTATTCTTACCTGGTTCTTTTGCCCTTCTTCTCTCCTGTTTTAACTCCCTCAAATTCAGTAGTCCTTCTTCCTTTATTCTTTTCATGTATCCCCAGGTAACCTCCTAGTTCTTTCTTTGACCTGCCTCCCTCCCTCCATCCCCCAAAGATATAATGGAATATAGATGCTATTTTCTGCTGCTTCTACTTTCTTGCCTATTCAGAGGATAAACTTCTCAGAACAAGGACACTCTGGTACTCTTTATGCTTACTGTGCCTAGCACAAGAGGACCCCAAACAAAAGCTCACCCACAAATCTTACATATGAAATCTTAAAATGTTTTTTTTTTTTCAGATTCATGTAATTTGAGCATTTTCATGTTCTATTGCAAATCAAATAAGGACATTTTCATGAACAGAAACAAAATGAATTTCCAGAAATTTTTGTTTCACCTATCAAAAGCAATAAAATCACAACCTATTCAAGATAACATAGTCTGTGTGTGATCTTGGATAGCATTACAGAATATGAATCCTGTTTGTGAAAGTGTAATTTAGGCATTTAAATGATTCAGCCTGTTTGCAAAATAGTTACTTCAGAAGTTGGTTAGGCTATCATCACCAAGACCTTCAAGATCAAAGCCCTGTGTGTTGAGTTGGCCCTCTAAAAGCATGGAATCAGGAATGGCATCAGCACCAGTCTGATGCATCATCTTTCCTTTTCTCTGATAATGCAAAGAACTGCCTAGTTTTGAGCAAAATGAATTCTGCCTGCATCCTCAGAGAAAATAAGATCATTCCAGACCAAAAATTGTGAAAAGCAAGTATTGCCGTGGCTGTGAACAGACCTCTCCTACACCTGGGAGGATGATTTTCCCTATGATCTGAAGGTAAAAGAAACTGATGCTTGAATAACCAGAAATAGTGACAAGGGCTGTACAATCCAATGACACAGTAGTAGCTTTGTGTATTTCATTCTCCCTGGAGCTCAGGTCAAGTCATCTGTTTGTGCTTGGGGCAGGAGGTTGGACAAGAGGAGTCCAGAGGTCCTGTCCAACCTAAATTATTGCATGATTCTTTGTTCAGGGTCAGGGACCCTGTTACATACTGTGTCTTACTTGCAAAACCAAGGTGCACTCCAAAGCCCTGTCCTATCTCCATTGTGAGATGAAAGCCGGCGGCAGTCCACCTCCCTGTCTCCCTTCCCTTTCTCTCCTCCCTTCTCTCCTTCCCCACAGCATGTGAGAAGATGCTTGTGTGGACAGCTGGAAAGGGTGCATGCGCTGGGCAGATGTCTCATGTGGATGCTCAGGAGACCAGGCTCTGATATGGATGATCAGGAGACATGGGAGACTACTGCTCCTGCAGCTTGGTTGTTATGGCCCTCGAGTGTGTGTTTGAGCTCACATCCACTGAGGGAGAGAGAGCTAAGCTCACTTAAGGCATGGAAAATATGTAGCAACTCACAAGTGATCTTCAGAGTATGGTGAAGAGCAGAAAAGGCAGTGATAGCTGTGGGACTCAGCCTGTGAAGGCTGTTAAGGAAGAAGAGAGTTTCTGAGCCCTTTCTTAGGCCTATTTGAGACCAGCTGTGAATGTTTGAATACTGCATAATAGCAATTAAAATGTGCCACAAAGAAAAGCACCGATCAACAAACTGCACCCTAAGAAAATCTTGAAGAGTAGAGTTTACAAATTCTAAAAGAATAGATGAGAAAACTACATTTTATTGAAAACACAGAATACATTCACAACTGGGAAATTCCAATGCCGGAAAATACATGGATACACAGAATATCATACCACAGCATGCAGTGTTTTAAGATCAATAGGATAGGTAATACAAATTTGTTTTATTGAGTGACTTTAATGAAGATCCCAGCATAGTCAGACTGAAAGAAAGGTATGTTTACATGCCATCAGTCTTATGCAGTTGTTGATTTCCTGGGGAGGCCAATGTAGCTATGGCTGCAACATCAGCGCTGCTTCATGCACTGCATCTTCTCAGACACTCAGGGGTAGGGTTGCACACAGCTATATCCCTGCTCTTCGCAAACCTCCTGCCAAAATAGTTTTCTATGTTTCTATTTCTAAGCTAAGAGTTTTCATATTTATGTAAGGGAAACACAGGCTCGCAAAACCACTAATAACTAAAAACCCTGCATTTTGTGCATACCATCAGTCCCAGCTGTTCAGAGAGGTACTGTTTATTGAAGCAGTAGAACAATGTTTTATACCATCTAAGAATATGGCACAGGAACTCTGTTTAATAGCATTTGTTGAGTTATCTTTGCTAGTAAAGTTGTATTACCCAGAAATAGCTTGTTAAAGCTAAACATGAAGTTCTCCATATTTTCCAGCAGACAAAGGGCTGTCAAATACCTTTTGCTTTAGAGAATCTTCTGATAATTTAAATAACCTTCCACAGAAACAAATTCTTTCCAAAGTTACCCATATATATCTGTCCGACAACCTGTTTACAGTTACGCACATCTACTAAATATACATTTTTATTTAGCCACTATATTTTTGCTCCCTAAAATAGATCTTTCACTAAAATAATTCCTCTTTCTCCATAACAAAATAAAAATAAAATAATAAATAGTGCAGTTGATGATAGTGCACAGCATACTGTGCTATTTTTTCTAACAAATCATGATTTCTCATGAAAACAGTTATTAGCTTTTACTCTTCTGTGCCTTTTCTTTGTCTCCGATTTACACTTTCTTTCATTTTGTAACTGTTTGTGTCATGATCAGAGTATTTAGCATTAAGGTTTTGCAATTGCTTGCCTGTGTTGGTGTTCAAATTCCCCAGGCCTACTATTTTCTGAAAGGAAGTAAGTAATGATATCTTTTAATGAATGTTGATTTTATAAGATTTTAACTCTGCCTGACGGATACAAGCTAAAAATCAATCACTGTCTCTTAATTTTCAAATCAATCCAAGGATATATGAAATGAAACATCACAAAAGGCACTTACGTAGAAGATATAAACTGATGGGAAGGTGTTTGATTTATTATACAACAGATAAGATCTGCATGATACAGCTTCCTGATGGTTTATGAACCTACGAAATCTTTCTAATGAGGGTTATTCTAGAACTCATAAAATTTCATATTCCAGTCTGTACTCTATCATCAACCTATAATGCTAGATTTGGATTGATAAACTTAGTAATTATTAAAAAAATCCTTCTGTTGATCTAATGAAGCGATGCTCTTTGGATGGAAGATATAAAAATGGAACTAACTTCTGCCACAGCATATCCACAAGGGAGCAGCAAAACTGACCACTTGTTTCCTATTATCTTTCAACTTGAAACAGAGAGGGAAGACTTCACAGAGACTTTTACATATCATTATTTCAGATTTTGCTTCTCAGGATACTATGAGAACTATGTGTTCTATAGGAGATACACACATATATATTTCAATTTCTGTCTTACCTGGAAATTAGTTTAGTCTATACACTTTTGTTGTTTTCCTAGTAAGCTAGGTTTGAATAAATGGTGACAATTCAGGATAGGAGATAAGTTGCATACAAACATAAGGCAGTACTGCATTGATAAAAGTTGCTCTGAAAAAGACCAGCACCGTTCACATGCTCAGTTACCTCTTCAGCTGCGAGGCACTAACAACTTGCTGAGGGACAGGGATGCTCAAGCTACCTATCAGCTGTACCTGGTGTGTTCATTGTCCCAGTGGAAACACCCCTTGGTAATGTCAGAGGACACTTGCCCTTTTATAGATTACCTAGCCATGATTGTTCTTTATAAATATTAGGTTTGGTTATAAAGATACTATCCTCATTTTTAATATTCTTCATTTTCAAGATCAAATGAGAGTAATAGAGTTAGGCTTGTATTTCCACAGTAGGTCCCATTTAAAGAAAACATTTGTGTGCTTAAATTCAACCCTATTGAAAACAACACATACGCATGTTTTTAACATTAATAAAATGTCCCAATAGGAATGAGTGGGAGCTTTAATCTCTACTAAGTATTTGGTAGAGCTCAAAACAGGACGAACATGTGGCACTTTTTTTTTGCATCAAAAATTTGCATAATAAAGGATAAACTGACAAAAGAAGTGACTTTTTAAAAATAAAAATGGGTTAATCAAATAATTGAAATTTATCCTTAATGGGCAGAGGACAGAAAGTGTACATGAAAGGCCTTTTGGGATTTCTGTAAGAAACAAGGACCCCATGAAAAGTCAGCTGATGTTTTGGTTATTTTTTACCCTGTATTTCTATGAATCCATTCACATGCATTCATAAACGCTATTTGTCTTTCTATGAAGCAATTAGAAAGCTTTCAAAGTGGAAAAGAAAGTACTTTATCAATTAACTATCATTTTCTATTTCCTTATTTATGAACCTGTGGCTACTAAGCATCAATAATTTCTGCTCTGCTACAATGTCACCAGGAAGATTGATTGTGCATGTCACCTCTATATGAGAAGATTTAAATGGAAAACATATACTTGCAACACCACCAAATTCACTTTTGCAAAAAAGAGCAACTCAATTACATTTTTAAAAATACAAGTATTAAGATACATCACATCTCTGTCCAGATGAAAGCTCTGAATTTTCCTTCAGCATTTTTATTGACATCGTTGTCATAATTGTAACTATGCAAACAGCAAGCACCACTAAAAAATATATTATTATTATTATTATTATTGTTGTTAAAAATCAAGCACTCAGAAAATAGGAAGTGCCAAGATCAAGGTTGCATAGATAAATTTAAATAATCTGCCTGTGCATATGAATTATGATACCAGTTAATTAGATGATCACTGTAAGATTACATGAATACAGTAGGCCTTTGCTTCATTCAGTGGATAGAGTAGATGGTGGTTAGGGAACTTATCAACACTTGGTTTTCAGATTTTTTCCAAACTCTCCTCCAAAAGAAGCCATCCCAATTCTGATGAGCAAGGTGCCTATGTACTTGTACACCCAGTTTCCACATGTTTACAGAGACACTTCAGCCCTCTGCTCAGCACTGGTATTTTCACAGGCTGGCATTTGCAAAACTGTTCAGGTTTTGGTGCTGCTGAGAGCCCCGTTCAAGCCTGAAATGGGATTCTGGGGTTGTTTAGGGGAACAGCTCTTTGACCAGTGGGGTGCCATTCTTGAGGTGTGTTCAAGGCACATTGAAAAGAAAGGACTGACACTGTTTTGAGCAGGTCGCCTGCTCCACTGACTTGTGATGTTGAGGAGTAAAAATGAGTGCCTGCTTCAGGAAGGACGTGAGCCTCAGTTTCTAAGGCAGTGCTCTATGGAAGCCGTTTGTTCCTCTTCCGGCCCAGTAAATATTTATTTTATACAAAGATGTGCAGAAGAGTCTAAGGAAGCCAGGGCTGAAGGATACTCAAATTATGTAAGTTCACGTCCCTGTCCCAAATTGATAAAAGCATAGGGAATTTGAAAATGCAGATCCTGCATCCCAGCTGAGCACCTCAATCAGGATTATTGGGTATTCTGGCTTTGTGCCATCTCTCTGCAGTATAGTTGTAGATGGAAGAGGCCCGAGCTGCTGAAGCAGCTATCTGTCTTCAGTGTCTCACAACTGGCTGGCACTGATACTTCCCTAAGTAAATGGTTTCTGGAAATGTTTTTGTCAGGCTTCTCACTCACCTATGTGTGTATGGGAAGACCAGATACCAAACGTGGGGCTGAGGATTCCTTTGCAAAGAGCGTGCAAAACGACCATGTCTTGCAGGATCTAATCTATTATTCCTGTCTCAGATTCCTCAGTGTATCATTATCTTCATGGGCTATCCTTCATTTTCACAGCTATTGTGGGTGCTTCACAAATATGAGTGAATTTGTTGCTACACTTCTTGGAGGGACAAATTCCCAAATAGGGAACATGGCACAGAGAGATGAAGGTGATGATAGGTTCTCAGCAGTGTCAGGTTCCCCATCCTCTGCTACAGAGGGTCACTTGCAGGAGGGTGAGGAAGGCTGAAGAAAGATCTGCAGACCCTTAGGTTCCCACCTCAGCACTGGAAAGGACTTTTAGTGAAGGGGTGACTACATGAGGAGCAAGGCAGAGAGCCTGTGGCACACTCCTGCCAGCCTGCCCTCTGCAGTTCAGTTACAACCCAGAAGAGAAGTACTCTGTATCTCAACCTCTTCTCATATCACTGTAAGACTGGTAAGAAAAGAAGAACCTAAGAACCAGCCACTGGTATTAGGTTATCCTGGCTTGGTTGACATGTAACACACACCACAAGTTGTCCTAGGGACATGTGGGGATGAAAGGATTTAACATTTTGGGGATGAGGAACAAAGTTTGGAGGAAGCTATATGTAGGATTATATTAATTCACGTGTGGAGATTGTGGTTAATTGTAGAGTGGATGCTTTGTTTTCACATCGAATACATTTTCTGACCATATATTGTTCAGTGTGATGGTACTATATAGTACTGTTTTCTAGCAGTGTAAATTATATTAATCCCTTACCCTGGAGACACAATACACTGTGCCCCATTACTCATATATGGGTATCTATTACTGACAATTATATTTGTTACCTTCTTGGGAAAATAACCTAAACAAAAGCTTTCTACCTGTTTCAGCATCCTTCCCTCTCCTTCTCTTTTCTTTCAGCCTTTCTCCCATCTTTCTGCCCCAAATATATATAAAGGTCATATGCTTTTTTACTGCAAAATGAATGAATCTTGGTACAATGTAATACTGAATCTAGAATCTTGACCCTGTTGTTTTATGAGATCTGAGGCCTCCTTTCAGGTCTGGTTTTCTACTGACTTCTTTGACACGCTTCACTAGACCTAATAGCTCCCTATTACCAGTTACAATTTAGCATCTGAGCCAGGAGCTGGAGGAAAAAGGGAAAAAGGAGTGTAAATTATACGGAGTTGCAGTGAACAAAGGTTTTATTTCTCCTGAGCACAACCCTTTGATAGGAAAACGGGGGAGACAAATGTGTTGCTAATTTAATTAAGTAGTATGAGATGGCAGGGTCCACAGATGCCATTTAGGACTGGATTAATCAAGAGCAGGTGATGAAAATGAATAGTCACACATAATGTTAGCATTTTTAACAATCCGACACAGTCTAATGGAATCAAGTGCTATTTAACAACAGGGCTCAGTTTTGCCTGCTAATCCAAATTTATCTACACTTTCACCCTGCACATTCATGTGGATTAAGAACTCTATTCCCTCTGATTCCCATTAATTTTCTGGGGCATTTTTAGTTATTTAACATTTTGCACAACATGTTCACGTCTCCTTGTACTGCACATGGAAAGAAGCACAGTGAGGACTGTGGAAGCATTGCATTCTAGGTGCTGAAAAAGTTTAACATGGAGCAGGTAAACACCTTTCGACAGCTGAGAGGTCATACTTACTAGTATGAAACCTTTCTTTTCCTCCCTACATTCCTTTCTAAAAGTACAGAAAAGGTCCTGGTCAGTTGTTTCCTTATAGAATCAAAGCCTGAAAATATTTTTGTTCATAAATTTTGTGACTGCCTGCAGCTATTTAACACAACTCTTCCAGGGTGGCTTTATCTTTCCTGGCAATAGCTGAAGAATGGAAATTAGTAAGATCTTCAGTCTGCTGTCTGGTGAAAAAGTTACTAGATGAAGATTGAAACGTCCGACAGACTGCAAGCAAATTTAACTGCATATGAAGACACACTTCCCCAATAAACAGTTTTCAGCTAGAATAAATTTTGTGTCTATAATTTCATTGCTTGCAAAGGGCTAGAATGTACTGTTGGAAATCAGAACTGTGTCCGGTTGTGGTCTTAGACCTGTGAACAGGCTGTGGCCTCAACAAACACATTAACTTTATAGAGTAGTGGGCATATAGCTCGTTCCTCTACTCCTCTGACAGCCTTTGACACAGAGGAAAGTGTGTAGGAAAGTGGTATGACATCTGTTTCTCACTTAGTTGTGCAGAGGGGGTATAAAGACTCTGTCACCTATGCTAGGGCCCTGAAAGCTTTATAACCTATTACTTCTTTATATGGTGCCATAAAAGCAAACCAAATCCTGTCCAACACAAGACTGACAGAGCATTCTGCAGTATTCCTAGTTTTCAAAGTCTGAGCTCGCTTTACCCTTTTAATGGATGGATTTATTGCACTTCAGAGTGCAATTTCCCATTAGTTGTTATCAGGACTGAGGGGAGCTTCTTTATGTCACAGGGAGAGAGAACTACTCCATCAGGTGCTATACATTTTGTTGCATTTACAGAGCCTTGCCAAGCTTGTTTTCTAAACCTTATGAAAATCAATTACAAACAGACATTTCTCAGTTGCCATCTTTCAATATAGCTATTATCCAATCCCCGAAGTCTCTTTAGAAGAGAGACTTCTGTGTGCCATCAAAAATCTGTGGTTTTAAGTACCTCTGAGTATTAACAAATCCAATACAAGAAATTCAAAGATACATATGCATTTCTTTCCAGTGAGCATCCCCAGGATGACCTACCTGGTTCTGCATAGTGGTCTTTGTCTCTCTGTTTTTTTAGGTGAACAGTTTATTTGTCGAAGTACTCTGGACAGAGAGGAGAGAATACCAGCAGGGAGAAAAAATACACAGCCTCACAGAAAAAGAACCCTAAAACACAAACAGCAGAACCCAAAGCCAATGTGTGTTTATATGAATGTGTTTTTATACAAAAAACCTCCAGGATCACAATAAGTTTCAGGATTTTTTGCCAACTGTTTCTGAAAATAACACTGTGAGACTTAAAACCTCAGTAAACATGCTGTGAAGCATTTAGCAATAGTGGATCAGGGGTGTCCATGCCCAGCTGCCTGTCTTTCCCTTGCATGGTGGTAAATGTCCTATAGTCCTCAGCTGATTAAAACTCATTGCTTGGGATGATACTCTCTTAAACTATTACTGACCTCAGTGCCTGCTTGTATCTTTTTGCCCTGTAGTTACTCCTGTTGCATCTTAAGTTGCTCCAGCTGTACTTGCCAGAACTTGTCTGTAATATCCATGAACTTGTGTGCGTTTACAAAAGCTACTGTCACATTTGAAGAAGTTACCACATCTTCCTGCTTGCTGTTGCCCCCAGCTGAGACATCACAACTCACAGAGCAAGTACTCAGAGACTTCCACTTCAGTTCAGGGGCAGGATTTTTACTTAGCTCATCTCTCTTACTTTGCACTGACCCAGACTAGAGTCACTGATACAGGGTGGCAATGTCTTAAACTGCTGTAGCTGCTTTGCATCTATGACAGTGACCTGAGATTAAATGATTATCGAATCTTCTCCTTCCCAGAAGAGCAGAAATAAGGAAGACTCAAGTGGAGAGGGTGTGATCAGCTGAAGGAACAGTGTGCTTTTGTTCTAAAAAACTTCATCTAGAGCCAGTAGTTTAGTGTCGAGATTTGTGAGATTTGTGAGAAGTGAGTGACGAAGGAGAAAGAATTGCTGTGTGCCTGTCCTGCAGGCTCATACTGCAGTGGAGGAGAAGCTGCTTTGAGTTGGAGGGAGGGGGGACAGAAGGGATTACAGAAAGTATTTGGTGTCTCTTGCTTTAATTAGGCTTTCAGAATAACATCCATAAAGCTCATCCCTTTTTTTTTTTTTTAAATGCTCATACTTTCTTAAGTACGTTCACTTTTAGAGGTGTGATCTTGTGCATTTCATCCCTGTTTGAAGGCAGGGTTGTATTCTGAGGTATGTTTGGTTCTTTTAATTAAAAATTACAGGTAAAATATTTAGAATACTTCTGAATTATGGAATATTTTTGTTTTCCAAATGGAAAAGTGTAACCAATAGTCTCATTGCATTTTATATTAAAACCAGTGTTAAATTATAATAAAGGAAAAATGTTAAAAGAATTACAGTCTGGATTTATGTATATGTGTTGAAGATTAATGCCTTTGGTTAATTTGGGTTGAAATATATATTCTAATAAGGTGTTAAAATTAGTTCTGAGAGTGCTCAGCTGGCAACCATGAATATGTTATAACAAAGTATAATTAAGCCTCTCTAAAGCTTTTATCTCTTTACTTCTTTGGTTGTTTTTTTTTTTTGGCTGAACTTATAGGAACTTAGAGGCAGGTGCAAGAACGCTTTTCCAGGGGATATTATAGCTTCATAGAAGTGCACAAGCAAATTCCTTTATGTGAGTTCTCACTCTCTGAAAAAGAAAGGTGAGAAAATCATGAGGGTAAAAAGTTTACTGTTTCCACAATTTTGAGGTCTGTCTGTAATTGTTTTACATTATAAAGATCTGCAAATTATCACCCAGACTTAACCAGATGGATGGAAAGCAGGATGGATGAAAATAAGGGTAGAATATACAGGCTCAGAAGATAGCGGTTAATGGGTCATGCTTTTCCTCGAGGCTGGTAGCAAGTGGGATACTGCTCGGATCTCTACTAGGATGTGAACTCTTTAACAGCTTTAGCAATGACTGGGAGGAGGTGATGGATGGCAGTCTTACCAAGTTTGCAGGTGACACGAAATTGTGGGGATCACTTGCTATGCTCAAGGACAGGACTGCCCTTCAGAGGTACCCTGACAGGCCGGAGGAAGGGGAAAAAAAGCACCTTGTGAAATATGACAGGGGCAAGTATTAGGCCCTTCATTGGGGAAGGAAGAGCCCCTTGCAACACTACAGTCTGGGCCCTGAGTGCTGGGGGAGCAGCTCTGTGGAGAAGTGCCTGTGGGGCCTGGTGGACATCAGGCTGAGCAGAGGACAGCAGCATGCCCAAGCAGTGCTGATGGCCAACAACATTGCTGGCTATTATCAACAGGGCAATAGCCAGTAGATGGAGGGAAGTGCTTATCCCTCAAAACTCAGTACTCATTAGATGATGTCTAGAATACTGTATTTCTTTCTGGGCTCCCACTGGAAAAAAGGTGTCTATCTGCTGGAGCAATTTCAGCAGAGGACCAGCAAGATGGTCAGCATCTGGATCACTTGCCCTGTGAGGAGAGGCTGAGGGAGTGGGGCTTGTTCAGCCTGGGAAGACGTGGTTTTGGAAGATTTAACAGCAGCCTTCCATTACCCATGAGGAGCTTATTGAGAAAACAAAGCCAGACTCTTCTCAGTGGTGCATGGCAGGACAAGAATAGACAAAGCCATAAGTTGAAACACGAGTGGGTCTGCTTAGATACAAGAAACTCTCTCACTGTGAGGACAGCCCAGTAGTGGATGAGGTTGTCCAGAGAAGCTGTGAAGTCAAGGTGTTCAAGACAGGATAAAGCGCTGAGAAACCTTCCTCTGACCTCATAGCTGACAGGTCTGTCCAATCTGAATTTGCCTGTGATTTCATAAGTTACTACTCATCTAGAGCTAATATTTGTTTAAAGGTGCTACACCTGGATTAGTAGACAACTGGCCACAGACAAATGTGGTAGTACTTGACTCTTACTGAACTCCCCTGGCTCTGCCTGCAGCACATAGCAGAGCAGCACAGGCTTGCTAGGAGGATGAGGCTGCTGTTTCCTAGCAGGGCGACAATGTGTGCAGTCATTTTGAGGAGGCTTCTGCTGCTTTCTGGTCTTCCTCATGAAGTAAGGAAGGTCTTCTCCCCTCAAAGATAAATACTTAAATAGTATCGTTCGGCTTTCCCATCCCACATAGCAACTGGGAAATACATGGTGAATGCACCTAGTGTCTATGAATGTCAATAAATAGTGTGAATACTGTTGAAAGGATTATTGTGACGTATGTGGAAAGTGTAATAATCTCATTCATTTGACATTCTAAATTTTGAATTTCTTGCCTTTTTTGTAAATTAGTTGTGCAGCTTTCTCATTGCAACCATGATGGCAAACTTATGTAGACTCATGGTTGAAAGTTCTCAAAAGGTGAGAGTCACCCCTGGGATGTGATCAAGATGGATTCATCAGTTGTAATTCCAGGAGAATTTTCAAATAGTCAGATAGGATTATCAAAGAGACATTAAAAGGCAGATAATGTTTATATCAATCCTCTTCTTTACCATTTGCCTCACGAATGATTACTCCAAAATGGAGCTGTATTGCAGCTAAAGGTGGCAGAGAAAGAACAGTGAAGTGACCAAAGCTTCCCAGCCTTGTATTGTGCACAAGGCACTGAGGAAAGCAATAGGCATCAAACAGAAAACTGGGAGTGAGTGAATGCTGATGCAGAGCAGGGGAGTGGGTAGAGAAAAGGAGGCTGGCAATGTAGAAAATAGCATGACAGATTCACAGTTTTCTTCAGCTGAAGATTTTTCAGAAATGAGATCTATCTACTGGAATTGAGTATAGGGTAAATCATAAAAATTCCATCAATATATAATCATCCATTCTCCAGAACACTTTTACTTATCCATTTCTGGCTAGTACATCTTTTGTACATTTAATTTCTTAGCTGTTGATTTCAGGTATTGGTACATATTAAGAACTAGAATATTCTGACAATGATGATTGATAACAAGTAAAGCACTGCAGAGCTGCAACTAGGAGAGAAAAGCTACTGCAATGCACTGCAACTGAAAACTTGTTTTTGTCAGGTGAACTGTAGTTGTATTTCCTGAGTAGATACCTAGTGATGAATTTCACTAACTTTTTCTCCTTTTTCTCCTGCCTAATGAAAATATTCTTATGATGCAGACATTACAGTAGAGGATCCATTAAATGGCTCAGGTGGACCTTGCAGATGTTACAGGATAAAACAAACAAAACCCCCAAACAAACCCTCCCTCCCCCCAAAACAACTTTATTCTCCATTGCTAAAAAAATCAGCTGATCCAGTTAGGTCTAGCATTATGCAAAAACTCCTGACATTTCCTTGGGAAGGTTTTCTCAAAGTATATAATCTGCCTGTGAGCCATGTGACCTTTGGCTTATCTGAAACATCTCTGGAAAATGTGCAGTAGAGACCTTAGTTTTCTCCTGATCAGCACAAGAATGGAACTGAGGTACTGAGATTTTCTTCTTGTCTTCACTTCTGTTGTCCTCTTACCATTCCTTCCTCTCTTCAGAGGCCGTTGTTAGCATCTGCAGCTCCACAGTGCTGACAGCCCAGTTCAGAGAGTACTGTGGTTGCAATGGCCTCACTCGGAGAATATCCACCCAATGTGTGAGGAGGGCGAAAACGGTACCTCACGGAGGAGAGGAGGAAGAACAGATTATGGGAATGAAGAGCATAGAGAATTGAGCTTATCTCCTCTATGTTCAGTACCCAGGGTACTTTTGGGAAGCCTAATGGGAATGACGTCTGGGGTCAGATACTTTACCTTGGCTTGTTAAGCTGGAAGAGTTATTACAAATACCCAGCAGCTGAATACTCAGAGAGTGGCAAACCTCAAGTGGGTGGCAGAAGCAGGTGTTGTCTTCTTACGAGACAGGACATCAACACAGCTCAAAAGTTTTCAACATCCTTTAAAAGCATAGTCACTAGATGTGTACACAGTACTCCAGTTCTGTTTCACTAACACTAAGGCAAAATTTTCATTTTTCTCCTTACCTGCTTACACGTACAAGTGTCAGGCTCACTCTAGTGCACTAAGGGGCTGTTCTCGGCAAAGAGGCTGTTTTGCTGTGCCATCCCACAAAAGCGTTCTGTATCATGTCAGGCCTTATTAATCTGTGTGGATGTATGCTTCTAGATCAGTGGACATCTGCCACAATAGTAGCAGAGCACTGCTTAATTGCCAATGCCGAAAGGACTTGCTTTCTTCCCTGCAGAGATCTTGAAGAACAAACCTTGAAGCGATATGTGTGACAACTGCCAAGGAGCCACCATTTCTCTCCTTTGCACAGTTAAGGTGCCAGCTGTTCTAGGTACAACTCCAACCACATACAAGTTGTTGTTGAGTCTGTTGTTTTTTTTTTAAACTGCAAATAAAATTTTATTTAAAGAGCAAAACAGGGCACCTACATCGATGTCCAAAAATTCTGTATGTACCTAGGCAAAAATCTATCTTTGGATTCCTGTATGGCTTAATGGCACATCTTTTCTCCAAGTTAATTAAGAGGTATATATAAACGTACTTGAGGCCTGTTAGGAATCAGCAGAGCTGTGGAAAATCCCAATGAGGAGTTTTGTGTCATAGCTTTAGCAATTGCATACTTATGTAATTGTTATGTTTCTTTGTTTAGCATGTGCACTGTGGTATCACTAATCAGTACAGCGATACTAAAATGGCTGCGATTTCCACCAGCGTGATGAGACATGTTGGCTGCTACATTCACAGGGATAAATTGGTTATTTTACAAAGTCTCAAAGGGTGAAGGCTTGGGGGTTTTATTTTAACGTTTGTCACATGATCTCGCTGCATGACATCGCAAATCTCCCATCTCTGCTTTGTTGGCCTATATGCATGAATAATTTTCCCAGTGCTTGTTTGTAGCCGAGTGGGAGAAAGAGAGAATTACCGCCGCACAATCTCTTGTTGTCGGCGATCAGCATTCCGATGGTCTGAGCTGGCTTACAACAGTGTAAAGACATCAGTGGCATGTGTTATAATATATTGAGCATTGTACTCCTGAAGAACGCACGAAAGAAAGAACATTGTTCTACTAGGGAGCAATTCATCGGGTTTTTCCCAGAGACTCTTGGGTCAAGTTTTTATAGGCCTATTTGATTTTCAAATTCTTTTTCCCCCTTTTTCCTCTCAGTGAGCCATAGTGTCCAAACTTGTCTACATTTACTTCCCATGTTTTGTGCATGGTAGATGTCCTTTAAAAAGAGTATCTCAAATAAGTCTTTATTCTTGTTTTGTTGGCTCTTATTCTGTGTTTTCATGAACTCTGGCCCTGGCCATGGCAACTGCAAGAAAAATGTTAACATTGATTGACAGGATTAAGAAAGCCTCCATGCCTATCCGCATTTCAAACACTTTGGGAACAATGGTGTTTGGTGTGATTGAATTAATGAGATATCGCGGACTGTCAAAAGAGCACACATACTTTACATAAACCTGATTATCTTTGCATGGCAGAAATGAAAAAAAGGAGGGAACAGAGGTTTGGCTTTCACTCATACCTCCAAAGGAGCCATCAAAGTGTGTGCCCTGGCTCAGAGAGTGATGTGCCCGCTCAACTGGCCTGCCCTCCCTTTCTCTCCACATACTGCCTGGCTCTGCTTAGCATACATCAGCCATGGGCTTTAACAAGTCTATTCAGGCGACTGGGCCCAAAACAACACTCTTTTCACAACTCAGCACCTCTGTGCTGATTTTTTTTTCCTAGGGATCTATTGTTTAACTTGAACTGAGCATACATTTCAACAATTAGACCTGAACTGGCTCCTACCGCCCTAGCTTAACCCCAAAGGGTGACATCAGTCATGATACAACATACATTTTGAGAGGTGAGCCACAGCTGGTGCTCACTTTTAGCAGTAGGATTACTGGAGAGAGAAGAAAGTTTTGTAGGGAACCTCTTCCCACTTAAGGCTTTAAATGATAGTTCTGTCCTCTGGGAAATGTTCCAGCAGGCACAATAATATGGTGAATAAATACAATTCATTGAAGTGGTGCTGTATTTTAGCATAAGTAATTTTTTTCACAAGAGGACATCATGGATTAAGAGGCTCTGAAATGAAATGTAATCCACAAGCTGAAAGGATTCTACCTACCTACATACCTGTCTGTCTATCTGTCTACTTACCTGTCTTACAACCTCTCTAATCATTTTACATGGTCCTTATTACCACAGATGAGCATTGCTTCCCCAAATATATGCAGCACTGGCTTACTGAAAATCATAAGTTTAAGGGAGGTGGCATTTGTTAACTGCACAGTTTATATCAGGCCTTTCAAACTTTTTGAAGCAGGTACTCACTTTTTTATTGAATTAAACTCCTTAAATTTAAGAATCTAGCTGATTTTTTTCACTCCAAGCATGGCTCATATGCAATTTTGTTCTTCTAAACATAATTTTCTTTCTTTTGTGTGCTAAATCCAGTTGCAAAAAAATGCAGAAAAGGTTATTTATTGAAAAGGCTCTTGTTAGCAAGGCATGTCTGTCAATCTTTCTAGCTTGACTGGAGTAAAGAGATACGGGGAAACCACCAAAAAATTGTTCATATGAGAATGTCCAGTCTGTTTCTGCAGACATATGTAGCATGGATAATTTGAATAAAGTTTAAATAAGTGATCAGACTTTGCTAGTTTACTTGCATCCACTCAAACCTCTAGTCCTCCCAAGATCCTCCTATCATTACTTTACTTCTCACCCAGTAGGAAAATGTAGCTGTTATGTAAACATGAAATATAATTGTCATTGCTTTTTTAGGATCCTTAACTCACTTATATCATTCTTCAGGTCTTAATAAGTAAACAAGATATATTCTTTCTCCATGTAACTTCAGTGGCAGTGGTGCTGAGCTGAAAATTATGAGATTCAGCAGCCAGATACACTATTTCTGCCTTTCCCGCTTTATGGACTTCTTCCCTAAAACCTTGTAGCACTCCTGCAAGCTTTGGTGATTCTATGTTGTGATAAATGATTAATTTTCACTAAGGATTTTGAAAAACACTGTAGGCATACAGAAGTTTAAAATCACCTGGTGGCACGTGTTGAGCATTGCTTTGTAAATCATTAAATAATTTATGGCAAAACTCATTTTAACACGTGTGCATATTTTCTGAGGCCATGGATTAGTGACAGGCCTATCATAACAGATTAATGATTCAGATCAAAGAAAAGGAGTAGAGCACTGCACTGTGAAGTCGCAAAAAAAAAAAAAAAAAAAAAAAAATTCCCCCCAAAGCTTAACCAGTAGATGTCTCTGTTTCACAAACCCTGTCATGGTATCAGCTGCCATATCCTCCCAGTTACATCTCCTGCATCCTTCTTATTAGTATAAATTCACCTTTACATAAAAATGGCAAGCTGATGTGAGGAAGGTATTTTGAAGCCTGTATAAAGTTGTATGAATACTCAAGACGTTTGAAATTCAGATGTGCACATAGTAAGCAGTGGAGATTCGGACAGCTAGTGAGTTGGAGACTCTCTAATAACTGACTCGGCATAATCAGACTGCTTTGCACTACATGACTGGGTCTTGGTGTTACCATCATTTGCCCCTTTTTATCAACAGAGCACAACCAGGATTTATGGGACTTACATACAGCAACAAGTAGGGATGCCACCACAGCTTGCTCAAGCTTAAGCTTCTTGTTTTTTTCCCTCCATCTTGTTGTCTGCGCTCTGGCTAGTATGGCTTCCCCTCAATGCCTTCCTTACACACTGATCTGCTCCTTCTGAACTCTTTCTCCTCCAGTCCTGTGTCACACAGTGAAGCAAGGGGAGCTCCAGCCCTCCACTGGAGGAAAGCAGCTTTCCTTCTCCAGTCTTAAGAACCTGTGTGCCCAAAAAAGAAAACCTGTGCAAAAAGGAGCTAGACAGAGAGGTGTCCTTGGGAGAGGGACAAGAGGGAAGGAAGACTAAGTGTGATGACATAACCCTACAGTTTCTTCATGCCCTTGAGCTGCTGCCAACCTGCAGTGCCTTCTGCAGAACACCCTGCTCTGCACAGCATGGAGCAGCTTCACCTTCCACAGAGTGCCACTGGCCTCCTTTCTCTCCCAGGGAGGAGCAAGAAATGGCAGTACTGCCTGTTTCTCCTGCTGAGAGCTCTGCCAATGAGTTAAAAATTTTTTTCAAGCAGTCTTTTAAGTTCACAGGGGCAATTACATGTCTATGAGAACACCAACATAAAAGAAGAGAGCATGAAAGATGGCAACAGCGATTTCTGCTTTTGCAAACACAGGTATTGTTGATCTTTATGTAGACTTCAGAATGTCTTTCCTGCTCACTTAAGAGTAAACATTCACTCTACCCTGTAATTTAGTTTCAACTTTCTGAATGAATATTGCTTGCTTTTCCTTCTCACTTTTAGCAAATTTGTAGTAAAATTACACTTTTCATTTATTAAAACTATTAGAAGTTGAAATGTTAACACCTTTATTCTTGATATAAACAAAGGTAGCCCTTTTCCTGATCAAATAAATAATTTCAATTTGGGTAAAGCCTGAGGCTGAGGATTCATAACTACTTTAAGCTAACCAAAGTGTGGTCTGCTGTCAAAGTAGGTAATTCCAGTCTACCCTCTACCTTGTCTCACCACACTTTTCTGACACTTTTCTTGTGTCAGCACTAGCATGCGTGCATGCCCATGGTAAGCTAGATTGCTTCCCCCACCTGCTTCTCCCCCTGGCTAATATCAGCACAGAGGAGGCGACAGGAGCACCTGGCTGGGGATTGGATGGAGGTGGGATTTCCAGCTTTTAATCGCATGTTGTAGTTAGATGAGCCTAACGCAATGGTGGAACCTCAGCCCAAGAGAGGAAGTCTTTGAATGTTGCAAAGGTGCATGTTTAAGGGTGTGTAATTAACAGCTATAACTGTTGTCATTCCACCAAGCAGAAACTTTTTCATTTTTTCTGCCATCTTTTTTCTAGGTTCTTTACTAAAGGAGAGAATAATTTCCATTTTGAGTCCTTCAGTACAGATGGTGTTATTATCTATACTTTTTCCAAGAAACAGGCAAAATTTTAATAAAAACATGAATGGGAAGGCAAAGTACACATTTTCTATAGTAGCTGAAAATTCTTATTATTACTGTACAACAAATTTATGTAATAGACCACGTAAGAAGCATTGGCAAGTAGCTAGGAAAGCAAGTAACAGAAAGATGCAGAAAATATGAGAGAAATAATGAAGACACCTTCTTCCAAGTTTGTTGTGTCTGCCTTTGTTTCATCTTGGTCCCACTCTGAATCTTGCATAGCGAACTAATTCCTTCATCCTGATTCACCATCATGCACATGCAACCTTCCAGCAACCAGCAACTTACCAGCTCTTCAACCCTCACCCCTGACTGAGGCCTCTTTCTGGTGTAACTCAGCCAAATTCCTCTTGCAGCTTGCACGTAGCTCACTGTGCCATCAGAGCAGGAAGGATTTCTGCTGGTAGACTAGCCTGTGATAACCGTACAGGCTTCTTCCACGCACATCATTCCTGCCGGTCTTGATGTCCCCTCTGTCTTCTTTCTTGAGTAGGATACCTTTCTTTCCCTTATTTTGACACATATTTCTAACATATTCTCCCATGTGTGAGTTTAGTTAAGGCCTAACTACAGGAAAGAGTTGAGTTCATGCTAAGCTTACATTTATTGAGTGATCCTGCTACCTTTGATCTCAAACAGATGTGTCAGTATCATGTATTAGTACTTAGGTGGCTGAGTAGAGGCTACTGCCACCAGCAAACACCAGCAGATGCTGACTAATGCTTTAAAGCATATTAATTAAAACGTGATGGCTAACATATTATAAAACATCACTTATTTTCCTAATCCTGGCAGATCCTTTAAGCCTCATCTCCAGTAATATCCTGACCCAACAGCAGTTCAGCAACAAAAATCCCATTTACCCCCGGGCACTCACAATTTCATTAGGCTTTCTAGGAAAAGGCAGAGAGTGCACCTAGCAGCATGGTCTTCCTGCCAGTTCCCCATTTTTCTAATTACTAAATCAGCTAGGACAGAGTTAAGCAGTATAGATGAACAGAATTTGTAAGATTTTTAAAAATTTTGCAATGACATTATACATTTTCCAGTACAAAGGTCACAAGTCCTCTACTGTCAAAGATGTTTAGTGTCCTCATCCTTGAGAAATGTGATCTAAAGCACAGAAAAGAAATTTAGAAGACTGAAAATTAAATTGGACAACATCATACTTGTTTCCCTTAAATAATGAACATATATCTGCATATTCCAGGGGGAGTTCATTTCTAGTTACATCCTCCAAATGAATTTCCACATTTTCAATTTTTGACCAAACTTTGCAATAAAATTTTAAAAAGAAAGGCATTTTGTGTTCAACCTTACTGACTTTACAAAACTCTGCACTGAAAATAATTTTCTCTAATGACAATGTATGTAAAACAATTCACTAAATGTACGATACATTTCTTGATTTAGGTTATGACTTCCTGATCATATTTCACTCTGCCTTAAATATAGCAGTCTTAATTTTAAATCTGGCAACATTTAGAGGTTAGGACTTTTCCTTAATAGCATTGGTTGCACTTTCCTTTTCAACTTTGTTTTAAGAGGTGCATTCTTTGCACTGCAGATTCAGTATCCTTGAGTAACCGGAAATCATTAATAAATATAATTATCACTGGCAGTGCTGGAACAGGAGAAGCTTTGAGGTTAGTACAATGCCCTGGCAAAACATGTTTGACTGGATGAAAAAGTTTACGGAGATTAACACCCACAGAGCTGGCCCACTGGTAGGTTGTTGCAGGTTAATGGAAATGTGTGGCAACAGGCAGCAACATTAGCAGGGTCTTTATATTTAGGTCTCATAAATATTCTCCTTAACCCCTGCTAACACCCATGTTTCAGGCTTTTCTAGAAAGAATTAGGACAGCTAGCTCCATGGTTATTGTTAGGATTAGGCACGTTCAGTTCAGGGTTTCCCCCCTCCTCGCTATCGATTCAGAATTGCCCAGCTTTTTGGACACTTATTTTGAGCCTGGATCAAATGTTGTGATTTGCTGATTGTTGCTTCTTGTCTCTGAACTAAAGGAAGGGAAATTAACAGAGAATTCCTGGGTTGTAGAGAACTGACTCGGAACATTTTGTTTGAAATGTAGTGCTCTATTAAATAAAGCTATGAAATGCTGAACGGAATGTTCACGCGTTTCTGTGCTGAAAAGCCAGTTTGGTTATTAAGATAAATTTAAAAGGAGTATGGGCTTCTTGTAATCATATACAAGTTCATTGCTCTTTTCAGGTCTTTGTCAGTTTCTTTGTATATTAAACCACAGAGACTTTATTCTTTAGTAGATTGAAAATGGAGCTGGGAAGGGGTTAAGGATCTTCGTTGACTGCAATTTCTCAATCAGCCTCAGGAAGCCTCAGGTCAACTTTGCTCATAAAACTCTGCACAAATATTTCTTTTTCTATCAGAGGAATTCTAATTCCACACACAGACCAGTGCCACTCAGATTATTACACATTATTAAAAATTAATTTTAAAAAATGGTTTGGTCCCTGTAATCTCCTGTAGAACTGTGAGAACCCAAGCTTTGGAAAAAATCTCTCCCATAATAGTAAAATAAATACTAAATATAGTCCTTTTTCCTGCTGTTCTTACTATTTCTGTTATCCCTCAGTTTTGAAATCTTTGCTCTTTTTTCACCTTGCACGGTGCAACTGAAGATTTTACCTCTAGCTACAAGACTATCCTTATGAAAAAAAAAATCATATGGAACTTAACAGGGATAAAAACCTGCTATAGAGATTAATAGGTCTCCATAGAAATTACTCTAAAAACCATATAATTTAATAGAAACTTCAATAGAAAATGTGAAAAATCACTCCCTCCTGTGGTAAAACATGTAAAAGGGTGGGCTCAAGAGAAAAATACTTCTGTCGCAAGGAGACTGTTCTATTGTGTGGCTATGGGGTTGGAGCTGCGTGTCCCTCACAGAATAGGCCTGTAACCAAAATTATCCAGACCAGTTTGGCAGCTTGCAGGGAAAACACCTTATGTCTTGCTGCTCTGAGGCACCAGGTCTCCAGGGGAGATACACCAAAAAGAAGTTGCTCCTTCCCCTGCACCCAGGTGCCAGTTTTCATTCATGTCTCCTCAGGACAAAGCTGACCATCTGAAAAATGCCATATGCCCAGCCTCATCCTAGTGTGAGGGATGACAGGAGGGCTTGTTACGTGCCTGTGTTGGCACGATGTCCTGCACGGCTGCAAATTCCCATGTGCAGCAGGGAGAGGTTTCGGGATGCTCAGCTTGGGGGTGGGGAAAGAGAGGTGCAGGAGGTAGGGTGTCTGCAGAGAGGGGATTAGGAGACCAGGAGGAGTGGGGGAAGCTGTGAGGAGGGCATCCTGCAGCATGACATAGACCCACAGCCATGCTCCAGGCAGGAGTGGTCACAGACAGGTTATCCTCACAGGGAAGAGTGTTGGGGGGTTGTGCTACTCAGGAAACTGCTGCCAGCTGCTAAACTAGAGAAAAAGGGAGCTGTGGGTGAGGGGCAGGAGATTTCTTCTTCAAATATTTTTTTGCCATTGTCTTGTCCTCTGACTCTGCTTGAATCATGTCTGTTTTCAGAGTTACCTTGTTCTAATTTGTGTTTTAATAAAACCTAGGCCTTTGGGGTATTTGTGTTCCTGCATTATAGAAGAGATGGGACTGTTCTACTTCACCACTCTGGAGAATATGGGATCTCAAATACACCCAAGTAGACATAAGCTTTTAAGTATACCTACTGCTGGTTCCAGCCTGGCAACTACCCATGTGCAAATATATGGGCCAAATGAATGCTGTTCCCAAGCTGAGGGTTATTTAAGAGAGACATTCATTTCATTGAACTGTGCCACTTGCTTGTTTTCTGTCCATAGAAAGTTTACAATTCTCACTGTATTCCACAGAAACCTTGTGTGGGGGGGGAACAGCAGTTAAAGACTGATTTAGTGTATCAACAAGCAGATGGAAGTCCTCTACCCCTCTGAAAGGCTGTTTACTTGTTTATTTATACACATTAATAAGCTTATTAAATATAAATATGAACAACATTCTTTATTAGCAGTGCCCGACAGTTCTCTTAATAAGTTAACAGTTACTTATAACTTTATCCAATGTCAACTTTTTGAACAAGCTTTACAGAAAGCTTTTCCTACAGTGGAATATAATAAAAACATTCTCATTTCTTTATATTTCTTCATAGTAAATTCTGATCATTGTGCTAATTTGGGTGGTCATCAGAGCAACTTGCATTGGAGACCAAGAGAACAGTAAGGATGAGGCAGAGCAGAGCCATCAGCTCTGCAAAAGGAAGGGGGATATGGTTTCTGGAAGAAATCTGGTGCTTTCCCAGAGAGGACCAATGCACATGCAAACAAACTATACATCACTCAAAATTGCACAAATGGGACCACCTGTTGACCACCTGTTTAGCTGATAATTTACAACATTTGATACTTTCCAAAAAGGTCAATGTTTGAAAGATGCTGGCAGATAACCCAAATTGCAAAGCATCTCATGGAGTTCCTGCCTTAATAACCACCTGCATAGTAACCAGCAGTTTGTGACAGTGAGTAGTTTTTCACATGTCAGGCTGTATACTTATCTGTTGGACTTTTCAATGTGTATGCAGAAAGTACTATGAAACAAGTCCTGTGAGGATTCAAAAAGCAGAAGAAATGGGTAGATACACTGTAAGTAATATCAGGTATGTTGATGACTCAGCAATTCTTTGCTACAGTTTCCAATGCAATGCACTGAACACTGTAGTTTTAAATCAGGTGAGGAAATGAGATCATCCCAAAATGGAGCAAATCTAAAAGGTATGAAGGCTGTGTCATTTAATGGAAACAGGATAATGCCTAAAATTAATGGTCATATTGCAGAAGCAGCAGATGAATTTAAATTGAGTCTGTTCAACAAAAGGGATATTCTAAAGAAATTTCAATAAAATTGGAAATGGCTCACTTGCTCAAACACTCATCCATTCACAAAAGGCTTGGAAAAGGATGGAGTCTAAGAATGTACAAAAGTTTGTTGCAAAATGTAATTCTTCCATAGCCTGTTGTCCTGGCAGTAAAAATCATGAAAAATAGATGCTGCTCACAAAGAAACCATGGGGGACTTTTAAAAATGGTGCTGGTGAAGACCTACATATTTCCTGTATCAAAAAGAAGACAATTTCTGTGTTACCAAGATGGGAGTACAACACAAACATATGTATTTTGATCATATCAGGTGTAGGGATAGAAAAGACCTTGAAATAGTCAGTGCATATGAAAGGGATCATAAGAGACCACCCTTGCAGAGGATGACTAACGGGAAGATGGTGTGTGACAGATGATCGGGAGTCCGTTACTTATAACTCAAACAACAAATGGATTGAAGTGGCTCTGAAATATTGCAGTAAGATGTTACCAATATTTTACATGGATTTTACCTTACTTAAGGGAAGATGAATGTCTCTCATACCTCATTTATCTCACTTCTGCTGTTATTCTGAATTCCTGACCAGTTAAAAGTCTTGTTGCACACAGAACATTTGCAGGCCAGTGGGAATAAAGGTCAGTTCTCTCTATATACATAAATGTAAGCTGGAAACATTATATGTAAGATAATTTGATCTGATATTCCTATGTATTTTCAACTCTCAAGATATAAAAGGTGATCACTGGCTCAGAGAAGAGGACAAATGTTCAAGCAGACACAAAAGGGACCATATTCCTAACCAACAATTTGAAATATCAGATGGAAATACATATGGTGTTAATGCTATTATTGCTGGAATATATTTCAGAGAACACGTTGTCATTGTGGATAACTTGGTTTTAGGATTGAACTTTTATTATTACTAGTAACATCAGCTACAGAGAGAGGAGACATCATGACAGCATCTCTTCCTTCCTGCCCTATGCAGGTAGGAGCGTCAGGCAGTAGAGATAATATAGCTTATGATGCACACATAGCAAGCATAGAGAATAAAAGACATGGGTCTGGAGAGTAAATGTGATTAAAGGGGCATATCTGACATATTTAATGCAGTTTCAGTGGAAAAAGGTGGTCCTTTCTGAACAATGTTTTTGACAAACTGGATTTGCTTATGTTAAAGGGATGAACAGTTAAAGTCTGAACAAAAATCCCTTTTGAAGGGACTGCAAAGAGAGCACTTGCTTTGTCTTGTTACAGGAAAATAAATGTGTGTTGTATTTTGCATAAGTATTATATCAGAAGCAAGTACTCCTGCTGTCTCTATATTGGGAACTTCCCTTCACATCTGCTTTCAGTCCCTAGGAATTTTTTTTTTGCAGTCCTTGTTTCTTGCCTTATTTTTCCCCCCTGACATTTCCTTGTTCATTGGAACTATTTGTTTTTAATTCTCTTATCCTTTTTAGAGAAAGACAGGCTTGCAGAGCAATTTTTTTAAGTATTGATGGGCAAGAACTTGGTGCTACTTTCACTAATATTTTCTGAAGTTATCTGAACTAGTTATGTAATTTGCAATTGTAATTGATCAGTAGTGACTCAGTAGTAAAATAAGAACCGAAGATCCAAACAAACAAAACCTTTTAAGCTCATTTTTTAAGAGGAAATTATATGAACATAGTCTGTGTGAAATAGTAAAGGAACTGTATTCAGGAAGCACAGATATGTAGGTGCTAACAGTGATATTTGTCACTATTGAATGTATTTGTGCATGTAAAAATATATGATACTTGTTTCAGAAGTGGTTGTCTAACCACTATATTTATGCAGGAAAATATACATGAGGAGTACTAAAATAAACACTTGAACATACATTTTACTCATCTAGCAATGCATTTCTTCTATTTTATTCCTTGTTTTATTATTCAGAGAGAGAGCATAACATTTTAAAATGTGAAACTACAGAGCTATATTTAATGCCCACAGTCAACTATATGTCTCTTGGAGGATAAGAAAATTCATTAAAATTTCTATGTATTTTTCTCTCCTCTTTTCTTCACTTTAAATTGTTCTGCACTTGTCTCCTGAAGAAATCACGCTTGTATTGATTTATTCAGGCTATGCTCTTTTTTTATAAAAGCCATCTAGTGCAGTAGGATTTTTTTTATTTAGAAGACCATGTAAAAAGGCAGAACCTTAGCTTGAATAAGTCATCCTAGTCTCATTGACTTCTGTGATGCTCTGGAAATGTTCCCCAGCTGATGTCGTCAATGTTCCAAATTTCAAACATTCAGTGGGTGTCCACTATGCTTTTTGTTCTGTAGGTCACTAAGTTATAAAGAATAATTTTTTAATTTTTTTTGAGGAGCTCATGTAGAAATTACCAACCTGAGGAAAATTTCTGAGAGAGGAAGGGATGAGTGATTTCCTCACATTGAATTGAGTGATTTGTTCACAGTGAACTGTTTATGTGTATGGACTGCATTAAAAAAAGGATGTGCTAGCTTCCTTGAAACATTACATACTCATGTGCTCAACTTCTAGTACTGAGAGAGTGAAGGGACATCCAAGTGAGTGGTTAACAAGTGCACTGAAAGCAACCTATAGGACCCAGGTTTCCACTAATAAGACAAACTCACCATAGTTACACGCTCTAAGTAGTAGCTGCATAGAACTCTCAAATTCCTTTCCTTCCCATATGTGCGGTCCTTTCCCTTACTCATTTTTTAAGCTCCATGGATCAGGCTGAGGGGGGGGAGAAAGGTTTATCACCCGTACTTTGATTCACTGCTGTATAGCAAAGAACGAATTTATTGTGCTTATATTAGCAACACAGATATTTTCACACTAAAGTTATGCAGCTATTTTTCCATCTTGGTGTAGAAAAAATAGGAAAGTTGACCATTCTAGTAAAAGGGAAAATTAAAAAATGTGAAAAAATATTTTTAAAAGTCCGAACATTTTGTTACTAGCATTGCTGGAGTGGCTATAGGTCCTGGGGTGTCTTGGCTCCTACCTTCCTATTAATCTGCTGAGACTGAGAAGAAGGAAAACATTTCAAGTGTTTCAGAGCCATATCTCTGTGGCTCCTTGAAGACTTAAAACCTGGAAGCCATAGCTTGCCTCGGTCTCCCAAGACTTCTGGGCCCATCTGACTTCCCTAGATCTGAACCAGCCCACATGTCAAGGGTGTCTCCAAACAGTACATCTCAAAAGACTTGTGGCCTGCCAAAATTCCCAAAGGAAATTCGGGACAAACAAGCGTGACAGTAATGCTTTTCACTGTATTTCTAACGTTGTGGCTCTTAGCATGTGACCAGGAAATAGTAAAACTTGTTACAGTTTGTTATCACCTCTTAAGAACAGTGTGACTGGAGAAAATGAACTACTTATGCTTGAGAAGTGGCACGTGATACGAGCAACTAGGAACTTATAAATCAGAATGCAGTACCAAACAGGTTTTGTGAACACATTTGGAAGACAAAAATAGTTAAAGACAGGAAGTTAATGTAAAATAAGATAAACCTCAATATACATTTCAGATTTACCTGATACCTCTCTTTATAAGATGACTGATTTGTCAGTCAATGTTAATGCAGTAGACGTGCATCTTAAGTAAAACACTGGGTGTGGTGCTGCAAGGAGAAACAGAAAAAAATTAAAAAGAAAGCATTAGTACAAGAACTGTTAGATGAATAAGGAGTGCATGACATGGAAAACTACAGCAAATACACTACAGGGAAGCTATTAGACAGAAGAATACAGAGGAAAATTACTCATGCTCTCTCAGAAAGACTGGTTTATGGACCCAGGCTATATAGTATTGTTATTAATGCCTTTGATGGCATGTGTTAATGAAATTGGCTGAAAACATACACAAAGGAGATATCCCCAGTACAGAGAAAGACCAAAATATCAGAGAGGATAAACCTGAAAAGTGGAATAATAGAAACTGAATTAAACTGAATAGGACAAAATGCAGTACAGGCAAGGAAGGCTTTTGTACCTGCCAGACTTCCCAATTCTGAGGGAGTTCACATGCCAGTGATGCTTTCTGAGGGGGAACGTGGCAGATACAATTTGATGCATACATTAAAAATCCTTGCCATTAGACTTATGATCTTCTAGGAAAAATTCCCCATTTCCTGCTATCCCAGCACCTCATAAGCACTCTTGAAGAGCTGAAGATTTTTCTTCCTTGGAGTTAGGGAGTACAATTTATCTCATCCTAAGGCAGACACCTAGAACAGTGGCATGCCACTGCTTCTCTCTGCTTATCTATTTTCCTGTGCAGTCCTTCCCACTGATTATGCGTGTTGATGTGTACATCTGAATCCCACACTGTGCATCATAGATCTCCTTCTGTCTGCCCTCCCTTTTGCGTCTAGGGAGTCCTTCACTCATGGTCTCAAAAGTCCTAGATGTGGGAAAATGAGAACAAGTTCATTAATTAACATCTCTTTCCAGTCATCCATACAAAATTCCTCTTGCTCCATAGGATTTCCCATTTAATTTACTCACTGACTTAGTGAGGATTAGGCATTAAGTGAGTATTAGGCATTAAGGTGCCTAACTTAGTGAGTATTAGGCATTAATACTCACACTTAGTGAGTATTAGGCATTAAGGTGCCCTCCTAATGCCAGATCTACTGTAGCCCTTCATTCTAGATCTTTATTCCTTACTCTTCACCCAGAGATCCTTATTGCCCCAGTTTTGGCCAATACTTCTTTCAGCTGTTATTCCTGAGCCTTTAAACACCTACTTATTGAAAAACATATAATTTTTCTGGAAGGCCCTTTCCATTGTTCTCCATTTTCATCTTCTTGAAGGTCTTGAACAAAAGGCCTCTTACAAAAAAAAAGGGGAAATGTGGACGAATAGTTGTGAGATCAACCTCAAGATGAGATCCTTAAAGGGCATTTAAATGGACCATGCCTCTTGTTCTCATACCTGACTCCAGGAATAAGGACTTTTCACGTCATTTTATGTTGGCACTGTGGCTGTCTTTGAAGAGGACACCCTTCCTCTGCACAAGTTCAGTGTTATATAGCTGTCATTTCAATGACTGGATTCCAATAGGATGGGACAGCTTGCCTGTCCTCAGAAAGACTCATCTCCCCAGAAGTAAGGGGATGGGTTATCACACCTGAAGGTAGATATCTACATCTGAGCTAACAGTTTGCTTATAGCCAGAGGTTAAGGACAGTTACATTTCTTCTGTGATTCTTCTGTCATCATCTCCTATATGGAAAGTCCTTAAAAGTACATTTCTTTCCACTGACTGTAACTGCAGCCAACAGTGTCTAGTTGTGAAGAAGTCAGATGAGTCTCACCCAGGGAGTCTGACAGGCCTGGAAGCCCTGAAAGGTGCTTCCCCATTGGGAATGGCATTGTTCAAAGTCCCTGCTGTGACCTCCTGTAGAGTACACTGCAAATTTTCATAATTTATGGAGAAAAAAGATGAATTCAAAGTAATGTGTGGAAAGAAGATATTCTGGAATGATCAGGGATGTGAAGATTTTTTTTACAATGGGAGAGTAAAAGAGCCTGGTTTACTTAGTATCAAAAATAAAAGATAAGAGGAAACAAAATTGCTCTTTGTAAACACTTTGTAGGAATAAACACCAGAGAGGTAGGAAAACTGAAGGACAAACCTGGATGAAGATAAAATGGGTGTAACTGAGACATTTAAGCTAGGAAGTAGGTCTATAGATATCAGAATAGTGAAGTTTTGGAACAGACTTACTATTGGAAAGAAAGGAGGAAGGAGACCAAAGTGCTTTTAAGTTGGGTGTAAGTAAATTTAAAAACGGAATTATAAAAATGTGGTTGCCTGGAATAGTAGGGGGCTATGATGATTTAGGCTATTGATATGTTCTTAGGAGTGCTAGTGAACAGTAGGTTGCAGAACAAACATGATACAAGATTTTAATCTTTCATTTCTGATCCTGGAGACAGACAAGGAATGCATAAAAATGAAAATATTTCCTAAAATAGGAAGTAAATTTTTGTTCTACATATTTTCTGCCCTCTATCAGTATCGCATCTGCAAAATATCGGATAGCAAATTTATTGTATATCCTAAATAATCTATGTAATCTGCTTTGTAACCATTCATTGGGTGTTCAGAAACCAGAGGAATGGTCGGCTCACTTTTCTGTTAGACTTTTGTCCATTAATCATTCCTGGGGTGTTCTGAAACAAAGTTAATCTTATACTCAGTTCCCTCCATTATGAATATATTTATTTAGTTTTCCTACAGTCTTTAATCTCAGTCCCATCCTTTCCATATACTGTCCCTGTTTCTTTTCTATGCTCTTATTATTGGTATGGGTGAACTATCTCCTGTTGTTTGTTTTAATTTCCTAATTCAAGGCTAATGCAATTCAATTGCAGACCTTAGCCCTGAAGCCTAAAAGTCAGGCTGACTTTCATAACTCTCATTTGCTCCCTTTCCATATCCAAATTAAATCTAGGCTCTTATGGAAGACCTTGCATAAACTTTACAGCTATTTTACAATTCCTTTCCAATATTATTCTCTCTCAAACCTAATGAAACCCTCAAATGGACTTGCTGATATCAGTGATGATGCTAATTATGTGCCAGTATATTCAGAAGGGAAATTTGCATGTAAAAATATAGAAGAAACACACAAGATTGCTCCAGCTTCTGGCACTGTTGTCACAGAAATATCTGAGAAGTGAATCCTGTATCTTCTGAAATCTAGGTGGTGCTTCCTCAGCTCTTGGTGTATGACAACCTTTGCCTACCTTGTAGCATGCACATTACCTTCTGAATTACAGGAAGAAATAGAAAAGAATACTGCCAGATGGAGTTGTAAAGATGGAAATAAGAATAAAAAATACATTTCTTGGAAATGCGCTTTTCAGAATTATATTGTAAAGTTTGAAAATACGAAAACTTTACACTGCAATTTTTAAAAAGAAGTAGAGACATTTTTATTTGCAATATTTGTCATTTGGTTTCTTATTATGGGGTAGGAAATTAAGGGTAATGCCACTGAAGTCAATGAAATTGCTTCGGATTTATGGAAAGAAGTAAGAACAAAATCTGTCTGAAAAACATGACCCTGTTGATCAGTTTGCAGCTCAGCTATAGGATTCTTATGGAGGCTGGGGAAAGTCAATCTTTTTGCCTGTAATCCTAAAAATATTTAGAAACCTAAGGTAAGTCAGATTGCATCAATGCTCTATATTGCATTTACATGTTGCACTCCTTTGCACCTACCTGTTGTTGTATATAGAATATATACTTTCTTACTGAATGTCTATGCAAAATGGTCTCCAGTGTCAGTTAAATGATCTAGCTATAAAAAAAAATAATAATTAAAAATATGAAAATTCCATTAGTGGATTAACCTGTCTCCGTTCTTTTTTTTTTTTATGGTAACTATCAAAGAAAAAGAATATAAATTTTCATTCTAATACTACTGAAATTATTTCACAGTATGTTATGGGGTCCCAAATAGTAAAAAAGAGTGCAGCGCAAATAGTGTCATGGGTTTTTAAAGTATATTTTCTCATTTATCACTTTTCATATAGGGCCTACATGATGAATGGAAATAATACAGAACAACCATTTAAAATTTTATTCTTTATAAGCAAACAACAATTGAAGCAGGAAAAGGATAGGATTAAAGTGGAAATAAATGTAAAAATAAAATGTTTCCTTTTGAAGATTACTTGCTTAAGGAAAAAGACCTTCATATTTTCAGTTAACAGTTCTTTGTACCCAGGGAGCCTTTCTTTCCCTCAAAGAATGCTTGTTAGTAACAATTTCTTGTTGGTAAAAGTTAAATGTCTTTTCTTTTTGATCTTAAAATTTTAATTCTTCTGTATTAATCCTACTCTTAATCAGAGAGATTTACCAAGACTTAAGAAAGACACATGTACGCACACAGCAGGGAACAGACAAGAAAGGAAAAAAAAAAGAGGATGGCTCCTATTTATGGTTAAGCTTTGGAAAGATATAATTAATTCAGAACCTAGATTATTCAGGATTCGAGGGATGGTAGCTTTCTTTTCCTATCAGTGCAGATTCTAGCCCTGGACTCTTGGAAGGTAATTTGTTTTATTGACAGAAATTCTGGAGCCTTCACTTCTCCTCTTCAAAGGCCTCTCATACCAATTAAAAGCTAGCTGCATATCATTCTGAAGCCTCATGAAGGAGGCTCTTTGTTTCTTCGGCATGGTAGGTGCAGCAAGCCAACGAAACTATAAGTCCGTGCAGTTTAACATTAAGAAGCATAAGAAATATGAGGGGCAAAGAAAACAGATGGATGCATGTGAGCAAATGCAATGTTACAGCCCTCTGACAGGAAATGAGGCTTTACATCAAACTATGTTTCCATCACATGGCCATTTGTTGACCTGAGTTAGAGTGAAAGTATTGAAAAAGAACCTCTTTTAATTTACTTTCAGCAAACTGGTTGGTTGTGTAAAATAATGCTTTGTTTTATAGGTCAGTGGTTGATTTTAACATAATCAGCATACCTAGCTCACTGGCTCAGGCTGTGGCCAACCTCAGCTGGCAGTGGCCAGTCTCAGAAGCCAGGATAAATGGGTAAAAATATTATTTAATGATACTTCCTGCAGAATCTTTTCCAGCTTCTAATGATTTGTGCTTTAGCTTTCTTGAGAAAGGGATCTTGAGGGAGTTCTCTTCCATGAAATTTGCTCAGTCGTCTCTTGAAATCACAGGAAATTCCAACATCTGTGTCGTCCTGAGTCAATGAGCAACACTGTTCTTTGGGTGGAAAAGTATCTCCGTTTGTTTGTTTTCAATTTACTAGTTCTATGTGATGTCCCCTAAACATTGTATCGAGAAAAACAGTGAACAGATATTCTGTTTTTATCTTCTGTGAGGCACACATGGATTTTATGGACCTGTGTTATTCCCTCATTCCACCCCAGCATCTCTTTTCCAGGCTGACCAGTCCTTTCTTTTAGTTGGTCTTTAAAGGGAAACAATTTCTCACCTTTGATCACCCACATTGGCTTTCTCTCGGAGTTTCCTAGTGTCTGGCTTGCTTTGAATATTTTTTGAGAAGGTGACAGACCAGTATTTAATATGCAGAATATAATTTACAAAATAGCATAATTATACTTTATTTTAAATTTCGTTTTGTTTTTTTTGTTAATCTTTGCTCTTCTACTGAAGTACAGTGACAGGTTTATTCTGCTTTAGCATAGATGTCAACAGAATTTTAATTTTATTTTTCCTGCAATTTAATTAACAAGTGGAATGGTGCTCCTTTTGTTTTCCTTAGCTATATACTGTATGTGTTAGCATAGATTGAATTTATTCTACTGTACATTGCTTTGAGGACAGAAGACGAGGTTCTAAAGCATTAAAAACACTCTCAACAGTGTGTGGAAAGTTGCATGACACAGCACTGTGGTGCAGTTTTCAAACCAGGGACTCCCCAGGTAGTTCATACAGGACAGAAAGTCTTTGTCTTTGTATACTTGCCCTGCTTTAATATATGCTGTCTCTGCTGGGAGCAGTCATATGTGGCTACTCCTCTCTGAATGTCTGTAGTTGCTTTTCTTAACCTGAACAACACTGGAACAAACTGCAGTCTTTTCATTTCTGTAGAAATATCTACCTCACGACTGGCAGCAGCAGCTGAAGGGTTAATTCCCAATGGACACGGAAAAAGCAAACAGTCTGGATGCTGGTTTGTAAAACGAATTTTCAATGTGTAGCCCACAGACTATCATTGATTGCGGTAAATAAATAAAACCACTCCTGACTTTTATTGTTGTAGGGAGTAATTATAATTCACAGGGCCAGACCCTTTGTGCCACAGAATGCTTCATTTGTGGTTTGCATGAGCAGATACATTAACTTCTGTAAGCTCTTTTCATTAGAACGCTATTACTCATTGAGGACTGATCAATATATCATCTATACAACATCTTGAATGTGGATGTCTGGACCCATTGTGGGCTTGCTGATAATGACTTCTTTATTCAGGCCAGCTTGTAGGAACAAGGAGATAAAGAAAAGGGAAGAGAATTATAGCATATGCTCATGAAAGTATTCTAAAGGTTATAAACAGAAAGCAGGAGTAAAGCTACAGGGTAGGGAAAGCGATCATAGAGAAAAAAAGAGTGGAAAGGAACTGAGAGTTGAAAAGGAAAAAAGGTTAGAGTTTCACTGTATTTCTTTTTCTGACATTATGCAAAGCAAGCTAAGTTTTAATAAACCTTCTTTTGAAACTAGTCCTCCCCTTTGGGATTATATTGCCCTTTAGGTTTTCATATCCTAATGCTCTGCTCATCTTGTGAGGCATTTAAGTATTCCCAGTGAAAGCAGAGCACCATCTTCCTTCCCCCTTGCAATCTTTTATTTATCTTTTGTTCTCCTCCTTTCTCACCTCCCTCCTTCTTCCCCAAATAAACTCTCTGGGGCTCAAAGGTTTTATTTCTTCCATTAACTTTTGATTTCTTACTGTATTCATCTTTTTATTCTGTTTCAAGCTTTTCTTGTGCTCTTTATCAAATTTTGTATCTTTTTATTAGAACTTTAATGCGTAGTGTGACAGATTACAGCTTGATTCAGGCTCACTGCACTCTCTATATCTGGGGTGCATTTTGGGAAATGGTAATGAATAGAAAATTATATATCCACAAAACACTTTATTCATTTATTCTAGCTTTTTCCTTGCTGCTCTACTTTGGCTTCTCTTTTGCTGACGACAAAAGAAATGAAGAGTTATAGTCTGTTCTGTAGATCAGAGTGGAGATGCCATGCAGTTGAAGAAAATATCGAAAGAGTTAGAACTGTTTTCAAGGATCAGAAAAAATAATTTATGACAGAATGCATAACAAGAGAGCCATTGCAAGCTTTAACCTTAGGGTGGGAAGAAAATAAATGCCTTTTATTTTCTGAAAGAAAACAAAACCAGATTCCTCATAAAGTAGGTCTTCATCAAGTAAGTATTTTAAGTACAATGCCAACAAAAAGAGTGTGAATTAACGCATTTTTAGTGAGGCATGAAGTTAAGTACCTGCATAATGCATACATGAAAATTAAAATCTCATGAGTTTATTTCAACAGATTCAGCAGTTGAGGAAGACCTTGCAAAGGAAAAGAGTACTGACGGTGACAGAAGGTCAACATCTGGAAGTCAATAAGAAGTTCAGGTAATGAGGCAACACACATCAGTTTTCTGAAGCAGACTGAAAACAAACAATTAAAGATCTTTAGTCACATTTCTGGAAAGACCTCAGAACAGCAAGCTGATTTTGACTTCAATCCAGCAATCTAAAGGCGTTAAACAATCCAATTCATGGAAATTAGGGACTGGATGTCCCCACCGCAGAAGATGGAAGATAAACAGCATTGCAGACTGCTATTAGAATGATTGAAATATTGCCCAATATTGGTTCATAACAGTAGCAGAGATGATCAGAAAAACTCATTTTTATTACATGGGAAACAGGTATGGACAATTTCTAATAATCTCAGGGTAGGAAAAATTTTTGTCAAAAAAATTTTTGCTTCTGGCTTCATCTTAAAAATAGCCAGATCCTTCTATCTGAAAACAAAAAGTTTCCACTAGAAGGGAAATATTCCATTTTGTGTTGTGTTCATTTGTCAAGTCAGATCAAATATTATTCTTTGGGGGCAGTTACCAGTAACTATACGTCTGTTTCAGCTGCCCCAGTGCTTTATGGAAGTTGCAGTTCAGGCGTATCGCTTGTGCCTCATGATGAACTGCAGCATGGAAATCACAGGAGAGACTTAATCTGCCCCAGCCCACAAAGGAGGAAGGAGATTAATTGCTCCCACTTCCCTGGAACATGAGAAAATGCAGTTCAATGCTGAACTGTGTCTAAATGAAACTTTTCAATTTGGAAATCTGTATGTTTGTTTCAACCAAATGAAGCAAAGGGAAAGGTCTTACATTTCAGAAAGGGAAGATTCCAATGTTCAAAAGAAAGAAAAATAAAATTGGCTGTGGAAAGAAAAGCTAAAACCAGAAAAAGGGTTGGCACTCAAGTTGTAGCTAGCTACCACTCTACATGGCTGGGCAGACCCAGATAATCTCTGCCCAGTCGTTATCAGGCCACAGACATGCAGTAAGTCAGTAGGGACTTCATCTAGAAAAGGCTCTGCAGCACCTGTACTGGTGCAGGGCTCATGAAGTACAATTCATAGTCCACAGTTTGCTGCTCAGGGGCCATAAACAGTGTGTGGAGAGAATGAAAATACAGCTCTAGCATGCAACACAGCACACCCTGCACTTACTGTGCGCTCTAAGTGTTTTGCCTTGGTGACACTATGTCTCTCTGCAGCTTGCTGTTATTCTTGCCTGCCTGTCCTGCACTAATAAAGGCAGAACACAAGATTTCACTTCAGCTTATTGGGTTGGGGTGGTTCACATACCTTCCGTAATGTGTCAGTCCTCCTAAGGGTCAAATGTGGAGATGTTTCAGACTGCTTTATGTATGATGTGCCTCCTAGACTCCAGGTTGATGTCTCTGATTCTATGATTATTCCAGCAACTTTATTCTGCTTATTTATAATTAGTTGTGTTGCTGAAGGAGGTTCAGTCAGATGTTAACAAACCAGTTTGTTTTGTACTTTGATTCTGCTTTCTCCTTCTTCTGCCAGACCTCTCACACCTCTCAACCCTTTCTTAGTATGCCTAATATTGCTATAGCAGCCTTGCACTGTGCTTGTATGAAGGAATTCTTGTGCATGGGCTTCTCCTAGGGAATTTTTCCTAGCCGGGCTGTTCCAGCAGTATTATGTAAAGTAGTCCTGGGCTCAAGTGGGAGAATCCATTAGAGATGCTTCATTGAGCCCAGAAGTGTTTGGGCTTCTTAATGTGTAACAGGACTTGCTTTAAATCTCCATGGAGGTGTTCTAGCCTGTTTTGGGATGGGGAACCAGAATGTCTCTTCTCATTAGCCCTACAGAGGTAGCAGCCACACTGAGCACTCAGTCCCTAGCATTTGGCCAATCCCAACACCGTTTTTCTACAACCATCAGTGAGAAGCTAAACAGCTAAAGTCCCTGTCCTCTGGCATTTCTTCACTGGTGAGCATCCTTTGGTAAGTGTATTTCTTACCACTGTAAACTTTGCTTAACTTCAGTAGGTCCTGAGTAGACTCCATAATCTGAGAGCTGCAGTTAGCTTCTTTGCATATCCTGTTCTCCACCTGGCACAAAGGAGAAATTCACACGTCTTATCTTTGTCTTCTCTCCCTTCTGCTCATTTCAGTGCCTTCCTGTTTCTTATTTCTTATCACAATATGACTAACATACTTCTTTCCATAGTGCCTACCTTTTGGAACAGCTTCAACTTCTCAGCCTCATAAGCTTCCCTTCTTTTTACAACTTGGAATTTAAATATACTTGGCAAAAAGATAAATATTTTATGTTCTGTACCCTTTTCCTATTGCCCAGATGTGTCAATGCTCTCACTTGTTCTTTAAACACTATCTCTACACCTTTTTTTTCTGCTAAGTACAATACAGGCTCTGCTTTGCATAGAGTTCTTCCAAGTGATTTAGGAGGAATTTTGTATTAAAGATACTAAGTAAAATAAATTGCATTCCAATATACTGAAAAAAATTATACTTAGGTCTTTCACTAAAAGAAAAAGGGTAAATAAAAAAGTAATAAAAAAGTACTGAAGAGCAGTTACTGATGGTTCAGCCACAAAATTGGGGTTCTCCAGAGACCTATGCTGAGTCCAGTTTTATTCAATACATTAATTAATAGTTTGGTTTTCATAACAGGGAATAAGCTCCTTACATTAAAAATTTCGCTGAGGGGCTGTGAGAATTTTTAAAGATAAGCATAAAATTTGGAAAAATCTGAGGAAACTGAAAAATCTAATATGAAACCCCTCTAGTTTTCAGGTAGGAAGGTTTTATACCTAGGTAGGCATCATCAGCTGTGCAAGCACATAACACGGAGCAGCTGGCTTTTCTGTAGGAAATGCTGTGAGAGACACTGAAACCATAGCATAAGGGAACAGTATCATGGGGCTGCAAACACCGTATTGAGAGAAGTCAAACAGCATTATAACTGCAAGATGCATGAAGTGATTGTTTTACTTCTTTGAGGCAACGTAAGGTCCTGAGCCTTGTGATCATCTTTGGATGCTACGCCGAAGAAAGGTGAAGGTCAATTACAGTAAGTAGAAAGGACAGAGACAAGAATGATGAGGTGAGAAAACAAGCTGAAAAGGGAAGGCTGAAGCAATCAGGGTTATTTGAGCTGAAGGAGAGAAAATGGAAGAAATGTAATAATGAGGTGAGGTATGCAAAAGGCTACTGTAAAGAGAAGAGGACACATTGCTGTCTAGGTGGATGGGACAAAAGAAAATGGGTTTATACTGCAGTAAGAATGTTCCAGAACATCATCCCTGTTTTTCAGCATGACAGTAAGGAAGCCCTGGAAAAGATTTGGTGGAGGTTATGGTGTCTACCTAAACCTGTATAAAAGCTGGATCTTGAGGGGCCTTCTATTCCAGTCTCTGCACTGAGACAATCAGTCCTATCAATGTGGTTGCCACAGTTATTTGTCTAACCTGTTCTGGGAGATGTCCCTATACCCCCAGGCTGTCTATTCTAGGTCTTCATTAGGTTTCCCTTTAGGTGCCTTCTTAATGTCTTGCCTTTATCAGTGATGAAAAAGAAGAAACTTTATGTATTTTGCAAGGAGCAATCCTTATCCACCCCAGTGAAATACTGTCCTTTTGTCTTATGTGGGGTTCCTTAAAAACAGATTAGATGGCTGCAGTAGATACCACCATGGACAGGGAGTTGACCTGTAGGTACCTCCTTAAGATTCTTCCAACCCACTTGTTTAGGTTTTCTGGATTTGCCAGCAATACACCTACATGATGGTAGAATAGAGTGAGCTGCACTTGTTCTAAGGATAGAGGCACACAGGAATCCAAAGACAGATTTGAAGCTCAGATAACTGAAGCCAAACTACCTTTATATTTTCTATGGATTTCAGCTGGCAAGTATTTATGCAGAATCCTGGGTGGGCTTGGGCAGCCTGTGCTGAAATCCAGGCTGTTTTGAGAAGCATGGTCCTGGGTTTTCCAGGTTGTCTCTATGCAAGCTGCAAGCATATCCTTGGATTCCAGTATTGTGATGTACCTGTTGGAGAGTTTTGGTATCAAGATATTGTAGTCCAAAGAGCTGTCTTGGCCATCCAGAGCCTGCTCTGCTTGTTGTGACTTTCAGTGTAAGCACTGTACTCCCTGTGAAATTTTTGTATATTAGATCAGGAAGAAATTTCACATGAAACATCATTCTTCTGTGTAATTAAAAAAATTTAAAAATGTATTAACTTTACTTGTCCTTAACTTCATTGTGAGTGTCCTGTGAGTCCCAGGGCCATGGATTTTAGAGGAATTACATTATGTGAAATGATCTGTCAGTATGCTTATTGAACCATATGAGTGAATCTGCAATACTCGCATGTCCTGAGGGCCTGATGAAGTTGACTGTTTGGTACTTTTCTAGTCAGGGACACTCTCATATCCTGGTGAGCAGCTATATGTATATCAAGATTTATCTTCCAATCAATATTTGGAGTATATGAAGCATGCATTCGTGTGTTTAATATGGACCCTTATGACTATGTGAGAATATGTCCTCAAAGATCTTGTGGAATGTGAAAGGAAGACGAGTGATGTACCTCTGTCAATCCTGCCAAACATGTAATTTGAGATTGCTATCGTGGAGGCTTTTTTCTGGTTAAGCTCCAGTTTTTGCAGGGTGTAGTTTATGCAATATGTATAGTATATGGGTATATTTCAGCATTAAAACTGGAACAATTTATGCTCATGCGTAACGTTCCTCACTTTGTGCATAGAAATCTTTGATGACTGCTCAGGTGGATAAACTAAAGGATGTGCCCGAGTGCTTGAGGTATTAGAGCCTCAGTTATTATCATTCTTTGGAAAATGAAACAAGGCCACAAAGAGGTCTTGTATAAATTAAAAATGAAGCAAAATGAAAAAGTAAATAAGTCAGGAAAAATAATTAGCTGACATACGTTAATTTTTAAAAAATACTTGTTTGTGGAACAAAGTGTAATTAAGCCCTTAGTGAGCATATGGTATGCAAATACTAATGCAGTTTATTAGTATGTATTCAGCAGAGTATTTGGGCAGATCATTCACATATACATATAAAAGCAAGCTGAAAACTAGAATGTGAGAATGAGAGCGGTCTAGGAATGATGAATGTTCATTCTACTGATATTTTTGGTTTTGAAGGAATCCAGCAAAATATAACCTCTGTAAGGGACACAAACCAATTTCATTTTTTAATGAGGGTGCAGGTCTAGGATGAGGGGAGGGTGAAACTAGCTGTGTTAAGCTAATAAAACCTACTCTCTTTTTTTGTAATTTTCTAACACCAAGTACTGAATTAGCAGTAACCACTTGTAACATTTCTGGCTCCAGTTTTCAATACTGTGTACACCCAGTCATGCTGGAACAGTTCCCCTCTCTCTACTTCTGCCTTTTAAGAGAGAGTCCTTTTGAAAGTTTTGTTCCAAGACCTGACTTACTGCTTTCAGAGAGAGATTTTGAAGAGCTCTGAAATTTGCACACACCATTTATTTAACATTGTGGTCAAATTAGCATTAATTAAAGCAAGAGAAGTTAAAAATCAGTAGTAACTCATAAAGTTAATGTAATAATAACATATTTTTTCAAAACTGGGACAGAATGTGGTCAAAAAACTGGTCAGTCATTGCATTCTGGTCAAGACTTCCTAACATGAGCTTCTCATGACATTTTTTGTTGTGCAGAACTAGTGAGATGGGATGAGTGAAGGAGAGAATATGGAGCAGCAAAAATTAATCTGGATTTGTGCAGTGCAGTGGTATTTGAAGGGGAAGGAGCAGTGCCTCTGACTTCATGACAACCTTCATTCCTTACAGCTGTGCTGTCTCTGGGGCCACTCAGAGAGCATAAATGTAAGCACATAACACATCTGTGCAAGATCTCGGTCTCAGATCACAGGCACGGAATCCACTTTTTGCAGCAGAAAGTACAACAGAGCACCAAACCTAATAGGATCATAGGAGTCTACTGAGGTATTTATTAATAACAAATCTTATCCTAACAAACACGTTAGAGATCCATACAAAGAAGAACATCTACTGTGTCCATACTACTTTAAAAAAAGTCCAGCTGATGGGCCAGTTGTGGTAAATGCATTTCTCTTGACCATAATACAGCTCTAGTAACATATACAAGCTGAAAAATTGGCATAATGTGTTAGTAGATGAAATAGGCAAGTTGTCATTACATTTATGAGATACTCTTGGAACACTATGGTAATGTATTGACCGACAATGTGTATAATAATTATTTTGTTATTGTACATTTACATTTTGTGTTTCTCCCATAACCTTCACTATGGAATACTGTATATTGAGGGAAGGGATTTGACTGACTTTTTAAATTTAATTCATAGGAAGCTCCATCTTGCAAGTGGCAGTAGTGTGTGAGATGAGACTGCAGAACAAAGATTAAAGCAGCAGAACAACTGCTGAGTATTGTTACAATATGGTTTCAAAGAGTGGGAGAGTGAGGAATGGTTTCTTAATTGTTTTAAATGGTAAACTATTTCCATACACTGATGAAGATAAAAATTATTTGCTTTATTGCTGCAATTCTAGCACTTACGTGGTTGACAAAGGTTCATCACAGAGCATTAGTGGAACTCCAGCAAAACGGAAATGCAGTTTAAGACAGGGAAGCACATCATACTTTGCTTTCACCTCAGCTGATACAAAATTCACTGACGGTGAGAGCATTTCTGATTCCGCTGATACAAACTACATTTGAGCTAATGGAATTACTCTCAATTTACCAGCAGATAAGATCTTTTTGCCCTTAAGTCATATAAATTGCACCTGAGAAGTTCCAGACATTGTGCACCTTCAGATACAAAAAACCCCCCTTTCCTTATGTAAAAATCTACAGCACTGAAAATCATATTTTGCAGCTGAGAAGACAATACATTTATTTTAGTGCATGAAGGTATGTCTCACTTGCTTTGAAAGGAACAGCTACACTTAGGACTCTTACGCTTGACTGTGGTGTGTTCCCACTGCAGGACAATTTTCAGCTTTGCAGTTGCCTTTCTAGTTTTTCACTCTGTCTCTGTACAGTTTCTTGAGCAAATTAAAGCTGTCTGGCCCACCACCTTTAATTGAGTAAACTGTAGTCCATCTTTCTATATGAAAAAAATCACTATTTTACTATAAATTAAAGATTGATTTTAAAAATTACAGTGGTGTTTGGATGCCATTTCATTCTAAGGAAAAAAAACCCTTACTCCTACTATAACATTTCATATAAAATTAAGTATTTTGGGTTTTTTTATGATCTTGTCTTTACCATAACTGAGGTAATTCTGCAAACTCTGATTTCTATTAACTTTTTTATATGTTTAACTGAAAATAACTTTTATCTTCACCTATATTCAATTCATGTCATCCTCTCAACTGAGATTTTTATTAGATAGCTAAGATATACAAACAGAAAATTGGTTTAATTGAATTTTCTCTGTAGATCATTAATTTTTAGGATAAGCCCTGAGTACATCACAAAAGATAGTTGTGTTCAGACAAATTAATATAAGCCTCATCTTTTTTTCATTGAAGTCCTCCATGGACTCATGGAGTGGATAATCATGAAGTTGATAATCAAGCTTGAAATGACATTATTACATTTTATAGAAATCCATGTGAAATATAGAATTTTTCAGTGAAATGGATATTTCTCAGATATCACACCAGCTGAGATCTGAATTGTGGCTGACATATTTCTGGATTAATCAGTGGATATTGTGCATATATATCACATGTATTTAGAAAAAGTTACTGTTATATTAAGGATCCATTACTGTTTGTGTTGACACTCTTCAGAAGACAACACATACTAGCATCAAGCTGTTACTGGCACAATTTCCCTTTTAATTTGGGCATTTCAGATCCAGATGAAAGTTTTTGGGTTTAGTTTCAAATGTGAACCTACAGCTCTTTTATTGGGAATCTTCAGAAGTCCAATTTCCTTTATTTTAAAGAGAAGATTTTCCTGTTCTACAACTTCACATGTGTTTAAAAGAGAAAAGGATGGCAAAATAAGAGATTCAGATGCTGCCATTCAACAACACTAGCTGGCACTTAAAAAAAAACCCCAAAACACCACACTGGAATGCTAAGTTATTATTTAATTACAGTGTTTTGGAACACTTTCTGTACTTTATAAATGTCACTGTAAGCCCCAGTATTTTACTGTAGCTGTAATGGTTGAAGGACACAGGCAGACTAATGTCTGTAAATAGAAGCAATATATTTTAAGACTAGTCAGTATGATTAGGAAAAGTTGGACAAACTGTCAAGTGTACAAGAACTTGAGGTTTGTCTTCAAGACCTGAAGAATACATGAGTCTGAAAACTTCTCTAATTTTTCCAGCTGTATCAATTAGTCAAAGAAAAGATATCACACATCCCAACAAACCTGTTCCTGCCTACTGTGAATAGTGAGCTTTTTTTATTTTGCTTTTATTACTCTTTATTATTTACAGTGTTATTTTTTTAAAGAGAAGCAAAAAGGAACAGGGAGAAAAAATATCTTGTTAAACCAGTTGATATAGCTGGGGAAAAAACAAACTGAGCGGATCTCAGACATTCTGCTACTTCTGCAGGAGGAGAGAGACACCCTTGTGTGGTGCCCTTGACTAGCTTGTAGTTGCACAGGAACTGGAGAGTCACAAATCCATGGTTACAGGCAGCCACATTTTCTGTGGCAGGTAGCACAAGCACTGGAGAGCGTAAATCCCCTTGAATGAATGAATCCCCAGCAATGAACTGTTTAACCTGGACCAAGGTTTGTGACGTATACATTGTGGAGGTCACTACTGATTGTCATATGAAACTGGAACTAGGTGAGACTTCACTAGTGAGGTGAGGCTTCACTAGGTGAGGCTTCACAATTAGCTTCACTTGCTAATTTTGCTTGGTTCATTTCTGACTGGACATACTAAAGTTGTCATAGGGGGCACGTAAGGAGAAAACAAGGGGTACAAGTTGCCGTCTTTGGTGGAGGAATTGAAAGAGACATTGTTACAAAGCATATTGTTCTTGTTATTTGTGTTCCTCTACATATGTCTGATCTCAGTGGTTTGGCAGATCTAGATGGTCAAGAGGTCTCCTCCATCCTGGGAAATGTTCCAAAGAACCGTGTCTTAAATGGCGCCCTTTTATAACACAAGTTGTCTAATTTGTGTATGTCTCACAATGCATTTGGGGTAGTTTACTGCTGTGTACACCAATTACAATTATCCAAAACCTCAATGTATGCAACATGTGGTCTGGAGGGATTGCATCAGAGCTGGATGAGGCACAGGCAATGTCAAAGCTGAACACGGTAATGGAGACGATATGTATTTCATGCTTCTCAACCAGAGTGCAAACATGTATAAATTTCAGATGCTACAGGCTGAAGAGCACTTAAATAGAGCACTAACCCAACAGTTCTGCTCTGTAAATGCTATGTTTGATTTTAACTAGACAACAAGCCTTAAAGAATGTGATTCCTTAGAGTAAGCTAGATTCATATGTGACCTTTTTATAATATCCTTATAGCTTTGTAGAAAGATTAAAGGCAGTGCATTAAAGCCAAAGACTAAAGGGACAGTATTAAAAATATATGGGAATGTTTTCATGCATGATGGCCATTTTGAAGAAATGTGGCTAGAAAACATCCAAGAAAGGCAAATCTCAGCAGTGTGCAGTAGTAAATTTTCTCCACAGTCAATATAGGAATGTTTCCTGGAGGAGAATTGAATTACCTTATCTAGATAGGGCCAAAGACATTGAGGCAGACATGGGAAAGATAGTGTTGCTCAGACTTGAAGCTCTCCTGCCAATTCTTTTCAGTCCAGAGCATGTAGAGACTCTGGCATCTGCAGTGGAAGCTGGTATGTAAAATGAAGAATGTAGAAAGCTGATGCACTTCATGGTGAGGGGATTAAGCCTTGCTCTTAGAGGTATCTCTGTAGAAGGCTTTGAGTACTAAACCTGCTGATTATGTATTCTTTGTGGTGGGGAAGAGAGGCAGGAATCATCTATAAGGCTCACAGAGATCTTGAAACATCTCAGACTTGTTACTCAGTGTGCTTCTCAAAGTTCAAACAGAACTACTTTTTCAAGTTTTGTGACTATTTTACACCAGTAAAAAAATTACTTGAACTCAAGAATTGTGAACCTGGGCCTCTGGAAAGTTTCTTCTCTTTTTTATTTAATGAATAACATAGTCAAAAAGTAATACATTCCCCTTGCTTGCTATGTTTCTTGGTTTATCTGGCCAAAAGGAAAGCAGAAACATGTGCAACTCTGAGGTGTCAAGTGGCAATTTATCCATTGGAAACTGACCTGACACCAACAAAATCACATAAAATGGACAAACAACAGGTAATACTTGTCATTTGTTAACTTCTTGGGCCAGATTTTAATTATAAAGCTATCCCATTATTAATTTTCTGAGAAGTCGAATCCTCCTCAAACTTCTCTTTGTACAGAGAAGACTAAAGAAAACCCGTATGTCTGTGGTTTTATTTGACTGTTTAAAGAGAGAAAAGTGTGCCTTTTTTTTTTTTTTTTTTTTTTTTTTCAACACTCCTCTATATTATTTACCTGATTCCAGGGAATTCCAAGGGCAGGACACATCCTTTAATAAGGCCATGAACTGTATATCACAGCTAAGACGGGTAATAAACTCTAATACTGATGTTATAAAAGCCTTCTTAAAGCAAGGTTAATAACATGACAATAGTAAACACCCCAGTCAGCATAAAATGAAATGAAGCCTACAGTATTTTAAATGCATAGGTCCTGTGAAAAAGGATACTAAGGAAAGACCTTTTGTTCATGAGCTTGTGAAAAAAAAATTCAGTTTTCTGCTTGTGTCTCAGTTGAAGGTCATCTGTACATGAGCAAGAGAAAAATAACTACCATACTTGGCTGCAAAATGCTGGGATTACATAGCAGTGTTTACAATATTGCAAATACAATGCTTTAATCAGAGATTAATATTTTTTATTAAATTAGAGGAGTTCCATTAATGGCCAGACATATATTGTATTCATTTGTATTTATTACTCTTTGTTTCCCTTTTTTCCTCCTGAAAATAATTTGTGTGGTGTAGAAATTCACGGAAATACTATTCCTCTACTTCAGTCCTATGACAGAACTAAAATAATCTTGTAAAAATGTCAGCATAGTTAGCTGGCCAGTTTCCGAAGAAACACTTTCTGTAGAAGATCACCGTTGTGTCCCTCATTCAAAAGAAGAAACAGAAGGATATCCAAGTTCAGGATCAAATTTACATTTTGATGGGGTCTTGCACTGCTGGTTGGAATTAAGGATGCTTTCTGAAATTGGTGCCTCAGTCTCCAACTAGTTTCTCCCATCAGAAGGCATTTCCAGGGGGAGTGCATGCAGAATATTTGAACTAGCAAAACAAAACAAACATACCAGTTTTCAGACAAATAGTCAATTCAATTGTTTTCAGCAAAGAACACCAATTTCTTCCATTCATGAAAATTATAAAGAGTATTTGGAAGTTTTCAACACCATTTCTCTTCTTTGAGAAGGCAGAAAGTAAGAATTATCATGCCATTCATCAGATAGTAGGCCATCATTTGCCTGTCATTTCTAAGAGGAGCTAGATCTAGGCTGATTCTGATGAAAATGCAGGAAATCTAATAAAAGATGTAGAACGCAATGGACTGTTTTCTTAACCTTCTGGAGTGGGGCTTTTCTACCTCTTTGTTTAACAATTTTCTCAATTTGCTTGCTTTTGAAAACTCTGCTGATCACTAATCTCCCTTCCCCACAAAAAACCCCCTTACAAGTTTCATGATAGTATAGCACCAACATGTAAAACCTGACTGAGCAGAAGAATGCTCATTTAAAGTAGTTTAAACCTGCATACTACAAATGTTTTCAAGCTAGTCAGAAGAGAACAAGTTATATTAAAATCACATGATAAACCTTTCTTCTAAAAGTTAGGAAAGGTTTTCAGCTGGTCCTTTGGAATGGTCAAGAAAGTTTCCTTTTTGACTTCAGATCCTTTTAAAAAATGTATTACTTTTAAAATGTTGTATGTGTTATCGTTTTATTTTACAAAGTAGCTTATTATTGAAAATATGACTGAGCACTCTGAAAATGAAAATTCAGTTAATACTAAAGAATAAAGCAGCATAACACCACCTGCTATACACTTTTTTTACTTGTCCTTCTTAAAACTCACCAACTACAGAAGTGTAAACAGCTGTTAGGACATCATGGTAGTTTGATATAATATTAAATGACAAACTCTCCAACAAAGGATGACTGTATTTTCATAGTGAAAAGCTAATTAGAAGACATAGTAATTTCTTGAAGTAGGAACATGAGGCCATTTTTCAGAATACTTCCATTTATGAAGATGTGGCCAGCTTTATTTTTATTTTCCTAATTTTACTTTTTTTCCTACCAGATTTTCCACTGATAATTGATTACCTTTTTGTGGATCACTGTAACACCTAAAAAACTTCTTACTCTCTTGCATGATTACTAGTTTAGAGGATTCCCTCTTGCCCTCAGCCCGGTTTTCATTTACTAGTCTCTACATATTCAGCTCTTGACTAAAGTGACTAACACAATCCCTAGAGGTATATAGAAGAAAATACTAAACATAAGTTGAAAGGTCATATTATCTCTGCATGTAGTACTGGTGCTGCTCTCTTTGGAAAACTGTCCCCACTTCAGTGTCCAGAGTTCAGACTAGCTGCTGATAACATTGCAAATGCCCACAGAGAAGCCCCAAGCACAATTTATAAACTTCTTATTCTGTCAGAGAGTTAGTTAGGTAGGAGGTATCAGGTTTAAGCCTATGAGTATTTAAGGGCAACATTGGTAGTGAGCTCTTCAGTTAGCTCACAGATGTTTCGTATGATTTTATGAGTTTAAAACGGAGCTAGAACAACTGAAACTTGGGCTTTGTTTTCAATGTGGTGGGGGTTAATTTCTAGGACAACTGTTCATACATTGTTGCGGAGAGAATCCACATGCAATTTCAAAGACAAGTTTGTAATATTTTTTAACCCGAAATCCATCTCCTGGTTCAAATGAATATTTAATTCTGTTCCAGGCTACAGCTTGTCTTACACAGGCAGACCGGGTGACCAGGATCTTCCCTTGTACGTTAGTCCCTCCAAAGCGATGCTCACTGTTTGTTGCACTTCTGTGGTCTCGCTCCGGTTTGTCAATGAGATGTCCTGAACACGATATTCCACTTGTGCGGATTTCCCCACTCTGGGGTCTGTCAGCATCTGTGTAGGCAGATCAAAATCACTGTGAACATTTTTGCTGCCAGTTCATATTCCACTGAGTATCTTTCAACACCACAACAACCTTCTGCTACCAGGTATGTGTTCCTGCAAATGCACTTCACAAATTTTGATTTGTAGTTTTCTGCCTATAGCTTCACCTCTGCAGATGTAGGTAGTTATCGTTTTTGTCACATTGGAGGCCACAAGTCCTCTCACTGTGGGGCTGGAGATTACAATTGCAGAACGTGCTGCAGAAAGCTCTGGACATTACCTTCCAGCCCAGCAGGGTGCCTAAGCAGGTATCCACCCTTGTGCTTTCACAGTACAGAAAAGCCAGTCTGTGATGCCAGTCCTGGTGGTGAAAACCCCAAAGAGGTAAAGTGAATGTCGTCGCACAGCCCTTTGTGCACTGCCCAGTGGAGGGGCAGAGATCCTGCAGCGTGTCACATCAGAGATTAGAGGTGGCATTTAACATTGTGCCTCAGGCCCTTTGCACACTTCCTGATGTGTTCAACAGCAGCTTGGAGGTGCATTAGCTTTCGTTAGCAAATGCTATCATTTTGACTAGAAGGCATGAAACGTAGGTTACGCATCTCCCAAGTAAATAGAAGTAATTCCCAAGACCTGAGTCAGAGCTGCGTGGATTTACCAGCTCAGGTCTCGGTGCAGTGCTGTCACAGAGGGCTTCTTCGCTTACCGCAGGGCTGCTCAGACCTGGTTAGAATACAGGATATCAGGTGACAAACAGACCTCAAGAAGGGCTCTGGAGACACACTGTGGCGTGCCATGAAGAGAGAAGTGATGCTGTGCTGTAGGCTCTGGCTCCAGAGCCAACACTTGTCCTTGAGGAGCCTCTACCATCAGCCAGTAAGGAACATTTGCAATGTGGCTGCCTTTTGTGGATGGAAGGCATGCATTTTCAGGGCTGTACCAGGACATGAAGCAATCAAAAAAACCCACACAAAGCAATGGTATATCACTTGAGGGTGTCTCCAGAGGTTATGGTATAATACAGTCCAAAATGTAACCATGAGAACTTAAAATTAATTGGATCTAATCCGGCCTTCTGTTCTGTATTTTTTTTTGTTCTGTCAGCTAAATCAGGAGCCCATTACTAATTCCCCATAAAAGCAAATTTGAGTAGGATACTAAGCCTCAGTCTGGGGTAGCTGAAACTCACCTGCACCAGGACTGCTCTCACATGCCCTGTACCTCACGTATGCCATTAATGAGTGCAGCACAGTGGTGTGAGGTGCGAGAACTCAAGCCGTCAACTCCAAAGTAAGAAATAAAGCTCCTAAAGGCAGTCTTGGACTCAGCTATAACAGTTCAGAAACAGGAAGATATGACTCCCTTCAGTTTAAACATAATTTCTCTACATGCACCATGGAATGTATGTTTAATGTATTAAAAAATGAGTGTTTGAAAGAAAAGAAAAAAAAAAAGTAGGGTAACCCTTTAATAATGTTTGAGACAAAGCAGTCATTTCCCTGATATATTAAAAAATTGCAAGGACAGAAGACAAAAGCACTGAACAGGGTATTAAAGAGAAACTCTCCTTCTGCTGTTTGCTTTAACAATCTAAAATAAAAAGTTGTATTCACATACATAACCTCCAGCTTTTCAACTCACCTGGAGAGCTCCCCTACCCACAATGCACTAAGTGGATGATTAAAAAGAAATGGGGGCTTAACTGAGGGGTAAGCGTGGGGTCTCTGGAGCTTTGCAAAGCACTGAACCATGCAGCTACAGCTGTCCTCCAAACAAGCCCAACATTCTTTATTTATTTGTTATGAAATATTTATGGATGTTATGAAAGGTTTAAAATAATGTGTCTGTCTCTCTCTCTCCCCTCTTATTTTTGCCCTGGCACAGTGTTTTCTAATGCATAAATAATTCTGGCCTGTGGACAGTGGGACAGCACATTAGGTGGGATGTATCCGCTGTATCACATTCTTTCTGCCTGAGAGAAAATATCATTCCTAGTAATTTTCTACACTTATACAATCTGCGTTGACAGTAAATAATTGATGTATGAATTTAGGACTAAACTCCAACACAATATGACTTTATGTCAAGGGTTACTCCCAGCAGATTTTGAGCTAAATCATCTTGCAAAATGGGTTCTTTCAGTGGAAAAAGGGGGAAAAAAAAGCTTTTTGAAATTATTTTAATGGAAAGATGGGACCTCTGCGTAGTGCTTCTTTTGATGAGGTCTTGCTTTGCATGGCTGGTAATAAAACCAAGCAATCTACCCATTATGAGATTGGAAATGTTTCATTTGTGATCACAAATGGATTTTTTTTTAGATTGACATAAGAGTGTTCTTTTTTGTTCCTTTCCTTTCCTTTCCTTTCCTTTCCTTTCCTTTCCTTTCCTTTCCTTTCCTTTCCTTTCCTTTCCTTTCCTTTCCTTTCCTTTCCTTTCCTTTCCTTTCCTTTCCTTTCCTTTCCTTTCCTTTCCTTTCCTTTCCTTTCCTTTCCTTTCCTTCTCTTTTCCTTTCCTTTCCTTTCCTTTCCTTTCCTTTCCTTTCCTTTCCTTTCCTTTCCTTTCCTTTCCTTTCCTTTCCTTTCCTTTCCTTTCCTTTCCTTTCCTTTCCTTTCCTTTCCTTTCCTTTCCTTTCCTTTCCTCCTTCCCCTTCCCCTTTCCTTCCCCTTCCCCTTTCCTTTCTTTTTCTGTCCTTTAACTCTTTTCTCTTTTCTTTTCTTTTTTTTCTTTTCTTTTCTTTTCTTTTCTTTTCTTTTCTTTTCTTTTCTTTTCTTTTCTTTTCTTTTCTTTTCTTTTCTTTTCTTTTCTTTTCTTTTCTTTTCTTTTCTTTTCTTTTCTTTTCTTTTCTTTTCTTTTCTTTTCTTTTCTCTTTTTTTTCTTTTTTTTCTTTTTTCTTTTTTTTTTTCTTTTTTTTTTCTTATTTCTTTTTTTTTGTGATAGGAGAGTTAGCATGTGATAGGGTGCCCTCTGCTTTCCATGTCTGTATTTTCTATACAAAGTACAATTATGTTTTAAATTACAAGCTGGATATATTTGCAACTTAAAGATACATAACTGGAAGAAAGGCTTCACATAAAAGATTACAAATTTACTCATAGTGCCTCAATTAAAATCCTTTTCATCATGAGAAAGTGGTTACCATCAGACAAAGAGGAAACAAGGAAAGAAATGGATTAGAGAAGAAAGCTTTTATGATAGAGATGGAACTGAAATACTCAATACCTCTATATATCTTAGTAAAGACGAGACAAGCAGATCAAAGAAAAATCATTATATAAATAAACCATCATAAAATGCTCTTATTTAGAGGAAGGAAATTAACAGAGTGGGGTGGGAGTTATTGGTTTGTTTTTCATTCTTTTTTATTTCATGAAGTAATGCACAGCAGAAAAAAAAAATATATATTTCCCATTATACTAAATATTTGCACCACTGCTGGTGCAGCAGGCATATACAGTTTAATTTAAATTAAAACATCATCACAGTTGTTGAACAAATCTCAATATCATTATTTCTGGCAATGATTCCTTCTCTGCTTAAAACTGTAATGGCACTTGTTTCCTTATGTTAAATGTCCACTTGTGGAAAATTACTGAATTTGTTGTGACACATAAACTGAATAGCAAGAGAGCTTTTTGTTAAAGGGACAAAACTCTCTCCTGGGACAACAGGGGCAAAACTCTCTCTTATTTCTCAACATTCAAGTAAATATCTACTAGTGACTGTTCTATAGATGGCACTCATGCCTCTAAGCAAGAAGCACAGATCTGAGTTCAGCTGAGGAATATTAAAAACAAATACTTTGATCTGAAGAAAATTTCCTAAAACAGATTGACAATTTTTTGAGAAATACCAAAATGTTTTTTTTTTCCCCTCTTATTTATAGCTTTGGCATCTGAGACTGTAAAATAGCAACAAAAAGATATCTCTGATAGAGAATAAGTGGTTTGCAGTAAACTACTTTCTTGTGCCTTTGCTTGAAAAAGTTATATATACTGTAAGTTCTCCTGTGATTTTCTGGAATAAGGAGAGGGAAGCTGTGAGGAAAGGATTGAAAGCAGTCATGGTTTTAGTTAGAGAACATGCAACTGAGGCAATGTAATAGAATTTGCTGTAATTTCTGCAGGTTAGTCAAATTGTTCTTAGGTGTGCTGTCTTGCAGGAGTGTTGTTTGGCTTGGTACAAACCTAACAACAACTTCCTAAATGTTCCTAAAATATGCAGTGTGCATGTAAATTCTGCAAGACAGAAGTTTAAACCAAAATACAAACCATGCAGTTAATAGTTTAGCAAAACCTGAAAGTTATTTTTAACTGAAAGCAGATAGAACTTAGGAAGTTCAAATCAGAAAAAGCTGTCCAGCAGGTATCTGTCATCTCTAACAGTAACAACATCTTTGGCTGAGTTTTGACTCAACTGGTTATCAGTATAATCAAATATATAAAAGTGAGTAACATCCTGATTTGTGAGGAAGCCATTTGATTTTCTTAACAGGCTGATCTGCAAATCCAGAGAATCAGGAGTGCTCTTCAGACTATTCCAACTTGAACCCCAAACTCCTAATTGATACACCCCAGTTCAAAGGAGTCATAATTCATATATCTCAAATATCCTGGCACAGTCCCTGTAGAAATAAGCTTGTCTTGGGTCTCCTCTTAAGTGCTAAAGCTGGAAAAGGCCTCTGCGAAGATGAACCCTTGGGTCTTAGGGCACTTGGTGTCATTTGGCTCTGTTTCAAACATGGCTATGAGGAGTGGAGATCCTCCCTGACAGAAGCATTATCAGAGGGCTGCATGTAATGTAAGAAGCATTTAGGAATCTGAGTTGTTCACATCACTTCATGTGGTGTAAACTTAGATCTGAGAATGAGAATTGCTGTCTGCAATGTAAAGGGGAAAAGGTGAGTCTACCATTCCCACTGACTGCAAAAGAAACTAGACTTCATTTACCAACCTTGAATTAGATCCATAAATATAAAATGAAATATGCTTAAGGAGGACAAAGTGAACCAAAAAGATTAAAGGATTAACACAGTTGCAAAACCCACAAAGGCATCAAAAGCCACTCTCATTGTTCTTTCCCTGGCAGTAACAGTAGCAGATGCTGAGGAAAGGAATAAGAAACCAAAGCAAGTACTGCTTGCTCTTTCATTCAGAATGGCCTCTTTACTTGTGAGGATCAGTGGGTCAGGGGTTTCCTGAGACAGAATTTGCAACAATGATGTATCCTTTGGTTTTGAAACCATACATACCTTTGGCATCTGCAACATGCAATGGTAATGGATTCTGTGCATTATTCTGTATGTTATTCTATACAAAATAACTATGCAGTTTTTGAAATGAATGTTGGTTTTTGGCTTTTAAGAATTCCCTCTGATTCTTGTATTGGGAGCCCCCTAGTTCTTCTGTTTTATTAGAAGTAGTAAATAGCTTTTCTCCACTCAGATTATTGGTATCTCTCAATATTTTATATATTCACTCACCTTCTGTCTGTTTGTTGTTTGTTTTTGGGTTTTTTTTCATACTGTAGAATCCAAGAATATTCAATCCCATCCCATATGAAGGTAACTCTGGATCTCTGATCATCCTTATCTGTACTTCTGTACTGGTCCTTGTTCTGCTACATAATTATTCAGATTTAGTGGCCAACAAGATACAGGTTCTTTGTGGTTTTATGCATAATGCAGTAGTGTAATGCTTGCTGTTTTGTTCTCTATTCTTTTCCAAGTAATTCCTTATGTTCTACTTGTCTTTTTGGTGCCACTGAACAATGAGTGGATGTTTCCAGAGAATGATCCACAAAGACTCCAAGATTACTTTTCTGCATTGAAATATCTAATTGAAAGCCCACAGCTGTATATATGTATGGGTAGACTAGTACTCTTCACTATGTATTATTTTACATTTATCAAGACTAATTTTCATCTGCCATTTTAGTTCTTCATCTCTTGCTATTGCTAACACTTTCTCCAGATCCTCAACCAACAATAGTTTTGAGTATCCTGAACAGTACTGTGTTACTAGTAAACTTTTCCAGTTCATTTATGAGGCTATTGAAAAAATTTCTATAGGATTCAGGCAGGATAGAAGGAAACTGATGCTGTAAAATCTGGTAAATACACAGACACATGTTGAAAATACCATCAGAAGGTCATGGTAAACGCCTCCTGCAAATCTACAATGTTACCATTTGCAAGTGTCCATTCATGTTATGTTGGCCCTTACTCAGCCTTCCTGAGGCTCTCATAGGTGATTTTTCCAGTTCTTTCTACTGGTTAGGTCCACATGTTGTTGAAGGATTATTTTTAGAAAAAAATTATGCAGCAGGGAAAAAATAAATAATAAAAGCACCTCTTGCTTCCATAGGTGCTCATGCTAAATCTTGTTTCTTTCCCTGGAAGAAAAAATAACACTCAATGGAGAAGCCAGTAATCAATACAAGAATTTACCACCAAGTAGAGGTGAATTTTCTAGGAAGTAAGGATGAATCTGATGGACTGGTGGAATGACCATGGCAGACTCACTTTGAAGTTTGGATGGCAAAAATGTTTTTTGGGCACCTCAAAAAAATTTCTGGTTATGGTGTCTGCCCTTCTCTGGGATAGAAATTGAGCTTTGGCTAGTGTCAATGGCATAGTATTCACAGGTACATACACTGAGGTGACCATAGAATATATTGCACAACTGGCTGTATCTTGCATCGTTCACTGGTTCTTCTAGAAATATATTAGGATGCACCATTCAGTACCTCTCAGGGGGAGCAAAGAGGTGCAAGGAAGAAAAGGGAAGGAAGCATGCTGGTATATTGTAAATAGCTGTCAAGATTTGCTGAGTCCCAGCTCAGAGTTTGAAAAGCTATATCCTTATAGAGGAACCACTGAAAAGATATGTACTATTTTAAAGAGATTGGAGCAGAAAAAGAGTTATCCAAGACCATCTGAGGCAGAAGTTTTATAGAGAAATTGATGGGCATAGTATCAGAAAAATATTTTGTTAGCCATTCTGATGTATCCCTGGTTTTGTACGTCTATTGTAAGATTTCAGCTAGCTGAGGGTTTCTTATATATTGCTGACACCACATATTCAGAAATTAAGTATGACACCTGAGAATCTGAAATCGCTTGAAGTGCTATGAACTGTCTGTTTCTTTTCTTTTACTCAGCTTCTGGATATTTCTGAACCTATGTGATTATTTCATGTTCAAAATTCGGCCCTAAGTACAGGTACAAAGTACAGCCTCATTGATCTCTGGATGCTGAAGGACTTTTGGACTCTTTTGTTCCAGAAGTGAAAAAAACAGTCATCTCTCTACACAGAAAGACAAAAATGAAGAATTTTTTCTACTTCCCTGATTTTATTTCCTTTTACTTCCTAAATTCTACAGTCCTGTGATTCTAGATCTTTTCTGTTGATGACACCTGCCAAGGGCTGTGCAGCTGTAGACATGAAGGGTCATAGCCAATAAAACCTTCCTCAGCCATGGTGGGGGCAGGATAGGGAAACTGTACCAAACCTTAGGGTACATAGCCATATATACCGGAGAGAACAGGTATACCAGGGTGAATAGGGTGGTAGTAGGTACTTCAGATCACTGGGACAGATGCAACTACTCGGTGAAACTGCAACCTGGACATTAGTGAGCAGTGGAAGAGGCCTGATTGTTAGTATTAGGTGTGTTAATTAAAACACGCCCTGGGAGTGTCAGGGCTGCTTGCCATGGTTTGCCGCAATCTGGGAAGCAACCACCATCTATCTTTGCCTTTCCTGGTCTATGTCAGTGCTCCTTCCTGCCTAGGTCTAGGCTGGCGATTAGCAATCTTCAACCTGGGGCAGCTGAAGCTGGGCTCTACACTAGTATAGCTACAAGCTGTAAGGGAAACTCCAACTCTTGCAGACTGTTAACCCAAATGAGTGACACACTGTGCTAGGCTATAAGCAGACATAAAAGACCTGCATGTAGGCTATCCTTACGTGAAATTTGCAATACTCGGTAATTTTAAACTTCTTTTCCTTGCCTCCTATCTCCTCCCTCTCGTTACTGCCTACACAGCATCATTAATCTCCTGCACTTCAGAATTCTAGCACCTTTCCTCCCTATCACATGATGACTGAGGAACTCCCCGGGAGCTCAAAGAGTATTCTGGATTTGGCCATGCTTGAGCCAGAATTTTACATGTGGCAGCTTTAATTTCACTTTCAAGAGTTAAAAGTATGTCCCGTGAGCTCTTTTCCCCATCCTTTTCTTTCCAGACCTTCTTGTTTGACAGCAGTCTAAAGGGAGGAAAAAGTCATAATCTGGAAACTCAGTCCATACTAAAATTCAACCTTAAGGAAAAAACATCAAAACCCAGAATTTGGAGAGTTAGCGATGCTGTCACAGTGCTTGCTTGCTCATAAAGGCAATTACACATTCAAGTGAATTATGTAAGCATTTATAACACTTCTTTCTGAAGTGAAATGCTCATCAAATATTTTCAGCAAAGGCAAATATTTTCTGTATTCCTACTTCATGTTTCACAGCACCAGTTAATGAGTTGGCTGGCACTTTGATGTTCAATGTGTTAAGCTGCGCTGTAGTTCAGAATCTCAGTCCCTGCTCATTTTTGTCATTTTGCGAATTTATCAAAAGACAGGTCTTGTGAGGCCTGCTCACGTGCTTCCTCCGCACACTCCTCTCCCCCCCTGCCAGGATGTTTTAGAGTGTCTCCACTGCACTTGCTGTAGTGCAGTGAAGTGTAGCAACACCTGAGATATAACTTAAATTAGGCCTAGTGGTCCCAGGTGCAATGTGAGTTCAGTTGCTGCACTGAGGAGCGAATGCTGAGCTGTGCCAGGGCTGGAGGAGTGATGCTGGTACCCAAGCTCGCTCCTTCCCAGCTCACTTGGATGTAATCAACCAGAGTCATGCCTTCATCTGCCGTGCAGCCAGACTGCCCTCTGTCCTGTCCTAAAATGAATTAACTTCTGGTGGGATACTGAGTGATGAGGATGACAGGGAGTCACAGAGGGTCATATTCTTCTGCTCTGTCTAACGCTAGATGAGCAGTACTGCAATGTTATGAAGATGGTATTGTATTCTAAACATGTTTTTCTTGCTTTCTTACATTCCTCCTAGAGCTTTTTATCAGTAGATTTTGCAGGCCTATTGGTCCTGCTTAGTCCGGTTTATACATTTAAATCTACTGTCCACAAATTCTTTGGTCTGAAGTACTAGTCTTTGTGATACAAAATTCATTTTGCCACATAAGACTCCTCAGGTTTACTCTTACTGTGTCAGCAGTGTGTCCCACCAGAATATAGCTGGACAGTTCTTCCCTATTCTCCTCAAGGTAAGCATTCTGAAATTTTATTATGTTTTTAATGTGAAAGCTGGATTCTTGGAAATTTTCTTTCAGAAATTCTGCTTCCGTTGCCTCATGAATGTTACAGGTTGAACAGCTCTAGTGTCCACTCTCAGAAATTGGCCGCTTCTTACCAGAAATGTATTGTTTGTGATGCATCTAGTGAGGCTGGTACATCACTGGAAAAAAGGTACCTATGTGGACTCCAATATAAAAAAAAAAAAAAAGTTTAGATTACATTTTGGTTTATTTTCTTCCATCTTAGCCAAAACTTTTTTTTTCCAGATATTTCCCTTTTTTCCAGAGGGGAAAAAAGCAAATATTTTCAATGTAAAAACAGGCAGTTACAGAAAATGAAGCTTCAGCCCCAGCCCTGAGTACATACTCAGGCAGATAACCAAAACAGGGAACCTTCCAAATACAGTTGCTTGACTTGCAAGTGAATCATGTTATTTCTGTTGGGAAGACCAACCCATTTTTCTTCAGTGTTTTGCTGTATACTGAATTGAGATGACTAACTTTTATGTGTATAGTAGTGATCACTATTGTCTGAGATACAGATAGGAAATATTTAAGCAAATCTTTTGATAAAATGCTGAGTGCTATACTGCATGAAGTGAAAAGAGAAAGCTTCTTTCATTTTAGGAAATCCGCATAGACTATAGGTAAGAATCACAATCCGTCTAAATTTCCTTTCCCTTTACTAGAATTTTAGTATTTTATCTTCTAATAGGAAAATTCAAGGCTTTCCTTGAATGCATTTTTCTTTAAAATGTAAATTATATTTGTGTCCAGTCTCAAAGGTGAAAGCCAATGGTGCTTCAAGTTTCTGTAGATTTCCTCCTGGCCTGAGTTCCCTATTTTTGTCTTGACAAACAATGTCCCCATAACTTACAGGTTTTGTACATAAAGGGCTGTGGACAATGGTGTGAAAACAGGTTTGTAGATTAGAGAGTTGGTGGCAGCCTTTGGACAGGTGAAATTTATTAAAAAGGACCGATGAACTGCACAGTGAGTTTTTGTTGCCAGATCATTCTCAAACTGGTAATGAAGTTACAGCCTGAGTAAGTTCACCCTTTTTCTCTACACCTGAATGGCTGAAGCACAGAATCAGAGCAGCCTGACATGCAGGTTTTTTTAGAAAGTGACCCTCCACTGTGGATCGTCCTTTTACTCTCTGGAAAGTCTTTGGCGTTGTTCTTGTGTTCTTAGTACTGGTGCAGAAAAGAGCAAAATCTCTATGTCCCTCCAGCCCAGCCTTTGCAGAACTCCAGTCTGACATTAGATATAACTATAGGTGCAGAATGCTGTTTTGACTAGTGTTTAAAAAGTTTGTTTTCAAGACTTCTCTCTTGTATGTGTAGGAGATTAGGAGAGGAAAGCACATTGAAATGCAAAAGCGAACATGGAAAACAAGAATTAAACAAATATTTGATCCCATAAAAATTTAAACCAGCATAACTAATATTTAGGGGAATATTTACATGTAAGAAAAAAAATAGCAAAAACTCAAAAGGCATCTATTTAAATAACCATCCTTTCAAGAGGTTAGATCAGCATATGCTGACAAGAGGCTTGTGTTGTGGTTTTTGTAGTACTCTTAGCCTAATTAACAAATGCATTACTGGCACAAGTGAGCCTGGAACAATTGCCAGTCAGAACACTCAGAGAGAAGCCACCAGGGAACACTGGGTAGCAATAAAAAGCCATGGCTGCTTATTTTTAATTCTTTGGAGGGCCAATTCAAACAGCAAATGTAATTACAATTCTGTAAATATAACACCCGAAAGCACTCCTTCTGGCATTAGTATGCATATCTTTGATATTTGTTTAACAAATGATCAAGTAGCCCTTTCCCTATGTTGCTTCTTATTTAAGGGGTTTGCAAATTTGAAAAGCAATGCTGAAAATACCATATAGCTGTGTAGGCTTTCACTTTCAAATGCATTGGAAAATCACTGATTTGGCTAGTGAAAGAGCCTGACTGTTACTTTCTACTTCAGGTACAATAAATAGAAGAGGTAGATTTGCAAATACCTTTTGTGTTGGTATTCCTTTATTTGAAGACCAGACGCTGGTTATGTTGGGGCATGATAAAGCCAAAATTATTTCAAAGGGAAATTTAGATTTGAACATCTAAATGCTAAACTAAATGATCTGTGTCCCTGCTCTACTTTCACTTAGCACAAAAACAGGAGTCAAAATAGAAAGAAGAAAACTTTGCTGTCCTTTAGATGTGGCATACTTTCCTATTACCTGACATACCAAGTGTCTCAGCAGGATGTTATCCTACTTTTGTAGTGTTTTGTGCAGCAGGCAGGCTTGCTGTGGTAGGTTAATTCAGAGAAAGAGTGAAAGTAGCTAAGGCACAGCAAGATGTGATCATAAATTAATAATGTTCGCTGGACTGTGACTGTGAGAGCTGCTATTGGTGTTTCAAGTCAGGATAATCCCTAGACTCAGTTTAATTTCAAAAATGGCAGCCATATATTTCATGTGCAAGTGGAAGAACACAGGAGTCTTGTGGGGGATGGAAAGCTCTTAGAGAGATGAAGGCAAGTACTGGAAGGAAAAAAAGGGGAAAAGAATAATAATAAGGCCAAAGCAGGTAAAATATCCTACCATCTGTACATGAGTACTTGATAAACACAGTAACATTAACAACATGATTCCTGTATTAAACATTCATATGATCAAAAATCTCAAATTCTTGCTAAGGTATTCCTGGTTTTCCAAGAGTTAATTGACAGCTTTTTTCCACCAGCCAAATAGGTGGGCGAAGAACATTATCAGCTGTCATTAAGATGTAAAAAAGGAAAAGCATCTTTAAAAGTTCTTTCTGTGCCCCCTTCATAGTTTTGGTTGGTTTTTAGGAAACAGAAGCCACCTGTTTGGTTACCAAAACCCATATTTATCAAGTCTTTTAATTTCATTATTGCTCAACAGCCAGTGCTTGACATTGACTTTAAAAGACACCGCTACATTCTCAACAGTTAAAATCATACCAAATTATTTGTGCAGCAGGCACAAATATTTGACTTACGTTTCTAGTATTTTTAAAAAGTCAGTCTTACTGCTGGAATGTATTTACATTTCTGAATTTACTACAGAGAGGAAAGCTCTGTAATTTGTCTGCTTCCAGTTTGCTTTAAAAGCACCTGTTCTTTCAAAGTGGTGTGGTGGGGCAGAAGGGAGGCTGGCTGCTTGTTTATCCTAGATGGTATGCTTCACCTCTGCCCAAGCCTTCGTAGGAGGAGGAAGGACTGTTCTTTCATGATAAGAAACAGTCTGCTCTGTCATGGATGCTTTGGGAATGCACTGTGGGGCAAGGCGAGAAGGTGGCATCACAGGATACCTGGTTTTGTTACTCAGCAAGCCAGCTTCAGAGCATGCACTTCCTTAGCTGCTACCCTGTGACCATGCTGTATACGATGGCTCTGTTCAATGTTTTTTGTGTTGCAAATCAATGCACACCAAACCGATGCAAGTTAAAAATAACCTTTAAAAAGGTTATTTGTAACTCAGATCATTTCAGAGAGCTGATTTACAGTGTGGCCTCCAAAACTGTTGTCCAGGCACTGCTGAATAGGCAGTGAACTAGTGTGTGAGAACAACTGCTTGGGAAAAAGAGCCTTTTAATTTGGCTTTGCTGCCAAAGTCAATATAACTTGTGCTCATGTCCTGAGACAGACAGCAAACAGGGTGCTTGCAGCATGAAAACCAACAGGAAGGCTTCTGAAAGGAACAGGAGTCCTGGCTGCAGCAAAGACCAAAATCCCTGCCAAAAGGCTCGAAGGTGGCAGATGGCACGAGGCTTCCCTAGGGACTGTGTGGGACCGTTGTAGCTGAAGAAGCCAACAAAAAGACCCCAGGGAAAAGTCAATTCTCAAAAATACAGACCACAAACTTATTTTTCTAACCTTCATTTCACTTGTTTGGCTTTTTCCCAGCAGATCTCAATGTTCCCTGTTGGTGGTATCACCTTGTTCTGTTTTTCTTTGCTGATAGGCTCAAGCTTTGGGGGCTTGTGGTACACCCATGGTGGGGGAAACAGGGGGCAGATTGCATGTTTCCATTGTGATCAGCATGGGATCTCCTCGCAGGAGCCTGCAAGAGTTCATGAAAGCTGAATGTGAAGAGAACATTTAGTCTGCAGCAAAAGCTAACCTTGACAACATGAGGAAGTTTGTCTTCCTCTCAATTAGGTAGGCAGTGTCAGAGAGGAACAGGATCTTTGTGGTGGAGAGGCCACTAACTGGCTGAGCTCACTCCAGGAAATTAATTCGTACAGCTGTAGCAGGGCAGCACTGAGTCTACAAAGTAATATTACTTTAAGTTGTAAAGCTAACACAGCAAGACTCTTGGGTTAAGGCTGAGCATCAGAGACAAGCCCCCAGTACCCACCTCCCAGGGTCAGGAGTTTTGCAGCTAGGGGAAGTGATACCAAGAGCACCTAATCCCTTATCTAACTTTTGGATCTTGTCTTTAAGCTCTAGTGAAAACTATGTATTCCCCAACTTGTCTTGCCTGTAGGGCCAAAGCTGCTATGTGGTATTATTGTGGTGTCTTCTGAGTTCAGACCCATTTCTCCAGTTTGTGTCACAGCTGGAAATGGAGGTGGTGGCCAGAGACTGTCAATCAATTGACCAGTGGTGAAAGCTGTCACCCAATGTGTGAAAGACAGGGAGTCAATTCGGTCTTGAAAGCATTTAAGCCTACTTGTTCCAGCTCTCATATGAATGATTTAACTACCCTGTAGGAGATACTCTGGAGGTTCAATTTGTTTATTTTAATATTTCCCATCTGTTCCATTTTGCAGAAAGTAATAAATCCTTGTTGGGTGTAATTCTACAGAGCAGTGGATACAGCAGATAACACGGTTCTAACTCCTGCTTCAATCACTAACTTATAATGCTTTCACTACGAGTGGATGTGTAACAGCTAAGTGCCTCCACTCTACGCATTCACTCAAGTATTGCCATTTATATCAGGATCTTACATAAACCAGGGGTTTGTTTAGATCTGACCATAGCACAAAGCAATAGGATTTGTAAGAGCTAGAACTAGGTTTTGTCAGAATACAAAATAGGACAACGAAAATTTGATAGTAACGACATACAGGAACATAGACTAGATGGGCAAAAAAAGAGTAAGAAACTACAAGACAGTTACAAAGAAATCTCTCCCTGTGCCTACCATATCTTGTCAGGACATCTCCTCTCCTTACTGTTTGGTCTGATTCTAGCAGCATTTCAGTGGAGTCCTAACTTGCAACCAATTCTGTGCAGTTTCCTCTAGTCCTTATGAAAAAGCATCAGATGCTTTCTCTTTGTATGTCCCCCTTAACCTCTTAAAAATTATTTTCTTTACTTACACTTTCAGAAGTTTCCTCTTACCCAGAATACTGCAAATAGGCAGATTTCCCCTCTTCCACAGAACCATGGCCTTTCAAAGTTGCTGATGGGGACATTTAGTGAGCAGCAAACCAATAGCCAGTTACCCTGTCTCATTGTTGCTTCTGATTTCTTTTGCTATTGCATCCAGTATCTCTTCAGAAGGTAAAACTACTTTTTCCCCAGCATGCAATCTGTCCACAGGCCTGGTTACTACTCTTTTTCAGCCTAACCTGATTTACTGGGATCTGGTTCTCTGAATCTCTTCTCTTGTTTATCACAGTCACCACAGGAGAAAAAGTGTAAAACTGAAGTGCTCTGTCCTGTTTGCCTTTTTCTAGCAGCACTAGGAGTGTTAGTTGGCCCTAGACCTGCTTCTGCTTCCCGTGGCCCAGATGGACACTCTGATGCCACAGAGCTCACCGCAAACCGCAAAAGCCGGCTGAGAAACAGCTGGTCCTAAGCTTGGTGCTGCTGGTGTCTGAGCTACCTCCTTCACGGCTGGGTTGTTGGGGTAGATTTGGAAGCTCAGTCACACTCAGATTTGCCATGTGGTTCCGTGTTTAATTGTATAGGATCAATATTTTCAATCAATTTTCTAAAGTTTTGTTTTAGGACTTTTTCTCTCTTCTCTAGCAGATACATATTAGAAGTTTTATCTAGTTTGCAAGGTTTGCCGTTTTAAGAAAAAATTTCTAGAATTCCAACCAGGCACTTCTTTTGAACTGCTTTATGAAAAACAAGACAGAGCTTAGCTTTTAAGCTCTTTTTTAACATTTGATGACTGAATATGGAAAGTTTTCTGTTATTTCTGCTAAAATAAAGTATAAAATAATATGTTTTAAAGATGAATTATAAAGCCTTGGTAAATACTCAGATAAACAGTCAGTTTCATATGAAAGATACGTTATCTGAGAAATAATATGCAATGTTCAAAAGCTGATTGTGCATTTAATTCATCAAAATATGAGTAGGAGTAAATAAAAGAACATATATGTCAAGACAGAATTCTGCTCAGTTTCAGTATTTCCACTACTTCCTATTTTATACAAAAGCACACAGTTTTATTTTCAGTTGTTTGTGAACAATTCATAGATCCACAGCACAGTATTTTATGCTGACCTTTTACATTTTTTCTTCTCTGAGGAGAAATGTGACAAGTATATGATGTCAGGTAATAAAACTGTTTTTACAGAGCAGCAGCCTAATATGCAGATGTGACACTTTTGACACTTTTGCTTAGAATCAACCATAAGCTTTTCTTTATATGGGCTTTGTGAAAGATTGCTTACTTTCTTTTAGAAATTATTCTCAGTTTAGAACTTGGGTTCTTGGGATGACATAAACCGGAGTTAAAGTAAGCAGCTTCAAACATAGCTCTTTGGATTCCCCAGGAAGCACAAAACCCCTCAACTTCTGAGCAAGTCTGCACAGCTTCCTTTTGGAGCCAGATCAGAAAACAATGGCCTGCTATACTTTATTTTTAACCTTTGCAATTAAAATGTAAAACCGTAACCAGCAGAAAAAAACCATGATTTTTCATCCCTAAGATTGTGTTCCTTGCTTCACTGTGGACATTTTAATCTGTGAAGTTTCATTTGTGTCTAATGTCCTATCAAACATTTTCCCCCTGAAAAACATTAAATACTTTATCTGTGTGTAGACATTGAAAATATCTAACTATCTTTGGCTCACTGAGTCCAGCAGAATTGAATCTATGCTATTTTTTATTATTTATTTCTTAATTTCAAATTTGAAGTTGTCTATAGACATTTGGAGAAGCAGGAAGTTTAATTATCCTTTACAGAGAAGACAACATATGCATCTGGAGGAAGGGGAAAAAAGACTTAGGGAGGAGGTGCATTCCTCATTGGAGAGATGCCACAGCGATACAAAAGGATTTAAGCAGCATGCTGCCTGAATTTAACTGTATGGTGTGGTATAGCCACAAAAGCTTTGGGTTTGGGAATGACTGGCTGTATTCATTCATGAGGATATTTCTCCACCGCAAGAAAAGGCAACCATGTAAAAGAATTGCTCTACTTGCACATAAGTTCTTTCAGTGCAAAAAAGTTCTTCGCAGCTGTGGTTCCACAATACTCAGGTGTGGGGTAGGACATAGGGAAATTCACCTGCATGGTATTGCTGGCAGAGTGTTGAAAAGAAGCTCTTGGGGCTGGGAGTTGGCCCTGGCCTGCAGTGCTACCTGGGCACCTCTGCCCATCATCAGCAGGAGGGGAGCTGCCTGTGGCTGCACTGGGGCTGAGCTGGTCCTGACCCCCTTCAGCCAGACCCTGGGAGGCATGGGGCCTTTTAGAGTGGACGTGGCCGAAAGGACGCAGGCACCCGCTTAAAACGCTAAGACCAGAAGGGAGGGATGTTGTGGTCAAGGGTGCTAATCACTCCCAGGCGATCCTCCAGGAGAGCTGCATGTTAGGTCACAGCACAGGTGCATAGGGGGAGCATCACACAAACCCCCGAAGGCTGGAGCTGTTCATTTGCCACGCTTCTGGCTGGAGTAGCCATGGGTTTGTTCCTGTGCATCAGGAGGCAAGGAAGGATGTAAACAGAGGGCTAGTAACCACCAGGGACCAGCCTCCTCTCTTTCTCTTTCCTTCAGGAATGGCTTGTTGTCTCCCATTAAGAAGGATGCTGTCCATACTGCTGTCATTGGGGATTATACATATTTGTGAAAGTTTACCCAGCTAATTTAATCAGACACATACAGCCTCTGTGGAAGACAAGGACTGAGATTTTTGGGTTTTGTTTAAGGCCTCTCTCACACGCTTTTGTGCATCTTTAATATGTGCCACAGTAAATGATCTGATTTTCAAAGTACTCAACACATCCTCAGGTTAATGACCAAGACTATCTTTGAATTAGTCCTGTTGCAGAAGGCAAGGTACTTTTTCCCCCTTATTTCCCCAATGAAAAACATCAGTTGGCTCTGCAACAATTGCAAGATTGTTTCAAGAATAATGATTTTTTTAATGATTTTTTTTACATTTCATTTTTCAGTTTTCTGAGTGTTTGACTTTTTGAGCTTTTTTAAGCCTTTATTTCCATATGATTTTTTTTTCTTTTTTTCTACACAAAAGCTGTGATTTGTCTCATCATCTCATAACTAGAATATCCTGGTATCCCATATAGGGTCCCTTAACTATGAGATACTAAATATCATGGGATATCAAGAAATGGCAAAACTGAAGCTTTATTTTTCCTCTGGACTCTGTTGGTCCTCACTCTCATGAATGGCAGAGGGTTTGGAAAGACTAAAAGGTTCATATAAACAAATATCTTCTTTTTCTCTTCTACATTTCTTTCCATGTTTCTCTAAGCATTCTCCACAAGTATCTGGTAAGTAAAAGATCTCTTTTCCTACACTGAAGTAGAATATTTAAGAAAGATGAGAGAAAGTAGTTGGTGCTTGAAGCATCTGACTTGATTGTGCTCCAAAGCACAAAATTACATATAATGATGATAAGTGAAGAAACACTATTGACAGCAGAGTACAGAATCAGTATGCTCAGTAGTGGTAACCTCACAAGCCACATGGAGCAGGTGAAGAGGGAAATGTTCACTGTCTCCTGTTGAAGATTTGGAGGGCATCAACCAAACAGGTAGCTGGGTCAAGACAGACAAGAGAAGGTGTTTCTTTTGCAATGAATAGTTAAATGTGGAATTCATTGCCACAGGACGCTACTAATGCTATTCACACATGAAATCAAGAAACAGATAGAAAAACTCATGGTAGAAAAGTCCACCTAGTTTAATCATATACAAGGTTCATTCTTCCAGCTTAGGAAACCCTCGACCCCCAGATCTCAAGACCACTGGAAGCCCTTAGCTACATGATCTCTAGAGTTTGGGAACCCCTTGTTTGTTTCCTCCAAAGCTGGAGGCCTTATAGTCTTACCTAGGAACGCACAGTTTGATTTTGTTGGGGATGACTGGGCTGAATGAGTTTTCCATGTGACCTAGTGTGGAAGTTCTTATGACCTTAACAGAATGTTTATCAAATATTTCATTATCTATCCCAGGTCACGACTGGTGTTGATTCTTCTCTCTGCTTTTTCAGGGCCAGATTTTGATGTCATTCTATTTTTTTCTTACTTATCTTTTCAAAATAAAATGTTCATTGTGTCCAGCCATCCTGAAATTTCCTCTCTCGTAGACTAGCAGGGGACTCCTGGTCTGTGCAGAAACAAAGTTGCCCTTAAAGAGTATCTCATCACTTCTCACTCATCAAGTATATAGCAGCTCTCCTTCTGTTTTGTTGTTACCGGATAACATGTAGGTGACATGAAAGGAGCAAAGCGAGGAGGCACACACAGAAATAAGCTTCTTGTGGGGCATGAGAAATTTCATTCATCCTTCCCCCATCATAGAAACAAGAAAAGAAGAGGATGTAGAGGAGAGGTTGGCATTTGGAACAATCCTTCAATTCTGAATTCCACAGTTACAATTTCCTTTGACTGTGTGTGCATGCTTATTGAAAAGAAGTGAGAAATCCTCTATTCAAAATGAAAAGTAAAATACCATGTAAGATATTACTACCCTGAGTGGCAGAATGGAAGCAGTAGGGAGGAAAATTGAAAAAGAGAAAAAAAAAAAAGACTACGTGGTAAAATTATATGAAATTATATGACGTTTATTTTTGTCTAACACCTATTAATCTACAGGAACTTAGCATGCTGATCCCCTAGGGTGTAACTTCCTAGTTACTCTGCTACTTGGTACCACGGCCAGCTAGCAAAAATGAAAGAAAGCCTAAATCATAGATCAGTCTCACAGCCACAGTACTTGGATAAACACAAGGAAAATGAAGGCTTGGAAGTGGTTTTTCTTGTACGTGCTGGTTAAATTGATTTGTATCTGTCTGCCACTGAAACTCTGTTTTAAAACTAATGATTGTGGCTTCACATAGAATAGTTGATATTCTGACCCACATCCTAAGGGCCTCCTTCAGTCCTTAGCAAACAGAAATAAAAATGACCCCAGGAGCTAGTAGCTTCCACTGAGGTGCTGAATCAATGACATCTTCTTTGTCCAATTCCCTTTTTTTTAAAAAAAAAAAAGCATTTGAGCTTTTTTCTTTTTTCCTTCTGTTTTTTTTTTAATAACGCTTGAGGGCAAACTCTTCTACCCCTTCCCCTTTTGAATGTTGCTGATGTACCAGGTTCTGTCCAAGCTCCAATAACAGGCCACTACAATATAACTGGCTGGGCTTGGCTGCCAATCTATAATGTTCTTGGCCATGATTAATCTGATAAATAATAAATATATCAATCTAGTCTTTTAGACAAGGACAAATTCTTACCAGCGGGGAGGCACGAGGCCTCTTTTACAGCTGCCTGTAGTGCTGGAATTAATTATTTAATGCTTAATTCTTCAGGAAATGAGAAAGTTTTGATTAATGTTGTCCAGTGTCATTTCTTGCTTGTTTGATATGTGTCAGATAATTTTTCCTCGGCAGTCGCTCTGAAGAAGCCAGAGGCTACTGTCACTGGGATCAGACACTGAATTTCTAGAGATTAATTGAAGTGAAAATTTAGAGAAATGCACCATAAGTGCTTGCCCGAGATAACCTTTCACAGGCTAAATTTAGCTTCCTTTGGTAATGTTAGCCTCCTACTGCCCTGGTGTAAAACATTTATTTTTAATGCTGTGAGAAACCTATTTTGTTTCTTTGGATTTTTTTCCCTTTTTTTCTTAACTCCACATATGTCAGCATGATTAAAATATTTAGCGTTTGATTTTCCTCCCATTTACCCCACTATAATTCTGCAGCTTCCATGGAGACCAATATAATGTTTATTAGTTTATTACAGAAGGGGATGGGTAGCTAGAGTTGAGCCATAAAATTAGAACTAGGTAAGCTAGGTATCAGCACTACCTGCAGATTGTGTTAGCTCTAGCTCTGCAACAGAGTAAGTCTGAATGCTAGAGGCTTGTTTCTCTTGCTATTTGTGCCAAGGTAATTCAACTAGCCTCATCAGATTTGCTCGTTACATATATTAGTGTGAATTGGATAGACATCACTCCTGCATTCACCAGATGTTTTGTGCAAGATGAGGTTTTCATTGAAATACCTAGACATTTTGGGGAAATTCTAGTGTCTTTACACAGCTACACATTTCTTTTTTAATCTGGCCCTTAGTTTCCCTGAAGAATATTTCTGTGTAGGTTGAAATTGTGGCATATGAAAGAAAAACAGATGTTTTCCTTCTCTTTAAAGTTGTGTGAGTATGAAATTAAGAGACCGGTGCTCTACATGCAAGTCGTATGCTTCACAAATCCCATTTCTCCTCCTTCCTCCAAATCCATCAGTGCAATGTAGTTAGTCTTGAAGAAAGAATCCCATCAAGACAGAGGACCTGATACTGTTGTGACTGCTGCGCGCACTAAGATAAAGGGCACCACGCAGCGTATGGTACTGGACGTTCACATGGTAGTTTTCTCTGTAGTTCAGCACCATCCAAAACATTTTTTCTTATGTTGGTCTTTCCCAGTCTTTAATTTACTTCCATTAATGTCTTCCTTTGCTAGTAAATAAGGGCTGTATTCTACCTTCCTGTCTATTTTACTTCTCTTTAAAATCCTGCAAGTGCTTGTGCATATTACAACCTTTGAAGATGAAGTTGTTTAAATGCTAACATTTTATCAGATTTTCCTCCCACAAAAATATAGGTACATGCAGAGATTCTTGTGAGTATATTTGTCTAAAAGATAACAATTTTGGGCTAGTTAGGCATGTTTGGCCAGCTGCTGTATACTTATGATGTATGATTATGACCCATCACACAGTGTCAGTGGTAAAACTTCCCCTCTACTCAGCACTGGTGAGGCCACGCCTGGAGTGCTGTGTCCAGTTCTTGGCTCGTCAGTACTAGAGACATGGACATACTGGAGACAGTTCAACAAAGGGCCACTCAGATAATGAAGGGACTGGATCATCTCTCCTATGAGGAGAGGCTGAGACAGCTGGGACTGTTCAGTCTGGAGAAAAGAAGGCTCAGGGGGACCTCATGAATGTATATAAATACCTGAAAGGAGGGTGCAAAGAGGACAGAGCCAGGCTCTTTTCAGTGATGCCCAGTGACAGGAGCAGAGGCAATGGGCACAAACTGAAACACAACAGGTTCTGTGTGAACGTAAGGAAATGTTTTTCCTGTGAGGGTGATCAGGCACTGGCACAGGTTGCCCAGGAAGGTTGTGAAGTCTCCATCCTTGGAGATACTCAAAAACTGCCTAGGCATGGTCCTGGGCAACTGGCTCTACATGGCCTTGCTTGAGCAGGGGGGTTGGACCATATGATGTCCAGAGGTGCCTTCCCACCTCAACCATTCTGTGAACCAATCTGTGAACTATTGCTATAACTTAACTTCTATGTTCCTAATTTATTACAGAGCCATGGTTTTGATTTGATTAACCATCTCATGGTTGAGATGGTATGATTTAAGAGTTTTCATTAGTAATCTGGGGCTGTTTCATAAACTCACTTGTCCACCCAGGTGCTGCACCATTTAGATCTAAGGGGTAGGATGGAGGAGTGAAATATTTAAAACATACCCATAAATAATCTACATGTTTTTTTCTAGACATGAAGAAGTATCGAACTAAAATGTGTTGACCTAGGCACCTTCACAGCTTTTAGCCAAATGTGCAGAGATCTTGTGTCTGGCCTGGCAGGGAAAGGAAACAAATAAACTTTAGAATTGTATTACCTGTCTAGAAAAAAAAAAGGTTCCAAACTGGACATTGTTATTCCTTTTATTCCAGAAAAAATAACTGTTGCAAGGGAATTCTAGCTTAAGAGTAAAATATTTTAAAATCTTACTGGATTTTGTTTATTTTATTTTAGTTTTGTTTTCAATATCAGCTGTTTGAAGCTGTACAGGAGTCGGGAATCAGAATTGTAAGATAGATTACTAGGCAGGTGATGGAATTGTAAACATATGATTAATTGCATAAGGTTTTAAAAAATACATTTACCAGTTCTTCCAGTTATCACATGGGAATCATGCACATGTGCACATACACACAGAGACTTGCCCACATGAGTATAAACAATTTATATGAGAATGGATCCATTAAACAGATATTTTAAACTTGTGAAGGGATATAAATCCCTTATGATCAAATTTGATCATTTGAAACAAAAGCAATGTCAGGAAAGAAACCATCATATAAAAATGTCTTTGCATTTTTCTGACCAGTTCTTTGAATCTCAAGGGAATCTGACATTTTATTTCACTTATTCTCGAAACAAAACAAAAAAATGGCTTGAACTAACAAAAACATGAAAGTGAAAAACTACATAAAGTTTGACTAATTCTTGGCTCACAAAAAAAACCCCCAAGCCCCAAACTTAACTAACCTAAGCTAAATGCAAGGCACAAGAGAAAGGTTTTACAATACGTGAAAGCAACTTCAGAAGTTGAATTTGTTTAGGGAATTTGTATTTTCTGCTTCTTTCTTCAGGAACCTATTTGCATTTTAAATAATTAAAACATTAAAACTGAAAAATTTATAAATGAGAGCTACGAAGAGAATCCTGCTTGGCAGACAATAGAAAAGAAATTATTACCCTGCTAGGTTTGCTTTAATGTCATATCTGTCACTCTCCCTAAGGTAGGTTCATTACCATACCAAGTGCACCTCCTGCCAACCCCCCCTCCACACACACATACTCTTTTTCTTCCACTCCCTGCCACTTAAGGACTCTGGATCTCTAGGGGACTTTGATCTCATTGTACACACTAACCCAAACAGAACCTCTGCTGTTCTCAATAATTTTTTCTTTTAAAAAAAAAAAAAAAAGAGAGAGGAGCGTGTGGGGGGGAGGGGAGTGAATGTGTGTGAAGAGTGACAGAACGCTTTGTCCAGCGCAGCTTTGGCTGGTTGTAACAAGCGTCAGGACATTAGACGCAACAAAAGCTGGATTGGCAGTATCATCAATCACAGGTCTGACAGTCGACTTCAGTTTGTTTGTTCCACTCTGCATAATAAGTGATTGGATCAGGTTTAATTAGATATTGGGTAATCAATCATTGCCAACAAGGCAACCCAGCTTGGGATTTAGATGCTGCAAAGGGGGGAAAAAAAGCAAATCTCATCCAGGGCACATAAATACTCAAACGTATAAGCACATAGGGTGAAGCTTCAGAGGAAAGGTATAAAGATGTCTGCAAGATGGCACATAATAGAATCGTTCACATCTGTACTACTTGTTACCAGACATCTGCAGTTTGACATTTTACTTTCGCTGCATAATTACTTTTCAATATAATATAATATACTGACCTGAGGGAGAAAGACAAAGCAATTAAATTATGCATAAGATCCTTTCCTCCCCAACCCTTACCAAAAAGACAAAAAAAAGAAAAAAAAAGCAAGAATAGGAATTAGCATTCTTATGGCTTTTTAAAGAAAAGGACAGAAAATTCTTCCTCCTGACTGCTATGATGATGAGTCCCACTGCATAACTTGTCAAATCAGCTACCCTGAATTGAGGTTACAGTAAATGATTCTTTCTATCTTATTTTGCAGTGTGTACCTATAGATTAAGGCCCGCACAATGGAGTGATAGATGGAGCAAATTAATCCCATTAACATTAATTAATCCCATAAATTGAGAGAAGAGTTAAAAAAATTCTTTTAGAAGACCCAAAGGGAAGCGTACTTGCATTTTTTATAAACACATAATGCTGATGTAAATTAACGCAGGATAAGATGTATCACTCATTAACAAGGACCTCATTATCAGAGGCCATTTTAATGTGCAAGGTAGGGCATACACAAGGTAGGTGGGAGCAATGCAATACCTAACTCTGGTGTGTCCTGCTGCCTAACAGTGCACAGTTCATGGGCTGAGGCATTACATTTCTATACAACGTGTGGGGAAAGGTCTGTGAGAAAGTGGGTTCAGAGAAGCTGGTAAGCTGGGAGAAGAGTCACTCATGCTCAGCAGCAGCAGGAAATGCTGAGACTCAAACCCCATAAAACTTCAGTGGAACCAGGGCAAGTGTCATACCTGCTGGTATCTAGTGGTGTTCTCATTCTTCTTCTCTTCCACTGAATATTTAGGTGTCTTGTAAGAATTGAAAGAGCTACAGCAAAGGAGTCTGCATCACAGGGCACAGTGCTGCAAGGAGACATGTCTATCTGCGGTAAAATCACTGCCCCGATAAGGATCAGGAAAGATTGCCACTTGCGCCTCCTACATCCTGGATGAATGTTTCAGATGAGACTGGTTTAAGGGTTTTATTTTTTGGTTTATCTGATCTGATACTAGTGTTCTGACAGCTGAGCACCCCAAAGATGTCTATGGCCTCAGTTAGGCAAAACACGCTGTTGGGTAGATACTATCAAAGGAAACTGATCATACTGAAAGGACCAGACTGTTTACAGGATGTGAAGGTAACTGCTGTCCTTTAGACCTTTAAGTCATATCTGGGGAAGAAGCCTACCAGACCGTGGTGACTAAGACCTCATATAGCGAAAGAGCCAGTTGCCATTCCCTTTTCCACAGCTCTTGTTGCCAAAGTTTTCAGCTTTGCAGTAGGAGTGGAGAAAAGGTAAACGCCATGGTCAGACACAGTACCTCTCTTGAAGATGTGTCAACTGGGAGAAGAGAATTCAAAGTTTATTGAATCAAAAAGCAGCCATGAGTGGGCATCTATAACCAGCCTGTTTGATTAAAACAACAAGCTGGGAGATTTGTGGTGTGGTCTGGAATTTGCAGGTGTTTTCTGGTCAGGGTGGAAAAAATATCTGAGCTTTTATATTATGGAACCAGTTATAAAAGGGAAGGAAAAGGAAGGCTATGATAAAGACTTTCCTGTGCTCAGTTGCAATGTGCTACATTGAACAATGTTTCATGTCTGACACACACTTTAACCTGACACCAGTGTAGTGATAGCCTGAGTATTTTGTCCACTGAAGAAAGCTTTTATCTTGATTTGTTGTGTTATGTATTGCACATTTTCTGATGTATCTGGATCAGCTGCTGTGATTCCTAGACCTGGGAGTAGCCATCAAATTGTCAGCCAGCCATCATATCATTCTAAAGAGATAGTCTGCCCTGACCCCTCTTCAGTCTCCTCAGCTGTAAATTGGGGATGGGCCAAGCTTTTCTCAGCACTCTGAATGCCAAATTTATTTTCCTGCAGTGACTAGTGAGATTGGACTCCTCTGTAATATTTACAGTGTAACTTTCTAACATCCAAGCCCCCCTTAATCTGCTTCTCTTCTTTCTCTTCAAACTCACCAAGTTTGAAGCCAGAGCCACTGGTCTTTCTAGTCTGCTCTGCTTTTATTGCAGAGGGCTATATCTGACATAGCTGCCCTGTACTGAGTCCATAATTTCTAGCAAAACAGACAGCCTTGATTTGAAGGTATGAAGAAATAGGAAGTTAATCATTCTGTTAATCAAGTGACTGTTCACTGGCAGTGTTTACAAAAACCTACGCCTGCCTTCATTTGTGTGGCCTGACTTTGGATTTCCCTACAAAAGAAGTAATAAAAAAACCTGAAATACGCCCTTGTCCTTTGTCAGAACAAGGGCCTGTATATTTTTTAGAAGAACTGTAGTGTTTATTGGCAGATAGGACACAATCGAGGAAGGAGTTCTCAAGCAAGCCATCAGGTGCATTGCTCTTATTTACAGAGGTTGTCTGACCTCCAGCACTACCAAAGCCTTGTAGCAAAACTGTCCAGCATCTCTGCCTGGTCCAGCATCTCTGGAAATGTGGCTTGTTCATTCATGGGATATTAGCTAGCTGAGGATGTGTACATGTGAAACTTTTAACAATTACTTGTCTAAATACCTGATAATTTTCATTAAGTCACTTAAATTATAAACAAAAATAACTAAAAGGTCTGTGATTTTGTTTAGTACTGACATTTCTATTTCAGCCTGAATTCCCAATCTTATTTAAATACAGATGTTCATTAATTGTCCCCAACTGCCTAATTGTGTCAAAATATTAAAGTGGAACATTTCAGTAGTTTTGAAACAAAGTGGTTTTGGGTTTTTTTCTAAAATTTATTCTAGGCAGGTTTACATAAAACAGGTTCTTATGTGTGAATGGACTTTCACCACCGTTCGTGTGCAGAGCTACCTTTCCAAACCTGGAATCGATTTGCAAAGTGTTTTACATGACTTGGAAAGCTACTAGTGACTAAGAAGAGGGAGAGACTGTGTTGAGAGCCCCAGTGCAATCTGCTTGGGAGTCCTGGAAATCTTTGAGTATATCGTGACACAAAATCATTTGCCAAACTGTGCAGGATCTGAAGATCCTGGGAATTTAGGCTGCAGATCCTCCATCAGACTGCCACTCAGGCTTCGGAGGAGTCAAATGGATGAGCAGGCATAAGACCTGACTGAATTGGGTTGTAACCTCATCTAATTCAAACCTTCTCTGTGAAATGCTTTTGCTGTAACCAGTCTGAGATCAGTCAGTCAAAGGGAAACACACTCTTTTGAAGAGCTTTTCAAAAGCTTGTTTTATTATCACCAGAATTACTACTAGTGCAACAAGTACTATACCATTTGTGTCTCAGAGCTCAAATAAAGATCAGCAGCCCATTTTGCCAGGCTCGAGACAGATCTGCTAGGGCACAGGCTCCCTCTTTCACAGTAACTTTGCTGGAGTTCATATACAGTACCACAGATAATTGGGTCTCTAATCCATTTGTTAACTGCTCAAAGTCACATGACTTCACATTATTCAGAAATTCTGCAACAAAATAGTCTGTTAGCTCATCTTAGACTGCCTTTATTCCCTGACACTATATAGAGAAGGCTTCTTTTTCTCTTCTTGCTGCTCCACTGCAAGTAATCATACAGAATGTGAAAGGAGCTCTGCCCACAGTCTCCTCTAATTCTTATTCCCTTTCCCTGAAAAGGACTTTCGCAGCTGTAAACTCAGAAATGGCACTTTCATTGACATTTCTCTGGCAATATCTACTTCGAAAGCTTGGGGAAAAAAGCATTCGTGCAAGGTCTCCTTGAAGCTGACGTTTTTGTTTTAGTGAAAGAGAGAATAGATGAAACAGAATATGGACAAAACAGTTAATGCTTGTTAGAAAACAAAAATACAATGGGGGAAAAATATTTCCATAATGCATTTACTAATTCAGTCAAGTTAGACGTTACTTGAAATTGAATTATAGCAGTATTCTTTTCAGAGAGAAAATCGGTTTTCTGTCAACAGTGTCTCACAAGATGATTTTGCAATCATCTTGTAAATAAAATTGTGATGATTTCACAGTATTTGAGAAACAAGTCAGAGGGAGAGTTAGTTGGTTGTCAAGCTTGTATAACTCTGGCCTGTCTTTCTTTAGCAAAGACCTCTTTTTTGAGTGTTGTACTTCAGTTTATTTTACAGTGAAGTATTTGTGATCCCAGGCGTACCACATTTTTGTGATCCCCTTAACTGCATTTTTCCTATTTGCATTTATATATGTCTTGCCTGTGTACAAATCCAGAAAAAAATAACCTGAGTTGGCAGTGTGTACACTTCCAAGAGATTCCCACTTTAAATATCTTCCCTCTGGGCCATATGGTTTAAAGATATCTCTGACTGTCCTCAGAGCTCATTTCCTTTAATCCTGGATTAGCCTTGTTGCCCTTCTTTACCTTTTCAAGTACTGCAAAGTCTCCCCCCCACCTCCCCCCGATGCAGTAAGGAGAAAAGAACATAATACTCAAAATGATTTAAATTTTGACCAAAGCAATTCATAATCTCAGCATATCCTCTCTGGATTTCTAAACTTGGCTAATATTTCATTGGCCTATGCAAGAGAATGCTTTTTTACAACATCTGGACATTGTTAGAAAGATGACAATTGTGTCAAGATCTTTATGGTGTCTCCAGCAATCTTATGTCTTGAATGTTCTTGCATAAAAACTGACTTTACGTCCAGTGGCCACATACACAAACAATTGCAGTTAATTTGTTAAAACAGACATTTACTAATTGTAATTGGTCACGAGTACCAAGTTGTAGACGATGTAGGTGTAACACTCGGAAATCACTTGGCCATTTCCAAAGATGATACTGAAGCAAGGTCTCTGACAGCAGAACAAGTGTTTCTTGTTTGGGATCAAGAAAAAAAATACATAATTATGTAGTAAGGGGGCTTCAAATGGAGAAGCTGTGTTATATAATGCTTTGTGAATGCCAGATACATTAAATGGAATTTCTGAGTTTTTATACCCCTTTTTCTAATCTAGAATAGTAACGAGAGGATTAAAGATTGCTTCCATAAATCCTACTTCTTACACTGACTTGAAAAATACCATTTAAAAAAGCATTCATCTTCTCCCTGCAAGTGCAGAATTGCTGAATGACACTCAAATATTAACAAGCAACACTTTCAAATTATGTGGCTCCAGCTTAATAATGAAGACACTCAGATCATGAAAAATGACTGGCAAAACAGAAATCACACTTTTTTGAAACCATCAAAATAACTTTAAGTCAGTCTGAAGTGGAGGTGATGGCTTAAGCAATTATTTTTTAAAGGAAGATTGTAAACACCTGCCAGAACCCTGCATATTGGTGGTTTCTTAGCACTGAATACCCTCTCAGAAAAAACTATTATGCTCTTAAAAAAAAATCTTTTAAAAAACAGAGCAAAAATAACAGCATTTAAACCAAACCGACCAGTCAGAAAAAAAACCCCACACATGTAACACACAGAATATGACTTCATGTCTGTTGTTATCTGTGCATATGAAATTACATTCAGTGTTTATAAATGTTTTAATGTCTCTACATATTTACCCTGATTTTGGGAAATGCTATTTCATAAGGTGGATGGTCTCCTTGCTAACTCTCCCCCCTGTGTATTGAAGTTTGCTGGAAATGATTTTGTGATGCTAAAGAGGAAAGCAGGGCTCCAAGGTGTAGGTAAGGGAGCAAGAGAGAGATGTGAAAAAGAAGAAGCTGGGTGAGATTTTGCACTCTTGCCACCAAGCCAGCAGCCGGCGTAGATGAGACAGTGTTACAAGTTTAGAACAGCTGCCAACTAATGTTTGATCAGGGATAAAATATGCCGAGGTGACAACATCTTGCTCCCCTGCATTTCAGGGACTATCATTAAAAATGCAGCAAGGCTTGTGCAGGCCCAGAAGGTCCTATGTTCTCTCAAGATACAAGGGAGAGAGACAAGTTCACAAGATGTCAAGAACAATATCCATTTGTGTTTACTATGCAAACCCGCTGAGTAACCTTTCTATGCATGTTTGTACTAAGGACCATTGAGAATTTAGGGGGAAAAAAGGGCTGCTTAGAACGAGAGGGGAGAGGCAGCCAGAGAGGAACAAATAGGCAGAGATGCGTATTTGAGATGTGGAAAGACACCACTGCACAGGTAACTGGCTTCTCTGGGGGGGGGGAAGAAAGAAGAAATGCAAGATTGAAAGATATATATATTTATACACAAACACAGCTAGAAAACCTGCAGTATGGCTACAAGTTAGTGTCCACAGCGCCTTCCCTCCTCCCCTTTTAATAATATATTGATGTAAGCAGCTTGCGCATGCCAAACAAATTCTCTACATAAAAAGTCAACTGTCGGAAGGAGGCTCATCAATCTGGCAAAGTGCACTCAGGTAGAACGCCTCTCGGGGCGCCCGCCCCGGCAGCCATGCTGCTCCGGGGAAAGGGATCGCTCCAGCTGACGGGCTCATAAATGTTCATTAAAGAGTCTTTCCGCCAGTTTACAGGAAAAAAAAGCAGCTGTTTTGCAGGAACGCTGGTAATTTATTTCTCAGTGATATTATGGAAAGCTGTTGCAGATAATTGAACTGTAGGAAGTTTTGCTGTTAAAATGGCAGAGACAGCTAGCCGAATTCACTCAAGCAGCACCTCTTTACTAGTACAGCAACCACAGCAAATCCAGAGATGTTCAGTTAGGGCTTCTTTGCTGCAGTTCTCTAGGAGGCATGTTATGTATTCGTTCCTGCATTTCTCACATTGTCTCATCGTTTCTTCTCTAAGGTAGAGGGAGAAGAGGAAATGTGTTTATTTTTCTGCTGCAGCTATGATTTCCCCATGGATGACGAAGAGATATGCAGCTTTAGGAGTGCTACGCAATGTTATCAAGCAACTACAAAAGGCACCACTAACATCTAGTTGAATTAGGAAACATATTTTGTAGTTTTAACTATGATCAAAAATCACTTCCTTATTAACTGCAGGATTGGTCTCCTTTCTCCTGAGGCTAGTGGTAAGGCCCTATCTATTTTCTGCATAGCAAATATCACATGAATTAACTAGATATTTCCCCTAACTCTTTTAATGTTTTAGAAATTTAGGTCTGTGCTTTGCGTTTAACATTGTAGAGGTTTTAGTAGTGATTTATAGTAAGAAGAGCTTTGTGTGTGTGGTGGGAGAACAACCTCTCAGAGTAAGAACTAAAATAGTGGGATAAGTTCTTACCTTCTTTTTTAATAGAATGCTTAAAAATAACTTACTTTAAACATTTTCATAGATTAAAAATAGAGTGGTTAGCTTAGTAAGCCAGTTAGATAAAGACTGCAGGCTTGCATGAACAGTTTACCATCCTCATTTTAGGAAAAGAAGCAAAAAAACATGTTTACATCTGCCTTTTAAAAATAAGTAGTGTCAATGAAAGTGTTTCCCTATTAAGATGATCATTGTAAGAAGTACAGTAAACCAAAACATTTATTAGTTCTCAGGGAAGAAAAAAATCTTTAACTTGATTTCAGTAGAGTTGCACTGGTTTGTGCTAGGGAGGACAATGGTCAAATGATAAGAGTCTTGAGAAGACTATCTCAGAAGATTACATCTCCAAAACAGAATACAGAATCTGCCACAGCGAAGGTCAGCTAATTTGCTATAACACAGCAATTTTCTGCTCTGAAATCAGAGAAGAGATCCTTTTAGCATCTTTCTTTACTACTGCAGAGTGATTGTATAAATAGGAGTCTTCTAAGACTCCATCCAAAAAGTGTGATTTTACATATAGATGGGTGACTAATACAAAGACAGTACCAATGCTTTACTTCTGTTTAACTCAGTTGTTTTTTTTTTTAATTTTGATATGGCTGTTTAATAAGTGACTTGAAACCAAATATGTCTTGTTTAAAATGAGACTATCCATGCAGTCTTTTGCGTTGGTTTAGCTGAATCACCTTGTAAAGCAACAAAACTCCTACCTGTCAACCAAACGTAAATGAGACATTTTACTGCCTGCATATGAAACTCTGAAGAGTTTAATAAAGAAGCCATTTTTCACAACCTGGTGGCATTATTATACTCAGAAAATAAGGAATCTGTGAAAGATATAAGGCAACTGTCATACATTAAAGAAACACCCTGGATGTTGTGATGCCACATACACCTTCCACTATGACCCAAGGTTTTATAAAGAAAATTATCTGGATAGTGGTATCAATAAAAATCATGCCTTGAAAACTCTCAGCAAGTTCTGTTAGTTCTAGAGTTAATCATGATGAATTTCCTGAGGGCTCACCTCTCATTGATCACATGAGGGCTCACCTCTCACCTCTCAAACTTCTCTAATTTAGCCTAAGGAAAAAAAAAAGAACTCAGATTAAGGCAAATAATTAACATAAATATTAACAGAGAAGCTGGCATATATTTGGACGATATCTGAAGTATGGGTCAGCAGTCAAGGTGTTTCCCTTACACTGATATTTTAAGGCACTAGTCCCATTTTCTGAATTATTTAGAAACAGTACTGTGTTTTAAAGTAGCCATCAAATGGGCAGTGTGGACTGATGCAGAGCTCTGCTTCCTTGGCTTCCTTTGTCTGAGGAGAAGGGGACAGAGATCAATCAGTCAGACAGGGGGATCAGTCATCCAGATTTAAAGTCCTTGCAGCTTCCATTTGCTGTGGGTTGATTCTATGGTCTCAAAGGCAAATGAATAATAAGAAATACCAGGTAGAGACATCTCGGTGGAGTGTAGACCTAAGGTGATCCACTGAGTGAGCTGTGTCTACTAGTTCCCTAACATGAGAACAACAATCCCAACAGCAAGAATCAGCCTTTTGATGGGGGTTTAGCACTATGTAGCAAGTACTTACACTGATGTAAAACTGTGCAAATCTCTCTCTTCTATTTTTTTGCTATTTTTCTGTGCATTTTGGGTATAAGTGCACTTTTTACTTTTTTTCCTCTTATTTCTTTCTTTAATGCATGTTGATCCATAGAACGTAATCTTTATGAGCATACTATTTACTGATTTCCATCCAAACTGGATATTTCGGTGCAGCAAATTGCCAAAGTCTATGCCATGAATACCCAGATGGAACAAACATTTATCCAGCATGCATCTGGGTTTCTTATAATGGTGTTTCATACAGTGGTCAAACCTCTGAAACTATTTTGTGAGAGTGGTAGTCCCACAGTGTGGGAAGTCAACTGGCTTGACTAGTAATGTTGAGGGGAATGAGAATCTCATCATCTAACCCTTACATGAATACCTAAACCCCAACCATAGCCAGGTCATTAAAGCTGCTGGATATCAAAACAAAAGAAAACACTTCCCAGAGATCTTATTCCTGTACTAGAAGCATGGCTCTAAAGAATTTTGGTACTATTATTATATTCAGTGTAAAAAATATTAATCTACATCTAAAATATATGTATTTTGAAAATATGCCTTTACTCTATTACAGTCTTATGCTAACTTGAAAGAGAGAGTGTGCTACTCTGAAAAGAAAGTCTAAACTTTTTATGCTATAGTGGCACTAGCATTCTTATTTCTACAGGAACCAGGAAAAAGTCAAGTAAACCTGCAAATTATTTAACTTTTCATGAGGAAGGTAGCTGAGAATTTTTGCCAGAGCCTCATTTTAACTATCTTCAAAAACACCACATCAGATACTGACATCATATGAAGGTACAACCAAATTTCAGACAAAAGCACAAAAAACAGGAAAAAAAGATAGGAAGTTTAGAAAATTAGCATTACAAACCTTTCCAAGTATTAAGACTTTGCAAGATCAACAAAGTATTGTGTGCAGTTGTAACAAACTTCTGTTACTTGTTGATCTTTTTCTGTGATCATTTCATCAAGCTTTCAGGTAAATAAATTGTGTGTTGCAAACAGCTATATTTTTCTGCTGCACATATTCTTCCAATTATTTGAATGATGTCATGGTCCAAGATCTGAAGTTTAACTGTTACTTCTGTGATGAAGAATTTCAGTAATACTGACAACAGAGTGACATCATTGAAAATAATTAACATGAGCAGTAAGTAATTGTAAGAAGGAAGCCTGTATTTCCACACAGACACTCCAGTAACTAACTAATACTCTGCTTAAGAAGTTTGGAGCATACTTCCAAACTTGTATGTGGAAATATAAGCATTCATCACATCATCGTGTGAATGCAAAAGTAAACGTTCTCTCACGCCTGATCATCTGTCAGTTTTTGGTTTTCTTTGAGTTGGTTTTTTTTTCTTTACCTCCTACATGCTTTTGTTTTTTGGCATGATCCTCATAATTCTGCCTTTCTTCCTTTTACTACATTCTCTTTCTCCTTTTGTCTTCTGACATGCATCAGTAGTTTGCCAAACTGGGCCAAAAGTTTGGATGTATGTAAAGAAAAATCCTAAAGCTGGTATTTTTCTTGGATTAGATGGGGGAATTAAAACACAAACATTGCCTTTCTAATTAGATGCCACTAAAGGATTACAAATGTCTAAGGAATGTGAAATAGTAACAAGTTAAGTAAAAATTAAAGTTGTGTTTTGTGTGGAAAGGCTGCCAATTCTTGTAAGATTTTCACAAGTGTTTGCTGAAAGTCCCATCTCTTAGACCCTCTTGATAGTGTCAGAATCTCAGCATCCATTCATAAAACTGCAAACATTAAAAGATTTGTTCTCATGGAGGAAAAAAACCCTACCTGAACATATCATATGAAGGCATCAAAGAGTTTCAGACAAATACAGAAAGACAAACTGAAGAATGGTGTGATATAAATATATATATTTAAACCTCATATTAACTACCCTTAGAATTTAGGATACCTTGAGTGTTAACCTCTGCAAGTTGGATGGGATGGCACAACATCATCAGTTGTCAGTTATCGCAGGATCCCTCATTGCTATTGCTGTCCCTTGCTTCCTCTCCATGTTGTTCATATTCACAGCAGTCATTTTTTTTCACCTTTTTAGCACCATCTTGACCTCCTCTTGCACCACTTCTAACTATTCAACATTGTTGAGAAAGTCTTCCTTCATTCATGTAACAGATGATTACCGTTTCAGCCGTCAGCGTAAATGTTGGGATGTCTTCACTTGGAGATGAACAGCTCTTTAACACTTAGCTTTGACTTCCCTTACTAATGAATGCCACCTGCAGTTGGTGTCAGTGGCATGTACACAGTTATGACATCCACATGCACAGAGGTGAAGGGGTTACATGGTGCAGGTTTGGTCTGCAGGTCTGTAACATGTCAACAGTCGTGCTGCTTTTAGCAGGTGGATGTACTCCTGGCCTCCAGCCCCCTTCGTTGTGGAAACCAGTTCAGCATTCAGAATGGGTCCAGCCCAGACATGTGCTGCAGCTGGCAATGGAGAGGAATTCCACCAAGGTCAGCAGGAGCAGGGGTAAGACCCAAACTTTTTCTGAATCCTTTGCAATCAGAAATATCTGGACTGCTCTAAGCTCAGGCTAAAATCAGAGAACTAGTTACCTCACAGTTTTATTTGTATCGTTTGTTAGTGTTTTATTTTTATCCCCAACTTGCAAGTGGTCTGTGATTTTTAATTAGCTTATGCTAGAGCAGTATGGTCCTGAAAACTTGGAGAACTTGGAGATTTTTAAAGGGGAGCTTCCTCATCATGTTGGGTTTTCAATGCTTGCTTGTCTCTACTAATTAGAAGCGCTTATAAATTAACTATAAGCCTGCCTTACAAATCAGTAGGAGAAAAACTGTGTGCTATGCTGGATCTGATTAAGATATAAGAGCAAAGAATTTGAGAGCAAACACAGAAAGAATTTTTATTGACTGGCATGTATTTTAGCTTTTTTCTTGTGAAAATCTTTTTCCTTTATAAGAAGACCTCCTGCTCTTTGTTGAAAAAAGATGTAGGCTTCATTTGGAAGTGGAGCTATGACTATTTTAAAGCAACATTGCAATGAAAGACTAAGATGAATACAATTAAAAAAAAAAGAGGAGAAAATATATTATAATATGCAAATACATACATCCTTTACTTTCCACCCAGAGAAGAAGCAAATAAAATCACAGTCAGTATTTAGCCTCAGGAAGAAGTGTGTTTCTCCCTGGAAACCGTTCCTGTTTTACTCTAGTGGGACAGAAGGAGTTATATACTGTTATATAGGATTTGATACCTTTCCATGTCCACCTCAGTACTGTGTCTTTGGCAATCTGCCAATTGCAACATCAACCTTTTTGTATCAGTTTATCAATTCATCTTCATTTACCTACTTGAAGAGTGGAGCATCTAATACACACTTGAAATTCTTCCTTCTATCCCCTGTTTATAATAACAGGTGCTTAGAAGTCCTATCTCAGTTGTAAATAAAACCGCAGGAAAGGCATGAACAGAAGACAAAGATTAGAATAGTCAAGGGGAAAAAAAAAATCAGGAGGCCTGTTATCTGTGTAACCTTACTGCTGTATTGAGATTGTCTCTCATAAAACCAGGAGTGTTGGGACAAGAAAGCGCAAATGAAAATAGTGCAAAAGCAAATAGCTTGCTATGGTAAGATCAGTGGCAAATATGTTGCAATCTCTTTTTGTTTGTTTGGTTTGGTTTTTATTGTTGTTTAAGAATGTTTAGAAGAAGGTAAAAATCAAAGAACTTGCAGTAAAAGGGAAAAATCAGTGGCTTTCTGCTTCATTATGGCACTCTGCCTTTCATGTATGAGACTGATCGTTCAATATGTTGTTAAAGCATCACCATCATCTCTGAACTAGCCTGAAAAAATGTTAAGACTCCCATCTGCGCACCTTTTCTTTCCATGTAATGTTTTCAGTGGCTTCTTCATCTGATTCTTATCTTGTCACCTAATCTAGAGACCTGCTGTGTCAAAGGACAGCAGGTCACTGACACTGCCTAAATCTGTTCTGCCTGAGCCTGAATAGACAATAACCCAGACCAGGAAAGTGAGCCAGGGTACAGCACATCAGCTGTATCACTGACCTGCTTGGTGAAAGGCATCTGTCTTTGACTGCCCGGCTACCCTGTTTTCTGAGAATGTTAACAGAAACACATATTCCCCAACTTTACTCTCCTTTTTCTCTTCTGGAACTTTGTGTATTTTGTCACATTTGGAACTGTATGACAGAAATAAGCTTTTCCTCCCACTAAGAAGGATAGCTTGACACAGAAAATTGACCTGAAGTCTTCTGTCTGAAGAAGGGACTTTTTGATGAAAAAGGAACAGTTTGAACATATTTTGTGCCTTTTTAAAAATTATTTTATCTTTTCCTGTTTTCTATTCTCTGCATTTCCAAACTTTGGCATGGATTTTGAAACATTTGACATGCTATTGATAAGCTAGAGTTTCTAAACTTTAAAACCTGAAATGTGTTTAGGTTTCTTGTTATAACTAACAGGTCGCATCATACACCTTTGACTCCCTGGTCCTATCACTCACTGAAACGAAAGAAAAACACAAATACTCTTAATTTTTGCTCACCAGGAAGATGTGAGGCACAGTCACAACACAATGCATGCTTCTGCCACAACCTTTCCTTCTCCACAGATACACTGCAATCTGCAAAGGAGTAGAGAAAGCAAGGCCGTAAGAGATTATCACCATTTTCAAGAGTCACCTTCTGGGGAACTCCGAGCAGATGTACACAGTCTCATGGGCTGTGTCTGGCAATATTTTGCATGAAGCTTGGTACCAGAGTGCTCATTCAGGGCATTATTGAAACATGGAAGATTTCTTTTTTCTTAATTAACATTTTTAGCAAGAGTTGGATATTGATGGAAACGTCCGTCTCCCAGTGAAGATGCTCTTCATGGGGCCATGGCCAGTAGTCCCTGAGAATCTGTAGCAATTGGCATTGCTTTAATCTGTATTTTCCACACTGTCTCCAGTCTCTGTTCATGAGCTGATATCTCTGTCAAACATACATTCACTGAAAAAATAATGCCTATGGTAGTGTGCATTTTTTAATTATGATCTTTAGATCTTCTGGATTCTTAAGACAGCCATTTTTCTGGTTTCCACCTGTCCTTTGAGATGCTATGTGAAGTCTCAAAAGGATTTCACAGTGTCTTTTTGACTTTTCATGTTTAAGAAGAAATTTTTGCTCCCTGGAGAAAAGAGATGGCCACAAAGTGAAAGCCACTGCTTTTATTCCTAACTGGACTAAATTGTGTGCTAATATCACACTATTGCAGGCAATATTGACATGTTGTATACTTTGTACTTTGACTGAAAGGGGTGTTGCATTTTCCTGAACATAGTATGTACAGAAGAGCACACTGTAATGAAGGCTTCACATACCAGTTTTAACTAAGCTGCTATTGAGTGCTGTTAGAAATTTTCATTAGCTTCCCTAAGAATTTTTGTATAGTTTACTGTGGGAGTATTGTCTCTCACCTCTTAAAATTATTGTCTTATTCTGCTTTGGTTTTCTTTAAAATGTTTTTCATTGCTTCACATTTACTATTTTTTTCTGTGTCTGTAAGTTGTATATCTGCTTCCAGTTCCTCTTCGAAGACTTAATGAGAGTTACTCTCTTGTTTCGTTTAAAGGATTTCCTTTTCTTCTATGCTGTAATAGTGTTGTTTTCATTTCCTTTCAGAGACTGCAGTGGTGTTTTGTCCTAATTCCTCCATGATTGTTTTAAGTTGTTCCTGTATATTCCCTACTTCCTCATTGTTTTCGCCATTTTTCATTTTAGCAATGAACTTGAGCTGACTTAATCTGTCTCTTAGGGAAAGAACCTTCTTTGAATTTTCTTCATGCATGAACATTGCTAATGTTTTCAGAGGTGATTGGAAAAGAAACTGGTGACTTGTACTCCTGTGACTTTACAGACCTTTTCTGTATCAGCTGATACAGATTATAATTTTGCCATAGGTTTCTATATGAATTAGGTACTGATTGAAGTCTAATATGGACTGTATGAATTTAATATAGCCCACTTCTTAATTAGGGAACATTAATCTACTCTATTCGTTGTTATTATGATGATGCTTTGAACACTTTCTTCCAACACTGACTTTTTTCTTCAGGAATGTCATGCAAAGGCATTGTTTTTAGTCTTGAAAATTGACATTTGCCTTTTGTTTTGCACAGTTTTTCAGGAAGATTTTTATCTGGATTTCTTTTTTTTGCTATTACTGTTATCTGAGCCAGAATATATGGTTCATTTACTTTGTCCAAGTGCTTCATTTTTAATTTCTTCTGTTTCTGAGTAATTCATAGAATGTACATACAGGGATACAGTACTTGAATATATATGTCCAACAAATAAATGCATAATCTGTTATCTATTAGTCTTACATAATAGTTATTGACAAATATTCTTTCTTTGAAATCTTACTTTTAAAACACTGTTCTGTTCTCACATATTTACCTCAACAGAATCGCAACGATGCAAAGGCCACAAGAAAAATTAAAAGATCCCAAGTATATTATAGATCCAGTTTCAGAGTTTCACTTAGAGACATGATAGGGATGGGAGACTTGATAATGTTGAGTATTTAGTTTTTGCAATATTAAATGCAGCAAGTATCAGTATAGTTGTGCTTAATGTTCATGTCCATATCTACAAATATATATTCACTCTCATTATGCCTCTACTTGGGCATCAGACACTTTTATCCATGAATTTTAAGTATAACACTCTTTCTGCACTCCTTTCTAATTATGAGGTTCAACAGAAATGAGCGATCTTGTAATTCTACTCATGATTTATAATTTCAGAAAACCCTAAGTGCAAACCTACATTCCAAATATCCTCATTTAAAAATGGACTGCTGTAATTATACGATCATTTCATTTCAAATCTGCAGGGGACAGTAACTCAATATAAAGCATGAAAAAATTAATGAGAAGCTTAATTATAATAATATCATTAAATCCTAATAAGAGAAAAAGTCTAACTTCACTCTATTTTAGCTTGGACACCTAATATAATGTTATTACAGTACAGTAGTGATATTTTCTGAATTTTTAGAGAAACTAATAATGTAACGGCAAAGGCTGGATAGTTTTAATTTTCCTTTCCATTTTTTTTCTTTTAAGTATAAGTAAAATAAAAAAAGAAAACCTCTTCACAGTGTATAGGTATGTGGACAAGATCTAATACTGTTTAACTAATAACAGCCATAGATTTCCCATCAATATTTAGCACTTCACTTTACCAGAAAATTTTAGCAGCCATTGCATAATTTTTCACAAAAAATATAATCGTTCTTTCACAATTCAGGGGCTAAATACCTTTATTCATAGTGGCTCAAGACAGGATCTTTGAGGTGCATTACCTTCTACTTTAAAGAGCAATGTACAAACGATAACAGCCAAACTTCAGTTACCATGGCTACAGAATGGCGGCTGTACTCATGGTTTATTAATATTTAGCAGATATCAGAATTTCCCTATTTTATCACATTTACAATCCAGATAGATACTTTACAGAAGTTATTTGTAAAGAGCACAACATTCCTGAACATGCAGCCCTGCTGGTGACAAATGTTTAAATGTGGAGTGCATTAGTGTGGCATCAGACATTGTCAATAATGCATGCTCACCACCATTTAATTATTTTGAAAACATCTGTTGAAGTAAAATATGTTCCAGAGGGGAATAAGGAAGTCAAGTGCATTAGTGATTGCGTTAACCACATTTCACTGTGTAACAGAAAATCCTAAAGGGAAGACCAGGATTCGAGGCCATCAGGAGAATGTTAAAATTCATCTTCACTTTTAGTCTGTAGCTAAGGAATTGGTTTAGCTAAATCTTTTCTGTAGGGTTGGTTTTCCAAGAATTTTTAAAATAGGGCTAAAATATTGCATCAGAACATGTATCGGAAATCCTTTCTTTTTTCCATAGTACACCTGAATGTATATAATTTGTCTTCTGAGAGATCCTAAACAGTTACTGATATAGCATGATGCCATTTTACAAGTGAAGATCACTTTACTTTTGGCTTTGAGTGAGGGAGAGCTGGTAAGCTTCCTCTCCTCAGTCTTTTTGCCTTCCTCTCATATACTGTTTGGTTTCACTCTAGAAATAAATGGTTTATTTCCTTTTCATCTTTGTTTTTCCTAGCTTATTCCAACTGCTAGAAAAAATTTAACAAAAAAAAATTAAAAATCCTTCCATGACTGGTTTCAGAGCCTGATGTAAATAAGTTTATGTATGACTATTTAAAATGTATCCAACTATTAACTTTCATCATACCACCTTTCATAGATTGTTTAAGGGAGAAAGGCAGGATGCTTATTGAGATGCTATCTATCTGACATATTCCACTCGAATAATTCTCGTCGTACTCTTTTTACAAACAACATCAACCATCATTGTCAAGTTAACTTCGTGGGTCATAATTAACAGTACAAGGAGCTAATAGACTTCTAGTCAGGGTGTGCCAATGCAGATATGCCACAGGCAATATAAGGCAGCAGTCTTAAATTATATGGTCATGAATTTAGAAACGGACAGCATGTTCCTCTAACCACTGCACAGAGAGGAAGGGAACCAAATAATGAATACAGCAGCCCAGCATGTCACACTCAGCAATTAAACTTCCCTGGAAGCCCTCAAACCGTCAGTGGAGATAGATAGCCTGGAGCCTCCAAAGAGCAATGTAGAAGGTCCAAGCAACGTACTCACCGGGAAGCTGACAGCAGCACCCAACAGGGAACAGTCAATGCTGACCTGAAGGGATCTGCATGTGGCTGAAAATGCTACCAAAGTGGAAAATAAAGCTAGACTAAAACAGCAACAAAGGGGAGCTTTGTGAAGAACAGGTGATACTATGGTCGTGGAGAGAAATTTCCAGTGTGGGAGAAAGTATGTAGTTCAGGGAGGAAGAAAACTCAGGTTGAAGTCAGCAAAGTGAAAGAAAAGGAAGGCAGTAGACTGCACCAGAGAGGCTGCAGTGTGATGTACTCCCAAGGTGGCAGGAGGAGGCAGAGTCCTGTCTTTAGCAATCAGTAATGAACACAGCCCAGGGTCCTTGGCTCCCCCAGCTAAGGGAGAAGGGACTGATTCTTCCAGCAGTGTTTGAGCCCACTTAAAATGTGATTAATTTTCTGAAGGGTAAGCATGTCTATCTGTAGGGCAAACACAGTTGATGAGATTTGTAGCTGAGGCCCCATCATTAAATGTTCAAAGTTTGGCAAGATGAATACAGGCTGGGAGTATATGGGGTTAATGGTCCTATATCTTTATCTCAGCAGGCAGCCAGTACTAGTGTTAATAGCGGGAACTCTCTGAAAGCCATTAGAGGAATTCTGGGGAGCTCTACTACTTCGTGGTCCCTTTCATCAGCCTCTTTAGTATGACAAATAGCTTGAGGCTGCCTGAGGTGTGTGAAAGTGGCTAGAAACATCTGTTCAAAGCCACCATTTTGAATTGTCTTTTCAATGACGTAAAAAAACCACCAACCCAATTTAAGCTGAATATGCATAACTACATTTTCACCAATACATTTTTTCCATTTCTTGACTTTTGACTTGAAAAGCTCATTTGGCCATATAAACCAGATCTCCAGCCAATAAAAGAACACTGAGAAGAAACCTAAGCTTTCTGTGTACATAGGTCTGGACTGCACGGGTGATAATCACCCTTCACTCTAAGTTACCAATGAAAAATATCACTTAGCTCTTTTGCCAGTTTTTTGAAAATATGAGAAGCTGCTTGTGGCTAGAGTTTTTACATTCTCCCTATTCCCCTCTGCAGATAGGCAAGGAGAGGATGGATTTTTCACCACAACCTTCTGACCATCATAAATGAGTCAATACTAGAGAGAATGTTTATACCGAGGAAAAAAAACTCCATAGAAAGATAGTGGCAGGGACTCTGGTATGGCATGACCACAAGTTCAGTGCAGTGAACGAAGTCCTAGTTTGTGCTAAAAGAATGTTTCTAGGGAAAAGCTTTTGCAATATGCAATCACAGAGCAGGTAAAGAAGTTACTGTTTTATTTACAATGCTATGTACTTTATAAAATATTGCTAGCAATACTGCAATTCTTGAATCCCTGGAGTCACTTAAGTCCCTTGAGTCACTTCACTTCTATTTTGTCTTTTTCCAAATCTCAGCACATTGTTTTCAGAAATCGAATCCATTATACTTTTTGTTGTGCATACTATAAATGTTGTAGTCACATACATACATGATGCAGCTGTTTATTTTCAGCTGTTTGTTGGCCTTCTTTATGTTATTCCAACTTCTGAGGTTTTTTTGGTGTCATTTGAAATATGACAATAATAGTTACAATAGAGAACTGGCTGCATATAGTGTTTTTTCCTACTACTTCATATTGAAAACATACTGTTTGTTATTTAGTTCGAACTTTGAGTTCTTTAAAATGGAACAGTCAGAGAATACACAAAAGTTTCTGCTAGTGAGTTCTTTCCATACACAGTCAGTTAAAAAAAAAAAAAAAAAAGAAAAAAGAGAGTCTGCATATTTAACATAATTTAACATCTCTACAGCCTGAGCAATTATCCTAATAGCAGGGAACCAAGGCCTACTGGTAAGTTTTATCCTCCTTTTGTCAGGCTTGTTTCTTTGATATTAGTATCTAGATGCATACCACAGGATGAAACTAGGCTTTATTAAAGGAGGGTCAGCATTCTGTTAATCTAATTTAAAAGCATTAAGGGGAGTAGTGGAGCATTAATTGATTTGTTGGGAGGGTTCTGACTCCAGCCAACCTGATCTTGCTGTTTACACTCTCTTTTCATTTAGACTATATTGAAAAAAACCTACTTGAGCAGTAGTACAATATATATTGTATTTTGTCTTTAATTTTAAAAAAATCCTGTAGCAGATGTTGACACATATATATTACATAGCTACATGTCTTTATCAATGAAGTGACTAAAGTGAAGTGATTTAAAACATCACAACTTTCAGTAATCATCAACGAGTCAGTTTTAACATAATGGTAATAACTCTGGAAAAACTAGTCTTTAGCACTACAAAATTAAACTGTTTCAGTAGCATGGAGCAGGCTGCTTGCAGAAAGGAGAATTACATGCTATGGAAATGTAGTGTTATCAGAACAATCTTGAAACAAATGAGAAAAAATATTTCTGGAGTTGCCTGGATATTTTTTGGATGATGAATTAAAAATCACAAACTGTTAAAATTGTTGAAAACTTCTACATTTACCAATGAAATTTTTGAAGTTCAGATTCTAAAGTATACTTGGAGTACATGCTCCTTTGCTTCATAATTTGTTTTTCCCCATGGCTCCTATCATCTCTCACCCTTCTCTTCTATATGCAATGAAAAAAACTGAAAGAACAAAGGGAAATTTAGTAACAGTCTGGAGAAAAAAAATGTATGGAAGTAGTTATCTGTGCATAAAAAGCATGGACACTCATTTTTATGGATTCATACCAAAGATTGATGAAGCTGGCATTTAAGAAGGTGCAGTCTCTGATGGAAAATGTGATTGAAGTTTTCCCACAGTGGGAGCTTTTACTGGGTTCCCTTCTGTGTGGATTCTCTCCACGTGAGCCTTTTCTTCAGTGGGGACAGTAATAAATGTCTACCAATATCTATTTTGACAAGGCTTGTAGGAGTTATTCTCTCCAACAAATCTACTCCTCTGTCATAGCTGGGTGACTCTGGCCAATGAATAAAAAATTACTGGAGGGAAGACAAGCCTGCATATTTATGCATGATAGTAAGATTTTGTTGGGAGAGAAGTGAAATACCCAAATATTTCCAAAATCTAAATTTTGAAAAATACATATACTTAAAAATATTGTGTAGAAATATTTTTCCTGGTAATTTTTGACTGTATTTTCAGGTCCTTCAAGCCAAGATTATATTAAATTATTTTCAAAGACTTCTATGCAAGAACTTGCAAATACATAAGTCTGTTTACAGACTGCAAGCAGTAAAAAAAAGAAGCAAAATGATTTCACACCTGTATGTGATCAGTTCTATATACTAGAGGAATTTATTAAACTCTTGATTAAACTGATATCAGTTGACTGCAATTAATCAAATGAGTGTGAATCCAGATTTCTTACACAATGTATTTTGTGTAATGGCAGTAATTTGGACATTCAGAGAACGTGCCTTAGATTTAGCCTTGCATAATACTTCAATTGAGAACATATCCATGATTCTGACAGAGATCCTAAAGGAAGGAAATAATCCTGAAAGAACTAGAACCCTTCCTGAGAAGGCTCCAGGTCTATTAAGATGAGGAACAATTGTCTGTGTCGAAGCTAAGGGAAACCTCCTATGCACAACATAAACCCCCCTCATTTACATTGCAGTGGGTCACCAAATCTCTGGGGTACCTAACCTTCCATATATATAGCTATAGTGGAGGAACCCACACCCACAAGTACTGAAAAGGAAAAGACCTACCTGTGTCACTTTAGGTGCATGGCATACTGACAAGAATTTTCCTGGTGGTTGAGGTTGACTTTGTGGAGTTTTCTATCCACATATCCCTAGCCAAGGCAATGCAGGGTACAGAAAATTAGGCACTTGTGAGATACGATCATAGTCACAGTAATTCACTCATACTGTGTCCTGGCTATGGCAAGAGCACCCATCTTTTACAAAGCTTTCCAGCAGTCAGAGAGCTTGAGAACCCAAATCTCAGGCATGGGCTTTAGGCACCACCCTTCTCAGGGAGGCCTGAGGAGCTGTTGCTGCTCTCCAGGTGACTTGGGGGAAGTTGCTGGAAACCACAAATAGTCTAGGGAGAAGGTCAGATCTCACAGCTTTTCTGGCCCAGCAGCAACTAGGCTGCTTCTTTTTTCCCATCCACTGTTGAGGGCACAGTGGCCCATCCTTATTGAGGGTGAGCTGAGAGTGTGTATTGAGAACAGTCAACTTCTGTGGCTAGTTCATCCCCTTGCCACATGGCTGCTCTGGGTCTCAGCTCTTTGAAGTCATTTCCCACTGTGTGACAAAGAGAATGTTCAACTAGAAATGCTGCTCCTTCATGGGAGACATTCATTTGCCCCTCTTACCATGGGGTAAGAAGAAGTTGCTTTACTTCGGTTCCAGCCCCTTCCCTACAGTATCACTTGACCCGGAATTTTGATGACATCAGTCGGTCTCAATAATCGCTATAATTACATATTGAAAATCTATGCTGGAAAGAAGACATTTTGGGAACAAATGAGATGATCTACTCAGGTAGATGTCTCTTGAGAAAGTAAAGTTATTTACCTGCAATTCATACCCTACAAAGATCAGTTTTCATTGAATTAACAGTTTCCTAATTCTTTTCCATTTTGAAGAGTTCTGGTAATCTCTGTTTTTTTCATCTGATTTCTGAGTAATTTGGGGAAAATCTAAAATGTAGCTTGATGAATACTAAACCAGAGCATTTGCAAACACCTGTTTCAATTATGCCAGCTTTTCAACTTTAACCAGGTCACTTTTTATTTAAATGCTGAATCTTTTTAAGTCTGCCTTTTACAGCAGCATTTGCTTTTCATGTTTATGTAATGAGAATGTCACTGCCAAATAAACTGGTTAAAAAAATAATACTTTTTGATTTTGCAACCTTGAAATAGTTTTCGTTTCTGTTTTCTTAAACTGTTTTCATAAGTAAAAGAAATAAAAAGAAGGCAAAACTCACAGCTGAAATCCTGCTTTCCTGCAGTAAAAGAAGGAGTTTGTCATGCTAAAGGCATTTCAAAGTATCTGAATGCTGATGCTCAGACACTTAACTTGGAACGGGGGTACCCCAGTGCGGTTTAAATTCTCACATGTTTTGTACAGGCCTGCTATTACATTACTCTAAACAAAATGCACAGAAGCCAGAAGAGAGCACTTAAAAAACCAAAACCCATCCCAGAAAAAAAGCAGTGTATTTTGAAGATCCCTCCACATTTTTCTTTCTCTGGAAGCCATGCTTCTTCAATAATTCAGGAGGAGCAAGAACCAACAGATCTTGCAGCATATTTGATGTGCCAGCAAACAGACTGGAGATTGTTTCATTTCAATTAGCCCCTTTGTTGCCAACAAAAGACTGACAAACACACTGAGAGAGGGACAGGCATATGGCACTTTTGCTTTCCACGTTGCTTTTCATTTGATGATAGTCCTCTTATCGCAGCCTCTCGCCGATTCCCCCGCCTCGTGCCCGCTTCTTCCTTTGCCATACTTTATCTACTATTGTTCTCCTTGTATCATCTTACTTGGGATCAAGTGATTCTCTCCAGCACAAAAATAAGAAGACGTATTCTTTTTCAGCCTCTTCTGATCTCCCAGGCTAATTGGCTCAGGTGTAAACCAAGCCAGCAGGGCTGCGACTTTGATGTGACACTTTAGAGCAGCGCACCTGGTAACATCCCTGTTTGTGTGTCAAATACCAGCCGGCCTTGCCTGCTGCTCAAACCCAGCTAATAAAAACGCTAGTAATCACGTTGTATTACAAGGCTCAAATTCATGCTGTTACTTTATTGCAAGGTTGTCATTAATTTTGCAGGGTGAACCTGGAATCCGATCTGACCTGTTTTTAATAAGTGTGGGTCTGTGTGCAAGTGTGTAAGTGAGTGACAGAAAGGTGACTGCCAGCTGTTTCTTCTTTACATATGGTGTTACCCTTTGCTTTGATCAATAATGCTGTTTCACTTTAAAAAGAAACTCATTTTGTAAGGATGCAGAAGAGGGGCCTTGCTACCTCCCTTGTCGCTGTGGTTTATTTGTAAAGCATACACAATTAGGGAAAGGTCAGTCAACAGTAAGTAATATCTTACTGCTTTGCTAGAGATTGTTGGCCTCTTTTGCTCTGTGGAGCTGGACCTGTCGTTGAACAGTTGTCTTATTACTGTTGCTTGTAATGGTATTTGGTAGAATTACAAACCTAGGTAAAGCCTGGGAAAAATAATAGTAATTAAAAAAAAATTGCAAAACACTGTCACGTCTAAAATGAAAAAGTCAAAATTATTCTGAGTCACAAGCACTCTTTTTAACTCCAGTCCAGTACAAATGTAATTATACTTGCATATAATATATATAAAACTATACACATATATGTGCATATGCATCTTTGAGTTTTAAAGTACTAAATATTTTCATTTTCATTGTGGGGAAAATGTTACATCTTCCAAAACTCTGCGTAACTATAACCATAAATACCTTCAATATTTAACAAATATGTTATCAACAATGAATTTATTGTCTGATCAGCCAGGAGCCACTAGAATTTGTATTGGTGAGTTAGGAATGCAGGATAACAATAAGATTTTATTTTTGGATATAGAATTTTCATCAAACGACTTTTGAACATTGCTGTTACTCCTTTTGGTCACAGTAGAGAAATATTTTTGAATGCTGAAAGATAGAGACACATCGTACAGAAGCTAAAATGCATGAGAACCTGGAATAAGGTAAGCACCTAAGTAATTAGCAAAACAGATTAATGGCTTTTTTGAAATTTAATGAAAATGATAACTAATTTCTGGAGATACTGAGAAAAAAATATTTAAAATCCCTAAACTGAGAATTAAAGGGAAAAAATAATTGAAGGTGGAGAAAATATGCATCAAAGGTTCCTTTTCTTTTCTTTTTTTCTCTTCTTTCTTTTTTTTTTTTCACAAGTCCATGGAACACAGATTTTGAGCTTTCAGTTTTACAGCATGGCCAGGAGTCCTTAGATGAATACTGGAAATTAGCAGCTCAAACTGAACTCCTCAGCACCACAAAGTGAGACATTTAGTGCTCTATTTGCACTGCAGGCACTCTGTTGTCTGTAATGACTAATAAAACCCAGTCAGATTTTCCCATAGCAGGGGTGCTTTGTACTGCCATAAATATGTTCCTGTAAGTTAAAATTCACTATGCTTATAGAGAAGAGCTGTAAATTCACAATGCCCAAAACATGAGTTAACTAAATATGAAAATAATAGTGGTTCACATAAAGAATTTTTCTGGTAAAAATTTTCCAAATTTTACAAACAGTAACTTACTGTTAGGCTCAATTGTATTTAATGCTGTCTTGAATTGTCTGCGCAAAAGGGCTGAAAAACACGTTGATGGTACATGTGGCGAAGCACTCTGAAGAAACCCTCAGATATTATCAGTAAAACCAGAGAGAAGGTGAGGTAAAAATACTTTACATCACCTTTACGTCATCAATACACTCATGATGTAAAAAGTGCAATAGTAAAGCAATCCACCTGATCAAAAAATAATCCAAAGTTTATACGAATATATAGCTAGTAGAAAGCAGAAACCTGAAAAACGTGCAATAAGGACACAAAAACAGGTTAGCACAGTTTTCAATTGTATGCTTAGAGGCCTTTGTTGTCTATCCTTTTCAGGTAACTTAATCTGTAACATTACATCCTTTTCTGATCACGTCATTATTAGAAAAAGAATGAGAAATTGGAGGTAGCTCAAAGGAATGCAAAAAAAAAAAATCAACTGGTAGATAGAAGTAACCGATTTGCAGGGCAAATTTACATGTCAGAAGCTTCATGTCTTTCTTGCAATAGAAGTTAAAAAAAAAGAAACCCTAAAAGGGTTTTGCATTTGTTTCCTGTATTGACTTCAGTGAGAACATTAATAGACTCTCACAGAAACAACTGTGAATTGCTGGCAGGCAAAGATCATAAGAGCAAAGCTAGAATAGACAGTTATTTTGAGGAAGTGAGAGCAATACATTAACTATTACTGTAGAAAGTGAGATAGATAAAAATTGAATATAAGGAAAATATTTCCTTGCAGTTTGGCTTTCACACTAGTGAAAATGTCTTCATCTACACTTTGAAACCTGCACAGAACAACACAAAGCATCCCAGTGATGAAGAAGGAAAAGGAGGACACAATTTCTGTCCCACTTTCCTGACCCTGTAAAGGTTTGGGACCACTGAAATCAGTCTTACTCCTTTCTTTCCTCTTAGAAAAATTCTGTGCCCCATCTTTAATCCCCATCCTGGAAACGGTTTGAGAAACCGTTTCTCTTCTACCTCCCAAAGTCAGAAGTGGAGTGCTCCCTCCCTTGCATAAGTACGTTTTCAATGTTCTCTTGAAATACCAAGTGGTATTATTTGGAATGGAAATCTGAGAAGAGATACCTACTTAGACCACTAATAAAAGACAGTTGAAAATCACATTACTGTTGTCTACTGCAACAAGTTATAGCACATGTTTTGTTGTGTTTGTTATTGTTGCTGGTTGACGGAAATGTAAAAACAAATCTTCATTGTAGTCCTATTCTGTGTCTCCTGGCACAAGGCTGTAAGAGGCTCTTCTATTTTTTTTTGTTGTTGTTGTGACCTGTCCTCGAGGATCTGTAGGAGTGTATTGTGCTTAAGGCGAGTTGTGAAGTGGGCATTAGCTGTCATGGGAGGAAGTATCAAATTCATCAGGAAGACACTACATATTAGCTTTCTATAGTGAAACAATTGTTACTTAGTTTAATAATGAGAAAAAAAAATCTTAAAATCTTACTTTCATTTTTTAGATTGATGGTATAATTCAAGGTACAAGTAGAAATCATATAATTGAACTGAAATGTTTTTGTTAATCTGATTAATTTCTATTACTCTTGAAAGAAAAAGAATCTAAAATATGACAATTCTGCCTGTATTTTGCACCTTCTCATTGCCGTGACTTTTTTTTTTGCTGATTTCTTATTTTTTTAAAGGCATAGATACTTAAAAGTTCTAGTTTTCTCTTGGATTTGCAAGTAAACATAGTGGTTGTTTAAATAAATAACTAATTTAGATTCTTATTGACATGGTCCTGAGCCTGCATTTTTTCTGATGTTCTTTGAAGAATTACCCTTGTGCACCCTTGACATTTCCAGGGTGGCAATGAAATAGCGTGTCTTGGAAGAGTTTCAAAACCTGGCCTTTGGATTTTAATTATTACTGAGGGTAGGAAAGCCTGCAGAGGAAGAAACTATTTTAACTGTCCACCCTTTTTCCTGAAAACAGTACTAATTAACAAAACGAAATGAAATGAAATCAGTGTTTGTCTGGTACAAAAAGAATAGGCTAAAAGAATATGTGAGACATTATAATATATGCATGTTTTATTAAAATAATTATGGGCCAGGTTCTATCCATTACTTAGGCCCTTTATTCTATAATTAGGCTCAGTAAATCAAGTGAGGGACAGATACCTGTTTTAGGATGGTTTAGTATCTGGCACTGGGGAATCCATATTCTGTGCAGCTGTCCCTCTTCTGCCTCCTTTCTGTAGTCTTCTCTGATGGAGTAGCTTCTTCATTATCAGTATCTGTCTCTTTTGAATGCAATACTTCTGTCAAACTAGGGGACACTTTCTCACACAGTGGAGCAATGCATAATCTGCATTGCTAATAATGAGGATGCCAGTTTATCATTCTGCACAAAGTGAACTTCCTTAAGCGGTACGTTCATATGTATGTAAAGATTATTGTAACAAGCACCATCATGGCTGCTATTCTAGTCACTAACATCCAAGAGAGGTGGGAATCCAAGCACTTACCCCAAGCTGGAGCCCCTCTCCCCAGCACCACCAGCAGAGAATGTTTTGGAGAGTGTAGCTGAAGATCACTGGGTTACTGTCTGTGAAATATTTTATAAAAGATTTTTTTTTGTGGGGGGTCGAAAGAATAATTTCCTTCTTATGTCCCCCTTCCTTGTTCCAGGTAAGTGTATTTAAAAATCCTCATATAATATTACTAGAGAAACAATCAACACAGAATTTGGGGGGTTAGGAAAGATATTATTTGGTTATGTTTTCTTTTTGTGAAGGGCCTGAAGTCTGATCAGCAAATTTGCAACAACCGTAATGGCATAGAGTAATTCTTTACTTTTAAAAAATCTATTAACATTAATTTTTTTCAGACTGCATTTATTTTTTTCCCAACACACAACTGAGAAAACAATGTCCTCATACAACTTTCAGCCTCTTTCAGTTTATATCTTTGGATAAGGTTTCACACTGCAATTTTCAACATTTGTTAGAAGAGCTGTGGGATATATGTCATTGAGAAGGAAATCCCAACAACCAACTACAGAAGACTGCACAGTATGAGTTCAGTGACATTATGCTTCTTATCTTTGTAGAGGAAGTTTCTGAGAAGAGTGTGGCAAACCTTTAAGATAGTGGTTAATATATGTGTAAGTGTCTATAGAAATAAATTTTTAAAAAAGTTTGGGGAGTAAATGTATTTTAATAACAGCTATTGTGCTCCTCCAACAAATGTCCAGCCCTACCCATGCTTTATTATATTATTTGCATTAATCCATTCTTTATTTTTTTGTTTGTTGGTTTGTTTTTTTTAAATTAAAAACCTGCCTCACTGCTCTCTGTGGAGTAAGCAGCAGAAACAAAAGAAGCCAGCCCTGCCTAGTTTTTCTGGTTAACTTAAATCTATAAGGAGAAGCTCCATTCACTAGTACAGAAACTCCCTATACAAGCCAGAAATGTAAGTTTTTCAGAGCCAATTTGTTTGTGTAAGATTTTCTGTTCTCTTTTGCTTTTCTTGCTTACTTTTTGTTTTTTCTTTTTGCCTCAAGGTGAGAAACTTTATTCTGGTCTACCTTCCACCATTGACCTAGTACCACATCATTGTATTTTCTTATCTGTTTGATTGTCATCACTTTCTCTTATATATTTTACAAAATACATGCACAAACCTTTTACCCTTAAGGCTAACACAGCAGTGGTCTATCTAGTCTCCACAAATATTTTTTGATTTCTTGGCTCTCAATGCCAGCCAGACCACTAAGTAGTTAGACCAGTGATCACGACTATGGATGCTGAAGTAACCACAGAAAGGTTTTACCACCATTCTGTGATGATCAGTCTTTCTGCAGACTTTATTTCCCATTTCTGTTATGCTCCTTTAAATGAGTGGATCAAGTGCAACTCTGGGAGGAAGGGAGAGACTGCCTCTTCCCTTAGAGAGCAAACGAGCATGTTGGGGCAGAAAGGTTTTGAGACCTCAGCGTGTGGTGGAAATAGTATAAACCTGGGAGTGTGCAGCTCCTGCAGGGAGATTGAGAGACCACAGGAAAGAGCAAGGATCAAACAGGCAGGCTTCTGAGGGAACGAAAATAGTGTAGCAAGGCCCAGAGGGGACAAAGGCAGAGCTTGCTGCAACTCAGAAAGCCTCTGAATTGCTTGCCTAGAAGAAAGACACAGTGGGCAGGCGACAGCTGATTGTAGAAATAATTTTCATTTCTGTTCTGTCTTCTCTGCTTGGAGTTCACTCAAAGAATGTTTCTTACAATTATTATGAATATTACTATTGATAGCATCACTAACAGAAGTTTTGGAAGCCTTTTACTCTCTTTTTGGAGCTCCTTTTCAGAGGTGATGTACATAGCTCCACCTCAAGATTTCAGCCAATACAAAGTCCTGCCACAGGAACATATCAAACTATGTATGGATGGTAGAAAAAACTGAGTATCTTACCTAGGCTCAATATTCAGATCCATTTCTTCTAAAAACACTGTTATGTTTTTAACTGTTTTGTTTTGTGCAGCTCTTGAATATTGAGATGAATCATGAGTTAAGTTTCTGATCTCCCTCACAAAATTTATGAAGAACCCTAAAAAATCAGGAAAAGGAGGTGACCCTGCCAGGGGACAAACAGAGTAGCTAGTGTTAGTTTTCCTGCTAAGTAACTTCTGACCTGAGTGTAATCACAGTGTATTCTACATCCAGCAGTATGTCTTTTAAGACAAAACAGGTAGTGATAGTCAATTTATTAGCTACTCCTTTCCTATTTAGATGGCCTGAAGACCATTATGTCTGCGCTTGGCATTTTTCTTAAGTACACAGTGGGTTTTTTGTAACAGAACAGTTCTATCTTGCTTATGAAACCATCTTTCCTCTTGTGGGGTCTTTGAAACCTTTAATGATTGTAGTGAAGCTGTGCATTGGGTCACCAGTCCTATCATTTTATTATTCTTTTGGTTTTCAGGGCATAATTCTGCCTCTGACACTATGAACGTCATGGTATTTTTCTAATTTGTTTAGAATTTTCAGCTGTAATACTAAGTGCATTGAATAAAGATGATGATGTTTCTTTACAGTATAAAATGTGACTAAAATCCAGGTTTCTTTTTGGTATTTTTCATATTACTGTCATTCTTGTATAGCCTTCCATGCATCCTAACCCTCTAGCTTTATTATTTGATGCCAACCAATCTGAAGTTATTTCCCTCCTTGTTTTCCCTCACCTCCATTATCATTCATTCTGAATTTGAAACAATCCTTAATTTTATATTCTTTGCGTTTACTGCTTTCCATAATACGTGGAAATTCACCCCATCCCTTTAAAAAAGAAATTATTTTGCTGATGCTTACCCAAACAGTGATCTGGGTGAAGCTGTGACACAGTACTGTGTTTGTCAGAGAACCTGGGAAATTTCCCAGAGCCATAGTTTTCTTTTCCTTTGGTATCTTCTTTCTTTGGGGTCTTTTGATTTCTTATTTTACATTCTGCTACTGTGTCTCAGTGGCTCAGCTTGTACTTTGGATTACTTTTCTGATATTTGTCCTGTTTTGTTTCTTCTTTACATTTAAGAAGTCAGTTTGTATTTCCTGCTTTGAGAAAGTCCTTAATATCATCCGTTTCCTTCTCTACCCTAAAGCAAGCTACGACAGATCGCAAAATATTGTCCCCGTCTGCTCTCAAACGTAGTTTCTTATTTGTGGTTCTGTTTGTAGAAAGGATTCAAAGGTTTATAGACACATTAACTCTTTAGCTCTGAGAGAATTTTTCTTTGTTTTTCATGATCATACCTTCCATTTTATCAGAATTTTCCAGTTATATCCTTCCGCCCTCACATCTTTAATTTAAAACACAAATCTGCTTGGTTTTAGTCATATTTTTCTCTGTGCTAAGTTCCTCTAAGTAGACTTAAATTTTATGAAATTTTATCTCTTTAGAGATTAATTCAACTAAGTTTCTCATCTTCTCTGTAGTATAGGCTGTTTCCCACTCTGATAGCTGGCTGTAGATGGCTCTGCGTCCATTACAATATTCAAGTGTATTCACTCCTTTCATACTCACCCAGATTATATTTTTTTTAATGAAAGCTAAATTTGTTCAATAAAAGATATTTTTGTTAAAAACTGATGTTATTTCCTGTAGGTCAGCCAATGGTATTTCATGCTGTCCCTTACTGGGTGCTCAGTGTTTTCTGTCAATACCTCACCGTTACTGGAGTTTTCATACTGTGTCTGTTTTCATTTTCAGCACGTTTCTTTTTCCTTCCATGTTTCCTGCAGATTAAATACTATTATTCCAGTTTTGCAGATTAGGGCCTTGAAATTCATACTAGCCTTTTTTTTCTTCCAGTTCAAGCATACTACATCTGAAGAAACAGCATGAAGCTCTTTAACCCTCTAATTCTGCTACATCTTTACTTTCATGTGCGATAAGGTTGAGCGTACAGCTATCGGTGAAAGCTATTGCTTCAGAGTATAGCGAAACACTGTAATTTTTTGGTATTTTCCCATTCCATTCACATGCAAGCATTTTGTTGAGTAATTTAGCCATTACTGAACTCTGAGCTAAGATCTTCTTGAGCTACTCAAACTAAAATGCATCTTTTCTTGTCCTGATACAATTAATTAAGAATGCATTAACATAAGAGTAGTTACCTTTTTCTGTAATGTATATTATATTGTACTCATTAAGGCTGATTTTCATTTTCTAGTTCATTGTTCCTGATCACTTTACCAGATTAACTTGTTCCAAATATTCAAGTTCAGAGATCATTGTGAGGATAAACCTGAAATAACTTTGTGGTATCATGCTTCTCTCCTTTTCCAGATCATTAGAATACAAATGAGCAGTGCTGATCTTCAGGCAGGACATGGGGGCATCTTGATTTCACTGTTTTCCCACCATGAAACTTATCATTTATTCCCTCTCTTCTTGTCAGTGCTGCTATTTGCTGCAACACTGTCTTTAGCAAGAGGACCTTTACCAAAGACTTTGTGAAGGTTCTCACACACTGTGTCAAGCAGCTCTCCTTTATCCGCTACTTTGTCAATACTTTCAAGCAATTTTAATGCATTTTTGTACCCCTACTTGTACCTCTCCTCATACACACATGTTCTATATTAAGTCGTGCCTTACTTCGCTCAGCTACTTCCTAGCCCTGGTTTCATGCAATTACCTTCACAAATAGACCGTTTCAACTCTCTTTATGCAGGGCTCCTCTTTTGTTTTCACCTGGCCTTCCCTGACCTGATCTCAGTGAGGTCAAGAGCTGTTCTGAAATCCCATTAATCCCAGCCAAGATTACACCACATCTGGCCATCAGTATTGGGTTAGCTGCTGTCTTCAAATACTGCATGATCGACTGTTTCTGTAAAGCACCACAGAAAATCTTGTATATTAAGGAGTCTGGAAAAGCTAAAGAGCACATGGGCTAAGATAGAAGCATTTGCAAAGGTTCGTGAATGTCAAACTTTTTTTTCTACTACTTGACTTCTTTTTTATATTCCTTCCCTCACAAATACACTGAAATAGAATGATTTTTGAAAACATAGCTTGAAGTAAAATGTTACAGTAATCAAGACTTTTTGATAACTTACAAAACCCATAATGAATTCCTCAGGCTTAAAATATTTAAGGATAAACTTAAAGAGAGTTAACAAAAATCTTCAAGAATATAAATATGCAGTTTGGACTCTCAGACTACTGTATCTCTGTCTTTTAGTGAGGCCATAAAGTTATTAATTTTAAAGACATGCCAGATTATTTTCCTTTTTTTTTTCTATTTTTTTGCATGGGCCCCTCACTGGAACAAAACCCGGAGAGTCACTCAGAAAAATTCTTATTATTTCCAGTGGGAGTTAAACCAATTTGCCTTGCCATATCAGAAACAGAAAGACCATACTGAATGTGTTTCTAAGAATTTAGAGAAAAATGATGTTACATTTCAGAATCTTTCACTAATAGGAAAAATGCATTAAATCTACTGGCAACACCAAGTCAGTATTTACCACAATTGATTCTTTTGGAGAGTCTAGTATTACAGCAGTTCATTTGGATTAGCTCAGTTGTCCATTAGCATCACTAGCTCCCATCTGATATTATCTGGGAGGGGCACTTAAGAAGAAAGTAAAAGAGGACAAAGCGTGCAGTAACTGCTGTCCATTTCTACTTCCAACCTCCAGAGGAAAGCCAAGCTGCTGCATTTAATAGCCCTTGATGAACCTCTTTTCCCATGAAGTTGCATAATTGTATTTTAACTCACATAGACTTTTGAAATGTAAAACATCCTGTAGCAGTAAGCTTCAGGTTTGTAGGGGAGAGGTGATTTCTTTTTTTAAGCTATATATATACCCTTGGAAGATATACTTGGAGGAAATGGACAAGATATGTTTCTGAATGGAGAGGCTTTTACTCTCACAGAGAAAGGCAAAGATAAACTTATCTTCAAAAGTTAAAAAGAAACTTAGAAGTCACATATTAGAAGCCACAGGTCTGAGAGGAGAAGGAGGTTCCCACCAGGTAGACCAGGAATCTGAGAGGAGCTGCACAAAAACCCACATCTTGATTCTACACCCTCCCCCCCCTTTTGTTTCTTCAACAGAAATACTGTGACAAAAACAAAGTCTTTTTACACTGCTGCTTACCAGTTGTTGCACTGTTGTGGGGACAACTTTTTTTTTCCACATTCACATAACTGCATCTGGGGAGAAAACAATCAACTTTGTTCTGCCCCTGAGTCTAGTTTTAGTATGGATGTCTTTGGATTGGTGGGTGTGGTGGATTTGGGGAACTGTTTGTGTGGATCCTAAAAGATCCCTTTTCCTAAAACTTTTCCCATAATCAGTAGAAGTTATAGTTTGCCAAAATGCCTACCTAGCTTTGTTGCTGAAACAGGTATATTTCACAAGGGCTTGTTTCTTAACCAGTTAGGGGCACCAATTCATTTTATTTCTATCTGCTCACTGACCTTTGACTTGCCTGTCATGCACGAGCCATCCTGATGAGGAATCTCCCACCAAATTACTTTTGTACTCAGTGAAATACAAAAGAGTTTGTACTCTGCAATGGGAAGGAATGGCAGGCCTGGATTAAAAAATAGTCACAACCCATACATTGTTTTGAAAAATAGGTCCTTAAATAAATGAAGTAATTGTTGGCAATGAGAAACTGCTAACTTCATCAGGTTCTCTGCTTGTTTTTAGGAAAAAACCAACAATGAAGTGTCCTTCCTCACTCCCCAGAGAAGAAGGAAGAGGTGGAAAGGTCAAGCAGGGCACATTTACCATGGAAAGTGCCCATGGCTAGCCCATATTGGAAAGTATTACTTGCAGGTGGAGCCAGTGACATGAGAGGTGGAAGGGGCCTTGGCTGTGTGTGACAACACAGTGATGGGTTAACAACTTGTACAGATAACTAACTGGTAAGCACTGACACTGTTAATACTTCATAGAAGGTGAAAGTTGGTCAGGTGGACCAAGAAACATGAGTCCAAAGCCTGGCCTGTAAACCAACCCATCAGGTTAGGAACTTCTTCCTCTTCCCTCCAGCTGGACATGGGAAAACTCCAGTTTCCTGTCTCCCAGTCTCATGCTGCAATCGCTGCTTCTGATCTTTCAGCAGGGACTGCAGACTGTCTTTGCTGCTTTCCCGAGTTCATGTAAAAACCTTTGCTAACCTTCTACCCATAGGTACAGGCAGTTTACCCTTGACTCCTCAGATAGGTAGCAAAGCACCAAGTGATGAGGAATCAGAAACAAGACTGACAGAGGCAGAGGGAATCCTGCATTATTCCTTGGCACTTTTTGGTTCAGCTATGTGGTCTCTCCCATGATGTACTGAGAAGTCTCTGTTACCACATAGGAGGTAGAAAGACATAATTTGATGGCTTGCTACTACAAAGAAATGTTGTCAGATTATAAATCTTCAACAGTACTTTGGAGAATGTTGAGGGACCCATCTGCCTCTTTCTCATCCCATCAGCTGTAGACCAAATAACCTATAGCTGGCCTGAAAAACCATTGACATAAGCTACCTCTGACTGAATTAAAAAAGTAATGAGTTGTACCATTGTTTGACTTGAGGGTCCCTGAGACAGGATAGAGATAAGGAAAGTGGAGTGAAGTATATTTAGAAAGACAAAGAAGAGTATATTGCAAGTAAAGTAGGAAAAACATCGGCCTAGTCAAGTGGAAGTACCAGACTTGAATAAAGAACTGGAAAAAATACAAGGAATGACAAAATCAAGGAACTTGTGAACTCTACAGGCTTATGAACATGCTGAACATCAAGAAGCTGAATCCAACAGAACTTTTCTAGTAGACCACCTTCTGGTTCTAAAGACTGATCACCAAGCTGCCAAGATCTTGTTACCAGAGTTGTGTGTGTCTCCAATAAGGTTTCAGAAGACAGACTGCTTCACTTGCTGCTTGCTTGGTTATCTGCTATCTAGATTTATCACTGTAGCAACAGATTTGGTGTCTCTGAGTGGTCAGCAGAAATCAAGCAAACTGAGATGGATAAGGCTTCTACAGCCTTCCAGTCCCGATGGGTAGGTGCTCACTGTCTTTGTCAGGCAGTGGGATCACAGTATTTCCAAACCTACCCCCTTTGCTATATCAGAAGATGTTGACTAAAAGACAGAGCAATAAAAAATCCCTATTTCTCCATTTGTCAGGTGGGGCATTGCAGCAACCTGAGACTTACCAAGTAGTATGCTAGCAGTTAGAAGGCAGGCCAGTGGCAGCCAGAAAAACACCTAAGCCTAAAGCCAAGATTAAAATAAGTGTTCCAATTCAACACTCTCTGGTTGTCAGACTCAAGTATTTTGTCTTGCAGTGTTGCAGAGAATTTCTGGTATTCCAGTATTTTTGTCCCATAAAACTTTCAATATAATTTGACTTTATTTTAAGCAGCAAACAGACTGAAAATTTGAAAAGAGAATGCTCTGAAGGAAAGCATGCATCAGCCTGGGAAAAAAGTCAGCCTGGCTTTTCATCCAGCTGTAGCCTTCCTTGTTCTGTTTGTCAGGCCTTTGCTGGGCCACTGGATGACAGACACTCGCTTACTCCCATGTTGGCTGTATGAACAAGCTCTCTGGCACCTAAGCCATGCTGCTTGATGCTAAGATCCCATAGCTGCTGTCCAGTGACAGCACCAGAACTAGTGTGGCCATATCAGCAAGGCAGGGCAGTGGACTTAGTCTGAGTCTAGCACCACATTAGTGCTGCTCTTTTGATTCCAGGACCTGAGCCTACAGTGCTGGTGGTGCTGCTTGTCTTTTCTTCCTTTATCTCTATTAACAAAAAATCTTTGGTCATACTCTTAAGTTTCTCAATCGCCTCATGACAGTTCTGGGGAATCGTGGCTGCCTTCTAGTCTCCAATTTACTAAAATAAACTAATTTTTAATTTTTATTTATGCTTTTAAATACTTACCTTTATAATTAAGTCATCACCATCCTAGATTTCTTGCTAAAAGTAACATGCTGTTGTTTGTTTACTGGACTTCAAGTCTAAGTATATAGTTATAAGTATGTCTCATGAAAATGTCTGCAGGTGTCAGAAATACCTTGTTCACTAAATCTGGTAATCTGGTGGGCTGATTTTTCTTGTCTTTAGTCTGAGGGGCTGTCATAATCAACTGGGATTGTAGTAATGGCATTTGCATCACAGAAATAATTTGGACAGGTGCAATGAGCCAATTAAAACATAAGCAAACACAAAATGCTTAGATTCACTCCAGCAGTTTAATTTTTTTCTCAGTCCTAAAGTCAATTTGCAATTAATTTAATACTAAAGCAGAAATGACAGACGATCTAATTGTTAATGTGGTACAAGTTTAGAAAGACATTAGAGTACCATTCTGGAGAACTGTTGCACATAATTGCTCAGGTGTTCAGAACACATTTCATTCCCCCTGCTGTGCAAGGACTTCTGTTCCTGGATTTTCTTTCAATGGTTCCCCCAGAAGTGGGATTAAAAGTAGAAACTTAATGATAATGAATTGAATTGTTCACATCTAAAGGGGGCTGATTGGCAGGCTGCCGGAGACAAAGAGATCCCTGACGAATGTTAAAAAAACAAAAGTAATTGGATTACACAAAGAAAATAAGATAAACATTCATTAAAATTACAGTAACAGACTGTGATTAATGAGCATATACAAGTGCAAGCAGCACATAGTCTTTAGGCCCTGCAAGGCCTACATCCAGTGGTATAATTAATAATTTTTAATTGTTTAGTAAGTAATTGTTATGCACTTTCCAGTTCAAAAGACTTGAACTTGTTTTCCCTAACCTGATTTTATCTGTGACTACTACGGAGTCATCAAAGGTATTGTAATTGGTAATGAAGTTTAGCCTGCCCTTTTTTTGACTGTGAAATTTGAGTTTATGTGGTTCTGCTTGGGAAAGTCTTCACAGAACTTGAAGAACTCACCGTGGAGGAAAGTTCCATGTATCTGTTTTTCCTTAACATAGCAAAAAAAGTTTCATGTGTGGACATCAGCATGTTTAAAGCTGGTGAAAACAGCTGGTTTTGTACATTAGGTGGAAATTTTATCTCTGCTGGTTACATGAGCTTGTTCAGCAAGAACCTGGTGATTGAGTCAAAATACTCTGCTGGGCTGGAGATAAAATAAACCAAAAATGTAGGTTTGAGTTTTACTTAAGGACTAAGAGGACCTGTTGTAGTTTTTTGGAAGTTCTCAAAATGCTTTGATTGCGATGGCAGCTGTAGAACCAGGCCTAAGCCATAAACTGCAGGAGAGAAGCAAGCTGACAACTCTTGGTCTGTCCTTTGGTTCCAAAATCCTTAACAACATGGTTCAAGAGCTCCAAGTTGAGTGCAAGAGAGCAGGTGGTGTCTATATATCTACACCTTTCAGAAACAGTGAACCTTTTAAGGGTCTTAAGTTCTGTACCCTTCATAAGCCTTCTGCCTGAACGACTGCTTAGCAGGCTGTCTACAGGATGCCATACTGCTGTGTTTGGGTGCAGAAGAGCCCTGCAGGCTTTTGGAAGTCTTTCTGAATAGACAGGCAGTGCTGGTAGGGAAGAGCAGTGAGTTTGGGGAGAATAAAAAAAATATGGTGCTTGCAAATTTGGAGTCCCACAGGAGAAGCTCTGGAGAGGAGTATATCCATCTCCTGGAGTCCTTGGGAAACTTGCCAAACGTATTACATCATGATTACTGATGCACTCCTCACTGTCTACAGTGATCTCTCTCAACAACAGCAGCAAATGATTGTCAAGTCTTCTAGCTGCTGGGAGCACTAGCTGTGTTTCAGTGGCTGCATTTTAGTACACGCATTAAAGCAGTGGGAACTTTGCAAGCCCTCTTCTTAAATAGTGTATCCCTGGCTGACCAAAATCAATGATGAGTATCAATGTCAATACTGTCATCACTCAATGTCATCAATATTATTGTTCCTTAAGGTTGCCTTTCATAAGGTTTTCATCCCTATTGCCAATGCAGAACTACTCTACTGACATTGTTACCCAGCTTGTACGCCTGCTGGGGATTTTGAAAGCCTGTTTGAAAACTTTTGCCTTTTCCCTAATGTTCCCTTACGAACACAACTACATTGGCAGAAAGCAATGGGTGATTCATAGGATGTTGATGGATGTTGAGGCTGATGGATGTTGAGCAGGATGGGTGACAAAGGACCACACACCTGCCTGTTTCCTGTTGAAATGCCTTCTCTTCCTGACTGATATGGTCAACTTGAGTATTTGGGGCCACAGACACATTCTTGCCAGAAGCTACCACAACTCTTTATTATAAAAGAGCTCTTCTGATATCCAGTGCTGTGACCCAAGAAGAAAATCTCTTATGCTTTTTTTTTAGTAAGTCTTTGCCTTAAAAGATGGTTGTCTGTGGTATCAGTGGCATCTGCTCAGAGCTGTATTTGTTCAGTGCTCCCAGTGCAAGCTATAAAATTCAGTGCCCATAGTAGTACAAAATTACTACTAAGATAGGGAAATTCTGTATTGCCTTTTCTTTTCAAAACCTGACAAACTATGGAAACTCCTGCAAAACTTATCCTCTTGAAAATGCTGTCCTCTCACTGCTGCAGACAATTTTTACCATATATGAAAAAATCTGGCTTTTGTGCATAAATTGTGTAATGAAGAGACCGATGCCCTTCCATTTTCTCTCTTCTGTAACTCAGAATGGCAAGTATCAAGCAAAGATATTTCAGTCCCTTTTATATTATGGTCAGGAGGAATGAGAGTAGCCCCATGAAGCTGGGAGAAGAAACACAGATCTTGAGGGGTTTGAAAGGAAAAGACATATCTCTAGGGGACTGGAGTTGAAGAATCAGCTTGGGTTTTAGAATGAAAAACATATACACCAAGATTGTAGGTGGTTTTAGTAGAATTTTTCCTAATATCTTGAATTTGGAAAGGTACATATAGGTGTCTTTTATGTATTACTTGCATCTTTCTTTATATGCTAGAGTATGTAAAGCTTACATTCCTGTCCTATGCACCAGAGTACCTGTTGAGAACATAGGGTATTTAATGTGTCAGAGACAGATATTTATTCTTTTTTTTTCCTATTTCACAAACCGTAAGCATGGCAGAGCATCTCTCCAGAGGTTCTGCCCTACAATGCTCTTTGGGGCACAGAGGTTCTTGCAACCTGTCCCTACAGTCTGGGTGAAGAGGGGGAGAGGAGCATGGTGAAGAGGGGAAGATGAGCATGGCCCAGTTTTCTCTATAGTCCAGACATGCACAAGATTAGTGGTGGGCTAGGAAGTCTTTTTGCAAGTGCTATAAACATCCACTGCTGTCTGCCAGAAATCTAGGCATGAAGAGTGGCCCCAGGTCTGTGGAAACACAAATGTTATTGTCGAGAGTTTCCTCTTGTTTGATCTCATGTTCCTCAGCTATAGCCCAGGCGTTGACTCTTAATATCTTCACTGTTTCCATGTCAATGTTTTCGTTTCCAACCACAGTGCACTTTACATGCTTCCTGCTGTACATAAGGGTCCTGTTGTAGCCATGGTAATCCCACAGGGATATTAAGAACAAGCAGCTAACATTATCACGAGTGGTTTCCCCAATAGGATTATTTTTAATTGGATCAAAGTCTTTTTGAAAACTCTTAAAAATATAGTTTATATTTGTCCATCATGGGTAAAGGTATTATAATGCTATTCCTGCTGGTTTAGAAGAAATGTTTAAAAAAAAAAAAAAGAAAATGTAATTTTAAGAAATTGTGTCAAGCCACACCCACAAAACTTATTCCTCCACAGAGGCATGGAATTACTTAAATTAGAAAATTGAAGGATGGACCCATCAAAAGACTTTTGAGTAAATACTGTATTTCTAGTACAGTGGACTGAGGACATGACCAGGTTTGGAGATCCAAACCAGTTTCCATTATGGTTGTATAAAGATTCTCTGTGTTTACTAACACTCTTTCTATGTCTTATGTGCCTTTTCAGTGTACGGGCTGTGGTTTGAAACCTTGTTGTGATGAGTTAAGGTTTAATGACTAAATGGAACAAATGATCTTAGGGTTTTTTGAGGCAATACTACCAGGGAGCCCTTGTAGTCCCACACAGATAAATCAAACTCCCAGCTCAGGCTAACAGCACATGGGATATAATGTCACTCTGCACATATGCACTAAACTTAATGCATTGTATAGATTAACGGAGCGACGTTGGATGTAGTGGGCATGGGGATGATTTATGTAAGAATTTGCATAACTATTTTTCCAGATGCCCAAAGAGTTGAGTGTTTGGAAAAGCAGTTGGTTGCTATGAAAACCATGTTACTGACCACCTCATGGTGGGCTTTTGCGGCCCTTGAAATTGAGGACCCCAGCCCCGAGCTATATCCCTATCCTAAAATGGCTTTAGGATGCTCAGTGTAAATTAGCTGCAAACAAACCCTGTACAAACTGAGCACAATGTGGTTTCTCCACTTCTAATGCAACTGTACGCTCCTTCTTACTTCCCTGAGGGAAATGGGCCATAGAAGGGGACTCCTGAATCATCAACCAAGACATATTTTACCCTGGCAAGATCCCTGGCTGCCCCTGTGGGGTAACTCCACGGCTGGTGGACTCTGTCTCATTAACTCACAACAATCAGAACAGGACCTGCGTGGTCACACAGGTGTGCAGAAGAGCGCTGTTATTAAATACCGAGGTGGTGATTTACCAAGTGGGTTTTCTAGCATCAGGAGAAACAGTAAGCTCCTCTCATGCTGTTAAAACTGAGGGGAAAATTTTGGCCATGAAATTAGGGAATGAAAACTACTGGGGGTTGCTCTTTGACTTAAACAGAACAACTGTTGTAGTCACACCTTGGCCTTTTAGATAGCTAAGTTTTCCTGTGTTGTGCTATTGACATCAGTTTTAATACTGCTGAAAGCAATGGAATAAAAAACAACTAAAGTTCACTTGTTCCTTCAAACTTATTTTTTCACTTAAATGATGCATCTTATTTAAAGTTCTTTGCTTAAATACTCCTCAGTTACAAATCAAAAGTCCACTAAAGCTCATCTGTCAATACCGATTTATATCCAGAAAGGTTGGGCCTAGAGGTTTAATTTTACAGTGATTTTCAATTTGTCTGCTTATGTATTTGTTTGAAAACTAGGTCTAAATTACTACATGCTATCAGGATAAATGAGCTAAAAATTCTGACATTCAGGCATTTTATGTCTACTTTGTGTGCAGGGAAATGCAATGAAAAAGTGAGGTACAAAGCAGGGAAAATATGACTCTTTTCTGGAACTCACTACAGTAATTAGACTTTTTTATGGCTCTCTACTTGCTTTTTGCAGACATACCACCATGTTCTTCTCTCATACTAATAAGAGAGAGTAAAAATGCTTTTTTAAGAGGCATTTAGGTAAATTACTGTATTTAACACTATTTTTCATGTGTAAAACAAAAGTTAAAATTTGCTTTTGCTAAACTTTCAGGCTTCATCTCAAATAGATGAGCCACTCCCTCTGCTGGGGATATTTCTACAAACTGCTCTGTAAATGAAAAGGATGTTAAGTTTTTTCAGGGAAATGCTAGAAACACTTCTAAAGTCACATAAAACCTTAGCAGTGTTATCACGTACAAACATTTCTCAAGCATATGTAAGTGTCTTTATACTATTTTATACTCTTAAAATATCTACCTCATTCAAAAAAATAAAAAGAAGAAAAAGAAACACCAAAATTTAAAGATTTCTTAGCCAACCGGTTTTAGGTATTTTTTTTCTTTTCACATATTTAAAACTTTATTTGCAGCTTGCCAAAGATAACTGACTGATAATCCATCAGAGGGAAGTTTTCCTTTTAGCTACAGGTTAGGTTTAGCCCGGACAAGAGCTGTAGGACATGAGCAGCAGGTTTTTTACCTTCTTCTATTAACCGTCCAAAAAACACCTGGAGGGTAACGATTCTCAGGAAAAAAATTCAGTTCATTCCCACCTTTTGTTCAGTTACTGGCCTTTTAGATGAAGCTGCAGTGGATTCCAAAGAATGTCTCTGATGGGATGCCAGAAAGTGTTCCAACATATATTTATACATATATTTGTTTCTCAGTCAAGCTGAAAAAGTGTGAAAACATTTGTATTATAAAAAATAAGTGTATTTTAAAAGATACAGAAACAAAGGATGCAAGATCAGGTTATCTGTCCTCTATTTCTGTTCTTGCCTACTTACTACGGCAATAATTCATTTGCCTATATCTAGCAGGTCTGAAAGAAAGACACATGTTTCAGAAACAAGGAAGCTCCTACAAGCACTCTGAAAACTGTTACCCAGGTAGAGGAGGGAGACCCAAATTAGGGCTACTGCTGAAGACAAGGGAGCAGATCTCACCCATTGTACATTTTGCTTGGTGGCCAGGATTCCTATCAGGCTGCATGTGTGAGAAGATCAAAGTGCACATGTGTGACTGCGGACTAGCCACAGCACTGCTGTTGTCTTTCCAGGTAAGAGTGGCAAAAGAAATGAAGGCAAGCTGACACTAGAGGGTATAGGGAACAAAGTACACAACTCTATTGGGAATCACATCACTTTAGTTCTGGTTTTCATGGAACACCTTCCTTTAGTTTTTAATTTCTATAATCAAAGTCAAAATAAATAAGGTTTATAGAAAAAGAAGTGGAAAGAATTTGTTCGGAAAAAATAAAATAGAATTGCATCCTCCCCAAAATTTTCCCCCTGTTTGTTTGCAGAATTTTACCTTGATTCAGAACAGTTTGGGTTCAAACAAACTCCTAAATTGATAGGTTTTTTATTTGAATTTTGAAGAATGAAGTGCCCAGCCCAGTAGTTAGTGTCTTTGTGGTGTTTTTGTTGTTTTAGTGGCAACTTGTTCAACAGGACAGAATAAAACCACTAAATGAAGGCTGAATTCTAACAGCCTTATATTGAAAAGTACTAATTTCAGTGAGATTATTTGAATAGAGTGTAGTCTTTCAACATGCCTGAATAGGGCAAAAACTGGAGTGGTAATTGCACTGGGAATAGACTACATGGCTGGCACTTATCTACTTTTAAATTTCTACAGGCTCATTTTCTTCTCACATCCATTGGTAAACAGAGGGAGTCCTAATGGCCATGGTGTCAGTGGAGAAGATGATCATACATAATGATTCACTCAATATTAGCTATGACCGACTTGGATTTTTTCCTATGCTCAGGGCCTCTTTCTACGATTCCTTTGTACAATGTATACAAATAACAAAAAGTAGTTTTGTTCCAATGTATACAAATAACATTTGGAAACCAAGAAACAGGTTCATTCCCTGAGAGCTGGAGGATCCAGCTCTATCAGAATTATGTGAATTGTTTCTAGAAAAAAGGGAAAAGAGATGAGAAAAGTGATTATATACTAGTTACGAAAAAGTATGCATACTGACATCCAACTTTTTAAAAGTAAGTAAAAAAAAAAAACATTGCAAAACCAGAGATCACTAAATGAAGCAATTTCAAGGTGAAATTGTGGGACCATGTCACTGTAAAAAGGTTTAAAAAATAAACCATGAGAAAATTCTGGTAGACAGAATCTTTGAGAAAGCTGTATAAGACCTGAGGGACTCCACAAAAGCCAAGGAATTAACTTCAGCTTTACATAGACCTTGTATATTTAAGACTTTATTAAAATTGAAATTTCTAAAGGGGAAAAATGAAGCAAAATTATATCTTTGCTTTTGAGACTTGTTATACTTAGCCTCTCTAAAGTATCTATTTAGTATGTTTCAGTGCATTAAAAACCTTCCTACTTAAGCTGTTTTAATATGGCAGAAGCAATAGTTGAACATAGGAATGGTGTCTAATGTCTATAAAACAGGGGAATAGCACTGGGTCATGAAGTCCAATCTCTTGTTGCTGTTGGTACCACATATTTATTCAATTTAATGAAAATCTCACAAAAAGCTTTAAGTTGTTGCTGTTAAGTTGTATGCTAGGAACTTATGTACCTCTAATTCAAGCCCCTTTACTAGTGTTGTGGTATGAGGTACATGGCTCTTTTCAAATAATTCTTAGTGGAATATGGCTGTGTTACTTTTCCCACATCCCCAGCTAAAACTGGATGTTGACAGAAGTATAGCATTGAGGTAAGAGAAAGTGAGAACCTAGCAAAGCAGTTAGGTCCACACCTGAAGTCAGATAAGCACTAAACCAAGCACTAAAAGCTACAAATGTGGTTTCACAGTATTTTACCTTGAGGGAAGGAAGAACCACTAGGATTTTTTCCATGGGAAACGGAACATGCCGATAGCTATATGATGGGCTAAGTTAAAGGTTTAATAAATTCAGAAAGCATGGAACTGAGAGGTGCTGAAGGTAGGGCAATGTGTTCTGCCTGCTGAACATGCAGCTGCTACTTTAGCAAATGCAGGGGTCATTCTTGCTTGTCTCCTGTGGCTCTTCCAGGTGTTCCAGTGAATGCAACATCTGGAGGACAGAGCACAGTTTTACTCAGGTCATCTATTGTTCTGTGGATTACAAATGAAGTCCTGTCAATTTACTGTGTGCTTGCTGGAAAAGTAACATTAAAAATTACAAAAAAAAAAGAAGTGGTCAATAGTTTCTCTAGCTAAAACAAACTGTCAGATTAAATTTAAAAATATAATAGCATCTTTCACCTCAGAACCTTTGCATCTCCTATGTGACCACAACCACTGCTAGTATCTTTGATCTTGGGAGATTACGCAGTACTGTGGAGTGGCCGTTCTGCATAGAAACTGAGCCTAGAGCCTGTGCCAGCTCACAGCAGGTCACAACTTTGCTTCCATTATTTTCCCCTTTGCCTGTCTTCTCACAGTGGCTTTGTCAAATGTATAAGCTGAAGTATGGCTGCCTGATACTGTGGTTGTTCTAGCCATGCAAAATGGGGCAAAAAATAGTCTAGAAATATGTGGATTTTGTTCACAGATTGTAAGAGTATCCTGGATGTATTTAGATGCATTGTGCCTACTTTTTACTGAAAGGATTAGTATCCTAACAGAAATGTGATTTCTGTTTAATATTCTGTGATTTGTGTTTCTGTGGTAACAAAGGTGTGATTTCTGTTTAAAAGATGTGTATATTTAAACATGAACATGTCATATAATCTAGCTATTTTATTTGATCCTTGCAGATCACATTTTACAAGACTCTTCCAATAAAAATTCCTTGGATTGCTTATGTACCCCTCTTTGAAATGAATAAATCTCAGAATCAGAATTTTCATTCCCCTTGTATATTAAACATTGTGCACATGGGAATTCCAACTAGGAGTGTTAATTGAATACAAAAAAAATTTACATTTAACTGATAAATCTTTGCACCAAAATCTTTGCACCTTGGCCAGACATAAACGGTTTTCACCGAATCATGAGAAGACATGTCTGTACTGTTGGAATGCTCCAGCACTATATGCTATATTGCTGTCTCAAAGTAACAATATCTATGAATATAGCATGTGTGTCTGTGTGTGAGTGTGTGCGCGAGTGCATGTATATCACATTCTGCCCCCTAGAAAAGTTTGAGCCTGGTTGCTCAAAGTTTTTTAAATTATTTTCAGTCTGAAAAAAACATATGGAAACTACAGTCTAAGTTACAAATAAAGGAAAAGAAATTTCAGAATGAGAATATTTAGGTGTCTTTTACTGGAGTTTCACTGATATATAAAGCCTCAATTGTTCCCATTCTTTTAACAAATAGAAAAGACTCATCATTTCTGCCAGCTCTCAGGTTGTGTAGCGTGGAAAAGATGGAAAACCTTCTTTTCTTCTCTGCAGATATAAACCATTCTATCCCAAAAGATAAGTTTTCTGGAAACTAAATGAGTATCCTCTTGTGCAGTTTTCCTTCTTCTCTGGCCCAGCTTTGCAATCTTTCATGGGACAGAAGTATATAGTCCTAGTAATGCCACACACTTTTCAGATTATTTTCATCATGAAATTACCTGCAAATAAAGTGGATTCAGTTGCAAATAGTTTTAAAGGTCTTGCAGTTAAGAGTCTAAATCTCACATGAATGTGACTTTATGTACTTGACTGTATTTCTTTCAGACCTGGCCCTAGATATTTAACATTCACTATGGTTTGCATTTTAATAACAAAGTATTTTTGAGGATCTGTCCTAAAATGACAGAGCAGGTCAGACACAGAGCTAGAAAGATAACCCAGGTGTTCTACTTTAGAGTGTAGAGTAGTAGCCACTTTTAATGTACTGTTGTTTCAGTGAACCAACATGGGTTGAACCTCCATGCTCTCTTTTGCTCAGAGAATGAATTATCATGTTTTTGTTGTTAAACTGATGACATATATGATCTACACAATGTATTCCTTCTATAAGTGTCAGTAATTTTTTTTTAAAAAGTCTGTTACAAAAGCAGGTGCATGGATTTTTTTTTTCATTTTGAAATGTAATAAAGTCAGTTTTCGGCCTCAAGCAATACTAGGATTTAAAATAGGAACTACTTTGAAGCAACATGAAGTTGCACCCAGCCTCTAGGTTATTAAATGTGTTTTCTCTCTCTGGCTTCCTAAATGCACCTCATTGTTTAATGGAATTCTAACTGTAAGATTTAGTTGTAGGCATTTCAGCTGGACTTCCTTTAGAAATACATAGTGATGCACCCACGACTTCAAAACACACCAAGTGGATTACGGGGGTGGGGGGTGGGGGGAAGGGGAACAAAACATTTTTTTACTTCCAGATCACAAGGAGAAATAAACAAATTAACAGTGTTTCAAGAGAAACAATAATATGCCTGGTAGGTGGGTCTTCTCAGAGATCTGGGCAGGTAGGACTGGACTTCAGCCTCCAAGGGCTTTCTTTCAAGCACAGCTTAGTTTGTGCAATTCACGATCAACAATAGCCTGTTCTTTTAAAACACGTTGGTAAATAAACATTCTATTCCAGCAAGCCTGCTTTTCCAGTCGATGTAAGATATTCTTATAACTAGGATCAGTTGATGAACTTTGGCACTTTCAAAACTGAGCATCTGCATATGAAGGCAAAATGATCCTCTGAATTACAGAAACGTAAGTATTACCCAGAACTTGCAATGTTACTGTTCAGTTTGCATGAGTTTAAATCATATTCTCCAGGAGATATATAGTGTACCTAGAAGAGTCTGGACTCTGTAGTTACATTAAATAAATTCTTTTGCAAAAGCAGTCATATACTATGGAGGTACTAGCTATAAATTCACAGTAAAGCCAACTTATATATTGCACATAAGTGCCATAAGTACTGCTATAACAATATCCTCTTGCAAAAAAATGGAGTCCAAGTGTCTAATACAAAGAAGAATATTACTATTTTACTTTGATGAGGGGTAGAGTAAAGACAGCTCAGCTAGGACAGTTGGAGGCACACTGAGGGGACAACAAGAAGAAGGAAGAGGAAGATGCATAGCCATTCTTTGCTTTATATTCATTCCACAGACAGAAGGTTTCAATTTCCAGAACTGTCAGTTTACCCTTTCTTTTTTTAACTTCTTTTGTATTTAATTAAAAATACTTTTAAAAGGTACATTTAATTATTTCAATCTTTTCTTTTTAAGAAATGTTTCAGCTTTTTTTGTTCTTGTAGGCTTGCTCCAGAATGCTAATATCTTCTCCCTCAGCTACACTCCAACCCCAAGCAAAATCATGTTAGAGCAAGTAATGCTTTCTGAATGAAAGTTTTATTTTCACACACAGCAAAAATGAGTTATATTGCACCTGCACGAATGATGTTTCCCTTATTTTATGAAACTGGAAGACAGCCAAGTTGTACAGCATTTCGGTAGGTGCAGAGTTTTTTCACACACCTCTTCCCAGTACCACCTGCTTCAATGATTTGGGTGTTCCCCTCAGGTAGGTCACAGTTTAAAACATGTTAGTACTCAGATTGGCCACACCCAGAGATAATACACTCTTTCTTTTGACAATGGTTGTGTTAGCCAAATATAACATAGTGATCTATGTTAGTTATTTTTTGAACTTTGCATAACTGTGTGTGTTACTGGATGTCAGGGGTAGCTGATGCTATTATACAGAGATTTTCAGAACCCTAGCATGAGATCCAATTAGATGGTACACAAAAACATTTGGACTAAGGAAATGGAAAGTTGAATGGGCCCAGCAGTCCAGCTAGTTCATTATCTTGCCTCTAGCAATGGATGGTAAGAGTCATTGAAAAGAAAAGCACAAGAAATGCTGCAGAGGACTGTAATTTTATTATCATCTCATGCTGAAGTTCACAGGCAGAGTAGGATGTGGGAATCTAGTTTGCAATGACCATGCTCTACCTCCTCAAACAATGAACTTCATTTCCCGTTGGTCTCAACCCAACACCTTTTGCAGCAGCTTGCTGACACAAAAATGAACTAAATCCAGCTCCATAGTGGGAGGGTCTGTCTATCTGGGGTATAAAACAATTCAATCCTAGCAAATTTTCTGTTTATTTTTCTGCTTTAAACAGCTTTTGTTTGGTTAATTGGTGCCGTAGGCAGATAACCAATTTTCTCCCGTGGAGGGATTAGCAGAATTCCATTGTTGAGATGTTCTAATTGTTAATTTGCATGCTTGAGAAAGATTATAGTTTTGATTGTGAAACCTACCAGGGTTGATTTTTTTTGCCTGAACAAAGTGGAGAAAATAGGTTTTTGTACTTAATTAATATCTACACGGTATCAAGCATCGGACAACATCAAACACAATTATGAAGCATATTTAAAGAACAAATGTCCCTAATTCTCCTCTTTGGGAGCAGTTCATGGCCAGCTCTGTCTCCAGAGGAAGTTAGATAAACCCTAAGGCTGAAAAGTCCTCGAAAAGCTGTTAAGCTCACAAAAGATTGCGGGAGCCCAGCAAACGTCACTCCTGCCACTGTTCTTAGTTCATATACTTTAGGAGTTCCTCTTTATCTTTGCCCTGCTCTTCACAGTGAAAAATAAAATAAGGTTAGGTTATTAACTTGAGCTGGATAATTGAAGGTAAAGGCACTTTGAAGTCATATGAATTAATAGGTTGTGATAAACCTATGTGTGTGTGGGGGGGAGGGGGGTGGGAACTTCATTCTTCATACATGCCTGGCAGCTCATCAGAAAGTTACTAACTATCTTATCAGGTCTGGGAATTTTATCCCATTTAGCTAACTTGGGCTAAAACCTCTTCCAGCATTAGGCACTGTTTCTGAAAAATGCAAGACAAATTTCAGTTTCTTCTTTAGGAGAACATTGACACATTTATATTGCTGCTGCTTTGCAAAGAGATGTGGCACCAACATCATCCTCAGATGGTATCAGTCACTGTTAATTTTAATTCCTTCTTTACTCCACTGCTTGTGCTCTGTTAGTATACGAATAGTGACAGGAGAAGATCTGGTATTTTGAATTTCTGACGCAAAAAGTCCTGCTCCCCTGTGGTCTGTTGGAGCCTTTTACAGTTGTGATGAACGATTGCAAAGTCACTGCAAAATGTCCTCACATGAAAAAGTTTCTTATTAGAGTACTCCAGCCCCTTTCATGAGACAATGGAAATTCAAGACTATCTCCAGCTTATGGATAAGTAAAGCTTTTTGAGTGTTACAGTCAAGTTCTGCAAATGGGTAGGGAGTACAAGGCAGATTAAAACAGTGGAGGGAAGATGGATCAAGTGCATGGATCAACAGCTACTGTGAAAAACCATTGCCTGGAAGTCAGAAACTAAGAAATGTCTGAGTGGTGGCAGAATAGAAGGCAGCCACTGCCTTCCTCTGAGCCCCAGAAATAAGAAATAGAAAATGGTATCTGGGAGGGTTGTTTAATTATTTTTTTTTTCTCTCTCACTGTTCTTTGGGGGTCTAAAATGAGAAAGCAGTTTCTGCAGAGTTGTCTTCCTGTGATCAATGGAAGGATGTGAAGAATCAAAGTATGCATTGCTTTAAGTGAGGATATCTTAAAATCCCCATAAAAAGTAATGTTGGGATAATTATATACTGGTGAGCACTACGCAACAAAAGTTGGGTTTTCTTAGCTGACTGAGAGAAAGGAAAAAAATGAGAGCGTTAAAGCAAACCAAATGAAATAAAAAGTTTCATGCAAACATGGACAGGTAAACACTTTGTTTTCTATCTTCGGTACATTTTATAACACAAGACAAATGTCCCCGTGAGTATTATAAATTTTACTGATGATTGCATTAAGACTTTTGGGAGAGTAATCCATTTTATGTATACTGGCTTAGTTCCCTTCCATCAAAAATATCTGATCCTTCATAGTGATTCCAGCTAGATCTTGTTCCAATAGGACAGTTAGGTGACACGTCACTAAAAGGCTAATATTGGTTTCATCTGTAATTAGCATATTAAATGGTGTCTGTATGTTAAATATCAGCACAAAAGAATTTTGTCAACAGTAAGCAATATAGAAAGGCTACATAGGAAAAGTGCCTTGTGGGTAGGTGTTCATGATGACTGACACAACTGGTGGATGTCATAGAGGTTTTGAGTGCACAACGGATGTGTAGGTGGACAGTTACCAAATTACTGGGGCCTCTTTTCTAGGCTGTTGGGCAACATTATGTTGGGCTAAGAAGAGACGTTGCTTGGATTCATTAAGGCAAAAGTCAATTGTATTCTCCATGCAAAAAACATGTGAATGATCAGTTGCTGTGTTATGGTTTGTGCTATCTTAGCAGCCCAGCATTTTGTACTGATATTGAGACTGTTCAGAGGTCACTGTTTATGAGATCACTTTCATAAACTAGGAATTTTTCCTAAAGATAGGACAAATATAGACCTCAACACAGACCCTGCTCCCATTACGTGGAGGGGCTATAATGATTGACCATTTAGATAATCCAAATCTGAAATGACAGTGAATATCACAGGGCAAATAAGAACCCCAAAACTCTACCCTGAATGACTGCCTTAGCCACTGGGTCATGGCTGAACTGGTGTGGACCTGATTAAAATGGAAAAGCCTCAGCAGCCACGAAGGTGAAGAATGTCAAAGAATTGGCCATTGCAGCTGGAGGTGCAAGAAGTAAGTCCACATCTGGACTCTGGAAAACAACTGCTGTTCCCTCTTTGTACATATTAATTCAAGCCCTTTGCAAAATGCTTCCAGACTAGGCAGGCTCTTTAGTTTTTGACTGAACAAAGAATGTCGTTCAACCATTACTATTATTAGATTGCTTGCCCTTAACAGCCCCAGAATAACCTTAAACTGTTTGTTTATATGTTTTATTTTTAGTTTCAACTGCTTAGCTGGATAATCATCTACTGATCCTCAGTGCCCATGGAACCATCATTGTGAAACTGTGAATGAGTTTAAGACACAGGCAAAAGAGATATTTACAGACTAGGCCAGGTGGGGTTTTTGTTCAAGTTGGATAACTGCAGGATATCTGAGATTCTCATGTTTAATATCCTTCATAGCCTCAGTTTTAATTCAAACCTCTCCATGATACTCAACTAAATTCTACTTTAAGTTGTGGTGGAATATTTAAAATCTTGACTCTATGTTTCGGTTCTAGATTTTGTGCCTTAGTCAATGTAATCCCAGCAGCCTCTAGGTCTGGGAGCAAGAGTTAGATGGTAACCTAACCAAAATTTTTTGAACAGTGCTTTTGAAATACTAGCTTTTCCATCAGAGAACGTTCTCTTGCAGTTTCCAGATCTACATGCTTTGATATAGGAAAGGCTGGATAAAACTTCAGATTTCTGGATGGTTATGTCACTGAAGGTCTTGGAGGCCTGTGCATCTTCTTCTGTGACATGGCTCTGATCTCAGTCCCACAAGGACAAATATTAAAGACTGGTGTTACACATTTTCAAGGTATTTTAGCTAAGAGAATGCAAAACTGTAGGTTTCGAGTAGTATATATGGGAGAAAGCTGTCATTTTGAAATTCAGCTTTGATTGCTTACTGACCATGATTAGTCAGATTGGGGAAATTTTAATTGACTGTCTGTAGATCAGAAATAACACTGGGCTGCAGTGGTCCCAGACTGCACTATATGCAGTTTACGGGGTCACACCAAAAAACTTCATTAGTAGTATAACATGTCAAAATTAGTCACTTAAGAGTGTAAACAGCTCCAGAAACAGGAATGAGCAGGCCTCCAGCCATCTGCTTTGTGTATTATTCCTACTTTTTCACTGTAGGCACTGATTTTTGTTCACTCAGCCAGATGATCGTCGTCTTAGATTCAGCTGAGTGTCCCGAAGTTGCAGAGAGCTGGAGATGTCAACAGATTGCGATGCCTTCCGGTAGGGGCACAAGGCTCTGGGCTCAGCAGGGAGGACCAACATCAACAGCTGGTACATCCCAGGACCTCTTTTCCATCTTCTCTCATTTTTTGCTACAGATGTAAGAAGCAAACGATCTTGTCATTATTAGCAAAGGCACCCTGGAGTAACCCTACGCTCCTTTTTAACTCAAGCCAGTGAGAAACCTTCCTTCCACATCCTCCCTCCCCCTCTATTTCCCTCCCTCTCACCTTTCTCCTCACTCTGTTCTCTGCTATTCTGGCATTCGGAATTTGAATTTGATTTGGAGTATATTATTTTCACCTGAATTTATAATTTCTACCTAGTATATTTTTTTGCTGCCTGTTCTGCAGCAGTGGATTCTTATGGACTTGATTCCTCATTTTATGAAACTGGACTTATTTGGGTTAAATTCTATTGAGACAGATTTGTAAAGTTCTATAAAATAACACAGAGATCTTGAATAGAAGTAATTAATTTTTTTTTCATTATTTTGGCACCAAAAATATGGAAAGTGTACACTAGCCATGCAACCAGAAAATAAATCCTAAAATACATGATCAAAAGAAATCATTAGCAAGCCTCTGAACAGCAGTAGCAGTGTCAATTGCTAGTTCATATAAAAGAGTCAGTAGGGGATTAGGCAATTGCTGTGCAAAGAATAAACCAATGATTTCTTGAAAATTAGTGTTCAGCTGATAGCCATTTAATTAAACTGTTTGCTTTAGCATTTGTGATTTTTAATGGAATTTCAGGAGAGGTTAAAGGGAGGAGTTGAAGGATAAAATTTAATACAGATACAGAAAGCTTTCATTTCTTTGCTAAATGCATAGTGTTTTGATACGTTGTCATTCCCATCAATAGACTGATAGAAGAAATATATGAACATGGCAACAGCTTGTGGTAAAATAATCCTAACTTTAACTGAAAAGTAAGTATTAGTTGGCAGTGTCTTTACTGTACAGACATGCTTCAGAGATGTTAAGGACCAAAGAGAGAGGAAATGTCTTACACCAGAGATGCAAAACTCACTTTTAGAGTTAATGAGCTGCTCCAGTGATCTGTGTGGAGAAAAAAAAATGGCATTAAGAAATGGCCTAGTGAAAAAAAAGTCATTTCAATTGCTGATGAAAAATGTGAAATGTGAAAAAAAAAAAAAGTGAAATGATGGACATCCTCACATTAAAATCATTATGAAGTTAAAGACTAATATTTCAGTATATCTACTAATCAGCAGGAGTGAGGAAGAAATATTTCCTAAGAATGAGCAGGGAGGCCTATTTTGGTGAACTTTTGCTACCTTTCAAGCTTCTGGCAAGTATTGGAGAAAGGATATTAAACTTAACAGGGCCCTGATATGATCAGCTACAGCTATTTTATTCTGTGTGGATCACATCACCTTTATTTCTGAACTTAAATGCTGTGCCGGTTACTTGGACAAAAATTAAGTGTATTACAAAATAGGAAAGGCATGCATTGGGAACTGTAAGTCAGGAAAACTTTATTATCAGTTATATACCCCAGCTATGATAACAATGTAGCCTCTCTGTCATTAGCAGAGAACCTGATTATGTGGCAAACTTTTATGAGATTCTGTTTGCCATTGCCCTTTAACAAATGTATGGAAGGAGAAGGGGCAGGCTGGTCAGTGAAGTCCTTCAGCCCTCTGAGAGTCCTGATCCTGGGGTCAGGTTGAGAGAACATCTAACCTACATCAATTGGGTTAATCATAAATGTCATGAACATTTTAATTAAACAGCCACAATGATATGATGAGCATTTTGTATAAAATAGCTTGTCCTGCTCTCACCCCCTCAATGCTCCTGTTAAAGCTCAGCTCACTGTGCACAAAGGAATGAAAGATTCATGAGCTGGAAAGACAGCAAGGGAAGATGAACGTGGCTCTGTAATAGTGATGGGCAGCATACTTCTGTGGCTGCAGTGTACCTATCTAAGTGACTCTGGAGTCAGTCTATACCCATGTCTTGACAGGCTCATATTTCCCATCATCTCTTCTTGCCAGAAGTAGAAGCTGGGCTTCTACTTAAAAGCTGCCTTTGGACTTTGCCAAACCCCTTGCAATCAGCAAGAATGTACAAAAAACAGAAGTTACACAATACTGTGACCTCCCTTCTCCTTGCTATCCACCTATTAGCCTATCATAATACTTGATTTAATAGTATCATTACACATGGTAGTACCATGATACGTTTTTGTTACCATGAAAAATTCAGATAGCATTGTTCATTCCTATGCCATTATGTAGTGGTTAGGCTGCTCAGGATATATAAGAGCAGAGCCTTTAATTCCTACTGTTTCTGTTCCTAATTCTCTAATGAACTTGCCTGGGTAAGGTCAACACCAAGTAAGTTTTAGCACCTCCTGATATTTAAGTAGTCTTGGGAAAAAAAAGTCAGTTGACACACCTGGTCTGAAAAATGCTTGGCTATCACAGTGGCAAATATTTAAATCACAGTTGTATTGCTCTTATAATGAAATAGACTGGAAAATTCCTGCAATACAGTGTGTTGTGTTTATTACCCAAGAAAAAGCAAATCAGTCTAACCTGGCTGTTAATTTACCCCAAAGTTGTTGTGTGTAGAGGCATTACAGATGCTGTGATGGAAGTTTTTCCCCATACAAAAATGTCAACAAATCTGGTCAAGTATAATCACAACACGTCCTGCACACTTGCTGTCCAGCCGGTTTAACCCCTATATCATCTGTCAAAGTCCTGTCTATCTCTCAGTCTACTTCTCCAGGGAAGTGCAGTAAGGATAGGAGAGAGGTGTGTTTTGACTCAGATAACAGGAAAACAAGGATAATAGAAAACACGCATAAACTAGGCTGTGAATTTAGTATATTCACCTTTGAAAAAAATTGTGAGCAGGTTTCTGTAGAGGGAGGGAAAACAGGAATCCCTAAGGTATTCTCATGGCAACATAGAAGTCTATGGGTCTTCAATAACACGGCATGGTGATCATTGATATAGGCACAAATTAAACAGACTCTTTTATTATTGTTATTCATTTGCATTGGTTTCTTTTCTACTCATGAATTTATGCTAAGAAAAAAAGGTAGTACTTTAAAGTGGTCATTGGGGGTGTGGAAAGGAATATGATAGATCTTTAAGTTCAGACTTATTTAAAAGGCAAGAAAGCTCAGTTCTTTGGAAAAAACAGATGCCTTGCAAAATAACATCTTCATTTTATTTATATAGAATGAAGTGTCATAAGTGCTAGTTAGCAGATATTCAGTTAATGTAAAATATTAGCATATTTTTAATAAATGTAAATGAATATTGTTTATATTTTGTCTACTTTCTTCTTCCAGTTTAGTTTCACTCAGTGTCATGCATCCTCTTCTTTGTATTTCCCACTTAGGCAGAAAGAACCATACAGTCATCCTGATAATAAATATGCAGCAGCACTAGACGCAAGAAGATTTGTGCGGTCTTCATTGGAAAAAAATAATGCAGCAAATATACTAGACTGGATCAGAATAAATTGCTGAAATCAAGTAGAAGCATGCTTCTGTCCAAAACAAACATGTCTCATGTGACAGCTCCATTATATTAAAAAGCAAAAAGTAGGAGTTTCATGTAGTATGATGCAAATCATAGTTCTGTTTAAGGAAGACTTTGGAGTAGTAAATTATGATCTTGTTTAAACTGTGATTCATCTTGTAAGACAGAAATGATCTGGAGTACTTCAGAGGCTTAGGTTAAAGCTTTCTTTCTGTTTGAAAATTTTAAGTTTTGTTTCTTTTTTCTTTGAATAGCATAATGCTCTTATCTTAATTATAATTTGCCACTGTGACGGTGCATGTGGCTAGGAATTAAGCTTAACCCTTTGAAGAGAGGAGCCAGATGCTTCTTATTTGTGTGGGTTATCTGTAAGAACACAGAAAAGTGCAGCAACCACTGTACTTAGTGTAAGGTGGAGTACCCAATAACAACTGGTACATGTTACCCAGAAAGTATGAAGAGGTCGGTTTCGGCTCTCACAACAAACATCAAATTTCTTTGCATAGGAGAAAACTCTGCTGGTGAGGGAAGTCTGGTACTGTAAGCCCAAGGAATCTTTTACTATGTCATCTACTACTGTTATAAATTATTAACTACTGTGGCTTGCTCAGTCTAAACAAGAAGTGTCATAAGATGTCACACGAGGCAAAAGAGAGTTGTGTGGACAAGTTGCTGTATGGGGCACAAGCTGCCCCACTCCTTATCCCTCACCTTGGGCAGAGGGAGAAGTCAGGACCTGGACCTCCTGCAGGCACCTCCCAACCCATCACGTCACTCCACTTCCAACACCTCTGGGCACTGCACCTTCTCAAGTTGCTGTTCTCTTTTCCCCTCAGGGAATGGTCCTTGTTTTAACTTAGGGTCAAAAATGCCCCCCAGGACCTTCCTCAATATTCATGTCATGTATTAATATGGCAATTGCACTCAAAGGTCAGCAGAGAAATCAGAAACCCAGCTGACTTTTCTGTTGTGGCATTGTTGTTGCACATGGGCTGTATTTATAACCTGCACTCCCTGCACAGATATCCATTCATCCCACAGCTTCTACGAAATGAAAAGCCCCTTGGAGCAACAATTTTATAAAAAATTATATTAGAAAAATACTTCATTTTTTTGCATTAGATTTAAGAGGTAGAAGCAAGAAGGCCATTACTGATCATTTTTAGTTTGTTTCTCAGTATGTTCAGCCTATAATACAGTTTAAAAGCCTCAGTATTGTGCAAGTGATGACTTTCTTTTCTTCAGTTCACTGTGGTAAAATTGACCATAGTGAAACCAATTGTAATAATATCTCAGGTAAGTGACCCAAGGGAAGCTTAAATTCCTTTGTTTTTAATGGCAAAATGTGTAATTCTTCCTTGTTCTGTGCTCATGGCTTCCTTTTGATAAAGAGAAGGCCCTTCTCTTGCTGCTTAAACTCACTTTTTTCTCTTATTCAGAAAAAGCCTTATAGCTTTAGGAAGGCAACCTCCATTCAGGGAGAGAACGGGAATGATAAGGGTCAATTAGGTTCGGTCTTCTAATTTCTGTTCCAGAACAGCACAAGCAACTGTCAGAAAGAGATACGCAGAGGGGTGTTCAGCCCAGCAGGGCTTTCCTGCAAACCTTGCTTGGGTTCCCTACTCATCTTTGCATTTTATTTTAGTTTCAATAGAAAAGGATGGTTGTCCTCATATTTTGATCTTTGTTGATGTATGAGAATTTGTAGTGTTACCTTCAGGCTAATGCAGGCACCCTTTTGACATGCCTGGGAAAGCATACGAAAGTGCCACTTTCTGCTTATCTGGCTTTTTCACCTCCAACAGTCTTCAGGTTGTTTCAGACTTGTATTTGCAGGAATTCCTTCAAAAAGGAAGACAAGTAAAAAACCTGACAAAAGTTCCATTAAATAAGTATGAAAACAGATTTTCCTTCTCTTTAAGACATACTTTTTCAAGAGAAGGATGGCTCAGAGAAAATAAGATACTTTGGACAATTTTGATGATATTAAGAAGCAATCATGCCTGAGAGACAAAAACACTCGGAAGGAGTACTAAACAACTCATCTGGTCCTTTGCTTTTTAATCAGAACATTATCCTGCCATTCTTTTCTTTTTCTTATTATTAATCTTCACCACACCCTCATACTTTTCCTGTCCTGCCTCTTCCTTTCTTGTCTAAAAGCACCTTTCACAATTTGCAAAAACTAGTCTATGTTTACATGTTTGAAAGGCATTAAACTTATAGAAATTTCATTATCCAGTGTTTACAATTCAAGAAGCTATGCATCTTTTAAATTTGTATGAGCAGCATATGGGTGGACCTTCTCCCCATGGTTTGTTTTGGTTTTTTTTTAATTCATTCTGTACATAATTGGTATTTAGAATTACTGCTTTGATACTGAACACTCTATGAACTCACTGAAAAATTAAATAACCACATCTGTAAAACAATTGTAAATACTTCTAGTTGTAAAAAAAAAATAAGTCTGCATGCTTCATTTTTATGAGAAAGGAATATCACTGTAAAAATATTCAGTCTTGTAATCAATAAACATAACCTTCCAGTGTGTTATTACAGACCTTCATTTGTCTTCAGGTTTTACTTGCAAACATTATTGGCTGCATGGCATGAAGGTCATTTTATGGAAAGTACACATATCAGATGTGACAAAGGTAACATGCTACCAGGGTATCTGTGTTTCCAGAAAAATACTAGAATAAGCTACTACAGAGTAAAAATAAATAATAATTCTGAACTGCATTAGCTTTTACAAATGTCAGTTTTATGAAGACAGTGACTGAAAAACAAGCATTAGTCCTAGGTTTTGTTCTATATACTATTAATTTTGTCAAACCTGATATTTGGCATTTCAAATACAAAATGAGAATTTTCTCTGTGCTTTCAGCTTCATAGCAAGAACACAAACTTCTCAAGGGAAGCTGTCTGTTCTCAGATTTATCCATCTGCCTCATATTTATCCAACACCAAGGACAATGTTTTCTGGGGAGAGGAGTTTAGTTTTGTTTTTAACATAGTAGTTCCTTTAAAACTTGTCAGCATTTGGAAACTAAGGAGTTTCATTAGAAATCTGGGCACAGTATCTCAACTGAGTGCAGCCAGTTTAGTATCAGAGTCTGAAGAACTCTCTATTCAGGCCAGATGCTTGCAACATCTCTAAAGGTTCTTTGATTAATTGAGGTGAAACCACCCTGTATAACAGGGTCAGCACACACAAGCTTTCATTATTTTCTTCATTTACATCAATTAGAATTATGGAGGGCCTGGGGCTACTCCTGACTTCTAAAAACATGATCTACTCCTAGGTGATGTTTAAATAGAGCACCAGAAAGACTACATCATATTTCATTTACAAATAAAACTTTTATTTCTTTCATCAATGACAGCAAGATTTATATTAGGTGTATTGCTAAAGCAAGTCATTAACATACATCACTCAAGGTGGCCAGAGTGAAGAACTGGAGCTTGGTGTATATCACAACAATCAATCTAAAGACAGTGAATTTCATTTTTGCACAGACTGCAGTCAAGAAAGAATGAACATCAACTCCAGCAGATTTTGTGAATTCCAGTTTTCTTTTTATGACAGCTTATTTAAGTGGTGTGCAAACCACTGCTTTGTATTATGGCTCAACTGGAGAATGCCTTTACCAGATTGGAAAAAAAAAGAAATTAAGTTCAGGTCCTCTATCTTGAAAGCTAGATGAAAGGAGTAAGTCTACCACACATGGAGGTGACATAGTATATCACGTCAGAATTAGCGAGGTATTCCAGAAGTGAACCAAAAGAAACATGGTATTGATAATACTGTAATTTTCTACGGTCCAGTGTGTAACAGCAGACATCTCTCCTGCGGATGTTGTGTTCAAGGTGAAATCAATGCCACATTTTCCTTTTCTCAATGTAAGTTATTGCAAGTCACTGTAGCCTTGTCCAGCAAAGCAAAATTTGACTCACCAAGTGTTTTATCAACATGTGCAAGTCAATTACTTGCAGCTACATTATTGCTGCAAATATAGTGAATATTTGTGCAAATTTTAATAAAATTGTTCTGAATCGTGGAATAACATGGTTTGTTAAATAAGATTGGGTCCACACTGTGGCTGTAAATCCAACCATATAGGGCTGTGAACCTAAATATCCCTTCTTTTGCATGGAAGGGCTTCTACTTACTCCACATTATTTTTCCCATTTCCTTTCCATGCCTCTGTAACACTCTGTAGCCTGTAAGACTAGCAACCATATTCATCCCGCAGATAGAGACTGGTAATAGTACAAATGGAGCTGGGGGATATATATTTTCCATTACTTTTACCTGAATTAAGTAGTAAAGACAATGGCTGATGTTATTAATCCAGATGCCAGACAAGAGTGGAACAGTCTTACTCTGGCATCAGGAAAGAGTGCAGGCACAGCCTCCTGATGGAGTCCAAGTGGGCCATCAAACCATCAAGTTGGGATTGACCCAAACAGTTTATAGTCACTTTGTGATCTGAGGTCTTTGGAGATCCTCCAGATTTAGAAGAGGGGAGGGCTAAGAGGGTCTCACAGAAGACACAGCACGTTTTATCATTTTTTCCTTCTTTTTTTTCAGCATTTGTCCAGCTCTTCACCTTCCATGGTATGAGTAGGAAAAATAGATTTTGCAACAGCTCTGATAAACTGTCTTGACAATTTCAAAAATCTGGTCTGCCTGTGTCTATAACAATCACATTTGAATATGCTTTTTGCACATTAATTCTAACATTCATACAGTTTAAAACCCAGCACTACTTTTCAAAACTATGTGCCTCACATAGTGGAAAACAAGAGGTACTCAGTTTGCTAATAGTATAACTGTAATATGCTAAAACACAGGCTAGACCACAATTCATTGAAGAAAGCAATGTTCTAGGCCTACTCTAAATTTTTAGAATGTATCAGACATTAGGAATGAGCTGTTAACATGACACCTATACACCCGGCTGTCTAGACAAGGCTGTTGGAGCCAACTTCAGGCCTAGAGACTGAAGAAAAAAGAAAGAAGAAGGAATTTGTTTTTAATATAATACAGAGAACACAATTGTATTCACTATAGTAGAAAATCTAGTTTTAAAAGATGAGACAGAAAAGTTACCTTATAAGTCACAAGAAGCATTGGAAAGGTAAAGAGTCAAGGGTGATGATCTGTTTGATATGGTTTTATCAGTTGCTGTTCAAGACTGTTGGTGATGGGTCCTTGCCAGAGGAGTCAGAAGCTATTAGAAGCCCTATCCTGTTTCTGTAAGTGCAGAGGGTTTTCTGACTACCTTTGAAATTTTGCACAATATCTTGTTTGTTTTGGGTACTGCTTACTGTTTTCACGTTGCATAGTTCAACTATATGAGACAACTTGAGAACTTGGGGAGCTTATGGTCTACTGCTTCACAGATTTTGGTGGAGAGAACACCACCTGGTCTCGAGGAAGAGCTTAACAAGAACCTACTCAAATATTGCCGATCAGAAAATTTGGTATGATAAGCACATTTGAGGCCATACTGGGCATGTAGCTCAGGACTCTACCAAACTGAGTCATGTCTGAATAGTGTTCACCAGCAGATATGTGCATTGCTGCTCTGCCTGTGCTGTACTGAGCATCTTGCAGAAGACTCTGACTAAAAAACTTGGTTCTAGCAGCTGTAGTTAGTAGGTGCTAAGAAAGGAGAGGCTATAAACTGCCTGGAATCTCTGTAGCTGCTAAATCCCAGGTGTTTTGTTATTCCTAATTTTGCTTTGAGTTTGAGGTTAAATGAATGTGGAAAATACATGTTACAATTGGTGGTTAAATGCTGCATGCCACCTAGATGGGTAGATTTCTCATTCCACCTGTTGCCATACAAAGGTTGCCCTCAGAACGCAAAATATTTTTCCATGTGATGAGTTACTATATGAACAGTAGATAGCTTAAACAAATATGGATAACATAGCAGTTAAGTACTGAGGCAGTAATGATTATCACAGAGTACATTTTTCTCAGTTCATTTACAAAAGTTCACAAACCTTGTCATCAATTTCCAGAGCTTGGTGTACGTTACCTGACTTTCTGTTCCATCCTGGCACTTTCTAACAGCTTTAATCAAACAATATTTAAATTTACAAATAAATCCAAATACAATGTAGCAAGACTGTACTAGAGACAATAGCACTTAAACACCTAATTCCTGGCTGGTAATGAACACCACAGCAGTTCTTGCAATCTAGGCATAGATAACAAAGACACAGAGTTCATTACACATATTAGACATTACAGTTGTGACTGTATGAATTCTGGAGGGATGGGAGAGGGAAGTGAAATTTCTGCCATATGATCCGCTGTTATATGAAATTATGACAGGATCTTTGCTGCATCAGATACTTTGTGTTCAGCTCCTTTTCGTGAAGTTGGAAAGGATTTATTTTCGCAGAGAACTTTGCCCTGAATTGATATTATAATGATTCTTGTAATTTTGGTCTTTCTCTCTATCTGATCTGATATGTTAGATGTTGACAGTAACTTTGAACATATGTTTCTTCTGTAGATTTTGACAGAGTGCTGTTATTTCCTGTATAATAACAGTTTCAATTTCCTGTTCACCATTTTAGTTTTTCATACAGTGATCACAGAATAAAATCTTCAGGGAAGACTGAATATAGTTTGATCTATAAAGATGGCTGATTAATGAAATGATTAAACCCATTCTTCGCACCAAAGAGATAATGTTGAAATGATTACACTTTCCTCTTCCTTTTATAGAGCTGGTTTCATGACTATCAAAAATAAGAAAATCTGGTTAAGAGGCTTCTGAGTTTTTAAAAAGTTACAAATACTAACTTAATAGGGGACTGCAATTAAACAACGCTACAAAAAATTCAATAAATCTTTGCCCATTATGTGACTTTGGAAATGGTAGAAAGTTGATTTTTATGACTGAAATATTTCTGTAAAGTTTTAGAATGTTATTTGTACATTTATCTTTACTTAAAAAGACCCTTCTTCCAACAGTTTAGACTACAGAAACAGAATAGTCCAGATATTACCATCTATTATGAGCTGGAATAGGTCCACTGATAGCACTGAAGCAATTTAGACACGCTGACCTATACCTGAACTAAGAAATAGTGCTTCACACTAGGAGTGGGTGTATCAGATGCCAATATGAACTCTATGCGTGGGGGACTCCTATGGACTAGGTCTAATGTGGTCCTGTGAACTGAACACCCATCAGCAGCTAAAGCACAGCACATTCCCTTCAAAAGGGAATGCTTCCCTTTTAAAGCATTCCTTCTTGTTGAGTTTCATCTGAAAGTAATACTGTTTGTGCTTCTGGACACTCTTCAGTGTGAACCAAAGCACCATAAAAGATGCAATTAGAAGGATTCGCTTCAAAAACCACTCCTGTTCCAAACTACATTGACAGCGTATATGCATCTCATACAGTTCAAGAGAATGTCTCCCGCATGATTCTGAAAAATAATTCTGTGTAACTTTGGAGGTTAGGATGTCTGTTAAATCAGCCTTGAGTTACCTTTTTTAAATTCCCTGCTAGTTTACATCCATAGCTCAGAGGTAAGTTTCACACAGTTCTTTGGACAGCCACCAGTAATATCTCACTTGTACATCTTCTGCCTTGCAACCGTGGCAAGGCAACTCATGGCAACTTCAAGGCAAACCTTGAAGTCCTAGTGAAGACCTGTTTTCTCCGCCTGTGGTATGTGACATGTGATGATTCAGATATCCTCAGAGATGCACAGGCAGATAAACAGTTGGAGAGATATGGCAGTGAATATTAATTATGTGTAATTAAGAAAAAAAGAAAGAATTACAAAGAGTGAAACAAAGAAAAAAATAACAACCTTCCTTTAGGACCTTATTTCTGCTCCTGTGGAATTGAAGGGCAAAATTTCCACTGAGTGCATTTAGAAATCTCCTGTTTCCAATACAAAATACCTAAGAAGATTCTGAATTTTAAAAGTATGTGTAATCTCTTGGGTTTAGTCAGGCCAGTCACATTCTTCAAGTTAATCACGTGCCTGAGAGTTCAGCTTGATTGTGGCAGACATGCTGCTTTGTAGAATTTAATAAATAACTCTGAATTAATAACTTATTCAACAAATATAATGTGTTTTACTGTTTGCAGAACACCAGTGAGCTAGTCATGATTTCTCTGAATTTATTCATTATTTCAACTGATTTGCTGGATGTTCTTTAACTTAGTGGACCAACCATGAGCAGTTCCCTTTCAGTATTAGTAGTTTGATATTTTAAAATAAGTTTAGTCTCCCATAATCAATAATCTTATTGAGAGATCAATAATCTCTCAATAATCAAATATTGATTTTGTATCCTATAATTGCAAGTGGGTATTAGTACAGCCAATTAGATTTATATGAACATTTATAATTTTACAGGAACAGCTATTTTTTTATCGTTATTTTCATGGCTCTCCTGCTATTGTTACCAGGAGAAACAGGATGATAATCTATTGCAGAACATCTGTGGTAGTGCTAGATAAACTACTACCATTATGAAAAAGATGCTTCTATATGTGCGGATGCAATGTGCAATCTGCTTTACACAAAGACCAAACTTCTCACTGGTCAAACTCCACTAAAATCAGGGGTGCTACAGTAAGGAGGAATTTGATCCCCAGCATTTATGAATAATGCCAGGGATCACAGATAAACCAGCAACTACACTTGAGGCTCATCTGCCTTTTCCTTCCTTATTATATATTTTTAAATAAGTTGGGTAAAAATGAGATAATATGCTTTTGATTTCCTATGACTTAAATACCTACGTACTTGAACAGTTCAATGCCTTTTGACATTTGTTCTTTAATACGTTTCTCTAACCTCCTGATGTAACTCCAGTCATCCTGGTAATATTACTTCTAAGCTTTTTTTTTTTAACCCACAAGTTGAAAATTTGTCTTTTTCAGTCTCCTGACTGCCCACTTGCTTTGCCTTGAGGTCTTTTTCACGGAGTACCCCCCTTTAAGACCCTTTAAGGTTACAGTGAAATGGTTATAAGGTAGCCTTCTTAATAACAGTAGATGCTGTCTATGCTTTTGAAAAGGCATGTCATGCCTCTAGCCAAAAGCAGGGACCCATTTCCTTCAGGTTGGCCCAATAACATCACATAAAACTTTTCTAAAAGCAGGATTAAAAGGCAATTTTCTTCAAACCTTCTTCATATTCTTTAAGGAAAGCATACATTTTCTGTAGGAACTTCTGGTTTAAATTCTTGCCTGTTGCAGCTTTTTATGAAGCTGATGTCTTTATGATATTACTAAGCACTTTTCAGGGTCTTCTGTGCTTTAGAGTGTGACTTTACATACTTCATTACACAATTTGGATAAGCAATGGTAAGTAGACCTTGAAAAACCACAGGCAAATATACCTTCCTTCTGCTGAGCACAGGAATTAGCCAGCTATTTGCCTCCAGCACCAGGATACAGCCATACCTGGAAATGGTGAGGGGAAAACAGAGCTGAACCTCATTGCAACTTGTGATGAAAATGAGGCCTCTTATTGCATGAGGTCTGGTCTGTAAGCCTCTGTTTATAAATTCTGTTGTTGCAAAGCTATCCTCTGAAATGAACTCATGGGGTTTTTTTATCCATCATGATCATGTTACAAAGAGGTACAGTTATTTTAACTCACTATTGTCTTCTCTCTACACGAGAAAAATGGAAAGTTCTAGCTCACTCTGATTTCAGGATTAGTGTACATACTAGCTAAGGGATATTAATGATTATTTATTTTCATAAGTTTTCAGGTAATAACATCAGCAATACAGAAGTTTCCTTGGTGTACCCAGTAACACTGGGCAGTAACAAGAACTATCTAAAACTCCTTTTATGGAGGTAAAGACTGAAATTGCTGCTGTGTGTTTTATGATGTGTTTCAAGAACACCATCATCCTCTGTCTTGCACTGAACTCACCTCTCTCATGTTGCATATTTTGGGTGGTTTTTCTTTTCTTTTTTTTTTTTTTTGTTTTTAATTATGTTACTTACCAGGATTTTTAGAAAACCTTTCAGGATTTCCGTAAGCTGGAAAGTTGGCCATATATCATTGTGACTGAATATTGAACTAATCACTTCAGTTAACTGTTGGCTATCACTGACAAGAGGGGAACTCAATAAACCATGAATTAGTTCAGAGCTCTATTCAGCTCAATTTGTTGCTGTAAGTTACCTTTTGTGAGTTACAATATCCACTTCCCAACTGAAAAGCTCTTACTAAATCACAGCAGCAGCCAATTTCAGTCATGACCCATGCAGGGCTGCCCTTTTCTTTGTGGTATTCAGCTGTCATTCAAGTCAACCCTTTTCATTAAATACACTGTACCCCATCCTATGAAGGCTAGTTCAAGACAAAACATTGCAACTGCATACTACTATTAAAAAAAGTATGTATGCACTTTAATCTTCTGTATATTTACTCTCACTGATAAACAACCAGGGTGCTTACGCTTTTGAAAGATGAAAAACCGGGAAATATACTTTGTCCTAGTGCATATCTGAACACATCAAATACCGTGACTGTTCATTCAAAAGCAGCTAGGTGTGCAGGGCCAACTTCAGTATTGTGAGATCTCATACAGTCTTGAATTTTTTTACTGAGAAGATTCACGAAGTTTTATTTATAAATATTTTCCCTTTTGGGAAAAAGAACTCTGTTATTAGATTTTTATATGTATTTTTTATTCTGGTTCGTGGTTCAAAAATGTTTGGAATTGTATTGCAATAAAATAACTGAGGAGTTCTCATTTGTGCTTGCAGCATGACACAACTCATGGGATTTCTCTCTATCTAATACTTTGTCTCTATCTAATGTGGGATGTATTTCTGTATGTAACTATACTGTCAGCCTATACAAGTTCAAAATATGGTAATAGCTTGTTCTCATTTTTGAAAAGTTATGTGAAAAGTAACCTAGGTTATTGTTAAAACCAACCACTGCAATTCTCTATGATTCTCTTCATATGTTATCTGGAAATGTTCCATAAAACACATTTCCAAAATAGCACATGCATGATGGGATTCACTAACTTGTCACACTATGGATGGTGCTGCATAATGTTTAGGGAATTCATTCAAATATTCCTGATGAAGTTTTGTGTCCTCTACTTGAAGAGCGCAGATCAGATAACCAAAGTATTCCTTGTGGGACTAATAAACTATGAATCCAGGAAAGCCTTGAAAGGGATGGGAGCTCTGCCAACCACCTGAAACAGACACACACCATGTCCTTTTCAGTTAGGTAAAAGGACGTTTTATAACAGAAAATAAGATAAACACAGCATAAGCAAAAATGTAAGCAATGTAACCAAAGCAAGCTGAGATGCAAGAAATCTATACCAAGTAGTTCAGAATGGATTTATTATTTTTTTCTTCTTTATTTTGACCTAATCTGTTAATCTGATTTCCTGATTATTTTATGCATCTTTCCTTTTTTACACTCCAAGAATGAAAAAGATAGTGTGGAGCAATCATAGGCATCCATGTTTTGTAGTTTTTGGTGAAGTTTGTTATTACGAATGCATCCCAAACTCCTTTATTACAGGAAATGGAGTGCAGGAGGTTCTCTTTCCAGTGCAAATTGAATGAGTCTCTTCTGAAAATTAGTATCTTGTATTTAGTTTTTTCAATAGATATGCTTCTGTACATATATTCATTTTGTGGTAAAACCTCTATTTGTAAGTATAATACTTTCTTATTCTTAATTCCACCATTGAACTGCAGAATTTGTATCACTGCATCTTCTTGTTTGATTTTTCATCTGTAAACAAAAATACCTTATATATAATATTTCAAAAAGTGAATATTCTTAACATCTGATAGATAAATACAAACCTGCATTTTTTATAGTTATAAAAGCAATCATATTCAGACTGCTACATGTACAGGAGTTTTTACTAATGCTCTGTGAGGCTTCCAGTCTCAGACTGCCCACCACTGCAAAAAGCACACAGCTTTGTGCACTTTTAGTCAGCTGGAGAGCTAGAGTCTGTGCGTACTAATCATGCTGTAGGCCACATTAGCTTTCTAGACATGAGAGACTTACCCATGCTTCCATGTTAGCAAAACTGTGCAAAAATCATTCTAGGGAACTCAAGTCCCCAATGACAGTTCTGTTGATGGAGCTGTAGCCTCCCTTCCATATGCTATTTTGTCCATAATTATTTTTTCTTCACACGCGTGTTTAAACTGAAACTTGTTGCAGAAGTAGTTAAGGGATCTTGCAGTACTTAAAGACCTTGCTTGGCAGCAGCCACCACTGCACAGTCACCAGCCTGCAAATGTTTCCATACAGCCAACCTGAAGCTGTCAGGATAGCTCATGAGCTAGCAAATAACTCTTGCACTATCCAAAACAAAATCTTACTATGTACTTTATACCAAGGTAGCTAACAGGACAACACAAAACAGTGCAAACAGCTTATTTAACAACACCTAAAAAGGGGAAGAGGTGGGCTAGATCTCCATCAACCTTCACCTAGTGCTGGTATTCATCATGGAGCTGTTTCAAAGCAGAAAATGCCTCCATAGGTGAGACATTTTCACCTGATGCACTTTCATTTCCCACAGATGAAATTCCCCACCTTTCAGATATGAAGTTCAGTAGACAGTGAACAATAGCCCAGGCAATTTTTGTTTTGAATGAAGAGGATGACCAGGAAAAGAAAATACTGTTCCCCAGAAAAACCTCCTGGGATGTGCTACAGGCACTCTTACTCAGTGCAAATTACCAGTTCTCTGTTTTGAGCACTTAGATCCAAAGAAACAGTGATAGAGCACCCAGGAAAGGAAAGCACAAATCTTTCCTTCAGAGAGACCAAAGGAAAAAAGACTCAAGGTAAAGCAGTTGGTGCAACTACAGACTAGTTCACACTTTGAATTGTGCTGTGAATAGTGCTACAGGCCAGTAGAGCTGTCTAGAAATTCACTGAGCTTGACTTGCTCTGACTGGCACTGTCATCCTTAGCACCAAGGGACTTAAAAACCAATGATGCTGGCAGATTGCAACCTCATTGATTTCATGCTCAGGGAGCATTACTGAAAATCTGGCTGTATGACATATTCTTACTCAGTAAAATTCAATTGGTTGTCTCAGAAGCCCAGGCAGAGTATTAGTAAGAAAGCTGTGCGTAATAATACAGGGGGACAAACACATTCCGATGCGCAGTGACATGGGGTTGTTGTCTTCTCATAGACTTCTCTTTCATAACATTGATTGACCCAGCACTGAGGTAGCCAAAGTACTTGTATGCTTATTTAAAGGTACTAGCATTTATGTTTCGCTGTGTACTCCTTTCTATCAGTTCTGCTAATTAGTTGCTCAGGACTTCACAGGGCCACCTTACTTTATGTAAAGAATTCTTTTGCTACTTTTTTTCTTACTACTTTTTTTTTTTTTTTTTAAGTTTAGCTTCAGCAATGGTAGCAAGGGTTTGACTGGTAGTACACAAACACTCCCCTCACAATGTAACAGGCACCTGAACCTTTCTGGAAAGATCATTAAACTGAATCAAATATGACTACATGAATATATAAATCATATTTTCTTTTCAAAAGAAATACAAGCAAACACTCCTGGTATGTGACAAGTCTAGAAATATAAAGTTAAAACTGTGTTTATCTGCATAAATAAATACCTAGAGTCCACCATAAAACCTCAACTCAACCTGTGCACTCTAACCATCCCACTGTGTTCACCCCCTGATCTTTTCTTCATGCTGGAAGTGCAGAGGTTCTTGAAAGTTAAGAGAAGTCAGTTCAAACTCCTGTTCCAAATACTTGTGTTCTTGCTGTTACAAAAGTCTTGCCTAAAACCCATGAGGAGTTCCTCTAGCAGAACCTGGAGGCCAGCTCTTTTCTCCCCTTTCCCTGCTTTCTTGAGTGAAAGTACAAGCCACAAGGCTAGCAAATCACTTTCAAACCTAGCCTCCTTCCAAGCAATGTGTTTTTAAATGTATTATATAAAGTAGAAATTTCAGTGTGAGAAAAAATGTTTTCCTTTTCCTGCCTAGCAGTGTTTAAAGAGTGCTTTTGGGAGAGGATAAACATGGTTTTGAACTGCTTCCAGCTGAGAACTACATCTAGTCATGCCATTTTCTCTAGCCACTGACTAAATTACATAAAGCTTTTCTTGCTTTATAGGGGCTTCTACTTTTGCCACAATTTGGAAGGGAGCCTTTGTGCAGAGGCTGACTGATTATGTGAAAATGTCTACCACATTAAGCTCTTCAGGGTATGGGCAGCAGGACGACTGTTGACTTCCTCCTCCCAAACAGGACTCTGCATGGTGAGAAGGAAGGTGCCGGGCACGCTGCAGACTGAGTGTATGCCAGGAGTGGAAGTTCAGGCGCAGCAAACGCCAGCACCCAGGGAGATTAAGTTCTGTCTCTCCTTTATCCAAGGAGCAAATAGGTGGGAAGGGTTTCTTTAGACCAGCCACGGGGACCCTGCCCCACACTTGATAAATGGAGAATAATAATTCTGTGGTTTGTTTGGTTGGTTTATTGCTCTTGTTGGAGACTATAAAGAAAAAACATATTTCATTATTATGAGTTCTCAGAGAAGGTCTCTGGGCCTTATAATTTGTTTATTTCTCTTTCCATTTTTCCATTTTTTTAAACAAAGAAAACAGCCTTGGAAAAGGGTAAGACTTTGCAGGAGTCATAAGATGCAGTAGCTAGAAAGAATTTCAGTAGAAAGTAGTGCCCTTCAGGACTGCACCTGCCATCTATTTAGAGGAGCAAATGGAGGTTCTGCAGTTTACACAGGCTTTTTACTAGGCTTCACCAGGTTGTCTCCCAGCTGTACATATAGCCTTCTTCCTTTGCATTTTCTCAGGCAAAGGAGTTTTATCAGATTTTCATCTTTTTGGCTGTGCATGTATGGCCTGTGCAAACTCCTTTTAGATTGTACTACATCAGATAAGGCTTAAAGGAGCCAGAGCGATCTACTGTGTCGCACAAAACATATTCCCTCTGTATTCACTTTGCTTTGCTTTACTGCAGACCTTCTCTGAGTACCACTTTTCTTCTATTTATGCAGCTAACAAATTAGTGAGACCATCATGCCTACCATGATGAAATGAAAAAGAAATATTGAGGCCCAAATATTCTGGAGAATTTAAAAAGAAAGCAAATTAGCAAAATTTTAAAAATTGAAAGCTATCTGAATTTTTGCTTACATGCATCTGGAAAGCAGTCTGCAGGATAAGCACAAGGTTTCACAGGGAAATAACTCACTCTGGTAAAAATTTCAAGTAGATTGTTTCTATTTTAGTTGAAATTGGAGATGGGGCAAAGCAGGATTTAAAAAAAGAAAATTATGCTGAGCATTGGGACTGAAGGGAGATTCCTTTGGTCTCCTTGTTCAGTCATATTTTTTGAATGTGTAAAAGACTGATGAGAGCAAAGGGCAGTTGTTCTTTTCTTTGGAATGCATGTACGATTTCAAATAAATAAAGATGCTTAACAAATGGAAAGATTAGTATTTCCGCACATTTTGAATGAGTCATGCATGACAGTACCTTAATTCTTTTTATACAATCCAAGTTCACACAAAGCATGCATTAAACATGAGAAATGCATGGATATTTTTACATATTCAAGACTTTTCAATGGATCATCAAAACCAGAAAATGTTCACAAGTATGTGACCCTCTGGAAATATCCTATTATGTTTTTCATAAGAATAAATAATCCACATTTTTATCATCATAAGTTTTTCTTTCATGGTGCACTATCTAAATTATTATTTTGGTCTAGATACAACAGGCGATTGAGCACGTTGGATAGTTGTCACTAGAAGAATTGGAGAAACTTACCTCTTTAGTCTTAGACCACATATTCTTTCACTGGGTGCATGCTCTTAAGAAATTTAATCCTAAAATAATATAAAAGCTATAGGAGTTATAATGCCTTGCACTAAGCCTGTTTCTACTGTATGTTCAAACTGTAATAACAGATTAGGTAGTAAAGTTTTCTGTATGTCTTCCAGAGCAAGAGCATTTATTTGGCTAAAACAATTTTACCTGTGATAATTACATGGAAATTCCAAAAGGCATCTGAAACCCTCCTGTGGTTTCTTCTCAGGCTGGCTCTCCCAGTATTGTGATAACGATATATTCAATTGGTGTCCCAAACCAAGACTTCCAGTACTCCCTCTGTCTTTACACCTTGAATAGTTTCCCAGTAAAGTCATATCTGTGCTTCATTTTAATATTTTCCAGCAATGGGTTGAAAAGACTGAGACAGCTGTAGGGCACAGATGTTGATGTTTGAACTTATTTATCTCCCCTTTAGTGCCTCTAGCTAAGTAGTTGACTTTTTATGCTGTTTTCACAAGTGAATCTTGGTGGGTATTTGGTTAATTTGGGGTTAGTCTTCTTGCAGATTTCATTTTGTCACTACTGAAAAAGTACTTTTTAGTATGACTTTTGTGGCCAGTATGGTTTAAGGTTGTTTTTCTATGAGTGGAATTTATGTTTAAATTAAGTCACATCTAGTGATAGGGATGCAGAATTCTTTTTATCAAGTTCTGCTTGAACTGGACTTGGAAAATCCTGTTTCTGGGACCTGGCTTCCTAAATGATAATATTCCTCAGATTCATGAGTAAATTTACTCTCTCAATTGCACAAACAGGCAAACTCATAAAAAGAGGTTCACCAGTTCTATGTAAATATGTCCCATTATGTTCCTATACCTAATGGCACGTTGTATCTTGAGCTTTGTTAAATCTTTTAATTAAAACATGTTAACAAAGCCTAAGAAAAATAAATGAAACTGCTCACAAGGAAATTAAATTGAGAAGCTAAGCTCATTTATAATTATTGTATTTCAATTAGGCTTTACTAGGGCTGGGTGAAGGGAGAGATAAAAAGAAACTACTTTGATGTCTGAGTTTCATAAATATTTCTAGTGTCCTGTTTGTGAAGTCCACAATATTAATGATAACAGTTTACAACGTGCAAACTTTTTCATGCCAATTACTATACTGAAGAATTCAGTGATAGTATTACATGAAAACACGTCAAGGCTCAGCCCCTAGGTTTTGTAAAGCAGATTTGCTGCATTGTACTCAGTGAAAGTACAACTACTCACACCTCTGATTCACAGATTCAATAGATTTTATAGTTGCTTTGTCAGAATTTCTGATTCGTTCAGATTATGGAATTTTACCAGGTGCTTCCTACATCAGGTCCAAATCTCTTAGCTGGATTAGAACGTATTTATTAGATAGCAAAAGTGTACCTTATTTCTCACTAGTATTAATCAAACTTTAGCTTCCAGTTTATCCACCTTATCATCTTCTGCTTCTAAATTAAGGAGTCATGAAATATCAGGAACCTTCTAGTGATGCAGGTACTTATTGCCAGAAACTTAGTCACCTCTTCCCATTCTCCTACCACCATACAATGTTTTTTCCCAGCTTTAAAGTGTAAAAGTTCTAAAATCTTTTTTTCTGAAGTTAGTCTTAATCTTTCACTTTTTTTATTAGTTCATGAATTAAAATGTATTAAAACTGGAAGACCTAATAATGCTAGCCAGCTCATTACACACTATCTTCTGTTTGCAACAGCTATGCTTTCCTAAATTACAAGAATTTTTAAAATAATTAACAACAAATTACCATACAAAGGAAGTAGTGCCAGACATTTTAAAACTACATTTATTTTTCCATCCAGAGTTTCTGACTGTAAAGATCAAATAAGTTCCAACAATTGTTGTTGATTTTCTTTCTGAATTTCTTAAATCTTCTAAGGTAGTGCTTGTTACAAGTGTGATTTGTTCTTGAAGCATATGAAAATATGCATTAATTTTCATACGGATGACCCCAGATGAGCGAAGTTAATGATGTGCATATGTACTTACTGGAAACAGATTAGGAGGCTGATAGATACTACAGCGCATTTTTCATCATACTATTATGATCATTAAAAAACCATTCCTTTGTTTAAAAAAATCTTTAATTTTATCATCAAGTCATTGATTTCTTTCCCCAGTGAGGGAAGGGCATTGAGTGATTCACTCAAGTTGTTTGGGTGAATTCGTTCTAATGGATTTCTGTATATTTGTTTTGTTAGCTCCTGTCACCACCAGGAAATGAACTCATCACTTAATCTGGAAACCCAAAAAGCAACTTGAGGGCATGCTTCATGTAGGCAAGTGATTACACAACTCATCCGATCACAGTAATCTGGGAAATAAAACAATGGCATAAAAGTAGATTTTAAAGCCAAAGCAATGGTTAACTTTTGACTGTAAAAAGTCACATCACCAGACCTAAGTTAACGTGAATTTATCACTTACTTGCTTCTTCTTATTGCTCTCCATTCCACAGGAATGGAGTGGAATCCCAGCATCATTTTTCAGAAGAAATTGTTAGACAGATTTAACACTTGCTAAAAATACTATTTGACTTTTTGCCAGTGGTTTCTTGGCCTCCATGGCAGCCATGACACTATCCCACGCTGCTTCTCCCTCCAGCTGTACAAAATAATTGGTTATATTCAGATACGCTCTCTGTGTCACAGTGAGTCAAGCATTCACACCAAGTCAACATCACTCAAGATCTCTTGTCTCCCAGTGTGTTTTGATGTGTTAAAGATAAAACACAGCTCCAGAAGACTATTGAAAAGCTAAGAGCATTTCTGTGAAATGACTGAAAAGTCATTTTTGTGAAATGACTGAAAACTATAATTGTTGTTGACATACTGTAAATGCCACATGTTCTGTTGATGTGACTTTCTCATACTACTTTCATGGGTCAAGAGGACGTTACACAAATGTAAAGCAGAAGTTTTTTGGTTTTCTTTTTTTTACAGCTCTTTTCCAAAAACCCAAACTAGAATCACAAAGTAGAATTATCAGGTTGGAAGAGACCTCCAGAGGTCTCCAGTTCAACTGCTTGTTCAAAGCAGGATCAGCTATAAAATCAGACCATGTTGCCCAGGGTTTTATCCAGTCTTCTAACCCTCCAAGGAGGGAGACTGCACAGCCTCTCACAGTAACCTCTAGGCAACCTCTTCCACTGCTTGAATGTCCTCTGGTTGAAAATATTTTGCCTTAAATCAGAACCCCCCTGTTTCAATTTATGACCATTGTCATTTGTTCTCCCACCATGCAACTCAGTCAGAAGCCTGGCTCCCTCTTCTTAATAACCTCATTTTGGGCATTGAAAAGCTACTATTAGGTTGCCCCCCAAAGCCCTCTCCTCTCCAGGCTGAACAAGCCCTGTTCCCTCAGTCTTTTCACACAGGTCAAGTGTTCCAGAGCCTTAGGCATCTTGGTGGATCTCTGCTGAACTTACTCCAGTTTATCAATAACTTTTTTATGTAGGGAGGACAGATGCAGTCTAACAGGTGCCATGCAAAGGAGCTAATCACTTTCCTGGATCTACTGGCTACTAAATCAACAATAGCTCTTGGTGAGGGAAGCAGCATTTACTTGGATGTTTTGTGATCACAGCTATGCTGGTAGAGCACTTTCATAGCATAGACCTGGTTTGAGCAGTGTTACACAAATATGTGATACTAATGAACATAAGCTACAGTATGATCTTCATTGTTGGGGGCAGGTCTGGGTGTTGGGAATAGCTTTTCAGTTCAAAATAAGGATGCTGGTAATGTTTAGGGAACCAGTTACCCATGGGCCTGCCCCTCCGTCCAGCTTCTGGTGGAACTCAGAGCCTTGGGACACAAAAGTGTAGTGAGCCCACTTTGACAACTGTGTTTGGGTGTTTAAGAATGATTGTCTTTAGCTGGCTATTAAAACAGTACATTTCCAGTGGCATTTTAAATCCCTCTACTTAACTTTGTTTTGAAATAGCTGATGACCAATCATACTAGTGGTTTCTGCATCTCAACTGATAAGCAGAAACTCCTTAAACTTGCCAAAACTGATCAGCAATACCATCAGACTGCTCAATCCAGTTCAGTGTACCGATTGTAACCCCTACTTTACAGAAGAATTGAAATCACCACATCCAGAGGGGAAAAACAGTGTGAGGGAGTAAAGCAGCATCTGGTGAGTTTTTTCATGCATTTCCAGAAACTATGTCAGAATTTCTGACTCATTGTATTTATCGTTCCAGTATTCATTTTGCATTAACATACAATATTTTTATTTAAATGTCTATTTTGTAATCATCTGTAGGAATCAGTGGCACAAGTAATAATGATACATGATGATAGAAAACTGAGAAAAGAATCTGGGATGTTCATTGATGGCTAATAAATATATTCTTATACAATAATAATTACAAGCGTGCCCACTCTTTAGTCATATCAAGAACGTTGTTCTCTTTAACAATTTTTTTTTCAAGTTGTATTAAATATAACAATAACTATAAACAATGCCGTACCATACCTTACTTCTTCAAAGTGCAATGTATATTAAATAATTTCAAAATGTCCTATTGTTCTACAGGATTAACTATATCTTTATTCCCACATTATTTATTACTTATTCCTTCAGTAAGTGGGACAAGCAGTGATCCTTTAAGCGTTTAAATGCCATTTAAGCCACTGCCTCAGCACACAACAGTTTCTGTTACAGACACACGTATTACAAAAGAATGGGTGAGGAAAGCTCCACTCAGACCACATGCAGCTGATATGGCATCGCTGTCCACTGGAGAAAAGAAATTTGGAGAAATGCTGGCTTAACATACCAGCCATCAAGCTAGGCCCAGTTTAAATTCCCCTTCCCCCAGCTCGCCCTCCTTGTCTCTCTCTCTCTCCCTTTGTTAGATTCACACACTCTGCTTTTCCAATTGCTTTAGCCCGAAGCAGTTGACATTTACCCCAGCTAGATAATCGAGGAATAACATTTGCGTTACAGTTTAACATGACCTCTGCCTCTACAGCTCTTTTTAGATTACCTTCAAAAAAAAAAATGGTTGCTGACACCATAGTGAGGCAGGAGGTGGTAAAAAAGAAAAGAGAAGCTTATTATTGCAGTGGCACAGTCAATGTCATGAGAAGCTGCTCTGCCCTTTTCAGTTGTGGGTGAGCAACTATTAAGGAAAAGGTATTAAAAGGAGGAACAACTGTGATGCGAGGGACGCACAGGTTAAGCTCAAAGCAAAGGTTAATGGATTGACTGTTACCTGTGTATGAGGCTTAATGTTGGTCTATACACAAGAGAATTGCTTCTAGGTTGTATTTTTTTCATGAAACTAAATTAAAGGGCTAATTTATTCCAGCATAAAAGAGTGAGATGCTGCTATTGTTGTTGTTGTTGTTTTAATACACAAGGACACATTTTTGATTCAAAATATTTGCTGTTTATTTCCAGCACAGTGTGTTATAAGGTGATAATGCTTGCGAAAGGAAGAGCAGAAAATGGCATATTTGGCTGAAGATACTCACTGAAATCTTAAATGGAAGAATTTTAATGTTGGTCAAGGAAACTAGACAAAGTTTAGAATAATAGTTTAATAGTTATATCACATTTTAAATGCAGAAAGTTTGGTTTAAAAAGAGTGCACCTCAAATAGAAACAAAAAGAGTGAAATTTTCTGAAGGGCAGAATAAGAGAAAAATTATTCAGTATTTCCTCCAGATCTCTGTTTTTCATATTTAAAATTCCTTTCTGTAGTATTTATAAAATAAATGTTAGACCTCAGTGTCTGCAAATTCTTAGAAGGGTTTCAAGCGAACAGATTAGCATATAACTGGTCTATAAAGAGTTAACATAAAGTGGGAAAGGAGTTCCTCGTTTGCAAATTACTCAGTCAAGCTAATGTCTATACACTAAGAGCAGATTATCTCTACTAATTCCAGGAGAAAAACAAAACAGGCTGATATATTCCATGTTATTTTTTTCAGTTATGCCATCCTGAACATGCAAAAATATTTGGTATTTATAATGTTTGCATTACTGTCACCGATACAGGCAAAATATTATCGAAAAGAACTATAGCACTGCCTTCTCCCTCTAAGTGAATTTAAGTAAAATTTTCTTGTCCATAGAAGAAACAGTGACAGAAGACAAATGCATTTAAAATGAAAGGAAAACAACTAATATCAGGTTTAGGCCATCTGTGGATTTTGAACTTTGTAGAGGCTGTTTCATCATGATCAATTTCATTATCTAGGCTTTTTCTTAAACACCACCTTCCACTTGATTAAATCATGTTTTCAGGGAAAAACTAAACACATAATATCAGCATGAAAGCTAGAAGCAGAGAAAGAGGCAAATTGGCCAAATATTCAGAAACTGTCACCTAAAACTTACATCCTTTTCTTGCTTGCTTGTAATTTTGGGAGGGAGGATCACCAAAAGAAATACATAACAGAATTCTGAATCATAATTACTGGATCACCAAGAGTAATCATCAATGTGTTAGTATATTGGAATATCAGCTTTCAAACAACTGACATTTTAAAAATAGCTTATTAACGCCTTCCTTAAAATACGACCTGTCTTTCTGCTTCCTTGCCAATGTTGAATCATTCCCTGCCATTCATTTTTGGGTATTTACCCACTTTTATTTTAAATTTCTCAGGTGACTTCCAGCTTTTCTCATGGAAGACTATTCTGAAGTTTAATATATTCTACTGTCCAGAACTTATTTCCCAATATTCATTCTTATTCCCTGTCTATTATTTCAAATGATTTTTCAGCACAAAGACTGGCTTATATCCTCACACATTTATACCAGCTGCAGCCGGTAAGATTGCATTATGAGCAATTGTTCCCACCAGAAGACTTTAATCCTTATTTATACCTAACGTGAGTCTTAATTGTCACTTCCTCAGACTACTTTTTATTATTTATAAACATTTTTATTTCTTAAATATTTGCTTATTAAGCACAGAAAACTACCATATATTCTTAGGTAATATTCACAGTTAAATTAATGACTGAACTCTTCTTTTTTTAATTCAAGTCCATGACATTTGGCCTAGACACAGATTGTTAGATGAGACTCAAATAATGCTATATAAAAAGCTGTGTAACTATTTTCCTACTGTAAGAGGATAATGTGATATAGTTCATAAAAAATGAATGCCTCAATGTTCAAATTTTTTTGTATTTTTGGAACTTGTTTATGCAATCTGTGACTCTTCCTGTGGCCTTCAGGACTCCAGTGAAGGGACTCTTTCTAAAGGGATCTTTTGGTCACAAAGCAGCACAGTTTTGGATGCTCCAAACATCAAATGAAATTTTGAAGATAACACAGGATTTCTGAAAAGCAGCACTTCATATGGGCACACAACCTGCCTGATGATGCTGATGTCAGCACCAGGCATGATGGGAATGTTTTCATAGAAGGGAAATACATGGCTGATGATAGGTCATTCCCCATACTGTGTCCACCCAGTAGATGCAATTCCTTCCCTCTAACAAAGTAAGAGAGCATGAGGAGGAGGGGATGCTGCTCTGTATTTATGACCAGGTACAAACAGTGGTCTTCTTTCACTGTGATATGAACAGATGCACTAATGGCCAGGCTTCCATTTTTGAAGGGTACTACCAGAAGACTTTGCATTTAACTCTTTTCTAAAGGGTGACATCAGCCAGAATAATGTTAAAAGTTAAGCAGGGAAAGAGGAACAAAAGTCTTAACTCATGCACCAGAAAAGCCCCTGCCTGAACAGGATTTAACAAAAGTTTGCTTACATTAGCTTCTAGGAGGCCTGCAACTGCTGAAGACTGTTACATGGACTCCTCTGTAGCCCTGCTGCTCCAAGGTAGAGGGGAATGGCTGGAGTCAAGCAACAATGACCAGAGGACTATGGCATGAAAGCTAAAGGACAAAGCTGCAGCTTCCACATGCTCCTGGCTCAGCTCTGACTGGGCCAAGATAGGACAGCCATGGGAAGGAGACTTCCAAGACTGGTTCTTCGCAAGTCCTCCTCCTCCAACACCTCCTCGACTTCCTCTACCTCCGCCCCCACCTCCTCGTGGTTATTGTCTTGCCACTGGTCTCTTTTGTCCTCCCTTTCCTCTGCCTCCTTCCTCTCGCCTCACCTGAGCCACTCTCCCACCGACCAGTGTCCATCACCCTCCCCCAACCCCTCAGACCCCCAGCACCACCCCTCTGTCCTGGCCCAACTCCCACCACCCACGTGGTGCCAAAGAGAAGCAGAGGCAGCTGGAGGCCCCTCCTGGCCATCTCTGCCTGTGGCATCGATCCTGGATCCAAAACATCCCCAGCAGGGCTACGAGCAGGGGCAGGAGGAAAGACTAATTACTTTTAAAGACTTTTTTTTCCAAAGCAGTTCTTTGTTGCATTTATGAGAGAAAATTAATGACTGGTCAGTGACCTGCTACACCACTTAGACACACACAGGTCTATGGGACTGGATGGGATCCACCCAAGGGTACTGCGGGAGCTGGCGGAAGTGTTCACCAAGCCACTTTCAATCCTTTATCAGTAGTCCTGGCTAACCGGGGAGGTCCCAGTTGACTGGAGATTAGCAAATGTGACGCCCATCTACAAGAAGGGCCGGAAGGAGGACCCAGGGAACTACAGGCCTGTCAGCCTGACCTCGGTGCTGGGAAAGTTTATGGGGCAGATCATCTTGAGTGCCATCACACAGCACATACAGGAAAACCAGGTGATCAGACCCAGTCGGCATGGGTTCAGGAAAGGCAGGTCCTGCTTGACCAACCTGATCTCCTTCTGTGACACAGTGACCCACTTAGTGGATGAGGGAAAGGCTGTGGATGCTGTCTACCTAGATTTTAGTAAAGCCTTTGACATCTTTTCCCACAGCATTCTCCTGGAGAAACTGCCTGCTCATGGCTTGGATGGGTGTATTCTTCACTGGGTAAAGAACTGGCTGGATGGCCGGGCCCAAAGAGTGGTGGTGAATGGAGTTTACTCCCATTGGCGGCCGGTCACAAGTGGTGTTCCCCAGGGCTCAGTATTGGGGCCAGTTCTGTTTAATATCTTTATCAATGATCTGGGTGAAGGGATCGAGTGCACCCTCAATAAGTTTGGAGACAACACCAAGTTGGGCGGAAATGTCAATCTGCTTGAGGGTAGGAAGGGTCTACAGAGGGATCTGGACAGGCTGGATTGATGGGCCAAGGCCAATTGTATGAGGTTCAACAAGGCTAAGTGCTGGGTCCTGCACTTGGGTCACAACAACCCCATGCAACGCTACAGGCTTGGGGAAGAGTGGCTGGAAAGCTGCCTGGCAGAAAAGGACCTGGGAGTGTTGGTCGACAGATGGCTGAATATGAGCCAGCAGTGTGCCCAGGTGGCCAAGAAGGCCAATAGCATCCTGGCTTGTATCAGAAATAGTGTGGCCAGCAGGACTAGGGAAGTGATCGTGCCCCTGTACTCGGCACTGGTGAGGCCGCACCTCGAATACTGTGTTCAGTTTTGGGCCCCTCAGTACAAGAAGGACACTGAGGTGCTGGAGCGTGTCCAGAGAAGGGCAACGAAGCTGGTGAAGGGTCTAGAGCAGAAGTCTTATGAGGATTGGCTGAGGGAACTGGGGCTGTTTAGCCTGGAGAAGCAGAGTCTGAGGGGAGGCCTTATTGCTCTCTACAACTACCTGAAAGGAGATTGTAGCGAGGTGGGTGTCGATCTCTTCTCCCAAGTAGCTAGTGATAGGACAAGAAGAAGTGGCCTCAAGTTGCATCAGGAGAGGTTTAGATTGGATATCAGGAAAAAAGTCTTCACCGAAAGGGTTGTCAAGCATTGGAACTGGCTGCCTATGGAAGCGGTGGAGTCACCATCCCTGGAGGTATTTAAAAGACATGTAATGTGGTGCTTAGGGACATGGTTTAGTGGTAGACTCAGCAATGCTAGGTTAATGGTTGGACTTGATGATCTTAAAGGTCTTCTCCAACCTAAACAATTCTATGATTCTATGACTGCAGTTCCCACTGAGAACAACTACTCAGAGATGCCATTACTATGCACACAGACAAATTGCCCCCATCCCCCAAAAGCCAAGAACGCTATGTAGTTCCGAGATGGTCTGTAGCACTTTACCTGTAGCACAGTTGTGCATATAAACAGTGACAGAGTACAGCACCCCAAAGGCAGGCTCAGAAAAAGGTTGAGCCAGTCGATGCTATGGCAAGTGTGGCCCTGCATCAGGGTGCCCCTACAGTCACTTCTAATGTAGGTACAGGAGCAATGGTTGATCTCTGGGAAATCTGGACCATGACATGGCCTGCAATTCCCAGAGATCAAAGGTAGAGAAAATCTAGTGGGAAGCTACAGACAGCTCTCCCATACTCCTGTGACAGCAAACTCATCCTATTGCTCCCCTGCGGGATTTGTCAGAAGATGGATGGGATGCTGGGGTGGGGAGGGACTCGTGGAGGTGAGGTGAGCACAGTGAGATGACAGCGTTAGCGATACCTCGTGGTTCATATTCTTCAGGGGTATTGCTGTGTGTCCAGAGCTCAGCAACAAAGAGGGAATTGAACAGCACTAAGCAATGATTAGAAAACTTTACCCTAGGCATACTGTTAGAAGCTGACTATACTCAGACCATTTCAGTTAAACAGTCCTTGGGTTACATCTCTAACAGGATAAGCTCTGCCTCACTTTACAGCAGTAATACCACACCAAACTTTGTAGCACTTAGAAGAACCGAGTCCCATGGTAACAGAGCAATTCTAGAAAGGTTTCTGTTAAAAGTGCGAGTAACCCTGTGAGTTAAGTCCGTGCATGGGCAACGCATAAGGATGAATGGCAGGTTAAAGACCCTACCTTCAGTTCGCATGTGTCGAATATGGACACTCATCTGCAAAGAACTGCCTTATCTAAGTCTCCTCAGGCATCCTTCCTGCACAGGAAGGCCTTGCACTGCCTTATCCTGAGCAGGTGCCTAAACTGTAAAACCAGTAAAGTTTTAAATACTAAAAGAATATAAAAAAATTTGTAAGCTATAAAACATTTTAAATTACATTTGCTTATAAGTTGCTTCATTCACTTAACACTTTTTTCATCTTGAAACTTACTTTATTTATTTGTGAGCACATTAATTTAAAAATTATAAATGGGGAAAAAAATTGAGCTAGCTGCTAAGAAACCAAAGGAAAATATACTGGGAAATTTGCTATTTAGCTGACCGCTATTTGTATTTGAATTGTTGCCTCACAGAATGATGATGAAAATAATTTTTTTTCCCTTCTGTGTGCAGGTGAATATTGTAATGGTTGGTTTAGGCTTTAGTTTAACAGCACATGGAGTCTGTATCTTTCAGCTGGATACATTTATTTCAAGGTACTTAGAAGCTGACTTTTATGAGATTATTTAGGCAGTGATTATTTTTGTTGAGAAATGTGTCCTTTATCCCTCTCATTCATCCACTGCGAAGATATTTCTGTTTGTCAGAATGCCTCCATTTCTGATAAATGACTGAAGACTGACTGCTACACTTTATTAAAAAGTAATAACAATTTTTGTACGCACCCTTCACATTGTAAGGGGGGGACCATGAATCAAAGGACACTGCCTGTCTGGGCCTGATAAATGCATCGTTTACCAGCTGAGGAGTTATTTAGGACTGGCTATTAATTTAAATCACATTTATCTTCCCTGAATGGGGGGAGGTTGCTGTGATAGGACTGCGAATGACCAATAGTGCAGCTAAGTGCACATTATTTATTACTACCGCCTGCAAAGCACTGCACAATATGTTAAAAAAAAACAGTGCCAATTACCATGGTTAATCTAGTCAGGGCAGTAACAAATTTCTTCCTAACACAAGCCAATTTCTACACTTGTACTTTTTAGTCTCTAGAAAGCCAGTGTTTGCTCAAAATTCCTGATCATTAAAAACAAGTTATTTATCCTCTCCTAAAACATGCTAGGCAATACTAGCACCCTTAAGTTTTTTCTTCATTGTGGGAAAAAAAGCGCGTTCTTTAGACATTTAAGAACAGAAATTTCTTGAGTGCAATAAAATCATGTAAACCATGTTTTCTAGGAGATTTTTGAGTTTTGTTCCAAGGTATCTGAGCAGAGAGAAGCTTTGCTGAGGCTTAGGGAACAGTTATGTAGAGCTGCTCTGAGCCACTGCCATCTAACCTTTTCAGGAAATTTCACACATAGAATTAAGGTAATTCTGGTGAAAAACATCATAAATAGGGCTTTGTAAATCCCAGTGTATGAAGTCAGCCTACTACATGTGCTTATGAGATATAGTCATCTATCCCTTGTTGCTATGGGCTAAGGTAGCGGTTGTCAAGGCAGGAGCCTTTGAAATTTATAAGTGTAACTAAAATAAATGGTTTTTGAAGAACAGCTACTGATTGCACTAAGTGCATCTGCAGTGGTGGGTGGTCACCCCCTGAGAGCTTACTGAGGACAAGAAGTTCCTGAGATGGACAATGTGGCCTCGATTGTGGCTCACATCCCAAGTAACCAACAGAGCACAGGGGCACAGTAAGGCAGACACGGACAGATGGAGAAAAGAAGGAACTGCAGACACTGAAACCACAATTCTCCTCCTTCTTGCCTGCAGGAGAACATCGATGACAAAGATAAGAATAAAGCATTGCTTTATTTATCTGCAATCATTTACATTCACACTCACTATTCTTGTTCCACACCTATGACAACACTGGAGTCCCTTCTGGCATTCAGCAGGAATGTTGTTTTTCCTTAATGCTGGCTGGTCATTCATCTCCAACAAAGAAAACCTATTTTTTTCCACTGGTTATGAAAATTTTAGTAATAAGCAGGTTTCTATGGAATTGCACTCAACAAGCAGCAGTAATTGGTAGTTGCTACATCTACAGAGTTCTAGCCATACCTCATACTCTGACAAGTTTATCGCTACTGCTGCCTTGCATGTCAACAATCCTATAACTGGAAGAACAGCTAAGTAACGATTACCAATGTCTAATACTATCCAGTGTTATATATGAGTAATGCTGTTCTTGCACGCTTGTTGCATCAACTCCCAATAGCAATTAAGCCTTCATCATTAAAAGAAAAGAACAAATACTGAACACCATGTTTGGAGAAAGTGTTGGGTTTTCCATCCTGTTAGCCTGAGAAATAAGCAGGATATTTTTCTACAATTAATTCTAAAATAAATAAACAGAAATGTGAATAAAAATATACAGACACATTATAAGAGAGGATTCATTCTGGCAAAATGTTGTAAATAAAGGTCCCTGGGAGTCTGAAGCATTTGAATTGGACACAAGACCTTTACAAATTTTTTTAAACAGTGACAGCAATTAACTAACCGAATAACTAACCAGAGGTCATACTGATTTTTCTATCAAGAGAATATTTTTTGGCAAGATGGTGTTTGGTTTCTTCCCTTGAGGTATATCTGATGCTCTTATTCAGCCACATAACAGGAACTAATCCAGGACATTTTATTACAAGGAAGATTTTTATAATTGTCTCCTCAATCCTAAAGTCTGTACAATGCTGGGAATCTGCCTTTCTTACTGGTATAAACCTCCTGTTTACAGCTCTGAGGACTTGTGGCATACCTTTGGAATCTAGGGCTGGAAGGGAATGTGTGGACCAATTCCATGCTTTTGCAAGCAACCATAACATACAATCTTTTCACACTTATTAAACTCAACCTTAAAAGCAATTAGGTTTTTGTTCCTCATCCTCTCCACCCTCACTATGCTTGGGAAGATCTTCCAGGGAGTGATTGCTGTGCTAGATAAGATCCTTTTTTCTAATTTCCAACATAAATGTACTTACCTATTTCTTTTCATGCCAAAACTGGCATTCAGCTGAAATAATTCCCCTCTCCCCCTTGTGTTTATCTCTATATGTATTTATAGACAACAATCAAATCTCCTTTAGGCTCTGGTTTGTTAGGCTAAACATGCCAAATTACTTTGGTGTCTTTTTGATATTCATGTACCAAATTATCTTACTAGTGCTTCTCTGTGTTGTTTCCAGTAACAGTTCATCTTTTTTTTAATATGTACATGGTCCTCAAGATTAGGTTTTATTAGGGTGTTGCACGGTGCTATTAATGTTTTCCTATCCTTTCTGGAAATATCTCCATACTGTACCTCAGAAATACATCTGCCTTTTTTCACAGCTACAGCATATTGGCAGCTCACGGTCATACAGTGATCAACTAGAGAGTTTAGGTCACCCTCCTCTTGGTGATTTCTGACAGATGAGCTCTCAGCTTATAGCAGAGTATTTGTGTTATTAGTCCCTGAGTGACTGACCTTGTACTTTGTGCTATTGAATTTCATCTTACTTCTATTCCTGTCGATCTCAAGGCTATCTGATTCTTTCACTGCGATATTCCAATCCTCCTCCACACTGATGATGCGTCCTGGCACTGATGTTATCAATACTTCTGCGCGCTAGTAAGATCCCTATAAAAATACAACCACTGCCTTACTGAAATGTCTCAAAACTGGACCAGGAGAAACTACTGCCATACTCCAGACTGATAGTCCTCTTTTTATACCACTAGTCACCACTTTCTTCAGTCAGCCTTTTACCCACATTATATATCTCCTCTGACAATCTTCAGCTTCTCCAGCTTTACCAGTTGTACTGGTCTTATTTGCACCATGGTTTTGATGTTTGATATCTGAATATCTTCTATTTGTATGATGTTAGGGATGCAAGGGTGGATTCTTGTGTTCTCTTGTAGCTGTTCCTTGACACCTGATTTCCAAATCACTGTCTTACATAAGTGCCTCAGGTAGCTCTTTCTAAGAATATGGATCTGGACCTTTATGAAACTGTGCTGGGAGGAGAGAAGAGGGATGGGACAGACTGCCTGGTGGGATTGCAGGTTTGTATCATCTGACACACAGCAGTGAAAGAAACACAGGCACTGAAGTGAAGTTGAACAGAAGTCCATGACTCAAATATGTGGCAAAAAAGAGTGCATTGCTTTCAAATTTTAAGCCATCAGACATGCCAATATGCCAACCTCCTGTCAAAAGCACAGAATAAAATGAATATTTTTAGGTCAAAAGCTGCTATCATTTCATATAGTTTTTCATAACCCAGAGTTGTACAGACTGAATATTCAGGGCAGGAAGATTTGCCCTGAAGAGTTTGCATGTCAATCATTTGTAGTGCAAATAATGGATCATATCCATGTTGGGTCACATTTTACTTCACTTACTACAAATTCTGCAACCTAATATTTAAGCTGTGTTATACTAAAAAATATTTTTTATCATGTTTGTGCCATGTTATGACTTCCAGTGTTTTGCTTTCTACATAGACTATAGGAAAATCCATGACCCGGTTAATCCTCAGGCTCTGGTCTTTCTCTGAGTAAAAGATACACAGACACCTCCGGAGCTAAACACAGAAGATCACACTACTTGTTCTATTGCTTCAATTCTTTCCTTTTTACCAAGAAACATTTGTAGGAGCTCAGTCTGTGTTACTTCCTCTGCTTACACTGCAGGTATTCAAAAGACAGTCAGTCCTAATTATCCCATCCCCCTTCACACATCCCCACACCCAATTAATAATGTTCAGTGATGTATGAAGCTGAGTTTACATTAATGTAATTTTTTAATACATTAAAGTGCTGCACGTCTCAGGCTTTTTATAAATAAATGTCACTAATTTATAAATACTTGTGCTACCCTGGGGAGCACAGACTGTGAAGGGGAAAGGGCAAGAGGGGTGCAATCCTCTCTCTTCCCACTCCCATTTGTAGCTCCTGGGGATGCTCAAAGAGATTAAAACTTGCTCTTGCCAAATCCCAGGATATGCAACTATTACCTACTGTGCACAGTGCAATACAGTCTAGGCTCAGAAAAGAGCAGCTCTGGAACTTACTCTTTGCTGCCACTGTTATAAAAATTGACGTTTTCTCTAAATAAGGAAAGCAAAAAGATTCAGGTACATCAGAATCAAAATTTCTCTGTCAAACCATATTCCTGATGCCTTTGCAAAGCCTGGAGCTCTGTAATACAGACAATAACTATCTGTTTCTCCATGTGGGGAGCTGCAGGACAGAAAGGTTTTAAATTCAGAGTCACAGTTACCAGATCAATGAAATGAAGATTATCTGTCACTTAAATCACAGTTAATTGGAGTTAATGCATGAATTTAATTCCACATTTCAACTTGGGGCGAGAGGGTAAAATGGCACAGAAATGCCTAAAAAGAGAAAGTGTGACCAGATGAAATTTCAAAAGTAGCCATTGATGTTGTCTGGCTTGGTGTTGAGACTTCTGTATGTATGGGGAAAGTCAACAAGGTGCAGCGCTATGCAAATGTTCCTTGGAACTTCATCTGTTTTGTGATCATTGATACCAAATTTCTAAGAATTGTGACTCATTTATATTTTATTTACTATTGTAAGACTGTACATTTCTGAAACAGAAAATTATCACACATTTGTACAGTGTCTAGCACGTGTATAACAATAGCCATAAATACTTCTCCAAACCAGGACCTAAGTATATGATATAACTGAAAAAATGAACTATTTTTTAAATGTAATACACTAAACTACAAAGAGAAAGTAAGTTATGGTTCTGTCCCCAAATATTTGCATAAACAATGAATATTCATCTATGGAAGAGACAACAGATTTTTTATCCTTTTTACAAAATGAGCCAAAAGATTAAATTCATTGTTTTTGCTGTCTATAGCTGACCTCTTCCATCTTTTTTTTTTTTAAACAAGTAAAAGAGAGCCTTTTCTTTTTAATTCAAGCTCAAGGTGAAGATACTATAGAGGTAATTGCATGAAAATTTGAGGAGTTTTGGGTTTAGTCAGTGTCTACAGCCCTTTTCTCCTGCTGCTTTTCCTGTGAGATGGTCTCAGGATATGCAGCTGCATTGTTCTTTTTGGGCTATGTTTGCAGACTATTTCTAGCCCACATCAATGCAATCCAAATAATCCTCAGAAGTTGCTTCATTATTTATTAGAAAAAGCAATCTGGCATGCGGTGTGTTATCGACAGCTGAAATCCAATACTCAAAGGTCACCAAAACAAATACCAGAAAGAAAAGGTGTTAAGGCAAATAAAAATACACCTTTTTAATTTTGACTGAATTGATTAAATAACAATTGAGTGGTGTCACAGGTCATAAGGCTTTGAGACATAAGGTCAGCTTAATAGAAAAGAGCCTGGGGCCATGTCACAGGGTATGCTCTGAGGCCTGGCACGGAGGCCACATCATTGTGCTCACTCCTGCCCTTACCCCATGTAGTCTGAAATGAAGAAATGCCTAAACAGAATAGAGAGCAGTCTAAATAGACTAGTGCTTATCGCTGAGGGCTACCCCCTGAGTCAATGCTGTTTAGAACTGATTGCTTTATTTGAACTGAGAGTACTGGGCATCTCTCAGTAAACATTTTATAAAATTCAGTAGGCTGAGGAAAAAAAAAACAAAACAAACAAAAACCCAAACCAACAAAAAACCTTTCTACACCAGCAGTACTCTATAATATATGCACATCTCATTACAGTCCCACAGTTCAGCCCAGATATTTCAGAACTGACACAAAATGAGTGAAGTAGAAAGTGAAACACTTAAATACTCTGAAATCAAAAGAACTTGCTATGGGATTTTGAGAAGGAAGAACTGTAGAGTGGCTTGTACACACTAATACATTCACACTAACATTAGTTAATGCTACACCATTTGTGTAGTAGTGTTGGGTTTTTGTACGCTGAATTGTTTTGTTCTTAAAAATAGCTAGCCCAGGGAATTTACTGCCACAGAAATGCACACCTACAGATGCTGTGAATAATCTTTTTAAAAGGTCTTGATAATTTTACATTTAATAATACAAATGAAAAATCTTGCTCTGTATCTAGTTCAGCCAGCTGCTTAAACCTGTGCCCCATCAAAGCACATGAGAAACTAACTACATTGACTTCAGCAGGATAACTGGAATACATGTGCAACTATTGTATTCAGGAGTCTGCTCCTAGAAACCCAGCATGTAGGAAATTCAGTATAGAGAAGTAAAAAGATATCCCGGTTATTTAACACTTCCATGACTATCTGCTGGCTTCAGCGGAGACTAAGGCATATCTCCCTGTTCTGTGGCTGCCTCTTCTTCTAGCACTCTTCTCTCCAACTTCCTCTATGTTATTCCCACCTTGGACTGGTAAGGTAAACAGCTGCCACTGAAGTGTATAACAAAATTTCTCTATTGAATAGAGCTGATCTGGAAATAGATTGTCTTTTCTTGTATGGACATGTATAGTCTATTTTGGTTCACTAATGCTCCAGCATCCGTTTGAAAATCAGCCTCTGCTATTCCTTGTTAGCTGCCAGACTTCCCATGGCAATGGTGTGGCTAAATTTTGCTCTAGTTTTGACCTGATTATGCTCCCACTTAATGAATGGCTAAACTTCTGCTGATTCTCAGGACAGTGATTCTGATTTTCATTTATTATTTAAATTACAATTTTGCAGACTAGTACACTGACTCACTACATAACTCAACTAGTGAGAAGTTCTAGAGTCTACCTACCTACTCTTCATTTTTCAAAATCGGTCATTATCTATGAAACACGTAAGATGATGCACAAAAAATTATATTTTAATCTAGTTATACAACTATTAATAAATTATAATTTTCAGATGCAAAAAGTGTTTAAGGCAGTAAGGCATAGGATCAATTAGATGACAACAAGCAGTGTCTCATGGTGGAAAGAATGCTTTTTACCACTGAGAGTCTGACACTCCTTTTAATGTATATTCTACTTAATGACAAGTTTTTACAGCAATTTTAATTATTTGGAGTTGGAAAAAAATAGCTTTTGTTTTAAGATTGCTAATCTATCTATTTTCTGTACTTCTTGTCCTGGAAGAGTTTGTTTCCTTTTCGATCAATTTATTTTAAGAAATAACCCATGGCTTCAAAAGATAATGCTTTAAAATGTAATTATATAAACAGTGAAGTTCAGGACCTACTCTGTCTACAAACATCAAAAGCAAGGATTTTAATTCACAAACATCTTTATCAGCAGTGGTAATGCCTATAAATCACTCAACAATACAGGAAATGTTTAATACTCTTAAGAAAGGAGTCTGAACAGTATCAATTACAGAGACTGTAGAAATATAAAGATGCATTTTCCCAAAAGGGCCTCTTTTTGTGCACACAGAAACATTTGTACATACAGTTTTCAAGTACATGGACATAGACAGAATGAATTCTAGGACCTATACTTGCCAGAAATAAAATGTTATTTATCAAAAGTCATTTGGAGAAATTGTTTATTTCTGTGGAAATTACTTCTCAGTTCTGTATACTCTTCTCCTGTAGTTAGTGCTGTGGTTTGTGTATGCATAGAAGAAGGTTGGACTGCAGCCCTTTAAAAAATCTCTCAGACTGATGACGTGTTATCTACTACGGTGAGTGGAAAATGGCAATGGAAAAAATGTATGTTAATGTGCAGAAATAATGCACAAGTACTTGGTGGCTGGAATGTTCTCTCCTGTGCAGCCTGGACAAGGTCCTCCCACGCAGCTGCTGTGCTCTGAGGTAAGGCAAGACTCTCCTCTTCACCAAACCCCATAGCGAGGGAAAAGGCAAGGAGGAACTGTGAAGAAGTGCTGGCTCAGGAACAGCCTGAAGGTCTCCGATCATTCACACAACAGGGCTAATGCAAACAGTACTAGTTCCCAATAATGCTGGATTTTCAATGCCCTGGTGCTTTGCAGGTTTGGGTAATGACCTCATCTTCATAACTCATAGCAGGACTTTTGTTGGCAATCTAGACAGAGAACCAGACAACTTAATGACTGATCTAATATTTGTACTTCCAAATCTTTCTCTTTTGGGGAAGAACTGAAACATATGAACACGTAGGCTATGCACTATGTGCCCCCTGCCCCACCTTTACTTTCCAGGCTGGAAAGCACTGCTCTAGGCAGATTGTAACAGTTGCAGTTTTTCTGGATTCAGGCAGAACATTTGCTTTCTGACCTACCTTTTCCCTCCCACGGTTGTCTCAGTCCCTTGTGAAGAATGGGGAGACGCAAGTGTTGTAGATCATTTGTGACAATCCTGCAACATTTCTTGTATGCCAGCAGTCTTGGATTAGATTCTTGTGTTAAATGCCTGAGTTTTAAAGGATTTGAGCACCTTATAGCTTAGGTTTACTGTAAGGGTGGGCAACAGGTTCTTGTACTTCTGGCATGGACCTGTTTGTTTAGGTGTCTGATATTAAGAGTTTTAAGTGGTTTTGACAGACTGAGATGATCAGCTTCAAAGAAATGGTCATGACTATAAAGTGTCCCCATTAGGCATCTTGGAAAGTACTGGCTTAAATCAGGATTCATGAACCGAACTTCAGTCTCCTTGGTTTGCTTATTTACATTTGTTAACTGCACTGTTTTCTCACCTCTTCCTTAGTAATGTATTTCAGATTACACCTTTTATCTGATTTTGCATTAGGCTAGAAAGTCTGCCTAATGGTAAGCATTTATGCTGAAATACTGGCATAAATATTCTTAACTTTGCCCTTTCTGGGTCATATTCCCCATTCCTATTTTAAAATCTATATTAGTTCATGTTCTTACTTGTATCTTATCTGGCATTCTTCAATTCTACTTTATAGATTAAATAAAATTGGGTAAATTCTCTGAGGTTTCATTCAGTCTTTTCTTCTCAGCAAATTAATCCAGGACACAATGTCCTGCAAGTGGATAGAGGGTTAATCAGTGTTTGCATAACCTTTTCCTGAACTTTCCTAAGTTTTCCAATTAACTGAGGTAACTGAAAAAAACCACACATTTTGTGGTGTACAGTGTTTCCTTTCCTTGTTAGCAAAGTTGCTTTAAGCAGCCATGCATATTTCTAAAGACTCTAACTAAAACATGAAAGTTTAAATCAGTGCGCACCGTGTATGAGAAGCACCAGCTGAGATGGATTTCAGTGGTAACTCTTACCTGGCTGCTCACAATTCACCTTCCTATTAGTTTGTGGGCAGTAAAAAGAAACAAATTTCGTCTCCGTGGAGGAAAAGGCCTTGTTATACAGAAGCATTTTGCAAAAGGTCTCTTTCCACACTCTGTGCATTGATGGATGGTGCCATACGGCCTGAGAAGCTGTCATTAAAGGAGATGCAGGGCAGGTAGGCAGCCCCCTGTTGAATTGTACCGGTGAAAAGCCTACATACTCTGGATGCATAGCTGACATAACACCTGCAGGCTAGGCAGCGCAGGAGTGGAAGCTGTGGTGGAAGGATCCAGAAAGCACAGTCCATCTGAATGGGCACACTGACATAAATACGTCGGTTAGGGAAAGGTATAGCTGCCCTGGGCTGAACTGGTGGTTTAGCTCATCTCCTCAATACTTGAATAAGAAAGGTGAAAATTGACTGATATCTGCAAGGTAGAGACAAAGCTGATACTTAAGGACTGCCAGATTACTCTCAAAATCTGTGAGGAAAATAAGTCTGTTATACTTAAGACCAATCAATTTTTTTCAAAATCCTCTAATTCCAAACCCATGTCATTAAGCATTCCAAGTCTGACTACTGGGGAAATGAACCAGCTCTCCAGGAATGACGGCTGAAAGAGAAGTATGTGAAAGGTACGAAATGGGGCCTATAAATTTCAATGCCTTGGATTCCTATTACCATATAAGTAAAATAATAATCCCATAAAAATTCAAACAAGCATCCAAAAAATGCTAGTTACATTGTTTCAGCAGTGATAGAGATTCTCTTGTTTCTCTCTAGCACCATTCATTTTCTCACATAGCTGCTGTGGTGCTGTGTTATTTCTTGTCTGTATTCTTTGATTTAATGCTTTGACTTTCTTGTATTTGAAAATAATAAACTAAAACCTAAATTAAATTAAGAAACATTAAGGGGTTGGATAGTTTCACCTGCACCTGATAATATGCTCAGCTAGCTGTCTCCTGCAGGAATGGTACTGGTTTCTTCTTGCCTTCAAGTTTGTACCTAATTATGAGGAAACTTCTGACTTCCCCAGTCATGAATTTAACAGTGTTTCACTGTGTTGCAAACTGCCAAAGTGTGCTAAGTATCTGACAGGCCTATCTAGGTATGTTTGTAATGTGAATAATTAGAGACATTCCTATCCTCATATACATTCACAAAATTAAAACAACAACAAAAAGTCCTCTCTCTAACAGGCCTAGTGGAAAGCTATAAGGTGTTTGAATAAAATATTCACTATGACTCCTTTATTTGACAAAAATTCCCAGACCATGACTTCCTTTCGTAGTTCAAATGTCAAGCATCCCTTCCACTGTGGTCAGGGTGGCATGCAGGAACAGAGGGAGACCCTAAACAGAAGTCTTTAATGATGACAAGCCTGGTTAACTCAATGACCCACAGCATCTTTTGTCTCCCTTTCTCCCCATGTTGGCTCCTGCTGATTCAGATGGGGGAAGCCAACTAGCTGAGCAGTTGCTCATGCATAGTCTAGCGAAAATGCTTTCTTCACCCTTGTGCAGAGAGTGCAGAAGGCCCTTCAATTTCCTCTGTACTGTTTTTCAGTTTTTGTCTTTTTCTCTGATTGACTAGCTTTATATTGATTGAAAAGTCATTTCCTTTGCCCAGTCTTCTGAAAAACAAAATAAATGTTTTCTGTGACCCTAACTCTTAGATTTTTCTTTCCACAGAGCTAAAGAAAAAGTTTCCTGTCAATTATATTGAAGGAAAAATTATATTGTTGTTTTGTAGCACTTTTTTCTCCCTATGTGTCAAAAGGGAGCAAATGATGCATTAAAAGCCTAAAAGCTGAAATAAAGATTAGGTGTAAAGTGCTATTGATCCCTTTACGAAAAGAAGCTAAGACAGATTCCACTCTGCTGTCAGGTTACATTTTCAGTAAGTTACCCAGATGCAAGATTTGAAACTTCTACAAAGGAGTCTTTAAAGTGTTGTTGAAGGTATCAAATAAGATTAGACCAGACAGTAAAAACAACCATTAAGAAATGTCAGTGGTACAGCTGAGGTACTGTCAGGCTGCATTGTCCCAGTGTTTAATGTAGCCCAATGCCTGAATGTTTAAGATGCCCATATGAAGATCCAGAACTTTAAAAACATCACTTATTACATTCTCTGTGTGTACACTCTACAGATATATACATATATATGTATCTCCATGTCCAGAATATACAAGGTCTTAGGCACACGATGTAGTTTTCATTGGATGGAGCAGAAGAAAGTTCCAGTTTTCAGTTCCTTAACTCGCTATTCATCCAAAGAATAGTCTGAACATTTTGGAGATTATTACAAGCTATACCAGTACTAATGAGAGAACAATTACTGTAAGTCAGTACAGTAGATTTTCTTCCAATTACTCTACCTTCCTGTTCCTGACAAACCTTTCTGCTGTTCCTTTGCATCAACCAGGAAGCTGGGCAGCAGCTGAAAAATTATGTGACTTTTTAGCAGAGTATATGGTCAAATGTCATACTTCTCTGTACTGCTTTGATGTACCAAAGTTTATTAGAAACCAGCTACTCAAGGCACGATTTATGATATGTTACTTTCTGCATCAATTGATAACCAAGTTTAGCAACTGAGTGTACAAAGCGCAGACAAGATCGACTATGAAACTTTTGATTGATAGTTAGTTAGTGACATACCTAGATGGGCCTGTCAGATACTTAGCACACTTTGGCAGTTTACAACACAGTGAAACACTGTTAAATTCGTGACTAGGGAAGTCAGAAGTTTCCTCATAATTAGGAACAAACTTGAAGGCAAGAAGAAACCAGTACCATGCTGGAAACACCAGAGATAGATAAATCGGAAGAAAGATTAGGCAGCTGCTGATTAAATTCTATAAATTAAAATGAATTCTACAAAGCTAAAGCAATGCAATTAATTTCCTGATTCTCAGTAGGGCATCTTTAGAAAATATCCAGAGATTAATTTTGAAAAAAAAAAAAAAAGGCAAATAGAAGCAAATGCCAAGTGAAAGCAGATGATGAACCTTCATTGTAATCTAACACATCTGGAAATATACCGGTGACAGAGAAGGTAAACTCCACTACTCCAGAAACACTAACAGTAAGCAGTTTTTGTAGAGCAATGGGGTAAAACTTTTGAAATCCTGAAACACTCATGATAGGGGCATTAGTTCAACAGAAGGGGACAAGCCTAAGGATGACAGATTATTTGGGGTGAACTGCTTTAAGTTAATATCAGAAGAGGCAGAAAAACTCAGAGATGAGGTTTAAATTCAAACTTATTGGAATGTAAAAGGAATTGCTAAGTGGCCTGTATACTTATATTAGAAACCTGAGGAATAGAAAATATTAATTTCTATTAAAAAAGCTATTCTATGAGTTTGTGAAACTAGTGAACCCTGGCTTCACACAGATTTGCGTCTCATGTTCCCATTCCCTTTCTATTTGGAACCATTGTCCTTATGTGCCCTCTTATAACACAACCCACTCAGGTCATTCCGAGCCACCCATATTGTACCCTAAATAAACATATGATACCTTCAGATTGTCCTTTGTCTCCTAGCTACTTTTTGGCTTCTGGCTAACCAAAAGGCAGAGCTCTGTGTTTAGCTAGCTCTTGGACTAGATCTGTCTAGTCCAGAGCTCTTCTGTATTTGTAACATAGCTGAACAACGTGTGCCTGGTCCAGACTGAGGATTCAGAGACCCAGCTGCAACAGCAGCAGAGGCAAGCAGCTTGGACAAGAGCTTCATAGGGTTGCCTGAAGAATATTCTTTCCATGTTTAGTGTAACTTTAAATGGTGAACAGGAGCCAAACAGACCAGAATCAATGCTGTGTCAATGTTCTAAAGGAGTAAAAATAGCGCAAATAATTACAGACGAGAGGGGTGACACAATATTTCTTGGAAGAAATATTAGAACAGCTGATGTGCAACGTTATCCATAAAATTTTCAAGGATAGAAATTCAATTTATTATAATGAAAATGAACCTGAAATGCCTCCATTCGGCATTCCTGTAGTGCAAAAGGAGCAGATCATTCAAGCAAACAGCTGGAGTCAGGATCGCAAATCCACACTCTATGCGTTTTAAGCTCTTACTTTGGGCTAGTTCTAGTTCAGTTTAATGGAATAAATGCCTCCAAAATACTAGGTGAGCTCCTGCAGTGTGTTTCCCAGTCTAATTTCAGTGAAAAGGAATCTAGTTCATGTACTTTAAGACTGCTCCATGATGCAAACTGGAGCATTGTAGGTTAGCATGATTAAGAGATTTAGTTATTATGAATTAATAAATCACAAACAAATCAATTCAGTTAGATGATATCTGCAATGATGTATCGTTTAGTGGTTGCTTACAGCAAAGCCTTTAGCCAGTGCTCGATTGTACTCTATAATCAGTGGAGGAGACAGAGTAAGAGAATAGGCTGGAGCTTGGTTTTCTCTTTGGGATGAGTTGGCAGCTTGCCTACTTTGCTTGTAGAACTCAGACTATTTTGCCTGGCAGCTGATAATCCTCCCAAGCATCCAACAACAAATTCCTGCACTGTATTTTCCTGTCTGAGACTTTCCTTCTTCTGAATTGATTTAGACCATGTGACACCAACCTTCAGGTACAGGCTATGAAGTGAGACCAGCCAGACATACATCCTGGCAAAACAGCATATTTAATGGATAATTAAGAGATGAAAAAGGAGAATAATCAGTAATTTGTCAGAAATCTTCTTATAGTTTTCAGATCTAACAATGCTCTTGCTGCCAGACGCTGCTTTCATTCGTCTTCAAAACTGTCTGCATTAATAGCAATTGTTTCATTTAGATGTTAGTTTTAAAAAATACTTTCCTCATACCACTATCACTGACAGCAGCTCTGTGTGAGATCAAGAAGAGAAACCTGTGAATTCATCCATTTTAACACACTGAAAGGAACCCAGAGATAGCCTAGTGAAGGACAGCTGTGGGTGAAGTTACTTGACTGATTGTAAGAATGACTATCCACTTCTCTTAGGCTAGTTATGATTAACTATGTGATGAAGATATATCACTGTTGATGTATAACAGAGTGGCAACTGATGTGGAAAACAGCACTGCTAAAACAGTAGCACAAACTTCAGCATGCATTTGCATTCATGTTACATACCATGGGTCACTACAAGACTTCTGCAGAAGACTCAGTAACCACTAAAACTTGTATATGTGTGCCTTTACTCCTTAGAGTTAGCAGGAACATGTTGTGCAACGACACCAACACATCTCCACTGTGCTTCGCAGACATACCCTCATAAAGAATAATCTGAGCCGCGCACTCAAGCAATTGGTGTTTTGGCAGTGCCATTGGTCTAGGAACAAGGAGTAAGTTCCATTCATATATAAAGGAAAGAAAACAGTTAATCTGAAAAGAACATGGAGATCATGGGAAACAACAGGGATATACTGAATTTTCAGATATGACTGCTCTTGTTGTGCCACTGTTATCTACATTAGAAAGGACTGTAGTTACTACTCAGTTAATATACAGAACCAGATGAACACCATGTATACCAAGAGTTGAGTTCTTTTAGGAACTGTAATATGAGAGACTTCGTTGCATATCTCATGTCATGCCAGTGTCTTCTGTATCAGATTTTTGGATTTCATTCTTGCCTTCTGAATTTTACGGGCAGCTCCCTGTCATTTTAGAACTTGCCCTTTTTATCATACCTGTGATTTCTTCCACAGGCTTTTACATTCAAACTCTGCCTTTTCAAATATTTAACATCAGTAGTGTATGAAGAACATGCGTAGCTTGATAGCTTTTATTTAAAATATATCCATAATGTATCTTACGCTGTTCACAATGTCCTATATTAATTACTGTGCCATATATCCCTTTGATTGCTATTCTTAATGTAGTCTGTGTATGATATGCCTGGGAACCGGCAACATCCACTTTGTATTTTTTTACATACGCTAATTGGCTTAATTCTGAATCCTTTCCAAAATATCCTGAAAAGAGAAAACTCTGGCCAGTACTTCAGAAAAGAGCTAAGCAGAAGTACAGGGGAAAAAAATCCAGATTTTACATTTACAATTAATATTCTTTCTACTACTTTACATAAATACATCTCTAATGAAAGGCAGAACTGTTTGGCTTATGTTTACTCTGTAAATATCATAGATCATCCATTTTGTTAAATATGCTGTGTCTGGGCAGCAAGAAGAAGATGACTTCCTAGCACTGGCTATAGTGCCCTGTGGCAGGGGGGACCCTCTGGAGGGAGAGGCAGATTGCTTCTTCCTTGGGAAAAACTAAGTGTGCCCATGGGGAAGGAGTTTCTGGGTGGAGGAAGCAAGGTGGAGAGACACAGTCTGGTACAGGGTTTGCCACACTGTTGGAACTGGAAGACTTGAAAGAATAGGTCAGGAAGAAGCAAGCAGCAGAGCTAAGTCTGGGAGAGCATGACGGGAGATTGTGGAGTTGGTTGAATCCAGGAAAGTACTGAAGCTGCTGTACAGAAGCAAGAGTGGAGGAAGGAGCTATCCACTATATGCGAGCAGACTCCAGACAGCACCACTACACTATAATAAAAACTAGCTGGAGAGAAACAGGACTTTGTTTTTTCTGATACACTTCAAAGGCAAAGACAGGGCACTTCCACTTCCAGGCTCTGGACACCTTCACAGCAGCCACGCTCACACACTGAAGAGGAATGTACAGAAGTGTGCTTTTTAGTATTTAAGATTTTTTGCTTGTCAGGCTTTACATTTTGTCTGTCAAGGAGGATAAACAATGCCATGTGATTTAGCCCATTACACCCAGCAACGGAAGTACTTTCTCCTGTAGGTTGCAATTCGTTGAAACAAAATAGTAGCAAAAGGCTTCTTTGTCTCTAAGATAGAATACAAACAGTGAAAAATAATTCCAGCACAATGCAAGTAATTTATTAGAAATATTTTAACCAGTTGAAGCAGTGAGAAATATTCATTGGCTCAAGAACAAATAAAAACTATTTACAAGATTTCTTTCTTTCTTCTAAACTGCTGATTCAAGCTGCTCCTGAAACCTTGCTTCTCTGTTAGTACTCAAGACACAAATGGCAAGGCAGATCACATGGAAGGTGATCACCATGGGTTGCATACTGTATTTTAAAGTTATTCCTCCACTAATAATTAATGTACTTAGTATTATTATAAGTTATATGTGAGGAAGAGCATCTGTTTGATGAATTTATTCTTAGTTTGTATGTTACACCTCCTTAAAAAAAGAAACAACTAGGTCAGATGGTATTTGATGGCAGGGATTGATCCTGCTTATGCTTGGAGCAACTTATACTCCTAGAAGAGGAAAAGGCTGAGAGAGTCATGAAAAGCTTAGAGTGTGCAGCACAAGAAAAGACTGAGGTACCTCTGAGAGGAAAAGGCAGCAAATACATTCCCAAGAGTGACAGAAAAAGAGGCTTCCCAGGGACAGAAGGAATTATGCAGAATTTTCCACAGCTCAGAAAGCCCCTGAGTTGAGTGAAAGCAGACCTGGAAGCAAGAACCTACCCTGCAAGGACACGGGGCAGAGCAAGATTTCTTTGCAAACCTTTTGCTTTCTGCTGAGTTTTCTCAATTTTTAAAATGGGCCTGCTGTCATTCTGCTTGATATAAAAGATTGCTTTTGAACTTCGAAAGCCTTTTTGGTCTTTTTAGGGGAAAAGCCTTTTCATTCGACTGAAAACTCTGTGAGAGAGCAAGTTGTTCTTCCAGTGTCTTCAGATGATCAGTGGTGTTGGTGGACCACAGCTACTGCTTTGCAGTGAGCTGACTGACCAAAAGGGGAAAGGTATTCTGCTCTTGGCTGAAGGAAATGAAATAGAGGCATAAAAAGGTACAAGCAAAATCAAAAGACAAGAGGGATCAACTTTCTGAGAAATATTGATTGTATCGAGAAAAAATAAATATACTGAAAGCATTACCTCCGAGACTTTTCACAATGGTGAAGGAAGGGAAGGGGAGCGTAAGAAGAAACAGAGACTGCAGAAGAGTGTAAAAGGAAACTGACTGTCCATCAGAGACCTCTATTTTTAGATTTAAAAGAACATTGTATCAACGTCTTCTGTGGAAAACAAAAAAAGTATTAGCCATCTTTTTAAAACTGGAAAAGAGTAGGAATATAAACAAAGATGGAACTGAAGACATTTGCAGCTTTTCCCATATTAAGACATTCTTCTTCAGAGAAATGTGTCAGAGGGTTCACTCTCTGTAACACCCAGCATTTGTTTGTTCACACTGACCTAATTTTCAGGAGGCTTTAGGTTTTCATGTGTATAAGCAATTTATCATGAATACATACACTGGAGTTTGTCATGCATGTACAGAACACAGTTGTCAAGGAAAAAAAGTTGTTCATGGAAAAGATGTATCATTAAACCATTAAAGCTTTCTTGCACACGGTTCCCTGTAAATCAGACCCAAACTATTTAAATACTAATCTGTGCTAATGCTTTTACATGTAAAATAAGTAAGCATGGGGTTTTTTTCCATTTTAGATGACCAATCCTTCCTTCTTGTCCATATTTACATTTTCTCTTGAATTACGTACATATAGTTTAACACATTTAGACGGTGATTCTTCAGCTGGGGAATCAAATGCTACATCAAAGAAGATACAATATTTTCATCATGTATTTAATGACAACATTTTGCAAGTGCATTAGAAGTAATAATTGCTCATCAAACAAAATAAAATGAAACTTGCAAAAAGTGTAGAGCAGGCTTTAATAAAGTATTTGAGCTGCAAGGAAAAATATTTAAATTTGTAATCAACACATACAAACAAATCACTCCCCAAATTTCTTAATATTGTGGTGCTAAGTAAGCTAATTATCCATATTAAATATTATTAAAATAACATTTCTTCCTTTGAAGTTAACACATTAGTATTAATATAACTATCAGACATGAGAAATATGAAAAACACAAACAACAAAAACATATGCACAATATAAAGTACTTATTCTTTCAGATGTTTGGACTTTGTGCTGAAGACTGTCAGGGCATATCAGGATGCTGCTATTTACAACAAAACCCTAGAAATACAGAGGACAGAGGGAGATCTGACTTCGTACTGCAACACACTGAATTAATTTCAAAGATTTAAATTCTGGAGTCAACACACAAAAAAATGAAATTTTTTTCACTTTGTTAGAGCCAAAATATCTCTTGCCTACATTCACTGGGTCTACACTGATGTAAAACTGAGGAGAGACACAGAGGGCTTTTTTTTTAAAAGCAAACATATTGGCATAGTACACACAGAAGTGAAAAATGAAACTATCAAACTAAATTCACATCAAGAGTGAAAATGATAGATATTTAGAATTATTAATTACAAAAGTTACAGCTGAAATCCATTCCAACATTCAAAATATGTAGTTAAAGTAATCAAACTACCTTAACTTTGCTAAACCACCAGAAGAATAAAAATATGCTTAACTGGATTTGTCTTAGAAAAAAATGTCTACTCAGAGAAAAATAAGCATTATGATGACTAACCATAATTCTGTGAAGTATGTCACTAAAAGTAACTTTAATTAATTACTTTAATTAATCTTGTTTCTTCAAGTGCAAAACACAACATAAAATTTCATATATATTATATATATCTCATGGGAAATATGAAACGTTAGCGTTCTCCTGTCTCCTTATTTGGGACAAAGAGGAACAGGAGAGAAGCATGGCATCTGAGGAAGTTAACACAGGGCATTTCCTCCTCAAAACAAAGAATATTTAATTTTTTTGCAACATTACCTGATGATTCATGCATATAATCAGTATAGATGCTCATCAGCCCAACTGTAGCTTTGTGAAAGTTAGAAATGGCCTTCACTGTTGTTAATTCAACTAAAAGGCATCTACAAGTACAAGTTTTAGACATTCTACCTAGGTTTTGTATGATTTCACTTCTGAAGATATATCCCTCTTCCTCCTTGATTACAGTCAAAGTCTAGAAAACTTGATTAGATCAAGTATTTAAATGTTATCTGGTTAAACAGGGCAGACTCAACCAGACCCCATGATCAAACCGAGGGCTGTTGTCAGTACAGGACAGAAAATAACTATCTGTGGAAAATTCATGAGATTTTAATCAATGGGAAAGAATGGTTCAAGAGGTCTGATAAACTATATAGTCTACAACCCTGCAATTACACCCCATTTGGTAACCCCTCTACTGACTTCACTTCCAAATTAGGTACACCTAGCATATTCTTTCTCTAACTGACTACACTAAGCTATCCTGAGGAAAGGCTAACAAAGAGAATGAGCTGAACCTGGCTGTCTTTTTCTCCTGTGAGCCTTTCACATGAGCCAGTGACTTGTGACTATCTTTTGTCCTTACAATGGCAATTCTGCCTTTGTTTACATCTTCACCTCTTCTTACAAGAGTTTAAAAAAAATTAGATGAAATGCAGTAATTCTTTCCTAAAGTGGCTGGTGAGGAGGAGCAAAATGTAAAGGTTTCAGTCATAAGATGTGCATAAAAGGGAATGAATGGGCAAAGAAGTAATAAAGTTCTTAAGACCTAAGGCCGAAGCTCAAGATTACAAACTGCATTTCACTTAGAAAGGGGGAATAACCTGAGTTTAAAAAAACAAAAGAGAAAAAAACCCTCATGAGTGCTAAAGTCTGTTTAGGATCTTGTAAAAGAAATTGCCCTTTGGGCCTCTGCCAGTTTACCCATATTCCCACCCAAAATTGAACAGTTGCCCTTGACCACATATACTTGTTCCTGAGGATATTACGTCTGTTTTTTGAAAGTGTTTCAGCTCCAGCATGAAGAAAAATGCTGTGTAAATAAAAATTATTGTGAACAAACATCTCAGCATTTCTGATTTGAATTTTCTCACAGCTTTTTAATCTGTCAAAAGGCTTGATTTTTTTCCTCAGTTTTCTATTTTATTTTGTGAGAAACATTATTAAAAATGTTCAGTTACTGTAATTTCCACTGGACAGTAAAGCTGTCTTTCAAGCTGTCTCTTAATGACAAGATGGAATACATCCTGCTAAAGTTAAAATAGGTTTATGTTAAAATATATCAAATGTTTGTTAAAGATATCCTGTCTTTTAACATGTTAGTCCACAGCATCAGGTTTTGAAATCTGTATATCTCTATTGAAGTCAGTTGAGCAATACCAGTTTATACCAAGTAAGGTTATTCTCTGCTGTTTGAGACAATAAAAAATATTTGCCCAGTTAAGTTAATTAATTTCAGCTTTTATACAATTATATTAAACTTCCTAATACTTTATTTTCATATAAGTCTGTGACTAATTTATACAAATGTGATCAATAAATATGAGGGCTTTTTATACCAGTGAAGTCACAATACTTTCAGTAAGAATTTAAGTGGGTAAATGAGAAATAATCTTTTTGTAGCTGCTTTGTAACTTCTACTATTCAAGTGCTTTAAGGGCAAGCACTTAAACAGAATTGTGTTGAAAATTAAGCATATAAATTAAATAAAAAATAAATTTGCATTGAAAGTTCATTTTGTTGTTTTTTAAACTGTCTAGCTGACACTGCTCAGAACAGAATGTATATCCTATAGATGCAGCATATAGAGAATTCTGTCTCATTATCATTCAAGGATTTGGTATAATCTGGGTTGAGGCTTCAAAACTTAAGTCTTTAACTGGACTGATGTGAGGACTTCAGACTTTTGGAGGAGTACAATATATCTGGGTTTTGAGGCATATAATAAGCATACAAGAACTTTCAAAACAGTGTGTTTAGTGAATGCATCATGTATAACTTCTAAGGTGAGAAGTGTAAACATCTGTAGGTAATACATTTGACTCCTAATAGCCAGAGAGGTAATAAAATTATATTGCCATTAAAAATTGTATTTACATGTTTCTGTAACCTCTACATCACAGTAAAGATACAGTTACGGCTGAGGGCTAACTCCACCACTGACCTTTTATGACATTCTGCAAAGCTTACTGTCAGCACTACAAGCTGCAAAGTAATGGAAACAAAACCCAAAACAATTCCCAAACCCAGATCAGTTTCTAACCACATGTAAGCTCAGCCATGTTATGTGATAAAGTGATCCAGCATGTATTTTGCATCTGTAATTATTTCCCATCATTCACTACACAGCTTTTCTAACATGTGAACTAGTCATACCCATATTTAAGAGGATGTTTCTTCCTTTTCACTTCAGAATTGATACCTTGTTGATACAAACAGGCAGAGGCAATTTAATAGTCTCAGAACTGTTTTCTCACTCAAGTTATATGAATACTCAGTAAGACAGCATTCCCCATAAATCACCTATGTTATACCAGTGTAGGGCACAAATGTAGATTTCTGCAATCCATTTAAGTCACGCTTTACCTAGTTGAATCTCACATGCTAAATGAATAAACCTTTTTCACTTGGAATAAGCACGGTTTAAATATTTTTCAGTGTGTCTACACTCGAGATTTAACTTTCTAAACACCGTAAAAACAACTACCTTGACTTTAAATTCATTTAAATAAAGCTGTGTGAAAAATGTAGAAAAGATTTTCAGATTTGACCTGTTTTTAAAAACACATTCTGAATCTCTGAAAGAAAAGTGGCTTGCAAAGAGCCAGATAGATACAGATGCATTGCAAGATATTCGAACTGAAATTTTTAGATTTCAAACTGATCAGTTACACAAGGTTCACTTTGTCTCCACAGAAGACAATGTTATATACTACAGGAAAGGGAAGAGGCACAAGAGAAACACTGCAAGAGTAGCCAAGCTACTCTTGTAGCATGTAGTAAGTAGTAAGAAAGTGATTTGAACTTAGTTTTGATTTCTGAGGTGATTCAACAGGCTGTACCTGGTATGAACGGCACCTTTAAATACACTGATTGATTCAGGTGAGCTGGGACTGAATTTCAGGGGAAGGGGGAAGTTCATGGAGAGCAAGGTTGGATTTATTAATATACAGAATTTCTCTCAACTACACTTTGATCACTGACTTAAACCAATGTTCTTGGAGTGAAGAAACATATGCTAAAGAAGAACTTGTCATGCAGGATATCTATAATTAAAGAAGATCTTCAATGAAAGCATTTCACAACACCTCCATTAAGCTTTGTCATACTGCAAAAAGAACATGAGCCTCTGTGTAAAGAAAAGTTAAACAATTGTCAGCTGAAAGCAGATGAGGGTTTTATTGAATACCTGTATTACTAATGCATGAAGAGGTACCCATGCAGAGCACAGCAGATACAATCATTGCTTTTAATCGTTGTGCAATTTTTATTACCAATGGAACTACTAAACAAAAAGAGGGGGATAGATTTCCTTTACTGGTAGCCATGGTTTTATTTCAGGAGAAATCAGTGACCTAGGTCACTGAGTTGTCACTGATCCTAGTACCAGGATCACCTCCACATGAAGAGACAGGTAGGATTACTGTCCTGAAGACAGCACAGATCAGGACATTCAAACCCCAGTAGCCTGGGGGTCACATAAAGGTTAAAGTATGGATAATAATTTCCAAATCTTCCCACTGGGAAGGAATACAATTATTTGACAAGGCAGTTACAAGAAAAAAGATAACATGCATTTATATAATTTCTAAAGGAATGTATAATAACAAAGAAAGAAATGCACATTACTTTAATTGGTCTATGTTACCAATTATCAAAAAGCATTATTGTCATTTCTATACTGTTATTGTTTAAGTTTGTGCTAAGGCCACAGTGACTGTATTTTGAGTCATAGTCCAAATATCCGGATTACTGGAAAGTACTTTTTTGAAGTTTGTCTTCAGCATAGGCTAAGGAAAAGACACTGCTGGTTACTTTTGATCAAGATGCTACTATCAGTTCTGGAATTTTTGAAGTAAAAAAAAAATCTAAATTTTGAAAGTCTACAGACATACTTGGTAGTTTTCACCTAATAATAGTTATATCCATTCATAATAATAGCTATTTTAATTTATAAGTGTACATGACTAGAGCTCTCCAGGCATTTTAGTGGGCACAGCTATAAAATGATGCCAAAGTGTGTGTGTGGAAATAATTCTTTTAGAAGTCCCCAAGTTTAAAACAATTAATAAAAATCCTCTCATCAGCAGAAGTTTAATGAAAAAAATATTGCTCCTGCTCCTGAAAGATAACTGATTATTCAGTCTGTATGAAATGAGGATCATTAACTGTTCCAGATAATGACATTTTTCTACTTTTCTCAAAATTGTTACATGGAATACTCAAATGGTTCAGCTTCATGGATTTTTTAACTGTCCTAGCAGAACATACTACTACAAATCATGCTTCAGCTGTAAATTTGTACTTTTATTTTTTTAAATGATGGTATTAAGACAGTGAAAGGTAGCTGACAGATAGAAGCTGCTATCAAAATGAAATTTATTTAATGCCCACTGTAAAATTGTTGGTTATTTTCTTTTTTTTGAGATCAGGGTCCACACTGTTGCAAATACCACTGAACCATTACCTGCAAGGGTAGCCACAGCCAAAGGAGGAATCTACTGACTCTGGGTATTGGAGATTAACACTTTCTTTTCAGACCTTCATTTGATTCTTTCACTAATTTAATACATTTATAAAATAACTTTTAAAATATTAGACTTCAGTAGAATCCAGAACCTGAATCTGCACATGCTGTCCAGTCAGAGGCTCTTTCGTGAAAATATAAAGAGATCATAGCTCTTTGCTTGCAGGTACTGTTGAAAGTACCCCTTGGGAGTAAGAAGGGACAACTGAGTGTTTTGTCTCCCTTGTACTTGCACCTGGAAAACTGAGGTCAGAATATAGAGAACAGGCAAAGATCAAGATATAGTTATTTGTTCATTCATTCATCTCTCTGAGCCAACGGCATTGAGAAGGACAGAAAGTATACTTTCATTTGTTACTGGTTTTAATCTCTTCTATGGTTTTCTTATTGACTCTTATTCTCTGACTGCTGCTGTTTCATTTACAGGTTTTCTCAAGTACCCTCATTTCCAAAGGGAAACCCAAGTGGTTGCCATTTGATATCCTCAAGACCTGTGGTGTCAATAGAACTCATCTACTCCCATCTATACTACTTTGTATTTATACATTAAGCATGGCAGAACTCAAGCATGTCTCATTTTTCAGGGACTAAATGGAAAAATCTTTTATATTAAAAGGTGATATCACATATTTGAGGCAAATATTGTGAAAAGTCAACACAAAGCAAAATGACAGAGATGCTAAGTATTTCAGCTTTCTCAGGGAACAGGGGAACAAGAATACATCCACTAGAAATGTACATTTTTCTCTGGTTTTCAAATATCATTAAAAAGAAGCCATTCAAAAGGCCAATGACCAAGCATAAACGGAGGCAAAGAAACAGGTAAGACATAAAATTCATTCAAAACATGAAGGCAGCAAAAACATGAAGGCTTTTTCTTCACATATGGGGATTTGTAAAACCAGACATGGGTGCTACAAGACTTAAAAGGTGTCCTGAATCAATTCAGAAGTTTGCCAATTTCAGCTTAACCCAAATGACTATCCAATGAAGACTAACGGGTGCACCTGATGACATAGCATTCCAGTTCAAGGACATAACAGAAATATCACTCTAATTCTCCCCAGTGACAGACAAAACTATTGATTGCACATTTACAGCTTAAATGCTTTTTTTTTCCCTCCTTTCTAGAATAACAACAGAATTTGAAGTATATGAAGAGCTTGTGGGTTTGGCTTCAATTCAAGGCCAAACAAAGGGCTCTGACTTTCACCACAATCTGCAGAAGCATTTACAAGCTCTGTATTTGGATTTGTGCAAACTTGTTAATCTTTTAAACTATCAAGCATTTTCAACAGCTGGAGTACAGAATAGCACAATATTTCCTTTTGTTTTTTGATGGAAAAGTTTACAGGTACCAAAATCTGTCTGAGAAAAGGTTAACTGATAACTTGAACCCAGTTATGTCTTGTGCATTATGCACTGAGAACCTGAATCACTGATAATTGATCTACTGAACCCAGTTACCAAAGAGAGCCAATTAATTTGGATTACCTGAAAGCATGTATTCTTTTTCCAGGCAGGAAAAAGAAAGATAAAAAGATAAAAATAAAACAAAAACCCTCAAACAGTTCACATTTCTTTCGATTTCATTTTGTTCACTGAATAAAGGATTTGTTGAACACATGAAACGAACACGTTATTTTTGTTTATATTTAGCTTAAAAATAAAAATAAAAAAAATTAAAAGACCCAAAAGCTAATTAATTTGAAATGGCTTTTTTTATTATTATTACAGGTCCTTATCCAAACATTAATATGTCTTTCCTACTTTTAGGTAAACTTTAAAAAAAAAGAATGTATTTTAACCACTTTCCCTTTTTTAATATTTCTTTTTATTTTAGTGGTAGAAAAGTGATCTATAAATAAAGACTGAAAGTGCTTTTCCTGCCCATATTATTTCTTTTTTTTTCCTCTCTCTTCTACTTCACTTTTCCCAAAGCAGTCAAAAATAAGAAGGAACTACTAAAACTAGAGTGAGTGCAGGACTTTTTCTTATATTCAAAGTCATTGTTATTAGTTTGTTATTTATGTTTTCAGTTTGTATGACTGATATTAATACAAAGTTTATGCAGCTTTTTAAAGTAAAAATCACAAGAAAGGCAAACATCTGTCAATCAGTTTCACTAAGAGATGAGAAACTGAGCAGAGAGAACACCCCATGGAGAAGCTGGCTTTTAACACCGGAACTGAGGAGACAAAAAAAGGCTGCTAGAGAAGACAAGTGGAAAGAGTTGGACATGAGTGTCACTTCATTGCCTAGGACTGTACCTGGAGCTCGTGTAAGAGGGAGAGGGAGACTATGTCTACTGTATCTGAGAGTAGTACACCACAACAGGATCAGGTCTGTAGAGCTCATGAAGAGCCAGTGTCCACACCATGTACATTTTGAGGGGCTTCACTTCAGACTAACTCTAGTTTGTTGCCATTGACTGAACCCCCATCAGCAGCTGGAGTGCATTCGGGGTGTTCACAGGGTAAATTTTCCTGTTTTTTTTCATCTGAAAGCAAGCCAGGTGGTATACTCTGAGATGGCTATGAGATCTGAATCAACACATGTTAATTGGGAAGAACTGGGAAACTTTCCTCAAAAGCATTTTGGTGATTCAGACTGAAATGTTAATGTATACTCAAGGAGCTCCTACTTGAAGATGAGGAACTTAGGTAGATTGAGTGATTGTCTCCCATCCAGAATATAGAAGTACTGGTACTAAAATGATTCCCGCTTCTCTATTTCTAGCTGAACGTTAAGCATATCCTTTAAATTTGCTTTTCCCTTTTTCTTCCCAAAGAAGTTTGACTGTCACAGTTTGCCTTCAGAGATTAACAAACTTGCAGTTAGAGAGTTATGCAGTTCAGAGAACTGTGTAAATGGTGGTGCTTCAAAACGCAGATTAAAAGACCTGCTTAATTTTTTCGATGATTTTTCTTTGTAACCTTCTGTGATCTCAGTGCATCAGTATGTAATATGACATTAACTTTGATTTTTCTTACTCCCTAAAATGTTATCATGTGTGCAAATATTTTAATGTCTGTCATGCTGCAGCTGAAATACTTTCCTCTTCTGTGCACTGCAATGTTGATGAAAACCCACAACAAAAGTCCTATATATAGCAAAGCTGTATATGAAGGAATATAACAAATTTAGAGTCCCCTTAAGATTTGATCCTATATTCAAAGAAGTCTAGCAAGAGTGAAACCTACAGTTATTCAGGCTGTTGAAGCTGCCTGTGCCCAGAATACACCTTCTGATGAGCAGAGACTATTTTATGGGGGGGGTTCTAGAATGGAAAGAAAGCTTGACACATTATGGATAAAACCTGCATTTAAAATTACTCTTTACGGCTTTGGTACAACAGTTACAGAAACACTGGAAATACAGTGGCAAATAGACAAACAGGTCAGTTATAAAAGTTTCATAAGTTATTGAAGGTGGATAACATTTTTTCTAAACTCCTGACTAAAATTATAGCTGACAAATTATGTTTGTTGGGGTTTTGTTCTTTTTTGTTCATTTCTTGTCAAATTATATTACATTATCAATTCTCTCTTGGTTATTCTTTGCAGTGTTGCTCAAGTCCTGTGGGAGAACAGGTTCACCTGGCCAGCCCAGACAGAATGAGGTTATTTAATGCACAAAAATAGCTAGCAAATATTAGGCTATAGTGGTTTATATTTGTTCTTGGGGTTTCTGTGTATTTTCTTCTTTTCTAGTAAAATATCATTATGGGATTTCTTTCATTATTGATTTCTGAATTTAGAATCTGGAAAAAGGTTTTTTTTTTAAATGATCCTTCAGGGAGGTTGTTTTTTTTTTTTTAAAGTTATAACTTATGTCTATGCACTACAAAACCAATCTATTTTGAAAATGAATGAAAGAAAAATATTTTTAATTTTTGCTCATGAAAATATTATTAGTCACTCCACATTTTTTCTTGTAAAACTAGCTTATTGAACCTAGGATTCATGAAGGAACCTTAATTTGGTATATGTGGACATTCTGTTTTTTGACTTTGTAACCTCAGTGCTTAAACATAGATCATTGAACAATTTGGGAACTAGGATTGTTGTTCATTTGTTCTCATATGAAATACACACATATTTTAGATTTCCTGTGTTGTTTCTTTTCAGCTGAAATAAGGTTTAGTTGCTAAAGTAAACCACTTGCATTTCTGTTTCCAGTACTTCTTGTGAGAAATCTATTAAATAATTTTCCCTTTTTTTTTTAAATTAGACTGTAATGCACAGATGTTCTCCATTTCTTCCTTCCCTTCTCTCTCCCTCCTACTCTTCCCTCCATTGCCTTTTATTTAATATTCCAAGGGCAAAGACAGTGATTAACAACGAGCTTCTCATCTGAGCTCCCATTTTCAAACACAGCAGGTTAAAAAAGCTGTTTTAGCTGGGCTGAGATATATGAAATTCTGGTCTCAGGTGAAGCTCTCCAGGCACAGAAAATGAAGCCTGAGGGTGCACAGTATTCCTTAGGTGTAGTTTGTGTGCCACTGATTTCCATGACCCTTTCAAGCTTACTTATTTTCTACATTCAATAATATTTTCTTCTTGTCCTAACTTCCTCCATTTCCATTCCCACCTTAAAAAACAGTAGCTTAAAAGTCTAAATTAAAAAAAAAAAAATCAGCCTACCTCTAATACGTACTTTCTATTTCTAATATTGAACAGCCTTCTTAGGAATCTCAAAACAATATTTTACTTTTTCATTTATGCATTGTTTATCTCATTTTTTGCAACACCTATTTCCAGAATAATTTTATGGGAAGACCAAAAATAACAGTGCATCATAATAAAATGGAGTAAAACAGAGAATAGGTTCACAAAGTTTTAAATACCTATTAGCTTCTACACAAAACCATTATATTTTCTCATTGATTATTTCACAGCAGTAATGATACTAATAATGATAGCAACAATATTTATTTTCATAGCCTAAGAACTCTTTCCATTTAAAAAATCCCAATTAAGCATCCCATTATTTCTCACATAGTAATACTTCTCCTTTTACACCTGACTGATTGCCTTCAAAGCCTTAGGAGTCTTCTAAGGTGAGGGATTGCTGGCCTGAAAGTGTCTGTAGAAACACCTACTGCCAAGGATGTTTTGAAAACCTCAAATATACTTAAAAAAAAAATTCTAGCAGAGATAAAATATGCTTTAAAGTTTTGGTCATTTTCTTCCTTTGGCAAATATTAATTCAGAGCTAAAAAAAATAATTTATTTACAATACTTGCCTCTGAAAAAATATATCCTCATCTGTATATAGCAAGTATGAAATGTAATGATTAATACACTAAGCAATCCTAGGCATGCATATAAGGAGCTGAATAAATGTAGACATCTTCTGTTTTCTTTTACTGAAATTTCTTGATCATAAATTGCATAAGTGATAGGTCTTAACTATTTTGCGATGCTCATTTAACTTCCTGGATGAGTACACTTCTAAGCACAAAATATTGGAGCAAAAGGGTTATATTCCTGCTCTGTCATAGAGGAACAGACAACTGGCTTCAAGGCATTCAAATTTTAAGTCACCAAGAATCATTATTGCCTTCTGAAGCAGGACCTTAAAAAACAGCACTTTTTTCTCCCTCAGTACATGCACACAAGTACTCTGATAGATTTCATTCACTGTTTCAAAGATACTCAGGTTTTCAACCATTACAATTAAAATAAAAAGGAGATGAAGATTTATTGGCCATTATATGAATCTGATATTTCGGTAGATAAATACTTTCACTTCATTCCTATTAAGCATCCTAAGCACCCCAAAATACAAGGTCCTCAGAGATCTCCAACATGGTCTTAAGTATATCTATATAGCCTGCCTATGTCTTTTCCTAAAGTCATAAAAAGGTCACAGAATATTCTGCATGAATTTGGGACAGCAAATTTCTACAGGTACATTGAGTTTTATGATAAAATCAAGAATATGCTTTGAGGAATGAGAGCATGTGTTCACAAAATCCCATGAAGATTGTAAATGCAACTCGGAAGTCTTTCTCATTCTACTTTGAAGAACCATTTGGGTTCTGCTGAGGCAATTTGATGTGACATTGGTTCTGTCACCATAGTAAGGTCTAACATGTCCTGTCACAAACCTAATTTTGGATTGAAAAATCTCTAGTACATTATGAAAGCAATTTGCCATAAGAGTTTTTAATTCAAATGCTTTCCTAAATACTCATTGATTTTACCTGTTTAAAAAAACTATATATTCTCCCTTTCAGGCTCTTCAAGTGTCTTACCTGCTTTCAAGTAAATAAACAAAAAAATCCTACATTATTATGTGATATTCATAAGCAGCATCAATGCCCAGGCATCACATGCATCTGTGCTTATACTGAGCTCTTTTTGTCAGTCTCTGGGCCCAGCACAAGGGATGATGACTCAGTTTGACAACAGAATTTATTGAACTCCAGTTGTTGGTACCACTGCAGATATTTTTCTCCTGAGTTCTACAGGTTGCTGTGGAGCATGCATCCACAGAAAAATAATAAAGTTTAGGAAGCCTTTTAACTATTGCTTAATGCCATACCTCTGGTGGATTCCATGGTTTCTCCTTAGGGAGGATTGCCATTCTTCGTGTTTGCACAGACATGAGATTCTGGTTTGAAAACTATTGTTTCTGATGCCCATCAAGTATTCCTGCTCTGCTGACATTCATATAATTTTTTGTAAAAAAATTATGCTCTGCCAATGCACAACAAAGACACCAATGTGATAAGGACTAAGTATAGCAACTGAGATTTGTCTTCAGAAATGGGTAAAGAATGAGTGCAGGTGAGTGCAAAACCACTAGCAATTCATAGTGCTACCTGAAATTGTTTTACTTTGAAATGCCACTCTCTGTCGAAAGTTAGAACTGAATGGAAACAGATGAGTAGTGTTATGGTCTCCAAAGTCTCACCAGTTTCTCTGTTTAGTTGTATCTCTTATTGGCTCCTTTCTTGGAGCCAATGCAGATATAGCGGATGACTGAGAAGAGTCAGGAGTTCCAGTAAAGTTAGCCAGCTGTGATTGAGATTGATGGACTTTAATAATATTCTCATCCATGAAAACTACTGATAATGCTCACACTGACTGCAGATTCCAGATAGACTTCTACATGGCCATGAACCAAAATATATCAAAAATGTTTATACCTTCATGAGAAACTTTATATCTATCAGATATAAAGTTATGAATATTTGTTGTTAACATAGAGATGGCCATGATCTCCAGCCATTCCTATTCCCAGAAAGCAGCACCAATATCATCAGAATTTCCAAAATGGAAGAAACAGTGAATGGATACTGTCATATAAGAAAAAACAATATACCTGTAACAGTAGCTTTTAAAATTATTCTTATTTTTCATTGACCATACTGTTGGGATTTTTTATTTCTTGAAGGTTGTAAGCAAGTGTTTGTTTCTTTGTTGTTGGCTGTTGGTTTTCAGGGGGAGAGGGGTGTTGGTTTTTTTTAATTAATTTATTTATTTGTTGACTGAATACAGGGAGATCTGGAATAAATCTGTGACCACAGTGGGTATTTTTCACATTTTGGGGGAAGACGTGGAATAAGAAGTGAACAAAGCATGTAGCTGCTTGTTCAAAGTATTCATAACTGAATATGAAATAACATGAGTGAAGATGTCTTTTGGCATCTCAGTTAATAGTTCAGACTGCACTAATATGACAATGTAATATATTGTCTTTGTACAATGTAAGTCTCTTAATGTGCAACTTCTGGTAATTAGAATATCAACATGTAGAAACATGAATGGATTTCACCCAGTCTAGCAGATCTAAAAACAAAACAAGTTTTTAAGAATTAATAGGAAAATTATCAACATAAAATTAAATTTTCATACTATTATGTTGTTATTATGATGTATACAATGGCAGCATGCCTATCGATAAACAACGTAAATTTATCTGTCTCTGAATTGGACCATGAATTTCATATGCACTGATTTCTTGGGAAAAATACATCTTATAGTCTGTAAGCTTTTGTATGTTATGCTTTACATATAAGAAATTAATTTTCTTATGTCATCCCATCCACTTCACAAGGCAAGGAGAAACCTATGCTAGGGTACGTTACCATGTTTCCCAGTGGTGTGCACTACTCACAGTATAAAGGATGATTTCCAAGTGGTCACAGGATTCATCATGACCCAGTTATGGTAGGATCACTTAAGTTTCTACCACATACCTTCCTGACTGTCCAAATGTATAAACTTAACTATCCCAACTGCAAGCTGAAATATTGTTGTTAAAACACCACTGAAACTTAGACACATATGCTAAGATGTTGGGAGATGATTTATTTCTCTCGCTTAACTTGATCATTGTTCACTACGTGCATACTCTAAGTTGTGCAGCCTCCACCAATAGTAAGAAAACCAATTTCTTCTGTCTTCAGTAGTCTTTTTTGGGAAAACACCTAAGTACTTTAAATACATGCTCCAATTGTTTCTATTCTCTATACAATGGAACATGTTAATATTTATTAATATTAATTTCAACTATATTTCTTCAGAATTCCAACTTTCACTTTCTAAAATAAATTAAGTAAGAATAAAAGGTGAGTTTTATGATGGGACATATACTGTGTCTCCTTTGTAATAGCCTGTTTTCAAAACTGTAGTTGCCCTTGCCAGGAATTAGATATTTTAGCAGCATGAGAAAAACAAAGCTAAAACATAGTCATACAAGTTTCATAGCTATGTACACCATCTATTTCCTCTAGATAACTAATACCAAGTACTGGTAAATTAGTGTCTTTGAAGCGTTCCAGGGGAGACAGGTTACTACTCTTTTGCTCTTTAATGGGAACACTTAAGCGAGCTGTTGAAAACCCAGTACAGATAATGGATTCTAAATTCACACAAGCTGAGAGGAAAGGAGTGTGCAATTTACACATTTTTCTCTAGTGGTAGTATTGATTCTGTCCTAGAAACCAACCTGTCCCCACACAAGACAAACAAAAAAATGTTGAACTGAGATGCCCCAATCTGTCCAAAGCACCTGTTTTCGGGGGGGGGGGGGGAGGGAGGGAGAGAACAACCTAGAGAAGCAAGGAGGGACATAGGTTTCTTTTTGTTCTGATAATGGTCCCATCTGTGAAAATAAAGGGTGTGAAAATCATCAAAGGCATCCAAGAACTTTTGCAAAGTGGACAGAGAAGTATGCTTTCATTCTGATAACCTTCAACTTTCAGAAAGACATAATAGAGAAGAAACTAGGTGGTGGAAAATAAGAAAATAGTGAGAGGGCATTGGATGGTGTCGTGGTTTAACCCCAGCCGGCATCTAAGCCCCACGCAGCCGCTTGCTCACTCCCCCCACAATAGGATGGGGGAGAGAATCGGAAAGGTAAAAGTGAGAAAACCCATGGGTTGAGATAAAGACAGTTTAATAAATAAAGCAAAAGCTGTGCATGCAAGCAAAGCAAAACAAGGAATTCATTCACTGCTTCCCATGGGCAGGCAGGTGTTCAGCCATCTCCAGGAAAGCAGGGCTCCATCACGCATAATGGTTACTTGGGAAGACAAATGCCATCACTCTGAATGTCCCCCCCAGTCCTTCTTCTTCCCCCAGCTTTTTATTGCTGAGCATGATGCCATATGGTATGGAATATCCCTTTGGTCAGTTGGGGTCAGCTGTCCCAGCTGTGTCCCCTCCCAACTTCTTGTGCACCCCCAGCCTACTCACTGGTGGGGTGGGGTGAGAAGCAGAAAAGGCCTTGGCTCTGTGTAAGCACTGCTCAGCAGTAACAAAAACATCCCTGTGTTATCAACATTGTTTTCAGCACAAATCCAAAACATATCCCCACGCTAGCTACTATGAAGAAAATTAACTCTATCTCAGCTGAAACCAGCATAGATGGATCTACAAGTACAGAGGTGTAGGTGTTTGAAATCTCTTCTGGATAAAGGTCTTGTTTCTATTTTGAGTAGCACTAGAGAAAGGCAAGCCTTATTCTCAGCCATATTAACATAAACTTGGCCAGCAAACTTGTCAAATTTAAATAAACAAAGGTGATGTAAAACTCTAATTTCTGGAAAACAGCAAGAAGAAATAATAAAACACTTCTAAGTGCCTTAAAAATAAGAATAAGATGAGAAGCAGCCTACATAGATTCATTAAGAACAAATCATGTCAAACCAAACTAATTTCTTTGTATGAAAAGTTAACAGGACTTGTGGATGAGGAGAAGTATGTCACACATGCTGACTTTAGTAAGGCTTTTGACATTGTTGCACATGACATTTTCATAAGTAAGTCATGGAAATATAAACTAGATGATACTGCTGTTTGGTGAGCATAACTGTTTGGAAAACCACACAGAGAATAATTATCAGTGGCTCACTGTCAAACTGGAGAGATTTATCAAATTGGGCTCTTCAGGAGCCTGTCTTTAATTTAATATGATTCAATATTTTTATTACAATGTTGGATGATAGCACAGAGAGTAAGCCTATTAAATCTACAGATGACACCAAACTGGGACAGATGCATAGACACTGGAGGACAGAATTAGAATTTGAAATGGTCTTGTCTAGTTGGAGAAAAAAAGCCACATGTAAACCAATAAGGGCAAATGCAAAACTCTATACTTAGAACAATAAACTCAACAAATCCATAATGGGGAATATCTGAGTGAACAGCAGTATTGTCTCTGCCAGACTTATTTCTGTTTAAACAGGAAAACTGTCTTTGTCTAAGTACTGCTGCTCTTTCCCACTTCAGTGTCTATCCAGTGAGACCAATCTGGCTTGCCCCAAATACCCACTGTTCATTTCCTTCTCTTTGTGACAAAGTGCTTTGGAACAAGTTCCGTGACCCAGAGATTTTCTCATTTCTTCTTCTGTCTCATGTGCTATACTCCTTACCAAACAAGACTGCCTCTGAATATTCAGAGTATTCCCTTGTTCCTACAGTCTTTGACTCTCTTCTCCATTCAGTACACTGGTATTCTCATCTTCCACCTCCTAGTTCTCACCAGCTTCTAACAGATATAAACAATAGCCCTTCTGCAAAGTATTTATTCTTCCTTTTCATCTTATCTTTTCCCAATTCTCTCCCACTTGTCTCTGGTTTCTCCATTTATCTCGGTGAGCATATACATGAATTAGTTGTGCATCATTTAGATCTTTCTTGCTCCTGATCTTGCAATATAGTAGCATTACTCAAAGACCTATACTTTGGCTTTCTAAAAAAAGAGAGGGAAACCCCAAACTCCTACCTAGAAATTTTCAATTGAAAGACTGGGGTTTGTATTAAATAACTGGAATTTAGTATTCATCTTGATAAGTAGATTATTTCCCAGCCAGAAATCCAAACCCTGAGAGATTCATGTGGTCTTCAATACCTTGGAGCAAGCATTCAGTTCTTCAGATGTTTGTTGAAGGCATATAATTGGAGCAGCTGTGTGTTTTGATAGCAAGATCCAGAGGAAGGTGGAAAGTGATTTTAAAGACCCATATCTCCTAAGTTCCAAATAGCCCACAGGCACAATCTGGATTTCCCATCAGCTACTCATCTCCAACCCACTTCTTCCGCTACATGGAACACTTATCTTCTATTCAGTTATCTCGATCAGTTTAAGTAGCGTCTTAAGTTCCAGGTTTGGCAAGAAAAAGCTTATCCATTCTTCACTTTTCCATCAGCTAACCATTATAGATCCACAGATCATTCTGCTCTCACTTAATCATGTCCCCAGAAACATTCAAATTAGTCATTAGTTGTCAGGCTGCTGACTCTGGATATGGGTCTGCAGCAGCAAACAAGATGAATTAAAGAAACACAGGAGAAGGGTTGACTGCCAAAGGTGCAGTTAAGCACAAAGGATCTAAGACTGAAAAGCTGAAAATGAGCCATCAGTTTCATTCTGTAACAAAAAGATGTGAAAAAGCTTTAGTGAATTACAAAAATAACAGTCTTTCTCAATAAAATATGCACAAAACCTTAAAGAAGTTGTGGATCAAGAGGAGGGAGACCAAAGCGAAGCAAGAGGAGTTATCAGAGTGTTAGGAAATAATATAGGACGATACAAGAGTGAAGTTGTTCTTTCTAAAGAAGTAAAGATTGAGGAAGCATTTTTCTCTTTTATTTTGTGACTTTCTGTCTATATCAGCATCTGCTCATGAATTAGCTCCTGAACCTTCACAACCAACACATACCATGATAACTCCACTCCAAAAGGCAAGTCTTTGTGCATTCGTAAGCCTTACTGTATTGCAATATCACTGTAGAATTTGGGTCCTATAGAGCAGATTTCCTATCATGAAATGCTTTTACTGGTTCTTCTTGTTCCAGATAATTCTAAACACTTGTTATCTAGATTTCTGGGGGAAAAACATCTCAGTTTTGACTGAGAAATGTATAAATAACATCTCTTCCTCCTCATCTGACACAGTTTCAAAGCATTATACAATAACTTAAAAATAAGTAGAAGTTACACAGCCATATTTAAAACAAACTCTACTTGATTATCCGCTGGTAAATGGCAAGTTTAGATGCCTCAGTGACTCATTTTAGGATACTTTTTAAGAGCACCTGAGGCCAAATATGATTATGAAACAACATTTTTAATCTTACAAATAGTTTTTAGCTGTATTTCTTCACAACCAAAAATTAAGAAATTATGCCCTTTCCCTTTTGATTGTATATATTTCCTCCTCTGTCAGGAAAAAAAAGAGAGAAAATCACCTATGTATCCTGCACTATTGATTATAAAGGTGAGAGTATAAACCTCACTTAATACTGTAGTAGAGGAATGAATATGCAACCCCTTCGACTAAAAGGGAGTGTCAAGTTAAGAAATCTATAAACAATTTCTCACAAAGTTAAGACAGTGCTAATGCTACCACAGGGCATGACAGTCCCTGAGTCTGATCTTATTCCCTACCTTTTATTTTTACACTGAAAGTAAATTTCATGTATAAATCAAATCACAAGGACTTAGCTGAGTTAAGAAGTTAAATAAAATAGAAAATACAATTAAAAATATAAAAATACACATAACATACACATTTTGTTCAAGTAAAAGCTGCAAGATTAGTGATTTTAATGACAACATTTACAAATACTGGTATTTTACAGGTCGTAAATATGAAGAAGTTATTAAATTGTACATTTATCCCATTAATATTTTTGCTCCACTGCAAACTAATGAAGAATATGGATATTTTGCCTGTCAGTAGTTTCTGCTGGATAGTATAGAGTCATACTTAACAATAATTGCCTGAGAGTTTTAGTTCCAAAATAATTTATAAGGTTAATTCTTGATATTTTTATTATTTTTTCATCAGACACACTTGTATCTAATTTGTGTGTAAAGTTGCTAAAGGGAAAACCTCCCACATCAACATCTTTAGGAAAAGTATTCTCACTCAGATAACTCAGCTGGAAAGACTGAAATCTAACTGAATACCTCAACTAGCATGAACACGTTCATTTAAATCAGATACGAATTACTATCTGTGTGTTCCTTCTATAAAATCAAAAGTGAGGTAGGATTATTACATTGCATAGGTGGAAACAAATTTGTTAAACATGAGGAGTTTTTAATGTTGAGGATAAAAAAAAGTTTGGGACTACGAAGTATGTTTGTGCCAATTCTTAGTTAAATAAGACTCACTTGATCTAGAATCTACAATTCACTGTTTTGGATATATATCCCTTCATATTCTGTGAAACTGGTGGACATCAGCTACTAATCATGTGTTAAAATCTGTACTTAGACACAGTTACTTGACACATTTTGAAATTCTAAGTTTTACTTCCTGATCATTTTAGAAATTGAATTAAAATTATTTGTACAAGCTGTCTCTGCAAAAATGTAGTTTGCACGTTAAAAAATGAAAAGCATTGACAAAACAGGTGAAAACATGTTTTAATAAGTGTGTCTTGAAAAGTGGTAAATGGTGGAAGATCTTGCCAAATATTGAAGGTTTTCAGGGCAGCCTTTTAAAACATAAAAGGCAAATCAACCAACCGTGCATGTTACATATAGACCTGGCTCTTACCATAAAAAAACTTTTAGAGTTTAGGATGTTTGCTGCTAACAGACCGTTTTCATAATAAATGATGTATTCCTAAAGAAAGTAATGCATTTGAATGTTGCTGGCTTCTCAGTCTCAAAAGTAACAAACATAAAGCCAGACAAATACTGCGATGTTATGAATCATAGACAGCAGAAATAACCTCTCTATGGTGCCATCTACCTTGGATTCTCAAGATTATTATGAACAACTTTAATTGATAATGTTGTGCATGTTTTGCTATTTCTTTTTGTATTACAGACAGCAAAGAGTAAGTACCCTGAAGACATTCTAGAATTTTGCTAGGAAAACAATAACAATGAAAGAAAAAGTGTGCATTGAAATTAAGCATGTTTTCTCTTTTTCTAGCTAGGGTCAAAAATATGCTTTAGAGTCAATGTCCCCACTGCCACCTCTTACTGCACAGAGCAGGCTCAGAGCACACAAAATAGACTTATTTCAAATGAAACTAATTTGGAATATTCACTCCGAGAATGCACCTAATATCCTCCAGCTGCCAATAGGTGTTCAGTCCAGGAGACAGACTAGGGCCAGACTGAAGTAATCCTCCCCTCGCAAAACCATCTATATAACATGGACCCTGGGTTCTTGGCACTAATTGTTTCATACCACAGGCCCGTTCCTATTGTGGTGCACTGCTTGGTAATATAGTCCTAGAGTCATCTATCATAATTGGCAAAACTGTTTCAGGCTATGGGATTTTGAAATCCAACTACTAAGTTCAAGACGCCACAGAGATCCTTATTAGTGTAGCTCCCCTGTGCAGCTGAAGCCTTTGAGACTCATATTGCTGGTGACTTTGTTGCCAGAGGTGGACATATACAAACCCACCAAACCCTGATGCCATGTGTTCGTTATGTTCATGGTAAAACAGCTTCAGCAGAGGAGAGCTTGATCTCCAATAGCCGCTTATTTGCTGAGTAGTATATTCTACTTGTAGGAGAAAAACCTTGGTTTAGGTTCCTGCTTCAAATGAGGGAGAGTGATGGTTAAAAAGTAGGTCTTCCAGTAGCTAGATTTATCTTTTAGGACACCCCACAGGCAATTTCTTCAGTATCAACTGTTACATTTGCTCTATTCCAGTCAAAAACACAGGCAAAAACAACATGAGGCAGCTCAGCTGTAAATGGAAACTGAACTGGGACAAAATGGTGTTGCCTACTTCGAGAAGCCAGAATATGTTGACTGAGGTTACTTCAACAAAATAAAATATCCTATTTAGAATTTGTGATCAGATAAGTCATATGATTCTTTCAATATTTGTATTATTTGCAATATTCATGTTCTAACAACTTTTTTTTCATTATTCTTGATTAGCTCTAATTAGGCAGACAGAAAAAGATATATTTTAAAAAGCAAACACTCTTCAGTGAAAGACAGGGAGAAAAGCAGCTGTGATCTTCCCTGGCTTACTCAATGACACAGCAAATCAGTTGTGCAAGTGAGAATAGAGACCATATTTTCTAAGCCATAAGCTGGCAAATTTAATCAAAAAGTTATTTTTGTTCTCTATTTAAGTATAATTATCATTGGTTATGGAAAAACACTTTACTAAAATAGTTTGGGGAGTAATCAGTAAGGAAGAAAAGAAACCTGTAGTTAGTTTCGGAATTAATAAAAGGAAAAGTTTAATATATATGCTTGGAAAATATCTAGCACAGTTAAACAAGATCCATGTGAAATATATCCAACCGTCAAAAAATGAAGGCAATTAGCAGCAATTATAGAGCTTCTTTCCCAAAACTATGTATTGTAAATCCTTTTAATCAGGGAAAGCACCAATAACATCAAGCCATTGTGTGTCTGAACAGGAAGCCTAGTATGTAAGAACACTTTGCTCTTAATTAACTTTTGGATACCACTTTCTGCAGATTACTATCGGCAGAGGTGCTGCATAGAGGAAACTATGTATTTTAGATTCCTATTAAAGGATTAATTGTATTTTTAAGTGCAATATGGTAATGAGAAGTAATGGTTGTTTGCTGGAGGTATACTGTACTTAATAGGTTGGTGGATTAAACAGTCCCTGCATTAAAAGGAATTATTGTATTTGTCATAAATACCTTTGAGGATAAATTTGCTTTCAACTGCTGGAGGAATTCTTTGATACAAAACATGAAGGATTACATGAAGGTGACAGGAGAGGTAGTCTGCATCTGTCAGGTGTGCTCCTGATCACAGGCCAAGAAAACTTACAAAGTAACCTGGGGCACATTACATTTAGAAACCGAGCCCTGTTATCAAAAATCAAAGAATCCGATGCAGTTGAATGTTTTGTATTTGGAAAGGAGAAGGGAAGAAGTAATGCATTTGGAATTTATTGTGTTTCTGTACTAACTGCACTTTTTCTACTGGGCTCACTAACCCCTCAGTTAGAGTGCAACTGTGTTTATAACAATATCTGCTACTGTAATGTAAAAATGAAGCTGCAAAAGTTAAGTTCTCAGTTTTTTAACACAAGCCCCAAGCCATGACCACAAAGGGCAATTTAAGGAGGGAAAAAAAAAAAAAAAACAAAAAACAAACAAACCAAGAAAAAAACCTGAAGGACCTATCCAGAGTGAATACTTTTCATCTACTGCTTCAAGACTGGGTAGTTTCATATGAATTATTTTTCATGGGAATTTTGCAATAATCTGTTCTAACCCCACCCACCCTTTCATGTTGGATATGGTTGGTAATTGTGCAAGGGCATGGGTGGGGGGAAAATTGCTACTGTGATTTTGGAGTAATTTAGTTTCTAGAGACTGAAGGCTTTCATTTTTAGCAAGTGTATAATCTAGAGTAAGCCTTTTCCTATAAAAGATGTAGACTTGGTGTGCTTCCTTTCAACTGCACTGCAGGTACTGGGAATTGATACTGCTGTAGAGCCAAGGAGGGAGACAGTAGGGTTAAAAGGGGGCTTAGCTTTGATTTGGTTGAGTGGGGAGGACTGCACAAGAGGACAACCATATTATGTGGCGAGCCTGCACACATACCAGTATAATGCCAAGGAGAAGGAGAAGGGGATAAACAAATTTTAAAAGATCCCATAAGAAGGAATAAAAACAACAACTTTTTGTTATAAACTGTGATTAAGGTTGGAACCACAAAGAAGGAAATGTAAAAGAGCATCATGCAAGAGAAAAGATGTTTACATACTAGTAGAATAATTAAAAAAGTTCACAATTATATAAAATGTATGCAAACAGACTTGTGAACAAAATTATTTAACTTAATTAGGTTTGAGTATTAATGTACCACTTGTTGTAGTGTCAGTTTTCAAAATAACTTTTCAGTGGTCCTCTAGGTGTTGAAAGTAGCTGAGACCCTCAGACCCTTAAAGTGTTATAGGATGAAGAGAAATTAAGGAGGAATGCTACTGGAAAGAGTACAGATTTAGAAGAGCAACACTGATGCCATGACCTTCTCCCTGAAAGAAATCTCTCCTCTGTAGACCTGAGACACTTCCTTTCCTGTTTCGAGAGATCCGTCAGCCCTCACACTTCATGACAGATGCCTGTTTCAGTAAAAAAGCTTAAGCTTCCCTTAAGTGTGATTAGACTTGAAAAATATCAAGAAAGCTACAGTTCTCTTTATTTGTTTATTTATTTGATGAGGTCTTACGGTCCTTTTCATGCTGAAATTAGCTTGTCAAAGAAAACAGACTGTGAGGCCCAAACGAAAAGTTTAATAGCTCTTGATGAATGAAATTATTCCATTTTTTTCAAAAGTTCTCAAAATAAGTTTTCAAAAGAATGATACGAGATGATGCAAATATTCTTTACTTGTCAGCTTCTCCCAGGATTTTTCCTATGAAATGGGAAAAAAAATTAAAGTGTAAAAATTCTATTTTGTTACAATACTACGTTAAAGTCCTACAGCAGTTTCTCTTCAAAATATACACATAAAATGTTACCATGCTGCAAGAGGTAGTTTATGTATTATTGTTGTCTTGCATGGAAATTACTAGAATTGTGGTTTCATAAGGTATTATGTTAATTAAAACTTAGTGTTAAGTATATGAAGGCCGCCAGAACAAAACTCTTAAGAATTCTAATGGAAAAGAAGCTAAAGTGATAACAAGTTGGTCTAATACACAGTAAGTGTGAATAAGAGCTTATGACTGTATGCTTTAAAAAATGTAGGAATCAATAGAACATTGATACTGAAAGAGCAACGTTCAAGTTTTTAAGAAATTATATTCTTTAAAATAGAATTTGTTTTCTGAACAGTTTAGAAATAAACCATGTGCCAGGGTAAGTGTTAAGTCTGTTCCTCAGTCTGATTGTCATTTGTCATCTGAAAGTGTTAGCAAAGGAAAGAAAGTCTAAGGTAATCAAAAGAAAAGGCCAAAATTATTTATATTGACAGTCAAGGTCAGCCTGCTGGTACAAGTCAGTTTTTCCAACTCTTAAGCCAGTGAGCCAAATAAAGAGGAGTCTGCTAAGATGGTTATTCCTGAACCCAATTAAAGACAATTCTGAGGTTCTTTCAACTTATCCCATTATAACCTTCAGTAAACCACCACCTAATTTTTTTATTATAATTATTTGTGTAAATGCTAGCTCATAGACAATTAGTGTTCTCTATAGGAACTCACATGAAATACTGGATTTGGTTTGTAGAAAAGCATTGCATAAAAGTTAAATGGCTTTAGGAATAAAGGAACTTTAAACAGTATGGTTTTCTGAATCAATTCAGCAAGCCATAAAATCCCAACTAGCTAGTTTTGAAAAGAGCATATCTGGCTTGTCATTTTTAGTGGCTTGAGAGTGGAGCTAGTGGTAAATCTGATTATACTGAAAGATTATTTGCAGCCTTTGAAATTAAAGAACTGCATTGGTCTGCAAAGTTGGGACGCTTTGTTACAGTTTCAGCACTAAAATATATTTATCTGTTTCAAATTCTTTGTGTTCTCCCTAGTAATCACAATTCCTTCTGTGCATCAGCTGGATAGATTCACAGTTCTAAGTTTCAGGACAGTTGTTTTCTCCTTTGTATTCACATGGTCTATGGGAGGTTCCTCAGGATTTTTTAAAGGTTTTGCACTATCCACAGAAAACACTTTCCCTTAGCCCTTCTATATATTCACACCTCTTCTTCATCAAGCGTTGCTAATTATTCATCTTCATTAGGATGGCTGACTGATGTGGAGAGAATCCCCAGAACAAGTCATAGTTCAATCTAGGAAATTATTTACCTTTTCATCTTAGTTGGTCTAAAGCTTTATAGAGACAAATCGGTTCTGATACCAGAGATAGAGGAATGACCTCCCAATGGAGATATGGACCTTTACCCATTCAGCCCTATATCCTGTCTCTGACGATGATAAACCAGACAACAGAGATATTTGACTTGGTACACCCATCCAGCATCCCATAAACTGTGGTTTAGGGACATTTTTGCCGATTGCCAGTTTTCCTATATGAAATCAGATGTCCACACTTATCCTGCTGCAGAATTATCAGAAGATCCCTGAATTCTCTGTTGGAGTTATTTTTAAGGACTGGCCTCTTTTCTTGTAATAGTCAGTTCAGTCTAAGAAATAGCTCACATCAGTAACTTTTATGTTTAAAATCCAAGTTCCTTTTAAACTCTTTGATTAATTCCACTTATCCTAGTAATGTTTTGTTATTCATATAACCAGTTTGCTCTAAAAACTCTTTCACCAGCTCTTCATTCTAAGATTGCTCCAGTTCATCTCCTGAAAAACAAACAAACAAACAAACAAAAAAACCCCATGGATACAGGAAATTCCTTGAACTCCGTCTTAGTGAATGTCAATGCAGATTACTTACTTAACTTTTATGCTATAGTCTTATTGTCCTAAAGAAAGTCAGAGCTCAGTTCAGGTGATTCTCTGACTCTTCAGTTCAATAGGCCTTAAGGACAGTAAAGTCAAGTCAATATTGATACAAGCATAATCCTTGGAATTCTTCTCTATACTACTGGATTCTAGATGAGTGGAAACATATTTTTCCCATTAATTCTTCCATATCTTTACACAGATGATCATCTGTTCTTGTGCATATCCTAGAACTGTAGCAAATAGCAGAAATCTGATTCAGACTATAGCATGCAGCCTACATTCAATTTAAAATGTAAATATTTAGAATTGTGAAATTAACTTCACCTTGAGTGAGCTCTCTGTGGACAAGCACTTGCAAAGAAAATAACAGCTAGGACTTGCAGTTTAACTGTGGCTCTTCAAGATGTGAAGACTGCACTAATTACACAACACACTGGTACTAACTAGGAGCCTGTCTCTGTTTGGGGGAGGGAGGGTGCTGGTGAAGATAGAGAGTGGACATTGTGTAGCCCTAGCTATGTGAATAACAAGTGTGGTAACTTGGTAGAGTTAAAGATCAAAGCGCAGCCATACAGATTCTGCTACTCAGAGTGAATGTGATTTCTTGTTGCAAGGATTCTTGTTTATCAAGAATGCCAATAGTGGAGGTGCTTAACTTAGTCTTTTTCACAGCTCTTCATCTCCAGTTGATGAGTTAAACCCAATCCATATCTATAAATACTAGGGCTCTAATTGACTAATGAGGTAGAGAATAATATCAAGTAAGAGGTAGCTCTCAAGAAAAAATACATGTATTGAAATAATTATTTAAATCTGGCATCCCCTTTACAACTAAGGCTGAAGGAGAAAATCTAAACAAGCTACTAATTTGTCCGTTGCAAAATACTGCTATGAATGGTGACAGTACTGACAAAAAATGAACACATATACACACAATTGTAACAACAGCTTATGTTTATGTATTTTATGTATGATATGTATAAACACTAGTACCAGTGCAATAAGGTTATTATAGAAGTCCTTAAAATATGTCCCCTTTCCTCCAGTGGAGAACTTCATACTGAGGCTGCTATTTTTCCAAGTATTAGAAAAAAAATCTCTCATACCAAAAAGCAGAGAAGCTGAAAGTCTGTGATGCTGGCACATAATTTGAAAAGGAGGTAACAACACCCAAAAAAGTTCTAATAACCAGCCACAGAAAAAGCCACAGTAGGACATAGAGGTATTTTTTGAAACAGGTGTATTTTCTGAGTTCTTGCACCCTGTTGCCTGTGCTGCTTCGTTTCATCTCCCTGGTATGTATTCCGATAGTATATTTTACATAGTCACTGGAAAAATTTTAAAATAGTGCTTATTTAATAGCATCTATTCTGTGTTTTGTTTTGCCTAGCCATTGTTTAAGGCATACTTCTCATCATATTTACAGTATTTAATTGAAACTAGAGTCTTTTACCAGTGAGAGAGAGTAACATCAGCCTGGGGCTGGACTTTTCCGGACTGAAGAACTCACCCTGAAGAACTTCCGGACAGAACTCACCCTGAGTTCTTCTGCTTGTCCACACTGCTAAATGGGTGTGATATAGAGGACATACAGAAAGTGCGTGCATCATCTAGAAGTGTGTGGCACACCAAATTCTCCCTGACAGAGTTATTGGTTGACCAGTAACCTCACAGGGTAGTACACAAGACGGTTTGCATGGTTGGGTAGTGCAAATTGCTGTGTGCCAGCAACTAAGAGCTCTGGTGTTATTTTATAATATATGGAATCACTTTACTACCTAGGAATTTATTACAGCGTTGGCACCTGTCACTAATGGCCATTGAAATATTTATACTGAAGTGACAGATACACTGATCAGACGTAGTTCAGAAGAAGAACATGCAACTACCTAAGCAATACTTAGACATTGAAATAGACTGTGAAAAGGTGAAGTGTGCGTATTCACGTGAAGGCTAAACCAGAAGATGCTGAAGTACTGGTGGTGCTGTGTCTGCAAAAAAGGTGATTTTTGTGTTCAAGCCAGTACAGCCATCTGCATGCTCACCAACCCTGATTCATCACAGTTATGATCCAGACTCCAGTTTATCCATATTTTTTTCACCTACAATTGCATTTCACCAATGAACAGAGGGAGGGGGCTTTAAAAACAAACAAACAAACAAAACCTCTCAACACTTGCTACTCTATTTTCAAAATAAACTGTCCAGTAGTTAAGCTTGAAGGGATTATTTCCTTAACAATACCTACCTGCAATTTGTTAAAAAGATATGAATAATAAAGTTGACTGAAATATTTCACTTTTAGACAAATCAAATGTTTCGTTTGAGCCAAAACATATATATTACTCCCATCTTTATGTTCCCGTGAGAAAAATGAGAGAAAATCATTTCAGGTTGGTCCAAAATTGATTTTTTCCACAATTTTTCAGGTCAGCCAATGAAGTGAAAAATCAATTCTTCACACAGCTTTAACTCAAGCCCTTCTTGAATATAGAATTATTACTTTCCTCATGAGCATTTTCCATGGCGTAACTTACCACATAAATTAATTTATCTTAATTTGGCATAGATTAATTAATTTATCTTCACAATACTTTTGTAAAAGAACTGGGATTGCTAGTTTGATTTCACACAATAGAAGTTGAGGTATAGTTAGATTAGAGAGCAAAAGCTGCACTTTTGGGTGCACAACTCCCCACAACTACAATCTATTTAGCAGAGTAGTTAGCTGTTGCATAAAATACAGAGCTCAGAGTATAGACTATCTAAATGGTCAAAGCACACTTCCCACAGCCATTAGCTTCCTCTATGCTTCCATAGTGCCTTTGTGAACAAGATTGCAGGGTTTCATATTTGACACCAGAGACAGGAATACAGTTAGTTGTTAGCTGTGAAAAATTTACTTTAAAGGACCATCACACAGGAACCAGTTCAGAAGCACAACAGAGTTAGAAATACTTAATAATAAAATAAAAGAACATATTTCCCTCTAACAGTAAAATGTTCATACAGTGTTGGATTCTGCCATGTTCCAATAGAAGTGAGGCTACAATACTCTACTACAGTATGCTGCTACAAGCCATCAAAAGCTGGTGCCAGAAATAAAAGACTACACAATGGGGAATATGGAATGAGACAACGCATCTTTAGATCTTGAAGACTACAACGATAAGGATCAATAACATGTTTGAAAACCTATCTGTACCCAGATACGACTGTGACACTCCACTGACAGTAATGCAGGTTCAATGAAATGCCAAAAATGGCCTATATTGTTCATCTCCATTCACATTTTTAAAATAATGCTGTGGCATATTACTTGAGATACAAAACAGCAACCCACTTAAAATCATATGGGCAAAAATCCTGTATTTTGTATCACACCATTAAAGTGAAACTAAACTTTGTGATTTGTCTGCCTGAACATCTTCCTTAAGTCTCATTACAGGGCAAAGTAAAGTGATTTTCATTTCTGAGATGTGATTAAACTCACATTCATGTGCTGATTGAGGATTAGAATCTTTTATTGGGAAAAAATATAGACTTCAGAGCTAGCAGTCTAGTGCTACAGTACGACACTCTGTGAGACCATTAAATTTAATCCTTCCTTCAGACTCACTCCAGGGGTGATTTCAATTAAATTTGTTCAAAATTTATCAGTTTCCTGCATGTAGGCATAAATGATTCAAAGGCACTTACACATTCACTGAGCAGAATGTATTGAAGGGTACATATTATTGTTATAACTTTTCATTGTTTTTTCATAAATTTACCTAATAGGAGCTTCTATTATTCAAAACTCTTGTCCTTTGTATTAAATGTTCTTGGTGTTCATTTGGAAATAAAATCTATTTTTCTATGCAAATTTTCAAAATATTCCTTAGCCATCAAAACTGCCCTTTTCTTTGGCATGCTGGTACAGCTGTTTCCTAGAGGAAACATAATGGCATTTAGCCTACTAATGACTTGGAAAGCCGTTTTCTGTCTGCTGCTATGGAACATGACATTGTTGATTCTGACGTAGTTTTCAGGAGGCATGATGGAGTCTGTGCATGGAATTCATCATCATTTCTTTAGTTTCTCAATTATCATCATGGGAGGTGTGCTTTTACACTAAACAAATACATCAGTGGTGAGAAGACAAACAAGTAAAATGGCACAAGCATCTCAGAGATAACATTAGATAAGAGGGTAAGCACTTAGTTCACAATAAATGTGTTTGCTCTTATCTATCTGCAAGAACCTATTAGACATCTTTGTGCCCTGAAGAGTTTATCTGCAGGAACCCATTGGGCAGGGTCTTTGCTTCTAAATGTGTATCTATACCTGAAAGTATTGCTTGTGTACTTACCTATATGCTTGTTTAGGGATGACAACTTCATGCATTTCATACTTAGAAATCTTTCAAAGAGTGTGTTAAATCTACCTTTGGTTTAGTAGCGTCTCATGTCTGCCAAATGGAAAAAGCAGAAAGGAAACTACATAATCTTTATGTGCAATTTTCTGAGTAAATAGTTTCTGCAGACTATGTAAGTTAACTGTTTTAGCAGGAAGGGGAAAACGACTATCAAGTTGGTAGAAAAATACATATTCCTTCCAAAATATATTTGAGCATCTTTGGATGTAGATGAAGGCTCAGTTGTTAGCAAGCTGTAAGGATTAAACATTACATTATATTCATCACCTGCTGGATTCTGCAACTCTTCCTCCTACAGAATAGCACTTACTTACTCAATGGCTAACCAACCCACTTCAATAAGACTGCTTATTAAATAAACTATCATTCAGACTAAGTAGGAGTGGCGGACTGGATTAGCATAGGAAGCATTTTGTTTGAATTACCTGCTATAATTCAATCTTTTCATGCTTTTGTTCTGATTTCTTTTCATCATTATAAACTCAGGGAGAACACAGAGCCTTTCTTAAACTGTGCTGTATAGCTTTCTTTCAAAGAAACATAAACCGTATTTTAAAGGTGACATCAGATGTCATCTTCTGCTTCATCACAAAATGTATGAGCCATAAACCACTATGCATGATCTGACTAGCTAAAGCTGACTTCTTGGGGACACCTTCTGTACTCCCTCCACCAGGGAGCAGAGCAGGATAGTGGCTTCAGATACTTAAGTGGTTCCTCCCTAATGCTGCCAGGACAGTCACAGAAAATTAGCCTGCATTCATCTATCGACCTACCCTGAAAGTCACAGTCGCTCAAAAAAACCTGAAAGAGCAGCATTAATAGAAACAATAAAATTCAAGGTAGCTTATACCAAGGTCAAGAAGTAGAAATTGCCACTTCGCTCTGTTGTCTGGAAACTAGAACTTCTACACTACTCAATTCACTGGATCATTTTGCTTATTTCATGCAGTAATTCCTGCAGAATACTAATGATGTTAGTACTCTAGCTTTTAGTCTGCAGCAGATACAGCTACAGTTGTTTATTTTCATTAATTTGGTCTTGGCTGGCATTATAGAAAAAACACAGCTATACATAATTTGTTTGCACAGTGACTAGCACCAGGGAGTATTGGCCCATGACTTGAGCTTCTAAGAATGACAGTAATGAAGATGATTCCCAAAGGAAGGTTTGCTTGGCAACTTTCAGATCTAAGACAATAAATTTTTCTACCTTCTTTGGAGACAGAAACCATAGGGAAAATGGGTGGTGCAACTGCTGCACATTTTTTGTATATAGCTGAGAAGTTTCCTGGCATAAGCCCAGAGAAATATTTCATGGCCTGATCATTACTTCTATAAAATAAGCTAGTGCATTAAATAAATGCTTTTTGGTCTTTACCTAAATCAAATTCTAAACCATCTGAAAATTAAACCTCATGATTTTTTTTAACCTTTGTATTTTTTAATAGTTTGGATTAAAAGAACCTTTAATATTTTTAACACCAAATTTTTTTGACTAGACACTCAAAATAAGGTATCTGTGGCAGCTATTAATTTGCTCATTTAGACTCTTTATCTATTCATTGGCCCTAGTTTCACAATTTATGATAAAAATAGCTTGATAAAACCCAAGACTTCAGAACAAAAGCATTTAACCTGAAACTGGGAGGAAGCGTTGTCTGTGTAAAGTACGAAAATTCTGGCATATTAACTTTTTCAATAAAATAAATTAAAAAGTGAACTTTAACATTAGTAAGCAGTTTAAATATTTTACAGAAAAAAAAGTTATTTCTAAAACTTTTGGGCAAATGTTTTTCATTAACATTTGAAATAAAATTCTAGACATTTTTAACTTACAAATTTCAAAGAAATTGAGTGTTTAAACCTATAAGAAGCAGAATTTTGTTTTCAGGTCATATTTGCAAAATGCATGAGGTTTAAAGCCCCACAGTGTATTAACATCCGAGAGGTGCTTTGTGTTGTCACAAGATGTAAGACTTATATGAGAGCCCTGTGTTAACTCTCCTGTGCTTCTGTGCACTGAAGCTAAACAAATTGGGTATTTCACAGGGTAGATTAGTAGAGCTCTTGATTTTAATACCTTAGTATATAAATGCTAATACTGGAACTCTTAAATAAGGTAAGCAGGAGGAGAAATAAATCTTAAAGGGAAAACAGTTGTCTCTGCAACCCCGCAGGCAAACCCCTCTGCAATTTCAATATGTTAATTTACCCTTTTTTTCTGATAAGTGAGGAAAGTAATTCAAATGCTTTAGTGAGAAAATAATTTAAGCTAATCAATCCAAGACCAAAAGTGAAGGGGGAAAAAAAAAAAACAACCCTATTTTATCCTGATGCATTTGTATGGTTCCATAAATGTACCTGGGCCTTCATAAAGCATTGAGAATAAGTCCTTGCCTCGGAGAGTTCACAGCTAATGATAACAGTTTACATATCCACTTACTATGGGGCATGCTGAAACACATCCTGCCATAACATAACTCCATCTGTATCACTCCTCCTTCCTAACAGCCCTCTTTAAAGAATCACATTTTAAGGTTGGTTTAATGTATTGTGTTAGGAGAACTTGCACAGTTCACTACAGAGTGGTTACGCAAATAGAATTTAATATCCAACAGGAAATGAATATAATGTGCTGAAGTACTGAAATCACATCAATGATAATTCTCAGATATATTTTATACATGTTTTTTCTTTCCTTATCTACTATTTTTGTTAAAATTTTAAAAAGCAATTTGAACTGAAAAAATTGAGAGCATATTCTAGTTGGCCCTGTACTTCCTACAAAAGCCTGTACTGCAAAACCTGTCATAAGTGGCACTGAAAATTCCTTTCCAAATGCAAATAATTATACTACTTGTTTTAACCAGCTTTTTTTTTTTCCCAAGGGGAAAAGAAAAATTTTGATTAAATGAAATTTACTGAAATTTACTTACATTTAATTTACTTACCTCATTTACTTATTTTCAAATATCTAAATGTCACTATTTTTCTCTGAAGCGAGGGAAAGCATGTAACTCCCACTCTTAGGTTACCTCCATCTTAATTCTTCTGAAGGGCTCTTGACACATAACAGACACTCATACTGCCCCTCTCTGTTGAAAATCACAGGATGCTGAAGAGGACCCTTACTGCATGCAGCCTCACAAAATAATTGTAGCAAAGATGAATGCAGTAAAATAGTGCTTGATGCAGTCACCAGAACACAGACTTTAAGTGTCTACTTGGAGAACAATGTAAAATGTGACAAGCAAATTAAATAACATTTCTTTGTTACTATACTCATTTTCCTCTTGGAAAGAAAAAGAATTTGTCTCATGCCTTTGCAGTCAGTCAACAAAATAACTTTAAACCACTTCCCTTTATCCCAGGTCTTCATAATAGGATTTAAATAAGAACTTAGTTAAATATGTAATTTGCTGTTATATCAGAAATTAATAAGTATCTAGAGAAGCTGGGAGGTGGTATAATAGGGTAAGAGCTGTAAGGCAGACAGCAGTAGATTTTGCTGACAGGGAAATTACTGGATTGGATGGTGACAAACCAAAGACTAACCTTCTGGTTGAGCAGCTCGGATGTTCTATAAATGATTTTGGTAAAAATATTGGTTTGTTACTGAAACAGCTGATGATACAAATTGACAAAACATTGTCTACACTGAGGATGATCTGTCTATTAGTCTAGCACTTGCATTGATTGGTTCCCCTGCCTGGCAAATCCGGAAGATTGAAGAGTAATGGAAAAAGGATGAAATTAAAATTCTCATAGGGCATGAACCTCATCCTTAGGGCCTAATAAGAATATGTGCTACGGACAAAGGAGTTATCAAGTTCTAAGCAAGTGAAGAAGAAGACGACCAGTGCTTGTTTACCTGTCACAGCATGACTCTGATCTACCAAAGTACTGTGGAGGGAAAAAAAAGGAAAAAAAGTAGTTGTATTCTGGGATAGGTGGACATTAATGTCTTTGTACATGGCACTATGGAGAACTCATCTGAAATGCTGTTATCTATTCATGCCATGCACATTCAGGAGAGCTGAATTCAAGCCAGAACACATAATGCACAATGATGAGGAGAAACAAACCCTACATTGTAGCAGGAAACCAAGAGAGCTGGGGCCATTGTCCTAGAAAAGGAAGGGCTGAACAGGCAAGGAAGTAGCTCAGAGGACTACTACCAAGTAGTAGAAATTTAAGCAGGGAAAGACTGACAGGGAGAAAGATGACCAAAGGTAACTGCTCATGAAAAAAGTGTGGGCTGAAATTATCAGATGGTGCTTTGCAGTCAGAGAAATGAGGTTCTGAAAAAGTCTTCCAACAGTAGAGAAGACAAACAAACCCTGGCCAGCTGTAAGACCTGCAGACTGTAACTGCTTATACTACTGCTTCAACCATGTTAGAAGAAAGCTTTCTCCTTCCCTCTGTGACTTTAGGGATTGAAAGGAAATTTTGTATGCCTCAAATTTTTAACTTGTATGACAAAAGCTATTAAAACTACCTGTATGAAAAATTAATGTCCTGCTTTTGCAAAATTGCTTCTAATACAGATGTTTCCCACAGGAAAGTCCAGCTCCATGGCTGTAACACGGCATGGGGAACTTTTGGCCAAAGTTATGGGAGCATGTCACTACTCATATATGATGCGACAATAAATTCTATCCCCATTCCAAAGAAATTAGACATTTTTCTTGTCTCATCTAAACCTTCTGTGACAGGAGGTCTCAGAAATTTTATCTGCCTTCAGTACTTGAGAAGGCTGAAACTTTGATGACCCTGCTGAAACTCGAATGTGGAGATTTCAGGTATTCAAATTATAGTTCTGCAGAAGCACAGAGTTTTATAAAAAACAATATACTTTTCCATTGCCTTTGGCACACAAAACACAACAACAGCAACTCTTAAAAAAAAAAGAAATGTTAGTGAAATCTGTATAAAGACTCAGTGGTTTCATCACAAGAAAAATTTTAGACTATGGGAGGTCAAAAAAAAGACATATGTTGAGTCCAAAAATTTTTTCAGTCTCACAGGTGATCAGTGAGAGTTGAGAAGTCTTCATTCTCCATTGAAGATGCATCTGACATTACTGTGTTACTGGTGATGTCAAACATAGGCCCCTCTGGTTTGTTTTTCCTGTCAGTTCATGCACAGAAGCCAGACAATTTAACCACTCAGGGGACAAGCTTGGCAGATGAAGAACCCAGATGCCAGTTTATAGATTTTACTTTTCCAGCAGTGGCATCTGAGCCTGGTTGGCCTTTGACCGATTTTTATTGCAGACTTTGTCAAGCTGCTATGTAGCTAGTCTGTTACAGGGATACCTTGTCCTTCTGGGACAAGTTCCTTCAAAGCCATTTCTAATTATGAAGAATTCATATACTTTTTAAATATGATTAATGTTATGCAACATGTGTAGCTACTGTTTTGTTCATAAGCGGAAGATGGGAATCATTGCATACAGACTACGTATCACAAAATACGATCATTAAAAGAATAGATGATTATTGCTCAGGTGGAGATAAGATGTTTGATGCCTTGTATCATACCAGCTTCTGCCTATCCAATGTAATCTATTGTTTTTGGCATTAACTTGATAGATTTGAAGTAAAAAAACCCCAAAAAACAAACAAACAAAAACCCTAAATGTATTCATGAATTAGTGACCTTTCCTTCCATGAATCAGTCCTTTGCCTACTCTCTGTCTTATATAAGTCAGAAAGTATCATGCATCTGTTACTGTTCCACTCACACAGCCACCATCTTAATGTAATATTTCTGCAGGCTGAAAACAAACTCCTCCAGCTCTCCAATACATGCATAAAGCCTTTATTACCACTTGAGTCAACAGGAGAAATAAAGACACTTGAAGGGAAGGCCTGAATATAGACTTTATACGACTGCATGAAATTCCCAAGAAAGCGTAAGTATGGCTAGGACTCAGTCTCCTGGATAGACCATTGGTCCCCCTGAGCCTGAACGTTACTGGTGAGCCCAAAGAGAATGCTGAACCATTGCTGGCACTGCCTGAGTGACAAAGGCTGATCAAAACAGGTAACTATGTGCCTGGTACTACATGTGCTATGCTTCCTAACACATGCTGGAGGAGGGGCTCACAAAATGTCCAGCCTTTAATCGATGGTATGGCTACATCCAACTGTGCGTTATTAAAGAGAGCCTGGAATGCTTTCACCAGCTTACAGTTACTACCACAGAGCTGGTTTTGTGGGATTTTTTTACAAGGTAAATGCTCTGATATATCTTAAAGCTGGGGTAAATGTATATACATTTGTCTACATTACCAGGGTGAGGTTTTATTCTAGAGCTCTGTCTTTGTTTAACTGAAGTAGTATTTCTCTGAATCATTGCCTAAACATTTATAGTTCTTATACTTTTACAAGTACAACAGTCAAACATCTTTTGTCCTTTCTACCTTAAGATACTCTGAGGTATATGCTTAATAGAAAAATAAATTCTCTACCTCTCAGACACCCATAAAACAGACCCTGGCACATGATTTCTATCAGTTACAGCAGCAACATTGGATGGGCACATGTCTCTTCCCATATAGAAATTGCAATCATGTCATATAGACTTTAAAATAAATTTACACTAAAAATTATTCTCCTATGCATTTGGATATAAATAGACATTAATAATCCTTTCTTCCTTTCTGAAATATAGGTATCTTTAAAAATATTTGGTTTTATTAAAATATAATCTTCTAAATCACATTCCTTTTTTCTGTTCTTACGATGTTTACTTAGGCTCATGCTTTCATCATAACATAATCTGTCTATTTCAGCTGGTTTTGCTTGTCATTCAGACTTCTCCATTGTCCTGCCAGCATTTAGAACAACTGAAATAAAGCACCATTGGTAATATTTTTCATGCCAAAGTGTTCATTTTAAATATTTGTGGCAGTATCACACATTAATTCTATGTATAATTGTCATACAGATTATAAAATTGCTTCAGTAAACCAAAAATTATGTGGTCTATATTGACTGTTACTTCCAAGTGTCTGAGAACTCAGCTGAACCATTCTTAGTTTTGAAATGAAGGGGAATGAAACTGTTTTCGTATTCATTTGCTTGGTCTAAAACTTACCACTGTGTGTTTTTAAACATTTTGGGAAGCAACAAGGTGAGCAGCTCTACCAGTCCAACAACTCTAGGTCATTCTATCACTGTTGGGAATGCTGTTTTAACTCTCCATGACCTTTATAGCTTAAGTGTTTTGCAGGTATTAGCAAATTAAACTCTGTAATGCATCAGGGATGTCATTATTTTACAAAAGAGAAACACGAAGCACAGTTAAGTTAAACAACTTATTTCAGTTCAACCAACTTTCCATCAGGATCCAGAATATAGCTTCACACCAATACTGTGCTTTGACTAGAAGACATTTTCCCTCGCAGCGATGAATGAAAGTGAACAGTGAAGAAGACAGATGACAAACGCTTGCTTCATAGTTAAAAAGTATACAACTAGAAATCATCTGTTCTGAACAGAAATATTCAAATAATGCACCACCTCAAAGAGGAATCATTCAGTTACACAATCTAAGAGCTGGTGAGCTCTTAAGCACAGTGTAGATTTCCCCAGCTGTTTTGGACACCAGGCATCCTGTCCTGCTTGGCACCTTACAGCATAATACAGAGCAACATCAGATGAGCAGGGTGAAAGAGTTTGATTTTAAATTCTCTTATCTACCCAAACTGCCATAGAAAGAACAACACATTGTAACAACCAATGAGACAAATACTCAAATGCAACAAATATATTTGTTGGTACTTTGCCATGGAAACAGATATACATTCCTAATTCCCATTTCCTAATGGTATGTGGTTGGTAGGAGGAAAAATCAAAAGTGATGGAAGATACTGGTCTCGTCCACACTGGTGAATTCCAGCCATGTGTAAGCCTAGTTCTGCTGGCTGGAAAGAGACTCAAGGCCACAACATAGCATAGTGCCTGCACATGTAAGGCCACTGTGATAACTGGAAAGACAGGATTAGCTATTTGTGCAAAAAGTGGTGCTCATGCTATGTGTTCTCTAGATTTCCCTAAAATTGTGCTTTGTTCATCAAGTGCAGCTCTTGGATAGCTTGCTGAGACACTGCCACTTCGCAATGACATGTGCGATCCTCCACCTCCAACACCTTCTCAAAGAAATACAGAGCCCAACTTTATTGTAAAAGTAGTTTGTTTTTGTTAGTGGTTTGGGGTTGGGGTTTTTTTCTGTCTAAAACCCCATCTACTGCTTTTAAAATGTAGTCATAAAAAGGCTTTATCATGCTCAGCCTGGTATTCTCCAGAAGCCTGTGGAGTGCTGCTATGCACTAGGACAGATTTGTGTTGCACAGAATTGCAATGAAGCAGGTGCACGTGTTGCATCTTCACATGAGAAGTCTACCTGTGTGAGCGTCTCCCTAAGACTGCCACCAGTGCTTCGCGCTTGCAATGATGCAGAGAAGTACCTTGACCCAAACCTTTCTCACAGACATATTTTCTCCCTCTGTCTAGCTTTCTCTTTCCTTCTTTCTCCTTCCTGTATGTTTGGTTCTGATGGACAAAAGAAAAAATGTATTTCCAGGCAACTTGCTATATTTACAATCAAGTGACATGGCAGCCAGACCATTACTTATCAACTCTCCATTAAACTTTAATAGATTAATCATCAATTATTGAGGAATTAATGTTCAGATCCAGCTGTGCTGTCCTAGTTCAGTTCACAAGTGCCAACAAAGATACTTTATGGCCTATGCTGTTGAGCATTCAGATTCTCAATCACCTCTTACTCTCACATCTCAGCTTTCTGAAGCAGAAAAGAGATGGTTTTTTAAAGTGAGTTTGCAGACAGAATGAGACAGAAGCAGAAATCTGAGCTGAAGAATAATTTTCCAGTGCTTGGGAATATTCTGATACTTGAGTTTTGTGAATAAACATCTTCACTTAAAAACTAAAAAAACCCCCACCACTTGAAGATCAGCTTTTTAGACTAAGTATATAATGCTAATCTGAAACACATTATCCACAGATCCCATAACATGAACAAATGCACACCTGCCACATAGTGACAACAAAAAGTGACAGTGACTTATTAGTATACAATAAAAGTAAAACTACCATTCTAAACATAGCTGAGCTTTGGATCTAAACTCAAACCAACTGTTATAATAGCTGATACACATTTTTAAAAGCCCTTGAAACACAAGGAGGGGTGCTAATAAGAGTAGCAGATGATTTGGAAGTGGACTGATACTTTCCCCATTAGGAATGAAACTGAAATTCTGCACTGTATATATATTTTGTCAGCTATAAGTACTGAAGCACAGGTCAAGAGATAATGAGACATAAACTAAAGGAATTTGCACTTAACACATACCTTACTTGGGCGATCACTGTGCATATGCCATAAAGACAGGCTCTGTCAAGCAATCTTTCCCTTCCCCTACCCCTGCCAATATCAGTCTACCTGTCAATCCACCTACCTATTAGTATGCTGTTCAAGGTTGAAAAGAAATACCAAAGCAGTGTTTCTCAGTCAGTCTTCATTGCCACAAGGAATAAACAATGAACAGAGAAACTTCATCACTAGGTCATTATAGTCACTTGTAAACAATTTAGAAGCATAAGCAGACTTTGGGAGTAGGCAGGTAATTACTGAGATAAAAATTATATAGATCAAGGTACTGAAACTGTCATGTGCAGATCCTACAGGGGAAAATGAAAACATATATCGATATATAAGGAAGGGAGCCAACGTGAAAAGATAAGTGTATTATCAAGTCATTTTGTTAGCTGATTGCTTGCTTTGATGAGGACAGCCGGGGACATATCAGACAGAAATAATTTTGACTTTGACTTTTACAGAAGATTCAAGTACATGGAAGAGGAGATTGGAAAATAAAAATTCAGTGTTGTAAATATAGGCACCATATGCATTGACTGTGGCTGGGGTGTGAGGTTCTAAGCACGATTTATATTAATTTCATTATCATTAGGAAAACACCGGCCATGGAACTAAAATCGCTTTACCCAATAGTCCTCTAAAATCATCATTGTTGCTATATCCAGCAGTTTACTTCACTCTGTTGTGGTAACCATCGCAGCCACATGAGAGGTTATTTAGCAAAAATGTAGTGTCCTCCTGAAATGACAGGTTACCATCGTGTCCAGATTCCATGAACTGCATGCATTGCTCTCACAGATAAACTTGCACAGACTACATGCACCAATACACTCTTGTTAGGATAAGAGTTTGACATGCTGAAGCTGCACACTGAAGGCCAAGGTCTACCTCCCTGGGCACAGGGGAATATTTTATCAAAGTGGGTTAATAATTGGTACACGATTACTTAATTATGGGTGGGATTGTTAGTTCATTCTGTTTACCATTTGGGCAGAAGATGGCTTCACCAAGACCATTAGCAAAAACATTGGGATGGTGTCAGGGGGTGGTGAATAATTCGCTAGCGCTGCAAATAACGTTCTGATAAATAATGGATCACTGGATCCCTTGGAGGCCAAGAGAGGACGTGGAGCCAAGGGCTTAAATCTGAGAGGAGTCTGGCAACCACATCTTTAGGACTTGGACTGTACTAAATAAACTGTTCCTTTCCTCTTAGCTTAGAGCTTGCCTTGTGATAAGGGTGATTTTAAGTGTCTGGCTGACATTAGGACATACCTCTCCTTCAAGTATGCTGACATGTAAAATTTGGGTATTGCACAACTCTTGTTCTGCTCCCGACTACAACTCCCAGAAGACATAAGGCTTCGGGGTGCTCTTGCACTAGGCTTCACACACTGTCTTACTAGTGAGTAACAGAATGCACTAGTGTGGAGGACTGGCCGGCGTACCAGTGACTACCACTAGCCAGTGAGGCTTGGGTACGTTCACCGTCTGTGCATGCAGTAAATCGTGAGTGCACTAGTTACAACATCTTCAGCCACATCGGTCCCTTTAAACTAAAACACCCTGGAAGAGCATGGGTGGACTTTGCTTACAGCACAGCACTCTGATGGGTATTATGAGGGAAAATGAGTAATGTTTCCTTCTGTTCATTTGGCAGTGTATTAGAAAACTAATACAATCTGTATTAATTCAAGTAGGAAACAAATGTATAAAAAGATATACATTAAGGCTGCCTAGCTGGTTTGTATTTCTGATTGTCCTGATGCTTTGAACAGTTATTTTAAAGTAAGTAAAAAAGCATACTAGTCAAAAGAAACTTCACATGTGTATTACAATAATTTTACTAACATTTAATAGAGATGGTCTCTCTTCCCATTTCCTCACTGCTGACAGAAGGAGACAATAGAGCTGAACAGTCTTTTAGGGTGAGGAAGACAAAGGCAAGTTTTGTGACTGTTGCAAATATTTATTTATTTTTTTTTAGTTTTGGAATAATTCTTTTTTTTCTCTTTCTTTCATACATTCACACACACACGGCAACAATGCATCTGACTAGAAATCATTTGATACATGTATTTGACATAAATTTGCTAGCAAGCCAAATACACAAGACAGTATAAGTCTGTAGCTATACCACCTTGGGCTTTGATCTTGTCAGATCTCATAAACTAAGCAAGATTGGGCCTGCTGTGTAATTGGGATGGAAGACCTCCAAGGAAAACCCAGCTGTTGTAGGAAGTGGTGTTGGTCACTCAGTAGGTGGTATGCTTCATTCTGGCTCCGTACTGAATCAATGCCTTACTAAGATGCTGCTGGAGGTATTATCTGTGCACAATACATAAATCTAAGATGCTGACCAAGTGGGCTAATTAGATATCCCCTGGCACATTTCATAAGAGCTAAAATTGTTAACTGCAGCATCCTGGACAAAGTCCAAACTGAGTAAATACATTATGCCAACTTAAATATTCTCTACAGTTGCAATTGAATAAAGTATTTAAATACTTTTAATTCACTGTATACTGTTTTGTATCATTCATGTACATTGTTAAACAACTGCCACATTTTACTCTAGAGGTGATGACATTTCACTGTTGGTTGAACTAATTCTTGCACGGCCTATAAAACACAGTCACAGTGAAAAGCATCTTGTACAAATAAATATTTATACAGAACATTTTTACTGCTATACAGCTTGTTTCTCAGAATATATCATATGCCTGAGTTAGGCCAAGCCCTTTTTGTGAACAAAAGTTAAAATTAAAAGGATTGTCTTATATTTTCCTCTCCTTACTAATTCATCACTTAGGTAAAATTTATCATCACTGTGTAAATTTGGGAAGATGGAAAATATTTTCCTTTACAGCGAACCACAATTAAAAACAAAACAAAACAAAGTTTTCTAGATCCTCAGAGGTGCAAATATCTTAAGATCAGACAGAACTGTGCAAAACTTTGTACTGGGTATTCTTCAGCATATATGACTCTATTCTACACTGGTACAGAATTCACTGAGCCATTAAATAAATTAAAATCTCAATGTTATGTGACATAATTATGATGAAGTTTGGAGTCCTATCCTGAATTTTTATTGCTCTAAGATTAAAATTAAAAGTTAAAATTAAAACTCCATACTCAGCTTTGGATTTTAGAACTCTGATAGCACTGTAGGTAAAACATCAGCAAGAAGTGAGATTAATGGGAATGTAATTTTCTCAGAAGAAAGAACCTCTGCTGTTAACATTCCAATTTAATTATTTAACTGTCATTTTAAAAAATTAACACATGATATAAAAAGCTATACATTGGATTACATTTGTATAATTTTGCCAAGACTGAAACCATGCAATTCAACACAATTTTATTTGGCAGTACTCATGTGAAAGGAAGAGTGTATTTAAATGTTCATTTTAATGATGTCTTGTTTGAACATGTCATAATAATTAAAGATATAATAACTTTATCAGCAAAATTAGCTGTCAGATCACTATTTTATTGTTGATCCTAGAATATGATGAAATAACGCTGTAGAATATTTTTTGAGGGAGGGGGGAGTGCTGAAAAAATGTCAGTGATTCTTAATCATGTTGAGATCACAGATATTTTGGAGAAATGTGAGCCATCAAAAGCAAAGTAGTAATTCCTGTGCTATTCTATAAACTGATACATTCTGGATGTTCTTGAAGGAAATATTGTTCACTTGGGTGGACAGCCTCAAGATTCACACACAAAAGGGAGTCTTTTTCACAAGGTAAATCGGGGTTTTGATTACAGAGTAATTTGGCAACTGCAGATTCTTAAAGTGAGTTTTATTAACTAAAATTCTGGAATAAAATCTCTCACTGGCAAGAATATTTTAATGATAGCACTTCATCTCACTCAAGGCTTCAGGGAGATGCCTTAACTCATTTGTGAGCCAAATCCTAGAACCTTTTCTCTCAGCTAAGCCATCGAACTCATCTTTTTCTTTTTCAACATGTACTTCAGTGTGTTCTGGCACATTTTATACTGAAAAGAGTGTACAAAAAGAGTGTACAAAAAATGTACCAGGAGCAATGACTGGAAGTGAAGTCTCCCAACCCACCGTGAATGCTCTAAACATTAAAATGCAGAGTCTAATGCTGCTGGATTTATTCTTTTTCTTTCATGCACTTTCAGGAGAAAAAAAAATCCATGTATTTCTTTCTTTACTGTGGAAAGCTTTAAATAGGTTGGAAGTGGACTACAGCCTCCATATACATATACATACAAAACCTAAACCACACATTGGTCTTTCTTTCCACTCTCACCCCTCTCGGCTCCTGTCCAGAAGAGTGGAAATAAGTGTTTAAGTCATTTCAAAATATAAGATTGAATTAAACCTGAATACCCCACCAACCAAGGGAAAGCTTCAATTACAAAAGCTGAATAAAAGATGAAGTGAATACCCCTTTCCAGCTATTTTCTGAAGAAAAAAAAAAAAAAAAGCATCCATCTTTTTTGTCATTTTTTTTACCTAGCCTCAATTCTTCTTTTAAAAGTCAGAGGAAACAATATTTAGTCCCAGAAACAGAATTTAGATAAAAGTGGATATTAACATTAATTTGCCTATTATTTGTTAATTCATATACTATTTAAAAATGGGCTGTGGTAGGTGGATTGAAACACTAAACACAGTTGTGGGAGATGGGGAAGAAAAGGGGAAACCCAAAGTTGAGAAATTTAAATTCAGACCTCAAATAAGCATGAATTACTCCTCCTGATGTTAGCGGATGTTTTAAAATAGATGTGGCCACAGATTTCAGATGCCTAAAGGTAGAGTTCTAAATCCACATTTAGGCATCTAAGTAATACTGGCTTGATTTCAAAATATATGTAGAACTGTAGCTCCCACTGTTTTTGAAATAACACTTCTGTCGGGTTATTTTTATTAAATTATCTCAATACAGAGTTGGAAGCTTGGATATATGAGCCTGAAAGTTATGGACATTATTATTTAATTTGGCTTTTGCCAGAAGCATAGTGATACATTTCAATGTGTGGCCAAAAACTGTATTTAAGGTCCTTTTCTAATTATCATGCACACATGGTGAAGACAGACACAAGAGAGAGATTTCTCTTGCCAGTGGTAAAACCAAAGAGAGGGCTTGGCAGAAGCCAAATGTTGCTGAGGTCTCAGGGACACAGGTGCCTCATCCTTTTGAAAGAGAAATAATTCAGGTGCTTAAATAAGGGTTCTAGAGAGCAACTGTGGGCACTTAAAATAAGATGAAGAAGTTGTTTCTTGGTTAGTCAGTAAGGGCGCGTCTTACCTTGTTTTTATTGACCTGAGCGGCATAGTCGTTGAGAAAGTGGGGGGAAAAAAAAAAGGAGACAGCAATGCTTCTATTCATTTCCCCAAAACTCTGGGTTTGTGGTAATGTTCCAAAAACTTTCAATGGTAAAAAAAATGCACTTCAGGAGATGATATGGTGAGGGCATTTTATGATTTGATTATAAAATTATGTCAAATAGATTGAAAAGATGAATGGATTAAAATATCCTATTTCCTATCTCTACATATGTTATATTGAATATTAAATATAAAAACTTGTCTTTTCCACATTTGACGTAATTTTTTTTCATGTAGAAGTTTTAAAAGTTTAGGCTTAAACATGGTAAAGAAAAATGTTTTATTGATTTTAGCGGAGCAAAGATATGTTCCTTATAAAATTATTTCAGTAACTATCTCTTGCTTTCATGAATTTCTTCACTTGTACTTTAAGTAGGACTTTGTACTACAGCCATAGAAACGAGTACTGAAAACAGTGGGACATGTTTAGATTCTGTGACTCTGCATTGTCTGGTGAATCTGTAGTGAAAGGGAGTTACTGCCATTTACATCAGTTTAAAATCTGATCTTTTGCCTGATTTTATATATACATACACACAAACATGCATCCCTCCACATGAATAAGACAGAGCCTACATTTACCAACAAATTTACATTCAGTGATCCAAAAAAAGGGAAAGGAGAAAAGAAATGATAGACTCCAGCAGACTTTAAACAACTATGCTAAATTTTCAGGGCTCTGAAAAAATGTCTATAAATGAAAATCAAGCTTTCTTGTAAAGGCAATTCATGTGCCCTTAGGTCCGCACTACCCTAAGGTGGATTAGAAACATGAGCAGACTCGTGTCCCTTCATTTTAAGTAAGTATGAAGTCAAGAGTTTAAGGGTTAACCCAAAGACATGTGTTCCACCTGATACCGAGAAGAAGAGGAACAGGAATTTGGCAGCACAGAGAACAAAGCCTTAAATTCAATGTTGTGTTTAGAAGACAAATAATAGCAGGACAGAATAGTAGAAGGAAAGGAGTGCTTATGCAACTTAAAACAAAGGTTTTAAAGGACTTGACAGCTGCTTTAGTTGCAGTAAATTCTTGTACAAAACTATACCTGTACAGGTTGGTTCCAGAATGATTTTGTTGCTAAGATGATCGCTAAGATGTTCATATACGGCTAATGTAGACATGCTTTGCAAATCTAGCAGTATTCAACTTTCATGTCTATAGCAAAAAAAATGTCATGCACACTCCATTTGCAAAACTCTGATGAGCAACCAAATGGGTGTGTTTTCCTAAGACTAGATACATTTTCTGTGGTTACTTTTGTAATTATTTGATTTTTAGCATTTTATATCAACCCCCAACTAAGCTTAGGACCAAACTATTTTAATATAAACCAGAAATACCTACATAAGATGAATCTTAAAAATAATGAATTCGACAGATACATATTTGTTTTAATTGACCACAGACTGAGGCCCATATTGCTTGATATGGAAATGTACCTCTGTGGGCTGATTCTTGTTTCCTCATGCACGACACCCAAGATATTGCACACAGGCTAAAGCTGGTATTTCCCTAAGATACTACTGTTGAAGAGTTAACCTCAAATCACTTGCAGTAAATTGTCAGTAAACAGAACAAAAATGTTTTGATGTTTATGAAAAACTATCCTGAACTCTCTGAAGTTATGTTTTTTTCCAGATTGGTTTGGAAGTGCTTCAAATAGAGCCTTTCTTGTGGGATTTGACTCTTCAAATTCCAGCTCCAGACACAAACCAGCCGTGGAGAAGATGTTTTAGAGCTTTAAAAATCATATAACTCAGAGGCAGTTGTAGAAATCAATGCTACCAGAGAGAAGGGAGTTACGTTTTCCAAACTGATTTTTTTCACTCTAGTTTCATTCTGTCTTCCAGCCTTAATGCCAACAAAGAGGCAGTATTTTTTCCCCTTTCATACAAAGTTCTGAAAGAAACTGATTTCAGCATTTTAGGGCTGAGCCACCTAGTGAAGCGTAGTCATTTACTGAGTTCTTCTCAGCTGGAGGATTGGTGGTTATATAGACAGCAGTTAAATGCTGACTCATTTCCTTATTTTGTTGGGTTTGTGTATGTTGTGTGGGCCCCCACTAAATTATACACTGCCTGTTTGTTGTGTATTGATTTTTTTGTTAAAGTGCTCAGGAGGTTGCATGACTTCATTTCTACAGAGAAATGCTTCATGAAATCTTAATCTACATCAAAGTAGCTGCTACGTTGTCAAAAAAAGAACTCACATTTCAATTCTCACTATTCCAATTGAAATTATATTTTGGTTTACTTTTCCAATTTTTTTAAAGTTCATTTTTTTCTTTAATTCTTATGTTTGCAAATTTATCAGTAAAGAGCAACCTCACTGAGAAATCATTCAGTATTTTAATATCAACTACAAACTCCTTGAAAATGCTCTGCTACTGTAAGGGCTCCATTCTTGAACTGGATGAAGAGTTTACAAAAACATTGTATTTCACTAAAGTTGTTCACTCATTCAACACAGATTTCCATCCAGCATGCAACATAAAAGTCTGTCTACTAGCAGCAATTAATTAGCCTTCCCACTCACTCTTTTGATGCTCACATTTCAACAATATTTTTTATTTAAATATCCGACAATGCTTAAAAGCCAGCTGTACAGAGCAGAACATTATTCTTTCCTATAGCCGTCTACAATGATGAAAGCTATTCTCTATGCAAGTCACAAAGGTAGCCCTCAGTGATGGATGCATTACTGAAAAGTGTAAAAAATATATTTTTGTTTTCCTCTTCAAAGCTGTTAAAAAACAGCACAAAGGCCTCAATCAACATAGAATGACGGTGACGGGAGGGACTGGTAGCGACTCTATTCCCTTATTGTAGTTTGTAGTGAGAGATAAACTTAGGATACTGCTTATGGGTGTTCAAGTCCCCCATGAGAAAAATGGATTCTGAGTCTGGATCTCCTACAACTCCTTTCACAAAAATATTGCACAATAGGAACTTCTTCTTTCTGAGAAAGAGATGGGTAGGCACCTAACTGGAGATGATCACTCCTCTCTGCAAGCATCAGCAAAAGGGAGAAACCTCACTCCATAGTACAGTTAGGTACTTGACACTAGAGAGGACAACTCAAATGATACTGTTTACACCGACCCTGAGTCGAGGGGATGCTAATGCCTTTGGAGGTGTTCTCTGCATGGCAGCAGCTGAGTGGGACAAAGCTCTAGAGCCAATACTCCATCAGCATACAGGAATCGCTACATTGCCCACACTGGCCTCTCCAGGAACTCTTGGACCAAAGGGTGATGGCCACAGGGTAGGTGGGCACTCCATCACCCTACAGGACGCAGGCACAGACCACACGGGATATGAAGAAAGTGCAGCCTATGTTGTGCTGGGGATGAGGCAGGAGGAAGCAAAGGGTATGGCAGAAATGAGGAACAACAAATATGATCTGAAAAGATATTCAGATAAAGGGATGTGTCAGGTTTGGCAGTAGGACAAGGGATGCCCTACCAGTGATAGTAACAGCACAGCAGGGCAGAGAGCCATGTCCTGTCCTCAAGGCAACTCTCAGGTACATTTTGCAGAGCGTTTTCTAGCTGACAGTTGGGCTTCTCTAATACTTTAGTCCCTGTTTGCCTCTTTGAAGTTAAGAGTGACTGACCTACTAGGACAGCCCTAACACCTCCAACCTGTAGGAGCAGCATTAAAAACAACCCAAATTTCAAATTTGCAGAATTTTGATTAAATTCAGAATGAAACCAAAGTTCCAGGTGTCAGGGATTCCCAATAGAACAAAACCTCCATTTTCCAACCCAGCTCAGTGGATTCATATGTTCCTATAGTTTATTAAGTATATAAAGAAAGTAAGCTCTTCAAAAGTGTGGTGATGTTTATTTTATTTCACTAACAATCCTAATTCTACCTCACATTCATGTTAAACTCCACTTAATAACTCAGAAATGCTCAAGCACTGTCGCATGCATTTCTAACGTGAAGGAACAGACTTCTGCTCCAGGTTTTCCCACTTTTGCTTTCTGTTTTAAAACAAAATGAAAATCCAGATTTTTACACTTTTCAGTCTTTGATTGCATACATGTATTTAATCTTGGAACAGACCACAAAAATTTCCTTTCTTGGGGACCACAGTTGACGTTTCTAGTACTTTGATCTGCAATGTACTGATGAATTCTGATTGCCAAAATGTGATATATTGTTACATATATGCACAGACAGTGGTCTTCTTGTTCACTTTTTGAGACACTGATGGATGCATGAAATTAGAACTTGCCCTTTGGAGTTATGCATAATATTGCAGCCATTATCTAACCTGCTTTGTAAACAGAAAAAATCATTAGATTCAACTTAAATAGTCATTTAAATGTGTATAAATGAAACAGTAACAAAGTCGTCAAAAAAGAAACAGAGTAGTTTTAGATTATTGTTCACCAATCTGTCAAGACATAAGAGGAAAAAAGGAAAACTGTGCAGATGTGAGGGAATGAGAAGTTATGTAACGGGGAAGGAAAGGAGGAGAGAGAAAAAATGGTAATATCGTACAATCTGAATATATATAACAAAATATTAAACTGCTAGTAGCACTTTAAATGGAGGGCCTTAAATGCTGATTTATATATATAATTACTGAGGTTCCATAGGATCTTTTTTATGTTAATTGAATTTCCATTGATTATTAAAAGCCTGTTTATGTAAGGTGAGCAACTACATAGATGTTCTATTACATAGTTGTTAAACCTCAGTAAATACCTTTTTAGGAATGATTTGGTGTTTAATTAGCATACAATAGCTCTCCTCTTAAAACGAAATTAAATCTTTATTTGAGGCACTTAATTTAAAGTGTTAACCAAACGTGCATACCTGCAAGGTGGTAATTTCAGATTTGTGGTAGCAGTCAAGGTCTAGTAATTCTGTAATGCTGAAGGTTAGAAAGTCTGAACTCAGTTCTCAGCTAGGTGATTTTTAACCTAATTTTCCATGGACCCACATACAAACACAAGACAAAAAGGGATCATGGTGCTGTTATTTTTCATTCTTTAATTAATTTTGAAATATACTCACTGAAGGAATCACTAAAATAACAAAAAAAAATAGTTAGGCATTATTGGCTTTGCTGTTGTTATAATTTTAATATGTTTGTGAATATTTAGACAAAACTAGTGTTAGCTGAAGTTTCATTTACTCTTTGGACAATTTTTTCATCTCAAGAAAATGAAAACTTCTTCAGTATGTCCGATGGGATTTTCCTCATATACTAAGCTTCCTTCTTTACCTTACAATATGCACAAAGATTGCATGAGGTCTGTTGCTGTTTTGCAGACTAGCAAGTGTCAGAAGACATAAGAGCTAGAGAAGATCAGCATGATACTACTATGCACTTGAACTCACAGCACATCAATCTATTTCTAACTTTATCATTAAACTTATTGTGTAAGCTTTGATCAAGCCAGGTATTCAGGTCCAGATCCAAAGCCAAAAAGAAAAGGCTGAAGCCTCAGGGAGGTAGGGCTAAGAAAAATCCAAGACCACCCCACAGTGCTGTTGCAGATTGCTGGGTTTCTACACATGGCGTCCTATGCAGTCAGCAGACTGCCTGCCAAAAGGGACAAAATCTGCCAGAACAGCATGCCTAGACCTAACCAGTAAGCAACCATGTCAGTAGGGAAAAATCCCTACCCAGGATTGCAAGAGGTGACCCTGTACCCCCTGGATCCCTCTCCTGTGGAAAAGGCTCTGTCACATAGCCAAAGGAGCAGGTGGCGGTGGAACTATCACACACTTAGCAGCTCCTCCCAGGCCTCCATGTGGAGTACAGCTGAGTTATTTTCACAGAGAGCAGTAGCTTTTTGGAAGTTTTGTTTTCTTTCTAATGCAGAAGAGTGAGAAAACATTGAGATTTTTAGAAGACAGAACTTTCATTTTCCAGTAAGTTCCATTCATATGTGACAAAATATGCCCTATTTTGTTGAACAAATGCATTAGATAGATAGTCAATCAACAAACAAACCCAAAACATCTATATCTAGATCTATATCTAGAGCTTCTATATAACATAAATTCAATCTCTTGTGCATAATCATTCCGTCTTTTTAACCTGATCATCCTCCTCCTTTGCTACTCCCTCACCCATAGCTGGCTCAGGAGAGCAGCTCTCGGGGAGGCAGGATGCCTGGCAGGAGCTCGCCAGAGCGGGTACTACTGGGTACCAAGTGCTCCCAGGACTCCCAAGCTCACTAGTGGCTCATGCAGCAGGCACCTAAGGTGCTGGAGATTTCCCACCACACCCTAAAGCCACAAGAGCTTTAGGGAGCCCCTTGGTCAGGCTCCTAAATGTAGTTACCCCCCTTTCTATTGCAAAGCACAATTAGGGTCATTTTCAGCTTGAGCTGCTTCGCTCATGCAGTGCTGGAAGCTAAAGCCCAAGTGAGACTTTCCCTCACCCTGGTAATCCACCTGCTTAGCACTAGGGGCACAGGCCAAACCGCTCAAGTGCTGATGGTCTTCTGAAGACTGAATTTACATAAGCAATGCCTTCTGGCGTCTGTAATTAAAAGAGGAAAACCTATCTTTGCTATTACTTTTAAAATGACATGAAAGTAAGGTTGTGTCCTTGACTGATGATACACTGATGAGCTGCATGTAGTCAAGGATATTTCAGAAGTGGAACTGAGCTTTTTGTAAAGATAAAACAGAGTGAAGACTGTGCCCGGCTTTTGTGTTACCTAGGGTGGGGCATCGCTCATAATATAGCGGGGAGAAGTTTCGGCAGAGGCCAAAAGGGAAGGAATCCTGCATTTTGCGTGTTTAAAAGGTATGTTGTACATCTGCTTCTTTTAAAGCATTCCCAGTAATTTTTTATTAATAATGCACCAGTTTTACTCTGATTTGAGATATGGTACTAGCCAAGGTTGTGTTACTGGAAAAAAAAAAAAAAATCAGGTGAATTTCCAAAAGTCCAGCACTGTGAGAACCTGAACAAGGCAGCAAAAAGTATGACCCATTAATTCATGAATTTTATTTCAAGTTGCAGTTACATAAGTAACAACATATTTTCTAAAGCAGCAAAAGAAGTATGTCTAATTATTGAACCTCAGCCTGTGATTATCGTGATTTTTTAGGTGTCTGAAATCCCAAAACGTTACCTGGTTGATTTTGAAAAGCTCACAAGATGTGTCTTATGCACATAACAAATCTTTCTGGATGATGTTTTGCAGAGTACACAATCTTAATCCAGGATTTATTTATAAAATAGTTCTGGGATCTGTCTCCTCCAAACTAATTTTCTCAGCTACTTTACTTGGTTAATAAATAAATGAATAAAATGACCCAAGCATTTTACTACATATGATTAACAAAAGGAGTTTAAGGAGGTTTAAAACTGTTATATGCTTGGTGTACATGTAGGTATCTTTTCGTCACACTGCAGTTTGCTTTTTTGTTTGAGGCGGCTACATAAAAATATTAAGGATAAATGGGTTATTTCCTCATCATTTGTGTGTATTTTTTAATCAGTAGCAATTGTCTGGATTGGAAAATAATTCCTATAACTGTACAGACTAAGCAAAAGATTTCTTTTAAAATGGAGACTGGCATTGGCTCTTCAATCATCAATCTGTATTTTCATAAAGATGGGCATAATATCTGCAGTGATGCTGAGATGGGCAGCTCTGCACTACCACAAGTACGTACCTTCTCCTCCTGTTTGGGGTACAACAGAGAACAGTGAAGGAGAAGCTAAGGTTATTGTGGGGAGTGGAAGATACAGATAGAGATGTGTCTATAGGATGTGTCTATAGGTTTCGTTAGACCTTTCATGTACGTTGTCCTCTTTACATATGTCAGTTGTCTGAACATGCAAATGTTATTAGAAAAAGAAAGAAAACTGTTTGCAATTAGCTTCTTTGCCTGTGTAGTATAGAACTGAAAAAGAAACTTCAAAGTACTGTCAATTTTTATGTCCCACCATTCCTGTAACTTCATTACGGCTTCCACTTTAAAAATATTAAAAAGGAGTTTCTGTAGTGAGAAGCAAGATTAGGGGTAAGACTAAAATTCTTTTTTTGTTGTTCTTTTTTTCTTTTTAAATCTTGTCCAGTGTTAAATCTGGTGGAATTTTTTTCTTTTATCCTGACAGATTACTTAGAACTGGATCCTGCAAAGACTGGAACAAACGAACATTGTTAGTCCACAGGGAAAAACAGATCTGTTCTGGTCAACAGTTTGATTCTTATGAGTTGTGAAAACTTCCACTCCTTGCTTCCATATGTGTTTATGGTAGTAATAAAAGCCCATAGTTTTAATAAGAAGCCACAGTAAAGTTTTCAAGGCATTGCATGCAGACCCAGTTCTTACATAACCATCCGCGCTAGAAAGCATAGTTAGCTGCTTCAGTGATACAAGGGTGGATGACTATGTGTTTAGCTCCATGTTGCAGTGGAGCCAAAGCTGCACAGGCTGAAAGCTTAGGCAAAAGGGATACAGATCTGGATATAGATATTGCTCTGGCAATAAGGATCAGAGTCCTAGCCAGCACATGAGAGAAGCTGAGGTAGTCAAGCACTGCAGCATGATGGTGGAGTTTACAGGTGCAAAAGACATAGCAGGGCATGGGGGACAGTGAGAGGGCAGCCAGCAGAAGATGATCCATAGAGAAATCTACCCTCAACATCTGTTAGCAGACCATTATGTTCTCAAGTTATTCTAGGGAACAAAAGTACAGGTCAGCTCCTTATATACAAGGGTGCAGCAAAGTTGACAAAAATATTCAGCCTTTCCAAACTAAGGGGTCTACAGCCTAGTTTGAATATGGCAAAGTAGGGAGGATGGGCAATAAAATGAGAGGCCAAAACAAGTCCCAGAACTGCAGAACGCATCGTTGAAAATGAAAGAAGGTGGACTTTCAGGCTCTTGGAGCTGACAGAGGGGGTTCACAAGGACCAGAGGCTTGAATCCTGAAAAAGTGCTGAGTAGAACAGGGCAAGAGAGAGGGACTTAGAAAACAACATCCTCTGATCCAACCAGATGTCAAACCTTTACTAAACAAAACTGATGTTCCTGTCCTTCCTTCAGTCCTGAATTTTTTGTCTTTCTTGATTTACTTCTTCTCTTTGACTTTTTTCCCAGAAGGTTGCTCTTCTGGTTTTTTGTCTTAAGAAAAGCATGTTAGTTTTGTGATTTTTTTTTTTATTTTTTTTTTTCAGTGAGAAAAAAAAAAGGCAAAAAGAGATGTCTCAGAGTCCACCAGATTTTGGAGTGGCTGCTAAGATCCCATGCTCTTCCTTTCTCCAGGCACAAAGGTGTGAGAAAGTACCAGAGTCAGAATTAAAAATCTTTGCTAGCATTTTCACTCACGTTTTGTGTGAATTTTCTTGTTGTGTCTTAAAGGAAAAGCAAATAAGACCTTCTAAGCCATATCAGCTAGTAATTTCCTCTGTAGCACTTGCTCCTCTCCTCCAAAAGGTACCACCTTTCAATATAATCTAAAAAGCTATTAGAAGGGAAAGATGTCTTTATGAAGACTCTCTGCAGTTTATAGGAAAAAGGAATAAAGATTGAAAAGAAAATGGAGGACTCAGTTAAAATGTTATCAAAATAAAATTACTAATTTTTTTTTTTTTTCCCTTCTGGAAGGCCCAAGAAACTTTTAAGAGTCAGTATTTGCAATGAAAATGAGCTAGGTTAGTTCTAGAACTTTGAAGCCCTCGCAACACATTTAACTCTTTAGTATAATGCAGTCATGTTAACACCTTTATCCTTCTGAGCCAATTTGTTCTACCAAAATCAATAAACTTAACTATTAAACCAAACAAACAAGTGGCTGCATGTGAGAGAAACCAGGAAGGGAAGAGCACATGTTTCAGTGTTTCTAACTGTGGTTCACTGCTTGCCGAGAAGTTGCTCTGTAAGGACACCTGAATGAAGGTGCCACCAGATTTTAACTTTAGAGACATTTTACAGAAGCCTTAGAGCAGAGTATGTAAATAGATGTACAGTGACTGCTACATGTATTAATAAAGACATTGCTGAATAAGCAAACTAAAGCCACACAAGTAGGTTTTAAAAACAGGGTCATCTCGCATTAATTTTTTTACTGAGTGAAATAGCTATTGTTCCGCTTCACAGAGTTTATTCTGAGTTCTGGAAACACCTATAAAACTATATGCTATTAGCACTGGTGTATAGATTACAAAATAATTCACCTGTTATTATCACCCTAGAACAGATACAGAACAAGATAAGCCCTGATGAAGGCTACATTGTCTCATTTTACAACTAATTATAACATTTAAACAGAAAAATGTTTGTTCTTGTGAGTATAGATAAAATTTCATCTCAACTACAACCAAAACATCATTATTAATGCAAGATACTTGAGTTAATCTGCTTTTTCCACCATGACCTATCTGACACTGTATATGTTTAATGCTATTTGCCAGTTTGTCTCTGAAATGTAGCTTGGCATAATAACAACCTTTCTTGACCAATGGAATGAAACATACAATTGAAATCCTGTGCTGCTCAGCCAAAAGGAAGAAAAAAAATTCTTACAGCATGTTTTAGTTTGGTCTCAATCAATCAAACTCAATCTTCAATGGCACAGGTAAATATATTTCTTTCCTTGAAAAGTTGCCACTAATTTAAGATTTAATCAGAAGCTTGAAAGCAAAGTTTATGCAATATATTAGCAGAATTGTAAATATCATACCGCCTGTCTTAAGAAAAATGAACAAGCCTTTTATGTTAAATGTTTTGTAAATTAATCAGGTCACTGTGGACCTAATTAATCTATAATATTGCTAATAAGGATGACAGAGAAATTGGTCATTTTACTTCCATAACTCAGATTCAAAATAACTAGCAATAAAGTTTATAATGATAAAGCCAACTCCAATTCATAAAATAGACAAATTACCTATTAGCTTATGTAAACTCACATCTAAGAAATGTTTTTAGGATAAAAGTAAACACTTACAGAATTCACTCTGTATTCTCAAGCCAAGTATTCTCCAACAAAATAGCTTCAACAAAATAGCTTCATATTGTCAGATCCTTTGATAGCCCTTTTTTATATCCAGATAGCTATGGATCCACTGCACAAAACTCTTCAGACAGCTTTAACTGGGGAGATATGGTTATATTATTGTATCCTGAATCAGATAACAAACCTTTGGTTTGCATTTTATTATATTTTCTCACTTTTCTCTTAGCTTCCAATTGAGCATAGAGAACTTGCAAATTTCTGAAATGCCATTAAATACCTTATATTGACTCCATCGCAGCAGTAATCTGATGCTTAAATTAGCCAGCTTCCCTGGATTTTGTTTTGCTACTTTTCCCCTGATACCGTGAAAGCTGCATGCACCTAAATGTTTGATCAAAGTTTCTGCAGACATTTGTGAAAATTGCACATTTTTTGTGATAGAATCCAAGTTTAGCTGACATGTAACTTGTTTCACATTGTATTTCTACCTTGAAATGTTTATGAAAATCCTGGGTTTTTTCTGGCAGTTGTTTTTCTGGTAGTGAATCCTACAGTTTAGAGTGGCCTACCATTTTCCATTGTAAAGTGCTCTTCTGTTGCTTTTAAGGTGTCAAACTTTAGCTGTTTGGATTGCATTTTCTATGGTAGGTATCTGACTTCGGATACTTTTTTAGAAAAACTCAACCCTTTCAACCAAAAAAGCTTTACAGCACTGTTCTGCTGATATAAGAAAATGACAACATTAATTTCACTGAGAGACTTTCAGCATGTTATGGTTTAGTTTCAGACCTGCACCCATGAGGTAGGGCATCACTTTTTTTGTCAAGGATATCTTCAGAAGACCACTTCAGTTCAGCCAAACTAAAAGTATGCAAGCCAATATACATCCTTTCTTCAAACTAGGGAAGACCCTGAGCATGCCCTGTCCAAGCTGTATAGCATCTCTGGGCTTTCCCTGCATACTATGCTGGGTACGTTGGTGAATGAAGTAACAAAACAAATAGAGTTTAGCAGAAAGGCAGAAATCAACTTGCCACTTGAGTAACCAGGGTAAGACTAGAGTGATTTGTAGTTATTACAAAAGCAGTAGCTTTTAAGGAGGAATTTAAATGAGGAGAAAATTGTGGGTGTTAGCGCATAGCATCAATGTGCTTGAAGGAAAAATGGATAAGCAGGTGATCAAGGCACTTGGTCGCAGGAAAATTAACACTGATGAGACTACTTGAGTAAGTGCTCACGGTCATGAACAAAGGATTGCAAAATTTAGCCTGAAGTTTGTAAACACACACCAAATAAAAATTACCAGCCTAATCCCTGCCAAAAGAAACATTAAGAAGATAAAAATTTTAATTTAAATGTTGCATTAAAACAATTAATTAATGATGATATTAAAAGATAAATGTTAAAATATATGATAATATAATATTTTGTTAATTACATACAGAGTGTAGTCATTACTCAATTTAAAAAGGGCTGTAATGAGCAATGCTCTATTACAATGGGACTATTTGTAAAGTTATTACTCAACTTCATTAAGTGAGGAAGAATTAAGTCCTATATAAATCATGTATATAAAGAAATTATATGTGAACTTAAAGATAGCATTATTGACATATAAAGTATCTATTGCAATTCCATGGAAAAATGCATATTAGGAAAAAAAAATCCAAACAAAACTCTTGAAAGTACAACATTAAGTTTGGTATAATGAAATTTTTGACTGTGGCTTATGATCTTCTTCAAAGCTAAATGCAGATCATTAAGTTAGCTTTTAAGATGATTGTACTTTGCAGTTACACATGTGGGCACAGAGTCTGTTAGTTAATTGTTGCTTCAGAGCCAGTAAAGTGTAAAAAAGTTGTCAGTGTTGTTTGATTAAAGGACAGAAGTGTTTTTATCCAAACACTTCCATTTATATAATTTAATGAAGTCTTTTGGCATGTATAAATGTCAAATGGGAGCATTTTCTTTCAGACGAAGACTTGGCTTTCCTTCTGTCAAGACACAGAAAGTAAATCACCAGTGATATACAACTTAAGAAAAACAGTTTCAGTGGGATGGGTGTGCAGGTCCTGCACTGATCCTACATTGTTGCCCAAATGCAAAATTCAAATCTTCAAAACTTTGTGGAGATGCCACCATCTCCAGAATTATTTCCATCAACATTCTCAGGTGTCTGTTACCGTGAATGCCCCAAAGTCATTACAAGACCTGAGTCTTGGCTTCACAAACCAGAATTTATGACTTGTATTGTACCCAGCAAGACAAATCAGGTCTGCATTCTCAATACACCTTCCTTGGGTCAAGTTTGCTATTAAAGAAAGATGGAGTAGGAGTTCTCTGCATTTCATTCACAGCCTCATGAACTCATTGAAGAAGCAGAAGATCAAAAATCCGATTATCACTTTTCTGAGGGCACATGAACCTAAATTTACTCCCTTTAGTCACTTCAAGGCATTATACTCCAAGAGTTAGCATTTAAATATGTGGATAGCAGAGGATGTTTAAACATTCTCCACCTTTTGATGCTCTTCTGTTTTGCATGGGATGCGTCAGTACTCATCAGACTTACTAGTAGGCATAACTCTACAAGAGTTAGTGTATTGGGAGTTGCAAAGCCTAGAATCCCCGTGCTAATGAATCCTTAACATTAAATACTGAAATGCTCGCTTACATGAGAATGGGAACATAGTGTTGCAGGACCTGGTCCTAATATTCTCTCATGAAATAAAGTTTCTTTCTGTATAACACAAGCTTTCTGTAAAACTCAGTAAGTTAATATTACATCAGCAAGCAAAAGCACCTTGCTTTGTCTCAACAAAATTTCTCCACTTTTTTTTTTTCCCACTGAAAAACACCTGGTGAGATTGCTTGTGTTTCAATCCAAACCCAAAAAGGATATTCATTTTTGTCACTGAGGTACAGAACACCTCAACTGAGCTAATGCTATTATCTACAAGGAATTCTTTTAGTATCCAAGGAACTGGTAAGGTGCGAAACACTAGGATGATATGTTTCAAAAGTTTGTTCTGACAGCACCAGTTAATGTGCATGCGGGTACTGACAGCAATTAAGAACAGGCAATCATTATGTCAGCCATTTTACATTAATAAATTTGAAGAAAACTGTACAATATGTAATAGGCAAAATCTACAGCTGTAGTCAGATTCATTTTGTGTCTTCTCTATAATTTCAAACATGTTTGGAAATACAGCAAAGGATTTTATTATCTTTGAGGTGTTAAAAAACATCTTCACACTAGAGTTAATTTTACGGTTTGGCCAAGTGGAAAAAATACTGTAGAATCAGTATGAGTTGCTACTAAACAATTCCTTCAAAAAGAGTGTAACATAAAAAATTATTCATAGTCCTAACCTAAATGAATTAAATACTTAAAAAAAATAAAAAATTTAAAAAGTAGGATGAGAGCACCGGAATTTCTTCCAAATATTTCGTAATTGAAATGGCCAGATAAGAATGAGTTCATGAGCAAAATACTTTGTGACTTCAATGCAAGTCATCATTTATTAATCGCACATGTAGAACAAGTAATATTGTGTCTCTCTGATCTTTCTAGAACTAGCTCTGTAGTAGCAGGGCTTATGCAGTCCTAATCTAATGGCCCATGCAGCCATGATAGTAACATGATGCAGAGCACACGCCATGCTAGTCTTGGCTGTTAAGGGGATTTTAATCTCTTTGTTAAACTGGTGTGAAGGTGGAATATGGATTTAAGTTTCCAACTGATCTCTAGACATCTTGAAATGAAGGGTTTCCCTAGAATGTCTATGAATAAAGAGATTAATTCAGGAAAGAATGAGCTCTAACCGGGCTTACAGTTTAAAGGGTCATTAAAAGTCAAGAGCCACCACATGGAAGGCTAAATTACACATTATAAAAACTAAGTTTCTCTTGAGAACTTCTGGGGGGACTTTCATATTTTGCAATGTCAGCGCAGAATGTTTTGCAGAACTTTTTAGCAGAAAATGTAGCCCAAATATTCACTCATTCCTAGATTACATACAGTTGTATTACACTTCAGTTAACTGCTCAGCCAGTCCCCTATGTCCTTCTTAATGCAAAGATAAGATTTAATCTAGTCATAAAGTATGCTAGGTTACCCAATAAAAACAATGTGAAAAATGAAAAATTAGGAATATTGAACTACTTCGGAGATTCCAGGGAGAAGCTGAAATGAACCGACACAGTCAGGGCAACAGCATGAAACCCTCCTGCAAAAACTCTCCTGCCTGAGGGATAAACAAAAGGGTCTTCAGAAAAATGTGGTAACTCTCTAATTCTCAAACTCATTTGCAATTTATCGGTGATTTGAAGGTATCTTGCCAAGTTCCATATATATTAGTATATGTGGAAAGGTCCAAGTATATATCTTGGTATATACCAAGATACCAAGGACCTTGGTATCTTGCCGAGGTCTTCCGTTTTGTGAGAATAAGAGCCTACTCAATGGAAGCACATTTCTCTAATAATGAATTACCTTATCCAAGAATTATCTCATATTTAAACCATAGCTCTCAAGATACAAGGCATCATAATCACAAAGTGAATTTTCATGTTGATGTGAGGTCTGTGAATGAACATATTTTGTTTGTTCAGGCATCCAAAAAGAGCCTTTTAAGGAAATATAAACTGATAATAAATGCCTCCATTTGTTTCAAATAAAAGTCAAAACTGTCATGTGATATCCTTCAAACTTGCAAAATATCCATTCCACAAGGGAAATAAATCTCATCTGGGAGAAACACAAAATATTGAAATGGTAGAATCTTTCTAGGTTATGTCTTGGATATACCAAATTTTACTAAGTTCTATATTTAATTAATATTTTATTATTAAAAGTTAGTACTTAACTGAAGAAAGTTTCCCAAGAAACAACTTCATTCTGTTTTCAAGATTTTCTTCTTAGTGTTTGCCTTCATCACTGTTTTTTATTCATTGCAAAGATGCTGAAGAATTGCTCATGGCAAGACTATTCCAATTATAGTTCCACAGTTTTTGTTCTTTTTGGCTAAGCTGTAAATCGTTTGGAATAACAACAGGTTTGGAAGGAACAAGACTTAATCATAACATGCTTTCTTATATTTTAAAGCAGCAGACATTACAGATTTTACAGGGGAAGGAACTACCCAATGATTTGATTTTCCAAAAACCAGGGCTTCAGTAAACAATTCCTTCTAATAAACATCCAGTCTCAATTTGAAAATGAGATAGAGAGTAGGTACCTACTTATGACCGTGTCAAATCTGGGCAATGTGTGATTGATAAGAGAATACATGAAGGCACTTAGAAATGTTTTCAGGTTAAAAGTCTTATGTGTTGTGGAGCTTAGGACATACAGAATTCACTGTTAGTTAGCAAGCATTTAATAGAAAAAAAAATTACATTTTTGTCCTGGTTTCAGCTGAGATAGAGTTAATTTTCTTTATAGTGGCTGGTGTGGGGCTATGTTTTGGATTTGTGCTGAAAACAGTGTTGACTGATAATACAGAGATGTTTTAGTTGTTGCTGCACTAGTCAAGGACTTTTCAGCTTCCCGTATTCTGCCAGGTGCAGAAGAAGCTGGGAGGGGACACAGCCAGGATAGTTGATCCAAACTGACCAAAGGGCTATTCCATACCATATGATGTCATGCTCAGTATATAAAGCTGGGGGAAGAAGGAAGGGGGGACATTCGGAGTGATGGCGTTTGTCTTCCCAAGTAACCGTTACGCGTGATGGAGCCCTGCTTTCCTGGAGATGGCTGAACACCTGCCTGCCCATGGGAGGTGGTGAAGGAATTCCTTGCTTTGCTTTGCTTGTGTGCGCAGCTTTTGCTTTACCTATTAAACTGTCTTTATCTCAACCCACGAGTTTTGTCACTTTTACTCTTCTGATTCTTTCCCCCATCCCACCGGGGGGGGAGTGAGCGAGCGGCTGCGTGGTGCTTAGTTGCCGGCTGGGGCTAAACCACGACAATTTTATTCTCATATTGTTTGTTTTAGGCCTTGCTTGTGGCCTTACATTGCTTTGTAGGCTGAATTCAGATTTTATACTGGTATCTAGTCACCCTTCTTATAACATGCTAACCAGTTTAAAATCTTTAAATCTTTATTTATAGTTTTCTTTAACAGTGTTTTTTTTATTTTCAAGGGTCTTTAATCCTTCAGCCTCCTATAGAAATGTGGATTCCATCTATATATTTTGGTGATTCACTATCAATATCAGAAGTAACTTACCCAGAGGAGTCATTATTTCCTATTACTACTACTCTGCCTGGGTATCTAAATATCAGCTTACCCTCTTTTGATACAGCAACACACTGACAGTGTTCACAATGGGCTGGTTTTTTGTTATGGACCCTAAGTCCTTTTTAAACTGTTCTCCTGGATGAAAACCTGTGTTCTGGAAGCAAATTCTTTTTACAGCATCGTAGATGTCTGACCCTATTTTTGGCTGTGTTAAAACACATTTTTGTATGAATGGACCAGTGAGCTGAATATGGCCATTTATCATCCAGTAAGCTGAATCTTTTTGAATGACTGCCTGTGATCTACAATCTACCAGTTCATGTCATATGTAAGGTTTATCCACATTTTTAATTCATATTTAATTCCAGATTCTAAAATAAAATATTGGTGAGAATTAATCCCTGAGAAGCCCTAGCTGAAAAATCCCACTTTGAACTCCCTGCTGACAAGTAATTTTTGGAATCGTTTGTCCCATCATGTTACACCATTTTGTATTTACTTTATTGGAGTTAGTTATATCATGCTAATGTTTTTCAGAATATCATATGGTATTAATTCAAAAACTGTTCCTAATTCCACATACATTCCATCTGAGCGGTCATATTTTATCAACCAAAATTGTTACTCTTGTTAAAATTACAACAAACCTACCTGAAATCATACATTTATAAGACCTATTCATAGGCTATAGAAGGTCACTTGTGAGAAGTTCTCACAAGATCATACTTGTCCAATTCAATACTAGTATGAAAAATCAAATAAATTCAATTGTATTTTTACATTAGACTTATATTTTAACAATATAAAGCATGTGGCAGTGTCCAATAAAAGGTAGAAATACAAAACAGAGGAGGGTAACATTAAGCACTCTTCAGTATCTGTACAGAGCAAGGTAGTTCTTAAGCAGTCTATTCCCCTGCATTTGAACTGATCAGGCATTTCCCCTTTGTTGACACCCTTTGTCTCCTACAGTTCTGCCACAAATTTCCAGTTCTCTTAATATGTGCTTGTGATGCAATATAGCAAATAATTAGTATGTTATAGTTTATCGATGAGTTTGGTGTCCTAGAATAGTATTTCTATGGGAGTTCTTTTTATTTGTCCATTCTCAATAATAATGTATGAACTAACATAGATGTATATTCTAGGTGATATTAAACCAATTCATTCTTATTACAAAGCCAGATTTTTCTTAAATTTATCAATGTGGTAATGCTGCCAAGCCATAACACCAAACCATTTGACAGTATAAATCAAAGTCCCTTTATCTTCCAATCCATCAGTACATTTCTTTGCTTAGAATTTATTGCCCTGGCAGTTGCAAATATGTGGGGAAAGCCAGCTACTGTAAAGATTTACATCACTAACATTTTTTTTCAGGGTAAACAATACAGAAAGAAATACCATGAGAGAGAGAGAGAGAGAGAGAGAAATGCACTAAAAGAGTTACTTTTAAAAATCAGTTTACTTTTCATTCTATTATTTCATTTTCATTTTACATACTACTTTGACTTTTTTTCCTTTAACATTAATACTGAATATCAACTTAAACCAACCTTTATTTCATTTTTAAAAGGACTCTGCCAGCCATAACTACCCTTGTCAATTTCAGAAGAAACTCAGCAAGATACTAGCCTGAGGATCTAAGGAAGGATGGGAAAGCAGGACCAGGGATTAAAGAGAGATATATTTGCATAGCCTGTGGCTATAATCTAGGTCTTTTTTTTATAATAAATCAAAATAAGTACAGAAGTTCTCAATACTGGGTGATCGACAAGATAATTCTTGTCGAGATAAATAAACCTACTGGTGATCTCACTGTTCATATCTGACTTGGGAAAGAAATTATTTCTTGCTCTTCGTGGGTAAGGTTCGTTGTTAGATGCTTCCCATCAGCTTGTATGAGAAAAAAACAAACCCTCAGTCTCTATTCCATTAGCTGAGTCTGAATTACTTCTGATTTTTAAGACTAATTAGGTGTTGCCACACCCGTCTTTTCAAGGCTAAGGTAATTTAGGACTTAAAGTTGGGCAAGAAACTTTTGTGCTCCACTGAAGTTTTCAGGATTGCAAAATAATTCAGTTCAACACATTGAGCTCACGACCTTTGTATTTTTGTGGAAAAAAAACCAAAGAAAAACCCAAGGTCTTACCTCCATTCCACCATACAGCAAACATCTAATCCATATCCAAAGCTTTAAGCACTGCTTTCCTTGAATGAGCCTAGAGCTGTGAAGTTCATCTTCTTTCATACCAAGTAAGTATCCTAAATACTAGAGAGTTCATCGTTCTGGGGTTAGGTTTACTCTGTACAAGATAATTCATATTTGTTTTGAACAAATCAACTCTGCCTCTAGTAAATGTGATGCTCTCTTTCACCTGCATCTATGGATGCCTACCGTGTCCGTTGCTGCTGAGAACACTGACACCCACCACACAAAGGAGCATGGTCTCAGGGTGGCTTAGGCCAGTGATGGAACTTACTCTCTGATTTTAACATGCAAACCCTGCCCACCACCAAAATTCACCTCAGCATGAGGAAACCTTTTTTGACAGAACAAGTCTGTTCCCACAGAGAGTTTCCCACTGTTTTGCAAGAGATTACCAACCAAATCTATTTGGTAGCCAGTGTCTAGATGAATTTGTCAAGCAACAGAAGTGGGATTGCTCCACAAGGAGATGAGCCGGGAGCTGAGCTGACACTAGTGCAGGCAGGGCAGTGGCCTCACCCGTGGGGCACAGTCCCCCAAGATCTGAGCACAGCAGGTAGATCAAGGTGTTAGTAAAAAGGTCCATAAACTGACAGCGCTGAGTTTATTTCAACAGTGGTGGAAGTAGTGGTGATGCTCATGTTTGCATAAAAAATAGTGATTATAGCTGTGAGCAAATCATGATAAATATGTTTTCTATATGTTTGGAATGACCTTAACTTGTCATGTTTTAACCATCTGCCCAAAACTCAAGTCACTTTTAGAGGTTTGTCACACTGTGTAGACAAGTGCATAAATGTTCAGAGCTTGTAATGTGTTTCTGCTTGACCTTCCATTTGTGTCCTATTGCAGCTGACAGTTTATCCAGTGATGTCTATTTATCTTGCAGTTTATTTAGACTACAGCCTGTAGTTTGCCACTATGAATCTGTAGAAAGAGAAAATCCACTGGACCAGTAAGCCAGCCTACAAAAGCTTGGCTATAGTTACCATGATAACCTAGTGTGGTCACGGGTGGAGTGACCTATACCACACGTCTACCATAATGTAGTCATCCACTATTATGAGTTCTACCATTGGGATGTTGTCTACAGAGATATAATTCAAGCAAATGTAAAAACACCTCATGAAAGATGGACTTTACATCTTCTAGAATATAGTAGGAGAACAGTTAGCTCATAAAGACATGTTCAGATGAAAACACCTTCTGAATGCAGTTCCAGCTCAGAGGAATCTAACAGAGCAACCTTCCACCTCACTCCTCGTCTTAAAAGTTCCCTTAATTTTACTTTCAGAAAATTTCTATAATTAACAAGATTATTCCTACAATGATTCTGTTTTGTCTATATTTTCTTTCTCTGGCTCTGATTTAAAGTGGCTTGATAACAGTAGAAAAATACTTATTGTCTTTGGGGGGGTTGATCTGGTCTACCCTGGTAATTTAATTTTTCTTTACTATATTTTACTTCCTCAGTATATTAAAAATTCATTTTTCAAACCTCTTTGCTGACCATTGCGTTGCCTAGAAAGTTTTGTTGTTCATTAAAATTATCCTCATATTTACATGTCTCTAAACATTTTCACATGCAGTTTTTTGCCCTTTCTAGAGTAAAATCTAGTGGCATTTCAAGTCCTTTTTTGCAGTATGCAAAAGAACTTTTTGAAAAGAAAACTGATTGTATAGTAGTCTTTAATACTTCATCAGAGAACTTCAGCTGCTTCTGAGTTAAAGCTTAAAGTGGCACTGGTTTTAACTATAACATGCTTTGCAGTTAAGCAGACCACATCTTAAGACAGCTTTTTAATCCCTGTGCTTATGCCTTTTTACTAGAAAGAATTGCCATTAAACTAACTTCTATTAATACACATTTCACACTGCACAAATGACAGCATAACTTTCATATAAAACAGACTGAGAACTAAAATGAAACCTCTAAAACACATAATTTCATAGATATGTTGAACTGTTTCTCTGACATATCAGAAAGCACATACTAACAATTACAGTACAGTCAGTGGCAAACACTTTGTATAGGGTTCTTGTGATCTCTGGCACAGAAATGAAAGGAATAACATTAATCAAATGTCAGCATTCATCCCAGCAATGTGTTTTGTATTATCCAGAGTATTCTCTCCATGACAATTATATCCAGGTTATTTTTTGCAATTTTGTACCTCAAGGTGGTGAATGTTTAAAAGGAATATTAATAAGTCTCCATATCTCCCCCCCGCCCCCAAGGCCTTGATTTATTAACAACAGGAACTGCAATACAAAGGTAAACACCAAGGGCCTACCAAAATCATAGAACCTTTGCAATGGTACCCCAAAATTGCCTAGATTGCTCTGAGGATAGTTCATCAGGTCATAATCAAATACAAGGTATAACCTGCTCAGAAAAAAATAAATACGATGGATACATGTGTTAAAAGGCTAAAATTGCAGAAGCCTGAAAGGGACAAGCTTACCAGAAAGTAGGTGTTCAAGACCTTCACAACTCAGCCACCTTACAGTCAGGTGCAGTTTCATGGGCAAGGAAGAAAAAGGACAATGACAAATATGGCCAGGTGGTTGCTTTGTGGCACAGCTGTGTTTGAAGCTGTGCTGTGCTGAACTGAGCACCCAATGCTCAAGGCCATGCAAAGCCATCAGTGATTTTCGAAAAACATACCAGCTGTGGGCCTCAGCTTATAGCCATCTTGTACTGGAAGAGATGGGGGACTTCCAAAAGAGCTGACTTGTCCTTAGCTATCCTTATAGCTATTCTATAGCTATATTAGCTATATTTTGAAACATATTCACTTGAAAAATGTCAACCTCAGTCTTTGGTTTTTGTCTATATACTTCTGAAAGCAACTGTCTTAAGAGTATACCCCCAGTCTGGCACTTGATATCTGGATCCTGTAGGATGCAAAAAGCTGAAGTGAAAGGTTTCCAAACTTGAGAAGACATACAGTTAATCACTCCTTTTGGGTCTCTGTAGTAGAGAAACAGTCTTTTGTCTTGTTTCCCTATGTACTAACTTGTACAATTTGATGCAAACTGGTGTCAGACATTTCTTGTACTTCAGTTTATGGGTGGTAAATAAGTTCTGAAACAACTGGGTCACTGAAAAGATCAGTCATTCAAGTACTAGCATGTACTAGGATGTTCTACTGCAAGTATCAAAATTTGAACACCCCCAACTTGTGTCTCAAAATGATCTACTGTCATGATGACACATCAAAATTTTATCAGCAGAATTTGCAACATATTCCTCCTCTCTATGCTATGAAAGATATTCTTACTCCTGCATTATGTGGTACTTTACCTCAGACAAGAGGGCAAAGTAGAAATGCCAAGGTGTTATTTACGTAAATCTTTGACTCGTTTTAGTGTTGCCCAATGTCACTTTTTGCATCCCTACCATAGATCATATGCAGGCAAAACATTATAGCAAGGTGGCAAATTGATTCTTCAAGCTTCTGAATGCTCTGTGGTTTTCTAGCAGAACATCATAGTCCCAAAGCCATTTTGAGGATTCCCTGTGGCAGGAACATTCCTACGCAACGTTGCACAAATGATAGACTTTTTCCAGTTGCGTGCAGACTTTCAAAGCAGGAGGAAGGGGAAATGGCCTAAGTATGCCAATCTCTGGATGATAGAAATCTCTGAATAGCAGATAGCTTAAAAGAGCATTACATTGATTACAAAAGTAATACAAAGCAATGATACACCATATATCTCTGTATAAGACAGGTTCTTTCCAGATGAAATGTATAATGTAATAGTAAAAACTAAATTACTATCAGGTCGATAATAAAACTGAGGATGACACTACAGAGAATGTTATTCATTATAAGAGAACCCCATACACTTCATATTTGGACAAATTCTGTGGTTTAGTTCCTTCCTAAAGAAAAAATTAACCTGGTTTCAAATTGTTTAAGATATTTCTTTTCTTACAGTAATGTCCTATGTCCTTGCTAAAATGAAACTCCTCAACTCTGAGAAGCAAGCCTTCGATTTATAAGAAGTGGCCAATATCTTTTTCATCAGAATATTTGATTCAGTTTATTCACATGTTCTTTGCAAAAGCAAAAGTGTGAGCTCTGACAACATACTGTTCAAACCACATTCAGCAACCTGAGAAAAGGAGTGTAGTGTTCCTCCCCTCATAATGGGGCATGCAGTTTGTGGTGTAGGAGGCCATATCCTCCTATATCACAGGAAAATAGTCCTATATAACAGAAACTTCCCGCTGTCTGCTTTCTTGTCCTTGTATACTTGACAGAGAGCATTAGCTTTCTTAATTCTTTCTAGGTCCCAATGAGGGTTCAATTCATTGACTGTTGAACTGGAACAGTCCAGAAGAGACCTGCAGCTGGGTATCTTATAGCTGGTGGTTGGAGCACTCTCCTGGAATACCTGAGCCTCTGCCTCAAAGCAGATAAGGGACCCCAAATGTGGATGTTCTCCATGTCAACAGGCTCGCTACCTGGCTTTGTGACTGGGTTTACAGATAGACATACAGTCTTAAAACTAAACTGGTGTTTCTGAAAGTCTTTGTATATGTAATTTTGTTAATTCAATTAGATGAATATTCTGAGGAAAGATTGGTTTGGTGCTTACCTCAAAATTATGTAAGTATGCTTGTTTGTTTCAGTTTTCTGATTTTACTGTCAAAGTCATAGGGAGGGAAAATTAAAAGGATTTCAGGAATTGGTGCTTGCTTACCATTAGCTGTCAGCTGAAAAGTCAGACTTAAGTTCATGTGATTTTTTTTTTTCAGTTCTGCATTGATACAGCTTAGCACCACTCTATTTAAGTCTTAATCCTAGAGAGTTATAAACTATTTTGAACTACAACTGTATAAATAAAAATATTCTACAAAATGTGGAATTTTAGTGTCAGAAGCTGTTTGTTGTTTCGAAATTAGACTACAGCATATTATGTCATGCTTTCTGTAGTACAGTGTTCAAAGTTCAACTTGATCGGATTGCTACTACTAGAGATAATGCCAGGGGAAGTTGTTCTAGGTCTGTTGCATTTCTTTTCCTCACACATTAGCTTTGCAAAAGATGCAAAATATGCCATAACGAGACACCTATCAAAAAAAGAATGAAGGAATGCAGCAGGCTTTTATTAAAAAAACAAAAAACAAAACCCAAAACCCTTCTGAATATGTTTTCTCACAGAATTCCAGCTTCAAAGGTAACAATTAGTACTTTCTTCTTTAGATTTCGATTAAGAGAGAGAATTGAGCACTACATTGCTTCATTTTAGAGAGCATGGAACAACAAAAGTGCTGGCACATTTTCCCCTATTCTGTGCCTTCTCACTTCCCCAAGCTTTCTGATGTCTTTCCAGTTTGGAGCTCCTGCTTAGATAAAACAGATGACTTTCTGGGCCTGCTTCTGTTAACAGCAGGCAGGAGCAACGGTGACTGATTGGTTGAAACATGAGGATTAATGGGTATTTATATTTCATTAAATTTTATGCTCACTGGAGAATAATGTATCACTCGCAGATATTGAAACATATGTCAACCCTATCCACTTACATATAATTCAATTTGACTTAAATGCATTGATCAAATTTTATTAAAGTCCAATATATCTTCCAAAAAGGCCCGCTAACACAATATTGCTGCTTCACATTCATCAGATAAAAGGAGGCAATTGTGTTGTAATTCCATTTATACCATTTTTCGGGAAAAGGGAGATTATTGTGAAGCGAATACTCATTACAAGGTGACTGGTGCTGGCTGAAGGACTTGAGACTGAGATTATTAAGCGAATTCTCAAGTGGTGCCCTTTAGTTAAAATTACCCCAGGGTGGGTCATGCCTGTTTTCATCCCCAGTGGAAAAGAGAGATCAGCATTGTTAACGATATTATTCAGGAAAGTTTGCCATGCGAGATTTTGGAGTATGCTAACAATTTATTCTTTTTTTTTTTTTCCTTAAAGCTCAGTTTATGAATAATGCATAACTGTCTTTGAAAAACTACTTTTCAGTGTTTATTCCTCTTTTTTTCCTCTACATCCCTCCTTTTTCTTCAACTTTTGCAATTACCCTTACTGTGATGATTAAGAAAAATATAAAATGTTTATTTCTTCAATTCTGCACAGAAAGGGAGGGTGTGTTATATAAAGTCCGTGTTTCAAAACAACCACAGCAATAATGGGATGTTTCTCAAGTGTTTGGGTTTAGACTCTTGCTTGCAGTTTGTACTTCGCAGAATAGAATTAAAAAGATGAGGTTTTAGCCCTCCTAATGAAAAGAAATAAAGGCTGTTTAAAGCCATGATCCAGCAGGGTCATTTAGTCCTCACTCTCAAACTATAAGGGCTTGGGGTGGCGGGGTTGGTGTAATATGTCTTAGCAAGCTCTTCGTTTGTTTCTGGCTCATGTGTTATTAGGGGCTAAACTGCCTGCACTCCAATATACAAGTGAGCATCTCAGCACAGGCCTTTCAAAGAAAAGGTCCACTTCTAGACTGGAAAAAAAAGGGTATTGGCCAGGGAGGATGTTCAAGAGTCAAAATAAGGGAGTGTGAAAGTCTGGTTACTCTCAGGAAACTTAAAAAAACATGGTTACATCATGTGGGATCTGAGCACATCACCTGGACTAGTTTTCTATCTCACAAGGGTTGAAATCACTTTAAGGTCACTGGGAACCTTACTTCAATAAAAGTATAATTTTTCTAATGTTAATTACCCTGGAAAGCCTCCCCCAAATAAAGGGAGTCTTATCCCCAACTAATGTTTCTTCCTTTTGCTGTACTTTTTTTTTCCATAGGTGCTATTTTGTTCTGCATTGACTATCAGCCTTCCCTTGTGAACACAGTAAAGATTGCTGTACAGGTTGATTACAATTTTTGTCCAAAATAATAAACAATCTCAAAATCAGTGCTTTCACTCAACTTATTTTAGAAGATCAGAACATTTCTATAAATGAAGAAGTACAATATCAAAAGAAGTAAAACTTTTGTGAATACTTCCCCAATAGATTTGTTTTCTGATCAGCTCTAATAAAGTTACTGTCCTGGTTTCTACACATCAAGCAGAACTGTAAGATAATTTTTCTTCATTCTTTGGAGAAAAGAGCATTTTTAAAAATACAGGATTCCATGTTAATATACTGAGATGCATTAAGTACATTCTTCAACAGAAATTTTAGATAACATCAAAATACTAATGATATCTTCCTGTTATCAAAACCCTTGCAAACAAATTAAAATTTGTTTGCATTAATGACACTTTATGCAAATCATCAGCCAGTCTCTTTTCCTGAGGCTGATGCCTCTGTCAAGATGCTTGGTCCTACTCTTCTTAATATGCGTATTTAGCTTCTCCCCAAACAAACAGAAGGTCTTTTGTTCACTTGCGGAGGAAAGTGCTCTTTTTTTCTCTCTATAGTCTGTGCTGGTCAGGCCTGCTCCAGACTTGAAACCTTATAGTAATTTGTATATCTGAAAATAATTTTCCCCCTCTTAGACAGTGAATGAGACAATTGCTTGACAATTAGTCAGTTCCTTCATCTGTATACCTTTAGGTTGTTTATCATTCATTCTGAGCATTAGGACTTTCACAGGCACACTGGCAATATTTCTGAGATTAACTTTTTTTACCCTGGCTAAATTAGCTGAACTCTTTTCAAAAACATCTCCTAGGACTTTACATAGACAATGGGTTTATGCAGGTCATATAAGCTCACGTATTTGTGAACACACACATTACCTTTAGCGTGCCAATTTTTTATATGCATCTCAGGAATAATGTGGCTTTACAAAACCAAGAGGAAAGGACAAGTAAAGTACTTTAATTTCAAGAGATCCTGAAGGGAATTACCAACAAGGAATGTAATTCACCTCTTTATGCAAATGGATTGATAGAGATGTGGTCCATACTTCAATTTTTTTTATAGTCCAGAAAATATTTGTCAGTGCAGCTCATCAGATACTGCCAGATTAACATATTCTTATATGTAAACATGGTTTAAAATATGTTTGCAATATTATTTATATGGGCTCCAGAAGGGAATAAACCAGTGCAAGAGAATCTCCTACAACTGCTTCTGCACTATTGCTTTTGCCGGACCACAGCTAGAAGTTGAAGCACAATGTTAATCTTAAAATCCTTCTCATAGCTTGGAATTGTGGAACAGCTGAGGTGGGAAGGGTCTTTAGGAGGTCATATTGTCAACATCCTGCTCAAAGCAGGGTCAGCTGTGAGGACAGATCTGGGTTCTCAGGGCTTTACCTAGTCTGGTCTTGATAATCCCCAAGAATGGAGATTCTGCAACCTCTTTGAGCAACTTCTTTCCACAGGCTGCTGCAAGCAAGCAAGCATACAGGTATATATTGATAATATGACACACCCTATTACAGTCAGATGTTGAAACAGAGGCTTAAGTGTAACATCCAAGGCATATTCCTGCTACTTAGCCTTCTATGCTTAATAGGACAACCACTCTGACAGCCCTGCTCCTCTGAAAGTGTCAGCATCACATCGTCTTGTGATTTAGTTAAAAGATGTGTGAGAAATATACATAAATGTGAGCTGTCTCTTCACCTATTGCCAATAATTTAGTGCTGAAATATTTAAATGAAGAGCAGCCCCAGACAGCTATTATATAGGCATCCCTTTAAACAAGGATGGTCATCTCTTCTGAGATTCCTTTGTACCATGGAGTCTACGCTGTTACTGCATCCAGGATGAGCTGTTCTTTTGGCAGAAAAAATTACATTTGCCTCTCTTTACTTTCACCCCTCCTTGCTGCATAATTTTTTCTCCTCTCCCAATCCTCTCTCCCCAGTGCAAACTGAGCAAAGCAGTAAGTCTGACACAATTTCTGGAGAAAGGAATTTGGTCTTCCAGTTCCTGTGCTCCTTTCTGTTTGGTTTCTGGTTGACACATATATACACACATAACTGCAAGAAGTGAAGGTCACAGTTATGTGTTCTCATAGACATAAGGTTCAAACTCACTCATACTAGCATTTCTGTTAGACATGCTTTTTACTCAGTAAATCAGGAAGCAGAAACAGTAACATGTGGCTCACTATGAGACTCTGTCGTGTGACATGCAAAAATACCATTTAACCAATCACAGCCCCTCGTCACTTCCAGAGAATGAATATGGAATGTTAAGCAGGCATAAAGAATTACTTGCATTCACCCCATAAATTAGAAGTTTCATTACTATTTTTAAATAGCATATAAACATCCAAGGAAGCTGATCTTCTCATAAATACTGCACAAAGAAGATGGGGGGGGGGGGGGGGAAGGCTGATTTTTAAAAAAAAATATTTCTTGTAAATTATTCACTCAAGTCTAATAATATTATAATACTAAAATGTTAATTGAGCTTTAGCTGTCTATTAATTTTGGAAAGATACTACTATTACATTTACGTATTGTCGATTTTTGTTCTTTATTCATTTACTGTTATAAGACCCATGAAAAAAATCACTCCACTGTCTCACCAAAATGACTGGAATCTTCTGCTTGACTGTAGTGCTTTCTTCGGTAACTAGCACAATGTAAAACAACTGATCTCATGCTTTAGGGCATTTTTCCCACATTTTTGGGGAAATTGGACAGATACCTGAAGTATCACTGTTGCAGACTCAATAAAGGGAGAAAATGCCATGAACATGTAAAACAGAGTGGAAACCTATGAGAGGCAAGAGGCTAGGTGGTACTCTTTGACACTACAGGCTGGTGGGCAGACTATAATCAGCCAAGAGAGGAGAGGCAGAAGAAATTTCACACAGCTCAGGTATCCATCCACTGTTTAACAGAAATAATTATAAATCATCTCTTATTATCCTTGTGATACTTTGTTTTGTTTGCCCTCAGTTTCCTCTGGAAAAACAAAAAACAACAAAACCATGAAACCTCATTCACTCTACAAAGAATAACTATTTTGAGTCAACTGCCAAACTCATGCAATATATCTTATAGGGAAGTTAATTACCTGTATGAAGATACAGAAATCCTGGTGCAGCATCACTGCTAGTGCTACCATACACAGAGCAAAAAAGGTACAACGTACGATGTTGTGTTGCTCTATAGGATTTAAATAACATGAGTTTGGGATGAATGCACCATTCATCAAACATGAAGCTATGAAGACATTAAGCAGATCATGTCATGACTTATGAAGGACAAACTTTCCTATTTGCTTTTCTTTATAAATAAAGAAAAAGCAACATTTCATGCATCTTTAAGTCATATGCAGACCCTTCCTCCAGTAAAAACAAGGCCATTCTATGCAAAATATAGCTTTATACTTAAAATAAGAATATTTTAAAAGTAAAATTGTCATTTGTACTAGAATCTTATTATAAGTGAATCATGCCCACCCTAATAGATTTTCAGATATATTCATTTTAATACTATCTTCTACTTTTCTTGTTCACTTGCACCCCTGAATCATACACTGTAAGATTAACATAATATGGAATTTAAGCAAGAAATCTCAGTAATCTTAAAAATGTATGTTATTTTTATAAAATTTATTCTATTTTTATAAAAAATGAATTCTTAAAAATTTATTCCATATAAATTTGTACTCATCTAAATCTGTAGTTCCAGACTCCTCTAATTATGCTAGCTTTTCCTTGGAAGATGCGTGTTGAAGACTGACAAAAATGGATAAAGCTCCGTCTTCCAAAAGGCATTAGCAGTGTCACCAGCTGTGCATCGTCAAAGTGAAGTGGAACTTCCAAAGATCTACTAGATGCAGTGAAGCAGGAGGATATTTTTCTGCTAGCTGCTGTAAAACATACAGTTGCTAGATTCAAGGAATATATCTTTCCTGATAGCACATTCCTCCATGAGCATGCAGAGAAAGATACACCTTTACTCTCCTGAAGCCTTTCCAGGGTCACCTTTGTTGCTCAAGTAATCTGCTCATTCTTTCCATCTTGTCTAGGTCCTCTTCCAGCTGAAAACATTGTTGTCACTAAAGGCAATGGTATTTGCCAACAGATGTAGGTGGTTTCTCTTGTATAGTGCCCATTTTTTATGGTTATTACCCCAACAATGGTTTGGACTAATGGGTTACACTATGTGGTGTTGTTTACAATAAAAGCATCAGACTTTCATGGTATTTGAAGGTAATTCATCAGGAAAATTATCTATTTACATGAACCCTTGTGGCCTGTCTTTATTTGCTCTAGCTGGGGTGCTACAGATAGGGCTCATTTTTCTCAAAATCTTTCTACAGAGCACATTTACCAAAATAAATTTCAAATGTAACCAGGTTACTGCAAATCTTCAGCCCAACTGTTAGTGAATGTTGTCTTTAGGTACAGATCCCAGGCAACACTCATCACTCAGTCTTCCTTGAATTATCCTCCAGTTTTCTGTGACTTGACTAATCCACTCAAGATGTCCTGGTTCCTACATATGCTTCTGTTGGTGGGCAGTCATCTTTGTCTTGTGTCCACATCCGTATTCTTCACAGACATCTTTTTTCTCCAGCTTCTGCCTTAATGCTGGAAACTTCTGCTGTTCTATTTCTTGCGTTCTTGTTGTTCAAATCACTTTTCTGTTAAGAAGGACACATACAGCACTGCATGCTCCAAATTTAACGCAGAATATAGTTGGCCTCAAAGTCACAAGGCCATATCTTTGTGTCAGTCCTTAGTTTTTCTCTCTTTTTTTTTTAATATCATTTTTATACAGTAATACTGTTGCATTATTTTTGGAGTCATCCTGACCTATAGTGAGGACAGAAAATAGAAAATACTTGTTCAGACACACACATGCATGCACACCTCCCTGTTGTGATGCAGCAAAGGACCACCAGCAGGCCATGTGCCTTTGCATTGGTTCTGTAGCAGCACAATTCCAGCCAAATAGGCTGTCGCTTGCCAGCAAAAAGTCCCAGAACCCCCTCCAGTGTCACTGAAGTCACCAAATCATTTAGTGCAGTCTCAGACTGCTTTCAGGAGTTCAAGGATGATGAAGTTTATCTCTGTTGATATGCATAGAGGTTGCTTACTCAGATACAGAAATTATCGTCCAGTTGTGACCTGGAGACTGGATGTCTACCCACCCCTGCTTACTCCTCTTTCATCAACCCATAAAATTACAGGTGGAAGCTGCTTTTTTCTTGCCAGGAGGGGTCTGTTTCTGAGTTAGTGCTCTCAAGGGCTGATCTGTAAGGAAGAATTCCAGTAGCCTAAGAAGAGCTGGCAGACGGCACCAAAGGATAGAAAACAGGGCTGACTTTTAGGCTGCTGCCAGACACACCTTGTCTCCTTTCCATTCCCAGGTTTTTATCTTTGCTGATAAACTATGCAAATGTTTCACAATATTGCTTCTCAAGCTGTTACAGGTACAAACTATCTGGATATTTAGATACTACAGTATCTAATAGGATGCTATCAATCTTTTATAGTAAGAGAATACATAAATTATAAACAAATATGTCCTTTGGTCTAGTGGAACAGCATAATGATCAAAGACACACAATAGAAATGTATTTGCTTCTACAGTAAGCTTTATTCCCCCAGCGCTCAGTCTGTAGTGATGGACAGGCAGTGAGCTGTCAGTTTTTGTTCTGTCTGTCACACTACACTTACCTCCTGTTGTTTTAAGTAATCAATATGGGGGCTGAAATCACCTACCACTACCTCTGCTACCTACTATTTTGTCCACTCATAAATTATGAATCCCTGCACAACATCAAGTCTACAATTTCGATTGCATTTGCTAATCATTGATCAATAATTCAAAAGCTTCTTCTTCTTCAAGGGTCCCTAGTTTCCTGGAACATATGGCATAAGGCTGACAGTGTTCACGAAACTATTCCCTTATCACAAAAAGGAGCCAGGGAAAACAAGTTGTTTAAAGTTGTTTCTTTGTTTCTTTCTTTCTTTTTTTTCCCAAGGGACTGACTTTGTACTTTTTTTATTATTATTTCCTTGGCTTGCTACAGTTAATGACTGCACAAGTACTTGTATGCAGTAGCTTCCAGGATTATTTTCAGCTTCATACCTTGAGAAGACATGCCACTTATCAGCCAATCTGGGTAGTTCAGTTTTACAATGATAATGATTGCTATGCTTACTTTTACTGGAGTCGGACTATATTTCCCGCTTCCAGAAGTCTTATTTTTCATATTTATGTTATGCTGTTTATTCTCTATAAAAGATCAGGAAAATGAGATTTAAAAAAATCTTTATTACGTGTTCCTGTAAATACACAAACATGAACACAATGAGCAATAGTCTCACAAGTGAATCTGAAGTCCTTAGACGTTATAAGAGAGCCACAAAATGCTTGCTGCAGTGTTTCTTCCTCTAAGATTGTTTTATTAGCTATTTTACTGCCAGAGTAGGACTATGAATAATAAATATCGTCATACAGAACAGTTCTGATTACTTCTCCATGGAAACCTTTTAAATGGCCAGATCCTGAAAACACCTACAAAAATTCACTTCATGAATAATCTCTGTGGCTTAAAGAAAAGACAAGTTCAGGCGTGCTAGTATATTTGACTATTTTCATGACTAGCCTAAAAAACCCCTTGTGATTCTCAAACTTTTTTCAGTCCTTTGTTCTATGAGTTTAATTTTAGAAGAGACCCAAAAAGGTTTATTTAGACTGTGTTGTATAAAAGCCTCCTTTAATGAAATAAACTTTTAAATTTTATTATTTTTCATTGGTTAAGAAGTTAAATACAAGTATGTGAATGAAATCAGTATGATAATGTCATCTGATTTTTTTTTGAAAAGTTGTATTGCATTATCTATAATAATGTATATATCTATACCTCTATTTCCTATAGCTGCATACAACAATTAAGTAACTAAAAAAAAAGCAATCCAGGACATGGGGTTTTAAATACTTGCTTAAAAAATTATAACTCATAATAAAGCTACTAACATGATCATTATGTTTTTCTAGGAGACAAGACAGTGTATGCTTAGCTTGAGATTAACTGATGTATTTCTATGGTTTGTACTTCCTTACATCAGTTCTTTCAGGTGGAATATAACTGTGAACAGCAGCCACAGATATAGTTAGTATCAGACTGTCCACCAGTTTTATTCTGATTGTGTCAGATACTTACTGCACATTTGAAGGCAGTACCTTGCAAGGTGGTTTACAAGAAACATCATCATAAAAAAATTGCACCTCTACTGCTTAGTAAAGCTTGTATTAAAATAGTATTAACAGTAGCCTTTTCTGTTAAAAGAAAGTAAGAATCTTATGTTCTTCAAAGTTTAATCCTAATTTCAAATGTTGTAACCAGCTTTTGAGACTAATATCCCTGACATCCTGGTTTAGGAATTTTTTTTCTTCTCAAATTTGATTTAGATGTCCAAATTGTAGTTCTTCACTGATTTTTCATACACAAACAGGATCAGAATAAGGATCAGTTTTATGTATAACTGTTATATATCATACTCAGGACTCATATCATGCACAGAACTCATGTTGCATCATCTTACTTGATGGGTCTCACTGAGTTAAGAAGTTAAAATTGAAGCAGTTTCTAGATGGCAATATGTTTTTATTTCTGGGTTTGGTGTCTTTTGGCCTGTCTGAAAAATAGTAAGAAAGAATTTCTGCCCTACATAGTACATAGTATACAGTTTTATCATGAATGAGCACATGAGTTTAGCAGTCAGAAGAACAGAGTGGAAGAGAACAAGAATTATTATGAGGTGATTCAGGTGCACAGGTTAAGAATTTTCCTAATCCAATAACTTTGAAAGTGAACATGTGTCTTGACTACATCAAATTATTGGAGGGGAAAAGGAGGTTTAACAGTAATCATGTTATGATCACTCCAGATTTTTCTGTAATTTTCCCCAACCTTTTCTACATGCAAAATAAATCGTTCCTAATTACAATTCATTTTTGCATTGCTTTTGTCCTAGAATTTTGGCCCCAAAAAAATACTTTCCAAGGACAGAGCACATGATGATATATGTTGTGTAGAGGTAATTGATGGAAACTGAAATTCTGTGTTACGTGATTCTATGCCATCTCATTTGGAAACAACATTAAGATTTTCTAAAGTACAAATAATTACTTTAGATAATAGAAATTTTGAAATAATGCTGGTTTTGAGAATAATTCTCAAAATCACCAGAGATCTAGTAACACAAGGAGTCTTCTTTTTATCCTTGTCAGTTAGGATTTTGACATTTTAGAATAAATAAAATGTTGTTTGTTTTTTTTTTTTCACAGTGAAACTAAATTACGTGGAAATCAAAATATTCAATAAAAACCCAAATCAAAAGATGTCAACAACAAATCAAAGATGTCAACATTTTGACAAAGGTGTTCCAAGCAGTCTAAAATTATTTTCTGAAAATGGAGAATTAGTAACACTCAAGTTATGAATCAAACCTCATATATATAAAGTTTGAAACCTCTTCTGAATATCTCTACTTTCAAGTGCAACCTTTAATCTTTGCCATATTTCACCTCCTACAGGCTCTCTTTTCAGCAGTTGTTCCTCTGCCAACTCTTTTATTTGGATCAATCATGCCAAAATCATTTTTGTGCAATCCCCATTTTGTATTTCTTGCAGTAACCTCTATCCTTTTCTAAAGTATTTTAGAGTATTGGTGGTGGTGGTGGAATAGGCCTGCCACAGAGCACAGCTGGAAGATTGGCCAGCATGTAGCAAAGATACTGCTGCTTGACAGAATTAAGTATAAAACCCTGTTCTCGTTCTGTCCTCTTTGTTCCTTAACACAAGGCTGAAGTTTTTTACAGTGAGGGGGACTGAGCACTGGCACAGGTTGCCCAGGGAGGTGGTGGAGTCTCCATCCTTAGAGATATTCAAAAGCTGCGTTGACATGGTCCTGGGCAACTGGCTATAGGTGGCCCTGCTTGATCAAGGAGGTTGGACCAGATGATCTCCAGAGGTCCCTTCCCACCCCAGCCATTCTGTGATTCTAAATCTCTGCTTTTTCTCTCTCCTCAAAGTTAATAAAATGCTATTACTGGAGCTATCTATTAGAGCTGTTTCAGAACCAAATTTCTGACACTTTTTTGATAACAGCAAACATTTTTATGAAATCCTGATTTGTTCAGATCTGTGATCATAAATTCCAAAAGCTGCAACTGATTTTTTGACAGTAAGTGCATCATCTAGTAAAGTCATACTTTTTTTTAATTATAAGCTGCCATTTCCTGGGGTGATTACAAGACATGTTGCAGTTGAATAACACTTCTGTTATAACTGGTGTCAGAGATCATACTGATCATAACAAGTGGGATAACCTCCCTAGGTGAAATGAGCAGGAACTCACCTAACAAGCGTTCTGATTTTTTTAGTCTTTTTCTTTTCTCTCATGGAGAAAAATGTTGTAACAGCTATCATGTGGAATTTCAGATAGGAAAGCTAAGCATGAAATGCAAGTTGAAATTGCGTTACAGAAAGGAAGAGTCTCATGTACTAATTTAAGCCAGTGTTCAATTGATGGGAGCTAATGAACTACAAAAGCTCTGACATCTTTTGCAGCAGACAACCCAGTGTAAACTAATCAACATTAAGTCAATATAATCTAACCCTTCGTTGTTCATTGATCTTTTTTACAGGCTACACACTGCCTGACCATGTGAATGGGTCAGAAATATATATCAGGAAGAGGATAAAGCTGTTACTGCAAAGGAGGACTAAATTAAAATTGGCCAGCGTGAAAGGAAAATGAAAATTACTTGCTGCATCTCTTCATTCTGCTTTTATAAAATGCCTGTGTTTTTCATCAATGCCTGGTAAAAAGAGCCTGACTGGTTCATCCATGCCTGTCTAACTTATATGCATTCCAGCTGGAGCTATGCAATGAAGTCACTAAAAACTTGAAATGAGCGAAGGCTGAGTTTCATCTTAAAAGGAGCTTCACACCAAGACTACAAGCTCGCTATTTCTCTCACTAAGTTTGAAAGGAGCTTATGAAGATTTGATTTTAATCTATGAATCTCTTGACTGTTTTGAACCAACATTGGAGAGATCCAGCATTTCCCACAGAAGCACTGCCTTTTCTCATATCTGTGCATATGCGTGGGGGGATGCCACAAGGCAGATAAAGATGTTATGGGAACTAGGTATTTTACCTGGTGGTATGTATTTATTTTACTAAGGGAGACAAATTCCTTGGGCAATGAAATCATACCATGTTACCCAGAGCCTAGATCAAATGTCTCTTTATGTTTGCAGAAATAAAAATAAAATATTGCTTTAAAATATAAAACAGCATTTGGAACCATTGGTAAGGATAATGTTTATTAAAATCTGCTTTTGAAAAGATTACTTTTGTACTTATAGACATACCTTGCAAAATTTGAAAATGTAAAAGTAGTAATTTACTTGCAAAGCTTTTTTATAGTTTTCTGTACTACTACACCTTTGTCCTACCACATATGTTCTTTCTGTCTGGAAATGTCAAAGGACCCTAAAGGTGCTAGAGACCTGACCTAAGTGGAGTTTGACAGCCAATATCCCTATGACTATTCCAGCTCTAAGCAAGAAGATTCTTGGAACCAAAAGACTTACCAAGACATTTCCAGGATTGAATCCTGGTCACTTTGCTCACAGGGATTGTCTCAGTCCAGCTAATGGGACACTTGTGAGAGTATGCCAAGCAAGTCTTGGACTGCAGAGAAGAAAAATGTCATATTTCTGTGCTAGAAAACAAATAAAAATAATTTTTATGTCTATTTGAAGAGGTAGTTTACTAGCCCTCTTACATAAACATAAACAATAGATTTCAGTGTATTCCAGATTTTGATTGTCTTTTTTTACTAAGGTATTCACAATACTTTTTAGGTCCTTCCAGAATCAAATCATGTTAGAATTTATATTTAAAATTTAGCTTTTATTGCAGAATTTGAAATTGTATCTCTGCTTGCTGTGACAAAATTGGGAGGGGATAGCTGAGGAGGAGTGGGATCACATTAAGGAAATCTCCCAAATGTCCACATAAGACAAAGTTATTGAGTCATGAAACTACTAGAACAGAAGGAGAAAAAAACATGGTGTAACTTCAGTCCCAGCTTTTTAGTTTATTCAAATGAAGGACCCTCAAATGGTTTAGTTAGGAATTAAGTTAATTGGGTTTGGTGTAAGGTTGGTGTACTTCCTGCTGGAAAGTTTCCCATATTTCCTCAGTATAAGTAGCGGCTGGACTCCCATGTCACCCTGTTAGCCCAGACTTTAATTAGTTCTGGCATTCGCCTCATAATGATAAATGCTGAGATGATGAATGGAAATGCAAATGAGTGTGAAGTGGCTCAGCCATCAGTGCTGAATATCATTAATACCTTCCTACTGTTAAATCGATCAATGTCATCCCAGGATCCCTCTGTTCAGCGGGTGCAGATGGCTGTCCGCCAGAATGCCTTCCATTATATTGGCAGTGAAAACTTTGCGGGTTTTTCCTCCCCATATGCTTTTATTCATCTTTTGCTGAATATTTGTTTGGCAACTAGAACTCTAATATATTTCCAGCTGAGATGATAACTATTTAGGGTCAATAAGCGAGTTGCTAATTTAGAGCAAGATAAATATGAATATGGATCTCTTCTCACATCAGGAGAGGACTATCAAGTGCAGATTCAATAAATTGGAGAGGAATAGAATTTTTCATAATGCAAAATTTCATGTGGTAGCAACGAAAGATAAAAAAATAGGATGCAAAGATGTTTATTCATTTCTCAGGCATATTACAACTTTGTATTTTACAAGTTTCTGGGTCTGGCAGCACGTCCACAGAACTAAGTTTTATAAGAATCAAAGGGTTGGATAATGTTCAACATGAAGTTTTAATATCTGAAACACTTCTTGTGAATACGAAGAATAAACCTTGAAAGCATTGGGAATAATTTTTTCATCAGTTGGGTTGCATTTTTGTGGAGTGAGTTTGGGGGTCATCCACAAGGATGTGCATTAGCTTAGTGGGGTTATTCTTCATAGGGAAGCTTTCCAGTCTATGCAGACACAGATGGTTTTTGTGGAAGTGTTTCTGCACATCTGAACTTAGGACTTAACTCTAACGCTTCCTTCGGGGATGCTTCTCTGCTTAGCACAGAGGGAGTATGGGAATTAGCCTTTGTGAATGGTCACTTCTCCATATAGTTCACAACTTTCTAACAATCTCAGACAGTAATGAATCAAGAGTGCTTTATTATGTTAAATCAGGAAGAGGTATGTTTCATCCATAGAAAGTGCAAATAACCACCTTTTATGAAGGTGTCAAGAGGCTAAATTTACCGCAGTGTATCAGCCTGGAATCTATTCTCTTATAGCTTCTGTTTAGCCATATGTGATAACAGCCAAACCATATCATTTTCACACTGTAATCCGTGTAATCAAATCTCCAGTTGTCTATGAATCCACTCATCTGTGGCTTTGGAAAGACTGAGGAAAAACATTCTGTGGTATATACACCCTGTACACCGTAATGCCTAGGTGAAAAGTGTACTGGTCCTTCCATCCCCTCTTCTTCTCATAAATAACACAGTATATCTTTCATTTCCCTTCATAAACCTGCTCATTCCACCCTCTCAGTAGGTTGGAAACTCTCCAGTAGATTGAGAACTTACTGGAACTGGTCCAAGCATAAATCACTCATTATCAGGTTCTATTCTTTATATAAATGAAACTGTCTCTTTTTTTCCTAAATGTCTATATTCCAAAAAATAATTTCTATAAATCACCTTTGCATTTACCCACTGAAAGTGTTTAGTAATGGGATTGATCTCTGATCTTCGGTTAAATGTTTTCTTGTATTAGTCTAATGAAAATTGAAAAATAAAATCAGACAAAATATTTAGCTCCTTTGGAGTCTATTAGAGGTTTGGCATCTATGCTAGAGTAGCACTGGCCAATTTCAATAACGTTGGGAACACAAGGAAATAAATTAGACATTTTAATTGTGAGATTATATCACTTCGATAGGATGGCTAGGGAAAAGCCAAAACAAATTCTAATAACAAAACAATAATTTAAACAGAATATATCACACTTACTTTTGTGTTATTTTTGCTAGTTTTTAATGTTTAAAAGATTATAATACCTCATGCAATGAAGCTGCTACACTGATTGATGAAATGAATATGAACTTTAATGATTGTTTTGCTTACAGTCAACATTTTCATGAAGCCTGAGATAGAAAGTTAAAAATACTGCTCACTTTGATTTGAAAAAGAATAAAACTATTCTGTGGAAAAAAGTGCTAATGTTTCATATCATACAATATACAGCCACAAGCAGATTCCAGGAATTATGTCAATCCAAAACTAGAGAGTTAACTATGCTTCTTTTAGTAGCGCAGACATACATTTTTATGTCATTCAGTTCTTGCTTATACTGTTAGTAAAACCATTTCATAATGGCAATTCCCTTCTCTTTTTTGAATTAGTTCTATTCTTGTTACATATCAATTTTCTATAATACCAGGTGTGTATATAGTACTTTAAAGAACAGTGGGAGGAAAAAAGGGGGGAGCATTGTGCCCAAAAGAGAATCAATGTGAAGTGAAACTAAATGACGTCTGAAGCACACAGATTAATGTGGGAAGTCTGTGACAGAGATTTCATCAGAAGGCTGTCAGCAAAGGCTGTGTCAGTAATGTGACTTCAGAAGGGTTTTGGATTCCAAGACACCCTTGAAGCACCACAGTCACATACCTTCCTCCAGGCTTCTGGTTTTACCCATGCAAAAACACTTGCCAAATGTTCCTTAAAGTAGCTCTCATATGGTTTGAGCTGAAGGTGGTCCACACACAGCACAACTGTGCTAGCTTTGCTTGTTTTACTCCCTTTTCTCATACTGATTTCCTCATAAGCTCTGCTTGCCATCTCACGTCTCATGAGGTGAGAATCTACAATTATTCAGAGCTTGTTGTTTTGTACAGACTTCTCTCTATTTCTTGGGTTCGCCATTTCAACTGACAGCTGATCTTGAAATGCATCTTTCAGACCCAATTAGATATTTTCAATTATCTCTTCCTCTGTTATTGTACAACTACTAATGGATTTCCATAATCATGTTATACTATTTAATACATATGTCTTCATTATCTATCTTTATATGCGGTAACTAATTTTTACAGAGCATTTCCCAACCCAGTCAAATCAGGTGGAGATTTTGCCATTAGCTTCAATGGAAACAAAATTATTTTCTGCAGTTTTCTTTTTAATTACCATCCATACTGCAAGGCTACTATGTTGGTTGTACCCATTGGCTTGCCCTTTATACTCAGTGGAGGTATGTGCAAAGGGACATATTCTGCAGAATGCATAAAGGTGGAAGATCATGTCCCCAAGAAAATATGTGTCTATTATACATCAAGCTGATAGCATTATCCTAGGCTGCACTACTTTTTGTTATAAAAGGCTGTTTTCAGTTATTTACGGCTTTAAGAAATCTGAACCACTGGGTGCATGTCTACAGCTGCACGCACACATGTGCACTTTTGCATGCACACACATGGGTAAAGCTTCACACATAAAGTCAGAAAAACGGTGTTTTCTATCTATAGAGAAAGAGAGACATCAGGATGACTGAAAATCAGAACAGGCACTAGGAGCCTGATCAAAGAGAAAGACTGGGGATGAATAAAAACAAAGTACTAAAAGCAGGATTAGGACTGCAGTGAAGGACAGTAAAGTAAAGCATAAGGCTTGCTAAAGTCTGAGAAAGTTAGAGACAGAAGACCTCTGCCTGGCCAGGGTAGAGGAGAAGGAAGATTCCCATCAGACCCTGGCAAAGAATCAGGGCTCCCAGGGCCTCAGCCACATCTTGAAGGTCAAAAACAGTTCTGCGAAAGCCCTTGGCAAACTGCAGGCCTCATTTACCTCTGAGAACGTCTCTATGCAAAGGACAAAACCTTGCTACTGCTGTCACAGTTAGTGGTCATATAAGATATAAAGATTTGTGCAGTAGTCTAAAAGGTTTTAGTTCAGCTAATGATAGACGTAAGATCTAAGTCTTAATTCATTACAAAGATCTAGGAATTATGTCCGAAATATGTGAAACCTAGAAAAGCCAGGCAAAAGCAGAACCTATGCAAAGTCAAGGTCTCCATGCATGAGCAACCTTACCTGAACCCCACTTTGTATGATACAGAGTAGTTAATGGATCAGAGAAGATTACAGGAAGTTTTGTGGTTAATGCAGCCTTGGGGAACTGGATTAAACCTTGCCTCTTGTCATACCAGTCCTTAATGAAGCTGGTCTAGTCATTTCAACCAAACTTTTTGTAGGTGGTTACTAATTATATACTGTTCATTTTATAGGTCTCTGATTTGCAAAAATGCTGGGTACTCACATTTACATTGGTAAGAGCTGTGCTCTGAGGGGTTAGTAGGGAGCTAGAGAACAGCAAGCACATGCACAGAAACCAGGCCATATGTATACAAACAGGCAAACAAACAAAAAGCAGAGCATGTATATAGCCCAGGTGGACTACCAAGCTGCTGAAGCTGCCATCAACATAAAAAGGGATGATTATTTCACAGCTCCCTGCTGCTGTCTTTTGATGACCAGTCTGAATATCCACTCTGAAGCTCCACTAACTGGGAAAGAGCTACAAACCTCAGTCTGCAGAGTCCAGAGCAAAGCTCAAATTCATGTCCCTACATCAATGTTTGGGTGGCCTTCCAACATGTCTCTGCGAATGAAGAGTCAGCCTACACTTCTAGCGTTAATGTTTCTACACCTCAGCTTTTCCCGTTAAAGAAAAAATCAAACAAAAACCCAACAGAAATAGCTATACTATGTAATTCTGCACTCCTTTTTTGATACTGTTTGCTACATACTTTTGTATTACAGTGATGACTATACAGGATATATCATTACAAAATTACCATTTCTCTCATGTGGGCAAGGTTTAGACAACACTTAGTTAACATGTCATGAGACTTCATTAAGTAACAAGGGTGAGAAGAGACAATGAGGAGCTGCTGCTTTTGGTAACGTCCATCCATCCTGTGAGTTGAATCACAGAAAAACAGAATGTGATCATGTAATTAAAGACTACATCTGCAAAACAGACAACCACATCTCCAGATTTTTTAATATCTGAAAGCTTGACAACAAACTTAGTGTTCTTCTAATTGTGGCTTTCTGTACATTACGGAGGCTGGAGGGAAGAGACAGTGAGCAGTATTCTGTTTTCAAGCACTACTGATAATATGAAAGAAGACTAAATGTTCAGATAACAAAAGCTACTCTACAGGGATCAATTTGTTAATGTCAGATTTACAGATTTATACCCGTATAAATCCAGCATGGCTGCACTGAGATCAAAATACTCTTAATTTACATAGGTGTCATTTGTAGTTCAGTTTTGTCCTTAATCTTGCATTTCTCTTTAGTCATTGTAATTTTACTGAAGTGTGTCATAACTCAGAGGGAAATTTTCAGGAATAGAACATCATGCACTGGAATGGTGTTTGCATATACACTGGGAGATTTTAAATACATATGAAGAATTAATTAATTTGAAACTGACTGAGAATTCTGGCAGCATAATTAAAATAAAAGACAACTAAGGAAGCCTGAAGGAAAGCAGGACAAGGAGAAGGATGAGTTAATGAAGTATTTCGCAGGCACAGGAAGGTGGAGGCAGTTGAATTAAGAAAGAAATGAAAAGAAAACCTAATCATAAACAAAGTGAGGAATACCTATTGCATTCTCATGGTTACAGACAGATGTCTAAGCTGACTGTTTTCCTGAATCAACTTTACTCAACACCTGTGAGCATGTGATTAATTTAACCAGAGTACACAGTGTACTTTTCTTTCAGTCAAAAAAAAAAAAATGTTGACCTCTGGTATTGTGAAAGAAAGACAATCAGCTAACCTAATAGGTCCTTTATTTGCTAATCAAACCTCTCATTAACAATTAATTGGATCAAAAGTTCGCTGGCCATTATTGCTGTGTCAGTTCGACTCTGAGGGCCTCAGAGGATGAAACTAAATGAGCTGGTCAGGTTATAAATAATTTCCAGTGGCTACTCCTCTTACCTCAGGCTGTTCAGGTAGAGGTCAATGTCCTGCCTACTGCAGGCAGAAAAGACTGTTGCTGCGACAAGCAAGAAGCATTCTTCCTTTTCTAAGACGCTCATTTAGGCTTAGTAATTTAAACCTTTGTAAAAAGCCACAGTATAAAAAGCAGCTCTGTACTGCAGTGTTTCTGCATGTACTTGCTTATCATGACTGAATCAAAGCAACATTTCAGATTGCTTAAAGCCTTTCAAAAATGAAAGAAGCCAGGAGTTGCTTTAATCAGGAAATCTGCTTCTTAAAGAAACCCTGCAGAGACACCTTTATGGCAATATAATTATTTGTTTCTATTCTTAACCTAATAATACAGGTAGTGACTGACAGAGTTCAAATACTGCTCATCAAATAACATGAAAGGACCTGTCAGAAATGAATGAAGATACAAATGAGAATAAAGTGAACAGGATTTGGTCCAAAACATGTGCAAAGCCACATTTAACACTTGGTTTCTCTTTTTTCATTTAAAAAAAAAAAATCATCTTTCTGGCTTCCCTTTAGACAAACAGTGGCAAGCGAGTATATCAACTCTTAACATACATGTATTACAAGTCAATTTTAGGAAGGAGGGCTATATGGTCTGGGCACGCTAAGTGTCAAAGATCCTGTGTGGTAAACTCCAATACAATGACAGGACTATTTGTTCATTACACTTTGAACTAAAAGAGCAAAGTAGAGAAGGAGGTGACACCCATCCAGGGCCATTCCAAGGGGCAGACAATGAAAAAGAGGGACATAAAATGTCCGCACATGGTGGTGGGAGGGAGGAAGGAATCTGGAAAAATGATGAGGTTGAAATGCAGTGCCACACAAGAATTTATGGGTTTCCAGATAGGATGGGAAAGTTGCAGAAATGTGGGGCTTCTTACATTGGTTAATCAAAAAGAAGAGCTATAGTATTAAAAAACAAAGTGAACTATTTAAGGGAAGAGTCTTAAGAAGTGATAAGTGGTTTTAATAGGATCTTATGCATACAGTAAGGTTATCCAGACCAGATAAGGGAGCTGAATATACAGAGAAGCTGAACAGTTCCTTGCAAAAGCAATACCTAAATGCTCAAGCTGTCACCTAGAATAGAGGAAAAATCTGAAAGGAGTGGGACAGGAAAGGATAACAGAAGAGATATGGTCATTCACCAATTGTATGTAACAGTAACTCCAGATGCTGCACAAAGCTATGTGTACATGGGGTTTTTTCAGGCAAATGAAATTATCTCCTAACCGGACAGAAGGCATGTAGATGTGGTTAGGTCAGCATGACATTAACATATTTATACAGCTTTGGCAAGGCTTGGGAACAAAAGCTGAGCTCTGGTCTGCTTGGAGCGTGGACAGAGGGAGGTCAAAAAAGATTGATAGCTCTGAGTAGCTGAGACTTGGAAACTTCTAGTGCATAATAATGTTCTTAGGGACCTCTAGAAACTGGAGATTGTAGTTCCGGATACAACTACTGCTATTGCACACTCCTGCTGCTGCAACAGGTTATGTCCACAGTAAACCTCCAATTCACAACCCCTCTCTGGGGGGGAAAAAAACAACAAACAAACAAACCTCTCTGTGCCTTCAGACGCAGGAATGCCTAGTTGCTGGCTGAGCTACCTAGCACCACTTGTAACTGGCTTTAACAAAAGTAAAGAGGTATGGGGAGAAGAGGGTGACTCAGTACCTTGAGAATGGGATCCCAGGTCTGGAGAAGAGCCAGGAGAAGGAAACATTGACCCTGGCATCACCCCTCCTTATGAATTTTGCAGTTTAGTGAAAGATGCACTGGTCAGACAGGATTTGGCTAACTCTGACAGGATTAAATATATATGATTCCATTTCAGTGACAGGCTGCTTGTTGTCAGGCATATGTATCAAATATGATGTAGCTGTATTTGGAGATATTTTATCCATTTAGTAATGCATATTATTATATACATACATATTTCCCTCCTGATTACTTATTTTCGATACATTAGCAAACATGTTTCCCAAAGGGCTGAAAAGGGGGCCTGGGAACTGGATAAGACCATTCTCCAGGCTTAAATTTTTAATATTAAAATGCATTGAGATTTGCTATACACTTGCTCAGGATGTATTGCCCCAAGCAAAACAGTGTTTTATAGATGGACATGCAATTTTGTTGCTTTCAGCCGAGGGTCACATTTGTTTTAGTGGCTTTCGGATGTGCAAAATAATGAATGACAAATATAAATAAACATTCTATGTTTGCAATTAAAAAAAAAATCAGAATCGAAGTCTTTTTTATACATATGCATATAAGCTCATACACACATAAACACACCCCTTTATGTTGAAACAGATCTTGAAGAAACATAATTCAGGTAAAAAGAAATACTATATTGTTATTTTTATTATACAAGACTGCATCTTAAATACTCTGGGTGAATCCAGCCACTTTCTTTCCACTGACAAAGCACAATATTCTTAATCTAAATCATGCCAAGAGTAAACCCTAACCTTCCTACTCTCCTACAAAGAAGAGACATCTGTTTCAGTTGGAGCATAGCTGAAATGAGTGTAAGAGGAAGTTACATTAGATCACTTCTGTCTTCCTAATTTTAAATGACACCAGTATTTGAACCATACTTCATTAAATATTCCTGAACACGTTCTATCTCTACAACCCAATTTCATCAAGACGTGCAGGGAAACTCATGTGAAAATCTTTCTCTTTGAATACATAATGTAAGATTGCTAATCATGCATTAATCTCATGTATTGATTTTGCATTATTCTTAAGGGAGAATGAAAAGTGATTCTAACAATTCTGTTGGTTTGATAAACATTTTAGCTAAGGTGATGCTGTGATTAGTGTAAAACCAACTTAATTCACATTAAACCCCCATTTTATCTCGTGCAACTCTGTATAAAAAAATCTGTTTCAGTGATGTATCAGTACATTTGCTTCAGTATGAAAATTACTTCTTTGTGGTTTGTAGGAAACCCCTTTTCCAATCTTGAGTGACTAAGGTTTTTTGGAGTTATGTACAGGAAAACAATGTTGAGAGGAGATGGTGGTGAAATAGTGAGAATTTAGCAAAGGTAAGCATCCTAACTACAGATAGAGTTAAGATTTTGGAGCCTTATCCTTAAATTCATCTTGGTTGTGTTAATAGGGAAGCAGGGGAAATAGAGGTATGTACTGATAAGTAGCGTAACCATTTGGTTAATATTTAGTTTTCTGCTCAGAAACATTAGGAATAATTACAAGAAAGAAAAATAAGAGACAGTAGATGGAAAATGAAAAATTGTTTTGTTTCTGAGAGCTGAAACAAAACAAGCATTTCTCAATGTCATTAAAATTAAATGAAAATTCGAATTAATGGTTCAAAACTGTGGATGACCTTTTCTGATCTATTTACTAAAAATAAAAAGAAAATTAACAATTACAAATTTTTAAATCACTACCTAGAAAAAGAAATAATTTCTTCTCCATGATAGGGAGCTAGCTTATTGTATACATTAATATGTTAAGACAAATTCTCCTGTTTATGAGTTGTTGCCTTGAGCTGGGTTTAGGTAGATAGTGGGATTACTGGGGAGGTATAAATGAAAGCATGCATGTGTAGGTGAGTTAGTTTCCGAACTAATTTGGAGCAAGAGTTAGGGCAAGTGCAGCTGCACTGTCTGACCTTTATCTAATGCCTCTTCTGGCAAAGGCAGAATTTGGAAATTTTGTTCATTTGCCTCCTTTTTCTTGGCCACACTCATTGCTCTGGTGATCAGGTGGGATGATACAGGTTTTGCTACAGTAGCCCTACATTGCCTGAGGACATTTTCAACCCAAGTTATCCAGCTTTACAACAGCACTGCATTACTGATGTGAAAAAAGAAGCAATGTCATAGTGCTAGAATGTTATCCATGTGGTTTGTTGTCACTTCTACAATAACAGACCGTAGCACTTGGCATTATACATTGACGGATACTTCCTCAAATGATGTGAATCAGTGAAGTTTTAGCAAAGACAAGTGATCCATACTCACTTAGAACCTCTAAAGATCTAGATGTCAATTTGCAAAGTTAATATCAGGTTTCTCTTTTCCTAAATTGTAGACAGGCAAACATTTTCTGATGTAGATGAAAATTTTGGGTATCTTAAATGTTGAGAAGCTATAACTTGATGCTTTTCCCCAGATTTTCTATGGTAAGTAGAACTTCTAACTAGTTGAAATACTTGTTGAAACCTTGTTGATAGCTTTAACATTGATGTAAATGCTAGTAATTGAAGTATTCCCAAATCAGAAAGGATAATTAGAACTTGAAAAATAGAGAGTTTAGTAAGTTTCTGTGGTTTTGTTTCCATTTATGTTTTTACTTCATTCAGTCTTGCCAAGAATAGATACCGAACAGGAAAATACTGGTATTTATGTAAATGTGCATTGTCATTTCCTCTGGAACACAAAGATTTCACAAGGTATGCTCCAATTTCAGCACGAACTGGTTATGTAGGTAGGTATATTTAACAGCAGGCTCCTCCCTCAATCCCCATAAACGTATTTCAACTTAGCTATATGCCTTTCTACCTGCCCTGTTAATAGTAAAGTGACAGTGGCTTGCTCTAAGGAAATACTTGCACTATAGAAGCAATGTACTAATTTACAAGGTCTATATTAAAAACCAATAAAAAATCCTACCAAATCACTCAGACTACATAATGAGAGGTAAAATGGAACAAACTTTTCAGTCCTGTTTGGCCCTGTCATTCTAGAATCCTGCAACATCTCCTGATTAGTCACTCACTGCAGAAAGGAGAGGTGAGGCAGAACTGTAATTTAAGAGGAGTGTTTTGTAATTAATTCATATCTATTTTTTATCTTGCTGTGGGTTTTTTTCTCCTTCAAACAGCAACAGAATAAAGTGTTAGAAATATAAGTAAGTCTGAAGACAAGGGATGTTGCTTTCGTTTAACTTGAGGGTCACTTTAAGATATCTTTTCATCTGTCTTCTGCCTTAGAACTGATCCTTTCATTAGTGTCTTCTCTTGTGCAGGAGTTAAAGAAGGAGGGGAAGAGAGAGCAGGATTTCTAAGCATTTTTCAGTGCACATCAAGTAAAATTTCCTTGATATCATCAGACAGCTAAAGCATTAGGAAACCCTGTTCAAAAGGGAAAAAATGAACACATTTATAAAATTCAGTATCACATCAATGGTAAATGTTTTGGAACTCATTTCTAAGCAAAAACATTTGGGGTGCTTGTGCCCGGAGGCTTCCTTAAGTCAAGACATATACAACGAGAAGTCTTGGATACCTGCCCAGGCAGACTGTGCCGAAGTCATCTCTGGCAGTCCTTACAGTGGAGATTACAGTTAAATGTGAACTGATTCACATTACTTTCTATTTTCCAGTTCTGACAGATGGAAAGAGATACCAAAGTAGAGTCCAAATCTCTCCACATGTTAATCCATCTTGCTCATCATGCTCTATATACTGCATTCAAAATGGAGAGCTATTCTGCAGACACCAATTTGGGAAATCTTTTATGCTAGGAATGAAATAAAATCAAGTACACACAAGAAGATACTGCCAGTGAGATCTGTGCTCTGTTCTTGATCTAGTGAAAAGGACAAGACGTAGGTCTGCAGTTCCTAACAGGACAGTTTATTCAGACTAAGTTGAAGGAAAGTTAGGTTAGTGCTATGGGTGCTTTGGTTGGACATGGCTTTTGGGAGGTTTCTATAACAAAAAATCAAGTGTAACCATCTCTGCTGGGGGCCTTGAAATTCAGTGCCATTGTGGAGGCTATGTTTCCTGAATGTTGCTTCTGCATTTTTTACACAGGGACCATTTCAGAAGCATGGTTCACAGACCTGCCATGTGGAAACAAATGCAGCCAGAGCTCCACTGCGGATGGGCACTACAGGATGAAGTAGGATGAATGGAGCCTGAAATTCAGGACACTTTCCAGTGTGTAACTTGGATTCATGACACTGCTTTTTGGATTTCTTATTTCATTCTGACCCTAAATGAAGCATTGCTAGGGCTTGTTAGAGTCTAGAAAATAAAGCAAGAAAAGCAGCATCAGCATGATAAAGATTTTTTTTCTGGAGGGGTTCTGTTAAAAAGCAACAAACACAGAAAATCCAGAAACCAGAAATAACTCGTGTAGAAAAAAGGGGGTGAAGATTGAAAACATGGGGTTTTTCATGTTGGTTTCTTACAAAGATAAAGCTTATGTTTAACTGTTATAATCTGCCCACCTTCCCCCATTACCTGTTTTACACACTGAGAAACAGATAGGTATCTCAGAGATACTGTGTTCAGACAAGTTTCATTAAAATCTGTCACTAAACATGGGGGAAAGACTCAAGGGAAGGTCCTGCCAAAGGTAAGGCTGAATCCTGAGCTCAGCATTAGTTGATCTTCTTTGGCTAGCCAGCGGCCAGAGTGCACAGACAGGCTGGGCAGCCTCGCACCCACAGTTTGGCACCAGCCAGGGCGTATGCTGCCCCTTTTGCAGCTGGTGACCATCATCGGGGAGAGACACCTGTGGTTTCCGTGAAGGGTTTGGTGGGATGGAGTTAGAGACATCTCAGGGAATTGTCGTAGGCAGCATGGGATACAAATTTGTGAAAGTGGGGTTTTACTACCTCTGTTGTTGGAGGAACGACCTACAAAACATGTATGCAAAAGCTGTAGATGGAATTTTATGGCAAAGGTACTGATGATGACCATAAAAAGCCTGCACTATTTTCCCGCTATGATGGGGGAAAAGGCTCTTTCAACTCTGAAAGAATCACATTTCTCTCAATAATTGGGTGCAATAGATTAGAGGGGACTGTTTGAATTACTTAAAAGTAGTGTACACTCTTTAAAAGCATGTTATGTAAATGCTGTTAATTTCACTTTAAAACTCAAAAGGAAGGTAGAAGTATATTTGAATGTGAGGGTGGTGCTATCCATGATCTGAATTTTAATAACGCTCCCTTGAAGCTCTCAGGAATTGTTTTCCAGTAGGGATGAGAAATTCAGAAATACAGGAGTGGCTGACAAATATTTTGTTCACAAACAATGCTGTCTAATAGTGGCAGTAGTAATCATGTTAAGTGTTTCAAATCCGGACACTCAAGAGAACTGTCTAACATGAGAGAGCTTTTCAGTCTGTGAACCAGGCAGAGGATGGTGCAACCAAGAAAGATTACAATCAGTATATCAAAGAGGGCAAAACCTGGCTGGAAAGATCTGGGTTGTTTAATCAACTGGTATCAAATTTTCAAAACCAGCCTAAATGATAGGAATGGAGATAAGAGAGGGCATGCAGCTTGTAGTTGTTCTCCTCTAATCTGAGTGCTGCACCAGTTGTGTGGATATGAACAGTACCACAGTAATATATTCATGCATAAGACTTGCATTGTTGCAAAGAGTGTGCTCAGAAATGACGATCAAAATTAAGCTTTTAAAAAATGAAAACTGAAACTGAAGGCCTCCGTTGGAGAACTGTGGATTTTTATTTTGCTTGCTTGTTTTCATATATTTGGTTTGAAGAATTGAAAGAATGAAAAAGAAATAATTTCACATCAGGATGGAATTTATACTTCAGGGGTTTTAAAGGTCAGCTGAGCTCTCCCAAACAAATTAGAAAATTATTTTTAATTCTTCACCTTTTTAGATGTGTCTTTTCTTTGGTATGAAAATTATGCTTTACTAACTGACATATGTTGATTTAACAAAGTAATGCTGGAGATGAAGCACAGTATACCACGTGTTAGAGCCATCGGCTACAGTAAAAAATACCAAGTACGATCTTGAAACATCAGTGTGGTTAAATATAATAAACAAACCCAAAACTACGTGTACAATTATAGAAAGAAATTTTTAAGAGAGGCTTTTTATACACTAAAATATCTTGGAATAATTCATTTAGAAGAAGAGTGGGAGAACACTGTAATTTCTCCAGTAGAGGCAAAGCCATGCACTGCACCCGTTGTGTGAGTGATGTTCACAGACAGATATAAGGCCACTGATCTTTCAGTTTGAAACAGATAATTACTCAAAGCCAGAAACTCTGTACATATCCTTCAAATCGGTAGGAATGGTAAAAATTTTAAAATTACCTTCTTATCATGAACCAGTATTCAAAACAGATTGCAAAGTATTTTTTATGGCAAGGGTATACATACATGTAGTTGAGTCTGAAAGACAACAAAAACAAGGTAACTAGTGACCTTGCTGTACTCCAAGGAAAAATGAGCCTGTTTTCTCAAATATGTTTGACAGTTGCTGTTCAGATCTTACTGTTAATCTTTATTTTGAGATTTTAAAAAACATGATTTTGAACAGATGCAGCAGTACAGTGTTAGTAGTAAAAAGGGAAAACGTACTTTAACTTTCATAGACCCACTGTGTAATTGATTAAGTAAAGGCTCGAAGAGACCACCCATAAACTGAACTTTGAAAAACTTTGAACCTAAAACAATTTTCTTTTTGCCTCATCGTAAGGATCTATGGATGATTTAGTGATGAAGGTTGCTTTTTATATTGAATTTTTTGTATATTGTTCTTGCTCAAGAGTTTCAAAATTGTTTCAAAATGTTGACTTAAAATATCAAATTTTATTTTTTTAAATTAGCCTTTTCACACAATTCAGACCATCCAAAACTAACTCATATAAAACACAAAACAGAATTAAGCCATGCAAGGTACACATACTAAATAATGAAATATATTAAAAAGCATTAGTGCCATCCTCTTTATTTGAGAAAAAGGAAAAAAATGGTGCTGCTTCTGAAGCCAATCATAAAGATGACAATCTGAAAACAAGGAGGAAAGAGCAAAAGAGGTCATGAGTGTCAGTCAGGAAGTCCAGCTTTTCAGGTGGAGAAGACCCCATATCTCTCAAGAAAAAGCTTTACAACTGTCTGCCACCTTTTCATCTGAGTGGCCAAGCATCTATCCCTTGTCCAGCATAGACTCAGCTCCATGTCCTGTGAGACAAGAGACCGTGTGTGTGAATCAGATCTTACATCTGGAGGTACAGCTACTCTTCCCTGAGTTGCAAGACCTAGGGGCACACAGCCATATTGCTGAGACTTAATAGGGGAGTTGTTGTCAGGAAAGCAAGCAGGAGAGATGAGGTCACAACCTCACAGAATAATTCTGGCAGGCAATGTACAGCCCACAGGTCACTGATAGACCACCCCTGTTCTAAACCACTGAAAATAAGAATACTGCCTATAGTAACTTCTCAACGGGTGTAGATGGTCAACCAGCCACAACCGATCCTCCAACCATCTTTAGAAAAGCAGATATGAAAAGCAACTGTTAGGCAGGTAAAGGTCAAGACTGACAAACTCAGATCTTTGAGTTTCTCCCAAGGTGTTCCCAAGTCAACATCAGTTAAACTTTGCCTTGATATTCCTTCATTTATACTGATCTTGCTCTTGATCAGTTATTGCATGCCATATGTTGGGATATCAGATTCAATCATGTGAAGCACTGCAATCATGAGTTCAATTTGATTGCACTGTTTGAGTTTGAAAGAGCTGATACCCCCCTCTCACATAGAACTGCATCATAGAACTGCATCATTTTTTTTCATCACCAGTTTTTGACAATATTTATGAGTATCTGTTTGCTGGTACTTTGTAGTAAAATAACTAAAACTTGTCCAGTACAAGGAGAGAGGCTGGACTATCTTCAGGATTCTGAGAATTTGTTTGCTGAGTTGCCTTACATAAATCTGGCAAGTGGCTGAGAGGATGCCCTTGACCTGGTTCTGTCACAGTTACCTCCTGATACGTGTAAGAGTGATACCTGCTCTGAACACACTTTCTTAAGCAGACTTAATTATTGTGTGTTATATCAGGAAGTGGTCTAACTCTTGAGGAATTCTCTGGCCAAGAAACTGAGAAAATCCAGAGGGCACTCAAAGCACCTGACATTGTTATCAAGTGCTTGCTTTTTCAATATCCAGTCCACTGCAGAAGCCCGCAAAGGGAAGCCCCACTGCTTCTTAGAAGTGGATTTAAGTTTCTCCATTCTGCTGTAGGATGTTGTTTCCTAAGCATTTATGCAGTAGTTTAGTAAAGAGGAAGAAAATGTGTGGCTACTCTTGCTGTTGATGAAGGGTATAGTGACAAACTGGCCTAATCAGAGGTTCATATACGTCTGAGACCAGATGTACGTTTCACCTTCACAGCTATCTCCCAGTGCCTTGGTCACTCCAACAAACAGCTCTGGCACTGCCTTTTGGCAAAGAGGAACTAAATCAGCATCATTCACCTTGGAACAGCCGTAAACTCCTTGAATCTCATATGTTTTTTTCTCTGAAATGAAGGGAGCATGTTCCCTGGCAGTAGGACACAGACTGTGATCAATAACAGTATGCCATTCCTTCTCTGTGCTTTCAGCTGCGATACAGTTGGTGCAGTGAGCAGGGTGACCTTGCGAACCATCCATTTGTTCCTTGTCCCACACTGCAGTCATGACACAGTATTGTGATAGTTGTCCTACACAGGTTTCTTCAAACCTAGTATTTCTAAGGTTGCTGTTTCAGTTGATTTAACAACTCACCGCTGCTGAAGGGGTAATTCACATTCCTCCTTCTCATCTCCCTTGCTCCCCAATACAAGCTTCTGCATCGTAACTTATGCCAGTGCTTGCCAGATTTATTTATTTGTTAACCAATTTAACACATTAAATTCCAGAAAACAAACTCAACAAAACATTTTTGTGGACTAAGTCAGCACACAGACATGTACAGTGAGCACAAGGTGGAAGTTAGGTCCACACAGGTAACAAGAGGATAGTAAAGTGAGAAAAGGATGGGGAGAAAGGACAAGGGAAGGAAAGGACAGGAGAGGAGGAAGCGTGAACAAATACTTTGCCCATTGAAAAGGCAGGAGGTAATTAGAAACACCCAGCTGCCTCTTACCTATGTGTGCAGGTCATAACTGAAGCTGAGCTGAACTCCAGTATTGCCACTCGTCCTTTCAGGTGGGCAGCAGACGCAGAGACACTGGTCCATCACTACTGACTAGAGCAGTAATGGGGCAGATAGAACCCAGACAGAACCTCCACCTCCAGTGAAATCCAGTATCTCAGAGCAGTTCTCATCCTGGCTTAGGGGGAAAAGTATCACTTTTCATGCATCTGGCAGAGACAAGGCCCTTCCTCCTGCATGTCCTCACATAGGGTACTTGAATTGCTAGTGCAGCTGTCTGCCATTCCTTTCCCACCCATGTAGAGTAAGAGAACAGAGGCAGGACATGGATGGGACCGTCACTCCAAACCAAGTGAAGGTCAGGAATGGCTAGACTAGTAATGATGCTGTGTCAGGGAGCAAGGAAGAAGGCAGTGTGGCACAGGTGAACCTCAAATCACTGAGTGTGCATGTTAGGGGAAGGCAGCTGTATCTTCTGCTGTCTATACCGCCTTCCATGGAGACATCCTGACATTTCCAAAGAAGTCTGGAAGCACAGAGTGGAGTGGAAAGTCATGGTGGGGGCTCCACAGTTTGGCCTTGTGGAACAGGTCCTGTGGATGGATAGCCTCTGTGAGCAACGACAGCCTGGAGCCTGCTGGCAAGGCTGGACACTCCTGTGGCATAATGCTTGGGAGGGTCTCGGGAGTGTTCCTGGAGAAAATAGATGGCTATTGAACCTGGCAGCAAGGGTGTCACAGGGAAACACTGTGATTGGTCACATATCCTCTCTGGATCCAGTGAGATAAGACATGTAGATCTTGCCTTTTCTTCCACATATCTTCCTCTAAATGTTTGTAGCTTTTCTGTTGTCCATTAAACAGCCAATTTCATTGTACAAAAATATTTAAAGAGTTCAACAACAACATAAACACTATGCGGTACTAGAACTGGGCAGTATTACAGAGAAAATGTCTTGAAATTGAGAAATCAGGGAAAAGGGCAGATGTAGATAGAGAATCTAAAGACTGTTGAAAAAGCCCGTGTCTCAAAAAACCTGTAAACAACTACGATACAAGAATGTGATTTCTTCAAGAAAGCAAGTGAAGCCATAGAGAAAAAAATGATATGTACATGTTAATTATATCTTCTTCTGATCCTGTGGGGTTTTAGTTTCAGGTAACATAAAAACAGAATAGTTACCAGACAACATGACTGAAGTCAGAAGTAATTAACTCCCAGCAGTATGTGTTTTACAGGAAACAGTAACAAGGCAAAGAAACTTTTGAAGGATATATACGGCTGCCAAGTTAAGTACACAACTGTAAATAGATTATTTCCATTAAATCCCTAATTTGAGACCAGACCTTAGAAGACTTCAAAGAGTTAAAAATGAGAAGCGGACCACAAGGGGAATTCAATTTACTTTTGGAAGAACTGGAAGAATGGATAAAAACAGCTAAGTCTAAAGACCAGGTAATAAGTTTTGGTGAAAGGATGGTGAAAGCAAAGAAAGCATGGAGTGGGCCTTCAAGCTACACAGAGACAAAGTGTTTGTGGCAGTGAATTTTCAAAATACGAGTCGAATGACATTGCAAAAACACAAAAATACTCACAGCACATAAACAGAACTTTTGGACATGGCCACTGTACTTGCAAGAAATAAATTCGTTTTTAAAAGCATTCCAACAATGATAAAATGTACCTATTGAGAAATAAAGCATACATATTCTTAACAAAGAACATGACACCACTAATGTTCCCCACAGAAATTAAATTGTCCAGAATTAAGAGGATTTCAGCAAAGAGGATTTAATCTACTGTAAAAAAAGTAGCAACAGCATTAATGAAGAGGACTTGTTTATGGGAACTGTTCAAGAGAAACCATGTCCATTGACTGGAATACTACATTAAACAGAAATGAAACATGTATTAAACATAAATTGGACATGGGTGCACAAATGAATTTGTGATCTGAGACTATAGCAAATGGTTTGAAGAGAAAAATCTAGTTAAATAGAACATAGACAGCAAATCTTATCTCTCATTCTGAGAAGATAATTCCTAATAGGAGTATACATGAACTATATATAAAGATAAAACAAAAAATCCTGACAGGTTAATTATTGGAATTATGTCAGAAACAGGATATCTATATTGAAATGAAAACATAACAGATTGCAAGTTCCAGTGAAAGAACTGATATCATAGAACAACAAAACATGAAAATGGAAATGGATTAAAAAAAAACATACAAAAAAACCCCAGATGTGTAGAAGTGGCAAAGGAACATCCAAATCATAATAAGCATCCAACTGCCATAAAGAAAATTATAAGTGAAATAATAAGGATACCGTTAATAATGTGGGTATTTTAAAATAAATAGATAACAGAAAGAAATATGTTACGACATATGAAATGAAAAAAGAATGTGCACAGGAGTCTGGTGACATGCATATAAATAAGCATAGATTATTTTCTCACACAAGGAAAATGTATATATTGGTTACAGAAATTATCCAGAAAGGGCACTATTAGAAATTATGATTGCAAAGTCTGTAATCAAACATGCAAAATTGATATTTACTAGACTTTGTACCATGACAGTGGCAGACAACGAACCACAATGTAATTACCACAAGTTAAAAATGATATTATGGAAAACAATGCTATGATTGTGAAAAAAAAAAAAATTACAATATCACGATCAGATGAAGATAAAGCATCCACATGAGTAATAAAAAATGAAGTCTGATGCAGTGGAAATTTCAGGAATTATTCTACCCTAATCTGAAGCTGTATAAAAAGCCAAAAGCCTCCAATTAACCTGCCAGAGCTATGCTAATCCACACTCAGTGCTGGGGTGCTAGCAGCCTGCCAAAAGACCCAGCACTAAACGTTATGAAGAGTCATCCTGAGTCAACCTTCTTCACACGCACTGCACGCATTTAGGGTGCCTTCTCAGATAATGCAGATCTCTTTCTCCTGTACTGGTCAAGTAATAATGTACTAATATTTCCAAAGTTTAAAGGTCTCATCTCAGGTGACATCTGTAATTGACTTTAGACTGTGAATCCAACTTCTGCCATCTCTGGCTCATGAAACATAGTCCTAAACTACCATAGGCACTCACATCCAAAACAGCCAGCACTTAATTCAGAGAACAAAGGTTTCTCCTTCACACATGTTGCAAGAAATACATGAGAGATGTACATGCTGTTTATCATCAGCCCTTCCATTCCTGACTAAATTTATAGAGGAGCTAGGAAAAAACATCTGCAAGGTCACTTGGGTGATGCAGAGACTATATATTTGAGACTACACAGACTTAGGTAATCTCACTGAGTAGAAGCAGTTTTAGTGTTTTGTTAGATGATTGCCACTTGTCAGTGCATAGGTGCAAGATATCCACTCTCATCATCTGGAGTGATCGGCTTCACCAGCAGGAGATAATGGGGGCTTTCCTCGCAGAGGTGCTGGAGGCAAGCTGAATTACTTAGAAGGATTTACATCCTTCCTGGAAGGACATATCCAAAATAGTTATAGCAAAACATTCCTCCATGACTCAGTCCCTCATTTATCAATCCCACATTCTTTCTCCACATCTATTTGGTATCTGCTTGCAGCAGCAAGAAATGCTCAGACAACACAGGTCCCAGAGGAGGCAGTATTCACATGATGCAAACTTTGCCTTCCCCTTCAATGCCTAGAATGGCCTAGTGTTTGGAGAAAATCAGCTCATGAATGAAGAACGGCTTACGTAAAGCTGAACCTAAATGAAATACAGATAATGCTGCTGGTCAGGGAAAAATCACTTTGAGAACTGGCATTTATCACACAGTTTCCTTTGGCTGAATATATATAATTTACTCTTCCTCAGTTCAGTCTGTAACTTTGTCCATCCTGCGTTCCATGTTACCATAGCTCTACTGGTAGCTTTTAAAAAAGCATTATGTACCTGTACATAACATTTTTTGTAGTCAAGGAATGGCTTCCATAGAAGTATGGACCAGCATAAATGCCACCATCTTTCATCCCCGATGCGAGGTACATTTGCCTTAAATTATATTGAAGATGACAAGCACCAAGGTATGGATATCTTTCCAAAGTAAACTGAAACAAATAAAAATCCAGTCAAAACAAAACATTACACACCATTTGTCACAGAAGGAACAAACCAGACCATAGATGTTAGTCATATGCTAGAAAGTTCTCAGTATAACAGCAGCAGTTGAATAGAATCAGACACTTGAAAGCCACTGCAGACTGCAAAATACTTTTGATTTCATGTAAATAAAATACGTTCTTTCTGCTTCCAGTCCAATCCTTCAATAGAAGGAATGATGGAAATCATTACTTATATTGCAATACAATAAAGAATCAGGCCTTTAGCCCTACTCCTCAAAACAGTAGGTATTCAGATTTTCTGTACATATCTCAAGACTGCAAGAAGGTGTAAGAATAGCAGAGAAGTTTGTATTTCTTTCTCTGCGTACATAAAAATTGATTTTATTTCTATACAACTTAATAAATTTGTATAGTAAAAAGTTTATGTGCCTCTTTATTGCTTAATGTTTTACTTTCCAGATTATTTGGTCAGTGGTTGATTAGCACAATTATATACAGAGCTACTAAATCAGCTGTTTAGTAAGGTTTAAGAAGTTTATTAGTCTCCTCAGTATTAAACATTTACCTAAATATAAAGGTATGATGACTTTCAACATTTAAGCAGCAAGTAAGGTATTCGGTCTTTCTAGACAAGCAATATAGTAGCTCAGTAATCCACTGAAATACGTGTATCATTGCTAGGTGAACAATATGGAAGAGGAAAAGTAGCAAATAAGCTCTTTGCATTAAGGAGCAAATACTTAATAATGTTAAATTATCTTTGCTGAAAGAAAATTAGCAACCAGCATAGAAAAATGTAGGAAGAATTTCCTGATGTATATAATTGTATAATATTCCCCTTATTCTTTTTCTCTGACACAGAACAGTAGCTAACTATATCTTAGCCTTGGCATATATTATTTCTATTAATGTAATAAAAATAGTTATAATGTTTTGCTCTCTCTTTTTAATGTATTCCCTATGATGCACCACTGGTGGGCAGCAGGCAAGTGCAGTGTGGATGAGAGGGACTGCAAGATCAAAATGAAACTTTACCAATCAGTACAAAAACTTACGTAAACCAAAACAATTGCGTTATAGGGTAAGTGGGTTCTTGCTCTCAGATGTTCTCCTTCAAAAACTCATCATACTGCTTTCTAAAAGTCAGGCTGGCCACTGAAGTAATTCAGAAATTGATATCACAAACATCAGAAAGAGACACTGAAGCAATAAAATTCAGAGTAAAATAGCAGTGATTTTAGTCGCTTCTGATGGCAGAGCGCCTTCCATTTTTAAAAGCTTTTTCACAAAAAATGTAGGTGTCATGCATTGGCACCAAATTGTTGCAACAGTGGTCTGAACTTGTTGTCAAGTCTTAAAAATTCAGAGGTGCAGGAGAAATCAGAAAAGGAAAAATAAAGTTGTATGAATTCAAGGAAAAATAGTAAGAGACAAAATGCACTGGCATACCTTGCAGGCATTTCTCTCAAGAAAGTTGAGGAAAACTCTCCTCATTTTGCCGCTGAAGTGATGTATGATGTCAGGGAAGCATTCATCCTGCATATTTAAATTGAAATCTCCCTGGAACCCTGAGAGCTTTTACTTGCTCAGGACAAAGAGGTCCTGTACTTGAAAGGGACTGTTAGGCACCACAGCAATGTCCAAAGCCAACAGTAGCAACTACATTATCTACCTCATATTATAAGTAATTATTACCTATTACTATAAGTAATTCTTTTTAACTTATAGTTACTGTTTTTATTGTTGCTACTGATTTGGATAGAATTGTACTTGGAGGGAAAAGAGCTTTTTTCCGCTCATCCTCTTGCATTCTTGCTCTTCAGTTTAGTCACTGAAGCTGATGTTCACATGTTATATTTGTCAGCTTCTCCTACTACAGCCTATTTTAGCAAACAACAAAAACCTTCTTGAACCACATGCGGCAGAGTGTAATGGAGACGTCATGTACTATATGGCTACCTTCTAAAGCTAAGAAACTCTTGCTGTGGATATGCTGACTCTGACCATTTTTTTTTTAAAAGGAGAAAAATCCATCTCTACAATCTATTAGTATCATTAGCACAGGTCAATGCTTTTAAAACACACTCATTTCCCAAATTTAAACAAAAATCTGTTATAACTGGGTTAGTTAGTCCCTTCTGGATAATAGTGCCTTCTGCAGCTATTTTATTATGCAGTTCTCTTTCACGTTCAATCTTCCGTTCTTAGATCACATGCAATGGGGACAGCCCTCTCCACTATATTTTACAGATGGAGCTATTCCTGATGTGCCTCTCCCCTGTTGCAGTGGCTGTGAATGGAATTTCCTCCTTTTGTCTAACCTACATGAAGGTACATTCTCAAGTCTCAGCAAGTTTGCTTGGAACAATCCAAGACTTATGAAAGCTGTCTGCTTAGCATTGAGTTTGGTTGATTGACATTAGTATCTGCAAGGTTGTTAGCTTCAGTTGAAACTTTTGGGGCATTCATAAAGTATCTCTCCTGTGTCTCTGGACAAGTGGGAATTAACACATCACTTTCTCTTGCTGTCTGGATATTTAACAATATCTCTGTCTTCTGATCTCATGAAGCTTAGAGGAAGTTAGTCACATTTGGTTAAAATCAGCAGAAGAATTCAAAATTTGGGGAGATAGAGGAGACATAAATAGGCAGTCAGGCACACATCAAACCACCTAGGAAACTTGTAAAGCTTGAAAACATGCATGTACCAAGAAAATTTCATAGTGGAGCGATGAATGCTTCCATTGTGGAAACTCAAGAGATGGGAAGGTCCTGCTAACTGCACTTTCTGGAAACTATTCCTTCTTGGCTCTCTCTGGTTCTCATAAAGCTAGATCAAATTCCAGGTCCAGTTCTTGCACTCATACAGGGAGGTTTTCTGGATTTTGAGAACAGTTGAAAGAATCCAAACCATCTCTTGTTCCACTGGGTGAGCTCCTGGCCATGTAGTACTTCTTTAAAAATCATTGGAGAGTATACAGTGAGCAAACCTCTGAGGCTATGTGCTAGATCTGGAGGTTACAGTGAAGGAAGATGGCCCAGTTCTCTTCTTTTTCTTCTGCCACAGCTGCTCTAAACAGCTTCTGATATTCCCAGTACAATGTACTGCTGTGGATGCTCTTTTGGTAGCAGCATTAACCTCAGTATGTGGAGTGATTGTGCCAAACTGCCAATATTTTCCTGCAGCACACAAGTGAGAAAAATTTCAATACCTATTTCTGCCAAAAACTGCAAGTAAAATTTCATGGGGAGAAGGTTTTTCTTAACCCTTGGAAGATTTCTGCTAAACCTAGTATCAGTACTCCTGTGAAAATAATGGAGGGATGAAAACTGCTTGAGGAAAAAGGAAAGCCAGGGCATCATTTCAAGAAGAAAAGGCAGGAAAACTAAAGTATAGGTGTTATTGCTATTCTCTCCCATAAATAGGAATTTAAGAAGACTACGTGCTTGAAGCAGACACACATGAATATTTTTTGTGGGAGCCATATAATTTATAAACTTTCCCACCACGTGCTTCCCATTTTCAGCTCATAACACACATGCCTGTTATTCAGGTTCTCCTTACAGACATGGGATTATTAGATCTCTTATGCAGCCAGGGAGCTTTGACCCAATTGTATTTGCCTCTTCTAGGTCCTTCAAGATGGGGCATTTCTATGTCACTTTTTACAAAAAGGTAAAGGTACAGCTGATAAGAGTGCATGTTCCCTTGTTCCTCCTATTTGTCTTAACAATGACAGTGTGGGTTATGGCCTGCTTATTCACAATGGATAGTTATACCACTCTAGCCCTCCATATTAGCACGTTCTTGTCTGCTATACATTGTGTCTGGCTCTGATCTGACACTTAGAATGGCTTTCAGATACAAATAAAGAAGGAAACTAAAAAAAAAAAAAAATTTAAAAACAACAACAAAAACCCAAACAAAAAACCCACCTAAACTGGAATACATACAAGAAATAAGGAATATTATAAAACAAAACAAAACAAAAAAAACCAAAAAATGCACACAGACGAAAATAAAAACCCAAGCCAGCGGCCGTTTGTCCTGACTAGAAGCTTCCACACTTCCACGTTTTGTCTGCATCCGTAGCTGACACATCTCTTAGGTTCAAAACCCCGAGGCCACCTCAGCAGACTCGGAGTGCCTGAGTTTCTCCAGGAAACAGAATGTGCCCACCCGAGGCTGACAATGCACAGTGGCGTGGCCTGTGGGCTCCCACCATCCTCTCCCCATCATCTCAGCAGAGAAGCTGGTTACCAGCTGCATTCACTTTTTACCTACACTGGGGCAGAAGGAGGGACCTGCTGACTCATGTGCATAGGTCCAAACACTACTCAAAGCTGAAAGAAACTCACTAGAGAGGGGGTTATAGCTCTGCCAGGAGATCTGCTACCCTATCTCATCCCTGTTATATATCCATCCGAGATGTTCCTTCCCAAGTTTATAATCAACATAATTCCTGTACTAAGGGATTCAGTATCTGCTTAGCAATTTCATAGATTTTTGCTACTTAAACTTTTGGTTATATCCACTAGAAATAAACTATTGCACTTTCACACTATTTTTTGCCTTGTGTCAGCATTAGATACAATAGATATATTAAATGTGTCTTCCCACAAACAAGGATAAAGATTACAATAGTTAATGTCAATATATAGTGGGCCAAAAGTTAATCGTGAGTGACTATGCCAAAATTGAGTGAATATGTGAGTTATTACCACAGAGTCACAGTGATTTATTTTTTTTAAGAAATCTCTTTTAGTTAAATACAGTGGTTAAAATCACCTCCATATTGCAGCGATAAATTCACACTACAATTACTAATTCTCTGTTAAAATAAATTTGTACCCTTCACTTTGCATGTGAAAATACAGCTACCTCCATTTCATTATTAGAAAATACAGACAAACTACATCTTAAATAGTTACGTGGGGTGAAGTTTCCTCGTTTATACATCGTAATATATATTTGCCATTTCAGTTTTCAGGGACGTTTGTAGTATAGGAGCCAAATCAAAACAAATAACATGATGTAATCCTTTGATTGAGTAGAAAGAATGTGTTAATAAAATAGTTACCATCATAGACTCATATTTGAAAATATATATAAAATCATAATTTTTTAAAAACCCTACAGGAATAATAGTTTATAGTTGTACAGTGGTATGGTATTCTTCTTTCTAAAGATACCAAAACCGCCCTTACAAACAACATGTAAAAAATGGTGAAATTAAACTACTTTTACATTTCAGGATGAAATTTCAGGATAGACACCAGTATTTACAATATATTTGCAATGACAAGAGAGAAGGGAAATGTTTGAGAAAAAAAGCAGCAAGTGGGAAAAAAACACTCACACAGTGAAGATAAATGTACAAATGTGATTCAGAAAAGCTAATGACCAAGTGATAACCTCCCTCATACCCCCCTAAAAAAAAAAGGACGTGGGAATTGAAAACAAGAAATTAAAGGGTAATAATAGATTAATGCAAAAGGTTGGGTTAAAATTAGAAAGTTTTATGCTTAGCAATGTACATATACAACCCCAAAGAATTTTCACTATAAACAGACAAGACAAATGTTGGATACAATTGATACAAGTGGAATTTAAAACATGATGGTATCCAGTTGGAGTTTTGCAAAAGTTGGATAAAAATGAGTAGCACTATTCACAGTAAAAGAAGGAATGCTGTACAAATCTGTATTTACTGCTGTCTTCACAGATCACAGGGCTACTATCCAAAGAGCCTTCTCCTAGGTCTCAGAAATGAGCATACTTTAAGCAGTACAGATCAATGACCCATCTAGGCTTGGGTGGACCTCTGACCTTGTTTCTGAAGCGCAGTATTCTTTATTTACTATTTATGATCATCTAAGCTATCTAGTGTTACTTCTGCTCCTGGACTGAAGTCCCTCACAAACTTAGTAAGAGATGCTATGATCCCTGGTACAAATACTTCCAAAAATATGATGTCAATTAATTTGAGCTATTAGCTTCCAGTATTAGGAATCATGACTCCATATATGCAATAATACATAAAACTGTATTTTTACTAAATAGGAGCATGGCATATAGCAGATACCCTGTGACAGAGGTGTAAGTAGCTTCCCTTAATTATTTTAATTTTAATATATTTAAGAAGAACATTAAAAATAAAATTAGGATGTTATTAACTGGCCATACATACTCCAAAACTGAAGCAAATAAGCATAATCAAGTTCTGGCTCCTGCTATTACTGAACCTATGACATATAATACTTGGTGTACACTGATCAAGATTTATCTTAAAAATGTATATTATTATAAGTTTAGCTACACAATACTGCTACAGAGTGATTGTTTCTAATGTCTCTGGCGCAAAACTTCTCCCTTGTTTGTAGCCATATTTGTTCATGGAGAGTTTATATCCTCATTGCTCCTGTGTGAACATCGTCCTTTACTGTACCTGGCCTTTCTCCTTTCCCAGTGTTTATCTCCACCCCTTGATATTTTAATGCAAAACAATCATAACCCATCTCTGCTTTCATTTTGTTAGACTACATGTATCAAGCTTATCTTGGCTTCTGTTATGTTGTAGGTCCAACATTTCCCTGATCATCCCTATATATGTTTTAAAGTCAATATTTTCTCTTGAACATGGCCATGCAGAAGTATACACAGAGTTCAAGAGGAGGGTCTATCTGGACTCTTATATTTGCCTTTTCGTGAAGAAAAGGGGGTGGAGGAAACCTCTCAAGATACACTGAGGGCCACCTTTTGCAAGTGCATATCATGCTTGCAAGTTATTAATGTGATCAATTATTACACATATATTTCTTCTCCTTGGTTATTTCCAATTGGTGAATTACAAGGTTATAGAGATTCTTCATACTAGTACTATGAAAGCATTACTTTGCTTTCTGTAATATTATGTAATATTTCTGTAATATTATTTCTATTTCCATTGCTTCCAGTTTCAAGGTATTGCAGTTCTTCCTGTATGCCAGTTTAATCCTTCATTGTGTTGACAGCACCTCGTGTCATCAGCATATTTTATCATTTTAACATATTTTGTTTCATAATAAAAGCATTCAATAAGATCTGTGCTTAAAGAAACTCCCTCCAGCTTCAAAGGTTCTTCTCTTTTTATTCTCTGGATCTACTGTGGTGAGTCAATTCATCTCTAGTCTTCTCAAAGACTTACTTCTTCTCAGTGTCAGTATAAAGCTCTGGTGCCTCCCCTTTTATTTTGCCATCTTTTTGTCTCTTAAACAAGTGATTTTATCTTGCCAGTTGTCATGATTTAACCCCAGCTGGCAACCAAGCACCACACAGCCACTGGCTCACCCTCCCCACCTCGGTGGGATGGGGGAGAGAATATGAAGAGTAAAAGTAAGAAAACTCATGGGTTGAGAGAACAGTTTAATAATTGAAATAAAATCTAATAATAATAATAAATTGTAATGAAAAGGAAAACAACGAGAGGGAGAGAGAGAAACAAAACCCAGGGGAAAAAAACCAAGTGATGCAGCTGCTCACAGCCTGCTGACCGATTCCCAGCCAGTCCCAGAGCAGCAATTGCTGCACCCCAGCCAACTCCCCCCCAGTTTACATACTGAGCATGACATCATATGGTATGGAATAGCCCTTTGGCCAGTTTGGATCAACTGTCTTGGCTGTGCCCCCTCCCAGCTTCTTGTGCACCTCCTCGCTGACCAAGTATGGGAAGCTGAAAAGTCCTTGACTTAGTATAAACACTGCTTAGCAACAACTAAAACATCAGTGTGTTATCACATTATTCTCATGCTAAATCCAAAACACAGCACTGTACCAGCTACTAGGAAGACAATTAGCTCTATCCCAGCCGAAACCACACCACCAGTCCTTCAGAAAGCCTCCTTCAACTTCAGGGCGCAAAACTGTCCCACCTGTATATTAGGTCAGTGACCTGATAATATTTTTTTAAGGGTGCCATACCTCTCTCCACAATTTCTATTTAAAGTTGTTAAAAGAATCAGCTTCTGGCCCTGATGGTTATGAAGAAAAAAATAACTCAATGCAGAGGTATCTGTCTGAGTCTGAAATCTTGAAATAAAAGATTTAAGACCTTGAGTTACCTTCTCCTTTGAGTCTAGTAGTACTATTTCAAGTATCTTGCTATGATGATTAAAATGCCAACATTGTTACAATCATAAAATTACCTCTGCTGAAAGTACAGAGAAGGAAGAGAACAGATCGTGTTATGAAGGGCTCATTTTATGTGTGGTGCTCAGCCTGGTGCCGCTTGTGGATGATGCTCAGAAGAATGTCAGCACCTGTTCCATCTCCTGATCCCTAGAAAAAAGCTAGAGGAAGGAAAAGCCACAGGGAATACTTTGCAGAGCTCACTGGTATATATATGCATGTATGATTTTTTCCCAGATAGTGTTTTACAAGTGACATTCATACTCAGAAAGCAGTCATTATTGAATCAGTATTTATCACTTTTCTTTACAGTGAGTTTGGAAATTTCCTCCTTTGCAGATTTCACAAGGCTCTGAGCCCAGAGACCTTAAGCATCTGTGTACTGTACCCATATCCTGAACTGTACTTGCTGGGTGGGAGCAAGCCTCAGGAGCCTAGCAAAGTACATACCATCATAATTCTAACATGAGTAGCTAGTGATATCTCAAATAGCTAGAATTTAGTTTGTGAGCAAAACCTGGGATGGTACCACTGCTTTCATCGTCTCATCTCAGACTCTGGCCTCATGAGAATATGGCCTGGAGAACAGCTTTGGCTTTCTCTCCCAGAATACCACTATGAGTCAGAACTGCTTTCCTATAGGAGAGATAGATACGTTGTGCTTTGAGCAGAAAAAAACTTTACTTTTTACTCTTCCTTGTTTTTGGGTTTCTAGTTGTTGACATTCAGGGTTTTTTTAAATGAAAAAAGATGAGGTAAAGTACTCACATACTTACCTAACTCACTGAGTTATGTTTTGCATCAGCATTTCACTGTGGATGAAAGATCAAGATTAAGAAATTGTGCATGTAGTTAAATTTGGCACCAGCTGATAAAATCCCACTTAGTTGTGAAGGCATGTTTTTTTCCATTCCATTTGGTCAATGAATGCAAGCTGTATAGAGCACAGTGGGCCAAATTGAGATTATGACATCATGAGTACAAAATATAGAATTACTATTTTCTGCACCACATATATCTTTGTTTAGGTAAAGTGCATTTTCTAGCAATTGAACTTCAATATATACAATTTCTTCAGGTAAAATAAACTAAAATTTTATCATATTTAATGCAAATATTCTATCATGATATAAAATGTTATATTAAGCCACTTCCAGCCCAATCATCCCTTTCTCTCTAAAGAAGTAATTTTAAACTCTCTTAACACCTAATTAAATAATATTGCCTAGCTTGACAAAAGACTAATACCAAGAATATTTTGCAAGAGATTCCTTACGATAATGAGATCTGGAAGTGATTAATTTAGAGACATACATAAACATTTCCAGTCTATTGTGAACTATCATATTACTGTATACAGATTAAGAAAATTATATCGAATTTGCTTTACAAGTGCAATCACGTATATCATAGCTGTTACCTGTTGAGTTTTTCTGGGGTGTGAGAGAAGAGATACTACAACTTTTTTCTTGTTAATATCTGACTAGACATTTATCTATACTGCTACTAATACTTTTGTTACACTATATTAAACCAAATCAGTGAAACATCTGAACTGGAATAATTCAACTTCCTCATCAAGTCAGATTTCCATATTAATACAGAAAGAAAAGATATATCTGCCCTTTTTCAGAGATTATATTTTGATTACATATTATGAGTCTACTTTGTACATGGAATAGAAATGATGCATAAAATCTTGTACAGTCTAATGAATCACAAATTTAAAAATGCTGTTGCAACACTGAATGCTGTGTACTTTTTACATCTCACTACTATTATTTTTCAATCTGCATACAAAGGAAACACCTCAGCTTGGGAATGAACTTATTCTTTAGTTTCCATTTCAGCTAGAGCCTTATATGTCCTAATTATCTGAAGCTCACCTACACTAACAAAGAGTGCAGCACTATAGGTACAGACCTGCTGAACAAAAGAATCTGTGCTGAAGACACAACCTACATTCTGTGTCCTACAGACATTTTGGGGTCATTTTTTTAGATAAGCTCTATAACTATTGAACGTCTCACTGAGTGTTAGCGGTTGCAGCTCGTGAAGTACACTCCTGGAGTGGAACTTCTGGTTTAGTTTCATCCAACGTACAGTCTATATGTGCTTTGAGATATGTGCCAAAGCATGGTAAGTGATTATGATGTCAAGATTCACTTCAGATCCACAGTAAAACTTTAGTTTCACATAACTTAAGTCATAAAAACCTTAAGAAACAGCAAAGACGAGTGTAAAACATTGATTCATAAAAAGATGCATATACTTTTCTCATTGTATCACAAGTAAGATAAGACATTTTTTGCAGGAAATCAAGAATAAAACATTGTTTATATACTTAAAAACAGATACATATAAAATATATATTATTTAAATATTTGTAATGATCACATGAATGACTATTTGTTACTGAAACGTCTGAGATCTGAGCCTGTGTTCTTCAAAAGTATTTTGTAGGATTCAAATAAATATTTGCTCCTTAAACAGAAAGAAAAATGGAGTTAATTTGAAGACATTTCATTAAGTATTCTAAGCTTAAATATATATGTATATATTTACTCCTGAAAAATAACCAGATGTTAGGAAAATTCAACCAGCTGAATCCTTACCTTATTCCCGCTCAGTACTGCTAGGAGTCTACACTACGGAAAAAAATATACTTTTAAGAGTTGTTAGCTGAATATTTAAACCTGGCAGTGATGACCAGTTAAACTGTGGGTTTAATATGTATGTGTTAAGCAAAGTAAATCTTACAGTTCATCTATGATCTCTGCTGAAGAATTAATATATGAAAAATCACCAAATTCTCCAGTCTAAACTAATATATATACGTGTGTGTGTGTTTCCCCTCCCTGAGGAGCACAAGGTCTCGAACTAGGCTTCCATAATAAGCTTTCTTGCATCCTGTGCTAACAGTGAAACAGTTAGCAATGTGACAAGAAAAATATTGCTAAAAGCATCTAACAGCCTAGTAAATAAGGAATTTCATTTTGAAGATCTTAAGATGTCACAACGTTTTCAGAATCCCCACTACCCCTCTGTTTCTGCTGATATAGTTTGAATCACAGAATAGCAGAGCTACAGAAACCTCAGTGGGAAGAGGCCTCTGTGAACCCCCAGCACTGCCTCCCACTTGAAACCTGACTAACAACAAACAACAGAGCAGATCAGCCATAGCTTTGTACAGCTAAGTATTGCAAACTTCTTAGGAGGGAGCCTCTACCGTTGCTCAGGATGCCCTGTCCCAGTGCTGCACTAGTCTCCCAGTGCATAAGGACTGCCTTTTTTCCTGTGCCCCCCCCCACGCCATTCCAATAGCACCCTGTGGGTGGTGTGATGCCATCTCTGCCAGTGCCCTGTAGGACTTGTTCTGACTGCTTTTGCCTATCTGTACAGTATCTTCAATTGTATTGATTACACCTTAGTCCTCCTCTTTATCATTTTATGCATATCTTTGCAAAAAGAGTCCACCTCTCTTTATCATTCCTGATATTGCATTGCCTATTGCATTGTTGCTTCCCTAAAGCTAGTGTTCTGTCTCTTACCTGAAAGGTGGTGGTGAGGGAAACCCATTTAATCTCCACCACCTTTTATTAGATCATGAGCTTTTATGTAGTTGGATCTACTGCTGCAATTACTGAATCATGGCCAGGGTGCTGGGAGCATGCTTTAGAGAGTTTAAGTAATTGACTACTACTACAGATTGAGGAGGGTTCCTCAATCAATTAATTACCTTTACTATTAAAAAAAAAAAGGGGACTTCTAACTTTTTCTAGCTTCAGTTTCTAATGACTGTGACTCATTACACATTTTCCACGCAGGGTAAAGAATTGAAAATCTTTCCTGCTTGCATGTCCCAAAGTTACCTTCCATCTTCATCTTCGGAAGAACACAATAGATTGAGATTTTACTACTCCATTTAAGGCAATATTCCCAGGTCCCAAGTCATTCGCCAGATATAGGGGCTGTCCCTTGCAAGGCAACTATATTTTCTAACATTCATCTCGCTATCCTCTTGTTGAAAGCAAAAAGTTAGTGGTGGCCAACATACCTATGGCTAGTCTCAACACCCAAAGGGCATCAGATTAACAAACAGTCTTTGTAAAGGCTTTAAAGAAAGGTTTATAAAATACATTCCTGTTAGGAAAACAAAGGTGGCTCCTCCTTACTTTAGCAGTACAGGCACGTTTTCTATCAGGTGACTGGCAGAGGGATTTAAGCTGAGCTATCCAACTATTGGTTTCTGGCCTGAATGGTGTACTAGTAAGTTTTGGAAGAGTCTTGGCTACAGAACATTTAGGAATCACAGGGGCCTTTTGGCTTTACATCTGTGAATTACAAAAGTACATACAGTCAACTGTGAAAGACATTCCTTTTCTGTGATATAAATGAAATAGCAAGAAGGAAAATAATGCAATTTCTTCCTTTCCCACAAAAACTATAAGGCTTGATGCCAAAAGGCTGTAAGGATTTTATTGCTTAAATAATAACTGGCTGCAGGGATCTGGACTCTGCAACATGTTTATTCTGATGCAGAGCCAACAACTTTTTTCTGAAAAGCTAGGAGAAACTCATCTTTTGCCTGACGAAGCAATTAACTGCCCTCTGCCTAAAATGGTCCTAAAATTGTAATTTACACAAGGTCATGAGAAAGCAGAAGAGCAGAGCCTTATGGGCTTCCCCATCACACCAATGAGGACAATCCAGTCTCTTCCCTAAACCAAGTAGCCTCCTCCCTAAGTGTCACTTAGGCTTGATTTGTTCCAACACAGCCATGAGGTTTGCAGGTTTCTTCCCGCCTGCAGCCTTGCTCACGTGTTTGCAGTCTCAAGAAAATGATTGCATTTCCATCCTTAACATCAAAGTATGAGGTTTAAAAACAAATTTTAAAATGAAAACTTAAACATCATCCAAGATTCTGGAAGTAGTGTCTTGGGTATAAGTTTTTGCCTTAACCTAGCCAAACTCCAGAGTAAAACCAAATACTTCCATAAAGAATGATGCCAATCAAGCAGCTACCACTGGCATCTTGTCTGGTCATATTTTAAGCAGCCACACAGTCTCACCCATAAAACCTGTTCTGTATGTCGGGTCACTTCAGCTTCTTAAGCAGGTGGACCTCAGTTTCTAAATGGAATTTGGCACAGTGCTCTTACCTATTTTCTTTCAATAGAAATCCCATGGGGAGGAAAATCTGACCCAGGAAAAAACAGGTGGAGAGAGAGCTTATTACTGATTCACTTTTCTGAATAGAATTCCACATTAACCAGGCTGGCAATATTCAAAGTTAAGCACACACCCTTTCAAGTCAGGTTGTGTTTGGCTGCTTCTGGCTTTGGATGTTAGTCCAGTCAACCTTTAACTTCTGTTTGTGCAGGGAACTTCTTTTAGCCCACAACGTACTCATCAAAGTGAGTGACCTGGAGATCTCTACAGACTGAAGTGTTTCCACTGGTTGAAACTTACAGTCACTGTCTGGTCATACTGTTGTTTCTGAAAAAGCTAAGCAGTGATTTCTCTGTCCTAAAGTGCTCATGCTATGAAGGACCGAGCCTTTGAAGCCATAGTTCAGACATTTCCACTATCCTGTGCTGTTATCTATATTTCTATCCATCTGTATCCTGGGTTATCATAACAGGACTAAAGCCAGTAGGCCAAGGGAAGTTATTTTTCCTCTTTACTCAGCAATCATTTGCACCATCTAGAATACCAAGTCCAGTTTTGGGCTCAGAAAATAAAAATGTTTATCGAATGAAGCAGGTACAGTATGGGGACCACCAAGATGGTCAGAGGCTGGAGCACTTGCCCTCTAAGGAGAGGCTGAGGCAATAGTGTTTGTTCAGTTTGGGCAAGAGACAGCTTTGAGGGGACCCAATACCAGCTCCAGCTCTAGCACCTAAGAGGAGCTTTTTGAGGAGATAAAGCCAGACTTTTCTCAGTGGTTCATGGTGGGAGGATGAGAGCCAAAGGCATAAGTTGAAACAAGGGAGGTTCATTCAAGCAAAGGCTGTGCAAGCCTAATCCTTCAGCATGTCAAGGTTTTCAAGACTAGATAAAGCCCTGAGCAACCAATCTGACCTCATAGCTGACCCTGCTTTGAGCAAGAGGTTGGACTAGAGCCCTCCTGAGGTCCCTTCCTACCTACATTATACTGTAAAGCTACCATCCTGTGTTGTGACTCAGATGTAGCTTTCCACACCTTCATCTTATTACCTCTTATCTGGACATAAATGGAATAATTACACATGAAACAGCAGTCTGATCCATAATTGCTACATCTATATTGTTCACAGAGGGTTTCTTCATCAGATTAAATTTGGTTTCTGAAAAAAGTATCAGGTGTTAAAGATGGAAGATGCTATACTCTATTTAATATTCAGATTTAATTCCAGCTTTGACCAGCTTTTCTGTTACCAGACATAACTGAATTCCTGGTTTATGTGTCAAGAGTGGCACAGAAAACTCAAACATCACCACAGATGGTGGATATGTTTTTGTGACCATTTGTAATGTGATAGTTTGTGGGTCACTCCACAATACATGGGCATCTGGAATGGTCATTAAGATTTGTCAAAATTGTTACACATCTTCAAATAATGGTGGGGATGGGTGGGTTAGAACTTAACCTCGGTAATAAGATCCATCCATAATTGGCACAGACTGTAACAATACTCCAGCTGTGCCAAACCAAGGGTGAGGATCCTCCACAGTGCCAAAAGAAAACAAGCTGGCTGAGGATCTGCTCTCAGAGGAGGAAGCCCTGAATCAGGCAGGATGTGAAGGAAACTGGGTAGCCTTAGCAGAAAAAAGAGTGTCTTTCCACGGATAAAAACTGGCTAAGACACATGACGGTGAAAGTAGGAACATATGGTCAGTTTTCAACACGGAAAGAATTTGTGGAATTCAAAAGGGTCAGTACTGGGACTATGCTGGTAAATCTGTTCAGAATTGGCCTAGAGCAGAGGGTAAGCCCTGAAGTCACTGGTGGTTTGCTGATGTCTGCTGTCTCATGGAAAGCAGGTGGCACTAGCCCTTCTCCCCCTTCTGGCCACTGCCAAAAGACAGGATTTTGGCACTAATCCTCTGGTGTTATCCAATAAGGCTCTTTTGATATATCACGTAAAAGTACAAACTGTAGGAGACAAAAACAATTTTAAACTCATGCAGACCCAGATCAGAAGAGCAATAAAATGGAAAAGATAGCCAGGTAGTGTGCTGGTTTTGGCTGGGATAGAGTTAATTTTCTTCATAGTAGCTAGCGTGGGGCTCTGTTTTGGGTTTGTGCTGAAAACAGTGTTGATAACACAGGGATGTTTTCGTTACTGCTGAGCAGTGCTTACACAGAGCCAAGGCCTTTTCTGCTCCTCACCCCACCCCACCACCGAGTAGGCTGGGGGTGCACAAGAAGCTGGGAGGGGACACAGCTGGGACAGCTGACCCCAGCTGACCAAAGAGATATTCCATACCATATGATGTCATGCTCAGCAATAAGAAGGAAGGGGGGACGTTCGGAGTGATGGCGTTTGTCTTCCCAGGTAACCGTTACGCGTGATGGAGCCCTGCTTTCCTGGAGGTGGCTGAACACCTGCCTGCCCATGGGAAGCAGTGAATTAATTCCTTGTTTTGCTTTGCTTGTGTGCACAGCTTTTGCTTTTTTTATAAACTGTCTTTATCTCAACCCACGAGTTTTCTCCCTTTTACCCTTCCGATTCTCTCTCCCATCCCACCTGTGGGGGAGTGAACGAGCGGCTGTGTGGGGCTTAGTTGCTGGCTGGGGTTAAACCACGACAGGTAGGTATGCTTCTGCACAGTAATATTTTAATGCCTGCTTCTTTTGCAGTATTGGCAACATTTCTACTTCAGCTACACAAAATGGCTTCTGCTGGGAGTAAGTACAATAGAATCCAAGAACACAGCAACCATTAAAAAAAAAATAATTTAAAAAAAATCCTCAAAGAACCAGAATTGTAAGTCAAACCCCATCAAGCTAACAGACAGAGATTGCAGAAGATAGTTGCTTACTGTGAAGACTAGACAGGTGTCTCCATCTTCTGCTATGCTTGGGACAGCAAAGAGAGAAAAGAGGTAGAGTTGGTAGCAGTAGCAAAGGAGTTGCTAGTAGCATGCTAAGGGTTGAAAAGTACCATTAAACTGGTGCTGAAACACACGAAAAGAATTTCTGCCAGCGTTGTTATGCCATTTCCTTGAATGTCTTAAGTGAAGCCATCCAAACCTCCCTTAGAGCAATACCGTGTCCTCACAGTGCTGGGTTTTAGTGATTTCCAACACAGTGAGATCAGCAAGAAGGTGCGAATTTTTCAGACTCTGAACAAACACAGCTACGCCAGGAGAACTCTTAGTGCAAACCTGACCCCAGAGATTTCATAGGCAATGGACAGTTTTTTGTCTCAGCAGCCACTCTAGCTTGATTATTCCTTTTCTACACATGTGGGGGGGAAAAAGGTCACCAGCTTACTACATGCTATTAATGTTAAATAACAACAACAAAAAAGCAACACCTCATTTGTTAATATGATGTCTTTTGTACACCTGTCACAATACTGGGAAACTGAAGGGCTTAATCTTTGATATTACATATTTACAAGCCTTGCAGATCAAACTCAAATGGTATTTCAACTGTACTTTTCCTAGAGCAAGAAATGTCTAGGCAGATAGCCCAGAGCATATTTAGAGCTGCCCTGCAGTCAGTGAGACACATGAAGTGAGTATACAATGTCAAAGTACTGTAAAAATAAGTCAGCTAGAATATAATTGGCTTGGATCATAGGTCTACAGAGCTAAGGCACCCGAGCCATTGGTAAATTACACAGCCTTTTTTACTTGATTTCCTGTTTCTTCAACTCTGAAGTGATAATTCTGTTGAAGATGATAAAGACTGTTGAGGAGATTTTATTTAATACAGATGGACATGTTAATGTAGAGTGATCTACCCATCCCTCCAATTAGCCTACTAGGTGCAGCTTGATATAAAGCAGAGACTGGAGCCCTGAGGACATAAAGCAAGACAGGGAGAGCATATAGCTCAGCATGTTTTCAGGAAATCCAATTATTTGTCTGAAGCTTTGAATTCAAAAGTGGATTCAGAAAGTCCTAAAGCAATTATGATTTGCACTGAAAGAGACTGGCTAAAGCCAGCAGCTAAACATTTGTATTGTTTTTGGCTTGTGTGCTCCACTTATACAGTAAGACCCTTTAGCACAATCATTTCAGCATGTAACTGAAATGAGTTTAGTTTTCAATAGGATTCTTCTTTCAAATAAGTTGATAAGAAACACACCAGTTTTCTTATTTTTAATACGGACAGAAGGGCTCAGAAACAATTCTGGATTTCAAAAATTATTTGAAAACTTTTATGAGCTTTAAAGACAGTGTTGTGTTAAATATCTTGCACAAGACGATAATGCTAAAACATTTGCCTGGATGTGTATCCTTCAGTTGGTCTACTATCTCTCTTCATAAACTCGCATGTATGTGCTATGCCATCATGATCTGAGGCAGGAAACATGCAAACAAGTTATGTAAATATTTTTTGCTTGATATGTTTGCTAGTTACTTTTGTGAAAAAAACCAAAATATTTGTAATGGTAGTCTCTGCATATTTTAATATTGTTATCACCACCAAGTACTCTGTATTTCTGAAAATCTACCTAGCAATTTGGATACTTAAAGATGCATATTTATGTATGTTATATACATAGTCCATATATATCACAACCTTAACTGACTTTATTAATGGTAGCAAGAGATACCAAAATCATTCTAAAGGAACTGAGATATGCAAAATTATCTTTTGAGATGTTAGACATTTATCTCTTGAATAGACCCTGACCTGTAATATTTAAGCAATATTTAAGTAATATTTAAGCAAAATTACTTTACTCACATTTTATGTGTCCATGAATTTATTTTTTCACTTTACACTTTGGTAATGAAAACTATGTCTGTTATTTGTTTTCAGAAGTCACCAAATATAGCAAATGGAATGCTGTGAGGCATCTGTATCACTAGGAAGTTTATTTTATATATATATATATATATATATATATATATATATATATATAAAAATAATGCATATATCCCTAAAAAGTCAGTTGTAGGCTAATTTGCTTCAAATTCAGAGCTTCTTTAGAGATTATAGAGGAAGAATAATGTGCGTTTTTAATCAAATTCTTCTAATTTTAAGTTGTTTATGTGACTCTTCTTGAAGATAAAAATCTATTCCATAAAAAAACACCCTCCTGAGCTGTAGCTGCTAGATACAAAGTTTTCTTTTTTAAATACCAGTAAAAATACCTCATAAGCAAAGCTGGCACAAAACTGGGATTCCAAGTTCACTGGAAGTTTCTTTTTAATTTAGTTTTGATCTGACCTGTAGTGGCTGTTTCCAATGTCCGTAGCCCAGGCAGACTCTGCAGGAATCCAGGCAGGGTTCTCTTTGAACTCTGCCTTGAGTTTGCTAAAACCTCATTGAACCCAAGATGTTTTAAATGAAAGACTTCAGACTGCATGAAGTAGCATTTTTTGACAAAACTATGTTTCCTTTGATAATTTCTGAACACTTCTATTTACAACATGCTTTGATTGAAGACAGACTGTTATGATGGAATTACAGATGTTTCATAATTATTCCCCTCCAAAGTCTTTTGGATGCCAGCCTTGTCATAATTCACAAACGGGTCAGTCTACTTCTCTTTGACTCCGCGTTTTCAGTCACTTAATAAGAACCAATGTCTACCCAAGTAATCAGGTCAACATATTTTAATAGACCTCTAAAACAAAATGACAAGGATAACCTTGTGACTAATTTCCAGGATTAGTTATTAGAAAAACTGAATTCTGATCAGTTTTGTTGCAAATACTGTGTCATGATTTTTGTCCTGCCACATAAAACCTCTGAGAATGTCTATATTAGCTTTTCTGATGTGTCCTGAGGCTGCTTTCTGCATTAGGTTTCCAGTCCCTAGCAATAATAATCCTTTTCTAGCATTCCATTAATTACCTTGTCTTTTCTGATTATTACTTAGGCCTGTGGTTCATTGATAGGAAGTTTGGTTTTTGTCAACATTGAATATCTGACACATAACCATCCCAATGTGCCAGGATGGTTACCCAGCCCTGTCCCAAGTTGTTTTGATCGTTACTGGGAAAAACCAATGCTGTCAATCCTCTGCCTTGTATGTGAGTAACTAACAACCAATGAAACAGAAACTGTGTTGGAAAGTGCTCCAGGCACACCACCCCTCTGATTTAGCATCTCTGGGCAGCTGACCAGACTGGCTGAAGGATGGGATGATCCTGCTGTTAGGTAATTGTGCATACGTAAAATTTAGAATCAGACTGTCAAGCTGCGTAACTGCAATTAAGAACCCAGTCTCCATATTCAGCAGTACTCGTGAGTTTTTTGATTTACTAAACGCTCTTCTTAGTTACTTTACTTTCTGAAGTGTTTGCAGGAGGCAAACATATATGTCAAGAGCTATACTTTCATATGTATATACCTATATAGATGTATGCATGCATAAGTGTAAATATTTGTACATAAAGGATACATAAAGTTTTTGTGATGTTTTTAAAGTGTATAGAAAAACAGTAATTCCAATAGATGTAGGGTGCTTTGCACATTAATGCTTCTACAACTATTTAAATGTTTGAGAAATTCTTCACTCGCTCTACAGTTTTGCTGTCTATGAGTTGCGCCAGTCAGTTCTTACAGGAAATCTCTTTGTCTCCCTCTGGTGGGTACCTACAGAAAATAGAGCCTGAACCTCCCTTGTTAAGGAGGTGATGCATCCTTAACTCAAGCAGAACTCACTTATTTGTACAGAAAAAAGGCTAGGGTCAGTTCTTATGGATAATCCTGGTATCACAAACAAGGCTAATTTTTTTCCGTATCATCCTCAGTTAAAAAAACACTTTCATTTTTAAAAAGAATAAGGAAAAAACACCAATTTCAAAAATGATAATAAATAATAAGTAATAAATGTACAGAATACACAATACAGAATGCATTACGTTAGCTTAGCTTGTACCAAAAGGTGGATTTTGTTCATAAAATATAATACATCTTATTCTGCTTCTGTCCTTTTAAACTTTAAATATATTCATACACACACACACGTATATGTACACACACAAGATTATTTTGGAAAACAATTTCAAAAAGTCAAAATATTCCCAAAAATCACTACAAATATTTACACATCAGAAAGATACTTCATATCTGCTTTAAAAATGAAATGTTCCTAGCCTTTCAGAAGAGTAAAATATTGATTGTCAAGCTGTGACATCAGAGGAGCAGAAGAGACTGGTGTAGAAATTAATCTTCCCCAGTTGGGACCAGGAATAAAGCTTGTTTTGGAGAAACCTGTGATCAATATTCCTATTTTGATTGGTTTTCTTTATAAGGTTGCACCTTCATAATATTCAACATGATGAAATTACTGCTCTCTCTTTCTGAAAATAAGGTGCAAACAGTGAGTATAGCATTGAATTCTTTACCAGTTGTTGCTTAATCTCCTGGTGGAATTTAAGACAGAGCTGACCTATAAAGTCCTAACTGGCTTGGTTTGGACTATCTAAGTGCCTCTCTCTGTATGTTACATTACATTAGATTTGTTCTTTGAAGGCATCTGAGGAAGAATTCTCTTTGGAAAACAAGGGAAAGAAGCATTACTAGGGTGTTCTCCATGACTAGTCTTCCTGATCTGCAGGTTTGCTTCCTTTTGTATTCCCATGGCTTTGTATTATGGTCTTTATAGATCTCTGGAGTACACTGCAAAGCTTATATATATATATATATTTTTTTTTATATGCCTTTCTAAGAGAGGCATACTCTTAATAGTAAGAAAGGTTTTAGGGTTTATGGTACAATGGTGCTTTGGTAACACCAGTCTGTGGTAGAAAGCAATTTTTGACTGCAGTTATTAAGCATTAAAGGCATGAGAGGCATTTTTAGAAACCAAACAGTCCTTCAGCATTTTAAGAATTAGAAAGAAATTTTAAGAATTAGAAATAATCAAACTTTATCTTGAATACATTTTATTGCTCTTTTTATTATTCTGAATATTAAGTGCACACTTTGGATAACAGTATTGTAAAATTGTCTATGAATTATTGTGAATAAATCTCTTGTGGAATTTTTGTCCAAGTGAGGATGGTGTTGGACTGACTCCTTTGTGACCATATGGACAAAACAGAACAGGTGTATATTCACAGCTATGCAGAACTTCACTGTTTACGTTGAAATGAAGTTAAACCTTTACAAACCATGGTTTAATATTTGCTTTACATTAGGTTTAAAATACTAGTAAAACCTACATTTCATGCACTTCCATCATCTGCACAAATAGAAATAGTGTCAAGTTGTCAATTTTTACCCTTTTGAACATTGAAAGGACAAGCCATAGAAAAGCACTCATGGCTTTAATTGCTGAGGAGGGCTGCTGGAGAGGGGGCAGGCCAACACCTGCTTTGCAGAGCCTTAGGGAGAAGCTTGCGTGGAAGTCTGTGCCCTGCGATTCCTTTGTTTCCCTTCTTCAGTCGCTGCTGTTGCTCACTGCTTCCCTTCCCTCCACCTCCACACCCTAGCACCTCGAAGCTCGCCTTGAGTTTTGATTTCCCTGTGTCATTTATATCTTCATGTATTCAATTTTAAAAGCTGTTTGTTCTTTCTTTTTCTTGAAAGTTCCCTTTGTCAGTGTAAGGATTATTGTTGAATAAGATTACACAACAGGAAAATACCCCAAGAAAACAATCTATGCATAAAAAAGATTATTTCATTGAAAGGGTATTACATTTCTCCCAGCTTCCTGCTTTAGAAGTTAGTTGTGTCTACTGGATGTGGCTCTGAGGAGAGCTATTCCAAGCCCCACCACCTTGGGAATTGCTCAGAGAGGCACATTGGGCTAGAATGATAAGGAGTCTATGTATCATAACACCAAGGATGCCCAATATCTAGCTACCTGGAAGGCTTGTGAAATCCAGCTCCCTGAGTTCCTGATCCAGTTAAAGACTGAGAAATAGGTGCCTAAGAAGAAGATCCCAAGTCCTAACATGTTATCTGAGGAGCTGCTAAAACTAGCTACTTACAGACACCAAGGCAAGAAAGGAGTCTGGAGTACTAGGCCAAATTACAGCTGAAAATGTTTGGAAAGAAGAATGGAGGATATGCTTTGAGGACAAGATCAGTCTCAGGGCCTGAGTAGATTTATAATGGCTTTTCTCTGCTTTACCTGTGGGGCCAGGAAACTATTTCTCTCTTTAATAGAATTTGGTTTCTGAGGAGGAGAGTTATTCATGGAAATTTCTTTCCACCTTCCCCTGCATCAGAAGTTGGTTATACTAGGTACTGAATAGAGAATCTGTAATGCAGGACATCAGACTATAAATAACTGAGGGATAACTCACCCTTCTCTGGGGTTTGATATGTCAGAAATCACTGCCCAGAATCTTCTTATATACACTTAGGCGTATAAGAGAGCTTATTCACACAAAGTTTTACAGGTGTAGAAGTGGTAGTTATCTCCTGCTATGCAATAGGACAACAGTCAGCTCATTGACATGTTTTTACTGCCAGTCTCTGCCCAAGCACTTTTCAGCTCACAATACAGATTTCTCAAGTGAAAGCCATAATTATTCACTTATAGGGTTTGCTGGGGTAAATGTTCTGTCATTGTGCTAGTGGAAGCTATGTTTGCAGAGACAAATCAGCATTAGTTGGGCTGGAGGGAAAAAAAAGAATGACTAACCTACTGGACAAAACACTTATCTGGAAAGAGGACACTCAAGTTCTCATTCCTGATCCAATGAATCTTGAATTATACTGTGCCCTGGAGCTTGAAGTTAGCCAGCCCCAGGGGCAGTTAAATGGGACTCACCTCTGAAGTCCTGCAGATCTCCTGCATTGCCCTCTAGACAAAGAGCAGTGTACCTGCCATGCTAGTCCTTAGAGTTGTACTGTCTGCCCTGTTCCCTGTGGCAGTCTGTGCGGCAAGGAAGAACAATCTGGGTAGGGCTCTGCTTTCCCTCTTTTTAGGGAAACTGTACCTAAAACAGCAAGCAGTGAAAATGGATAGACTTAATGAAAGAGATTACCCACTTTCATAATACTTTGAATCAGAATGCATAGAACATTGTTTAAACTGAATTCCCTCTTGGTTTGTGTTCCCCTATTTTCTTTCTTTCCTTTTTTTTCCCAAAGAAAGATGCATTCTCATTTGATGATTTGTCCTTCAAAACATGCTGCTTCTTCCCCAAATATAGCCTTCATACAAATTGTAACATTTCTTTGGTTAACTATGTCAATTCATTTTTGTTCATGGGGTCATATAGCTTAAAATATATTTTCATTCTTTATTTTTGCATTATTGTATTAAGGATGAAGACTGGCCCATTTTTTAGTGATTAGATGACTGTTTCTTCTTCTGCCTCCCCCCCAGGATTTATACTAAGCACCTTTTAGAAGAAAACCAGCACTGAATTAAAAGTGCACAAATATAGCGCTACTGTATTGTTTTGTTAGCTAAGCTGTGCTCTATTGTATGGGCTGGGAAAAAAAAAAAAGACAAATAGTAATTTCATTAAAACATTAGTGTATTTTAAAGATGGAATTATTCACTGCAGTTTGCAAACAGCTTCTTTACATGTTTATGGTTTCCATGGATAAAATTCCAAAAAGCAGACAAGTGCCTTATGGGAATTTCAGAAGCACTTACTCCTCTTTTTCTCCTTCATGGTATAAGTGGGTACTGGGAGTCAACCTCTTTAAGTATCTCTGAAATGCTGCCTCATTCTTCACCCTCAGAAAATGCAAACAAGCTACTGTAGCTACAGTAGGGATAGATACACCGGTGATCATCTCTTCTAACACAGCTGCAGTGGTGACATGCCTCAGGAATTCTGGCTTGGGCTGTGATTCTCTGAACACCTCCCCTGAGCAGGTATGGTTCAGGTGTTCATTGCCTACTCCAAAGCAATGTCACAATTGCCTGACAACAAACCTCACTGTTAGATTGATGGTGTACCCAAATCCTGTCTTCTAATATTTTTAAATGTCCTCCAGAGGACACAATGATTGGTGTGAAAAAGTGCTCTTTGCTATAGCCTAATGTGGTTTATGAACACACATTAATACTTATTTCTGAATCCTTAGAGTAACACCAACAAGAAGAGAATTCAGAGCAGGGCTTTTCCTGTCCTATACCTTTTTTTTTTGTTTCAGAGTGTTAGTGAGGAGTGAGAAGGATATTTTTTATGCATCAAGAGAGTGAGTTCCAAACCACAAGTCCCAGGAGTCCAAAATAAGGTGCCTAAATCAATTTTTCTGCTGCTGATAAGTTAGAACTTGACTTTCCCGTTGGCAGGCTGAGGCACTCTGCCTCTACATATTCAACACATGCTTGCATTCCTGCTTTGTTGAACTCATCAGAGATGCCTAACTCCTCTTTCACATAGCAAAGATAAGCTTTGTACAATCTGAGAAATCCAAGCTGCTTTCCATATTGCAGTTTTGCAAGTTTAGGGGAAAACACCCTCCAGACCATGCCCTTCTAAGAATGCCGGAGCCCTGTAGGCCCAAGGATGGTTGGTGTGTCAGCCACATACACCTGGCAGGCTCACACAGACACTCCACACAGCAATAATGTGCACAGAAAGTAAATAAGAAGAGGAAAAAAATGTCCTCTCTTTCAGCAGGGTGAAATCCTGAAAGTGTTACTCAAGGCTGTGTATTCTATTCATTGGCCAGACTTGCTCTGGGGACAAAATTATCTTTCTGGATCTGGGCCTCACTCCCAAACAATATTTGTTTGTTACTAATTTAAATAGCTGATTGTATGAAATCTCTTTCTTCAGCTTTTGGCTTTTATTGCTGAGAAATAAGCATTTTACTTAAAGTTCACTGAAATAAGTTAAATGTAAAGTGCATTAAAAATACCAGTTGTTTCAACATGTGGCTCCATCATCAGAGTACTATTGCATTGCTGCCTCCAGGCAGCAATATTTATTTTCTTATACCACATCTGATGTTGAGATACTTGGTAACACATATGATGCCTGGTTTCTCTTTATGGCTTGCACATCTAAATGGGATTACAAATTTATAATGGAGAATTATTCAGCTCTACAACATCTGAATCAAGTTTACTACCTTAAGAGTTAAAAACAATGCAATTTGGTCTGGTAAATGTGTAGTATGTCTTGTGTTTGTGATCAGTGGTTTATATCATATTAGAAAAGCCATGCTTGGACTATGCGGTCTAATAGATCTTTCCTATGGCTACATCTTGAGATTCTAAGCTCCCCTTAATTCTGGCAGAAATTAAGCTGCTGAAGATTTCTTTATATTCTGGTATAAATGACAGGAACCCATGAGTTCTATACACCTCTTATTTAAAACAAAAAGTGTCCTATCCATGGTGAGACAGTACCCGGTGTAAATACAGGTTTAATCCCACATAAAGAGTGTACACTTAGCAATGTACAATCCTTGTTATTGGATGGCTTTAGAAGGTCAGGTACTTACTCATTACAAGACATTGCTAGCTTACACGTTATTTGTAAGAAGTATCAAGCTAAAACTATGATTTCTGGTAGGAATGCTGGCAATGGCAAAAAAAACCCTCAAATTTTTACCTTTCCATGTTACATGCTACAGGACCATCAAGACTGAACGATACGAACAGCCAAGGGTATATTAAACTAAGTAGACTTTTTCATCTACTTCCAATTTAGTCTTATTTAATTTAGCTTCTAATAAAATGCATTTCTGTTAACCATCACTTCAACCTATTGTCTGCACAGCTTCAAATGACTGCCTTTTAGAGCTATGAATAGCCAAAGTAAAAATCTATAGTTACATTAGTTGCAGGTTATTGGTCAATAAGTGTTCATTAAACACTACACTTATTCTTTTCAATTTACAGTGTTATTTGTTTTCTTATTTCATTGGCTTTGATAGGCCTTTTAAGACTTATTTTTACAAAAGTATCAGTGCCTCTGATAGTAGAGCATAGCCAAGCTCTGCTCCATGCAGCTATTACTCTCAATCTCTACTCACTCTCCTGAAACTTATGGTGATTGTTTGCTCAAAGTATATGCAGATAAAAATGAATTTGAAGCTGAGAAGAGTTTTGGTACCCGATTTATTTTAACCAGGGTCATTGAGGCTTTTTTTTTCTATTTCCATGGATCACGGAAAAGCCAAATGACAGCATATAAGCATTTATGGTGGAAAAAAGTATTACATGCAAGTGTTAAGCTTAAATGTAATATTTTTATCTTTTAGCTTTGATTCATAGTTTCTGTGTCTTCTTTTTTAAAAAACTCAACAATCTAACCCAGTATCTAACTGAATTCACAGCAATTGGTTTAAAGTTTATAGTCGTTTCCAATATGACAAGTATAGAAGTCTAGTTTTGGTAAATGCCACCCAAGACAATTCCCAAAGACAGTGACTTTACCAAAATTCCGGTAGTTTTAGTTTTAATTGTGGTTAAAACAAATGGAGAAAGTGTGAAACAAGAAAAACAAAAATCCACAGCAAAATTTAAGCTTGAGGGCATGATAAGGTACAAGGAACTAACTTATCTTCAAAGTGAAAGGTTTTTAATCTGATGTTAGAAAATAAAGGTGTTTTTTTCAGAGCCACACATATCTAGTTCTTATTCTGGTTGTGTGAGGAAACTTGCTGGTTTCCTGAAACTAAATATAATTAGATATATATTTTGGATGCTTTATTCTGTTGCTGACAATAAATGCATCTTAGTGTATTCAAATACTGATGACCACAACAACATGATTGTATAAAAGATTTGTGATTTTCTGCCTAGTAAACTGGACTGTCATCCTACCAAAAAAAAAAAAAGAAAAAAGGGGGGGGGGGGAGAAGCGTAGGTGCCAAGTCGCTAAGTAGCCATGGAACTACAGGAGAAACAAACAAACAAATCTGCTTGAAATTGCAAATGGATCATCAGGACAATATAATGAAAAGCTGTCAAGCATTTTAACTGTCAGGGTAGCAGTCTTGATCTGTCACAGCAAGATGCTCATTAGTTAAAGCAAAATATTTCCATATTAAACCAGCTCTGCATTCATGGCTGGGAAGATCTACTGTTGTATTTTACCTAGAATGTACCAGGTTTTTATGGCTGCTGAAAGAAAATTTTGTACTGCATTGTGCCCTTCTAAGTGGGGTCCTGGTCCAAGGACTGATATTGTTTAACAAAAATAGGGAAAGAAATTGGTGATGTAGTCTTGTAGTACTCTTCAAATGTCATCTGTATTCTGATAATCTTACTGAAAGTGAATAAGAAGATCAGGAAACTCCATGCAGAAAGGAATGCTTTGAGCAAGCAGACATATCAGCTGATGACCTAAAATCTATTTCAATTAATAGATTTTTACATTGTTGTTTGATTTTACATCACTCTTTGCATGCCTTGATTTTAGTTTCATTTAATGATTTCTTACTGATTCAGTGCAACTACAGGAATAAAAAGAATGTGCCGGATTCATCAAGTCAGTTCATGAATATATGACAAATATTTTTTGTTTGGTAAGTGGTATGCAGGATCGCCCCTATTCCAAATGTTTTTTCCAGATCTGCATAAGGTCAGTTATATATAATAGTAATAATACCTTTCCCTTCTAGCCTCATTCTGTCCATCCTACTCATTCCTTCCTGACAGTATGCATGCTCTGTCCTTGTGGATTTAACCACAGTGCTTCCCAAGCCAGACTGAGCTGTGCGTTTTCTGCCTTTTCTTCTCTGCCACTTCTTCCAGTACTAGCTTTAACAGACCAGTTAATAAGAGGTTAACTTTCTTAATGAATAAGTAGTTCAGTTCAGTGAACAAGGAAGATTTTTTTCAACTCACTAAATTTTATGTTCAAAGAGGATTTCCAATGGCAAATCCATCAGTTGTTAAAGCTATCTGATGAAATTTCGTGGTTTTGCCGCTCCTGTGTGGCTATGTTGTAAGAACATAGCCTGGGAAAGGTCAGGAGGGAGTTTGTTCTTCCAGGAGCTGTCCAGGGTCCACGGCTGAACCTACTGCCAGAAGAATGTGATTAGCTGAAGGATGTTTGTAATTAATGTGAACTCTCCCCAGACCATTATGGTGAACTATTAGAGTGTCATGAGTCTTTCTTTGCTGAGCAATAGTCACATTCCGTTAAGATAAATCTCATAAGTGCCTGGGCAAAACCAAGTGAAGTCTTCATTCATTTTAATTTATTTTGTAACTGCTACAGTGAGTAATAGTTCATCAGGGTCAATCTATGAGATAAATGTGTAAGAAAAGTATCTGACACTCTTCTCAGCCATGCTCTTAGGAAAGTCTTCTCATTCTGTTTGAAGTGCCATGTGTTTTCGTTCTGTGAAACATTATTTAATTTTTTAAAATATTCTTGATTCTGCTTTCAACAATTTTCAGATTTCTTTCAACAGTGTAATTCAATCTGTTCTCAAAGTTGTTGTTATCAAATATTTCCAAGCTATCAAGTGGTCCCTCTGTCCATGCCAGTTAACAGGTGATGGCTCAAGCTACTACTGAAGATGGTTAGTTCTTAGGTACACTTCAGTCCTAGAATATAAAAAAGGTGTTAGTTGACTACCCAAGCACAAAACTGAATGCTCTCAAAAAAGGCCAAAAATAAGGTACAAAGGCTTCATTTAGCCATAATTTAAATCTTTCTACATGGTAGAATGTCTGCCCTACAATGCTACTAAGCAGTTCATTCCGTCATAAAAAGTGTTCTTAGCATTATTCATTTCTACTAGTAGGAAAGTAGAACATGTGATATAAAAAAATAAAAGAAAAAGATGTAAAGTTACAGAAAAAAACACTTCTCAGAAGGAGATTATTTAAACCTTGATTTTGCTATGACAGTGTGAAGGGAAGAGGAAACAGTCTTTAAAAGCACTTTATAAATCCCTTTGAAATGGCTGAACGATGATTGGACCTCCTACCTTCTCTTTCCCTCCCTCTCCTTCCCTTCCCTCTCCTTCCCTTCCCTCTCCTTCCCTTCCCTTCCCTTCCCTTCCCTTCCCTTCCCTTCCCTTCCCTTCCCTTCCCTTCCCTTCCCTTCCCTTCCCTTCCCTTCCCTTCCCTTCCCTTCCCTTCCCTTCCCTTCCCTTCCCTTCCCTTCCCTTCCCTTCCCTTCCCTCCTTCCGTTTTCTTCAATTTACCTTCCATTTTTTCCTAGTTTACAATTTAACTAAGAGAGTTCAATATATTCTGCATTCAAAGTCACCTAGATAATTTTCTTCTACTTCAGCCTGTCCTTTACAAAGACAGCAAATGATAGACTATGGTAGATCTCACATTATTTTTCTTTTTTTCTTTTTTTTTTTTTTTCTCAAGACCCATTTGTCTGTCATGTGAGGCCTGGATCTAAAAAAAGAAAGCCAGTTTTACTTACGTGTGTAATAATGGCTTGCAGTCTTTCCAGTAAGCCAGATTTTTAAAAGCCAGAATAGGACCAAAATATTTGCTGTAAATTTCCCTTCAGCATCCAGGCAATTAGCTCATTTTTCTTTTATCTTCCACAAGCTCAGTACTCTTTGATGTTTTCAAAACTGTCAGGGAAGTGGCCTTTGATGTCTTCAAATCAAAACTAGATATCCATCTGGAAGATACGCTTTAGTCAAATGCACATTATTCAGCTCAGTGCAGGGATAACCAGGTGAAATTCTACAGCCCATGTTTCAAAGGTAGTCAACCAGATTAGCTAATGGTTTTTTTGCCATTACATTTTATGAAGCTATAAAAATGAAGCACTATGTATCTTTATGCAGACCCTCAGAAGGGGATCATAAAAAGAAGTAGGAGAGAAAGCAGACGTGGTTACAGAATGATGAATTTTAGACCATGATAGTACATAGAACAGTGGGGAAAAATCAGAGAGATCAGAGTTGGACAAGTTTTTACGCAAAGATGTCCACTGCAGAGACAGCTGCAGAGCTTCCATTATGCAGTTACTCTTTACTGAGAGTAGCAATATAAAGGTAGAATAAAAGATGCCCAAAAGAAACATAGCTATCAAAAAATCAATATCTGACCATGGCAGAGTTAAGTCTACCTTTTCTGCTGCCTATATTCTTGTCTGGGCAAGTTACTAAATTCCATAATCACTCTTCTAAGACATCTTCAGCAGCACTTCAACAAATCTGAAAATATCAGCATAAAGCTTGTATCAGGTAACAGTAGATCTACCTCATTGACTGGAACATGATTTTGAAATTTGTTTTCAGAGCTTTTTATCCAACCTGTGCAATGTCCTATTTTTTGAGGTAAAAACCCTTCAACACCTAAAGACTACTCTCCATTTATATACTCAAGAGTCAACGTCAACCCACTCTGTCACATCATGTCACAGATGTTCACACTAAATATTTGTCCATTGTTGCTCCTAAATCTTTTGAAAGTCACTTCTCACCTATGCCTTTTTTTGATATGCCTCTTCCCAAAGACAGATGAGTTGCATTTGGAAAAGTGTGTTATTTAAATAGGTCCACGTAATCTAGTGATTTACATTGCTTAGTGAGACTTCTTCAATTCCTTGACCAAGGTGCACGTTCTTGGAACACATTGATATTTCATCCTGTCTTCCACACTTCATTTCCCACTCAGATGCTCAGGCATGCAAGACATTTAGATGACCTTTCCTGGAGTCTTCCAGTACATCTGGTAAGTCTGGTACAGTCTTACAGAAAAAAGAGAGAAGAAACTTCTAAACGTGTATGCATTGGCATACACGCATTCTCGTGCCAATATATATGTCCCATCACCTAGTGCATGTGAAAAATTGGACCAAATGGCTGGTATAAAACATACTTGTCTGACAATGGAATTACATTGCTTTCTTACATGTATATTCATTCACCTGGCACTATTCTGGAATTAAATGACTATAACTAAGTAGAATTCAGTTGTCTTCACATTGGAATAAACACTCGACACTGCGTTAAAATTTCAGAGAAAAGTTCATCAGAATATTATCATAAGTGCAAATATTTAAAAGTTTGCACACAAAAACATATGCAAAACACTTGGTGACTGCACACAAGCTGCAAATGCATAGAAATGCAAAAACATGCTTTTTGAATAATGTTTTTAAATGTAGTGCCCACCATACACAGAATGTGTCTTTTTAAAACTTCAAATCTTTATAATTCTTTTTTTTTTTTTTTAGGAGTTTTTAATTACTAAAATTCACCTCTAGGAATAAAAAAGAGAGAACCCCACTCAGTATTCATACCAGCATTTCGATCTCTTCTAATGCACCTATACCTGCAACTGTGAAGCCCTGTCTCTATATAACTTCATTCTAATTCTGACTTTTAGCCATGTAATCAGAGAATAAACTTATTTTTAGGGAGGTTCTTATGTAATCCACCAAACCAAAATAATGTCCAGCAAAGTAGCTTTTATTAATGCTGAGATATGAAAAGCCCCTTTGTGAGAAGCGTTCTGGCACTCACAAACTTCTCTGAAAGAGGTTGCTGAGTACTTCCCTTTTGAAACTTTTCTCTTAATTTTTTCCCCATTTCCCCTGAGTTAAGCCACTATATCTCAGGTCATAGCAAAGGCAGCAGCAGGCCAGAGTGAAGGCTGCTCATGCTGTTGCACATTGAAGAGAGAGTGTTGACCGCTGTGAGAATCATAAACCTCTCAGTTTGATGATCAACTGAGCAGTAAATTAATTAATCATCATTTTATGCCTCATCAAGCACTTTGCTGAGACTCTCAACAGGGGCCAGCTCAATTAGCCAATGGGAAGCAGACTGTTTTGTTTAGCTGGGTGAGTCTTCCATAAACAGAGGAAGCTTTGACAAGCTAATAAATATGTCATCTGTCTGTGTCACTAGCTGCAATGTGGCTCCACCTGTAAAGTTGTGGGATTCTGCTCGGCATGGTGGGTAGCAACTTGAAAGAATGACAGTGAGGTATCCTAACTCCTTCTCAAACAAAGTACTTCTCATAGCTTATCAGGATCCTTAGCCAGTGAATTTGGGCTTGATTATTAGGAATCAGACACTTATTTTTGATTACTGAATCAGATACTTATATCCTTTTAAAACAGATTCCTCTGTTAGGCATAGTAAAACCAGTCAGGTGCATTTATAATTTTTAAATGCTCCTTTCCTTTTTTTTTCTTCCCTAGAGAAAAAAAAAATGCCCACTCCACACAATAAATGCTTGTGGTAACAAGCTTCTCAAGGTAAAAGCTTTTGTTTAAGTGGCAATAATGCTTCTGTCAAAACAGACAGGTTTGAAAAGTCCCTGTATCAAATCCTGCAGTTCCACTGAAGTTACTGGAGTTGCATCGATCTAACTGCAGCCAGAATTCAACTCCTGTCGCATTAGACATTTCATTATTCAGAATGGAAAACAGAAATCTGCGTTTAGAAGTTTCAGCCTTGAACAAAATCACTGACTGTTGCAAATTTGTGCCATTGACTTTCATGTACCTTTACGGCCATAAGGGCCTATTATAAGTTTCTAATCTGATTTTCTCCATAACACTGCCTGTAACCTCTGGCCTGAACAAGAGATAATCACTAACATATCCAATCTTTGCTGAAAGATTTCAGGTGGTGGAAAATCTAGCACATCCTTTGATAAGCAACTCCTATAATTAATTATCATAACCAGTAAAAATGTGCATCTTATTTCAGACTTTATTTTATTTGGCTTCAAATTCCAAATATTTCATTTTCCTAAATCTTGTTTCAGGGGAAGGGGCCACAAATTTCTTGTAACACAGATGTCAACAGAAACAGTTTCTCCCAACTTCTTTATACTCTCTCCTCTCTTGAGAAAATAAACAGTGTTCTTGAGAGACTGCATGGCATTTTCATACACTCAGCAGCCCATAGCCTTGTGCATAACACTGATGTGTTGCCAGAGCTGGAAGGAGCCACCTTCTCCCTCCTTGTTCGTGGTCATACACACTCAAGCTCTAAAGAGATGTTACTTTTCTACAATTTTGTGAGTTTAATGCCACCCTCCTGGTTTTGGACTGCTGAGGCCAACCACAGTGGTAAGATGCTAACACTTCGGTACAATGGTGTTGAGGGGCAGAAGGGATGAAAGAATGACTTCTTAGGAAATGTGTCTACAGAGCCCTCACTTGATTGAAGTGTCAGGGCACAGCATAACTCTTGGTCCAATATAGAAAGTGATTTCGTTTCTGAAAAAGAGGGTGGAGAAACACCAGCAACATTTGGAAGTAGTGACTCCAGGGTCTCCTCAAGTGTCCTTACAGGCTAGAATGACAATTTACTACACCTGCCACTCCAGTTGATAGCAATGGTAGCAGGTCAAGTGGAAACAACAGTTCAAACATTGTAAACCAATTTATAAATCACAGTCAGCCTTAAAACTTCCTTCTACAGTTAGATCATCATGTGAAGGAATGCAGGAGATACTTGCACGTGACTCAATTTAGTCACTAAGAAGATTCTGTCAGTCCTGTGCTCCCACTTCAAAATGTCTGTTTTTTTCTGGCACATAGTTTACCAAAATGTCTAGATTGTTCCATGTGTGAGCACTTCATATGTACAGCTCCATCAGTCTTTGTACCATGGACAAATTTTGTTAGCAAAGGTTTTCTACAGTCCTTCCAAGCCATTGCAAAGGATAGAATGTAACAGAAATCTCTGCTTTCCTTTGTAAATGACTGCACAGTGATGACTCCTTTTAGCTGTTCTATTTTAAACTCAGTCAGTCTGGTTTTAATCCATTTACTTTTCTGCAATGATTTCACACAGGACTAACTTTTGGCTATGTGAAGCGACAAGCATTAGAGCCTTCCAACTGTAAAAAAAAAAAAAAAAAAAAAAGAGCCCGAATGAGCTCTTCACCTCAGTAGAGGTTACTACATTGACATCCTGAATTATGCCCTTTCCCAGACAAAGGGAAAAGGAACAACAATGGGAATTAGGAAATGGTGGAAAGAAGAAAAATAGGAAGCTGCCATTTATGCAGCTTCAAGGATGGTGAGGGCCTTCTGGAATGGTGGAAGGAGTAACAGGATTAATGGGAGCATCTGAGGAACTGTGAGATGGGAAAGTGGCACACAGTGACTTTCCACAAGACCTGGCAGTATAACACATCTAACCTCGAGAAGCAAGAATTGATCCTACCCTTTAGCAGGATGGTGAACCCTACATACATCTGTGCCAGATACACCTAGAGAGGCCTCTCTGTAAGCAAATTTCTAAATCCACTGAAAAGTAATAGCAATTTTATTTGACCAGCCTACTTCCCACAGATCAGACTGATCATCACTGAGTTTCCAGTACCTGGAGATGTGGTTTCATGCTTAGTTTTGAGAAAAGTTTCTCATGGAATTCATGCATGGAAATTAATCACTTTGTTACCATATTTGTGCATGAGAAAGAATATTTGTATTCCTTCATACTTCTTGTTATACTCCTGTAAGCAAAGGCAAGCATTCATGCAGTCTTCAAAATTTTGCTCCTGTTGCCTAGGTAAATTGGTATCAGTCTATTACTCTATTTCTCACAAAACATTCTACAATATGTAGTTATTTCAAGGGATGGGAGGGTGCCAAACAATGCAGCAATAAATTTAATAAATTAAACATAACAAGTTTGTTTTGCTGATAGTCATGAAATGTTTTTTTTCCTGACTATTCAGATGAATGGCTGATATTTCTTTCAAACTCAGCAATTTTTCCTTGCAAGGGTTGGTGTGAACACTGGTTTCTGCTTCAGGTCATGTGGGTTCAAAGCTCTAGAGTTTCACTTTGAATTTGATGATTGCTCACTGAGAACCATTTGTCTTCACTCGCATAAATCAACCTACATTCAGCAAGAATAGGCCATGGTTTCCTCAATGCTTCTAAAAAGAAGGAGTGAGCTTCTAGCACGTTTTTAATGGTTATAGATTTCATAGTGAAAACTTTTCAGAGTGGTATTCAAAACAATTCTTTGGAAAATACATATGTTTCTAGTCTACATATCTCTCACACTTGTGTTTTAATGTCTTTTGAAAACACCAGAGACTTTTTTCAAGCCTATGATTTAAAAAAAAAAAAAAAACCAACCTGAAATGGGCTTCTACTGCACTCACATGGGCCCTGATCCGGTTCTCATTACAGTCTGATCAGAGGCTTTCAGCGACGTCAGGGAGTGCTGGACTGTAGGGCATTTAGTAGCAATATGTTATTAAGAAACCAAGTAGAGACAAATAACATAAAAGAAGAACTTTCCCCCTTTTTACCTTTACTTTCCTCTTCTAGAAATATCTGTATGCCACTAGTCTTAAACCAAGAGCAAATCTGAATTACTTTAGCTCATTTTTCCATTTTGTTTTTGTGGATAATTTTTGGTGATAATTTTTCTTTGTTCACAATGCAAAATTCGCTCTGCCTTGTTCTATTTTACAATAACCATTCTTAAAGATACTTTGAAGTGAACAACCAGAATAATCATAAATCTCACTGTCATACAGACATATGTGAACTTTCTTTTGAAAGCTTCATTGTTACTCATCTATTCTGTCTGGGATTACCGCAGCCCAGTACTTTTCATCCTTTATCCCTTTTATGAAGGACAGAAACTTGAAAAATTTGACAAACTCTAATCTCAACTAAATTACAATTTGACTAATTACATCACATGAAATTTGACCCTTTTGGTTTTGTCCAAGATTAATACTGGAATGTATTGGATGACTTTATAGGCAGTCCCTTTATGCATCCAAAGCATAATGTTGAAATGAAGAAATACATAGCACAAAGAAACTTCACTTAAGAGCATTGGGAATATGACTATGCTGGTGATTAAACAGCAATATCTAATCTGGTTTCAGGCCTACAGCTGAAAATCATCTTTCGTAGAATTGTGCCTGCCAAGGTTATTGTAAAATTATCCCAGGCACCAAAGTGATGAATGGTCCCAGCATTTGCTGTGATATGGATGCCATCCCTGTGGGGCTTCACCAAGCGGGATTTTTCATGTGGACAGACTCACATGGAGGACAGATGGGAAAGAAAACAAAATTAGTTGATCTGTGCTAGAGCAAAAATCCATATTTCCTTTGCTACCCAGATTGTGCACTTGCTTTTTTGCAGACACAGAAATGTGTTCTTAAATTATACAACTCTTCCCTTTTTTCCTTTGTGGAGTGATCTGAATGTTTTATGCTGACCTTGGGTTTAGTGCTGATTTGCATTCTTGAACTTTCATGCCAGCCTAATTTTAGACACGCTAAGCAGCAAGCCTAATATCTAAGTTAGCACAAAAATACTGTGTCTCCAGTTGCATTAATAACAGCTTTAGTCTGATTTTGAAGACAGGCAGTTCTTAACAGTAAAAAAGTTTCAAATGCAAATGATCACTCAAGCTTAGCTTTGTCAAAGTCCAACTAATGAGCTAGTCAAAGAGTAACAGTTTCATTTAGCAGACAGGCAGGCTTCCTAGGCCCCAGTCCTGGGATGATATGAGCAATCCCACTGACAAAGACACTGCAACCAGTGCCATGCAGAATTGGGGCCAATCATGGTTCTGGCAGCACATCTGAGAAAAATCAGCTCTTAGACATTTTAAATGCTTGACGGCAAAAAGAAGTCTCTTTGATACTTACATCATTAAGTGCTTGTGACAGAGAAGGATGGAAGGAGTTAAACTATCCCTTTATTGCATCTGTAAGTGGCGCAGTTTCGATCTGAGATAACAGAAAAGTTACAAAGTTCATCATGTATTTGCCTAAAAAGCAGATTTTGGATATGTCACTATTAGATTGCTTTAAACTGGCCGCATCATTTTAAATGTACTGTTAACTACACATCATCATATTTTGGATGTAGGAAGTATTATACCAACAACTTTTCCAGAGGGGAGAGAAATGCAACAAATACTTTGTGTATTTTTCCATCTACACTTATCTCTTAATCAGATTTCCCAGGGTGAGGGGTTAAACTCAGAAAGCCAGCAGAGATGTTAGGATTATTTAACTGCAGTATAACTAACACCTTAAGAACTGATTTGTCAGAATGAATTGCAGTCCAGAGTGCTCCGAGTTTTCAAACTAAGATAAAAGGCACTTTTTAAAGAATCACAGTTCTTGTTCTAACCATTCCCCCACCCTTGCCTCCAAGGCATTTCTTATAACTCTGATAAAATCACAGACCAGGTGCTCTAAGACTTTCAAAATAATAAATTCCAATCTGTCACTAAAAATAAAAGGTTAAACAAGTTTATAGAGGGAGTTCTGTTCCAGGTGTTATTTTGAAAGTGTATGCCTAATTTATCATTTTTCAGTAATAGTTACAAGTGATAAAGATCATGTAAATACTCTGTATTAGAAATAAGCTTTCATTTTGTCATGCAGATAGTACTAATGACTAAATAGACTTTAATCAGGAGATCTCCACCTACTAATGTTAGGACTTCTTAAGAGTAGTGCTATAATCAGATTTTCTCTAAAACAAAATGCTAACGCTGTAGAAAAAAAAAAAAAAAACAAAATGAAACTCAAACATTGGTTATATACTAGTTTTTATAAGAACCAGAAGCATGAAAACTTTTCACAAATCACCTACTTTGGAATGGACCTTGTATAGGTTCAGTGGGTGCGTCTACCAAGTGGAACGAGGCAATGGAAACTGCTAACATCTTCCATATGTGACAGCCTTTAAATTATAATACCGTTTTGGATACAGTGAATGAACTGTTCTAAAACAGCAGTATGTCAGACGGGTGGCTGGGTTTCCCTGTAGTTTCTCTTTCGCTGTTTTCAGTCAGTGTTACACAGTTCTAATTCTGCTATCTCGTCCATTATTTATTAAAGTCTATAGCTAAAAAAAATACCACAGGTTTTGCCCAAGAGGTCTGAAACGTGTGCTTTGGCCCACCATAAATCAGAGGGAATGCTATAGTTCTCAGCCATTTTGAAGTCAGGAGAAAAATCCAGGCTCCGGTTAAACAAAGTGCATAGGTACATTCTTGAGTCCCATTCAATTCAGTGCTTTTCCCCTTTCTGCAGAATGGGTTGCTCAGTCTCTGTCAGATTCTGTGGTTTCGAAATCAAGTACGGCAGCATTTAGGGTGGCATTATGCTGCAAGCAGGTAGTAAAGGCTTATGGATAGGCTTCCACAAGTCTATATATATATTTCACAGGCTCCATAAATGAAGAGAGGCTGCCTCGCTCAACAAGGAACAAAATTTCTCTCCTGTTACTATGCTACTTTAAAATCTCTCTCATATTTCCCCAGCTTTCAAAAAAAAAAGTTTAAAATTGTTCTTTCTGTTTAGCCCCTTCCCTCCCTGATCCCATACAAATACAGTGGCAGAAGTCAACTGCCCTGAAACTTTCCTGTCGAACTAATATTCAGAAAAGTCATGCACAGAGCTCACTCTAAGCTTAGCTTGTATAGATTGCAGAGGTGAACTTACAAACTCTTCAGATACAATTAACAGATGAACTCAGGGCACTTTCCTGTATAAAACTTGAAAATAGTAAAACTGCAGATTGAACAGAACTGAAAAGGGGCGTCCTCGTACGTGGTTAAAGACTGTTCTTTAAAAGGAAAAGAAGCTCTTCCCCATGAAATCTTCTGTTCCATTTTGAAACTCTAGGGAAGATTTATACCAGCTTCCCTCAAGGAGCCAAAAAGAAGATGAATGACTATAGCTATACTACATAGCTGTATTGAGGTTACTCAATGTGGAAGTAAGCTTCTACTGCTAACACACAAGTAAGCTGAAGTTTCCATTGCTTACTCATAAGATTACAATGCAAGTTTCACAATGCATACAACAGTGAAACTGCAGTGTTGTGGCTGATTCTGTGTGTTTAACTCTGTTGGTTTTAATATGTAGCTATTACCCTTAAATGTGGAGTCTTTTAGCAAGGCAAGTAAATTACTTTAAATTAATACTTCTAATTTTTTAGGAACAGTAAAAGAATCATTGTCCAAGTAATTTGTGGTAGTTCTTATTAAATAGTAAGCAGATGAGTTATTTAGTATGAATTGAACTGAGATAAATGAACTGGTAATTTCTTGAAACTAAAAACAATTATTCAATTTAGTATGTAAAAATAACACTTGAAAAGTTACTACTAATTAATATTGTTAGTTCTTACTTAGATGCCATAACTAGCTGTGCTCTATTCTGTACTCTTGTAGAGCGTGTAAGATGCTTTGCATTACTTGCAAAATGGACATTTCTTTTACCCCTTCAGGGTAGATGAGTTTTGAGTGTTCTATATTCATACTGCATTTCTTTCTTTTAGGCAGGAATTTATATCTTTTTTTTTTGAAGATGAGAAATATTTGGGCACACCAAAGTTATTTTGTCATAGTACATTACTTCTGATAGATAATGAAAAGAATTAATAATTAAGAGTTTCACAAAACCTTTAGTTTACAGCTAGAGAGAGCTGGGAGGAAATGGTGGTACTGAGCTTCAGCACCAGAGAGCAGCACCATCTAAGAATTGTGATTCAAAGTTCCTCCCTTGAACCCCAATCCTGTTCTGGATGAAACAGACATGCCCTCAGCTCTTTGGAGTTATAGAGTATATAATTCTCCTTTTGGATAACTTTCCCAACTGACATATGTAAAAAGGGACCCATAGCAATGCTAGGGGTTTTTTACCACTTTGACATATACCCAACACATTCGCTTGTGGAATAGCATCGGTAAGTAGCCCAAGTTTTCACACCAGAGCACATGATTACTCTAGATCTAATATGATCTGGAAAAGGACTGTCAACCATAAGACCAGCTCCGTACCCCAAACAGATGAATTTGGGTTAGCAATACCTAGCCCTTTATTTTCTTTTTTTTAGGATTTATAAATAACAATAATGTCAAAGTGACTAGTAGACATTACTGTTCTCCTTGGGAACAGTTCAGCAATGCCCTCTGGCAGTTTTGCGCTGAGCATGGGAGCGCAAAAGAAAGTCTAAAAAGCATGCAATTACCCCCAGGAAATAATCACAATGCAAAAAGCACTGGATGGTACAAGTGACATTCCAGTAAACGAGGTGAACTTGTATCATCGCCCTGCTTTGCCTCAGGGATATTCCTGCCAAAGGAATATCATCCAGTTCCAAGAACAGCCAAGGACAGAGGTGGGGCTGCGCATCAGCCGTTCCAGCTCTGAGCCTCAGGGAGCCAGAAGTTGTGGGCAAAGGAAACTCCTGCTAAGCCAAGCACTGACATTGCAACTCCCAAAAGCCAGGGCAGCAAAGCTTGCTGGAGGTGATTTTTAACCACCAGGTTGGAAAACAAACCACACCCAGAGCAGCCTTGCTTATATATGAGACTTTCTTATTCCAAACTTAATGATTAAGAGAAATATGAGAAACAAAGTGTTTTTTATGCCTAGCTCTGTTCACAGTCACTGTCATGGAAGCAGGATCAAATTATTCTCTCTTCTTGGACTATGTTAAACTTCAAAGTTTAACCAAATGCTGGATTTCTTTCAATTCTAACCTTCTTTCAGTCTCTGCTGAAGTCTCTCTTTGTCTGCAATAGGTAGAAGCTATACCCAAACCACACTGCAGAAACAATGGCTGGAAGAGCAAACAATTAAGGTGAATGCGGCCAGGTTTTATCCAGAAACTTTTCCCACTCACTACAACCTTTTAAACCAACTCAGCTAGCCTTACATATGTACACACAAAACCTCTATTTACCTAGGTAGATTTTCTTACCTAGCTACTGTTTCCAGAGGCACACAGAACAGCAGCATTTGGTACATGGTACTATTGTTCTCTTTAACTTACTTTCAAAATGCCTTCAAATATTGCATATTGACCATTTCAGAATTGGAATCAACTCTTCCACATTTTCAAGATGCCTTCTGGGAATATACAAAATAATGCCGATAGGACAAGAAATTAATGCACTTACATACCTCTTTTCTGTCTCTGGATTGCCACTATTATAAAAATGGAATTTGACTTGAAAGTCTGCAGTGTCTGAATACACTTTTGGCACCCTCAGCTGATCCGTACTATGAAGCTCTGTACTACAGTGCTGGGTTCTAGACACTTGGTCAAGCCAAACCCCTCTTCTGAGCCTTCCAAGGTATGCTGTCAATAATGCTCAGAGATGGGCCTGCCAAAACCGTCAGATTATCTGCTCTCCAAATAAAAAAACCAAGTATACAAAAATGCTTAAGTTGAATTTGCCTCAAGCACTTTTACCTCACATAACCGGCACTTTTAGAAAGGTCCTACTGACCTTGGAAGCATATTCGAACATGGCTGAACAGTTCTTGAGCAATTTTTCCAGTGAATTAGGCACAAACAGGCATGTGTCATTAGGCACACATGCAGCCTTTTCTATCTCCTCTTTCGCCTTAAAAATTAATAATTTCTTAAAACTGCCATGCAAATAAAGTCACAGCAAGCAGTATGTCCTAGTGTATTACTGGCTCATGTTTGGTATCTGCAATTACTTAGCTAGATGCTTTGTAAACACCACAGGATTGAGTTCTGACCAGAGACCAGTTAGTCAAATGCATTTATCTTTTCTGACATTCATCTTAATCACAGAATTATCATAAACTGGAGATGTGAACTGACTGTGCATAGTTTTGTTACCAAAGAGGGAAAACTTATGAATTTGGGAGCATTGACACTGTGTATTAAACTCAGTCATCAACTTTTCACAAAGGTAAAAGCTACACCAGTGAAAGCAGAGAATAGTGATCAATGTACTACATGCTGTGCATGAAGTCTGTCTATTCACTAGTTTTAAAATGTTTTAGGAAAGTGTACAAAACCATGCCACTGCTACAATTCTCGCATAAGTCTTCAGCTCTTATTTTGTTGCCAGGTGATTCTACAGATCTGCTCTTTTTCCTGCCAATTGGTTGTCAGACATCATTACCCCAGTGCTATCAGTGCTTTGACCTGGGCAGGGAATCAGTGTTACATTGGTGCTACTGCACTGATGAGTACCCACTACTTGGCTGCCTTTCTCCATTTCCTCACCTGTCCCATCAAGTGCCATTCTTCATTGGCATCCATTCTGCCCATCAATCATTCTTTCCTGCACCCATACCTTAACTCTCAAGTTGGCTTTCTTTCCTTCATGAGCTTCATAACTCCACTACCTTTCTTTCCTCCTCTCACACTTCTGTTTCTTCCTTTTCCCTGTGGGTCATATGAAAAAAAATTTTTAAAAATTGGGAGGAGAGAAAGGGAAAATGAAACATCTTGTGTTATGAGACAGCACCTCAACTAGAAAAATGATGACTCATCTGTAGCTTTCAGCACACATCTTTTTTGTACAGTACTCTGACTGGCACCAAACATAAACATCTGTTACAATGAGAATCTCCACTCACCATTCCACCTTGTTTGTTCACACTTTCCCACGTTGATAACATGTTCCAAGACCTTTCTTGCTTTAACATCGTGTACTATGGAAACAGCTTTGGGCTGCTATGAAACACTCATCCCAACTCAATCAAAATGTAACACAAGCCTTAGCTCTATATTTTCATCTGCACATGGCAGGACACTGTACAAAGTTCAATACCATTATCCCACTTCACAAAGGGAAAGACCAGGAAAGAGAAACTGATTAATGCAACAAACCAGTAGCATAGCCACACAGTCACTAAGGCATACTGCCACACAAAGCGAGAAAGCCATCTACAGCCTGAGTAGAAGTCCAGTCCCTTCATTGCTACAGCTTCAGCTGGAACTTCAGCTACACAAAGAATGTGGGGCTGGATTCATAATGGGCATTTAATGATGTTTGCTTACTTTCTTATAATGTTTATAATTGAAATGCCTATATAGGACTGTTTTCTTACAGTTTAGAAAACATCCACCAAAACTTAGGAGTAATTATAAACCAATATTAATTTTAAAGACTAGCTAGGCACATAGAAGTTTTTATGAAACTGTTAAAATAGAATTATGCTATTTTGCTCAGTGGCATGCTAATTCAACTAATATGATTCCACAGTTTCTTTCAAACATATATTTGCAATGTATATTTGCATTAATTTATAATGGGGCAGTAAGTTAGTAAACTGCACTACTCCAAACTCTACTATTCATTAGCGCAAGTAAGTACAGACAATTAACTACCTTGGAACTTTTATTCAGAATTAAGAGAGGAGGGAAACGTGAGAGCAGTTGAAAGCAAGATTTCTCAGGAAAAAAAGCAAGGCTATTTAATGTTCATTTCAATTTGGTTTGATGTTTATTTGTTTTTTCAGGTTGCAGTAAGTGCCTTGTTATGATCACGTGAAAAGTTATGAGAGAAAAGAAAGAAAGCTTTGTAGGGTTTATTTGTTCCAACAAAAGCTAGGGGAATTAAATAAAAACAAACTAAACATAAAATATGTAAAGATAGTACATGTTGCAAATTAATAGCTTATTTTCAAAAAGGAAATTTAATAAAGCAATGCCGTTAGCTATTTGAAAACTGGAAAAATGATACTTAAACAGGCCAGGAACATTGGCAAGTTTTCCTACCTGAGCTGGAGTGTGTACAACTAGTTATTATACTTATTTTATTTGCAATCAGAATGAACTAGAAGATAATATTGTTCAAACATGTAACTGGAAATATCATTGTCTTTCCAAAATATCACATGACATAAATAATATAGATTTTCACTGCAGGATTTTAAAAGCAAGGTGTTCTTCCATGTTCACTGGGTCTGTAATTCCATCACATAAACCTAAACTACTACAGTTCATTGTCAGTGAACTCTGATACAATTTTGAATCCCAAAACTAATTTTTGCTGCTGTAATATACTGAAGGAATTAAAATCAAAGTGATACTGCAACAAAAAAATATTCCTCTCCACAATATGTAATTGTGATTAAAAAGAATGTAAAATCAACCTATTGTCATAATCTCAACATAAGTAGTATTAATGATAGCACAAATGCTTGGGTTTTAAGTGTCTGCACTGAAAGATATATTTGATGTTACAGTTACCATGGCAACTACTCAGTTTCAGTGCATACTAGCGTATACAGTTGTGTAAAAGCTGTTGATGCATGAGACCTCACTGTGACAGCCTTACATTGTATATTTATATATAATTGTTTTCTTTCTTTCTTAAATTGAAAGAAATTTCAAGAGAGTAACATCTAGCTGTCCTGCAACTTAGTGTTGGTTATGAGTGGTGGTAGGATCTTTTAATAGCAATGTAGAAAGAACAGTCACACAGAGAACCAACGAGGAAGGAGAAAAAGTTTTCATTTCATTGTTTCTTGGCTGCCAAACCAAATTTGTCGTGTGAAATAATTGTTCATTTCTTGCTCATTACCACTTACAGATTTTTTTTTTTTTGCTCGGACAGACTTTTGTTTTGGACTTTCCAATCTGAGTCTAACCATTATTCAAACATTTTTAGAAAAAATAGCCTTGCCAAATAAAAAAAATACTGATCATTTGGCCTGTCTTGTATATATCATACAAAGTCTGTCATAACTTTACAACTAGGAAGAGAGTTGTGCTCTACAGGTCAAAAAAAAAAAAAAAAGGCAAGATTAATGAAAAAACAAAAGAGGCCAAAGAATCTTGGAAAATATCCAGAAACTTCGCAAGGGCTAGCATGGGTGCATCTGAAGCATGAATTAGTTCTGCAAAACAAAACCTTTGTTTTGGAAAGGAAATTATCAAGAAAGAGTTTGGTGCAAGTTGTTAATGAAAAGTCCTTCTGGGAAGTGGTAGCTGGACTTCATGAATAGTCTTCCTAAGAACCTAAGTCAAATTTCAAAACCCCAAAACCTTGTTTCCTGTTGAGTATTAAAACTCATCAGAGGAGCATTGAGGCTACACCAGAGAGGATGCACCTAAACTTTCTTGTCTTGCTGTTACCATTGGTGGCAAAGTGGTGTTTACTATGCCAGCTTAAAAGCTGCTGGCAGCTCAGCAGCTGGCATCCCATGTCATGGGATGCAGAGAGGCTTACAGAACTTGGTAGACTCAACAACAGAGTCCTGAAATTTGAGTCTTCACTGCAGAGGTGGGTGACACAAGTTTTCCAAGACAGAGGGTCAGAAGAGCCATCTCCCCTACTCGTGTAAAGAGCTCCCCCATAGCCAGACTCAGTGGTGGGGCCCAACCAGAATGAATACAGCTTTCTCCTGGCTGACATGCCTCTGTCTCTTTCCTACCAAGGTTTTTTGGGGGGGCAGGGAGAAGCAGGAGGACAGGGGTAGGAGGAAGGGGAAAACTCACCCCTATCTGCTCTTACCCAGATATAGCCTGGGAACACACCCACATGAGACAGCTCTGAATTAGTCTAGGCATAGCCAGCCGTTCAGGTCACATTCCCTCCAGCTCTCCTACCTTGCCTGCCTGAAGCCATCTCTCTTCATGGTTATGTGGTCTACCTCAGGTTTAGTTCACCCCAACTGTGTGTACCTGCCGCACAGCGCCAGAGCTGTGGAAAGAGGGAAGCACTGGTGGAGGTCTGGAGAGCAGGGAGATAACCCCAAGTTACGTTCTGGAGAAAGTAGCAGTCTCAGATGCTGCCCCAAGGCAAAGATGGCTGTCTACTGCCCCCAGCTGCCTCTCCCAAGGGGCGTGTTGTGGGGCAGGGATGGTTTAACAGGTTTCAGAATGTGTGGTGATGAGGGCAAGGCAGAGAACATAATGTAGGTCTGCAAGAAAAGCATTTCAGATCTTCTTTTAGTTCTTATTGCTGCCCCTCTGGTAATCTCTGAAGCTCATAAACTTCCCAAAAAGCTGTTCCATGTTTGAATGCTTTAACTTATTAAATATCTGTATGTGGGTTTGGTTCCAAGATCTTCAAATTTTTATGATTTTCTGAAGTTAAGATTATAATAATTTATTTTCACAGATGCCTGAATCTTTTTGTGTTCATCCTAATAGTTCTTATTAATTTCTTCAATCATATATGTTTAGAAAAGGAAACTTAATCTCAAAATCTGTGCCAGACATAAGTCCTTGTGTAGGCAGGGCTCTGTCCTTTCCTCTGCTGGTAGCCATGGCACCATTTTTCTGAGAAACCCTTCATGATGACTTCAGATGTATCTGTGTTGTCTCTTCCACTTGGGTGGTGGAGGCAAAGGAGAACCAAGCAGAAAGCAGACCTAGGCCTGACAGAGAAGATATTTATGTACCTAATGGGGGGACTTCTGTGAGGGTCTGAAGATAGCCACTTGGATGCCCATCTTTTCCATTGTGCTACCTCACTATTTTTCAGTAAAGGCAAACTAGAGCAGTGACAAAGGTCACCCATGCACACAGACTGAAAAGAGTAGTCCTTTTCAGGGAATAACTAATATAACCCCTTCCTCACTATGGATTTAGGGGAAAAACTTCTCCCACTTCAGACAGTAGAGAAGCAGATTCTGCAAATGCTTGGCTGTGCTTCAGCCATTTGCTCAAAGCTCACAGGGATTGCTGTCAGAATCGCATGGACATGATAGCAGTTATCCTAATACATGAGCTGCACTCACATGCCCATGATACACAAACAAGGTAAGAGATAGAGTTACCAGGCAAGAATCCTACAGATAACATAGCATTCCTTCTGCAGGGTCTCCAAGGGCTCCTCTGCAGGCTGATGCAAAACAGCTTGTGGGGAAATCTGTTTCTTCTCCCTCCTTTCTTTTTTTCCCCTCCACCCAAGAATACCCAGACCAAATTTCCAGAATATCTGTCTGCTCTTCCATATTCACTCTTCAGGAGTTATATGCAACTTGCACTGTCTGCCAAATGCCTTTCTTTAGTAATTATTGACGTCTTTTACTGTTAAATATTCTCCACAGTTTCTGGAGAATATTTGGAGAATTTAAATATTCTCCAAGGTCCAAATATGTTTTCTCTTGAATGACCACCAACAGGTACAATCACTAGGACTACCATGCTGACCACATGGATGTATGACCCATGGCCAACAAGTTGTCAAGAGAAAACTGTACAGACTGCTCTTACAAAAATCAGAGGGGATTTACCCCTGCTGGGAGCAGAGGTGCTCCCAGCAGGACCCAAGAGGCACAATATTTAGCCCTCTTATAACAAAAGAGTTTGAACCTTCCACATAACACTCAAGGCTGAGCCTCCTCATACCTGGGAGGACTGGCTGCCAGAAGAACCACGCCGGACTTTCCACTACCTTTGCAGTGAGCTCCCATTTTGACTGATCAGGCAAGGGCCTCTGGGAGGCTTTGTGAACAATTGTTAGTGCTGTGGGGTTGACAGCCTGCTTTAGATCTCTGATTCTTTTCTTTTCATTTATGTCATTCTAAGCATAAAATAGTCTTTCATCTGTCTGTCAGTCCTGGATTGGATACAGCTATAAATTGCAAAGGCCTACAGGGCACAGAGTTAGAGGCCTCATGGACACACAACTCAGTTGGAGGGTGAGGTTACGATTAAGAGAAAAGTTTAAAGCTTCTTCACAGAACTTACTTTAACTTTCAATATTTCAGGGTTTTTTTGATTGAATAACCTTTGAAAATTATGTTACCAATTATATTGCTTGTCTCTATTACTAGGAGAACTATTAGTAAAAATTGATTATTATTGTGAACAAAAATTTGCTACAGTGAGAAGCGAGCAATCCAACTGAGAAACCACTTCAATTTGAGGAAGTCACATATCTTTTCCCATTTTTCTGAAAGCAAAGAATAGCTGGCAATGAAATAGTACAATGAGAGGAGTAATTACTATCCAATACACCCACACCTGAGGCCCTAGGCTTGAAACTATGAAAGAAGGGTGTAACAGAAAGGTGTACCAGTCATTGCTAAGACTGTTACATGTAATCATGCTGCAGAGCAGGCCTACTTAGGTGGTCATATGAATAACTCTAATCCCTGCTGGAACTTTTATGCTTGCTCCTCTTGAGTTTGACTGCAACTCTGTTGGGACACAGAAAAAAACTGTGATGGTTTTGTAATTGTGGAGTTTGCATCATCATGCCCCTACATCAATGAAATGTAGTCACAAATTGCAGTGCACTTTTTACACAAAGTTTTGTAGCCACAACTATGTGAATGACTGTCCTTTAGTGGCATTCAGATGTAGCACTAACTCAGTGTATGGAAGCAATTGCTTTATCCAGCTTAAACCATGACAGGTTACTGAAAAATTCCTTAAAGTTTCAGGTTGGGCAAGTTCCCAAGGAAACATAAAATGTTTTAAAGCCTTAAAAGACTTCCAATCTAGTACTCCACAAAGCTATTGCATTGGTACTTTAATGAATAAAAACAAAACACTTCAGTGGTTTATCTCAAGTGAGTATACTTCAGCGCAGCTTCTTCCAACGTCCAAAACCCTACTCACTGATAAACCTTAATGCTGTTCTTTTCTCATGGGCAAGCAGTCTGTGAAGACTTGACCAGGTCAACAGAAGAATTGTGCATCTGGATATACTCATGTGTCAGCCAGCTCAAGAAAAGAGTGAAATTTTTCTCGCAAGCAACGAAGATACAGCCAATAAAACCGCTCATTAGAGAGTAGATATCCTCCTGTTAGCATATGTGTCAGTCACGAAGGCATCCTTCCCTTCTCCCCTCTCCTCTCATTTTATAAACAAGATTAATTTTGTAACTAAGACTTAGCAAAGACCAGACCGGTATGGCGGACATGTATTAGCCCAGTGGCTGATTCTGCATACAGTATGTACATATCTTTGAACTTGACTGCACAGCTTGTCAAGTCATATCTTATATCCTAGACTACTCCTCCTGCCCACCAAAATCTGCAGTCCTAGATGCTTGGAAACCAACTGCCACCTAGTCCAAGCAGTAGAATACAAAGTACTAACTAGGAAGAAAATAAGATACTTGACTTCCAAACATCCATATTAGCCACTGGATCACATATTTTCTCTCTGCTGGCAAGAGAATATATACATCCCAGATGATATTTTATTGCTGATCCTTATGGGTAGTGAAATGTTTAACATCCTTTTATGCAGCTGGGTCTGCATGAAGGCAAACAGTAACTCAATTGTTGGCATTCTGAAGTAGGGTACAGAAAGTTTACATTCTAATAGCAACCTCAGTGGTGATACTTATGGCTGCCTACAATAGCATTACAGGCTGGTTTTTTTCTTCTTTTAAAGGCTAGTGACATTCACATGATGCAAAACTCTCTTACAAGCTTTATAATGGAAAAGTCTTTACAATCTTTCAGCTATGGCCTGCCACAAACGAAAACACAGTTGTTATATTCTGAGAACTTAGAGTACACTATGATTGTGTCATATTTTGGCAGGCTTGAAAGTTCAAATATATAATTGCAAATTTTAAGAAAGAGGTCTGCCATTTCCCTGCGGCAGCCTGTAACTTGAATGTCATTGGAAAAATGAGAGTCAGTGGCCAGTCAGACCGCCACTGATGCTGCAACTGTCTGAACATAAGTATTTCCTTTCTGTTGATTGGCTAAAATACCATTGTGAGTTGTTGGAAATCGTGGCCATTTTGGTAAAGGGTTATTGAAATAACATTGGAAAAAAATAAGCCAAAGGCAGTAAATTTTATAGCCACAATTTCATTTCTTGCAATGTATATTTGAAAGTTAGTGAGACAGTAGCTATAAGATTTTTGGAGAAGCCAAAAGGTTGTACAGGAGCCATTTATTAGTGGAAGAGTTCCAAAAAGTTCAAATTATTTCTAAAATTAGATCTTCAAGAATTTTGCCTTCAAATTTGAACTCATAAGATTTGACGAGATGTGCTAAATTATTCCTGTAAAACAGAAGCTACACACTACACAAAGAGAATTAAATGGGAAATTAAATCAAACCGTAAGTCAGAAGTACTGCAGTAATGAGATCATATTTTCCCCTTTATTTCCTCCCACTTCAGGTCCTTCTTGAAGTTCTCAAAGGAAGCAAATAAAAAACATGTTCTAGTGAACTTCTATGTTTTTAGATATAGGGATATTCAGTTAGCTGAGCTCTTCTATGCATTCATGCCACATATGTACTGTATTATTTCTCTTTTGTGTTAGTCCAAAAGCACTTTTGTAAACCATCAGTACATAGAATATTATGACACCATCACACCTGGACAGCAAAAAAGCCATGGCCTAGGTTGGCCTCAAGAGTGAGCTACCTTGCCTCTTTGTTCCTTCAGGTCAGGAATATAGCACAGTAGAGAGAGGGTACATCAGTCTTCCTGTCTCTTTTGCACTGAAAAGAGACATGTCTCCTCCAGGATCACTTGCGTAGCCATTTATAATAATAGAGTCCATTACAGATCAGAAATATGTACATGCTCTCCCCTCTTAGTGACATTCAGGCATGCAGTTCTTCCTAACAAGCAGGGTTTTTTTGTTTTACAGTATTGGCAGAGCTGAGGATGGCTCAACAGGCATTAGAAAAGCTAGTAAATTCTGGTCTGCCTTTTCTAATGAGAGTGATTTTTACTATAAAGCTAAGTTCAAGTGTCTTCTGACGGTAAGCCAGATTTTCATTTTTTTAGTTTTAATAGTAGAATAAATTAAATAATACAACAAAGTCTAATACAGGAAGGGGACCCTTATTAAAACAAAATGGAACTTCATGTGTTTCTGACTGTTTGAGCCTGAGGCTTCTCCCAGGTGCTAGTAATATATTGGCAGCCAAAGTCAGGCAAAAGTTCAAGGAAACACTTCTCTGCTTTTAAAAATCTGACAAGCAAAACTTCCAGTTACTGTTTTGAATAAATGATTTATAGCCAACTTTCTTAGGATCAGTTATCTGTCAAGGATATTTTGCTGAGAGTCCACCCCTTGAAAAATCTGTTAATTAACTGATCTGCCCAGGTAGTGAACTATTTAGTGAAGTACAGCATTTACGGCATAGAACTTTTTTGCATGATCCTAATCACAAAACAAAAGTAGTCATTCAGCCTTGGGAAAAGACTTAACTTCTGCACTTTAATGCATCCACGATCCACTTTTTCTTTCCTTTGATTTTTACTGCTGTGAGATCTATTATGTTGTAGTACAGCAAGAGTCTGGCTGAACTATCACTCTCCAGCCTTCACCCGTAGACATAACTTTGACTGTGAGATTTTTTAATATACGCTTTAGAATTGTTCTGTTCTGTCTTTAAGATTAAAAAAGGGCGTTGTTTTGTTTTTTAAAATTTTTGTAATAAAAAAATGTAGAACGTATTGTTTCAAATTATAAATGCTTTTTTTTTTTAGCAAGGTAGTAACTTAAAGCAAGCTTATACTTAACTCATTTTAAGGCTACTTTATACTTGTAAAGTAATATGCAGAGGTCTTAACTGAGAATATAGATACTCACATTATTTAAGGGTAAGATTGTTTTAATGCATAACACTGTGCCCAATCCAGTATGCTATAATCATCACAGAACACACTGAGCTAGTGGAACAAAAAATTACGTATAAAATAATGACCCCTTGGAAATGCATTTAATTTACTGATACATGCAGCCTCTACTTTCAAAACTTAATAATTCCACTATTAAACCTGTCTGATTTGCAGTTAGATTTTCACTGGAACAGCTATCTTATTAAAAAGAATTATTAAAAAGAAAATTAAAACACCTGTGAAGTTTGTTTCTCATGCAGAGATAAAGTTGTGATCTAAATGTTGGCTATCTAAGAAACAGGCTCCCAAGTACCCAAGAATGTTTTTTTGCACTTTGATCACATTTCAAAATGGAGAAAGAGACAATATACCCATTCACTGTGGTGAACTGCATTCTGTGAATGACGAATGTGGGTATCCTTACAGAAAGAGACAGTATCCTGGAACTCTAAACAGCAAGCATATCTATTGTATATTTTCAATAAAAAGTCAATACAGTTGTTGATTTTTAGTCATTCCTCTTCCTTATTCAGCTACTGCCATCTGCACTTATGCTTTCTTCTTGCAGTTCAGAATTGAACCTCTGTTTTAGACTTAGAACCTCGAGATTAATAGTCATAGATAAGTTATATGTTAAGTTCACGCTGACGTATACACCTAGGCCACAGCATTTGCAATATTAAAGCCTTCCACCATTTTTACTATTTGGCAAATGTAGTAATACTTTATTCTCTTAATTGGGTTAGATTTTAGAGGGGGGGAAAAGACCCCATATAGCTCCTGTTAACTGAGAGAGGTTTACTGGAGATTTTAATTTTTTGTTGAGTTTTTATTTGCTATTTAAATGGGGGCACTGATTTACAATTGCATCAGAACCCCATGACCCTACTGAAGGATCTGTGGCAAGGTACAAATTTCTGAGAAGTGATTTCTTAAATGCCAGTATAACTAAACTGCACTACATTAACATTTGGCTTCTCTGGAATGGGAGATTTACCACTACAAAAACAGAAGGGAGAAGGGCAATATGTAAATGATAACAGATTAAAAAGGGAGAAAACCTAAACTTAAGTGGAACAGTACTAGAGAATATTTCACATTCTGGTTAAATCAAGACCATAATTGAAGTATGATGATCTGATTTGTAGCTATCTTTCTTTTTTGTTTGTTTGGTTTTTTTTTTCCTTTGAAAAGGGAATGTTAGAGATCTCAATTAGTGGGGAATGAGATACAATAATAAATTCAACAGAGAGTAAAACCATCTTGGTCTTTCACATTTGTGTATTACTGGGTTGATGTGCTCTCTATGTATGTTTTCACCCATTCTTCAATCCAGCATAAGACATTTTTCTAGAAGAAATTACACAATGTAGAATATATCCCAGAAGGGCTGGATTACACTATGATAAAGTTCTAAGGAGATATTGCTAAGTATTACTATATTCATCACTGGGCACTGCTTTTGAGACTTCAGAAAGACAATCAACTAAATGAAGAAAAGAACGTCCTTTCAAATAGTAGATCTATCCATAGACAAAATAAATTATTCAGCTAAAACATGTTTCTGAATTCTTGGATTTATTCCCAGTTTAACTGGCAATTATTTAGCTCTTTCTTGGTGGGGAGAATTTCCTTTGTCTGGATAAAGTATTGAAACGCATTTTCAGATGTACAAAAGTGGATACTGAATTTTCTTTGTGCCACAGAGTTAGAAAATATTATTTTAGCAATTTACAAAATACTGGGTTTTATCAAGGCCTAATTCTTACTCATGTATGGCTGATAAACACCATACCAGCAGTGTGAAGAAGTATTAAATGCATATAGTTCATTTAAAATGCCTCTAGTCTGATAAAAGTTAAGTTTGTAATAGGAATTACTGTATTTGCAATTTTATTCCTTTATTTTCTTACCAGAAAAAATGGGAGGAAATTATTTTTTTCTTTTTTTATTGAATAGATCACCTTCTGACCACATGACTGAGAAATGGACTGAGATAGTCAGTTAATTCTGGGTACAACTTTCTTTCCCTTACTTTCTGTAAAATTTGTTAAAGGAGAAGGTTTGCCTGAATAATCACAGACACATTAAACTATACTCTTACCACTATGTCAAATAAGAAAATCATTAAAAGGGATTCTAGTCCTCAAAACTCCTTCAGTACATGATTCAGGAGCTGCCTAGCTGAGCTAACTTTCCTTGACTTCATTCCACTGACAACCCAATCAATGGACAGGAATCCCTTCCACCCCCAAAAAGTCCTGGAAGAAGTCATCTCCTTGTGCAGAGCAACTGAATTCCACTCTTAGTACGCTCTCATACCTTATTCTTGAGATCCACTTGATTAGGTCCACAACAAGTAGAAAAACTTAGAAAAACTCCAGTATTTGTTTTTTTTTAGCTAAAGTCTGACATAAACATTGTGCTTTCCTGACATGTGTTAACCACCTTCTTGGACAGATATGAAAAAACTCTGCCTTGGAGAGTTAGGAAGATGGAAGAGTGAATGATGTTTCTTCACGTGGAATCATAGAGAAGACCTCTGAAATATCTTGGGAAAGATAACTCTAAAATCCAGTTAGACAAACAAAATTGGACGATGTTTCAGAATTTTCCCTACTAATGAGCTTGGATTTAACCATCCCCTAATGAGTGTTCTCACAAATTAAAAAATAAAGATTTTTAAATATGAGATAAATATATTTATGGAAATATTTCAAAACATTAGGAGAATTTTTGAAATTGTTACACAATCCTTAATTTGGTTGTTGGTTTCTATTATAGCCAGGTATTCAAACTGCTGGACCTCTGCTCTGTAAACACATATATAGGTACTTTGGAACTAGGAACACAAGCACTACCATTGAAACATGAGAGGAATGGTAAAAATAAACAGTTAAGAGAAATCCCAGCTAAAATAAAGAAGGAATAGTGGTCATGAAATAAAATGTTAAACTTCCAAAAGAAACTTGAACAAAACAATAAGAAAAAGACCCAAACTTTTTTCACTGTTTTTTGTGCTGGGAAAGAGGGAGACTAAGATCATTTTCATGAAATCAGTTGAACAAATCATGTCCCTTCTCTCTTCTCAGAAGAAAGGAGATAAGATTTGAAATAAAAGCTTTTAAAATGAAAATAAGGTTTCATTTAAAACCAGACAGCACTGACCAAATAATGATGAAAGTGCAAATGAGAAATAATGCATTTTTTGAAATAGTGAAAAAATTACATTTTAGCCATGTAACTAGAAAAGAGGAGATATTTCCTTTTTACACTGTAGTTCACACCCAAATACATTAGCAGGTGGAGGGTGGGGGGGGATTATAACAGTCTGATTCTTTCTAGCTTGCTGTATATTATGATTCTTCTGAAAAGCTGTAGCTAAGCAGCCAGGGCATAGCTGCATCTGTGATTTGTCCTGGCTCCACAACCTGAGTCTGAGGGGAGCTTGTGGCTGGAGGGGAGATTGTTATTCTCCAGAGTCACATCAAACACACACAGCTGGGTGCTGCTTTTGGAGCACCTGGTGAAACTGGCAATAGGGGAGAAACACAGCAAGCAGCAAACCTGCACCAAGGGTGCAGAATAAGAGACATGCTGTGAGGAGAACAAGAAGCAGAGCATCAGGAGTAACAGAAAGTAGATTATTTTCTAGAAGACTCCAGGGAATATTTGGAGTTTTCCCAATCAAAGAAGCCAAAGGTTGTTGCTGGATGGGACCTGCAGCACAGGAACACTGTGGGCAGGACCTCATTTTGCACCTGACAGACTGCATCTGCACCTTCAAAAAGTTAAGTTCTTCTAGGTAATTCTCTTCTGTTCTTGTAAAACTCCACTTGAGACACTGGATGCTTTCTCCTGCGCTCACTCCAAAGGAAAGGAGGCAAAGAACGAAGCACTGTGGTATTGAAGCACTTCTCAACAGCAGCTGTCTCATACCTGGAAAGCACAAATCTCACAATAGTGTAGAGAAAACAGTTATGATTACAGAATTTCTTTGGTTTTGTTTTACTGAAGATCATGACTTAAAACTTTCCTAGATCTTTGTAGGTGTCTTCTGTTACAAACACTTGATGATTCATACCAACATTAACCCAATGTTTACTATATATAATATATATCATATGTTTTTATTTATACATTTATAAAAATTATGCATTGTGTATAAACACGTATACATATATTTTATATAGATTTATATATTGAAATTAATATTCAGCAATAAAACATAGATTCAGTAGTTCCCAGATTTACCTTATGTTCAGTTTGTGATGTCTTTTGGCATTGAGAATTTGTCTATTTGATACAAAAGGATTAAAAACTTTACTGGAACAGAATCCTGTCTGATAAGTTTAAGAGGCTTCTAAGGCTGTGGTTTTGAAACCACTGAAATGAATACCATGAAGCAAGTCAGCCCAATTTAAAATAAAATGAAGAGCCTTGTCTATTTCATTCGCATTAGGTATCTTTGTTGGTTCCAGTTATAAAGAGTCTATGGGAAGAATTATTTTTTAACAAGAACCAGTGTTCACCATTCAGTTTTATCCGGATTTAAACTTTGGAAATATCCCTGTGGTTAAAGAAGAAAGTCAGAACCTCACATCCTTCAAGCAGAGCCCTCAAGATAAGATTTAGGCCTTTGGCAGTCAGGATTGTTAAGGTTAGTAAATTATATAAGTAGTTGAGCTTACTGCTTATTACTGATATAGAAGTTGTTCTCTAGTTAAGCAGAGCTATTATGGCTTCTTTTTTTGTTGTGCAAATATTTTAATCATGTATGCAAGTCTGACAGTTAGTTGTTTGTGCAGGACACCATCTCATACAAATACGTTTCAAATCTTTTTTTCCCCTTTTTGATTCCAGAAGCTTTGAATTCAGAACTGCCAAAGGGATTCTCTTTTTTCTGGAAAGGAGAATTCACAGCTCTTTATAATCATCCAGGCCCTCTTGACCTATGAGCCTACTCTGAAGAAAGTGGAACTTTGGTAAGTAATGTGTATGTGTATTTTTTTTACCGACCACTTACGTATCTCCCTATTGTTTTATGCGGGTTACCCATCACAGACCTGAGCAGATAGGATACTTTTGAAGCAAGCAGTCTAGCAGTAGGTCAATTCACTATTTCCAAAGAAACAGGGTATTCCTGTCCTTGTTAAAATATTTTGCCTTCACATTTATTACTGGACAAGAGCAAAGCCCAAGATTAAGTAATTTGTTCTGAAATGTCAATGCAAAACTGCAGAAATAAAATTTTTCATCAATAGACAACTAAAATTTTAGTAATGTTCACAGCTGTTATTTAGGGTTTTCTCTGAGGACATCACTAAGTGACTCAGGCTGAGGAGCTTCTAGCATGTGTTTCCCCCATTACTTTTTAGCCTTGGAGAACTGGCTATTGCCTTTGGTAATAGTCTGTTATTTCTACTGCTCCTTAAACCTTGGGAAGCAGGTGCAGCTCTTTGGATCTGATTGTTCATATTTCCTTGAAGTTTCCTGGAAGGAACTGAAGTTAGATGGGTGGCTTTCCTTCTTTTTGTGAGGTACAAGTTCCACAGGCTACACATATAAAAGGCATAGTAAATACTGCTCCTAATTAAAACAAACAAAGTATAAGAATGATCCTATTAATATATTAAGGAGCTACAGTGTCTACAGGAAATCATCTGGATTCAAAAGACACAGACAGAGAGACAAGATGACTTCAAGCAAGTGATTCAAGACTATATTTTCAAATAAAGATGAGAAAATTCAGTCTCATTAATCTGTGTTTAGAGATTAATAACCCTGTATTTGTTAAACCACATTTAAAGAGCTCACTAATCTAATCAGACTCAGTAGTTCTAATTAGCAGCTTCTCTCATTGCCATCCAGAATGGAAATAAATACAGATGCTGAACTTAAGCACCTCTTAAAATACTGGCATTGTTTTTTCCAATTCTGCAGAAAAGTGCTTTGACCTTTGCCTTTTTAGGTACTTCTTTATCTTCAGCAATATATAATTATCCACAACATTGTAGTATCTGAGCATAGATGCAAATGTTCTCCTACAGTAGAAATAGCTCAGGGGAGAGACAGTGAACTAAATATTTGTTGTGTGTAACTCTGTCGCATGTTCCACTCTGTCTCATTTCCACACTGTAGGTGACCATTCTGTGTCTGCAGAAAGAGTGGATCTGAACTCTGCAGCAGATCTGAACTATGCAGATCCACTGTCCACTATGCCAAAGAGAAGAAGCCAGAAAAATTTGGACAGGATGTTGATTAATGTTTACACTGATGCATGTAATTTCTGTGGCTCAGCCCATCTCACTTGTGCCATTGGCATGAGATGTCCAAGTGGCAACAAATGCATATGGACTTGGAAGCCATCCTCACACCTAAACTGTCAGACATTTAGATTAATCCTGCCTTCACTACGTTGGAGTATAAACAGCAGACAAGAAATCTATAACAAAGGCAGCTACAGTCTGCACCAGTAACTGGCCAGTATATACTCTGCTCTTCTGCAGATCCTGAGAGCTGGGCTAATGACAGTGTATGATTGATAATTACATCTGTTCTTTCTCTTCTGTCTGCCTGTTCAGCTGAAAGTGTCTTGGCTCTCTGGAAAGACAGGGAAGGCTTACTTTTTACATGCAGCCACACATGTTTTCAAAGGTATCATTTCTCCTACTGGAAGGGTATAACTTTCTGATGAAGTCATTGACATACAACTTGAAATATGATACCACATGGAATCTGTTCTTTAGATTTCACACACTTGTCACAAGAATGACTTGTGACTTTCTGTTAACTTCTGTTTTCAGACTTGTCAGTCTTAAAGTACCTTTTCTTATATATAACACAGTGGTTTCACTACTCTTAACTGATTTAAAATGTCTCTATATCGCATCATTTGAATTATCTATTAGAAACAAAACATGGTGTTGTTTGGTCAAGTATGTTCAGATCCTTCTGTTTTACAGTGTAACACTGCAGGCTGATAGGCATTTATCACTTCAGAAGAATGTCTTGTAAATCAGACTGAACACTGAGACTAGCCACCTAATTTATCATCAAGTACAATCAAAGATTACAGTTCATCAAATACCAAAAGCAAAGCTGTTTTTCTATAGGTTTTTTCATAGCTCTCTTAAATTAAAAGAGGCTTCCTTCACTTTGATAATATGTAAATAATAAATAAAAGTGTCTGCTCATACTTTTCTTAGTAGCTTCTGTAACAACCCTGTGGTGATGAAAACAACTATCATCTGCTAACTTGTATAACTGGCATGGTTTTAAGAACTCTGAAGCCCTGCTTCAAGGCATAACTAGATGTCAACAGAGAGGCATATTTCCCACCTACACAAGTAGGCTCGTAAGTTGTGATTGGAGGAATATTTGGAGTATATTTGACAAGAATTTCACAGCCTATTTCTATGAATAGATCAGGAAAAAACGTCTAAAATGTTTAGATACCTAAAGCAGGACTTAGGCAAGAGACTGTTACATCTTCACGTGTGGATTAATTTGTCGCCAGCTGAAGACTTCTTTTCAGGTGCCATTAAGACCGGTATTTATTGTAATGGATGACCTTAAAGGTTATTAGTTACCTGGTTACTCCGTACATGTATAAAAGTATGATACCACTATTATGAGGTTGGCCACTGTGAGGGCCCTTGAATAGGCTCAGCTGCCCTTGATACACCTGGTCTTGTTGGTTATTTGGAGCATGTGTTCTTGAAGCATTATATTCCCAGCAAAACACAGCAGCCACTGTTGCTGTCTCTGCAAACAGAAAGACATGAACTAGTGGTACTGCTGCTTTGTTTTCCACAGAGTTACGGTCACCTACAACATACAAAGCAGGCTTCACCACTCCTCTTCAGAGGAATTCAAACCTGTATCTTCCAGATTCCAGAGAAGCATACTAATACTTAAAGCTTACAGGCAGTCAGGCTGGAGAAGGGAAAATGGGACATGTTCTTTCTCCCTTGCCGTATGGAAGATACAGGATTGAGAGGAAAACCCTAGGCTACACAAAGACAGCACAAGAAGGAATACGAATCAGCAACTAAGACATCGACAGGCAAGAGACAGGTTTAATGTCTTACTGATGACCGTAAATTTTAAGCTACTAAAACCCACCTTCCTTTAGAAGAGACTTCTGAGCTCAAAACTCTAAAGGACAAAGGTTCTTTCCTCCATACTGATGTGGGTATTTCATACAGGTTCTGCACACTCACTGCAGCCTTTTCTTGTTGCCAAGCCTAGAAATCCAAATGTTCCATTTGACGTGTGGTTGTTTCAGCTCTTAAATTATCCTACATGCCATACAAAATACCCAAGAGCTAAAGAACTCCCTTCACTTAGGTATCCTAATTCTGCAGACTAACAGCCTAAAATATAGGTATCTAATCCTTATCACTTAACACTTTAATGAATTAGACCATAAATGACTTGCCCAAGATCACACAGGAAGCCTATGCCAGTAACTGAAACCCTGTCTCCTCATGCTTGGTCTAGTGCTTTACCTGACACTGAGTTTACTTACTAAAAACAACACCAGATAGATAGTTCACTTATACCACGTCTATGCAAAAACAGTGGTGTATCACATTAGATTTATATACACAAGGAAGACTGCAACCATCCTTGTACTGTATCACTAATATATGTGACCATGAAGGATGACCTCTTGAAGGGAAAAGAATATGCACTAAATTCCCCATGAACCCTGCTGAGAATCACAATTATTGTGTAGTTTTTGATGAGAATTCCTGACTACAGAAACTGTAATGAAATCACCAAGCTAGTTTCATGAGACAATTAATGTATTCTTCCTGCTCTCCACACCTGCCAGATTTCTCTATCCTGGATCTTCAAATTTACTACTGTTAGCCAGCAAAGGTCATTTTTTCTGAAGCTTGAGTTCTTGACTAATGATGTAAGAATAAGTGGCTGGCAAGACTGACACAATGACAACATTCCAGTAGCCAGAATAAACACAAATGAACGAAAGAGTCTCCACCTGAAACGCTCCATGTCGCCTGAGGGTAGCAGTGTGAGAAAATTCTGCTTTTTGTTTTAGCCAATTCCAAAAACCCATGGCTTCCTCGGATGATTCAACAAAAAACTACTAAAGAAGGCAAGGAGGAATATGAGATAAATGTTGTGAATCATGCCTAAAATTTCATCCTTTTCAACACATGGCACAGGCATATTTGAGGGAAACCTAAACTAAATGAATGGGGTTTGCCTGTACTGCTCTAAAAGCACGGTGAACTTGTCTCTATCTTCTCACTTAGTTTCTAAGAAATCTAGGTTTGGGTTCTGCCTTTGTCAGCAGGATTTCCCAAAAGAATGTTCTAAATAACAAGTTCAAAGCTCTTACACAGTGGCTGGGTGCAATGCACTTTTCTTTGCACTGCTTTTGGAGCTTTTGTACTTCTTGTTCACTTTTTATGTCACAATTAAATAGTGACTGAAACAGAAAAAGGCTCCCTCATTCAGGATTTGAACACTGAGTTCCATTTGCTGTTCCATCAAATACATAAAGCTAAAGCTGTTGTAACTCCCTCCTTACAGGGATGTTCTGAACACCACGCCTGATGCACGATGTCTCTTTCCCTCCTCTCATTCCCTGAACACTGTTCCATACATTCACGTGTTCATTCACGCAAAATGGAAGAATTGCAGGGGGAAAGCGATGAGGTCAGTGAATTTTCTGTGGCCTGACTGTTAGGGAACTTCCTGGCCACATACAGGTTTGAGTGTCACGTAAAAGGGAGCTTTGGGGACTTTTCTCAAAATGCCAGCTATCATTTAGCCTAATCAGAAATTCCTGACTCCTGCACAGCACTGGGATTCCAGGCCTCCCTTGAAGGCCCTAATGCTCAGCTACTGCAAAACTCCTTCTTGAGGTGCCTTGGTGAATCTAGCTCTGGATAAGTACTCTATCATGCATCAGTAATTGAAATTCACAAATATTGCTCATCACCAAATAAATGATGAACATTTTGACTAGCAAATGACTATTACATTTTAGCATAACACTATTTTGTCCTTTGGAGTATGAAAGCACCTGCTTCTCTTTTAATATCCATGTACTGAAAGCCTCAGATGGGCATATCTCTTACTAAAGAATTAAGTGTTATTGCACAGTGTGTCAGAGCAGCAAAGGATAAAGGAAAATTCTTAAGTAATTGCTCCAGTTGTTTTCCTTACCACTTGCCTAACTTCTTGCCTTTCCTACCACTTGCCTCTTCTACCAAAATAAGCGATAAAACCTTGTTCATTAATCTTCAGACCAAGTGTTTGGCACAGAAAAGTTGTACTAGAAATATTTGAGCTTAGAAGCCTTGTCCTTAGTCTTAGCTGGGAGTTGCTCTGTGTGTTATTACTCACATATACATGCCCAAGAACAGCATTTAATTTTAGCATGTAATAAGAAAATAAACCTCCTGTTTACCTTTGTTCACCACTAATTAGATATAATACTTTCCTCAACATTTTGCAAATCATAATTACATAAAATTAAGGAAATTGAGAGAATGTTCATAAGGAAGTCAAACACACAATTCAGTGAGAGTCTTTCCTCCATCAGGTAAATAAATTCCATCCATCTACACAGCCAAACCAAATTCTCTCAAAATCAATGGAAAGGCTCCCATTGGCCTCAGTAGCTTCTGGATCAGACTCAGCCTATTCCCATTAAAGTCAGCTCAGGATCTGAGCTAGGTCATGATGTAACTGAATTAATTAGCATTAAATTATGAGAAACTACTCTCCATTACTACAAATTACTTGTAAAATAGCCAAGCTTTACAAGTATTAATGATTTCAACAGCGTTTGTCGGGAGTTTCTTTCCATTAAGATTACTAATTACAACTTTAGGACCAAGTTCAGGCTTTCAGATTCCCATTGCCATTTTACAGTAACAGGCATACAAAAGCATAGGTGCCACCTCATTACGCTAGTTACCACCAGCTTGAGTTGGGCAGAATCAAATCCATCATCGTGACTCTTCTCCTGGACTATGCGCTTTATTGTGTTGGACCATTACATGGATCCTATTCCTTAGGAATTTTGCACAGCCTGAAAGTCCTCTGCTGTGAACTTTTAGGCTGTTTGGATTTGGTGCTCTGACTTAATGTATATAAGAGAACTTCAAACTGGGAATTTCATGTTAGGTCTGTACTTCTGGCTCAAGCCCAGCTGTCTACGTTTGGAAATGTATTTGATTTTGGAACACACTTTTCTGGAATGGAATGTCAAGAAAATACATAATCAAGAGGGCATCATAGATAACGAGCTACAAAAACCTGTTTGTCACCCTCCTCCCACAATGGCAAAGAGCCTTCTACAGCTGCTAATTAGAAAATTAGAACACCACAAATGGATTATATTTTACTGGCAGCATAGCGTCTTCCCCCCAGTGTTTTAAAGTACTTTTTGAATTGTTTGCTGTCAGCAAAACAAGTGCGCTACCTGCGATCCTATAGACAACAAAGCCCGGCAGCAGGATTTCAGTCAGGTGATGTCACCCAGGTAAAATTGTACTGACAAGCTTTTAATTAAAGTTTTCCCACACATCTTTCTGCTGGTCCCCAGGAGCTATTATTCATTATGTGCCGACTGTCAGCCAATTGTGAGTCGGGAGGGAAGTGTTTTATTTTCAAAGCCCTTGCTGACAGCTAGAGAACACTTTGTTATACAATCTGTTTACTTTTTTCACACACACAATCTTGCTAAAGGGGAAATGGTCATGCAGTAGTGTTTACAGTTTATGGCAATAATTAAATGCATCTGGCAGAGCAGTAGCTGAAAGGAGGTCGGTGTGGGTGTGGGTGAAAAGCCATAAAATTCCTCCTATAAACAGTTACTCTCACCTTGCAGAGCCCCTAGCGTTTTAAGACAAAGTTTCTTTGGGAAAGGGCATGTCCAAACAGGTGCATAGATTCTGAAATGGGAATATTTGGATCTAGCCATGTGGTACTTGATGCTAAGAAACACTGTCCAGGAATCAGGGTAACACTCTCTTCTCATCTGCGACTAGAACAGTTTGAAGTGGTTATAAAGCAGCTGCTTGTCCTTTGCATTGTTAAATCCCAAAGTACTTACCTCTATAAGAAGAAATATACAATGAGAAACAACTTGCCACCAGATGAAAGCAGAAGGTGGTGAGGTGTCCTGTTTCAGCAAAGGGCCAGTATTTGACACTTAATACTTACAGAGAAACAGCCCTCTCAAAATTTTTAATGGCTTGCAATAAAATCCTTTTTATCAGTTGACCGGTGATGATAAATATTTATTTAGAGTTATGAACAACTTTTAAATAATGGTAAAAAGTTGTAAGTAATAATCACTGCCTCACCTTAAGTATTTAATACTTCTGTTTATTAAGAATAATCAAAAGTCAACAAGTATTCTTAAAATGTTGTTAGATGAATTAAAACTAGTGCAATATTCACATACAGAGGTAAAAAAGCAATTGCATGCCACTTGCTGCCAGGCCATTGGTAATTCTGTGGAAATCACTTCCACTACAAAGCAAAGAGACTAGAAAATAAATTAATTGATGAATATTTAGATACCATCTTTTACTGATATTATTATAAATTACTATGGAAATTATGGAAGGGATACACAGTTCCATTGTTAATGAATGAAAATCTTTCACTGCTTTTAATTGCCTTTAAATAGCTACATTCTTAGGAAATAATTTTCTTAGATGGAAAAAAGTTAAGGAAATCAAGGAAGGGGTTCTTTAAAACGGGCTGTTTCTGCAGTTACTGAGCATTAAACAGTGGGCCTTAGTTGTATATGGACAGGGATGGGAGGAAGTTGCTATAGACAATGCAGTACACCTGCCTTAAAAAGCCTTTTCTGTTTGGATATCACAAAAAGTCTTTAGACCACCAGCATATGAACACATTAGTGCAGGTTTCATTAATGGAAAGGAGAACATTAAAAATTCTAATTATAAATTTCACTCATAGATGTCACTTTGTAGTTTGTGCTTTCTCACTATTACTATCTTTTTTTTCTTCTCTAATGAAAGATTTATTTTATTATTTTTTAATCTTACTGGATGATAGGAGCAAGATGGTATTTTTATATTTTTTTGTCTCAGTCACAGACAGAAAATAGATCCTAAGATACTACACAGTTATATTCATATTAACATATTTGTGATCATACCGTTTTCATCTTCCCAAGCTTAACAAAACCAACATACTATGAATAATGTAAGCAGTTTATGTTAATCTTGACTTTAAGATCAATGTTATAAAGGAGTATTATTACTTTAGCATCAGCATTATAAACACTAACAGCAAGATTTATCAGAGATTTCAGAAATCAAAGTATAGAGATTAGGTAACTTGCCTGAGATTTATGGAGTAGAAAAAGTGAGGAAGCTCTTGCTTCAAAGTTCAAAGCTGCCCATGCATTTTAGTCAATGACTATTGCATCCAAAATGCACGGGGCAATAAGCACATCCTAGGCTCGTTGCTAATAAGGGGAAAAGGACTCATCAGCCAGTCATGACCATGTCACTCTCTTCTCTCCCACATGCTTTCTACCCCAGAGAGTTTGGGGGAGCTGCAAGGCAAAAGACCCAAATATCTTCAGACAGAGCAGGTACTTGAATCCAGCAGGGATCATTCCTTCAGGCACAGTGCTGTGCTAATGTGATTGTACATCTTCCTGCTGGAGCTAGTCCACATCTAGCTGATCTGAAGTGATAGGAACCAACTGCCTGCAACTGGCTTCCCAGCTCCCTCCCTCGGAATGTTCTTTCCTTTGTGATCCTGGGGTTAGGACTCTCATCTGACACATGCAAGGGACAAGGAGTACCACTAGTTCAACTTCCATCAACTTTCACATGCAAAGAGAAACTGTCGGTCAAAAAAAACCTCTAAAAGTTGAGGTGGAGAGATGCTCACAAACTGATACATTTTGAAGTTACCAGGAAGTTGTAGAGAATACATTTTATGAAAAATAGGATTTTTCAAACAAATCTTATAAGGATTCTTTAGAAAAATTCAGGTCTGTCTGCTAAGGTTTAACTGTATTGTGTGTACACATGTGGCTGGACTTTTATCAGGCACTGGACAGTAGGTAAGGCAAAACAACACAAGACAACACCACCTGATACCCAGCACACATGTACTGGTGAACCAGTATTGAAGCATGTACCACAGCCTCTTCATTGCTACTGATATGTGCCTCAGTTAAAGCAGCGAGGATTGCTGGTGCTACAAAAATGCAATCATTCTGAATAGCGTATGAGAGAGAGAGATAATGAAGTACTAGCAACATAACATGTTAATGGAGAAAACATTATATTGTGTATAAACAAGTTCAAATGGGTGCTTGCCATCTAACTAACCTATTTTTAGCAGTGTGTTGAAAGGATCTATTTTTTGCCCAACGCAATTTGATATTATCATCAAGGGTCTGAAAGGAAGCTAAAATAGGAGGGCAGCACAAAAAGAGATGGACTTAAGTAAACAATAAAGACTGGTCAGTTATACAACCCATTGCGTTTCAGGTTAAGGAATGTAATAACCATTTGCTCTTGAAACAAAATGATTGGGGTTTAATAATAACCAGAGAAGCATGAACTGCCCTTCTTCTTCCAGGATATGTGATCATTTAAATATCCTTTTATGCCCTGACCTCCCAGTTGCCCACCATCACCCATTACTTCCCATATTTGCTGCTTCTTCCAGATCTTGGCCCCTATTTTCTAAACTGTGCTTAAGTTGGGGTAAGAAAGTAAAAAAAACCCAGACATATTTTATGGAGTATTTTTCACATATTACAAGTACTTACAAAAGGGTAACTCCTAGACTCCTGCCCAAAATGGTCTGTTTAGAGTACAAAACAGATCTGCATCTGAAAAAAAACCCAAAGAACCACCAAACAACTTTGACAGTTTTGCCTACCTTCCCCAGTCTCACCTCTCACCTTTCATTTCCAGATAAGATCTGAATAGCCACCAGAGAAACCAATCATGCTTCTTTTTCCAATGTGATATCCCCTCTGGCTATGTAACATATCTCTGGCCTAATAAAGGGAGAACTACTTCTGTCTTGAGTATACCCAATTCAGACTTGAAATTTTTTAATCTTTAGCTGCTCAAAAATAGTGGGTTTTATCAGTTTATGATATGATTACTGCTATATCAAATAAAGTTACTTAGCATGACAGAGATCATAGCCTGAAAATGGACTACAGCTTGGCTTTCTGCCATCCACTAGACCCCTATTTGTTGTCTAAGAAAGTAAATAGTAATACCTATTTTCTGCTCCTTGTGTCTTCCTTGACAAAAAAATTGCCTTTCAACACACTTCCCATTCAGTTCTTGCCATTGATCTGGACTGGCACGCCGTCTTCCTCCTGCAACATGTTTTAGCTGATTTGGAGTTACTGAGAAGCACTTTTTTAATTCTAAAATGAGATTTACTAAAAGGTCCCTCTGGAAACTGACTGTACCCTGCAGAGTTCTTGCCCCAGGCAGCTGAGAAAGCACATGAAGATACCATGAAGGCTTCTGTTTGAACAATTCTTCTTTCCTTACCTTCAGCCAGGTTATTTCCCCTAGTAAACTGCAGGTTAGACTGGCAGATATCTTGTCTGTGTTTCTCTCCCTTTTCTTTTTTTGTCTCTGTTTATATTTTCAGTGAACTGATCCATCTCCAGACAAGCCCATTATACTTCACACTAGTCAGTGCAGGAAATTTCTCTAGTTGTGGTCTCTCTCTCTCATTTCTCTATCAGGTGCTGCAAAATGAATTTGTCTTAATTTCCAAGTCGTTGCAGTGGTGTAACAGCCTGTTTTAGGGTGTTGTGTGTGTTGGGGTTTTTTTAAAGCAGGAAGAAGAAAAGATATAGCAGGTATCTTTCAGTAACACAGACCGTTCTTGTCCCTCTTCTTTCACTACTTTTACAATACTGTGAATGAAGTACGCATTAGGGATAGGAGGCAAACTGTGTGAGGAAACCCACGCAGAATTACATTGACAGCCTGAAGATGCGCACTGTGACCCACTGTTCATGACTGCACGCATTTGCTGGAGCTGAGTTCACTCATAGTTCGTGTCTCTACAATGCAATGCAAATGGGAGTTAGCTCCGGAGATAGTATTTCTCTGCTCGCACTCATCGGTGTGGGTCTCCCTCTCATCAGCTCCCCACAAAGCCGGCTCTGTGCTGATCTAATTGAGTCTTCAGTCTTCTGTACCTCCTCCTCTTCACGTTAACAGTGTGAAGAGCAAGCAAAATGAGCACAAATATTCAGGCTCACTCTACAAGCAGCTGACACATGCAAGTTTATGGCAAGCCAGCCTTCATGTGGCTCAACCTCTTCCTTAGAACACAGAATCAGAGCAAACCTCACACCTGAGCTACTGCACCCATTTGTCTAATATCAGTGAGTGATAGTGTCTTTCAGGGCATGGGCTTCCAAGCAGCCAGTGTCTGGAAGGAAATGAACAGATGAAAACACTAGGACGGCAACACCTTGTCAGACCAAAGATCCCTGTAATCCTTTCTCTGACAATACCCATCAGAAGATGCCTCTGGAACAGTTAGGAAACAGGACTAACTGGTGCTGATGTTTCTGCTGGATAATCTGTGACCCCTCAGTGGCAACTCAAACTTCCGAGCCAGAAATAGTGTTTTCATATTTATAATTTTTTCTTCCACTAGTTTGTCCAATCACTTTTTATCTCAGGTAAATTTCTAACATTCAAAACATCTTTTTGGCAGGGGATTCCACAACTAACCACACTTTATAAGAAAAACTGCCTTCCTTGTTTGGGACCTGCCAATGACTTGTTTCGTTTGATAGCTTTAAATTTATTGCAGCAGAAGAAACAGTGCTAACTATTCTTCTCACCTTCCCATCATGATTATATGGACCTGTGTCACAACTCTCCTATGATATCTCCTTTAAAAAAATCCCAGTCACATGAGATATTTACTTGCATGGGAAGCATTCCATACCTCTGATCATCCCTGCTGTCCTTTGACTTTCCCAGATCCTGTGCTCCTTTCAAAGTTGGGATACCAGTCCTATATCCAATATTCATGATGCAGATAGATAGGGGATTTATGCAGCACAACAGTAACATCTTCTATTTTGAGTTCTATTTGTCATCACACTTCATAATATTTTATTTTCTTTTTTAACTAGTGTTGAGCATAGTTTTCATGGAACTACGAAGTTAGGAGTTTCTGTTGATACATATCACTTCAAATTTACCTACCCCAAATTTCATTTTCCGTTTGTTCTGTTGCTTACTCATCATTATGATGTCCTTGTGCAGTACTTTGCAGGTGTCTTATTTTTATAACCTTGATTAACTTAGTAACACCTGTGAATTTTTTCACCTCACTGCTCACTTTCTTCTTAAATCATTCATTAGTATGGTGAGCAGCACATATATGACACAGACCCATGTAAGACTCCACTGGTGATCTCCTTCCACTGTGAAAATTTATTTCTACATTATTTTTCTGTTACCAATTTTTTATCCATGTGAGATTTTCTTTTATCTCACAGCAAGTCAGTTCAACGGCTTTTGGAGAAGAAACTCCAAATAGAAATGTTTTTGGAAAACCAAGTGGCTACATCAACTCATCTTCCTTGTCTACATACTTCTTGACTTCTTCAAAGAAGTCATAGCTCATTAATTGATTAGAATTCTTTTCACAACAACTTGATTATTCTTTCCTAATATATTATAGTCCTTATTATATTTATCCCTAATATATGATGTTTACCCATGTTTTATCCAATTCCATCCTTTACTGTAGTTTCTACCAATTTTCTGGGCACATACATACCTTACAGATTTATATAGTCCCTGAATGATCTCCTAAAAAACTGCATCTTGAGTCTGTGTTACAGGGGAAATTATATGCTACAGTTAATATTTCAGTTATCTCATCCAAGGGAACCTAGAGAATCTGAGAAACAGGTGAACATGAGCTGGTTTTGAGAATTTTTAGAGTTCAGTTTATTGATTTTTTGTGCCAGTTTTTGTGCCTCAGCTCCTTCTACTTATATCTTTATTTTGAGACAGAACCTGTGAGTTGCACCCAAAAATAGGAATTATTCTGTTTGAGCCTCCCAAAACTTTTGTTGTGAAAAAAACTTAAAAAAAATATTCCTTTTTTTTACCACACAATTATCATCTCTGAGCTCCCTTCAGATCTCCTGGCTGGCTTCTTACTCCTGATATATTCGAAAAATGGTTAGTACGTTTTATGCCTTTTGTAAATTGTTTCTCAGACTCTTTCTTGGCTTTTTTATATGTTCAAATCAATAGTTATCCTAATGTTCTTTTTTGTTTTCTTCCTTTGGACAAGATATCAAGCCTTGGCTCTGCTGCGCTAAGGAGGCACAGCAGCCTGTGCAAACACAGAGATATGTAAATTCTTGGATATTCATAGGGGATGCAAACTAAGAGATGAGAACTGGGTAACTTGACATGTCTTTTGAGAGCAGTGGCTTAAATGTGAAAAACACCAGTGAACATGTGTGTCATGAAATCTCACTGCACTTCATATGTCTGAAAAGTGGAAGCATATATGAGAAATACTGTCGTATATAAGAAATAATATAGTATGAACAGAGAAGAGCATTATTCAAACCTCCAAATCTAAGCCAACTGACATTTGTTGGCTCTACTTACACAGCCTCTATCTCACCAAATGTATAAGTTAAACTGTGCTGACAGGTATACAATCATACACCAACAGATTTCAGCCACTGACTGAAAATAAGCTGCACCTTGTGGTCATAGGTTTCTTGCTTTCCAGCCAACATTCATGCTTAAAACAAGTAGAGACTCCACAGTTTGCCCATAATACTTCAAAGCACCATTCCGCAGAGTCAAAAGGTAAATCCAGTTCCTTCTAAAACACCAGGTTCCTGGGATCGTTCACGGTGTCAGGCAGGAACCATGAACCTCAGTGGACACGAGTGACTTATTTTTAAAAACTATCCTAAGAACATTCTAAAAATAGATGTAGAAGTTGGTTATTTTAGAGATGGTTGTATCTTGGGAACTCCTTAGCTAAAGTAACTTGAGTCAGTCTAGCAAAGCAATTTTATAGAGCAAACTCATGAGGTATTTGAACTTTACTAAAAAAACCAAAACAACAACAACAAAACAACAGAAAAAAAAAAAAAACAACAGAAATTGAAATACAAAAAATATTTTTGTAGTCCCTAGATACACACACCAACAAACAAGGGAACATAGAATCTCCTCCAGCACAATTAGCAAAGGGAAAAATAATTTTTGTATTCCATACAAAGTGTGGTTTGCTTCCACCATCTGTCCAGACGAGCTATTGAGCAAAATCTGAAGTGAAAGAGAGTGTTTCGCATTAAAACATTCTTTTAGTTCTTGAGACTTGTCACTCTACAAGGAACACATTTTAAGTTCCCAGGAAAATTTTTTCTTCCAACTAACACTCAGATTTACTACACATAATTAAGTCCATATTCAAATGTGTAAAAATAATCAAAATAAATGCTCATATGGTCTTTAATTCTGAAAGAATCAGTGTGGTTAACTGTTCTGCTCCATGCAGAATAACACACTGAAATAACAAGTGCACCAGTCAGTGAAATGCTTTACAGAGAACAAAATATAGGTACTTTTTTTCATCGGAGAACTGCCATAATCATATGACAGTTATACTATAAGTTACGGGTAAGGAGACAGGACAGTGCATTAGATTAATACTTTGCCTTTTTAATCTATTAATCTTCCACCTTTGGGACATGATTTTAAATCCACTGCAGAGCAAAGTGACTGAAAATCATTCCATCCTGACAGCTTTAAAAGATCACAAGTGAAACGTGTTAAGAAGGTCTCAACCCAGTTGATACTGAACAGGAGCAGTGATCTCAGAAGATACCCAGCATTGGTCCTCTTTCAGCATTCTCACCAAAACAGATAGCTTTATTACAGCAAGGGGTATTTCATACTAGACTGATGATAAAATGATTGAAATACATGCTAAAGCAGCCCAGGATGAGTGCACTACAGGTTCACTGTCAAAGAATATTGTCAGCTAGTCATGTATAAAAAGTTAGGAAAACATTTTCCCTACTGATGCTGGTATGAAAAGGGCAGAAGGATACGGTGTAAAAGCAATGCATTTGATTTTTTTTTAACTTTTTACAATGGATAAGAGAATGACAAAATCATGTGAAAGGCAGAAAGAAGCTAGGTAAACTGTTCTGCAGCATTGACGCGCTACTTTAAATTATAACTGCAAATTCTCTAGCTGGTCTTTTCTAACTACAGTAAGTTTGTTTTAAAAGTGTTTTTTCAAAGATGCAAAATATTCCAGCAACTGCTGTGGTTTCTTTTCTCTCACTAATAAATGTGAGTAAAGACAAATAACAGCTTTAGTACTTTTCCTGCTGGCAAATTCCTAATTAAATAGTTTATTAGTAGATTATCTAACCTTCATTTAATGAGGCCCTCCAGATGTTGTGTCTTAAGTGAAGCAAAAAGGAAAACAGCTGAATGTTAAGCACAACATAATTGGTTATGGTCAGCTTGGAAAAGACTGCATTCTCATGTTACCATTACTGTAATAACATATGATTTTCTCTAGAAATTGTCAATGAGTGATGACCTACAGAAAATCGTTTAATTATCTCCAGTTATAATTTTAAATACACTCGGCTGTCTTTGCTTCACTTCTATTTAACATTAGTCTTCTCCCCACTACTTGTGTGCAGCTGTCTTTAACACTTAGAGATTCCAGCTTGCACTTTTCTGCTCTCTTTATGACACTTCTATTTTTATGATGAAGTTTCTTTTATTTGTTCCTCCTAAAGAACTGTGTCCAGTACAGATTCATATTTCCTTTCCTTAATAGTTTGACAGAAAAATCATCTCAAATCATTCTATTCAGGATTTTTCATGGCATAATAACTGATAAGAAATAAAGTATTTAAGATTTAAGTAGAACAAACAAAATTTTCATACAGGATAGGAAACAGCCTATTAGTATAACTGACTACCAAAAAGTCTAAATTTAAGCCACTGCCTACATAAGCATGATGAGAAACATTTAAAACACAATATAATAATTTTTTTCAGTAATCATATTGAATCTCATTGGAAAAGTATCAAGTTTTCTTCTGGAGAAACATGGAGACGATTAATTTACCTTTTCAGTGCTTATTAGCATTTTAAAATTAGTCATGTGACACTTCTTTGAAGAGTTCAACAATAGAATGTAGATATAAGAAGATAAAGACATTTTCTATGAACGTCCAAAAGATTTTCAAAGGAACTGTGTAGTCGTGGGATAAAAGGGATTATAACATGGATAAATACTGTACTACTGTGCTGGAAACAGAGGGCAGGAAGAGATGGTCAATTTGTATGACGGAAGAAGGTTTTTCAATGGAGTGATCTGGCCTAGGGTTCATGCTGTTCATGTCCCTGGAATAAGGATAACCAGATGACAAATTTTCTGATTACACTATTAAGGATAGTAAAACAAGGGCCAACTCTTAATAACATCAAAAGGATCTCATGTGATTCAGGGTCTGGGCAATAAAACAACAGATGAAATTTAAGTTTGATAAGCCTGGACTGATGCCTATGGTAAAATAAGTCCTACCTTTGCATGTAAAGGGATGGTCCCTGGGCTGTCAATGAAGTATGAGATCTTGGAGTTATGATGGAAAATTCCATTAAAATATCAACTTGATGCACTCTGCCAGTCAAAAAGGCAAATCAATCATTAGGAATTAGAAGGAAAAAAGTACATTATTATGCCACTCAGCAAACAGATGGCTGACCCACATCTTGAATGGCACAAGCTCTGATCCTCCCGTCTCGAGGAGATCATTGAATTGGGAAAGGTTCAGAGGAGGGCAAGAACAACCAAGAGTATGGATCACTAAGGAAACACTTCAGTTTCTTCAATCTGGAAAATAAACAACTATAGGGAGCTATGATAAAATCATCTATAGGATGGAAAGGGTGGGCAGGAGCGGCCAGTTCACTGTCACTTGCAGTATAATAACTAAGGGGTATTAAATGTTGCTAGAAAGAGGAAGGTTCAAACCAAAGAAAAGAAGGTGATCTTTCCTAAAGCAATGTAATTAGGGTGAGATGCCTTGCCATGAAATTATGTAAATGCTGAAAGCTTATATATGTTCAGCAGGAGCCTGGGCAAGCCCATGTTAGAGAAATACATTGAAGCTATTAAATACACAGGAATCACAGCTGCATGAGGAACTCTCAGATCACTGGATGGTGGTGAAGCGCTCTTTCCTTTTCTTTTAGAAAAGATTCCTTTCTTTTACAATAACACAAAATAATAAAACAAACTCCTTTGGGAGTATTTTTCCTCTTTCTTTTCTATAAGTCTGTATTTTTTTTTCCTCTTTTTCCTTCAAATTTCATGAAGATACAAATAAGACTGTGTATTTTCATTATTCCTTTGCCTATTAGCAATTGTTCTGATCTTGAAAAAGGTCTCAAAAGTTCCACAGTGAAAAAGGAAAAAAAAAATAGAAGTTTGAAAATAAATATTTCCAATCTTTTCATTTTTTTATGTTTGTTATCAAAAAAGGAAATAATGAAGGAGAAATTAAAATGTGGATCTTTGGCAATAAAATTTTGCAAAGAGACACAATAAAAATGGAAATTCTGAATAAAGTAAGAAAATGTTAATTTCAAATTTCCCATAAAAATGTTCAAGTGCAATAAAAGTAATGTTTTCTCATAAAAGGTATTTCTAAAGGAAGATTAATTTTCTAGCAGGATACGCTTGCATTTGATGTGTTAATAGTTGAATAAAAATCTCAGGAAAATTGAGCATTTTGTCATCTTTCTATACAGTTTTTACATACAGTTTATACATTTTTACCTATTTTTTTAACCTATTTTACCTATATTTTAAACACTGAGACTGTTGTATCCACTATTATTTTTAAGGTTTATATAGCTTTATATACATACATTCTATGAATAAACATATTTTGCAAATATCATAATAAATTGATAATGACATTTAAAATAATTCTGGTTTTGCTACATTATTTGTGAAACAAAAAAAAAAGGCAATCCTGCAGTCATTTAAAACTGACATCATGCACAAATGCTCGCAAGGGTCTTTTGGGCCATGGGGACATACAAGGGGAACAATGAGGGAAATAGTTTGATGCCTCCATTGTTTTCCAAGACCTGTGTTCAAAATGTAGGCAAGCAGACTACAAAAGCAAAACTTTAACTCTTTCTGACCTGTTGCATTATGGAGTTGCACTTGTCCCTTTGATCATTAGCCCAGCTGAACTCAGACTGAACTAAAACCTCCTGGTTTTCACCCAGGTATTTATTTCTTCTAAGAAAGCTAGTAAACAACATGTTTTATTCAAAATGAGGATGATATGTTTAGCTGAGTATTGTAAAACCTAGTGTTAATGTTTAAGACCTGACCATCTCAAGTTATCATCAGATATGTTTTATGTCATGCTAAATAAGACCAAGCAGAGAGTAAAGACCACATGGGAAACAATTCAGAACAGTTCTCCACAGCGAAGGGCACCTGCACCTTGCCACTTTCAGAGCATTCTCTAAGAGTGAACCATCTGCAAGGAGACCATGATGACTGACTGGTTTTCTATCTGGCACTTTTCAGTGAACAGTCGTATTGATGTATTTGATCTATGAGTTGTGCTGAGATTGACTATTTGATGGAATACTCATAGCAACCATTTTTCTGTTTGTTATTAAAGGTTAGTGGCAGGTCACCTGCACCACATGGTCTTATTTCTGTACCCTAATTGGATCATCTATTCTTGCCAGATTCTTTCTACCATCATCAAAATCAAATTGAGTTTTATTTCTTTAACAAATTAATCCTGACTGCACTTCTCTAATTATAGTGAACACTTACAGGAATAAAATATAGCTCAAACTGGTGTTTATGCAGCATGAATACATAAGATACAAGTGTATCAAATTCAAACTGCCATTTGAAATTTATGAAAAATATTTGTGAATAGTTTTCTTAAATTGTGAGTTAATACCAGCATGGATGATTGCTATCAATAAATAATAGACTAGTCTGAACAATGAGGATGGAGGACGTATTCGGGAGTTAGTATGCGGAAGGCATTTAACCAAGCTTTTACAAAACTGATCTTGCAACAATGAATATACTTAAGCTCCAGGAGTCTTGGGAAGCAGATCATACAGACTAGGTGGGACTCTGTTCTTAAAGGAAATGTGTGAACTAAGATGAAATTATTTATATTTCAGACTAACTATGGTCAAAGTCTGAATCCACAACAATCTTCAGTGTGTGTTTAAAAACTACAGAGTAAAACTCAATGGATATCAAGGTAGTTACTGAGTCTTGGCCAATGGCTTAGAAACTTGTTGTCCAGCTAAGTGTAAGTATTCCAGGACAAAGATTCTTTGCAAAACCAGTGCTCAGCTTGCGGCCAGTTACTTTTTCTCTAAGGATAATCACTTAGAGCTGTTAGGAGGTTCAGATACAGCTGTCTGGGCTTCTTTGAAATCAAATAGTCCTCGAACAACTTCCCCCTCTGTATCAGAGTTTGCAAAAATACATCTTGCTTCCCTTATTTGACATTGCTATGAGTTATTTGAGAGAAGAGCTTGGTGAAATATTAAAGGGTGACAGCAAATTCCCATGCTAGGTGTCAGCAGGATAAATTAGGTCTATTTGTACTTCCACAACTTACTTAGTTATGCCAATTTAAATGGCACACTTCTATTCTAAATTCTAAGTAAACGCTAATTAACTGCTCCAAGGAATATGCATATTAGAAATCCTCACTTGGTACAGAAACGTAGTGATGACCAACACTGAACTATACTCAATCTCGCACCACCTTGCAGAAAACCCTGTGGGGAAAGCTAAGCTCTTTGGCATGACTCAAAGACTAATACCTGCAGACAGGCAAAGCTAAAAAGCAAATCCAATGTAAAAAGCCATGGACAGAGACTGTTCTTCCACCTTGCATCCTTTAGACTAGGTAGGTCAAACCCTGAGCCTTACACTGCACCTTGCAGCTGGAGTGCGGCCAAGTTGGTGGTGGAACACCACTCTCTCAAACCAAGTTAAAGTACGTATTAAACGTATTAAACATATTAAAATACATGATTCAAAGCCATCTGCACAAAGCATCACACAAAATCCTGTGAAGATTGTATCTCAGTGTGACAAAGGGATGGATTATTTTAACAGGGTCCGTATCTGAGAGAGACAGTTGCAATCTTCCGAGAAAGTGCACAGGACCGAAAGAAATCTATGGAAATAAAATCAGCCCATTTATTTGACCTGTGGAGGCACAGAGCTTTTCTACATGACAAAACACACTCTAATTTAGTGGGAAATGTATTTATTTTAATTATGCTATTTGCAAATTTTCTGCAGGATATACCATAAAAGTAATGAGGTTATGTTATTACAAGATATCTACCATAACACTCTGCTATTAAATCATTTCACTACTTTTGTGTAGATTACAAAGCAGCAAGTAGTGGAACATAGTTAAAATATTACAGTTCTCCTGTAGATGAAATACTGTACAAAGGGTACAGTAGCCTTTATTCCAGAAGCCTAATTACCCACAAGTATGATGTGCAACAAATCACTGGCAGGAAAGATTACTTGGAACAGAACAAACTACTATTTTATCAATCATTTCTTTTAAAAACACAGAGCAGTGTATTAGAGCCACATTTTATGAATGTGTGCACTGACTAAATTCCTGTTTAAAATGTTGTATTTTTCTTTGACCTTAGTATTTGATGGGCATGTACAGTTCAGTTACTTGTAAAAACAAAATACCAGAAAATAATCCAAGAAGAAAATCTCTGTCAAGCTCACATTCATATGATTATTTTATCTTGTACCTATGAATGATGTTAGTTGACTTATACTTTAACTCATTTTAAAGAAAAATACCAAGAACTAAGACTAAAAGAAAACATGCAGATTAAGTTGAAAGTCATACATTAACTAGATCCTAACTGTGAAAGACTCTAAGCCTAATAGTGAAAATTAAAAATTTTACTCATGAACTAAATATTTTATGTGTGTTAATACAAAAAAACAAATGCAGAGGCCAGGAACTGGGAGGTTTCTTGCATTGGTTTATGAGCCACAGATTATACATAAAACCTAAGCAAGCATCAGAGGTTTTTAATGCCAAAGCTTAATATTTAAAATAATGGCAGCTAATGCTAAGCACATTTTCTCTTTGAAAATATACATTTGGATCTTCATTTATACTTTAGTATCATACCTTGAGCCTTCTATCAGTTTGTAAGCTCCTACCAGGACTCTAAAATAATCTTCACAACCAGAAGCTTTAGAAGCTTTGTGGTAAAACTGCAAGCACCTTTATAAAATCAAAAGGTCTTATAAATTCAGGATTTGTATTTACACATATTTTGTATTTGTTGTATTTAAACATAAATGACGGTTGCATTTAGACAAATGACAACCACCTTTTTAGAAGAGATAAAATTCAAAATACCAGGGTAAGAAAAGGCAGAATTAAAGATCCTTATAAACCTCTACCTACGTGCACATCAGTGCTGCCCTCCAGACTTGGCTCCAGTACGTTGCCTTTGTAAATCTGCAGAAATGCTGCTCTGACTCCTTCAGCAGCCTTTCTTCACACCTCCTGCAAGGCCCTGCTCTCTGTGTGCTCCCTGCTCTTCCCAGCAGTGGACAAACTCCTTGCTGTGCTCCAAACGCTTGGCCGGCGAGGTTGTCCCACTCGTGGCTCTTGAAGGAAAGGGCAGACCCAGCCCTGGTCAGTTACTTCTGAAGGAAACATGACACAATAGCATCAGCAAGTAAGTCAAATACCATCAGTCATAGCGAGCCAGAAAAACAAAAAAAAAAAAAGAAAAAAAAAAACCAACCCACACTTCTGGTAGGTTTCCCAAACGATAAGAAATACACATTACTTAATTTCCCAAATGGTAAGAAATACACATTACTTAATGTAGCTCCCAGTGTTTTGTCTGTATTTGACATCATCCTCTCGCTTTGCCAAAAAGAAAGCTACCCTGTCTGAAGTATAGCAAACCCGTTCTCAGCTAAAACAAAGCACTCAAGTAACTGTGATAAATATATACGTACATTTCCAAAAAAAGTGTAAGATACCATGCTTTCTCTGAAAAGAGGCCATTGAGCCATGCCAGTTGTTAAAGGCATAAACACCCATGTTTTTCTGCTGCTTAATTTTAAAAAGTATGTTTCCTCTTAATCAAACAGAATAACAACATCAGATTTTCATGTATAGGTCATTAAAGATTAAATATTAATCTAAATTTTCAATGCCATTTTAGAATTTAGAATAAACATTTTAAAAATAAAATAGATCTTAAAAAACCTCCTGACTGTGTATCTGTCAGGTCCATTCAAAATCAGAATTGGTATTAGCTTACACTAAAAGAAATCAAACTGAAATAACTAGAGGTGATGATAGCCTAGAATTATTCATTGCATTAAGCACAGGTGTCCTTAAATATACAGTTCACTTTATATTTTCAAAGGTATTAAGGAAATCTCGGAAATTGACTTGCATATAACAAATTATTTCTCTGCTATTCATACCTTGCTGCTGTACTACTCAGTTGCATCATTATAATTGAGCTTTTCATTACTTAATATATAGAAAATCAGAAGTGAAAAACTAATACTTTGGGGTCATTTGTTAGCTCCTTTGCATTAAAAAAGAGCTACAACTGAGACCCCAAGACTCTAATTCCAAAATAATCATACTCTGATATGTTGAAAATTCACTCAAGCCAACCTACCAACATCCCTAAGGTTTTCCCAATATTAAAATGAGTGTAGTAGCTGGTCTTATATCTCCATGACTAATTTAGAGTTTATGGCATTCTGACTGAGAATATTTTGACATGGTTACTAAGTCTTCTATTAATCGAAACACGAGTGCCACCCCTTCAGACATGTATCCTCACAGATATCTCTATAAGCACATACAACAGCTTCCTATCACAAGGTAGTAGCCCTTTGTAAACTTAGATGCCTAAAGTTAGGCTCCTAAATCCACAGTAAGGAGCCTACTGCTTTGTGGCTACGGCTGCAAATCACACTGCACTCAATGCAACCTCACATTCTTACTTACAAATTTTTTATCTTATCCTTGTGCCTGTGTATGGATTTAGAACTCTTTCTTTAGGAGACATGGTTTGATTGCCTTGGATTATTATTTTCGTTTGATCCTTCTTAATCATGAGAACATGATTTTTGCAATATGGAACAGTTTGGTCAACATACTTTAAACTTCCTCCCATAGATTCAGATTACAGTTTCAAATTATTCTTTGAGTACTTGAACATCTGCAAGGAATGCTTAAGAATAGTAAGAGAAAATGGAAAAGATGTCTTTTGATTTTTTCCTTTCTTCAATCATGAAAGACAAGACTATTGCAGAATTCAACAATTCTGAAATCAGACTGCTGTAGAAAGCAGTCATCTGCTTCCTCAGAGAAGGTTGTTAAATGGTGTTGCACACTACAACATCGTACTTGCATGCTGTTAGTATCTCTGCCTCCTGTGCAAATATTTTAAATGGGAAAAAATTCAATAGCATTGTTTCACATCTTTTAAATGGCCAAGTTGGCATTTTTAAATGAAAAAGACACAGAAGAAATGTCTCTTATTTGTAATTATCATTCTTAATTTGACATTTATTTTCTTCATGTGGCTTACAGTACTGAGACTTCTATCAGTGTTTTGTAAACCAAGAACATTGTTGCTTCAAAAAAGACCCTGGAACTCCTGTTGGGAAATTATAATTACTTATTCCAAATCTTCTGTTAAATCCTTCATAACATGGTGTTATCTTGTCAATCGTTTAAAATAAATGAGACTAAGCCAAATGCTTTGTGTTTATTTGTCATTAAGGCACTCTTGCATATTTTGCTGATAAGGTAATGCATGTGAAGAGTTATTATATCAGCTGTTCTTTGACATAGCTATAGTCCGAACTTCACAGAACTTCAAGTAGTTCTTGAACTGCAAAGCCCCTTTACAAACTTGTGCTAATGTGGAAATAAAAAACCAAAGACTTAAGCATACAAACCACAATCCACCGATCCATTTCTTCCTCCAGATTCATTGATCCAATTCTATTAGATACACAGATGTGAAGCTGAATTAACATAGTGATGAATCTGGCATTCAGTTAGTAAATATATCATTAAAAGTTGGTATCACAGAGATTATAAAACAGAGGCTTAGCACTGCAGAGTCTTTGGTGTTAAAGTGAATATATGGAACTGAGCTCCTAATTTTAGGAAAAAAAGTCAAACTGGTATCTGGCACTTATTGTTCCACGTTATACCAGGAAATTATCTAATTTACCCTTTTACAAAAATCTTTTATGCACACTACTTAAGCATTTCTTTTGGGAGAATATTTCTGAGAGGCTGTTACCACCAGTACCTCCAGAACTGAAGAAGCTCCCTTTAATTTCACTTAGGTGTATTTTGAGTGCAACTTCTTGCCTACACAGTGCTTTGGCTGTTGTGATGTAGTTTCATTTGCTCCTTTGATAAGGGCCACGATGACAAGCTTCTTTCTTTAGTTTTTAAAACATCCTCCCCCTTGTGTTCATTGTCCATTTATACCACCCACATCCACCTCTCTTTTACTTCATTCTCCCCTTCTTTCCTTCCTCTTCCTTCTGCCTTTATTTTTCTATTGAGACCACATGCCATTCAGACCCTCTCTGATTGTCTCACTTTGGTTTTGTAAATCACTGCTTATGGAGCATTGTTCTCTGTTGTCCTTGATGCATTTAATTGAGAAAATGTTATTTTATTCCAAGGTGTTGGGTAAAACGAATGCAACCTCAGCCTAAATATCGGCTCTCACTTTTGAGCTGGAGGAAGACTGCACACCAGGCCTAAGGTTACCAAACAGAATACACAGGAATGCTGGTATGCTCATCATTACACAACAGTGGCTCACATCAGCCAAGATCTTCAGATCTTCTTAACAAATATGCTACTTCCACAACCGACAAAAAAAAATCAGACTATTCATAAATTTGAGAAAAAGTGAGACGGTGTGTCAATCAACATAGAGAAGAACATGCCGTCCCGTCCACGAAACACAGTGAGACTGAGCTGTTTGTTGCACGTGAATTTGCTTACATTCAAATTATTTTGAACGACTGTGCCAGTGTCGATGGAGAGGTAGTTTCCTGCATTCATAGAATTAGGGGAGTTTTCTGCCAGGTTTACTAAGCAAATATGGAATCTGTGTCAGATCAGACTACAAGGCAGACTAAAATTGTACAAGGCTCTTGTGCTGAACAGACGCAAGATTTTGACATAGTATAGAAAGCACATCTGCCAGCTGGAGAAGTTCCACCAGAGGCACCTATGTATCTTGCTCTGAGTCAGATGTTGCACTAAGCTGACCAGTGATGAATTCCTGCAGCGTATCCACATGGAAGGCCCAGGTGTAATGGGCTGGACATATGGCTTGGATCAATGATGTACATATGTTCAAGTACCTCCTATGCAGGGAACTGGAGTGTGGAAAGAGGAAGCAATGGTGATCCAAGAAAGTGCTTCTAGGACACCCTAAAGGCAGGATTGATTGAGTGCAACCTTCCGGCCAAATCTTTTGAGTTCTTTGCCAGAAAGAGACTGCAATGGAGCATCAAGGTGAGGGAAGGCATAGGCCTCTTTGAACAAAAACAGATGCCGTTGGGCAGGAAAAGCATGTGGGGGAAAAAAAAGATTGTGTCAGCAACAGCAGCAGCAATAGATCATTCCATGCAGATAGTGAGTGGCACGGTGACAAGCATGGTAAAAAGTAGTTATCCTGCACAGGCCTGTACAAGCTTTCTGTGCACCCATTGAGTTTGACTCACCCATCAGCTGAACAGGACCGCCTTCTTTCACTTGGAGGGACAAACTGTGAGTGATTCAACAGTTTAGTACATACAAAAAATATCGGGAGTGGGTTGTTTGGGGAGTTTTTTTGCTTTCACTTTGTTATTGAAGCCAAATTCAAAGGAATATTAAAACAAAGTCAACTCAGAAAAGCAAAACTTTCTGTATTCTACTAAATTAATCATGAAAATGCAAGTGTTTTATCTTAATAATTCCTTTTTTTTCCTCTCATTTTGCTAATGTTGTCAAGAACTCTGATCTCTTTGTTATTCTGGTAGCCTTCTCATTGTAAAATCTGACATCTGCCAGCTTTTAAGAAGTCTGGGTATACCAACTAGTTGCTGATTTTAATGACATCCATATCTTCTATCTTTGTTCCAGGTGGGAGTCTTATCAGAAGTCATGGAGTGAATGAGAAGGGAAGCTGACCTACCTCAGAGACCCCTGCGGTTCAGGACAGAAGTAGCCTGGAGAGGGTTACGTAGCTTTGTCTGTGCTTGCAACTTCTGAGGACATGACTAGGACCCAGCTATATAAAACAATGTATGTTCCTTAAGTTCTTCCTCATGCGTCTAGGTAACTGCATGCACCTAAGTCCTCAGGCCTTTAGCTAAGGCTCTAGGGACGCAGTTTGTCCCACTACTGACTGTAAAAGGAGCTCAGGGTGATTATCTCAGACTTTGATGTCTGCCAATAAGATATCAAATGTAGGACAAAAAAATCCGTGGGGATCTGAACTTTTTAAAGTGGAGCTTCCTAGACTTCCACAGTCCCACTGTGCGTACCAAAAGCTGTCTCCTCCTTGGCAAGACACAATGCTTAGTCAGGGGTCATAAATTTAGCAAAGGGTTACTGGAAGTTGTGCAGGTACTGCTTACCTTCTCAGTCTGCATTTTAGAAAATAAGGAGTGGCGTCTCTCTCCATCTGTTTTTGGAAGGAATGGCTCAGTTGATAATGTCAATCTGTACCCTGTGTTGCAGTTCCTCATTTGCTGTTGACAATTACAGGTCTGACACAGTGCTCAGCAGAGCACTCACCTACGCAAGATAAAAGACTCTTTTCTCTCTAATATGTTCCAGGACAGCTTTTGGATCTGCTCACTGGCTGCGATGAGGACCAGTCTGAGGTGTCTAACCATCCCCCCATATTGTACAGAAAAATCCGACACCTGACTGAAGGCTGTTAAACCTTCTTCAATTCCTTCAGGGATCTAGCAGCAAAACTAGCTTTCTTCGCAATCATTAGCATTCATGTCAGATGAGAAGTTCCCTTCAGAGAAGCTGAAAGATCCAAAAAGGAAAGACATATTCAAAACTTCTGCATTTTTATCTTTCCTGTTGGGAAAGTAAGGCAGTGTTCAGTTCTGAGAATATCTAGTCTTTAGCACGCTGCAGGTGACAGTTTTGCAGTGTTCTGGCTCATCTATGAAGTCAGCAAGTCTCCTAGTTTTATATCCCTACACCATCTGATCCTTGTAAGCCCATATATCTCTTCAGGGCATGAAAGCCCATTGAGATGAAGTTACTGATTAAATGAACAGCAGCAATAGGAAAAACTACAGCGTTACAATGGGATTTGAAGGAGAAAAGAAACATTGAGCAAATACTATTTCAATTCCCCCTGATGCTCATCTTTACTGCAAACAGGTAAGTATAAGCTCAGTAACCACAATAGAGAAACATATATCTATGCAGTAGTGTCAGACTAACATGTAACTACTTTTCCTCTCTTTGTTATTCTTACTTACAAATTTATATAAAAACATTGTGCTACAATTTCTGTCTCTACCATATAACAGAGAAAAACAAACAGAATTTGAATATTATTTGAATAATAGAAAACCTTTCTCAAAAACTGTATAGGCAAAAACAAAGCAACTCCAAGTATTATATACAGAAAGCTAAAAAGTAGATGAGACCACATAGTTTACAAAGTGCATCAGAAGGAAATCAGTACATTACTTTCTAAGATCCTTACCTAGAGCTGTAACTGGTCACACTTACCAAGTTGAGTAAAGCATCCCTGTTCAAAGACAACATCTAAGCTTTATTCCTAACTTGCTTGAAGACCTCTTGAGGGCAAGTGTTTAGAGGAGCAAGCCAATCAGGAACACAGTACCTGACATGGAGTTTAGGCCAAATTTAAGTCCAAAATTAGTATCCAAATACTTTTCCTTGGCTGCTGCCTAGCCCTGAAAGCAATGTGAACCTTACAGTGCTCAGATTTGCTCTAGTTTGAGCTGGGCTGAGGAGCTGGGCACCTTGCTTACCAACCAAACTAGGCCTGACTCCCCTGAGAAACTCCGTCTAGTAAGTGATTGGTATTTCTCGCCCCTTGAATGAGTCCCTACTGGCTGAGCTGCCTGACTCAGATCATAACCCGCAGAGTATGCCCAAGAAGCACTAATAAAATCAAGCTGCCAACAGCATCATGAGAAGCTGTGCCTCAATTTTAAAACCCCAGGGCAAGGGAAAATGAATGCACTTTATGCCATTAATTAACTTATGTAGTGGAACTAGCATATACAGCTCTGTACATCCCACTGCCTTGGCTTAAGGGTTTAGGACACTGAACTGGGACAGGAGCTACACAGAGGACAGAACAAAATTTGTAAAAATTTGCTGGTTATGCAGCTGTTAGGCTGTTGGGCATGAGATTTCCTTTATTGAAAAGGGTGTGTCCAGCTCATTCTTCCAAAAAAATCAGCAGCAGCCTTATATTGGAGAGAGGACACAAATCTGTGGTGCACAAGTGGGTGCAGATACCCTGGCTGGGCTGCTTGTGCCCCAGGGAGGGGCAGGATCTCACACAGCCCTGCTCAGCATTTTCTGGGATGGTGGACAGAGTTTGATCCCATCCTGACATACCTAATCTTCCCCATAGGCTGTACAGAACGCTAAATTCTGTTTCCAGGGGCAAGCACATCTTCCTCCAAAAGTTCTCCTGAATTATGACCAAATTGGATAACTGCCATTTTTGCAGCACCCAATAGCCAGACCCAGCTGTATAAATAAGCACAGCTTAGCTGAAGTCCATATAACTTCACTGATTTACGTCTGCTTAGATTCTGGCCTTGGAATATTGATTTATGATTTGATATCTTAGCACTTACTTTCACGGGCAACAGGCCTGCTAGTTCATACAATCAAATAGATATTTTTTTAAGTCACTCTTCAGTTGTAATCAGTATTTCTTTTTAACTTCAGTGCATAAAAATTACTGCCAGCTTTAAAAACACCATACTGTAGTCACCTTGATCTTTGAGAAAGAGTTCTTAATTTTCCAGAGTTTTGTATTTGAACCAGAACAGGAAACAGTTTTCCAGGAACAGAGCAAGTAACCAATCCATCATTTGTATATACAACTAGTATGTTAATTATACCTCCCTCTTCAATCCATTCGACTACTGCAATTTAAAATGCTTTTAAAAAAAAAAAAAAGGAAGAGAAAGCACAGTTGACAAAACAAAGAATTAGTCTGATATGGTTACTAAAATCTCTGGAAATTTTCATGTGTACAACATGAATTTAAACATGTCAGAATTTAAGCCCATAAGTCACAGAAGCCACCTTGGATTCAGATTCTAGTTTAGGAATAAAATTATGAAAGTATAATTATGTGGCAGCATTATGTTGAACACAACTGAGAGCTACCGAGGATTGAATTGCTTGTCTTTCTCCACCCCGTCCTCAGCCAAGTGGCAGGAAACAGCTGGCCAGAATTTTTGAGTGCCTTTAATTAAGTGAATACTTAGTTGTTAGGATTTGGTGATTAAATGAAATAAGACTAATATCCCTGTGTGGATTTGCTGATTGTCCTGAAAGGAAGGCAACTCTCTAAGTAAGATTTAGCTAGGGAGTAAACTTATTCAAAAGTTCAATTTACAAAGAAAATTCTTAGGAGGTTCTATTTTTTATTGTTATTATTATTACAAGACTCCTTAAATGCACTAAATCATGGCACAAATTAACTGATTTATTTTCAATGTCTCACATCAACCAAATACATACAAATGGCTAAGCTAAATAAATAGGCTAAGTGAATTTATCCTGGTGTAAGGACCTTCTTCATGTTCTACTGTAATGAACATAAAGCTCAAAGGGTTATTCTAGAGTGGTCATAGGTTAAATAAAGTTCTGCAAAAAAAAAATCTTGAAGCTGCACAATGTAGAGTTCTCAGTATGTAGGAAACTCATCCTGATGTTGGAAGTTTAGGTATAACAACAAGCATCAACAAGACCAAAAATATTATGTTGGACATTTTGCATCTGTTTATGTTTTGCTAGAGGAGACATAAGAAATTCCAGATTCACTTTCATCATGTTTGGTACTTGCAGTTGATCTATATTCCATATTTGCTTAACAAGAAATGTTAACTTTCTGGGAATTCACCCTCCCTCTTTAACTACAGGTATAATCAATTCATAATGTAATCCATGAAGTAAATATCTTTGGCCAAATTATCAAACTAGACCTTCCATTCTTTTGCAGGAAAAAAAAAAGGGGGGGTGTGCGGGGGGGGCAAACAAACAAATGAGCAACAACAACAAAAAACTCAAGGTCAACTGAGTTCAACTAAAACACCAAAAGTGCTGTCAAGTCACTTTGATGTTCAGTCACATGGTTCTGATAAGAATTTAATTCTATCAAATGATATACTGAATACATTTGTGTTCAGGTTATTGTTTAAATGCACTCATAAAACTATTTAACAAGCAATCTCAAAAAATAATAGTATGCATAAATATCTTTACCTATCATTGACATTGATTGATATGCTCAGTCAATTAATTTGATTGAGCATATTGTCCATCCTGAATAGTCGAAATACTCAAGGCATTAGCCACTTCACCTTCTAAAGCCAAGAAAGGGTTTGAAAAGTCAAAGCATAAATTCTTATCATCAAACATTTTTAAACATGAAAAAATACCTCCACTCACAACTTCATCCACATCTCAATTAAATAAAAGGGGGATTTTTCTGACAATTTCAGTGAACTTTCGGTAGGGTCTGCAAACCAGCACAACCCACTTGATTTAATCAATTGACAGAAGTCTAAAGAAGTGTCATATTTAGCTACTGCACGTTATGCCCCTGGGTTTGGTAGGGGTTTATTGCTTAAACTGACATAATGAAGAACCCAGTTCCATCAGTAACAAAGCAGACTGTAAAAAATAGCTCAAAAATATGACTGTCAACAAATTCCAGGGGAAAAGCACAAAATACTGTATCTAATTGATCCTATTTTTTTTCCTTTTATATTTCTCAAGGCTCCCAGGATTTTGGTGATATTTAAGACACTTTCTAACAGTATTATGTTTGGGGTTTTTTATGCATTGCTTAGCTCCTGTTAATTTTCATTTTTGCTTATAAGGGGCTATTGTAACAATATAACCTAAATGTCCACAATACTCACTCTGAAAACCTGTTGTGTAAAACACTATTAATGTCTATAAAGAGAAACCTATAAAATCTAGAGATATTTAAGCAAAATATTATAGTGGACCCTTATGAGACATTATCTCTCATTTTAATAATTTTCTTCTTTTCTTTTCTTTTTTTTTTTAAGGCTGGCTTATAGACAAAGGCAAAATAAACAGCTGCCTGGGGCAGGGGATTGCTAGAGGAATGCACTTGGGAGGGTGAAAGTGAAACCGAGCACGACACTGCTGCAAACAGATGATGCAGCCACAACTGCCCCATCCCTCCGGATGGAGCAGGATCTGCACGCCTGGCTCCCCAGAGCTGGCCCCCAGTTCCCCATGTCAGGCACAAGCTCCTTAGTCTTGGGAAGACAAAACTGAATTCTCCCCGGACCTCTGTCAGCCCATATGGATGTCCTCAGGCATCCTGAAGAAATCCTCTGAATTTCTAGTGTGAAGTCCTACACAGTTTGGCTCTCTGTGCCTGTTTTCATTTGTTTTTAATACTACCAAAAAAAATACTGCCTGCTTAGAGCCAAACCTGAGCACAATTCTTTCATGAGCGTGAGATTTGCCCAGCCTAAGACTGCTCTTTCCCTGCGACTTCAGTGGAAAGAAAGATATCTCCAGCCAGCAGTAGCCAGCTTCCCCCTCAGATGCTACATCCCCTGACGTAACGTGGTGGCAAACAACAGGGTGTAACAGAACAGAGCTCCTTCAGCGTACTGCAGTGCCTTGGTCCCTGTCTGAGACAAAGTCGTAGAGGGGATAAGCAGTTGAGGTCACCATCCTGTGCAGCATGGTGAGTCAGTCGATAGGGCAGAGGAACTACCCCTAAATTTGTCTTGCTTATTGTCTCAATCTTTCCCATATCCAGACAACATTTTATCAATTTTTAAAACATGCGAAACCTTATTATACAGTGTCAAAGAAGCACAACACATGGCTACTGGCAAGGCAGGAGCACATTAAAGTGAGGACTTTTTAACTGTAAAGCCACAGAAAGTACCAGGGTCAGGCCTATTCAAGCAAGTTTGAATCGCCTTCATGAAAATTACATTATTTTTAGATAATGATGCTCCCCTAATCTGATACCTAAATTATCCTAGATTGACAGGTTTTATATGGCATAATACACTTTTTTTAGTGCTGTAGATTGACTATTGCAAAAATGTTTTGAAATAACTCTTTTGGCATCATAAATACTAATCAAAGATCACCAAACATTCTGAAATGAAGCATCTGAGGTGAAACTTTCCTACAGATATGCATAAGTAACAATCTCCATTATACAAGGGAGAAGTGTGTGTGTGCGCACATGTGTGTAAAATACCAGGAGAAACGGGGATATGTGTATACATACATGGAAACCAGAGATCTGAATTCTTGCTGGTGTGATTATTAATCTGCATAGCTGAGAACTGAGATCCTTAAAATTTTCCTTCATATGATTTCCTATTGTTCCATTTTGTTACTTCTTGGATGGCATCAAGGGTTAGGTGTTTGTTATTTTATATGCATTATGTCATGTTTTACTTCTCTGGAGTAGCTGAAAGAAAGCAAGAGAAAAGTAGATTCTTCTCTCTTACATACCCTTTCTGCTGCTAAATTCTTAGGTTTGTTTTCCTCCCTAGGAGTAATTTTTGGGGGGAGAATCACTGACTGACTGACCAACTGGCTCAAGGAAAGCATTAGATACACTACAAATGCTTTGGCAAGACTAACACATCTGGCAGTTTAGCCCTGACTTGTGCATATCCCTTTCCCATTTAGGAAGACAACAAAATAACCAAGGCTCAAATCCTGAAAATGTTAATGTAAACCAGTAACTTTAAACTTATAAATGGCTCGGTGCCTGCATTGACACTAGCTATCTGCATACATTTTTGGACAGATATGGGAGCTCTGTATATATAAATTTAGCATGGAGCCTTGCTGCAATCAGTTAGTTACAGCATATTGCAGCACTAACTGCTGGAAGAAACAGAAAGTCTCTAAATAGCTACAGCCAATAGCTGCAATCCTAGAAACTCTCACATCTGAATAACATCAATGTCACAAATTCTCATGCTAGATTTGGCAGTCCTCACTCAAATAAGGTAAATTACTTCACCAGAGTAACTATTTATAGGATTATGTAACTCTCTGCTACTCTTTATTCCATCTTCAGCTCACAAAAAGACATATGAAAACAGAGAACACATAACAACATATATATGCATATATAAAGCATGTATAGGTGTACGTTCACACACACACACACATATAAACAGTCATAATATGGATGATGAGTGACAAAAAGCCCAGTTGTGTCATTTTCTTCTATCGCTTGCTGCATTCAAGAATCAAGTTTAAGCAAAACATTGGGGGCTGCAAGGCCAAATATTGAAAAGTTAGGAAATCCACAAGTAAAGGCTAGTTTTTGAAACAGTGCCATGTTCTCAGAGATCTGTCTATCCAGCAGACAAACAAGTGGGAAGATGCAGGGCCTAGGGAAGAAAAAAGATAATCACTTCTTTGTTTCTTAGTCTGACAAAAATGTTAATCATATGAAATCTTTCCAGTTCTCACATTGTGGACAACGGCACTGGAATCTGAATTCCAACAGAAGTTTATCACCTGAGACAAGGGAATAATCAGCAGTGATTGTGGACCCACTGCTATGGGGAATAACAGTTTTATGCTGCCAGTGACATCCCAGTTAGTAAGTAGCAGAAGAACCCTGAAAAACAGAAATCCTGGGTCCTACCCCAGGTTCTGGAAGATGATGTGTTTTAGTGGCTATAGACCTTTTACAGTCTTTTCTAACCTGTCGTATTCTACCCCTATCTTTTCCTCTGCACAAGTTGTTGTCACCTCTCTTCCTAATTTCTTTTGTTTCTACTGCCTGACCTTGTCCATGACCTCTTCCAGAGCCTGTTGCCACCTCCTTCAGATCCTCAGTCCTGCAGATACCTGCCCCTGTCCCAGCTCTGCTCCCCACTCAGACTTTTATTCAAGGCTGTTTAATCTGTCCTTCTTCAGACTGCCCTGAAGTGAGATATGCGGCAATGAAGGAGGAATGAGAGCAGAAAAAAGACAGTCTTCTTGCCCTCGCTTCTAGGGTTACTGAGGCACATAAGAGGAACAATTATAGGGAATGACATGCTTAGCTCTGCTCCGAGATTGCCAGCCTTGAACATACACACTACAGATGAAATCTACAAAGATTTAAACTATAAGCTATTATATCAAGCATACCCAATGAAAACTCTGCCAAATGGGTGTGTGTTTTTACAGGGAAAGCAAAAACGTGCACCTCTTTCTGGCCTCAAGATACCCTCCTTCCTAAATTTACATCATTTACTGTAAAGCACTTTATTCAGTAAGGTCACAGATTTTTAACATTAGTAAACCAAATCATTTCTCCCTATCATTCCTGGAAACTGTTAAACTGTTTTGCTGAAGCTTTCTTTTTATGTAAAAGCAAGACATGCAGTGTGAGGCAGACATCAGTCATAAAAATTCTTGTCTGAATGATTACATCTAACAATAAGAAACACACCAGAATCTTATATAAGAAAATGCTATCCATCTTTAAATAGGGATCTCATTTCCAGCTCCATCTGTAGCATATATATACATATAAGTGTTCATTTTTGAGTATTATCTATTTTTAACCATCTGCTAGCATTGTTATTTCTCATGCATTTCAAAGTTTTTCTGTTTACCTACGTTTGTATGTAATCACATCAAACACATGATCTATTTCTCATGTTAAATTCCCATTAAACTCATTGGGCCAAATTCATCTTAGTAACATCTCTTTTGAGTAACATCAGTGACTATTTTCACCCAAAATATACTTAATACTCATGTAAAAATGTAAATGTACTTAGAGTTCTGAGATGAAAATGGCTTGAACACTTTATAGTGCTCCAGGTTCCTCTTCAAGTTAGTATCTTGAATGCACTTGTTGAAAACCCACTGCACATAGCTATTTACCACTGCAAAGCCTCATTTATTAACAACTTAGGCAAAAAAAATCCTTATTTAGAAGGACTTTTTCTCAAATTATTATGAAGTCTATCCCATTCTCTTTATACATGGCAATAAACTCTGAATAGTTGGATAAAGAATATATTTATTGTTTTATCTTAAGATTTTGGTTTCCTTTCCAGGGATTCATGTAGGAGAAGCTTACAGAGTATAACAGCAGTTGCATGCATAAATCTTAAATGAATTGATGGAAAGCCTAACCTCATCATGGTTTATCTATTATACCTCTAAATGTGTTTACATTCTTAGATAAAGGCAACCGTATTCCCTTAAAGTCAACTCATAGATCCTTATGTATTGATTCATGGATTATTAGCATATTTGGAGAGATTAATATGTTTAACATGTAATTCTGTAGAGCTACACTAATGTGATGTCACACTTTCAAGGTAAAATATATTTTACAAATATATAGTTTTCCTTTAACCTGGGCATTGCCAACATTATATTACAAGTTGATAGCTGCATCTCAGGATGTAGACAAATCCTGGCTGAACATTATAAAGCTCTGATTTTGGTAGAAATGTGGTTTCCTCCTCCTCTCTCCTGTATATAAACACACCACATTTCTCTTGAGAGTGTTCTAAATATTAGGTATTTACCTTCCCAGCTTCAGTCTAAGTCACAAGAGCTGCCCTTCTTTACTCTCTACATCAACTAATTGCTGTAATGGCTAAGTCTGTCTGACAAGTCTTTCTCTACCACCAGTAGATGCTGTTCCAGAAACATCTGATGGCTTCAGCAACTGAGGTGAAAAGAACGTGGTTAGGCTGGGCTCCCAGCAGCCAGCACAGTCCCAGCTCCTCTGCCTGACACTACCTAATACATTGATTGTTCAGTTCAGCTAATGAGGTGTATACAAAAAATGCTGGATTCTTACTGATGATGATAGATGGTAAGAGGTAGTTACAGCACAACTTATTTTTATCTTTTTTTAAAAATGTGGAAATAACATACATAAGGAGCTATCAGATCTCACACATTTCGTACCCTTTGATTCCCAACACATCTTCCTTTTACTGTGCTTGTGCCTCACACATTTGCAAGGCAGTGCTATTTTCTCTCTCTCTCCCCCCCACCTCCTTCTCTCTTACATATGGGTCTTACATATGACCCACACACATCAAATGCAATTGCCTGACCTGATCTGTGATCTACTAACCAGCTGCATCTGGAATCACAGACTGGGAGAGAAGCTATGGCACAGAACTGGAGATGGAGGAGTGCCTCACAGCAGATTTCTGCAAGAAAATCCCCGAACCCCCCCAGCTCCAGCTCAGGACAATAGCCTTCCTTGTCATATGCCCAGTGTGCCTTGGAGGCATGATCATCACAGTCTTGGGCTCCAGAGGCACCTGGAGTATGGTCCTCCAGTACATGACCTGATTCAGAGAATCCTATGTATTACAGCATAAAAAAATAGAGAGTTTAAAAAAGAAATGCATTTAACTTATTTAGCTTTTAAATGCAAGCAGTTGGAAGTGTGGATATCACACAAATAATGGCTGTGGGATCTTAATTTTGTCCTCTTATGCATATGTTTTACAATAAAGTAATTATTTATATGACCACACAGTTTTTTTCCACTGGACTTCATTCTGTACAAAGGTAGCAATTTTCCACTAAAAAGATGGCATTTCCCAAATAACAATTATTCTGTTTAATTAAATAGGCTTACATTCAATCTGTGCATTTTTGATTTTGGATTTTAGAACTGGCATACTCTTTTATTATCTTGAAATGCAAAAATAGCTAATTCACAATAGGAAAATGTTAGAAACTGTTTTCTCAGTATTGATGAGTGATTTGACATATTTTAAAAGAGGCTGTTTCTCACAACTGATTTTTTACTGCATATTCATTATAAACTTTTACATTATAATATTCTAATGACGATGTGATAATGGAAGCAAAGGGAAGAAGATGACTGAAGCCATATTTCCCACTGACTCACACAGGCACCTAATGCATTCATGCTTAATATTCTCAGGCATTATAGAAGGGATTAGAATAAAATAAAAGGAAAAAAAAACCAGAAACAAAATGTACAGATTTATCTGCTGTCCAATCCTTTCATTAGCTTGAAAACAAGTTTACTATGGATTTACACTGTGACTTATTATCTTCAGAATCACAAACCTACTCCATTAATAAAATAAGCTTATACGCACACTAATTTAAAATAACTTAAGGATGAATAGTTCAACTTTACCACTTTTTTTAGGACTGGATTCAATAACAGAAATTGGACTCAGCTGTATGGATTTTTCAAGGATATTAAGGACCATATTTCCATAGACATTTTTATTGTTTCTAGTCCTCTAAAACATCCAAAAAGTTGTGCTTTTAACTGAGTAGTTTCTCCTGTTTATTAGTTTGTGTAAACATTTTTTCCTGTTATGTCAATTGCAGGACTATAGTTTCATTCTTGCTATTACAGATAAAGAAAAGTTCATTTGAATGCTACTTTTTGAGTATTTAATTCCCACTGAAGTCAGCTGAAGTAGAATTATGTGTGTTTGTAATTCAGAAAGGCCTTTGCACGAAGGCGGTTTGGAGGATTCTGCAATATAGTTTTTTGTAACTATTGTAAAAAAATGTAAACAATTTATTTGTAATGGCCAACTTTCCAAATTCAGCATATGAAAGCTAAATGATGTGTTCTTAACATGTTCACCAATAATATTCCACAATTCAAATTATTTACTATGAAAAAATCCAAAGGAAGTAGATTTTTATTCCTCCATAACCACATTTTGCAGCTCTCATGAGAATTTAAAAAAATGTATGTAGGCCAATGAAGCAAGGTCTAGCTTACAGTCGTTTACACCAACTAAACATGGAGAAATAGAAAAGTAATTATGCAGTCACTTTGCCGACAATAATAATATTTTAAAGTCACTTTTTTAAGTGACTTTAGTCACTTAAAGACTTTAGTCACTTAAAAGTAGGCACTATTTTAAACTTACTAAACAATAAAAAGTGAGAGTTCAGTGTTTTACAGGAAATCTCATGCTTGTTTGGTTGAGGTTTTTTTACTTCAAAGCCCCGGATCCTGGAACTGAGTAATGAGGTAAGTATTCCACATTTCATTACTTTATTAATAAATCCCTCTCTCCCAGACTTAGAGTATAAAATTTGGCACAAAAGAAGTTCCAAAATCAGAAGACAAATGAAAACCCACCAAAAAAAAAAAAAGGGAAGAAGAAAATCTCATTATCTGTAGAAACAGGTAGAGCTGAGCACGGCACGGGAGGTTTTGGAGGTTTTTTTGTGGGTTTTTTTTTCCCAGAAGAAATACGTGCTGAGAATAAGATTCTTCCTACCCAGCAGAAGAGCAAGCAGGAAGAGCAAGAGAGGAGTTAAATCCTGTAGCTTCCCCCTCGTGCTCCCTCTCACCACCCCGTCGGTGGGACTGAGCCTCACCTGCGTTTCGGCAGCTGCCCCCCAGCTCCCTGTTGTGGGGGGCTGCGTCCAGAGCAGCCCTCTCCATGGGCATGAAGCCACCTCACCTGTGTGCAGCTATCTGATAGGTAATACAAAAAGTGGCAAAAAGTGTCTTAAATCTGCTCCCCCCACAGGCAGGCACGACTCAGAGCTCAGGGAAGATAATGACTGTATGCTGGAGCTCGCCTCTACCAAAAAGTCTCTGTGCCCCCTCTCTCACAGAGAGGTGAAGAGGAGAAAGGGAGGGGGTCTCACTCCCCCTTCTCTGATGGGGCTGTGCAGAAAAAGGAGGTGAGGAACACAGTGCCAGAGAGTGAGAGGCAGTGCAGGGACATGGCTGCATTGCCTAGAAGCTAAGTCGCTCTGCTGGGACTAGGTTTCTGTCCCTGCTCCAAAGGTTTTGTGTGGGGTTTGTGCTGTGCTGTCACCAGCAGGAACAACTCCATCTCAAGTGTGTTGGAGAAGGCAAGGATGACCACCTCCTGTGAGCAGTTGGGGTTTTAGGCCTTCCTGGGAAGGGTGTACCAGCCTGAGCCCTTCAAGGACATGGGGTGGAGGCATGCTGGGGTCAGCCTCCCAAACATGGGACATACATAATCTCCTTGCCTCTGGGAAGGCTGAAGCCTTTCTAGACATAGGAAAGACAGCACATGATTTCTTGGGTGCATTTAAGGTCAAAAAAGAGCACAATTCTGAAGCCAAGTGATCTCAAGGATAAGAAGCCGAATAAGACTTTTCTACTCCATTTACATCTTGTCCCCTTCTTGAATATAGCCCTAAGCTTCTTTACAAAGGGTGCAGGGAGTTCCTGATGGCTAGAGGCCTGTCCTTTCTGAAGACTTTTTTTTTCCCAAAGAGCAACACAAAAACAAGGTACCACACTGAAGCCCAGATGGTTTACAATGTGAATCTGGAACATATGGAAAGACCCCACTCAGGGACCAGGTCCTAAAATTCATCCAGACGTGTGGTAAACACCCACAATCCAGAGGCACGATAACAGCTTTGTATATCTCTTGGTACCCATTTTAAGGCTTCTCTCTCTTTAAGATACACTGCAAATGCTTTAACTACCAGGTACATCCCTACAGGGAGGGGGAAAAGTCACAGCAGAAATACGAAATATGCCCATCTTAAAGGGCATGAAAATCCCTTCCACTTCCTTAAAATGTGTAAGAGAGAGAAATGTTTCCAGATACTGCTCCCCCTTCTCTTGCAAAAGCAGACCTGACCGATTTCTGCCAGAACGGCAGCGGTGCCTGGCGTGCAGTTGGGATGGGTGCAGTGCTCCACGCTGAAATCAATGGGGAGCTCTGTGCCAGATCAATGCCCCGATGTGGCCGGCAGCAACCCATTTCCATGTGAGTCACCTCCAGCAGGTGCTGGAGGCCTATGGAAAGTTGAATCCTGGCCACTAACAGCTAATGTAATCATGTTGCTTGCTCAGATCTCCAGCTGATAAACGCACCCAGTTACTCCTAACTGTCTCCCTTACAAAATAACACCTCCCAGGACACCTACCTCTTCAATAGTTTTTAACCACGCTGCAGCTGCACAAGAAAATCCATTCATCAATTATAAATCAATAGAGGAAGAGAAATCTGCAGCTTGCTTGATTGCCCTTGTTGTCCCTGCAACTCACTGATGCAGCTACAGAAACTTTCCAGCTTGCCAGGTCTGTTTAGTTTTTCTTTTTTAATTATTATTATTATTAATTATTATTATTATTATTATTCTGAGCCTGAACGGATCATTCCTTCCTTTATAGAAAATAACTCTGCAGCAGTAATCCATTAGCAGAGCGATCTTCCCTCTGGTGGGAGAGAGGAAGAGAGAAAGAGAGAAAGAGAGAGAAAAAGAGACTGATTGTATTCCACAAAAGACGATACAAGTATGGTGGGCCAGATGCAACCGCAGCCTCTAGCTACAGCCCTCCCGCTCTGATTGCAGGGGACTTCTTTCAATAGGTAGCTATTCCCGAGAAAGAGCTCTGCTCCTCCTCTCCTGTTTACGCTGTCAATTCCCAGCCCTCTCCTTCCAAGCAAAGATTTGCATTATGCGAGGCTGCTTTTAACAAGTAAAGCGTTTGCAAAAGTTTACTTCAGAGAGAAGGATTAGGCGGGCTTGTTGCTCAACGGTGAAAAAACGCAAGTGCCTGGATAAGGAGGAGTGAAGGCAGGCTGGAAATGGTAGAAAGACTGGAAAGGACTTCGGGAAATTTTATCTGCTCTCCAAGAAACATAGCTGCATTTACGATCATTGGGAAGAGGGGGGGGAAGGAATAGCGATATCAAAATATAATAATAATAATAATAATAATAATAATAATAATAATAATAATAATAAACCAACTCTGTGGCGGAAGGGGATTTTTTTGCCCTCCCCTGCTGAAGCCGTCTTACAGAATTTTTTTTCCTTCATTAAACTAATGGCTGTAAATATCACAGTAAGCTAGTATTTCTGGAGCTAAATGAGTAACAGGACAACTGGATATTTTACTTTTTTTTGGTGTTGAGTGTTCCGAGGTGACTAAATTTGCCTTGTTGAGCCTTGTAAAATCCTGACTTAATCATGTAAACTTCTGTGTAAGCAAAATAGACGAAACTTCAAAGGGTCAAAAACCCTTTAGGGATTTGCGAGGAGACGCCAGCAATAGATCCTAATCTGCCTCCAGAATCCTGGCTGTATTTGTCCAAGGAACTGGTACCAGCAAACTCTCGAAGGTAGAGATAGTGGGTTGATTCAGCCTTTATCCCCTTAGAGAGTATTGGCTTTGTGAGGCTCTAGGCAGCGCTTCAACGCCAGGGGATCTTGCCCAAACCCTCTAAAAATGAAGTACAGGAGTAATTTGAGATAATGACTTTGTAACAGGCTTGGGCAGACCTTGGACAGAAGAAGTGAGAGATGTTATCACCCCAGCATTCCTCTTAAAATGCAGTTTTTCCCCCTGCTTATTCCCAGTTAGTCAAAGCTACATTAACATTCCATCCAGGGCTGCTAAACAGAATCTTAATTAGTCCTGATACTCTTGTGCAAGGGGTTTATTCATTGCACTCTTAACTAATGGTTGCTGTCAGAGTATTTTTTTTCTTCTTTGGGTTCTTTGGGGATATCGTGTTCTGCTGCAAAGCATGACAGAAATGTAATGTGTATGCAAAAAAAAAAAAAAAAAAAAGCTTGCAGATCTGAAATCTTGAGACTGAGGCTGACTCCAGCCCTGTCTAATGGTTAGACATTATTAGGACTAATGAGAATAACTTCACCAACAGAAACATCCCTGCATCTTGTTTATCTTAAATTTTAATGGTACACGCTCTCTCGCTCTTTTTTTTTCCCCCGTGACAGAAAACATTACAAACTTGTTAGTGTTTTGAAGCAGTTCATGCAACTCCCACTAAATTTGCAGCCCTCCGTATTTTGCATTAGCCACCCGTGGCTCGGTATTTAATGAGAGAGTCTGTAGGTGGAGAAGAATTAACAAGTTACTAAACGGCCGGTTGCTCCGGCAGGACCTTTCTCTCCGCATTATATCGCATTTATAACCCCGCTTTGCAGTCATTCCTCCCTCTGCCCCTCGCTCTGACAGACACACACCCACACACCCGTTTCTGGTTTACACGGACACACGGGTCTCTCTCCGCAACTCGCCGACTCGGACTGGCTCCGGAGTCAGCAAGGGGAAACTTAGGCGCCCGTAAGTGTTATGTACACACATGTAATTTGATGTGAGCATCCCTCAAGGTTCTTTGTGGCTCGAGGCTGAATCGTGACAATGAACAGCCACGACACACACCACGAAAAAAAAAGGGAGAAGCGTGGCAGGGGTGCCTCGCCACCCGCGCTGGGCTGAAGCGGCTCTTTCGTTCATCAGCCGCGGCAGAAGTCCGTATTTGCCTGTAAATCCACGTTCAGCTACACCGATCTCGGAAACAGATTTATAAGACTATAAATTACCGTTTCTTTCTTTCTTTCGGGTTGGGGGAAGGAAATGAATAGGAGAGGGGGAAGGGGAAAAAAAAGAGAGAGAGAGAGAGAAAGGTGTTTTTTGGAAATAGGAGGTCCGTGTTACTTAGCTGCTGCTCACCCCTATTAAAGACTCCTTCCCATAAGCTTGCGTAACATTGATTACTCACAAAGAGTTCACAATAACTATCATGTAGCTAAACTAATTGAGACAATCATGCTAAGTTATAGTCAGTCTAAAAGGTACCATTGATGTGGTAATGCCTATAGAAAGTCAGACATGCGACTCACTACCATTTAATTGCTCCTTTAAACCTGTTATTACAATGTTAACTGGCTTAAGTATATATTGCTGCCTTTTATTGCCTTGATGTGACAAATTAAAACATACACTCTGGAAGCGGCATTCATTTGCGGACGGAGTTGCAGGAAAAAGGGAGCCGGGCGATGTCAAACCTGTCAGGATGAATTAATTTTAAAACTTGCATTTTGCACTGCAATTCCCACTGCAGTTTTGTTGCACGGGGGAAACATTTTCTATATAAAACATATAACTGTTATATATAATATTATGCACACGTATTCCATCTCACGCAGATCTGCGCTAAAGCAGCCCCATCGCGCTAAAAACGAAAAGTCCTTTTGGCTCCGAGACCTGGCCTGACGCTGAGTGCAGTGGGGGTCTGGAGGAAAGCCGGGGGGAGGTGGGTAGGGGGCAACGACGGAGCTGCTACCTCGGCTCAGCGCCACACGCGTGTATGGCGGGGTGGAGAGGGGCTTTTCAGTGGTTACCTCACCTTCGGCTGCCCGGTCCCAGGCCCGCAGAGGAGGGGATTACCCACGCCCCAAGACCCGGGGGCAAGGCGGCAGCCACGGTCCCTGCGGGCTGCCCTTCTTGCTGCTCTTCTTCATGGTGAAGCTCTACCCAGCTCCCGCAAGGAGGAAAAACAGTGTAGTAATAATTTCTTGCTTCCCCATCCCCAGGGCTGAGCCGGGCTCGGGATGGTTTAAACGCGCTCTCCCGCTCCGAGGAGCGGAGCCCAACCCCGCATTGCGCTGCGCCGTTCCCCGCGCATCCTACGCGGGCTGGGCGGGGGGCTTCGCCCAGGTAAAGCACCCCCTCCCCTTCCCTGTGCGATAGTGAAGACATTGGGGACTCCCCCAAACAACAAATACTCAGCTCCTTCCTTCCCTTTTCCTCCTTTTTTTTTTTTTCTCCTTTTTCTCTGCTCGCGAAAAGACGTCAGGGGGTTAAAATGTCCTTCTCCCCCTCGCCCTTGATCTCGGGGAGAGAGGTAAGAGTTCCTGGCACCTTTATGGGGCTCATACCGGCTGCGGGAAGCGTCGGCCCCCGCTAACTTTGATCGGCCTTATTCATCCCAGCTGCGCTCTATTTGTTTGTCATTTCACCCTTTTCCTCCCAGAATCGTTATTTATGGTCTGAAAAGTGAGACGCGCCTCAATTTGCCTTTACACGGACTCTTCTGCAAACGGGGGGGAGACACCTCCCTCTTCCCCCCCCCCCTCCGCGAGAGGGGTTGCCAAAAGAGAGGGAAAAAAACTGTCTCAATCATTATCAAATCAGCTTTGAATTCATTACTCCAGAGTATTAACTAATTACCAGATCAGAGAGAAGAAAAAATAAATATTCCTTTAAATAACTGAAGGTAATTATAACCCTGTTGTTGACACTAACGATTAATAATTGATCAGAAGTTATACACAATAAATTGTCAATTTATCTCCCTATAAAAATGCACATACTTATTATTTTTTTTCCTGGGCGATTTTTAAGAGCCGGAGCACAGACAGTATCCACACTGCCGCCGTACGAGGAGCAGTACGACTATTTCTTTTTTTTTTTTTTTTTTTTTTCCCCTCCCAGATATTCGGGAGTATTTTGAAATCCCCCGTCACGGATGACACAAGCCCGGGTGGAGCAGAAGTGACTTTCGCTGCCAGCCTGCGATCCTGCCTGTCCGAGGAGGGCCGGGCGGGGGTGTCACCGTCCCCCCCCCCCCCCGCCTTTCCTTTCCTCTGAATCCCCAGGTCCCGAAAGGAGCAAAGTTACGGTGGCCGCCCCCGAGGCAGAGCGGCCGCGTCCCTCCGTCCCTTACTTTTGCTTAGGGAAAATGCAGCCGGCTCGGCCCGGATTGGACGTGAAATGGTGACATTCCCCCGTGAGTCACGGGTGGGGGGGTGGGGCACGGGGCCAGATTGCGGGAGCCCGGCTGTCACCTCGGCCGGGACGCTCACAGGTAAAAGGCTCCTCCAAGCCTGCCTGCCTCCAGATCGCTGCCTGCAGCTCCGAGCTGCCTCTCTGCCGGCATGTGCCCCGCCGATCGCGCTTTCCCTCTGTAGTTTTAATAAAGACTCTGCTTCGGAGCCGCCGAGTAATAATCAGGGATTAGATGCATGGGTGCTTTGAATATTCACCGTGGATCCCTTTGTTTCTTAACTTTTTTTTTTTTTTTTGCCTCGCTTTTATTTCTTTAGAAGCCGGAAACATACCTGAGTTGTTAGTTACTGGATTAAAAACAAAGGGGTGAACATCATATTACTTAATGTACAATATTACTGTTAATAACAATACTTTTTACCGTCATTATTGAATTCCTACAATGGAAAGGCTCTTTTCGACTAAATGGATCGTGAGAAGCTTGCCCAAGCACCCGAGAAATGTCTGAATGCAGAAGGCAACGAATCGACCTATATGTAAATTCCGCCTCTTGTTTTTGGTGGGTTTTGGTTTGGTTTATTTGGGGGTTTGTTTTGTTTTGTTTTTTTCCCCAAAAGTTAACAAGCAATAAAATCCTCCCGGTATTGATTACATCCCCTGCCACGGTTTCTCAGCGGCGCGGTGAGTCTGAACCGCCTTTAAGTGAGATGTAACATGTGACGAGGCAGAAACTTCCAGTGGCGAGAGGTGTGGGCGTTTTTCCCGTGAGCTTGGGCACGGAGGGACCGCGACGGAGCGGGCCGGGCCGGGCCGGGCCGGGCCGGGCCGATCCGCTCCGCTCCGGGCTGCCCGGCCCCGGCCCCGGCCCCGGCCCCGGCCCCGGGCCGCTCCCGCTCCTGGCAGCGGGGCTGCCGGCCCCCCGCGTCGGGAGGTAATTGATGGCCCATTAGGGAAGTGGGTGCCGCCAGCTAGGGCTAAATCAGGCGGTGCACCTTGCAGTTCGTTTCTTTACCTGAAAATCATCCTTCCTTCCCCCCAAAACTGGAGACCTCCTCCGCGTGTGGACGTTTGGGAGGGCAGTCCTCTTTTTCTGTTGTTGGTGGGTTTGTTACTATTTTTTTTTCCTGCCGTCTCCCCCTCTCTTACAGGGGCTAAGCACGCCGGTGGCTAAGATGCAAATGGCACGGGGAGGGAAACGCCGGCGCCCATTGCGCTTTATCTTAACTTTCCCCTTAGCCCGGCCCGTGCCCCTCCAGCAGCGAGCAATTCCCGCGTCTGCCTGTCTGTCTGTCCGCTGCTGGCCTGGGCTGCGTGTTACCTCCGTCCCCATCCCTTCCCCCAGTCTCCAGCCAAACAAAGGTGGGCGACGCTGCTTTGCGCTCTCAAAGGCAGTTGGTGAGCAGCTTTCCTGAAACAATAACTCCCTTATTGAGAACAAATGTTGACATTTGCAGGGAGCGAGGAAAAAAGCAGCCCAGGAAGTGCAAAGTGGAAAGCGACCCTCTTCCTATTTGACGACAGCGCCAATTCCTCCGGGATCCCACCTGAGATTAAAGCCTGAATTTCAATAAATCAGCTCTAATGAAACCTCTGGCCCCGAAGAGGGGAGGGTTTGTCTTTCCCGCTCCGAAACCAGCACAGAAAAGAGGGGAGGGGGTGGGGAAAGAGGGAGTAAATATAGAAAGGGGTGTGAGATTTTAATCCCAGCGGGCTGATTAGCATCGTTATGAAATAAACCGTACACAAAGTGATGTATTTTATCGTTCATGCCTCTTTCTTGTTATACTGAAATAATCACATTATTTGTGCCAACAATCTAGCAAGGCTACACTTTCCTCCTGCTTTCAATTTTGTGTATTGAATCTCCAACGACGTTGAATACGCAGTTCTTGCCCATTAATTCCTTGTTAAAAAATAAGTTTATTTGCCAAATCATTTAGGTGTCGCCCATCTGTATCCACGAACCGTTCACGAATTTCTCAGGGGATGAGAGAAGTCCATTGGGTTTTACATACATAGTGAATACTTAAAAGCGAGTTTTCCAAGTCTTTCTACTTTTCTTTCCAGAAAGAAATCCAGGTCTAAATACTAGCAAGGGTGGGTAAATTATGGAAATCTTTTATAAGTCTTTGGGCGTATAAACATCAAAGGAATGTCGTTAGCCTTTTTTAATCTCTGCCACAGCTTTTGGTTTTTACCAATTGAAATGTACACAGAGACCTGGAACATAAAACGTGGGTGGTGGGGGCGGATGGAGTAGGAGCAAGAGTGGGGAAAAGAAAGTTCAAGCGTCTCCCCCGACATAAAAAGTCCCTCCATAAAATCTTCCTAAAGTGCACAGTGAAGACGGTCAAGGATGATTACAGTAAATATTTGTATCTACATCATATGCTAAATTGGAGGGAAAAAACCGAATTACTTCTTAGCTGTTTGTCTAATTGTACTACACACTGCACGCAGATACAATTGCATTTTACCTCAGTGAAAAACAGGATGTTACAGGAGCAAAGAAGCAACATTCTACAAACAGCATAAGAAGATGAGTAGGCCTCCAGCTGCAAAGATCTTCAGCATTTTATATTCAGCTGGATGGATCCCAGAGTTTTCCAGAATTACAATATTAATTTCTGCCCTATCAGCTGAAAAACACATGCATTTTCTCAATCAGTTAGACATCTTTATAGGGGTAAAATATGGGGGGGGGGTGCAGGGGAAGATAGATCATGGGAATTGCTTGTATGTATTTAAGAAAAACAGCTTCATTTTCCCCTATTTAATATAATCACAACATATTTTCTGACTCCAGACTAGCACAGCTCTTTATCCAGTTAACATTCCCAAGGCTGATGCCTGAAGTATCTAAGATCACTTTCAAATGCCCTTTCTAACAAGACCTGAGCAAGAGGCCACTAATTTTCACTGAACAAAAAGCCACTGGAGAGAGATCCGTTTGTCAATATCAACTGGTCCAGCAATTTCCCATCTTCAGACACATCGGCCTATCTGAGCTGGCAGATGTTTAGACAAGATTTTATAAATTGTCCAATATCAGACCATAATGAACCCCAACTGACCATTCCAAAGCAGCTAAAAGCATTCAGGATCTCCCCTGCTGGGATCTAATAATGCTCTCACGCTGGAACATTATTAATCATGGAATAAAATAGATGAGCCTCTTGAAAAATAAGTGTATGATTGATTAAAGGGCAATCTAAGAAGCTATTATTCTTGTTTTATAACCGTAAGTTATATTCTCTCAATTTATCTTTTGGGGAAAATAAATGATTGTTCGTTTCTTTTCTGAAATTATATTATATGAGGATTCCCATTATTTTACTAAAAATTAAAATGATTAGTTAGCTGATTTTATGAGCCCAATCAAAGTGGATTTCCAATGTGACTGTAAAGATACGGTTTACTGATATGAAGAAAAAGAGAGGAAATAATAAAAAACAGGAATTGGACTTTTTTATCTTTTTTTTTTTTTTTTTTGCCTTTGCATATTTTAGCCAGAAGCAGAAACAAAGAAAGTAGAAATGAGCCGTAGCTGATTATGATTCTTTTTTTTTCCCCAGAAATGGTGGATTTAAAGAATGTTAACTCAAATAAAAAGCTACTTCACACCCAGCATAAATAGTTTATAAGAAACATTCATGTATTCATATCACTCTCTCTATGCTTATGCATGTATATATACAAATGCGTATTTGCACACATGTGTGTATTTAAAGCTTAAGTATAACGGAACAACCCAGAAGGAATTAATTTATGCAAAGCATATCTTTGCAACATATTTAAATTGCTTACTTATTTCATGGTCTAAGCTGTACTGGTGAAATGACAACTTTCATCATTTTCTAAATAATAGATTATTATTTGGGGGGAAATGAACGAAAAACACCATATTGTTGCAGACTAGTCTGTTTTTATTTACAATTAGAGATATAAATTAGTAAAGAATTCTCGTTAAACAACCAAAGATTGTATAACCATCAACTTTTCAAATAAAAACCAGGCAAAATTTATTTACAAAAAGTTCAGATTCCATTGCAATACAACTTGCATAAATTACTAGAAGCTTTATATCGTTACAAAAATAAATATCAAATTTGTTTCCACTTTGTAAGGACTCAAGTTCTCCAATCACATCTTTATTATCTCTACTGTATACATCTTTTACAAATAAATTTTACAATAAATCCTATCACACCTATCGAATATATACCGTGGCAATGAAGTGATCAATTCAAGATATCCTGAGAAAAACAGATCTGTTTTCAAAAGTCACACATACATTGGGGAAACTATACTATACCAGCAAACTCACATATGTCCAACAAAATTCTGGTTTAATAATTAGAGTCTGAAGATTTAATAGTGCTCTGTGGTCTTCTTTTATACAGTGGCACAAGATGTGATCCGGATTTAGAGATTTGTTATATATATTAGCTCGGGGAGAGATGATGGCTTGCTGACTTTTTTCAAAGCAATTGTGACACCTACCTGTGGACCAAGGGAAAAACCAGATCATCCAAAAATCCTTCAATTACATTCTAACTCCATTAAACTAAAAAAAAAAAGGAAGTAAGGCAAAATTCTTACTCGTCGAATTTCTTCTAGCAAAAGAATTAGTTGAAAAAATATCGGCAAGGCGATTTTGTTGTTGTTTGCTTAGCCCTCAGTAGTGGAAGTATTAAGAGTGCCACTGCTAGCTATGCGAGAGGCAATTCGCAGATAACACACCCTGCTTAAGATGCATGTCGATCTCTAATAATTGTCCCCTTTTCTTTTAAACACCCGGTCGCTGTGTGAAGCCTCACTCAGAATGTACAATTTTAGCACTGCCACGTGAGCACAAGCACTTTTTTTTAAAACAACAATACTTTCAAAAATATTTTTTTCTAAAGCCTTCTTTCCGTGACATTTAAATAGTCCTTACGGCTTTGCCTTACACAAGCGAAGAGTATGCAAGGTGAGGGAATTGTTTAGCCTGACTTTAAAATGAAGAGAAACCCGAGAGAGAAAAGCCGTAATGAGAGGTTTAAAAAAAACAGCAGAAAAGAGTGTCTTACTTCGTAATCAGACTCTTAAGTAATGAAGCAAGAAATTAACGTTAAGCAAGTCTAGAACTGTGCAGCGTGTCTTAGACCTGATGCCAAATGATCAGTGTAATAGAAAATGTTCTCACTTACTTGCATTGCTGTGTGATTGCACTTCTATAGGTATGGTTGTACTCCTACTGTGCAGACTTCGGTGGGATCTGTCAAAATATAACCGCCAGTTAGTCACAGGACACAGCCAGCTAACTAGATTATACAGTGTGTGTAGGTCCCAACCCTCACCCGCCCGGAATTGGTAGCTAGGTCGTTTAGAAGGCTGGCCAATATTTTATAATTGCCCGTATCTCGAGTGTTTTGTTAGAATAAGCTGACAATTATATTAGTGCAAAACTTTTTCAACAAAAAAAAACCAACAAAAACCCAGTTAAAAATATCACGCCCCACGTAAATTCACGTCCAAGGTCACCAATTATCAGAACCTCAAGCTGCAAAAAACCGTGAGAACACTGGAAACAAAGAGAGCAAAACCAGTTTGTCGGAAAAAAAAAAAATTACAAGCAATGACACCAGTGCTCTCTGGATATCTTTGTGTGTAGTTTTCCTTTTAAAAGTGACTTTTAAAAGCTGCGTCTGCAGCCTGTGAGACTGATGTAAAAGTCGTCTTTTACATTTCCTCTCTCGGTTCTTAGAGGCAGGTATCGACAGGACGGCGGCGTGCCGTTTTTAATCCCCAGATCATACTATTGCCCATCTTCGCTCGGCGGTGGCGGTGGCAGTGCGCTCACTGTTTTCTCCAGAGAAGGTTTCAGTATCTACAGCGTATAAAGGACTTGGACGGGTCGGGGAAGGAGGGCGAGGGAAAGGGGGAAGAAAGCGGCAAAAACAAGTCACCTACCTTTCTTAGAGTCATAACTAGAGGGCCTGTAATGTTGTTCTAGCTGGTTAGTGATCGTTTTCAAAGAGTCACTACTCTGCTTGTGGACAGAGCTGGCGTTTAGGACAGTCTGACTTAGTCCCTCGTTTGAAGCCACTGCTGCGGAGTTGTATCTCAGGATTCCCTGGCTCTGGAGAGCGTTAAAGTTCCCATAGTTTGTATAATTGCTATAAAAAGGTGAGGTGTAATAAATATGCCTCCCCAGGAGGGAGGAGGGCGAGTAGGCAGCGCTGTGCGGGGCGGACGCGGGGGTGGCCGAGGAGAGCGGCGCGGGCTGGCAGCCTTGGCCCAGGGTCTGGCTCTTGAGGTCCGAGGTGGCGATTTCGGCCAGCGACCAGAGCTTGGGCTTGCTGGCCGGCGTCGGGGGGCCGGGGGAGGCGCGGCCGCCCAGCGCCGCCTTGCTGGCGCTGCGGGCGGCGTCGGCGTGCGGGTGGCCGAGGAGCGGGGCCTCCACGGCGGCCAGCGGCGAGGAGGTGGCGGGCTTGGCCGGCGGGTCGCGCTCCCCGCCGCCGCCGTCGTCCTCCTCGATGTCCTCCTCCTCCTCCTCCTCCTCGTCCTCGTCCTCCTCCTCGATGTCCTCGTACTTGTCCTTGCACTCCGAGCCCGACTCGCAGAGGGGGTCGCCGGCTCGGCAGGGCAGCTTCTCGCCGTCCGACTCGGCGGAGCAGGAGTGGTCCGTCAGCGAGTCGACTTGCAAGCTGATCCCTGCAAGGGTCCGCCGGGCACAGAAAGGCAGAGTCAGGGGGGGCGGCAAAAGAGAGCGGGCGAGAAGCGAGCACGGCCACCGCCACCGCCACCGCGGCGGGCAGGGAGACGCCCGCCGTCCCGGCCTTTTCCCTGCAATCCCCTTTCGAGGAGCATCCATCCCCACGGGCTAGCTCCGCCGCGGCACCCCGCACCGCCCCGCCTGCCCCCTGCACGGCGCCGCCGCCCGCCGCGGCACCTCCGCCCGCCGCCCCCCGCCCGCCCCGGCCGCCGGCACTGCGCGGCGACAAGCTCCCGGAGCAGCCGGAGGAGACGGGACGGGACACGTTTTGGGGTCGCTTTTGTTAAACGCCGCCCCCCCCCCCCTTCCCCGCTGCCCCGCTCCCGGGGGGACGCGACAGGGCGGGATGGGGCCACCCCGCCGCGGCCGCGGTCACCCCGCGCCCACCTTCGTCCTCCGCGGAGGTTTCGTTGCTCTCGGGCATCTTCTCGGGACTCTCCTCTTTACTCCTCGCCCCGTCGCCTTCGTCGTCGTCCTCGTCCTCGCTCTTGTTCCGCGGGGCCCAGGTCATCTTGTTCTCCTTCTTGAGCCGCCGGCGGGCGTTGGCGAACCAGGTGGAGACCTGGGTGAGGGTCATCTTGGTGATGATGGCCAGCATGATCTTCTCGCCCTTGGTGGGGTAGGGGTTCTTGCGGTGCTCCTGCAGCCAGGCCTTCAGCGTGGCCGTGGCGTCGCGGGTGGCGTTTTTCCTGTACGCGGGGTCGTTGAGCTGGTAGGGGTAGGCAGGGCTGCCGTACGGGTGGTAGCTGATGGCTCCGGTCATCCCCGTCGTATGGGCGTCGTAAGGGGAGCCCTGGACAGAACAAAACGGTGGGGTTGGCAATTTGTTATTGCTGATAGCCATTAGTAAGTTGTCAAGGCGAGATCGGCGGTTATATTTGTATTTCCCCGGGATGGTGTCTTGTATCCATATTCTATGAGGGGGAGAAGCAGCACCCAAAGGCCATTAAGTTGCGATTCCCCCCCTCCTTCCTCCGCCCAGCACACAGGCACAGGCACACGCGCTTAAAATCGGCGATGTTTTAATCTTTCTGACCAATTTCAGCTCCTTGTAATTGAATATTTCCCAAATATAATTTCTGAACCGCGCAGACATTTTAAAGGCCCTACAGGTAGTGTCTTGATATCTACATTTCTCTCAAAGGTTCAAAAGATGTTTCCTTTTTTGCTATAGAAAATACAACAAAGCCGCCACTTAGCAATTCACTGCACTAATGCATTGCAAATCCAATTTGCAAATCAGAAGATATGCACCGTTTCGAATTGTTCAAATGCGATGTAATTAGCATTTTAATTCGCCCTTTAACGTTTAAATTGCGCTTATTTAAGTCTGCATAATGCAAGAAAAGTTAAAGATATCGCTAAGGAACTCGCCAACTTTCAGCACGTCCCTGAATCCCACAGATCGGCGAGTCACAGGCGCAACATCACCCAATATCCCGCACAGTTCACAACCTCGCTGCAACTTCCAGCCCCTCGCCTACTGCTTCTCAACAGGAAAAACAAGCAAGCGAGATCCTCAGATCTTTTATACCACCCCGAATAAAGACTGCACGACAATTTATGCACCGCGTTTTACAGACAGAAAGCAAGTAGTTTCCCTGTCACTTTGCGGGGAGAGCGAACTACCCCGCTGCCATCCCCTCCTAGGGTCTCGACAGCGGCTCCAGTCTTAAATTCCGGGCACAGGTCTTTGTGTGTACGGACTAGATACGTGTCTGACTCTGTGTGTGTGTGTTTATAAAACTACATAACCATCTAGACGTGCAGTTTATTTATATAGTTTATGGTTTTATTTATATAGTTTATGCACAGAATACACACACACGCAATTGCAAATGCTCCTTTTAACTAGTAAGAAGAAAGTGAAATCCGAAACTGCGGCCACCACAACCATCTTGGGCTTAAGCGAAGCTCACAGATCGCAAACAGATGCTCCTTTTCATTCCTAAAATCCAGTTAAACCATTAGCACAAAACACACTGAAAGTAAATAAAACCACACGGGGATAAAGCCCGCAGCGCCTCTAAACACCGACTTAAAAAGAGAGGGGAAAAAAGAGAAAAAAAAGAAGAAGAAAAAAAAGAAAAAATAAACCCTCCCCTATCCTACCACAGCGAAAAGAAAAAAAAAAGAGAAAGCGGGGGGGGGAGGGAGGCAGAATGAAAGCATCCAACCCAACTGACTGTGGCGATCCGTATTTCTTTAACCAGGGCTCCGCGAACCGCGGGGCGAGGCCGGGTCCCAGGCCCGCCGGCACGGCGCTCGGCTGGGGCGCGGAGCGAGGCGGCGCCCCGGCCCCGGCCCCAGCCCCGGCCCCGGCCCCGGCCCCGGCCCGCCGCTCCGCTCGGCTCCGCTCCGCTCCGCTCCGCTCCGCCCGGCTCCGCGCGTCTCCGCCGGCCCCGGCCGAGCTGCGAGGCGGCGCGCAGTGCGGTGCGCGGCTGGCGCCGGCAGCGCGGAGGCGGTGCGGGGCGCCCGGCTGTGCGGCGTGGTGTCGGGGGCTGATGGTGAGTGTGTGAGGAGAGAGGCTGAAGATGATGAGGATGAGAATGCGGATGCTAATGAAGAAGGAGAGGGTTTCTCTTCGGTAGTTACCATGTAGGAGGGGAATCCCGTGGCGGGGTCTGTGGAGTACTGGAGCGGGCTGGTGAAGCCTGTGGCCGCCGCCTGGGCGGTGAAAGCTGCCGATCCCGGGTAAGGGCTGAACGCCGATCCCGACGAAGACCTGGCCAGCTCCTCGCTCCTGGGGGCCGCCAGCGCCGACGCCCCGTACGCCGGGCAGGAGTACAGAGCCAGCGAGCCGGGGGGCTGGTAGAGGTAACCCTGAGGATAGGACATGGCTTGCACTGGCGTGCACAGGAGCAGGGAGGGGGCGAGGGTGACCGGCCCTGCTGCTGCCGCTGCTCCTGGCGCTGCTTTCGTGCTCTCCCTCTCCCTCTCTCCCGCCCGCCCTCTCTCTCTCTCTCTCTCTCTCTCTCTCCCCGGTTGGCTCTGTGCAGTTATGTAGAGAATCAGAATTGTTATATGCTCCCCCCCATGCGCACCCGGTCAGAATAAAAACAAACAGGAGGAAAAAAAAAAGAACACCCCCCAAAAAGGGAAAATAAATCGAGCGGTCAGAAATCTAACCGGGAGGGGAAGGACATCTGGGAGAGACGGAAGAGGAGAGGGTTAATAAAGAGAGAAAGAGAGAGAGAGAGAGAAGGGGAGAGGGGGAGAGAGAGGCAGAGAGAGAAGCGAGCCCCCGAAATCAGAAAAGTGGCTGCTGCATATGGAGTTCTCCCAGCCAGCTCCCCCAGCGCCTGCGAGCCTGTATTTTGGGGGAAGTATAGAGTCTGAAGTGAAGAGTTGAGGGAAGGAGCACTCGAGTTTCTGAGGGACATTGGAAAACAGAGCTGTCCGTCACCGCCGCTCATCTGCATAGCGCGGCGGGCCCGCCCCCTCCCGCTCCGGCCCCGTCTCCTCCCGCGGCCGGCAGGCAGGCAGGCAGGCAGGCAGGCAAGGAGGCAGCGAAGGCAGGCTTTGTAATGCAAGCCAGCCTCTTTGACTGCGAGCACACTGCTGAAGCCAAACGGTGATACTGCTCATCAGCTCCTCTCCGGACTCGCGGAGCCATAAATACTCTTTTGCACACTCTCGATTACACCCCCTCTCTCCCTCTTTCTACATCCACGCGGGAAACAGAAAAGAATATGTATCATAAATATATGCATCCCTTCACACACGCATTCGCCGAAGCGCTATATGCACGCACACGTATCTCAGATGTGTGCATTTGCACGCGTGGGGGTACGCAGGGCCAGGCTCGATGGGGCTGGGCAGTGTACAAGGGAAGAGCACTTTGTACAAGTACTGCCCTATATGGTAGGAAAGGAGAGCAACTGCTCAAATCAGCACATCCAGGATCGTGCTGTTCCTGGCAGCGAGAGCTTTATAGTTTTATAAGTTGCCACAAACAGTCAAGATCTAGTCATGGAGCGCGTTTGCACATGAAGGGGGAAAAAAAAATCCTCATCTTTCTTTCATTTCTATTCTTCCTGGTCTGGTGCGTGGGGAAGAGGCCTGGGTGACTCCTTCCGGGGGGCTAGCTGCCTCACCGCTCCCCTTCCCCCCTTTTGCAGTTCAGATAAATCTCCTGGAATACGACCACTGTGTCATTAATTTCCCAAATAACGTAATCTCTTCCTCTGCCCCCTCCCTTCGGCCCTGGCCACCGTCAGCTTCTAGCCAGTGCCAGCTCTGCTCCGGTCTGGATACGGGAGGACGAGGCGAAGGCACCGCTCTTTTCCTCTCAGGGCAAACACAAATAAATACCTATATGTGCGCGTGCATTTTTTTAATGATTAGTCTAGAGGGACCCTCCAGAAACCGGCGGGGAACTGCCCGCGCTCGGGCTCTGGCCTTTCCCTCCCGGGACGAGGCGCGGTGCCGGCGCGCCGTCCTGCAGCGGTCCCGTGTCCGCCCCCCCGGCGGCGGCACCGGGGCCGCCCCAACCGCACTCCCCCAGCCCCCCCCAGCCCCGGGGCACGGCGTTGGGCCCTGCCCGCCCCACCGAGCCGTGGCCGAGCGCTAGGCCGCTCCGCGCCGCCTGGCCCGCACCTGCGCCCCGCAACGCCTCCGCCGCCGCCGCCCGGGCGGGGCAGGATGAGGCCGGCAGGTAGGGACGGGGCCGCCGGGGCTGCAGGGCTGGAAGCCACCGCGCTTCCCGCAAGCCCTTCACCCGCAACCTGCGCCGGCTTACCAGCCCGGGACGAGCTGAGAAAAAAAAGTAGGCGCTCACCAGGAAAAAAAGAAAAAAGAAAAAAAATGTTCATCAAACCGTGTGTTTTATTTTCCCAACATCTGTGAGTGAGCACTTATCCCGTATTTAACCAAAGGAAGTCGCTTGACGTTTATGGCCGACTTCATGGAATACCTCAGGTAATCTCGGTTAGGGAGGATGGAGAAAAGGCATCTGACGAGGTACTCCGGGGAATCGGCTCGCCACCGACAGGAGGGGAGATGGCAACAGCTGAGGAATTGCGGGTTAGCAGGGCAGCCTATTGTTAATCAATTAAACATGCAGCTAATAAAAAACTACACTTGGAGAAGCCGTTTCGACAGCCTCGCGGCCACACCGGGGAAAACGCCGTATTGAAACTACGGTCAAGTATGGGGATGCGTGGACTGTCTGAAGCAATCCGAGCTTTCCATTTTCTTTTTCTGTCTGATTTTTTATTTATTTCCCTTCCTCTCCTCCTCTTCTTTGAAACCCACATACCAGTTTACCCCTGCACGCAGCGGTAGAGATCTGGCCACCAGACACACTGGATTAATTCCTATCCAGATCTATCAGCTGGCCTGTAGAAGAGGCAATCCTTAAAAAAGCAGGTGAGGGGGAGGAGGGTAACACCAACAGGTATTTCTTGTCATTAACTCCCGACTTCCTGATAAGAGAGTGATAAACAACTGGTAAACTCAGTGCAACAGATTACAGAAAAGACGTTTGCTTCCCTGCTTGGTGATTAATGCGCATATATTAAATAAAAATAGAAACTCTAAAAACAAGAGCTTTATATAAACCACATTCATATTTCAGTACTTCTATGGAATAATCGATATCATGCGATTACATCTGAATAGTCAATTCCTGTGTTCCGCAGACCGATTTCTAAGTATATGAGCTTTGCTTCTGAACGGAGCAGCAGCTGGAGAGCTGAGAATGCAAAATTAATTATAACATTATAAAGTCATACATGAATCTCTCTAAGTCAACCTGCATGCCTTGCAAAATGTGCTATACTCTCTGCATTTTTATTTGGGAAGCCAAGTCTGTTCTTTTCCAGCAGGAGTGGTGTAAGGAAGTATTTATCTACACGAATTGATTGCTTTTAGTTCCTCCTCTTTAATAATTAGTGGAACAATACAGATTGGGAATACAATGGCCGTTGTGTTTACATTATAACAAGGGATTAATGCTATTAAGTGAGTGTTACAGTTGTGACCTGGGAAGAGTACTTAAATAAATACCGTGATCCCAGGAGAATTGATATAATTCAGTTCAGAGTGTGTGTAGATACGCACAGACACACACGAGAGATACAAATCTCCATACATATCTACACGCATATACGTATGTTATACACACTAGGTATACGTGCCCGTCCGTGTAAAATGTAGGTGCTGTTTTTGCCTCCACCTGCATGTCTTTCCTCTATGAAAATATATTTTTGTGATTTCGGTGGGAGGAATGTTTAAATCAGGAACATTATTCCCCTTCCCCCAAACACAAAGAGCAACAGATTATATTTCTGACGCTTTAATTTGTGCAGCCCAAAAATATTGTTTTATATACAGAAACGGGGTTAATTTCGCAATCAGAGATTAATGGAGTAAAATATTATCATTTCAAAAGACAAGTTCTTGCGTTGATTTGATTTGCATAATTTTTGTATGGCTTCAGAAAGGAATGGATTTACCCACTGCAAGGAGACGGTATGCATTTTATTACAAGTACACCACTAATTTGACTCTGCACAGTGTGGAGAACGAATAGCTAGTGGGGTCATTTAAATATAGCTGGCGAAGTCTTTGCGATAAACAAACCAGAAAACCGTGTCAATAAGGTTTTTGAATATCGGTCAGTGTACGTGGCTGTATTTAACTTCTTCTCGGAGTTGTCTCTGTTTGATTTGAATGCCTTTCGCAGGGAAGACGTTTTTCATCTGCCTGGCTCCACCGCCGAAATCTAATTTTCCCATAGTACTACCCGTTACTAATAAAAAGCCGTCTAACTTGCGCTGTTAAACTGTAGAACAGTATTACATGCACTTTTTATTGGTAATATCTGTGGCAAATTAACATGCCTACACAGAGACGTTAAGACTTTACACACTGCGTTTTTGTTTGAATAATCTATTCATTAGTTCAGCGATTACCTTCCCAGATTTTAAGCGGTGCTCTCGCCTTGTCTTCTTTAATTCAGTTTGCTCCAGCACTGCTGAGAAGGTGGTCGAGAGCCCCCCCCGACACCCCCCGCCCCTCTTCAGCTATCGCTCATTGCCGTCCTGGGAGACAGGTTTTGCGGTTTGTCATTTATTAGCTACGTCTCCTCGCACTAGTGACAGAGGCTGAAGTTTTCGGGCGAGTGAAGTTGAAAGCCACGTCTGTGGGAATGGCACTCCGGCCACCGCTGCGGGAGCCCTGGCTGCGGGCAGCGGCTGCCTGCCCGCCTCTGCCCGGCGCTCGGGCGGCTGCCTGCTGGCCGTTCGCTCGGGACCCCGCTCCCTTCACTTTTACTCAGGTGAAAGAAAAAACCAATAAGTAACATAAAAACCTCGTTGGCATGAAGGAGAGGTTTCCCCGCCCCAGGAGGGCTCCCCGTGGCCCGAGCGGGCGCGCACGCCTGCTGCCCGGACGATGCCCATTGCGCAATTGTCGTGACACCGGTCACAGCAACTTTTTAAGCAGAGCGACGTGGAACTTGGTGGGGTTTGGAGATGTAACACAGTGCGCAGCAGAACCAGTTTCCTGTGACATAACCACACAATGGTCTGGGAATGCTTTCTCCTTTCTCTCATGAAATGGGGGACCGCCACCACCTCCCGGAGACAACGACGTGAAATAATAGACTATTGTATTTAAAAATAACAAATGACACACGCATGGCGTGAAGCGGAGTTGTCCAGTTTCCTACTAAAAGGAGCCCAGTTCACGAGGCTCTTCTTGAGCGAGGTGCTTTGCAGGAGCGACCTCTGCGAACAAGGGGAGACGGGGTGAGCTGGGCGAGCCGCTCCGCCGTAGATCTGCTTACAGGGTTAAAGCAAAGACCGGGGAAAACAGCTAGGGAGAAAGGGAAAGAAAGAACTTTTCTTTCCCCATCTTCAGGATGAAATCGCCAGTTCAAGCTCTGCGTGGGAGGGGGCGCTGTGGCAATGAGTTCTCCAGCGCTCCCGAGCACTGGCAGCGCAATTGTTTATGCAAGCTCCTTCCCGGGGGTTTCTTCTCGTATTTCAGTCATTACTTTTAGTAACAATATTATCTAACTGTCGCCCCGTCATACCTGCACTAAAAGGCGGACTGTTCGCATGAGTTATGGTCACTTCTTTTCCCCTTATCCTGCTTTTATTCTCCCCCCCCGCCGCCCTTTCAGTTCGGTGAGAGCGGAATAGTGTGCAAGAAGGGTCTGCCCAGGGCAGCGCTGAGAATCTAGACGACTCTCTATAACACGCAAACGCGCACAAATAGACACATATGAAACGTACCCCTTGTTTGTAGCTTCTTTTTTTTTCTTCCTTTCCCCCCCCCCCCCGGGGCGTCTGTGGCTTCGACATTTTGCACTAATAACGGGCCACGTCTTTACGAGGATTTAGCTCCCCCCTTTTGGGACATTATTGGGGGGAGTGTTTAAAAAAAAGAAAAGAAAACTAAAGCGGATCTCTAAAAAGCAGATCTGAGGCTTAGAAAAGTTGCTTCCCATATGTCACACTGTTATTAAGAGTCTTAGTCATTTTCTGCTTAGGGAAATATAAGCAAATACGTATCCGTAAGTATAAGATAAAAGACCTCCAAAGCTTTCCTGGAGCCTGCTATTTTCACCTGAAAGGCAGGCAGTGTTTCTCGGGGAGAGAACAAGTGTACGATCCACAGGTGGGATAGTTCCTCCTTCTTAAGGGGGAAAGAGAAAAAAAGAAAAAAAAAGAAATTAAATCAGGGTATCCGGTTTTTGAACGAGCCGCCGAGCCATCCCTGCGGTGGAGGCAGAGGCACGGAGGTCCCGCCGCTCGTTCCGAGGGCCCCGGAGCGGCCGCCGCCCCCCGCCGCGCCTCCCGCGCGGCCGCCCGGCGCAGCGCCCCGCGCTCCCCCGCGGAGCCGGGCGGAGCGGCCTGCGCGCTCGGCCGCCGCCTGCGCGGAGCCGCGGCCGCTTCTCGCAGCGCCTCGAGTCGGTGTCGGTGCGAGCGGCACCGAGCAGCCCGTATCGGGCTGCGCCGGGGCGAACCCCCTCCGTGGGCGGCGGGGAGGGAGGGCTGCCCTCCGCAGCCCCGGGCAGGGCCGTCGGGAGGGGAAGGGCTGGCTCGGGGGTCAGGCGGGGGCGAGCAGCCCCCCGGCCCGCATGCTGCCGGGGGAAGAAGCGCTCCCCATCCCCCATCTCCGGCTGCGCTGGAGCCAGGCAGTCAATACCACGTCTTTGCCTCTGGATTTTGTTCTCGGCCAGCGTGTCTTGGAAAGGCTGCTTCAGAGTTAGTGGGAGGCTGAATCCCTTCAGCGCCTGGTGCTCTTGCAAAGTGGGTGATGGACAGAGTAAAGGAAAAGCGGGACGATTTAACTGAGGGGTTGCTTTATTTTAAGGGCTCACGTTAAACTGGGTTCTTCCAATACGGGGATAGTCAACAAGTAGGTTGGGGCACTTTGGTGCCCAAGGAGCACTGGTAGGCAGGCTCCTGGGAGTGCTTCACCGGAGGAGATGTGTATAAATGGAGTTCTCCTACAGGTTCTTCCTCATACTTATGCTGGTGGTGTGGAAATCTGCTGTCGGGTTAAAATTGTTTCAGGCAATTTTGAAGCCACTCCGCCAGATCCTTTCCCCTTCTTGTAATTGCCATCTTCTGTTTGATCACCGCTTTTAACACTAGAGAGCACCTGCTCACCTGCTTTGTGCTTTTCTCTCATTCATTCATACATTCATTCACCTCTGTGTGTGTGTATATGTGTATGTGTATCCTTCATTTGTAGACCCAGAAACACACTTCTAGATCAAGCCTACCCCCCCCCGCCAAACCAGAAAGTCCTGATTCTCCAATAAATAACCTTCCTGAACGATGAGACCTCTTTGGACCCATTTAAAACCAGGTCGTTTCCTTTCTCATAACAACCAGCTATCCCCGTTGTATGTTAAAGATTAATTTGAGGTTGCTGGTACATTTCCAAAAAGTAGACAGAAAAAAGACAGAAAAACTGTAGTCATACTCAGGAAAAGTATTCATGTGTTTAGTGATACCATGAGGTATTTAAAAAAAAAAAAAATTAAAATGGATGCAGCCTAGTTCACAAACATTCAGGTAGCTTCATAATAATTTTGCATTTTTTTCCATTAATGGGCAGTCAAGGGTAATTGAAGTTCTTAGTTTCATATTTTCCTTTAAATTGATATTTCCTCTAAATCAATGTTGAACTTTCAGTGTTCCTTACATTTAGTTAAGGAATTCCTACAATTTTTTTTGTTTTGTTTTTTCTTTATTCTTTACCTTCAAGCTTTACTCCAAGTTAGAATCTGAGTTTGGGAGGGAAGATTTTTCCTAATACTAGTCCTTCATATGTAAATGGTAAACAAAAAACCCCCCAAGTATCACTCTGAATATTGTTACGAGCAAAAACCACATAACGCTCTTTCTAACTTGTTAAAAAATGCTACCTAGGTTTACTCATATGGTCTCACTGCTTTTGGTGGCTTTGTAGCAATGCTCGAGTAGACTGCCAGTTGAGCCAAGTTTACAGCCTTCCTTCACATCATGTAAAGGAAGGACAGACAGACCATCTGGCCCCTAGCTTTTCAACCTATAACCATACAGGTTTTAAGATGCTTTCATCTGGGAAAGGCTGGTCGCCAGTTTGCCAATTAGAAGTCTAAATACGTGCACATTTCTTCGCATACAACTGACTCATTTCTATCAGTAGGAGCACAGAATGGAAACTAGCTGAAAAGAAGAGTAGTGCTTTGATTCCTTCTGATATCAACATGGTTTTAAGAATGACACGAACTGTTGACTTTGTTGTGTGTTTGGCTATGCTCAGCACAAGAGTGGAATCCTGTCGTGGCTAACATACTGTGTATAGGCTGACTCTTCACTCTATGGAAGGTTTGGAGAGCTTGTATTGTTTTGCTAGTAGTAAGACATCTGGGGGAAAAAAAAGCTTCACAGAGGTCTTCTAAAAGATCTACGTTAAACTAATGCCAACACAAACTTATCAACAGATTTTCTTCAGTTTTCAGAATGACATTTTATGTTTAAAGTGTAGGTTCCAGGAGTTTAAAAGAACAAAACTCCTTGTTCTCATCAAGAGACAATGAATTCTGCTTTATGCAGCTCAGCCTTAAAACACATGACCTTTTAATGCATCTCTAAAAGGTAAGTAGTGAAATGATCCTTTTTTTCTTTTCTTGGATGTTCCCCAATTGCTAATTAGTGAAGTCCTAGAAGGTCATGACTCCTCTGCACTTTTGAACATGGATTTTTGAAACTGTTGTTGAGAATTATGTGATGTCATTATCTCAAACACCAGAGGTACACAATGTTTAAATTTTATTTCTCATGCAAATACACCGCCTGACTTTTTCATCTGGGACCAATTTGGTAGAGTCCTTGTACATGAAAGATAGGAAGTGATAAGGATGGGAAGAAAAAACAACTGATTAACCAGCAGCCTCCACTATGACATTTTGTCTCAAATAATTCTGTCCTGGGATCATCAAAATTTCTATAGTGTTCTGGTCTTTTATTTTTTTTTTTTATTCTCAAAACAAAAGTAAACCAAAAGTTCCTCTCTTTCTCTCACTCTTTTCCTCCCCTGCTGCTACTCCCTCACCTTCACTTAGCTGAGATTTTTCTAGAAGGTAATACTGTGCCAGTGTGTGCCAGTAATGTGCCAGTACTGTGCCATGACCTGGCAATGGTGGACTTGCCTTTGTGACCTTCAGAAGGGAATAATCTCACCAAAAGAACTTTATGAGCTGCTTCTTGTTGTTTGAACTTCAGGTCAATAGTCAGACACGTAAGATATCCTTCACTATAGGTTTAATGAGGTTTCTTTATAAACTAGCAAAACTTAATTCTGTAAATACACTGATTTAAGAAATTGTTCAGCACCACTCTTTTAAGAATGTATAATAGGTTTTTGGTTTTGCACAAACACAGTTAATACGACATATGCACTTGCACATAAATTTTTTTTTTTTTTTCAAGGACAGGTACTTAATTTCTAACACCTCTTGTGTTTCAGTTGAATTTATGCACCTTATCAAATTTGTGAACACTATCCACTAAAAATATTTCCATGAATTTGATTAAAAATCATGTATGAAGGGATAAAACATTAATTCTAACCCTTGTAAAAAATATGGGTTATAAAGGAATCTTTCCCCTGTAAATATGCTTGTTTAAAATATGCAATTGAAAGAAGAAACAGTACATTTAATATGCTTTTTTTTGTTTTAATTGTTTGTTCTGTTTTCACCTGATTAATGGAATTGTCTCTTTCAGCTCTTTTAATTGATTTTTGTTTAACAGAGTTTGCTTAAAAAAATTGTTGGTCCACTAACACTAGAAACTAATCTGTGACTTTTACTTGGGACTAGTCTTTTATTGTTCTTTTGCTTCCTCCCTTTTTCACTTCAGCTGGCCACATGCTGTCTACCAGATTTACTTTTCTTAAAGTCACCTCTTACTATTTTGTCAGTGGAACATGTAGGCCATGATTGCTGCTTCGTTTTCAGGCTCACAATATTGTTCATAGGAAAACTCAGTGAAGTTAAAAAAAAAAAAGGAAATAATTCTTTCATCAATGTTCAAGATTACTCTTTAATACTATGTAGGAGATCAAGACTCTGCAATACCAGGTGCAGCACAAATGCACAGCTAAAAGGACTGCTCCTAACCTACACAGTAAATAGGACACATATACAGGAATACTAGTGGGGAGGTAGTAATGCTAACAGACTTTTACAGATCTGTTAGTAAGTTTAGGAATATAAATTATGTTTTTCAAGTTAAGACTTTCAGCATAGGTTAGGTCATAAAAAAGATGACAAGCACAGAACAATCAAAGAAAATATTACTAGTTGAAGGGCTGTGGAAGCAATTGGCTTCTCCAGCCAAGAGGCAGGACCGAGTGCACAGCAGGACTGGACTGGTATAGGCAACCATAGACTGTACACACGAGGTGAAACTCTACGCAGAATGAGCCATGAGACAGGGAGCAAATTAGAGACATCCACCTGTCGTATTTGTAATAATGAAGCTTTATACTAGTGGCTAGATCATAAAGGAAGGATTCTGTGGTGTTCCTCCCTGTTTTAACAAACAAAATGAGACCCTTGAACTTTAGTGTCTGAGGTTGGGCAAGAATGAGCTCTTCATGGACTGACTATGTTTCTTCATATCTCAAAGCACATGAAAGCATCAGCAATAAGACTGTTCTCTCCGCTACTTTTATTAAAACTGTATCATGAATTATTTCCTTCATGCAGCATTTGCATTTCATTATTTTAATTCATTTGTTGTGTGCCATTATTGATATTTACAGCAAAGCTCTTTTAAATTAGTTCTTTAGAGTACTTTTGAGCTGCTCACTTGAATTTTCTTTGTTCTTTAAAACATGCCTGGGGGTCAACAAAAACACGAGAGGAAATTCAGCTGATGGACCAAAGGTTTCCACACCAAGAGAAGGTAGATTGTTACTTTGGCTACTATACCTGAATATTCTGTATTTTTACACATGATGTTTTTATTGAGCTTCTCAATTAAAAATTGCTTTTCTTTTGTACATGTTATTCTGTGTGATATATAACTCTAGATTTCAGTAGAATAATATAAAGAAGTTCTATCAAATAAGATATATATGACAACAATTAGTTTCAAGCATTACAGCACACCCTGTTTCATCCTAGGAGCTGTATATAAAATGTAAACATCACATTAACTTTTGGGATAAAGCTCAAGAACAATATACAAATTGAGTGCACTTCACGAATTGGCTGTGTGTGCTCTCTGGGTCAGCACAGGGGATTTGAGGTAAGCATGTCGGGACAAAACCTGTCTCAGCTCACACGCCCTTCATTTCCATTTGAGAAAAATAATTTCTTGTGCGGCTATGAAGGAAACTGTGATGATCACCAGTCAGCCTGGAAGACCAGGGGTTCAAGTCTGTAGGATGCACTGTGGAGAGCACTTCCTCCAGTGTGTAGACCCAACCATTGTGTAGCTTATAGGACACTTGGCTGGTGGGCATACCACCCACAGACATATATAGGAGATCACAGAACTGCCATTTGAATAAGCTGGCTGGGGAAGCTGGTTTGATGACAGGTCAGAATCAATATACCACAGAGGGGTAAATTCCTGTGGTTAAGATCTGTCTGAAGAAGCTGCACCAGCATCTTGGCCTTGATTTTAGGGAGTATTTTGGCATTGCTTCAAGAAGATTTCTGGGCCTAAAAGATATTTTCAAAGACAGTGACATACCTAGAAGCCTATACTTCATTGGTCTCAGTGTGATTTGGGCTAGTAAGTGCCTGAACCCCTGCCATAGTTGGTATTTGATAAAAGAAAACTCTTCTGAAATGTTTGACTATCTAATACTCTGATTAAGAATTTGGTTGCTAGGCTTGCGACTATAAACAGCACAGAGCCTGAAAGCCTACAAAAACCAGATCCTATGTCTTTGTCTGTGCTGAAACGGCTATTTTTTTGAGGAAATGGATGGCAAAAATTGATTTGTCCGGAACATGGCCAGACTGTGCTCAGTTTTTGTTCATTTTTAAAAAACGGCTTTGGTCAGATCATACGTCCTGCTGCACTCAGCTAGGCTGCTGAAGCACTGAGAGTCCTACATGTCCGTGACTAGTAGAGCTGAACCATAAACCAGGTACTTAAAACCTATCCATTGCCTACTGGAAATGTAAGACACCTGCTCTACCGTACTGTTACATTTCCATGCTGTAACTCAATTGCTGAGCTCTCTCTCAGCCTCTCCATTGATCCTCTTTTACTCCATATGTGATCCCCTCCTGTCTATGGACTCTTCTTGGGACAGTTTACAGTAAAACCCAATTTCTTCCATGTAGCACTACAGGGGAAGTAGATGCTAACTAAGCTCTGGGAGGTGAGGAATAATAGAAAAAAAAATAGCATGCTGACTTTTGAAAGCAAGAATTGAAAAATAAAATATTAGTCAAAAGGGTTCAAAAAGCAAGTAGAAGAAATCAGAATTAAATAGCTGCTCTCTCAGAGAACAGCTCTGTTGCAAATAGTGTTTTACTGTAAAGGTTATTCTGGGAAATTCAGGGCTGAGAATTCTTACTTTAGCACCAAGAAAGTTGGTTGAAATGCTAATTAAAAACAGAATTATAAAAGACCCAGCTGAAAATAATATGATGGAGACAGATCACCATGGCTTCTGTAAAAGAAATCTGTGCCTCTGTAAGCTATTCACATTCTTTTAATTGTTGGGTGTGATAACAAAAGAGTGAATACAAGAAGATTGGAAGACATAATTTATTTTGACTTTCGCAAAAGATGACAAAATTCATCCTGTAAATCTCATGAGTTAGCTAGGTTCAGCAAATAGACGTGGACTTTCTTATCAAAAGCTCCATCCACTCACGAGGTCTCGCTGTCCTCAGTGTGGCAAGAGCTAAGAAACTTAGAATAATTTTCAAAACGCACTTCACTTTTGTGATGGTACCTTAGCCAACAGAGCAAAGTATTTAACATAAAGATGCAACACTGATTTACACAATGACATAGTAATTGTGCTAATATTATTTTTACCTAATTTTTATTGCTTTAATAAGTCTGGTTGTTCTTCTGAACTAAAATGACCTACTTTTTTCCCTAAACAGTCCCTATCTCTTCAATCTGTCATCATACAAGCTTTTTAATGTCTAGAATAATTTTGTTCATCTGCCTCTACTTTTGTTAGCAACTTCAGCAACTAATTACAATTTTGGGCAAAGAAAGTCTTTGTTCAAGATCCCAATTCTTTATACAACAGTGCCAGAACACCCAGAACACAAGACTTCCCAGAGCTGCTCCAGGAAAAAATTAAAATGGCAAAGACCAAACTTGGTATTCCTATAATGTTAAAAAGCCTTCAAAAGAGCAAATCGAGAAAGAGAAGGAGAGAAAGAGGGAGAAAGAAGGAGAAGAAAGAAGAAGAGAAAGAAAGACATAAAGAAGAAAAGAAGGAAAGAGAGCGAGAGAGCTTTCCAGTGAATTCTGTTTTTGAGATTTAAAAAAAAAAAAGATAAAATTGATTTAACAAAAGGAAGATTTGTCCTCAAAAGAAACACTGAAAACAACAGAAATCCCCCATATGAAATCATCAGCACCAGAGGACTCAGTCGATGAGGAACAGAGCAGATACTTTTTATCTCAGGGACATCAAACTGATTCTACCTGATTTATTTTCCAGCATCCTGGTGCCTGCTGTGGTCCACATTCATCCAGCATTACTAAATAGGGACAGCATAAACCTAACCTGCATCGACTCATTTACACAGTAGTTTTCCCGTGACCTAGAATTGTGCATACCTGGTACTGTGGGAGCCTGCGTGGATTCAAAAGCAAAGTAACTTTGTTCCTGAGGTGTGATACTAAAACTAATAGACTCAGCTGACAGTTGGAGATGGGGCATCTGCATGGCGCAGCAGCAGGCCATATGGCTTAGCACTTCAGGTCAGCATTAGCTCAAGGCGCTCTTCTCCCAGCACAGTTTGATGTGCTTGTAGATTTCTGGGAGGTCTGGGAATGTGTGAAAATACTCTGTAGGCTCAGTTTGTCCTAAAGGCCGCAATTTTTTCTTTTCTGCCTAACCTCTCAGATCTTTTTCTTATTCAGGACAGTCCTTAGCGTTCAAAGGGAGTGTTGCATGTCCTTCACCTTGTCCTGAAAATAATTTAGTTTCTTAAATAATTGAAATCCACTAGTGATGCTGGCACTGGCTTTGTTTCTTCTCCAAATCCCAAAAGAGGAAACTTTTGTCGTGCCTATGAAAATCTGCGGAATAAAACCTGTCAGAATATGTTGAGCCTCTCTGTAAAGCAAGGTTTTGAAATCACCGTACCTGAAGTTATCAGGTGAGATTCCCAGCTAACATATTTCAGTTTATGAGTAGGGAGACAATTTCTGCTAGCAGAGACTTTGACCCACAGTTGTTCTGGGGGAGGATTTGTATGGAGATCACAAGATGTTCTGTCCTGGAATGTCTGGTACACAGGCATCTAAGAAGGACTGGGCAAAAGGAGCAGAGAAGGAATGTAAAAGAAAGCGGAAAATAATAAAGAGCAACAAAAACATTCATGGCATATCTGTTTTTAATTTTTCTTCTTAACAGATCTGGGTTTCTGGTAGGCTATTCTGGTTATGACTAAACTAGCTCTTCGGGGGCACTTCTGGTCTGTATGGCCAGAAAAAGTTCAGTGCTTACATGCTATTTAGCTCTTAATGTTTGCTTGTTTGTGAAGCTGAGTGAAATTTTTCAACCGTTTTTTTTTTTTCGGCGACGGAGACAGAGATATACCAAAAGGTTTTGCAAAATTGTGTTAATTTTGTTGAGTGCTTCACTTTGAAAGGAACCTTGTAATCTTCTGAAAGAATCAAATGCTTCCTTTTGACATTTTTGTAAGTGAAGCATTTCAATTATTTAATTTGAAATGACATTCCATTTTGAAATTTCCTTTCAATTTTTGGAGAAAAACAGTTTTAAAAGGTTTGAACCCACATAAAATATTTTGGGTTGCATCACTTTTGCAATGTTTCATGAAACTATAAAAAAATAAAATAATTTTCAATTTGATCCAAAACAAACCCTTTCTTTTTTTTCTGAACTACCGGTGAACCAAAATCCATTTTTTGCCCTGTTTGACCTACTGAAACTAAATGAAGAATGATTAAGGAGTTATTAACTAATATATTTTTCCCAAATTTTCATACACTTTTTGGAGGCAGTTTTATGCTGCAGATGAAATCTAATTAACTGCTTCACAGTATTTCCATCATTCACGTATCTCTAGTGCTGGGGAGCAAAACTGGGGGTCACTTCTAGTTCCGCACCTCGTGAGACGACAGACAGGGCTTTGGTGATGATCTAGACTTTTTCTTTACTGCGAGCTCCCTGAAGAGACCAAAGGGTCTTTTAAACTCAGCAAGACAATTTGTATGGAATAGAAACGAGAAAGTTTAACTTCAGAAATAAAGAAACATTTTATCTCCTTGTGAGGACAAAAAAAAAAAAAGCTTATAAGCAGCTTCACCCCTGTCCCCCTGTGTGGTGTTAGGTGGGTACTTGCTTCCAGGTTTGGTTTCAGTCAATTCAGTGACCTTCTGTGTTGCAGCAAGCTCTGCGAAGTCCTCTCTGATCCCTAGGAAGTTTTCTTCCTGTCGCCAAGGGAGCCTGGCTGTGCATATGTTCTCCGCTCCTTTCATGAGCCTCTCCATGAACAGCAGGCTCCCATCTTCTCACTAGGGCTCCCATTCTCTTCTCCTCTCTCTGCTACACCCCGAAGCCCGGGAGCTCCTCCTATCCTGCTTCTCCTCCCACCCAGTCTTCAAGCATGCTCATCTGCTCTCCAGGGAAAGGAGGAATCTGTGCTCCCTCCAGGGGCTCCATCTGACCTAGTCACTCCCTTTTTAAAGGAACATGACATACAACGGAGAACAAAAAAATAAAACAGATGCTGTCCAAAATAAACCTATTCGCATGCCAGAAGAGAAAATCAGCACATCTCCCAGACTTGGTTCTCTCAAACCCCCATCACGTGGATGCTTAGGCCCTCCAGCTGTTTGTTCTCTGTGTATGGAGCAATGAGACCGTGTTCTGGTAACTTCTGCACAAACTGGCCGAGATCCATTGGATTTTTTGATCCAAAGCTTTTACCCATTTCCAGATTGCAACTTGCTCATTGCATTTTACATGAGACACATGAAAACAGAGGGAGTAGATCCAAGATTGTTTGTTTCTCTCTCATGAAAACAGCAAGGGCTGCATGGCCAACAGTACCTAACATAGTGGGCCTATGTGCTGCCTAAAAATCCTTGTGCTACCATGCAGGGGCTTTGATAACCATACTGGACTTCTTTAGGTACAACGGTCTCTTCCTCATCCTCCCCCAAAACTGTGCTAATTGCTACTGCCTAGGTAGCAAGCCCAAATCTAACGCGTGACTTGGGCTGGTAATTTATGGCAGAATTAGAGAGAGAGCAGGGTGAAGTTGAGAAACATTTTCAACATTTTTACTGCTGTGTCTCACTGTCTTGCTATGTTCAGGTGTCTTATTTTCCTTCATGGAAGATTAATGGAACTGACTGATGATGGTTTCATGTGGTTTAAGGCCAGAAAGGATTATTAGATCATCTTAGCCTGACATCCCGTGCATTACAGGCCATAAAAGGTATATGCACATGACACAGTGCAGTGCCGTACAGAGATACCCACGCTACCTCTGAACAAATTAGCTCAGCTACAGGAAGCAATAAAGCTGCATTAGACTGGGAGCAGTGCTGAAAGCAGTACAACTAACGTAGTCCAGGCGCGGCGGCTCCCGGCTGCAGCTGTGCTGTCTCCAGTACCCAAACTGTCACTGCCAGAGTGGCTCAGGTGCCTCTACCAAGCAAACTATTTAGATTCAAACCTTTCAGTTTTTAGGGATGCTAAGCTGTGTGCCACAGGAGAGATGAAGACTATGGATCACTGGCTGGGGGGGGATTTCTCCACCAAAGCTCTATTGTTACGAGGAAAGCAAAACCCCATTAAATCACTGCCTGGTCAGAGGCTCGTATGGGACAACCCACACCAGTGGAACCCAGCTTCTTCTGTGTGACACCTGGCACAGCCCGTCTCTACCCACAGTCTGTGTGGAGGGACCTGGCAGTCCAGCTTTTTGGCTTAGAGTCTTGTTTAACTAGCCCCACAGCTGGGATTTGACAGTTAAGGCAGTGTATGGAGGCAAGACCACCTCTCTGCTTCCACTTGATTTTTCCTGGTTTAGACGTCTGTAGATCACACCAAGTCTTCTTTATTTGTTGCCATAGACTTGCAGCGGGAGATGAGGTGGTTAACCCCCAGTATCTTTAAACTGATCCTTTTGCCACAGTTTTCTAAAGCAGAACCTCTCAGCCCGTAGGCACAATTTTCATTCTTTGTTCCCAGGTATATTACTTGGTAATATATTCCTCTTATTAAATGCATTTTTTGGGGGGGCGTGGCATTTTAAGCAGATTATTTGGATCATTCTTGATGATTCTCTTCATTACCTACCTCACTAACCTTTGTGTTATCTGCAAAACTTACTAACAAAGTTTTTTGTACCATCTTTAGATGACTGGCATATGTGTAAAATAATATGGATAAAAAGAAATCCCTAAAAGACTTCCTTAGAAACAGGACTACCTAGTCTGAGGTCTTTTAGTGAGCTAGTTTTAACCTGATCTGTGTAGTCTCTGTCAATTTTGAAGTGTCCTGTGCTCTGGAGAAATCCAGGTATATTATGGTAGCACACATTGATTAAACTTGTAATCTTGACAAAAATGGTTGTTTGGCAACAATTCTTTCATCCAAGCTTATCTGAAAATAGAATCCTAAATTTAAAATCTTTTAGTTAAACCAAGTTGGGTGAACCTTCTATCAGAACTGTATTGGTACAGGAAATTTTTCAATACCTTGAAAATTCCCCATTTTTCATATATTTACAAAAACATGATAGTGGTTGTTCAAAAGTCTGTGATTAGTTTCTATAAGGCTTTTGCATGTAAAGTATTTTCATAAGATATGTTAAACTGAAACTATACCATTTTAGCATATATTTCCTCATGTGCCATCCTTTGAAGGTGATAAACTCTCAGTCCTTGGCACTTAAGTGAATGTGATTGGTATAGTGTTTTGTTAAAATGACAACCCCAAAAATATCTATGGAACATACATACCTAGCTACAGTTTGCAACCTAGAATAAGTATATATAACCTAGGGTTTTTCTTGGTCCTCTACACTTAAATTCCTTTTGTTATTACGTATTGTTGTATCCATGGTTATTTGAGGATATATTTAGTGCAAATTTTGCAGGGAGAGGGGACGTTTTTACTAAATTAACAGATGTAACTGGAAAAAACAGACAAGCTTTTGGACATATAGTCCTTTCTTCAGGCTGAGTATATTTCAACTTATAGCTTATAATACTTTGTTATTTACTCACGTTTTGTATTAATATTTTATATTCTATTTTGTTTTCAATCTCATTTTAACTAGGATAGATTCTTGCTCAGTATAATTTGTTTTACTTGTGAACTATGCTTGTGGGTATCCAGGATTTTATTTTTTGACAGTTCGCATATTTTGCCAATACTTACCATTTTAAATATGTGATATAACAATGACTGTTTTGTTGTACAATATAACAAAAAATAGCCTACACAAAGTTCATATATATATATATATATATATGTACATGGTTTCGTGATCTGTCTGCACAAGGTAAATGCAATCAGATCATGATGTCTATATCTAGGAAACCATTTACTTTATGGTAGCAATTAACTCTTGGTTCCCTTAAATAAGATCAAAAACTGAGTTATCTTTTTTGAGTTCAGGAGTTTCTGCATAAAGATATTACCATTTATTATTTTTAGAAATTCTGGGAAATTTTGTGATGCATGAGATGATGAGCAAGCATCTTCCGGGATGAAGTCACCCCTATTAAAATTTTTAGCTTTGTTACACATTATGGGCAGATGTTAAGGAACAGTACAGGCTGTTATCTACTGTGAGTAGGTTTTCTATTGTGGATTCTACAAACAGGCCAGTAGTGTTTTTTTTTTTTTTGCTATGTAGATGTTTCATCCATAACATTTGCCTCCTGTTCTGAGCTATCAGAAACAACCAACAGTGTCTTTGATGTGAAGTCCCTGTCCGTGCCTTTTTTCCCCATTTTATTGTTATGGAAGAAGCTGGAAGTATGAAAGGCTATTTTAGTCATAACATCCATCTTATCATATTTCCAGTACCAAATGCAGAATATTCCCTCTCAGGCAAGAGCATCTCCAGCTGTTATTTTTATTATCTAGGCTCCTCTCACTAATATACAAATGGTTAAAAGTATGTTCCTTATCTGACCCCTTTCGCTTACATTATCATGTGGAGGATACCATAAAACTGGTTTAAGCACTTGAGTATATCTACTAGGATTATCCTGTTACCACCCTCTGCCTTCATGGTTACATTAACAGCAACCTAATACCTTACCTAGAGATTATTCCCTCTACTACTGAGATGGTATCCAGTAGAATCATGCAATCTGCCTCTTTCCATAGTATCTGTGCACTCCACGGAGTACATGCTCTTTCTCCTTCAGACTACCGCTAAAATTACTTACAAAGAAAAGGAAGAGATATTGGTATAAAAAGACCTTAAACTTTAGGAAACATAATTTTCAGGTTGCTGGGAAAAGGAGACAGTTCTTACAGAACGGCCCCAAAGGAACAGAGGAAAGGGAGAAACTTAATGATATTGACCAATAATTGCAATTGCATTTTCCAATCAAAATACATTTTACCATGTTAATAGAACTACAAGGGAATAATTAAGTACCAAAAAAAAAAAAAGGAGAAAATTCATCTCAGGATTCATAATGACATAAAAGCATGTATAATCACAAAGCAAAACAGCCTCATCATTACAGAAGCAAATGTAAAAGCACACATTAAAGCAGTTTCAGCTTCATGAAGGTGTTTCAGCTTCATGAAGCTTCATGAAGTCTAGAAACAGGAAATAAGAAAGATTTAGAATTTAGAAAGTAGGTACAAAGTATGATCTTTTATTGATCTCCTTCCACACAGGAAATAAAAAAAAAGATAAAATAGCAGGAGTAGGATATGTGTTCCTTCTCTCAGCTGTGTAATGGCACAGACGTGCCTTAAAAGCCCATGGGAGAAATGTCTGAGGGGAACTGCTGAAGTAGAAGCCCTGTAACAAATACACAGATTAAAAATTCAGACCTTATGGATAATTAGGTGGTGCTAAACAATTGAATTGTAGCCAAATCTAGCTGTCTGTGACATGTTAAGGAGGATGCGAAACATCAGTGTATGTATTGAGTACCAGAATTGGAATGATGACGCTTCTGAATAAGAAAAAAAATCCATGTTGGTCCTTACCTTCTTCCTCCATATTTGAGGTCTGTGTTTCTATTCAGTGCCCGTTGCAACCTTCTGCAGTTCCACTACACCGTGCTCTAATTTTATCTCCCATATCTGTGCCATCCACACAGGGGACAGTTACGGTCAGGATCTCACACTCAGTGAGCATAACAGCTGTGCGGACCTACCATTTCTTTTAGCATCTGCAAAAGGCAGGGCACAAGGAACAGGGCGGATTGCGTATGCTAGCAAACACTGCTATCGCCAGCCTCACCCTCTTTAAGAGCAGAGCAGCTGCCTCAGTTCTGAGCTCGTTGTGCATCACGATGCCACTCTAAATCCCTGCATTGGCAGGGTAGTTTTTCTTCATCCCCCAATACTGAGTTGCAGTTGTAGGCCATGGTTCTGCTCTAAACAAGTAACCTTTACATTCCTTTTCTTCTGCAAACAATCAACAGAAATCTAAACATGTGCATAACAGAATATAGTAAGAACAGAGCTCTAAATTTAGAAGTCGTACATTTGGGATTTCAAAGCTGCTTCAAGTGCTGTTAGTACTTTTGGCAGCCCAGATTTATGTTAATTACATGAGGGTTGCTGGAGATGTCTCTTAGTGTCTGGACATTTTTGCATGTACTCTGTCTGTCTTGGTTTCCTGCATGCCACAGTCTTCAACTGAATGTCAAATTTTAGTTGCAGCATTGAAATCATAATTCCACGCAAATTCTAAAGGGCCAGAGAGAATTGTATTTTGTAGCTTATGTTTCTGCAGCAATATGGACTTGGTATTACAAACCATGTAACATGTGACTACTGCTGAAGGAAGGAGGCACAGCTGGCAGCTGCGTGGATGAGCAAGCACATTGAATGAGGACATTTTTCAAGCACTGGTTGGGGAGAGAGAAAAATATGCAAATAATTTCTTTGGCAGTGTTTATTTATTTATTTTGGAGCTCACCCCATTGTTTATCATCATGATAGTTTTTGACAGATCATGTGTTGTGGTTACTTTGTATTTCAAAGGCGGATGTTCTGATATAAGGGATGCTGCCCACCCCACTTATTAATAGCAAGGGGTTGTAAACTTCCATAACTGCACAGTTTATCATATCATATGTTATGCCTTGTCTAGGAGGAATATTTTAATCTCTGAAAAGATAGACAATAAATAGACAATAACATACCATAATTTGTGACAGCCAGAATGTCTTTGCCAGGAAATGTGATGACCAAGCTGGGCAGATCATTTGGACTGTGCTATCCAAAAGCCACCTGATTATTGAATGCATGTGCTTGAATAAGGATTTGTGAATGCCCAACCAGTGCAGTCATTCCTCTCCTATACTAAATGTGGCAAATGAAAAGTCCATTCCATTTCTCTGCAAACCTTCTCCTTTTTGTCCCAGGTGTTTTACCTCATTCAGTCATGTGTGGGATCAAGGACAACCGATCGAAGAGAGGTAATAAAAGAAATCTGCTTCAGTTACAACATCAGCCTTGTAATGTCCAAGCCTTGTATCAAACCTTGCATATATTAATGGAAGCTTCTGCTTCCAGGAAAACTTAACAGCAGGAGGTGATACTCCGTGGACCGTGGCCTTTCTCACAGTACCATTCCCTTAATGCCTGTGGTGACAGCAGTCAACCCCTGGCTACACAGCAAAATCAGCCCCAGAGCAGGGTGCAAAATGACACTGCCTTATCACAAGTCCAAGCAGTGTGGGCGCTAATGTCCAACTAGTAGAGCTTGGTTAAAAGGAAGCACGAGAGCAAGACGGAAAACTCTGCTTTGGCTAGAGCTGGCTCAGAGATTCTCAATGGTTGTAGAGAAAACTGAATTTTCTTGACAGCAATGGGATGCCAGGACCAGGGCAAGGGTAGAAACTCTTGCAGCAAAAGTGAGAGGGAGAGGGGAAAAGGGCAGAATTAAATAAAGAGCTGAGGGGAGACCCCTGGAGAGTTGAGCACTTTTTTTTTGCTCCTGCCCAAAAAAGTTTTCTTCTTTGTGCAAACGGCTCCAACGGAAGGGGATGCCTTACTTGCATATGGAGCACCATCCCTCAGCAGTACAGGCTCCCCAGGAAAGGAGAAAATAGACAGTAGGTCCCAGGACTATTTGCTGCCTCCAGGAACTGCCTACTTCGCCATGCTTACAGCTGACCACGTTACGCTGTGGGGAGTTCATATCATATCTATACAAAGTGCTGCTTTCTACTGATGGCATACCTTCTCTAATTTAACCTGGAAAAACTAACTGTCTTAAAATTCTTCTGGCTGCAAAAACTACTGTCTGTGGCTGTCTGTGGCAGCTGATTGAAATATTCTCTTTACTCTTTAAGTATTACCCGGGGTATTGGAAGCAGATCTGAAAGAACTAGTGCTAGTAACCCCGGCAGATGCCTGAAGCACAGTGTATTCATAAATTGAAGTTGCCCTTCCACCAGTTCATGTGCGTACCTGGAAAGGGGCATATTTTCCAGCAGGGGAACTCCCCTCTGCCCTGCCCTTCAGGTCCCATTTCTCTAAGGCAGCTAAGGAAATCACTTCTGAGGAATAATACATTAGCATGTGTTTTTAACCTGGAACAGATCTAGATCTGCTAATATGCGTGTTATGAAATTCATGTGTGTGTGTAAGCGGTTCTCTGGATGTAATTTGTACAAGGAAAGCCATGGCTTGATTCTTCAGTTATCAGCCTTCGTTCTTGGACTACAGCTTGCAAGAATGAATTTACAGAGGTGGCTGAGGGCACTAAACCCATCCTTCTTCATTCATGCTGCCCCTTGCAGTGAGTACTCCTGCCCTCATGGTGCCAGAGCTGGATCGCACCCCATCCTTCGTCTCGGTCCCCTTATGATCAGGCCTCTGTTCGCTCCATGCTTGTTTGTACAAGACCTCATTGTCCACTGATTTCCAAAATATGGTCTGGAGTCTTGTGATAGTACCAGGTACATTTATTTATATGCAAAACTCTTTACAAAACAGAGGATTAAGGACCAGATCCCTAGCTCCCCCTAAAAGTGGAACCCAACTGCCACCCAACAGTCAACATCATGTGTTTTTAAAAAACATATTTCTCTACTTTAAAAAAAAATTAGAATGTCTGGGAATTAACAGTTAAGTCTGCTCCCTCTCTGCACATAACTCTTTATAACTCAGTCTCCCTACACCTGTCTCAGGCTGGCCCCCTCCCGTCTTCAGTCTGCAAAAATATGTACAAAGGTCAAAATAACAAATTGCTAGGAGATTGTTGGAAATAGAGCGTTTAAATAGGAAATGGGGTTTTATAATCTGTGTTTGCCCTGCTCCCTGTGAGGGCAGAAGGGTTTATAATGGCAAAAGTGGGAGTCAGTAGAACCTTACCATGTGGCCTGTCTCTAAACTAGAGACAAATGGGGTGAAAATAAAGCAGTTACATAGAAATTGCAGTACAGAAATTATGTGAAAATTGTATTGCAGATAAATAAATTGGGCAGCATTGCCACAGTGTGTTCATTATATTGAATCTCTCATCCTGTGTTGCAGCCCAGGGTACCCATGTAGCTAACTTCTCCTGCCTCGCTGTGGTCAGACCTCACCTAGCGCATACAACAAATGGCTGAAAAACAAGCATGAGCACTGGCTGCTAGAGGGGGAGGTTGAAGTGTTCCTTGGCCAAGTCTTTTCCCTGAAAAAACATGTGAGCAGAGCCATGGCATCCTTTAGTTGGTCCTTTTGGTTCTTTTTCACCAGGAATAAATTGTCAGAGATATTCTAGGCCAGCTACAGATACTGTCTTGGGGCATCCCGACACTATGCAGTGGCAGACAAAACTAAAAGGATTGAAAGAGCTAGCGGGGAGGGATGCTTCACTTGAAATACACATGGGAGTGAAAAGGCTCCACAACATTTTTTTGGACACAGGAGACTTGATGTTGACAAGAAAAGATTGGTGAACTACATCTCTTGGACTAGAAGTTGCTGGAATTGGTATTTCAGGGGAAGTGACTAGAATAGCCTCTGGAGGGAGGTTACAGACAAACAGAATTACAAAGCTTAACACCAGCAGTCTCTTGCACCTTTACTCCAACACTTGCTTCCTCCACTTGTTTGCTATGTACCTCATCCACCGTTCTGTATCATGACAAAGATTGTCACATCTTTTTAGGTAGCAATTACAACAAAGGATACTAAGCCTCATAAAGCCTAATGAAGTCCAGTTAGTGCCTCAGGCTGTTTGAACAACATACTGAACTATGCCCCCTGCAAAAAAAACACCATTTATAATTTGTTAGGTGTGTTCCTATGCAGCTTTATTCAACATGAATGAGGGATATCTAAAATACCCTCTTGGAGAAAAAGTAAATACTGAATAAATTTACCCCTAAAAGGAATTTTTATATATTTATTATGTGTCCAATTATTTTAAAATAAAGAATATAATCAAAGAAGAGCCTTTAAATTATTTATTAATATATTAATTGCTTTATCATACAATAATTCTAATGCTCACAGTAAAACTACTTTGTAAACATTCTTGCAATGCTAGTACACAAAAGTAAGCCTCCAAATGACCACTGTCTAATTTATGAGAATGGAATAGCTTAGTATGAGTAATATTCTAACTTCTTAAGGCCTTGTACTCACAAAATCTAATGTTACATATTTCAGCAGGTTTCATCCCTCTCTAGTATCTATGGATGAAGAGTAAGCCAAAGGAAATATACATCCCATAACCTTGTTGAATAAACTTTACTATTATTACTATTATAGTACTATAGTAATACTACTATTACTATTACTATTATACTATTACTATTAATCTTCTCATAAAGTAATAGATTATTTTCTTCCTAGAGATATGCAAAGAAAAAAGGGAGAGGAAAGTAAAGGAGGGGGAAGTAAAGAAAAGTTGTACAGGAACAAATATGAATGTTTCAGCTGTCATTCAGAAACCACTGACTTCAAAACATATTATGTTGTCTTGATTTTTGAGGATATTTTGCAGTCCTAGCACGTATTGAGATATGTTTTAATCTGTTGTATGTCTGTGTCCTGATTTTGTCTGGGATAGAGTTAATTTTCTTCCTAGTAGTGTAGGTATAGTGCTGTGCTTTGGATTTTAGTATAAGAATAATATTGATAACATGCTGATGTTTTGGCTGTTGCTAAGCGGTGTTTACACTGGTCAAGGACTTTTTTTTTTTTTCTTCAGCTCCCCATGCTCTGCCAGGTGCCCAAGAAATGGGAGGGGGCACAGCCAGGATAGTTGATCCAAACTGACCAAAGGGCTATTCCATACCATATGATGTCATGCCCAGTATATAAACTGGGGGAGTTGGCCGGGGGGTAGCGATCGCTGCTCGGGGACTGGCTGGGCGTTGGTCGGTGGGTGGTGAGCGGTTGTATAATTTTTTTTTAATTATTATTATTATTTCTCCCCCCCCCCTTTTTCCCCTCCCTTGGGTTTTGTTCCTCTCTCTCTTTCTCGTTGTTTTCCTTCTCATTACAATTCATTATTATTATTACTATTATTTTGTTCCAATTATTAAACTGTTCTTATCTCAACCCACAAGTTTTCTTACTTTTGCTCTTCCGATTCTCTCCCCCATCCCACCGGGGGGGGAGTGAGCGAGCGGCTGCGTGGTGCTTAGCTGCCGGCTGGGGCTAAACCACGACAGTCTGTATGCATTTTAATGTCCAGCCACAGAAAAATATAATTTTTCTCATTGTATGACCTGTATTAATAGCACTGAGGTTGCCAGTACAATGGCTTTTTTTCCTTACACCTCTGTTAAATGATATTTAACTTCAACCTTAATGCTGTACTCAGATTATTCAGAGGAATTCTCTAGTTTGACCCACTGAGAGACTATGTTGTCCAAGACCATCATTTCAATGCCACAAGTCTCCAGAATTCCGGCTTAGCTGTTGCCAAGGCAGATCTACCAGAAAAAGCTGTAAATTTATGTTTAACCCTTCTAGTTGAACTGGTGAAAAAAACCTGAATGCTGAAAGTATGTGTCAGACTCAATGTCACAAAGCATTTTCATGTATTTTATGATTTAAGTGTCATTTATGCATTCTAGTTGAAATTTCTTGCTAATGGCATCTATCTTGATGATGATTTTTCACAAGATTTTGTAAAGTTTGAGGAAAGCTGTTAAGATCTATGTGTTTTAGAGATCAGAGAAAATTACTTTTCAACCCACTTTTTTGGTCAACAAATATGCATATGGAATGTATGGGGTTGGAAAGTGCCTTTTCATATGGAAATAGTTCACTAAAGTGTAATGCAGAGACTTGTTCTAGATAAGCTTTTTGATTTTGCCAAGCTAAAAGTGCTTAGAAATCTTGTAATGACCATGCACATTATTTTTTTAAGAGCTGTCACTTTTATCTTTCAGGGTTCTGCAGACACACATTTGTAGTTAGATCTATGGTTGGGGAAAACTAGGAAAGGTTGAGATTCTTCTCAGTACATATAGGTAACATCATCATTTTCATAATCTCCCTCCTACTGAACATCTAACCAAAGTGATAAATGATGTGAGTTCAGTTCATTTATTGATTGGTCTTAGTGAGTTCAAATTTTCTTCAGTGAAACTTTGTGTCCTCTCCAATAATAGATATTGTTCCCCTAAATGTCAGGTGACTGACAGTCATTTAGGTCAACTTGACCAATCTTTTAGGATCAGGTAAAAAGGATTGCAATATAGAAACAATCCTCTTTGGCTACAGAAACATTGCAGAGGGTCATGTTCAGCTGCTTACGTGATGCTTGGTCTTTTCCAAGTTACTGCTTTGCTATCAGGGAAATTTTATCTGCTTGCTCCTTTACATTTACATTTTATTGTAATGATTTGCACTTTATATTTGACTATATAGAAATGGGGTTTTGCTCATGCCTGGTTTACCAAGGAAGCTATATTGCATTCTCACCTACAGGCATACAACCATGCCATTCAGCCAAATATCCCTTCTTTGGCAGCGGTCCTTACCTTCTTGGCAGGTGTGACATGATGACCAGAAGGTGATTTTCCCAGGGAAAAGCTCATCAGATGTGTTTGTACCTGGACTTTCCTCCTATGCAGCAAAGAGCTATGTATTTTGTGATACTGTTGAACTCCATTTGAGCTCTCCCCCAGCTTAGCACAAAAACCTAAAACAACACCAGTGGTAAATAATACGTGCTTAAGGGAAAATAAGAGAGTCCAGTAACAGTACTTTTTATGAGAGTATTCTCCCAGTCCCCAACAGTACATGACATGGGAATTTCCTAAGTACTGTCCTGACAGTTAACTGCTATTGTCAGATTTTTCTTCCATGAAATTGTCTGGTCTTTTTTTTTCTTTTTTAAATCCAAACACATATTTAGCGTCCAGAGTTTGCCGTTCTACCAACAAATCTTTCCGTGACATCTTTTCTGTAGTTATCTTTACTATTCTAAATACCTGAGCATCATCATATCAAACTTATTGCCTAAATATTTATTCCTTTTTGTGATTGATTAGCACAATCTGATCCCTTTGAGAATCCTTGGGTGATTTCCCTTTTTTTATGAACACTGACCATTTACTCTTACCATGTGTTAAAAAATGTTTATCCATTTAAGAACCTTCCCTTAAAAAGCCTTTGAAAATGAGCTTTTGTGAACTTTTTCTGATATTTGAGAAGGCTGGATCAACTAAATCTTTATCCACATAACTTTTGACTCCTTCAAAAAAGTTCTATAGGTTTGTGAGGCATGACTGCCCTTCACAAAAAAATGTTTTTTCCCCTGTCCTGGTTTCATCTGGGATAGAATTAATTTTCTTCCTAGTAGCTGGTACAGTGCTGTGTTTTGGATTTAGGATGAGAATAATGTTGATAACACACTGATGTTTTGGTTGTTGCTAAGCAGTGTTTATACTAGTCAAGGACTTTTCTGCTTCCCGTGCTCTGCCAGGCGCACAAGAAGCTGGGAGGGGGCACAGCCAGGACAGCTGACCCAAACTGGCCAAAGGGTTATTCCATACCATACGACATCATGCTCAGTATGTAAACTGGGGGGAGTTGGCCGGGGGGCAGTGATCACTGCTCGGGGACGGGCTGGGCATCGGTTGGTGGGTGGTGAGCAGTTGCATTGTGCATCACTTGTTTTGTACATAAATAATAATAATAATAATAATAATAATAATAATAATAATAAAAAATTATTATTATTATTAATATTATTATTATTATTACTACTACTATTATTATTTTCTCTTCCTCTGCTGTCCTATTAAACTGTCATTATCTCAACCTATGGGTTTTACTTTTTTTTTTTCCCAATTCTCTCCCCCATCCCACCGGGGCGGGGGGGGAGTGAGTGAGTGGCTGTGTGGTGCTTAGTTGCTGACTGGGGTTAAACCACAACATCCCCCAATATTTCATGTTTAGCCACATGTCCATTAATCAGAGACCCATCTTCTTTATAGATTACACTTTCTCTATCCTTTATCAATCACTGATTTTATCAATAGTAACTATTTTCAGATTATTGATAGAAAGATTAAGTAAGACGAGATAAGAACTGATCAATAATATTTCCCATTTTGTATTTTTACTGAACAGTTAGAAAGATTTTTAATTCACTTAATGAACATTACTTAGGCTTCAGTATTAGTTTGATTTCTTCATTAGAATATGTGTAGTTTGTGGTCAACTAAAAAAACCCCCTGTCTATAGTGCTTTAATTTTTTTTTTTTTTTGGTAAAAGACGTATTATGGAAAAATGTATAAAGCAAGTTTCTGTAAGTCCATGTTCAGTAGGATCGGTTATATTACTCTTCTTAATTCTTTTTTAATCACATGTCATGCTGGGTACTTGATTAATCTGTGGTCAGTGTCAGGTTAGAAGGCCTGTAATTGCTATGGTCTTCCTGTTTATTTTTCTAAAATATGGACACAATAATAGCTGTATTGCATTTTGGGGGACTTTCTCAAATTCCTAGAGTTACTGAAAAACCAGCCTTAATAATCTAAAGAGTTCTTTGGTTAGTTCTTTTAAAAAACTGCATATTTTCTAGAGTTAATGATTTAAAAATGTCTAGCTTTAACAGATGCTGTGTAATATTCAGGTAATAAATTTTCCAGCAGAAAGTGTTTCATCATCATAGCACTGTGTACCTATATAATCTGGTTTTCTTCCAAACACAGAAGTTTTGCCTTCTTGTATTAATTCTTGGCAATTCTACCATTTCCATTTTTCTGGATTTGTTTTTTTCCTAATATTTCAAATATCCTGTCTAATTGATGATTGGGTAATAGCACAATGGGACTGTGCTTGAATTTAAAGAATCCTTCAGGTGCAATGACTCCCCTTGGATTTTTCATTTATGTCTAGTGACAAAGTACTGAGGAGGGAAGCTAACATTTCCATCTCCTGAAAGACTCATGTGAACATGATTTTGGATATTTAGGGAAAAATGACATTAAGAGATCAAACATAAAATTGCTGAGGAGGGGAGGTGGTGGGAAATCCTGCTTCTGGAATGAATCAAGGTAGCATAGCAAAGAAACACCTCATCTGTTAGGAAAATCACCCCAAAAGCTGGACATGGTGCTGTGACCAGAGCTGGAGATTGCAAGCAGACAAAGGACAGCTTAATGCTGTCCTGGAATAATCTCCGTGTCTTTGTCCTAGAGTTTCTGGAAGTGACCCAGGTGCCTAAACACAGAGTCCAGAGAATATATGGAAGCCCTACACAGGGATGTCAGATATGACATGAGAGCCATGGAAGACCTCCACGCTTCTGGAGCAGCAGCTGATGACCAAGCAGGATGATGGAAATTGTCCAAAACAGGCTGTGTTTAGACACACTTGCATTGCTGCCCTTTTGCCAGGCTAGGAAAATGACTGAAATTAATGGTGTCAGTTGTATTCACTAAGTGTGTTTTTCTCATTTTTTAGATTTGTACTTGACATCCTGAGCTCTCTTAACTCAGAAGAGCAGATAAAATTAAAACTGAAGATACAAAGCAGTGCACTGTACTAAGTAGCTACTGAAATCAGATCCTAAGCATCTTAAATATGTGAAATGTTTGGAAACTTTTCATCCTAAATGCTATTTATAAAATAAGTCAGTAAAATGTTAAAACACATGCTGATCAAAGACTTGTAGGAAAGAACAGTAGATTCTTATTCTTCTACTGACTCATATTTAGTCTATGACGCGGAGTAAATAATTTCATATGCTTGCAGACCCATTGACTTACTTGCAAACTCAGAGTCAAACTATTTGGCACTTCTGCAGAAGCCTTTTTGCTGCTTATGGATGAAAGAGTTCTGTCTATAACAAATAGTATTTTAGTTTATGGAAAAGAATCTGAGGTAAAGAAAGGCTGAGTAACTTACTAGAGGTAGTGTTTACTGCCTCTAGAGGTAGAGAATTTGCTGTCAGCCTGTTGAAAGCTTACTAGTTGCATACTGCTGGGTTGCTGCAAAACTGGTTGTCAGCAAAAGGAGAAAATGAATGCAGCAATGTTTTTGTTAGGTGGGCACATACAGTATGAAACGTGGTTTATTATTAGGCTTTATTTTACTATATGAAAGCCTGGATCATGTAATGGCACTTGGAGAATTAATGTACAGACCTTTTACCAACTTATCAAAGTGATCCTCTTTCAGCCATGCCTTTCAGCACAGTTGACAAAAAAAAACCCCAGTCAAGTGAAGAAAAGTAAAGAGAAAAGGTTTATTTAAATAAGTATCCTGCTAGCCATGAATCTGATTCTTTTATTTTTTCACTTGTCTGTTCACCATGACCACCAAGGCAGCAGTTTGTTCAAGAGCTAGAGGCTGTGGCAGACCCAACAGCAGATGAAGACTCAGAATCTGTCATTTCTTCAGAACAATGTGCGGTGTATATAAAATAATGTAAAGTTCCTAGTTCACATAAAATTGTGTGAGCATAAGTCTAAGTACAGCCTTCCAGTAAAAACATCTTATTTGAGAGTTACATTCCAAGGCATTGAGTAAAACTCTTTGGCTGCAAGTTTGCCTATTTCTTTTTAAAGTAAAACACAAGAATATCACCAAAACAAGACAGAAAAACAGCTATCCTGCTAAACTACAAGGTACTCCATACATTTTTAAATAGTTTGTTTTTCTGATAATCTAAGGTACTTTATACACTCACTAGAGTTAACTGAGCAGTCACTAGCTCCTGTCATAAACTCACATAAGAAATCCCTGAATTTTTAAAAATCAGAAAAAATAATTTAGCAAAAGAGAAGCATTTCCTTAAAAAGTGTTCTTTCCCTCCTCATTTAATGAAAATATAAGATGGATTGTAAAAAACTGCCCAGATTGATGATAGGAGTAGGGTTAAGAAGGTTTGGATTTGTCACTCTCAATCTGAACTCTCATAACCTGTATTTCTGGAAAGCAAATTCCATACTTAGCAAATTCTACTACTGCAAAAAATTAAGCCAGGCACCCATTTAGTCGAGCAGTCTGTCTCTGCAAGTGGTAGAGAAGTTTCAGAAGAAGGTGTATAAAATGCTGCACTGTTCCATAGAACTTCTCCCCACCACGAGATCACTAGAAGCTGATCTATGAGTTTAAGTGGATAGTTTTTATAAATTAAATTCCTGGGGTTTTTTATTTATTGTCTTCCTATAAAAATATGACTCCTATAAATTTAAAGATCTTGGCCTTGATATCCTGTGGTGGTGAGTTTCAAAAGCTAACACATGATGTATTAATTGTAGACTGTGCCTAATTAGTAAATGAGTAAAAATAAAAATTCAGTGATCTTCAACTCCCCAAGCATTCAAAAAATGTAATATATTTTTAAGTAATATGCCTAAGATATATGGTATTTTTTCCTATGCATTGAAATAATATAATCCAACGCGGATGTCAATGCATATTGGAAACTCTAATTTCTTATGTATTTAGAACTTTTTTTACCGTGGTTATGACACACCTTCTGAAGGATTTGTGACCATTAGGAAGTGCACAATGCCATATGTCCTTATGCACATGGCTCTGATTCAAAAAAGGAAATAAGAAAAGTCTGAAGGACACAGATTCTGAAATGAAACAGGCAATTCTCACAAGATGTCTGTCCACTTTTTTCACATCTGAAACATTTGTACAGTTCAGAAGACTTCAGACCAGTATCCAAACTTGTAAAACGACTTTTCAAGGTTTTTGAAATTCGGCCATCTTTACTTAGTAAGCTTCAACCAGGAACTTTTTAATATTGACTTCATGTTTCACTTGAATAGCAAAGACATATGGTATTCTTTTCACATTGCCATTTAAGCCACCTGTCCACCAAAAAAGGGCATACACAGGTAGAATTTCCACAAACCTGGGAGTGAAATATTTTTTTCCTTTAGGATTTACTTAAAAAATGTTTTGTTCTATTCTGCAAAAACAAGATTCTCCTACAATGTGATGCTTTGGCATAAGGACTGACCTTGATCCTGAAGGTGTGCCTCGAGCAATATCTCCACTGTGTCAGGATTTTTATGCCTAATAGTTTTTAAAGAATCTTATTGAAATAGTTCCCTTCTATTATATTGCATGCATTGAGAAAATATTAGGATACAGATACTACCTTGTCTCTTTGGAAAACACTCAAAACTGCAGACTTCTAAAACATGCTGGCTTTCCTAGTTACCATAGTGTTTATCTCATTCAAATAACAAAGCTTGAAATCCTTTAATAATACCAAAAAAAGAAAGGGGAAAAAAAAAGAACCTCTGATAAAAGGATTTTGAGTCTCCTATAACGGTACAATTCAAACCAAATTGTTTTAATTCAAGTATTTATAATGCAGTAACACATTTCAAAACCATAATGTGTTTGTAGATAACCCAATTTCTTTGTGTATAGAAATCTCAAAAGTGAGATGTGAGTTTGTTACTTAGTTTTGATAATTTATTTTGTATAAGCAATGACTATAACCTAAAATACTGTGTGGGTTTTTTTTTTTATTTTCAGGAAAATATCTTCTATTCCATGTTAGTACATGAAAACACAGGCTTTTTTTTTTTAAATCAATGCAGTAGCTGCAACTCCTCCAGAAGGGCTTACAGTAAATGGATTTGATTTAGGTACAGTACAGTGACAGTAGCCTGGATCTACAGCTGACTGGGTACTTTCCCCACTGCACCCCTTGATGAAGCCTAGACAGGGTGATGAGATGCCTCTGGAATAGCAGCTCTGAGGATGACCCTTTGCAACAGGAGAGAACCCAGTCCCTGCTCCATGTCCAGCCATGCAAGAGCCTTCATATGGGTCTTACATGGGAGAAATCTACGGGGAACGCCTTTTCTACCAGCCTTTTGGTTTTTAAAGGTGAAACCAACAATCTCTCCCACTTTCTCTCCCTTTAAAGCCTCGCAAGTTTGGATGGATTATTTGAAAAAAGGCTTCATTTTGTCCCAAAGTCAAATGGGAGAAAACGGTAACAGTGTTTCTTGTTATTTTTTTTCTTGGGGTGGAGATTTTCCTTCCCCACCAAAATTTTCAGATGCGCTCAGCACCTGTGTAGCTAGGGTGAGTCTGGGAGAGGAAAGGATGCATATAAGCCAGAATGGTCTGTTAAATAAAAACAAAAGGTTGGGTTATGGGCTAAGTCCTTGACCAGAGTATCATTAACAGTAGAAGACAGAAGGAAGTACATGTCTTTGTACTGGATCATGTATCTGGAGGCGAACTTTTTCCAAGGGATTACATAGCCTAGCACAAGGGTCAGGGTGTCTGTCTCCCAGGCTCTGTCACACAGCTGGGAATGGGCAAATGCCTGAGGGGAAGAGAGCAGGAAAACTGCCTATCACCCCTGAAAAGGTAGAACAAAATAAAATACCAAAGATGGCACACGTGGTCATCCTACCCTAAAGAAACCTACTGTAAGGTTGTTCTGGTCCTAAAGACACCTTGGAGGTTGAATCTCTCCCAGGCACAAGTCCTTAAGCACTGTGGTAATGGATGAGTGGAATTTCTTGCCAGCTCCCCTGCGTCCTGCTCAAAGTCTGACTGAATGGACTTAGCAAGGGAGAAAAACAATGTGAAATTGAAGGGGAGGGTGGAGGAGGGAATTGTTTCCCTGAAGCCCAAAGCTATGATGTGCAGAAGTTATGCTGCTATAACCAACCACTACAGAGCTCCTTGGCATAGCGGCTCTACATGATGCAGAGACATAATAATAGTCATACTCTCAACATGCTCCTCCCAGCTTCCTCTTTGCACCCTTTTGGAAAGAGACAGAAATTGTGCAATAAAATTCAAGGACACATGGAATTAGAGGCTCTGTCTGCAATTTGCCCCATGGCACCCTTTTGGCCTCTGGATCCTTATGCCATGAGCTTTAGTGTTTGGCATAAAAAGATTTAAGGTTTGGGGGGGGTTCACTTGAACTTGTTTAACAGACATTTTTAAAGCTTCAGGCAGTAAATACAGACTCATTTAGATTGTTTATATGCCTGAAGTTTGAGAAAGAACTGTATCAACTGAAAAAAATAGATTACAAACATTATTAAAATAGGCATTTACATAAAGAGCAAGTTTGTTCACGTCTGGGTGCTTTGTTTCCTGCACATGGAAAAGACCACATTAAAATAAACAAATGAGTATTTTAGTTAAATGATCACACTCAGAAATGTAGGAGAATAACTTGACAGCTAGAATACCCCCTGCAAGCTTGCTCATAGCGTTGCTCCTGGCTGCTTACTCTGTCTTCTCCCACACTCTGCCTGTAGTAGAAGGAACTGTAGACTCCAGACATGACTATCGTAGACCTTTTTTTTTCTTCATTTTTCTCTAATGACCGCAATAGGCTGAACTACAGTCTTGAACAAATAACTACATTGCTACTCAAAGTGTAATACATCAGACGATAAAGAGGAAACTCCTATACAGTTAAGCTTCTAAATGCAAACTAAAACATCCTTATTGCACTTTCTGCAGAGAAATAAATGCCTCAGAACTAGTCATTTGTGCTTTTCCACCTATTCCTGTGTGAAGCTGTCTCACAGCTCTGAACAGTATTAAGATGGAACTGAATCATGAGTACATGGATGAAAGTGCTGGTGGGACATTCTCTGCAAAGCCGCCTTTATTTAGGAGTTTCCTCATCTTCAAGCCACCAGTTTCTACTTCTGTTTATGTTCTTGACACATTGTGGGACTGCATAAGGTACAGGCTCAGCTGATGCGTTTGTACAACAGAGATAATGACATAGGTCCTAGTTCTGCAATTGAGCCTATCTGGATGGTTTGCACAGGAACAGCTATGTCAATTTGTAATGTCAGGTAAATAATTATTGTTGGGCTGCAACTCTTTGTACTGAATAAGGTATCTTTAGTTAGTCTGCAACATGAAGAAATCATCTTTGCAGTCTAAAATTTGTCCTTAGCATTCCCATATGGTAAGTAGCTTTATAGCAACACATGCTATTTTACCAGCCTCAACAGAAGTATTCAAATTCCTGACGTTGCTTTGATGAGACTTGTGCAATCAGGATCTAGAGAAAATGATTAAAATAAATAAGCTATCATTTAGCTCCACCATTCAGTCACATATGGAACTTTTCCAATGAAAAAGACTTCACGACTGAGAATCAACCAAGGAGCTTCACCATCAGTCAAAGAAGCTTTCCCAGCTGAAAGCAGTGGTCTCCTACCTGAGATGAGAATATGCATCATCAAGACTCTCACATTTACCCAGGATGGGGGTAAGCTTGGAGCATCAGGGGAATTCAAGAATGGGCTACAGAGGCGAACTACAGCAAAGGGACACTCTGTGTGAGTACCTTGCACTAGAGTACCCTCCTAGGCTGGAGCCAGGACATGGCATTACTAAGTAGGCATCTTCATCCTTGTGGACCGACTAAAACAGAACAGACCACTGGGAACTAGCATCCTGCTCTTAATCCACCTGTATCAGTGAATGGATAAATGCTCTGACTGCTCATCACTACTGTCTGCCGGAGTTACCTCTTTAGTACTTGGTCATCAGGACGATCACGTTTAGCACTGAGTTACTGGAAGAGCAGTTTCTGAGACATTCCTCAGCTGCTTCAAGTGGATTCAGACAGGTTATGGCACACAATCACATTAATTGTTTAAATAGTATGTCTGATTTTCCCTGAGATTAATTGGGGAACATCCACATGATTTGCTCCAGCATTTGACTGTCAATGTTGGTAACTTCCTGGTGGAAGATAAAGTTAGGGATGGTAATGGTTTCCATTCTTACAGCTGGATGCAGAAGACATAAAGGGTGAAATCAAAGAGTAATTTTGAGGATATGAGTAGCAACTAAAGGGTGGCCAAAGTATGCATCTCCATACTGCATAATGGAGAGTGGGAGAGAAGATCTCAACCTAATGCTAACAGAACTAGTACATGCACACAGTACAATGACTTGTGAGCAATAACAGGAACCATTTCAAAATTGAAAATGGAGCTACAGAAAATGAATGTGGGCCTGTTGTACCATCACAGGGCCCTGTCTTTCAGAACTAGTTAAAAAATTGTAATAAAGCTATCAGTTTTGCTAAGAAAGTACATTCACACATTCAAGTGTACATTTTGTATGCACAGATATTGTATTTCCAAATACAACAGCATCTGCTTTTGGAGCCACACAGAAAGTGATAAAATCGTAACAGTAACAAGACAGAATGAAAAGCCTGGCTTTGTACTTTCACCTCAACACTAAGGGATATTTACATATTCAGTTTTGTTTTTGTTTTTTGTTTTTTAATTGCATTAAATGTATAGTGCAACCTTTATTAACTGACCAGAAATGTATTTTAATTAAATGATATTAGTAAAAGCAGAGAAACTCCACAAGTAAAGTATAATATTCTTTGATATTAAATGAATGCATTAGATTTGCTGCTTTTCTACTACAGTCTAAGTAGAATACTGTTTGATCACTAATAAAATACAATAACCATTCTACTCATGAGATTAGCCTGAGAAATCACTTGCTGTTATGGGCCGAGTTATTCTGTTAATCCATACTCATGGGATTAACAGCGATTATATCCTTTGGGAAATCATGCAGCTTTCTAAATATATTTCTAGTTTTCTTCAGAAGTACTGGTAGGAAAACAAGAAGTGAATGGAATATACAGAGTGATTTCCCATGGTCTTTGAAAAGCAATTCATCTAATTGTATTACATTTACATAACTCCTAGGCCTTTTGCTTAAAAAGTGGGCTTCCTTTAATCCATCTGTCATACTTTATTCTACTACAGGATAGAAATCACAACATGCTTCAGAGAGTTAATCATTAAAGACTATGAATTGCAGTTTTATGCACAAAAGGGCATAGGTACTGGCACAAATACACATTATATCATCTTATCACACTATCTGCTACACATTTAACCGCCTTTGATCTTATCTAATAATAGATATATTGCTGAAATAATCACCATTTAAATATATTAGGTTGTTTGACATAGGTACTACACACAAGGAAAATCAATAATGATTATACAATCACTAGATACAATGTAAACTGCATACCGCAAATGTCTTTACAGGGTTAGATAACATCACAGAAATCCTAATGCAAGTCAATAGCCATTAGTTTTTAGAAGCAGCACTTGAACTTTTGGGATTTTTTACAGTAACTAGTCCAACCTTAGGTGCAAGATTTTAAAACAAATGAAGATCAAAGAAAGAATGACAAGTAGATTTAACAAATACATCTCTGGGACTGGTCAATATTTGCTGCGCTTTTGAAAAACTGGTAAATATATATTCATCTTCTGTAGTAAGTGGAATCTATGCTAGCAAGATTATCCAGAACCTTCAAGTGAAAGTATTATTTTAACGACTTTTTGCAATGATAGCTGAGCTAATAACAACCACCTGTTAGCTCTCACAAATTGAAGCCAGTGTGCCTACATAAGAGGTAAGGTCACTACATGGAATTCTTTAGCAAACTTTATTCCACAATCTTAAGTAGCACAACCAAACAAAACGACAACAAAGTCTACAACCACTATTAAATATCAAAATCAGAATGTGGCTTGTGAATAATGCTTTATTCAGTTCAGCCCATCTGAAAGTGACACTGTGATATTCTTGTTATACTTTCTGAAGCTACAGTACTGTCTAATTTCAGTGTATGCATATTTGACAGGATTTAATATTGAACAGAAAGAATGATATTTTGATTTGAAAGGTGCAAAATTAAAATTTAAAAAATTAATCTTTTTGCAGAGAAACTGTAGTGGCCATTAGATAAATATATAAGGTTTTATCAGAAGTTGAGAATTAAAACTATTTGACATGTTTTGGCATAGCAAGAACATAAGGACTTTCAGCAAGAGGTGCAGCATTTTTAACTTTAATCAAAGATGAGTGCAGTTTTATCTCTACACAAAATAAATTGGTAGTTCTTAGTACTTTCTAGATGTAAAAGAAAGTTCCCAATATAATTGCACTGACATATAGGTCCTGCTGCTTTTCTCACCTCTAAGATATAGAAAAGATTCCATAGATAACCAGGCTTTGAAAATATTTGCAGAGCTGTAAAACAATTTTGTCTCAATTAACTGCTATTTTAAGCAACATTCAGAAGGCAATATTTATTTTATATCTCCATGGCTTTGAGTCAGACAATTTTCAAATCTCAGTTTATAAGTAAACACCAAAAGAGGATAAAAAAAGTTTTGCAAAAATATAATCCACTCATTCTTGTCGTCTTATAAAATTAAAAGATTTTGGAGGTATGGAGCCAACAGTTTATAACCCTTATCTTCTATCCACCCTAACATGGCTGTCAAATTTACTGTTTAAGCTTTTCTTTGTAATCACACTATTACGCACTTCATCACCTTCCCCACCCCCATCATTCGATCTAATGGTTTTAAAGGGAAAGGAAATTACTTGTCTTCACTGCCAGCACTTGACACTTTTATGGGTCATTTGTAATGAAGCTATTCTTTGGTTTTAATGGAGACCTTGATTTGCACCAGTGTGAATAATTGTCAAAAGGTGATTAATTAAATAATCACCACCACCCTGTAAAATGGATCAACATATTACATTACACTGATCCAAAAGTTATTTTATTCCTGCATTAGACTTCAAATTCTATGCATTTAAACAAGCCTTAAACTGGGCCATATAATTTACTACACATTAATTATACATATAGTGTGGCTAAAGTAAGGAAAAGTGTTTTACACCTTTTTTAACTCTGTGAAATATGCTGCCAAGGCTTATAACAATAAAAGATCCTTTGGGGGAATAATATTGCTGACTGACAATACACACATGTGCGCACACACACACACACACATATATATAAAGTAAATAATATTATCTACATAAACTTAACATTTAGAAAGATCTCTGTGTTTCAGAAATACAGTTTTAGGTGAGACATAGATTTTAAAAAAACACACACAACTCCATGTTTAGTTACATCCAAACAAGACACAAGCATATTGTTAATAGCCTGTACAGAAGATGGATAGATATGTACTGTTAAATCATGAAATATTATTCTTTAGTTTAGACAGTCCTGTGTAGGTTCATGCACTGCTAACTATTCCAGGTAATAAACTTTGTTAGAGCCATAGCTTTTGTTATAGCTTATTGCCTTCAGTTCCTTTTAGACAGCTGAAATACTATTAGCAATACTATTTATAATTTGCTCATGGTCTATATAAACGAAATGTCAGGATTTTGAATCACAGTTTTTTAAACTAAATAAGATAATGCAGCATTTTGGTTGCTGAACCTTTCCAGAAGAAATTAAGCTTAAAAGTATTGCTGTTTAAGGTATAAAAAGGCACCAAGCAAAGTGCATATATAAATAGTCATTGTGGGAAACTGGAGAGAGAGAATTTTTTTTTTTGAGCACATTTCTGCACTTGTTCCAGTGTCTACAAAATACTTCAATAGACTGACAAGAGAGTCACATTTCAGACAAACATTAAATAGCACTAACATGTTAAATGATGATAGAAAAAGCAATACTTCACAGAAATATGTAGGTGTCTGCTGTACACAAAAGGCAAATAGCTGTTTTGAACTGTGAAGACTATTTAAAGGTTTAGTGTACACCTTGGATTCCTGCTGCCTACATAAGTACAGAGACCTAAATCCACTGCATACTGGGACTAACTGATCAAAGCAGTAGTTAAATCTATCCATGGAAAATCTAAGTAGTCTTTGGAGGCAACTCTTTGAATGCAGATTAGTGATTTCATTGAAGTAGTCAATCAACCGCTTTTTTCTGGTTGTTAAAATGTCACTGAGTGAACACAGTAGATAAAAAAATGATGAGCAAAAAATAATATTTCAACTTGAACAAACTTGCTATTTGTAGACTGGATCACATGAATCTGCTTCAGTCAAGATCATTTCAGAGGTAGCTACAGGAATGAATCCCACAAAGGGACTAAGTTTAATCATCCAATCCGAGACTGTATTGATTTTGGAACTACTTGCAATGACTATATAAATAAGCCATTTCTTTGCAACTGTATCTGGAGTCGGTCATGAACCCAAAACCTTCACAACCTGGTCCAAAGTGAATTATGCCCTGCAGAAATAAATTAATAAAACTAACACAGCTAGGCTTCTCTACCAACTTATTTTCACGATTCAAGAGCTTAAAAATATAAAATCAATAATCATTTAGTCATAAGGGTAAATGAAGCGACATAACATCAAAGTATACCCTTTAGCCATTCAAGTCATTCTAGGTAATTTATCTCATCAAAAGGCACTGGTAATAATCCTTTCCACTCTGAGACAAGCCGCCACACAGCTGCTGTATTATCCTAGAGTAAACAAGTTTGGAGAAAATATTAAAAATCAATATCTGTTTCCTTCTATCAGGCCAGATGGCATCCATCATAAATCTGCCTTTGTAAAGAGTTCTTTAGGTTTAGCAGCCAGAGTGTGAAAGACAACTGAATTAACAATATAAAACTCAGGCCAGTTTAATAGGAATTGACAGCTGGATTTCCTTAAACTTACAATATTGAGGCAACTGAACAATTTGCTAAAATTAAACAGACATGGAAAACAATCCATTACATTAATGTGCTATCTAAAGGAAGCTTTGACTAATCTTAGACACTCGAAATAGTAACATTAACTTCACAGAATCCATAACAGCACAAACATAAAAGACTCCCAATTGTCATTTTTTGCATTCCTGTGGTTCTCATGCCACAAAACACAGCAATCACCTCTCCTTTGAGGGTCTGCCACACAGTCCTATTGCTGTCAGGCAGTACTTACAAGAAGTTTTGAAAAAAGAAACCTGATTACAACATCCTGAACACAACAGTTGCAATTCTCAATCAGATTTTGTAGCAGCTGTTTAAATCACTGTTGTATTGAAAAACAAATCTGCAAGTTCATCTTGGTTCTTTACATACAGCTTTAATGTTGAATGCTTGTAGGCTACTGATTGCATCAGGCAACAGCTCTCTTCATCCTTCAGCACGAACTACGGCCTCAAAGTGAAAATGACTGCTGTAAAGACTGTCATATTTCATGTCTTATATCCTGCTAAGGGACCTTTTCCTAAGTATTGTAGAAATGGGTTATCAGGCGTCCTTTTGTAAACCTGCGGAATGGGGTGCGTCATGCTGGAGAGGGCTCTTAAATGCTTCCAGTACAGACTGCACCAGCTCCCTTTTACTGACATGTGGACTACTCTGCTCAGTCAGCCTCTTTCATCCTCCCCTGCTGTTTTTACTTAAACAACCTTCTGTTCTTTGGGTGCATCCAGAATCTGGGACTTCCAACCCTAGACTTCAAATGTGGAAGACCCAAGAAAAACTCACCCTGTCAATGTTCAAGGTGACATCACTGCATGTGGCTTTTGGACGGATTTGAGACTCTGTCTTCAGAAACATTTCTGCAAGCTTACTCACAGTGTGGCTAATCACCGCACCATGGTACAGTTTGAAGCCAACTCAATTTCAAGGTTTGAAGCCATAGGAATCTAGGTCTCTTCTGGTTCACACATGACACAGATATTTATGTGCTGAAGGGGCTTCAATTAGTCACTGACTGTAGTATAACTTACTTGCAACATTATATTTCAAATTTCATCAGAAACGTATGCTTTTTAATCAATCCATCATTTATTCTCAGTCATCTGTATTCTCCCAAAGTAGATGCACATTCATTTCTCTGTGTTGGAGAATGACTCAAACTTCACTACAGTACTCTTCCTTATGCCTGTATAGCCCCAGAGTGTAATAATTTACAGTCTTGCCAAATCTGTGGCCAGGAGCAGATGAATTATTTGTTGAGCTTTTTGTAGTTCCATATTTGGCATTAGCTAATAAGATAATTTGCATATTTTCAGTTCAGTTACACAAAATCATAAACATCAGGTGATAAGGCAACATATCTTCTCTCAAGAAAACCTGAGAAAAGGCTTAGCCTCTGCAACTCTTTTCAATCTTAGGGGGAATAAATGGGTGACTACTAGGGGTGCCGAGGGGCGGGCTTGTGAATGGAAAACTGGCAGGTGCCTGGGTCTGAGGGCAGGCTCTGTTTCATAAGAAATGGGAAAAGCTGCTGGGATAGATACTGGCCTTCTTCTCTGTCTCTGGCAGTACTCCTCAGCCGCTGTTTCTTCTCTCAGGTACAGCAGATGTAATGGACAGAGTGATTACTTGCCTGGTTTCCCAGAGGAGCCACTGGCTCTCCTAGAGCAGCTTTGATAGGGCTGTGGTAAATTCTTAATTTTAAGTCAAAAGGGTGAACTTTTCCAAATCTAAAACCTAGGGGTCCTGTGTCACACAAAGGACCATACCATACAAATGCCAATGGTCCCATCTGCCATAAAACTGTCTGACTGGCAGAAGGAGCAACTGTCACCCATCCTTTAGTCTCAGCTGTGTATGCCATGGCTTAACTTATTTACAGGGGCCCACAGCAGGCTATCAAGTAAGCAAGCATCATTCCAGAGATATGAGACTTGGAGGGCTTCCAGCTTTTGGGATTCTTCTCCCACTCCCATATTAGCTTCTCTCCTTCTCACAGATTCCCCCTTCCCTCTGCTCTCTGATCCTGTTATTAGGTTCACAGCACAAGTGACTTTGTAGTGAAATTTGCTAGCATAATAAGTTTCAGTTAGTAGTTGAGCTGGAGGGCAAAGAGAGTCTTGTGACATGATAACATTTTCCTATGAAATTGCACCTACAAAGAGAGCTGGGACAGAGAAGTGCAAAGCTGTGGGAGGAGGGAATAAGCTTGAAGAAGCACCTGAAGAAAGCAAAAGAAAAAGAACATGGTCCTCTGAAAAAGCCTGAGTAGAGACTGGCAAGATGAGTTAGACGTTTAGCGCAGATCTAGATATGTTTCTGGGAATAGGATCTGGATATCAGATGACTGGAAAGGTACTTACTCTAGTATCCAGGTGATTTGGGGCAGTGTTTCTTATGCATTTCCAGTCTCCCCTTTTTAAATCAGTATCAGTATTCTCATTCACATAAAAGGATACAGAATGAAGGACTGATTGTGCCAGAGAAGTCATTAGATTTAAATTATTTTCCCTTCCCGCAGATCTTCCATGAGATAAGATGGTTACATTGAAGGTAATTATATAATATATGATAATTTAAATAATAAAGATAGTGAGACAAACATGCTGGTTATTTCCCCCTAAAAACTATAATCATTATACCATACTATATTATGTCAATGCTAAAGGCAACGGAGTTAGGTTTTTATTAAGCAGAGTTCTATAATTAGTCTGCCTATTTTATTTTCTCCAAATAATGTTATTATTGATGTTATCATTCCTCTGAACTTAATGGTAGACAAAGAAAGGTAATTATTTCAATAAGTATTGTCAGCATTAAACACTTTATTAGGTGAGGTAGAAAGATTAGACAAAGTTTCTTCTAAAATCCAATGACTGAAATAATATTCTTTAGTATTTTTATTATTCTTATATATTTTGACTTTGTTAATAGCACTATTAACTCACATGGTCATGGTAGGTATCCTCAGTTAAAAATGTTTCCAGTGGTTCACTCTAGAGGGCCTAAAGTCTTGACTTAATATAGGAACTTACAAATGACTAGCCAGACTTCAAATGCCTACTTCTCAAAAAAACATATTCCTTGCTTTTGATGCTAAGTTCAAGTTGTGTGAACAGAGGCAGCAACATTTGGCACAAATTAAAGATCTTTCGAGCAAAGAATAAGAAATCCACTGTAAAGGGATGACAACTACCCCACCTTACATTTACAGTTGAGAACCATTGACATTTCCTTCATTTTGATTGACACGGACTGAAGTACAGATACTGACTTCACCTGAACTTCAGAAAGTGAAGACATAATCATCCAGGTTTGATGGGAAAAAGATACACACACTGAGCCTCTTACATGAGGGACATGGCAGATGATTTAAACAGAACTTTTCATAATCCTGCACAAAAATTGCTACAGGCAGATGATCAGATGCTCAGAAAGGAAAAACACTTCTACTTACCTAGGAACTGGAGACAAGTAAACAACATTCTGTGGCCCAAGAATAAAAAGGCTGCTAATGGGCTCAAGACTCAATATAACACAAGTTTACCTTCATCACTGAGGATGGATACCTCTGCTGTAGCTTTGTCATTTATAAGTATGATGTCTAGTCCTGATGCAGTCACCCTATGTCCTCTCTGTGGTCAGTGGAAGAAAATAGGTATCTCCAGAGATGCTAAGATAAGCATCTAAAATGGGACAGCCGAACTGCCCTTAAGAAGCATTTACTTCCCTCCATTGATTGTAAGGGCAGCCTAAGGTAAATCGCTCAAATGTAGACAAGAAATTTCATTTGTCTAAAACTACATCAGAATCTCACTGTGGGGAACCGATATTCAGCCTAGAGATCAGCTAAATGTCTTTGCCACATCTAAGCCTAATCACATCTAAGCTTAATCAAGCTCAAAGTTATCTCCATAAATAAAAAGACTGAGCTAATGCTAAAATTCATAAGGAAGGCATTTTCTCTGAGACACCTTCTTACATAGAAGCCTATGAAAAAGGATAATTTTATAGAAAATAACAACCTCTATAATCGCAAATATTTATATGAGCTGATTGTATTGAGCATGAAAGTTGCTTGCACACTACAGACCACAATTTTACCAGAAATCTTTATGTCTCAGTAGACAAAACTGACCAAAACTGCGGTCAACAGGATGTCGTCTTGTCAGCCTGAGACTTGAACATCTGCCACAGCAGTGTTCAAATGATGCAATTACTACACTGAAGAAGGTATAGTCTGGAGCAGTTAGGTGGTAAATTGCACAGAAAGAGTCTTTGTCATGGCACTCATGAAAGACCTCAGAATTTACCTCTTCCAGAATGATTACATTTAAATCCATGGTAAGCAATTGTGCTTCTGTGAAAAAACCCACAATCCTGAACTCCAACCCTTAGCTGGACATTATTGCTCTCAAAAAGAGTTTATTCCCTGTAATTTCTTTCCTGTGTTTTCACTTGGTTGGAAAGTTAGTCATTCACCACATGCTTACCTCTAATTTGTTGAAATACAAATCTAGAATGGGGTCATGGCCATGTGCTAAACTGACCATATAGCACATGATCAGTTGCTAAGGATCAAAAGTGACCACCTTTATTAAAAGTAGGTATCCTCTCTGCTCCTTTAGCATTTGGGCAAAATTATTTCCAAACTTTAAGGACAGCCTGATAATTAGATACCTAAATGATACAGATCTTAACCTCAAAGCAGCTCCTGTTTATTGTGCAACCCTCTTAGTTTCAGTGGAACTCTACTGTGGGGAAGAGCATTGCCTGTTGTAATCTACCAGTGTTAATCAGTCAGTCAGTGAACTAATCAAAAGCCCAAAAAAGATAGGGTTGAAATCAGGCATCACATTTCTTCTTGTTGCAAAGAAATCTGAAGTACCTATTCCTAGATAATTCCAGGAAATTTTATCACCAGTTCCCTTGATACAGGCACTTTCTACATCTCCTACAATCCAAGAATTCTTAATTTACTCACCTTAGAGCATACTAAAACCATTGTTAATAATTTAACAGAAAAAGTTTAAATTCAATTCATGTATGCACAAAAAAGGATGTATATGGCACAATCCTAATTTTAAAATGGAAAATAAAAAATTTATATGAACCCATAGGAGAAAATGAACCTTGTTATTTTTAGAACTTTTTTAATGAGCACGAACTCTTTTGTTCTTTTGATAAGTATCATGAAAAATTGAACATTCCTAATTTCCAGTAGTAGTGATTCTTTCATATTAGACATTTATTTACACAAATTACTGGTCTTAAATTGAATTATATTCCTGCAACTCCTCTGCTCATTGAATACTTTTAATCTTTAATAGAAAGAGAGCAGCTTTCCATTTACACAACATACCTATATTATGAAATCTGGACAGTAAAACAATATTGTTTTCAGATGGCAAAAAAATTAAATGACAGTTGTTTGATATCCATACACATATATAATCTGTAACTATACTATACATGAACAGATTAATATTCTTTATTCAAACATACTTTTAAAATATTCACTTTTAAACTTGTCAGATAGATAGGCTACACCTGCTCAAAAAGATGTGAAGTTCCATCTCAGCACAGACATTTAGAAAAATCTTACAATTGCTTATCCTATTGTTTTAGTTGAGATTTTTGTCCACAATCCATTGCCTTGTATATGAGAACTGCCTCCTTTGCTATCTACAGCAAGACCAGTTGTGTTAGGACTGGTCTGACTGGACCTCTGCATCTGGAGAGCATTCAGCAATCTGGAATAGTCTGAAAGTTTTTGTATGCCGTAGATGGATTAAATAAAAAGTGTTCATCCTCTCCTTGAAACACAGGATGGGAATACATTAGCAATAAATTTGATCACCAGTTACCCCACAACACGCCAAATCCTTAGTGAGGAATAACTAAATTATTCATCATGGTAAAGGTAGAAATGCCTTGGTTGAAAGAGCTTGACAGCTTCAACATCCAAAAAGATAGTTGGTCCTTAAAATGTTCTCAGTTTTTTCCAATTGTCATGACAATCAACACATTAGCCAGGCTGAGCATGGGCCTCACAAATACAGTTGTATACTAGATAAAGTGTTTGGGCTGTGATTGGAAGTTAGGTACTTGAAAAATGGAACTGATTGATAGAATATAAAGCTGTTCTTATGTTGCTGAGGAGAGGAGTTTGATCTGACAGTCCTAGCTCAGAGATCAGCAGAATCAGAATTATTTTAGGAACCTGGGAGTGAACAGAAACATAATTTTCTTCTGATAGGCCACTCTTTCTAGGTTTTAGAAAATTGCTGTTATAATCCATACTTTCAGCCTCTGCTACAGTGACTATCTCTTGCCTTTTCTCCAGCTTTTACATCTGTAACTAATTTTGGTTTATCTGCAACATCTGAAGTAGGTGCCAAGATAATTAGAGTAAATTAATTTCTGGCTGAAACTGATTTACCTTGATTTGATGTGCATCTAGCAGTACATTTTTTTTACAGTAAGTGACAGGCACCTGCATTCCACAAGAAATACTTCCTGATGCTGTATATAGTTAGTTAGCTAATATTTTGGTAATGGACATTTGAGCTTCATAGAGTTCAAAAATATTATGACATCTGAATAGACTTTATAAACATCTTTCAGAGCTCTGCCACAGGGCTTATGGTATTTGAAACATGTACAACCTTCATAGTGCTGGTCCAAAAAAAATTGTAAACTTCTCGGGTTTAGGAATTTAGTAACACCATAGTTCATGAGACTAAGAAGCAAATATCTTTTTGCAAGAGATCTATCTTAAAAAACACACTTAGGATTGTTTTGAAGCTCTATACACCAAACAAGTTGGTTCAAGGAGTGACGTACACGTAGGTTACATAGTTTACAAAGCCCTTAAAATAAATAGCTCTGTTTCCAGGAATCTAAAAGTTAGTTAGTAACTGTTTAAATATTTATAAACATAGTTGAATGTTTGATAAAAGTAGTCAAAATCTTTTGGAAAGAAGATGTTTTTAAAGTGAGAAAACACTGTTCATTCAGTTAAATGTAGAAGTGAATTTATAAATTAAAGACAAGAATATTTGTGTTTGCATATTAATCAATCTGTACTGAACATAGCTAAAGAAAAGCACTATAAACTTTGCCACAACGATGTTCTTAGAGTCCTTATTCATACTGTTTTAGGTAAACAAACCACTAACATATGTGTTGGGTCACCAGCAGTCCTGATAAAATATCCACCAATGCCAGAACTGAGCTACCTTCACCTCAAAGGATTCAGAAGAAAACTACAGTAATAATTCCTAGTCTAGAAAATTGCATTACAGGACAGACTAGTAGAACTCAATCAGTTTTGTTTATCTGAGAGAAAGTTGAGTGGTTACTCGCTTCTGTGTTGTATTCATAGCTGAAGAGAACATTTATGTTGGAAGGGTCCTTCATTTAGCTTGAAAAGGTACGACAGGATCTTTCAGTTGGAGGGTAAAGTGAAATAAATTCAGACAAAGTGCATATTTTTAATGGCGAGGACTGTTGTTGTCTATCAGCACAACTTGTTAATTCTAGTGATGGCTTCTGCATTACTTCAAGTCTTTAAATAAAGTTTGGTAACTGTATAAAAGACATGTTCTGATTAAATGAGGATATGTGGAATTCATGTAGTGAAAATCTCAGCCTTCTGTTATTCAGAAAAGTCAAAAGAGACTGCTGTAATGGCATACTCTGATCTTTAAATTCCCTTCCTCTTTTTTGGCTGAGATTCAGCTTTCATTTGGTGCAAAGAATGATGAGGTCTGCAGCTCTAGAGGGGTATACAGAATCCTAGATGATCATGTACAAACCCAAGAAATTTGAAGAATATGAACATACTGTTTTCTAGAATGGATTCTTGCAAGAAAATAAAGAAAGGCAAGTCTGATGGCTAAGACAGTTTGTAGGGAAATTTTGTTGCAAATAGTGTTGCCAGTCTTTTAGCAAGAGTTCCTCCACACTGAAGATGGAAAGAAATCCTTTTTGAAGCTTATATGTAGCCCAGAAATTTTTTCTTACTTTGCTGCATTTGCACAATGACTGGAGCCCACATACGCAAAGACATCTGAACCACTGCCACATTCCCTTTATATCAGATTCGCTGCAGCAGCTTCACCACAAGCACAATCCACTTTTCCAATGTCTGAGGACCTGACCACATCTTATATGAACAGTCCTACCATAAGTGCTGAGATACAACTGATGAGACTATGTTATCCATCACCTTTTGTGGCAAACTCGGGATCATAGCTACTTAGATAATGTCCTGAAAGCTGTCATTTAGGAATCTGTGGCTGATTATCTGCTAGTACTAGAGAAAATAGAGCTCACAAGGGCAAAGAAGACCTAAACTAGCCCACATTAACTTAAAGGAAGAAAAAACAGGAACGAACACATTAGCATTAGTTAGAGTATAAATGAGTCACAGCACTCTGTTGAGACCGTGACTGTCCCATCGGCCCCAGCAATGACAGCAGAATGTGCAACCAGGGTTCCTACCTCCCAGGGCTCTGGGATGCTTCCTGCCAGTATTTAGATGCACCTTACACAGGGGGAAGATGAGACTTGTATCTTGAGATAAAGCTCAGTGCTGACTGCCAAAAAAGGGCAATATGCCAGGTTCTGGGTCCCTGGAGCGCCCTTGAATTCAAAGCTCTTTGGGACCACTTTGGGAACACAGCCACTGTGTAGTGGCAGCATATGTGGCTTTGGGGCAGATTAATTACCTCTCTTGACTTCTAGGTGAGTAGCACAGCTGGTATCCTACTCCTGGCTCTATTCAATGTGCGGAGTCAGTCTACAAGAGTCAGGCAGTCCAGAGCATTCAGTGAAATTCAAAGAGATGTTCTGGGAGCATAAGTCAGGTTGTCCGCAGACTTCATTGCATGGAATAGCTTAATGTAAACATATGAGAATTTGAAAGGGAGGGTGGCCTTGCCAATGTTTTGAGGGTGGAAAATAAGACCTATGCCAATATGAATCCCCTTTGCAATTCCATTGTCTTCCTTCAAAGATGCACTGATACCACGAGTGTGATTGTTTTTTGGGACATCAGACTCTGCTTTGCTGGCACTTGCACCAAGTTCTCAGGACCTGCATATGACATCCCAGTCTGGGACACTGATGGAATCTGAAAATCCCATTGGTGATGGCTGAAAACTCTCTTCAGTTTTGCCCCAAAGAGGTACAACTAAATGTAAGGGCACGCTGCTGGGGATGAACATAACAAATAGCTTCTGGTACACTGAGCAGAGTGAATGCAGCAGGGACCATTGAGCTGAGTCTTCCCAGGAACCAGTCATAGGTGAGTATCTTCCCTTCTCCCCATGTGTTTGTGTAATTTTATGAAATCCTCTCAAATACGATCATTTGACTTGTGTAAGTAACATTATGATGATTACATACTTAAGCACCTTGCACAGCACTTTTACTCAGTAGTACAAGCAATACTAAATAGAGAATGATGTTTTTTCTATCTTTGCTAAAACTTATGATTCATTGTTAGTTTGTTAACAGCAAGCTGTCAGGGAGCTGGTCAAAAGCTCTTAAAGAGCAAAGTAAAAGATATCAAATAGTCAATATAAAGTTTTCCTTTGCCCTTTGCTCTGTGGTCATGGTCAAAGAAAACTGGTACCTTTTTGAGGCATAAGTGACCTTTGCAGAAGTTACTATTTTTTGGTTACTATTATGTTGTATAACTTTTCAGTTTAACCTAATTTACTTGTAGTTCAATAACTTTTCTAATCTATCATTCCCATCCTCACACTTGATGCAATAGAGATATATCAGCTTGTTAGTATGTTACTTCAGGCAGTTAAAAAACCAGGATAGATATTTTGGTCAAGGTATTACGCATACCAATATTAAATTTCTTCAGAACTCTAAGATAACAGTGCTAGAAATCACCATAATGATATTCACCCATCACCTTACTTCAGAGTTGACTCTTTTGTTGCTTTAGTTTCTGAGTTGCCTTGTATCCACTGCACAAGAATAGAAGATCTGGGATAAATATCTCCTGCCAGCTTTTAAAAATAACCAGTTAAATATGTTGATGTCTAAACAATGTCCATATTCCCTTTATAAGCTAGCAGTGCTAAACTATGAGGAGCAATAAGCCAATGAATACACTTCTGGTATGCTTAAAGTATTTCATATTCAGCTGTTTTCTAAGTTATTAGCTTTTTAAAATTCAGAATTTACATTTTACCTGTTGTAGCTGATAGTTTAAAAACCAATTAGACAGTATTTGGGCTTGATTGAATAGGATTTTCTGAACTAAATATTTTTATGCTTGGAATAATCCGCTTTTTTTTTCTCTTGAATACTTCACTTGATAATTCTTGTACAGCTGTAAAGTACTTACTGGAGAACAGATAATTTTCAAGTACCGTTGGAATGTGGTTTTAGTACTGTATTTTCTAGTTTACTTTTGTCATGAATTGGAAAAGGAGAACTGAAGAGGCACTAGCAAAGCAGTGGCTGAAATTAGGTTCTCCATTACCCTTGTATTTATGAGTTATATGGATGGAATTTGGCAATGCATATTGGAAATTGTCATGGTCAGTCAGGCCTTGTTATAATGTATTCAGAGTTAAAGGTATATTGACGCTCATATCAGAGCGAACCAAAAGCTTTCACTAAACTTGGTGGTTATTGTTTAATATTGACCATATTGTTGGCAGGCAAACTGAAACCGGAGTTTCATTGGCAAGTGCAGCAAAACACACAGCAAGTTTTTTGTACTTTCTTTTAGTATTTCTCAAAATATTTCTCAAAATATTTTCCCAGACCTTCCCCATTTGAAAGAAGCTTCTCTTTATGTGCCCAGAAATTCTAGTTTGCTGCAATAACATATTGCTTCTCCTGATGCAGTATTTTGGGAAGCCTTTCAAAATATCTACTACTTTTTCTGAATGGCTGAAGTTTTGAATGCTAACACTGTAAGTGGCCTCAGCTGAGGTACAGTAACTTCACTGATTCTGACATCCGTGACCAGAAGTTTAATATTTAAGGTAGCAGTCAAATAGCATATGATATCAGTCACAGAGTACAAAGCACAGAGCAAAGTGGAGCCCCATTGACAGTGTCACAGTGTGATGAGCAGTCAAAAGCTATAGGAATAAAGGGGTGAGTTCATCATAAAAAAATCTCCTAACCACTTTCCTGCTGCAGTAGGCCATGGAGGTGCTTGAATTCCCTCATTAAGTTACTGTAACATTACTTTCAGTGGCAGCCTAGGCCAACTAAAGCTATAATTTTCTCCTCCCTGTTCTTGACTAGAGCTTCTGTCCTCATGTTGTGCTGCTTCTCTTCCAACACAAGTGTTTGTGTGCCCACACAAGGTGATATGAATTGAGGAGCTGCTCTGGCTGCTAGTTATGCATGGAGTCCCGATCCAGTTTACCATCTGACGGACATTTACACCAGCATGATGGAGTAGGCAGCACAGGGCAAGGACAAATGGCCAAGGGTGTGAGTTGATGAGGCAAGAGAGAAAGTGTGGAGGTGAACAGTGAGAACCAGCAGTTTTGTGAAAGACTCTTTTATGATCTACATCCTAAGACGCTGCCACAAGACCACCACACCTTGACCTCATCAGGGTACTTGGAAGAAAATACTGCTGGCACTACATGAGCTATATGTTCCTCTAGTTGTCTCACTGTTGGGATCCGGTCAAACAGGTGTCCACTGAAAGGTCTGAGTGGACAGAGTATTACACAAAACAGAGCCAAAGGAGCTGCTCACTGCCTTTTACCTCTCTCCAGTTAGCACTCAGATGACATGTGGAGGACCAAGATGGAGGATGTCCTCTGCTTAACACAGTGATGGGGTAGAAGTGGTTATGTGTTTCATATTCTCTTTTTGCTACTGCTGAAGAATAATTGAAATGTTACTGTACTGGGGATGTTAGCCTGATTCTCAAGAGTGTATTCTAGTAACCTGTAATACAGGTTAAAACAGTAATGCAGAATCCATATGTTGCCTTGATCTCTGGCACAGATAATGCTTACTTTGTATATAAACCTAGTGCCAACCAAGAAGAGTGAACGAGTAGGTACCTGCTTAGGCTTATGAGAGTTTCTGGTCCCTGATGTGGATCAGATGAGATCAGATGTGGATCAGATGTACCAGCAACCTGGACCTCCCACATTCTACCTGAGACCTTGGCACTCATGGTAGGAAGGTAGTCCCCATACAACACTGTCTGTGTGAGAAATACTTGACACCTAATGCGAGAAATCTGTTCACAGTTGCAACTGTCAAGGAAATAAATGAAATTGAGGCTCTCAGATCTGAAGTTTTCCCTAATGACTGGCTTAGCCGGCTCCATCTTCATCGTGCCAGGTGAAGTGGAGCTTATCATCCAGCTCTTCTCAGACATTACAGTACGGAGGCTAGGGATCAAATCCATAGTGAAATATAGGCATGTTGAGACTGTGCCACAACTGAAAGTTAAGTGCCTAGCTCTAGGACATTATTTCACAGTTGTGAAAGAGAGAATGGGGAAGTTTTACTCACCTAAGCTGGGATTCATACTATCCAGCACACTCAGTACAGTTTTTCCAAAATAGCCCATATGAAATGTTGGCTGTTCAGTCCATCCTCCCTTGGCTGTTTCGGTTATATATCCGACATATGATGTGTGGAATGCAAAAGCAGTCCCAGGAGCAAGGGTTTTTTTGTGTGTGGATGGGGTTTTTTTGTGTGTGGTTTTTTTTAAATTTTCTAGCTGTGTTTTGAAATTAACCTCTCTATAGCACTTGGTGTCCTCTGGGCAATCCTGGCAAATCAAATCCTTCAGTGGACATTGTGACAGGCTTACCTTGGGACAGACATGCCTAGGCACACTATCTCAAACATACTATACTGGTGTGCACACCAGGCCACCAGCTTTTAGAAATGCTAATGTTAATCACAATTCTCCATCCATGTGATATGCGTGGTAGCAATACAAAGCCCTGAAAGCAGTTCTAATGAACCCCTCCTAAATTTCACCTTTCCATGCCCATTCCTGTCTCCTTCCCACTCTTATGTTGGATGGTGTAGCTGGGGTTAGAGATATCGCTATGCTTTACACTGCAGGAGACTGGTACCACTCAGGGAAAGTTCCCTAGGGAAAATGTTTAGTCACTGAACACGTTTTGTATTAGTTACTTTTGTGTAAAGTCTTCTAAGCAGACTTTAGGAGCTCTTCTAAGCAGACTCTAGGAGCTATGGAGATACTTAAGCCAGTTAGGAAATAGTAAATCCATTGATTTAAAATGGACTTAGTTTGAACCACTTACAAGAGTAAGTGCTCCTTAATGTCAATAAGAGTTGCAAAAGTGAGCTCTAAATTTACAAATGTGCAATAGCTGCCTTAATGAGACAATTTCTTGATCTGTTCAGCTCTGACTGAGAGCTCTGGGAAGTAAATGGCAAATAGAGCTTGTCAGTAATACCCTGCTGAAATGTTTTACCAATGGAAAATCCTTTTTTTTTTCCTCCCTGAACTGGAATTCTTTATACACTGATACACCACCCTGATACAAAAATGACAGTTACTTGATCTTCCCAAGAAGATACTTGTCAATGTTCATGTAGATGAGCTGGAGTATAGGCAGAAGGCGGAAGATCCCAATCACCTGTCTCTGGCATCTCTTTCCTTCTCCAGCTCTGGTTGCAGGAGGAACAAGACACCTGTGGCATCCATTTTTTTGGTGTCCTGACTCAACATGTATTTTTTCTTCTAGAAAAATGTAACATTTTTCACAGGCTAGGATTTCCATTTTATATCCAGCTTTGGTGTCAGAACATGTGCCATATCTCATGCAGTAGCAAAAAAGGAACATTTCTGTTGTAGCATCTGTTACTCTAATGATCATTTAGGTTGGAAATTATATGCAGGGGTCACATGCTTTATGTAATATTGTAGAGATTCATGAACTGGTCATCGTGATTATGACTAGCTTTAGTTACTCACACTCAACTCAACAATCTTAGCTTGGGCCAGAAAATTCAAACAGTAGAACAGCACTTGAACTTAATAGGTACATTAGCAATACCGAATCACTGATTCTCCCACTGAATTATTAGTTTCAGCCTCACTTACATTTCCTTCCATACTCCTTGGAGTTAAAACCCCACTTAACATGATTAGAAGTGTTTTTGTGTGCGTGGGAATCAGGTAGTGACAATGCTCAGTTAAAATTCAGCCTACTGCTGCAAGGAAGACAAAACCCAGAGGAGGAAAAGAAAAACAAAAGAAAAAAAGAAAAAAAAAGAAAAAGAAAAAAAGAAAAAAGAAAAGCAGTTTGCAGGGTCAGAAGATTGAAAAAAATTGCTCTTTCCTGCTTATCTTAGCATGAGCTGGTATAGGAAAGTTGAACGGCATTTTATTGATTCTAGCCTTTAGTTTCAAACAGAATCATTGATATTATATTAATATTCTCATATGTAATTATGGTTTAATGCCATGATCCTATTTATTAAATGTACTTGTCGCAATAAAGCATTTTTAAAGGAAAAAAATCATTTATCTAAGTAAGGAAAGGTAAGCTAAAACCTATGCAATTATTCACCTTTTGATCTTTAAGAACCTTGTTTTCTAAAGAGAATGTGTGACTGCTGTTTAGCTTTTGGTTCAGCTAAATTCAAACCTTTGAAAGAAATGCTGTGCATAAATAAAACAAACAAACAATATAATGGCTGATTTTCACAGCAGTGGAATTTTGTCAATGAACTGAAGTTTAGTGTTATTAAACAATAATTAAGCACTTGAAGCATAGTCTTTTACACTTGCTAATCTTGGTGACTGTTTACATGCTACTGTTTGTTAAATGGCAAAGTTTATTGATTTGGCAAATTCAGTACCACATTGTATATTTTTATTCAGTCTATGTTCCTACATGCAGTTCAGCATTTTTAAATGTCAGCCACAAAGTATTATTGATCTGTAATTAAAAGTGCAGAGAAAAATTAGCATAGTAGAAGTTTATGGTCATTAGTACAAGTACTGTTAGGCAATTATTTAGCTTGCTTTAACATCTCTTTTTTTTCAGTTATTGACATACAGTACAATACACACCTGCACATTTTTATTTTGTTAAAAAAGCAAGTTGAATAGTGACCAAACAGTGGCCCTTTACAGGGTTTTTGACATCAGCACTTTGTGGAATTATCTGAAAATCTTTTCTCTGAAGGGTTTTCTTAAATGGAAGAATATTAAAAAAAAAAAAAAAGCAGGTGCTACAGGTATACTCACTATCTAGAAACATTCTTTGTCTAAAATCAGAAATTGCTTTTCCCATATGAATAGAGCTGAGAAAAAAAAGGGATTGGACTTTTCTTTCTAGCTTGGGATGTGGATGCATTGATGAAGTACATACTATGTAGCACATCTTTTTTTCTCTAATAATACTTTTTTCTTCTTTAGATACAGCATATGTGCTTTGGAAATGTTCTAACATGGATTGTTTTCTTTCTTGTTCATCTCAAGATCAGGTGAATAATAACTGGAGGTGACTGGCAACTCTTCAGTGGCCTGAACAAAAGGCCTTCCAAGTCCAGTTTCTGGTAATTAGCACAAATCGGTGACCTTGCTGTTGCTTCAACACAGGGGCTAAGTAACTTGAAGAGAGGACCTGCTAGGATGAGGGGAGGAAGAGTGTGCAGCAGCTGCTGCTATCATGCTGTCTGCTACCTGAACAAATGAGCGATGGGATCCCAGGCCCTTGCCCCGGCTCCTTCTATGAATATTCATTCACTAGTATGCACACGTACTGTACAATACCAACTCACTGATGTCTAAGAATAATTTGGAGTATATGTAGACACTTACAAAGTTGCCTGCTGTTTTTTTTTTTCTTCAGGTATGTATCTCGTGGTTCTCACATACTGGCAACAACCCATTTTATATGGATTTTAAATTGAGAAATGACAATCATTGAGCTTCAAATCAATTCATCATCAAGCTGCATTGCCTGGAAATGCCTGCTTGTCCCATACCTCTCCCATGCAGCAGTTTCCCTGGCGGGACTGAGTCCCCCACCATATCTCTGAGAAGCTTTCCATAACCAGTGTTGTAAGAGCCAACAGGAAGGTTATATGGCTCAGAATATCACATTAAAATACGCAGTCTGGCCATTGAATCTGCCCTTAGAAGAGGCTGCAGCTTTCCTGAACATAAGTAACTCTTTCCATGAGGCAGCTGGCCTACATTTCCTCATAGGAAATGTAGTTTAGAACTGCTCTGATTTGGCTGCCTCAGATCACTTCAGTTCCACTCAACTCTATTATGCCACTGCTAAGGAAACAAATAAATGAGAATGTCCATTTTTGCTGACATGACATCCTGGGTACTTTGGTTTCTTTGTTTTCTAGTTGCCTCTGAGTTTTGGGGCATAATTTTAATTTACAGGAGATATCTGGTAAAACATTCCAGCAGCAAAAACATAAAGCCTTTTAATTCTGCAAGAACTGCATGAGGAGCCTCATGAGAGTCATGATATAAGAGTCAAACTTGAGACTTTGATGAACAATCTTTTTTCCTATTGTTAACAACTTGTGATGCTTCTGCTGAAACCTCACCTGGACATAAGTCATTATATAAATACTTAGTTTTCACTTTTAGAGAAAAATAAATGCCTCACCCTCTTAGTTATGAGTTTGCAAGGAATTTATAAGGAATTACAAGGAAAGTTTAGAAAGATGGAGCTTAAAACTAAAGAAAAAATAAAAACAAACATAGAACCATGTTTTAAACAACTACTATGTTAAAGCTAATCTCATGACTGCTGTGGCCCAACAACATGTTATCAAGCATGTTAGTGGTGAGGAGAGAGACATGTACAATGTGTTATTGTTCCAAAACTGAAAGCTGCCTCAACCTGACTTTTTTTATCCACAGTATGCAAACAGCGCAATACTTTTATGCACTAAACAGGTGCTAGCAAGATAGTACTATCTTTGCTCAAATGCAGAATTTCCTAAAATCCGTTTCCTTTCCCCCCATTACTCTAAACTGTGGATAATGTTTTGGTACTTTTTGGAAATAATAGAAATTGGGGTTTTTTTTGAGACCATTTCACTGACAACAGAAGACTCCCTTCAGGTTTCTTGAAAAGTTCAAAGATCAGCTAATTGTAAGGAATTACATTCATACGCAATGCCTATTTCTTGCTTTGTACTAGGATTTTCATGCAAGGATTTTCATATCTATAGTTGATTAATTTACAGAAATTGATTAGTACTGTATAATGTTTATAGCACAGCACTTTCTGTCCTTGTTCTCCATCAGAATTGTGGCCAGAAGCTATATGAGTTTCAGAGCATGATATTTACAATTAGTTAAGCTAAATAAAAATATCTTTTCAGATTGAAAATTAAAGGTGCTAAAACCCAAACAAACTCCCAGACTTGTTAATATGGACAAGGAACCATTAAACAGTGAATTCAGAATCTCTGAAACTTTTAAAAACTGAAAATTTGGATAAAATATTTGGCCAAAAAATGAAGTCAACACAACTATAAGTGATACCAACACTGAACTTTCAGTTCTTCTTTTCTGATAGCTACAGAAAAATATTAGAAAAATATTTTGAAAATACTTATTTTGAAAGTTTGGTTGTGAAACAAAAGATTATGCAAGTTATGAAGTGTGAAATTATTTTTTTGAAGTGTAGGGTCTTATTCATGCAGGAATCAGCCTTTTTTTGGTCCTAGTGTAGAATCAGCTAAAATGCAAATATCTTATCTTGCTTTGACAGGAACATTTGTCAAGTGAAATTAATATTTTTTAAATATAAATTTTGGTCAAAGATAGAGATTTTAGATTTCTTGCTGAAAACAGAAAGAAGGAAAAAATCTGTTTCATTACTGTGAAAATAGTGGGTGGTTGTCTCTCTCTCTTGACAATATTGAAAGTAGCAGTGCAGTTTCTGTGACAGCATCACACCTTGTCATCCCTTTTTTGGTGATTGGTTAGCATTAAGTCAGTTGGTTTTGTGTGAAACTCAAAGAAATCAGGGCAAGAGTCCCTGTGAAATTTTCACACAACTTTTGCTTTTGTGCAGAATAAATATTTCCCCTGATGCACATAGTAAATCTAATATATTACACAAGTACCATGGATGAATGTGGGCCAGAGTCACCAGGAGAGATTCCTGACCCACGGCATGTGACGCTGAAGATCTTTGATACTTAACACAATGTCTGGAGCTGTCAGTCTCTCACAACCATTCAAAGGCAATGCCATATGGAGGAGGACTGGAAAATAATGTCAGAGTAGAACCCCTGGCCCCAAATACATTCACCTACGTAACCCAGTTCCTGGGTTGAGACATCCCTTTAGGACAGCAGGACTACTACCTGTAGGAAGTGCCATTCCCTACACAGACTTTTTAACTTGTGCATTGAAAACATACTTCTTCAGTAGCCTCAGATGGAAAGGCAGCATTTTCCTTTTAGTTAGTGTAGTTTTGCTGTCTTGTTTTCCTCTTTGCTCTTCTTTTGTCATTTCAACTGTAAAGTGTGGTAACACGGTGCTTTGTTTTTCTTTCCAACTCATCAATGCATAACATATTGCTTTTTATTAATATACAAATATTTGAAATACTGTAAAAAAATACTAAAATATGACATTGTAATATTTTTTAGGGCTTGGAATTCAGAGGTATTTTTCCAGCTTTTGTAGCATGCATGAAGTAACATTTAGTGGTAAGGCATGCACAATAAATTACTGCTCCAAAATCCAGAAGTGCCTAAATGAATTTTTTTTAACCCACAGTATTCTAAATGTACAATATGACTATGTAGCAGATCTTTTCAGATCACATTATATTCTATTTCCTTTCCTTGAGTGGCATTGTGAAAAAAATACCTCAATGTTGCAATGTTAGAGGCTTTTGTAAAGCCTTTTGAACAGTACTCTGTTACTTTGGTAAAATACACACACATGCACATACACATACACGCACACACACGGAAAATATAATCATAAGCATTTCCACTGTAATAGTAACCTTTCCATAGACTTTCCAACTTGTCTGGTCTTCCTTGAAGGTCGATTGGGTTTTCAACTCTGTTATCTGCTAGGTTTTTGATGGAGTGGTCCAGATAACAGAGGGAGAGAGCAAAGGAAAAAGAATTTTTTGAAGATCAAAAGTGTCTGTTCATTTTGTTATCTGACCCTATCTGTTGTCATAGTAACAGGTTTCTTTTAACCTCTGCCATCAGATGATTTGTCTCTATCTGCTATGAATTCTGCTTTGACTGAGTAGCTGCTGGTAAGGTATAAAGTGGGTACCGTGTTTTCCAGTTTCCTACTGCAATATTAAGAAGTGAATAATACAAGATTAATTCTATTTTCCTATTGGGTTGTTTAATATTCCCTTTTTCAGAAATATTGAACTGTCATCCTAATTTGACCAAATAGATAAAACTTCCAAAATGGTCATATAGTAGTCTCAGTTCTAGGACTGATAGGATAGAAATGAAAATCCAGGACCAAATCTCAAGAGGAACAGCGCAATTCCTCTTTAAGGCTGCAGAGCCTGAAGTTATTCATTAAATGCTCATTGCCTCTTCACAAAAGCAGGAGCAGGTTATGAATGGCTTAGTCACAAAGGGCTCCAGAAGAACGTTATTCTGTGCCGGATGTGCATAATGGTGGGTCACTGTAGTAGTTCCTATTTGCATAGACTATTAATTCTCCCCTCCCTTGGGTGACTTAATCATTATCCAACATATAGAAGGAGAACACAAGATTATAGAACTTGAACTGAGTCATCATACCTGGTTGTCTGCCATTGCAGAAATCACAACATATCGCTCCTTTCAAAAATAGAACAAACTGATCAGCTCCACCTAAAAATTACAAGTTTGTTTTTTCTTTTTTTTCCCCCCTCAATTTGCTCTGCCAAAAGGCTGTTCCAGAATGTCATGGCCATCATCAACAGGTAACCCTTCACCACCTTATTTTTATTAGGTTCTCTGCCAAGTTATTTCAGCCTCCTCTTGTAAGATGGACTCTGAAGCCAAAGCAGAGATCTGTGACACTTACTTAGAAATTATAACTGTTTTAATCAGTATATAATTAATAATGGTTAGTTAAATATAACCAAACTAAAATAGTTTAAACAACAACAGTATACAAATATTTTGCAAAATTGTCATGGCATAACCAGAAACAATGTATAAGCATTTTACATAAGTATGTGAATAATGTGACCATCAAAGGGGAAAAGATGTGTGTAGTTGCAGGTAAGAAGCACGCATGTAACAAAAAGTTGGAAGACAAAGAACAAGCACATGGGCTAGCTGAGGACAACCTCTTTTGGGAGGGGGGTAAATAGCACTAAAAATCAGGCAAAAGCAAGAAAAATAGGAGAAGAAAGAAAAATGAGTCCATTTCTTTTCCAACTTCTCTCCCAAAAGAGCTCTTGAGCCTGATCACCTTGTAATTGTGCATACTCACAGATAATTTGTATACTCACAGCTAAGGATATAAATGTTAAGAATTATCAGTTTTCCATATGTAGTGAAAAGAATTAAAAATGTGTAAAAATTGTTAGCAAAAAGTGTGTTATTATTGAAAGAATTTGGTAAATTTTGTTCTAGTGTTTAAAACTGGCCTCTATTATGTCAAAGTGATCTCTAATACACTGATATATAGATATAGATATATAGATATTCAGTGGCAATAACTCTCCATTCTTCCCATCATTATAGCAAATTTTTGCTTCAATTGACTTTATCTTTCTATAGTGCACATGACTAAACAGTGTTTTCTTCAACTGTCTCCTCAGTTTATAGACATAATTTCTATGACCTATCTCTAGCTCCACAGAATTTCAAAGCCCTGGATTTGCTACCTATCGAATTACTTTCCATACTCCACGCCTCAAATTCTCAGTCAGTCTAAAAGGCTGAAAGTTTTGAACATTTTTTTCTCTGTAGGCTATGGTAGGAGCTAAAGTAATATCATTCTTTAACTAATAATTAGATGCATGTGTTGTTTGATACTCCTCTGAATGTGAATAATTGCTCAGTTCGGAGAGTGTGAAAGTCTAAATAGGACGAACTCACCTTTATATAAAAAAATATAAAAATTTTAAGAGATGGCTGAGTTGGCTGCTAGATCAAATTGTAAGTTAGCGATTTATTAATGGTTGTTAAACCCAATTATTTCGATGGATCTAAACAAGCTGTACTCAAATGACTTGTCAAAACACATGGAAATGATAAATGAGCCTGTGAAGATGAGGTCTACTGTTCACAGTGATGTTTGTAGGAATATGAAAACCTAGCAGATTTATCAGACCAGTTTCCTGAAGAAATATGTTTTATGAAGTCAGGGGATCTAAATATCTGTCTAATGTCTTTTGAAATTGCTAGCAAATTTGTAGCAAGTTTGGTACAAGAACAGAGATTTCAAAAAATAAGAAGTTTCCACAGGCTTTGAGGTGGTTGAATGGAGAAGGGCCTGCAGAAATAAAAGATGTACCATGATTTCTAATATTAGAATCAGAAGATCCACGTGGAAATGTGTTATGGAGGCATTAATCCATTAGACATGGAGCAATTCAACCACAAAACAAAAGTCACAAGAAACCAGGCTTCCTAACTTCTGTAGTTCCTATAACGGTTGCAGCTGCTATTGATACTTACAGTTGTGAAAACTTCTTGATTTAGGAGAAGATGCCTGAAGTGAAACAGCCCTGGGCTGTCAGATGGCTGGGCTGTGATTGTGCTATGTGCAGCTGACTGCTGAGAGGTTCCTGAGGGATGTGCAGCAGGGAGGAGGCTTGCGGATCTGCTAAGAATAATTGGCAAGAATGAGAAATTTGTTCTGTTATGCAATATATACATGGTAAGAGAAAGAAGGCTTTTAGAAGCTCAGATTGATTACTCTACACAGAGGAGTTTCTTGAGCTAATATGCATTTGAGTGGGGCTTTCTGTCAGCGAGGAACTTTGGTATCAAGCTAAGCTGAGAAACAACCTGTGGCTAGCTCTCCAGCGAGTGCCAGCTTTCCCAAACACAGGACAGACCATTACCACTTAACATTTCACAAAACACTAGCTGATCAGAATTGTCAAAGTAGCTTTTTTTAATGACTGGACATGATGACATAGGTGATTAACAATATTATTATTTTTAACTAACAGGAAATTTGTGATGAGAATTGAGCGCTTTGAGTGGGTTTACAATAGTTACTGGGACTCCATGTGGGAAACTTGCCAGAGAAGCTGTTCTTCATTTGCTAAGAATAGATTTTAAATAGTTAAGTGGTAGGCTTTCTTAAGACATACGCACCCATGTATTTTGGGTGTCAGAAGTTAACGGCTGGATTTCAACTTGACTCCCATTAATGTTAAAAACTATTTTACATCTGTATTTATATGATGGCTGTTCACTCAATATTAACCTGGGTGCCTGATTTTACTTTGATAATTGATCAAAATTATCATTTTGATAGTTTTGTTCCTAGCATTCTGACGTTTCATTGAATATTTGCTATTTAGTAATGTATTCTAGCAGTACCAATATTTTCTCCTGTAGAGGAGATACCTGTAGCTTTGTGGTGGGTGCCTGTTCTGTTTGAAAAGCAGACTGATTTCAGGCTGCCTGCAAGTCCCACCTGGTCTTGTGATACATGATGTGACGAGCTTTCGGGAATGACCTTGAGCTACATTATTTGCCTGACATCAGCCACATGACAACGTGACATGGACAGCTGCGATATACAATGACCACTGGAGCATGCGCTTGGTCACTAACTGCTGTAGGTAGGTGTGCAGCTAGGACTGTCCTGAGAGGCAGCAGAAATCCAGATTTTCCTGTGATTTACCTAAGGCCCTGCCTCACCACGGGGATGGAAGGTGAGATCAGGTTCCAGCATCTGTGGAGATGCTAGAAGTATAGTGGAGAAACACTCTTTTGGATGAAGGAGAAACATCTACATCTGACTACTCTTGCCTCCAATTTTCTACCCCACCAGCATAATTATTGCTGGCAGATAAAGTTTTGATTTAGGACTACAGATCTGAATACTGCAAATGCTTATACATGTGTTTAACTTTAAGAATGCAGATAGTTCCATTGTGGTTTATGAAACTAGCCATGTGCTTGGAGTTATGCATGTGCATAAATGTCAGGATTGCTGCCTAAGGACATAATTTACCAGTAATCTGTAGGAAAAAGAAATGTCTTCTACAGAGGGCAGCTATTTCTTTCAGAAATGCCTACATGGGATATTGTTTTTACAATAATTTTTAGATGAGTTACTTTCTAAAAATCCTGGTTCATGGGGTTTTCTTTTGAATGTTTTATGGATATATCTTCCTTTTTTATTGAGGTATTTTCTGGCAAGAATTTGAAAGTAGTTTTCAAAAGCTAGTCAGACCCAGCTTCTCTTTAGAGCAAGCAGGGGTGGGCCTGGTTCCTTTAGATCTGCAAACTGGGGAATCTACAGGCAGGTCAGATCTCAGGAGAGGAGTTTGTCATATGGAAATGTTTAACGGTCCAGCTTACAATCTGTATAGTCTCTCTTTTATCATTTCAGGGTTTGAACATGATCCTTTCAAAGCCAGATAACCCAGAAAAATCCTCATGACTGCTTTGCTCACTCCCTGATTCCTATAATCACAGTCCAAGAGGAATAGGTTACTATGACAATATTGTTGCAATAGTTTCGTAAAGTGTTTTAAAAATTTTTTTAAGTTCCTCTCAGTGGTAAAGTCCTTTTCTTTTCTGCAAAATGATACTTTCCATCATTTTACTTATGCTACAATCAAGAAACAAAGGAACTAGAGAAGTATTTTGCTATATGAACAGGCATTGCCTCTCAGTATTTATGTAAGCAGAGGAACATGGTCAGAGACACTAATTTAGAAAACCTCTTCAGCTACATGTCCAGCTATATGCTGCTGAAATATCTTTAGACAACTTTTGTTTGTTCCTAAATGTCTCATATAACATGAGGATCATGTTGTTGTGTCATTTTGTTATACTGATAAGATCATCATCAGGGACTAAGAACACTGATCCTCTCTTCCAGTTAATTTGTGCTTTTGCAAACATTATGCTTATTAGCAAGTGTCTTCAATAGTCATGAGGTAGAAGAGAGAGAACCACCAGGCAACAAATAACAGAAGCTGGGGCCAAAACCTTGATGACATCTTAGGTCTATGTCGTCAATGTTTCCTTTTCATATATTTTTGTGAATTATGGCAATGTTATCGTATTTGAGAAGTAAGACCATGGATAAATTGATGCAATTTAAGGTTTTGATTTTTGAATTTTTGTATCCTTATGTTCATAAGGTCATAGGATAATTTGTTATAAGGTTTAAAGGTCCTCAGGAGGTCTACAGTCCAACCTCTTGATCAAGCTACAAGGTTAGACCAGGTTTCTCAGGGTTTTATCCACTCTGGTCTTGAAATCCTCCACAGATGGAGACTGATCAACCTCTCTGGGCAATGCTTGACTGTCCTCATGTCCTGAAAGCTTCACCAAATTTGTACAACTCTCTGGGACCAAGATTGCTCTCCCTATCCTCAGTTTCATCCCTGGATTTTTAGCCTGACTCTGCCTTAGTTACTGCTGTGAGGGTGCAAGTTCTGATCCAGAAAAACTCTCGGGCACCAGTTCATTGAAGTAAAAGGAACTTCTCTCATGCTTGAAATTATGCATCTGCTTCATGCTTTGCTATCTCAGGGTCTAATCCTGAACTGTAGAGTTGCATGGTACAAGGAACATTTTGCAGATACTGTCTACAGTGATTAATTGTTTTTAAACATTTCACTCGTGAAGGTAGCTGCATCAGTAGGGTTGCTACAACTTTCTCAACCCAAGGCAAAATTCCAGGTCGAAAGGTGTGGTTATGCATTAATGTTAGATTGAAGTAAAGAGAGAAGAATATGTCTAACTGCAAGTCAACAAAGGACTGTGCAGAAATAACTTGTAATTCCATGTGTATTTTATAAAATATTTTGCAAATAGTTCTTCTCCAGCAATAAGTGTTGCTGAGAAGCTAGTGGAGTGTTACCCTGGAAAAACTGTATTGTTTCTAGTTCTCAAGATGTCCTATTCAGAGCTCAGATGGGGACTATGCAGTATAACCCTTGTTTCTAGCTTGGTAGTAATCAAGTCAAAGTGACATTCTAAAATGGGCTCATAGTGAAGACATTTTCTTTTGCATACTCATGACTGATTACAGGATGTATAAAATGCAGTACATAAAATATAACACAATATAAGAAGTGTTTGGAAACAGTACAATGTATTTTCATTTATATTACTAGATAAATCTTAAATGATCATAAAGCCTTTGAAAAGGGATGGCAGGATAGAGAAGTGAATTTAAAGTCACATGGATAGAATTAGATACAAGATTATGTTGGATTATAATGATAATATTAACATTATAATAAAGAGTGGATTCTAACAGCAGAAAGTGGTTGTAACACCTACAGAAACCTCAACATCACTGATGACGAAGCAGACAGAAAGAGGTAAAGGACTCACTCTGCCTGGTGACCAATCTTCTGCTGTTGGCAGAATTTTGATTTTTGGAAAGACAGTCACTGGCCCTCAGAGACCATATCTTCCCCTATCTTTTTCCAGGCAATAAGTACATTATCAGGATGATGAAAAATCCTCTATCTGATTTTTTTAATATTTTGCACTTTTTCTTTTGATTTATTTTACTGAGCAAAACAGGAACTTTCCAGAAGTGCTACTTTTGCTGTAACACCATGGCAAACTGGTGCTAAGCTTGGCCAGATACCTGCTAAGGATAAAATGGAGGTGGAAACCATCCTTTGTACCATGCCTAGATAACTCGTAAGGTAAGTAAGAGAGCTGGAATCTGGGTATCTGGTAGATACAGGGAGATCAAGGCATGTGGGAAAAAGGGCCGGAAACATATGGGGTGCAGAGACCACATGGGGAGTGGGAGAGCTGGCAGGACAGCTGGTCCCCAGATGATACTGAGATCAAATGACTGAGTACTTCAGCATGGCTTAAATAGTTAGGAAGTGTGGAGATGGAACTCTCCCTCATACACAAGAATGTGCGTATATGAGGGAGAGAATATTGCTGCTCTAATTAAGTCTCCTTCCCCGAGCATGAGTATCAGAAGAAACCCAAAGTCATCGAGATGGTTTCCCCATAAAGATCAGGATTTCCTCAACCAACCTATAAAAGTCTCTGAAATCTCCTAATCCTTGGAGAAACCATTCAGTTTACAGGCTATGAACCTGTAGCTCATATTGGACTTATTCACCCCAGCAAAACAAGTTTATCTAGTGTATCTGTTGTATCATTGAAGACACGTGAGGGTGTAGACTTTATTGCACTCCAGTAAGCTGGTGATATTCTCAGGGACTTTGCAGAAACTGTGCACTAATTGCTAATGCTGCTGCTACTTCATTTTTTTTGTTCTGGTTTGTGACCTGTGCCTGCGATGTTCACAGTGAATATGATTGCTTGTATATGCTCACATATACTATAATCACTTCTTTATTATGTTACAGAGGCAATAGGGGAGGTACACTTGTGAGTTACTCTGTTTCAGCCCATGGTGGCTTACAGAGTTTGTTGCTTTTAATAAAAACTGCTGCAACTTGTTCAGGCTTAAATATTGCCTAGCTCTGATTTTTTTTTTCCAAGGCAAACTTATTCAGAAGTTCTGAAGAGAAAATTGCACTCTACAGGAGGCAGAAATCTCACTTTCCTCCTCTTCCTAGTGCGGTCTTTTAAAATCTGCTGTTAATATTTGGGAGCCTAAGAATAATTCCCGTACCAAATGTACTCAGAGAAAAAGACAAAGCAAACAGATATTGTTGATAAAGGAAAACTAGAGCTCACACAAAGTGGTCAAGCTGGAGATTTGCCTCTCAAGTGTATAATAGACGACCCTTTGTTCCCTCGTAAACTTACTATTATTAGTCAGCTAATGCTTTGTAGGTAACGTAGTTGCTGGAAATCGGCATTTCAGAAAGATCTGAAATTACATTGTAGGTTAGGTGTCGCTCTAAGTGTCTACAGACTGTGAAATTAAGGCCCAGAGGGGAAGAGTCTTTCCCAAGATCACATGGCAACCTAGAGAAAATTAGAGATAGATCACAAGACATCTGGACTGCTTTGTTAGGGGCCTGTCCACTGGCTCATGCTGTTTCCTCCAGGAAGCCTGTCTTATGCAAATCTTAGCTGCTCCGTATCCAGGCCTGTGCTGGTTAAGTGCACCTCAGCAGACCTCGTGTTTGCACATTCCCAAGCCTACCCCTACTCCCCATCAGCCTTTCTCTCCATCCAGGAAGTGAAGTCCAGTGCAAAGCTGCAATTCACACACCTCCAAGTGTCAATAAAGCACTCCCAGTAACTTACCTGTGGGTAGAGACTACGTGTGGAAAATTTCATCTACAAAATGGATCGGAAACTCAGATATCACCAGAGAAGAAGGAGCTGGAAAGAAAACAGTTAGGTAAATGCAAGTATGAGAGCCTCTGCCTTACCATTACTCTAACTGCTATAAAAATATTGCCAGTGGGGTGATGAGATCAGTCTGGCCACAGCTGTCATTGTCTTTAAAAGCCAGCCAGTAAAGCACGTCTGTTTTTACCTTGCTGCATTTGCTATAAAAAAATATTTTAAATTGTACTCTTGAAGTGAGAGCAATGGGTGGAGGGGTTCTTACCTAAAGAGAAAACAGGATCTGTAATAAGAGGATTATGAACAAACCATTTTTATTCCGTTATTTTTGGCCTCATCAGTGAAGGTGATTTCATGCTCTAACAATATTCATTCTAGTAGCTTCACTTCACAGTTCATAACACCCAGGTGACTAGTCTTTGCAGGAAGATTTCACATGCTATCCAGTTACAGCATATTTATTTGCCCTCTTGAAACCATGTACTCAGTTGGCGGGATTCAACTCCCCCAGGAGGAGATGTGCCTGACCAACTGACATAGACAGGGCTTAGTCTGCAGGGAGGGTTGAATTTCCTTAGCATGACAATGGCCCGGGTTTTATTGGCACAGACGGTTTGTGTCAAGCATGTGAACATATGTTCCTGAGATCTGCAGGAGGAGCAGTTACAGATCTCTTAATACTCAGCTTGGCTTTTATGTAGGCCTGGTCCTCCGGCTCAGGAATGATTCACTATGGGTCTGAGTTTTCCTGGGGCTACCTACTCCAGAGAACTGGTAACCTGGCTGATTGTGCGCTGAAGTGTTTGCCAATAGCTTCATACTCCATGGTTTAATGTTTCCGATTTACACTGAGTTTACAATCTCAAATAAAGTGCCCTGAAACCCTCTAAACTTAGAAAAGAAAAAAATGTACCTGTTTTCAGTACAATACGCAGGTCCAATTACTTCCAACTGATTCCTAGTTTGATTTCAGCCCAAACAAATCTTACATTTTAGGCCAAATCCAATAAAACATCTGAATTTCTAAAGACAGAAAGATATTCTGTCTTTGAACATGAAAGATATTCAAAATACCTAACATTAAGAACCAGCTTTCTGGGTTAAAATTAAAGTGAGGCTCCCAAATAAGTAAACAGACTTCTCAGGATGGATGACAGTTGAAAGTACAAAAAACCAGTGTGCCTGAAATCCTGCCCAGTTCAGCCCCAAAGGACACAGAGACCATCATCTGCTCAGGATCTGCAGCCTGAAACCATCTGAGTGACCAAAGTTGGGATTCATTTATCTTAACTTGGATATCTAAAAGTAGAATAGACATCTAAGTCTAAGCCAGTAATTCTGGGCTCCCCTTGTAGTTAATGGAAAGAAACAGACACCTTCAGAGGACTGTTCATCTCCTGCTAAGAGAGATATCTGGAAATAGGCCAGATGAATCGCACTCAATAGGTGTTTCTTACCGTTTTCTTGTTCTCTCTCTTGGAGCAAAAATAACAATTGTCAGGGCTAGAACAGGGGATTCAGAGAGACTTGGCTCACGCATGCTTCAGTGTACTTGTTGCTGAAGGCAGGGTTTCAAAGAACAAGAGATTTTTGTCTAATAGACTTGACCCCTATGAAATGGAAGAATGACAATTTATTTCCCTTTAGGTTGAGAGATAAGAGGTTGCTTATGATATGAAGCTCTAATGTGTACAAAAAACTAACACCAGTCAGTGAAGGACAGAAGACCACGTCTATGATCTGATATAATCTCTCTCAAAACATGTTTACTCCGGTTTTTGAATACTTGGATGAGGTGTGCAAGGGGAAAAGAGGTGCCAAATCTATGGGTATCCTGTAGGATATGTGATATGTTAAAAATCAATCTCATTTTATCTCTCTTCTGCCTTTTCATATCCTACCTTCATGAACCTTTAGACATGGGAGTAACTTTGGGCTCATGAGATGTCCTGACTCAGAGAAGCTGTCCTCACATATGATTTCTGATCACAGGTGTAATCTTTCCAGGGTTGAGACTTTGGGAAATTTAATTTAAAAAAAAAAAAGAAGCTTAAATCCACTAAAAACTTTTGGAAGCATTCAATGACATAGTGATTAAAGTTCAATAACTCTTTAAAAAGACATACAGCAGAGATGTATGATCGGGAGGCTTGTTGGAATTATTTTATGCAATTCAAAGGGAATACCTACTTCTGCTGAAGAATATAGAAATTTTGCAATTGGCTTATTGGGAAGAGGATCAGAGCTTTTGTTTTATGGCAGAAATAAAAAGTTCTTTAACAAATATAGGCTAATACAGTTGTGTTTCCTCTTAAAGTTTCCCATTGACTTCCATCCTGTTTTCTGCAATTTAATTTTCAAAATGTTACAAATAAACCTCCTGATTTTGTGTTTTGTTTCTTAGGAACAGCCTTTGTCTTGCACTTCAAAAACCTTCAAAAGTGTATTTAGGGCTGTCATGAGAGAGTTAATAAAAGCTTGAATTTAAAGATGTATGAGAGAGACAGGATTTAAGCTGGCACTTGATTACTGTAGCATTTTCCTACAGACGAATGGACTCTTCTGGGGTGAGGATAAATATCCTTGAATTTTTCTGAGAGGTGTTTGAATTATTGATATTTTCCATGAAAATACAGGGCTGTGCAATGAGGGCAAAATAGTTTTACCAGTCTTGAAATAATGTGAGCTAATACAGCTTATTTCTAGTTAAATGGAAACAACAACAACAACAAACCTGTTAAAATATTTCATTGTAGATAGTGTGGCAGTTATAAGAATATTTCTTTCCTCAGACCTTCACTGCTGATGATTTGTGCTTGTGACTTAACAATGTCGTTGAAAGAGAATATTTCTTTATGACACCTGCATGTCTAGAAAGTCTGGCCACTACACACTTGCTGAGACTAAGAGAGATTTCTCATTAAATCTACTGGATATATTAGACACATATCCAGTAGAAAAGGTTTGGGATTTAGTGCACAGATATAACCGTAAGGAGATATTTTTGTTTATATTGCTAGCTTAAGTGATTAAATAATAATTATATTAGCAAAACAAAAAAGAATTTTTTTAAAGAAAGATAAGTAATATGATCCTTTAATACTAAAAAATATACAAAAAGTGTTTTAGTAATCCCTGAAAAAAAGAACAGAAGACAAAACCAACAAATATTGTTTCTAGGCTACTATTAATGTAATTTTGTAGCATTTGAAAAACTGTTAAGGTACTTTCTGTTTTGTCCTTTTTTCAAAGCATCTTAATGCCATTTTGGCAAGTTTGATATTTCATTTGAAGGGAAAATAATAAAGTGTTTTCTTTGTATTGATTGAAGAAATATAGTGCTTATTTTTTGCTTGGTTTTCTAGTAGTTATTCAATAGGTTAAAGGGCAATACCATCTGTTTCCTAACAGGACATTTTGTGTAAGATTTGCAAGTCCTACAGGTACCTTTAAGCATGGATAAATATGCACTCATGGTTTCAGCTGGATAGTTTTTCACCACCAAAGGATGATTATGTTGTGTGCCTTGAGACATAGGCTATAATATATTTCCTGTCCCTTTATTGCATTTTGGAATCATAAACAATGACTGTTTGGCTCAAAGCCATTTATTCAGCCCAAAAAGACATTATTTGCACAACAAAAATCAATAAAAATGTTACTAGGTCTGGCTGGATACTTTGCTTAACTGTGATATTTGTCTGTCACTGATGGCATGCCATCTCTCGTAGGAGACTGGGGCCAAAACAGAGCTATTGATCCAGTCATCAGTGATGGATACTGGCATTTGGAACGGGCTGCTGCAGAGAATCTCGATTAAAAAAAATATTTCTATGTTTTGCCTGCAGCAGAGTCAAGATAACCTGAATGAGGAGATTTTCTCTTTTATATTGGGTTTCTCCTCTTGTGGTTGTTAAATGCTCTGGACCAAAGTTCATTATTGAAAGAATTAAGTCAATCTATGTTTAGCCAAAGGCTTTGACATCATATCAAGCTCTCCTGATTTAGACACAAGCTAGTTGTCCTTTTCATCACCTTAAAAGCGTAGAGGAAGTGTTTTATACACACCAGTGATAGAAGAGATATGCTGGGGTGTGCTTACACTTTTTTTCTATTGTAAAACATCAAATTATGTCTAAGAAAAACAAGACAAAAACTGATTCTCACACATTGTTATATAAATACTGACCTATCCTTTGAGGCACTGAGTACTCTCTGCTCTTGCTTTATCAAAAGTTTAAGGTACTCAACACTTAGAAACTCCCAGTCTTTAGCCCTAGGTTATCTAATTATGAAACATCACTGCAGCTGCTTAAGAAAAGATATTGCAGCTGAAATATAGGAATTTTTTAGCCTATTATCATTGAACAGTATTTAAAAAGACATTTTCAAATGCATTTTAATATTTTAAAATCAGTTTTCTTTCACCAAAATAACTGATTTTAAAATGTGTAATATTTTATGATAGAAAGAAGATAATAAAGCAGCCTCTTAAATCAGTCTCTTAGAAACATCTTCAAATTAAAGGTGTTCTGATTCTTCTCATTTATTTCCTTTTTCTCTCAGAGGTCAGAACTTTGATACAAAGTACAGTCATGCAAATATTCCAAGAGTGACTGAAAGTAGGTACACTTCCTAGAAATAATATTGTCATTCACAGCATTGATGGGGATTTAGGAGTTACAGATCACTTACCCAAGTCAGCTGATTTGTATATTATGACTTTAGTTCTGAATAACTTACAGGCATCAGTGTAGCCACTCTGATTTTGACAGGACTATTTGAACTGCATGAAATCAAGCAGAGATGAAAGTCTTCTTAGGATTATGATCATCAGAATGGTGGCCAAAGACATGCAGGCAATGTAATTTTCAAAGCATTGAGTGCATTTTGAAAGCCTTACCCTTCCATCATGCACATAATTAAGAAAATGAAGTCTTTATTTAGAGTAAACTAAATTCCTATATAATATCAGAGTTGTGGCTACCACTATCAACAACTGTAACATGAGAATCCTGTTGATGGTTAGAGTGGCTACCAAAGTAGCTAACTTTGGTTGTTTTAGAAGGAGTTGGTAGCAGCTATGTGGGTTTTGTTTAATTTCTCTTAATTATAGTTCTCAGTCTGAAGATGAAATACTGGGAAGAAGTATACAAACCTACACAGCTTCTGCAAACTTGTAATTTTCAACCAAGAGTATATGGAAGGGAAAGTCATGAGTAATACCATGTTTGAAATTCATTCTTCATATGTAGCATGAATCACGAATTTGTAACTGAAGATCTCATACGCCAGCCCGATGAGAGAAATAACGAGAATGTATTGGGAACTGGGTATATCTAAACAGGAGAAAGGATAGTGTTTTGCAGAAAGAAAAGGCTCGGAGTACTTCCAGTGAAGGAAGTTAAAGTGATGACTACTACATTATGCCTTATGCAAGTTATAAGATATATTTGTTAATCAATATTAGTTCTAAAGGAATAATATGATAACTGCTGAAGGAACAGTTTCTTTGTCTTTGCAATGTGCTTAGAGGTGAAACATCTAAACCTTCATACTTGTATTTATTTTTGCAAGTGGTCTTTCATTTGGTCTAGCTTTTTAGGTTGTTAGAAATTCTGAGAGAACTTAAACATTTCATCCAGGTAGGGGGGAAATGGAAATAGACTAAAAAAATAGACGTCCCCTGATTGGGTTTTTAATGTGGCCATTCAGTGACTGTTGATTTGCATTACCTAGTTTGTACTCAGATATGGCTGCAGAGGGCAAAATTTATGAAGTGCAGATTGCACTATAACTTGCTGTATAGGTTTCCCTTCCACGCCTGCTCAAAAGAAGCAGCATCAAAAAGAGCTGATACACAACTGGTACTCTATGACATCATTCATCTCCCTTACCGCCTAAACCCACTTGCTATTATCCTGTCACAAATAATAAAAATGAAAATCTGACTCTCAATAAGCATAATTTTAGAAATGATAAACATTTCTCTTCCACATCAGAGAACTTTCTCTAGATGCATACAGGGCTTTTACCACATTGAGTGCTTCATAATTTAATGAAAAATAACAACAGTAAATTTCTTCTCTCTGTTTTCTCTCTGAAGAAGCAGTTTGAAGGTAGTAATTTGTTTAGCTTTTCTGTTTCAGAAACATAATTATTAATAATGTTATTAATCTCAGCAATAATATGCTACAGGTGTTGCTTCTTTGTCTCCTGATATTTTTGCATACTACTACAATGCAGCTAAGGTAAAACAGTCTGTATCATCTGAAGTTCTGACCCATTTCAAAGAGAGGCAATTTTGCTTGAATGAAAACTCCAGGCTTAAACATGAAGTGTATTAGGAATGCACTTTCATGCTTGCCATCCTGCTAGAATTTTTAAAGTACAACTCATACTTTGAAAATTGGATCGCATGTGTTCTGCTAGCCACCATTTTGACAGGCTTTCCAGGATGGAAATCTGAGATGAAATTGCAATTGTTGGCAATCACAGTGCTAGAATTTTTTCATTCTTTCTTAGGTGAAAACTAAAAATGACTAGCATTAAGGTTCTATGTTTTAACCATAATAAATTATATGTATTTGTGAGCTTAGAATGAAATGTTTTCTGTATTCACTTATATCAATAATAAAAAACTATATAAGTTACGAATATGACACTATAGATATCTACACATATGTTTTTACATTAATTGTCTGTGGATATATCCTATTATTATTTAGATTTTTTTTCTAGTAGGATTGTGTGCTACCTGTGAAGACTAATGTAAAAATCATGTACATTAACTGAGTTCAGTTCTTCAAATGGAAATCTATTCTAGCATAATAAGGTAGGTGAATTAGCCTTATCTGAACTAAAATGTTCAGTGAACTGAAATTCCTCTTGTAAAGGAATGAGATTGTTGATGCCATCTGATTTTTCTAAGGTACAGCTGTGCTTTCAGTGGCAGAATTGTTTTGCAAAATAACCCAATATTTATGGCAAACAAGAAACAGGGCCAAATCTCTAACAAACGACAGAAATGCATTAAATATTTTTAAAGTTATTCTCATCAAGTAGTTGAAGTATTTCAAGCAGATGTTACATACAGATTATGCTTAAGGAATCTAAATAGGGATTGTAGCACATGGTAAAGATTTAGTAAATACTTTTCTAGTCCAAAATCAATGCCATTGATTGTCATTAAAGCGGCAAGCTAAAAACAATGAAGTGGTTTCTAATTTTCAGGCTCCTGCTGGAGTCTGCTCTCTCTCTTCCTTTTTCCAGTTAAGAGCATCATTAAATGGTAAGAGCAAACAGCATATTGAGAGGCCAAGTGTTTTATTAATTCATCATCAGAATTATCTCAGCACATTAATATTAATAGCCTCAAATTGGATTTCATTTAGGAGGTGAAATAAATATGCTGATAGTAAAAGCCTACATAGCCAATGAATCTTTTGAAATGGCACTTATACAGAGCAATACTCAAAACAGATTTGATAAGTCATGCTGACTTCCTTTAGCATAGGGGCACCTTCCAGGTAAAATTTCATTCTGGTCTGGAACTCACTGAAATTCTAACTTCTAAAAAAGGCTTGCTTTCTCTTTTGGAAGCTTGTTGCTTAAATGACTGAGACAAATGTGGCCATGTACCCCTCCCTTTATCTGACACCTTTTTTGTTCCCTTTGTTGACTGTAGCAGACAGTCACCCCTAAAACCTGTTTGGTTTTCATAACAGTGTGTAACTACGTATCTAAGAGTATTATTTTGTGTTTACATTTGCTTTGACTCACAGCTAGTGTATATTTTTTTGTCTTTTTCATTATTAAATTCTCTAGACCTATAGAGTCATAGACTTTGTGGCTGTTTGCAGGGAGAAGGACTATTCCCAAGTAAGTGCCGAAGAACATTAGTCAGACGCTGGCACAGCATATGCCTAGGGGTCTAGTTACTGGAGCCACTGGATATTGAAATACGAGTTTAATTTTTCTATTCTACACTGCTTCTTAAGAGCAGCCTTTAAACAAAATTGCACCATGGAAAATATAATACTGCACAGAAAACTGAAGTAATGTTCTGAGCCAAAGTGAAGAATCCATTCACTGCAGTGAGTCCTCCACTTTGTAACCAGCATTTGGGAAGCATAGAGTCACCCCTGCAGAAATGTGGGAGACGTTGAGTATGGGTTAGAACTTGCTTATATATCCATCCACTGGTGTATATCTCTGTCTGTATGGAGGACAGGGAATAGCTTTTCACTTATCCACCATGTAGCTTTTGTGAGAAGAGGTGGAGAACACAGTCAGGGCAGTAACCAGCTACTCCTTCCCCCAGCCATAGCGTGGCAGCAGGATTGTGACACTGAGTGAAAGCGTTAGGGCTTGGGCTTGCCTTTGCCCTGGCAAGTGAAGCGACTAAAGCATACTGGAGAATCTGGCTCAATTCATGTGTTTCTACCCTGGACTTGTTCAGTTCTCTGTGGTAGCTGGACTTCAAAAAATGTAAACACAAAGTAAATATGCTCTTTTGATGTTTTTATATTGTTCAAATGTATTTCATTTAAATAGTTCAGAGGAGGAAAGCAACAGTGATCAGAAGAGAGCAAAACTAGCCACATACTTTGACTTCTCCCAGGCAAACGGTGGTAAACCTGCCCTGAACAAGAGCATCATGATCAGGAGAAACGCATTTGAATATTCTGCCTTCATCTTGCAAGCTCCTCTACTGTAATGGCCATGCATGAGGACTGAGGTGTAACTGGATGGATTTTGGCACTTCTGAGCAATGGAGAGGCAGCTCTGGCAGCTATAAAGTGCCCGTGACAAGGTGTGGCTGCCTAGCTACCTCTTAGCTAAACTAACAGAAAGAATAGCTTGAGAAATGGTTTGCCATCTGCTCATAACAGACTCAGTTACTTTTATAGCCATGGATCAGCCTCCTGCAGCTGAAGGTACTGGCTGTCCCTCCAAACAAATGAGAGAGAGGCATGAAGATTTGTTAGTGCTTGTGGCACAGCTGCTAGTGAGAAACAGTCTGCATTTTGAATCGTCCTGAAGTCTGAATCTCTCGTTTCAAACAGCCCAGCTTTACATGTTGTATAAGCATTTTGTCAGGAGCTCAGTTCAACAGCCTGCTACAGTCTACATGAGAAAATGGAACAGTTGTTTCCATGCATGATAAAATCCATGTTAAACAAGAATGAAGAGGCTTCTGTGAGGGACTTCCCCTGCCCCCCGCCCTTTTGCTACCAGAAATGTACAAGGAGATTACTCTTGTGGTTGTGGCTGTGAACTGAGAATTGCAACATGATTTCCTGGCACTGCCACAGATTTGTTGTCTGTTCACTTAATTTGTCCATGTTTTGGATCCCAAATGACCTCACAGAAAGATTCTTCCTTTAATGCAACCACAATGAAGATGCTTTCTTTAATGTTTGTGAGGGGCTTAAAGTCCCTGGTGAACAGGGCCATGCAGGGCCCTTGAGACATTGAGATTATATGTTTTATGTAAGTCATCCTTGTCACCTCAGAATATCTGGGCTCTTCCCCACCAGTGAACAAGACTTGCAGTCTACAGACTTGCAGAAATGATAATGAAATTGTGGATTCGAAGCATTTATCTGCCAGTTGTGTTGGTGTAAGCCTCAAACATTGTTCTCAAGCTAGCGCTCCTGAAATTTATTATGAACTAAAAGAAGTTCCCAACAGCCTGCCACTATTACTGGAGAAAGAATGTACAACAGGGACTGCCGTTTAGGCCACTATTTAGAACGGCATTTAGGAACTGCTGCCTGGACTTGATGTCCAGAATAATGAGGCTGACATTCAGAGGACCCACCCAGCAAGCAGAGGCAGAAGTGATCTAATTGTTACTGCTTTCTTTCAGACTTCCCCCCCTCTATCTTTTCCTGGCTTTTCCCCAAAATAAATTACTCTAATTGTAGCAAAAGTCTGGAATGGAGAAGAGTTATTCTGTTTAGTTTGTGAACTGGTATTTTCAAGTTTCCTTAACGACTAATATAATGGAGAGGTTATTATCAAAATATGCTGGATTCAGAGTATATTAAAGCTCTCTTAGGACCCAGTTTAGTATCTGTTACAGTTTAGCCAAACCAAACACAGCATGTTCAAGTTGCTTCTTACTTTTTTGGTGGCCGTTTCCCATAGCACAACAGGGGACCATATACCCACTAAGACTGTATTGACAGTCTTCCTTGCTGCTGGTCAGAGCAACAGCAAAACATTCATGTGTTACACTAGGAAAATCAAAAGGCTCCGTTTCGTCTGGTCATTGCTCCTCTCCCGAGGCACACAGCAAGTGACCAGTTATTTATGAAGCCATACATATCACTGGTTACATCTTGTCCTGTCTTCTGTCATGTGAGCTCTTCTGTTGTACAGAAGTTTTCTTCTCCCCTCCATTCCTCATGTCTTCACTGTGGTGATGCAACACCTACACAGTTACAAGGCAAGTCTGTGATAATGTTTATGCAAAAGCTGATACTGCTGGGAAGTTTCTTGGGGCTGCCATTTTTCATCTTTAGGCAAATAGTTCTACTTGTACCCTTAATGTAAAATAATAAGTTTCTGCCCCTCCTCATTCTTCATGAAAAGTTGTGCATCTTTTCCACATTTTTTAAAATTGAAAATTCAGTACCTGTTACCAGAGAATATTTTCTGAACAATGAGAACTTTAACAGGATTACAGCTTCATAAATACCAAGGAAAATAAACCTGATTCACAGGGCAAGTGATTCTTATTCAGATAATTTAGAAGATCTTTGAACTATGTTTGCCTGTATGAACAACTATTTAAACTGAAGAGTAAAGACAGAAGTTTCCCTCTGAAACACCCAAAATTTAATGCTCAAGTAGTGGCTTTGCACCTGAGATGGGTGTGGAGATTTCTCTTCAAAATAAGAGTACTTGCCTAGTTTACTGATGCTGGTGCAGACAAGGCTAAACTTCTCTGGAGACACCTTTTGCTTTGGGGGACAAGACCCTGAATCTCATACATGGGTCCACACTTGGTCATATTCATTCTGGTTCTCCTTGGCAAGTTGAAAGTTTGATATATTTTGGCCACCAAGCAGAAATTTATTACCTAGACATCAGTCAGGCTGGTTGCTCCAGCCTCACGGTCTGATCCACATTTCAGTTGAGGTTCCCACATTTCCTTGCAGACTTGTATAGTCTGCAGAGAAACTTCTCTTCTTTCAGCTATATGCTCCTGGTGGCAGAACTTAACTAAATGGGTGCACACTCTTCTGCCATTATCAAATCTCTTTCAGGCCATGCAGATTCACATTAAAAGAAAATAGGAAAACCAAACCTGCTCTGAATCATATTTGGAATGACTGGATGCACTGGGTTTGTGTGGCAAGGTTTTGGTAACGGGTGCCTACAGGGGTGAGAAGCTGCTAGAAGCTTCCCCTGTGTCTGATAAAGCCAATGCCAGCCAGTGCCAGCCGGCTCCAAGACAGACCTGCCGCTAGCCAAGGCCAAGTCCATCAGTGACCGTGGTAGTGCCTCTGTGATAACATGTTTAAGAAGGGGGGAAAAGTTGCTGTGCAACAGCAGCCAGAGAGAGGAGTGAGAATATTTGAGAGCAACAACTCTGCAGAGGCCAAGGTCAGTGAAGAAGGAAGGGGAGGAGGTGCTCCAGGCGCCAGAGCAGAGATTCCCCTGCAGCCCCTGGTGAAGACCATGGTGAGGCAGGCTGTCCCCCTGCAGCCCATGGAGGTCCATGGTGGAGCAGATGTCCACCTGCAGCCTGTGGAGGACCCCATGCTGGAACAGGTGGATGGGCCCAAAGGAGGGTGTGACCCCATGGGAAGCCCATGCTGGAGCAGGCTCCTGGCAGGACCTGTGGAGAGAGAGGAGCCCACACTGGAGCAGGTTTGCTGGCAGGGCTTGTGACCCCCTGAGGGACCCATGCTGGAGCAGTCTGTTCCTGAAGGGCTGCACCCCGTGGAAGGACCCATGCTGGAGCAGTTCGTGGAGAACTGCAGCAAGTGGGAAGGACTCAAGTCAGAGAATTTTGTGGAAGACTGTCTCCCCTGGGAGGGACCCCACACTGGAGCAGAGGAGGAGTGTGAGGAGTCTTGCCCCTGAGGAGGAAGGAGCGGCAGAGACAATGTGTGGTGAACTGACCGCAACCCCCATTCCCCGTCCCCCTGTGCCACTCTGGGGAAAGGAAGTAGAAAACTCAGGAGTAAAGTTAAGCCCCGGAAGAAGGGAGGGCTAGGGGGAAACTGTTTTTAAGATTTCATTTTTATTTCTCATTACCCTACTCTGATTTGATTGGTAATAAATTAAATTAATTTTTTTCACAAGTCAAGTCTGTTTTGCCCATAATGGTAACGGGTGAGTGATTTCTCCCTGTCCTTATCTAGACCCACAAGCCTTTCATTATATTTTCTCTCCCCTGTCCAGCTGAGGAGGGGAGTGATAGAGCAGATTTGGTGGGCCCCTGGCATCCAGCCAGGGTCCACCCACCACAATGGAAAACTGGAAAATTATCAATTGGTGTAAGGGAATTAAAAATCACATTTTCTGTCAAATAGATGTAAAATAGCTCTGATTAAACAGATAAACAAACAAACACCAAAAAAAAAAAAAAAAAGGTCTTATAAGGAACTATTGTAAAAATTGATGTTACCTGACTCAAACGGCTCATTATGGAAGAGCATTTCCAGTACCACTGATGAAAAAAATGAAAAATCTTCTTCTTCCTCTTGATATTTTATCTTTGTCTGTTGGAACATTGCTAACTGAGTTACAAATAAATTCATTTATGTACAGCGAATGTCTATGTTAGTGTTTCAAAGAACAGCCTGTACTTGAAATTTCATTCACAGTGGAGTTGGACAAAGAAGGATCAACGCTGACTGGGAGACAGCAGTGAAAGAGAAGGAAAAAAATGGTCGTATTCTAATACAAAAGGAAGCTGATAATGGACTATCTAAAGAGACTTTATGAGTGCTTAAATATTTTCGTTGACAAACTGGATGAAGGGCTGGAACAGCTTTGCTGAATTGCTCAAGATTGCTTGTGCCTTAGGATAAGCTAGGAGAAATGTTACCAATGAACAAGACAATGTACCCTGGTCCTTGAGTTGATCCTATTCTTAAAAGGTTTTTTAATTGAATGCACTACAATTGTTCAAGAAAAATCTCTAGATCTTAGCAGCTCAGTGAACATCTGTTCAGTACATTGTCACAGCCAAATAAAAGAACCAATATATTTAGTTATTTTAAGTAAAGGATATATAGGACTTCAAACACTAGGCTTGCAAGAATACATATGTGCATGTATGTGTATAAACATACATATTTTTATATATATATGTGTTACACATGTATGCAGCTCAAATTACAAGTATATATAGTTATGAAATGTATCAATAGTACCATTGTTTGCTTTTATTTTGGTGACCACATGGAGTCTAGCAGATGTTTTCAAATATAATCTTTAGTCAACGTATGTTCCAGGCCTCTGCTGCATCATTCAAAAAACCACACCAGAACTTAATCTCTAATGGTTAGAAATGTTCTTTTCATTTGCTGGGAAGATATATCCATGACTAATTTTTACATTCTTTTGATCTTGTACAGGCATATTTAGTTTTGACAGTCCTTGTCTTTCCATTGTGTTCATCAAGTAAGTGTATTTAAAGAAAATAATCATATCCTGCCCCAACTTTTGTTTCACTAGTCTCTTTTAAGATTTGTTCTCTAAGACCCTTTATCATCTGAGTAGGCTGGTTTTGCATTGAAATTACCATTCAAAACATAGCTAATCAGAAGTGAGCCTGATATTCTACTGAAGTCTTAGTAAAAACTTGTACAATAGAACTGATATTTCTTTCTCTTTACTTAAAATACCCTGCTTCCTGGAATTAAATTGTTCATGGCTATATGGCATTTAGACTGCTTTGTCATCAACAATTTTGTCCAGTTCCCTTTTCATTTTGTTAGTGACACCCCAATCTGTAGCAAAGTTTCTTCTAATTTGTCCAGAGAAGTTGTGATTTTGCACTTTGTCTTAATAAGGCAGTTAATATTCTCCAATTCTTGCTGCAGAATTCTTGGTCTTTCTAAACATGGGCAATGGACTGCAACTGTGATATCTGAAAGTTTCATAAGAATACACTTTGTCCTTTCATTGAGGTGATTTGTGATCATGTTAGCCCTCATTGTTAGATGGAGAATGAAGTTTTAGGCATCACTACTGGGATCTGCTGTCACAATTTTTACACACCCAAGAAGTGTACACTCAAATTGACAAGAATAACTGATGAGGAAGAAATAGAGGTATATATAGTGACTGGCAGAGCAAAAATGAAACAATGCAAAACTCTTGTGCTGAAACATTTATACTGATGCATTCACAAAACTCAATGAGAGGAAAGCAAGGCCAAAGGAAAAGTAAAAATATTTTGATCATTTTTACAATTCTATCATGCAAAGTACAGAAAGGGATCTCTTCCACTGAGAAGCAGATGTAAACAAAATGAGAGAAAGATTCCATATGTTGAAAGGAGAACAAGATTTGAAACTCAGCAGAAGATGCCTATTTAGAGACTTTTGCAATCCATACGACCGTTGAAGGAGATGAGGAAACTGATGATTCAGGTAGAATTGTGGCATCCTATAAACATTCAGCTCAACACAGGCACTATACCATAAACACTTTCTGCTAGAAACAAGGTAGAAGAAATGTGTCAAGATTTATCAACAGCAAGGTGATGTGAGAGCATCATCTTGTTAACTTACTTAAGAACACAATCTCTGCCACAAATAGATTAAAAACTTTTTCAAGCAGTAGCAATAGTCTGATGTACCCATATTTCTTTAAGTGTTTTTACTGAAGATTCCTATGTGATGGTTTGGAAGATGAAAGTTGGAAATTCCATTATCAGTAGGAGGCAAAATTGCCATGTGGTTTCTCTTTTTTTGGGGGGCTGGGGGGTGGGGTGGGTGGAAGTGGAGAGGGGTGAAGGGGACATTTCTGAGTTGTTTCCTAACTGGTTTAATCTTTTGTGTGTTTCTTTGCTACTATACTAAAAAATACAAACATTGGCTTTATCTTCCTCTGGAAGTTTCACACTCATTACAAGGCTAGATACTATTTGAGAATATGAACTACATGAACACTCGGTGGCAGTATTCTGTGGTCCTGAAGCCATGTGACAACGTGGACAGACAGGGCTCATGATAAGTGGCTCCACTGGACAGGTGCTGAAACTGTGCAATGTATTTTACTATTTTAGAATTTTTTTTCCTATCTGCAAAGCAAGACTGATTCATTTTAAGGTGTTCTGGAATCCAGGGTTGAGTCAACATTGCATGTGAGATTGTGCATTATGACAAGACATTCCCATTTGGAGATTTACTGAAGAAGCACTAGTTTCATAAGCAGCAAGGGAAGTTCTCCAGCTTGCAGGGAGTTACCTGCAACAACCCCTGTCTTAAATAGAAGAAGAGCAGGTATCTTTCTGTTTGTCTCAGCTCTTCCTTTGTTCTTCATTAGGCAGTCAATCTGGCGAACAATTTATAAAGTAATGGAGTACGATATTAGCCAAATGGTTTACACAGTATTTACTCAGATGGTTCTAACTATTAATCTACAACCATAATTTTGGGTTTTCAGTCCATATACAACAGTAATTCTAGATACACCTGTGAAAAAAATACAGACCATTTGAGAATAAAGGAAGATTTCTTAACCTTGTACACTGAAGGGTACATTACATTTTGGTCATGCTTCCCACTGCACTCAACCTAGCAGCATCCTCAAAAGCTAGTGAACACTCAAGAATTGTCTGAAGCAAAAAAAAAAAGGTAACTGACAGGTCCAGTGAAGCAGAATACTCAAAGAAGATTAATCAGCTAGAATTTGCAATAACTCAATCGTTGTACCAAATGTGATCAATGATAACAAAAGAAACATTTAGCCAAAAGGGAAATAAATATCTGTGGTCCTCACAGGAGTCATTTATTGATTGAACTTGATTTGTCAAGTGTTTTTAGTATTTAGGACTAGAATCAGGCCGTGAGTAGTACCAGGCTCGGTGACATAGGGGGATTATGCTACAATGCTGTATTTGTTCTTCTTTACTCTTTGAAGAAACTTGTCTTTTAGACACTTCATTTCACTTGCTGTCTTTAAAATATTTTATAATTAGGTATCTTTGTAGAAGAGCTCATATGTACAATATACAGTCGGTTGTAACAGCTAAGGCTATTCCACGCAGATCTTCAGTATATTAATTCTTATTGAAGTCTATGAGATTGACATTCAAGGTTAAATATATTTAAGTGTTGTCCTGAATACAGATGATTTTAATTTATTCTTTGACTCCTTTCTTATATCAGAATCCATTGTGGAGTGTCCTGAACCTGCTGTATAAAAAGTGTGGAAAGGTCTGATGAAGGTTTGAATGCATTGATATGGGCATGCTGACAAAAGAAGCATACAGTTTATCAACTATTTTTAAATTGCCAAAATTGCTCTCTAGAAAGCATATGTTCTGTTAAGACAATACATATTAGGTCATAGATACTATTCTAGACTAGTAAGCTGAAATAGTATCTGAAACATAAATGTATGTTTCAGACTTTTTGTAATGAGTATAAGAGGGTATTAGAGGCAAAAGAATGTGATGTGTCAGTATTACTCCCCAACAGCAGTAATTGGCAATCATTTGAAATGGAAAATCTCTTAGATTATAAATTATCTGTTATCTCTATCACCAAATTACAAGGAAACTGGGGATGGGGACATAATCCCATTTGTTTGCAATATTATTCTGAAAAAGGATTATAGAGTGAAAGTACACATAGAAAAATTTAACAAGGGAAGAATTGTTTTCAGAGCAGGTTCAGTACAATTTAAGATGTTGAAAATTGGGAATTAGATAGAATTTGGAACACTGAAAAGAAAAGGGAAATTAGTGGATATAGAAATCATTAATAATTCCTGTATACAAAAGAAATAAGACCAGATGAGAATATGATTCTGGATGGACTTATCCCTAGAGAGTTAAAAGTATATATTAAGGTAGCCAGAATCATCCCTGAGTTTAAATAAGCCACAAATGAAAATTTTATTAAAATTCACTGCAATCATTAAGATAAAAGTAAAATATTTCAAATGTCAAAACCCTGTAGAGGAATAAAAGGAAGCAGCAAATCTAAAGAGAATAGCCTTGTTTGTTTTCAAGCGTAAGGAGAGTTCAAAGAAATATGATTAATAGTTTCAGGAACTGTAACAATATATTAAACTGAGAAGAAATTTGTAATAAGTAATTTATTCAAGGTTAAAATTTGGTCATGTGAAAAGGTCTGGCAATGATCCCTTAAAATTAAAGCAAAAGGAAACTCCTAGTTTTGGAAGTCGGAGCATCCAAATTCCAGTTGAAAATCTGTGTTGCCAAGTAAAAGAACAAGATGTCAGTACCTAGAATACTTGCTGATAACAATCTAAATAAGAAGGTGAATTTTGTTTTGTTTCAGTGTATTTGGTTTTTTGATATATTTGAAAAAGGAGAAAACACAACAAAAACATTTTCTTCCATAATCCCTATTAGATGTAAGTATTATCCATTTCCTCATATTTACTTCTGCCTTAGGGATCTACCTATCCACATATTGATTGATTCATCAGGGACTTCTTACAAAAGCATGTAGTTTTTTTTCAGAATAGTGAAGTACATAGCTTTTTTGACTAGATCCAGAATGATACAGGCTATGATAAATCCTGTGTCTGCCCTTTGTTTCTTGTTAGATAAACCATTATTTGTTTTAGATTTTCTAATGGTACTCTATAACTGAGCAAGAATAGAGTCATGTAGCAGAATATATTGTCTAAACTGTTTTGCATCTTCTGACTGTGATCATCACAAAATTAATGGTTTCTTTTAGTATCAGCCTGATAAAGTCTTTTCCTGATAGAAAAAATTGATCAGATTTAAAATGAGTAAATTTCTAAGATAATACACCTAATTTTGACAAGAATTAACTCTACACTATTTTATTTATTTAATAAGTGGAGGGCATTTTATTTGTAATTGCATCTCCCTACCTTCTTACTCATTGGGAGATATTTGACAGTTTTCCTTTACTGTGGCAGCATTTTCGAGATGAAGCTTTTGACTTGTACCTATGCTAATTTTAAAAAGATGAACTTTTTCTATTATAGTGTTAGAGTCTAACAGGGACAATTTCCACAATGTTCTTGGTGAATAAAGATGTCATTAAAATCTGAGCTAATAGGCACTGAACCTGTACTCAAGTGATGTTTGACCTTCAAGACTTTGTATAGTCATTGCTGTAGCTGCATGCAGCTGTAGCAGAGCTGCAGGAACCTTGGATTTTTTGGTTTGGTGAGAGTGAAAAGCAGAGACTAGAAGGCTAGGCAGTGAGAAACAAAAAGCTTGAATAAGATATGAGAAAAATGCTTGCATATCTATTGCTGGAAGTGGAAATCTGTATTACATGGGAGCCTACAGAGTTGTGGTGTGTAAGAAGAGGCCCCAGGGGACTGCTTCTTCATCCAACCAAAATTAATTGAAATAGGATTTTGCATAAAGAGAAAACTTTGTGGTCACCCATTTTGTGAGTTTGGGATGCTCGGTTTTCCAATCCAGCTGTTTACATGTACCGTGTCATTAGAAAGAAAGGAATACTGCATCAAACCAATGCTGTTCTGGTTTTTTAATGCTGTTTACAAAGCAGCCAATCACCTTGTTATATTGATGCATTTGCAAAATATGCTTAAAAATCTCCAGTAGCAAGGAAAACCTACATCAAGACCCTTAAATATAGTTTGAATCTAGGGTCCAGTTTTCCAAATAAACCAAAAATAGTTAATAATCAGAAGTTATCAATGAGGAATGACAAATAGGTTGCCTTCATCCCGAGGTCTGCCATACAAAGTCGTTTCTCTTTCTGGCTAGAGGATATGAGGAAAAAACCACAACTACTTCCCTTATAAACTTGCAAAAAAAGGGGAGAACAGGCAAAAAAAGAGGACATAACATACTGAACAGCTCTATAATACCAACAAAAATATCAAGCAGCTCTGCCACAGTGGAGGGGAGATGGAAGTTGTTGATGTTTCGCTCCACTGTTGCTAAAGGTTCTGAGATCAGAAGAACTGAGTTCTGAAGTCTTGTACGTTGCCTTGAGCCACTGGGAGTTAACTTCACAAATCACAGCATTATATCCTTTCCTAGAAGCTTCCTCATGAATGATGGTGAGCTTCTTCATAGATGCCTCATGACATAGGAATCTCACATCCTCCCTATGCCACTCATTTTAGCCTGGAAAGGACTAGGGTGTTGACATTTCACCAGGTATTAAGGATGCCGGCTGTCAGCATGTAAGAAAACTGTAGGTGGCTTTAGGACTGCATGTGTGTGTACAGAAGGTATACGTCCCACATGACCTGGAAATACACATTGTAATACAGGATGGAGAAGGAATGAGAAGGCTGAATGAAGCTAAGAAAAAAATGTTAAAATTTCATTAAGACACACTAGGGAGAGCTGCACATTTCTGTGAATATTTCACAAAATTGCTGAATTGCAGAATCACAGAATGTTTGAGGTTGGAAGGGAAGTCTGGAGATTTTCTAGTCCAACTCCAGTCTGAACTCATCCCAGCATGTAGTGTCTCTACATTTGTCCTGTGCTGCCTGGCCCTCCTTCCACATTCTGTGTACTTCCTTTTGATATGTGAGTTTAGTCAAGAACTCCTTGTTCATCCATGCAGGCCTCCTACCACCTTTGCTTGATATCCTGGTCATGGGCTTGGATGTGATACCTGAAAAACAACAAGCTCTCCTGGACCCCTCTTCTCCCCACAGCTGTCTTCTGTGGGACTCTTGCAAGCAGGTCCCTGAATAGGACAAAATCTGGTCTGCTGAAGAGCAGAGCTGTGATCCTATTTTTTGCCTTGTTCCCTTCTCTCTGGATCCTGAACTCCATCATCTCCTGGCCAGTGCAACCAAGGCTTCCCCTGACCTTCCCATTGCCCACAAGGTCTTTCTTGTTTGTAGATACCATGTTCAGAAGAGGACCTACCCTTGTCCAGTCATTGATGACCTGTGTTAGGAAGTTGTCATCAATGCTCTCCACAAATTCCCTGGATTGCTTGTGGCCTGCTGTATTGCCCTACCAGCAGATATCAGGGCAGTTAAAGTGTCCATGAAGACAAAGGCATATGAATATGACACTTCCTCCTGTTGTCAGAAGGGCTCATCTGCTTCTTCTTCCTGTTGAGGCAGCCTATAGCAGACACCCATGACAACATCACCCATCTTGACTAGCTTGTCATCCATCCCAAGGCAGAGCCCCATGTGTGCCTGCTATTTTTTCACACGAAGGGCAACTCTCTCTCCTTTCCTTCCCAGCCTGCCCTTCCTAAGGAGTCTGTACCCATCCATTGTAGTACTTCAGTCGTGGGAATCTTCCTACCACATCTCTGTGACCCCAATATGATCGTAAGCTGCACCTGCATACTGATCTCTAATTCATCCTGTTTGTTCCCCATGTTGCATGCATTAGAGTAGTGGCACTTCAGATGGTCACCCAGTCATGCTGATTTCCCCCCCAAAAGTGTGAGAGCTTTCCCCATGATGCTGCTGTCTTGGCACTTCCTTATTTGTGTGCATATGCTTGAGGTGGACCCCCTTTGCATAATTTGACTACTGTCAAACACTGAGGTTTTACTCTACTAATTTTTCCTCAAAGGATTCAGTCAGCCATCTGACACACATTTGATAGATATTAATTAAATGTATGAAATAACATATTTGACAAGTGTTTCTAGTTGTTTGTCTCTCCTAGAAGGATCTGTTTCAGAAACTGCCTAAAATACAAAGCTGTTTTGCTGAATATTCATTTAAAGATATTTTAAAATATGTGATGCATAACAGTTTTGTTAGCAGTCAGTATAGACTTCAGGTAAAGAGGACAAGAGGCTAAAGAAATGCTTCACCTTAGGCAGCAGACTTTTAGATCTAATTCAAAGTGAGTGCATGCATTTTTGAAAGGGAAGTTTGAGTACACAGTTTAAAAAAACCCAAACATACCTGTCTCCTATTAGCCTGGAACCTGAACATGGCTACTTCTCACATGAGGGTGCCTGAAAGAGTAGCCAGCTATGGGATCAATAATTGGTGAGACTCAGAATTTTGAAAGATCTAATCTGTTGTATCAGCCTTTCATGGGTCTATTTGATATTTTGGAGGAGTTATAGAAACATAAGTTTAGATAACCTAGAAATACACAGATTCAAATACAGTTTTCCATTGTTCAATATGCAGTTCTTGCAGCTCATGATTCTATAATAAAAACTACTCAATTTACGGACTGAACAAAACTCAGCAAATTGGCTCCTTAGGTTCAGTTCTCCTTCAGTTGTCTCACCCAAGACACTATAAAGAACTGCCTTGTAGGCTTTAACTGTGAATAGTATGCTCTGATCTACTCCTGCAACTTCACAATATTTGAACTTTCTGTTTCCCAGGGCACTGCAAAAACCTTTTGCTCCTGTTACTCTTGAAATAAAAAGCAGTGTTCTTTATGAATTTTTAACACGGCACACTTTTCCTGCCAGTGCTTTCAGGCAAGTCACGTCAGTATCTGGACACTTGAATTTGAAGCTCAAAGCCTGACTGCCTCTATTTGTAAACAAGTGTGAACAGCATGAGCACAGTAGTGTCACTTCCCAGTAAATTCAGTGTTAAGAAATTACAAATGTATGTACTATAGAACACTTTGACAAAGCTGTATTGGAATACATTATTCATAGTAATCTTTTTCAAAACCTGACATTTTTGAAAGTTTTCCATTTTGTGCATCATAAAATTGTAATGTTGGTTTTGAAAATGGGAAAAACAAAAACAAGCCGAATATGTTTAGCCTTTTGCTTTCAAAGAATCTTTTCTGAAGAAACAAAGCCTGTTGCTTTTTCTTCACCTTAAGTACTGCTCACTTTTTTCTAATTATCACAAATGAATTACAGCTGATCTTTATCTACTGTGGTATTCCCAGCCTGCATTTTGTGTGTGTGCGTGTGTGTGGTCAGGGGAAACAATATGTGTCAAGATTGGCTTATAAAATCAGTTCTAAGCCTTTAACCTTCAGCAGAACACTGAATAATTGAGGGGTCTATGGACACTGACATTTATGGCAAAGCAGGAAAATAGATGTCTATTGATGGGGCTGTATCTCTGATCATAGTTCATAGCCCCCTTTCAGTGGTGGAGTTAACATTACCTGCTTGATGTCAGGCACTGCAATGATCGCTGCCAGATGGTCCCAGGCTGATGGTCCCAGGTCTCCTGTGCCAATGATAGCTGTTTTGCTGATATGATCAACATAATTCAATCACTGTCAGTACTTATTTCTTCCCTGTTTCTCCATGCTAGTCACTTGCTGACTTTTCCCTTCTGTACTGTTTACTTTTGAAAGATATTAGCACAAGGGAAAATAAAAGTGAGCATTCGCCAACTTCAATCTTAATAAACTTCAGGTTTTGTTTCGCCCCCCTTCATTCCCGTAGTGGTATTCATGAATGTAGTTTGATTTGTAAGAGCTGCCCCCTGAATGCAGGGAAAGTTTATGTGCTTGAAAATATCATTGTGACTTAAATGGAATAGTCACTTTGCTGAGTTTTACTAACTCCTTGAATTATGTTTCTTCTGTCAGAAGACTTTATCACGCTTGTGAAAAACTAAGTGGCTGTTACAAATCTTATCTGAAACAGCTGTTACAGATTTTATAGACTTCTGTTTATGTATGTTAAATATTCATTCATGACTTTTTAATCTTCAAAATATTTTCTTTCCTCTGCCAGGAAAATGTTATACTCTATAAAAGTAGCTTTACTGTTTTCCACTCTTTCTTTAAAATATTACAGTAATTTAATATTTACTTCCTTTCTCTTCCTTCTAATTCATAAAAAACTGCTGTCAAGAGTCTATGTGCGCATAGTGTCTGAAAGAGAGGGCAGCTGGAGGATGCATTTCCAGTGTCTGTACCTCTGGCTTGCACTGTAACCTCCATCATAAATGCACTTTTCCAAGGAATAGAGCCTGGCTCTGCAGAAAAATCAGATCAGCTCTGAAGCAGGTGTACTGATGTGGGGAAAGACATGTTGTCTTTCTCCCCCTATAACCTTCCAAAACTCTGATCACCCCCACAGTGGTATATGTCCATACCAGGATATCTTGTTTTGGTGTTGCTGTCATGAAGAATTTCAATTTCAATGGTCCATCATTTTATGACAGCTACTTCCATTTGATTTACACTGGAGACTGACAAATTTACTCTTAACTTTAAAATAGCATTTGAAAACAACGTTATGTAGGTCACTAATGATCTTTTCAATGCTGAGAACTCCCACAAATGATAACCGTTAATTAATACTTTCCATAGCCTAACATTCTTTCTGTCCAAGAGACAAGCTACTTTCGGTGCCCTGAAACCATCTGCTCAGCTTTCCAATTCCTACTTGTTCAATTTAATAATGAAAAATGACATGAAAATGAAAGAATACTACTTTACTTCCTCCAGTAGTTTTCAGCAAAAAAAAGCCAGTCCATGAGCAAAATAAGATTTGTGTCATAGCCCATAGCCAACAAAAGCCTATGCTAGAGGAATTGATGGGTCCTTTTTTTCCCTTTTTTTAAATGCTGAACACACATTTATTGAGCTTTAAAAGCATAAATTGCACAACTGATAATTACATCAGAGATGCAGCATACAAAATGGATAAGCAGCGAACCAGTTGTCATATCTCCCAGTGCTTTAAGACACACTGATGTATACACAGATATACAGCCTCCTTTCTGCCAGTGATAATTTACAACTTTCTGCTGCCACTCTCCAACACTGTCAGTTGAGCTTCTGTCCCTGCTGGCCTGGCTGTTCTGAGTGGAACTGAAGTGGCAGGTAGCCCATCACTATAAGATGCACATTAATTTTACACTTCCTTTCTGAGGTGTATGTGTGTTGCTGATGTCTCCTTCAGCATAATACAGCTATATCCAAAATCTTACAGTTACTGAAGATAGATACTTAGATGTAAATATAAACCTTTAGATATACCTTATAAATAAATATAAATCTACAGCTGCATCTGCAACTATAAAATTAAGGTCTTTATAAATATCTGCCTTTTTACATATAGCTGTATGTGTAATATCACACATTTATAGTATAGAGCGTGTATATAGGGAATATCTGCGTTGGTATGTATAAATACCTTATATGGATATATAAAGATATATTTCTGTGTGTATATATAAAAGCGCAAAGGCCAGATGTATAAAACCTGTGGATTAAGCCCCAAAATCTGTAGTAGAATAGGCAACCATATCTTTGGTATGGAAGTGCACCATAAAATCCATTACAGGAGGCAAAATCTTCAGAAAGGGATTCCCAAATGCAGACTAGGGAGCTGACAAGCTACGTGGCAGGGAGCATGGAAGACATGGGTTCATTTGGCTCTCATGGTTAAATCCCATGGGAAATGACAGAGTTTGGATTCGTCCAGGGGGAGGACATGAAGGGGCCTGAATTCTCGATGAGTGCTGGTCAACAAAGGAATATCAGGCACACTCAATAAGTGCGAAAGGTGTTGGCTACCCCTGATATACTCAGTGTACTAGATATACAGCTTCTTTTTCATGCATGTAAAGGGTGGGAACTGAAGGAAAAGAAAATGTTTCTTTTGTACCTGTTTTATTTTTGTTATCATATCCCTGCCATTTGCAACTTTTTTTTTCTTTCTTTAATTTTGTGTCTGATATTTGCTGAAATAAACGTGAAGATGAAGAAATGGGCAAATTATTCAAGGATTTTAAAAAAAAAGGCTTTTATCTGTTTTCCAGAGGATCTCCTCAGATCAAATTTATCATTTATTTTGCACATTCAGTTATCAATATGTATAAGAAAGGATGATGATTCCTGCTCTTTGCAGGAGAAATCTAATTTATTTAGTTGACAGAGCTTGTGCCCTAGAGGTAGTCATTACTGTGTTCTTTGGTAGTAATTATGATCGGGATGAGTCTTTAAATGTGATGAGGGATCTTCACAACCTCTTGACTTTGCAGAATGTAGGTGTAATCTCATTGGCTGGAGAAGCGAAACATTTTTCCCAGGATTTTCATATCTTCTGTTGGCTATCACTTGACTTTCAGCAGCAGTTCAAGTCCCAGGTCTCAGTTTTCAACATCTTCAGAGTGTCGTGGCCAGGTTCATCAGAGACTGCATATTAATTCATAAGCAACCATTCAGAACAGTATAACTGACGATGCCCGGGGTGAAGCTACTGAGAGGCTGAGATAAACCTAAAACTCAATGGGCATAATGACTAAATTACATTCTCCCTAAAACTGGTCCCTTCAGGTCAGATTGCCAGATTAGCAGTGAATTGCTAGGGCTGAGTAGCAGTGTCGCAATGGCTGCAATCTGTGCTTTATCTTTTCTAGGCATAAATAGACAAGAGCACAGTGAAGCACAGTGTATGCAAGGTCTTGTTTGTGAAGGGCTGGATTAAGGATGCTAAAATAAATGTAAAATCCCAATTCATAACAGCTTGCCATCCCATTAGTGTAACGTACTGTTAATGTTGAGAACTAAGTAATGAGAGAAACTCCACTTCTCAGTACTGTATCCTGTGGGGATTCATCAAGGAATGCTATTTGAAGACCTCTGAATGGAAAGCACACAGTTCCCATGTGTATTGTCCATTTTCTTGTGTTACAAGGAGAGATGGCAAGTAGCTGATGCAGAAGTGTTTGCTGTTAGGTATTAATTTAGGCTTCAGTAAGTCTTAATGCTTTCATATATTTGGCCAGAAGACTGCTAGAATCTTTCCATACTTAGCTCAGCAGAAACAGCAGTGTCTGAAATAGATGTAATGTGTATGTGTCAAACCTGAGTACATAGTCACTCTCATTTTTCATCCTATAATTAGTTTTGAATAGTATATAACTTCATTTTTACTGCAGAAAAAGCTGCAACTCCAATTTACAACCTACACAGATACAAGCATACTTGCACTTTCCTGATCTTAAAATTGTGGCTGAAATTTGTGCTATCAAAAGATCGATTTGATTTCACAAATTGCAGTGCCAATGAAAGACACAGTTCTGCAGCTGACAGAATGTCTCCTGACATTGGTGGAAGTTCAAAGTTCTCAGCACTTCAAAGCACAACAACCTGTATAATTTTTAATCTCTCATCCTTTGCAAATTATCTATATATTCAATTTGTGTAAATTCTTACTGAGTAATCAGTTGTCATTTTAGAAATAATCATGTAGAAGTATGTATGTCCACAAGTGATTTTAGGTGTCAGCAGTACTACTCAGAAGATTGCATAAACAGTGCCCATGAGTTTGAAGTATATTGCAGCAATCAAAATACAAGCTAAACTGCTTCTAACCCTGGTGTTCAAGGTATCCAGGATTTGGAAATTGTTTTAAACTATGTCACCCACAGTCGGACTTCATTCTAGTGCAGAAAATACCAAACTTTGAGGAATCACTGCATCAATAGAGAAATGACACAGCATTGTAATCTGGATAAATATTAGGTCTCTGGCTTTTAATAGCCTAACTTCCTCCCTTATTGAGGAAAAGAAAAGGTAAACCCATCATAATAAGACTTTTTGAGGTGGGAGTTAGACGCACTGTGGATAGCTGTGAACAAAATATAAGTTATCATCCTGTGACTTGGAAAAGCAGAGGCAGTATGAAAGTTTTGCACGTGCTGGAAGGAGAGACAGCCAGGAAAATTAGTCTAAAAAGACAGATTTTTGCTTTGCAAAATGTGTTACCACTTGCAGAATTGGATCAGATAACTCTCCCCATCCACTTTCAGTGTTCTGTGTACCTTTTAATCATTAGTGTGTATAATCTGATAACTAGTAATTGCAGTTACAAATAGGATACTTAATTACTTACGTAAAGCCAGTAGTAGGAGAGGTTTGAAGAAAAATGAGCAATACCTTGCTCAAAATGAAATAAGATGAATACATTCTTTTTCTTTTTCTTTTTTCCCCTGAAGAGGATGATATCTTTGGTGGTCGAGATTCTATGCATAATTCAAAGAAAAAATTAGTTGTACACCACCTTTTTCGCCCAGCATATAATCTTTGTAGGCCATGGATTGTGATTCATAGCACTTCAAGGCTTCTGTAGTGGAACTAAATCATGCTCAGATTTTTGCCCCCCAAGACTTGCTATCTATAGCATAAGTATTTCTATTTAAAGAAGACTTACAGAAAAATTCGCTTCTAGGTAGCTAAGGTTCATAGTCATAGTGACATTTTGAGCTGTTATTCACAGCTTGCCTTGTTTCATTGCAAATTACAATGGGGTAATTTATTCTGAGTGAAATACCTGAGAATGTAAATACCTTTATCAATTAAAAGCATCGTATCATTCACATCTGCTGCTAATAAGATCTGCGTCAAGATCACAGCTTCATTGGACAAGTAGATTTATAGGATTTACATGAGTTAGTGTCAGACATCAGCTGTTGAATGAAAACAACTAAACTCCATGTACTCCACCAGCACAGAGTTTGTGCTTCAACAATTGCTGCACTCATTGTTGACAGCAGAAATTATTCTTTTGTCTTCTAGCTCTGAGCTACTGATTTGCCATACGTTTCAATATACAAAACAAAGGAAGTTGGAAGGGTTCACTTGGAAAATGTTTCCTTTATTCCTCTCAGCAAAGTGATTCATGTTTTGAACCCAAGGTTTGCAATTTCATGAGTCAACCCTATTTAAGAGGGCAACCCAGAACATCATACGGATAAGCAAAAGCTCTAACTCATCTCCCTGACTCCCAGGCAAGTAAAGGGTGAGAAAAGGGGCAGAGTTAAAAATCAACGCCTGCATAGCACTGCCATGAGCTGCTGGGAAAGAAAGCTAGTGTCTTTGTTTAGTGCCTGCACAAAAAGGATTGTGCAAAATTATGCAAAATGACACAAAAGATTGATCCCTTGTACCTCAGTATCACTTATTCTTTTTAAACTTTTGTGATTTGCGTGCTTTGCAGAGATGAACTCTGTCAGTGAGTAACTTACTCACTCTTACTCACTGACAGAGTAACTTTTGCTTGTTCTTTTTTTCAAAATGGTTCGATTGGATGCAATAGTTAGAAAGCTAGGACTAAATTGGAATAAATCTATGACCAAACAGTTTTCCCTTACAAATAAAAAATACAGAGAAGTCTCTAAATAGGAGAGACCAGAGCAACAGTCTCTGTGATGTGAACAGTAAATCTTTAGACTCTTCTCTGGTGTCTCATTTAGAATATAAGTTTTTCTCTTCTGTTTTCATGTGCATTTTCTCAGCACTTAAAGCCTTAGTATGAAATGAATGTAAGTAAACAACTGTTGGGATTTTTCATTGCTTTTGGAGTCAATCATTAGATAAATTGATTGGTAGAATATTACATTTTGCTAGATCCAATTATAAACTAATGAGGGGGATGGTGCAAGTAGAAGGGAAAATTGTTATATTTAATAAAGCATCTGATGTTCAAAACAGATTTTTTAAAGTATAATTCTGTTATCTGATCAAATTGCTGAGAACAAAAATCCAATAGTTACCTGACTTAATGAAGTTCTTAAATTATTCTTTCCCATAGTTTTTTTCCCTTGAAAAGCTGACTTTATTTACATATGTTGCATGGAACCAGAAAAACAGACAAAATTATGTATTCATAAAAATACTACCATTCTAACCTTTATGGACTACATAAATGTTGGCTTCTGTAGAATAAAGCATTTGGTCAATTCTAAGAGAAGTCTAAGGTATCAGCTAGGAATCTCATGGGCAAATGTTCTTATTGCAAGTACCACCATGTATGGTTTAGTAATGACTGACTTGGATGCTTTGCGTTAGGGATTTTCAAACTGGTAAAACTAGTCTGATGTCTGAACTTCACCTACTGAATTTATTATTAAAATCTGCATATCAAAGGTGTAGAAAATACAAATAAATACAACAATATTTCTTGGTACTGATCTCATTTCACTGGTTTAGACTTGTAAGTGGTTTGAGCTTTTAAAATAATTATAATAAAAATATTCAAAAGACACTAGAAACTGTAACATGGCTGTGAAAAAATTTCATATCACAACATTTGAATTAAAGAAACTATCCTCATATATATGTTGGTTAACAATGCATAGAAATGGATAATTTCCTGTCAGGATTAATCCATGACCATGGTTATTTCATTCAAGACAGGATTTCTGACTCTAGCCTTCTAGAGAATCAATGTTGGATTGATGTTTTTTGGATGTTGTGGTTTTTTGGACCACCAAGTTGGGGAATGAATAAATAGGTCCTGTTCCAAATTGGAGGAAAGATAAAACATCAAAGTAACAACAAAGTGAGCTTTGTACTCTCACATATTTGACTTTTCTGTCTACTTCCACCATGCCATCCAGCCAGAGTTGTGTTGTACCCTGAAGAAAGGAACAAGATAATAGTTTTTGCTTAAGAACTGGTGGAGATACAAGTCAAACATTGCACTCACATCAGAAACCAGATGATACAGAAAAATCTACAGCTTCTAGCTTGTTGTTGCACCACTCAGGTTATATATGAATAGGAAACCACGGGACTTGAATATAACTCCATTTTTAAGGCTGTGTTTTAACTTTTCGACATCAAATCAAGAAGAGGCAATGTCTATTTGAGAAAACTCACATTCACTGTTGCCGGGTATGGTGCTCTCCTTGTTCCTAAACTCTACTACTCAACCGGACCCTAGCACACTGAAAGAGAAAAACCTCTTCCACATGTCTAGGAGGTGTTTCAGACATTGCAGGATTTCAAACCAGGGCGTTGGCAAGGACAATGCCAGAGGTAACTTCCTTAGCAAATGCTTCTAATATGTAAGTTTAGCTTATATATTTATGTCAAGATATGAATAGTTCTAGATCATTCTATGCAAATAATAGTTATAAAAAAATCTTTAAAGTAAGTCCCAGTAATATCTGAAAGATGTGAATACAATTAGGTCAAGTGGTGGTGTTTGTATATTGTTTTTCAAAATTGCATTAGTTTAGTAATGTTATTTGTATTTAATCATCTTTGAGCAGAAAGACTGAAGATTGCATTGTGAAATACTCAATTCTGAAAAGAGTATCAATATTTATAATGTTAAATGCCATTACTACCTACATGAACAGCATTGCTTTATTATGTCTCAGCAGCCACTGAAACAAAATTAGAGCTTGTAGTCTTGTTACCTCTAAAGCAGGTATGCTCTCCTCATTGCCCTGCATCTTTCAGTTCTCTCTAACTCATTTTAATCTACCTGAATGTGTTTTTTAAATAACGATGAAGAGCAACAGCTACAATTTAAGTGTTTGCTCTGACATGGACCTTAAATGGGTTTTCAGGCATTAGATTCTATGGGATGTTTAATCATTTTTTCTGTCTAATGTAAATATTTTCCTGTATTTTTAAACAGTTCGGTCTATCTTAGTAGGCTTCGAAAATTGAATATTTCTTTCCCTCCTTAGGTTAAGTTAGCTGACTGCTTGCTGCTTAGTTTTGAACGCAATAGTACTAACTCATAAAATTAATTCCCATTTTGTGGGATTGTCAGAAATGAGGATTGCTCTGACCCCTGTTTGAACTCATCAGCTGAAATGAAGTTGTTCAGTGAGCTGGAGAAGACAAAGCTGAGTTCCAAGAAATTAATCAACTCCATCAGCCTCTGCGATAGGCCTGAAAATGGCACACATCAGACTGACCCTGAGCAGCTCTGGATTCCCTCCGTAAATGAAAGTCATCATTCCTGGCAAGGAAGATACTAAATTATAGGCTTTTAAATTTAATTTTCAGTTTACTTGTGTTTTCGATTAGTGTGCCATGTTTCATAAAGATGGTAGTACCTTTAAGTAGTAAATGCCCTTCATCTACCAGCTCAATCCCTGTTGTAATAAAAAGGTAAATTTGAAGTAAAAACTGTTAGCAAATGAAACATGTGGTTGGGTTTTTTTGTTTTTTTGTTTTTTTTTTCCTTTCTCAGTGACACCTTAAGCAACAATACCAAATTATTTTCTTCATACCAAAATCAATAACAGGCTTGGAAATAAAAAGTAGCCCGCAGCCTGAGGCCACAGATTTTCATGACAGGCTACTAAAACTATCTTTCAGTAGCCTGAAGGTCTGCCAGCTAATCATTCACTTTCCTTTCACTATTTAGTTGTCGGATATCTCTCCGGGCTAGTAAAACTTAAAGGCTATGTGACAAATTGTCTGCTAAAGAAACATTGTCCATTTTTATCTTTGTGGAACTTCAATCTTTAGCACGTAGGCTGAAAAGTTCACATTGCTTTGGAAGGAAGGCAAAAATTAAAACTCTAACAAATCTCAAATCCTTAAATGCTTTCTTATTTTATTAAATGCAAAGCATTGAGGCCATTTTTGTGTACCTTTCTAAATCAGTAGGAAAAATCCCATTTTTTTCAGAGGGGCAAGATGGATACATAAGGGAAAACCAGTTTAAGATTCTTCAGTTAAGCTCCTAAAGATGAGGGAGCATGACAATTAGAGTTGAATGCCTTAGGTTTCCCCCCCTTGTACATATGCATGACAATATAACCTATAACATAGGTAACTATAGCAATTCCCTGCAACCATCACAAGTGACATCCATCCTATCGCAGTGCTGGGTGGAAATTGGAAGGTAATTAATGTTGTCAACTCTCCTCAAAGTTCTCTTTTGTATATGTTTTTCTTTAAATAAACTTGGTCAAAATGTATATATTTAGCCCAGAAATTAAAATTTCATTTCTACCCTTTTAAAGTGTCAAACAACTCTAATGGTTCCCAAATAACAAATCCAGCAACTGCCTGATTATGTCAGCAGTAATTTCCCATGAACACATTTGGGAGACATTTAATAGACTAGATTGACTATCACCTTCTTTGTATTCCAGGCTAATCATGAGTTTCTAGACTTGTCCTTGTATATTCTTTCAAATGCGTGGCTTAAGGCAAAATATGCACCTTTGCTTCTTAACTATTCTCCAACATTCCTGATGTTCCCCTTTTCCCACTTTACTTTTATTCCCTCCAAACCATGTCTTGGAAGGGTTTTTGCAGATAAACCAAACTAAAGCTTTCAGATACATAGGTATCATAATCTATGCTAAACCTTTACATCATCTTAAACAGATTACATCAATATGAGTCTTTAGATCATCTTAAGCACCTCAGACCTATTAATTTGTACTCTAATAGGTGCTTAACTACACAGGTGCACAGATAAGGGGTGACTAAGGTGGGGGCAAGTCAGTTAACCCTAGTTTGAAGTCCCTAAAGTGCTTTTCCATACTGGCTGTGTGCTAAGTTTTAGTGATTAACCTTTCGTGGCCCCCAATATCCTGCTGTAGTGGATAGTGTACGACAGTTTAGCTTAGTTAAAAAACAACAAGCCTTTTCAACCTCAATTATTGCTTATTACCTTTTATATCCAAGAAACAAGTTTTGAGGTGTTTCAATTCTCTATCTCTATAATGGAGAAATAGCTGGAGGAGTCAATTCTTTTTAAATTTTTTCAAAATAGCGAACAGGAAAGTGCATTCATATATTGTATATGTGTATTGTACACACAAACACACACACAGGAAAAAGGTGACTTCTACTGTTTCTCCACTGTTCTTTTAGCTCAAGCACAGCCAGAAGAAGCAAACTCTCAGTCTCAGTTCCTTTCCATTTCCACACTACCATTCTCCTCAAAAAATGGTCTTGCTGCTGGTGAAAATTATCAGACTAAAGTTGTGATGATTCGCTTGTTATAAAACCAAGAAAAAAGATTGTAGGTGGTCTGTGCATCTAAGGGTAGCAAATGTGACCAATGCTTGTAATATCCCTTTAAAGAGCCTTTTTGCAGGCTTGAACCCTTATGAGCTGAACAGAAAATAGCACAGACATGCATGTCAAGTGATAGGATTTAAACAGTATAGTAGTAATAGACATGAAGATCTTGGAAGAGCTAAAGAAATCTCTAACTTTTCTTGTCAAGGCAGGAAGCAGGCAGCCTCATGATTTTACTCACTAGCTGTGCTAGTTGGAAAGCCCATTGGCACTTAGGGGTGAACATCCACGCTCTCCTAGCAGTCACTGTGGTGCGCAGACTGCTCCTGGGGCAGCCAGTCCCTGGAGCAGCCTCAGCTTGGACTACAGCAAAGGCCCAACAATGTGTGTGTGCGTGTGTGTGTGTGTGTGCACGCACGCTCCTCAAGCATGTGTATGTGCATATGTGCAGAACTATCGCTTTCACAGGCAACTCAATCGGAAGTTAAGTTCTCTATAAAACCCACCTAATCTTTTAATAGTGATAGCGGGTCCTTTCTAAAGAAGAGGCACAAACCATCTTTTCTGCCTAATGTGTATCTCAGTGGTAGCTAGAATCCACTGAAATAGTCCAGTAACTTAGTATGCAGGTAATTGTACTTTTCAGTGCTCTAACATGCAGAGCAAAGGCACGGTTCTCCTTGTGAGCACCCCAGCCTTGTTCTCCTTATCCCAGCCCTGATCATATGCCCAAAGATGAGCACTGTGGATAGCCAAAGGAATCTGGCCTTTCATACTGCACCTTAGGTGGATCGTAAAGGACAATATTTGTCTAACTATTTCACCTTCACCGATTCTCTGTGGTGTTACAGTTTCCGGGGTATTTCCCATGCTTTTTTTATGGCAAAATAGTCTTGAGTGCTCTGTGATTCTTCCCCAGGGATGGGGTTAATGGTTCTTCTGGAGCAGTGAGGACACTTAGGATGTGCTGCTGACCCTCAGTGCTCAGTTGAGCCAGTGTGCACCCTCCCTGCAAAGCAGATAGGGTGCACAAAGTAAATTCCCAAAGTAAATTCAAATAAAGGTGGCCAGTGTGGATTGAATGAAGCAGTAATATCTAAGTAAAAGCATTTTGAGTGTTTGGGAAAAGTAGCCCTGTAACAGCACTTAAATAAACACTCAATAAACTTCTTGCTTCAGCATTTTTGGAACATAGTTAATGAGACATGAGGGAGAAAATTACTGTGGCTTGATCTTACCATGTTTCTGATATTAAAGATTACCTGGAAATAAATATAGCTGGGACACCTAAAAAAATTATTGTTGGTTAGCTGCCCATCCTGTCCCTCTGCTAGAGTTTACCACTGGACTAAAAATGAATTAATGGTATAAACTGTTGAACTTTTGAAGTTTTATAAAGAGCAGAGTATTTATGCAAACAGCTGGAGATTTCAGTTTATGTTAACAACCAGTAATACTTGCATGTTAACTCTTACAAACCTACTCAGAGATAAATTCAAAATGGAGATGTAAGTCAGATATTTTACATGAACTGTGGATTAACCACAATTGTTTCTGTATTGCATATTTCCATCTAGAGTTCCACAGCGAGGCCACAATACAAATGCTCTAAAAAGCATCCTTATTTCTTTCCCCAGAGTATACTCCGCAACACCTTGGAAATTAAGGTATATCAGACACACATGTATGCAGATGTTCAGCTCCAGTCTCTCCTTTGTTTTGATAAATTACATTTGTACATTGTGCCCATCTCTCCCTATGAAGGTATCATTTGTTTTCTTCCCCTTGCTCATGCTGGGCCTCAGTACAGGCATCCACAATGACACATGCTGGAGGAAACAAGGTGAGAACACTAGTGCAGACCTCTTCTGCTGTATGTCAGCTATGTCATTATTGGCACTTGATCTAGTGGTATGCATTTGTTTAATGAAGCATGGTTGCTTTAACCTTCTAGACTGTCCCTCCCTGAGAAGCATCAGCTCTTTCCTAGAAATTGAGTCATGACACAGTAACGTGCCAGTTATTATTGTAATAATAACTGTCCCCCCACAGCAAAGAGTAATTTGATAATCTTCTGTAATTAACTGTACATGTTACTCTTCACATGAAGTATTAACCCATTACTAGAATATACTAAACATTTGTTTATTGGAAAATGCTGAAGAAATCCAGTCCTGGACTTCTAAATTTGTTTTTCTTGCATTTATCCCTTACATGACTGGATTCACTAGAGAAATGAGGTCTCAAAGTCTAATAATTATAGTAGTAATTTTCTTAGCAAAGTCTGAACCTAAAATAATAGTAGGAACAAGCTTCTTGGCTTAATGTTACCTTGCAAATACTAGCCTTAACAATTACGTGATTTACATTAGCTAATCTAAAAAATTACGTATGTAACTAGAACTTGGGACCTCAGTAGCTTGGCATTAAGTAAGTATAGAGGAACAGCCCTATACAGTCAACAAATACTGTAAAGGTTGCTTTATTTCTAAGGTAACATCAGAGTTAACATTTACTGCAAACATCAAAATCAATAAGGGATTTAATTTAACTGAAACAAAGATATGTTTGAGGCAAAGCATTATTATATTTCAGGAGTTCTTTTCCTTCCCTTTCTTGAAATTTTGCTAATCAGAAGGTGACTACTACTTTTATAGCTAAATTTTATTCTTAGTGCTTGATTCCAAAACAGCTGTTTGTCCCTCTGAAAGAGGAATTCAGCTAAGCTTATTTAATACTTCGTTTGTATACTCTGGCAAGACACAGACCTTCTAGCTTGACTATTAACATAAATCAAAAGATTTTGTGAAAACAATAGACTATCTAGGAATTGCTGGTGCTATAGGGAATACGGGCTTGGAAGTAATGCAAATGTTCAGATACTTGCCTACGTTTCCTTGTAATCCAGATATCATGGACAGAAAGATTACAAAATGTAAAAATGTAAATAAATGGTTGACTACTTCGCTGTGCACCTTTTTGAGTTGGATGCATTTTCTAATCAGGTTTTTAAACAAAGGCTTTGTGATACATGAATACTACTGCTTACAGTTGTGATGAAAGCTTGGTGTTACAAAAACTTCAAAGGCAATGATTCAGTGTGAATTTCTCTGATTCGAACATTGGTGATAACCTTTGTCTAAAACACAAAACTAGAACACTTGCATTGTTAAACACTTGTGCTTGCACTGACCTTTCTTAGGATTGTTTGCAGTTGGATATTTCAACACATCGTACCTGCAACTGTATTGACTAGAGTATTTTGCCTGTCAGGATTAAGTTAATGTTGTTATCTTTGGCTGTAATGGGTTTTGAGCCTGCTGATGCCTGCCTGCAAATGCAACTGTAAATTACTTTACAGTAAGACATGATGATTTGCTAAGTCTCTTGATAGGTTCTTTAGTCAGATTTAGTGTAAAATATAAGGTGAAAAAGTTTTTGTGTACTGATGTTCTGCATCGCAGTTGATGTTTTCAGAACCTTACCTCTAATATACATGAGAAATTTCACTAATTTCCTGGAAATTTCAGCACTCTTCAGAGGATGAAAAACTAGGAAAAGAGTAAAGAAGAAATAAATGGTTATGTGATTTCAATGGTTTCATTTATTTTTAAAATTACTAGGAACTTCTAGGTCTCATGCAAAAACTTTTCTATCCTTTTAACTGAGCCCAGTTGCATGGATAATTGGCACATTCTCTTCAAGCACTTACAGCAAGACCTACCAGTGATGTCATGCTTCTCCAGGTTTCCTCTTCCAAACCATACAGAGACAAGAAAGCAAGTTGGACACAGAGAAGCTTACACCTCAGCTGTCCTGTGGCTGATGTACCAGCTCCTGCCCAACCATGGAGGCAAAAGTCTTGTACAAATTTCTATCATTTGCATCTCACTTGGTGCAATAATCTTTTTCTGGTCTTGACAAATGCAGTCCTACCTTGTTTATATTTGTTCAGGACACTTCTGTAAAAATTGCTTTGTTAGGAAGATATTAACTTACAGTTCTGGTGCTGTTCAGCAGTTGCCCTTTGCCTATCACACCGAACACCAGGCTCGTGGTTTCCAATCTGAGTGGCTATTGGAACCTATTTACATCTTACTTATCATCATGCAGAATTTAATGGCAGATGAGCCAAAATGGATACTGGAATACAGTGACCAGTGGCATCCTAGATGGGAGGACGCATTTGTCCTCAGTAGGGTGATGCACTGGGAAACACTGGGAGAGGAAAAAGGAGCAATACTCTGTATTCCTCCAAACCTTCCTCCAAAAGATCACCCCTTGACTTTGATTATGGCAAACATGAACATATATTTGAACTGAAAGGCAAATTTGACCTGGTTGAGAAACAAACAATGCATTTAAAAGAGATGTCTAAGAAATAAAAAAAGTCTTAGCTCAGCGTGAAAAGCTAAACCAGATATTTCATGAAATAAAAGTTCAAATTAATTTGCTTCAAGACTACTGAAAAATTTCATTTCTGCTTCTTTTGTTTAGACTTAGAACTTCAATATGTTTTCTCATATGTACAATTACATATTATACACAATTACATTGTAGTTTATCTTCAGCTATTACTGCCAAGTTTCCTGAATGAAAACATTATTGTAAAGAAATTTTGGATTTTATTTGGGGAAAATATAGTTGCTATCTTTTATGCAAAATGGTTAGTTTATAATTAGTCTTTTTTACATGGAAGGCACTACACTGGAATGTTTTGGACTGGGTTCACAATTTCTTTGCCAATGGTAACCATTTGATCTTGGGGATAGGACAGGAAACTGTGTTCCCATCAGAGCAGATGCGGTACCAATCAACTGACCAAAATTCAGTTTTTATTCTGCTCCCAGTTCTATAGACCACAGCTATTGGATTCAGCTCATCTGCATTTCAACATCCACATTATAGATATTATATCTGGCTAGTTTTCTAGGCTTTCCTTATAAAAGGTACCATTTAAGATGATTGTCCCTCTCTACTGAACATAACTGGAATCTAATGATTAGCTTAGATGTAGAACTCTTAAGGTGAGTTCAGGTGAATGCTACACCTTATGAGCAAATTGTGCACCAATGCCATTACCTTTTCTTTGTTTCTGTAAGTCATTGGTTCCAAAAGGCAGTAGAAGTTTAGCATATTTCTATGTTTTGCTAAAAACAAATAAAAAAACTTTCATGCTAACAGATGGCTATGGTGGAATCTGAATCAGAACTGAACACAGGCTTCAGGATAAATTCAGGAACTTCAACCCATAGCCTAGCAAATCCCCCTCATATCCAGCCACAGCTAGGGTAGTATGAAGAATTAAAACCGTTAAAGTTCTCATCTCCAGCCAATGTGTAACTCACAAATGCATTCACAGATGTTTTTTTTTTTTAAAAGAAACAAGCAATTATATCATCAGATGGCTTATAACAAAAAAAGAAAAAGCATGAAAAAGACATCAGTGCTTATATATGCTATAGTATTGTACAAAAGGCAGATATTGTATATATCTCTACTAATAATTATTCACCCAAGGTTCACACTCTATTTGGAAAAAAAAAAAAAAAGGATAAAAAACATAGAGGGGAACAAGAAGAGAGAACTGAAGTTCTAAATTCAGAAAGAAAAAAACAATTTCTAAATTCAGAAAGAAAAAACAATAAGGTAACAGAAAAACAACAGTCTCTTAGCTGAGTGAACATTAGTTATGATTTATCACACTTTGTCTTGCCAGTGTTTTATAAGCATCACAGATAAGGTGAGGTAATTCACATATTTCCAGAAAAGTAGCAGCACATCCTTGAGTTTTAGGGTCATCTATTGAAGCCGAAATACTTGTAACTAGGTGTTTAAGGAAAGGCGCCTCGATCCATTCTTGTAATCTGTAAATATTGAAGTGCCTGAGCTGGCATACCATGGGACAGAGCTTGCATGTCACAAAAGTTGCTGTTGCTATTTCCCTAATTCCATCTGGATACTTACAGGAGGGTCCATCAGGGTTCAGTCAATGAAGGCTCTATTCAGTGGCTTTGCTTGGGGGAAGAGAGCAGGATGTGCTACTATAGACTTGCATGTTATGACCTAAATATTTCTTTCATGTTGGCTAGAAACACGAAGATTTCCAATGCAAATTTTTTTTAATGACATTTTTGAAAACACCTTTTTCTGACTATAATATGCAGTAAAAGAAATATGCACTATAAATTAAAGGAGTTTTCAGAAAACTTATTAAAGGATTTTGAAGACAGATTTAGCAGAGTATTCAGCATATATCCAAGGTACTGTATATTACTGAAAGAAAAAAGATGAAGCAAATGGAAACTTTCGGCAGAAAGAGTATACAAACCTCCTCGTGATTATGAATTTTAACTCCAGCTGGCTGCACATCTTGCAACAAGAGCTGATTGTATTGTAATATTTTTAGAAACATTATAACCACAGTTATTCCTCCCTACCTGTAGAGCCAGCTCTTAGTCTCCATCTACTGCTGAACTTGTTTCACTGTTACTCACACCATTGTTAAAGTGCATGCTAAAAATTGTAGATTATTTCTGTTCACTGCACACTACATTGTTTTACCATGGATAATGTTTTATTTATAAGGAAAATAAATTGTCAGAGTTAAAAAACACAGTGCATTTTGTTCTAGGCAACACATTGCTTTTATCACACAAATAATTTATTGGTTCTGCTCCCAGACGAGTTCTGTGCTGACCTTTCCAGGTATACTGAATATTGGTGCATAATTTGTCTTGTTGGGAAAATGTATTTATTTTAGCCTTTAAGACATGCTGTCATAACCTTTGTGTTGAGGAGCAAGTTTGTTGTTTTAATTCTGAGACATATTGTTATAGAGGGATGTACAGAAAACAAAACTTCCTATCTTAATGCATTTGAATTCTGAGGAAGAGAGACGGATTCTAATCTGAACCTATCATATAATCTCTGGTAATGGATTTAAGCCAAAACTAGAACGGCCCTATTTCCCGGTTACAAGGCAGACACAACCTCATTCCAGTTCAAAAGCAGTCTCTGTGAATTGTCACCCAAAATGGCAGACGTCTTCAGAACAGCTCACTGCATTTTAGTAACACCACACTTGAGCTTGAATAACCTTCAAGCATTACTTCATAGCATCACTGTTTTATACAACCAGTTCAGCCATCACATCAGCCCATCTCTAGATGAATATTTGCTTTACAAGTTCTATGAAAGACGGGTCTGCAGGACTGTATGTACTAATAAAGCTGCACCGAGCTATTTTTATAATTTTAAAATAGAATGTGCATTTTAGCAACGTAAGACTACTGGAAGTTCATCCCACAAGGTAAAACTCACCAGATACAGGTTACCAAAAAAATGCTTGTTTAGTCTTAAATGCTAAGGGAAAGTGGTCTTGCTAAAAAAAGTCTCAGTTCACAATGAACAGCACACTTTGCAAATTAAAGTTACAGTACAGATGTCCAAGGACTAAAACTAAGCTAAAGTAGTGAAACCATTTAAAGTAATGAAATACATTTTAACTATAATGCACATAAGGTTTAATGCAGATGTTAGGTTTGAAGTGCTACCTTTGTATATTGTTAAATATATGTCTAATAACTCATTTTGAAATAACTAGTTCAAATTTTGTCTTCTGAGTATTCTGAAATTTGCACAATAAAAAATGGTTCATTATAATAACTGCAGAAAGACAGTGTGCAAGCCTGTGGCTTACACTTCTGGAAGAAAGGAATCTCTGAAAATAAAGTTGCATCTGGGGATTTTTTTACTAAATATCAATCATTTAGTATCTGGTGTTTAATTTCTGTAGTTTTCAAGTCCTTCTATAGACGGCTCAAAATCTGGCCTCATGTTTGGTATTTACACATTCAAGCAGTATTACTGAATATATTCTTTGTTACTTTGTTGCATTTTTTTTAAGGAGAGGGAGAAAATTATTCTGAAAGCAGAAGAATGCTCAAGGATAGAAGATGAGCAATGGCTTGCAAACATTTCCCACTTCAACAGCTGCTTCAGGAGTTTAACATCACTTTGTGTTTGGGTGATTTCAATACACCTCCTGTTCAGACAGCTGCCTGAATACATGTTCATGTGCACACAGAAGAGAAAACCCTCTCATAAAATGTGGCACCTGTAAAAAAGGCAAGACTATGAGTTGGAATAGACCTACCTCAGCAATTCTTATCTGTACAGTAGTTAATTTGGATAGTTTCTGGCATTTACTGCCTGAGATTTGGAAAATGAACAATGTTTACATCTATGTGTACTCATGTTCAGTTTTGTGAACTTATGATATAGATGGCAGGAAAAGTAATTTCATCAAAATTTTTTATAATTATGATGTTTTTCTTGAAATGCAGATAAAAAAATGAGGCATTTCCCCAAAAAAACCCAATAAAAATGTGAAAATGTTATGAGAAAGGTCTTAGTGCCCATATTTCTCCTACTCTCTCTCTGGCCCATTTATTTAATATTTATTATTTAACAGTTAAATTTAATTATTTATGTGAAATGGAATAGCATCAACAAGAGAAGCTGGGGAAAAAAAAAAAGACTGACTTTGTAGGGCAGTGGTTATTATACTTGCCCATGATGTGGAAGATGGAAGATGGAAGAGTGAGTTTATATTTCGAAGTAGGGAAAGCAAGACTTGAAGCTGGTGTGTTCCTATCATGTTCCTATCAGGAGATTAAGCTATTCCATGACACAGGCTCTCTAACATTATTTTCCTTTCTAACTTTTCAGGGGGTGGTAGTACAATCCACTGCTGCAATTTTTTACAATAAAAATGACATGTCAATATAGAGAATAGAGATGATTGCCTTTGGCCTGGAACATCAACTTAGGTATCTCAATAGGCAGCTGTAGGCGTCTCAGTGAGGTGGTATACAGCACTTACTTTTGGTATATACATACCCTATCCAGTCAATGGAGAATTTTAGCTGCTTTCAAAGGGTGGTAGGGAAAGCCTACGGACTGTACTAGGAAATGACTTGAGTTAGTGTGCAGAAAACACAGAGATGTCTTTGAATATCTGCTCCTCTCTAGAGCAGGTACCTCAGACCTGCAAGACCCAGACTGAAGATTTCTGTTATTTCCATCTTGTCAGTGCATAGACTTTTAGAAAGAAAGAGGGGACAGACCTTGGCACATCCCTTCTGTCCAGTTCCTTCCCTGACCTGCAGGGATACAAAATCCATACCACAAACTTTCTGATAGAATAGTCTGGCCTGGGAAAGTAGGACAAGGAGAGACAACAAGAAGCTGTCACTCCCAATTAGTGCTGAGACATCCAGAGAAAGGAACTCTGAAATCTGAAATGATTTCTAGTACAGTTTGTGCCTTAGACTAACATCATCCAGCCTTGGCAGCTGCAGTATCTGGAAACGCCAACCCCCTCCCTGTCCCCATCTCCACCATAGGCCACTCTGCTCCTTTTCAAGGAAACAACCATTTGCCTTTTCACACCACCAGCAGCAGCTGTCACCAAGAAATCTATCCCGTCCTATACCTGTTGGCATGGGTGGCCGGTATGGGGAAGAGAAGAGAGTAGCAGGAGATGAAGTGAATAGCTGCGTGCATTCCATGCAATCCAGATGCTACTCTAGGTGGGAGGGTGGAAGAAGGAAAAGGAGAGAAGCAGAACTGGGAGAAATCTAGTGCTGGTACTTCAGGATGCTGAGGTCAGTCCAGTCCCTTCTTCCTGCTGGGGTGGTTGTAGAAGGGTTGGTAGAAGGAAGACCAGTCTGCTGAAAGGCTATCAGGCTAAGGAAACTTTTCAGTCATTCTGGCAGTGTTGGCTGCTGGAATAACCACCCCTATCCCAGAAAGATGCAGCAGAGTGGATAGGAGATTCTTGTGGGCTAGACTGGGCCTCTGGTGAAGTGTGCTGTCTTAGGCAAGCAGGGACTAGAGCCCAAGCCCTGCCCTCTAGCAGAGGAATACCTAACAGCTGGGCTCTGCAAGCTTCACAATCTCCATTCATATCTAGAAATCAAGATGTTCAGTACTCTTCTGATCTCTCATCAGCCTCTTAGTGCTTCATGGTCATGACATACCCTGACCTGAAATTATTCATGCTTGAAGTGTGGATGTGCATGTGTGTCTTCAGTATTGTTTGTTCAGCAATAGGGACTCTGTTTCCATGCAATATACAGTTAAGAAGGCCCACTTTTTCCAGCTGCATCCAGCATCCCCTACATTTATTTTTTTAAAAATTAAATTTACCTCATTTCTTTCTTTAGTTCCATGACTGTCATGCATGATTCGCTGTTTCCCATTGTCCCTTCTGATAACTGGAAAAGTCTTGTGTGTAAATAATTTTTTTTTCTGAAGACTTTAAAAACAAACTTATAAACTTAAATGGTGTACTTTTTTAATATTTCAAAGGAAAAAACTATAGAAATAACTATCTATTACAGAAGAATTTTGATAATTTGTCTTATTTTATTCGATGTGGTTAATAATATTTTTTAAAATCCAAATTTCACTGTTATTTTCCAATTCTTCTAAGTAGCTTTATTTGAAATCTTCATCATGAATTATCATAATTCTCAGAGAGCTGTCTCCCCTGCCCCCCTTCTAAAATCAGTTTTCCCGAGTCTTTGTCTTGCTTGAGGTTAGATAGGCCTTGAGAAAAGTGTCACAAATCAGACCAGTTTTAGCATACCGTTGCATTTAAGAAATTCAGTCCAGCTGCTTTGAATCACCCCTGGAAGACACTTACCTCTCTCCATTGACTACAGGTCATTTAGGTTACTAAATTTCAGGAATCTGAATTGTAAACTTAGTTAGATGTCTAAAGTAAGCTAAAGTTGCTAGTGTATGTATGCCTTAATTGACAAATGATTTGAAGTTGGCATATTCACTTGTAGGAACAGGCCCAGTCAGGATGAAGATATATATTTGTTTGAATTTGACCACAGAATGAGGACATGCTCTAATTATAATATTCACACAGCTGCTATGCTTCAAAACAATTCCAGGCCCTAATCTTGGAAAAAGATTTGTTGTGAGGTACTCTTTGGCCTTGCAGAGTTTTATTGACTTCAGCAGGCCTACGAGTATGTATTGGTGCCAAGCATTGCAGCTGCAATAATTAATTAAGGTTGAGCTGTGTAAGAGTGCGAAAAAGTGTAGTCCTTCTAAATCTTTTAATCCAGAGCTGCTTTGCTGTCATGTGAATATCTAAAACTTTATAACATGTGGACATCACAATCTTCATGACCATAATTTTGATGGTCAGCACACTATGTACCCTATGGTAAGTGTGCCTAAATTCCATTACAATGTTAATGCATTGTTGGAACAGCTTACAACTCCATTCCTTATTCCCATTTGTAAGTATGTACACAGTGACCTCTTGGACTTGAATATATGCACCTTGTGCAAAATACTTGATTATTTCCATAGTTATTGTTTGAAAAAGTGGGGATTCTTTTGGATCTCTAACATTCTTGGGCTGTAGGAAGGTGTTAGGACCTAAAATACTGTTAAGGAGAACCACCTCAGAAGCTGTGTCTATCCTTCTCTTCACTCACTATTTTTCAATGTTTTTTCTTTTTTCTGCAGCTCTTCTCATATGCCATTTATCTCAACTACTTCCATAGTCACTTGTCAACATCCTTTCATACCATTGTCCTACTCTGGGACCAACAGTGCTGAAAATACCAGCTGTGTAATAAAATTTCGCTCCCCCTTGTGGGAAAAAAGGGATAGGAAGCAGCAACAGGCAGAGATGACTCTGAGAAGCAGGTAGACAGAAAATCATACTAGGTGTTCACTGTTAGCAAAATGGAAAATACCACAGATTTGCAATTGGTTTTCTAGACCCCACTGTAAGGGCTAAGAACACATTTCCAAACGGAAAGCTGACACTCCAGAACACATCTTGGTAACAAGAATTAAATTCCATGGCCAAGGAATCATGCAGTCTTGCTGATACATCTGCCTTGTTAGTAACTGGCAGTAACTCTCCAGGAGTCATCTAAATCTGCTCCCAGCTACACCCCCTGTGGTTAAAGTTCCTTGATGTCTCACAAGCTTGGCCAGAACAAGCCTGATCAGGACATGGGCAAGAAAATGTCAAGAGAAATTCAGGATACTTAAAGACATCTCTTCTTTGTAAAACAGTACTGAAGCCATGTCAGCTGGAGTGGTAGAAAAGCATATCCTGCTGCTAGAGAGGATAGTTTGTCAGGCTGCATGCTAAGCTGGTTTGTTATTTAATCTCGATCTTTATACGCTTGTAGCATGAAGAACATAAAATGTGTGTTCCCATCGTGCTAGGCAAGTATAGAGCAATATCACTGTTCTTACCCTGAATGGTTTGCAAGCTGAGCTAAGGACACACATTAACAGATAATACAGAAAAACATACAAGAGGAATGATAGGACAATAAAAGCAATGGCAATTTCAAAATTATTTCAGAATTTCAGAGTTCTGTCTATTTAATTACCTTTTTTTTTCTTTTCTCTTCTTCGCTCTTTTTGAATATGAGGGACTGTACAAATGGTATGCAAACAGATTCTTCTGTGTAACATCTAAATCTTTTTGGCATTCCATCAGAATGAAAAACATTACAGAAGCACAATATTATTAAGGCGAATTTTTTAGCTTACTGCATACGTTATTCCTACTACAGCATCTGGAAGGAGGAGATCTGCCAGGTAGTTTAGCAAGTGTAAATTACAGTTGACAAGGATAATTGATACTCCTGGGCTGTCTTTTCTGTGTGGTCAACTGGGAGTTTTGGGGATACACAAGTTTTTATACATCCTTCAGCTAAATTGAAAATCCAAATGTAGAATGCCGCACTAAGAACAGTATGTGGATTTGAGGAAATTCCTGAAAGAGAAAATCCCAGAGTCAGTGAATAGGTTATACTGTTCTATAGCTGTATTGTATCTGTACCTCTTTGAGATACAGCATTTTTCTTTTAAGTAGGTACAATAAGTACTGTTCCTGAGAATTATGCAATAATATTGCTTATATAAAACATAGCAACATTTCACGGACCACTTCTTAGGGAAGCGGAAAGAGAGCAGTGAAAGAGCACTTAAGAAGAGCTGGTGTACTCTAAATCTTACCTCACTGAATTAATTTTCCTGGAGTGCTTGTGAATGCATGATCATGTCATACATAGGAACTCTAGTGTTTTGTCTATAAAAATAGTCTTGCACACCTGTGCTTAGGGCTATCCTTGCATGTGTTAATGTATGGTCATGGTATATATGACCTGAGGCCAGGACTCAGGCCTCTGGTCGTACATGAAGAGAGAAGCTTGCAACCCTGAACCAGGTGCTCAACCTCTGCAAAATCATAGGAGTTAAGAGAGACAACTGTGTAAATTGTTATTTTTGGCTGGGTTTTAAGGATCGTTTTTCTCAGGTATCTAACTTCCATTCACTGAGTGGGAAGCTTAGGTACTGTACGCTGGGTTTTAGATTCTTATCTCAGACACCCATTTATAAATCCTTGGGTCTTTTATGCTCTATTGCCCCATGTTGTTCAGAAGCCTAATCATTCCTTTTGGCATGTGAAAACTAAGGAAATTTTGAGTTTCTTGTTTATACATATGTTATACTGTATTTTCTTATGTTTTGAAAGAGAATACTTGAAAATAATTTCCTCTTATAGCTCATGTGCCACGACATCAGTTGAAGAGTTTGCAGGTATCCTGAAAAGAATTGATGACATTTGCAAGTAAGGCAAAGAATGAAGATGATTGTTTGAGTCTTGGGTTTGTGCGACATTTTTAATGCTCACAGAAAATCCTCTTAGCTGACTTTCAAAAATGGTACATTTTTAAGACTTTTTGCACCTTCTCCTAATGATTTGAGATAGAAATATTTTAGCACTTAAAATAAGTGCTTGCTTGGTCATACATGAAACAGTCATAGTGTTTCTTTGAGAAACAAGTCCACTGCATATAAAGAAAGTTGCAAAATTAAAAGGGCATGTTCTGCTCTTCCTTCTCTTGGGAGAAATCTGCTGAGACTTTCATCTTAGCCATGTTGCCCTGTTACTTGACACAACATCAGTATTTCGCATTGCATTTCTAAGGATTTACAGAAGGGCATAAATAATGATTTCTTAAGAACCTTTGTCAGTTTTAATATAAATAGTACCATTTAAAAAATCTAATCCAATTAGCTGATCCAGAGATTGCTTCCCCAATATCCAGAGCTATTTCTCTGGATATTTAAATCAACCAAAAAGTATTCTCAGGACTGTCTTTCAGTTAGTTTATTTTCATCCTATCCTGATCTCAGCTAGAGTCTAGGAAATTTGTGAAGTTACATTAAACTTATCATTGATAAGATGTAAAATAGAAGACTGATCTGCTACTTCAGATGTGTTTTTACATTTTAAAAGATGGCAGTGCAAAAAAAATGAACCAGCATGAAAAGCCACTGAACACTTTATATGTAACCTGTATGAACAAGACATTTCCCACAAAAACTACATTCTTCAGCTGTGTGGGAAAATTATAATCTTCAGTCTGTTTGGGAGAAGCTTTAGGTCTTAGGGAGACTATTCTCCTTCCGGAACCTTATAAAAAATGTGTGAGGACGTACTACAAACACCTTGCAGACATCCCGAGTTGTCTAGAGGGGGATTTTCAGAAGGGCTCATCACTGGACTAATTTTCCTCTCAGTGACTTTCAGAGGCAGCACAGTTTAACTGGAGCAAGTGAGTTAGAAAATCCCACCTTCTTTTTTTTTATAGGACAAAAGCAACCAACATTTTGATGGTGTCTGGAAATCCAGAGGCATTCAAGCACTTCAGGGATGCGACAATGTGATTTAAGTAAAACAAATTTCTCACCAAGGAGATTGCTGTGAACTGCAGCCACCTCTCGCTTCCAAAAGGTGCTACTGCATAATTTGGCATAGCATGGAAGCACAGCAATCCAGTCTTCCTATGGCAAAGACACATAGCAGCAAGGTCTCTATTTGAAAGAAACCACCACAGAGTAAGGTTCAGGCAGATGTAGGGGAAAAGTCAACATGCCTGGTCATTATTTTCCTGGACACCATTTCATGATACTCTAGAACATGTGTTTGATGCACCTGAGATGTAAAAGTGAATACTAATTGACTACTTTACGCCTCAGCTACCCAAAACACTGTCCCCATGACCTTTACTGAATATGGTAAATTACAAGTCAGAGCTCTTCTGGACCCCTTCAGATCCAACCTCTGGAATATCAGAAATATACCCACCTTGAAAATTGTTGACTAAACAATTTTTTCCTCATTTACATTGCTAACTAAACAAAATCCCTGCTTTTCAAGCAGAGCTCATAGAACTCTGCTTTGATAAATTTCAAATTCCATGTTTTTGATAAATATCCTGACACTTTTGGAGTATTTAATTTCAAACTTTTGAAGACCAGCAGTCTGCTTTTCACATTCTGGAGGAACTGGGAAAATGGTGTCCTCTCTTCTCTAGTTATTGACAAGTCCTAGCTTTGTCTTCTGGGACAGCTTGAAAGAGGTAAAATAACTCACAGAAGGATTTGCTATCCAGCTGGAAGATCCTGTTGGCAGGTTATGTGTATAAGATGTCCACTTGTAACAGGTTTATTAACACTTGATAATCATCCCTTATGTCAGCCCATCACTACATACAAAGCTAGAGTGGAAGCATGTCAGGAATCTGTTGCAGAAATATTTCCATTATTAATTTCTTAAAAGACTCCCCTCTGTTGGGAATTATACCTGAATAAATGCTAAAAATGGCAATGCCATCACTATGATGTCCTAAGCAAAGATCTACCTCAAATCCCACCATGTTATCCTGCAGAAGATTGACACCAACAGAAAGGGGCACATTTTTGGCCTGAATAGTGAAGAGAGAGGGTTTTTTTGTTTTCATTTTATTTTTTTTTTTTCCTTTCTTTTTTCTTTTTCACTTCTTTTGAAGACAGGCTAGAGCTATCAGAGTCCAGCAAGATGGTCAGGAAACCTCATGAAAACTGCACACCAAGCATATACTTCTCCTCTTCAACTGTAGCACTGCTGCTGAGTAGTCAGAGATGCTAGTCCAAATTAGTGTTGGCATCAATTAATTTGGTTCTAGGCTGTGATGCTTGGTGTGGTTTTACTTCTCATCTCTTTCCTCTATTGTGTAATAAATAGTGCCTGTTTTCAGAGAAAGGAGAACCTGTGTGTGACATTAGCAGTGACTTCAAGCTTTTACAGCAAGCAAATACAGAAGCTGACTAAAGGGTTGTGAACAATATATGCACTTGTTAAGTCTAATTTGAGAATATTTGCCATATCAGGCATAGAAATCTCTCCCTACATTGTGCTTTTTGTACAGATGAAAATTATAGTAAATTTTTTCAATGAAGAGTAAAAGGAACAGTCTCCCTGCATATAATGCATTTAAATACCAATTGTCTGCTGCGTTTCACCAACATAACATTGTTAAGTTATCTTTTAATCACTCTATTTGAAATTTGATATGTAACAGTAAAATGTTTATATTGCGAATTGTACAGTAAACCTTCAGTTTAGGAGCAAATTAATAGTCTGGAACCGTGAGAATCTGACTATATCTGAATATTGATGATCTCACTTTCCGAGTCTCTCTGGGATTGGGGGTGCGAGGTGTTGATCATTGCTTCTCACTGATAAGCAAAATATTTCCAGAGCGTGAAGAATTCTGTGGTGTGTGAGAAGGATAAACCATAATCTGCATCAACACACTAACTTCTTCTCTGCCATTTGCATTGAAAATCAGGTAGAAGTTATGCTAAGCTCTCTATTATAGCCTCATGTATGTGAAAGGTCTTCCCCTTCATTTGAATAAGGCCCTTATGCATGTGAAAAAAGCACATTTAAAAGGAACGTTCCTTTAATTAGGGTGGCATTTAGAAGCAGAATCCTTAAATGTTCACTTTTTGTGATGCTAAATTGTGGAGTATTTTCAAATATGTTGTAGCAGTCATTTTCATTAACCATTTTTATTTTTATTTATTTTTAAAAGGAAATGACATGGTCTACAATGTGAAGTGAAGGAGTAGATTAATATGACTAGCTAGATTAAGGAAAATTTAAATCAGAGTGTTTGATGAAATGTAGGAAAATGTTTAAATATAGGATTAGACTTACAATATAGAAAGCAGTCAAGGAGATCAAAAGAACTCTGTTCAGAAAGTCCTATTAAAAAGAGAGGAAAAAATCTATTGAGTGAATTCTTATAGCTAAATGATTAAAGTGTTTTTAATATATTACATTCAATCTGACTTTAAAATAAAAATAAACAGTACAGAGTGTGCACGAAGTAGAGATTGTATTCATTTTTTTATAAAGATGAAGTCACCGGGCCTATATGAAACTGTCATAAAACATATATATGAGACTATGGAATTTAACTTAAAAGGAGTTCCCTGGAGAATAATTTTAAATCTGGCATGCAGCTTTATGGAGACAGAAGTTAACAGATTGGCATCTGTATGAATATGGATTTCTTTAAATCCATATTTGATTTTCTACCCCTTAAAAAAAATCAAATGTAACCTAATAACTACATCTTAAGCAAACCTTTGGAAGAACATGCTTAATCCTCTAGGGAGTCAATAGAAATGCCTCTAACTTTGGTATCGTACAACTAACCAAGATCATAGGAGTGACTTCCATAGCTGTCAGTGTCTTCTGTATCTCAGCAATCTAGCTTTGTTTTGTTTTGGTTTTTTAATTACTGTTAGACTGGGTTCTTGAGTCATGGTTAACACTCAGCATTGACAGGACTCTGCATGCTTCTTTTATCCCCTGTTGGAAAACTTTACAAGAAACACACAGTGGATAATTTGGATAACAATGGAGTGTACACATTAAACTGAAGTTTCTTCCTATTTTTTAGCAATCTGAGACTTTAGTAGGTTTCCATTATATAAACAAATAGTGGGCATATAAATATTGTACAGCTGTATGTGCAGTGTAAATCAGCTGTAAAATACACTTCCCATTCTACTGATCTACTTTTTTTTAGTGCTTTAAAAAGCAAAAACAAAAGGAAGCTTTAATGTAGTATACAGCCCCTCAATGCTCAACTGAACCACAGAATTCTTTCTGAATTGATTCCCTAGTCCTTCATTTATTCAAATAAATATCATTACAGCAGTGATGAATTTCAATCAAAATGCATACAAATTTGTATTTCAAAGTCCTATTTTAATTTGGTATGATTATTTACTAGTAGATGTGGACTTCTTACTTTTCTTATTTTCCTCTATCTCCAGGTGTGTTTGCTGCAATTATAAAAGAAAAAGAGGTCATTTCATTAAGGTTCATTCCCCTTCCAATCAGTCCTTCCCAGTGACATTTACAGCCATTCTTTCCAGATACCATCTGGAAACAGTAAACACAGTAAAACTGTTGATAATTTGAATACTGGTGTGTGGAATAGACAGCTTTTTCAGTTGCATATTAGAAATAACTCTGCTCACAGGCCAAACAGATGATAATTTGTTCTAATTAGTCAACAGTAAATGGGTTACATTCATCTCTTAGTTCAATAACTACAAAATATGGGATAGAATAATGTCCCAAATACATACTTATTTTGAAAATATTCTTGATGTGAATGGGTGGTTCCAAGTTTCAATTTTTATCTAATTAAGTTCAAGCAGGATTAATTTATTGTTTCTTCTTGCTACAGCATCACAAAGGCATGGTCAGTTGATTAGTTTATTAGTGCATACTGACGGTACTCAAGGGCTGCATTCAGAATCTGGGTTCTCCTGTAATCAGAGCCGGAGAGCCTTGTTCAGTAAAATTTCCAGTTGTTCCTACAACAGCTTTAGTTCCACAGATAGGAGGGAATGGTGAGAATATCTGTATATAGAGCTACCAGTACTTTAATTTCTGTGCCCTTTGGTACTGCTGTGAGCACAGCTTGGCAATGCAGCTACAATCTAACAGCTGGTGGTTGCTACTATGCAGCAGAATGGGAGACACGCTGCCTGCAAGGTAGGCAGAAGCAGCAGCATAAGAAGGTGGGATGGAGGGAAAAAGTCCTGGAGGCCCAGTGGTTAAAAGGTGCATAGTCAGGAGCTCAGGAGTGGAAGAAATAAAGGTGGAAAAAATCTAGCATCAGCGTCTCAAAAATAGTTTGAAATAATGGAAGACACCATCAATTAAAATAGTGGTGGTGGGGGAAATATCAGCAGAGAAGACTGCGCACCTAACAAGCCTGAAAGAATAGGTGGCCACACAGATCTCTGAAGAAGCCACCAGGCTCTTGGTTTGCAGTAAGTAAACACAATCCATCTCTATCTTACCAGCTCTCTCTTTCTGGTGGAAGCCCAAAGGCTGGCTTACTCTTTACTTTTACTTCTCATGCTTCACTACTCACTTTATAATTTTCTTTTGCACATCTACAGAACTTTTGCTTTACTCTTTTCCATCCTGGTAGTTGGGAAGAGACTCATGATTCAGGGTTTTATTCATTCCCTCCTGCAATGAGACAAAGTGTAAAAATTAGCAGTGATATTGAATATATTTGGCATCTAACCACAATCAGACAGATCTGATCTGAACATGACATACTAGCACTCTATTAATTTCAGGCAGTCTTGTCAGTAGCTTCCTAGCTTTCCATATTGACAAGCATTCTTAAAAAGCATGTTTAATCAATCCTTTTTTTTTTCTTTACTCTGAAACAGCATTGGGGAGAGGTGTTGATATCATGATGTGCAGTAAATACTTTAATGAAAGTAAAGAAGATAGTAATTAGTAGAAATAGAAATTGGAACGAAGCTGCTAGATAGCCAGGGATCAGGCCTGGGACAGAATGTTTTCATACTGGCATTAATGACTTAGCACAAAAGAGAGGATACTGATGAAATTAAATGATAACGCAAAGCAATACTGAAATATCATCTAAGAAGAATCAGATGACCTCAAAGACAGACACAGCAGAAATGGGATAACAATTGAAATTTGAACTATTGATTTTTTCTGTACAAATATGATCATTTGATATATCAGACAAGTTATTTCTGGACACAGTGCATGATTCCAATTATCCACTTTGAAGATGAATCACACCAATAAAATGCAGAGGACTACTACAGTAATCCAGAGAATGGAAAGGACAGCTGATGAAAAGTTAAAGGAATAGGGTTGCTTGTCTTGGCAAAATAAGGGGTAAGAGGATATAAAATGGACTGCTGTTGTGGATGGAAGAATGGAAGAGCAGAAGATAGACAGTAAAATAGATCATAGAATCATAGAACGATGAATTACATAAGCTTAAATACAGTTTTGGTCAAAGAACTGCAGGGCCATGAACAAGATTAGGACATTCACAAGATTAGGAAATAGGAGGAAGTATTTTAATTACCATGGAGTACCCAGTGGAAGAGAACTGGTCTTGATGACCTAAAAGTCCTTTCATGCCTCCTTCCTTTGCTAAGAGGCATTATTTTCCAGTGAAAACCAGCATCTGCTGCAGCTGCTATCCTAGATTAATTTACACATTGTTAATTAATTCACTTAAACTTTCTGACCCTTATCACACAACAGTGGGATTTTGTGAGTTTATGTACATAAACTTAACAGCAGAGGCTGCAAGCAAGTACCTGTTGTCAGTGTATGAGATCTGTGTAGTATGAGAGCTCATTTGTACACAGTAAAAAAACATGTGCAGCTGAATCACACAATAGATGACTTCCATGTGGATCTTCACAGTTTGCAAGGTACCTTTGTCTACTTTCATCTCACAGTGTGCTAACATTGCTGACATGGCAAATTACTCCTGACTAGAAAGGATGTATTAAATTCACACCTGTTGTACATTACAAAAAAGTTTTCCATGTAAATATGTCCTGAAGTTACGAGGAATCTAACTGTAGGCTGTGAAAGTGAGGGGAGCTACCTCCCAGGAAAGACCTCCTATCACAAGCAAAGGAGTCAGTTGAGGAAATCATGCTGGCATACCTGGCATGTTAAGACCTGACTTCCTAAACATTGCCTTCCCTTTACAGAGAAGTCCTAGGTATGAAACTTCAATCCTGGTGTTCAACAAGTAAAGCTTAAAAATTTATAGTCTGATTCAGTTTTCTATTAGATCAGCATGAAACAGGGGTCACAACATGGTATAGCCCTTCTAATTCAAACAGTAGATATGGTATGCAGCTAATGAGCTTTCAGAAAAATTGGATAAAAACTTACACTGAATCTTAAAACTATGAAGATGATTCATAAAAGTTGATCAAAACCTTTTACATTGTCCCATTGTAGAAGTCACAGGGTCATTCTACAAAGTTATTGGTTGACAGATGTAGATTGAATGAAAGACTGAATTTAGCACAGCTCTTAGTAATTTCAGGAGCCTTATTTTGAATGACAGTTCTGAGTTGTAATAATAATGCATGGAAAACCCTCTTCACTATCCACCACACTTAGCCCAGCAGGGTGGAGCATGCAGGTAAGAAAGAAATTCTTCAAAGGAAACATTGGCTCTCAGGAGGTGTTTATGTTAGCTGAGTTCATGTACAAATCCTGAACTCTACCTGCCTATAAAGTAAACAAAAACATGTTAATTTTAAACAAAACTACATTTATCCATATCCCCCCAAGTGTAAATATGTGTTAAAACATCTCTAAAAATAGAGTTCAAAGACAAATGCCTTTCCTATGGGGATCAATGAGAGAGAATTTCTTTTCATCTCAGTAAAACCTCAATTCAAAAGGAAGACTGCAGCCTTTGGGGAAATACCTAAAAACAATGTCAAGATGTTTCAAAAACTGTTTTCTAGTTTTGAAACAAGCTCACCTGAGTCTAAATTTCTGAGGTATGACAGATCTTGTTAAGTAATTTTAAAAACAAAACCAGAAGTAACAATACAAAACCAGTAAAATTCTCAGATGTCTGTTTCCTTTCTCTGCCTAAAAGCAAATATATGCCTTCAGCCTTCTTTCACTCCAAAAAATAAAGTTCTATTAGGGAACAAACCCCACTCTTCAAGGCACTGCCCGAAGCTAGTACGAAAAGCTTCGGCATACCTCCTACACTCTTGGAAAAGTTCCTCCATGAAGTCAAACCTCCTGCCCTGCCTCTAGACAAAGACCTACAAGTAATGCAATGAACACAGTCATTGTACCCCAAAATCACAGACATCCTCACTGCTAGGAGCACTTTAAATCACATGCTTAGCTGGCGTTAGAGTTAAACCTTTATTAGGCAGACCCATGCTCAGAGCTAGTACCAGGCCTACGTGTGTGTCTTGTGTACAGACTGGCTATTCACGATTCTAGAAAACACTTATATTAACTGAGGAAGAATTGTCATTGATAAGTAGGAGCTACAGCAAATGTTGCTTATGTATCCTCCATTCATTAGCTCCTGAGAACATAACTTCATCAGAGAAATTTTTGTCATTACTGAGTAAGTTCAGTTCCATATATGAATACTTTCTAGACAATCCCAAACAATTTTGCATTTTATGCACATGTAGGTCACCATTACAAGGTCCTTAGCACTTTGCTGAAACCTAAGGTCAGTTTCTTCAACCCATTATATCACTGATTTTTATTGTAAATGGGATGCTTCCTATTTTTACAGTAGACTTTGTGACCTGTCATTGCAGACTGGCTTTCTGTTATATCAGGCACTGAGTAAACATGGAACAAATGCATCATCCCTGTTTTGAACAGCTTCCAAGCTAAGTAACTCTAAGAGCTATACTTCAGTTTGAACGTACAACCTCCCAGAAAAAAAATAAAAAAAGAACCAATGCTATTTGTTTGGACTTACACAAGATCTGTGTCATCATTTTCCAGCTAATTTCTGTTTATTTGTTTACATCTAACAATACTTCTTTACTATCCTCTGTCATATACTAGCTTTCTGACAAACAGATTAATGAAGACTTGGGTTAATATGCTAGAAGAGTTTATAGTGTATGGCACTGGACCTTATGTGAGACATACCTGACTCATAAGAAATATTGTAATTGTAATTTGGACCGAAAATCTAGCTGCCTCTGGCTTGATATTCTCCAGAAGAAGAAGATGAAAGACTGGTCTGTATGTGTGTGGGTTTATGGAAGAAAGTCTACTTTCCAGGTAGCTATTTCTCTTCCAAAGTAAGTATAATCCATACAAAAAAGCCTGGATGACTTTGTCTCCTACACAAATTTAATGCTTCCAGCTCTTGCCAATTAGATGGTGCGCTTGCTCTACTCTCTTTTCTAAAATCCATGAGTGAATGTCATAATATTCATATAAGCTTTTACTAAATTACTTTTTAAAGTGAAATGTATGGGGGGAAAAAAGCAAGATTTCACACTAAAATTATCGAAGGTGAAAAAGAAGGAAATATGTATTCTCCTTAAATGTCTTTGATTAAAATGTAGACTTATTTTCTTTTGAAGAAAAGAGGAATTTGATTTTGATTTTAAGCCTCCTGAAGTGTCCATATGTGTATCATCTCAACTGTAAGATATGAAAATGAAATACAGGACAGAAGATCTAAACCAGAAAATAATTTTAGAGCAAGACGATAATATTTCAAGAAGATATATATTCCAGTATTTTTAAAGAGAATATTTCATTTTCTATGAAAACAATTCATTGTACTTTTTCAAAACCTCAGCCTTTAAAATGGCTGAAGTTTATTTAATGATTTAAACTATTCAGTGTTTGATATAAGTAGAGACAATTTTTTCCTTAAGAAAAATATACTGAAAGTGTAAAGGAGAAAATTACCAGGACCTAAAAAGCACATGGTTGATTTTAAGTATATGGAAGGAATTAAATATATGTGTATATGGAAAGGAAGTGAAAAAGAAAAGAAATGGTCCTGTAAAGAGGATAACAGATGGCTGTATTTGATCAGAAAGCTGGCTAGGATTTCTTTGCAATCACTTTTTGATAATTTCTAAGAATTATTTCCTTAGTTTATTTAGCTTGTGGATACTAATTGTGTGATTTTATACATCACTTACTGAACATTTGACTTAATTAAATGGTAAGACAAGACATCTGTTGACTATCTTTGATATTTATAAATAACTAGACATAATATAGAATGAAGATACTAAATTAGAAGAAAAGAAAAATGTGATAAGAAGGCAATGCCACTTGTTAAATTTACTCTTTTCCGCTTCCCTGGGTGATATATCATGGAAAGGTTGTCTGAGCTGTCATTGTGGCATCACTAAGAGGATGTACACAACATCTTCCATTCAAATTACCTTTCAGATCAATCACTCTCATCAGGCTGCTATCTTCATCTGATGGCTGTAGGACAAATGTTTTGGCTTATAGGTAGGAAATGTTAGCATTTGAAAGAGCTCTGAGAAAGAAGGTTCAATGGTTAACTTTGATAAATTGTGTTAAGAAAGGACAGTAAATAATATGCTTGTTGAAATACTTCATGCAACTGGCTTGCAATTTCTGAAATAAAAAGGCTGCTCTATACTTTTTTTTTTTTTCTGAACTGAGTAAAAAACATGTCCCTGAAAAACCTAGAATGAATACTTACTGGGTTCTCCCAGAGATGTATTATTCAAAAATTCACTAACATGGCACAGCCATGTATTGGTTGTAGAACTGTCTTCTGAATCTTAAATTACTTTGTTTATCTGAAAGACTGTGAATTTTCCCACTAGTGTGTGTATATTTGTGTGTGTGTAGAAAAGCATGAAGCAAATAGCTGGGATGACATGAAGGTCTGTGTTATGTTCCAGTCAGATTAAACTATAAATCAGAAGCCTCAGTATTTTAACAGCACATTAAATAGTCCCTATGCCCTTAATACTGCATAATTGTGAGTTAAATAAAAGCTTCAAATATTTTCTGTGGTATTCTCATTTTTTATACAGTAGTTTTTTAAATATGATAAATGATACTCAGCTTCAAATGCATTGTAAATACTGCATGCATATTACTAATACGCATTTTAGAATTTTCTAATCTTGCTTTAACACATATGGTATTATCAATTACTTACACTATTTTAATATAATGTAACATTTCTTTAAAATGACATACAATTTATACTGGATGTCACTAGCCCCTAGACTACCTTGGCACATATTTATATATTTCAGCTACAATTTATCACTTTGTGAAATACACTTTGCATAATTGAAAATAATGACACAAAAATCACCTACTCTTATACACTGGTAGTATGATATACTATCCTGATAGCTTAGTGTACTATATGAAGTCAGTCTGCAGAGCCATGCCTTTGAAATATGATTTAAAACAGAATTTATAATGTCGCAGAATTACATAAAACTGTGTGAAATTGTGCAGATAATCATTTAAATCTCCCTACATGAAAAGATAATTGCTCCAGAAATTAACTGTACCTGGGGTTCATTCATTTGGTCATGGCTAGTTTCTTATATAGTGATGATTTGATATTAGAGCTAATTAAGATCAGGTCAGAGTTGCTGAAGGTCAGACATTAATGCACAGGATCATTGAAATGATAATTATAAACAGATTAGGAAGCTACGGTCTTTTATAAGGGGTTATTAGATAATTACTGTGTGAGTGTACGGCTTACTGTAATAATGGATTATCGACTACTTACAGCGTTTTAAGGGTGAGAGTATATTACTTCCTCAAGGACTAAGAGGAATAATGTTGTTGGAACTCAGGGCTCTGTAAATAAAATAGCATCAATTGCTTTTCAATTTTCTTCTAGAGAATATGTTCCCTTGTTGGAATAAACTGTATCATTGTATCTCAAAGAGACTTTAAATATTTGTGTAGATGGGAAGGTCCTTTACTTTTTTTTTCCCTTTTGGAGAAGAAAGAAGAAAATTAATTTTAAAAATAAAGATTTTATTCTGTTTTAAATACATAGCTAAGGCTGCCAGAAGCTTTACCCACAGCAATAGAATGGGAACAATAAACATTTTACAATGATTCAGGGAATAGGAAAAGATTAACCTGAAACTTACCGATGTAACAGTTGCACACTTCCTTCTGTTATTGACATGACTTTTATTCTAACATACCCTTTCACAAATAAAAAATAACAAAATAAATAACTAAATAATAAAATAATTATTGTATAGCTGTAGCACACCTTGATCTACTACTGGCTGAACTCCATTTCATTTGGAGCTTTGTGCATCAGAGCATGACCTATAAATCAGTAAGGGGGAAGAGGGCTTGAAAAGAGCTTCTGGAAAGATAGCATCACTTAAATACTGCAGAAGACACTCACAGACAGGTTCCAAAAGTGGCTAGCGTAAAGGAAAAGGAAAGTCATTCATGCCACCTATGGTGACAGTGACTGTATGACCAAAGAAATAAAACAGTCATGAGGGACACCTGTGTGGTCTCCTTTGAAAATAAGACTGTTTTTATTGTGTAGTCCTCCTATACAGAACAAAAGACATAACCTTTGGAGAGAAAGTACTTTATTCTCTTGGGCAAAAAGTGTCATATATAATAACAATGTTGAGTTCTAGATGGAAAAGGATGTGTTTAGCCCAATCTTTGCTACAGAGGAAGGAACAAGACACATGAATATGTGGCTTACAGGGTAGGTCCCACACCTTGTTGCAGAGAAGACTGAAAAGGCTACAAGGGGGCTGAATGGCACTGGCATTGGGGGAAGCAGGCCACTTATGCCTGCAGACCCCTGAAAATACTTTGGCAGCTACACTGGAGTAAAACCAGCACAAAACTAGAACAGAAAGGAGTCTTTCCTTGCCCACAACTATGAGAAGAGATCTCCACCATCTGATTCTTCTCAGATCTTTCTTCATTAATGGTAATAGGAGGACTTATTTCCTACTGTGCCTTAGGATATACTGCAATACTGGGCCAGTATTTCAGCATAGGAGACAGGAAAGTCCCCTCTCTGAATCTTGGAAAGAAGCAAGCTGGGAGGAGCTTAGAGTCTTTGTTTTTTCACCTTTCCTAGGAGACAAAGGCATTCTAGACCAGTCTTATGGGGGCCAGAATCAAACACTTCTGGCTATCCTAAAAGCCTTAAAAAACAACAGCCCTTGCTGGATGAGAACTGATCCCTGACCTCTGCTCCTCTTACATCCCCAAGTTCAGGCATCAAACTGAAAAAAAACCCCATTATCTGCCCAGTTTTACTTCTAAGAAAATGTAAATATCATTTAGTAAATAAAAGCAACTATTAATAATTTAACATTTAGCCTAACTTTGGCTAAACTACAGGCCCAATCTACCCTGCTAACACATATGTATGTTAACAATGTTCAAAATAATTTCATTTTCATTTGCATATGTCTGAGGTCAGCCTGTCCTCTATCTTTTCAATCCATGGATATAAATCTTGCAGCCTTGCCATATAAACACAAGAGTCAGCCAAACCTGTTTGGCTATATCCTCAATCTTCTATTGAGCATCTTGGGGCTGCTTGGAGCAATGAGTGAAGGAAGAGTCTCAGGAATATAATACGGGTATAACAGAACCTCTCCTGGATTAGGGGGAGCACATCACTTTGCCCCCCTCACCTCTTCATGTGAGGGAATATGTGTCACACCAGTCTGATTTTAACAGAATGACTCTTAAAACTGTTCTGCACTGCCCTATGTGCAGAAGTTTTGCATGTCTATATGAGAAAGAATGTGGCATATTAAGGCCTCAAGGTTAACACCCCATGCTATTTTTTTACACAGAAAGCTAATGTTTCTGTTACAGAATAGCTATATTTATTATATTTAATACTGAACAATGAATACTGATGTCCCACTGCCTTTGAATGTTGCTGCACAATGAATATTTTACAGGTGTTCTTACTACACAGTATGTCTACTTCTCATTTGAAAGTTATTTTAAGCTTCCACTAAATTTGTTCAATTGTTGAAAATGGCAACATACTGATTTTTGTCCCCCTAGCTACCACTGCTGAAATACTTATAACTTACAAACTGTCATTTGCCTATTGCATATCAATTGATTATAAGTGCTGAACTGTGATGGATAGCCGTGTGATAGAAGCAAAACTCCATGCTTTTGTTAATTTTTTTTGTGTGTGTAATTCTACAGATGGATTTAAACAGCTCCAATGAAAAATTCTGACTTTTCTTTAAAGGAATGATTCAGAACAAAACAGGTATCTGATCTTTATCACGTAGGGTTTTTTTCAGGGATTATTCCAAACATGTTTTAAAACAAAAGCACTTTACCTTAAAGGAGGAATCTAATTATAGCATATATGTTAGATGAAGCTTTCTGTGTGTTTGTGAGTCACAGAGGTTTAATTGAAGAGAGACTTTTGTTTGTTTGTTGCTATTCAATCACTGAGACTACACTTTGTACAATGGAGGTGTTGAAAGAAGATTTACACAATCATAATGTTATACCATCTCTTTGTTCAGCTTTTGTGGAAGAAAATTACATACATCTCAACAGTTCTCGGAAGATTAAATCTACAGCTTAAATTTGCTATTTGAACCTTGTATTCAAAACAGCATTCCACAATTAGTGAGCTATGCTGTGTGGCCTGGGGTTAAACTAAGCAGGAGACAGGGTGAGGGGTGCCTAGGACCAGTGTTTTCAGGTAGGGTGTGTAAATAATGGTTCTTTGATATTGCAGTTCTCAGCCTACACAGGGCTCATTCATATGTGTCCATTTTTGACAGTCGTGCAGGTCAGAAAAGATTCTTTTCCGTGGGTGAAAAGTGGCAGCACTTAGGAACAGCATTACTGCCTGTCAAAGAAGAGAAGAAAATCCTGGATGTTCAGATCTTCCCTGTCTTTCTTGCCTTGCATGAATGATAGTAAGATGGCCATGGAGAGAGAGAAAAACAACTCTCTTTGAAGCTAAAAAAAAAAAAAAAGCTGAATATTCACCACAACTTGCAGGCCCTAAAATACTATTGACCATATGTCAGTTTTATCTGTTTATAGCCAGTGAAGGCTGGAGTACACTATTCCTGAGACATGAGGGAAATAGGAGCGGAGGAAGAGGAAGGGAGAAGTGGGAGCAGAGGGGCACTTGCAGACAGTGAAATCTTAAAAGACATTCAGGAACTGCACATGACGCTGACTGCTTCTGGAGGATCTCACAAGATCTGACAAAAATCTCTGAAAAACAATACATTTCATGTCTTTAGGGTGGGTGCACAGACAATAGTTTATTTTTACCTCTGGTATTTATTTCTATTCATAAGGTCCTGGCGTTGTACTATGTCTTTAATAGACATTGCACACACGATTTACATACTTATTTATAAGCAGCTACTGCTGGTATATGTAATTGAAAAGGTCTTTTGTTATAATGCTGAGGTATTTATCGTATCTCAGCAATAGTGAAACACTTATAAGTACCCCTAAACACACATTCTATGCATGCATGAGTTTGTGAGTATATGTGTGTGTGTGCGTATATATATGTAATATATATAATATGTGTGTATATATATCTCTATATATCTATAAATATATATATAAAATGTTTTCCTGAGTATTAAAAGGCCAGACAGAGTTTAGGGTCTGCCAGAGTAAGTGATAATAGGCAATTTCTCTATGCCCACAGCATCACCAGGAAGCAATTCCAAAGCAATCACTTTGCCCACTCCTTTTTTTGCTGTAGGACAATGTAAGTCGCAGACAGGTTTATAGCACAGGTTGAAAAGGTTAGTCTTTTCTCTTTTGGACCCAACAGGATACTTACACCCACTAGCTACAGTACTACAGCAAATAAGGTTGACACTTCAAAGCATTCAAAACACGTGAGCAAGACCCTCAAGAAGTAAGATTTCAAATTAATCTCCTTTTGGAATTTTTATTTGATTTCTGGTTTATTTTTGGTTTTTTGGGTTTTTTTTAAAGCTACTGGCTTTGTAGCTTTTGCACAAATATTTCCACTGCCATGATGCTGAGAAGATTTTTTTCTGTTCTTGAAAATGAAATGCATAATGTACTGTGTTGGAAGTTGGAGTATGGATAAATGAACGGAGACTGAGAGCTAGGACAGGAAAAGGAGGACAGAAGTAAAAGCGGACAAGAAACAAGATATAGGGAGAGGAAGAAAAGCTGAAATAGGCTGGGAATGAAAGATAAAAGAGAAAAAAAATTTTTTGGAAGTGTGGAACAACCTACTGAAGTTAGGCAAACAACATATACCTGAACTTGTAAATATTCTTCAGGGATCCACATCTTTATACAGCCGCTAAGCAGCAGTGTAAACTAAGTGTCTTTCTCTGACAACAGAAGCATCAGCACACTAGCATGCTAGCACACTGTACCTTTGCTCAAGAGATCATTTGGATTTCTTTTAATGATTTTTTAATTTTTCCTTCCAATGGAAAAATGTTATCGTGTCAAAACTGTCACCATTTATTTGCAAGCATGAATTTAAATGGGATGAATTTTAGAATGTATCAAAACCATTCATGTTCAAAAAGAAAATGAAAAAAATCAAGGTATTTTTTTGCAAAATTACCACTGTTGAGAAATTTATATTAAATCACTATTAAAATTATTAAACATTTCTAGGTTGATGCAAAAAGGAAACATTAAAAATATTTTAATTCATGCCATCTCAATTATTTTTTGGAAGTTAGGGATTTCAATTTTCAAGATACATGTAGGATGGGAAACTTTTAAATCTCAGAAATTCTCAGAGGATGAAGAATTTTTTTCTAAGTATTAAGTCAGCAAGGTATCCAGAGAAAAGAAAATCTGTAACCGCAGTCCAAAAGGGGAGATAATAAATTCCTGATAAAGTCCTGATTGTACCAGGGCATTGTGAGATGAAGATCCTGGCAGGACCTCTGTCAAAAACATAAGGGAGGTAGTGCGTGAAAGCTGTGCTTTATGAAGATATATGTTGTACTTTCAAAGGGAAAAAATACCAGTATTCCCCTTCTCTTATCTAACCTCTCTTTTCTACAGGAATAAGGAAGTTAAGTTCCTATTAGATTCCCTGCTTCTTTGTTTTTACTAAATGGCCAAATACAAGAACAAAGCAATGACCTTCAGGTTTTTTAGCTTACAATTTTGTCCTTTTTAATCTTCTGGCCTATTCTTCAGCAGTAGTGGGAAATGAAAAAAACATTAGTAAAATACTGTATTATTAACTTTGTGGCTAACAAGCAGACTTCTCTGCATTCTCCATAAACTGTTGCAAGGTTTTTCATAGTCCAGTCCATGCTTTGGTATCTCTCTGCTATAAAGCCGAAGCACCTGTAAGAGATTTAGAAACATTCAAGCCTTAGTGCTGTTCATGGTTTACATCTAAGGAGGATGTATGCTTCCCTTAATGCCATTGTATTAAAAAGTGAGAGGAAGGTACAAAAGAACTAGCCTGCCCTCAGAAAGAAGTTCCACTCGCTCAAATTTTAGTTTTCCAGGATGAGGCTTTGGGTAGGGACGATGGAAAAGTACATCCTCACTACATGGTGCTAGGTAACTGGGAGAGATCTCCAGTACAGTGAGACCAGGGAGAGATTCCCTGATGTAGGGACGATCCAGAAGAGAGTTGTGTTCAGAGGGATCTAAGTATTTCTGGATCACTAGATTCTTCAAGTGCAAACTTTGTATCTGAAGGTGATGTACCCTTCACTTGTCTCTCTAGCCATTTCCCTATTATTCTTTTCAGCACATACATACCTATACCAAATGGTAGTTGCAGTCTTCAGGACACACATTTTTAGATCCATACACACTTTATCTCCAGTTTAAAATCTGGACATAAGGGATACAAATTCTAAATACACAGGTTTTCAACAAACAATATGTTTGTTCTCCTTATACCATCATTTACTCCTATCTCAGGAAACTGAGACATTGTAGAATTACCTTTTTACAGTGAATCATTTTATCTTTTTTTTCTGTGCTCTATCTATTTTTTGCAGTTACTGATTATCATCCATTTAGGTCCAGATACCCCTGATAATTCCTGCTTTGTTTTCCACAACATAATGCATCCAACAGGACAGTAAGAGAAAACCATTCACAATAAATATGTGCCGAGCAGGCATGTGTGACTGTCAAAAAAGTGTGGTGCTGCCAGGTGGAAGATTCCTTCCATCTGCTCATCAGCAAACAGGGGTAAAATTTATTTTCAGATGGTTCAGAAGCAAAAAATACCAGACAGAAGAGGACCAAAAGTGATAGATGGTCTTTTCTTTGTCACCCGAAACATATGCCAAATGTATGCCAAGGATGCCAGCTTGGCATCCTTTGCAGTGTAGTAGGGTAACCCAGACACACACACAATTTGAGTAAAGAATCACCTCATGTTAGGCAGGAAAACAGACTGAGGACTGATGAGCTACGGAAACGCCTGAGTTGCTTGACTCAAGAGTATTTATATGTGCGTATGGAGGGCTCTATTACTATGGGATTGATGGCTTGGTACCCCATTGTGACAGTAAGCTTGTGCATCTTTTCTTTAAAAATTAAGTAAGAAGTCTTGTCTTCTCAAAACAATCATAACCTGGGAAAAATTCGGAGAAATCAGGTACAAAAAGTTAGTTAATCATATGGCAAAAAAGGATAAAACCCATTTGTTTAGTGACTATGGCATGCTCATCAAGTAGGTTGGAGATGTGATTGGACTTCTGCCCTAAACTGAGAGATGCTAACTTAGGATCCTAACCTAGGTGCCTAACCACTACAGATTTGTATTTGCAGAATTATTAATAACTGCTTGTGACTCCATTATAACTCCTGGAGAAAAAAGGGCTTGGTAAAGCAGATATATAAGGAATTTTGGTGCTGATTTTTAATTTTATTGGAACGCTACAAAATATTTATTCTTTCTCATATGCATAGTAAGGAATTTCAAGAGTTCTAAAGATGATCAGATCTTCTTTTTAATTTCTCCCAACTCCACTAACTTTCATGCAGAAAATTAACTTTATACATTGAATGAACTGATTGAAGTAAATGTATGGTGAAAGAAAAAATGGAAAGAAGCCCATTTTGTGGTTTGAATTTTTTAATTATTAGACATAGAATGACTTCCAGAAGGTGGTTTATCTTACTTGTTCAGATACATGATTTTTTCTTTTTTTTTTAAATAATTTTCAAAAAAAGGATTAATCCTGCTCTCATTTAAAGTATATGTTTTCTGTTTGTCTGTTTCTGACTAACCTCACAGCTCAGTAGAAAACTCTGGAGCATATAAAAACAGTAAAGTATAGTGATAAATTTCACTTTTTTCACTTTCAAAAGCCATAAAACTATGTTTTGGGACAATCATCACACGCAAATGTTCAGTTTCCCTGAAATGGAATTCATTCTTGGCAAGCCATTCACTAGTGCAGGAACATTTTTACTCCTTTCTTTAAACTGGTAGAAAAAGTTGTTTTATTTCCACCTTTTTATTTTCATTCATTACAAAACTGAATTCCAAATATAAGTAAATTCTATGCCTATCTAAAAATGTCTTGATATTTTGATGAAAATAAGAGATTGATTCTCCTTCCTTGTCTTGACTAAGTCAGTGCTCACTGCTCAGTGTAACAAATCTTAAGGTTAACCTCAACAGAAGTCAATCAATACATCTTTATTATTCTGTGTATGTGTGTAAAACATCAAAGACTAACTGACAAGAGACAGCTAACATTTCATTTCTAGGACAAGAACCTGTGAAACCTTACTGTATGGTTAATGGCTGAATCTTAAATAATTTTAATCTCTTCTTATATTTCAGTGCCTGAAGAGCTCAAAAAATTGAAGTACATATATGAAGTGAAAGAGAGAAAATGTGAGTGCAGGAAAAATGAAAGACCTAAAAAATCTGGGTAAATTTATAGACCTGTTATAACCATCTTTCACTATGAGGATCTTCATTATATTAGCTGCCTTTTGTGAGCATGTGCTTCTAGGCAATATTTACCTTATTCAGGCTGGTTTGTTTTCTTTTCTGATGAAATGTACATTTCAGAAACATCTCTAGTTGGTTCAGAGGAAGAAGTCAGTCTTAAATGCCTGCTTTCAAATCCTGTAGTATATTGTATGTATATGTACAGTTGAAAGAACAGCTTTCCCAATGCGTGAAATGATGCTGACAAATTTTGGCACTTCAAATGGGAAATAAATGAAAAATCTTGTCTAGTAAAATATACACCGTCTATGTTAATTTGGTATGTCATTAGCATTATTTCATAAGACAGTTACTCTATAAATAAGTTGATTTAATACCAGCATTATTACATGATGAAAATATAAGGGTTTTTTAAATCATATTTAAGTATTTACAGAGCATTGTTATCTTTTATTTTCCCTAATTCCCTTTTCAAACTGTACTTAAATTTTCAAAATAACATTATTCAACTTTTTTTTATTATAAGAAACTAAAGTTAATGTGAACATAATTGATACAAGAAAAAAGATGTTCTTAAAGATTGAGAATGTTGTAGTCACAACATCAGGTCTTTTGGTGTTACCTGTTTGTAAAGAGTTTTCTGACATCCTTTAATATTTACATTATATAAGACCTATAGTCAAATCACTTTGAGACTTTATCAGGATGAAGCAATTGGCCTAGTGTTATATAGAACAGAATTATTCAACTGAAGCTATAGAAGTGAAGACCTCCGTCCCATTGCATTTGAAATTGGTGGGGACCTTTTCCATTTCAGATTAATAAAAATTGCAAGGGAATGCATATTTGTAGTTTAGAGAGCTGGAGCTGCTACTCGTTTGTAGAATCAAAGGTGGCAATGACCGTCTAATTTAAACGAAAATAGTTACTAATGTTTACTGTGTGACTTAAGTCAATAAGTCTCAAGATACTTAGCTATAATATATCTGAATCTCTTCAGTTTAATAACTGGTTATTTAAAAATACTTTACACTGAAAAAAACTCTTTCAGAACTTGTGTTTGACTATTATTACTGGAAAATCAAAACTGGTTATAGAAAGAACTTCTTTCGCAGCATTTTACTATTTTAGTGTTATTCTTTTCTTTAAGTGTTAAAAAGATACACTCTTCAGAAATCCAGTTGTGATTATTTGAATGTGTTATCTGTGTCTCTTGTTCTCAGCTGCCTTTGTAAAGCTTCTGGTCTTCCTCCTGAAGGAACTTTCTGCAGTTGCTCAGCTCCTTAAGAGCAATCTTCAGCTTTCCAGGCAGTTTACCCTTTTGCCTGAATGCCTCTTTTGTTATATTCCTTAATTAATTAGCTGCTCCTGAGTACCTTCTCTACCCTTTCTCCACAATTCCTTAACGGCTGTCACAGGGCCAGGTATACAAACGCCACTTCTCTGAACAAGTGATGTTGCTCCATTGCTACTCGTCTTTTGCTATTGTGGTACCTCTCACAGCTGCTAACTAGATGGAATTGGCTGCCTAACCCACAATAGTTTTGAGATCTGATAGCTAACGTCTCAAATGAGCAACTCATAGCTTGGCAGGTTTGAAACAGCTTCTTCTGCTGTACTGTGTCCATCCACTGAATGCATTGTTAGGAAAGGTCAGAAATCTGACACTGACCTAGCGCTGGCCTAGTGCTACCTTCCCATAGAAAATAACACTACTTGGCCATAGAAAATATATATTTTTCTGTGAAGCTTTCTAATAGCAAGAAGTCCACTGCATGACTGAGACTGCAGAAAATATACCCAACAGTGAACAAACACAAGATACCAGTAATATCCAGTCAAGTCTAGATTTCCATTTTGGTTTGCTTTGGACAGTTGCACTAGAGCAGTAGCTTCTAACTAAGGTATAATCCCTCCATTACTCATAAGGTATCCAAAGTTATATGCCAAGGCAAAAAACAAGCTGGTTTTGAAGGAAATTACAGTTAAACCATCTTTCTTCACTGTATGCAGTACTGCTGTCAACTTCTTGTATTCTAATTGTCAAATATCTTAATTCTTATGTTCCATCACATTTACATGAACAGTACTAAGAGAATACCAGTGCTACACTTCCAAACTCAATCCCCCTCAGTTAGGTCTCCTTGCTGTGCTCTGTTCTTGTAGCAGATGGACTATGGTGGAAATCTGTTGTTTATAGTCACCTAAAATCTTCAGCCTCTCTTTGAATATGTAGCGCATAACATTAGAGACAACTTTCTTCAGCTGATTCCTACTAGGTTATATATATATGCCCCAATCCAGTGTTTGCACACCTCTCAAATTAGGTGCTATGAAAATTGTGCTTGTTTCGCAAATGGTGCAGGAGATGTTCATGTTAATATATTCCAAAAAGTCTCAGACTTGTGACCAGCATCCATTTCAGACAAGGAAGGCTCACTTAGCTACACAGAGCTAAGCATAGAATCATAGAATCATAGAATCATTTAGGTTGGAAAAGACCTTTAAGATCATCGAGTCCAACTGTTAACTTAGCACTGACAAGTCCACCACTAAACCATGTCTCTAAGCACCACATCTACACGTCTTTTAAATACCTTCAGGGATGGTGACTCCACCACTTCCCTGGGCAGCCTGTTCCAATGCTTGACAACCCTTTCGGTGAAGCAATTTTTCCTAATATCCAATCTAAACCTCCCCTGGTGCAACTTGAGGCCATTTCATCATCTCTGTCACTGATGCATGTGGGGAGAGGTGGGTGGGAAGGGAAAAAATCACCAAAGATGAGGAAAGTAGGAATGCTTAAATAATTTGCAGTCTGTATTTGGAAGCAGTAGCTGCCCATTAAGTAAGGAGGCATTTTACTAAATAGTTCTCTGTCTGAGCCAAGTAAAAACATGTTTAAGAGAAACTGTGGTGGGTTAACCTTGGCTAACAGCCAAACTCCCACCTAGCTGCTCTCTCACTCCCACCCCAGTGGGATGGGACAGGGAGAAAAGAATAAGAATGGGAGTGAGAAAGCTCATGGGTCAAGGTAAAGACAGGGATATTGTTTATCGTTACCATCACGGGCAAAACAGACTTGAGTCAGGGAAAATTAATGTATTGCCAATTAAAATAAATATTTTCTGGTAGTGGTAAACAAAAATACAAACATATAAAACAACACCTTTCCTGCCCCCTTTCTCAGGCTGAACCTCACACCTTCAGTCCAGACTCTTCTACCCTCCCCACCCTTGACCCAAGCTGCACAAGGGGCATAGAGGATGGGGGTTATAGTCAGTACGCAACTGTTTCTTTCTGCCACTCTTTCTTCCTCATGCGTTTCCTCAGGTCCAGCGTGTGTTGTCCACAGGCCACAGCTCTTGTCAAGAATACCCACCTTCTCCAGTGCAGGTCCTCCACAGTCTGCAATGAATAATCCAGTGCCATGGAGCATCTCCTCCTCCTCTTCCTTCTTCTCTGACCTTGGTTTTCCCTCTGCTACTTCTCACTCTACTCCCCCACCTCTGCCTGTCCAGCATTTTTTGTCCTTTCTTAAATATACTTTCCTAGAGGTGCTACCAGTTTGGCTGAGGGGCTCAGCTGCGTCCTGTGGTGGGTCTGTTGGAGCCAGCTAGAACTGGCTGGAACTGTCTGTGTCCAGCACGGGGCAGCCGCTGGCCTCTCTTCACAGAGGCCGTCCCTGCAGCCCCCCACTGCCAGAGCCTGGGCACCTGCACCCAGTGCAGGAAGACATCCGTAAAAATATACAGCATATGAGAAACACTGAGGAATGTGCATCTGGTCTGATGTGGAAGAGTAGTCTTGCAATCGTGTGGGACCTAGAGGTTGGATTGTTGTGTTTGTGTAAATATCTCAAAGATAATTAGAAATAAAACAATTACAGTTTGCCAAGCACCAGAATTCCATCTATTCTAGTGTGAACCTCTTGAAGGCTTTACATTGCTCTGACATTGTGGCATGACAAAGAAGGACCTATGGAAGAAAGGACAGTGGATACCAGCTGACAAAGGACAGGGCACTGAGCTTGTTCTGTCGTAAACACCACAAACCAAAACAAATCCTTGCAGTTGAAAAAATTTCTAGTGCCAGCAAGGTATGCCCAGATTGTGAGCATAGCATCATTGGCTGTAAGGAATTTTTTTCAGAGTACCTGTGGAAAACATGTCAGCAGAAGATGAATAGAGCATTAATTTTTGAGCAAATTGATCCCTAGAATCTGATCATTAGATGAGAAGAAGCTCACACAAAATCTACCAGCCTTAGTGTCAGAGGAATGGAAATTGGCAAACAAAAATTTTTAAAAGGGCCTCAAAGAGTGATCTAGGCACCTATAAGTCTAGAAAAAGGAGTAACAAAGATGACAAAGTTTCAGGAGATCTTGTGATACTGAATGACAGTGGTAAAATCATAGAATCAGTCATAGAATACCAGACTGGAAGGGACCTCAAGGATCATCTGGTCCAACCTTTCTTGGCAAAAGCACGGTCTAGACAAGGTGGCCCAGCACCCTGCCCAGCCAAATCTTAAAAGTGTCCAATGTTGGTGAATCCACCACTTCCTGGGGAGATTATTCCAATGGCTGATTGTTCTCATTGTGAAAAATTGTCCTCTTGTGTCCAGTGGGAATCTCCCCAGGAGTGACTTGTACCCATTATCCCTCGTCTTTTCCATGTGACTCCTTGTAAAAAGGGAGTCTCCATCTTCTTTGTAGCCACCCTTTAAATACTGGAACATGGTGACAATACCAGTCCTCTCAGCCTTTCCTCATATGGCAGGCTTCCCAGTCTTTTGATCATCTTTGTGGCCCTTCTCTGGACCCTCTCCAGCATGTCCACATCTTTTTTGCATAGTGGGGACCAAAAGTCAACACAGTATTCCAGGTGTGGCCTGACAAGCACTGAGTAGAGTGGGATAATGACTTCTTTATCTCTGCTGGTGATGCCCTTTTTGATGCAACCCAGCATCCTGTTGGCTTTCTTTGCCGCAGCAGCACACTGTTCACTCATATTGAGCTTGTTGTCCACCAGGACCCCCAGGTCCCTTTCCACAGAGCTGCTCCACAGCTGGGTAGATCCCAGCCTGTGCTGCACTCCTGGATTATGTTTTCCCAGGTGCAAGACCTTACATTTGTCTTTGTTGAACTTCATAAGGTTCTTGTTAGCCCACTCCTCCAACCTATCCAGGTCTTCCTGCAGGGTGGATCTCCTTTCCAAAGTGTCCACTTCCCCATTCAGTTTGGTATCATCGGCAAACTTCATCAGGGTACACTTGATCCCATCATCCAGATCACTTATGAAGATGTTAAACAGCATTGGTTGGGCCCAACATTGATCCTTGGGGGACCTCACTTGTGACAGGTCGCCAGGTTGAAAAGAAGTTATTTACCACCACCATCTGGGTGCAGCCTATCAGCCAGTTCCCCACCCACTGCACAGACCACTTGTCTAGACCATGATGCATCAGTGTCTCAAGAAGGAGGCTGTGGGAAATGGTATCGAAAACCTTGGAGAAATCCAGGTAGACAATGTCCACTGCTTGCCCCACATCAACCAAGCAGGTTACTTTGTCATAGAAGGTGATCAGGTTTGTCAAGCATGATTTGACCTTGGTGAATCTGTGCTGGCTTTTCCCAATCACATGCTTCATTTGACTTATGATAAGCCCCCAGGAGGATTCATTCCATAACTTTCCCAGGGACTGAATTAAGACTGATGGGCCTGTAATTTCCTGGATGCTCCTTTAAGCCCTTCTTGTAGATGGGGGTGGCATTCGCCTTCTTCCAGTCTCCTGGGATGTCCCCCGATCTCCATGATTTCTCAAAGATTATGGAGAGCAGCCTTGCAACAACGTCAGCCAGCTCTCTTAACACCCTTGAGTGGATATTGTCAGGGCCCATCAATTTGTAGGAGTCAAGCTCCTGTAATAGTTCACATACCAACTCTTCCTTCACTGACGGTGGTTCTGTGTTTGCATCAACCTGGATTTTTATTCCCAAGGCGTGGAGCCCAACAGCGCTGATAAAGACAAAGGTGAAGAAAGTGTTGAGAACTTCTGCCTTTTCAGTGTTGTTGGTTACTAATTCACCTCTCCTGTTTAACAGTGGGCCAATATTTTTCTTCTGTTTCTGGTTGTTGTTTACATACCTGAAGAATGCCTTCTTGTAGTTTTTGACATCTCTGGCCAATTTCAACTCAAGCTGAGCTTTTGCTTTTCTAACTGCATCTCTGCACACCCTGGCAATGCCCTTGTAGTTCTCAACAGCTATTTGCCTGGTTTTTCATCTCTGGTATGCCTAAAATGATAGAAGAAATACTGATAAATGATCAGTAAATTATATGAGGAAACATAAGCCTAACTGTACACACAGAGTGAGGGACCTGAAATTATTACCACTGAAGAAAGAAGTCTCAGAGTTATTGTGGATAGTGCTTTAAAAACATCAGTTTAATGTTCAGTTCATCTGACAAATAGACGCCCAAGATGTGAAGGATTATTAGAAACAGAAGAGAAAACACAGGAAACCACAGTGTAAATCTAGTGATCTCACTTTTTAAAGTATTGCATTCAGATCTATTTCTAGTTCTAGACACCATATCACACAGCCAAAGGAAACCGTCAATGCTTTATGGCAGGAAAGATGATTCTGTGAATGCTGGATGTCCCAGTTTTTTGAAGGTAGGACATACGGGAGGAATTTTAGGTGAGATATGCCAAGCCATCTACAGAAGAGCCTTGTACAATACAAGCTGGGATTTTTTAATGTGTTTTATTTACTTTTTGTTTACAAATTTGCATCTAAAATTCTAACTGTAAGTCTTGCTTAATGCATGTCTTTTCTGTTTTTAGCATCAAGGCAATTCATTACTGTGGGAACAAGATTAATTGGGATAATTTGACAAATTAAGGCACATTATGCCTTTGGATCCTAAATCAAAATAAAATGGCTTGTGGAACGACTCTTGAAGAACCAGAGCCCCAAGACTGGGCCTGAGGAAGGTCTTCTGCAACAATGAGAGACGCTTCAGGAAAAAAAGAGATGAAAGCCTTCACTTACACACAGATCGACAAGAGCAAGATGTAAATAACATGGAGATGCTCATTTGCTTATACTACTGTCGTGTTTTAAACACAGTCCACAACTAAGCACCATGCAGCCTCTCTCTCACCCTCCCCCCTGCCCCAGTGGGATGGGGGAGAGAATCGGAAAAAAAAGTAGAACCCATGCATTGAGATAAAGACAGTTTAATAGGACAGCAGAGGAAGAGAAAATAATAATAATAATAATAATAACGATAAAAGAATGTACAAAACAAGTGATGCACAATGCAATTGCTCACCACCTGCTGATTGATGCCCAGCCCGTCCCTGAGCAGCGATCGCTCCTCCCCAGCCAACTCCCCCCAGTTTGTATACTGAGCATGACGTCATATGGTATGGAATAGCCTTTTGGCCAGTTTGGGTCAGCTGTCGTGGCTATGCCCCCTCCCAGCTTCTTGTGCACCTGGCAGAGCATGGGAAGCTGAAAAGTCCTTGACTAGTATAAGCACTACTTTGCAACAACTAAAACATCAGTGTGTTATCAACATTATTCTCATTCTAAATCCAAAACACAGCACTGTACCAGCTACTAGGAAGAAAATTAACTCTATCCCAGCTGAAACCAGGACAACTACCAACCAGAAAACATTTAGAACTGATACTGAGTACTTTGCTATATCAAAGGTGTCAGCAGGTTTCCACCAATGACTTTGAAGGGACCATGACATGCAGTTTAATTCTTCTAATCCTCAGGTAGACACTGTTCCCACTATCATAAGGGTGCAGATGGCAACTGAGATATTTCACTGGAAAATGTGAATGGTGTAGAAGGTACTGATAGTTTGGTCTCCAAGCTAGGGCAGGGCAAAATGTCTGTAGTTTGGGGGCACCTTTGGGGAGGGTAAAAATGATAGTCTGAATGTAGACAAGCAAAAGTACAAGTCTTCACCTAACAGCAACAACATATATGGGGAAATTCATGGCAGGATGAGCAGAGACACCACCATAAAGACATTCCTACCCAACCAGGAAGATGATCGAAGCTTCAGGGGAGCATTCAGCAATGTAGAGAAATGTGCCACTAATTAGTGCTAATTATTTACCCAAACCAGCATCTAATCATGCTGCTATGCAAAGATATCCACTGCAATGGGTAAAAAAGTATTAAGAATTATCTAAGTGAAGATTAAGGAGCCTTATTTGTGAGATACTATGGCAATCAACATAAAACTAAGTTGCCCATGAATATCTTTAATGAAGATGTTGACAAAACTATTGTAAAATTAAGGAATGAAAACTACAGACCGTAAGTTCCCATGTCAAGTACATAACTAACACTGCAGAGCCATTCATTAAAGCAGAAAAGGAGACCTTGGCCTAAATACAGATGCAGAAAAAGCTTACAAGCTTACAGAAAAGACGTGTCTTAGTTGACATCAACCATATACAGATTAATGTCATTGTCATATGGGTCCTGCCAACCCATCTCGAAAGCACAAATCTCGGATCTGCACACTGAACACAAAACTGGGGAAGCTGAGATGCTTGTGTACGTGTTCTCCTGGCCACTTGATAAGTGAACTTTGATATGGAGCTAAATCCAGAACTGCTTTGTGTATATAAGTCTAATCTATACAAAACAAAAATGAACTATGGATTATGATTGTCAGAACTGCTGAGGATAGGAAGTCAGAGAAAATAATTAAGGTTATTACTACAAGGTGGCTGAGAGCCATATTCCTAGCTGTTTCTACTACACTAGCAAGAGGAAGCTTTTTACACTAATCCGTATTCAGTGCAAGGAGATGAGGACAGTGATTCCTGTGTTTGGGATGATGTTATAAGTCATTAAAAATTGTTACCATGTTGAAAAAAAAAAGCATGGAAATCACCTGAAAGTTGGAAAACCTTAGACAAACACCAAATACATGTACTTCACATTAGACTCAAATGAGGCTGTGACATAAAAAATGCTATAGTTTTTGACATGGTATGATAACATGGGTCAAACCTGGCAAAAGAACACCTTTTCTGATGCACAGGAAAATCTGACTCCCTGGAAAAAAGTAGGAAAACTAGGGGGCAAAGGAAAAGAAGATCTATGCCCTCGCACTGGATCATCATTTTCACTTCTGTAAACTAATCCCAAGTGAGGTGTGTGCTGTAGTATTGGTGCTGGACAGTAGAGGGCACTGCTTATTTGTTCTGAAGTGAAGGGAAAAAGAGGCACTCCTGAACGCGTGTAGCTTCGCGGTGTACCCTGCCCCTGGGGCCATGCTGGGCTGTTGCAATCTTTTTCCTGTGCAGTCCTTTAAATTACCAGAAGTTGATGCACACTTCCATTGGGCAGGACAAATTGGTGATAAAAAAGAAATCCCTCTGTCTCCCACATCAGTACGTATTGTTTCTGCAGCTCCAAGGCATGCCTACAATCCCTTACAGTACTTGGATCAGTGTTGGAAAACAACAAACTTGCAATTTACAACACAGCTTTTTGAGGAATGAGTGTTGCTGCTTTTACATTGTCTTGGAGCAGAAACCAGCAGGTACTCTCTACTCACTCTTTGCAGGTGTTAAATATTGTTTCATTCATGTTCATTTTTTTCTTCACCTGTCTAAAGGTCTCACCTTAGCTAAATGCTTTAACTTTTGTCAACACAGACCTGGTCTGAGAAACTGTCGTAAGGAAGCTGATTCTCCCGTGCAACTTTGGAAGCTAAAATGGTCATAGAACATGGCATATGACATGATTACAGTAACACCATGCATTAGGGAGCACTTATTGCTTGAATCAGACCTACTGTAACTGTTGTGACTTGGCTGGAATTAGAAAAGTTTAGAGTTTAGAGCAGAGGCTGAGGAAACTGACAATGATGCTACATTTGTAAAGCTATAAGGTTGGGAAACTCTTAACATACAAGGAAAACTGTGCTGTTGATGAGAATCTACACAAAACCTGAAAATTATTATGATCCTACAAGAGAAATTAAACTTTGGGGAAAGGACAAACATTATCTTCTGGCATTATCATAGATCCCAATCTAAAATATGTGAAGTCTTCCGGAGAGCAGGTTCTGTTTTGAACATGAATAGTTGCAGTCATAGGTGCTCTGTAGAAGTACACTCTTATTGTTTTTGCTACACTGGTGAAAAAAACCCAAAACCCCACATGTGCACACCGAATCAGGCTGTTGAAGTAATATGTGATAGTTTCTCTTTATTTTCTATATCTGTCCTGTAGACCAGTATCAAACGCATGCCTGCATTTAATTCTGCCTAAAGATCATGGATTTCTGTGTGGTTTTGTGTGAGAACAAAAACTTTATAGAATAAGTAGTCTAATAATTGTAAGAAATGCTGTGTATATGTGTATTTTGCAACCAGTACTTTTGAAGACTGATGTGCATGGTTCTCTCAGGAAGCCTGGACTCCAGAATTGCCTGGATGGCATTACTACTCTTGGAAAGATTGCTGGAGGTCATGAGAAGCATACACAGGCATCAGTTCAACTAGGCTGAAACAAAATGTTGTCCAAATGTCTCTACAGAGAAACAGGCATGCCTTTCCTGAAGGGGAAGGAGGAGCAGAGAACAGTGTCTCACAGAAAAGTAGAACCTGGCCCAAATGATTTCTCTGCAATTACATTCATTTCGTGAATACTCATGAAGATTCGCAGACAATTTAATTGTATTTAATGTCCTGGCCAGAAACTATATTCCAATTACACTGATTTGGAGCTGCTACAAGCATCTCTTCATGGACCCACATGCCCATCCTGGACTGTTGTCAGCTAGTTCTTAAGGAGGAAAAAAAAATCTTTGAACATAGTCACCCAAGATCTTACATTATTCGGTTCTGTGTTAACTATACCAGTGATGACTGGAGGCTTAGATTGACTAGGAATATTTTTTACCAATAATCATAACCATTCTAAGAGGAACATTATGTTTGTTTTCCAGATAAAGTACTTTTGAAAAAAAGTACTGAGAGAAGAATAAGCACAAGAAAGTGCTTATTTGCATCTTGGCTACACAAAAATGGAGATCCTGCTGTGGAAGACACAGATTCAAAACAGCCATATATAACTTGGTGACAGTGTGAGAAAACAAGGACTCAGAAGGGTGGGGATCTGAATTATCACAGAGCTGCTGAGATTCCTTCTGCTCTCATATGACAAGGGTTATATGCCAAGAGCAAAATATATAAGACAAAACATCACTTTGAGTGCTTGTTCTTCATTAGGCACTTCACCAGAAGATTGAAATGCAAGGGCAATTATTTCATTAACAGAATTTTAAATTTAAAGCAGTTTGTATATACATGTTTAAATTGTCAGAAAATAGGTGAAGCCCTGATAGTGATGTGCTTAAAAATACTGAACAACTTGGTATGAGATTCACTCTTCCACATATCATATGACAGAACAGCTATGAACTAGATATGTGGTGTGACGTACTCATTTGCTGTGCTGAAGGCAGTAGAGGAAAAAATATGAAGCAGCCTAATGAAAAGTTAGATCAAAATTCTGACTTAAAGATAAGCATTGGTTGCCACAATAGGATATTCAGATTTAAGGAACTTGAAACTCTTCTGTTACTTCCTAGTGGCCATTTGACATATGCAATACCATGAAGTGATATAACAATCTGCTCTTTCCCAGGTTCATAAAACCTCACAACTTGAAATGTCAATCCATTTGACAGTGTAGCACTTGAGTGTCCTGAAATCACCATTATGATAAATGATTTCAGAAAAGACGGAAGTAGCTTTTATATCTATGTGCTGATTTACGGTTTTCAGAGAGAAAGCACACACCGTATTACCTGTATACTATCTTCAAGCTAACTGAAAAGTGGAATATGTTAGTATAACTTTGAAATAGAGTTTATAGATGACTGATATGAAAGGCAAACCTTTACTACAGACTTTCCTTCATTTAGCGTCTTCTGAATTGTTGTTTTGAGCAAAGGTCTAGCAGAGCTCTACTGGACCTTTGCTCAAAACAACAATTTAGAAGACGCCAAATGAATTTCTATATGGAAAGAGATGTGCTAAATATTGTTAGGTTATGTATGCCTAAGCCTAGAACATCAGTCCAGATGGTTGAACTTCAACAGATGCCAGAGAACTACAGAACTTGCATAAATATGTGATGTCAAGTGTGGGAAATCACAGTGAAGTTTGTCTGTGCAAGTATGAAAGCCTGAGTATTTTACAAAAAAAGGAGAATTGAAGTTCCCAGTCTTTTACAGTTGTGTTAAAAAAAAAAGACGACCATGTTCTATCTCTCCATCCCATCTATCAGATAGCTATGGAATATTTCTTGCAGGTACTTGCAAGATGTTTCAGAACATCTATTGTAAAATATTAAAGATAGTCTTTGCTATCTCCAATCTAATGGGTTTCAGAAGATTGATGTCAGAATAAGAAACATAACAAAAAGGCTACGTACTCATATTCAGCTCTCACAATACAGCAGTGATGAAACATAGGGTTTCACAGTAATATTTTCTTCAGTAGAGAATGAATTAAAATAAGCATGCTTGTACTGTGAGAAAAAGCTATGCCAAAGATTTGGGACCTCCAGATGTATCAGGCGGCAGAGTGTGAAACAGAAAGCTAAATATCACATGTATTTGGTGCCACTACCTCCCAGAAATAGATGCTGCATATTTGTAATGAGAAACAATGATCACATGCAATGGTGGTGTCCTGAGAGATTGGTCCTGTGGTCATATCAAGTCCTCAATGCACACAGACACATTTGGCAGGGAAGCAGCCAGCACTTCATCCAAATTCCATGAGGGAAAAATTACAAGAGGCTCTGAGAGCCTCAGGCAGAGAGCCAGAGCAGGTGGAAACAGCTGAGCCATAGGATGTATCACAACCAGAGCTAACAGACTCCTGACAACAGCAGTGCTGATGTCTGAAGGTGCCTCAGAGTAACCAAGTATCATTGTGTGGGTAATAGTTTTCTCCTTTTTAGCCAAACAAAACACAATTTTGGATTCTTTTAACCAAACAACCACCTCTTTTAACATAATAGGAAAATTATTTGGAGAGCTTATGTTTGAAAGGCTCTGTTGGGATGCCTAGCAGTGAGGAGTTGGATGCTGATTAACTTCAGCGTCTAGCCCTGCTGGAAAATTCTTAGGCTCTGATTGTTGCATGACACACCTTGCTCACCACAAAACTCTATTTTAGGACCTTCACCAGAATATTTTTCAGTGTATTAGGTCTATACCTTGATTGAAATGAGATCACCGCCTCCTTTTTATCTTTGTGATATGCTCTTACATTTTGTTCCTTGTGAAGTTTGTGGTTTCGTGTCTCACAAATCCATCCATTACCACTGCTGACAATCTTCTACAGAAAACTCTCCAGCTTCTCTAAAACTTCCTCTGTCCATTTGAGACCCTGCTTTTTTCTTCTTTTGTTGGTCAGTCACCAAGAGGAAGACTTTATTGGCCTTTACTGTCTATTGATAATTCTAAACTAAATATTCTAAATATTAAATGGGTGATAGATGATGAAAAAATCTTACTATCAAAGGCAATCTGATCAAAAATAGTTTGCTATACAAGCAGGATATCTGAAATACATTTTTCAATGTCATTATAAAACAGAGTGAAAATGCAGTTATATTGATGTAGGTAATATTTAATCTTCTCTCTAGAAAACGGGTTTCATCAGTGATGTTGGATTTGTACTTTAGGCAGTAGCCACTACATTTGGAATCAATGACTACATATCTTGACTTTTGCCATTAGTTATAATAAAACAAATATGTATGGATTTTTTTTTTTTACAGTGAACATTTTACAGGACATGAGTTCAACATATGTGCGGCTCCAGACTTCATGAACATAATCCAAGCGTAAAACAGCACATTATCTCTGAAGTCTCACGTGTCCTTACTTTAAACTTTCCAGTTGGCTCTTGAAAAGCCTTGCTAAAAAAGAACTTTTGTATACAAATAATTGGAAGAAAAATGAGGATTCTTTGTTCTTACCTTGCCATAGTTTAAAAATATTTTTAAAAATACAGGAAATTATAAGGGCAGAACAAAACACTGTAGAACCTCTGTTTTGATAAAAATGAAGACCCTTTGATGTTAATAAAAAAAGGATTGCAGTTGTGGAGAAGTAGGCCCTCTAGCTGACAAAAACTAATGTCTGACTAGAACTTTTTAGAATGCAGTTATTTTAATGAAATAACATTTCAGTTTGAAATGTTTGAAAGTTAGAAAAGATGATTCCTTCTTTCCCCATCTTTCCCTTCTTTGTGTCCCATCTCCCCCCCCGCCCCCCCCCAAAGAGCTGTTTTTCAGTGTTTGCTTTCTCTTTTTTAGAACTGTAGTTGGATGTAGTAGAGTTATATATTTGTGAGTCATGAACATTTACGTTGCACAACATTTATGGCATGGCTAATTGTTCTGCTTAGATTCTTTAATGTTTTTTTCCAAGGCTGAATCTTCCTCCTCACATTTCTGCTGTGTTTTAAAATTAACTGAAGCAACTTAGGAGAATATTATCTGAATGTGTATGGCAAGTCAAACAGCTGCTAAGAGTGGAACAGCCAAGAAAGCTGTATAGAGAAGAGCCAGCATCCTTTATTTTTCTTGATGGAACCTTTTTGTGATTCTATGATGCTTTCACTACCTCTGAATATCTGAAGATTTTAGGATTTTGTCAGATGGCAAGTCTGCCCCCTTCATAGCAAGGAAAACAGACAACTGCTTGAAAAAAATATGCCATGAATGGCAAATGATCTGGTAGAGAATGAAAATATAATAATTTCTCCATAAATGCGATGATAGTTTAAATAACTTCCATAAAACACTTCTGTGCAACTGTTTTTATCATTAAACAGACATACATATGTGTGTACTTAAAACTGAGGTATCTACAGTGGCAGTTATTAAAAAGACAGAACCAGACTCTTCTCAGGCATGCACAGCAAGAGAGGCAACAGTCACAAGTTGAAGCAAGGGAAATACTACATATGAGGAACAGAAAATTCATGGTGAAGGTAGTTAAGCAGTGGAAATGGAGATTTTCTAAACCTGACTTGAAAAGGCCATGAGTAGCATGATCTAACTCTGAAGTTAACCTTCCTAGATGATCTCCTGAGATCTCTTCCAACCTTTTCTATGACATATATACAAATGCATACATACATAAGTGTGTGCGTGTGTGTGTATATATATATGTATTCTATAAAATAACTATTGCAATAGGTTTTCTGCTGAAAATCCCAATAAGGAAAAGAAAGAGTAGCATTATCTGCCCAGAGTCTTTTAAAATGCAAAGCTGAAGAACAATCTAAGGAAAAGAGATGTCCAACCAAGAGATCAAAGGCATGAAGAAGCTATTGAGACATTTCAGATGCATATCTACATCAAGGAAGGAAAACATCCTGTTTATTGTTTTCTCTCAGTAAATGCTATTTATTAAGGAATCACATGAAAAATTTTTTAAAAATAATATTTGTTTGTACTTATAGAAAAAGAAAAGCAGATTTGGACAAGGTAGGGCCTAGAAAGACAGTGTGTCCTACCTCATAGCCAAAACTGAAATTAAGTGATCTATCTTCTCCTTTTCAATCACAGGCACTAAAGCATATTTAGCTGAATTATTCTAGAGTGTAAATGCATTTTGTCAATTAAGAAGATTTTTAATCTGTGGTTTAATACTGAAAATTTAATCCATCCCTCTCAAACAAAAAAATCTTAGAAATATTTTTGGATTTCAACAAGTTGGAATCTTGAACTTTTGGCTTAAAACATCCTTTACAGTTCAGAAGATCAAAGTTCTGCAATTCATGCTGTGAAACTTTTTCTTCACTTATTTTTAAGTGATCAGAAATTTTTTCATCAGTTTGTTGAGAAGTGCTTTTGCTGAATCTCACATTTCTGCTACTGGGAGTGCAGCATTACTGAAAGAAAGTTTTAAAGAAAGCTTTTTGACTGGATGAAAGAATGATTATCTGTTCTGAAGTTGCCCTATTGAAACTTGCTACTCACACAATCTTAATCCTAGAAGGAATAAACATACCATAAAAATATAAAAAAGATTAATTTACAAACACTTAAGACTGATCTTAAACAAAAGTTCCTGTATAGTCTTACACACATGCTGATAGTATGTAATTCTGCACCTCTTACAAGAGTAATGCCTCATTGCCTGAGTCAGTCCCTGGGTGAAGACCACCTGAACGATGCTAGATTCAGGCAGCACAGAGGTGGAAAGAGGGAAATATTTAGTAATATAAATCACAACTAAGGCCATCTGTCCTGCAATTGTCAAGGCAGTAGACCGCCTCAGGCTCCTCCTGGGCTCTTCATCACTACCAGCTACCTGAATAGTAACAGCTGCTGCACTTTCTTTCATCTGTGGATAGTGAGGAGGCAGTATTCCAGCTTGTCAGATGCTAGTGTGCCCATGGTGAGCCATATATTTTTTATCTTTTGAGTCAGGGTATTACAGTAACACACTTCACACGGGAATACATTTCTATATATAGAAAAATTTCCGATGTTTTAACATTTAAATACAGTAGATGCACTTCAACAAGCCACTTTCTTTCTTTGATTAAATGCTGACTGTCTCAGTTATCAAATCAAATTTCAGGTCTTAGTTCTTGGTCTTCAAAGCTCTCAAGAGAGTGGATAAATTTAGCAATATAACCACTGTAATCATAATAGGGCTGGAAGGTTACATGAAGAGATCATCTAATTCAGCCTTCCTGCCAGAAGGCATAATCAACAAGGCCAGTATCATCTCAGGTATATATTGGTCCAAGCTATTTTTAAATATCTCCAAAAGAGGAGTTTCCCAGACTTCCCAGACAATCTGTTCCAATGCTTCACTAACTTTGATCACTATAAAAAAAAATCTGTATTAGTAACCTAAATCTTCCCTGTTGCAATTGAAACCCATTATTTCCTGTCCTATCCAACTTGAACATGGAAAACAGATTTTTCCTTTCCTCCATGCAGCAGTTTTGCATAGTTGAAGACTTTCATGCCTTCCTATCTTGAATCTCTTCTTTAGGTTAAACAACCCTGACTCATCAAGTCTTTCCATATAAGCCTTCTCATCAATTTCAGTGCTATCTTTCAGACTCTTTTCAATTGGTTCAAAACTGAACACAGTGGTACAACTAAAGCTTTACTTTAACTTCTGAATAGAGCAATTAAAAAGGCTGAAATAATAAAAAATACAGACAAAGAAAGTGATCTTTGCAGCTTAATTCTGATTGGGTATTAGTAAGGTAATACTTTCAAAAGACAGTTGAAAAGATATTATGAAAGTTGAGATATAAGGTAATAAGAACATGAACAAACATGGAAGCACATATTAGAAAAAACATACCAAAAGACACTACAAAACAAATGCCATCTGGATCTCAAGTGTTTAATGAGAGACCATAATCAGATGACACAAATAGCTATGATCCTAAGAAAGGCCATAGCCACAGTGATCCTCATCCACAGTGAAAAGGGAATAGTGGAGGACCTGAAGTAACAAGAATAAATGATTAGGAGTCTGCTTTAGCCATGCTGAGCTTCAGGTGATGTGTAGGTATTCATAGAAAATATTAGAGAGAGAATTGTGGCAGGAACTGAGAACTGGGCCGAGAGATCTGAGACCAGATTCTGAAACCTACAAACGTGACTATCGGTTCTATTCACCAGATATTTTTGCACATCCTGTCAATGGACCTAGAAGAAAGAGGAATTTAGCTATATTCCTAAAAAAACCCGTGGCCTAATTCTTATGCAGACCTATAAAAAGTACATGGCTGTCTTTCTTTGTCCAGAGCACTCTGTGGACTCAGGCTTCCCTCCCTCCCTTAAAGGTCATCCTGAGAAGTTAATATTTACTGTGAGCTTCTTCAGGTTTCAGTTTTACTGGGGAACCAAAGATTATGGTGGTCACTTAAAATATGGTGGTCTATCTTTCTGAAAGATCTGACAGGTCAGATATTATTATTATTATTTCTTTGAAGGAAGACTAACCAATGACCAAAAAAAAATCCTCCCCTTTAATAAGCTCTCTTTTTTTATACAGGTAGTTATCCCAAACAGCTTTAAGAATGTCTTTATTTTCACAACTGGTGGAAGAGAAGAAAGCTGAATCTGTTAGCCGTGTGTTAAATATACCATCCATTGACTTTTATTCCTCTACATGCATTTAGATCATCTAGTACAGAAGATTTTCTATAAGCAAGTAAATAAACCCAAATGTGCAGTCTTAATTCTGAAGATTGTGGAGAAGTCTTCCAGATGTGAATGGAGCCGTAGCTGAAACAGCAGTGTCCATTCAAATCTTAAACCTACTTCTAACAGTGACTCAGGGGTATGAACTCTCTTATCCCCTATTAATAATGACACTTCATTGCCACCATTAGCTATTTAATCGATTCATCCGAAAGCAAAGGCGATGGAAAAAAGGTGGAGAGGTGAGAGAGAAAACACGGAGAAGCAGAAATTAGGAACTGTTTCAGAAAAGAAAGGGAAGGGAGGAAACAGAGCAAGAGGGAGGTAATATAGTAGAAGAGGAAGCAAGTGGTAGAAATAGCAGTGTCTTTAAGGAGTCTTTTTAAATTGAATTGTACTGAGTGTACCAAACACCTGTTTGTATAGGCTCAAAAAATTAGGGACCTAAGCCCAAAGGAAATCTGTTTGTATTACAATAAATTAAAAAGTAGTCACTGTCATTTTGAATAAATCTTTTTAAAAAATGCAGTGAGTCACATTGCACTGACAGAGCATTTCAAATATGTAATATTAATGAAAAATAATTATTTTCTAGAATGAGCAATCATATGGGGGGCAAATCCAGTTCATTCATCAGCTCTTAAAGTTTTGGCAGTGTTATTGAAAATGCTTGGGAATTATAATCTCTGTCTTTAACAACTTCCCTACTCCCATATCCTGTCAGAGATTTCCATCTGAGAAGGTAAGAGCAGGCCAAGCAGAAAGTGTATTTCTTCCTAGATAGTTGTGAACTTTCCAGGATGTCCTCCATTTAGGAATCTTTTGACCTGGAGATGAATATACTTAGGGGTAACAGATCTTCTCCCTCCCCCCGCTTCTTTTTGGAATTTGTAGTAGCATAACAGATTTCTGGAGGTCAATTGAACAATATATGGGAAAAAAAAGCTTATTTTGTTTGATTTGTGCCTGCAATTGGTAGTCTCATTTGATGCCTCCTCACTTGTCTGAGCAGCAACTTCCTTACCCGTCCTCCTTGTTTCACTCATTATTTCATAGGCCATGATCCTGTACTTCATCAGTTACCTCTCTGTGGATTCCTTACTTGTAATTTCATAATTTGGATTAAAGAATCCAAATCTTTTTAGTCACTCCTCAGAGAGAGTTTTCTGTACACCTTTACTATCCTCCCCTGTAGCTTTTCAATCTTACTGTATACTTCTGAGGTGAGTGGGCTAGAAATATAAACTGTGTTCAAGTTCCTGACTAGTCTACATAACTCAGTCAAAGTGTTTTCTGTTTTGTCTTCCATTCCTTTGATTATAACTCTTAAAATTTGTTTGCTTTTCTAAGGACCTCAGTGTATTGGCCTAAGTTTTTCAGAAAACTAATTGCAGGAAATCCAGGATTTTCTGAGTGGTAACATATAGTTTAGAGACCATTGGTGTATATGAACAGTTAGGATTATTTTCCCATGTACATTACTTTGCATTTACCAACATTGATATTGTCTGACATTTGATCTCCCAGTCACTCAGTATCTTGACATTGTCCTGCAGTGTTGTCACCTAATTATTCTCTCTCTTAGATCATTTATGCATGTTATAAAATGGAGGTCCCAGGACCCTAGTGGTAACCTTTTCCAGTGTTAATATCAACCACTTTTTAACTCATTGCTTTCTATCTTTTAATTATTAGTCCATGAGAACTTAGTTTCATTACAAATCTTTACTGAAGAATCTTGTCAAAAAAATCCTGAAAAGCCAGTGTCAGATACTATTTTCAGCTTGGTCATTGATTCTTTGAATAAACTCCAAAAATATATTTACAAGAGGCAAATTATGTCTTCCACTTTACATTCACAGCTATCCATAGACTTACCAAGTCTATTTTTGATTTTAGTTTCTATCATTTTCTCCAGTATGGAAATCTGGCTTTCTAGTCTGAAGTTCCACAGTTCAGACTGAGAACCTTTCTATGAACTGAAACTTTATTTGCCACTACCCATGCTACCAAGGACATTTTATGTTTTAACTGAATCACTTACTGCAGAGCATTTTTTTCATATTTTAGTCCCTTTGAAACTCCTAGGTGAGTACCATCTGGTCCTTGCAACTTGCTACAACTCATGTTATTGATTTGTTCTTCATAAAAATATAAGAATGACTGCACTACGTCAGACCAAAGGTCTGTCTACCTCAGTATCATTCTTGGCCAACACCAGATGTCTAGGGAAGATTATAAGAAGGAAAGGTGTTACAATAGTTCCTCTCAATTCTCTCCTGGCCTTCAACTATTTGTGGTTCAGAGACTGCTGGAGCTCAAGTAGTCTGTTAATTTTGAAACTCCTAATTAATTTTTCTTCTGCAAACCTCATACTAGTTGAAGAGAAGGCTGGACTGACTTTTCACATCTGCAAGATCCCATGGCAAAGAGTACCGTACAGTAACTGTATACTGTGCACAAAGAACTAGATCCTTTTGTTTTGTTTCATGTTTTACTTCTTGCAAGGAATCTTATTCCCTTTTCAACATCTTCATTAAGTTTACAGGCACTCATTAAGTTCACAGACTTCCATCTTATCCATCCTTGATTATCACTTTTCCAAGCTGAAGCATTGTAGCTTTTTAGTTGTTCCTTGCATGGAATTCTTTCCACATACTTATGCAACCTTACTGACTGTCTGTCTCTGAACTTTGTGTTGGGTTGTTTTTGTGGTCTGCAAGCAATCTCCAAGCTACCTGCAAGTATTATGCCTTTTCAAATGCACCTTCTATTTACTTTTTAATATACTGCCACATTAGATAATTTCCCTATTTGAAATTAAGTCCCACCTCCCCTCACCTCTGCTCGCGCCAGTGCATGAATTTGTGACTACAGTCTATCAGTTACTGCAGAGTAGCTTTTTGGTAGTAAAATTTTGAATGGTACCCTAGTCAGTGCTGGGAGCAAGGCAAGCACGAGCTGTCTTCTCTTGGATTTGCTAACTAGCTGCTCCAAAGAGGTGCTTTCAGTATCTCTGGATGAGATACTGGAGTGTTGTCTCTGTCATGTCCTAACCTGATATTTAGCCAGGCTGTCTATGACTGAAGACTGCTATCATTCTTGAGTTTTCTTCTGCTGCAGCCTTTCTGGTTTGCCTTTCTGTGTCCCCAGTCACTATGACTATCATGCTTTGGAGAGGAATGGGGAAATCATTAGCATAACCCTGTATTACCCACTTTCTATTTATTCAGTCATAGGGACTGAACACTAGTGATTGACAGAGTTACCTTATGCCCTTTCTCATTTGACCCTGTTTATACTACAGTGCCCCCAGTATGGGCAAATGCTTGAATAACTTGTACCTTGTAATTATGATCTTACTACTTATTTTCCTTACATCATATTTGTAATATGGCTCTTAAGGCAATATCTTCATTTAAAAACAGGCATTCTACTAGAATGATCTTGCTTTTGGGAATCATCTAGGCATTTGGCCCCAATGAAGTGACTTTGTGGGGCTCTGTTGAACTGGATTGAAAATTAGATTCACTGCAGCCATGGTAAATGTCATATGAGGTGGGTATTATGCTTCTGGGAACACATTTTTCATCTGTCTTTCCCTACCTTTTTAGATGCATTTTCTTGCTCTCTTTGATTTGCCAACTATGAGGGTAGCAAATAATACTGATCAGGAGCTGACTCCCGAAGAAAAAGACTGTGCTGAGAACACTTACCTGTTCAGTCAGTGCCTCTCCTAATTTTATGTACTGGAATTTCTGGGAAAACACACCTCAAAGAAGAAAGCAAGCTTTTCTGCCTGTCTCTGGAAGACACTGACTTCCTCCAATTGCTCTCTACAGCCAACTTCTGTCCTCTCTTCCTCCAGCAGAGCTCAAGATTTTGTTGACCATTCATTTGGTCAAGCTGAGAAAGAAGGGAAGGAGAAAGTTCAGTCATCAGCACGTCCAAACAAAGGTAGGGTTAGTCCATAGTAGTCTGTAAGAGCTCTCATGGAAAATTATGCAAACCCCATGCCTGCAAACATAGATAAAAAAAGACTAGTTTAGTTTTGAATTAGTAAAGTTCTTACTCAGCAACCATAGGAAAACAAGACATTAATCTTGGATGACCTCCCTTTTGAATGATCAAAAAATGAATGGGAGAAAAATATTCAGGACAGAGAAAGTAACGGGGCAAGCAGTGAAAGAAAACTGGTGTGAAAAAGCTAACTTAAGCAATTTAGAAAAAAGAAAGAACGAAGAGGTATACTGACTAGTGAATTGTTTAATGAAGATGGATTGTTTGGTGCTTTTAATTTAGTCTCATAATGTGAGAACAAGAAGACACTCAATTACTCTGAGTGTTAGCAAATTTAAAAGTGATAAAAGGAAATAATTCTTTATGCTGTGAATAGTAAATCGTTGGAACCCAAATGCTCTAACATTCAGTTACTTGAGCAATTTAGATTGATTTGAACTGGGCCTTACTGAATGAGAATAAGCATAGATTTAGTTGCTATTTCGAAATACGGGAGCATAGTGAAATAGCTTCACTATATCTAGCATGCTTTTCAGGACATTAGAGTGCATTTGCAATTTGATTTCAAGAGCAAGTTCTGTCTAGGAAAACATTCTATAATGGATTGAAGTGTTGGACTTTCACAAAAAGTTCTGACAGTTTTTGGTGTTATATGGTCTCTCAAAGAGCAGCTATGGTATGCTGCTTAAGTCCTCACCTACAGTGGCAGATTCATTCTCTTGTGCTTTTCTTGTGAGGACTGTAATAAAATCCCTTGGGCAATTGAGCTGACTACTATAACTAAGTCTTAGATAAACACTACCACTTGTTTAAGGCACAGAGAATTAATCTTTCTTGTCTTATTGGCGTTATGCTTGATGACATTGCTCCTCATATTGAGGAATTAAAACTGAATTATTGAGGAATTAAAACTGTATTCTTGTTCACTGGACAGTTAGTTTATCTGCATGGTGTAAGTACCTATGAGAAGTGTGCTTGATAGAACAAGGTTCAAGCAGATTAAAGTGGAAAAACTGAGGTGAATGTTTACAACTGCCAAGGGCAAACTTCAGACATTAAGGCTTTCAGGTAAGTTTACACTGTTGGTGTGATGATCAGGTATTCTCAGGATTAGCTTCAACAGTCTGTTTCGGTCATTGACATAGTACAACAGACATTGCAGTGTTAAGATCCTGCTGTTAATGAGAAATGCCCTCCCTAGGGCAGGCCAGCAGTCCCTCTAGCCCAGTGTTATGTCAGGGGCAGGTCAGAGGATGCAAGCCATTACTCACATATTCCCCCAACTTCTACAGCTACTGTATTAGGAACATTGCAAGTTAGATCTTAACACACGTTTCTGTTATCCACATGTGAGCCTGTTGTTTATGACTTTGGTCCTGTTTTCTTCAGATCTGCTTCTACAGCCTCCTGGGGCAGCAAGTTCCAGATATTCTCCAACCACTGGTAAAATTGGTATTTTATTTTAAATTCATCTTGTACTAGCTTGGTGCCACCTTACTCACTGCCACAGCATGCACGTATTGCTGAGTTTAGTGAACAACAGCTCTTCATTTCTGTTTATCTACCCTTTTGAATTCGTAAGACCTGGTCGTATCCTTTCCTTGGCCTTCCCTCCAGAAAAAATGTTAATCTGTCCTTATGAAGTACCTACTCCATCTCCTTGATCATTTTAGTTTTTCTTCTCCATGTGCACATTTTCTATATCCACTACATCCTTCTGAGCTGCAGAGACAAAGGAGGCTCAGACTACTAGGATGTAGCCATGCCAGATGTGGCCATTGCCGCAGAAATGGGCTTAACTATGACTTCTGTGGTTGTAACTGCCAGTTTGGAGCACATCCTAATTCACCACCCACAAGAAGTCAGCAGCCTAAGAACACAAACCCATCAATTATCCTCCTACTCAGACTCTAAAATGCCTTACACAGGGCTTGTCATTTGCTGCCAGTCAAACTTCCACTTTAGAGACCCCTGTGACTTTTTTAGTTTCCACTGCTGACAGTTTGGTTCTGTTACAATGAAGGTGCAGCCAAGTCTTTCTAATATAGGCTCTTTCTTTCCTACACATGGAGATTATGGGTCCCTGCCTGCCCCTCAGACCATGCAGGATTTCAGAGAATGCTGCCATGCACATTGGAGACTTTAGTCCCCTACCTGGCAGCCTAAATTTAGCTTTCCAATTTTCCCTCCTACATTTTCCCTCTGTGATTGGACCAACAAGAACCAAGCTTCTCCCGTGCATCCTTAAGCAGCTTAAGTATTTGAATCCACTTAATTTATAATATAATAAAATGGTCTCAGATTTGGAAGATTCCCTTCAGTTTGGGGAAAGCTCGTGACAAAGACAGGCACTGTTACAGTCATGCACTTGTACATAAACGTGGTGGGAGGGGTTCTGTGATGGGTGGTAGGGGATTTTGATGTGACGGAATATGTTGGCTGAGGTTGCCTGCAGAACGTGGTTAGCTGAAGGGGAACTGTGAATATAAATACTTAATAAACATTTCATAGGCACTACATTCTTCCTTGTTTTCTGAAGAAACAATGTTCACATGGCCTGCAATCTTAATGGCAGAAGTGGAGGGAAGAGATCTTCAGCTCATCTGTGGAGGACAGGCTTAAAGACCCTGTAGTATTCCCACTGTAGCATAGGACATTTTAATGTTCGTCTCCTTCACCGTTCCGCTTCGTAGCATTTATCCCACTCTCTGGTTCCATGGTCACCATTTCATAGTAATTCTCTAAGGAATTTCTTTAGCACCTCTCTTTTACTTGCAGAGTCACAGATCTCTCCATTAGCATCACTGGACACTTTTTTGCTCTGCTTGCCCTTTCTGCTACCTACCCCTTTGCACTGCTGGGGCCAGCACTCAGGTTGTTCCTACAAATTAATATTTTTTTTCCTGAGCTGCACACTTTTTGCATGCATTGACATAATTAACATACACAAATCATAATTAGCATGTTGGAGTGACCTCTTGGGCGGATATCTTCTCAGCTTTGAACAAGCGGGAAATATGCAGAGCCATTTTGCAAATCCTGCCACGCATGGGATGCTGACACTCCTGCGTGCACCCTGAGGTGCCCAGAACTGTCGGTGCCCTGTGCTCAGGGTATTAATCGGCCAGCCAATAGCATAACAGCCAATCAAACAGCTTAAGTAACAAAGGCAGCATTGTATATTTACTCTGATTATCTTACTTTTGCCTAATGAAGCTGCTTTAAGGTTTCTCTCCTGGCAAGCATCCAAAATGCTTTTATCTGCCTGCATGCAGTGGGCTGTCAAGCTGAGAGAAAAAGCCTCTTTTGTGTGCAGAGTCTGCCTTTTTTTTAGAGGAGGAGCTGCAGAGAAAAGGGTGGATATCTCTGTGGTGCCTTGACTTTCATATGTTGAAGGAGGCCTGTAAGGGTGTCTTTTTCATAAATGTTCTGATTTTTTTTAACTTTGATCCCAATGAATGGATGTGTGTTGAGAGTGTATCAGGCATACAGTTTCATCGCCATGCTCCTCCATTTTGGTTAATTTCTGTGTCACTGATATTACTGGGCCCACTGGTTATTTGGTTATGTACCCTAGATCTGCATCTGCTGGATGTCTTCCCTTGCCCCCATCCTTCTCAAAAAGAATAGAGGGATTTTAATACAATACTTACAGAAGAAATTTCTGAAGGGAGAAAGAAAAAAAAAAATCAAGACATTAACCTGAGGTGGGCTTCAAATTGTACATTGCCTTAATTCTCAGTACAATAGCCAACATAGGGATACAATTCTGTAAGGAAAACAGTGAGAAGAATTGGGGAGAAGGTATAAGCAGCGTAAGAGGAACCACAGGTCTATGTTCTCAGGATAAAAAGTTTCACTAATTTTTGTACTTATTTCTCAACTTTTAATCCCAATTAAAGCCTGCTCTTGATTCACAGCAAAATTTTTCTTCCGTTCTAAAGTGACTTAAAACACTTTAAACAAAACTCTCTCTTAAAAGTTTGCACAGGTTTCTTACATTACAAATGAGAAGATTATATATTCGGGATTTTTTTTTCAATTATTTTATAACTGAAAAGATATGTTTACAGTCTTGTTTGCACATGATCCTATTTTAACAAGAAGTTCCTTGCATAGTCAAGTGATAACAACTGTAGTAATTATAGGCCATGCAAATAAAATTGTGCTGGAATGAGTCCATTCTGGCTTCAACCAGGTGTGCCATTTTCACTGCTGTATGTCAGAGTACTTCAGTAGACTCCAGATTGGATTTGCAAAAATACTGGTTTTTTACTGTTTTTTTCTTATGTTTACATAAAAATTTATAAAACAGGGCTGCCTGGCTTCACAATTTCCATAGAAATAGAGCTTTTTAGGGTAAAAAGTAAAACTCGTGGTAGATATTTATTTTGTGAAACTTCTACCATAAAGTCATCCTGACAGTGTAGTAGCTGGGGTCTGACTCGTTCACCATTGCTTCTAATTAATAAACAAGTACCTTTTCTCCCAGGTGTTAAGCACATCTCTGAATTGCATGAGACTATTCGAGATTCCAGCAATTGTCTTTTCTTCTTGTTTAGAAGCTAACTTCCCCACCAAACTGAAACTCATTGAATTTGTTTAGGATTGTTTCCTAAACAGATGTCAGGGTGCTGCCTGGGTGCCTCTGCTCATTGTCAGCAGGGACGGGGCCACCCGTGGCTGCGCTGGGGCTGAGCTGTCCCTCAGCCCCGGCAGCCAGATTCTGGGAGGGATGCACTAAGGGCCCTAGCACCAAAGTGCTTAAAAGAAATGCACTAATCTGAAGAAAATTCAGGACGTTAAAAGAACAAAGATCAAATTGGTGGAAGGTGGTAGTGACTTGTTTTCTGCTCTTTCATATTCAGGATGGTTCTGTGTTTTTTACAGTCATGACACCTGAATTTACAGATTTTTTGTGAGTGATTTGGGAAGAGCCCGGGGATAGAGTAAGTGAAGAATGAAGCCTGGCATGCTCCAGGGAAGCCAGCATGGGGAGCAGCAGGGCACTAGGTCATGTCTCTGTCAGCCACCTCGTAAAAGCAACTACTTGTTTTTCCAGTGGCAGAAGAGAGTGAGATGCACCTGGGAACCTGAAGAAGGAGAAAGAGAGCACAGTGATTACAACCGTTCTTATGCTGAGGTAAGTCACCACGTACCTCTATTAATCCAGCTAGGCTACGAGGGTGACTGAGTTAAAGAGGAAGGAAGTGAGGTGCTAGCAGGTGCACTGGAAAGCTCGTTCCAGCCAACCAACACTTTCCCTTTGGAGAGCCCTAATCAATGCCAAATCATCCCTATATAAAATCCTTTAACATATGCAACTTCTTAACTCACTTTTTTTCCCTGTCTAGCCCTTTTGATTTTATTTCCCTTGTGCTGCCATGTATTTCTATTCTGAGTTCTTAAGTGAGAATTTTTTAAGTGTGTGTCTTGGTAGTGCTTACTGCTACTGCTACTAATAGTTAATATAATTTTATTATTATTGTTATTATTATTGTTATTATTATTATTATTATAATAGAAACAATGTTTTCTCTCATGATATAATTTGACACTAATAATTCAAAACCAGATGAAAGAAGAATCTATTTTATCTCACAACAATAAAAGGTAATTTTTCATTAATATGCAGAACAGTTTGCATTTTTACTACAATAATTACTTACCTAACCTTCCAAAGGCTACTATTTTTAGGAACCACAGTATCACACAGAATTAGATCAGTTTGCTGGTTTTTATAAAACAGATAATGAGTACTCTTCCTTTGAGTATTTGGTGTAAAGTAATTGTAATTATCTTGTGGTTTTAAGAAATGTCCAGCCACCATAAACAACGTATTTCAGTTTATGAAAGACGTACTATATATGTCAATTTGTGTTTAGTGTGTGCCTATTCCAAGATACCAAAGGAGCTGAAGTAGGTTCATAATGGATGTCATTGTTTGCTTTAGGTAAAACAAATACAATTTTTTGATCCTGTGTGTATGAACAGAAAATACTGTGTGACAAATCCATAGATAAAAGACATATGCAGCTGTTTCTCAGTATCTCAAGCATGGTGCAGTGCAAATAACTAATCAATTTTCTTTTAGGTCAGTAACAAGTCATGTATTAATGAGTAAAACCTGTTTCACAGTTACGTGCCATATGAAAATTTATCCTCTGGAAACATAACGTGGTTGCTGGACAACACACAACCTTTCTGTAGCAGTCAGTGTTCTATTTCCAGTATCATGTTAAGCTATTGATAACCAGGCCAAACATTCAAATATCTTAGGTCATTAAATCAACAAAACTTTTTACAGAAACTCTGTTGATTTATCGATTATAATCCAGAATTCAGAAGATTTCCTTGTACTTCTTATGCAATGATAAAACAAAAGAGGAAAAGAACAACAGAAAAGCACACCAACCTCCCCAACTTATGAGAAGAATATAATTTACTTCGTATTTCTGCATACCTGTTACTGAGAGGTAACTGTTAAGTGCCGCATCAGAATGGGAGGTTCCCTACAGTGAAAGTGAGATAGATTACTGCTCAATATATTCAAAATAATTAGAAAAGCTTGAAATTTTTTGTATTTTGTCTCACTTTCAATATTACTGTGTCTTTACCCAAATATACGTTAAGTATGAGTTTTCATTTGGGGGGGGCTTATTTCACTATAAAATTTTTTTAGGCATTTGTACCTGCCCTGCATGGATCTTTAAAAAGGAAGAAAGCTTTTTTATTATCATCCACATAAAAATGGTAATACTTTTTCCTCCTGTGCAGAGTCAATGTAAGTATTCTTAATCTCGATAAATCATCATCTCTGTATATGTGTGGGTATGTGGGTGTGAGTTTAGGTCTTAGATTTGCTAGAGAAAAATGTGAAAGGTAGTTGGGACTCTATGTCTATGTTATCTCTACAGTAGCAAGTAGTGTGGACCAGTAGAAGCAAGATCTGTAGTATGAAACACGTGGTGTTCATGCCCACACAACATGCATTTTAATGGAGGAATAAGCTCTAGGCTGTCCTATAGACTGCAGCCCATTTGCAGCTGACTTGCATTGTGTATACGCCTTCTTGTTTAGTTTCACCCAAAAGGATTTCAGTTCATGTGCTCTGTGGCAGCTCCATGATGCAAATCAAAGTACAGGTAATAGGGACAATTGGCAATTCAAAAATACTCCCCTGCTAAAAATTAAAACACAAATGTAGGCACATGTTCTGTGTCTCAAAAGCCATAATCAAGCCATAACCAAAAAGAAAGGAAGCAGCTTTACAAAAGGCAACAATATGACTTAAGAAATGGCAGATCTAAAGGAAAAGTATACCTATTACGGATATCTGTATACAAAACCAATGGAAGGGAATGAATGCTGAAACCTGATCAGAAGCTATGAGTTGCAGAAAAAAGAAGCAAATGGACATCTGTTGATACTAGAGCTAAGGAAAATTAGTATCCTCTTCAGAATATTAAGGAACAAATGGAATTAAAAAACAACATTCACTGGTTTCTAGATGAAGAAGGTCTGTCAACCAAAATACTGAAAAAGCACAAATATTCACCAAAGAAATCTGTGCAGGGGCAAAAGGCAACATAGATGTAGCTTCATTCCAAAAATGTCTAAGAAAAATATTAAAAAAACAGCCTATATACAAGCTTCTACAAGTAGAAGGACTGGAGGATTTGAGAAAAGACATAGTGTGCAGAACCATCTGCTGCTGAAAGAGTGGATTTACAAACTGAAATTCTCATGAGTCGCGTTGGACAAGAGCCCCTTTTCTTCTTCCCACATACTTTTCATTGCAGTTACATGTGTAGCAGCATGATATATGAGGGAAAGAATAATAAAAGAAGCAGGGAGAAAAGCAACTCTGCACAGATGTCTTCTCACTGCCCCTCCCCCTGATTACTCCTACAAGTTCTGCTTAGATATTAGAATATCTGTGAATTCATTGGCGAGAATCTGTGCCATCTAATGAAGAAAACTGACTCACCAAAGGAAGACCTTATTTCTTGCTATTTAAATGGGAAATTCCCTCATAGCAGAATGTTTGTTACCATGTAAACATAAAGCAATAAATAACACAGCTGACGTAGTCCACTTTGTATTTCTTGGGCAATGTGTTTACTGTAATTCACTTGAACACATATAAATCTTTACTAATAATTTTTTACTAGGTGGTAGGCTTGACTCAGTAGGTGTTAACTTTGATTTAGTAGATTAAATATCTGATTCAACAGGTAATTCACATGTTTCAACAGGTTGTATAGCTGACTCAACCTGTGAAGTATCTGGCAGTGTTTATTTTTTCCAAAGGTTGGTTTATCCATTTTAGGCTGAACTTTGTCCAGTTCTCCATATGGCACATTAATTTAAGTGCAAGTTAAACATTTTACTGAGAATATATATTAGAAAGTGTTCATTTAAACATATTTATACAGCCCTTCTGAATTTTAAGCAGAAGAACATTCCCTTGTGAAAAGTTTTGTTTCTAAACATTATCCTTCTATTAATATTTGGTTTTGTTCAGTTATCATCCTGAAATCTCAGAAACAAAAAAATATTTTTTTTAGATATTTCTTACCCAAAAGATGACAAAAAAATAAAAGGAGAATAGGGGAAACATTCAGGTTTCAGAATATTATGGTTCACCTTTGACAAATGGGTATTTATTTTTTTTCTTGTTTGTTTTTAATTCTTTTATGTCTTACAGGATACAGAGCAGAAATTAATTTGAAAGTAACCTTGAAAATAAGGCAGACAGGAGATTTGGCATGGAAAAATATGTAGAAGAAAGAGTAAAAGGAGAAATCAAAGTGTAATACGGTTAGCACTGTTTGAATAGCTGGGGACAGGCTGTGGAAGAACACCTTACAACATACTTCTGAATTAAATGTTTTGGTAACAGGTAACATTTAAGTAACATTTAAGTTTGCAGCAACTGTATCAAAGAATGGGAAGTACAGATGAATACAGAGAAGAACCATAGAATTTCATGCTGACTTGTGTCACAGCTGACAAACAGCAGATCTTTTAGGAGGTACCCACAAACATCCAAGGAAGAGAAGTCGTTGCACTGTCTGTCATACTACCATCTAGTGGTTCCTACTAAGATTACCACTATGCACAAAAGTAAATGAAATCTTGGCTAGTGGAATGGATTAGTTCTGAATCTTTTCTGAACTTTTAGCAATAGATTTATCTGGATTTTAATTGTTAAAACCATGAACTCAGGCAAGCAGGAGTTGATGAGTAGGATCCTAAATATGCAGACCGAACTCCATCATAATTAGTTACGTATCTATTTTAACGCTCATCAAGTGCTCAGTCTTCTGTACCTGTTTTTCCTTTTGCACGTTAGACTGCTGATGGCAAGATCTAAACCTGTAATGAAAATCATAGGATTTTATTTTCTTTGACTTCTTAGAGATTTCACTGAAAGTTACCATTTCATGCAACTTGGGTATCCTACGGTGGCAAATATTCCTTTATTTACAGAATCACAGAATCGTATAGGTTGGAAAAGACCTTTAAGATCATCGAGTCCAACTGTAAACTTAACACTACCAAGTCCACCACTACACCATGTCCCTAAAATTTAATTGGACTTCTATTGTTTCTCACTTAAAATGATAATTGCAATCCTTCATTGCAGGTGGATAATCTTGCTTTATTTTGCTATTCTTGCTTTATTTTGGTTTTTGTTATATATATAATGTTTTCTAGGCATAAGTGAAAGTTGGATAGTTCTGGAAAATGTCAGACACAGCATAGAGAGCTATAAAATAATAAATAGATAAGGCAAGGGAAGAATCACTGTTGAACTATTGCAAATGTGTTATAAATTTTTAGCCTTCCAAGCTTATCTTAGCTTTTTCTAACTTTGCATTTCATAGTCATTGTACTGAGTACTGGCTGTACTGAGTATGTTTGTATTTACATCTGTATGGATTGATAGAATAAATATGTGATTTTTTTCATCTCCATCCTTAACTTTTGTAAAATGTAGAAATTAGGATCTGCTAAACAGGGTGATTTCATTTATTGAAATTGATTTTGGATGTTTCTTTCAGTATACTTTAGAAATAATGGTGCTAAACAACTGTACATATGATGTTGATGTACTATGCTGTTGAACTATGCTGGAAGGGGCTAAATTTTACCTTTGTAACGCATGACTTCTTAACGTATGACTAAAGGTATGAGAGGTAAAGAAAGCATGAATATCAATCTGTTTCTGTACTTAAAATGACCCCTGGTTTTATTAGTAATGGAATCTAAGTGACATCATCTTTTGACAGTCATGATCTTTAACCCAGTTTGATCTAAACCAGACTCCTTTGGAATGATATCATTAAGGTAAATCCCTGAAAGGAGAGCAAACCATTTTAGTATAAACCATTTAAGGGTATTAAGTTACTGGGAATGATTTCACTAATTTTTTTTCTTATAAAGAACAAACAATTTCAAGATTGCAGGTTAATATCAAGACACAACTGAACTTTCACATTTTTTGCAGGTGAATTAGGTTTAAGCTTCTTAAATACAGTATAAGTCTTCACATCTTTTAAAACATGGTTCAGAAGTCATAGTTGATTGTTAAGTGTTTCTTAAGCTGTTTCTTAAGTGAACATTGCAGTACAAACTATATTATTATATCTTATTCTATTAAATGACATTGCACTGAAATAAAAATGAAAAAAAAATTGTAACTAATTTATGCAAGGAATCTTATCCTTTCCACACTATCCAATCCCAACCCATTTCATTGGTCCTATGAATTCATGGTTCTTTTCAGGAAGTGACCATGCTGGGATTGTTCTCTTTTTCTGTCAGATATTAACTAATAGTTTTAATGAATTAACCAAGGTCTTTTGTGTATGATGTACCATGCAGGATTATTTTAAAAATAAAATATTGATACTAAATGAAGAATAATAAAGTTTTGATTTGACATCAGAAAAATAAGTCCATATTGTCCAAATTACCCACTTAGGGAAGGAAAGTTATGAGTGAAAGATGTGTGATTTACCTCTGTGCCTGATACAATTTTTTGCACTTGAGTTTTTCCGTTTTAAAAAGCCTTTAAATCACTGAATGGAAATGAAAATAGCAACTAAAACTCTCCCAATAACAAAAATACACAAATATATGTTGAAGAACTTTGCTGTTACCAAGATAAACATCGTCTTTTAGTCAATTGAGAAGTTTTGTCAATGTTTTTTCCCTGAAAGCAAACTGCGTACGGACAGGGTTATAGTGGTATTAACTTGAGCTTAATCCTGATATTTTTGGTAGCATTACTTTTGTTTTTATCTTCCAGCCAGGTGTTTCCAATAGTTTTGACTGTAAGATAACCCAATAGCTGGTGATTAATGTAGCCATCGTAAGGAATATAAACAATCCCGGAAACAGAACTCAAAGTTCAAATATGAATGCTAACAGTAATTGCTTTTAACAAGTGCAAGGAAGAAGTGAGAGGAAACCCGGTATTGAATTTTGTGTTGCCAAAGAGAAACTGACCAGCGATAACAGAAGCATCAGAAACACAGAGTGCAGAGAGGTAGCACTTTGCACAGGAAGTATCATGAAACAGCCCATGTCAGCCCAGTAGTAATTGGGCCTTTGAAGTTTCAAATGTGAGAAGAGATGAACATTCATCTTTAAAGTGTGCTGAGTCTCAGGGATTGCTTTTGGTTAAAGTAGGAATGTGCAGTTATTTGAAACCTGACCCTGAGGTCTCTAAAAAGTTTGGCTTAGGTTGTGCTAGAACTGACCTTGTAAATTTAGACAGCTGCTAGACTACTGCTAGGAGCAAATTATTACAGCAATTGTGATTTTCATGACTAGCATAAAAGCAAAGGGCACCTATTTAAGACCTGTGGGGTCAACTTTCACATTTACTACATTGCAGAGAAGTAGAAGTGGTGAAATCTCGCGAGAATAAGGTACTGTGAAGAACTTTGAGATTCTGCATAAAGCTAGAGGAAAAAGAAAAGAAAACACCTAAATATAGGAGGATAGTTCTTTCAAGACATGACTTATTCTGGTGTAAAAAATATTACTTAAGAATATTTTATTTAAAAAAAAATTCTCATTTACAAACAAGTATTTAGAAAGAATGTGCCAAACATTAAAAAATACAGCAAACCTTGAAATTATAACAGATTTTTTAAATTGTATTGTTTTGCTTATGTTATTAAAATAAGAAATAGTTCAGTTACACAGTGAGTCTTTTAGAAGAGCAAAATGGGTTTATCAAAATTCAGTTGATTTTCTTTCTGATTTTGTTATAGCTGAAGACTGGATATAAGCTTAAGGTCCAAATCTAGAGATGATTTTGTGGTCACTTTGTTTTATGCCATGTCTGTTGGCTGTAGTCTGCATCGTCCGGCAGAGATTGAAATCATGGATGCAAATTCATTATTTGAACTTTGGAACAGTTGTGATTTGATCTACTTTTTAAAGTTGTTTGGGCAATCTGAATCTAGCAGTTTTATTCACATAAATATATAAAGTTGAGAATTATTTCTTTATGAGGGATTTTAGAATTTCCTGTTGAAGCAAGTTTAATTCTTTTTTCTCCTGACATTTGATAACAAAATCAAAATAGTAATAATTACTGTTATGATTTTTAGCCTGTTCACATCTCTACCTAGCATCTGATCATGTGCTTTCCTCAGAACACTTGATCTCTGATGGACCCAGCATTTAAACACTCATGTACACTTATCTTTCCTTATTCAACTACTGACACATGACAATTCACCAGCTTACCTGGCTTATTTTCAACTTTGTGACTCAGATGTTCATCAGCAAACAAGTTCATCACCAAACTCATCCTAGAGTTCACTCTAAAGAAAAATACAAAAATTGGTGTCATATATCTGTACTGAGCTATGATGGTTTCACAGAAATGTGGGGAATCCAAAAAGGTACTTCCTTCCAGAACGTTGAAAGCTAATTTCAATATGAATAACATTACTATAATTTGGAGCTCTAACTCATGAGCTTCACTGTGCTGAATACTATAATCATAAAATGCAGAGCTTACAAACCAGGTATAAAAAGAAGCAGCAAATAAGATTTTAAAGAAACAATGGATGATATTGGTTATGGCATTCAGATGTCAAATTATTGGGTTGTTTTTGTGACTATCACATTTAAGAAATACTTTGAGGAAGGACACACTGACAGAGCAATTGCAGACATTAAAAAAAGAACCTGAAAAATGTCATGGAGGATAGTCATAAGAGGATAGGAGTTTTCTAAAAAGATTGGAGTTGATGGGTAGCTGAGAGAACAAGGAGGAGAGTGAATACTAGTTCTAAGGTTTGCCTAGGAAAATGCCATTAGGCATTTGGATGAGAGTGGTTTTGACTTATTGCACTGTACAAGAACTTGTTTGAGAGGATATAGGATGGAAATGCATTTTAATTTTAGTATAGTATAGAACTTTATTTAGCTCAGAGGTGCAAGACAGATGGACTAGGTAGGCAAGCAGATCAAAAGCATTTTTTGTGAGATGGAAGATAGTAAGCTATCCATATATTACAAGGAGAAAGAGCCACAGGAGAGTTACAACCATAGAAAAATGAGAAAATGCATAAGAATGAACTTGGGAAGGATCAGCAAATGGACTGGATACATTAGTGAGAATATAAGATGGGTTTGGTCTTGGGTTTTGTCAGTCATTATTTAAAATAAATTGGTGAGCTCCTGTGTGCTGAAACAAACAAGAGTTTTGAAGAATAAGCCAAATGTCAGAAATGATGACATGGACAGGGAACATGCGTTCCACTAGGAAGAAAAGCAAATCTATTTAGCCTGGACATAGACCTGCTCATTAGATAAAGAACATGAATTTAGATATTTCTTAGAGACACTCACTAATGGTAAGAGTACCATCAGAGTAAAAGAGTGCAGGAATGAGCCATGGCTGGCAATTGTAGAGCAGACCTTGCAATACAAGAAATGGGCAGGTGAATGAAGGACAGGAGAAAGTAAGGAACATTAAAGATCACTATTTAATGATGACCGTAGGCTCTTCTCTGGCTTTGTATGTCCTCAGCAGTCATCTCTTCACCATTTAGGTCCATTAATACAGACAGAAATGGTTTTGTGTATTATATACTGTGACTCTTAGTCCCCTGGAGCTAAGTAGAGCTAAATAACTCCTTTGGTTTCCATTATGTTTTCTACAACTGGAAGCATACCTGTGTGTCTGTTCTTAATCCTCTTTGGGTTTTCAACAGTCTTTTAAAGTGTGGGTACAGAAATGAAGTTTTCTGGAAAGTATTTATTTAGTCTATATTCAGTCTAAGGTCACATCACTACATATTAGCATTTTCTTGGTGGATCAAGGAACTAAATTAAGTCTGGATATTCCGGTATCTTCTAAAATTTGAAAAACTGATTTTGCTGTCTTTACTGTTGGTAAGGTAGAGTTTTCATTTTTGTGGAATTCACATGTTTTAGGGAATATACTGAAGAATGTTTATGGAATTCAGAAATCTTTGGATGAATTAGTTCACTGACTGTGCTGCCAAAAGATTTTGGATGAGTATAGATACCCATCTAGAAACCTCACTTGTCAAGAGGAAAAGTTAGCAGGTCCGAGAAGCATGTATTTGGGATGCCATGGTATAATTTTGTTATTGATTCCAAGGGCAGAAATCAGTGCTTGTTCATTAGTATTACTCAAGTTGACCCCTACCCTGTGCTGTTTGCTGACTTTTTTCTGTTTAAAAAATGCTAAATTTTTTTGTGAAGCTTACCCCCTCCCTTCTACTGATGAAGTTATCATTCTAGTCTTTCCTAAGTGTTTTATATTTGTAAGTGACATTAAGTAATGTGTCTTCATATTCTGCTGTTTCTGACTGGCACTTCACACATAGGTCTTTCACTCTCATCTCAGAAGTGTAACAACATTGTTCACTATATTTTGGTTGTCAATGCAGATGAAAGTCATTCCTAGCAAAATCTGCCATGGAGCTGGCAGTCAGAGAACAGCTAAGGTCAAGCACAAGTCCTTATCTGTCAGGGCTATGGCATGGTACTGATAGAAAAACTTTAAGGTATTGCATGCCATCTACCTCTGGTGGGTACACAATGGATATGCCAGTTGGACTTCTACTTGACATCTAACACTAGTCCTGGTAACTACAGTAGAATATTCCTGAAAGTGAATGCATTTTATTTGTGGTCAATTATTTGCTCTTCTGCCTATAGAAGTGCATGTGTATTGTATATATTTCTTTACAAAACCTTATAAAATGTCAGGCCACTTATTAGCTAAAATACTGAATGTAGAATATGTAAAGACTTAAAAAACATTAAGTTCATCTCAACTTTATGGACATCAAGCTCTTCTAATGGTTTTGTAAAACATGTAGATTGAACTTTGTTGTTGCATTTCACTTGGATAGTGTAGAACAGAGTTCAATCTCTCTTTGGATATTCTGCAGTTTAGGACCCACAGATGGTTTCATTCATGTGGATCTAGTTTCATTGTCTTTGTCAAATGTGCTAATCCTGATAAGCAGGCCACAAATGCAAGGCTGGTTTAGGCAGACACCATCAGTAATCCTTTATGGTATAGAATATTATTTTAAATTGCCTCCAGTGTTAGATCAGATGTGTTTAGTAGGGTGAAAGTTCTTAAAGATGGAGTGTTTTACTTTTGATTGTGGCTTGCACTGATCTAAACTGGACGTGCTGATCAAACTAGGGATTTAGGTGGAAGACAGAAGAATTTGTAGTCTGAAAGTAAAAAAAAAGTCACTTAGCATTGTTCTCAGATTCAGGAATAATAGACATAATCTTTTAGATATACAGAACATTAAGAAAGTTTTATGTTTACTGACAACTTGTTTTTCAAAAAACCTTGAAGACTATTGCCTAAATAGAACCTTCATAACTATGGGAGATGCCCTTTGTATTCACACTCATTGAATTATTCTGGTTTTGTAGTGCTTCCATGTATAGCCTTAGCGTTAGTGGCAGTGAAGAGAAAGACAGGTAGAAAAGTCAGGTGTAGAAATAAAGGTTTTGAGGAGATGATACAGGAAGTGTGCCACCTCTGGGTTGAAATAGCATTCAGCAGACGGATAGCAAGAGCAGCCAATTCTTGTCTCTGCAAGTGTTTGGTGGGATGTATCTTGTAAAGTGGAAAGAGTAATTTTCTCCTGTTGAGGAATGGATGTTAGAGGCTGAGTCAGAAGAGCAATGAGAAAAGAAACATCAAAAACCACAAGCCAAAAAATATTACTCCTTTCTAGGAGAAATACTGCCTAAAGCTTGGAGAAACCCACATAAAGTAGTCACTTTGTCTTGAAGAGTAGGGTGGGTCTAGTGGGGAAGAACCTGGGTGTAGCCTGGGAGCAAGCTCTGTGGCCTGCCCCTGCAATTATCCCCTATTCCCTACCTGCTCCCTTCAGTGTGGCGTGGAGAGCATGTTCTTGTGCTACATGTCTAACCCAAAAATGAAGTAAGCCAGGAGTGGGCTTCTGGCTTGGACCACTCAGGTCAGACTTCTCCCACATAGGGAGTGCAGTTGTCTGGCATTGCAGCTCTTCTAATCTGGAGCTCCTCTGCTTCCCTTGCTTCCCTTTCATCTGACTTTGATTCAGTATTCCCTGAAGGACTGTGTCCCAATTCCAATAGCTCCTTACCTGCCCTTGCACTTTGGTTCTTCACAGAGAGCTTCGTAGCAATCTCTACAGCTTTTTTAATTTCCATCTCTTCCTGCTTTCCTGCCTCCAAAAATGGAGCCAAGCATTGCTCACTTCTCTTTTTCTGGGCAGCCAAGGGGCTGGCCTTAGCATCTGGGAAAGACTTTTGAGACAACTTTTTGAGAAGTGACTTTTGAGCATTGCATGAAGTCAAACGCTATCTCACCAGGCTGAGGAGGAAGGTAATGAGCTGTGCTGGTAAAATGGGTGAGAGGAAAGGGGTGACGCCTTCAAGGGCCAGAAAAACGTGGGGCCTAGGTAAAGAGGTAGGAGCATTTTGGGTGAGGGAAGACATTTCTGTGGGCTGGGTGAAGAGACAGAGAGGGAATTTATCAGCCTGGATCTTCTAATAATTTCTGTAAAGTGTTTTTCTGTTGGAATTTTTCTTGTTCCATTTGATGTTGTCAGTTCTAGTCTTACATTGAGAGGAATTTCTGTGTCTCCTCACTTCTGAAAACTAGCTCCAAAATAAGTTCCCAAGCACTTTTGAACTGTCCCTGTTTGACTGATACTACTTCTCCATAGGAGTAATCACTATGCTCTCAAATAACACTCACATTAGTCCTTTACTCTTAATTTTAGTAATGCCAGGGTCTAGTTACAATTTATGCGTCTTCTCAACATTAAACAAACAGGGGGAGTGTGTGTGTGTGAGAGCATATTGACTAAACTGCCTTCAGTAGACAGTAGCCAATGTTTCCTACAGAGAATACAGAAATGAAAATATCACAACTAAACTGTACCTATACAGCAACACCACTGTGTCACTTGCCTATTGTTTGTATCATCAGTCATTGCTTAATAAAGTATTTTTCAATCTTTTACCCTTGATTGACTTGTCTGATCTTGATTCACTTTAGGAAGAGTATGGAAATTGCGAATGCTCAGGAACAGGCAGCAAGAACACCCATATCAAAATACTAGCAGTGAGTGCATGAAGCATCTGAGATCTCTCAGCATGGTTGACTATGATACTATAAGATAATTACTGTAATGCTAATATGGCTGGTAAGATTAAAAAGTCCCTTTGGGAAAAACAATGCATATCAATATATCATTGAAGCATTTTGTAAGTCTTTTTCAGATATCCAGGGACAGTTCTAAATAATCTTGATTATTCTATCATATATTTTGCACATTTGTAACTTATGTTATGCATTTTCCTACAGATTGAGAAACAGCTTTGTTGTTATGCCAGGTAACCTATATATGACCCCTCCCCCATCAATTATTAACACTGTGCTAATTTAAAGAAATATTATGCGTTACAGTTTTGCTATTTATACAACACCTGAAAGTGTGTTTACATTGCTCCATTTCAAAAGAAACTCACTGCTCTATGAAATACTTGAGGTTGACTCAAGTCCAGTCAGGGCTCACATCATTAAATAAATATCAAAGCAAACAACTGAGTTTTGTCTTTGATTGGGGAACTTCAAGGAATAAATATGCCAGTATACTGTAGTCCTGCCATAACTTTACCATGATTGCTTATATGCTTATGAAATGAAACAGTCTATTAGTACAAAGTAAATGTTAAAAATGCAAACCAATATTTATCTCTATCATTAGCCAAGCTGTTTCTTTTCCAAACCAAACATGTTTACAATTGTATCTGCCTGCTGTGACTGATACAGCTTGATAGTACATTTGCTAAAAGTGCTTCAAAAGTTTTCCATGGATATTGACTTTACAACCTCCTGCATACAAAGCAGCCATAACATAAGCTACCTGTAAAAAAGGAATTAAGAAGTTATTTGTCAGTAATTGCATTCTAGCAATCTGAATACTACTAAACTTTTTAAAAGTCAAGTTTGCATGTATTTAATGCAAGAAAATATTATGTTGGATTTTCATCACAAATAATAAATGGTAAAACAATGGCCTAATTTTTAAGCTGCAAAAGGCTTCCTACTAATTAATCTTATTCAGTTTTACTGCCACATAGAACTTTAGTACAGGTCTGGGGGAATTAAACTGGTACTACTGTACTAGTGACCCACAAGCATGCACAGAAGTTTGGGACAAATGTGCTACATTATGTTCCACAGTTAAGGACATCTCCTGAAAACTGGAGTGCATAAGTTTGTTCCAAAATGGCTTTCAATGTTTTTTTTTTTCTCTGAATAGTGTTGTTGTCCTTTAACATCTCATTTTGCTTTGCCAATTAGCAAAGCTCCTGATTGCATCCCTTTTGGTGGTTTGCAATGCTCATTGAGAAGCTGAGGAAAATATTCTTATAGTCCATTTAAATTTTTAAGAAGAATGTGAAAGTTGCCATAGAAAGGATGGAAAAGGTACTGTTTCATAAAGCAAAGAGATCTGAAACAGGAAAACTGAGTAAAAGGGGAGAACTGGGAGCCTCAGGAGTGTCAGTGTTTTTTCTAGGCTTTGCTGGAAGCTGCTTTGACAGGTTCAGATGTTGATTACGACCTTGGTCAGAACTGTCAAGCCACCTTTTTTTTAGGACTTTGAGTTAAGTACATGTTTATGAAGTAAAAAAAATAAAGTGTTTTGGATAGTCTGAATAAAAATCACTTACCTTCTCAAAGTTCTGTTTACATACTTTTCTTGTTACTATAAACTTTCCAGTTCAGTTTATTGCTACGAACATTATCTTTAGCAGTCTTGTGGAATGGTTGAATATATTAGTTAGATTGTTCTGAATCTGATTTTTCACTAACAAAAAAGTACTCCAAAAGTGTAAGAAAAAGGGAAAACTACTATGATTCAGACAGCTTTATAAGTCAATTGCAACTATTCTAACAGCAGCTGCTGAGAAACTTCTTTGAATTCTTCTGATACGATATCCTGACATTAGAAAATCTGTCATTGTGATATATCTTAAAGTGTGGAGTAAAATATAGCACAGGCTGCTTGCATGGTATGAAAAGTTTCAGTTTTATGACTATACTGTTATTCAGCCTTTCATCTGCAGTGCAGATCAACATTTCTGAATTTATTACATACATCTGTCTGAACTCTTGCTTCTCAGTGGGGAAAAACAACAGTTGAACATAGGAAACTGGAACTCCGGTTCTGGCAGGTTTTATCTGAGTAATCAGAAAATACCGTAATCTTGTTTGAGACTGATGAGCTAAAAAAAAATGAAGCAAAATGAAAGAGCAAACAAACAAATAAAACACCCATGTTTTCCCTTCTATAAAATTAACAGTAAAGGCTTTTTTTTTCTCCCCTAGAAATAGTTTGATTTTGCATGATTTTGGTTCTCAACTCCATGATCTTATGCTCCATGATCTTATTTTTAATCGCTTTCCCATGAATGTCTGAAAATCATCTGAAAAGTTGACATTGCCATCTTCTATCTTGTAGCTGTTCTTGAAAAGGTACCAGGATTAAGGAAAGCATAAATTAGGTAATTACAGTCAAAAATATAATTTTCTGATTTAGTTTATTCTCCAGACTTCTATGTGTTTCTGTGAGGTTGGTTAAAATACCCTGGATAGCTTATGATCTACATAGACAAAACAGGCGGTGGTGTAAAGGATAAGGATGTTACATAGAAACAAAAGCAAAAAGTTGTTCATTCATAAACTTAATAAGACTATTGGATGAGAATAAGAAGGCAGAGGTGCAGCAGGAGCAAAAATGGGGAGATGAGCCGGAATCTGAAGCCTGAACTACAAGGAGTGAAAATGAGCAGCTTCCAAAGCAGTGCCTGCTGAATCACTTGTATCAAGAGATGCCTTTGCACCTAGATCTTTTCCTTCTGCTGTTTTGTTGGCTTCAACTCTTAATGGAAAGGAGAGTGTTTGTGTTCTTGGTAAAATATCACTCCAGAACTGTCTTCCAAATCCTGTATAAATGGGGAAGAGCACAAGAGACAGAGCATAACATAAATCTCTAAGAAGACAGGCAGTTTGAATGATGGGGACATTTGCTTCAGGTTGCCTCTGTTTAGTCCATCATGAACAATATTTCTCGATGCAAAATTTTTCCTGTTAAAGAAAATGGTTGTCTCCCTATCTCTCCCTCCACACAGATATGATGCCAATCATCCAATAATCTGGTCTCTAACAACCCACTTCCATATTAATTTTATTATCACTTATTGTTTATTCAGTCCCATAACTGAAATGGTTTTTCTTGTTCCCCTCCTTCTTCTTTTGCTGAATGTTCTGGCTTTGACAACAGTATATAGCAAATTTGTGTCTTCTCTTTTCTTCCAGATCACCCTGTGGTCTTCTTTCTCCATCACAACAGATGAATCTACCATGCATTCATTCTAGGTCCAGATTTCTCTTCCCTGTCCTTGTATGATATCTGTCTTCTTCACATACAACATACAGATTATATCCAGGTAATTAATCTTATTTATTTTTGAACAATAACACTAAAATATCCCTTCTTTGCTGCTGCTGCCTGAGCTGTCATGGAGAGTGGTTTCTTGCCTAATTACTGATCTGTTTTTTTCAGGTCTGAATGATCATTCCTGTCTGAAATATTACTTCCATACTTATCTCTCTGTTCTGGTACTCACATTACGCTTTGCAAAGTCCACCTGTCATGTCTTTCGACATCAAATTCAGACATCATCATGGTCAGGACTCTGTAATTTAATTCTATCTTCTGTTTCCACTCTTCATCTAAGCACCATCATAAGCTCGTTCTTTCTTCATTATCCATTTCAAACATTGAAACACCATTTCCACTTTTAAATTTCCCATTAAACTCCACCTCTTTCACAGTCTGTAACAACATGTAATAAAATAATTATAAATCTGACATTTAATATATTAGATGAGGATTTCTGCAAACTAAAACATGGCATAGTTATATATTTATTACATGCAGGAATACTATGACTTAAATGTGTGTAAAAATAAGATATTAGGCTGTATGTGAAATCCCACTGGTAGTATGTTTAAGTACATTTTATCTTTTTGTTTTAAGTATTGTCTATGAATCCTAGCAGACTATTTTATAAACATGTTTTGATTTCCCTCTAAAATAGAACAAATTCAAGGTTTGTTTTCTTTCTTCAGAAATATAAAACTAGTCTAAAAGTTTCAGACATTGCTACCTGCATCTTTATTTTGAATGTGAATGTTTCTTCATTTTTGCACACATCATCTTTTCAATGACTTTCTTAGGGACTAGCTAATAATCTAATGCAGAAGATGTCCAGCTTTGTTTAATTCACATTTCTGCAGTCAGCTTACAAGTCACGGTGCCCTCAGCCTGTGAGCAGGACTCAGGAATGCTCAGTGCTGAACACATATGAAATATAATCCCAGGAGCCCAGATATGTCCCCACTAGGAAAAGGTGACCCTCTTTTGCAGTTTAAATAGTGATTCCTGAATTTGTGTCCTGCATAATTTCCTGCAGTTTTTTAAAAAAGAACGGATAAAATATACTCTTGTCTTATCGCTTTGCTGCACTTTTCTATTTATTGATGGAAGGAGATCCAGATGAATTTATATGGACATCATCAGACTTGAACAGGGTTAATCTACTTAGGCTCAGGTGAGTTCATTTGAGTCTTGATTCACTTCATTGTACATCTATAATGGTTATTAACAAGCTTAAGGACCTTTGGGAGCTTATGGATAACAATGCAGCACCATGGAAGGTGAGAAATCATTATCCTAATAAGGTTGGTGTAATAATTTGCAGTCACACACAGTTTCCGTACTAATCCTTGGGGTTGGGATAGGTCACTAGGTCTGTAAACCTTTCATCAACTTTATACATTTTTTGCTCTTGCTCTTTAATTAATGAATATATAGGAACATAAAAGTAGATGTAAAGAGTTTAATATATAAGTTTTTCTCATGCATCACTGGCAAATTTTACTGGCTATATATGTATATCCATTTTAAATACAAGTCTTATGATTTTTTTTTTTACACTGTCATATTTATTCACTGTCTATCCCATGATAATTGATGCACAATATTTAAGAATGGGAAAAAGCTCCACCGACAATCTTAAAATTTATAATTTTGGATCATATTTCTTAGCATATTTATTTAGTTCAAACTTTTAAATGTATTTGGATAATAATAGGTGTCAGATGCTTACTCTGTAAAAATTATTTTTAAATTTAGCTCCTAATGTTGAAAATAAACCTATATATGAATTTTATAATAAGTTGTGATTATCTCGTATTCAAAACACATATGTATTCAGTACCATGTTTCTCCACATTTTTTCAAATAATAGGTCATGGTAAGGGGATATTGTACGCTTTCTAAGACAGCAGAGGTTCTGTAAGGTTGAAATTCTGAGAGTGAATTTTAATCTCTGTATCTGTCATGCAAACAGCAAACCAGCTTCGTGTACTTTCATAATGTTAAATTTTGTAATGATAAACACTTTTTTTTCCCCAGATTTATGATATTCTCCTCCTCTAAATAAGTATGTGCAATTCCTTTTAGTCTGAGCAGGAGTTGCATGAAACATGAATTAGTAAAATAATCAGCTCAGGTATTTTATAGTCACCAACTTCTGGAAGGCAGGGAAGTTGTAAGAGCTATACATTTCTACTATTTTTGTCCTTTTGGCAAATTTTAATACATTGGACCCATTACTCAATCTGAAACAACATGCTATAGGGGAAGTAGCATCTGAGACTGTATCCAAAACAGCCAAAGTGTTGAGAAGGGAACTATCCAGAGCTACTTAGGAAGTTAAATCACAACTTGAGCAAACCCACTAGGACTCTCAGGCCAACAGCCCACTCCATTTCAGAAGAAATGAACATGGTCCACTCATTTCTTCCTCACAGAGTGGAAGAGGTCAGAGTAGTTGCACTTCCCATCCTTTATGGTGTAGTCTAGTAGTTAGAAATTTGTCAAGGAAGACCAGAATCAATGTCTTACTCTGCCCAAGTGGTCCAAACCATCTGTTTCATATTGTGCTTCTCTGGAAAGTGTCTTTTAGCTCCTTCTAGGGTGCATGTTAATTAGGGAAGATGGAGACAGATGTGTTAGTCTCCTTTTGAGGCTGTATCCTAAAGTAACAAAGAAGTCAGGGGTCAGAAAGAGAATACGCAAGAGAGGAGAATCACCCAGTAGTAATTAGGAGATGCAGGAAAGAGAGGAAGGGAAACAACGAGGTTCCTAAATTTCAGTGCTGGCTCTCAAAATTGAATTTTATGTCGGATGAAGTATGCTACATTAAAGAGAATACAGACATTTCTCAGAAGGTTTCCAGAACCTTATGAACTGCTACTAGTAGGCAACAAAAATTTTGCCTAGAGAAAGCCACAGAGCTTGTCATGGAGATAATCAGGGATTATAGCCTCTGCCCTCTCATATAATTGGACCTATGTCAGGATGCTGTCCAAAATGAAGATATTCCCTATCATTGTAATGGATGCATGTTTAATTAGTCAAAGGGACATGCTAGCAGCCTACAGTGCTATGACCTGATGCATATGCAGTCTTCTATTACCTAATCAGACATGATTTTGTCATATGAAGAGAGATGCCTGAATTTTGGATGATCAGATATGCAGTTAGGAAAGAAGATACAAGACTGAAGGCTTTCGTTGAGCAAGAGTGTTTGGGTATCATTTCCAACTCAGTCTTTCATTGAGTACAACCCTTTATAATTATTTGTATGCTAATACATTTTTTAGACTGCTTGGCAGCTACTAGATAATCTGAACTAATGCAAAGTTTTGCATCTTATTTTCAAAAAGGAAGCCAACAATTTCTGGTGAAGAAACAGTAACATACTGCCTTTGGGGGCTGGTGTGTGTAGCATAATCTATTGTTTCACTGGAAATTAGAAACCATGGGTATCTCTCCTGGCTACACTCCAGTGGAATGTGTTAGTTTGGACAAATCACTTAGCTTCCGTGTGCTTCACTTACTCCATCTGTAAAATGGAGATAATTATGGTATATGCCTCTCAAGGATGTTACAGTACTTAATTAGTGAATTTTTAATTCCTTGGAGGTCTTCAGAGGAAAGATATTATATGTTAAATGTGTCTAAAGCATATTCAAATAATTTTAAAATTATTATAATAATTCCCTATTTAAAACTTTTTTTTTTCTTTGAAGTTATGGAGCTTTGGGACAAAGAATGTATCAAAGCTTAAGAATGTATCAAAAAGTATTTTTACCTGTCTCTCAAATTCTTATTGCTCAGCTGAGTACTTGAAAGGCCTTCTTCATTCACTGTAGCAAAGACAAGGCTAAGTAAGGTTATAATTGCTTACATCTTCCAATATGTTGCAGAAAAATATTAGAAAGGGAGGAAAAACAACTAATGCCAAAGAACAATGCTTGTACAATAACCAAAGGCTATGAAGTGGCCATGAATTAATGCAAACCAGAAACTGAAAGCAGGTTTCTTAGCACAATCAAGTTCTAGAACCAATGGGATTTGAACCAATGTTAGCAAATATATTAACAAAAACATTTTTACATGATGATCAGGGCAGTAACTGAAAAGTGTTATACATTGCAGTGGCTGAAGTAATAGGAGGCCATACTCAAACCCTTAGAAACTACAGGTTACTACAAGCTGAGTAAGCTTTGCAGTACATAGCAAATAGAAATGTGGTATTATGTCATGGTCCCAGAGGCAGAGCAGCAACCCCTAGACAGGCTATTCATATCTCTGTTCTGTGCGTGGAACCTATATCAAGCCATTCTGTCAGATCTGATATACAGCAAGGAAATAGTGCCACATGAAGGAAGTTGTTTATACTGCTCTGTGATATTCAGAAAAATATGATCACATGTTTTATCAGCTATAAGTTCCTCATGACATTCACTTTCTGCCCAAGACATGTGTAACATTGCAGTTTTTAATTTTAGGACTGAGCAAATGAAGCAATCAATTGCCTTTTTCAACTACAGAAGCGATAATTAATCTGTGCAATATAGAGTGTAGTTAGAATAATAACCTGTACAGCTATACATTGATCTAAATGCTTGATGTGGGTAGAATTAAATCTCCCTCAGCACCCTCTTCTCAGTAGCTCATTTGTGGCATCTGTTTTAGATTCAACCTGGTTTTAGGTTGAGTAGATGTAACAAATAGCTAATAATTTTTGCTAAACTGTGAGAAATTAAATCTCTCTTTTGCTTTTCTTTGATAAATTAATAATAGAGATAGATACACGGTAGATCTAATTATCATCTTTGATACAACATCATATACTTCATTAGTGAAAAAAAGATTCTAAAATGTCTATTAAAGTATAAGAAACAAACTAACTGAAACATTCCATAACAAATTATTTCAATGCGACAAAATATTGTCAATGATTGTGTGTACATTTGCATTTTGGTTGAGAACAACACTCCAGCTTGGAAGCAAATTCCCTGGCCAAAGCATTTGCTGCAGATTGATTTGGATTGTAGAGCAGTTTCACTGCATGCAGCTGGATTTTTTTCAGAGGAAAAAAGTTCTGCTCTTGTTGCACACCAAACACCAACCCCCAGTAAAGGCATAACCATCTATACCTATGACTTGTCCTTCAGATAGCTGAGAACCACTTACATACACTCAGTGCAGGGAACCAAACTAAACTGAGCACAGAGCAAGACCCTGACTGAAATACCATTTAGATCTAGGAGCCACAGCGGCAACTGCTTTGGTCTGCTGACTCCTCCTGTTGCACTAAATCACTTGTTAGCATAGACATGGACAATATTATCCTGACCACAAATAATTTTTCATATAATTCACGTATTCATTTTAACTTGATATGTGATTTTACATATTTATAAACACACACAAGCACAAGCATGTATATATGAAAACATGTCCTGCATGCTTTAATGTAGAACCACCTGGAATTTTTTTGAATAAAAAATACAGGAAAAAAGTTCTGAGGTTTTGATCTCACTTCAGTGATGATACTGTTAAAGTTTAAAGTTCTTATTCAGAAACTGCAACTTAGGCAAAAAAGTGCAGTCACACAAAGTTCTCCAAGATTCTCATCGGCTGGAAACTTCTGTAAGATGGATTACAGGAGTAAATTACTAGCGAGTGGTAAACCAGCACGTATTCAACTGGTGTGTACCAGGATGTTGATTTGCAATAGCCCTATGAACACTAAGGACATTCCAGAGGATTGGAAGAAAGATAATACCATGCCAATGCTTAAAAAGACTAAATGAGCCAACCCACATAATTATAGGGCTGTCAGCATGACGTCGATCCCAGGCAAAAAATAGAGTGACTGATATGGGACTTTTACCAAAGAATTAAAGGAGGAAAATAGAATGGATGCCAATCAACATAAGCATATGGAAAGTAGATCCTGTCAAAATAACTTTCTTTTGTGTGAGATTACTACTTTGGTTGCAAAACAGAATTGTTGATACAAGGTACCTAGGTTTCAGTAAGACATGACATGTCTTACAGATGTGTATATATGACATGTATATAGTTATATACATTATTTTGGTTCAAAAAATAGTGATTCAGGATTAACATGGTACACAGTGAAAGAGGTTATCTTACAGGTCCTGGCATGTAAACACAGAGTTATCACCGAATGTGTGAGGTTTGAGCTGAATCTTGCAGGGATTTTTTTCATTGTTCTAATCTATTTAATACTTTGTATCAGTGACCAGAAACAAAAGTATTGAGAATTGCTGTGTTTCCACCACTTCCAATGGTGGAAAAGTTTGGAGAGATAGCTAGTGAACAGGGTAGGTTACTGCAGCAGAATAATCTGTTTATCTTGGTTATGTGAATGCAAGCAAATCATGGGATTTATTGTGGTCAGTTAAAGAGTAGAACACCAAGGACCAATGCTATATGACAGGGTTATACATTTGGCTGATCTCATCAGATCCAGACCACAAGGAACAATGGGGTTGGTTTTTATTTTCCAGACATTTACAAGGAATGGGATGAGGAGAGACATGGGAAGCAGCGAAGCTATGCTCACTGACTACTAGAAGCCAACCCAGGAGACCTTGTTACAGTCTGCATACTTTTCTACAGCCAGTACCTGCTGGCAACCTCTCCCATTCTCATCCTCTATGACGGGGCTCTTCAAGTGATAATTTATCACTCACAGCCTTCCATCATGGCCTCCCTGCTTTGACCCCCAGAAGTCCTAGGACTTTTGTGTTCCTTCTCCCCTTAGCGTGTCCCATAAGTGACACTTTGTAGTTTCCTGTGACAGCAAGGAGCAGAACTCAGTTGCTCTGCAGCTACCTGTGTATTGCATGCTCTTAACACTAAAGACGATAACTACATTCAAAATCTTGAAGGGAAATGGGGAGAGCTTGAGTTCTGTGGGGCTCTATAGACAAAACACAAAAGATTACACACGGCCTGTACATTAAGTGTGTAGCCTGGGTCTTGAAGTATGACTCTGAGTTAGCCAAATAAGTTCCTCACGCAGTCTCCGGGGAGAGTTAGTTCCCTTACAGTGGGATCTGGAAGAAACAGAATACTAAGTTATCAAGCATGTGAAACACAAAAATCCCTGAAAAACAGTATTGTGCAAATAATTGATTGTGGGCAGTATCCTCCTTTACTTTGCTTGTTAACCTCTATTTGAACATTTTAATTTTCTGTGGCTACAGGCAACAGAAGAGTGTCTCACAGGCTGCATGCAGCCACTGAGTTAGAGGAAAAGCAGCTTCGATTTTTTTTATTGTTAAGTAAGACAATATTAGAGGTAAATTGAGCCTTACCTCATAACTTCGTGGCCTATTCCACAAAGCACACAGGCATTTGATAAAGGAAAGAGCAAGTTAGTAGTTTTTAGAGGAAGTCGTTGCTGCCACTGTTCTCAATTAGTGAGATAAAACATAAAATTTAGAAAATATAAAATTTAGGTTCAGATTTGCTTGGGCCTGTGGACCAGATTCTCAACTGATGTAAAGCAACATAATTTTCTATAGTTACAGTTGAATTACTTTCTTTCATATCAGCTGAGAATCTGGCAGCTATTATTTGTTTTAACTTTCAGTATGACATGAAACTACTCTGAGATACTTCTCTCTTTTCTCATTCAACCATAAGCCAACACCCAGAGTACAAATGTTTCATGATAAATTTTTCTTACCACTGGAATTTAGACTAGATACAAATGTAATTTAGCTGGTACTTTATTTTACAGCTCAGGGGATTTGTTGGATACTTGCTATGGGCAAAAGCGTTTAGTTTAGATATTGACACAAGCAGTACTGTCATCTGGCAAATGCTGTAGCACATATAGTACTTAGGAGAATTATATTTGGTAAATAAAAAAGAAATGTAAGTGTAAAATATGTTGATCGCAGTATAGGCTGATATTTTAAACAATCACAGATGGTGATGTACTAGCTGGTTATTGACAGCAATATCAGCTTTAGAAAGGGTTTTGACAGGTCTCATCGTACAATGATTAATTACTGCGAGGCACTCCAATTTCCTCTTTTGTTCAGCTCATGGCTCAGGGTAAAATCTGTTGCTCTTATTACACTCTACAACACAGGAAATATCTTCTCACTGCTGTATCCAAGGACCAATCAAAAGTGCAAAAGTCAGTCAAATAAGACCCACAGTCTATGCTGGAAAGGCTTTTCCTCAAGGGATCAAGGAAGGAAGGAAGTTAATGTGGCTTTGCTCCCCATGTTTTAATTTGTTTTAAATGACCAATGCGTAGGACAGATGAATAGATTTTCTGAGGAGAGCAGGTGGGTACTAGTCAAGTCAGTTCTCAAATTATGTGTAAAAAGGTACAGGTGAAAAAGGAATAACTGTGAGAGGAAGCAAAGGATATTAGTGCTCATTCTTAAATTGTATACACTTTCCACTGAAAAAGAACAAGAAGGACAATAATGGAAACAAACAGGTTCTACCTATTTTCCTGAGACTGTTCTTAAAGAACAGGCATTGCCTATTTGAAGGATTGCTCCTATGCTGCTGGTGTTGAATACACAATGATATTGGATGTAAACTGGTCATTGAGATTTCCTAGAAATGGACAGGGTTCAGTCCTGCCTGATCAGTGTTAGGGAAAATATACAGCAAGTAGCTGTTTTCAAGAAGGGATGCAGCAGTTTTTAATAATGCAAAGTAGATGCTACGTTGCCAGATACTGAATGTGTTCAGTGTCTAAAAGTTCTTCCTTGCGTGACCTGAAACAATAGGAAGCATGTATGAGGGGTGAGCCTCCTTACAGTGCAGAATTCTGTTTAAGATTTTCAGGCTAGCTCCAGATGAGGAGGTAGATCTACACAGCTGTACAATGCTGAACAGAAATTATACTCCAGGTCCTGGAAGCAGTGCAGACACATCATTGCTGCACTGCATTATGCTTTGGCTAGTGTAGTTATGCTGATGTGGCTATGCTGCTTCCAGTCTTAGCCTTGTCCTGAGCTAGCTTAGATCTCTCTGCCTTATAGGGCAAACTTATCCACAGTCTTCACCTTTACCAGGATCTAGACGTGTTGACGCTTCAAATATATCATCTGTTGTATCTGCAAAACAGGGTGGGAACTCTCAGGGATATGTCCAGCTGTAATTAGCAAGCTGTACTCTGAGGTGGGCATCCTCTTTATTTTTCCTGGCCTTCCTCATATCAGAGATTGACCACAGCTAGGCAGGACAATAGGTCCAGGACAATAGGTCCAGACAGAACTGTATTTTGAGTTAGCAAAGACAAACTGCTTTCTTTGGTTCCTGGTGGCTGTGGTTGGCTTCAAGGTTAAGGATTGGGCCGATTGTCTTATGAGTGTCAAACCTGATTTAGATTGACGGGGATCTAGATGCTGGTGTGTGTGTGTGTGTGTGTGTGTGTGCTGGGGGAAAGGTGTTTTCAACTTCCTCTGCAGCATAGGATGTGGTTCAGCTTTTGGGAATCATCAGGGCAGCTCTCACTTCATTAGTTTTCTAACATCAAAGGATCCTTTGGCATTACTAATGTTTTGATCTCCTCTTCTCTGTCTGTAGCACAGAGTTTATTCTGAAACTCTTTGGTCTAATTAAAACCTTAGGGTTTGTATGACACTGAGGGATATATAAGGTTTGTGATATGAAAAAGGGAGAAGACCACATGATCATCAGGTTTGGAGGTTTGGTGATCTTTTCTGGCATTATGTTCTACAGGTCTTCATCTTCTCCCCATGGAAGAAAATGAGGTAAGAATATTATAGATATCCAAGAGCTTTCAAACTATAAGGAAGCCTGCCTTGAATTTATTTTAAAAATTTGATAGGTCAGAGGATTTTTTAACTTCACCTGGGTGTAGGGGGCTTAATCAGCATACTTCTTCAGCATACTTTCTGCTTGAGTCAGCATGCTTTTTGCTTTTTACCCTTGTATCTCAGTTTGGTAAAGCAATTGGTGAGAAACCTCCTGATTACTTTGGCAGGTTTCTTTAGTGTGGAAGTGGTTCAGTGAATCGTTGTGGGGATAGATGTAAGGCCTGAATCTTCTCTCACCTGAATGCTATTCACTGATCAAAGGCGAAACGGCTTTAGTTTAGTGTTGCCTTTTAGAGCTGATTACCATTGTCGAACCATGAGTGTGATCACATTGCAGCAGTAAAACAGATAGTAGTTTATTGTGTCTTAATTGCCCAGAGTATGGGAGCACCCCACAAAGTTGCTTCACCCAATTGCACAGTTGATGTAGTTATGAAGAGGGGCCTGCAGAGATGGAAGAGCAGGGAGGCAGGTGCTGTCACCAGTACAGTCTTTTGCTTGGCACGATTTATTTCTAACCCATAAAAAAGAGTACACAGCCAGGAGCCACTAACTAACGTTAGAAATAGATGGATAATTTCTCACTATTGAAGGGAAATTAAAGGACCAGGAAAAAAAGTCAGATTAACAGAAATAGTGTAAAAAGGGAAAAAATTTTGAATGGAAAGAACAACAAAGGATCAATTTAGTTCCCATAAATGAGAGATGCCTGAACTCTGGATATTTGCCATTTTTCTAGAACGGAGTGCCTTGGGTGACAAAAATCTTGCTTTTTTTTAACACTTAGGAACACTGTAATTTTAACAGAGTCCTTCTTACTCAGGACCTGACTTGTTAGGCCCCCCAGAAGCGCAGTAGTGGCTGACACACTTCCTTTGAACAAGACTAAAGGAAGTTTTTTTCCCTGTCTTCCATATATTGTCCATAATACACTGACATGTCAGAAAGCACTTTAATGTACCGAAACAAACACAATTTTCTGATTCCTGGAGGAATGTTATAAACTTGACTCTATGGATTCTTTGGGGAGAAAGGTGAATTCAGTACTATTTCAGGGCAACCTTATCCATGGCATTGGAAAAAAAATCAATATTCCTTGGGTGGGTGTACAAAGAGGAATACAGGGTGAGTTACTATATTCCTAAAGAAAGGTATGTGAATTCTTTTTTTTCCTCATGTCTAAGCATGGCAATATTTCTCTTTCTTTAAATAAGCTCTGACTGTGGCAGACCATGGTACAGGTAGTACGCTTATTAGGTGATTTGGTCTTTGAAGACAAGGACCTATTGGTAGGCTGTGACATATACCCGTTGGTTAAGAACTTAATATAGAGGAAAGGTAAAAGAAGGAACTGGAAAATGTAGTTGAACTGTGATCAGGAAATGCTGGCTAACTTTGTGTTGTCTATACCCATTCCTGCTTAAACCATCTGGTGCATCTCAGAAATGTGTATCAAACTAAGGCCCACTTTTCTACACAAGCACAAACCCAGTAGCTGTCCACACTGCATGTCTCTGTGTCCGCTCCGGCTGCAGTGAGTTTCAGAGCAGACTAAGGGGAAATCTGAGTCAATGTACTTCCATGTCCAATTCTATTGCCTACACATGTGGGCCAGAAACAAATGTGTGTCCTGACATGCCTGACCCATGCCTGATGCCTATCTGGTCACAAAGACCCAATATCACTAAAGTCGGGCTAACAAGATATCACCTCACTTGATGATAAGTGGGATTTGTAGGCTCAGACTCCACCTGTATAGTGCAGTTGCAGGAAACCTGAATGCCAGGTGAAACACACACAGCACTGGGGTCTCATGGAGCTCCACGGGGCAGTGTGCAGGGCACAGACTTGCTTTTTGGCCTGGTCTTCTAAAGGAAGCGTAGCTATTCTTTACAAATCCTTTCATTGCCTGGACAGATTTGTTCACTTGCATAACTACTGTACATAGCTGATATAGTAGACATCTAAATAGCCATCTACATTTGTTCACAAGTACATTGAAAAGATACATTGTGAATGAGAGTGTAGAAACATACTTTAAAGTTGTTGGTAAGGAAGTGTCACAATAAAAAAACAAAGAGGAAAAAATCCCATGTTGTCATAACTGATTTCTGAAAATTATTAAGGAAACAAAATTAATGCCCGTGACTTGAGATGAATGCTATGAACAGTGAGGAATCATGAAGTATCCTTTCATCAGGCAATATGGAAGTTAAAGAACCTAACAGACAGTCAAGTGATTTAGGAATGATAGAAAAATCACAGATGTTTTTAATATTAAAATATTTGCTCTTCAATATGTCTTTCAAAGTCAAGCATATACTCTAGGTTTATAGCCGAATTACTGATTTTCTCTCTTAGAGGCCTTACTTAGGTCTTACTTTAGGTTATTGGTGCTGAAAGTTGATGCATGTATTTCTCTAATGGCTGCTTGAATGCATGCAGTAGGACTGTTAGCATCCTGTGATGTGATGTGGTATCCTTACTTAGTGTAAATAAAACTCCTTACTATGAGAATAGTTTTCTTTCCTCGATCAGTTTGCAAGTTGTTGCTAACCAATATCAAATTTGCAAAATCAGTTTGCAAATTCAGTCCAGTATCACCCCTAATACAAACTTCACCGGATAATATTTTCCAATTTCCTCACTTTTACTGAGCACTTAAGATGTTTTTTCTATTGTTTAACATTACTGTTAACAATCCAGCTAAAATAGATCTAGTAGATCAGTTTAGATCATTGATCTAAAACCTCAACATAAATATGGCAATAGCATATCTGGTAGTTTTCATCTGCAGGGTCTTGAGAGTTTCTGGATCTTCTAGAGTTACAGCAAACTTTCTCTTTTCATTTAGGAATATCTATGGCGTCTTATTCCCGTGTCCTTCAGCCTTCAGGTAGCAGTGCTCTTTTATCTGTCTTTATTGATTGTATATAACTAGGATTAAATAACAAAAGTAACCAAAAGTAATATACTTATGGAAAAGATACAAGTGTCACCATTGTATTTGCAAGGTAGTAAATATATATATATAATAGCTATATACCATATTTACCAGATACTTAGCTAGATATCCATTATATCAACTTTTATATCTGTATTTTATAATTTTTATGGACTTTTAAAATTATTATTTTCTAGTTCTAGTAGTCTTAATACCTTTCATCTCCAACTGAAAAATTTTTATACTAACATTTTTTTCTTAAAGTTCAGGTGAAACAAAACCAGACATAAACCATGTTAAATAATGAAAGCAAATCAATGTATTTTCGAAGACTGAGAACCACCTGCTGTTTAACTTACCTATCAATAAGCTGCTGTTTAATCACTCGCTGTCTAGAGGATTATCATCTCCTCTCTCTTTACAGGCAATGGGCAAAAAATATTCTGAGTTGCTGTTTTTCAAAACTTAAAACACAGTGGGCAGCATATCAAAGAAAATTCATTCTGGTAGTGGGATTCTTAGGAACCATTCAACCATATTTTCAAGAAAAATATGCAGAGATGACTTTACATGCTGCTTAGCAGCTGGAAGTAGGTGTTGAGGAGCTCTCCCAAGGTATTATTATATATTTATAGATAACAGGAAGAAAGATTTGTTTGAAAGCTTTATGATACCCAGGACATGGAGGGATTCAGGAAAGATATATTGCACTTTTGCCTCAGCCCCCAATTAATTTTTATTATTCACATTATGGAGGCTACTGAATGACCATTGAAGTCAATGGCATGGGCTGTGTTGAATGGGAGTTCTCACTTCTGTAGTAAAGGAAATACTTGTGCCTATAAAGCACTTAAAGAGCTAACATTTTGTTCTATTACATTTGGAACTTCAGACTATGAAACTACTGCAGTTTTAAAACAGTGGCTGCTAAAATTATCACATGTGCTTCTCTGTTCTCTCTGCTTTAGCTTCAGCCATAATGTGACATGGGATCACAACTGGATCTTGTCTCCAATAAAAGGGAAGAATAGTCAGAAGAAAGGAGGAGTAAACTACATTGCTTGGTAGCAACAGATTGTTCTTGTACGTGGGCACAGTCCTCAGAAGAGAGGATCTCAAAAACAACTAAGTGGTTTTTATTGTACCTCTGCAAGTATTTACAGCTGCAGAGTTAATCTTTCCATGGATACCATCATGGAGCTACAGTGTGACAGGTTCTTGAATCCATGGCTATTGCGCAGCTTTGGTGAACAGTGCTGAAGCAACATTAAGGCTACGTGTCTGAATCAGAACTACAAGACTTGAAAGGAAAAGCAACATTCACTTGCATGTTGTCTGCAGAGACTATTAGGTCTGGGTAGAAATTGGATAGCTGGGGATGGTGGAAGAAGAAAGCATTTAATATAAAGAATGACTCACAGGGCTGTTGGGAAGAGAAGGGAAGGAAAAGAGAAAATAAGAAAAAAAGAAGCCTAAAAAGTGAAAGATGTTAACCACATGGCAGCTCACCAGCATAATTCATAAATATATAGTAACAAAAGACAGTAGACCTTGGTATATCTTCTCTTTGCTACCCTAAATAATGCCTATCCTACTTGGCAACAAGCTGTCTACTAAAAAGAAAAAAAGAAAAACAAACAAAGCCCTTCTTCCTTTTTAACAAATATTTCATGGCAACCACTTTTTCAAACCCAGGAAATATGTTTTGAGGGGTGCTATCAGTTCTTTTGTTTTTAAAGAACTTTTTTTTTTATTATTGATACACTAAACCCAAAAATTTCAATGCCAGTCAGTCATTAAATGCAAAATATTTAAGTTTTTCTCTACAGCTCAGAAGCTAGTGGCACAGAATAAAACACAGCCAAAGCCATTCTAGCAACAGCATATGAACAAAAAGGTAGGTAAAAAGAAGACATAATGTTTAGCTTGTGGCCTGGTAAGAGCATTAAAACAGAGCTCAGTAATAAAAGAGAGCTCCTTTATACAATATATTACACCTTGCTGAGGGTAGGCAGAGCTGGTGGACACCCTGTTTCTGCCAGCAGTGATGTAAGATCAAGGTCATGCCCAATCCTAGTCTCCACAGGGAGCTTCAAATATGAAATACCAGAATTTCTTCTTCTTTGATTTAATTTTCACCTTTTTAAGGCTTCCTTACTCCCTGCTGCAACTTCCTTCAACTGTCCATGTTACCTATGATATTATTTAATGCCTTCCATACCAGGACATAATTTAATATGGTTTTATCCCTTGTCTGGTTAACAGTGGAAATAGCATGCATCAATTTTTGGTAATATGAGTAAGAACTGGGTTTTAGTAAAGTACAAAATCATAAAATTTTACATGAAGACACAGACATATTATCACATTTGTCCACACTACTATTTTTTTATTATGTTTTTTGTTATGTTTTTTTGTTTTGCTGTTCTGCCTATTGTGTGATAAACATGACTGGATAAGTTGTACAAATGTTGGAGCTAACTAGGTAATGTCGCTAATGCATTTCCTTCCCAGATTTATATTTATTGGTGCAGTAACAGAAAGGATGTTAAGATTTTGGTAAAATATTGATAAAAAGATACTGACTTTTCAGAAATAAACTAGACCATGCACACATGCATTTGATTAAAAAAGAGATAAAAGTTGTTAGCTGAAATGTTTTATTGCTTGAAACATGTTTTAGACTAGGAAGAGATGATAATGTTCCTAGGTAGAATGACATATTTTGAAGAACAATCCAAAATCATAGTTTTATTAATAATAGTAGAGTGAATCTGGTAGAGCTTTCATATGTATGTTCATTCCTGTCATATCTTTTTTTTTTTTTTCCCAGTCTGTAAATTTCACGTGGGAAGATTTCTGGTAAGCATAGCTGTCATGGGGAGACCTCGTGAGGAGATGATGCTGTATGCAAGGTTTAGCAGTCGGTGGGAAATCAGCAGTGAGTATGAGTGGAGACTTCAGAGGACAGGTAGGGTAGTGTTCAAGGAGAGCAGGGCTGTTGAGTAAAAGGTATCAGCTGGGGCTCTGAGCTGTAGAGGTCTGGGCCAAAAAACCATGGAATTTGGGTGACAGAATTTAAAGCTTATATGGAAAGGCAGCAATGCTTTGAGACAGGAGGATTTGTAAGATAGCGCTCTAGAAGGAATATATCTTTGGCCAGGAAGAATGGGGAAAGTTGGGTTTGGAGGTCCTTGAAGTATGAAGGGATTTTTGGCATGAGTTAGAATAATAATATGCAACCTGTGTAACTAACCTTGTGTATTGGAAAAATGTACTGTGCTGTGTAAGCAGTGACAGACACCAATTATTTTCATAGCTAGAAAAAAGAGGACCAGAAAACCCCAACTTATTCCTCCAAATGACAGGCTACTTTCCTATCTGTTCAAAGGCAAATGGCAAAGGCGTAGTCATCCCTTGAAGTAATGTGTGTCTAGACATCCTTCCATGCACTATTCCTGAACAGTTAAAGACCTTCTGCTACTGGAAATACTTGTTATCACCTTTTATGGCCAAGAAGATTTAATTCCTTAGTGATGAATATGAACTCAACCCCACCACCTTGTCCAACACAGCACAGCATTTCTGTCACTGAAAATGATTTAGGGAAATTCTGTGTGATGCCATGGGCAGCATCTTTTCATCTAATCAACAAAAGAAGTGAAAAGCACATCAGAGTTTCATGCATTGCACAAAAGCACAGCTAAACCCTCTCTCAGTAAAATGATGGGGAGCAGGCTGATTACCATCTAGGATGTGGCTAATTGGTGTGTTCTCTGAGGTGTGATAGGACATCAGAGTATCAGGCATAATATTACTGTCTTATAAAGCTACTGCATAATGCAACCAGTAGAGTGTGCCATAAAGGTTATACTAAAGGGCAGCATGATTTTAAAGTCAATCTGGTGCCTGTGATGAACCAAGGATGTTTCTACATGAATAGGTTAATGCAAAATCTGGTTCTAGTACGCATGCTTACTGCAACATGCATTTAATACACATGCAGGACTACATGTGTTCTTGTATAAAGATGTAAAGAATGATGTGAAGAGACAACTGGAGGCATTCTGGTCTGAAGTGGCAAAGACAGGCATTTTACACCATCTATGAACAGGAAGCAGCAGAGGTATCATACTAGTAAATACATTCAACTGATGATAAGAAAGCTTGACAAAACAATTGTTGTCTTTAAGGGAAAGCTTTAAATAAAGGACTCAAAAAACCTAGGCACATGTCTTGACAATCAAAAAGAATTTTCATTGGCGACAATAGAAAAGAAACAGTTGACGACAGAAATGAATCATATTTTGGCTTGCTTTTTTTCTTTTTTTTATTTCAATGGCAGATCAGAAAATCCTTTTTACAGAGAACTTAGGCTGGATTGAATAAGGAAAAATGTATAAATGATACACTCCCATGTGCATATGATGTCACTTACATTGCATGTAGATCAGATCCCTACTTACACTAATTTAGGCTCATACTATATTGAGTTATTATAGCCTTGTCCCCTCCCCCCTTCAAAGTTTGTGCCAAGTAAAAATCATTATAAAACAGACATTCATCTAACCCAAGACAGAGACCCCTCCAACCTCAGACTGCAATTTGGAAGTATTATATGCAAGACAATACCTGACTGTAATTCTTCATTCATATCATTTGCTGAGAGATGTTTCTGAAGCTGAATGGTAAACACTCCCTTACTGACCTTTGACAAGTAAGGTGTTGGGATACGAGGGGAAAAATAACGAGGCTTTTATTAGAGATGCTAGAGTTCTTAAAGGTTAAGTGGACTGCTACTTATTTAGGTAAACTAGGAGAGTACACTGATCAGCAATACTGGTGATAATAGAGCTTACAGCACTCAGTCTTTAAGGAAGCAGAGTTTTTCTGGCAAAATGTCAAGTGAAAAGTTGGTACTCAGTAGCTCGAGGATGACATCCTCAATCTGTGCAATAGTTAATAAAAAGCCAGGTGTCTTTGGTAAAAAAGTAATAGGGAGGAAGGAGGGGGTGGAGGGAAGGGTGACTAATGGAACATAATTGCGTATGGATATTGGATATGGATTTTGTTCACTCTACACAGCAACTAGGGATATTTTCATACATGTTTGAAAAATTGTCCTAGGGGACAAATGTCTGCTCCTCAGGATTTAAAAGAAAATACAGCTGTACAAAAACAAATTTGCACAACTGGTGAAACCAATGAAAATCCTATTTCTGTGGAGAAGCAAAATCCTCCATCACCTAGTTTCTTATCTCACCCACTTTGCTGTAAGAGAAAGATACATAATTATGTGGCTGCTTGTCCATATAGTTGTGGTAGATTATATGCCTTTACTTTTAGCCTATATAAGAGAGTGCTACTTGTCAGTTATTATAGACAGGATTGTGGCATCACATCATTAGTAATATTAAAATGAATATTATCAATACTTTTCATTATCAGTCCCCGTTATAAGTCCCTATTTTTCAGTTGCTTATAACTTGGCACAACTTCAGTTCTTTGGGTGGAAATTTCTCCATGTTTTGTGTCAGCCTCAGGCTAAGATTTTTTATTTTTGCATTTTATTTTAATTTCAACCGAAGTGGTTCAGCAATACATTATTTTTGTCATGTTTCTTTGAACAGCAGCCCCCTCCTTTCCAACAGAGACTTGAAATATGGGTCAGGGATGTGTTTTTTGCTAGACCCTTCAAAATCTGTTGAAATTTGGCCAAATAATAAACATTTGAAATATATGCTCAGCCAACTTTGTTCATATTAAAACCCTAAAATTTCAAAAGACTCTTCCTCCCTGAGCATGTGCTTTCCTTTCACACTGTCTACTGCTAGTTGAACCGTATGTGGCCTCTTTCACAGAAGGTGAGTCAATATCCTGGATCCTATCACTGGTCAGAGACTCTTCGCTTTTACTTGCTGCCTTGCGAAGGGCAAGGGGAAAGTAGGAACCAGTGCCAGAATTAAGGTCAAGTTGTCCTGTGTTTTCTGTGTTGTAAGTGGTCTCCAGCTACCACGCAAGCAGCATGGAGAAAGGAGGGGTTCAAAAGGCAGATCTGGGGAAAGATAAGGAGCAGAATTTGGTCAACAAGTCTTGTGAGAGGGAATCTGGAATGTGAATCGGAGCCTCTGTCAAGGTGTTATAGCAAGGAAAGATTTGTAATGAGGTCAGGTATGGAAATGTGAAGAAGACCCAGTGAAAGGAAGGGACTGGGATGAGGGAAAGCAGATTATAATTGGGTGAAAGGTGATTGGTTATTAGCAAAACTAAAATCAGGATTAGGATAGATTAGGAAAAGATCAGGTTAAAAATATTACTGAACAGAAGCTGGGATGCAAAGACAATCATGGTTAAACAAGGAGTGTAATGGAAACAGGACAGAAAGAAAGGGGTGACAGATTGGAACAACTGCATTTGAGCGACTCTGAAGAAAAGAGAAAATGTAGCTCTATCTCCACACCCATTCCTTCTTTTACCTCAAGTGGAAGATACTCATAAATCAAATCTAATGTAACTTGGCCGTGGACAAACCTCTTGGTTGTCAATATATCAAATTTTTTGCTTGCTTTTAAAAATAAAAACCTATAGGTTTTTATATATTTATAAAAACCCCCTATAGGGCCGCATATAACTGGAAAAACAAAGGTTAAAAGAATGCAATTAAAGATGCAATAATAAGCATTCATGTGATAGGAAATAATAGTTAGCATTTTCAATATAACATTAGCCTGACTGATTGTGTTCATGATTTCCAGCTTAGTCTTTAATGAATTGATGGTTTTCTTTTTTTTTTTACTTTTTTCTTTTTTTTTGTATGTGAGATTAGCCTGACCTGAGTATGAGTTAGAGCTTTTTGGTTGTAGGCAATTTCAAATTCTTGAAATTACAATTTCAATGCAAGTTTTCTGTTGTAGGTAATTTCAGTTGGAGGTATTGGCTTTGCAAAAGGTTGCTTAGATTGACTATATTTTTATACTAGGCTTTAGGAAGCATCAGATGGAAGGTTCTGTGATACTCTCAAGATACCTTTAAGCCACAACCTCCTTTCCTTTTTCATTTTCAACCTCCTTTTCTTTTCAACAGCAAGTTCTTTTTGAGGTGTTCTTTTAGTCAGTAACTCCACCACAAATTTAGTTGTCTGATCTATGGTACAAATGCATTTATCATGTGTGTTATATTCCTGTTTGAAGAATACTGATTAACTGACCTGGGTTTTCTAACCTATCATCACCCTGCAAGAACAGGGTAAATTCTAAATCCTATGAAGATTATTCCTTGTCTGCAGTTATTTCTGCACTTTCACTCAATCAAGTTTGTTGATGGCTTTTATACTCAAATTTTTATCAAATTTTCATAAAACACTATGAAGTCTATGGAAGTCTAAGTATATCACATCACTTACCTTTATTAATTATATTTGTAATTCTGTCAACAAGTCATATTGAGTTAATTTGTACATGAGCTTTTTTGGATGAAATCATGGAGTGTTACTATCCTCCCATAATTCCCAGATAACCAGGGTAACTGGCTTTTACTTATTCATCCTTTTTGCCCTTTTGAAAGATTGGCACACTAGATTTTTCCCACTCTTCTGAAATTTCCCCAGTACTTACTTGAGGTCAGCATTAAAGATTCAAAAGAGTCTCTTCATTGCTGTAACTGGAAGACCTTGCTCCTAAATGGTAAACGCCAGCTTAGAGGCTGTGAGAATATATCTGAAATAAGGGTTATCATTTTTCCATATGCATCTCTACCTAGATATTTACCTTCAGTGAATTTCATCTACCATTTTATTGTCCAGTCCCTGAAGGTATGATACGGTTCTAGGTTAAGACTAAGAAGTGTCTGCAGTATCTGAATTCCAGTATCACTATCTGCACTTCTTCAGTCAGCCCTTTTTTTGCTGCCTAAAATAGCTTCGTATCATAAGGAAATGTTGACACTTTATATTCACCCTCTCTTCCTTCCAGTTATTTAGAAATATGTTGAGCAGTATGAGACCCAAAAACATGACTGTAGAGTTCCACAGGGATCCTCTTTCTACATTGATACCAGACTCCTAATCTCTGTTTCCGATCTTTTAACCAATTATTTATACATGCAAGAATCTTCTTTTTAATCTTCTGGCTTCTCAGTTTCTTTAAGAGCCCTTGGTAAGGGATCTTGTCAAATGCCTTCTGGAAATCCAAATAATCTGTATCATCAGGGTGAATCTTATTCATTCTCTTGTGTTTCATTTAAAGAACTTGTATTGATTTGTGAGGCATTATTTCTCTTTATAGAAGTAGTTGTAGCTCCTTCCTATTATGTTATTTTAATATGTCCATTCATGCTATTCTTTGTAATAGTTCCTGCTGAATTGCACAATACAGATGTTGAAGTTACTGGTCTGTAGTTCCTTCAATATCCATAAGCAGCCTTTTAAAAAAAATCTGTTTTCACCATTACTTAGTTAATAAATTATTTCAAACTAAGATTGTGCATCACAATTCAGATAGTTCTTTCTTCTGTTACTTTAGGATTCTTGGGTAGGTACTATCTCATGCTGGTGACTCAGCACTGTTCATTTTATCTTTTTGTCTCATAAACTGTTTTAGAAGCATTTCATTTTGAGGTGGACTTTCTGATGTCCCCTTATTTAGAAGAATTGTGGCTTCGGAGTTTCTCCAGTCTCTGTATCAAACACTAATAAAAATATTTTTTTCTTTTCTTTTCTTTTCTTTTCTTTTCTTTTCTTTTCTTTTCTTTTCTTTTCTTTTCTTTTCTTTTCTTTTCTTTTCTTTTCTTTTCTTTTCTTTTCTTTTCTTTTCTTTTCTTTTCTTTTCTTTTCTTTTCTTCTCTTTTCTTCTCTTTTCTTCTCTTTTCTTCTCTTCTCTTCTCTTCTCTTCTCTTCTCTTCTCTTCTCTTCTCTTCTCTTCTCTTCTCTTCTCTTCTCTTCTCTTCTCTTCTCTTCTCTTCTCTTCTCTTCCCTTTCCTTTCCTTTCCTTTCCTTTCCTTTCCTTTCCTTTCCTTTCCTTTCCTTTCCTTTCCTTTCCTTTCCTTTCCTTTCCTTTCCTTTCCTTTCCTTTCCTTTCCTTTCCTTTCCTTTCCTTTCCTTTTTTCTTTTCTTTTTTAACTGTAGCATTTTCTTCCCTCAATTCTCTTTTTGTATCCTGGTCACCCACCTTCTCTACCAACTCCTTGGCACATTTCTCAATTCTGATGTGACTGAAAAAAGCTTTATGAAATTTTTTTGTACTTTTTGAAGGTTATTCCTCAAACTTTTGTTTGGACCAACATGTTTCTACATTTACCCTGCCAAACTTTATGATCTGTTCCCTTTTGCTTGTTTACACTCTATTATGTCTTACGAGAAAGGGAAACTGAAAGAATCTTTCCCTTTAGCTACTTTTCTGCCTCGGGGTTTTTTTGGGTGTCTTTCTTCCCCCATTTTTCCTCTATGGGAGGAAGCAAGGAAAAGAACTTTCCTTCACTACAAAGTTCTACAGTTAAGTTGGAAACTTCCCTGTTCTGTTAGTTCCTCTGGAAAATATCAGGTTCTCCAAGACCAAAGCTGAAATTGCCAGAAACAAGCAAACTTATCACAACAGAGAATGATAGTGAAATGTAGTGTTTCAAAACACCTCCTGCATAAAGGGGATGTTCAGAAGGTTCAGCCTCTTCTGACTCTTCCAGAGCGACATTCATTTGGTGACAAGCAACACATGCCTGCCACAGTATATGTGGGGTGTTTGTGTGCTGAGCACCATTTGATACTCAGCAACGCCTCTAAAGTGATTGATACTTCTGTAGTAGTTTTCCTGTCATTAAAAAAACAAAAAGAGCCACAGAGAGAGATGGAGAGAGATTTAGTCAAATTTCAGCAACTTCTCTGTGTCTGTATGCACATATCTGTATCTGTGCATGTTATTGAAGGAGCACTCTCTTTCTAAATCATACAATTCATCTTTTTTTTTTTTAATTTTTAATAAAGTATTCACCAAATTGGGAGAGCTGCTTTTATGATAAGACTGGTAAAATACAGCTATGAGCAGCTTTAGGCTAAAGATACAATACTGTATTATTGTCACAAGCTGACAATGTTGCTTTCAATAAAGTTAACAACACTAATTGCTTGAGGTTGGAACTTGAGAATTTCTGAACTGAAAAGGATGAGGATGGACAAAGCTTGGCTTCACAAAACTTCCCTAGGCTTTCCAAGACTTCTGTGTATTAGAAATAAAACACAGTAAACTAATGACTCCATAGTCTTATATTTATTAAAGGGCTAAATGTGAGAGATCTATATGTATTCAGTCTCGTGAAGAAACATATTTTGTTAAAAGGTCTTATTTTGCTGGATAGCTATAAGTACCAGTTCTTTTCTACCCACTTGTGATGCATTTAAGTCATCAATATCATATCTTTATAGGCTCCTCAGAAGCACTTAGCAATATTTCTAATTATTTTTAAACCAAAATTTATCAAGAAATCTTTATTATACATTTCTTAATCATTTTAGGCAGGCAGACAATATTTGACAGTGTGTTACCTCTTCTTTCAGTATTCCATGGTTTGGTTGTTAGCATAAAATATTTTTTATTCATTGTTATCTATGATTTCTGTTTTCTAGATGATTCCTTTAATTTCTACTGCTTCTGTTCTGTTTATCTGCTCCCACTCTTGCTGCTGCTGTTGCTGTTCTTCTACCCTTCCTTTTTCTGCACTTGTGGTGCTCTAAATCTGTCAACCAGATGTAACTTTCAGGAGCCCTGATTACAAGCAGATTTGCAAGCTCTTGTATGTTAGTTTCTATTTTAAAAAGTTGACTTGGGATTTGGAAAAAGCTCCCCATTTAGTTCTTTAAATAGAAAGAAAATACTGCAACTTAGTATTGGCTGCTGGTAAGCACTACTGAAACCCACTCGTGGCTGGAAACAGATTTGTGACATTGTTTGGCTTTATATATGATGATTTATTTTAATGCTATTAGAAAGTGTGTGTAGAAGAGAGTTTGTTTTCATTTTAAGCATTTCTAAAGGTGTGAGGCCTTGTGGTACCGGGGAAGGAGACAAGGGAAGCCTGTCTGGACTTCTGAAAAAAATATCCCAGTCATTTTCAATGACCTGTATGGTAGCTATATTTCAACTGTAGGGCTGTTCTAAGTTGTTACATTACCCTAGGAAATGCAGCTTGTTATTCCGTCTCTAACATTCACAGAGCTAACTACACTGACTAACGAAAAGCTGCATGGCAAAAATGCTGCCTCTTCCCAGCCTGTTGACTCAGCAACTGTCTCATACTATGTCTGCAGTGACAATGGGAGCCTGTTCAGATGAGCAGTCTTCTGATATATTCTGTCATGCCAATGCAACCAGTTATGATAAACAGCATGCAAAACACCTCTTCCTCCTCTCCTCATATCTACACAAACCTGTCCATGGGTGGGCAACATGGAGAGGCTGGGTATACTTCTGCTCCGTGGCAAGACACCCTCAGCTGGATATCGGCATCTAAATAGAGAAAAGAAATGGGATCTAGTCATGAGAAAAGAGACATTGAGACAAAGTGAGACATGCCTCTGAACAGCAGTCACCACAGTGTGACAGCATTTCTTTAGAGACCATCAAATAACAACAGTATTTGAACTGTAGCTTGTCAACAGAGAAGTAGAGGTCAACAGTATCATATAGTTCAGGGGGCTTTTGAGATACACTGTGTGCAAGAGGTGTGTGCACTGTGGTTGGTACTGTGGAGATATTCCAGGGACATGGTACTTTCATTCTCTTTGACTTCACAAAAGTGCCACGAGGTACCTCTCCTTGGACCTGATGTGAAGCCCACTGAAGTCAGTTAGTGACTAGCCTGGTTTATTACAGCACTGGAATCAAGTCCAGATTTTGCTTATAAAAGTGAATAATTTCACTCTAGGAGATAACCAGTAGCAGTCATCTCTGCATTCCAATGTAATCCAGTTTATTTAATAAAATTGTACCTAAAAGGGTGTATTTCTTTGCCTCCAAAAGAAGTTAAGGAACAATTTTACATTAAAGGAAAAATGGGATTTTTGCATTTGTGGTAAAGACAGAGGAAACAGCATTGAAAGGGGACTAAAATTAGCTTTAAATTGACAGCTGTAATCTTACCTTCCCCATCATCTAGTTTCTTATGAACCATGAAACAGATGACTCTCATGTATGTCACCAGAAACATTGCATATACTTTGAACATATTTGAAAAAAGTATTATAAAATTTGTAAAAAAAGAGTCCTCAGTATTTCAGGTGTTGATTATGTATTTTGGGCCAATCTGCACATATGAGGTGTTTAGGACAATATATCCATCTGCCCAAAGTGATGATCATTCCCTTAAAGGTGTAGTGAAAAGGACTGAGCATGGCCCTAGTTCTACTCTCTTACTGCTGCCTCAGAATAAATGAGTAATTCTAGTGGCAAAACAGATCCAGACTTATCTTGAGATCAAAGACTACAGTTGCAAGGGGCTCTACCATTGATTGCTCAAGTCTAGGAGGACGCTTATTACAATATCCTGCATATCAAGCCAAAACTATTTGCAATTCATATTACCTTAGTTTATGTTTTACAAAGCATAATCATTGTACAGACTCTGCAGCCTTTCCCACACCTTGACTGTAACACAATAAACTACTGCTTCTCAGTAGATTATCCTGTCTGAGGAAATGTATGTGACTCTCTAAAATGATAGATTTCCCATTCCTATTTATTATTATTATTCCTATTTGTATTTATTCACAGAATGGGTCAATCCTTCACGTATTTGACAAATAGATGCATCATGTTTGTTATGGTGTTGTCATGAAGTGGAAACCTGCAATAAAATCATTGTAACAGTCACAAAATGCCTGCAGAACTGAAGTTATAACCAGTTGCAATCTAAAAAAAAAAAAACTATTGGTATATAATCAGTACCAGTTTTGAAACCAAAACCCAATTAAGGTATTTCCTTTGTCAACCTAGAACAGAATAAGTACTTCATTGACAAGAGGGCTATGTACTTGTGCTGCATGTGAGAATGCCTATAGAGCATTTACAGCAGCAAATATTAATCATGGTTGTTCTAGATGTTAAAGGAAAAAGTATCTTTTCTCTCTATGCAATTTTATTTTACTGCTTTTTCTTCATGTCATATGATTGTATCTTGCAGTCTTTTGATTAATTGCTCTTGGATATCAATGGATATTAGTTAATATTTGGTTATTAATACTCAGGGGTTTAAAGGCATTACATAGATTTATACTCAGTATTGAAAACATCAGCACCAGAACTTTGAAGTACGTGTAGCTGAACACAAAATATTATGTAGACCAGTCTTATACTTTTAATTAACATAAACCCCAAGATAAATAGTTTGCATGAATTTCATTTAGAACCTAGTCTAAAGTGGCTGTTTTATTCTTTTCGCTTTCATTCTCCAAACCAGGTAACCTCATTGATATTTTATGCATGAAGCAGTTTATATCTCCCCAGCTTGCAACAGTACTATTTACTTCTTGAAAATAATTCTATGTTCTAATCAGGTTTAGTCCTATAAGGACTTTGTTTTTCCACATGCAAAAAGAACTGCTGAACTGGGAAGTAAAGCGTGTTTTGAAGTCTTTTCAAGATCAGAGTTTTTACAGGCAGTAACTAGACATTTATGACTGGCACATTGATTTAACTCACTAATATCTGGTACCTAAGTAAAGCTAGGTGTGGGATTTTAAAATGTAACTTGATTGGTAACTAAAAAAGAAAAAATAATCATTTTACAATCCATTTTGTCACATTTGAATGATGCCAGACAGACCTCACATGACTGGTTCATAATCAGCATATTTTAAAAGATAATGCAACATTGATTCTTTCTATTTGCTTTTCGGTTTCAGAGTGTTTGGAGACACTCAAGATTTATTTTCAATATTTTCTCTGCCAGGAAGGTTAAAATGTACTGTCAAAAATATTACAACAGAGGTTCATGGCTCCACAAAGTATCACTACCTGCACAATAATCAGTTTCACTTCTTTATGTCACAGGAGCATATGGTCTCCCAACCTGTAATTACTGTAGAGTTAATGGGGAACATGCATTACACAAACTGTAAAGTTGGAAAATTACAAATCCTATTAGAAAATCACTTCTTTTGAAATTTCCAAACTGTTAGCAGTAACATATGCAAGTGGAGATATGAGTCATTCAACGATGTAATTTTCAAATGTACTCTATTTTATGCCAGATTTTCAATTGTTTTATTTTAGCTGAAACACTTGTATTTTAAAATTATATCTGATACTGAAATATAGAAGCAAGGGTAGATATCATAGTTAAGAAGCTTATGAACAAACTTGCATATTTTATTGCATGTGGGACCTCTAAGTGGTAGGAAAAGAAGTGGAACTGTAGAAAGAGGGGGAAAAACATGATGTAGGAAAAGAGGGGGAAGTCTGGAAGTGCAACTGATAGCAGAGAAACTAAGGCAGCCTTTTACAGTTTTGGACACAGTTTGCCTTTGATCGGAGTTTGTGTTTACACTTATGTAATGTGATATTGGCTGCCATTTTAGCAGAGCCATGAGAGTTCCCAGCTTGTCTTCTGCCCCTTATTTCCCTCCTGTAGTCTATTCTGACTGCCTTTGCCATTCCCATCTTTTATCTTCTCCCATCCTTTTCTCTCCTTCTGTATCCTTGCAAAAGGATGTGCCCCAGTATTTCCAATCAAGCCTCTGCAGTAGTAATTCCTAATGCATTGACCCTCCTCTTCTCCTTGCTCATAGTACCTTGGAAATACAGTTGTTTTCGAAAGGTTAGTTCTGTGGCCTTCTCTGTCATCTACAGTGGACTGGCGGCTGTCACACAGTGTCTCATGATGGGAACAGATATGCATTGGGCAAATTCAAGGGTCTCTCCAGTCAAATAAGAAAAGCAAATGAGTGCTTGGGGTGATATAGTTCTTGCAGATCATTTTTCCATTGGCAAAATAAAATAATTGCTGACATAGTTAGGACTTTTTATGTGTTTATTTATGAAATGAACTTCCAATACATTTGTTTGAGAAGTGTTAACAAACATTCAGAAATTTCCCAAAGGAAACATGTGATCTCAAAGACCAACAAATTTATCTTAGAATTTAAAAATGCCCATAAAAATTTGCCTGGAAGTGCTGAGTCTAAAAGAAAAAAATATACAACAAGCTTCAGGACTTTTACGGCAAAGAACAAGGAAGCAAGGAACTGAGCATTACAAAAAGCTCAAAATAGGGTGAATGTGGGGTATTTTTATTTTGCATCAACAATTTGCATAGTAAAGGATAAACTGACAAAAGAAGTGATTTAAAACAAAAAGGGTTAGTTGAATAATTAAAACGCACATTATAACAACCAAACTTAAATGTAGTAAGATGAATAACTCTTACATGCTAAGGTGAGGTGGTACATAAAATCCTCAGATAGAAGCAAAGAGAATATGAAAATAAATTGCAAAAAAGAAATCGTGTTTCAAGGCTTTTTTCAGGAAGACAGAATTACGTACCTGCATGTATACATTTATATATACATATTTTTTACAAAGTAATTTATATTTCTATCTAATATGTCTGCCCTAAGGGTCTAACAAATACAAGTGGGAAAATATAATTAATATAGAATTATAAAACCAACTGTGAAATGTATTTTCTTTATTTCCTCATGATAACTGGGGAGAAAGAAAAGCAAAGGGTACGACTGACATTCCTTGTTTAATGCAGCTTACTTAGTGACTGGCATAATGATAAGTGATGGTAATTTACCTTAAAAACCTTAATGAGTGGATCATTACTATAGAGAAATGGGAAGAAAACTTTAATCCCACAGAGGCAGAGCTCCATGGTTGGCTGTGCAATAACCAGACAGAACTCTGAATGAGATTCCCAAGCTTCTGTTCCCTAGATAAAATTTTCTCTCACTCCACTTTTGCAAAGGTAATGAGGAGGTAATGAGGCTTGACTTGAATTTTTTCAGCACTTGATTCCCTTCATTCCCCAGCAGGTTCCCATAGGATAGAGTAAGATGTTGGATTTATATAAAAGCTGTGCTGATAGATAGGTGGAGGAGGTGAGCCATGCTATTTGGTTTTGGATTCTGTCTGTATGAGAAGGGGTTCAGATAAATTTCAAGTTCTTTCAGCACTGTCAATTCACTCTGATAGTTTCCACAGAATAAGACAATTTGACGACATGCAGACCTTGTCAGGGCTGTTGACTGTTTATTTTGTCACTTTACTGATACTAAACACTGACCTTTCTGTGCCACCTTTTCTTCCTCTTTTCCCCCCATTTTTCACTAGCTTAATACATACATCTGAGTAAATAATAAAACCCAAAAAGGTAGGCAGAAATGTTGTATTAGGTCATTAGCTTAATTTGAGCTGAAAGGTCTTTGTTGTAAGTTGGGGGTGGGAAGGGACCTGGGGACCTTTGCAAAGTATTTTGCTGGCAAGCTTGTTGAGATTTGATTGCCTTTGTTGTGATAATCTGAAATTAATTTGCACTTGAACCCATCTTTCTTCTGGGCTCAATTTAAACACGGTTATAATTATGCGCCCTGCATGAAATTGAGAACAGACACTGATATGACAAGTCTGAATTTTTTAATTCCCCAGGTACTAAAGGCTTTTTTCCCCACTTATCTCACAAGGTAATAAAACAAAATGTTCCAGTGAAGCACATGCTTAAGAGAGAGGTATTTGCCTGAGGGGAAACAGTAATAATCAGTGTATTGCTACACATTTACTCATGTACTTTCTCAGTAGGTCAATCTTTTTCTTTTAAAGTGATGTTAAACTTCTGCTAATATTGGTTGATTTGTAGCTGGTACCATATAAAAAAGTAGAAATGATATGTTTTATTCTATTTTAGCAGCTCCTCATCTAAAAGGCTTTTTCTCAAATATCCATTTTGATAGATATTTTAAAAAAGACCCCACTATTGAAGACTACCTCCTAATATCCACAATTGATCTTAGCAGTGCACCTTTCTTGTTCTCAGTATGAGCTGTAATATCCTTATCAGCATTCTTTTAGTTTTAACCCAGATTAGTGTTTTTGGTGAGGAATCTCATTAACTACAGTAAGCCCATCTTCTTTTGTGATTTCCTTTGGAATTGTAATGTACAAAAAGGCCACCAAGGTCAATGCCCTGGGCACAAATTCCTCTTTAAATCATCATTCAGCTCAGAGTAACAACATTCTCCTCAGAAATAGACATTTTTAAAGATCTGGAGCAAACTGCTCAGTTTCTTGGAAGTGAAAATCATCTGGAAGAGAAGTAGAAATTAAGAGCATAGGAAATTAAGTGTAGGGATCTGCAGAGTTACTATTTGTTAGATCCATACATTTTCTTTAAACCAGTATGATTCTCCTTCTCTCTGCCTCCTAAATTTGTATACTGTCTCTTTTTTGAATGAAAAAGAGGACATTCTTTCGTTAAATTGCCCTACATTTTAACACAGGTTTTGAAGGTATTAATGATGCTACTGAGGTAACATCTTCTAAGCTTTAGCAATAGCAGTTTTGATCTCCCCAAAGTTGTAGACTGCATTCAGCTGAGTTTCTTGAGCAAATTAAATAACTAAAAAAAAAAAAAAATCCTTTGTTTTTGCCAAGTAAAGCAAGGGTGCTATTTCTGTCATACTATTTTATTAGTAGCAATATAAAAAACAAGCACAGAAAGCATGCTGAATATTTCACCATTCTCATTCAAATCTCTATTGCTATCACACAAAACCAAATTAAGCAAAATAACTGAATAGCACCTCATTGTGGCTAAAAAAGAGCTTGGCCTTTGCCTTTTTAAAGGACTCAGTATTCATTTGAATGAAAATTTTTCTATGAAATTTTTTTGAAAGCTAACTTGTTTCTAACTAATGATGGTTTTCATACTGGCTGTAATGGAAATAAAAATGAAAATAGGTGGTGCAAAGTGAATATTTATCCTACTCTGCCTTATGAAAAGAAATGTTGTGATCAGGCTGGCACAGCTTTAGGGTAAGAGAGCAAAGCTAGAAAAAAGCAATATACAGAGTCATTATTTTTCTACATTGACATTAACGTTGGTGGCAGTTAGGTTTGTAAGAAATTTACTTTTTATTTTCAAATTTGTGTATTCTTTGTTTTTTCAAATACCAATTTGCTGAGATGAAGAGGGAGTGGAAGTGATGTTAGATAATTTCAGTGTGGATGAACCCTAATTGCAAAAAGATATGAAGGTAGACACTGACACTACATAATTGTTTTGTACTGAAATATCAACATCACAGATCTGTGGAGCAGATTTCCTAGAGTGAGCCGCTATACATAAAAACTTGTAAAAATTTTTAAAAGTATCTTCTAGTGTGTTCCCTGCCTCTTTACCACTTTGTTCAGAAATAAGTTTAGAAACAACAGAAACAACAAGCCAACTATACAACCAACTTATTAGTCCACAACGTACCTATTAAACAATATAGTAGCTCAAAGAAACAAAAAGTCACTAGTATGGTGAAATAAGTAGTTCTTTATATCTTGAAACCTAAGAATCCCGTGGTATCTTCAAATTGTAAGGTAAAAATGTGCGTAGCGTATGACCAGCTACGAAACATCTAAAATGCAGTAATAATAATACAGGATGACATGCCAGGAGAGTACCTATGATAAGAACTGTGTGGCCACACACCGTGTGGTACATTTTCACCCCTTAGTTTATGTGTTTTGCTTTCCACTGCCACATTTTCTGGTGACTTTATCTAGTCTCGTTCAATCATGCTGTGCACATCACAGTCACTTACTGACAAGCAGCCCTAGCTGAAGCATTCAGAGAAACAACCTTCCACAAACAAAGCAGGCAAGTCCTGTTTCTCTTAAGATAAAATCTGCTGATCTCATTATTGATTGTCTGCTTTCAGGGGTTTTGTTTCCTGAAAGTTTGATATGGGGCAACAGAGGTGACAAAAGATTGGCACTGCGACCTGGAAATTAAATGGTCGACTATTAGATCAACGTCAAATAGGGTGAGGCTGAAGTGTTTGGCAAAAGCATTAGATGCTGTCTTGACTTAATCTCTCTCTCCCTCTTTCTCTCTCTCTCCTTTATCTTGAATCTGTTTTGAACCCTCCCAGGCAATTTACTATCGTTGTCATTGATTTTTATCACCTAATGTGCCCCTATGAAGAATTACTTTTTGAATGACAAATCAGCTTCCTCATTTAAACAATTGTATGCCTCACCTTAATGTGAAAATAGCCACTGAAAGAAAAAAAAATATAGTAACTGTTAACATTAATCACTGACCAGTGGAACCCTTGTGATTTTGAAAGGAGCACCAGATTTTCTTTTCTTATGGAGGGGATAACTGTACTAGAAATAAATGATGAACTCTCTCTTTTATTAAACTGTAACTGTTAAGAAATAAATTACAGTGGCAAATTACAGTCAGTGAGCTAGAGGGAGAAAAGAGAAAACAAAAGAAAAGAAAGAACTGCTCAGTAAAGCAAACTTGTAATCGTTATCCAGTGTTTTCTGCAAATAGATAGCCTGTAATATGATCATATACACTCCTCATTTCAGAGGTGTTATGGTCTGGGTATTTAAGAGGTGTTTTGAGGAAGACCACAGTGATAATGAGTAATAGACTAACCTTTTCCTTTTCTAATAATCCTTCTTCATCTTCCATCTTTTTGTATCACTTTTTCCCCACACGGCCCCCTAAAATTATCTGAAAATCCCTCTTTTCATGTTGTAGGCCCTGAAGAGAAGTATACACTATCAGGTATTGAATGAAAGCATGTGGTGTATTATTTGCCACATTTTCTTTACATTTTATTTTTTATTTTTTAATTATGATGTCCAAAGGAAGATATGTCTTTTCACAGAAGAGGCAGCAGTACTATTTAGTATTGATTTTTTTCCTTGCTTAAGTAACTAAGTATATTAGAGAAAGTTTTCTGGTTTGGGTAGTACTTACATACACATATCAGCCCTGGCACTGTCATGGTGAAAATGTTCAGGGAAAGCCCAAATTAAAGCTCTGAATCCAAGCAACCACTTATTGTTTTTAGATGAGATGGGGGTGTGAAAAGACTTACTGTAAGGGCTCATTCAGCTTGGGTCCCACTTGGACAACATTTTAGAACCAAAATTTGTTAAAGAAAAAAATTTTAATTTTTGGCTCAGAATAAAAATGTAGCCTGGGAAAAGTTCTTCATTCATTGCTCTTCAACTCATTTTAACCTGTTCTTTACGGATTTTGGAAAAAAAGGTTTCTGGACTATTAATGATATAGGCATCCACAATCACCTGTGGAAAAAAGAAGGAGGGTGGGGTCCATAAACTGAAAAATACACTATTTTAGCTGAGCTCTGACTAATAGGCTAAAGCCAGCACTGCTAATTCTCATCATTTTATCATGCATCTGATAATGCTTGATACTTTTCTTAAAGCTTCCATTCCTGGAGTTTCATTAATACAAGGAAATATGAGATTGACTAATTTTTTCCCCTAGTAACTTCCTGGTCATTCAACTGGCCTTTGCCTCGTGTGTATTATAAATTAATAGATCTATCATGTTGGTATTATAAAAACTGATAGGTATTCCATACAGCATTCAAAAAATTGCTGGTTTATGATGCAGTCTCACTCTTTTGGTCATGTGAATGTATGATCTCTGATCCACAGGGGGTTGGTCACACACCAAAGGTTAATATTTAGTCAATTCCATGGATAATGTGTTTGTAGGAGTCCACTTCCCCAAGAGAAAACTGTAAGGAAAACACTGATCTAGTCCTCCTTTTTCTCCTGTCTGAAAGATAGAAGAGGGAAGGAAATGGGTGAAGGTCTTACAAACCCTCACCACAGGAATAAAAAATGAATGTAGTGCAGAGTTTGGAAAAGAAATTTTGCGGAGTCTGTAACAATTGCATAAAAGTAGATGGCTTTATTTTGTCACTGGAAAGAAAAACATTTCTGAAGCTTTCAGTATGGACTTGTCTCTAGAACATACATTAGTTCTTCAAATACATTGCCACTGAATTTTTTTCTTTAAAAGTCATATTACTCAAAATTTACTTTAGAAGTTCATTTCAGTAGCTCTTTCGGACAACCTGGTTGTATTAGATGATAGAATATCTATGTATGTTGGTCCTAGAATGTCAGCGTTACCAGTAGAAATAGTTGTTTGGAGTGTTAAAGTGGTGATACTGTAACAGTGACAACTTCAGAGCTCTCTAATGTGAAACTAAGTCTTTTAACTGCTAATCTCTTGAATCAATATGTGTTGCATTGATTCACTCTATTCTAGAGTAACTCAAGAGTGTGTACATGCACATCAATCCTTCCTAGTCACCTCTGCTCTCACTCTCCATGTTATATGGGGAATGAAGCACATTTAAAATGTTTCATTTCTAGTCCATAGAACATTTTGTCACTATATCCTCTCAACAGCTCTGGTTTTCTTGTTCTGAGGCACTGCATTCTTCATTTTTCTTGTTTCCTTGACAAGAAAAGTAACGCAATGCTTTCCCAAAATGAACAATTAGAACCACACTTCAGTGCTTTGAACTAGCACATAAAGGTTTGTGGTTGAGTTGCATATATATTCCCCTTGTCTGCAAGTACTTACAGGGCCTTCCTGGCATTCTGAAGTTTGAAGCTTTGTATTATATTGCGTGTATCATCCTGCAGAAGAGACTTATGTATGTCTTTTTATGTATCCGAATCCAAGGTCATCCAGAATTTCTATTCTTTTTCTTCTAGTGTAGTGCAATTCCGTATCAAAAACTGCAGGAAAAACTTATCATAATCCTATTTAAAATTATCCCATAAAAAATTGAAAGCCATTCATTTGTGACAATATATTAAAAACTAAACCAAAACTGCAAACTAAATCCCTGAATCTTTACTTATGGTTATGTAGTTTAACTAAACTCTGATCTTCATCTGCATTCTCTTGTATGGGGCAAAAAGTAAAAGCCACTTCCTAAGTAAAAGAAAAATATGTCAGCTACTCTAAGAGTAAGTCAGTCAGAGTAGCTCAGTTTCTCGGTCAAATATGCTGCCTTTTCTTTACACTATATTAAATCTGAGAGAACTCAGATTTCGAGTTTGAGAATGTGTAGAAAGTTTATGTCTGTCCTGCCTTTAACAGATAAAAAAATTGTAGGACATCTTGAGTGGTCCATAGCACCAAATAAACTGAGTGACTAGTGATAATACATGTGATAATACACTTTCAGAGTCTCACTCTTCCATGTACAGGCAAAGGTGCAAAATCTTTCACCTCCGAATCCCACGCTTCATTTTTAGCTAAGCCTGATTGTAATTTTACTGATTTTTTAATGTGTTTTCTAATAAAGTGTTCTGTCGACCAGGACAATGGCACAGGACAGCTAAAACACAGAATATTTAAACTGTGATTGGGCAGGCTAAATATTATCATCCACATAACAAGTTAGGGAGTAACTACAAATGCTCTTATGCCTGCAAATCTGAGAGGGCAGTACCCCTAAGGAGGGGAGCAATGACAGCAGCAGGGGACAAGCTGAGGAAAGAAACTTCTTGACTCCACTTAGCTGAAACTATAACAGTATGTCTGATTATAGCTATTGCACTTCACCTGCTCTGAAACGGTTTTTGTGTTGGAGTCTTCATCTGACAACTTTGCAGAACTGCTGTGGTGGCTGTGCTGGCCCCAGAAATGGCTTCTGGGACCACAAAATTTCCCTGTAGGAGGAGGGTGGCTTGTCAAACCTTCAAATTGACACACTGGTAAATTCCCTGTTAAGGATACATTTTTTAGTCTATATTGTTTATGGAACTTAATGAAATCAATAAATATGAGCAATTTCCTTACTTGTGGCTATTATTTATAAGGTTTAAATTCTGCCTTTTACCCACTATCCATGCCAAGGCTGATAGGAGTCCCAAGAGCACCCAAATGAGGGTAATTTGAAAAATAATAGAATAGCTGTAAATATGTAGGAAATATTTCCTTCTTTCTGACCTGTATCTATGTTTGCACATGTTGTTCTGTGCTTTAGAACAATCTTGAAGCTTCTGTGTTTTTTTTCTGGCTGCAAGCAGAACTCAAGAGATTGCCAGATCTCATCTCAAACAGAGATGCGATTGAGATTGCATCTCAAACTGCCTACCTATTGACTTTGTAGTGGATTAGGAATTACCTATGCAGCTGAATGCTCCTTCAGTCTGAGAAAGTTGTGGGCTGATTTTCTCAGTCTTGCGATCCTGATGTTTTCCAGTGAACTCAATAGTAATGAGTGAGTGCACTTGCTAAGCCATTCTGATGCTGAGAAACTTAAAAATCAGCATGTAGGAACCTATCTTCAGGATTTTGTTTTCAAGCATCGGGGCTTTACTATATATTCTTTTGAGAATTTTAAAATATAAGTTTCTAAAGGCTGTAGTTCACATGTATAAAACATTTTTTGTGTTCACATTATAAAACTTATAGGTAGATGACATGGCCTTAATTACATTAAGAAACATTGGAACGCAAGCAGCCCAAATGATTTTCATGGGAATTTTTATTCTGTGATGTACTGTTCATCATTTATTATTATATCTTGTTTTTATTTTTAAGTTTTCCATGACAGCACTGCTATCGGTGTATACAAGGATTTAGTGCAAAGTCAGATATTCAGTTTTAAGGAGAAAGGGTTGTATTTTTTGTTTGTTTGTTTGTTTTAAATAAATCATGCTGTGGCCCTGTAGGAACCTTTCTGGTCACAGACACCTCATTTTGTTGAGAAAGTAAAGTTGAATGTTTTGCTTGGCATTAATAAAGGTTTGTCTAGGCAGATCCATCTGCTTTGCTTACTACAGTTTGCCTCTTCAGAAAGATTTTTTGGCTGTGCCATCCTCGTCCCAATGGAGGTGCCCAATCCTCAAGGCTGGAGCTGCCCTGGCTGTCCCCTGACTTCCTGGCCTGTGCTGCACCCTGACACAGGGAACAAGGAAATTACTGTTGTGCAAAAAGAGCTGAATTAAGTAGTAATTTGTAATTTATAGAGGATAAATTCCTTTGTACAGCAAGTCATACATATTGCACACAAACTCACCTGTTGGACCAATACATACTCTTAGTAAATCTATTGTGCCCCATTGTGGATGGCAGTACCATAATGGTAAAGAAAATACATTTAGGAAGTTTTCTTCTCAGGATGAAATAGCTATGTATAGTGACATGCACAGGAAGACAGAAAAATATTTTTTGAAAGAGTAGTACATTCCCACGTTTTTATTGGGGATAAAGAAACAAAGATACCATTTTTGGCCAACAGGTGAGAGCTCAATGGATGACAAACCTAGAGCTGTATTTCAAATATGGTTTCATAGATAATGAATATATGTTGAAACTGAACACTCTATACCTTTTTTTAATGGTGTTACTTACATTTTATCTTGGTTCTCACTAGAAGAAAGTAATATATAAAGATATTTAAAAAGTTAAGAAAACTCTGAATTTTGGCAATAAACATGTTTTGCAATGGTTAGTCTTTTCCTACCAAGGACATTCCCATTTGAATGGGATTTTATAGCTTTGCTCAAGACTCTCGTGTTTTTATAAACAGTGATTTAATATATCGTCGTGTTGTTTGTAAGAGTGTAGAAGAATTTCTTTTCATTTCTGATCTTATTTTGCTCTTGGACTAATTCCTTTTAGATCATGTGTTTGATACATTGTTGTAGAATCGGAAGAAAATATTGGGGGAGAAAGGCAGTGCTGAACCAGCTTCTGCTTCTACAGGCATAAAAGTCAAAAGCTTTTGACCCCTCAGCCAAAGGTAAGTATAGCATTAACTTGATGCCTACTGAAATCTGTCAACTGATTTTGGTGGATGTGGAGCATCCTGCCATCAGGTCTCCAGTGTTCTCAAGACCTAGCAAAATAAGAAGATAAAGGAATGGTTGTCTGAAGAAGAAAGTCATCAAACAACAACAAAAGAGTGTGACTCGATCCATTCAGGAAAGAAGGGCAAATATAGACAAACTTTGGCTTTGAAGGTTGTGACTGACCTCAACAGAACTGAGCTAGAGTAAACCGTGCACACAATAAGCAGATGAGTTAAAAAGCACTAACAGTGTGGAAATTCCACAGTATCTGGCATAGCAATTGTTTAGATGTGCACACTGACGTCTGCCACTATGTGTATTTGTTTTGCTCCTGTTGTGCTGCTTCATGCATACATTGTATGGGGCCAGGAGGGAACAGAGTAGACAAACCAGTCCTGATTTCTGTTGTCCTTCTCCTGGCAACTTCTTGGAATTACTGAAAGCAACAATGGTTCTTCATCTTACATTCCTCTCCCCCACTGCCTTGTGTATATTTGTACTGTGCTTTCCCCAGTGACAAAATGCTGAATAGCTCCAAACACACATTTCCTTGTATTTTCTGACTGTGGATTTTTGGCTTCCAACAGTACATGGTAATTTCAGCCAAGAAGGAAAATAATATCCTTTAGATGTGATGTTCCACTAGTAAAGAGTCAATTTTCTTTATCCAGCTGCAAATTGTTTTGGACTGTGAATTATGCAGATTGTGCAATAAAGGCATATAACACTCATGTCACATGTCCCTAGAAAATAGATCTGTTTTATAGGGATATAACTCAGTTTGAATGTGGTCCTTGGTATTCTTCACTGGTCTCTACCAATTCATTAGTATTTAAATTTATGTTAATTTCATCAAGGTGTGAAAAGATCTTTTTTTGCATATACATGAACTAACGATATTACTATTCAACAAGCTATTTTACTTTTTTTACCCAGGAGAAGCTTGTTGTATGTTAACAGAAAGAGAAAAGGGGAGATTATAAAAGCCCATTTTTGAAAACTCGGGAAATGTAGCCATTAAACCTGTTTTTAAAGGAGCTATCCAGTATTCTCTTTCCTGGTCTGAGTGAAAATTTTGAATGGTATCTCCATGGCATGTTACACTTTCAGAACATATATACATGACAGAGAACCATCAGCTGGCACATGTGTATTACTCTAGAAGGTTACCATCTTGGGACATTTCAGTATTACACTATAACTATGAAGATTCTATAGAAAGGCAATTGTGCTGGTGGAATGTATAAGTGTTTATTACATTTCAGAGCTGAATAAATAGTGGATCTCAAATTTTTAAAGGTCAATATTTTCTTCAGAAGTGACAACGCAAATAAAATTTTTGAAGAAAGAAGCTCATACCTTTAATCAGGAAACAACTATAATTTTCTGTTAAAACTACTGTCAATTCAAAATAATCTTAGGAAGCATTTTTAAGAGGCCAGATTTAACTTTTGTTACTTCCTTTGAATGTTGTCTTCTATTTAATTCCATTTCTGGAGTAAGGTACTATTTCTGCTGGGCCAAAATAATTAATCATCCTTATATATGGAATTAGTATTTATGAACTATATCTTTTTATTGACTGAATGAAAACAAAAGGTATATTCAATGCATTTCCAAAGACCTTTTAAGTGGCTCAACAAAGCACATAATACAGGCCTTGTCTTACATGTCTGTGATGATACAGTTTAATAGTGTTATAAGGCTATGGTGGTGTGTAGTTGTCATGATGGTAGATTGTGCTGGTCTGTATAGATTTACTGTCATTCTTTAGGCTTTTCATACATGACAGAGGTTGTCTGAAGCACAGCAGGAACATGAAGCTTGCAGGGGTTAAGTGTTACTTGCCTCCTGGCTCGCTACATAGTCCTCTCTGCACACATACAGAGATGAGGTGCAGGGTACATCCGTCACTGGGCCGATGACATGATGGATTACTCATGTCATTGTCAGTACAGTCAAAATCACTCTGCTGCCGATAAGGTGGTCCCTTTTCTTTACTCTGGTTGAGTGAAGCTATTTTTGCCTCTGGTTTTAAAACTGTAGCTCTCACAAACATACCTTGAATCAAAGATGGAAAAGACCATTTTTAATTTTACATAGTAGCTTTGGGCCATGGGGCACAAATTTCTTTTCAAATGACTTTCAAAATGGACAGATGCATATTAAACTTTTTACATCACTTGATTTCTTCTGATCCTGAAAATAAAATACTTTAAGAGGGACACTGAATGTTTTCCTTAACTCATTCTTCCTCACAATTTATCAGAGAAATGCTCGGGTTTGAATTGCTAGCATCACTTCCTGATTTTTCTTCTCTGTAGGGTACATGAGAAAAGAGACAGCTATCTTTGTAGTAGCACTGGAAGAGAATAAAGAGAAAAAAGCACTGGAAAACGGCAGGGCTTTGGAAATGTTTGGAGGGGAGCTTTGCGAGAGTTGGGCGATGCCAATAAAAAATTCAACAGGGGCCCTAATGCTGCTTGGCTCTGAGCTAGTCACAAACTCTTCTGCGTGTAGTGCTTGATGCTGCAGCCTTTCCCCCATGCCAGCTGGTTCTGTAAAACTTAAAGGGGATGAGCTGGGGAAGAGACAGTAAATACAGTTCAGACAGGGGTACTGAAATCTCGGCTGCAGAAGAGGAGTGCTGAGCGCAGCATCTATTTTCCTGGAAAACTGCTGTCACCGAGAATGCAATGACAGTTATCATCACAGCCTTCCCTGACACAATGTTTTGCTCCGTAATGCCTTTCCCACCCTATTCCCACAAGCCGAAGGGTGGGATTAAGACTTGAGCTCGCTCTTTACTAAAGTTGTGGTAAGAGATACAGAAGATCCACAAACAGGCAAACAAGTTTGGCAGACAAGTGTGAAAGAGCCTTGCTGGGCCTCTCATACTGCACAAGCACCGCTTCCGTCCCATAATGGATATTATAAGGCTTTCGTGGCACACAGGTGTGCTGCTCTGTGCATAACGGCATGGTGACAACTCAACCTAATTGTTTCTTATATTCTGATCCTGAAGTCAAAAGTTTCATTGGAGAAATTGTGCTTGGAGAAGGAAATCGTAGTCACTGTCTGGTTACTGGGTATAGAAGAGAGTTTCGGTGAAGCGTATGCAGGCATATATGTAACTGCAATCATCTTTTTTTATTATTCAAGCCTTTTTGCAGACTGTGCTCTTAACCTGAAATATATAGCGTAATTTCCATCCCACTGTAGATTCCATTTTATTTATACTTTCATTCCAATATGTGTGCATCTACATGCACACACAGAGCGTAAACCTAGTGTGTTGCCTGTATATATTGTCTTTGCAAATAATCAGAGAGAGCACAAAAATTTACTAAATTATTTCTGTCTTAAAACCAGAAATTCTTTCAAAAAACACATGATCACATTCACCTATGAACAGGAAAATCTTTCTACAGAAGCTACATGGCAGCTGACTGACTTAAAGAAAAACAAAACAACCGAAAGCTTGTGTATGCATATCAAGAGCATAAAAGATACGTACTCTCCCATACTTACACACCCATGTATGCTGATACATCTAAATAGCTTTGTTTTGAAGTTTTAATAAGATTTAAATGGAAAGTTATTGAAGAGAACTGTGTGGTCTGAATTTTAATCCCTAAACCCACCAGCTTCTTTTTTATTGCATGTGGTGTGGCCTTGAATTGCAGAATGTTTTAAACATACATAATGAGCTCAATGTCAAACTGTTGAGCCTTTTGTCTTTAACAATAAGCACTTAGCTCAACTAAATGAATAGAAATTGCTTTAGTGAATTACAAAAGCCAAGGTTTTACAGTGCACTAATACTGACATTAATTAATGTAGACATTGTCATATTTTACAAATATATGGGATTAAAATAAAACGTTAAAAAAATGTAACATACATCAGTAAAGAGCCCAAATTTCAACAGTCATAGATGCTGGATAAAAGTACTGCTTCCACCATGAGTAATATGTTTTTTTTCTGATTCGTCGTGTTTACATAGGCTACATTTAGAACATATACGGTACTGTTGGAATGGCAGGAATCGGAAAGAAATAATGTAAACAGTATGTGTAATTTCTCTAACTTGGAAAGAGATTAGATCTCCAATTCATAACAGACACTTTCCCCTATCATATTTCCTAAAGGGCATTTGTAATACGATAACTTTTCTAATGTTAGAAAATAAGATAATTTATTTCCTTTCCCCAAAACCAGGAGGAATATTCAGAAATTTACAATGAATGGCAGTTCATCCTTTAGAAATCCCTTCAACCTAGTACTAGAGTTGCTGCCAGAGATCTGAATGCTTTTGCCTAAATCTCTGTAATCCAATAAGCTTTTGTGTTTAGCAGCTTGTTTTGAAACTTGTATAGCACCCCAGCCTGTGTCTCCGTATGTTCGTTTGCAGGCAGGTGAGTGCCCGAGGGCCTGATTATTATTCAAGCCAGGAGGCCTTCACAGCCCCAACCAGAATGTAATTTGTAATTAACTGTCATTTACTTCTGTCTGCACTGACTTGTTGTTCAAAAGACAATGTATCTGAGCTGGTCACTAGCTTCTCTTTGTTGTGGATATGATGTCTCTCAGATCTAGTTGTATTCATAATGTTTAGAAAACCAAGTACTTGCACTCTTGAAACCAAAGTGGGAAGGGGATTTCACTGATTTTTCCTAAATAAATTAGGTATATGCAATTATGAATACTTAGGTATGTAAAATGAAGTATTTGATGCTCTGGGATGAGTTTCCGAGCAGAACAGCCAAGTTCATGTGAGACACATTTAATTGAACTCCATTAGGGATAGAGCCTTCACGATCTGAACTTGTTATAGTTGAGATCTGTAAAATTAAAGTGCATATGTAAGTTGTGGGAATTTTTCTTAACCCATTTTAAACACTGCAACTGTATTTTCTCACTGAAGCGGGGCCACTAATGTATTCTGTGAATGTACCCATATCATGAATTTGTAATTGTCCCCATGGTAATCTTTTGTTAGCCAAAATAAACAAAAGAATAACATAATATCCACATTTATTTCTTTAAGAATTGTGCTTCGAATTATTATTGACATAATTTGAATTCACAAAGAGTAAAAATAAAATAAAAATCCTTTTCTGTTTAAACTCTGCTTCATGCACTTGTCTGTGAGAAAGCACGCATGATATCATTCAACAGTAAGTATCCGCACACAAAGCCACTTTAAAAATAGGTTAAACTTATCTAATTTAGCTCAACCTAGAAACACTGTACTGCCATTTTGCCAGAGCAGAACTTTCGGCCCGTTTCATCTCTTCTGTCGCTGCTGCTGCCGCCGTTGTTGTTGCTGGCGACGTTTTCTTCTTCCACCTTCACAGGTGCCGTTGCCGGACCCCGCCTGCGGCCGGGCGGGCGAGGGACTCCCGGGGCCGCAGCAGCAGGAGACCGCCGCAGCCGATCCGAAGCCCCTGCCCGCGCCTCTGTGTGCCCACCTACCCGTAAAAGGAGCACCTCCCTCTGGGTCAGCACAGCTCTGGCCTGCTCTGTGTTTCCCAGCACTAACATGTCAGATTGCGTATTCTGGGCAGTATATACCGGCCGAGGGGATGCATAAAAAGGCTCAATGGCGTTCTTTTGTCGTACTTAAGGGGAGGGGGGGGAGAGAAAAGAAAGAGAAGAAAGAGCAATGTCTATAGGAACAGCTTTCCCCCCACGGTGATTTGCATAAAGTTGGATTAAACAGTGCTTCAAGCCCCAAAAGGCTGATTACTTACACTGGGCCTTATTAATTATTTCCTTCTTTATTTGAAACAATTAAGGGGAGAAAACAAACACTGTGTCGCTATCTCTTTAAGATCTGGAGCAGTAAAAGCATAAGACCCCAAAGAAAGCCTGCTTTTTGTGGAGTGTTTTCTGTTCTCACCAGCCACGTCGGGGCTAGCAATTCCCATGTGTTATCAAAAGAGACAAGAAGCAGCAGGCTTTAGCACCTAGCTGAGCGGGATTGCTACATGCCACTCCAAGTGCGATTAAGCTTCCTTTAGTGCACCAGTGACATCACTGATGGCTCAAAGCTGCAGCTACTCAAGAGTATTAGAATGCATTTCATGCTTGGCTTACTCAAAACTGCAGAGCTAAAATTTACACCTTATTTGATGTTCTTCTCCCTGCTGTTAATTGGTAAAGGGATCTCTGACCCTTTTGATCTCTGCTACAATCCTCTAAATGCCCAGGTCTGCTAAACTGTTCAGCAGGAGATGCTCAGCAGTTGCCCAGAAATGTGAAGTCTTTTTTTGGCTTTCTTGCCTTTGGTTTACATCCAAGTTGCACAGAAATAAGAGATGACAGTTGTTATAGATATGCTGGTTTAATTACTTGTCAGCTTATAGCTGATATCTCGGCTAGCCAACGTGGAAGCTTAACTTTCTTCTAGTAGCTTAAAGCATGACCAACTGCTAGTGCTTTAGTATTTAGCCATAAAACTCTGGATACATTTAAGATAAAAAATAAAATAGAGGAACAGCCTTTTTGATTTACTTGCAAAAGTGATCAGCTTTTGGTGCTCTTGATTTTATGTAGATCTTAGGTAACGTAAAATTGCTTGGTCGTATTGACATCTAAGTGGATATCGGGCTTGTTTTAATTCCAGTTTATAATTGCACGGGGAATACCGAATACACTTTTCCCCTGCTACCTTTGAAATGAGAGACTTAAAATCTTTATGAGACTAAAGGAGAGGTGTATTGTGTTGACTCGACTGCAAATATTACTATATAAAGTTTTACCAGCTTTCCTTGAAGAGACATCCCTTTGAAAGGAGCCTAGCACATATAATCTTAATGTATATGTGATTAAAAGCGATTAACATGCACACACCTTTGCATATGGCTGAATTAATTGCACAGAATACTGTGAATTTTAATGGAGGTGACGGTATCCATTAAGCACCTTTGAAGAATTTGCTTAGTGAAGAACAATTGAGGAATGCCATAATAATTGTTGCCTATAGGTGAAGGCTGGCTAAAACGTGACCCCACGGTTGAGACACCATACTCTCCCCCTCCAAACCCTGCCAGAGGTTTTTAGTGTTTATCCCAGGCTTTGTTATCCACCAAGATACATAGTTTCCATTGAAGTGAAACAGATTATTGGTTACTATAGTTTCCCTATTGCTCAATTCAGTGCTGTGAAAAGCCAGGCACAATAGGTTTAAAAGTCCAGTTAGGACAAATAAATCCATGTTGTGAAGAATGGGAGAGAAGATACCTGTTCTTCTGTCTTTGATCTATTCTTTATTTTGTAGGATAGAAGGGGAATTAGTGGAGGGTTAATTGTTCGGTGCTTAGAGCTCTGTCTTTCCAGTTTACTGCAGAGTGAAATATAGTGCTATAAAGACAAAGTGAATATTGTTTGACTTCTTCCCCTCCCCCCTCCTTTCCAGTTTTCAAGATGTGCAAGATACTGTAGCTGTGCAGTGGAGACAGGAATACAGATTTGTGAGTTTATTCTCTGGCATTATATTTTCCCTGCATCCAGTTGCATCTTTACAGTGTTTGCCTCCTTTCCATGCCAAAATGGTAAATGGCATTTTCTTATATTCTGAGAAAATTACTCCACCCAGAATTTTGAGGTTAAGCTACAGAAATTTTACATTAAGGAAAGTGAAAATGTCAGCTTTCACCAGGATACATCAAGAACCAACCGTCTGAGCATGCTGGCAAAATTAATGTATTCTAGAAGGCCAACACACAAATGTTAAGAGGGACTTGATGATACAGTGCAGATTAAAGCAGTGGCTTTTGTGCCTCTGGAAGCTATGTTTGCATTCAGCCCAGTATGACTAGGAAAAAAGTTAATTTGATTTGATAGCTGAAAAGGTCACACATTTTGTTCAGCGCCCTGCATGCTTTTTTTCTTAACTAGATTTCTCCATTTCAGCCAGAGCTCACTTCTAAGGATTTCTGCTTTGCTATAGCCCTTGTTGAATCCTGCCAAGAAACAAGTTGTGGACAGCATTCTACATGAGTAATACAATAGCAAAATGGAAAACCACTGAAGTCAAACTGTGTTCTAAGCTTATTTGGCTTCATTTATCCTATATTTCTTATTCTTCTGTGCAAGTTCATGGGGAATAGGAAAAAGGGGAGGGGAACAGTGTTAATCAAGCTCAGCCTGCAAAATACAGCACAGGTAAACTACAGAAAAGCTTAAATATTGGCAATCTCTACCAAAAGTGCAACCTTCTTCTCTGAAGGTGTTATTTGACATTGCTGAAGGTTTCATCTTGATTACTTTCAATAAAATCCAAAGTAAGGATGACTGTCTTGGCTCACTAAGCAACAAGGTTTTATCACTAATTACAATCCTTTATTACCAGTAGTTTAATAGGTTTATGATAGGTCATAAAACAATTCAGCATGGGAGTACATAAAAGCTGTGACATCTTAATATCTATTCATTGTAATCATTTTATGATCTTTAATGGTAGTATTTTTTAAATAAGTTTGTATGCTTTTACATGGAATAGATGGCCACCAAAAATGGGAGGTGGAGGAAAACCACATAAATATAGAGTAAAATACTTAATGAGGCATTTTGAAAACTTCTAATGTCAAAAGCATGTAGACTGTATCACGCATGTGGAGTCTCATTATGGGTAATTATAATAAAATTATAAGTGCTATAATAATTCTAACCTTGAAGGCACAATAAAGGATAGTTATATTTGCCTTCCTAGCCCACACATCTGAGACGTTTTCCTCATTAATTATATTTCATGTAAGTATAATTATGTAGTGTAAGACTAAAATTCGAAAGCATTTGCTAAATCACTGTTAATGGCAGCCTTATTCTTCAGAGCTTTAATATAACTAATTATATCTAAAGTTATAGGCTGAAATAAGAAATGGAAACAAAGTAAAATTTACACTGTATGGGATTTTTTTCCCTACTGGTTGTTTTAATCTGTAATGTAATTAATGAATGGAAAGTAAGTTAGTAGAAAAAATGGATTATTGATTGAAACTATAGTAAAAGTCAATCCTACTTCCTCCAGTATAAGTTATTTTGACTTTGGCTTCACTGGAAACATGTTGGTCTAAAACTCTACATTTTCTATGACACAGAACATTATGTTACGTGCTTATAGACATTTGTGGAGATGGTATGCCTACACAAAGTATTCCGATGGTTTCTGTAGTGCATAAAATATTTGACTGTGATTAAAATATCAAGTCACAGTATACATTATAGCAGGAAAACAGTGCTTTGAAATGTTGTAATACTTAATCTACCTAGATTTGGCTTGTCATATTGTCACAGCGAGGCAACAATGTTTGTTCACAAGTCTATACCTTTATCCATCCACTAATGGCTACATTAGTAGCTTTGTAGTAATATAATTATTTCAACTTTACCTTGAAAGTAAATGTAAACACAATAGCTCAATATGGAATAATTCAGTACAAAGATACAGGTTGTTTTTTTTTTCTTCATTGTGAGTATCATTTAAATTAGTATGAACAACACTATGTATTTCAGAGAAGCAGATATATTTTCACAGAAATAAAGGAGAAGAAAAATAATTCAGAATGTAATGGAAGTTTTAAAATAACTTAGGGTAGCTATTGACTTTAAAAAATAATGCTTAATATTCAAGGGTTGGGGTTTTTTTTAAGTTCAACCACAGAATAGCTGGAGGGGGGGCAATTTGAAGTTCTTTCCAATGATGAAAAGATTATTTACAAGTTATTGTGAGCTAGTTTTGAAGAGGGAAAATATACAGAGATTCAACAGGCCTCCCCCAAATTAAAGCTACACATCTATTTTATTTTCTTTCCTTACCATAGTTTATTATGTATTACTACAAAACTAGTTTATTATGTATTACTACAAAACTGTATACATATTACTACTATGTATATAGCTACAGAGTGTATGTGAGAATTTAACACACCTAATGTAACATACAGGTATTTATTTTACATGTGCACACACAAACACATACCTTTTTTTTTAATATAAATTCCTACATTAACTATATCATGATTTCAGACTTTATCAGGATCAATGATGCTCAGGTTAAGACATTCCATAAGAATATAGTAAGTCATCTTTTAATTATCACTTGCTTCTGGGTGTTTCATCTAACTGCAGATCTATTCCAAAGTAGATATTTAGATGCACATCACAGGTTTATACACTTTTGACGTTCCAGAAAATAGAACTTCTTCAAAGAGCAGTGTTTTGAAGTACCTTATAATGGAAGAGGAATACCTCAGGCCTGATAAATTTCTTCTATCCACAGGGAGGAGAGTGGGATGTAGAAAAAAAAGAGCAAAATCCAGAGAATGGACTACATTTGTTCCGTAACCTGTGTAGGTGCTACAACCACCCATACCTGTGTCGCATCAGAGCACCAAGTTTTAGTTGAGGTTATAAGAAAAAAACAGTGGAAGCAAGACTAACAGGGAGAAGTTAGTCAGCTTCTTAAGTATAGTTTTGAGCCAAGGCACCTTAAGTCTTTGTCCACTTGTTTGCAAGGACGGCTTAACCTTTTCTGGATGGAAATTATATCTGGTTCTTTAAATGGATACAGAAAAGGATATTTTTGTATGAGAAATTCCTTTCTTTCTATGCTGTCTTGGTTGAGTTGCAATTCATAGAGCTGTTAGAAAACTGAGGTCCTCTGGATTTAAAATCAAAAAGGCTATGGTAAAACAGGGAATCCTGCCATTGCAGAAAATTCTCCCTGTTGTGGTCCTTACCCCCTTTTCCTTCCAGAAACACACTGCTGCAGGACTAGTCTGTTTAGGTGGGATTTGTGAGAGAGGATTTGAGGAGTTGTACTGAGGTACAGAGCTGGTGTGGTAGTGTTTGGATTTATGTTGAGGCTTTCTCATGGGATTAGTTAATAGTTTCAGCTGATATAGTGTTTGTAATTTAACTACACAGTATTTGGAATGCCAGGCACCTATCTTTTTGTATATGTTTTATAAACGAAAAGAATAATGATGTCAGTTATGCACCCATGTCCCCGTTATGCATTTAAATAGGAAGATCTTATTGTGCCTATCAGTCTCTCTTTGCACAGAATGCAATTATTAAATTGTGGTTGTTCTGTTTCTGATAAAATGAGTAATTTCCCTAAGCAAATAGTCAGTAATAAGTGAAATGGCTTTAATTACTTTGATGCCATAGTGACAGTTTCTTTTCTTTTCTTTTTGGATGTTCTCATTACCGAGGGTCTTTCTACGAAGACAAGTTAGGGGCTGTTGCTAATAGGGCATGTTGCTAATAAAATCTTTTCCACTCTTTCCCCTCATTTTACATCCTACTTTGGGCAATGTTTTGTGGAGGTTTTGTGGAAACAGAATATCACAATATGGTACTATCTTTTGCTTTTTGGGTTCCCATTTTTATTTGCTTTTGGCTGCTTTGCACATCCTATACTAAAGGGTAAAGCCACAGGAGGATTCAGGTGTGATAAATGTTAAGTGTTGCCATAAATTAGATCCAGTGAATAATGTTAAACACCTACAAATTAATCAAAGCAGCACCTAACTTTTCAGTGCCTGACCCTCAGACAACAATTAAAACCCAATGTTCCTAATATCTCTCTAAAGGGCATGGGCTGATCAGCAAGTAATCCTGAACACCCACATGTGGAGTGAGGAGCCAGCTGAAGCAGCTGATAAGAAACATAATGTGATGCTCTAGCCCGATATCTCAAGCTATTCCTCTCTAGAGGTTATCTGAGGGAAGACGGCAGAATTGCACTGTCCTTAGGATATCTATGTTTTGGAAGCCCCTCTTGAGCATCGCTGAACTCATATAGTCTTCCACTGAGATGGACAAGGCTACCTCTTTTTAAAATGTCATTGTCAAGATGATAGGACTGCTATTAATATATTTATCACATTCATCGCTATTTAAAAGCAAGTGTGCTGAGCTTAATTTTGCTTGGAGGGAATCACCTTGTTTTAATGTAACTGGAATGAATTTTCACCTGTGAGGCATAAACTGTCAGAGCTCTTTCATGTCACAAGCTCTCTTTTGAGAGAAATGAAGGAATCTTCCTTCACTCCAAGAGGAACTAATGCAACAATAATATTCAAGTCCAGTCACTTAATGGTTTTATTTAACAATTACTTCAGAGTTTTGCCTCTATTCTTTGTTTGCTCACAACTCCTCTTTTTCTGGAGCTCCTTTAGCTTTCCTCAGACATTTTTTCTACATGCATTAGTGTAAATAATTTTCCTGGTCAGCAGCAGGTCTTTTTTTGTTGTTGTTTTCTTTTTTTTTTCTTTTATTAATCAAAAAGGTCTAGACTATCTTGTCCCTTAATGTTGTATTACCACCCTCTTAAAGGCTAAGGCCTTAGAAAAGCTGCCTAGCTAGTGGCAGCTGAGTGTCGTGGTTTAACCCCAGCTGGCAACTAAGCACCACACAGCCACTCACTCACTCCCCCTTTGATGGGATGGGGGAGAGAATCAGAACAGTAAAAATGAGAAAACTCGTGGGTTGAGATAAAGACAGTTGAATACGTAAAGCAACAGCTGAGCTCACAAGTAAAGCAAAATAAGGAATTAATTCACTACTTCCCATGGGCAGGCAGGTGTTCAGCCATCTCCAGGAAAGCAGGGCCCCATCACGCGTAATGTTTACTTGGGAAGACAAACGCCATCACACCAAACGTCCCCCCTTTCCTTTTTCTTCCTCCAGCTTTATATGCTGAGCATGATGTCATATGGTATGGAATATCCCTTTGGTCAGTTGAGGTCAGCTGTCCCAGCTGTGTCCCCTCCCAATTTCTTGTGTACCCCCAGCCTACTTGCTGGTGGGGTGGGGTGAGAAGCAGAAAAGGCCTTGACTCTGTGTAAGCACTGCTCAGCAGTAACTAAAACATCCCTGTGTTATCAACACTGTTTCCAGCACAAATCCAAAACATATCCCCACACTAGCTACTATGAAGAAAATCAACTCTATCCCAGCCAAAACCAGTGCATTCTCCACCCCTTATTCCATACCATTTACGTCATGCTCGGGCCCCATGCTGACCAATACATCCTCATTAACCACCACTCCCCTTCCCATCCTTTGATAGAACACACAGATATTATTCCCTTAGTCTATGGACCACCCCTATGAAATGTCTATAAAATGTCTTTAAAATGCCCACAAATGTCCACAAAATGTCCACTGAGTTCATTTAGTCCATGACTTTGGGCTCCATCTGTTATGGTGGTCACTCAGGACAGGACAGGTGGTGTGTTGCTTAGAGTTACTGGGCACCAAAGCCAGCTCAGGTCAGGTCACTGCTGCACTTGCACTGCTTCTCGTAAGGCTTGTTCTCCATTGGTTCAGGTGGTTACTGCTGTAGTAATTCCCATAACATGCAACTCAAATCTCAGATTACAACAATTTAAAGGTATTTCCACTACAATCTCCACCCCTGGCCCCTTTGGGCCAGGTTATAGGGTTTAACATTGCAATGAACTCCTCCCCTTGCTCCTTGCCTGGCTAGCAACAAGAGGTTCCTGCTATAGTAATTCCCATAACATGCAACTCAAATCCCGGGTTACCACAATTTAAAGGTATTTCCATTACAATCCACCCCTGGTGCCTTTGGACCAGACCATAGGGTTTAACATTGCAGTGAACTCATTTCCCCTTGCCCCTGCGCTGGCTTGGACTTATCCATGGACTGCAGTCCCTTAGCGGTGTACCTGCCCCAAGTGGAGCCTTATCTGTGAGCCACAGGCTCTTCAGTGGTATACCTGTTGCAGCACAGACTTATCCACAGCCACAGTCATTTTGAGGTGCACCTGTTCCAGCGTGGCCCTATGCATGGGCCACATTGCCTTCAGAGAGATACATACTCCAGCATGGCCTTACCCACAGCCACAGTCCCTTCAGAAGTATACCTGCTCCAACATGGCCTTACCCATGGCTGCAGTCCCTCCAGGGGTGTACCTGCTCTTTCGTGCACTTATCCATGGCCACGCACTTTGAAGTGCTCCAACACTACCTCATGCACAGCCACTGATGCTTCAAGGTGTACCTGCTGCAGCATGGGCTTATCCACAGCCACAGATGCTTCGAGGTGTACCTTCTCCAGCATGGACTTATCCTTGGGCCACAATCCCTTCAGAGGTATACCTGCTGGAACACAGACATAACCATGGCCACAGATGCTTCGAGATACACCTGCTCTGGTGTGGACTTATCCTATAGGGTATCCATCAAATGTTTCCTTCAAATCATGTTCCTTTAACATGGACTGAGATAAGTAGAATTAGGTCTGAGGTCCCTGCCTTTCAAAGAAATAATGCACCTTGAAGACAATGCTAACAGTGTAAAATTATAGAAGTCAGCAGAAAAAGTGCAGCAGGGCACAACTTATATCTTCCAGTATTAGGATTCATACAAAGAAAGCACTTTACTTACCTCAGAGTCTTTCTTCATTATGCTATTCATTATCTAGTGCAAATCTACTCATCAGTCTCTATTTTCTTGCCTTTGATTAACTTAAATAATTTCATGTATGCTTTTTTATCTTTTTCTAATTTGATGCCTAACTTATTTTCAGCATATGTACCTACTCTTTACCGGAGACAGCACCCAGCATTTTAGCAGTTTACACAAATTGTCTCATACAGTCAAACTGTTGTCTCACATAATTTCCTCTTAAGTATAGAAAATGCCCACCTGAAACATTATTTTCATGTCCTCGTCATGAGTAACAAAATTTCCCCATTTGTAGTTGTATCAAAATAATTGCTGGAAGACAAAAAACTTTCCCTACTTCCTAGATGTAATTCACTTCAAATTTTCACTAAAACTTCCTTTAAATAAAGGTAAAGTATCAGTAAAACTTGTACACCAATCAAGTTTGGATTACAGTTAAGATTTGGACTGGTTTCCTATGCAGCTGTTTTCTGACTCAGTATTCAGAATTGAAAGGAATTTTATCTTTGAAAGAAAAGTTGTAATCATCAACCTGCTTGAATATGACTCTACCGAATGAAATGTTTGTATCTGATTTAGGATATCAAGTTGGTCCAGATAGTGCTGTTTTAATTAGTACTATTAAATTTCAAATTCTCTCTTTAATGGATTTTTGAAGCTTACCAGGAGCAGGTTTTATATGCATATCAATTATTTGTACTTCTTTACAATTTCCCCATGAAACAATTTTAAAAACTATTTTCTTGTTTTGGATTATGAGTAACCACAAAATCATTTAATTTTAAAATGCGTAATTGAACACTTTTTAGTTTTTACTGTATATTAGCATGTTGTCTGCTAGTTACTTAAAGTAAAAATCTTACCTCAAATGTAATGTATGCTTTGATTACAGAAATTTCTCTTATATACCTGCAATGTTAATTCCATACAGAACTGAGAGAAAAAGAAAAAAAAGAAAAAAAACAAGGAAAAGAAAGCACAATGTATATTAATTGCATCCATTTGAAAGCTCTTGATTCTGTTCCTAAGGGTGATTCTGTTCTCCCCAGACATATGTTATAGTGTATTTCATAGCTAGAGATGTTAATCATTTAAATAAAATTTTGCACAATCTCTTAGGCTTAAATTATTCTATGCAAAAGGCAGTTGGAGAACTTGTGAAAGTCCCATGCTATGTGAATGAGAGTGCTGCCATCTCAGAGAAAGAAGAGGATGAAACCAGTTCCCCTGACCTTGGCAAAGCATTCCAGCTATCTTCTTTCTGAAAACTCTGGATTCAATATTGGACATAAAAGACCTATGGGAAGTTTTACTTGTTTCCTTGACTTGCACACTGTTTCCATTGGTGGCATCTTGTTTTCGTTAGCCAATCGTCTCGCACCAGCTTGCAGTCACCTCTCTTCTTGTCTACTGTTTACCAGACATGGTCACTAGTGCAGTCAACTCTCTGCACTCAAGCCACAGGTTAGTGCCCATGTACCATTAGGGTTAAATGTCACATGAAAGAGGAACTTCAGCCCAAGCACTCCAATTTAATCCAGTCTTCTGTGTACACTGATACATTGGAAACCCATTACTTGCATTCATGAGTAATTTCTCTTGTTAGTAGTCCTAGCAACCACTATGAGCAAAGGACATTTCAATCTGGTTCATAATTATTTATTATTCCTCTCAAATCCTCTGTGTTTCATTTGATGTATTACCAGAAACTTCTTTAGGAGACCAAGGAGAAGAGAGACCTGGGAGGCTGTCTGTGGGACAGGAGCACCTAGGGAAGGGTGGAAATGTTGGCAACCTTGAAATCATCTCCACTCCACAGAGCTCCAGACCTGCTAGACATTAAATACCATTGTTCTGCCCTTCTTAATGCAATCTCACAAGTTGGACAACATGCTTTATTAGAGCCAAGAGACTTTAAATTTGACATCAGATGTAACTAGCACAACTGCACCAGTTGCCAGCCTCATTTGATTCATACCCAAATTAATACCTCTTGGGCAGGATCTGAGCCAAAAGCCTCAGCATGCCATTCAACAGGGTCTCGAGGGTTTCATACATGCCTAGATTATGCATGCCTTTAATCCTATTGCACATTAAACAGCATGAATAGGACAACATCTTGGTCAGCTGAAATCCTAAAACAATATTTAGATCAGACTAACTGGTACTAAGCATCTTGTACTTAGCTGCTCCCCCAAACACAGTGTTTTTCCTGACAAGTCTTTCCTTGCCCACTGGGTCAGGGATCAAAAAGACTAAAACTTACAAACGATCCCCTGCTGGCTTCCAAATCCCAACCACAGAATCTGTGCTCAAAATCCTTCGGAAGAGTAGAAGTAGTCACTGAAGTGCAGCTGTCAATCAAAATTTTCTCACTATTATCTTTTATTCACCTCATGTGTTTGGATTTACACACTACTGTCACTCAAACTATATTTGACTCGAAGCTGAAGCAGCATTTTGTCATAGTTGTATACTCCTGCACATGACTGCTGTGCATTCATTAGTGCTCTTAGAAATCTCTCATTTCAGTACAAATTCAATTCATTGAAAGTACAAATTCATTTCAGTACAAATTCAAATTCAACTCATTCAGTACAAATAAAATATCAATTGCAAGCTGCAAGAATTACCTACCTTTCCTGCTCACAGAGTGCTATTATGATCTTTGGGGGCAATTATGATTTTTTAGAACAATATAAGGTACTGCCATTACTGAGGACATAAAACTACCTTAAAGGAATTTAATAGCTTAGTTGATCAGAGTGACAGAAACAGGATGGAAGTTATTATCATGGAACACAATGTGGTGTGCTTCAGTGCAAACAACAAGAAGTTTGGGGTTTGGAAATTAATGAAATGGAAGAAAACTTGGGTGTATATAAGTATGCAACTAGTATGAAGCAGTTGTGAAAAAGAATGGCAAGTTCCCATTATGTTATTTTACCACAGACCAGAATTATGAGTACCATCAAGGAAGATAATCATAAGACTTCATTAGGAATATTATATGCAGGACTAGTTATCCGTATTCAGGAAATATAGACCTAAATGCAGGGAAGATTTATCAGGGACATGCAGTAGCTATTTTATGAAGACAGATTAAAAAGATCTAGCTTCTTTAGCATTATTAAAAGAAGGTTTAGAGGGAATATAGTAACTCTGAATTGCAGTCAGGGGTAAATACTCAAGAGGAAGAAGAGGTTTTAAGTAAAAGAATTAAATCAACATAATAGAAATTATAATAAATTGGTCATAAATACATTTAGCTTGCTAACTAGATGGTCTCTAATCATTCAAGGAATGAACTTCTAGTTTCCAAATAAGGCAGTGGAGTAGGAACTTAAGTGTAAGATGGTGATAAGAAGGAAAGATTTTAAATCTCACAAAGAGAATTCTGGGAAAAAAGAGATTAGTCTTGTGATATGAATTATTAGGTATCCAATCTGCCAAGGGGGTTGAAGTGAGACTGAGTGCAGTCTATTTACTTTGCATATAGACTGCACTAATCTTGTGCCTTGCAACTCTGATAGTCACCTCTGGAAGCAAGGAAGGAATATTTTTATATCTTGATAAACAATTTTTTTTTTTTTTTTCAGGAAGGAAAGTTCTCTTTTCCATGAAGCATTGCAAATTGGCCCTAATTAGAGAAAAGGCATAGGCAGGATATTCAGATGCTTCTGTTGTTATTCTACTGCAATTAATGTTCAGTGCCATACTATTGTTGCTTTCTCATTTACACTGGCTAAAAGGACCACTTGGTTTGGCTGTAGAAGGAAAGATTTACCTTGAAATTTGATGCACTTTTGTACTATGGAGCATGGTACTTGCTTTCTAGGCTCACTTGAGAGTTTTATTTAATTGCTTCCCTGATAATGCAGGGACTTAGCTATTGGAGGTGACTGTAACCTCTTCTGTGTCCTTTCTGTGGCATACTATACTTGTGACTCTTACTGAAGATCTTAATTTTCCTTTGGTCCTGGGAAATATGATAGGTGGAAGAAAGCAGAATAGATGTTATGTGGATAAATCTAAAATAAACATCTATCACATAGTTAGCTGAGATAGTGAACGAATGGACTCAATGACCCAAGTGGTGCCTCCCAATCCAATCTTTCTGAATCTCTCAGGTCCCAACCCCAGGACTACATGCGTTTAATCCTTCCCCTGTGCCACCAATTCCCCATTAATCTCACAGATTCAACACTTGCTCAAATCCCACATAATTCTCACGAATACACTGAAGTATTTAACATTCCCCATCATCATCCTTCTCTGAACTAAAGATGTGCCTTGCAACTCTCAGGAAATTAATCACTTTTCCATCAAAATAGCATTACTCCCAACAAATGCAGCATATTTTCATACCCCAAATACAAAATCTCCCATGCTACTAATCTTCCTTTCAGACTCATAAATTTTCCCTCACCCTTTATTAGAATCATCACCCACCCAAACCAATTCCTTTCTAAAAGTGAGCAAAATATATCCCATTACCATCAGACAGAAAGACCTCCTGTGTCTGGTCCAAGTAGTTCTTCTAAATAAATCACTCCAACAGAGTTCTGACTTCATGTTCTTTTTCCATGTAAAATATTTTGCATTTCTTTTAACATATTGCCAGTACTTCTTGGGGATATGTCTTTCTCGTCTCAGTGCTGGGAAACAAGTCCCTTTATGATCACATGAGGAAAGTTCATTCAAAATACAGAAATACTGAATATTAAATGATGAATACTGAAATAATACTTGGCTTCAGCTGCATGATGAAAAGCAGTGAACCCAATCTGAAACTCTAAAAAATATCTTTCCAAACTGTATTGCCATTGTTACTGGCAAACAGACAGTGGGAAAATGCTGAGACTAACTTTTGAGTGAGGTCTGAGTTACCTGAACACACTTATACTGAGAATTTGTGCTCAAGGAGCATTTCCTAACTATGTGTTTAAGAAAAGTTGAATGTTTATCACAACTCTTCTTGTAAGCAATCACTCATTTAAGATGGACTGACAGTATGCTTTCACTTATTAAAGAGGGAATGTTTTTAATGAACACTGGGAAGAAAACCAGGTTTAAATCCCACCTTTGCCATTCCCTGTGTTACCTAGGCAACGCTTATATTCTCTTTATATCCATTTCCTCCTGTGAATGTTTGCTATAATAATACTTAACTAATTCACAAAGGTGTTGTGATGTGAGCACTAATTAATTCACACCTTGATAGCATAATTGGATAAAAGATGCTTTGTAAGTATTAACACCATTATTTTTAACAATATTTGTCTATGCTATGTTAAAACTTTTCAGATAGTAACCTCTAATTTTACATTTTCCTTCAGATTTCTCAAACTAACTTATTTAAACAGTAAGGAGGAAAATACTTATGCAGAAGGGCCAAGAATAAGGGTACCTACTTTTTAAAAGCAGACATTTTAAAAGAAACGTGTAAAATTCAGCAAAGCTAGGGAATAGACAGGGGTTTCTGTCAGGTTAGAATGATAAATGAAAGGGCTCTAGTGGCCCTTCTGTTTGTTTAGACCTCTTGTTCCTGCTACAACTCTGCACAAAACTAGCATTGAAGTGCCTACTGTTAAAACATAACATAACCTGACAATGATCAGCCCAGAGGGCTTTTCCAAGAGAAGGCCATATTGTTCTGCATGGGGAAGTGCTCTAGCACGAGATGTCCTGAGACATGAAGGAAAGCACCGAGTGCGGAAGACTTTCCAGTACATTAGTAGTATATGAAAGGAGCTGACCACTCGTACATTAATATTGCCTTGTCCTAGAGACTGACATATGGGAAAGCACTGCATAAGATTCTCTATAGACAGCTTGTTTTCTCCTTGTTTTATAACAACAGGCACAAAGTGCAAAAGATACCAGATTTAACATTACAGGGCCCAAATGCATTTTGTGTATGCTTAAGATACTTAACTTTTATATTGTGCAGATGACTGAACAATTACAGATCCCATTATTTTTTTACTATGCACTATTTGTAAAGCCACTACAGAATGTTTACCTTGGGAACAGCTTTAACATTAAGCATTTTATATACCAACCAGGCCATTTGTAGTTAAGCAGTTTTCTGCTAATGGCTCTAAAGTACTCTGTTTTCGACTCCAGAGGATTTTTAAATGTCATGAAAGAGACTGGGTTTTATGATATATTTAAGATCTTTATTCACATCTTACATTTCAAATAAAGTAAAACAGTCTGATACTGAGTTGAAAACAAAATAAGAATGAAAGAAAATAATCATGAAAATTAATGTGAAAAGTATAATAAGAACCTTTATTTTCAAAATCTGTACATAGAAATTTAAGCTATGTTGCTCTGATTTTTTAAATTTCTTTTTATTTTTTCTTTCTTTCTTGTTGTTGTTTGTTTCTACGTAGAATATTGACATATCAAGACATTTCTACTTATGCAGTGTAAAGAAACAGTAAGCATTGTATTACTTGATGCCTCTGCGGAAATGCATCATGTACAAACCTCTCCAGTTTTGTACACTCCAGTTTGTACAGTCTCCTGTACAAACATACAGGTGGTTTTCATCTATGCCTGAATTTCACCAAAGCTCACACATCCCAGGGAAGATTATGCTGCAGCCAGCAGGTTTTTCACAGCTTGATCATTTGGCTGATTCATTGATTCACTGCAGCTTTTTTTAATGCCAGCTCTACTAACATGAAAGAGCTGGAAAGGGTCCACAGAGGTAATGCCTGGCAGATAGTTGGTGTAGCTCTAGTACTTCGCCATACGAAACAAGAGTCTATTCTGCCTCTGAGATGAACAAACCTACACCAAGCTGCCTCTGACTTGTAATAGCTGAGGTTATTGTATGGTTGAGGAAAAAATGAAGTTATGGGTGAGGAACAAAACCTGAGCTGCAATGAGAGCCAGGTACCCCTGTCTGCCCAGCATGAGGCAGAAACAAATACATCTTAAAACTGACTGACCCTCACACTCCTCAGGCCTTACGGCACAGGAGAAGACTTGAGTGATATGCACATTGTAAAATTATGGGGGAAAAAAGAAAAGCTGGTCTTTGGAAGAATGCTGGAGGACTTTTTAGGGGCTCTCTCCCTTTTTTTAAAATATTGAGAAGATTGAGTTAAAGTTGAAACACCATCAGTTTTATTTCAGGGTCCATTTTCAATTGATTCACATTAATGCCAAACTAAATGTCACTGTTGGCTAATATGACATTGGTGGAAACTGAACATGTTTCCAGATTCATACACAATGGTTGAATGTGATCAGTTCTCAAGAAATATTTTGGTGAGTATTATCTTATATTTCTCTGGGAAATCAAACTGGGAGAAAAAAATACCACCTATCTGTAGAACTATGAAGACATCTCTTATGCTGACAGTCCTCAAAAAGAATTTAAATTTTAAAGGAATCCTCACAAAAAACGTAATTTTCTCACATGTAATGAATATTCTCTCTGTTATTCACTAGATCAATCCATGCAGTCAGACATACAGTGAAAGGATCCAAGGTGCAGAGAAATTAGCAATAGAAAGAAATCAGCAAATCAGCCTTTATGCATTTAATAGACTGCTGCACATTCCCTCCAGTTTCAAGCTCTGCATGAGCATATGTTTCCTCTTTTTTTGTTTTCTAGAAAGCACTCAAGGGGCCTCTCTGAAAGTGGCAGGGGATGACACACAAGTTGAGTTTGCCAATACTTCCCCGTGCAGGTGCTTTGCTCAGCTCGTGGACACTACACTACATGAGTGATTCCTTCTGTTCACAACTATCCTACAACAGCACAAACTCAAGGAAAGTATCTGTGCCACCGCTGGTTTTCCCCAATGTCTTAGAAATGATTAAATGTTCCCATTGAAGCAGATAGTGAGGAACTCTGTGGGAAAAGAGGCTTTTTTTTCTTTTTGCATTTACCTGCAGATTGTTTGAAATGCCAAGAATATGATTATTAATGTGCATGTAAATATTCTTGATTCACACAACATATTTCAGGCATCAGCCCTAACTCAGATGTTGAAATCACGACCAGTTATCAGCAGGTGGTCACTAAGTGATTATGTGCTAATTATAGTTCTAAATGTCATTTCATTAATTGTAGCTTGATACAAGTTAGAAGGTGTTTAGCAAACATGTCTCAGTGCTGGAAATTATAATTGAGGAACATATCTAATTTCTAGTTCTTGGGGTCTAGCTTTTAAGGGTTGACATAACAGGGAGCCTAGGGTGTGCAAGCCTCACCTAGGGGTCCCCCTTCTCTTTGTGGTACATTTTCACTTGCTGTCTAGAAAGTCTGGGCAGTTTCTTTTTCTTCTGCTTCACAAAAGACACATTAAGAGTGCACAGAAAAAAAAGTCTTACTGGGTCAAAGACCTGGCCACTGGCCCTTTGGGAATGCTGCATACAAACCTAGGATGCTTGCCTCAGCTCTTAGCATTAACGCTCAGTCAATTCTTTACTTTCCCCTGTTTCAGTTGAATGTCAAGATCCAACAGGCAATGGGGAAGATTGGCCAAAAGTGTTTTCTTGATAATTACATTTGATATAAGTAATTAAATATGTATTGTAACATGGCTAAAAACATAGTTTATTGCTTGTAGGGATCCTAAACCATCGGATGTTGAGCTCCTGCACCAGTGGATGTTTAATGATGTTGAGCATAGTGGAACAGAGGCACTAGGAGGATATGACAAACACGAAGACTCCCTGGAATACGCTATTTAGTGTTGATGAGGCACTTCAGAGAGGCATAGGAAATGTGAACTGAGGCCTGCTGAAGCAAAGTAGGAATTTGAGCTCTGGCCTCCCACATAGTGGATCTGTATTTTAACAGCCAGGGTACTGTAAAGAATGGGAATGCTTCCCTCTGGGATCCCTTGTGAGACAGAACTCATCAGACCCAGGCACAGAAACACAGGAAAAGATGACTGAGTATTCCAGATGGTCATAATATTCTGAATCGGATGAAAAGGGTGGTTTGAACCTCAGGCGTGCTGGGCCCTATTTTGCTTCATTTAAAAATAGTTTACCTTAAAGGTTCTAGGATTTGGCTCCGAGACACTAGGATTTCAACAGCTTCCTTTTCATGCTCTGCAAGTTCAGTGTGAATTCTAGAAGCAGTCTTTTGTTTGAATTGCTTTGCAAAAGTAGATGTATTCCTGAAGATAGTTTATTTCTGCATCTTCTTGTTTAGGAACCAATCCTGCTAACTTCCTTACCACAAGTGGACTTTTCTGTTTATGCATGTTCTCCTTTGATATTTTTCTATTTTAGTTAGGTGTGAGACTGAAAAGGCAATGTTCAAACACCTGTCTACAAGTCATTACGTTTACTAGAGAATAATCCATCAGCTTTAGTCACAAAATTCAAATTTGATCTGCCCTAACTTGTCCTTGCAGACCCATTACAACTGAAAGAGTAATCTAGAGGAGATTCTAGTACACCATGAGCATCATTTAAAAGTAAATAAGCATACACTTCAGGAAGTTATAGTAGACTGTAGACACAGAGCCATGCTGAAAGGAAGACAACTGAATCTTTATTGCTGAGGGCAGAATTAGAATGAAGAGCAGTTACATAGATGCGCCAGAAAACCTAGTTTGGCCCGCATTTATAACTAGATAGAAGAAATCTCATCCGGTTGTCAGAACGTGTTGTGTGTTTTTGTAAACTGAATAATTTTGAGCACAGAATAGCTCAAACACAAGAAACATTACATTTCGCTGTTCTGATGGGTTGTGAAGGAGTCACAAGTAGTAAAAGGCAGAATCTGAAAATGTATGCAGTTGTGTTTTCCTATGATACAGTAATGCTCAATGAGTTACATTAAAATATGAGAAGGTGGTAATTTGTATGCTGAAGGGTTTAAACTTATTGTAGCCAGGATTTTTATCAGGAAATAGGAAGGAAGCAGGATTATAAAATAGGTATTGTGGTATTAAACCTCTCACTTTAAAGTTCAGGCCACAGCAGGAATAGAATATTTACAGCGGGACACTACTGGCCTGTGACTTGTATTCTCCAGTAAAGGACTAGTGTTTGAAAATCATGGGGGTACTAAACTATTAGAATGACAATGTTGTTTCAACATAAGTTGCCCTAAGAAAATGGGAAATAGGAGTTTTACCTTCCACTTCTGACCCCAACATTTTCTTCATCTTCATTGAACATATTTAACAACAATGCAGAGAATCAGATTGTTGAGCAAAGCTATTCAGTGGTCAAATGTATGTTGTCAGAGAGTTCATGAAAAAGTCATTAGCTCTCCTCCCCTCCTCTTTCACTGTCAGGCAGAATCATGTCATAAATATAGCCACTTGTCTAGCAGGATATCAATCTATCCAGGTATCACCCACTTCCTGTCTCTGGCCATATGTTTCTGTTATTTATGTCAAGAAAATAGCATTTACACAACCACTGCTAGTTGTTTACAGAAGTTTAACTCCTGTGATATAGTCCCGCTTGTGTTGCATGCTTTTAGTCCATAGATAATACATGAGATTGTACATTTTAAAATATGCTACCACATGCATGACAGAATAAACACAGACCTGAACTGACAGCACCATCTGCCAAACACAGTTGATGTCAGGGGAATGGTCTCTGCACAATATTCTGCTGCTCCCCCATGAGATAAGGCTATTTTTTTCTCATGGTATAACTATACTAAATTTGACTTGTTCATTTAGTACTCAAATTGTTAAAAATCACAGAAGCAGAAGGGACTAGGGTCTCCTAAGAAGGACTGCAGAGGAATAGTGGAAATTGAACAATTCTCACATACGTTTTTCTTGTTCTTACCACTAGTCACATTCTTGTTTACATACTTACACCAGAAATAAACCTGCGAGCAATGTATACACGGCACCTAGATACTCAGTGCTCTGAAGTCATGGAAAATTCATAACATTAATCTTTAAATGACCCATCTGAAAATTATATAGGGCAATCTGCCTTCAGATGCAGTCTAGCTGTTTGCAGTGAGACATTAGCAATAGTTGCATTTTTTTCCCTGTTAGAAACCCACGTTATTCACAGTCCCTAACAAAACAAAAAGGTAAAGGTGAATACTTAACTTTTTTTCCTTTTAATATTTTAAAATTCATAAACATTATCTTGTTCATTTGGACTCATTTGGACTCATGGACACATTCATTCTCAAGACCTGGCTTTATTACCACATTGTCTCCTGGAGATAACTGCTAAGATTAGGAGGGAAAAAAACCTTTTGCGTGTCCTACAACAGCAGCAAACTCAAAGCTGCAAGGTCCCTGAATATATGAATATCATCATTTACAAGGAAATGAAACAGACTCTTCACCACATGTCTCAAGGAGCATATTTCTGCCTTCCAAGCACCAAACCCTACAGTCTTAATGGGCACAAGAGGCCAATGTTTTTACCCGGTCAAGCTGGCTAGAAGCTAGAAGGCCATTTCCTGGAGCTTATTGACAATGACAGTTGTCCACATCCCACGCTGTGGTAATCTTAAAACCTTAGGTAGTTAGAATAGCTCATAGGTGGATCTATCATAGGCCTGGATTTCCCTATGCATCCTCCTTATGCCACCCATGTGTGGGCCCGAGCAGTCAGGATGTGCAGAAGTCCCGGACAAACTGGCGCTGTCAATCTCCCAGTGAATACTTCCATGCACTTGCAAAATGCCCAATGTGTTCTGGCTGCATCCAGCTCATTTTGCATGCACAAATCATGGGTGCCAGGCATGTTTGGCACACTTCAGGAATGCCTGGGCAAAAATACGAGAGTCCTCCTGGCAGTCCGAGGTTTGGGCTATCCACAGAGGAGGTTGGAGCTCCATTTTCAAATCCTAGGTTTCCCTGATAGGGAGCTACCTCTCTCACATTGGGAGTGCTGGATTCCCTGTAGTCATGGGATTGCAGGTTTTGTTTCTGACAAGGTGTCCTATCCCGGACCTGAAGAAACACTTAATGAAAATGTTTTCAGAAATGTTCCACAGGAAAGTTTTAGTTTGGATGAATCAGCTTTTTCTCACAATAAAGTTTTATTGAAGAATACCTGACCATTCCTACTTGCTGATATCCAGATTTCCATTTTGCACAGTGAAATCACATTGGTTCTGCTATTGTAAAGGCCTTCTCTCACTGCAGATGGCTGTGGAACATGGTTTGTGCTGTTCTATATTATTCTTTGATGTAACATAAATGGATTTGAATGTAATATTTTGTTTAATGTTAGGCATTCCTTGCTATCTATTGCAAATATATAATTACATCAATACTAAATGAGTTTATAAGGACATAGCAAAGGAAAGACATAAGCAGTTTTATTGTGACTCATTCTTATCATTTTGCTGTACTATTTGTAAAACAAGATATCTCTGAAATATCCTCCTCTAAGAAAACCCCCAAGAAACCAAGGTTTTCTTATAGACATAATTTATTTGGAAAGAAAAAAAGTTAAATCAGCATGCTCTCACATTAAAAAGTTGGAGAACAGATGCATAGTTTCCATTTATAAATATATTACATTTTTTGAACATTTTGAACATGACTATATTTAAGAATTTTATACCTAAATGATGGATTTTGCTATAATTTGGTACCACATTATCTTTGATACCATTTGCATAATTTTGTAATATGTATATAGAGGCTACTGTGGACTAGGCTTAAACAGAATACAGATTAAATTTGTTGCTACTGCAACAAATCAGTTTGATTACATGGAATTATTTGGTGTATGAATTTTTAAATTAAGTAGTGTCCTGACCTATTATAAAACATCAGTAAAGAACTGTTGAAGTAGACATTCACTTTAGAAATATTTATTAAACCATTATGCTTTTAGATTAACTAATAACACTTTCCTTAATATTAACCCATATTGTTGAAGAATATTTCTGGTTTTGTTCACTTGAGTGTATTTATAGTATAAAACATTATTAACAAGCTGGACAAGGTGTTTTTCATATCTGTCTAAATTTTGATCTTTGTAGAATTTTTTCCTATCAATATAAGTTTTAAAATCCCTCATTTTCATACTAGTCATGTTCTTTATTTTACTTCCTATTAACAAATTGAAACTAGCAAGACTTATATTCATATTTGCTGCTTATTTGTAATACTCATAATTTTATAATTTCAGATTTCAGTATTTTCTTGCTTTTGCAGTGGCAAATAATTTTCTGTTTGTTTTTTTTCCTCTGGTTTCTACATCATAGCAGGGATTGCACAGATCGGAAAGCAAAACCAAAGTTATTTGGAACTGTGCTGGTTTTGGCTGGGATAGAGTCAATTGTCTTCATAGGACATGGGGCTGTGTTTTGGATTTGTGCTGAAAACAGTGTTGATAATACAGGGATGTTTTTGTTATTGCTGAGCAGCGCTTACACAGAGTCAAGGCTTTTTCTGCTTCTCACCCCACCCCACCAGTGAGTAGGCTGGGGGTGCATAAGAATTTGGGAGGGGACACAGCTGGGACAGCTGACCCCAATTGACCAAAGGGCTATTCCATACCATATGGCGTCATGCTCAGCATATAAAGCTGGGGGAAGAAAAAGAAAGAGGGGGACTTTCGGCATGATGGCATTTGTCTTCCCAAGTAACCATTACACGTGATGGAGCCCTGCTTTCCTGGAGATGGCTGAACACCTGCCTGCCCATGGGAAGCAGTGAATCTATTCCTTATTTTGCTTTGCTTGTGCGCACAGCTTTTGCTTTATCTATTAAACTGTCTTTATCTCAACCCACGAGTTTTCTCCTTTTTACTGTTCTGATTCTCTCCTCCATCCCACCAGGGGGAAGTGAGCGAGCGGCTGTGTGGTGCTTAGTTGCAGTCCAGGGTTAAACCACGACAGGAACTGGCACAGTACAGGAAAACAGAGCATGTAAACAGCAAGGTTTCAGATCCTGCCACATCTCTTGAGTGGGACTTTTGGGGACGATATTACTTTCGTACAGGTACACATGCACTAAATTTATGAATATATATATATATGTGCATTTGTGTGTGTGTACATTTGCAAATCCACTAAACAATACCAATACTAAACCATGACATTATCGTGTTGACTCTGGAGCCATACTCTTTGGTTTTAACTTCAGAGATTATTATGGTTAAAATAGATCATTTTATAGGTACCTTAATCTGAAAATTAGAGGATTCTTTCTGAATAGTCCAAGGCGTGCAATTAGGGAAAGCCAATTGTGTATAGTCTGAAGTTAGTGGGTATCGCCATGTTCCAAAAAATACATTATAAGTATATTCACTGATATCTGATATTCCTTTTGTAGGTGACATTACACATTTAAACATCCAAGTGATGTTAAATAGCTGTTATTAAGAAAGCAATCTTCTTCCTGATCCTGTCACTCCTGTAGATTTAAATTATCTGTTAAAACTAATTGGAGTTCTACATAAGCAAGGAATAAAAGACACAAGTTGTTATAAAACAAACAAACAAAATCCTCTTCACAGTTTTTTTCAACTACATTGTTGTTCATGAATTGAGTACCAAACAGGTAAATCAATGAGACTGTATCTCAGTAGAAACAGATTTCTCAGTAGATCACAGATTCAAATACATTTTAAAAATATAGCTAAAACCTCAAGTTACTACCTACTTGAACTCAGCTGTAAACATTATATAATTCAAAGTGCAGTCTTACTGTGGAAAGGGAAAAAACACTGTACTAGGGGAGAAAATCAGTGAAACAGCTGACACCTTCTTCTCATAAATTAGGATTTTGAGGAACTCAGATTTTGGAAAATCTTATATACTATATAATAACTGCTAGGTCTCAGTTTTTTCCTTTTGTAATTTCTGTGAAACATCTTTTTTCTTTTTTTTTTGGGGGGGGGGAGGAGGGGGGTGGGGGGATAAGATAACAGAGATTTGATAGTTCAGGGGTTTTTTTGTAGAATCACTTTTGTGAAAGCTGTAGCATTTTCCAGAGCAGAGATTTCTGGTTTTTTACTCTTTTAGGGTGCAGTCACAGAAATTGCAGAATTTTAGAAAAGTGCAGGTTGGAGGCAACCTCTCTTTCAGCCTCCTATTCCAAGTAGGGCCAGTTTAAATTTGGATAAGGTTGCTCAGGGTCTTGTCTGAGCCCTGGGTGAGAAGGATGGGGGTTCCACATCGCCTTTCAGCAGCTTCTTCCAGTAGTAAACTACCATCACTGTGAACCTTTTTTTCCTTGCATCTAATTAGAATTTCATATGTTGAACACTTTAACTGTTGCCTCTTGTCCTTTTTCTGTGCATCTCAGAGAAGAGTCTGTCTCTGTCTTCCCCATAAGTTTTGTACTTCCGACTTCTTACTTCCACTTAAGGAAGTGGAATACCTCAATTAAATCTCCTCTTATTAACATTCTCTTTTCTAGGCTAAACAAATGCAGTGCCTTATGTTTCTCCCTGTGCATCACGTGCTCCATCCCAAGGCAACCAAACGAAGACTTTCAAGAAATTTACACGCATACACACACACTCCTACTTCTTCATTCTGTATTTTCTTAACATGGGTCCAGGTTTGGAAAGATAAACAAAGAGCAGTGAAGTTGTTGAGGTTATATTTGCTGTACTAGCCTGTCAGTTTTCCAAAGCTGAAGAAGGTGGAAGTCACAGAGAAAAGCAAGAAAAGAGAGAGAGGCAGAGAAAGGGGCGCTTTGAGTTGCTTATTTTGCAAGGCCCAGCTCTAAAAAGAAAGGGAAAGAAATCAACAGGGAGAGAAACAAAAAATTCCACCTGATTTTGGATTTCCCATTTTAAAAAATGTAATTTAGGTTGGATTTAGAATAACATTGAATTCTGGTGACCTGGGATTTCTAGAGATATTTTGACTTTGTATAGCTTGCATATATGTACACAGATGTTTCTGTGGCACATTCTTTTCTCAGGAAATGGGTTTCTCATGTTGGCTGGCTTCCCTTTACACTTAAGACTACCTCATTATACAAGAAGAAAAAGGGCAGAAATTGAATTGTTCTAGAAGCAGTCTTCGAAAAGGGCAGAAATTGAATTGTTCTAGAAGCAGTCTAGAAGAAGTAATTACTATATGGTTATCAGAAGGGTAGGCCACATAGGACAGCTGCTCTTGCTCCAGAATGGTCCAGCTTACTCTCAAATCCCAACTGAGTTTGGCCATACAGAACTAAAAATAAGAAAGTCGCCATAGCGTAGCACAGATGGTTAGTGAAATGGAACAATACTTGTTCTTCAGAGAGTATATGAGTCTTTCCATTTTTGCATGGGTTTTGTTTGTTTGTTTGGTGGTAAAACTTTGGTTTTCCCCAGCTATTGTGGTGAAACAGCACAGAAACCTAAAGCTGTACATAGAAAACTAGCCTTAGACTTACCTTATTTTGAGTCGTAGCACTAAAAGCAGACCTGTAAGTGAACTATTTTAACTGCAACAATTGTCTGTGAAAATGTTGCTTGCTGTGGGAACCCTGCAGAGAGATCAGTGGGTAGGATCTGATCTTGAAGTGATTGACCATTTTGTTGGTTCATTTTACTTAGATAAAACTTTAACTGGCACTTCTGAATTCATTATTCAACTTCATTATCTGTCTACATTCTTTCAGGGGACAAAACTGTGCATGTAAGCAGTTCTGAGTAGGCTTGTTTATTATTTTAAGTTAAATATGTTTTAATAATGTAACAATATATCACACCAAGTTGCTGCTGAAGAGAAAATACAGGACCATGAGCTCAGGTCAGAAATATCTCCTTGTCTGTCCATTTCTCATGTGCTAAGCAATGCTAGGGCACTGGGGATATTTTGCTTTGTAGTTTCATTTTATTTACAATATTGATTTTGACAAAGATTTTCAGGAGTAGAAGCCAAGGTTGAACTCTATAAGCTCTGCTTCAACCTCTAAGTAAGCACAGTGATGTCTTAAACCACACATTTGAAGTAAAAACTGTCCCGTACATCTTCTTGGCACATTACTGTACAAATGTAGCAACAGCAATATTAGCAACCATTTTATTCATCTTTAAAGCATATAAAAAGGTGATAGTCACAGGCCTGTGCAATGTCTATATGTGTTCTGTGGAGAAAGACCAGACTTCTGTGACTCAGAGGGCAAGCCAAAATTTCCCCTTTACATTTTCCTTTACCTCAAGCATTAACATTTAAGCATACCTTTCTCCCTGTACTTTTGCACTATAACATTAAGACAGTTGTAATTAAAACTCAGTGTTTAATTTACTTTCTAAACACCATATTCAACAGCTAGATGAACACTACTGAAAGTTGCGTTAATATCTTTATTTCCGTTGGGAACTTGACCAGTAATGCCTAGAGGGGGCTCAATGAATATTGACCAAAATAAAATAAAACTTGGTGTTACCTTTTTTGCTTGACTACCAATCCTAAAAGTTTAAAAAAAAATCCTGTCAACAAGAAAGAAAAGTCAAGAACGACCCCAAGAATTTTTTTTTCCCTGTGGTAAACAAGTATTTTCGACTTTTCAGCTTTTACTGCTCAGACCATTTGTTATGCTGTTACCGAGTCTTACATATTCATGGATCTTTCTGGATGGATTCATGGTGATTTCTGGCACTCCCTTATTAGGAGGTTTCACTGAGATTATGCTGAGTTTCCAGAGTTTCCTAAAATTCCAAGAATCTCACTCGTAGTTTCTGCCAGTCTCAATCTAGCAGTTAACTGAACCAGTATGCCACTGGCCTCTGACTGCTTCTCCTACAGTTCTGGTTCTTCAACACCCTCCTTCCCTCCTCAGCCTTAGGGAACACCAGGCATTTCACAGCAGGACCACACTGAAATGGGTGAGAAAGTAGGGTAGGCAGCCAGGAAAGGCTGAGATTTCGCAGCACTGAATATGTAGCCCTGGGCCTTATTTACTTAACTCCATTTACCCTTTTCTGAATACTCAATTATTAATTTCCTTGTGGACTTTCCTTTTATGATTTTGGTCCCTCGATGTCAGGGTGAATAATTACAGTGAAAGCTGTTCACAGCCTCAGCCTCTTCATGATGCAACATGACTAGAACAAATAACCTGAGAAACTCTAACACTGGAAAGTTGCAAAGAGATGTTCAGAAGTGTGTTTCTTATCTAAAGTATATTTTCACAGAGAATACAGAAAGTATATTTTTGTGGTAGACTACCAAGTCTGGCAAATTTCAGCTTCAAATATTTCTAGATTAAAGATTATCTGAAAAAAAAATCAGCTTCTTGCAGATTCACAGCACAGAAAAATTTCACCCCATCAATTAGAATATGGCAATATCCCAAGTAACTAAACCCAAGATTTTAAAAGTAGAAGCATCCAGCAACATGAATAAAATGTCACTTAATGACATCTGGAAATATCCTTGTCTTCCTTCCCCTCATCACCTGCCAAGAAAATAACCCACATTGTCCATAAACATAGTTTCAGAATTACTTTTTTTTTTTTTTTTTTTTTTGGGGGGGATGTAGGAAGTTTAAATAGTAGGTGTAAATCCTACTTACCTTTAAAGATTTTTATCAGTTGCAAACATGGCAGCAAAAAAGACTATACTGGGGAGATCCATTGGGTTTCGCTAAGCACATATGAGAAAAGGCTGCCAAAAGTGGGTAAGATTTCACTCTCTTTGTGGGTGGCAAGTATCTTTACACATTACTTGTCTACAACACCATATCTGACCAGCATTTCACCTATTTGACCACAGAATTTGTCCTTCATCCTCTAAGCTTTTCCTTGACCATGCCCACATTCAGGAGAACAAGCAAAGGTGGCAGGAGGCATGCTTGGATGAACAAGGATCTCCTGAAAAAAAATCAGACAGAAAAGGAAGCATAGAAAGATGGAAGCAGGATCAGGTCACCCAGGAGAAGTATAGAGAGGAGTCCAAGCATGCAGGGATGGGGTTAGAAAAGCCTGTCTGGAATTGAATTTGGAGAGATCGTGAAAGGCATCAAGAAGGGCTTCCACAGGTCCATCAGTAACAAAAGGAAGACTGAGGAAAATACAATCTTGGTGCTGCATGGGGCAGTGGACCTCATGACAAGGGCTGTGGGAAAGGCTGAGGCACACCCTGACTTCTTTGCCTCATTTTTGTTTGTTAAGACTTGCCTTCAGGAATCTCAAGTCCCAGAGATCAGTGGGAAAGTCTGGAGCAATGCAGATTTACACCTCAGTAAAGGAAGATGTAGTTAGGGAAAATTTAATCCAGTAGACATACACAAATCCATGGGACCTGATGGGATGTACCCAAAAGTGTTGAGAAGCTGGCCAATGTCATTGCAAATCCAATTCAATTACCTTTGGAAGGTCATGGCAATCAGAGGAGAACAGGAATAAAGTGAATGTCAAGAAGTGCAAGAAGGACCAGGAAACTACAGGACTGGGAAGGTGATAGAACAAATCCTTCTGGGAACAATTTCCAAAGATATTAAGGACAAAAAGATGATTTGGAGTAGTCAGCTTAAGCTGTCAAAGGGGAAATCATGCCTAACCAACCTGATAGCCTTCTACAATTGAATTATTTGCTCAGTGGATGAAGAGTGATCACTGGATGGTTTTATCTTGGCTTTAGCAAGGCTTTCAACACTGTCTCCCATAACATCCTTGTTGACAAACTAATGAAATAGGGACTAGATAAGTGGATGATAAGGTGGATTGAAAAGGCCAGTCACTAGTGTTGTAGCCAAGAGATCAATCCTGTGGCCAGTACTGTTTAACATGTTCATTAATGACCTAGATGATGGGACAGAGTGCAAGTCTGCAGATGATAAAATGTTGGGAGTAATGGATGATACACCATATGGTTACACTACCATTCAGAAGGACCTTGACAGGCTGGAGAACTGGGTTGACAGGTATCTCCTGAAGTTTAGCAAAGGGAAATGCCAAGTCCCATCCCTGGAGGAAGAAAACCCAAGCACCTACACATACAGGCTGAGGAGTGACTGTCTGGAAAGCAGCTTTGCAGAAAAGACCCTGGAGGTCTAGTGGACACCTAGTGGAACATGAGCCAGCAACGTGTCCTTGTGGCAAAGGTGGCCAGCAGCACCCGGGCTGCACTAGGATGAGCATCGCCAACAGGTCGAGGGAGGTGATCCTCCCTCCTCTACTCAGCACTGGTTAAGAGCTCATCTGTTTCCAGGATCCTAGTTAAGACAACAGCCTTGTTGTAGTTTGCGCTGGTCATCTGACTGTGTGAAATAGCCCTTCTTGAAACCACGTCTATGACCGAAAGTGACATATTTGTTCTCTAAAATAGCTTTTTGTATCATAATTTGGTAAGACAAAACATATCTACATGAAGGAAGAAATTAATCTCAACCATCTTCAGCTGCCTAAACATTCTGGATAAGCTTCCTACTTTAATCAACTGAGAGAGACAAGGATGTCAGAAATTGAGTCATTCCACCAGTTTTAGACATCTGTCTCAGAATGCAATAAATCACCTTCTATTTATAACTTTCTCTTCATGCCTGAAAAGGGAGTCTAGAGAAATGGTTAAGACTATATGCTCTGCTTTTTCATGACTAAAAATAGATGAAATTAATTCCAAACCGAGTGTTTACACTAGTTCAATGTGATTTATTTTGGGGGTTTTGTGTTTGGGTTTTTTTTTTTAAAATGAAGCAAATTTCAATAATGTCTGAGAAAGAAACATCTGCTCATAACATTTATCTAGTTATTGATCCATCCAAGTTATTGATTTATGGTTTGGATACTACAAATAGAAGACATAAATTAATCATAGAAAATAAATTCTGATCATGTTCTTTAATTCAACCTTGTGAAGGTCTTTCTCAAGTAATGCCTATTTAAAAGGGTTCTCCCCCTCCCTTTATTTAAGGTTTCCTTCTTAAGAAATAGATGGGCATAAAAACAAGCTTAATTTTGCTTTCTAAAAACAACATTATAAAATGAGCTCTAATGGAAATAACACACATTGAATACAAAGGACTTTTAGTACAGTTTTCAGTATTGTCTTTCATTAAATCTTGATTGAAAAAAATAACATGAACAAGGCCAAGGAAGAGCATTTTTGAAAAACTAAGTCATAAAAAAAGATAAATTACCAAATTAGTGTATCTTTCTGGGGAAGGGTTTGAGAAGGATGCAATAACAATTTGTGTAAACCTAATCTTATTTAACATCTTCAATAATGATCTGGAAGAGGCAGGAGGTAAAACATTAATGAAATGCATTGACACAATTAAATCCTGGGGACTGCCAAAAGCCAGGCAAGGATGCTAAGAGAAGTTTAAAACGTGGTTAGAGAATATAAATTCAAAATTTTATCCCAACAGTATTATCTAAGCATATGGTATGAAAGCAAAGTGCTCTTAAGAAGAAACGAAGCAACTGAATGTGTATCTAAAGAAATCGGTGAAGGACTAATCCACAGTACAGTCAACAACATAACACTGCAAGACTGCAAAATTACTTTCTTGATGTTTGTTGAAACAGTGACATAGGACTACATTTGAGTTTAGTCTATCTATGGAAATATGAGGTCCATTCTTGGCTCTTGCTAAGTTCTTGGCCACAAGGATATTTTGTGGCAGTATGTTTCACAGGCTATCTGTGAACTCAATGGATAACTTTTTTGTTTTAAATTAGCTGCTTTATAATTTCATGCAATACTTAATTTTTATTTGGAGAAAAGGTAGATATTTCTAATCATCCTTCAAATGATCTCTTTTTGACTGAGATGATATTCAGTAGTTGGTGGCCCGCTTATTTTTTGGAAAAAAATTGGTGATACAAAATAGTTATACTTTTAGTGAAACCCTTTCTGTTTACAAAGAAAATGAACAGTCTTTTCACAGAATATGGAAGAACTCAAGGAAAAAAAGAGGTGAAACAAGGCTTATGAGACAAGTTCATCAAATAAGCTGATAGTGTCACCAAAAAAAAAAAAAATCAACTATTCCATTAGTACATCCAAGCAAGTCACTGAAGAACCCATCTCTCATCCCAATATCTATAGTGTCAGACATTTTGTCAGAAAGGTGAAACAAGCACACAATCTCTCTTTCTCTCAAACTGCTGCTATGATTGCCATTGAAAATACAGCATTTCTGGATTATACATTAACAGTAGGATACTGGTAATATACAGAAGGGAGCTATGAGAACATAAGATAAATGATCAAAGGAGCCCACAAGTAGATCTATTACAAAAAATGAGCAAGAGATGTTTAAGTGATGTTTAAGCAAAGCAAAAGAGAAAGTCGCTCATAACAATATTGTTACATGGCAAAACTCCTGTGATTCTCTTAACACTAAGAAGAAATATTCATGCTGCCTTTTTTTTCTGTCCTGACATAGTTTCAAAGTACCAAAAAGCCAACCAAAATATCACACTGTGACTTATTTCATTGTTGATATATAAAGATTGAAATTATGCAAGTAGACAACATATGTGGGACATGTCTGGGAGGAGGAACTTGGAAGAGAAGCCTTAAATGTAGGACAGTGGCCTTTCATCCTCCCCTTCTTGCAGCTTACCTCATCCTGGAAGCCACAAACCGTCCTTTTCTTCCTCCTTTCTCCACCACACTATAAACATTATATCCTGCCTGCCTCCAGAGCAGATCCTACTTGCCCTCCTGTGTCTGGCAGATCTCCAGAAAAGGAAGAAATATAGGGAAGTGACAAATGATGGGCCAAGTCCTGGGACAAATGGCTTGGATGTCTTATGTTATACTAGTACAGAGGTTGTGATGATAACATAACAAATATAGATGCAAGTTGGACTCGAGTTTTTACTAATAAATGCTGTTGGCCCCTTATGGTTCATTTGCTCTCCAGAGTCCCTTCCAGTAAGCAAACCTGACGTCTCCCCCTTTCTTAGGCCTTGCTGATGGACTGTATACTCAGCAGTAGCCTCCTTTACTAACAGAAATACATTCACTTTACCTAATATTTTTCAATGTCTGTGGTAATTTGAAGAGCAAACTGAGCCACTACTGCAACCAAAGATCAAAGGTGTTGAACAGCCACCAGGATTCGAGTTGCATGGGGTGACTTTGTACCAGCTGTCGAGGATTTGCCTGCCTTTTTCCATCATATATTTCTATACAATCATTCAAGGGACAACATGCCTTCTTTTTGAAGTGGGACATTTTACAACAGGAAAAGGGCACACACTACTACTTATAGAATCACAGAATCATAGAATCGTTTAGGTTGGAAAAGACCAACAAGATCATCGAGTCCAACCATTAACCTAACACTGCCAAGTCCACCACTAAACCATGTCCCTAAGCACCTCTCTACATACCTCCAGGGATGGTGACTCAACCACTTCCCTGGGCAGACGGTTCCAATGCTTGATAACCCTTTCGGTGAAGAAATTTTTCCTAATATCCAATCTAAACCTCCCCTGGTGCAACTTGAGGCCATTTCCTCTTGTCCTATCACTAGTTACATGGGAGAAGAGACCGACCCCCACCTCACTACAACCTCCTTTCAGGTAGTTGTAGAGAGCAATAAGGTCTCCCCTCAGACTCTGCTTCTCCAGGCTAAACAGCCCCAGTTCCCTCAGCCACTCCTCATAAGACTTCTGCTCTAGAACTTTCACCAGCTTCGTTGCCCTTCTCTGGACATGCTCCAGCACCTCAATGTCCTTCTTGTAGTGAGGGGCCCAAAACTGAACACAGTCTTCAAGGTGCAGCCTCACCAGTGTCAAGTACAGGGGGATGATCACTTTCCTAGTCCTGCTGGCCACATTATTTCTGATACAAGCCAGGATGCTGTTGGCTTTCTTGGCCACCTGGGCACACTGCCAGCTCATATTCAGCCGTCTGCCAACCAGCACTCCCAGGTCCTTTTCCACCAGGCAGCTTTCCAGCCACTCTTCCCCAAGCCTGTAGGGTTGCATGGGGTTGTTGTGACCCAAGTGCAGGACCCAGCCCTTGGCCTTGTTGAACCTTATACAATTGGCCTCAGCCCACCGATCCAGCCTGTCCAGACCCCCTGTAGAGCCTTCCTATCCTCAAGCAGATCGACACTCCCACCCAACTTGGTGCCATCTGCAAATTTACGGAGGGTGCACTCAATCCCCTCATCCAGATCATTGGTAAAGATATTAAACAGAACTGGCCCCAAAACTGAGCCCTGGGGAACACCACTTGTGACCAGCCACCATCTGAATTTAACTCCGTTCACCACAACTCTCTGGGTTCGGCCATCCAGCCAGCTTTTTACCCAGTGAAGAGAATACCTGTCCAAGCCATGAGCAGGCAGTTTCTCCAGGAGAATGCTGTGGGAAATGGTGTCAAAGGCTTACTAAAGTCCAGGTAGATAACATCCACAGCCTTTCCCTCATCCCCTAAGTTGGTCACCTTGTCACAGAAGGAGATCAGGCTGGTCAAGCAGGACCTGCCTTTCATGAACCCATGCTGACTGGGCCTGATCACCTGGTTGTCCTGTACGTGCTGTGTGATGGCACTCAAGACGATCTGCTCCATAACCTTCCTTGGCACCGAGGTTGGACTGACCTTGCTTTTTTGCAGCAAGCTTTACTTGCTTCAGAACTCTCTTTCACAGATTCTATGATAATTCGAGGTCATGTTGCACAAAGACTGTCAGACCCCATTCTTCCCTAGAAAATTTACACCAGCTTTTACACCTGACTTACTTAAAAAGATGTGAGTTAGGAGCAAACCACACTGCTGACACTTCCTACTTTGAAATCTCAGAGAAATTATGTAAAACTGAACATTCAAATCAGGTGGTGGTGTAAAAAGCAAATTCTCTAGAGCTAAGTGGGACAGAATTGGTGGAGAAGATAGCCACCTTCTGAATTAGGTTCATTCTCCAAATCATCCTCTGGAGTCTATATCTTCACAGAACATGGAGGCTTACCTTGCCCCATCTCTTCTCTCTGTCCCAAGGGCTGAGATCAGCCTTTGTGGAGCTTGTGCCCCTGAAATAACTTTTTCAAATTCTGTTAACATTCTTTCCTGACTTTTGAAAGTGCATGGGGGGGGCACTAAAATATGCTCAGCATTAGGGAAAAATTTAGATGCTGAAAAAAGCATGTAGGCACTCACGTTTTTCTTGGCAAAAAATGTTTACCCATCAAGTTATTTTGCATTGAGTAACTGGTAATAACATTAGATATTTCTAAGAAAGTTCTTGTATAAAAATACATTTTAAAAAATCATGAGAAATTATTATGTGCATTTTCTGCTTATAACTTCACAAACTAAACAATCCAAGCAAATGAACTGTGATTATTTAGACAAAATGCATGCCTTATGTACTACCAAGCCACAAATGTACTACAATTCATCACTTCGGGGTTTATGAGCTACTCGTGTTTAGATGGATCAGCCAATCTTTCTCTGATCAATCTATATATGCACCTGCAACAAGATCTATTGTGTGAACCTATACAGCATTGTACTATTGCTGGTATTATATATTATTTGTTCTGCATATTGCATTTTACCTCACAATCACTATTGGAAATTTCTGATGTCAGAACGATGCCCGCTCTCCCCACTGTTCATTACGTTAGATGCAGAGCTTGTATTTATGGTTATAGCTCCAAGGTAGTATTTTTTCCTGTTTTCTTGCATGTTTATGTAATTGCTATATAATTATGAAATGGGTAAGTTATTAATGTACCGATTTAATTAGAAGCTCTTGTTATTGTTTTTTTCCCCCCACTCAAATAGTAAAACTGAGTGATTTTCATATATGGTTTATACTGGCTCTGAAGACTTTAAATACATTTACTGGCAAGCTACTGTAGTAGACACATGGTGGGGGGGGTGTCAGCTTTTAATTGTAACTGTCTTGCAGAGTGGTGTTGTTTTAATATCCTGTATAGATTTTTATGTAATACACTTACTTGCAGGCAGCCTGAAGCAAGAATCAATTCTGTGAAGGATTCTTCTTTTGTTAAAAGCCAATCTTGTTTTAATGATGCATGAAGAAATATTTGAGCATTGACATTTTTCTGTCAGGTTTCTTTTGAAAAATCAATTAAGATAATACTGCTTTGACCTAGTTATCTAGTTAATGCTTATTAGGAATGTAATATGATTTACTGTCAGCATAATAATTTTTGTATCTTATCCCATTAGCTTGTGCATATTTCAAAGTGTATTACACAATGGTCACTTCTTAAAATGTAATGTAGCAGAATACATTAATTAGATTGACTGGGATCATTAGACAGAAACTCTCCCATTGGCTCTTTGTATCAAATTTGTATATCATCCCTATCAACTTAATTCATTGTTTACTTGTCTGAAAAGTGTTTCTGAGTAACTGTGATATATAAAAAGTTTTTTAATTGGACAGAAACTCTTTGTTTCATGTCTACAAATTTTTTATTTTTAGCTCCTCCTGGGCTAAGCACACTAATTACATATGATGACCAAATAAATAAATCTGAAGATGTGAGTTTTTTTGAAATCTGATAGGTCATAAAAGAATGCAGGTAGACACATGAGAGGACTGTCATAGGAGCAACGAAACCCCAGTGAAGCACTTGATTTGGTAGGTGTTCAAAATTAAAATGAATGATCTATTTATTTTTTGCATTTCAGCTGCTTAGTGTTAATGGAAAGGTCAATAAAGGAGTTGCCTTACTGTGGCATTAGTGAGGAACTATTGATTTCCATCCATTTAGTGGTCAGTGTTAACCAAGAACCGAACTCTTTTAACCTTGTTAAGCAGAACAGAAATTAAATCTTCCCATCACTTTCAGAGCAGTGGTCTACTCAGAACAATACTGCAGTTAGACATTTTTGCAAAGTTTATCCACTTCCATCATTCTAATGGTCTGTGTGAAGTTAAAAGAGTGGGAAGGAAGGATGACTGACTGTTTTGTAGATCTTAGTGAAAGAAATACTTTAGTGTGGCAAGAGGCAGTGAAGATCTTTCTCATATCATGAAGAGGTCTTTCTTTTAGTCCAGAGTAAGCATTTATTTGTCAGGTAACTTTAAGTGCAGAACATTAATGATCTATACACCTGCATTACCATCATTATGTGTTTTTCTTCTGGCAAAGATTCTCCTTGATTTCATGTGATTGACTCAGTTTTAATTTGATTTTCCTGCTAGAAACATGTGCCATAGTAATGAAGACAATATCTTTGTTAAAAAAGACAGAAAACAACAGATATTCACTTTCTTAGAATATCATTTCTGCAGACAGTGGATACATTCAAAGAAAAAAACCCCACTTTTACAAATATATATATATTTTTAAAGCAAGGGAGCTCTTTCAAACCAGTTAACCAAAAAGATAACTGAAGTGCCATACATTATCACTGGAAAGGAAATGGAATAATAAGGTGTACTTTTTTTCTTATTTTCTTATAATAAAAAAAAACACCTCGCCTACACATTTGGCCTCTTATTGATTTCCTGAATTTCATATTGTTTCTCTACATTCTCTTTCCACTGAGTCAGAGTAGCCGAGGCCACCGTATTGCTGTCATACATCATTTGAAATGCACCATTGTAACATTTGCACTTGAACAAAAGCCACCACGTTGCATAGACTGACATGATGAATATGTGCTGAAAGTTTCTAGAAGAATTTGATCTCCTTTTTTCTAACATTTATATAAAATAGAAGAGGATACAAATGAAGAAATGTTTTCTCCATATGTGGATTTCCCTAATTTAACTTGGACTTGTATGCATTTAAGGTAGTTGTAGATATCAGCAAATCTTTTTTCTACATGTCATTAGACATTTCAACAGTCTGGAAGATTTTAGACAGCTTAATATACATAATTTGTCTTAAGCCTGTGAATATCTCTCTGTGAATAAGATGGCATCTTGAAATCCTTAACTGATGGTGATAATGGTAAGATGGGTCCCGACTTCCCTTGGATTAATGGAGTGCATGCAAGAAATAAATAAAGAAATAAGAAATGAGTCAGGATACAGGATTTTAAGATTGGCATTGTTTACAATCCACAAAGGAAGCAGGGAGAAAAGAACATCCTGATGTTATCAGTTATTCTTATTTGCATGTAAACTCTGATATTAGGATTCATTTTTGAGCATGTCACTTTTTAGCTCCTAATTAATTGCAATGACAGCACTGTGTGTGTCTGTTTATAGGAAAGATGCTGTTGTGGCTGGGGTTTTAATTATATTAAATATTAATCATGGATTGAAATTGGAAACCTTAAATTATTGTTTAATGATCAATGATCAAACGCATAATCAAGATAAAGAAAATTAGGATGGCAGACAGCAACATCACAATTTGAATTTTACATTATTAGTCTTCTGCCTAACTAGGCACTTTTCTTGACTATCTGAACTGTTTTGCCTTTTAACTGTGCTTGCAGTTGCTATAGTGATGGCATAATTTCGTAATGGTCTAAAAATGACACTGGCATAGATACTGACAGATAGGAATTAATTCACTAACAAGTAATTATGTAGCGAAATGTTGACTGCCATGCAGAAGGTGCACTGTGACACATTTACTGTTTTTCAGGGATGGCAGTAACATTAGCGTTGGTCATTAGTGGTAGACATCTCCGTACAGTGTTGGATACAGACTTATATGCAGACCTATTTAGTTACCTGTGTGACAGCCTTGTTCAGGACACCAGAAACAGCTGTCCTAGCCTGTATGAGCCAAAATAATTAGGCCTGTCATCTTCTTGCTCTGATTTCCCCTTCAACCTGCTCCACAAAATGCAAATATTTTGCTTTCATTGTCACATTCACCTTGACATGGATATCGCTTTGGCGCATAACTGGATGAGATGACTCAGAATTTGCATTGTTCATTCTAATAAATTTGCTTCCCCTCTACCGCATGGCAGGACCCATCAGATAAAGTCTCCCAGAGTGTCATCAATCAACATCGCTGACAGACGGCTTTTGCCTTCATTTGTTACATACGAGAACATGCTTAATTATTTGTCCTGTAATTAGTTGGGAAAATGTCAGGAAATGTCAACTCTCTGTTCACTCTGGAAGGGCTCTGCTTGAAAGCCACAATGACTGAAGTGTCATTAATGCTGCCTAACAAGACGAGGATCAGCTGGGGAAAAGTGAAAGCTTCTAAAAAAGTAATCATGGCGAGTTAAGGAAAACTGCAAATCAGCACCAATAATAAGATGTGAATCCTATTAGCAAACACATATTTTTCATCTGTTACTCCTCACAATAAAAATATGGGAGAAAAAACTCAAGGAACAAATACAGTGGGCTCATATAATTTCTGTCACATATTCATTGGCATTTCCTAAGCCAATCATGCTTAATACATTACTGTAGGTAGTATCTAATATTTAATTTTCAGATTTGAGACACATTTTTACATTCACGCAGCAGTATAATATGCAATGGATATGTGAAGGTAAATATTATTTTTACATTAATCAAGGAGTGTAAGATTAATTGAATGTGAAATTTGTTTTCTGAATTTTAAGCTGATAAGGACAGTAAGCATTAGCTTTAATTTTAGGAACAGAAATAAAAATAAATGAGCACAATCTGTTTATCAAGTATTTACAGTTGCATGCAATAGGCAGCTGAAGAGATTTCTTGAAATCACATGGACAACTAGGAAAGATCATCTCTCCTTTCTGTGGTGGAATACAAGGACAACCTCCTGTATTTTATATTAAAAAAAAAAATAAAAATGAAAGGAAAAAAGGAAACCATATCAGTGAGACTAAATAACTACACTGCTTTCTCCTTATCTGTATTTTGGAAAAGGAGACGCACTGGGTTTAATTTCGCAGTGAAAGGTTATAGAACTACAGGATTGAAAGAGATGAAGATTAGAGAAACCATTTAGCTAAAAATTGTTTTTATGTTTACTAGGACCATTTGATATTTTAGTAATTATTTGTAATCAGCAGTTCTGTTTTCTGTTTTCATATTTCTTATATGAAACTATATGGTATACATTTTTAATGCCTCATCTTCTTCCTTTTTTTTTTCTTTACATTATTACAAAAGTGTATAATCATGTGGGAATACTTTCTTACTTAATTACTTACATTATTTCATCCCTCGTTGCGATTAAGCAAATTATTGCCTGGTCTCTTTAGAAAGGATAATTAAGATAGTGTTCTGGTGCTTTACAATTTACTCGTTGTCACAGGTATGGCTAAGCTAATTATCAAATGGTTAAAAATTTATTCTGGGAAGAATATTACAAGTGTACCATGTGGGCAAATTGCTTCCAAGGCTAATTCAATTACAGATGCACTGTACCTATCATGTTGGTATGATATTTGTCCTGGAAGGTAGAGAGCATGGGAATGTAAGCTCAAGTTTATTAGCATGGTGCCTGTTTTTGTATACTACATTTTGGAAAGAGTCAACATGGTGTCTGAGAGAAGGAAGAGAAGAAAGAAACACTCTCAGTTAATGTTTTTCTTTAAAAAAAAATCATAACGAATGAATGCGGCAGAGCAAACTGAGGCTGCAGTATGAACCATATAAAATCTAGATGCTGTTCATTCCTGATATTCTGATTCCAGTCAGAATAAAAATGCCGATAAAATTATTCTGACAAGCTGCTCTCTCAGCCCTGAGTGGACTTCCATCTTCATCCCCTAAACCAACTCACAATTCAAAATAATAAGGCACTATTACCAGTTTTCCTGGGGAAAACCCCTCAGGATTGACAGGTTATGAAGACTTAGTAACCCTTTTATCCTATAAGAAAGATGGTCTGTTCAAACAAGGGTGCTACTGTGCTTTCAAAAGTAGAGGGGGTGGCAACAATTGGAAAGATTTTGAAAATGCTCTCTAATCAACCAAATAGAATAAAAAGCTGCTATTATTTCATGTATCAGCACACCATTTCTGAAAGAATTGGTTGCATTTAATGCAGGGCACAGAGAGGATTTTTAAATATTTTAATGTATTCATCTTTTTGCATTCTTAGTGTTAAGTCCTAGATGCATAAGGAAGGGCTAGGGCAACCCCAGCTATGATTATACCTGCTGTGCATATGTGCTATTAACAGATGCCTTCTTGTAGTAATTTACTTTGAGGTCAGTCTTGACACTTGCCACTCTAAAATGAAAAGTAGTCTGCTACTGCTATAGCAAACTTTTAATAATTTATTGGGAGGGTTTGGTTTTGTTTTCTAAACAAACTTTGTAGCAGAATGCTATAAACGGCTGGTGTTTCAAAAGGAGATGCCATCACATTGGCCTGGTATAAAGCTTACTTTAATTTAGGGTTACAATTACTGCAGACTAAACTTATAAGACACAGTGCACTGCTGATAATATAGTGAGGAGAACACGTCCCCTGACAATTATGATCATTCTTTTGAATCAAGTCTGAGTTACCTTTATGTAATAAATCTGTTGTACTTATTCATATCTTTCATATCCTAGTTGAGCTTATATATAAATGAAAAGCCCTCTTCTGTAACCTTGATAATTGCTACAATTATTCACACAAATAAAAAAGACA